>NC_051191.1:50419260-60419260 GCF_015220075.1 Falco rusticolus | reverse complement strand
GACAGTTCATATGAGATAAAAGATTCAGACTGCTTTTTGAACTTCAAAAACAGTATCCAAAATTAATGTTCAAACTGTCTGAAATGGATTTATTGAATAGTTTATTTTTTTGTTTGAACTAAACCTCTTATTTTTCCATTGGAAAAAAAGAGCTACTTGATTTCATTGAAATTTTCCTTGGGGAAAAATCTTCTCAGCCATACCTACACAATTACAATTATACTCCTATGTGTCCTCAGAGGGTTTTAAAAAAATCCCACTATTTACAAGCATGGAATACATGCTAATGAGCCTGAATCTTATTATGGCTACGTGTAAGTGAGAGACAAGGTAGTTTCTTACTAATACTTAATTTTAGCTAAGGGCAAACCACTTCTGAGGACAGTCAGAACCTGGACTGCAGGGGCTGCAGAGGGAGAGGCTGTTCCTCTGAAAGGTGTGGAGTTACCTGAACTAAGGCAAGGATTTTATCCATATAAAGCTACTAATAACATTTTAGCTCCTTAGTGGTTTTGAGACACGTGCAAGCAGCACTGGAAAGTACAGGACTCTTCTATTATCTGCACAGTGGAAAGCAGACCTTTACCTTCACTTTAGTTACAACAAACGGACCAATGTCAACACTTTAGAAAAAGGTGTACTAAGGCAGGGTCCTCACTTCGAGTTGTTCCAGTTACTGTTTTAAGGCAGCATGCTTAAAGAAGTGCTGAGCATAGCTCCTATTGTCTCCATGTCTTGCTCCAGGAAGCAAGAAATCCCTTGAGCCATACCTAAAATCAGACAGCAGAAGTTAGAGGATACTACCAAGAGTTCAGGGAAAGCCCCAAATGTATGCAGAAGGTACAAACAGAATTCTGCTCTGGTGGCTTTGAAACAGATTTTTGAGAGGAGAAAGATAGAGCAAAGAAACTTTCATGAGTCTGGGAAGAAAAAGATTGTCTGATATTTCTGGAGCCAAGAAATACTATTTTTCTAGTACATTGATGATCCTAGTTTTTAATATATTTGAAGGCCTCTTCTGTGCTGAGAGTTTTATTTACAACTGTCTAAGCCATGACCCGCTTTCAGTTTGGGATGGGTACCAGGTTTCCCACTTAACCAGGTACCTTGAAGATACCTTTCCTTAGAATGCCAGTAGTCCTTCTACTGCCAGTGGAGTGAACACATTAGATCTGCTTCTAGCAAATGGGTTTCTTCCTGAGGTGCTGTGCAGCTGCCATATGTGTAAACACCTGCAGCTGTGCATCAGGAGCAGGACTTTTTCTTGTGACTTCAAATCCTTTTGGATTTGTCACAGAATTGTCAGGTTGGTTCTTTGGCAGTGCCTCAAAACAAGACTTCTTTTCAATGTCTTTATTTCCTTTCTTTACAACACAGATTGTAATTTGAAAGTGTTGAATTTTGAAAGATATGGATTCATTTTAATCTACAGTGTTGTTCTGATGGGAACTGATAAAATGACAGGCCAAAAAGTAAGGAGAAACAGCATTTCTTCCCTCTTTCATGCTATACAAAGAGATCTGGAATCAGACCCGAGCCAAGTGTTAGACAAAACGTTCCCTGCTCAAGAGGGAAGCCATCCAGTGCCCTGCTACCAACTAAAATATAAAGAATAGGGTATATTTATTTTCTGCTGGTCAATTATCTGATGAGTTTAGTAAGAATAAAGTGCTTGTATATGTAACGCTGAAGGTTTGTATTTCTAGGTCCCCTCTGTTCCTATACCATGTGGCAATTCTTTCCATCTATTTAATAAAAAGTGGAAGTTCTGTGAAAATATATTTTAGCCAACACCTGATGAACATGAGAAACATTTTGGCTGACAGCTGGTCCATTGGCAGAAAATAACAAAAAAAAGTAGTTTTCTTGTATGGAGACTTGATTTTGGGGGAGACAAGCGCTAACTCTGTGAAAAAAATTAGTTCTGTTGAAAATTCAATTGTTAAATGGGTAACATTTTGATGGAAAATGGTGCTTAAAGATCTTTTTTAATAAGCTCAAAGCCCATCATTATTCTTCTTGGGTTTAAGGGACAGTTAGTGGAGGATGCTGAAGAGTCTTGAAGAAGGATTCCCAGGAAGCAGACATACCTGAGGAGGGAGATGTAAATTGCAGTTTATGATCTTATTGCTAGTGTTATTAAAACAAACCCTTACATGAGAGGAGCTGAGTATGGCTGGCTTATCATGTGTCTGAGGACAGGTTAGATAAGGCACCTGCTCATAGGTGCTCACTCTTAATGCAAGTGAAAAACACCTGAGGGAGTGATGGAAGGGATGCAGAAGCTCTAGTATTGTATAATTTAGATATTGGCTTGATGTCTGATAGAGTGCCACATATCCAGGAGAAAGTTAAGTCTAGTTAGCACAGGTGAAAGCCATCTAATAACAGACCTTTGAATACTAACCTCCTTAAATCAAGAAAGATAACAGTTTTATTCCAGGTAAGGGGGAGTAGGACCTTTTGGTTTCACAGGCAGAGGTTTAGGATTTCTGCCCCTTAGTTAAGATGAGGGGTTATTTAGATCAGTGGCTTTTAGCCTTTCCAGTTTGCATCCCCCTAGCAATTTCCAGTGAGGTAGAAACCAACTGTGTGCTGAACTCAAATCAGTGGATGGTAGGCTTTGACACTGACATAGAAAATAATGACTAAGAAAATGGATGTCTTTCACTTGGGAAGCAATAACCTGCATTTGAACAAGGCAACAGGGGGGCACAGGAGGACTGGGACTCCTCATGCTGCTGATGCCTAAAGGCAACAGCTTTGGTGGCTGTAACTTGCTGTGGTGGCTCCCTCCCCGTGCCAGCAAAGGCCTGAATCCCTCGGGGCGGTGGGAGACGCTGCAGTGCCCGTGTTACGGGTCCCTGTTGGCGAGGCCTGCACACCCCACACGGCCGCCAGCCGTGATCGGCATTGCTAAGCAGAGGAAAGCCAGCGCCACCCCTGCAGCCGGGGCTTTACACCCAGCACCCTTTGTTGAGATGAACAGTTCATCTCAATCTCCGTTTCACTTTTACCTCAGGAACGGTTGGGAGGCCACCAGTGACTGGCCACCCACAGGGCCTTGGCAGGCCAGGCCAGCCTGCCCCGGGTGAAGGAAGCTGTAGCGGCCTCTGTGCCCTGAGCCTGGGCAGCTGCCATAATGTCCCTCCCAGCCCTGCTGCCAGTTTTTCCCTTGGCCAGGGCAGCCAGAAGGACAGAGCAGAATGCAGGACTGGGCTGGGCTCTGGTCAGGCCACCTGCCTCTTGCCCCTCTGCGGAGGCTGTGTGGCCTTCCATGCCAGGGCTCTGCCCTCCCAGCCGGTGCCCTTGCACCTCACTGAGCCTTGCTCCCTCGTCCCCTGTCGCCTGGAAAACTGAAACAACCCAGAAGGCTCTTCCCACCACAGAGCAGCGCGTACATGGCCGTCCCCTCCTCCCCAAGCCTCTCCTCAGGGAAAGCTGGAGCCAGATGAGCTTTTTGTAGGGTGTCTGTGGAGTCAGTTAAGGGTAAGAAGGGAAAAACGGTCAATGTTGTGAGAGGAGACAGTCCCGACTATTTTATCCACCCAGTGGTTTAAATCTGTGCTGCACGGCTCTGCCTCCCACTATGGAGACAGCATTTGTCCTGCCACCGGGGAGGCCGGAGGCGGTTGTCGAGTGTCAGCAGCCCACAGCAGCCACGGCCGCTCAGCATTCAAGCCCTGTGTGCCTATGGTTTGTTGCATGCCGACCATTTGTTTAGGAAAAACAAACGAAAAACACAATTTAAAAGTGATTTGAAATGTGTATGTTGGTCCTATGCTCTGAATAAAAGCGGGGCCCTGAAAGGCAGGGAAGGAGTGTGCAGTCCAATAATTAGAGGCCTATTGTCATGCAGATGCAGAAGAGGGGCGAGGGGCTGCCTGCAGGGTCTGTGGGTAACTGTAAATCTGGATTTTCCTGACATTCAGGGGACTGGCCTCGCAGGTTAAAGGATGTTCTGTTAATACAACCTGCCCTATATGTAATGGAAGAAATACTGTGGCGTGAGGGCTGAAGACAGCGTTTTCCAAAGTGGGGTTTTATTTGTGTGTGTCCATTCTTGGGACAGCACAAAAGGCCTCCCAACAGGGTCTGCTGTTCAGAGGAGATAGCCCGGCTCCCTCAAGATTCAACATCCTAAAGGCTCACTTAAATAATTTCTAAAAGTGAATTGTGTGAAGAAATGAAACTTGCAGCATGGTGTACGCATGCAGTGCTTTACCTTGTTGTTTAGGTATCAAAGCCTTCTGCGCTTAATGCTTTCATCAGCAACAAAATTGTTAACATATCAAACTTTTTTACAACAGTCCTTCCCAAACAATACCCTTTCTGGAGAGGCTGATTGAGCTTTACTCCAGTTTTCACCTAGGAATGTTTATATGCTCTGCAAATCACATTTAACAGGAAGTATTCTATACATGCTTTTAAATTGTTTCAAAAGAACTTATGTGAACTAGGAAGAATCCTGTATTTTAAGAGTTTTATTTTAATTACCTTTTTCTTTATTCATCTTTTATTCAAATGTTTGGAAAGTTAGCAAATCAGAGAGTTACCTTGGAAACAGCTAATGAGGAATACTATCAGAAAAATTATCTGAAAAGAATAAAGTTTTTTAGTTTCAGTTTTTCTTGTAATTTCGGCTTGTCTTTGTAATTTTATAAGCATCTAGTACATATCATATGTTTGGATCACAGCATTGGATGAACCCCATTAGGTTAAATGCTTTGTTTAATATAAAATTTGGGTAAATCAACTGTTCCCCTAAAGCAGGTGAAAGTGATTTTATGTTCTGACATGCTGCTAGAGGTCTGAGAGTTGCCTTTTTTCCCATATAACTTTATCCTTTCCAATTTTATTTTCCTTGTGCACCCCTCTGTTCCTGCGATCAGTGATTTTTGCAAGCTTTATTGCCTTAAGCAGTATCTACCGATGCTAACTTAGCGAACATCATTATTTACATTTCCAAAAATTAGCCAATATTTGGAAAAAGCTTCGGCACTTGAGAACATTTTTTTTTTTATCAGATAATTCCTTACCAGTTCGTATATGCCTGAGCAATTCCCACTGGAATTACATAGTGTGTTTTTGTTTCTTAACAGATGAGGAAAAAGAAAATAATAGAGCATCAAAGCCACACTCAACTCCAGCTACACTGCAATGGTAAGATACCTTTTAAAAAAAAAAAATCAAGAAAATCTGTTAGTGTTTTTTTTTTTTCCTGCTGAAGTGAATAGAGATCTTGGACATCATATACAGTTCTAAAGATACTTTCACTGTAAGTGTTTAATCTGCTCATTAGTATTCCATACAGCATTTCTCAACAAATATCTTACTCTATGGGATTGTTTGAACATAAGAAACCTCTGATACAGTTTAAGATCTCCTTGGCATACTTCTTTGCCACCTTGCCAGCTGGTGATTTGTGGTTTGTAACCATTGTTATTTTTATTACAAAAAGAAAACGAGTACTGAGATTTTTTTTCAAGACTCACATTTGTTTCAGTGTATGATGAAGCCCACCTTTAATGATAGTTTTACTGAAACACAATCTCTGTAATTCAATGTAGAAGAAAATAAAAGAGAGACAGTTTGAAGTTTGATTCAATTTGTCAAAAAAAAAGAGAATTTAAGTGAGGAGAAAAATGGAAGGGTAATTAGGAAGAAAGAGAGGATGGCAAAAGGAATGTTGAGTTACTCTGTTATGAAAAATGTACAAGTGTTGTTCACTGTGATTTACAGCAGTATTTTAGGCTGCATGTTCTGTAATGTTACTTACCCTTCTGACATCCCTTTCTATAGGTTATTTCATAGACTTTTACTGACTTTTTCCTTAATTTAAGTTTTAAATTCTGGTTTAGCTTTCTTAATATTGTAAGTGTATCTGGCAGAACAGAGCTCTGTTACAGAGAAGCCTTGGAGCATGCTTATCTGAAAAGCCATACTCCTTTACTTCACCTGTATGTACTTCTTGGAGTTTTCTGGATGAAAAGCTAAGATTATTGGCAAAAAACGTGGGGTTATTAGCAAAATTATTTTTCTGCTTCTGTTAGTCTCTTGGGAGCTCTAACTGAACAAACAGCAAAGAATAATTAATTCAGTGAATTTTATTCTTTTCTTCTGCCTGTGAAATTCTGTGATTCTGTGAAATATGCATAGAGAGATTGGATTATTTTGTCTATATTTGCTTTCTAAAGTTGATCCATTACATTTTTGATTGAACCACAGGTCTTGGAGTTTTTTATTTACAGTAGGTTGCTGCAAGTATTCAGTGTTCTGACTTGAGGAAACTTGCAGACGCTTCCAGTGCAAATAACGAGATGGGCAAATATAAATAAAGGCATTTATTTCTGAACTATTGCTTCTTTGCACCTATTTGTATCACAAAAGTGCTGTTTTTCAGAAGTTCAAGAAAAGTGAATAAGGAAAGGGAATGAGAAAGGGAACGACAACAGACAGAGAGAAAATTATTAAAATAATAGTGAAATGTCATAGAGGTATTTTATTGTTTTTCATTATTCACCCACACAACACAGTTGAAACAGGATAACAAAGAACTACCTAGCTAAAATAAAATAGCAGGCAGGGCTTACCAGTCCCAAATTCAGAACAGTGTTTATTTTGCAGTAGAGTCAGCTAAGAGTCTTTTCCACAGGAGCAAATAATGTAGTAGCCAAGAAGTCAGAGTTAATTAGAAATGCCAATGATACTGTTCCCAACAGAAAACATGTAAATACTGTAAACAATCTTTTGCCAAATACTTTCAAGCTTCCTCAGTCATAAAGGTTAGTAAATCCCTAGACTCCTGGGATATTGAGCCCTGCTGGAATGCAGTGTGCACACTAATGCTCATTCAGCAGTGTTTGCAATAGAATCCCAGAATTTTGATTCTGCAAAGGCTGCTTACATCATCTTCCCTTCCCCCTTGCTAGTGTACTGGCTTACCACCTGTCTGTTGTGCTAAGTTTCTTACATGTTTAGGTTGGTCAGGAATTCTCCCTTTTGAGTCTTTTGGAGCATCTGCAATTTCCGCCATTCAATTTTCCACCCAGAATTGCACGAGGGAACAGAAAACAAAGAAGTTTTCAAATTTAATTTCTTCAGCTGGTGTCAAACTGAATTATATGATTGGCTCATTTATTAATAGACCTGTAGGCAAAAATTTCCCAGCTTAGTAGCCATACCATAGAACAGTTTTTTGGTGGTTTCCATATGCTTTTCAGCCTATGTACTGCGGCTTTGAACTGGTATTTCCTGGAGAAACTGCTACTGGATTTGGTATACTAAATAAAATTACAAGCTCAAAAGCTATGGTCAAATTGCTAAAGTAGTAAGCTTACTTTCTGTGAAGGTGCTGAGTCTCCACTGTTCGGGAAAGTCAGATACATTAGTGTCAGGTTATTTGTTCTGCAGTAGCACCTAGCAACCCATGGGTTGGTAAACTATTGTGGTTAGCACTGCACAAATGCTGCACTGAGTGTTTCCTGTAGGTATTACTTTAAGCAGACAAAACTGTCAAACATATAGACCTCAGACCATGTATTTGCACAGTCAGGAAAGAAAAAAGACTAAATTTACCTGAATATGCCTTGGGTAAGCATATGTCCTACCCTCTTAGGGCAATCTCTGGGCCAAATTCCCCACTGGGAAGCAGTGGGGTAAATTGTTGACCAGATCTCAGGATACAGTACCAAACTTGCCTTATTCTGGCAAATGGAAGCACCACAATTGTCTGCAGCATCTGGTGTCTGCCAAGTTAAAGCTGGTCATGTTTTAACTGTAAGATGCTACTATCATTTACAGCTAATGAAGGCAATAGGGTGTTGGAGAACAAAAACAGAGGAAATGTCAGTAACAAGGAAAAAGAAGAGGAAGAAAGTAGTAAGGGAAGTGAAGCAAAATGTAAGGGAAATATGTAAATTTTGTCACATGGTTCATATTGCCATCAATTAGTTATTCCTTATCTGGCATCTTGCTGAAAAGAGCAAACAACATTGATCCCGTGGGGATCTATCCTTAAGGCTTATGCCTCCAAAGGCAAAGTACATTGGACACTATAAGTGAGGAGGAGGAGGAAAAACTAGCTGAAGAAGCATGTGTGGATGACTGTCAGCCTGGCTAAATATCCTTTTCCTGGAAACAGGAATGATGTTTTTGTTTTATTTTGTTGAAGACACAAAATGAAGTGAAAGGCCTGGTAAATGTAGCATTACTGCCAAATACATCACAATTGGGGAAACTACGCAAGCCTGAATTTAACTGTTAAGGCATGAATATACCAATACCTAGTATCCTGTGCTTATCCCACGTTCCTGTGTTCATGATCATCTGTAAAGCTATAGCTTGCTAAATACTTGGCTCTAAAGCATTCATGATTATTTCATTGGTGAACTGCTTGACCAAATTGTATGTGTGAAACTTCATTTTACCTCATATTTTACCTCATTGGGGTGCGTGTGTGCATGCACGTGTGCATGCGTGTCTACTTCTCCAAACACAGAATTATTCAAAGCATGGACAGCCTTATTCCATGCAGTTTGGTGGCTTACAGTGTAGGTGCTCCAAATCATAACAGTATTGTGAAGCTAAAATCGACAAAACTATTTTCTGCAGTATTCATAAAAAGAAGTAAAGAAGAGGAAGATAAAGCAATGCTAGGTAATGGATTCTTCCCAGATTAGTAGTTTGTCAGAAATTGTTATAATGCATCATAATTAATCTGTTCTAGAATCATTTATATGGTTAGCAATGGTCAACAACACAGCTGTTTTCTTGCCTTCATATCTAAAACCAAGTCTGTAACAACACTACAGACCTGACTCTTCTATAGAATAATGTCATTTCATCTAGAAGTATATAAGTGTACAAAGAGGGAAACAGTAATAGGGATAGATAAAATTGTCATTCCTGTAGAAGGATTAGGGGTTTTATTGCTATACTGTAGTGGTACAGAAGGTCTCATTGTGAACTACTGGATTTCACATGGCTTTATTAGGACATTTAAAATGTTATATATATATATTATTTCTGGTAATGATTTGTTAGGTAGAAGATTGAGTTCATTATCCTTCTACAATACTGTAGAATGAGGCTGAATTCAAAACATGATAAAGTTGTTAAATAAAAGACAGGAAAATAAAAGAAGTGGAGCAAGATGGGTTTTTTGATCATTAAAAAAAAAGTTCAGGTATAATGGAGCATTGTTCAGTGTCAGACTAATGACTCTCGGTGAAAGAGAGGAGAAAAAGAGAAAAATTCATCAGATATGAACTGAAATAATTAACTGCTTTTCTTTCTGTCCTGTCTTGGTCACGGAAGCTGACATTCCAATTAGCAGCTATAGTATACAAACGAACTCTCCAGGTTTTGAAAGGAGTTTTTGTTAAAGCACTATGAATTTGAGGGAAGATGCCATGATGATATTTCTGTAGAAACCAAGGAAGAATAGATGTTGCCCATACAAACTGATTCCATTCATCTAGCCGGATATCTTATTAAAATAGTTTGCAGTCACAAATGATCACGATAATTGAAATAGAAGGTAGGTAGGCCCTGAAAAAGGCAATGAAGGAGAGAAACAAAGTTTTTAAAAGGTGTTCTACAGCCATCAGATGACAGGTGGTTATTTACTGTAAAATGGAGTTTGTTTTCTAATATGTTTAAGAGGAAGTTGCACCCATCTTCTTCTCCTAGCCAGTAAGGCAGACAAGTACAAATGTAACTATATATGCATACAAGTGACACCACAGATGGCAAGATTAATTATGGTTTAAAATTAAGTGTGTACGTAAATACGTCTTGAACTTTGTTGGATCAGCAATTATAAAAATGTAATTTCAAAGCAATGTTTCTTGTAAGCTATAGATTTATAATGAGCTCAGTTTCAGATTTTAAACATGAACCATATGCCTAGTCATGTATTTGATGCGTAATTTAAAATTTTATGTGCGTTTGCATGTGTAAATGAATAATAGTAGTTTCTAAAAGGCAGAGGAGGATGTTATTTTACTATTTTATTCAGCATTGTATTCAGATCATGGACTCTTTTTTCACTTTGTCCATAAGCAATAGCAAGAAAGCATTATACAGATATGGTTTTGTGCACACTCTTGAGTATTTGCAAATAACTTCCTTTAGCTACGTCTGCTTCCTCAAGGTAAGAATTTTGCAGCTGGACAGGAGTGAAAAGACTATCATGAAACAGAGGCGACCTGTGCTGTAAAGAATGAGAGAATGCTTCCCCTCAGTGAACGCTTGTTGTTTTGTAATTGGACATATATTAGTTTGCTGAAGGATGCTTTTGGGTTGTAACAGATTACTAGCATATTTTTTTTTAAAAATAGTACTTTGGAGCACAGTCAAAACCCAATATCCCTTTGTGCTAATCTCTACTTGCCTGAGAACTCACAGCTTATGTTTTTGATAGCAAGTATGAACCAGATGAAGTAAGTGTGTGTTATGGAAGTGAATTAGAAGGAGCACTTAGGAACAAATCAGAGAAAATTTATCAGACAACCAGAAGCCAGAATGTTTGATCTTAAAGATGCAGCATTGCATACTGTTTACCATACAGGGCATCCAACATACTTGCAGTTCTCTTTGTTTTATATTTGCTTTTTAAGGCTGGAAGAGAACTATGAAATTGCAGAAGGTGTTTGCATTCCTCGAAGTGCTCTCTACATGCATTACTTGGACTTCTGTGAGAAAAATGACACGCAACCTGTTAATGCCGCCAGCTTTGGGAAGGTGAGTCTAAACAGCAGCATGATGCCTTGAGTTCTCACCTGGTTCAGGTGAATCTGGATTATTGAAAATAATTAAATTATCATTTACCATTAGAGATGGAAGTATATGAATGGAATATCTTATGTATTCAAGTTATTGGTCAAGAGCTAAGATTTTGAGTATTTTGACTGTTGGAATAATTTCTAATCATGACTAAGCTCCAGAATACACTAGATTTTTTGTTGGCTTCAGTCCCCAGCCTTGCTCACTGTGACATGGTATACAATAATGGCAGCTTGGAAGCTGAATACAAGCCAGTGTAAATACATTTGCATTGTGACCTGCACTGCTTTAACTAATACATTCTTTTAAAAAAATAGAAGGGTAAAATATCAAACATTGAATTCTGGAGCCTGTCTGTGTTGTTCTTGTAAGCATGATATGGAGACCCCTGAATTAATGGCATCAGCTTACACTGGCAAATTCCCATAGTGGAGTTCAATGCCTCCAGATGTGGAAGTCCAGAAAACATCTAACGGCGTTTTTGTGGCACTGTGAGTACAGGCTGCCAAGTTATCTTTGCACTGTGATTCCTTGTGCTTCCACTTTCCACTCCAGCTCTAGTAAGAGCCACTGTAGTTAACTTCAAACTCACAGTGGAGATGCATTATTAGCAGAGATGCAACATGCCTTGTCCAGGTATAAGCAGTAAAACTCTTGTGCTGTACGCTACTAGCAGACATCAGTGCTGGCTAGGATGTTACATAAAGTTTGGATTTTGGATTTGCTGGTCAGGTGATGTTTTCCTCTTAGTGAAAAATACAATTATATGTTTATATTTTTAATATTTTATTTAAAACTGAAATTTTACTATAGAGTGTGTCACAGGCCTTTAAAACTTTTAGGCTGTGAAAAACACCCCAAAGTGTAGTTTGCCACTGTTTTTTCAAATGTTTGCAAGCATGAATCTGAAGCTGATTGTTCTGCAAGCTATTCTATTCTAGTGTTTGCAACATCTGTTCTATAGAAGCACTGGGCATTCAAAGGAAAAATGTTCCTAGGGTAAGTGCCTGTGTAAAGACTAGGTGAAGGAGAGGAATGTATTTAATGAGGTGTCATTTTCTATAGTGCATCTTTATGTAGGCAGTTTAACAAAGCAAGTTAAATGTACCATGTTGTAACATTACTGTATTTGTTGTGTCTTAAAGACCTGCATAGCTCAGTTGATTCTGTGCTAGGTTTCTGTTTAAATACATGGAATAAGTGTGAATGAAATTGTCCGTTGTGTATATTATTACTACCAAGTGGTAAGTATAGTGGCGACATGTAATTTCAGAACAGTAAGAAGAAACAGATTTCATGCAGGCTAACACATTTTGAATGTGGGTAAAATTTACATGATGCTACTTTTGCTGCTGCTAAAAACTTCTGTGAAGTGTAAGGTGTAATTATTCTGAAATTATTTCATCAGAACATAAATTTACCAGGTATTTCAGCAATTTTCAGCAAGCATCAGTCTTGTTATACTGTATATTACTTCATCCTCCTTCTGTCCTGCCCCCCATGCACAGACCTGTTCATTGGTAGGAGTACCTTGACCTAGCAGGATAGGTACAGTGTCTTCCATCCAAAAATCATGGCATTCCAATGTGTTTTTCATGTGCTGTGATCTAAGTGCTTTCCACTTGGTTGCAATAAAGTTCTGAAGAAGCAATGCACAAAATTTGTTTTCCCTTTTTATGGAGAGGAAGCCATACAGAATCATCCTGGTAGTGTCTCAAACTTGTGCTTTGTGTGGCCATTACTTCTGCATCTGGGAGCTGAGGCTTCTGTACAGGTGTGTCCAGGAACCTCAGGTAACACTGGCACAAGTATGAAGTGAAACAGGCTTCTGCATCTGCAGAACCCAGAGCAGACCCCAATGATTCTTTCCAATCTGTTATTGCTAAGAAAATGTACTGCACAGTCATGAAGATCTGCAAGGCAGACCCATTTCATTAAATCAATAGTTTGCAGTCAGCTTCATCTTGGGAGCAGGTACACGGATGAAGTTTAACCAACAAAGTTGTTAGCATATGACTTAAATACTGTATTAGCAATATGTGTTGCATAAATGCCTTGGAAGCAGAGCAGTGAAATAGGTGCTGTTTGAGGGATTCCGCACTTAGCTGCTGAAACAGAGACCCCAGACAAGTTTGCCTTCACTGGGAATGGTCAAGAGCCCTGCAGCTGTCATGTCCTCCAGAGAAAGGAGTTAGTTGTTCTGTGAAATGTAGACAGTTCGCCTTTCAATAGACCACATTGAATTTATGATTCATCTTTGAACTTTAGCTCTGTGGGCAATGTTAAACATTTAGGCTTTTTCTTTAACAGGCTGGTAGTTTTTAGAAAGAGACGTGGAGTTCAGCACATTAAACCAATCTGTAATAAGTAACATCCTAATGTATTGTTACATACTCAGTTACATTTAACAGAACAGTGTTGATTTCACTTTTAAAGATAATGCTGGAGACATATGAAACTTGCCTGAAAGTGATCTCTCCAGATTAAGGTTTTGTAGACAATGCTTTAGCCCATGTGTACTTCTTAAGCCTGATGTAAGTCAAATATATCCATAATAGAGTATGGCAGGGAGAACAGATGAGTTGTTCACAAAAAGCTGAACTAATGGATCTTGTTTCCTACCATCTCCTATGTTCCCTAAATTCATAGCCTTACCTAAATCTTCTATAATATCTCCATGTTTCCCTGCAGTACATCAAATTATTTCCGGGTCCTAGTCACTACATCAAAGTCTTGCTTCTTTCAGTTTTCTCACACATCTGCTGCACCTTCTTTCTACATTATTTTCAGATTCCCTCATGTCTGTCTGTCTATTTGCCTGTCTCTTTTTCTCTCCTCCCCCATGCCAACAGCTGGGCAAGAAGCAGCACATGGGGTGGCTGGTTCAGAGCAGGTGAAGTTTTGACTGTTTGCCTCACACTGATGGTTGTTCAGTCAGGAAGTGCCAAATGGCTCAAGTAAAGCCTGAGCTTTCTTCCTTGTCCTGTCCCCAGCACTAACATCAATGTGATCTCCCCACTATCCAGTGTTTTCTGTTAAACTTGTTAGAAAGGGACTGTACCTCAGGCATTTGGTACTATTGGATCAGCAAAACAAAAATCAGTCTGGGAGGTGGAGAAATTAACAGAGACAGTAATAGCTTATAGACTGTTTCTTGAGGAAACCAGGCTAATAGCAACAAAAGTAACAAGAGGAAAGAACAGTATTACTGTATAAATAAACACCTTTTAAAAAGCACCCTATACTCCTAAGCCACTTAAAGTACATATAAAATAAGGACTCTAATAGTTATTATTGTGATAAATTGTGTATCCCTAATGTGATAAAGGGAGCTATAGCTTTAATTTGTTAGCCAGGATTTTAGTGCTTTACTCCTCCAATTAATATGTGAAAATTAAAGGCAGTTTTGTCTATACTAGCATTTGCCAGATGGCTATGTTACCTAGTCTGTCATTACAGAACTTTTTCTTTTCTGCAAAAGACAGGGCCAAGCACTCTTCTGTCTATACACTTTAACTAAAGAGCGGCTAGGGAGGGCCCTGTATCTGCTGGTTACAGCTCAGCATCAGCAAGTGGAGACTCCAGTGTTAAACTTTTTCTCTCACTGTAGGCAGAAAAGCATTTTATATTCAATGGGACCATGATTTCACCCATAAGTGAAGTGGAATAAGTAAAAATGTTCCATGCCAACTAGTGGAAGACAGGAAAGTACGGTGAGAAAGAACGGATACGTTACTGAGTTATTAGCGATAAAATGTTGCATATGAGAAAAAGTTTTCTCACAGTGAACATGTTTAGACTGTGAATTAGTCTTCAGGCAAAAGGAGTGAAAGCCCTGTTGCTGAGGTCATTTAAGAAAGACTGCAACCTTGTGCCCCTCAGCCCTGTGCTGCAAATGCTTTCGGCTCTGCTCTGGGACCCTGTGGACCTGGAGAGGAGTTTAAGGTGTTTCCAATTGGAAGTTCTGCTGCTGCCTGCACCAGGGAGGGTGAGCAGTTGTATGTTTTTTTCCAGAGCAAATGTTAACATAAAATGTCATTGATAATTAATACATTGAGCTAGGAATTACGGTGGATGAAGGCTCTCACTCATTATTCTGCTCTCGCTCATTATTCTTACAGGGTTTAGTTGCAAAACCTAAATCATCCTGAACTGGGGCCTTCGCTGTATCAAATAAAAAGCAGGAATGTTTTGAGCATTTCCAAGCCCCTCAGTAGCTATTGTGTATGGATGGGTGCCAGTAAGGCTGTTGGTCTTCTCTTAGCTCTCTTCAGCTGGGTTGGTAGGTTTTTAGTTTCTCTTTCACTTTTTTCCCCCCAATTGATTTTTGTTCTTGTTTCTTTTGTGACCCTGTATGAACCTTATTTTTTAATCAAACCTCTTGAAGATGTAAACTTCCTCCTCTGCACCAGTTTCCCACATCCTCTGTGTCCACAGTTCACGGCTTTAAAAATTTACCGTGCAGTGCTAAGTCACCTCCCGGACCCTGCCATTATCTCTCATACAGAACACTTCGTTTCTGGTGGTGCAACCTCTTTTGCATCCTCATGAAGTGTTCTTCCCACAACTCCCATATGCCCCCTGGAGGTTAAATACTTTCCTCTTTTGTTTTTCTTTTTCTCTCTTCCGTGCTTTCCTGCCATGTCTTTTGACAAGCAATAATAAATTAATTTTTGAAAAAGAAAATGAAGGATGCTGACACTTTTCGTGGTCGTTCTCCCCCAGCCTGAGGTCCCTTTACATCACTCTGGCAGCATAAAGAGGTTTGTGAACCATGTGAATATGGATGCATGCTCACAGAAATTTTAGAGCCTCTTTGCTGCTCCTTGACTGACTTTGCTGTAAGTGACAATTAAGATTCCAATAATTTGATTTCACTAAATAAAGAAGGGTAAAGTCCACAAAAGATTTTTAACATTGATTAGGAATGAGATCTTTTACATTTTTGACCAAAATTTCCACCCCGTTTCCAAAAAATGGGTGAAGGCATAGTTTTACCAGCAGAGAAGTCTTTTTTAATTATTTATTTATTTATTTATATTTCCCCCACTAGTTTGCTTTGCTCCAGGGAGGTACAAGCTGTACCAGCCAGAATCCTTTTATCACTACGCACTGTCTCTATGCCCAGAAGTTTTCCCAGGGGGACTGCACTTCCAAGCATGATTAGCATAAATAGGATTTAGTTTCATGTTATCATACTACATATATTTAATGTTTAAAAAGGACAGACAAGTAGCCTTATTGAAACACCTTTGATAATGACATTGTGATGTGATTGCATTCTGATTTGTCTTTATATTGAAATGCACAGATCTGGAAATTGCCAGCTATGCATAAGGAGATACTTCTCCTGAAGATGTTATTTTTACTCTGTTTGCTCCTAAGTAGTCTCAGTTATAGCAAAGCCAAATTTATTCTAGGTGCTCTTTTCTGATAGAATAAACCAGCACTTGTTTTATTAAGAACAGTTGCTACATATGGAATGGTTTTTTTTATTAGACTTTATCTTCTCAATATAGAAAAGAAAAATAGAACTGGGGGGAAATCAATCTAAAGCTGAGGCTGTGGTTTCTGTAACTGCCTCAAAGGACTGTAACAGTCTGCCAGCACTATCTGAGCAGTCCCTGCTTTTCCTTCATCCCTTTTTAACAGCTGAGGTTCCTGACTGAAGGACAGTTAAGACAAGCATGACTTTGCTTCCTGACTCAGAATCTTCTAGGCCAAGTTCCTCTGAGGAGGCCATAATAGCAGAAGCAAGTGGTCATGCTGGTGTGGGAAACAGGGGTACTACAGTGTAGTTGGAAAGATCTTTGCCCCCTTGGCTCTGCTTCACTGATCCCTTGTACTATTGCAGATTGCTGACTATTGCCTCTTTCTTCTTGAGCTTGGGGAGTAAGAAAACCAGTAAGGACACCTCAGTTTCTTCTGAGTGACGTTTGCTTTCCCAAAGGTTTGCCCACTAGTAAAGGGATTTTTTACTGGCTTTGCCACTTCAAGCATCTGGCTTCTAGTTATGTCTTCAGCATGAAGTAGAGCAGCCTCTGGGCTCCTTTACCTCATGCCTTGTCAACATGTCCCAGAGGCTGTTCTTACAGCGCCAGGTCTGCCAGAGTGCAGGGATCCTGGCGCTCAGCCTTTTCCCACAGATATGCTAGGTGATGGCAGTAAGTGTGCTGGCACCAGTACAGAGCAGGGGGAGTTGTGCAGGGTTTTAGATCTGCTTGGCTTCAGCAAGTCAGCACCAAAAGTGGCTACAGCTCAGTTAAGCATTGGAGTCAGGGCATTTGCAGCTTTGTTGGGATGCAGTAATCTGATCATGCCTTAGGCTGAATTCCATCTGGCCAGAGGAGCTGCTGAAGGAGGATATTGTTGTACATAGATGAATTTGAGGAGGGGGTCTCATAAGCTTCACTAGAGGGTCCAGTTCAGTTGGAGTTCACCATGGAGTGAACTTCCATAGCAGGCAGAATTAGGCACAGACATTACAGAAAGTGCCAGCAGGCTTTTTTGACTTGCTTTACAGCATCTATTGAGATTTATCAGTGCTAGAAACAAGATCTTGTCCTACAGCTAGACCATGCCCTGTTCCACAAAATGATGGGAGCGAGTGGAGAGAAATAGGAAGGTTATTGAATCTAACAACAGGTCTGGGGTCAAGAATGCTGGACCTGTACGTTACAATCTTCTCTCCTGGGCCATGCAAGAAAGCAAGCAAAGAGTAGAGAAGGTATAGACATAGTCACACGTCCTCTCTTTTTGCACAGTTTGGTGGATTTGGAGGACAGGAATGATATTTTGTAATGGGCTTATTTGATTATTCTCTTTCCTATCAGTGGATGTTTCTTGGGGCAAAGCTTTCTCAACCTTTTCCTCAAGGTAATGTGGTGTTAAGCCAGCCCCGAGCCATCTTTGATCCAAAAGGTACCTGTTAACACAGGTGTTAATAATAACAGACCATCTCAGGGCACGATTTTCAAAAGGAGTGAAGGAGATGGGGAAACCCCAGAATGATCCAGCTGGAGCAGTACCAAGCCAGAGATGAATAAGCCTAAAAATCATACACTTATCATGTAAGATTGAGAATGTCAGTGTTGTTTGTGTTTCACAGCAGTGAGAATAAGGAAAGCATGGCTGTGTGGGAGTATAGTTATATTTGGCATCACTGTTTTCTTTTTCCTGCTGCTGTGGCAAAGAAGCTTAAGACTGAAACACTACAACTGAATTCAGTAAATAAACACAGATATTCTGTACCTGACTTTGTGAAAGAAAAGCACACCCTTTAGATATGGGACTCAAAACTTGTGTTCAGATAAATAGAATTGTTATCAGAGAAAAGAGAATTGATTCCACTGTATTTAGAATTTCTCTAGAACCTCCCAGAGCTACAGAGCCTGGAGCCTGAAATCCATTTCTCATTCTGGCAGAGTGCAAATGCTGGCTTGCAACTTAATTTGATTTTATTTCATTACTCTGGGAAGTTCTAGAAGCATGGCCAAATTTATTTAAAAAAGAAAGGAACAAGAGTGAAGAATAACATCCCTCTAGATCAGATGCACTAACAAAATTAACATGTCTTTTGAAAAGCAGCAATTTAAATTATTCTGGGGAAAAAGACTCCTAAAAGTCATCCTCTGCCTATTGCTGCCAGAGCAAAATGTAATATTTTGATACAGGGAGGGAGAAAGAAAGTTCAGAACTTTCCAGTCATCTCTAGTTTGTCATCCTTATTTGTTTGCATAAAGACTGGATCTGTAAGATGCTTTATAAGATAGTTTTGGGGGTTTTTTTTTCCAATTTGCTTTGGCATCTCATATAGAAGAATTTACATGGAATGATTGGGAAATATGAAGTTCACAGTTCGATAGTGAACGCAATGAGGAGCAAAGGGTCACAGTGTAGGGATGAAGGCAGAATAGATGATATATTCCTCATTTTAAAGCTGGGGCTGGCTTTGCTTGTGTTGGAATGTCACAGTGCTGGAGATGTGAGGAGAGATGCAGTGGCAGAAATTACAGCTGGCAGTAATCAGGATGAAGGAATGTACCTTTGCAGCCATTTGTGAGTAAAAGAAGAGCTCCTGCAGTTTGCCATGTCTAAGGTTAATAGATTAGTGCAGACTACAATACAGACCTTTACAGAGCAAGTGCATTTTTCTAGTTGTTGCTCCTAAAGCTTTCTGTGTTTTGCATGGATGCTCAACTTATGTAATTTTTATTGCATTATTTTAAGAATGACCCAAAATACAAGTAACTAAATACTTAATTCAAATTTACTCAGATACCTCTACTGTGTTTAAAAAGCCCAACTGGGAAAAAAATCCTGTTAGCTCCAAGATCTGTGCAATATATGTTGAATGTTGTACTACCAGTGTTGTAATCTCAGTGTGAGAGAATGGTATGAGAAAACTTCTTTCCTGCATTCAGTTTGGCTGCCCCATGCATACAGAGTGGAAAGTTTACTGCCTGTCAGAAAGAAAGAAGTCCCCTTATTTCACCTGCACAGGCATTCCTAAAAACCATGGATCAGGATTGTCTGCAAAAATGTTGAACAAATGGTGACTTGATATGCTGGTCCCCTGAAAACATGTAAACTATATGTATATTGGTTTATAATTTAATGACTTCTGTCTGGCTCTTATGTATACAGTAGGCAATCACCAAAAGAACTATGGGGCTGCAAAAAGATAAGATAAAAAGACAAGATAAAATAGATAAGATATCTTTTTTTTTTTTTTTTTTTTAAATCCAGAAAGGCATACAAGATCTTCTATAGGCAGAAGGGAGGTCAGATCTTGAGCAAGGCACAGAATAAAGAGAGGGAGAACACAACTGAAGTTTAGTAACCGAGAAAGAAATTGAAGGGGAGTTGGTTTCTGAGGCTAATATAGTAAGGACAGAAGTTATTTGCATGTGAAACTTCTGGTCTACATCTGTCTCAACACTAAAAAGCCAAGTAGCATAAAATAATGCCTAACAGTCAAAACTACTGCATAATTTAGGTAGAAATTTGCTTGGAAAATGTAAAGCCTGTACCCTTCTACTCAACAGATCTGACAGATCTCATAGGGCAACTGAATTTGTGGTCAGTTTGGAGAAGTATGAGATGAAATTTCAGTTCTGTTGAAGGACAATGGTAAAAGGCCCATTCACTCAAAAATTCCCTTGGATAATACCACCCATGAGATCTTTTTACCACTGCTTCTGTTGAGAAGCCAGTGCTGCTGTGAAAACGGGGACTGGGCTCCATTCAGAAAGCAGCTCAGACTGCGTGGTCTGGTCTTGATTCGTTTGCTTGTGCAACCCCATTGCAGTGATGAAAGGAAAATGATCCAACTTGGTTTTCAGATCCAAACCTGAGTTTTCATGTCCAACAATTAGGAACCCCCTTCCCTTCCCACTCAGCTGTAAAATGAACTAATTTTATCTGTAGGTCTTTAAAAGTTAATAAACATGAAACACAATGATGATGTATTTTACAGGGTGACTTTTCAGGCTGAAAGTATGATTTAAAAATCAACATTTTGGACCCTCTGCTTTTTCCATTGATTTCAGCACACAATGAATTCCACTTTGTCCTGCCTGATCTGGCTTCCTCTCTCCTTTCAGGGAAATCACACTGCCTTTGGCAATATCATTACACAGGGATTTGTATAAATGTAGCTGAATATAAACATTTATATGAACAGCTCATTCATTTAGTACTTGACTCGTTTTATTCCAAACACAAACACAAATACCCATGCTCATGTGTATGAGCACCCAACCATGAGTTTGTCATGTTATACATATTTTACATATACAGCATTAGATCAAAAAATCTGGACATTTTTTTCATTTTTTCTAAATGTGTGCTAGATTATTTTCTCTTTTTTTTGTAAATTATTTGTAAAGACTATTTTAATTGATGCATACTTTTCAGCTGTATTTTGAAAGGTGTATTTCATTGTTTAAAATGTGCCAGATTTAAAAAAGAAACAAACAAAGAAAAGAAAAAAGGATCATCTAATCAACTGCTCCATTATTCTTCTCTTTTCCTGATCACCTCTGCCCTGGTATGTAGAAATTGGCTGATCTGTTTAAATCCCAGGAACTCCCACGGCATATGGTTCATAAAGTAGCATTTACAGTGTGTATTGTAACACTTCATCACTACTAGAAAGACTTGAAAGTAATATGGGTTCATGTCGTTCTAAAAGAAAAAAATAGCATAAACAAAAATCTCTAATATTAAGATTTATTTTCAAGGTTACTTCTGTAAAATCAGCTTTTGGAGAGGAATGGTATTTTCTGAATGACAACTGCCACCAGAAAAAAAAATAAATTAAAAAATCCCCTAGCCCCAAAAACCCATCCTCAGAAAGTAGTTCTTCAACACTGCTTTTTTCCCACAGCCTTGTGGAGCCCCCAACCCTGTCTGCAGAAAATGAAAGAGAGAGGGGTGGGATTAATGTGTAATTAAAGGGAATTTGGAAGGCTGAGATGTTGCGGAATGTTAGATCAGTAGCTGGAACAGCATGTGGTGTTCTTTAGGCAGGCTTCATTGAATCCATACAAAAAAAGAAAGAAGGGCTGCTTGCCTGTCTGCTCATTTATCAAACAGCTAGGCTGAACTTTCACAGCTCCACAAAAGTGTTTTACTGTTTGCTGAAGTTTTGCTCCAGAAATTAAAGCTGAACAACCTAGCGACTCGGAGTCTATGCTGCATTTTTGACATTGGCCACGTTGTGCAAAGCTCTTGGAAACCAACACAGTTCAATTTTTACATGATACAGAGGGAACATGACTGTACTTTTCTAAAAAAAAAAAAAAAAAAAAAGAAAAAAAGAAAAGAAAATATTACCGACGAAATGGACAAATATGTGACATTGTAATGTCTTTATTTATATAGCACCTTTTGATCCAAATACTTGTTCCAGAGCTTTCAGTCATCAATCAGGATTAAATATTTATCACGGTGGCAAAATGGCTAATGGAGAAAAAAATCTATATTATTTAATCAATTTTAATTGACATTTTGTTCTAGTTGAGCAGTTATATATACATATATATCTTGTATGCCTGTTTACCTTTAATACTAGTCCGTGTTCCCCCTCAAAGAGGAAATATTTAGCAATTTATACAATAAAAAAAATTAAAATAGACTATAATTTAAAAAGGAAGAAATTCTTTTTGCAAGTGAATCCTCAAGACTTACTGCAGTCCTTCTTGCATGACTGTTCTGCTAGAAGAATTTTCCTCCTACTGCAGACCACACTGAGAATCAGGTTCAATTCTGTGAGGTGCTGAACACCACCTTCACAGAGCTTTCTCATCAGGACTAACCTGGTTGACAGAGGCTCTGATTACTGAGGGCACAATCTACATTCATTCATCCATTTCCTTAAATGCATCTGGCACTAAAGTTTTGTTTTACAGTGGCAACGTTCTTTTAATCTCTGCTAACAGACTAGAGTCCAGATTCTTGATGATACCCTGCTGTTTCTGAAATGCACTTGTTTTCCATAGAGGACAAATCGATCATGTGCTATCTTTACAAATGCAACAGTGAATCTTCCCTGGTGGAAGGGGTGCCTCTGTCAAATACCAAAATCTTTTCAGGGAATCATCTTTTAGAAAAAGGAGTGTTTAATGGCAGGATCATGAAGGTCTTTAAAGAACTGTGGCCTCCAAGACTCTCAAAAGGAGAATTTCCTCTATTTGCAGCAAAACCAAGTTTGTTCATTCTGCAAACAGACATAAATAAGTAGTAGGGCAATGCTAAGTACAAGCCTCCTTAGTTTAGAGGGAGACCTGATCTTAGATTTTTAAGGAAATGTATTCTACTCCAGTAACTTCTGAAAGTCTTTATTTAAATTAATGGTATTATACTGAACTTCAAAGTCTCTTTCCCCTCTTTCAAAAGTAAAAGAAAAAATCAAAAGTTTTATTTCTGGTTTCTCCTGCCATGTATATTGCTGACTTTACAGTAGGTTTTCTGTCCTAACAGTCTATATTAAATTAAATATTAGTAAATGTGCTTTTCATTTTTTTCTAATATCAGTTCTATTTATTTGCAGATAATAAGGCAACAGTTTCCACAACTAACAACAAGACGACTTGGAACCAGAGGCCAATCAAAGTAAGCAGTATATGGTATTGTCATCTCGTACAGGCCGTCATCTGGCTTTGGCTTTACTGAATAGAACGGTATAAAATCAGGGAATAATTTGTCCAGTTGGGGACTTAAAACCCAACTTTGATGGAGGTTCCATTGTAGTCTTTATATTGTCCTAGTGATTCAGCAATGATCCTGCAAAGGTAGTCTAACAGATGCCTTTTACTGATTTCATCAGCAATATTTTCCATATTGCTCCTATAATGTTTTTCATCTTGACTCACTTTACACAACTTAAAGGACATTCACACCCAGGAGTAGTGAGCTACTGTTGGAGGCTGGAAAATGACAGCTGGTTAACATCATGTTTCAGTTTAGAGGACGAGTGGCAGAATGCTATCTGAAATTTAGGTAGGAACATACATTGGTCTAAACTGGAATTGTCCACAAACCTGGAATTAACCACCATTTTTCCTGTGTAATGAAATCAAACATATCTTTAAGTGATCAAGGAATTAGTTTATTGCCTTACCCAAAAGGGTGCTTCCTGAAAACAGTTCATCTTAATTTTAGAATAAGAAATTGATGCAGAAAGAAAAATGCACTTCCTGGGACATTTGACTTTTTCCAGTTGTTGACAAGATGTGGTTCTACCAATTTATAGAGAGGATGCAGTGATGTTTTTATCCTTTTTTCTGCTTGTGGACTGCATGAAATTTTTCAAGTGGAGCTTTGGCTCTTTTTATGGCAAATGTAATCCCGCTAAGAAAAATAATATCTGCTTTTCTTTATTAGCTTTCAGAGAATCCTACAGGGTAGTCTAAGGGTAGTCTCTGTAGAGCACAAGCAGAAAACTATGGAGGGGAAAACAAAAACCTGGGACAGTGTGTTTGCAAAATTTTGCTGGTAAAGCTTATCTTTCAAAACAAAGCCTGGAAACACAATATTGCTAGATGCTGAGAAACAAATATGCTATGAGACTTGAGCTTATATACTAAAGGTAGAATGACCCACTCTTTAAAGGAAAAAAGAAAATAAGATGCTAAAAGAAATCCCATTAAAATTAACTTTGCTGTGCTTTTCTAACTGGTGGTCCATGCCATGTAGTGTCTCTTTGATGGGAACAAATGTTCTTTCCCCCATCTTGAGATTTTCCTAATCTTTATAACATAGTTTTCTTTTTCTAGAGCACCTGTATTTAAACAGCTAATAGAATATTTGAAATCTCTTCCCAAATACAAATTCAGACCTACCGTAACATCGCTCATAAAAAAACTGCCAGGAATCTCTCAGGTGCAAATTCTGGGCTAGTCCAACAGCATATTAGGAAAGCATGACAGGTCTGGACTCGGAGAATCAGGATTTAGCACTGAATAGAAGTCCTGTGGAGGTTCATAAAGATGGAGTGAAAGTGTGCACAGGTTGCTTTATTGAAGCATTCATATGACAGTACCTGCTGTCAGCCATAAAATCACTGACATGGCTATAACTTTGTTATTTATCTTCCTGTTTAATGAATGAGTACTGCTCTGTTTCCAAACTGGGCTCCTCCTGCAGCTCCAGGAGTCTCTCAGAGGGCTCTTGATCTGCTGATTGAAGGTACCTTACATCTCCAAAAGCTATGGCTCTTTACTCTCAATGAGGCTAAAAATCAATGAGACTTAATATTTCTTGCATATTTTCCCTCAACCTGGATGCCTGTCAGAGGGGTTTTCAGGTCACATACTCCTCTCATGCCACCTTTGCAATGGTTCTGCCCTCTATCTAGCAAATAAGAAGGGGTTTCTGTAAAGCATGCTGCCTGTGCTCTGCAGATTCCTTTTCCCATGAGAGTCCCTGGTCACCCCTGTGAAAGAGATCATAATCACTCGGTATGAATGAAATTGAGTTCTTCTGTTCTAAAAGACAGTGCCTACATCTTTGTCAGTGGTTAACACCCCAAAGATTATAGCATACAGAGGAGTCATTCTCATTTGATCCAATGAAGAAGAGAGTTATAAACACACACTACATGTACACTGTACTTCATTGCAATAAATACATTCCTTGCTAGACCCAGCATAGCTGTAATTGAACACTATTTTTGTTTTCAGAAACATCTGACTGCATTCCAACAAAGTGTTACATAAAGAAATTACTTTAGGCATTAACACTTCAGGCCCTTTATTGCCAACTGTGGTAACCAATTGCTGCCAGTATGATTTTCATTCCACTTCCCTACTACTTCCAAAGGAAACTTGGCCATAGAAGTGGTTAAGATTATCTGACTTCACACTATTCTGCCTTCAAACTTTTTATAGCACGGCTGCCTTGTAACATTACAAAGATCAGAGCTACAATGCTGCTATGCTCTTGGTCATTGGTTGTGAGGCTTCTTTTTTTGCAGCTGTGTTTATTGCTGTAAGCATGCAGCTGTTCTCTATTGCACTGAGCTTAAAACCAGTTCCACCACAGGTAAGCCATGACAAGGCAGCTAACCTAAAAGCTGATTTCTTTCTGTACTGTAGTTTGAAACTTCAATTATGCACACAGGAGGTTAGTTAAACTGATGGAAACTACATGGTGTGAAGGGAAGTTTTCTTCTTTGTTTAAAGGAGTGCTGCAGATACCAGATCCATGGAGTAAAAAGGATGCCAATATTTACCACAAAAATGATTGTGTTGTCTGTACATTATTCTTCTACAGATCAAATTTTCAGGCCCTGTTTATTGAATTAAGTTGGGGTCTTTTTCTGATAGAAATACAGAAAATTGCTTGGAGAAGAATCTTTGTATGCTGCACCAGTGAATTTTTGCCATTTGGGATGGTAAAATTACTGAAGGAAGAAGCAATCTGGAAAAATTTTGGAGTTAATTTGGCTGTTGCTGTCTACATGATTTTGAAGCTACCTGGAAAACTCTTTTATGTAGTTAACTGCCAAGTGCTATACCAGAAATTAAATAAGGCACAGTGAAATTCTACATTTTCCAGGCTTTCATTCATTATTTTCTTGAACTGATTTAAGAGGAAACTTGATATGAGACTGACTGCTGTTTAAATTATACAAACCTCTCAGTCTTGAACTTTTGCAGTTCTGCTTGCTTGCTGTAGCCTTTTCCCTTTCCTCCCCACCTTCCCTCAGCAATTCGTGGTGCTAGCTTCTTGTAGCATTTCCTTTAGGTTTCTCCTACCCCTGAATACTGCCCAGGACGTGCGTGGGCCTTATGGCTTCTAGGTGCAGTGCAGGCATGACAGCTGCTAGAGACCAACTGTGGACTTGAGCTGCAAGCTGGAGTTGTTACCATTCAAGTAAAAAAGCTAAACTTCTACAGCTGGTGTTATAACCCCAGTGTTAGCACAAACTTCCCCTTAGCCACCTTTAACAGGTTAGGACCAATCTGGAGCCTGGTTTCTAGCGTGGAATACACATTTTGGCCTAAGCCCTGATGGGCAGGTTTGGAGTCAATAGCGTGGCTTTCTAAAGTATTGAAACTAGGAGGTCCCATTCGTACCATGTCATCTTAATGTTTTAATAAATCTCACTTGGGTTATTCAATATTGAGTTCATGATAGCTTTTTTTTTAAATGGACAATATGGAACATCCTTAGTGAGCTTGGAAAGCGAGCCATGTACTAGATCTCTGCCACAACTCCCCAGGCCTCCTCTCAGTCTGTCTGTGCTGGTAGAAAAGATTAGGGCTTCCAGCTCTTTGTCACCACTTTCTGCTGGAGATTGACACACGCTGATCTGTGGGTGAATGACTGTGAGAGAAAAAAGTCACCTGAGTTAAACTGCCATCAATTAGATGCTACTCTTTCACTAATTTATTTGAAGACATTTGTAAAACCACCTGATTTTGCCTAAAGCAAACTCAGGTCCGTTCAAGTGAACAGATCTGCTGGCAGCACTCTGAAATCAGTAACTGTCTAGGGAATACAGCAAACACCCGAAGATGGTATCTTCTCCTGCCACCATAGTGGGATCCAGAGGACAGTGTCTCATCACGGTCTAATAGGCTTTTGATAGGCTGTAAGGAGAGAACTGGAAGATCATTAAAAAATCCCTCTAGGAAAGTAAGGTGAATCAAAACTATATGAGCAATACAATCTTGAGATGCCTTTTGTAATCATTAAAAATTTAGCTGATGGGTTGGTGGTGCCTACAGCTGAGACACTGGAATAAAATTTAGCAAGTTATAAAAGGACTAAGATTACCTTTGCTGCTTTGGTGCAAGAATTAGACTGGATAATCAGTGCTTCCATTAACAAGTATAATAAAGCTATGTTGTAGCACAAACTTGTGCCATAAGGCCACCAATGCATTTTTATAGCACAGCCACACTGGGTAATTCCCACTGTGGTCTGCACGGACAGAGTTACACTGTTGTGTAGCATCCCTCACTGATCTAAACCCAGTGCTGATGCTAAGTTATGAAGCAAATAATTTTGAACTGTACATTTTCTACCATTCATTGCTTTCCAACACACGCCTTTTTCTACCCTCTCTTTTCATTGAAGTGTTTTCGATTTTTGAAACATTTCTGATCAACTCATTTGCAATAAAGACTTGTGCTTTCCAGGGATCAAACCAGCCCTCAACAGTGTGAGAATCACTGTAACAACAGAAGGGACAATCCAGAGGGTCTGTACCTCTGCTAATTGCTAAACTAAAGGAGCAGCTGCACAGCAGAGCTTTGCCAACAAGTAGCTTTAAGATGCTTTTTTTTTTTTGTATAACAAGAAAAAAAATAGAAGTCCATTATTTCCCTGCCCTGCAACAGTCAACTTTATTAACTCTGAAGAGAGCTACTTTTCCCAGAAGGAATGAAAATTGAAAGCCCAATATATTACTGCAATGTTCTGCTCCTGAATCAATGCTTGTTAATAATATACAACTGTTGCACAGTATGTTGTACTGTAGAAGTTGTTAGCATTATCAGTTTCTCTTACCCCCACTTTTTTTTTTTAATTTTCAAACAATATGTTTTATCAAATATACATCTCTATGTATCAGGTACCATTATTATGGAATTGCAGTGAAAGAAAACTCCCAGTATTATGATGTGATGTATTCTAAAAAAGGAGCAGCCTGGGTGAACGAAACAGGAAAAAAAGAAGTAACCAAACAGACAGTGGCGTATTCACCACGATCCAAACTGGGAACGTTACTGCCAGAGTTTCCAAATGTCAAAGATCTAAATCTGCCAGCCAGTCTGCCAGAGGAGAAGGTAACACTTTGGAAATCTTTTCTTGGCTTGTCTTGCTTTTTTTTCCCGTGCTCTGGAAGAAAGCTTTATCTAAAATATGAAGACTTTAAATTAGAGTAAGTTTAATAATGCTTTGACTTTATTTATGGGGGACTTAATTGCTTCATATAATAGGAAGAAATATCTTCCCTTAAAAGAGGCAGCTGACACTATCAGCTGTACAATATTTCTAAAGCCTGTGCACACTTTTTTAAAAAGCTACATTACATACAGCAGATGAGTTTGAGAGTAACTGTTTTCAAATATGTTATATCTCTTTAATCTGCGAACATACTTGATGGCAAACTGAAAAACAGTTCTGATGCTTTCTTGAGCAGAGAGGGACTTGGTGCATTTCTTATTTTTCTAGACTGGAAATTAAAAGAATCGTATCTGCACATATGACAGAAGTGCTCTGACTGCTCTTGGCTGAGCTTGATAGTTTTCTGATGCTATTCACATGTGTAGTATCAATGTAAAGTGGGCAAAAGAATAGGGTTTTATAGTTCTTTATGTCCTAATTAGGGCCACATTCTCGTCTTTGATCTCACTGAGGCTTTTTGCTCTTACATTTGAAGAATCCCCATTGACATAGAAAAATACACGAATTCAAAGGGAGAATTTACTTTTAAGAAGAAAACTCATCTTAAAGCTAATCTAACCAACTAGACTAACCGATTTCATTATTTTTGCAATTGTGCATAGGTAAGATAAGAAAAAACTTACTTTTTGTGCTCTATATTCTGATAGTTTTAAAAGCTGATTTCTTAAAGTAGAATAATCTTTTGTGTGTCTCCCTCTCATTCTTTTTCAGGTTTCTACCTTTATTATGATGTATAGAACTCACTGTCAGAGGATACTAGACACTGTAATAAGAGCAAACTTTGATGAGGTATGGTTAGAAACTACAGTTGTAGTTTAATGATACATATGATATTAATGGATCTGAGAGCTTATTTTGAATGTGATATTACAAACTTATGGTTTTGCAGTGGCTGATCCTTTTTATGAGTAATGAATAATAGTAATGATGTATATAGTAATGAATAATAATAATAAATAAGAGTAATGAATATATACCTGTGTATATAATATATGACAATAGTGTTAAATCTCACTTGTAACACTGTATGAATAGAGGAATGAAAGCAATGGGAATATTTTAATTCTGCCATTCTCCAGCAAGATTAAGGTAGCAATATAGCCTTACGATAAGTTGGTCAATCCAGTTCTTACAACTCAAGAACTGTGTCCACAACCATCTTCTTCTAAACTTCGAGATGGGACTGAGCTCTGTTTGAAGGAGTTCCTTTGAGTGCTCAGCACAAACACAGGGCAGGTGCCACAGCCAAAATGGTGGGCTCTGCTGGTCTAGTAACAATGACACGAGGCAGTGGGGGGCCTACAGCCTCCCAGATATCCCAGTAAGCTGTAGCTGAAGTCTCCAGTTGCTCAGTTTTACTGCAGTGCCGCTGGGAACACATACACTGCTCAGTGGTTGATGCGATCCACTAGAGATGGATGAGGTTTGTACCTGCTGCATATCTGACTGAATCTGAAGGTTTTCTGGCAGTGCATGCAGACAGCTCTATAATTAGAGCTGAAAAATTAAATGTTACTGAAATGCAAACAGTTTTATATTACATGTGAAGAAGGCCTCTTGTCCAGGAAAGCAAATCTATCTATAGTGATGCTGAGGGCAGGATTCAAATATGACATCCAGGTCCTGGAAAAAAATCAAAGGAAACTGGTATTTTGACTTTCCCTTCTGAACAATGGCAAGAAATTCTCTGCTTCCTTTCACTGTTTGATTTTCACACTCTTCTGCTTTAAAGCTGAGACTCTTTTAAGTCATTGTACTCAGACTAGATGTTTCCACGTGAGAGAAATATGTGACACATATTCAGGAAGTTTTGCTGCATAAATCTCAGAATACCTCCTTAAGAACAGGATGTTATATTTTGTTAGGAGATCTGTTTGTCAGAATCAATGGCAGATAAGAGGCTGAGCAGCAACAATATATAAATGACAAATATTATTTACTGCACCTGGTGTGGTTACTTGTTTCAGTAACAATTGTGTGCAAAAGTTTATCATTTATGAATGCTGGTGCATTCTGACCCCTGTAGAACTGATCATATCGTTCACTGAGTAACACCTTTACTTCCTAAATGAAATTTTTCACAGGTATATTTTACTGTGTCTGCAGTCTCCTCCCCATTTTTTTTTTTGTCTTTCTCCATTCTTTCTCCTCTTTCCTTCATAGTGGAGGAAAGAATAAATATAAAAGTGTAATGTTTCTTTCCAAAATGAAGACAGAAAATGGTATATTGACCCCTGTAAGCCATGTGCTGTCCTCCTCTCGCTCCCTACACCAAGTCCTAGATTGCATTCCTTTGTATACAGGGACAGAGAGCAAAGAGAGAGAAAAAGGCTTGACATGTGGAAGCCAAAGAGTTACACTCACCAGCTACTGATGGAATGTAAAAATACGGTGGTTTCCATGGGTCCTCTCCTGTAATAACACAAAGACACCCTGTCACCAACTCAGAGTGTCTCCTTGCCCTTTGGTTGATTATCCCATTTTGTGCTGCGTTACAGTATAAGCCTGCCTAGTTAAGGAATATGCCTTGCCTGTGTTTTACACCATTGATCCAGCTTTGGGTCTGAAACAAATGCTATGTAAGCAGGATATTTAAAGAAAATGGTGTTTGTAGCCTTTGATTATTATTAATTTAAACAACCCTGCTTCTTCTTGTGATTTCAGGTTCAAAGTTTTCTTCTGCACTTTTGGCAAGGGATGCCTCCTCATATGCTGCCTGTATTGGGTTCTTCAACTGTAGTGAATATAGTGGGAGTTTGTGATTCAATTCTGTACAAAGCAATTTCTGGAGTTTTGATGCCAACGGTACTACAAGCATTACCTGACAGGTCAGTACAGCTAGCAGCACTGACCACTTTGAGCTCAGCTGTCTTTGTTACATGTCTTTTCTTCGACAATGACACCTGTTCTCAGAAAGCTGCTTGCTGCTACCCCATTTCCTGAGTTTAAATCACAGTGTCAGCTCCAAGGAGTTGAAAAGCCGACATGTTCATGAAGAAATATTCAGATTTTAACAAGACTTGTGCTGTGAAAAACTTGTTATTTTTTGTGTGATAAAGAATACGACCTTCTTCTTGGTTTATTGACATCAGTCTGATAGTCATTTCCCAGCTTTCAGGGAATGTCAGAAATCTGCAGGCTGCAGAGTGCCACATAGTCTTCTGAAAATTTTGGACACTTTTCTGCTAGTGTGGGATAAAAACATAACAGTATTCTGAATTATAGTGACAAGAGGAGCTGACCTGGCTGGTCTGTTTGTAAATATTCACATGCCTATTCAGGCACAGAAACCTAAGCATTTGCCTCTGTATACACTCTTGGAACCCAATTGTCACTCTGCCAGGAGTATAAAACATGAAGATCATACTTGTTAAGCCTTGGACAAGCTGGTTTAATTTAAATCCTCAACTATGAAGAACAGATACATGTTTATTTCAGGATCACATTATTAATATTAAGAAGTCTTGTTTATATAGGTAAAGCAGGACAGAGATCAACAGTTCACAGCAAAAAGTGTAATCACTGAGGGCAGTCAGCCTGTTTTCCCCCCTTCATTTTCCTAATATGTGTATCAGGAAATGCTTTTTCTAAATATATGTGTACGCCTTTAGTATTATTTGACTGATGTGTTCCTGAGGTTGAGTAATTTGTTAAGAATGTTGCTCTAGGATTTCTTATTGGTGGTGTGTATTTGGCTCACAAGATTTTAGAGCATCTTTTATCATGGCAAATGTTTTCAAGATGATGTTCTGCTCTCCTATGCACACTGCATAACTGCTAAAGTACAGGCAAAGTATTTTTTCCACAAGAAACCTGTTATAAGCATGGACTTTCCTTGATAAGACATATACGTTTTTACAGGCTTTGCCCCTCACCACCTCTCCCCGCCCCCCCAAATCTATTTCATTGGAAGGATTAAACAGAACAGCAGTCCTTTTCTCAAGCTGCTTAGTTCTTTCATAGCAAATAAGGAGAGACTTGAGTGTGAATATAGACTTTTGTAATGCATATAAAGGGCCAGATTGTGGCTATTAAGCCATAGCCTGCACTGGAGGGGGTGAAGAAGGGTCTCATTGCAATGGAAGCTCCTGAAGGAAATCTTGCTGACTCAGCCAGAATCCTCTGAGGGACTTCCTGGGAACAAGTATTGGCTGTCCAGAAAAGCCACTTTTTAGGGGGTGCAGCAGATGTCATCTATTCCTTGTCCTCTTAAGGTGTCTTAGTGGAGCAGAGCAGCCTATGGCCATGTTTATTTTACCAGCTCTGTTCTCAGTGCAGTGTGTTAGGAGTACAAACAGAAAAAGCTGCCTGTCTGAAAGAGGGGAAGTTCCTTGCATCTTTCTTCTCTCTCTCATTTGTGTATCTTGGGTGTTGCTATAGGCAGCACAGCTCAGTCTGGCAGAACCAACTGTGAGAGTCCCCTGCACAACGCCCTGCAACTGCTCTTGAAAACTGTCTTTTAATACTAAGCAGTTCTAAGAAGGGCGGAATGAACTGCCTACCAGGTTTAGCAGGAAATGATGGAGCCGTCAGGAAAGAGTAGTAAGAGAAGAGAAATCTCACTTGTCTGGGAAAGTTCCTGTACTCTGCAGAGTTAAGCAGGCAGGTCCTGCTCCGCCCCTGCTTCCCCCACCTGTGTGGGCTTGGCCTGGAAATTCCTCCCCACCGTCATTACCCACTCACTGGCTCAGCATGCAGCACAGTTGGTTGTTGCTTCACTTGCACATCTCTGTGCACATCTGTATAAATGTGGACACAGCTGAGCTGAAATCCAAAGCCTGATCTATTGCCTTCTTTAAACAGTTTTGATTTTACGTTTTTATGTTTGTACAGAGTGGGAATGATTTTATTTCAAGCTAAGAATAGTGTTTGTAAGTATCAAAGCAGTGCAATACAGAGACTTGCATTCTTTGTGAGGTCTTGATTGTGGTGATATGTTTCCCTTTCCTTACAAATGTTTTCAGAAGTTTTTCTTCACACCTACAAACCGTGTTAGCAACTCTGCATAATAGTGAGTTGTAAATAATTGACTCACAATCTTCACATGTTCACAGTTTTTATAATATAAAGCACAGAATAAACTTGTTCAGATATAGTGATTTCTCTTTTCAGTTTGACACAGGTGATCCGAAAGTTTGCAAAGCAACTGGATGAGTGGCTGAAAGTAGCTCTCCACGATTTACCAGAAAACCTACGAAATATTAAGTTTGAATGTATGTATTGCCCAATCTGTCTCCTGTTAACTTGGGATGTGGATAGTGTTTATTGATTACAAATTAATTGGAAGTGAGATTAGTGTTCTTTTAGGAATTAAAACATGTCAGCATTATAAATATTGCATTCACTTACAATCTCTACTTATTCATGAGAACCAATTTCATTTAGTGATATGAGGGACTGCTCAAAATGAGAAGAATTGGTTTTCCTTTCTTGTGGATTCTGATAAGAAATTAATTTTGTTGATATTAAGCAAATATTAGGGATGATATTAGGCAAAGGAAATTATTAAACAACCCTTTAGGCTAGCACAATTTGAATACAGCTTGAGGCCCTTACTCAAAAAAGTGCCAGAGTTAAAAATGAAGGAGATCAAATTACCCTGTCACCACAGGAAAGGGCACTAGTCCTTTTCAGATGTGCTTTGTAGATGCCTGCAGTGCACATCACCTATTGATAAAGCCTGCTTTATTTCACGGCTCTCAGTTCTTTGCCTTTCATGAGCACTAAATTCCACACCACAAAGTTAAAGGGGAAAAAAAAAAACCAAAACAAAACTAATTTAGGAGAAGGATTAACTATTTTGATCAGCATGGAAAATTAGATGTATATTTTACTGGGAACAGTCAAGATGTAAGTTGGAACAACTAATTTCAGGGCTTTTTGCACTGTTTACTGATTTATTTTTAAAGTTCCACAGAGTCAGAACTAAGAATATGCTTTTTCACATCTTTGTCAGCTCGAAAATCTCGAGAATCTGCAACAGCAAAATCTTTTCTGACCTTATAGGGAGAGAGAAAGAGATGGACAAATGAACTTTCTCATCATTCTCAAACTGTTCTTTTTAACTGCCTCCATGTACAGTGCAGAGGGAAAACCTACTCTGTGGCCATGTTTAAGGCCTGTTTGGATAGTTCTGCAAGTCTTTGGAGATTTTAGTAAAAGGAAAAACTTGAGTGTATCCTACCTTTTACATGAGCCTTTGTTGCTTCTGCAATTGTTTCCTCCTCGTCAGAATTTGTGATAGTGTACACAGCCAGTGGACGTACCGACAGGAGTAACTGCAAGCCTTGGTCATGTTTGCAGTTCCTGTGCCACAGATTTCAGACAAAAGATGAGCATACAACATTTTAAAGTTTGTTTTCCAGGTATAGGAAATATGTTAATACAAGGCCCGTATCACTTGGAAATTGCTATAAGAGAGCGGAGGACTGTCAAGTACCTCCTGGGCCATCTTGCCCCATAGCAAATTAGTACATCATATAATAGCTTTCAGAAACTTTGATCAAATTCGACCTGAAACTGTATCAGATTTTTAGGTCCTACTAGTCCAGTCAAAAGACTCCTCCAAAACTCATTTGCATTAAGATTTAGCATCCTTTTCTAATTTCCACAGATAATGTAGCTGTCATTATTTTATGCCCGCTTCTTGCATCAACATTTTTCTTTCTATTAAGTAGTTCTTTCTGGTCTTCAGTTCTTTTGTGTATCAAGAGAAAATTTGCTATGCTGAACAAGCAAAGCTCTTTCATTGTCCTCTACATTTCTCTTGTCATCTCATTATTCACAGCATCTATAAATCATTGCTTGTAATATGCCTCTGTAAAACTGATTGAGCATCCAGATTTAAGGTTTTAGGTCAAGGTTTAAACTAAGTTAAAACTGGGATATTTGAATGAAGTTTGTATAGCCACAATCTTGTATGGGAAACTGGATATATTTTTTTGGTTCTTATTTTAATTACTGTGTTAAGAAGTAACTTTCTTTATTTAGCACAGTATGTAAATATGTATCTCTTCTTTCCTGCAGTGTCCAGAAGATTCTCACAAATACTTCGGCGACAGACATCACTGAATCATCTCTGCCAAGTAAATATATCAGTTACCCAAGTCTGCTGAATCATTTTTTAATGACTTTTCAAATAATTTTATGAATTGGCAGGCTGGACTTTGCTCAAAGTGGAAGAGATCATGTTAGCAGTTTGTCTTGAATATTTATTGTGACAGTCTTTTAAAAATCAAAAAGTAATCAGCAAAAAATGCTTTTCTAGACAACTGGCAACCCCTTATCATTAAATTAAGCAGGATACTTTTATGAACCAAAATTATTATTTGATTTGAAGAGATGGTTCATTTCCAGGAAATAAATGAGAGACATTCTATTGATTTCAGAGCAGTTTGTATTAGGTCTATTTCAAAGCAAGAGAAATTTCTATATGCCTGACAATAAATCCCTCGTCTAATTGTCTATTATAAATCAAATGCAAATTAGTAAAAAACAAAAAATGTGAACCACTGGGGTTTTAAATAGAAATACTCTTGCAACCATGGCAAATGAATATGAACACTACTCTGAAGTGTTTGTTTTTCACCAGTTAAGTTTAGATTGCAACTACCTATCAGAAAGTGATGAGGCCAAATTCTGTGTAGGATAAAAAGGGGGAGAACACATTGAATTCATTGACATTTCACCCATGTATTGGAGCAGACAGTTTGTTTTCCCTATCACACTGGAAACTCCACTTTTGGAAGGTGTATGTATCCAGCACCCCAGGTTAACCTTGTAACTGATGAAGTCACAGAAGAAGCTCTGGGGGAAAAAAACCCCACTCCTGCAAGGACTTCTTTGTAGATTGCTGTCTCCATTATTTTAGTGGTGGAGGCAGAGATACCTGTGCTACCTTTCCCCAAATGTAGTGAATCATCACTGAACTTTGGAGGTCCATAGAGATTCAGAGGAAATCAAGATATAGAGACCACAACTTCTGCATCAAACCTGGGATCAAACAGTTTATTTACATGAAGACCTCTTCAAATGCATCATTTCCTTGGGGAAGCTGATAACCCTAGTGTGGGTTATCATCTCTGCTTAACTTAGAGAGATCTAGTGTGTGTTATATGACCGTAATCTTGTGTCACTTCCTTTACTCTCAGCCCATCCTCCCAAATTTCAGCAGCAGGCCCCTGTCTCAACCAGCCAAGAAGCAGATCTGATGTGAAGGCAAATGAGGTTTAACCTTTTCATGTGGCTGAGGGAAGAATGAGAGTCTTCATAGTTTGGGAGAGGGGAGGGTGCAAACCAGAGTGGGGTTTGTTTGGGTTTGGCTTGATTTTTCTTGTTGCTTTTTGGTTTTGAACTGAAGTTGGTCAAGAAAATCAACAGCACTGTTGGAGACTGAGGAATATAGCAACAGCACCACCAGATTAGGGTTGCTCATCAGGGTTTGTGGTGAATACAATCAAAATACTTGCAGTTGATTAAAGTAGTCAAAATGACTTGGGAGTTCTCTGTAGAGTGCCCTGTTATGTCCATAAGACGTCAAGCTGGTGGGTGGGGGTCTACGAGGAGAATCAACTTAGAAAGCCTCATGAAGGAAGCGTAAAAGTGGATAAAGCCTATTTTTTAACCTAATAAACCATGAACTAATGAATAGATTGGATTACAGGCATCGAGAACGGTGATCCACAGCGCAGACATCACATTTCAAATGCTGGAGGACTGGAGGAATGTGGATCTGAATAGCATTACCAAACAAACTCTCTATACTATGGAGGACTCACGGGAGGAACACAGAAAGCTCATCATACAATGTAAGAGCAGAACCCTCAAATAAAGCCAAATGAACTTGGTTTCCTGCTGGAAACAAAGCTCAGGGAAAGTAACACTGTTTTTGTAGCCATTGGTTTGCTTGGAGGCTTAAGATAATTACAGAGACATTTATCAAAATGTAAGGCAAAGCCCTGTCAGGGTCTTTGAGGCATAGAACTGGGCACTCTTCTATTAAGTTTCTGTCTAGTATCCAGAACAGCCAATGGCACAAAACTTGCACTCAAATTCATGAAGATTTTTTTCCAGGAACTTGAGCAAATTAGATCTATGAGTTAACCATTGAATCTGATAAAGTCCAGTCTCTCTTGCTGTAGAATTGCAAGACAGCTGTCTTTTGAATGGCTTTGATGCTAAAGTGGTTGTGTATTTGAGTCCCTTGTAAACTTTTATTTGTAAAAGGCCACATTTTATACAGTGTTTTCACAAACAAGATCATTTGATGGGGTAAGCTTTCACCCTGAACTTTTATAAGAAGTCCCATATCGAGCAAGCTCATTGGCTAGTATAGACTCTGCTTAGTATAGTGAAGGGCATGAACTGAAAAGTGACTTTGGAGATGTTGGCAAATTGGTTTTAGAGTCCAAGATCTTTTGCAAAATAAAATTTAACTTGCATTGTCCAGCAAGTGTGCATGATTGTAAGTTTAGGTGTACCCCTAAGCATGCTGAGTCTGTCCTTCTGAGGCACCAGAAGTGACCGGCTTTGTCTTTAGCATCATTCATAACCTCACTTCCCTGTGAGCCTACCTGTTGTATTGCCATCTCTCTCCTGAGGAGGACCAGTCATCTTTTATCCAGAACCAGCCTTAATGGGGAGCAACCTGGGCAACCACTTTGTGGGCACCCTGCAGGGGTAGTTTGTTAGTGGGCTAACTCTTTCAGTGAGTGGCTGTGAAGAGAAGGGGTGACACCTTCACACGTTCACTGGACCCTACAAGGTTAACTTTGGCACTGGTTCTACCATGTTAACACTAGAAGTCTTCTCCCCAGAATAGGCTTTGTATTCTCTGTTAGCTCTGTTTTCCAGTGAGAGGTGCTTGGTACTCTTTCTCTCCTTCTTAACCCTTGAGTCATTTCCTGATTGGCCCTGTTCCTTTTTGAGGAGATAGAAACTTGATGTGGCAGCAAGGAAGGTAGCATACAGTGAGACTGGAGTCCAGAAGCTGGGTGCATCTTTCTGTCATCTGTTATGTTTTCAGTATCTACCCAATATCCTCCAACTGGCCAAAAAAGAGGGTTCCCAAAGTTAGAATCCCTAGTAACAGCAACAGTTTGGGCTCTCATTTGGAAAATCCTTACTGTTTAGGAAAGCTTTTCGTATATGTGCTAACTATTTAAAAACAAACTTATGTGTAATAAAATCAAATGGATTTTCCTGAATGCTAATGGCTTTGAACACGTTTTTCCATATTTTAAGCCTGCATTGTCTGATAAGCAATTACTTAGAAATGGTAACCTAGTATGAATGTTCATCATGAAATGAGATTCCACTGAGATGTGCAGATATACATAGAGATTACTCTAAAACTTAGAATCTCCCACCCCCCATCTTTGATGTTTATTCTACTTGGCCAAAGATCTTTTCAAAGGTCACACTCTGTATCACTTGTATGACATGGAGTTATGGCCTGCTTTCACTTTCTTGGTGTTAATAATCAAGAAAGTATGATTTTCAGCTACTGTAAGTGGAAAAAAAAGTGTTTATAAGCCTATAAGCAAGCTTAGAGAGAAACAGAAAAATCACTGGGTATAAGAGAACCTCCTTCCTGCTTTGTATGTTAGCTGTCTCTTTATTTATTTATGGTAGCGTGGTTTCTTTATTCCTTCTTACTCAGATCCTGCTGAGGTATTTTTAACAGGTGCTAAAGGCTAAACAGTTACTTTTCTCAAATAGGTCGTTGCATACAGTTGCATTGCTCCAGAGGCGAAGCAGGCAACTGATTTGTTTTTCCACTCTTGCTCCCCTCTTTGCACAGCATATGAATTACTTCATCTGTTGTATCAGGCAGTTTTTGTCCAGCCAAATACTCAGGTAAGGAGAGAACATTTAGATTTCTCTGTGATCCTGTTCTGAATAAAGGGAGGTTGCCCATTCAATAAAACAATGAAACAAGATAAGGGTGGCCCAAACGTCATTATTTCCCTTCTTCCCCAACTAATGTTTCTGACCATCCAGCCTTTGCAAGTCTACGTGGAACAAAGTTATAGTCAGTTGTGAAGGGTGTGCATTCCTGCTCACCTTGCTGATCCAATTTAGAGACCAGGGAGCTTGTTCCTTGTGTTATTGTCAGATAGCCTCTCTCGCTCACTTCTCTAGCTATCATCTCTAAGCTTCGCCTCCTCCACCTTCCCCCCTACCTTTCCTATGGTGGGAAATTCCATCCTCCTGTTATTTATAATTGAGCATAAATGGAAATGCATAGCACATTGAGATCATCCTGTAACACAGCAGGTAGAGAGTATCTTTCTTCTTGACTTACCAGGCCTTTTCTTTTAGCTGAATTGAAGAATAGCTTCTTAAGGTGTCAAAGCACATGAGTATCTCTCTTCCAGCCATTGATTCTCATAAATAAACTAGCTACTTGCATTTTTAAGAGCTGCAGTTGGATGACTTGGTTGTTTTTACTTTCTGTATTAGAATATGAATGTGTGTACTTGGGAGAGGTTAAAAAGTACACAGTTTGCTTTTTGAAACTCTTCTTGATGAATTAAGTATAGCATTTGTGCATTGGTAGCAATTTGTTTTGAAGAAGTAGAAGTTTATGGAAATTCTTTGTGTGTGTTTCCGGAATTGCAAATAGATGATTTGCAGCAGTTAAATCATGTTTTTGCAACTAAAGCATTATACAGATAAGAGCCCTATCAACGATACTCATCCACTTGATGCTTAGAAGATTCTTCATGCATTTCTAAATCAATTTTATAACCTTTTTTCATCACCAGGGTCAAGGCCTAGCTTTGCACTCTGCATAGAGAACACTATAAATGTTTCACTTCTGGGCACACCAGACAGCCAAAGCTTAAATTAAAAGATTCATTTTAAACAATAGGCCCTGATTTGCTTACATTAAAATACCACTTCCAATGACTCCATCATTTTCAGTAGAAAAAAGAGACCAAGCAAACTTACTGGGTCAGCACCAATATATTGTTATAGCTAAGTAATCTATTATAAAAAAACACAACAAACTTGAGATAATATTGGCAGCTTTTTGTGATTTGTTTCTCTTTTGTTTGAAATGAAATCCAAGTACTGAGGTGGGCTATTTTTTGTCTGCCAGTGTATCAAGAGTTTGATCACCTTCTGGAGGAGCAGTCCCCCATTGAGTCATACATCGAGTGGCTGGATTCCATGGTGGACAGATGTGTTGTAAAGGTTGGTAGCAGGATTAAGGACCTGAGTTACTGATGTGTATTATGAGCTCTATTTATGTCAGAATTTTCGGGGAGGAAAAAAAAAAAGGCAAAAAAAATGCCAGGCATGGGTAATCAGCAGGAGTAAAGCAGCAGTGGGGAAAATCTCACCAGTTTTCATGGACACCTGCTTACATTCAGGATTCTGCTTTATTCTGCCATTGTCTGTTCTGTCCCAAAAGACCATATTCAAGAATGGAACAGGGCTGAGGTTTCCAATCAAATCTCTATTTCACAGTTATGGAGAGATAAGTTCAGAGTCATCCTAATGACACAGTGCAAATAAAAGCATAATCTAGTCTGGCCTTTTAAGATTTTAATGGAAAAGATATTTAGGCTAGCTAATTCATTTATATACGTTCAAATGTAAGGATGAAAGTTTGCATTACCATTCAGCCAAGGACACATTTATGTTGTCTTTTGAGCTGATTTAGGATACCAATAATTTTTTAAAAATAATTTTTAAATTAAAACCAAATTTAAATAATAGAATATTTTATTTTAATTTAAGTACATGCAGGAAGTTAGTAATAAATCTTTAAAAAATATTTTCAGAAGGGATCAGGCATCACCATAATTTTACGTTGAGTATGAAGCTGTATGAATGACTGTTTTAACTTCTGTCAGTAGCTGTACTTTGTATTAGGATGTTCTGTTAGAATTTCAACTCCTCATTCGAGTTGTTAAAGCTAAGATGTAAGTAAAAAAAAAAAAAAAAAAGCAAGCATACAGAAAACAACAGATAATTCCCCAAATTACTTGAAACACTTTGATTGTTTTGAGGAACTTTTCTTTTAGTGAGTGGAATGTAATTTGAAATTCAGGCCATAACTGTTAATTTTCATAAAGAAATTGACATGAATTTTATTAGCTGATTGGATGAACATAATTCTTTAACTCACATATGGCTATAGTAAATAAATTTTTGAAGAATTGATGCCTAAAGTGTGCTTTCTGGCAAGTATTGTTCCTAGTAAAATGACTGTGTGAATTCACAAAAATAAAAACATGAAAGAAAAAAAAATTATATTCAAGAGTAAATTTTATTTGAAATATTAATATAAATTTTCAGTGTAGATCAAGCATTCTTGATTTTAAATTGCTTCCTTGACTAGGAAACAATAATGAACACATAAGTAATTAGGTTAAGATGAAAATCAGATCAATTTTTTGGGAGTCCTTTCACTGAGATTCAGTCTTGGTGTTGAATAATACTTTATGATTTCCTCTTTCTGAAAGTTGTGTATGGTTACAAGGCAGTTTTCTGTGTAACATTGTTTTTGGTTTTTTAAAAATGTTAGAGTTTATTTTCATGTAAAGATAATGTTAAGTGGTTTGTCAGTACTAAAAAAGAAGACAAATATGTGCATTATTCAGCTGTATCAAGAAGTAGAAATAAAAAATTTCTCCATCTATCTGTTTTCTTGCAGGTAGCTGCCAAGAGACAAGGCTCTCTAAAGAAAGTAGCTCAGCAGTTCCTCCTGATGTGGTCCTGTTTTGGCACTCGAGTGATTCGGGACATGACTTTGCACAGTGCACCCAGCTTTGGTACTTTGATTTTGTTGTAATAGTTGCATGCCACAGACTAAAAAAAAAAATCTGTATCCTGGCTTGTAATGTACTGTTTAAGTGAAAACATAACCGGTTTTCACATGTCCAGAGCTCTATTAAAAAGAAAGTTGGAGCTACTGACATTTGGAAGTAATGCTCAGGCAGATGTCTGACTTCAAGATCTAGCTGGGGGAGCTGAAAACATTACTGCTTCCTTCTGTTTGCTGTTAGCCAGTAGCTGGAGTTATCAGTCACAGGTCAGCTGGAGGAGTTGCTTACAGGAGCATTCCCTAATGCACTTCAGTGCAAAGTGAGGCTGGTTACCCAAATCGTTCCGACCACGTTATGCTAAGAGAGATGACTTTGCCTGAAGTGGACAAAAAGCTCTCCAGTGAACCACTTTGCCAGCTCAGTTTTTAAAAGACATAGCATTTTAAAATAGTTTTTGCAAAATGAGTGTGATTCGATACACTGGACAGATTCTCTTCCATTCTTTTAGAATTCAGTCAGAGTGGAAAAACAGACTTCCACTTTTAAAATGAAAAAGCATGTTGCGTTTCTATACAGTTTCAAAGGGGGCTTTGTCTTGAATGCTGGGATACCAGCAATTCAGATTAAAATCAGCTAAAACCAGGAACGATTGAAAATGGACTGCCATGTCAAAAGTGAGAACATTCACAGTCACTTGGGACCACGTTTTGCATGAGGGCTGATTTTCATAATTGCACATTTGTCTGAATATGTTAGTAGAAGATTAATAATGAATGAATTTATGAAGGCACTGCACTGAACAAGGTTTTCTGCCAGCTGAGCTTTGATGCCCTTTATGCTTTTAGAGCCATCTAATAGCATAAATTCAGATACTATCAGATAGGCACAATATGACCTGTATTTTTATTTTAACCTGAAACTACTTCTGTTGGCTTCCCATTGTAAAGAGTTTTCTAGACAGGTATTAGTGAGTCACCATTAGACATCAGGATGGTGAACATCCCCAAGATGATCATGATTTCCATCTGCTAGCTTGTGTTTTCAGCACCAGTGTCCTGGTCACATCTATTTTCCACCTCCCCTAGAACTCCTTTTCCCTTTGAGTCACTGCAGCTTTTCCTGTTGTTGTGAGCATAAAAGTAGCTGATGCTGCTTAACTAACAGTATACTTTTCTCCAGTATCCAAAAATCCCTTTGCATGAGTATTGTATAAATGCTGAATTCTGTGTTCTAGCACTTCGTGTTGCTACGCTTCTCTCTGCAGACATAATCTCAACCTGTGAAACACACTGGTACCCAGCAAATGAAGAATTATCCTGCATTAGTGCTGTGTTGAGGTTGCGCTGTTACAAGTCATGAAATGCTGGCATTAAACTGCCCCCAAGGATATGTTATTGCTACTGAATTGCACAGTACAGCATTATTTTTATTCGTGTTCAGGATGTTTGTAATCTAATCAAGCATTCTCTGTTTCAGAGCATCAATCACTGAAACATCTTTAATCAAACAGAGATTCCTCAAATAGTTATTAGACCACCAGTTGTCTGGACAGTCTGTACAGTGCTCCTCAGCTGTGATTCCTTACCTATTAACATAAACATTTAAGAATTTGCCATGTAGCAAGTAAATGAGAATGTTGAGAATTATTCATTGGTTTGAGTTTGGGACCTACCACAATATAATATGTCAGATCTACCAAAATAACACCTGCTATCCCTATTATAAATTTGGCTCTTGAATTTCTCATTTTTGAGAACTTTAACTGCTCAGCTAAGTTTGTAGGGTTTGGGGGTTTGAGGGATTTTTTTGTTTGTTTGTTTGTTTGGGTTTATTTGGTTTGTCTTTTTAGTTCACTGAGTATATCTGTGTGTACTAATGCATGAGTCATCTTCTTACATGGACACGCACCTTTGAACATGAATTTTATATGTTTATATGTGATGACAGGGAAAGAAAGGTCATAGCTTATGTGTTTTTCATATGTATGCAGTGTTATAATTAGAACTGGATTGATCACTGCTCTTCAATTTGGTAGCCAATGCAAGAGTTTAGAAAAACAACTATTGTGCTCAGTGTAAAGCTGAGAGAGTTTGGGATTTTCAACAGATTCAGAAATCTTTGTTTTTTAAAAAGTAAAATAAAAAAGAATTATTTTGCATCTGTCACATTTTGGTGCTTAGACCACAGTTGCCTGCCTCAGCAGTCTTGAAGCAGTGTTAATCACTGCCAGAACAAGATCTCTAATCAACAGGCTAGAGGATTTGTCCCGTGGGAGGGTTTTCTCCTCTTTTCTGTTGAAACTATTTCACTTTATAGAAACCACATGATCATTTGTTGAGCTGTAGAGGTCTGCAGCCTGCTAGGTGTGTTCCCTCCTGGGAGGTGATGTGACAAGTGTTGATGCAGTCCCTGTTCTGACCCTTATTTGTACAGGGTGGAGTTTTCCCTGCTCAGGTGCAGTGCCAGTGGAGACAGGAGGACATCTGAGCCTTCAGGTTTTCAAAGGGGAGAATGACACCAAAAACATATCCTCATTCTATCATTCAGAAACCTGGGCTATCCCTACCTTGTTTCCCCCAGAATGTCCTAGATGTTATTTAAGCCATGGCCACAAATTTACAGTAATTTATTAATGATGCTACTTTTTCACTGAAGGCCATTTGACACATTGTTTATGAATTAGAGATGAGCAAGTTCCAAAAGAGTAATCCCTGAATGTAAACAGTTTAGAGCTAGATGGCAGAAACCTTCTGTGTTAACACAGTTCCTTCTAGCTGTTTAGAATAATGTATGCATTTAAGTATGCATTCTATGGAGAGAAACAAAAACTGTTTTACTATTCTAAATGTTTACATCTGTATACCTTTGGTCTTAGATGAAAAGTTTTTCATTTTTTTCTGCATTGTGAACTGTTTCAGTGGACTGATTTTTAACTTTTTTTTCCACTTCAAACAATATATATGCTCAGATGTTCAGACTATAATATTTTTAAAAAGTAAAATAATGTGTTAAATGATGGGATCCTTACTATATACAGGACAACATTATTTTATCTTTGATATATATGATACAGAATTCAGATTGGAAGAAGTTGGAATACCTGGCACTGGACTGGCTGGCACAGAGATTTGATTCTGCAAAGCTTTTAAGTAGAGTGGCATGGGCAGGTTGAAACAATCCCTTGCGGAAAAAAAAGCTCCTCTCGCTCCCTCTCCCTTTTTTTCTCTGCCTGCCTCCCTCCCTCATCCTTCCTGTCTACGCATATCAAAGGCACAGTTGGTGGCAGTGTTTGGGTAATGAATCCAGTTTATAAAGTAACTAGTAATAGAAGCTCCATGATTTTCTCCAGATCTGGAAATCTCACTGTTGTTTTTCTACTTACACATAATTGCTGTATGTAGCATCTGTAATAGCTGCAGATACTTACTGTACATTAACTGGGTAATCATTGCAATGATTTGTCAGCTCCTGAAAACTAGAGCCAAATGCTATTTATTGTTGTAATGACAGTCTCTTCAATGACTTGTTACCTTTTCCTCAAGAAGCGTATGGTTTGCCAGCCACAGCTGGATCCATTTCAGTACTTAAAGATATACTTGAAAGAACCCAACAGTTTCATGTGAAAAACAGTAGCTTGCAAACACAGAATAAATTATTGTACATCGTGCTGAATAGCTATTCACTGTGTAGCTGAAATGCCTGCCCTGATATTGGTTTCTCTCTATAGCTTACATTTCATTTGACTCATTTAAAAATGTAAAAATATTGCATTCATTCAGTACCAACAACTTGTTTGTCTAGTGTCTTTCACGCAAATTCTGGGCTCAAGAACTCTATGCACAGTTTAAAAATACACAGTGGGAGAAATAATGGGGGAGGAAGAGAGAAATTCAAAAGAGTGACAAGGGCACTGGAGTGTTTTTAAATGCTGCATTCAGTATTGCCAACCCCAAGTTTTCAAAACAAAGCATGAGACCCCCCCAAAAACCAAAGATTTATTTAAAAATAGCAAATCTTGGGTTCTTGTCATTTCAGTGTTTAGGGTTCACACTTGCAAATATTTTTATGAAACTGCAAGGAAATTTCCTTAAAAATTTCTATTTTAAATTAAAGCTGAGCAAGGAGTTTGATGGGAAACACTAAGTACCCTGAGCTTTATAGCACCATATGAAGTTTGCCAACATTTAGGCCTGTTTTTCTTACCTTGGAAGTACTTAGCAGTACTAACTGAACTACAGTCAATAGAAACTTCCCACTGAAATACTGTAGCCGGAAGAAGAGCGAGCATTTTGTGGATATTCTTGACAATCTAGGTTTCCGGTGGGGAAATCCTAGGTCAGTAACAAGGTGATCAGCCAGGTCTTCTGTCTTTATTGTACTGCTAAATTGAATAGGATTTTATTTAACAAGAGTTGAGCCCCAAAGATTTCTAAAAACAAATTGTCTGCAGTAGTTAAGTGAAGATCACTATTCACCCTTGAAAGGCTGGGGAAAATTATTACCATTTTGATTTCCACACATAGCGAGAGATAAAAACCTGAATGCTTTAGGTTCACCAGTAGCCAAAGATTTCCTGCCCATAGCAAAGGTGTTGCAATCATGTACGTCCTCACTCTGTGCTGCCTTGCCTAAGAACACAAAGGTGCATGTTCACCTCCCAGTGTGCGTGCTCAGCTCGCATCAGTGACAACAGAAGCCATGCAGGCATGGAATGAGAGAATGAAACACAAAGACCATACAGGTCACAAAGAAAAAGAATATGTTCAGTCGCTTTGAAAGCTGAAGTGCCAGCTAGAATGGTATAAGGACATAGGGCCTTTCAAACCACTTCTTCTGCCCTTCAACAGTATATTTGAGTACAGAAATTAGAGTAGGGATGGCTGTGCTTTGTTGTGATAAAAGCTAGTTAGTATGCAAAGATAAACCTAACTTTCCTGAGAAGAAACCAAGCGTTATGAAGTGTGATTGAATTTGAAACTTGTTGCATCTTTTTCCCAAGGAAGTATTTTTCATCAAAATAGAGTAATGGAATTTCAAAAGGAACACTTCCAGGTGAGGCATTTGTTTTGTCTAGCAGTAGTTGATCTCTTTTTCCCTCTCATCTGATGCTCTTTGTCTGGTATAAACTGGACTGGCTATTATTTTAAGCTGACTGCATTTGCACTTGCCAGAGTTATTTAGTGACTTACATGAACATGTTTAAATATTCCATGCAAATCTAAATCAACATAGGAGCTTTTTAAAAAATCAACATTGTATGATCAAATCCTGTCTGGAACTATTATAGGTACTCCGTGAATGGCATCCATTGCATAAACTGGCCAAATTCCAACTTGATATTTGTCAGTCTTCCCCTGCAGATGAATGTTACTACTTTCAGAAGGACACTACACAATCTCTCAGCTCTGATGCTTTGCTCCTCTAATTTTCCCCTGAAATGCATCTGTGGTCTCTTCTTACATATCCATTTTTGTGGCTGTGTGCTCTAGGGCAAACATTTCTTCACCATCCCTGACATGTATCCTTATAAATTATGAGAAGCAACTCACTTCCTTTCTGCAAAATGAAGCCAGGCGGGGCATTTTTAGTCATTTAAAATCCATTATCCATTCCCTGCATCCTCCGGTTAATCTTCTCTATACCAGTTTCAACTTGTACTAATTTTTGTTGAACATGGGTGACTAGAGTTATATGCAATATTCTCACTGAGGTTTCACCAGTGCCTTGTGTCATACTTCTGTTTCTACAGAGGAAGTATATAAATCAGAGGATGATACAAATCTCTAAGGGCAGAACTTCTTACAGTGTGCTATTAAACTTCATTTCCATTACTGTAGTCCATAGTATTTCCCAGTCCTTCCTCCTAACAACATTAGGAAGTTCTCCATCTGTACTCAAATCTTACTTGAAGATTTGTGGCTAATAGCTAGCTATGTAATCTTCTTTTACTAGTAATTTTCAAAGTGTGTTTTGACTCTATCCTCACATTTTCTGTTGTCCATACTCTTCCCTTAATTTCTTTAATCCTTTAGTCCTTAAGCTTTCCACATTCCTATCATGGCAGTTATGAGGTATTATCGAGGGCATCTTCAGAAGTAAGCACAGAAACAAGTCAAATGTTTTGCTGCTGATATGATTCAAACTGATAATTAGGAAAATACAGAGCAGTAGTAGGACAGAGCAAAGCTTTGGCACAAGTTTTTCCCTTTAAGACATCCACAATTGCTGCTAATGCCTCTGTGTTTGGCGGTTAATGGATGTCTTATCCAGTCCAGGCAACAGACTGGACATATACCATCAGGAAATGTGGAAGGTTGTTTCTGCCTTCCTATTGATTAGTCTCTCATTTATTTGTCCAGTGACACAAGTAGTTCAGAAAATGCATACCAGAATGTGTCCCTAAGGCGGCCAATTCAGGATTCTGCTTCTGACAGAAACTTGTATCTGGTCCCTTAGATAAAAGGAAACAATTCCACTGTAGTGTAATTGTCTAAATTGTTCAATGGTAATGTAGGAGAAGAAATTTCCAAGTCCCAGCTTCCAGTTAGGCAGGCTCTGTGCACCCTGTATCACAATAATTGGTCATATAAGCCTGTATAAATCCAGGAGTGAACAAAGTTTGCGAGTCCCATTTTACTTTGACCTCTCTCAGCTTGAGTAAGAGAGCTACTTCAGTGGCAGTAGGATCTGAAGGCAGTCCTACTTGGTACTGTTTGTGTCGAATACTGTAATCGTGGGTTCAAAGAGTATATTGAGGCAGTCAATGGCACTTTTTTTTTGTTTACTACCAGGGTCTTTTCACCTTATTCACTTGATGTTCGATGACTACGTATTGTACCTGCTAGAATCACTTCATTGTCAGGAGAGAGCTAATGAGCTAATGAGGGCAATGAAAGGAGAAGGAAGCACAGGTGAGTTTGTTGGGTTTTTCATCTTATGTTGTTCTGTTCCACTGGATTCGCTATTTTCTGTGTTAGAACATTTCTTTACCTTCATCTAGCCCCATGAGGTACATCTAGGAGCAAAGTTTCTCAGTTCCGTCATGATTTGAAATACATTCTGAAAGAGGCCTGCCTGCTTCATGATGTAATTCTGAATGGCTGAAACTGCATCCCTAAGCACACACTTTGTGTTTTGGTAAAAGATTTTTGTACTGAACTTTTTACCTTAGTCAATGTGTCTAAGCCATCGTTGCATTTCAGTGGACCTAGTCTTGATTCTTGACTCTCCTCACCTTAGTTTAACACTGAATAAAGTCATTGATATCAGTGGATTTGTACCAGTCTAAATTAGAGGGAGAGATACGAGAAGTGAACAGAGACAAAACTGAAAGCTACTGTTTCTGGTACTTACGATCTGAGTGCCTGTACAGAAGCAAGCTCTGAGTCCTGCTCCGCTCTACACTGCCTTGCCAGAACAGAAGCGAGCAGACTGCCTTTAGTCTCTCTGCTCAAGGCAACCCCTTGTAATGCGGGGTCCTCAGTGATCTTCCTTCCTTGCATCTCCCATTAATTTTGGCAAGTTAAACCCCTTTGCCACCTTTGGAAAGTTCCGTTCTTCATTTTAGCTATGGCTTAATTTGTCACTCTGTAGATTTATAGGAAGAAGAATGATTTAATTCATTCGCCTGCCATAGCCTCTTGATTTTTTGACAAATTGTTTATCCTTGTGTACTTTCCACATAACTTTAGCAGCTACAACTATCCAGAGTGTCATCCTCTTCAGTCCATGAAGAAGGTCGTGACCAAAAGCCACTGGAATACCCTGGAGATTCCTGTTTCTTTCCAATGTCTCTAGAAGGAGTAGGAGTGCATGACTCCTAATTTTGGGTGTCTAATAGCACATTACAGGAATATAAGCCTTAAACTCTCTGTGCACAAGTTTCCTATCTATGCAATGGGAATAACAGCACAGAGGTCCTATGAAGGTACACTGAAGGTTGTAATGCTGAATGTGTATGGAAGTACTTTCAAATATTTGTGATTCCTGCTATGCATTTCTTGAAATACAACCTACAGAACTTAACTGCTTGTGTTGATTTTTTTTTTAGTTTCTCAGTGTTTCTTGACTCTGCCTTTGATTATATTTGGTGATTTTTCTCTCATCCTGCAGCAGAAATACGAGAAGAAATTATTTTGAGTGAACCAGCTCCTCCAACTCCCTCCCCAGTGCCATTCTCCCCAGCTAAATCTGCCACCTCAGTGGAAGTGCCCTCTGCCCCTTCACCCGTTAGCAATCAGTCCCCAGAGTACGGTGGCATAACAGCTACAACAGGTAGGTAGGCTTATGGCACCTGGATCTGCTTGAAGATGCACTTGGTTATGTGAAATTGAGCCTGAGAACAGAATGTGCTGGCTTTCGAGAGATGAGAATCTTTTCCAAAACGAAATCTGTTATACAGATCTGATACAGTAATACAGTATCAGTTATGCCTTCTCACTGTATCCAAACATGATGTACAGTCTAACAGTAAAAAGATTTGATCTTTGGATGTTTTATATACTTCAAGGTAATGTGCCAGATATTTTAAGGTTTAGTAAGGTTTTCAAAATCCTAAACCACTAGTGATTAAGGAATTCCTAGTGGGTAAAATGGGAACTGGATATCTCTCAACATATTTGAGACCCAAATATGTTTAAATAGCTGTGCAAGTTTCTCTTGGGAATATTTTACACATTGTTGATAACATTCATCTTTCAATGTTAGAGAGTAGGAATTACATGTCTGATACCTATTTTCAGCTGCATGCTCTACTATGGCAACTCATGAGCTGGTTGTATTCTGGTGGGCCCACAGATTAAAAAATCTGTGCTTAAAGGTATTCAACTTGTGGGCAGGTTTGAAAGAAAACAATAAGCACAAAACTGGCTTCTTGTTTGGTCTATACCAATGGGCAACCATCCTCTGTACTCTAATGTAAAACTCGCTACCTTTTGGTTGTGGGCGGGACAGTCTGTCTGTATGATCAAAAGACAGTGTTTTCTTAGCTCATGGAAAAAAAGGCAGGAATGTGAATGATTTTCAGAAGGCGTTCCAGGCAGTGAAATTCCAGCTTTGCTGCTCCTCAGTGAAAAGGGTGTATAATCAGAATGTGGAAACGATCACTTTTGTGATGTACTAGAAAACTTACAAAACCTTCTTGAAAGAATGTCAGAAAGTGATGATTTACCACACTGGAGAATTTGGCAGTGGCTAAAGGACTAATAAATCTTTCTGACAAATGTTTTTCATGTTTTCAAAGGCACCACAGGGAAGCACAATGCATAGTTGTGGTGGAAAGAGATTTAAAAACATTTGTCCCTACATCAAAACTTAACGTTTTCTCATTGTTGGAGACAATACAATATTTAGGAGGGAAATAGGTTGGTATAACCCCCAGAACAGTTAATGAGGCACGTGATTTCTAGACATAGCAAGTGGGCACACTGCTTCAGATCAGGCGACAGTGGAGGTGGTGTATATGTTTGAGTCTTGCTGAAATATTGATTTTCTGGGTAACTTGATCTGTGGCCCAATGGGATCATTGTGATGTTATAACCAGAACTTCGTATGATGCAGAACTGTACCCAGCAGTAAAAGATTGAAAAGTAGGGAACTGTGTGCTCTCCAGTGGCATTCACAGGAATGGAGATTTGAGGGACTTGTAACTCTATGCGTAACTCTATGTGACTATCATATCTATTAACCCAAAGCTTATTCCATAGTTATATAATAGCCCAGTTGTCAGCTACCTGAGCTTCCACCTTCAGCTCACTTGACTTAGGCACAGATCTGAGCACGCCTGGGAATTGCATGGATCTTACGTATCCTTCCTGAATCCCACCAGTAATGCAAGGAATTGGACTCACACAAACATTACAAATACAATTCCTTTTTGTTTTCATGTTTTTTATTATTTTATTATGTCTGTTTTATTCTCTCCCTCTAATTTTTTATGTCCTGGTAAGGCCAAGGTCTGCTAGTGTGAAGTCTCAAGCCAAACCCAGGAACTATTGGGAACAATAGTTGAAGGACCTACTCCCACAGTACAGGCAGTAGAACTTGACGTAGTTGTTCCCATAGCAGAACTTCTTAGGCAAGAAAGCCATTTCTGATTTGTTTAGCTCTGATTTTTCTAGCTTTTCATTTTTAAGTTGTTTTAAAACCTTCTGTTTGGCTGAATTGGATTTTATTCTTGCAGTCTGGTGCAATCTCACTTTTGCAAGTATGAAAATAATTTTTGCCTAGCACAAGCCAAATTTGTCAATGCAAATAGTGGTCTGGTTAAGATTAAATGTAAGTATGTATTTCCTTGTCTTAATTTGGGCAATTAGTAATACCTCTGTTTCCGTGTAGATGAACCAATTGCCTTTTTAGTTTGCTGACCATTACATCATGGAAGGCAAGGTTCATTCACATAAAGCAATACAAAATAACAACCATGTTTCAGCTATAGGAAATTGCTCTATTTTAAAATAGGGGTGCTGAAGATGTGTTGCTGTATTCCATATACAGATTTGTGGCATTAATATATAGAATATTTTGGAACAGAAACTTCTGTTCTGGAGAGATATTTTAAAGTACACTCTTGATTTTCTTATGTGTCTTTTATGAAGTAAATGTAAAACTCTGCAAATGCTTTGCAGATCTTGAGAACTAGTTCCATTGGTTACCACTAGCTCTCAGTTTCCCAGTTTAAGGCATCATTAACTCTTTCTTGCTTGTGGCATTAGCAATAAAAGTTAACTATTAAACTTACATTTTAACCTTTTTGCCTTCAGTCAGTGATCAGTACAAAACCAGCAAATTAAACTGTTGCAATGACATGATACTGAGCAAAAGAAAGGCGAATCCTATTGATAACATTCTGCGGTAGAACATCTGGCATGGCTCAGCGAACATTTTATTTAAAACTTTTTGTTAAGTTACTAGACATTTAAAAGGATAATTAGTCTCCATCCTGTCCAAATCACAAAGGCCAGTTTAATGATTGTTCAAACTGCAACAAAATTGTAATAAAAGTGATAGCTATATGGCTATCTAACTAAGCTATTCTCTCTTAAAGCCACTCTTAAAGCTGTGATTATTCATTTGCCAATGCAGTGCTTTTTAGACAACCCAAAATGAACTCTGAATTGTAAGTAGTTCCTAATATGCTGGTAAAATAATCTATGCAGTTTACTGTTTGGTTTCAAAAAATGTTATGTGTGAAATAAGTCTGCAGGTCAGCAATAGTCATTTAAGGTCACTGTTTTTCCAAGTCTAAGCTAGGTATTAGAGTTCTGGGAATATGGCACAGGAGATGCTTGCACAGAGCTACCACCTCTTATAATTGTGTGTGTAAGTAGAACAAATTTGTGTTCTTTTCCTAAAGCTTCAGCTCCTGGACTCATATGAATGTATGAGAAAATGAGCTCTTGTTCAACAGAGTTCAATTCTTACAGCTATAGAGTGTAAAAGTCAAAGGTTCCAGTTTCAAAAGATAATTCTCCCCTTCCAAATGGAAGGGTTCTTTTTTTTTTTTTTTTTTTTTTCCCCTGAAGCTGGTAGTTAAGGTAATTTCTTTGTTGTGTGGGGGCAGAATGGGGGTCTGACTCCAGATTTCTGATTCCTTGAGTTGACAGTACTGCTTACTATCAGACATGATACACAGTGCTGTAAGCATCTTGCTTGTACCTGGGTGGTCACTTACTCCAGCATAAAGCAAATGTAATATGCAGCATCATGAAGCAACTTTTGTTTCTTTCTCCACTGGTGTACATGATGACACCAATAACAACAGGGCTGTTCTTGGACTGATAGCAGTTCCATTTATACTTGGCTCTCTTACAGGTCAGATGGCCTTTTGGTTAGTATGCTCAAAATCAAATTTTTCATTAAAAAAGAAAAAGGAGTGATAATAAATTAATTTCCCTATTTTAATCAAGCCCTGCATGTTCAGAACACAAAGCAGAGCAAAATGTTGCTCAATCACTATTGTTTTTCCTTATTTCAGAAAGCAGTTCAGTTGGGTTCAGTCATATCTAAAAGAGACTTCATCTCCTGGAGTTCAATTCTGCATCCAGCTGAGGAAATTAATCATATAGGACTGAGACATAGGCAGGTATTAAAAAGCTAACTATGAAAAACTTTCACACTTATCTCACTCCTCCTTTTCTACCAACCACAACATTGGCAGTATCTTGGCTGACCCGATACATACATACACACAGTCCACAAATCTGATGACATCTTCTACCCTTCCTCTTTGTCTTTGTGACTAGGTCACTGAAAAGAACAGCATCCCTTCCACAAAGGCAAAGAGAAGTGAGGCAACTGTAGGTTCCCAAGAACACCCTGAAAAAAATATTTGAACTGCTTTCTGTCATGCTGTAAATCCAGAGCAAAACCCAACCTACATTTGTTTCTAAACCATAACCTCCAAAAGAAAAGTTAGTATTTCCTGGAGCAGCTGTAGCTATGTGAAGTACTACCCTGTAGTACCTCGGACAATTCTTGGTTAAGAAAATTAAACAAAGATATTCACAACTCAGTGCAAGACATGTTCTCTGTATTTGTTTCTGTGTTATCTGGACAGGACCAAAGCATGTTACACCCTAAACATTTATTTTAAAATTGAAGTGAGGTGGCTGCCAGTTAGACTTGAATGCCAGGAGTAGCCAAGTCCTCTCATCTAAGGAGTCTGAATTCCCACAGGGAGCACATGAAACAACTTGCTGTCCCGGACTAACTCATTTTCCTCAGATGGAGATAAGTTTCCTCATATTTTAAAAAAAAAAAAAAAAAGAAAAGGAGGCTGTCAGAATGGCTGGGGCCAGTCAAATCAACCATATTTGGTAAAATGCAGAGGATCTTTTGGCCCTGTTATTACCACTTCTTGTTAGAGATAGGAAAGTCATGAGATTTTTGGGTCAATGGCCAATTTTTTCTCGGAACAAAGAAAGCAGGTCAAAGTAAAACTTTTGTTTTATGGTGAATTTTAAAACTGAAAAAAAATCGGTAAAGTTACCTAAAAATAAGTAAGTATTTGGGGGTTTTTTCACCATCTTTGTTGTCCTTCTTTTCTCTTTGTTTCTGCCTTTTAAATTTAAGCCTCTTTTGAAAAATATGTTGACCTTTTGAAATCGAAATGTTTCACCAAAATATTCTGCAGACAAATTGTTGATATCGTTAAAATGATTTTTCTCTTATTTTCAAATGCAACCATTTGGTGACCACATAAGTAGTTTTGGCCCGTTCCACTTAAACTGTATTTTCTAGTAAGGTAGGCTTCCTTAAACATTTTCCTCTACTCAAGGAACTATGACTGCTTATATCCACAGCAACACTGATGGGCTAGCTTCTCTTCAGTCTCAGGGATATCAGTGGTCCTCTGCAATGGGAGGAGATGGAAGACTGAGAATTCAAGTCAGTGACAGAAAATGCAGGCACATGAAAACAGACCTAGCACAAATATCCTTGGCCATAACAGATCCAAAGATGTTTCTACTATAAAAGCACCAAATCACACCCTGCTGGAGTATTTCAAGCTGGACTTGCCTTGTGAAGCTCAGAATGCCTTTCTTCAGTCCCAGAATCAAGCATTTCCCATTTAAAAAAATTTGTCTGATTTTGCCAAATACAATCACACACACCTGAAGAAAATTATACACATCTGAGATAGGATTTGCATTCCCCAAAGCCATGGAGTGGACACAAACCTGGTAATACAATCATTTCCCTCTCTGAATTAGGCCCTTTCATACTACAGGAAGTCCTAGAATCTGCACTGAAAAAAATGAATCACCTCCTGCAATTCCTTTTAGCTAGTGAAAAAGAGTCAAGAGAGCCCAGAGACCCCCAAACTAGTGTTCACATTGGGTTAAATTCAGTGTTCTGGTCCTCATTTGCAGGGTAATCTCAGCCAGTATGGTCATGACCTCCAGCAAGAGCTATGTTATACTGGAACAATGGATCTGTCAGCCTCCTGAGTGAAAGGGGTGTGTGCAAAGGACAAAGGTTTCTCAGCAGCTGGCTCATGAATCTGGAGTTCCTGCCTGGAAGGGATCAGGATGATTAAAAAACTCAGCACCTTCCAAGCAAAATGGAAAACCCACTTCTTTGCTTTGCTCTTCCCACAAATGCTCTACATGAAAAACTAAATTAAGTCCAGTCCCTGTCACCTCAAAAGAAGAAAGAAACATTATTTGTGAGAAGAAAACGGCTAGACAATTTCTGTCTATATATTTGTTGTAATTTGGAGATCTACCACTGTGTTGCCAATACAAAGGCTGGTACCTAGCTGGGTGGAACAGGTACTGCAAAAGGATTTAGTAAATTCATTTGCATAACACCCATTTTTGCTAGTCCTTCATTGTTCTGATTGTAGTTCCTGTCTCATTCCCGGCCTGATCAGCCTCAGAGCTAAACAGGCCAGCAGCCCACTTGGTGTAAGAGAGACCTCAGGGTTTGGTGCATCATGCCTGACAAATATTAGTGCTGGTGTTCCTTCATTTCTAAGACCTACCCCACTTTTTCCTATAAAATGATTTCAACACCACACTGAAAGTTCACTGTCTGAGCCATTGGAGATATGTCTCTTACCTCTGGATCTTTGCACACTCCGGCTGATTTGGTATGTTTATATATGCCTCAGATATGACTTTTGTTCATTTGTGTTGATGCTGTTTCCATTATCATTGCCTGTTAGGTTGCTTTCCTGTAACTATCTCAAAGCATAACACCTCTATGGATGACAGCATGTTAGCTCTGTTCCTTTAATGCTTGTTTGTCTGCAGGGGCTATGCAATCCTATACGTGGTCACTCACTTACACTGTGACAACAGCTGCTGGGTCACCTGCTGAAAATTCCCAACAGTTGCCCTGCATGAGAAGTCCACACGTACCATCATCATCTGTCACACACCGGATACCTGTTTATCCCCACAGAGAAGAACATGGGTAAGTAACTTCCCCGTATCCTGGGTTGTTTTTTTTTTTTTGTGGGTTCTGGCTGAACTTATGCTTAGGGGTTTTTTTGGAAATACAGTGAAATCTGTTTCTTGATGTAGTAAGTCTGTATTGCAAAGATGCTAGTATCGTTATTCTTTGGGCTACTGTTGTATGATTATATTATGTCTCAGTTTTATAATCGCATGTTTTTTATCTCATCTCATGTTTTAAGTCTCATCTATTTAGAAACACAGTAGGCCTGGAGAATATTTTATAAAAGAGAAGGCTTTAGTGGATTTCTTCTCTGATTCCTGTTTTCCTGTGCCATATTCTATCCCAAAGGCTAGATGTGCTCAAAGAATGACCCTACTATACCATGTCTCAGGAGGGGTGATCCTTCTCCTGTTCTCAGCACTGCTGAGACCACATCTGGATCCAATTCTGTGCTCCCCAGTACAAGACAGGCACAGGCATACTGGATTAAGTCCAGAAAAGGGCCACTTAGATGGTTACAGGACTGGAGCATCTGTCATGCAAAGACAGGCTGAAAGAGCTAGGGTTGTTTAGCATCAGGCAGAGAAGGCTCAGGGAGGGCCTTCTCAGTGTGTATAAATACCTGCTGGGGGGTGTAAAGAAGATGGAGACAGATTCTTCTCAGTGGTATTTAGTGACAGGACATGAGACAATGGGCACAAATAGAAATACAAAAAAATATGTTTAAACATAAACAAAAAACTTTGGTATTTTAAGTGTGATCAAACACTGGAATAGGGGGCCCAGAAAGGCTATGGAGTCTCCATCCTTGCTGGTATACAAACTCCATCTGGACACAATCCTGGGCAGCCTGCTCTAGTGGATCCTGCTTTGTGCAGAGGAGGTTAGACTAGACAATCTCCACAGGTCCCTTCCAACCTCAATGATTCAGTGATTCTATGACTACTTTTAGACCTGCAGAAAAGATGCCCAAAGTTCGGAGAAAAAGCTACATTTTCACCGTAATATTCTAAGCCCATCTCCATCACCAAAATTTGCTCAAGGCTCTCAATTAAAATAATTACAGTAGAAATTTATGTAACATTATTTGATCTTGGAAAACTTCAGTCACTCCAACTAAATCTCTCAGTGCTCTTTTCATCAAGCAAAACTTCTTCTGTGCCATCCTCATTTGAGTGCATAACTCATAGAAATCTGTAACTAAAAAGAAACAACTGCAAAATAATCAATGGGGAAGGGCGAGGCTCATAGCAAGATTAGTAAATGCCCAAGTACTGACATGATGCAAGAGGTTCAAAAGACTTTACTGAGTTCCAGTCTCATTGCATACTCATTAACCTTGCAGAAGTGCTTTTGTAGTGTGGAAGACTGTACGTTGTTTGGAAGGGTAACAGTAGATTAATTTGAACCCTGCAACTCCTTCCCTCTTGGATGTGGTCAGGTTTAGATAACTGTTTGAATGTCACTGCTAAGCCCTTACTGGAAAGACCTGGATATGGAGATATGGAACATCTCTTCTATACAGCAGTATGACTGCTTGGTGGAAGCATAGCAACAGGGAGGTTTGGGAGCTAACAGGATGCAAGAATTGGAACAGACCACAGTAAGGCTGTGTATGTATAATAGATACGTGCACACATATGTGAGAATTCATTGTTCCTAAAGGAATCTCTTTCAATCTAGGTGAATCAACTTTTCAGAAAGGCAACAAAGAATGCTACAACCTGGCCTCTTTTGCCATTTGATTTCATTTGTGACACTTGAATAGAAACATTTTGGTCATGCTTCTAAACATTTCAGTGACATCTGCTTTCTTGTCTGGAATCGAGTTCGTAAGCTGATAGGGATAGGGCCTCTCTGTGAATCTGTGTTTGCATGGCTTCTATCACAATGATTTCCTGATCTCATTTGCCCTCTATATAGTACTATTAAATTTTTTCTGAATCATTACAATTTGTACATATTTTGTATCTACAGCAAAATCAGCACATTGGTATTTCAGCTTTTATAGGATCTGAGTCTAATGTGACAGGCTGATAGAGAGATGTTCCTGAAGAAATGTTTGCAGAGAAATCCAGTGACTTCACCCTTGGTGTTTTGAAGCACAAGATTCATTATATAGTTCTTATGGAAGGTACAGTCACAGATTCAATACAGAGCTTGTTTAAAAGCATTAAAGAACCATCTCTTCAGAGAGGAAAAGAATAAAATGAGACCTTGTATGCAAGAGTCAAACAAATGGCTGCCCTGGAAAGAAAGAGAGTAAAATCAAAGTCTGCACTAAGATTTCCAGGTTTCTGGAGAAGAGAGAAATGGAGCAAGCAGCTGCCATAGCTGCACAGACTCAGCCTTACTCCCATGCCAAAGGGCCCAGCAGAGCACATAAGCAGTATGGGGGCCACAAGCTCTTCCCCTGCTGTAGGTGAATGTCACACCAAATGCAGACTCTTAGCCACGCAGCATACCTGGAATTTTCCTAACAGAAGAAAGAGGAATCTTCCTGAAGGAAAAGTACACAATAGAGATTATGATAAGAAACTTTATCAACTCCATGCTCAAGTGAATTAAAGTGCTATAGTTTAGTAAAAGGTGACGTGTTTGAAAGAAGGAGAGAAAATCAATTGCTTCCAGACTAGCACATGGCGTCCTTAATGAACAGAAAAAGCATGAAGTGCAAACACTGCCTTACAGGAGTTGGTTTTGTTTGGGAGTCCAAGGGCACCGTGGGCTACCGGAGGGAATGGACAGATGATCATCTTCTTTAAGCAGAGAAGGCTGCACTGTGAATGTCAGGCTTATGCAGACCCCAAAAGCATCTGTTACAGATTTTAACAGTCTGCTGTGTTGAACAAGGCAAACAAGATGTTTGCCTACTACAGTGTGCAACAGCTTCGTAACATAGCTATTTGTCTCTCCCCTGCTTGCCACAGAAAGACTACCAAAGTCATGTTACGTGATCACCAGTTCATCTGAGGTAGATTATGGAAACCATTCGTACTTACAGCTAAACCCAAGTGAATGTAAAAATGAGAGCTGAATGTTGAACAATGAAGGTGGACGTAGGGCCTTATGTCCTGAAAATGTTTTTAGAAGGGGCGCTTTGCTTTAATTTTGAATCTGCTGGATTGTCTGGTAGAAGACATGACATGGTAACTCTAGAATACCTTCGTAAGATCAAAAGGATAGCAGAAGTTTAAACTGTACCCAGTGTAAAAATTGCAATGAACTTTCCAGAAAAAGAGTAAATCTGTACGAATAGCCATCTTCTTTTGAACACACTGAATTGGTTACTTTGTTTGTTTATCAACATTTGTGTTCCATCATGTTTCATTGAGCAAGTCCAGAGGAGGACCACAAAAGTGATTAGGGGGCTGGAACACCTGCCATATGGGCACAGGCTGAGACAGCTGGGATTGTTTAGCCTAGAGAAGAGGAAGCTCTGGGGAGACATTATAGCAGTCTTCCAGTACTTAAAGGGGGCCTACAGGAAAGACAGGGAGGGACGTTTTATCAGAGTGTATTGATAGGAGGAGGGGTAATGGTTTTAAAATGAAAGAGAGTAGAGATTTCATTAGGTATTAGTAAGAAATGCTTTACTGTGAAGGTGGCACAACACTGGAACAGGTTGCCCAGAGAAGCTGTGGATGCTCCATCCCTGGAAGTGCTCAAGGCCAGGTTGGATGGGGCTTTGAGAAACCTGGTTTGGTAGAACGTGTCCCTGTCCATGGCAGGGGGGTTGGAACTGGGTGGTCTTTAAGTTCCCTCTCAACCCAACCCATTCTATGATTCTATTTTTCAATAGCATTATTTTAAGAACCTTTGAACTTCTGTGCTGAATTAGGATCAAATGTTTGCATGGCTACACAAAGATGGGAGGTTGCCGAAAGTGTACATGCATCTTCTGCTAGTGAATAGCACAAATAATGGTGGCCAACAAACATTGATGCTGCAGTTTCTTATGGCTAAGGAAACTTCTTTACCCCCGCTGTCCCTAGACAAGGGGTTGGAATAAAAAAATGGAAGTAGGCAAGCTCTCCATTCTCAAATCCCACTCTATTCTCAAGTCAGCTGTGCTAAAGCTGTCCATTGTATGCTTCAGGTGCAAATTAATACAGCTCTCTCCCTCCCATAAAAGGAACATCTGACCCCAGTGCAAGGAGGTAGCTGAACTCCAGTGTAGTTCTTTAAGTCAAATATTACCATACTTCCTCAGCCTGGATAGCAATTTACTAGGAACATGGCAATAAAATAATAATAAAAGTGAAAGACACTTTCTCCTTAGAAAATGCACAAATGAGTCAGCAATTTAAAACTAGTCACAGAAATGTTGAGTGTCTCTATCTGTTGTTGTACTGAACATGTAATTTCACTAAGTGGCATCTGCTTCCTGACTGAGCTGGGAAATATCTTTTTTTAAAAGGTTATTTAAAATATCATTCTCCTATTCAAAAGGTGCAAATGTATGTTTCATGAAAGTCCTAGATTTATTAGTGGGAATACAATTATTATGCATACTAAATAGAATTTTTAAACGGATTTTAGATACACAGGAAGTTACAACTACGGTAGCTACAGCAACCAGCATCCACATCCAATGCAGAGTCAGTATCCAACCTTACCACACGACACTGCTATCTCTGGACCACTTCACTACTCAGCTTACCACAGAAGCTCTTCGCAGGTAAGTTGGATTTATTACTGACAATGCTTTCTATAACATTTTAAGTGAAGATGTGCTTGTAAAATTATCAGCATATTAGCTGTCTGAATCAATAAGCTGTCATCAATTTAGTCATTGAGGGTCCCTAATTTTTTTCTTTTCTCATATTACTTAGATATTTGTTCATTTTGGTGGAGATTCTTTTATCAGAAGTACCTTTAGATTGTGGATTTAAAGTACTAATTCTAAAATCCAGCAGTCTGGATCATGGAAAGTGTTTCTGTGTTATGGAGTAGGTAGAACAAAAATGAATATAATTAGTTGTACGTTTCTTCAGTGTTGGGAACAGCAAGAGATTCCTAACAAGGAATAAAAGTGTTTTCATATAGCTGAAAGAAGACGCAGAGGCCATAGTGAGTTCTTCTGAGGCCTCTGCTTTTGAGAACACATGTGTTTAGCAATTTGCCAAAAAATGTGAGTTCTGCATATAGTTTGAATAACTTCAGGATGCCACTGCAAAGAGGTTCTGTTTAATGCTATAGTCTCCTGCTATAATGCTGAGAAATTATGTCAGTAACTATTTCAGGACTATGTCTGAGAAATTATGTCAGTAACTATTTCAGGACTATGTCACTTCACAAAACTGAGCCAGTAGGAACCAGCACAAATTAAGTGTGAAGATTATATTTGACAACAGTTCAAAAGTAATACCGCTGTAGGAGGACTTTAGTACATCATGCAACTGATGCTTCCTCAGTGTAGGAAGCTGCTCTCTGGGCTCTCTGCTGGAAGATTTTTAAAAGGTGAGTACAGGCAAGAGATGATGGCATTGGGGTATTCCACCCACATGGCAGCTTTTGTGCTTTATCTACTGGAAATTTATACAACTATATTAGGGACCACTATGCTTAACTGGACTGCAATAGTTTCATACCAGATGCAAAGATGCGAATTTGATAGTGCTTTGGACTAGAACACGCAAAACATGCATCTCATTCTGGTCTTTGGCATCAGTCTGCCAGGCAATCTCAGAGTAGTCATTTGTCTTGTTTATGCTTAAATTTCCCTAGCTGTAAGAAAAAAATAATGGTCTTGATCTCCTCAGAGCTTTGTGAGATCTGCTGTCCTATATGAACCCAATATGCTTATTTCGACCAGCTCAGCAATGGCTCCTTAGATTATGGAAGGAACAAGTCTACAGCTTCTCAACCATTTGTGTCATACCTTGGTCCATCAGACTACATGAGGTGACAAGATTTATTTGAGGCTTGTTGCAGCCGCTGTATCTTCAATAGGAACAGTGAGTGAATGTTTGATTAGTGTCCTGTGATAGGTTTGTATTCATTTTTTCAGTACAGGCCTTACCCAATATTTTTTCCAGAATGAGTCACTTTTTGACTTAGAATTGGCTTCCCAATTTTCTTTACTCTCTCTTATCCTTTACTGCAGAAAACCCCTGAGTGCTGGTTCTGAAATGGTCTGTAAGGTCATTTCTCTCTGTAAAACAGAGAATTAGGCTTTTACTCTTTAGAAATGTTATCACCTGCATAAGGAGTTTTTTCTACCCTCTGACAACTGTCCATCATACTTACATAGACAGCACAAGTTAAGCAAGAAATAAATAAAGCAAAGCACAATCGATACATTTTTAGTTTACTCATGTCCTGGACAACATGTTATATGGAAATAGCAACATAGATTAAAATTGTGCAAATACTTTTCATACTGTAGTAGACTGTCTCTACGAGTGCAGATGTCAGATCATTTCTTCCTCTTTTGCTAGCTCTTGAACTGTTCTGAACATCCATGAAGAACAGTTATGCTTTAATGATCACACTTGAGAGCAAAATCTTTTCAACTTGTTCTTTCTCATGCTTCTTGTAAACCAAGGTGGAATCTCACAGCAGGACACAACTAACAAAAACCTATTAGTGTACTCATTCTGTATTGAAAGGAGCTACAAACTGAAACCTTACTTTCAAAAATAATCTGAAAGTCTTGAATGGTTTAATATGGGATTTTCTGTCATTCTTTTTAAAGCTAAGTGAGCTTCTGTAAAATGCCTGCCCCAATGATAAGTTCTTTCTTATCTACTTTTAACCAAATGATTTCATAAGATGCCCCTAATAAGATGTTAGAGAACTACTCTTTTTCTAGCAGACTTTCTGAGGGGAACATGGTACAAGGAATTGCAGTAGGACTCATGATGTTGTCAAGATAAAAGAAGCCAAATTTGCAATGAATATATCAACAGCTGCCACTATACTGAAACTGGAGGAGATGCAATGTTATGGCTGTGGTAATATAATCAGTTGAGAAGAGGAGGCATTGACCATTACTCTTCAAAAGAACTCTTTGTTATAATCTACATTCAGTCCAAATATAGAACTCTGGCTCAACTTTAGCTAATATTCTATCATGCCCTTTAGGACAGTGTCTAGAGATTAACTCCAAAGAAAAAAAAATATCTGTGTGTGTGGTAAGTTCTCCTCTACAAACACGGATTCAGAGAGGAACCTTGTCCCAGACAGGGGTCTGAGCCAAAACAGGTGACATGTAATCAAGGTGGAGTTGAGGCTGCAGCTATATATTTAGTATTTTGGTTTTGAAGAATGCCATATCCAACCTCTTTCTGTGGAAAAGAGTGACTTACTCCAGATTTTATCAGGTCAGTTACTTCGAGACTATTTTACATCCCAGAGAAATGTTCCTATAGAAAAACAGAGAGTCGTGCTTGATTTTTTGTTCATTTCTTTAGTAGAACTTTAAGAGAGATCATTTCACAGATACAATTTACAAACCGTCAACAAAAAAGAGTGGAATTGGAGCAAAGGGAATGGAGGGAATAACTTCTATTTGGTGGAAGTGGGGAACTGAACAGCTAGGAAAGGTGAAGGGAAGGGTATGAGTGACCCTTTAAATTGTATTTGCCAACATACAGCATGTTGATCCCAACCTGGCAATACAATGATGATTCATAGTATTTATTTTAGGAAGTCTACTGTGGTTTTGTCATTGGAAGCCTTACAGTGGGACTGTGCTAGGGAAGAAGTCTCACAGCTGTAGAACTTGTACTAGGTACAGCTCTTGAAAAGTGCAGAAGGTGGGAGTCCCAAGCCAAGCCTATCTCATCTGACCGGTGGCAAGTCCATGTTAGTGAGAGACTTCTAGATAACATGAGTTAGTGTTAGAGGAAACGAGACAGCGGTAGTTGCTAATGGTGATACTGCTGAAGCACCTTGTGTCACAGCTGCATGCTCACTCACATCCTATTCCATAACAGGCTGGTGAGAATCCTTGAGGTTATTGTTATTTCTCATCTTTGAGACAGTCGCCCAGCTTACCTTGGCTCACAGCGGAATGTGATAAGTGGCTTCTGAATTTGGGCTAAATAGAAATATTGATAGCTTATATTTTCATAAAGATCAGTGGATCACAGAGGGACAAGAAGGCAAAAAAAAAATATGGAGGAGATGGCTTGTAAAAAACTTTATAGGGGAGTAAATGTTCTGCTAAAGTAATGTCTGCAGCTACTAACCCAGCATAAGCCTAAAACGGGCTCCTTCTGGCAGTGTAGGCTGACTAATTCCCACTGATGGCTAAAAGTCTTTTTGTTGACAGGGACAGTCTGTTCAAACCTTGGTCTTAATCTGATATTTTTTTTCTTTCATCAGCATCTGTGAATAGTTCACAGAACAGTTGCTTCCTTGTAACTCCAGGCCTGATTGCTCATTTCTTGACTTGGCTTACTGACCAGGAGCCTGGCACACAAATAAAGAAAAATTATGTACAGATTGATTTGTTACTACCTAATTTTCCAAGCCATAATGCAGAAGTGCATACAATCCTATGATACTACTCCAACATCATATAGGAGACTGTGTAATGTGTGTACATCAACACATCTATACTGACACTATGTTTCATCAGTTCTCTGCCTCTGCAATTCTAGGTACCAGATGCCAGGGTAGAAAATAGACAACTCTGTCTAAAAGCTTCTGAGTGTTCCTATTAGCCTATGCTGAGTCTAGCAGAGAGGTACCTCTGTCAAAGGTACCCCCTTGATAATGTCACCACCTAATCCACCTCCATGATCAACACTTGACTGGGTTTTATCACAGCTTTTGTTAGCAAGTTTCACCCTGGGTGGACAGGTCTTAATCCTCTTTCAGGCTATCCATAAATATTTCAGTTCGTATCATTCCATCTCTTCCTTAAACACATCCATGCTGCAGTAATTTTTCTTTGTAAACCACAAGGATCACTCTTCTAGAAGGAAGAGTAATTAGAGAAACCTGCAGCAGTATATATGTTTGTATTTTAGTATAACTGGTAACATATAAAGATGCACATCATGTGAATGTGCATCACTGTACATACAGTACAAAAAATGGCAAACATACAAGAGAGATGTATGAGTACTCTAATGCATGGCTGTAGTGAAACATATTGTAGGTCCATTTATCCAGGTCGTATCTCCAGCAATGGCCAGAAATGAATGTGTGGCGGGAAAGTCTTAGAAACAGGGTATGTAGAGAGTGGTCCTTTCACCAGCATAGCTGCACTGGCTTTGGCAAGAGCTGACTTAGGGACATACGGAGTAGGAAGCAACAGTTAGACTGCTGTATTTTGTAGCAAACTGCTCTCCATTTGTACTTACAGACTTAGGGGTGGGTTGTATGAAACACGTTCTCTTGTTAATTCTAAGTCTGTTATCTCATAAGTGCATTGGGTGCCCTCTGTTTTTTGCATGATAAGGAATAGGGAATATTCTTTCCCTATTTATCTACTCTGGCCGTTGAAGACATTATAAATCTCCCTCATTCCCCTCGCCTCCTTCCTGTCGTCACTTTTCCAGACTTCAGAGTTATCACCTGTTCTGTTTCTCTTGTGATGGATGTTCTATATGGAGGAGTTATCTCAGGACTGCATGTGCACTGCAAAGCAGGTGTTGTCTGGGAAGCATGGAAATGTCCTGTTCTCTCAGTTCTGCTGAGCAGGGAAGCTGCTGGAGCTGCAGCTCCCCTCCAGCCTTCCTGTGCAAACCTGATCTCTGAGTAGGTAGGAGGGACTCAGTCAAGAAGCTGCCACATCAGCCACTTAGATCTGTGAACACTCCTAGACCCTGCGCTGCACAGAGCCTTTTATTTTACCTTTTCTTCCTTTGCACTTCCAAAATGGAGCAACCACCTCCAAATGGTGTATCTCAGGTGGAGGTACTTAACGGAGAGTCATAGAAGTATCATAGCAGTGTTTCACTTTTTGTTCCTTGAGATGCAATTCCCACCTTAAAGACAAGCTTCACCCCACCCTCCTGACTTTTAAGCTATCTCCTGTTGCACTCGGGAGCACAGCCAGGGTCAGTTGTTCCTCAACTGGGTTCTGGGACTGGGAGGAGCACATGTGTATCAGCAAGTGCTTGGCACTCCTGTTTTGCTGTTGTCAAAATGGGCTTATGAAGAAGATAGTTTACTTCCATGGTCTGCATAGAACAAATCAGTCTGGAAAATGCTGTAGTAGTACAACCTGCTGTCACGTGGTAGATTGGGTCTGCAACTCTCGGAGGTACAGAGCACAGTATTGGGGCCATAGCTAAAGAAACTTTATCAGTGTTTGACTCTCCTAAACTGCTCGGAGGACTGCAGTGGTCTTCCATTACTTCCCAGAGTTGCCGCAACACTTCGTTTCTTGGTGCAATGTTGCATGCCACAATTCTACCCAACCATGTCTTTACTTCCCTGCATATGCCTCTAGAGAAGGATTTACATGGGTGCAGCACTTCGTAACTGGTTTTTGTTACAGTGTGTGGGAGCCAAAGAAATCTCCCAGACACAGCCCGTGCTTCACTGTCAGTTCATGTTGTTCTGGCTCATTTACTTCACCAAAAAAAAGAATGGGAAAAGTTCTTGTCTCCCCAGCAGATACACAGTATAAGCTCGTGACTATACCAATGCAGTAAGAATAGCAGGCCCTTCCCAATAACCACTCTGTCATCAAAGAGCTAATAATGACAGGAAGAAGAAAATACTGTCCAAATCCCACCCATGCACAAGAATCATTGTTCCTAACTGTATGGCATCATAAGGGACTTGAGGTTGTTAGAATGTAATAGAAGTAATTATGTATTGAATGCAACAGGAAACAGATGTCTTAACTTCTTTGTAAATAATAACAAATAACGTTTTCATAGGGCTCCAAATGCCACTCCCAAAAGTATCAAAATCACTTAGATTGACTTGAAAGTTTCACCCAACCTATATGACAGACTAATATTCAATAAGCTTCAATTTGTGAAGAAAAGGATCAAATTAAAGGTTATAAAGATGCGATCAATCAATAGTTGTGATTATATAATTTTTTGAGATTTTAAGCATATTTTTATTAGGTTAATTCATAGGCAGCTCTTCACAATTGCTGTAATTTCTGATATGAGTTATTTGCAAGCTTTAAAGTAGTGGCTAACATACAATATTAACCTACAGCATTCTGCAAAAGTGTGAGCTAATGCAACATCAAGTCAGAACCTCATTCATAAGGAAAATATTTTGCTGTTTGGACAGAGACACCTTTCACCTCCATGCATAATCAGTCAGTCAGTTGAGGATAAGAATAAATAGATTATTCTCCACCCTCACATTGCAGGAACTCAGTCTTCACTTCATGAGAACATATTTAATGTTGTATTTTCTAAAATAATACTAAAAGGAATTGAATTAATTTTACATTTTTGGGCAAGGCCATAACAATAATCTGCTCAAAGTCTCCCAGACTTAAAGAGCTTCTTGTCTAGGTCTTACAGCAGCAGCAGCAGCGAGTGTGAGTTAACCCAGAAAATGGTAATTTCCTGTCAAGAGCTCTCCAACAAATGTCGCTTTTATATCTGGCAAAGATCACTAGGCCCCAGTGTTTTGAGTTCAGCATGCTTAAGCACTCTTCATTAAACCGGATGTAGAGTGTGAAAGGTGATTCAGGCAGCATGGGCAGGCATCCGCCCAGATGGCTACGCTTTGGACACTCCAACAAGGCTGAATAGATGCTTCATTGGGTGAGTTAATAGTCAGGCAGGGGCCAATGAGTACTTTAAAAATATTGTCTTTCAATAGTCTCTTCACTGTAGGGAAAAAGAAGTCACTGACTCATTTGCGATTAGCTGACCTACCATTACAAAACTTTCCATCTTGCATTCAGTCATAACAGAATTTATTGTAAAATACTAGATATTTAGAGTCCATGTTATTTTCAAGCAATTATTCTTTTTACATTCATGACACATTCATAAACACAGCTGCATCGGGTGTTCTTGATGAAAAGGAAAAGCAGCACCCTGTATCCTGTCCCCTCATGCACAGCCATTAGCCCTGCCTTCTTAGCAAGCCTTAGCATGGCCTCTTGACTGCACATAGGAGGGGGATTATCTTCCCTTCTCAGCTCACCCTGAAATTCATTCTGGGAGTCAAAGTTTCATTCCCCCAACAGCACAGGTTTTGTGGTTCCAAACTACCTAAAAGGCATATGGCTTCCCCACATAATGCCATGTACAACCAGGAGACCCGCAACAATATTCCCAGAGTTCATTTTGTTCCTCTTGCTCATAGATGAAAATTGTGCAGTCTATAAGTTATCAAGTAGCAAATTATCCCAGCAGAAACCAGGGCTTTCTCTTGGAATTTGTAAAGGGTATGAAAGCAAGTAATTCCCCTGCTATAAGTCACAACTTCCGTTTCACAAACTCAAAGGAAAGTTGCCCTGAGTCAGGATGGCAAAGGTTTCTGTTTCAGTTAACAACAGAGTAGATCAATTACTGCATTGGGAAGAAGACAGATAATAATTGGTGTATTATGGCAAAAGTCAAGATTAATCTTGTTGTAAGCATATTCTTTAACACAAGAATCAACAGTGACTTCAGGTATAGATCAATGGGGGATACAGACAAAGACCATGGTAACTGCTATCAAGTAAAACACAACTGAACGGAGAGAAGAATGTTTCTAGCTTGGACCACATCTTGCAGCTCCACAGATGACATACAGAAAATAGAAAGTTAAAAACATATTATTTGTGTGGTGTGTTTTTTTCCCTGTGATCCATCCTGGTCCCAAGTCCTACTATCTCAAAGCATTTTGTATACAGCCATTAGTGGGACATTTGAGATCATCCAGGAAAAACAACCTACAGATTTGACAGCTATGGAAAAAGGACTTTAATTTAACTTGAGCCAACCTAACTAATGGATTACATCATGTAGCAGGAGGAAGAAAAGAGCCATCTTCTGAGGACTGTTAATCTTCTATCTCAAATATTTATCTTGAGGTTTGATAAATTGTTCTGGTGGCTGTAGACAGAACACAGATGACTCACTTCTATTAGATGCCTGACTTTTTGATAACTAAAGTTAGGTAAGATGAATTCAACTCTGAAGCTATAGCAAATTACAAGATTACTTGTTTCTTCCATATTCATTATGGCAAGAGCTTTGTTCGTGAAGATGTTCAGGTGAAGGCAGTCAGCAGGCACTAGCATGAAAATGACTTCTGTGTAATGCCAGTGCAGACCAGAAAAGCAGCATCCTAAATATTAAAAATATGAAAATAATTCAACTTTTTCTGGAACATCTTATGCTTACTTAGAATATTTGCAGATTGGTTGTTTTTTGACAGTGCCTTGTCCTTAATTAATGAGTTAAAGGAGAGAGCCATGATCCTAAATTCAAATGACCTCATTTAACACTTCAGAGCTTGACTTTCATTGTTGCTGGGCCCTGGCAGCTTTTATCTTCAACAAAAGCTTCTGGAAAGCCAAGAAGTCTGAAAACTTGATTCTTCTGCAAAGGAATATAAGGCTTTCTGTGGTCAGTGCCTAAGCTCTACTGAATTTTCCTACGGAAAAGCCTTTCTCTGGGGTGAAGATGGAAATCTGGATGATCTTGTATGGACTTTTGCCAGTGTTGCCAATACAGCTTATTCTGATAGGTGTATTAGCTGTACCAGTTGGAAGTGTTGACATTCCAGTATGGCGCTGCCATTTACCAGCCTGCAGCAGCTGATTGCACAGGTAAATCCAGTCTCTGTGACAATGAGAAGTATATGCTAAATAACGCCATCGTAGAGCTTTGATGTCTTCCCTCTCATCTGCTAACTGGCCTGTCTAGCCAGGAGACGGTGGAATATGCTAAATCACTAACTACAGTATGTTGGTCAAAAATAGTCTTTCTCCACTCTAATTGGAAGCAGTCAGTGTGTGGCTTTTGAGCTGCCTGAGGCTTGTGAACTGTTTGAATGTGTTTGCCAAGGTGGGGCTGCCTTCCTGGCTGCAGAATGAAGGGAGTCAGCAGAAACTCTTCTGCTGTCATTGCCTTGGTCTTATGCAACAGTTACGGATGCAACTGGTTAACCCCAGCCCCACCCTGCAGTGGAGTGATGTAATGAGACCCTTTGGGAATCACTGATGAGATGTTACTCCTAGGAACAACTATGGCAGCTCTCCTCTCCACAACCCTCCAAAATATGGAGAAGGGGTTTTACAGTCCTCAGCCGTATAAAGTTTTGGTATGCAGCTTGCAAGGTGCCTGAGAGGTGAATAGTCCTACCTTGGTGACATCTTTCTAGTTAAGGAAATACCACAGTGTCAAACAATACAAGATAGTGAAATTTTAAATTATGTCACTTCTGATGGAAAAGGTATAGAGGTGTAAAATGTAGAAGCTCTGAAGATACATGGCTGGTCAAGGGCAACATGGGCACTAACCATCTGTGCAGCACAGATGGATAATAGGAGGGCAAAACAGGGAGGGACATTTCTTAGGCACAGCACAGATGATCTGTTCCGGTAAAACAGCAATAAGATAAATACATGTTAAGCCAGCACTCATAAGCACGATTTACAGGGCAGCCTGTGGCTGTAGAAGGCAAAAGCTGTTTTCCTGCCTATCCTTTCCGCAAGACATCTTCTCCTTAGTGGGAGGCATTTGTCAAACTTCTTTGATTTCTAGTTTCCAACTGTCACTGAGAACAGCTGGGGAATAGATAGATTCTTCCTCTGTCTGCCTCTTTTCACAAGTTCTCTGATTGGCTGCTCACTCTGAGGCCAAACCATACTATTTTTCTGCAGAAAATGGCAGGATGCCTTGTGAACATTTAAAAAGGAAGGCACCTTTCCAGTAATAAAGATCCTTTTGCTCTCATCCCTCAAAACTCAATTGAGTGAGCGGGAGTCGGGACATTTTATACCCTGTTTTCTAATGAATACCAAGTTTTCAAGTAAAAGATGGGGGAAAAAGATTGGATTAATTCAGTTTATTTTTCTACTTGCAGATATACCTGCCAGCATGAAGCTCTTTGATAAATTAATTCAATATTTAAATGCAGTGGCCACTTTGCAAGACTTTCCCTGACACTGTGGTTTGACTGCATGCACTAGTTACCTGATATTCCACCTTCAGTATGTCACCTAGTTGTTGGAGGGCTGGTAATTCATATGATTTTGGTTTTGTTAAACACAGAGTTGTGATACCACCAGCCCTTATTTTAAAATTGAGTATGTGGCAGATGATTCTTTAATTTGTCTTTCTTTGTTTTTATTGTAGTACCCTTTCAACAGCCCAACATCAAGAATGGAGCCCTGTTTGATGAGCAGTACTCCAAGGCTGCATCCCACACCGGTGACTCCTCGCTGGCCGGAGGTCCCGGCCGCAAACTCCTGCTACACAAGCCCATCCATGCACTCCACAAGATACGGAAATTCTAGTGACATGTACACCCCCTTGACTACACGCAGAAATTCTGAATATGAGCACATGCAACACTTTCCTGGCTTTGCCTATATCAATGGGGAAGCCACCACAGGTTGGGCTAAATGAAAATGACTGGTATCAGCTAAGCCCATATACTTAAAAGAGTTATAAAAACTTCATGTTATGTGTGACTTTTCATGAACGTTCTTCAAGGGAGGTGAAGATGGAAAAGATCCTGGGCAAATAAACATAGTTCATAATGTGGACAGATTGCAGACCAGTATGACTGTATGTTCCTGTAGCCGAAAAAGATTTTTGTGCTATTCTAGATCACTTTTGGGGCCAATCTGTGCCTTTTTTAATTCTGGCATGTGGGCCAACCCTGTGTGATGTCAGTTTGAGTGAGCCATTTTTGCCCCCCTCACTTAATGGCAATTGTTAATGAGTCTTACAAAAAAAGTACTGGAACAGGTAATATTTATAATTTGAATTAAAGACAGGAAATTCACCCTAAGCAAAACCCTGTCATCTATTCTTCTTTTTAAGCTCTTAATACATTCCTTAAAAACCATTCTGCCAAGTCATCACTTGTTCATATCAATTCCTCTATCTGGCTCCTTAAAAGACACATGTTATAGGTTTCAGTTTACACCTAACTTTGTATATTGATGCACCTTTCTGTTGATTCAGTAAGTTTGATCTTTACAAAAGAGAAAAAAAGACATGTAGCATTGAATTATACACTGCCTTAAGTTGACTATTGTTCTTATTATGTATGTATTTGTGTTAAGTTTGCACAATCTGGAAAAATCTAACTTCTCTGGTCAGTATTGACAAGGTTAAGAAGGGACTTGGGGACTGGGAAGATTTTGGATTCAGAGCCACATATGTTAAATATGATGATATGAAGCAATTATGTAAAGAAAATGACAATGCAAACATGATTATTCACTTAATTACCTATTGACAGGTATGAAATTGTTCTCTCAATTTCTTCACGTGGTGATAATTCTATATACTTCTACAAAAGCAAAATTCAAAGCTGTGCCTTTGAACTTATTCTGTACTGTGTATGTGTGGAAAAATGTATTGTATTTTGGGGAGAATTTTTCTTAGACATTTTCTGTCAGTTTTGTAGCTATTTGTGAGTTTTTGTTAGATTTTATTAACATAGCCTTTTCTTCTGTATTATAAAATGCACCAAGCAATTATGGTGGACCTATTACCCTATGGGTAAGAAATAAATAAATGGAAATATGACATTAGGCATTTTAGTAATTGTTTTGTAAATAAAATCTTTGATAGCACCCAGTGTGATGATAACCATGTTTATGCCTAAAATGGACATAAGTGTTATATGTACAGTTGTGCAAGATATATGAGGGATTTTCACACTCAAATAAAGTTCTTGAAATTAAATAGAAGCCATTTAAATTTACTTAAATACAGAAACTTCAATATATTGCAAACTTTAAGAAAAATCCTAAATTTGACCATGTATGATTTTATTCAACAAAGGACTTGAGAATATATATAACTTACAGTCACTGTAGCCCTACACCTGTGCTTGCAGCTACAAACTGTGCATGGCCATGACTGGATAGATGACTCAGTATTGCTCAGTTTAAGCCTTGCTGCTGTTGCTCACCCAAGCCTTTATATTCACTGAGGCAGGTAAGATGTGCTCTCTCCTTTTCACTACCTTGTAACAAACATGTTGCTGCTGGAATACAGTAAATGGAGAAGTAATTTTTCCTTAGGTAAGTAAATAATGTGGCAAAATTCTCAGATTTCATAAAATTCATAACATTGCATGTTTAACTAGTGGTAAACTGGTAGAGTTTGGGGTCTAAAGTAACTAGAGGAATGCACTGAAAATCTGCAAGGGCTGAGGGAGGAAGGATGTTCCAGGCCAGGTCTGGCAACTGTCCAGGCTCTTAAATATTCAGCCAAGGTCCTGGTGGGATTTTCAGAAACACACTAGGACCTTATCTCCACCTTTAGGTACGTGATGAAATTTTGTTTCCTGAGTTAGTGTCACAGACCTCCTGAAACTTTACCTCTCTCAGCTGGTTTTATTACCCCATATACTTATATACTTTTATTCTTCACTTTTATTAAGGACAAGGGAGATCAGGCATAGGCTATCTTATCTATTTTATTCTTATTCAGATTACCTTCAGGCAAAATTGTCTACATGTGAAGAAAGTAAGTCATGTGAGGAAGCTTTTTCCGTAGCCAGTCTTTAGCAGCTGGAGTTTTGATGTGTTTGAGACCAAAGTCCTACTTTTGTTATTGAAGATGTTTAAATCAAAGCATTGATTTTGGCCAATTAATTATTAACAAGCATAGAAATATTTGTCTCATCAAGAATGTGACAAATCAGTATGAGAAAGGCAGTGTCACTAGAATAGAAAAATCTACTTTCTCTTCTCCAGTGAATTCCAAATATCTGCATTGCATTGCATCTGCCAAGAGCCCACTGTGATCCTGTGCACTCATTCATTATTGAACATTGATCAACCTCCAGTTACCTGACAGACTGCTCACCATGACGTGCCATGGTGTCTCCAAGGGGAGCCGTTTGTGGGCAGAACTGACCAGTGAGTCAAAGCTGTGTCTTTGGAAGGATCAGGATGGAGGCGAACCCCTGCACTACTCAAGGGAACCCTGAAGCACTTCCTACATTTTTCACAGTAACTTGTAAAACCAAATAAAGTCTAATCCCCATCGACCGAAAGAGAAGAGAAAATGACACTACTTTAATAAACAAACGTGCCATAACCTTCAACACATTTGGGGACAACTCAGTTACCCTGATTTCAAGAGCTCAGGGAGACTGTTCAGGAAGGAGGATGGATATCAGACACAGTGTCAGCCCCATAAATAATAAAGACTTTCTGAGTGGGGAACTGCAACACTGTGTGCAAAGTCCTGGGGGGGAATTTTGACCAACAGCAGCACCACAAAAGTGCTCATAAAAAAGTCACAGAACATCATCAGTCCCATAAGGCCCTGAAAGTCTTTTGCAAAGAACCTCCACAGTCTTTCTTTCCTTTTTTCTTTTTAATTAATTTAGAAACTTGTGTTGATACCATAGGAGTCTGCATGTGCACTTCCAACTACCTTTGAACTGCTTCCTGATGAGGGCTTTGAAATTTAAACTGGACATTCACGGGGAGCAATACATAGATTACCGAACACAGCTCTACAGAGGTCACCATCACCACCTGCATCAGAAGCGCTGCAAGGGAAAGCAGGTCCCCTCCTCAACAACCACAGGTCAGAGCCCACCTTATTAATATAAACTACCATGACTTTCAGGTCACAAGGGTATATACCAGGCTGTGAAGTGCAGTGGCTCATAAGAGGATGATAACCTCTGGGTAGAATGGCTGGTTAGCTGTAGAAGAATGGCTGCAGAAGCATGGCCTTAGAATCTCTGAAGATCTGCACAATCCAGGCCCGGTATTAGAATAGGCCTGTAATCAGAACTGTACTGAAGTTGCTGTGCTGAAGTTAACACGAAAGGTAGCCTTGAGCTATTCTTGAATCCTGAGACCAAGTAATTATGTTGTGCCAACAGGCCGTGGCTGTAACAAGCTACAGCTGCTGGGAAAGCAGGTGCAGGGCCAAGAAAGATAGGGAGAGGTATGGGAATATAGGGAGTAACAAACTACAAGGCTGAAGCATAGCAACACAATTAGCTACATGGATAGAATGCTTATTTTAGTCATGATAATTAGGGGTGTGAGAACCGCGTGCATTTAGAGACTACTAACCAATTATATTTCTGCTTTACGAATATGCATGTGTATCGGTTCTATATAAGTAGTGTTAGAAACTAATAAAGTTGAGCAAGATGCATAACTCATATTGAGCATCTTCTTGACTCTGGCGAACCCTTCTTCCAACAGTTAGCAGCAAGGATCTCCTAAATCATCCCTGTACAAACTGCAAAATCTCCTGAGTCAGAGCCTGCAACCTGTTAATTAAGCCTTTCCCTTGACCATGGTAACTGAAACTGCTGTTTCTTGCCTAGCCATATATTTATGTGTATATAAATACGTGACTACACAAATCTTTCTGAAGAAGCTTTTATACCACATGCCAAAATACTCAATGTCATTTTCACTTTATCTTCCCTTCTTCTACTTTTTTCTTTTTCTTTTTTTCTCGCTCACCTTCTGTCTTCTCACAACAAATACACGTTTTATTAAAACTGTAATCTTCCTCATAGTTTAAAACATACAACAAAAATAGATAATACGTAATATATACAATACAGTATCTTGTAATGTATATTATAGCATGACTAACATAACATATATAATATTTTTAGATAGATGTATACACACACAAACAAACATACATGTATATATGCACATAAAAAGCTATTACAATCCTTCAAGATTTTTCATTACCAGGTAGAAAAAAAGACTCAGCGGGAGAAGAGCAGTGAGAACTCCATTCACTAGCATGAATCCTGTTTTTGTCAGGCTACCTCTTGCTGCTAAGGTCACCACCCTTTGACAAAAATGGCCTCTGACCTCTCTAGCCCCACAATTCTCTCGTGACTGACCCTGAAACCCATGAAATTCAGGGGCAGACATTGCTTGGAACGTTTAGATAAAGCTGACTAACATGGGAAGGGCTCATGGTATGCACCCATCTGAAAAGGTCTGGCAGTTCTTTGGTAGAGGATGCAATCTGTCCCCCTCTTTCACTGAGATCCTAATCCTTCATATGCTACATAAAGTGGAAACTAAAAAGCACTGATGATGAATAACAATGTGCCTTTAAAGGGCAGTAACAGTTTCCTAGTCTTTATTTTTTAGGATTTTTAATTTTAAAAAAATTAATTGGCTATGTACAAGAGAAATTAGTGTTTTGCTGTGCTGTAAGTAAATCTAGGCAGGCTTATGCTCTATTATAGATTTGTAAATCAAACAAGCTAAGGATTATTTTTGCTGGGTTTTTCTTAAAAGCTGCATTAGCACACACACAGACCTGACTCAGAAGAAATGGCTACGCATTTCGGGCTGGATTTTGTTACTCCTTGCAGTCCAATGACCATGTTGTTCTGGCTTTGTATCTCAGTTCAACCCATTGTGGCAATAAACCCCTAACCAGAAAATTCAGATCCTAGTTTGAGTCTGCATCTTAAACACACAGAGGCATATACCGACGTGTCTTGGCACCTTCAGCGCTCTTTGAAGCCACCGTTCATCTGCAGATGGAACCTCACTGCCCCTGCGAAGCCACCACTCATCTGCAGATGGAACCTCGCTGCCCCTGTGGTATATTCTGCCATGGAGCTGATCGTCTGAGATGAAAGGTTTATCTTCATGACCACAGAGTACCTCCTGAATTGTTGCTGAAGGAATAAATACTTCAAGGAGAGACTGGCCACATCTCCCCCGAAGTTTTATTATCATGAGGGTTTGTTAACTTTAAGAAACTGCTTTCTGCTCTCTGGACAGTGAATTCTGATTATAGGGCACCATAATTATGCAAATACTACATGTCTTCTCAATGTAGTTTAAACCTACAGTCTTGCAAAGCACTTCGGAGATGTAGTGTACCTCTGCCCCGTTGCGGCAGGCTCTGCCATGCAGCCCCCCCGCCATCCCGAACACAGCAGCGGCCTGGTGCAGGCATCTCTCCTCCGCACCGCCCCGGTTGCTCACACCCACATCAGCACCTTCTGAAAAATATATTGACCCCTCTGTGAAAGGATACATGGCCAGTTTTGGGAAGGCAGCCATGCTGTCCCTCAGAGAGGGGGGTTGTCTCCACATGGGAATGGAGAATTTTCATGTACCACCACTACCACTCTGGCTGGGCTGGACTTGAGCAAAAGGGGTTTATTTTGCTGCCAGACATTACAGTGAAGGCTCACATCAGGCAACGGACACGGACTTTGCCAGTGGTGGAGGCCCAATGACACCGGAGCCCTGATTCTGCTCTGCACTGCCCCTGGGCTCAGGCTGCCAGCAGGTGCCATTTTGTGCAGGGCCGGCGGGCAGGGTGGGGGTGGGAGGCAGCCCTGCCGCCATCATACACTGGAGTGTCTGCCCTGGGCTCAGAGGCAGGTGCAGTGAAGGCACTGCAAAATGCTGTGGTGTCACCGCTTTGCCTAAAAGTTTGAGCAAAAGTGGCCAGCCCTTGTTTCGGCACGCTGTTTGCCTTGTGACAGGCACGGTAAGCACAGGGCAAGTCGCAGACAGCGCACAAATGGACAGGCATAACGAGGAGGGCATATGTCGGTGTGTGCTTCGTGCCACCAAGCAACCCAAGGGCGCTCTCCGGGACGGCGCGGCCCCTCGGGACTCGAACACTCTCTCCATCCCGCTCCGCCGCCCTTCTCGCCAGGCGCCGTTGGGGCTGCCCGCCGCGGACTACAGCACCCAGCGTGCCCCGCGGCATCAGAGCGCCGCAGATCCCGCCGCGCGCCGCAGGGCCCCCCGCTTAGCATGCTGGGAGTCGTAGTCCGCTCGTCGCTGTCTCCAGCCAGCGGGACCGGGCGAGATGGCAGCCAATAGGAGAGCTCGGGGCTGCCCGCGCCGCCCTCTCCAGCCAATAGCTCTCGAGGACTGCCTGCCAGTCCGGGCGGTTTCCAAGGGGACCGTTGCGTCACGTCACGTCAGGGGGCGCGGGGTGGGAGGTCAGGGCGCGGCGGAGCGGCGGCTGCTGCCGGCGGAGGAGCGGGCGGCGGCCGGCGGGCATGGAGCTGGGCGCGGTGCTGGAGGCCGTGGAGGGGCGCGGTAGCGCCGAGGCGGTGGAGCGGGTCCTGGCGCGGTACAACGAGGAGGTAACGGGCCGCTGGGGAGGGAACAGCGCAGCAGTACCAGGGTGGTGAGCGAGGGCAGTGCCGGGGGAGACCAGACTTGGCCGGGAGCGCAAACCAGCCGTGTGGCGGGTAGATCAAGCCCGCCGCCAGGCTTGGGCCCCCCGCGCCTTCCGGCTGGCCTCGGCTTTACGTGCCAGACGTGTAGCGTAGCGGGTTATCGGCGATCAGCCTGTGGAAAGAGCTGTTCCACAGCGTAAGTTTGCCTCAGAAACCTCCTAACCTGCATATCCCTGGGGGAGGAGGCCGGGCAGTAACAGAGGCTGTGTGCCTGCTCACCCGGCCGATGTGCCCTGGGTGGGCAGGCCGCTGCCGCCGGGTCTCGCTGCCGTGCGGGGGGCAGAGGCCTCTGCACCGGCCGTGGCAGCAGCCGAGGAGCTGCTCTCCGCTGGGAGGGCCCTGTGTGAGATGGGCTGCCAGGCCTCGCCTGGTGTTCCTGATTCTGGCCCAGCAAAGGGAAAAGGGTAGCCATCTGTAAGCAGGGTTATGTCAGCGTTGGAAGCTCAACCCGTTAGGTATTAAAGAGTAAATTTAATTAGTGTCTACTGCCATTGCAGTACGATATGCGTATGCTAAGTCAAGAAGTGAAGGGATTTCCCAGTAATGTTGGGAAGTAGAAATAGGAGTGAAGTTAGGTGGGTTTTATTTATTTCCCGTCTCTGGTAGGGTCATTTTGATACTTAGGTTCTAGTAGAGCAGTATAGTCTATTTGCACAGCTCACGTCTCAACCCATCAGGTTTTGTCTCTGTCCTTTGCATAGATACTTCTGTGACTGGTGGTACTGAGAGTTTTGCTTTGGATGTAATTTAAATGCAGTTGTGTTGAACTGACTATCTGCCGAAATTTAGGAATCTGTTACAGGAACAAACATTGAGGTTTTTAGTTAAAGATTCCTAGTGCTCTGATTAGGGGAAAAGCCAAATGAATGTGGACCGGTGAAGTTTATTCTTTAGTCTCCAAGACATGGCTTGAAGTTTGCTGTCTTATGTGCAGTATTTTTTAAGTCTTAACAATGGCAGTAACTGATATCTTCACTCAAATGAGCCTCTAGAAGAAGCTTGAGCAACAGTCTATACGTAGGCTGCCTTTGTGCACATGAAATTCAAATGCAGAGATTGACGCAGCTGCAGGACACTTTTTCTGAAGGATTGATAGGTCTGGAGTTCATTAGACACATCTCTTAATTCGCAGACCTCTAAGGTATAGAGGAAGGATTCTGATTGAGGGAACCTTTTTATCTTCTGATTTGACTCTTGAAAATAACCTTTTGTTAAATGTTATCAGACAAAAAGTGCAGACAAACATTTCATAATTTTGCTGTACTGGATTTTGTGCCTTCTCAGCAGCTTCCCCAGATGAATTTATTTAGGCTTAAGTTGAATTCTCAAGGACCGAGTGAAAACTAGTGGTGTTTCTGTTCTGTCATTTCAAGTCTTTGAATGGAGTCTTGGGGTTACGCGTGCAACTAAATGCTTCTTTTGAAGTTGGCATGGAACTCTTTTAATACTGTCTCAATATGACATTTCTTTTATTGTGTTTCTTGTTAAGAAGTTTGCCTTAATGTTTCCTACATCTCTCTTTCTGTGCAGTGTGTTACTAACTCAGATATATTGCCTGTGGGCCAGCAAAGGGTGGGCAGGGTACTCCAGGTTCCAGATCTTTGCCCATGCCTCTTCTGCGCTTTAGGTTTCCTTAGTTTTTTTCCCAAATAACAATTTAAATATGCTTTAGTTGAAGAGAAAGGATGGATTAAGTGTAGTTTGAAGGTGCAGGTGGCTACAGAATAACTACAATGAGAGTAATTAATAGGTCTGTTCTTGCTCCCTTGTGCTGTCCCATTTGCAGTGATTCTTCTGAATCTGTTCCTCCAGCATTTACAGTACTTACTATTGCTACATTTCTGTTGTAAATTTCCAAAAATGTTAATGTGCAAATGCAAAGATTGCCTTCTGTTGGTTAATTGGTCATCACTTAATATTCACCTGCTTTTGGCTGGCATTTTGCTGAACTTGCGTTGTTCAGTAGTGTTAGTGGGAGCCCTGTAGGAGAAAGGAGAGTAATTACTTTCCTGCCATCCTCAAGGATCTAACTGATATTGGTAAACCTTGATGGCAGGGTAGATGTCCAAGGCCTTTCAGTGTAATTGTGAGCTTGTGTCATGAAAGGCAAGAGGCCTGCTAATGTGCTATGGAGGGTCACTTTTGTTTTTCAGTCACTTGCATGATGTAGCAAGCTGTATATTAGAAGTAATAAAAATTGATAATTTTATTTTTTTAGAAGCAGTTCTTCATGCTTACTCATTTAGCTGGGAAGTTTTAAAATGTCCTTAAAATAACTGTCTGGTATTACTGCTTTCTTTGACTGGCAGAATAAACTTTGTGCCATATGAGTAATTTTTCACTAATAACATACTTCAGGGTACTAACGTGGAGCTAGACTCAATTACTATTTGAAGTGTTTAACAGGAAATAAGTACTCATTGTTAGACCATGTCTATCTCATGTTCAGCTGTACCAGAGAGTGTGTTTTGGAAATTGCCACAATATGAAAACTGGTAGGTTTTGTAGTAAGACTTACTTGGTTTGTGCTACTTGTTTTCTGGGCGGGTTTGTAGTACAGTTGTTCTGGTTTGGGACACTTTAGGCTTAGTGCATTCAGAAGCCTGTAAACAAGAAGTGCTTGGCGAATAATCTGAGTAATAAGATATTTGTAAACACAAGGCTATAGCTAATGTTTTTCACTCTGTGAAGTGCTGTGCATGAGGTTGTTAACTCACATCAGAAACACAGCTCACAGATAAAGGCTTGCTCTGCACCAGTAGTAATTCTGAAAGTGTTAGTTGGAGCCACTTACTGAAGCTCTTGCAGTTGGGTAGAATGGGAAAAGGACATCAGTTAACATGGTTATGGCCTCGTTATCTGAGGCTGGTTTTAACCAGACTTGTAAAATTTTGCAATGGTTTTGTGGGTGTTACATACTTGGTAGCTGATGTTCATGTAACAAATGCAAACTTTTTTTTTTTTTTTTTACAGAATAGGACCATTTTCAGATTTGATCCAGAAGATGAAGACAAAAGAAAGGTGAGTAAAATAGGCTATTGAGCTGCGTACCTACTCTGGTTAGAAGTATAAAAAGGGCAAAGTATTATCTTAACTTAGCTGCCATTGTGAAATGGTGCAAGTAGTGATTATAAAGTTCTGCATTAATTCTTGTTTCTTCAGTGCAAAGACATGACACCTACCATTCCCCTTTTTTCTGAAAGAGAAAAGCAAATTCCCCTAATATAAACACCTGTCTTGAATAAAAGTAGTAACAGAAAAGCCCATAAATAATTTTGTTGGGTACAGGTTTTGAGACGGGATGGAGGAATAAAGATACTCTTTTGTATATACTGAGTATTGATACTTGCTTTTAATCTAAAAATTTTGCAATGCGTTTTTCCATTTTTCTCCTCAGCAGGTAGCAATATTAGAGATGTATTTCTTGTCTGTGTTAATAATTAAAGAATATTGGGAGATTGAGCTGAAGGGATAAGTACAGAAGAAAGCTATGGAGCTGTAGGAGAGACAGAGGTACAGAAGCCTGTTAATCTGAAGGTAGCTGTAAGCAGCAGAATGTGTACTGTGCATGTCAGGTTCCAAACATGGAAATTGTTTCTGTGTTATAGAACGGAGCTTTACAGGTGTGTTGGGGCTGAACAGGTCCCTTTAGACCCATCCACAGCCTTGCATTTAAAGCTTGGACATAGATTTCTTTTTCTTCCTGTTGTTATTTTTATGGTGTAATATGTAATGGCGAGACCCCGCTGTTCTTTTCTCTAACTAGTTTTTGGGCTGATTTGTATATTTATTCAGAAAGTGTTCATTAGTGAATGAGGCTGCATGTTCCTGCTATTTCTGATTTCAAGCTTGAAGTTTTTTTTCTTGCAGAAAGGTTCTTGCAAGATTCCTGCAAGGATAGCTTGTCTTAAATTGGACACAAAAAAAATTGATTTTGCAAAATCTAAATGTTTTCAGGTATTAAGTCTTTCTGATAAATGGTTGGGTTGATAAGTCTCTCCGTCCTTTGCATTTGCAAAATCATCAGTTATGTGTACTGTAATCTTAAGTTACAATTCCTTATTACATGGATGACTCAAAGACCTCTTACCTTGGCTTTGTCTATGATTTTGTTTGAAGCTGATGTTCGGTGATGTGGTGGACTGTGTATGTCCTTTTTGATTTATAGGAGAACTCAAATGGGATCTTGTTTTGTTTTTTCCATTGTGTTTGTGTTCTTCCCTCTCTTCCCTCCCCATCCTTTCTCCTTCTTTTTACATTGAGAATGAGGAAGTGTCTAGTCTGGAAAACTGAATGCTAGGTACCTGAGAACATAGGGAAGGATAATAGAAGCCAAGTTGGCGAATGCTGAGCAAAGACAATGAGTGCTGGGAGAGTGGAGGTGTGTAGGATTTTCTCTGTGTGGTTGGTTTTGGTTTGTTGCTCTGTTTTTTTTAACAGATACTCAACTGCATATGCTCGATACCCTTAGTATCTGTAAAACATTGAGCACTCTCCTGTCATCAGTTAAGGTAAAAAATAAAAATGCTTTCAATTGAAAGGTAAAATAGTACACACTCTTGGTGAGAGCAAACTACTGAAGTTATCACCAAAATTAATGGAGGTTGCTCGAAGACTGCATGATGTAGCTTCATGCTAATTCAGAAATGAGTTCAGTTTCTAATTTAGTAATACTAAAATACACTTGAGTGGATAGTATTTGTAGTTCTGCTGCTATTAGCTTAGAATGATTGCAGTGAAAGATTTTAGACAGTCACAATCCATAATGAAGTCATGTAGTAGACTTGAAGTTCAGCTATGGGAGCAAATACAGAGAAACATTGGAAACTTGCCATATAACTTGATGAATGCAATCTATAATTCTTACCAGTCTCTTGTGGCATATTGGATTTGTTCATGCCTAGGAGTAAATTTGCTTTTAGTTATTTACTCCAGCAAGTCTCACAGAATTTGTTGTAAGTCGTTCACGTCTATGCAAGAGTGCAATTAAAAGATCAACAATAGCAATGCGAGTTCTTTTCCTCTGCCTCACCACATGGCTTCAGCCATGACCTTAGAATTATAGCAAGGTTGTTTCTGTAGTGTAATTGTATTGTAACATAGGCGTAATTGTGCTTTACACTTTTCTAGCCCGGGGAGAGGAGAACCCATATGTAGCAGTGCCATGCTGTAAAATAGAAAAGACAGGAAGGTCAAAACTCTGGCTTGACTATAGAAGCTGGGTAAACGGGACAGCAGCAGTTGTTCTGCCGTAATATGGCTATGAAATTATGATGCTTGAGGCTGTGAACTGAATCAACAGTGAGTTTGACTGAACTCCAGGAGGAAAGTAGGTTTTGTCCCCTAGAAGGCAGGAAGAGAGGTAATGCTATCAAGCTGGTCTATCTGGACATAGCCACAGGACTTTAATACATCACAGGATAATAAAAAGCAGAAGATTGTAATGTGAGCTATTACTTGTCCTTGTTGTTTTGTTTAATGATGCATGTGTTTGTATTGGCCTATAGGATGGGTGCTATATAAATATATACTGATATTTATCAGTTGGCAACCTGTGTTGTACTGTAAGGTCTACTCAGATACCAGGCAGATCAAGCTGGTGCCATTCCTTCTTAACGTCATATTCTGATAAAAAAATAAGAATTTCTGAAAGCCTGTTTTCAGTTTGTGTGTGTAAACAGTACAGAAATTGCCAGCCAGAGGTAAATATGTTCTGGGATAGCAGCTGAAATTAAGCTCCTCTGAAGCAACCCCACTGCCTTAATCAGCTCTGTTTGTCTCAGCCAGCCAAGAAGTTCTTCGTGGTGTTTTGCTGGGACAAAACAACACTTCCAGCAGCTTGGCATGGTTCACACAAACAGTTGGTTCTTTAGGTCTATGCTGGAATCAACTCCAGAAAATGAATATCTGATAACTTGACTGGGCAGTCGCCTTGGAGAGAGGTGTTGGCATAGCATGTCCCTCTTGATGTGGCACAGTGGGCACTTCAGCTCAAGCCTCACATGTCCTAATACAAAAAGGAAGATATTTTTTTTTTTTAGAACCATTTTCTTATTATTTAACAGCTTTGTTCTCCATTATTTGTACCTTGAGAGGTCAGAATCCTGCTTCTGTAGCAGCAACGCATTTGTGCTGTTTAGAGACTTAAAATGGTAAGAAAATCACAGCACTCTTTGTGTCCTGAAAATGTCTGTCAGTACTGGTTCCCTAGTTAGCCACAGCATTCCACAACTGGAAGGAGCTACAGCACCGTTTGCCTAGGTGATAAAACAGGAAAAGACCAAGAGAGGAACCCAAACTGACTTATTAAATTGGATGAAGATGCTGAGTTTGGGGGAGAAAGGGGGGTAAAAAAGGAAGCAGCAGCCAAATGTAAGAATATTACTCATCAGCCATGTTCTTATCTGAAATGGCAGGGTCTTCGTGATTGCCATATTTCCTTTTCAACTCCTTACATTTTGTCTGCTTCACTTTTTGTAGTACTTACCTGGTTTCTACTCTACTGGCTCCAACTTAGTGTGTTCGTTCAGTCCTGTAATTTGAAGTCTGAGTTCATTTTTCTTGATTTATTGTTCAGGTTCAATTTGAACATAATGGATCTAAAATTCAAGGCCTCCTTTAGTATGAAGAAAATCACCAAAACAGCATTGTCCCCCCACATTGCCGAATGTTTTAAAGGTGTTGAAATAGCTGATGGTGAATCATATCAAATGTATTGTGGGACTTTCCAAATTAAATTCATGATGTGTGGAGATTCCTTAAGGCTGTGCACTGTACCATATTTGAACTTTGGAAGGATGGAAGCAGTAAAGTATGTTGATGCAACAAGATGCCGTCATGGTCTAAGTCTCAGAAAAATCTTGTTACTGGCTAGTGCTGTTGACACTGTGACACTTCTGGGAGGTCTGGAGGTTCCTGCAGCCACAAAGGTGCAGAATTTTTCTCCTTACAGTGACTTTGTTACAAGCTTTTATAGTCTGTTAGTCAGTGTCCTGTAAAAATATCAAGCTCAAGCACTCCTGTGGGCACAGTGTGTGGTATCTTAGCATTAATTGTTGTTGTTAATTGTTCTAACTTTACTGAAACCCCTTAAGGGAGTACCGGTCTGTAAGAGAAGAAAAGTTACTAAGTCTGCTTCATTAATACTAAGCATTTGTTCTAATTCCCTCTGGTTCTGCCCACTCCCATCCAACATTTTTCAGTTTTTACATCTCTTAAGATTTATGTCAAGCCAGTGAGACCCATTTGTCCTATTAACACCCTTCTTTCACTGCTGGGTTACAGACTTCATAAAAGCTTCTCCCTCTCCCTGTTCAGTGGAGAGGTCAAGGAGGGCTGCTGAGAGTGCAGCTATGCAGAATTTCACCTTTCTTTGACTCTGAAACAGGTGTTTATTCTACTGGTTCTGACAACATGGATTACTGAGCATGTTCTTCACCTTACCTGCAAGAGTGCCCATCTAGCCTAAGCTCTCACGTGTTCAAACCTGTGACTTGAACTTCTGCCGTGTTAGAGCTGGCAGGCTTCTACCAAACAGGCTGACCTCCTCCTGTTGAGGGGGATGAACAATGAGGTTTTGAAGTGGAGCAGGCTGAAACCTCAAGGAATACAAGTGTACACCTTCCCTCTCTGCCCTTATGTGTCCACAAAGACTAGGCAAAAACTGAGCGTGGCCTTTTCAGAGGAGGTTATCTAATTGTCCCATTATTCAACACAGTTGATTGTAAATGTTATATAAATGTTCTCTTGACTTCCAGAGAAAATGAAAGCTTGAACTAACATTTCAAATACTTTTGGGCTTACTTTCATACTGCATTGGATGCTTAACTCTAAAACTTCATAGCAGATTGAAACAATTATTTTATTCTTTTAATGCTGGTCCTGTTAGCAGTAATGATCAGCGAACATTCTTATTCAGCAATTCCAAGTTATGCCTCTTTGCTCCTGGAATCTGTTATCGCTGACTTGCCAAAACATAGTTTTGCTTTGGTTTCCTGCAACATTGATTTGCATAGTCTACTGAAAATAGAAGAAACACGTAAAATGCTTAATTTTGCCTTATATGAGATGGAGAGGAACTTGTGTTTTAAGAGAAGCTTCTAAATAATTTTGAGAGCCACTGAAACTTGGGAGTTGTAAAAATTCATGTGCAGTTTATTGTGGTTACTGCTAATGTTCCTTTCATCTCCCTGAAAACTGGGTAGAGTCTGTTCTGAATCTTCATGTTTGTAGTAAAGTAAAGGTAAGTTTGAGGAATAGATAGCAATATAGATGGGGTAAACAATAGCAGACCTATACAACCTTTTGGGGGAAATACAGTTCCTTTGTATTTGGCACTACAGCTGATTTCATTAACCATTCTCACCACTGAACAGCTGCAGAACTAGGTTGAATTAAATTAAGAACGTACTTCTCTTGAACCCCTAGAGACAATTTAATTAAAATTGAAATTTGAAAATAATGAAAAACATGGGTCAGAAGACAAAGTGAACTAGAGCGACTTAAGCCAGTACATGAGAGGGAAAGCATGACCTGATACTACTTAGGATGTTCCCATTCTCCTAAATAAATGTGCTCTGGCACATAATACCTAATGAAGCCAAAGACATGGTGGCTTCTGGTTCATCCATGCTAAAAGAGTAAGCAAGCACTCACTGTTGGGCCTGTGACTTTTCTTTCCCAGCTATTAGAGTGGGAAGGACTCATTTGATTTTTGTGGACCATTCTTTAAAAAGCTTGATCTTTGCTTAAGTTAAGCCTAACATGTGTAGTAAGAATTTCTTCAGTCTGACGTACTCGTATAGCTTCCTGTATGTTGCTATCACTTGCTATTAGTCAAGATGGATGTATTTATGCCTAGAAATATACAAAGAACATTGATCTTGAGAAATGAACAAAGGTGATACAAAACCAAGCACACCACTCTTGTTCTGCCGTTGTAGGATTTCTGTTCTTGATTGACTCTTTTTGGCAATTTTATTACTAGTATGCTCTGTCACTGGAGACAGTGGAAAAGGGGAACAACATGTATTTCCAAGTCAATTTGACAACAGGTTGTGGTTTTTCCTCTTGCTTTAATTTAAGCTTGATTGCGAAGAAACATACCTCTTCTGGTACTTAAAGCATCTATGGCATAATTCAAAAATAAAGATGCAGAAAAGAAAAGTATGTACACTATTTCTGTAATGTTTAGCAGAACTTTTGTTGTTCACCTTTGAATTGCAGCTTCTCTAGCACTGAATAATCTGTGTCCATATTAAATGCTGTGTTCAGTAAAGCAGTGGTGTTTGCTTGGATTTGAATACTTGCTGAGTGGAGGCTATATTCTCTTGTTCCTGGTCTAATTCAGAGGCCTATATAAGTAAAGAGAATCATTTGCCGAAGAAGGAGAAGCAAATAAAGGGAAATTTTCTCATCAAGACATTTATTACTCTGGTGTTGAGAAGCTACAGTAAATTCAGCTGACATAACATAGCCAAAGTTTAGTGGTCTGTGAATTGAAAAAAGTGAATATAGGTCAAGTGTGCTTTCTAAACATCTTCAAACACAAAGAGAGGAGGTGGAAAAGGACCTTACGTGCAGGCATCCCCATAGAGCAAGGTCATGAAGTACCCTGTTTTTCACAAACACCTAGTACCCCCAGCTGAGGTTGAGCCTGGGAAATACAAGCACCTGCTAATAAGCACTTACAGTGCTCCTCTCTCCTTTTCCCCCTCGTGCATCCCCCAACCAGTCTAAGCAGCCTGTAAACAAAGATGGCGAAAGAAAATGGAAGTAGAGATGGTACCTTTTTGCCCAAAGCCACCCAAAAAATGTGTGGCTGAGCAAGGAAGAAAACACAGGTCTCTGGTATCTCAGGATATTGCTTTTTTCTATAGGACTGTATTGCTTCTTAGCATCAAGCATTTATGCTATGGGGATAAAAGACTAAAGTGGATTAATGTTTTACTTGTCAAGACAAGATGACAAATGGGTGTTTCTGGGCTTTCTGTTTTAACATGCAATAAAATTTTACAATGTTTTGCCATTACTCACACTACAGTATAGACAAAAGGAATGGCGAGTATTGCTCTGTCTTCACCTTACTATTGGCCTGAAAGCTGAGAATTCTTGAATTTCAGAGATATGAATGTATTTTATAATTTTTTAAAAAAGTTTAAAAAGGCTAGAATCTACCTTGGTTCTGTGGAAAAATATATGAAAACCACATCTTGCTGTTGCACAACTGATGAAAGTCAAACTCCCTTCTGAATGTTGAAAGGATAGAACTAAAAAAATGTTAAACTCATACAGCAATATAGGGGATAGCAGTAAAACTGTGAAATTAGGACAATAATCGTACATTCTGTGAGTGGGGAGGTACCTTGCTGCCCAAATTCTTTCACTTGCTTTCATTTCCAACTGAGTAAGTAACATCTGTGCCCTTTAGTTTATGCCATGCTAATGGCCTACAGGACAGTAGAAAAAGCACCACCTAAAGGAAATGGAAAGGGTAATAATGCTTTTACAGTCATATCCTTTAGTGTTTCTCTTTTCTCTGTGCATCACTTCTCTCACACCATCAAGGAGAAAGCAGAAAATGTGCTGTATGGCATTTTGTTTTTGTTATCTCCAAGGCAATTTCCTAATAGAATGAAATCTGTTTCCTTGCTTTGCAATTTTCCGTGGATAGCTCTTCAGCTATAATCAGATGCTCCTATTGACACTTGAGGTTGGCCAGCAGTGGTTCACTGTCACAGACTTCAGCAGGTTTGCAAGTGGTGGTATCATAACTCAGTGCTGCTTCCTTTAAAATCACTATTGCTGGCTCACCAGGGTCTAACTCCAGAGAACTTTGTCAGTAGTTCCTGCGTGTTTTTCACTTTTGTGAGTCTTACCTCTTAAAAAAATTGTATTTTGCTGTAATGGCTAGGAACCTTAGTACCTTATTCTTAAGTTTATGGTGGATTAGTTGTTAATCTAATATGCATAAGACTGTATAATTAATGCTTTTAAAAATAAACTCCAGCCTTCCTTATATTGTGAAATCTTTTATGCAGCCAAGGCTTCAGGAACATGTAGGAAATTAAGTACCTTACAAGCCCACCAATGGTTTGGTTTTTTAAACTTGTAAGTTGCTAAATCTTAAAAAAATAACTTGTGTTCTGTTTAGTATCTATCTTTAGTACAGCTATTGAGAGTTAAGAATCTTCTGTTAACTGCATTTCACTAAGATTTGAAGCCATGAGATGATCTTTTTTATGTTTAATTAAATTGCAAAGGTAGTTTTCAAATGTATGGAGGGAGGGTTAGGCTTCCACCTCCTATGGCAAGTCAGTGGGAGTTTGGTGCCCTTTGGGATGTCCCCTGCAGTGCTTTTGACATTTTGCAGTGACACTTCCATAGCAGCAGGTGGGTGCAACTTATGGGGGCGGAGAGGGAATCGGTCTGAATTTGGGAGGATTGATTTCTATGTAGTCAAATGAGCATTCAGGTTTTATCCAACTGAGATTAAAGACTGGAGCACCAGATGCAAAATGTATATTGGCTCTGCTAACAAAAATGAGTGGAAGCTCCCCTTAATTTCAGTGAGTATTGATTGGATCAGATACTTCATGAAGTGATCCTTGGTATTTAAAGTCCTAGAAAAAAATTCAGTACTGTTAACAAAAAGTCAGATATGGTTTTGTGCTGTATTTATTTACTGGTAAGGCAGGCAGTCTGACCCACTATGTCTTTGAAGTGTTCATTCAGCATCTTTATTTGGGGAAGACTAGTAATTAGGCTTCTTGTGCCATTAATATGGTACTGCTACATAGTTCCCAACGAGAAGGAGAGTTCTGTTGGTGAACCAGTTGTTGAACTTGAGTAAATGATTACAGACCACCTCGTTGCAGCTGATATCAACGAGGAAGACTGTAACTCTAATAAAAATGTGCTTGAACAGGGAACAGAATAAATGGGCCTTTGCTTGGAGTTCTCTGAACTGTCTGTTCAGACTCCATACAGGAGTAACTGTGTTAGTCCTCAAAACCAGGCTTCACAACTGTTGCTTCAGCTTGCAAAGCAAAGTTAATTGTATGGAAAACTCTCTTAACAATAGGAGCAAAATTCTTGTAAGGAATTGAGCTGTGACCAGATAATTTGACTGTGGATCTAGACTGGTCATTTTTTGTTTCCTAGGCAATTTTTAACAAACACTTGAAAGATGCCACCTTTGGAAACATTTAGTGCAGGTCTATCTTACTATGCTTAAATCAGGGGGTTGTACAGATCTGTGGGAGGAGCCTTAGATTAATGTTGAAGAACTCTGAAAACTCTGTATTTAAGTGTCTTTTTTCCAGATACTTGTCTATGAAATCACCACCGTAAGTACCTTCGTGCCTGTACAGATGGTCAAATGTGAGTTTTATGCTGTTGCAGTGCCTATAGTATTCTGACAAAGATTTCTCATGTTGCCTGGGTGATAGTAAGGGGTGGAGCTCACTCCTTGTTTTCAGGGTCTTACTGGTTTAATCTAGTGAGAGCTGTGGAGATGGAGTCATGGTCTTCATTCTCTGGGTGGTGCTTTTGGGTGGGCTTCACCGCGGGAGAAGCATACTAGAAATCATATTATGAATCCCTACTGTCTGACTTTGTTTGCAGATTGTCTTTTAACATTGTTGAAGATTTGTGTTTTCTCCCTTATTCTTCTGGAGTGTCTGTTCTAGATTTGCTTTAGACTTAGATCTTTTTTTTTTATTTATTATTTTTCTGGCTTTAATTGTCAGTGATCACAGTAATGAAATTTGCTTGGATGTCCCAAGTGGAACTTCTGTTTTGAACTTTGGGTCAGGGTGATGGGCTGCTGTGCTCCCTGCCTTTTTGTTGTGGTGGTGAAGGCTGCAATTGTAGAGACCGTTCCTCAAGAACTATTTTTACTTTGCTAGAATTCCTATGCTTGTTTTTATCACTTTCTTATTGGCATGTACTGCCTGAGACCATTATATGAATTTCAGGTCCTAAGTGGACTTCTGCACTAGTGCTATTCAATTTAGTTGCTACGCTGGCTTCTTTGGTAATTTATTTGTGTCAATGGTCAAGACACAAAGCTTAGGGAGTGAGAAGCAGGTAGAGAGTGTGTCCTGTGAGGTACAATGCAGTTTGTGTTGCCACTTACTTGGGAACTTCTTCGTAACTATACTTCTGGCTCTGATAGCCACGACTACTCATGTTGTCCTGAGCTTAACTCATAAAACCCCTATGTAGTCCTCCCTCATCAAGCAGTCTTTTCTGTCCTGTCTTTTCTCCCTTTTGATTGATCATCTGATTGTCCATTCCTGTCTTATAAAAGGTAATTCTTCTATAATTCAGATGTTACTGTTCTGACCTGCAGATTCTTGGAGTGTTGTGTTTCCTTATGCTGCATTTACATGATTAATGTTTGCCCCAGCAGTCATGTCGGTATTAAACTTCAATCTGTGTTGCCAAAGCAGCAGTTTTGCTGGTTTGGCAAATCTAGTACAGCTGGAGTCTTCCAATAAAATTGCATTATGTTTCAGTGTCAGAGGTAACATTTCTAAGAATCTTACTGAGGATGGGAGAAGTCCATAGGTTAGGTCGAAGTGGCAACACACATTACAGGCGTTACCGAACATAGAGTGTACTAATACTTGTGTGTTGAACAGCAGTTATTTTGGTTTGGTTTCTTTTTTCCCAGTCTCCTGACAGAAACAACCTCACCTTGTAATTCTGCAGGTACTGTAGGTGTCATTGTTCTATTTTGATGTATTTTTAAAACTTCTCTCTAGCCTTGCTACTCTGGCTACTCAAGTTTTTAGTCCTGGCACTGAGTAAACTTCGTAACTGGCAGTGGTGGATAGCATCTGACATCTTGGCTTAATGCTTTTGCCAATATTGTTGATGTATTTGGATTGTATCCATAAGAAAAACTGCTTTTGGTGATCACTGGAGGTCTTTTGCAGTAGTTCATATTCTGAAGAGCTAATACACGACGACCTAGTCTGTCAAGTCAGCTGAAAACTCAAAAGCTATATGGAAGCTTAGCAAAAGTAGTTTCCTATGCCACCAATATTTTGATGCTAAAACTGTTCCTTTTTTGTTTGTTTGTGTTTGCATAGAAACTGTGTGAGGGAATTCTAAACATCCTTGAAAAGGACACAAAAACTTCATGTCAAGTTGCCTGCCTGGAGGCCCTCCGGATTCTCTCTAGGGACAAGAAGGTTTTAGTGCCTGTAACCACGAAGAGGAACATGCAGATCCTTATGAGGCTAGCAAAGCTGGACAGTGTGGAAGATCCTTTGGAGAGAGTGTCTGAATTTCCTGTTATAGTAGAAGCTTTAAAATGCCTCTGTAACATAATTTTTAATAGTGCTGTTGCACAGAAGCTCAGTTTGGAACTGAATCTTGCAGCTATGCTCTGTAGTCTTCTGGAGAAATGCAAGGACCAACAGTTTGTTGATGACATTAAATGCTTTGATTTGCGTCTCCTCTTCCTCTTGTCGCTTCTGCACACGGATATTAGATCACAGTTGCGTCGGGAACTACAAGGTGTGCAAGTTTTGACTCGGGCTTTGGAAAGCTCCCTCAGTGTAAGATGGATGGAAGAATATAAAGCAGCAGAAGATCGTGGCAGGCCTCCTCTATCTTTGCAAGAGACAGATTGTGCCATTGAGGCGCTAAAGGCTCTTTTTAATGTAACGCTTGACAGTTGGAATGTCCACAGCGAGGTAAGGCTTAGCTAAAGTGTTTTTTAAATTGGTTTTGCTTAGCCTGCCAGAGACAGAATGAGCAGGTTCTCTCTCGTTAACATGAGGCAGTTATTGTCCAAGCCCCAGAGCAACGGCTGCTGCTTTAATTTTGATTGAAGATGATAGCTGTTATTTTGAAAAATGCAAAGGTTGTCTTGAAATTTTGCATCATAATTTATGTGCAGAATCAGTCTGAGAAAATTTGTGTGTCTGAATTCTGATTCTGTCATGTATTGATGATCTTGGCCTTTCAAGAGGCTGTCGTCTTTAATGGTTATGATTATTATACTGCTTTAATGCTTCGATGTTCAGTGCTTTGAATACCAAAACAACTTTTTTGTTCTTGTTACTACTTGGGCAAAAAAATTAATCTATATGGGTTTTTTGCATGTGTATACAAATTCTGGGAGAATAGCTTGGATTATATAATGTGAGTTAGAGATACATGTTTTCAGATAAAAAATGCAAATATGACTATTTCATCAGAGTCTTAGATTTCCAAAACAAAACAAATGCTGTTCAGTAATAATTAGCTGGTTAGGAAAAACTTCTTAATGTGTATCAGATGTCTACATCTCTGGAGATTGTGGACTATAGCAATGGGATAGTAATTAGAGTTGAGAAGTCTCCCTAGTTTTCTTCTGTTTTTCTGGGCATGATGATAAGCACATCAACTTGAATTTTTAACAAATAACTGAGGGAAGGGTGGTATTGTTTTTAATATCTTTATCTCCCATCCTCCAAGCACCAGGTTGGGACTGAAATGAGACCTTTTAAGTCAAGTATGAGAACAAAATGCTCTGTCATTGTTAGCTCTTGTAAATAAGATTTATCTTGTTTTTTCATTTTAACACCACATCTTTTTTTTTTTTTCCTTGGGTAAATGTGCTTCCTATGTGTTGCATCTCTAAATTTATAAACAGAAATGATAATTTTGTTGAATAACCCAGGTCTGTGCCACAGTAACAGTATTATATAGGGAATCTTCATTTTTAGGCCACATCATGTTATGTCTGAAACAGTGTTGTTAACTTTTCACTGGGCATTGTAAACATGTAGCATATAAAGCTAAGCAGAAGTTTATAGTAGTTAAAATGGACAGTTAACTCCCCTAAGTGCATTGAACTAAACAGCAAATAAGACTTTACTCATAAAAGAATGTAAAACTTCAGAAAGGTCTGAAGCTTATTCTTTGTTTTAATGTCTCAAGGAAATGCTAAGTAAGAAATCCTGACATTTAAAATTGAGTGAGTGGGGAGAAAGAATCAGAGAAGCTAATACTTTGAATTTCAAGGAAGTGTAAAGGAAGTGGGGGACTTTTCTCTCATTTATATTCCTGACTTAGACCTTTATAGAAAAATATCTTTAATTTTGTCAAAGTAAGTTCTTTATATAGGTAAATGATTGTTTTGGAGGTAAAAACTTGAGTGGAGAAAAATTACTCAGCCAAGCACGTAACACAATTACATGAATGTTTGCTAGTTCAGAGTTTGAAAATTGCCGTCTTTGTGATTAAATTCTTCTGTGTGGAGGAAATAATGTCAGGTGTTAAGTTGGAAAGTGATGCTATATTACATGTTTACCTCCTGAGAAGTAAGCTCTTAAAATCTCGATCTTGAAGTTAGTATACTCTTACAAAATACTGGGAATCTTGAGAGATGAAAAGTCCAGTTTACTGCAGAAGGCCAGGTGGGAGGTGGCACACAGTTGTGGTGTTACCTGATGAGGTTTCCTGTGGCCGTTGTCTGTGGAATGGGGGAGGCTTCATCCCAGGAAAATTTCCTTCAGATTGGAGGAAATTCTGGTGTTAGTAACTATTTTTTTTTTGGGGGTGTGTGTGGTTTTTTTGTTTTGTTTTTTTTTAATTTTTTATTTTTGGATAAGCATTTAAGATGTCCTGGGGTGGGAGAAGCTTATTTTGTGTTTTGAGGTAACTCTTCAGTAAAAGTTCCTAAAAGCAAGGAACCTTTATTAAGGAGCTCTTTCCTAAGTGTAAACTGTAAGGCAGATATGTTAGGTGACATTCTGCTTAGCAAGTATCCCTGTGGAAATATTAATGATCTGTAAGAACAGTAAACAGCATGTTAATTAAGTGGGCTGAAGATGCAGAATTTGCAGAGATTACAAACAGTAGACAGGATGGAAAATAAAAGGAGAGCAGAGAGGTTAGCTATGTGGGTAGAAAACTTAATGAGATCCATCCTAAGGGGGAGAGAACCATTTGAAACACCAGTATTTAATGACTGGAGGTGGTTTCAAAGTAGCAAAGCCAGACAAGAGCCGCAGGTGGTGCAGTTGGCACATTTGGATGCTGATGTTACAAAAGATGCATTGGGCCTTTGTGCTAGGTCAAACACACCAGAACATATGATGGATGCCAAGAAGAGCTAATGAAAAAGGACGAGGACAATGATACACACAGTTAAATGATTGCAGTTACTGGTGTACTTTTGTGTGGCTGCTGTCTGGTGGGAGACTGGAAGGTGAAATTGCTTGGAGAGAGCAAAAGTAGGGCAAATAAGGTTGTTGAAAGTAGAGAAGTTATTAATGAAATGGAGAAAAGGTATCAAGGGAACAGGAGCAAGTGAATTAGAAAAAGAAACAGACTGGGTGGGGGAATGAAACTGTTGGCAGCAAAAGGTCTAAATTAGGAAGAGGCAAATTAAATGAAGAACATATATAATTTAAATGGATGAATAGGCGGCTGGGTATAAGTACAGGAAGGGAGGTAGTGGTGTATTAGGAATAGTGGTATGGAATTGAGCAAATGCTTGTAATGGGGTTTTCTGGTAGTGAGCACTCATTTAACTGGGAAAAAGTCCCCAGTGACTTTTCCAAGGCCTAGGTAGAAGGCCAGCATATGACAGTTACGTTGCATTAAGCATTCAGTGAACTCTTAAGGTACAGTCCTTTTATTGATAGGGATGGATGTTATGATCTAATAGGTATTTTTCATCTTTAATTTTTATTATTCTAGTGACCTGAAACCCCCACTTGCAATCTTCAAAATGAAAAAATATCTCCATAATTTATATTTATATAGAATGAATCTCATCAATTTCGTTACATGGCTGCCATCCTTCGACACTGCTTATTAACCACGGGCCCTACTGAAGACAAAACTGAAGAGTTGCACAGGTTGGTAGAATTGCAGCACCAATCTATTTTAAAAGCTTATTTAATTTTTTAAAAAATAGGGGAAAAAATACTTTGCCTAAAATCTAAAGTGGAAATCTGAGAAACAATAAAAGCTGTTAATTTTGAGTAAAATATTCTTAATCTTTTTGATGAAAGCTGTTTGCTGAAATACTGTTCAGGCATGTATGCTGTTCCAGAGAGAAAGTGGCTGGCAAGATTGTTATTTTTGATCAATATTAGTGAAGCTGACCTTTTTGAAATTTTTGTGTGTGTGAGTGTAACAGGATGAAAATACATACGGGAATTTTAGGGGTAGAGCAAATTGAAGTGGACTAAAACTTCTGTTGTTTTGCATAGAAGCTGATGGAAAAACTGCATTTTGAGAGTTTTGTATGTAACTTTTGCGATCCTGATGGATTGAGATGGAAGTAACAAATAGGTATTTTATCTCTAGTAGTTATAGGCCGCTTTATTAAAAGTACAAATACTAGTTCTATAATTTTATTTTTTTCAAAGATGAGTGAATCATTGTGCAGTTTTGGGTGTATTGTGAGGTTTTTTCCTCAGTCCTGCACCCAACTGCAACTGTTTATGTATTTGCAACTAATAATCAAAACTTAAAGTATTTTTAGTGAGATAGTGAAGTGACTCTGTGGAGTGTTACTCTTTTTTTTTTTTTTTTTTTTTTCTGTGACACCCTTATTTTTGTGCAAGTAGGTCAGCTGTTCACAGGGCCTGACAGTATGGTAGCTTCAAACACTATCCCGTGTTATCTCCCGAAAATGAAAACTAGTGTTGCCATTTTCTTCTTCAGAGATGTCTGTGTATCTAATGTAGGATCTTTTGAAGATCTTCTGAACCAGCAGTCTCTGGGAAGAAGGATATGGGTTTTCACACCCAGCAATCTTGAAAGTGTTAAATGAACTTGATTAAAATCTTGGACACGTCTTGGAGATCAACAGTCTTAGTAGGTGAACACTAAAATCCTACATCAGAGCCTTTCTCAGTTGGTGCAGACCAGTCTGGAATAATTTAGGATACTGCTGCAGTAGTTGATGACTAAAGTTAGTGCTGTGTCCTAAAAGACAGTATTTTCTCTTTGCTGCTCCTTATGGTGGGTGTTTTGCACTCTTATCCTCCCTGTAAGGGAGGGACTAGTGGGAATACATTCCCCACTGCTGGAAAAATTGAGCAGATTTGGATGAATTCAACACCTACAAGAAGACAGAGATTGACCTTTAGCATTTAAGCTTGTACATAGTCAGCAAGACTACCTGATATTCTGGTATATGATTATGCAGCTGATGCTCTTCCCATGAAAGCTAGTCCAGGAATCTGACTAGTCTAATCACCCTGTAAAATTTAATTATCTTGTGCTATTGCAAAAGGATGCATATTATGCAGGTCCTTTTGGTTTTAGCTTTTGCAAACACTTGCCGATGAGATCTGAAAAGGGCTTTACATACAGAAAGAAGTAGGCAGCTGTGGAGAACATGTAGTATTGCTGTGACTTCTGTCCTTGTGTTTTTCAGTCAGAAGGGGTATCTTGTGTAAAGATGCTTCCCACATGGACCTTATGGGACACCAAGTCAAGGCAAGGACTCTATGATTTGGAGAGGGGGAAGCAGAAGAGAAATGAGGATGGTTATCACTGCCTTGTGTCACTTCAGTTGTTTCCCCTTGTCCATCAGACTCAGTATAGCACTGTATTGGTCTTTCTGTTAATGCTAGGAAAGCAACTTTCTCCCTGTTAGCTAACTGTAGCTAGTTTGTTTAGTTCAAGTTGATAGAAGAAAGAATGCAAATGTACGATTGCTGCATGTAGTATTCAATTTTGATTTATGTCAAACTTGGGGTGGTTTTTAACATGCTAGAAGAGCACTGCACAGTTTTTTTACTTTTGTGATTCAAGTAATTCAGCCCATTTGCAGAACCTGAGTTTTGTGTTTGAGTGCTACAGGATGCAATAAGAGCTGAATCATTTAATAAGTTCTTCCACCAAAACTATTCATCACAAGCCAGCTCTGGAATAGAAAAGGTATAGTCAGAAGTAATGCCCCTGCAAACTCTTAAGAGGGATCAGGGGCTTGGATCAGAGGACTCCACTTCAGTTCCCTGATGTACTTGGTTAAGCAAAACATTCATTCCTGGTAGGAGCTTCAATAATGAATGAGTAAGCTTGTGTTAGGAGTCTATAGCATTGCTAAAAAAAATGTGGCTGTGTCGTCATTTGGGCTGTTCAGTGTGCTGGACTCTGACCGTGCAATCTTTATTTTTAGAGATGAGGTGTGAGTTAGAGAGTAAAGTGCAACTTCGTGCTCTGCTTTCCACCTGGAGCCTATCAGTAAGGCAATTATGAAAGTAATGTTAAAAATTGAATAAGATATAAGCAGTGTTGAATGCAGAATAAACTTTATGAAGCATCAGGGAGGCATAAGTATATTTCTTAGAATTGCTGATCACTTGCACTTCTCTTAAGTTTGTAAATCTGCAGAATATAAGATGCTTAAATGGAAGGGTTTGGGCAGCCTGTTAAAGCACATTGTATGAATGCTTGTGCTCTGAATGTGTAAGTTGAGGATTTATTTTTTGTGAGCATCAGGTGCTGGATACATGCCCTGAGCTGTGATGTACTGATTGTCAGTGTGACTCTTTCTAATAAATGAGTAGAAGTTACCTATAAAATATCTTAACTAATTTAGTACCTGGTATTGTTGTCATTATTGTGGTTCTGTCATGTCATTACTTAACGTTTGAATATGAACAGCTTAAAGCACCACATATTAGAGGGAGTGCCATTTTTGCCCACTAACAAGGTTTTAATCAAGGCATTCAGCAGCTCTAAATAGGCCTTTGCTTCTGAATTTGCATATCAGGAGGGGGCTGGGAGCATGAGTGGGTGGATGTCATGTCCCAGTGATTAATGATCTCTAGGAAGCCGAAAAGGGGAGAGTAATATACGCAGTATTTCTACCCCCTGGAGTAGGAATGCAAACACTATTGTGCAGATCTGTGCATAGTCACTGACTTCCTGGTAGCTGGAGAATTTCATACACTCCTTTACCACAAATAAAACTGTCAGTGGAGTGACAAAGATCAGAAAGCCGGGCTTCATTTATTGAAAAGAATAGCTCAGACACAGTGATCCAGAAAATTAATTTTGTAGGTGTTTGGGAACTTGGTTGTTTAATAAGAAACTGGTAAAAAGAGAACTTTTGATGAAAGGCCTGAAGCCACCAAATATTCATTGAATTTTAGTCTGGTTTGTTTCTAACTATTCCGGAATTATTGGAGAGAAATAACTTCCATGATATAAAAGACATATCTTAAACAGGAATTAGAACAAAACAAAGAGAATAAGCTTTCCAAAAAGTAGAAGTTGTCTGAATTTCAGTTGCTAAAAGAGCAAAAGGGATATGGCACAATGTGGAACAGCCACCCAGTCTGATCAGACCAAAACCAGCACATTTGTTAGAAATCCTGTTACTTTTGATTGCTATGATTTGCTTTCTCTTTCACTAATTCTTTGTCAGAATTGTATTAATAACAAAAACTGAGGGCATCTTCTAAGTAGGTAATTAAACACATTAAATGAAGTTGTTTGGTAAGTTTTTTCTGTTCTTGGGACACTTCACCAATCCTTGAAACATCAATGCTCATAGCTCCATTGGTATCTTTGAAGTCTGCATATTTAAGCCTAAATAGTTCTGTAGTATTTCTAAATATATCCATTTTTACGTTTAGTTGGGCATCAGCAAGTAAATAATAACAGAATTCTAATTTTTGCAGCATCTGTGTAATTTATCCCCATATTCAGGAAGAGTACAAACGCAAGTCTGTATAATGAGAACAGGATAGATAGCAAACTCAAGGGATGTGTACCATACAAGAGACCCTTGCAAAGTAAGTTCCATCTTACTCCATTAAAGAGGAGGGAGGGACCCTGTGGTCTAATTGAAATCACTTAATGGATATTTGGGAAGCGCTTCTCTGTGCTTTGTAGAATGCAAAGACTGCCAGTTACTAAAAGGTAGCGCTTAGTAAATAAACCTGAATCTGGTTTTAATGTGTTAAAAGCTTTCTGTATTTCTTATACGCTACAGGCTAAGTAGAAGTCAAATATTTCAGGGGACCTGAGAAATTGCCACCATATCCCACTGTTTTAAGAGGAAGAAATGTTTTCTGTGGTGTATTTTGTCACATTAATGATAGTAATACGGATGTATTGTAAAACGTTTTCAGTTTCAAGGAGGAAAAAACTGACCTGCTACATACTAATGTGAGAGTTCCCCCTGCTGTCCTGCAAGATCAGCTGCTGTAACAACACGCTGCTGGAAGCTGTGCCTTTATCTGTTGGATAGGATACTGGGGGGGCTGGAAGTAATAATGCACTGCCGCAGTATAGCTTTTGGAGCTTTTCTTTCTTTTTCCTTGTTTGTTCCAAGAGCCAGCACTCAGGCGATAATGCATGCCACCTTCTTTAAAACCCAGAGAGTAGAAAACAAAGCATTGTTTGAGTTGCAGAGCCTCTTTTTGGTTGCAGTTGTACAAACAGTTTATGGTGAGTTGAACTCCGTTTTTAAGTCTTCCAAATGAATAATGAATCTTTAAAATCTGTTTCAGCAATGCAATCAACCTCTTAAGCAACGTTCCTGTTTCCTGCTTGGATGTTCTTACTAATTCATCATCCCAAGAGGAAACAGATATAAAATACAATGGTATGAATATGGGAGCAATTCAAATTTTACTGGATTTCATGGAGAAGAGAATAGACAAGGTATGGGCTGCAAAGATTCTTCACAAAAAGGGCCTCTTTCGTTAATGTAAAAAGTGCACATATGTAAAGCTTCTTAGAAACCTTTCAGACAATGTATAGCACAAATATGGTTGTCCTTGCTTCTAGATTGTAAGATACCTCAAAACTGAAAAAAAATTCCTGTGAATATCTGAAGCATACTTGCTCTGTCTGTTTGTGTGTGTCTGTGTGAGGATGAACATTTGGCTCTTTGTTTATATCTCTGTAAAGTTCATGTTTTAGCTGTCATGTAGGATTTTATTGAAGGGTTCGTAGGATTTGAAAAGGAAAATTTTTTTCACTTGTATTTTATTTTAGGGAAGCAGCTATAGAGAAGGTCTGACTCCAGTTCTCAGTTTATTAACTGAATGCTGCCGAACTCATAGGAATATCAGGAAGTTTATCAAAGCTCAAGTAAGTAAAATATTCATCAAAATTTAAATATGACGCTAATGATAAACTCTGAGGTTTGTACATCAGTGCATGACACTGATACTTTAAAAGTATGAATGGTTTCATATTAAATTACCTACAGAGTTCTTTGTAGTGCTTTTTTCTGTTAGGTTTCTGACAACTTGTCAGCTATGGAAATAATTTTTCAGTCATGTAAATCAATAGATATTATGGCCTAAGTTCCACAATGTATTTTGTAGATATGTTAAATGATGACATGAAGGGTATTGTAAAGCTGTGTTAATACAAATCATTGTGGATCATGTGACACAGGGGCAAAGAACTCAGTGAGGTCTGTCCCCTTAAATCCAGCATGTCAAAAAAAATTCAGTGCAGTTAATAAAACTTCGCAAAGCTGTGTAGTAACCGGTGAGGCTACAGGTGTTTTGATGGGTTCTGCTCGAGCTTTAGTTTGACCTCAGCAGGCAGGAGTCACTGGAATTGAAACTTGTGTACCAGCTGTTCTGTCAGAGTAAAACTGTCCCTGAACAGAGGCACACTTCATCACTTGGTCTCTTTAAAGAGCTGTTTAATACAGTGCAGACTGTGGGTAGGCTTTTTACAGGAAAATAAGATTTCGATGCCATGGTTAAAGATCTAAAGGATCTCTGTGGCTTGGTGGTTGGGTGTGGTTTTCTGTTTGTTTTGCTGCTTTTCCTGGAGTTAAGTGGAGAAAAGTTGAAAGATGAGCAAGGGAAAGAGCTGAAATCAGCTGAGAAATGTTCTTTTTCCTAAGATGCAGTGATTTTCAGGGTGCATGGTAGATACCGCTCCCAGGTCAAACCTGCACCTGAATTCATAAATGGAGTTATTTATAATGGATAAAAGCATACATTTCCTGCCTCTTTCATCTATACCAGGAGAGTGGTTTTGGGAATTTAAGAAACTTGTTCTTGCTGTTTATTGTTTTTATTTGTAGCAGTTCTTTCCTATGATACCCTTCTGATCTGTTCAGTTAAAATAAAATACAGTTGCAGAGCCAAATTTTCAGAAGTTAGAAAATGAAGTTGTCTGCATGTGTTTACAACATCTCAGCATCTAGATGGCAGGACATAATTGCATGCTGTCTCCTACCACAGGACCACTGCCTCATATAGTGCACAGAATGGATGGATACTGCTAACTGCATGACTGAATATTTGATATTTTGAATTACCCTCATTGTTAAGTGTTGGCCTTAGGCTTTATTTATTATGTACTATTCAAATTCTGATCCGAAGACAGAATGATTAATTTCCTCATGGGCTGTCCTATGGCACTCATCACTGTATTAGTACTAGAGTACTCTAAAAATATTAATTCATTCTTACAACACTCTGTGAAATGTCAGTCATGGTACTATCCCCATTGGGGAAAGTAAGCAGGGACAAAGTAAAATGTTTTTGCTAATTGTTTGAATACTTAGTTTGAAACAGACAGGCTACTTCGAAAAAACCAGACCCTATATTGTAACATTCATTTGTTTAAGTATCATTTCCCAGTCAGTCCAGTTTCAGTAGTAATTGTGCGGCAATCTTGCATGGAACGTGACATTTTACATTAGACACCTAGAAGACAAAGGACTTGCATTGTCTTGTGAGAATTAGTGACATCTTTGGTTTCATTTCCTAGTAAAACATTGAAGACCCACAATTCTTAACAGGAATCTTCAGATCATAAAATTTCATATTATGGCCTAGATTTGTTTTCAGATCATATTGTACACTGTGAATGTGAAAAAGTTAATGTAGGTTTTAAGTCTGAAGGCATATGTGCAAGGAGGCAGAAGTTAGGTTGCAAAACCAAGTACCTCCTGCCTGCCTTAAGGGTTGAAATTAACAATATTAATGACATTTAATGATAAAATAGTGTGCTTGAGGAAATGTTGAGTAATGTTTTCTCCAAGCTAAATTTCAAAAAAAAATGTTGATCTTTTAAAAGAATGTTTTCTGGGAGAAGTATGCATTTCCTTTGTACATGTAGAGCCAGTTTTTTAAATTTATGGCAGTGGGACTTGCAATGTGACTTATTTTCCTGATTTTTCGTTATAACTATATTCATTGTTCTGTATAAATTACACATCGTGTTAATATTGTAAGTTTCCTTAAGCTGGTATTTTTAATGCTTTTACCAGATATCTGAGCAGAACAGAAGAAACAAAGAACATGAGGTTACTGCTGTCTGTTGGCCAACTATTTTGTGACACGTTTGTGCTCTTAAACTCCTAATAATGTGGGGGAGTTTTTGTTTGTTTGTTTGTTTGGTTTTTTTTAAAGTTTGGGGACTGAGTACTCTTCTGCCCAGCTTGGCCGACCATAAGGCCTGAATATATTAAGAAGCAAGAGTCATTACTAGTGCATGTAAGCATAGTTAGGTTGATTTTTTTTTTTTTTTTTTTTCTTGAAGGAGCAGAGCTTAGAGTATTTTCTTGTTCTGTTGGCTGTTTGTTTCTGCAATGATTGGGTAGGTATTGCCATGCATTATGTACTGTTTTTCCTTTTTTTTTTTTTTGTGCTGCTAGGTATTGCCTCCACTAAGAGATGTATCAAATCGTCCAGAAGTTGGCACAACAGTGAGAAACAAGCTTGTACGCCTTATGACACATGTTGACCTTGGAGTAAAGCAAATTGCAGCAGAATTCCTTTTTGTTCTTTGTAAAGAGAGAGGTAAAAATTACTTTTTCTTCTCCCTTTTATATAAGGCTTTGCTGTAATGTAATTAGTGCATTTTGCCTCATGCTATAACTCAATTCTTGTAAAACTGCTGGTTTTTGTTTTTTAGCTGATAATAGCCGAGTAATTTTCTGTATCACTCTTTGCAGTTGACAGCTTGTTAAAATATACAGGCTATGGTAATGCAGCAGGACTGCTGGCAGCAAGGGGCTTGTTAGCAGGAGGAAGAGGAGATCATTGGTACTCGGATGATGAAGATACAGATACAGAAGAATACAAATCTGCAAAGCCAAAGTACAGTATTGTTTTCAGTTCTGCATATCCTGTTGCATTTTAGATGTTTTGACATAATTCTTCTGTTTCACCTTGTCCAGAGAGGCCAGTTTTGGAATTACGCGTGCTTTTATTAACTGCTGTCTCCTGTTGACTTCAGGGTCTAACTATTGAGAAACTGGCCTCTAACAGTGACTGTCATATAGTCAGATGGCTCCAGGGGAAAAAAAAAATTACTGTGAGAATGATATAACTTCAGTCTGAATAAAATTCAAGTCTGTTTAAAATTCAAGTGTGAAAACAGATTTTTAAGCAAATTTTAGAAAAACATTATAGTAACAAACTTAGTAAGGATAGTGTTTGCCCCAGAATTTCCACTATTGTTTGTGGGGTACATCTCTGTAACAGAAAACAAAGGTGTCAGATGTGGCTTAAGGTTTTAAGTAGAACTTTGTAAAAAAGGAACAAACCAGGTTTTGCTTCAGTCAGTTGGATTGCCTGGTACTAAAATTTTCCTAAAGAATCAAGCAGGTCACATGAGTAAATATTGAAGGAGCAAAATAACTTCTACAGAAGTCATGCATCAGGGATCCAGTATATTTGTTTGAAGGATTCGATGAATATATAGAAGGTCTGTCTGCTGATTTTTACTAATTGTAATTTATTTGGTGTTAGGAGTTTCAGTTTGTCATGTTAGATCTGTGATTTGATGCCATTTTAAGCAGATTCTGAAACTGTTCATAGCGGGCATCTAAGGCACGTTATTTTTCTGCTTTACTCAATTTTTGTTGATAGAAAAGGTATATGATGGGGGTTGTGGCTTATTGGGAGGCTCTTAAGGAACACAAATGAAAGACAGGATTAAATGTATGAGAAGTTACAGAAATTATATTGCTTCTATACTAAGAAACACTCTAAACCAGGAGGTTTCTTTTTATTTCTGCACTTCAAGATCTTCTTTTCTTGCTCTTTTGTCTCTGCTGCTCTTTCAAAAGCCTAACATGCAGTTACATGCATATAAGTAAAACTGCAACATCTATTTAGTTAAAAGCTAATACTCAAACAAAATATTCAAGACAACTGTCAGTTGATTTATGCATCTGATTCTCTGTTGCTGTTAAATGTTTGTGATTAAACTGCTTGATAAGATAATTTAGTCTGAAAGTATTCTTTAAATCTACTTCTCTGCTTTTGTTACCGCTTCTGTATCACAGTTCACTTGTAACAGTGAAAATAGAACTGGCATTGTAAATTCTCAAAGTAACCTTAATTTGGTTTTAGCAAAAATCATCATGCGGGGGCAATAGTAAATTAATTCAACAATTTTCATTAATAAGAAAACCTAACTGGAACCTGTGTATATTTTTAAAATCAAGCAGTTACAGAATTAGTTTCAAATATGTATCTGTCATTCTGTTCCCCATCAATGTCTTTATTGCTAATGGCATTGTCATTACTACTATCATTATTCCCCTGCTTTCAAACTGCTTGTGTATGGATTATAACATAACAAGTACTGGTGGATTGTGTATTTCTGAGTAGCTAGCAAGTAATTAATGCAGAATCAACAAGAAGATAGTATCACGGTTCATGAGAAAAGGCTACCAAAAAGGTATAAATACCAAGGTTGGCTATTTATAGTAAAAACTTTTATGTGCAGTTTAAACAGTTTTATTCCTGGTGGTTTCTGTTAGTGTGTCTCTTTCCTTCTATCTCTAGAAATGTGAATTGTATTGTTTTTCCACCTCCAGCATTAACCTTATCACTGGTCACTTAGAAGAACCAATGCCCAATCCGATGGATGAAATGACAGAAGAACAGAAAGAATACGAAGCTATGAAGCTTGTCAACATGTTTGATAAACTTTCCAGGTATTATATTATAGCTGCTTTTTAGGGAGGCAGCTTATATCCTGGCTCTTTACTAAGATCTAGTGCTTCAAAATAGTGTTATAATCAACTTATTTGCAGGGTTAGGACCACTTTAACTGCAGAGAAAAATGTTTAGCACTTCAAAGAAAAGAGTGATATATAACAGGACTTCAGAGGAAACTCTTTTGGAAGGAATTGGACAGAATCAGGAAGGTCTGGTGGTGAGGGGACCTGCCTCCTAAATGGATAGGCTGATAATAATGAAAAGAATTTCTCCTTTTACAGTATGGGACACAATCCAAGCCCAAGGCAAGTGTATTCCTTTTCCCTAAGTCAGTGAGCAGCATCTCATGGTAACTGCTTATGTCTGCTGCTTATATGAAGAGCAAATACAGCGTGAAGATACTTGTCACCAGAAGCAGTAAAATATAATGGAGTATTTAAAAGAGAATTTACAATTAAGAATTATGGTGGATTTATTAGAATATGTGTGGACTGGATTCAAACGAGCCATTATAACTTGTTTTAAATGACTGAGGTAATGCCATAGAAGAAAATGGTACTTAATGTGACATAAAGGTGTACATTATTGCCATGGAAAGTTGATTTTTGTTTTATAGCTTTCTACATACAAAAAGGGAATAGACCTGTGCAGTTAGCTATAGCTTTTTCCTCTTTGACTCAGTATGCCTGGAATTTGCTGGTTTTTCTTCCCTCTTACTTGTAGCCATGTTGGAGTGATTGCTTGTGGGTTTTTTTCTGTAAGCAAAGTTTTAGTCTTGAGGAACACTTAATGTAATACTGATTTATCACTGAACTGAGCTGTAGGAATTTAGGTAAACACGTAAGTGGATCATTCTTCAAACATGGGAAAACTGAGCAGCTAGAAACGTTTGTGTTTTGTGAGTCTGTGGCTACTCAAATAACAAGATCTATTCAGAGAAATTCAGCAAACCAAGTATTGTTACATCTCTATTAAAGATTAGGAATACAGCAAAAGATATGGGAGAATCCTGGATCTTACATTAGCTGAAAAGACTGAATTATAAGCAGGAGAGTAGGCAGGGAAGGGTCTCAGAACAACTGATCTGAGACTGTCAGTGAAGTAATGGGATATTTTTTCACATTATTTGCATGGAAAGCAAGTGTCATCATATGTTACAGTCTTAATAAAGAGAAGAAAATGCAGTGCACATGTAATCTTAATTGAACTGCTATGTAAAATTGAATGTTTGCTATGTAAGCTAGAGAATTAAGATGCTGAGCTTTAGGGGTACCACAATAAAGTGACTAAATGGTGTAAAACTTTTAAAAAGGAAAGATTGAAACTGGAGATAAACTAAGAGTGAAGACAAGTCAGTTGCTATCACTGTAGCAGTTACACAAAAAGTCCATAGCATAAGAGTCTTTTCAGTGTGGAGGCTCAGAGACACCTGCTGTGTTGCCTGCTACCAACTGACAATAACTCAGCAGCTGGTGCCCTGTGTCACTACTCATCCTCTTGGCCAGTAGCATTACTTTCACCTTGGGCTTTCTGTGTCTGTTACATCCACCTGCAGTTTCTTCTATAATACTTAGACTGCAGACTCTTCAGGGCTGGGACTCTTTGTTGTAAGGTTTTTGTTTGTTTGTTTTTTAGTGTAGTGATTACTGTGGGACAGTGTTGTTAATGTGACCCCTTTAGGTGCTGTGATAACATGAATAAAATCACTTGACTGTTCTTCCCACCATTTTTGTTTAATGAAAACTGGGGGGGGGGAGCGGGGGGGGGATGCTGGCAGGAAGGAAAAAGAAAGTAAGACTTGGTTTTGGGAGGCTATGGGATTGTTTTTAATGAATGTAATTGAGTGCAGTTGTGGGTTTTGCAGATGTTAAATAAAAGGGGAAGCTGCCAGTCTTGTATACAAGAAGAAAGACTTAGTAACATGCAGATAGTGGTGGGAGTCCCTGCATGTTTTTGGAATTGAACACTTCTGCCTCCAGCTTGAGCCCTTCAGTGCTGGGAGTTTTCAGAGACTTAAATCTACCACTGGAATGCACTTTTTTTCCCTTGGTTTGCAACCTACAAGTTTAAACTGGAGGTTGCTTTGATAGGAATCTTCAGTTGACTCTGGGTTTTCAGTCTTGCTCTGACGCAAGTCTGCTGGTGGCAGATTTCCTGCTTCTGTTGGTCTTTGTTGTTGTCACCGTAGGAGAGGACATACACCATGAGTTGAGCAGTTTGTTTGGTGCAGTGCTTTGCTTATAAGAGGGGAGGAAGTTGGGCAAGGGTACAAACAGCTCCTTCTCCTAATCTTGAACAAGTTTGTGTAACTTCATCTGTGTAACTTGAACAAGAGCTTAGAGTGAACTTGTGTGATGTACAGCAAAACTGGTTTGCTTAATATACTTCTGTTGTCCCAGTAGTGGAAGCTAAACTTTAAAGAGCTTGCCTGCTTTTACTGGGAGAAGGTATTAAAAAAAAAAAATAATAATGTGGAAGAACTGAAGAACTGAAAGACTTGCCTCCCTTCCTGACTGGTGAGGAGCATCAGTCCAGTCTGTCACTGGGGTGTTTCACATTTGGCTCTGACTGGCTCTGTATTGTTTCTGAAAAGTTAGCTGGTGACTGATTGAACTCAGAAAACAAATTTGCAAAACAGTCAACTTTATTGAAAAGTTACAGCCTTCATTAATGGATGCTAACTCTTTACACTGTACAGTTTGTACAGGTTTAATGAAACTATAAGTAATAAACTGGCATTTTCTCCCTTCTTCTGTAAGATGCCAGTGGATTTTTGCTCTCTAGGTTTCTCTTTATTTTCAGCATTGGTAGTGAAGAATTGAAACTGCTTTGGGGTAATGTAAAACTAATCCATGCTTTTGGTCATTACTGGTCTTACTTCCAAAGTTTTTCTATTCTGTTAGGTTGTTGGTGTTTAGGCCATGGGGTTCATGAGGTAATTGACCGTTGACAAAGCTAAATTAAAATTAATCACCAAGTTTTATCAATATGGAGGAAAGCTAAATATTGTTTGTGAACCCATTTTCCCTTCTCCAATATTTTAACATAGATCTGGGTTCTACAGAAACTTGTGTAGAATTTAATATTTTGCTCAAATATGGCTGGATGAGAATACTTTTTGAAATTGTGAAATACATATATAAATTGTAAGTGTAAATTAAGATGAAAAATACTATTACTGCAGCTTTTGGTAGATGCAGATGTAGGTAGCTTGCTGGGTGCCTGAACCTGGCCATGAAGTAACTCTACAGGCTTTTTCTGCAATAAGGGTTGATACCGTCATGATGATACATTGAGAATTGTTTGGTGACTGTAAATCAGTGTCCTCTGTATGTGATGCACATCTTTGAGCTTTGAAAAACTCCTCAGATCTGCAAAAAGAATTAACCTTTATTTTTTGCAAAATACCAAGTTAGCTACCTTAAATCGGTGTTGTATGGTATTTTGTCTGTTGATATAATACGTTATTTGAAATACTCAGTGTTAATTAAAATGTCTGGAAAAAATGCTAACATTTTTTCTATTATAAATGGCAGGTAGAATTGTATATTAACTGACTAATTTAAAATGTCAGGATGCTTTTTCCAAGCCAACCTTGTATTAATAGCAAGAATCCTTTTGCTGATGAAATGGTCTCCAATTATCACAGCTTGGGTTTTGTTGTACATTGAACGGAAGTCAACAAAATGAGTATGTAAGAGAACCTGTCTAAATAAGCAACCATACTCATTAAAAACACAAAATTAATCATAGGATGAATGAAGAAGGCAATGCTACACAGAGGGTTTTTTTTTCCTCCCCTTTCTAATCACAGAACAAAATAATGTTACGTGAAAGGATCGGAACTATTATGTAGTACTCAATTATAAGGAGGTGAATAGGTCCCTAACATGCCATTTTATCAAAGGAGCAGAGTGGTGTTTACATGATGGCTATTTGATTACAGACACCGTCATTAATTCCATGTGTCAATACTGCCCTGTAGCACACAGAGCAGACAAGAAAGAGTTACCCTTCAAAACAAGGGAATGATTTTTTGAGTTGTTATCAAGCTAAATGGCAAGCAGTAAGCTGGAACTTGTGTAGATATATTTGAAGGGACTTTTGGGAGATCTGGAAGTGGAAGAAGAGAATGCATTTTACAACCGTTTAATTACAGTGTGTTTCTAAGTACACTTGAATAGCATGCTTTACATTAAAAAAAATGAATGTTGCAAGAAGGTGTATTTGAGTATATGGGAGGTCACAAAAGGATGTTCAAATAGGTGTGAATTTGTACTTGTATATATCTTCATGGGTACAGAGGTACTGCCACTGCCACTTACTGGGCCAATGCTCTCTCTCTTCTGCTGTATAGATGTAATTTAAACATCCAGTGTCTGGATAGCAAACTGTCTTTTGAAGCTGTATGTGCCAGGTTGTAGTGCTTCCCTTGCCACTTATTATCTCACCTTAAACAGTAAGCACTTCCTCAGCTAGCCCCAGTTGTCAAAGTTCAATTGAGGTCTCTTAAGCGGCCAGTGCTAAATAGTCAAATAGCTGGGCTGAGACCATTCGTACCAGGTAAGGATCAGTGCTGTGGGCTCTGGTGTGGTACTGAAGTTAGCTGAGTATTGCCTCCAGCAGTATTCTGGTTAGCAGATAGTTGTTCCAAACTTCTGAAGCTAGCTTTGTAGGCAGCCCAGATCTTTTCATCTGTTTGTCTCCCTTTGTATTTTTCCTCTTTGAAGAACAGGAGTAAGCTTGTGTGCTGTTCAGAGTTTGCAGTCTTTAGTCGGAAAATGGCATCCCTTCACTGGTAGATTATGGTTAGGAAAAAAATAGGCTGATCCCTGCTTCTCATCCTACTTTCGGTGGCCTGGAGTATTTCTGTCTTCATACAGTTCAGTTTTATTGGGTAGCATTTGTCGGAGGAAGCATGCATGTAGTTCAGCTTCCTAATACAGAGAGAACAGCAAACTTGTAACAACCATCTTTCATCCTGCTCAGGGACTTGCAAAGCAGGAAGTTCGTGCAGGAACTGAAAGGTAATTGATAAACATCCTTCTTATATTATGACGTGAGCTCAGCCTAGCTCATAGTTAAAGCATAGAGAGGAAGAAGTGCACTGGGAATGAACCTCAACTGCAATATGGCACAGTTCATAATGGTGCACTTTGGGTACAGCAAGCTGAGAAACGGGCTTTTGAGCGTCACGAAAGAAGACACAAATGCATGTCAGTGACTCAGACTTCTGCATTACATTGTCATGCAAAACTTGGTGTATTTATCCTCAAAAGACCCCCACAAAAAACACAGCTTGTGTATATGGATATGTTTTGTCTGTTGCATCTGGTGTTCAGCATCTCTGCAGATGACTCATGGGAGAGGAAAAGCTGGTGTCAGCTTTGGGAGTGTGTGTAGCAGGATGTAAAAGTGAAGCATGAAAGGGAAGTTGCAGAGAAAGAGCTATGTCTTTATAATTGACAGATGATGAGATAGGACTTCTTGGCAATATTTACAGGTATCTTGTAAGTATCCTTATGTGAGGAGAAGAAGGTCCCCTTAAGGGGACCCCTTGAGACCTTGTTCTCCTGTGTTTCTTTCCTTTTCCTTGAACTGTTTCTTTATCCTTTACTAGGCTTTATAATTTATTTATTACCAATAATACGTTGTAAATTGTGTGATTTTTATGACTTCTGGCTGCATTGTTAAGTGCTGCAACCTAAGAGTATGCATTGTGTTTTTTAAAACAAAATTCTAGGATCCTCTCAGCTTAAGAGGGCAAGCAAAGGTGATTTTGTTCTTTGTGGCTATGTTTTTATTTTCAGGACTTGAAAGATATGAGCAAGGAGTTACTCTTCAGGTTATCCTTCTCTAGAAATAAGTGTAATAGATCACTACCGAGGCTTGAACTTGAGTGACACTGAATTGTTACAAGATTGATTACAGATTTCAAAGGACACTTGTTTTGTATGATGGTGTATAAAAGCCAAAAAGGCCTTAGATGTATAGGGGGGGTTTCCTGTGAAAAAAGTCTGTGCAACTCCAAAGCACTCTGGCTTTGCCTTTGGGGGAGCCCTAGGGAGCAGGTTTCTAGTCCTGTCTGGACGCTTAGATCTGCAGTCTTCATTTTTTTTTTTTTTTGAGGCCTTTCAAATTTGATTTTTAGTATTCTTTTGATGCCTTCTTGCACGCTTCTCCAGCAGAAAAACTTAGAGTGCTCTCATTTGGGAAAAAACTGCATACTACAGATCGCATTGCCTGAAGGAAGAGGACTTGCTATTAAGTATGGCAAGCTATCTCCAGTCTATATAAAGATAGATCCTACTCTCACACACACGGAGGCAGAGTCCGGCCTGTGCTCTTCAAGTATGGTCATTACAAACCTCCTTCCCTGGCCCCCAGCTTCCCACTCCAGCCTGGTTTGCCAAACCACAGCAGTTTCTCCAGGTCCAGTTTCTCACATTTTGAAATGCCACAGGCATCAGGTTTGTGAGTTTATCACTGTAGTATCCGATTGCCACATCTGCACAAATAGCTGTGCTTATCTTGCTGTTCTCTGCTCTTCTGGAGCAAAAAAGACTCTTGGGAGACTTACTGTAACTGCTGCTTGACTGTACAATACCTGGTGTACCCATGCCATGTAATTCAGATGTTGCCTTTCTTTCTGTTCCTATGGTTGTGTTAAGATTAGATTGCCAGCTGTGTACAAGCAATTTTTGTCCCTTTTTCAGCCAAGGTAGTAGTGCACACTGGGCAGAGAGCTGGTGAAATGCCTGTGCTTCCCCATTGAGTGATGGAGTTTTATTGTCTGTGGCTGGGGAGGGTGGTATATATGTGTTAAATTGACAGTTTTACTGGGCTGCCTTTCAAGCAAGGGGTAAATTGACATCAAGCCTCTGCTCCTTTATTTAAGGTGACTCCTGAATATTTAGAAGTATTCTCCTTTTTTTTTTTTTTTTCCCAGCCGAAAATCAAAATGTTATCTTTGCCCTTACAGCTTTTGCCATAATCCACATATAAATGAGGTGATAAAAAGTAAGGATTAAATAAATCTTTGCTAATACTTTTTGATTGGCTTAATCAATAATTAATCATCTCTTAGATGAGGCTGTAGCTTGTGGAGTAGATATAATTGGATTAGTTGCTGAGAGGCCTTTGGAGCTTTGAAGAGATTAAAATGGCTGTCAATCCTGTAATTAAACTGCCACAAACAAAAGCAATAGTATTAGAATCAGTCAGCTTTTTCTAAAGGAATCAACAAGTACTTACACACCCCTTAGTAGTGGCGTAGGCAGAGTATGTTCTCGTAACTGATTTCTTTCCATCAACAAGATGAATATGTGTCAAATCATTGTTTTAATTGCCTGGGCATCTACCGGCCAGAATGGCAGGTGAAATTTTAGGAAGAAATGACTGTCAGAGAAGTCCTAGAAGACAAGCTGGTTTGTGTATCTAAAACAGTGAACTTTCTAGAAATCATACTGTTGCTTAAAACCTTTCTATCAAATCTTAACACTGACGTTTGTTATCTGACTTAGCGATTCCTATAATTTTCCTCTGAATGTTGTCAATCATTTTTTAAAAAGAAAACTATAAATAACAGTTAATAAACTTTGCAAGGCTTGCAAAGCCTTGTCTTGAGCCTATTAGGCACTGACTTTTCATGGTGTCTTTAATTGGCTAAGTAGGTTTGGCCTACATGAATGAAGTCTTTATCTGTCCTACTCTTCCCCTCCCACCTATTTTGGAAGGTTTTTTTGTTCCTCTTTCTTGAAAACAGAGGGCTTTAGCAGAAATAACTTCCTTGTAAAGGCTCATTATGTACTAAAGCATATACTGTATGTGACTGTATTATACACATGTGAATTGATATGTGTGCATATGCTAATATATATTCTTGGTTTAAATCTCTTACAGAGATGAGCTTATAAAACCAATGGGAGTGCGGCCGGATGGTACAATGGCTCCTTTGGAAGAAGCAGTCAGCCAGTACCATACCAACAAGCAAGACAGTTCAGATTCAGACTAAAGCATCACCTGCTTCACTCTCAATTCTCCTCTAATCCACACTTTTCCTTAGAGCCACAACATCTTTTATCTAGGCATTTTACTCTCACATTTAGCCAGCGTCACTTTAACTGTTCTATTACTTGGGATATATAAATGATGGGTCCGGTGGTGTAATGTCTGAATTTTTATTATGTCTGTTGAAAGAACATATCAATTTTATTAGTTGATGATTTTTATTAATTTAAAACTAAACGTATTTCAAAGGGATAAAAAGTGAAAGCCTACAATGTAAAATAAAACACAGATGCTTTAATTTTACAGAATTCTGTTTTCTAAACTCTGTAGGTTTTCCCATTCTTGAAATTTTATTTTTTTGTATTGTCTTGCTAGTCTCTCCCTTTCTATAATTGTAATTAAAGAAGGTGTTTGCTTGATGGCATTAGGAGCAGAGGGTGTTTAAACTCAGAAGTCTGACTGACTTATGAAGCTGCTTTAAATGGCATTCAGCTGCAATTTCAGAGATTTTTAAAGTGTCATTGGATTTCTTACTGCTAAATACTTCTGTGGTTAAACTGCTGCTTAAGATTTTACCAATGTGTCAAGTCACTGACTGCTGCTAAAATTACCTTTAAATTGGGAACAAGATGAGGTATGATGAATGTCCTCCCTACCTCCCCTCCCCCATTATGACCACATGAATATACCTCCCCCTCCCATCTTTGGTTAAGTAAAAACATCCCTATTCAAAACAGCATTCAAGTATGTACACTTAAATGTTGTCATGAATGGGAGCGGACTAAAGTGAAGTGCACGTGCAAGCGTTTTACTGAATTGGGGCCTACTTTTGCAGATTAATGGCTGTGCCTCACTTGAAGGGAAGTCAAACTGATCAACAAATATTTCCTTTCAGGGAGAACTTAGAAAGCGATGGGATAGAGAGGGGAATTTGGGAAGGAGAAGAAAGTCACTTTCAACCCTGTACTCTCGTAAAACAAAGATTAAAGTTTTAGGTGTGTTGCACTGCTGTTGTTGTATCATTGCCTGCTTGTTTTCTTTCTCTCTGTGTTTCTCCCAGCATGAATTACATGAAGAATAATCCATGCCTTAGTTTTTAATTTTATTTTATTTTTTTTTTGCTCAGAAGCGTCCACATGCTACTCCTTGTGAACCTTTCAGAGGCTGGTGAAAGTTTCCCTGTTTTTCCTATGACTTGAGACTGGTTCCCTGAACTAAGAAAGCTGCTGTTCAAAGACCTTGTAAAGGGAGGACTTGGTATGAAATCATGCTGCGGTTTCCCGTAGAGGAGCTTGTACAGATCTCCTTAGTCTTCTGAAAGGACTAAAAGGAAATAATGCACTGCTGTCCTCTCAGCAGTTCAGTTTGTTTTCCCAAAAGACGCTGCCTAGCCATACCAATGCACCTTTTTTTTAAAAAAAAAATGGGGGGGAGGGGACAGACAGACCCTTAGGGACATTAATTGTATACATTTCTTCATGCTGGGACCTTTCTGAATCTTAAAATAATTGATGCTTTGGGTTATGATGTGGTCGGGGCTATATTGTCTGCTGCGTTCCACATGGAGCATGACAATTTGCGTAGGGAGAAAAGGAAGCCAGCTACTGTTCCCACGTAGCAACAGCTAAAGCAAACCCCACCAATGTATTGATAATACTCTAATCATGCCAATTATGTATGAATCCAAAAGAGGGAAGGAAGAATTGCCTAGGAGCAAGAAAAACACTTAGCTGCTTCTAAGCTGGGTCTCAGAAATGTAATTTTGGGTCTAACATCATCCACTGACTACTTTGAGCCCAGCACAGGCAAGTATTAAGTATACTGCAAGCGCAAAGAATTTATGAACCCTTCCCAAGAAGCAAAACTTAACTAGCTCTGTTAATAAGGAGTTGAGTCCTGTCCAGATACTGGCTGAGGCTGTTCCTTGGGGCTGGAGAAGCAGTTGTTTCAGTAATAGGCTTTTGTATGGGTTGCTATAGGGGGTTGAGTACGGAGCAAGAAAAAGAGCAAAATGTCAAATTTGTTGTTTTACAAGGTGTAGTATATGCTCCTACAATTAGCTGGCTAAAGATATTAATAAAACAGTAATGGCTCCAGAGACCTCATTAGAAATGGTGTAGCGTGAGGCTTTTGTGGTCTGGCTGCTGTCAATTGCAACAGGGCAACAATAGTTGCAATAAACAGTTCTTCTGTTTAGTTTATCTTGGAAAATATGTGCTCATAGTAGATTTTACAGACATGAGATGCTGCTGCAATTAAAGAAAATGAAGACCAAGCATAAGAGGATTCAGGCACAACCTTCTAGCTCAAGAGTGATTTTCATAATTGGGTTGCCTGTAGTGCAGGTTGATCTAGTTAAATGAATAATTTCTATTAGTGCAGTATCCTAAAGCATCTCTTGTTCCAAGATGATAGTTTGTGGAAGGGGTGCTGCAAGATTTTTGGCTTATCTTGGAAATGTAACGGGTCCATCCTTAGCTGCACTGGCTGGAGATCTGGGAAAATCTCAGGATGATGTTCCTCCAACACAACAGTGCATCTGCTTCCTTGTGTGCTATATGATGTTTTCTCTTCAAGGTAACCATGCAGAAGTTAAGGTTTCTCTTGGATGAGAGTCGGGAGAAAAGTAGAGTATTTGGTGATTTAAAAAACAAAAAAGCTCCCTGGACTTTGTATTTACTGTGAAATCAGGATTTGCTCCTGAGGTTATTTTCAAAGTTGAACCTCCAAAATTGGAGGCTTGGGTGACTGAAACTTAACTTAAACCAGCAAACTGGGCAGTGAACCTGACCAGTTTTTGGAATGCCATCTCTTTCCAACAGAGTGCGGAGGTGCTGCATCTGCGTTTGAGTGTCTAAATTCCTGTCTGATGTGAGCATGAGAATCTGCTGCAACCTGTAATGTTTTAATACCTAGTAATCTCAAGCCTGGAGAGGTGTGACTGCCTCTGCTAGCAGTAGTTCTGATAGAGTCACCATATATGTATTTGACTGTGCATTTCATTCCACATGGTGTGAGCTATCCTGTGTTATATGAAATAATGATATTTGATTATATATGCTTTCATTTTTCCTCCGAAACACTTGAGCATAGTTGACTAAGAAAATACTGTAATCAGAAAAAGGAACCCTTCTGATAGATTTTCTGGTGCTGACTGTAAAGGCCAGCAGGTTTCAGAGACATGTACCTTTCATTCCCAAAACCTTTCACAGTCAGTCCCAAATACAAAAAAGTGTGTTTCAATCTTTATTTTGGTATCAACAGGCCAGAGTAACACAGTTCTCATTAAAGCTTGTCAATGATTTGGAAGCTTTGCTTTTCTTTGTTTCCCATTAGAGTTATGAAACAAAAGATGATGGGAAATTGCTGAAATTGGTCAGAATAATTTGTTCTTTTGCAAAATAATGCAGATGCATTTGTTTAAATGCTCATGAAAACTTCCTGGCAGGTATTCTCAAATACTAATTGAAACTTTATGTGCCCAAAAAGTGGTTTTCAGGAAAAAAGGACATTTACAATCTGTTAAAAATGTTGTTGTGAGAAAATTACCAGAACTTTAAAGAAATTTGCCAAAGAGGAAAACCACATTAGCTTCGATGTTTTGAATGTAGAACACTGCTGTATATGTGTGTGGCCAAAGTAGATTTTTCACCGTATATCTGGAGTTTTTCCAAGTTCCTGAAAATCTGCAATGGCTTTTAAAAAAGAGTGAGCACATAACTGGGCAAGAGTGTATTTCTGTTACAGTTCTTCAAGCAGCCTCTACCTGGGTGAAAAATTGGTTGTCAGAGGTGGCTTTAAGGAAGAGAATATTACAGACAAGCCGTCCTATTAGTTGGTTGCCAAGCACCCTAGTCCGAAAGAGGAAAGTAAACCCCAAAGCATACAAGATCCCCAGTCTCCTGAAGGAGCGTTCCACAACATTGTCCTTCACCTTATTACCACAAAACAGCTAATAAAATCCTGTGCTTTAATAAGGTTGGCTGTAAAAAGACTGTTCCACTGTTCAAACAGTTGAGAGCCAGATTTTGCTGGTCTTTGATGAGCAGCAAGTTAAACAGCTGTCCAGATCAGATTCTTTTCTGTCAAGCATGGAAAAGTGATGATTTAGTGGTAATGCAAAGATGCGGCTCACTTTCAGACAAAAAGAGAGAGAGAGCGCGCACAGTTTAATCCTGCAAATGAAAATCTTTGTTGCATCAACATCTCAGTTACTTGGATGGCTCTGGTTCTTATGAAAAGTTACAGGGAACATTTCCTGGTTTCTTCATGCAAAAACTTGAGTTCATCCTGAAGTTGGTTCTCTCCAAAGTATGTGTTCTCACACGGGTGATACAATATTTACACCAGGAATTTTGGGGGGAAGTGATGTCCGTTTAGCTTTACCTTGTATCCTCTAGCTGGGTGTGCCTGGAATGCAGAAGCGGCCCTGAGGCTCCTGAAGAGCAGGCAGAAGAGCCTGGAATGGCACGTACTAACTCCTTCCCGACCTCTGCTGCCAGCCAGCTGCCTGAGGGTGGCCTGAGGACAGGGGAGGCCCTGCCGGGGAGGTGGGACCTGGGAGGCCACCCTGCCTATCTCCTCCTGCCTGCAGGAAACCAGGGCAGGCACAAGGCTGCGGGGGCAGCCACACAGGTGGCTATGCGGAGTGGAAAAGGGTAGTAATTGCCTACTTGCAGTAAAGCTCAGTGTTTTTCAGGGCTGATCCTCTCGCAGCCAGCAATGCTGTCTACAGGTGAGTCGGATTAATCCTCTGCTGTTACCTGTTACTCGGCCCCGTGGAAGGCTGTGCCTTCGTCCGAGTATTGCTTTTAGTGGTGGGGATCAGTAACGCTTTGGCTGTTGCATGTCTGTCCCTCGTTTTGGAGGTGCACCATAGCTCCATGTCTTGCTTTCTTTCCTGAGAGTGAGGCTCTCTCCTCGCTCTCTACAAGTGAGGATGCGGAAGAGGGTGTCCCACAAAAAGGGACAAAACTCATTTGTTGGGAAGGAGGTAGGAGCAGCCATGTCTTCTGTCTATGCAGCACAGGAGCCACTTTCATTCCACCATCGGACACCTCTGAGTCCAGGCAGTCCTGCAGCCACTCCCATCTCGGTGGACTCTGGCTAGGCTTGAGGACAGCAGAGGCTGTCTGACAGCTGGGGAAAAAACAATCCCCAAAACCTGACCATTGCCACAAGCTGTCCAGCAGCACCATCCAACAGCACGTGGCTCAGGTCAGCTGTCTGTCCTGGCTGGGAGCTACAGGGTCCAGCAGGATCAAGCACACTCCTCGAGCATCCCAGCTTTTTCTAGAGCAGGCAGAAGCACAGATTACTGAACTGCTGGCGTGCCTGGGAGTCGATCCCTCCGATGGCATGCCAATCTCTGTGGGGTACCTAGGCAGGCTTTTAGAGGTTGGTGGGGAAGGAATTATTCAGACCACCCATCTTAGCTGGCTAAATTACCCGGGTAGTCTCTTCAAACTCCTTCTCCAGTCACGGATGAGAGAGAGGACAATTCAGAGTAAGGCTAATTTGGGTGCACTGAATGACCCTCTGCAGGAGCTTTGCTTTCCCTCCCTCGACTACAGAGGGAGCCTGGGGAGACCAGCTGGTTACATTTAACTGCTAAATTGGTTGCCAAAAGATGGGTGGTGAGAATTCCTTCCCGTTTCCCTTTTGCCATGGATCACACTCTTCCCGGAGCAAGATGCATGCCTGCTTTCTCCTGCAAATTTAGAGTGCTCAGTGTAGTGGGATATAGGCCCCCAGGAACCACCACAACACAAATGCTGCATCGCAACAGTTGATAGGTACTGTATGGTATTGTGAGTAGGATTTCATGGACTTTTGCTTAAATAGATCCTTTAAAGCAGCTTTGCTTTTGGAAGCCTGTTTAACAGCTTGTCTTGGTATAAGACAAGTTTTACATATGTTTTGAAATTTAAAAAGGAAAGTGAAACCTTCAGCAAAAATTATAATTAAAGAGGTACAGATAAGACAGAGAAGACAGAATTCTAAGCTCTCTCCAGATGTTACAAATGGAGATGAAGGTGAAGCCATTCAGACTAAACTCTGCTGAGATTGCCCCTTCCTCTTTGCCTGATAAGCCCATTGCAAATTAAAACAAAAGCAGCTAAGATCCACAGGCTTCGGGGCATCTGTAAGCCCTCTTTTACCTTTTAAAGCTCATAACAGATGCTGACTGTGGGTGTTAGTCCTCGTCTAATCAAAAAGGCAATACTTCATTCTAGAAGCTTAAAGTACAAGTTTCTGCCATATAAAAGCCAACAAGTGTAAGAATCCAAACCTGAACCTAAACTACCAGGATTTGAAGGTTTCAGGATTATTTTATGCTCAAAAAGTGATCTTGCCTGGTAAATCAAAGTGCTGTGGCAGATCACACTTCTGAAGGCATTTCAAAAAACAGTAGGTTGGGGGTTTTTCCCCTTTTTGAGAAGAGACTAGTGACTGCCTGGATTCTCTCCTGTTTTCTCATTCCCCAAATGTTCATAACACCCTGTTGGGGAGGAATAATTCCCATCCAAGTTGTAAAACACACTTATAAGTAGATGGGAAAAGCATGAACAGAGCTGTACAGAAAACAAAACCGCCAGGAACAAGATCTTATTTTGCATGCTTCTCACTGTTGTAGTTTTGCCCCAATTAGCATATTTTAAAGACAAGCCTTTTAAACAAAAAAAATTCTGCTATCTGTCTGAACCGTTCTCAAGCTTTGAACTTTTCCATCCTTTCTATTGATTATGGCCAAGTGACCCATATTTAAAAAGCATTTACAATAAAATTATAGCACTTTCTTTTGTGCTGCCGGCTTTCCCAGTGAAAAGCTAAAATGTTTTAAAATTGTCACTTTTTGACAGAGGTAATGGCTGTAATATATTTAGTCTCTTCCCCCTTGTTGTGCTTAAAATGGCTATGCTAATAAAGGGCACAGCTGTCGATACTTTATGGCCTGCTGGGGGGAAGAGGGGGAACGAAGGCAAAAAACAGATTGACTGTGTGTCAACAAATGCAGCTGGGAAAGAAAAAAAGAAGCCCCTTGAAGGCCCCTGCAACTTAAAGTCCAAGATAAATGATGTCCCTATGCTTAAAAAAAAAAAAAAAATGGAGGTTGGAATTCAATAAAGGGGAACTGAAAAGGAAACTGCTTAAAACTGAAAGCCTTTTCTCTGCCTCTAGACAGCTTACAAGAGAAATGAGCAAAACTGACCACAGAAAGAGGGTGAGCGGCCAAGAAAGAAAACAAAAGCCTATCCTGGAAAATATATTGCATCAACGAATTATCTGAAGTGCATTATCGCCGGCGGGCGGAGAGCATACAGTTTAATGGAGATGCGACAACTAACTTTTACATGCCGCTGCCTTTTGGGGAGCGGGCTGCTTTGTGCCCGGGGGAGGGGAAAGGGGAGCTGTAATTATTCATAACAAATAACTAAGGCCAGGACAAAATGGCCAGCGGGGTGCTGGTGAAAGCTGCTCCCTGGGGAGGAGGGGCATGCTGCTCCACAGCTCCTGCCCAGCACAGCAGCACCCGGCAGCCCCGCTCCCGGCGTGCCCCGCTTTTAGGATGTTTTTCCCCAGGGCAGCTCTGGTACCAGCCTCTCTGGTCTTTGGGAGGAAAGGAAAAATATTATGTTTCTTCCCCTCCTGCAGACAGAAGCCATAGAGGGAAACGCCATTTTGTGTCCTGGCAGCCCCGTGAGGCCTCCCGCTGTTAACTGCAGCAAGCCGGGCCCCGGCGGCCGACACAACATGGCGGATGTGGGCCTCCATGCCCACCTGTACAAGCAAGAAATAAGGCTGGCAGAGACCAGCGGCTCTGCCCAAGGCCTGGGGTGGGGGTGGGGAAAGCCTGTGGGAGCTGGGCCCAGCAGGCAGGGGATGGCAGAGGGAAAAGGGCCGTTGCCATCAGGCAGCCCTGCGGGTAATGGCTGGCCTGCCCTCGCCACCCTGGCAGTGCAGCAGATGAGCTGACAGCAAGGCTCATCCTCTCCAGAGACGGTGTACCCCAAGGCTGTCAGCAGATGTTTTAACTGTGGTGGTTTTATTATTTGTTAACTAACGGCCCCTCTTTTTTTATTCATAGCAATGCCTGTTAGGACCTAGCCTTACGGTTCAGATAGAAATGACCCCTCAAGCGCGTGGCTGGGAGGTGGGAAACCCCCGGGCTGTCCCCACGAGGGGCTGCAGCAGGTCCTGCCCAGCTGGCCAGGGAGGACCCGGGCACACCGTGGGAAGGCTTGGAGCCCTTCCTGAGGCACAGCGCGAGGAGCAACAGGGTTGTAAGAGGTGTAGGGATGGGCAGCTTGAACTACTGCAATGAGGAAAGGGCAATATTGGCTGCAAACCTGCAAGAATCAGGCAGGTTTCCTTCCCTAGGTCATGATGCAGCTTGTTTGCATGGAGGCAAATCCAGAATAAAATGGGTGACAGGGAGCTGTTTTTTCATTGTCATTTCTTGGACAATTATGGAAAATGGGGACAGTTTTTCCCAGCCTAAGGCAAAATGCCTTTGTAAGTATGCCTTGTGTTTTCCAGAGGCATGCCAAGAGTATGGGTAAGTCAGCACCACCATACTTCCTGTATCCACCTGGTGAGAATCAGGATTCAGACATTTCTGCTACCTGTTTTGGCTTTGGAAAGAAGTTTTCTTGGGAATTAAGGGCTTGGCAGCAACTGAGGCCAGGAGAGCCAGTCAGCCTGCAAATAACCTCTGCTTCTGCAGTTGGAGAGTGAGGAGATGCAGTCTGGCATGGGATGTCCCACTTTTAGGAACCGTCTGCTCTTCTCTCTCACGTCCCCACTTCTGTCATTCCCCACCTCCACCATTTTTTTTTTATTTTTCATTCAAGGCCTTTTTTGCCCGATTGGTTGCTCCCATTCAAAAATATCTGGGAAAGGTAGCCAGATGCAAAAAAAAGGGTTATCTACTTTTTCAGTTGCCCCATTTGTGTGTGTGTGTGTGTTCTTTTTAACCTCTGAAAATTCTCTAAGAATGCAAAGAAAAATAAGTAACCGAAGACAAGGTGAAATCAGGAAATCAGCAAGAATCCTGAAATGAAATAAAAGTCATTGTCAAATTTTTACTAAAACAGCGGGACATTAAAATGGCACAGAAAGTTCTCATTTCCTTCTGTAATTGTTTGGAAGAGTTTAAAAAGGCCATAATTTTTACTGTTCCTGCTAGACTTCACTTGGTAAAGCCCTTGCACCAGTAGAGGTCAATACCTCCCAGAATTTCTGTGTCTGTGGGATGAGCGGTCTGGCTTTGCTTTTCCTTAGAGAAGAGTGGAGTTTGGTGTGGCTGATATGCAAGAGGAAAAACTGAAAGGTAGCTGTGCCCAAGGACAGAAGATGTAAGAGATCCCCTGTCCACATGGGTTTCTCTGACGCTGCCCTGTTTTGACTTTGGGAAGCAAACTTCCTTGCCTGTGATTGTGACTCCCTGTGTGAGTCCCACTGCCTCTTGGTAGCTGATAGTTGGGGGAAAAAATGGAGAAAAACAAGAGAAAAATATCTGAACTCCGAGTGTGTGATACAACCAAGATGTTCACTGATACGGGTTGATATGATTTTACAGACAAAGGTTCTCCTGAAGCTGGGTTAAAGGTGGAAATGCATGGGCCCTACTTAAATAAAAAGTAAAATTATGAGAAAAAGGACTGCTAAAGTTGGTGCAGTGCATATAGCATGACCGTAAGTAGCTCAGCAGTGTCTGAGCTGTAACTGCTGCTGGGGAACGTTGTCCAAAGAAAAAATGTCCAACAGGTTCCTGGAAGACCTGCGGCCCTGGGGGACTCAATGTCTATATCTGTGATTTGGAAAACAACTGGAAAGTGCTGGAGGTAACACAGAAATGGTGTGTAATGGTCAAAGCCAGTGAGTTATGCAGGGGCTCCATAATCCCTGCACAGGGAATGTGTGGAAGTGCTGGTGAGACCATGACTGCGACCAGCCTCAGTGCCCATAACCCATGCATCTGCAGAGGCCTGAAATATCCAGTGAGATGATTTATGATCATGCTGCTCAGCACGCTCAGGGGAAGACTAAGAGGAGGCTGTGTGGGAGCCAGAGCAGATGTTTTTTTGTAATTTTTGCTTTGCAGACCACCACAATTTTCCAGGGGAGGTACAAACCCAGGAGAGCGGCTGTTGAGCTCATAGACTTGCTTTGTTTAATTATCATTCACAAACTGTTTAATAGGGGCCTAGAGACCCTAGGAACCACCAAGAGCCAGAGGTTGATAACCACCAAATATCTCTGTAGGGAGAAGGTATGTAAACCTTTTATTTATTTAATGGAGCTGAAAAAAAAACCAAAAATAATATTTTATGTGTGTAATTAAGCATTGAAGTGGGATCTGGTGGGCTTACTGTCACTTGAAGCCCTTTGGTTGGCCAATTTGCCTTCAAATCTGGACAGCCAACCTTGCTGCTGCCATTGGTGTTTCATGTGCTACTGGGGGGATTGCAAGCCCTCAAAACATCTGTGCTTTTTAGCAGTTAACTTGTAATGCTGGTCTTCATGTCAAAGCCTTTTAGCTATAGTGTCTCTCATAGTCCTTTTAAACAAAAGATTACCAGCAAGTCACAAGTTAAATTTGAAAACCTCTTGTTTTTCATATTTTTAAAAAATTCTAGGCACCTTTGCATGTTGTCCACATTGCTTGTTCTATCAGTTTTAATGGTTAATGTCTTAAATATCTTGTGTCTCAGCCACAGACTGGTCTTTGGAACTGCTGTTAACTATCTTATTTTCAAGCCTCCTGGTGTGTGGGTCCCTCTGGCTCCCTCCTAGGTTCTTGTGGTCTTTGCTGGTCTCCTACCGAGTGTGGGTGATGGGTAGATTTCTCAGAGGTATCAAGTCACCCAGATTTTAACTATAGGAGGCATGGAGAGGGAAGGGAAGTGTTCAAGTGTGCAATTAGCCTTTATAAAACACCAGAGGATCCACATGAAAAATAAACTAATAAATACTTTACTGCAGGCAGGGGTTTGGGCCAAGCTGGCACCCAGTGCCATCAGCAACTGGCCATAGATCTGTAGCATATGGGGTTTGCAGGTTCTTGTGTGCATAAGCAGAGAGTCTTTCTGAACAATTTCTTTGATAATTGTTTCATCCTTCTAATAATCTGCTTTCTGATCGTATCGACACTGTGCATAGGTACACATGTGTTTCTCTCCTTTCCCTGTGTCTCCTCTGGTAGCTTTTAAACCTGCTGGCCAGTATCTGTCAGTAATACTCAAAAGATACGACGCTCCCACATGCTTAATGAAAATCCATGCCCTAGAAGAAAAGAGAGGTACAAAACGGGGCCCCTCAATGGGCTGCAGTACAGGCTTGCAGTTTGCTAGAGTTTCCCATGTAAATACCCCAGCTCAGCCAGCCCCCAGGTCCCCATCACACACACATGTGCAGAAGGCCAGATGTTAACCCTTCCAACATGCCACAGCGGTTTTGCAGTACCTCCCTGCTCCTTTTCCTCTCCCTCCACCTTCTCCCTCACAAAGACAGGCCCTGGCTTTCCCTTGCCAGCTGAAGTTTAGAGGTGAGTTTAGGGATGCTAAGGGGGCATTTAGGAGATGTGCTGGAGCTCAGGGATGCAACTAAGGTAGGTGTCTCCTTGCTTCTCTGCTCCAGAGAGCAGCTCATCCCACCCATGAGATCCATCTTGTTGATCTCCAGGGATGTCCATCTCTCCACTGAGTACAGAGCAACCTGCAGTGGATCAGACACCTATTTTTCAGACAATTAAATCCTTGAGTTTAATTTTAATACTGCCTTTAATTCAGACGGTTAAATCCTGAGACCCACTCTCAGCCGATGTGCTTTTCCAGGGGAGCAAGGAGGGAGGGCTCTTTTGCCTCCCTGCCACCCCTGAGCTGTCTGGTGAGGTTCAAGATGTACCGTGACTGTGCCACCCTTGCCCACACCGTGACCATGGCCATCCCATGTTTCTGACTGGCAAGTGGGCTCCCATGCAGCATGGCAACTCGCTGGCTGGGTGACACACACACACACACCCCGCCATGTGGGTGCCCAGGTGTATTTTTAGCTCTGCTGCGAACACTCCAGAGTGAGTTATGAGTTGGCTGAGAGATGGATTTGATCGAGGCTTGTGTCTCTACCACAAAACCGGGCTGTGGTTCAGTACCGGGCAGGCTTTTCAGCCCTTGGCTTGCCCTTAGGTGGGGACACAGCAGCTGTTGGAGCAATTTGCAGTGCAAATAACCGCAGAGTGCATCTCCAAATTCTTTTCTGCTTGTGGACCCCTGTATTCCCCCAGATAAATCTGAGCAGATTTGCAGGGGAGGACGTTACAGTGCAGGATCCCAGCACTGTGAAAGGATTTAATCCAAACATTTGAGACAGTCAGAAAGCCAGTTGGATCCTGACAAGGAAGGACATTGGTGCAAAGCCCTTGCTGGGTATCTGATGCTCAGAAATCTTCCTAGCAATCCCCATGGGATGAGTGCTTTGGTGACGAACTACATAAAAATACTGAAAGTATAAGTTATGCAATAAGGTGTTTGGGATCACAATGGAGATCTTGCAAATCTAGCCGTAAGGCATTTGCACATAAATAAATAAATAAAATAAAATAGAAATGCAGCTTCTTTCAGTTGCAACCTAAACTTTGTGCTGAGTTAAATCTCCCCAGCCCTGGGCTGATCCCTGTAGCCCCTCCAGGGTTTTCAATGCATCCAACAATGAAAGTGAAATCCAATCCCATCCAATTAGAGGAAAATGAATGGCTCATCTACAATAAATGGGCTCTGAATAACAATAAGCCAACAAGAGAGCAATGAACTGGAGACAGAGTACAATCTTCCTGAATGTTAATCGGCAACTAACTCCACAAGCTTCTTAGAGGTGGAAAGAATTGGAGGAAAATAGATTAGGGAAGCTTTAGAGCACATTGCCTTTTAACTGCTTAGGCTTCACATTTTTACCTAAATACAAGAAAGTTTCTAATGCTGCCTTTTGCAGGGTGAAGGAGGGGTGTGCATGTGATGGGGGTGTTTGTTCTCAAAGTTAAATGTTTTCAGTTTATTTATAATTTTACATGTATGTCCACTAGTATTATTTCATGGGTTTATTTATTTTAACATCTCTTTTTACAAGTACAAAGTAAAAGGAAAGAAGCCTTGGAAAACGTTTTCTGTAGATCTGAGGATTTGGGGAATGAGGCTGAATGAATCCAGAAGTCAGCCTGAGACTGAAGAGAAGGCTGGAGAGGCAAAAGAGAAAGGATAAGGAAAACGGCCGTTCAGCAGCTGAAGTGCTGTCTGTACCCAGCAGGCTTCCCTGATGCTGCCCATTCTCCGGTCCCCTGTAGACACCTTTTCACACTCTCAAAGCTGACGATACCTGAAACACCTGCAGAGCAGCCCAGCTGCTGCTTTCCACTGCCTTTAGCCCCACAGGTAATTTTCGTAAAACCAGGGAAGATGCAGGATTCCTGACCCATCACTAAAAGAAGCCCCCGCAGCCATGCAAGCTCCATATTCAAGGCAACCAGGTCTTAACAAACTGAGCTGGGTTTCCCATCCTCTCTAGTCACTCTATTCCACTCCAGACAGGCAGAGAGGTTATTCAGCTGGACCAGCACTGCCATCCCCTCCTGCCTATCTTCATCCACAGGAGTCCAACTCAAAGGCCATGGAGTCCCACTGGCCAGCGTGGGCATCTGGCCAGGCCCTGTTAGGTGAGAGCAGGTTAACCTCACTGCAGCCTGCGCACTCACCTCAGCTGTGGTGGGGGGGGATGAAGAAGGGCACTGGTCCTCTGGGAACAGAAGTGCTCCTGCGCTGGTGCCATGGCAAAAGAGAGTGCACAGCAAGGTCTAGCAGCTCACTGCTCCTTGCTGTGGAGAGCCTGCTCCTTCCTGGTTTGAGGTGAAAATGTTAGTTTTGACAATCCTAATAGCTGTAACATATGTAATATACATATATATACACACACGCACACGAAAGCTATCCCTGCTCACTCCTGAAGAAATCTGTCAAGATACTTCTTGCAGAAATCATGGAAGTAAAAGGTCTTCAAAAAGTGTAGTGATGTGAGGTGAGGGGAAGGTGCCATTGCTGGCTTTGAAAAAGCCTTGGAAATGTGATGCATGGTAATGCATGCTGGCTCAGGGGATGTGTTCCCATCCGTGCCAGGGGTCTGAGGCTCATTAGGGTGCTCTCTTCTGCTCCTTCAGTGCCTGCCTATGCACACTCTTCACAATGGCACGCCAAGAAAAGGGCCCTAATAGCACCTGGCAGGGCTGCAGAGATGGCACAATGGCTTTTCTTTTCTCTGTTGGAGCTGATCACTCAGCTTTCACACTCAGCTTGTGCTGCCAGGGCTGCTTTTTACCCACAGGACTGAGGGCAGGTCCCTGGGCAAACCTGAAGCTCTGGCGGAGGGCAGTGGGGTGCAGTGTGGTAGAAGGAGGTAATGGCAGCTCCCAGCTTGTAAAATAGGTGGTCCTGAGCAAACCATCTTCTACAGCTCTCCTACGCAGCCACTCAGGTGTGCAAAGGCTGCAGCGCAAAGTTGCCTTTAGAGAGTTAACCAACCCCCACCAACATGAATCCCAAACACATAGAATAAGCAAAAAAAGGAATGGGTGGCTTTTAAGTGCAACGGTACAACATATCTTTGTAATTTATTCTATCAGCAGGAGTCATTGAAGTAAAAGTTTCCTGTGTTGCATTCCTTATCCCAAATGTCCTCCCAGAAGCAGCTCCAAATCTGGTATCTCATGGCAAAAAAAGCTGGCAAACAAGTCCCTGGAAAACCAAAGTACATTCTTTCTCCGTATGGGGTGAAGAGAGGAGCCATACCCCTCTTTCCCTCTCCTAATCTGCTGTACAAGCAAAGGGTTGCTCGTTGTATTCTTCTAGAGAAGCAAGAATTTGATAGGTGTATAGATAAGCTATTACGTAATATACATGCAGAGCTAAAGGGGATTTGGAAGGAAGAATTATTCATTTGTTAAATTAAATAACAATTTGGTCTCGGCAGCATTAAAATAAATTTCCAAAGGCCATTGTTTGTTTGAACAAAGAGGGGAAAGGAGCTGTTAGAAGCAGTTTACACAGTTCAAATATGAGGGGTTGTGTGTGTTAATAAGACCAGCGTTGGTGCTCAGCATGCAACACAGAAAACACATTTGCCATAGTGTGCTGGACATGCTCTGGCCAGCACTTGGAAACAGCATCATGCCCTGCCAAAACTTAGTGGTGAGAGCAAGAAATTCCAAGGGGAATTTCAAATTCCACAAATATATTTTTTCTAAAAACTGATTTAGACTATTGGACAAGGCAGTGGCCAGCAGAAACCCCTGGCTTTGATAATTTGGGGCCAAAATACTGTTTCTTTCCATTCCAGCAGCCTCGAAGTACCATCATCCTTTTCCTATCTTCCCTCATCCCCTCAGCAGTGAACGTGGAGCATTTTCTGGAGCCTCCCACTTGTTTGGTGTCTTAGTTTTGGTTGTCACTAACTGCAACGGTGATTCTTTGGTTAGTTGGGGATTTTCTATGCAAGAGATTTGCTCTGCAATTCCTGGGAAGAGTTAGGAGTGCTTTGCTCCCCAGATAAAGTGCAGTGTCACATTTAGCCTGCACCAAAGCATCTCAAAAATATTAAAAATCATAGCAGTCTAGCCTTACTATGCAAGAACTGCATGGTTTATGCTCATTGTATGACAAAAAGGGCATGAAGCTAACCTGTTAAATTGTCGGTTTATAAAACAAGATCCTGGTAACACAATTTAGCCAAAACAGCACCATCTGTTCCTCAAGGTTATGCTTGTGCAGACAGTGGTACTGCTTATGTAGCAAGTTGCTACTCATCACAGGGGGTCACAGGAAAAGTACTTCGTAGGATAATGTGAACAACTTTGATGAAAAAACAATTTTCTGTGAGAGTTTCAGCGTGGGCATTTTCATTAGACCAGCAATACCCTGTGAAAACAGATTCTCTTTTTATCGGTGTTCATCACGTCATTTTTTGCCAGAAGGGAGAACCATCTCCACATGCCCCTGTGACCATAGCACCTCTGAAGAACCGTGGTCCAAGGGCTGATGTCCCATTTTCTTTTGGTGCTGGACAATCTCTCCCATGAGGACTCACACCAGGTGCTCCTAGGTGGCTCCCGACCCTGCTTCACACAGTGGGCAACCAAGATGGCTGATGGATGGGTGACCTTCTCCCAGCCAGGAGAGCTTCCTCACTCGGGACCTCAACAACAGTGCTCACACATCAGCCCTGAGGTAAGGTGGCTGCGGTCTGGAGACTTAGGGCTGCCCTCATGCATCTCCCTCATCCCAGCTCCTGATCTCCCTGTGCCCTCCAAGCAGCAGCCTGGCCCGCAGCAAGCTAGCTGCAACATTGGCAGAAAAGCACTTTAAGAATTTGCTTGTGGCATAAAGCTAAGCCTTACCAGGCTACAGGGAGGGCTGGCTGCTGAAATCTTTGCTCATGGCAAAAATCTCAGTGCCCTGGACAAAGTCTGATCTCCGTGCTGCAGTGGCCATGATGGGCTCCCCTAGATCCAAAGCATTTTGGCTTGGGGATCTTGCAGCTCCTCTCAGGTCACTTACCAAGCTGAGGAGCCCTGTGTCCATGTGTGACCCAACCCTGGCTGCCCTCACCACATCTGCATAAAATGCTTGAGAAGTGTCTTTCAGATGCCTCCATCAGCTACATCTCTATTTGGAAACTAAGGGCCGAAACCCTGTGCCTTTAAATTTGTCTGGTCTTAGCCCCTTACTTTGATCTTCTTTACCAGGGATAGGTTTGCCTTGTCATATTTTGTATTCCCAGCCTGCTGAAGAGGCCGATCCCTGGAGCAGAGAGCAAGGCCAGCCCTGCCCTGGCACTCTTACAGGGCTGCTCCTGCTGGAGCTGCCTGAACAAAGCACTGTTTGAGACTGGCTTTGGCGGCCCATGGCTCCCTACAGGGATCTTTTCCATTTCTGAGAAAAATCTGGCAAATTTTTGCTTTTTCTGTCTTGACGTTTGTGACTGTTCCCACACGAGAAGGCGTGAGTTGGGGACTGAACGAGTTGGGTCCTGCAGGCTCTCGGCAGAGCGCTAAAGACTAGACACCTTTCCCTCAAGAAGTTTTATGGATGTTGCATAATTTGTGGGTTGATAGTTAATAACTAACTCCTGCTACGTTAATCTACTTTTGCCCTCCTCTCCATGCGTCTACTGTCTGGGAAATCAAGCTGGGGGAAAAAGCGTTATAAATAAGGTAAAAATTGTGCCTAGGTAGTTCTTGGAGGGGAAGGTTGCTCTTCTTCATTAGAGTCTGATGATGAGTAATTAAAGAAGAAGATGACTTCTCTAATTACTGATATAAGCATCTTTACTGACTCCAGGAGTCAGGAGTATCAGTTGTTTGAAAGGGAGTGCTTACTAAGAAGTGTTTTGTTTTTTAAATAATATTTTGAAAGAAAAGCACCTGGTTTAGGAGAATATCTGACTGGACGGAGACTTGTTCTGGCAGTGCTGAACTGCATCATGCGCGTGGGGACAAAAGTGACCTCAGGAGGATGGGTAATATTGCTCTATCATGAGACGAGTTGTACTTGTCATGGCAACTATGCCGAGGAGAGGGCAGGATTTAACACAACTTTCTCACTTCAGTTATCCCACTGAAAAATGTATGCAGATCCCCGTTTTTTGTGAGTCCCAGAGACTTTACAAAAGGAGTCAAGGCTCTGGCCAGAGCTGCAGGGGCACTTTGGGTTGAGGTGTCCAGCAGTCATTGAAGTATGCAACTCCTTTTCTACCTTTGGGCACTCACCATCTCCCACACTGATCTGATAAACCCATGTTGTTTAGGTTCAGATTTACTCCTGATACTGCTTTTCAAAGCCTCTTGATAAACCTTTCTGCAGTCAGCTTGCTTTTGAGTGACTGACTCTATCGTCAGCTGCAGATACTTTCTTCCCTTGGATCTCAGATGGGAGCTCAGCTCTCTGGCCCAGCATCTACCTCCAGTGTGTCCATCCCCACCTCAAAATTCAGGAACTACCATAACGCTGTAGCACTCCTACAGCACCGCCAGCAGCAGGAAGCCCAGACTCAGACCCGCCTTTCCTAGCACACAGCCCTCTGCCACACCTTTATTAGCTGTAGTGCTGCAGAAAGGACCGTCTCAGGTCTTCATGCGTGCCTTCGCTCTGCTCAGCTTGCCTGAAAAAAGAGATTTTAGACCGTTTGCTCTGAGGCAGCCAGCTGCAGACTACAAGCACCTGCTTCACCCTCCACATTCTGAGGGCTTGCAGGCCTGCCACAGCCTTAGAGGCTGCCAGAGCGTAGCACAGTTCATTTAAATTTGAACAAAGTATTGAACTTTATTTTGAGCCCTAAAATTCAAATCAGAGTGCGAAGAACGCACACCTGGAGGATGTGAATTTAAAAAAGAGTAACTGAGCTCTTTTTTAGAGCTGCCCATGTTTCCCATCTCTCTGGTTTTATTATCTGGAGAGCAAACACTAAAAAACCAAATCCTTTGCATTGAAACATCTCCAAAACATGGACCTCACTGAAAGATTTTCACTGACATTTTTCTGAGAGGGAAAAAGTTACTCCTTAGGTAATACACCTTTGTTTCTTTTCCATCAGAATAAAATTTTGGTTAACACAGAGGGACTACCCTAACTGTGTTAAGTTAAAAAAAAAAAAGGGGGGGGGGGAGAATTAACTAAACCACTAAGGCTTAATCCCAGCTTAGATTTTGGCAATTTGGGCAGAGTGATGTTTTGGAAACACGGTCAAAACTGAAAGTTACCTCAAAGTTTTCTATAGGAAAATGGCTGCCACTTTTAGTGGGTCTAGCAAAAAATCCTCAATAGTTTGTTAGAGAGAGAGAAAAACAGCTAGCCTGTCCCTGGAGTTATACAGGGCTGAAAATTGGCAAGACTCACCAGGTAATCCTTTTTCAGCAGAGACTTGCAAAGAAACTATCAAGCCAATCCAAGAATAATAAAATTGTATTTGCCTAATTATAGGCTTTCTCTCCCTACAGAACACATGGATTTTAATGCCTGTTTCAGGTACTTATCATACATGAGAATGTAGTATATTTTTTACTGCTCCTTCCTTCTCTTTTACTCGTGAAATACCGGAGTTTTCCAAACACGATGCTGAACTCTCAAAGACTAAATCCTTAGCTGGTAGAAAATGGGATAATGCAGCTATACTGATTTGCACCAGCCCTGTTATATCACCTAGATGCAGAGTGGAGCTGCTTTAATTCTTTATTCTCATTTGATTTAATTTTCAAAAACAATACTGTCTTACAAAGTACATGTTTACAAATGAGTCAAAACTCATTACACAAACAATTTAATTGTAAGCAGGTTAGATCAGCTTTCTTGTGATAAGAGCTTCTGATATTGGTGTCTCTTTCTTGTGCAGGCTTAAAACTTTACTTGCAAAATCTCCTTGTATTCCTTTGAACTCTCTTGGGAGATTAAAAAAAAAAAATAAATACTCCAGTTAACACTCCCTCATTTCATTTTTAAAGGTCATGCTTAGAGCTGGCAGTTGTTATAGGAGCTGTCCTCTGTAAAGAAAAGTCTTAACTAGCCAGGCACAGACTTAACCTCACCATCGAAAAACTAACATTGTCACTAGGATATGGAGAAACCATGGTGAAGAACTAGCAACAGCGAGACCACGGCAGAATGAGCAGTCGGCATCTGCTCGGTGGGCCTTTATCATGCAGTGTTGTATGTACGATTCAAAATGCACAGGACGATTGTTGAAATGATGTAGACAAATTGACTCAAATTAGTTTAGCATGGGCCATGCAAAGTTTAAGCTTGTTTAGCCCAGACACATAGCAACAGCCGCCGTGCTTTGGAAGACCATGTGTTCAAAGTGCTAGCGAAAAAGTGGTATTCCAGTCCACGTTTGCAGGGTTTGCTTTTGTGCCTGCTTGCCTCTTTTCTTAATTTTGCCTGGCTCTAGAAAGTCCTGGCAGAAGCAATCCCTGCTGAATACTACACTAGCACTGATAATTTTATAGAAGTACTTGTGAGCTTTAATGTCATTTTATACTTCCTTAATCTTTTGACTGTTACTTAATGACAAACAAATCCCCAAAGAACTGGGAAGGGGGGGAAGATTAAAAGGATTTTGAGATTGTGTTCTCTGCTTTCAGTCAAACTGTCCCAAATCCTGCCAACACAATTCTCCAGTGCCCTATGACACCCCTTCCCAGACCACCAGGAGTGAGTTTCTTATTGTATTTACAGTAATCTAATTACAACAGTTCTTCAATTCACAGCCAGCTTTGGTATACAGGCTTTAGCAAGAACCCTCCTCTCAGTGCAGATTGTGAACTTTAATCTTTTAAACTAACACACTCACAGAACCCCCCAAAAAATTTTTGGAATGCTTGTGTAAGCTACTAAGATGTGTTCCCCCCCCACGCCCACCAATGCTTCTGTCATCTTTTTGTTTTCTTATGTGCCAATTTACTGCCTAAGAGTTACTAGAGATAATATTCTGTAAAGTTATAAAATGATGGTAAAACCAGGTTGCCTGCCAGAAAATTTCTTTTAAAAAAGATATTTTTCTAAATATGTGTAGTTCCCTTAATTTTTTTTTACGTCTCTGCATTTCTGTAGTTGAAGAAGCAGCTACGTAGAAGAAATAGAATAAACACTTTACTTAAACATGAAATACAGTCTCAGCTTAAAATTGTCATTGCCCAAAATCGTTTGATGCAAATCTTAAAGCTGATTATTTAGAAGAATCAGATGACAAAAGTAGACAAAGTTTGTACATAATAAAAATATCAAGAAAATGAAGACAGAAAAGATTGTTTTGTATGAAGCAAAATATAAAACAAAAGTAGAATCTCCAATGAATTAGCAAATCTGGACATTCTTAGTGTGTCATTGCAGCCATCTAGCTATATGCACAAGTATTGCACTATTTTCATTTCCATCACAGGTTTTGCACTTCAAGCTTTTACAGTAATACTGGGTTTACCAATACACATCTTCTGGAAGTCTAAGGGAGCTTTTCTCTTCTGCCAGTTTGGCATTTGATTCTGAGAGCAACGCTCACATGAAGTCTAATTCACTGAAGTTAATAAAATCTTCACTCCCAAACACATCAGGAATAATTAATTTCCAATATTATTATAAAACTTAGTCTCCCCCATTACCATGTCCTTTAGCAGATGCACAGAAGGCAGAAATACATGTATGCTCGTATTTAATTTACTAGTGTTTCACATCCTCAGTTTGGCCTTTGGTATCTCTTTGGTTGGTTTATGTGAGGCTTATCAATCATTTTGCTTTCTAGTATGTATCAGCATTCCTTGTCACGTCAGAGTTGGTTTAATACTTAATTCCTCCTGTTGAGATTCATTGCTATGCAAGCTGAAATGAGCTGGACAGTCAAACCTCAGCTATTTCCTACCGTTTTCTGTGAACCTTGAAAAACTGGGAACGTAGCAGTGTCTTTTCTGGTCTCACATTCACTCTTGAAAAACTACTTCTAATGCACCTTTGTGCTATTTTCCTCTGAGCAAACTAGCCATGGAATTAGTCAGTAAGTGAAGCAATTATTTAATGTGTAAAATCTTTAGTTTTCTAGATAATGCATATGCTCTGCTCAATACAAAGAACTCAGAATAATGAAATGGCTTTGAAGGGGTCATATGAAAGAGTAAGAGACAGCAGCTGCTTGGAAACCTCCCAGCTTTCATCAAAATGTTTTGGAAATGACAGATTGTATGTTGTACTTTATTTCTGTGAGATCTAATTTAAATTTTAATCTCTGGGATAATATATCCAATCTTCACAGTCCAGTAATTTATCAGGTTGGACAATGTACAGGAAATACTCCTTCCCTTATAAAAACAAAGTTATTTACCAGTTCGGGAGACATTCTCATGTGAGGTTCTTGGGCTCCTCTAACAGAGGGAAAACATACTGCGTTGCTGCAAAAGGTGTGGAGCAGGGAAGCCCGAAGTGTACGAATGCCATCTGCTGGCTTGATTAAAAAATAGGACCCTCCTGCAACACTGCTGGTATCTTTGAAGACGAATGTGGAGGACCAGATCTCATGAGCCAGTCACATTATTCCGTATCACTCATGTCAATAGAAGAAGAATCAAGCTGAGACTATATAAGCCAAATCTGACTTAATGTGTATGTCTGTGTTTGAGCATTAGGTTTGTTTAATGTTTTATGTCATCAGGGCTTAGTGAGATTAGGAATAAAAGGCATCTGTGCTTGCAGTTTTGCTGAATATCACGTTTAGATGTACTAATCCTCATGTAAGTTTATACCCATTGGACTATTGTTTTGTATGCAGCGCTGCACGGAAAGGGTTCTGCACAGCAAAGCCAGCTTTATCTCAGGTGTTTTCATCTCTCTGGGTTTGTAACCAGCTTTCCTTTTCAGGGCAACAATCTGGCTTGCTCCAGCAGGGAGTCTGGAGAGAATGCGCTGCCCAGGAGGGCCTGGGGGTGAAACACAGAGCAACCCAACTGGGCACAGAGGAACCCCCACCTGACAGGAACTTGTAGCCTCTGGGAATTTCTCCTTAGGGTTCAAAGTGTAAACAGCAGCAAAAGCCATGTATTTTTTAATTAAACCACAGACTAGAGTCCAATCATTTGCACGGGGCAAAATATTATGAATTTTAGAAGTATTTGATGAGTACTCGAGGATCTTTCTTCTTAGCACACTCCTACAGAAACTGGTAAGCCAGCCTGAAGTATGATGCTAAAAGACAATCTCTTTCTGAATATGGTCAAGTTTGTGCCTTGCGTAAGTGCTGGCAGACAGTCATAACCCATCTGCCCTTATCATGATGGTCCAAAGAATCAGGAAGTAAAAATTAAGTATGAATCCTCACCATGGCTTGTCCTTCTCTTCTGGACTGAACTCAAAGTCCAGGTGTGGAGGAGGATGGTTCCTTGCTAGGCTCATCCCTAGTTTCAGCAGAGCCAGCTGGCTGTGGGTCATGCATTTCCTGAGCAGCTCACATCTGGCAGAAAGGCTGGCAAGTGACAGACCCAACCTGTCTACTAGTTTCTTTTTTTTGTGAGACTAAACCAGAGAAGCAGCTGCTGCTTAGGGACTTTCCAGCTCACTCACACACCAAATTCTTTGAGGAAACACCAGACCAGAGCTGGAGACAGTGCCCTTTATGGCAGCAGTGCAAGGCACAACTTTTCTAAATTTGACACAGACCTCCAAATTCACAAGACTTAAAACATATCAAATGCTGAGTGGGTTTAACTCGTCCTTACTTGCCTTCTGGCTCCTGAGCCATTCAGATTTACAGGCAACTAATTCGCTCTCCACAGCATTGCTCCAGGCACTGTAGGATGTCAGCATGGACGGTTTGGTGTGTGATTTTATCTGTATAGAGATGGGACGGGTTTGGGTGATTTTGCTTAGAAATATTAGGATATTTTTAGAGACTATGTTTGCAGTTTGTAATCAAAACTATCATATTGTCATTTTATAATTAACGAGTAGTCAGAACATTCTCTTTCTAGATGTTTGGTTAATTCTCTTGGGTCTATGTATTAACAAATGTCACCATGCCCCTCATACTCCACATAATGCCCAGTGAATATGATGCACTATATTTTTCCAAGGACAATCCATTCTTGTGCAGTTTTACTTATTGCACGGTTCTGCTCAGAAAAAAAAATCTTCTTTTTTTTATTGTTTATTCTATGTACTTCATGTTGTTCAGAAATGACCCACAGTCAAGCAAGCTGAGAAGGCTGTCATTATTTAGTGCCTGAACTCTAAAACAGAGTCAGAGCCAACAGTGTAGGTAATGATGGGAAGTGGTTAATGACAGGTCAATGATGGGATATGACTAATAAAGGGAAAAGCATTATGGAACTGCAAAGACACTGAGTGCACTGCATGGCAGATGAAAACTCCGTAAATCCTTGTAACCCCAAGCCTACAGCCATCTATTTGCCTTCCCACCACCCCTCCTGGTAGCACAGCAAGAATTTCCAAATCACCTATGGCAGGCCCTTGCAAAGCTGCAGCTCCCACCATGGGAGCTCAGGCTGGCCACACATACCACCTCCAACGCCCAGCCTGGGTCTGCTTCACAGGATGTCAGAGAGTTGTACTGGGATGTTCCCTAAGGAGAGCAATCCCATCACTTAGCTCCAAAAAAGTTCTGTGCCTTCTACAGACTGTTCACTGCATTACAGGAGTAAGTCAGTGCTATAAAATGCAAGTAATGAATTATATCATCATCCTCATCATCACTGATAATATTTTTATCCTTTTCCTGAAAAGAAAAAGGAATTAAAGGATGTATAGGGTTTGATTAGAAAAATGGGGAGAAGGAAGGAAACTATAACCCTTACAGAGAAGAAGGGTACAAAACTAGAATTTAGATCTAGTTGTGTACGGAATTGTGTTTGACAGTGTTCAGAGAAGGTTGGGTCCAGGGTTTGTAAAACCACGTGGCTTAGTTTACTTTTGAATGTTTCTTTCATCCCTCAGTATATGCCAGTTTATAGGTATGGAGTGATCAGGCAGACATCAAGCAGCATTAGAAAGCCATAAGGTCATGAAATACTCACTTCTTAGCAGTGTCAATATTATTTTCTTATTTGAAGTTAGGTGATTTGTAGTTCAAAACTGAGATGAAGGTACTTTTCTGAGTAATTCACTACCTGTTTTACAACTCCTTGTTTCTTATTTGTCTTTTCGTTTGTAGGGATAAACTCAGTAACAGCAAAAAAGAGTCCCTGGCATGTCGCAACTGTGATACGCACACCTTCAGGACCAGTGGCAACCTGTTGGCTCTCCTGATTAACAGCTAGCAATGATCAGACCATCTATAGACCTTAAGACAGATCGTGGAATGTTTTATTGTTATGCTGCTACCTCTGGAAGGTACCAAGAGTACCTGAAAGCACTTGCTTATCTATAACCTCGCAATAAAATAGCTGTAACAAAGTATGGAGCTACCTGCCTGATTTTCCAAATGCTTGGATGTCTCATCAGTCCGCTGGGAAGAATAAGGAAGCAGAGCAGGGAGCTGAATGTCTAATTAACTTGATGCAAGGCACGTACTCAGCTCTGCAGACCCCATGGGAGACAAAAGCAAGGGAAGAGGTGCTCAGTGCCCTTACAGGCCTGGGTTTTAGCTTCGCTTTGTTTGTAACCTCAAAACCATAGAAGGACTTCTTGCTGTGTAGATCTATAAATCTGGTAATGTTTTAATTCATAACAAAAATGGAGGCATGGTAGAGATAGACTTGACAAGCGACTTCATGCTTAGCACAGCTTGTTATTTTAAATGTCAGTCTCCTGGGGGAGGTTCCCGTGCCAACAATTTTCTGCAGAGGTTAGACGCTATGGAAGTGGGTGAACAAACCCCCAACCTGTAAATCAGGCAACCTTCCACCTTAATAAAACAGAACAAAAAACTTACAGAAATGCACTAATATGTAGAGCACATAGCTGGGAAACAGCAAAAAGGACATTTTATTTAAAACAGGATAAAAATAACAAACTGTCACAAAAGAGTTGCTCCACTTCTATGCAGCATGCCACACCTAGGAGATAGCAGTATTATCATCTATACCTATTTATTCAAGGCAGGGTTCTGACCTTTCCAGGCTCATTTGTTTCAGCAAACTTTGCTCATGCGACTCATAACTGCTCACAATTGTAAGACCTACAAGACTGGAACATCAAATAATTGCTAATAATATAAAGAAAGGAGGAACAATACTGTTTCTTATCATGTGACTTTTTTTTTCTTTAAGAGTCTGAGAAATCACTTCAATTATTTTGATAATTTTCCTGTCAAAGGTACAATTGGTGAATGCACTTCCACAGATATGAAGCTTTTCTGTGATTTTTGCAACAAATCTTAATGAATACATTAAACCCGGTACTATAGTTCTACCAAATAATATTACTGTAATTATTTTGTTCCAGGTTTGTTAATGTCCACCCAATAATTCCCACAGCTGCATGAAGGAAATGCAAATCTGTTCCTGCAGGTTGAGCAACAGATCCAGACTGCTTCAGGGGTTTGGTGGCTTCAGTCTTGTCACTTGACCCCAAAATGACACTGTGTCCTGACCTATAAAATGAGAACAATAAAATCTATTCATCTTTGTAAACATTAGTGTAACATATGGTTGAATAGCAGTATGTAAATTTAAAATCTTAATTAAACTGAGGCAGAATGCCAAGTAATCACAAAGCACATGCTACTTAAGCTCATTAATAGTTCTGCTGCTGGAACCAGTTTTTTAATGCCTCAGTAATGAGCTGACTACAATCTGCAAAACCACAGGTTTTGATAATTTTTTAAAGTATATAATTACATTGTGATAATGGCTTGAAGTTGTGTGTACACACATAACAAAAAAGATACCTCCAAAGAGTTAACAGCCTAAGATTTTAAATCTGTTCTCACTTATTCCCAATCTGTATTGGTATAACCCTGCAGTCAGCTGTGTCCTAAAAAGGGATGAGGATACTCTGGCTTTTCTGTTGGTACCCAGCACTGCAGCGGTGCTTCAGTAGGATGTTTGATCTGTTACTTTCTGAGCCATCAACTGAAAATACTGTCCAACCAACCCACGTCTCTGACTTTCTTCCCTTGCGTACTACAGTCACCCAGTACTCCTAGCAAACAGACAGTTTCATTTTCTGCGAGACGAGATGCATCTGCAGGTAAGGCATCACACTTAATTAAGCATGTCTCTTCATGTGCAAAGAAGACATTATTTATGTTTGAGTGGGGTATGTCACTCTTTCATTTCAACCTAGCTTTTTTAGTAAGCTGGCATTGGCCAGTGGCCTCACTACCAACAACTGCTGGATATTAATCTTCCTCCCTTCCCGTCTTCCTTCCAGCACACTATTAACCTAGGTTATCTACTCAGAGAACCCATTTTTAAGCCCCAAGGTAATTTATATTTCTAATTTGCAAAAGCACAGTTCTTGCCTGCTCTCTCTTCACTACACCACAGGCACGGATCTGTGGTGGGGATGTATTCATATCCATGGCATACAAGTTAGGAGATGGCACCTGGTAAGGCCCATCTCTGGCCTTCATCCTTGGCTGCTCCACTTCATTATCTCTAGAAACCAACCAAATAAAACAGCACATGCAGTATCTTGCTTGCTTTCTTGTTGCACTCCTCATTCAGGTCTCCTGTTGAGCTAATGATTCAGTCAGAGTTTGCTGTCCAGTAACATGCCTGTAGACTTCCCCAGACTTAAGAGCCTGACGCTCTCCCCACAGCTTTGACTTTTCACAACAGCTACCTATGCAAGGAAAAGTGAAGCTGCAAGGCCTAGGAGTCCAGGAGACACATGTCACATTTTAAATTAAGCTCTGCACTGAAAAAGGACAACTCCTTTCAGGGCTGTTTCCTAGGTCTACATTGAATCCAATACAGGGAAACGCCAACCTTGGCTGCAGTAGAAGTAACCACAATCATCATAATGGAATACAAAATGTATATATTTTGATCTTACTTCAATTATTTTCTGCATCTGTAATCATGGTGCATTCACAGAAAAGATCTAAAAACCTATAATCTAAATGAAGGAACCACTCCCCCAGAGGGGAAGACGGAATGTTGTTTTTTTTCTATTTTAAAATTGTTAAGAAGGTGCTTATATGCTATTTCCAGTGAAAGAAGGTTATTTATTTCTCATAAGGATTGAATAATACTGAACAAGTCTTTATACCAACAGCAGACCATCTTTGATACTATTTATGAAGGAAACATTCAATGCATGAAAAATGAAATGAGACCAAAAATAATCACAATGACGACGTCTCTGCAACAAAAACCTTTTCCTCTGCTTCGTGAACTTAGCAACATGAACAACTTGGCTTAGCAAAGTAACAGGGGCACTGCTCATTTGTCTCTGTTGTTTGCAGAGATGTCAGCCTGAAGTTATTTCAGTTATTACGCCTGCCAGTGAGACTCCACCACCAATGGCTGTGGTTTTACGAGGAAGTTGGCTCTTTCCAGTTGCTCAGCGAAACACTTCACCAACCCAAGTCCTCCTGTGCCATCCTAAGTCTTTCAGCGTTTGAAAAAGAAGATTTGAACCTTGGCAATGCCTTTAATTTTCGATTACTAGGAGGCAAAATATTCTTTGATGCCTCGTGCTGTACAGTTTATGGGTGACTGATTAGCTCTATTACAGCGAAAATATTCAAGCAGCAACTTTTTCTGCTGCCACCAGAAGCGTGAAGCTACAGGCGGTGCATTTGAAGCAGAGCACTGCATGTGAAGAAAGCACTGTGTACACCTGGTCCTCAGGGCAAGGGATAAGGAGCAGCTATAGGAAAATCCCCTTATCTCAAAGACTGGAAAGATGGTAACAGTGGCAGGCACCCTCTGTTAGTACCAGGGAGGTAAACACTGTAGCAGTTCAGAGAGTCGTTGACCTGTCCTCCCAGGTGGAAATTAAGATCCCAGAGTAGGACTCCTGTGTGTCTGTGTAGTTTTTCCAAAGACCATGACTAATTCACGCACCCTGTGTGCCTCCCATGTCCTGAAAGATCCCAAGGCATGCTCCAGACCAGGCACTGCCCTCTGTTTTTCACTTGGATTCTCCTGCATCCATGCTTTCACCCGTTCAGTGCCAAACTAAAGAATATGGCTGGTATTTGTTCGGTGGGTCAGGAATGCCGAGCTCCTGTTATCAGCAAACCCCTCTGAGGCCCGTACAGCATCACATCAATGCTCCTGCAACTGTCTGTGATGTCTGACTGGATCTGCACGTTCTGAGGAGGACGTATCTCTTTCACCTTCATCTCACACCTGTGTTATGTCCCTCTGCACTAAACTGCTGTGGCTGGGGCTGATAAACAGCCTTCAAAAGGCCTCTTTAGACAGACCTCTGTGGAACCAGGGTGCTGCTTTGTATTTTCCATGTCGGAGGTAGGAGCTGCGTGCACACTTTAGACCATAACTAATGATTTTGGAGGAGCCTGGGTAAGACTGTCCCCATACATACCCCTTCGTAGACAGGAGGGTGCAGCAGAAGGGCGGCAGTCAAGCTTGAAGCTGGGTGGAGGAAGCGGAGGTGGTATTTTGCCTATGCAAGTTTTTTTAATCTTGTAAAGCGTTTCATGAGGTATTTAGTACTGTTCTGCTGCTGAGCGTTCTGTTTCTAAACTCACATTCAAAGCACCTGGGACTCCCCTCGCTCCCTTGGCCAACCAACACTTTGTCTAAGGATCTTGAAAGTCACCGTTCAACCCCAAAGACCCTTAGAGATGCACAGGGACAGGCCCCAAAGAAGGGGGCGAGTGCCAGAAAACCTGCCTTTCCCCAAGCATCCTCAGCAGTCTAGTTACCTAGAAAGTCGTGCCCTTTAACCACCACGACTACAACTGTATTCCCAACAGGTTGCATGTGAGTAGCTCCACTGACTCAGATAATAGCAGGGTAAACACCGTTTAACGTAAACCCAGATCCTTTGGGTGAGCGTAGCGGCTTCACATCGCGGTGCTCCCGGCAGGTCAGTGCAGCTCCTTGCTGCACGGAGCTTCTGCGGCCGCCCCTGCCCGAGCCAGCACGGCCAGGGCGCCCCAAGGGCCCACCTACCCACCCCCGCCCCCGTCCGAGGCGCTCCCAGCCCAGCCGCGCCACAGGCCAACTCCCGCACCCCGCCGCATCCCGGCCAGCAACGGCCACGCTGTCACCCCCCTCCTCTGCCCCGCTCAGCGCAGGGCCCGCCGGGCTCTCCGGGTGGCCGGGCTCTGCGTGCCCGGGCCTGCCCCCTTCCCCGGGGCAGCGGGGTGGCCGCGGGCCGGTGGGGGCCACGAGGGTCGGGCTGGGGCCTGCGCGGGCCCGGAGGGGCGGCCGGTCCCTCCGAGGGCGGCCCGCAGGGCCGCGTGTGGCCAGCGGGGGAGCCCGGGGCGGGGGGCGCGCCGCGGGGCGGGAAGGGGGCGGCAGCGGCGGCGCCTGCGCGCCCCCGGGCCGCCGAGGGGGCCGCGCCGCGCCGGGCGCTGGGGCGGGGTCTGCGGGCGCCGACGGGGCGGGCGGCGGCGGGCGCCACGTCGGCAGCGGGGAAAGGCGGAGGAGTAAAGTCTGCGGCGGAGCCGAGCCCGGTGTGTGCGCCGCGCGGTGAGTGAGGGCTGCGCGGCGGCCGCCGCCGCCCTGGCCCCGCTCCGCCGTTAGCCGGGAGCCCGGCGGGCGTGCGGCCGCCTGCGCGTCCTTCCCGCCTGCCCCTGCTCTCTCGCGGCAGCAGGGAAACTTCTGGGGGATGAGGCGGGAGGGGACCCGGCGCGCCCCGGCGGAGCCGCCGGTGGGAGAGGCGGGCCCGGGGAAGCGGGGCCGCCGCCACCTGCCCCCGGCGCTCCGGCCGCCCGCCCGCCCGCCTTTGTGCTTCCTGCCGCGGCACCGGGGGGCGGGAGGCAGGCGGGCAGCGGGGAGGACCGCGCCGGCTGTAGCGGCTTCGCCGCGGCCTGGGCTGCCACGTCAGTGCCGCCGCCCTGCGCTGAGGTGCCCGGCGGCGCCCGCGGCCGGGGGTCGCTGCCGGGAGGCGGGTAGCTGCCGGGGGCGGACGTGGCGGGGGCTGCGGGGACGTGGGCCGCCCTGCGAGCGGGGTGCGGGGCCTCGACAGGCCGGGACCGGCGCCTCCTCGGGACCGGGGCCGGAGCCGGGGTGGCCGCCGCGTCCTGCCCCGCTGCCCCCCCCGCCCCCCTCCGGCCGGGCGCCCCCGCGTACCTGGGCGGGCAGCGGGGCAGCCGCGCTCCTGCCTGCTCTGCTCTCCCCCGTGAACTTCTCTGTGCCGGGAGCAGCTTTGTTCCGGGTTTTTCTTTCCTTCTTTTTAAACTTCGCTGTGTACTGTTGTTTCCTGTAGCACCCTGCTCTTTATTTCATCCTCTCAAGTCCAGCTTGATGGAGTAGGATCTGAAGAGGCTTTTTTGTAATTTCTCGGGAGCAGCTTAGCTTTCTGCATTCTCCTAGCCTAAGCATTTACGTGGTGTGGCCTGAAAATAAATGCAAGTTAATTTAGCCATACAGCTTGTTCTGGTCATTGGGGGAAGCTCATGGGCAGCCTTTGTGGATGCAATTAAATGCTTCCTTCTGCTCGTTTAACCAGGATGTCGCCCTGTAAGGAAGATAAATACCAAGCGCGCATAGCCTGCTTCAGTGTGTCCAGAGCGTTGCTTCAGGCAGCGTGTCTCTGTATAACTGGAAAGGTACATACGAGATAGCCTAATTTAGTGTACCAGTACCGTTTTGTATGCGCATCAATTTTAAGACTGCTCAGTAAATGCTCTCCAGGCTTTTTCTTGTTCAAAGCTTTGTGTTTTGCTGTGGTTAAACATTCAGTAAAGTTGGTGTTGCCTCCTCAGGATAGAAACGGACTGTGTCACAAAAGCGCAAACCGAAAGGTGGTCCTTGTCCAGCAGGTGAACGGGTCTAAATGTTGGGCAGGAGGCAGCAAACAGGTGGTGGATGCCACAGAGAAAGTTGTTTATTTCGTTAGCAGGGGTGGCAAGGGCATTCAGCAGCTGCTTTATCGTGCTGGCTGTTAGGCATTGCAAGTTTTGTCTTTGTAGGTCTCCTGGGAGAGCTGAGGTGAGTGTAGAGCTTGGGCATTGGGAAGGCATTACAAGGAATGGGGACGTCTCTGCCTTAGAAAGCTGAGCTAGCAGGAGACAGAGGATGACCAGACTGGTAAAATGGAGCTTCCGTGGCCTTTCTGAAGCTGTGCCCTGTGCCCTGCTGGAATTTACCATTTAATTTCCAGAAACCGGTTTTGGAGGACTAGAAAAGGGGAATCTGGGTTCCTCTGTCTTTGATTTGGTATCTTGTGAATCCTTGCTTCGGAGAAGACTTGAGTGACAACATCAGGTGTTCCCTAGAGCCTCTTCTGGAGCCTGATCCATACTTTAGTTGAGGGTAATGGAGATACGGTGGATTCCCTTGTAGGCAGATAATGATGTTGTAATGTCCTGGACAGAGTTAAGGGTTTTCTTTTTGCAGGAAATATGCTTCCTTTTTTGTTTTAATACAGATATATCGTATTACCTTCCCAGCTGTGTGCTGAACCCTGCATGCTGTGAGATTGTTTATGTTTCTTAGGTCAGACTTGGCATCTTTTTTTTGGCAGGGGCTTGTAGCCCATCTTGCTATAGGTTTACAAGTGAGCTGTGGTTCACGCTTGGAAACTTCTGATCAACTTTTTGTAGTCTTCCTCTGAAACCTGTGTCTTTTTTTCCCTGTGAAAAAGGCATGTTTGCTTCCAAGGCAGTCTTGCTTTGTATATAAGTCTGAATTTTCAAACTTGGCTTTTAAACAGAAGGCTTGTTGAAATGTCAGCTATGCTTTTGGTTTTTAGCTACATGCTTTCTACGTGCCTGGATTTGTTTTTTTAACGCTGTTAGCATTGACTCTTTCTTCTTGCTGAAGCTCGGTTATGTCTAAGAGAACTAACAGCACTGAGCACTCTTGCCCGTAACATGTTACCAGCCCTAATCCAAGGCATAAAGCAGGGAGCTAATAGTCAGGAGTCGTTTGTGCAGCTTGAAGCACTACCCTGAAGAGCAGCCATGGGTGGGATTACCTTTTTGGCTCCATATTTTTTTCCTTATTTAATTTGGAGAGTAAAAGCACTGTTACTCTTCCCAAAACTTATTTCTTAAAGTATCATCCATAAAAATATTTTTTTGTGTACGTGAAAGATGTCAGGTTCACTTTGAAACCTGCTGCAGCCACTGAAAGAGGGGAAGGAGAGCTGTGCATGTGGCAAGAGCTGTTTTGTTTTCAGTCAGCTCTGTAGCCAAGCTTTCTAACAGCTTAGCTAGCGGGCAGAAGGAAGATAATTTTTTCATGGTGGACTAAGATGAGGTGACTGGTTTGTTTGCACTTCTGTCAGGTGAATAGTTCCAGCACTGTCTGCTGCTGCAGCAGTCTTCTGGAGCAGTGTTATGCTGCCAACTGAAATTGGCCCCATCCTTGGGTAGTTTCATTGCTGCCTGCAAATATCTGAGTAGTGGCATTGAAACTCGCCAGTTTTTACTGGCTGCTGCTTGGGCCAGGTTTGCTGTGCTGAAACAGTAGGGCTTTTTGTCTGTGAAGTCAGGAAGAAATCAAGAGCATCATCTGAAGCTTGGGAAGTTGCACATGCATCTGTAATGGTTAGAGCCCACTTCTCAATGGAAAGCTAGAATTTTACACAAATTGTTGTCTAAGAACTACAGACTTGTTAAGGAAAGGCCATGTCTAAATATGGATTACCACACTTTGTAGTAATCCTCGTGACAGTGTATGGAGCAATTAAAATTACTTCGTTGCCCAAGAATACAGAAGAAATCAGTGTTTTGGTGAGATAAATATCATAAAATGTCGATGTCTTAAGGCCATGCTGACTGTGCTTTTCCTCTGTTGTAGGGTTTTTTATTTATGATTCTCTCTATACACCCATGGCAGGTATGTGACGGCAGCGCTGTTCCATAAGATGTCACTAACCTACTTTTCTTGTAGGTGTATGCAGAATACTTTTGTGGAAACAACTAACTGAAGCCTTCACAAAGGAATATATTTGGTGAGAAAGTTTTCTTCTTATCAGTTCTGTTATGAATGTATGTGTGGCTGTACCGTTACCTCCAGAGCTTTCTAGCGCTTTCATTGAGGGTCCTATAACGGTGTTAGTGTTTCATAAATGGCTCTTGAATTAAAAATCCTCTTCTAAACCACTTCTTTCTTTATAATGATATGAAACTTTGAAGCTTCTTACATATTTCATATTCTGACAGTATGGAAGTGTGTTTTCTTCTTTAAAACCAATTGAAATTGACATTTTTTTAGTATGAAGGTTGATACGTATTTTAATGCATTCTTAAAAAAGATGAGAAGTTACCCCTTATTTCTTGAATGACTAGCACCCTTGTAAGCACATAAGGAAAAAAAAACCCAAAGTAGTTTACATGTGTCCCTGTTTGAAATATCCTTTAAGATCTGGGTTTGCTTCCACTCCTTAAACAAAACACAAAACTTGCATATTCATCTGCAGAGATGAAGAAGGAAACGGGAGAGTGCCACTGATGGGCTAGATGTCTGCTTTGTGAATATCTGTATGCGTTCTGCCCAGGACTCATAGAGATCCTACCTCATTTCATGTGATCTTTTACTGCAGGTGTTGAAGCTGGAAGCTTTTCCCCAGTGACACAAGACACTGTGAATTTGGCATCACAGGATGAAAATGCCAAAGGAAGACTATTTGTTTGCTTGCTTCTTCCCTTTTCTTTAGCCAGTCAAGCATACTTTGAAGAAAACTCTGAAAAACCTATCAGAAAAGTCCCAAAGTTCAGGCTTCTGATAAATCTTTGCCTTGTTGCATGTGCTTGCAGTACCAGCAATAATTGTGACTAATGGGTCAGTGCATAAGGGACTTTGAATCTGCTGATTCCAACTTAAGTTTCTAAAGTTCCTTAATCAGTACTATGCCTGAATGACCTAATTCTCTGCACAAAAGTCTCATCCTTGCACCTCCAGATTGGTGCCTTAGGTATTAGCAGAGTTTTAATCTCTGTTGGGTCTCATGATTTTTGCTTTCTTCTTCTTTGTGGGGACACACCTTTAGCAAGGAGCGTGAAGACAAACCTTCCTTAGGATACGCTGCAGTCTGGTGTCCAGGAGGCCTTTTGCAAACTGGGACATACGAGCTTGGACCTTAATAGACAAAGGAGGCACTGAACTGTAGGTGAGTGCTTTCACCTTGATGGAATTGCATAATTTCTGCTTTTCTAACTACAGTTTTTGAAGAAAATTATATTCCTGCCCTCTTCGTCTGAAAACTGGATGAAGTCATCTGCCACCGAGTAGTTATTCCAGGCCTTTGACCTCCAGTCGATAGAGAGATACTCACCTCAAATCTCTGGAGGGGAGCCAGGTTTAAAACTTGCTCCTGTGCATAGTATTTTCTATTCACCAGATATGCTACACTTTGTGTAGCTCACAGGATTTTTGGATCACTTTTCAGAGGCTTTTAAGTCTCCTGATGTGTTAAGTTAAATACAAGGATGCGTGATGCAGGCTGTAACCTAGATAGCTGAAAATTTTCTGCTGAAGTCCTTTGTTGGATCTCAGTCTTGATTCTGTGATGCACTGGAGAGCTTGTACAGAGAAACAAAAGGACTTGAATTGCTCTTTGTGAGCTCTTGTGTGCCCAGTTCTGTTTCGGGTCAAGCTTTGAGCCTTTTCTGACTGTGATGTGATGCTGTTTACACTTGCACTGATGTAGTGGGAGGACAGTGAGTAAAATCTAGCATAAGCTGGTTAGGCACATCTCTTGCAGCATGCCCGGAGTGCTTCCAGGCACCTGTAGAGCCAGACCTCATACAGTAGTTTTCAGCTTTCTGATCTGTGGACCCCTGAAAGCTCCCATCTGTGTAGAACAAATTCAGCCCTGCGACAGTAACTTATTTCCCTTAGCTGCTCCATTCAGGCCTGTGTAGTACTCCCTTGGCTTCTGGGGTCTGATAGCAGCAGGTTACCAGTGCCTGGGCTGTAGAAGATGGACTGCTGTGGTCCATGTAGTTATAGGAGAGTGAAGTATTTCTGTGGTTTAAAAGGAGTTGCGGTTGTGTTAAATCATTGCATGTGAGCGATGCGTTGTGTAACATTCCTATCTGCCTTTTAGAAAGTAGCTTGGGGTCAAGAATTAAGTAACCTTGAGGTTCTAGGGAACATAGCAATGGAGTGAATGCTTAGTATTATTACTTCTTCTAATGCAGTGCTGTGATTTTATATGCTTTTTTTAACACTTTATCAATAAACTAAAACTTTGCTGTGAAACTCCCCTGCCAATACATTGCTTTGCTCATTTAGTTTTGCAGGAACAGCAAGCAAATCTGACGGTGGCCTAAACTTGATTGTGGAGAGTTATGAAATCATCTTTTACCTGCGCCATTTGCTGGTCTGACTCTTTGGACAGGTCTTATCTTAATTAAATACTTGTATGATGACTAGCACAACAGATCCTTGGTACTTCAGGGCTGTATCTGCTGTCAGTGCTGCTGTGTCCAATACCTTCTTAACAGCAGAAAATACTAAAACTTGTGTGGAGCCTTGTGACACTTTCTAGCATTCTGCCATGTTCAAAACTGGTAACTTATTCCCAACTCTCCTCTAAAGTTGTTGATAATCCCTGAGAGTGTTTTTTTTCCTTTCTTCATAAGATTAAATAGCTTCTCTGAGCCTCTTATGAGGAATTGTTGACAGAAACTTTTTGAAGCTCAAACAAGCAATTTCATCTGGGTTTCTTATGAGAGTTACATGTTGGCTAGATATAAATATATTAGCAGAGGTAGTTCTTTATTAAAAAAAAAAATAAATTCTCTGGCTTAACTCATTTGTGTCTCCCTTGAGTCTGCTTTAAAACTGTTTTGGTCACTTTTTTTATTCCTTTGAAGTAAGGCTTGCTAGGTTGTGACTTATTTTACTTTATTTGCTGCATTAGGGAAGGTTCTAAAAAACCTCAAAACTTCCAAATTCCTGAAGAGTAATCATCTTAACAAACAAAATAGCCACATGTGAAGTAGAAACATAGTTGCTTCATCTTTGTACAGATGTTTTGATCAAATAATGTCAGGCCTGTCAGTTTCTTACGGCATCTGGCTTCTCAGGGTGCTTTATATGTTTGTTTCAAGTTGGAAAAAAGCAACAACCTACATGTAACAATACAGTGAGGATGAAATCCTTGTATTTCTTCCAGCTTGCTTTAGATGAATGCAAAGAAGTACTTGAATTGGGTCCTTTCTCAGAACCTGATAGCCCTTGGTTGCTCCCTGTGATCGGTCAGGCTTTTTTTTTTTAATGACTTACTGATTTGTGAATTAATAAAAGAACAAGAAATTCTGTAATGAAACTTTTTCAATTTGTGCCTTAGCCCTTATGTATTTAGTCTTCCGTCCGGATGTGTTTGTTGCTACTCACTTTCCTATTTCTTAGCTTCCCCACTTGCGTTTCAGGCTTTTGAGAGGTACTTGTTCAGCATTGCCATCAAATCAGCCATCATGGTGGTAGGTTTTTTGCTTGCTTTCCAGTAAAGGTACCTTTCTTCTGTAAAGGTACACGTGTTTTCTGAGTCATGAACTGATACCTTTAGTGCTGATTGTGAGGACTCCTAAATGTTCAATTTAGGCTTGCTTCTCATCCAAAAATCTATCATTTAGCATGTGGGTGCTGTTTTTTACTGCAGTGTTTTGACTTTGTAATTACACTGTGAGGGTGTTAGCTGCTGTTTTCCAGGTGAGTCTTCCCACCCTCAAGTTCTGCTTCTGTCTCCTTATCCTTTCTTCAGATCCCAGCCTCTGCTTTCTCTCCCAGAGGATGTACAGAGAGATCTGGCCATGGCAAGAGAGGCTGGAATTACTTTTGTGGTGGTCGGCGACTCCTGGAAGAAATAACATTTTTTTTTTAAAGGCTTACACAGGGAAAAGGGAGCTAAGAGGTCACTGGCAGGAAGATAGAAGGATGCTGAGTGGCATAATGCAACTTGTTTTTCTTTCTCCTTTTCCTGACCTTGGTGCCAGCTGGGGAGGGAAAGCAGGATTGGCAGGAGGGCTCGGGGGAGGAGGCAGGACTTAACAGCAAGGCACACTTTGATGGGGGAGGAAAGCGGGAGGGAAACCTGGACTAGATACTGCTTTCTTCCCCTCTGAAAGGAAGATGCAGTAAGCAGAGCTGCTGATTTGCACTTTCTTCTGTGCTTCTTCCCCTCACTGTCAGGGACTGCTGTTCTAGAACTGTTCTAAGAAACGACTTCTGGTGTAAAGAAATCTTCTTTCTGAACTGTTTTCATTGGAACGTTTGTGTAGAGTTAAACCAGTCTAGTTCTGCTGCTGTCACCACCCTGTGTATGCAATACAGCTATAAGATAAATTGACTATTTTGGTTACAATTCTTTTATGTTGTTTTCATGGCATTTGTTTAAATTCTGCTGCAAGGACTTCCTTCTTTAAACTACTGCTTTCCAGGTACTAACATACCTTATAGGCATGCTGCTGTTGTTTTTCTAGTGCCCACCACCTCTATGACCACTAGGCCTTTCTTTTTTAGTACTTAAACACAAACTGTTGTATGGCAGTGGCTGTTTTGTTTTTCATACTGGTTTTCTTCCTGATAGCTTTTTAGATGCACTTGGTGTGGGGTGGCAGCTCTCACCAAGCCTGCTGGGCTGGTGGAGGGGTCCTTTTTCAAGTATTGAGTCTGGCTGAAGAATGCAAAAGCACAGTCAGATAATAAAAAGAGCAGCAGTTTGGCAGGAGCTGCTGGCTTATCTGGTAATGAAAAAGAAGCTCCTGTTATGTGGAACTTAAACTAAGTGAATTTTGGATTCATGAATTAATTTATGCTTTGCCAGAAAAGATGTATAGCATATGTGAATTTCTCTTTCAGGCAATAATGAATCAAACGGACAAAAATCAGCAGGAAGTCCCATCATACCTTCATGATGAACCACCAGAAGGTATGTATTGGTTTTTACAATACAAAGTAAAGTCGCAGAAATTAATCAGAAGTTCAGTTCTCTCTAAAAAAAAAAATGGATCTGCAAGCTGAACGCCTTAACTTTCATTTAAGTAACAGTAAGCAAGCCAACCCTGGGATGGAACGGGCCTTGATTATTGTTCACATCTGCATTATCCTGATTACAATAAGGCCGTGGAACATAACTCAGTAAATAACTGATAAATTACAGAGAAGATGGGCAAATACTGAAGTACATACTTTGCAGATCAGTTTCCAGAGGTGTGAATTGGTCTAATGGGTAGTTACTTCTGCTGTTTGTTCTGTGAGATGGAAAGAGCCCAGCTTCGCTTCTGGACACCTTGCGGAGTTCATGGTCCCTGTAACTTTTGAACAAGATGTAAAAAAGTTCCAAATATTTTTTAAATACTACTTTTGGAGGCCCTTTTCCATCATACAATTATCTGTGGTTCAAACTGTTGACTTAATCACATGGTTTTGTGAAAACAAACACACACTTGACTTCATTAATACAGTGGCATCTTGCTCTCCTGAACAAAATGTATCCTAAATTGGTTATTAGCTCTGCAAACAAGATGCAGTTGCAAATGTGCAGAGTTCCCTTCCAGGCTGTGGAACGATGAGACTGTGAAGAGTCCTGTCTGCATAACAAGACTAGAAGCATACTAGATCAAAAGCCATTCCTGGCATATAGATTGTCTGTGTTCTGTCTTCTCTTGCTTTAAGACCAAATGTGTTGGATGTAGAGGTTGGTGAGTCCCAATTCCTCTTGGGTCATTGCTCTTCAATTTATAATGGCCCTTTAAGCTCAGTGTGTTTGTCAGTTTGGTTTTTTTCGTCAGCCTTTATGTGTTGTGTAACTGAACAATTCGCTTCATTTGAACAGCAGTGTTACCTGCTAACTGTAGCAGAAGGGATTGAAGTGGTAATAGCTCACTCTATTCTTAACAACTATTAGAAAGGGAACGCAATTACAGCAAGATGAGAGGAAAGGGAGAAATAGATTTTGGTGACACAGTGGTTCTTAAGCTGTCCTGTACTTGAGCTTGTTACAGTATCATGGTGTGAGGACAAAAACCTTTCTTTCTAAGCTCTCATGGGGTTGTCAAGATCCCAGAAGCATTTCTGAAAGCAGATGCCAGGTTGGAAACTATGCCCTAATGTGTGTTATCGTCAAGTCTAATTTTTAAGGGGCTTTTTTTTTTTTCTGCTCCTTAAATATTGACTTGTGTTTTATGTGTTAAACCTCACATATAGAAAATGAACAGTGGTCTGACATGTAAATTACAACTGATTCTTGAGGAAGGCAGTGAAAAAGTGGGCATTTTCTATCTTTCTGGAATATTCAGTAGGGTGTCTAGATACAGAACATAACAGCAGAGTCTGATAATCACTAGGTATTGCAAAGTTTTATTTAAAATTTGAGAGCAATTAAGGCTGATCTTCTTCTGCACAGTATCTTCTTTTAGTATGACAATAACCAGTTTGAATATGAAGTCTAAATAGATGGAGAAAGTTAGCGTAGTTGGAGTAGAATGAAACACAGCTTGTCTTAACGGACACTCTGTCCTTGAAGAGGCTTTCTCCTTTTGATGAGGTTTCAATGTGCACTCTTCAAGCCCTGTGAGTTCAGTTAAAATTTTGGAATACCCTTGAAGAACATGTCATGCAAGGCCTTCATATGCGATAGGCTTACACCATCATAGAAAGATGGCCAAATGCGGATGGAAGGCTACCAGTTCAATGTTGGCAAGAAGACTGGCTCTCTGAATGGGCTGCCAAAAAAAATCCTTAGAGGAAAGGCTCAATTCCAAAACAAATTTGCAGTTTTTCGTAAAGATATAGTTCCCGTTCATCCAAATCACACTTAACGAGCTTGGTGCCCAAAGGCTTTAAAGAAATACATATGTAGAAGCAGCTTTTGTGCTCACGCCTGCTATGAGTAGTGCTATTCTAATGTGTTGTTTTCTGTTTTGCTAGTGGCGCCAACCTTTGCAACCTGTGTTCATTCAAACTCTTGTTCACGGTTGGACTTTTTTCAGCAGGAAGCTGGCTGCAAGGTAGCATAGTAGAGCCAACCCCTAAATAGGGAACTTGTATCATTTTCTCCCTAGATCTAGGAATTATCTGTATTACCTTCCTCATGCTGGTTAGAAACAAAGGGACCAGGAATACGAATCCTAGAATAGAAATCAACTGGCAATAAAAACTTTGCAGCTGTGGGCATTTACTAGGTCTCATGAAACAATGCCAACAAGAATTAAATGAGAATTTGTCAGCCATCACCAGAAGTTATTAAGGCACCAAATCACAGTCAGTATTTACACTTCTGAAACAGAGTAGATAATGCCAAGGGATTGGCTACCTGAAGTAATGTGAGGAAAAGTGCGTCAAGGTAACTTTTGTTTGCTTCTCTCTTTTTAAGTTAGCTACGATGGGTCCTTTCTCGCTAACGTCAGGTCTGATTCACTGAAATCAGTTCTTAAAAATTCAGTGTGGTAAAGCTTCACTCACATTCACCCTGATGACAGTGATGTGGTTAGATGGAAACAAAGCACTTTCTGACCAATTTTTTTACAAGTCTGGTCACAGGAATCCTCTAATGAATAACACCTGGACTGTGGATTTTATACCAGGCTCTATATACTCCTCTCTAAGTGTGATTCTTTAAAGGCTTTCTGTATGTAAATAGAAATTCTGATCTCTGTGTGCTTGTGTTGGCAATGTATTTTTGCTAGAGGTGTCTAGGTTGAAAGCTGCTGGCCTAGAATGAAGCAGCAAGGGTGTTACTGGCTTGAAGCAGAAGGCTGTCATTTGCTTCTAGTTTCCATGGCCCTTTCTGTTACGTACATCAGTTTCTTAAATAAGAGATACTAGTGTAAGCTGGAAGCATTTTTACTGTTTTTTGCTGCCTTGAGCTGCACTGTTCCTCTGTACGTTTGGTTGGGTTTTTTTCCTTTTTGTCAAACTTGTAAGAATTTCTCTCATTTAGGTGGCATCTTTTGTTTTAATAATTCCAGGCACACACTATAGGAACACCAAACTTCATGCTGCTTTAATGAATTCTGAGTCCTGGGTCAGTCCTGGCATTACCACAGAATCCTTGGAGGTGCATGGGAAGTTGTTCCCCCTCGTTTTTGTCTTGTAGTCGATGAGTGCTGGGAGGTGACTCTTGGAAGCTGTCCTCCGAGTAGTTGTCGTGAGCAGTCAGGGCACTGGAGAGACTGCCGGAGACTGTTTTGCTGGTTTGTCTCTAAGGCACGTCACAGTGCAGAGTGAATGCACTGACAGGGGCTGGATAGAGGTTTCTGATGGATCTAGATCTGATTTTTTCTTTTCCCCTGCCTCTCTAGACTCATCCTCTTCCAAGCACTCACCTCTTTTTTTTTTTTTTTTTTTGTCATATTTGCTTCTTCCCTAGCTCTGGCCCCTGTCATTCCACTTGCTATTTTCTCAGTTCCCCCCCGTTGTTTTTCCCTAAGAAAGGGAAATATTTCTGTTAAATCCTACATAAAATCTACGTGTAGCTAGAAAATACAAAAGACTGTGGAACTCACACCCTACTTGTGTTAACTGGCTGTCTCTTGCCATGGTTCTCTCTGATTATTTTTTTTTTTAAATAGTGTTTGGGGTTGGTGAGGAATTGACAAGACAGAAGCTGAAAAATGCTTACCTGTACAGCATTGTTGTGAAGACCAGAGATTTCTAAAGGTTCACATTGAAAACACTTTGCAGACAAACATGTCAGGGCTACTGGTTTATAGGTACAGTAGGTGAGATTTTCTTTGTGTGCTTAAATATGACGTTAACATAATGTTTCATCTTTCTGTATCTTCTTTAAAGACTAGATGATGCTTATGCAGTAGTGGGGTGTGGAGTTGCAGTCTTAATTTCCATTAGAGGCAAGATGCATGTATCTCTAGGATTTTGAAGCCTACATTTAGAAATACGAAGTAATTACTAAACTATTGAAAGGCTAAGTGGCTAATTCTGGGAATCTTTTTATTGCTTTTAATATTTTCTGTTATTTTGAGGCTATGTAATTGTACCATAAATACGGAATAAGTATTGACTTATACATCATATAGCAAGAAACTGTGCAAAGTGCAGGTTAAACATAACATTAAAAAGAAAAAGATATTTATGTGGTCAATAACATGCAGAAATCCTGTGGTTTGAGATTTGGTTTTATACGTCATATTGGGACTTCTGTTGGGAGCCTGTAACTCTGGCTGTTATTAATGCCTTTGGGGACCGCTTTAGGCATTCGGTGAGCTTATTTGGCCATTGGACCTTCCTCCCCCCCACCCCCTTCCCTATCCAAATTACAGAAAAGGCCTTTTTGGCAGAAAATTAAACTCGTGTTCATGGTGAAGAAAGGAAGTGATACAGTGAAGAGATGACATCAGTTTTTGTCCTTCTGATGGTTGTTTGGACTCCTGTGATTGCTTGTTTGTAACCTTTCCCTTTTTCCTGACCCTTGCCACACACCACTTTAAACACATCTTTGAAACAGTAATTACTAAGGAAAAAAGCAACTTGTGCCAAGGGGAGCTCTTTTCAAAGAACAGTGGGGTTTTTTTTAAAAACCCCACACCTTTGGCTCTGCTTTTCCAGGAAGCTTTTTCCAGTCCTTCCTGAGAGATTTGAACAGTAAGGTAGTGCTGTTGCTTTTGGGGGCCTCCCCTCTGTGGGCTAACTTTTAATATAATGATGTAGGGGAACAGGAGGGTGTGTCATTCATCCTGTTCCTGCCCCCACCTCCCCTCCCACCTTAATAAAGTCCAGAAATGAGGTTGATTTGGCCATGAGACTTTACAGAGTCTGGGAAGGTAGTGATGCATACAGAGGACAGTAGTTTATCATGTAAGACCGTCTGGGAGCTGTGTGCCTTTGTAGGCTTTGTATTGACTTGTGTTTTAGAAAACAGCATTGAGGTGTGTCTTGCTGCAGCAAAGTATCTTCTCTTATTTGCAACTACGGTGGTGTATGAGCATCCAGAAAAAGTAGCCTGCCAGGTAGGTGTGTACTGTGCGCGACAGATGTTAGACTAGAAAATGAACAACTTGTCTTTTGAAAATGCTTTAATCGTAGCACTACAATTGATTTGCTTGTTGTTTCCTCCCTTAGGTTCATTAAAAGACCACCCGCAGCAGCAGCCTGGCATGCTTTCTCGTGTGACTGGTGGCCTCTTCAGTGTCACAAAGGGAGCTGTTGGTGCCACGATTGGGGGTGTTGCTTGGATTGGAGGGAAAAGCTTTGAAATTACCAAAACAGCGGTCACATCTGTGCCTTCAGTGGGAGTGGGGCTAGTCAAAGGAAGTGTTTCTGCTGTAGCTGGAGGTGTTACAGCTGTAGGATCTGCTGTTGCAAGTAAAGTGCCTTTAACAGGAAAGAAAAAGGATAAGTCTGACTAAAACCAAAACTGAGACATACTCGATTCTCCAGAATGTTACATCAGTGGCATTAAAATCTGCTAAGATTTGGACCATGAGAAGCCATGTGTCTTAGACACTCTATCTTCTAAAGAGTTGTGCAAGTAACTTGGATTTCATCTGAAAAGGACAGAAGAAGCTTGGCTAGCACAGCGTATGAAGATTTATTAGAGCCTAGATTGAAGCTTTGTATCTGGTGAAATGTTACACTTGATAACTATAGATGTGAGTAAGCGTATCTGAAGGGATAATACATATCTGAATATTCATTTACTGTAAGTCTTTTGCAGTTCTGGACTAAAATGTGAACACAGAAACTTGGTAGTGTCCGCCATACCATCAGTGTGACAAGATGCCATTTACTGTTCTCAGTGGTTTCCACATCCTCCTGCTAAGGATCCTTCAGCCGTGTAACAGCATTGTTGGATGTACCCAAATAGTTTCGGTTACAAACCCGTGTATTCACAGGCAGCATGTAAACTATCGGTGACTTCATTCTGCCAAGTGCAGACTGGAGCAAATAGAACTAGAGGTGTGCAGAAATTGGAAATGAGAGTGGGAGACAGAAGTGAGAAAGCTGGACAACATGGTAGAAGGGATCCTAAAGAGTAAACTAACTTAATGCCTTATTAGAAAAAATATCTTTTTATTAGGGGAAGCTGGGTAAAGAATTGTCCTGTTATTTCAGTGCAGTTCACAGAATGAGCTTTAGACTCTCTTTACGAGTTCCACTGTCTGAAACCTTGTCAATTTTTACTGAAAACAAGATTGCTCCATCTCAGGTGTATTTAATGATACGCATCTCTCTCCTGCAAGTGAAAACTTGCTGCTAATAAACTTCCTGTAGACACTAGAAAAAATGATGGCTTAGTGGAAACTAGGCTGATGTTTGTGGTCATCTGGCACAACTGTCTTGACTTGAAAGAAATTCCTTTGTGTCATTGGAAACCACTGAAGAACTAGCAAAGCTGTTGTCTCAACTCCATGATGCGCCAGGTTAGCTTCTTGCTCTGTTTAAGCAAATGCAAGGAATTTTTCACTACATCTTTCTCTCATACTTTGCATTTTGATTTGAGTAAAATGCAATACTTTTATTTAAAACAAACCAAAAAAGGTAGGTGAGGCCTTAAAAAAAAAAAAAGAGAGAAAGAAACATCATCCAAGTAAATTGTATACTGACAGATTCCAAATGTTGACACACCTCAAATGGGAACATCTGTAGATCCTCTGCAGTGTGTTAGGCAAAAATGCACTTGTAAGGACATAGCTTGAGGTTGCCTTAGAATTGAAGCTGGTGGTGATCCTTTTTGTGTGTGTGTGTGTGTAATGACTTTACAAATAAGCAACCTCTTTGGAAGCCCATAGAAGGCGGCTGTGAATGTTGTGTATGCAGTATTTTCTAAAAACTTGTGTTCCTACAGAGAACTTATAAGCATGTAAGCTTACTTTTTCAGTGGCTATGGTTGTATGAGAAAGATACATAGGGAGGCTTTTTAGAAATTAAAAAAAAAATAATCAACATGTCACTTGTCTAAAACTTAAGTCTTATCTTCATGGGCGTTGAAAGTATATTATGTGTAAGTTATGGTACAGTAGTCACCTAGTCTCTCTGAGCCATTGGTACTTCAACTGCACTCTGGAACAACTATTTGGTATCACTAACTGTATGTTAGCAATACGGTATTTGTAAGCATGGGGACTTGGGGTGCTGGGGAGACCAAAAACCCAACAAACAGCATCATCTGCTCCTTTTGCTAGATAAACCAGCTGCTTAACTCCAGTCTACTGCAAGGGTATGATCAGGTAAGTTTATGTAACATATAGAAGACTTTAACTGGTTTTTATAGTCAAAAGCTAATCACACAGAATATAGTGTATTTTAACGATACCAGTTAGCTCTAGAAATGAGCTAGCTTGGATAGAGGAGGCAGTCTAGCTGTAGCAAATAACTTGGTGTTGTCTGCTCCCTTGCGGTTTCCAATGTAGACATACCCTCAGAGTGCTACCACTGAACTCCTAAGTCTCACCTGTTTGGAACACAGTGGTATTTCTGACACTCAACCAAACCCCTCCTAATTGTTTTCTGAAAACATAAATGCTGAACTGGTCATACCCCTTTTTTTATTACATTCTCTAATTTTTATACTATGAAACTTGCTGTAAAGTGTGGTCTGAGATAAGCCATGTTAGATCTGTAAAGAGCTGCCCACACTTCATTATGTTTTGTTCTTAACATATCCTGTAGTTATTACTTCTGAATCTTGTAACTGAAACGCTTTAACATGGCATATGGTTTTAGTTTTTGAAGAGCTTTGTCCTATACCCTGTGTATTTTCCATTCACTTAGGAAACTTGCTTCGTCTTAAAAACTTGTTCTGATTCTGTCCTGACATTTGTGAAACATTAAATTGTTGCCGTTTCAGACAATTGAGAGCTTCCTTAGTTAATTTGCAGAGAAAAGCATACACAGGTATAGATCTTGCGACAGTATCATGCCCTGGAGTGTCTTTTATCTGCATCTAAATAGCGCCAACCAGCTATTAACAAATACTGTAACTTCGCTGTGCAGGCTGTGCATAGGCACAACACAAAGTTGCTTGTAGTAATTGTTTTTTCCTGGGAACTGAGGCTTGGGGATACCCACTGTTAAGATCATATAGAATATGGCTCTGAAATTGGCAGTGGGAGTGTGGTTGTTCTTGTGTCTTGCGGTTGGTTTTGCGGTGGTTTTATGTTACTCTCCCTTTCCCAGCCCCCATTTCAAAAGGGGAAATGTTTATGAAGACTACTTGTATGCCTGACTGCTCACTAAGTAACAAGAGGGTGGTCTGGGCTTTTACGTGCCAGACGTAAACAGTATAAACTGGCTCACATTCGCTGTGAATAAGCAAGAGACAAGGAAGCAGATTTCAGCAATACAATGTTTTGGTAATTGGGAGCTTCCCTGGGGTTTTATTATAAATGAATCCTGTGAAGAAGAGAAAAACAGGTCCCAGACGAAGACTTAACGAATGAAGGATTGAATGAATTTCAGTCTGCTGGTAGAGAAAAGGAGTCTTTCTGCTTATGCTTTTGTTGTTGAAAGGGGAGGAGAAGAAATTGAAACACTCAGAATGGAAAATGAGTTTGTGATAGCTCGGGCTGTGACCCAATTAAGGAAATGTCTCACTTTCCTGTTCTGACCATTGCTACTGGAAATACTGTAAGTGATGGGAATAAGCTGTTTCAGGAACTTTTAAAAACAGATACCTGTAGAAATGCTGAAACTAAATTTTCAGCAAAAACACTGTTCCATGTCTCGGTTTCCTTTTCATCCTCAACCACTGATCAGTTCTGTGGTTCAGCATTAGAGATTGTATTATGAATAGCTTCGGAGAGCTGAAATGCCCCCTTGCGTCTGAGGGGAAGGATGCTTTTGGATCAGCTCAGCACTGAGAAGAGCAGTCACAGTGACAAAGACAAGTTTCTGTTAATTTTTAATATGGCTATCTTCCCAGTTCCCTCTTAAAAAATAATGTGTTCTGAAGAGTCAGCAAAGACATGGCTTAGTAACACAGCCTGACTCTTGCCAGCCTGATGATACGTGTGCCTTCTTGAATTCTTGCTACAGTCACACGTGCTCCTACGAGAGCAGTGTTTGCCCCCACAAGCTGCTGTCACGTCCGCACTCGCCTGTGTGGCAGTGAGTTTAAGGCCTTCAGCTGCTGAAATCTTGGCACTGCTCTAACCAGATGTTTCCAGCCCTTTCCAAGCTTGCAGTGGATAATGTGGCAGGCTATATAAAATCATCATCTTGCAGCCCACCCTCTAAACAAGTAATTCAATACCAGCTTTCCTCAGCAGTTTAAAACTTCTCTTGAAGAAAAGGAATGCTGGACTTGCTGCCAAAATGTCTGTTAAAAATGACCTTGAAGAATGGCCTGGAGTGAGGAGGGTATGTAACTTTTTTTCCTGCTGTCAAGAGGGAGTATGTATGGAATAGTTGCTTAGGAAGGTCTTTCTGAGAATTAGAATCACTGACGATCCTAATTCTATTGAGATGATCATCAATGATGCTACTATTTTATATTATCATTCACAGCCCCTAAATGAAAATAAATAAAATCCCCTGAGAACTTAAATGCTGTCAGATAGTTACTATTTTGAAAGCCAGCACTTGTCAACAATTACTGTATGATGTTATCTGAGAAGCAGTGTCACCCATATATTTAGAAACTGTGGCAGCTGTTTACGTAGCTGGTTGTCATTTTTAATCACCAGTGGTTTACAGACTAGAGTTTTGTTACACCTAATCTAAAAGTGTGACTTTTTCCTTTCTCCTACAATCATTTGTGACTCACTTGAGTCTCTTCCTAACCTTTTCTCTCCCTGAGCCTTGCTAGAAATTAAGAACTAGACAGTAGCAATAAATGTATTTCCTCCTGCCCCAAACCTTTTACAAAAAGATTAAGTTTTACAGTCTCAGAAATGTAAAGGAGGTTGTCTTTTAGTTTCCTTGCATTATGGTTTGTACATAAACATACTAGGGCCACACTGTAGCAGTCACTAAAAAAATACTATGTCCTGCCCCTACTCTCAGACTGTGCTTTAGCTAAGCGTTCCTATCCAAGAGGCCAAGTGTGCTGCAGGTCAGGATCTGGGAGCTGGAGCTACTTCCTGCAGCGATAAGGAATGGAACTCCAGAAGACTCCCCAAAAGTCAGTGAACCAGTGAGTTGATGAACAAACCTTTTATTTTTTCTTTCTCAGATAAAGATTGTGCTAACCACTACCAGAGGCTGGACTGTGAAGTGACAGCTGAAAATCCAAAGCAGTTAATTCCCTGTTAGGTAACAAAATGTAACAGAACCAAAAAACCCCATGTGAGGTACTCCCTGGGGGGAAAAAAGCAACCTTTATCATAACCAGGTTCTACAATATTATTTGAAAGTATTACAAAGTTACAATTGTAATAATGAAGTTATGCCAAACACCCACTCCAAGGCAAAGTACAGTATAAGACTACAATCTGGTTAAGATTACTTTTGTTTCGGCTCTTCTCAAAGAACCACCATCTCTTTTCTCTTTGATAGTGTTTTGTTGTTTTGGTTTTTTTTTGCTTAAAGTACGGTATTCAAATTAATCTTCTGTGTGTATAGGAGCAACAGGATTGAAAATTGGTCTCTCCTTCTTTGATTGTATCTTACCATAATTGACCTCAAAATCTTTCTTAGTACCATTCAAGCTTTCTAGAGTTCCATTCTTTATATCATATCCTAATGCGGAGAGTTTTTTAATTCGGTACTGAACAATTTGTGTTGTCAACTCCAGCACCATTGGTGTGTCTCTGATCTGCGCAATAGAAATTCCTTCCTTCAGTAGCCCTTCAAGTCTTTCTTCCAGAACTGGAACAGAATAGTAGAGGAGGGCTGGGCACTTGAGCACTAGCTGTTTTAATTCTTGGTCACTGCAATTAAAGACCTTTTTGGAAAAGAGCATGCTCTTCTGCATAGCAGTAGAAGTAAGTTGAAAAATGAAACCTTTAAGTTTGGACAGCAGCTGTAGAACTTCATGGTCAGTGAAATCATTCTTCTGGAGAAATTCCAAGTTCTCCTGGATTGCGGTGGAGCTACTTAATAAAATAAACGGATTTTGGCTCAATAGCTTCAGTATCCAGATCTTCATGTTTGCATCAGAACCTCCTAAACTTAAGTAACTTCTTTGTAACGTCTCTATCACGTTTTTGTTTTTCTCAACAGGATTATAGAAAATATTGGGTGCGCTTGTCAAGAACCTGGTGATTATATTATTCTTAAGGCCCAACTCTTGAAAAAAGAGTATATTTGCCTTCTGGTTGTCATGATATTCAGTAGTAAAGAAAGACTCTGGAAATTGCTCTATTAATTTAATCAACTGTTTTTCATTCTGGCATACTAATTGCCATAGAATTCTCTGAGAGTTTACCTCTGCAGGGGTATGGAGAATTGCCTCTGGGCAGCGTTCTAAAATGTTAGCTACGGCAGTTTCATCCGCTCCCATTTCTTGTAAGATACCAGCAATTTCTTTAACATAGGCCATATCCTGGAGAAGGACCCATTCCTTTAGTTTGCGTATTTTATTAATGTCAACTGACAATCTGTAGAGACTCTCAATGGTATTTTTGTTTTCTTCTCTTGATTTTCTATCAGTTGTGTAAGTGGAATGTATTAGGAAGCTTCTGTTTGCTACTTCAGTCCATACTGATAAAAAATTCAGTCCCGAGTTACAGTATTGAGATCTTGCCAACAGAACAGTAAATGTACCTTTTGCACCATGAGCGATTCCTCTCAACATTGTGGAGTTCAGCCTTATGGAGAGAGAACAGCTGTAAGAAAACACATTTAAGGCACAAATTAATGCTCAGACATGTTGATATTTAGATGAGCTAGCGTAAGAAATTACTCTCAAAAATAGGGTTTTTTACTAGCACAAAATTCAGCCTTTATGTGAAAACCAGGGGGGGAAAAGTACTTTTGAAAGGTCAGTGTTCTGACAGGTGCCTCACTGGAACAGTGACGTGCAGATGCAACAGAGCTGATGTGGGGGCAGTGCTCTGTCCATATAAATGCCTGCAGTCATACAAGAACCAAACTGTCAGCCATTTCCTACAACTAACATTGTGAGTGAGCTGTAATGTAATAACACTATACTAGAAAAATGTTTCATGCAATTTAATAAGACCATAATTCTATTAAATGAATAATGAAATCTAAAAAGCAGCTTAAATACCTTCCTTAACCCTTCTGAATGTGTCTGTTTAACTTCTTGAGCATTGTTTGGAGCGTGACTTGTTCCTTCATGTGTCAGAGACTCCCCCAGCGCTCCTTCAGCAGCCGTTTGTAGCCTAACTGCACTTTGAAATCATTCTTGCTATAATTCACTGGGGGAAAAAAATCATTGAAACCTTCATGTGTTTTTCAGTAGCTGAGTCTGTTAAGTGGGTTCTGAATAAGCACACTGGTACTTTGGGAGAGGAAGCAAGTACACTAACATCTTCAGGCCTTCACCTGTCTCTTCCTCTACTTTGCTACAGCTGCCCTTTGCACTAACACTTTATTTCTGTCTCTAGGTCTCTTCTGTCATTGCCAGCCACCCCGGTAGGCAGGGAGTCCTTGTGGAATAGGTGGATGGCTGTGCACACAGCAACCATAGGGTAGTTGTGGGTAACCCCACACCCCACCTTTGCTCAAACCAACTGCCAGGTATCGCCAATAGCACATGCACTGCCACCTGCTCTACAGTGGCTAAAGGAGCCACAGCAGTCAAAGATATCATCAAGTGTATCTCTAACTTCCTAGGTGATGTTTTCATAGCAACCTTTCAGAAGCATGGAGTGTAAAAGGGAGAACTGCTCGTCTATGAAATACTTGCACAAATTGTTGCTGCTGGTAACATGCTTAGAACTGCTCAAATTGAAAATGAGAAAAACAATGCCATTTGTACATTTGACAGTTTCACTTATATAGTTGATTTCACCTCTCATAAAGTACATACATGAGCATTAAGTTATTTGGGGGGGCGACATTTTTTTAGAAGAGAAAACACCATTATGATTATGCAGTCTAATCTACGTGACAAACCAAGAAGCCCATTGCAGGAACAGCTATGTCAGACTCCTACAATCTTCCGTAAAGCCCAACTTTTAAGAAAATATGTGGTTTCTTTAGAGAACTTGAGTGATAATGCCTCTATCTAGTTGCCAGGTAAAGTTAAATATTTTCCAGGGGCAAAATATTTTATCTCAGGAAAATGTACCTTTGACTTTAAGTTGATGTTTTTCAGCTTCTGAAACCTGGACTCTTACATTGCTACATCATAAACTAACAGAATAAGACAGAATAATAATTTCCTATATGCAAGCTTATGTTATTAACAGGAGCTGTTTATCAGCAACTTGTTTTTTAGTATATTCTCAAATCTCTCAGGCAAAATCTGATTGCCTAATGAAGCTGCTTGTGTCATAAACCCAAGGTTAATGATTTTATCTTCATAAACTTTGTGACTTGAGAAGCGCTGTCCAACAAGCTGTACCAGACACGCAATTTTTCCCAATAGCCCTGAAAGCACTGTAAGCATCCTTTTCGTGTGCTAACCTTTCCATGCCCTGTGAAAGTGGCTGTTTCACGGGGACTGCAAACTAAAGCCTCTCCTCCACAGGGAGTGTGACACAACCGCCTGTGTTTGTTGAGTAGCTCTATTGAATTTAGTGGCTCCAGTCTGAGCAAGTAAACCTCTGAAGGATCAGGGCTTTCTTCATTAATGCTTCAGCTCAGCTGGAAACTGCCAGCAAAATCAAAGTATTGTTAAAATTGTTTGGGATGTCAGATGATACTTCCAAAGTACAAACTGGAAAAATAACTAACCATGACTCTTACTTCAATGTGTAATCCTGCTGTTAAAATTGCCTTATGAGTAATGCAGTCACTTTATCTATTATAGAGTTTTAAAAAAATTCTGATATAGTAAATTGTGCTCTTTCAAGAACTGACATGGAAATAATTATGTTCATTTTAAATAAGCTTTATGTTGTCTGAAAAATGTTTGACATCATAGCCAACTTTTTTCCCTATTGTTAGCGAGGATTATGCAGAAACAGAATACTATAAAAGGAAGGAAAGCTTTATTTGCTAAACTGCATTTGACTGGGGTACTCAGGAGCCCTTGTAAAGCACTAAGTAAAATGTAACATGCACAGTAAGATGAATGGATTTTAATGTCATGGTGTTCTATAGAAACTGAGAAGATGATTAATCAAAAGTTATGATTTGGTGTGTTTCAGAGTACATAGATGACAGTATCACATTTCCAGGGTATGTAACCTATTCCAGGAGTTCAGTTCTCTTAAAGCTCATGCTGGACTACTGTTCTAATATGCAGACCCCCACTGTAACTTTTTACATACTTATATTGCTGTGGGGATTATAAATCAAGATATTAAGAAAAAAACCAGCCAGCTTAAGACATTTGCCCTCACTGCCAGCAGCACCTTATCACCAAGTGTCATAACAGCAATAAGGAACTGAACTACTGTCTACCTGGACGTTATCTGCGATGCTGCTTGCTAGCACACTTGCAGTGACCTACATGTAAGAACAACAAAGGGATGTTCTAAGTTTCATTATTTAATGAGACTCCTATGGATATCTTCTATAGGAAATGGATGCTAGGATCAGCTAGCTGATTCATCCCTCGTTTCATTCAGAAATTCTGAATATGTATTTTGAGACTGATCTTGCCTTTTGAAAATTAGCACACCAACCTCTTGCTTGTATTTTTCACAGAATCTTTCACTAGAGCGCCACAGTATGATGATTACTGGATGCTGGTTACTACCATTCTCATTACAGCACACTGTAGCCAGGCCTTAGTAGTTTAATTCTCTACAGCCTACTAAATGCCTAAATTGAACTTTGAATTAACCAGGAAGAGTCGTTATTTACCTAGAAGAGAGCAGGTAGATAGGATTTGAATAGCCTGTGAAGAAATCTGGAGCAGTAATAGGTAGCAGTTTTGTAGATTAATGCCTAGTAGAGTAAGCATTCACACTTATGCACTTAGATACAAATAAATGAATCCTTGCATTGCATCAGCAGTGGAAATGACATAAAGGATTAAAAAAAAAATCCCTTTTTTTCTATTATGCTAGATGAAAGTAAAGCTTTCTAGAAAAAAAACTACAGAGGATCCTGGGATAATCCAGGTTGGAAAGGACCTCAAGAGCTCAAGGTGGGGTCTGCTGTAAGACCACGCTGCTTCGTTCCTTCGGCTCTTGAAAATCCCCACGGATGGAGCCTGCCCAGCCCCTCCGGGGCTGCCTGTTCTCCGGCTCGACCGTTCCTCGTGGGGAAAAGGCTTCTTGGATCTGCGGGATCACACACTATTTAAACCAGAGGTCGGAAACGGAGCGCTCCCAATGGCGGCAGCCCAGCCCCCGGGACCACCCCTGCCCGCACGGTCCCCGCCCGCCCTTCGGGCTGCGCTGGAGCGCGGAGGGCCCGGGGAGGCGGCCCGCGAGGCCTGGCAGAGCCCCCCCCCGTCCGGCCCCGAGCCGGGCTGCCGCTGCCAGGGCCGCCCGGCGGGGGCGCCGCCACGGCCTAGCACTGGGGCCCGCGGCCTAGCGCAGGGGCCCGCGGCCGCGCGTCCTCCATGGCCCCGCCGCGCCATTTACAGCACACGCAGCTTCTCCAGCGTCCCGCCCCGTCCGCCTGCAGCCGGCATCGCTGCCGCACGGCCGCACCTGTCTTCAAAGCCCGGGAGGCCAAACTAACGGCGGCGGCGGGCCGGGCCGGGCCGAGCCGAGCCCTCCCTCACCGGCCGGTGCCCGCCGCTCCACGCCCCCTGCCCCGCAGCTGCCGTGAGGCGCCGGCTGCCAGCGAGATGGGACGGGACCTGCCCGGCCGCCCCTGACCTGGCTCCACGTCGCGCCGGGCCGCACCACCGGTACGGGCCGCGGGGGAGGGGGGACGTACCATGTGCCGCCCGCGGGCGGGGCCGGAGGGCGCTGTGGCGGGGCTCCCGGCGCGCGCTGCGCTGTACCGGGGCGGTAACGGGGCTTGCACGGGCGCTTCGTGGTGCGACATCACCTCAGGTTCTTCCTCTTGTCAAAATAGACGTTGTTGTGATTAGAAACAGTTAAAGGTGTTGGGTTCAAACGGCTTGCAAGAGAGAATTAGCTTAGTTAAAAAAAAATAATTGAAAATCAATAATTGTGAAGTATTACAGTAGCAAAGAAACAAACGTTTTAAAATTAGGCTACTTGAGCGCCTGTGTTCTGAGAGAAAGCAAGTGATCCTATTGATTCGGTAACAGAAATGATCATTCCTTGTATTTACCCAGGACTGAAGTTGCAATGCTGGGGCTACTGAGGCCTTGTGCCCCGTGCAGCACGCTGGCCACTGCACTCAGCAGCCACTGCATGCGCCAGCCGCTGCACACGCCGGTCACTGCACTCACCAGCCACTGCACGCGCCAGCCACTGCACACGCCGGTCACTGCACTCACCAGCCACTGCACGCGCCGGTCACTGCATGCACCGGCCACTGCACACGCCGGTCTCTGTACTTGCTGGTCACTGTACTTACCGGTCACTGCACACGCCAGTCACTGTACATAACAGTCACTGTACTTGCTAGTCACTGTACTTGCTAGTCACTGTACTTCCCATCACTGCACACCCCGGTCGCTGTACTCGCCGGCCACTGTACACACTGCCTGGGAACCAAAGCCCTACCACTCCCAATACCAAGCATGTTAACCTCTGCAAAGATGCTTCTGCTCTTTTTGCAAGCGGTATCCTGAAAAATCTCTCCAGGATCAAATTTGGATGAGAGGCATGCTGATGTGATGACGGGAGGCTTGTCTTACATCTGTATAATTTCTTCCGTATCACTGCATTTACCACAAAATAAAAGAATAAAATTCACATATGTAGTCATTGGATTTATAGTCTTTTGCTGGTGGTGTTTCAGAAGTTAAATGAGCTGTGATGGTGAGAATCATCTTCCTCTATCGTAGTTTTTTCAGCTCTATCTACTTTATTTAAACTTAAGAGTAACAAATCAGCAGAGAAACATAAATGATACCCAGACTGGAAAGATTTTTTCTAGGCATGTTAGGATTTTTTTTCAACTAACCCTTGGTCTGCAGAACCACATCCTTCAGACAGTAAAAATCAGTACTGTTCTCTCTGGGAACACTTCTTTTGTCAGCTACATCTTCAATAGTCTCTATTAGATCTATGAAAAAGATCTAATGCAGAAGAGAACTGCTATAGAAAGAAACCATGCTCTATGAACCCAGTTCAGCCTTGGTCTCCTACATAACTGCTGCTTCAAGAACAGTTAACAATTTTTGTTAATATAAATGACATACAACCACATTAGAAACATGTATCTAAAAATGCTTCTAATTTGTAATACACAATGTATCGTATACTTGCTGCTTTATGTTTTTGTCATTTCACACCTTCATGTTTCTTTTTTCCCTTCTGACTCCTCCCCACTCTCTTGATTTTTGCGATCACTGTCTGGGCTAAATTAGCTAAATTAGCAATAATGTTCTTTAAAAGAATTATCCACAAGAGAACACAGTAGTGAGGTTTACTTGTACGAGTTCCTTGATTAACTGTGATTCTATTTTCTTTTTCTACTAGCTTGGAGACACTCTTCCCTTGAGATACAGTATTTTAATTAATATATTCTTCACCTTCCTTCCACTTTTAAATCAAGAACAAACAGTCTAGCACAGAAGGTATGGCTAGGGCCAGTGGTGTTTTGACATAATGATATGCTAATCATATACTACAGTTGTTATTTAGTCTGTAGCAACAAAGGGCTTATAGACTGATGGTTTCCATGGTTGCAATTTGGTTATGAAACCGTAAGGTCTAGCGAGGGAGGGCTGCCTCCACCTTAGTATTCCCAAGAAGGCAGATCAGTTGATGCTGGACTTTATTCAGGGCCATCTTCAGCATCACAGCCTTGTAAGGAACTAGCAGGGAACGTATGGAGTATGAAAAAGCGATTTCAAAATTTGAAATAAAACCTGTATTGTGAGATGACTTTTCTCATTTTGAAGGAATCTATCTTCTTCCATGAGCTCAAAAATTACAGGAATTTGATGGAAAGTGGTCATTAACTACTGGGATTTCTTTTTCTATTTTATTTCTTTGCAGATTATTCACCAAATATTTTACATTTCTTAAGAACCAAAAAAAAAACATGCAAGGAAGAACATGTTTTGTATTGAGAGAACAATGCTCAACGTTACAACAATGCAGGTGCCCCAGGTTTGAGTTGCAGCAAGGGTAAAAGACAGGATGCTGTTATGTTCTTCTTCCACCAGAATGACGAGGTGTGGAATATGGTGTTCTACATATGACAAAGTAATAATTGAAAATCTCATAATAATTTATGCTATTGTTAAAATCAGTGCTTAGGAACAGTTTGGCCTCCACACTTTTTAGAAATAAATTTTGTATAAAACCAAATAGGAAGGGATTCCAATCATGGCTGGGGCCTTTGCTGCTAGCATGCCTTAATCATTAATGACATTAAGTCATTCCAAGTGAGTAAAGTATGAAGGGAGACACATGATGCATGTCTCTTTTTGTTGATTTTGCTTTTACTTTCTGTGTATCTCAGCAGAAAAAAAGACTTTAGTGGAAGGAGCAACTACAATTCTTAAAGTACCATCCTGCTTTGGAATACTGGAAGTCAGGAGAGGTCAGTATGGCTGATGCAAGTCCTCTGCCTTTTACTTAAGAGCTGTTACTTCTAATGAGACCCCTCTTGCTGTGGCTACCCATTCTGTATGAACACCCTGGAATCTGGAGATTTGAGTCACAATCTACAGGTGGAGGTTGATTTTCAGATCTGCATCTACAGCTGCCCTGTTAGGACTCAAAATCGCTCTATCCAGTGCCGTTGGTGTGATGCCTTGTTCCGCAGTTAGCCATACCTGGCAGCTACCACGGGCAGATGCAGGGCAACCGGCTGCGTCGGCAGCATGCAGACCTCGATTTGAGCTCTGTAATTAAAAGAGAAGACGTTAGATACACACCATTTACTCATAATGGCTTTACTAACAGTGCCGGAGATCATTGCAGCTTACTCTGCTGCGCAGAACTGGCTGGAAAGCGCGTTTGCTCCCCGTGCCACGGCACGGCCCAGCTCAGCGGCCCTGGCCCAGCTCTTGTGGCAGCAGCTCGGGGCCGCAGCGGGCAGCGACAGGCGCACGGCCCGTTCCGTAAGCAACGGCACGGCAGCGCGCACCGCGGCCCGGCCCGGGCGGAGGCCGCGCGCACCGGCCGGGCTCCCCGCGCACACGCTTACATAAGCGCCCCGCCTCGGCCCCGCGGGGGGGGTGCGGCGGGATCGGCCAGGCCCGGCCCGGCCCACAGGCGCCGCCGTCCCCGCCGCGGGTGGGTGAGGGGAGCCGGGTCGCCGCGCATGCGCAGCCCCCGCCGCGGGCGCGCGCAGGGCGCTCCGTAACCGCTCTCCCGCGGGCGCGCGCCTCCCAGCAGGGATCAGCACCTCCGCCGAGCCTCTTCGGAGCCCCGTGCTCATCCGGGTCCCGCCGCCCCGAGCTGGGGGCGGGGGTGGGCCCGGTCCCCGCCCCCGGCGCCCCTCCCCGCCGCGGCCCACCGCCTCGCACCGCCCCGGCGGGTGGGATTCCCGCCGGGATCGCGGCCCCCCTCGGCCGCCGGCCGCCCCGCCGCGGGAGCGGGATCGGCCGGGCCCACCGCCCGCTCTCCCCGCGCCGCCACCCTCTCCGCCGGTAGTAAACACACTTCAGAAACGTGAGGGCCGGCGGTCACGTGGGGGTGGGGCCGGCCAATCGGCGGCGGGGGGCGGGGCGGGGCGGCCGGCGGAGCACCGGCGCCCGGCGCAGTCACAGGGCGAGCGGCGAGGCGGCGGCTGCCGGCGGGCACGAGGCGCGCGCGGCCGGCACCGACGGCCGGTTCCCGCGGGCAGACAGCGGAGGGGGCCCGCCGCGCCGAAGCGGCCGCCGGATCCCGCTCTTCCCCCGTCCGTCTCAGCTCTCCCCGGCGCGGGGGCTCCGCGGGGTGATGCGTCCCCGCCGGGCGGCCGCCCCCGCCGCCTCCACCGGGTCCTAGAGCCGCCCGAGGCGAGGCCCCCGCGGGCCGCTCGTCCCGTTGCTCGCCCGGGCGCCGAGCGGCGGCGCCGCGCCATGAGCGGCCCCGCGGGTGGCGGCGGTTCCCGCTGAGCGCCCGCGCCCCCGGCCCGGCGGCGGCATGGGGGTGAACGCCGTGCACTGGTTCCGCAAGGGGCTGCGGCTCCACGACAACCCGGCGCTGCGGGAGTGCATCCAGGGCGCCGACACTGTCCGCTGCGTCTACATCCTGGACCCCTGGTTCGCCGGCTCCTCCAACGTGGGCATCAACAGGTGGCGGTGAGTGCGGGGGCGGGGGCCCTAATCCCCGCGTTATGTATGCGGTCACGCTGCCCCCCGCCACCCCCCCGCCCGCGCTGGCTTCCCTCGCCCTCCCCGCGGCCCCGGCGGCTGTGCTGTGTGCCCGGCCCTGCGGCGGCGGGGGAGCGGGGGAGGGAGCGGGGAAGCCCCCGGCGGAGTGCGGGGCGGCAGGCCCTGGTTTCTCGGAGGCGGGGGGGCTCTTGTTTCCCCTCCCCGGGCCGGCGGTTCGGTGCTGGAACGCGGAGCGGGGCTGCTGCGGGCTGCCCGCTCCGGGAGCGGCGCCCGGGGGCTGGCTTTGGCACCTCTGGGCAGCCAGAAACCCCGCGTAGGGTGGCCCCGTTCTGAAAAACTGGGAAGCTGCTTGATTCATTCAAAAGTAATTTCCGAGAGTAGCTTTCCTGCAGGGAAGAGTAGTAGCCTCCCTTTCCCGAAGGTGCGGATCTATTCCTGCACCTTCAAGCCAGGTGTAGTCCTACCTAGTGCAAAAATGAACTTGACTGTGCAGTCGTGACTTGGTCATCCGTGCTGACTGTGTGCCAAAATAAGGCAGAGGTTCCCGTGCGGACTTGTTCTCTGAGATTAGTTAAAGCATCACTAGGGGTGTGGAAATTGTTACCCTTTTGGAAGGGCTGGTGGTGCAGTGGTGTTCTGGTGTCTGTCCATCCAGTGTCAGAGACTTGACATGCTGTGAGCTGAGCCTGCCCCGACTGCGGCGCAGGGAATTGCCTCATTACGGAACAAGCACAATGAAACTTGGCTCAGCACCATGTCACAGAAGAATTACAAAGTTCAGATACTTTGGGTTTCAGCTCGGTTTACTTCTCTTCAAGGGCTATTTCTTTCACATTTAATAACTTCTATCCCAGGTCATTAAATACTTTACCAGAAAGGTAACTTACCTTTGGAGGCTGGGGTTTTTTGGAACTATTCCTGGGGTTTGGAAGGCAGAAACGCAAAAAATGCTTTCTGTGAACTTGATGGTTATTCTTCCATTTTCACTGACAAATATAATGTTCATACTACTTAAGAATAATAGTTGTTAGATACTTCCCTTATCTCAGGGTCATTATGTAAATTTCTTTTATAGAAGCTTTTTAGTTTTTTTTTAGTTTGAAGGGGTTGAGGTTTTTTGGAATAACAAATCCTGACTTAAATAAAGGAAGCTCAGAGGTCTTAGTGTTACAGATGAAGCTGGAGCAACTGAAGTTTTAAAAGAATGTAGGCGACTGGTGCATGTCAAAGTGTTAAGGAAATCACATGTCTTAAGAGGACTTTTAGTTTCTAATGTGTTTTGCAATTGAAATGCCAAACTGTTCTTGGTTATATTCTTGGAGGTAGTGAATGACAGACTAATGTGAACTTTGATTTTAGTGAAAGGAAGTTCATGTCTTCAGTGCTGCTGCCCTGGTTCTTCAATGACTATCTAACACGTTTGATCTTGGTTACATTTGTGTGTGATAGACACGCACAGTGATTGCTAGTTGGTGTACTTTCAGAGTGTTCTAAAAGGACAAGTAGTCCCTGCCTGCATTTTGCGTTCAAAGAAAACAATCTTTTTTTAGTTGCTAGTTAGAGGGAGTGAGGTTTTGGTGATGTGGGTTTATTTTTCTTCTAGTCCTTTGGCTTTGTGTGCTTCTGCACCTCCCCACCCCCAATGAAGATCTCCCAAAAGAAGGGTAGATTACAACTCCCCTATCCAAAGCACTTTCAGACAATCTTCTGGGACTCAAATTAACTCAAGGCACATGCTGCATGTGGATTTGAGTAGGAAATCCCACTGCCTGCGTAGCCTGGTTTTGTAAGATCTTCCTTTTTTTTCAAGCTTAGAAGTACAGTAACTTTATAGAATAACTGTCTGCTAGACCTGTATGTTTATTAATCTCAATATTATTTTTTTAAATGAACTGTTACTAGTTTGGAATGAATCCATTTTATGTTCCAGTGGTTTTAATGAGCCATTTTTTAACCAGTAGTAACACCCATATTCACAGTATGCATATACAAGACTTAAGATGCAGTGTTTTGGTTTGCCAGTCTCACTCGGCGCTTGTAATTAACAATCAAGAATTTTATCACTTTGAGCAAGATCCTTGCTTACATGCCTGTGGAGTAGGGTGTTGAATGAGTCAAAAATATTTTATTTGAGATTAGGAGCAGAAACCCTTCAGCATTTGGAATATGAGTCAAATTTAATCTTCTGGTGTGAATTTACAGCGGTCCTATCTTAGTTTCAGTTGATTGACAGCAGGAGTTGAGTATGTTCTGGTAAGTTTATGGTCCTGATGCCCTGGGCAAACCTCTTGCCTGTCAAGAGTTCACAGTGTGACTAAAGCAATGGATCTGAGAAAAAATGGTGCAAGAATATGAGAAGTGAGGAGGTTTAGTTTCTTGTTGGAAGTAGTATTGTTCCTCTGTAGAGGAACCAGGACTCTGTAGAGTCAGTGGTTATGGTTCACTTTAAAAAAATGTGTGTTAAATGTGGCATATAGCAGACTGTAATGCATTGATGCTTTCTGTTTATTTTTTCTCTTTAAACAGTCATGTAACACTCATGAACTAATATTTTTGTGTAACTGCACTATTGAGCAAGTCTAATTACTAAGCAGTCACATGGTCTTACTGACCTCCTTTCTGCTGGCATTCAGCGTACCTGTTCTAAAATCATGACTGCTACGTAACAAATACCAGGGCCTTCCTCAACTTGCTTCATTTTTTCTGGTTCTGTTTCTTATTGTTCCTTCTTTCAAGCTGTCAAATAAATCAAGATGTGCTTCCATTGAGACATGCTTTTTCTATGGAATGAGTTTTCCAGTGTCATTCACAGATCAAGGCTTGGGAGAGAGGTTATTTGGTGCAGTAAAATTGTGGAGAGAGATGCTAAATGGTAAATCGCTCTAACGTTCTCTTAAAGTTTTGTCAATCGCCCTTGAAGTTTTGGCACCAGAATCACGGTGCATCCGATTGTGTCAGCGCAGCAGACGCAGACTGTAACTTACGTACTCCAATAAGTAACCATTACCTACTTATGAAAAAATGTGTTCATATGTGCTCACAGTCTTCTCCTTAATAAGGAGAATGGCATCCCCTGTTCAGCAGTACTGAAGCAATACTTGGTGTTTGTGTGTGTTCATTTAGCCCTGGTTTTAGTACAGAGCGGCAATTGATCACAATACCTAAAAAGAAATGTAAACATTCTGTTAGTTGCTGCATAAGAATTTACTTTGGGTAATAATTTACTTTCTTAGTTTGTCTTTTTGAGTGTGTATGTATGTTTTTGATGTGCTAATTAAAAGGCTGTCATGCAGCAATTGATTTTTTAAAAAATGGATAGACTAATCTTGCCAATCCTTGTTCTTTTCAGGAATGATTAAAAAATAAAACTTTCACTTTTAAAATAAGAGTAATAAAATTTGTTTTATATATCTAGTAGATTTTGCAAGAATATTGATGTGTTCAACATTCTGCAAAGTTAGCTGCTGTTGTTATGGCAGATAGTCCTGCTGATTTAGGAGAAAGAGAAGATGTGATGTGTGTGTGTGTGTGTCTCTCTCACATCTTAACATTCATACCTCGAAGCATATTAAAAATTAAAAACCTGAGCAAAAAATAAGTTTCATTTCCAGGACAATCACTGCAATTCTTGGAAATGCGAGTTTGTTTTAGAAAGTTAATACTTGGATGTTCTTCTGTAGCATCTGTTAAATTTTACTATTCTGTCCAGCTGGTTTTGAAAATATGTTTGTATCTCCAGGTTATGTAGGCAATTTTGTCCTATAGAAACCTGTTTGTTGGATGTGGGATTGGTGAAGAAGGTTTGTCAATAGAATTATTCTATTAGTGATTTCAGTTTTAAATATATCTGTAATTCAGGCAGGTGGAATTTGTGTATCATACTTTGTTAGTTTTGGTGATGTGCTTGGTATGTAAAAGGAGTGCACCAAAATTATGACTTCTCTGCTAAAAACATTCCTTTAAGTTTGTTTTTGTGGGTAGCACTTAGGATGAAAATCTGTTTGATTTATGAAATATTTAGCATCAAGGCAGTCATCTAAAATATAGAGAAAACGCTCTTGGTTTTTCGTATGCAAAGCTAGATGTATGTCAGGTTTGGGAGTAACATTAGTTTTGTATGTATTCTGTAGATATTTTGTGTTTCTTTTACAGGGTGGGTAGCCTGTGCTGAGCTCTGCTGCTATAGTCAGGTTGTAACAGGTCCACAAGGGAACCTCAGTACTCCTGTGCTGTGTTCTAGACATACCTGTGGAGTGGGTTGACCCTGGCTGGATGTCAGGTGCCCACCAGAGCTGCTGTCGCTGCCCTCCTCAACTGGGCAGGGGAGAGAAAATGTGGGTTGTGGGTCAAGAGAAGGACAGGGAGATCACTCGGCAATTACTGCCACAAGCAAAACAGACTCAACTCGAGGGGGAGAAAAATTAATTTATTACCAATCAAATTAGAGTAGCATAATGAGAAATAAACCCAAAACTTAAAACAAAAAACAAAACACCACCATCCTCCCACCCCTCCCTTCTTCCCAGGCTTAACTTTACTCCTCATTTTCCCTAACTCCTTGTCCCCGAGTGGTGCAGGGGGATGGGGAATGGGGGTTGTGGCCAGTTCATCAGAGGTTGTCTCTGCTGCTCCTTCCCCCTAAGGGGGAGGACTCCTTAATACTCTTCCCCCGCTCCAATGTGGGACCTCTCCCACAGAAGACAGTTCTTCATGAACCGCTCCAGCGTGGGTCCTTCCCATGGGCTGCAGTTCTCCGTGAACTGCTCCAGCGTGGGTCCCCCATGGGGTCACAAGTCCTGTCAGCAAACCTGCTCCAGCCTGGGCTCCTCTCTCTGTGGGCCCTGCCAGGAGCCTGCTCCAGTGTGGGCTTTGCATGGGGTCACAGCTTCCTTCAGGCATCCACCTGCTCCGGCATGGGGCCCTCCATGGGCTGCAGGTGGGTATCTGCTCCACCGTGGACCACCATGGGCTGCAGGGGCACAGCCTGCCTCACCGTGGGCTTCACCACAGGCTGCAGGGGAACCTCCTGCCCTTCTGCACTGACCCTGGTGTCTGCAGAATTGTTGCTCTCACACTCTCACTCCTCTCTCTGGCTGCAGTTTCTGTGGCACAGTGCGTCCCCCCCCACCCCCTTCTTAGACACACTATCCCAGAGGCGCTACCACCATTGCAGATTGGCTCGGCCTTGGCCAGTGGCAGGTCTGTCTTGGAGCCAGTTGGCACTGGCTCCATCAGACATGGGGGAAGCTTCTGGCAGCTTCTCACAGAAGCCACCCCTGTAGTGCCCCCTGCTACCAAAACCTTGCCACGCAAAAGCCAGCACAACTCATCATACCTTTTAATGAGTGGCTGCAACTCTAGTGCAGTGCGCAACCTGGAGCACTTCTGTCCAGCCAGCCCACTAAATGGAGAGTAATTAATCTGTAAATTACAAGATCTGTTATCGAAGAGCGGTAACTTGTTTTCAGAAGCTGTGTGTTCAGATGGGAGTTCAGTGGTACCAGGGGTTAGAATGGAGAGACCTTTCAGTGCCACGTGTCGTGGCTGCCCCCCGTCCTCTTTCACAGAAAGCCCTGTCTCCCCCCAGAGTGCCGAGAGTTCAGCAATTCCTTCTGTAATTCATCTTGTTATGATCTAGTCTATGATTTACAAAGTACGTCACTGAACCACACTGACGTATGTCCTCACGGTTTTAATCCTGCAGTGTTAATGAAAAGGGTGGTTCCACCCTTTCGTGATAACACACAGCCCTGTGGTGAACCAGGTTAGCTCATCAACCCATCCAAAAGAGATTAGTTACCAGTTTTGGTGGAATTACCTCTGTGGTAGATTGTGCCAGCAAAAAGGTCACGGTAGTAGTAATGAAGAGGCGAGAGTGGGAAGGGTAGGTACCATTTCTTTCAGCGCATGTGAATCTGAACCAGATTAAAATGGCCATATAACTGTGACCTGCATTGCTCACATGTGTAGTAACCATCAGGTGTTTTTTGGAAGGTGATTATTAATTTCTTCTGTGGCTTGCCATTTGTTGACACCCTTTGAAGTTATATTGTCAAGAATAAGTATTGGGCTTTTTACTGTGATAGGGGAAAGGCTGGATTTATTTTTTGTCAGAATGTGAGAAATAACCCAGCCATCTGAGAAATTACACTGTGCTTGTTTGCTTATTTTGGTGAGTGATCTTGTATCGCTAGATTCTGTAATGTAACTTGTTAAATTGGATAGGAAGTCTGCAATGGCTGGTCTGGAAAGAGCAGGTGCTACTGAAAATCCAATTTTATATGATGTGTTCAATAACAACTGCTACTTAAAAAAACAAGTTATAGGCCAGAAAAATTATTGTGAGCGTTTATACAATTTGCTTTTTGACTGCAAGATTGATCTTGAAGGAATTTAATTCCTCAGGTTAAGAAGATTTCAGGTTTTGGAGATCTCGTTATGCATCACTGATCACTAAATTTGAGGATATCAAGAGAAGATCTGGGTAGAGTGTTTTTGATATGTTAGAGTAGCAGGTGGACCTTGAGTATCAAGGGATAAATGCTATCTTGAAGCAATTCTGTAGGATTATTTCAGTCTTCCTTCTCTTGGGACCAGAAATCTATTTTTATTTCATTTTATGTAAGCCTTAATAGATCACATTATTTGAGCAGGGGAAGGTAATCTGTCTGCAACTTGTGGTGTTACCTCCTCTGGTCATAAAAGGAGAGGGTGATAAGTCCCAACAAACACCATCTGTGAGGAACATGAAAGCAGCTTTTTTTTTTTTTTAGGCAGTCAAGAATACAGATTTATTTTATTTTTTTTTCCCCAACAGATCAGTGTGTGGCAGTGTCAAAGAATTCTGCATCAGTTCTTCAAAGCAAATGATTTTACATATTACTATCCCCTTTTGGCTATTTTTATGCAATAAAGTGTATTTTCCTCCAGATTATGAAAATGTCCGTGTTCCTACCAATGGAAGCTACTCTTTAAACATACTTCATAATGCAAATATTGCAGAAAAAGCTGTTTATCATTGTATCACCTGAACTTTTTGGTTTCTGACAGTTCATCTACAGCATTGAAACCTTTATGTTCAAGGAAGGTGATTTTTTTCCATACTCTCTTAATGCCTGGCAGGTTTTCAGGTTAGTTATATAACCCATGATAGGAGGAAGGTCAAGCTGCATTTTTTCCATGTGGAAGTCACATGTAAAGTTTGTGATGTATTAATTTGTATATTGAAATAAACTTTATTTTAGGGAATTTTGTCACCTTCCCATGATGACCTAAAAAGGCAAAAGTCAGCTTGAGCATGAATTGGTTGTGTAAGTAGTGTGGGAGTATGTGGCTTTGTGTTTATTACTTTAGTAATCTGCATATCACATTTTAGCAAGTTTAATAGCCGTGCCTTTGGTTACCTCTAGGAAAAGGCTTGATTTGAGTACCAGGGTAAGGACCTCATGGTGTTTTGGTGCAACACATTTTACTTACATTTTTCAGAGCTGTGATTGAAATGTGGAGCAAGGTTAGTTTGTGTGCTTTGGTATACTTCTGGCTTTCAAGTTCTTTGCAATCTAGGTCAACAGGTGAACTATAATTGCAATGTTCTTCTAACCCCGAAGCCTCCATGTATAATTTTCAGGTCACCATTAAGCATTTGCTTTCACTGCTTTGAGTTTTGTGTGTGTAAATGCTTCTTTATGCAGGAATAAAGCTTGAGTGGAAGTGAAGGATGGACCAGAAAGGACTGGGGACACCAGGTCAATATTGCAATGTTCTGTTTCAAGTGTATGTGTAAATGGAGACAGCTGTGGCAAAAGCCTACATGTGTATGTATACTTTTGGAACAGTTAAGAATCTGAAAGCATACCAATTACTAATGGAGAGATAATAGAAATTAACACATGAGCTTTGTTAGCATTAATTTAGGCAGTAGCAGAACTGCAGTGAACAGTGTTTCTTAGAATAAGCATTTTCTTCCTTAAATTCTATACTTTGATTCTTTTTTTTTCTTTTCTTTAAATTCCATTAGTAATTGAGAGGTCTGAAGGTCTATATTGGTAAACCTGGGTAGGATATAAGAATGTCATTATACTCAGGGTTTCAAAAGTTAATTTAGGTGTCAAAATGTTGCTTGTAATCTCTTTGAAAAGTGCTAATGCAACAAGTTCCTCACAATAGCATGGGACCTGTTCAGATCACCAGAGACGGAACTGATTTCTTCCAGTTGGATGTTGGTCAGGATGTGTCCTGCAAGTCTGATTTCTGTGTTGACAGGCATGTGATATCATGTGCACCTGAGCTTTTGTTAGCAGTTTTCTTCTGCAACTCAACTGAAGAAATTTTCTGGGCCTGCTGTTGAAACTTAAAAATCAAGAAACACCAAGATAAAATAGGAAAGCATTTCCTTTATTGTTCAGTCACATGCATTCCTTTTTTTAACATCTGTTGGTATGTTTTTGACTCTTACACAGCCGTGAAGAGTAAAGGCTGCAAAATTCTTGCACTGTAAGTTTGATTCCTTTCAGAACACAGACTCCTATCCTTTCAAAAGGAAAACTGAAAATACTGGAAAAAGTCTGTTTAAGTTCAGATGGGGAAGTTGTGAAGTATGAATACATGTTATTGATTCTTCAGTGATGGAGATGAAATATCTACACCACAGGCTACATAGGAACAACTCCTGTAAGGAAAACCTGGATTTTTCTGTCTGTTATCTATCCAAAGCATGGAATTCATGACCTAGGAAATGCTTTACTTTTTTTATAAAAAGGAACCTGTGGAGTTCAGTGCTTGCAGATATTTTTTCTTTCTTAATGCCAATGCCAATATTCTACTTACCTTCTAGGTGAAGGGTAAACTGTGCTGCAGTTGATAGGGGCAAAATAATGATTGAAAGAACAGAAATAGGGCAACTTTCATCAGAAAGATGAGTAAATAAACAGGTAACTCCATGTAGGTAGGTTGCTTTGTGCCTTGTATAGTTTGTAAAACATGATCATGGTCTGCACAATTTCTCTATACGCTAAAGACATAGAACACCATGGCAAGCTTTATCTCAGTTTCGCCATCTGTGCAGTTCTGAAGTACTGGAGAAGTGTATAGAGATTTGTGAGGCTCCCTTTTATAGAGCAGCTGGCATTAAAAATAGTGAATGATTTGATTTCCAATACATTGGATTGATTGAAGAATGGAGTGAAAGTTTTCTTTCCTTTGTTACCTTGTGAGATTACTTGGAGTTGAAATTTTCTGTCTGTAAATTCTGTGGCATCAAGTGATTATTTTTTTTTACATTTTTTTTCCTTCATATTTCACATTCTTGACACTAAAGAAACTAATTTTTTCTAGTAGTCTTAAAGTAGAAAAGAGAACAATACAGCTTTTAACAGAGATTGCCTACTTTTGTTACCCTTCTTCCCCTCTCATGAGAGCAGCATGATTCTACATCTGTAAAATTGAGATATGCATTTAAAATAAAATATTTTACGGAGTAATTTTTGCCATCCAGGTTTCAGAAGGGTCTTTGGGGAGGAGGTTGCATTTTGGTTTTGTTCTTTGTTTTTCTAAGTCTCTATTAGTGAACTCAAGGGGTTTGAAACTATCCAGGTCTTAATGAGGATGATCAAGCAAAGGATGTAACCTGAATTATTTGTTTTATTTGGGTTGCCTAGGCATAATTCCTGTGGCTTTCCGTCATTATTTGTCAGTAGATGACAGGCTTAGTAAGATATAGTTAACTGTGGTTTATCTGTGTTTCCTTTTAGACAGTGTAGCTGTTTTCTGCTGTTACCCAGTATATCCCAAATCCTGTGAATGCTTCCTTAAATCACAGAATGGTCAGGGTTGCGAGGGACCTCTGGATGACCACCTAGTTGAACCCCCTGTAAAGCAGGGTCACCTGGGTCAGGTTGCACAGAGTCACATCCAGGCAAGGAAGAGACTCCACAACCCCTCTGGGCAGCCTGTCCTACTGCTCTGTTGCCCTCAAAGAAGTTCTTCCTCATATTCAGCTGGACCATCTTGTGCTGCAGTTTGTGCCCATTGCCCCTTGTCCTGTCACTGGGCGCTGCTGAAAAGAGCCTGGCCCCATCCTCCTGACATTTGCCCTTAAGGTATTTGTAGATCTTGGTAAGATCTCCTCTCGGTCTTCTCTTCCCCAGGCTAAATGTGCCCAGCTCTCTCAGCCTTTCCTCAAAAGGGAGATGCTCCAGTCCCCTCACCATCTTTGCGGCCTCTGCTGGACCCTCTCCCGTAGTTCCCTATTAAACTGAAGAAAAACAAATCTTATTTGCTTTAGTCCCCATATGTCTTAACAGTTTGTCCTGGTATTCAGCTGCTCTTATTTTAACCACATTGTCTCCAACAAAGTTTATACACTTCAAGGAAGGTGGGCTTGGTGCCCCCTTTCCCCTTTTCCTTTTTTTTTTTTTTTTTTTTTTATTTCCATTCAATTGGCAGTGTTGCCGTCTGCATCTTCTGTGTTGCTGTTAATTCTGATCCCGGCACAAGTAAACTAGAAAAAATAAAGTGATCCTGTGTAGGATGATGTTTTCCAGTTGTCTACCTTTGTTCTTTCAACAGTCAAAGTAATAAAAATATCCGTGACTGATATCCCTGAGGTGAATTTCTGTAATTCATGTCCATCTTCTGAAAGGAATGGATAGACGGGGAAAATGAGGAAAATATAAGAATATAGTTGTTCTCATGAAGAATTATTTTATGAAGAATAAAACCTTTATCTAATGACTCATTGTGAGTGACTTAACTAATTTTCTTTTCTCCAGCATACTCTTTCACTGGAAACATCTACTAATGTGTAGTAAACCTTCAGTTTATTACAAAGGAAAAAGTTGTAAATCACTGTGCTATTGCTAGTCTAGCTTTAATTGTAGTATATTCCCCCCCCCCCCCTTTTTTTTAAGGCTTTCCTAATTTGAGGAGACCTGTATAAAATTAGTTTTGATCATACAGTCATGGTGGTTTTCAGTGAACAGGGTTATTTAATTTGAATGAAATTTCCTTTCTGTTAGCTGGTTGGCAATAAATTTACTGGTGAGAAGTACTTTATTTCATCATTACTGTGTTTTTCTTCTAAATCGTGAAGAAAATCATGAGTTTGTGGGGACAGTGTGGATGTTCCTATTTTTATACTTCAGATTTTGGCTTTCTGCACTCTTTGAAATACAACTCCACCAGCGTCTCTTTTTCAGTGTCAACTCTGAAACACTGTGTTGGTTTGCCAAAGAAAAGTTCCTCAAAGCTGCATTTACTGAAAGTTTGACTCCAGTTCTTTACTACTACCATATGAGACAGCACAACGGAGCTTGCTTTTTTGGCATTGGAGGTCATGCTTTCAAACTGAAGTGTGATGCTAGTGATCAGATCTTGCTCTTGCAGCAGCAGCCTTTCTGATTTTTTCCATAATTCTGTGGTATTTTTTTTTTTATTTCTACTACTCCATCTTTCTTCCAGAATCCTACCTTTGCAGTTGCTGCTCTATGGCTTGTCAAGTGCAATGATAAAATAAAAATAATTTTTAGGGTTTTTTTTTGTTCTGTTTGAGGAGTATGAGAATTGCAGAAGGAATTATCTCATATATGACTTACAAGTGAAAGTGTGGGGGGAAGCTGCAAAAACTTTTATACTTGCAGTACCATGTTGCCATTGATGCTAGCATTTTTCCTGCTGAACTTAAAAGTTTTGAGAAGGCTTAAGGTAAAGTAAGTTTTGGAGAGCTTTGCTGCATGTGCTTTGTTTTTCTACTTTATTAGTATGAGCTATATCTGTCTGAATCTTTCTGTTAACTGAAGTTTTAATTAGGATGTACTGTATGGTTATGCATAGCTTGCCTTTTGTTGGAATGAGTTGTCTTAGGCTTGGAAGTAGTGTTAGTCTCTTGTGCCTGCCTCTTAAATTTTTACTTTGAATGAAAGCTTTTGAACTTGGGGGTTGCAGGAATTGATAAAAAAAATACCTATGTACAGGTCAGTGTGATCGATGTTTGAAGCTTGTAGGTTTATTTCTAGAGAGATAATCTTTATTTCCTTCATGAGGTTAAAATATAGTGCAATGGGAAGTTGCACTGGTGACCTTTTTTTCTTTGTCATAAGATTAGTGGTTATTAACAGCAACAATAAACAGGAAATTAAGTAATTGTAAACATTACTTCCTGGGTTTGTGTGGTACCTTTGCATGTCCCCACTCCACAGTCCACGCAGCGTTGAACAGGGTTTAAAAACGTGTTATCTTTACCGGTCATTCCCAAGGGTTTTTCTTTTATGCAGATTTATGTTATTTAGACCTGTAATAAAGGATTATGTCCGTTAGCTTGTGCTTGGATGGCAGTACTGAGGCAGCCTGTTTGGGCTGAAGCTTGCCACCAGCTGTTGGCTCTGAGGGACACATTGTTCATGAGCTGCTGTTTTGACACCTTCCCCTTCTGTTTTTTTAATCAGCTCCTCCGGTTTTGAACATTGGCTCGGTGCTTCATGAACTCTAAGCACACATTAGGTTTCACTTAACCTTTAGCAGCCAACAGATCTAAATATGACACAGAGGAACGGAACCCACCAGCTGTTTGTACCTGCTTGATGCCTTTCTCCCGGTTAGGATTAACGTTTGGCTGTGGTACGGAAATCCTCTTGGAGTGGCTCTGAAGGGAAGAAGAAATTCGGGTCCTACTACAGTGGTTACGTATTAACTGCAAAAGTAGGTCATTGTGGCGGGGAGTAGTCCAAACAGCGCCTGGTTGCTGCAGCAACGACCTACTTTAGGAAACTATTTTTGTTGATTCATATTGAAATGTTCTTCTTATGAATTGTGTAAGGAAACGATCAGGTTATGAGACATAGCAATGAAAGCTGCAGACTGTAGACTCCCCCTGCATGTCCCACCCCCCACCCCCTTCTTTTCCCCCTCTTTGGTCTTGCCCTTTGTTGTTGCATGTATAGGGATTAAAGTAAATAAGTTTTTTTTTCTTCCGTTTGACCTCTAGTGGGGAATGTCTCTTCTTGCTTGAAGTTTCTGCATAGCCATAATGCTTATCAATGGTGATTATGTTTCCGGAGTACAGAGCCTACAAATGCTCCCCTACTTTTTTGTCTATAGGAATAACTTTGGAGTTTAAAAAAAGAAATTTTTCTTGTGGGAGTATCTCTTTTCTGGAATTCTAACAGTTTGTCTTGATATTCAACTGCTCTTATTTTCACTGCTTTGTCTCAAACAAAGTTTTTGTATGCTTTAAGGAAGGTGGGCTTGGTGCCCTCTGCACACCCCCCCACACCCCACACCCCCCCAAATTGGCAGTGTTCCTGGCTGCATCTTCTGTGTTGCTGTTAATTCTGACCCCGGCACAAGTAAGCTGGAAAAAATAAAGTGATCCTGTGTAGGATGATGTTTATGATGTTTTCTAGTTGTTTACCTTTGTTCATTCAGCAGTCAAAGTAATAAAAATATCCGTGGCTGGTGTTCCTGAGGTGAATTTTTGTCATTCACAGCCATCTTCTGAAAGGAATGGGTAGATGGGGAAAATGAGGAAAATATAAGAATATAGTTGTTCTCATAAACTTTTCATTCTTCATAAAATAATTCTTCATCTAAACTACTGTCACTTCTGCAGAGATGATTGAATATCAATTTTTAGTTATCAGAATGTTCCACTTTACTATGTAAGTTGTATAGACTAATTTAGTTACTTCAAGTGAGGTACTTTCTGTTGGTCCTGACCTTCAGTATTGCAGTGAACTGCTGCAGTTGTGGCAAATGAAGGCAGCATGCTTATCTAAAGGTTATGTGGATTTTTTTCCTTTATTATGCCTCAAGCTATATTTCAGTTTTGTTTACCAGGGCTTATGTTCCTGAGCTCCGTGCACCTTTTCCATCAGCTCTAGACTTTGAGGTGGAAGGCCTGTGCGGCATGAAGTGAACCGTTACTTCTGTTAATCTATTCATGCTAAGAAACTTTGGGACAGTGGAGTTTTTCTGGATTTATGCAGCTTAATGAACAAAAGCTGTGTTTCAGTTATTTGTTTGTTTTGTTTTTTTTTTTTTAAATGTTGGTTCTTTCTACATAATTATTACTCAAAAGCCTGAACACATTTTGTTCATGTTTACCCTGTATTCCAATGTAAATGACTAATTTCAGCTTTGAAAGACCAGTTCAGACATTTTTGGTGTTCTGATTCATAAGAGTAGCAATGATAAGTTAGGATAATGTTGAATGGCTGACCACCATAAGGTGGGCACCGCAGAGATGAAATCCAGCCATTTTTAATTCATATTTTCAGGAATAGCTTCAGGTAGTTTTTCTTGGTTTTGAAACTTTACACCAATTTCTGTGCTTGCTTTTAGATTTTAGCTCTGTCCTTAATTCCCTTCTATTAGTTTAATAGATTATTGTTTTTTTAGATAATGGGAAGCCAGAGATCATGGAATTATACCTTAAGGGCTTGCAATTTATACAGTGTAGTTGAGAAATACATTCATTTAACACAGTTTCATTTCTGGGAAACTTAAAACTGTGAAAATCTTACTAGCAGTAATTATAACCTTAAAGTAGTTTTAATGCAAGGGAAGTAAAAGACTTTTATTAAAGGAAATGAGGGGCAGTATAAAATTTGTCCTTCAGAATCAGGTTGCAAGTCTGTATCTTGTTATAGTGCTGTTATTGCGCTTGCTCTTTTGAAATGAGCCGTAACTATTACTTTCTCATGGACAGCTTAGATTGCCAAAAATAACGTGGCTGAACTATTTTATAAAGCAGGCCAGCTCTGGTTTAATTACATAGAGCCTTATGAGCTGCTCATTTAAATAAGAGAACTAGGGTACATGAGAATAAGGAATTTTAAATTTGTTTAAATATGAGCATTTCTGTACTGCCAAGTAGCTTAGTTTTGTAATTGGCTTCTAGGTCCTATTTTCACAGCTGTTTGTCGTTCCCCCCCCAGCAAATACATTTGTTTGCTCTTGGATTTTCCTTTATGGATCCACCTAGTTTCTCTCTGGAAAGAGTTAGGCATAAGGAATTAAAATCAAATAATAAGGACTTTGATTTATCAGATTTGGATTAGAGAAAGATAATCACAGAATATATACATTAAAGAATGGAAGACACTGGGAGTGAGATTGAGGAAGCTGTGAGCCTTAGTTGCCTATCACCCAGGAGGCTGACCTTTGTAACAAGCGAGTAATTTGAGATGTGTGGTTACTAGTTATATGGGAATAGTTCAGATGAATAATAGGTGCCCTTTGAATGTGAAGTTAAGATCCAGATCTTCATAGAAGCTAAATACACTATTTGTGCTGTGATGTATGGCTCACAAAATTGGAAGCAAATACAGATCGCTATTTGGGAGATTATGAATGTCTGTTGAATAGGACAAAAATTTTATTTCCTACCTTTGGGGAATGTTAACCTTGAAAAGGTCATTCAGTTGGGAAGAAATTTATGAGGAATGATATCTAAGGAATTACTAGCTTTGTGTCCATTGTAAGCTAGGTTAGATTCAAATTATTTTGTTGCTCTTAATAGAGCAGTATTGCTTGGTGTAGTTGGTTTTCTAGTTCAACTCCATATGTGAAATGGTCTTTACTATTTAGCTTCAAAGAAAATGCACCCAACATGACTCAGCTTGGAGACTTTTGAAAGAAAGCAACATTTAAATTCTATTATTGTTCAAAGTCCTTTCCTTAATCCTTTTGCAAAGAGCTGCATTTGTTTTTTTAAGAAGCTCTTTTACAGCAATTGTGACTATTTAAGCTGTACATGGGCTTGGGTATATCTTGCATTCTTCCTCCATCACAGCTCTGTTTTGTCTTGGAAGTTATAACAGTAGTAAATATTAGAGGAAAAAAGTGGAGTGACACACTTCATGGTCTGTTTGGTTTGGTTTTTGCGTGTGGATCAGCTCTTACTAAGTTATGAAAGATGCTGAAGTCCTGAATTGCACTCTAAAGGAGCTGGTTTTTCTCCACTGACTGTAGAGCAACCCTGCAGGAGATTAGTTAGCTCCCACAGCCACTTCACTTAAGTACCTAGAGTTGAATAACATGAACTTTTTCCTGCTTTTGTGTATAAGCTTTAAGGATAATACCTTTGTGAAATGTATTATTGTATACCTTTTTAGGATGTGGAAGTTGTATGTGGTATTCGCTGAAACAGTGTAATATAATAAGGCATGCCTCTGTGACCTTGATTTGGTAATAGGAAAATATTACTATGGCTTGTTGCCAGAGGATGCGGTGGAGTGTACATAACACTTAAATCCTGTCTGAGCTTAATCTTCTTACAGTTTCGTAAGAATATACTGCTCGTGCTAAGACACACTGGTTGGTGGCAATCAAGCAGGAAAGTATACTGATAAAATATTAAATATTTGTATATAGGTACATGAAATTTGAGATGCTTCTCAGAGGCTCATACTCTGTTGTGGCAGATGAAATCAGCCTTATGATTCCTGTAGAAGGTGGTATGAAGATGATGTTTATCTGAATGAAACAGACTTCCATAATGATCTAACAGAACATATGGCAAAATAGCAGATATATAAGAAAGAAAGGCTCCCTTACTCTCTTCCCATGAAGAGAAATAAATGTTGCGTAATTTATTAATAGTCATGGTCTAATCCTGTAAACGACTCAAAAAAAGTGGTTGATGTTATACCAGTATGTGATATTCTTTCTTTTTATTGAATCCAGCTCTACTAAACTTTGAAAGATGGAGGAGGATTATCTGATAGCAATGTTGGAAAAAAAGATTGAATGGGGAAAATAAAACTAGCAGACTTTAGGCTGCTTAAGATAATTCTGGTAAACAAAATCTGGGTGGCAGTCAGATACCTGTAATGACATGAGTCTCTTGTTTGACAGCACTTTTCTTTCACTGGAGAGATTGTAATCAATGGTTTGGGATGAGGACTAGTGGGTAGATAGAAGGTATTTAAAAAGACTAGTTAAATGGAAGTTTGGATGGGTTGCTGCAGGTTGGCCAGTCTTAGGTAAAAATACTAAACTTAGGAATGAAACAAGTTTTATCACTGGTGGTTGGGGTGTTTTTCACTCAGATTTCTAAACTTCTTCCTCAGAATGAGGAAACCCAACTAGATTCCTTTCTTTTGTGTGATACTGGCTGTGCAGCCTAACACTCCTGCCTTGCCTAATGGTTCAATTCAGAATTTGGATCAGTTCAGAAAAAAACCTGAAACTGAAGATGCTTAAGGGCTTAGCACCACCATTTTCAGATGTCAGTGGTGCCTGAAAGAGAAGTCACTGCATTTTAAGCCCCCTCAGTTCCCAGTAACTGTCCTCATTTCATACTGGCAAGGATTGTTCTGTGTGATTATGGTTTCTGGGTGTTCATTAATCCTAAAAATAATGCCAAACAAGACTTACTGGTAGCCTTAAACAGTATGTCTATAAGGTTCCTTCTTGTGTGTCTCCTAAATAAGAATGCTGCCTTTTTAACAGACTGCTCCTGACTTCTTCCCTGGAGAAGGTCTTTAATCATGTTAAGTGCAGAGTCAGGAGGGCTGCATGATGTAGTGCTTAGATTTGTTCATTTTGTTAATGATTAACTGTGTTAACCATTAGTTACTTAACTTTTTGAATTTCTGCCTTGATGGTACCGGTTTGTATCAGTTGCATAGTAGCTAAAATTATCATCAGTATTGTGCAAACTAGTTTCTGGCAGTCACTCTTAAGATGCAGGGGGGCAGAACATTTAGGTTAGATTTCAGACCCCAAGACTTTGCGTAATTGGCAGCAAGGAAGATCATGGAGTTTCTTGGAATAATCAGCTAAGATTTTATGTATATATCTTTTAAAAATGTGGTCTTCAGAAGCTTTCATGAAAATTCTGAATATCGTAGTTAGATGACGCTAAGCAAAATGTGTGTAATGCCCTCTAAGAGTGTTGCTTGAAGACAGGTATGCTTTGCATCGGCATCTTTCCTGTGTTACAATAAGTCAGTCTCTTCTGCCTGCCTCCATCGTCTCTGTCATGCATGTACCTTGTGCAGTTTGCTACAGTGAAATTAATGGTGAACTTTCCCTTGTACAAAACTAGAGGAAAGTTGAATACCAGATGCAGAAACCTGGGCTGATGCTCTAATCTGATTTTAAAAATATCTGTGCATCATTTTTGTCTTGTTAATGACGTCATGTAGTTTTTATGGCCATTCAAAGCGAAAAAGAAAGTGCTTGCCCATTGACCTTTAGGTTGAGAGGAAAAAGTTGTTTTAGATTGCAGACCTGTAACTGTAGGGAGAGGTTTGCATAGCTCCTAAATGCCACACTGGTGTAAAGTATAGGCTTCAAGCCTAGTAGCTCTTACTTTGTAGCTGCTATGAAGAAACTTCGCCTCAAGAGCTCATATACTGAAAAGAAATTACTTTTTATTTCATATTTGGTTTCAGTTCACAGACTAAGTTACCATTCTTTTTGATGTGTGTTATACTGTGAAAGGAACATGTTTGTGAGCATTTTGGTATATCTCTTCAGAGAGAAAGCTCAAATAATTTTGCCTTCTCTATGCTAGAATGCTGTTCTTAATTATGTTTAAATGCCTGCACTGAGCAAAACACCTGTGCTGCAACAAGTGTCCTTGCATAGTATTAGAGTAATTCAAAACCATTTTCACTTGCAAACAAGTGTTAGCAGTCAAAATGATACCTTGGTAAACTAAAACCTCTTCTCTTCCAGATCCGGTAATAATTCACCCTGACAGTGTGTTGTTGAAAACTGAGAATTATTATTTAGTTATTTTTTCTTATGCCTTAATATGGGGGGGGGGGGGGTGTAGATGTTCTGAATATGTTATTACTCCTATCTGATATAAAGTTTGTTATATGTAAAACATTAATTTGCTAGGATAGGAGATAAATTTAATGCATTACAGTGCCATGCCAAAATTAGAGCAAGTGCAGGAATTAAAGTTGTCCCAGGGAGTTGGTATAATTAGAATATTTCCTTTTGCATAGGCCTATTCACACAGACATTTATTAACATGTTAGATGAATGGAGAAGTTCTGAAAGGTAGAATTTTCCTTCCTTAAATTCAGAGTAATTTGTATATGGTGATACCTAAAACTAGATATTAATTAGCATGCATTTCACCACAGTAAAGATGCTGTGCTGTGTCTGGAAGTTTTAAAGGTACTCATGGGAAAAACTGGAGGTGAAAACTTTGATTATAACAAGCAGTTGATTCAACTATTAAGTTTCTTGGCAGGGGTTGTATCTAAAAGCAGTGATTTAAGGAGGTTTGGTTTTAAATGAGCAAGACTTGTTGCAGGTGGGTTGGACTGGATGAACTTTAAAGGTCCCTTCCAACTCAAACTATTGTATGGTTCTGTAAATCTTTGTAAATGCTTTTATGTTAGAAAAGTTTTATTAACACTTTAATGAGAAAATGCCTTTAGATGTGGTATAGCATAAATACAATTGGTGAATGCAAAATAGATGATTATTTGAAGCACACTTTATTAAAACACATTTGGTCTGAAAGATTCAAATATGCCTAATAAACTGCACGCTTATTCTGAGTACCCACTTGTAAACTGAAGCTGTGTTCTGAAAGTCAAAAGCGGTATCCTTTTGCATTGCTGTTATATAGATATCGTAGGGTTGCTAGGTTTAATGTGTTTTGTTTTTTTTTTTAACAATGTGCTTTCAGTGAGTCTTGCAATGGAAGCTGTGGTTTTGCTTTTTTTTTTTTTGTTGTTCTGGTTTTGTTCAGGTTGGGGGAGTGTGTGTGTGTCCTCTGGCTGCTCTCCTGCTCCCTTCCTACATACATTTAACAGTTTGAGTCTACACCATTATGTCTGTTAAATGCATGAAAGAGTTCTGTGGAGATCCAGTTCTGGAGTGTGGTAAGAGATAGTTGAGAGATAATAGAGGGGATTTGGGGAATCAACAGAATAGAGATTAAACAGTATTAAGGGCAAGTTTAGGGATCTTGGATGTGAATTGGAGACTGGGTCAGTGCATGTAATCTTCTTGAATAGGATTTTGTGCCAAGTACAGATTAGAAGTTGTATGCTGTGATCAGTCAGGTAGGAAGAAAGAGATTGAGAAAATAGTGCAAATTGAAATGCTGATAGGAAAAAACCTAATGGTTTCCTGAAAGACAGATTTTTAGTTTTAATAGTTAAGAGCATTTTATGTCACCAGTTTCTCTTTATACCTTTTTCCTTATATTCTGTGATATAAAGTTTAGAAAACAAAACAACCACCACAACTAACAAAATCCCATCAAACCAAACCAAGAAAAGAAATCCAACCAACCCTCTTTTGGACTGTTTGAAAGGCATCCAGGGCACTATTGCAGCTTGTCTTCGTAGCCATTTGTGAAGTATATGTGAATGCACGTGCTCCTGGAAGGCAAGGTTCACATGAGTAAGATTAATGATAAGGTCTGTCATTTCAGGCTTCAAAAAAATGATAAAATGAAGGTGTACTTTCCAGAGTCCAACTGGAAGTGACTTTGGCCTGGGAACGTGGGGCCCAGGTTCTGTCGGACAGAAGCATGTGTAATTCTCATCTGATTCTTAAAATGACTCCTGTGGGCCTTCTAACTAAATGTGTATACAGAAGTCCCTTTTACTTTTCTTACTTCGCGGTCTCACTACCAGAGTTGTTTGTGGTTTGGGGTTTTTTTTCAAATTTTTGGTTTGTTCCAGTCAAAAAACATATGAGCATAGTTGCCAGCCAAGAAGCTGTTACATGCTGGCTTCCCCTCGGACTTGCCTGCTGTTATCCTTTCAGGTTGAGTGAGCCGCACATTTTAGGTATTTAATAGCTGCTCTTGGGTTTTTCACCCAGCCTTCTATATATTATTTTTGATACTTTTCTTCCATATAAAGTTGGAAGCAATCTGTGTTAGGTAGTCATCACATATAACTGCTAAATCTCTAGAAAATGTAAAAAAGTGTTAGTAGATTTACAAGTCATGTATACCTGTATACCTCCTAGAAGGTGTAACATTGTCTTTGTAACCGGTTATTTCTTAAGATTCATTCTTTAAAGCGTAGGTGTTATGTGAACTCCTGATTTTAGTAAACCTGCTTGCTCGACACTTTGGTCTTTGTAGTGCTGTGGGCACTCGCAGTGGTGCAGCCTGCCCGTTGCTGGCAGCTCCGCACATTTTCATCCCGGCAGCGGGCACCATGCCTCCAGGGCTCCGTGGCACTGCTTTCCCTGCCTTGGTCTTGTGGTGTTACCCTCGCGGCCTTGCACACACACATACAGCAGGTGCTCTCAGAAATAATGGCCTGCAGCGTGGCCGTCGCCTCTGCTCCCCACCCCCCCCCTTGGGTGTAGCTCTTGGTTTACGGCAGGGCATCCAGTGGTGTGTGTGCACAGAGGCTGGTGACTGGCTGGCTCTGACTCAGCGCCTGCCCTGATCAGCACACACTTCGGTGAGTACCAACAGCACTGCGAGTAAGAACAGTTGGCAGAGTTTGAGCAGCTCTTGGTGAGAACTGCATTGTTACTGTGAGGAAACAGTGTTGTGGAGGAGCCACCTGTTACACTGGAGAGGAGTCCAGGGGAAGGGCATTCATCTGGAGACCCCCAGCATCTCTCTTTCAGCTAGCTGCAGGGTACAGCTTTCACTTTTCCTCTCCTTCCTTTTGTTTTTATTCTTCCCCCAAAATCTGTCACCATTGGAGTCTTTAGTTAACTGTACTCAGTATACTCAGTAAAAAATCTTTGCACATGTGGACCTGTCTCAACATCCTTTCTGCAATTACCTGTTTCTCTTAAAGACTTGCAGATTTGCAGTTGTGTGTCGCGTCGTAAACCCCCCCTTCTTTTTTTTTTCTTTTTCATTATTTACTGATTTGCTCATTAAATAATTTGGGTGAGGTTACAGCCAAGATGCATGAAACTGTTATATAGAGAGCTATTTTTATAAATGAAGGCCAAAGGTGTAGTTATAGAATGGTTTGGGCTGGAAGAGATGTTTAAGATCATCTGGTTATGACTATGTAGTCCTCTGGTATGCTACTTTTAGTAAGAGTTCAGGCTGCTGTGTTGTAAGAAGGACTTGGATTAAGTTTAGTAGCAGTATGCCAACAGCTGATTGCCTGGGTTTGTTGGGATTTTTTCAGTTGTGTGCTTTTTATTCAGAGTGACAAGATACTTCTAGTTTCATTTAAGATTTGAAGGTGTTTTAGTCCATTCAAGAGTTGAATAGTGTTGAGATGGAAACTTAAATGACAGTGCAGTTTGGTTTTCTGAGTTATTGTTGAATGTGTTATATGGTATTGAACTGCTGTAAGCTAAGTGTAATTAGACTGAACATGCATGCATCACCAAAATACGTATCAAATACTGAAGGTGTGATAATCTTTGTTGGATTGTTCCTCTTAGTTCCCTTTTTCTGTTGTAAAATTATCTGGTTTTCCTCAGAAAATAAGTGTTTCTTTACACTTCCTTGCAGATTCCTGCTTCAGTGTCTTGAGGATCTTGATGCCAATCTGCGGAAACTGAATTCACGTTTGTTTGTTATTCGTGGACAGCCAGCAGATGTTTTTCCCAGACTTTTTAAGGTAAATGCCACCTTGCAGTTGTTTCTGTCCATAAATATGACTGAGAAACTAATTTCAACTAGAAATTTCAACTAATTTCTTGCACTACATACTTGAGCACACATTGTTATCCATGCAAATATTTAACTGTTCTTGCAGTTTCTCTGTTAGATTCAGGTTTTTCCCCTCTAATGTGCATATCACCGACTGAACTGAGTTGCTTTTAGACTTTACAGGTTTTGGTTTCTTTCTTTCCAGAAGTGGAACTGATTTCAAATGGTTTGTTAAGTGTAGGTATTGCATATTATTAAATATTATTATTAAATATTCCTTTCCAGGTTCCCTTTGAAATACTGAAATACGATTCTGTGCATGAGTCCAAGTTCAAAGCCTGACCTGTAAAAGCAGTGTCTTATTTAGGCCAAATATCTGCTGTGGTTGCTTTTGGCCATTAAAAGTATTTAATAATTTAATAAGTAGTAGGCTTGGTAAAAGCATAGTGCAGGTAAAAAGAAATTTCTAGTTGAAGAAGTTTAAGGCTTTTGTGGGAAAGGGTCTGATTATTGAGCAAATTAAAACTGTGAGGGATTGTTACTGATAGTAATCTGTATTCCATGGATAACTGTGTATTTAAGGTAACAATACTATAATGCGATAGTAAAAATGAACACTTTGCGGAATAATGTTAAAAATGTTTATCAAGTGACTGGATCAAGGAGACTGAGACAAGCAAGACTGTGGAGAAACAAATAGAGTACCTGTTTTTCCAAAGAGATCATCAGTTCAAGGTTTTTGTTCCTAAGTCTTCAACACCAAACTGAAACTCAACCAGATCTCACATTTCAGTCTTCATTCTTGTGCTTTATTTGTGATATGCTAACTGGATGATACTCTGACTGGTCTTTTCTTGATTTCCCTTCAGTGAAGAATTTCCTGCAGGAGTGGCATTAGTTGGTGCTTGCAAACCCCCAGATATTCAAGCTTATTATATCTGCCTGCCAAATTTGGTTTGATTGCATTTAAATAGGAGCAAAGATCTTGCTGTTGTGTGTATTGCCTTCTGGATTTGAGTGACCTGTGACAAGATTTCTTAAATAATGGCTACTTTGACAACTCCTGTTTCAGATCTTTCTACTAGGCTGATCTTTCTGTGCCTAACAGCATTGGGGTGCCACATTTTCAGAATATTAGTGCTGAGAAAGTAATGAAAATAACTTGTCATATAGATAGTGTACGGCAGCTGAAAAAGAACATTCACATCTGTCTATGTCTTCTCGTTCCTCAAATTTCAAGGAAGTGTCTTTATTTTGTATTTGCTTGCTGAGGGGCTTTTCAGGGCATCCTCTATCCTGGAACAAATAAGAGGCATTGTTGAGGCTCTTGAGGACTTCTTCAATGTTTGGCTGAAGGCTGCCTGGAACATGCATCTGTCTCCTATCGCTAATCTCACAGCCTCTTTTGCCAGAGCAGTATCTGTGTATCGGGCACTTGCAGTGCAGCAAAGGGCATATAACACTGAACCAAGCTCTTCAGATCATCCTCATTAAATGTCTCAAAGGTGAGCGGTGATCCTGACCCTGAAGAACACACGTAGGTGTTTTTTGGCTGGGAGAAGGTAACTTTAAATAACGGTAGGAGATAGTGGAACTTTTGTAGCGCCTTTGTCGGGAGCCGTGTCACAGATGCCAGCCTCTGTGGATTTCCTGGGGATGAAAGCTTCATAGCTGTTTCTTAGTAGGGCGCTCTCTTTCCCAGGCTGAAGGACAATTCCTTGCAAGAAGGCCTCAAGGTCCTTTAGGCTCTTTCATTTGTGTGTGTGTATATATATATATATATATATATATGAACATACATATAAACTACTTTCCTCTTTTCAGTCCTTCAGAGCAGCTTTGATTCGCTTAAGATGCTGAATTCGGTTGGTATCACATGTTTTTAGCTGTACTAGCTAGGAGCACTGCTGCTAGCAGCAGTGGAGTGTCATCCTCTGGAGTAGTGCATAGAGACAGAATATTTTCTCCAGCAGACTTTGCAGGTCTCTGCAAAATTCTTTCAGGTTTTTTGTTTGTTTGAGGGTTTTGTTTGTTTTTTTGTTTGCTTGTGGCTTTTTTAAGTAACTTGAGGATGGTGTTTCCATCTGACTGCAGGGATCCAGCTTCTGCTAGTAGTAGGCACCCACCTGGCACCTGTTGGTAAACTTCAATTAGTCAGGTTTTGGTTGGTTCTTGCTTCATTCTCTTCAGTTTTTTCTGGTCTGCTCTGTATCTCCAGCTGTTTGGGACTGGCTTGGTAAAGCAAATAGAATTGGAACAATCTCTGTAATTCTTTAAATGCATCAACGTTGCTAAAAGTATCCAGCAGTATATGCAAAGCAATTTGTGTCCATGCTTCTTCTAAGTGTCTAGATCATGCTGATGTGATCTGGGTATATTCACATCACGTAGCACTTGTCTCAGAGTTCCTTGGCTCCCTTGGGGACATGGCTCTGGCTCTTGGACACGTTTTTTTATGGTTCTCTTTTCAATATGCCAGAGGAGGGAGAGATTTAGAAAAATACCTGCTACAGCTTGTCAGGCAGTGGTTTTACATTATGAAATGGGAAATAAATGTTATGAGGGTGTAGGAGGCTGCTTGAGGATTCAGGGCCATGATGGAAGGAACCAAGCCTTCTTTCAAAGAGCAGGCACTCCTTGACATCGCCTATCCTCAGGGTTGTACCTGGGCTTCACCTAGGAGAGAGCTGGAGTTCAGAAGTGAAATGGGCACCTTAGGTGAGCAGTGTAGAGCGCTGTGTGTCTCTTTGGTATAAATCCAGTTCTCCGAAATAGTCTGGCTGGTGTATTTAAATTAACTGATTAAGATTCTGAGGGATTAGAAAGGTATTTCCCAGAGTTTGATTGGCAGGATGGCTTTCTAGGATCATTGGGTGCATACATCACCTTTCCAATTTCCTACTGTTATGAAGCCTTAGCCATTAGTTGATCCCTTTCTTCACTTCTTTTCCCCCACCTGTTACTGTTGGCCTTGGTAACGGCATCTGTGACATGAAGGATATTAAACTTCAAGGTGTCCTCTGTTTAGGAGGGAGATTTTTTGTAATTGAGAATTTGAACATTGTCTCTTCTGGTGGGTGAGGGGTGAGGATTTGGAAAAGGGAATGAAAGTGGGTGGTGGGGAGGGTATTTTGTTCTGTTGTGCCCCCTGCCCCTCCCCGAAACTTCAGTTCTGCTCTTAAAGTTGACAGGCATGTATGAAAAGCTTTTCTACAGAGCAAAACTACTCCTGCTGATCAATGTCCAGAAGACAGCTTCTGTTGTCTTTCCCTTCCTTTGTGTCTCTTAAGGTATATGAATACTGAAGTTAGAGCTGAGTTTTCAGTTTGCACAGAAGCTGTCCTGTTATTGTATGCCCTCACACTAATGGGTCAGATAGAGGCTTTTTTTATGCTGGATTCCTAATTAGATGCCACAATGTTGGGCTTTATTTTTGTGAGTCTGGGTGCCTAGATGTATTTTGGGCCGTTGTGTATCTCTTGACAAGTTTCAGCAGGTCACAGCTGGTGTTCCATCTTGTCTGTATCCTTCCTGTTCTCTTTTCCCTCCCCCTCCATCAAGCAGCCAAGCTGAAGGACCACTTTGTTGTTGTTGTTGCAGGAATGGAATATTGCAAAACTTTCTATTGAATATGATTCTGAACCATTTGGGAAGGAAAGAGATGCAGCAATTAAGAAGCTGGCTAGTGAAGCTGGAGTGGAGGTCATTGTTCGAATTTCCCATACATTATATGACCTAGACAAGTAAGTTACCATTACCTCTAATTTTAAAAAGGAAAAAAAAAAGTATTAATTTTATGTAGTACTTGGTTAGATACTGTGTGCTACTTTCTTTGTAGAGCACTTCATGTTTAAGAAGACTATTTTATGTTTCCCTTTTATCCATCCTTCCAAATTTTATTGCATACTGAGTAGAACTTAACTCAAGAAAATGATACATAACTGTATCTGAAATACAATTTTGATTCAGTGTTCTTTTGAAAATCATAGTCATGTTAATTTTCTGTCTTACTATAATGAAGTTCACTCAAACGTGCCTGTAACTTCTCCCAAATAAGATCTATTGTTGCTTAGTTGCTTTGTTAGATTTTTTCATCCTTATTTTACTTGTGGTACACAAGGAAGCAGGAAGTCCTTTATTTTTCAAGAACAGTTTCCTACCAGTTATGTATCCAGTAAGTAATTGTTTGCTATCCCTGTGTTGCCTTACTTAATGTCTTGTTTATATTTCCAAAGATCTATTTAAATGGATTAGTATTAGCTCCCTATTATGGAAACATAATTCACAAACTATTCAGAAGTATTACTTGGCTTCTCTTAAGTGACTTATTGTGGTAGATGCCAATTTTATTCTGTTACAAACCAATGCATGAGAGGCAGCTAGACATATGGGAGGAAAGGGAATTACTGTTTTGAAACCAATTTGAAACCTGATGCATTTTTTATCTTAAACTTAGAACTCTTTTTCTTCCCTCTCTGCCCAGGCACTCCCCCACTAAATGAATGGTTGGTTCCATCTACCACTTTGTAAATTATTTCTGTGAAGTTTTCCTTTCCGAGAATTTTATATATATTTAAGGTGACAGTGCAAAATATGGAAACTGTTTAACAACAGTCATTGTGTATAAACTACACCTTGATTTTCCCCGTATTAAGATGGTTGTAATATTGACTACTGTTCTCAATACCAGAGCAGAAAAATAGATACTTTTTTATAATGCAAATACCATAGTCTTGTAGGTTACTTGCGTGTATCTCTATGTAGCTATGATCTCTCATCTGCTTTGCTGATCTGTATTTTTCTTTGCCTTGAGCTGTCCATGTTCATTACTTGTTCTTGAGTGACTTTCCTCACCCCAGGGATGAAGAATAGTTGACTTGGTTATAAACAGTTAATTTATATATCTCCCTAGTGGGGGAAAAAAAGGATGGTAAAATTGAAGTTCAAATGGTCTGGGTTGCCATGTATTTCTGTGATTTTTTTATAACATGCTAGTGGCAGGTAAGAAGATATTTCTCTATGTGTATATTTTATTTTAAAAAATAAATGTTAGGTATTATTGACTGACATACTACTTTTTTTCTTTTTTGTTTTGTTTTGTTCCAGAATAATAGAATTAAATGGAGGACAGCCTCCTCTTACTTACAAGCGGTTCCAGACCCTAATTAGTAGAATGGAACCACTGGAGATGCCAGTAGAGACTATAACCCCAGAGGTAATGGAAAAATGTACTACTCCGGTTTCTGATGACCATGATGAGAAATATGGTGTCCCATCACTTGAAGAGCTAGGTATGTTCTAAGATTGCTTTGACACTGTGAAACAAGTAAGATGTAATCTGCCACTAAAAGCGTAATACTTAAAATAACCATGAGAGAGGTTTTACTTACGGTTAATTGTTAAACTGATGCCAGTTATGACACACAAAAGGAACAAGAAAGGATAATGAATATATTTTAGTTGTTTTCTTTTAAATGGAAGCTCAGTTATATCAAACTACATACACTATGTACCGTTTGGCTTTTTGTAATACAGCATAGCCATTTTCCCATGGTACCAAATAATCAGTAAGCTACCAATAGTCTTTGATACTTCATTTTGTATTAAATACATTTGGTATCTTTGTGCTTCAGGTCATTAGTCTGTCATTTTACAAAGTAATTAAAAATTCCCTCTTGTCTTGCAATGCAAAAAAAGATACTAGTAAGGCTAATAATTCTTTGAGAAGCTTGGGGAGCTGTGCACCTTACGTTTCTGTAAATTTAATTTTAAGAAATGGTATCAAGCTGTTGTCCTGTGAATCTCCCCCCTCTTTCCTGTTCCCCCATGCCCCAAAATACAAGCACATGTGGTATGACCTCCAAATTGCGAGCACAAGGGTCTGGATGGATTTTTGGCTGAGCTGTGACTGCTCTGTGTACTCCATTTGAACTCTCATACGGCAGACCTTTCTTTTCAAGGGTTTGAGAAGAGAAGATCTCACTTAACATGTCTACCTATAGTTTAACCACTGCGTATCTCATGCACTTGGTGAACAATCAGGGGGACCCGGGGAAGAAATCTTGTTACTTTCTTTTCATCTTTCTTTTGCAGCTCAAGTACATGTTTATGATCGAATGGACAATAATCCCAGTCGTTTATTTAAGTCAAGGTCAATGAAACCTAGGAATGTTCTGAAGCTAGCTCTTGTGCTTTTATTTTGATGGAAGAAGTTTTTAGATATTCTGTAAATTACAATTGCAATTGTTGTTTCAACTTAAAAAAAAAGAAAAGTTTTGAGTTTGGGATAGCCCACATATTGCAGAGCTGAGAATTGAAAAATGATAGAAAGGTCACTTGGTGCAAAAAAACCCCAGAAATAGGGAAACTGAGTAAGACCATTCAGCATGTAAAACTTGTAATATAAATCAATGTAAATGTAAAAGTTGGATTTTACTGCAAACTAGAGGTATTGAATGTGCTTTGGTATGACTTGGTTGCATGCTGTTCTAAAACTTGTACTTTGCCATGTGTCCAATTTACCACTATTCTCAAGATACAATAAAATGTAGTCAAGTATCAATATACTACAATTTTGATGCACTACAGTATAAGCAAACAAGAAAATTCCCTGTTTCAATTTAAATGTTTTTCAGGTTTTGACACAGATGGTCTGCCTTCTGCAGTATGGCCAGGGGGGGAAACAGAAGCTCTCACACGATTGGAAAGACATTTAGAACGAAAGGTATGTTTCAAATCATTGCAAGTATGACACACATGGGAAACGTAGTTACTCTTTGCAATCGGATATAAAAGGAATTGGACAAGTTGCTTAAAAAAAGAAATATCAAAACCACAAACTTGAACTTAATGCCTTGGTATACTGATATAAATCAACTTGGGTTTTAGTTTTAAAAGTTTATAGCATTATGTCTTTAATTTAAATTTTAGAGAAAGTCTGTGATACTGTTTTCTACTAAAAAATGAATTATTTTTTCTTTGGAGGTACTTTTGCTTGAAACATAATTTTTATAACTTTGAAGGGGAATTCTAAAGCTAATGTAATGCTAGTTGTCTAGGTTTTCCTTTTTAGAAGAAAGATAGGTAGTTCTGGAAGACAGTTCATGCATTCTGCCTTGAGATGAATTACCTTCTAGAGATTCTGCTGATTCAAAAGGAGCACCTAGATATTGTACGTAATGTGACCATCTGTCCAGTGTCTGGGTTCTGTTATGGACATGATTTCTTGCTTTACATTTACAAGTTGCTACCTAGCCTGTAGTCTGGTATTGCTGTGGGTTTTTTAGGTTGTTGTGTTGTTGTTGTTTGGTTTTTTTTTTTAAGGCTTGGGTAGCAAACTTTGAAAGACCACGAATGAATGCAAATTCCCTTCTGGCGAGCCCTACAGGGCTTAGTCCCTACCTCCGCTTTGGCTGTTTGTCCTGTCGTCTCTTTTATTTCAAGTTAACGGATCTGTACAAAAAGGTATGGTTTCTACATAGTCAGCTACATGTTCTTAGACGTCATGGCTTTTCCCTACTACTTCTCCTAATAAAATGTTTTCTTTTAATGACGATCTTCAGGTAAAAAAGAACAGCTCCCCTCCCCTCTCCCTCTATGGCCAGCTGTTATGGCGTGAATTTTTCTACACAGCGGCGACTAACAATCCACGGTTTGATAAAATGGAGGGGAATCCTATCTGTGTACAAATTCCCTGGGATAAGAATCCTGAGGCTTTGGCCAAATGGGCAGAAGGCAGGACAGGTTTTCCTTGGATTGATGCGATTATGACACAGCTTCGTCAAGAAGGTTGGATTCACCATTTAGCCCGGCATGCTGTAGCATGCTTTTTGACTCGAGGTGACCTCTGGATTAGCTGGGAAGAAGGAATGAAGGTATTGTTTCTTACTGTTGGATTGCTTGAAGTGCCTATTGGAGTTGCTAGTAGTCATTCTAGAACTTTTACTGTGTGGTGGAAGCTGAATTTTAAACCTTAAACTGTGACCAAAGTTAAATTGGTTCTGATAAACAGTGATGTTGGTTTTGCCTGTTGAATGTCCTCTTTTATTGGAATATTAGAGTGTTTCTTGCAGTCAGAATAGGTCTGCATTCTTTTAAATTTGGGATTTCTTCCGAAATTTTGGCAAATAGACATGGATTACTCTTGTAATTGAAATTTCTTGCCAGTCGTACTGTGTGAACAGCTTCTGTTCACATCTCATGTCTGCTTCCCTGTGAAGGGAAAGCACCACAGGAATTAAAGGGAGAAAACTAAAAACTGAGCATGTTCTTTCAGCAATTTCTGTCCCTTCACCCAATGTTAGAAGTGCAAGTATGGTTAAAATGATTTGGTTGAAGTTTCGGTGCAATTAATTTTTATGCAGTTCAAGTTCAAATTACAAATGCCAGTCTTCTGAAGAATGGAATAATTTAATCTCAGCCTTTTGAATCAGTTTTACGTTTTTAGAAGGATAGTACATCTTTTATTCATCAATGATAATAAATTAAAAAGTCTTTTATTTTTGAAATCTAAAAATGCATTTACTTGCCACCAGATCATGACTGCATATTTATATATGTATATGATCTTATGAAATTTCATATTTCTTAACAAATCAGTTGTAAGCAAACACTTTCAGTTAAAAAAAAACCAAACTGTCTTGGTTACACAACAACATAAGCTGCTTTAGGAATTTTCCTTTTGCTGTTCATAGATAAAGTCATCAAAGATGCACATAACTCAGCCAAAAAACAAAGCTGTTTATTACAGATAAATGCCAACTTTCTTACTTTTGAAATATGGAGAGCCTGGCCTTGTGCAGTGGAAGGATGTTTGATTCATGCATCTGCATGTAGCAAAAGTTATTCTGGCTTTCTGCAATGATGTTATTTCCAAAGTCTTATTACATGGCAGCATCTAGTGGAACAGTTGTGTGCTAACAGTTAATGGTCATCTGAAGATCTTGTTATGTTATTAATTACTTTCTGTTTAGAAAATTTTTTTAAAGTGTTTTAAGATAAATCTTATTTTTTCAAATCAGTCCAGCTCCAGCCATCCTTCAGGGATTTACTTTTTTTAAAGGATGTGCATATGTAAGAATCTGGAACTTTTTTTGGTTGTAGCTTTCAGAGATGTCTACAAGGTTTTTTACAGGATAAAAGCCAAACAGCTATCACGCTCTTGTTCTTGAGTTTGGCGTTCAGGTAAGTATTTGCAGTTGCATACTGAGCATTCTGTGAATGTTGCCAGGTAAGAAGGAGTGTTGCTACATTAAAAAGCTGGGTTTCCTCTAATGAAACCAGAAACTCAGAACAATTCCTAAAAATGTTGGGGTGTCAAAGGTGTGCCATGTTCAGACTAATTTGTTGCTTTAATTTCTTTAAGGTCTTTGAAGAACTGTTACTTGACGCAGATTGGAGTGTGAACGCTGGAAGCTGGATGTGGCTGTCCTGTAGTTCGTTCTTTCAGCAGTTTTTTCACTGCTACTGTCCAGTGGGTTTTGGCAGGAGAACTGACCCAAATGGGGATTACATCAGGTAACTCACAAGCCAGAAACTGCAGCGATTCATGGATGTCACTTAAACTGTCAAGTGGCTTTATACTGAAAATGACCTTTTAATTTTTTTTTTCTTAAGACGTTATTTGCCAGTACTTAGAGGTTTCCCTGCAAAATATATCTATGATCCTTGGAATGCCCCAGAGAGCATCCAGAAGGCAGCAAAATGTATTATAGGAGTTAATTATCCCAAGCCAATGGTAAATCATGCAGAGGCAAGCCGTCTGAATATTGAGAGGATGAAACAAATCTACCAGCAGCTTTCACGATACAGAGGACTGGGTATGGTTATAGGCTATTGGCTTTATTTGTTTGAAAACTTTTCTCACCTTCTAGAAACTAATAATTCTGTCTTATAGCAATGGTAACCAGATGTGAGCTCAGTGTTGTGACTAGGGTTGTGCATGCAAATAAAAGGGAATATTAGATACACCCAAGAAAAGGAAGAAAGAATTTGAGTGGAGTGCCTCTTTCTAAATCTTACCTGGACTTTTCTTTTTTCTGTGCATTTTTGGAAGTTGTTCTATTAAACTGGGTCTTCTGATGCTTTTGTAAAGTTAAGTTTTAATACCAGTGATTAGAAAATTAATGTGGTTCAACCATACTGTATTTGCATTTGCAAATGCTGTTACTCAAAGAGCAATGCAGCTTCTGGTAGCTTTCTTCCTAGTTAGGAAAGACTACCCTTTGCTCCTAGAGGTAAACCACATGCACTTGTATTGCTTAGGTAGGTGTAAGCAGTCACCGTGTTCAGATATTGGATACTGAATCAGGATGCATTGTACCTTAATGCAGCGTAACGAATATGTGTAAATAATGAATATTGGAGAAGTTATGCAGTGTGTTGTGTAGAAAATGCCTGTTAAGTAACTGTGAACTAAAATTACTTGGCAAGATAGAGAGATGTTCTCCTGTTATAAAAGTAAATCACTCAAGGTGAGGGTGGAGAATTGGCTATCATGAGGAAAAAAGCATGATACACTTCATCTTTTATTTTTCCTGGTTTTCATTATGGCTATATATTTTATTTTGTTGCTTAGGTCTTCTTGCAACAGTGCCTTCTAATCCAAACGGAAATGGAAATGGTGGCCTAATGGGTTATTCACCAGGAGAAAGCATTTCTGGTTGTGGTGGTACAGGAGGTCAGTCAAAATCTTTCAGTACATGGAATTATTGGTACTGAACCGCACAAACTTCTTTTCTAGTGCCCTTGGTGTGTTATGTGCTAAAAAAGAACTGTTTTCACAAGACAGTTTTCAGTGCAAGTCACAAACATTTTCAGATTTATTCATGAAGGTTGGCAGAATTTGTATATAGACATCTTTCGAATATTTTTTAATCCCAAACATGTAAGATTTTTTTAACCTGTTTTTTTTCTCCCTGAAAATTACTTATTAACATGCATCAAATAGTTCATTTTTTAAAAAAAGCATTTGAATGATTTATTATTATTATTATTATTATTGGTAGAAGTCTACAGGCATCATGATATTTGTAGCAAGGAGTGATTTGTGAATTTTCAAGTCAGAATTGTTAATTTATGAAGTTTTCTAATGCTAGCATTAGATAGCTTACTGGAATGTAATTCTACCATAATGTCAATGACAACACGGTGGGCAGTGTCTGAAAGAACTTAATATAGAATTTGTCATATAGTTTTGATGAAAATTGCTTTAGGCTATTAAACTTCCTTATGGTAACATGCAAAGGCTAGCATTAACCAGTCACTAAGAAAAATAAATAAGAACACTATTAACATTGTCTAAACCCACGGTGCAGCAACGTCTTGAATACTCTGTGTACCTTGGACTCCTCATTGTAAAAAGATACAGCAGAACTGGATATCTACTGGGATTCTGGTCTCCTTAGGCTTTAGACAAGGTTGGAAGCAGTTTGTGGAGGAAAATGGACCTGATTGTTGTCAGCCACTATGGTTCCTCTCAAAGAATTGAAGTCTAGACTCCTTAAAGCTAGCTGGGTGCTTGAGCTTTTCTTCCTTTTAGGTTCAGAGATTTAGAAAGCAGGAATGGCTTAGTTTAAAAAACTAACATTATGTACACTCTTTTTAAAAGGTATACATGTATGCTTAAATGTACGCATGTACTTAGGCTTTTTATATCAGAAATGTATCCATTTTGTAGGAGGTTACTATGTATTCATCTGAGTTTGCAAGTGTGAATTTGGAAAGACAAAAATATTAGAGCTTTGGACCTGTTGTGAGGTGTTTTGGAAAAAAAAACACCCACCATAATCAAAGTCTGCCTCTCAAAGAGGGGGGAGGGGGGAGACCCAACATCTTAAACTGCAGAACTGGAATTGTGTCCTCTGTTATGTTTAAGTGTTTGTTGTCTTGGTTTTTTTTTTTTTTCCCCTGCCTCTCCAGCAGCTCAGCTGGGAACTGGTGATGGTCATACAGTTGTTCAGCCATGTGCCCTGGGAGACACTCATACAGGAGCAAGTGGAATTCAGCAGCAAGGTATTATGGCAGTGCCTGTCTGTAGAGGATCTCCAAATCCTTGCAACTGTGGAAAACCAGACAAAACATCAAAATAACATGGATAGATTTTTGGTGACAGCTGCTGTCTACAACTTGAACTGACCTTGTTTCTGTTCTTGAAACATAAAAGTTATTTCTTAGAGTGAACTTGCTTGTCTTGTCACTTTTATCTCTCAAATGCTCATTTAGAACAATATTTGTATGTTTTGAGTGGGAGGGATCGCAAGTGTGACTTAAAAATAAATAAAAATTATCCTAGGTTACTTCAAATGAAAGATACTGAAAGAAAGTAGTTGACTTTGTATTAGAGAGCAAAATTTGCATGTTACTTTTCCCTGATTTCACTACCACTCTTCCCATACATAATAAATTTCCACAGTTTTTATGTGGATATTCTCATATTGTGGAGGCAAATTTTTGTTACCTTAACTATACAGAAACTTAAGCTGTGGTTTGTGATGGATGAAAGTTGCAATCAAATTTAGCACAACTGTTTCTCTGCAATCTTAACAGAGGTTGTGTGTTAACTGATCATGACTGTCATGTCTGTTTTGTTTAAGCATCCAGAATATAACCAGAACACCACAACTGTTCAGAATAAAAAACCTTACAACTGCTTTTGCTAATTTACGCTATTTATGCAGGGCACTCAGTTTGCATCTTTAAGTTATTTGCATATACTTTTTTTCACAGCTTAGCTATGCTATAACAAAATCATAAAAAAGATGAGACTTGGCAGAACAAATGTTAAAATTTACAACAACTTAGAATTAAAGTGTTTGGATATATAAACATTCTGCTTGTTGCAAATATAATGCATAAATATGTAGGCACTTAATATTGTATTGTGCATATATATTTAACTGCTGTAGACTGCCATGAGGTTTTTTGGGTTGTGAGTTTTTTTGTTGGTGGTTTTTGGTTTGTTTTTTTTTTTTTTTGCATAACTCTTCTGCATTTAGGGTAGTTTCTGGCAGGATTTTTCTTGATGATGGAAAATAAATCAATTGGCTCCTTTTTGTCATTGTATGCTTGCTTGCAGTTCTAAATTTTATTTATTATAATAAATATCTACTGTATCTGAACAGGTTACTGTCAAGCAAGTAGTATCTTACACTATGCTCATGGAGACAATCAGCAATCACACTTATTGCAAGCAGGTAATTTAAAGAACAACAAAGAAACAAAAACACTTTTCCTGAATATATAAAGGTGCAATAGAGTCTTAATGTAAATACTGGTTTTAAATTTAAATTATCAGGAAGAACAGCCCTTGGTACTGGCATTAGTACAGGGAAACGCCCAAATCCAGAAGAAGAAACTCAGATTGTTGGACCAAAAGTCCAGCGACAGAGCACAAATTAAACTGGTAAGATCTGAGACACCTTAAAATTACCCTCATAATGAGTAAATTCCTGTACAGATTTTGTGTCTGCAAGTCTACAGTAACATTCATATCACTGCGATGCAAAGGATCCTAAATTAGTGCTGCAAATATTTCAGTTCCAGGTGCTATACAAACAGATAATACAAAATCCTGGATCTAAAGAGTTTGTGAAGTATGAGATAGGAAGCAGTTATAAAAAATAGAACCAGACCAAAGATTCAGACACAGATTGAGGTGTTAATGAAAGTGAGAGGGATAAACTGTGGTGTCATGTACGTTAGCAGAGCTGCTTATTTAGTTTCAGTTACTCTCTGCTCCTGCATCTCACCTGAAGTTGTGCCCAGTGCTGTTTGTGTGACTGTACGGTGGCCTGAATCAGAAGACTAACACCACTTGAAAGGGGCTGGGTTTGAGTTCTAGACATACAAGTGGACTAAGCGGAACATGTTTTAGAGAGAGACTGTAGAAGGCCTGTGGAATGCTGATGTAGTTATTGCATGTAGAGGTGTAGGGACAAGGAAGATTTGAAGCCTTGAGCATTTGTCATTGGTCTGTAACCTAAGGGGGATGCTCAGATAGCCAAGTTTCTCAAGGAAAGCTGTGGTGAAAAGTACTTGAGTTTGGAGGAGGAGGCATTGCTGCAAAGGTACATGTGAACAAGTGTGAAAATGTGTGGAGAGAAGCAGTAAATTGGGGAGTTTGATATGTGTGAAATCATCAACATAGAGAAGATAACTGGATTTTGTGTTTTGGATAGAGTTACTTAGGAACAGGATAGAGAAAAAGAGAAGGCCAAAGATGTTATACCGCTTCCCTCAGTGAGCTCAATTTGAGAGGAATAAGGAAGATGACCTGAAAGACAAGTTAAAGAGTAATTACTTAAGTGGAAAGCCAAGGAATGGAGGGCTGTCTGAAGCAAGAGGGGACAAGACTTCAAAACTAGGAGTGTGACAGCATAGGTTAAAGGTGATGTCATTCCATCTTTATCTTTTACAAAAAGAGTTGGTCAGTATAGATGAGATAATGGCACGTGGAGAGACTTCAGTGGAATTGGAAGATAGGGGTTCCCTACAGCAAGTATAGAAGATGCATTCAGCATCTCTAGAGATGAAATGGGAAATTCAGTCCACTTCATTTGGATTTGATAGCAAGATCTAATTTTGCTTGTTATGTGGTATTAGCAGTTTGACAAAGTTATTGTGGTGCATTATGAACAATCGTGTTGTACTGATTTGGTTCAGTGAAGAACCGCAGCATTGTTACCATAATGTTACTTGAAGTGAGCTGAGACCTTAGTGATTGATCCACCTGCTATTTTCGCACACATTGGAAGCACTGTAAACTGTGCTTCTGTGTTCTCAAATTGATTTCTGGTACTCGGATGGGCCTGAGTGGAACGCAATTCCGAGAGAGTCCGTGTTTCAGTAGCTGTCTGATCCATAGCATGTGTAGATTCATTCAGCATCCGTGTTTTGTATTGCAGAATTCCTTAGGTGCTCGTGTCTGTGTAGAAGAAGTGCCTGCAGAGCGAACGTCTGGTTCCAGTCTAAGCTCTTTTTCAATTGAGAGACAGGTTGGAGGGGTTTCCAGTTTGGCAGAGAAGACTGATTTTGTTAGGAGTGTCCAAAGCATGCTGCAAAAGCATTACAGTCAAATATAAAAAGCAGCCAAGATCATACCCAAAACCACTGCTGGCTAAAGGATGTGCGCCTTCTGAATAGCACTAAAGTACAGAGGCTGTTGGGTTTCTCTCTCTCTTCCCCCCCCCCCCCCCTTTTTTTTTTTTTTCCTGGTTTGTTTTTTTTTTTCCTTCCCCTTTTAGCCTCTAGGGAGTAAGAAATAAGAATGCTGAGTATTTGGGCCAGTACAAATGGGGACAGAGCTTCCTGCACAGAGAAGGGGGGAAAGAATATTGGTCCCTTGAATTATTTCTGCCTTCTTCGAAGACTCATGACAAACTGCCTAAGAATAATTTTTTTATTTTTTTCTTGCAGTATTATTAGAAGAGAAGATAACCACTCCAAGAACACACAGGACAAAATTTCTGCTATTCTGTATTGGAACTAAAGTGTTGTGAGAGTACATGTACTAAAATGACATACTTTTTCATAAATTATTTTCAATTGTTCTCAGTTGTAAACAAGTCCAATTTTTGGAATGCATTATTTCTAACTGGCATTTCTATGGTTTTTAACTTTTTAATGACTCTTTCACAAAGCGCAAATTGAGTTTTGTATATAAAGTATTTGGTGAAGAATTTGCTAACTTAATGTAAATATAAACATTCATGATTAGCGATAGACCCATCAATATATTTTTGATAATCTTTCATGTATATGGTAGTAGGCAAAGCTATAGTGTTCTGTAAAATGGATGGACATAGAAGGTTTTGAAGCTTTTAAATTGTTATTATTTTTAGATTCCAGAACTTGACCTCTGTATGATGAACTTCATATTTTCAGAATGTAAGTGCTTAGGACTGTGTTTAATCAAATACAGTAGAGTTGTAACCTTTGTTAATCACATCTGTATATAGGTCATGCCAATTTTTTGTCGAGTTGTAAAATTTTCATGTTTATGTCCAGTCCTGTATCTCCCAGTTGCCTTGTTCAGTAATGACATACCTTGTTAATAAAAGAAAATTGTATATAAAGATATGTATGTCTGTCCTCTGTGTACTCTTTTTTTACTCTAGTACATATTTCCAAAACCATTTCAGGAAGAAAGAAGAAAAATGTAATTTTTAGACTTGATCTAGAAGTGCACAGTGAACCATACTGCCTTTCACTAGAAGTTTCACGATACTGAAGCAAAACTCTGTCCAAGTTACTCGGGTCTTTTTGTTGAAATTGCATGCAGGTATGTATTCTTGTCATTAAATGTTTTTCACCAATGTATTTATTAAGTATTTCTTCAAAATCTAGGGGTTGTTTGGGTTTGGGGTTTTTTTTGCTATAATTGCAATTTGCATCACACCTTGATAGTCTTTTCTGCACTGTAGCTAACTTGCTGCTCTTCGAGGACGTTGATTTCTAAAAACACATCAGATTTACTGTCTACTCTGTCAATACTGTCTCAAATGTTTAGAGAAGTTGTATTTAAATGTTTTCTCAGACCATTGATGTCTCTGAAGAAATGGTCTGAATTGCTGTATTTTACATATAACTAGGTCAGTTACCCACTTGAGTGGGTGCACAAATTATGCTCATGTGGGAGTAGTTAATTATCTTGTTCTTAGTATCACGTGGGTGACTTGCAGTCAAAGGGCACTTCTGAATTTTAAACACATGGACCAGATGTATGGGTTGACAACATACACCACAGGGCGCTTGCTGGAAGATAAACTGATGTGGTTCTGCCTGTTCCTAGATTTTAGATGATAATAGTTAAAGTAAATATCTCTGCATACTGACTCAGATAGAATAGCAAAATCAAAAGTATTACTAAGAAAATACAGGTGTGCTTACTGTCTTGAGGCAGAGAATTTTTAAGATTGACTGGTCTTGAAGAAAAAAAAAGTCAACAGTGAGAATCGAGAAGCAGATGCTAAGTATTTTCCACAGATCAGTCGAAGTAGAACAGAGAGATTTCCGAAGAACATATACATAATCAGTAGAATAAACAATTCTTCTGTTCGTTGAAGTAGTCTGGAAAAAAAAAAAAGGCAAAACAAACAAAAAAAGAATAGCCTACACTGTCCTGGGAAGTGTTTTATGCTGTCAAGACAAAATCATACTGGTTTTTTTTTCTGCTGACATATTAAGAAGAAATCATACCATCCAAATGAAACATTCCACCTAGCTTTTCTGAGTGATTAAGCTATGAAATTCCCATGAAGAAACTTCATCAAGGTAAGAAGATACAATTAAATCTCACCTTTCCCCCAGCCCATCTGGAAGGCTCAGTAAGTGAGGGAAGAAATTTCCCACAGAGTTGATTTCTCTGGTAAGTTAATTCCTGCCTCCTTAAACGCTGAAAGGAGGATTCCTCTTCTTGGTCTGGGCAAGTCCTTAGATCAGGAAAGGAAAATCTGTGGTGGAGATGCTGTTTCACTTGTGTCGTGGCTTGAATGAGTTCTGGTGTCAGGACTGCAGCGGAAGGAATGGTCTGTAAGCAGGTTAGTGTGGGAGAGGGGAGAAGGTTGCCTTCTGTGTAGCAGTAGCTTCCTAAAAGCCCTTTGCTTCATATTCTTCCCTCCCACTAGTAGTTGCTGTGACCACAAAAATAAATAAAAGAAGGCTGAGGCTTTGGCTGCACAGAAAAATTGACCAAAACCATTGAGACATGCGTAGGTTTTCTCCTCTGGCCCCCACTACCCCCTTGTGATTTTCAGGGAGGAGCTGGACACGTGTTACAAACCCAGGATGGATAAGGGCCAGGATATTGTTTCTTATTAGACCTCTCCTCCAGAAATGTGGCTTAAAGTATTCCTCAAGAAAGCTCTGCTCCTGAGAGGTCTGGCTGGCTGGCCCTTCCCTGAGCTGGTAGGGAATGGGGAGAGGAGTGTTGGCAGATTGGTGGTTTTTTGGAAGCCAAACCCCAGGAAAATGCACTCTGGAAGCGTGCAGGGACAACTGCAGCTGATATTTGTGATGAAAAAAAAAATTACTTTCAAGCATCTTCAAGCTTTCAGAACTGAGTGTTTTGAAGGAACTCACAGAGGTTTTTGGAAGGAGGGGAATGAAAGGAGTTAGATGGAGGGCAAACCTGCGAAGGCCCTGTGGAAAGGCTGCTGGGCTAATACGGAGTGAGAAGTACCTGTCAGCTAGAAATCAGAGATTAGCTTTATGCTGAGTTTAGCGACGTAGTTGACTGGTTTCTGTTAAAGTGACATTTATGTGGACCTTCCTGCAACCTAGAAATCCTGCCCGTTGGCAGAGGCATGGAACAGCCATCTGCAAGGCAAGTGCTTGCTGTTTCCCCACCTGGCTGGGAAGGGAAGGGGGGCGCCGGGGCTGCTGCCCGGGGGTGTGAAGCCCGGCCTCCACCGCGGAGGGGCTGGCTGCAAACGCCCGCGGAACTGCATCCCTGCGCTTACAGGTAGCTGGGCTACTGCAAGTGATGCTCGGAGGTAAAGAAGCAGAACCCTGTCAGGTTCTTGATGTCTATTTTAAATAAAACTCTTGTGTCTACCTACAGAGCTTTATTGCTTTAAAATTATGCTTTCAAAACTTAAACTGCAGTATATGCCACGCATATACTTGAAGCACTTTTTCCTATTTGCGGAAACTTTGAAGTCAGGGCAACTTGGTCATTTTTTTGAGGCAGAAGGAAAAAAAATAAAATACATCGTTTACAGGTGCTGCCAACTGTGCGGGTGCCCGGAGGGGACGCTTGTGCCCCGAGCGCGGCGGTTTGCGCGCTGACACGACCCGCGTACGGCCTCGGCTGCTGCTTGCCGGGGGGATTTATTCCCCGGTTCCCTGCTCTCCCCGCCGCCGGCCTGTAGGTGGCGCTGCAGGCGGGCGCGCAGCCCCGGGCAGGGGCGATGGGGGCTCAGCCCGCCCGCGCCACCCGCCGCCCCCGCTGGCCCCGGAGCCCCCGCAGGGACCGGGGCCTTGGGTTTGGAGAAGGAAACACCGGCTCCTAGTCATCCAAAATCCTGTGCTAGCAGCCGGGGAAGGGGAAGTAGGTAGGGATGATGGAGCTGCCGAACAGCCGCAGTAATTGCTGCCCCGTGTCTCTAAGTCGCGAACCGAATCCCTTCTGTTCGTCTAAAAGCTGCTGTTCAGGAGCGCTGCCCTCGGTGCCTGCCTGCAGCGACGTGTGTTCTCTTTTTCAATACACTTTGCCTAGAGATTACATAAAAACCGCCTTATGAAAACTCAGTCAGGCTTTCACCGAGCTGAACCATCTCCTGGGCTGCCTCTGCCCCGGGGGCCCTTGTGCCCGGCGCGGAGCCGGGACCCCCGACGTCTGGGTGCTGGGCTCTGCTCCCTCTCGGACCCGCTGAGCAGCCTCAGCAAACCTCTGCCCATTGCTGAGGCCCTCCTGCACCAGCTCGTGCTCCAGCCGTACTGTGCTGCTTTGCTGTAGATTAGATGAGATGAAACAGGATAGAAAAAGAACCTCCGCCCTCTCGTTTGTGCTCCTTATTTCCACTAGAAAAGTATTGTTTGGGCAAAAATTCCCTCCCTTGAAGGACCAAGCAAACAAAATGCTCATACTTTAGCTATTACCTCAGCTTTCAACTTAATTGTTTATTGCAATTTTATTCCAGAAATTCAAAATTTCAAAGGCCGTGGAAATTTCTGGGTAGAGGAGAAGTTTATGTTGATTGAAAAAGCACAGGGAAATCTTAAGCAGATGTAGAGAGATAACTTTAATGTTGATTTCAAGGGATCTAAACTGGTTTTGAATTGTGTGCACTGCAAATGCAAAATTAATTCAATATTAAATTTAAAAATGCAAATGGAATTGATTTTGGGTTTTTTTTTACAAAATCTCCTGTAGAACAGAAAGATGGAAGATGCAGAAAAGAAAATGGAAAAGATACTCAAAAGGAACTTCTCTCTTCAGGATGCTGTTGCTTTCCTTGCAAGAGGCCTCAGCACAAATTTCACAGTCCAAAACTCTTTAAAAAGAGCTGCAAAATGCCAGATGCAAAAGAGCCAACGTGTGGGATCACATCTGAGGCCCTGTGGCTAGTAGAAGCTTCTGCACCTAATGCCAGGTAAATTATACTCTTCTCTAATTTTCTTATCTCTGCTAATTACACCTAGCACAAGAAGATAATCTTGTTAACTGTGATTATTCTGACTGGGAGCAGCCAGCAAGCACATAAATAATTAATCAAAGAGCAATTTATAGGCAGCAGTTATAGAGAGGGAGGATTTTCTTCAGGTCTGTTTGGCTTTCTAGAGCTTCAGAACATGTGGTCTTTGCAAAGGCTTTAATTACCTGGATTATATGTGTTTCTCAAGTCCTTTTACCCCATCCAGACTAGGAATATTTTTAAGCAGTCATCTTTACCTGGTGGTAGATAGAAACAGCACTGCTCTGAGGAACAGCGTGCACCAGCCAGCATCCGTGATGTGCCTTCAAACCTCAGGGCGACTGCTACACATGCAAGAGCAGGGAATTTCAAGGAAGCTTGGTGAATGGATGGAAGAAAGATGATAAAGTAAGGAAGGATTTTACAGAAACCTTAGAGTGGGAAGAAGGAAAATTAAAGGGATGGTGTAAGGAAAGTAGCCAGCGGAAGGAAAGAAGCAAAAATTCAGATAAGAAATGGAAGTGCACTGGCAGATGACGGTGCATGGATAGATTTAGCATCTGTTGTGTCTTGGTTAGCTGGATAATTAGTCCTGTTATAAGATAAGCCTTTTTTGAGAGGGCAAAGAAGGGGGAGAAATGATCCTTTGCAGGTATTTTAGGTATTACAAGAACACTGTGATTTTCTGAAATACTTACAGTGCATATGGCTTTGGTTTCCAGCTGGTGGAAGATTTTGATAGTTTTGGTCCTAGTTGACTATTGGCCCCTCCAGGGAAGAACGCTGTGGGGTAGCACTCCTGATGTCTTTCCCTTCTGCAGGGCAGCCGAGCTGCTGCCCTGCCGGCTGCTTCAGTGTCCCCTTGTGTGCTCGGCTCACCTCCTGCAAAGTACTTGCATATGTGTACTTTTTTGTAATTAGCACATTAAGGCCTTGATTTTATTTGTGACATCAAATGCTACTAACTACAGTGCTTACTGATGAGGGGACCCCTCCTCTGCCATGTCTTCTGTTGCTAGACTTCTGCCGGAGAAGCTGGAGCTCACAAGAGGCTTTTCCTCTGTGCCACACGTGTTGAGGCTGAACAAGCTGGGATTTTACATGCTTACTGAGGCTGTGATGTTGGGTGCTTAACCGAGCGTTTTGGCAAAGTTTGGTAGCTACATCATCCAGCTCTGCTCATGGGTAGCAAGGGGAGCATTGGGCTGAGGGGCTGCACAACAGGAGCCATTTGCAGGGCAGCGCACACCTTGCAGTCAAACAGAGTAGCCTGGCCTGCCCTGCTGGGGTCCAAGTCGCCATAGAGAGAATTAAGGACCATTCCCTAATTCCTTGTAACTGCCTGGGCTTGAGCAAACAGCTGGCTTGCTGGGGGACAGCTGCCATTCACAGGGCTCTTTGTGGGCTCCAGACAAGACTTAGAGCCTGTAAGTGGTGACACTGGAAAGCACTGGTTTAATCCTATGGTTCAAGGACAAAAGTGTTGAGTAGACATGGGAAAAAAGTCAACATAGAATTGGTAAAGGAAAAATTGCTTTAGCGCATGTCTAAAGGTAGTATCTGCAAGACTTATTACAGTCTCGTGCTTCATACCATGAAATGGCACCCAAATGAAGGCTGTAGATAGAAGAAAAATTATTGAAATATTAACTTTATGACTGTGTACCATTTGCACTGCAAGGCTTTTTGTCATGTGTTTACAGGCCTAATCAAACATGTATTTGTGGATCCAGGTAAAGAGTAACGCAATTCTGAAACCACAACAGCACTGTTTGATGAACCCTCATTTAATTTGCAATTTACTACTGCCAACAGAAAATCCTGGGCTGATTCTCAGGCTGTGTGCGCATGTCCCTTGGAATTGATGGGCAGGTAGAGTGTACACTGGTGAGAGAGGTTGCTCTCCTCTTTCTGCTGTCATTAACATATGTGGAAAATCGTGACAAAAATGAAGCCGTGGGGAGATGTTTTGTATGCTAAGACTTTCAATTTTGCGTACCCAACCTCAGGATCTGAATCCAGATTTAGATGGTTTCTAAATAATTAACGACAGCAAAATGTAGTCAGACTCTCAGTTCTGAGCAAATTATTTCTCATCTGAAACTGATCGGTGCTTAACCTCTTTCATGCAGTACCATGGGTCTGTAGCTCATGTCCAAATTCAAACTACTGTTCTTTTACCTGGGCCTCGGTTGTTAGACACACGGAGCACCTGTAATCTCCCTGTAAGCAAGCTAGCAATAAAATACACAGGTGTGTGTGTTTATCTGTGTGGACAGTGTCCCAGGTTTAAGTGTTCTTCCCCGTGATCTGAGCAGAGCCTTGAGCCTCGCTTCTGGCCACCCTAGAAAATGCTCCAAGTTTAGACACAGTTCTCTGCATGCAGAGCCAAGCCTCAGTTTCTAGCCATTTTGCATTGTTCAGTGGGCCCTGTTACTAGTTAGCGTGATTTATGTTTTACTATCACTCCTGCGAGGGCTGGCATCATTGTACGGAGTGCATTTACAATGGGAAGAGATTCCTGCGGCTTCACCGAGGTGGCAGTGGATTCCATTCCCCATGTATCTTAGCTATTTTTATCAGACGATCTGGGGTGGGTTTCTGTCTCTACAGCTATCATGACATGATGCATTTTAATGTGGCAACGATTATGACCTGTAAGTTTCTTTTGGCCTCCAGTGCCCCAAAAAGGAAACCCAGATCCCACCCCCACCCAAAGAAATCTTTCTTGTATGCAAGGGCACTTATTTCCAAACCAGTCTCTTTTCCCAGGACAAGTATAGATGAATGGGGCCTTTTTTCTCCGATGACACTGCAGTCTGATGATTGTGGCGTCTCCACTGGATGCTGGAGGCAGGCAGGGGTGGGATCTCTTCCCGCTGGAATCCCTGCCACGCCGTGCCTTGTGAGGAGAACCCGCTGGCAGAGCTTCCCTCCAATCTCCCTCTCTAATTTCTATCTGTAGTTCTTGTGCCTGTCTGCACACAGCAGAGGAGGCTGTGCTGCTTCTAATTAAGAAGATAATTTAAAAATACCTCTTGAACCTTTGACCTTCAGGATTCCCTCAGAGGACGTCCCTCTGATCTAGGAAGAGCTCTCTCACGGTTGCCACTCGTCATGTGAAAATAGGTAGGGTGTAATTTGCAAATATTTATAAAGTTCTGTTCTGGGTAATTGAAACCACTGTTAATTGCTCATGATTTCAATCCAGACAGCTGGTTTGTTTTTCTGCCTCACTCCCACAGGAGAAGCTGCATTACTCCATGCCTCAAACCCCCAAAGGCCCGCTGGTTTGCATAGCATATTGTCTGTCTACCGTGTTTTCAGTAACACTTGACAGAGTCGTAAAGGCGACCATGGCTTGTTCCAGGAATTGAAACAGAGAATAGGCAATATGTAAGGCTTTTTGGCTTTGAAAATTTGGGAATGATTGCACTGGGAGCTGAATGAGCACGAAGAGGAGAGGAAGCAGAACTGTCTGCCGGGGCCCTGAGCAACAAGGCAGACCTCGTTAAGGGGGTAGATGTTATAAAGCCTCTTAAACAGTAACCTGAGGTTAGTAAGAATTCAACTTTGAGTCAAACTGACTCTCCAAAGGTCAGGATAAATATACTTCACTGCTGCAGAGCACGTTTCATCAGAAAATTATGCATGGGTGGGTAGATCCCACCGGACAGCTAACGAGCAGGAAAGGCATGAGAAAGGGAGTGACAGGAAAGACGGTTGGTGATCTTCCTGAGAGACATCTGTGAGATGAGAGGGTGTTAGGAGCAACCAGGGCATTTCAAGCAGCTGCAACAGGAGAGATCATTCAGGGCCAAATAAATCAATAAGGTAATCAATGACCATAATAATAATAACTACAATAATGTTCCAAACAAGTGCAACTTAAGCAAAGAACAAAAAGATGGACGAAAGGAATCTGCTGTATACACACTTACATGAGTGTGTGTGTATAGCCTTGTATAAAATAAAAGGAATAGAGGATCAATAAAAGCAGCAGTGCTTTTGAAGGGAAAAGATGGATGAGCTGGTTATTGCTGTGGAACTGGATGTCTCATTAAAGACAGCGAATGAAAAATGGTCTCTGAAAATGGGAAAAAACGGAAAGAACTGAAGCGAAAACCAGGCAGCAGGAAATTCAAAGCAACTACGTATAGGTGAAGACACCATGCAGCTGCACCTGTGGGACCACCTCTCAGCCTCCAAGATATTTGTGCAGTTGCCTTCAGCCCACAGCACGGGGCAGTGGCCACCTCTGGCTCCGTGGCCCTCCCTGGGAGAGCAGCATATCTAGGGCCCTGCCGGGAGGGATGTGCAGGCTGGGCTGCACCCCAGGCGAACACAAGCCGTGGCATTCAGCAGGCAGGGCCTGGAAACCAGAGCCTGGCTTCGTTGCTTTCCAGGGGTTTCACTCCTGGATCCTCATTGCTGTCTTGAGATCAGGCAGGATGAAGCTGGAGGCAGAGCCTGGAGTATTGCGGAGGGTAGTCAGTCATGCCTGGTTGACCTGATGAGTTGGTCACCTTCCCTGGGCTTTATGTTAGAGCATTGTTTTGCAGACAGGGCGAGCCAGGAGGGCTCAGTCTCCCCCCTTCACACCAGCGCTTTGCCAGCCCTGCCTGGCTGGCAAGCCTGACAGCTCCCAGCCCTCAGCCAGCTGCAAGGATGCTCGGCTGTGTCTGGGGAACCAGGGCATGAGGAACAATTAGTTCAGACCAAGCAAAACCTAAGTAGTCTACAGCAGGAGCTAGCCTCTCAGTCTGACCCCTCAGTCAGTTAGTGAGTGCAGGGGTTAGTATGGGTCAGATCCAAAGTCCCCCAACAGCAAGAGAAGATGCCCAGTGATCTAGACTTTTGGCTACGCGCTCCTCATGGCTGAAGAAACTTCAGTGCATTGGGGTGTCTTAAGCACATGCTAAATGTGACATACATGATTTAAGCTACTTTTTGTTTCCCCTGGGACATGGCTAGTTTTGAGCTGCTTTTAGAAGAAACTCAGAAAGTTAAACTGAAAAAAAACCCCAGCCTAACCCAGAAGAGGGGCTATGTCTGAAGTAAGCTGGAGAAAAACAGACAGACCAACAGAAACATTTCTAAGTTTTAATCATAACACAGAGAAAAACAATGGAATGGAAATGCTTTAGGTAGAAAAGGGGTTTATTTGGATCATTCTGATTAATATCCACCCTACGCCTGTTTATATTTCATAAATTACACAGGGTGAAATGTCCTCTTTTCATTTTTTAAAAAATGTCTTCATGCACATGAATTGTACTATCCATCCTTTTTTTATTAAAAAAAAAAAAAGGCTTTTGTAGCTAGTGGTAGTATTAATTTGGGAAAGATGGTGGGAGTGAGGGAAGAGGCAAATACGTACATCTGCTATGTATGAAAATCATTGTATTGTCCATTCTTTATTTGTTGCCATCTAACACTGTCTTTAATGGCAAATGCTAATGACTGCACAACTACAGAAAACACTGAGGAGACCGAATACGCCCAGTAAGACCCTCCAGCCAAACTGAAACTCCCCATAAGATCTTCATTAATTAAAATCTCTACAGATGGGTTTCCTTAATTGTAGGAAATGGAATACAATCCCTATAATTAACTCTTCACTTAAAGGCTTTTTCCTGCCCCCAGCATCTGGAAAGAACAGCAGTGATTGTTTGGCACCTCGTTGCTGGAGGCCACGGCTGCCTCTCCAAAGCTACCTGCTGCCCAGGGCCCCACACCAAAACCAGTCTCATCTCTCTGCTCAGACTCCTCCAGCAACCCTACCGTGCTGCACCGAGGGGTTTTTGTCTTCATGTGGATCCCAGTGCTGGTATTCGCTAGCCCAATGTCCCTTTCTCTTCACCGTGGAGGGAAATGTTGGTTCTTCTCTAAGGTCTCTGCCTGGGCTGGAGGGTGAGCACCCCTTCTCCACCGCAGCACAAGGAGGAGAGGTGCCAAGCTGTGGAGCAAGTGGTATTGAGGGGTAACCAAAGAAAACTGTCCTCCTTGGAGAAGCAGATGGTCTTTGGGGCAGACCTTGCCTTATGATGAGTTTGTGGAGCACCTAGCAGTGTGGCACCACCAGTCCATGAGGACTGCCAGCCAGTCCCACAGGAATTCCCACCTCTGCCTCCAGAACTTATGGTTTCATCCAGCACAGCTCTGACATGTCACCTTTTCTCTCTGCTCCTGTAACTAAAAGCCTTTTTTCAGTCCCACAGAATTCTATGTTCTGGTTACTACCTCTTTCTCCTCTTCCATCCCACTATCCCCTCTTGTTACCACCTTTCTTTGCACACTCCAAGTCCTGTAATTGTCTCAGCCTTTCTCCTTCAGGGGGTTGTCATCCCTCCATTAGCTGTGTCCACTACATGGCACTGAATTCCACCCATTGTCCTGCTTTTTCTGCTTCCATCTCATGGAGTCAGCATGTCAGAGTGGGGCACAGCAGAGAGGAGCTAAACGGCCTCCTCCTGGTGGTGGCTGTAAACCCATGGACCTTATTTTTTCTTTTGTCCTTTTGCTACAGTGTGAGCATTGTGGTGAAAGTTTATTAAACTGATTACTGCTTATGAAAATGTCTTTGTCTTTAATTAGGAATTGTTTAACTTGGACAGGGAGCTCAGGGAGCTCAAGGACAACTTTAATGAATAGGTGGTGTTTGTCCTGAGCCCCCTGAACGAGAAAGGTGTGGGCAGCACCATCCAGGCAATAAATATTGTGTGCAGCTGCGTCATGACGGTACCTCCACCACACTCAGGCATCTGGCCAGCATCCCTGGTGTGTGTGGACCTTGCATATCATGAGACAGTGCATGCTTGCACTTGGCACAAACTTAAAGTTTTCATACACTAGGTATGTAAGTTGGTTTTGGTTTTGCTGTATTGCAAAGGCAGGCAAGCTCTGGGACTGGGCCAGAAGCCTCACCTACAGGTGGATGCACCACATAGGAATTTCCCAGTTACTGAGAGACTCTTGGCACCAGCTACAATGGGGCTTACCAGCCAAAGTGTAGGCTTGAACGGTGTTATTAAGGTGGTAATTGGTGATGTATCCTTTTCTTAGACTCCATAATGCTTTGCAGTAATCATTTGATGCATCACTTCTATTGCTCTTTTTTTCATATTGTGGATAATAACTAGTACTGTTTCCTTTTGTCATATTGCATGCTGTTTTCCTGTATTATCTTGTATTATAATAAGCTGCATTTATTCTTATATTTGATTTGGAGTCCATTTTTGCTTGGTATCCACTCAGTCATCAGAACAAGGCTCTGTGGCACAGTGAAGAAAACTTCCCTAGAAATGTAAGGTGGTGCCAGGCAAACTGAAAATCATGTGCTCTAGCTGGCTCTAAGACAGAGCAGCTGGGGAAAGGTGCTTGCTCCAGGCTGTCCAGCATCCCTGGTCTTCTGAGACAGCTTGTGTGCGCTGCTGATCATAATGCAAACAACCAAGGCATTGAGTATGGATGAGCTCCGATCCCTAAGGGTATGGTAGTTATTACTGGGAGCAGCTGCTACAGAAAGCACTTACACACACTCCTTAGCTAAGGGTTAAGTAGTCACCCCTGGTGTTAAATGTCCTTGGGCTCAGCCACAGGTGAACCATATGGAAGAAGTGGTGGCACCTTGTGCATGATGAATTTCAGCACTGAAGCAGCGTGTTTCTGACCAGATACCAACTCGCCTAAGGAGCTTTGCCACATTTTGGGAGAGCCAGGGGACACCATCTGAAGAGAGGTTGTATGGTAGGAGGGTTTTGGAGGACCCACGGACCTGGAAGTAAAGCAGATACCTGGGGTCACCCTGCAGATTGCAGCCCTTCCTAATATTGGTGTGGACCTTGGAGGATCCACAGTTCTTCATGTCTCCTGAACACAGGGAAGCTCTTCAGAGGGTACGTTCCTCTTACAACTACTTTCTGCTTGCTACCAACATGGGTCCTGGTATCTTGTCTTGGAGGAGCTTCTGCAGATATCCTTGTTCTCAGGGCTCACAGGCACGTCAGAGCTGTTCTCCAGGGAGCCACGGGAACATGGGACCAGCCGTAAGGCTGATGTGCACGGCGGCTGTAAAGGCTCCCCCAGAGAGTTACAGTTCCTCCCTGAGCAGAGCGTGGGGTGCAGAGGGTTGCCTTCCTCCCCACCAACACTACAGAGATGAAGGTCTCTGCCGGCAGTTCAGGCACATCTGACTCACAACTGCATGCGTCGAAGACAAATAGACTCAAGAGAAGACATGCTCACACACAAACCTGAGGTAGGGGTTGCAAAGACATGTGGCATCTTGCCCACGGACTCCACTAAGGAAATGTACTTCATGGAACGTGGGGTCTCCGAGCCAGCCCTGACCTGGAACAGCACATTCATAAGGGAATAATATGTATGGGGCAGGGGGGTAATACAGAAAAAAAAAAAATCAGTTTTCCCTTTCTGCCACTCAGAACTTCTTTCACTGTAGTACGCGGGTACCCGCTCAGTACAGATCACTGTGCGCCTCTGCCGAAGGCACTTCCACGTTGTGCAGCACAGCACTGTACAAGGCAGATGTTTTACTGCTGCTTCCCATGCTTATCAGGAAAGAAAGCCAGTAACTGAAATAACGACAGTTTAATTGCTCATACGGTCTGTCTTTGTTCTGTAACAGCATCATCAGAGTTTTCTATCTATGGAAGTTGTTCTTTTCCTGATCTTTAGGATGAGTCAGTTTTAGAAACACAAGTCTGCTTTTAATCAGTGTTTTAAAAAGTAGATTTTTTTTCTTGGAAATAACTTCATCATTGGTATGACTGGAGTCTCTTGCTCCCTGAGACGAGCACTCGGCTGCTGTGAAGCACTAGGGTCTGCTGGCTACTCTGCACACAGTTTCAGGCGTTAAAGAATTGTACTTTTTCTCTCATTGTAGCGAAGCCAGATACCCTTCAAACTGCAAAGATTCACCTTTGGGTTGGGCAGCACTTTTCTGAGTGTGGGGCAGAATCCCTGGGCTTGTGCCCATGTAAGGCACTAACCTGCATCTCGGGGGGGCTTGTGTCCAGCTTCCCACATTCACATACTCAAGAGCAATGCAGTCCACACAAAATTTTCAGAAATGATGAAGGAACCCTCAAACTACATCCTCAGAAATTGTATAGCTACTGTAGAAGTATTTCACTGCAAGTCAATTTTGAAAATGGGATACACCTTAGAAAACAAGGTAAATATATATGTACCTTGTAAGGCTATGGGACATCCTGCATGGGTGACACACAGGGCCCCAAGATGACCCTTTGTCACACTCCTTGAAGAAGGTCCACCATCCCTTTTGCTCTTGTGTACAGTATTTACTTTCTGCTGTGCTCTCAGCTTCGCTGACGTGACTGACTCCTCCTGGTCCTTCTCTGTGACATCCCACAGGAATAGCAGTCCAGTCCAAACCATTGCTTCTGAATCCAGCCCTCCTAATGAAAAGGAGTTCATTCACCTGGCAGAGGGATTTGTACAGAAATGCAAAACAGTGTGTAGGGTTCAGCAGAACACTCAGATGGACAATTTATTAGTTAGAAATCTAAGCATGCGTTTAAGTGCACTGCTGGGTCCCCGCTGTAACCCTGCAGTCAGCAACAGACAGGCAGCTAGAGAGGCAACAGAATTAGTTGCACGGAACACAGGATAAACAAGAAGAACCCCCCCTATTTTTGGCTCACCGGCGCTGGACTGGCTGTAAGCTGAGCCCCACACTGCTTCCCACGGTCTGCAACAGTCCAAGTGTGCCATAGCCTCCTATCCTCCGCCCTGAGCCAGAAGTGGTGTGGAGACCCAGGTTACCTCCCTCCAGAGGGCAAACCCTGGTGTCACTGGAAACCTTGTTTTCTGAGGGGCCTGTACTGCTCAAAGGGCAGGATGTGGGTCAGACCTGCTTCTCACCAACCTGAACACAGCTTCTGCACATGCTTAAAGGTGAGGATGTGGCTAGGGAGCATTTTTCCTCATTCACTGCTTGCAAAAATACCGATTCAAACTTTTTAAATGCTTGTCCTTCTACCAAGGCTATTTAATCTGCAGGGATGCACCCAGCAAATGATTTTTCTTTATAAAGTTTTGCTAGATATTTCAAGAGACTCCTTTGTGCAAATTGCTACCTCAGTGAATGTACCTTGCAAACCTTTATGATGACCTAATTAATTTTGCTGAATAGTAGAAGCATTTCCTACCTACAGGCAAGGTACAAGACGAGGGGATTGAGTGCACCCTCAGTAACTTTGCAGACAACACCAAAGTAGGGGGGAGTGCTGATCTGCTGGAGGGCAGGAAGGCTCTGCAGAGGGATCTGGACAGGCTGGACCAATGGGCCAAGGCCAGTTGTGTGAGGTTCATCAAGGCTTAGTGCTGGGTCCTGCACTTGGGTCACAACCACCCCACACAGCGCTACAGGCTGGGGGCAGAGCGGCTGGAAAGCTGCCTGGTGGGAAAGGGCCTGGGGGTGCTGGCTGACAGCTGGCTGAGCATGAGCCAGCAGTGTGCCCAGGTGGCCAAGATGGCCAGCAGCGTCCTGGCTTGTATCAGAACTAGTGTGGCCAGCAGGACTAGTGATTGTTCCCCTGTACTGGGCACTGGTGAGGCCGCACCTTGAATGCTGTGTCCAGTTTTGGGCCCCTCACTACAAGAGGGATGTAGAAGTGCTGGAGGGTGTCCAAAGAAGGACAACAAGGCTGGTGAAGGGTCTAGAGCACAAGTCTTATGAGGAGCAGCTGAGGGAACTGGGGTTGTTTGGTCTGGAGGAGACTCAGGGGGTTGTCTTACAGCTCTCTACCTGAAAGGAGGTTGTAGGCAGGTGGTGGTAGGTCTCTTCTCCCAGATAACTTGTAACAAGACAAGAGAAAATAGCCTCAATTTACACCAGAAGAGGTTTGGATTGGATATAACGAAAACATTTTTCACTGAAAGGGTGGTGAAGCATTGGAACAGGCTGCTAAAGGAGATGATGGTATCACCATCCCTGGAGGTGTTTAAAAAACGTGTACATGTGGTGCTTAGCAGCATGGTTTAGTGATGTACTTGACGGTTCTAGGTTAACGGTTGGACTTGATCTCAAAGGTCTTTTCCAACCTACATGATCCTGTGATTCTGTGATACCCACTGTCACCCAATGGATTTTTAAGTGCCTTTTTTCCCCTTTTGTTTCAATGGTCTTTGTTGTTGAGCCATCAGATATTATGATCAGAATACCAACTTTTCTCCTCACTGCATGTATAAGAGTGTAAAATTGTAAATATTGATTCAATTGTATATTCAGCTTCTAAGACGCTATCTAGTAGCCACAGTGGAGTTCTGCTTTTCTACTGCTTACTGAGTCAAAAGCAATTCTGCTGAGCTTTTCCTAGGCGGAAAGCATCCTGCTGGATTTTCACACCACAGGCTTGTTCCTGTGCCTCCAGAGTTAATAGGAGTTTCATCATTGACTTGGGGTTTTTTTTTAAACTCTTTATCTTGTAAGGTAGATTATAGGCAGTAAGATAATATAGAGTCTGATCCTGTCTGTACTAAAGTCAATATTCAATGCTTGTGGGTTTTGGTGGCACTGGATTAATTCATTAGTTGTAACTGCATTTGCAGGGAGGCGAGAACCATGAAACACACCTAGATTTTACCTGCCCTGGCATAGGCATAGACACAGAATCTAGTTTGACATCCTCAGCCATAATCATGTTGGAAATCACTAGATACTGACTTACCAGCTCCATGAAACCAAAGCACAGCCTGGCAGCTCTCATGATATTGGTCTTTTTAGGAGTGACCCATGCATGCCCAGACATCTACTCCCAGAATAACTTCGTAGGTGTAAAACTGCAGGCTAAAACCATCCAGTGTAAAAGACAACATTGTGTGTCAAAACATGACAATCTTTGGATGTCTAACTTATCAGTTACTGGGGTGGATAGCTGCCCTTTCCACTGATCTCTCAAGGGAAAGTATTGCTTTTTTTCCTACAGCTCTGGCCTGTGCAATGCTGAAGTCAAAGGTAAATGTAAGTTAGCTGAACATATTCACTTCTCATTTGAGCCATGCCAACTTTAAGTGCTTTTCATATACTAAACATTTTATATGTTTGAATCTGCTTTCTATTTTGCTTTCTGCCATTGATGTGTTTCAGTAGGTATGAGCATGGCATAGAAATACAAGAACCAAAAGCCTCAAAGGGGCTGGTGCTTCTGGCTGGTTTGATTTGTTGTTGTTGTTCATTGCCTTGGTGGTACTAAGTTGCCCTCCCCCTGGCAGTACCCAATGTCTCTCATGAGACTTACGCCTTTTCTCATTCCTGTTAGGGAGAATTGTATGCAATGGTGGTTTTTTAGAAGGGCATGTTTATAAGTGTTCATGTACACTAAATCAGCTGTGCTCTAATACAGGGTGTTTGGTCTGAAAGGGCAGTTTGAGCTTGGAAAGGAGAAAACACGACCAGAAACATTGGACAACAGCAGTGGTTGCCACTAGCTAAATGAAGCTGGGAAGAGTAAATGATCTCATGGAAATAATTCCAATGTTCTTACCTTTTTTCAAAACTTCTGGGACCAAATCTGATCCAGCACTATTTTTAATTTTGTTAACTTCCAATAGAAATATTGATGCACTAGGAAGGCACAGACTGACAGTCAAAGACTCATCAGTCATTTTATGGTCTGCCTCTGCATTTCAGCTCTTCTAATTCATTGCTTGGAAATGGCCTCCCAGTGCATCCTTGCTGGTTAATCATAATCCCCTCACCTTGGCTCTGAAACCTCTCCTACAGATTGAATGCAGCAAAGTGTTGCTCCCTACCCAGGCAAATCTTCCACCAGCTCCCTGGGCTTGTGGAGGGTGACATTGTGCCCGTGAGGTGCTGGCCAGCAGGTCTTGTTCAGGTCCGCTGGGTCTGCTGTCAGCCACAGGGAAGCCATGGCAGCTTTTGCTTGGAGAAGACCCTCTGTCTTCATCAGTGTCTAGACTCTCGACCTGCATACTCCGTGAAGCTGCTGAAATTGGTGAGAATTTGTTGGTGAGAACTGGCATTTAATTAAAAAACCCAAATAAACCACAAACAAAAACCAACCAACACAGCTTCTCCAGCTCCACTGACAACTTCCCATGTTGGCCTAGGTCAAATGTAACCAAAGTCCACGTAGATTAGATCTCCTACTTTTCCCTGATCAAGGCAAGCAGATACCCCAAGAAGTTTAGCCTGATGTGATCTGTTTTTCCTAAAATCACATTGCATTTTTGCCTATTTTCATTTCTGCATCCTGATTATTTCCTCCAATATCTGTTATACATGATAGAGGTCAGACTAATGAACTGTACTTTCTAAATATATATTTTTTCCCCAGCTAAAGGTCTACCCCCAAGTCTTTAAAACTCTTTCAGTCATTTAAGTGCCTGCACAATATCCACTACTTCTTGTTATGTTAATAACATTGCAATACTCAGGGAAGATATACATAACCTTGAACTTTCAGTATACACAGGTTCTCCAGCTGTTCAACATCATATTAAGTTTCCAAAGAAACTGAACATGATGCAGTTTAAAACTTTCTGTATTTCTAGCCTTAAATTTGTACGTATTGTGGAATAGCCTCTGTTCAGTGCTGCCATTGTATCAATAGTTAACAAATATAGGCAAAAGTGTTCATGTTTCACTTACTTGAGTCGCTCAGATCAACAGGAGTGTCTGTTCTTTTTTACTTTCCTATGCAAAAATGGATTATCAATTATTAATCAAAGCAGACTTGATTTCCTTGAAGATCTGGCTTCCTGTAGCAAGGTACTGTATCCTTAAATGTTAAAGGTGCATTCTTTCTTAAAAGGCCACATGCTAGAGGAGCTTTTAACTGCAATATGAAATGGATCCAATGGTAAAGCCTAAAAGAGTGTAAGCGTGAAATGTGGGCTGCAATGCTTTCGCACACAAAGAGCTTTAACATGGATGCCACAAGTGTGCAGAACAGCATGCTACACAGCTGGTCCTGCAGGACTTCAACAGAAAGCCGTTCGTTCCCCCATCCCTGCGGATTGCTCTGCACCTCGGAGGTGCACACCGGGGACACACAGCCCTGTGCAGGCCTGTGCAAAGGGCACATAGGCCCCAAACTCAGATGGCCTTTGGAATAAGAAGTGGGGGATGTCAAAAGCTGAATTTCAAGGCTGGGGTTTCTTTCCTGCAGTGGCCTCTGGTGAGCCTCAGCCTGGCTACCAAAGAGATCCTGGGAATCCTCAGCCTGCTGGGGCCATGCCAAGGCCATGCCAGGACTGGGGCTGCTGAGGGGAACAGGGATGTTTGCTGGGTTGGAACTCAGTCCTTGCATCAGCTCTCAGCAAGCAGCTTCCAGTATTTATTTTAAAGCTCTGTCAGCTCAGTTTAAGCTGTGCCTGTCGTGAGCATTATGTTCAAATGCAAGCTAAAATGACTTAAAGACACATTTAGAATGACCGTGAACCCTGTTGGAATTGATAACCAAGGCCTCTCTTTCTTTATTATTTTCACATGCTCAATTTATTATGTACAGATAATAAATTGAAAACAAAGTGCTGTATTTGTGTGACATATTTAAATTATGTATCAGTAGCCCAAGACACTGTGGTTAGCCATTAAATAAATCATTGTAAACAGACCAATTCAGAATGATCTATTTCCATATTTACATTTGTGGCCTAAGAGAGGAAATGGAAGCTTTTCATGGAGGAAAAAATATCCATCTATCATGGGGTCCTCCAACTAAGGTATCCAGTGCTAGTAAAAATGGTATTTTAAAACATAGTATTAAATGGGTTTCCAGCTTCTCCTAGGAGTGTAATGCAGTGAAGTTCCTTTGCGTTACAATTTTGGGTTTTATATGATGTATGTATCCATTCTGAGAGAAATGTAAGAACAGTTTGTTGATGGGACTTTTTCTTCTTTTCTAAGAAAATTGCTTTCCATTAATTAAATTGGAATTCATCCCTTTGAAACTTCACCTGCCACAGAGCTCAGCAGGCAGGAAAAGGCAGTCCTGCTGGCCCTGAAAACAGCAGCAATGCTCCAGTTAATTGCGGTTGGACCAAAAAACCCAAAATGGCGCTTCTCACAATGGCCACACGGATTCAATGTGTGTGCTCAAGTGTTTGTGCTTTTCTTTTTGTGATTGCAGCTTCTGGAGTCATGAGATTCCTGTCACATTTCTGTTGTCCTTTTGGGAAGAAAAGAGGAGAAAAGTTTCTACCTCTAATTGTGGACAAGATTGAAAAAGAGGACCCCCAGGACTCAGGCGTGAGGAGGTAAGTAAAAGTGTCTCAGGCTGGCGTATTAAACCCATCTCACGAGTGCTTTTTGGAGACCTTGCCTTACGATTTTGAGACCAGCAGTTGGTTGTGCTGCAGCAGGTCAGGCTTTGTTGTTCAGACCTGTAAGGTCAGTTACACCGGTGACTTCCACAGGTAATCAGGAGTTAAAGGCACACCTGAAATGTGTCATCCTCAAGTACCTGGCTGAGGTGGGATATAACTATTTTAGAGTATCCTACCCCAGGGTCTGTTTGGCCAAAAGGTCAAGTCTACCAGAATGCTTTCATGTAAGTGAAACCAAAGTTAGCAAAACTGAAGCAGTTTTGGGGATTTTGCTCTGCTTTTTGGTAATTGCATTATTTATCTAATTTACATCTCAGCTGGGTTGAGAAAAGTAAAACTGAAGTTTCACATTCTTCTACACAGTCTCTGGTTAAGTTAAGGTTCCCATCTGTACCCTTCAGCATAGTGCTGTAACAGCAGCAGTAACTGTTCTGAGGGAGTCCTTGGCTTTGGGGGTTACTGTTCTAGGGGACCATATACACAGAAGAAACATTTTTCTTGCTTGAAGAAAAGAACCGTAATTTGCTGACCTCCCTCCAATTTCACCTGCTGACCTCACTGTGTTTGATTTACACTAGTATCTAATCTCAAGCAATGAACTTCCTAGACTTCAGGAGCTGAGCAATCTTTTTTGGCATTCCTGATAAACACCTTGATAACCACAGATACTCCATAAAACATGAGTACTTAATGAAGCTATATTTCTATGATTGTGCATTTTTAACTCAAGAACAGAAAAAGCTTCCTGTATTTACATTTTGCTATCACAAAAAATCCCAGCCACAAAGGCACAGAAAAATCAACACTGGAAAACCACCACAAGCTTTGTTTTCCTTTTGTATAAACATGCTGACTTATATCAGCTGAGATCTGAACCCATGTGGGAAACCTGAGAAGCTGTATCTAAGCATCAGGAATAGGTCCTCTTATATCAATACCTTGTAAAAAGAAGAACAAGCTGTTCTTTAGAAGGAAAAAAAAAATTGCACAGCTTTGTATGTGAATGATGGATCTGTAACACTTGCACAATTTCACTAAAGATTCTCATGGCAAGAAAAATGCTCTGGGAAAGCACCCCTAAAAAATCTGGCACTGCCAATAGTGTCAGCCATGCAAACACCACTTCTGTGTACGTCACTGTGTGTAAACTCAGTGAGCTAAATGTTTAACTGACTATTTCTGCTGTTCGCCTCTCACCCTGAGAGCTGTTTGCATTAACAAACAAAGTCTAATGTTTATGTACACAGTCACCCACACTGTCTCCCTCCACCATTTAGCTTTTATTCCAGAGAATTATTCTTTCTGTTGGTGCAAGGCTGCTGTAATAGCTCCACTGAGGGATCCTGCCCCTCAAAAGAGAGCTGTACCAGTGAGGCCAGGAGAGAAAAGCTGGGTCAGTTCACTCTAATTAATACCAACAATTCTTTTAATCAAAAGCAAAAGGCACTGCCACAGTTTCTTTGTGACTGGAGGAGACATGGATGAGGATGGAAAGCAGGTCTCTCACTCCCTCTGAAAATTAACCCGGGTAGAACAAGAATTGACTTTACAGGTGGGGAAAAATAATATAAGCAGTTGGCATCCATGCAGTGCTGGTTAGTGAAGTCCACAGTGGCTCTTACAGGTGGGTGCTGTGTTTGTTCCCAGGGCCAAAGCTATGGCACCGAAGTGAGAAGTTTCTTCAGTTCTGGAGAGATTTTGGAGTAGAAATGGGGAGAGAAAGGACATCTGGTGATGCCACACTTGCAGCTCTGTCTCCTGGAGCCCTGCACATCGTACCGAGGAAGCTGTGAGGCCCTAAAGCTCCAGCAAGCTTCTCCCCTCTCTGGCTGGTAAGTGAATACTGTTGTTAAAATAGACTCTTTCCAGCCATCCTCCTCATTGCTCCTACAAAGCAAAACAGTAAAAGTGGCAGGAATTTCCTTCTTCCACCTTTGAATTACTAGGAGACTTTATCTGTTCCATTGAATTACTATCTAGTCTTTTGTTGTCTATAAATTATTTTCCTCAACACCAAAGGGGGACACTTCAGCATGCACCACGTATAGTCTCATGCTCAAATGTTATAGTGATGGGCCGTATTTTAAGACCTGGCAGAGAGAAGGAGCAGGCTATGTATATGTATGTAAGAAAACCTGCAGAGTATGTGTGCTGTTCCTAGCTGAGTTAGGGTCATTTGTGAGGGAGTGCTTCCTGCTGTGGGTTGATGCACTTTGTACTGAAGGACACAGGGCATGGGTGGAGGTCAATATTCACCAGATTTTGCTAGGAAAGGCTCACCTTGGTGTGGCTGTCCATGAAGGGATGATGAACCTGCCACAGAGACCTTCATGTAACCATCAGCAGGCAAGCCATGAAGAGGAAAAAGCAGTCATTTAAGGATGGTGCCCGACATGGGTCAGTGTCTGCACAGCCTTTGGCCCTGCCTTCCTCCAGTCTGATTGTGGGGATGCTGCAGGTGATAGGGACCAGCCCAACGGCAGCTCAGGCTGTGGCAAGAGTGGCCTCATCCCTAGGTGAGAAGCCCACAAAGGCAAAGTTCCTGTGGGCACAAGCACCACTGGTTTTACGTGACTGGAGCCCTGCGAGGTGGCAGGGTGCTGGGGGAGGCAGCAAGGCAAACATGCGTGTCTGGCAGTGGAAAGCTGGCTCTGTTGGACCTGGGCAGTTTTGCCACTGATTGCAGCAGACCTGGAATTTTGGCATTGGCAGTACTACACAAAGGAGCACGCTCCCATTCTGCATAAACTCAGTTTCTCTTGGAGACGGGTGTGAGATGGGTGTCCTACCCTGGTCTGGAGTAAAAATCTGGGGACTGGAGACAGCAGACAAAGCACAGAGCTATGGTGAAACAGAGGTCTGTTCTTCCATCTTTACACAAACAAAAGGCCCATTGAAAGCAGCAAGACATTAAGTCCTCTGACTGAAATATATATATATAAATACATGTAAAAATTTGTTGTATTACAGTTTCAGCTCTATGCTTTCCCTTGATTTTAATTTTTATGTGGAGTTCAAATACAGTGTTCCTTCACAGCTTATTTTCAAAGCCTTTTTTTTTTTTTTTAACTTTCATATTTAGACTTATTTAAGGCCCTTAGATTTTTATCCCAGCTGTGGAAGGCAAAGACAGAAAGAGACAGAAAAGTCAAAGACACTTTTACAATACTGGAACCTTTGAAAAGCATCCTTGAAATACAGAAAAAAATGCCACCATAAATAATGCTTCAGTTTTTTAAAGTTTTTTTGCGTGAAGCCTTTTCCAGTTTTAAGAGTATGAAATAATTAAAGTGTGCCAATGCATAACTATGCTTTGTCTCTACACCTGCAAGTATTGTGGGGGGTTTTTTTCTCACTTTTGCTCCTATTTTATCTCTCTTCTATTACCAATCAGGCCCTGCTTCCTGAGCAGGTACCCTTGGAAAGGAGAAATGCCTGAGCTTATGCCAGAATCACTGTCCTGGTTCTTCGGCAAAACCAGGTTTCCAACATGTGCCATGTGCAGCACATGCCCTGCCATGCCAGGTGACTGTCTCAGGGCTTCTGTCTACCAAGGGTGGGTGTTGCTCTCGGGGTTTGTTTCCATCCTTCACTGTAGCTGATGTGGCTGCTATGAATTTTCTTTACTTGTTGGGAGAAAACAACCAGGTTTGTGCATTCAAGCAGATCTGTGCAGAAACAAGCAGTCTGTGCTCAGGTGCCTCTCAGGCACCTGAGCATCCTGGGCAACAGAAGCTCTCAGTAGCGCAGCTGCAGTCCTGGTCTTAGCCCACCCCTTTGCGGGGCTGAGGAGCCCAAGGTCCCTGGACCCACCTATCGAGCACAGCTGGCAGAAGCTGCCTGCAGATGCAGCAGCTTGTGTGGCAGTTTTGGGGCTCTACTTTGATATCTGAGATCAGGGGTGGGGGGAGATCCTGGGAGCCCTTTGAGGACTGTGAGGTGTGGGGTGAGGACAGCGATGGGGGGCTGTGACCACTAGCAAGCTCTGGCAGCCTGGAGTTCACCTCCCTTCTGTAACCTGTGTTGCTATGGGATGCTGATCACTGAAACTTTTTGCAGACATTTGCCTAGTTCAGTAACCATTTGCTTCAGAGTGACCAGTGGCGAGAGCACTCGGCTGTGTTGTAAAGCTGGGTAAAGCTTTTCCTGTCCCGAATGCCTCAAGAACTTTGGATGTGCCTGAGCTTATCCTGGGCAGGGATGGGCAATGTCTGAAACTACACATTTCTTCCCCACCCCCTCTCAGAAAGCGAAGTTTTATTTCTCTGTTTTTTAAAGAAATAGAGTAAGTTGGAGAACTGAAGTGAGAATTTTTATATTGCAAAACTTGACTAATTGTATTTCCCCTATGCTGTTCTTCCTCCTCCAAAAGCCTCTTTCTCTGCAGCTCTTCAGAGGACTTGTTATGTTAATATCACTGTCTGCTGAGTTTGGAAGGTCAGTGGCTAGAGAAGAGGGCAGGGAAAGAGACCACGTTCCCCCAGGATGGACACAAAGCAGGCTGGCGCTGGGCCACCCATTGTTACGGGGTGGACTCTCTCCTGAAATGCTTTTCAAATGCTGGCAGCTTTGTGCACTAGCAGGAGCAACTGTTGTTCAATTTTCAAGAGTAAAGCAAGCTGCTAGCAACTCTGGGAGGCATCTCTTAAATATCAAGGTGTGGGGGTATCAATCAGACAACCTAGGGAGCATGGAGTTCATCCTGGAGGGCTGGCTCTGATGTCGGTTGTTCACAGCCTCTCCTCACCCCAGGTAACAGGGAGATTTTCTTCCCATGGAGAAAGTGCCTCTAGCTGAAGCCGAGGAAGACAGGGTTCCATTAGAAAGCTTGGAGCATCCCAAGGAGCTGCTCAGGGCTTTCTGCCGGCAGCTGCATAGCCTCCAGGTCATACGGAGGAGACTTTATTGGGTGTCTCTCCTGAAGCTTGGGGGCATTGTCAGGGATGGTGCGTTTGTAAAACACCCTGGTAACATAGCTAGGAGGGTGACAAATTAACTTCTTCCTTTATTTTGTCTGGGTGAAGCATTTATTTGTGCAGCATAATTAGTCGGGGTGCACGCAGGTGTCTGTGAACTGCAGCACACCCAGTTAAGTCAGGAGACTAAAAAAATGGGCTGGGAGGCTCATGGAGAGTATGAGAGGGAAGGGTGTGCTGTGGAAGGGTGTGCTGTCTGTGAATAGCACCCAAAAAAGGATCCCAGCTGCCACCCTGCTCACAGGCAGCTGTCCCCTTGAAGGGGTTGTGGGGCTCTGGGACATAACTCTCAGCCTTGCCCAGAGTCTTCCTCATGTCACAGAAATGTGCCATTGCCACGGTGGTTTAACCTACTGCATGGAGAGAGGTAGTGTAAGAAGATGAGGGGTGGTGGGCATCATGGAAGCGTGGAGGACTTTGCTCCCACTTATGGAATGGAGACCTTTTCCAGACCCCTGAGTCAGGGCAGTGGGACTTGGCTGCTTGTCACCACCATTAAATTTTGATCCCACTGCCCAAATCCAGCAGAGTTTAAGTTTGAGAGAAAGTTTCGAAGTTAATTATATATTCTCAGCAGATTATTAAATCAAGGAAATGGGCCCAGACAGGTGTCCACCAAGGGGACCAGGCTCATTACTCAGTCCAGCTGATGCCGGCCTGGCATCTTGCCCATGCACATGTCACCAAAAGCAGAGGGTAGGAGCTGGTTATTGCTGGGACGGTAGGGATAGTTGGGGAACAGACGATGCAAATCTGTAGAAACACAGGCTCCATTAATTTCACTGCTTTGTAAATGAGGGTGGGGGAAGAGCAGCAGTTACTAGGATGTGATTATTAGGACTAATCCACTAGAGCTACGAAATTAATATGCTTAGGTGTGCTATGTCTCTGGATGTTCTTATTCAGAAGTCACTTTTTTTACTATCAGATCTTTTGCTAGATTGTTAAAAAATAATTGGAGAGGCCCAGCTAGAGCTCAGGGTCTCTGCCATGTGAACAGGACTGTATGTGAGCAGGAGCTCATGAGGTAAAAGCTGAAGAAGCAGAAGGAAAATCTCAGACAGGTCAAAAGAAAGCATTTCTAGAGCACAGGAAGGGAGAGAAGCTGAATGTTCTGCCTTACATCTCTCCAGCTACATTTTTCAGAGGGATTACTCTGAAGGAGCTGTTGTGACTTTACTTGTTAAGCATGTCAGGGAGGTTCTTCTAAGACAGTACTTACAGTTCCACTCCCTTTTGTGACAGTTGCAGATTCTCAGCAATGCTTGTTATGAAGTCTTGTTCTCAAGTGCATTTAAAAAAACCAGTAACGTAAGGCCACACTTAGCCATCTTTTCTGTGGGGACTCAATAGATTTTCTGCATATGTTATACAAGTCTCAGCATCTCATGAGCAACTTACATTTCCACCAAGCCTGCAGGTCTTTTGCCATATCACTTTAAGTTGGGATCATTCATAATTGTTTGTGTAACTGCACATGGGAGCTCCATTTGAAATTGGACTTCCTTGGGTGCACTATCACACAGTCTCATATTAAAGGCACTCTTTGCCTTGAGAAACTTTTCCCATGAATATATAAGATGAAGGATGGGAGTGGAATGAAGGACCTGTCATGTAGCTGGTGAGCCTGGGAACTGGAGGTGGGAATAGCAGCAGGGATTTCCTGAGTCTCAGCCTGATGTCTCTGCTAGTGTTGCCCTCCTGCAAAGCCCCGTCTTGCTGAGGTTCAGGTCACAGCGGCAGACGCAGAAGCTCTTGCTCAGCCCCTTGCCGGTGTAAAGTTGTTCTTTCTGCAGCTCTATGGTGCTCAGGCAGAAGGGGCCAGCTTGCTCACTGGAGAGCACTGCTTCTGCTGATGAATGTGCCTTGGGAGTTGCTCAGCTGATGGCGCCTTCTTCCCCCAGTCAGTCCAAAGCAACATAAAATACTGTGCCAAACTCTGCCAAAACATTGCACGTCTGCCAGGTGTTATAATTAGAAGTAATCAGGCCCTGGAGGGGTTTTGCTGCCTGCAGCACAGCATGCTGCAGAAGACATTGGTATCCAGGCCAGCTCCACATTTGGGGCACAGCTATGTTGCCAGTGTAGCTGAAGTTAACCCTTGAGCGTAATGTTGTTCAGGCAGTGATATTGCTGTAGGGCTGTGCAGGCTGAGCAAGCGGGCAGTGGATCCAGTTGGCTCTGTAGGTGCTTCCCGTGCTGCATTGGATTTGACACCTTGCCATAATGCCTGATCCGAGACTCTGCAAGCACGTTTTGGTGGGTAAAAGTAATGTGTGTAGGAAGCATTGTGGTCAATCCCAAAGGACTGAAAGCAACAGCCCATGCAAGGCAGAACAAACCTGTCATGTTGGGAAAAGCTGTTTTGATGAGAGACCCTTTGGTGGTTCTGGTTCCATATGCAGTAAGCCTGTGGCTCCTCTGGTCTCTTGTTTTCTGGATGAGCATGAGCTGGTGTCGTTAGATGGCACCACTGTGACTGCTGGCAGAGCTCTTGCTGACTTTGATAAATGACATACTGACACCTGATTGCCATTCTTCCATGTGCTATCATGGTAAAAAGGTGTGATTTTCAATTCTTAGGCATCTTTCTGTATCCACACAGGAAGAAAAAAATCTAGGAGCTGGTTGTCCACAACTCCTGAAAGAAACCATGAGCCTTCCTCCTGTACAAAGTCTAGGAAACTACTGTGGTGTAAGTGCTCCAAGACAGAGAACAGTCAAAGTCCCTTGGGGTTTGCTTCAAAGTGGCAGGCTAGAGAATGCCCTCTGAGAAATCTACTGCCTCTTGGAACAGGAAGCCAAATTTAAGCAGGGCTCATGAAAATGTTTCCTTTGCACTTTCAGTTCCAAGCTGATGCTCCTTGTTGTGCCATCTCAACCTCCTTACCTATTTGTTTCTTCTTTCCTTCATACCTGTATCTCTGAAATTGTTGGGGCAATTAGCTATTTGTTGTCACCTTTTGTCCTTTTTCTTAGAATTGGGAATGTTAGATACTTGCAGGTACTCATGCGTTGCTCCTTCTCATCTTTTCCTCACTCTAATAACATTTCTTTGGTTTGTCTCACACTTAGATTTATCTGCTTTGTAATACTGGAATGCAGCTAATAAGCAGTATGATTTTTATCTAAACTATTGTAAGCCATTATTATTTATTTTTACCACTTCTGCTATAATTTTTGAGCTAATAGTCATGATGCTGTAGGGTTCTAGTTTGTACATAAGGCTGGGCTTCATAATCTTTTTGTATGAAAAATACAATTTGTCCTTTACAAACTTTGTAACATTTTCTCACTGAGTAGAAACAGGACATTTTTTGAGAATTTGCAAGTAGATTCCTTCAATTAGCTTGGAGTTAAAATTAGTAATAGGTTTGTCCCTTTAAGAAAGTTAGTACTTGTGTCAAATCTGTCACTATGAGTACTCTTGATATCAGAGTAGAACAGATACCTCATACTGCACATATAATAAAAATGAAATCTTGGGCCTGGGTAACACTGAAAAATACTAGGTTGTAAATATCTCAATTATTAACAATTAAATTTAATTACTATAATTATAGCAGGTTAAATATGGTCAGGTCAGCAGTTTAGGTAAGTCTTAGGTTAGGCCATTTGAGATGTCAAATCTAAAGTCACCTTCCACCATCCCACCTGTACTAATTGGTGTGACGTGATTCAAACATCTTTAACAAGTAAAATATATGGGCAAACAGGGACCTGGGCACCCAGTGCTGCATGACAGATAGTGTGAGGCAGCCCTGTTGCTCTGGGGAGCTTTGCAGCTGTACACTGACGTGGGCATGGGGGCTTGCCCCCAGCCCTGCAAGTGCATTGGTACCCCATGGCCAGGGATGCCGCAGCAGGAACTGAGCATTGAGTGCCTGAGGAGAGGTGCCCCAAAGCCCTGAACGGAGAGCTTGCAAGACAGCTGTCACATCGTGCGCAGACAGGGCTGTGGGTAGGTAGTTGGGTACCCAACCAGGCTGCCAGAGGCACTTCTGCTTCAGGTTTGTAGCTTGTGGCTGGCATTTTGTTGAGCTTTTCTTGACGGCCATCCCTGAAGGTACTTTCCTGGACCTTGCAAGACTTGGGCTCTGTTTTCTTCTCCACCTCTGAGCACTTGAATCCCCTTTTCTCATTTCCAGAATGGCAGTCTTCCTTACATTGCTGGAGGCTAGTCCTCCAGCCAAACTTATCGTGCTTTGCACAAATCCTTCAGTATTCCCTGTGACCCACTGGAAATAACAAGTTCCTAGTCTGAGGATTAAGATGCTCTTCCATCCAAGGCAAAGAAGGTTGGGGCTGTTGGTTTCAATGCCTGTTCCTGCAGATGGTTACATATTTCATATTGAGGGTATTCACAGAAACAAGGGCTGGAGCCCCATTTCTGCACTGTCACTGGCCTGGGGAACATGAAAGCTTTCCATGCCAAGGGTTGCAACTTAAAGAGGTGAGGGGGGAGCTCAACCTGCTGATCAAGACCACCCCCATCCAGCAAAGGTGTCCTCTGAAGAACAGCAGTGTCAGGTGAAATGGGAAAAGGCATTGCTGCTCTTGCATTGGACTCCACACCACCTTCCCTTGATGCCTGAGGGCTGCCAGAGATGAATGTGCAAACTGTTGCTCTAAGTTGATGGGTGTGAAATGTAAAAAGATTAGTAAAATTAGTTTGTAAGACAAATGAATGTTGACCTTTAAAATGGTGGTTTGAAATCAGCAGCAAAAAGGTAAGGTTTGCCAGAGACTGATGTTGATTGGATAAAACCATCACAAGCTAAATGAGGAATGATTTGGAGAGCCCATACAATGCCCAGGCCAGAGATCACATCGTCACATGGAGATGCAGCTGACCAGAAAGGTGGTGGCTCTGTACCAACAGGTCACTGAGGCACTCTGGTTTGTGTTGTGTGCCTGTGCATGTTGTCATAATAATGTTAACAACAACAATTGAGATATTGTTTTATGTGATGAGGGTTGCATAATTCAATGACCCTTGTGTAGGTCACCATCTGATCCAGCCATAGGTCTCGCTGTGTAAATCAATCCATAAGTCTCAGAGATTTAGGTGTTGCATGCTAAGATTTATTCTTGGGAAACATCCCAATCCTGCAGTGTGAGGAGGTGCCTGGCATGGCTGTGTGCAGAGGTGGCCTTGACTTTGGGAGCAGGGGTGCTGGCTTTCCCATGGCCAGGGAGGGAGTGGACCGCTGCTCTAGGCAGCACTGAAGCCACAGCACAGTGGACTTCTCTTCCCTGCCTTGTCTTTAGTGGCTGTGTGAACTCATTCAAATTGTTTTCTCAGTTAAACTGAAAATGAAGAATTAATACCAATAATAATAATAATAGTCTAGAAGCATTATAATTACTTCTCCTGCTCTTCCTGGAAGATAGGAGTCTTGCCACCCATGTTTACCTCAAAGCATTCAGATTTCTTTTTTGCTCCCCAGTAAAAGTGCACAGACAGCCACGTCTCTCTCCGGGTGTGACAATGCAATGAGAAAATTGTATCTTTAAATACCAACTTAATCTAATCTGGGACAAAAACAATAAAAGGCTTTAATCATAATTGCATGGTGCCTGCAGGCTGTCATCAGAGGGCAGAGACAAGGTTGTTCATGGCCACGTGTGGATAGTTTAGAAACTAAATCCCCTTTTCACAAAGGCAATAAATTCTGCTCTCACTTGTGTCCTTTCCAAATATTTCAGCTCTGTAACCAGATAGTTCATTTCATCAGCATCTGTCAGAGACTTTCTCTTGCTTCTGTCAAGCTATGTACAAAGGGGCAAGGAGAAATGTCTTTATAATACTATACACACCTGACTTTGTAACATCACAGCTTACTTAAAATACTAGCTCTAAATATAAACAGAGACTAACTTTCCCTTCCCAGGGATTTTCCCACTGTTTTATACCTGCAGTGCACACACTGTATGGATGCATCCCACCCTGGGTACCCACAGCAAGCACAGGGGGAGTCTAGTGGGAATGCATCTTTGATCAAGAAATGCTCTCATATGGTATGTGTGGAAAACTGTGCTGTGGTTTCAACTTAGAAGAATAAAGGTTTTAAAGCCCAAACCAGTAAGGTACAATTGGCATGCTGACTACTCTACGTAGGGAAGGCAGATTCTGAGAACTCCCCTATTTTCCATTTCCTAAGTTGGAAAGACAGCATGGGTTTTGAGAGTGTCACTAGCAGCCTGTGAATTCGGTTTTGTTCTGGTGAATATCATGAGGTTTTCAGCAGCAGGAATCCAGCTCAGCCTGAGACACTGAAGCAAGCAAGGCACACCAACCTTGAGAAACCCCCGCCCTGGCAGAGCCCTGGCAGCAACAGGTAGTGATTGACTTGACATAGCTCTGCCAGAATTTCCACTTGAGGACTAGTGCATAGAAAATCCTAGTATAGGGGGAATGGGCAGAATTGCCACGGGCTGCCTGTTTTAAAGAGAAATGCCTTCCACCAAGGAACAGACATTCTCTGGAGCAAGAGGCAGAAGTAGGAGATCTGGAGTCCCTGGCTTTCCTTCAAATATCAGGGACCTGTTGGCAGCACAGGTACCTGGTGGGGAGAGAGGTGCTCAGTGTTCTGCTTTTCCATGGCTGCGTACCTCCTTGCTGTAATCTGTAAGTGGCTTGGTTTTATTTCAGTAGAGGTTTTAAAATGTCCTTGCAATCCTCCCTGATTGTTTCCTGGGTAGTTAAACTGTATGCAAGCATCTAAGGACTTTGTACCTTGGGGAAGCTAAAGATCCTGCATCAGATGATGCCAGGCATCACATACGAGAGACCAAGATTATATACAGGATCTTAATGGTGCTCATAGGAGGGAACAAGACAGGCTGACTCCTAAGGACAGCATGGGAGCAAACAGGAATGCATGAATCCCTGAGCCCAGATTAAGTAAATAGAAAAAAATGAAACACTCAGCTCTGTTTGTTTCCCTGTCTGAAGTGGGAAAATGACTGGAGAAAACCATGGGTTGGGAAGGATTTGTCCTGTGTCAGAATTTTAGGGGTATAATGATGCAGAAAGATGCTGAATGCTGTTTGAAGTGTACTAGGTTTGCAGTATTCCCAGATCTTAAAATTCACAGCTCTGCACAAGGAAAACAGAAGTTTAGCTGAAACTGGACAGTGTCTTAAATATGACAGGGAGGCCTTGTAGGAGGCTAAGTAGGGATGCAGCAAGCAGATTCAGCATCACCAATGTCAACCATGTTGTTACAGCTGTGTGATTAGTATTTTTTACCATCAGCTTTCTTCTTGCTCCCATCTCTAGCAGGTTGGATGACGAGCGAGTGCATCAGGAAGGAGAGAAGCTCAGCGCATGTAGGAGTTTGGCAAGAAGGCACGGCAGCAAAAAGAGCAAGGGAGCTGTGGCTTTTTCAGCATGTCTGGTTTTAAGGAGCTACTGCTGCAGGGACTTGAGAAGAAACAACATTACATGCACTCTTGCAATTCAGAGACTGGTGTTTCCCGCTCCTTCCTCTCCTCACACCGCTGCTGGCTGCAGTGCTAATGCTGTCACCGGGGATGTGTTTTCAAACGGACACCTCTTTGCTACCAGCTTCCAGACAGCTCCATGGAGGGGAGCTGCTCCTAAAGTAAGATGCAGAAGCCTGGTCTTGCTCTCTGCTTTTCACCTATCATGTTGTTTAGATAGCTAATAAGATGAGGGATCGGATATGTTTCTGATCTTAAATTTGTGACCAAGAATGGAATAAAAGATACAGGGAAACCAGACTTGCCCTTTCACCCATCCTCTCTGTTTTGGTCTCCTAAGGACTTAATAAGAATCCAGTCTCTCCTCACCTTCCACCAGGATCTCTTACTCTTTAATTAGAAAAATATTTATACACTAGCTCAGGCAATAGAATAAGGTAAGGGGGAAGAAGCTTGTCAAAGCATGTTACAAATAGATTGTATGGTAATGTTATTTTGTCCTACCGGCTATTGTTCAAACTCTGCACTTACCAGCTTTACATCTTAAACCTTAAATTTTTGTAAGATAATCAAACTATAACACTGATCACACTTACATGCCTGTAGTTTTAGTTTAGTTTCATGGTCGTGATATCGAATCAGCTTAAAACAGAGGCATGATAGTTTGATGTAGTAACTATTTATTCCCATGCTTAGCTGGGCTTGTGTTGTTTCTCAGTGCATCTTTCATCTGAATGTCTAATGCTTAGATTTTGGATTATTGTGATGTCTGTAGTGTTTTACCCAAAAACGCTGTTTTGGACTGTCTCCCTTCAATCACATCTTAGCACAGCTTTGGTGTGGGAAAAGCACTGCCAGACTGCATAATGAACTGCAAGAAGACTGAAACACGCTGCTTGTTTTTCTCTGGGTTGTTGCTTTGTTGCTTTATTTAGTAGAACTGAGCCCAGTTTTTTGTCTCATGATTATGGAAGCTGAATTTCTGACCCAGCTCGCTGCTTCCACACTCCTGGGACACCCAGTGCTTCCAGAAAATATCTATCTATCTTCAAAGGTAGATCCAGAGAGGTAGGCAGCAGATGGCTGCTGCCAGTGCCAGTGAATTTGGGTTTTGCCATACACCACTAAACAACTCAGTTTGGTATCTACAAATGATCCATTGCATCTGGTGTTCATAACTTCAGTGCAATGGCTTAACTGGAGCTAAGCCTTCACTCAGCAAGTGAAGAAGGAAACACTTCTAATAAGAAGCAGGAATTGTTGGGCCAGCTTGCCAAATCAGATTAGGAACAGTTTATATGACCATTGTAAGAATTTATCATCAAGTGCCTGGACATGGGAGACATCTGTACATAAACAAGATATCCCCTGATTTTTTAATTATTTTGACGTACAACAGTGAAAAGCATTTAAAAGCCAGATCCTTTATAGTGCTGAATATTCTCAACTCCAGTTGCACTCCTTGAAGAAATCCAACAGGCTCGGTGCCCTCCCAGGGGATTAATCTGGCAATGGCCCTGCTCTGCCCTCCCTCCCAGCGAGCAGCCACTACCACCCCAAGGATGGAAATTAAAAGAGCAACCTAACTCCATCAAGAACCGCAAGACATTCCTTGTATGTGAAATACTTCATATTCAAGATTTCTACATAGCTGTGCTGCCACTTACAGAAGCATATTTTCACAGTTTAAATGCATTAACCCCTACCAGACCTCAGATCTTTGTGTAGGATTTGACTTGTCTTCAGGAGAACCTAAGGACCCGCACAGGAATCTGTGTGAACTAAGCAGCAACAGGGAGGTAAAAAGCCACTCCTGGAAATTAAAAAATAACTGAATTTAGATCAAACACATGGTAAGTCTGGCTTTTGCCCTAAAAGGTTAATCACTATTTGGGATTTTTTTTTTTTGCCATGGGAGATTCCTTGTAGAATTATTGAAAGGCGAGATCAAAACCCAACATCATCTTCTGAGTGCCAATGTCATGCATGGATAAAAACAAGCTAAATCAGCCCTAATGATATTTGCTCCCAGACATGCTGCTGAATCTCTGGCTGTGTTTAGGATAGGAAGGAATTTCCTCATGTGGTGAGTTGGCAAAGCCTTGGGGTTTGTCTTGTTCTTGTGCATTGCTGAAGGACCATTTTTTGGAGTCTTATTTCACATTCTTTGACTTTCTGCAGCCTTGTGATCAGAGCTGAACATCTGCCTTTTCCCATCACTGGGCCCTGTTTTGTTTCTAAAGATTTCCTCTGCTTTGCCAAACAGGTATGGATGGATCTAATTTTTCTGCATTACGAAGATACTCTAGCAATCTCAAAAATAATCCAGGTTATTGCCCACCTAGAAATAAGATGCAGGGGAAGGAAGAGGGCAAAGGGAATAATAAGCTGCTCAGTCAGCTACAGCCTTTGACTCTACTCTCTAGAGAACAAATGGATTGCAGGATGCTCCGGTGTGCAGAAGTATGGTCAAAGCACATGTTGTGTTGGGGCAGGAATACATGTGAGGAGCCTCTCTGCTTTCATGTGTGACTAGGTCATTGTCAAGCCTAGTTTGAAACAAAGGAAGTAATTGCCAAACCTCACAGTTAATGATACAGTTCTTCTATTATTCCCTTGCTGTTATGTTTATGAAAATGGTCTGTAAGTCTGATAGAGACTTACAGCACACTCAATTACTCTTGTTATTTCAGGCATGTTACTTCCAGATATTTGTGAGCAGCCCCTGTGCTTTCTTTTGGTGCTCTTGATAACCTGTGTGTACTTCAGCTTTGCTTGAAGCTGACAGGAGACTTTGCACTGGACTCACAGAGGGTGAGCTTTGACTTGAGTTGAGTAGAGCCAACAACCAGATCCAACAACACCCACTACTTGATCTGATGTATTTCTAGCCGTTTTCTCTGTTCTGCAAAAGGTAAGCTTATTTTAAATAACAGGCCCAGGCTTGGCATACACCTCCCTCATGTTCAACCCCCGTGATTTGAGACCCACCAAGACCAGACAGCTGTGTGAAGATTGTCTTGTGGGCACATGAGCATACTGAAATTTGGAGCTCGAAGAGATGGGTAAATTGAATCATTCATCCAACAGGGGCATTCACTTCAGCATGTTTTAAGTGTAAGCAATGTTTGCAGATTAATACCCAATTCCATTAGTTATAGTTAAACTGGTCCATTCCAAGGGGTGCCGGAGGAGTTTTCCCAGATAGGGCACTGCCATACTCCCTTCCCTCTATTGCCTTGGCAGTGCACATCTGGTTTAATATCTTCCTCATTCATGGGTCACCCCGTGGAGCAGAGGCCCCTAAGGATGCTCACGTGAGGCAATAGCCCCTGTGCACATCCAGTAGGCATGATCCCAACTACAAGACCAACAAAGTGCTCATTGCTGCTGTCAGCTCCACCGCCACCTGGTATGCAAAGCTTAAATGGCTCTTTGACTGGCTCCAGCCGATTGTACTGAAATCCTTTTCACTTAACTCTGCTCTGCCCCTGTCCTGCTGCTGCTGAAGTCAATAGCAAAAGTCCTTTGCCTTCAGCCATGGTGGAGTATGTGTTCTGCCTGGCCAAAAAAAGAGGACTTGGCTGCAATGGTGCATAAAAGGCAAGTGGAGAGGCAGGAGCTACTGCTCCTTCCATTGTTTATTTTATTATTGTTCATCATTTTTCATTATTGTTGTTTCACTGTTAATTGTTGTTCATCTGAGGAGTGCACATGAAGCACGTTTCCTATTTTGAACCGACAGAGAGGGAGCATCTCAAAAAATCCCTGAGGATTTTTGAGATCACAAGCCTCAGAAAGATAACTAAATTAGCACACATAATTCCCCTTGATTTCCTTTTTGCCTGCTGACAAGGTTAGCAACAACCCTTCTTTCTATGGGCTTGTTTTGTCTCCTCTACCAAAGAATCTGGATGGGCAAGTGTTAGGTCTGATTTACTATTGTATATGTTATTTTTCTTAGGGAAAGGGTGAGGAAATTAGAAACAAATTATATTAAACCATCATAAATTATAAGGCTGGATACTGAGGAAAATTAATAAAAAACAAGCATTTTTTTAAACTTAAAGTGTAATCTGAAGACTGTCCCTAACTGACTCCTATTTAATACATTCCCCCCCCTCACTTGAGTTGAGGGGCTGGTTTAAGCATCTCTGTTGGGAGGTGAACGATGGAGCCCAAGCTCGGTGAAACTGCACGGTGATTAGGCTGAGTGTGGCCCGCCACATGGCTGTTAGCGGCTGAGCCATGCTGCCTGTCCTCAAATGAGTTCCTCTTGAGTGACGGTAACTCAAGCAATTCTGACTGTCTCTGAGATGCCAGCTCTCAGCTATCCCTGGAAATAAATTCTAGGCTATCAGCATGCATTTGAATAGAAAAACGTCTATTTGATCTCCAGTTTTTTCATTCTCATAAATAAATGTTAATTTCTCTAATTTCTGTTGATTTTCCCCAGGCACCCCCTGCTTCTCCCACAGGTTCTGGCTTGTGACAGAGGCACTTTTGTGGTGAAAGAAAGCAGGACCTATTGATGGGAAGAGGCAGGCATGGTCCGGATGCTTCAGAGGATCATCTTGTAAGAAGCTTGTCTTTATTGTCTCACGGTATGAACATAAGTCCCTGTCCTTGTTAATCTGGTTGATTCAAGAGTTAGGAATGGTGTGCAATGACATCGATGGGTTATCCCTAGGGCTGAAGAAGGAGAATACCCATTACTTATATATGAAAATCTCAGTTACTTATGTTCTCAGCAAAAGCTCCTCTTTTTCTCATCTATTTCTCTATAGTCAGCATAAAAGGATTGCATAATGGGCCCAGTGACTCCCATAACTATTGTTTACAATCTGTCAGCTAATCATTTCTGTGAGTCAGGCGGTGCCTACTGGGTTGGGCATTTGATTGGGATTAGAAACTCATTATTAGGATGATGCATATTGCAGTGCTGCCTGGAGGCCTCGGCAGGATTACGGTCACATTGTGCTAGACAGCATGCAAACCTATAGCTTTTAGCCTATTGTTAGAGCACCTTCACTCTAATTCTGGATTTGACCCCATTTCTCATCATGGCCTTTGGGTAAGACATCTAATCCTGTTCTGTTTCCATATCTTTTTAGGGGTGATGGTAATGCCTTTCCTACCATCAGTCAGTGCCTGTAACCACCTGCTTTTGGAGGAGAATGCCAGGACGACATCATCCACAGGCCACAGGGAAGTACTGCCGTGCAAGCGGAGTGGGAAATAGCATTTCCTCTGTTTGAGCACCTCTGCTATTCAGTGAAATAGGTTTTGCAGTGGGAATCTGTGCCATTCCCAGCAGTGCTGCTGCACCCAGATATGCAAGGCAAAACCCACAGCAAGTCTTAAGTTGCACCAATGCTGTTTGCAGCCGTGGAGTTGCTCGCTGAGCCAAGGGCACAGTAAGTGGCATTAGACTCTTCTCCCCTCTCTGTGCTGCGCATGGCTCCCATCCTAATTCAGGGCCCTTGTGGAGCAGTGGGCAGGCTCTCCCCATCCCTGCCTTTCAGGCTCCAGGCATTGCTGCTGCTGCTGCTGTTCCAGTTTCATGCCAAAAGAAAGCTTGCTGGGTCCAGGTGCCAGTACACCCTGCTTGTACTCCATCTCTGCCCTGTCATGGCCACGCATCTGTGTCTGCAATCCACCCTGAGCCTTGTCTACACCTGCCGTTCCCTCACCAACAGCTACTGCCATACGATATTGCTCAAGTGTGAACCCTGGCATAGATAAGATGCCTTTCCTTATACTTTTAGGTCAGGGTGACTGGATTTTATCACCCCATAGAAATGGTGCCTCTTCTTTTCTGTGCTAGTGCTTTACTGAGGTGGCCATACAATAGCTTGGGAAAATGGGGCTAAGCCATGTACAGATGAGCCCTTGGAGGATTGTCAGCTCCCCATTTCCCTTGCTGGGGAAAAGTGCTGGTCAGTGGGACCACTCTGCAATAAGCTCCTAAAGAAGAATGAAGATGTCTTGAGAAGACACCTTTCAAAGACAGTGGCATGCCTCAAAGACAGGAGCAAATGTTGTGCTTGCTGAGGGACTCCTGAACAGCTTCAGCTTCATCTCCCTCTTTTCTAAGCTCAGATCCCTTCTCTACAAGCTAGTAACAATGTGCTAGCATTGTCACAGCCATCCCAGGCTGGAGCTGGCACACATGAGGCTGTGATGTTTTGTGAACTTTTTTGTCTCATGGGAGATTTGAGACTTAAACACTCGCTTGGTCTGTACCTCCTTATTTGAGACTGACCAGTCTGAATCACTTCTGATAAACTGTCAGTAGGAGTCTCAAATATAGTTAAGTTCCTATCAGTTTAGTTAAAGTAGATCACTGGATAGAGAAACCCTGTGAAATGCTCCCATAGAGGAGAAAGCTACACTGTGAGTGCTCCCCTGAGTAATTGCCAGAGGCTCCTGTCAGCAGTGCAATCAGCAATGGCTGATATCACAGGGCACTGGAAATCTTAACTTGAAACACAGACCTCAACACATGCCAAAGAACAGTTGAAACAAGAGTGACTAAAGGACTGATCACATCCACTGTATCATGAGAGTAACTGAAAAGTAAATAGAGTAGCCACCGTAAGGTGGACTGAGACACAAGTCTGTAGGAAACTGGGCTTCATTAATTTTCTTGTATGAGGGACAGCTTGTTTGGTATGACCAAGGTTTTTAGGTACTACTTTCATGCTGTTATAGGCACAAGGTCAGTCAGTAAAAACTGAAACCAAAGCAAAGTTATATTTAAAGCCTTTCTTTACCTAATCCATTCTAGCTCTGTCCTGCAGTAGCCTTTGAGGATGCGGTACCGTATGAATGAGGCTGGATGTGAGAAGCTGGAAAGATACAGTGGGGAGAAGAAAGCATTTAGGGTCAGCATGGAGTTTACTTCATGCTTCTTCTACCCTGGCGAGTTACTGGTGCTGGCCACAGTGATACAGACTATACCAAGTCACCTCTGGGGACTCAAATGCATTTGATAGACATATCTTCTATCTTTGGTAGTTTTCATTTTGTCTTCACAAATTAGTGTTTGTAGAAACTAACCACAGATTAGATTAACGCGTTTCTCCCATGGGATGCAGACTTTAGGGTTTAGGCAGCGCTCTGTGGCTAACAAGAGCCAACAAGTTATACCTGAGTCATTCCCTGGGTGAAACATGACCTCCTCCAATGATGACAGGAGCAAGCTGAGCATCCTCCCAGAAGACACCAAGTGCTGACACAAGGGCAGTCCCCTCCCATTGTGACCTACCAAGCAGAACTTGCAACGGAAGAGCCACCGAGGTGATCCATCTTACATTTATCCCAGCAGTGATATTAGGCTGCCAACAAGATTAGGAGGGTGACACTTAATGTAGTCTTTTGGTAGTGGGGCAAGATTTATTTTCTTAACATAAGTGGCTTAGGAAAAGCTTCTTTTACTTAACATTTATCACTTGTTACATATGTTTTATCATATTGATATCTACCCCAAGAAAATGTTTTGAAGTCCCTACCTGTTTCATAAATAGGAATATTCCCTTCGGTGGCAAACATATTTTCAGAGAACAAGATTGGAAACAAACTGGGTTAGACCTATTTAGTTACACTGACATAAGCTTAGTGTAGCTCTCTTTTTGACCAATGAAACAGGACTTAACATGCTTTCTGAGTTGCTGTGTTTCTTCCTGCTGGCACTGATGGAAGCTGGATCCAGTGTATGGTGACCACAGATCTGTAGACCTTACTCAGGAGAAGCTTACAGTGAGCCTAGCAGGATCTCTGGCTTGAGCAAGAAATGCCAAATTTGATCCTGTAGGGTAAACCACACAGCACTTCCTCAAACATGTCTTTGCTACGCTTCCCACCCCCAGCCCTGCGCCCTGCCCCCAGATGAGCCAAGCCAGACACATTCCTTCTAGGTGAAATAGTCTTTTTTGTTGTTGTTTTGCACAAGCTTCTCAGGTATACAAAAGGATAATGCAGTGTACAGTGTCATCACCTAACGGTGCCTGTAATGTGCATTATGCAGAAGTGTCCCAGGGTGTTGTAGAATGAAATTCTACAACAATGTTAGTAATGAAGAGCAATTAAGAGCAGCAGTTAACCTATATTTTTCTGCCCTACTTTAAGTGTCAACTTGCATCGAGGATTGCAAATACTAGTTGGAAGTGCATCGCGTTGTCCAGAGGCATAATTACAGAAAGCTGTAGTTGTCTTTATCACAAAGTTTTAATTAGCAGGACACATTAAATAACCAGCTGATACAGATCTTAATGAATCATTTATAGGCCTACAACTAAGATAATTATGTGTAGCTAGTCACACATAATCACTCACATACGCCTGGGCTTATGTGAAATGGAATATGCATCTTTCTCATGTGAAGTAAAGGTGAAAGACAGGGATGGGACAAAACTGGGGCAACAGCCCACCTTAACCAAACAGCTTGTGCCTGGACCATTGCTTACAAGACGGGGGGTGGGAAGTACGAATAGTTGGCTCCAAAAAAATCCTTTCCTTGAGGAAAGGCAGGAACTCTGGGCTCCTGAATTATTGGCTGGTTTGGTTTTTGTTTTTAGTGGGGGTTGTCCCAGGTGGGCACTTCATGTGGTGCTGCTCAGGTCTCTGTTGCCTGCAAGACACAGCACACTACCCTTGCTGCAGCTCCCTGGCAGCCTAGCGTGTCCTAGATGTGTCCCTTTTTTTCTCTAGCTGTGCATGGAGAAGCTGCTCCAGAGCAATCACTGGAGACCCCCAGCAGCCGGGTCTGAGCTCCACCAGGGGAGCTCCCAGCTTTTCTGTTTCACCAGCTTTCTTGCTGCTTAGTACGTCTGGATGCAGAAGTGGGAAACATACCCAAACTTCCAATTGCTCCAGGGCTTATTTTTGCTCTGCATACTGTTTTAGGGCCAGATTTTCATGGCATTTGTTTGTGACTGCTCCTTGACAGTAAAATGGAAGTATATGTTGTCTGTTTTTCTGGCTAAGTGAATGGGAGCAGCTGACTGAGAAAGCATATTTATTGTTACTGCTGATTTCTGTAGAGCTCAGTAAGTGTATGGCTGAAGCCACGTAAATAAATAAATAATGTTGTAAGAGGTGTAATGCATGCCTCTTCCTTTCGCCTAGAAGATGCAGCTGGTTGTAGGCAGACTGCTCTCATTGATCGGCCACAGCGGCAGAATGGTCTGACTGATGGAGCTTTGCTCGTGAAACTTGTTTTTAGGGAAGGTCTGCCAGGCTCCAGGATACATACGTTGGGCGCGGCGCCAGTCTCATTTCTTTCGGCAAGTTTATCCCTCCCACCCGCTGCGCTGAGCTCCCTTGTGTACTGGCATCTCCACTTCTGCTTCTCCCTGCCCCGTGGGCTGCCGTGGTATCTGTCTCAGGTCCTGTAGCTTAGCTTGTGTAATTTTGAGCTGTTGTTTTTTTTTCTAGTTTTTGTCTAGTAATACTTCAATGCCTGATTGCATGTAATACATTGTGTCCAAAAAACTCCCCTCAACAAAACAAACCTCCTGCATCAGATAGACCTGTTTGTCCATAGCCTTTCTTGCAATGTCTGACTTGGCTTACTCTGCTTAGCTGGAGCTCCAGGAGCAAAGCCCACGTTTGTCTGATTGCAAGGCAAAAGCTAGCAATAAACAAACCATTGCAACTGTATATTTGAAAAGATCAGGCACCAAGTACTACCAACCCTTGCAGTACTGTAATCCCAATTCCTTTGAAAGCAGTGTTGAATAAATTTTCTCAATTATCCACAGAGTGTCTGTTGTTAACAGGTTTCCCTGGTTCCCAAGCATCAGATGAGCTCTGCTGATCTCTGCAAACTTCTTCCAGTTTAAGTACAGAGTTCTCCTTAAAATTAGTGGGCTTTTCAGAGTTAATATGTTAATCTCCTGATGTACCGCAGCAGGCGTCTGGAATAAATCTTACTAGACTGTTTACACTGTGCTTCCTTTCAGGGTGGTTAGAGGCAAGGGAGTGCTTGTAGTAAGAACTGATGTGGTGTAGGGTTTGACAGCATCTTTCCACACCTACTTGTTGCTTTTGTGGAGGAGGGAGGAACAGAGCCTCCCAGTATGGCTCCCAGTATGGCTTCTCAGCTTCTTCCCGTCAGCGGGCTGACACAGAGCAGGGCACAAGCCCCTGCTCCATTTCCCTCAGCATGTCCAAGGTGGCAGAGGTTTCCTTTGCCACCTTCTCCTGGAAGAAAAGGAGAAACACGGTGGAAGGGGTTTATTTTATCTCTCCAAGGCAGAAAATAGTTTGTATGAGGTTCAACCTTCTAAGCCCAGAGACACCTACGCCAGAGAAGCACGCTGCGTGCTCCATCCGACAGGGCAGCCACAGGGAATGCTCTCAGCACCATGTCTGATAGCAGCCTACGTGCTAAAGCTGACAGTCTCTCTGGACAGATGTTTGTAATAATTTTGCACTTCATGGCTGTTGCCATTTTTCTCCTCCCAACCCCCCTGGGAGGTAAGGAAGTGCTGATAGTGATTTTATGGGGAGAAACTGAGCCACAGCATGATGAGGCCACACAGGGAGACAGCAGCAGAGCCACTTGGCTATCAGACCTCTCCTTCCTTATCAGCTCTGCCTGATACAGGTGAATAAGTAGGGTATGGGGAAATGGCTCCTGAGTGACTGTGAAGAGTGGGAAGGAACCAGCTCCAACACCCAGCCCAGGCTGCCTGAAAGCCCTCAGTACACTCATTGGCGACAGATTTGCTCCAACACCATGTTTTCAGTGGAGCAGATTTTTTTCCCTGTTCTCTTGTTAGACTCTCAGTCTTGGTTTTCCAGCCACCGCCAACACTGTCTGGGCACAGGTCCATGTTTACTTTAGCTCCACAGCCAGAAATATGGTGAGCTATGGTTCATGCTAGTGTGTGGTTGTGATGAATGCATCAAAATGCGTCATCAAGAGTCACCAGCTACATAAAGCGTGGAGCCGTGGCAGGGAAATCAGAGAGTATATACCACAACATTGAGGAGAGTAACAGCACTGGAAGCCAGAAACTCGCTTAAAAGACTCTGGATTTTAAAATTACTTTATCAGAAGGTCACTTCCTAAAGTAAAACGTTTCTTTTGGAGTGCCATGTTTTGCTTTCTGAGCTGGATCAAGAGTACAGTTTATTTTACAAGAGCCAATGGTTCCAATTACAGCCTGAGACTTTCAGGGCATCACAGGGGACTCAACCACACATCTTCCATCAATTATTTCTTGGCCAAGTTATCTCTGCAATGATAGCACAAGTAGTATGCCACAAGCTCATTTTCTGTCATTAAAATCAGCACATATGACCTTGATCCTTGCTGGGAGCACATCTTCTCAGTAAGAAAATGCTATTTTATCGCAGGCACTTCTCAAAGAATGCTGTTTTAATGCCAGGTTGTGCTGATGCAGAGCCTGGCTCCTGCTTTCTCAGACCTCTTGAAGCAGGGAAGAACTAAGAGCCTGTACTAGCCCAGGCTCTGCACTGATAAGAGGGCTAGGTGTGTCTGTGCTGACCACCTTCTCCTCTCAGTACAACAAAGAAATTATCTTTGTTTCAAAAAGCTGACAGCTAGGTACAGCTGGTGGGTATTGTTAGCACTTCAGTTGTATATTGCTGAAATGCAAATAATTTGGTGGCTGTTGTTTTACTTGCTTGACTCCTTGATGCATATGCTTAAAAAATTTTGGGAGCAAGCATTTTGGGTTCCATGATGAGGCAGCTTCGCTCTGGGAGAGGGTGTCCTCTGCCCCTGTAGCCATGGACCGGGGTTAGAGTATTGAACCAGGGGTTGCCACTGTTGCCCACTTTCAGGAATTGTTTTGATGCTCCTATTCCCTCTCCCATCCTTCCATATAAGCTTTGGAGGCCGAAAAGCATCTATTTCTAGGTAGCGTCCAGTGCCTACCTCTATACATTAAAACCTAGCAATGCATTAACAGCTAGCAATGACAACTTATGCAGCAGCTTGCTCCGCCAGCCAATTCAGTTTGTATCTGAGAAGGAAAAAGCAAAAAATGCCTAGTTTGGAATAGCCCCATAATATGTGTGAGATGATTGCCATTTTAAAAAGGAAAGGTGGAAAAAGCCAGCCACTGGTATTGGCCATATTCTTCTCTTACCCTTCACAAAAAGCAGTGCTGATGAATAGGCATGTGCATCCCTCAGTACATCTGGCTGCCCAGCGCCTCTGAAGACAGCAGCTGGGCTGAAAGTGGGAAGGAGGTAACCTGCTGAGTGAAGGTGCCCAGATAATAAATTAGCCCCAGAAAAACAAAAAACAACAAGAAAGAAATTGCACTGTCCAAAAATAGAAGTTAAAGGGGACAGGATTATACCATGTTAAGCAGCCTCTTCTGTTTGCAATTAGCACTAGCTGTCAGTAGCGACAGAGCAAGTTTTCCACCAGCTCCTGGGAGGTGCTCCAGCAGGAGGCTGAGCAGCAGTGAGAAGCACCTGAGCCCTCAGCATTTTAGAGGTGACTGTACCTATACACGTTTGTCCTGGTGGATACCAGCTGGTGAAGGTGTCAGGTGGCTCAGGTGGGGTCTGTGATCCTGTTGGGACGCTGTGCTAATTCAGGCAGTATTAATGGAAGGATCCAGTTAGAATTTCTTTCTGTGAATACCAATGGGTTTAGTATCTTTTTATTGTTATTATTAGAATTGTCACTGAAATAGCCTGCTTTTTTCTTTACAGCAGCTATTCTAAGACTACCAGAAAATCAATTTGAAAGATGTACTCATCTGGGTATGCAGGCACTGATGAAGACCTTACCCAAGAAGAGCCTTGTGCAGACAGAGCCTGGTTGAAGTCAGAGCAGCTGTGTGTAAGTGTGAAGTTTCTTCATCTTCTGGAGTCACAATAAGATCAGAGGTGGGACTGTGTGGCAGTGCCTGCAACCAGATTTCAGTTGCAGGGTTATAAATGTGCCTTGGACCTTTGCATGTATCTTTGTGGCCCAGGGGCTCTGCAGCACCCCTCTGAATTGCTGTCACAGTGTGGAGGATCTCTATCCCCGCACTCATCCATAGCTACAGCCACAGAAAAACAACCAATCTCTTGGACTGACAGACTGCAGAAGCTAAAAGCTTCCATTTCAAGGGAAAATGCTGCGGTTTCTGTCCTCCACATGCTACAGAGCCTTTCCTAGAAGGGCTCCGTGACATGCTGCCACCGGGCACTGGGGCTGGTTTCCCACGTGGTGCCGCAGGCATAAATGTGAGCGCGGGTGAGCAAAGGCTGATGCATCTTAACCAGCACAGGTGAAGAAATAACTTTGGCAGGAATGTCTAAAAGCAAAATGTGCTAAAGATTGTGATGAGTTGAAATTCTATAGCAGTGGGAACTGTATACGTTTGCAATGGGCTGTATCCAGTGTACCTTACAAGAAAGTCAAGATTTCAGGAATGAAACTGTTTTAAAGCTGATTTCTAATAAAACAAGGCTTGCACAGTCATGTTATCTGCCTCTCTCTGCCTGATTATACCCCCCCCCCCCCTTCTCCTTGATAACTTTTTCCTCCATTAGGGTCACTGTCCACTATCAAAGACAGCAATGATCCCACCAGGTCTGTAAACACAAGCAGTGCACCTGGGCAGAGACCCTGGGAAGTGCTGTCCATCAACAGTCAGCATGCACAGAGTTTCTAGGGCCTGTGGCCATGGCCAACCTCCCTCCAGTTTCTCTGGCTGCTGGCTGATAGAAGATTCCAGTCATGGTTTTCACCCTTTTCTCAGGGGAATAACCTCTGCTTTTCTTTGCTTCCTTGTGATGCAGAGACTGATCTTCAAAGTCTAGGACATAGGCTGGTTTCACAGATGACTTCCAGGCTTAATTTAGGGTCTGTTTTAAGCCAGGAGGAGCACTGGTATAGTCTGTGGCTGGCGTGGTCTCGCCTGGCTCTCATGCTCTTGGGAAGCCAGTTATCAGACAGAATTTTAATGGCTTTTATGGGCTGTATGAAAGACTAGCAATATCAGAGGGAATTCTTAAACAGACTTGTTCCTTTACACGATGTGTTTTTTTGCCTTGCTGCAGAAATGTAAGCCCTAGTTGCATGCTGCAAACCGGTTTGGCTGATGGATGCTCTGGGGAGATGATGCTGGGAGAAGTTGCCTTCGTTGCTGTTCTGCCCAAGGGGTGGGTTTGCATTTGCTGCCCACTATGATAACCGAGCTCACAGGCTGCACTCCTTTTCACGTGAAAGGCCTGTACATTGCACGACCCCTTATCCTCCTGGATGGAGCCATGTCTGGGTTTGTGGCTTAAAAGATGAGTGCTGGCAAAGGGAGGGAGAAAGATCAATAATCGTCAATAAGGGGATAAGTAAGACAGTGGCTTAAGGGAAAGCTCCAGAGAGCTTACAGTTGCCATTGGGAGGGACAAGTAGTAATGTCTTATTGGCATATCTCATTAGAAATTGCTGGGAGCTACTGGACTGGGCAGTCTCTTCAAATGCCAGCAACCCTGGGGGAGCTGGATGTAAATGTTGTAATTGATATAAGGATGGAAGCTGCTCCACTACAAAGTGACATTTCAGATATTGTGAGAATGGATGATGTGAATCATCCTCAGTGAGATCTGTTTCCCTCAACTCTTTTGACTCCTGTCAGAGGGGCATGTTCGAGCTTTTCTCTGGGCAGATGGTTTCTGCAAATAGAACTAGCTTTGAAATACAAAGTTTTGCTGAATTCATTATATGCCTTCTGACTTCAAAGCTTTGCACTTCCCTCTTTAGTTTTAAATAGAGTTGCTCGGCTGCTTTCTGGCCTGTTACATTTGAGACGGGTGCTGCAGTAGATGTCACCAGTGAAGCGCAGCAGCAGTGGATATTCAGGGTGCACTGAGCAGCAGAGCGCCTGCCTGGGGCTTCGTCCCACGTCTGCACACATCTGGCCAGGAGGGACACAGTCATTACAGTTATGTGGGTCCCAGGGGACTCTCCCTGTCAGAGACTTCCCTGGTTGTCCTGTTTCTCAGCGAGAGGGGTGTCTGCACTAGCCTGTCCCTGCGCTGCCAGCTCTCCCGAGGTGCAGGGCGTTGTGAAAGGAGGAGAATGGGACAGGGTAGGGATGGTGTTTGCAACAGCAGTTGTTTTGCCCAGCTTGGCATAAGTCCTTTTCACTGAGGACTTCACAACAGGAAGGTTCTTCCCTGGGAGGGAGGATCTATATGAATTAGTCTTTAAAGAGCTTTATATTGAATTTACCTTCTAAGCACGATGGTTTTCCACTTCAGCTTAGCAAGTGGATACCAGTAGTCAGAAGTTACTGTAAGCATAAAGCTGTCTTCATTATTTACTCTGGCTATATATATGTCACTTCAACTGAAGTGATGAGTTTTGGGTTTCACATCTCATTTTTACTTTTGAGGATGTGTTGGAGCTACTCAAAGGGATACAAATTGGAGGGCTTTCTCTTTGTATCTGCTTGCTACACAGAGAGATGACATTTTGTTGGCCAAAAGTTTTTTTGCAAAGAAAGTCACTTTGGAGACTGAAATGTCAGTTTAGTCAAATTGTTCATATGCACAAAGGGGGGGGAGAAATGAGCATCCAAACTTCAAAGCAGCTGAACCATTCCTTTCAACATCTTCTGATTTGCCACAACTTTATTTCAAAATCCTTCAGGTTCAGTTTGGAAATTTTAAAGGCTTAAAGCCAAAATGTTCGGGCAGCACAAAATGCTTGTTTCACTCAGAAACTATTTTTCTCATGATTTTGTGGTGGCTTTTTTTTAGAACTGGCATCAAACTGAAAATCTATTATTCACCCTGCTCTGGGTGCCTACAGCATCTGAGTAAATTGGAGGCAGAGCTTGCTAAATTGAAAAGTGTTTAAACAGAAGCAGTTCTTCATTAGTACCTTGGCTCTCAGCAGCTGGATCCTTCAAGGATGCTCTAAAAGTGTAGTATATTGTGAGTTCCAGCATTCCTCTGTATACTCCTAAACTGAGAGGCTTTTGTGGGATTTTTGTCTTATCGGCAGCTCATTCTAAAAAATGTTAACTCTCTCTAAACCTTTATCGTTACATTGGAAGGACTATTCTTAATTCCTTAAATTAAGAATAGTCTGAGAATCTTTTGTGGGATTTTTGTCTTATCAGCAGCTCATTCTAAAAAATGTCAACTCTTTCTAAACTTTTATCGTTACATTGGAAGGACTATTCTTAATTTCAGCCCTGAAGTCAGTTTATGTGTAGTTTGATCATCTGTTCCTCCTTTCATACAGATGCTATCAGTGTGGACAGCACAGCAGCCCTGTCACACAGGATGAACGGCAGAGTGTGGTGTCACTTGTGGAAGCAAAGTAAGTAAAGGTGAACAGTAATATTGTACCATATGAATAAACACTGAAATTGGAATAATTTTTCTAAATGTTTCAGCATCATAAGTACGAAGTAATAACTCTGTCAGGAGCAATACTCACTGCTTGCTTATCTGGCTGTGATGGTGGCAGCTTCCTGGGAGGAACGCAGGTATGTCAGTAGTGGAAACCCAGCATGTGGTTGTGTTAAAGCAAAAATCAAACAAATCTCTTGGTCACAGTACAGAGGGAGAAACCTAATACTACTTGGAAAATCAGCACTGCTTTGAATATGGCATTTATCTTGGTTGCCTCATGAGAAGAATAATGCAAACATGGGATATATGTATTTGTATATCAGACAAAATGTGTTATAGAATTTGGTAGAAGATGAAAATCAGAGTCTGTGAAATCTAGAATTAGGGCAGGAAGATATCTAATAGTGCATGATGAGGAAAGACTTACTGAGTACTGCCTTGATGCGAAATCAAGGAGGAGCAAAGCCTCAATGAATGATGAGACTTCCAAATATTCCAGTTTACTGCACAAAAATAGAAAAAATTCCATGGCATTACCAGGGTGGGGGGATGTTACTCAGCCATTTTTCAAATTCTTTAAACTTTTTGCCTCTAGGTTTTCATGTGCATTCATTTTTAGAGACGCCACCCAAAAGATGTTTGATGCTGAGAAAATGGTAAAAATCTAGCTCTTCCTCATTGCCCTAAGGTCAGTGCTTAGGGCATTTAAATTTTGGAAATGTCAGGTCGAGGCACTTGCACAGGAAAAATAGATGTGCAATTACACTGTTTATCCTATCTACTCAAAAACGTGCTGAGCCCTAGTCATCTTTGAAATAAAATCTTCCTCCACAACATATTGCTGCCCAGTAGCATGTGTCACAGAGCATATTTAAGATTTCAGACTAAGAAGCCAAGATCAGCCACTGCCAGAAATCAGTTATTCAATTAAATGGTCTCACGCTTCAAGCCAGTATGGCAAGGGTACTTCTTCATTAAAAAATTGCTGCTGTGGGAACAGCTGGGATTAAATGATTACAGAGAGATTTTTTACATCAGCAGTGTGGTCACTTGCATGTATGTAATGGTAGGATCTGAAGAGCATGGCTGTGAAGCTCAGTGCATGTGTCCTGTTTCTCTTGAGCGTTCTTCTCTCCCAGCCTCCAACCACGATCTAGCCTGATCCTGGAAAATCACAGGAAAGAAAAAAAGTGGCTTGTACTGAGGTGATGGTTTTGCAAGAAGCAATTGTGTTCCAGCTATGGCTTTCCAAGAGGTGGCTGCTGGAGCTATGGCTTTGAACGCTGTTTTTGACAACAGCACAGGTTTGTGCCTTCGCTGCTTCTCCACCCTTCTCCCAAGCTGTCTGTGTCCACATGGAGGGCTGTCCCAGCACTGAACTGCATCACAGAGCGGAGCTCATGCCCTCCCCCTTCCCCCTTTGCATTTTCCACGTTATTTTCCCACCAGCTCAGTTCCCCAGTGCCATTTGTGGCACAGCCAGTGCCCCAGCACAGCTGGGGATTGCTGGGCTGGGGCAGGGACTCACTCAAGGGAACAAAAGATTTTCTGTGGCTGTGGGTGGATGTGTGAAGCACAGGTTATTTTGTTTGCCTTTGGATCTAACTTTCTTGGTTTAGGTATTGTCAAACAACTGAAAGCACTGACATTAGCCACCTGGTTCCCATTAGCAAAGCCACTTTACAATCTTCTTGCAATCACTTTGTTTTCTAACATGTAACTAAAGGCCTTTTTACCGCTCCTTTACATGACGGCTGGTTTCTACAGTCTGAGCCCTGCGAACGGAAATCAGGCATATGCATCTTGCTGATACGGGTGTTTTGAAACCCTGCCCAAATACTTTTGCCAGTGACTGCAGAAAAGCTTTTATATCAGTAAGCGTGTGTATGTTGGGCTTTCTTCCAGGAGCTGTGACAGGGGTACAATATGTGCTGCCGGATTATTTTACCAACTGAATAAATGTCATCTCTTTTTCAAATAAGAAACTTGGAGTATGGCAGAAGTATTTAACTATATAAATGAGTTCTACACATCCTGAGTGGGAACTCAGTGCCTTCAAGGGGCAGAGATGCTCAGATATACACAGACAAAGCATCCCAATATTTTTAATGTGGCAGATTTTAACTGTCCAATATTGTGTATGGTTTCCTCCCCATCCCTGCCTTGGATGAATTGCCTTTTAAAAGAAGCAGCTGAGACCAAGTGGAGTATGTGAGGCCTGAGGTGGAAAATAAGTCATTATAAAATCTCAGGCTGGGTCTCTGATTTTGTGCCACATGATTGAAAACATGAATCCTGAACTTTTACGTCCCCCAGCATTGTTCTGGAGGATGACTGGACTATATGCTGCTTTGTATAAGGTGATGGGTTATTGCAATCAAAAGCCTCACTGAGATACATAGTCTTTCTATCTGCTGGAATGTCATTGGGGTATTTTTCCTTTGCAGGATGAGAATGTACTAGGAACAATAGGTATCCTCAGGAAATATATCATGAGGCTTAAAAAGTAGCATAAAACAAAGGAAGGTATCATGTTAAAATTCATCCTTCTGTTTGTAATTAGGAGATTAGTTAAGTGCTGAGCTCTGCAGTTCTGGAAGAGCCATAGACAGCCGCTGAAATGCCCTGGGAAGGACTGTAATAGCCACTTGATCCTTAAGGACCAGACTGTAGCAAACTGCATATGTTCCCTGAAGTGAAATGCTGTGTGGACCCTGATGAGCTTGTCACCATATACTGTTCATTTCAGTATAATGGATAATTACCTTCAAACAGTCGTTGTGCAACATTATATTGTTAAGGGAAGATGAAATTAAACCAAAAGATCCGAAGCCGAATCTGAAGCCAAACTTGACAAGAGAAGTTGAACTGTGATCAACACAAGTCCATATAGGGAAAGAAAATCGAGGTTCAATTCTCAGTCAACTATAACTAGGAAGTTGACTATTGTTTGAGACCCCCAGAAGTTTTCCTAAATACCTGTAAGGAGCATGTAGTACCTTAATTAGCATAGTACCTTAATTAGCATAGTACCACCTATTCTTGGGAAATGAATGAATATATATGACTCCTCCAAGAAATGTAATGTGTAAACCTACGTATGGTCTATATAATCTTGCCTAAATGTAACATACAGCATGCATGTTAGGTGGAAGGATCCCCAGTGCATCCAGTGCTGTGATAAAGGAATGTCTGCCTCTCTATGCTACATTGGTGTTAAGGAGTTTTCTTATTCCTGATTTCAGTGACAAGCTTAACCTTCAAGACAGCTACCATGCAGACCTTGCTGTGCTTGGTGAGGTTACTACAGACGTGCATACAGACAGTGGCCCCAGAGAGTACATCTCCTAAACGCTGATTCAGATGCCTGAGCCAGTGGTGCTGTGCAGTGAGTGCAGCATCTTGTGACTGCAGAGGCTGTGGAGCCAGCTTCTCCCCTGGTCTCTTTTTAGAAGAAAATGTCTGTATAAACCTACTCCTCTTCTTCCTCACCGTAGGACTTTGGAAAAGGAAGAGTAGCATCTATCATCCATGCCTGCTGGGATGGGAGCTGGGCAGTGTGGGCCACTGCAGATGCTGGTACCCACCAACCAGGGCAAGCCTGTGACATGCCACTGTTCTCTGCTCACCAGCGGGTAAAGCACCTCTGTCACACACCCCTGTTAAAAAAGCATGGGTTGTGGCATTCTAAGAAAGAAATCAATGAATTTCCGTTTGAGTATGGTAAGTGTGTTTTGCTTTTGTGGGTAGTTCCTCTAAGGCTTTAATTGGCATTGACTGGTGATGACCAGGGTGTAGAGGGAGAGCTGGAAGCAGGCAGTTTCTCAACCACAAAGTAGCAATGATTTTGAGGTGGCTTTTAGTGCAGTGTAGAATTAGGCTGGTTTCTTCTGAAGCTTTCCTAGAAAAAGCTTGAATTCATTCTCCAGCTTGCCTCTTTGCTAGATGGAGTACAGGAGATGTTTGTTTGAGCTTGCACTGAGGTTAGTTTGGGATTTTCCTTTCCCATTGTCAGCAAATGGGACAGTGCTTTTGTTCCTAGACAGTTTTTAACTTTTAAAGCCGATGAGTGCCTCACTTTGACAGAGTGTTAAACATTTAAATGCACTGGTAGGGTGCCGCTTTCATATCAAACTCAGATGGCTCATCTGCAAAAATAACCCCCAAAACAAAATGAAAACAATTCTCTTCATATGCAGAAAACTCAGCCAAAAAAACTTTCTTCGTTCTGTGATCAAAGCAGGAACTATGCACTTTGGTTTGTGTGATGGGGTTAGATTTTTTTTTCCTCCCTGTAACATAGCTTCACTCAGTTGTCAGCCAAGAGATATGTTTGGATTTTTCATCCCCATGTGGATTTGTGGGAACACACACTAGGAGACCAGATCAACATTGTAATAGTGCCTGCATTGATCTAACACAGTGTTTATGTAGACTCCAGCCATCATTCATTTCTTCTCCAGCATCCAGAGGCTATAATGGATTATTTTATAAATAGTCATGATAGTATTTAGCTGTTGTCTAGCATTTGCAAAGCATTTTATGAAGAAGGTCAATATAATTTTCTCTATTTTACAGCTGGAAAATAAAGGCATGGAGACATGAAGTGATTTGTCCAGGTCCATGAGCAGCCAGGCAGTGATGGGACTAGGGAGAGGATCCTGGTCCCTGGAGGCCCAGAGCAGGACTATGGCTGGCACATCCCGGCCATGCTGCTAAAGTGAGCCCTCTCTTTTCCACTCGGGTAGGATTGTGCAGGGTCAGCCCCCTGCGGCTCTGGGATCGGTGCCCACCTCAGAGACCCATGCCCTGGGAGGGGTTATCTCCCCAAGAGCACGTGGCTGCTGAAGGATACAGACTATGTGGTTTTCAAAAAAACCCTAAACAATTGCTCTTTCCTTTGGTCACTGCAAAAGTGAGTGCAAAAGGGAAGTGTCTGTGTCTTCCCTCTCCCAGTTGTCTTTTGTCTTTGGGAAATTCCATCACTAAGATTTGACTAAAGCCCTGCTGGTGTCTGGGATATCTGCTCTGGCAGCTCTGTTCTTCACTGACTCACTGCATCCTCACCTCTCCTGCAGCCGCTTCCCCTGGTGGCCCAAGGGAACGGGTCCCATCCTTCCTCACCCCCTCTCTCATCAAGTCCAAAGGGATTTGGGAGCCCAGCATGGCCACCTGTGACAAGTCCATCCCTCCCAGCCCATCTGCAGCTCTGGGTCGAGGTGCAAGAATACAGGGGCTTCCTAACAGTAAGATCTGAACTCAGACAAATGTGGTGGGCTGTCACCAACACCACAGGACTTCTGTGCTTGAGGGTAACAGACTTCGCATGTTGTGAGTCTGGGGAGAGCTTATCTTACTGCCTTAAATGCAGCTGAAAAACCCCCACAAAATTAGTCTTTAATAGGGCCTAAACCATCTGTGCTTACAAAGTGGGCTCCACCTAGCTCATGCTGTGTTCGTAGCATATGCTTACAGCTACCTGTGGGCACCTTCCTGCACACAAGCCCTGCTCACAGGGGACAGGAGCGCAGGCTAAATGTGCTGTTAGCTTGTTCCTTCCACAGTCCTTGTAACTACAGGATAAAACTCTGTGTGTGCTTAACCCGCACCTCCACCCAGGACTGGGGTGGACTCCTGTCCTGTATTTACAGTCTCCTTCAGCATCCAGCAGCTATCAAGTGTGAGCCCTTCCCAGCCTCTGCTTTGGGTACGGGAAATGTTGTTTTCCCTTTGCAGCTGCCATCAGTGTATGCCTGGCATCAAGGTATATCAAGATATCCAAGGGAACACTGAAAGGTGAAAAAGTTGCTTGTTTGGAAAGGTGTTTTCGTGGGGTTCTAAATGAAACAGGTCATTTGAAAGCTTGTGATGTGAAGCAGAAGTGGCTCCTGGCCCTTCCCCCCCTGCTTCTGCAGTGCTTGCTTCCTGAGCCTTTAGGCATCTGCAAATGCAAGAAAGACTTGAAATTACAAAAGTTGGGAGAGGCAGTTTGGTAGCTCATATTTCTTAAAGTATATGAAATTCCAGTAGGTCACTGGCTGGATAAAGTGGGTAAAGCATAAACCCTGTGCAGACCATAAATAGTTTGTCTACTCCCAATAGTGGGAGGGAAAAAGAGGGAGAGGGTGCAGAAAGCGGGCATTATGGGTCGATTAGGGGGAGAGATTTCCCACAAATATTTTATGATTTGCTCACACTTCACCATGTGTGAAATCAGGGGTCTGTAATAACTTCACAGTTCCTGAAAACACAGCTAATTCAGAAGCCGCAGTGAGTTCACAGGAGATGCTGCTCCCCGTGTGGAGCCCACCACCCTCGCGGGGCAGAGTCCTCAATTGTATTAATCCGATCATAACCCCATGCAACCGCATTCCCCGAAGCAGACAGGTGGCCTTTCCCTTTCCAACCTGCTGTACCCTCCATTTCCAAGTCACCAGGGTAGCTATGCTGGGCCATGCTGTGCCACGACATGATGAAGCAGGTGATGAAACACACCTCGTGACAGAGTTGGGAAATGTCTGTTCTCACTGCTTGGTGCTCTCTGCTGTTATTCTTAAATTACTATTAATCTTAAAAACAAACAAACAAAAAAGGTTTGTATTATATGTTGCTAACTTTACAATTTAATATATTTTTTTAATGTAAACTTCCAGCGAGAATGCTCCCCCGTCTCTCCCATGTATCAAGATATAGTTCATTGCTGAACCTGGTAGGCTGCAGTGATGTAATATCCCTCTGCCAGGAGAATTGCTTACAGCAGTACAATTTTTTCTAGAGTTAGTTCTTACTAGGTTTGAGGTGAGTTGGGGTGGGGTCTTTTCACTAATTTATTTATGGGCATTTCAGCAATACTTTTGGTCAGTCAAGGAATGAACAGAATGCTGTAATGTTTAAAAAAAAAATTGATCAGTTTTTGAGGGGAACTGTGAGGAAAACATGCAAAAGAAGTTGTAAGTGCTAGGACAAAGGAAAGGGACCGGCACAATCTTGCTCATTTCCCCAAATGTTATCTTACACCAAATGCCTACGTTTTGTTTTCTTATTTTTAAGGGAAGAAAAAAACCCCTTTCATATTAAAATGAGTTCTTTTGTGTGCTTTTCTTGGGATTTACCTACAAATAGAAAATTCTCACTTAATATCGGGGAATTATATTAGTCTGTCATCTTAATCTTGCTTTGTAATTGTGTAGGTCTGCAGCTCACTGGTGCCTTCCCCATTGTGGGGTGGGGGCAGAGAGGAAGGGAAAAAAATCCTTGCCTACTTAAATAAGAAAGGCATGAGGTCTGTAACCTGGATGCAAAGCCCCTTCTCCTGGAACTGGTCTGGAGAGTAATGGTGGAGGAGCTGAGGAGCTGCTCCCCACTAAGAGGGCACCAGCAGGCTGGAACTCCTTGTTTCGCTGCCCACTGCCCCCACCCCAAGTCAGTGTGGTAACAGGGAGGGCACAGGAGACACAGGGAGCAGGACCTCAGCCGTGGCAGCATGCATTGTGGGGATGGGAGCTTGTGGCCAGAAGAAATCTATGTGGATGGCAAGGTCGTTTGTCTACCTGCAAACGCCCACTTAAGAAAAAAAAGCATCAGATGGGGAAATTGAGAAGGTCTTTACTTGGGACTTCCCTTTGTCAAACAACACCTTCTGGGAACAGGCTCAGCTTTTTTAACAGCAGAAATGCAAGTAAGCCCTAAGTACTGGCAAGAAACAGAGGTGTGAATGGATTTTAAGAGATCCTGTAGTCCTTTCCCCGCCCTGCCCCCGCCTGCCCCCTGAGCTGTTTTAAAAGAAATCCCTGTGAGTGGAAAAAGTGGAGAGCACAGCTCACATCCTTTTTTCACCCTTCCCCCTGCACGTTTGCCTGAGGGAAAGGTCATATTGTAGAACCTGTACCTTCTAAAATTGCCATTAAAACTATGTGTGGACTACAGTACCATGAAGAATCATATTTAAAGCCCCTCCAAATACTTCTTTTAAAATCAGGACCGACTCTTAAATTGCAAACAAGGACTAATGATTACAGCCCCCCAGGAGAGAGCAGATGCACTGCATGGCGTGCCAGTGTCTGAGTGAGCACCAGACCCAGCTTGTCACCTCCTCACAGCATCAGGATGCCAACAAGCGTTGCTGCCTAGCTGTGGGGCTGAGCCCCTGCAAACAGCCAACAAGTCTTTGAGCATCCATCCCCTTGAGGAGACAAAACTGGCCTTCCTGAACTGCCAAGTAGGAAGAGGATTTCAGTGGCCATAGATAGAAAGCCATTACTTAAAACTGTAGAGTAACTGAAACCATTTTTATGCCAGACATCCTCCCAAGCGAAGAGTAAAGGGCTGGCTCAACAGCCACTGAGGATCTCAAGCATGTTTGTCACTTCAGATTCCACCTTTAAATTGTTTTCTTATATACCCATGCATATCACCCTTATGCAGGTTTGTTGTGTCTTGCTGGGAATAGAAATTACCACTGGCTGAACAGAGTTTTTCCTTGTCTCTGTCCTCTGAGAAGCTTGCTATTCCTGTTTCTTTCAGTTCTGGTCAAAATGTAGTGTGTGTGTATGTATAAGCTTACTGCACATAAAGCATGCAAACACTGTTATGTTTTCTGGAGTGGTATAGCAAACTGTGAGAAGCACCTGCATCTGCTGGCTGGAGGCTAACTGCATATGTATTCTGCTTGGCTCTATAGATGCCTTTAGTACTGCCTGAGATAAAATGAGACAGAGATGCCAGTCCTGTCTGCTAAAAAAGCTGGGGAGCATCATTTTATTCTTTACATTTGTAGCAAAGAAAAGGTTAGGTAAGGTGTTGGGAAGGCTGTTTCAAGCAGTAAGATTATTTAGACTCAGAAACAGACCATCCAGGGAAGTTGCTGAGTCTTCATCACGGATGGTTTTAAGAAAAGAAGAGATTCATGTAGAGGTTGCAATCAACCCTTCCTTAGAACAAAAGACAAGATCCAACATCTTGTAAAGACAATAAGCACTGCTGCATCAGCTGTGCAGACCTCTGAACTGAGCTGCACTTGCAAACTGGTGGTAATGGCTTGGCTGGTGTGGGAGGGAGTAAGGGCTTAGACCAAAGGACTGCCTTGGGGGCTCTGGCCCTGTCTCTGTAGCGCAATATCTTGTCTTGCACAGCTGCCAACAACAAACACATGAGGAACTGAGCGATTACAAAGTGTTCCTTCCCCTGGCATAACCTCCCCACTTCTGGCAAACAGCTGTTGAGAAACTTTCTGAGAAGATTTCATGTGCATCGTTGTGTTTAATAGTTACCAATGGCCTTAGCCTCCAGGAATTTGCTTATGCTCTTGGGTTGAACCATGGCCGTGGGCTCCACAGCTTTGTTTTATGTGGCAAGATTTGGGTTTTTTTGCTGGCAGTTTCTCTGAGCATCCCTGGTTAGTGGTATCTGAGAAATCACACACCCCCCTCCAGGCACGAGTCTACACATCTCCAACAGACCTCCACTTTCAGCACGTGGGGGCATGGAGACTTTAGGAAGAAAGTCAGGCAGGGTTTTGAGCCCAGCGAGAAGCAGAAGCTGCTGCTTTTGCACAGCAGAGGAGTACAGCTGGGCAGCTGCCCCTGGCTAAGCAATAGTGGGCTGAAATTCAGGGACAGCTAGTTACTGAAATCAGCAGGATGGAGCTGACGGGGGGGAAAAAGCGGGTGGTGTGGCATCCGCCTGCCCTGTGCCCTTCCCTCCCTCACACTGGCGGCACCACCAGTGCCTCCTTTCCAGCTAGAGCCAGTGGTCTCATTGCGTCACTCATCCCCATTCCTTTCGGTGTTGTATGCGTTGGAGGTGCAACACCAGAGTCATCTCCCTGAGCCTGCTTGTCTAAACAGTTGGCAGCAGCCACTCAGTGACACTGCAGGGATGATGCTACCTGATGCCAGCATTTGGTTCCTTCTTTGACAGGCATCTTCTTTGCAGCAGACTGTATACATGCTGCAGCCCTAAAGGCTCCCCTGCCAGGGATCTGCATTTCACACCTGCCTTACAGGTACAGGATTACAGCCTCGGTTTGTAAATTAACCCCCTTTGAGTAGAAACATTAGCACTCCAACTTCCCCAGCAATATAAGCAAGGCCCTCACAAGGCTCGCTGCTTGTTCTTAGCAGTTGGAGATAGCACTAGGAGATCCTGCAAATGCTGCTCTTGATCTGAGCTGTTAGTGCAGTGCAGTGCATTGAATTTTGAATACAGAAACTACGTGGAGTAGCCTGCTCCTAGGTACATTCCTGTTCTGTATGACAGCCTGTTTGCTGTTATGGTTTTCCTTACAGCTTTCAAGAAGGTGCCATTTGTGGGCAGTTAACTGGGTGGGGATGGAAAGAATTGTGACACTTGGTGCTCTCCCCATACAAATGCCAACTTCCATTCAGTTAACTTTGCCCTGAGCACCTTTTTAAAATGTGGTTGGATTTTCCCTCTTTCAGAGTTTTTGCTGGCACTTGTCGCCCTGGAATGGTACTTAATCAATCCCTGTCTGAATTCTCTGTGAGGATAATTGATGTCCATGTCTCCAACGAGCTGAAAATTTTGAGTGTGTCCCCAGCCTTTGACACACAAAGGGACTTTGTTTTCTGCAGTGGATGTTTTTGTCTAACAGGCAAAGGACCCTGGCTGTAAGGCTTGCAGAGTGGGGTACAGCTGCAGACAAGAGCCTTTCAGCCCAGGGCAGGAGAGGTGAGGTGTCCTTTCTGGATTAAAGCTGAGGACTGACTCCACTGTCTCTGGAGCTCTCCTCATGCAGGCACCAAAGGTGTTGCAGGGGTGTGGGTGTGTTTCCAATCCAAACTGTTTGATCCATCTTTTCCCAGGGTGGTTTCAAGTCACCCTGTCTCAGGAGCACTTTCAGATGTTCTTCCAAATCACGCTGAAGCTTGCTTTGGGATGCAGCAGCCTGGGTATCCACACCTGGGCAGGTGAGATCCTTCAGGCACTGCGAGATCACTGGAGATCCAGAATGGCCACTCTGTGCTGATTTGAACTTCCAGCCCTTTCAATGAGAAGGTAATTAGTCTTCTGAAGAAATGAGTCAGAAGCTCTCGCTACCCCTTTTGAAAGTTTAAACCAGGCTGGTGCTGCTGACATACATGCCTTTGGTGTGTTCAAGTGTCGCAACATCTTCTAAACTGGTAGTGTGACCAGGAATCAAACCGTCATGTGCGAGGTGATGTACATTGTGTTGCGACTACAAAATATCTAGTAATGCCCAATATTTTGCTTTGCAAATTAAAACAAAACAAAACAACAAAAGCACTCCAACCTCTTTTGAAGTAGAAACTGTCTGTGAGTCAGCAGCATGAATGCCTGAGTCTGCACACAGCCTGAGACAACTGTCCACTTCTCATTTATGCTGTTCATCTCAATACATGGTTAATGCTGTAACCTAAAAATAATGCAACACGTAAGGCTGGTGTTGACTTCTGAAGTACTGTTTTTTACAAAGGCTGGTGAACAAACAACCCAGCTCGCTTTTTCCATCCTCTCTGGATGTCCACCTTGTGTGTCCGTGAAGCCAAACAAACCATTTACTAGGAAACCTCCCAAACTTGGACTTTCCCTGAGTTTGACCTGCTATCACATGTGCTCAGCACAAGCAGTTGTGGCACTTTGTGAAAGCATAGGGACAGTCAGGTGAATGGAGTTTGTTAGAAAAATAACTGTCCTGAGGGTCTTGGTCATGGAGGTTCCTTCCTTCTATCACACAGAAATGTGAATTTTGAACAGCCACTGCACTGAAGTGCTGAAGACACCAGAGGGCTCTACTGCGGGATATATGGCTGGATAATCAAAAAACCATCCATAGGATTTTGTTCTCAAGGCATTTTTGATGACCCCCCCTGCCAAAGACTAGCCGGCAGCATGGGCCTCAACTTCTTCCTTGCAGCATGACAGTGCCTCTAGTTCATGTTGCTCCTGTCCTCAGTGCTGCTGCTTTTTATCAGGATACGGTGGTGGTCAGGATTTCTGCTGAAACCCACTGTGCATAGCGCATCTTGTAGAAGGACCAAGGCTATGCTGAGAAACCAGTTTCTGACAGCACTTGACTTCATTTGGAAGGCAACCCCCTCTTGGTGTTTTCGGTGATGTCATAGTTTTCCCCAACCTGTTTGACTTTGAGCCTACCTGTACTTGCGTTTGTGCCTTTCCTGTAGGAAGTTTATGTTGAAGGATTGCCAGGCTTTGCTCACTTGGACGGGGAAATCTCTTACATGACTCGCCTTGTCTGCTCAAGAATTTTGGCCGCCTCTGTTGGCATGATAGAGAAATGTGTTTGCTAGGCTTTTATCCTTAAAGGGATAGAATTTCGCTGGTATTTTACACTTAAAAGGATATAACATTTCTTCAAAACCAGAACACGCAAGCATATACATTCTCAGTCTGTTGCCCGGGATATTAGCCCAGCAGCTCCTAATAACACTAAAGCCTAGCAATGTAAGATTAAAATACATTAGTTTGGGATAAATTGTATATTGCGCAAGGAATCTTAATGCGCCTAGGAAATGCACCCTAAGCTCAATACAAATCTTAACTTGTCAAAGGCTTTGTGATACTTAGGGGGTTAATTTCAAGAATGTCTCAGGGCTTTATTGTATTTGTTTTAATTATTTGGAAATTGGCTTTTCCTGACTCCAGCGACTTCTGGTATCCTCACACGGCAGCGTCTGCTTGCTTTCAAAACACCTTGGCTGTCTCGCCCTGTTCGTGTGTGTGTGTGCCTGCGCTCCCGTTCATTTACCTACAGCAACATCAGGACACTGCCGGCGTGGAAAACCCGTGAGGGCTGGAGCGGGACTGACGGACGGTAGCGGTGGGTGTCACGGAGACACGCTGCACACCTTGCTGCCCCCAGCCGGGGGGGACGGAGGACGCGATGCGCGGGGACACGGCTGGCCGCGCTCCCCCCGAGCCTCGCCACGCACCCGCCTGCCAGCCCCGCCGGGCCGGCGCCGGATCCGCGCCGCTCCGCTCCGCAGCGAGCCAAGCCCGCGCCGCCGGGACGGACCGCGGGGTCCCGCCTGCGCGGGGGCTGTAGCCGGGCCGGAGCGGGCCGGAGCGGGCCGGGGGCAGCGGGGCCCGCGGGGCAGCGCCCCCCGCCCGCCCCATCGCGGCGCGGCTCCGCACCCCGCGGAGGCGAGGGGAGGTGCGGCCAAGCGCAGGGCGCCGCCCCATTGGCCGCCGGGCGCGATGCTTTGCATGTCTCCGCCCCCGCGCCGGCCCATTGGCCGACAGCTGGAGGCGCTTTGCATGGCCCCGCCCCCCCCCCCCGCCGCCTGGCCGGCGCTGCGCTGCGGTGCGGTGTCGGGCCGGCGGCGCGGCGCAGTGCAGGAGCCGGAGCCACGGCCGGTAGCAGGGCGCGGGCAGCACCGCGGCTTCGCTGGCGTCTGGCGGAGCGGGGCGGCAGCGGGCTGCGGCCGGCGGGTCTCGCCGCGCCCCCTCGCTGTTCTCTTCCCTCCTCCCCGCCGTTCCCGTGAGCCGCTCCCCGCCCGGGTCCCGCGGGTGCAGCATGAAGTGCAGCGATGGCCCGGAGAGGTAAGACGGCGGTGAGGACGCTGGAAGACCTGACGCTGGACTCCGGGTATGGTGGCGCGGCGGACTCGGTGCGCTCCTCCAACTTGTCGCTGTGCTGCTCGGATTCGCACCCCGCGTACCCCTATGGAGGAAGCTGCTGGCCGCACCTAACTGACTCCATGCACAGTCGGCACAACAGCTTCGACACCGTCAACACCGTCCTAGCGGAAGACTCCGAGGTGCTGGACTGCGTGGGGCAGCAGTGCTCCCGGCTCCTGCCCGACCTTGAGGAGGTCCCCTGGAGCCTGGAGGAGGTGGAGGCGCTGCTGCTGCTGCCGCCGCCGCGCCGGGAGCCGCGGGCGCCGGGCGCCGCCGCCGCCGCCAGTCCCGGGAGCCGGGATGCGGCGGCGCGGCTCTCGACGCTGGTGAGCCGGGCGCTGGTGCGCATCGCCCGGGAGGCGCAGCGGCTGAGCCTCCGCTTCGCCAAGTGCACCAAACACGAGGTGCGGAGCGCCATGGAGATCGTCCTGGGCTGGACGCTGTCGGCCCGCTGCACGGCGGCCGCCCTCGGGGCCCTCTCGCTCTACAACATGAGCGGCAGCGGCGGCGACCGCTTCAGCCGCGGCAAGTCGGCGCGCTGCGGGCTGGCCTTCTCCGTGGGCAAGTTCTACCGCTGGATGGTGGACAGCCGCGTGGCCCTGCGCATCCACGAGCACGCCGCCATCTACCTCACCGCCGGCACCGAGAGCCTCTTCCGCGACATCCACGCCCGGGTGCTGGCCGGCCCCGCCGCCCCGCTCCCGCCGCCCGGCCGCCCCCCGGCTGCCGCCGCCGCCCCGGCCGAGAAGGAGAAGGAGGGCGGCGAGGCGCCCCGCTTTACCCTGGAAGCGCTGGAGCAGACGGTCAACAACGACCCCGAGCTCTGGGGCTTGCTGCAGCCCTACCAGCACCTCATCTGCGGCAAGAACGCCAGCGGTGAGTGCGGCCGCGGGGCGGCACCGGGCACCTGTTGCGCCGGGGCGGGACCCCCGCGGCGGGCGGGCCCCCGGGTGCGGGGCGGGCCGCGGCACCTGCCGACGGGGACGGCGCCGGGGCGGGCGGGGAGGGAGGGCGGCAGCGCGGCCGCTTTGCCCCTTCCCGGCGGTGCCCGGCCGGGGCGCGGGCAGGGAGCTGCCGAGCATCCCCGTCTGCTCTGCCCGCCCGCGGGTGCGTGTGTGCAGGGGCCGCTGGCGGCGGGGCCGGGGGTGGGCAGCCTTCGGAGCCTCCGCTCTCCACAGGAAATGGCAGAAGCGCAGCTGAGCGCTCGCAGGCGAGATCAAACTTTGTTACATATGCAGTGGTTTGGCCAGAGATTGCGTGGTTGGCGCTGAAATGCAGTCTTTCTGGACAGATTTCATTCATGTTGCTGCTTGTTTACCCAGAGCTTGACACAGATGCAACACGGTGATGCATCAACTTCCTGGGGATTTTTTTTTCTTCTAATTTTTTTTTTTTAAACTAAGAGTCCAGTATTTTTAATGAGCTCTCAAAGTTGACGTTTCTTATTTCAGCTCCCTCTGGCAGGGAAGGGAAAAAGGAACGAGCCGTGTCTCGGGGAGGTAGAATTAAAACCGAGTGGTTTTCTCCTGCCTTCTGCTGAGCATCCGCAGGCGCAAGCAAACACTTTGACTGAGCTTAAATACAAAATACCTGTCAAGCTGAGATGCAAATGTTGGTTTTTATTTTTTTGGGGGGGAGGGCGTACTGGGCGGGACTGGGAGAACAAGGATAACTGGAAGCTTAGATCAGGTCTACAGATAAGCCCAGTTAAGTTGTTATAGCCACAGACGATGCATTACAGCTAATTGTCTATTGTGTTAAGACACCTCTCCTCCCGTGAGAGACCCGACGGAGGGTGCCGAGCAGGAGCAAAAGGCAGATCCTCCTCCCCGGTGTAAATAGATGCGGCTCCGTTATATTCCTCTGGTGGTTTTACTTCAGCCGTGGATGTCCTCCCCAGAGGCTCTGCTGAACGTCCCCTCGAAAGGCATCTGCTGTCAGGGGCGTGTGTTGCAGGACCCTTGCGCTTTGTTCTAGCGCTCCCCAGGAGTGCCAGCCTTGTTTTTTTCCTCGAGTCCTAGTACTGTGCCTGTAGGTTTCAGATGATGGTACTGTGTTGCGTTTCTGACATTGCAGCACTGGCTGTGCAGGCTCCTACGGAGCCTTTCATTTTGTTTTGCAGCTCTAACTCCCTCTGTATCAGCTCGGTGGATTTGAATGAACTTCGTTCTGACCCTCATACATCTCCCTTCCGGGGACACGATTTGGAGTTTGTCTCCATTTTGTTGTTGCTTTACCTGGCAGAGATCTCCTTGCTTAGGCTCAGTCCTGACTCGAGCAAATGGCATTTTTCTAAGATCTTCGAATCAGACCCTAGCAAGTTGTCCATTTTGTTTTGCCTCTCTCCCTGTGTCGTTATGCTTTCTATGCAGATGACTGTAATGTTGTTTTGCTTTTTGGCATCTTATAATATGTACTTTGGCATCCTGCTATATATATTTAGAGTTACAGGTGCAAGCAAGAGTCAGGCCTTCTTGTAATAGAAGCAGTTTTATTGCTGTTTACATTTATTTAGATTTAATCCAAGGGCGTGTTGCATGCTTTTAAGTACTTTTATGGCAACTAAACCAGCCATTATAAACTATTAAACACATTGGCCTGTTTCTTCGCCAATGAGATATGTATCTGTATAGTCCTCACCATTTTGATGTCGGAGTGATCCATGGTTGGTTGCAAATGTTTCCTTCTCAGGCACTTAAAAGGTAGGGATATCTGATGTGAGATTATTTGACCTGCTCGAAACTATTTGGGCAATCTGTGGTAGGATGCTAGGACTGCTAGAAGCTACATCTCTATATAGTGGCGTTAGCCACAAGGTCATCCTCCCTCTGTACTCAGTACTTGAAATACCGTGATAAAGCAACTTAATAGGTAGCAGATTTCTCCCATCTCTCTGTACTACTCCAGGAGAAGAGACAGGTCTTGTACTCTGGAGGTTTGATAAATCAGAGTGGCATGTGGATACATGGGCACTGAAATCAGTGGATTTGGTCCATCAGATGTGGATGAGAAGTGGTGGCAGGGTCCTTTCTGGAGGTACCCTGGCCAATATGATCTGATTGAAGGAGGGGGGGAAAGGAAAGCAGTGCAGAAACAGAGCCCTGGTACCACCTTGTCTGCAGGCAGGTTTTGGGAGGGAGAGATGGTGTGTCTCTGGCAGACAAACATCAAACTTTTAATTTCCAGGCTAAATTCAGCACCTTAAATTCTGTCTGGAGAATGAAACAGGCAACCCATGAAGATCACGAGATGCATGTGAGGAACATGAGTTTGTGCATGAATGTAGTCTGAGACTGCTGTAATACAGTTTGTGAACATGAATGTTTGGGAAGATGGTCTTGAGGATCTGTAAGATACAAACCAGCCTTTCAGGGCTTCCCCATCAGCTGTGCAGAGCGTTTCGTGGTTTCAGCTGAGGTTTTTAGCCTGGTGTCATGCCCAGTCATCTTGGAAGCTGCTGAATAACATAAGTATTGCAAGATAACCACCTCCTTCCTATAAGTGATGGTCATGTGCCTTCAGACAAAGAAGATGACTGAGCTGGTTCTTTCGGTGGGTGCTTCAGCCTGTGGGGCTTGTCTTGGGTATGTCTGGCCCGAGCTTGGACAGCTGCCTTGATGGGAGCACTGCTCTCCAACAGGTGTCTGCTCGCTCCTTATGTGGGGTTGAAGGCACATGGATGAAGTTGGTGGCACTCCTTAATGCCATGTCTCCTTGATGATAACCTTTTGTGTGGGACAGGGGTAGGGATGACAAGGGAGAAGCAGGCAGTGGTGTTGGAAGCAAGCTGCTTGGAGTGTGCCAGCAGCTGCTGGCATCTTGGCTGAGCATATCCCAGTTACTATATCAGGAAGAATAGACCTTAGAAGCACTCTAAGGTAGTAATCTTTTTTTTTTTTTTTTTTTTCCCCCCACTGCACAACCAGAATTTTAATGTCATGGTTGAATGAAAATTAAAAACTTAACGTTTGGGATTTCGTTGGTGCTCAAATGTTTCAATTACGAGCTCCATCTGAACAGCACAGTACACATTTTACATCCTATAACAGTTGCGTGGAGTGTTATTTCCCTTGAAGTAGCGGAAGCAAAATATTGTGTACTCGATGAAAGGCAGTAAAAGCTGGCACCTCTGTGGTTTAAACTATATTATTTTCATTTCTTTATTGCTTATCAAATGCCTACTTTTAGGGCTGAGAGCTGCTTTGAGATGACTGGGAAGTTTCTCCAGGTCTTTGATCCAGCACAAATCATAGGAGAAAGTCCATGTATTTAATTTTCACAGGGGATGCTTGGATGGCAGGTCAAAGCAGCTCGAAGCCACCTGAAGGAGGAGTGGTATTAGACAACACTATATAGAGTTTAGAAAATGGGTTGTTCCCGTTTTAGTCTTGGGTCTCCTTATCTTATGTGGCATGACGTGTGGTGGGAAGGGCAGGGGCCGTAAGGGACACAGCCAGGGAGCAGGGGACCGTGGGGAGGAGGTTTCTGTGGAGCAGCTGGTGTGCACAACTCTGCCTTTTCTGTTTGTGTTCAGCTACTAAAAATAGCTATTTGGAACACAACTGCATCCCCGTGGTTTCTTCCTATTCTTAATATTACTTAGAGAGGAAGACACAACAACTAGGAAGAAACCCAGGATTAGGTCAGGCTTGGCTGACACGTGTCCGCTAACCTCAGTTTAACCTCAGCCTCTTCTCCTAATCCAGGCGAACTAGAGGGACTCCAAGCAAATGAGCGATACTGATATATTAGCACAGCTTAACCAAATCAGTTAATGCTTTTAAGTTCTGATACATATGTATACATATGTGTGTCTATATAGAGATCATGCCATTCTTTTACTGGTGAGTATACTGTTATCTGTTTGTTACTTCTCTGCTTTCTGTTGTAATTGAATCATTCAAGATGCTATTACAGCTTTAGGGGCAACGTAAAAATCAATCTAAAACTTATTTCAGCTAGGATGATAGAGGAATATTTGGGTACAAAATGGAATTTCATGCCTTTCTCCTGGGCTTTTTTAATCTGTGGTTTCAAGAACATCCTTCTTTCCCCCCATTACATTTCAATCATATTTTTTACTAGTAAAATACATTTGGAATACAGTTTGAAGTTTCTTATATGCACCTGCATGTTTTACTTAAAGGTCTTTGCTGTTATATTTTTCCCATCTGCTCTTGGGCACTTGAGTCCCTTGCCAAGAGGTTGACATGAGTAGTGGTGCAACAAATTATGTGTATTTTTGCTTGATTCTTTTACCTGACAACCTCCCAGGCAAACTTCCACAGCCTCTCTGAACAAGTTGCGGATTTGTCCCGTCTGGAGAGGGGAGGGAGAGTCACCTGCCCAAAGGGCAGAAGGTTGTGTCCAATTGTGGCTACCAGTGCTGGTGGGAGCTAGGATGGCAGTGGGGGAACTGTGCCGCTTGCCTGGAACGAGGTGGGTTGCTTTAACACCTGGCAGGAGTGGGACAGCTGGTTGCTTAATGCATGTGTGCTTGTTGCTCCGTTGCGTTGTGAGGGTTGAGAAGCAGCAGTGGTGGGACTGGGAAGTAGAGACCCGGTGGGAGGTTGCAGTTTCACTGGCTGACGAAGGTTTGTTTCCCTCTGGACATTTTTATTCATGTAATTTGTTTCAGTGATGAGTATAATGTGAAAAAAAAAAATCCCAGAAATAGTTACACTAGGGACGCCCAGAATAATCGTAAAGCTGATGTATGCAAATATGGTTATTCCCTTTGTCATATTGGAAAGTACCTTAATAACAGTTATAGCCGTGGCCACGCTAGGGAGTTTTAAGGCTGCAGCTACCTTGGTTTCTGATGTAAAAGAGGCTTTGGCATGATGATTGAGAAATACGATTGTATATACAAAGAGCATGTTAGGGGAATAACAGCATAATTTTAGCAGTATATTGAGTTCCTGGCTTTTTTGCTGAATGCTAACAGCTTCATGTAGTCTTTCAGCCCTCCTGTGAGCAGGTGACACAAGGTACAGGTGAGAATTAGGGACAACTTTCTTCCTTACCCTAATGCTACTGTAAATGTTCTCTGTTGTGTAGCTGCCCAAAATTATGTTGAGTAAAAAAGACACCATGGTTAGCATGTTGGCATTTGTGCAGTGTATCAAACCAAGCTGTCACTTATCAGTCGGAAATCTTCCACGTTGCCCAGAGTAGATGCCCAGTGGTGCGCTGGCTGGGGACATCTGCAGTCTGAGCCTTTTCCCTGTTGTTCTGGACAGGTATTTTCTGCGCTCTCAGAAGTTAGTGGAAAGCTTTATGGCCTTCTGACATTACCCCTGATGATCAAAGGTGTGAAAGGAGGAAGCTGAGCTCCATTAGATGACACCAGAGGAGAAGACAGCTGTTTGCTGGAGAACGTGGGTGTTGGGAATTAAATCCTCTGCCTGGAGTGATTTCCAGTGGCCAATGTGTAGTGCAAAAAGAACAGAGGCTTCTTTCAGTCAGCTCGCTGAAACTAGCAGCTTCCACGCAAAATAGCTCTGTTGTTGGCCCAGTAGAGGCTATACAGAAAAAGGAAGGAGGGGATGGATGAAGGATGAGGGAGTTCATCAGCAGGATGCGCTCTCTGGCTGTGGGGATGACCAGCAGTAGCGTTGCTGCCATTTGCGTCCCCAAGCAGATTGGCTTTCTGTGCACTTGCAGGAGCCAAGGTGGGTGCTTGGAGCCCGGTGGACTGCTCCATTCTCTTCTTTAACACCCAGTATTAGCATTAGCTGCTGGGCAGAGAAATGAGCAGCTGCTCAGCATTGTGTGCTGTTCCAGTGCTTTAATCTTGCAAATTTCCTGTATGATCTTCATGGGATGCATCAGTGCCTGCTCACTTTCCCAGTCTCCTCCCAGTTTCCAGACTTTGTTGTTGCCTCTCTGTCTCCCTGTGTCTGCCATAGTCCAGCCCTGGCAGTGGTGCCGAACTACCAGTCCCTCTGTCCCAGTGTGGCTCTGTCTGCAGCATGTTTTCCTTTGGCCCAGACATGGAAGGCTTCAGCAAGGCATAAGAAAAAAGTAAGGATGACTTTTCTTCCTTGTCCTGGTTTTCTTCCTGACCAAAAGCAACTTACTGTACCATCTCCATATAAATCTGTAATTATAATTCTTATGCACCTGATAAGTATTTTAGAAGACATCCAGATGGAGTCAGAATTACCTCAGAACTTGCGCAGCCAGCTTAACTTCTGGTTACTTTGCCAGAGGTGTTTGACTGGGCAGTCTGAAAAAACCCAGCCATTATAGAGGACTGTGCCAGCTGAAGCCTCAAATGCAGCTTTCAATCTGTCCTTGCTTTCAGCGATTTCCTACAACAAAGAGTTTCTGTCAGTGGGCTCAGCTTGGCCATATTTGTCTGTCAGCATATAAGCTTCCCATTTTCCCGGAAGGTAATACAGCAATCCTCCTGTCGTAGGCTGTGTGTGTAATCTGGTGGTCAGTCGCTCCTTTTGCTTTCTGTAAAGCTACATCTCTCTCCTATAAAAACAGAAGAGAGGAGGCTATTGATGAGTGAAATGAGTCAGTGAGAAGGCAGCTGTGGGCTCGTTTTGGTAGCCGGAGCAAGGGGTGTTTCTGGGAGCAGTTGAAGAACAAGGAGCCACCATCGGTGTGGATCCGTTCAACCGTGTGGATGGGGCACAGGCACTTCATGCTGACACCTTGCCGAGGCTGCAGAGGCTTGCCTTGGTTATTTTAATTAATTTAACCTGTTACACCAAACCGATGCTTTTGAATCATCACAATTCCATACCATGGCAGTTTGTGGGTGAGGAGGGAGTTGCACAGCACAGCTTATGGGATGCAGCCATTTTTTTGGGTTCTGTTCAAGTGGTGCGTGTCATCTGGATGTTTTTTTAATTCTCTTCCATGATTCCTACACCCAATTCATAGTAAGCAGTACCCTTTAAATTGTTCCTGGAAACAGCCCAGGAGGTTTTATAATATGGTATTTTAAGAGGGCTGTTGACATCCTTTGGTAAATCCATGGACAAGCCTGGGGGCTGAAGAGGTGCTTGGGACGCTTAGTTTCCCACAGGGATTCTCTTTGCTCATCACTGATGAGGGAAAGAAATTGGCTTTGGCTTGATTTAAACAATACAGAACAGGAATAAAATTAGACCACTTATACCAACAGGCCCCAAGACAGGTGACTGTGTCCCTGCTGAACTGAGCTGGCAGGGGCGGGTAAGGGAGGAAGGACTTGTTCACCCTAGTCAGTCCCAGGCTGTTTAAAAGCACGGTGTTAAATGTGATCTTACTTGTTAAAAAATGTTGGGCCACATTCTGGTCCAGGTGGCTGTCATGCAGACATGGTATAAACCTGCATGCATGGAGCTGTGTGGCTGGCTTGTCCGTGAGCATAACAGATCTGCTTGGTGGGAACTTTGCTGGAGTGGTGCATGGGGACTGGGTTCTTCTTACTGTTGTGCTTAAGGCAGTAATGGATTTTGATACTGGGTTCTTACAAAAGAGATGGAAGCACAGGAGATGGGTATAAGCTCCCCCTTGCCTGGTGGTGTGAAGCAGCTGAAAGCAAAAATGCAGGGAGGGTTCAGTGCTGCAGGATGTGTGGGAGGTGGGATGCTTGCCAGGAGATAGGAGCGTGCAGAAGCGTTGCAGCTGAGCCAGGAGGGATGGGTAATACCTTTGGGTCAGCAAATTCGCAGCCTGCTCCCAGAGCCCTTATGTGGATAGATCTTGCTCATGTGAACAGCACATGGACTTTATGCAGCCTTTAAAGGTATTGGGACAGGCTAGTGAGTGAGCAGGCGAACAGGAACCCCCGAGAAGATTAGAGAAGAGGCCTCTTCAAGGACCGGATTTCTGCCCTCGAGTGCTGTGGAGTAGCACCTGGACCTGTGAGAGTCCGAGGCTTTAAAATTAGTAAAAACACCCTGCTTTTAAATTGCACTGCTATGAAATATTGCTCCCAGGTGGGGGAAGCAAACAGGGCCAGGGCTGCAGCAGAGGTATGGTGAATGCATTTGCATTTTCAAGGCAGTCAAGTAATTGGAGGAAACTTTGCATCCCACAGTGTTTCACAGTTTCTCTGGCCCCATGGTAGTCTTGGATAAACACTGCTGGGCTGTAGTGCCTTTGCTAATATATTGTGTTTGGCTGTGAATGAGGAGCTAAACTTGGGGAGCATCGGCTTTTCCTTATGGAGGGCTGAGCAAGCCTTGCAGGCCCCTCTCTGGGATGTTATCTGGCAGGGATTTGGAAGAATGGAGGTTGTGGGTCTGGCAGCTGTATCCACTGCCCAGGCTGCAGGTGGTCCTCAGGTGAAGCATCTTCAATCCTCTGTCACCTCAGAGCAGAGGATGTGGCCAGTAGCAAGGTGAGCTGCCACTGGGGGTGGCGGGCCAGATGTCCAGGGACTGATGCTGGACTCCCAGCCCTTTGGTGGGAAGTGCTGCCAACAGAAAGGAGACAGATGAGGTTGGAGTCACTTGGGGTACCCACTGAGATGTTTTTTGTAGAGGCTGTTAAGATCTGTTTTTTGTAATACAGAGTCATTTTTTTACATGCCAGCATGTCACAGAAATCAGTTTCACTGAATCATTCAGTGTACGTCTGGGTAGGTAAGGTTATTTTGCTCTGGGCTGCAGTATAGTGAAAAAACTGCTAGGGTCTAGGTGCAGGTACCTCTGATGCTGTTACTTCCTTTGATGCTTATAAAAAGGGTCACAAAACTCAATACTTATGAAAAATTATCCTTGTGCTACTGGTGTTATTTCACTCCACACAAAATGTACTCTAGAGAGGTATGATATGAGGTATGAAACAAGGTATTCCAAAGGTATTGCTAAGCCCAATCCTTTAGTCTTTGCCTGGGCAACGTTCCCACTGATTTTGGTGGTGAGGGCAGCCCCTCAAACGCCAGGATGAGCTCTTGCATTTGGTAACAAATTAAAGAAGCTCTTGAGCCAAAGCTGTAGACCCAGATTTTGCTAAAAATAAGCTTTTTCAAAACTGAAGATCAGAATCAGTACCTTGCTGCAGGTACTTATTCCTAATTTGAAAAGAAAAAAAAATTTTTTCTTCCTCTCACTGTTTTACTGGTTCATGGTGTTCAGCTTAAAGACTGCTCAGTGTAGCCTGTAAGCCCTTGCACTAACTGGCTAGCCTATTTCTGCTGGCCCACATAAGAAAAATTCTAAAAATAGTCCAGCAGCGTATGTTTTCAAAAGTAAATTAGATTTTAAAAATAAGACGTTCAGTTTAATTATCTGGCATGTGCTCAGTAAGGAGGAGGGGGTTCAAAATACGCAAGTCCTTTAACATGGAAAAAAATTCCAACCCCAAACAAGCTGTCCCTCAGTAGTTAGGAGCTGTTGTTGCTTTGCTGTTGTGCTTTACCTGTTAATGAGTTTATTATACCACTGTGCTCACAAAAAGTTTTGTGCATCAAATGATTTTGGATAGTGAAAACAGTTCTGTGAGCTGAATGAATGCAGAGGCAGACACCAGCAATGTGCAGGCTATTTTTAATGAAAAATTCCTGCCTCTCTGAATGCATATGGTGCCTTGCCTTCCGTCTTAAAGAGCATGTTTGGTGAACCACAAGTTAGACAAGCAGGAGTAATTTCAGCTATTTTACAGGTTTTAATGGAGGAATGAGATAAGCACCTATCTAATGCAAAGGATGCTGAACTTATGTAGCAATGCTCTTGCAGCCGAAAGCTGGGAGCCAAGGTATGTAAGTCGGTGACGGTGTCTGACCTATATCAGCAGTTAAATTGTGGTGGCTGAATGCTTCTAAAGCAAGATTAAATACAACAGGAGAAAAATACCCTAGCCAAGGCTTATTCCCCCTTAAGCATACAGATAGCCTAATTGATTTTCAGAAAGGATATGGGCTGTCACCTCTCTTCAGCACATAGAAATTGCATATGTGTGGGATAATTGGCAGGTTTTATAAGGAGACTTGCGTTAATGAGAGCTATCAAACCGCCAGAGCAGATGGGGGTACTGGTGACTGCCAACTCTGCCTCCTCTCCACTGACCAGGGATGCCAGGGGGAGAGAAGGGCTCAAGTTGGAGCTTGAGGTTGTGGAGAGGCTCAGCACTTATCAGATGGGTGGGGAAACACTGCCTTATCAGGGCTGGTGAGGTTCTATCCAGACGCCTTTAATTACAGACTGTGTTGGTGTGAGGCAGGAGCTGGTGAGTCACAAAGTGTTTTCTAAGGTTTGGGGCTGGCCCTGGATGCTCAGGCATTGGCCGCTATCTTCCATTCTGAGCCAGGAGGTGCAGCCATGCCAAGGTTTTCCTTTAGAAGGGGCCCTGCCACCCTTACCTCTGTCACTTTGAGACTGGATGACTCTGATCTGCCCTGCCCAGGGCTGTCTGTGCTTTGGGACTGCCTGAGAGTTTACCTGGAGTGCTGCTGCCTGCTTAATAGCTGCTTCCCATGCAAACAGTGCAAACACACTCAAACTGCAAAACTGGCTACAAAGCTAGTTGCTGCGCAGAGTTAGACCTGTACCATCGAAAGGAGCTGCAAGGCTCACGGGTGGCTTGTGCAATCCGTGTTGCAGACTCCTGACAGTGCTGCCGTGACATCCCTGGCTGAAGTGAGAGGGTGGTGTGGGCACACTGGGCTTGTTAGGGTTGGGATTCACACCTTTTGTGGCCTGGTAGGGTCTGAGTTGGATGAGCCCATGGAAAAACATCCATTTTGGTGTTAAGGACAGTGTTTAAGGGAAGAAGGGTGGAGAAAATGAGGACTTTGTAGGTTCCTTTTTCTCTTGATTGTGGCTTGAGAAGCATCACAGGTGTGGGTTCTGATCTGGTTCCGTGTGGAGGTTCACAGTGGTTCGGAGTGCTGCTGGCATTGCACTGATACACTGAAATAGTCGTTGATATTTAATCACATGGGTGTTGGCTGTGGCATAAGGAAAAATGAGAACAATTCAGCACCTGTTAAAACATCCTCTGAGCCTGGAGTAATTAGTCCAGTTTCAGTAGCCTCATTTTCAGAAAAAGAAGGAATAGAGCAAACAGCAGAAAAGATAATGAAAGTCGAGGGGGCCCAAGGGCAGTATTTCAGTATGGCGATAGTCAGAGTGGCATTATTTGGTCCAGAAGGAGGGCACCAGGGGAAGCTGTAGTTGTACCGTGCAACAGAGCGAGTGGCAAAGCAGGAACTGATCAGCTGTATAATTTTTTCAGAGAGCCAGGATGCAAGAAGATCAAATGAAACTGAAAGAGTAAATCTAAAATAACTAAAGAGCTCTCTCCTTTTCACAATGTACTGGGGCTTTGTGGAGCTGACTACTGCAGGGAGTGACTGTGAAACAGTGTGCTGGGGTTATGCATGTGAAGGAGACTGTTTCTGAAGATTTTATTAATACTCTGTCATATATTAATAATTGCAGAGAAGTATTGTTTCATGTTTTAGCTCAAGCTTCGCTTGGACAGCCTTCCCAGGCATTGCACAAGATGTGGCGGGTGTTCCTGGCCTTCCTCTGTGCTGCAGAACCATTTGCTGCTGACTGGGCGCTCTGCAAGCTGAGGCTCCTTCCTGCAGTACTGTTCACACGTATAAACTGTGTTTCTTTCAGTAGTCCTGCAAATGAGTAAGAGCCACAGCACTGCAGGATCTACTGTTCTGAGCTCCATTCATGATAACTTCTCTAGGTTTTCTTTGGCAGTTTTGACACTGGCAAATCTTCCTTCCCTGGCTCTCGTATGTGCTCTCTGCATTAGAAGTGGTGACTCTTCAGATATAGCTGCTTTCCCCCCCCCAACTTCAAAGAAGTTCAGTATTTACGTAAGTGGCTTGCTAATTTACTGCATTCTTGCTTAATCTCTCTTGAATGCCTTTCTGAAAATAGATTGTCCAGATGAGGTAAAAATATTCACTGTTGAAGCAGAGTATTTAGAAAGGGCTGTAATTTTGAGCTGTATCAAATAGAAACCCAAGCATTTGCATTTGATTAAGGGCAGGTGTTTAACTTTTTGCACAGCTGTTTTTTAGATTGTTAAGTGGAATTTTTGACCTACTGGAAAAAAACCCCTCACTAAATCTGGCTTCAGTGCTGTAGCGCCATGAACTTGGTGTTCACTAGGAAGAAGGATGCAAAGCTTCGTTACACTAGGCTGTTGCATCAATAATGTAATAACGTAATGTCTTGGAGGGAAAATAATAGGCTGTGATGGTGTAACCGGTGTGTTTACTGATACCGTAGCACCATTAATTGCGGCTTTCTTGGAATTAAGTGCTGCAAACAATTTCTGTTAAAAGTGGATGCAGGGCATTTGAGCTTAACCTCCTCCTTGCAAGGAGGCTGGTAGCCTTACTCCATTCCCTTGGGACAATCCACAGAAAAACAAAAATGGGGCTCATTAATTGAAAAAGATGAGAGTGGGTTTCTCCATCCATCGTCTAGTGGCATGCGGGAGGCTGATGCTCTGCTTTCTTAGGCCTGTGTTTTGTGCCTCTCTGATAACTGTGGGGACTGACTGGGGAGAGAATTGCTGTGGAGGGGCTGTGGACTTCAAGGCTTTGCCCCCTTGGGACTGAATAACAGGACCGAGGTCTTGGTGGAGGTCTGTCAACTTTATAGCAGCACTGAATTTGTCTGAGAGGCTGGTACCCTCTGGCAAGAGTTTGATCTCACTGAGAAAGGCAGCTGGTGATCCCTTGTGTGGTACCCCCCACCCCTTGAGTGAGGACGAGGCCCTGGGGAGGGCTGAGGAAGCCATGAGGCAGGATGGCCTGCTGAGATAGTGACTAGGCTCCATGCTTTATTCAGTTGAGTTGTTATTGTGGCCAGACCCCAGGGGTGAACGGATGAGGAGTGCTTCGCACTCACACTGGGTTTGATAAAAGCTTTTTCCATCGTTGTGTCATTCAGCATGCTCCTGCATCACTTTTCCAATGCCTAACAAAGGTTCAGCTTGCTGCCAGCTTTCCTCTCCTTGGGGGAAAATGGAATAGGCTCTCCTAGATCTTTTGTTTCCACACTTGCAGAAATGCAGTTGTCAGTGGCCATCCCTAGTGCTGTAGTCCTTGGCTGTAGTTGCTTGAAGACTACCCGTGAGCTGGAAGGTTGTGGGGGGCGGTGGATGGACTGGCAGGCATGTGCAATCATGTAAACCTTATTTTCTTAGAAATTAGGTAAGAAATGGAACTCCCCATTTTGCAAGGATTTTGAGAAACAAGTCTGCATGCGCTCATTCATATTTCTTGTAAACTCACTTAAGTCACGCTTGTGTCATGTACAGAGGACACAGACTTAGAGGAACTGCAGCTCCAAATACGGTGGCTTATAGGCACCCAGGAGGATCCTGATGGCTTTGGCAGGCAAAGCTCTCACTGGTTTTCTATCAGTGGGCTCCAAGATGTGTTCTGCTTTCTTTGCTATGTATTGTTGGTGGGGGGGTGGTTGGGGGAGAGGGTGGGTGGATCCAGAATAGGAGGGAATACATTTCTTAAAGCACTTTATAATGCACCTTTGTCCCCACTTTGAGACTGAACGGGATGTTTATGAAGGGATTTTAAGTGACAATTGTCTGTTAGAAGATTTCTTTCCTGTTATAAAATGAAAGAATTCTTCAGTTGTATCTTCTAATTTATTATAAAAGAGCCAAAATGATACATCTAATAATTTCATAACCACACGCTTTCAAAACTGTTTTTATCTGATCCTTTTGCCACAGTGCATAATTGGTTTATACAAAACTAAGTATTTTCTGGTAGCGGGTTACTTGCTTTTTCACATGTATGTAGCAGCTTTGTTTTAAAAAAGACTGTGCCAGGGAGAGGTCAGTTCACAGAAGTGGCAGTATGCATTTAAAAAGTGGGACGCTTTATGTAGCGTAGAGAAGTAGTCATAGGTATCTGTGTGATGTGGACTTGGGACTGGGACTTACTGGGAGGATTCACCATTTCATTACCTGAGAAGAGGAGCTTGCCCTTTCATGGGAATTTGCAGGAATTTTGCTGGTAGCACTTTCTGTTAATAAACATATACCTCATTACCTGAAGATGCAATATACAGATGTTTAGTGTATTGCAGACGACCTGTAGCCATAAGCCCCCAAAGGCACAGCCAACTAATGGTGGTGGAGGGTCCTCCCCCAAGGGAGCAAGGGGGAGCTTATGTGCTTGGGCCACAGGCCAGGCTTATTTTTTTCTTACATTTGCTACATGAATTTGGTGTCAGCTTTCTTCCAAAGAGTACAAAATCATATTATTTTTTTTATTTATAGAGCTGTGTGATTTATACCCTGAGATATGTCCCGGTGGTTTCAAATTACAGAGAAGCATGGAAATACTGGCTGATTTTTCCCTTACCCAGTCCATAGACTCCAAGCCTAAAACTCAGCAGCTGGTAATGAAAGCAGAATTTAGTCTCATGGCCTCAAGCTTTGCTGTAAACTATTCCTAAATTTCTGCGTCCTAATATCTGATGAGGACATGCAGCAATGATCATCCTTAGGCTTATTGTTATTGTGAGAAAAAGCTACTTCAGTTCCATTTAGGTCAGATATATTATGAGGCAAATCTGGTGGCTGAAGAATGGAAAAGTTCTGTTGAAGTAAATATAGCTCTATGTGTTTTGCTTTTTTTTTTTTTAAAGCTGACCTTATAACACACACACACTTGAAATACCTTGAAATTAACGACTGACGGGGACATTAGCATGTAGTATGTCACAGCATTGGCATGCCACTGCTTTGTGAGGGCAGCTTAAGGGATGCTATCCAGATGTAGCAAATGTGCCACAGCCTGATGCCATCAGGTTGCCTGGTGCCTTCTCCTGGTGAACTTGAGTGATTCTCCATCAGGGAATCATTTCAGGCAGTCTTGCTGCCTCGGGGAGCTGGATAAGCTGTAAGATAGTTGACAATTTGCCTCCGTTTTACATCTGTAAATACGGTGTCGGGAAGCACCACCTCCCTTGAGCATGCACAAACCAGCCTTGTACTTGTGCATGTATTTTAGTCTGGGGATATTGAGGTTTGCTGTCTGTCACCTTTCTGTTCACGCAGGAGAGTACCAATGGGCAGGTGCAGCTGTAGCTACTTATGGTGGTAGTCAGTTTGATGCCTCTCATTTTGGTGTAGCATCAGCTGCCTGACTGTGGGAGCTCTTTTCCCTGACTCTTGGGAAGCTGGAAGGGATGTAAAGCAGGGGTGGGTACTGCCTTCACATATGGAAATGGCACGTCTCCTGGCATGCCCGGCCTGGCTCAATGCCCTGCTCCAGCCCTGGGCGCTGCCAGGTGGAAACCATGTAGAGCTTCTGGGTAGCTGGTCTCCACACATCCCTTTTTCTTAGTTGTGAGTCTGGGGTGGCTGATGGGCCTGTAAGGAGATGCCGTGGTTGGTGTCTAGCTTTCTGTCTCTGTTAGCAGGATGCCCAGCTTTAATGTCTTCAAGGACAGTATCTTGGAAGCCTAGAATGCAAAAGCTTAAGGCTCCACCTTCCTTGCAGAGACAGACCGCTTCTTTCAGCCCCATGCATTGCATAGATAGTCACTTCTGAAGCCTGGCTGTTTCTGAGGACGAGGGTCTCTGGAAGCCTTTGTGCGCAGAGGTGACCTTCGCCGGGAGCCTCGGCTCAGCAGCGCTGGGAGGCTGTCGTGGTCCTGTGGGAGGCTCTTGGGAGGTACGTGAACTCTGAATTTTTTCCGAGACCGCAGCAGGGCCTCTGCACAGCAGCTGATCGCATTCAGAAACTCTGCACCTTTTTATGGCAGCAGAGGGAACCAGAAGGCTTAACGACTCCTGTTGGCTCCTCCAAAAAAGGAAAGAGGGATTTATGTTGTTCTGTAGGCCTTTAAGTAAAAATAACAAAAAGCCAAATAAGTTTTCTGACTTGTACAAAGTGAACATCTAAACATGGTGGAAACTGAAGGGAGATTTATGCATTGTCTGCTGTCCTGGATATACCCAAGTAATTCCTTGGGAGAAAGTAAGGGTTAAGGAAAGTGGTAAAGAAGGGCAGATCCCTGCAGTAGTGATTGCTGTGCTGTGGGAACGTGGGATGTCGCCTCTAATGTTCTTGCACATGTGTACTGAACCTCTGAAGACACCTGGAATCAGTATAACATTTCAGGCCAAGACATCTAGAAAAAAAGATATAGATAAGGGGGAATAATTTTGCTTCCCTGAGAAGATGCCTTTCGGGTGTCAGGATCAATACCTGTTCCTGAAGCAAAACAAACAAACAGCCTCTTCCCTTGCAATGAATCATTAAGTTGGAAAGTGTGTGTGCCCGTAAGAGGGTACGTATGTTTGCATTGCATGGATCTGAATTTGCCTGAGATTTTCATGTCTTCATTTGCATTTGTTTGCTGTCTACTGCGAGGCCCAGCAGCTGGAATTGCATGTGTGTTTAAGAGAAAATGCATCTAGCCAGGAGCACTGTGGAAATTAAGATGTGATTGACCAACTAAATTCAGTTTCAGTGTTGGTTGCTCAGGAACACTGCCGTGAGTAGCTTCCAATACCCGCTCACCTCAAGACCCCTTCAAAATGTGGGTGGCAGATGTCTCTGATCATGTCTTCAGTGGGGCCAGCTGTTGATATGCCTCGAAGAAAAGCACGTGGTTGCTAGCTGCACGGGTTTGGCTAATGATATTTTTGCTGCCCACATTTGAAAACCTGGCTCAGCATCCACTTCTATGGTTTGCAATGTGTTGATGGTACCTGAGGCATGGTGCTGCTCCAGTGCCTTGCAGGGTGTGTGCTGTACGGCTTCAATGGGAACAGTCAGACCTGTCGCAAATACAATTGCCAGCAAATGGTGAGGGTGTACCATGAATCCAGAGTAATTTTGTCCTTGCACTATTTCAGTGAGGTGCCTGTAATTGCTTCTTTAGTCATCGTAGATGTCTGTTGGGTTTGTGACCTGTAAGAAAATAAAAGGCAAGCAGGAAGGAGTGAATAATGTTCCTTTGACAAAAGCTCTTGCTAGATTCATGTGTGGAGTGAGCTCTGGAGGCTCCTTCCAGTCCTCCTCTTCTGTGACCCTATGCTGACTGAGCTCTGTGGGAATTAGTTTCCCTCTCTGACTCACTCCTCCTCAAGTCGTGGCTGTATCTTGAGTCTGATAGTCCCATGTTTCTTGTTAGGATGGTGCTGGGCCAAGTACAAGTCTCTGCAGCTGCAGTTTCAGCAGGTGATGCAGTATTAGGTGCTGCCTGCTGCCATCTTCGCTCCTCCCTCATCCACACCCACAAACTCATGGCTAGGTTCATTTCTGAGACTGAAACACAGGATGGGGGGAACATTTCCACCATATATAATGCAACCACAGTGTATCTGCTGCATAGCTCTCCTCCCACTCCCTTCAGGAGTGCCTGGAGGGAAGGATCGGCTTTGCGCAGTGCCCAGGAAGGTTGCAGCAATTCTGGTCGGTGTTTTAGAGCTTCACTAGCTATTGAGGCCGGTTGCCTATTTGGGTTCTCAAAGGTGGGCATTTCTACAAGGGAATTTTCTTTCCAGCACCTCTCTCTTTCTTCAGCATGTAAATGTGAAGGTGAAAGCAGTGTCAAAGGTAACGGTGGATGCAGATGATATATAAAAGTGATCTCTGCTACTTGGTGGTAACGGGAGCTGCAGTGCACTTGACTGGAAGTGACAGCTGCCTCTCCTAATGCACCCCTATAGCTATGTCCCTTCTGCCGTCATCCTTCCGAGGTGCCTTTTGCCTGCATTGGTGCTTTTACACCTTCCTAATGATGTCTGAGGCAGCTCTCCCAGGGAGTGGCTTCTTCACAAGGTTTCTGGTTTACTTCCAGATTTGGATTGTGAGATTTCATTTTATATCCACAGGCTGTGGGAATTAGTGGGGCTAATTTGGGGTTTTCACCTGAGATGTAATGTCCAGCTTGGGTGTTCCTTGACCATCAACTTGATGCATCCATTGAATAAGTTGCTTATACCAAAACAGTGTGTAGCATCAGGTGGTCTAACCTTGTTCCTCTTTCACTAAATGAGGTGTTCCTGGAGTGACAGGGTGCAGCGTGGTAATAATTGTGCATGAGCACAGGCAGACCCATTCCATACATTCTTGCTTCCATTTGTTACTAATTAGGAGTTACTGTGCTGCTGGTGGTCTCTGGTGTTCCCCATGTGTCATCTGTAGGGTAGGCATCTGCTGGAAGGTGGTGTTTCCTCTAAGTTACAGCTAAGCAGGCACACCGCATTTCCCCAAACTTTCAGACGTCTCTGGCGTTATGTGAAATGCCCACAAGTACAGCTGTGGAGAGTTACAGGTAGCCACTTTTGCTGTGACTCATAACCTGATGCAGAGGAAAGTTGGGAACACTGGGCTGTGCAGTACAATCCTCTCAAGAATTAGAAGACTTTGGAAATAGAAGGCAAGCATGGGTGTATATGGTGAATTCTTGAAGGTGACTTGTAAAATGCTTTAAAAATGGAGTTGTCCCTTTAACAATATGCAAACAGCAACAGGAAAGGGAGCATTTAGTCACATACTTCTGGGGTTTTTTATTATTATTTTTTAAAACCTCTGAAGTTCTCTGAAACTGCAGCAGCAGGCTGTCCCTGCTGTGCTGCGGTGCCCCAGAATGCTCTGATGTCCCTGGTACCCTGCTGGGTGATTGATCTACCCCATACAGGTTCTGCATGGTGGTGATTGCATATTATGAGATGGCACAGCTTAGCATGGCCTATGATCATACTATTTTATATCCTTTTGAGAAAATCCGTACGGAAATGTTTTTAGAGATTGTCAAAAACTGTTGCTCTTTCTGGCAGTATTTTTCCATCATTCTTTCCAAATCTGTCCTTTTTCGAGTGGGCAGGGGGGTGAAATGAGTGAAGATAATTGCTTTGGCCACATAGGCCAGCAAACCAAGCGGATGCTCTCCATATAGTCTGGTATTTTAATTTCTAAGTTTCTATCAGTGCGGCTGAAAATGGTTTGCTCTTTAGATGCTCTTGGTTCTGCTGTTTTGGGGTGACGTGTCCATAGCATTCTGCAGCTTTTAGCTTTTGCAATTTGGCTTCTGATGGCAGAGTCGTCTCTGTTTTCTCTCAATATCACCTCTACCTCATCCTCCAGCTGGGCTGAAACTTGTGTTGTGCAGGGTCAGTGGAGGAGCCACAGAAGTTCTTTCCTAACTGGGGCCTCAAAACTTACTCTAGTAAAATGGATCTACTGAGCATGGTCTTCTGGGTTAGATGTAAACTTTTAATGTGTATAGCATCCAGCTAGCTTGGGAGGTTAAGGCGTAAAGCAAATCACTGCAGCACTACTGGGGGAGGTGCAAATGGTCTAGGATGAGCAGTTTTTGTCTCCTCTTTGCTTACTTCTGTGCCTTGTAAAGGGTTGCTGGATATGTACCACACAACAAGTTACTTCAAAACATCATTGCACTGTGCAGCTGGTTAAAAGGGAAGTGCACAGTGACCTTCTTGACCAAGTCCATGTACTGGAAGATACATGTTGATACAGGCCCAAAGGTATTAAAACTGTATTTCCAAAGACTTTCCCTTCCTCTTAGTGCTCTGCTTTCCCAGCCCTGTGGCCTGCAAGAGCCCCTGGTTTTGACCAGAGCCCTGGGAAGTTGCAAAGATGAAAGAAGTTTGGCACTGCTGCTGGTAGGACAGCTGGTGCCAAGGCTCCTTGCCACCAAAGGACCAGGCTTTCAGCACTGTTGTGCAGAGATTTCTTAATAGCAGGTGGCTACTGTTTTCTGATGCATCACCTGGCCTTCTGAGAAGGACACTTGATGTTTGCTTTTGGAGAAGCAGAAGGAGTCCCAGGAACTTGACTGAGATTAGTCAGAGGCAGCTAAAAAGAGACATGGGGAGCAGCCCAGCTTTTGATAATCCCTGACTAAGCCACCCGGCACCAGTCTTATCCCCCGAGTTGCTGATACAACAGTTGGAAGTATGCTCTCTGCAAGGCCTGGGACTGCCCAAGAAGTCAGGTTAAGGTTAGATGTCCTGCAAATACACCCCGTCAGCCTTTGCTCTGGAAATGCCTGTCATCTTCAAGCAGCAAGGAGGGGAGGAAGGTATTTTCACAAGGGCCGTGAACTCCATAAAGAATGGGTGAGCCTGAATAAACTTGTTTTCCCATTCCTGTCCCAACAAGGTAAACCGCCTTTAAAGAACACAAAGTGCACAAAAGACACTTGTAGTTACTCCTCCAAGAAACAGAAATGACTGTGGTGTGGGCCCTTTGATTGACATCTCCTGTGGCAACCCTGGCCTGGCTTTGAAATCTCTTATAGCTTGCCAGAGCTATTGAGTGGGTTGGGCAGAAGCTGTGGCAAACATCAGGTGTTGGATTTGCTGTTGATGTGTCCCTCAAAGCCAAGGGCAGTATGGTGTGGAGATTCAGTCCCTTCCCACATGTGTTAGGTGTTGGTTGGGAGACAGAGGGACTAGTTGGGTGTGGTGGGGATTTCCCTGAAGTGGACAACTCATCATGTTGTGGGGAGCTGTTGCTTGCTGGTGGGTTATTAGGGGGTGGTTTATTTACAAAGTACCTCCACAGGCAGGGCAGATAATGTCAAATAAAAAGCAATTTTGAGGTATGGTGCCAGCGGAGGAGCTGTTTGGGTAAGTGCCAGGAAGCTCACAGCCTGACAGCTTGGTCTGATGCTGTTTTGCTGTAACCCATAGAAATCTTTTCTTCAAAGTGCCTAGGACTTTTCATCTGTTTTATGTTATCCGCCCCCTTGCTGCTGTATCTTGGTATTTGTCAATTACATGCACGTTATCTCCACTTCCTCTTCTCTCCCTGAACTATAAACTCAAGTTCCTCAAAGACCCTGTACCTCCTAAACCTGTTCATCCTTTGGTGGCATCTCCCCAGCTGAGCATATCTCCCTGCCACAGACCTGCGATCTTTGGCACAAAATTAGGCCTTTTGGCTGAAAAAAGGCTTACCCTTCCTGAGTGTGCTTGTCTTCCCAGCCTATGGGCTCAATGTATGGTTTCGCTCAGTTTCTTCCTATGCTGGTGGTTCTTCCATCACCTGGTGACCTCCTCAGTGCTCCTCACAGTGAAGTGGGTCTTCTTACCAGGCTTAAGAGGAGGGCTGGAGCAGACATGCATCATCCTTCTTCTTGTCATCAGGTACTGTTTGCTACCTTTCATAAAAGTGATTTGATTATGAAATTTGCTTGGTATTTCTGGTCCTTAAGTCATGTTTTGTAAAATGCTTTGTATCTGTGTTCTTCACATGATAGCATTTGGAGATCTAGCGGTTCTGCAAAAAGGTTGTGAGTGCTGTAGGAACTTCTTCCTCTTCTACCAATACTGTAAAATAGGCAAAATTCTGCATTAAAATATTGTGAAAACATATAAGTGTTTTAAATTGCCAACTGGTTAGTTTACCCACATTTCTGATACTGTAAGCTTAAATAGATGTATCAGATGTAAGCACACTAACAGAAAATGTGGATCTGTGATTCGCATAGGTGTCTGAAAATCTCCAGGCACATTCCCAGTGGTAATACTGGTCTCCAGTGAACAGAGCCAATGATCTGAATTCGCTTTTGAGTTCATCTGAGTCAGTCTTCATAACTAGCTCCTCCATTCGGGAGCCTGAGGTCTGACCACACTCAGGGATTTATTTATGGTTCCTTTGGCATAAGTGGCAGTTTGTTTTCCAGGATGAGCTGAGAATGCAGTTACCCCTGTGTGCTAAGTTAGCACCTTTCCTGAGAGCATTAGCTCACACCGTGAAAGGATTGGAACCAAGGCTGGTGCAGTCTTGGTTTCTAGCTCCACTGAGCTAAATCCACAGCAGCTGGTGAATGTTATCCAGATTTACACTGGCGTAGATGAGCGTAGACTATGACCTAGGACTTCCCCATTCCCTCTGGTTTCATGGGGTTATTGCTGAAATCATACTCTTCCATGTATGTTTGTAATCCCATAGGAATAAGTGGTAAAGACTCCTTAATTAATCTAGGATTCATTCCCTCCAGGATGCTTGCATGTTTGGAAGATATTCAGGTTTCTCTGGGCATAATAATTTTTTATTGAACTTTCCTTTTACTCATCATGCTGTTTTATACTGTGTATTTTTATTTCTTCTAATAAAGCAGCTGATTGGAATTTCCTAACTGCGTTTCACTCCATCCCCATGTCGTACCTCTTTTCTACAAACTGTTTATCTCCAGACTGTTTGTATCTTGCTAGTTCCATATGAGCTTCATAAAACTGCTGTTGAGCAGTCTTGGTCTCGGTGTATATTTGGTTTCTTTAGATCCCTTCTGTGCATGTCATTTGGTCTTATTGAGCTGTAAAATGTTAAGCTAAATTTATCTGTTGTTTTAACTCCATTGACTTCACTAGATGTTTGTTGTAGAAAGAATTTGGCACATTGATTAAATAGATATACTTTCACATTTCTTCTCTTTTTATTTTCTTCTTCAGGCTTATCTAGATCATGAATTTTATCTCCAGCTTAATACTTCTGTATCCTTTGTACAGAACAGAGAGAAATAACTATTGAGTGCTTCATCCGTCTGGATTCTTGTTATGTGATCCCCTGCCTTGTTCAACAAGAGACCCATTCTCTCTCATGTATTTTCCTTGGTTATATATAAAAACATGTACTTGTTTCCCATTACTCTTCCAAGCTAAAAGCAAAACAAAACCCCTACTGTTTGTCCCCTTAACTTTATGCCTTACAATATTTTACTTCCAGCGTATATTCAGACTTCATAATTTCTTTTCTTTCCTCCCTCTTTTCTCATTTAAGAAATGAGCTTGCTTCATGCCAAGAGCGAGGAGCCATTTATTTTGACCCACTTGTTTCTCTCTAGCTTTCACATCGCACAAGGCTAACCTGGAATTGCTTTCACATCTATTTCTTCCAGGTTGGCCTTTAGGTTATCCTGTCCTTTGCATTTTGAAATGTGAGTCACTGTTTTCTCAATTATTTTTTTTTTTAGTTGTAGATAAATTTGTTTTCCTGAAAAGCTTGTAAGTCCCTTCCTTAGTACTGAGTTCATGCAGAAGGGCCACTAAGATTTTTCTTCTAGATTTTTAGTAAACACCTCCCTCCTAGCACCAAATTTAGCATTACCTCATGTCTCATTGCATTCCCCGCTGAAATGTGTTATCGTTACCTTCACAGTTCACAAAGTCCTCTGACCTATATATTACAGAATGGCAGGTCTTTCCCAAGAGCTAGCTCAGCAATTAAAATTTCCCACTGGCACAGATGGTTATGATAATAGGACATCATATATTTATATATAAAGAAAGTGAAAGGAGGAGAGAGCGAGCACACCTACATTTTTCAAAGTGGTGTACAAACACTAGCTAATTAATCCTAATAACAGCTCTGCAAGGAAATTAAATGAGAATATTCCCATTTTATAGATGGCAAAGCTCAGGAAAGCAGACTAAGTGACATGCCAGAGGCCAGCATGAGATGTCATTATTGAGGGGTGGGATGAGATTGGAGGACCAAGAGCTGTCCTGGCTGTTAGTCCAGCAGGCTGCCAGGTGAGATCTCTACTGAAATCCAGCTGGCTTACACCTTCTGTATGGTTTTGAGTTGTCCCTGGTGTGCTCATTTATTTGAGAGAGTTACTAAGAGTTGTTTTCAAAGCTTGTCCTTCTTTGCATGGCTTGTATTTGTCACTACCCTGAAGCCAGAAGAGGTGCTTGATGCTGGAAGTTTGTTTTCTATCCACATTTTTTAGTGATGAAAACAAGCAGGTTTGTGTTGTAGCTGCACTGAGGACATCCGCCTGGTTTCAGTGCAGCGAGTTCCAGCATCATTTTCTGCATGTGGCTACTATTGGAGTTGAAATGCAGTCACTGAAGCTGTCAGAAGCTCTGGACCTGCAGAAAAAAACCTGTAAGTAGTTGAGTAGTGAATTGTTATTTAGTTTGTGACTTGGGGTTTTTTTTTCCCCCTTTTTGTCATCTCAGCTGCTCCACCCACTGTGGGGGGTGTGTGTGTATGTGTGTCCCAGTCAGGGAATGGAAATTGTGCTTCAGTGGGCACAGTGCACACCCCATAGCAGTGTCAGGGGCTGTACCCTGTGTGCCTGCTCTGGGCACCGCATTGAAGCAGTGTGGCAGCAGCCTGCTTGCTCTTAAAGGGGCTCAGCTCATTTAACACCTACCAGTTACCAGCCCTGTCTGTGCCTTAGTTTATCCACAGCTTAACAGGGCAGCAAATTAGGAACCCTTCGAGTCTCGTGGCTTTTGTGGAAGCCACTTTATTCAAGGGGAGTTTGAGGCAATGTCTGTGTCAGATTCAAGTGGGCAGTACCCTGAGGCTGTGGTGATGGTTTGGCATTTGGATGGTTCATAGGATTTGAATGTAAGATTTGGATTTGGTCTTCCTAATGAAATAAAATGTGAAATCCAGTTGTGTTTTCTTAATCTTTTCTCGTCTTGCCTGTCACTTGCGGTTTTTGAGAACTGGGCAAAAGTGCTGTATTGTGTTAACAGTTGCTATTTTTAACCCATGCAAGCAGCACTATAGATAACCTGTACACTTTGCAACCATTCCTGGAATGTAAGTCTTTCAAATAACCCTCATCTCAAAGAGCACATGCAAAATCAGATGCAGAGGTCACAAGCATTTATGGTGAATTCTGAATGTTGCTTGCTTTTTATTTTCAGGTAGCCATCTGGCTGAACACCTGAAAGTAGGGTAGTACGGTCTTTTTCGTTATTAGTTGCCAGCAACAGTAAAACTCCCTGGGGAGTTGTCCTGGTGAGGGCACAGCAGGAGCATTTGAATTGAAAATGGTTGTGCTATCTGAATTTTTCTGTGCCTAATGGAAACTACAGCAGGGAGCTAGGGGAAACAAAACCCATTTCTTTTTCTGCAGTTTCACTATCATAGCTTACCATGTAATGCAGCCCAGTTTATCTCTAGTTGGCCTTCCACCCAGAAAACAGGGAAGCAGTGTAAAGCCATGCTGGGTAGTGAAGGGCTCTTACTCACCGTCCCATCCCTCTGCACAATATAAATTCCTTCTGAGCAGCAGGCATCTGCAAGACCTGAAATCCCTCCTAAAGCGAGCACTGCCTTGATATCTGGGAGCTGAACCTGTGTGTGGCCGCCCATGCTTGGGACATGTCCAGGGGCTTCCCCACGTCGGTGGCTGCTGCTGGGGGGAGCCCATCTTGCCTCCTTGCCAGTGTTCTGTGAGCTGGTGAGGCTTTGTTACTCCTATGTTATGGAAGGAGGAGTATGTTTTGGGGGGGCCACAGGAGGAGCAGGATATAGGTGGATGCCCTGGGAGAGCTTGGAAGAGGACCAGAGCCTGAAGCTGCTGTTAGGGAGAATTGCCTTCAGCCCTGTCCAGCCCCCTGGGCTGCTGCAGCAAGCAGGGGAGGAGGTAGAAAGCAGGTAGCTGGTGAAATTTCAGGGTCTGTGCTGCAGACCAGGCCTGTCTGAAGCACGTAGAGGTGGGGATACACCAGTTTCCCCTGAGCCTTGACCCCCTGTGGGTGCTCGCAGGGAGCTGGACCCCACTGTGGGAGGCTGCCATCCTACAGCAGTGATCTCTGCCTTCATTAGCCCTGGGCTTAACGCTTTTGAAAGGAAACTCCACCATGTATTAATTGTCTTTGGTTTGTGCTGGGCTTCATCGTTTAAATGGGTCATTTGGCACAGGGTAGAACTGGACTTGGTAAAGCCTAATATGGATTTGGTTTATGGAGAAACGTAAATCTAGTATTGCTGCTTTTGGAGGAGCCTCACTTGGAAAAGTGACTTCATTACATCAGGCTGAGTGGTTTAGTTAGCTTTATTCTTTCTTAAAATCCAGCATCTGTGAAGTTATTTCCATACATTGGGAAGTATGCTAGCAAACTCCTGGTGGCTGGTGGCAAGGTCCTAGAGTGACGTTACCCATTTAGGCAAGCCCCATCCAGTTAGCTGGCTTGTGAGATGGCTATGTCACCTGAGTCAAGCTTTTTAGTAATTTTCTGAGAGTAGTGTCTTGTGCTGGTTCCCTAAATCCCCGCGTTACCTATGGTTTTGACATGTGCCCTAAAGCTTCCTTATGTGCCTGACCCTGGGGGAGCTGAATGCCCAGCAGGGATTGTTTTAAGCATGCTGCAGCAAATGGATGAGCAGAGGCTATGAAAGAGCAACGTGCTACAAAGCAGCATCATAAGAATATGTGGGATTAGAAACAGTCTCTGAGTTGCTGTTTTATATTCTTAGTTAAATTAAGGTTTGTGAAATTTGGAGTCAAGAGGGAAAGGGGTTTACTGGGAGGTGTAGCTCACAAAAGCTCATTACAGAGGCCTGGGTAAAAAGGCCCTTAGGAATGTGATGGAGTGGTTATATGAAATATTGAGGAAAACCAGACTGTGTTCCCAATATTGCCTTTAAATATACTCTCCTGTCTTCATTAAAGTCGGTGGCAACCTTGCATGTACATCTGAGGTCAGAGTTTCACATATTAAAAGAAGCAGGCTTAGGGTGTTTATTGTTGATGTGCAGATTGACTCTGCAGGGGATAAATGCAGTTTATTTTCATGTGGTGTAGTGTAAGAGTGCTTCAAGGAATTGCAGGCACCAGCAGGGGCTTAAAGCAAAATCTGGGAAAATAGTCACATACTTAAAAAAATGAAGTACAAATCATAATTTTATTTCAGGCTTAGCATTGTGATATTTTTCATTCTGCAGAATTAAAAAATTGGTTGTCATATGGCACTAATGGATTGGTTATGTAGTTTGAGCAGATCTATGCTCAAGCTATGAAAAAATCTCAAGATGTGTCTGTGCAGTGTGAAGGAGTATTGATGCCATCTGTGAAGTTTTCTGTGCATAAATGAGTGACCTGGATGAAGCAGGAGTAAGGTGTATAATAGCCAGTTATCTGAAGATGGCACATTGGGCATGCTTTTCACATAGTGGCAGCAGCTGTGAGACGGGAAGAGTAGGAAGACCAGGAGGGTGAAGAAGAATGGGCAGCTGCTTGCAGTGTTGAAATTAGCATAGGTGTGTGGAAATACTAATACACTTGGGGTGAAAATACTATCAGCCAGAAATTAAGAAGAGATTATTAAAATGCAGAGAAGCAGAGAAAGCCTGAGGATACCTCACATAAATAGCTAATCAAATGTGAGTATTCAGTTTGATGTGTTGCAGAAAGCAAATGTTATTTGCCTTCCAGGACTACAAGAGAATATGTCCAAGAGCAAATAATGCATTCTTAAGTGGACCTGCTTAGTATTCCTGTGTGCTGGGGTAAAATAAACTGGTTTGTACTTGAGACAGCATGAGAAAGGACCTGGATTTCTTTCTTGATGTTGGTTATGCCAGTGGGAACTAGCTCTGGTGGGAAGTCACACTTAAACTTACTGTATGCTCTTCTGTCATGCAAGCAGCTTAAAATTTAAATCACTTTGGCAATGGTATTTTATTTTATGCCATTTTTCAAAGGTTCTGGGAAAGTGGAAAAAAATTGTTAGGTGTCTTGTTTCTTGGCTGGGGGGAGGGGCACCCCACTGATCCATTGCTTTGGTGCTTGGGTGTGCTCCCAATCTTAACAGACCCTTCTCAACCCGTTTGCACCGCTGTTATGGCTTAATTCTTGCTGACTGCATTGCATGAATGGCCTGACAAGGGAAGTTTTGCTGCTTTTTTCCCTGCTATACTCACATGGCAAAAAACTTAAAAGGTCCTCTGTAAATCAATAACATTGAGACAAGTGTTTTGAGGGTTGTGGCCAGGTTGCCAGCAAAGACTTGCTATTATTCTTTTTTCAAACTACCTTACGTTTGAGGTGCATTTGATCATAGCGGGTGCTGTATGGCCCCTTCAGTCATTCCTATGTGATTGCATCCTGTAAAGGTCACATTCCCTGTTTCTAGGAGTTCACAGCTGGTAAAAGTTAAGTGATGAGTGATTGGGAAAGTTAGCCCAAACCCAGTTAGTCATTTCCAGCAGGGTAACTCAAGGTAGGTGTGGATTAGCACAGTTTGTAGGCTTCAGATTTGGACCTGGTAGCATCTGCCTTCTCACATGTGCCAAACAGGTAGGTTTACCCTGGTTTTATTCACACTGTACAGCAGCCCAGTCCTGGGGTGCTGGTTCATATCTTATACTGGAAACTAGAAGCCAGCTATGCTTCCAAGAGGCTCCCATAAATACAGGCTGATTGTGTGGGATATTTTTTTTCCTCATTCCTCTATGATATTGCAAAATACTTTATGTGCACGTCAGTGAAGGTATTAATAATACTGTTGCTTTGTTGTTTTGCAATTATCCTCATGCTTTTGCAAGAGCGAACTCACTGGCTGGCTGGAAGTTCTTGACTCAAAAAATGGTTTGGTGAATATGTATGTATGAGGATTGAGTGAGACGTGATCAGCTATTTGACTTGTATTCTTCTCTGTGATTGGCCTTTCTCATCAGCGATGCCCTTTGTGATCACTGGCCAGCCTGTGGGCTGTGACAGTGTATATGTTGCTTTATAGGGGCAGAGGGGACCATTGCTTTCTCCCTGGTAGTGCCATTAGATAGAACGTCACCTACAACTGTCTGAGGCAACTAGTGCTGGTTCCCTTGTGTCTCCTAAACTGAGCACCCCAGCTGGGATGTGCTCAAAGCAACCTATGCAGTATGCACACCCAGTTCTCGTGTCCTCAAGATGGCCAAAATACTTCCTGTGTGCTGTGCTGCCTGGTGAAGTGTGGGTGCTGCTGGCGGGATAGGTAATTGCTCACTGGGGGAGATGGATGGATGCAGTATTTCTGGTGGTGTGGTGAGTCAGGGCAAACCTGCGTATGGGGGAAAGTGGGTTTTGTATCTGTCTGTAGAGAATATCATCTTCCTGGTGAGAGGTAGTCTACACTAAGGGTAAAACCACATGGGCATAGAAATCCGAAGATGTGTTTGGTTTATTTTTTTTTTCCTTCTTGTCTTTTCTCTGCCTCAACCAGCTACTGAGAATGTCTTTTTGCTTAGTCTCTTTGACAAACCCCCCCACCCCCAACAGAACAAAATAAACAGGAAAACCCAGCAACAGCAGAACTTACTTTTCAAACCATGTGTGGTTTGTTTTTCCACTACAAGATGGACTTTCCTGCTGGGCAGCTTTTGACCATCACCTTGAAACACTTTCAGGTTAGCCTGATGTGTCTACTAGGTCAGTGCTCCTCCAGCTGCAGTCTTACGTTTCCGTTGCTTCCCACACATTCTCTCCAATGACAATGAATATTTCTATCTGTTACCATCTTTCTGAGCTACTTGATCTTATCTCCAAGCCAAGCCCAGGATGTGCCATCCCATCTAGATGGAAGGTTTTTATAGCTCCAAACATGAGGACTTTTCTATGATACTGTGGTGTGATTGTCGCAGAGCACTCTTGGTGGCTTGAGCTGTAAAGACTAGGCTTGGGGACAGTATCTTGCAGGACATTGTGGTGATGGAGCAACCACCTTGAGTTCCTCAAGGCCCAAATACTGTCCACTGGACATTACTTTTCCTTGTGGTGGGGTAGTCCCTTCCTTCCTCCCCCAGCCTGCTGCAGTGACAATAGCTGAAACATAATCCATTGAATATTTATTCATTCAGGGAGACCTTCAGGGACATAGAAAAATATTTAGGGTGACTTTTTTCCTTTATAATAATTGTGCATGAGTGTTTCCACATATATTGAGGAATGCTTTCTGCAGGCGGGTGAAACTGCTGCTGACAGCTCTATCCTCTGTATTCTGATGCAGTATTCAGATAACACCCTCCACTCGAACTGGATTGCACCCCAAGAGAAAATCTCTCTGGGAATGAAGTCAGGCAGCTTGACTGTATCATTTTATATTGTCATTTGAAAGAATCATTTCTCTGCAGCTGGGACTGTTACTCTGAAAGAAGTGAAGGTTATAATTTACTTAGCTCCAGCAGGGCAGGGGATGCTGCATGGCCATACACACAGTCTTATTGTTTTCACAGCACTGATCAGCACCATCTTCTGAAACTTAGAGCCTAGGGTTTAATGCAGTTTATGAGAAATGGCAGCTTTTGCAAGAAAATACAGTAAAAGTGTTAATCTGCATGCCTTTATAATTCCCACATGAAGTGAAAATTAGCCTCCTTCCACTCTGCAGGAAAAAATTTACCAAGAGGGGATCTGAAGAAACACTTTTATTTTTATTTCATATGCTGTGTTAAATTTACTTGCTTGTTACCAGTAACTGAAACTGAACTGCACTTGTCAAAATAGGTGAAGCTCATTTTGCATACGTATGAAAGGGTGTCAGTGTATATTGAGTTAATGCTTGGTCCTGGATAGTCATGACTGACCACCAAATGTCCACCTACTCCTCTAGCCTTTCTGGCCAGTGTTTGTGGTCACTTATGACCCAGCTGCGGGGTATGTCACTGGTAGAGCTCTCATTGACTTCATTTGGAGCTGGCTTGGGCCCCACGCTTCAAGATGCTCTGGGGTTGCTTACATGTGGAGAGGGATGGGACCTAATCCTCCATGCTGAAATGAGCTATTTTAGCTTGACATCCAAAGCTGTGCTGCATGCTTCATTCCTGAGGGCGGTGGGAAGTATTTTTTCACTGGCAGTGGACTGGGACTGGGGAAACATTCCTGCCTTTCGTGCAACAGCTGGCAGAGGAAAGCACCTGCCAGGGATCCTGTTGACTGGTGTGCTGTTACTTCTGCTTTAGTCTGTCAGCTGTTGTAACAGGAGTTGCATTTACTGTCTGTTGATGCTGTGGGGTAGGGATCAGATTGCTTCTTATGGTCTGGAAGACTTTAATGCGTTGGTAGATGCTCCTATATATAGTGCCGTCTCCGCTTGATAGAGAAGTGTCCCAGTAAGGTTACTGATACAGCGCAAGAGCTGAAGGTACGCAACCAACTGCTCTCTGCATCCCGATGTGAATTGTGATGGCTCTGGAGATGCGTGTAGCCATGCCCTGTTGGAAGAGTCAATTGGAGGTCAAGAGAGAAGGACCCATGTATGAAGAGTCAAGAGCATATGCCATACCACAGCTTTGCAGGCGAATCCTCTGGGCCAGTGAAGTGTTTTTTGATGGTCACACAAGAGAGGACATGGCTTGGCAGAAATCAGGCAATGAATGAGATGAACCGCAGAGGTCTAATCTCCCAGGAGTGTGCTGTAGCCATTGGCAACCTGTTCCTCCTCTCAGAACTGGGGTCAGCCGTTAGATCAAGAACTGTTGCAGAGGCTAGATAATACTTTTATTTCCAAAATTATGAATTTTATACAGGTTTACATTCAGCAAGCTGATATGCTTGAAATCTGATTATGAATAAAACTTTTTAGCGCTGAAAGATGAGGCTTTTGTGATTTTTCTGTTTGTATTTGGCACAAGTTTGCTTTTGTAGCAGATGACTGGGGGTATTACAAGGGTTCTGAAAATGCAGGTATGCGTAGACATAAGCATCCCAAATGTTATTATATGAAGATACAGTAAATACACATGCACACATGCAAATGTGTATAGAAACACATATTTGTGTAAATTTAGCAAATTGTGACAGTAAATTCTATGCATTATTAAAAAAAAGACATGTTATTTCCAGTTTCAGTCTGTTGAATGCAGGGTTAGTTGTTCTGGCTGGACTTCTCTGAAAACTTAAGTCCAATATTTACACACATTGCTTGTGCTAGAAATGATATAATCTTATTTTAGAGCAGTTTAGTCGTTGATAGGTTCACAGAGGTTAGATGATGCAAACATAAATCAGCAGAAGTTGGGTTCCAATGAGAGTTAAGTTTTCAGAGCCCTAGAAGGCACTGGCAGTCATCTTAATGTGAAAAACTAACACAGAGACCATAAATATGCTGAGTGCAGTGCTTTTTGTGGCCATGAGCAAAGCACATATTTTTTCTTTAAAAAAAAGGAGCTATTTGTGTGTTTGCAGCATTTTGTGTTGTCATTGGCAATCTAGCTTCCCTCTGTCCTCTTCCTCAGCTGTAGTAGAGAAATCTACCTCTCTGCTCCCCCATCCTCCCACTTAGTCATTTTGGGGAACTCAAATATCATTGAATTATACTTATCAAAGGTAAATACCTATCGGAAAACAAGGGAGCAGCTTAGGAGATGTGTTCTGTTACAGCTTGTATGACATACTTGCACGCTCTTTTAAGCATGGTTTTGCCCCACCTATCCAGCTGGCTTTCCCCTCCTGTGGTTGCACAGCCCTTCGGCAGTGGTGGGAATAGTTACACATATGTCGAGTACTCATAAATGATTTATCCACTTCCCCCACCCCCCTTCCCGGTTGCAGCACATTTTTCTATATAGGTTTTTGGGTTTCAGCCTTTTAGTCTTCTTGGGGGTAGGCTTGCTCCTGTTCTCCTAAATTAAGTAAGCTCAACCCGTGCTGTCATTGATACGCTCTCAGATCAAGCTTTGTAATCTCTTAATAAGCTATCTTTTGACCAGATCATGGAGTTTGTGCTGAAGATGAAATCAATGGGCATTTGCCTGAATAAAACCTCAGGATAAGGTTTGTGCAGGGTGAGCTTGTTATAGGATCATAGAATCATTTAGGTTGGAAAAAACCTTTAAGATCATTGAATCCAACCATTAACCTAGCACTGCCCAGTCCAACACTAAACCATGTCCCTAATTGCCACATCTACATGTCTTTTAAACACCTCTAGGGATGGTGACTCAACTACTTCTCTGGGCAGCCTGTTCCAAAGCTTGATAACCCTTTCAGGGAAGAAATTTTTCCAAATACCCATTCCAAACCTTCCCTGGCACAACTTGAGGCCATTTCCTCTTGTCAGTAGTCATCTGTGAGAAGAGAGCTACTGACACCTGCCTACAACCTCCTTTCAGGTAGTTGTAATGAGCAATAAGGTCTCCCCTGAGCCTCCTTTTCTCCAAGCTAAACAAGCCCAGTTCCCTCAGCTGCTTCTCACAGGACTTGTGCCCTAGACCCTTCACCAACTTCATTGTCCTTCTCTGGACATGCTCCAGCACCTCAGAGTGTTTCTTGAAGTGAGAAGCCCAAAACTGGACACAGTATTCAAGGTGCAGCCTTGCCACTGCTAGGTATGAGGGAACAATCGCTTCCCTGGTCCTGCTGGTCACGCTGTTTCTGGTACAAGCAGGGACACCATTGGCCTTTTTGGCCACCTGGGCACACTGCTGGCACCCCCAGGTCCTTTTCCCACCAGGCAGCTTTGCCGTCGCTCTTCCCCCAGCCTGTAGCACTGTGTGGGGTGGTTGTGACCCAAGTGCAGGACCCAGCACTGAGCCTTGCTGAACCTCATACAACTGACCTTGGCCCATTGGTCCAGCCTGTCCAGATCCCTCTGCAGAGCCCTCCTGCCCTCCAGCAGATCAGCACTCCCCACCAGCTTGGTGTCATCTGCAAACTCACTAAGGGTGCACTCAATCCCCTCATCCAGATCATTGATAAAGACATTAAACAGAACTGGCCCCAATACTGAGTTCTGGGGAACACTGCTTTTTACTGGTTGCCAACTGGATTTAACTCCATTCACCACCACTCTTTGGGCTCACCCATCTAGCCAGTTTTTTACCCAACGAAGAGCACCCCCATCCAAGCCATGAGCAGCTAGTTTCTGCTGGAGAATGATGTGGGAAACTGTGTCAAAGGCTGTACTGAAGTGTAGGTAGACAACATCCAGAGCCTTTCCCTCATCCACTAAGTAAGTCACCTTGTCATAGAATGGAGATCAGGTTAGTCAAGCAGGACCTGCCTTACATTAACACCTGCTGGCTGGGCCTGAGCACCTGGCTGTCCTGTGTGTGCTGCATGATGGCACTCAAGGTGATCTGCTCCATAAGCTTCCCTGGCACTGAGGTCAGACTGACAGGCCTGTAGTTTCACGGATCCTCCTTCTGGCCTTTCTTGTTGGTAGGTGTCACATTTGCTAACCTCCAGTCAACTGGGGCCTCCCTGGTTAGCCAGGACTGTTGATAGACGGTTGAAATTGGCTCAGTGAGTGCTTCCACCGGCTCCCTCAGTACCCTTGGGTGGATCCCATCTGGCCCTGTAGACTTGTGTGTGTCTAAGCAGTGTAGCATTAGCAGTGACCATTTCCCCTTGGGTTATGTGGGCTTCATTCTGACACCCCCACCCCTCATCCCTGTCTTCCAGCTCAGAGGGTTGGGTACCTGGAGAACAACTGGTCTTACTATTGAAGACTGAGGCAGAGAAGGCATTAAGTACCTCAGCCTTTCCCTCATCCTTTGTCACTGTGTTTCCTCCTGCATACAGTAAAGGATGGAGATTCTCCTTAGCCCTACTTTTGTTGCTTATGTATTTATAGAAACATTTTTTATTGCTTTTTATGGCAGTAGCCAGATTAAGTTCTAGCTGGGCTTTGGCCATTCTGATTTTCTCCCTGCACAACCTCACAGCATCCTTGTAGTCCTCTTGCGTTGCTTGCGCCTTCTTCCAAAGGTCATAAACTCTCTTTTTTTCCCAGACTTCCAGCCACAGCTCTTTGTTCAGCCAGGCCAGTCTTCTTCCCCATTGTCTCTCTTTCAGCACATGGGGATGGCCTGCTCCTGTGCTTTTAAGATCTCCTTGAAGAACGTTCAGCCTTCCTGGACTCTGCTCTTCAGGACTGTCTCCCAAGGGACTCTGTCCACCAGGCTTCTAAACAGGCCAAATCTGCCCTCTGGAAGTCCAGGGTAGCAGTTCTCCTGACCCCCCTGTTTACTTCTCCAAGAATCGGAAACTTAGCATTTTGTGATTGCTATGCCCAAGATGGCTGCCCAGCCATCACATCACCCAAGTCCTTCTGTGTTTGCAAACAACAGGCCCAGCGGGTGCCTTCCCTTGGCTCACTCATCAGCTGTGTCAGAAAGTTATCTTCCACATACTCCTGGAGCCTCTTAGACTGTTTCCTCTCTGCTGTGTTGTATTTCTAGCATGCTGAAGTTCCCCACACAGCAAGAGCTAGGGATTGTGAGACTTCTTGCTACTGACAGAATATTTCATCTTCCTCTTCTTCCTGGTTGGGTGATCTGTAAGAGACTCCCATGATGATATCTACTTTGTTGGCCTTCCCCCTGATTTTTACCCATAAATACTCAACCCTACCATCACCATCCTTAAGCTTTATACAGTCAGACCATTCCCTAACATACAGGGCAACCCAACCACCTCTCTTTCCTTGCCTGTCCCTTCTGTCATCCTTTGCAGCGCTCAAGTTGGGCAAGTCATCCTACCATATTTCTGTGCTTGCAACTCTGTCATAGTTTTTGTGCTGCACAATGGCTTCCGTGCTGTGTGTGTGCATTGGTGTAGATGCACTTCAGCTGGGCTATTGATCCCACCACCTTTTTGGAGGGAGAATTCCTGTGTGACCGTTCTCAGGTGCTTCTGTTGTTTATAACACATCAGTAACCCTTGTGTCTTTGCTGCTGTATGTCTCTCCATCCCCTGTCTCCACTGACTGAAGGACCTCTCTAGCACACCATTCCTCGAACACAGTCATGCTGCCTCCAGGCTTATCTCTAGTGATCCTGGTTTTATCCCTTTCTCCCTTCAAATCTAGTTTAAATCTCTTTCAGGGATCCCTGCTAACTCCTGTGCAAGGATCCTTTTCCCCTGTTGGGACAGGTGTACCCCGTCTGTTGCCAGCAGGACTGCTGCCATGTAAACCGACCTGTGATCAAGAAACCCAAAATTCTGCCTCTAACACCAGGCTTGGGGCCAGGTATTGATCTGCTGGCTCTTCCTGCTTCTTCCCTCATCATTCCCTGCAACTGGAAGGACAGAGGAAAACACTGCTTGTGCTCCTGATCTCCTAACCAGTCGTCTCGAAGCCCTGAGGTCTCTCTTGATTGCCCTTGGACTTCTTGCAAATCCATTTGCTGCCTGCCTGAAAAATCCATAATGGATAATAATCTGAGGGTCGTACTAGGGCAGGAAGCTTTCTGTTCACACCTTTGCCCTTGGTCCCAGGGAGGCAGCAGACTTCCCTAAGAAGTGGGTCTGGTCTGCACATTGGGCCTTCTGTTCCCTTCAGAAGGGAATCTCCTGTGACATTGACCTGGCTTTTCCTTTTTTCTTTTTTTTTCCTTTCTTTTATTGTCTTTTTTTTTCCTTTTTTATGGAAGCAGTTTTGATGCAGGGCATAGACAGACTTAAACCTTAGTGACACCTCCATGTTAGATGAACCCTTGTCCTTGTTACTGTTCATTTCTGCTTGCAGAGCCTCATGCCTGTGATACACGGGCAGATGGGGCGGTCACAGAGGAGACGTGCGTGCTGCACCAGGCAGGGACTTGTTGCCATTGCCTCCTATCCTATCCCTTAAGCCCCTGTGTTCAGCCAGGCAGAAAGAGGACAGGGAATCCTATCTACCGTGTGTCCTGCCTGCCTGTCTCTGAAGGTATGGTGTGATTCTAGCAGTCTGTCTCTCTCTCGCACTCCGTGATACTCCTCAACCTGCTCACGTCCTCCTGGAGCTCTTCACTAAGTGGAGGAGTTGCTGTACCTGGGTGCACCTCCCACAGGAGTGCTTAGCGCCACCATCCCATGCTGGCCTAAAAGCAGGGCACAGCTGGCAGCATGGCATCTGGGTGGCAGTGTGTTCCCACCAGAGCTCTATCTGGGCAGTTGCGTCAGCTGTGGTGGGTGCAGAGCTGAGAGGCCGTGGCTTTCTGCCAGGTGGATACCATTGCTCCCTGGTTGAGCTGGCAGGGCTTCAGTGCCCTTCCTGCGCGCCCTGCCATGCAAATGTCTGTGCTGTGCCCTGGCTGCCTGCCCTGGTTGCTCGTGCTCCCTAAGGGCTTCTTCTATATTTGTGGGGAGACTTGGCTGCTGTTGCTCCTGGCTCTGTCCAGGTCCCATCAGTTGCTATTGTGAGAGCTGTGGGCTCCTGGTGGCCCCTCTTGGCTACCCCTCAGGTTCCTCTGGTTGAGGAAACACGCCACACATGGATAGGTGCTAACCTCGGTGGCATTATGTGAATTTAACCCTTCCCTTTAAGACAGTGGTCGTGCTTTGACCCAAGTTCTCATCCTTGCCTCCCACTGCTTTTCTTTCTATCGTGAACGCATTTGGTTGGATCCTGACTGCTGCTCTTGTATGTGACCATGAAAGTCTGTCTTGGTGCCTCCGCTGAGTACCTAATGTCCTATCTGTCCAGTATCTTTAATTCAGGACTTAAGACATAGCATTTATCTGGCTTAGCCTTTGGCTACTGAAGCACCAGATCCTTCTCTCCAAAAATGGAAAGAGGACAACCTCTATATAAAAGTGTAGCTCTGTGAGATAAATCATCACCACTTCTATGCCACAGTACTGTAAAGAAATCCATGTAAGAGCACGAACGTCTGTCAGGGTAGACATGGGCTCTGTGTTGTAAACCTGTATTTTGGAGACAAGCTTTTTAGATGGGTGATTGCCCTACTCTCCTGTATATTTTTCTTTTTGTTTTTATGTTCTTGAAGGCTGTCAAATCACCAGCATGGCTGCAGGACTTTTAAAATACTGGTAGTTATGAGCCAAGATAAAAGAAGATGTGGTGCATTACAGTAATAAGTAGCTCTGACAGAAGGATGTAATTGTGCCAGGGCTTCTGGTGACCTCATGAACCACATGAGCAGGCTTGGGGTGATTTCTCACCACATGCCCCAGATGGGAGGTGCTTCGACTGCACAGTTGTATTTGAAAATTAAACCAGTTGTACTTCAGTCTCTTCAGCTCAATTTTTGTGCTTCTCCTTACTTGTGGTTGTCTCAAACCCTCTCCTTCTTCCATCCAAGATTGACTTCAGTGTGTGCTGTGTTCTAATATCAGGACCCAAACCTGTACAGTGTGGGGCCTTCAGCTCCTGTCTTCTCTTGGTGTAGTGTTTTCCGCCGTGATGGCTCCTCTTGGCTTCCTCGCCGAGCCCTCCATCTATCCTCCCTGTGCTTCCAGTTAAACACCTTCCTGTTGCTCACCTCCTCTGGCAGCTCCTGCCTGCCCTTTGGCCTTCAGCCTCTTCGCTTTCCTCTTCCCAAAATGCTGATTTGTGTTTTGGCTGGGAGTTTGTGAACGTATTTTATCCACATGCAAAATATGGCACTAGCTAGTGGTGCAAACTACCCAATCTGTGATGACCTCATGAAATCCAGTGCCTGGGGCAGCAGTACTTGAGCATACGTGCTCCTGTGTCACGGTGCATGGGTATTAAGGGAAGCGCACCTCTTAGTGCTGCACGGGGAGGAGAGTGTGAGCAGCAGCTGCTAGCAAGGATACAGTGCTGTCACTGGATTCTGTGGTAGGGCGGTCCATTTATTTCAGAGTGGTTGTTGAGGTGTCGTGCCGCAACTTAGCTCAAAGTGGGTTGATGTCCCAGATGCAGGAAAAAATTAGAGAAACGTTGCAGCTGGCCCTGGTGGTTTTCATCTGTGCAAGCTTCAGGATGGTGGTGGGGTTGGTTGGTGAGACCCTGCAGCAGTTTGCTGCTTGGTATCTCTTCCTTCAGTGCCTTTTCTTCTCACACCCAGACAAACCTCATTTGCATCTCAAATTGCTGCAGAGAGGGCCAGGAGAAGAGATGGTGCCTCCTGCTTCCCTGGAAGCCTGCTGTGCCACTCTCAGCCAGGTGTACTCTGCTGCTGGGCAGCCTTCCTGTGTCCCTTGGACAGCTCTAGGGCTGCCATGCACAGCACAGGGAGTGGCTGTTGTGCCCCTGGACCATCACTGGCCTCCAAGAAACCTTCCTCCTTGCCGAACACAGCCAGAAGCCCTGTTTGCCCCAGCATCTGGCAGTGGCCCAGAGTTGTCCCCCTGTTTGGGGCACTTGGCTGTGAGCCTGCTACCTGTGCATCTCTGCCACTGTGCACCCAAATTGTTCTGCCAGGATCCTTTGATCCAGTATGGCTTGTGGATGACAAATAAGATGAGTTTTCTTCTTTGACTTTTGGGAGAGCTGATGCATGGTGTGTTTACTGCCATTGAAAGGAAAAAGATGGTGGAGCAAGCCTGTGTGGTGGCACTAATTGATGGAATTCCTTTCTGTAGGCTGCCAGGTGCCAGAAACACGGTTTTGTGCTCTTCTTGCACACTGAGCCTCTGCTGTGACATGCAGACAGGCTGGGTGGGTTTGTGTAGCTGTAGCTTGGCTTGAAGCAGCCCTGTATGTGCGACTTCCCTAGGTCCAGGGTTGGACTGGTGATCTTCTGCATTGTATTTCCACCAGTATCAGCAGGAGTGCTTGGATGCAGGGGTGGGAGCTGCTCCTACCCCAGGTTACATCTGTTTAACTGAAAGCGTGACTTCAAACCTGTTAAATTTGAATGTAAGTGTTCCTTGGCTGACTGAGAGCTGCCCAGGTCAGAGATTTGTGTCAGCTGAGCTAGGATGTTTTCTTCTACTGGTTTCCTTGAATTTGTACACAAATTATGGATAAACATTATGATGGGAATGCACATGGGGAACTGGTTATGGTCCAGCATGCTGATTTCCAAGGGACTTCCAAGTTCAGTTCACTGAGCAGTAGGTTGGGCACAGCTTTTGTATGGTACTTAACAGTGCTGATAACATTGATTGCCTTCTTGTTTTGGTAGAGAATGCCTGTTTAGAGGGAGATATGGCAACTATGAGATGATACATATAGCTTTGCTCGATAAATTGCAAATACTGGTCTGGATACAATCTGCATTGTGCCCCTTGGTTCAAAATTTTCATTTTTCCCCCCTAAGATCTACTGATTTCTAATGCTAGGTGTGAGACCTTTGCTGTCATGCTGCCTCTCTGTCAGGAAAAAAACGTGGTAAGCAGATGCCTGCCACACTCAGCTCCACCAGCTGTTGTGCAGGCTGACAGCTAAGGATACGTTTTGCATCTTTCCATGAGGAGTGTTTCATGTTAGTGAGTAATTTGCATTAATAACAGTTAACATTGGATAGGGCTAGTTTGTACCTCTACAATGCATTTATTTTGAGAATCTCAAAATGCGTGTACTTGGGGGCTAGCAGCCTGGGATAAATCTTGATGCAGCTGGGGTTGATGGCTTTAACCCTGCTGCTGCCTGATGAAAAGTGTGGGAAAGCTGGAAGTTAAGAGCTTGACAATTCTGCTCCTTATCACTTGTCAGCAACTTCTGGGTAGCACCCTTCCTACCCTCACAGGGCTGCTTGTTGTGTATCTGATCTAAAAAATATATGTTTTAGAATAGCTTTTGTGAGCCTCAGGAGATAGCCATTAGACTCCCCGCAGAGTAAAGCGTAAGTGGGAGGTGATTGCAGCCCTGAGGAGGCTCATTCAGCAGAAGCAGTGTGTGGCTGTCCTGGTGTGTAGCCCTGCCAGCAGCCAGTGCCAGCGTCCTGCTTGTGAACACCCACTGGCTGCTTGCAGAAGTTGGGTACCGTTTGGTGGGATGGCAGTGACAGAAGCAAGCGGGGCACAATGGTAGGGGCAGCTTGGGAAGCCGGCAGTGGAGGTGGCGATCGAGCCCTGTGGTGCCTGCTGCAGCAGGGATGAAGCTTGTGTGCTCAGCTGCATGCTTGCCACGGGCTGCGGATTGTGAGCTCAGTGGAGAGTACCTGGAGCAAAGTGGAGCTGTCACAGCCTTGTTTTATTTATTGAGCAAAGCCTTGTGAAGGCGCAGACTCATTTATTGGATCTGTTCTCTGTGTTTCTTCCTAGCACTTAGCTGTGCTTTACATATTAACATGGAAGGCTGAAAAGCAGGTTCATGTCTGTTTATTAATCTTTGCCTAATAAAGATGAGTAGTAGATACGTTCTTTGGCCTTAACAAAGAGGTATGAGATTAGACATGACCCAAGAGGAGGTGCTTTGCTTAGGAAAATATTCAGTGATGGTATATAGTACAGTCTGTCTGAGGCACCACATCTTCCCTGGAGGCCTCATCTTGAACTGAGCAGTGACCCTTCGCAGCGCTTTGGTGCCGCAGGAAACTCAGGAAGAATATTAATGATAAAGGGATGCACAAAGCAAGCTTTGCCTCAGTCAAACAATGCAATTCCAACCTAAAATTATTCAGCAGAAGTTTTGTTGGCAAAGTTAATAATTTATGGTTCTGGCTGATAGCACCCCATGCAATAGCAGTGTGTTCGGCAACCCCAGACCTGATTAAATATGCATGGACTCATTGGATGCAATTTCAGTGCAATTAGTATATGAAAGTAGAAGGAGCTGTATCATTTCTGGAACTGTACTAAAAAGCTCTGGCAGTTCTTCCATTGTAATGTTTTACAGGACAGTAATTGTTCCACATCAGCTGTATTTAAGCACACCGTTTTAAGGACTGGCTGACTGCTGTGTTACGTGCCATATGAGAAAACAGGCACTCTGTGTGTCGCTAGGCGCAGAGACTGGAAATACTAAACTAGTGCAGGACTAGAGAACACTTGTTGCAGTAGATCTTCTAGCCTCATGTGCACTGGATTTGTACGTGCCAGCAGTCATGAGCGCAGCCTGAGGAAAAGGTTAGACCAGAGAAAATCATCAATCGTGTTTGTTTTTTCTTTCTTTGCTGTAATAACCTGTGTACCATGCTTATCACTGGGACTTCAGAATGCTGGGCACAGGAGCTTAAATACTTGTAGAAACACTTTAAATAGAAACAGTGAAAAATTGGTACTGGATGTTCCACAGTCAGTGTTGTCAGCATCTGGGGGTGTGTTTTTGGCAAAACACCAGTCTCTCCAATGGCTTTCCTTCCTAGATCCACATCAGCAACGGTTGCGTTTCATCTATCCCCAGCATGGCCAGCTGCAGATGGAGATGAGTCTGACCAGTTTGCACCAGCTGACAATCTGGCTTATTCTGTTTAGTGACCAAGGAAGATCCTTGCTCTTCTCTGCTGTTTCCCTCATTGTCGTCTTCTCTCTCCTTTTGTCTCCATGTTGTCTCTCCTCCTCTGCACTGGCTCCTTTTGCTTTCCTCCTAGCTGTATGCTCTTCACTGCTGCCTGCTTGTGAGCCACGTTGCCTGAAGCTACTCCAGCTCCCTGGTTTTGTGGCATGTGTGTTTTATTCTCCAAAATACTAGCTTTTCACCTAATGGTGATTTCAGATAACCTTCCGAAGTGTTGGATTACCTTCAGATGCACTTATTTTGGTGTAGAGTCACCTGAACAAGCGGTTCTGTGTAGCAGCTCAAGACCAGAAAGGAGCAGGAAGGGAGGAGTGGGCTGCAGATGGGTGCACAGTTTGTAGCATTGCGCTCTGAACCTTGCAGATCAGCAGTGCTAAATGTGCCCCAACAATTGGAGTTGGAGCAGACTGATGAGAGCATCTAGTCCAACACCTGGCTGGCGGCAAGACTAACTTCAGATTTAGGTCACCTTGCTCAAGGGCTGTCCAGTCAAGGGTGTTAAACAGAAGGAGTGAGAAAAAGAACTTGTGTTCTGGCTGCGCAAATAAATGCACGATTCATGTGTTTTGGCCAGTGTAGGTGAATTGTTTAGGCCATGGGAAGAGCTTTCATATTCTTGCTTTGGTTAAAATTCTGAAGATGTGCAACCTATATTTACTGGTATGAGTTCATACAGGTGTCTGCTCACCTGGTGGTTTGATCTTGGTGCATTATTATATCTGTCCTGTGGAGGCCTGGGTTCGTGTTATTTTTTGAAGTGTGGTGCTGCAGAGAGGGGTCAGCTGCATGGGCCTGAGTGCAAGACTGAGACTGGGGGCTTCTCATTCAGAAGTTTGGTCCTGACATACCTGTGAGGACATCTCCAGGCTTGAGGTTTTCAAAGGAGACTAAGGAAAGGCCAAAAGCAAGGTGGGAACTGAACATCGAGGATCATGTTGATGCTTAATTTCACTGAGGTGCCTGCAGCTGCTCAGGCCTCTGCTCACCCCTTCTGAGGTGTCCTCCAGAAACCTGCAGGGCCATTGGTGTCTAGGTACAGGGACCCGGGAATTTAGGGCTGCTGAGTGCTGCCCTCAATGTCTCACGGTCCCCTTGAATATTCAAGCCTCCAGCCCCCTCTCTTGGCTTCCCAGTCAGTAATTTGGGCATAACAGAGGTGTCTGCTTCTCAGAAGTGCTGGCAGGATTAATGGGTGAGTGAGTGGGAAGCACTTTTAAGAGGAATGCATGAGTAGTGGTGGTGTTGCAGGGTGGCAGCTGGGATTTGCTCTGTGTGTGCAGAGGGGAGGATGGTGCGAGCCAAAACTGCAGTCCTGCTATGTGTGTAGCATGTACAGAATAGTCTGTGCCACCTCAAAATAAGCATACGCGCTGTTTTCACACCTATTACCAGCCTTGCAGATGCAAACACAGCTCTACTGACACAAGTTGCTTCTCTGCCTGCAGCAGCCTTCTGCTGGGTTGCAGGCACCAGGAATGGGTTCAGAGGTATGTGAGCCAAACAGGTACTCAGTTGCATTTATGGATCCCAGGAAAGGTAATGCTGGCATGGTAGGGCTGGAGTCTGTCACCTGTCATGCCTGCAAAACCCCTAGAAGATGGTGCTTTGGAGCATGGTCATGCAAATAGCTCATTTCAGCATGGGCACAGTGGTGTTGACCTTTATCAAGCACTTAGTGCTTTTCATCATGTAAGGTGTTACTCTCAGCTGCAAAACAATTTTTTAAAGGAGGGAGCTGTTGTTAGGATATGCCATACAGATGCAAAGCATGGACACTAGGCTGTCTCTCAGATATTGCATGGGAAAACCTGCTGGTGGGCAGCACTTGAAGCGATGTGGCTGCCTGCTGGGCTTGTCTTCATTTCCCCCTTTGCCTTCAGACTTTGCTGAGAGGCAGAAGACTGAGTGGTAGCTTGAGTCCTGTTTGGTGGTCAACTTTCAGGGTATGGTGGTGGAGTTACAACAAGTAGTTGATGGTATGGTGAGGACAGATCGAAGGAGCGGTTTGGAGCACCAGGAGGGGTGAGAAGGCAGGCCAAAGGAAGCAAAAAGGAAGAGGGAATGATGGTGCAGGACTGAATGTCTTCTCGCTTACTTATGTCAAGAGTGACTGTATAAATCCATGTGTAAGGAGGTTGGCTGCCGCTTACGCATTACCTCTGTGAGGTATGTCTCAGGCAAGGAGGAAGAAGGAAAACCATGGAATGATGAAGAGAAAGAATAAAAGAATTTGTCAGAGGGCCAAAAAAAAAAAAAAAAAAAAAAAAGACATCTTGAAAGTTTGGCTAGAACATCTGTAGCTCACAGGAAATTTTAATTTAAGCATCTAACTTTTTTTTTAAAATGTGTAATAATTGGCTTTTGCTACCTTTAAGTATGTAATTTGTATTCAGTCAATATTTTCTACTGCATGTGTATTTTGTTCAGATTCTGAAAAAAAAAATTAAATCGTATGTTGTGAAAATTGGCTAGATTCAGCTTTACATCTGTCTGTCAATTCTTTATTTTTTGTTTTTCCCTTAAGGAAGGATTTCCCATACTTTATTTTTCCATGCTGCTACTTCTGGAGGATCTGTTCTTTACAAAAAATAGGCTATTGCACATCTGGCTGTCAGTAGCACTTGTGTTGTTGTTGGGTTCCTCCCCAACACAGGAATTTCCTTGGGTTGTAAACTAATAAAATCAATGTGAGTTTTCCGTGTAAAGCTACTTTACTGATCTTGAATATTCTATTTGATGTTTCCTCTAAAACAGTTCTTCAGGATATTCTTAGATTTTCAGAAAGGTTCTTCCTTGAAGGAGAAATCATAAATAATAAGGTTTTCATGGGTGTTGAATGGATGGAAGCTCTGAAAGTAAGGAGAATCCTGTACAGAATTCCCTGGTTTTTCTCCTGCAGGACTAGCTTGCTTTCTTTTGGGTAAAGGTTGTGGAGGTTACAGAAATGTATTGCCCAGAGGGGTGGGCAAGGAGTTAGCTGCTTCATTGCTTTACAAAGCATTTAGTAGCAATTTGGAAAGCTGAACAGTATTTCTCTTTGCAGCATTTGTATGTGGCAAATACAATGGCAAAATTCTCTGGTTAAAAATGGCCAGAGTTTTCCAGAACATTTTTAGAAAAATTAATTATTGCAATTATTCATTAAGGGAGGCATTCAGTAACATAATGAAGTATGTACGTGGGGAACAGATTATTGCCGTTAAGGCAAAGTTACATTCATGTTAAGTTTTGCATAAACATAAATTGCTACGTAGTGAAGTAGACCAGTTCTACTGAAGTTCTGCATATTCAGAAGCTCTGAAAGAGAGTTTGGTTCATATCTTTGATCGGTCTTCAGCAATGGAAGCATGTGAATCATTTTCCCATGAACATTAAAGTTAGAGTTGCAACGTTAATCTGCTTGCTTGAAAGAACTTTTCTCAAAAGCAAGGGTAAAACAAGGAGCTAATAGTTAAATACTTGCCTTCAAAAACAAAACCAAAAAAAGCAGGATTTTTTCAGTGGAAGGCATTGGTTAGTTGGAGCCATGGGAACTGTTTATTTAATGATGTAAGTTTTAATACAGCAGTGGTTTGAAAGAATTGGGTAGGAAGGATTTAAGTACTATTTTCTATTTCTAGAGTATCAGCTGATAACTTGAATGTAAACATGAAAATAAGAGTTCTTCATCTACCCAAAGCAGGGTGATACCACCATGTAACTGAAGTGGGGTTATTGTGGATTGCAAGCAGGAATGCTAGATTCATAAAAGAAATTGCTGTTAGCATTTTTCTTTATCCTAAACCACAGGGTGGTTTTGATTAACCAGTTATTCCTGGCCTCTTGAGGGGAGAGTTTGGAAATTCAGAATAAGAAGCAATAGCAAGACAAATGGAAGAGTTAGATATTTTCAGGCTCACATAGCTCAAACAGTGTTGGGGACAGAACCGGTGTGATTGAAAATGTAACCACAAAGTCCACCTTTGACTGTGGATTTTAAACCTGTTTTCCTTTTTGGCAGAGGAAGCAGCACTGAAAGCATGCTGCTGCTGGCATATAACCTACAGATTTTTTTCCTTTTCAGTGCTATTTGGTGATGGTGATTGTAGACCTCCAGTTTACTGAGGTCCGGATGCTGGTGCTTTTGGGCATCTCAAATAGCGATGCTGTTGCCAGCTTCCGTGATTTTATTGCTAGTGTTTCAGGGACTGTTTCCCTACTCCCTGTAAAGCCCCAGCTACTACAGTGGGATTTCAGAAGAATTGCTCTGTTCATTTAATTTTCCTCCTTCCCTCAAAATCCACCCTTACCACACATGTCAGATTTTACATGCCGTGGCTGTGCAAAAGTGCTCAAAAATAGGAAGCACGTGTGCTCCAGAGACTCAGAAACCTGACAGTAAATGAAAAGAATTACGGTTTGAAAATATATACATTGGGCTTTTTTCAGCCAGTTGCACATTATAGGGGGAAGAGGGTGGCTGGCAGATGAAGTTTAAACCTTTGCAGTCGGCTGATCTGAGCCTGACCCCAGGTACTGGTTATGCATGTCAAAGGAGCTTTGGCTGGGTGAGTACAGCACATTGGGAAAGGTGTTGGAGAACATATTAAACATGAACTTCATATTTTCCTATAAATGCAGTTCAAACAGACTTTTATTTAAATAATTAGCCTTAGCATTGCATTGCTGTTGCCACAGTTACCTCTGAAACATAAGCTTTGCCCAAGGATTAATTAATCAAGATGTACTGGAGTATCATCTAGTTTATTCAAGTGGGTCCTCCAGGTCATGGAGAAAACACATGAAGGGATATGACAGGGCTTTTCTGCTTGTGCTGTGACTGCTGAGTGGATTTTAGGTTTGTCTCAGCCTAAGATCCGGGTGACTTGGGCAGGCTCAGGATGAGACCTGTGCAGAAGTTTTCTTTTACCACATCACCCAAAGATACGTGTCCCCATTACCCCCTCGTATGCCAATGATGAATTTGTGCTTGTGGAGACAGCTGACAGAAGGATTCACGTGCCATTTAAACCCTTATTTGAAATACCAAAAGATATCTTGATGTTCTTGGTGTGTATAGGTGCATTTGTTATGGACTCCCTTTTTCTCCCAAATCCTTGCTAAGAAGCAGCAGTAGCTGGTAATCAAAGACAGGAAATACATTTATTATCTGAAGAGTAACAGCCTGCTATACAAACTAATGTCTTGAGTCTGCAAATACAGGAATCTTACAAGATGCCAGGATACCACACAAGACTATAATTAATTGCTTATACCCAGGGCTTGTCCTTATTTCAAACAAACAAGACCATTGGCAGTAGAAATGATGGAGATGAGCCTGCCAAAGGAGGTGAGCATTTTCTACTTATCACGATTGCTAAAAATATACAAAGTTGTGGGAAAAACACATTTCAAGCAATAAAGGTTCTGTAGAAAGTTGTAGTTTATCTGCAGTATTCATTTAAGGGAGAGACTCAGTGATTGAAAATGTATCCTAATAAGCCTTTCTGGACTGCAGTTCCTTTAGGTGTCTTGAATGTTCAGAGCAAACTTTGGCACTTGGAATTTGCAAGTTAAGGGGTTGCTTAGAGATGGTGTTGGCATTGCCTACCCTGCCTGGATGAGGCTGTTCTCCATCTTATATCTGAGCATAATGTCATAATTGCCTTGTGATGCCAGCGGCCATGAGTGTTGGGGCTTTCAAACTTGGCTGGCAGCCTGTGGAATTAGCCAGCAGAAGCACCACTTCTTGGGGTTTATTGATTGAAGGTGGATATGGTGGCCTTGGTTTGAGGGAGGCATGTGAATGTGACTTTTTGGCTGAGACTGTGTGCAGTATCCATTGGTGGAGTCTCATCTGGGTGTACAGAGGGGTTCCACCTCCTGTTGGCACTTGGCAGGGCTTCCTGGTACTTGCGGTTCAAAGTTTTATGTAGTGTTGAAGTCATCCAGAATCTCACTGCGATAGCAGATCTGCGTGGTATGTATGTACAGCATCCATCATTGATTTACTCCACCAGAACATGGTCCTTAGCGTGATGCTTTCTGTTTTCAAAAGTACGTATTATCCGTAGTCTGTGTTGTGATTTTGGAGATGTGCTGATGCTTCTTAGTAGGCATGTTTCTCTGCCTCATGGCTACAGGGAAAAGGTACTATTTCTGACATTTCTGTCTTTCTGGAAGGCGCTTTGCCCATCCCACTGTGACATTCTTCTGTCAACACTAGTGAGGGGTCCTTTTAAATTCACATTGTCCCAGATGTGTCCCTTTTTTCTGGATTCATGCTGGATTGGAGAACTGTAAATTTGCCCTCGTTCCTGACACTCCCAGGTATGTCCTGATCCTTGGAAACACCTCTTGTGCATGCTGAGATCATCTGTGTAGCACATACAGAGAAGTTACAGTGGATATGTATGATATGCAGTGTATGTGTGTTGTGCTGCGTGTCTGTGGACGTTGGCTGTCCAGCTCAAGTGTGGACCACTCAGAGGTGTGGGCGTACAGCATGCTCAGAGCTTTCGAGGAGCATGGGACTCACTGTGTTTGTGTGGTGTACTTCTGCTTCTGCAGGGATGCACAGTTTGGTGAAAGTAGGTGATGGAGATGGCAGTATTTCATTTCCTCTCAAAGAGGATGAGCTGGGAGAAAAAAAAAACACAACAGGTTATTTTTGCTTCAGTTCTGTTTTAATTTTACTGGCAGTTAGGAGCCTCTGGTTGTAAGTCAAAACAAAGAGCAAAGGGATGGGTTTCCCCTCCCGATTTACTGGGCTGTGCATTGGCTTGCCCACTTGTCCACAACATGCTCAGTGAGGGTGAGGTAGTCCTTGAACTTCAAACTGGAGAAAAACTTCATTGAATTGGCATGGACTTAAGTTCATGCAAAATTGTGAGTTTTCTCTGGGTTATGTGGGCAGCCCCGGAAGCGGCCTGTATTCTACAAAATGTGTTTTATAACTTAAAAAGGTGCTCGTTGATTTTGTTTAAAATGAAGTCTGTTATGGAGTGATTGGACAAATAGCTCAAAGCTGGTGAAAATGAGCAAGTGAAGAAACAGCATGATTCAGGCAGAAAGGAATATTTAAATATACAGAGTATGAAGGCATGTTAAGTACAGAGTTAGTGACCCAGAGAATAGTGAGGGGTTCAGGGTGGGTTACCTGAGCATTCCCCTGGTGCAGTCCTCAGAGAGGACTGAGGTTTGAACCTCCCATCTCCAGCTATGGGAAGTCCACTTAAAATAACCAGCTGGGATTTTTTTTGTTTTTATCTCAAAGGTGATCCTTGATACTGAATACTGCTTGGGGCGGGGAGGGAACAACCCTGTACTTCAAAGAGGTGATGTATTGTGCTTTTTGAAAGCCAAGCCTCTCTGAGCTCCCTTGGAGTTGGCATCCAAAGTCGCTGGTTGCTAGTGAGTAGCAGGCACGTTGGATGCAAAGCAGGGTAATTTATTGCGCTCTGCTGCCATTACTGCTTCCTGTGCTGTATTTACTTTTGGGAACCATTGTTAATCTAAATGGATATACTAGAAAACAGTCAGAGGGGATCAACAAAAAATAATTAAAAAAATATTTGGAAGCAGAAGGCTTGTAATAGAAAAGGCTGAGGATGAGCTCTGTGCAAAGAGGCAGCTGACTGAGGACAGACACAATATCTACAAATAGATAAAGAACAGTTTCAGAGCAGGCAGGGATCAATTACCAGCAGTCAGTTGGTACATAAATAGTGATGAATGCAGCTGCAGGGGAAATAATAGGTGGAATTAATGGGAAGAAGATGAAGATTGCTTTGGGAAGGGTCATGGAGTTTCCACTTTAGATACTGCAGGCTTCTGGTGGTAGGGACTGTCTTTTGCAGGGTGATCATACCCTGCTGGGCACAGCCAGTGGGCACCACCATGGGTGGCACAGTGGCCAGAGATGATTTTAAGCCCAGGTCCTAGTATCGAGGAAACGCTTGAGCACCTGCTGGGTTTGAGGTGCATGCTAGAGTCCCAGTGGTGGCAGCAGCAGGTCAGTACCTGCTTTCCTGAGCCATGGCCCGAGTGATACTCCTCCAGAAATGTAGCTCATCGACTTTTGTAAGTTTAGATCATTTCAAATTGAGTTTTTAAATGGTAAAGTGAACCCAGAGCACTGAAGATGTTTCCAGTGGCAGCTGAAGCTGGAACTTGAGGCATTAGTTTCAGGTCAGGAGCTGTCTTTAAAGACCCTCAAGCTAAGGTGACCTGGTAATCGGTGGAGGAGTGCAAGTTGTTTGCAAGGGTTTGGAAGTTATTTTTGATGTCTCTGGAATGAATCCTTGGTTGCTGTGGGTGTAAATAAATAGTTACTGAGATGTTGACTTGGTCAGCGGTGAGCAAAATGCTAGTGACAGAGAAATTAATGCTTCCATTTATACTTTTTGAGCATTTCTTTTTCTTCTGTAACTGTGGCTCCCACAGACATGCCATCATCTGAAAGAGCTAAAGAGGTCTTTATGGGCTTGGGACCAGTGGTAGGAGCCATGCTTTATGCAAACATGCACACAGATTTTTTTGGTGTTCCTTTTTTTGGTGGTGCAGTCTACTTATAGAAGTGAATGTTGCTTCCTCAGAAACCTGTCCACCAGCTTTTCTCTCAGGTCTCCTGCCACTTCATTGAGGAAACACAAGCACCTTCAATGCTGCTAAACTAACATTGCCAATAAGGTGGATGTTGACCTCTCTTGAAGCTGGATGCACTCAGCTCTGGTAAGGTCAGACCCTTCAGTAAGGTTAGTTTTTGAGTAGACATCTGACTTGAAAAGGTGTTAGCTAATCATCCTAAACATGGACTTGCTTGTTGGGGTAGACTTACTTTGTTGGTGCCCGCCACGCTAAAAGCCCAGTTGTGAGTGTGTCCTGTGCCATGGGGTTAGTTTGGAGCTTTCATTAGAAGCATGTCTTTAGGTGCCCTGGCATGAATGCATAGCCACGTGTGTTTCGTCTGAGCAGGGCTGATTTGTTCAAAGGTTCTCCTGCATGCTGCTCCTTCTGGGGAGAGAACGAGTGGGTGAGAAATGGTAGTAATTCAGCTTGAGCAAACGCAACAGTAGGGCGCTTCATGGCAGAAACCATATAGATTGGTATGTTTATCAGTTATGACCTAGTATGTTCACAGATAGACCGACTTCTTACCTGTGGTAATTACCAACCATCTCGGCTTTCTCTTTGGTTTCATTGCAAGCTGCAAAGAACCCAGACTCAGTTACGTGCATGTTGCGTGCAGTGCAAGCGCTGCTGCTGTAGAAGGCAAAGCTAGTAATTAGCGTTTCTTATCAAATGCAGTTATTCTGATTGCCACATTTCAAGCCTTTCTACAGATGTTAACCATCTGCTACCATCTTTTTATTCTTCTCCTACTATGCCTTTAAATCTCCATCAGCTGCTGTGACAGTGTGGGATATCTCATGGTCTTATGATGGTCCTTTGATTTTGATTTTTTTTCCTCTGAAAGGAGGCCCTGGTCTGAGTGAAGGTCCTTCAGAGTTTGAGCTGTTCAGACATAGCATTTAAGCATATGCCTTTGTCCACTGACTTCAGTATGACTTAAAATCACATGCATTGGCACCCAGGAAGACTCGGTTGTTCCCTATGTGAAGACATGCGAAGATGCAGCCATAGCCTATATGTGGTGGAGCTCAGGAAAACTGAAATTTTAGCATCCATGCTGCTTTCATTCTTTTTCTTCTGTTATCTAATTTTCTTGGCACTAAAAATATACAAAACTTCATTATCTTAGAAACAAAACCAAAGCAACCTTTTCTTTATTCATGAACTGACATCTGGTTTGAAATCTCATTGCGGGGGTGGGGAGGGAGAAAAACCCCAAAATCATCAGTTTCTTATTTCCTTGCTGGATTGTTTATCTCCTCTGGGTGCTGCTGTTAGAAGTCCCACAATAGTCACTGCAAGGCAAAAGGCATCTGGGGAGACTTCCCAATTCAGCACTGTGATTCAGTGGGGTCCTAGAGCAGAAGCCCTGGTGCGTGGTGGAATTAGGAGCTAAAGTTGGGCAGAAGGAAAAAAACCAGCAGAGCCTCAGGTGGAAAGAGAGCAATTTAGCCGTTAAAAGCAGCTTTCTCAATGGATCTGTGTATGCCTGTGTCACCCAAGCATGGAAATCCCAAATCCCTGTTCATCAATCCCCTCAGGTGCCAAGGCTCCTTCTAGCCCCCTCCCATCCTCCATGCTGCGGGCAGGCAAGAGGCAGCATGCCCGCCGGCTCCTTCTGACCCTGTGTCTTATTGTCAATTTTCATTCATTTTGGAGAAACTCGATATTTTGGAAACCTCATTGCCTCCCTCAAACAGGGCTGAGGGTGGCATGAGCCTCCCTGCCCTGGGAGAACAGGCTGCCATAGAGGGGCGCAGCCTGGGTGAAGGAGGAGACAGACATTTGGGAAATTTCTGTTTGGATCAAGAGGCAATGATTAAGCTAATGCAGTCAGCTAACCATATTACAATTATAAAAAGAAAATGGAAAATGAAAAACTCTTAAGTTTTTCAGTTCTGCATTGCAAAATGTGATAGAGATTTATAAACAATAAAATTTCATGTGTGAAAGAACATCTAGGAGTGGGAGATTTGGCTTATCAGCACTGATTATTTTTTCCTTTTCTATTCTTCTGAAATTATGTCTAATAACATTTTTGATTACCTTTCAATATTGTTCTGTATCAAAATGGTTTTACTTTTTGAGGCCATTCTGTGTCTTCCACTTAAAAATTAATCTTTCCCTTAGATTTCCTCTCTTCCCTCATGCTTGTTAGATGTCGTTGTGTTGAGTATCAAAATGATTTCTTAACTTTTAAAAAAATTTTTTTTAGCGATTATATAATTTTGTTAGATACTCTGTTATGCATATGAAAATAGAGCTAAACAAATTTCATGCTTCAGGGTATAACTACTTCTCCAGAGATGAGAAGAGATGGTTTGCCGCACTGCACAGTCGCCTAGGTGTCTTGGTCCCGAAACTGGCCAAGGAAGCAGTGAGCATCTTTGGGCACCCTGTGAAGGCGAGGGGAGGTGGAAGCACCCAGCACTTTGCAGGATTGCTCAGGACCTGGCAGCACTGAAGCCCGAGACTTTCACCTTTTGCTGTAGCATCAGGTATTGCTCACTGCTGGAGGCAGAAATACCAACCTGGTGATCTGCTATGTTAAAGCAAAGCACATGCTTCCCTGTATCCTCTAGACAGTTCTTGCATGTGTTATAGTGGGGACCTTGTCTCTGCTTCTGTAACTTTAAAATATAGTATGTAATGCAGGTAACAATCTCGGCAGATCAAATTCTTTGACTTACTTCTTGCACTTTGGGACTTCACCAGCTGTTTGACGTGTCACCAAGTTGTAAATCCCTGTGCTGAAATTTCACAAGAAGATAAGCAAAACTGGTGCTTTTGCATATTTTATTTTAATTTTGGAGTGGGAGGGGGTTTCAACCAAAATAGCTCAGATGTTATCCAAGAATAAGATTAAGGGGAAATATGTTGCACGGCCCAGGTGAGATATTCTTAGGAGCAAGGATTTGGGGTCTGGCAGAGAAGCTGTTGGCAGGCATGTCTTCTCCCTGCCCTCATGGGGATCTGCATGAAGTAGGTGAAGTGCAAAACCTTGGAAAAACATCATGCTAGGGAAAGACTAGATTTGGCTTCTGGCTTCTACCCCCATCAGCACATCAGCATCCCCCTTTCCTCCCCTTTGCTGTGCAGTAGCCATCCTTGCTGGGGCAGCCCTGGGCTCCTGGTGCCCAGGGCAGGTGGGTGCCCTTGCCTTGCTCCCTTGGCTCCTGTTGGTGCCACAGTGTTGCCTGGGCAGAGTCACAGCTGTGGCGGAGCTGCCCCTGATGTGATTACCAGGCTGTTGCATTGTGTTCCCATTCTCCCTGAACTCCAGCCTCTGGGCTCTCCCGGGTTTAACAGGTGTATGAAGTAATGCACAGGTGGTTTTGCATGCCTCTGAGACAAATCAGACCTTACTTAGGTAGTCTGGGAAGCTGATATTTATATGCACAACCCCTTCATGCATTTCGTTGCCTCACTGCCTTTCCCAGTCTGGAGCTTTCATTGGGCTCAGGTGCCTGGGTCTCCCTCCGGCTGCCACAGGCAGTCATCCCATCCCCGAGCAGCTCACTTTGCCCTTGGCGGGGCTCATAATCAAACAGCAATTCTGCTTGTTAAGAAAAGATGTTTTCTGTTTGCAGCCTCCTTGTGCAGCCTGCTCTTGTGCCTGCTCTCATACCCGCCCTATAGTCTCTGAGTGGAGTGTGATGAGCAAATGGCTCAGCCTTTTGCCAGGGCCATGCTGTTCCCAGCTACTGCAGATCCCATGACAGCTGTGGCTCTGCTGAGTTAGTTTTCTTCCTTCAAGAGAGAGTTTTGATAGGTGTCTGTTGCTGTTTCATGGTCCTGTTCTCTTATGCTTCAGTTCAGAAATGCAGGGGGTTTGCTTCTGCAGTTTTCCAATAACTGAGCAATAGTTTTGTTTGCTCCGCAGTAAATTTAATTTTCAGTGTACTGGCCTAGTTACATAAGTGATCTGAATCCCTCTGGATCTCTCTTGTAGTTGCTTTGTATTTACTACTCCCTTCAGTTTCATGTCATCAGCAATTTAGCAATTTTACAGCTGGTTTCTCCAAGTAATTTATAGACATTATCAACAGGATGAAATAGATACTGAAAATTTGCTGTGTAGATCCTGCTGACTTTGAATGAGCAGGAGCAAGAGTAGTTGACGGGGGTGTGGGTGTGTGTGTGATGGCAAATACTCGTATCTCAGGCAGGCAACATGTGCACGCTGATGATCAGGAGGTAGTCTGACCATAAATTTTAGTGCCAGTGTGGGGGAGTTTGGGATTGATGCTTCTGAATGTTTCCAGCTTGGTACCTGCACTGATTTATATAAGCTATTGGAGCTGCATTAACAGCAGACACTATTGTCAGCATCACCTTGAAGGATGCTTGCAGTGAGATACTGGCTTAATTCCTTCCCCTGGGAGATACAGGTATTTCTTCTGCTGCTCTGTTGGAAGGAGCGCTTAGGGCAAGGATGCTAAATCTCCATGCTCTCCACAAGATACGAAAAGGAGAAGAGATCCTAAGAAGAATCATGTAGCCAAAAAAGTCTTCAGTTTGGCAGTATGAGGAGTTAAAAAAGAGGTGGAGGGACATCTTTGCAGAACTGCTTGGACATGTTTCCTGTAACCACAGATCTGGGGAGCAGAAACTGCTGAGGACTAGGCTGCCCTTCCATAGGGTGCCATAGCCAATGGCCCCATGGAGAGTACTTAGCAGAAGCAGGCTCCATCCCCCAGGAAAGTCCAGCCCCAAGGTGTTTTGCATCATTGCGCATAAAATCTGCGGCATTCTGACCTCAGAGCTGTGATGGCAGATGTGAAACTGGGGAGGTGACTCACTCCATCCGGTAATTCAGACTGAGAGCTGGTGTTCCCCAACCTTTCTTTGACATTTAAGAGGTGTCCCCCTTCCCCTCTGAAGAAAAGTAAACTTGGAGTGCCCCAGCCAGTCTCGCTATTGCTATGTCGTGTCAAGGACTTTCTTTATAACCACAGGCGCTGAGGACTATGTTAAAACAGTAAAATTAAAGCTGACAGTGGAAAACTGTGGGGAGGGCAGGTCCCTATCCCAGCTGCCTCACTTTTCCTCTTGGGGGGGCGGGGGGGCGGAGGGAGGGGGACCTGTGCTTAAAGAGATGTTACCACAAGTATTTATGCTGCAGGGCAACAAAACACATCTGTTCTCATGGGGAATATAAAATGTTGACCTTTAGCAATAATTTAATGGGCGTTAGAGATTTTTAGTGAATAATACATGGGCTTCCCCAAGAAGCCTTAGATTATCTAGGGAAAAAAATCTCTTGCCTCTTCTCTGGATGAGAGAGAGAGATGCATCACTGGTGCTGTGTGTGTTGATAGGGACCCACTGAATATGTGCTGATGGAGAGCAACTTATCTGCTGTTTCCAGTGGGGAAAGTGTTATGAGCATCACAAAAACTTGTTTTGAGTGTTGGCAAAATCTGTCTCAGCCCTGCCATTGTTTTTAAAAAATAAATAATCAAATAAACCTGCCCTTTGAAAGGGGTTGGGTTATTAGATAGTTCTAATTGCTTTTCACTGCAGTGCAAAAACAGTCCCCTCCCTGTCAAACACACCTGTTGTCACTGGCATTTTCTTTTTGCTTATCTGTGCATAACTGTGCTGTACTTTCATGGTGACATTTCATACCTGGTTTTGCTTGTCTTTGTTTTGCTGCTTTTACTTTGCTGCTCAAAAGGGATGAGAAAAAATCAGCTTTCCAAGGTACAAATAAGCCTCTTATCATCATAGTATCAAAAGAGTGATTAAGGGAGATTTCCAGGTCCTTTTCCTGGCTGATTTTCAGGTCCTTTTCCAGTTTTCCATTTGCCGAAGCAATTCCTTGATCCCAGAGTTGACTGCCCTGATTTCTCAATTGATTGGAGCACTGCTGAAGCAAAGAGCAAGGCTGGCAAAATTGGTTTCTGGGAAAGCACCCTAGTAATTAAATAAGTAGCATGGAGTGGGTGTTGTTTAAACCCACCACACATTCAGTTCCTCATAGGCTTTGAACAGCCGTATCGGTAGTGGTGTCTGTAGTTTAGCCCAGGAAATAAGGCACAGGCACAGCCCGTGGTAGCGGTGAGGGAGATGTCTGTGAGTGTGTAAGAACTCATTTATGTACCATTGCCAGTGCTTTTAACACATCAGATGTCTAATTTCTGAGGTTTCTCTTTGAAGTGTGGGCTCAATAGACTGCCTTGCTGGGTGTGCACGCATTTCTTTGCCCCGTATTCATTACCACATCCTGCAAGTTGTTAATGGGTCACCTCGAAGGTGCTGGAATGTCCTGTCTGAAGACAATTAGCAAGGTGCACATACGCCTCTTGGCCCCACATACCTGCTCCTGCCTGAAACCAGCCCTGCAGCAGCGCTGCCCACGATGTCAAGTGCTAACATGGGACTTATTAGCATATCAAGCCTGCACTTCTTGTAGGGTTCCCCCAGCTCCCCCCTTAGTTTTAATGACCTGGGGGAGGCTGGATGCAAACAGGACCAGACCTGCCACGGGTCAAAGGAGTGAGGCAATCAAGGAGGCAGAGATTTCCCAAGGGGGGGATGGACTTGCTGGCTGAGGGCTGGGATAATGAAACTGCTCAGGAGAAATGTCAGCTTAAATGAGTATGTGCAAAAAGCTGGTTATTGCAGCAGGATTAGTGGGCTGTGGCTGTTTGCAGGGCAACAGGTCTCGCCAATTGTTAGTTTGTAATGGTTACAAGGGTTGTGTATAAATATCAATAGTTAAGTAAAGAAACATGTACGAGAACAACTGTGGATGTGAATAACCCACTCTTTATTTAGAGGATGTGAAAAAATGTGTAGCTTTAATCAAATCTGCTGGGGAAGTGACCGCGGAGGAGATTTGGGTGTGACGAGGAAATGGAAATGTTTGCCTGGAGAAGAACAGCCGAGCACCGTGGTGGAGACCCAGGGGCACAGGGGCAGGAGACCCTGGCAGAGGGTAGTGCCTCTATCCATGGGTCCTCCATTGGTGATGGTGAAGGATTTTGAGGGCAGTTGTCCCCACTCCACTTCCAGGATTGAGGCTGGGGGGGCAGAGCAGTGGGTTTTGTGGCTACAAGCACCCCTGGGGACCTGGCTGGTGAACAAGGTGAGGTGGGTTTTTTTGGTGTTTCCTTCCCCTGGGGGCCTGGCCAGCCTCCATGCCAAGCTATGGGGGTTGTGTGGAGCCTTCTGCCATTGTCCTCCCCACTGCTTACCTACGAGGGTGACATGGGGTGAAACATCCTTCCTCTGTCAGGTTGGGATGCTTCTCTGTAAGGCTGGGTGGAAATCAAGGACAGGCTGAAGCTCAGCAGAAAACTTTGCAGTTCTGTGCTAAATTTGTAGCCACTAGGACTACGGGTGCTTTAATTCAGTGAGTCATTGCTTGTTCTCATTAAAGAGTCTGTGGGGACAGCTTTTCTGGCACATGTAGCAGGGTTGAGGTGCAAAGGGGAGCTGCTGTGGTCCGTAGCCAGAAAACCGGTCCCAAAGGCATTACCCCAGCTGGAGGAGATTGGAAAGGCATTTTCATGCAAGAGAAAATTGATAGCCCAAATGAGAGACTTGGTCAGGAATGATGGTGCTTTGTTCAGGAGAGTCCTTCCTGCAGGCTGGTGCAGGGAGCAGAGCCATCCTGGCTAGGCACCCCGTGGGGTGCCCCAGCTGTGGGACATGAGAACACAGGCAGGATGGATGTGCCGATGGGCCTGAGAGAGTTGGGTGGAGAAGTGTGTCTTTCTCCTCCCATTTCCCTTGCCAAGACAGGAAACTACAGGATTTCAAATCAGGGCATGCTTTCCACTCATCTTTCCCACCACCCCTGGCAAGCAAAAGCTTGTAGTTTACTTTCTGGAGTTGATGCCTAAGTGTGTATAAAGAAATGATGTTTGAAAGGCAAGAGCTTCAGAAAACAGTGATGGTAGCTGTGCTTTTCAAGAAGTTAGCTGCTGTTGAAGTACCTGGCAGTATCTTATTGCAGTTAAGGGTTGTGAGGATGGATAGTACTCTCCAGACCACAGAAGTAGTGGTAAGATGTGCCATGGGTTGCCTTACTAGTCTCTTGCTGGTAATGGTGGTGGTTTAGCGTGCAGCATTGCAGAGAAACCCTGCTGAAGTTGAGGTGTGGTTCCATAAGGTCCACTGTAGGAGTAATTCAAAACACAAATGTTCTCCACATGACTTTATGCTGTTGATTTATTAAATGACAGTAATGATTCTCTTTTGGGCCTGCTTTTGGGTTTGCAGCTACTCAGTATAAACCCCATTGTATAGTTCTGATTTGGTAGGGACTGAAATCTTGTCATCCATGTTGGGTGGGGGTTTTTTGTTTTTGAGAGGGTAACCGAGAAAATGACTGAGCAAAGTCCTTGAAAAACAGCTTCTATCAGACTCTAGCCTGTACTGTAGTTGACTTACTTCAGGTCTGGAGGTTTGGTAGGAGACATCCTCAAATGGACATTTAACATGAATAGTTAGAAATAGTCTTAATTTTCATTGCATTCAGAATAAGCAAATGGTTGCAGGAGTACTCGGTAAAGCTGTATTATGTGAGTGAAAAGCAATGTGCAGTGCCATCATGCAAGGCAGTCAGAAAGGGGCATTCACATAGACTATCTTTTTATCCAGTAACATTTTGCATGGAAGTTAATTATATGTAAATACATAAAAAGTTACTGATGTTCACCTGATCTGCACTGCTAATTGGAACTCCAAAGAGCTGTATTATGTTTGGTAACAGATTGATGGACCTGAGCAAAGCTTGTGTTATCTCTAGGATGGAGACAATTGAATTATCATTCAGAAAGATGTCAAGACGGTTATATCATATACCATAGTTTATAGATGCTTTCTTCAGTAGTATTGCCTTTAGTTTCCAATAGGTAGCAGTAGGCTCAGTGTTAATGTTGCCATGATTGTAATACAGCCTTTATGGATGTAGGAATCTGTTCAGGAAGCACCACATTCTGTACTGCAAATCAGACTTGGAGAACTGATCCCATCCATCAGTGGGTGATGCAAACTTAAACTAAACTAGTTGACAGCTTTTTTTTTTTTTAATGTTGAGTTGATGTCCAAAACCAGCATATATAACAGCAGCATCCTTATGGAGATGAGCTAGAATGATGGGAAACACAAACTTGTACCTAAATTTCTTGGACTCGGTGTTTACTTGCAACTGAGAGGAAGTCTTAGGCCGCAGGGCATAAAGTGCCACCTCTTTGTAGGTGGTCTAGAGCTGCAGTTTTCAGACAGGCGTTCAGGTGCTTTTTGTTATTAATTTTCCTTTAGAAAAGTTTTAAGATCTCAGGTATACAAATTAAAGAGTTCTGGAAGTTCCTCTACAAAGACAGCTACAAGAGGATAATAGGACTGAGTGGAATATTTTTGGCACTTTTCCTCTAAATAATTAATGATGCTGTTTTGCTAAAGCTGAGCCATTTTTCTGAGATGTGATTTCAGGAATATTTTGTTAGATTCTGAGAGTCAAGCTGCATGCCCTCATCATCTACAACCCCATCACTTGCAAGGAGTTGGTAAGAGGCATGTTGGGGTGATGAAGGGAGGGAAAGGGAAAATAAATAGGTAATCAGTCCTGTTCAGTCTGTTGTGGCCCAGGTTGGGTTTCCCTGTTACTTAGTTGTGCCTGTAAGGCTTCCAACTTACCAGGCACAGAGAGATCCCAAAAAAGTAAACTAAATTTAATTCTCAACTTGAAAAAGTTTTTTGTCCTGAGAAAAAAAAAAAAATCTCTAATGAGCATCTGCTTCTTCTTAAGCTGCTTGGAAACTTTGGGGCCTGCCCTGAAGGATAGTATTGATGTCTCCATATTCAGAGGTTTGACAGGAAAATGTCTTTTACCATGTTGGCAGGCATTATCCCTTGGGTAGGAAGAGCTGACATTAATATGTCTAAGGGAAATCCATGTTTCCTGGCTATATTGTACTGGATGCAGCATGCAGTAAAATCTTACTAGCTTGGAGGAGGTTTTAGATAAAATATTTTGTCAGATTACTCCAGCAGCTAAAATAGGTAGGAAAATAACAGCTCTATGGGCAATCTAGTGATTGAAACGTATTGAAGATGTCTTCAGACAGCCAGTCTGAAGACGTAACATGCATGCTTAAAAAGGTAAGACATCAGAGGCTGAACCTCCAGGGATAAAAACGTGGCTGCGATCTATCCTCGTTTGAGATCCTGCTGCTGAAAGGTGATGCCAAGGAATGCTGGACCTGAAAGCTGGGTACCTGCAAGGACAGTGGCCACCTGGCATGCAGGGACCTTGATGGAGTGGCTGGATGAGTGTTCATTGCTGTGTGGCAGGACCCCAAGAACCAGTATAACGAAGGAGCACAGTATGCCTGTTCTTGGGGTCCCACCAAAACCTGTGTTCCAAACCATGTAGGAAGGTGGTACCGAGTGTGAGTGATGTCTTCCAGGAAAAGTCTGGAGCTGAGCATCGTTGCAATAGGCATGCATTGCATGCTGCTAAGTCTTTGTCCCTTTGACAAATCCAATACATTACTTGGTGTAATCTGAAAAGTCCTCATGAGCAGGAAGCTGTGGTTGGCAGTGAGTGACCCTGACTACTTACAGTGACAGGCTTTCAAAAGGTCTTTTTCTGAAGTGTTGCTAGTGTATGAGTGATTTTTAGTCCAATGTACTTCATAAACTTGGAAATGAGTCTCAAGGAATAAATTTTCCTTTTGACTGCTGTCAGAGAGTTTCAATAGTTTGTTTATCGAATCTGTACTCGCTCTTTCGTGAGCCTGAGAAATGATGGTTTGGGGTGTTATCTCCTTTCCCAAGCCTCATTTGCACTGGAGCAGTATTGTCTTATTTGCTGGGGACAGCAAACACGTGAGAAGTGCTTGGAGCAGATGCTACTGTAAAGGTAACTGTGTTGTCATTCCTTTCAGCTGGAAGCATACTTGTAATTTTAGGATTAGGTTTGGGTGGAAATGTTACTTGATTTGTTTATAAATACACCCATGTGGCAATTTTGTTTGGTTTTTTAAATAAATGTCCCCTAATACAAAACAGAGGGCAAACAGAGGTGGCTGAAACATTGCTCATATCCTGGGTTCCCATGTTTATCAGTGGTAGCTTTATAGTCTTCTAAACATCAATTTTTAGTTGAAAAACTCAAGACGCAGACATACAGATCTGGAAGCTAACACAGTTCCAGAGCTTACTATGCTCCTGGCAGCCACCTCAGGTCTTCTGTCAGATTATTTCAGACCCATTTTTTTCTCCCAGTGAGTTACTTTTCAATCATCTAGAGCCACTGCTGTTCTGAAGTTTAGGGAAGATGCTCTGTGTCCTCAGGTAGTCATTAAGAAGTCAGTCAATTTATATCAGCTGGAAATCTCACAGTGGTTAAAATAGTGCTGGGTGCTGGGAGGGTGAGAAGATAACGAACGCTTTGTCTGGGGTGTCCATACCTCCCATCACCATGACCTAGCTGCAGGCAGAAAACTAAGCTCTGCCTTACCTCTCTGTGTAAAGTGGGGATGTCGGTACCTGCAGTGGGAGCCTCGTTGAGTTGCTTTGAGGTCCAGAGACAAAACACATTGTTGTATGTGTATTTGTCAACCTTGTCCATGTTCTTTCACCAATAGTATGTCTGTGCTCAGCACTAAACAAGCAATGCATGTATTGTGGCTAACCATTTATGTAATAAGAGTCATTAGTTTAGCATCTTAAACCCGAGCAATACCAGCCAATAAGTGTTTTGATAGCGCATGGTGTCCTTCCACCCCAGTCAGCATTGTCCTTCCTCCTGCCTTGCCCACAAACAGGAGCAACTGCTAATCTCTGCTCTTGATTAATGGCATTTACCATCTCTCAGTCCAAGAATCTATCACACACTCACAAGAATAGTTCTGGGAATTATTTCAGGAGTCCACCCCCTTACCACCCAGTAGGATATCTTTGCTTGCCATTTTTGGCAGAGTTTGCCTATTCAGTTTGTAAAGGTCTTCAATATGGGAAATTCCACAGGCTCCCTCAGCAAACCTGCCCAGGGTTATCTTTACCACTGGAAAAAAAGCCTTCCCTAATGCCTGAATTAGGTCTTCCTTGCTACAGTTTGAGCCTGTAAGTTCCTGTTCTGTGCGCTGTCATTGTGGAGAACAAATCAGTTTGTTGCTATTTGCAGCAACCTTTGATGTGTTTGCTGACCTCAGAGCAAATTTGATCACTCTTCTCTCACAGGTCCAGACCTTTGATTATTCTTGTCCGCCTCAAAGTATTCCTTTCAGTTATCTGATTTTTTTGTCCCAAGTGCAGGTGGCACAGATTTGGGTTTTTGTGGTTACACCAATGTGTTAGATCTAGTTGAGTTCAACTAAGGAGAATGTTTGGTTGACTGAAGTAACTCGTGAGTCTTGAAAACTTTCTTTTATAGACTTGGTACTCTCAGTCGAGTTGCCATTCTATTGATTTCTTATGTTCTTATTTCATAGTCTCGCTGCCTTAAGAAATCAAGCTTTTATTTTTGAAGGTTGAGGCTTCTAGGAATATTGGTGATCACTTGCTTTGTTTCCTTTTGAGATAAATGCTGTGTTTTCTTTCCAGTTACAGGTGACAGCAGGTGATCAGCGAGGTCATAACAGAATGCATGTACAGAAATTGTGTGTGGGGAGCCTAAATGTCAAAAAAAATCACATGATCCACTAGTCTGGATTCTTTATCTGTCCCTGGTGGGATTTGTTTGTATGGCTGCTTTGCTTCCCAGCCCTTTTGCACATTAATTTTCAACCTCTATTCTGCAGTTTACAGTGGATTACCTATGAGTTCTGTGCAAAAGTAAGTCTAAAAAAAGGAAGCTCGTTGGCATTCAACTGAACTGTGCATCCGTGGTGCCACTGGAATGCTTTTAGGAACTGAAGAGTAAAAAAGGGTTAAACCAACCCTTCCTGTTGCCCAGAAGTCCCTCCCTTTATTTGAAAGTAAATAAATGCTGTTCATGTTCTGTAGCTCGGCTCTAAGCTCCTTTCCTGGAGAAGCTTTCCTTTCCTTCTCTTCATCCTCATAGTTTCAGCAGAAAAAAAAAGTCGTTTTAGATATTTTGATTGTGATCCATAAATTGGCATAATTATTGTCATTTAATATCTTCAGTGTTCAAAACAGACAAGATCTGGTAACCTTTATTGTTAGCTGTTTTTTAAACGGGGTAGTAAGACCAAGAATATTTTCTAGGATAAGATTTTTTTTGAGGGCAAACATAGCCACAATTACAAATAATCCCCACCCCCACCCCCAGTATTTATTTTCTTTTCTGAAAGTGGAGGATGTTTTAACAATAAACATACATTTTTAAATGATACCACGTCTGTGGAGTTGCACTTAAGTCATTTGCAAGGCTACACAGGTTGTAAATGACTCCCTGTCACTTTGAAAAACTGCTTTTCTACATCCTACAATAAAATAATTCACAAGGTCACAGAACATTTGCAAATACTCACAGGGTACCATTCATGTAGAATGGCAGGTGAAGGAGTCATAAATAATTACAGAGTCTTTTCTTTGCCTTTGGTGAGCTTAGGATCAGGACATGGTAACTAGCTGGCAAATGGAAAGGGAGCTAAAAATACTTGAATAAACGATCTGTTTCATGGCCGTGAATACTGAATACACTGGGAACCTTTACAATCTCTTTGAAGATCATTTGCAGCATATAAGAATAAATTATTTAGGTAAATAAGGTGCAGCTAGCAAATTGACAAGATTTAGGTTTTGCTGCTCTAAAAGGCAAGTCCTTAAATATCATTGTAATGTGCAGATGAAAAATCTTGACTTATTTATCGTATAAAGTTTTGAAAGAGTGAGACTGTTTGCTGAGCCTCTAGGAAGTCTTGTAAATCTCCTGTAAGAGAGGGCTCGCTGTGACACCAATACAGACAGTGACGTATCCAGGTGAATTTGCAGAGCGCTTTTAGAAGGACTGGTTTTTCAGTTGACAGAAATTAGGGGGGACGTACTTGGCCAGAGGAGACCCAGTGGTTTTCTTGTGTCCCTGAAGATGGAACTCACGTCAAGAGGCAACAGTCGAGTAAACTTGGGGATGTTCAGAAGCCAGGTGCGTTCTCCTAATTTACTTGCCTAATTTAGCTACAGCTGGTGTATGTGCCAGCGTGGCAGAGGTGGGGCCTGCCAGACCGTGCAGGTTCCCACTCCACCCTCGGTGGCACAACTGCATTTTCAGCATGAGGGAAGCGCCTTGCTGAGTACCGGGGACTGGCATTGCTGGCGTATAGGGAGGTGACTTGGAAAGAGCTCTTGTAGCAATGCTGAAGAACAGCGGCTGCTTAGCAGTCAGCATTTAGTTGCAAACCCTTAAAAATTCTGTTATTTATTCTGATTTTTCTGATTTTTAATCCTGCTCTTGGTAAACTGATGGCTTTTAAGAGCGGTCAATAATAGATGCATTGGTTAGAGGGTATTTTCCTTAATGTTTTAAGGAGGGATTGGAGTAAACAGATATGAAGAAAGTTGTCTACAGGGAAACTTTGAAGTTTTGCTTAGTCTCTAGGAAGGAAATCTGTAAATTAGAGCTGGAATTAATCAGTAATTTTTTTTTTTTGTGTGTGTGTCATTCTCCTGAGCAGACTGTTGCTGGCGTGCAACTACAACTTTGGTATTCTTTTGAGATAAATTTTTTGTTGTTGTTTGGGAATTAAAACTGGTGTACCTGTAACTCACTTCTCAGTATGTAATTTCAAAGAATACCATAAATTTCTTTGCCTGTTGGTATTACGGGCTTGAAGAATGATTGAACGTGAAGTTTTATTAACTGTAGCCCGAACAATTTCAAAGATACAGGTTGTGCTGGAATCTTTTCTGACAGGCCTTACTCATAATGGCCTGAATATGTTCAGGACAGCATGATCTATAGCTTTTAATCAGCTAATGGATTGAACCTCACAGTGAAACTTGGCTGTATTCAGGTGGGATAGAACAGAAAGGACTTTGCAATTTTAGTTTTCAGACTGGGACAAGTTTCTGAGGGAAGCAGCAGCATCATTCCTGGCTGCTGGTGAATGACAAAGCAATGTTATAGCACAGAATAAAAGGTTGCATTTAGCTCATCTTCACTGAAGCCTTTGTAATGGTCTTTGCCCTTGTCCTGTTGTAGGATTTTGGATCTTTATATGGCGTTATTTTGGTCTGGCTATGGGTAAGAGCAAGTAAAGCAGAGCAGAGGGAGATTACCACAATTCAGAGATACATTTCCACTGTAAAGCTTTACAATCTGTCCTTTTCCCCTGGACTGCAAGTTCAAATAGGTAAAAAAGGCTGTGTAGAGAAATAGGCAGTGGTTGGGGTCACCACATTTTGCCCTGGTCATTGCTGCAGCACTGGCGAGGATGTGCTGTCGGGGTGGTCCAGCGGTGGGAGAAGCACGGAGGCATGGCCAGGGACTGCACCTTTGAGTTCAAACCCAGGCATGTGGGGTGTGCACCCCCTGAGACTGTCCAGGGAGATGGACATATACGTAGGATGTCTGAAGCAGTGTACTGGAGTTTATGGAAGTTCCCTTGTCAGAATGTCTTTGTGTCTGGGAGCTCTTCATGTTGATTAATGAGGTTGCACTTTTCCATATTTAGTTCTTCTGTCAACCGTTTCCTTTTTTCTCTTAGTTCAAACTTCCAAGACTGGGGAAAAGAAAAAGAAAAATCAGACAGACAGGTTGATTTAGGTTTTGGGGGGAGTAGGAGTTGTCACGGGATAGAAAGGAGGAGTCATTCTCCTTTGAGAAGAGTAAGAAGATGAAAATTGCCCTGTAAATGTGAATTCACTAACTTTTAACTGTGTGTGGGGTGAAGGCCCCAAGCTCTGTGCCTGTAGTCCTAAGGTAAAATGAGCCTTTCTTTGTTCTCTTTCAAAAAGGAAGATAGGTACTTACCTGGGGATTGGCTGGCACCGCTGGAGCTGATACCGCAGGTGCAGGTGATGTTGTTCACAGCCACGTTTACTGAGGTGTAGATTGAAGCTGGCTTGCCTGCCCTTCTAAATTCAGTGCCTGTAGGGTAAAACAGACTCTCCTCCCTTTAAACAATCTCAGATTTCTTAAATGTTAAACGTGATGTTCACGCCTGGCATCGCACAATGGAGGTACTACATTTTTGGTTAAAAAAGGGGTGGGGTGGGTAATACTCTTTTGGTTAAAGGCGGGGGGGTGGGGGGTGGGGGTGGGGGGGGGGGGTGATACCAAGATTCTTTGGTAATACTCTTTTCTTTTTTAAAAAGACATTTATCAGTCACTGCAGAGTGGGCTGCTGAGATGACTTAGAAACAGAGGCCTGCAGAGCTGTCGGACACCCAGACATGATTTAAGTCACAGGGAGCAGTGTGGTGTTGCTGGTGGGGATGGGAGCATCCCAACCGACTCCCCTTCCTGCCAGGAGCAAGGCAGCTCTCTGCAGCAGCTTGTTGGGGGGTGTCCCACTCCCCACTCACCGCATGTGCAAAGCAGGACCAAAGCTGCTGGGAGGGCTGTGGCAGAGGTGGAGGAAGAAGAGCACGTTCCTGGGGTCTCCCCTCTGCCCGGGGAGGCCGTGGCAGTGCACGGTGGCCCCTGGGGTGAAAGTTGCACTAGTGGGTGCCCTGGGGACAGAGCTGACCCCCTGCTCACTCCCAGCCCTGTCCCACACACCCCTCCATTCCAGCAGGGCAGTGCAGGAGAAGGGGTCGGTGGTGGGGAGCTGCGGCAGCGATGCGGAGCCTCTCCCTCTCCCACTGCTGCGCTGGGGTGGGTACCCGGAGTGGGTATTTAAAGGGATTATTTTACATGCTGTTACAACAGAAGCTGGAATGTGATTCAGCCCATAATTAAAATGCCATAGTTAGGAGCTGTCTGCATACAAGCAGTGCCGTTTTCTCACATGTGAAAGGCTCGTACTATAGCTTTGCAGGGAGACCGCCCAGAAAGATGGATTTTAAGCTGTTGTGCAGAAACTTCTCATTGCAGAGAATCATCTGTGAGCAAAGGTAATCTACTTGAGGGCTGGCCCTGCCAACAGCAGAGCTATATGGAGCCTGGTGTCTTACACTGGAAGGTTTTTTTGCAGCAATGGGTGGAGGAGGAAAAAGAGAAACAAAGTCTTGTTCCACATGGGACAGGAGTGATTCACAGCCCACTTTTGTTACTGGTGTGACTTTGTGTTTGCCTTGCCCAGGAGGTATGTCATGCTAGGTTTGCCACATGCAGGTTTGCCACATGAAGTTCTATCAAAGAGCTTCAGATCAAATGGGAAGGGAGCTGGTGGGTGGCAGGGGGAAGCTGGTATTGCATGGGGTTGCATGAAACCCATGACCAGCGAGTGCATCAGTGTCACTCAAAATTTGCAGTGGATCCAGCATGAACCATCTCTGCCTTCTGCAAAACTTGTCTGTAGAAGAGAAGTGGTGTTTGGTGAAGTGTCACTTGGATTTTGAATGAGAGTGAGCAAGAGTTTATTTTATGGGGAAATTAAAAAATTGTCCATTATCAAATTCTCTTGAGTGGAATGGGTGTATCAGTTTGATGATGAGCTTTCATGAGAATAAGCCTTTGATCCGTTGCTGTTGGTGCAGTTAGCAATCATTGCTCATCTCAAACTTTATATGGCACAGGGTGGGGTGACCTCTTCATGAGGTCACTCTACTGGGAGAACTAGCATTCCTGGGCTGGCTAGCCACCGTTTTGGTGGTAAGTTGCATGAAGAAAAAGTTTTGAATATGTTTTTATTTTGGCTTAATATTAATTGTATCAGAAAACTGTACATCAGAAGCACTGCAGAGTTTGGTGGTGATAGAGGCAGGGTGGCTGTGAGCCTGGGGAACCTCTGGTGATAAGGAGGTAGTTGAGGACCAGCTCACACCTTGGGTCTAAGGAAGCCCTGTTGCCCCCACAGCAAGGGGATGCCCATGCTGAAGCTGTGAGCTGCCACAGGCTGAGCAAGCCTGCACAGCAGTCAGTGGGTTAGAGCACAGCAGGTGTGGGTAGGAGCGAGCCTAATAAAATCCCACATTGTGCAGCTGTTGTAGCCACCGCACTTGCACCGCTTGAGTGGGAACGCCTGGCTGGGCACACAGCTGCTCCCAGCATCTGGGTTCCAACTCCTTTTTTATAGGTAGGACATTTCCCAGCCACCCCTTGCTGGATTCTCCCCAGCTCTGTGCGCTTCTAGTGAGAAAATAAATTTCTTGGTGTGCCAGGGAGTAACCTTGTAGTGGAGCTGAGTGGGATGCAGGGCTGCCAAAAAGCTGCATGGGTGCAGGCTAAGCTTAGCAGATGTGCTCCCAGCCCTTTGACAGCGTGGGGAAAAAGCCTGTTCACCTTATTAGAAGAAGGTGGGTCGGTAGCATCTGCAGCCGCTGAGGCTGGTACACATGGGGGTGCCTGTGCAGCCTGTCTGTCTTCCATCTCTGTGCTACAGGTAGACAGACAATGAACCCTTGTCCCTCAAGTGCAGCAGTGTTCCTCTCTTTGTACATGCCACCTATGAGAGATTGCAGTGGCAGTTGGGTAAGTCATGAATATTTACACTTTGTGGGAGAGGCTGGTTGGGGTGTGTGTCCATGTCCCAAGGTGTATATCAAAGGGATTGCTCTTTTATATGAAGTTTCCACAAGTGGAAATTTCAAGCAAACCCTCTCAGGGATAGTTGCTGTTGACTCCAGCTGTCCCCTATAAGTTGTCTTTGAGGGGCGGCATGCTGGGGAGGTGATGGGAAATCCATTGCTATGAGAAACTGGCAGGGGTGGGCTTTGTGCCAGGGCCCCTCCTATGAAGGCCAGACTCTTTTATACCGGTCCTGAAACTCACATAACACCAGGTGCTTTCCCTCATCAAGATAAATGAGATAGAAAGGCAGTTTTACTAGCTCTATTTTTTGCATATAGGGACCTCATTATTACCCCTGAGTGGCTATGGGTATGTGTTTGTGTGTGTATGGTTTGCAGACCATCTGCCGGCATGGCTGGTTTTGTGGGTACAAGGACCAGTTTTTAGGCAGGCTTTTCTGATCTGAGCTTTGGGTCCTGAACTGATGTAGGTGTGTAACACCACAGCATTTATACTGGAAAGGTGGTGCCTGAAATACCTGGGTTGAAACTGAGCTGTGGGCTGGGGAAGCCTCTGGGGAGTTCCAGGGAAGCACCATGGATGAGCAGAGTCAGATGGCAGATCCCTTTGGATAAGGGATCGGGTTGGACTTGAGTAGATGGTTGTGGGCTCATCCAAGACTGCCTGTGTGATCTTCAGCACAAATGCCACGATTCAGGCACTTGACCACAGCTCTGGAAGGAGAAGGTGAATTTTCTACCACTGACTCGTCAGAGGAAGGGAGGTTGAAGCCCCTCTCTGGAGATGGCCATCTCTTCCCCTGGGTTTCAAGGGGAGCACATGGGAAAACAGCAAGCTCTTCCAGCCATTGTTCTGGTCAAGCCATGGCGAGAGTCCCTTCCTTGGAAGAAGGTGCTCTGTGGGGGAGCTGGGGCTGTGATGGAGCTGGTGCCTTGGGGCTTTGCCTGCTGGTGGGAGGGGGGGCTGTGGTGGACATGGTTTTGGTGAGCCCACCCTCCCCAGGGGCTCGGGAGGAAGAGAGAAGCCTGAGCCTGACTGAGGAAGGAGGAGGAATTATTGGAAGTACAGTTAATCTTTCTTTAATTAGAAGACGTGCTAAATTAAAAGGCCCAGGAGTGATCCCATAGATGTCGGCTTACTGAGAGATAATAATTGGTGTGAGAATCTAATGTTTTGCTAAGCTTCATATCCGCGTTTGATAGCATTGTTGTGCTTTTACATACTTGGTTAAACTGAGAGAAACTTGACCCAGATAGCGAGCTCAAGCTTTCTTCAGGACTGGCGTTGGACAGGTTTACTTAATAATGATAATGATGATGAATACAACAATAATAATGATGATGAAAATAATAATAAGCATCATCATTGTCTATTGTCTATAATCTTGGAGAAAATAGCAGCTAGCCTTAGAAACCTCTGGAGAACAAATCTCTTTCTGATGGCAACTGTGAACTTAAACTTTTGACAGCAGCACCTACAGGTAAATTTCCAGAAGGGTAAATCTGAGCTGTGGGAGGTAGGATGCTGTTTGCATAGAGCAGGCAGCCCCTCGCTTTGAGCATCACACAGCAGAGGTGCCCCGGCTCTGCTCAGGGGCAGGCAGAAAAATCTGCTGTCATCTTTTCAAAGTACAGCAAGAAGTTTTTCTTGATTTGTTCTGAGGTGTTTTAGAAAATTCCTCTCGTGCTTTGGAGGTCGGGACTGGCTGTTAAACCCTGGCTTTGCCAAATCGTTTGTGGGTCCTGCAGGGTGACTACTGCTGCAGTCCCTGTCCAGGTGTCCCTCCATGTCCCTCGCTGCGGGACCTGGCATGGCTCTGAGCTTACCAGAGTGCAGCGTGGGGCATCATCCTACATGAGCACATAGCAGCAAAAGGCAAGCTCAGGTGCTGACATAGGGACTTGCCTTTTATGTATAAAATTTAAGCCACAAATTCTTTTTTTCTTTTACTGTTGCAAAGGAGCTGTACTTTTCTTTACAGTTAGTAGGAAACACCAGCTCTTGCTTTATGGGATGTCAGCATTGGTGAGGCTGTGCCTTAAGCAGAAATAAATCCTCATTCATCCACAAAAGGAGAGTCTGTCTGTCAATCCTTACAGAAAGTAAGAGAAGCAATTCCACTTCTATTGAGGGAGAAGCATGAGGTTGGGGAAGATGATGGTGTTCATACCTGAGGATCGCTCAGGCTGGGTATGTTACAGCTAGTGACACTTTCAGCTTGGGTATTCTGCAGAAATAAAGCTTGTGGCACATGAGAAGGAAGCTTGTGGACTTCCGTGGGTCTTTGGATTTTGACTTGAAAGCACTTTTCAGTGTGAAAGCATGATCTGAACCTGAGCAATGGTATTAGAACAAATAAAGATAATAATGGCAATTTTATTGATGAAACATGGTTGCAAGGAAATAAAGGCTGTTCTTCTGAGACTGGCTTTCTGATACAGTAACACAGTCAACCCAGCGCTTTTCTGACTTAAACCAATTTTATATTAATGTTTACATCAACTGTGATGGAATTATTCCTAGTTTACATTGGTAGGTGAGAGGAAAAATCAATCGCAGCGTATTGACCTTCAAATGGACTAATTACATGCCATGCTGAGCTGGGTGTAGAAAAGAGCCGCTACTCGCGTCTGCAGAGCTCTCTCCCTTCCTCCTGCTCCACGTGGTGGCCAGGGACATCTGTGGTTTAACTGCTCAAACAGTCAGCAAAGTTCTCCTGCCTCTTCAGATAAGATTTTTTTTTTGAAAGATCCTTTCTCTGGAGCCCTTCTTTCAGCAGTCAGCACCATGGCAGATGAAGGGCAGGCTGTGGTTTCACAGACCTCGTTATGGCCAGGTTCCACATCCCAGGGAAATGGAAAGTCTGGGGGATGCTGTCAGCATCTTCCATTTGCTGTGCAGACCCGGCAGGGCATGCTGCAAGGTGCAGCCCCCAGGAGGAGAGTCCCAGCAGAGCCCAGAGCCAGGGCTGGAGGTCGGTGAGTGAGGCGGGGCAGGTGCCCTGGCTGTTGCAATGTGGTACTGGAGAACGGAGAGGCTCCCAGGACCTCATCCTGAGCTCAGAAACAACACCCCGTGGTGCAGCTCCGGCCAGCGAATGCATTTCCCTTGCCCCCCCCCCCCCCCCCCCCGACTCTGACCTTTTTATCTTTTTTTCTTTTTCCCAGAGAGAGAGAGGGAAAATACCTGACAGTTTTGGTGGTTTGGTTTTGTTTTTTGTTTTTTTTTAGAGTTGCTCCGAATCTCACTCATGTGTGAAGTGAAACCTGAGGTTGTACCCAGTGTCACATAAATAGTTAACCCTTCTCTCATGTGCCTGTTTTTGTGTGTGGTCTATATTCAGGTCACAGAAGGATGCTTTTTCTCTCTTTGCTCAGGGGCTTATGGTCTGGCTTAGACATAGGATTAAATACAAGTAAAAAGAGATCAAGACATCGATTCAGCAAACCACTTGCATTTAATCCTGCACCTCCCCTTAACAACAAAAAAAATACTTGCAGTGTGACTGTAATCAGTATTTACCATCTGAAATTTAAGTGTGTGCCTTTGTGCATGGCTGCATCAGCACACAATTCTGTATGTACGTAGCAGAAGGAGAGGGGAACGCTGGCTGAAGAGCAAATATTACAGACGCTCTCATCTCACTGAGACCTTTACAGCCCTGTGCTCCTACCTTGGGTATGCTTGCCTTACACCCACGTGGCCGGGTGGCTCTGAGAGCAGCACATCACCCTGCTGGGGGTCGGGGCGTGGTTTTGGGATGCTCTGCTTCGTGGTGGAAATCACACACCTTGCTGAGGTGGTTTCCCATTCCACCTTCCACGCTTGCAGAAATGGTTTGCTTTTGCTTTTGCTTCGGCACACGCTGTAGTGACAGATCTGAGGCACGGAGCAAAAGTGTTCCAGCAAATGAAGGGCAGCATTTTATGATTTTTTTTAAAAAGCTTTCAAGAAAAACTGTTATCGGTAACCGTACAGTCCCTAGAACAAGAACTGCATTCACCTTGCGTTTATAGCAAAGGCTGCTCTGCTGTCTAGGAGGTATGTCTTCACTTTTCATTTCAAATGCAAGGAAGTCCTAATATTTTTTTTTGTTTTGTTTTTGCTTTGTTTTGTTGTGGCAGTTGAGAAAGAAAACCACAGAAGTTTCCTCTTCTTTGAATGCACTCTGCCCAAAACACGCTTTCAGGAAATACTTGTTCCTGCCTGAGAGAGTGCTGGAAGCTCTGCAGTTCATAGTCATGGCACAAAATGTGTGAGGCTAGATCATTTTGCAAGCTGTCCTAATGCAACCATCAGTCGTCCTAAAATGAAGGAAATTAGGAGGCTAAATAATGTTAAGTAGCTGATAATAGTAATTTAAAGAAGACATGCCAATAAGCAAGTTTTTCCTCTGAAATAGCTCATTAAAATATTGTTAGTCCAGCTAATTTTAGGAATGCCAGCCTGCAACTTCTAGCTCCTTGTCATTTGTACAGCCTTGTTGTATTGATTTAAAGCATTTATTACCTAGTTAAAAACAGTAGTGTTCTTTCTTTCCTTTTTTTTTTTTTTTTAATGTGCTTTTACTTGGGAGAAGAGTGTAGGGTTTTTTTCCGAGTAAAACAAACTTTCAGGTTCTTATTGTGTTTAGGGAGGTGGCTGCTGGCCTGGCTTTCACCAGCAGCACCGAAGAAAAGAATTAACAGGTAAATTAACCTGTTTTCTCTAGTGGGCAAAGGCCATTTATCTGACTTTTGACTAGAGCACTGACTCTGTCAATTTTATTTTAAAGTCTTCCAGCATTTTGCATTCAGTGAAAAATCCAGTGTTAAATGACATAAACCCAACATCTCCTTTTCCAGTCAGCCATGCGATCCAATTGATTGTTTGTATAAGTTTTGTGCAATTGTCAGCATTATGAATTGATGGTGCTTTGCTTGTCCCTGACTGATGATGATTGATGTGTTTTGGCATGCCATATTTGTTCATAATTCATTAACTTGCCTTCCTGCCTGGGTTCATATGTGGCCAGAGTTTACAGCTGTGTAAATTAAGGCACCGCTTGAGCAGTCGCCATCCCTGCTGACCTGAGACTCTTTCTGTTAAAGACAAGGTAAGATTATCTCATCTCATTTTCAGATGTGATGTTTGCATCGCTGTGGGGCAGGGAAAAGGTGCTTGTGGTGGAGAAGTGGTTTCTGATTGCTAGCCTCCTTGCATTTGAATTTGTACTCGGCTCAGCTGGCAGAGCAGCTGAAGTCAGGGTTGGACATGGATGCTAACAGACACTGTGCTGCCAGCCTCTGCTTTCTGACAGACAGATCTGCAGCATGTTTTATATGTAGGCTATACATAAGGAGGCTCAGCAGTGAAAGAAATAAACGTTTTGGCATTGCAGAGCCCATTCCTGCTCTCATTCTCATTGCAAGATCAGTGCTGATGGTAAGCTTTGGTTTTAGCAGGGCTTTCTTGCTTTTGACCCAGCTAGTGACCTTTGAAGTGCCCTAATCCACGCGGTACGGTCTCTGGACAATATTCTAGCCAAATTACTCATCACAGCAGTACAGTCCCTGAAAGGCTATAAATGATGCATTAAGCAATGCAGTAGCATCTGCCACATGTGGTTCCTTCTCTCAGGGATGTTTGCATGCAGGCAGCTCTTTGTTTTGCTTTGTGCTTAGGCAGAATTAGGGATGAGTGTGTGCACATGAGCAAGAGAGAAGTGCACATTGCTTGTATTTGCGTGGATGGTGGTAAAGAGGTGTACCCAGTGTCAGCACTGCAGCACCAACCTGGCAAAGCCTTTAAGCTCATGAGGTGTGAATATGTCAGAGTTCAAGGAGGCGCCTTAAGCACCTTCCTGGGTGACAGCCAGATTACTCAGCACCTTTTGGGTCTGAACTCTGGGAGCAGAGGTGAGATACGTGCTGAAAGCAGTGGAGGTAAGGCAGTATTTTTTGTACAGCTTCCAACAAGCAGTAAACACTGCAAAGGGTAGGCATGCATTCAGATCAAGGGCTCCATCGTATAGATGTTTAATGCTGAAGGCAGCCTTGCTGGAGCCTGCCAGGCTGCTCGTTGGATGGGACTGTGGCAGGAGGTGCCTGCAGTGGAGGGGGAGCACAGCTCTCGCACCCCCCATGCCTTCCCACTTGCCTATGCACCCAGCCATGCAGCATGGTCCTGTGGCACCACAGCCTGGCTTCCATGTCTGGTGTGTGACAAAGCTGCGAAGGGGAGGTTAAAGTTGCTGAAACCATCCCAGTTGGGGTGAGCTTTTGCTCCAGTGCCACTCAGGAGCATTGCTGTGACAGTGACAGCGTGCATTACCCTCCAGGTTCACCATTGAGGTGTCAGGGTGACATCCCTGTCACGCTGTGAAGGCTAAACTAACATTGCTGCAACCGCATGAAGGGCTGCGCAGTGCCGGGGGGGTGGGAATGCGAGCACTTGTGATGTGCTGCACAAGTGTGACAGCTAAACGTGTGCAGACAGCTTGGTGTAAATACGTAGGTCTTGTGCACTGTTATCCTTAATCAGCAAGGAGGTTAATAACATTGAAGGTGCTTGGCCTTAAAGAAAAGGAAGGTGTACATTGCTAAATTCATGCAAAGATTACTGCAGAATTTAAATATGCCTTAGGAAATTCATGCCCAGAACACAGGTAGGTTTTACTTGAAGTATCAGCATTTGGGCTGCTGGGGTAAACTGCTGCAGTTTTGACATGTACCTGGGGAATAACACTGAAAATAGCCCATCTACCAACTGAACCTACTGTGACTGTCTCTGATTTTATAATAATATTATCCAGGAGGTCCTGCTGCTAGTGGTTTTATCATGATAGGCACATTTGCACTGGGAAAGACTAGCTCCTTTCCCTGCATGCCCAGTATTTTCAGGGCAGATGAGGGGCAGAAGATTAGAGATTGGAGGTTCCCGCAGATGCTTTGTTCAGGGCCTCTTGAGGAATTTATAGAAATGGACTCCAGTCTTCCCCATTTCAGTCTAGTGCCTGAATACCAAGATGAAGTTTCTTAATGACAAAGCAAAACATAATGACTCAGGGAAAAGCATGATGTCTCGTAACAGTGACAGAAGATGCAACGTACTGGTTGTTGGGATCCGGGGCTTGATGCTTCCTTGAGTATAAAGAACCTGAGTGTGTTCCTTGCTGAGAACACCTCCAAATCAACAAGGTGTGCAGCAGGGCAGAGTACACAGATGGCCAATTATTCTTGCTGAGATTAACACCTCTGAATCAACCTGCTGTACAGTAGGAAAAAATACACAGATCGCCAATTATTCTAGAGTGGAGTCAATATTTCAATCCCATTTGGATTTGGAACACTATCCAAATAATTAGTGGAGTGTTTCTTGGTCTCTACATCCCTCTTGGAGAGTGAGGGATAGCAAAACAAGCCTCTGTCAAAGTTCAAGGTGGTACAAACCTCTGCATGGGTGGGTTTGGCTGGCAGAAACCTCAGTGCAGCCCATTGCCTCTCCAGTAGCTGCAGTTCCAGAAGCAGAGGATATGAGACACACCTGTGGGAGATGCTGTGATGCAGAAATGTCTAGCAGGGAGGGGGCAAATAAGAGTTAGGTTTCTTCTTTTTTAGCTAAGGGAGAGGGAAATACTTTTACAAGGTTATGCCACATTCTCCAGTTTTTGAGTTTCAAAAATCGTTGCTCTCTTGGAAGAAAACTCCAGGTAGCTCCACCAAGAGCTGGGAAACTAGGAGGCCAAAGCAAAATTTTAACTATGTAGAAGTGTAATTCTTCATGAAGAATTACTATCAGGATGTGTTTTCCTCCTTTATCTTGGTGGGGCAGCTTCCTTGAGTGCAGATGGTGTTACTGCTGAACTGCCTTCTCAGATGTTCCTTTGCATTATCATAATCTTGAGGGAAAAAAAAGAAAAAATGAAGAAGAAGAGGCAAAAAATGCCAGATAACCCAGCCACAGTTAATGCACTGCCATGGAATTTATGTCAACAAACGGAGTGATTCTGAGGTTACGTTGTAGTGTGTTGTGGAGATATTTAAAACCTCGTCGGTGGCAATGCTAGGAGAAATAAAGGGTTTAGAAAACAGAATATAGCTTCATTTGGCACAGGGTAGGTGCAAGCCATATGGAGCCCAGATGTTCCCAGTGCCTTCTGTAAAGGTAACAAATCCAGAGTCACTGAAGGAGGAATTTCAGACTAAACAAATGAGAAAAATATGTGGCCGAACACAACAGAGCTTTTCAGCACAGCAGTCTCTCCTGCCTCTCTCGCTTTCTCACCATTGCCCCATTTTGGTGCCTTCTGTGGGAATTTTTTAAATTAAAGTAGTGAAAACCACATCTTGATAGGCAGAATAGTGTCTCAGCATCTGTATGCAGTCTAAAGTTGGCAAACAAGGTGAGGTGCTCCATTTTGAGCTATAATAAATAGAAAAACATTTTATAGGTGGAAATAAATAGAAAATTTAAAACTTTTTTTTTTTAAATACACAATTTTCTCTCTCCTTTCTTTCAGTGTAGGCCTCAGTATTTTCTTTGTAAATCCTCTGTGCTGAACTGTAACTTTTTATCAATAATACATAATTTGCATTTGTACCACATTACCTCATTTGCATTTTACTTGTCAAGCAACTTGAATACAAAGAGGTAGAGGCCCCAGCTCTGCAAACATCTATATGTATGAGTAACAGTTCAATTAAGCAAAGATATACATATGCATGTGTTTGCAGGGCGGAGGCCTGCATGTTCCTCCTGAGGTAATTTTGGAAGTTTAGAGTTTATTCAAACTGAGAAAGGACTACTTGTCTTGTGATAGCCAGAATACTCTGAAAGCCATTCTTCATTAAATGAGTGAATCTGCCTTGTGTTTACATGGAAAACAGGTTTCCTGGTATTTTAAGTTGCTTTTGTATACAAGAAGAAGAAACAAAGGATGATGGAAATACGTGTGACAGGTAGTAAGCACTTAAACATTCAGGACCAATATTCCTCAAAACCATGCACCACTTTTGCCTGGTCTTGCACTGGATGCGTTTTTATGCTAAAATCACCAGGTCCTTAAACTTTGTGTTACCTGTGGCTGGGAAATCTGTGCCAGCAGAAGCCCCATGCATAAGTGCAGATGTAAAGGCAAATTGTGTCTGTTGTCAGGGTAATTATTTTGCTTAAAGGAAAAGAGAGGCTGAATTATAAATTTGTTCTTTAGTTGATTGAGATTGTCTCATTGTCTGAGTGTTAGGCAAAGCCCACTTCTGTAAGCTGGTTTTCTAGCTGTGTACTAGGAAGATGTTCCCATTGCATACCTGCTCTAGGAGTGTGTCTGGTCTGGGATTGTGCCTTGTAGCACACCTCGCCCTTCCCTGGCCTTCATCTGAGGGATGGATAAACTTAATTTGCAGAAAAAAGGGTGAGGTCTCCTGGAGTGGGCTCCTTGTAAAAGAAGTAGCCCCAAGTTTGAAGCCAGCAGCCTCCATCTGCTCAGAGTTTGTGTGAGAGTAAGTACAACTGCAGTATCTTCTTACCAGGTTCACCTTGTCCAAATGAAGCGAGAAAATTGGTTTTCTTGAGGCATGCTCCCAGCATTTACCCTCATTAAGACTTCCCACTAATGTGAGTCCTCAGTAGTGTTTTGCCTTTGCAGATTCCAAAGCTAATGGGTGAAGGCTGCGGCTAATGAACAGCCTCCTCAGTCTCCTGTGAGCTGAGAAAAACACCGCTCAACTTGAAGGATTTGGCCTGACTCTCCAGAGCTGCTGGATAGCTCTTGATTTGGATGTTCGTGAAGTGCAGGTACTGTGGGCCAGCTGCACCCCTGGTGTAACACCGTGGGCAGTCAGGAGGAGATGGCCTCAGACCCGTGAGTGCGGGCAGTCATAGCCAATGTAGTGGCTACCTACCAAGAGGGTCGAGCTGTCAACAGAGCACCTTTCCCTGTGCCAGCTGCCCTGGTGCTTTCACAGCACCTTGCCAAAAACGACAGCCCCCTGCAGAGCTACCAGTCGCCCAGCTTGTCTGCCCGCTCTGGTTGCAGAGCCTGGCCATTTGCACGGCTGGCCAACTCCGTCTCCAGCCGGGAAGCTGCCATGAGCAGATGGAGACAGGCTGGCATGGTCGTGTTGTTGGGGTACAGCTGGATCCAGGAGAGGGTGCGCATCTTGCTGCTCTCATTGCTCCCTCGACTGGAGAGAGGGGTAGAAACTGTCTGGGGTGTTCGCTCTTACACACTTGTGAAGGTGCAAAAAGACCAGTGATACGGGTAATTGTCTCCAAGTCTGAGGCACTTGTGTTCCTTTTTCTGCCCTCTGAATGAAATAAAAAAAAAGCAAAAGAAAGTAAAGTGGCATAAAAAATGAGGGTCAAAGTGCGTCTTCTAGAAAATGAAGAGTTTTCAAAGAGGTGCTTTCTGAGGTTTAAAACATTCTGATTTTTCATGTGTGCATGCTGCTTTATTAAGATGCTTTGAATCTCAAGCTGGAATTTTAAGTTATGCCTCCTTGTCTATTTAAGCAAGGTGTTGTTTTGTTCCTGCTTTCAAAGCTGTTGGTGTCAGGTTTGGCTTTTTTGATGTCCTGATCCACATGTGCTGTCATTGCAGCAGCATTTGGCTGCTGTTCCAACCAGAAAACTGCATGCAATTTTTACTCCAGACCTTAAATCAACAGCTTTTTTGACAGTTAGGCTGTTGTTTACTACATGCATGCTCTGAAAACATCCATAAGGGTCTGTCATGATGTAAGCAGTCTTGAATCTACCTTGTTTTGGTCTGGAAGCATCTACCATCTTAAGTTGTGAAGCCTTAAATTTTCACTTGGTCTGTTTTTTGGTATTAGCTGAGAGTGCCTGAGCTTGCAGCTACACATGGAAATATGAGGAAGATGATCAGAAAGAAGGGCAGTTTAATATCGGTTTCCTTTAGGACTACAAGTGGAGCCCTGTTTTCTGTTAGTGGCATTCAGGGAAAGAAATGCCATTAGGACATCTTGTTTCTTGTCTTGCACCTTCTCAGATTTTCTTGTTTTGTTCATCAGTTGTTTTAACTGAGGTGAAGTTTACACTACTGATCATGTGGGAAGGTCAGAGAGGATCATTAAATGACTAAAGAATTGCTGTTGAGGACACAAATGCCAGTCTAGATTCAGTCACCCCTGCTTCTGACCTCTAGTAAACATGAGGTTTGAGAGGTATAGACCTGCAGGTTATTCTTTAGGTGTTTAAAAAAATTACTGCAGGAATGTCATAATGCTCACCACCCTATCGTGTTGGTGAACCTCGCCCTTTAAGCGTGTGCTCTTTGTGCTTTGTAAAGGTCCTTTTAAATAAATTGTAATAGTGCAAACATTTTTACCTGGTATTAGGAGGCGTCAGCAAGCTCCTCCAGAGGATTTTAGCTGTAGAGCTGGGGCAGGTGATTCAAGAAAGCAAATTCATAGTTGCCAGGAAGTACTAATGATGGTGATAGTGAAAGACAGCACTTTCCCATGGAGATTTAATGATGGAGAGGAAAAACTGAAGGCTCCCAACCTTCTGGCTGTTAGGGTCCTTAGAGACGCCAGGCAAATCTTTGCTCAGTGCAGCAAAGAAAAAGCTCTTGGACATCAACCGTCCCCGAGTTCTCTGGGGTTTTGTGCTGCCTGTTAAGAGAACCTGCATGATGACCCAGATGGGCTATTTAATGAGGTGTTCCTCTAATGAGGGGTTATCATTTTAAAGTGAAGCGAATAAAGAGTGAGATGTGGTTTCAGATTTTCTTGGGGTTTACTGAGTGTTTGACTGTCCTACTTAAGGTGAACAACGCTCTGGCACTGCAGAGCAGTATTTCACAAAAGCGCATTTGTCCTGTGTTTCCATATTCCCTGGAATATTACCTGTTACAGATGGAAAATCTGTGGGTTTTTTTTCCTCCCACGAGAAGGTACCACTCTGTAGATCTTCAGCCAGAGAAAAGGCAGCTAACTGTATGTTGGAAACATGTCGATGTGAAGCCATCCATATCAGTGACATCAGGACAAGGGAACACAGTGGGTGTCTGGGTTTCTTTTTCTTTATTTGTTATTGTTTTTCTCTAGAATCAGGGACTAATCACTGTAATCTTCTGTTCTTTCTGCTTTGCTTCCAACTTTCCAGTAGTTTTTGCAGGTCTATGTCAGTTTTGTAAAAAAAATTAGCAGAAGAATAAACCCATGTGTGGTAGTGTGCATGCACAAGAGAACAAAATTACGATTGCAGTAGTCAATTTAATCTGGCAATTCCTCATTTTAGAATACTTCACTTTCTGACTTGGACTTTCTGATTTTAACATTCCTTTGGTGTGGTGTGGGCATACAGTTAACTAAGTTGTTCAAAAAAATTACTTTTTCTACTTGAGTCATGTGTGGAATATGTTGTAACTTGAATGAATTATCAACCCAAGATATTGATTTGGTCTCTATGTTTTTGTTACCTACATCTTCATGTACAATTATTTTCCTGCATGTGTGTGGGTTTTTTGATTATTTTTTTTTATTTAGTGGATTTGTTAAAACGTGCAATTTTTGTCAGCTGTGTAATATCGGGTTGTGAAGTTTAATTTTAATCCAGGTCATGCTCACATTGGTCACTTAAATGCTAGTGGATTGATAGTAGATGCAGTATATTACAAGGTATAGATTGCCTTTGCCATTTAGGGGGACTTACATTGCATTAAATATTCACTTTTTTTTTTTTAATTAGCATTCATAGTTTACAACCTTACAATAAAGACAGATACTATGTGTATATAACACATTTATAGAAACATAAAAATTGTAAGAACAGAAAGAAGCAATCCCTGCAAGTCACGTCTCGTTTCTAGTTGGTAAGCTCCTCATCTCTCAAGCAGTGACTTAGGTATCCCCCAGTTCTGCAGCTCTATAAAACCTTTAGCTGAGCAAAGATCAGTTATATGAGGGGACAGGTTTATTGCTATTCCCCCGTGTGCTTGCTCGCGGGCAGTTGTGCCGTGAATATCGTTTCCAAGCGTGCAAGACGGGGCTGTATTATTGCACGTGCGAAAGCACAGTGGCAGCCACAATTGCCAGGGACGAGGTGTAGCGCTGGCTGGAGCCGTGCTGGTGCTGCTGAGTCCTGCTGGCACGGTGTCCAGCGAGGAGTTACCACCTTGGGCTGGCAAAGCCTGACCGGCAAAGAGCCCAGAGTCTAGATGCCGCTAAACAAGCAAAATTACTTCTTTTCAGTGTTGTGTATTGCTGCAGCCAGGATCCAATGAGGCAGCTTTTTATCTGCCTGTGTTGCTGAAGACGAGGAGAAACTGCTCCAAAAAGCCACCTGTGCTTGCAGAACTTCCAGTGTCATTTCCACTTTTTTCAGCCCCCCCCCCGCCCCTTCTGCTCAAGTTGCATCCCTACCATGCTTGCCAGATGTTTCTACCCCCTTTTCTGCGTAACCTTAGAGATAAGAGACAGCCTTGGAGTAAATCCCTGCGTTTTCTATCACTTTATTTTATGCTATACTCAGGATTTTCTAACATTTGTTTCTAACAGCATTTGTCTGTACCCTTCATGGATTTACAGCTTTCTTGCCTATATATCAAGGCAGCAACAATATTTTGAATTGAAGACTTGTAGTCTTCAAGAGTTCAAGCTGTAGATAGTTTTTTTAATGGGTGAATCCTATTTAAGATGCTAGACACAAATACCCTCTTTTCAGTTGGTGAAATTATCCCAGTTAACTGTGAATCACGGTCAATTACTGTATAAACTACATCACTTCTTCTAAGATGGAAGTTGTGTTTTAATTTTGTTTTTTCCTCTGTAGCAGGCTGCTAACCCCATCTTCCTGAAGTGCTGGATCCAACTGTTGGCCTTTATCAGTCTTTTGTGTTGGGTGGGATAAACTTGGAAGATTTAACGACATCAGCAGTGGCTGGATTTTGAAACGGATTGTCGTTACACCATATATTGTTATGTTTATGTTTGTTTTCCCAGTGAAGTAGATCCAGTGCCCAGCTACAGAAGTGAGCGAATTCTTGCTGATCTGATCCCAGCCTTTATGTTGAACCCTGTACTTAAATCTGCATTTACTTTTAAGTATTCAAGCTGCAGCTTGGTATAAAGGCTTGATGATGTAATTATTTTTGTTGGCAAGCCTAACACTTCAAGATGTTCCAGAGTGAATAGTGATGGAGTCTGTCAAGTGCTTTCTTGAAATCTCTGAAGTTTATGATGAGTGAATTTCTCCATTCGGTGCTTTCTTCAGTGATTAGTCTTACAGTGCAAATCTGGTCAACACATGAGCTTTCAGGTCAACTTACTTACCCTTTTCCTCTTTTAGATTTTCATGGATACTTTTCTTTCATGTTTTTTACTAAAATGAGTTCCTTGAGTTCACTAAACGTAAGTACTGAACTCAATGCAGAGTTTACATAAAATGACAGAGAAAAGCTTCTCTGAAAAAATTACCAGCAAACTGTGTTAAAGCTCGCCATGGGAAGTGTTGCCAGCCTCCATTCCATGTAATTGGGAGTGCCCATCGCTTGGGGCTGGGTAGGGCTGCCAGATGTTGTTTCCAGCAAAGACTGACAAACCCCATGATCAAGTTTAGGTTAAATTAGTTGTAAATGCTTGTCATCTGTGTGTGTTTTCAGCTGGGGTGGTTAAACAAAGGCTTTGCAGAGATAAGTGTGTTTTGCTGTAGAGCAAGAGGTCTTGTTTGGACGGGCTGTGGGCCTTCCGGACGGCTCCCTTGGTATCTGCTGCTTCCCGTTGGGATTTTGGAACTGAGAGATTAGCAAACTGCTGATGACATGAAGTTATACCCAGAAAAAGAAAAAGAGAGGGGACCAGATTTTCCTGAGTGTTTTGCTCAGTGGTAGTCTAAGTGACTCTATTGGCCTCATTTTTCACTGTAGTGATGGAGAGCTTGATCTGATACATTATTTTAAAGGTAGAATTTAAAAAGACAAAAAGCAGATGAGTTGGCAAATAAAAAAAACCCGCCATCTTTGATCTTTGTTGTGCTGATGATAAAATCGGTGTGAGTTTTGCGTTGTGTGAAACCTGTTTCCTGTGGGCTTCATCTGGTTAAGAATATTTTGCTAAATTGGTGGTCGGGTTAAAGTAATTTACCATCGTCCCTTGGCATTTTCATTAAACTTTCTCTTAAGAAAGAAGAGGAGGGTGGTGCTTTTACATCTTTGGAAAAAGCTGAAACCAAGGAAATGCTGTGACATCCTAGTCCAAATTTTCAAATTGCAATGCCATACATTAAATGTAAAATTACCATGTTTTACACAATCATTAGTTTCTATTAAGTTTCTTGCAGCATGTTTGCATTCAAAGCATGACCTTGATAGGGGTTACTTCATTCTGCAAAGCACTTGGTCTCACCAGTCCCACCAGCGATGAGGAGTGGTGGGACAGTGCTCCAGCCCTTGGCCTGCAGCCCCAGTGGCTTTGCCTCTTGGTCCCCAGACGTGCAGGAGTCTTTCTGTGTTTATAGCAGTAAAGCTCAAAGTGTTGGAGCAATTTAAGAAATAACAATAAGGTCACAAGGACAGCTTAAAGGAAAAAAAAAAGATCTCTTGTCCTGGGACCATTGCATGAATTATATTTGTATTATTGCATATTTTTTATAAACTCCGTCAATACTGATTCTTCTTCCTACACTGAATTATTTTCACTGTCTTCCCTTTCCCTGGCAAACACCATGAGCTTTTCTTTGGCATTCTTCTTAATCTTCCCCACCACCACACACCCCCTCCCCGCCCCCCAAAAGATGAAAGAAAGGCAGGGGGCTTTGATAGATTTATTGCCTGTAAATCTGTGAAGGGTGCTACTAAAAATCTCAGACTGAATGGCTAAGACGCTGGTGAGGATCCAGTTCAGAACCATGGCTGATGTGGTCAGTAAAGGTCTCTGCCTGTTTCATGGTTTTCCTAAAGCCCTGGCTCTCTGGATGCTGGGTTTTCTCGAACTTTTCCTCTGACAAGCAGGAAAATAGAATTTCTCTCTTTCTTGTTTGAAGAGATAAGTTTGACAATGTGACTAGAGCAGAGCGTGTGCTGAAAGCTGTGGAAATAAAAAGCAGCAAATGAAAGAACTCCAGTTTTACTTATAAAAATGTATTTATTTTTAAGCCAATTTTGGGATTTTTTGACATTTGGATTTCCTGATAATAAAATGTTTAGAAGTATCTTTGAGACTGTTAAACCGTTCTACTAAGCTACTTCATAATATCTCACTGCCCTTGAAATTTGCTCTGTATGATTTGAAATGTCTGTACTTTGGTTTTTTGGGTCGTATTTCTTTTATTTATACTCTTCCTTCCTCCCCCCACCCCCACCCCCCCCCACCCCCCTTCCTTTGAATCTCCCAGGTAGGCTGTGCAGTTTGGTGAGCTCTTTAGTGAATATAAAGCCTGTTTTCCTCCTTGCATTTTTCTCCTCCCCGCCCCACCCCACCCCACCCCCCCCCTTTTTTTTTTTTTTTTTTTCTGGACACGTTTTTAAGAATTGAAGTACTAGACATCTGGATTTATTAAAGTCCACAGTGTTGGGTGAGGGGAGTATTTTTTTTTTAAGAGTGCTTCATTTTCACCTCTGTATGGTGTTGTCTTTGAGATGCACCAGAGGAGCATCTCATGCACCCTTCTGCTGCCAAGGCCAAGTTGTCTGCCTGTGTTTAAATAAGCCACCATGAAGCCCCCATTTTCCATTTTCACCATTTCTTTTGAGAATTGGTTTGTTGATAAACCTGCTGTGGGGGGCTGTTTATGTAACAGTGCTTCTCAAGGTGCTTTCCAAACATCACCGAAATGAGCCTCCATGGCATCACCAGTTTTACAGAGGGATACATTGGGGCGTGTAGAGGTCTGTGGGCTTGTTGGAGGGCAAGCAGGCATCCGTGGCAGACTGCGATCGGAGGTGGGAGTCCTCACTCCCAGCTCATTTTGGAGTGTGCTACGGTGGGCTTGCACTTGCTGTAGAAGATACTTGGACCTGGACAAGGGGTATGTTCCTCGTGGGAGCAAAGCTCCTTTTCCCACTCTGCTGCTCCTGTGCAGCATGCTTCTCTGGGTATCTCTTATTCTTCATCATGATGGGTGTTTTGGTCTTTTAAGGCTGATTTGGGACCATCAGTGGTGTAAATACGGGGCAGTGCCCCCATTGTCAGTGTGTGTACACCAGGGTGAAGCCACCTTGCATGGCACCAAGCTAAAGCGTTTAATGAACCTTCATTGTATCTACGTGTTAAAATGTTCACTGGGTGTGTGCAATTCATGCTGGTCTTCGTGGTCGTGGCAGCGAGCATCATGTTTCTGGCTTTGCCCAGGGAGCATCTTGTACCTGGCTTTACCCTACTGCTGACTCTTTTGCTTATTACAGAGAAGGGGGTTTGGGCTGGCAGATTAAGACCCCCTGAGCTCTGGTTCTGTTGCAGGTACTGGTACCTCTGCTCCCATTCAAGGCAGCAAATTTGCTGTATTACACCTTAATGATGTAAACGAAGAGAGGCCTAACTGTACCTGCCAGAGTCACAGAGGCCTGGGGAAAATTAGTGCTCTAATATTAGTTAATTGCTTTGAAGATATATATTGAAAATAAAGGTCGAAGTATCTTGGTAAATATTGTTTCCTTTATTACAGCAATGTATCTCATTTTATGGGAGTCATCTGCAGTAGCGTTCAGTTTGTGGTGATGAAGCAACTCCAGCCATGTGCTTTACAAACTCCCGCTGGTGCAGGGCTGGTTTGCACTGATGGCTCTTCAAAGTCAGAGGATGCTCACCCGTACGCGCAGCTACGCGAGCAAAAATCTGAGCCCATTTGCCTGCCTGCTTGCAACCACAGCTGGCAAACCACAGCACCTACAGATGTCACGTACGTCCCTCGGTGGGATGAAGGAGGTCGCTCCGTTCTCACAGGCAGCGGCTGCTGCACAGCCCTCCTGATGCACCGAGGAGTGAGACCTTCTTGGTGGCAACAGTGGTTTCCCTGCTCTCGGGCTTACAGCGGTGCGGCTGTGCCATCAACCCCCATGCTGCTCCCTCACTGCCCTCGCAGATTCCCGGCTGTAGGCTACGGCATGTGGAGATTTGGTCGATGGCCAAAATAAACCAGCGGAGGGAATTAAATAAAGAGTGGGTGTTGGCATGTGCACAGACGGAACGGTGGGGAGCTGTCGCTGGAACAGGATTTCCGTGAGCTGCCAGCTCGTTGGTGTTTGCCACCAGCCGAGCCCCGGCACAGCAGGCATTTTGCATGCCTACAGGAGTCACCTTCCACATCCAAACATCCCTGTTCCATTCAGCTTAGTGGCAGCTTTTCCGGCATGTCCTGTGGGCCTCTGGATTTGATATCCAAACAGGATATTAGCCAAGTAAGTAGTTATTATCAGCCAAGTACCTTGCTCTTGGGCTGAAAGGTGGTAGGGACACCCCTGTAGGAAGGACTGTAGGAAGTATGGTGGCTTAGGCATGTGCAGGAGCCTGTGACGGTGTGCTGCAGTAGCTGGGGCTTGCCAGGGCCAGAAGGCTTCATGATCAGTAGATGAACTGCCCTTATCCAGCTGAGAGGTAACAAAAATGTATTTGTTTCCACCTAGTCTAGGTTCATCTCTTGTCTTTAGACAAGACGTTGTTGTCTTGGTTGTTGTCCTGGACATTGTCTCCTGTGGATGAAGACCTGCATGCTTTAGCTGCCTCCAAGATGTGTCATCTTTCTCTGCATTAATATTATATATTTTGAATGTCTCTCCTTGCTTTGCTTCGGAGTCATTTCTTGGTCAGTCTGCTTCTGAAGCACCTAAATTAAGGTTTGCTGTACCGTTAAAATTAAGTGCAAACTTGCAAACTGGTGTTTGCTTCAACAGAGCTGTCTTCGTATGTTGCTGCCATGCACACCAGTCGGTTACTACTAACTCATAAAAAGTAAGAGAATGGTAGATCACATGAATGTTATTGTACACTCGGCTGTCCGTTCATTCCCCAAAAGTATGCAGAGTGGCTTCGTGTGAGGATTATTTTCCATCATTTGTGTTTTTTGTTGTTTTCCTTCTCCGTAGCTGCTTGCATTAATCTTTTATGTCCTGTTGATAAACCACAGTTCATGAGCTCCTTATCTTTCTTGTCTGCATCATATGAGTCTGTGCTGACTCTTGAGTTACGTGCCTAAGGACATTTTAATTATACTTCTACTTGCACATGAAAGCCATTGCTTCATCCTGCATATTTCCCATGATTCTGAAGTAATCCCAAAAATATTTAGAGTTGCGAGTACTGTGTCTAGCAGTCATATTTTGCTTCAGCCCGCACCATGATGTGCAGACCCCAGGATGTATTTTTTGCTGTATGAATGATTCAGACTGAATTTTTCAAAAGTATGTGAAGCTCAAGGCTTTGGATCCTGAGAAACCAGTTCAAGGCAGTCTGTGCCTGCATCTGCATTTTGTTTCCCTGTGTTCTGGGGAAAACCAGGCTAATGGACTTGCCCTTTCTGAATCAGATCCCTTCTGAAACATTTTTTTTTTCGCCTAGAAACTCCAGTGGGTGGACTTTGCAAGTGGCAGCCTTATGATCAGTCCATAACCAAAACTGAAGGACAGTTTCCAGTTCCTCTTTCCACTTCTATCTGAAGAAGAAAACCCTGTCTCAAAATTTCCCATGTTTCTGTTGTGATCAGGGCAAAGTCAGGGTTACTTGGGGATCCTTAAGTGTGAACTGGTAGAATTTTTTATGTTTATGGGGTTGAATGTAGGGTAAAACGTGAATTCCCAGTGTGTGTAATTATTTTGAGAACTGGTCTCAAAGGCTTTCAGGTTGTCACATTGTCATTGCTTTTGCCATGATTTTTATACTCATCCCCTTAAGTTGTTGTGAGTTGAAGACTTTTTTTTTTTTGGTACTTTAGTGTCAACTGACAAAAAAAAAGTTCATTGTGAATTCAAAGTTTCAAGTAGCAGCTGTTTAAGCGGAGATCGGGAAAGAGCCCATGATCATATGATAAATCAGTACTGGTGATGTGTACATGCAGAATTGATTTCAGAAACTAAATAAAAATGTGTCGTATTCCTTAGCTATGTTAAATGGACAAAGAATACCACCTGAGTGCTGGACAAAGATGAAACTGTCTGAGGAAGGAACTTACAGATATATTAAATGAAAAAGCTTCAGTGCTTTGCTCTGCTCTGGAAATACCAAGGATAACAATTTCCACATGCAAAAAAAAAAAAAAAGAAACTCGACCCTTTTGTCAAAATTTCTCTTCATTAAATGTAGTCTTTCAGTTCTCATACTGAAGGCTGTGCCCACTGCAGCTGTGTTTATGGTGACCTGCATATTTTGGAATATTGCCGTTACCATACCACACCTTTCAACTGCAGGAGATAGGGAGAAGGGAGGTTGCTTCCACCTCTAAATTCATTGTTAGTCACCTAGAGACATGATTCACATGAGGAATTTGGGCCAGAAGAACGGTCTTTCTTCATTATGTAAGCCTCATGTCAGAAAAGATGACCCGAGTGTAACGTGTCTTTCAGGTGTTGTGTCTGTGTAACATATATGTAATGGTGCAAGAGAAAATGATATAGTTTCTCATTTAAATGGGCGGTTTGTCTCTGCCTGTGAATAGTCTGTAGTTAGACAGTATACTTTTGTCCCTGAGTGCACTAAAGCTGAGTGTAAAAGGCCACAGCCATGAGAGAAATTGCATCAATTTACTTAATACAGTATTTTCTTGCTGATGGGTTGGTGCTCTATGCGCAGTGTTCATCTATCAGATGCCTGTACAGGAGCATCCTCAGGACTTTGCTGTGGCTTACTCCTCACGTGAAAAGAGGTGCTTTTAGGAGAAGAGCCAGATGCTATTACCTGTTACCTCTTGAGGTGAGATGAATGCCTGCATAAACAGGGGACAGGCATCGTGACTCATGTTTTGTGTGTTGTCTGTTGGCTCCACCAAGCATCCACCAAGAGGGGTATATGTGCAGGTGGCCCTGCAGGCACTCCGTATAGCCAAGTCCAACGTGTGTTCAGACTCTTAGAGGCCAGTTAAGAATTACTTTCTTGATTACATATTCTTGATTACATATCTCTGGGCCAACAAGCTCAAAGTAAGTGACTGTTCTCCAGCAGAGGGTACTGTCTGGGAAATCTGCTGCGTGCAAATGCCTACTTTAATTTTACATTGTGTGTGTGTATATATATATATAGAGAGATACGAACTCTATTTAAATTTCTTAATGAAGCTCATAAATCACTCTTGGTCTGCTGTAGCTGTCCCTGTGGCTAGGGTCAATGGTAGTGTGTTGTCTGCTCATGGCTGGAGGCCGTGAATCCACAAATGTTTTAAATTGCAGAGTTCTGCCTTTTCACTGGAATACAACTAAAATAATTAATGACAAATTTATTTTATTTTTTAGTCTATTTTTGTTCATTTTCCTTATGATGTTCAGCTTAGACAATGAAAATGAGCTTGTAATTCCTGTAGGTCTTGCAGGGCTGTGCATTGCAATTAACATTTCATGGTGTACTTTTAAGGTACAAAATAATTCTTATTGAATCTGTGTCTTTTCCAAATATTATGAACGTCATAATTCTCTCATAATTCCCTGTGGTTCATCTAATTGTTAATGTTAAGAAATCTAAAAGAGAGGGCATTTTGTTGTGCTTATCCACAAAGAATACGATTGGAATAACTACAGCTTTACTTAGTCTAGGAGCTGTAGCCAACCTCCAGCTAGGATTTCCAGGCTGAACCATGGGGTTGGTTTGTGGCAGTTACAAGATGATGTTTGCAGTAAAAGGACAGGGCATCTCTCCATGGTAGCCCCAGAGAAGATGCTGAGGAATGGGTCCCAGGGACGCTGAGAGCAGGTAGCTGTCATGAGCACAGCCAGTGAAAAATGAGGTGGGGGTCTGTACGCAAGCAGGATGAGGATGAGCATACGACGTTATGAACAGAGGTGGTTGGTTGGGGACGGTACCTGAGTGATGGAAATGGAGTTTATTTGACTGTTGGGAAAATGGAGTATGATGAAGGGTTTACTTTGTATTGGTTTATTATTGGGGGTTCTTTTCTATCTGGGATTTCAACTTGAATCAATTTCCAAGATTTAGATTTGATTTCTGTGTCCTTCATAGCATATATTGCTGCTTAGTCAGCTTATCAGTTACGTAATGCGGACCAACTGAAGCTGTGTCTGAAAGTTTCCAAATACCATTTGGTTTCTTTCAGTCTGCTTAAAAGAGAAAAGGCTACATAAAATCAACAGATGAGAAGTAGCTGGTGAGGCAGTTAGCATGGCCTACTGTTACAGCTACCTGCTGGTCATCATTATACATCCTCAATTTCAGTTGCTTCTGATATGTTCCAACGGCAGTCCCTTTCCCCAAAATGACTAAAAATACTTCCTTTTATTTTTTTTTTTTTTTTCCTATTGGAAAAATTTCAGCCGAGTTGGCTCAGCCCTTTCCAAGACAAAGGCTGTGGGGGGAAAACCTGTTCCACGGTTTGTTCCCTGCCTTAGTTTTGGCACTTAATTACTGGGGAAAGGCTGGTGGAGCTGTGTTTGGAGGTGAAGCAGCTCCACGGGGCAGCTGTGGCACCACTGGGGATGCATCTGTCCCTGTGCAGGCAGCCATGGGAAGAGATGAACCCACGTGGAACAGCATCATGCTTTACTCAAAGCAGAGGATGGGCAAGATGCGGTCATGTCACAGTCATGCCAAAGACCACGCTGAACCAGAAAGATAAAATAGTGAGCATCGGTTTATTCATTAACTACTGTCTTCAATGCACTGGAGAAGGGTCTGACATAGACGTGATCATATTCCTTTCCTATAGGGTTTTTGCTGTTTGTTGATCTGTGTGTGAATGTCTGGGTGAAACGGTGGATGAGATTAATAATGCAGAGGTTCAAATTTGAAGATTATGCATAAATGAATGTTTGACCTTTAACTGCTCTGAGAATAAATGTGCAACCACTTCTGTCTGGAAAAAGTAATAGAAAGCCTCGTTTTCAAAAAATGAATTAGATATTTTAGGAATAAAACTGTATATCTTGATATAAAATTCAGAATATACAAGTGGCTGTTCTGCAGGGATTAAAAAAAGTATTAAACCTCTGTAAAGTAATTTAAAGTCTTTTTCATTTAAACTGGTGGCCATGTAGTGAGCTCATGCACCTGAACATAATTAGGTTGTCTTATAGCTGAGTGAGAAAGAAGGTGCCCATCAGCTCTGTAAAACTTGAGTTATTTGAAATGGGTTCAGCCAGCCAATGTGTAGGGCAAGCGGTCATGAAAGTATGCTAGTAACATAGTCTAATGGCTCTTCCTGTAAATTTTTTTCATTGCCTGTAATGATTTTACCATATATATATGCATATAGGTTAACCTTTATGGGTCAGAGCTGATTTATTGTTGTAGGTGTCTGTATCAAAGATCTGGATGGTGAAATTATGTGCTATTAATAAGCCATTTCTATTTAGCAAGCCAAGTGGAATTTTTGAAGAATATAAAGGTTACTTTTAGAAAGGACTGTCTGGCTGGATCCAGGGTTTCCAGTCAGTGAAATTTTTAGGTGAATATTTAGCTTTAAATACATGGCAAAAAAAAAAGCATTGAAGCACATGGTGGAGGCAAAGGGTTACTCCTTTACTGAGGGTGGGAGCTGGATACCTTGGTCCCATGCAGGTCATAGCTGTTTGGTACCTGAGCTCAGGTATTTGCAGGTGAGAACATCTTGCCTATTAGGGATATCCTAAATGATGCAGCAGACCTGACTGGCAGGGGGATGCAGGGGGCTGTAGGGCATGTCCTGCTCTGGGGCTGTGAGAGTTCAGGAGGCTGGCAATATTCCTGTGCTGTATACCTTCAAGAATAGGTATGTTTTTATCCTGCTGTGATAATCTGTTGGCTCAGTGCTGTTCATAGCAGAGTGGGAGGGAGCATAGTAGATGCTCAGGTGATGGGATACTACCCTAAAGCCAGTAAATAGCAGCTCCTGTTTCTAAAACATCTTACCATTCTTGCATTAAGCATGGGCTTTCATGGTGGGGGTGGAGTCACTAATCTGATACTCATCTGTGCAAGCAGTTGAAAGGAAATTCTAATTACCTAACCTTTACTGTGGGCTCCACATGCTCCAGTTTACCCAAAACTCATCACTGGGGCGTAAAATCCTGACCCTTACAAAGTAAGTAAGAGTTTTGCCAGAGCCACCTGCATTTCCCCACTGAAGCATGGCAACACGCAGCAGCAGTGCAATTCTGTTCACATCTGTAGGCTGAGGGGCTTCACTGCAGCTCCTATGTCATGTGTTTTCAAGTAAATGCCCTACTGACTGCAGACTTTACTACTTTTTTTTATTCTTTATTTATTCAGTTGCATACCCTACTGCCTTCCCAGAAACTTTAGGGCTGATGATTTAGTTGTTCAGAGTTAGAGGACAGTGAATGGTTTTAGCTGCTTTTTGGTATTACAGTAGCATTGCCTGGGCCAGAGCCCAAGGCTTTGGTGTTTGTGGAATGTAACTTTACAAAGCAAACAGCCAGCTCTATAGAAAGGGCTGTCGTTCTCCCACCAGTTACCCTACTCTTGTAAGGTCAGGTGTTTCTATCAGTTTGAATTGCAAACCATCCTTATTCCTGTACGTATGGTTTGCATAAGCTTTTGCATACGTAACTGGCTCCCAAGTAAAAGGTGCTTTGTCCTGCTCCCCTTGATCCTATTTCCAGCTGCTGCCACCATGCCCGCCTGTGAAATGTGAAGGGTGCAGTTGGTAACTGTGGTGGGAACGCCCTGTGTTCAGTCTCAGCACTGTGTGCTCTTCTATGTATTATTCATGGGGTTTTGTACAAGCTGATGGTGTTCCAAAGCAAAATTTTGGCAAACAATTCCTTCTCATGTAAAAAGCATACTAATCTTTGCAAATACTGAAGCAAATGGAGGAGATGTTTTTTAAGGTATTCAAAATATTCTTGCCAAGTGTGCTGTGTAGTATTCAGTGCAACTGCTCAGAAATGTAAACTTATTGGTGTTTTTGAAATGATGTGTCCAACCCTTAAAGGCATCCAATGTATGGTGCATACGCCGAAGAAATGGTGGCGCACAGAGAAAGCAATGGAAAAAGTGGTCTTTCGGATCAAGCATTTTGTACCGCTTTACTATAGCTGTAGTACCTGTTACAGGAGCCTGTTTGGATAGTAGGTCTCATGAAAATGGGGAATTACATGCTTACATGGCGTTATTCATTTGCAATTGAAATACTCAGTCTCTCTTCTCCAGAAGTCCAAACCAGCAACATTCCAAGAAACGCACTGCTCATATACTATATGGTAGTGCTTAATTAGCTGCTGGTGTTTTGTTTATCAAATACTGGAGGAGACTGGACTAGGTTAGGAGAGATGCCATATCAGCACCATTGGGCTTTTGGGCTGTGCCTGCGTCATGGTTGCTGAAGGGGAAGAAGTCATCTGTCATGGCTGGGCATTTTGGGGGACTGACAGTAATGAATGAAGGAAATTACAGGCTCAGGGAAAGCATATTAAGCTATGAATCACAGAATCCTCTTGTTCTGCTGCTATCAGCTGACAGGTCTTTTTCTGTAAAATAAAACCCATTAATGTATTCCTCATCATTTTCAGTGACTCAAAGGCTTAGAACTTCTGCAAACTCTATAATAGGGGGTTGTGTGCTTGTTTTTAGCCAAACCCATTTTTGCATGAGTTAGTACTCCTGTGCTTGGTCAGAGTCCTTGTTTATCCCAGTGTGCATCCTTTCCACCTTGAGTATATGTCTGCCATCTTGAGTACTTGCCAGTAGCTGCAAGAAGCACCTTGTGGTTAGATGGGGTGTAGGCAGATCCATGTTTCTGCGAGCTTCCTCGCTATTCAGCACTGCCGACGCGTTCATTGAGCTCTTTTCTTCCATCAAATCCCCATGACCTCTCAACTTCTTGCTTGTATTGAGACACCAAGGGCTGCAAACATTATATTTATTTGCATGTTAGCAGAGAAGGAAGATGACTGGCATTTTATAGTTTTATTTTCTGTAACTGGATGCCTCCTGTCAAAGACTGTGGTAGAAAATCTTTTTCCTCCAGATGACTAGTTCCAGGGCAGCATAGTTTAGATCAGGGTAATCTTGAGCTGATGGGTACTCAATGTGAAATAAATGCACAGTGTCAGCTCTAGCATCTCTCTGCCAAAAAAATCCACAACTCTTCCTGAAACTTTTATGGTCACTGTGACAGTGGAATAGTGTGGCTGAGCACAGTGTGCTGTAGTGCAACTTTCCTGTAGCGAAGTTAACAAAATGCCCCTTCATGGTCAACGGGAAGAGCGGTGGTGAAAATCACAGGTAGGTGAAGGTGTGTGATGCGTGTCAGTGCCCTAAGGAGAGGAAGGGGGATACAGCTACTGCATCAGCCACAGCTCACCGTGCTGTCAGCACACATTGTTCTGTTCAGCTCATGGATGCACACCGGTAAGCAGCACCTGCTGCTGCTTGCCCAATGGCAGTACCGCAGAGACCACTTCAGGGAGCTGGGAGAGACCTTGGGATAAGCATGAGGAGATGGTTCTCCATTTCTTCTCTTGCTTGTGCACTGGCTTACTTCAGATTCACTGTTTTTGTAAATTTTTTTTTTTGTGGTGGTTTTGAGAATTTTGAAGTTTTGCACTTGATTTTGGCAGAACCAAGATTTTGGTTTATATCCTGATAAAAATAAATGTAAAGCTGTAGCTGGTGATTTAGGAGCTTAGTTTCTATGTTTAGTGGGATCTAATCTTCTGATCCTTCTTTGTTTTGTAATACATAACCTGAACAATCAAATCCATCCTGTGTTCCACTTGGCTGTGCACCACTTAACTGCTTGGTGCTAGCAGAATATATCCTAATTCAATTGAATTGTTGTTACTTCTATGCCATTTAAGCAGCAGTGATTGCCAGTCATTATCATTAGGCTAAAACAATTGCCTTCAGAAGGATCCTAATAAGGAGGATGTCCCAATTAAGTAGAATGTGTTGTGCTAAGAAACTTCTTACAAGAAAAGATGTCACAGTCGTGTGGTGTAATATAATTCTATTAGCTCGTCTCCCTGTAACACCTGCTCTAATGGCTCACAGAGGTACTCTCTGCTTTAGATGATTTTGTGAGGCCCATGGTTCTTTCATTTTTAAGCATTATTCATTTGCTCTTCTACTGATTTTTCCAGGAGAGAAAGGGTGATCTCTTGTGGTTAAACTGCATAACTAGAGGCCTTATGCTCTTTTCCTGTTTTTTTTCTGACATTTCTTATTTCACCTTGAATTAGTTACTGAGCTCTCTAATGCTTTGCTTTCCCTTCATCTATAAATTGGACATGAATATTACCTTACCTGCTTAGTGCCAGTGTCTTGAGGCTAAGTGTAATGCTTACTAATGTCTTTGGGTAGTAGGTGTTAAAGATAGAGTAGTATCCCTTTAGTATCTTGCATCTATCTGATTCCTGTGCTTGTTTCATCCTTCCTCATTTGGGCTGCTCTGCCTGTTCTAAGACTGATTCTGGAAACTTTGTATCACCACCTAGGTTTCCCAAGCCTTTGCATTTTCTCCATGCAAAGCCACTCCCTGTTATTTAACTGGGCTGGAATGTGTGGAAAGAAGACACTTCGCACTCCTTGCCTTGAATGCTTTCCAGGTCTTCCGTTAACTGAAAGTTGTGGCTCATATGATTAGCTTTAAGGTTTTCCCTATAGTCTCATTTCTGTAAAAAGAAGTCAAGATGTTTTCCATCTGCCTAGCTGGTCAGGTTGACAGGCTGAGCGAAGGAGTCCTGGTGCAGGTTGCTTCAAAGAACAGAGACCATAGGGTTTCTTTCCAAGTTTAAGCTCCGACGTGGTGGTTTGTGTCGCTTTGCATTGACCAGCTCCTGTGCATCGATGTCGGGATGCTGAGCTCATGGTGCTGGTATTCCCACACCATGCTTCAAAATCTGGTGTGTGCCTGGATGGTGCATCATCCCCGCGTACTCACGGTTGCCACAGTTGCAAAACATGCTGTCAGGAGAGGTTTCCTACATGTCGTAATACCCACCATGTGGGGTTTGCACCTAGTGAAGTGTTTTGCTATTGCAAAGGCAGCTGGCAATACTTTTGTCCCTTTTATTTCTTTCTTGTAGGCCTTTATGTTGTAGATGTCAAGAATGCTCTCTGGTGCTGGGAAATATTTTGGTACATGAGCTTGTGGAAGGAAAGGGATTTTTTTTTTTTTATTGGATGTTTTGTGAACTCTTGAACTTCACATGCATCTTTATGAGAGCAGGAGGCTGGTCTCAAAGGCTTTCTAGTCCTATGTACCTGCATTAAAAAAAAAAAACAAAAAACCAAACACCACCACCCCCAACCAAAAACAATTGAGTGGATTTCCTACTCCTAAACGTAGTCCTTCTAGATAAGGTCAGCATTTACTTGAGCAATGTAATGTGCAACACCGCCTTTTGGGGACTGTTCAGAATTAACTACCATTTTCAGGCTCATTTTGTACAGCAATTTGCCTGATATCTGTCCTGCACAGTTAATTTCCATAAACTCTTGGTAGGATCCAGCTATTCCTTGCAGTGGGAGTATAAGCTCTTTTCCAGATATGTACATTCGCTTAAGATGTAATAGATCAATAAAGAGGGAGGTCAAAGATGCTTTGAGTTATTTTCTCTTAAGTAGGAGCACTTAATTAAAGAAAAAACAAGAGAGCAGAAAAACTTTCATGCTTCTATTCAGACTCTAAATTAATATATAAAAAGAAATCTGGCACTCTTTCCAAAGGAACGAATGATGAAATGTGAAAAAAATATTTTATAGTCTTTACAGCACTTACATTTTCAGTCAAAACACATTTGTGTTGGGTTTCTGCTAGATGCTTCAGCACAGATTATTTGAATCACATTGTCCAGTGGGCATTCGTATTAATTTAATGTAATTGGAAATTTGTTTTGGTTTAGACCATGGGATTTGAATACTAAAGGAGAGTGAGGAGGCAAAGAATTTAAAACATGGATGACATTAGGTATTGCAGAGCCATGAACGTAGGCAGTGCAGGCTTCTCCTTGTGTGCCTTGGTCTGTCACTGTGATAGCTGAGGTATCATTTGGTCTTGGTGAATTTGCTGTATGATCAAGCTATAGCTTAATTAAATGTCTTCAATCTCCTTGAAATACAAATTAAAGTTTCACATATAGGAGGTCTGTGGTACCGAAACATGTTTACAGTGGGTGAGAAGAAGAAGGCTGGATCAGTAACTTCAGACCTGCAGTAACTGACACTGCAAGTTTAGGTTCTGTATCTCTCGTTCTCTTTCTCCTGAGATGGACTTACAGTTGAAAATGATGCTTTAGGTAGCAAAGCTGGTTTGGGACTAAACTGTGGGATGTTTGAGGATGCAACACAGCCTTGCCCCAAACTTTACTGCCCGCCCATTCCAAATAAACAGACTTGCCATTTTATTGCTTTCCTCATTGTGTAGTCATTAATGCCGGTATACAAAGACTGGTTGTCTTATTTTTAGCTGTTTTGGCCTTTCATCTGCCTTTGCACGATGCACATAGCTGTGTGGTGCCAAGAGCAATACATGGTCCATGGAAAGCCAGCAGCCTCCTATGCCTGAGAGAGAGTGAAGTCTGACTGCCGGCCCTGAAGTGTAGGCACCTTAGGTGCCCGCACTTCAGGAATCAAATGTTTTGCAACAGCTGGTATATAAATAAGTGCACTTATCTATCTAAACAGAGGAACACTGGAGGGGGCTTAGTTTTTTTTAATGATTGCTCTATATTTAGGTAAGATTTGGGCTACAACCCCCATATTTCTCATGCCCTGAAAGCTGAAGAAGTCACACAGCCACTGCTGGGTCTGGTGCTGGGAGTTGTTCTTGGCCATCAGGTCCTTCAGGCTGTTTTGCTGAGAAGGTACTGAGGATCAGGGACAAGCTCTGCCAGGGTTGCTGCGAGGCACCAAGTTTGGGATGTTTGCGTAATGCACGCACACTTCTTCTGTCGTGCTGCAAAGGACAGCATGGGCAGCTCAGTGGCAAGTGCTGAAATGAGTATGCAGGAACGTATGTGTATTTGTGCCGAAGTCTCCCATGCAATGGAGGGCAGCACATCAGCCAAGCCCAAGAGGTGGGAGCGTGCATGGGGAAACTGGAATAGAGTTACCAGGTACCCCTGGCTTTGGATGAGTTTGCATGAAGGTTTAAAATAACTGCTTCTTTTATAAGTTTGGGCATCTTCAGTCTTCACTTTGTCATTTTGTGCACTAGTACTTTGGTTTGGGATTTTTAAGTCCTTGGGGATCGAGCTACGGCTTGTGTTTCAGCTGAGCCCAGAGGGCAGGAAAAATGTGGAGTGTATTAATTGTACATTGGATTTTCCCTATGATGTTTTTTTTTTCTCTGGAGATTTGAGAGCTTGTCACTGTGATATTTTTTTTTCTTTTTTTTTTTTTTTCTTTTTTTCCTGGATATGTCTCCTTGCAGACAAGTCTTAGATCCCTGCCCCGAGAAGGGTGCAGACAACGAGAAACACCGGAAGAGGTGACAAAATCCAAATACACTTGAGCTCTTTGGTTGTCTGACCTTGCTCCAGTGATTTCGCAGTAGTCATAGTGCAGTGTATGGCTGTTGTGCATTGCTGGGTGGCACAGGGCAGCTAGAGGCCTAATGAGTGAGTCTGGCCCCGTATTCATCAGGTAACAACTGACAGCTTAATTTCCAATTGGAGGGAAGAAGAGGGATAAAATAACGCACAAAGAAGTGCACAGGGTGGAGTAACCGTGCAGAGAGGAAGGATGTTGAACAGCACCAGTCAAGAGAAAAGATAGATACCGTTCATTTCTGAAGATACTGCACAGAAATCTTTGGTGTGGAATGGCAGCATCAGCAGTGACAGCAGAAGAGCATGGGGAGGGAAGTCCCGCTTTTCAGGCCATTGGAAACTTGAGGTCAATGTTTGTCAAGTTCAACACAGTACGGCTGAAGACGTGACTGAAAAAGCAAGTGGATAGTAGCTGTTGGCAGAGAATTAAAATTAGGAAGTTGAACTGTAGCCAAATCAGTGAAAGCTGGTGGTAGCTATTTAAATGTTTCTATTTATAAAAAGGATATTTATAATCACAGTGTTTTTACCTTTTTTCCCCCCTCCTCCTCTGATTTGGCATGCTGTCATTGCCAGGGAGTAATTTCCTGCCATAGCCTTCCATGAGTGAATTTGGGCTTTACATCAAACACTGATAAAAGAGAGTGGGTTTTTCTTCTAAAAAACATTTTATTCACTTTTACTTAATCATTTTTGGTGAAAACAGTTGAAGCTAGAAAATTGGCAGAGTTGCATGCCTGAGCCCAAAAATTCCCTTTTTCCATGCTGGCAAAACCCAGATCTAATCCAGCAAAATTATCTTCCATCATCCCACTGGTCACCTGCTGTGGTCAATTATAGTTTTGAAGCTGGCATATAAGTATCAGATTTTGGCTATTGCATGTCTTTACTAATCTCTAACCCAAGTAAAACCCTTTGGTGTGACATATCCTATAATTTGTTAAGTTTTCTAACAATGGTGCATTTTGCATTTCATTTGCGCTTTTCATCCAAGAACCTAAGAATACGCTGCCCTTGCTAAAGAACAGAGTAATGAATCATCAGGGCTGTTTGTAAGGAAAAGGCATGGTTGTGGGAATGGAGTCATAGACATGAAATGTCTATATCTCACTGCTTTAATCACTTGCAGAAATACCTCCTGTCCATATTATGGGTTTAAACCATTTGAATCTGATTTGTAAAAGTATCTTAAACCAGTATTTTTTTCCACACTTATGGTGTGTTTTCACTGAAAAATATTTTCTTGTTGGATAGTTATTTTTTAAAGATGCCATAAAGCTATTTGTGCTCTATTTCTTGTTTTTCAAAATATCTTGGAATATTAGATCATTTACACATCTGTTTTCTGCAGGGAAGACTCTTCCAATTTTTTCTTAATTTCTCTCTATTAAAATTATAAGGAATGATCTAAATAAATAAGATTTCCAAGTGAGAATACTTCCTAAAATATGCAGACGAGTCTGCATTTTAAATCCAGGTGTTGTACTTCTTGAGCTCTGTACATCCCCAGAATATAAATGTTGATCACTGTGCCAAGTGTTTTTGCAAGTCAGCCACTGAGCGATGGCAGGAGAATGTGGAGAGCTTGTGTGATAAGCTGTTGTTGCTTTTTATGCCTTACCTCTGCTTTTTAATTCTTTTCTCCCTGTTGCTGTTTCAGATGTCCTGCTCTTTCTCTCTAGGGCGCTTCCTTGCAAGTTGTTTTCCTCTCTCGTGGCCTTCCACATATGCATATGGTTTTACTGCGGTTGTTACAACCCTGGGACCAGAGCCAGGGCTGGGATTATGGCTGCTCCTGCTCCTCTACCTCCAGCATTCAAACAGGCTGTTAGGGAGTTTGTTCTGGTGTTGCAGTTGTGCACAGAGGGTGATCCTCATTTAGGTTGCTGTCTCATGGCCACAGTGGACAAGACCTTTTGTCCCAGTTTTCCCAGTGTATACCACTGCTTCTTGTTTTGAACGTGCTCACTGAACCTGCATTGCCTCTCCCTTCCCGGGATGGGTGGTTTTAGGTCTGTGCTGCAGATAGAACTTTTAGACTAAACTATCTGCAGGGAGGAGATGAATGTGTGGAGGATATCCAAGGGAGTTCGGTGGAGCTAATGAGGTATCTGAGAGGCGTCCCCTCTCAGGTGCACTGCATGGTCTTGCAGTGCTCCAAGGCAATGGTGATTGTGGGGCTGTTTCATAGCTGAGGTAAGCGGCTTAAGGTAGCCATTCTGCTATGTATGGACCTCCAATGTTATACCTATTGGCAGAATTATAGATCAGTAGAGTTAGACACCATATATTTGCTGAGCTGGGAAACTATGTAAGTTCTCCCTGAATAAAACCACTAAATATGTACATCTTCCTTAACGTATTTTGTGAAGCCTGCTTGGCCCATAAGGGCAGAACCTCTCCCCTGTGCTTAAAAGGAGGGAACAGTAAAAGCTAATGGAAAAAATACATTTCTTACTCTGGCTCATTTTCAAATGTAATTGTTTCATATCATACAGTTGGAGATAAGATGAAATTTAATCATAAAGAGGTACAACTCCACTGCCTCCAGCAGGTCTCCACCTGTGTGTGTCCCAGAGGGACTGAGAAGCTGATGCTGTGAGACTGTGGCCATAGCTGGCTGCTCATAGACCTTGGCAAGGGAGGAGAGCTTGCTCTCCGAGCTGGACTACATGCATCTGTTACCCCAGGATGGTAATGCAATGTTTGCTCTTGTAAATAAGTTCTGGTTTTCAGAGTGACAGTGATTTTGATTAATAAACATGTACCCTCTATCTGCGCCTGAGGGTTTAGATGTCATAGCAGAAAGTGACTTTTGTGCCTGAATGAATGTGAATGTAAATTATTTTATGTCAGTAGCTTTACTTACGCCCTGCCCCACGAAGATTCACTGCTGTAAGGGCTTCTGCATAATGGGCTTTTGATGCCCAAGCAGTTCAATTGCCAGGAGTTGTATTTACAAAATAAATTCAATAAGCCCATCAATGGCACTTCAAGCATCTTGACACTGTCTGTTATTTTGGGAATTGATGGTGGGATTCCCCTTTCAGGAAAATCCTGTCAACCTATTGTCTATCTTGTATATCATTTAAAGCCAGTCTTTAAGAATTCTGTCACTGAGATACCATTTTCTAATACATTTTTGTGCATTTGTAGTAGGTTCTAGGAGGCTTCTTTGGAACCCTCTTGAGCTCCTCCTTGGGCAGGCAGTTCTCTAGGATTTTCTGTAAGAATTGTCCCTAGGTGACATTGTAAGTGACTTGAGGATATTCAGAAGAGCTAATGAGGGCCAGTTCTGAGAGCATGAGTTATCTGTGACATTTAGTTACAGGTGTTGATTGTCTCTGAGCTCTGCATGCACGGGCTGCATCTTGAAGTGTCTCCATAATGATGTGGTGGTGGCAGCAAAGTCATCCATACTGGCTGAAATTACATTGAACTTCTTTCTTTTTATATGCTGTAGGTGTTCTCTGCCTGCCGGACAGCTTGAACCTTCACAAGGACCAGCAAAGGTCAAACAAGCCCGGGGAAGTGCAGATGTTCAGCCAGTCTGAGCTGAGGACCATTGAGCAGTCCTTACTTGCTACGCGCGTGGGGAGCATTGCTGAACTCAGTAAGTACAAGGCTGTTGATAATGTTTGGATTTCTTTCCTTGATGTAAAGCAAAGCCAATTGCATCGCCTGGTTGTGCAGAGGAGGGATGAGGGGGCATGTGTAATGCTGAAGGAGATGCTGGGGTAGATTTAACCCTGTTTATGCTACATGGCCAGTTTGGAAGTTTAAGCCGTAGGAGGAAAGAAGTCTTGTGCAGTCTCATAGCAATTCCTATGGCTTGTTTGCATTCCCCGCTTTCAAAGGTGAAGGATGCTTTATTTCATCTTCTCTATGTTGTGTTTGAGAGCACCTCACAGCTTGGCCAGACTTGCAAATCTCAAAACTGGGATGTCGGTTTTGAGGTGGGCAAGCAAAAAGCTAAAGGCTGCAATATGTGAGGGAAACAGTGTCATAAATGAAAGCAGAGCTAGTTCCACGTGTGTTAGAGAGAATCCTTCACCCTGCCTTTCCTTCTCCAGTTCCTGAAGAGGAAAGAACTGCAACTCAAACCTGCACCAAAGGAATTTGCACCTGAAAGATAAATTATTTGCTATTAATCAAAACAATTTTTGAGAAATGTGAGAAGCTATGATATCTGTCAAAATCTGAAAGCTTTGGTTTCAGCGCAGATAAATTGTAGGAGGAAAATGCCATGTGACTCCTCCTGTGACATGGAGATAAAGTTACCAGAAGTGCCTTTTTTAAAACTTTTTTTATTGAGAGAAGCCTTCCAATCACATGTTTACAATATAGTTAGAGATATGAATCTATGGGTGGGAAAATAGAAGCATTCAAATGGAAAAGTGGTTTGTTTTTTTTTTTCTTCCGAGGTCTGTCAGAAGTACTGTCAGGCATTTTTTTCCTGAGGTCTGTTAGGAAATTTTGGGGGAGAAATTGTAAAGACTCAAATCTATGAAGATACAGGCTACCCAGCTTACTGTTGTTCTTATTACTGAATTCTGGGTTACTGGCATCGTGAAGGACATGTATAGGGATCTCACTGTTAATTTTCTTGGTGCTTTCTGTAGCGATGGGAGTCTGCTGTGGCTCCATCATATCATCAGGGCTCAGTTTACGTGCTGTTCACAAGCCATGTGGATGCACCATGGATGTTTGTCTGCAAGCCACAGAATGAATTTCTGTTTTCAGCTTGCTAATTTTTCTTTGCTCTGGTGAAATGTCAACAAGCCAAGAGCACTTACGTGCCTTAGTGTGAAGTGTTGCTCTGTCTCTGGAATCAGGTGTTTGGTGTTATTCAAATTAAGTAATTTATGCTTATTTATTTCATGTGCATGAAACACACAACACTACTTGTCTGTGTGCCAGCTAAATTATACACGATACAGCTCTCTTTCTTGGAAGTACATATGATTGTATTTTAATAAATCAGTAATCTGTGGATATTTCCAGGGCTGCTTTTTTTTATTCTGGATTTTTTTGAACTCTGTACACAACCCGAAAAGCCAGCCTCCTTAATTACTACCACTACCCCCTTTTAAAATTTGATTTCCAGAAATCTGTCATCTGTAAGTAGTCCTACCTTAGATTCAAATGCTTCATTGACAGGGTTTGCCTCCTGCATGTCTGTTCACTGCAAACACAGTCAAAACACTCTTCAGGGTGGCCGACTTCAAGAGAAGAGCACATCAGTGGGAGTTAGATGCAGCTGTCAGAGAGGTTGGCACCTCCAGCACGCTGGTAGCCCTCCAGAAAGCCCTCTGGACAATCGTCGAGGGTGCTTCCCCAGCCACTGCAAGCAGATGCATGTTGGGGAAGCAGTGAGAGGAGTGGCAATTGGCAAAACTTGCAAGGCTCGATGCTCAGCTGGGTAGAAATCTTTGCTGTGGAGCAGTGCTGGTGCAGAGTTCAAAACTGCACTTGTGAAATGGGGAGGGAGGTGCAGCATGTCAGTGGGCAAAAACCTGTGAACTGGGGGGAAAATCATGAAAGGGAAGGAAAGTGGAGGGGTAAGCAGGTACCGGGGTGTGTGTGTGTGTGTGTGTGTGTGTGTGTGTTCTTTTTGTTCAGTGCTTATTATCTGTCTCTGGCATCAGCAGAGGCTGTGACCAGAGGTTACAGCAAAGCCTCTGCCGTGCAGGGAGGCTGGGGAACTGCGCTGTGGGGGCAGAGACGGTGAGCAGCGGAAAGAAGCCAGGGGGGAACACCTGGGGATCAGAGCGTATTGGCAGGGAGGGAGTAGGCGAAGGAGGGTTTATCGTTACCCCGGTGGTGCGAGGGGGCTGGAGAGCTTCAGAAGTGGCATAGTGGAGAGGAAAGAGGATATGGCAAGCTCTGGCATGGAGAAAGTGGGATAGAAGGAGAGGGTTAGGTACGCAAAAGCCCCAGCTCTTGTGGGGGTGAATAAAGGTGATGAGGGAGACTCTCAGGATAGGAAGGAATTGAGAGGATAGCACTTGCGAAGAGGAGAAGATTGCAACCAGGAGTGAGTGGCAAGGGCAGAAGCTTGGCCTGCTGAACCAGCAGAGCGGGCAGTCCCCTGGCGAGCGCCTGCAATGTCCCACCAGCTGGCAATATCCGAGGAGCAAGGACTTCATTTCTGTTCGCTTCAAAAGAGCACAGAAAACAAGGGCAAAGAGTGATCTTGCAATAAAGGAATTCAATTTTATCTCAAAAAAAAAAAAGGGGGGGGGGAAGCAGTTCTAATTGAATGAGATTTCCTATAGTTTCTTGTCATTAATAATTAAAATATTGTAAGTACACCGAATAGCTAGAATTAACAATGTCCACATGCGGAGGAAAGGCTTCCCCTGCTCTTGGTGCTGCCCAGCCCGCAGCAGTGTGGTCAGCTGCTGAGCTGCTGGAGGCTCTGACACCGGGTAATCAGATCTGTCCCCTGGAAGATGACAGCTGGCAAACAGGGCCCGATTACTGCCCAGCACCTGTATTCCAGCTCAGATCTTCTTAGCTTTTTCACAGTCTGTTCCAGGTGGAAAATAGATTCACAAGGTGTAAAGCCTTGCGTCTTGTGGTACTTTCACCTTGCCCTACACGTGATGGCCCTTTTTTGTCTGCCCCCTTCATTTTTTCACGTATGCTTTTGGTGTACTAGAAAAGACCATTTAGATGAGCTGCATTTCCCCGGGGGGGTCACAGAGGCCAGAGGAATTTGGGGAAAGGTGCGATGGTGGATGTGACCATGGAGGGAGAGCAGCACCCTCTGGGAACGCTGCAGAGGAGGAGGTCAACCCAGGCTGCCTTTAAGGGGCTCCTCATGGCTGGGCAGTGCAAGCAGACTTGCAGATACTGTTCCAGCCCCCCCCAAACCCCGCTGGCCTGGCACCTCTGCTCTCATCCTGCAGGTGCTGGCGATGCCGGATGGCCCTGCCCCGGCTAGCGACAGCAGGGCAACTGGCGCCGCTGGCCCTGGGGTGCTATCCCGAGAATAGGAAGAAGAGGCAATGTTGCTGACTTTGGGAAAAATCAAAGGAAGGGTTCGTCTCCAGGACTTAGGAGGAGAATGTAAATAAGAGGCCTAATTCTGCAATGCAATTACAGTGGTAATGCATGATTCCAAGGAGAAGGCTTGAAAAATTAATGTGAAACCTTATTCATTAAACTATAATGAACATGGCATAAAGTTAAGGAGCAACAATAAATCTGGCCTATGTTATATTGGCATTTAGAATTCAGGATTTGTAATTGCCTACTACAGTGTGTTTTAAAATAATGTAATTTCATTTGAAATGCTTATTATATAGAGAACATTGAGAAGAACTGAAGCACAGCAAAAATAATAGGATTTTAAACAGTATTTCACTGTTTAACCTTAGAGAAAATATTTCACGAGGGGTTTTTTTCCATCCCCCCCCCCCCCGATTTTTCCTAAAGTTTCCTGTATTTTCAGACCAGACCTAAAGGAGAAGGAGAGTAGATCTGTTTGGGTTTTTTTCAGAATTTTTTGGGGTTTACTCTAGATTTCTAGTTCTTCTCTCTTATTTCCTCCCCTGTCAGATGGGGAAAAATAAGTAGACTGAATAGAAAAATAGAAGAATATTAGGGAGAGCTTTGGCTGTTGAGAGATCCCATGAAAATGCATTTTGACCTTTGAATATTTTTCCTAACTTTTTAGTATGCATGTTTGCAATCCACAAACATATGTTATATTTAACCATATAACACTCCAACACACCTATTCATCACCCATCAGAAAATACCGCTGCCAGCTTGGAGACCAGATGCAGAAGGGTGAGGCTCACAGCTGGAGATTGCTGGTGTTTGGCTGGATGAAGGAGGATCCTCTTTCTTTTGCATGTGCATGTAGGTGGTGACACGGAAGAGCAGAGCCTTAGGATGCACTGAGCACCAGTCATGGCACCAAGAAATATTCACCCTAAGGCAGTGAAGGAGGAAGACCGTAAGGCATTAGCGTATGGCCGAGCCGAGGCAACCACCCTATGCTGAGACTTATGCATAGGGCTGAGAAGAGTTGTCTCTTGGGCCACGCAGAGGGATAAACTGTGGTGTAGGATGTCATCCAAACGTGTCTTCACACATGTCTTCGGGTTAGAGCAGAAAACTGTTTGGGGCTTCCTTTCTGTCTAGAGATGGCCAGTCTGCTATGGCTTTCCAGGGTGAGAAGTTTGCCACCCAGTCTTGTGCAAACCACAGTGACCAGTGGTGGTTAACCACAACAAGTGAACATTTTTGTTTTAAACTAGGGTAATCTGAAGATGCAGATGTACTTGAACATTGCTGGTCTCTGAGCTTTTTAGCCTTTGAACAGTGTTTAACTTAGAGCAGCTCCCAGATGTGATGTTCAGGCCAGTATTTACTCCACATCACCACTCACGTCTCAGCAAGATTTTCCTTTTTGCCACTGGAAAAACACCACCCTTCCCCATCCTCCTCTCTTTGCCTCTGCAGTGCTGAATATATGTATTTTTCCAAAATAATAGCCTCTCAGTAGATCCTGGCACGCTTTTAGGGATGAAAGGAAGGGTTATTGCTCAAGTATAAGTAGGAATGTGATTGCACATACCAATACTGGTTTTCATTTCTCCTCACAGCCCCAGCCGAGGAGATGATGAAAACTGACATTCCCTCCCTTACTGTTTCATCTAGGCTCAATCCTCTGCAACCAACAGGAAGGAGCACTGCAGGAGCCATACAAATTGATTCATGTCCTGTAAAGAAGAGGTTAAACCTAGGCTTAGAAGCAAATGCCAGGGTAAAGATGCTTGCTGGAAAAGTGGCATCTGAAGGAGTGTTGTTGTAAGTGCTCAGCTTATTTATTGTCAGAACAAAAGCCCTGTTTGTCAGGTGTTTTTTCAGACTAAGCAGCACCGTAGAGAAGGGCCAAAGCTTATTCCCAGTTTGGTTCATGCAGCGTAGTGCTGAACTAAGCAGAGGTACTAGCTGAAACCTGCAGTTCAGATGGCAGTGCTCCCTTCAGTGTAGGGTTTGGCCTTAGGCTGGCAGCCTGTGGACACTCTCAAGATGTGGTGGTACTTCTAGTTTTTGCAGACCCTCCACCGGATTATTGCATAGGATCCTTGCTCTCCCATTGCTTTCTGGGCCTCTTGTTTGCAGTTCTTCCTCGTTGCGATCCGCACGTTGTCTGCTCCGTGTGAAAATGCTAAAAAGAGAAGTTGAGGTGCCCCTTGGCCCCCCAGCAGAGAAAACAAGACAGATTAATGCAGTGTTTAAATGCTAGGTAGCTTCTTGCCTCTATTAAGTGCTAGTTGGTTGCAGGCTCCCCTAGCCGCCCTTGCAGCCCCTGCCAGGTGATGGATGTGAACCTCCATTTTCTGTCTGTCTGTGCACAAGAAGGGTTGTGGGTTACTTAATAGCCCCAAACGACCCCCTCCTTTTCTTCCCTTACCCCTGAAGTGCCCCCTATCATAAACCACAAAGCAGTACATTTATTTATCAGTGGAAATGATGAAGCAGGAGGGAGGATAATTTGAAAATACCAGTCTACACCCTGCTAAGGCTTTACCTTACCTTTCACTGCCCTGCTTACCAGGGGAGTGGATTTCTATCTTGGGTTACAGGGGCTGAACAGAGACAGCTATCACTTGCCTGGGTCCCCATCCACTGTCAGTGCTCCTTTGGGGGCCCCCTGCCCCCCCTGTGGATGAGACTCAGACCTCTTTGTCTGCCTGGGGGCTGAGCTGAGGTCTGTCCCCACATAGGTGGTTTTGTTCCACAGGGCTTCTACCTTGTGCATTTAAGCCTGCTCAGGTTTGATGGTTAGGGGCAAAAGGCATCGCCTTGGTGGGTGGGGGGATGCTGGTGCTCCAGCCCTCTGCCTCCCTTCCCTGATACACCAGTGCATTGGCCCAGGTCTCTCCCATGTACATCACCCTTGAGGTGCAGACACTTGTTCACCCCTGAACTCCTGTGCATCACAGCATGCTTAGGGTTAAAACAGTATTTTCCTTTCCTTATGTTTGCAGTCCTCCCTGTCCCTGCCGTGCAGATCACAGGCCATCAGTAAGGCGAGGGCAAGTGTTCTTTAGCTGGTCTGCTCAGCCATAAGGGTCCCTTAAATTCAGAGTTTGAGGACATGGGTCTGCATCAAGCCAAATAAAATCCAGGAACGGTGGTCCATAAGGCAGTGGCAGTCTGCAGAGGGAAGGCTCTGCATTAGGTCAACTGACAAGTAGCTCATCTGAGTCAAAGCTTGTTGTGTTTGTAGTTGACGTGTTTTAAGGGGAATCAAACAAAAACATCATGATTGCCACATTGGATTGGAGATTTTAAAGATAATAGTGTTGTTATAATAGGTGTGTGAACTTGAGAAGGTTTAATTATTATTGTGGCTTTTTTATGGGATATATCCAATCCCTAATTTCTCAGCCTTCAAAGGTGTTGCAAACACTAAATCACATGCAAACACTTACTCTCTAATGTAAATAGAAGCTTCTTGTGATGGTGGGATAAGTGGAGGTAAAAGGTTAAGTGATGTGTGGGAGGCCACAGCAAAGCCACTTTCAGGAAATGGGCTGCTCGTATCCCAGTCCTGTCTTTTGGTGCTGAATTCAGAGTTGGGGACTACAGCTCCTTCGTTTACTCTTCTCTGGCATAGATGAATGGCGGTTAGGAGAGGAAAAGCTTTCCTGGGATAGCAAATTCACGTAGGGGCACAATGTGGACAAGTAGAGATGGCAGAGCTGGGGAGGTTTCTGCAAGGTGAGTTCGATGGTGAATTGGTTGCGCATGGGATGCTCCACTGACTGTGGGTTATGGCACCCTAAGCAGACCTGCAGCCCGAGGCATCTGGCTCTTGAATCTGGAATATACTGTGTGCCAAGAATAGCATAGCTTTGTGTTTGAAAATATGTTGTGCTAAGAGCATGTGCGCAGTGAAATACATACTAAATACTTCCTAGTGTGCACCTACCCTAGCTTTCTGCACACTCCTTGCCTGGTAAAGATGGGTTGTCTTGAGTCAACGATAGAATGACCTCCACTAAATCATTTGAGGAAAGGTTTCCCTCGAGCAGTTTTTGCTCAGCTGATTTTTGAAACATAGAGATTGGTGCAACACCGGAGACAGAGCAAACATGGAGGAACAGTGCAGCTGAAATCAAGAGTGTAGGGATGGCTCAGGCAGCTGACTGAGCAGATGGCTGGAGTCGGTCTGCTGTGGTGCAGAAGACACAGTTCAGCTATCCGTATTCACCTGTATTCATGTACTTACAGGCATATGCTGGGGCGAGCTGTAGCAAGGCATCACTTTGGTGCAGAAACCAGAGGCGACAGGGAGGTAGAAATGGAGAGAGACATAGCTACAGTTTGGGAGAGGTACAGGGTGGCCATGGCTAGCAGATAGCAAGCCTTATTCAATAGGCCATGGTTTATTATCAGGGTTGTAATTCATGTTTTCGATATAGTCTCCCCAGAGGTGGTCATGAGCAAACATGTTGATGCAGGACTTTTTCAATGAGGTGTGAAATGAATCCAGGTCAAGAAAGTGAGTTTTGCACCTGAGTCACTGCTTATAGGGGGCTAACTTTGGAAACTACTGGCCATGACATGAAGTTGGAATCTGGAGTGCTGCTGCTGTTGCGACGGAGGGAAGACACAGTCACTCAATATGAGTGATCAGCAGACTTTGTTTATTGTCTCTTACAGTCACCTTTTATGCCTTCTTATAATTAGCTCATACATATTACAAAAGTTAAGCTCATTATTGGTTAGTTGCCTAAATACCAAGCCCGCCCCTAGTTTCTCTTCTGTAGTTATCTGTTCCCACCTGTAACATTCTTTTCTCACTGCGATCTTCCTGCTATTAGTAACAAGGACAGCCAAAGACTGTATTTTGCTTTACTTCAGATAAGCTGAGAGCGATGTGCATTTTTGTTCAGCCAGCTGGACTATGTCTATGTGACCCTTTTCAGCTAGCCAGTTATCCACATGCTGCTCCCTGAGGAATACTCCTCTTTTGCATGGTCTGGATAGGACCCAGGAAGACATTAAGAGCTCTGAAGGACAGACAGAACTCCAGTCTATGGCTCTGGCCCTGTCTTTGCATGAGAAAATGTTCACTCAGGTAGCACATCAAAGCAGTAACACTGCTGCTCTCAACACGCCCCACTGCAGGGCATGGTTCCTGAGAGCAGGCTACGCACATTGGAGTCATGGACAGCTGGAAGGATGGTCAGACCAGCATTACCAAACTGATGGGTGCTGCCTGCAGGATGCCATCGTGCTGGACACAGGGCCTGGCTGCTGCTTTGCACAGCATCCTAACAGGGCGTCACGCGGGAAGAGGGCTGAGGTGGAAACAGAGGTCCTCCTCTCTCCCCTGGGCTTTGAAGGAAAGGCACAGGCCAAAGAACTGTGTGGCTTGTTTTCAGTGTGCAAAAATGGTATCATGAAGTTGTTCTTGCGGTTTTAGGACATTCTTTTGGAACAAGAAAACTACGAAGTAGGTGTTGGTAGGGAGCGGCTGTGTAAGGATTGTCCAGCGTCATTCACCTTGGGGTTGTAGTTGTGCAGACACATACCCAGCTGGATGTTTTAGGCTGTGGAAGTTGATCCCTCTGAAAGCAGTGAGCCTGCTCCTAGGCAGGCATGATTGCAAGGTCAGGTCTGTCATGACAGACCATAAAATCCTGCAGGAAGCTCCTCACGAGTGGATATTGGGCATTTAGTATTTCCTATTTGTTCCTTCTCTTTTTGCTTTTCTTCTTTTTTCCACCCTCCTCTGTTACAAAATTGGAAACAGATGTGCTGTTTTTTAAGCATTGGGTTCTAAAATAGTAAAGTGATGATAATAGCCAAAAAAAAAAGAAAAAAAAAGGCTTCACTGTGGAGAGGGCTCGAGCATCCACTTGTGTGCTGTATGCTGTTGTTGTATGTTGTATACCATCCTCATACAGACTGGAGCAGCTTAACTTTCCCTGTCACATCTTTGACTTGAAGTCAGTGAAGCTGTTCCTTGCATTTTAGTATTGCCTTTAACCAGGCCCATGTCACAACATGCACATTACATAATATTTTCAATCTTGAAATCAAATGTATGTGGACCTTGCATTCATAAACTGTGCTGAACTGACAGCAGCAGTGATGGGCAAGTCCCGCTTTAGTTGTGGAAAGGATAAAATGCTGGTAGCTGCAGTGGCAGCTCTTCACGTGCTGGGGAGTGGTGATGTTTTGTGGGTCATTTGCTAGCTGGTGTGCGAAGCATGGCCACCCTCCTCTGGGCTGACAAGCTCCAGCGTGCAGCCACATTGCCAGATCCCTTCCCCATCCCGATCAAGGGCTGCAAGGCAGTGACAGCCTGGGGCTTGCTGCTGCCTTTGCTGACCTCTGGGAACCTGCCCTCCAGTTCTGGCTTCCCAGCTTCAGCAACAAAAATATCCTCAAATACCCCAAACCTCACTGGTTGGCGGTTTTTTTGTGTGTGTGTCTACCCTACACAATGTGATGTCTTCATCTCCCTGGCTCTGCCAGCAGAGCAGTTTGTGCGTTGTCTCATTTGGCTTACATTGCATAAATTGCAGAAGTGTTTATTTGGTTTAATTTAAAAACAAAATAAAACTGGCAAGGTCTTTCATCAGGCAGATCGGCTCCCAAATCTGTTCCTCAGATGGGTTGCAGGCAGTGGTATGGGGCAAGAAGGAGCGCAGGGGACAGCAAGGCAGGGATCCCTGCTGAGCCCCTTGTGTCCTGACACCACAGCCGTTGGGAGCTGTGTCCATGGAGGTACAAGATGACCTCAGCTGCTGGGATTTTTATTTTTTTTATGGGATTTTTGGAAATGATGCACTCAAGAATTTATTGGCCTTTCAGATGCGCTCAGCTGATATAGCTGAGACCTATTTTCAGTGCCAAAAAAGATGCAGGAGAGCCAGCAATGCTGCAAGCAGGTAACCTCACCCTGCAGAGCATTGCTGTGCGGAACATGGCTCTGAAGAGCAGACAGCAAGCACGGATGAAGGGGCCTTGTCTCTTTATGCTTGCCTGCAAATTCAAGGTTGCCCTCAGTGTTCAGCTACACCATGGCTTTTACAGCTGGCAGGGAGAGGCTGAGTATCCCAGAAGAGACTTGAGTTGGCTGACTGCTGGAGACCAGACCAGTGAGTCCCATCGTGGAACTGGTTTCACATCTATGGATTTTGGGGTGCCCTGGCCAGGATGAAAGAGAGTTTCAACTCCTCATGTATTCTTTGGAAGATAATAGAGAAGTGAAAGCATATTAGCAATGAAGAATAGAAGCAGCAAAATGTGGTAGGGATTGAAAACAACACACATGGATCTCAAAGCAGATGTTACAGTATGCTATATTTTACAGTGTGCGTAAGTACTACCATGCAGTGTGTGCGTGCGCTTGTCAGCTCTCTCATCCCTTCTGGATACTGTCCTGGTGCACAGATATGCTAAGACACATTCCTCTGTCCTGAAGAATTTGCACCGTAACTGGACGTGGCTGGAGGAGGAAAAGGGCAGCAGGGCATGCAGTGGATTGTCTGAGATTACACTGTGGAATTAAACAGAGGCAGCGATTCCCATCCTGCCACCAGTGCTCTGCCTGTTGGGTACCAAGATCATAGCTTTTTCTGCTTGCTTACTTACTGTCCTCTGTGAAGCTCGATGCTTTTTAGGTATTGATTATTTAAGCTTTGAGTTGTCTCTGATAGAGGAATTTTCTAATAATTGTTGATATAGACATTATTTGAAATATAACCACAGATAACATAGCAAAGGCAAAAGCAAGATCTAAGACAATCAGTTCTTAGTGTAATGTAATTAAATGAGGCTTAAACATAAAAAGCATTAATTCAGCTTTAATGGTATGAATTGGTTTGGGTTTCTTAAGAAGCATTTGAGGAAAGACAGAATAAAAGGGTGAACTCCTGGTCATATCGAAGTGGATGGGAGCTTTGCCATAGATTTCAGCAAGGCTCAAGTTCCTCTGGCCTTGCATCAGCAGCGATGCTGCGCTGCCCACCCTGCCTGCATCATTCTTCCTGCTGCTTTCTGTCCTTATGCACTGTGCAGCTTCCTCTAGTCTGTGTCACTGAAGTCGCATCATCCCAGCGCTAAGGGAGGAACGGGGATGAAGTAATGCTGCTGCCTGAATCTGGATCTAAATTGCATGCTGATTTTTATTCATTGTTCAGTACAGAAGTCAGAGGTGTCCTCTGGTGCTTGCTGTCTCAGTCCGCTGAAATAAGACTAGTCATGTGCTTAACTTTAACCACATGCTTTAGTGCTTTAGCGGCTTGGTCTGAAAAGGCTGAATTTAGTACAACTCCTTTTTCTCTGCTTTTGCTATTATTGTTAAAGCTGGACATTGCAGGCAGCACTTCTACGCAATTTTTTTGCCTTTTGGAGAAAAAGAGAGGAATTTAATTTTGCTACTTTTGCTAGGTTACTAGCAGTTACATTGGCCCATGCTTAGGCTTGGCAGTGCACGTCTGCTGTAACAGTGGGCTGAGTGAAGGGGGTCCCAAACTTCCCTGCTGCTTCTGCTTGCCAGCACATTATTTTGTGCAGGACTGGAGAGTCACCTCAGAGGCACATCTGTTTCTGCTGTGGACCTGATCCTGCGGGCTTTCCACATGCACAGTTTCCCTTGGAAATTATGAGCATGCAGCGCTGCAAGATTGGTCCTATCATGACAATTTCCTGGCAGAGGGAAAAGACAGAAACTATTTTTAAATGAAAGCTTTGAATCAGAGGAATATTGCAGAGTGCAGCAAAAAATTGTGTCAAAACCCTGAAATCATGGACTCGGCAGTTTTCTCATGCCAGTGGTTTTCTTCTCTTCATGGTTTTAAGGCTGTGTTTTTGGAGGACTGGGCTGAGCAGTTTTCAATGAGACATTTCTATTCTCCCTGGTACACATCATCACAGCAGCATCATCATTTTCTGTGTGAGTCAGGCTGAAGAGAGGTGATGTACTGTGATGTGTTCACAGGGGTGGGATTCTGCAAAAAAACCCTGTAGCTCTGCCTCGCACACAGTCAGAAAGGTTCTCCTTTAAATTTGCCCAGGAGGTCATTATTCAGCGCACACACACACCCCATCTGGTTTTATGTTCCTACCTTGGTTTACATTTCCAACTTTTCCTTCCAAGTTTCAGTGCTCGGTGGTCACTTGGGAAAAGCAAAGAAGAGAAAGTGTAAGACGACTTCTTAACACTGGAAAATTATGTCCTCTTTTCCCCCATCACTCGCTTTTGTATAGCTTAAGAGTGACCCAAAGGGCTCTTGCTCAGATTTTCATTTAAAACAAACCATCTGATTTGATCCGAGATCATTATTTCCCCCTAAAGCACACTCAGAGTGATTTGAACATGTGAAAACAGGCAGTTTATAACCACAATTGTTTCCCTGCCTTTGATAGAGTGGTCACTAGTCAACAAATGTAAAATTCACTGCCTCGGAGGGAGATGCTTTAGTTAATTAGTTACAATCAGTACTCTGCTGAGAGACTCACTGCTGCTTGCCTGTATGTTTGCCTGCTAATCTCACTTGCTGGCTTTGCTGATCCCAGCCTGCATATTGTGGCTGGTTTCCCATACCTGCCCTGCGAGGAAGTGCCCAGAACCACGTCGGCGCAGGGGCGATGATAACCATCTTTCTCTTGGGCCATTTTCTGTGCTCTGGAAACCTGAGGGGCTGGGTGAGCCTAGCGCATGGGTTTTGCTCTTCTGCTAACGTTTTACAAACCATAATTTCAGTTGCACATTTCTGATATTGTCTTTTAGCAATTTTTTTTCCTCCTTTTTCTTCACTCACATATCCCTTCGCGCATTCCCGCAGTGCTCTGTGCATTATCTGACTGCCTCCTCCCGTGCTGCAAGGATTTTCCAGCTACTTGCTAACCAGGAGCATGCAGCTTTTGGTGCCATTCTGCATCATCCCCACTGGTCATTTTATGGGGCTGTGGGGTTTTGGCAGCCTCCAGACGCTGCCTGTAGGTTAGCTGTGACCCCGTCCTTGGCATACTGGCTCTTCTGGTGGTGCTGAGATGGGCCAGCCTGACACTGCCTACACACCATATTTGCAGAAACACATCTCCTGCAGGCCTCCAGGGACTTGTCTGCAGCCTGGATATGTCACTCCACACCATGTAAACCACCAGGCAAAATCCAGCCTGGTGATGAGCAATGCACAGGATCCTGCCCTACCTGTTATCATTTGCATTGTGAGGTTAAATGGAAGGGAAGATCAACCCAGCATGTCTTTTGGTTTGAAGACTCAGGGGAGAGGCAGCTGAAAAGCCTGGCATTCACCCAGCTTTTGCTTTTTTCCAGGCGACCTGGTGTCTCGAGCAATGCACCACCTCCAGCCCCTCAATGCCAAGCAGCATGGGAACGGGACACCGATGCACCAGAAGCAGGGATCGCTGTACTGGGAGCCGGAGGCTCTGTACACCCTCTGCTACTTCATGCACTGTCCGCAGATGGAGTGGGAGAACCCCAATGTGGAACCATCAAAAGTCACGCTGCAGACTGAGAGGTAAGAGCCACTGCATGGTGCTTAATGTCATGGCAAAGATGTTTCATTAATAAATCAGCCTGGCTGGCTAATTGCTAATTACAGCTTGTGCGTGAGAGGCTGTGGAGCAGTCTGGTTTGGTTTAGGATCACCTCTTTGAAATCCATTTTTCTCACTGAAGCTCTGCGTGGCTGAGCCAGTATATATCAAAAGTGACACCCAGTGGCTACATACAGCAAATTGGTTCCAGATGTGCACTCAGGAGAGATTTCCTTTTCCTTTCGTTGTTGCTCAGCTATTCTGTGTTTTGGAAAAGAAAATGAGAACTTCTATTTCTGGCTTAGCAGGTTTGGGTTTAAATGTGTTTTTTCTCTGTGTTAATAGGGCTCAACAGCTGTGATTGGGGAAGTGGAAAATTAATAGAGTAGTGTGTAGAAAGAAGAGGTCATTAAAGATGCTGGGCTCCAGCTGTACCAAGTACCCAGGCTCAGGAGTGACCTTGGGGCTGCCCTGCTGGGGATGTGGCCAGCTCTGGCTGTGCTGCTGTCGTCCCTGCTCTGGAGATGGCCGGGGCAGGGGAGGCACACCTGAGGCCCCAGACTTGGGGTCTGCGGTAAGGTGAGAAGGAAATGCCGCTGAATCCAGTGCTGGGGTTACCAAATGCTGGCAGGCAGGCAGCATGCCCAGCGCAGGACAGCTCTGTCTGTGGGCACTGCAGAAGGCAACTGGGACAGCTTCCTGGCCAGGAAAATAAAGCCCAGGAAACCCTCCAGTAACACCAGCTGCCCCGTGTGTGGTGAGGCACACTGTGCTATTTCCCTGCTGCGCTTCTCACCAGCCATAAACCAGGCTCCCCCAGTATGGAGACAAGAGGAGCGGCTGGTGCTTGGAAGGTGCTGCATATTCAATTTTTAAGATGGGTATCATGGTGATGCAAATGCAGGCTGCTTTTTCAAGCTGGGCTCCACATTTACAACCCGATGTATATATCATGCTGTACGTGTAAGCCAAACTCTGATCTGCACATGTGCCCCGAGAGCTGAACGTACAGGGCTGAGTTATTGTTTCAGTATGAGATTTGCATCTCAAAAGCAGCATTTGAGAATCGCATTGTATATGTAATTATAAATGGTATGTAATGTGATATCTTAGTTGAAATACTTCTATATCAATTCACAGAAAAGCATACAAGATGAAACTCTGGCATTAATGATGTTAGTGGGAATTTTGCCATTTGACTTTGGGTGGCATTTTGTTTCTTTTCAAGTTTGGGTCGCTCCATGAGCATGTTTGTCGCTTTTTGCTCTATTGTTTCCAAAGTATGAAAAAAAAAAAAGGGGGGGGGGGGGGAATTACAGGAATCCAGAATTTTCTCGTTTTCCTAATTTTTTTTAATTTAATGATTTGTCATCCAGCCTTGTTATTTCAGAAGGCATAACTCATGTCCAAGGGTGGTTAGTATGCACAAGAAATAACCAAAGTTCGAAAATACACTCACCTGATCCGTAGTCCCCATCTGTCAGTGTAATGCCACTGGAACCAGTGGGAATATAAAGGTAAATAATGCTGAGGCTTTGGTTTTGTAAGATCTCTGCAGAGTTCCCTGTGGAAAGTGAAAAGGTCAGGAATATTTGAAAAATCACTTTTAGCATTTGCTTTAATAGGTTTTCCTTTCTTTGAGATCACCTTAATACATGTCCTCTTCATTAGAGCACTTGAAATGCTGATTATTTAAAGCAATTGTTCTTCACTTTATTTTGAATACTCCGTCTGGCAAGATGTCTTCCTTTGGCAAGGCAATTTAACAACTGCGGTGTGCGGTTAGGGCCAGAGCAAGTACTCGGTGTTATTGCCAAGAGCTTGTGGTCACTTTTGGAAGGAGCAGATACTCCTCCTGTTGCTTAATCAAACATGCATTAGTACTTAGCGCTGGAGTGGGAGCGATGCAGGGTTAGGCGTGAGCCCGGATATTTCCATGGGGTTGTACTCTGGAGTTTCACCAGCTGGATATAACCATCCTGTGCGGCTCAGAAAGGAGACTGGTGAAGCTGACTTCTCTTGAGGGCTCTGAGGAGCATTCCTCCCTATTTCCCATCTTTTTTTCACATGGAAGCATGCTTTGTGGTCCATGACTTATTTCTGTGGTTTTGGTTTCCACGATCGGGTTTTGTGCATTGCAGGGGAGTGGGTTTGTTAAACATGACATTTTTATATGCAGAATATCTGCAAGCTTTGTGCCATATCTACGTACCATATTCCCTCTGTCCTTCTCCAGCTGCGGCAATTGCTTTTATGTTGGAAGAAGCCCATAAAGAAGCAAGGAGATCCAGGCATCTTTCCCCATCCTTGGCCTCTTTGTACCTCTGCTGGTGCAGAGAAGCCAGGACTGCATGGATCTGGCTGTAGGCACCTTTTCCATGGAAAAGGGGTTGTCCTTGGCTAACGTGAAGCCAACTTGGCTACTGTCTTGGCCGCCTCCTCCCTGACTGTGCATACACAGGGTGGAGAGGGTTGTGGGATGTGGCCAGAGAGCTCCCCCAGTGCTTGCAGTGCTTGGTGGCCCCTTGAGAGCTGCTTGCATCCTTCCCATCCATCTCCAGCCCACCTGGATTTCAGCTCTGAGCCAGGTTGAGTTAGGGAGCTGCAAAGGCTCTGCATGTCCTTCTGCAGAGGCTGGATGTGGGAGGGAAGCCGGTACAATGGCAGTCCTGCCTGGCTTAGCACTTGCCAGCACAGAAAGCAGTACCTCCCTCAGAGTCTTGGGGGACACGTAAAATGGGATGTTTACCTTTGAATAAATCCAGTGCTTTGTTTCTAGGGAGCATTTCTCTGTGTTTGCTCTTCATGGAGGTAAAGAAATGACAATGTGGTGTGTTTTTTATAGGGTTTGTCTTTACATAAAATAAAAGGGAAAGATGATTATACAGCAATGCTCCTGCTGGGTGGGGGGGTGGGAGCTGCTTTCATGGGGTGGGGAGGAGATGGAGAGTAGCCAGGATTGCTCAGAAAACCTGGAAAAGATTCCCTTCTTCCTAAATTCCAACAAACCCAACTGTGAGATGGATATGTGATCCCCTCCCACCCCAAATTCATATTCTTCTTTCAATCTGGTCACTTTGGAAGAAACTTTCTGATTTTTTGGCTATGTTGCTGGCACCAACACAAGCCAGTCCTGCTGAGGTGGGTTATGTGATGTCCCCAGGTACCATGTAGACAGCTGTTTTGGCAGGTGCAGAGGTACAGGAGGGGGTTTGGACCTGTTTGTGGGGCTGCAGACAGCTATTTTGGCAGGCATGGAGGTACAGGGAGTGTGTGGGATGGACCTGTTTGTGGGCTCCCCCTTCCCTATTGCACCCAGCTGGCATGTGATGGAGACATTTGTCTTATGCCAGGTATTACCTGGAGAAGCAGTGTTCCTCCAGTACCTGCACTTGTGGGTGGCTATGGATTATTTAGGTTTGTTCATTCTTTTGCTTTCCTGGGAATTTAAAAAAAAAAAAAAAAAAAAAAAAAGAAGGAATTGTAGATGAGGGTAATGTTGCCAAGATTTCTTGCTTGCTTTCTGCTTTTGGTTTAATAAAAGGATCTGTCCCGTGGTTGTGTTTTGCTTCTCAGTCTCTCTATAACACTTCCAAAATTATTGCAAGTAATTTCTCAAGCACCGGAAAGCACAGAATCAGTAGTTGCAGATTTGTGTGATGGTTTTTTCCTTAAGTGGTTCCTTACCCACTTTTATCCACAGCTGTATTGACAAAGTCCTCATTACTTCCTCACTCTCCATGTTCCCCATTAACAACTCATTGAGAAGCAGCAGCTCGGCAGCCCAGCCGGTCCAGAACCACCCATTAATTCTGCTCACAGGCAGCGAAGCTCCTTCTCCAGCACTTCCTCTGCCACTCCGCCTTGGAGGAGCATTAACTCCCTGTACCACCTGGCAGCCTTTAGCTTTTCCCCTCGAGTCTTAATTGAGTTGATGGATACGTGTCTGGTTTTAACCTTCTTTTCACTTTTCCTTCACTACTTTTCCCTGTATGTGGAGCAGTTCCTTAGGAAACTCCCATGGGCTATTGCTTGCTTCTTATTTTTCTGCCTGCCTTGCACATGCATGTGGACATACACACACACAAATATACCTGTCCCCTGCACATGCACACACGTGCCATTTGTAGCCTGTAGTCATTTGTGATTAATAGAAAGGGGTTGGGTTATCATCTGAATTTTGTTTCATGCTTTGGATAGTTATCAGTGTATGTGTCTAATTAATGTGATGCGGCCCCCTTATTGAGAGGAGTGTTCTGCTGCTATAAAATAACTTTAACTCTTTCAAAGCACCTCCGTAATGGGTACAGCCATGTCTGTAGCACAGATTGTATCCGTAGAACAACTTCAGTAAGAAGATAACTAGGGAAATGTGTCCTTGATTTAAATTACTATGTGGCACAAACTCCACGGGTATGACAGTCTCCAGCAAAGGCAGCAGAGAGTGGAGGGAGTGACAGGGAATGCTGAAGGAGAACAAGTGCTAGCACTGGGCATGTGGGAGTCCTGCTATGAAACCTGCATGAACCTTCCTTGCAAATTTCTATCTGAAGACGGGATTGCACACGCTTGATGTGCCTGTATGGCATAAGCCCATATAACCCTATATATTTTTATCCACTATTTACTTGAAAACTTCACGTGGTAAAACCATGGCCTTGCTGAACTCAAAGTTAACACCAGGGTTCATTTGACTGGGAACCACTGAAAAGAAATGCCAGATCCATCCTTACACAAATCCTCTAGATTTGCATCCTAGAAGTCAGACTTTCCACTTTAAAATAATCCCTTCAGAAACAGTATTGGCAGCGACATGAGATGGCACATGTTACAAGAAATGGTTCAGGCATATTCATAGCTTGGCTGTCTGACGGTACATCCTTGCTGGGCTGGGGCTGTATTCTACATCTAATTTATTAAGCTAGACTTAACACTGTCCATGGGGTGGCTGTAGGATTTTTTTCAAGAGAAAATTGCATGCAGCACTGTGAGAACAAGCACATTACCTGAGCCATTCCACACCGCACTCTCAGTGCTGGCATCTCTTCAGGGATTTATACCACAGCCAGTCGTGTCAAATCTGATGTCAAAACTGCCTGTGAAGTATTTCCCCATTGTGTTTGCTGGCAGAGTCATCACTTTGACTCTGTTGCACCATTAATGTTTTTAACACAGGAGAGGCAACAGGATGGCACATTCAAATGCTGGATGCGAGTTCAAAAACTGTAACTTGCAGATACCATTGTGCAGACTCTGGAGCACAAATGTCTTGGCACATGAAAGCATAAGGGTTAACAGTCCCTCTACCAAGGCAGGTCTCACTGAGGCTTGTGTGAAAGCAAGATTTGATCCTTCAGCCTGAACAAAATGCGGAATTGGATTTTTCAGAGGTTGGCTACGTGGGTCACCCTTAGCTGGGCTTCTGTTGTGGTGGAGGAGCTGCCTAGTTTGGGATAGCTGCATGGACTTGCATGGTGCATCAGTCAGAGCTGCTGGGTCCCTGGACAGGATCGCAACTGGCAGCTTTTTGAAGACATCAGGAAGTATTTGCTGTATCTGAAGACAAGTAGCTTATGGTGTAAATATAAAATATGAGGTTTGCAGCCCAGAAACCCATCTGAAATGTATGCTAAACATTGGAAAAAACATGCTTTTCTGTCCTCCAATAACACTTAAAAACTAGCGTTGTGTATATGGTTTCATCATACGTTCTAAAATGAAAACTGTCAGAACTGAGAATTTTCAATTCTTATATTGGGATTTTCTTTAAAAACCACCCATGAAAACATAAACAACAAACTAAATAAATGGATAGATCTTTTCATAATATTAGTTTCTGACTCTTACCTACAAGCAAAAACATCTCCCTACCTTTGTCTAGATAGGCTTTTTCTTGTAAAAGTGTAGCCTTATGCTTCTCAGAAGCACCGCTAACTCTTACTGGATTGCTTTTGCAATTTTAAACAGCAGTGACCTGCCTGTAGCACTTTGGCTGCCATTGCCACAAAGGTTTGCAGTCACCACTCCTTGGCTGGAGTAAGTGAAGAAACTCAATGCCTATCACAACAGCATCCTCTTCAGTAGCTAAAGGACCCGGCAAACAGAAGTCATCCAAAGCAATTCTAATAATTCAACCATAGATAAGGTGCTTAAGTTAAAGGAAGGTCTGGTCTATACAGCTGTGTCCACTCAGAGCTGGTGAAACTGAGGAAGGGACAACATGAGGCACCTGTGAGAATTCACATCTGAACAGGATTAGCCCTTGGGTATTTGTCCCATTCCCGTTGTGATGCAGACCATGGAGCCAGTCCTCTCCGTGGTGGTTGATTTAATATATGCCATGAGTGTGTGTGCATGGCAGGGCAAGGCTCAGCATCTGAAAAGGAATGTGAAGTACCCCTGGAAACAGAGAGGCTGCACTTGAAATGATGATTATTTTCTTTGAGCACTGTGATTATTTGGGGAAATCTCTTGTGCGCAGTTGATGAGCTCCTGGTCCTGGAGCACACTGCAGGCTCTGCTGTGAACAAGGGCTTGGTGGCCTGTCCGGGGTTTGTGAGCCACAGCAGTGGAGGAGGACTGAGCCTGGTGAGGAGTGTGCCATCAGGAAGGCAGTTGAAGGCTGTATGCTGGAGAAGGTGACAGGTAGTCCCTCGTTTGGGATTCTCGTTGCCTGGCAAAAATTGTTAGGGAGTCACCTGTCCCAGGGGAGCTCGGAAGGGGTCACCTCCATAGTGGAGACTGGGAGAGAGTAAGGCAGGACACTGCTTTCGTGCAGGGGGTCCTGCCAAAAGGGTGGGTTACTCTGCAAGGCAGAGGGAGCGACTGAGGAGAGGAAGAACTGCTTAAGGTGCTGGGAAATCAAGGAGAAGAGGGTGGGTGTGCGTGGTGGCCCAGCCCTTGAAGGACGGGGCAGCAAGGTGGACCGTGAAGCCACAGTCAGTGAGCAACAGGGAACCTGCACCCTGCAGAGGTGGTAGGGACAGGGAAAATCCAGGGCCCGGGGTTACTGGGAACAGCAAGGTGTTCTTGGGAGCTGGGATTTCTTGGAGTGCTGACCCTAGTGCTTTGTGACTCCAGCATCACAGCAGGCAGTGTCCAGAAAGGAGCTTCATTGCACTCCTCACAGACACACGCGAAAATAACAAAGCATCCTGTTGCATTTTATAGTGCATATTTTTCATGCTTTTGCAGCTCACTGTTCCTCCTGTTTGTATACAGGTATAGTGCTGCTGCTGCTGAGGATAATAATAACAACAACGATGATGAAAAAGCCTGAGCTGTTGCATATGCATGATGGGACTTCTAATATCTCTGTGTGCCAGCAGGCCAAGCATGGAATGGTGGGCAGCCCAGTTCTGCTGCTTGTATCTTTGGAGGAGCGCAGGTTTTAGGCAATCCCTCATGTGGTTAAGCTTGATTGGAGTGGGTTATGCGTTATGTTTAGGTGTCATGTGTGTCCGTCCCATTCCCCCCATCCCTCCCCCCAATGATACCTGCTTTCCGATGAGCCGTTTTGTAACTTGGAAGAGCCCCAGAGACACCAGCCCTGCAAAAAATGAGATAGGTTTGACCTCCAGTTGGGCATGGGGGGGTTGTTGGCCCCAGTCTGGAAGGAGGGTGCTGGGGATAGGCGTGAGTGGGTGCCGGTGGGGAGCTGCCATGTCTGAGGATGATGTGGAGATGGACATCTGATAGCTGGGATGGGAGAGGAAGGCAAGTGGTTATTCCTTGTGGAGGGGTGCCAGCTGGGTATTGCCTGCAGATGTCTGCAAGGCAAAGGAGCATGTGGGTCCCCAAACTGTCCCAAAATAGATGTAGAGAGGTGCTGCATGGCAGGAGGGAACAGGGAGGGATGCTGTGTGGAGAGAGGAACCAGGAATGTGAGGGTTTGTGGGGCATTTATAATTCCCTTTGTTGTTGAAGTAGGGACCTGGGGAGGGCATGCTCCAAGGGGATCTGGCTGTCCCCTTGCCTGAAGCCTGGGGGGACAGTGCCCAGAAAGGTCCAGCACTTTGGGATCTGCTTTTTGTTAGCCTTCCCCATCCCTTCCCTCCCTGTCCCAGCTCTTTTCTGTGGGATGGGGATTGCTCTGTGCAGAGACCGCTCCCTGCATCTTGGTCCGGCATGTTTTTCCCCTTCGATGACAGCGCAGGAAAATATGAGCCTGTGACAAAGACGATCTTTTTTTGGGACATTACTTAAGCTCATGCTTAGCTTTGAATCACAGCGAATTAAAGAGGCTGGGAGCACATGCCTGAAGTTAAGCATAGGTACAGAGATGGGCTGGAGGAGGATGACAGAGCACTTGCTGACTCGCATCTCAGTAAGGTGCTTCTGCAGCAGTTGAGCTGCTCTTGACTTTCCATATCCTTCAGGCAGTGAAGCCCAGCAGCACGGTCCTACCATGGTTAGATTAATTTAGCTAAGGTGTGTGCTTCCAAAGCATGTAACTAGGTGACTTACCTGCTGTGTGTCTGCTCTGGAAACACAAAAGTACTGAACTCTCCTGTTTGTTACCTGCCCTTGTACCAGAGGTAAATCAATGTACACACCAGTGCCATGATGCATTCTTCTAACCCATTTTCACACGGTGTAGTTTGTAAAGTGAAATGTTTCTTATTGATGTCACATTGTCTTGTGGGTTGTCACACCCCTATAACTTCATGTTCCTCTTTCTACTTTGGCACACAAACAGTATTTAAAAAAAAAATCATCCTCACGTGGTGTATAGGCTCTTGAAGGGTATTTTTAACCTATTGCACTCAGCCATATTTGGTTCTCTTCTCAAAATACAAGTTCACTGACGTGCTCAGATATGCAGTGATGATTTTTTTTGCCTTGGAAAAAGGAATGTAATGTACTCTCAGCCAACTCCATGTCCTCTTGTACGGACTGTAATTAGCCTTTGGAGAAAATCCTTCTGCTTCCACGGAACACCGATTATCTTCCCTTTTGGGATTTATTGCACCAAATAGCCACATTCATTTCTATTTCTCTGTTGCAGTTCGCCAGACCAGGAAAGAAAAAAAAATGCAATTTTGTATTGCAATTACCATAGTTCCTGTAAATAATTTTATTTGCTCTGCTCTGTGCCGTGGTGGTGCAGATTTTGTGCTGGTTGAGGTTTTGACCTGCACAAGAGGAAGATAAAGTGTGAACCCCAAAGTCCCCTGTTCAGCTGCGGCGCTCTGCTTTTCTGTTTGCCCAGTGGATGTTATAGGAAGGCTCTGTACATACAAGCCTATCTTAATTTCTCTGATCCAGATTGCGTTTGCTCACGCAAACCATAACCTAGAACTGAGTTTCCCTTTAATTGTTTTCCTAGCACCAAGTTTTGTGGGTAACTACATGCATTTTTACACTTCGGGTGTGATTTGCAGCTCCCTTTCCACTGTTTGCTCAGCAAGTGATGAAAACAACTCCCACCGATCACTTGTCCCCAGCTACTTAGTGCCCTGAGAGAAGGTCCCTTCTGCTCTGATGACACATGTCGCAGGTGACTGGGAAGCAGGTCACCTTCCAGGAGCAGATACACCCCTGCTTCTCCCCTCTTCCTCCTCTGACTGCTGCTGCCATCATGGCAAATGAGCTGGGTTATGGAAATCATTTCACCAGAGCCGTGGGAGATGATGTTCTGTCCTTATCTGCCTCCTTATATTGCTTCAGCAGGTCTGGGGAGAGCGAAAAGCCTTGGAAACAAATGCAGCCTGGTCTTGAGGTGATGGTGATGTGTTTGAATAGAATAATGATGAAAGTGGCAAGTCAGCCAAAGATGTCATATTTCAAAAAGAGATTATTCATTTAAGCACCCGTGAGATTTGGGAACCCAGCGTCCTAGGGAAAGTTAGTGGCCTCAGGGCTTCTCTGTCCTTTGCGCTTTTGAAATATCTCATCCCTCTTCAAGAATATTAATATCAGAGCTATGTAAAGTCAAGTCTTCAAAAGAGAAATAAATGGCATAAAAAGCTATAAATAGGAGAAGGATATTCCAGAATCAACATCATCTTAACTACATTTTTTCAGGGTATATCCTTTTGGAGTAAAGTTATGTACTTAAAATGTAAATTAGGTGCCCCACTGGGCACCTAATCCAGATTCTGGGTGTTTGGCTTTTTTTTCTTCCTTCTCTATGAAAAGGGACCACAGAAGGAAAAGCAAGTAAGGGAAAGCAATATTGAATAAAAAGGAGTGGGAGAAGGGAAGGGAGCAAAAGTAGGGGATGATGCTGCACTAGTAGGAACATCACCAGTATTAGAATGATGTACTGAGCTAATAAACGGAGGGAATACACAATTAAAGAAGAGGGGAAAGGGAGCCACATAGGAAATGAGACAAAAGAAGGTTCAGGCTAAGAAGTTAAGAGCATATTAATTACAGGCATTCCTTGAGGACAGTAGTAATTTAAAGGTTTTGTATCTTTTTTTGTTGTTGTTTGTGTGTTTTGGGGTTTTTTTTAATGTTATAGCAGTCTCTGTTAACATCTCTCAGCTACAGTCTTTACAGTGAGGATGAAACAGTCAATGTGTCTAAAGACTTTTAAGCAGTCCTGTCTAAACACAGGACTTCCAGCATAGTTTTCAAGTAGCTCTTGGACACAATTATTATTTTTTAACAATTCTACAATTTTTAGAATTTTATAGTATATTGTTATGAAGAGGGTTTTCTTCTACCCTTCTTCATCCCTTCCCCACACAGACTTTGTCTTCTGTTTACAGCTGTGGAAGAGACACCCATTTTGGACACCCCAGCTAGGTGATGAAGCAGACACAAAAACCTGCTGAGGACAGGAGAGCAGTTGCTGCAGCCTGAGTTGGTCTGGGGATGTTGTCCACCTTGATTTAACAGGCAGCATCCTTCCAAGGTGTTCAGCTGCAGATATTTTATTTTTATCTCCAAACTGGGACTTAAGTCTCTGGTTCTCATTTAAGGTTTGGCATTTTTCTCTTGGTCCCCAAATAATTTTTAGCATAGACAAGGCAAACAATGCTGTGTGCTTCATCTAAGGCTTGGGCAGCTCTTTTTAGGACGTGGGACTGCCCAGGTCTTGTGGAGTGAAGGACCATGTCTGATAGTGTCCACACTTTGCTCAAGTTGGGGCTGTGGCTGAGTCCCACTATCCACTCTAGGGGGTGGTTTTGTGTATTTTTGCTCAGGTGACACAACAGTTGGTACCTGAAGGTGTAGTGGCTTGATAGCGCTAAAAGTGAAACAAAACAGTCTGATTTCTGACACTGGCACAGCAGGATCAGTTGCAAAGGTCCGTACTTTCAGTGCGAGGTGCGCATGGCATCAATAGGAGATCCTGGAGACTTCCTTGGGCATCACCTCTCTATCCCTGGCATCTTGGCGTGGGGGCATCCCCTCTCCCGTGGCCGGGGTGTGTACCTGGAGCATGAGCCAGAGCAGGACACGGTCCTGTGCCAGGGTTTTGCCCTCTTTTTGGGATACACTGTGCAAAGGATGGGGTGGTGGGAGGGCTAGCCAGGCAGGTGCACTGACCTCGCAGAAGCCCTGTAAATGAGCATGGCTCATAAATCTCACTTTTCAAATAATCCTGCTCCACAGACAGGGCGAGACATCTTGATTTAGAGCTGCTTGAAATTTGCTGAGCTGGTTTGCTCTCCCATGCTTTCGTTTTGCTTGCACCCTTCTCTCTCTCCGTATATATATATATTCTCACATCCATACACACACACGCACCCCCCTGCTCTCTCGCTCTCTCTACCTGTTATTTTGATGCTAGTGCACTGTAGCATTCATGTCTCTGTGCTTTCCCAGGCCGTTCATTGTACTGCCTCCCCTGATGGAGTGGATACGAGTTGCCGTGGCTCACGCGGGGCACCGTCGCAGTTTCTCGGTGGACAGCGATGACGTACGGCAGGCAGCGAGGCTCTTACTGCCGGGAGTTGACTGCGAACCTCGACAATTAAAGTAAGTCCACCAAAAAAATCGGCTGCTTTGTGATAAACGTGTGTCTCTTTCCTAGTGACAGCAAGCAAGCCAGCAGGCAGAGGGACTGTGTTATTGCCTTGAGAGGTGCATGGATGCTCAGGCTTGTCACTGTGTGTGTTGCAAAATCGGCTCCTGGTATTTGCTCACATCCGTGGCTAAGCTGGTTGCATGGTAATGGGTGCCTGAATATCTCACAGCTGGATCAAGTCTGTAATCTGTTCGTCAGAGCTTGTATAGTGGTTGTTTGGTTTTTTCTCTTACTTACAAGGTTCTGCTTGCTAATGAGGGACTGAAATTCTGCTAATTGTCTGCTTCACGTTGCTTTGCTATAAAATACGGGAATGTAATTGGCAGGGCTGCAGATATTTTTTCATGGCTTTGTTTTCAGCATTAATGCTTAAAGGGCCATTTAAACTTATAGGTAAGACTACCTCTTGCAGTAAAATTGTATTTGTCATGCTAATGTCGGTTCAAAGTAGTTGTAAATGTCAGCCTAGATAATTTGACTTTTTCATGTATCAGATATGACCTTTTGGTTTTCTAATGAAGTCTTAAAGTATTCATTGTCAGGATATGTTTTTAGTGTCTGTTTTGCCTTATTATTACGTACATGTATAAAAGCATGATCTAGGGCTGTTCTAGAGTCAAAAATATATTTAGTTTTGATTTTTTATATGAAAAGGCACTCTGAACCTGCCAAAGTAGAAATTGCTCACTGCTATTTCTTCACAAATCTGTACATAAACCCCAATTTTCAGCAGTCTGCCTTTTCATACAGCAGTACGTGCATTCTTTCTTGCAACACAGAAAGCAGAGGGGTGATCTACATGATTAGCTGTGACAAGCTGCATCGGAGCAGCTGCCTTGTGTTGACTCTGGCCTTGACATGCTCTTTCACCAGAGAGTATAATACTTGCATAGGCTTTTTATAGTCCCTGCTTTTCAATATTTAATTGAAGAAATATGTTGAATTTCAAAGGCAAAATCTTGAGCGTTTCAGATTTCAAATCTTGGCTTTAATTGCTTTCCTTTCGTGTGATCATCTTGGCCCTTGTTTCCAGAAGTGCAGCGTTCTGTGTCCCTACTGAAATGTCAGGACTTACAGGTACTACACACTTTCTGAAGACCTAGGACTTGGTTTTGAAAAGGCACAATTAATTTGATACCTATTCCAGTATTTAGATAGGATTGCAAATAAGGCAATAATGTTTCTACTCTACAGCCTCTATCTTAAAAATTAAGGTAGATACAGTTAAATATCTGTGGATTAAAAAACACAATATACCATTCTTAAAGTTGTATTTTGTCCAAGTGTGTGTGTGTGTATATGTGATGCCATGACAATTTTCCAGGAGTTTCAAAAGCATTTGAAGTTGAGGATAGTTTTATTACGCTGCAAAAAAATTTATTAATTATGAGGAACAAATCAGCACTTCGTTTAAAGTTGCCATCAAGAATTCATTTAATAAAAAATAGAAGTGGTTGCTGTTGTCCTGCTTGTCTTAAAGTGGGAATGAGCCTGAAGAGTGTTGCCTGGAATTAATCAGTTGGGAATGAAAAGAGAAATCATTCCTGAGACAAAAATCTGGATTTTAAAGTGGCCAGGCTTCACTATGTGCCCTTATTTGACAATGGCCTGATTCACACACTGATGTCCCAAGATGACAGTCTCACTCTGTTGTGAGTTCTGCAGAGGTCTGCAAAGGAGTGCCTGCATACTTTGGGCTTTATTTTAAGGTCTGTGCCTTCTGCCAGTTAGTGCAGCAGGTTCTTTGCGTAGCTGCAAATAAGACCCCGGCTGCCTGAAATCCTGAGATCAAAGGAAGGACCAACCTTTTCTGAAGAATAATGTAAGAGATCAGGATGTTAATTTGAAACTTTGCACTTGTAATTTTTTATTTGTATTCAGTGCAGACCCTCAGCACTTACCATTTCCACTAAGGCAAGCGCCAGCCTTTCATGCCTACTATCTAGGCATTTCGTTAGGGAAGGAGTGTTTCCAGCTATCAACTCCTCAGCAAGCATCAATTCCATAAATTCCCCCTACGGGGGGAGGAGAGAAAATACAACAACTTTGCCAGGGGATGGCTTTTCAAATAAGCTGTGTGATGGATGACAGCTGGAGGATTTTAAATGCAGTTAGCTTGATATATATTGTGACTTTTATAGAAGCGGCTTAATAAGCATTACCTTGAAACCGGTTAAATTGCTAGGCTTTTCTTAGCTGTCTTTAGTACCTGTAATATAGAGACCTGAACCCAAAAGTTCCCATGGTCCCATGTGAAATTGCATCATTCTGTGGTGTTGATTCACAACCTGTCATTGCAAACTCACAAAACAAAATCAGCTTGCACGCTGAAAGCCATGCATACAGGGAGAAGGAGAGGGAGAGATTGGCAGGATCTCAAAGGCTATGGAGTTCAGGATCAGTTCAGATAAAAACCAAATGTTCAATTTCTTATCTGAACTACAGCATGGAGGTCTCCCAGCAGATTCTTGTGACACTTCACAGCACAATCACATACTTCAGCAGTGAGGTTCCCAATATGTGGCTTTGTAAATCATCCCTGCATTCTTTCTGCCTTTCATTCCAATACTTCCGCTCTTTCTTCCCTCCTCTGATCCTTTTTTAAAAATCCATCACCGTAATTTCGTGCAATATTTTCATCTCCTGAAAGGGGGGCCGCTCTTGCTCTGGGTAGAGGAGTGAGGGAAGCTGCAATCAGGCAGGAGCTGCCTGTCTCCTTCCTGATCTCTTTTCATTTTACAGCAGCAGACATGCCAGAAAGTTTCTTCCCTTTCCCCAGCCTTGGGAGATAAGCAGGGATATAAATGTTCACCTTCCCCCAGGGGCGGAAGCTTTAGACAGACCAGTTGTCTCCACCTTTTGCAAGAAGGTAGGTTTCACAGATGAGTTGACTTCTGGATGCCCAGCAGCTAGCGGAGGTGGAAGCCCGAGTTGTGTCCACAATATTCTTTGTCATACTGGGAGACCAGACTTAAATAAAGCCTTGCCTGTACCCAGGCTCTGTTGGGCCGCCTGAAGCAGCTGGATGTAGTCAGTAGAGAACTGTGTGCAAGGAAGCTCTCTGCTGGCCTGAATCTGGTGACGGTGGGTGCTCTGCACTCTGCTCCAGACCTTTTACTGATGAAGGCATCAGGGATTAAGGTAATTTGTTGCCAAAAAGGAGCATGATGGTAAAAACTGTGTCGACCTCCCTTTCTGCTGCAATAAGGTAGTATGTATCACTTCTCAGTCTGCACTGGGTCTGGCTGGCTGCAAACAGATGCATTGTTTTGGCTGCTCATCATCATCACATCTGCAAGGGGTACCTTTCCCCTTGCCCCGCCTAAACGCAAGAAGCTCTTTGCATGTCTTTCCTTCCTCCATTCTGTGGGAAGTTTGTTTAAAAAAAAAAAACAAAAAACAACCAGTGTGTTAGACGTGGTGGGGAGGATTGCTAATGGATGACTATATCTGGGGACTAGAGGCTGATGGCAGGGAAATAGAGCAAGGGAGAAGCATCCTGTATGGCTCAGCACAAAGACTGCCGTGCTTTTTATCAGGGTCAGTGGCTTCATTTCTAGTTGCAGTATATTATGGCAATCCTGGAGGACGTAAAGATGCCAGAACAAACTGACCCGAGAGGTGGTGTTGTCATGTGGGGGACTGTTGTTACCTGGTCACTTCTGCACCTGACTGGATAAAGGTCTGTATTCTGGTCAGTCAGTCATTAAGGAGGGATATAGTCTAGTTTGTGTGCACGCATGTTCATTCTCATATCCAGAATCAGCAAAAATTGAAGAAAAATCCACAGTCTTGGAGATGTGAGTGCAATTCCCCTCTACAAAGGGTGATTCCCATGTGTCATTTGAAGCATTTTTTTTATGCCCTCAGCATTACCTCAGACCTCTGATTCCAAGTCATCCCCTATCCGGTTTCTCTGGGAAATCCACTTTTCTCAGATGTTTCTGGGCTCGGAAAGCAGCCCCCTTCCCCCTGAGAAGGGCTCCGTGCTCTGCTGAAGGGAATCAGCTGGGCAGCATCTTCAGTCGTGGTACTTCCAGTGATGCAGGAAGAGGCATATCCGCAGATTCCAGCTTGCACTGTCTGAGGGTGGGATTCTGGCTCCTGAACCCCAAACATCCCAGCTGGACATCTGATCCCCACTTGGCTGGGGAAGAAATGCCCAGCGGGGTTGCTGACCTAGCCTATGTCAAGGGACCTTCCTGGTGTCTGAATGAAGAGGAACACCAGATGTGTCTCCCATGGCACCAAGATGTCCCAGAAGCATTTGCCTGTGAGGCTGTCAGTGTCCCCTGTGCCCTTGCCTAGTAGGCTGCAAAGTTCCTGGCTGGGATTTGAAGAAGAAGCAGAGTTCACTCATCTTGAGGAGTGGTTTCTTCTTATCCATAGGTGAAAAGGCTTGTGCCTTTCTCTTGTATGGTGCAGACTGAGGTTGCTCCCTGTGGTATTCATTACTGTCCACCACAGCCACACACGGAGGCATGTGCCACACTGTGGCACAAGGAGCCTGGGACAATTCTGTAGAGTTCTGAAGTCCTTTTTGGCAGCTGTACCCAAAGGGCAGCAACGGGAAATGGCATTTTTGCTGCCAGGCTCCTCGCAGGTGGAGTCCCACAGGGGTCTGTCTTCCTCTTGCTTCATCCTGCATTGACGTACAACCTGTGGAGACCCCTCAGGCTCTGGTACCACAGAGTGCCCGTGAGAAGCGTCACAGTCCCTTGTTTGCAATCGCTGGTTGTTGGGGGGACGCTGGAGGACAGAGCTAGGCAGTGGGGCTTGCATGCCAACCCCACTGGTGCAGTCAGAGCCCCTGCTTACGTTTCGGTCAGGTTTAGTTGGAGGTGGTAGCATTGCTGCTGGTCGGGGCAGAGCTGGTGAGAGCAGGAGCTGGTGTGACAGGGCTTGTGCCTGTGCACAGATGGAGAGCCATAACGTGGTCCCCTTTAATCACTTGCTCATACACCTCAGCAGCATTGTGGAGTTATGGCTGGGTTCCCTGGTGGTGCTGGGCTCGTGTACAGCGAATGCAGCAAATATCCCTTTTCTTCTTTGCCTGGCCGTGAGTCTGGGTCTTAGCTCTGCCTGTGACCATGGGCATGCACGCTTTGCTCATCTCTTCCTGGGATGCAGAGGTGAAATTGGTGTCTGCAGGTGCTGGCCTTGAAGAGGCACCTGTGAGAGGTGCGCATCAGTGCCAGCAGAGGCCATCACCCAAGAACTTAAGTGAATACTTTGCCTTTGTTTTTGGGAAGAAAACCCTGGGGGAAAAAGGAAAACCAAATAATAGCAACAAGGTTATGAAAATGGAAAAACAATAATCAAAAGGAGAGCAAACTGTGCAGCTTAATGCACTCAAATTGAGGTGAGCCAATAACCTCTATCCCAGCGATGAGAAAGAGCTGCCTCACAAAATCAGAGGGTCAGAGGGAAATATTTTTAACAAAGCCTGGAGTAGTGCCATATCTCTAAGGATTAATAATAGTAATGCCCAATGTTTGAAAAGGATGAAAAATGATCCAAGGAAAATTCCAGGCTGTTAGTGCAAGGCCTTTGAATGTTTTTTCAGGCAAAGACTGATTAAAGACATGTTGTCAAGGGAAAAATGGGATAAAATGTGACACAGATTTTCTAAAGATAGATCTTGCCAGACTAATCCAATAACTTTTTGATAAGATAACTGATTTTCTACCCCAAGGAAATTCAGTAGATTTCATCTGTTTGGACTTGAGTGAACAATTTGATGCAGTCCATGCAGGGAGCTATTAGTTAGGATGGAGAAGATGGGGTTAGTAAGGGAATTGGAAAGTGAGCAGGGGCTGGCTTCACGAGAGAGGTAGCAAGGGCTGCATTGGCTGTGATAGGGTTACAAGCAGAGATCTTCAGCTCTCACTCATAAGAACCGGTATTTTTTAATTTTCAGAAAGGGTTTTGGCACAAATCTTAGCAGTGTGCTCATGAAGTTAAAATTTGCTGATGCCATGGTGCTGAGAGGCATTGTCCTGACAGAGGAAGTTTGGGAAATCATCCAGGAAAAAGTGGATGACCTTGAGGGCTGGGACAAAAGAAATGGGATGAAATGCAATTTTCCACAAATGGAAGGCAAACACGCGGAAATGAATTGGAAAAAATCATAGTGCAGTGTATATGTAACATATACACTATATATGCAGCATAAGATATATATATTGGGAGCCGAGTATTGGAAAGGTGGTGGTAAAGACTGTAGAGCAGTGTTTCATCTCAGAATGGCTGTAAACCACAAAAGTGGATTTTTCCCCAGCCATAAAAAAAACCCAAACCAAATGCATTTTGAAGATGCATTGGGAGAAGTATTTCCAGTAGGAGGAGGAAAATATTGGTGCCTCTGTACATGAAAGTGGTAGGAAGTGATGTGGAATCGCAAATCCTGTGTCCGAGTCAAGAAAATATTCACATTGGACCCAGTAGAGAGAAATGGGCTGGGGTGGTTTGAGTTTTGACAAAACATTCTTATGAAGGAAGCCTAGAAGAAAGGGACTCATTCAGCTGAGCAAAGTGGGTGCTGAGGGAACGTGTGACTCTTCTCCAGAAATACAGTAAACACCGCAGAAGGAAAAATACACTATTTAAAGGGCAGCGTGGACACAGGAATATGTGAATGTTAACAAGTCATAAGTTCAAACTGAAAGCGTAGATGGATCTGAGCCTTGCTGCAGCGTAGGACTGGGTTTATTAACCCTCCAGCCCCATATGCTTCAGCAGCCACTGCCCCATTGCAGCCATAGCCAGGGCTCCCAGTTGCATTTACAGCTCTGATTCAGAAAGGTCTCTGGGCAAATGCAATGCCTGCCTTTGAAAACTTGTCTTTAATTGAAAAAAAGTCCTAATTTCCAGTTAGGCTTGGCCTGAGAATACCTAAATCTGCTTTTCTGTCAGGGACCATCCTTTTAAAAGAAGGCAGTCTAGGAAAATAGGATTATCAACCTCAAGAGTGTAGCTTATTTAACATGCGAGCATCCTTGGGTCATTCTAGAGAGTTTTCTTAAAACTGTGGAAAGGGAAAAGTACAGCAACATAAAGGGCAGATGTGTTATTTTGTTCTTTCAGAGCAGTCTGTACCATTTGCCATGTCATCGTAATACCATACCGCACATGCAATTCTAACTTGAAAGTGAAAGAGGAAGAGTTGCATTTAATGTTTTATTTATGGAAATCCTGTGCCTGTGCTAGAGCATGAAAATATAAATAGACTTTAATAAATAGAGATTTGAAGGCAGAAAAATATTTCCACTGCTCTTTGCTCTCTCTTAAAATGTGCTGTGTAAGGGGCCGAGTTTCTGGAGAGGGAGAGAGTAAAAAATCACTAAGAAATTCTGCTATTTAATTACATACAGCCACTTTTAAGTGGAGATGGTTGGTGTTTGCCTGGCTCCTTGAACGTCCTTGTTCTTCCCACAAATTTTCACTACTCCTTTAACATCAGCCATGGCTATTGCCATAATTAGACACAAAATGGCAAACCAGCGAGCAGTAGCAAACAAGCTACTTGACAAAATCCAGCAGTCTCTTGGGGCAGATGGTGCCAGTGGATGAAGGAGATTTTATTACTTAAAAGGTAGAGCACGGGTTTCCTGAGGTGAATCTCAACTTCTCCTGCCAACTGGCTGCTTGAAGACAACAGTAATAAAAAAAATACTGAAGTGGAGGACCTTGTCCTCATGTTCTCCTTCACTTTTCGGGCAGAACACACTTGTATTTTTATGGGCTTTAGGATCCAGCTTCCTGGGTTTTTCCCATTGCAAGCAAGTTCATTACTGTTTCATATGCTCTGTCTCTATACACATTCCTGAATATAATAATCAGGATACAGATAACATACTGTCTTCCACTCCTAAGTGAATACTTGTGCTACCTATTTATATGAAAGATGAAGCTGACCCAAATTCTCCTATGATATGTTGGCCTTGTTCAAAATCTGAAGTCAGAATATGTCTGAACATGGTTCCTGGCTTATGTACATGGGAATGTAATATAAAGAGTGTTTTGAAATACAGATTTTGAGTCTTGATTTGATAGTCACACCACTTTTTACATTTATTTTCCAGTATCTGTAACCAATTTATTCTCAGGCCTTTGACAAGAATAAGAAGTTGGCTAATAAATATCTGTAGTATTTTTATTTTCTTGTCTTAATTTGGCTCCTGATTAAAGTAAATGGAGATACTTAATGTCTGTATTAAAAAGTAGTGTTCTTCATTACTTTGATCAACATGTCTGTGCTTATGTTTCCCTCTCTAAAACTGAAAATGCAAATAATTGTCTCAATATAGTATTTATATTGGAGTCCTATTAATATCAGAATTATAGTCCCTTTTAAAGCACCGCGTTAAAAAAAAAAAAAAAAAAAAAGAGTGCTCACAAATTTAAGTCAAATTGTCTGCCGCTCCTGTTATTGCCGTTTGTGTCTGTAGTCTCACTGAAGAGCCCCAGGCAAGAAACAGGACCCTGTTGTGCTATGGGCTGTGCATACCCAGATCAAAACTGTGATCCCTGACCCCAAGAAATTCAGCATTGCAAATGTATGTATATTGCTGGCAAAAATATGACTTCTTCCAGACTTCCAACCAGCTGAACTATAATTTCTGACTCAAGACCTCGTTCATATTTAGGTCAGAGACAGACTGAATAAACTCCACAGAGCTAAAAACATGGACTTAATTAATAGATTATCATTCTTTTAATTGAAAGGGCTGGCGATCAAGTCCTGGGTGGACAAACAAGGGTTTGGTGCTTAGTTATCAGGATGATGATCTGTTCATTTCAGTGGAGGGGAACGTTTGGGCTGCTGCTCATTGGAGTCAGCACTCCATTTCTTTTAAATCAACTATTAGTATGCTGTGCCAGCATGTATAGCTTAGAACGTGATTAAGACATTCCTGCTTCTATTTTACAGAGTTTCTTTACAGAGCATTGGGGTTTTTTTTCCTTTTTAATTGTCCACTACTGACTATAGCAATAATCCCCTCCCAAAGAACAAATAGTTAAAAAACTATGTAGTAACAGAGCTGCTGTGTCTATGTTATGATGGAAACACTTTGCCTTTGAATGATCCATTTTCCCAAATGCATTCAATCCATGAGTAACTTGTTAAAGATCTGCACAGACTCTGTCTGCCAGTCAGAGTGAAAATGAAACACCCCCCCCCAACAAACCACTTGCATTTAAACCATTGCTGTAGACATGCTGCATTATATTTTTGTAATGTGGGTTTGGGAAAAGATAAAAATAATGTGCTGTACTGCTAGGAGCCATTATAAATGAAGAAGATTATCTTTGATTCCTTGCAGAGGGTTGAGTATTTCAGAGTATGATTGTCATGGTCACCGTGCAGCATTTGACAGTGACCATTCGCAAATAGTTAATGTTACCATGGCATTCCCATATAAAGGCAAAGTAAGTTTAATTATGTGCAGTGGCAACACTAATGATCTTGAAGATAACTGCTGTGGAAGCAATATCTGTGAGGAATTAAAAGAAGACTTGGAGAAAATTGTATTACATTGTCAGTTAAAAAATGCAGTCACAACTTTGCTACAGATACAAAAGCAGGAAGAGTTCACCTATTTCTATTTTTCCTTTTACTTCTAGAAGCAATTGTTTGCTTGATTCAAGGTAGGGAGGGACCAGTTAGGGAGCTTACAGGCTGAGTGATTGAACGCCTCAATCAAAGGGGCAGATTTGCTGTTGAGCACAAGGACTGTGGTCAGTGTATGTTATTAATTCAGGCATGTTATTTCTCAGCTCTGAAAGTGGGAGCATGTGTACAGCAGCGGTTGTGCCAAGGAGCCTATCCAGCTCCACAGGTTGCTGAACAGGGAAATCTAAAATAGGCTCAGTCTGTTGAGAGAGGACATCACCCTCAAAGGATGCTGGTCAGTCCTGCCTTTGTCAATGTGTCGCCTCTGGGGGACCTGAAAGTTCACCTGACCCAGCCAACATCTGGGGTGGTGAAGTCCTGCCATCCCGAGACTGTCCCTAGGGAGAAGAGGGAGGGAAGAGCGTTGGTCCCCTATGGTCTTCTGCTTCTACCATCAGCCTGCCCTGTCCCTTTGATGAAAAAGTACCTTTTCTGCAGGGTGAGGTGTTCAGGAAAGGACAACCTGTGTGAACACTGGCAGCTGGCAGAATCTGCCAACGAACCAAGGTGGCCTTGGAGGGGACATCCCACAGTTGGGCCAGTGACAGCCTCCTGTGTGCTTGGAAAGATCACAAAGACTTTGGCAAAAGGGCTGTGACCTGTGCAGCTGGGGAGGTTTCCAGCTCTGTCTGTGCTTACACTGGCTTCCCTTGCTTTGCAGGCACAGTTTCACAACTCTAAAAAGTGACCCTATATATTTAGCTGACTTAACCATTCGTCAACCTTATTTTTCAAGCTTCTTCCCATCCCTTTCCCACCTCTTGACAGCTTGTCAGTGTATTTGTTGCAGTCCAAAGTTAAGAAGTCTTGAATGAGTCAAGCCTGGGTGCCTATTCCCATCCTCCTGTTTCTGTCTTGCATCCTTTAATATGTGTGATTTTGGATGGTGTCCGTGGTGGAGCAGCACTCCTTTACACAGTGTAATACGGAGCAGAGGCCCTCTGCTCTTTTGGAATCAACATTATGCAATTAATGGTATGAAGGAGGACTTGTGGAGCAAATGCAGTGACGTGGTGGCTTAGGGTTGATTTTTGATGGATTTGGGGGTTGGGTTTTTTTTTATTTTTCAGTTTTCATTTTGAAACATGACTGCTTGGTCTGTCTGCTGTACTGCCTTCTCAGTTGGCTTTCTCCAATGTTAAAAGTGAGGCTGTGCTCTCCTATTTTGTACTTGTAGTTCCTGATCACTTTTGATCTGTCTCTTCACTGCTTTTTATCTGTATGTGTTAAATCTCCTTTTCCTTTACTCATTCATCTCTCTGACTTTTTGAGACATTGCTATGTTTTCTCTTCTGAAGCATCATCCATTCCTTTCCCTTGCATCATGCTTGTGTTTTATTAAACTCCCCAGTTTGATCACGATCCATTTTATTAGTCAACATATGACAGTGGTGGCACCGGCAATGATCTTTGTCAGATTTTGCCGTATAGCTTCCTTTGCTATGTCCCATAAATCAGGGCTGTAACTCACTCATGATGGGTCCTTTTTGGGCAATGGACCACTGCTAGTGGTACTAAGTTGTGGTTTATTGCTTTGTGGTACTTGGTCTAGATCGCATTTCATCACTGCTGGTGTCCCAGCAGCCGTGCAGCCCAGGTGCTCCCCTGCATCCCTGTTATTGTTACAGTGTTTGTGCAGCTGTGGCATCCCGGAGCCCTTGGAGCAAGACCCTTATCCCCCTAGCTGACTGAGAAGTACTGATTTGCTGATAGCCAATATCAGCTGTAATTAATGAGCTTCCTTGGCTATAGCAGCACTGATGTGCTTTTAGGGGACCAGAGCCATCATGGTGGAGTTACTTATGGAGAAGTAAGTAATTTCTGAATCTGTGCCAGAGTAGAGATCTGGGCAGCCCATACAGGATAGGTGAGATAGGTCCTTGTTCCTCCTTCCTCCCTTGTGTGGGTGTGCAACCCAGGTCAAAATCTGGCTGTTTATTTTTAAAGAGGAGATCATCAACTATCATTTTGCATGCGCGGAGCTGGGCTGACGTCAGTGGAGCTCTGCCTGTTCCTGCCAGCACCGAGTTTGACCCATTTTATTCAGATCGGTGTTACATACCTCAGTACAAATGATGAAGCAGTGACTTAATACAGGCAGTGATTCATAGTGGCAGACAACTCTGCAGTCCTCAGAGGATGTCTAGATCCTTCCATAGCTGCACTTTGCTGAGGAACCACCTTTTTCAGCCCAGAGTCATCTGGAAATGGCCAGCTGCAGCTGGGAGGTCCAGACTCTCTCTCCATGAACCAAAACCCCCACCACCTAACTTCTGAGCATGCTTTATCTTTGCCATACATTAAAGGAGGGCACAGATGATCTCTAGAATCTCATGCTATGAGGGTAACAAGTACCAAATGTTGCTGTAGCTCTTGTGTCAGAAATGTGCCGTACAGTGTGAATGTGTTAAGCTGCAATTGCTCCTGTGGATCTTGGTGTCATTGAGCTCAGCCCTCAGTATCTGTGCTGGTTTTGCTTTTTCCTTAAACTTGCTCAGAAACTACTGCAGAAAACTCTTGCTATGCATTGCTTTCTTAATCTCTGTGGTTTTTAATATTCTGGCATATTACTGGTGCAGAATCTGTTACTGCTGTTATGGTGTATTTGTTGTAACCGAGTGTTGTGTATTATTAATCTTGCAGCATGCTGTTGTGATGAAGTGTCATCCTTGTTCCCCTGAGTAATGATACTCCAAGCATACCTTGTTTGCATTCTTAGGACATCAACTCTTTAGCAGTCAAATCCCAAACTGAGCACATAGTATGAACATCAACAGACTATCTGTTGTCTTTCAGACTGGTCGTGGCCCAGCACAGCAGAGAGCAAGCTTTGAGCACAGATGCCAGTTTCAGTACTAAGTCCTGCAGAAGCTTTGATCAAAATACTTTGTGTTTTTCATCTCACTTTCCTTCCTCTGTTGAAAGAGTAGCTATTGCTGCATACCACTGCTTTTATATAAACAGCATATTTGTTGCATATTGCTGTTAAATATTAAGCAGTGTTATATATTTTTAAAGCTCTGATAAAGCACTTTGAAGAAGAAATTTAAATGATAATGATGTGCTGTTTATATTTTTCTTTTGGTTTCCTGCATTTTTTTACATACGAAATAGAAAACAAGTATTTGATGTATGTTTCACTTTTTCACTTTTGATCTTCATTTTGGTGTTCATTCGTAGTAGCCCCTCGTTTTCTGACCTAGCATTCTTGGAGAATGAAAGTGATGTTTTTCCAAACAGTCCTTTATCCAAGTTCACACCAAAAGCACTGTGGATTTGGACTCCACCCTCTGCCCCAGACACTCCTCAGCATGAAAGAAAAGCAAATCTGTCTTTTAATAAGATGAAACAAAGTTGGATAAACATCAGACTTGAATTGCCTGGCTTTCTCTAGAGCTTTAGATTCACATCTTGCTAAATAACTCCAGCCCTTCTTCTGTTTGAAATGGGTATCTTGAGCAGTTTACAGTTTGGAGATCTTTTGAGTAAGACCTTAAAAGAATGACATCTCGTCTGTTAGACGCAGCCAGCAAGGATTTGTGGTGTTTTGCCAAGATTACCTGGCAAGTCTGCCTTCTCCCTGATCATATATATGGTGCACTGATCTACAGGTGGCCCTGCTTGAGCAGGGGAGTTGGAGGACCAGATGACCTCCGGAGGTCCCTTCCAACCTCAGCCAGTCTGGGATTCTGCAACTTGCAGAAAAGGCTTCCCTGTTACTGTACTGGGCTGTGCTGGGAAGATCCTTAAAGGTGTTAGGAGTGACATTATTTTCTTTGTTGTGTTGACAATGATTATACATCCATTTGATGTAATTTCAAAGCTTACTGAAGCCACTGAAACTTTTCAGAGATCGAGGGGACCAGATAACCTCACTGTGCAGTGAGAAAACTTGCAATGAGACTGGTATTGTGCATTGCTTAAACAGGGAAACAAAATCAAGTGAAAGCTGTGCTTTTTTTGCCCAATTTTTTATAAAATGTACTTGTCCCATGAAGGATAGACCAAGGGCAATCTCCATTAGCTCGCATTAACATTTCCTATTCAGCACTTCCCTCAAACACGCAGGTCAAAGGAGAATGAATATGTGCATGACCTACATCCTTCAAAGACAGGGCAAAGTATTATTTTTGTAGGAACAGCGAGGCCTGTCCTCTGATTGTCCTCTGAGGGAGTGTATTTCTCACATCCACAGAATTGACGACTGTTTTTGTGCATCTCGGAAACTGGATGCAGTTGCCACTGAAGCGAAGTTCAAGCAGGACCTGGGCTTCCGGATGCTCAACTGTGGCCGGACAGATCTGGTTAAACAAGCCATATCCTTGCTGGGGCCGGATGGGATTAACAGCATGAGTGAACAGGTAACGAGATAGAAACGTAAAGAAACGACTGTGAAATGTGAGAGTTTTGTCTGCTTATCACAGAAAACAAGCCCCAGCTTTCACCTAAACATAGGCAGGACCTTAATGCTTTATGTGCATTACTTAACACTGAGGTAAAGCATTGCCAGGTGAACATCTACGTTAAGTTTGGTCTTTCCGAGCTGTATTGATTCGTTGGTACTGAGGTAACTAACTCAGCACGAGGGCATGTGCATCCCCTGAAATCTTAACAGTGAACTGAGTCGAATAAAGCCAGAAGATCCCAAGAGAGTTTAGCGTTCATCTGAATACTTAAAACTGCTGCAGTGCCGTGAACAGTGGTGTGGGGCATGGCTTCGTGTGGTGAGCATTCTAACACTGAACACTGCCTTGGGATCTGCAACACTTTTCACGTACACCCCTGGCAGGAAACAATTAATTGCTGGCACTCTTTAATTGAGTTCAGCCCAGTTTGAACTGACCTTCCAGAGGTGAAGGTATCTCTGCAGTGTTACCCCTCCGCTGGTCATTGTGGACAACATCCACCAGTTGAGAAGCCTTAATTTCCCTGGAGTTACACCTTCATGAGACTGGTGGTTGTGTCTGGGGATAAGCCTGCCTCTGCAGCTACCTACTAGCAGCAGTCTGTTGGACTGTGATGCTCACCAAGGTGGTTCCCCCTTCCCAGTGGGAAATGATGGCCGTGGATACTACAGTTTCCTCTTAGAGTCCACTGAATTTTCCGGTCCCCCTGGTAAAAGTGTCACTGCATGTTCCCAGAGCTGTGGCATCTCCTTTGGCAGGAGGCAGGTAGCTGCCACCCCTGAGGTGGTCACTTGGGACAGGAGCTGAACTGCTAGTGTGTTTAGTCTTCTGAGATGAAAGCTGCTCCAAGATTGTGAGTTACGTTGCTGTTCAGTAGCTTCAGACCGAGTCAATATTGTGGATTTGTTGGAGAAAAACTTAAGGGCAGTACTTCCTGAAATTAAAAAAATTGTATCAGGCTGCTCATTCCAAGGTTCATACATTATATTTTTTAATTTATTATTATTTTAAATTAGTCTGAACCTGGAAACTTTTCACAATATATTTCCTCTGTCCTCCAGGCTGAAACCTGGGAACACTGGCTTAATTCATCGAAGCACCTAATCATATGCTTATCCCTGGATGTACGCTTACATCCTTATTTGAAAGTTAAGCTTGTGCTTAAATGCTTTGCTGGATCAAACATCCCACATCTTGTGAGATCCCACATGTTGTAGGGTCCCACATCTTGTAGGACAGAGCCCTAAGCAATACAAGGCTGAAAGAGAGTACTTTTTTTATTTTGCCAAAAGCCAAATGCGCTTTGATGCACTGACTGTGCACCTTGTTACCATGTTCCTGTGTCAAACACTAATGACGGGCTCATTAAAAATCCATTCCTCTCGCTTGCAAAGAGAGGGGGGCTGAGCAATGCTGCAGCACAAGGCTGAGCTGCAGAGCAAGCCTGGGGGGACTGGCAGAGGCAAAAGCAGCAGGGACAGCAGTGCAAGGGAAGAGGAGGTTGGAAACCTTATTAACTCTTTAGAACCCTGATACTGCAGAATGACATTCTGAGCCCCTTTTAGTCAGTGGTAAGTCCGTCTTCAGCTTCAGCAGTGCCAAAATATCCCATGTCGTCCCCAGGCAGACCCTTTGCTCCAGGCATTGCTACAGGGTTATTTGCCATGGCTGCCCACGTGCTGCATCTTGCAGGGGTGAGCACCGGCACAGGATTTCAAATTCTTTTCTTCAGATCTGATTAGACCCCTTGTGCTAATTTTTTTTATATATTTATCAATTATTATTTTTTTTAATTATCAAATGATGCCACTTACAGAAATAAAAAAAAACAGTTGAAAGAACATGTCTTTAATTTTAAGTTGCCATCCTGTCTGCATGTTTCAAGGTCCAAACACAATTTTTTGTAATTCTTGTGGTCCTGTTTGTTCCTGTAGTGTGTATGGACTGCCAAAGGAAATGTTTTGCCACTGACTGTAGCTGAAGTAGTTTCAAATTCTCTTTGCAAGTAACTTCAAGTCACTCAACTTTGCAAGAAACTTCAAGAACTCTCCTTGCCTGGGGTGAACTTGTTTTTTCTTGATATTGGCATGAGTCCCTAAATGCCTATACCCTTATTCTGTGTCTCTGTAAGACACTGGAGATCTGCTCCTGTGAAATGGTCAGTGTGTTTCAGGAGAGATCTAAATACCTTGCAGGGGCAAACCTTAATTTATATTTTCTCTACAAGAGCAGCCTGTCCATATATAAGCACCAACTACCTTTAGCCTTGCATGCAAACAGGAAAAATGGGGCAGTTCAACCAAAACAGTGGTGCTGGGCTCTTGCTGGGAAGAGAGGTGTCATGGCTCTGTGACTGGCCATGCTGGGCACTTCCAGTTTCTCTGAAAATCACTTCACTTCACGGCAGCACTCAGGTTAAAGAGCAAATGGGCTATCGTCTGACAGCAAATTTACCAGGGGACCTTGAGATAGGCTATAAACCTGCATGAGAGGTAGCTGCGTGCTACAGTAGATTTACTGTAAACCAACTGGTGGCTGTTTATCAACACCCCCTACTGTATTTAATAAGCAGCTTTTTCTGTTATAATTTATGGTAGATTTAACAACTTTTTCAGGGGTTCATCTGGACTCATTACCACAGCCACGGTAATACTTATCTTAAGGGAAATGGTGATCAGCCACAGCAGGTATTTTAGATTAATACAAATGGCATTGTGGTGGTTCTGTAGTGAAGGGTCACTTAATCTACTTTTCCTCCAAAAAGGGCCACGTTTTCCTAGAGACGGCAACTTGCAGCAATACTGTCTGGCATTTCATTTAAAATTAAGTCCTTGTTTGCTAGGGAGTGCTGTACAAAGCCTTGACATTCCCAGCCCCTTACGGTATCTGCATTAAAAAAGCTGTGCCCAAATCTGACCTATCTTAAAGAGGACTTGAGATGCTTTTAAAGACTCTTTCAGTTACTAAAAGGTTAGTTTTTATGAAACTGTGTTCATAGAAAACTGAATAGAATTACTCTCTTTAAAATACCGGTGGAAATACAGTTGCTTTGATAAAAACATTTCTCGGGCTCCAAAAACAAAGATGCTCGGTTTAGTATATGAAGGTGGAGATGAGGCTGGCAAGCCTGGTTTCACTCACCATGCTGAGGATGCTGAGGATAACGTGAAAAAAACACAGTCAACACAAGTGACAACAAAAATGGAGATTTTACAAAAATGTTCAGCTTTTGCTAGTCTGAGGGGCATGTCTGTAACAGAGGTAATGGCTTTCATTACATACATACTGTTAGTCTTGATGATATATACTTAAATAATTGTTTAAGAAAATTAAAGAGAGTTCTGTGTTAAATTTGTCAATTCCTTTGTTTTTTAACTCCAAAAAATGACTAGGGCATGACTCCACTGATGTATGCTTGTGTCAGGGGTGATGAGGCTATGGTGCAGATGCTGCTAGATGCTGGAGCAGATCTGAATGCTGAGGTGAGGACTTTCTGTTGGTTGTATCTTTGTTCTGTTATTTGTCTACATCTTAAACTACCCCCTGCAACTGTAGTAGAGGGAAAATTCCAAGAATTAAAAAAAAGATAAATTTCTCTTATCCTCCATGGCACCACGTGAAATGAATAGTGAAATCAGACTGCATTAGGTTAAAATTGGGATTCACTGCACAGAAGGGGGTCAAGTCATCAGACTTGCCCCACAGGTAATATCAATTTAGTTGTGTTTGCACACTGCGAATGAATACAGGCGTTAGTGCTAGCACAGAGCACAGCTCCAATGATACTGGAAGGACTCCCTGAATCTTAGCTGAGTTAAAGTGAAGGGGGTAAAAGAAATATCTGTCTGGTAATGTGCCAAAGCTTGAGCATTTCTATGCATCGGGATGTTCCAGCTAAGCATCCCCAGCACACAAGTGCAATGTAGATTCCACTGTTTTGTTTTACAAAGTACCTTGGTGTAAAAACTGTTGAATAAGGAGCTTGAAGCTCCCAGAATATAAATGTCTCTTTGATGAATGCACATCACAAACTTACACAATCTGTCCACCAAACAATCTGTGGTCCAACTCAGTGCAATGCAGGTATGTACATTTTTTAAAAGCCGTTTGAAAATCCGTGAAAGAATTATTTGTTAATGATTCCAGTTTCAATTTGTTGAGGTCATGAGTAAATTAAGCTGTCTGCTTCACTTATCTGTGTTCCATCTGTTCTGTTTGGACTTGAGCGAGCTGATAAATTGTAGTCACTGCTTTCAGCCAGACGTTTTGCACTTTTGAAAAATCTAATTTAAAAGCAGAAATGGATGTCACTTTTAAGAGACCGATAGTCACTACTATGTGACTGCTGTTTGGTGGCTTATGTGAAGTCAGCTGATGATTTCAGTTCCCCAAATTCAAGCACACCACCCTCAAGAGCTGGCAATAATTGAATACTTGAACCCTTGTCAGCACTCTCAGTAGGTACACCAAAGACTGGCTGGGCATGGAGACTGATCTCTCCTTTAACCCTGCCTGTGCCTCAGAGGTGAGATGGCATTAGCTGGTTCCTAGGACAAGTTTTCATTAGGAGCAGTCCTCCCAGTTGGTCCAGTAATATTCCAGACTTGAAGCAAATGCAAATTTAAACAGTTTTGTCTTCCTGAAACTGCTGACATCTGAGAGAACAGCTCTAGTGAGGAATGTGAACCTCCCTGATTCATTTCTGTAGAGTGTTTGCTCTAAAATGAAATGAAAACACTTTGGGACAAGAACTGTGAATAATTATGGTGTGCAATTATGAGATGATTTGTGCACACCACAACGAACTGTGCAAATTGGGCAATTACAGCAAAAAAAAGGCAAATCAACCATGAACAAAAATAAATACTCTGTCAGGTGCCTGCATCATTTTCCCCCTTTCACTTTGCAAATCAGTTATATATATATATATATGTTTCCAAAAGTAGCGTCAAATACTGGGTGCCTCCCTTTTTGATTGCCCATCTTTAGCAAAAATGGACTCATTTCCAGATGTGCTGAGAAGCTGCAGTTTGCTTTGGAGTCAGAGGGACCTGTAGCTGCTCAGCAAATCTCAACTGAGGCCTTAAAAGCCCAGTCCACCACAGGTCTTTTGCAACACCATGTCATCTGGAAAGAACTCTAATCCAAAAACCAAAGGAGCAAAGGAGTTAGGATGACTTCCTTTTCTATGCCGCTTTCCGTGGGCTGCCCCAAACAGTGGTGAGAGGCCATGCTTGAGGAGGAGCTGGATGTGTTCACTAAACTGTGATCGTGCCCATCCTCAGCCTCCGCTGCTCTTGCTCCCCAGCCTAAACCTCAAGGCACAAGCTGCTCAATCCTCTTCCTTCTAAGCAAACACAGACCCAAAGAAGTACCATGCCTTTGCTGAGAGGCCAGCAAACTTTTCCTGTTACACTTTGAGCTCTCTCCTTGGCAAACCTGGGTGATGACAGCCAGGTGCTGGTGCAGATCCACTCTGGCAAGTTGCAGGATCTGCATGGGCTCTTCAGTGTTTGCCCTCATCCCTGTCCTTGGGACTGAGGTCCTGGTCGTGTGCTTCTAGCAAAACGCTGCATGTGGTGCTTGGAAATGTGAGCTGCTAGTGCAACTGAGCATTTAATAACTGGCCCTGCTCCCCTACATGGATAAAAGTACTTCAGACAAGATAGTGAAAGCATAGCTGGCTGATGAGATGGTTCATCTTTTACTCTGATTTTAGTCCTCCTCTGAAGGTCAATAATAAGATTTTGAATTTTAGTGTCACACTCCATCTGAGTGTGCAGTCTTGGATTGCAAATGTTCATTAGATTTTTACCATCTTTGTGAACCTCGTCAATATTAATACCCCCCTCTTCAAGACAGGGAATGGGAAGCAGAGTGGTTATTCATCTTCCCCGATGTCTGCACTAGAGGAACCAGGCGCTAAGGCATAGAAAATCGAAGGAGCAATGTGAAAAATACCATTTTGTTTTCTAAGGATATAGTTTGCATCTGTCTTAACTGTCACCACCCTGCTCTTTTAGCTCAACTCAGACAGGAGAAGACAGTAAAAATGACAGTTTTTTTAAATCATTCCTGAAGTGCTACTCTGCCCCTTCACTTCGCAGCTATATTTTTCCTCCAGTGGGAGAGGAGGAGCCTGGAAGCACACCTGTGCACTCTAGGGTAGGGCTTGTGATGTGTCTTTCATGACAGCAGTGACAAATGTCATAGGAGTTTATGTGGAAAGGATTTCTTTGGGCCTGGAGCAATCCCAAGACCCAGAGCTGTTGGTACAGGGTCTGGTGAAGTCAGTGGGAGTGATCCTTAGCTGTAAGTGTCCTGATCCGTCCCTGCTTCCCCAGTGTGTGCTGCTGTAACCAGCTGTGGATGTTTTGACCTTGTGCAAAAGTATCTGGTGGCCAGTGGTTTAGATGGAGCTACAGTAGTTGGTAAAAAGACTTCATTTGGTATGGACTCTATTCAAGCTGTCAAATCAGCATGAACAGTTTTACTATTGAGAAAATTTTTACAGGAAAAAAAAATGAAGCCAATCATTTTGTAAAGCACCCTTCCCAGGTTTTCTATTTCACTTATCCCTCACGTGCCTGGCTTTCAGGCAGGTTGAATTTTATTACGTATAGCTCTTTAAAAAAAATAACTTTAATTTGTTTGTAGGTTGTCAGTACTGCTCATAAATACCCATCCGTCCACCCTGAGACCCGCCATTGGACAGCTCTGACATTTGCTGTGTTGCATGGACATATTCCTGTAGTTCAGGTATTATTGTATTTCCCTACCTGCATCTCATTCTTTTGTTTCTCCTCTTCAGTTCTAATTACATCCATCTCAAACCAGTATCCTCTTGTCATACTCATATTGGTTACTTCTGCTTCTTCTAGAGTGTACTGATATATAAAAGACCTATTATATAGTGAATGTGGTGTTCAAACCTTTAACCAATATGAGGTTTAAATAGGACAATCTTAAAGCAAAATTGCACCAAAGAAAGTCTGACAACTCCTTGTGCTCCTTCCTGACCACTTGTTTTATATGTTTGTTTATTCATTCATTACACTTTCTTACACTATAATACTCTAGCAAACAGAAAACTGCTGCCTTGGTGGAGAAGAGGTGGACAAACAGCCCTTGTGCTGCTCCAGAGGGGGAGAAGCACTCGCTCTCCTTCCCCCATTGAGGTGTCACGTAGGGTATGCTGGTTCTGTGCTTTGGCATCTCAGACACTGAGAAGGTTTATTCTTCAAAACAGCTGTGTCTATGGCACACTTAATGAAGCGCCAAAACTGTGAAGGTCTCAAGACAGAAATGGCCAAGAGGGGGCTGGAGCACAGGCTCCATCCTGCTCTTCTTGGCCAGTGTTGTTTTCAGCATTGTTGTTATTCACGTGGAAGTGTCCCTGATGGAGATCACAGCTTTTGGACTCATTGCCACAATTGGTTCTTAAGAATTGCCTTTCTTTTGGTCATGTCTTTATGATGGAGGCAATTGAAATCTAATCCATTTTAGGATGGTGCTGGGCTTCTAGAAGACCATGAAGGAAGGATGCTTGTTGGGCTAATTTTCAGTACTTCCATCTTCAGTGCATTACTTCCTTAACACTGACCTTACCCCATTTCCCATTCAGAAACACTGGGTTACACTTTTTTGGCTCTAAAGCTGGACACTAGTGTTCCTGGTGTCTGGCAGCGTAAAATGAGCGAAAAAAGGAATCAGTTTGCCTCTGTGAAACAATGGGCAGAATTTGCATGTCACTTGTCTCCATCATATCTGGTTTGCAGATGACAAGAAGCATTAGATTCTCATTCGTCACTGTTCATGAACTCTGAAGACTGTGATATCCCCAGTTGCTCTAAATAGTGAATTTTCTTTCTAGCTGCTGCTGGATGCTGGAGCAAAGGTAGAAGGTTCCTTGGAGCATGGAGAGGAAAATTACTCTGAAACTCCTTTACAGTTGGCAGCAGCTGCTGGTAAGGACTTTCTTCTCCCACTGTAATATATTCTTCAGTTGTTATCTGTGTTTTAGGTGGGCAAATACTAGATTTTGAAAGAAGTAAAAATGCGTCTCTTGACTTGCAGGAAATTTTGAACTGGTCAGTTTACTGTTGGAGCGAGGAGCTGACCCCATGATAGGAACAATGTACAGGAATGGCATTTCCATGACTCCACAAGGTGACATGAACTCTTTCAGTCAGGCTGCTGCACATGGACACAGGTAGAGTGGGAACAAGTCTAGTGGCATCCTTCAAGTGCTTATTTTTTGCCTCGGCATCCGGTTTGAGCAGATGGGTGAAAGTTCTGCATGAATAAATGAACATGCCACCAACTGAGCAGAGATGTAAGGCTTTTTGCTAGCATGTGAATTTAACCAGTTGGTGGTACAAGCTGCTTTTTGATACCTGATTTAAAAAAAAGGAAAGGGACTCCTTGTGGTGTGTTGCAATGTAATGGTTGTTAAATGGCAGCTGATGTGACTGCAGAAAGGAATGCCAAAGACATTCCTTCTGAATGTCTTGATGTATTTCTCAGGTTTGAGCGAATGGTGTCTGTACTGCTGCAGCCTTAATTTTTGTTGAATAGAGTTTCTCCATCTGTGTTTACTGCAAAGTCCTGTGTGTCTTCACGTTGTATGTATGCTGCAAATTTTTTTTTAAAAAAAGTAATGAAATGAGCACCTGGCATGCATGATCTTGCAACGCTCAGGAGTTGACTGCAGTGTAATGGATTAGTATTATGATCTTCACGTTCCTACTTTTCTGATTGTAGCCATCCAGAGGAACATAGATACAGGTTAGAGACAGTACCTACCGTCTGTTTGCTTAGAGACGAGCTGCTAGTCTAACAACATGCTAACGGCATGTCAGGGCAGGTTCGCACAACACTGCCCGTCTGCAGCCCGGGAGGGATCCCTGGGACAGAGAAGGCAATCTGGTTATCGGGGTCTCACGTTCAGCCAGCACGAGCGGGAGCCACGTGCCCAAGGAGGACCTGGAGCTGTCCTCAGACTGGCTGCTGGCTGTGCATGTTGCAGGCCCTGGCTCTTGTGCTTCTGCCTGTACACTGCTCACAAACACAACCTCCTCCTTCCCTCTCTGCCTGAAATTTGTTTGGGACATGCCGTGCCCTGCTGCCACTCCACACCAGGGTCTGAGCAGGTGCAGGGAGGATGCTGGAGTAGGAGGGAGGTGGGATGGGGGCCAGCCTGGTTTCTTTTCTCACAGCTGTGAAACCAGGAGCGACTCTTGAAATAGAGGAGGTTACGCTGGTACAGACCTGAGGGCACCAAGTCTCTGTGTTTGGGCTTTATTATTTGATAGCTCAACTGGATCTGTGGCTTTGCAAAGTGGTCCCAGATGTGCTCGAACCTACCCTGACTGGCCTTGTTGAATGTCTAGCTGCTCCAGCTTCCCCAGACCGCTTTGAGTGTAATCAAGTGGTGGTGCTTTCAGTAGCTCCAGGCAGCTCCCTTCTCAAGTGGCCTCCATGGTGGAAGTCCTGAGAGCTTGTCCCACAGGCACCTCAGCCTTCCCAGGTTGTGGGAAGAAGTCCTGAGTCACGTTTAGCTCATGCGTCTCTGTTCCCATGAGATGCCACCACTCACATGACATCTGTATGGTTCCTGTTGTGACAGCAGTGTCTCACGGATGTGGCCCAGGCAGTGCAGGTGGGCTAGCAGATGCTGTGCTTGCCTCAGGTCTGCTGTCAGCTGGTTCTGCCACTAACTAGAGTAATCTCCTGGTTGGGTTGTCCTAACTTGCCATGTCACAGCAAGTATGCTGGGCACAACGAAAGCCTAGCCACTGACTCTGCTCTCCTGCCCTCTCTCTCCCTCTCCCCCTCTCTCTGTTGTGCTGCGATTGACAGGAATGTCTTTCGTAAGCTGCTTGCTCAGCCGGAGAAGGAGAAGAGCGATATTTTGTCACTGGAGGAGATCCTGGCCGAGGGGACGGACCTGCCTGACTCGGGGGCAGCTCCGCTCTGTGCCAGCCGCAACAGCAAGGCCAAGCTGAAAGCCCTGAAGGAGGCCATGTACCACAGCGCCGAGCACGGCTACGTGGATGTGACCATTGACATACGGAGCATAGGTGAGTCCTGGCGCCCGCTCCTCTCCCTCGGGGAGAGACCGCTGTAGGAAACGCATCTCTCTTGACGGGCTGTTGCTTAAACTGACCACAGCTGCACCTTCCTCAGCCCTTGTGGAAGCAGAAGGCGATGGGGTGTTTGGCATGTTCCCAGCCCATTTCGGCTCCACAGCTCCTGTTCAGGGGCCACTGGCACTTCTCTGCAGGATGGAGCGGTTTCCACCAGCAGCCATCTTCACTGCTGTGTGGCAGGGCATTAAGTAAGACTCTGGAGCAGTGTTCACCAACAGCTTCTCTTTCACACTCTGCTGTAAAGCAGTCCACCACTAAAACATCTTTTATTTTCTGAGGCTTGTGAGCCTCTGAGGGCAGGAGCAGGGAGCTGGTTTCTTGGTATGCCAACTCTACCAGTGCGGGGCTGGAACATCAAACCAGCGGGCTGGGCAGTTGCTTGTGCCTGTGGGGAGGGTGGTCGGGTAGCGCAGAGGAGCTTCGGTCTGGACTGTGTATTTACCATCCCCATTGATCTGCGTGCCTGACACGTCTCTGGCCGGTGTGATGCTCCAGCCCTGGGAACATGGCATGGGTCAGGGTGTGCGGTGGTCTGAGCGATGGCTCGCTGGGTGGGCTGAGCAGGCAAAGACCTGGCAATGAACAGGAGGAGAGTAACGGGGCTCCTCTCCAGGCACTGGACGTTTGCTGAAATGGAAGGAAAAACCTTTTGTAGCCAAACACCAGGCTTTTGCTTTCTCCTGCTCTGTTCTGCAAGAGCAGAAACTAGGTCACATCCAGCCTAATGCCTGCAGAGGTATTTTAGCTCCATGTGCTTTCTCACTCAGTGCATGGGAGCAGTTCCCTTTAAGTTCCTGGAGAGTGGTTCTGCCACGACAAACTGCTTGAAAAGGCTGATCTGCTTAACGCTCCCAGTGCTGTTTAGGGAAAACAGTAATGATCAGGAGAGGACATGGGGTAGCATTTAAAGAAAGTTTTACTCTGAAGACCACCAGTTTGAATCCAGGTGCGTAGTGACCAAAATCAGGTTTTTTACCATTCAGTGGCTCTCCCGGGCTGCATTCAAACAAACGAGCTAGTGTAAATCTAGGTTCCAAAAGGTTTTTGCATGACAGAGCACCACAGTAATTACCACAAGTTGGCAGTCTCAGCAGAGGAGCTGAAAGCTAGATGAGCAGAGAGACCACAGTCTTCTCTTAATATCTGGAGGAAAGCCTCTGTGCATTAACTCTGGGATTCCTGATAACCGATGGCCTTCTCAATCAGGGATAAATAAGAATTTGATTTCTAGGATTATTTGGCAGCTTTTGCTTAAAATCTTAACATAAATAAAGGTAAAAAAGCAGAAGGGTACATCCTTCTCTGAAGCTGGGAGTGAGCTCTGTCCTCTATCTATAGGTGTTCCCTGGACGCTGCATACGTGGCTGGAGTCCTTGCGCACATCCTTCCAGCAGCACAGACGACCCCTCATCCAGTGCTTGCTAAAGGAATTCAAGTCCATTCAGGAAGAAGAATACACAGAGGAACTCGTCACACAAGGGTTGCCTCTGATGTTTGAGATACTGAAAGCCAGCAAGGTAGGATAAATAGTGCGTTTTTAAAAAATCAGCCTCATTCCCATCCCCTAAGACACAAAGCTTGTGATACTGTTTGTGCACAGCTGTTCCAAAGCTTTTTCAGACTGTATAGGATTTATTATTATTTGTATTATGTATCTCAGGTTTTTGCACTGGGGAAGCATGGGTTAAGAACACGCAAGTTAATCACATCTCCTGCTAGAACAGCTTAATATTGATGCTGACAATAAGCTGGAGAGACAGCAGAAGCTTCTGCACAGTGCTGAAATTAAAGTCAAAAGGATCACTGCAGTATGGCAAGAGGAGTTCATAAGCAAACCAGCCCAAAGAGTAACTTTACCCAACTTGTGTCACAGGACAGTACAACAAAGCTAATATTCAAGTTTGCTTTGGATTTCTTTAACCTGTCACATGACTTTCTCTTCCCTTCATGTGGGATTTGGACTGTGAAACTTGTGGGGAGACTGGTTTCTAGAAGTACAGAACGGGGTAATTTTTTAAAATCTTCTGTGTGTTTGTGCTTGCACCCTTCCCAAATTTATTCTTTCAGCTGACATTTTCTTAGCCAGACAAATCAGTCGAACAAAACCTTTTGAGGGAGGTACCATTGGGTATACAATTATAATAGCAAAGGGGATGATCATGTGGCAGACAAGGAGAGGAAAATGTCTTACCTAGTGAAGGATAGATACTTCCTTTTAAAACTTTTCCTAACTAACAGTCTCTTCTCTACCAGTCCCCCAATAGTCAGTTGCTCCCAAGGAATGCCCAGTCAACTGTGCTGTTACCAGAAAATCATTTTAGTGATGAAAAGCCTAAAAAGGATTTGATTGCTGTTCTTTTTCTCATACACTACGATACATGTTGGTATGGTCTTCTAACTGTTTAACTGGGAAGTCAGTAAATTCTCACCCAACTCTACATGTAACAGCAAGGAGCAAATAATTTTTAGCACCTGCAGCAATAGCCTAAAAATGCGAAAAGGGGAGAGGTTCTGGTATGGGCACTTAACACTGAAAGGTTCCAGACTTAGTATAGTGGCTAGTTAGTGGAAGCCTACATGGATTTATTGTATCCTGCTGCAAGAAAGGGCTTAGACTACCATCCCAAGCAAATCCTGAGCATTTGTTCCAGCAATTGTTCTGATTTTTGCTCCCACGAGCCTTCCCTTTGGGATTAGTTTGTATTGGATGGTTATTTATAGAGAATATTTGAGATAGCTTTTAGGAAATCATTCCAAATCCTAGGATTTGTAGATTCCTTGTTCTGAATTTGATTGAGTTAATGTATGTTCATCCAGAAATTACCAGCAAGGTGCTGTTTGATTTGAAAGCTGTTACAAAACTAATCATACTGAAAACTTCAAAGAAATTAAGTTTACACCTCGTAATCTAAGATGAGGCGCGGCTTTAATTGCTCTTCTCCTGGGTGGCTGAAGCCAAGGCTGATGATCATTGTTAGGGTAAGTTATACATAGGGTATAAACATAGGATTATACCACCAGGACATGTTAGACTGGGTCTTCCAGAGTCTATTGTAGGAGACCTGCTACCTTCTGCTTTGGGTTCACTTAAAACCTAAAATGTGGAGGGGTGAAACAACTGAAGTACCACAGAAACTCCTACACAACAAAGAAGGAATCCGTGCTGATCTTTATTCCTGCCTCTGGGCCTGGGGGAACTGCCTGTCTTCACTCTTCATGAGCAAGCATATTCACAAACACACACACATACACTGCTTCATATTCTTAGGAAAATAATTAATCATTCTGGGACACAAGTAAGGGTTTACAAATTGACTGCAAATGGCATGAATTACTGCAGCAGTCTTGTCCAAATGGCCTCTCGGAAAGCTTTCCCAGACAGAAATGAGGACAGACTCTATGCAACCCTTTGGAAGGAATCAAAGTAAATTCATTTGTAGCAGAATGCGCCAGTAGCAGTTCTCCCTGGTCACTCCATAGAAGGCAGCCGAGGAAAGCTGAGATTCAAAGGATCTTATGTTCCCCTTCTCGGGAAGGGTTGAGAGCAGAGGCTGTTCTTTACGTGTACCCACAGAAAGGAAGTGTCCTTCAAGAGGTGTAGAGGGGCTGTAACTGTGGTTCACATCCCTCTTTCTGCAGCAAATCATAAAGCTCTGCATGTTGTAGAGCTGTAGGGAGAGGAGTTTGATTTGCCCACATGGGCATCCTTTTCCCTGTGGGCAGGGAACTTTGAGAGAGATTACAGCTCTTGCTCAACATCACAGTCTGGCCCAGTACATTTCCTTAATGAGTTTTTCAGGGCAAAAAGTATAAAATAAGCAACTAGGAGGCACAGAGACACTTGGTATTTCTTGGCTGATTTAAAAAAAGGTGTCCCATTTGCTACATATTGTGACACTCAGTATCTTTTAATTGCTTGGCAACTTGCACCTAATAGAAATGGCATTTTGCATTCCTATAAATAGTTCCAACTATCCCATAATCTCAGAACAATTTACAAATATTAATGAGTTGAGGCATGGAAGAAGATCTTATCCTTCCGTTACGAACAGGGAAATTGAGGTAATTAAACAGGCAAATTTTCAGCACCTCGTAGAGTGACAGTCTCGGCCTCAGAATCTCTGACAACCAATACGTACAAGAATACTATCAGATATAAGGAATCCGTTCTGTCTTATAGATGGCTTTTAAAATGCTTGTTCTAGAGGGTCTAGATGTGAAGGTTTATGGGGGAGTTGTGCCACCAGCCAGCACTGATGCTGGTGTCTGGCAGCGTGGCACTCCACTCCCATTTATGTGCCAGAATACTGACAGTAGAAATAAAAATAGAAAGAAAATTTGCAGAAGTCCTGATGCTGGAATGTAGAATGTCAACAAAAATTGGCAAATCAGGCAAAACCGGCTGAGCTGAAGTCCCTAGTTTTATTGCCACTCTTCAAGCTGTGAAATAAGCGGGTAAGAACAGTGAATAGATTGCACATCATTTGTTCGCTGCTGCACTAAAGCCCTGGAGGAAGACTTCCAAAAGCACAAATGAAGGTTCAATACCCAGCTCCTGGTGGCTTCCAGTGGGATGGAGCACTTTCATTTCTTTTCATGCCTTTAAATGTCTTTATCAGCTGCACCGTTGAGAATTGGATGGAGAGCGAAGAAGTGGCAGTATTTCCATGCTGGCGAGGCAGAGCTGTGAGAACAGGCAGAGTATCGCCCTACACTTGCTCCCCCACGGTTCCCACTGTCATGCAGTGAGTTTGGGTCATTACCGAACCAAAGACCAGAGATGAGGTACTCTGGAGAAAGCAGCATCAGTGCAAAGGACACAGAGAGCGTGGTTTAAGGCACTTTCCTAAGAGCAAGCAAAACTCAGGCAGGGAAAGCTCTAATGTCAGTGACATGGTGGTGGATTTGGGCCACCAGATGAGCAGGAAAGGCACTGCCATTTTGGGATGGACTGAATCTCTGGCAGGCAAGCACACAAACATAGCCTGATAGAAGTGGTTTGGACAGGGCTGTGTGAGACAAAGCCAGAGAGATACTTCTGGGAGCGAGCAGCCCTGAGCTAAACTTCAGCTGCTGCATAGAGCAGTCCCTCAAAGCTAAGATGACACTGGAGATCTTGTAACAGAAGAAGGATAGGAAGATGCAGCTGAATTCCTGCCTGTTGGTATCTGTGTTGTCCTCTTCTTCGCCTGGGGAAACCTTCCCAAACTTCTCACTGGAAGCTCTGCTTTGCCTCCAGCTGAGCTTGATGTTTGTGTTGCCTGAGCTTGGCCCTCAGCTGGCTTGCCCTCCTGCCCCATGCCAGAGGACCATATTTGCCTGAGGAGTGGATGTACTTGAGGGCTGGTCACAGCTTGGAGATTGCTCCCTCCTACCCTGCCCAAATAGAGACTTTTAAAAGAGCTGTTTGGAGGATGCACCCAGAACTGGGGGATTGGAGTGCCCAGGGCAGGGATTGCAGGTCAGCTCTTCCATTTTTGCAGGAAGATTCTCCTGAGGATAATGTGCTAAATGACTACAGATGCTTCTTCATCTTCTGGCTATGAAAATCCTGGAGCTCTTTCAGATTGATCTTGGTATTTCCACAGCCTGAAAGAGAGAGACTCAAAACCACAGCCTTGGAAGTTAAACACTTCTGGCCTCCAGAGGAGGTTGATTTTAGGTTCCACTCCAGAGCTCTGCATGAGCTTGAATTGTCATTAAAATCACCCATGCAGATGAGCCAGCACCGTTGCCAGTAGTATGAAGTTATGAGCCAGTTTCATCCACTGCTTTTTCTGCATACAGCAATTTACATCAGATTGTCCTTGGCCTAGTTTTCAAGAAAAACTACAGTCTTTTAGTTCCGTATAATCTCTTACAGTTTCCTCACTTCCCCCTGTAGTATGGGCAAGGATCCGCTCTTTTGCCATTACCTTGGACCCTTTGTGGGCACAAGTCGCTGAAGTGTGTGTTAATCCACATGTGCATTGAGCGCACATGCTGAAGCGTCTGAAGCTCCGCCTGACACTGGATGTGCTTCACACCAGGAAGACTTGGTTTAGGACTACAAGTATTCCTGCTAGTGTATTGTCCAAGACAAAATCAGCTTGAAAAGTCATGGGGAAGGATCCTTCACCACCATTCCTCAGTTGTGTTCTGCAGCTCTCTCTTCATCCTTCGTATCAGTTTCTGTCCGTGATAAGGTCATTTATTTTAAAATTTAGCCCATTAGTGAGGTGTTGATCACGCTCTGCAGCCAGGCTTGTTGAAAGATACAGGAAATTACTTTGCAAAGATGTTTCCTCAGAATTTACAATTCCTGCAGAGTTTCCCAACCTCTACAAATGCACCTATAGGCAGCTGAAGAAACCTGCAGGAGCACACAGGCTCTTCTGGAAAGCTGAGCTTTTTGAATAACAGCCATCAGTCTGGAGTTCACAGTCATTGAAAACAAAAAACAATTCAAAACCATAACCGGTTTTTAAAATTCCAAAGGATTCAGGCATGTGGGTATCTTGAGAAACCTAGCCTATATAGTTTAAAAGCTAAAGTACTCTTTCAGCAATAACTTAGCCACTTGGAATCCAAAATCTTTTAGAAAGTAAAGTTTGGCGGGTGCGGGGAGGGGGAAGTTAATCTATCTTTTGAGAAATAGCAACATGTAGTGTCTGCCATAGATGCAGTAACTACTGGGAAAAAAAATTAATGTCTCCAACAAAGAGAAAGCATGCTGAAACACCTGCCTGCTACATTCCAGCAAAATGTTCAGAAGCTAAAGCTTGAGATGGACTTTCTTTTTCTTTATTGCTGTGGTCTTTCTGGATTTAATTCCTCTAAAATGTCCAGAGAGGTTCCTCAGAGAATGTCAACAGACTCAGCTTGCGCGTCTGTTCTACAAAGTCCAGGCATGGTGGTCAGCAAACGTCAGCTTTTCCCCGAGGTCTGCATGTGACCTAGAAAGTGGCACTGGAAGATGGAGCTAGAAATTTCCCCTTTTTGTCCTTTGCTTCATGATGGGCTGGAATGAGTATTTAAGATGGGCTAGAGTGGAGGTGTGTTCTGCTGTATGCAGCCAGACTACCCTGTTGTGCAGGAAGGCCTTAGGGCAGAGCAGAGAGGTGACCCCCGTATGGTGTATGGCGCTTGGGCGGGCGCTGGGTCACAGTCAACTCCCAGAGGAAAGCCCTCCCTTGGGAGAGTGCTGTGCGTGTTTCTCTTGCCTGGGAACAGACAGATCAGGAAAGACCCCTCTATGCTGGGTGAAATTTTACTTCCTTGTTAAACTGCTTTTCAACAGAAAATTGAGGTTTTACTATAATGACAGGTTTCATTAAAATACTTGTTCTCCACATAATATTTTACCTTTCTTGAAAAAATTAACACCTGAAAATGGAATATTTTGGCTGATGAATGAAATATTTTTAACTGAAGAAGGATGTGGACTTTCCGCAGAGGAGACAGGCACACCAAAACCTGCACTAAAAGTAACCCTGAAGATATTCCAGGATGCTAAAGTGCCCACTTACAGGTTCCACAAAGTGGCTAATGCCCTTCTGTGTGTCAGCTGGTGCCCAGCCTGTGCTTGGTGATTGATCTTTTGGCTGGGGCTTTGAGTGATTTTGTAAGGCAGGTTTCACAGTTTTCAAGCAATCTGTAATGTTGCCCGTTGTCATTTGTAGTACTTCTGTGTCTAAACAGTTCAGAGTAACCAGGACGCAAGTTATCCACACATGTACGTCGTGCATTCTCCATGTGAGATGTGAACGCCAGGTACCGAGTGGCATGTTAACAGACTCTTAACCCTGTCTCGTGTTTTCATAGCGTAGATTCAGCTTCATACTAACACAGGTTTGATTTTTTTTTCTACCCTCTGTCTGCCTTCTAAAATGTTTCCCTGCCAGAGGCAGGAGCCGTTTCTTCATTTACAATAAATAAATGCCATGGATGTGACACCTGCCCTTTTCTGGGCTCTCACCCAGGGATTAGACTGTGCCCGGGGATCTGAGCTTTTTACATACAATGCACAGCTGTGGATATAAAGAGCCTGTTGAAAGGGAGACTTGGCAGCTTTCCCAGAAGTTAACTGAAGGGTCCATTTGTGCCTTACCTGTGATTAATTCTTTTCCGTTTGTATTTGCAGTGGAAGGACTTGAGCCCAGCACTAACAAAACCCATTTTGTTACACAGTTCACTGCCTCTAACTGTATCTCCAGCCTCTGGGGCTTCCCTACCTTTGCAACTGTTGACTAACATTAATTATGTGTGTGCTGCTTAATCATCTAGGAGAGACCCTTTAAAGTGGCATTTAATCAGTTTTGAGGCAGCTGGCAAAAGTGAATTATGCAAGAGGACTGTAGCGGAAACACCTAGGCGGGATGGAGAAGGTTCAGGGAGACGGCGAAGAAAGTCTCATAGTGTTTGATCCCTCAGGGCTGGGCAAAAAGCCCTCTCTGTTGCTTCGCTCTTTATCGGCCCTTGCTGGGAAGAGAGGGAGCATAACAGAGGAATAATTCAAGGGTCTCCTTGTGGAAGGAAGTCCATGGATGTGTCCTCAATGGACGCAGGGTATCCTGAGACTCCACCACCGCTGGAAAAGCTGCTGGGGACCATGTGTGAGATGGGTGACTAGAAACAGCACTTCTACCACTCTGCGTTTAGTGGAGACCTGGGTACCTCCAGCATCCTCAGTACCAGGGAAGGAAAAGATACCCTTGCCAGCACTCCTGTCCCCCGAGCAGCGTGGTTTCTCTGTTTGCTGGGGAGATATATGTATTAACAAGCAGACACTGAGCCTGGAAGAGTAAGTGTGTAACTTTTGTAAGCAAGAGGTGAGCTTTCGGTTTTGGGGCTTTGTGGTAGAGGAATTTGAGGGCCTGGCACACTTAAATTAAAACGGTGTTAATGGGGCTGAGCTGGTGAGGGTAACATCAATAGAAGGAAAACCCAAAGTACCGCTTGGGATTTCAGAGGCAAAGAAAAGCAGCCTAACTTGTTATCACTGTGGAGGGCAGCCACATGGAGGTGGTGGGAAACCTACAGGCTAGTAAGGAGAACTAAGCAGTGGGGTTTGAGCAGTCGAGAGGGATGTGGTGTGAGAATGGGGGAGCCTATGAAGAAGAGGCAGCTGAAGCAAAGTGTGGTGACAGAAGAGCAAAACCTTAGCCTAACTGCTGAATCTGACCCAAGTTTTCCTCTTGATAGTATGAAGCATAGCCGCTAAGATGATACAGGTACAGGGGGAAACTGGCTATGCATTTCCCAGCTGTGTCCAGTACCATGTAGGACCACACCCCAGAATGGCTAAGTTCAACCCAACCTAGGCTAGGTTGAACTGGGTAAGCTGGAATGGAGCAAGCTCTCCCAGGGTGTGTGCTGAAATTTGGAGGAGCCTTTCCTGAGTCCTGCCACAGACCTTCATCAGGCAGACATTCAGGAAAAAATACCCCTGCACTCCCCACATAGCTTCGCCTCTTTTCAGATCAATCAACTAGTCATCTCTGGTCCAGCAACTTGAAAACCTTCAGCTTTGCTTCAAAAGAATTTATGAATTCCCCTCACAGTTCAAGTGCATTCACCAGGGGTGGGGAATTCCTTTAGATCTCTGCTGAAGAATGCTTTTAAGTCAGGAGACGGCTTGTATCTACAAAGCAAAGTTGCTTGCTCACCAACCAACTCTCTGCTGGAAGCACTGTGTTCCTCAGAAGAGTCACTGTTGTTCCCCATTCCCTCTTGCCTATCTGTAAACTACCCCATGGTTGAGTAAATATTTTTATTATATCCTATGCCAAGCTTTCTTCCTCCTCCCACAGTAGATGATGAGCATTGGCTCCCTTTGACTGCAGATGAACGCCCATGTCTGAAGGAAAGCTGGCCTCACTCCAGATCTCAGCTTCGCACATCCTGGCACAATGTTTTCGAACATCAAGCTGTAGCAAGAAAACAAACTTCGGTTTTCTCTTCCAGTGTTAATATCGCCACCCACAACCGCTACAGCAAGCTGTTACAGCTGTTCTTTCACAGTCAGCTGATAGGGCAATAGGATAAATGGGGAAGAATTATCTAGCTTGGTGCATAACTGTAATGGATGTGGTAACCAGGGCAGCTTCTGAGCTTCACAGTGTGGGCACTGTGTGAAGAGGAAGGTTCAACAGGCTGGACATGTCCTCCTCCTTGCCAGAGCAATGCTGGTGCCCCAGGTCATGAACTCTTGCAGTTGTTCCCAGTTCCTTCACAGGCAGCCCAGCTCAGCCTGCTCCAAGAGCAGCATTTGGCTTAAAAAACCTATTTTTTTCCCCAGCCATCCACTTGCAGTCAAAGCACCCCTTTTCTGTCTCCTCTTTGCTGCCTCTTTCTGCCTGGTTTATTGGTAAAAGCAGCAGAGGCTCTGTGGGCAGCAGATCCAGGGCCACAGCCCTGTGAGCTTGGCTGTGTGCAGCATGGTATGGAAAGCGAGCTTGCTGTGCTGTAAGAGCTCACTGCTCCCCTCCCGGTGTCTTGGGGAGAAAACTGTTTGTTAGCGATGATCCTAATTGAGCATGTGCTTCAGCTTTCTAGTGGAGCACATTTTTTTGGCCTTTCGGTGGCAGCGTTGTATTTAATGTTATCGACAGAAGCCAAAGGTCTGCAACCTCCTCTCTGCCAAATGAGATCAGTGTCCTGCGCTGGAGGTCTGAAGCTCCACAGTGCATCTGTCTGTCTGGTGGCCCTGCTTTCTCTGATGTGCCGATCATTCGGTCTCTTTTCTCTTTGTCCCATCTCTGTTCTGTGTCTCAGGGTTTTTAAGCATCTCTCATGTGAATATATCACATCTTGAGCCAATTAGAGTTTAGTTTACATCAGGTTTTTCATGAGCTTGTGGGCAGTCAGTGGCAAGGTGGCTTTATAATGAGCTTGTATCTGCACACCGCAGGGTTTGTGCCCTGTTGGTGACCCAGGGAGCTGGCAGCGCCTTGCCAGTGTAGGCAGGCTGCCATGGGCTTGTTCACGTGTGTGACCTGTTCATCACGCTGGTTGGAGTTATGATCAGGGATCCTCTTTTCCCACCTGTGTGACTGGCTTTGGCCTCTTCCTCCTCTCAGTGCACCTGGATGTCCTGGTATGTGGTGCTATGCCTTGGACTGGTGAGACCTCCAGCTGCTAACAATGCACTGGGAGGTCAATACCCAGATTTTCCATCAGCACATTCCCACAGGCACCCTGGAAGGAGGAGATGCATTGTCTTTATCGATGCTTATGTGTGTTTTTAAAAGCTATTGCCCAGGCACAGCTGTGACCTCAGTGGCATAGACAGGACCTGTGCCCCCCAGCAGATTCAAGAGGGAGCTGCTGGTTGCTATCCTCTTTGTGCAGTTACTCTGCTTTCATTCACTGCAGGTAAAGGTGAGCATTGCTCTTCCAATTGCACCTCTCTTCTCTGGAAACTTCCCTCTGCTTGGAACCACGGAATTATCCCCATCCTCCATTGTATTTACTGACTTCTTAGCATCTGCTGGATCCAACTGGGAGCTGCCCTGCTGGTAATCAGTGTCCCCCCAGACGTGCTCCTCCCTGGCTGACTCAGTCGGCTGCAGCGCTTCGGCACAGCCCTTCCGAGCAGAGAAGCAATTGCTCTTTCTGCCCTGTCTGTCTAGAGCTCTCCCCCCAGCCCTCCCGGCAGTTGAGTCACTTCCTTCTTTAAATCTGGCCTTAAATCTTCCTTTTCTTTGCGCCCTGTGATTCACTGCCTTTGTGAAGCACTTTGCAGAGCTCTGGCTGGAAGATGCTGAACAGGGATGCTTGCGGTGTGAAACGTCCTCCTTGTCTCAGAGCCACAGCAGCGAGCCCCTCTCCGAGGGCTAGTTCCTGCTGCACTCCGCTAAAAGGTGTCTCTTTGTATCAGGATTTCTCTTATCTTAGCATTCCTCTCAGTGCTACATGTGACGTAGTAATAGGAGCCAACTCCTGCCTGCGGGCAAGCGCATGTAGTTTCCTTTGACATCAGCATGTGCCTGTGAGGGCACAGCTCAACCGTTTCCCCCCCTGTTTGATTAGATTCAGTACGGGAGTCATTACAGGATCTCTGCCACTCCTCCCCATCCCTCCTGGGACTTAAGGAGCGTTGCTGTTAGATCTGAGCTGAAATGTGCTCACAGAAAGGAAAGCTTCAATTCCTGCCCTGTAAGCCTGGATGTATTTTTAGTGTAACATCTACAATCTTCAAATTTTCACATTAAGAAATTTCTTGTTCCTTACCTGCAAATCTCCTTGGCCTTGGACCCTCTCATGTCTAAGTGCCTCATCTCGTCACAGCTTCCTGTTGTGGAAGGGAATCACCAACCAAGAAGGTAGTTAAAAGATGTGGTACCACTGAAGTTGGCTAGACCTGCTCCAGTTACCACCAAAGCATACGATAAAATGTGCCAAAGATTTTTAATCTTGCTTTTGGCTATGACTTGGGTAGTTAAGCACTAAATCCATTTCACTACCCTTGCAGCTTAGGCATATGAAGATGCAAGTTGCTTAGGCGCTTAGGGAGGTGTCTTGTGTGTGCCTCAGCCCCAGAGTCTGGGTAAGGCCATGGACCAGACCTGGTTCTGTGAAGGTCTGGTGGCTTCCTCAGGACAGTGATGCCCAGGCCAGTGCCAGCAGTGTGAGAGCACATTCATGAAATATGGGATTGGATGAGGAGAATCAGTGGCAGACTGTGATGCTTCAGTCACTCTGTAAGGGAGGGTCTGTTTGTGAGACTGTTGCACTTAGAAATGCATGCAGGCTGTGCAGCTACATCTGTTTGTAGCTCTGGTTTTCTAAAACATGACTGATGACGATTTTTCAAAAAGCAACAAAAAGTCATTTTCCGGTACAGTAAGTGTGCAAATGAAATTAAATGTCTATTGTAAAGTAGCTTTGTTTCTACAGAGGGGACAGGGGCTGGAGTTTGTTGGGAAAGAAGACCTCTGGTCCAAGAGAAGGACTTTTCGTTTTAACTGATTTCTACAGGAGACATGGCAAGCGAGTAAATGAGAATTGCGGTTTCTAACAAATACTGATCATCCTAAGCTCTGATTTTTAATAAAGCTTCAGCAATCATATTCTTCACCTTCAAAACAGGCAGCTCTTCAGAACAACATAACATCTCCTTTGCATACTGATCTTACCTTGCATACTAAGCTTACATTGCATATATTTGTTTTCTTCTGCTTAGAATGAAGTGATCAGCCAGCAGCTCTCTGTTATTTTCACTCATTGCTATGGACCCTACCCTATTCCAAAGCTCGTTGAAATTAAGCGGAAGCAGACCTCTCGCCTTGGTAAGTGTGACTTGAAGATACTTGTTGGCTCTCCAAAGAGGGTTGTGGGAAGTCTACATCTCTGGCTGGGTGCTTGGGGGAGCATGAGGCAGAGAAAAGCTTGGATTTGAAAGGCAGAACTAGAAAAAGGAAGGGTCCCAAACTCAGCCTGACGTGAAACTCCTGTTGGAATCAGGAGGAACATCAGGTGCATTAGAGTGGAACTGTAAATCTGCAAAGATTTGTCTGTGTTGCTGATATTAGGCTGGGTTCCAGGGCTGGGGCCCGGGGCCAAACATCTGTCTGCATCTCAGACTGCTGTAGCTGGCTGTGGGTGACGCTACAGTGGCACAGTTCTTCCAGCCCTGCTGACAGAGCCTGAGTAGTTGTAACATGACTGAGAGAAGACCCCAGTAATTTTCCCTCTTCCACTTGGCATGAGGACTTCCCTGTGCAGGGAGAGGGGCATCATAGGGTATATATGACCCTCCAGCATCTGTTCAGCTGCAGTTTGCTTTGGGTAGCAGAGCCGAGAGGCTGTGCCAGCTCTGTATGGTAGGGACAGCTGGCTGTCATCTCAGCAAAGGTCGTCACGGACTTCAAAGCTTTGAATTCCCTTCATCTGAACTCCACGTGGCTGTCTAAGGGGCTTCTGTCTCAGGCTGTCCAAAATAGTTTTATGGGCTTTACTCATTAAAAAGAATACCCTTTTACACTATTGTCTTCTTTTGTCAAAACAGGAAGATATTCTGTATGTTCATCATGTCTTCCAAACCAAAGTTACTGGGTTTTTTTTCCTTCTTTTTGTGATTCTAGATCCTCATTTTCTTAACAACAAAGAGATGTCAGATGTTACGTTTCTGGTGGAAGGAAGACCATTTTATGCACATAGAGTATTGCTATTTACTGCATCACCAAGGTAAAATATAGAGACATTTCTGATCTTTAACAAAAATAGAACTTGATTTTGTGGTTTTGCTCCCCTCCCTACCCCCACCCCCCCACCCCTTTGGCTGCTATTAAGATTCTTTGAGGGCTAGTGGCCCAGTCTTCAAGTTTTCACTAAGCAGAACATCTCAACAACTTGTTTCTGGTTGATCTGCAGGACGTTTGACAAATGCTCCCATCACTAGATTCCCACCCAGTAAATGCTCCATGCTTCTGGCCATGCATCTGATTTCATTCCACTGAGGCATGTTTGCATGGAGCTCATTGCTGTGTCCAGCTCTTAATCATAGAAGAGTCTCAATATTTTGATTCTTAATAATTGTTTGCCTTTGTATGCGGTCTCCAGGAAAAACAAGCTACTATCACACAATTCATTTGACATTTTTTAAATAAAACTAAATAACTACAAAATGTATCATACTGTATCAAAAGGAAGTATTTATAGTCTGTTCCCTGTGCTCAGAAGGCTGGACATGGGTTACCCAGCTCAACCCAACCTTAAAGTTGCTCACAAACCTTAATTTTATGCAGCTTTATAATTAAAGGTGTACTTTTAAACAAATTCATCTGGCTGTCCGTAAGAGCTTATTTCAAGATGTGGCAAGGGCAGGCCACTGAGTTTGAGTAGTTTGAGCAATGTGGGAACTGATGCTAGTCATGCTGCCAACCCACAGCACAGAGTAAAGAGATTTGCATAAAGCAACTGCAGTATCTGACCCTGCTTTCAATTAAAAAAATGGGTATTTTGGTTTTGAGCTTATTAGTAGAGGTACAAACATGTTCCAAACTCCAGCTTTAAACCTACTAAATTGTGTTCATAATAGAACTTGACACTAGTGAAAGGAAATCAGTTGTTGTCCATATTTTAATTAACAAGATGCAGTCGTGGTATGGAAAAGGTTACCATCCAGCATATGCTGGTCTTGATAGATAAGCCAAGCTTCGCACTGCCGCTGGAAGGTCAGATGAATTACCAAACAGAGGAAGTACAGGGGCAGATGTATCCAACAGCGCATTTCCCATTTTTGCCTTCTAATTGAATGGGAATACCTGGGTTTGAGAAATAGGTTGCTACATATGTTTACATCTCATGTAAGTCTGCAATTATTAACTAAAAATGTAGAGTTTTTACTGAAAATTGTGCCTGAATTTCGGGTTTTGATAATCAAAGAACAGCAACCTATCCAGTTTTCTCTCCTGCCTCATCTTACACAGTTGTATTGAGCTTGCATAGAAGCATTAAAAGTCTTAGTGTAGTTGTTTTAATATTTTGTTCCAAATCATTTTTTTAAAGCAGCATAATGGACATAGGCCAAAATTTATCTCCTTCAAAAAAGAAGATGTGCAGTTTTTAAATGTGTTAAATCTTCCTAAAAAGTCATGGTGCCTTCAAGAAAAAAATATATTTTGGTTTTGTTATATGCATCATTACAGACTCTGAATTTCATATGTACATTTTGTTCCACTGTGATATTAGACGTATTTTTCCAAAATGGCAAATTGAAATCTCCTAAAAGAGAGGCTTATTGCACTTTATGTCAGTGTCTAAATCTTGATGCTTTTTGGTGACAAATCCATTCATTTCAAGTGTACTGTTTTTGTAAGAGCTGGTGCTGTCCTTCCACTTTACCGTACTTCTTCACAGAGGTAATTGGGCTGGTATTTCAATCTTGCTCCTTTTTATTTAGGTTTAAAGCATTGCTGTCTAGCAAGCCCTCATCTGATAGTACTTGTATTGAGATCAACTATGTGAAGTACCCCATCTTTCAGGTAAAGTCAGTTCTCATGTCAAATTTGAATGGAACATGTAATAGGAACATCATGCCCTATCCAGATTAGTATGTATGTATTTGATAAGCACGTAGCTCAGAGTAGTGGTTTCATGAGCACAGGCTTCATCTCCATTCATACACTAAGCTGCAGAGTGCTATTGATTGCCCGACCAGACACAATAGCATGCATTTCACTTATATGAGCTACGCAGACAAACAGTGCATGTCAAGGTAAAGCACTTGATTCTTTTTTATCTTGTTAGCTCTTTCTGTTTTTAATGGACAGGCTTGGAAAAGACACAGTTCATTCCCTTCCTTAACAGTATTGTTCAATCAATTTTTTGCCATGAAAAACAGACCTTGCTTTCTCTATCTGTAGCATATACATGTATATGCTTCCCTCTATTTGAGTCAGAGCTGAGACAGTTCCATGTATTGACTGTTACCGCTGCAGATAATTCCCAGCTGCCTACAGTAACTTTAGGCTTGCTGGAAGCTCACTGCAGAGGGATCTTAGCTGGCTCCTATCACAGTGCAGAGCCTCCCCCACTCTTTCTCATTATCCATGCATGCCCACACACAGCTGGGTGAAGGTGGGGATGCCATTGCCAGGGAAGGAATAAGGGAATAACCATTATATATGCTATATTTTCCTGAATCAAGATGTACTTAACATACTGAGAAATACACTGAAAATTCAGAGTGAGTTAATCAGCTTCTTGCAAACTGTTTGGAGCTCACCAGAAAGTCTGGACAATGTGGCTGGTGAGCATTAAGATGCTAGACTACCTGTAAGAAGGTAACATTGAACTGTGCAGAGAGAGAGAGAGAGAGAGAGAGAGAGTAACCAAATACAGCTTGAGATCAAGAGGATTGGGCCAGTTTTACCTACAAATCCTTGGTGGTATCTGAGAGCCTTGGGTATTGCCTGAAACCTTTACATCACCTTCTGTTCCCTGATGTCTTGGATTGCTTTTTATAAACACTCCCTTTGTTTTATTACAGCTGGTTATGCAGTATCTTTATTATGGAGGTGCAGAGTCACTCCTGATTAAAAATAATGAAATCATGGAGGTAAGAGACATTTATCTTAATTGCAGCAGGAGCAATGCTAAGTGATCTGTGTACCATTCACCCAAGGGCACGTGGCCATTGGGCAAGACATGAACACTCCTGTAAGAGCCAGCAGTGCCTCACCTGGAGTGCTCAGACTGTCTGCAGTCCTGCGGGAGACACTTTTATCTCCTTCTCTGCCAGTTGTGGGTTGTGGTTACTTCTGCCAGTATGATGCTGATTGTCAGAGAAGAAGGAGTAGAAAAATTATGATCATCAAGCAAAAAAAGTATCTGAAATAAAAATATCTAGTTAGATGCTTTGAGAGGCTCTTCCAAGGAAATGCAAAGCTGCTATTACCAAAATCTGGAAGCAACTCCAGCAGCGTAGCATACCATCCTTTCTCTCTCTCAGCCTTATAGGCAAGATGCTCTGCTCCAGCTGGGCTGGTCAGCTTCCCTCTGCCACGCTCTCACTTTTGGTTTATTAGCTCAGGCTTACATGTCCACACCTATCTCAGCAGTGTAAAGGCATCCGGTTTGGTTCTTCGCTCGGGAGAATTCTTGGGCCTGTACGTGGATTTAAGCATGCGAGAAATCCTACTGGAATCACAGTTCAGTTTAATTTCAAGTATGTGACTGTCAAGTTTTCTGAATAAAACCTTAGGCTTCTCCCTGACATATAGAGACTTCTTTGCCCCCTTCTCACTGGATGTAAAACCTCCAGTGCCGTTGTGCCCATTTGTGAAAGCTAAACCACGTCAGCTGGAGCTGGCTGAGCCTTCAGTGTAGCCACACATCCACAGCCTGTACCCTCTTCCAAATACTGTGTGCTGTTGTTGCCCGCTATGATCAGGCTACCACCAACAACTATATAGAACTAAGAGATACTGAGCAAATTCTTGACAATGGTTCAGGGAGTTTTCCTGTTGACAGTCACCAAATTATGGCAGCCAAAAAGAATGCAGGACAGTAAATAGTAAAATCAGAGCAACTTAAATAGCTGATAACCATCAGTGTACAGATTATAGTCTGCCACCATGATGTTTTATTCTTGCCTACATTAGTTGGTCTGTCCCTATGACACTCATGTCTGGGGCATCCATGTGAGCCTTGGCATTTACAAAAGTACTGCTAACCAGAAACTGGGAGCGACTCTTCTTTGGGATGCAAGTGGCCAGGGTGTATCAATTCTGATGGATACAGGGACATATGTACCAACCCTGCTGGTAGCCAGAGGATGGAACTGGTGAAGACTGAAATTATCCCTCTCCAGCGCAGCTGGTGGATTTCTAACTAAGCATACCCACATGGACTTTCTGAGCTTTACAGGAAAAGGTCACTGATTCTCTATTTCACTCGTAGTTTTGAAAGAAGCTCCTGAATTTCTAACCTTTTCTGAAATAAGGAGTCTTAGACTAGGCAGTGCAATGCTTTATAGAAATGCATGTGTTGTCACCTAGACTGTTAAAAAGCCTGTGCTGCAGTTCAGCTGACTGCTTCCTCTACTTTTGTGACATCTCAAAACTTCTGTGACTCAAGACTGTATGACTGATTGATTGATCTGTTGATAACAGATCTGGCCACGGTTCCTCACAGTTTAAAATAATTACAAACCAGCACGTGACTGCTTGAGCCACAGAGGCAGCTGGAATAGGATTTGGCTTTATCTTTCAAAACTCCATTTAGCAACTTGCCTTATTACAAATATGATAACAAGAAGCACCAGAAATACTCCACAGAAATCTTTGCTGCAATTCATAATTGGGGCCAGCTGGCTGCTATCACATCAGCACTGCAGATTTCTAGCACTTGAATTTATTTATGGGCTTAAAACAGAGCTTGAGCGACTGCATAGGAGAAGTCAGAATAATGTCATGGAAGTTTCAGGGGTTTGTTCCTCAGCGCTTTTACCTAGCAGCGTGAGAGCTCTTTTGGGGTTCACAGGGTAGCTTTTTGTCATGCAGTCCTAGATAGTAAGGGCCATGTAAATGCCTAAACACCTGAACAGCTTGGCCTAAGAGACCTGGCTGGGTTAGAGCAAGGTGTCAAGCAATGAAGAACCCCAACCTGCTTCCTAAGCCAGAGGGAGAGAGCCAGAGGCAATGACCTACCACAGAAAGACAGAAAATTAAATTCTTCTTCTCTACTGCAAAAGGACAGAAAGGGAGCAATAGGGGAGATCTTAGCACCACTGAAATCATTTGGAGAACTCAGAATTTAAGTAGTTTTCCCTCCACAGGCTTCAGGTCACAGTGTACAGTGGCATGCAGAGATCCCAAGGCAGCGCCAGTCCGGGCAGTATATCCATAGGGTGGGTGCAGGGCCAAAGCGAGAAGTTGGCTTGAGTCCTGATGGCAGGAGAGCCATGCAGCGATACAGACACGACACTAACATGAGTGTTAACTTGGCAGTGCTTTTGCATTGTATCCTGCCGTGCACCCGCTCCTTGAAGTAACATGAAGCCAGTGTTTCAGTGCCCTTGGCCTATACGTGACCTTACTGCTGCTCACCAGCTAGAGCAAGGAGCATATAGAGATCTGATTCCATTTCCTCGAGCCTGCTGAGCTATTAGGTTTGAGGTTTAGTGCCTCTCTAGATTTTTAAGACTGCCCAGGATGGTCATCATCTGGTTCTTGGTCCTGGCCCTTCTGCTGACATCCCTATGTCCAGCCCAGGTGCTCGATTCAGCCAGAGCTTGGGGAACAGCTGAACCAGAACCCTTTTTTTCTGGAATGTAATTGCAGATCTCTCCTTGCAGAGTCATGTTTGCAAAGTGACCAAAGACTTTCCAGGCTGCCATTTCCTTTTTCTCTCTCTCACACACCCCCCATTCCAAAGCCAGCATGTGGATCTGAGCAGCCCATAGCGGTCTGTCTGTACAGCTTCCCACAGTGTCATCCAGAGGGGACTACAAAGAGTTGAAGCAATCAAGTGATCTTCTCATTGTGACTGTCAGTACTTTCACACTAACTGAAGCAGGGGCAGAGAAAAAAAAAATGAAACAGTAAAGAAGCAAACTCTGATTCTGTATCACTCAGCAGTTTTGACTTTTTTCCTTGCTTTTTTTTTTTATTATTTTTTTTTAGCTTCTCTCTGCTGCTAAATTTTTCCAGCTTGAAGCTTTACAACGACACTGTGAGATCATTTGTGCAAAAAGCATTAATACAGAAAACTGCGTGGATATTTATAATCATGCCAAGGTAAAAATAACCACATATGCTTGCATGTTATGTGTCTGTCATCATACTCGTAAGTCAGTTTTACAATAAGTAGTGATACATATATCATATGCTTAGTACATTTGTTACATATTTAAGATTTGTCATTCGTTTATTGGGACTGAATGGCTGATGGCTACCTAGCATAGTGACAGTCCTAAATCACGTAGAGTAAGAGCATCGGTGGCAACTTCTCACCCCCTAAGTTGTTCAAACTCAATGAGTGTACCACTGTGTGGCAGACCTATCCCTTATCATGGCAACCCAAACTGCTGAGTTATTCAACAGGAATCACCTAAGTGAATAAGACACCTCTCTTTCACCTTCCAAGCTGCATTTTCCCATTGCAGTTTCCCGTTTTCTTCCCACCTGAAGCCCACTGGGGTGATACACTCAATGCTGATGACAGTTTGTCAATATATATGGCAAAGTGCAACGTCTCGGAGCTGTGCAAGGACGGTAATGAGAATTTTATGTCTTGGGAGAGGAGAGATTTGCAGCTTCTTATTGGAATCAAATTATTTACTTAGCTTGTGAGGGGGCCTAAGCCATTAGGCATAAAAGCATGGAATTTTTTGACCTAGAAAACCTATTTTTGCTCATTGATGGAGGTGGTTGCCACATTGATTAGTTTCAGTTTTTCTCCTCCTCTTGTGTGCTTAGTAGTTAGACTTTCATTTGGAAGACTGAAATGGTATACAAATAGTTGCAATGAAATATTTTAAAGCATTCCTTAGATGTTTTTTTCTATAACTTACATGGTTATACAAAAGATTAAATGGTGCAGTGTGACATGGAGGTTTGATTGAACAGGGTAATACCGCAGATTGCTCCAAACCCCTGCAGATCTGACCTCCGTTCCCATCATCAGGTATTTCCTACAGAGAGTAGTAATGTTAGGTCTTGATGTACAGATAACGTGCAATCAGTGTTTGAAATAGCATAAAGGTCCACCTATAAAATGAATAAGAAATAGGGTATATCTGCAGGTCCGTTTATTGTAATAGCAAAAAAAAATCAGCTGTGCAGGAATGTTTTGAAAAACACTTGATTTATCTTGTAGCTCGTGTGGGAACTTCTCAATTTGTATTACTGTTACTAAAAGTAAAATGAATAATTTTGTTTTAAAATCACATGTTTTCTTTGAATTGTGAAATGTGGCTTCGTCCTGTTTGAAGAAATTTCTTACATGGAGTTTTAGACCTGTCTGAGGGACTTGTACACTGCTGATGCTGGAACTGAACAAACACAGTGGCTAAATCCAGCTCCTTGTTTACCTGTAAGGGCCCCAAGCCTGCAAGTTTTTTGTGCCTACCTCTCCCAACAGAGGCCGTGGAAATGGTGTATTTGAGAGGCTTTTAAGGCCAGGGTCCTGTTTGCACTGACATGGGTAGTACATTACAGATAACCACGCTAGCTATGAATGAAACCTTGACTTCTGGAATTACTTAAGCCACATCACCCTAGAGCTCTGCATGGGCTAATTTACCCTGCTTCCAGTAAATTACCAGGGCTAAGCTTCATACTGCTATAGCTAGAAGGTTTCCAGGACCTGAACTCACACATTTAAAGCTAGTTCAGATACATCTCTATTACGCTGTCTTCAGAGAAGACACTCCATCTTTTTGCTCCTGGTCTGTGTGATGTGCAGGTGATTAATCTGAGCACAGACTGTTCTGCCCAGAGTGCTTCCGTCACTCAGTAGCTTCATTTGTCTGTTCTGTGAATACGCGATAATGGTATGTGGCAGAAGAGGCCAGATGGTCCTGATGAGCCAAAGGAGCTTACATGCAAGCTCAAGCACAGCTTGCCAGCCAACCATCTGCCTTTCCATGTTGCTCTTTGAAGTGTAGAAGGAGCTCATGTTAGACCACAGTAAGGATGGGAATAAGGTGAGCAGGCACTGAAGCCAAGAACCACCACATCAGCCAGGAGCAGGTCTTCAGTAACTTGCTCCTGTTGTGGGTACCATTTCTAGTCCTTGCTACTTTGTAAGCTCAGCTGCACCTGCAGGAACTCGGGGGATGATGAGACCTGCCTTTCCATTGGGGGATGTACAAGCAGGTTGGCCCAGAGATACACCGAGCACGGCCTTTGTCATCATGATTGAAAGATATGATTTGGTGGAAGCATAGCATGAAGTGAACACAGATTTGGAAAGCTATCTGGGGGGCGGGGGGCTAGGTTGTAGAACAGTATTTAGCACGGTGGTGAGGTGTGTAAAAGGAGCTGTAGGAACAAGAGGTTGAGATCCTGGGTTAAAGAGGTGAAGTACTGGTAGGAAGATGAGACAATGTGGATTTGGTCACATTTACAAAAGTTGAATTGAGAGTATTAAAATCATCTGTGGTGTCCCTGTGGGCCTGCCATTCTTCAAATTGCAACATAGAGTCATAGAATCATGGAATACCAGGTAAGAAGGGACCTCAAGGATCATCTGGTTCAACCTTTCTTGCAAAAGCATGGTCTAGACAAGATGACCCAGCACCCTGTCCAGCTGAATCTTAAAAGTGTCCAGATTTGTGGAATCCACCACTTCCCTGGGGGGATTATTCCAATGGCTGATTCTTCTCACTATGAAAAATTTTTCTCTTGTGTCCAATCAGAATCTCCCCAGGAGTAACTTGTACCCATTGACCTTTGTCTTTCCCGTATGATTCCTTGTATAAAGGGAGTCTCCATCTTCTTTGTAGCCACCCTTTAAATACTGGAACATGGTGCTAAGGTCTCCCTAAGCCTTCTTTTCTCAAGACTCTAACAAACCCAGTTCTGTCAGCCTTTCCTCATATGGCAGGCTTCCCAGTCCTTTGATCATCTTTATGGCCCTTCCCTAGACCTTCTCCAGCCTGTCCACATCTTTTTGCGTAGCGAGGACCAAAGTGTGTGGCCCCACAAGCACAGAATAGGGTGGGATAATGACTTCATCTCTGCTCGTGATGTCCTTATTGATGCAACCCAGCATCCTGTTGGCTTTCTTTGCCACAGCAGCACGCTATTCACTCATATTGAGCTTCTTGTCCACCAGAACCCCCAGGTCTGTCTCCACAGAGCTACTCCCTAGCTGGGTAGATCCCAGTCTGTGCTGCACTCCTGGATTATGTTTTGCTAGGTACAAGACCTTACACTTGTCCTTGTTGAACTTGATAAGGTTCTTGTTAGCCCACTCTTCCAGCCTATTGAGGTCCTCCTGCAGGGTGGTTCTCCTTTCTGAAGTGTCTGCTTCCCCACTCAGTTTAGTATCATTGCCAAAATTCATCAAAGTATGCTTGATTGCATCATCCAGATCATTTACAAAGATACTAAACAGCATTGGGCCCAACATCAAAGGTAGTCATTTGATTAGTATCACTTTAAGGATTTCATTTGTCACAGCCTTTGTCACTGTTCTTTACTTCCAGAAAGAAATTAAGTAATTGGGCAAATTGGATTTATAATGGTGATTGATTAGTTACCACTAGATTCCAGTTGTGTTTTACATGAATGCCCCCAAACTCCCAACAAAATCATTTGGACTTTCAAATACATGCCTAAAACACTCAGCACTTGCATAGATTGCAATCTGGGCCTCAGAACAAATCAGAAAAAGTACATTATTTCCTCAGTCTCACAAATATATTGAAGTAATGAATGGGGATGAATGGTGTTTCAGAGAAGAATACAGATTCACTCACATGCTGTCACATCCACTTGCAAAACAATGCGTTCATAATCTGATGAAAACTTGCATGGTTTGAAATCAAGTTAAATTCATTCATTGTCCTTGGGAAGACAGGTCCTACCTAGTCCTAGTCTGTTTTTTTTCTTTTTTCTTTTTTTTTTTGTTTGTTTGTTTATTTATTAACCATTTCCATTCTTAGTTCTGAATGTGATAAGGTGGTAGTAGGTGACACTGCTGTGTAGTTGTTCCAGACTGCACCCAAAGCTCTGAAATGCCCGAGCACTTCTGGCCCTTCAGGCTGCACCTTGCAGCCAAAGGTTCCTGCTTTACTCAGAGCCCGGACCTAGCAGTCTTTCTTGGGCAGGAGGACAGGCTGAGCACTGCTGTCTACACTTGCGTGGCTCGCAGTTACACCTATAGTGGAATATCACAGCTATACTCTTTTTATGACCACAGGATCTAGCCAGTGGGTGATGACCAGTATGGGTCACCCATCAAATAACCAGTACAGGTCACTTAAGGTTTGCTCATACATTTTCACTCATGTGTTTAAGGTTTGCTCACACATTACAGTATCCCTGCCCTATTATCCTGACACAGTGCCCGATGCAAGGGAGGTACTGACAGCCCAAGCCATGTGCTCTACAAACCTCCATTTCTCCTACAGAGATTCCTCAAAGCATAAAACTTTGCATGACAGGTTTCTGTCCCATGGCACTCGTATGTCCCATCCTGGCTAAGGATGGCATTCATGGAATGGTCCGTAGTATGTTTTCCCAAACCTGTAGTTTTAGGGTGTAACCTCTTGCATGAAATCATGGGTCTGGTGAACTCTGTGGTAGAACTCCCACCAATTTCCAAGGGAGGAAAGCTCAGCCCCTGGAAGTTTGTTTCCTTAACAACCAGAGCCTTATAGCATAGAATTTTTACCAGAATCATCAGCATAAAATACTGTTTGATTAAGTCCTTCTTCTCCATGTGTGTACACCTGTAAGCATTACTGTGCCTGTCTGAAAGGCTTAGCTTGTGTATTTGTTTGTGTGCAGCTCTTATGCACTGTGTTTGCTGAGTGGGTTTTATCAGAATGGTTATTTTTCTCTGATTTCACTTCTCGTAGTTTCTTGGAGTCACAGAACTATCTTCCTATTGTGAAGGCTACTTTCTGAAAAATATGATGGTCCTCATTGAAAACGAAGCTTTCAAACAGCTGTTGTATGACAAGAATGGAGAAACGTCTGGTCAAAATGTACTACAGGACTTACAGAGGACGTTGGCCACAAGGATTCAATCAATTCATTTGTCTTCTTCAAAGGGCTCCATTGTGTAATGCTGAGGAAGATGGTAACCCTCTAATAAAGACCCTGCAAGTTAAGTCTGCTGTTGCAGTTGCTTAAACCCATTGCAGTTGCTTAAATGACTACAAAAAAGAAAAAAATTAGAAAATTCTACTTTGCATCCCAATAGTTCTGTGTTGGCCAGAGGTGCTGCACTGGGGCTGCAGCCACGTTTGGATGAGGGAATACAGAAAACAAAGCTTCTTCGTGTTTTTGAGCAAACAGGGTACAAGAGTATCCAGTGAATCACTGTCGTACTCAAATTCTGAACACACACACGTGGTTATGGAGCTTGATGCCAACAAAAGCCAGAACTCGCTTCAGTGAACAGCAGAAGCTCCAGCCTGAGCGGTGGTGCCAGGGAACACCCAAACTGACCGATTAATCGTTTAAGGCGGATTTGTTCCAGTGTTACATATTTAAGAACTATAACTATCCCAGAGTCCATTACCTTGTGCATTTAAGAAATGTAAGAACTGTTATTGCTGTCAAGCAAAGATCAACTGTATTAGAGAGTGGGTAAGACTGTTACAGCTGAGGAAATATACTGGCAGATTTTTAGGGGTGGGAACTTTTTAAATTGTTCATAAAAAATAATGGGGTGGCCTTGTAGTTTAAAAACTATTTCTTAAGCTTAAAACTTCATTTTCGACAGAGCTGTGTTTGAGAATCTATGTAACATGTTTTGTTTTTTTAAATGGTAAAATGTACATTGTGTAAACATACATGTGATCAAGTTTTGCTTGTATTCTTTCCTAGGGTGGTATAATCTTGCCTAACAGGCTGTGGTTACACCAAAGAGGTACATTACCCAGACTATCTCTAATACAGTAGTTTTGGGGGCAGGAGAACTGCATGCTTCTCGTGATTTGGGGTTAAAAACAATGACAAACTCAACATGCATTTGCATGGTAACTGTACCTGTGAAATGTTACATCTGTGCTTCGTTTCGCCAAGACAAATGCAATGTTACTTCTTGTCAAACTTCAGTTGTGAAATCAGCATATTATTTTATTTGGTGCGATTGGTTGTGATACGATACCCCTGGAGACCCTTGTTGAGATGCTGATTTCTGTTTGTTACAGTGAAGGGATAATGAAGGTCTTTACTTCGGTCATGTGTCGATACTTTGCTACTGGCCAGAGATTGTGTCTGAGTTAGACTTTTTAAAATTATAATTAAATATGTACTATAGAATGATTTCCCACTGTATCCTGAGAATGTATAGGTTATCTACAATGCAAGGTTTGGGTGGGGTGGGATGGGGGTGTGATTTAATGTCAAAGCTTATTTTCTTTTGCAGCATATTGTTAGCAAGACAAATCTGCTACATGCCACAACATTCCTGATGCTCTGTCTCTGAAAACCACAGCAAGTAGGCAAAGATGTTGCCTTCTCCATGGCAAAGTGACATTAATATATTCATTTCGTAGCATGCCGTTCGGAAACTGTGCCCAGTTCATAGATTTTAGAAGTTTTATTTTGACAGTGCATGTTAACCTCTTGTTCTTTTGTTGATGTATCTACGTCAGGTGCTCTTCCATGTTGATAGCTTTTGGCACGCTCAGAGAACACAGTTTTGGCTTTAGTTATCGGCACGGCAGGAAGCTGTTTTATGACTCTGAGGTGTAAAGCCTCCTGTGTGCTTGGTCTTTTAAAGCCTTTACAGTATCTGCAACAAATTACAAAAATGTTTAAACTGCCACTAATGTCACAGAGATGCAGCATGTCAGTCAACTGGACTTTTTTTTCTGCAGAGTACGTGTTCATACAGGATGTTGTCTGGAACATCTAGGTAGTGGTGACTTAGGTGTGAGTGTTGCGATGTTAGAGAAGTGAGACCATGGTTGATGCAACAGCAACACACAGGGGTGCTTGTTACTGTTTGGTGTTCCACCTTATCCATGGGAACCCATCCTTCCATGCCAGTGATAGCTAAATAGGAGCAGACCTCACCCCACAGCTTCATGGTTTAAAATAGAAAAGTTTTTCAAACAATAATCGTGATATTAAAATTCTTCCCTTGGGTACATGTGTAGTGCCAAACGAGGTCATTAGGAGTTGCATACATGTATATCCATAGGCAAAATAGCTTTTTTGGGGAAGCATGCCCACAGGTAGACTGGTGGATAGGCAGTCTGGCATGTAATGCTGTAACGATAGCCGCAGGTGTCATGCCCCTGTTTCCAGCTCAAATACTAACTGTGCTTTGGTAAGGGCATGTAGAGCCCTGTGTGCACAGGCTGCCCGGGGAAGGTGAAGTCCTTTGAGCATTTGTAGGAACCTGCCAGGGACTCATTAGGAAGGAAACATGGGTTAACTCTGTGCTAGTTGTTCTTCTGATGAGAGTATCTGTGGTAATGTTCACTGGGTTTTTTTCAGAGATAAAAGGCTTAATATGTCCTTTGGTGGCTGTACGTGAACTGAGCGGTCACCGTGTCTGGGCACTCTAGGGACAGAGCGCAGCTGCCTCCAAACGTGCGCTGCACAAGTCTGCCCGCAGAGCTGCACTGGCCCGCGTGTTCACGCGTCCCGCCGCTCCTGCGGGGGATTGTGAAGCTGGATGGCTGAGCACATCAGAAAGCGTGGCAGCGATCTGCTTTGCTGGTGTCTAGCAAACGGCGGGTGAGAACAAGCCCCAAGAAACGATAGTTCAAAACTGTTAAGGAAGGGATTGCAGCTATAAAAGTGTAACTTTTGCCCTCCAGAATGCTGGTAACCCCAAAGTCATAGATGTATAGCTGAAAGGAACCTTAAAAAAGAAAGAATCATGACGTTCAATTCTGTTTTGACCTGTGACCCGCATCGCTTTTGCCAGCAGAAGAGCCAGCCCCTGTGTAACCCTAGCATTTGTTTCTCCTGGAAGTAGTCAGCAGACCTTTGTGGATCCACAGACCAGAGTCTGAAAACTGCTATTTTAGCCCACCTCTCCTGCTGTGAGGCTGGGTGAGGTCTAGCTGAACCATGCCAGACAGTGCACAGCTTGCAGGCTCTTGAAACATCCCATGTCGGGGATCCGTGATCTTCACCACCCTCGTAACTGGAAGGTTTTCCTAAGAGTCTATGTGGAATTTCTTCAATGCGAATTAAGCACTTTTTCTTCAAGCCCTGATTGACAAGAAGAACAGATGATCTTATAGGATCTTCTTAAGAGATTGTTCTATGCATGAGAGGAATTATCATACTTTCCTTACTAGTATAGTCTTTCATAGTTCTTTTTTTTACTAGTATTTTCTAGGTCTCTTTTATTTTTGCTGTCATTTCCCTCATGACTCCCCAGTTTCCCCAAAAAGCAGTACTCCAGCAGCGGTTTTATGCACTAACAAGCAACACAGAGTAACTGTCTCCTGTGGTTTATGTTATGTAGAACGTATCAGAAACTATATCCCAGAATATTCTCTACAAGAACATCCCATGGCTGGCTTTGATCTAGTCTGTCTTCTGTTAGAATTCCTGGGTGAGTCCCTGCTGCTTTCCCAGGAGTTCCTATTTTTATTTGTGCATTTGTTTGCTATACCTTCCAAAGTATAACACTTTCAACTTGTCTTTATTAAATTTGTTCTGCTTTAATCGGGGCAATTTCCCCACTTCATCAAGATCAGTTGCAATTTTGATCCTGTCTTCTAGCCTGTTCCATAATCTCCCAAGCTTTATTATACATAGCTTCATGCATGGATTCTTCATTCCATTAATCTGGAGCTGACAGGGGGAAGGGCTCTGTTGTCAATTTAATCTAAAAAGCAGTGTGAGTTTCAGTAGGTGCACATGAATATCATCCCTATCAGATAAGCCTCTTTCCAGCAGAGCGTTTTATTAGCATTTTTTAGAGCTGGCATTATCATCTTAGAAAACAAAAAGCCTTCTGGTTCTTTACTGTTTGTATGAGTTGCAATAATTTACAAATTTTGAGGGAAAATACTGCCTCCCATCTAGGTGAAATTGAAAAAAATACAACATCCATAGAAAAACTTGTGATTTCCTGTCTTTTTTCTTTTTTTAACCATAACTTTACAGCCTGTAATGAGTGAAGGGCTGTTTCAGTTCCTTTCCATCTTTCTTTTTTTATAATAATCCACTGCTGTAATACTTGAGGACTTACAAGCATCCTGCCCCTTCCTCATGGCAGATCTTTCCTTTTGCCTCTCTGCAAGGTCCTCCCTTAGTTTCCGGAATTTCCTCCCATTTCCACTTTGCCTCATGTGCTGCCAGTGTCCACACTTCCCAGTTTTTTTTACTCTAGAGACCTGTTGGATCCCTTCCCAAGCCCAGAAAGGACATCTGTGTTCTCCTGAATAGGCAATTTTCGCATAATTGGCTTGAGAGCTGGGAAGAGAAAAGGGTGGGGAATGTAGGAGGGCAAAGGTTCTGGACATCACAGAGGAAGGCTGGTATTCTTTTCATGACAAATTTCAGCACTGTCTACTTGTTTCTCAGATTTTCCCCTGATCTATTCCTTATGCCTGCTGTCCTCTAAACACAGCTGGTGGCCAGATGCTCTCCGTTCTGGAAAAGGGCCAGGTTTTTAACGGCTAAGACTTTTTCCCCAGCTAAAACTTTTGCCTGCTTGGTCTCAGCTTCGGAGTAGATTTGTGCAAATGTCTATTAAAGACAGAGGAAACATCTTTAAAAGAGGTGTGAAGGCTTAGTAGCCAGGCTCCTATTGGCACTAATGAGAGCTGCTTGCTGAATCCTCCACATGCTGCTTTTGACACTGAGCCTTTTTGTATGGAATATCCACTGGCTTCATACCAGACGTTGCACAGTCCTGGATGGGCTGCAGTGTGCGGTGTGCTGGGGTCTTTCAGAAATTCTAGTTTTGTTTCAACAGTGTAGCACAATATGCTGCTCTTTGAAGGTTAAAAGAAAAAGGAAAATCCTTGGTTTGCACTGAAATAAACTGCTCTGAGGTGGTGCAGTGAGAAAAAAGAAAGGGCTTCTCTTCTTTCCCCAGCCCATACCAGTCTAAAATCAAGAGGAGGGTTCTGTTAACAGCATGCAATGCAGCTTAGATCTGTGGGGACTCAGGCATGCAGGACCCTGTTTAAGAGGGGGTTTTATGTTCCAGAAAAATACAAGTGGTAAAGTCACACATCCACATACTTAAGGCAAGGCTCAGGCCATGCTAGAGAAAAAAACATTGCCAGTACTCTTGTCTATAGGTTAAATCCTAGGAGAGGCTGAGACCCTCTAGAACTTGTCAGTTGCAGGTATTCGGTGTCCTTCAGGAGCTGGCTCTGTCTTAAAAATATTGCTGAAAGACGGCATCCTGCATTCACTAAAGCTGCCTCTGAAGTCAGTGAATAATTATTTTTTTCTATGAACGACAGTTACTTAAAGACTTGAAGTTAGTTTGTTTGACAAATTGTCTTTCATGTGAGGCTCTGCAAGTGCTTTACAGAAATGAAGGGCCTGATGTTGCTTTCATCCTCTGGCTCAGAGATGTTGAAATGTCTAAGCATTAAAAAAGCTGCTTAGGATTTGTCCTAATATTTAATAAACTAGCTTGCAGAAAGTTAGCCTTGAATTAGCACTCAAATCATATCTGAAACCCCATAGACGAGAACATTGCTGATTTTTGATGTCTGCCTATAAACACAACATTTATATCTCTAACTCACAGCACTTCCAATCACATTTTCCCTACATTTATAACAAAATCAATGTTCTGTTATTTTTAACTTGTAATTTATTTGAGGTAAGATCTGTTCTCTTCAGTGAGTGAAGGCCAAGACTGCCCACTGACCAGATCATCACATTTCAGTACAACTGCACCTGACCTGCCATTTACAACTGGCTTCCAAGGGCAAAAAATAGCCAAGCCAAGTCTTCAGCTGTGAGTCAATGATCTGTGAGTTCAATCAAACCGCTGCTGAGAACATTACAAATGCGTGCCCAAAGCAGAAGGGAAACCTGGAACCCCACAGAAGCTAATGGGCATTTGTCAGCTGCCTTCACTGAGCCTAAGAACTGGGGAAGCAAGCTCAGCGTGGATAGCAGGGGGTACTCAATTTCTTTTTGTTGCCATTAAACTGTCATTCTTTCAGCTTGGTTCAAGACTTAGTGCGTGGAACAGCCATGGGTGGCCTAGTGCATATTTGTCTTAGGTGCATGCAAAGAGCTCAAATTGTGGTATCTCACATTCTTGAGTCAGTAGTCTTGGTAGATGTTGCTTTTGTGCTTTGCTTGGACTGCTTGTCACTAAAATGCCCAGGAGACATGGCAGCAACTTACAAGAGAGGTTGTGTTGGTTGGATAGGTTAAGTTCTACAAAAATCTTGTGGTTTGCAAGCTGTGTTGTTTAGTTTACTAAAACTGTCCATCTGATGTACCAGAGTGGCAATTTCGGTGTTTGTTTTGCTTTGGAGAGGCATTTTTCATCCTCCTTTGGGCTTACAGGTTTGTTCTTTCATCCTGCAGAGGTGTTGACACTGTGCAAATGGGCATGCTTGGGTTAGGTGCAGGTTCCTGTCTGTGTTGGATGGCATGCTAGTGAAGAGGCCTCACTCAGTAAGTGAAGAGGATTAGGTACCAGAATTTGAGTATCTAACCCCAGATGTTTGCCTTGGATTCCAGAGGTACAGTGTTCCCTGTTTCCTGCTTCATTTGTTCTCCAGCTCAGAGTTTCCATGAAATCAAAGGGGAGGGGAGGGTAGAAGACAGGGCAGGGGGAGAGGAAGAGCAGCCCCATCTCCCACCCCTTGCTTGGCATCCCCAACCAGCCCGTTTGGCTCTGGTCTCTTCAGTGCTCACACGGGGTTTGCTCAGTCCCACTGCTCACATACGGCCATGGAGCTCTAGCAGTTGGTAGCTTTTCTTTGTCCTTATAAATATCTTCACAGCTGCAGCTGCAAGAGCGAATTTGCCTCAGCCCTTTTTTGTGCAGTTAACTGGTCTTTCCACTTTCCATCGTCTCTGCTGCTGTGTTTTCATTAGAGCTTCCATTACTTGGCTTTGCCCTGTGCAGTGAGAGGCAATCTTCTTTCTTACTGCCTTTCTAAAGCAAATAAAGACAGGGGAAAAAAATGCTCTGAAATACCCAATCAGAAATCATTCATGGTTTAGAATAAGCCACGTTAGAAAATGGAGATGCTCAGACACACACACAAAAAAGACACCCACTTCAGAAAAAGCCAATGCGTTAGGAGGTCATTTTAATTAATTAAGGTTAAAGCCTTAGCACCTCTTATGTTCTAGCAGGGACAGATTAACATGGTTGAAAACATCTGGACTTGTTCAAGTGAGTCCAGCCTTACTCTTTCCCCTTCCCAGCAGTGGATAAATTGACTGTGCTATAGCTTCCTGCGTGAGAGGCATTCAAATGAGCCTCTCCAAAGTCTGGTTCTCTCTGTTCTGTGTAGCTTTTAAAGAACTTACAGCACACCTGTGGGCTGAAATTTGCTCCTGAGCACAGTCAAAAGCCCCCTGTGCCCCAGCGCTGGCTGTGCCTCACCGGGGCAGAAGGTAGGAAAGCAGCACAGGAAGCCCCTGGAGCCTCATCAGAGGGAAAGCTGCTTCTCCAGCATCCAGGCATTCACTTCATCAAATACCCTGCTAAACCTGCTCAGGCCTGGGTAGACCACTGATAGACGAATGTGGGACAGTCGGTTCGGTACCTTGGGAACTGATTTTTGCCTTGCAGTTACTGAGCCAGCGACTAATTGTGCCATTTGGGGGCATGGTGGAATGTGCAGTCTTCCTTGAGTTGTGAGTTTATGTTTAGCCACTGAAGAATACAAGGACTGAAGGAAACTATCTGAGAGCTTTTTGACCTCATGATCCTGGCTAAATTCCAATTAATACCAGAAGAACTTGACTTATGTCTCGTTGGTACATTTAGACCAGTATGTTGCTTCCTGTCTGTATTTCTCTGAGTGCTGTGGCTGCTGTATGTGCTGTACCAATGGGGAATAGAGGTTCCTGAGCATTATCCGTACAATAAGTAAGTCCCACTCTGCAATGCAGGGCATTCCTACTGATCTCCTCAACATTATGTGGAAGGTTGAATAATGCATCTCAGCTGTTTACAGCCCCGAGATAAGGTCAGTGCTCTTTTCCCCACGCTCTCTTCATTCTGCCAACTGCCACGCAGCAGCAAGATCTGGAACCTGCATTTTTTCATCATAATATAATGAAAAGCAGCAGAAAAAAGCCACAGGTAATACAACATTCTCTCACCCCACCCACCCCCTACAGCAACTGGTGGGCTACTAGACTGTTCTTTAGTCCTGCTCATCTGAAGCTTGTTGTAATGCCACTTGTGCATTAGTTGTCTTTAGAGCAGGCTTTTGATTAGGTTGAAGTCTGGAAAGCATCTAAAGTCATTGAGGACAGAAGCAGCATTGTAAAATAATTTGTTCTATATCATCTGAGCTTTGTGTTTTCTGCTTCTTAGTGGCTTTTGGTGTTGTGTCTGTTGTTGTTACTTACTGGGAAGAAAAAGTTAAGCATACGCAATGCTTCAGATTTTCTGTCCATCTTTATGTGTTTGTATGTTAGAGAGAGTGTTGGACGGTAAATAGATCTACAAGATATGTTATGAGGCGTGAAATCATGTTTGTAATGAGATTTCTTGTTAATGGCAGTCAGCCTTCCTTGATGCTGAGCATTAATGCAATATCCGTTAGTGCTGCTAAACCTCCCTCCGCTCCACTTTCCCAAATGGGTTTCACTTTGTACCTAGTTTAGCATTTATAAATATTTGATACAAGGTTCAAGAAGTAATCTACATGTTAAATGAAGGATATACGAATGTTCTAGGAAAAATACAAGTTAAGATTCTACTATAACATCATTCACAAACCAAACATGAAAGCATGATAAAATTTGCCCCATTAAAATTGCTGGAAGCCTTTTAATTGATTTTTCTAGTCTGTGGATTAGGTCTGTTTTCCATCTCTCTTTCATACTATGTCAGCTTTGAAGTCTTTGCGCATCTCGCACTTTCCAAGCCGAATGCGTATCTGTAATTAGAAAGCACAGTCTTGATCTTTTTAAATGGGGAAGCAATCCTTCCTCTGTCATCCACTTCTGAAGGGCTGGCTGGTTTTGTATCTTTATGTTTACCATTGAAAACAACAGTTGAATGGGGAAATCCCAGAGTGAGCATCCTGAACAGACAGAAGAGCTAGCACTGTCTGTGGGACAACTCCTTGCTTCCTTCTTTCCTCTTCACATCTACTCCCACTTGTCCCTGAGATGTCTTTGAACTTAAAGCTAGAAAAGAAAAACGAAAATGAGAGGAAAGGATGTGCTAGAAAGGAGATGGTTTCTAGAACAGTGCAGAACCATAGAGTTAATCTTGATTTTTTTCAGTTTTAAGGCAGACTCCTAATTTGTGTCATATAAACCCGGGAATGGTTATGATTATTTTACATTTATGATTGTTACGAATTTGGGTTTGGTTTTTTTTCCTAGCAAAATAGTTTTGTTTGCTGTCATCTGTCATCTGTTGTTGGGCTTTTATGGGAAGCTTTCACTTCACTTTTTATTAAGAAGCAAATGAAAGATCACACAACCCAACAGTAAGCATCAGCAAACACAGAGATACTGTGCTTCATCCCACAGATGTAGCTTAAATACCGGTTTCTGGCCTCACAGGCATGTTTGAGGTCATCTACAAGTAACAACACAGGTGAAACTTTCTTCCCCTTTGCTTATCCGTTTATGATGGATAAAAATAAAATAGCGGAGAGTCAGAGTACAGACAATAGGAGTGCAGGTGTTTTTCAGTAGAGTATAGCTAAGAAATACAAATGTTGCTGGAACCAAATATTTTTCCTCAAAAAGACAGATAAGACATCTGGAGCTCATTTGAAGATGTCAGTCTCTCAAGTGCTGTTAGAAGCCTTTGAAAACTGCTTGTTTTGTGTTGTTAATGTTCCAGAGCAAACCATTCTACTGAAGACAGTAACTGAGGGCCCTCTGAAACGAGGCAGAAGGGAATGTATTAAAAATAGAGGAGCACAGCCATAATTTGAAGTGGCAGCTTTTGTCCACTGTGTCCACAACTTGAATATTATTTTAAAATGTGTGTTTGTATTTAATGTCTTTTTATTTTTTCATTACTGTTTTTAAAATTAACATAATTTTCTCTTGAGTATAATGTATTCAGTCAGCAAGATCAGAAACCTCTATGTGTTGTATCACATAATCAGGTCTTCAGCATAAACGTTGGGAAAATGAAAGCATCTTCTCCGAGTGCACCTTAGGTTATCTTAAACCCCATTCTGTCTCATGCTGATCCTTTTAAAATCTCCAATGAGATTATAATTCATTTGTCATTGCTAAATGTCATTTTGTTAATACTGTACAAAGGCAGGGTAGCATGTGAAACCAACAGGTTGGTTTTTTATTACTGTGTTACTCTGAAAAAGAAAAACTCACCAGATCTTTGTTTCTAGTGTGAAATAGTCCCCTTAGTATGCTAGGACACATGCAAAGCCTCTGCTCCGAATGTCACATTATAATTAAGTTACAAAATGGAGAAAAATGGTATTAGGGAAAGATTTTTGAGAAACTTGGCTCCAGTGGTGCAGAACATGCACTTGTTGAAGTCTCCTCTCTCTCTCTCTTATGAAGTCAGTGGGAATCTTTAATGGGAGTTACTGCAAGGCTGCATGTTTTTTTAATGCAGTAGCAAATATAATTTCCCATCCAGTCATCTGCACAGTTGTGGTTGGTACATCATAAAGGCTGAAGGCCAAATGCTGCTGTCATTGCACACAGCACCTCTACTTCAGCGGGGATCATAAATGTGTACTTAAGTCACATGAATTAGTTGCACAATTTTGAGGTTTTTTGCTGAAGAGAAATGGGAGAGGTTAGGCTTTCCTTCTGCTCATTGATCACAGCCTTTGTGTTTCCAATGACTTTATTAGAAGCATCGTGTATTTACATGCTGCACAGTGGGGCCTGCGTGGGGTGGGAAGGATTTTTATGAATTTAGACCTGCCTAAGAAAACATCAACTATTCTAATTTTAGACAAGTTGCATTCCATATCCATCTGTTTAGTGGATCAGTCTAATGTTTACTGTTCAGTAAATAAAGTAAATTACATTTGGTCTTTTTTTTTTTTTTTTTTTAAGTTACTTTGAGGGCATTGCCTGCTGTCAGCTAGTGTACAAAAGTGCTAAGGACTTCCAGACATACCCTTAGGGCCAAACTGTGCCGGCTTCACATACCACAGTCCCATCAAAAGCAAGAAAATCTGGGCTGGGCACGTGAACTGCAAACCCCTCAATGTCCGGTTACATGTCCTGCCTCATTTCATAGAGATTGATGACTTTCTGGGAAAAAAGAAACCCACATGGTGCCAATTCACCCCAGTTAAAAATGTATTGAAGTCAAGGGAATTATATTAGACATGACTGGAGTCTACCAAATCCAGCCCTGTGCATAGGCAGAACTCCAAGGGAAAGTAACGGGAGTTTCCATTACAGAGTTTGCAGAACAAAGCCTATGTAATGAACTATGACTATGACAAAATGTCAGCTTTGTGTAAACTCTCCTGGTGGGTCTGTATAAAGGTTTTTAAGAAATCTTTGTTGGAACACACCAGAGAATAACAAACTTGCACATTGATAGAATAGCTTTATTTGTATATACTCTATGTAAATTTTAAACCAGAGGATACGTGTCATTCCTTGTACATATCTGACTAGAACGGTGGCAGTGCTGTGCACTGCTGTTTAGGATATCCAGGTTCTCCAGTCTTGGGTTTCCCACTGTAAAGGCTGCAGGAAACTGCTTCGGACCAGCCAAAACATGGGATGGATAGATGCTCACCACCAACTGCTTAGAAATGAAGGAGCAGGAATTGGAACATAAATTGGCTATGGAGAAGATTGCTTGCCTCCACTCCTGGCTAAAGGACAAGTGCCTCCTTCGCTGTCATCTCCAACAGAAGTGATTTATGGTCAGAGTGTGGAGAACATTCAGAGCCCTATTTGGATCAGTCTTTCCTAGGGCCTGAGCTTATAAGGAACCCACACTTCTGGTGTAACGTGGGAAGGTCTACGAAAAAGCAGACATTTACCTATCTGTCTGTCTGTTACCTAATATCCCAGTGTTTCTGTATTGAATGGTTTCAGTAACCTGTAAAACAAGTGATTGCTCCTGTTGTGTTACTGCTTTGAAATTCTTTGCATGCACTCTTGCATATAATTCTTTAAGAAAAGAAATTATACATATTATATATATAGTAGCTTGCAAAATATTCATGTTGAAGAGCCATGTTTTGTGCAAATTGTACATTTATGTTGTGAGCAATATTGCAATATGAACTTTTATTAGTTGTTGGCATTAAAACTTGTTTTTATTGATAGTAATTTTGTCACATTATTTTTGAGTGTATGTATGTATCCCAAGCTTTCAAACTCAGGCATTAGATCGACTACTGAAGGAGACCTTTTCTGTGCTGTAGAAATAGCACAGGCTTCCAGTAAATAAGGCAGGTCTGCAGGTCCCATTCAGTTTAATGCAAGCTGCAAGGCTGATTATTCACGCAGTTTGTCAGGCCAGTACTTCTCTTTTGTCAGTGCTGGAATTTGTGTTTGGTATGAGGACGCTGTGGCCCTCATCTGTAACAGAACTAAAACCCCAACCCTGCAAAACAAAGTGCTTAACTGCTGCTGCCCTCTGCCTCTGCAGGTGCTTCAATATAAATACAGTGAGGACTTAAGAAACTTCTGATTTCCTGCCGGATAGCCAATGTTCTATTTTCAAATGTTCATGCTACATAGTTTTCAATTTAGGGGCTAGATAAAAGTCTAATACCGGTATGGCTTTAGGAAAGCTACAGTGTTTAGAGCTTGACCTTGAAACTTTCACCTGATTTCTGAACATCTTTGGTGGCTTTGTTTGCTCAGTGTTTACCTCTGAGAAATGTATGCTATTGATTTAAATGTTTAATATATTGACTGCCTTTTTTTGTATATTTGTTATCATAAAGGTTTGGTTTAAATGCTAACAATTGTGGTCTATTTTCAGACTTTAAATGACATACGGTTCTGTATTTGGAAGGCAAAGTTATTAATTAATATAGCAATTTGGTATTTTATTCCTATTTTATACAGCTGTCCCCATAGGTTATTATCAGATGGCAATGAATATTGCTGAACAGCAGGTGGAACTCCTTTGAGTGTGTTTATGAGCCATCTCTGTTCAATAAAAATTCCATTGTTTTCTAGCCTAGGAAATGGCTGCTGTGAGTGTTTTTCTTGTTTCTTCTCTTCAGGTGTTTCTCAATGTACTTCAGACAGCAGCAGGACTGGGCTTCTCCCAAGAACCATCTCCCAGAAACCACACACGTTCAGGATTTTACATCTGGAAGTCCTGGTGCAGTTGTCCCCCATACACCGCTGTCGGTATGGTGCTGTGCATGTGAAGAAATGACATGGAGCCTGTTCCCAAAAACTTTGCTCTGAGCCCTGATCTGGTAAAAAATGGGCACATAAGACACAGGAATGGGGCTCCGTGGTGCTTAAAATTAAGCATCTGCAAATGCATTGTAGCCAGACAGCTTGGATGCATGAAGACCCCAAAGGCAGAAGCTTGCTTCATTACACAGCATTGCTGCAAGTGCATACAAATAAGTTGCAAATGAGTATCTCAAAGAGAAGTAAATAGAGGCAACTGAGTAACTTTGGCGTGAGCATAAAAATCATGCTTTGAAAAATATTTTTATTTTAGCATTTTTTTACTTTTGTAATCAATTTACAATGTTTTCTGTCTTGTAGGTTTTAGTGGATTTGGAGTCAAGTCCTTTCTTCATAATGTACCAGATTATTAAGAAATAGGTCGGTCCTGGAGGCAAAAGGTGGTAACAACCTTACAAGTATGGCCTATATGTGAGTTGTGGAAGTGAGACACCACTTGCGCCAGACTGGGTGACTGTCCAGACCAGGATCATGGCTCTGTCAGGTGCGCTTGGGCTCAGCTGTCCAGGAGCAGAGTTTGAAAAGCAGCTCACAGGGAACCCTACAGCTGCCAGAATTTTGTAAAAGATGCAGGCCCCCTCGCCTGCCACCCCAGTATCAGGGAAAAAACAAAGCAAGCTTCACATGTAGCAAGCTGGGATGATCTGTCTCCTTTCCCAACCAGTGATACCAGAACAATTGAAAAACATTATTTCTGGGCATCCAAGTTAACTCTGCAGTGAGAAAAATAGTGAAGTTGAGCTGTAATTGTAAAAGAATCCTCTGGCTTCTCTGTAAACTCATCTATGATCTTGCTATATTCAGTTCACTTTTTTTTTTTTTCTTTGAGGCTTTTCTGGACAATATTAATGTGTAGAGACTGAGGGCTATGGCACATGTTCACTGAACTAATTAAGGTTTAGGACAGTCTTGCCCACTGCTGTGTTTTCTCCTTTCCAGGGCAGAAATGGGCAGCATACTGGGGCTCACCTAGAGGAGCCTCAGATTTTGTCCAAAAGCACTGTCAGAAGTGCTTGAGGTAGGTCTGCTGATGGAATCAGTAGACGAGGCACCTGTGTAACATAAAAAAGATCATTGTATTTCTCAGTTTGACTACTTAGAAAGTAACAATAACATTTAAACCATTCAGAAATAATAATATTATTTTTTTTAATCTGCATCGTGGCTTATACAGGCATATGCTACACTACTGTGTAGCAGCATCAGCTAAATTTTTCCATGTCAACAGAGCTTTATCTTTTCATGAACATTTCTGCAGTGAATGGATGTTTCAAAGAAAATGTTATTCCAGAGCAGCACGTGGGCTGGCTATCTCTAAGCTTTGCTATGAAGATGTGAGACTACAAGGTAAATGACATCTGAGAACCTGTGCACATATCCTTGCAGGCTGCCATAGACAGCACAGCCCTACTGCCTGGCTGTCTTCCTAGAGCTTATGAGCCCCTCTGCTCTACAAGTGCGGTGTGCAGTGTAGGAAGTTGGAGTCTCCTCCTGGTATAATGGCTATCTGAAGCAACCAATGCTGAGCAATATACTTAGACTCGGAGCAAATAAACATGTGCCACCATTGAGACAAATACTGGCACTAATGTCTCCCATCGCTCCCATGGTGCTGGAGGGGTGAGAGTCTTCAGGTGTTTTGATGTGTCCATCTGCCCTCAGGGGTGTGATGTGGCCCTACCGCACACACCTGTGCTACTTCTCCCAGCGCTTACCCAAGTGTACACTGACGCTGTGGACCTCTGGTTGGCACACCCTGGAGCTGGAGGCCGTAGCAACGTCTGGGGAGTGTACACAGACCCCACTTCCCGCCTGCTGTGAGAACAAGCATTACGGGGCAGAACTCGTATAACTTGGCCAAGTCCCAGCACATGGAGCACTGCCAGCTGTTTTTTCCCATACTCATATGTTTACTGGCTTTCCTTTACTAGTAAATCCTTGGCATGTTGGATTGTTCTATGCTTCTTTTCAACTTTCTTCATTTTCTCTGTGTAAGTTGGCCAAGAACAGCTTGCTAGATTCTTTACTGTAGTGTCCTACCTAATGCGCGTCATGGTTCTTCCTCTTCTGCATGCCTCTGTTCCTCTCAGCTCTCTACTCCTGTATCTTGGTAGACCAAAGCATTTAAAGTTATTTTTCTCTATTGGCTCTATGTGGCAAATGTGACTATTCTCCATATCCAGCCATCTTTTTTTCTGCAGCTTGCTGAGAGGGCACTGATGATATTTCTTTCCTTTCCTTTATATCAGTTCCAGCACTATCTGACAGCAATCATTGCAGGGATGATGGCATTCTCACTCCCAAGCCCTCAGCATGGATTTTGGGCGAGCAGATGCTCTGTAAGCACACGCCTCTGCTCTGATAATGCATTCACTGTATCCCAATAAGGATTTAATGCCTTTAATGAGTATCTGGTTCACATTGAGATCACACTTATGTCTAGACATAGTTAAAAGACAAGTGACAGACCTAGTTTATTCCATAAAGTTAGGCAAAGAGCACCAACACCAATACATAACGTCTGGGAGAATAAGCCTTTGTGCAAGGATGTTTTATCTTTTAAAGTGAGGAGGTTGGTGCTCTCCCAGAGAACTCCTTAAGGAGATCATAGATGAAAGAAAACCAAAGCAGCCTTGTTTCAACTACCTGAAAACTTAGCTTTATGCCGAGCTATCAGTTCAAGAGTTCTTCCCTCCAGGCTATGCTGCTGTGTGCAAACAGGGTATGTAGTCTCCCTTGACAAGATGCTGCCCTACTGAGACCTGATCTTCCTTTGGTTTCCTCCCACTATTCATGCTCTGTATTTCACTGAAACACACAGGGAATGCAAATAGAGAATCAAAAGGTAACCTTGAGGACTTGTATGGCTGCCCTTGGTGTTTCAAAGCCACTCTTAAGTACTTCTTTCTTTCTTTCCTAAGTTAGAGGATTTCTTGATGTTGTGACTTTGCTTTTAGCTGTTCAGCATCTCTGGGAATGCAACACAATATTTTGCAGCTCATTTGAGAAAACAGGTGAGTGAGATGCCATGCTAGTGTATCAATCCCTTTCCCCTCTTCTCATCTGAAGAGGTCAGCTGAACCAGCCATAAACCCACAGCATAACTTCTCCCAAAACATGTAAAATTCCCTTTGTTTTCTTGCTTACAGCCTGTATGACTTGCAGTATGAACCTTTTCATGGCCCTGTAGTACCTTCCAGCTGTCATATTAGAAATGTTCACAGTGTCTCTGACAGTTTCATGATTGAAGTGTCAGTGTCCCTGCAAAGCCTTCGGCACTGGAGCTCTTCAAGTTTTCAAATTATTGGAGAGCCTGCTGGCACCACCTGCTTCAACATTTTCCTTCAACAACCAGCTCTCTTCTCTCTTCCACCCTTACTTAGTGTGAAGAGGAATACTGTAGCTCTCTGGGCACCTTGACACAGCCCCTAAAAAAGAAGCTAGACCTTTCCCTTGAGGGAGCCATTGGCTTTTCCCACTGAGCCTGCTATTCTTGACCTGGTAAATCTACACCAGAACAAAAGTTTTCTCTGCTTAGCTAGGTAACTTAATCAGGTTGAACTTTTCTGAATGTTTATGACAACACTTTGAACAAGATACAGGCACATACTTCCTGTTGATGGGAACTATTCAGTCTCACATCTTCAGGTGAAAAGCAGTAGGTTGGGATAGGTCAAATGTGGAGCCAGAAACAGGGACAATATTTTAGTTCTTTTCACTTCAGACAGGCAGAAGTTTCTGACGCCAGAATTGGTGACTAAATTGAAACAATGAAAATCACTACTGTCAAGTCTTGCCTTACTTTGCAGAGGTCCATCTGGATAAAAAGGAACTCTGCTCCTCAGAGAATAAGATTCCAGGCACAAACCAGCTCTGGAGGAGGAATACTGCTGTGTCCAATTGATCTCCGATGACTGGGGTGGTGGGTGGGGGTGGTGAAGCCTTTAAGTTTTAGAAGCTCATCTTTAGGAAAGGCCCAAGGCCAGTCCAGAACAGGCTGTGGCATGAGAATGTTTGATGACGATTCTTCTGGTCAGAGACCTTTTATTTCTACAGGATCTGAACTCAGTCCTCACAGCCTTCCTGGGACAGCCATTCAAGTTTTTGTCTCCTGTTGCACGTATCTTTCTTCACAGCCATTTCTTCCACCTAGCAGAGATTTAGAGAGACTTCTGTCAGCTATACAGCCTAGTTCCTGATTAGAACAGCTCTTGCGGTTCGTCCCAAAATTCTTCCAATGGTTGTGTCAGGATTCCATCCAAATTAAGAAATTACCATCTGCTTTCTTCCCTAATCTTCACACCTCTGTGGCTGAATCATCTTTGGACACTGAATACCAAGAAGATTAATGTTTTGCTTTTATGACCTATGAGTCGCCCTGGCTGGTTCCTTGGGGTGAGTGGGCTGTACTGCATTAGAGCTCAGTTACTATCACCTCAGTTGTCTGCAGGGAGCTTCCTGCCTGGGGCACCACTCTTTCAACGCCATCTCTGTGATTGCCAAGGCACTGTGGAACAATAATATATTTAAGAGAATGGTCTTTCTTTTGTTAAGAAGACCCTGAGACCCAGCTCCACATTCCCAGCAAGTATATGATGAAGTATTGGAATCACCGAGCATTTATGGACTAAGTCTCAAAAGAGAAGAAAACTTATTAGTACTAACTGCAGTTCTCTAAGCTGTAATATCCATATGCACAGTTGCTACCTGTTTTCCTTCCTTCCTCCTTCCCCAAGTCTCTTTTTTGGTACTTGTGTTGCTGAGCCTCACCACAATACGCTGCTATTTTGTGATTATGTACGCTGTGGGAGACAAGGTAGAGCATGTGTGCCCCCTCTGGGTATTGCTTCAGTAAAAACAAGTCTGGCTCAAGTGTTTCTTGTGCAAACCTCCACACTGTAAATATATATACCTGCAAAAAACCCAAAAACCATCCAGGAAACACAGGCGCTGGGAAAGTAGTTGCCTTCCTCCTCTTAGCTGCGTAACACTCCCCTCTGCCTGTCATTTGGAAATAGCAACCACTTAGACAAAACTTCCCTCAGAATTTGTAGGAAGACTGACAGTCAAACTGTACCCAACTTGTGTGTGGGAGGACAAGAAGGATTGCTTGGGCACTGTAAGAGATGACCAGCAAAGCAAATAATAACAGCCCAGCAAAAAGGCAAGCATACCAAAATGCAAGACTGGTAATTATTTCGACCCCAGGTAGCACTAGGATGCCTGTGCTACAGGGCACTAGAAGGAATAGCTAGAAAAATACAGCTTTTGCCTTCATACATTTGTGTCTACATTAAGACGAAATGCAGCAAATGGCTGAAATGAACAGGGTAGTGAAGAGGTAGTAATATTTTGCTAGATATTTGTTTCTCTCTCACACCAGAACCACAGAAGAATCAGGATAAAAATAATGAAAATGCTGCAGCAGTACTATCTAGTGACATGCAGATGAAATAATGTAGCCATCCTATCTGCCTAGCTGAAGTTCAGTTCCCAGGTCCTTGAGCTTTACCACGAGAAATGCTCCTTCTCCTGACCTCAGCTTCCCATCCATCCAATTTGCAGTTATCCCCTGAATTAAGATTTCGGTGATGAAAACAGCAGTGATTTCTGCATGTAAGAGCCTACCTCCCTGTAAATTCCAGCTGACATTTTATCCATTTTCTCTGACATTCTCTGATCTTCATGCATATTCTCTGATAGTTAACTGGGTTAGGTGGTATAGGATGCTGACATCTGGGAGTGCAAAAAGCCGGGCCTCCCGTGGAGATGCCAGTCCCTCACGGCTTCCTGCAGCTCCCTCTCACCAGCGACTCCCCGCACCCGTTTCTTTTCCCAAATGTTAGGGATCAGTAACAAAAGGTTCTTCTAAACCCTCAGTTGTGGTGGATGGCTGCTGGGACGTCTCGGAGCCGAAGTGGAAGCCAACCTGGGCCGGGCAGGGCTTCCCCCGGCAGCAGGGGCAGCCGGGACCCAGGGCCGGGAGCGGGGGGCTTGAGGGACGGGCAGCACCGAGTGCCCCCCGGGCGCCCAGGGGAGCGGGGTCGCGGAACTACCGCGGGGCACCGCGCTACTGCCTGTCACCGAACGAGCCTGGCAGGCCCAGGTGGCCGCAGCGCCGCGTAAAGACGGCAGGTGTGCCGGGTGTAGCGGCTGGGGCTGCCGGAGGGACCAACCAAGCAGCCTTCCGCAAGGAGCGCCACGAACACCACAGCAACTGCTGCTGGCGGCGGCGGGTGTCCCGCCACGCTCAGTCACAAAGCGAGCGTCTGCCGCCCCTTGCCCGGGCGCGGCGGGGCGGGGCCGTGAGGGGATAACCACCGCCCGCCCGCCCGCCCCGCCCCGCCCCCGCCCCGCCCCCGCCCCTCGGGCCCCGCCCCTCCCTCCGTGCTCTCCCGGCGCTGGGTGATGACCTCACGCCGCTGTGGCTCCGCCTCTTCCTTTTTTCCCGGCGGTTGCGGGCGGAGGTGCTGTCAGCCACGTCACTCGGGGTGCGCCGGAGCCGCCGCACGTGCCGCCGCCCCGCACCGCCCGCCCGCGTGCCGCCGCCGCTATGAGCTGCCCCGTGACTTGCGCCGGCTGGGTGCGCTGCGGCGTTGCCAAGGAAACGCCGGACAAGGTGGGGGCGGGGGCCGGGGCCGGGCTGAGGGACCCCCGCTCGCCCCCGGCGCCCTCCGCCGCGCTCACCCCTCGCTGTGTCCGCCCCGCAGGTGCAGCTCGGCCAGGAGGAGCTGAACCGGCTCATCGAGGAGGCCCAGGAGCGGCTGGGGTGAGCCGGGGGGGTGAGGCGGGGCGCGGCTCCCGGGCTCTGCAGGAGGCGGGGTTGGAGCCCACCGGGCCGGGCCGCGGGCGGAGCTGGGGAGGGGAGAGCTCGGGCAGCGGCCCGGCCCGCGCTCCCAGGCGCCGGCTGAGGAGGGCCCGGCCCGGGAGGCGGCGGCGAGCAGCGGAGCGGGCCCGCGCGATCCTCCCGCAGGGACTGCGCTGGGTTTCCCTGGCGCCCCGGGAGGGTCTGTTGCCCGGAGGGTGAGGGAAGCAGCGCCGGCCGGAGCGGGCCCTGCCTGCGCCGGGGGCGCGGTGCGGCTCTCAGCCCCGCTCCGCCGGGCTGGCGGGGCGCTGCAGGCCGAGCCCGGGCCCGCCTGCAGCGCGGGGACAAGCTCAGATTGGGTTTGTCACCGCGAGTGCTGTGGAGACATGGCAAACCGAGGGGGCAATCCCAAACGGACTGCGGAAAGGCGGGTGCTGCGGGTGAGGCGTTACAGTCTGGGCGAGTCTGGAGCAGCGGTGGAGCTCAGGATGCCTTGGGACTTAATGCTCCGGCTAAAAGTTACTCAGGGGTGCAACTACGGTTCGCACGTGAAACGACACATCGTAGCTGACTGCTCATCACTGAATGCCCTTAGTTGTGTAGCTGTGTTTTCTCACTCTGCCTTTAAGAAAAAGGTAAATAAACCTATGAAAAGCATCACAGGTGTGACGGATTAGGAGATATAATCTATGGAAGACAATGAAAAAACAGCTGCTTTCTGTCTAAAAGAAGATGAGGGATTGAGGTCTTATTCCAATTTCTGGCCTTTTTCGTTTAGATCTGTTTGTAGATTTAGGATTCTAATTCTGTTTCAGCTACACAGGGTGTGTGGTTATATGTACAATTGAACAGATGCAATAGGTAGAGTAAAAGCTTTTATAGTTGTGAATATTACCCACCCAATTTCTGCTAGATGGATCTGTGACTTTTTTTTTTTAATTGCTGAACAGTGTTTTGTCCCAGAATGTGTTTTGTTCTGGTTTTTGTTTTTTAGTATTTTAAAAATAATCTTAAACTTTGGAAGATTCTTACTTTATCTGAATTTCTTAAAACAGCTGTGTTTAATGTTTCTGTTATCTGTGGTGTTGCTAGTTTCTCCTTTATGCATGTCAACTTTTGAGGTTTTGATTAGGTTCCTTTCTCTTGCAATTTCAAAAACATGGAAAGATGGGAGGTGCTGTTATGCATTCTGTTAAACTACAGGATGGAAACTTAAAGACCATCCCTAACAACCGAAGGTGTTAATGAGCTCTTCATAACATCTAGCACTTTGTAGAATTTGTTACAGTATCAGCCACCTTTTTTCATGTGCAAAAATCTCAAAACAGACTCAGATTTAGCATCTTTAATTACCTTGTTACGAGATTTTCCTTGTTTAAAAACTGGTAATGTGAAGCGTTTATTTTACTGAACAAATTACAAAAATAGGTTTCTGATACTGAATTTAGAAATCATATCTATGAGAACTGTTGTGGCTCACCATTGCCTGGGAATTTTGTTTGCAGGACAGAAAAAAAACGTGTTCAGCAGGGATGAGTTCCTGTGGAGCGTGCTCCATTGAGACATCTCAGATGTCTGTTAAGTCCTCAGCCAATGTTTAATTTATATTCCTTCTACTGAATTTTTTGCATACGGAATTGTAGCCATGAAAGTTCCAAGTTTTCTGGATGTTGCATAGCTTACCCTTTAAGAAGTAATGCACAATATGTCCCTACCTAAAGAATTTTATGTTGTTTTTTCTTCTAATATAAATATGGTAAGTATGAGGAAATAAGGTCTTAAAAGTCTTGAAGAAATGCAAGAATCATTGCATATGACAGGGCCTGTGAGTGGGGGGGAGGGGAAAAAAGGAAGGAAGGAATGAATTGGACATGAGAACGCAGAGAGGTGAGGTTGGGAGCATTGTATTCACAAAAAAGGGGTAAGAGGAATGCATTTAGACACACAGCTTAGCTCTGAAGAGCCAAATTTGTGCCAAATTTTGTCATGAAAACTTTCAAGGAGAGACTTTCTCTGGAAGCCTGAGAATAGTGGTGCCTTGTGTTTTGGGAAAAGTTAGGAAAGGAGTGAATGGATTTCCAGATTATTGACATGAAGACTTGAAACCAATATGAATAGCCAGGATTGTGTGCTGAAATCTTGTTAGTGGTCCCTTAAGCAGTTACCTGGAAGCATCCTAGATGGCTGTCATGGTTTCTCAGAGATGTGTATCTTTAAACAGGGGTAACACTGATGGTAGCGATGAAGGCCAGGTGGCAGATGACATGAATGTAGCCAGAGCTAAGTCTTCTCATAAAAATGAAGACCTGTCTGATGATGAACTGGAGGAATATGATTTGGAAAATTATGATGAAGAGGAATGCACAGGTAAGAAAAATTTAAATGTCAGATATGCAGTGTAAGTGAAGGCCTTTTCACTTCCTGTTGTACTCAAGACATTAGCGTCCTGAAACTACACAGTTTCAAATGCTGGAAATTCACCTTTTTAATGATTTGCTTGTCCCAGTTTTAGAAGTCATTTAGTCAGTGAAATAATTCAGTCCCACTCGCTGACCTAGAGCATGTGGGAAGGATTGTCGCTCCCCCTGCTGTAGTGCTGGTGAAAGCACTAAGTCTGTGAAAAGTCTGAAAGCACAAAGCAATTTAGCTTAATGAGATTCTTATGTTCATGAGCTTCATGAACTTCAGTGTTCATTTAGCTCACTCCTAATATTTTGTAATACAGGTTTTGGTACAGGAGTTTATAACTTCACCTGTCATTGAAATGCATAAAAAATGTTCTGAAATTCTCATCTAGGTGATATAAAACTTGGAGACTCTTTGGCTACTCTGGCAGTATATGGCAGTAATGAACTTGATCCTTACATTACTCTAAAAACTACAGTAAGTACTATAAAAATGTTAAATATCTTAAACAGCATGAACTTAAAAATCAGTTAAATTTTCCACACTGCCTTAGGATCTGTAAGTACTTGCAGCCCTTTTCCAAGGGTGTGCCAGATTTTTGATCAGACAGAACTCTTTCCACACACACACCCCTCTTTAAGGTTGATTTGTGCAGTCCCCTTTGTGTGGGGTTTTTTTTGTGTTTAAGTCAGATATTAAGGTGAACTGGCTCATTTAAACCGTATGCTTCTATATGTGGAGTGGTTTGTCACCTCTCTAGTAGGACACAGAAAATGCTTGAAGAAATAACAAATCTCAGGCTGCTAACCACCCAAATTAGAAAACTTCCCAGAGTGCAAGACTCTTACACCTTCCACTAGTTTGTGGAAGAAACCAAGCTGAGGTGAACTGAGGCTACATGTCATATTAGGGGTACAGCATGAAGAAGTATGTCCCTGTTAAGCATATATGCACAGCATACTGTGTAGTTGACTGTTTCTGCCTGTATTAAGTTTCCACCAGGAAACAGATGGGGAACATCTTTGCAGGAGCTGGCTTTGTAGGAGCTCCGCAGGGTATGAAGCAGTCTCTGGCTGTAGTCTAAGACAAGCTAACTGTCAGCAGTGCTGTCCTGTTATGCAGCCTGTTTGTCTTTTTCTGGTGAACAGGGATGCAGCATGCAAGACGTGAGGTAATCCTTGTGCTCTACTTAACATCGGTATTGCCATGACTAGGATAATTGGGTGCTGCTTCAGAGAAGAGATGGAGGGATTCCAAACAATGTCCCACAGTTTAGTTCAGAAGGATAGATTGCAACTAGAGTAGGTGAATTTTTGTGACCTAAGCATAAAGATTCTGAGATTTTTCTGGGTGCTGTCTCTTCTATTCCATTTTATTCTATTCTATTTTGGATTCTTTACAAAGCTAGTAATACTGAAAGAAAGGAGTAGCTGTAGCCTTCTACCGCAACATCTAGTTTGTGTGTCAGGGGACTTTGTCAAATGTGGTCTCAGACAAGGTGTTGCTGCAAGTGACTTCACATACTGTAACAAAGCTTAAGGAGGAAGGCTTATGTCTTATCTTTAAAATGAGTTCGCGTGCTATGGGCACTTTGGGGCACTGTGTTTTGTCTGTGTTCCACTGACTGGTTGATGATTTTTCTTGCTCCTGTGTACCAGTAGAGGAGAGGAATGCTTTGAGTGATTTTTATAGTCAAAGAGGTATTTGCACAGGGATTCAGAGAGAATATGAGCTGCATTTATTCTGTGTCAGAAAATCTGACACTCTTCCAGACATAGAAAAAGTGAACACCTTTTTTTCTCAGGCCTTTGTTCCTACACTCAAGTCCTTTCCTCAAATTCTGAAAGAGAGTACTTTTTAGTTCCTTCTTCAACATGCATTTTTTTGTTGTCTTTTGGTGTTTACGACTAGTACTGTAGAAGACTAAGTATTGTGCAACATTAAGTTGATTAATTCAAAGAATTGCAGGACTTGATAGAATTCCAATATTGAAAAGAAGCTTGAAGTGAATAAAAAGAAATTAAAAGCTTGCAACAAGAAGTCAAAGTCTTGTATGTTGTGTATTTGAAGGATGGTACTGTGTTTGCATAAGGCGATTGACTTTTACGTACAGTTCTTAGTTTTCCACTAACAAAAATTCCCTGAATGCCTTCCATTCCTCAGTAACAATGAAAATTAGATGAGAGGTTACATCTGTTCTGGTACAGCTGAATGCCCAGTATAGCTGTAGGCAGCACTTTTCTGGAAATATTTTCAAGAAAGTAGACAATGTTCTAATGCTCCTGGAGTTGCTTCCTGGATGTGAGGAGCAGTTACAGTATGCTTATTGTGTAAGACATTGTTACACTGTATAAATGCTTAAGGCATGAGAACACAAGGGAAATAAGCTGTGTATGTGGGCTCCTGGTGGTGATTTTCTTTTCAGCAATGGGCTGCATCATGGTAGCCTCAAAATATGATTTTGTATTTGGTAATTAAACATCTCTTTAAGTCCACCTAGGTCCACATGAGCAGTACTTCAGTCTATATAATAACATTCAATCTCCCCGTGATCGAGTTTGGTTCCTGCTTTTCTCTGTGTACTACTCTAAGATGATTTTTGGCAGATGAGCAGCAGGGTGTTGGGGTTTGAGTGTTTTCCGTTATGGTTAAAAATTATTACTGATTCAACCTTTTGAACATGTGTAGTTTTGTGCATTTATGGGCTTTGCTTAACATCCATTGTCCTCTCCTTTTTGCTGTTCAGGATCAATATGAACAGGAGGACTTTTTGATTAAGCCCAGTGACAATCTTGTCCTTTGTGGCAGAGCTGATAAAGACTACTGTAGTTTGGAGGTCCATGGTAAGTAATATCAGATTCAATCCTTACAGTGAACCTAGGGATTATGTCTTGCCTAGCGTGTTCCATATGGCTGTGTAGGAGGAGGGGGCTGGGTTTTGGAAGGTTTTTTCCTCCCCATCTTCCCTGTGTGTTTTGTCCTCTTTCCAATGTCATGGTGCTTTAGCCACTTTCCAGAACTAGAGTATTTCACGTGGAGTTACTGTTATTTAGAGGACAGTGCTTCCTTCAGGCAGTATAGCATTTCCTTTCTTTATTTCATTTCTAATGACACTTAGAAAGTACTATGGTATTTTTATTCTCTGAACATAAGATCTTTCTTCCAGTCTTACTTTCCATATCATGCAAGCTTCCTCTTGCGGTTTATTATTTTGATGTCATTTTTTTTCCCTTCAGCTTTCTCCTTGCTTCTTTAAATGGGTTTTCCGTTGCTAGGAGTCAAAGAATCAGCACCTTTATCATCTTAGTTTTAGAAGAGATGATCCTCAGTAAGGTCTAAATACTGCTTGTTCCAGGGATGGGTTTAGTTTTACTGTGTAAAAGTTTTTTTCTGTTGCAGCAAGGAGTACTGAGTGTGCTGAAGTTACAGTCTTCTTTTACAGTGGTTCTTTGAGGGAATGTTTCTGGCTACTTCTGCTATGGTACATGTTTCTGCAAGCAAAGTATTCGTTTTTAAGAAAACAGGAAGGCAGAAGTGTTTGAAAGCATCTCTTCAGATACCAGCATCTGACACTTTCTGTATCTGGAGGTGTTTACAAATTTTTTTTAACTGTGTTATTTTCTCAATATAAACTTATAAAACAGTAGCACAGGCTTCTGCAGTCTATAACATTGGGTAGCCCTGTCTTAGCTACCAAGAGTACTTAGTTAATTGAAGACTTTACTTAGTATCTGAACATCTGTCACATACACTTAAAAACGGCACAGTGATTTTGTGTGTGTGATGATGCCATGTTATTAAATAATTAATGGGGTTTTTCCACTATCCTATCAGGTTAGTAAATTCTTTTATTAGAGGGAGAAAAATAGCTGGCTAAAGGGAATGCTGTCTAGTATAGGGTTGCTTTACCAAAACTCTTCCTGTGTATCAGTTACAACCTACTAAAGGTAACTTCACCTGACTTCTTCATCTTCCTCTAATTTGAAAAATGTTTCTTTTTTACATTCATTTCCCCTTTGATTTCATCTAGAATTATTCCTTTTTTAAAAAAATGCTCATTCTGTAAAATGAGTGCCTAAACCTTCATTAATGTATCCTGATGTAGAAAGTGGTGGATACAGAGCATCTATTTTGAAGTGATCTTACGAAGTAATGTAATATGCTAGGAATAAAGTATCTAAGCTTTGCTGAGCTTGTCACTTCTTCATCGAAAGTACACAGGAGAATGTTTTGTGTAATTCTGTGAGGTGTAGCATTAGTACTTGGAGTCTCTGGCTTCTACACTAAAGCTCTGAACACACTGTGAATTTACATTCTACATCTTGACAGCTTAGTGTTTGCCACATCTGCCTTTTGCAGAAGTGAACTGTTCATAGTTGCTTGCTTTTCCTCTTCACTGATATCTTGTATATCTTTAATTCTTTTATAGTTTATAATCATGAAGAGAACTCATTTTATGTACATCATGATATTATCTTGCCTGCTTACCCTCTATGTCTGGAGTGGTTGAATTTTGATCCTAGTCCTGATGAATCGCAAGGTAAGTTGCAAAGGATACTGTACATGTCCAGTTAAATAATTTTTACTTGAAAAGTACATAAATGTAATTTTGTCACTGAATAATTTCCTCCAGTAGTACAAACAGAAATAAACCCAAGATATTAAGATGGAAAAACTGAATATCAGGTGTTTTGGTTTGGTGTTACAGTTACCTTAGTGATGCTGCTATAACAAGTTATGTGACTAAAACACTGGTTTTATTACAAATAAAATAGCAGACCAGAGCAAGCTCTGCTATAATTTGCTTTATTTTCCATTTGCAAATGAAAGGTTGCTTTTGTTCAAAGTAATTATGGCCTGTGCCAAATATGTTCAAATAGAAGATTCTGGCACGTAAGTATAAGTTTTACTTAAAGAAATAAGCAACAGCTGGAATGCCAGATATGCTGTTTTGTAACTCTAAATGTGGATGCATTTGGGTTTCTGCTTGTAGGAAATTATGTTGCAGTGGGTAACATGACCCCAGTTATTGACATTTGGGACCTTGATATAGTAGAATCCTTAGAACCAGTCTTTTCTCTTGGAGGCGAGAAAGAGAAAAAGAAGAAAAAGAAAGGAAAGAAAGTAAGTATTTCAAAATGGTTTGTATCTGGTTGGATGCAGGAAACCTAGAGCAAGGATAATGTTGTTATTACTTTTTCTCCTACAATGAAAAAATCGTGGATAATCTGGTTTAATTCTGTATGTCATGTTGAAAGATGGTGTTTAGACAGGTTACAGAAGATAATGTCATGGTTGTCTGCAACAGGCTAAAACTGGTATTTTCCTGTGACTCAAAGTTGAAAAGATGTTGAGCAATAAAGGACAAGGTTAACACTACTAAAATTCATTTATTCAGGATTCATCTTGTTAGCTTTATGTGTTTAAAATTTAAACACATTTTAAGATAGCCATTGAGATAGTCTAAGGAGAATGTGTAGCGACACACACACAGAGCATGGCTGAGTTTCTTTTACGGGACTGCAGAGAAAATCCTAACTACCAAAGAGGAAGACTGAGTTTTAGACTGTATGCTAAGTTATGTGAGATGAATCTGACTCTTATTGTATGCCTGAATATGTTGTTAAAATCTGTCCAAATTCTTTGGTATGTAAAACAAACACGGAAGATAACATCACTTACATTTTCTAGATTTTTGGTATAGTAGATGCTTCAGGAAGTGCTTGAACACTCCCTAGAGTAAACAGGGAAGGTGAACACTAGGTATGTAGATAATCTTGGTTTCCCAAATGAAGCAGTACTGCAGCGTTAGTCAGCTGAAGAACCACTGTGTAATTGTGAAGGGGACTTAGTTCTTGAGCTCTTGGACTTTCTGGTTTTAAAAACAATAGAAAAAGTATCTTTGAAAGGGGAATTTGATCTGTGAAACTTGCTTCTGAAAATCACCGAGTTACCAGAATTGCTGTTGAATATAGTGTTCATAAATGTTACCTCAATTTGAAATACTGATTGTTCTCTGTATGGATATTTAAAGCTTGGAATCAAGAGCAGAAGAGGAACAAGGTGGCTTATGGGTGGTTTCCAATTGCTGTCCCAGTAAACTTGGAAGCTTAACCCTTTTAAATTTAGGAGCTGCACATTAGCTGGACACAATAGAATTCCTTTCACCAGCCTGAAGGGAATAACCAGTTCTGTGAACGACCAGCAGCTGTGAACAGAGCAATCTGACCTCTGGGGTAAGAGGTGAGGTGCAGGAACTGCAAAGACAGTGTCAAAAGCCTTGTTGCAGCAAGTGAGAATAAATTAAAATATGAAGTTGCTGATAAAGGCATTAAGGAATGGATACTAACATGTTGTAATGCTTGATTTCCACTGAAGCTGTAATTCAAAAGTCTCTTTATGTTGTGTCTGCATACACAGAGTTTATCTTCAGAAGGGACAGTGAAAGGACATACTGATGCTGTGCTTGATCTTTCGTGGAATAAACAAAGCAGGTAAAGGAATACATTAATAACAATGGATGGTTACAAATTCACATACTTAATCAAGCACACATTTTTCACACAAATCCAGAATCTTATGTAGGATAACATTGAACTTGAAAGCAGTGCTGAAATGAATCAATTCTCAAAAACACACATTCCCCCCAGCCACTTTTTTTTTTTTAATTAGAAGTCTTGATTATCTTTTTTTTTAAAAAAAAAACTGTATATTGCTGCAATCACTTTTTATTTGCACGTTGTCCAGGGCTAAGGTGAGTCAAAGCCATTTGATATATCGGCTACTTTAAGTCAGATGCACAAATTGGAGAAGCAGAAGGGCTGCCCTCATCTGCCAATAACCTAAAACCATTTCAACAGATAGAAGTAGATTTATAGAAGGAAGTCCTTGCTGTGCTGGATTTTTTTCCTCTGGCTTTTGCCCCAGAGCTGTGAACAGAAAAAAGAGTGTAAGAGCCCTAATAGCACAGTTACAGAAATGCCTGTGACCTTTGGGTTATCCTAGGCAGAGAGCATTCCCTGCTGCCTGAACGAACGAGCAATGAAGTGCTGCTGTTGAAGAAACACAGAGCTGGCCTATCTTGGGGGAGAGGTCAAGGACAGTGTGCTGACTGAAGTAAAGGTGCTGCTGGTTTTTTATTGCTTAGGTGATGGTTAGCAGTTCAGCTCTTAACTGAGGAAGGTTCCTCAGCATGGGCCTTGAAACTTCCAGTCAGACACAGGCTGATTTTTTTTTTTCCATATTTTTTTTTCCTGCTGTCATAAATATCTCTGAAAATACATGTAGTCAACTCCGCATACTCCTGATGAGCAGGTGTAAGCCTTCACTTGTAATGCTTTATTATCTAGATACTGAAGAAAGTAACACACTCATAGACATGCAGTAAATAATAAAATTGCTTAGGTTGGAAAACAAAATTGCACTCTTAATTTACAGTGCACAGTCTATTGTTCTTAAATTAAACGCATATGCACAGTGTGGTAGTGATCATTCCATCAGTCTTACAAAAGAGTAGCTTTCATGTACCTAGAAATGGTTGTCTGGGGATAACATAAGAGACAAGTCACAAAAATTACAGCTACAGTAGTTAGGTGTCTGGAATGCATAATTCTGTAATGTGCTGAGTTTTGAACTCACTGATACTGGTAGATCTTTCAGGAAACAAAAACAGTTTTGAAAAGGGAAGCTTATGAGCAAAGCAAGGAACTCCTTGGAGCAGCTTATATTTAAATGTTCTTTGGGTGGGGCGTTCTTTAAGCAAGACGTGCTGTGACAGCTCTCTAAATAAACGTTCTGCCTGTAGGTCATAATGATGTTACTGTAAAATGTTGTCACAGCCTTCACTGTCCATTTTCTTAACTTTCTCTTGTAACGTTGTTTAGGAGAACAGTGTTTCCGAGAGACTGTTAGCTCTTTCAGTCAGAAACACTTGGTTAATATAAAAAGAAAAAGGTGAGCAGGGAGCAGTTTCAATCCGAAACAGTATGTTGTGGTAATAGATCTGTTTTTAAGAGCAATGGTAGCAGTCGTACTGTGTATTTGACAGGCCTTTGGGAATGTTTTGAGTTGTTTCTGATTAAACTTGTAAACTGTGTGTTTATTGCTCTTAACACAATTGGTCAAATTTAAGTTGAAATGTGGGTCTGTAAACTGAAATGTTAGTGGTTCATTTCAGTATTCTGTGAAGGGTATAAAGTGTTAGGGCTTCAGTAGTTACATAAACACTCAGATATTAGAGAGCAAACTATTTTAAAATCGGGCTCTTGGCTGTATGCATATGGAAACAGAACTAAGTTGCATAGGTGATGTTTAAAAATACTATTGTAATGTCAAAGGAAAAGAAGCATTTAAAAGCCTTTCTTGCTTCATTTTGTTCAAGAAATCTTCCAGTAAATGATATTTTAAGTGATTTTTGGGGGCAGGAATACAAGCAAAATTGCCAATGTTGTTAAGTGTTGTACTAATATAATGCAATAAAGTCTGCTTGTAGTCTTTATTTGTAACTCGGAATTACCTTCAGGGAGCATAGTCTATCAACCAGAGTGTGCTTGATCTCAGTTGATCTCAGGATCAGGTTCTGTATGTATTTTTGATTTTTGACCTTTTTTTTTTTTTTTTTTTATCTCTATAAAGATTTTTTCAAAGTTTGGTGGTTTTTTTTATCCATTATCAGGAACGTTTTAGCAAGTGCATCTGCTGACAATACTGTCATTTTGTGGGATATGTCTATGGGTAAGCCAGCAGCCAACCTGATGCTACATACAGACAAGGTGTGTAATAATTGTTATATTTTTTCCACTGTAAAATATAGAGGGGAAAAAAACTGCATTTTCCATTAGCTGTTTGGTAGTGAACCCTTAGAACAACAATTTGTAATTTTCAGACAACTGTGCAGAATTCTTTAAATTTCTGACTTGGTTGCTTTTGCAAACAACACTGTATTTGCTTTTTAAAATGTTATTTAACTTGTCCTTTAGAAAGTTTGTGAAGATTGACAGCAGTTTTAAAAATGTCTTTTGTGCGGAAGCCCTGGTGGTTGGGAATCTAATAGTGCTGGTATAAGCTACAAAAAATAGATCTCTGAGCACAGGTCAAACTGTAACTCCCTCTTAAGGAAACAATGAGTGTCAGTTACAGTTTGTTCTAGGTAAGAAAGGTTTAAAATAAATGATACTAAAATACCATAGTGATGGGTACTTCAGAAATGCATTAATCTCTTAGTAATTAAAATGTGAAATTAGTTATTAATAGCTATAACCTTACTTTGCTGTTAACAAGGTCGCTGCCCTTGGCAAACTCCTGATTTTCATTTTTTGCTAACCACCTGCATTTTTCCCCAAATTGGAAGCAGCTATTCTTTTACTTCCTCCAGCTTTTTTTTTTAATATATAGGGCAGAAAGGGGGCACATGGTTCTGTTCAGTTAAATTATATTGGAAAATACTTTGTTTCCACTGGGTGTGGGTGTTAGAAATAAAAATAATGTACATCTCTTGCACTGTTTTATGCAAAATCTGAGTATAACAAGCTTAATAGGAGAGGGTTTTGGAGGGACATGTGCTGGTTTTGGGGAGGGGGGTTGTGCTTTGTTTGGGCAAAGAAAGTTCCTGTATATGTGTGTTATATCGCAGTGCTTATTATTTTAAATAAAATCTTCTGTTCTCTAGGTGCAGACACTGCAATTTCATCCATTTGAAACTCAGACCCTTATTTCTGGATCTTACGATAAGTATGTCAGGGTAATGTTTTCAAATGTTACATGTAAGAAGGGTATTAGTATTGAATTAAGCCCATTAAGTTGCCTCATGGTTTGGGGTTTTTTTTCCTTTGCTTGTAACTATGCCAAATTTGAGTAATGCTATTATTTTTGTCCAGTAAGGTAGCCAGGTTTGTATGTGGCCAAAATGTCATTTTCCTTACCTCTTTCTCAGGACTAGTCAAATCCTTTAACCATCTGGACTGACATTTTCTGTGCCAGTTGTCTGCTCCAAACTGAATTTATTTCTTAATTTGTCCTTATGGCATTTTCTGCACTGGGAATGTATCACTGCTCGTTCCTGTGAAAACTCGTCCAGGTTCTGCCAAACTGTAAGACCAGAGTGAGGACATGAGGGACTTTTGAAATCCCAGTTGGCTCCCTACAGCTTCTGTGGGTAGGCATGCCACAGCCAGCGTTTTAGCGTGGAGCCTGGAGGTGCTGTGACATCCTTTGTATCTGCATGGTTGGAGCAGCTCTGTAACTGCCAGTTCTTACGAGCCCTGCCAGCCACAAAACTTCCCCTCTGTTCTCCCATCTCATAGGAGTAGCTGTTTAATTTTGTTCTGTAACAATGATTTTCTTTTATCATTATTTTTTTTAATCCTACTTTTAAGACTTTGTCTTTATGTTAAAATATTTATAGACTTGCCAATCTTTAGCCAAGCCTTTATGTCCTCTGGCTTCTGTTATGCTCTTGCTACATCTGCTTAAGTGAAAGTGTTGGAGAAAAACCTTTTATTGTTGTTAGGAACAAGCTTTTGTCTACTTCCCTCCCCCTTGATTCCTTCAGTAAAAAAAGGAAAAAAAGTCCAAACACTGAGACCAGCTGCTCGATCCCATTTTAGCTACCCCTTTGATGCAGTTGGCCTTCTTGGCTACCTGGGCACACTGCTGGCTCATGCTCAGCCAGCTCTCAGCCAGCACCCCCAGGCCCTTTCCCACCAGGCAGCTTTGCCGTCGCTCTGCCCCCAGCCTGTAGCGCTGTGTGAGGTGGTTGTGACCCAAGTGCAGGACCCGGCACTGAGCCTTGCTGAACCTCACACAACTGGCCTTGGCCCATTGGTCCAGCCTGTCCAGAGCCCTCCTGTCCTCAAGGAGATCGTGAAGCAGATCAACACTCCTCCCTAACTTGGTGTCATCTGCAAACTTACTGAGGGTGCACTCAATCCCCTCATCCAGATGGTCAATAAAGACATTAAACAGAACTGGCCCCAGTACTGAGCCCTGGGGAACACCACTTGTGACCGGACACCAACAGGATTCATTCACCACCACTCTTGGGGCTCAGCCATCCATCCAGCTTTTAACCCAGCATAGAGTACACCCATCCCAGACATGAGCAACCACTTTCTCCAGGAGAATGCTGTGGGAGATAGTGTCAAAAGCTTTACTAAGGTCCACAGCCTTTCCCTCATTCACTAGGCAGGTCATCTCGTCATAGAAGATTTTGCATCATTTTGCATCCATGAGTGTTTTGGATTGGGGCAGATTCTGCCACCACTGGGCTGAGCGTGTGCCTGTAAATACCACAGGACCCACTAACTCCCGTCTGCTCTTTATCTTTTTTGGAGTAGCATTTCCTTAAGTACTTATAAAGATTGTGATTTTTTTTTTCCTTAAATCATATTTGAAAATGTTTTTATGTGTATAACATTGATTTCGTAATTAGTGCATTGTTTTTGAACAGTCATTACTTGACTTTACTGAAGTCTTTGTAATTAAGTGGTATATTTTCATAAATATTGTCTCCTATTAAGCATCTTGTGTATTGAGTAAATTCAGGCTCTGTTTGCTAAGTTTCAATAGAACGTCTGTCACCAAGATGAAACTTTGAAGCATATGGGAAGAGCTTGTGCTTATCTGAGAAATTTTCATCTGTTACTAGAGTTGGAAAATTAAATAGTGAAGTTGTTTCCATTTTGATTTTTGAATTGTAGTTTACATGGACTTTCTATAGATGTCAGTGGTAAAACAAACTTCATAAAGTGTTCTGCCCTGATTATTTTTTTTTTCATTTCCTATCTTTTTTCCCCTAGATCAGCTGTGCTGTATGATTGCAGAAACCCACAAGATAACCATAGAGTGTGGCGATTTAGTGGTCAGGTTGAAAGAGTAACCTGGAATCAATTTTCACCTTGTAATTTCTTAGTGAGTATATGCTCTTCTGTTCTTGGTCTGTTGACTGTTGCCATTTCATTTAACCTGTATTTTGTGTTCAGGATGTTTCTGAATTATATAACAGAGCTGATGGACAGTTGGACTGTTGGTGTTGCTTGTTTTAGAAATGCAGTGTGTGGGAGGGTGGTTTTAGGTAGTTTGTCCAACAAGCATATCAAGACCCAGCTACTTACTTGTATCTTTATTATGACAGTAGAAAGCAATTGATGCTGATGCTTTTTCACTCCAGAGGTGGCATCTTTGCCATGTTGTTACAGTGTTCAGTGACTGGGATATGTTTGCCTTTGTGTAGTTGCTGTTGTGTTTCATGTAATGAGGCAGTTGGGGCTAAGAAGTAGCTAATTGGAACTAGGATCATGAATATTAGTTCTGTGTTTTAAATCGGCGGTAGAGGGCACTGTCCTCCTGGCTGGTATAGAGTAAAAAGACCTTAGTTTTGTCGAGATTTCTACAATAAAACTTTTAAACACAATTCAAAACCAAATCTTTACTATTTTCTCAATTTCTCTTTAGCTCTCTGGTGCTTTGTGTATACAGCCATTAAGAACACTTGCTCAGTTCTGTTGGGTTTGTGAGGTAGAACTCTCTTGGTATAATCACATGCAGATTTGCACAGGGCCTTTATGTAGCCACAAGATGGCTACATAAACATTGAACTGACAGTTAGGAGGCTGAAGGCTCTGTATTTCATTGCCTAGCGTGAGCCAAGCTTAGTAGTGCAACCATCTTCAAAATACAATTTTAAGGAATTTGTCTAGGAGTAAGACTTACACGTAAGTCAGTGCAGCATAGTTTAGGTGCACAGAATGGCTCAGGTACCAGCTGGATGGAGCCTGACTTCGGGGACGCAGACCTGTGTACACTTGTGTAACGTGCCCTGCCAAGTAGTGTGGAGTCTGCCTTGGATCACTAGGGGGTGGGTATTGTTTCATAGGAGCTTTTTTCCAAATTAGTGATTACGGCTGTTTGTTTTGAAAATGTTTCCTTAGGCAAGCACAGAGGATGGCTTTGTGTACTGTCTGGATGCTCGTTCTGATAAGCCACTGTTTACACTGAAAGCTCACGATGAAGAGGTGTCAGGTAAATTGTGTGTGTTGTGTTTGTCCCCAGCGGCGAGGCACATCTGGAAGATGTCTAACTGATATGACTGAGGCAGTAGTGATTCCTTGCTTGACAAGTAAAAGTTGTGCATACTAATCATGGGGAGCTGGCACGTGAAACAGATCTCTGCTGAGAAGCCATTGTAAGCAAAATATTTTAACAACAGTGACCTTTTCTCAGTGAGTGTCATGAATAGGCATCTCAATACAGATCTATTCACTTGGGACACACTCCCTGTGATTTTTGGGTGAGAAGGAACAAAAACTATGGAATCTGGTCCAGGACTGTGAACTAGAATATTTACCTCCTCTGTCCATAATTGTTTTATGATTCACTCTGGAGATGATTTAGGTGTGGCACACAGGAAGGTTTTCACACTGCCTCTTTCAGGCTATTTAAGTATTTGATCAGTGTAGGAGCTTCCAAAAAGCAACCTGAAGCACCTGATTAGGTGCCTAAAATGAGACTATATGAATATGCCCCATCATGTTGGATAGCAAAAGAGATGGTCTTTGGCAAATAAATGAAAAAAACCTACGTAGGGAAGCCAGATTAAGTGATGTAAGAAGTAGAACAATAGCATCTTTGCACTGTTACTGTTATTGGACTGAGAGACAAAACAGGCCTGCATGAAGGCAGTTTGCTCTTGCTACAGGGAGCAGAGGCAGCAGGAAACTTTCATTAACGTTTTGTTCCTTTGTGCCGGAACAGAGTTCAACGTGAGGAGAATATTGGGTTTGTTCTCACAACTTCACTTCAAACTGTATCCTCATTTCTGAAATAGTGATTAGCTGGTGCTCTCACACTGCTGTACTTTTAATCTTCTAGGGCTACAACTAAGCAGTCAGATCAAAGGGTGCCTTGTGACATCATCTGCTGACAAATACGTGAAAATTTGGGATATCCTGGGAAACAGACCAAGTTTAATCCATTCCAGGGATATGAAAATGGTAGAGTAAAATTAATTTCTCGATTCCGGGAAGGTTTGTATATAAACTATGTCTGCTTATTCTTTTTTGTCTAGCTTGAATCTTGCTTTACCTAATGCAACATCTTTTAGGAAAAAAAAAAAATCACATCTGTGTATTCTGGGTAAATCATTCTCATTACAGTGCAATATTCAGTTCAGTATTCAATTCAGTAATTGGCAGACTGCTTCAAAGCCTCAGACCTGAATACCAGATACAAAGTTTTGAGTAGAACTATAGGTGCTCCGGTGTGCATCTGCCAGTTTCAAGACAAAGATGTGATTTACTGTTTGCAATTAGCAACTCTTGACTTAAATTTTCTGTACTGCAAAGTGAGTTTCAGGAATCTTAAGAGAGAGCTTACATTTGTTAAAACTGGGTGGAAGTATTTTCAGATGACATTCATTTTAGGATGATATCTTAAAAAAAATATATATCCTCTTTCCTCCTCCCCCAGGGTGTTCTCTTCTGTGCAGCTTGCTGCCCTGACTTTCCGTTTGTTTTTGCCTTTGGAGGAGAGCGAGAAGGGCTGCGCGTTTGGGACATAAGCAAGATTTCTGCAGGTAACATCGTTGTGGTTCTCCCCTTGCCCCCAGTAATGTATTATGGCTCTGAGAGAAACTGTAGGGTAGTGTGTTTAAATACCCCAAGACTACATGTTTTCATGTTTTCAGTTTCAAAAAATGTGGGGTTTTTTCTAACTTGGAGAACTGCTTGCCACATTATTTTCTTGTAGCTGAAGTGTAACACACGATTTCTTATAATAATGAATTTTACTTTTTTTCTTAATGTTTATTCCTGGTGCAACCAAGTGTCACATTCTTTGAGTACCTGTAGGCATAAAAGTGAGGACCAATTTGGATTGGTTGTTATAGCAACATGTAACTAAATGGCATGACTTTTTGGAGAAGGCTTTTAAGAGCTTGGTGGAAACCAGAGAGACTAAAACCAGAAATAAATTATTTAAACTGGATGTTTTGCTCTACAAAACTCATCTATTTCACAGTACTGAGGTACAGGAATTATGCACAGGGCAACATCTAGAGATGCTCTGGGGGAGAAGTAACAGGACTTGAAATTTGAAGTATCATATGCGGGAGATTTGTTCTGACATTTAAGCTTCAACTTCCTACTTGGGGTAAGGGAAAAAGCTTTGAAACTGCACCAGGTTAGGATTTCCATTCCATGCTGCGAGCCATGCTGTCTGTACCTGCTGTGCTCCTCTTGTCTCTGGGACAGGAGTGACATGTAAGCGATCCCTATCTGTGTTGCAGTGAATGAAGTTTTTGGAAACAGAGAGAGACTTGTCCTGGCTACTGCTAACTCTGCGGCTTGCGGTACCGTGGCCAGCAGTAGCAGCAATGATGTGGAGACAGCAATGGAATCATGATGGACCAAACATCAGAAAATCAAAGTAACAAATGGGACTACGAAGAATGTGTATTCTACAGCTCCCCGTTTGGTGAGAGTCCATAGAAATTACTCTATAGTGCAGGGGTCTTCAAACTACGGCCCCCCAGGGTCCTCAATCCAGCCCCCGGTATTTACAGATCCACCCCCCACCCCACCCCGCCGGGGGCTGGGGGGGTGTGTGGAAACCAAGCAGCCGCAGATGACTGCCTGCCACTGCATCCATGCGCCGGTCCCCTGGTTAAAAAGTTTGAGGACCCCTGCTATAGTGTCTTGCAGTCTACAGGGTTCTTCATCTCAGACAAAGAAACATGGTGACGTGGTTAAGCTTTAAATCTGCAGTTCTAAGCTTCTGCCTCTACTACCGGCTTTGAAAGATTAAATCATTTGCCTTTGCCCAAGATGATGATCCTTGAAAGAGGGGCTACTATGTGTAAAGTTGATCTATACAATGAAATGGTTACTAGAAAAGCATTCTGCTGCTGCCAGGGGTTTGTTGGATACTGCAAAGAATGTAAATACCTTCTGAGGGCGTAAGGAAAAATATTTCATACAACAGCTGAGTAATAAATAAACAAAAGCAGAATGAAATGACAAGTGTAAATAGATAATTTATCGTTAATTTGAGGCTAGATTTACAGATTTCTAATAGAGATTTTTAAATTCCTTCTGTGTAACTTTTTAAAGTCTCAAGACTATTTTTGGGGGAGTAAGTTGGAGTCGCTGAGTAGAATCTTGAAATGTATTTGTAACACCTCAGTTCACCAATATCCAACTAGAAATAGCCCAGCTCTTGTCCCATGAAGATCAAGGGTTTCTTTTCCCTGATTTTACCGCACCTGAAGGTTATTGGTGTTGCATGTGTACCGGGGTTTTCTTCAAGCTCCAAATAGAAGAGGTATGAAGAGAATATGAACTGAAATAAGGAGCTACTACTCAGAAGAGGATCAGAGGCGGTCAGGACACAAAGAGGGTAGAGATCTCAGTGGGTCACTGTCACTGGTGAAAGCTGTCAGTATTACATACTCATGTTCTTACTCCTCCCAGGCATTTCTGTTTGAAACCTGAAGGCACAGAGGAACATTTTGAGTATCAGCCTAACCACTGACTTAAGCACTTCAGTTAAAGCCCCAAGAACCTAATGAAGGCACGGGACTCGGGCAGTTTCCTTACATTTAAAATGAACACCCAGGTGCCTTACCCTGGGCCAAAGATTAAATGATAATCATACCCTCCTGGGAAGTGCTTCCCTCTCTGTGTGGGGTGTCTGCTAAAGCGCTGCTGCTGCTGTGAAAGTGCCCTGGATTTAAAGGAACTGGTATCAAAGCAGCTGTAGTGTTGGTGCATGTAGTTGACAGTATCTTACTTCCTTACTTACGCTGCTTTCCACCCTCGTTCACCAGAACTCATTCTGGTGAAAATTAAAGCAGATAAATTGTATCAGTACAAACTGCAGATGGGGAAAAGGCAGGGCTGTAGGTTTCCTTAACCTGGAGGGATGGGAAGTGGCTACTTCTGAATCGGGCTCAGCTGTTTCTAGTCTGGTGACAGGCCTTCAGCATGGCTCTGCAGGAACCAAGAGTATTCTGGATGTGGTGGGATTCCTGCCTCAATCCTTTCTCTTCCCAGCAGCAGTGAACAATGTGTGGACAACAAATGAACAACTAATTTTGTGAAGTTTAAGAAGGTAAAAGCACCAGAATCAACTCTGTTCAAGTGCTCTCCACTGACAAGTTTTTCAAAGCTCTTTCATTTGAAATAAATGCTTTTGTGTTAAGCTCTTTGAGCGTAGTAATTTGTTATCTCTGCCTCCGGTATTAATTAGCACTGTAGCTCTAGAAGTTGCTTTTTGTTTTAGGAAGAAACTGCATTACTGCAAGCAACGCATCTTTTCCTTGACTAGACGGGATCCCTCAAACCGTCTTTCTGGGGCTTCTTATTCACATACTGATCTCAGAAGGCAAGCACTCTGCCTTTTCAGGTTTGAAGAACCCAGGGAGTGCTCTAGGAATTTCAGCGTACAGGGAGAGGTACAGCTGAACTCAGGCAGTTTAGGGCAAGAACTGGAGCTTGTTTCACAAGAGCTTTCACCTACCTTGTCAGAGGACAGAGCTCAGCTGACTCTTCTTTTGCAGCACAGCCAGAGCCATGCAGCAAATCTTGATGGTTTGAAGACTGGTTCTTAGCTGCACCTGTTTGTGGAGGTGCTCCTGCCCATACCTACCTTACCCCAGGAAAGCTTGGGAGAGGCAGATGATTGATGGAAAAGCGGTGTTGTCTTAGCATCATCAGAAATGGGAACCTTTTTTTCCTAAATGTATAAATACTAAAAAAAGAACATTAGAAAAGAGCCACATCTTTAATTTTTTTCAAAAGAAAACAACCGCATGAAATACATCTTCATTCCATAAATAATATTAGCAGCAAACCCTCCCATCATTCTAGGTGGTAAAAGGTTTACAGCACAACAGGTAATATATACTGTAAACACTGTCTGATCATCTGTAAGCCTCTTCCTTACTGAGTCTGTACAGTCTTTACCTCTTCACCTGCTTATATGGTCAAGTGAACTGGAGTGAGAAGAGGCAATAACTGTTCTCCAAAAGCCAATGTTTGATTTTCTGTACTGGGGTAATTGCTTTGCCTGCAAATGCTGATTTCACCGGTGCTTTTTTTTTTTTTTTAAACCAAAGCTTTTTTTTCTTTTTTAAAAGAAGGAAACCTGAGCTTTGCGCCAAACATCCTTCAGTGAAAAAGAATTCAAAAGCAAAAATACATCAACTGCCACCACTGTTTTTTGTTTGTTTCTCAAATTGTCATGGCTTTGGCAGTTAAGGACAGCTGGCTTACATGTCACTGCAATCACTCAACTACATTTCTCGTTTGTGGCTCTTTACTCAAAGGGCTATGCAAGGTGTGTCACGTATCCCAGCACTGGATGGATTAATCTGAGTGATTTGGAAAAGAAGTATGCACAGTGTGTGAAAAAAATGTTGCCTCACATTTCCTTCTTAGCGACTCTTCACTTGTACATGCACGATCCATTCTCATTCAGTGTTCTGGCTACAGAGTTCATTAAGCGGTGGTAGTGCAGAAACCAAAACAGTAGGAAAACGCCTCATCTGACATATGGTGTTGACTGGAGAAACAAGGAAGAGGGTTGGTTTTTTTTCCTTCCCTAGTTATAACATCCAAGAAAATTTCCCTCTCTCTTCTCTTCATTTGTGTCCAGAGAGGGCATCACCTGTTGTATAGACTCCGTTGGTAATCCTACAGTCTTCAGTCCTGACAGAGTCTATTAATTCCTCCTCTGAATCCTCCTCCTCTTCCTCCTCTGGGGCTGACAGGCCAGATGTGGGGCCTTTACATATTTTTAAGTGGCGAGTGAGGTGATATTTGGTTAGATAAGCCTTGGAGCATTTTTCACAGACGTAGTCCCTCTTTCCTTCATGTGAATTGAGATGCTTCTTCAGGTGATTTGTCCTCAGAAACAGCTTGTCACACTTGGGGCACTTGATCTGCCGTTCTCTGCAAGACATGAAAAAGTTAGTTTGCTTCTGCCTCAAGGCAGCTGATGCTATATTAAATATACTGTAATAAATAGTGGGGTTTACTCCTAAATCTTATTTTCAATGTACATGAAGGAGAAGCAGACCAGAAATAACAGCAGTACCGCAGCACTGAAGTGTAAATACTGCTCCGTTTTCTCTCACACAGTATGTACACAAAGCCACTATTCTCTGCTTCCCCCCCTGCCCCTGAACATCATTGGCAAAAGTCAGGCTTTTTGGATTAACTGCTAACTTGTAACCAACTGTTTTTCTTTCCTCATGGTAATTAAAGAAGAAAGAATTCTACAAGGCCTTTGTTTGTTTATTTTCTGAGTAAGACCAAACTCTGGTTAAGCTCCATGTTGTGGCAAGGGCAGAGATGTTGTCATGGCGGAAGGGTTAGTCTCCCTCCTTCCCACCCTGCCTAAACAGGGGAGAAAAAAAAAAAACCAAAAAAAACCCCAAAGCTTCTGAGCGTTAACAACCCTCAGTCTGTAAATGCTAAGCAGAGGCTTACCAGACTGCACAGTCAAATTCTGTAGATGACTGTAAAAAAAGACCTCCCAGCAGCAGTGCTCCCGGCTCTGGCCATAAGAACAAGCAGCAAGTCTGTCTTGTCCGTCTCACGTTCACGCGAGCTGCACTAGGCTGTCTCCTAGGCAGCAGGACAGAAGGGGCTATCGATTCCAAGTCAGTACAAGAACCAGATGCTGAAAATTAAATAAGCAGAGGGACTAGCTTTGGGCAAGCAGCCTATAAGGAAGGACATTGGACTGGGAGTAACTAAACAGGATGGAGAGATACTCTCAGCAAAAGGAAAGATCTGGCTTGGCGGAGAGCCAAGAAGCTGGGAGAGACCCATAGATAACTGGAGGAGGACCTGGGGGTGGGGATCTGCCCAGACTGGGTATCTCCCTGCAGGAAGAGCAGGAGACCAAGTGCAGGAATGAGACCTGGGGGGAGGTAAGAACTGGGAATGGCTGCACCCCCAGCCTGGTGCTAAAATAGAGGGAGACTTCACTAACAAGCTACTTGGTGAGAATAACATTGAGGAGCTTAGGATATTTCGTGGTCATGCTGGGACGTGGGAACAGTTCTCAGCAGAGAACTAGATGTAAATCAACTAACCCCCACTCTCTTCAAAATGATGAGCATTCCAGAATGCAATTTCACAAGGTGCACGCCTGGAATTTCCTGTGTCATTAAATTCTTGCAAACAGTAGAACAGCACAACTTCAGCCAGTAACAAGGAATTTGTCCAGATTAACTTCTCTGTTGTTTAGAGGATGAAGCCATACTCCCTAGGCCAAACTGTTTGCAAACTGGAGATTCTCTCTTGAGCTGTTCAGCTTCATTATTTATTGCACTGTCTGTTCCAACGCATCCTGTGAGATCACTTACTGCGTGTGAGTGAGTACATGCTGCTTGAGGTCCTGCCTCCGCATGAATAGCTTTTCACAGTAATCGCACTTGAGATTCTTCTCCCCCGTGTGGATGACCATGTGCGATTCCAGGTGAGCCTTCTGGGTGAACGACTTGTCGCAGAGGGTACAGCGATAATTCTTCTGACCTGGGATTACAAATTGACAGTCGGTGTCCCAAGAAATACAGTAAGCAAACAAGCCTGACCACTTCTGAAAAATAAAATTTTACCCTGAAGAAAGGCAGACTATTTGTGAACAGGACCTGTTTCCTCCTGCAGTGCCTTCAGAATCGGTGTAAAGGCCTACCTAGTTACAGTCTAGATTTAGCTATGCAAAAAACAGGCATCTGACCTCATTTCATCACTCCCAAAGCTTTTCATCCCATGCCCCCAAGCCAACAAATCCACTTCATGCTACTGTTTCAAACCACTGAGCCATTCATGTGATGCAGGGTTCTGCACTTTGTCCTTCTAAATACCACTGATCCCTCTTCCTCCGGTGCTTGTGGTCAGTTTTCCTGTGAGACAGACTTTCTGCTCCTTGTCTACACCAAGGGTGCCCCCCTGTTCTGCATACCAAAACATCACCAGTAGGCTTGTAAATTTTCCAGCAAAGAGATTCAGGCAAACACTTAACGAGACTAGGCTTACCAAAGATGAATACTTGACTAAAAATAATTGTAGCCTCTTTTTTAATATTAACCATGGTAGCCATTTAATTACTGTACATTAGTACCTCCCCCTCTCCACTTATTTCCCACAGGAACTGTATCTGATGCCTTACCAGAGCCCAACCATATCTGATGCACTGCATTGCCTTTGTCTAGAAAAACAAGTTCTCTTACTAACAAATGCACAAGTGCAAAGCTCACTGGCTCTTCGGTAACTTCTGTGTTTTATCCCACTTTCCCACTTACCTATAGATCTTCCATTATTCTTTGCCACATATAGTTCAAATCCCCTGCACAGCACTGAATGCAGACTAAGCCTGAATACCACTTGAATTCCCCTCCCTGTGAGTACCACATTTGTACTTGATCGGTTTATTAGAACTCCTCACTACTGAGCCCACAGCTTGCTATGCTTAACTCAAGTGCACTGAACTCCCAGGGTTATTCCCTTTCCAGCTTTGTGATTTGCATTCTGTGATTCCCAATAGCTATTTCAACCTTACTGGGGGGAAAGGGGGGATAAAAATACCCACACTGTTCATCTTTCACTATTTTGTTTTCCTGTTTTAATGCTTGTTTGCTGATCTGCTGGCAGTTCTCCCTTTATCCCCAAAGGCTCTAGTGATATCCAAATGCCCACAGCATGTTCAGACTTAAGTTTTCATGAGTGACAGAGCTGAGCCTTATCCACAGGAATCTGCCCCACAGTCACCAATTTCAGTCTTGTCCCATTTCCTTAAGATGAAAAACAATTCAAGTACAAAAGAGGGGAAAGATCTCAGCCCCATATTTAAGTGGACAACTTTCCACATTACAAGCTCTCAAACCCAGCTGACTTTTTCTCATGAGCAGAAGGGAACCCTTTTTTAATCGTAACTGCCAGCACTGGATCTGCTGTGTGGGAACAAAGAATTTCTGTCTCCCAGACGAAGGCTGACACTTCTTCCCAACTGTAACCAACTTCAAATCATCAAATGCTTTTAGATGTGGCACAGTCAGCCAGAACACAGGTCTACATACTCTTCTCTGGGCACCCACACCACTGAACCCAGCAGAGTCCCACCCTACCAGCCAACGCTCCCTCGGGCAGTGCCTGGGCAGCCAGCCAGGGTGCCGGCGTTCTTACAAAGGGAGGTTGAGGGAGGCGATTCTGCCCCTCTGCTCTGCTCTTGTGCAACCCCACCTGGAGCGGTGCGTCCAGTTCTAGGGTCCCCAGCACAGGAAAGACATGGACCTGTTGGAGTGGGTCCAGAAGAGAGCCATGAAAACGATCAGAGGGCTGGAGTACCTCTCCTATGAAGAAAGGCTGAGAGCGTTGGGGTTGTTCAGCCTGGGGAAGAGAAGCCTTGGGGGAGACCTTATTGCAGCCTTTCAGTACTTAAACGGACCTTCTAAGAAAGGCAGAGAGAGACTTTTTACCAAGACCTGTAGTGACAGGACAAGGGGCAATGGTTTTAAACTGAAAGAGGATAGATTTAGATGGGACATAAAGAAGAAACTTTTTTACAGTGAGGGTAGTGAGACACTGCAACAGGTTACGCAGAGAAGCTGTGGATGCCCCACCATCAGAAGTGTTCAAGGCCAGGCTGGATGGGGCTGAGTGACCCAGTCTAGTGGAAGGTGTCCTTGTCCATGGCAGGGGGGTTGGACTAGATGATTTTTAAAGGTCCCTTCCAACCCAAACCATTCTACGATTCTGTTTCTAAGAGCTTAGATCTATGGACAAAAGCCCTGCCAACTGGCCAAGGGATCAGAGAGAACAGGTCCTGCTCCAATGTTTTACTAGCACAGGCAACTCCGTAAAGTCGCCGACCCTTACCTGTGTGTATCTTGAGGTGTGTCCGTAAGTTGCTAGGATCACTGAAAGCTTTGCTACAGAAATCGCACTTGTGCGGCTTCATGCCCATGTGCCCCATGAAGTGGACGTGGAGCTTGGAAGGGGAAATGAAAGCCTGGGGGCACATGGAGCACTTCCACTTCCTTTCCTTGCCATGGCCTGGCCCATGGCTGCTGCTGTGCCCCTGACTGGGGAGGTGGCTGTGAATATGGCTGCTCAAATGGGCCTTGAAGTCCGCATAGGAAGCGCATTCCTTTCCGCAGTGGCAGATGTGCATGTCCGGATGTTCGGGGACACCTTTGGGCACAGAAGCATCACTTTTAGTGAGGCACAGCAAGGCCTAACAGAGTGTGAGTGTGACCCACGTTAACACTTTGTCTGTGGTAGCAAAGCCAGCTGCAGGGATTTCTACCCCCATTCCTTTCAGCCCTGGTTCCTGCTTTTCCGCTCTTTTAGGTAGGCCATTTAAAACGTTATGAGAGGCCAAACTTTGGAATGGTTTTTAGCACAGTTCCACCAAACAACCAAAGGCGGGGAAGGATAGGAAGATCTTGAGCTAGCAAAACTCCCTTAGGACCACATCGATGAACAGAAGAAAAACAATCCTTTTTCTTTGAAACTGCAACCATTTACTCCTGATCAGTGGAATTAGATAGTGAACTGTTTCTTTTAAACGATGGTACTCCTGTAGTCATGAGATGTAAAAGGAAACTATGACATGCACCACTAGGAACTGAGAAGGAACATAACGCACTCCCCAAGTCACAGTGCCCAGAGATGGGACTAAAAGGGAATTCAAACCGAGTACTCCCTGCAGAGCTAACAAAGATGAGTGTTTACTTACCAAGTTGTCGTGCATAGTCCCGACTGTAATAGAAGAGAAGCTCATGTTCAGGTGGGATGTCCCGAGAGGTGCAAAAGTAAATTTTTCCATCGTGAGGATAAGCCACAAGATTCTGCTCTTCCCGGTTCCTACAGCAATAATGAGAGTTATGAAATAAAAGAAAGCCCTCCAGAAATAATGACTTTTTGAGAGAGAGAAAAAAAAGAAGGAAATTCCTATAAATAGGTCATGAGAAAACCTCAGTGCTTGTCAGCACACTATAAAACTTTCCTGTCACTTCTGTCCTTCTTTAATAAAGGAAAGTAAAGGAAAACCGGACCTTGAGAATCAATCTGCTCCACCAAATGATACATTTTTCACACCACTGCAATATCTTGCTGAGAAAACTATTAATAGACATTAGAGTGGGCTGAGAGAAGATAGTTTATGATCTCTTAAGAAACTACAAAAATACATTTTTTCATACCAACTCCCTTAAGAAATACAGAACACATGAGGAAGAAATAAGTATCAGTAAAGTCTTAAAGCAAAATTATCTTCAAAAATAATTCTTGAAAAGCATTTCCAAGATGTGAGGATTCATCTTCTGAAGCTGTATCTTACATATATATTTGTTCCCGGTATTTGAAACCAGCAAAAGTTCTGCCCCACTGCAGTGGGAGATCAAGCATTAACTTCTAGATTCCTGCATACGGAAGCAATGAAGCAAGTTGCAGGGGAAACCTGCTTTGTGTCACAGAGCAGTAAGAAAGGTTCAGCCTTCTCAGTGGACCATGTATGGAGCAATACTGAAGGCAGTCTGGATGGTTTTCATCACAGGCTCCAGAAAGACTGAAAAGGACAGCTCTCAGGAGTTGTAGGAGCTTGGAACTTGGCCAAAAAAACCCAGGGACACTTTCCTAATCAAGTATTAAAATCAAACAGGCAATCAACGTCAACTTCACAGTCGTATCCAAAAGGAATGGAAGAGAGGTAAGGTAATAACAAGCTAATACACAGTAAGCTAATATAAAAAGAACCTGGTTTAAAGCTTTAGAACAAGAGAAACTAAGTATGTGGGCAGATTTGGGGCTGGTTTACTGCAGCATGCATACTGATTCCCCCATAACATTCGCCACTGGGTGCTCTGTTTCATTCTCCCCACCAGTCCAAGATGCATAGATAATTCCTGAAGGTTCCTTGGTCCCGAGCTCATTACCCATCTGGGCAGTCAGTGCAGCAGTGGACATTCTCCATCACAGCCTCCTATGAGCCTGCAGCTCACACTCCAAGCTACTTGGCGCAGTACCGGTGGTTCTCACCTAGCTTTGCGTACAAACATCATCCAGTTACATTCATTTTCATCAGTTGTAATGACGCAGAACTCCAGGACACCATTGTGATAGATCTACCAAGAAAAACAAATGCAATCTTAGGACAAAACACAGCAACAAATGCAGTGAAAGCCAGCTTCTCTCTTTAAGAGAGGATGTATTTACCTAGAACAAGCCAGGAGGTCTCCATTGCCATTGCCAAGACCACAGCCCTGTTCTTACTCCTTACTTTCCCTTTCACACAGAAATCTTGACCTCTCTGCTACCCAGGAGGTTACAAAACGTGTTTATCAGCATCTTTCCCACACAACACCTTTAGCTCCCAGCAGAAATGCATTTGGCCGTTTTTCTTACAAGCCAAGCCCTGTGAACAATAATGTCTGGGTAAACTGTACATGTTTATTTATATAGATCAATTTTACTTTCTGAACATGAAATGATGTGAAAAAGAAAGCTTTAAAGTGGCTTTCCTAAAACAAATCTTTCATTGCCTGGGGGAACTTTCAATAAACAATGATAGAAAACAAACAAGTGCTGCCTAGTAATTCATATACAATCTCTGCTGCAACTCCGCACAAATACTGGAAAACCACATACAGCCCTTTAAAAGAAAAGGCATTAAAGAAGTTCATTGTACTTCAGGACTCATTACCAGCATATTACATGGTATACAGCTCTGCTATGCTGATATTAAGTATTAGACAATCAAACGGCATTAATATTGATTTTTAGAAAGGATGGTAACATTAAAGCTGCTGTGTCATGTGGTGGCTTTCATCAAATAAAGGCATGCCTGCAGACTCTGTGAGCCACAACATCCACTGACCTTCCAGATGTGACTAGCTGCTTTGTCTGTCCAGTCAGCCACCTCCAGAGAATGGCTCTGCTGCCCGATCAAAGGTCCAAAACAAGTCCTTACAGGAATGGTTTCTCGTGTCCACACACCTATCAGTAAAAGACCAAAATCTGCAGAAATCAATTCTTTAAGCAACTAAACATACATAACAGAGAGGTGGGAGGCTTATGGGATAATGCTCCAGGGGGAGGATCTAGGCATAAGATCATGAAAGCTTCTACTTCACATGTAAAACACACCTAAGGCAGAGACAAGAACCACCACCACCACATGACGCTATTGGGAGCCGCTTTGTTGTAATTACAAATATTTATTTTGTTTGTCAAAAGCAAGTAATTTACTTTTCAGTAAGCTATAAAACTAAGATCCTAGCCACTTGTACCAATTAAAGTTTTCATGGCACTTTCTGCAGAAGCAGAAAATACTAGTTTCAGTAACTACATTTCGCCTACCTAATCCCCAGGAATTTCCAGAATTGTTGCTGGGCATTGTTAAGCAGCTTCTGCATTTCTCCCCAGAGGCAGCTGTATTTCTGTCATGGGCAGAGGGATTCCTGCGTGTATATTATTTATTATTAAACATTTATATATGTATAGGTCTACATGAATACACTGAATAGGTTTTAGGAATAAACTGGAAACTAGTGCAGCTTGAAAAGAACAGATGTAATCTACTCTCAACAAGCAGCATCACTAAGCAAGCCAATAATCACATTCTTCTCTAGCCTTCAGATCCTTAGGGTATTGCATTGTACTCTTCCATTTCCAGGTGACAATTGTGTGAAATACAGTAACAAGGTCCACATCCAGTGACAAGGTCACAGTCTGCATGCCAAATGTAAAGGGGGGGGGAGGGGAAAAAAAAACAAAAAAAAGAGGCACTCGTGATCAATACTCCAATGTGAGCATCCAGAAGACCCACAGGTAACAAACCAAGCTGATGAACAAGCAGACAGAAATCTCCTTCATTATTTCTAATTGCTATCCTCCCACAAATTTTAAGTGCTGTAATGTTTTCTTATCAAAGCTGTGCCTGGGCTGTTTAGCTCAATAAAAATAAACACCATACCTTGCTTGTGCTTGACCTTATGAAGTGTTCCAGTAACACTCCAGAGTCTAGCTGCAGCCTAAGTAGTAATCAGAGGACAAGAAGCTCTTGCACAATGTAAGTCAGGGTGATTACAGAAGACAGAACCACCTCTCTATTGCAGTGTTTCTTTCCCATATTAAAATCCCTACAGTTTTGGGTTTCAGGCATTGAGTGTATTTTAAACCACTGCATAGAATACATACTAATCTGATTCTTACCTGCTTCAGCTCCCATGATAGACTGCCGAAGGACAAGCTGCTTAGGGAGAGAAAGCCTGGCTCGACTCTCTATCGGGTTGTCAGGGACAAAGGTGACGGGCCCGTGATCTGGGCAGTCTGATGGATATGCCTTGTCACACAGTGTGCACCCTGCAAAGAGGGGAAGGGACAACAGCGATTAAAAAGATGCAACGGTCCCCAAAGTGCAATCAGTTCCCAGCCAATATGCTTCAGCTCAGCTCCTGCCCAAGGCTGCTTCTATCTGGTTTATTTACTCAGAAGAATACAAACCATATTATTACAGTCAGATGGGCACCAATGCATATGTCACTGTTCCTAGCCAATTCAGATCAAATGTGAGGATATCCACCTGCCTTCCTGATGGTAAATTAATCACCTAGACTCCAGACTATCCATACAGGGGTAATCCAGCAATGGGACAAAGTCCACTCTTCATCTAAACTACTGCAAAATAGATGGCAGTCTCCCCACAGCTGGCAGTAATGCTGATGATGGAAAAGCTATTTTCTCTCTGCTCACAAGTGAAATTACCTTTAATGGCAGAAAAATCCAAGCCATACCAAACCAAACACTTTGTAACCGGTTATGTTTTTGGAATTGACCAGGAACATCAAGAGTTTTCTTGCATGTAAAACCTCAAGGATATTCATGCAAAGGGACAGTAAGGTCTTCTTTCTAAAATTTTTCCAATTTGAAACCTCTTATCTCCATTTAAATTCAGACAATGGGCAAATCTTTATGGCAGCAAATATCTGACCTCACTGCTCATACAGTGGACCTCTGTGGGATGCCGCTGAATGGAACAAAAAAACAAAGCCCAAAGAAGAATCAGTAGCATCGCTTTCCCAATCTGTCATTCAGCATAAGTACTGCTGAAAAATAAACCAGTGGAAGTCTTCAGTCTAATAAGCTTGGGGAAAAGTACAGCATAAAATGCTCTCATCTAGAAAAACTGTGTCATTTTAATTCTCTATGAATAGAGCAACCAACAACTACTCAGCAACCACCCTCATGATAAATCTTCATCTGAAGAAGCTCAGCTAATTAAGCAGGTTTTCCACAAAGACCTTCTTTGGCCTCTTGATGGCTCAACTCCAGTACAAGAGACCTATCACAGAAGTAGCCTCCAGCAGGCACAAAGAACAGCTCCATTATTTCTTGTTTAAAGATATTTTTGGGTCACTCCATACATCGAAGTACCAGAATCTGACCCCATACAAAGTACAGTTTGATCAACTACACAATTACAGATAGGAAGGTACTCAGAAAATTATTAGGTAGAACCTATATAAGCATTGCTTCATGTTCACAGATGACATGTAGGAGCACAGCAACAACAGCCACCAGACCTGAGTAATGAGAAACACTATTTGTAACAGTTGTTTCTAAGCGTTGCCTAGCACACACAGCTGCAGGTCTGTGGACTAGCTGCAAGGAAAGGCAAAGGGGAAGAAAAGCAAGTTCTAGGCATGTGACACTTCCACTTGGAAAGGTTTTAGGGATTCATACATTTTTAAGAAGTTGGGAACAAAAAATGCAACACTCTACAGGAAGCAAAATTTTTCAGTTTCTGTTTCTGTTCTTGTCAAATAATGAGGGGGACGATCACAGTAATTACTTCTCTGATCTGAGTATCGAGAACTATAGGCAAAGATGACCAAAAAAAGGGCTACTTAAAAGTTTCACAAACATTCAGGACTGTAGCAAAGGCACACTGTTTTCTTCCCATTTAGGAACAGAGTAAAAAGTTTTCTGCAAAAGGCTCTGTCTCCTGCCTTCTCAGTAGGGAAAAACCACCGAGAGACTCTAAAACAACTCCTCCTCCTTGCTCTAACCTGTCTGGACAAAAATTCATGTTTTATTCAGAAGAACTTAAAAAACAACAGTTAAACCTTGCCAAGTCAAGGATCTATTTTGCAAATCACATGAAAGCACCAGGCATGCAATAGCCATTAAACATCCTATGAACGGGAAGCATCATCTGGGAAACTGCTTAGGACTACTTTAAGTATAGTGACAACAAGCTGGCACATCAAGTCTCACTTCAGTGAATCACCAGCGATTTCACCACAAGCATATTGGATATCATACTATTTTATCCATTATTTGTTCAACATGCAGCAGATGCTTGTAAGAACTTCCGAGTGCATCATCTGTAAAACTCCTCCTCTAGGAGTTGTCAATTCATCACAGTTCTACATCCACCTGAATGTAAGTTGTATTTAATCCCACAGAACAGAAGTTTCAATTCAAATATCTGACTAGACACTCGGCACTAAACTGCACCTCTCCCATTGCTAACCAAGGCACTATTTCTTTCCATTTCTTAAGAAATGTTCTGCGGGCAAAGCTTGTCATAAGGCTCTGGCAGTTGTAGGGCCAGATTGCGTGCGCAAGAGCAGCACTCAGCAGTTGTAGGGCCAGACTGCGTGCAAGAGCAGCACCAGCAATGCTACCACAACTAATAAAACTGAATATAGAAGCTGGCCTTACGCTTCAGTGGTGGGAAGCCAGCTGTCCCAGCAGAAGAGAACTTCACAGTTCTCAAACACCATTCCTTGAACAACAGGATTGAGGGAGTGCAATGTCCAGTGCTTCTCTCTTCCTAGAAGACCAACTAACCTCTGGACTGAAGTCCTTTGATGAGAATAATTAGAAATATTAAAAACTTCCCTCCCTCTGCTCTTTTTCCAGCAGGTCTTGTTGAGAACGACATTTTCATGATGATTGTTCATGTGTCAATGAAACTTTTGCAAAATCACATAGCGTCATACTATACAACTATGCCCACTTGATGAAACGTATGGCTTGTGGTGGTGTTTGTTGTGGTTTTTTTAATGGGGCAAGAAGAGTCATTTGTGATGCAACTGAAAGACAAGTCTCATTGCAAAGGATAGTATCAGCATATACACAAAAGGCCAGAGGTTCATAAATAACTCTGCTTCCAACCTCAAGGCAACATGAGAGATGGATACAAAGAGAATGACACCGATCATGTCTACTATGTCCTATCATGTCTACTTCCATTTCTGCTGTCATTTCAGCATGGTTAATCTGCTGCTGCAGATGTTCCAACCTTTGAAACTTTTATTAAATAACTAAGTTTCCTTCACTGGAAATCCGTAAGACTAGCAACAGGAGTCCTGTCATCCCACCAGACAACAGCTACATTACAAACCCTACCCCAAGAAAGCAGGAAATGCGCACTTACATATGGTAAACAAGGTTGCCATGTTCTCCTTGTTTGAATTGGAGTCTTCCATTTGCAGAGAGGATGGTACAAAGGCGAGATTGTCTGCAGACACATCCACATGACTTGGCCCCATGGCTACTTCCTGATTTATGGAAGACACCGCCACTGGCTCGAGGCCGAGGCCCACTTCGTGCAAAGCTACCGAGTCCAGGGAAGCTAGGTTGTGTGAGGTAGAGAGCGCCACACTCACAGAGTTGGTGCTCATGGCCACAGTATGAATGGAGTCATTTAGTGTGCTGTCCGATATTCCTGTCACCCGCCCAGTGATGTGGTCAGGTTCCATGACGACAGGGAGTTCCAAAGTGCTACCGTGAATGGGAATGACACCGCTGTGTCCCACCGCATCCGATGTCAAGTTACTCCCCACCGTGTCTACGGCTAAAGGTTCATGGCTCCGGGAGCTGTTTGGGATCTGTGAATGATCCCCAGCTACATCATCCATCGTAAGCTCCTCCGTCATCCCATCTGTAGAGATGGGGCTGGTTACCCTTGAAACACTCTCCATAGTGATTGCAGTATCCAGTGCTACCTCGTGGCTGTCACTCGGATGCAGATTTTGAGCACCATGCGCGTTCACTGCGCGGGAGTCCATGGAGACAATCCCTGGTTCCAGCCCCACGGTTCCACTGGGCTGGTAGGGATCTAGGGCAGAGGGATTGCTGGAGACTGACAATGCCGGATTGCTATCAACATTTATAGTGTTGGGATGGATGTACTGAGGTGGAGGTCTGTCAGCCAAGTAAGATAAGATACCTGATGGAATGAAAGGGGGAAAGAGAAGAAGAGTTCAAATATTGAACAAAAATACCTCACCATCACAGCATAGTACATAAAAGATCTTGATCCTTGAAGACATGCTCTTTACATTATGTCCAATTAAAAAACACTGATTCCAAAACAAGGCTCACAAACATATGCCAAGCCAACACTCTTGTCGAAGTATCATTTGACAACAAATACAGAGCTTCCATCCAACAGAGCAAGCCTCTGGTTACTTGTCAAACTCCAAACAACCAAGTTTCTGGCAGCATTTAACCCAGGCTCCTCAGTACAAAGACTGAGGCCAAAAGAGGTTCTTCACATTTTAGGCACAATTTTTCATTCTGAAGAAATAGCTCACAGAGGATGAAGGACTGCTAGTGGAATCTAACATTTGATGATCCCTGATTCATCTTTGGTAGGAGTAGAAACAGTTCTCCAGGATACATCCTTTTTGCTCAGGTGTTTAACAATGCTACCTCATTCCTCTAAGGCTAAATGACACAACTGTCCACCTCTGCCATCATCAACTGCAATTCTGAAGGATCAAGATAAGGTCTCTCAAAGGTATTGTGTGTCATCTGCTTTCTTTCCTTACATGAAAAGTATGGGGTTTTTTCTCCTAAAATAACAGCCCAGTTAAATTTAAATCCAAAACCCTAACATCCTTTTCGGCAGCTCTGGGAAGTTGCTCAATGTCAATCAATCCTGGAACTTAAGATATGAAAAACCACTAACCTGGTATTTACATACTACCAACTTCTCTTCTTGGACAAAGCTAAAAAAAAAAAAGTCTTTGGAGGAAATACATCAGCACATTCAAGTAAACAGTACTTCCAGTGGAGACAGAGACAGATTTTGCAGATTCTGTGAGATCTGAGTCAGCATGTTTCTTTTTGGCCTTGAACCCTGTGAGCCATTTGTTCTGTAAGTTTTCCATTCAAACATGTCCGTTATTATAAGGATACAAGCACAGCTATTCTTTCTGCAGCACAACCCCATTAAAAATGGCTAAGCCAAGAAATGGACAGTTCAATTTAACCAGGTGCATCAAATACTTCTGCATGCCGTGCTGCCTTGTGGCTTGAACAAGGAAGATCCTTGAAGGCCGTAAGATGACTGATGGAAGACCCCTATGAAACATCAGACTAAACATCACACAGACTAGAAAGAAAAAGAAAACATTTCCGCATAAATTATTCCAGCTCAGAAGAATGGCAAATAACCTTTGGTCCTCAAATGCACTGTCTCCTCCTCTACTCTTTGCCCACAAAATGGGCAGGCATGTAATGCAGTAAGAAAGGTTATCCTAAGCAGCTTGCAATTTCACCCACTAGTCAACAGGTAGCTGGGTGAGATCTGGGTGAGATTTTTTTTCCTAAGCTGGGTTAAACTAACAACGCTCACTGGCTGACCTTGAAGAAGTTTATCTATCCCCTTCCACCCTGTCAATCTTAGCTACAAAACAAAACAAGGACTAAACTTAAGGTTTGAATTTCTGTGCCTTCATACACTAACATGTAAAATTCTACAACTACGCTCTAAAACACACACAAGAGAGGAATCAAGATAGAAATCAGTATGCTAGGCCTTTGGAAATCAACCTTGAACAAAAATGAAGAAAAACTATGCCATGGGTGGGGAAAAGCCCAAAACTCCTCAGTTGGTGGCTTGCTCTTTTTGAGCTTTAAACTACTGTAACCTACTATTATGTACATATTAAGTACTGCTTCAGACTACAGGAGAAATAAAAGAAGCAGCTTTTGAGCTACAAGCCATTTAAGATAGAAACCAGGCATGCTTTGGTTTCTGTTCATCTTAAAAACAAGGCAGCAAGAGGAGTGATCAGAGGTTTGGTTTAAATAGAAAATGCCCTGCAGTTCTCTTTCTACACATGTACAGCAACAGAGACCTGAAAATAAAGGTGTGTAAATGATGCAACAGATTCCAGACACACTCAGGGAATTTACAGCTCTGCAAAACAGTCGGTCTTGCCTGCTTCAGGACAGAAATAGGTGGCTCTCAAAACAATTTCTCTGTTCCCCATCCATCAACACCAGACCACTTACCAGGTAGAATGTGTCTGAAATAGCTGCTCTCCAGGTGAGGGTATGGTGGCGGAGGTAGGGTGTAGTTTCTCTCTGGTATACCACACATCACTCCTCGATCCCCAATACCCATTGGGAGCATCAGAGACAGAGCAGAGGGCAAGGAACTCAAGGAGGGGCCCAAGTTTGGAATTGCAACAGGCAAGCCTGTGAAAGAAAATGCCCATTTAAATTCAGTGGAACTACTTCAGCTTATGAACACACAAGCTAACGAAGAGGTTACTAACTCCTCAGGAGCTCCCCATAGAAGTACAGTATGGTACCATCAAAGTAAGGTGGTAAGCTTCAAGGAAAGGATCACAGTTACCACAGCAGAGAAGCACACCTGGAATGTGGCTAGATCTTTTTTGGATACATTACGTAGGGCCTGCTTCTACTTTACAATTGTGAAGGACTTTTGTCTGTGTAGCCCTCTGAAAAAACAAAGCTGGAAAAAGTTTCGCTTTACACATGAACAACCATTATTTTCACCTGAGTGAAGACAGACATAAATGGACACAGATTTGCAGGTACAGTTTTTATTTCAAAGGATTCTGCTACCACCCACCAACCCACAGTGGAAACCACTCCATTAGAACAAAAAAAGACTCTCATTAAGGTGTAAGCCTGGTAAGCACACATCGCTTTTGCTTTGCCCGCGTAAGGATGGCTTAAGGTCTATCCTTCCCCAATTCTGCATCACCTCATTACCTGCTAAAGCCATGACTTGCTATCAGAGTAAGCGCTGCTACCCAGTTACAAACATCCCTGTGACAGTAAAACACAGAGCATGAGCTGTCACACCCTTTGCGGGAGCTTTCTCCATTACCTGGTGCTGGTATGGCGTTGTGAGTGGGTGATGCTGCCAATCCCAAGTGACTCCCCGAGACCGGCAGGGCATTGCTCACAGAGGATGAGGTCAGCTGGTCCATCCCTACAGGACTCAAGTTCATTTCATTCATTCTGGGCCCAGGGAACAGAGGGGGGAGGGGAAAAAGAAAAACAGAAGCAAGAGCATTCCTGATTACTGACTGTACTGCAGTGAGGTAGGGCTGAGCAAACAAACTCAAAATCAGATATTGACATGTAAAAACTCTGCCTTAGAAAGCTAAGCATAAAGCACATTAGCCACTCGCTCTGTGATCACATCACAATCAATACATATTGATCATATTAGATAGCAATAACCAGGATTAAAAGTCAGTTCAAAAACACAAATCAGACCATAGCTTTTTCCTTGCCATCCAGAAAACAAAGTCTCAGTCGTAGTAGTCAAAGCCACTATGTCTAAAGTATTGTGAACACAGATCCATTTACAAGCTGAATGTCACAATTACTCAGGCGATGGCACCAGATTCATAGTTTGTGACTTCTGGATGCTACATTCATGTTCAAAAACCAAAGTCAAGGAAGAGGAGGGCAAAAGATCAGTTAAAAATAGTAATGGACACAAAACCTCTAATTCACCATCAGCTCGACCAGGCCAATAGTGACAAGAGTCGCCACTGCAGTAGAGCCATTGTATAGTTTTAACAGGCTGCCTCAGTCTGGTTTTGCAGACATGGCATATGCCCCTATCACATTAGAGGCTAGCACCATGGATTATCTGTTATTTCGGAGCGATCAACCGGTAGTTCTTGAGTGCCTTTAACTCTCAAGCTACTCAAGTGGGCACACACCATATGTGCGGCCGTAGAGCTGCAGGAACCACCGGGCTGCCCAGCCACCCAAATCCCCAGCCTGGGGAGAAACCACACCAGCTCGGGGCATGTCTGTCCTCTGGGGTCTGAAACCGCACATGCAGCCCAAACCGGTCCCTGGGGACGGGGACGCCAAGAAGATGTCGCCTCCTAATTGTCAACAACTTTGCAAGCTCTGCCTGGCCTTTGCTCTGTCCACTCTGGCACTCCTGCCCACGCACCAGCTCCTGGCTGGAGTCTGCAGGGCCAGAGCGCCCGGCTGCCCCCAACAGCGCTCACAGCCCCGCAACGAGTCCCCGCAGCCCCCACCCGACCCCAGCTCGGGTGCCCCCGCAAGCATCGGGCCCGAGCTGTCGCCGTGCCGACCGGGAGCCGGAGCTCGGGCTGCCGCTCCAGTACGGCCAGGTACCGCTCACCCTGGGAAAACGGCCAAATGCACCAAACTCACACAAGTCAACCCGACGGCCCGAGCCCGCAAACGGCGCCGACGACTTTCATCTCGCTTGTGGCCGCTCTGCGCACCGCGCCGCCCCCTGCCCCCCTCGCCCGCAGGGGCTCCGCGGGGACGGCGCCGAGAGGTCCGGCTGCCCGGCGGGGCAGGGGTATCCCCGCCGGCCCCCACGGCTGCTGAGGGGCGGCGACGCCCGAGGGAGGGGGAGAGGGACCCACCACCCTCGCCCCGGGACCGAGGGGCGGCGAAGCACCGGGGCCAAGCCTCGGGGCCTGCGAGAGGCGCTGACCGCTTGGCGACCCCCTCCCCTCCTCGCCCTCGGCCGGAGTGCGCGCCGCCGCCGCCGCAAGGCCGGAGGTGCCCGTCCCCCGCCCCGCCCGGCCGCCGTCCCGCCCGCCTCCCACGGCCCCCGCTCCCCCGAGCCCGGCGGACGCGAGGGCGCTCACCTGGGGTGCATGGGGCCCGGCGGCGGAGCGGCCGCAGGCGCATCAGGGCCCTCAGCCCCGGCCCGCCGCCGCCCCTCGGGCAGGCGCCTGCCCCCGGCCCCGGCCCGAGCCCCAGCCCCGGCCCGGCCGCAACCACCGCCGCCGCCGCCTCATGGGCGGGGCCCCGAGCAGCGCGGGCCCGGCCGCGGGGGGGGAGCGCGGAGGAGGAGGCGGGAGAGGGCGGCGGTGATGGCGGCGGCGGCGGCGGGAGGGGGACGGGGGCCGCTTCCGCCGCCGCGCGCCACATCCAGGAAGCGGCGCCACCGCCCCGGGGCTCGGCCGCTCCCCGCCCGCCGTCGCCGGGGTCCGTGACGGGGCGGGCCCGGCCGCCGCCGCCATGCTGGCGCGGAGGGGCCCGCCCGGTGCCGGCCCGGCTCGGCCCTGACCTCCCGGCAGCCGCCTGCCCGCCGCGGCTCCCCGGCCCGCCTGCCCCCGGCAGCCGCCGCGGGGCTGGGCGCCAGCCAGCACGCTGGAGGCCGCGGCTGCCTTCGGTGAACCTCGGCGGCGCTCCGGCCCCTTTCGCCGCCACCTCCCCGCCTGGTTTCCAGAATATTTCCGGCGCTGTGGGGTGGACTGGGGCGGCCCGGACACGGCCGTGCTCCTTCCTCGGAGGAGCATCTGGGTGGCACTCTCCGGTCACAGGGCATCATCCCCGGCATGGTCTGTTGGCCGAAAACGCCTGCCTTGGTTTCAGGTGCCACTGCTTCTAGAAGGGTGCGATGCTTACTCTGATTTCCCATACAATAATCCCAGCGGCCCCACTGCTTTTTCATTGCACCCTCCTATCTGCTCTCATTAGAGGGTTGTGTTTCATCTCCCCCAGTACCATCAGTCTGTGTGTCCCAGCTACCTTCTAGACATTGACTGCAGTTCGATTATCAGTAATTTACGGCTCATATCTATAATTCCAACTAAGACTAGATTGCAGAGGAATCTCTTGATGTGTGCAAGTAGTTTTGTAGCTTGCTTTCACCCGTGACACGTGGATATTCATCACATTTGCTGCTTAAATCAATCTACAAGTTCCTTAAGTGCTGGGGTGAACAGCTGTTTCCTGAGACACAGTAATGTAGTTCTGTAATTTGATCATGCCTACACTTAAATGATGCCTCATTAAATAAGACATCCCTGGATAGGGTGTCTGCACAGGAGGAAACTTAAGGTATTTTTCTGCCCACTACCTTTTGATCTAAGGAGCCTAAATGTAGAATTTGGAAGGGTCATTCCAGTTCAGTACACACTTATCGGTTCTTCTAGGGATGGAAACATGCTCTCCTCGTTTGGCTTTAGCTGTCAGAAAGTTGGACACCTTGCACACACTAGTTCTTCAAGCTGTCTCTGTAGCGGAAGGAGAGAAATAGGCTGTCTCAGAGGGTGCTTCACCCCATCCTGAGGTAGGTGTCTGAGATGGGTGAGAATTCCCTTTGGAGCTGCCTCTCTGTGTCTGTGGCCTGTAATTGGGACTTGCGTAATTAGTGTAGTCTAAATATATAACCTCTAGAGGACTATGTTCAGGCAAAGTAAATTCAGGTCTCTGTCATTCATGACCAAAAGAATGATGTCATTTAGCTTACCATATATCCCACAACATCTCCTGTTCTCCACTAAGCCAGATAATCCTTACTCTAGTCATGACTGAGTGTATCTGAATTGGCCCACAAACGTTGCTTCATCAAGTCAAGAAAGAACTCGTCAAGTCCTCAGGTTTTCAGAGACTGCTAAGCTTGTGACAGGAGGTTTATCTGTGCTTCACTTTCACGTGTGTAGTACCACATATTCACATGGTTAGTGCTAATACTGCATATCTTAGAAACTCCAGTGAATGATTACAAGCCCAAAAGTATCCTTCTTCACATAGCATTCTATATTACATAGGAGATGACTTGAGACCTTCCATTTTCAGTTCTCATCCTTACAACTTCGCAATTACACCCAGTACATCTTGGTTCAGTCCTGAAATGCTAGGTTATCCCAAGCCTCTCGCTCGTCTTAATGCCAATTATGATAGTGTAATTCTACCGCAGAACTGCTCTGGCACCAAAATCCTTATGCTATTTCAACTATCTGAGCTGAAACTAATACTTTGAGCCTATGAGCCAGATTGGATGTAGTCATACACAGATAAGAGTGTTTTCTCCTACTGTCAAACATGAATCCTCTGAGATTCCAGCTTTTTTTTGTAGTCACTTTACTCCCTTGAACGAGTGATATCTTAACTACCAGTTTAAAGTACAAGTATCAAAGGAAGCCAGTGATAGTACGAAGTGTCACTGAATGAGAAATTAATCTGTGTCTATAGAGATGTATGCCACACACCCAAGGTATTGTGATAAAACACATTTAAGAACTGTTTCTTCTGCAAGGGAAGATATTTTTCTATATACCAAACACTCTTATTATATGTGAAATGTTTTGATAAGACAACTGCACTATGTCCCCTGAAAGCTTAGTTTTTTGACATTTATAGTGGTACTTGCTGCGTGAGGAACAAATTGCAGAGCTATTTTTCAAGTTGTCTTCAGATCCTGGAGACGTACTGAAAGATAAGGGAGACTTGTGAAACCATGAGGGAAAGAGATGCAGTAGACACACTTCAGTCCTTCTTTGTGGCATGAGCAGAAGTCCCTGCTGGACCATGCCCACATCTTGATACAATCAGTTCTCTTCTGCTACTGCAAACCTGCCCTTGGGTTCTTTCTCAGAGCGAGCAGATTTACACTGAATGAAGATTACACAAAATGCAATGGTTGAAGCCAACCATTTTAACATTAAAAAATCAAAATTTCTCACCAGCCTTTATTGGCTTTTCAGCACTTTGCAGGCCTGTATTTTGGTGATGGTCACAGTATAAACCTGGGTAGTTCAGGTGCAGCTCTCACTTCTAGCTATAGAGCTGGAAAGAGATGGTCCATACTTTAGGATAAAACAGGATTAGAGAGTCACAAAACTATTCATTCTTGTATTCCTGGATCTCCATCTAAATTGCAGTGGAGTCAAAGCAACATCCAGGCATAGGTGTGAAGAGGAGTTAACTGGAAAGAGTGTAAGAAAAAAGATCAAGGCTTATCTTAGAAGAGGAACATTATCCATGGAGTCTTAATCTACTCTTAAAATTAAAAAGAACCCATATTAGCCTTTCCCTTTGGTGGGCCAACCCTGCTACTTTCACTGCGTCTGCATGTGCAGACATACTGGAGAAGGGCCTGCTTTGTGCAGAAGTCGGTACAGGAACAATACGTTTCTTTAATCCTGCTCACTTTCTCAACAAGGACCTTCAGTGGGGTGTAAGATGGGTTGACCTTGCACTGGCTCCATGCCCAGGGCAAATTCCTTTCCAAGCAAGTGACATTAGATAGTCAACAAGATATTCAACAAAAGCCTGTAGCATATTTTCTTATTTCTCTTGCACACAAACAAAACCAGACTGTAGAGTCCATTTGACGTGAGGTCAGCTTCAATCATTCAGATTAACAAATAACATTCACCTGTAATTCTTCTTCATGTATTCCTCTAAAGGATTAACAACATGGACTTTTCTGTAGGAAGAGCAGACGTCTGTTTAGCACAGGTGCAGTTCTGACACTCTGGAAGTGCTGGTGACCTGCATTTACAGTAAACATAGAAGAGAGGTCTGGCAGCAGGGAACAGTGCATTTGGATAACGGAACTGAAATGTAACCCTGCCTTTTGAACGTGGCTAGACTTCTGGCGAGGTCATGGAGAGCTGTGAAATGATCTGGCACCTGAGACCCGAGAGGCATGCTTCCATTCCCTTACAAGAATACTGCTAGAGAGCAGCATTTTAGATCTAACAATGACACAGATCAAATCTCCTTTTCCTATTTCAGGTGTTTGCTTAGAGGCCAATATCATCTTTGTTTTAAGAAAACTTTAAGTCCTGGCCTATTTTAGTGCTACAGTGAATGAGCTATTTTCATTTAAGCATTCATTTCTGAAAAAAATTCTACTGGACAACAGAGTTTATAGTGCAAGTGATACCGAAAAACCCATACTGTTTAACAATTTCCAAAGACTTCTTTTAAAGGCAGAAAGGTTCTTTTGATTATTTGATCTGAAATGAGTTGTACATACCATGGGGCGTTCCCCAGTAATTCTTGCCTCATACCCATATTTTCCACCTGAGCTACGGCACGTGTTTTAGAAGGGCATTTAGTTGTGACTGGAAAAGATCTCAACCCCTCATGAAATGCATTAGCTAACTCCTAGGTAATGCTGCAAAACCTTCAGCTTCAAACACCAGCTCTTGCTAGGCAACATTAGCAATAGAAGTAAAAGTAGTTGGATAGTTGCCTTGGCTTTTGAGCCATTTTGGTGCTGATCCTGCCCATGGCATAAATCAGAGTCCAGGACTGTTCTTACTCATGTCTGTCTGGAACAGTCTGCCTGTACGTTCATTGTACTGTAAAGAGTACCTACCGTGGTTTTTTGAAGCTGCAGAATAGGCCAGCAAAGATACGAAGGCTGACTTGAAAATGCACGCTGACATCATTGCTGCAGGTTTCTGACTCAGCAGAGACATAAAAATGTGTTTCTCGGAGTGGAGGATGTTGTTTCAGTTACTCATGCTTCGGAGGCAGTTTGGCATGAAAGACTGAGCAGGGTGGAAACTTTCACTTTGAGCAAAAGAACAGTTTTAGTAGAGCTTACATGCCTGTAGCTTTTCACGTCCATCCCTTCCCGCAGCTCTCCCAGACTAAACGTTCAACTCCCCAAACCGATAGTGGCAAAAAAAGTAAATTCAGTTAACTGTGAAGATGTTTTTTCAGAAAAAATTGTAACTGTGGAGCTCTTGAATAACAACATGGGAAAAGTCAAAGGCCCTCCAATTGCTGCAGAAGAAGATCCTAACACAACAGGCTGTCTTGAAGGAAAGGTGTGAATGAGGACATTACGCCCTTATACTGCCAGAAGTCCTTGTCTTTTGTCCACCTCTTCTCCTTGGCAAGCTGCAGGCAAACTGGATGATGCAGCACAGACCTGGCACAGTCAGGAGGAATTTTCAACTGCCCAATTAAAGCAGTGTGTAGGGTCTATCAGTTAAGCCAGTACCTGTGTAAACATCTAATAATAGCTACGCAGGGGGCAATCAGGGCATCACCTTTGTATTTGTTTATCTGAGACAGGTGCTCATAGCGATGACCAGAACATTCCTGCAATGAGAAGAAACATGCAAAGTCTTGAAGACTTTTTGAAAATGCTCATATTCAATTTGTAGAAACTCACGCTTCTTGAAAAAGCCTCTCTCTCTTCAGGAGAAGAAAGCAGGTTTTCTCTTACGCTTGCATGTATGCGTTCTTGATCTGACACGACTTGCAACCACAAGAGAGCACTCTTTCCTTTGAAGATGTGTCAGCTTCCCCAGAAAGCTAGAGACATGCCATATAAGTTTTTGCAAACTGCTTGTGAGCTGTTTCAGTTAGACCAGAGCAGCCGAAACAACAAAGCTTGCAGTTGTCTTTTGGATTTCATTGTGAAAAGCCTTTGGGTAGTTTTCAGATGACAGAAGATCCTTGGTTCCTGAAAGGGAGGAGTTCTGCCAAAACTTTGAAGATCCCTGTAAACTTTGCAAATTACCCGTCTCTTGGAGACAATTATATCAAATGATATTGTGGATTACAATACATGAGAAGTGTTTAGAGCTTGGAAGATTATTTATGTTTGGCATTAGCTCTTATGGTCATAATTTCAAGCTGCGAGAAAAGGAATACACAGGAACCCCCTTATTATCTTTTGAAATATGAAGATCAGAGGAAAAGAAGGGTTTAAAGTGTGGAGTGATGGTCCTCAAAGCCTGTCTGTAAATTAGCTGGCATCCTACATCTATAAAATCAACAAGGCTTAGAGCTCATTTCCAGGCACAGAGTGGACCTCATGAGTTGTTAGCAGTGCTTCGGGATCCGAGTTTTTATACACCGCAGGAGGAAATTACAGCCTGTGGGGCAGAGAATCCATACAAATATTTCCTCCTTGCTTGGACTGATACAAGCTTTGGAAGCCAAATTCAGGAACTGACATTCCACCAGTGGAAAAAAAAACCCCAAACATGGACAGCAATAAAGATGATGATGGACTGTTGAACAGGATTGCATTTCCAGGAGCTATGTCCCTGGCTAACAGCCACGTGCACCCCCGTGGGGTCCCCCTGAGGGAGCCCTTTAGGGTTCCCTTCCATCTGGACCCGTCTTACTGGGAACAAGCCTACAGTGGGCACGCAGGTCGCATCCCCTACGTTCCTTTTCCTGGCTACGTGGGCATCTACGACTATTCCTTTGAGCCTGCCTTCATTCGAAAGAGGAATGAGAGGGAAAGGCAGCGGGTCCGCTGTGTGAACGAGGGCTACACACGCCTGAGAGAGCACCTGCCCAAAGAATTTGCTGACAAGCGCCTCAGCAAAGTGGAGACCCTGAGAGCTGCAATAAGCTACATCAAACACCTGCAGAGCTTGCTGGACTGCCATCCCTTAGGGTCTAACAGCAAGGAACCGCTGTCAGCCAAGGAGCTCCCGGAACCTCCCAGTCCTGGTCCCCCGCGGGAGTGCAACAGTGATGGAGAGTCTAAAACCTCTTCAGCTTCATCTCCCTACAGTGAATTTGAGGAGGCAGGCAGCTAGGTAACAGCTTCTCTGGAGGCAGAAAGCTTCAAGTTCGGCTGAAAACCAAATCTAAAACCCTGGGGATTTTTCTACAGATGAAAATGAATACCAGGAAAAGGAAAAACAGCTAGGAAAAAAAAAGAAGGTATTTTCAATCTGTCAAAGGACTTTAAATGTTGTCTGTACAAAACCTAAAGACGATTTGTAAGCAAACAGGTAGTTTTCAGGTTGCTTCAGCTGTGCTACTAAACTTCCTTTGGATTGTTGAAACTGAAGCAACATTTGCATTCTACTTTTCATGCCGCTTTTATTCTGTTCATCTATTTTCTTTCGTCTTTCACTTGATGAGACAGCAAAAGCAGATAAATCCATTTCAGGAAATTCCCTCCCCTTTCTCTTGCTTCCTCTTGTAAGTTTTATTGTCTGTTTTTCCTGACTGTTAACCTGAGATGTACAGGGTTGCAAACACGTGGACTGGGAAAGGTAAGATTTAGATAAAATGTCTTTCCCTAAAATATTTAGAAAATCACATAAATACTTCTATGTCCAAAAATACAATTTAAAAAATATAAATAAGGCTCTATTTGGGAATTAATTTCTTTTATGGCACCTTCTAGAGTGAAAGAAGTAACTCATACATTGGACACTGGCTATTTGGTGATTATTTGAACAATAATTTTCAGGAAAATAAAAGTGACGCTTCCATTCTAATCAATGCTAGGAAGAGGAAACTGAGTTCTGTCAAACTATACCTCTGAAAGCAAAGTTCTACTGACAATACTTCCCAGATTTTTCCTTCTTTTCTGAAAATTGGGTTAATGGGTAAAGTAGACTTGATTGTGTCTTTTTGGCAGGTCAGAAATTACATGCTTAGAAATATGTTCCTGTAGTGGTTAGGTACTGGTGTGTACAAAAAGGGTAACACTGAATCTATCAGTTTACATCTGCATGAAAACGTAGGTATTTCTTATTTTGGTGAGAATATTGTATTACTTTTTCAAAGAATAAACCTTTTAAAATTAATATTTCTGTATCTATGGAATACCTTTAATTTGTACGATGTCTACTTAAAATGAGAATTTGTCTCCAAATTGCTCTAGAATCTTCCTTTCTCCAAGGCCAGATTTAAATAACATTTAGCTATGTGCTTAAATCTCGTTCAGGATATGGGGTAAACTCCTCCGTACCTGTACACTTCCCACAGACCTTTCAAAATTTTGCTTTTTTGGCCTCATGTTAGCGAAATGGTTTTGTACCTTTTTGTCTCTCCTCCATATCATGTTGACTGAACACCTGAAAAAATACTCATGTATAAACAAGAACAAACGCTGATCAAATACCTCAAAATGTGTCCGTCAATTTCATTTAAATAAAAAATTGAATTAATCCTGGCTGTGGGTTTTTTTCTTTCAATTGATAACAAGTGGGAGAGCACTGTTTGCAGGAGTAATGAATTTTCAGGAAAGAATAAAGAAAACTGATAGGAAGTAAATATGAACTACCTATGAAACTGAATTTTTAAACTAGGTTTTTAAATCTAAATATGGAGCAGGTTTGTGGTGTGGTCATCTAATCAGAATTGTTTTTTTGATTTCTAGCAAGACTGCTCTGAACATTTGTATACTTTTAGCTGTTGTATCCATGGCAGTCACAGGCTTTGTTCTTTATTCTTTGTGTGGTAGCCAGCTTTCTTTTCTGATGATTATTTTGTTTTTCTAAAGGCTGTTACTTTTTCAGGGTCTGTTTCCAGACCCAAGAAGTAGAGGTCTAGTTACCTGGACAGTTCAGACCCAGAGCCAAAGCACTAATTTCTGATGCGTAAGCGTTTGTATTTGTTATCCAAGAAAGCACAGGGCAAGGTAATGCTCTGAGTGTCTGATTGGGATCCACCAGGTTTTTGGCTTTTTTTTTCTTTCCTTTGTGGTCCCTGACAAGAGCCTCTCCCCCTGCCTTAGATCTGAGATTTCTGGAAATATGGTAGCGCTGCTAGTAACTCTGTCAGGAAGCCTGAATTGCATTTCTCCCTCAAAGCAGAGATTAAATCTTTGTTATCTATGAAAAGCATACACTTCTTCAGAGTACCTGAGACATTCTATGAAACATACAGTTGTTCGTAGAGCACTCTGAAGACGAAAAACAGTTAATATACATATAATGCCAATAAATAGCCAGATCAAACCAAACCACTAAAAATAAAAACAAAAATTGCCAGAATGACCAGTTTCCTGGGCAGAACACATCAGATAACACCCCAAATAAATTTTTAGTTCACGTGGTTATCACACAGGTTTGACCCCTAAATAAATTTTTAGGTCACATGGTTATCACACAGGTTTGACCCCTACAGAGAGATATATCCAGGAGCCATAATCCTCTGATTTCCAAATCCTAGAAAAACGGTGCAGCGTGCCACCTTCTCCATGAACAGCTGGGTAGGCTGGCCAGAGAAGTGGACTAGGTCGTGCTCTGCCCCCTTTCAGCTTCAGCTCACATGGGATGTTCCTCAACGGGAGTCTAACTGAGTGGAAAGCATCACACCCTGGGCCTCTGCTTGGCCATGACCACTGTAGGGTGTCTCTTCCCCTGTGAGATCTAGGCTGATCTGCTGCACGTCTAGGTGGGACTAGTTTATTTGTTGCATATTCTTAATAATCTTCAGTCAGAACCAAATCTGGATTTAGTGAAATAATATTCTGGAAAAGGCCTCTGGACCTCATATCAATGAGACTGGTTAAAAGTCTACATTTCAATAAAACTGTAGCTACTTTTTTTTAGATTATACATCTTTAACAGCTCTGGAGATGTCCTTCAAATACCTCCCAATCCAACTGCAATGCTGAAGATATAAAAGACAGAATGTCACATGTAGCTTCATTTCTTTTTAAAGGAAAATTAATTTCTAGGTGAAAAGGAGATTCTTTCTGTGGGAAAAAATACGTCACAGGTTGAACCACTCTCCTTAGGAAGGTTGTACATTTTTATTTCTCACAGTTCCTGTTGTCATGCAAACCTCTTGCATGGTTCTAGCACAAGGAAGCAGAAAACAGCTCAAAATCTCCCAAACATGGATCAGTGCTTCCTACAGGCACCAGCAAAGGTTTAAAGTGAATGATACATTTCAAAAGCTTTCTTGAGCTGTTTCTGTCTAGACAAAGGTTTTCTTCAAAGCTTCTAAAGTGCATCATTATCAGACTTTGAAAGCAGACAATGATCCAGCTTGTCATCGTGAGAATTAAAGTTTTAATAAAAATGTTGACCAGAAGAGTTCTCTCCATGTGGTGCAATTACTATTTACAAGAAAGGTGAATACTGATACCCATAGGCAACCGTGCTACAGCTTTATCAAACTCCTGCACACCAAGTGCAGACACTTTAATCTTTCTATCAAATGTGAAAAAAATGCACACCTGAAGCCTTCCCTCTTCTGCCATTAAATTACAAATCCATTTGCTCCTTGATATTATCAGCACTTTAAAGATGTGTAATCTTGGGCATGGGATTGCCTTTAATCCTCTAATAGCTGTTTAGCTGATTTCTTTGTAAATGCCCATCCACACTCCTTTCATGTTATATTACACAGTGTCAATAACATGGCCAAAGAAAACCAGAAGGCACTATAGAAAAGTAATGTTCAGACAGTAAAGCAATCAGGGCCAATTTATCTCACTGGAGCAAATGAACAGGGAATGTCCACTCAAAAATAATGATTCTTTGAAAACATCCATCACCAGCATACTGGGGAAGGAGGCAAATCAAGATCCAAAACATCCTGAAGAGAGACTGTCAAGTGGTACCAAGAGGGGAGCCCCGCTGAAGTTAGCTGAGGTCAATCACTGTAGCAGAGCAAGGTCTTAGTTTGTCTCTCCAAAATAGATTCTTAGCAAATATAACTCCAGTGGACACTCAGCACTACCAAATACTCAGCATACAGAGGAATGGCTGCAGAACAGGAGATAAATTTATTGTAGACAAATGGGGAGCAACAAAATGGTAAGACTGCAGCTGCACCTAGCTCTTCCACAAGCTGTCCAAGCTGTAGATCTGGAAGCTCTATAAACACAAGATGAGCAACATTCTCTGTCAACCTGAAGGTGTGCTTGTAGGTAAAAATCTGCTATAAATGCTCACTCATGTATTTCCCACATGATTTTTACACATTTTTTCTGCCTCACTGGGAATATGTCTACTGACAGAGCAATGGAAAGTTCTCCAAGTTGCCCTTGCTGGGAAAACAAACTAGAGGAATGAAGCTGTTTCTAAAGGTAGATGTCTCTCGATATCTCAGTGGATCTCCATACAGCCAGTGGTGGATCAAATACAGAGAGGGGTCAGGCTAGCATGCTGGTAAAATGAGAATGGACTGACAATAACATTTGTTTGGAATTTACAGCAGTCTGACAAGGTGGCACACCACTCAGAAGGTGCCACAGAGCTGGATGAAATTGTTATGACTCAGCTACCCTGAGCCAAGACCCTGGAAACTCAATAGGAACCAGTTCATTTAGTGTGCTCTGCAAGAGGTTAGTAGTGTTTTTCAGGAGTGAATGGGCCACCTGTTTTTGTGTGGTGGTTTGACCTTGACTGGATTCCAGGTGCCCAGCAAAGCCGCTCTGACTCCCCTCCTTGGCTGGACAAGGGAGAGAAAATATAACAAACAGCTCGTGGTTCAAGAGGAGGACAGGGAGATCACTCAGCAATTACTGCCACCAGCAAAACAGACTGGCCTTGGGGAAAAAATGGTTTAACTTATTACCAATGAAATCAGAGCAGGCTAATGAGAAATAAAACCAAAACTTAAAACCACCTTCCGCCCACCCCTCCCTTCTTCCCAGGCTTAACTCCACTCCCTACTTTCTCTACCTCCTCCCCCATGAGCAGCGCAGGGGGACTGGGAATGGGGTTTTTGGTCAGTTCATCACAGGTTTCTACTACTCCTTCCCCCTAAAGGGGAGGACTACTCACACTCTTCCCTTGCTCCAGTGTGGGGTCCCTCCCACGGGAAACAGTCCTCCACAAACTGCTCCGGAGTGGGTGCCTTCCACAGCTTGCAGTCCTTCAGGAACACACTGCTCCAGCATGGGTCCCCCATGGGGTCACAAGTCCTGCTGGCAAAACTACTTCAGCCTGGTCTTCTCTCTCCAATGGGTGCACAGGTCCTCCCAGGAGCCTGCTCCAGTGTGGGCTTCCCATGGAGTCACAGGCCCCTTTGGGCATCCACCTGCTCCAGCATGGGGCCCTCCATGGGCTGCAGGTGGGTATCTGCTCCACCGTGGACCTCCATGGGCTGCAGGGGCACAGCCTGCTTCACCATGGGCTTCACCATGGGCTGCAGGGGAACCTCCTGCCCTTCTGCGCTGACCCTGGTGTCTGCAGAGTTGTTACTCTCACATATTCCCACTCTTCTCTCTGGCTGCAATTTGTTGTGCAGGTTTTTCCACCCCACCCCCCCTTCTTAAATATGTTATCCCAGAAGTGCTACCACCATCACTGATGGCCTTGGCCAGTAGCAAGTCCATCTTGGAGCCAGCTGGCATTAGCTCTGTCGGACATGGGGGAAGCTTCTAGCAGCCTGTACCCCCACATCCCCAGCTACCACAACCTTGACATGCAAACCCAATAAATTTTGTCATCAGAGTGTCCTTCCCCCTACCCACCCAGGTGAAAGTCATCTGGTGTCACACCTGTGCTTGGTTATCACCTTTGTTAGAACCTGTCCCTCCATGGCTTGAGCACACAGCATGCATGCAGGGTACAACTAGCACCACAGCAGCTACAGTGTGCATAATTGCCTCTACCAGGCCTGGGCTGAGGGTGAGAAAAAAGATTCAGAGCTCTGCCCTGGCAGTGAGGTACAGCCTCAGAAGAAAAAACCTTTGTCCGGTTGCAAAATGAGTCAAAAAATGAAGTGGGCTACAACTAAAACCCAACTCAGGAATGGATAGTATGAGCATAAACCAAGGCTGGGTTTATTGGATACACTTCAGAGGAAAAGCACGAGAAAAGGTTGGTTTAATTGGTTTCCCTTTATTGTTCACGGCTTACACAAGAACCATTTTCCCCCAAGAAACACAGCAGCTGCATGCATGCAAGCTGGAAAGGCTGGGATACTCATGACCCAGCCCTGGAGCAGAGGTCTGCCACTGTGCTTTTCCTAGGGAGACCAGGAGCTTCAAGCAGTCTCACACCTTGCAAATCCAAAACAAAGCCTGTTAGCGGATTTTTGTCTACTTTCCAATGGAAATAAAGCTTAGACTATGCTCTGCGTGAGAGACATCCCGTCTCCAAAAGCTTCTGAACCTTTGACTGATTTTCAGCCAACCCCCGTGGGAAGAGTGTCTCAAAATGCAAATCAAGTTTCTCAATTTTTCAGGGTTTGTTTGGTTTTTTTTTTTTTTTTTTTATAGGGGTTGGGGACAGGTGGGGAGCCCAGCTTAGGGTTTATGGCTCTGGGTGATGAACGGTGGTGCTTCAATGCTGGGTCAGATTTCTGCGCCACTCAACTGCTGGAGGCCACAACCCCTGAGGCAGACACAGAAAACAGGCAGTGCGCATGCTCTCTAGCTACCTCCAGTCATAACTTGGTGTATTCAAGTAAACTGAGGGCATGTGTCAAGGTCAAAACGCCCATCTGTGAAGCTGGGTGGCTGAAGACTGATTCATTACCACCACTGTCTTTAGATATGCCTGAAGGAGCCAATACCTCCAAAACTGTGGGTTACAGGGGTGGGAAGCAGCCAGCCAGCCTGTATTTCACAGCTCCCTCACTCTTGTTCAAAAGCTTCAAAGCCAGCCTTGTGGGACTCACTGTCATTTGGGAATGATCCTGAATTTGCTGAAGCACCAAAAGTAAAGTCTATGTTACTGTGGACCTCAGGTTTTATCAATTATGTTTTTGCGGGTGCAGGAAATGAAAAGACATATTGGTATGGATCATGGGTTTTAGCCAGGTTAAAAGAAGCTTAGGAGTCCATACATCTCTCTGCCAATTTTCCCCGTGAATATGTTTGAGACTCCTTGCCTTACTTGAGATATGACCGAAGATAGAGGTCTCAAAGACATGAAATTCCTACACAGTCCATGAACACTGGTGGCACTGGAGTAGAAAGACATGCCAGATTAGAGTCCTTACAAAGGGGAAAGCTAACACTGAATTGTCTTTTTAGGTAGACCTGCTTGAAGGTCAGCTAGCCCATGGGCACCAGCCAGCCATCAGCAGGCACAGGTGCTTTGTGCTGGTATAACATGCCTTTTGCCTGTTCTACTGAGGCTAGGTGAGTATTTTGAGGGAATTTTGAATTTGGGAGGGGGAAGCCAAATGACTGGACTGTGAGAGGCTGAAGGGTTGAAAATGTGGGGAAGGTAGTGGACAGTGAAGCCTGGGAGTGTATAACACAAATCCAAGCCAAGCTGCATTTACTGTTCTGCTCACAAAGCACCTTGCTTGTCCCCATGATTTTATTTTGATGCTGTGTGGTTCTGGGTATATATAGCAGATTTTTATGTTCCAGGGCTGTCAGCCATCGGTACTGAATCCTAACCAATCTCTTCTATCTGCACTGAGATTACAAAAAGAACAAGTTACAAATAAATGGAATCTTCACATCTTTTTATGTATTTGCTCTACTGCCAGCATATGCTCTATTAGGCTGCTCTCTAGGTGTAGCTTTTTAAATTTTAGAAGCACCAAAGAAATCCCAGGCTCAGCTGCAGAGGATTTATCCCAGGGGAACACTCGTGGAGGTGACGTATTCATCCCTACACCCAGAGGTGTTAAAGCTCACTGGTGCTTAATGAATGAAACATCATAAAATGTGTAAATGAAATAAGCCAGATGTACAAACACAGGAGTGTGCATTTGTGCATGGGAAGAGGAGGAAGGATGGCAGAGGGCAGGGAGAAAAAAAGTGGTTTTGAAGTGTGTCATACTGCTTGATATCAAATTAGCTGCATGAATGAAACAAGGGAAATTGGAATAAATTAGATATGACACCTTTGGGGAGGATTAATTCCAGAAAAAAAACCAAAACTAAAACTGAAAGATAATATATTTCCAGGCAAACCCTGTGGAGATGTAAAAAGGCTGTGGGATTTTTGCATAGCAGAAATGCTAATGAGAGTGAGTGAGCCATAGGCAGGGCTGGAGAGAGGCATGACTCTCTCCCGGGCCCCACCACCAGCCAATGTGGGTGTTTTCCACCATTTACAGTGCTTTCCTCCTTCCCCCAGCATGCTTACCCTCTTCTGCCGGGAGGGACGAATGCTCCTGCCCCGACCTGGGAGGGCTGGCTTTGCATTTTGAGCCCGGAGTACCATGCCTTTAGGGAGGACTCAGCTTTGCCTCGAGGCTTTGCTCACTTCAGGCGTCCCTCACAAGCTTGGCCACGACTGGCTGCATCTGCTGCCTCTGTCAAGAGGCAGAAATGAGAGGTGGGGCAGCCTGGGGCTGAACTGCAGGGTGGGCCTTAATCCTGAAGGAGCAAAATGCAATAGCAGGGACAGTTAAGAGGAGCCCAGCACCACGATGATTGCTGGAACGAGGAGTCTGGAGCATGGACAAAAGCCAGATACAGGTGTCTCTTAAATAAGGAGTTGCACCACTGCACTGCTCTGCCTCCCTCCTCCTCTGTCCCCCATGCTGGGAGTCAGGAGTGCTGCTGGAAACCATGGACACATTGTGCTGGGCATCACAGGGGAAAGGAAGAGCCCTGGGTCTGTGCGCAGGGATGAGGGGACAGGGGCAAAGTCTATAGCATGAAGGTCCAACCCAACACAGTAACATATCTGTTAGAGGAATCAGAGAGCTATAGGCTAGGCATGCTCTGCTGGTCGTGATGGAAAGCCTTGTCAAGCTGAGGACTATAGGAAGGGCTATTCCCTGCTGCTAGTGTTTTTCAGACAGTGGATATATAGGTTTACTTCATGATTATAATGCTCAATGTCTTTACATTTTGCCATTTGCCATCAATCCCCAACATTCTCCTCCCTTCCCCCCTGTCTACCCCTCTAGCTCTGGCTATTACTATAAAGGCAAGGCTATAGGGGCATGTCCTGGCTCTGTATTGTGTGTCCTTCCCATACAGCAGCCTGATTTTAGCATCACTTATTGCTAACACCTCTCTCCTGATCACACTACATGCAGCCCTTAATGAAGATGGACGTGCCTTGCAGCAGCTGGGCAGGGAGCTGCCTAGTAAGCGACATTTAAATAAATAAAACCAAACAAACCTCAACCCCTATTGGAAAAGAAGGAGCAGTATGATTTTACCATCAGTCATTGTGCAAAAATGGCTGAAACCACAGCATTTGCATGATGGTGAGTCTATCTGCCTACATCTCAGACACACCACATTTATTTGCCTACCGTTGCTTTTCGTCTGTCTTTCTTGTTCATCATTGCAAAATGCCTCCAAGCATATTTCTTATCAAAGTGCTGAGCAGTTGTGAGCCAACTGTGCTCTAGCTGGGGAGTGAAGGGGTTGATTACAGTGCTCAGCCCACCTGCCATCAGGAGCAGAGTGATAACCCAGATTACTTCAGCCTTGAGTTTTCCCTCTGTTTCAACAATAGCGTGGCCCTCCTCTGGCCTCTGTGCTGGGAACACCAGTAGATCCTGCCCCATCTCACTGGAAAATATCACTGGACAGCCCCTGTACTGCTCTACCAGGAGCTGGTTGCAGCCATGGTGCTTCCAGCAGCTCGCTGGGCTGCTTGTCCCCTGTGTGAGTGGAAGCACCCAAGTCCCCTGAGCTCATAGATAAATCTGCCCTTGCATGTTACCCAGTTCTGGTATTGCAGAACTGGCATCTGCATCTATTCCATTCCATTCCATTCTATTCCTATATATTACAGTTATAGCAAGGGTGGCAGGGACAAAAAAATCTCTCTGCCAGTCTGTCATGTCAGTGATGCCACCGGCATCCTCCTTGTCATGAGCACCCTACCGCTGACAATGCAAACCATTGCTGTAGCCAAGCAAAAAGCCATGAAAAGCCCTGCTCAGTTCCACTATCACCTCACTCAGTGTCCCAGCTCCAGCAATATGCTCCCAACACAGCTGGGCAATGCTGCACCCCTGGTTCACAGGGGAGATGCCTCATGCAAGTGGTGGTGGCACATCCTGGGGGGCCTGTTAGGACAGATCAAAGCTGAGCACCTACAGCATGTCGTGCTGTACATGCTGTACAAAAGCAAAGCATTTGCCTCTATTTATGTGTGGCGTGCTTCATAGCTTTGCATTTTGCAGCACAATGAAAGCTTCAAAAGTTCCATTTATGTTAACAAGCCCATAAAGTATAAGGTTATTAAATGGTGTTTCTAGTACCCTGCCTGAGAAGCTCATTTAGTTATCAGCTGGTTCAATTTTTACTAAAAGCAAGTTTCATGAGAGTGGCAAGTTGTAGCTGCATGTGTTGGGGGAGCTTGTGTTGAAAGGACAAGAAAAACAGCGGCAATGCCACCACCACGTGATGGCTGAATTACTCTGTGGTAGGAGTGGTCAGTGTTTTCAGATATGAAGGAAATATATTGGCTTTGTCATTGAAAAAAATGTTGTGTTTAAACATTTTAATTTTTTTTGTTTGGTAAAACTTTTTTAGCAATTGTTATTTTCTGCAGACTTTACTGGAATTTTACTGAGGGCATTGTCTTAACATATTTCACATTTGCATCTTTGGTGAAAATGTCACAGTTTAGGTCATTTCATCACCTAGTAATCGCCACAAAACCTAATAAAGTTACTGCTTATGTGGATGATGGGTATCAGAAGCTGTGGCTTGGCAGGAAATGGTCATGCAAAGTGAAGATTAGCTGAAAGCAACACAGGCAGTATATCATCTATAGAGCAGGCATTTGCAGAGAGCAGCTAGACAGTAGTGGTTGGAAAAAAAATAATTTAGACTGAGTTAAAGGACATGCCTGCTGATGTGTTGGGAAAGGATCCCAAGGGTTTCATCCACCTTATCTGCTGGTAAGGTGGCACTAAGAGCACATTGAGTCTCAAGGTGTTTTTTTCCCAAGAAGGAAGTCTAAAGTGGGGTCTCTGGCCAGACCTTCCATGGGTGAAGCATGGGGTAAGAAAAGCACCTCTAGGAAAGTCACTGGTGAGTTTTCTTCAAGATTCTTAACTGCAAGAGGTAAAGCAAGAGTTTAGTAATCAAGTCCAACATTTAAGTATGGGCACAGACATGTGTGGGGCAAATGCCACAAGAGCATAGCAGGCGCCGAGGTTTGGGAACCAGGGGGCTTGGAGTGTGGGGCAGGGCAGAGTGGCATCTAGTGTCAGTGTCTGATACAATACATCACTCAGGCATGACAACAGCTGCAGCAACCTGTGTCCAGAAATCATCCGGATGTTGTATTTTATACCTGAAAGAAGTTTTACAGGTAAGGAAAAGTTTATTCTGTAAATCTTTCTAAAGGACCTTTTCAGTTTGAAAGAATACAGCTGAAAAGACTGTAAAAATGTATTTGTATTGAAACATGCCTGCAAATTTTATTGATTTTATTTTTTTTCTGAAAGATTTCCCCTCTTTTCAGCTAGCCTTACCTTTTAATACTGAGAAAAAAGGCCAAAAGCTTATGCTCAAACATTGACAGTGTCTTGATCACAACAATCAGGAAAGTGACTTGGCAGATCTGAAGGTTTAAGGCATTCACACCATGAAAAGTGTGAATGGAAATCCACTTGACTTAGAATTTACTTGAAGAGGTTTAAGGAAAAGCAGTTTGTAGGGCAGAGTATAAAAGCTCAAAAGCTTTGGAGAGTCAGTGAGATCCCTGGAAGATCAGACGCTATTTTTTTCTGAGACTCCTTGTGATGGAGCTCTTTGGAGAATAGGTTTTATAGAGAAATTTCCAGTACCTCTTTGCTTCAGCCAGGTTTTATATATAAAAATATTACAACACAGATGCTCCAAAGGGAAAATGTGTAAACCAGGCTATCGGATACCACTAGGAGTATATTCTACCTGGCACATTAGGGATATGAGACAATACCTACAAGGTTAAATCATAACCCCCCTTTCTTGTTTTTTTTTTTGGTTTGGTTTTTGGTTTTTTTGGTTTTTTTTGGGGGGGGTGTTTTTTGTTTTTTTTTAATCCTAGATTCAGTGGGACAAACTCACTCATGCCTCATGAAAGATCTGGCAGCTCCCTCTGAGTCCTGAACGCTATCCAAGTGATAATTATACCTGTTTGAAATCTGGGAGCCGAGAAGTAGCCTCCAGCCACTCAACAAAGGCTCCTCTAGTGCTCTGAGGAAGCGGTGCCGACACTTCCCTTCTCCTTGTCTGCCTCCTGCTGAAATGCATTTGCAGAGTTTCCTGAAGCCTCTAAGGCTTTTCCAGAGATCTGGTGGAACCAGACCTGGTATCTCATGAAGTATCATCATCATCATCATCATCATCATCATCATCATCATCATCATCATCATCATCATCATTGAATGCAAAGACAAAGAAAGACCCTCATGGGCATAGTTAATGCAGACAAAGCTTAATGGCTGCTTTTTTTTCCCCTCCAGTTACACATGTATAATTAATCTCAGTTCAAATTTACATGTTTGATCTGCTTCTTTTAGGCTTCAAATGTCTTTGAAGAGGAAGACCCTGTGATTTGATCTGGAGTGCCTAGGATACACTCGGTGTCATGCGGGCAGATCCCCCGTGCCCAATACTGGTCAGAAGCACGGACAGCTCTGGGCTTGCAGACATGGGGTGGGAGGGCAGGAGCTGAGGGGCTTCCCAACATGGGCTGCACGGACCCCTTCACCCCAGGCCACCATTTCTCCAGTGCTCCCGTGAGCGGTGGGGGCACCTGTGGCCTGGTGGTGGAAACCTTCTGCGGACAAGAGCCACAGCAGGAGCTAATCCTGCCACAAACAGACCCTCTGAGTCCTTGTTCCTGCTGTGTAAAAGAAATGAAAGGCATAGAGATGAAAAACATATTCACTTCAAACAGGGAAATTTCCATTTGAAGTGCCGTCTTGAGTCAAATCCTCCCCAGCAGCAGCACTTTTTCCCCTAAGTAGTGTGTATCAATTTCTTCTGACAACAGTTTCATGGCTTCGGGATAAACAAGCCCAACTCCATTGGTATTATATTTTACAGCTACAGACAGACCATGGAGATTAAAATTCTTTGGCTGAGTCACCAAAGATGGGGGGCGGGGGGAGCTGCCGGGCATTGTGAAAGGCGGGTCAAACACAAAGCAAACTGGATCCAGCCTTTCATCCCCGGCTTTGCCATGGAGGCCAGGTCTTCCCCTGCACCCGGTGCCATGGAGGCTGGGCTTTCCCCTGCACCGGGAGGATGGGGGACACAGCTAAGGGTACGCTACCGCAGTGGGCCCTGCGTGCTATGGAGGTGGCGGAGGCGGCTCCTTGCCCTCACAAGAAGGCTGGCTTAGGGCTGGGGAGGCCTCGGGGCACCTCGCTCCTTACTGTGCAATAATCGATTGCTCCTTCCCCTGACAAACACGTGTAGCTGAAGAAGAAAATCTTTTCTGGTCGATCCACAAGGGGTTTGTTTTCATTTTGTTTTCCTGCTGGAACCAAAGGCCTCCTTTAAATGTTTTCTTCTCAAAAGTGCAGCGTTTTGGTTTGATCTCCAGATTTTTTTAAGTCCTTCATGAAGTAAAGCAAAACGAAACCCTGCGTGCTGACACGCATTGCTGAAATCTTTCCCACTGAAAGCATCACTTTCCCTGGGTCACCCTCCTTTCCCACCTTTCCAACTAAACCCCCTGATGAATTTGATATGAAGTGTGAATAAGTCAAATATGCTTTATGAGGAAAAAAAAATCCATTGGAGGAAAGCCACCCTGTGACACCCCAGCTTGCCCTGGAAAATTGCCTTCAGTGGAGAGTAGCCAGAGGGAGCTGGTTTAGGCCACTGGTGAAGACCTCTCTGCTTAAATAAAAATTAAAAAAAACCAAAACAGCTTTAATCCCTTTGTGCAGAGGGAACCGGAGCTGGCCAGAAGCTGCCACTGGATTATTTTCTTTTACGGTACATGTTTTTTTATTGCATCAGATTATGTTTTTTTACACCTCAGCATCCAGCCCAGCCACCACTCCTCCACACTAGACATTACACTTGCAAGTCAGAGGTGGGGTAGTTCTGGCTTAACACCAGAACATTCAGGAGAAGTCCTCCCAGAGCCTTTGATGGCTATCTGCACAACTGAAGATGTCTGAAAACTTTGTGAACTTGCTTCACACCCACAGCATCCCCAGACTCAGATAAAGGAGGACTCAAATCCTCCAGGACTGTCCCAGTCCTTTTTCCTGAATCTTTGCTCCAAGTGACGCTGTGTTCTGCTGAGACAGGCACGTAGAAGTATGGTGGGAAATCCCTAGACTTCCCTGCCCCTGCAGTTGGCATTAACATTAGGACCAACCCAACTACAAGCTCCCATTTCTCCCTTGCTCCCGTTTCTCCCTTGCTGATCTGCTTGCCTTATGGCTGGTTTTTTTGGGCAGCAGCACAGCCTGGATGCTCAGCAGGGCACTTCCTTTCCCCAGCAGCTTGGCCAGCCCCTGGGCATTGCATGAGGCATGCTGTAGGTTGCACAGGGCAATTCTGGTCTCCCAGGCTGCCCTCCCAGCACTTTTGGTCCATCTCTCACCCCTCTACTAGTTTCAGTCTGGTCTCATGCTGTCATCTCCTCTTGCAAAGCGAAGTCAAGGCTGCATCTAGATCAGAGCCACTCAGTGGAGTTTTGCATGCTGGGAACAAGAGGTTGTGCCTTCATCCTCCTTGTGATGGAAACAGTGGGACCCAAACATCCCCTTGAGCAACCTGATGTGCTCTCAGCTTCTGTCCCTTAGCACAGGAACACATGCAGATGGCAAAAGCCAGGTGGCATGTTAAGCACTTCACACAAGCCTAGGCCCTGTATCCTCCAAGCATAGAGGAACATCACTGGCACTGAGCTCAAGGTGAGGATCTAGCTCAGAGGCTCTACTTTGTAGCCAGAGGACTACAAAAGACTTTTCTGAGTTTTGCAGTGACTACTTGAAAGTATGAACAGCTTATGAGCTCTTCTGCTTTCAGTTTAGATTGTGACAGGGATGAACCCATCCCTCCAGCAGTGCCAGAAGCCGCAGAAAACAGGCACACAGGGCTGCTGCATGCCTGCTGCATGCCTGCAGAGCTGGCACTGAGCACAGGGCAGCTGGGGACGCGTCCTGCAGAGCATTACCGCCATGCTCAACAGCAGGTGTAGGTGCAGAGGGAGATGGTACCTGAACCAGAGCTTGGTACTTAAATAGGAAAGACTGATAAAAAGTGAGAGTAAAGGAAGTTATTTTAATCCCTGTTTGCAGATAGGGTATCAAGACATAGGAAGATGAAGTGACTTGGTAGAGGCTGGGCAAATCCATGGTGGATAAGAGCACTGAAAGTTGCTCTCCAGAGATGTACCCGAATGCCTCAGTCTCATGCCAGTCTTTTCTCTCCAGGAACTGGTCTGTGATGGAGGATTCACTGTCTGCCAGAGGAGCAGGCAGGAAAGGAGACAGCAATAGTGCTCTTGGCTGCTATTGATAATCATCAAATAGTTTGAGTTCCTGCCTGAAAGACAAAGAAACAAGTATTCGTCTGACAAACAAGGCTTCATGGTTTCTCAGTCCAGATAAAACTTCTGCCTTATCCACTGACCATTAGTTGAAGAGCTCCGGGGTCTGGCAGGAAGAGCAGCCAGAAGCCTGCATGTCTCCTGAGCTGACAGGATTTGTGGAGGCCTTGCCCAGGTCATCTGCAACCCTGGGAATGAGGTGGGGAGGTATGGGGGGAACAGAAGAGACAAGCCCTCTCCAGAGCAGTGCACAGCTGCTGGCACACCACGTGTCTGTGAGCAATGGTGTCACTCCCTGGTTGCCCCTCCGAGGCCGTCGGCTGCCCTATGGGCACTGCATCCCCACTGATACCCCTTCCCTGGGAGGCATTCTGTGCCATGGAGGTGCCCACTGGGGCTTCTGAGGGAGGAGAGCACCCAGCACTCCCTGCATAGCACTGCCTGCACCCAAAGGCACCCTCCTGCCAGCACAGCCCGACATCTCGGGCTGGGCAAGGAGGTTTCCACGGGTGAAGAGGTTTCTCCTCCACCACAGGGCTCAGTCCCCCCACCAGGGAGGGGCTCCAGCCCTGAAGATACACAGAAGTTTATGTCAGGAAGGAGACAGACAAGTCCTTTCTGGCCTAGACTCAAAATACAGATACTCTAGATCCTCAAAATGGAGGAGAAAGTGCTTGCCACAGTACTTTCTGTATTTATCTGCCTGATAAAAAAACACTCCTATGAGAGGTGAATGGAAAAAATCCCTTTAGCAACAGCTACAGTATAAATACCCTCGAGGGAAAAAATAATTTACAGTGATACTTTTTTCTTCCTCATCCAAGAGGTGGTTAAGGATTTGGCAGGGAAACAGTGGAGGAACTGCTCAGCCTACCTGTGATTTTAAAGCTTGATAACTTGTCTGTGTATGCCATAAATTTATCGCCCAACAATAATAAGCACTAGTCAAAAATAAAACAACCAGCTTGTTGCCTTTTTTTTTTTTTTTTAAGGTTAAAAGCGCAACAGGTTACAGTTCTTATAAGCCAAGAGCTGGGTAACCAGGTGGTTTATCAGCAAGGCATTCCTCCATCCAGGAAACCCACCACTTCCCTCTGCCTGGAACTGTAAAAAGGGTAACAAAGTTATAGCATTTTATTATTTTTTGGCAGTGCAACCTGGAGCCTGCTAGCTGAAGACTGAGTCCGAAATGAAGCACGGCACTAAATACCCCAAGACACAACTGCTGTAACCCAAGGGCTCATGGTTGCTTGCCACGGGGTGATGCTGTTGCCCGCAGGGCCTGGGGAGGTTTCGGCAACTGGTCTATGACTTCCCCTCTGCCCTGGGAGGCAAAGAGCAACAATCTGGGGCAGAAGTACACTTGGGTGCTCGTGCTGACATAGAAGAGCTAAGGCCAAGCTGCATGCAATCCCTTGTACCTGCAGGCTAGGCAGGGTTCAGAGATCCAGACCCTCCTCCGTTACTTCAAGAACTGCATTTGCTTACTTTTCATCTCCCTCCTTCCCCCTTAAATTTTGCCACAAAACCCTAATGCCTTGTCCTCGAGTGTGTATATTCACAACTGCTGGCAGGCCGCTGTTCATCTTGGGCGGCTCTTCCCTATGATTGATAATCTCCTACCACTTAACTGACTCAGGTAATAAGCTGCTGCTCTAACACATCAGGGCTTGGACTTTATTGCACACACACCCACTGCCACATTTTCCTCTTTGCGAGCTGCAGCCCTCCCTCTCCTGGGGTATCTTTGGGGCCCCTTCCCCCATCTATTTCTTCTTCCCCTCCTGACACATGGCAGGGGAACAGCTTCCCCGAGTTTGCACTTCACAGGGAAAAGCAGAAAGCCCAACCTACTTGACTACCCACCCCACACCAGCTTGCTGGGGCTGAGAATGGAGAAGGGAAGAGCCTGGGCTCCCACCTTGCCTCCCTGATGTGAGGCACAGCTTGTGCAGGGCAAAAAAAAAAGGGGTCGGTGCCTTAGTTTCCTCAGGCACTGAGGGAGGGGAGAAAAGAGGAAAATGTTTTCCCCCCTTCCAACTGCCTGCTGGGCAAAGCTGAGCCTAAGCAGAAAGCAGCTTGCTGGCTGTAGCTCAAAAGGGGTTGGGAAAAAGGGGACATAGAAATCCAGGCTGCCCCGGCACCTCTTTTCAGGAACAGGCTCCATCACCAGGCTGACTCAAACATCTCAGTATGTGAGGGCAGCCCAGCCCCTGTGTGTCTTGCTAAACTAGTAAATGTTAGATTAAGTGCTGGTAGATGACTCATTTCCCTTTCCTGGTCCTAATCTCTGCAATTAAGACTAGTGATTATTTTGGTTTCTGAACTTTATATACAACGTGACCTGAAGCAGTCTCCTGGGTTTTGATGAGGATGCAGTAGATGGGGATGAGCTCAGCACCATCAAAGCCGGCAGCAACAGCAGCAGCTCAGGCTGGGATTGCCAGGTTGGTGCCAGAGGAGGCCGAGTTGCACCCTGGGGAGAGCAGAGGCTTTTCTGTGCCTTCTGCTCTCCCATTTCACACACTGCTCGGCACTCCCCCAGCTGCAGGGCATGACCCCCACCCTCCTGTTACATATTGCAACTAAAAAAAAAAAAAAACCGCACCAGAAACCACATAGCTGTTGGTGTTTTGCGGGTGCCAGGAGGGTACCATCTTCCTCTCCCTCCCACAGGGCAGGGGACAGCACCAGTGCCTGGTATCGCCCTGGCTGGGGAGCTGCAGAGCTCTTGCTTTTCCCACTGGGAAAACCACAGGGGTTTTCTACAGGGCCTCCCACTGCCACTCCTTCAGGCAGAAAACCAGAGGCGCTGGTGATCAAAATCCCTCGTGCTAGGACAGGGCTCCAGAGAGCAAAGCAAATGCCAGGTACAGGCAGGACCCGCTTCTTAATTGAAGCCTTCCTTCTGCAAGCAGGGGAGCGTGTTGGCACATGCTGCAGGAGGGATATTGCTTTGTCTGGTTGCTTTGAAGACTAGGGGGTGGAGAGAGAAAAGAAGAGGCCAGTTAAGTATGTTTATGTTTGAGAGGAACAAAGGGGAGCGGAGGAGAGGGTGGGGGGTGGGGGGGCATGCGCCAGAGATGTGTCAGAGATCACTTGTTCCTCCTGGGCCAGAACACCAGCCCAGGACCACCAGCGGAGGAGGAAGCCATGTGTGCAGAGCCGTGTTTAAAACAAGGCGAATAAAGTCAGAGCAGGGAAAAAAACCCAAAAAAACCCACAAGAGACTTAGGATGGTGATAAACATGACACAGGTTTAACACCGGGCTCCCAACCAGCGGGGTGTGTGATACAACACAAATATACCACAGCAGAGAGCACTGGAAGTGTGTACCTTGCAGGGTCCTGTTTTCTTGTGGCAGAGGCTGAATCAGGGAGCCCTGGTGTACACAAAGTTTAAGCAAGTCAAAGAGAAGCAGGCCATCAGCTGCGTCCCAGCTCTGTCACTGTTAAGGCAAACGAAACGTGGGTCCCTCCGTTTGCAACACTGCCGGGAGGAACTGCCTTCTCTGGGGGTCTTGCACAGCCCAGGGGCTGAGCCCTGCCCCTTCTGCCTCCCCGGCAAACGGCACCCCCCAGCACAGGGGATGCATGTAGAGGACTTTCTGAAAGAGTCACCTACCAGCAACAAAAACCTGAAGTGCTTTTCTGTTTGCTGTTTAACACTATGCTAACAGTGACTGGAACAGCACCTGCACATGCCCCTGAGCACACCGTGAACAGTCAGTTCCCAGCAAGAGAGGAAGCGCTCACCTGTGCTCCCTGTCGCTGCGCAAGCCCTGTGAGCGCAGGGAGAGGGAAGGTGCCTGGGAAGCCACCGCTAGAGATGATGCCTTCTACTTCCCAGAGGCAGTAGCTCTGTTTTGGCAGGTCCAATCTGTAAGATAAACCACCTTGTTCTCAAGCAGAGAGTAAGATAAATGTAGTGGACTATTCGTTCTCGCTAAAAAGCAGCCTGCATCCAAGATCTGGTTTTATTGCACTGGCTGAAGGCAGATTAATGAGACGCTCTGTGCAAGCCTCCAGGCCAGCAAACTTTCTGCTGCAGGTCATCCTACAGATGACTGCATCTACACTTTAGGCAGGGAATAGACAAGTGCCTGTGGTTGGACGGAGGTGTGCAACAGCTCCAGGGGTGTGGTGTAGATGCAGATCTCCTACCTGTGGTTTCCCACCAAGAAAAAGAAAAAAAAAGATCGTAACAATCATTCACCAAAGCTTTTTCAGTCTTTTGGGGAAGTGAGGGAAGCACCTCATACAATAACAGGTATTTCTGAGTTTTCAATAACCATCCACGGAAACAGAAATGGTTCAATAACCACAATAGCTCTTTCATGTTGCCTAAATTCTTCTGCAGGTCCAGCTGTATTTCAGCACGTGAATTTTAATACGGCGTGCCTTCCCTACCTACCATTTTTTTTAATTTTTTTTTTTAAATGCAGATTAAAAAAGCTAGTGGACAGCCCCCCTTAAAGAAAAAAAAAAGGATGGACTTGAATTAGAAAAACATCCAGGCTTAAAACAAAGAACTGAGAGACATCTTAGATTTCTACTCACACTTTCTGAGGTAGTTAGGAAACCAGTACTCTCCTCCATACAGCACAACATATAACCAAAACTAGCAGATTTGTTAGCTTTGCAACAGGAAACAACAACTGACAGCACTTCTTGCATTACTTGAATATTAATGCATGAACACTGATAATCAGAAGACTTCAGGCATACATATGAGAGCACCTCCATGGTACACATGATTTCTGCTTGTTGTAAAAACCTGAAATTTGTCTCTTAATGGCAATGGTAGACAAAAGATGAAAGGAGAATTGTTTTTGAGAAATGCTTCTTTATCTTAAGTATCAATGCTTTAAGGGTTCCCTTGCATTCCACATCAGAGTCAGAAATATTTATAGACAGAAACTTCTGCACAGAACATGGGATTTCTGCAGATTTGAGACCAACAATTTGTCTTCTAGTCACTGAAGGCTAATTTTTTTAAGTGAAATTATTTTTGTTTTAAATTCAGCAACTGTCTCAGACCTCAGAGATGGCAATCTGGAACAATTCCACTGGAGAAAGCAGGGGAAAACAAGAAAAGTCAGACTCACAAGGACTCACAGCCATGACTTACTGCATATGCTGCTTCTGAACCTGCAGCAAATACAGTATTTGAACCTAAGAAACCAATAAGCACAAAGTAATTGAGACTGAAAAATGCCATTATGCCTCCTGAGATAAACAGGTTTCAGCTAAGATCCTAAACTTAAAGGGATGTTCGATCAAAAGGCACTGGAGTCCATCAGTCACTATCTGCTCCTTTTACACGAGTCCCCGGCAGAGCTCCACTCCTGCTTTGAGGTTTTCTGTTCCTCCAGCCGCCCTCTTGTGTCTGCACACAGGCTTACAGGGAAACTCCATCCCCTGACCAGTGAGGTACACGCGGCAGGCCCCGAGAGAGACAAATCACAGCTATCATACTCTTATCAGAACCAAGCTGAGAAAACAGCACTGCATTGCCCTTCTCTTGTATCCTGCAAGAAGTTCTGCCACCTGCACATTTCTCTGCAAGACGTGCACACACTTGAAAGTGCACAACAAACATTTTAGCCACAGAATAAACATGACACAGACACACTGCAGTGTTCATCTTCCCATTTTATTTGCAATCCCCCAAATGATCCAGTGAGGATGGTCAGCTTCCCCTCCAGTCATGGTTAATGAACGTAAAAGAAACATCAGAAGTCACATGGTACTGGGCCTGATCCTGCATTTGGACTCGACTTAAATCAGAGCTACAGGATACAGCAAGCAATACTATCCAATCCAACTTTTACATGCTTACGACTTGGCAAAATTTTGGATTAGCACATCTGTAAGTTGTTAAGTCACAACTCGCACTAGGCAAACAAACCCTCTCAAAGCAACATACTCAGTCCTACCAACATTTCCAGAAGACTGCAGTACACCTACTTGTACTGAGCCAAGTACGCCAGGTGCTGTGTTCAGTGGGAGAGGGTGGGGTAAGAGGGGAGGACTGTGCCTCAAACCTAGTTAGACCCTCTCAACCCAAGCGGGAGACCACTCTCAGCTCCAGATTTCTCACCCAATTGCCACAAAACATGCAACAATACAGACTATGCATAGAGGTATCTGCAAACAGAGCAACCTCTCCCTGCCCAGAAGCCTATCAGAGTACCCTGCCTATCAGAGTACTTTTATATGCAGAAAGAGCTCCAGGCATTCAGGTGCGGAGACAGCAGGTCTGGCTCATACACCATCTTCACTGATGGAGGTGGTCTCACAGCACAGCAATTAGCAACAACTCAGTCAAGTCTGAAGTCCTGCCTATGGAATCATCAGGCAAACGGGGGAGGGACTGCATATAAAACCCAAGACTCACTTATTTCTTTGCCCTTTCCTCACAAGAAAAGAACACCATATAATTGGGGGATGGGGGTGGGTAGGGGTTAATTATGCCTAGGAATGGTTTAAAACGGGGGTGTCCTCAACTGTTGTGTTTCCAGAACAGGGAGATGATAATCTGAGCATCCCACAGAGTCCAAGAGGTATGGGAAGATGGTGGTTCTAGTCAGTTTTGTGTAAGGCCTGGAGACGTCAGTGCTTTTCTGCTGGCTCGTCCATTCCTAGCCTTTTATAACAGCAATAGGTCTCAGTTTAATGGCTTTCTTGCTGATGCCAGCTGCATGGCAGGTGTTAACCACATCTGTCACATTCTTATAAGACTCTGGTGCCTGGATGGGGAAGAGAGGAAAAAAAAAAACCAAAAACAGAACTATAAACAACCCAGAGTCACAGGAAGTTAGATGTAGGCTTTTGATATCCCCTCTCCTCTTCACAAAAATATAATCATATTAATTGAGCGTGTAGAAGTAGGTGAACATATTGAAAACCTGGCCACCTTGCATATTGAAGAAATCTATGAGACACTTAGCATTACAAATAAGATTTCACGGTATTTCAGATATTTGGTTCAGGTTTCCCTGTGTTTTCAGATAATCCAGTTCACCGGCATGTGAGAATGTCAAGCCTTGTTATCTGGCAGGACATGACTCCAACCTCCTCCTTAAAGATAACCTTTTAAGATTTATCTTTACTGCCCCTTAGCGAGAGGAATCGGGGTTGAGCTCCAGGGCTTCCCCCTCCAGCATTCTGACAAGAATCCTGCTCTTAAATAGATTTTAATGTGATCAACATGCTTGTACACCACCAACACCCATAACAGCATAGTTCCAACACTACTATCAGTAAGGCTGTAAACAGAAAAGACATTCTATCATGTTAATGCAGAGGAACTGGAAGTCATAATACCCTGTTTTCTAGCCATTCAGAATTCTCTTCTTGAGCAAGTATCAGAATTCATCTTAAAGAGGCAGATCTCTCATAAACTGCTAATAATCTATGTGAAAGCTCTACTGTAAAGTAAGTTTAAAGCTGGCAGAACATCATTCAAGAACAGAATCCATAAAACGTAACTACTTTTGTGATGCTCACACAAATAATTCTCAGGGTTTATGGTAATTATCCCTATCACCAAGCAGAAACAGAAAAAAACATAGCCCCCCAAAACCTGTCAAACAGGCATCTCCCCTTTCAGCAGGATTTTAGGGACAAGAAAGGCTTCACATTATCTTCCAAAAAAACGGACAGCTGTATCAGAAATTTCATAAGCTGTAGAATATTTAGAGTACTAGTGATCGCTTAACACTGCAAAAAAACAAGTCAGGGAGGGTTGTTCAGTCAAGAAGCAAGACCCCCTTTTCCCTCTCAAATAATGAGGTATTAAACTCACTTCTTCCATGACCAGTTTGGGAGAAGCAACACGGATGGCAATGCCCATGTCAGCCAGCTTGTCCAATACATCCTGGAAGTCCAAGTTACGTCGAGATTTGGCTCGAGACAGTGCACGACCCTAGACGGCAGTTTTGTTAGTTCTATTTTTTGTAGCAGTTTGGAAAAACAGAACTCTTTCTTATTAAAGAAAAACATTATTACAATGTAAGTAAACACAGAATGGATGAGAGCACAGACCACAGTAAACCACAAAACAGGAAATTAATTTAGACTTTACGTGATGGGCTCCTACAAAATCACACATCTGGTATGACAGCTGAGAAAGGTTCATGTGTATAACATACTTGTCTACAAGTGTCTTTTTACCCAAACCACTTGTCAGACTATTCAGGCGTCAAGTTTTACTGGAAACTATTTATCTTCCTCAATCATCTTGTCTCACATTGTTAATAACAGGGGAGGAAATACCACCTTCTTACTGCTGAGGAGTTTTATATGGACAGCCTCAGCACAGTTTTAATCCTTATTAGTTCAGAGATACCAGAATTTGGTAAAATGAGTTCATTCTCTATGTCTTCATCCTAACATCTGCCTTGTATAAAGAAGCACCACTAAATTTTCTGCAGCAGTCATCAAAGCTACTCAGTAAGGGACAAAGAGGACTTCTAGCCTGCAGTCCTCCTGGACTCGGATTACTATGGCAAGGCTACTCTCTGCTTGTATGACCAACAGATGAATCACACACGGGATGACCCTTGAACAATCCTGTTCTGTGGATGACAGTCCCATGCCAATCCCTTCCTGAAATAATTTTTTACTTACAGCGCCATGGCAAGTAGTTCCGAAGGTCTCGGTCATGCCTTGCTCTGTGCCAGTAAGAACATAGCTACAGGTGCCCATAGTCCCACCAATCAAGACAGGCTGTCCAGTCAGCTGTGGATGCAAAGTATTAATTCACAAGAAAAAGCTTAAAAAACTCATTCTTAATAAAAGTCTGAGAGGAACCATATCTCCAGAAAAGGAGGGCAGGTTCACATTCCCTCAGAACATCCCTGCTTGCCTCAGGTGCCTGCTATCAAGGATTCTGGAGAACTAACTGCATTGAAAGATGCGGACCTGCAGATCAAAAGACTCACGTCCAACAGACAGACAAAGCAAATCATGGAAGCCTGCCCTAGGTACCAAGCACTTCTTTCCCTTCATGATCTTCCAACCATTGTGGGTATGGAGCAGAAGAGGGAGCTCAATGTCCCAAAGATCTAACACACAGACAAGCAGAATATTGCCACCCTACTAGGGTTCCAGTGCTGTTAGCTCAAAAAAGGAACTTGCAGCATTCAGATCTCTGTTAGGCACCCTACAGTTGTCTGATTCATCCAGAATTCTCTTCTGATTTCCTTCTCCCACAGCTAAACTTACTTGATAATCAACAGCAATAAGAGGATGGTGAGGAGGGAAGGCTCTGGTTGATCCCTTTCTGTGCACCAGCAGAGTCCGCTCCTTCCCATCCACTACATGTTGCTCCACTTTGGCAATGTTGTGAGACACATCATAGATAACATGCATATCAAGGTCATCTGGGGTTGTGTTGAAGACTTTGGCAAAAGCCTGAAAAGACATTAAAACAGGATGTGAAATACAAGAAGATAATTGCTATGTACATGTGGAAGATTTACAATCTTTTTAGGAATTAAAAGGAACACACTCGCTTGAAAGTGTTTCTTACCAGTAAGTCAGTGACCTAAACACTTGGCGTGGCAGGTTAAGAACTTCAGTCAAATTCAGCCACAATGGAACCAAACACAACAGTGCTGGGTGTGACAGAATTGGACTGTCTGGATTGTTTATTTGCTCATTGGCAGCTTTAATGCTGGAATTCAGTCAGATATCAGTTAGACAAATTCTTGCAACTCTGAAAAGATAGCTTGTGCAGCGTAAAAATAATTTTCTTGTACCCTCTTCCAGTTCAAGGAATTTTCAAAAATATTGATTAAGCAGCTTCAGCAAGTATAATCCAGTGATGTTGAGAGGTATTAGATGGATTGACTTGACCGCAGCTTTGTGTGTCTCCAGAAAACAGTTTAAGAAGCACAAGAACAAAAATTATGTTAAATACTGCAGCTACTCTGTGTTCCCTATGTCTGGGATAAAGCAGGAGATCTGTACCAAAACAGCTGTCAAGAGACAACTCTGCTCCTACCTGTCTTGTTAGAAAAGTCATAGAAGAGCGGTTGACCCATGCATAGTTTCCAGCAGCTGCCATTCCCTTCAAGTAATCCTGTCCCTCTGCGGAAGCAATCCTGGCACATGCCAGCTGGCGATCATTCACTATGATTTTGTCCCGTTTCATAGCTTTTTCCATAGCCACCAACGCATCTGGGAAATAAACACAGCAAGTCTAGGTGACTCCTTAATTTTGTTTCAATCTGTCAGATTAGCATGGCTGTCTATAATTTATATTCTAAAACTGAACATATCTGTCTGATGGTCAAAAATTTCTCAAATGCAAAAGCAAATCTGTGGCAGAACATTATCAACTATCTGCAAACAGACAACCCCTGTCAAGGCAATTCAGAATAGACTCAGCAATTACACTGTAAGAAATGCTCTTCAGTGACGGAGTTTACTGTGAATGACAAGACCATGTTCAAGAGTTTCTCCACTCCAGGTACCTATGCCAGTCAAATCATACCTGTAGCAACTTGGTGGCCCAGACCTCTGCTGCCACTGTGGATCATCACACACACCTGCCCTTTGTGGTCAATGCCCATCTTCCTGGCAGCATATTCATTGTAAATGTCATCCACAACCTGGATCTCGGCATAATGATTTCCGGCTCCCAGGGTCCCCAGCTGCCAAACACAACACACTGATCAAACAGTGCTAGTAAAGCAGCCTCTGGGAGCACAGGGGAGAGCTATGGCAATATGGGCAATAAACAGGGCAAAGTGCTACAGCAAGGTTTTGGTTGTGGAAAAGTTTTTCCAGGAAAAAAAAATCCCCACATAAGCTGAAAGGAAGTAGAACACAGCATCATCATCACTGTCCTCTTTGTTTAGATTTGTAACAAGACTGCGATTAAACAAAAGGACCAGGATCTACAGACTGTGCTGCCACCTTTTTCCAACTTACTTAGGCCTAGTTGAAAGATGGGAAGAGTACAGAGTATTGAGAATTTATCTTCAATTTGTATAGACAAAGCAGACATACAGTCTTACACTTGGTTATAACTCCACAGGGAAGTTAAAATATCCTGCTACTTAGGTACTTACAAGCTTTCATTAGATTAAAGCAAGATATTCCATTTCTAGGCCCAAATTTTTTCAACTCTGTAACAGATGCTCAGTTATTTGCAAGGTGAATGTGAAAATTGAGGACATAAGATTATTTTGAGGCTAAAATACTATAATCTTGCAGCACCACAACTCATAAAACTCAAGAAAAAGCAAGCTTTACAAATGTAGCATTAGTACAGCCATCTCAAAAGTGTTACAGAGCAATGAAATACTATGTACAGAAATGAAGTCCAACCCCTGAACTGCAATTCAGAGTTATGAGCTTCTAATATCCTTCCTTGCCCCTGCTATTAACTTGCTTAGCAAACAAGGAGAAAAGTTGCAAAATAACTTGCCTGTCTTTTAAAAATAAAACTAATCTGGATGGGGAAATACCACTGAACATGAACGCCAGTACCAGGTGTTAACTGATGAAAAACTGATGGCCCCAGGCACTTTGGGCATGTCCAGTATCATTTCGCTCTGTTACAGTTCTGTCAAGAATTATTCAGAAATGGCCCCACCATCTCACCTTTCCCCTTGCCCAGAAACATCAGGCAGAGTTTCAAGAAGAGACACAAAGTCAGAGAACTACTCACTAACCTTTACATTTGAACCCTGGGAGCACTCAGAGCTCTCCTGAAACACAGCATTACCTGAGGCAGGCCCCTCTTCTTTGCTCTTGAGGAGACCTTGTTGGGATCAGCCTGCAACATTCTTCCATATTCCTCACAGTGCTCCTTGTCCTCTGCCCAGGCATAGCCTTCCCGGAGAGACCAGTCCACACCCATCTCTAGCGCTTCTTCCAAATCCCTGCAATTATCAAACACCTACATAAGGTGGTTATCCTTGGATATACTCACAACTCCACTGGATACAGCCCTGAGCAACCTGATGTAACTTTGTTGTTAGACCTACCTACGGAGTTAGCCTTCCTTCATGCAAGGAGTTGGACGAGATGATGTCAAGAGATCCCAACCAAGCTAAATTACTCCATGATGTTATGACCAGCCAACTCCCCTAACAAGAAGTCCATCTTCTTAATACTTCATGAAAAAATCAAGCTCTACATATATATCAGCTTGAGATAGGTCATTACTTTTTCCTCTTTGCTGTGTGTGGAATATCCTATTTTCTCTCTCATCCCTTACAAAAAGATACCTTTACATCCATGGAGGTTTTCTGTCAGAAGAAATGAGAACCCTTCAAGAACCTTTAGTTATTTCAGGGTTTTAAATGGGGAAAGAAACAGCTGCCTTTGTGCACTGATGATTACGCCAGTTCTCCTGGTGAAGCACATACGCAGAAAGAATGGAAAGAGTTTTAGAATTACTTTTTCTTTCTTAAAGTCTCCCACTGATGAATTTTTCATCAAAATAAACACCAGAGATGTCCCCTCTAGTGATGTGCACACAAAGTCATTCTCTTACTTGGCATTCATGGGGATGACACCTTTGGAGCCGACACCAACAGGAATGTGGTCAAACATAGCCTGGGCGAGCTGCTCTTTCACAGGCTGCACATCACTTTCATCCAAATTGGTACGCAGTAAGCGGACACCACAGTTGATGTCAAATCCGACACCACCTACAAGTGTAGAAAAGCCCAAGGAGTTAATAAAGAAAGTGTGCTGATGGTGAACACTTGCTGAATATTCATCTTAAATCAGTCTCTCTGCTGACAGAGAGCATGTACTGAATGCTGTGATCTTCCACCTTCTTCCTGACACAATACCAGGAAAAAAGCAGAACTGCATTAAGCTTCATTTTAATAGATGAATTTAATGAAGCCTCAGATTTCAAGGCAGCCAAAAATGCAGTCTTACAGAGAAAAACTCGAAAACTGTTAAAAAGCCAGTTTTCCAGTCTTGAGCATATACTCTATAGACATAAGTGTACAATTGCCTACAGAGCTCTCTGTTTACAAAGTCGCTGCAGCAAGCTGACAAAGAGAAGTAGACATAATTATAAAATATACTGTCCACAGTAAGTAGAGAGAATGTTCCTGTTCTTCTGCCTAAGGTCAGAAGAAAAGTGACAGATCTTAGCATGGCTCCCTGATGTAAGATGTTCTTGAAAGCAATTCCTTTTTGCTTCTTTGTTGGAATAAATAATAACTAGTTATAATAAGCGATAAATACTTATAAGAAATATTAAATGTTAGTGCTTCGTATTTTACTTAACTGTATTTAATAAAAACAAATACCGGAGAGCAAGGCCTAACGTGAACAATCAATCAAGCCACCTTTAGTATGAAGGTTCTCGTACTAACAAGCGTCAGAGAGGGGATACCAGACTAAGATCCTGGGTTTAAGTCAATTGGGAACACTAAAACTGCCTAAAGCAAAGCTGAAACATTAGTATCATGTTTCCTGACAACCACAAAAGCATCTCCGGACCATCAGTAATTAAAGACCCAGGTGTTTATCAAAAAGATAGACATATTTTAAGGTCACATTTTTAATAAAGTGTAGAAATTTTTTCTCAAAAGATGTTTTCAAACACTGCTCTGAGAAAACAGTGAGTTCTTTATCAACTTGGCAAAACCCAAATTCAGAGTCTTATGCTTTCCCTTCAAATTGAGGGATATCACAAGCCCAAGCCAAAACCAAAAAGGCAATTCTCTCTGCACTGTTTAGATGTTTTCAGTGTAACCACCTGCTCCATAAAGATTCTGAGTACAGGAATTAAGCACCTTTTAACTCTCTATAATTCACATCACGTATTTTGTTTTGGTTCTGTATATAAAATACTGTGAAGACCTGCCATTTCAAAAAGTATCTTTATGCCATCGCAGATATTTCTACGTGCAGGTTAAGTCAGTCATCCTTACCTGGTGAAACCACTGCTTCAGGATCATTCATATCAAAGGCAGCCATGTTGCCAATGGCAAACCCATAGCCAGAATGGACATCTGGAAGGCCTATTGATCTCTGAAAGAGAATGAAGGACATTTTAAAGTTTTATGAAACTGCGCTGCACAGAGTCACCTTGGTTATGCTTTGCCTTGTGGCAGTGGTTGTCACATTTGTGAACAAATACACCAGAAAGAGAACGGATGTTCAGATGTAGATGGGGTAAACACATCAATTCAGGTGAGTATCTAAAATTCCTGCAGTTACAGGATAGACAGTCTAAGAAAGCAGAGAGCAGATCTCACTCTGAAGGAAACACCCAGTGGCTAGTCAGCTGATAAGCCCTCTTGGCTCTATTGACCAGATCTCAAGAAAACTTAAAAGGAGCTTAAGCACCTAAATGTAGAAACAGTGATCTCAAAACTGAACTCTAACCTAGCTTTTTTCTTGGACTCAAGAGCCCTTGCATTCAAAACTTAGGCAGGTAATAGCTTGTGAGTAGCATAAAACAGAGACTTCACATAAGAGTGATGAATTTGTCTTTACCAAGCTCCATCTAGAAACATCTGCAATATTTAAACACTGTAAATGTAACAAGGGAGGAGTTCAATGCCATGGAAAGGAATCATGAAACAGTCAGCATTTTCTCTTCTTAGCTGTGTCACTGAACACTGACCAAAGACTGCACCCTGTAGGAAGGAAAGAGTCATCCTTTTAGGATGATACCCTGATAGGATAGAACATGATAGCAGCTATGTCATTTTAATTTATTTAAAAAATATCTTTTTGCTGAACATTTTCATATTATTACTAATTAAAGAATGTACAGGCATGCTTCTGGAGAGCCTTGGCTGCTGTGACCATGAGATGGCAGAGTTGAAGATGCTACATGGAGGAAGCAGGGCAATAAGCAGGACTGCAACCCTGGACTTAAGGAGAGCTGACTTGGGCCTCTTCAAGGACCTACTTGAAGAAATCGTGGGTTAGGGCTCTAGAACGTAGGATGGTCCAAAGCAGTTGGCTAATATTCAAGCACAGCTTCCTCCAAACTCAAGATAGGTGCATCCCTATAAGTAAGAAACCAAACAAAGAGGGCAGGAGGCCTGTATGGATGAGCAAGGAGCTTCTGGCAAAACTCAAACAGAAGAAGGAAGTTTACAGAATGTGGAAAAAGGGACAGGCCACTTGGGACAAACATAGGAATGCTGTCAGAACATGCAGGGAGGCAACAAGGAAGGCTAAGTCCGTTTGGAACTAAATCTGGTGAGAGAGGTCAAGGACAACAAGAAGGGCTTCTTCAAATACATCAGTAGGAAAAGGATGACTACGGAAAATGTGGGCCTGCTGCTGAATGAGGTGGGTGCCCTGGTGATGAAGGACACAGAGGAGGTGGATTTACTGAACGCCTTGTTTACTTCAGTCGTCACTGTCAAGGCTGGCCCTCAGGAATCCCAGACCCTGGAGGCAAGACCGAAAGTCTGGAGAAAGGAAGACTTTCCCTTGGTCAAGGAGGTATTGGGTTAGAGATCGTTTAGGTAAACCTGGCACCCACAAATCCACGGGCTCTGATGGGATGCACCCTCAAGTGCTGAGGGAGCTGGCAGATGTTATTGCTAAGCCACTCTCCATCCTCTTTGAGAGGTCATGGAGAACAGAAGAGGTGCCTGAGGACTGGAGAAAAGTCACTGCCACTCCAGTCTTCAAAAAAGGCAAGAAGAACAACCCAGGAAACTACAGGCCGGTCAGCCTCACCTCCATCCCTGGAAAGGTGATGGAACAGCTCATGCTGGATGTCATCTCTCAGCATGTGGAGGAAAAGGCTATCAGAAGTGGTCAACATGGATTCACCAAGGGGAAATCATGCCTGACCAGTCTGATAGCCTTCTGTGATGGGATAACTGGCTGGGTAGGTGAGGGGAGAGCAGTGGATGCTGTCTGCCTTGACTTCAGCCAGGTTTTTGACACCATCTCCCACAACATCCTCACAGGCAAGCTCAGGAAGCGTGGGTTAGAGGAGTGGACAGTGAGGTGGGCTGAGAACTGGCGCAATGGCAGAGCTCAGAGGGCTGTGATCAGCGGCACAGAGTCCAGCTGGAGGCCTGTAGCCAGCGGTGTTCCCCAGGGGTCAGTGCTGGGCCCAGTCCTGTTCGACTGACTTGTCAGTGACCTGGATGAAGGGACAGAGCGCACCCTCAGCAAGTTTGCTGGTGATACAGAGCTGGGAGGAGCAGGTGATACACCAGAGGCTGCGCTGCCGTTCAGGGAGACCTGGACAGGCTGGAGCGTTGGGTGGAGAGGAACCTAATGAAGTTCACCAAAGGCAAGTGTAGGGTCCTGACCCCAGGGAGGAACAATCCCACGTACCAGCACAGGCTGGGGCTGACCTGCTGGAAGGCAGCTCTGCGGAGAAGGACCCTGGGAGGTGGACGGCAAGTTGCCCAAGAGCCAGCCGTGTGCTCGTAGCCAAGTGATCCTGCCCCTCTATTCTGCCCTGGTGAGGCCGCATCTGCAGTGCTGTGCCCCGTTCTGGGCTCCCCAGTTCAAGAGAGACAGGGAACTGCTGGAGAGGGTCCAGCGGAGGGATACAAAGATGGTGAGGAGACTGGAGCATTGCCCTTAGGAAAGGCTGGGAGAGCTGGGCCTGTGTAGCCTGGGGAAGAGAAGACTGAGAGGGGATCTTACTAATATCTACAAATATCTTAAGGATGAGTGTCAGGAGGATGGGGCCAGGCTCTTCTCAGCAGCGCCCAGTGACAGGACAAGGGGCAACAGGCACGAACTGCAGCACAGGAAGTTCCATCTGGATACAAGGAAGAACTTCTTTGCTTTGAGGGTGACAGCACTGGAACAGGCTGCCCAGAGAGGTTGTGGAGTCTCCTTCTCTGGAGACATTCAAAACACACCTGGATGCAGTTCTGTGCAACCCACTCTAGGTGACTCTGCTTTAGCCGGGGGGCTGGAGTATATGATCTCCAGAGGTCCCTTCCAACCCTGACCATTCTGTGATCCTACACAGCTCCACAAGTCCAAAGTGTATCTAGCCTGGCAAGTTTAGATTAGGACACCACAAACAGATCTCCACAATCTATTTAAACAAACAAAAAATATAAAGCCCCAAACATCCAGAAAGCTGTCAGAAACCGGAACTTTTCAATATGTATTAAAATGTTACCATACATTACAAAGAGCAGTACTTTCCAGTGGGACTATGTGCTGCTTCTGCCTCCCCTTGCCATCACCCAGAAATCTTTTGGTTTGGAAATAAAAAGTGAAGATTTGAATAGACACATGATTGTAACATCTCTCCTATGAACTACCAACCAAAATTCCAATTTTAAAAAGTTGTTACTACTCTTATCTTACTCCCTTTTTGGTTGACCACTAAGGCATTTTAACAGCATGACAGTCTGCCTTTTACTGCAGCCAGAAATTCAAAACTTTTGCCAAGTCACCAAGAGAAACAATTAAAAAAAAAATCCCATTATTTTTTATTTATTAATGTATGAAATATTGGATGTGAAAAAGATGATTTCCACATTGTTCTTAGTGCTTCTTGAAAAGTGACACAGCCTAGTATTTTTCTCCTGCATCATCATATCTGATGCTTTGCTTCCAAAAATGCACAGGGTGAGTGAAAGAAGTGTTGAGGGCATGGGAAGGCTCACTACCAACATTCGGGCAGCAACAACAATACAGACTGCAACATAGCCTCCTTCTCCCTTCTCACTTCTCCATGCATTCCAGGTCAGCAAAGGCAACTCAGAAACAACAAAAAGACAATATGAACAGTGGAGGAAGAGTGGCTCAAACAAACTGAAACAGCACAAAGCAATGCTAAAAGCTTCACATCAAAAGGCAGTCAATGATGTCAACAGATACTTCCCTTTCCGATAACTTCGTTTTACAGCCTGCCCTTGCAAGCACTCCTTACTCAGAGACACATTCCTGAACAGTCAGACTGCCCTGAAAAGAATTTTGGTCTATACCCCTTCTCACAATGGAGTTCCCATTTGGAAGGCAATAATCTCTGGCAAATAGGAACGGAAAAAGAACAAATTTTCAGAGCAGTTACTCACGTGAACAATGCCAGGTAATGCAGCCACATTCCCAATCTGTTTCATAGCAGGTAAAAAGCCACCTGCACCTGCAGAAAAAAGAAAACCAAACAGGTAACCAATCTGGTAATTTACCATGGTAACCATAATCAAGCACTTCTAAAAAGGCTGCTCAAAACACTGGCAAATCAGAAATCTGCCAGTAACAAGTAATCTAGACTGGTATAAGAGCCTAGCATTACGTACCATCGGCAGTTTTATTAAGTGAGGTATTATGCTGAAGTCCTCCTCCTGCTGTGTCGGTACCAATGCAGACCGACCCGTGCTAACAGCAGAAGCCTGTTGCCGCCAGCTGTCAGAGCAGGATCCAGCCCTGTGCCGCAGCCTCACACAGAACAGCCCGGCCTAGGCCACGGCCCCCCCAGTAGGCTCTGAGTGCAGGCATTCAGAAAACGCTGGGGCACACACAGGGCTGCCAGCAAGGCTGCGCCCACCCCTCTGGTCTGGGCACAGACACCCTACAGCTGCAGGTGACACCCTGTGCGGCTCGCCAGGCCGCTGCGGCCGGCGCGGAGAGGCAGCTCGTTGCTGCCAGCTGCCTCCGGGCCTGCGCTGGCGCTGCTACAGCCCGGGCTCTCAGGGCCCCCAGCCGGCGCGGCGAGCCCGGCCGCTCGTGAGGGCTTCCAGGCCACGGCAGGGAGCGTGTGCGGCCCCCCCGGTCACCGGGCACCCCCGGTCACGCACCTCCGCCGCGGCAGGCGTTGCGCAGCTCTTCGAACATCAGCTTCTCCAGCGGGTCGTTCACGTAGAACACGCCCTCCACCTGCGGGGAGACCGGTCAGGGCGAGCGGGCCGCACCACCCCCCACCCCCCCGGGCACCCCCGGCGGAGCCCAGCCCCCCCCCACGCACGTGCATGTTCGGTACGAAGCCCTTCTTGATCCGCCAGCAGTTCTTGTCGATCTTGTCCAGGTACTGCAGCTCATCGTTGTAGCTGCGGCTCATGGCGGCGGCGGTCCCGCTCGGCCTCTCCGCGTCAGCGCTGCCGCCAGCACCCGGCCAGCGGCGGGAAGGGACGGTGGCCGCCGAGGCTCACGCCGCCTCAGCGCGGACAGGAGCCGCCGAGAGCCAAAATCCTGCGGGAGGGCGGGGAGCTGCGGCCGCCGGCGCCCCCTGGCGCCCCGCTGCGGGGCGGCGCCTGCCCGGGAGAGGCGCTGCCGTGGCCCGGCCGGGCCGCCTCGGGAGCCGCTCGCATCCCTCAGCTCCGAGGCCGGCCGGAGGCCCTGCCCGGCCACCCGGCGTGCTTAGGCGCTGTGGGTGCCTCACCCCAGCCCCAGGCCGGGCGGGGTGCGGGGCCGGGAGGCTCGGAGGCCGCCCAGCCTGGCGGAGGTACGGGGCCGAGCCCCTCCCCGTTTAGCCCCCCGCGGCGCTGGGCACTGCGGCCGCACGGGTGAGGCACCCGGTACCTGCGGGGCCAGGGCAGCCGGGTTTGTACCTGGCCGCCGCCTCCCTCACACCGCGTAGGACTTTTCAGCTGTCTTCGTAGGAGAAATGAGTGGCCCTTCACATGCCTGTGGCTAATGAAAGCTGTGCCTGTGCGCTGCAGCCCTGGAGCAGAGCAGAGCTGCAGGGTGTCTAGCTACCGCTCTGCCACAGGTGGATGGGTTGAGTTTGGTCAGCTACAGGCAGGCAAAAACTGCCTGTACCCCACCATCAGCTGTGTTGGTGGGAAGCATCTTTTTGCTGCTCAGTGTTGGCTTGAAAAGGGCTCCTCCCTGTTGAGGAGTGGGAGGCGTGGGGATGGCTAGGGGCTGGGTGCCCTGCCAGGTGGATGGGACTTTGCAGAGGGGCGGTTCGGGGCTCAATAGAGCAGCAGAACAGAGCAGGCCATGGCATCCCCACCTTTGTTTCTCCTCTGTTGGTGCCAGCTTGGGAGGCCTGAGCCAGCTTCCCATCCCAATTTGGCCAAAGCACAAGCACATAAGCAGTACAGGACAGCTGTATCACTCTGCAGAACTGTGTTCCAATTTGCATGCTAATGAAGTGTTGAAAAAGAAGAGGGTAGGACAACATATAACAATGAAGTAAGAGGCAAAGTATCTGTAACTATTTCAATTCAGAGAAACATTGACAAAGGTGTTGGAGGGTTAGACTTAAGAAACATTGAAGGAGTTAAACATACTAACCTGGCTAAGCAATGCTCAACAGGGAACACAACAGACACAAGGATTTGAAGAGTCAAAGCGGGAAGAGGGACTATCAGAGACAGTAGTAGTGCCACTTTGTCTCTCTTCCTGAACTGCTTCTGCATCTTTGATAAAAATTAAGAGTTGAGCTAAGGCACTGCAAAAAATTTAGTTCCCATTGTAACTGGGACAGTTCCCAGTTTGACATTGTTCTGGACAGGGCTCGCTTCATACTTAATGCATTGTGTTCAGAAGACCATTACTGTAGAAATAGTTCAGCAGGCATTTGGACAATGTTCTTTTCCTTTTTTTGAGAGACTACCACACCCTTTCTGGAAGTGTATAGACAAGACTAGACTGTATTTCAAGAGAGGCATTAATCTTAAAAGCATTTTTGCATGACTTAAACTCCAGCATAAATAATGTCAAGCATGTGTTGCATGTTCTCCTCTGGGTCTGCTTGTTGCCACCATTGTACAGCTTAACCATTCCATCAGCTTTCTTTACCTCCCGCATCCCCCTTGCCCCCAACCAGGATGACATTGCCCTTGTCAGAGCTCATTACACATCTCAGCAGAACTGGATGGTGTTTAGCTTTCAGAGTCACATTATTGATTTGAAGTTTGTGCTTAACAAATGGTCTCTCTTCTCCTTCAGTGTCTGTAGTGGACATCAGTAGAAATCAACATGTATCCCTGTGGGGAGAAGAACAGTCACTGAAATTCTATGAATTATAAAATGAAGGCATTCTTTTATTTGGTTGGTTTTGCTGTGTGTTTTTGTTTGTTTTTTTTTAATTTTGTCTCAGTCCTGTTTAAGGTCAGAAAAATCTCCTGAGAACAGCTGAGCCTTGGAAGTAACAAGTTTTATTAATCTGTCCTTTAAACTTTGCGAAAAAGCCCTATCTTTTCCTCAGTGCTATCCTTATGTACCATGCTAGCAACAGAAGGGACATCTAAAGATCATACCAGGCTACCCAGGAAAGTTCATTTGAGTCTTGATGCAAGAAGGCAATCGTTACAAGGCGGGATTATTTTTACCTCTTTTGAGCCACCTAAGAATTAGCCATTTAATCTAAACTTGTCCTTAAAGCTTCCCTCATTGTCAGCACATACAGACAAATGAACCTGCAGAGAGCTGCCCATCACAGTCTAATATGATCATCTATGAAAAGGGGGAAGAATGGTCTTTCTTCCTATCGACCAGAGCCAACAGACTGGGACTGGAAGTAGAGACTACAGAACTAGCTTTTAAATAGGAATCCCATTCACATTGATAGGGCACAGCAATTCTGTGTCCTCTCTCATTCCTAGTTACTGATGAGAGACTAGTTAGAGAAAGCAAGGTGGGAAATGGGCCCTACAGAACCATTAAAATCCTGTAACACTGTTGGCAACTAGTGCCACTGAAAGCAGTCTCCAAGCAATTATATTTTTCAGGGACTGCACAGCTGGCTGCTGCCAGGTATATGGGATGAAAGGAAAAATTAAAAACAACCTTTGCATTTTGTTTCCTGAGTTGTGCTTAACCACAACCAAGGATTTGAGACTGTTTCTGCAAAGCTGAAAATAACTGAGAAGTTGGTAAACAAGTTGAGAAATGTAACAGGCTTACTCATTTGCTGAGAGTTTGTCAGCAATGCCCTTGTACTGATTGATTGTCTAGCAACATTCTGTATGTTCCAGCTAAGGGCTAGACTTTGATAATAACCAGGAGGCAAAGAATATTTTGAGAGCTCACTCACTACTTTTGACCACTAGCCTCAGTCATTATCACCAACAGAAAGCAGTCATCCTAGGTGCACAAAATTGAATTCATCTGCCTCTCATATTTCAACTATTCCTTTTAAAATCAGCAGGACTGTGTGGATAGCAATAACTAATTTGATTTGATTGACCAAACTTGAACAAAATGGTAACTGTAAACCTGTTTTCACACTGAATTGCAACTTGCAAGGCTGAGCAAGCTGTGCATTGATCACATCATCAACATTTATTTGGTTCTCACTTTTTCCTCTCAAAGATAGATAGATTTGTTTCTAATAGGATTTTACTATTATTACAGATTTCATTTTCAACCCAGGGCTTTTTACTGCTTTACTAGCTGAAGTCCAGCAAGTTTCTTGTACAAACAGAAGGTGAATAAATGCCTAGCCAAAAAAGATAACCTTTCATAGGAATGTCAAAAATCTCACCTGTGCAATTGTAATGTGAGGTCTCATCAACGTAACATTGGCCAGATTAGGAAGAGGAAATCCTTTTGACAGTTTAGCTTAAGAGACAAACACAATGATTTAGATATGCATTAGAAGGATGATAGGCACAGCTATTGAAGGGCAGGTGTTTATATGGAGAGATTTCTAGGTCACTTTCAAGAATTAAGCTCTTACTCTTCACAAGCAGCCCTGGGAGGTAGACAATGCTTATTTACCAGTGGGGAAAAAATACAGATGCTTTTCTCTTGGCAGTATTGCAGCCAAACCAAGGAGTTTCATGTTCAATGTTACATACTTGGTGATTTGTCCCTAGTGACCTGAGGGACTGTTAATACAGCTCTAGCATCATTAGAAACTGCTCCCATTTGTCTCCATTAAGGAAGGTGAAGTTCATCCCAATACAGATGGCTGGCACAAAGCTATGTCTCCCTCTAGGGCCTTAAATAAGGTTTATGGGAGGCAAAAGCTCTGTGCTGGTCTTATAAAGAGGAGTACATTTCACACACAGTGGCCTCAGGCAGGTGTGCAGACTAGAGAGACATGCTTCTCACTGATGCATCAGGGCCACCTTGAGTGAGGCAAAGGCAGATAGACTGCAATTTTTCAAGCTCTTTCAGCCCTTTTTGCAGAACTGTGCCAGTGAGAGGGTGCACTTACACCCCTACAGATCAATCTCCCCCTTCCACTGCTTACTGACTGGTGGTCATTTTCCACTCAAGTTAATGGGAACTGGAAACTTAAGCAGAAAGTCAGTAGAAGTTCCTAGAATCACCCATGCTGCTGGAAGCTTTTAGATGAAGCTTTGAAATACAGCCTTACCATTAGCTGATGGAATTACTTCAGTCTGTAAGATGTAAGACAGGATGTTCTCCAGAAGTGAGATCTGCCACATATAAGAAAGCTGAGTTAGCCATCACTTCCTGACAGCAGTAGAACTGTCATGCCTTAATCCTGGATGGAGTTAGGCTCATGTTCAACTTTCAGCTGTCATTTGGCCCAAGAGTCATAAACTCAAGTGAACTTCAGTTTTTAAGTCTTTGGAACAATGCAGAGGAAGTGACATGCAAAATGTAAATGGCTTTCATCATGCTTGGACATTTTCATTTAAAACAGTCAGTTTCCTTTATTTGTGAGATGATTTATCACCAATAGGAAAGCAGGACCAGAACGGTTTAAATCCTTCCTCCTTAGCTACTCAGAACTGATTGATTATACTCAGAATTAAATGACTCCCTGCGGAGGCAGGGTTTTCCCTTGCAAGGCTACAACCGCACTAATTCAGGCATCTGAGACTCAGTATTTTGGCTCCCATTCCCTACTGTAATTCCAAGCATCTGTGATTAGCACCCACTGCACCTCATGGGCTGCTCTGCCTCGGTCGTGCATGTGATCGCTTTGGCAGCACACTGCTCCATCTGCTGCTACAGTTCAGACTGCTGCTCTGTGTTTCAGTTATGATTCGAGAGATCTCTCTGCTTACCGATGAAATGCAATACAGCAGTCAGGGGAACTACAGAATATCTCTTTTTCAGAGCACTAACTTGCCCCAAAGAATATACTTTTAAGTCCACAGCAAAGAGGTGGCTGCCAGAAGACAGGAAAAGAACCATCCAGGAATGAAGCCAAATGATTTAGAAATACAGATAAAGTTTAGCTGCTTAGCCTTTTGCCTGGATATCACTTATATTCCTGATTTGCATTTCCTATGTGCTTAAACTACGCGCTTACCTCAAAAAAGCCAACATTGGAGTGGGCTAGGGAGAACTGGAGCCTGAAGGAAAGAAGTGAAAGAAGATGAGTCACTAGAAAGGATAAACGGTAATTCTAGTCATGTGCAGTCACTGCTGTAGAGCTTCAGAGCTCCACAAAAAGTTTTTTGAAGCAATTTACCTCACACAATGCATACTGCCTCACAGAGAAAGATATGGCTCTCAGAGCATTGCTGAACATGCATGCAAAAGAATATGCTAGAAGGGCTGTAGCCAGAATGTGAGTGTGCTTCTCCTTGTGCTGTGTTTTGGAAATCCTACTGACAATTGATTTTACCAAGGATGTGCAGGCTCCCAGATATTTTGCAAGGATTTTGGTACATCTGCATAATGCTTTGGTGTGAGCCTTACCAAGGTAGGAAGAAAAATTCATTTGTTGTATGGTACTGCTGCTGATGGCTGTCGCCAATGTCTTTGCTTGCAAATTACTTATATATGTACTCAAGTATCCAACATAAGATTTCTGAGTTTCCACAGCATGGGCATCCCAGCTCTCAAGGCAAGCTTCCAGCACACTCCAGATTTTTCTCTTTGAATATAGCTGCAAAAAAATCGCTAACAGAACTATCCTCAGTTTCCTAATATCTGTGCCCTGGTGAACTCTGCATATTCTTAACCCTGTAACTGTCCTCCCAAGGGACTTTTATGAAATCAGGGTACCAATTCCCAGCTGTGAGGTCCTGGTATACAGAGCTTCTCTCTTTAACATGTGACATGCTATATGTCTGAATGCCCAGCCCCCTGCTCTCCAGCTTTCTGGCCCTAGGAAGCTGCAGTGCTTCACTTGGGGAAAGTCTGCTATAAGAATATCAGTGTAGGGGAACTGCAGGGGTCCAGGCTCTTTCCTGTGTCATGGACTCCTCTGCACTACTTTAGTGGCACAGGTGGTCTAGAAAGCAGAGTCATCTTGCCAGCTGGGAAGCAATGAGGGAAGCCCTCAGGTGGTTCATGGTCATCTTAACTGGCCTGCACACTTCCTTTACCTAGCTCAGAAGGGAGAGCAGATAAATTCAATGAGACCACTGCCCTGCAGCAATACACAGCTGGTGGGCAGTCCACTAGGGACTGTGGAAGTTGTCACAGACAAGCTTCCTGACTCCTCTAAACTGTAGAAGTACAGCCACATAGAGAATTAGAGAATCTAATGGAGATCAATTTATCAGGGAAACACATAGTTATCTGATCACGTGCCTAAACTGTGAATGTTGGGGTTACTAACACTGTTTTCCAAATAGCTGGAAATCCTTTCCATCCCAGGTTGAGTTACCTGTTCAAACACAGCAAGCCCATCAATTTCTGGTCAAATATATTCAGAGCAATGCTGGTGTTGGCTGCCTGCAGAATAACGAAAACATGGATTACCAGACAAAAACTGAGGACCCTTGCTGTGAATGTCACAAATACATGAAACAGCTTCTGTACATAATTAGGAAGATAAAATTTATGTAGGTACAGCTTTCTCCCTAGCTCATGGGCCATGCAAGGCTGCACACACAGTGAATGCCTGCTTGTCCAAACGGCACTGCAAGCTGAAACATGGGTATTGAGCTTTCAGCAATCAAAATACATTTTCAGGTAAATGAACCAGTTACCAAGAGACATGACTCATGCCTGCAGAACAGGCAGAGTTCTCATTCCAGAGAACAAAACTGGTTGATCAGAGTTATTATATGTTTGGATTTTTGGCCATCTATAGGAAAGTGTTCTTTAACCTATAGGAAATTTCTATGGCAAGTGAGGCCACACAGTCACCACCTGTGACTAAGGGAAATTTTTACATTTAAGTATGAGAAATTCAGCACTTTTTGTGCAGAGTTTTAACAGAAGGAAGAAACAAACATATTTAACCCTGAGTTAAACATCACCTTGTTCATTGTACTTACTACGTTCATTGTGAACAATGACTGGGTGGTTGAGTCTGGCAGAACAGCAAACACCTCCATGGAGCCCTGGATATCTACCGTGAAGGAATCCTGCTTTAAGCTGATGACAGGTATTTCAGTAGCCATTAGCTTCAACATCACTGGGTAGGGTGTAACTGAATATTTGGCTACCTGTAAGGTTCCAAGAGAAAAAAAAAACACCAAACCAAACCAAACAAACAGAAAAAGGCTTGCCTTATAGAACAGATTAGAATACTGCATTTTCTTATTCTTAAAGCAATCATTTTGAAGTAGTTCCTTACAACAAGGTTAAGGATAGCTACTAACGTAAGATTCTTTCAATCAAGCAGGAAGTAGAAGTTTTCTGTTCTGATAAATTAACAGTCTTGGCCACAACAGGAGGGCAATGGAAAGTTCCTTCCACTCCAGAAATATGATTTCTTCTATATCACTTTGAGAGAAATTAAATACTTGTTTGTGAACATCGGAAGGAATGGAACATAAGTGTGATGTTTAAGTCACACAACAAGAGAGCTCAGGGGTCATTCACTTTGATTCACCCATTTAATGAGACTGGTTCCTGCTCTGGACTGTCCTGAGAATAGCCTCACTCTGTCCACTGCCTGAAGAGTGAGTAGGCTCACCAAGTTCATTACTTAGAACAGAGGGGAATGAATATTGGCATCAGTGCTCATGGCACTTTATGGAGAAGACCATATGATGACTGCCCTTAGAATAGTCTTAATATTTCTGAGGAAGGAACTTAATATAGTCCAGGAAGCAAACAAGGATGTGAAGTTCTTCAAACCATGAATCTGATTTCATCCAACCTCAGTACTCTTGGCCTAGGGTCTTTTATGCTCATTTTTGGTTTCTCACTCGGTCAAAGGCGGCTGGTGGAAGCCATGCACACTCATATTCTCTGTTCAGTTATATTATCTCCTCCACCTGAAACAAATGGATATCCTGTGCATCTGCCTCGTCTGTTCCATAGATGTAATGTTTCCCGCCCATCTATTAGCTTGGTTTCCTGCACATGGCCACTATTGTCCCTTCCCAGGTCTTTACTGGATTCCATTCTGCTAGTCAGTCACAGGCTAGTAAGGCAGACAATTATGCAGGTTTAGGCAGGAGAAAGGTGTTATTTCTGAGCTGAGGCCCTCAGAAGTCTCTCGAAGCAGGACTCATGACTGGAAGATTTTTCCTGCCTAGAGCTGGTTTTAGCTGGGAACAGCAGCAGCTTGGGCACAGTGCCCACAGTAAAGATTGATGTGCAAGATCAGGAGCCAAGTTTGGTAACAGTGCAAGTCATCCAACTCATTGTGGGGCGGGAGGTGACAATGCCCATCTGCTCTACTGTTAATAGGAATACATGTCCCCGCTTCTCCAGCACAGGAGCCCTGCTGGCCCTACAAGACTGTGGGATACACCAGCACTGAGGTGTCTGACACCCACACCAGGTGGTTTCCTAAGAGCCTGTAGAAATAATGTTACTCACCTCAGGGATGATACTGCCAAATATCTCTGTGCTTATATTAAAATAGCTGCAAGTCTGGAGGAAGAAAAAAAACAATTATTTTTTTTACCAGATTTGACCTTTATGGTCAGCTTTTCTCTAAATGCATTGATTTTTATACCTCTCAAATATTCTTGAGGGACTTAGTATACTTAAAGCTGATTCCCAAAAATATATATGCCAAAATACTACCTAAGAAAGCAAGTGCTTAATATCATTATAGTTTGGGCCGTAATCTATAGGTTTTGGGACTTGCTGAACCTCCTGGAGACAGGCTAGCCAAGTCTGCCACCCTCCAAGCCACAGCCACCGTGCTTTGACATGTGCTTTGCTTCCATGGCCCCTGTAGTACTTTCAGTCTATGAAGATCCCTCAGAAAAGAGCTACTGAGGCTGCTAAATTCCCCAGACTAGATCCTTTGTCCAGGTCAGAGGAGTCTATGCCTCAGGTCTACAAAAACCTTTGTAGCAAGTTGCCAGCATTTGGAACCTTGCTCAGTGGAACTTGGCACCCCTGGCTGTAGCCTGAAGCAGCTATATATAGCCTAAGTGAAAAAGTATAAGAACACTCTAGTATTTATGATCTACTGTCTCAGGACTTTGCAGGCCAATTAGCAGCTTTATACAGCCCACAGACTGACAACTGGCAGGTCAAAGCCCCATCTTGGATGACCTGAGCCACTCTGACCCCATTCCTGTGTCCTACTCACCTCCTCTGCAATGGTGATGTTGAATGCCCCTGCGGTATAGTAAGCAAATGAAGAGGTCTGAAAGAAATACTCTGAGAAGGCAAGGTAGAGCATGGAGTTGTTTTGGTCTGGGATAGCAAAGGGTACTGCCACATAGGGAAGGCCAGTATAGTTTCCAGCTGGGTAGACTGTGCCCTAAACATTATTGTTAGAGATAAAAAAAAAAAGAGTCAAAATACAACTAACATGACTGCAAACAATTAATGCTACTTTCCTTTACCTTGCTTAGACTACTCATTTGGTATATAAATGAGTACATAGGCTTTGTAGCACACCCTGAAGACTTGGTGCTTTCAAGCAGATAGTGAAGACAAGTTCCAGAGATTGGAGACATTTATAGATGACACATGAGAACTGTCTTTTGAGATGCCGATCACCTACTGAAGACAGTCTAACACCTCAGAAAGAGCTTCTAAGTTAAGGATCTACATATTCTTTGAAGACCATAAGACTAAGGGTCCTCATTGAAGAGCCTTACTTTCTCCTTTCCCCATCCCTAGGAATTTAAATCTGAGAACTGCTGCTTAAGACCTATCCAATGATCTCAATTACAAAATGGATCTCTAAAACCAGAGGTGTTTCTAGGTCAAAATCAGCACCTTATTCTACCCAGAAACAAGTTGGTAACTTGTGCAGAACAAAAGGATGCCTATGAAAGGGAAGTTATGTTAGACAATGTTAAAAAACACTTATGTTGTCTTTTGTGCTCCCATTATATTAGCAAAGACTTGCAGATCAAGTATTTCCAAATGCATCCAGATTAAACAAGAAAGGCAAAACTGATTCAAAGTGATAAAAGTACTTAGAGGTTAAGATTTTTTATATCCCTTTTATTAGTTCCCCCTTTCTCTTTCATCTCAAATGTGTTCTGTGTGTCTGTTTTCTCAATCCCTCCCCATCTATCTCAATTTCTGGTTGCCTTTTAAAGGCTATTAAAACACCTGAAGTGCTGAGTCATGCTGATGACCTCCCTGTTCAAGCCTCCCTTGCTGGATTCGCCACTCACTTGCTTTGTATCTTTCTCCCATGTTGCATCTTATGTGGGAGGGTAGCTCTTGTAATCAGCCATAACATTACGTCTTTAGTCTACCTCCAGTCCCTGCTTAAAGTCTAGTTGCTACAATACCCAGAAAAGCTTGACAGAAGCTGCAGAGCTGGTGTGCCATGACCAGTGACAGATACTAGCTTTTTGTTCCCACCTCTCTTATTTCTCTGCTGTCTCTTTTTAATATTTAATCTATAAGATCTTTGTGACAAGACTGTCTTTTCATTCTGCCTTCGCAAAGCACCTAGTGTAAGGCATATTAAACTTAATTAAGGATCTTAGATAATATGATGATAACTATACTCAACCTTGCACAGAATGACAAAGCATTTCAGCATTAGGAACTAGTCTGATTTTAGTTTCAATACTTAAGGACATTTTTCCCTTTATTTGAAAGACACTTTCAGGTCTTCAAACTCCTTGGGCTCCCATGCTTTTTCAAAGGTCTTCTGTCTTACCATTCAAGGTGCTGGAGGCTTAGTTCTTCCTCCTATAACCTTGCTCTTTCTTTTCCTCTCTTATCTGACAGCAGATGCATCTAGTTAGTGCAATGTGTAGAAATATTCCTGTAACTGACTGAAAGTTCAAGATATTCATCAACAGGAAGAGAAATGGTGTCAAATACCATTTTCTCTCCTTTCCCATTCTCTTTTTTTCCTTCTAACTTGCTTGGTCAACTTGTACTGCTCTCTTTTATATAACCAACTCAGCAGCAATTAACACAAAAGGATGTGGCTTTTAAATAATTTTACAACAGGATTGTTAAAATGTATTAGAATAACAAATGCAACAATGCTTTGAAATGTCTTCTCAGATACTAATTCTGAACAGCAATCATGCTCATCCTAGGAAGTGGATCATACAATAATAAAAGCCACAGCAATCTTGGCAAGTAGCACTACAGGTAATTACCTGCAAGTCCAGGTCAATGAACGGTTGGAATACTGCTGGCAAGCTGTTTAAGGAGTAGTCTATTTCGGCCAAATCATCAATTGGCATTAGGACTGTAAGGGTGGTAGATAAAGCAAATACCCAATATTACAAAAAGCACAGAAAGAATTTTATGTTTACTTAAAAATAAGTCAGTTTCTGAAGGAGAATGACACAAGTTGTTCCAAAGAGTAGGGAAAACCACAACCAAGGACCTCCTAACATGCATTCTGACCTAAGGCTTAATGCTTCTGCTGGCACCTTCTTTAAAGTACTTCCTTTAGTTTGTCTAATACTTTCTCATTTTAGAAAAGTAAATTTGGTCTTAAAAAAATAAAAAAAAATGGCCATACCAGTGCTTCAGGACATAAGGAAGCACTGGGTTTTCTTGTCAAGCATTTCTGAGAGCATACAGAGTACCTCTAACTTGCCAACACTTTCCTAGAAAGGTGGGTCCCCGATCTGCTTAGGTACTTTGTTTTGCACATGGTATCTGCCCAACACCATGTCTTAAAGAGCTGTAAGTGTAACCCAAAATGGTTAGTGAGAAGTGTGGGTGGTTTTTTTTGTTTTTGTCTTTTTTTACAAAGGAGCTTTTCATTTTGCCTTTGGCAAATCTGATAAATAGGCAAGCAAAACTTAAATTTGCAGGCAGGCTAGGGGAGCAGGCATCAGCTTGTAAAGTGCTATGCATGCAGGAGGACTTGGAGCATGGAAGGGAACAGAAAACTGCCTTAATATCAGTGCTGTGTGGCTTTTCTGACAACAGAAGTGCACACTGCAACATTTGCATATTGAGAATTGCTCCCAAGTCCTTGGCTCCTCAGAAATACAGTTTTCTTGTCCAGGTAGCCTTCCCTTTATTTAACTGTGGTCCTTTAAGTGAGAGAACAGACAGATCAGAGGGTCTGGTACCACCACTGGAGGCTTTGCTGACCAGCTGCTAAGCAAGTTGCAGGATTTCAGTGAACAGGAGAGGGAAAGCAAAAGGAAAAGATATCACCAGTGACTCACCATTTAGCAATCTGATGTCTTCATCTATCAGCTGGATCCCAGATCTGATGTTGGGACATGACTATATAGAAGCACACTCAAGTTATGGCCCGATTAGTGTGGACCTGGAAGCACCTCTTACCTGTGTGCTAGCAAATCTTTCTGCTGATGTTACACACTTTACAGTATTTTTTTGTCAAAAACCTAAACTAGCTTTTCTTCAGCTAACTTGTTACCCAAGGTTTCTGCCTGGCGCAACATAAGCATGTCCTATGTCAGAGCTGCCTTTAGGGAACAAAGTGAGAAGTTGCCCGATGGGGATGGCAAAACCACAGCCTTAAGGAGCACAAGGAAACAGAAAACTCGTGATGAATGGGATGTATCCCTCTCCTCTATAAAGATGACTGTCTTAGATGAAAGACCTAACTTTTGAATGGCTCTAACTGAATAAAACCAGTCCCACCCAAGTACACTGGGAAGGACAACCCTGTCCTGGGGCAGAATCGCAGTCATCTCAAGCTTTATCTCCTCTCAGAGGCCTCAGGCAGGTTGTCATCAGAACTACCTCCGATATGAAGTTTAAATATGTCATACTATCAGGTGATATACAACCACCTCTCTGTGCATCACCCAATATGTTTTGTCTGCTGAGTATAAAAATTACTCAAAACCCAATATGCCTGTAGGTACACAGACAGAGACTTATTCTTCATCGGAATAGGAAAATAACTACATTTTCCAGCCCTACTGCTGCCTTGGTTGAACCTAGAATATCTTGGCCATGAAGTTGGCACTTTATCTGGAAGCATTTCTGGCTGGTGAAATGGTGACCATGCTGATCAGACCAGAATAGGAATGTATTATTTTTTTAGTTCTTCCTTTGCCAAGTTCACAGCACTGACTTGTGAAAGTCATACTCCTTAAACCCCTCTCCCACACAATGTTAAAGGCTTACGTTTGTGACCAAGCTCTTGTGAATAGGTTTCTTCAGATACTTGATAAAGAAGTTACGCAGGAAGCTAGAGGAAAGGAAAAAAGCAATTAATGGGTCAAGTACTGCAGTCGTTAACTGGAAGTCATATCTCTGCAAAACATGGATTTAATGGCATCTGAGTTTGATATTCTAGTACACAGGGGAGCTTTCTGAAATGTAGCAGCTATCAGAGAGCCACCATTTAAAAGGAGATAACTTCACTGCTAGGCATCTCAGGAATTAGCCTGGATAGATTAATCTTTATGAATAAGGAAATCTTCATATTACCACCATCATGTATGTACAAACACAGAATCAACAAGTAGTCTCTGCACTAGGAACTTCCAATACAAGTAAAAACAAAAACCCAAACCCAAAACCAGGTGACAAGAGTGGTATTCAGACAGTGAGAACACAAGAAACAATGAAATAATGTTGCATGGAGTTGTAACCAGAAGCGCACAGACAGCAGTCTGGTTCTGTTCAGTTTTGATAGCACTGTGACTAGGAGTACCTAAGCATAGTACAACCAGGTAACTTCTACCCAGAGCTGAAGATTAGAGCAGTGTTTAGAAAGAAGTGGGCACTGAAGAAGCACAAGGGCTTGTTTGATGCTGTCTCTATCCTCTAGTCATGCAACATTGTGCACAGATACAAGGACAATTGCCATTTTTAGCCATTTTAACACTGGATTAGGGCCCTGATTCTCTGTCATGGTGCCTATAGATGCCTAAAAGTAATTCTGCGTGCCCTATTTTGTGAAGCTGTCTGTGCTGTGTATTGACAGTTACTTTCTCCTAGAGTACATACAGATCTCTTCCACTTACCCACTTTTCCCATTCAGCTTGATGTCTATATCACCAGAAGTTGTCCGGCAGCTGCTAAGTGATATTGATGTATGACCTGTATTATCCAGGGGTGTTGAAAAGATTGCAGTAACAAACACCTTTGAAATATATACTGTGCTTCTTCCACTGTCTTTGCTGCATAAAGCAAAAATTAAATAATTTTAAAAAGCTATTTTTAATGAGCTTTCAAGACTCATTAATTCTTAAAGGACTCTTTTCTGTCCACCAAAGATGAAGTTGTTTATCTGGGTACTTTTTATTGCATTGCTCATAACTAGAAGAGATTCTAATACATCTGCAAATTGAATATCCTATGCAAATTCCCAGCCAGGAGTTTTGAAAAATGATGTATTTGGGAAAGCAGATAATTCACTGATGTAAACTATTTTGTTCTACCTCCCAAACCTGCACCCACAGCAGAGGGAACAGGCATATGCTTGATATAAGATAGGGCAAGAGAGCTGTATTGGGATCTATCCTATTGATATTGAGGAAGGTTGACCCATGTCAGGGCCTGGAGTGCCCCAATGGGCTCTGTGTCCTCTTCCCCACCCCTCTCAGGGCTTTGGCAGCCCATGCTGAAGGCCAGCTCCAATACAGTGAGACTGCATTATTTTGGATCAAGTTTTTCATAGCTTGGTTGTGAGACAGCTGTGAAAAGCCTCATTGGGGCTTCTCTGACCTCGGTTTATGAGCTGCATTGGAGCCAAGGTCTTTGGTTGAGCTGTGTTGTAGGTAGACCTGTGCATGACCTTGTACTTTGTTAATCCTGATGGTGCTTTGCTGGTCTGACTCCCTGGCTTCACCCAAGACCTGCCTCTTCACTTATGGGCTGACCTGGCGATCTAGACCGGTGGCTGTTCCTGGTCACTGCCACTAACATGCACTGCTCGCCTGTCTTGAGTACTTACCAGTGGGGGCACTGCCCCTCCGACTATGCCACCACCCTCAGGTTCAGGGTCCCCTCCCCTTGCAAGCAGCCAGCCCTGCCATCTCTGACAGCAGAAGCCCAGAAGTACATATTGGAGACTGCTGTAGTTCAGTCAATATAGGTCGTGTGAGTTGTGGGAAGAGGAGAGGGATTTCTTTCCTCTGAAACAGCCTGCAACTAGGAAGCTGTGGATACTGCTCTACAGATATTACTATTTGCTTCTCCATCTTCCATCAGCTTTTGGACTGTCTCTTGGAGACATAGCACAGGATTTCTAACAGTGTAGCTGCACTGGAAGGGTTTATTATACTGGACTGTGATCTAGCACACTACAGTTTTTCTAAATGTGTCATTAGCTGGCAGGCAAGACAGAGCATCAGTCCTTTGCTATTTGCAGAGATGCATCTCAGCCATGGACTCTTTATCAGTGCTCATGTCTGAGGGGGCAGGGGCTGTCTCCCACCTGCAGACCTGTTCAGAAAGACCAGTCTGTACTCCTGGGTTACTGCTGCTGTTAAAGAGCATCTTTGCCATGAAGAGGTCACAAAAACTAAACTTTGCATTTTTATCTTTATATTCTCCATCAAGATAGATCCCAGGACACATGAAGCTGTACGTACAACATCCAAGTCCTTATGTTCCAGTTCATATCAATGGTTAGAGAAGCATTTCCAATCACCAGTTTTATCCCAGTGCCAGGTAAGAGGGAGATGGAAGCACTGGGGAATTCAACAGCGGTGACTTGTATTCTAGAGTATGCAGAAGGTAAGGGAGAGAAAAGAGAAGGTTTATTTCATCAGTCAGGATGAACATAAAACAAGATTCAAGTTTCAGTTGAGCACAAGTTGCCCCCAGAGAAAATACTTACCTTGAGATGTTGTATTTGACATTACCAAGCCCAAATTTCTCATAGCCACTCAAGTCGGGGAAATGGTCCTTCTCCATATTCTGCTTCAGGATTTCCAGCCCAACCTCCTTGGCTACAGGAAAAGTATGATCAGTTGTTGCCTTTGGTACTGTGTGGGAGTTCAGTTATGTGCTTCTGGCTTAGGAGATGGGACAGAGAGTCAGATAAGAGAGGATATCTCATCTGAGACCCAGCAGTGCCATTTCAGATCTTACTCCTAGTTGTGGCAAGAGTTGAACTTACTGACTTAATATCTGAAATTAAATGAACCTTGATATGATGTACAATGCTGCCAGGCAGCTTACTGTATCCAAGTACTGTGCTTTTAAACTTTCCTTTTCTTTATAGCCTGTGATAAGGTCACATCTTCCCCCTGCCCTCACTTCCCTATGTCTGTCATATCAGGATTCAATGCAATACCACCAGCAGCTCCTAAAAACATGACACATACCATATTCCAGCCCCTTCTGGGTGATCCTCACTTTGAGTCCAGGGCTGGCATTGAGTTGCCCACTGAGCAAACTTAAGAGAAGGAGAAAACAGCAAATCTTCACCATCTTCCTCACGTTTTATGGAACCTGTTAATAAATATTTTAAGTTATAGTAGACATTCATGCTATGTCATATGGTGGCTGTAGTCCCTTTCCCCTTCCCAGGGCAAGCTGTTCTGACACCACCTTTCCTTCTAGAAAGGAGAAAGAAGAAAGCCCAGCAACTATGGAAGAGAGGACCTGTTCTGCACAGACTTACAGAACTAGAGCTCCTCAGGGTAAAGGAGGACAAGTCAGCCTATTCACTATCATAGGAAGTGGAGAAAGTGCTTGGGATAAGTCTACATGGACAAACCCTGTTGAAAAGGAAGAGGCATTGAATTTTTAGGCTATAATTTTATCTTTTCCCCCTCTAGCTAGTGATTTTTTTCCCCCCAAAAATATGTGGACCTTCCAGTGCCTCTTGGCGATTTAACAGACAACATTGGGTCTTAGTATTTAGAAAACCTGATCAGCTCAGTTATAGACAGATATCCCCACTGCAGGAGCCACTTATTAATATCTCAGCCACAACTCTGGGAAGACCCTTGTGTTCCCTCTTGACAGTCAAGAAAAGAAGATTATTTTGTGCCAAATTACAATGTTCTTGTTTCCCCTAGGCTGCATGCTAATAAATGCATTAAGTTTTATCCAGGAACTCTCCTCACAAATATCATGGTTCAATGGATGTTTATTTTTGCTTTCTTAATTCCCATTAAACAACTTTTTGCCCGTGATAGGAAGATAAGCACTTCCCACAGGGCAATTTGTTTTAAGACAGATTGACTTTACCCCTCTCCACCATAAAGATGACTTTTAGGTTAGAGACCTAATTTTTGAATGGCTCCAAATGAAACCAGTCCCACCCAAGGATATTAGGGAAGGACAACCTTCTGTGAACGACAGATTATTTTTTTCATTCTGGATATTAAGGCACTGTCCTCAGCTGTGAGTGTCCCCTAAAATTTTCTGGGAGATGATAAAAGAGCAGATTCCCCTGCTGATGAGCCCAAACAAGTTAAGGGAAACAAGAGATTAGAAATAATATATAAGTTATTAGTAAAGGTACTTACATGGCCTTTATTAATTTGTTCTTATTAAATACTTTGAACATTTAAGTCCCTATCTATGAATGGGGAACCAGGCTATAGCATGCTTTAGATGAGGCTGGAAATCTCAGGTGCGTTTAAGTGAAGAAATATGGACACAAAGAAATGGTGTGGGAAATATACCTGGACTGTGACTTTTTAAAGATGTCTACAACAGTGTTAGAAGCTAAGTCATGGCATTCAACCCTATTAAAAAAACAGTGGTGATGTGACCAAAATAACAGAGAGAGAGATGGATTTGTTTTCAAGCATTTTCCTTCTTCCCTGCAAGACACTAAAAAGGATCTTTTGGATGCCTGGAATAAGACATCCCACTTTCCTGGCAGATTTGCTTCCAGAACGTCAGCTACCAAAACAAGAAAACAAACCAACAGGAGAAAAAATACCCACCACCATCAAATTACAATATAAAAAAACCACAAAAATAAACCACCACCAAACATTTGAGGAAAACTAATTTGCCTGGCAGCAGAACAAGAGTGCTAAGTAGAAAACTTTCTGTGAAATAGAAAAAAAACCAAACCAAACCAACAAAAAAACGCCAAACAATAAAAACCATTTCAGGAAAGATGGGGGTTTAAAATAGATTTGCTCGTCTTCCTCCTAAAATTCAATGTCTACCTCTGAGGTTAGCCAAGGTAGGTAAGCTGAACTTATACCAGTTACATATATTAGTTGCCAGTGATGACTAATCACGGTATGGTTTTGGGGTGATCCTTCAGGTAATGAGGGAGCTCCCACACCTCCTCTTGGTCATTCTTCACAAAGAGAACTTGCTCCTAAAGACAGATACCTTTTGAAAGACACCCATCTTCTGTAAGATGCTAGTAAGTAACTTGTCAATAACCCGAAACAACTTACATCCTGACAGTAAATTCTGCTATTGGCAGCTTCTCTGTAATACTGCAAGACTTGTCACTCCCTTTGACAGCATGAAAAAAACCCAACAGCATGCATACCCACCCCACAAAAAAACCCAGAAACTAACCTCAAAAACCAAGCAGAAACTCACAATCAAGAAAATATATGTGTGGCAACCACTGGTTATGACTAACTAGCTAACCCACGATAATGCCCCACAGTTTCCCCTGCATTTGGTGGGCTATGCAGTGGATGATCACTTGGCTCTCCCCACCTTCTCATGCATATCACACAGTAGTTCTTGGTGGCACTACAGGATTTGCCACAGGGCTGGTGAATGAGTGAAGCAAATGCCCGTCCCAGGGGCTTCTGCGACTGTATCTAAACTGAGATGGAGCTATGCTGTGTGAACCAAAGGCAGCACGTAGCCTGACAGTCAGAAGCAGTTGCTGCCAGCAGGGTCTCCCAGGGAGAGTGGGAGAAGGCACCTTGATGGAGAATTTTAAAATCAAACTGAACAAAAATCAGAGAATGGTTTTGCTTTTTCCTTAGAGCTGTGAGCAGTCCTCTGCTATCTGTTGTTGACAGTATGAATTGCAAAGAGGACACATTGTTATGGTTGTCCTTATTTCCAGCTGCTACACTGCATAATGGACAGCTGCAAATACATGGGAGTGTTTTTTCTAACATTGTTTTCATGTAATAAGTTTTAGTTTCCACAGGGCTGCTGCAGAGCTGAGATGAAACCATCTGTAAGCAGAAAATTGTCTCTCTCCTAATACCTGAAAAATTACTGTGATGCTACTGAATCATTCACTAGCTGTTTCATTATTAAAGATAATAATATACCTCAAACCTCTAAAATATTTTGAGTCATGTCCACAATGTAAGCAAACTGCAAAATTATGAGATAACATTGAACTAAATTTTGCATAACAGTTTCAAATACTCCCACAGAACACTTCTGCCTTTTAAAACAGCTAGTATTTTCTTTTAACTGACAGAAATTGAGAGGTGAAAAAACTCACCACTTCACATGTAGAACAAAAGCAAAGTACTGGAAGGAAACATATCTTTGACACAGGCATAGTTCTCATAACTTAAAACCTCAAAATTTAACCAGATTTAGCTACATATTTCTTTTCCCAACAAAGCCGTTCCACAACAAAAAGTAATCATGACATACCTCTCCTCCAAAGGCTGAAGAGAAGACCCTTGCTGTACCAGACCACAGGGCTGAGGATGCTGCCAGAAGAACCCTCTGCAACCACAGCCCTGTCTTTTAAAGGAAAGAGCTTGAGGAGAGCCAATTGCTGCCATCTTCAGCTGTATCATGGAGGGAGTGGCCTCTCTGGTAATCATGTCCCAAACTATTTTGGGTGTCCCAGGTTAAGTCTATCACTCTAACTTCATTTAGGAGCTAAGCAGAGGGCAGTGTAACTGCTGGGTGAGGGTGCTCAGGCACCAGGATGCTGAGCTTGGGGTGGTGTGTTGCTTTTGTGGCATACTGTTTTGGCACTGACTTTTCAGGTGGGCCTGAGAGGGAGCCCTACTGGAGACTCTATTCCGGTAGTTCCACAGGATTGATACCCATAGCCAGGTCTGTACTGTGAAAGAAATAAATGAATGTGCCACTGCTAGGAAGAACAGAGGGCAAACAACTGTCTAGGCTCATCTGTTCTGAAATTGCTCAGGATAGAGACAACCATAAATTATATAGTACTTATATTATAGTATACAAATATATACACTATAGTGTATTGTGTATGGTGCAAATACATAGTATCAAGTCCTTGCAGTCAATATTTTCTATTTCTTCTGCTTCCTTACCCGGTTAACCAGTACTTCAGCTAACCAGTACTAATTGGCTTGTCAGGGAGGCTTGATTTAATCAATTAGCTTACATGTAAACCAAGCAAATTCCCTCAGGCATGGAGCACTTTGGACAATCTGAATCACTTTATTGTGCAATCCATGAATAGAAAAGGGTAGACACTTGTCCATGAGTCAACAAATACTTCACAGATTTAACATTCACTGCAGGGAGTCACACGCATAATAATTTCATTATTTATATATCTGGCAACTGAGGATGAATAACTCCCACCCTCAGTTACATAAACCTCTCCTTTAAATTTTTTGGCACAAGTTCTGCCGTTCCTTCAAACCTTCAAAGCAAGGGAAGAGCTCCACTGTTTCCATCTACATAGATCTCCAAGATGTACAAACAACTAAATTGTCTGAAAACTATCTCAGCTTATCCTCATCATACCCTTTTAACATTTTATGGCTCTTCTAATGGACTACCACCCAGCTTAGGAAAAACTTTCATCAAAAGTTAACAAAGACACACTAAGGCTTCCAGAACAGTTTCATCATTTCTTTCTACAAATATAGCAATAAATGTCAAATAACTGCTTACAGACAAATTCAGATAGCACAAGTATGCTATAGTTTCTACATGCAAACTTTTCACATTTCAAGGTGTTTCAAAGAGCCTCTAAAAGGAATGTTTTATTTCAATTTTCTCTGTTGAGCCACCAAGCATTTTCTTCAATCTATATGCTAAAGGGGATATAGACTGCGAACCTTTTTACCCAATACACAAGAAAGCCAGTGAGCTTATCAGTATGGCAGTCAGTGGAGACTTGTTGTTTCGTCTCTGCAGATCACTTTGGCTTTGCATGAGGCCAGTTGTTGCCTCTGGCTCCAGCGGTCCCTTTTCCCTGCCTCCCCAATTCCCCCCTTTCTCCAAGCACTCTAGTCTGCAGCACGCTGATGGATATGCGTCATTCCCATTGTTCTGTCAAATGGGAAGCAATACCAGATCAAAAATGGCACACTGCCAGCGGGTTAGTATAGGAAGGTACAGGGGAACTGTGGTGTACAGAGCATCCTCTTTAGTCCCTGGAGAAACTACTACTTTATCACTTTATGAACAACAGCCAGAGGACTAGACCTTAAGGGGCAGTGTTGTGCTAAGCCATGATTCGGGTCTGAAAAGGCCCATTGAGCTGTGGCACTCGGTCAGTTCTGGAGTACATGTCCCATTGGAAGACAGAAAAGATAGGCACCAGGGCTTTAGTTTTCTTTTCCCCCTATATCTCATGAATTCTCCCCCAAATAGGCAGAAGAAAGTGCTTGAAGTGTTATCAGTGAGGGACACCAATATAAAAATCTCAATTTCTTTGAGGTTTTCTTCCATTCTTTTTCTAGTCACTCTTCACCTACCACAGAATACAATGCATTGGAAGTCCTGCTGTGATTTACTGCTGTTTGGTTTCAGGATGCTTTTTTTAGTAACAAAATGTAGCAGCCAGCTAGATAAATAAACCGATTCAGCTAAAAGTCAGATGCAAGCCACATTTCTGTCCCAAGTTGGAACCGAACTTTCTTTCTATAGAGTGACATTTGTAGACTAGTTTTCCTTTCCGTACACCTTTAATATCTCCTAGTTGATGTCACTGGTGACACTGACATTAGACAAAAGAAAGCTTCCAGCTCCATTTTACAAATATGACAGGTACAAAGTTATTTGGAGATTGAAACCTTCAAGAGCTGCAGCTTCTCACAAACAATGAAGAACTGCTGGATGACGTAAAGGCTAAGAGCAGCCTTGGCTGCAGTGAGCAAGAGGCTGTGGGGTTTCAGATCCTGGGAGGAGTGAGCAAGACAAAGAACAGTATTACAGCCATAGGCTTCAGATGAGCAGATTTCAGGGCCCTGCTTGGCAGGATCTGTGGGAAATGGCCCTGGAGAGCAGAGGTCTAGAAGAGCTGGCTGGTCTTCAAGGGCAGCTGCCTCAGAGTATAAGAATGGTCCATTGCAATGCTCAGACAGTTCAGGAACTGTGGCAGAAAGCCAGCATGGATGAACACAGAATTCCTGAGTGAACTCAAACACAAAAAGGAAGCACACAGAAGATGGAAACTGAGACCAGCTACTTGGAAGGCACACAAAGATATTACTTGCATAGGAATGAAGTCAGGAAAGCCAAAGTTCAGTTGGAGCTGAAATTAGCTTGGGAGGTGGAGAACAACAGGAAAGGTTTCTCAAAGTACATCAACAGCAAAAGGAAGGCTAAGGAGAATGTGGCCTTATTGCTTAATGGGATGGGGAACTAGTGACAAGAGACATCGAAAAGGTCATTCTTACTAGCAAGACTTGTCCTCTGGCCTCCCAGATTGCTGAGTTCCTAGCAGAGTCTGTGGGAGTGAGGCAGCACTCACAGCAGAGGAAGACATGAGTCAGGATCACTTCACCCACTTGGACATATGCAAATCCATGGGACCAGACAGGATGCATCTATAGAGGTGCTGAGGGTTCTGCCTGGCTGATCTCATTATGAAGATGCTGTCTACAACCTCCAAAAAGTCATGGCACTTAAGAGAGGTTCCTCATGACTGGGAAAAGGCAGACATCACATCTGTCTTCAAGAAGATCAAGGAGGATGATCCAGTCAGTCTCACCTCAGTCCCTGGTAAGGTTATGGAGCAAAATGTCTTAGAAGCCATTTCTAAAGAACATGAAGGATAAGGTGACTGAGAGCAGCCAGCATGGGCTTTCCAAGGGCAGACCAACCTCATTGCTTTCTGTGATGAGCTGACTGGTACTGTGGACAAGGGGAAGGCAGTGGATGTTCTATACCTTGATTTCAGCAAGGCCCTTGACAGAGTTTCTCTTAGTCTTATTACCAAGTTGGTGACACATGGGCTGGAGAAGATGGGTGGAAAATTGGCTGGACTGCCAGACTGAGAGAGCTGTGATCAGCAAAGTCCAGCTGTTGACCAGTAACTAGTGGAGGTCCCACAGGGATCAGTACTGTGACCAATACTGTTTACTGCCACCTCAGGACAGGGTGCACTCCTGGCAAGTCTGTGAATGACACCAAATTGGGGGGAGCAGTCCACATGCTGGAGGGCAGGGCTTCCATTGAGGGAAACCTGGGCAAGCTGGAGAAGTGAGCTGATGGGAACCACATGACGTTAACAAGAGCAAGTGTGAAGTCTTGCATCTGGGATGGACTAACTCCCTGCAGCAGTACAGGCTGGTGGCTGTTTAGAAAGCAGCTCTTCAGAAAAGGATCTGGGAGTCCTAGTGGACAAAAAGTTGAACATAAATCTGTAGGTCCAGGTAAATGATCCTTCCCTTCTATTTGACACTTCCATTTGGAGTACCGTGTCCAGTCTGGGCTCCCCAGTACAAGAAGGATGTTGACATGCTGGATCACATCCAGCAAGTGCTACCAAGGGGCTGGAGAACATGACCTGCAAGGAGAGTCTGAGAGATCAGGCCTGTTTAGCTTGGAGAAGAGAGGACTTGAAAGACCTTTTGTTGTCTACAACTTTTTGTTCACAGAATACAAAGAAAATGGAGCCAGGCTCTTCTTGGAAGAGTGTGGTGATAGGACAAAAGGCAAGAGAACAAGTTGGAACATGGGAAATACTGATTAGGTATTAGGAAAAAAATTTACTTTGAAGGTAGTTAAATAGTGGAATAGGTTGCCCGGAAAGGTTGTGGAACCTCCATCCTTGGGGGGGTTCAAGACTCTACTGTACATAGCCCTTAGCAACTTGATCTAATTAGTCCTGTTTTAAGCCAGGGTCTGGGCTAGATTATATGATTCTATAATTCAGTGGTAATTCACTAGATTTTATAAATCTATTCCCACTGTTGGTATCCAGTTACAAAGGGACAAATTGCGACATTCTTACAAAGAATAAAGTCTCACTCCATACACAAAGTTTAGTTTTGCTAACACTAATGGAGATAAACTGAATAATACAAGAACTGGTTCCTAAAATTAATAAAATGTGGTGTCTGTAACTAGTGAAAAGAACCAGTCACTTCTCATCAGGCTGCAACAAATTTTTCTAAAGCAGCTACACCCAATGTACTAAAACCCAACAGATTCAATTTGTGAAAAATAATTAAGAAGTTTTACTAAAGCATTTAAAATAGTGATGAAAAGCCATGCTTCTAATGTTATAGCATCCACTCCCTACAAGCCAACAGAAAGAAGACTACATTTCTCTCTTATTATTGCTTAAAAGTAAAGGGATATTAGGAGTGACTGTGAAGGTCCTCATCTCCCTCTTCCTCATGTTTGTAGTGAACATCAGTGGAAATCACCAGATGACCCTGAGGACAGAATAACATGTAAAATTACCTTAAATTTCAGACGGACGTATTCAGGATCAGTACTCTGGGACTAGATCCTATGACAAGCCCCTCAGCAGAGCAGGAGACAAGAGTGACTTTATGCCTCCTGAACTTCAGTTAACTTTAGGGTAGGAATAGGCTCTGATCTAAGTTAATACAACCCACCCAGAAGAACAATATACTACTTTCAGGCTGAGTAACACTTACCATGGAGACACTCAAGTTGCCTATGAGCTGCCTTAGAGAATGGTCAGAGTAGTGAGGACTCATGCACTCAACGCTCCTAAGCCCTGCTGGGGACAGCAGAGCTGTCCTTGTGGTGTCCCCATGCTGGCATACTCCAACAGGCCAGTGGGCCCTTTACAACCTACAACTGCTAGGGCTGGGGGGCTGGAGAGCTCATTTCTGATCCAGTTTGGATTTTATAGCTAGAGTATAGTTAAAGCTTTGCTATTAGCAACATGTGGATCTACCCAGCACAGGAACACACAGAAATGCTCAGGCCTGAAAAAGAAGCAATATTATTCAACAAGAAATAGGGCTCCTCACCTCATACATTTTTATTACAGGTCCAGTAAGGGTAGTGTGGGCCAAGTTAAGAAGAGGAAATCCTTTTCCTAGTTTATCTTTGGAAAGGATAAATATAAATACATATTAATGTAATAATAAAATGCACTTCAGAAGCATCTTTCTCAAGGAACTCAATTTGTTTTGCAATTTCCCTTTAATCAGCTGTCCTTGCGCTTCTCAAGGAAGCTATTATTCATATGTGCTAAAAAGCAAAAAGTCCTGTGAAAAAGTTGCATACAAACCTCTTACAATCCCTCAGCTGTCTGACGCTGGGATATGACTGCCTTTGCTCCTCTCCAGATATCTGCCTCACAAGATCTGGTTCCTGCTGTTTCCCACTCTGACTTATTCTCCATCTTCCTTTCATTTTCTTCTCTACCTGATCCTCTAATCCCATCGGTCCCCTTATTCTCATCTATCCCTACTTCCATGGATCAAGCCCAGCTCTATTCATATCTGCTTTTCCAAACATCTGACTTTTGCAACCCTCCCTTTCAGTCTCTTTCCTTTCTCCTCATCAACAGCTCCCTTCCTTCCTCAGCAGTCTCCTCACCTCTCTTTACTTCACAGGCATCTTTTGTACTTTTCCACCTGCTTCTTTCCACCTTCACCTCTTTCTTCCTCATCCCTCGGTCTCTGCACCCCACTGAGCTGATTTTCTACTTCGTCCTGCCTGTGGCAGCAGGTGAAGCACAAAAGCAGAGGGAGGTGATAAAGGCAGAGATGTTACCCCCAAAGCCACGACCTGCAAGTGTGCCTTGGCGCTTCCCCAGTTTGGGCCATCCTCCAATCATGGCTTGACTGTGTTGGGACAAGACCAAGGCTCTGCTGCCACGCTGCATCCAGTGAAAATGAAACCCAAACCCAGTGTTTGGAAAGCAGCCAAGACTTGCTCTGTCCCAGACCCTGATCCAGGTGACCGAGAGACCAGGACTGAAATCCAGTGTAGAGTAGATCTGTCCAGGTGCAGCCAAACGGACAGAAACCCTCCCATAACACAGCATTTAAAGCTGGCCACTCCCTTTTACTGTTTCAGTCTTGCTTTCCACCAGCTGTGCTCAAGAACTGGTCACAATCCTTACCATTGATTACTGGGATCACTGCACTCCGTAAAGTGTAAGACAGAAAATTCTCCACCAGTGACATCTGCTGTGAGGGGGAAAACACATTTGGTGACTGTTGCCTGACGCTTATGGAATTGCAGCTTGACAGTGGAGATGGAGGGCTAGAACTAGAGTGACATGCAAAAAGATCAGATCAGAGCTTGGCAGAGAAAATCTCAGGTAAAAAAGATACTTTTTGGCTTAAGTTGCAGCTGAACAATGTAAAACATACATGGCAAAGAGGTGTCTATTTTTCTTGCAGTAAGTGAATTTGAAGTCTATTTTATTTTTTTCTGTATGTTAAGTATCTGGGTTGAACCTTAACTTTAGGAATGAAATCTGTTCAACTTCACTTTAGCTGCCAGGACTCAGTTCTCAGAGGTGAACTGTTCCGTGGGTGGTGAGAACTGCTCTGTCCTGGTATTCCGTTTTATGCTACTGTGATTAGTGTCTTTTCCCCTTCACCTAAAAGATGGAGGTTGGGCTGAGCTGCTGCAGAGTCGCACTGACCATTTCTCAGTCTACACTGAATGATCTAAGCAGTGGCATGGCATTTCTTTTTTTATGATATTTGGTTGAAATGATTCAAGGTAATTCCTGAAACTGAGCTTAAGCCTGACTGTATTCACTCCAGCTGCTACGCCTACTCCATCCAGCTGTGAATTCAGGCTAGAATGTGAGAAACGGCTAGAAGAGGTGCTAGCCCCATGCCTGCCTTTGTGCTGCTGGATGCAGAAGTGAGCAGAATCAACTATGACAGCTTGCTAGGTCAGGCAGACCCAGGCAGGCATTTCTCTTTGTTTCAATTAATGTTACACAATAATAACTCCATAATATTTGGAGCCTGTGATGAGAAAAAAACCCCAACCTTCCAAGAGGTATTTCCGCTTACTGGAAAGAAAAAGAAAAGCAGGGAATATACTATTTCAAAGCAGAAAAAGCAGTGGCAGATGATATCCCCAAAACAGATCAAGAATTGTCCATCAACAAATTCAGATTAATTTCTTCCATCTCTTGAAGGGCTCAGCTACCTTTTCTAGGCACTGAAACCATCAACTTACCTCAGAGAAGCCAAGAGTGGAGTGCAGCAGGGAGAAATGGAGCCTGAGGAAAAGAAGAGGATTCACTAGAAAGGGTGAAGGCACAAGTTATGCACACTGCTTGAAGGTTCGTTTGTGGGATTTCACAATGATTTCATGCCGATTCACACATTTAACTTTGCCAAAGACTCTTTGATTCCCAACAGCGTTTAATCAAAACTGGCACAGCTGCAAATGAGCTCTAGAGTCACTGGGATCTTTCTGATAGTAATCTTTTACAGTCAGGGGTAGTCCTTGGCTGTGACCATAATAAGACTTAGGAAACCACATTTTTCTGGAATTGCCATTTCCTGCAATGGCTGAACGACACATTCTTCAAATGTTCATTATGATTTGAATAAACTCATATCCATTCTTAACCATTATGATTTCTTAAATTTTTCCACTGATACCTGTAAAGCATTCTCAGATCACAGTAAATATAATCCTGGGGGAAAAAACAATATTTTGAAGAACAGAAGAACACATTCTTGTGTCAAAATCTCTAAAAGACTGGCACCGTTACTTCTTAAAATTATACTGATGGGCTCTGATCACCCTTAAGTCCTATTTTCCTTTAAAAAGGTCCAGTGACCAAAACTAAGAAAAAGCTGCTCATGTTTTTCTTTAACAAAAATCTAATATGTTAAAAAATATCATATATTCAGGAATTCTGTCCCAACTTGGCATATAGCGCTAACAAGATGAAACACTGATGTGGGCTACTTGCCTGTAAGTCTGTGCTTCTACCCACCTGGTGTATTTAGGGAGAAAGTGCTTGTATACCCAGCCCAGTTTGAAGTGTGAATAAAATTTAAGACAGCTGAGAACACCCATAACTGTAGGAAAGAACAAAACCAGCTAGATCTAAGCAAAATCAAACAGGTTCTGAGCTTTACTTCAAACTACAGGCACCTTTCTAGTCTCATTTTTTGATGGTGTGGTGTCTGCTGTTGCACTATGTGCTCTGTAGTCTCACTTTTCCCTTCCTCATGGGCGTACAGAGAGCTAGTTACAGTGATCCAGTACCGTGTTTGCACTTTTGCAATCCTGTTTATGATGCTCAGCCATGGCATGGCAGCAACATTTAGAGGGTTTCAAATAAACTGCTGGACTTCATCCTCCAACATCAGCACAGACTGAAACAAACGCCTTTAAGATAACAAATAAATTGAACATTGTCATCTGGAACGGTATTTAACCTATAGGAAGGGGTAGTATCATGTTGTACAAAAGACATGGTTGTTCCACAATATTATTATATTTCATCTGAAAGACCAACTTGTCAGAAGTATCTTAGAGCCCCTGTGAGGACGAAGGTAACTAATTTTCTCATGGTGAAACAAGCACTGTCAGGCTGACACAGTGAAGTTCTGCTGTGTCCTAATGTTGGGATCATTAGTGTGGCTTACTGAATTTTCCTTGGTTACCTCTTCAGAAGTAATGAGATAATCAACTTCTGTTTGGTTATTGTCAGATTGGCTCTGGTACTGGCTGTCTGCAAGGAAAAAACAAAACAATCTTCTGTGACTATGCACAGATAGATACTGCCTTAGCTACAGGCACAAACACAATAGCTTTTGTGACTGGAAACACAATGTATAAACCTTGTATTTGGTCAATATATGTAGATAGTGAAATAATTTGTGAATTTATCGCTTTCTGCCAGCAACTGAGATTGCGTGAGTGAAGTGATAATACTGCCTTGATGGCTTCCTTATCATTAGGATCATTTAAGTCCTTGCATGGCTGACACAATTGGCTCACTTTCAACCTAATGAAAAGATGTCTGAGAATACACCGAACTGTTTTACAGCAAACAAGTTAGGAACACTGGGCATCAGATAATCAGATTTTTATATGTTACAATTTATTCTTGAATAATCATTCAACCTCCCACATGGAAAAAATGGCTTTTGTAAGCAGTTCTCTGCACCTGACTATTGAATTCTACACTATATGGTGCACGTTTCCTCCCTGTGAAATGCAAAAGACCAGTGTGCATATTTGTTGCAGACCAGTATATGCTATTTTATGATGTTCTCTATGGTTTTCAAAGGATCTGGAAGATCCCTGTGTGATTTGTTCAGCCCCAGCACTGAATGTTACCTTCTAGCTCATGTTACTTACTAGATTCCCTGTAAAGATGTGCTGGGTGGTTGAATTTGGCAGAACAGCAAATACTTCTACACAGCCAGTGACCTGTAGCGTGCATCTGTCTGTATTCAAACTGACCACAGGTGGTGATGTAGCCATCAGCTTCAGCAGCACCGGGCACGCTGTTACGAAACTCAGAGCCATCTGTGGAATTTTGAAGAGGGAAAAAATGCTGAATGCAGAGCTAAGCTTTTTTTAAGCTACAGCTTCTGTGGCTGCATTGTAATCAGGTGCTATATACCAAACCTCTCATTAATTAATCTATATTTAAAATAGTTAATTTTAATTACAGTAACTGAAATGACAAAATTAGTATTGCATACACTCAGAGTTTCAGAGACCATAAAACACATTATGAAGTTTTAGACCCACTGATATTGAACATATATAAATAATTTAAAAGTTGTTCCTGAAAAATATATTTCAAGAAGAGAGGATTAGCACTGAATGTTAAAGAAATGAGGGAAATGAGTGATTCTAGAAAAAATAATTTAATGACCCTGACAATATAAAGAATTTGAAAAACAGGCAGTCTTCCAGAGCAGACACTCTTTTGAAAAACAGAGAAACTTCTAGAGGACAAAACTTTAGTTTACAATGCCACAGTTTCTGAATTCAGTAATTTTATAGTAAATGTTGTCATGTTAGGGATTTTTATAGCATCTCATAGTATCTTAATTTCTTGCATCCCATTTATAGACTTGGCTACTCATGGCTGTTACTTCCCATTGTATATAATCTCCAGTAGTCATAAATTTGATACCTTTGCACAAAGAAGCCAGGCTATCAACAGTAAAGATACCATTACCTTGAAGAAGAACAAGAGGAGACTGGTCTTACAGAAGTCTACCACTTAGTTTTTAGAACTGTTTCAGAGACTCAGAGCAAATCCAGCACGTAGTGTGGTAGAGAATGACTACAGAGTAATGTGATATAGTTAGGAAGAACATAGAGTTATGATGGGGTAGATGTATATTTGAATCTTGCACTAATCATAAACCAGCTCAGTTTCCTTGTCTCCTCCAAACTTTTGCAAATGATCTAGTACACAGATAATATCCATAAGAAACATTAGCTACTGCTCTTCCTTAATAGGTCTGTACAAGTAAAAGTACTCACCTCAGGAACAAAATCTTTGAATAAGGCAGTATTTAGGTTAAAAGTAGTAGCAAGCTGTAAACAAATAAAATAAATTAGATTATATCATCTTGAAAATGAGGTTTTCCTTGGGGGAAAAAAACATATTCTGTTTACTTTAGTTTTAGATAATCCATGTTTTGATTTAATATTTCCTTGCCCCAGAACGATTCCTACGGAACCCACGGTACTCTGTGGGACAGAAGGAGACAGATTTCTCACGGGCATGGTTCAGAAACGTGTGCCACTGAACAAGCATTTTCTGTGAAAGAAAGAGGTGTCCTGCTTACTTCCTGCCTTTGGGACTTTCTTAGATGAAATATACTGAACTATCAGAGGCAGGACTCAAAAATCTCACTCTCCCTTTTGCTGCTGACCAATGTGACTATGTTTGTCAGTGCTGTTTGTGTCACCAATTTTTACAAAGACCCTCCTAGCACTATTTCAGTTGGCAAAACTTACTGGAAACTGACTATTAATGCCAGCGTGGAAACACCATTTCTGAGAGAAGTCTTGTATGTTCTTCACCCACAGCTCAAAGCTCAGTTTCCTTCTACCTGCTCCTTGCCTCACTCTGCTGTTCTGTTAAGTCTGAGGGTTTATTCTAGCTCTCAACGTAGGCAATACATTTGTTGTGGGCTTCTATGCAGCAGACTGTGGCTTCAGTACACTTCTTCCTGTCTCACCTTTCCTTTTCTATGTGGAATCCATGCAGAGAAAAAGATTTTTTTTTTTTGTTCTTCCTGCAACTCCCCTAACACCAACTCTGTGATGTTTATGCCTGTCATTCCTTGACCAGAGCTTCCAAGAAGTTCAGACTTAGGCATGAGGGAGACTTTGACTATTTTAAATCATAACATACACAATGAATATCATGTATCCCTCCTACAAGTGGTAGAAGTGTGACCCAGCTCTGTGTGAAATGGCAAAAGTAATCTGTTAGTCTCCTTTGCTGACTATCCATGCTGCTGATATTTGTAATTCTATTAGATACAAATTAAACTTACCTCTTCAGAGATGGTGATGTTAAAGGCTCCTGCTCTGTAGTAAGCCAGTGAAGCAGACTGAAGAAAATAATTAGAGACTCCAACGTATACCATGGAATCATCCTGGTTTGGGAGAGCAAATGGAGCTGGCACAAAGGGAGGGTCCATGTGACTTCCTACTGGATAGACTGTGCCCTGCAAAAAGCCATCAAGTATTTTTAGTTGTAAACATTTGTGTCTGTCAGAATGCATTAGCAGTGGTTGAACAGAAAGAATGTTTCCTAATTGGAAGAAAAGGTTAACATTAAAGAAAACCTGACGTAAGCAAGTAAGTTTGTGATATGCCCTAAAAATCAGCAAATTCAGGCTCTTTTGTAAAATACAGAAATCACAGAGAAAATCTGGCCTCCATCCTTTCAAAGTGTGAATTTGAGCATTCAAGTGAGTGTTCTGAACTACAGCTATGAGACACAAAAAAAAATCCTCTGGACCACAGTTTAATTTCTCTTGTGGCAAAGACACATTTGTTAATTTAATTCTGAGGGTGACATTTCAAAAAAATCTTCAGGCAGACCCAAAAAGCACTGGAAGTTGCTTAGGACAGGAACACAAAGGAGTCTTTTAATACCACCTAACTCTTAGCCCTGGTCCAGCTTCTCGTCCTCCAAGACCTAGTTTGTGTGCTGCACATGTGTGTGATCTTGGTTCAGTTATACTAGGAAAATAATGCTTAAAATGTGAGAAGGTATGTGAGCTCAGGCCATTTAACACAAGAAAAGTAAGACCAGACAGTAAGTAGTGTAATTACTGTAATGGTTAGTAGCTGAAAGATTCAACGGTAAAAATATTGACATAGAAAGGTATAAAATCCTAAGAAAAAAGGGAGAGTTGGAAGCTGGCAACTCATAACCATCAAGAATCAGCCTGTTCCAGGCAGCAGTAAAGACCAGTAACTTCCTTAACTGGTTAATAACTGACTTACAACAACTCATCCAGTATCACATCAGGGTGTCAACATGTTTAAGCTTAGCCTGTAAGTTCTAGTTAGCTGTAGTAGCTGATAAATAATTGCTCAGTAGTTTCAAGCTATGTATACCTTGCTTGTGGAGTGTTTTTTGTGGGTGGTAAAAGTTGCTTGAACAAAATAACCAAGAGGGAGAGTTTCAACCATAGCTCTAGCACATCTTTCTTAACTGAAGTCGGTTGTGAGAGCCATGGGGATGCTCTGAATTACAAGGACTGTTGAAGCTGCTGTAAAAGCTGGGCATTGCTGAGATATATCTTGCCAACAAAGGTGAAAAATAGATAAGAAAGGAACTGCTGTGTGCTGCTCCAGGACTGTCTGTGAGAAGTCTTTTTTTTTTGTGTGTGTGTGATCTGTACATATACAAGATGTTGACTCATCTCAAAACAAATCCTTTGGATTACAATGACATTAGTAGTCATCACAAATTATGTATCACTGGTAGCGGGTGAACACCAAGCAGCAGTGGAAAAGCTGTGTATCTAAAGAATACTTTTATGCTGTATAAACAGCACCTCTGAAGAGTTTCAGTTCTGAAATAACAGAACTATAAACAATAGCTTTGGTTAATTAACAAATGCAGTTAATTTATTAGATAAACAACCATATCTGGTTTCTAAAATAGATCTTGACCAGAACATCCAAATGTCTTATTGCTTTTCTAATTAAATATAGGAGAGGCTGAGTAAGACTGTAGTGAAAGAAAATGAATCAACACAACAGACAATCAGAAAAGTCTTAGAAAGCACACTGATATTAAAGACAAATTACCTTCAAATCCAAGTTAATGTGTGATTTGAAGACTGCTGGAGAACTGACTAAGGAATAGTCTATTTGTGCAAAGGCATCAATCTGGCTTAAGACTAGAATGATGGACAAAAACAAAACAGCTGTTATTACAAAACCACATCACAAACAGTTATTGTTTAGGCAAAGGCAAAGGCATTATAGAAATTATGAATCTGAAGAAGAAGAATGGTAGGATAAGGAAGAAGAAAATTAAAAAAAACTTGCTATAAGGGAAAAAGTGAAAGCATTCCCTCTAGAAAAGTCACCACTTCCTCCTGGTTTAGGCCTTGTTCTCCTGTTGTTCACAACTCAATACACTCCTCAGAAATCTCCCCCATGCCGTGAAAGGAGTATCTAGGGCAATGTCCCCTTTTTTGTTATGTGTTTGCACAAGAGAACTAAATTGCCCTACACAATTAGTAAAATACTGGTAAATACTACTAATTACTTTGGAAGACGCCATTAGGACATTTTTACACATATCAGTGTTGAAGACAAGGGATGCTTGTTCACAATAGAGGGCCCTTTGTCAAACAATATGATTGATGACTTTTTCTGAAAGCCACTCACATGCAGCTCCAGTCTGACTGTTATTTTTGATTGGACTGCAGGGTCTGTTCATAGTGTATAAAAATCCGATGAGTTAAAGAGAAATGGTGAATTCACACAGAGATTATGAACTCCTCAATATGACAGCACAGATAGGAGTTCCCTTGAGCCTGCTGTGTTTAGGTATGCGCTGCATAAAAAAATAGTCTTGATAACCATGATTTTCAGTAATATTTGCCACTGCTTGGAACATGGCAGGTATAGGCCAATTCAGGAAAAACAAGTGTCTACTTACTCTGCTTCTAAATAGCAGAGCAGATAACAGAAACATCCACAATGCAAAGTGAATAGTGGGAACAAACTCTCTGACCTAAATCATAGTACTTAGTGGAATTAAATGAATTTGAATCGACAAAACCTACAAATATTCTTAATCTTGGGAAAAAAAACCCACCAATAACAACAACAAAAAGAAAAGAAAAAAAAAAAGCTGTGGGATTGATTATAGTAGTGAAAATCTTATATTTATATGCTTTTTGGACACAGATGTCTAGTGTCTTCATGTCTCTGCAAGAGTAACACAGGAATTGCTACTGGTGTGAAAAGAAACACGCTTAGTGTGACACTGTCTTCCTGCAGCATCTTGTTATCTCACTGGACTCAAGTTTCAGGACCACAGTGCAGGATGGGATGTTTGCTAGGTCTTTAGCAGATTATTGCTAAACCAAGTTTTTCTTATGTCCACAACACCAAAAGCACAAAAGATCAAAATGAAAATATTAGTCTCAAAATTCTAAGGAAATAGCACAGGTCAGCTACAACAGACTGAAAGATTACAGGTGACTTGCTATGGGCAAAGAAGAAATCTGAGTATTTTACATAAGATGCATGCAAGAGATTTCTAGGGTGGATTACGGAATAGATAAAGTACAGAACAATGGCTGTGGTTTTGTTCCTTCACATTTTTTCACCATGAACACAGGAAATGTGTTCTATGAAAATGACTTAACAAAAAGCTGTTATAAATAACTCACCCTTATGCTTTCTAAGCTGTGTATCCATCATTTGGATTCTGTCTTTGATATTTAGGCATAGCTATATGAAAAGAGAGACAAGTCAGTAATCTAAGTCCTGTACTTCCACTCTTCCCTTCACTAGCTGAAAGCGTCTTTGCAAACTTACATTTTTATCCAATTTGGTGTGAATTGGGTTCTCAAGATAATCAGATAGAAGGCTGTAGATCCAGCTGGAGGAAAGGAAATTAACACAATGACTTTTTACTACAGATTGAAATCTTTGAAACATAAAATCTGGTAGAGTGGGACATCAATGTAATTTATATTACTAAGAAGCAATTACAGCAATATCAGTAGACTGAACATTTGACTATCAATTTATGAGTCTCAGACAAATACTAGGAGTTCTCAGTCTCATAAAAGCTGTTTAGAAGGCAATCTGCAAAGCTTTGAATGTTCACGTTAATATGTTGATAAACAATGCTCGACTAGCCACATTTTGTCTAAGACAAAAAATGTCTAGAAGAACAAAATCAGAACTACAAGCATTGTTTCATATTCTCTTTTGAAACTTTATTCTTAAATTGTAGGTCAGCTTGTCAAAAGGCATAATCAGTCTAGACCACCTTCATATCTGCAAACCTCCATTTGCAATCTTGTACTGTTTAATATGCTTAAATGGCAATTTTTTCATATGCAGTATGTCTAGTCAGCTCATTTGCTGGCACATGCACTAAGAAGCATAGATTAACAGCACTTCACACACCCAGGAAAGGAGCCCAGTTTTGAAACCAAACCTTTAAAAATCTATTTTCCTAGCCTTCAATAGTTAATTGTATCCTGTTACTGGATCCCTAAAAATAAAAATTTGAAAAGTGACCCTTATGCTACAAACCCTGCTACTCCCCATAGAGTGATTAGAAAAACTCCTGTACATACCTAGATCCTCCATTTAACTTGACTTTTACACTATTAATGGTCAGTTGGCAATTGTGTAGCAATACAGACAAGCGGCCTGTGCTATCCCATGACACTTTGAAGATAACAGCAATAAACAGTCCTGAGATGGACACAGTAACTCTTCCTTCGTCTTTGCTGCTCAGACAAAAAAACAAACTCAGTCAAGGAAACATTTACTTTATAGGAACAATTTAAGAAACTACCTGTAAATCAGGTCTGAAAGGACTTCTTTCTTCTATCATCTAGAATGAAGAATGGGTTTTCTAGGGAATAAAATAATTAGGGACATTTATGGTATTCAAAAACAGATTATATGCATAAATTTCCAGGACACACATTTTCCAGTGTTGTGCAGGATCTGACAAGTTTGCAAAAATGTCACAATTTCACAGCAACACAAGCCTTCGAGACAGATCACCCTGAAGGCCTCTGGAACTGCAGCAGCAGAAGCCAGTTAGTTAATAAATACATAACTAAGTTCTCAACTTTGCAATTATTTCACTTTCTTCTTTCCTGTAACAATTTTCAATAACCCCTTTAAATGTACACATTCCTCCATTCTTTGTTTTTCCTGCTAAATTACTCCATTCCCCTTTAACGCAACATTCCCCAAACCATTAATTCTCCTTTCTGTAAAAATCCCTACTAAGACCCCAACAAAAATATCCTTATACTTAATTCCAGCAAATATAGGTATTAGGACTACAGTTAGGAATTGTAGAAGCTGTAGACCAACCAAGCGGGATACAGAGAGCTGTTAGAATAGCCTTATAAAAACCTCATCTACCACAACAGATCTAGCACCAAAAGCATCACTTTTCACCCCTTCATCCTGATTACTCAGTTTTCTTTTCCAGGCATTACTACAGTGGCTGCACCATCCTACAGAGAACGAGCCCAGCCCAATATGAAATTCAATCCGTGAATATCTCTGCTTTTCTCTTTATTTTTCAGGCTAAGCAAAAATCCTGAGGAAAGAAGTTGTAATCCCAAAAAATTAATCTTACCCCAGCCCCAAGCAATAGACTATCCCTGACAGTGAGTAGTACCGCCAGTCACAAAGTCCCTCCTACCACCACTACCACTTTAAACCTCACCTTTCAGTCCATACATGGGCACTAAGTGGCTATCTGGACAAAGCACCACTCTTAAATTCCTCATTTTCCAGTCCCTAACCAAACCACCATCCCACAAGCCATTAGGAAAAACATTTTCCCAAGGAGCATTGTGCAGCACTGGGACAGGTTATTTGGAGAGGTTGTGGCATCATCATCCTTGGCTAAACACCACTAGACAGCTGACCTGATGTAGTCTGGTGACTGCTCTGCTTTGAGCAGGAGGCTGGACAAACTGACTTTCAAGGATCCCTCCAACTTCGGTTTACCCATTTTACAGTGACAGGGACCATCACAAAAGGATCTGAGTCCTCCTCCTCCCTTTTTGAGCTACTTGGGAGATGGGGAGAGGCCCAGCTACTTAGGGTGCTCTGTTCCTGCATCCTCATATCTGCTCTTCTTCTGGAGGAATCCTGATTCAATAAGGTAGAGTCTCAGCTCCAGGCCTCCAGGAGCAAAGGACTGGCCAGGAGATTTTCAGACTGGCAGAGCACTCTGGGACACAGTGGAGAGGAGGGTTACAGTGAGAGCTGGAAGTACAGGGATAACACTATTGCAACTAAAAAGCCATGGCAAGACGCATCTTTACCCTGGGAACAGCTTAGGAGGGGTGGGTTGTCAGTGGCCTCCCTTGGGAAGCTCATTTTCAGCTGGCCCCTTTTTAGTCTACTATGCTGAAAGCAACATGTAGGACTAGGGAATGGAGAGGATGAAGAGCAGGGCATATTCAGTATCTCTCTAAACCTACACCATTCACAAAACATCATATTCAACAAAGCAGAACAGATTGTTCCTTCTGACCGTCAAAAAAGCAAGAAAAATGCTTCATCGTCTAGCTCCACCAAAGCTGGCTTTGGCCACCTCCACCACAATCTGCTTCGCCAAATCCTGCATACCAGCCCCCCACCTCCCTTGCTGCCTGTGAAGTCTTTGGAGTTTTATACATCTGGGGTGCCTCCAGATTATGTCCAGGTCCTCACCCTTCAGCAAGAGGGAAAGGTGGCTTCGTGTTTGGGAACAGCTGATTTGCCCTGCTGAACACAGTATCCTTTTCCTCACAATCTTGGCATGACAGAAGGAACAACAGACAGGCTGGAGGCACAGTGACAGCAGTTTCCTGACACCAGTACTGAGAATGAATGCAGAACTGCATGTCCGTGCTCCTTTGAAATCATGACATGCTGTGAAACTTGCAGCCTGGTGATCCATCTTGCTGTGCTATCTGGCTCACAAACAGACCAACGCCTACTGCTGTTATCAGTTAACCATTAACCCAAATTGCAGAGATTAGCACCTTGCAAACTTTTCTGATATCCCAGAAGTTTTAGCCCTCCCCTCACCCTCAAGAAAATCTAAAATATTGTATTAAAATTCTGTAGCAAAAATACTGAGATAAAAAAAGTGGGAAAATCAGTATGCAACCATGTCATTAAAGACAGTCTCATACTGTTCATGAACCTAAGTCAGTTTTCCATAGCGACCCAAATTCTGGAGTTTCCAAAGTTCTGAAAATTTGGCATTGTGACAGTGCCCTTCTTTTAATAGCAGCACTCTGCAAGTGAAGGTACACTCTACCAGCAAATAGATAATTAGCTATAGAATCAGCTTTCCAGTTATACTGTACAAAGAAAGTAACAAATGGGACCATGCAAACTCTGTGGTCCTGAATATTCATGTAATATAATGTAATACACAGTCTGGAAAAACTGAGCATGCTAACAGGTGTCTGACCTTATACTTCCCAAAGAGACAACCTGTGGCGTAGAATTAAAAAAAAAAAACCACAAAAAAACATTAGTTGGCAGGGGATGTTTCCTTCTTAAGAAGTTGATTCAATTAGTTCTTAAATGATAAATCATATCTGACCTGAAAAGTAATAATTACCAAGCACATTTCTTAATTCCATTTGTAATACTTCTCCCAGAACTGCTCCTCTCTCACTTGTACCTCTCTGTACAATACTTACAGCAGCCATGCATTCATTCTCCAGTCTGCACTGATCGTAGCAGAGGCATGTGCCACTGACAGATGAATGCCAATGCCAGGAATAAAGGAAGCAGAAGTTTCTGGGAAATCTACAGCATTAATTCTGAGCCTACAAAATACAGAAAGAGAGATATTAGACTGCATGTTGAAAGAGTAAGAAGAACTTCTGATCACTGAAAACCCTTCTGCTACAAAAAAGGCAAAGTCTATGCTTCGGTAGAAGAATTTATCAGAAATGACTGACCCCTATTAATTTTAGAAAAGACAGACACTTGTACCATTACACTTAGCAGCATCCTTGGAAAAAAAATCCTTGATATCAGGCCAGGCGAAAAAGGATGTCTGGCCATAACTAAAACCTCCCCTTGGGATTAAAAAAAATCCTTAAAAGTGAAATGTGCTTGCTAGGGGAAAATAAGTCTGTTAAACCCAGATGCTACATCTGTAAATAAATTCAGGTTGTCTGAATGCTAGCATTTGGTGAAGAACATCAAAGCTTCTCTTTCCCCATTCTGCTCCCCTGCCTCAGCAAAGGGCTCTGGAGAGGATTCATTTTTCTAAACAAAATCTTACTTGAAGATTTCCCTGCCAAAACAAATATTTCTGATACTCAAAGATATTGTCTTTCAAATGGGTTTGTTGAATTGAGCTGAACATTGTGAAGATATCAGTTGTAATCTTATCATGTAGTATACATTCCTCATTGTTTCCTGATATCTGGCAGACATCTCTGAAACAATTGCCTTTAATCTATTTTCCCCAAGGCAGAAGGCACCGGTGGCTACTTTTAGTTAAAATGACCATTATTTTTCCGTAACATCTTGGGCAGCGGTAAGGCTGCCTTTAGCAATCTTGTTTGCAGTGGGCTAAAATCAGATTATCCATTGAGAAGATGGCATATTTCAAGAACTATGGTTAGGAGAATGAATTGGAGGTTTCAAGATCATATAATAATTTAGGTTGGAATAGGACCTCAGGAGATTTTCTGGTTCAACCTCCTACTCAAAGCTAAGCCAGCTCAGGGGCCCTGCCCACTCAAGTCTTGAACACCTCCAAGAATGGAGATTCCCCAACCGCTCTGGACCTGTGTTCTGGTGCTCCCTAGCATTTTTTCCTAACATCTAATCATAACTTTTCTTGACATAATTTATGTCTGCTGCCCATCACCCTTTCACTATGTACCTCCAGAAAGAATCTGGCTCCATATTCTCTATAATCACCACCCAGCAGGCAGTGGAAGATGTTCAGTAAGACACATGCACTTCTCCACCATAGTCTCTTCTTCTCCACCCTGTCCAAACACAGGTCTCTCAGATATGCAGGGATTAAGAGTGCAAGAATGGTATATTAGGTATAGATAAAGGATGCAAACCCTATCCAGCAGAAAGTACATGAAGCCTCCCAGATTGGTATTTCTTGCTCTCGGTAATTTCTAAGGAAAAGGAAGTAAAATGATACTGAGCAGCAGAGGTTACCTTGATAGTAGTATTAAAAGACCAGAAGTTTCTGATTTTGTTTATAGCTTATTGGAAGATGGGATTGAAGGCTGTAGAAAACCATTTTGTATTAGTCACCTTACTTGCAGAAATTTTAGGAAACTCTATAAAACTGTTTTTTGAAAAAAGTAGAAATACTGGGTGCTCCTGATACAATTATTTTCCTCAGCAGGAAACAGGTGTTGAGCCCTATCCAATCAAAATGCTGATTTACCATTGTAAATCCATCCAAAAAGATGCTGTAAAAGTCATCTTCCCACCATGTCAGCCCAGATACACTGTCCCCCTGCACACATCTTCATCTTATCTCTTTGTTGGCCTTTCCTCATCAAACAAACAAATTATTTTCACTGCTACGGGTCCTTCATAGTAGCACTCTGTTAGTAACACTGATTCTGCTCTCTTTCCTATCCATCTCCTCTGCTGTATCATAGCCGTGCTTTCATCTGTTTTGGCCCAAACTCTGATACCAACCAAATGAAAAAACAGCCAAGGTGCTTCTTCAGCAGCTTTCTAAAGCTCATCTCTGAGTGCAGTAGAAGGAAGTACTTACAAAACAAATCAGTGTTTAGGCAGTGAGAGCAGAGTTGGATGAACCACTGAAGTTCTATAGTGAACAAAAAAATGGCTGCATATTACTATGTGGTAATAATAATCTGTTTTGTCCTAAAACTTAGAAATTTATTTCCTTTACTTACCTTGAAATGACATAGTTCACCTTAACAACCAAGAAACTCTCCTGCCCACTGAAGCTTGGAAAAGTCTCTTTCAATACCGCTTGCTTCAGGAACTCCATCCCAATCTTCCTGCCTACAAGGGGACAGAGAAAAGCACATACCTTGCAGATTGGATTCAGGCACCCAAAGGTCCAAATATACTGCCAAATAATTTAATAAACACTTTTAACACAGTTCTTGAACACTCTGATTCTATGATCCTTACCTAGACCTCCTTCCAACTACTTATACAGCCATTTATAGCTTCTATTAGCTTCACACACAAATCATTTAACCCAAGATCAAGACAATCTCTTAGGATCATCTCCTCCCTGAGTTGTATTCTATATTCTAGAACTCCTGTCAGGTTTCTGAAACTGTTATATTTCCTTCACTTCACTCACAATGTGGATAGCCTTAGGAAACACTTGGCCATTGTCTTTATCTCTGAGTGTCTCATACCTGTTGGATGAAAAAGCCAGTTAAGAAATAGCAAGGTGACTTCTATATGTAGTGTTTACTTACAGAAGTGTGATGTATCTATCTTGTGCTGCTATATAAAATACCAAACTATCTGGATTGTTGCTTAGGTACAGGAAGTTGTTTGAGGTTTAATGACAATCCTTTTAAATGTTTTCTTCCCATTTCTTTCAGAGTATGTACATTTTGGCACTGCACCTTACCCATTACAGAATGCTGCAGATCTCGGACTTATTTCCTTACCTTCTCTCCTTGCATTATGGAATCCCTTTCTTGAATGCTTCAATGCTACTTGTGCATTGGTAAAACACACAGACCCTACCATCAACAAACAGAACATCTTTAAATCCCAAATTCCTTGTGTCTTCCTTCTTTTTGCTCATCTGTGATGAAGACACTGCTAAAACTTCAATACCAAATGATGTACAGCTTTCAGATATTGTTAGCATGAGTTTCTTTAGCTTTTGGCTTCACAGTTGCTGAATTCAAAATATCTGCTTCCGCCCCACCCCCACAGGCCTCAGTATATTAAAAGCACAAAGAATTGAAATAAATTATAACTCAGCATGGGAATACCTTTTTATAAAAGGCATCTTTTATGAAGGAGAGGTAAGTTATGATTCCTTGGGAATTCCTGCCTCCAAAGCAAAATGTGGGCCCTGACTAAAATAACTTACAGCTCTCTTACGGCTGTCAGTGAAGGCAGCCAGTGATGCCAGGTGGTTCTCTCAGGGTTCTTGCAACAGGCAATGAACATGCGGGCAGGATCTATTGCCTCAGACCCCAAATCTCATATCAAGGGAAAAGACATGACAGGCACCATGCTCTTCAAATATGAGAAATACCTTTGGAGGCACACCGTTAATGTCTGTTCTTATTGCTAATGCAGGGGTGTGCAAACTTAGTCTGTTCAGCATTCAGAGACCATGCTGAATGTCACAAAACCTGCTGGGCTCATGTGAGAAATACCGGGCTGAATACTCATTTCTAAAGGCATGAGAGATCCCTACGGAGCAATTTCTCCTGTGTGTCATAGAAAGATATGGAGCTCAGTTCTGTTTCGCGTGACCGATGTTTGCCCTGCACTTTGCAACCGCTCAAAAGCCTTTAAAACAATGCTCATACACAGAAATAAGTGGACCTGATCCTTCCTTTATCTCGAAGGCATAAACCCTGAGCTTCTACTTTTCATCTCACAAGTCCATTGTTTACCTGTCAGCATGTTCTGTACATAAATGACAATTAATCCTTAGCATGACCCAGCCTTTGTTGAATTTGTGCCTTGTTAAACTTTATTATTAATATTAATTCTGCAAACAATTGAAATTATACTGCATGCCCTCCACACCCATAGAGTAAGTCTTAGGTAAGAGACAGTGGAAGTTAACATTAATAAAGAGCAGGGAAAACATATTGTGGAAATTGCTGATATGCTGTTAAGGGGCAGAATTATGGCAGACAGTTACTAGATTTTTTTGAAAGAATGGCACATGCAGATGCTATCCCAAGCCAAATGGAGGTATGAGAGGAAAGGTGTGCCAGCTATGTGGCTGTTCCAAAACTGTAAGCTTTTCTCCCAGTTATGTCTTATTATCTTCAGTTAAATATTGCATTTTCAATCAGGTTGTTGACACTTTTAAAAAAGAAGCAATTATATGACCATCTTATTCTGGTTCTAAGAAAGCAGACCAATATGAGGAATGTAGTAGAAACACTGTTGGACTGTGGGAGAATGCAATCACCAGTGCAAGGATAAATTCACACCTGGGCTGCAAAAAAAGTAAGTAAGTGAAAGAAGAGACAAAGAGTGTTCATGGTGTGAGGTGACAACAGGAATTAATTCTATTTCAGTATTTACGGAGCTTGTTTCTACATTGCACCTTTATTAAGGAACTATATTCTGTGCATAGAGTGTTTATCATAAATTAACTTCTGGCAATGTCAGACATACCATAGTCCAGCCCCTTCTTAGTAATCCTCACTTTAAGACCAGGATTAGCCTCAAGCCGCAAGGACAGCCAACATAGCAGGAAAGAATACCATGTCTTCAGCATCTTCTTGCCTTTGTCACAGGGACCTGTCAACGACATTTGTGATGCAAACATGATCATAAATGATGCATACCACGAGCTGCAAAAAATCTGTATCCGTCACTTCCCTCAATGAAACTGGGAAAAGGGTAGATAGTCAAGAGAGGTTTAGCCAATGATTTTACTGCACAAAGCAGTCAGTGTAGAAGCAGGCACAGGTTTCTGATTACTTGGATAGCACTTTGGCAGGCCTTGGCTGGTGCTGAGACTGAACGGTTCTGCTGCATTACTCTGTGCTTTCCTCACATCCACGTCTTGGCTGGTTTATTTTACCAGCTGTCCTACCTCCTGCAGAGTGAACAAGACAGAGCAATCCCAGCCAAGGAGAAGCAGGTCTGTCCTCCTAACAGAACAACACTCTTTTTACATATACACCCCCTAGGATATACTGGATTTGTGAGTCCAAAAGTTTTTCAACTAGATCAGCTGGTCTAATAAAATAATAGGCCTCCTGACAAAACTTGCTTCCCGTTGCACACAAGCCTCTAACTTAATCCAAACATTGACACATGAGATTGACTAAATCAGGTCACACGAGAAGGGAATGCAAAGGTAAATTCAAAGTGTATGAGAAAATTAGATGGTGATAACATGGGAGTAGAGAAGGGTGTCCTCACACAAGCTTGCAGCAGTGTCTTTCACTGCAAAGCAAGACCATGAACTGCTGCGCAGTGGGGCATAATCACATGACACAGGTTCACAAAAGCTGTGACAAATTATTTTTTTCTGGTACACTTTCCTAGTACAGAAGTACGGTTCCTTTGTTCAAAATTCTTGCATTCATAGAATTGTAGAATCATAGAATGGGTTGGATTGGAAAGGACATTAAAGATCACCTTGTTCCAACCCCCCTGCCATGGGCAGGGACACCTTCCACTAGACCAGGTTGCTCAAAGTCCCATCCAACTTAGTCTTGACCACTTCCAGGGGTGGTGCATCCACAACTTCTCCGGGCACCCTGTTCCAATGACAGCCACTGCTCAGTTTCCTAGAAATAACAACACTGTTTCTCAAGTCAACGTCAAATCTTCCCAGTGCTGCATTAGGAAACTGTTTATTAGGGACCTATGGTAACTTTGTCCTTACCACTGAGGGAGGTGGCACATCCTTTTCTAACACGTCTGACAGTAATCACAGTACTTGCCTATGTACAAAACCATGCTAATTAAAAAGTAGCAAAAAGGTCTTGCTAGTTTCACCAGTGTTCCAACCTATAAGGTCATTCCTGGATTACTAATAAGTTTATTAATAACATTGTCCTGGACAATTTATTCCATAATCTGGCAGAAAACATATAAATGTATTTAAAAAAAAACAAACAGAAAACATACAAATGTATTTTAAAAACTCCAAAAACCCTCCCCTCTACTAAAAAAAACCCCAAATCCCACCACCCTTTGGTAGTCTTACTTCTGTGTTGGAATTAATATTATCAGGTCAGACTATAAACAATTGCAAATCCAAGATCTACTGAGTACCTCATAATACTGCTCTTTGGTGGATTTCTGAACTATAAGACAAACAAAATGGATTATCAATATTGCCTCAGTATCAGTTCTCTGAGGTATCTTTACAAAGTTACCCCACAATACTATACAAGAAAAAGTGGTTTCAGGGGAAAAAACATTCTGAAAACATAATCCATTTTGTGAAAAATTTTGAAAATCCCACCTTTAATTGGTTGTTCCATCTCTAGTTCTTATGCCTTTTTGGTTTTCTCTATTTTAAGCAAATCAAAATAAGTATTTTAAGGTGGCAATGTTATATATTATGCAGAACAGCCAGCTGGAGTCACAAACTTTTTCCAAAAAGTGTCCTAGTTTCTCCTGCACATGTGCCACTTTCTATCCTTATTATTAACGGTCAATTAAAAATCAATATAAAACCAGGAAGACAGATTTTTCTATCATTAAAGTACACAGACAACTTACTAGCTATTGATCTAGCAGGATTGCTAGAAGCATGAATGGAGGTGAGGTACCTCATTCTCATTGAATTTCATTCCCACTGAGGACAGAAAACAGCACAGACCAGAAAACGACCCTGCTTTGTAGTTAGTGTGTTCTTGTTTGCATCTTAAATGTATGCCAGGTGAGAAGCTGAAAGAACAAACAACTGAACTGCCATGGCAATAAAAGACAGTATCATTTCATATTCCTTTCTCACACCAACAAGCTTTACTTTTGCACTCCAAGGCTGACATTCTTGGTTTCATCAAAGCCCCAGGCCTGTCAGATGCTAGGACTGATTGCCTAAGGTCAGTCAGATGACTAAGGCAGACAGGGCTGAGGAGAAGGAACCGTCAGCTGCCTGATACTCTAAATCAGAGCTGCCAGTTGCATTGTCAATGATAATAGATGGCAGACAAATTGCTCTGATTTTTATCTTCAGTAACTGAGCATGCATCGACTAATTCCTAAATCACTCTCTTAATTCTTTTGTCTTCTCAGAGATAATGTATTCAAATACTTTAAGTAGAGGGAAAAGATGAAAAACTCCTTTGTTTCAGTCTGTGTACCTGTCTCACCCTAATGAAGTACTCAGCAGTCTGTAGATACCACATTTTGTTTCTCCTTTGTGAACCCTCTGCAAAAACTTCAAATAAAACTTGCAATAAAGATTACAGCTGGAATCTGCCTAAGAACTAAGAAAGCTTCTGATGAAAAAAATAAGTCACTGTCATTGCCTTGTACAGGCTTAACACAGCCATAAACTACACTATCTTAAACTGACCAACCTCTGAAAAAGAATTTTATCCTTGTCTTGCCTTAGTCCTGCACAAAACTCTCCAGTTGAAGCCCACAGAAGAATTTTTTTTTGCTTCCCAAAATTCAGAAAAGAAACACAAACACAAGACAAGCAGTTCTCAAACATGATAGCAAATATAGTGTCTACCCAACCTGAAGTCCAGAAAGAGCCCTTTAGTTTCACAAATATCTTCTGCTGTTATCACAGAACTGGGACTGGATTTTTCAATTTCCCCCTTGCTCCATTGTTTCTAGTTACTCTGCAGCACGCTCAAGAACAGGTAGGTTTGCTGCAGCTCACTCAACAATGTCAAATCAAAAAGGACTCAACAGCTTCAAGATTTTAACCCTTCATATACACCAACATTCCATATGGAAAACCACCTCTGAGTGAAAAGGAATACAAAATTTCTATGGTTGATAGAAGAAAGATACTGGCAAGGATGCTTAAAGAAAACAGCAAATGACACAGACAGGAGTTTGCTAAACCATGTAAAAGCAGGTGATCTCCACCTCTCCACAACTACTGGAAATACCCATGGAAAAAGAAAAACTCCATTAAGTTCCTGTTCATGGTCTTTCCTTTTCAGTGTGGAAAACAATGCTATTCGCTTCCAAACTCATCAGGCAGCAGGTGATTAGCTCAATGAAAACTTCAAACAGAATCCATAGGAGGCAATGGCCACCTCTGCCCCCACAGGTTATATTTCTGAGTAGGACTGGGACCCTCACAATATTTCAGAGGCTTTGCAAGGGCACTGTGTTACCACAGCTTTTCCCGAGCGTGGCTTGCCTACTGGTGCCCTTCATAACGTCTTTTAAAGACTTGGAGCAGAGTTGTCAGAGAATAAGTAACATAGCTGCAATGCCTACACAGCATCCATTAACAACGGATAACTATGTTGGGAGGCAGTTGTCTGATGAGCTGAGGGAAGAAATCACTTTCCACTGTTTGGATCCACTGAGTTCATGTTGCTGACCTCTGTAACTGCCCTGTCCTAGCACCTGAGACAGGACTACCAGGTTCATTTTCACCAAAGTCCATTTAGCAAAAAGAATCAGTGTTCTTGTTCTAGCTCTGCACTGCACACTGCCCTCACAGCTAAGAATTGTGAGTGTGCTATTAAGCTGGTCCCCAAGAGACACGGGAAGAAGAAGAAACATTGAGACCTTGAACAGGAATGCAGAAGGCATTATTTGTCTGGGATCTGCCCAGATTCAGACCTGAGTCCATTATTTGTGTAGGTCTGTTCTAAGTTTTCTTCTCTGCTTTTCTTCCAGTCGTTTGGCTCGCTCTTTAGTCTCTTGCACAACCATGCAGTTACTTTCATGGAGCTGACAGCAGCATGAGGCACCGTCTCAACCTGTGCAGCCCCTACCGTGGTTCTGCATAAATTGCGGTCCTGTTAAGAAGTCAGTGTAGATCCCTAGAAGGTGGATGCAGTAATCTCACTAAGAAAAAACTGATGCCGTTGGTTGATGGTAAGATATAGGAAATTTTCCTCTAAGAATCTTCCTCCATGGGTGAAGCCTCTTTTTACTACCCAGAGAAATGTGACTTTGAACTGCTAACGCAAATATATCAAACTCTGCCTTTGATGTGCCACTTTAAAGACTTTTGCTCTGCACACAGCTCTCAGTAATTCAATACTGTAAAGAAGTATACAAATCCAAGAAAACACGGTGATAGCTAAAAACATCTGAAGCGACCTGGCAAACCCCAGAAAACCCACTGAAAGGTCCTTTGCTCCATATGACCAGATTTTAATCAGAAACAAAGAAGAGCCACATGAGTAAGCTTCAGACACTGCTTAAGGGTCATGCATAGACAGTCAACCTGAGGTGGTGTAAAGCAGAGCTCCACTAAATGTATTAGCTACAGAGCACTAGCTTAAAGGGCTTTAAAATACTTTTTAGGAGAAAAGTTGACCACCATCAAGCTGCAAGAAGTTAGAAGGTTCTTTCCACTGGCTTTGATTTGAACCTCCCCCCCCACTGGCACACTTAAAATGGTACTTTATACTTTCACAGAGCTGCTGCTGATACTCCAGCCTTCACACCCTTCTCCTCCTCCTTCCACCATTTCTCACATCTTTCAGTGTGACCCTAGCCATTCAAAATATCAGTTATCATAAGGATTAATACATACACATATAAATTTATTTATACATGTTATGAAATACACTCTTTGTAGTGGCAAATACAGAAAGCAAAATAATGGAAAAGGTCCACTGGCTCACAACCTTATTACTACACTCAGCTTTCAGGAAAAAAATATTAATTCCATGAGGTATGTAACTGAACCAAAGAGACCTTTGCTTTTTATAGTTCTCTTCCCTCTGCCATGGGAAGCTGGCTGCAGGTCAACAGGGCTATAGCTATATTAAGTTTCAAATTTCTCAGGAGAAACCACAAGGTCTATCCATAGGGTTTTACTTCGGTGGAATGGGTTTTATTGCTTATGTTCTACACTGATCATGTGGGGGAGAAAAACCATCAATAAAATACTCTGAGTTGAGAAATGACATTGTCTTTTACAATCATTCTAAGCTACTGATAAAGAGCTTCCTTTTGTCACCACACTGTAGATTATTTTAATGAATTAGACTTAAAAATAATTCGCCATTTCCTATAAGCATGAACTATACTGAAAGTCACAGTTCTGTATACAACTATTTCTTCAAGCTTGTAAGCACACAGGTTTCCCAGACTGTTTTGACACAGTGCCCTTCCCAGCCTGAGGTTGACTTTACACGTGGCCATTGGAAGTCTCCTGCCTGCGGACTGAGACAAAATTAAAATGGTGGAGAAAAAATATTACTCAAGTAACAGTCCTTTTAGAAAGATATTTAAGGGAAAAAATAATGGTGGTTTTGGGTCATTTGAAACTTGCACAGACAAACTTGAAAGCTGTGGAAAATGTTTAATAAGTCTTTCATCATGATTGTTTCTTAGGAGGTTTTCCTGTTTAACACTTACTGCTCTGTGAAGAACGTGTCTAAACCTTACATTGTGTCATGTCTCATAAAGTTCAAAGGAAAAATTAGCAGAACGCCAGCAGAAATGCTGACCTGTAACTGGTGTAACTGGTTACCTAATAATGACTACTATAGCCAGCTCCTGAGAAATAGAACAATTTTATTTTGCACAATTAGTTTAGCTTGTGCAAACTACTGAAATGGTGCTTCTGCTGGTACACAACTGTACCCATGAACATTTCTCATACTAGGGAAGCCTCCTCCACCCTTCCTAAAAAGCACAAAGTTGCCCTAGAGCCACTGGGAACACAGGAGGTGGCTGAGACAGGGACAACAACGCTGAAGGACAAAACATAGCAGGATGTCCATGGCCAGCGGAAAATGGTTATGATGTTGCGGCAGCAGCATGACTCACTTTGGATTCAACCCTCTTCAAGGGAGAGGAAAGCAAAGTTCTGACAGGCAAGGTGCTCCTGATCCCTCCTCATGTGTTCTCCTCCTTTCAATCCTCTTTGACCCTGCCTTTGCCACTTCCTTCCACTCTCATCCCCTTCTGTCGCAGCAACCTGCTGTTCTGGATTTATCCAGGATGTGGCCCCATGAGATGGTGACTGCATAAGCACTTCTCAAAAAGGGGTAGTGGCAAACGGTGCAGTACGCTTCTCAGGAAATCATTTATTTTAATGCTTGCAGTTGAGGGCCTGGTATGTAACATCAAGCTGACTGTAATGGGCATCAGCTCTTCCATTTTTCAATGAGTGGTATTCCATTTCAGTAGTCTCTTTGCCTTTCCCTTTATAATCTTCATCAATACAATCCTTTCCACTGAGGAATTTATTGACATGTTGAAACCAGATGATGTTTGCCCTTCACTCTGAGATATATTTGACAGCAAACTCTAGAGTAAGGGAAATTTAGCAACCACATTTACTTGGGTTGGATGACCATGTTCAGATAGCATAAAGGAGATTTCATCTGTAGCCCAGAACAGAAGTTTTGAAGTTCCAGTCTCCTTCTTCTGACTGGCTCCATAGCTGTGGAAAGGACACAGATAGGATGAAGGGTGAAGCAATGTGAATGGTGCCATAATAAGCAGTTCTACTTGGTGGCAGCTGTGCAAGCTAGGTCTTTCAAGCTCACTTTACCTATTATTTTAGGGCTATATTCTTAGAAAGTAACCCAGTTTTCCTGTACCTCATACTTCTATTATCCATGCAGAAGTGATGTAACTAAATATTATTAGAAAAACAGACAAGATGATCTGAGAATAAGCATTGCTTGAAAGTTACCTCTTGATTCACTGTTGTCTGAAATTTAATGTTAAAGTAAAAACTTGAATAAACTGTGCTTGTTACGTTTTTCCCCAATTGACATTACACTTCTGCAAAGTGTGTATTTCTAGATGAAGCTGCATGCATGTTTTGGAAAAGATCCAAGATCTTTTTTCCAAGTATGACAGATGAGGGCTAACTAAAGCCCGTAAACTTAAGTTTGTGCCGCTTTCTACTTTTGCTGTGATCATTCAGTTCAGTAGCCCCCCTTAAATTACCGTGTTTCTTTATAAAACTAGACGCTTTCGGGGGCAGTGTCCTCCTTCAGCCCTTCCCCTAGCATATTTCTAAGAACTTTGTCAACAGCAAAACGTCCAGCCATCACCAGGCTCTCCTCGGCGGTTTTGTTTTTAAGGTAACATCTAAACCGGCGTGACACTGAAGGGGAGCGAGAAGAGCGGCCCAGCCCACCCCTCCGCACGGCAGCCGGCGCGATCCGTCACTGCTGCCAGTGGCTTATCGCCTCCCAGGCGCGGCGGGGACCAGCCGCTGAGGGGGACAGGCCACAGCTGAGGGACAGCAGCAGAGGCGACCAGCGAGCGCCACCCGCCCGCCAGCCCTCTGCCACGTTGGGGGGGGGAGGGTGTGTCCGGCTCCCGCCGGCGCATGCGCGGGCCCAGCGCGAACGCCCAATCATCGATGCCGCCGCGTGGCAAGCCGAGGCATCGATCAGCCGGCGCGCGGGGGTAACGCCACGGGCCGCGGGGGCGGGGCCGAGCGGGCTGAGGCGGTGCCGCGCCAACCAAAACAACGACACACCCCGGCAGCCCTTGCGGTCGTTCGCCGCCGCCACCTTCACCGCCGCCCGGCGGGGCCCGCTCGGGGCGCAGGCGACCCGCCGCCGCCGCCATGAAGCTTCGTGTGCGGGTGCAGAAGCGAACGGCGCCCCTGGAGGTGCAGGGGGCGGAGCCAACGCTTGGGGAGCTGCGCGCGCAGCTGCGCCGGGCCCTGCTGCCCGCCTGGGGATACAGGTAGCGTGCGGAGCGAACCATCGCGGAGGGGTGTGGGGGGGCGGCGACGGCGGCCGCGCGCGCCGGGGCTTGGGCCAGCGGGGCCGTACCACGCGGTGCGCGGAGAGGGGTGGGGCGGCCCAGCCTATCCCCCCCCACCCCGCCAGCTCCCCCGTGGCGGTGCTGCTGCCCCCTGCGGGGCGCGCGGCGGCGGTGCCGGGGCCGCTGCGGGCGGGGAAGGGGCGGTGGGGCCGGCCGGGGCCCTTCCTCCTCTGGCCGAGCCGAGGGGCGCCGAGGGCGGGCGCCGAGCGGAGGGGGCAGAGCGGCCGCGGGGCGGGGGCGCCGAGCTGCGCTGCGGGCCGAGGCCGGCGGTGCGGGGGCTGGTAGGCCCGCGGGCACGGGCGCTGTCGCCCGGGGCTGGGCGGCCCCAGCGGCGGGTAAGGGGTTGCCGCCGGGGCTTGGCCCGGTCGGCGGGGGCACGCTGCCGAGGCTCTCGCAGGGCTGGGCAGGGGCTGCCGCGGAGCCGCTCCCCGCCACAGGCCCCGCGGCAGCGCCGGGGCCGGGAGCCGCGTCCCGACGGCCCGGGAGCGGCTGTGCGTCCCGGCTGGTCCCGCAGGGCCGGGGGTGACGCTGCCGGGGAGCGCGCAGCTGAGAGATACGGGTTGCGGCCCTGCCGGAGCGGACTTGAGTTTCCGTGTGGTGTCACGAAAATGGCCGTAGGGTGCCAGGCTTACAGTTTTTCAGGCTTATTAGAAAACCTCTGGGTGTAAATTTCATAAACGTTTTATCTACGAGGAACTCCTGGCAGCCTTTACAGGAGGGTGACGTCTGCAAAACCGATTTAGGAAGCGCCTGCAGAAGGGGCTCGTTTTCTACTGGTGGCTGGAGGGTTTGTACCGACAGACCCGTACCTGGGTACCAGTATTGATGCCTCACTGGCGGAGCGCCCGCCTGGAGCGCCGGGCCGTGCTGCGTGGCCCTGCCGGCAGCAGACACCTGAAGCCCGTGCTTGACTTGCCACCGTGGGTTTGCCCTACAGCTGATACTGGATAGCTGCTCCCATGCTACCCAGTTTAATTTCCTTTTATTTTTTTTAGTAAGCGCTTGCCCTGAAGCATCTTTTCTTAATACCCTCATTTGCAACTAGCATTCTGTAAGGCAGCTGCTGACTTTTTGAAATTAATGTTTTGCTTAATGAGAAAGCAAGATGGTTGAGTTTGGAGCACTATCTTGTTTTTAAGTAATCTCAGGCGGTAGTTCATTTCAAGCTTGTTTTGCTAGGTGTGGCATCTTTTAATTTGGAGGGTACTTGTTAGCTTTCCTTCGTAATTGTTTTATGAGCAATTACTGGAAATGAAGTTATACCTATAGGCAGCTATGGCTACTTAAAATGTACTTGGAGAGAAATATGGGGGAAATAATTTTGTACCATATTTTTCCTCTCGCTATCCATTTAATATGTAGCTAGTTATTAATGGATTAAAACCCATGGCATGGTGTTATTGTATATGCAGTAAGCATTTCTAACTATACCTCTGTGTGCAGTGACCCAGATGCAGCCAGCCTTGCTTCCTTACTTTTTTTTGTTTTGCAGTTCTGATACAGAGTTTTCAATAACACTGAACAGAAGAGATCCTCTCACAGAAGATCAGAAGACCTTAGCTTCATATGGGATTGTTCCTGGTGATTTGATATGCCTATTACTACAAGAGGCAGATGGACAACCCCAGCTACCTCCTCCTACTGCTCCCCCACTTCAGAATGGTCATGAGCCATCCACCTTGATCCCCAACGAAACTCAGGCCAACAGTCCAAAAGAAGGGCAAAATGAACAATCTGACAACCAGAAAGCTCAGGTGGAAGTTCAGAAGAGTGGAGAGAGGGTAAGTACATGAGAATTGCCCTGCACAACACAAGGCAAAAAAAAGAAGGTATCTTGTTGAGTCAGTTGCTGTACTATATATTAGAGAATCTCTTCAGAATATTTGGCTACTTATACTTGTCTAATATGGAGCCAGTTATTTGGATGGAAATTTGGCTCTATTCATTGCATATTAGTTATGACACAGAAGTTAGTTCAGAGACCCTGAGATGTTTCATGTCTGACATTTTTACAGGTTTGAATGTTTTTGGTGGAACATGCATTTTTAGTAAGGAAGTTAGGATTATGTTTCTTACTGGAATCATTTTCCTGGAGAAGACAACACTGAGGCTAGGTGGTGGACAAATGCAACAGGCACTGTCTGTCGGAAACACCACTCACAAGATGAGCACACAATTCCTTTCTAATGAGTTATAACACTGCTCTGTGATTCAGGTGGCCTGCCATAGAGTGAGACCTGTCTTGTGCATGGAGGTTGTGTTGCTCTGGTAGCTCCTGCCTCATGCTTCATTGATGTACATCTGTAAGATCCCATATGCTTCATGCAGCTAATAGGCACATTTTTTGCATGTTACTCAGTGGTTTGTTTTCTGTATGACAGTACATGCAATAGTTAAGTAGCTAATGGCTCCCACCAGCCACTGGGCCCTGAGGTGAATGGAGTCTCCCTGGAGAAGACAACTGCAGGTACAGCGTAGTGCCATGGTCTATCTCATTATATGATCCTGTCCTTTTTAGGCAGGAGCTTGAGAAGCTGGGAAAAAATTGTCTTCCAACATTCTTTTGAAGCAAGTAGTTTTTTGCTTTGGAACTGATTTCAAGTACAAAATGTTTCTTAATGCAACCTTTTTATGAGGAAAATGGGCAAGCGGTCTCTTAAAAATACTAATTTAACGTATGAAAGTTAAGATTTAGGATAAAAAGGGTTGTGAGAAATGTGAGAAAATGTAGCTGGACTGTTGTCTCTTTGATACTTGTCAGGAGCGATAATCCTTACATGGTGCTGCGGGCACGCAGGCTGCTTATGTCTGTCAGTTAGACTGTAGTAAGCTGTGCTGAAGTATCTGTTTCGTATCTGTTTAATATTCTAAGGCAAGTTGAAAGATTCTCACACCTTCCTCCAAAATTGTAGTGAAAGATGGCAAGAAAATTTCTAAGCAACTAAGTGTCATTGGAGAAGAGCTCTAGGAGTCTGAAAATCTTATGTTTAACTGGGGCTATGTACATTGCTGTTAATGAGAGAAAAGGAGTTCCAAGGGTGGGTGGCGCTGCCAGCCTCATACAAAATGTAAGGGTGTCTTGTGCCATTGGACGTGGATGTTGGGGAGAATTAGCTACAGCTCTTTTAGACTCTTCCCCCTGCTCCTTTCCTGACCCTTCCCGTACATAAATCTGCTTATAGTTTTCATTCACTACTTTTTCCTTTTTTTTAATGTGTCTTTGAGTAGTTTTATTTATGTAGAGGCATAATTTTATGAACAAAAGTATGTTTTGCTTTCCCTTGAAGGCAGGATCCAGCCTAGAATTTCCTTCTGAGTTAGTCCCAGAAGATGTTGACCTGGAAGAAGGTACAGGTTCCTATCCTTCTGAACCCATGCTGTGCAGTGAAGCTGCTGATGGTGAAATACCACATTCCTTAGAGATGCTCTACCTTTCTGCTGAGTGTACCAGTGCCACTGATGCCTTGATTGTGCTAGTACATCTTCTCATGATGGAGACAGGCTATGTACCTCAGGTAGGTGCACAAACAAGCAGGAAACTTCTTGGTCAGTATGAGAAATCTGTGGGATACCATGGGAATGTGTGATACAAGATGCATCTGAAGCTCCATTTCTGCCTTTCTGTATGTCAGTCAGCAGCAGGGGCTGCTGAGGTGTCAGCTGCTTTAATTTCCCTGATCAGTAAGCCTTAAGGCTAAAGACTAGAGCAGCTTTCAGGTGTGAGAGAAGAGGTCTGTCCCTATGTTTCTTTCAGTCCTCAGCCTCACTGGGACCCAGCTGATAACCTGTTTCTGCTTTATACTGTTGAGCTTGTGTAGACATGTAGCACTTCTGTGTAGATTGTAGCATTTTTTTTGAAGTGCTGCCTTAAGCATCAGCATCATCTCAATGGTATCCTGTTCAAATGGTGGTTGAAAAGGTGTAGTCTGCCAGAATATTGTCTCCCATTCCATATTAACTTCAGCTGTGTTAAATTAGGCTTTGGTTCCACTAACCCACAGAAGTATTGTACTTGAGCACCTATGGCAGTACTTCTGTACAATGTACGAATTCACCTTTTCCCCTTAGATTTTCAAGATTTGCATTGCATGTTTATGGATATGTGGCTGAACATGTCAGAAAAGGCTTGATCTCAGAGGAGGCATTCAAATTCTCATGGTTTTTCTTGCGGTGAGGCTAACTAAGCCTGTATAGGGGGTTGGTTAAATGTCCAATTACCCGATACCAGTTTAATTCATCTGTTCAGTTAGTTGTGTGCCCATAGCCTGAAATACTATCTGAAGAATACATTTGCCACTGGGAAGAAAGTTTATGTCAGTGAGTAGGCTTGGAAGTAGGGAAGATGATTGCTGTGCAGATTTAAGAGGAAAAAAAAGTCTGCTTGTACTTGTGGTTATGTTGTATTCCCCTCTGGGGTTTCATCTGACCCTCTTTATACTGAAATTGAAAGGAAAAACTGTTAGTCGACTCAGATTTTTGAATTAATTTCAAGCTATGATTCTTCAAGACCTGTCAGACATTGCAAGTTCACAGAAAAGGTGCAATAAGATGTTTTTTGTGCAGCAGATTAACGTACATGCAAGAGTTGTCAGAATGCTGGAATGGCTGTCAGAACGAAGTACGTGTCTCAGAGAAACGGGTGTGAACGCTCACTGAACGACCTTTCCTGTCATACTGGAACAGGACAAGGAATCACTAAATTTCACCTTAGATTTGCTGTTAGTCTTGGGGAAGATACTATATAATCAGGCAATTATAGTCTGTGTCATAATGTGCATTGGGACTTAACTAAGAGTTGAATCGCAGGCATCATTCTGGCATTCCCTAACTTTTGAGCTTCTTTTTTTTTTATGTTTTCACCCCTTAGTCTTGGTACATTGCTAAAGTATGGCAGTGTGTTATCTCTGCATTTTTAGGGGACAGAAGCCAAGGCAGTATCTATGCCAGAGAAATGGAGAGGAAACGGTGTTTATAAGCTACAGTATACACATCCCCTTTGTGAAGAAGGTTCTGCTGGTTTGACTTGTGTGCCTTTGGGAGATCTTGTTGTTATTAATGGTAAGTTATACAGTTTCTATCCTGGATGCACATTGGTAAATATCACCGTTGTTTAGCAAGAGAAAACTTAAATGTGCTTTTGTGCACTTGGTTTAGAGCTGCACCCTGATTATCCAGGTTGTTGAGGTGCAAGAGATCCCACTTCCTGATGCTGAATATTCTTGGCATTCCCTGTCTCTGTATTAACTATTTCTCTCCCTTTAATCATAACAGATGAATCCTTAGGGGGTTCAGCTGGCCTTTTCATTGCGATGTTGTAGAAATCTGTTTCTTATCTCATTTCATAGAAACTTTGGTATACATTGTCAAACATTAGAAGAAGTAGATTTGCTCCAGCTACAATATTTTTGTCCTGTCTCATGTTCTTTGCAAGACTTATAAACAACATCCAGACTATGTATTCTTTAGCTTTAATTTATAATCTTAGGAAAGATTATACCTTATATATATGATATATATGTAATATTATAAAGCTATCAGTTTAACCATGGTCTCAAAATTGTATTTAGTTTAAGCTATTCGGTCCAGAAAATTTAGGGAAGTCTTAATTTTTTTTGAAGCAACTTCCAAATCACTTGATTTTTATTTTTTTTTAGTTTCTTTTGTTTGTCTTTTTTGCTTGTGTTTTTTTCTGTTTTTCATGTGTTCTTCAGCACTTGAGCAGTTTCACATTTTTGCAGAACCAATAGTAAATTAGGACTTGATTCTAATTTCAAGATGTCTTTGATTAAAAAAATTATATTTATTTGTAAAAAACTTGTTACTGATTATGCCAATTTGTATAAGCACATATGTTTTCTCAGAACATATACACATTCTGATCAAATGTTTTAATCGAGTCATGTTATGGTTAGATTTAGGCCAGTGTTACAACTGGCATGCATATTGTGTTCATATAGTAAGCTTGTTGAATCTTTCTCTAGTTAATATTTCTTTAATGACTGTGTTGTAGTAATGGCTCTCTGTATACCTCTCTTAGCTGTGTTACATCTCTTTCCATGTGACAGAATTGCTGAAGGCAATGCTTGGTTTCTGTCACCAAGGTCTTTGTTCATTCCTTGCTATTTTAAGTTCCATTTTATTTTTCTGAAATTTTTATTTGTCTAGCTGCTTGCTATAGTTGAGTCTTTTCCTTGAGGGGATCTGGTAAGGGAGGAAAGTGAAACACCTCTGACGGGTAAGGCAGTAATGAAGTGGTCTTTGTTATCTCTCAATGTGTTCTAAATTTTGAAATGTCTTTTTTTGTTTTATTTGCAGCAACATTAAAAATCAACAAAGAGATTAAAGGTGTTAAGAGAATACAACTATTGCCAGCATCGTTTGTTTGCTTTCAGGAGCCAGGTATGATTGAGCTATGATACTTCATAGCAGTAAACTGAAAAAGAAGTGACACAGTGGGTAAGGATATACTTCAGCAGAATGTTTAATAGGTACAGAATAGCAGAAAGAATAAAAATGTTGTTACCATTTTGGTTAGTCATAGCTTTGAGGTGAAAGGCATTTGGAGTGTAGCCATTTACTCACATTTTGTTGTTAAAACAATTTGAATTTCTTGGATTGACAGTTGAAGGGAAGAACCTTGCAAAGCCCGAGTCATCCTTTCACCCGTATGCTTGTTATTTATGAGGTCCTGAGCGTGTGTGTGAATCTCTGGGGCAACAATGCTGCGTTATAGCCCCTTTCTGTCTGGCAGTTCAGGACTTCGGAAGCTGATGGTACCTACACTGTTGTTGTGGCACTGTAACTGTTACATTCTTTTTGTCAGAAAATGTGTGCTGACCACATAGCTCTCTCCAGAATGCCAAAATTAGAAGGAAAACTAAGGTGGGGGAGAAGACAAGGGCAGATAGATGTGGATCCTTGTGAGCACAGACCTGACTAGCCTTTTGTTCTGTGAAGTAAATGGACTATTTTGTCAGCAGTTCAGGCTGACTCAGTGTCTGGGTAGCCCCAGTCACTGATGTACAAGTCTAGTTGAAAGGCTTTAGAAGAATTAAATGAGCACTGAAATGTGTCCAATACAATGTCAAGAGCCTTCTGGCTCCCCTTTCTGCAGAGAACAGAATGGAAAAACATTTCTGTCAGAAAGTTGAATATTGCAGGCGTTTACAACATAGGTGCATGCTACACATTAGCTTTGAAATCTGGCAAAGGAAGCTCTGACAGCTTGAGAGTCAGTTTGTTTGTGAAGAATTCAAGTGTTTCTCTTAATGGTGCTTTTTAAGGCCAGAGGAAAGCCTAGGCTGGCCACGGAACTGCTCTGTAGTTGTTGATCAATTACTTACTGCATGATTGTTACACTCTGAACAGCTGAAATGGCTAAATGGCTGAAAAGCTGCTCCAATCAAGATTACAAGCAGATTTAAATTCCGTGTTTAAGAAAATCATAATTCTTCTGCTCTGACATAATTTTTGCATTTATGAATTCAAGCTTTTTACCTCTCTTCTTTGATAGAAAAAGTTGCAGGTGTTTACAGAGACTTGCAGAAATTATCCCGTCTCTTTAAAGACCAGCTGGTTTACTCTCTTCTGGCTGCTGCCCGACAAGGTGAGAGAAAATATTTACCATTAAGAGATGGTACTTCATTTTTGAGGATGGAAGAAAGGGGGGTTCTGTCTGAAGCCTTGAAGGGAAAGTGTAAGAAACAGCTGTTCAGTGATGGATATATAAAGAATAAGCATAAAGTAATTTATACATTCTAAAGGAATGATATTAATCTTTGTAGCTTAGAAAATGTTAATATAATGATGATTTCCTGGTTTAAATTTTTGATTGCTGTAGTGTCACAGAAGAGACTGGAGTAGCTGTTTTCCACATTTAGTGATGAGAAGATCATACCACAATAATTTTGTGGCAGTAATTTTGTAGTTTTGATCCATTTCTTTGTCAAAGCAGAAAAATTTATAGAGCATCATATTTGGAAGTCTAACCCCAAGAATGATCTTCTCACTGACTGGTCATTGAGGGCTTGGAAAGGATGGAGGAAGTAACCCAAGCTGGCGTTTGTGAGGCAGTAGGAAGCCAGGCTTTCTCTGCATAGATATTGCCATAAAAGGTCTCAGCTTTATTTTCTGAAGACTATTCAGTAGAATTCCCTCTAGATTTCAGTGCAGGAAGGTTTTATGTGAAGCATGTGCTCTGTATTTAATGTGGTTTTTGTGGGCTTGTGAAATTTGGCACGTGGTGGTGAGTTGGGTTTTTTTTTTACCTATTCTTTTGTTCTGTAGCCTATAAACATAGTTAGGTGCGTGGAATGTTTCTTAGGCTTAGTAGCCAATATCGGTCAGTATAAAGTGTCATTTGCCCTGTTTTGTGCACTCTAAATATACTTAAGAGTTGCAAGAAATGTGTTTTATAAGAAGTCACGTCACAGTACTTTCTGAGAGAAGTGGTGTAACTCAGACATCAAAGGGAAATGATTTAAGGGAAAGGTTATAATGTCCGTCCTTTCTTTTAGGATTTCTAGAGAGAGAGTAAACTGCACCACTTAAGTAATGCTGTAATGCTTCTATTTTCTCCACTTTGTAGCTCTGAACTTGCCAGATGTGTTTGGGTTAGTGGTCCTTCCTCTGGAGCTCAAGCTTCGGATTTTCAGACTTCTGGATGTCCGTTCACTCATCTCTCTTTCTGCTGTTTGCCATGATCTTTACACAGCTTCAAATGACCAGCTTCTGTGGAGGTTTATCTATCTGCGAGATTTCCGAGGTAGTGTTGAGACACATGTTTTTCTAGTTACATTCTGATGTGAACAGAGGGATTAGGTCTGGCAGATTCTGATAAGGTGCTCCTCAGGCAACTACTTCTGATTTTTTTTTTTAAAACACTTTCATTTGTGATGTTAACCAGTACAGTTGGGTCAGGTATAATTCTGGTGGATGCAGTTTTCTGCCAGGAAAATGGTTGACAAGTCTGCTGAGCCATTACTGATGGACCACATAGTTCTTCCCATTGTGTGGGGCAGACTTCCCTTGTTTTCATGTTTCCCTGGCTACCTTGGTGTGCCAGCCATTACAGATATTAGGAATCGGAGGAGAGATACTCCTGCTGTAATTTCTCACAAGAGATTGAAGAAATAAGGTGATCAAGGGAAGTGCAGTGAGAAGTTGGAGATGGGGACAGTGTTTCAGGGATTTCTCTACTAGAGTCACTTTTGGAGATGACGCTTTACATAGAATGGGTGTGCAAGTAGATTACCTGTTGGATGGTCCTGGAGATTTAAGTTGTTTAGCATGCATTATCTTTATGAAAAATGTATTGACCAAAAGTGTTTTCTCATCTCTTGCTTTTTCTGCAAGTTTTGACTAAACTGTGGGCATCTGTGGCATGAATGCCATTTAATAATAAAATAGATTGCTCCTCTTAATTTTTTGTTTCTCTTTGTAGATCCTATTGCAAGGCCCCGTGACACAGACTGGAAAGAAGTAGGTGGTGCTTTTATTTTAGTCTCCACAGGCTAAGTTGAAAATAAAGCATAGACTTTGGGAGGCAGTAAATTTTAATTAATTTTTAGTCTTAAAAGTGTGGTGTTCTGTGTACACATGCAGAGTTTGGTCAGAGTAGGAGAAAACGGCATCAAAAGTTAAATGTGCATACCCAGATCATGGGTCAGAGGTCTTCCAGAGACACTGCTTGCTCTTTGGCAGACAGGGGAGCTGCTGTTGGGGGTTTTCAGGCTGGTGAGGAGTGTTTTTGTGAGAAGTGCTGCAGAACTGAATGCAACTGCTGAACCTGGAGCACAGAGCACTTAGAGAGCTTTAAAATGCTTTGTTTCTGTCTGCAGCTATACAAGAAGAAGTTGAAACAGAAGAAGGAAGCCCTGAGATGGAGGCACATGATGTTTCTGCCCCCTACACCTCATCCAATCCCCTTTCATCCCAACCCGTTCTATCCTAATCCCTTTCCTCCCAACCCATTCCCATCAAACCCAATCTATCCCCCAGTGATCATTGGTGGAGAGTATGATGAGAGACCAACACTTCCATATGTTGGAGACCCAATTAACTCACTCATTCCTGGCCCAGGAGAAGCACCAGGGCAGTTTCCTCCATTCAGACCACATTTTGACCCAATTGGTTCCTTGCCAGGAGCAAACCCTACACTTCCAGGACGAGCTGGTCCCAATGACAGGTTTCCACCTAGACCCAGCCGGGGCCGCCCCACGGACATTCGCCGTGCGTTCATTTGATTGCTGCGTTTTCCTTCAGTGAGTTTTCTAGTCCCTGAGCTTGCTTTCTAACTGCAGGAGGTTGCAAATCCTAGGCACTAACATCTGCCTTCTCTTGTGATTGTGGCAAGAACATGTGTGCATGGTATAATGTTTCAGCCACAAAGGCTGGGTTTGTTTTATGCTCTGGTAGTAACTGTACTGGCTGGCACTAAGGTCGATTTTGCAAAAAAGAGCTACAATTTAGAACAGTTTGTTCTGCTACCTGTCCCGTCCCGTGTCCCCCCCGCCCTGCCCCCACCCCTCTTGCCCTTACTCATCTGTGAAGTGCTAGTTGGAGACCGGAAGGACACTGGCCAAATATTTGCTGCATCTGATAAAGAGCACTTTAAATACAAATATACTTGTCTGTCTTATTTGAAGAGTTTTATTAAGTTGTCAGGAAAAATGATGTTTAAAATCTACCTGGCTAATAATCTTTATTAACAAAAATGTCTACTGTGTTCCATGTATAACAGATACTACCACTGTTACAGTAGATAGGCGTTCATGGAAATTTTCAAAGATGACATTTCCTTTTTCCTTCAATGTTTTATTAGGTAAAAAGCATTTTTGTATTTAATTGTTACTTAATACACAAAGAATACAGGGAAGGGATTTTCTTTACAGTGGAAATATTAGAACACAAATCAATTAGTTTTACAAACAACTGAGTAGAGTCATGCTACAGTGCAACTTGGAAGTCTGAACAGAAGCAGAGCAATTTCACAGAGAACCAGCAGCAAAACTTTTGTCTTTCTCCTTGACTTTACAAATAAGGAGCTGTAGTACATGGCTGCATTTACTGTGTGTGAACTAAAACTGGTGCAAACGTCTTTCCTCCTGCCTAAAGTAAGGAATTAAATAGGTTAACCTGTTTGCAGTGGAAATCGGACTGCAGCAGGATAAGCAGAAAGAAGTCATTTCACTGCAGTAAATTCTATTTAATTCTGTTACTTAAGTATCAAAATATATCTTGCCAAGAGGAAGTGTGTCGTAGCATGTTATGAGCACCTTTCAAGAGTTGTCTTATTAACTAATCAGCAATTAACAAGACCACTGTTAAAGTCTCCTGATGAGATCTGCAGACTGATGCTGGAACTCAATTAAAGGAAGACTGGAATGACTAAACTTTGCTAGAACTATTAAGTTATTACATATTTTTTAAAGATGTATTGATCTCAGTGTTTATAGATATAAATAGTACTGATGACTTGTCACAACTGATACTATTTCTAAAATATTTTTGAAATTCAAGCAGTGGAAATGGAATGAGATTTCCTGTTAAATACAAAGTATTTAATCAGTAATACTTACGTGCTTTTTCAGGTGATATTTCAGTGATTCATCTTGTTTTGTATAAAATCAGCTGACTTCAGTAGGGACAGGAAGTTTTGCCATTAACACTGGTGGAAGTAAAATATAATGCTTTATTTTGCTGTAAAAAGTTGTATTGCTTCTTTCTTTCCTTTCCTGCTTTACAGCAGTGGCATACCAGTGCAAATCCTGCCGTAATTAAACACCTAAAAGTATGCATTTACAGAGTCTGGGAATAGTGGTTTCCCGTTAATACCAAGAATAGCCTTAATTTTTAACATTTGCGTGCAGTGGTTAAATTGCTTTGTTCCAACAGAATTTTCACTTAAGTGTGTAGTCAGGCCTCTTTAAAACTTACAGTGATTCTTTATGTTCCACTGACTAAAACGGAAAAGGGAAATCTACAGTGGGTTGGCCTTTTTTGTCGTTGCAATGAGTTTTTCAGAAATGCATACGTAATATTCAGATAAGCTTATACAACTTCAATGGATAAAATGATTTGTAGTTTACTCTCTTCACTTTTTTTCAAGCTGTTTCTGGGAACGATGATCTCTGTGTGCCTAAGTTACGTTTGTGGTGCCAGTAGTAGTGGCGTTACCAGTGCCTTGGTGACAATCACGTTGCTTGCTCTGCTGGTACGCCCCGTGCTGCTCCGGAGTTGGGTCCTTTCTGCTGTGAAGACAACCTTGTCACACACAGCCAGGCTGATGCCACAGGTTCTGTTCATCCTGCATTTTGTCATTGGAATGTTCGTTTTGAAGAAACTCGCTCAGCCTTTTTACAGATGCACCACTAAGTGATCTGAAGATACTCCTCCTCTCTCTTCGTTGTTCCTTCACATTTGTAGTAAAGGTCTTGTAAGCCAAAGATAAAGGAACTTGACTTACCCTGAACTGTCGTGTTCCCTAAAGAGCAGTTCCATTTATTCATAAAACAGGATATGAAATAAGAGTATCTTGGGACCAACAGTATAAAACGAGAAGACAAACCCAGGGGAAATACTTGAAAACTAGCTGCCTATTTTATTTGCCAGCTTGTAAGTCACGTATGTGTGTCGGTGCCATTTGTGAACTCTTACAGAAGAGAAATAACATGATGAAATGCCTGAAGATGGGCATTTTTTACCTGTTCTGTTCATCTGTGTCCAGCACTGTTAGGCTTGTACTAACAATCAGTTGGAAATAAGGAGTTACTGTCTTTGGCTCTTTTATTTATTTTTATCTTACTCATGAATCTTAAGCCAACAAGATGAAGTAGCTGGGTCATATGCAGGGTGTAAGGTCTTACGTACCTGCCTGTGACTGGTGAAAGAAGAAAATACCGCTGTAGTTATGAGGACTGCCATTCTTCTGAACCTTAGCTTTTTAGAAGACTTCTGGTTGCATGGGAACATCGGTGACATCCCTCTTCAAATACCACACCTAGATACTACAAGAAAGCCAAGGTGTTTCCCAGCTTGTAGCTAAACAGAAAAATGTAAACTAATTTTTCAAGTGGTGGATGTGAGTGAGTGTCACAGCTGTGTCCCAGCTCCTTCTTGGACTTGGATCCAAACACACAAATCTGTTCACGTTTCCTGGCTTCCCTGTGGAAAAAAATCGAAGCATGCGGGACTAAAGGGAAGCTCTGACCAGGTGCTTGATTTCACAGCTGTGTGAGAAAGATCCTAAGGCATGCTGTGGGGCACGTCTGCCCCGTGGTTTAAATGTAACTGCTATTCACCAGCTTTCCTGTTGCTGTCTCACTTGCCTGAACTCCAGCTGTTTTCTTTGGGTACCTAAATACCTCTTGGGTATACCTTAGTTTCCCATCCATATAAATGGAGACTATACCCCGTGCATTCCCTCTTGTGCTTCGTTAGATTGTAGGGATTTCAGAATAGAAACCCTGCATCGAAGGTGACAGCCTAAATACATGATGATGTATTTTTGAATCTGCTAGCCACAGCATCTAGTATGTGAGCATCATAGTTGTAAATTGAAACGTACTGTTGGAACATTTATAGTACACAGTATAGAGTTCCATCATTTTAACTTAGGAAATGGAGCTGGTGTTTTTATTAAAGCACTTCTGCGGATAGAATTGAAGATGATTTTCAGGAACTACAGGAGTAACCTAGTTAAGCAACAGGCACTCTCAGCTTGTACTTGTTTTTGCAGGTTGGAGCTAGGAGATGCCATTCTGTTTGCTTCTCCCTTGAAAGGTGACATGTGGGAGTGCAGGCGAGTGAAGATATCAGTCACTGCTGGGTATCAAGCCAGCAGTGCTACCCGGTTCTTGGTCACCGGAGGACAGCCCTGCTGTGTTCAAATGTAGCATCAGCAAATGATCTGACCGTTGTGGTTTCAGTGATGAACTGGGGTTAATTTATGGGGCCATGCTGTACTAGTCACTAGTTACTTATTTTTGATACAGGTTCTGTTGGTAAGAGAGACATAAAGACATTTGGGGGATAGAGCAATTGAGGATTCTGGCAGTAAACTTTTATTTCTGTCTTTGCATCTCTGGTGACCATTTAGTAGGGAAAGGCTTAAACTGCTGAGGGAAGTGTTAGAGAAGGAAATCCTCTCCCACCAGCGTTGCATTACCTCTTCTCCATATAGTGGAGCTTATTAATCTGCTATTGTTCTTGCCAGTGGGACAGTGCTTGCTCAAGGCCATTTGTCACTCTTTTATTGCTCCTGGAGACTGCAAAACAGGAGGGTCTGTTTTTGTTTTTTTTTCTCAGAGGATGACATCTGATGATGATGCTACATTGTAAACAGCTTAGCAAACCTGGAAGCACAACACAGAACTGAGCGGGGGGAGGAGTGGGGTGGGAAGAAGATATAAATCATCAGGGAATAGGGTGATTCTACAATACTAGACTTAAGGTATAAATCATTGATCCAGATGAGCCTCTTGAGAGCTTCCCAACCTGGAAAAGCTGTGCTGTTACTCTCCTGACAGTGCACAGGTCACAAAAGCCATTATGTGTGTAAAGGGCCTGCTTAGGGGTGGGCCATGCAAGGTCCAGATGACTGCGTTGGATTTAGATGTTCATTACAGGTGCTATGCAGGAAGGAATTCCTTGTTTGGCTTTATTCCTACCAGTGAATCATAAGATCCAAGATGGCAAATGTTGCTGCTGATTTGCTGCTTTGGGGATCTTCCCTGTTTAAGTTGCAGCAAAGATCCATGCCGTTGGCTCAAATGTTTTCGTAACTTGCTGGCCTTCCTGCCTCCTGGACATTCCTAAGTGTTATCAAGGTGAAATTGCTAAGGGAAGCACAAGGCAAAAGTCTGGCCTTGGAGCTGTATGCGTGGTTTGTGACTGAAGTTGAGGAGGTGGCATGGGGACTGCACCTGAATTAGGCGTGTTATAAATAGAACTAGCACAGTGCAAGGGGTAGGTTCTTAGCTGGTAGAAATAACCATATATAGCTGTTGATTTACCCACTGTAAATGTAGCTGTTGTAATTCCTGTTCTTCACCATGTCCCAGTTCTAGTATATGTGCTCATACATGGCTTCATTCTGTGTTGCAGGCTTAGAGGAAAGCACAACTGGCAAAGATCCCATGTCTTCTCTGGAAGAATAATCTTGGGGGTGGTTGGGGAGGTCTAATACTGATTGTTACCTCCTTGGGGCAATCCTATACATGCCCTCCTATGGCTTGGTGCCTCTGGAAGGACTCCAGCTCATCTTATTTGTAAAGGATAGTTTTCCTACTTTGTTTTGCAGGTTTGTCACCTTGCATTCGTTTTGCATTCACCCCAGCGAAGTCAATGGGAGTTCAAGGAGGGAGGCAGGATTTCACTCCGTATCTCTGTCCATTTGGTATTATGGAACACTCAGCACACAAGTATGTGCACTTCATCAGCTCTGCTATTAATTAAGCGTGTTCCTGGGGGACATACTTAGCCAGATGCGACCAAGTCACCAAAGTGCTTGGAGTTTAGCTGGGTTTTGTCTGGAATTTGTGTGAACCGTGAATGTGAACTCTGATGTTTCCAGGGGCAGGGGAAGAAGTTGGTGGAAGGCCCACTTCTCAGGTTATTTTTGAGCTAAGGCTACAGGGTTAGAACATGACATTTTTCTCTCAGAACTTAGGAATCACGTGTAGAGGACATAAATGCAAGGCATGAAACAGAAATGTTTTATCTGCTACGAGCAGAGTGATGGGGAACAAACCAGCAGTCCATCTGGATGACCTGCTCATGTGATCTTTGGCACTTCCTGATGCCTGGTACTGTATTTAACTGAAAAGTGACTTAAGTTGGTATCATGAAGTTCCACAGTTCACTGTGCTCAAGCATGCTCGCTTTATCGGTCAATGAATACTTATTCTTGACTGTCTTTGCACATCTGTTTCTGAAATAAGCCTTTTTTTTTTTCTTGACCTCAACATGGATTCAGTAATTGGAAGTTAGCAATTGTATTGACTACATACAAATCAAAATAAAATCGAGTTTGCACTGTCATAACTGTATTGACTCCACAGGGGTTAGTAAGAATAAAATTTGCTTTACAACTCAGTCGTTTGAGCAGATGTGATTCTGATTATGCACGTAAAACAATGAAATAGCGCCACTTTTGTACAGTCACTTTTCAGACTGTTATTAGAATAATTTCTTTGTATTAAAACAACTATAGTTTTCTAAATTCCCTTTATGCAGCTGTTAGTTGTAAATTGCTGGGTACCATTGAGTGTATTCCAGGATGACATCAGGTACACTGATATGAAGAGTGAGGGCTGACAAAAGCACAGATCCAGCTGCAGGGCTGTTAATCGGAAAACAGGCTAGCGAATGATTTTCTCAGGTTGCGGATGGTCTCAGCTTTTGCTTCATCTTCGTTGGCATTTCCCCGCTGGGATGATTCAGATATGCTGAAAGTGTTTGTCAGGGACTGCGATTTGCTGAAATAGAAAAGAGTTCAGACTCAGCATGAGAAGGTGGTAGTTCAGATCTGGTTACTGATGCTTTGTGTTACATCGCACAGACAAATTAAAGGATAAATGGAGAGGTTAGCAAGGAGAGCTTCCATATGCTAAGACACCCAAGAATGTGGGAGGTAGGGTGGCGTGGGTAGAAGAACATGGAACATGGGCAGGTGGCTTGGATATCACAGTCCAGACTTAAGTGTTTATGAAAACCTCTGACTGGAAGTATATAATTGCCATTTGGTGCAACTGCTGTGAGGAACAGGTAAGTCATTTCACTACTAATACAGTAGAATGGATTCTTACTGAGGGTCACCTGTCTCTCATCAGTCACACCACGAATGATGGTCCTGTCCTTCCAGATGTGCGAGCACGAGAGGTTCAGCAGGTTGGTAGCCATGTCCCCTGTGATGTGTGCTGTTGCCTGCCCTCCCTGGCATGTCTGCTCTGCCAGCTGAGTTACGCAGGTCTTTTGGTTGGCTGCGCTGCTGCTGGGCGTGGATCTGCTAGCATTTAAGTTCAGATCAGGGCTGTGCTTTTGAAGTAAATCTTTCAATTTTCCCTGCTACCATGCTTTGTTGCTGAGTGGTGTCTCCTGATCAGTAATAGGTGTTCAGTACAAGACTGACTCTGAATTAAGGTACCTGAAATATGTATAGTGTGGCGACTGCATCCTTAGCACCAACATTTGATCCTTAAGTACTGCTCTTGGTTTGCCTTCCTAATGTAGACATTGTCACTGAAAGCCTGTTCCAGAACATCACTCCTCTTCTGCTTACAAACCGTCTTTGCATTCCTAACCTATATTTTATTTTGGCCTGTTCACACCAATTTGCTCTTGTGTTAACTTTTTGTCATCACTAAACATTTTTTGCCAATATTTCCTGCTGTGGTGCCAGCCAGATAGGCTCCATGAAAGCTGGCAGCAAAGGCAGCTACCAAAGATCCACAGTAATTCAGTGGTGTGCTCTGCTCCAGAAGAGTGCTTAAACATACAGTCACCATCTGCAGTTTTATATATAGGAGTAGTGCCACTTCCACTTTCCGCTACCAGCACCCCCCCCCCCCCCCCAAACCTTTTTGCTACCAATAGCAAAAAATTGCTGGGTAAAGAACCTTGTGTGGCCCCTGCATTCAGGGAAGAGTGAAGGAATGACTCTTGTTGAGCTTTCTGGCCAATAATGTGCAGATTACAGCCAGTAATGAGTATATACCCTGCTGGGAAAGCAGTAGCTGTGTTGATAGGGCTGGGGTAGAACACACGACTGGCAATGACACATGAACAAGAGGAAAACTGTGAAACCTTAGAGACGTCAAGTACAACTTGTTCATCCTGACAACAGGTCATGGTGGCCTCTTATGCCCAGGCATATATGTCTGAGGTCACTCATAGTTGCCTGGGCCTTTGCCTCTGGGGACTACTGCCTGACAAAAGGCTGGTATGTTCTTCATGTCGGCTCAGGGTACTTTTTTGACCGCCTTATTTTAATATCTACAGATACTAGCAGTTTAACAGAGCACCTACTTCAGATGTGGGTGTGGGGTGGCTTGCTGCTTAGGTGTTTCAGTGGGGCTTGGCTGGCTAGGAGCTCGACCTTGAGCAGGAGGTCTAGGCTGCTGTGGAGGGAACGCGCCTGCCTTGGAAGCCTGGACTGGAGAGGACCCAGTTGCTGATCGGACTTGCTGTGGAGATCCAGGTGACCTTTGCTGCTGAGGTGAAGTGGACTGGGGGCTCTGGGGCTGCTGTCCTTGAGGAGAGAGCCGCTGCTGTGGAGGTGCATTTGTCCGTGGAGGCTGAGATCCCTGGGGCTGGCGTGGTCCACCTGAAAGGGACATGTAGACATAAACAAGAGGAAGTGCATGTGATGGACAACAAGCAAGGAGCATGTATATGGAAGAATGGGCTTTGCTAAGGGGAGAGACTCTTCAGAGTACCTCATGCAGAAGGATAAGGGAGAACCTTTCTTATAGGCCTAAAACCGGTGTCATGCCCTCACCTCTTGAGTGGTTGTTTTTTTCTCTACCTCCTTCAGCACTAAGGAAGCTCTGCTATTCTCCCCAAAGGGTGTCGCTTCAATGTGCTGTACTCTTCCGTATAACTAATATTGCTTATCATTGGCAAGCACTTTTTGGATTGGGAAGGAAGCATCAGTGGAGAGCCAGGTCTGCAGGAAACAAAAGCTGAATCTTCTGGTTTGGGTCAGCAGTCCCTTGATGGGCCTAGCAGTTTGGTGTTGAGACTGTGCACCCTGTCACTATCCATAAATCTGTCCCAGCGTTAGCAGGTGGCTTCAGCCATATTGGTAGCAGACTCTCAAGACTGAAGATGATGTGGAAAACAATTGGGTGTGACATGAGAAATTGCTGGATGTGACATAATAGTGTGAGAAGCTCACAAAAGTTACAGATAGTGTTGTGAGGGCTGGCTGGATTTCACAGGTGGGCAAGGGGGAGTTACGTGAGAAAATAATTCACAGAGAATTGAAGGGGAGTACTGGAGACGGATGGGGAGTAGTATCCTGCAAGGCCAACAATTCTTATCGGTAATGCCATGTAATGCCAAGATAACATAGATGTATTTGGTATCAGAAATACTAAATTTTGGATACGGCAAACCTGTGGCTGATGAGGAAGAGAAAATTTGAGGTGGGTGTTAATTTTGTAGGAGATTGGAGGGAGAAAGGAAGGGACAAGGGTAGCAAAAAAGAGGGCCTAATCTGTTATGTGAATGGAGTAGTTGGTGTGTCTGGGTACCCATGGGACAGCCCTGTGCTTCATCACCTCAGCATAAATCAGGGCAATAAACCAAACCTGTTGTTCTGACCAAGCCACTTGAGTCAAACCTGCTTCTGCTGTCAGGAGGAGCTGGGGGTGTGCTCTTGCTGACAGAGGAACACCTGGACAGATGGATCAAGCACCCTTGCATCACCACCTCGGTGTCTGTTCCAGGTGTGACAGCACTAGCATCTTCCTGTCACTTCTTAACTCTTGTAGCTACTACAGCTTTGTGCAAACGTAAGTATACTCTGTGCCCAGAGTCTGGCTCCAGTGCCAGTTCAAGCGGCCTTGTCTTGCTGAGCCAAGACCTACCAGCAATATCAACTGGATCTGCAACAAATTTTCATCCCACTTTCTGAGCTGCTGCGGAATATGACAGCAGATGCTTTAACAGCACACTGATTTTGCTGCCTGCTTGTCAGTGAAATGGAATGACGAGTGAAATATGTACCCTGAAAGCTTTTATTTGGAAAGTAAACTTATAGGTCTCATAGTCCACACTGTCATGGGACCCAAAGAACTGTACCTTGGGGAGGAGGCCGTGGTTGGGACAGTTGTCCAAGCTGAGGTCCGGTCTGAGATTTCATTGGTGCGGGCTGAACTTGTGGAGGCTGGAGGAAAAAGGCCATTGCAGTTAATACAGAGTCCCCAAAGAGAAGCCCTGAGGTAATACAGGAACTGCAGAGTCATGAAGTGTTCCTTAAATACACACATGCGCGTACACACACACACACATACGCAGCATCTGGCTGGTAAAATCTCATGGGACTGAAATGGAGAGCTGAGTAATAAAAAGCGCAGAAGTTGTTTGCTCACAGGGAATAACAATGAAATTACAGTTTAGAATGTTTTTTAGGCAATCAGGAATTACCAAGTTTATTAGGCCTGAGGGGGTCTCTTAGTCCCATCTCCCATTTTGGACAGTTGCCAGCACCAGATGTTCCAAAGGAAGGAGGGATGAACATGGAAACATCTATGGAGTAATCATCTCTTTACCCTAAGGGGTCTCCTCTTGATTGCTAATAAGCAAGGGCCGGCTTCAAGACTGAAACATGAAGCTTATTATCTGCTCCACAAAATCTTTGCAACAGTTCCAGGTATTTTGTTTTGATATTGACACCCAGACCCTTTGAGGCTTGTTCAGCTCTCAGCCTTATTGCCTTTCCCATTTCTAAATTCCATTGCTTTGTTCTGAGTTTTGAGAATAGTTCTCACAACCTGCCCTTGCTAGGCCATTCATTATTTTGCAAACCTTTACTGCCCTCTCTCTCATTCACCTCCTTTCTAAAGCCAAGAGACTGAATCCCTTCAGTCCCTCCAAGGGAATGTTTCCAGGCCCTAATTGTTTTCATCACCCACTTCTCTTTCCCAGCTTTGTGATTCCTTCTGCAGATGCCAGAAGTAGGTCTGCTTACATTATTCCAGATGAGGCAGTATTTGGGGTCTTGGTATACATCACCAGCTCATTTCTCCTGCATCCTAATTTCCTGCGTCTCCCTTGTCAACACAGCCATAGGCTGAGCAATGGTTTTCATTAGCCTGTATGCGACCAAGTCTTTCTCAAGGGTAATGGCTAGTGCCACTTGCAAGGTCTACAGATTATTTATGTTCTCTCTCTCTCCACCCCCAGCTTAGCCTACCTTTCAATCTTCTATACGGAGTTTCATTTGCTGTTGTGGTGACTTAACATACGTAGCTCTGCCAGATGTTCTTCACTGCCATCCTTGGTCCTGACTAAGGCACATAAGTTGGTGCTATCTGCACTTTCTTTTCTCTTGCTATTTACTCTTTTTGACAGATATTTTAAGAAACAGATTAAGCAACACAGAATTGTTGCACAAAGGGCCGGTCAAAAGTTAACAAAAGTCTGAGTAAGCCTATTGCACAAAATTGTTTATGAAAGCAGGGGAAGCTGGAGGCAGATAGGCTGGTACATGCCTGACTATTTACATGGAGAACACAATGATAAAAGCGTCCTCAAGGCTCCTGAAAGGTCAGAGAATGAGCTAAGTGATTCTGGAAATGGGAAGAAATGTTCCATAGTCAGAAGCATTGAAATGAGTTTCAACTGACATAAATGTGACAAGGTTGCCAGCCCATCTTTTACACTATTTGTCTGGAACTAGAAAATGGATGGGAAGGGAAATCGAAATTTTCTATTCTTGGCTTCTAGTCCTGTATAGCTTGGGACACTAAACCTTGCCTTGGTCTTCATGGAAATTTACTGTCCTAATGCTGTGAGACATTCTGATAAGACCAGCCAAAGAAAGGGAATCAGTTCTCATATTCACCTCTACGGCCTTTGCCTACAGCTAACCAAGGCTTCTCAGAAATGATTTTGAGGCTCAGAGATGAAGCAGCGAGGGCCAGCCCAACGTCTTCTGCCTTTGGAAGGGAAACAGTGAGGGGAAGATATGGAAGTGGGGCAGAGAGGCAAGGGGAGAACCGCAGCTGTAACCATGAAACCAGGTTTCATGTTGTAGGCAGGCATGAAAACAAGTTTGTCATTACCATCGGGCCCTGTCGTAGGCTTATAACCAAACCAATTATCAACGTGACCAGGCTTAGTATCCCTTAAGTGTCCCCCCTGCTAACTGTTGCAAGAATTACAATTTCTCATGTCTCTGTCTTTATCTGAGGCCAGCTTCTGCTTCACAATGAAATTTTGCCTATTAGACCCTCCCTGCTTGCTTTCTTGAATAGCTCTTGTCTGATACCTTGCCTAAGGCTTTTTGACAGTCTAGCTACATTACTTTGACTGATTGCCTGTTATCTACCACTTTATGAAAGAATCCTTGAAGAAATGAGGGGAAAATAATCAAAAGGAAATTAATGGGATGTTTTTCTTTGAAAAAAAAAAGAAGTGGTAGATGCTTTTAAGCTGTGGTTCTGTTGGTTTATTAGTCTTCTGTATTATTCTTTAAATTATAGTCTGAGATAATTTGTAAGGTCTGTGAGTTGGCTACATTTTTCTGCATTGCTCCTACAACTCTTTAAACACACATTTTGTATTTGTTGTACACCAATCCTCTAGAGCAATAACTGTTTCTAATGAAATTGTACATTTTTTCTTGGCAGTTTAGTCACTTCCTAAATTCAGTTCATTGGACATAGCCATCTGGGTCTTGGGGCTTAATGATTTTTAAAAATATCAGTCATCACTGATTTAATCAATGTTTTTGTTCTCTGCCCTGTCTTTCTGATCAGGAAGAACTATATCTAGTTTAAGAAGTTCCACACTGTCATCAATTAAATTTACTAGAGCCAGATCACTGTCCCTGTTGTCTTCCTTTTTTCCCTTAACCTTGGATGATCCATAAAGCCCACCAATTCTTTGGTAGGGTTCCATCTTCCGATGAACTCAAAGAATTTGTTTCATTCTTCCCTCTATCCGCTCTTCAAAATACATTTCTATCTTTTTTATGTTTCCTTTCGTAACTTGCATGATGGTGCATAAAGGCCTTCTTAAATGTGAGATTTTCAAAATTAGAAGGTTTTTTTCGCCCTGTTTGTCTTGAATGTCCTCTATCACTTTGCCACTTAGCTCTAGAAGCTTATTCCTGCATTCCTGGTTCAGAGGCAGATCAGAAAGAAAAAAAAAAATGTATATACACATAACCTGGAAAACAATAGTCTCTCAAATAATGCCCATACAGTTTTAGTTTCAATGCTAGGCAGTTGATTAATTTTATTTTCTAACTGCTTTTGTCATACTGTTACTTTTTGATATCACATTTGTCCCTTGGACATCATACCTAATTGTACATAGTAAATGATTCTATGATTTTATGATACAAATTTTCTGAATTTGTACCTGGGTGTTTCTTAAGGCTAGGTCAAGGTGTTGTTTCCTATTGCACTTGGATTTTGCAGCTCCAGAAAACAGATGCCTACAGAGGTGGAGAACTCTCTCTGAATTGCTGTCCCACTGTGCTATTTGACTTGCTTCTTGATAGCTGTAGTCTCACATTATTATGACTGGTTTCTTCTTCCATCTCTGTCAGTGCAGTGCACTCAGTTTCATAATTTCTTAGTTCTTCTTGATCCAGAGACAAGTATAGACAGATCCAGGAATATGTACAGATATCCTATGCATACGCATAGGATATCCAAGGGTTCATATTTCTATGTATTCAGTACTGCTATCCTTGAATTCAGAATTGTTATTTTCCTTCGTTCCATGGAAGTCTTCACCTGTAGCTCTAGTTCCGTGTTTCACCAGCCCCACGTGTAACTACTTCTCTCTGCACATTTGTAGCTATGTGTTACAGCATTATATTAGTGGTTGTAGCTTGTGCAGTTTCTGCAATGTTCATTGTACCAAGGTCCTTCTCTATAGCAAAACACTCTAGTTAACATGTTTGTGGTTTTAATTTCCTTGATTTTGTATACAGATATCTGTAGGCTGTATTCTTGATGAAGAGCCTTTTCTTATTTGACGTCCTATCCCTTCAAGACCATTTGCTTTGTTCTTACTTTGGTCCTATTTTTGATCTGTTGTAATCCAATCCTATTCTGTACCAGTATATTACAGACATAGAAAACAGATGTGTCTGCCCAACTTCCCTGTTTCTGTTGGCTTCCCCTTTGCTTTTAGCTTATATACTCTATATCTTGGCTATTTCAGATGGCAATTGTTGTTTCCACTCTGGCCAGGGTAAATTCTATCCCTTCTGTATCACTTTTCCTGCCTCTAAGCATTTTTAGTATCTCTTAAATGTTTACCCCCTTACTCTAGCTAAAACTTGGTTTGGAGTTACCCTGAATACCTTCATGCCGGAGACCTGGTTTCGCAGGAGTGAGCTGTCATATGACAAAAGTAGAAACCATAAAGTGGTTATGTTCAACAACTGTTCCAGTATGTTGCAGTCAGTATTATCCCTCAGCCTGTTTACTCTCCTGTCCTTTCTTTTGTACAGATTTTTTACCCTCAAACCTTCTTGCTTGGGTCCCTGACAGACACTGAAAGAGGTGTAGCACATGCACCTGGAGACACAGTTGATGTTCAGCTGTGTTTCATTTATACAGGACTGCTACTGGGAAATGTGGCACTAAGATTAGATGCATTTGATCCTCACTGTTCACAAGAAGCACTAAGGGATCAGTTTAAATGCAAAAGTGACAGGTTCTTATACAAATTCAGCATTAGTCAAGCCTCCTCCTGATGAAGGGAGTGAAGGGCATCTCCACAGAGGAAGGGTTCCAATAAGGAATGGAACAACTCTTGGTGGAGATTCCCGTTTTCTGTTCTGGGAAGCACAGATTTTCATCAGAGATGCAAAAACTGGAATGAAACCTATCCTGAGGGATGGTGTTAGAAATTAAGTTGGGTATTGCAAGAACCTTTAAAAGTGGTTGTCTTCCATATGAATCTATGAATTTAGCAAGCCAGAATGTCTAAATGCATGGACCACACTACTGGTGTGATGTCACAGTTAAATGGAGGGAGAGGAAGGGAGAGAGGTGTTTCCTAGAGCACCCACTTCAAAGAGTCTATGAGAGACTTCTTTGGAAGAGTAGGACTCAGTCTATCCAACACACTCTCATATGGGACTGTTCAGCTCTTCGAGATGTCTGACCCACAGGGAGGAGAGACAGAGAGAAAAGTTCAGGAAAACAACTTGGCCATAAGGTCTCTCTTTGCTCATACCCAAGGCCTCAGCGGTGACAGTGTAGATCCAGAAGTGATGACAAGCTGAGTCATTTTGGAAACAACCAGATCGGCTATAAGCTGTCTGTCCTCTTCCACATGCTCCCCGATCAGGGGCATCGAGCTGTCCATCACCTGCCACAGGAGGGAAAAACAACAGATAATAAGGAGGTTTCCTGGTGGCAGATGCCTGTTTCAACTCACCTCTCACATTAGCCTGTTTTGTGTCTCCACATCCTTGCCAGCACCTACAGTTACCACTCCCTTCCATGCTGAAACACGCTTGACATTCCGAGGCGTGGGATTTTGCTTTTTTTTTTTGGAAATAGGATGTACTTCCCCCCACTCCCCATTTTTCTTCCCTTCACATCTTGGAAGCCAAGCCAAGCCTTCTGGTGGCTGGAGGCTTCCTAAATCAACTAAACACAAACTTTCTTCTTCACGTGTCCTAAGGAGATGCTGCTGATGGATGAGGTCTCCCTAGCATTGTCCCACAGTATTTGGGGGTGACATTGCGGCAGAAAGAGCCACAGGAGAAGAGAAACAACATATGCCGAAGCCTGAGGAGGTGAGAGCAACAGGGACTAGAGGAAACCAGGAAACATTTGGGATTAATCCACACAAAGCACTGCACCCTGAGAGATGAAATAAACACTGCGGATGTGTAATGAATAGGATGTCACCGAAACAACAGCACCCAATGCAGGAAAGTAAACCTACTCTCTGCTTGTCTTCTTGATATTGTTGCTATACGACTGCTTCCCAAGCAAGTACCACAACCGTGCTGGGGAAAGCTGGGAAGCAAGACCGTGGGTATGGGGGAAGGAGAACAGTCAGAGGGTCTTTGAGGTAAGAAGTGGTCTGACAGCAACAATAATAACAAAACCACAGCAGACCCTCAGCTGTATAGCAGCCTTAAACATAATTTTCAACAGTTCATCATAAATCAAGTGCTTTGCAAACATTAGCTAAATCCCACAGGAAGAACTGCACTACGATGAAGTTCAGATTCAGCTGGAGTAAATTTAATTGTACGAAAATATCAGGGTTGAAAGAGTTTATTTTCTTTTGCTTTTATTTTTAAACCAAACATTAAAAACCCTGGAAATGCAGAGTTAAAGGTTGCATTGCTCAAGAAAGACATTGACTCATGCTCAGATAACGATCAGAAGTGCACTCCACCCTGGCAAGGCTGCAAGAGGCCACTCTTGGAGTGAAATGGAAAGTTTTGCACCCTTCTTTTTTTTTTTTTTTATTATTATTATTTAAAGCAGGGGAGGTCAGTGAGGTGAGTTCACTGAGTTTGTATTGTGGTCTTTTCTTGCTGAATATTAATTTGGATTAATTTCTATAGGTGGTGTCTCTAAGAACACTGGAGAAGCTGCCTGGGAAGCTCTAACTGGGGGTTGCAGGAAGAGTGAGTTGATGTTTATCTCCATGGCCAACATGATCCAGGGGGAGAAAGGAGGGGGTCAGAGAATTAAAAATTAGATGGACCTGCTCAGTTAATACGCTACGTGGCTTTTCATTCCGCTGGCCACTTCGCTTTCTCCACTGAAAAATGAGGTGGGGAAAGGAGATGTTTCCCAGCGATGTCAGGGAACGGCCGGCTCCCGTCCGTGTGTCCCCAGCCAGGGGCTCCTGGGGGCCCTCCAGCAGGTTCCTGCGCGGGTCTCCCCCTCCTCCGCTCCCACCTCAGCAGCATTCCCGTTTCATTTGGCAACTCCACACAGGAGGAGAGAGCTCTCCCCGCTCCCTGCGAGGCACCGTGCGAGGCCGACCGCTAGATGATGCCGTTACCCTGCCGCCAGGCTGGCCTGGCGCCTGGCTCCCTCGCCCTCCCTGCCAGCAGCTGGGGTACCGCTCTACTCAAACACCCCAAACTCCTCGTTTCCTCATCTTGAGGACTGATTTCCCCTATTTCTGTGGCAGCACGGCTGGAGAGGAAGGGGAAAATACTCTAAAACAGAGGCACCGGAGGGAATGAACCCTGGAGCAGGTCCCACCTGAACCAGTGAGGGTGCACCAGGGGTGAGGGTATCTCCAGTCCTGCTGTGTAGGGTCTGGCAGGGGAACGGGAGCGGTGGGAGGTTTGCAGATATGGGAATGAACAATCACACGCATAAGGGAAGGCCTTTGGTAATAGCTGTGATTTCTGTGGGCAAAATGACACAGCTGGTTGCCGCTGAACTGAAAAGGAGCATGAGATGTCACCTTGTCTGTCCTCTGGGGAAAGGGGAATTGCTCTGGAACTTTGCAGATATGAATGCTAATGGTGAAATAAATCAAATGGCTGAGAGGAGTATGTGAATCACAGGTGGGTTGCACTCACCCGTTCCTGGGGAGATCACAGAACAGCTGGGTAAAACAAGAAGATGTCGGCACATATGGATCCAGCCTTTGTAGCTGCCCAAGGTCAGTGGCTGCTGCTGATGCAGCTGCTGTTGCATGATAAGGTTTAGGAGGGGGAGAGCGGAAAGTGTCGGGGCAGAGAAGAGACTCAGGAAAACCCCATCCTGGTCCTTCCCTTGTGCCTATCTGGCACTGAGGCCTGAAAGCTGGACTTGTTATTCTACGCTCTGATGTGCATAAGCAAGAGTGTTAGGTGACTTTCAGGGAAGGAAGGAAGGAAACAAACAGATGATTAGACGTATCAAAAGAAATGATACAGCGGTGCTGAAGGGATGGGCAGGCCTTCTTGCAGGGCAGCGAGGAGCATGTCTAGTAACACAGCTTATCTGTATGGCAGGTAGGGCTTAGCTGATACAGGAGGAAGAATAAATCACATGGATCATTTTACTTGCCCTCTACTCACTCCATATCTGTCAGCATAGCAGAGATGTGGAAAAGGGTTAGATCAACAAAAAAAGGGAGGGAGGAGATTATTAAACCATACATGCTGCTGAGCTCTTTTGAGAATCTGGCTGCTAACAGTGGTACTGAACTTGCACTGTTTTGGGGAGCTGGCCTTCTGATCCAGTGATGAACTGCTGCCTGTTCATGCTGAATATTCCCTTAAAGTGGCAAAGTTCTTTAAAGCAGAGGAAAAAGAAGTACCAGCATTTACCATTAATTTCACAGCTGCTTTAATAGAATGAAACTTTGAAGAAGTCTACTGATTTCTTCCAAGTTTTCAATATGAGCCTTGAAAACGGTGCATAATGTGCTAGTGCTTTGATGGGCAGAAACGTACTAGATTCTGCTGTTTGCCATGGGGAAACAAAAGAAGGTGAAGTTCAAGTAACAACAAATACGGGTGCAAGATTACGCTTATGCTGTGTTGATAACTCATCTGTCTTTATCTGATTCTGTTTGCAACAAACCACTGTAATAAATCTCAGTTCACAGAACTGCCCATCACTACCTCTACGAATCTTTCCTAGAGAACTGCTTTGCACTGTGAAAAGTAATTACTGCCTGCGACTGCATTGTGCAAATTCCGTATTTGTTCAGCTCATTTAGGTGTGCTTTCTTGTAAAATGTCACAGCACACTGTTCCTTCTCACCAAGAAAAATACAACTGTCACACTGTCAAATAACTTTTATCTCCCACTATCAAAAGAAAAAAGCAAAATAAAGGATCAGTTTCAGACCAAGAAAAGTACCCCAGGAAGTAGGCTGGAGGCAATTAATTACTTGTCAGCGTCTCCCTCAGATCTGCATAAAGTAGAAAAGGTGCCTGTTTGGCTTTGTTCTGCTCTTTGTATGGCACTACTCTACTCCTTTCCCAACAATGTCCATCAGCCTGGCATCTGAATGCCTGGCTAGCTGTTGGTATGTCAGGCCAGCTCAATCAGGTTCTCCACTGGGATAGTTCAGCATGATCCATCTGAAGCTGTTGTGTTTCTCCTGATTTGTGTCATATTAGATCAATTTCTTTTTACCTTGGTCTCAGACACAGGAGTCTTAGCATGCATTTCTCTCTGTGTGCAAGCTGATGATGGCTGTTAGTGTACAGATGTGCTTTTCATCCAGCCAGTCACACATGGGGGCAGATGTGAAAACCCAGAGGTATACCCAGACAGAGGCATATAATCCTTGAGCACAGAATTGGCCATGTGTGCACGTACATAGGCTTATGTGCAGGAATAGATGCAGGGATATGAAAACCACATCTCATGTTTGACCATGTATGGACATAGTCCAAATGTCCTTACGGTCGTCTCTAGCAAGACTGCTTACTTGCTTTTCCTTTCTCAGGTACGTGTGCATAGATATAAAAGTGTGTGGCAGGGAGACGGTCTGCTCTGGGGGATGCTCCTCTAGGTGCTGATGAATTACATACAGGAACAGACCCATCAGCCGTGGCCCCATCCCTTCAGGAAAGACGTAGGCTCACCAGTGTTTGCTTGCTGGCAGCACGCTTATATCACATGGCCTTTGACAGGTCACTGCTCCCCGGAGAGCAGACACATAATGCAGGAATGCGCAGTCGCTGGAGGGCTCATGTGGTTCTCATCAGCAACCCAACCCTCAGCGGGTGGGACTGCTCTCCCACACATAGCTTTCCAGTGTGTCAGCACCCCTGCATGAAGCCATAGGCTGGCTCTGCTCATCTTCCGCGGCTGGCCTGTGTTGGTGGAGTTTACAGCAGGTCAGATGCTGTGCCTCCTTGAGTCACACAGTGACAGAGGCACTTGCTTATGCGCCAGATTTTCTCCCCCGGAGAGTCTCTTAAGTTTCCACTTTGATTTTCTGGCCAGCTTTTCCTTCTCTGCCCTGTTAGGGTGACCTGAGCGTGCTATTTACCCCTCTCCCACGTCTGCCTCCTGGCCTGGCAAGAAGTACATTGAATTTTAGCTCTCAGAGCCACAGTCTGTCCAGCTCTGAACACAAAAGTTTGTAGTCCACATTGCCCAAAGTAACTCTGTGGTGTTTTGTTTTGCTGGTCTGTTATTGTAGTGAATGCTGTCTGGGCAAAAGATTTTAGAAAATACACCTGTTTTTTAAAATAAATTATGCCTGCTACTTACGGACCTTCTTGCTACACTCTCACCATTTATTTTACTCTTTTAAATTAGGTGTAGTTAGGACTTATGATATTGAGTTTCCCTTTAAAGTGATTGGAGAAAAACAGGCTCATTTAGGGAGAAACTGAGATTTTTAATGGACTTAATCATCTGTTGGGCATCTGTGTGGGTAATGGGGGGAGGTTACTATCACTAATATGTTAGCATCACTTGAATTCAGGTTGGGCTGAATATGAGCATGTTTGTTCATGATGCTATTGATCCCTACTACCAGCTTTGGGAGATGCACTGGCTTTGCAAGTGCTCAGCCTAGGAAGGATGGTACTGGCACACCGGTGCACTGAGACACACCAAACTTTGGATGCTGCCAGCAACACTTGCAGGGTGTTATGTGCTCTGTAAGAAGGCAGCTTCACATCTGTCCCGTGCTGGTAAGGTTATGCACTGTGGGGATTTATCAGCTGGAAAGCTGGAGTGACCAAGCAGTCTGTGGCTCTCCTTTTCCTTTCACAGTCCACATTGAGAGATGAAAGCACTTCAGCCCTGACACCTGGCTGCATGTGTGCCAGTTTCGCTTCCTTGCGTATCAGTGGGCCGCAGCTTGGAGGATGCAGGTAGGCACGAAGGAGCAGTGACTGCTAGACCATGCACACAGAAGGAAGTGAGCCCATTGGTGCACACGAACTCTAAGGGAGTATGCTTGCAGATACACTTCCCAAAGGAGACTTGCATTCAGGTTCCCCATGCTCTCACCTCAATGATATAGTCTCTTCCGTCTTTGCTGTGGACAGCTTTGACAGCGCAGATGTCAAGCCCTCCAAACATTTCCGCGCAGGCATCTGCCCAGAGTCTGTACCTGCAGAAACCACAGAAGCATGGCCTAGGATTAGCTGTCATTGGGTAGTCCACCAAATACAGCCACCCGTCCTACTGCCCATAGCACAAAGAGAATCAGGAGCCCTTTTTTTCACAGGGCATACTTCATATGCTCTGCTGGGTCATTGCCTCCCTCTCTTACACAGACGATAGATTAAAAAAAAGAATCCTGCCTAAAGTTTCCCTTCATTTCAGATTCTTTCAATCCTGCCCTCAAAGCCACCTAAAAATGTTTCTTTTGCTCCTTGGTATTTACATCAGATCTCCAGTTGGTTGTCATTTAGCCAAGCTATAAATATTTAGCTCATTTAATCTCCCAGTAGCGTTGGCCTCTTAGCCATTTGTATTGGCTTTACCTGAAAGCCGTCCACTATACAGGCAGCTTTCTCCTGATGCAGCTGGAATAGGATTGGAAAGTCAGTGCAGAATTGAGCAAGGAGTAGCCATCCCCTCCCTGATCTGTAATCCAGGGACTCCTGCACTTTACAATTTACTCTTTCAATTTCATCCTTTTACAGTTTCCTGCCTCCCTTCTATCCCTGGGGTGCTGCTCCTAGCCAGGCGGTCCCATCATGTGGACCAGGGACTGTTTTGTTAGAGGGAGAGCTACAGACTGCAGCCCTTTTCTCTAGCCATCACAGGACAGGAACGTGAGCTGGTGCCCCCTGAGCTATCCTGGTGTCAGAGGAGCAGAGAGAATTACAAGAGGCGTATTATGGGGGGACGACATCCCCTGCTGTGGAAATGAGGAGGGAATGAAGCGGCCTGGTTTTATTTCCTGTGCAGCTGCAGAGCAGTCCCAACCATTTCAATAAAAATAATAATTTCAGAACAGCAGATCTGTAAGCAGGGCTATGACAAGATGCGGAGAGGGGAAGGAAGGCCACAGCCTCATGAAAACACTGACATTTCACAGACCCTACAGGGACTGGGAAAAAGCTGTTCTGGCCAAAGAACAAGTTTATGTCCTTGAAGGCAGCCAGAGTCCCCATAGCCTGACAATATAATGACCAACTTGTGCAAACACAATGTCTGTGGGAAGAAGCAAGAATATGGCTTATATGACTACTGGTGCCCTTATCCCTAATGAAGACACCAAGCACCTTCACCCCAGCTTCCCTGAAGAAGACAGTGCCTGAGGAGAAGTCACAGCATAAAGAGGAGAGCTATGGACCCTGTGAGCCAGGCAGCAGGCACGGGAGCCCCGCTCGTGCACCACCGTGGCCCCACACCCAGGGGCATCATCGTGGGAACCACCCCTCTTCCTGAGGGGCATCTCTAGGTGTCTGGGTTCAGCAGCCAGGCTCCAAGATTTGTTGCCCATGCCAGAGACCCTGATAGCTATGTGTCTTCAATGTTGCTGGCCCTAGGTGAGCACCGGGAGGCATCAGGGCTGCTGGGTTGTAACAGCAGTGCTATGGGACAGAAGAGTGTGTATTTATGCATATGCATCAGGGGTAGCATTTGCAGAGGATTTACTGCCATTTTGCCTACTATTACCTGAACGTGTAAATTCTTTGGGCTACTCTTCAGTGCAGTAGGTACTTCAGGTTGTTTCTACCTCATCAGAGCATTCCAGCACATTTCTGCCTTGTTGCATGCACTGAATGACTCACAGATTTCCTCAGAGTTTGTTGCATTCACAGCTGGATAAGGCTAGAGTGGTGAATTTGGTACTACATCTATAAAATTAACCTTCAAAATGCATCTTGATAGGCTGACAGGAATCTGGGTTTTAGTCCTACAATACTGCAATGAGGGAATGTTTACCCTTCGTCCTTCAATGTATAATAATGTCCAGTTCCTACAGTCCTGTTAGGGTCTTGCAGAGTCACATTCAGCATCTGATTTGGGGCTTCACTTGCCTTCCCTGTTTCACAGGACTAAGCCTGCAGAAGGGACTTAGATGATCACCTGCACAACTCTTGTACTCCAAAGAGGAGACATTTCTTTAATCTGATCTGAAGGAGTACAGACATTCCCCACCTCCTCCAGGCAATCCATTTCTGCGCTATGCTATCCTTACTGCTAGGAAATATTAGAAATATTCAAACAAACCTCTTCTACTATAATTTAAGCTTTTAATTTCTTACAGTATTGTATTAGTGATATAAAGAATGAGTAATGCCTATTAGCAGCCTTTCACATATTTGAAGGGCTCGTGCCCTTCAAGTTTTTCCATCTTTAGGATGAAGCGGTGTTCAGCTTGTGGACACCTTCTTCCAGCTCTGTGACATCTAATGGAGGAAAGTGAACCTCTGCACTGCAGGCATAGATTCATTATGCACAAGTCTACACTTTTACCAGAAAAATACAGTGGTCTGCTAACTGAAAAAGGTGGAAAACTACATAAGCTATTATTGCATGCTTTTCTCATAGGCTGATTATGTTTTCTCTAAGCATTCTTTTTATTGTCCTTTGGGCTCTCTCCACCTTCTTGCTATCTCTTGGCAAATGTGGTGCCCAAACCTGGACAGAGACAGAATTAATCATGATCCTGACAAACTGGAGGTGTAACCTGAAAAAATTCACTAGGAATGAGTGCCTACACATAGTTATGCATTCTATACAAATAATTTACTTTAAATAGGATGGACAACAAGTGACTTGATAGCAGTTCTGCAGAATAGGGTTTGGGAATTACAGCAAAGCATGTCACCATGAGTCAACAATGTCATGGAGTTGCAATATTAGCAGATATCACAGTGATTTGAATATATTGAAGGACCATTCGCAAATTTTAGTCTAAGATATACATGAGGCTATTCCTTCTGTTCAGTTCAGCAGTGAGAAGACCTTACCTAAACCAGTGTCCACTTTTGGGAGACGAATGCAAAAAAAGAGCTTTTAACACTTCAGCTGACAGATTTTTCCCTCTGTTGAGCAGAAGAACACTTTTCTGTGTCTGCCTCTCATTATTAATGTACTTACAGTAACTTACTTCTTGTTTTGTGCTGTACCTTTCTGATTTTATCCCTACATATTTGTGCTGGTGTGCTTGACCTTAGCAATATGGCCTTGTTTCCTGTGGCTACATTCACTAAAGATCTAATGATTTAGCAATGCTGGCCTCTAGCTGTACTTCCAGTCTCTTCTCCAAAATAGGACAGTTTGTGTTTGTGCCCTTAGTATATTTTTAAGGAAACACTTAGTCTTTTAAACTCCTTTATCCACCCTCCCAGGAGACCTCAATTACCAGTTCTCTCAATTAACCAAAGTCTGAAATACAATTCCTCCCTTCTCACCCAAGAATATCAAATGCTGTCTTGAAACCCTCTTCCTTACCTCTCTGTCATTGCAATCTGTTCTAGCATCGCGGAACCTGTGTTTGCCTTCCAGTTTCCAGAGATCGATGTCCTCCTAGGAAAACAAACCAAAAACATAACCCGAACATGAAAATACACTCCTGCCCCGTCCTCCCTCATACTGTAGTCCTCATTCTTGACTCAGTGCTTGTACAGGAGAGGATGAGATTCTTCCTCACAGAAGCCTTTCCAAATCCTTCCTCAACAACACTGCATACAGGCTATGTTGTTCAGACTCATGAAAAACTGAATGAGGAGTTAGACAGGGAAACCTCCAAGGAACCTTGAGCACACATCAAGCTCTGGGAGTACTTTCTTTCTTTATACAGAAGACCCAGGAGACCTGAAAAGTCTGTAGAAGATCTCTGGGATAATCACCCTTGTTTTCTGCAATGGTAGCATCTGCCGTCCATGGAAAAGCAACTTTCCAGGCAAACATCTGCTTGAGCAGCTCCACAAATGCCAGCTCTGACATTCTGGGTCTCTAACTTTGATTTCAATTGTACTGGTGTCATAGAAGTGTCATGTCACTGAGTTTTCATTGACCTGCCTGTGGCTTACTGTGTCTGGGCTTGGAGAATGTAGAATTGCAAAATTGTTGGAGTATGGTTAGCTGTAACTGATGGTTAATTTCCAAAAAAGGTACTGTTGCTGCCAAATTCTGGGATTCATCATCATCCATCAAGGGATGAAAATTTTCCTTTTTTTTTTGACCTTAGGCACAAGGCAGACCCTGGACAGCTTGCTGTGGCAACACTGCAGATAACCCTGGCATAGTGTGCAAGCTAGGACAAGTCAACAAGCTGACAGGATACATCCAGGGAGCATCTCCATGCTGAGGAAGATTTAGGTAAAGATTTAGGAGGCGAGTATGAGGTATGATCCAACATTTCAGCATGAGGTTGTGGGAACCCTTGCTGCCAGTTCTCTCACCTTTTGAACGTGATGTGGAAAAGAGACTCTGAACTTGCAAACCTACATGAAACAGTGGTAATACTGATGTCCTGCTAGACTATAAACCTGCGTCATTATAGTTGACTACCTAAGGTTCCCCTTTACTCTGGTGAGGGACAGCATGGAGTCCTTTTTCCATTTCTCTTCTAAAGTGATATATGTACTTGCTGTGAAATCTAAATGTTTTTTGTAACCATATATAAAGGGGGAGGGGTGGGGGCAAAGGATCATGATTACTGTGTTGAATGACTGTGTTTCCAGAGAGTTGACTCTTGTCCCTTGTTCCCTTCACCAACATCCATCTTCCTACCCTACTTTCTAAGCAAAAGAATGGGTTCCTCCTCAAGCTTTGATTGTTATGAGCTCTTTGGTGGCCTGTAAGGTCAGTATTCAACCCTCAGCCTCTCTTTCTCTTTTCACTTGGGGTTCTTAGGATTACATTTTTCAGTTCTGCAATGGGAAGAACAACTCTTTATTAACATTTACGTTCAGAAAATTGCCCTGCAGTGGCAGATGGCATCCAACATCCCATTAGTACTGATGAGAACTCCTGGAGTCTGATTAGTGAGAAGATGGTTGGATATCACTGTTCAGAAAATGTACCTGGCATACCAAATGTAAGCAGCTGTGTTGTCCCTGAGAAAACCAAACCACAGCTATACAGTTTTACAAGGAAATCTGATGTGGAAAAGCTCCCAAAATAAGAACTCTGCTCTAGCCATTGGGCTGATTGGTTTGACTTGTTTATGCCTACCCATCTCCAGCCAATATTGGGCATAAGATATAAATATTTATCTAAGCTGTATCCCTAATTTTCCTGTTAGTAAACTTTGCTGTTTTAAAATGGAATAGCTTCAGCTGAAGCCTTCTGGACCAGTCATCAAACTCCTACACCATCGCCTCTGTCAAGATCACTGTCTTCCGGTCATGTCTGAGCAGTTCAGGTGTCAAGCATGCCACCAAATTGTTCTTGTTCTTGTTCTTGTTCTTGTTCTTGTTCTTGTTCTTGTTCTTGTTCTTGTTCTTGTTCTTGTTCTTGTTCTTGTTCTTGTCCTTGTCCTTGTCCTTGTCCTTGTCCTTGTTCTTCTTCCTCTTGTTATTCTTCTTCTTCCTCTTCATCTTCCTCTTCTTCTTCCTCTTCTTCTTCTTCTTCCTCTTCTTCTTCTTGTTCTTCCTCTTCTTCTTCTTCCTTTTCTACTTCTTATTTTTTCTTTCCCTTTTTGTATTCAACCTGAAGTGGAAAAGGAGACACGACAAATATCTTTCCCTAAGGATGCTCTGCCTCAAACCCAATTTTTCTTAGGGACTGAAAGTCGAAGAGCTTCTTAGTAGTCATCCAAAATATCAGGGGCCACAACAGTGTACAGCCAGTATCTTAAAGGAAAAAACCCCAGAAAACCCAGGCTCTTAGGGATCAGTTAATCAAGCTGATTTGTGACCAAGGTTACCTTCAGCATTGCTTAGGATAAGTGGATAGACTAGCAGATCATGGGCTGTTGGTGTATTGGGTTTGTGTGGCAAGGTTTTGGTAGCGGGGGCACTACAGGGGTGGCTTCTGTGAGAAGCTGCTAGAAGCTTCCCCCATGTCTGATGGAGCCAGTGCCAGCCGGCTCCAAGATGGACCTGCCACTGGCCAAGGCTGAGCCCATCCATGACAGTGGTAGTGCCTCTGGGATAACATATTTAAAGAAGGGAGGAAAAAACCTACAGCAGAACAACAGCTGAAGAGAGGAGTGAGAATGTGAGAGGAACAACTCTGCAGACACCAGGGTCAGTGGTGGAGGTGCTCCAGGTGCTGGAGAAGGGGTTCCCCTGCAGCTTGTGGTGAAGTCCACGGTGAGGCAGGCTGTGCCCCTGCAGCCTGTGGAGGTCTGTGGTGGAGCAGATACCCACCTGCAGCCCATGGGGGGCCCCACAGTGAAGCAGGTGATGCCCAAAGGAGGCTGTGACCCTGTGGGAAGCCCACGCTGGAGCAGGCTCCTGGCAGGACCTGTGGCCCCGTGGAGAGAGGAACCCAGGCTGGAGCAGGTTTGCCAGCAGGACTTGTGACCCCATGCGGGACCACACTGGATCAGGTTGTTGCTGAAGGGCTGCACCCTGTGGAAGGCACCCACGCTGGAGCAGTTCCTGAAGAACTGCAGCCTGTGGGAAGGACTCATATTGGAGAATTTTGTGGAGGACTGTCTCCTGTGGGAGGGACCTAAGGCTGGAGCAGGGTCAGAGTGTGGGGAGTCCTCCCCCTGAGGGGGAAGGAGCAGCAGGAACAATGTGTAATGAACTGACTGCAACCCCAATTCCCCATCCCCCTGCACCACTCAGGGGGAGAAAGTAGAGAAACTGGGAGTGAGGTTAAGCCCAGGAAGAAGGGAGGGGTCGGGGAAAGGTGTTTTAAGATTTGGGTTTATTTCTCATTAGCATACTTTGATTTCACCGGTAATAAATGAAATTAATTTTTCCAAGTTGAATCTGTTTTACCCGTGGTGGTAACTGCTGTGTGATCTCCCTGTCCTTCTCTTGACCCATGAGCTTCTCATCCTGTTTTCTCTCCCCTGCCCAGCTGAGGAGGGGAGTGATAGAGCAGCTTTGGTGGGCACCTGGCATCCAGCCAGGGTCAAACCCACCACAGTGCCACAACAGTGTACAGTCAGTATCTTAAAAGAAAAGACCTCAGGCTTTTAGGGATTGCTTAATCAAGCAGATTTGTGACCAAGACACCTTCAGCATTGCTTAGGATAAGCGGATACACCAGTAGACCATGGGCTGTTGGTGTCCTATACTCACCATCTCCAAGCTGGGCCATTTCAGTCCATAAGTAGTTTGTTGAGTTGAGACTAGTTGAGACGCAGCTGATGTTGTATCCCCTGCAGAGCATACTGAACTGCATTTGAGGTGACAAGATCAGAAGTCACACTCATGAAACCAGAAAGGAAAGGATGTTACCCTTCTACTAAGAGCTGGTGGGAAAGAATATCTCACTCCTGAAAATCACCAGCTGCTGGCTTCATTAAAAGTGAACATCTCATGAGTCTTAACTGGAAACGATCCCTCTGTTGGACCCCAGTTGGGGTGAGGGTGGAAGCACAATTTCTGCCCCAATTTCCCCTGCTACGTGAGCAGTATTCATGTTTTCCCTTTACCAGTATTATGACAGCTAAATGCATTTGGTGGAATTTTAGGCATGTATCACATGTTGCTTATCTGCTGGTTTTGAGACTGGCCTGAGGCATGGGCTAAGTAGGTGTTTGTTAGTTGTGTAAATCTGGAGTCACTGCACTGCAGTCAATGGGAAACTGAACTCAGGCCTTGGGTCATGGGCTGGAAGGAAGTGCATTGAACATCTGGGGCGGGGAGGAATGCATGAGTCACCCTGCAGCATCCTCCCTCCAGCAGATGCTTGGTGCAAAGTAAACATATTCTGGAGAATTTTGGTACACAGCCTTTCCTCAGAAGGAAGGGGCTTTTAAAGTCTATATGTGTAGATGAAAGTGTAAAAATACTGGGTAGTTTCCATGACTCACAGATCAAAGTAATTTACTTAGTGTGATGCTACTGCAGATGCTGTAATCGTCTTTAAGGCTGAGATTTGCTAGCATGGCTAATGATTCTGAGTCTTCTGTTTGAGACATCAGTGAGAACTCTGATATTTTGGTTGCTTTTACCTCTGTCCTTGGACATAGTAGGGACTTAATTCTTTATACCATAGAAAGAGCTTTCTGTTCTGTCTGATGCTGGGACAGAAGGAACAGCCCCTGATGGGACTGACTGTACCACTCTCCCAAGCTCACATCCATAAATGATTATCTCAATATAAGTCAACCTTCTGGGTTAGCAAGCCCCTGGGTAAATTTTGCTGTTTGCTTTCTTTGCTAATAAGCTTCATTTCTTATTAAGGTGTTTCCCGTTCATGGCTGTTTTCATGTGAAAACGTTTCTCATTTAGCAAACAATTGTTTGTGCAGCTATATTCCCAAGTGGGATTAGCTTTTAGTGTGACTGCTTTCTTTCCTCAGTTATGTGGTATTATTTCGGATCCTTGTCTGGATGAATGCATGGTGAGTGCGAATAATAAACGGGGAGAGGATATGGTCAAGCTAACTGGGCCTTTGTTTCTCTTAGAGGCAGACTGGGAGCAGGCTCTGGAGCCAAGGCTGACTAGGTTGGCAGGAACAGGGAATTTTAATTGATATTTTAAACCTTCCTTCCTCTGGCCAATTTGAGCCAGACTCCCTGAGATGTTAATGTAATATTAGGCAACTGTGCTATTGTTGACCTGATCATATTTAAATCTAATTTTCTCTCATTGAGTTCACATGAAGTAGTGGAGTGTCCCACAAGTCCTTTCCATGAAGAATGTGATTCAGCCGTTATCTAGTTTACTTAAATACCTCTGCGCTATGAATCCAACCTGGAATTTTAGATAGCTATAGCTGAAAAATATGTGATCATGTACATTTGATTATCTTACTTTACTATGTCTCACCAGAGATATGGCCTGGGAGTTTGTAAACACAGACCCAAACCTCACAGTATTGTGGGTGTTAGGTAACATATGAAATTTATCTGGCAACCTGATGAATGTACTGCTGGAGCTGTCTACTTGTCCAGAATTTTGTGGCTGGACAAGGAGCTTCCACAGAAGCTGTGCTATTTGGCTTTTCTCATCTACTGGTTTGCAGTAAGAAGAAACAGGTTTCTTACACTGAGTCATGGTTACATCCTTAATTGACCCTGAACACTACCAACATTTGGCTGAATGCTGAATGCTTTTTAATATTTTTAAGCATGCCAGTGTTGAGGGTTGCCTTCTTGCCACCTGCCTCACTACCCCAAGGGGCAGGGAGGAGCTCCAGGACACTCACAGAAATGTCTCTCCTCCTTTCCCTCCTTTGTATGCTTCCAAGAAGCACATATGCAAAATGCTTACAGAAACCCTGCAAGCTGGCCAGGCTGAGGCCATTTGTACGCGGTGCTGTGTGCTCCTCATGTCCATGTGTGCCATGGCTGTGGTGCCACAGTCTCCAGCTGGGGTGAGGATGGGTGTTGCTATGGCTTGGATACTGTAGGACTCCATGAGTTGCAGTTGGCTCAGCCTTTTTTATTGCTTCTGCCAGATGGGAAGGGGGTGGGTTCAGTTCCCACTAGAGGGTACTGGCAGCTGGAGGAGTTTCCTGGGAAAGATGAGCCCTTTGACAGTTGGAGGGAGAGGTGATAGCTGATGGCAGAGCACAGTTACAGTGGGAACAGACAGAGAAAGATTTACACTCCAGAAACAATGAACTGATGGTAGGTAATGGAGAAGATGATCCATTAGCGTGCAGATGAATGGAGAAGAGGGATCTGGGTTCAGAGGTGGGGGGAGAACAGCAGGGCTGTTCTTCAAGGAAATTAAGTCAGCTTCCTACTCCTGCCCAGAGCAGCCACCAACTGAACCGTCTCCCCGCTGTCTTGCTCCAGCATAGCCCATAGCCACGCACTCACATGTAAGCCTTGTAGTTGCTGCCAATCTTCTGGATTCGGATGTCATACTTGGAGTCAATGAACGGCTCCGTGGTCGCATAGGTTTTTGCCATGGCTACTATGCTGGCCATGTCCCGGAAGTCGTGCTGGTTCTCAACTTTGACCTGGGTTGCCAAAATCCAATGAAAAAGTGACAAGAGCAAAAAGAATAGGAATACTTTGTGAGCAGAAGTCATCTCCACACTCGGATAGCTCCATGTCAGTTAAAACCCACACAGATGGAGCTGACAGAGGACAGAGCAGGGATTATGTGGTTTAAAGAGAGAAGCTCCCCAGACCAACCCAACCCAGAGCAAATCAACGCCTTTCTCCCTCCTCATGCACAAGCCCTGGTAAACCTGGCACCAGGGAGGCAGCTAGACCTTTGCCCAGATGGCTCTTGCTCCTATGATGCTTCAGAAAAATATTTGATCTCTTAAGGGACATTACTTCATTCAAACATTGCAACTGCTGTTTCCCATGTTGGGATGGATGAAAACAGAGTATTGTGGGTGGTCAGGAAATAGAAACCAATGCCAGGAAATCAACAAGAGAGCTGGTTGTCCGCCACCTCTAGGCTTTAGTTCCCTGGCATTTCACATTACCCCCCTCCAGACTTTCACTGAGAAGTGGTGCAGGTCTCCTGGCTGGAAGCAAGCTCTGAAGGAAAAGGGTGTCTCTGGGGGAGCCTGTGATTCTCAGGGAGGTTTGTGTGAACACAGTGCATTGGTCAGGTGTGTGGGACAGCTGGTTGAGTGTTAGGCTTGGGTTGTACTTGGAAATGAGAGGGCAGTGCCATGTGCTAAGGTTTTTCTGAGAAGCTGGCTTTTCACAGATTTGTATTCAGTTATGAGAAATGCTCTGTATCATATAAAAAAAAAGGGAGGGGGACGAGGGGCATGAAAGAAGGACCAAAACAATAGAAGTTCTACTGATATGATCAAATCTCTACAAAACCTCACTGATTTGGGAGAGGAAATCTGAACAAGTAGGTAGTGAGAACATAGTGGACAACTTTACATCATACCATCAACCCCTGGCTTTAGTCTATTGGCAAAAACTTGTTTGGTGCATTAGAGAAACCCATGGAAATCTTGTTCCTTAGAGCTGAATGGATGCAGGAAGGGTGGGTTAACTGGTGGAAAAAAGACCAACACTGTGTGAAAAGGGTGGGCAAGTGAGTGACTTTCCTTATGTATTACCTACACTTCATAGTTTTGTAGCACTCTGAGACCACAGTTGGGGATTGCAACCCTGCTTTGCTAATTGCCTTATGACAACCAGTCAGTGTCTGCCACGGGAGAATTTCCCAGTTGCGTCAGTGTGTATGTTAAAGGAGGGTGATGCCAGACTATGTGGAGCCAGCTGAAGGAAATGCGTGCAATGGTATTTGGTGTTTCTTTGCAAAGAACAAACAAGTGGTTTTACATATCTGCCTTCAACCATGAGAGGGCAGGAGCCATCTTCACTAGAGAACAGAGGACAAGCCTGTTGCTAACCTGTTGTACTCCGTTTAGATGGTTTTGTGTAAGTGCCAGCTGTAACATAAACCAAAGATGCAGCCACATCCTGGTGCAGAAAAGCTCTTGAGAACTGGACAGGTTGTGGGGAAGGTGAAAAGTGCAACTAGTTTGACCTGTGACCATTTCTAGATGCCTGAATAGAAAGAAAAAAGACCTGGTCTTTGCTTCTCCTTTTGCTGAATGCCAGATACCCCTAGTCCTCCTCCCTTTTGCTGTGGTGAGGGCTGCGCTTTACCTCTTCAGGGACCACTGAGAGAGCAGAGGAAGACGACAATTGTCTGTGGTGTGGAAGGGTAGGAAAGAAAAAGGGAAATAAAAAATGCATAGGGGAAATATAAAGGCAACCATTGCACATTTTCCAGGAGGAGCAGCCTTGCTCTGGGTTATGTTGTTCCCCTCTATGTCTAAGCGGGGCTGCATGCAGTGCTGGCTGCTCCTGGTGCAGCAAGGCAGGGTGAGGTGGGAATACCCTGGAGGCAGCAGGGGAAGCATGAGAGGGGAGCACCTCACATAGGGGAAGCCCCCCAATGTGGGCACGGCTTGCAAAATACCAGGGGGAACAAGACAGGCTGTGTCAGGGCTGGGTATTTTGGTTGTGTAGATAGGAGCTGCACCGGGCTGAATGACATCAAGCTAGAGTCCCACCCAGATGAGATGATTGCAGGAGGGACTGCAGGGGCAGGCGTTACGCAGTGTTATGACATATATCTCCTGGACCCTTTTGGCAATGGGAAAAGACAAAAGCCATTATATAATGACTACTTGAAACATTTGCAGGATCTGAAACAAAATGGTGTGCTTGTGCAACAGATATCTTTGGGCCCTGGTATCCCCAGCCCAGGAATATTTGTCCCAGAGGCAGAGGAAGGGATGCTGCTTCCCTCTCCAGACTGGAATTAGACCGTGTTGTTATTTCTAGAAAGGAGCTTTATGCTCGTCTCATTAAATGGGATTTTTCCTCAAAGATACAGCATACTATGGAAAGGAAGGATCCATTTCTTTCTCCTCTCCATCACCCACTTTCTATAGGGAGAGAGGGAAAGCACTTGAAGGTGTTTTCTCCAATGGGTCTGAAGATTTTTGGTTGGGTAAATAAAGGGGAGGACTCACTGAGAACACAAAGTCGGAAATGAAAAACAAAGAAGATGATTCCCACAGTGCTACACCACTGCACAGTCCTCAGGAAACAGCTCTACCATCTTCCCTGGCCCATGCTGGAGCCCTTCCCATGGACTTTTCAGAGAAAGCATTTCACAGAGGTCCCCTTTTAGGAGATCACGGCCTTATTTCCCACCAGGCATCAAAATAATCACACACACGAAATCTGAGCCACTGTTTGTTAATTGTTGGATCCAGCTAAATTTGACAAAATAACAGCTATGTCCTGGGTTAACGCTGGTTTAGTCCAGGGTATGCTTATTACTTCATAAATAGGAAGCACTTGAGTTACAGTCAAATTAGATTTATTTTCGTGCCTTATCTATCAAGTCCACTCTCTTATTAGCTTTCTACTTTTATATTTCATATAATTCATTTCCTCCTGCCTTGTAACCCTTTTACAATAAAATATCCATTCTCCTAACAGGAGAAAAATCCTAGAGATAACCAAAGCCAGGGTAGATGTAGTGTGACACCAGAGGGCATTATTTAAGAAGGGACTACTAACAATCATTCTAGAGCAAACAGTTACCAATTTAACTAATAAGGGATAAATCTGTCTTCTAAAATGGCAGGTTGGACAATGCATGAAGCTGAGAAAAGAAAATGGAAAGAGATCAACATGAAGCCATTTCTTTCTTTCTCTCTCTTTTTTTTTCCTTTTGCAACCTTCTTAGGATAAATTTGATATCCCATTAGCTGCGTAGAGGAGTGCAAACACAGCCCCTGGCCTGGAAGCCTGTTTGCTTAGCTGTGCTGGCTGTTTGAGCAGCAATAGACTCATTTTGGAGCCATCAGCTGCTGTTTGCTGTAGCATTTTAGTGACCTGTTGTGAAGAGTTTGGGCCAGTGTGTTGACAAATACCTTTTCTGAGTAAGAAAGCTCCCTGGGATAGTCCCTGCTTCCCTTCTGACTCTCTTCTCTAACCCAGGCACTGGCTGTGCCCTAGCACACTCCTTGTTGCTGCCTTGGAGAGGGGAATCTGGCTGGATCCCTGGGGACAGGGATTACACAGATGTGACTGTCCCTTTGCCCTGTGGTGGCACCTCAGAGGCTGATATGATGTGACCTGCAGCTGGTGCCCATTTCCACCCTCAGCCTGCATAAGAAGCACCTGTCCTTGGCTAAAGAGCAGTTTGAGGGACAGATCAGGAAGAAACACTTCTGCCCCATCCCTGCTGTTGACCGTCTTTCTAGGCCTTCCTGCAAGACAGGATTTTGGAGAGTGGGTCCTGCCATTGTTAAAAAGCCACCACTGGTATTTCCTGGGCAGTCTGAGCCACCTCCAAGGTCTGTGTGAGCACAGGTTCCTGCAGTGAGGGACCTGGGTAGAAACAACTTCTTCTTTTGTCTCACAGTTCCTGAGTCTACTGCCTCTTATATATCCCCATTGTTCCTGGACACCAGGGTCCCAGGCACTGAAAGGTACTGCCTTACAGTCCCCTTTTGCTTTTGTTAGTTACATGGCCACATGAAAATATAGTCAGCCAAACTGGCATAACTATAGTAGTCTGCTAGGGCTGCCTTAGCCTTGCCTCTCTGAGCATCATCCAGAATTAACTCTGCCTTACAGGTTAAACCCACACCACCTTGGACATGGCTTGCAGAAGCAGTTTCTATGTCCAGACTGGGGTTAGAGGCATGTTCAGCTGGAAAGTAAGCGTCCGAGGCTGAGCCAGGGCTGAGCCTGGCAATGTGGTGTTCAACTGAGTCTTGGTAGGCTTGTGAAAATGTATGGTCTGAGTGTTCTCCTCTGGAGGAACTGGTGTGGCCACACAAAGCTTGTGATTTTTCATCCCTCTCAACCTGTGCTTAGCCCTTCTGTAGCAACTTTACCATCTTAGGACAGCAGGTTTTCAGGAGCAACTCTGCACAGCAGGTTTCCTGAGTGTCTTTACCCCAGATTACACTCCCCTTCTCAGAAAATATCCAATCCAACCGACTCGCTTTCAGTTTAGGCCTGACTTTGACCCACCTCAAAATAATAAAGAAACAACAGAGTCTGCATTTCCTTATTATCCTCACACTGAAGTTCTCCACATGTTATGCTGCCTTTAATGCATTAAACCTTACAATCCCTACTAAATTCCTAATGAAGAGTTTCTGTCAGCCCAAAGTCTTGGCAGCTTTGGTCCCCAGTGCCCTGGATCAGCCACAGTTTTCTGTGTCCAGCAGAAGATTCCAGACTGATGTGCAGGAAATGGGGATGCTTTTGCTGTTTTCAAGGCGGGTGGTACCTCCTTGTTCATGAGTCAGTGGGAACACAGTGATTGGGCTGCTCTGTTGTGAATGTTACATGTCAAGTCATTATTTGTCCTCTGTAAAAGAAAATATTTGTTCCTTGACAAACCGAGGCAGCCCTTTCCCCTTCCTTTCCTCTTTAGCACACTGGATTTTCAAAGCTCTCACTTTTGGAACATTCTATTTCCAGTCCCGAGAGAGACAAGGTGACGAACTGTCCTTCCTGATAAAAAGCTTGCAGTATTTTTACATTACAGAGTGGCTCTGTTTAGCTTGTGCTATATTTATACCAAAGGGGGAAAAAAAAAGAGCAGAAAAGTCTTTCCCATCCAGTAAGAGAGAAAATAACTCTGACCATGTTATTACGAACAACAAGTTTTTCTTCTACGATGTAATAAATTCATCTGAGCCAGGATTTGTACTGGGGAGGTGTTTTTGTAATTACGGAGCAGGAGGGGACAGGAGTTGGCTCTTCAACTGGCCTAATTAGAGAGGTCTAAAAATAAAGTAAGAGCAGCAATATATATATATATTTATTAAATTCATATAAATATATATAAAGCCGCATGAACAGATACTGTTTTTCCTCTCTTTGCAGATCTGGCAGTTGTTTCCTCCTCATGATCTGATCAGCAAGAGGTGAAGAGGCTCTTTGAGTGAATTTGCATTGCTGGGCTCTGTTCCTAGGGCAATTTAGGGTCACGTTAGCACACAAATGGTAGATACTAACACAGAGCTTTATTCTTTTCCATGGGCTCTGGCATTATGAAATCTGGAGTCAGGAAGAAATGTTATTCCCTTCTTGCTCTAATGCTCACCCTATCCAACAGAGACCGCCGATCACTTCTGGGACAGGTAGCCTCAAACTGTGCAATGCTTAAAAATGCCTTGTCCTCTTTGGAACTTCTGGGTGAACAATAGTTCAGTTCTGCACAGAGAAGGACACTTCTCAGTGTTCATCCATGGTTTCCTTGAGTACTGTTGACCCCATGAGCCTGGGCGACTTAAATACAACATGAGAAAGGTCCTTCTCTGCTGACTCTGTTGTAAACCATTGTCTAATCTGTATTCCTACAGACATTTTATTTGTATTGATACTGTATTGGACCAGCAGCATGCTAAGCACTTTTTTATGATCTTCTAGTGCCAACAAAATATGAAGTGACTCAAAATTTTGGAAGGGAGATAATGATGGTCATGGGAGGGGCTGAGGGGCCTATGTGTTGGTTTTAGATGAGAAGATTGCCTGGTGCCCCTTTGTCTCTCTGGGTGAAGGCTATTCCTGGTGTCTCTGTTCAAGTCAGTAGAGAGGCTGTTGTTTCTGGATTTCTCAACAGAAATTTCAAAGGATGCCTTTTATTGCAAGTTTTATTCTTTGTCTTCACCTGCACCTTACATGCACGCATTACTTGGCAAGAGCATTTCTATCTCTAATGGTATACTGCCACCCCTTTTGGTTCTGACCTTAAATACTGACTGTTAATCTTTCAAGCTAAAGACAGTCTATAAAGCCTCTTTCTTACAAGTCCTAACACAGTTATTTTTCATTATAGCTTTGAGAATTCTCTGTTCAACCCTCTGATTAAAAAATGTGGTGGGTGAATTTTGTGAAAATGTTGTGAAAACAAACGGTATGTGAAAATGAAAGCCTGACTATTATAATTATGTTCTTTCTAGCCATTATTGCAAAATAATAAGCACTCAGCACTTCTTATAATGCCAAGGACCTTATAAACATGAATTAGCAATAACTATCAGGTAATCATAATCCCTCTGGTCTGTAACACAGAGAAACCGAAGAAGAACTGAAATGACACAGATCTCCCTGCAAGTCAATGGTGTAGCTCTTCAGGGAAGAGGCCTTTTCTGTGTTCAGAGTTTTTCTGGCTCCTGATCACTGTACAAATAAAGAATAGCAGCATCTGGACTTCCCATCTTTGCTCATTCTTCTATGTCTTGGTGCTTTCCATTACATGTGATTTTATCATTAATAACAAGAAAAATGTAAGTACTTCCTTGACAATTTCTGCTGGTAATGAGATTGTAATCTGAATGCTCACATCCTTTGAAGCACCCATTAGAGGTACAAATACATGGCTCACAATCTTGGCATCATTTTTTGCAGTAAGTACTATTTTTAATACTCATGTGTACTTTGGCTAATAGGTTGGTTATTTTATCCTCCATTTCTTCAGTCACCGCTTTTATACAGAACATGACCTGATGCAGGTGCTTTATTAACATTTACATTCTTACACTTATCTGAACCAAAAGCCAGCCTCTCTCTTTTCATATTACATATATTTTACAGCTAAAGACCTGCTATTTCCTGCTATCATCTCTACTTCAGAAGACCACTGCAAAAAAATCCTTTAGCTCTCTGCAATCTCCTTATTATTACTGGTTATTGCTTCTACATTATGATGGTTAAACCACTATTTGTCTCCTAGAAACTTTCCTCTGCTGAATTATTTAATTGGATGTTTGAATTTTTTTATTTATAGGTGTTTCTTTTCTAGTACACCCGTAGTTCTGCCTGTCTGTATTTCTCTTGACATTTCCTGTGGTTTCTTGCTGTCAGTTCCCCTTGGCTTAAACCCTATTGTCTTAAAAACAACATCTTGAAACAAATTCCTGTCACTTGCCTTTTAAACCAACCAACTTGTTCTTATTTTATTTTCACTTTCTCTCATCTCTTTTTGCTCTATGCAATGACATGCGGTTGGACTTCAAGAATACTAATTTAATTAGTCTCATCTTTCCTTCAGGCTGCTTGTGGCTGGAGAAGGGCCCAAACTAAAACCATAAGGTCAACAACCCTTCCTTCCTGTACCTTCCCGATGTACTGAACTGAGCAGTGTTGAAACTCCGTGCCCAAATCCATATCCAGACTTTGCTAGTAGTCCCTAATTTCATAATGGACTAAAGTAAACCTGGCCTCAGACCAATTCTTTCTTCTAAGATGCTGGCTGTCAGCCTATCTTCATCTGGAACGACTTCCTACGTACCCTCCTTGTACCACTGTGTAGAGTTGTGCCTGGAGTTTGAATAGAAACTCTCTTCCTCTATAACTTGTGACGGCAAAAATCAAGAGCATTAAAGAATAAAATGGGAGGGAAGTGAGAGGTGGAAGAAGATCTAATGCCTGGTGCAGAAGACTATAGCTAAATATTCTGCTGAGAGTTTTGTCTGGAAACAGGGTTAAGACTGGGGTGCTTTTCTCTCATTCTGCCCTCATTTCTGTAGCCACCGAGGGCCCTTTGTGAACAAGAGAGTCACATGAAGCGCTCCCTACAGTACAGGTGAAATTGCAGAGCAGTTGGAGATATCCAGGATTGCAAGGTCTTAAGGAACTTGAAACCTTTCCTCAGGGAGAGGTTTCTTCCTCCTGATTTGTCCTGGTTAGATTTTGCTAATTAAATCCTTCCTAGGGACATGTTCAGTGGCTCGCTCTACAAGCAGTTCTAGGCTGTCCACATGTACTCTAATTCAATGACACTTCTGCCTGTTTAACACATGCAGCACCAATATTTTAACAAACATTTCCTGCTTATTTAAATGCTTATTCTTTGATTTTGAAAGCCAGCTCCACCACTGGCCCGGGGATCTGAGCCCACTTCCTCTCCAGCAGCTACCATCGAGACAGGGGAACATTGCAACCAAAGCAGGAAGGATTATGAGAGCTTCCATGTACAATCCAGGAAGCCAGAAAAGGCTTCTGTTTCCAGAGCACACGCAAGCAAGCTGTACCAGGTTTAAGTTTGTCATACCTATATACAATTTTCAGGCAAAGTGTGAGGCTTGGAGAAGGTCTATCTGCTCTAGGGAAGCACTGTGACAGGGGTATCGGTTATCAAGTTCATGTACCACCCATTTGGGTTCAGAGATTACACATCAGAATTTCATACTTCTGAACAAATCATGTTTTAGACAAGGGGTGCTTTTGTAAAAGGTATATGCAAGAAAGAGGAGGCTAAAGTGCAGCAGGAATGTGCTGGCGATGCCTCACTGAAAGGGGAGCCCTGTCACCCCAAGAAACAGGGGCTGCTAATTCACTGGGGGAATAAAGATCCCAGAGAGCCTGGGAAAAACAAACAGGTCCTTCTGGGGAGTGAACTGTTTTTCAGGATTCCTTGGCAGGCAACCAGCCACTCTGCTTTGTAAGGTCTTGTTCTTCCTTGCAAGGAGGAAAAAAATGACTGAAGGGCTCCGTTTTATTGAATAAAGTCATCATAATGTGCTCAAGACCAGTGCCACTGCTCCTCATTGTGAGAGCTATGGGGTGTAGCTGCACATTACAGGTGCTTGAATAAACAACATTACTACTTCTAGGAGAGGATAAAATATATAAAAGACAAGCCTAATGACTTCAGCCCAGCCAGCTTTTCCCCCACTCTTCACAGCCCCCCTTCCCACATCCCAGACAGCCTCCAACCCAATACCACTGCCTGTCTCCAAATGTGTGACAGCAGAAAAAGGCCTTTTCTCCCACAGGAACAGCCAGTGCAACCCAGATAGGCTGTGGGGAGGTTTAACCCCTTCGCTGGCTGGCCGCACGCTGTGTATGGTTGCAGGAATGCTGTGCCACATATATATCTGTTTCCCGAGCTAGATGTGTTTTTTTTTTTTTTTTACTTACCTTCCCCATTCCAGCATGAGCATGTCCCAGCTTGACCACTACAGGGAAATTTGGAGTTGTGAGCTGAAAGACAAAAGAAGGAGCTCCTCATTAGTTATTTTTTTCCAGCCACTGTATATGAAATAGTTTACTTTTATTTAGTAGTTTTTATCCCTTTCCTGGATTCTGATGGGAGGATAAAAAGGTCAAATAAAGGTTATCCAGGTGGTAGGACAGCAAGCAAAAGTCCTTTCACTGAGACCCATATGATGGGAAATGGAAGCCAGGTAGAATTCCTCAGCTCTGACCCACTTTTGCTGCCTGATAACAGTAACGACTAAAACCTTCTTATTCTTTCCTGTTACTTTTCACACTCTTTACATATGCGTGTACACTCATATACATGTAAAAATCCTGCACCTGCAAGCTTGAGTAAGTGAACACTTTCAGATGTGAAAATGTCTGAATTGTGAGAAAGACTAGGGTGGTTTGTTTTTTTCCACACAGACTGCTTTGGCCTTTAAGGTGAGTGTGAGCAGTCCTTCAGCAGCTCCCATTCCCCTCCTGTCAGCAGTGATGGGGGCAAGGAGAGAGGGAACATGAGCCAACCCTTGGGTGCAACTCACAAAGTCCATGTATTCATAAAGCCTCTTCCTCTCTTCTCTTAACTTCAGGGGTGGGTATAGGGAATAAAAGAAGACAAAGGGTTGGAAAAAAATAGAAAAAAATATGTCATGTCGTCTCCCTGGCTTGTGTGGTGTTTACACTGGGCAGTGTCCTGCCATCCGAGCCATGGAAGTGCATCTTAGTGCATATGTGGGATTTTACCTGGATAACTGTAGGTATCTTCTCTGCCTTCTGTTCCTCAGTTTCATGCTCATGCAAGGATTCCCTTGGAGCAATCAGCTGAGAGCTGGGTGGCTGGACTGGTAGGAAGTGCATACGCCAGGAGTAAGCAGGTTATATACACCCCACCTCACCTACGTACTGGTTGGCTCATTTCTATGCCTCTGCTTGACATCCCTCTGTGATCTTCATCTTGTTCTGTGCTCCTGATTCTTGTGATCTAAATGCTATCCTTTCAGTACAGAGCCTTTTATTTTTTATTGCGTATTTCATTTTCTTTAATGGGAATTCTTTTAAAAGACACTGTTGCCTTTACCTAAATGACTGAAGTGATAAGCTCCATTCATTAAACAGTTAAGCTGGGGATCTGGCAATGGGAGGGAGTTGGATTTTGACAGATAGATGGCTCTCCTATTTATTTAAGTTTGAGAATAGATAAACAAATTGTTCTTGTGCTAATTACCAATTGTCTGTATGGACAGGCAGGCGCTATGCCCTAAAGATAGAACGGTGCTGCAGTCTCCATCTGTGGCAGCTCACTATAAATAACAAAATTAGTAATGAACGCTGATATGTTTTGCTATTCAGCTGCTTATGTAAAGAAATGTCACAGGAGAGGGGAACAGTGAGTGCATTGTGTTCTCAAACAAACGTGTGTCACTTGTGGAGACCTTCTTCATGCAGAAAGCTGAAGAGTTCTCTTCAGACCACAGAAGGGCACACAGCTACGATAGATCACAGTCCTGGCAGGGACCAGCACCCACTGTTCAGAAGAGGCAAGACACTGCGATAGGTGGCCATCCTGAAGCTCCATAGTTAAGCATACGGCCAGGCACATGAGTTTGTGCTCTATTTCCCCTTTGATTCTCTAATCCCTTGTAAGAGCCTCAAACTTAATTTGCTGCTGGCATAAGTGAATCAAATGGAGGACCGCACCTGAGGCTTACTGAAGATAGGGCTATGGATGGACCATGCCAGGCCTTTAATGCTGGAAGATGGAAGATGACCTAGTAGTTAGGGTACTCACCTGCTCAGGCTCTGGGGAGACCTGGCTTGTTTCCCAGCTCTGCCATCCATGCCCCATGCACACTGTTTGAGCCAAAGTGCTTGCAAGCCTCTGAACCCTGTTTGTGAGGGGAGGCAGCAGCTGTTCCTACCACACAGGAAAAGCAAGCTGCATGCTGTGAGCCAGCCCGATGCCCCGGTGAGGGGGCTGAAGAAGTGTGCGGGACAGATAATGTTCTATCACCAGCTCAGAGCAGCCAGAGGCAGGAAGCAATGTTTCTGCCGCTCTGTGTACTCTACCTGTGGGTTTTGCTGAGGGAGCTGGGAGTGGGAAGCATCTGTTTTCCTGTGTATATGCAAAGTAAGTTTGGGATCCAATAAACAACTCAAGTTTACGGCTTGTCTGGAAGAAGCCACCAGCAGTGACAATGCTCTGCTCAAACCTCTCCCTTTCTCTTTGCTTCTTGGAAACATGAGCTCAGCTTTCTTGATAAGGCTTGGCCTCATCCTGCATAGGGGTGACCAGCTGGTGCCAGAGCATGCTGGAGTCACAAGCTGCCTGGTGGGGCCATGGAGTGTGGGGCTTAGGGTGGAGCAGATCCAGACTCTGAATGTGTGGCAGCCTTGCTGGGAAAGCTGCAGCTCCAGGGAAATGCTGGCACATGGTTTCCCAGGAATCTGCTTCTGCATTGAAACTCCACCAAATTTCCATGCATGTGAACTTGCCTTGTGGAGGAACCGATGAGAGAGAACAGCACATATGCTTAGCTGCCTTGTATAATGGGTTTATCTAGTGACAATGGAATGTCCTTAGTGCCTGCTGAAGTCAAGTGGAATCAAAACTTTTCAACAGTCTACAGGACTAAAGCAACCACATTCCACAACCGCGCAATAATGGAGCTAGGAAGCTCTTACTGAAGTGGTAGAAGTGGGCTGAACTCCACTGCAGTCAAGGGGGATTCTTCCAGCTTCCACCAGAGTCTTGCTGGGACTTGAGTCCCATTTCTCTTGCTAATAAGGTGGCCAGGCAGCTTACTTGCCAAGCACCCAGATGGATAGGGAGGACAAAAGAAGGAAGAATGTATTACACACATGACTATGAGGCAATTCGCACACATACATGGTGAGAAGTTCTGGGGATTCCACAGCTACCACGAGGGCAGACCCCTGAGCTGGATATTTGCACATACTTAGCCATAGATTTCCTGGGAAAGAAGATGCTTATAATCAAAGGATAGCACTGGAGTTTAATAAGAAAAACATGTTTTTACTGAAATAATGTGAAGAAATATGTCTCTGTCTTCCTATGTCTTTGTCTGTGTGTTGTAAGGGCTCTTTTTTTTGGAAAAACGGGGAAAAACACTTTGATGCTTTTAAAGTGTTCATGAGCTATTGGCAGGGCTGGTATAGATGATGTCTGCAGGTTTTGGCGTGGGACTGTAGCACTGCAACTAGCTCAGTGATCAGATGCAGCGTGTTAGTTCATATGCATAACAACCCTTCAAATTCAAATCCTACAAATGTATTCCCAGATGCTGTCACACAAAAGCCTTGAGATGGCAAGCTTTATATATATGTCTAGAACTGTCTTCTATATATGAAGATGTCTGTTTAGAGTCAAGCAGGAGTTTGAATCCTGAACCAGAAACTCAGCAAAGCCATCTTTAGTAGGAGTGAAGGGAGAGTCATGAATTTATTTCCAATTTGCAACACTGGTGGCCCAAAGTATGTCATTCTAGACCCTGTTTTAAGAGCTCTGCTCTGTGTGTAGTGTTACTGCAAAGATCACTTTGCAGTTAACAGTATTTTGACACTGGTGTGTAAAAGTGGCTGGTATGCATACATTATCCTTTATTTGAAAACACATGGCTGTAAACTATGACACTTTCCCTTTACCCTCTGCCTACCCTTTCCAGCAAATAATGAGGTTTTCAATACTTCTTGTAAATACACGAAAATTTTCTCTGTTGCTGGTGGAGCAGTAGAACCGAGTTGGATCTGAATTGATCTGAAGGGAAGAATCTTAAATGAAACCTGATCTATCCCATAAATACAATGCTTTCCACTCTTTTGTTTCATGGGCCTTCAGGAGAGATACTAATCTTAGGTCTGTGGTTTTGTGTGTTGTCCTGTAGTCCATAAACAACGCAGAATGTCTCCTTTGATTTCTTTCTGCCACGTTTAGTTCTGTTCAATAGTTCACATTATCCATCTCATCCCATATGATGCGCTTAGTTTCCAGTATTATTCTTTCTTCTGCAAAGCCTTTCCAGGTAATGCTGGAATGACTAGTCCAGGGTGCATGGATAATATTAGGAAGAATCTGGGAAGGTGGGAGATAGACTTCAAAACTTTGGTCTCTTGGCACCAGCATTGCATTACCATAGTGTCTAGTGTTTTCAATGAGGCCAGAAGCCCTCATAGCACAAGGTACTGTTATTTTTGCTTCATCCTTCTCCCAGAAGAAATATTTCAAATTTTTCAAGCTTTTATATTCTAAACCTGACCTTTCTGTTTATTTAGCTGCCTTTACTTGTATGATGACAAAGTCTGTTCTGGGTGGGTACCTAATGGATTATGGGAATGTTGCTCATGCAGTGGAAAGCGAAATGTTGAAAGTAATGTGTGTGGTACTTCTCTGGTGTCAATTAAGCTGTAGGAGCAGTGAATATATATAATTTCCTGTAAAAGCAAGCAAGCTGATTCAAATCGACAGGAAAGTAATGATGTCATGGCATGATGTCATTGTGTTTATGCAACTATCTTATTGAAATTCTGAGCTGAAGATCAGCACTGGTTGCATGCCAGCTTTGCCAGGCATGGCAAAGTCAGGGCTGTATAGTGAAATACAGAGGAGATGCAGTATTGCTCCCTATTATTCACTTACTCACCCTCAAGTCGGCGCAATCGCCAACTGCATGGAGCATGGCTCATTCAGTGGATTAATACTGTGGCCCCTTGGAGGTTTGTGGTGGCCAATAACTATGACAGACAAGTCCTTCCCCTCTGCTGTTTATCAGATCAGAAATAGTGTAAGAAACAACAAGCAATGATGGGAGAGCATGTTGAACAATAAGAGGTGCCAGCATTAACATCTGTGCTCTATTAAAGACACATGATATAGATTCCTTTAAAACACACACATGTGTATTCATTACTGTATTATAATTACAACACAACAAAGAAAAAATCATTAGCTAGGGAAAGATGGCCTATGCTTCCAAGCCAGCTGAAGTAAATCCTGAGGAGGAGAAGGTATCCTCAAGGGTCTCTGGAGGAAGGAGGAGGCAGGTTTATGATGAGAAAAGTGATAAGATACTTGTGACAGGAGAAGTTCAGTAACAGCTGGATCAAGACAGCATTGTACAAGATAGGACGTGAAGCAGTGTGGTGACTGATAGATGGGATGGCAGCTGGGATACAACAGTGCTCCTTCTAGCAAAAGAGAAGATGGTATATCCTTTTAGGATGGGTTAAGTTTTACAGAGCTTTACTGACCTGAGGTGATAAAATTAGTGCTGTGGACGAGGTGGATGATTTAGTCCATGGTAGTTTTAGTAGCCTGTAAGGGATGCTTGTAAAATCAAATGGGACTGAACTAGCACACTTGATGCAAAGCACTGTGGGGGTAAAGGTCGAAGTTTTAGCAAGCAAACAAGTTTTGGAGGTGGCAAAAAGAAGAGGCAAGAATGAGGCTGCTGATTACAAGGTTTTGTGGGAGAGAAAACATTCAGTAATTTGAAGAGGACCTCACTGCTTCAGGCCTGGGTATTTGTGAGAGCAGTGGGAGGGCCAGGAATGAGTGTGAAGCAAAGGATTAGATTTAAGATGCTTTAGATGGATGGACTTTAATTTCTCTTAGTACTAGAGCCGAGACCTCCAGCTTCAAATAGGAATGAACATAATTAATAACTAGGTGGAGATACTGCATAAACGAATTTGTGCTACTAACTGAAGCCAGCAGTGCCTTAGGGCATGAAGATCCTTCAGGATGGTAAAAAGTTATCCTTTGATTCTATTATTCCTTTTAAAAAGCACAACACACAGGGAAAAAAAAAACCCAACAACAAAAACACCAAACCACCAACAACATGGCTTACTCTCCATATCCTTGAGTAAACAAACCACAAACCAATGTTTCAGGGCTCCTAACACTTGCTGTGGTTAGAACAGGTCATGGAAGTCAGTGGAAAGGGTTAAGCATGAAATGGAACTTTTTGTCATTAACCCCACCTCTAATGTTATTTAACTTCTCCTTTATTTGAGACAGGATGCTTTTGGGTTCCCAGTAGTCCCCCTCAGCATTTGGAGGCTAAGAGTGTGAGCATTTGATATTATTCTCATTCCCTTGGAGCTTCAAGTGTGAGGATTATATGAACATATCCAGACAAGCAGATGCTCAGCAACAAATAATATAGTATGTGTGTGCTTGTGCTTGCATTCACACACATATCTAGCAGTCCTGGTCAATGAATCCCTATCACCATATGTTAAAATGCAGGCAAGTTTTTTAAAGCTTGTTACAAGTACACAGAAAAGTTTAATTTCTTAATGTATGGTGTTCACTTAGCCAGTATTTTGCAGTGTTGCCTTTAGGGAAGCCTCTTGTCTTTCCTTGTTTGCTAGGAAGAGTGAATACATTCCCCCAACTCCTCATGTTGAAAAACTGTTTAAATATTTTTTGTGGGATGCTGTGGAAGAGAAGAAGCTTCTGAGTTTCCTCCTCCTGACCTGAGTTTGGTATCTTTTGTGTCTTTCTCTAATGAGAAAATTCTGATCCCCATGTAAACACATTGCAAAGGGAGAGATGGTGAACATCAGTTGTTGACAGGGTGGGAAACTCTCTAGGAGTTTTCTTTTGATGGGTTACTCTTGGAAAAACTGTAGCACTGAAGCTGTGGTAGAAGATACAGGAAAAAGACAGAGGGGGAAAATAAATGCTTTATGAAGTTATGCTGCAGTCTTCAAAGCCATCTCTCTTCCAAGAACCACTAAGGTTCACAAGACAAGGGGCTGACAGTTTTCTCTTCACTCAGAAAGCTTGGCTGTCCCTTTCTTGGGGCTAACTGAGTTCTGAGAAGGGTATCTTTGGAGAGAACAAAACTTCCCTGCACTTCACAGTGGAAAACAGCCTTCAGCAACACAGGGTAGGAATAATTAGGTCTCACTGAAGCTGATAATTTCCCTGTGTACTGCTGGTCTCTAACTGCACCATGCAGTCTGCTGCAGGTGCTTTCCTGTCTTCAAAGGGCAAAGTGAACATGATTCTCACCCCAGCTTTTATACAAAGTAAAGCTGCATGCCCTGACCGCAAAGCTTGGGAGAATCATACATAACTCTGAGCACTTGGTCATGATTTCGCAACCTTCTGTAGCGTATTTGAAAGTGGTCTAATTATGTCAATGTAAAATGAGAAGCAGGTCCTGGGCTTATTAATATATTCATTAAGAAATATTCTGCCTGACACAGAAATGGCTGTGATGTTGTATTGTAAGTCTCATGCTGTTGTAACTGTGCCAATGACCCTGCGCCATGCCAGACGCTGGTAGGAAGATGGCTACAAGCAATGAGCCATGGATGCTGCCTGGTACAGGGAATGGGATACCATGGTCCACGGGAACATTTGAAATTCCCTCTGAGCTCCTGAAAGCTGTGGGTAATGGATCACCACCTCCTTCCTTCTTGCCATTCTTCAGCACTCAGAGCCATAGAAATAACAGCACAGAGAACCAGGCAGTCACAGTTGGCCTTTTTTTAAAAATATCTGTTTTATTTTTATACCTCTTCAAAAGCACAGTAGTAATCTTGATTAATGCCCCAGAGCATAAGGGACTTATGACATAAAGAAGAGCGAGGAACATGGGAAGTGTTACCCTGCAGCTGGCATCTTAGGCTATGTCTATACTAGTAAACAGAGCAATGACATAGCAAGGACAATGGCTCTAACCGTTGCCTATACTGTTAAACTGTTAGATTGATCTCTGGTATACTGTGGCTCAAACCAAATAGCTTCTCCCAAACAATTCCTAAGCACAACATGGAAACCAGCATAAGTCTGCAGCCATACGCCATAGCATGCTCTGGAGGCTAAGAGAATTTGATAACTTGGCTGGGGTAGAACAATGCCAGAGTTTCCAGAGAACGGGCCTCCTAGGAAGAAAATTAACTCTACCCCAGCCGAAAAAAGGACAGCCTGGCACTGTATGGTTTACTGCTGTTAATGTGGCCTCAGTTTGTCTCACAAGGTTGAGAAGGAGAGTACTTTTATCTCACTTTATGCCCTATCTTTTTTTTTCATTTCAGTTGCACAGATGAATGGTCTATCATATGCAGCCATACGTCATACCATTTCTATACGATAATTTCCACTGACTACCTTTTTCAGAGCAGATTCATAGTGGATGCATTTTTTACCTACAGCCACAGATATTTACACCACATTTCTTTTGTCCGCTGACCTGGAAACTCAGGTATTACCTCAGATGAGAAATGTTTATGCTATGGGCCCAGTTTGTCTTGTTTACAGCCAAATCTTATTTTTAGCATTTTCAGCCCTTAGGCTCATGCAGGAATTCAAATACTTCACTAATGTGGCTGGCAGTGAGATACACATCCCCTACTTTTTGAGCTCTGGGACATAAATGTGGGCAGTAAGTGTCTCCAAAGCCCTGTTCCATGGACCTACCTCCATGGTAGTTCCATGTAGTTTCTCAACTCCTAGTAGTAAGCACATGTAGTTGAACACTGGCAGCAGCTCCTCTGAACCCTGAATGTTCTAGCATCTTTAGTAGGTACTTAGAGCAGGTGGGGGTCAAGTATGAGCCTTGTTCTTCCTACATCCTTGTTCTTGTGCCTCACAGTTTCAAGTTTCTTTCTCTGGATAAAAATCTTCTGTTTACCCAGACTAATTTTTGACTTATGTCAGAGACACTGAGGACATGAAAGGCAGCCATTGTATCCTGTGATTGAATTAGCTCTGTGTCTTTTGAGATTTCTCAGGAACTTTCAAATTACATGTTTTTGGGAGAAGCCAAAAACTGTAGGAAAGGCTCTATTTTACCATCTTTCCAAAGTCAACAGTTGCTTGGGGAAGAAAATGAAGTCCCGAAGTGCAAACTTCATACTTTCAAAGCTGGAAGTGTCATGTTTCAATGTTTCTGTGAATGAGCAACTAATTAACTTTTTTTTTTTTTTTTTTTTTTTTTTTAATCCAAAGGGGAAATGAAATGCTTTCAAACTGTAAAAGGGAATTTTTTCTGACATGCATTTTATTTCTCTATGTTTCATTCTTGAGGCTTTCTGAGATTTTGACTTCGGGTTGGGGAAATAATCTGAATGAAACCTCGAAACCTCTCCAGAGCTGAGAGAACTTTTTCCTAACTAGGCTTTAAGGGCATGAGCCCATCATGGCACCACATGAGTATTTGTCTCCCTCTTGTGGCTTATTCCATGCGATAAGGTACGATCCTGCTCCACCTGTTTGCTAAAGCCATTAGAGTGTCCAATGAAGTGGAAGAAACGTATTCAGTGGGTGTCCTGTGTGACTGTTACACACAAACTCTGCCTGCAACCGGTGCTGGGTGACAACCTGGTTTGCCATTAGGAGTCAAAACCAGCAGGGGAGTCGAGCAGGCTCCACACAGGACGTAGGCAGAGTTATTTTCAGCTGGGTCTGGCTTCTGTTTACATCTTTTCCAGCTGTAGCGAGAAAGGGCTTCCTGAAGTGAACACATTCAGAGGAAGACAGAAGAAACCACTGTGTGGATCAGCCTTTTTCACTTCGCAACCACCACCTTGGTCAGTGGCATTTTTTCCCCTGCTGAGCACACACATTGATGTACTGCAGGCTGCAGCAGCCAGGAATGGCAAGCAGCAGGAAGCAGAGAAATTCCTTTTGGAGTAACACACAGACCCTCTTCTTTAGCTTAGGCAAGCCTGGAGCGGCAGAGGATGCTGTGGTCTCTGTGAGCCCACTCCCTCTGTTTTGTCTAGAGAGAAAGGGTTCACCCTTTACTGGAAAAAGAGGTGGAGACCTGAGCTGATTTCATCTGTGAGGCAATATCTCCATTTCTCTGGGATAAATGTGAGTGAGCTGGTCCACACCCAGTACAGGAAGGTATTTGTTTCTTTCCCAGGCACATTTCTGAGGCTGTCATGGGATCCAGGTAGGATTTTGGAATGTGGACAGAAACCTGCATGGAGGTAAATGGGCACGTGTCTGAAAGAAGAGCATTTGGCTCACCAGGGGAGATCATGCATGGTGCTCTGGCTGGAGGCAGTACCAGGCACGCGGTGAGGCAAGAGGAGCAGAGGCACTCCTGTCTCTGCTACCTGTTGTCACGGAATGCGCTGTCCTTCCATTGCTGCCCGAGCATCATGCTCACTCACAGGCAAAGTCTGAACCTAGTCTGGAAGGACAGGTATTTGTTTCCTTATTACAGTTCTACCTCTTTTATATTACAGTTCTACCTCTTTCATTCCCATCAGATCCCATGCCATTAAATTATTTTCCAAAACTGGTTGCTGAAGTCTTTTAGAGTGGTCCTGGCTTTATTTCTCATGGAGGTAGTGCCAGCACGTCAGAAACGCAGCAACTGAACTCTGCTGAGCTGCTGTGTTGCACAAACTGTTGCTATCAAAATATGTAAACCAAACTTCAGGGGAGTGGGAGCTTCTTTCAAACAACAGCAAAAAAAATATCTTTGCACTGACAGAAAAAATGTTCACTTTCTCAAAGAAGCTAAATCATACCTTAATCTGTTTAGAACTGCTCAAAACCTGTAAGATAAAACTTAGTCTCAAGTGGAAGAAGCCAAATGGGCTTTTCACTTTTTCTTGGTTTTGTCTCTTAAATTCTGGAATCAAAGGAAGTTATGTATACGCTTATCCTTGTGGGCTTCTCAGCTGATGGGTTTTCACCCATCAGTTGTGGGTGGGACAATGAAGAAAATGTTCAAAACTTCCCATGCAGAGGTGGCTCAGCTAATTCTATGCTCAGAGAATAGCAAGTGTCCGGGCTGTACATCTGTGCACTTTTGGACTTCAGTGGCAAGAATCTCATACCGGTCTTTGAGGACAGAATACTACTTCATATGCATTTTGTAGACAGCCCTAATTAGCTAAATCAGTTTGTCTGCATCATAAATGTAAAGCAGTGCACACTGGATTTGTCTCTAATTGTGGCATTGCTGTGGTGATGGGTTGCAGACTTTTTTTTTTTTTAACTTTCTCATTAGTACTTAGCTTTAGGCATTTGTGAGAAACCACAGCCTCCAAAAGCTCCCACTCCTGTCCTCTTAATTTTGACTCACAAGGTTTTAATGGATGAACAGAAAGCAAAGAAAGCCTTTGGTTCTCATACCATTCAGCAAACCTCCGGCTGGCACTGGCATTGTTTGGGAACCCTTGTGGGGATGAAAGCAAACTCTGTACAGATGTGGCCTCTTCTGAGACCGCTCTTTGAGGCCTGTTGATTCTCAGAACAAAAAGCACGTGAGGAGGGTGACTGGCAGGGGATTTCCATGGAGCGCTCTAAGTGAAGTTATTTTAAACTGATCCTGCACCACACAGGGCTAGTGATAGTCCTCGGTGGGAGGGGTTCCCAAAAGCATGAATGCTGCTGTGACCCTTTGTACACAGTGAATTTTTCTGTACCCTCAGTGGAACCAGAGGTGGCACGTCTGCTCCACACAGTGGGACACTGTGTGGAGATCCTCTGGGCTGATAGGCTCATGAAGCACATCATGATGCAGACTCACCAGTTTGGAGCTGGGAAATGTAGAGCTGGATTACGTGGCAAAAAAGCTTATGCAGGGACAGCTTGGGTGTTTCTGTTCCCAGACCTTTCTAGGGAGGGAGAGGGGGGTTAGCATACATGGGTCTGGCCACTGTGTGGTTTTGGACCTTGGTCTCCACCTGTGAGAAGTTAATGGGGTGAAGCCATCTGGTTGGGTATCTCTGTTTCTGCCATGAAGACACGTTTGTGGAACATTTACGACAAATCCTGTCCTTTCTTCCTAAATCCTCACGTAGGGAGTTTATGAGGCATGATATGCAAACCCTGCCCCATGAAAGGATTAACCAGCCCTCAGAAACTGGGAGTGGTAACTGGGGTCCCTCCTGAAACAAATCCCACTATGAGTACGGCTGCTGATTAAATTGAGGTTTTAGATGGTAAAACTGTAACTGGGGCAGGAAATTTGATTACATCCATCAATCCAGACATCTGACTTCATGCTGCTAAAGCTGTCCTGAACTCATCACTATGACAGTATGACAACTTACATGTAAAGACTGAAGCCCTGGCCATGCTGAAAGCAATGGGAGTTAGCTCATTCATTTCAATGAGGCTATGGTTTCTTTTGCAATATCTGGTAAAGCATGTTTATCTCAGATTCCTCTCCCACCCTGAGGTATTTTCACTGTTTTATTGCTTGATGATGTAACTTCTAAGCAATCCTGTGAGGATGGCCTTTTGTGCCCAGAGTTGAGGCTGACTGAGAGTAGGAGGGCAGCTGAGAGGCTGTGTGGTCAGTCACCCAGCTTATGATGCAAGGTCCCAAGGCGACATGGACCAAAGCCACCTTGAGGTGTCCCTATGGCAGGGAGAAGAAGCAAGCTCCTCCGGGAGCTTGGAGCAGTGCTAGGAAAGCTTGTAGAGAGAGGAAGCGGCTGATCCCTTCCCTCTTCTCTCTTCCTGCACATCTGTAAGGACTCAGATGAGACCATTAAGAAAAGGCTGGGACTCTTCCCTCTAGGATGGCACATCTCTGTACCACACCAGTGCTGTCCTGGGATCATGGGTCTCATTTGCCCCAAAGTTTCCAGGTTGCCAAGGTAGTGCTAGGAGACAAATAATTTCTATATGTGATTTCATTCTTTTATGCCATAAGCTAATTGCTTCCTTGCACCACAATATGTTCCAGCTGTTGGTCTTTATCTGTTTCTGGGTTTCTTCTGTCACTCTGGTGCATGGGTAATTTAGAAATGGTTCCCACATTTCCTCTTTTACTTCAAAAGGAACAAGAGAACAAAAACACTCACAGGCAAAATCTGATTGCTCCTTACTATATTTCTCCAAGTAAGAGGCTCCAAGATCAAATTCCCTAAAATAATCCCTATCAAAAGGGTTACTTTTTGCATTTGTTGATGCAGAGCAGAGCTTCTTCCTTGGTAACACTGCACACGTAGAAGCCCAGACAGAACTGGTACAAACTAAGCCGTGCAGTATGCAACAAACCCAGCTTTAATCTTTCATGTGGTGAGACTATTTGTCCAAGCTTACAAAGACTGCCCTGGCTTGGGAGTGAGGGAGAATGAGGACCCTTTACTTTGTAGAATTTTATGTGATCCTTTTGTGTCTCCATCAATAGATGACAATAACTATATTAAATTCACTTCCTCAGATCCACCAGGCTGTTTTAAGAGGTGGTTAGCTGGTACACAAGACTAGATAGACAGCCAGAGATGAGATTTTCAGAGCTGCAAACAACCCGTGCAAGAGGTGGATTAAACTGGTCCTTCTTCTCCAAACACAGCCTCAAAACATTTCCCAACATTCAAGAGCAAGATTACAATTAATGCACTTTCAAGATACAAAGTACCATATCAGTTTTAATTATTTTCAACTGAAAATGTGTTATGAAGGGAAGAAAAGAGGTAGAAGGAGTTGTCTGGAGAGGTGGGTGAACTTGGCAGTGAGATTCAAAGCTGACCTTTTCAAGGAATTAATCACTGGCTAAGCTAACATCTGTCCTGTAAATTTAATAGAGGACAGACTACTGAATTTATGGAAAGGGTGAGGGAGAATTTTTAAGTGAATCAGGAGGAAGAAATGAAAACGGAAATGGCTGCATGGGATAGGTGTGATTGCAAGTGAGCTGGCTAAACAGGGTGAAGCAGAGCATGTTTGCTTTAATTCAGTGTGAGTGTTACGGGAGGCAGATGCCCATGGACACCCTGATCCTTGGTTCCTGCTGCTCTCCTCTGCTTACAGCTTACTGATGTGAAACGGAGACGTGAAGAATTAAATACCCAGGTGCAAACTGAACCAGCTCTGAACTTCAGTGACCTCTATTTCAGGCTCGTTAATCTGATCTGTTTTGGGAGTGTCAGGTGGTGGTCAGAAATTTTCTCCCAAGGGAGACCAAAAGAGGTCTATTGCATGATCATGTTGTTCATGAGCGGGGTGAGTTGCATCATGCAGCTTACAATGCTGTTGGGCAAATGTACCCAGAAATGAGCAGGGCAGATGTAAACTGTGCATGGAATTTTTGTAGCGAAAGGGGTTTATAATGACTCCAGATGACATTTGTCATCTGTGCTCTCAGTAGCACCTCAGTGCTACTGCTATCCTTGCCAATTCCTCTCTGTGAACATGCTCAGACAAGCCAGTGGACAACAAGTACTTTGTCCCGTTGGGTCATGCTTGGGGCATGGGCCTTGCTGCCAGCTTGGCTGTGGGAAGTATGTCATCCAGTGGAAGTCCATTTGGAATATGGGGCCCCAAACTGGCACGTGTGCTGGCAGCAGTGCAAGGCTGGGACTCTTCCTCTTCTGTGACATGACAGGCCAAGCCCTGCTGGCCAGGCAAAGTACTGGCACACAGAGCTCACATAGTGAACCTCATGTTAGATCTGTCTCAGGGACATTTGCAAGGGATGGTGCAATGTATGTCAAGTGAAGAAAGGAGTTTTAGGCTGATAGAAGTGAGCCTACATTGGGACTTTGTGCAGGTAGAAAAATTGTAGGGCTGACCTGGGCTTTACACTGCTCTGGGGCAGACACGGGCAGCAGGAAGGGAGGAAGCCCCACAGATACCATGGTCTTTTATAATGAGAGGCTTATACTGACCGTAGATGACATTGAAAAGCCCCCTGTCTGAGTGCTGTCAGGTAATAAAGTGACAGCTAAGTCCATCATGCGTTAGCTTCTGATCACCCTCCTGACTGCAAAGCTTGAGTTCCCAGATTTGGAGAAATAAGGGCTTAGCTATAGGGTTCAATATAGCTGACTGATCTGAGAAAATGATTCAGCTAAACCCAGCACTGACTAAAACCAGAGGGCACCTCCTCTGTGCTGCTCCAGGGCTTCCAGCTTAGGGCTGAGGTCTTCAGTGTACCAAGCACTGGACAAAACCATAAGGCGAGCATCCAGGCAAAATATGACTGGTGAATAAACAGCAGATGTGTAGCGGGAAGATGGTCAGCACAAATTGAGTATACGTCAAGTTGTGATAGAAAATCATCTAAGTAGTTAACCAGGCTAATCAGGGGTAGATCCTGCTAGCCTGGTGCAACCGATTCTGAGACTGATTATTTGACAGATGGAGATGTGAGAAACTGTCACAGCAAAGCAGGTCCTTCAGCCATTCACACGATGCTGAGTTTTCCCAGGAATGCTGGCCAAGTCTGCTTAAGCCAGAGTTTCTGTCTTACCTAACCCACAGGCCTGGACCTGATCTGTAGTAAAAATCCTGATGAGATTTCACACACTCCTTAGCTTAGATGAAGTTTAAGGATGCAATGAAAGAACGAAGTCCTTCTTGAAAATGAGTTCTTGACTTCCAGAATAGAAGCCCAGGGTTTGGAAACCTGAGATCAACATATTTCCACTGATGAAAACTCAGTTTTGAGCATGATCCGACAGAGCTCTGACTTACTGCCTGTCTGGGTGTGGTGGAAAGTATATTTGTTTGCAAATCTGTGTATTGGGAAGGACTTGCAGAGGTGCTTTTTCTTGGAGACAAGATGACCTATTATCTGTACATACAATGATAAATTAAACTTAGAGTATACTATGCTGAATGCTGTGCAAAATATACTCTGCTTCAAGCATACAGTCAACACAAACAAGACAACGGAGAATTATCTTCATTTTGGGATTGAAGAACTGAAACACTGGGAGATTAAGTGACTTGCCATGAATCAAACAGGCAATCTGTGGCAGAGCCAAGAATAAAATCCAGATCCCACTGAAGCAACCTAACCAGGAACATCCTTCCCATTGAATAGTTTAATTAACATAAATTAAGCAGCAAGTTGACTCAACATGTTTTTAATTTTACATGTGTACTTCAGAGAACACAATAATTGCATTTTATAATCTAAAAATAAACAAACACATGTCTGTCAGAAAAACAACAGGCGCACAGGAAAAACAGTTCATCCCTTTATTATATCTGGTGTGAAGTCCTTCGTTAGGACTAAAATTGTTTTGTGAAGTGAAGGAAGGAGGCAAAGAACTCTCTCCTTCTGTGCTAGTTTATTAGAATTAAAAATAACCCTTCTTTTAGCTCTATGCTGTCTGAGTGCCAGGGCTGTCTGTAAAGAGAAGAGCCAAACGATGGATTCTTTAATCACACATCCTGCCAAATCCACCACATCTTCAGTCAGCTCAGTGATGTTCAGCGGGCAAGAGGCAGAGCTGAGAAGCACCTAATATGTGCATTTGAGATGGTCCAAAGATGGAAGGAGTCTGGAAAGCACCTGAGCCCTCTCACGCGCTGAAGGGAAGATGGGAGTGAAAGAGATACAATAGCAAATCCCAGTCAAGGGGAAGATGTCTTTTAAGCTCAAGAACAAATCTGTCTAGTCTTTGAAGTTGGCTACGCCAGGCTTCATTCCCAGACAGCAGGGTGAGCATTCCTCTCTAAAATTAAGTCCCTGGCAATTGCTCCCCCCAGGAATAGGCATGTAGTGAGTGTAAGAAAGCTACACATGAGTGACAATAGGATTTAAAGAGCAAGAGAGACAGAGGAACTGATTTAGACCTCATGGGAACATTCACGAAGCCTTTTCTACATGCAAAACACTTGCATTGAATTAAGCTAAATCAATATAAGCCATCTGGAAACTGATCAATAGGGATGGCGTTCACAGGCAAACAAGAGATTATTTTGCAGGGGCTGCATACCAGCCAAGGGCCACGTAGCCCTGGTCAGCACAGATTAATGGGGAAGGTCAAAAGTCAACAGCAATTGTGGTAACCACTCTTGCAACACATGATGCAAGCACAGCTGCATGTCTGCACACTACACCCCTCACAAATCACAGTAACATCACCACCCCTGACAACAGAGTACTCACCCTGAGGTAACTACCCCTGTGGATGAGAATATATGAGCTGGAGCTCAGTGCTGTGCTAGGAGGCTTGTGTAGTTAGCCTAGAGCACATGCTGAACAACCACAGCTCTGCCCTGTGCATGTTTTGTATGTAGATCAGATTTTACTATCTTGGGGTCTCTTCTGCAACTCTTTTCCCACAGTTAAAGTGAAACTAGAAAATTTGGCAGACTCCTGGCTTTTGTCTACAGAGTTGAAAAGGCACAACACTCTCTTCCTGTGACATTGCTACCAGCATGACACAACCCCTGCTTTGATTTTCACTGGGGCAATTTTATGCATGTTTTTGTCTGTGAGGAGTATCAGGGAAATGTCAATAATATTTCATGCACCCAGCGTTATGTCTAAGATTGCACTTTGAGGCAGAAACTTGGTAAACTGGAACCTGGTGGCTGCATCCTGGCAGCCACTGCATCCCTTCCAGGAGAAACTGGTCCTGTTGCACTCTGCTTTTCTTCCATGATCAAAGCTTGAAGACCTTTATAAGGTCTAGATAGATCCCACTCCTGTACCCAGGTTTATGTTACTCCCTGCTGAAGAGCTGCGAATGAGAGACTGAACAAAGCAGGCCTCTGTCACACTCCTTCAATGAGATACTTCTCACCTAACATTAGACACCTATGAATCTCATTTTTACCTCTGCAGCAGCCAGTCTGGACAATCTTTAAAATCAGTGGAGAGAAATATGAAGTTTTGGTGCCTCACTTGTCTAAACTATTTGAGACACGTACCTCAGGCTGACAACAGCTGCTCCCCAGCAACATCTGTATTTCTTCCCACTGACGATAAAGGCAGCGCTGGTGACCAGGTCAAATATACACACCTGCATAATACACATCTACAGGATGCATGTCTGCATTTGGTTAGGTGGATCCTAGCTCTTGAATTAAATTGATTTTGAGCAGTGCCCTGGTGCCCATAGGTAAAAAAAGCAAAGAAAATGCTCTGACTGGAAGAGTGAAGTCACTGAAACCCTCACCGTACAGAACCTGATGCTCTCTGTGAGTATGGAGGGTAGGTGGAGAAAGTTTAGACAGGGCTTTGTTGTCTATCAGCACATAGTGGGGTGGAAAGGAAGCCTGGTTTGCCCTAAGGTGCTGGGCAGTGCTCTGCGGTGATTGTGCTTGGAGTGTGGACATCCTGTGTCCTTCTGGCCTCCACTGCTAGTATGTGGCCCTCAGTGATTGTGGGAAATGATGCTAAGTGACTCTTCAGCTGAATGCTTCTACAACAGAGGTGGCTTTATTTTTGACAATAGCTAGTGCTGAAGTACTGGATGCTTCTAATAGTTTTGAATTAAGCTTGACATATGAGGCTCACCAGGATGCTATATTACAGGAATTTGAAGAATACTGGCTTTCACATAAAAATGAAACATGTGAACCATATGTTATTAAACAGTACAATAGCTGGGCAAAAATGCAGCAGAGTTTGGTGTTGTCAGGGGGCTGAAGAGTCAAGCTCCTTGATTTTCAGGAGCTGAGTCTCTAGGAAGAGAGAAAACATGTCTGGAACCTGAGAAAAAGCAGTCAGAATCTCCTGGATTTATTTTTGGGAAATGGCAATAAAATTTGTCAGCCAAAGGAAGTTACCTAATTCAGACTAAAACCTACCTAAGACAGGGAGTGCTATCATGCTGCAGAGGATGTAGGCTGTTACAAGACAAGAGACTGGCAGCAGTATGGTACATTGAGCATGGAGCTGTTGTCCTCAGAAAGCAGCACATAGATCTACAAACGACACAAGTCAGGACAATGGCTGGTATTTGGAAAAACCTTCAAGAAACACAGTAATTTCCTACTTTCCAAGAGATTCTCCAGCATGGACAAAGAGGACAATAGCACCATGTCCTCAGATTACTCTTCATGGGACTGGTGTGCAGTGCTGCAGAGGATTAAAGCACTATCATCTCAAAAGCAGATGAAATGCCTGTGCCTTGAACAAGGATATTGGTGCAAGCTGACGTGTTGCCAGGAATGGGCATGTTATCGTGGAAAGCAAAACCATATGCAACTGACCATAAATAGGTGAAGCTCAGGGCTTACTGTGGTGAGCTAATTGCTGTTAGAGTTGTGACTAAACTCACAGGCAATTAACAAATTGGAAGAAGTACAATTTATAATCACACCAAGGGAAAAAAATTATCCACGAATGAAAACATGACACTCCCTTCATCTCATTAGAGATGTAACTCACCAAAGAGGCAGAAGATCAAAACAATTGAAAAAGAGTTTAGGATATCTTCCAGGGGAAAGGGAACCTGTTAAGGCTTGTCATATATATACTGAAAGCACAGGCCGGTCAAGTAAAAACTCCCATGGCATGGGAAGAGTTGGTCAGCTGATGCAGTCTGGCATAAATTCCTTTATTTCAGAGAAATGGGGTATTTATTTCAGAGGGAGCCTTAGCAGATCACTCATAAAGGTGATCATATCCATTTTTGCTAGAACTAGTCACCTGGCATAGTTAATGGCTAACACAGCACCGTAGTTTAGTGGGTCTAAGTTTAAGCAGTCTGTGGTGAACACAGCAGGAGACATTTTATAACCAGTCCAAATTTATACTCAATACAACAGGTTGGTAGAAAGCAATATCAAAATAAGAAACCACCCACGGGAAAAGGGTAAGGAGGTTAACTGTGACCTTCATTTAGCATTGTTAAATTACAGGATTGTACAGAAGATGAGTGGTTTGTCAGCTACAAAGATTCTCTTCAGCAAAAATCTGAAATAACAATGCTTACAGTGTTAGAAACTGATGACACCAAAGCCTGGCACATCTACAAAGAAACAGATGAGGTAAAACAAACCTTTAAGAACTAAGGTCCTGGAACCATTTGCTCCTACATGAAAGCAAAGCAGATGATCTATGCAAAAAAGCCCCAAAACCCAAAACCTGAACACCGCCCCCCCCCCAATAAATCCCAGTTGCAAGCATTAGTGAGATCTGAAATTCTGAAATAGTAGCCTTGAATTCATGAGGTTGTCATAACAAATGGACATTTGGTCTCTAAAAACATAGATGACTTCTTAAATTTTTGGAAGTGGTGGAGAGATGAAGATCACAAGGTCAGTTATTTTGCTCAGGAAGGTCTCAAGCAGGGGATGATCAGAGCTGGCTGAGGCAGCTGCATCCTAGATTATGGCACAATAAGAACAAACTGACTCAGAGGTGCTCATCAGTAACTGCTGGTAGTTTTGCACTGATGGGGATTTTGAGGTCTATGCAACTCCGCAGGGTAGCTCAGAAACAGACTATTAGTTACTATGCTGTGTACATGTATCTGGCATTCTGTATTACATTTTTGCTGGCAAAGATGCATATGGAGAATTGTACTTTTAAAAGGCTTTCCAAAAGCAAGTGGCAGCAGCAACTGGCCTTGATCACCAGCCCATGTTATGCATTGATGGGTAGTAGAAGATCAGGCCCCAGTGAAGCACACCTCCTTCAGACATCGCTCTAAATGCTTTCTGAACATTTCTGAGGTGGAGCTCATTCAGGAATAGTTTACTGCCATTTGGTGAGAAAGTACTGCATCAGCTGGCATTCAGGATAAGATCTCTTGAAGTCAAAATAATTACTCAGAAACTGATTGCACTTTCATCACAATACTGATTTGCCAAAAGATCACATACCAGTCCAGTATAACTTTGGAAAAACAACCAAAAAAGTACTTGAAATGCAAGTTTTCTGCAAATCACAATGGCTTAGCTTTTTGTGAAAAAAGTCATCAAGACAGCATCTTGTAGTGGAAATGCCAAATGGAAGCAGGAGTGTTTTGAATAGTAGGAGAAGATTTCATTTCCCTTAAATGCAGATTTGCTTCCCCATGAAAATACATTAAAAGTTTATCAATATTACTTTTATGCAAAGCAGTACTATTACAATATTCCAAATCACACAAGACTTTTAATTTTGTAATGGTCTAACTGCTATCTTCTTCTAGGACTGCAGTCTCTTGAGTTATCAGAATACCAACAAATCAACAGCACAAATCTAAGAGAAGCACCTATGAATACTCCATAAATCTCAATGCAACTAGTTACAAGCATTAATAATTGTAAAGTTAATTAATCCCAGTGGTACTCATGTATCTAATGACTATTTCTGTGGTCTGGGCCTTAATACTTCTCGAGGAGAGAGAAAAGCATTGTAATTGTATTGAAAATAGCTGAAACATCCTTTGTTTTATCACAGCATAGTTTCTAACTTCCAAACCCCTTCCCCTTCAAAAACCTGTAAACCTCAAAATGCCAACAGCAAAAAGTAAATCAGTGAAACAAAAGAGTTCTCTTTAAAATAAAACATAAAATTAAATTTCCTTCTGGAATCCCCATAGTCTTCTCCCATCCCAGCAAGGGAATAGTGACATTGGTTCAAGGTGTCATCCCCTTCTGAGTCATTCAGCTGCACAGAAAGGAAGGGAAAGGGAAAGCATTCAGAATGGGTCTCCAGGGCTTTAGCCCGCTGGATTCCTCCCCAGCATACAATCTCTGGAAGAAGCGGAGGAACCTCTTGAGCAGGAAGCGATTCAGAAACATACGGTGGGCTGTTTGCAGTGAGTCACAGCACATCAATAGCAGAATTGTCCAGAGACCTATAGAATGTCAGGGCTCTTTTTATACCATTGTGCAAACACAAGTACCAAGAAACATGTGTTTCCTATCACCTAGCCCAGTTTTATGCTAGGCTAATATATATATTAGTCTGTCTAAATGCATGCCTGAAAACAGTCCTGGGCTTGCATACATGTGTAATGCTTGGGCATGTTGTTGTTGTTGTTGTTATTATTACTACTTAGATGACAAGTGTTTCTGTTGGAGATTGTATGGATGCAATTACAATTTGTTCTTGGTTTCCAACAGACTGCACTACATAAATATGTATACTTTGAACGGCATATATGTTTAACAATGTCTTCTATGAGCAGGTTCCACGCAGACATGCCATCAGGTTTCTGTGGCCAATCACAGTAGTTTGTAACACTCCAGCCTTGTCTGAGGAGTGGTGATACTCACATTGCCTGTAACTTATTATAAGATACTAGTCTACCTTTTGAAAAATTTGCCTTCTGGTGACCATTCAAGGTAGAGTATTCCACCTTAAATACCTTCCTTAAGAAAAACGTGTGAGGAATTTCAGGTAAACCAGGCGGCTGAATACCCTTACACATATAGACTCATATACACAAACAAAGGAAAGATTGTTGGTTTGCCCATAGTGAAGAATACATGTGACTGCTTCTTTGGAAAACTGACAAGTCCAGCTATGAAAAAAACCAATGAAGTGTAGCAGTCCTTGGATTTCTTCATCCTAATGAAAATTTGGCCAAATTTGAAGTTTCAAATTTCTGGTGCCTCCTGCAGTTAGCACCTGCTAAATGCAGTCTTGCCAAAAATCTACCCCAAGCCTATCAAAGCATCTATCTACACTGAGCGGGTTGCTGAAGTGCAGAGGCTTACTGAGATCTTCTGCAGTTGCAGGTCTCGGGTGCTGCAGGTTCTGAACTGAAACATGGGAGTCTATGGGTGTGGAAACATGAACAAACAAATACAGTGAAGAAAATTACTTTGTGTGAACTGATATGTAGCAATTATTCCTGTTCACTGTTCATTCTTACCCTGCATAAATGGGGGGGGGGGGGGGGGGGGGGAGGGGGCGGGGAGTAATTTGCAGCAATCTAACCTTCAATAAAAGGCAAATAAACTACAGTACTTTTACAGCATGGTAAAAGTTGTCATGCAGACAGATACCCATTTGTGGTCGTTAAAAACTGACAGGATGTGCTACTGCATGGTGACGTTTTTGCATATCTGTTCCTTTCTGTGTGTGTACCACAGCTCCTGTGCTGGGTCAGTGTCAGGGCTACAGCACTGCACCTGAAAGCCATGGTTTAAATGGAAAAAGCAAGAACCAGCCCTGGGAAGAAAGACTGAATTTGGACTGGGAGCAATGGAAAGTCAGGAGATGACACTGGGATTGAAGACTGCTATGGAAGCGAGAAACTAGAAGTAAGGTCTGGCTAGGTAAGAATAAGAATGGGAGCTAAGAGAAGAATATATGGGGACCAGTGGGACAAAAAGTCTGTGTGGAGAGACAGCACAGATGTGATCTGATGTGCAGCAATAAGGAAGGCAAGGAATGGCTGGGCAAGGAGCTACGGACCAAGAAAGAGCAGGGGGTGTGTGGACAAGTATCTTATGGAAGGCAGATACTCACAGGGATCAAGGTGCAAACATAGAACTGGGCTGGGCTGGAGAGAGGCTCTGAAATAAAGGGGTACACTATGAATGAAGCAGGTGTCTGGGGAGGGAGTCTGAGAGAAGAAATAACCAGGAAGTCAGGGTATTAGTGGGGAGGGGAGAGAGCATGGACAGAGCACCAGGGATAAAGGCACTGGATGAGTCAGCCAAGGCCAGTAGCACTGGTGGCAAACACTGGGACTCAGTGGGCAAGATGTTTAGGACAAGAAAGAACAGGACAGATGTTAAAACCAACTACATAAGGAGAGTGGGACTTGCCTAAGAAGCCAGCATAAAACAGACCCAGCATGAAAATACAGATGAAGCGGAGGCAATGGAGAAGGAAAGCCTATCTCCACTGTGACCTTTTCCCTTCAGAGCTCAAAGTAGATTTTAAATATCCTGAGTGTTACCCGTTCTCTCTCAATGAAAAATATTTGCAAAGACGTCTGTACAGCCACAGGTGATGAATGTGAACACATGCCTGCTCTTCATGAAGTGCGGGTCAAAGTGCCAACCTTGGTGAGTCATGCGTGTGCCAATACACAGCTGCCAGAGGGAATATTTTATTTTCCAGTTTGCTTTGTGGTAAACTTAGGAATCGCCATGCCCATATATCATATGAAAATAACTTTATTAAGGTCAAAAAGTTAAGCACCCAAACTTTAGGAAACACAACCTTCATTTTCCTTCCTTGTACATAACCATTATGAATCAGTCTTTAAATACATGACTGTGAATTATTTTTTCCACAGGTCCATTCAGAAGGGTCCACCAGGTAGACCAGCTCTGAGGCTAAATCTGGACTTCAGGAGGAGGCTGTTTGCAGGACCCCTGCTTCATTTCTTCCGAAAGTTGGAAAATGCATAAATTATGAGTCAGGGAGTAGCAGAAAAAGAAAGAGCACTTTGATGATCAAGGTAGCTGAAAGGCATCTTAGTGAATTGGATTCTGTCCTTAACTGTGCCAAAAAGTCAGATGAATTTCTGAGAAAATCCTTTACATCGCACTTCTCTATAGGAATTAATGTTGTATCCCTCAATTTTTTGCCTTCTTAGTTTGAAACACTGGAAACTGACTTGAAAATTTTTCAATTCTGCTGCAATTAACTCTTGAGAATGACATTTTGGACTGCTGTTTACACATAAAAAAAGAAGAAAGACTTAAAAATTGGCATGGAAAAGAGCAACTGAAATTATTTAAGAGCTGAAGAACATGTCTATCCTTGAGTTGCCCACCAAACTTTTTGACATGTGACTTGAATGCAAGTTACAATTATGTTCCTGAGGAGTAAATACCAGCTGTAAAAAGAATCTTTAATCTACTGAAGAAAAGTAAATTAAGAACCTATGTCTGTAGCTGAAGCTAGGCAGATTCCAACGAGGAATTTGGAATAAAGCTTTACCAGTGAGAGTAATTAATTACCCCTCAAATATCAACTCAAACAAATCATCAGCTCTATCTCTTGAGGTCTTCAGATTGAGACTAACTGCCTTCCTAGACTATTTGCTTTATACTTTGGACAATTCTGAATTATTGGACTAATTACAGGGATAACTGAGTGAAATGCATATAGGTCTGTAAAACACAAGAAGTCAGACTATGTGACCTAACAGACATTATCTTTATTAATCCATGTTCTAGGCAGTCACGGTTCCAGCTGAAGTCAGAGGAGACTTCTCTATGATTATATAAAATACTAAATAGTGCTACACAGACAGAAAAAAACAAGATCTAAGGTAGCTCACTTAAGACACTCAAATACAGTACTTACATTTGAATTTAATCTCTTACTAGTTCTATTTTACATCTATAAAATGGGGCTGATAATCTCACCGTAGCTAGAAAAGATGTTTTGAATGTGCACTGATTATCATTTGTGAAACTTCAGTGATGAAAACCACTGAAGTGCCTATGGGTAAAACAATAATTCTTGCCTCAGGACAGCATTAGAATAGTGTGAGAATACTGGACAAAAAATGCTGAGTGGGTAACAGCTCTTTTGGTCAGAACTGGGTATTAAATGATGCAGAAAACTTGTGAAAAAAACCCACAGTATGTGATCCAGTAATCAAGGACTGGCATGTAGATGCAAAAGCATAAGGGAAGCAAATAAAGTTCACAATCAGTCCTGGTTCTGGTATTTCCAAAGAAACCTAGAGTTTTCAGCCTGACCGTGTTCCTCAGTTTATTAGCTGATATGTCTGCCATAGGACACACAAGAGAAAATGTAATATAGTAAAATATATAACTGCAGCATGACATAAATTCAGGTTTATCTCCTTTGAGCCTACACTAGGGAGAAACCTGTCTCAATTAGACAAACCAGCAACTTATCCCCGAGCATTTGCAAGTCTAATATGAGTCACAAAAAAAGACTAGAAAATTGTGGAAAGTGAAGCTGATGGGGTCTCTACAACTAGATTTGGAGAGGAAAAATCATCCCATTGAGGGATAGGAGGAACATATGATTAGGTGAAGGGTGGATCATGTTGAAAGAGAGATGTCAGTTACCATGTGGATAGGGAGTCAACACATGGAAGGCCGTATGTAAATATAAAATGATCCCAGACTACATGGAACTTCTGGTTTTGTCAGAGCCTTGATCTCATTAATGGCCCTAATGACCCTGATGCCTCACCTGAGGCCCACACCCATGGGCCTAGGAGCTCTATTTAAGCTCAACCCTGGCCATTTATGCTTTGCTTGAGCTATACTGTAGGAGTGCTGATCTTCTGTACAGCTACAGCCATGCCCCTGCCTGGCTATGAAGCCCATGGAACTGGATCTCAACACATGGATTGGCTTCCTGGCTTGATTTCTGTGACTATGGACCTGCTTCATGGTTACTGGACCTGATCCTATTTCTGGCCTACTGATTGTCTTCCTGGGTTGACCTCAGACCTGTCACATTACCAATTATACTACATTTTGACCTGCACTTTTGGTTAGACCTGGACATCACCTCTGGGCCTGTCCTGCTCACCTCTCTCCAGCACTGTAGGATCGAGACCTGGCCGGCAAGGTTCTCCCCTTGGCTCCTGACTCACCTCCCTTGAAGGAGAAGCCCTGCTTTTGCTGCTCCCTGACAGATTTAGCCTTGTGTTTGGATGTTGGGCACTCTGGAGGGAGCAGCTGCCTTGTCAGCTGGAGCCAGAAAGCAATGCAGCAAGTCTGACAGGGAGAGAGAACTCTCTAGCCAAAAATAACTAATGTAGTTTTTTAGCCATAAGAAAAGTTTAGTCACTGGTAGCTCTGTGTGTGTGACCAAGTGTGTGCACCCACAGCTCTGGTTGGGATGGAAGAATGACATCAGCTTAAGCAGCATGCCAGCAACCTCTCAGTCATCTCTTTCCTCTTGCCTGCTGAGAGCTGTTGATACTTCCCAAAACATGTGGTAACAGAACCCTCATGCATGTTTATGTTCAAGGCAGGATGAGGGCCTGCCCCTGACCAGACTGCCACAATGTACTTCAGAGTCTGAGTCAAAACAATGCTGCTCTGACAGAGGCTGATTTCTGATGGCTGGTCATTAGCTGGGTGAGGCTGTCGCCTGTCTTGGACTTTTACGGTATTTCTGTGTCTTCAGTGATGTTCTGATATCTGAGGAATCTGTCTTAAAATCAAGTGGGCAACAAAAATGATCAGCCTAGGAATGACAGAGGTAAGGTCTCGTGCTTGAAGCTAGCCTTGGTGAGTGGTTTCTGAAAGCTGGTACAAGCACAGAAGCTGTGTATAAGCTTTGTGGAAGGCACTGCATGTTCTCTGCCCGTTTCCCAACAAGCGAGTGTCACGCAATGTAACTGCTGTCATTACCTTCCATGATGGAGATTAACAGGAAGACGTTTACTGTTTTATAGACATTGTAAGCAATACCAACAACAGCCAGCTTGTAGCTATTGAACCAGGCTTTCATTTGTGAGCTGAATAGCTGAAGTTTGGTGGGGATGGTGACCCATGTGCTGAGAAGGGGGGGTCTCATGGGCGCCGTGTCTGCTCTCACCATCTTGGGAAGCAACTGAAAGGGACTAATTGGTAAGCCTGAGTCTGTTCAGTTGGCACACTAGCTTTCATCATGACAGTAGTTATGTGTTTTTTTTTAAAAATCTAATAAAGAAGGAAGGGATGTTATAGCTTTTAATTATGTGTGATAAGCTGGGCAAACCTGTGGTACCTGAACGTTCACAGGAGGAGCTGGAACACCCTCACCTTAGGCAATAGCTGGTAGTCTTGGGCAATGAAAATCCAATCTAAAAGATGGATTAGAACATGCTGTCTAAAAAAAAATCTTTCTTTGGACAGAATGGCGTATATATGAGTCTTTTGAGGAGCAGCTGAGGGAACTGGGGTTGTTTAGTCTGAAGAAGAGACTTTGGGGGGGATCTTATTGCTTTCTACAACTATCTGAAAGGAGGTTGTGGGCAGGTTCTCCCAGATAACTAGTGACAGGACAAGAAGAAATGGCTTCAAGTTATGCCAGGGCAGGTTTAGATTGGATGTTAGGAAAAAATTTTTCACTGAAAGGGTGTTGAAGCGTTGGAACAGGCTGCCCAGGGAGGTACTGGAATCACCATCCCTGGAGTCTTTAGATACATGATTTAGTGATGGACTTTGCAGTCCTGGGGTAATGGTTGGACTTGACCTCAAATTCTTTTCCAACCTGAATGTTTCTATGTATGTGTCCCTAAGCTTGTTAAAACACAGATGTTACTGAAGAATAGAAATGGCTGTCAAAGTCAATGCAGGTGGCCAGCAGCAATAGCTTGTAGGGATGGCTAATAGGCTAAGAGTGACCAGTAGAAGTGGTTTGGTCATGCTATGTGGTCTGCTGAAGCTAGGGTCAGGCCTTGCTACCCAGCTCTGACAGTCTCAGGCACAGGCCAGCAGAAACTGCAAGCATGTGTCTCTAAAGCAACACTAGCAGCTGCTTCACCAAAACCTGAGAGGGCTTGAAATTATGGTTGTGTTATAGGAAAGGGCAAATCGATTTATCTATCCTTACACTACATTGTTCTTACAGTACATTATTCTGTTTAATTTTACTGGCTTCCATTTCTTCAACAATGTGCTGTTTTGGTAAGTCATTAGATTTACTATATGGCAGCAGGGAGGCTGAGCTCTCAGATGAGCCCTTCAGTTCTTGTTTTCCCATGTTTTGAGGTGGGAGATTCAGCTGGTGTTTGTTAGAGCCGTAGAAATTGAGCTGTACCATTTTGCTGCCAGCCTAGAATCATGCAGGAGGATTATACAATCTTAGCTTCTTTTCAAACTGATTCTTTGTTCCGAGAATCTGCTTTACTTATGAATGTAACTAAACAATAGGGAGAATGGTACTTTCAAGGAATATTTATGTTCTTAATAGCTTGCAGAGACTTCAGGGGAAAAAAAATCCTCACCAGCTCATAAGATGTAGAAAAGTGAGTGGCCAACTGGTAGGACCTCACAGATTTTTGTAAATTTGGGGAAACTCCAGAAGCCCTGTTATCCGTAGGCTTTTTCAGAGTTCAGCATGCTCGGCCAAAGGCTCTGTAAGCCTTCCTCACCCTGCTACAGCAAGTCCTAGGAAACTCATTGAGCCCATCACCTCCTGCTACTAATTTTGAAAAACTTCCCTAGGAGATTGCTCCTTTGTCCCTCAGGATTTGTGGTATATAGCTACACAGGCAGAGCTATGTGAAAAGCAGACTTCTGAATCTGGTAGCAGTACTGCATTCAAACTTGAATATAATGAAGAGCTGCAATTTGCTGGGCACAATGACCAGTGTTCAGACAAGTGCACAGCACAGTATTGTTCTCAGTGTTGCAGGCAGAGCTAACACATATGCAGCTATTTTCCACTCAGTTATTATTATCTTCTGTAGAGGGCAAAGCTCCACTGGGTTCTCTGGTCCTGCTGTCATTTTGTACTGTTCAAGACTTTTCCAGCTCATGCTATTCCCCAGAATAGACACTGTTCCACTAACTCCAACCTGTGGCTTCACCCAGTTAAGAATGAAAGATGCCTGGCTTGCACAAATATTATTTGCAATGAGGAGAAAAAGCAGGTTCACCTGATTGCATTGCTGGACTTAGTGGACATTGTCTTTTCTTGCTTAATGTGAAAACTGATATGTCCTGTATGATGTATTTTACCCCAATTATTGCATTTCTGATAGGAAAACATAGCCTTTTTTTGTCAGTCTCTTTCTCTCAGCATCTTTTTACCCACTTCTGTTGATAACCACGTTCTCTGATTACAGGCATATGCATGAGTCTGGCATTGTTTATGAATTAAATCCCATTTCTGTATTTATATTTGTGTTTTACTTTTTGGGGACAGCTTCTAACATGCCTGTAAGGATGCAGAACTCTGCTTGGTAGAAGAAAAAATAAGTTTTTAGTTCTAATACCCTGGAATACATGTGTTTCCTGTCTAGGGTCCAAAGAGCCAAGCGAATAAAATGTAACCTGCTTATACTTGATTTTATTTCTTTCAATCTAGACCAACTGGTGCCAAGACAGATCTTCTGAAATTAGGCAGTAAGATAGAGATAATTATGTCCACATTTGTCTCTTCTTGACATTTCAATCAACCTCTGAAAATTTCAGGCTAGAAAGCAACCTAATCAGCAGTAGGCTTAATTTTAAAACTATTTTCTATGTTGAAATTTGGAGGTATCAGCCCTGCAAAGCATCACCGATAAGCATTTGGATGTTGCAATTTGTAAAGAGTATTTTAAAATGTCAGACATAAAATTCCTGTTTCACATTTGGTGGTCATTAAAAAAGCAAATACTTGGGTTTTTTGCTAAAGTGCAGGTGATACTAACACCAATGGAAACCTGTACCATCACTTGAAATGGGTTTGCATGAAATGGTAGTAAAGGTGTCTGTGCTGGTAGTGGTTTCAATGATAAAAGTAGCAGCAGGCATTTAACAGAATTCATTTTAAACAGTTACTTTTGAATTTAGTCTCTGCGTTTGCTATCCATTCACTTGTCAAGGCTGGTTTCTTCAAATACATGTTTGTTAGCTGGCTGGAGTGGACACATCCAGTCTGTAGGCTGTTTTAGAGATATTTGCAGCTCAAAGCATAGTTTGTTACATCATACGTGTTATACTGTACTTTTCTGGATTTCAGTACAGAAATACAAAAATACTTGAGCACTATAGCAAATGAGACAGCCAAAAAGTCAAAGAAAGGAAAAAAATTACAGGCAAGGAACTGAGGATGAGAGCTTGAGCAGCCTGCCAATGCTTACAAAGGAAAATCTATGCTAGACTAGGAATTGGACCCAGACATCCTCAATGTCAGTCCAGCCTTAACCACAAGACTGTTCTTCTGATTCACAAATATTATTACAAATTAGCTAGTAATTCTCTGAGTCCTTGTGATTCATTATTCATAAACAGTGGAATAAAACTATTGCATTCTTTGTAAAAATGCAACACTTTGGGTTTGGGTTTTGCCTTGGTACCACTCAGCCTTTCCCACTAAAGTGTCATTGACTGAAATGTGAGCTGTGATCTGGCTGTTACCAGATTTGGAGATAGCTGGCTGTTTGTCATTGTTCTGCATACATAGCCAGGATTCTCACAGGATACTACTCTGTGACAGAGACTAGACTGGTAAAAAGAGGACAGCATCAGCATTTTAGCTGTCAGAGCAAGGGATGCTTCTTGTATTCCTTTCATCTGAATAAGTACATTTTGTCTCATAGGTATGGTATATACATCTGGGGCTTAAGCATGGGCTTTCAGAGATGTCTTAGGTGATGAAGTATTATTTAAAGCCAATTGGCCTTTGGTTCAGGATTTTGTGGGCAACATCTCTTCATTGTGGCTGGATACCCCTGAAAATGTCTTTATAGCTTCTCAGGACCAAACAAAAAATCCAAAAGGTGTCTGTGACCATCGAGAATGGATCTGAGCTTGCTATCAAGACCTGGCTTAAGTGTAAGCTTCTAAAATCCTGTGTTACTGCCTCGTGAGGTGCTCTCTGACCAAGAACCAATTAAAGAAAAGAAGTTGATTGTGCAGCTGATCTCAACATTAACCCTAACGCGCACACATCTCAAACTCAAGTTCTACCTAAACATGATCAATAGCCAACCTATAGCCAGCAAAATAAATGAGAATCATGTTGCTGGGCGTGAGGAAATCTAACTGTGATGCTGCTAACCATATTTTAGGGGAAAAATGGCTGTCAGGCGTGCAATGAAGAAAATCTGTGCTAGGACATGAATCTATCTGGACAGTGAACTTTGGGAAATCCCCTTGTCAAATCCAATGGCCAGTGACTGTAAGAATCATAGAACAATAGATACCATGGCTGAAACAGCTGCAGAAGTCATCTAGTCCACCCACGTATTCACAGAAATACTACCACCAGCACATCATTAGGTCAGCCTTAACTTTGAATAGCTGAGTCCTGGAAACTGCCTAAATTGGATGTTCCATGACCTCTGTGGGCTATCTGTTCCACTGCTGCACTACCCTTATAAGAAATTTTTTCTTAATGTCCAGCTCAATGTCCTAGGCCACAATTTGTGGCTGTTGTTCCATGTTGTGTCATCTGATGCTACTGAGGAGAATATAGATCTGTTATGTTTGTAATTAACATTCAGGTAGTTGTAGGCTATTAGATTAACCTTCCCTTCACCTGCCTAAACAAGCCAAGATGCCTCAAGATACCCTTGCTGCTCATGTGCTCCAGGCCTCTGACTATTGTGGTAGCTTCTGCTGGACAGTCTCCAGGTTCTTCACATCCTTCTGCAATGGAGAGGCTCCAGACTGGACAGAATGTCATATGCAGCCTCACCACTGACAGCAGGTAAAATAACTTTCCAGTTATGTTCCTCAGTTCTCCAGCTATACTCCTTCTAATGTAGTGTGGAACACAGCTGCCTTACAGTGACAATGTACTATCAGTTCTTTCAGTCTGACATCCAGTGTAACCTCCCACTAGTTTTCAGCAGTGCTGTTACTCAACCAGTTTGCTCCCAGCATGTAGGGATGCACAGAGTCATTCCACCTCAGGTAAAGAACTTTTCATTTTTCTCCACCTGACTTCATGAGGTTTCTGTTGGCACAATCCTTGAGTGTTTGGTATCCTTTTCAGTTGAAGATGTTCATTGTGTCAGTCAACTGTCATAATTTTGCATCTTCCACAGATATGCTGAGGGTGCACATCTGTGTTATCCAGGTTGTTATTGAAGATTGAAGTATATGGACCACAGAATCAGCCTCTGGAGTACATCGTTTATTACTGGCTGTGAGAAGGTGCTAAGCCTTTGGTTATTGTTACCTTACTAGTTTTAGGGTCTAGCTGATTTTCAACCCACCTAGAAGTCCTTTGTTCCAACCTTGGTGCTGAAGTGCCCAGAAGATAGCAGAGCTTTACCAGTACTAGACATCCCTAAAGCAGCACTGGGGGATTGTTTCCTAAGTTCATTCATATTGATTCATCAAAAAGACTGTATGTGACAGTATGGGGTTGATAAAGGAAAGACTATGTTCAAACGGGAATTAGGCATTCATGGAAGACAGGGTGTCTCTGTTGTAGTGGAAGCTCCAAAACTCTTACTTTTCCCTTCCCATTCTGACTTTGCTTTTTTCTTCACCTACAGAAGCTGAAATTTATGTTCATTGTGCAGTTTAAGGAGAAGGGATGAGGCCTGGGGTGGAGAAACAGTGAAGCTTTTTTTTTTTTTTTACTTACTGGTAAAAATTACTGGTAGCTGGTGTTTACAGATCCAAACAAACTAGTGGGAAAAGGCCACCTTCACCTTATGTTGTCCAAACCTGTTAACTCAAAACATCCTCTTCTAGGAAAAAATCGCTCAGCATTGTGTCATAACGTTTAATTACAACAGCTTTCTGCCCCCACCCCAGATAAACTGGAAGAGTTCCAGAGATGAACAAATTAAATTGATTCATTTAATTTTGCTTTGCCTGCAAGTCTTTCTGGTGTGAAAAGGTGGGGCCAAACTAAAAACATTCCCTATGCAAATCTGCATGGCTCTAGATTCAGGTATTTCATATCCAAGCTCTATGCCTACAGTTCATGCCTGTTAGCAGGAGGTCAGAGATGAAAACCACCTCATACATCCAGGTCAGAGCTTTTATAAGAGGGCCTTTTATTAATTCACCTCTTCCTCACCACTCCTTTTAAGGGTTCAATTTCTTTTTGCTTCCTGTTAGGTTAAGGGTAATTACACATCCATGTGGTAAGGAGAGAGTGGATTCCTTCTTCCGTTGTAGACAGTAAGGAAAACCAGAGGAAGCATCAATTTGTAATATGAGATGACCAAAGAAATCCTTAGCAATTATTACATCACAACTGCATAATTATAAAGATACATTTTCCTCTCTAGACCTGAGAAACTGCAGGGTTGAGCTACATCCTGTACATGTGCAGTATGACTGAACAGTGCCAGAAGTAAGTTGTAACTGAGAAGTTCCTCTGGTTGCTAAGCTGGCTGGGTCAACTGCTTTTACTGTCACAGGATACTGAGCATCCTTGTTTGAGCACACAGTTGGTATTATTGTTGATGCTCAGACTTATTAGTTATTTCTCTCTGCCATCCGTGGTAGGATTTAATCTGAAGTAATCTGAGGTGGAAATGAAACATGGTGCAAAACAACTTGAAGGGCTTTTCATTTCAAATAAGCTTATTTAGTTTACCATGTATGGCATAGTTTACTGAATACCAAATCAGGAACCTACTGGTAAAGGAATTACATTTCTTCGAGAGAAGCCTCTCGGAATACACCAGTGCTGCAGATGTTTCTGATCATGGGAATGTGTTTCCTAGAGCCACGTGTAAGAGAGAACAACTACACAAGGCTGCCTTTTATACAGACGATGTACTTATACTATCTTACATTAATTAACCCTGGACTATACATATTTTTTATTACATCAAAGCCCTGATCTGAAAAAAAGGTGTACTGCTCTGGTCCTAAATCTAGTCCTGCTATACCTGTGGATTTCATTTTTAACCTTAAGCATTTGACTGCGCAGGGACTTCCCTGTTGGAGGCCATCTTGTGTGGCCTACACAGGTCTTCGCAAGAGATTACTATCCAGTTCACAGCACTCAGGCCCACTAGTCTTTCTTGATGTATTAACCTCTTATGCTACATATATCCAGCAGCTCTCTGGAAGGATTATCCTGAGGGCCTTTTTCCTCCATATTCCATCACTTGTCTTCATGACTTTCCTCCTCTACACAGGGCATGTGACTGTTTTCCCTGGATGAGCTAGCAAGCGTCACCACTGTCAGGCTGGTGATAACCAAGGCTGGTTCCTCAGTTAGCCCCTATCTCTGTTTATCCAGCTGCCTTGTACTGGATGTGTACCTCTGCATACCCTTATGATGACAGCTCTATCACGGGGTTCCCACCACCCACCTCCCGTGCTAGGGGCTTCCTCTGGCCTTAGGGCTGAAGGGAGGGAAACTTCCCTTCAGCTCAGTAAACTGCTGCAATGAAGTGACTTCAGGTCCTCCACCTTTTGGTTACTTGTTCTCTTGGCATTTTCATGAGAGCCGAAGAATCTGTTTTCCATTTGCTGTACTTTTGCCGGAGACTGTAATTGCTCTTTGAACCTACAAGAGCAGGAAACCCATTAAAGGCCCAAGAGGACAGGGATTCGATGCCAGCCAGCACATTCCTCAGCTCCTTTCATCCTGCAAGTGGAGAGTGCTTCTGGCTTCTTCAGAAGGGATATTACTAAATTTTGTTCAAATTTAAGGCTGATTTCAAGAGTAAATCTACCATTCACCATATAGTTATCATTATTCCTGCTATTTGGATGATTATCTTTATGGTTGTTATTATTACTAATACAGAAATATCTATGGAGAGGCCTTTAAAGAAAACTCAAGTATCAAGCTTGACTTTCAGTACCTTGCAGACTGTAACAACAGATACAATAACAAGAAAATCTAGGCTAAGGACATGGCATACCGAACTGCGTAAAACTCTTGGTCAGAGCTTTTAAGGAGCTTTTGGAAAGAGAATGAGAAAGCTGCATACTGTATGGGAAATAACAGCTGCCTCTTTCAGGTAGAAAAAGCATGACAAATCTTCCATGTATAATAGATCTTTAAAGATGCACCTGCCACCCAATAGGATTTTTTTTTGACAAAAAGTGGCATGGCTCAGAATAAATGGGATTGGTGTGTTGCTGGATTAACCTGGATGTGCACCCTCTCTGTTAACTACAGATAAACTTCCAGAAAGTGGGTTGCTGTCACTTTGTCTCAATGCAGTGTGCCCCACAATGACTGCATGAGACCCTTAGGATAGATAACTAGTTGGCCACAGCTGAGTCTGTCCCGTGGATTCTGGAGTGAGAGAGGGGGAAGGAGCACAGCACAAAGAGAAAAATGTAAGCCTCAGAAGGTACTTTTTAGAAAACAAAGGTAGACTGGGGTAGTACTGTGAGCAGGAAGGCACAGGTATTCTGAGCCTAAAATCTGAGAACTGAGGAGCTTGGATGCGATGCAATGAAAGAAGGAAGCCAGAAAAGATGATTTAATGGATGACCCAGCTGGAGTTTGTCATTTTAGTGAACTTCACAATATCTAGTCTTTCTGTGCTAGGTTTTGACCTCTCTGATAGTTGGCTCTAGTTACACAAATCTTCACTAAAGCTGATATAATGAGCTGGTGGAGGGTTATCTCAGTGCACAGGAATGTAAGCAAAGTGGATGATACTGTTGTCCCATCCTCTGCTGAAATGGTGTTAGGTAAGGACACAGGAGACATGAGGATATCCCATGTATCATGCAGCTGTCAGAAAGGTCTTGAGACTTCTCTAGCTTAAGTCTGGGACTGGGTCCTACAGAAGGGAGCTAGACAGACCTGTGTAGAGGTCAGTAATGCCATCTCCCAGACTGTGGTAGTGATGGCAATACTTGAAGAGGAGCTGCCACCTCTTTTATGTATTTCTGCTTATAAAAGAGGAAAAAAGGGATTTTGCTAGGCAATGCTACAGAGCAAAGCCTGTCATACATGCTCTGTGTGTTGAACATAGTTACTGATTCCCATATTTGTGGTGGTCATGGTTAGGAAGGAACCTATGCTGAACATTAGAGCGACCATCTCACTCCCAATAGAAAATGGCACTTTGCATGGGGAAGCTTTTCTCTGATTAACCAATAGCTAGTTCAACTCTGCAGTTTACAACAATCAGCTACTGAGAGTGGGGAGCCTTTGCTGGCGATTATTCCAAATTCCTTTATCTCCAAATAATCTAGCGTAAAGAGCAAGGAGAAAGCATTCATTCCAATCCTTGGCATTGACCAGATAGCTGTCTCCTTCCTTACTGATTCTTCTTGTACTCTAGGTTACTTTAAATGAGAACACATATCACACATAAAAAACCTGCATAAAAAGTTTGTAACGGTTATGGAGTCAAGTGCTTAAACAGTTATGAAATCTGGGATTAAAGTTACCCAGGAAACATTTGTGCAGATAGATTATGATGCTGACTCCATTTCAAAATGCACAGACTATTGTTTCTCTGGACACTCCTTTGCTCCACAGGCAGGAGTGAACTGCTTTGAGGGCTACTCATGGCTATGAAAGCTTTGCAGTATCCTCTGCCTCACGCGTTGTGGAAAGTAGATGGTGGTGGTCACTGGAGGAGGCAGAGGATTGCAGAAGAAGCAAGAGTCATCATGGGACTGAAGCAATGGACTGCTGCTCTGCAGAGCTGGCTGATGTCCCTGACACTGCCACAAAGCTTCAGTGTGATGCTGAGCAAGTTACTTCATGCCAGATTTCCTTTGGGTGATTGTGACATGACTATCCCTTGCTTTCTGGATGCCTGAGATACCCTCCAGTCCCAGACTGTTCTCTGAGGCCCAAAAGGGTTATTTTCAATATGAATTGGTTTTCTGATCCTATTTGCAGAATGGGCCCACAGACAGTGTGTGTGTGCGTGTGTGCTGGGAAGGCATGGGCTCTGGTGACAGGGGTGCAAGGGATTGAAGCTGGCATTTCAGCCAAAGCCCCTAAATAGTTGAACCACAGCCAACTTGCAAAAGGGACTGAACACTTGCAACTGCATGTGGGCTTTGTGCTTTGAATATAAAAGCTGCAGCATGGTAGAAACTGTGAAAATCCAAGTCCTTGCCATTCTGTATCAGGTACACAAAATCTTTTGACCCTGCACTTCTAGCAGGCAGCCTCCGATCTATAAAATTCATAATAGCACTGTGAAAACAAATTTGTGGATGTTTCTGAAGAAGTTAGGTATGCTATTTCACTAAATGCCATGAACTCAAAAGGGGTTTTAGTCATTCTGCTCTCAGAGCATGGTTTAAATCCTGTTTACTAGAGAAGATCTAGGTCCATCCACTGAGCAGGATAGAGATAATTATGAAATATTAATTTTCTCAATTGCAGAAATTCTGTGGCAGGAATCCTGTGAAAGAAATTTTCTACATTGCAGGTCTCAGAGAAGGGAAAATAAAACTTCAGTGACAACCCTTGGCACTTCCTGTAAGCACTTCCTGGCTTTGCAGCTACAATAGTATTTGAGCATAGCTTTTGTGCTCAAACTATACATTTACAGTCATCTTGTTTTGTTGCCTACCAGTCCCTGCTGACCTAAAACTTTCTTGACAGATAACATTTTATTGTTTTAACTAATAGTCAGCCACAAGCTCAATTAAACCAGAGCAAATCTTGTATATAGAAAAATTGTTTTGGAATAAGTGGTTTATTTGATTTGGCTTCCTTTGATTTGTTTGTACAGGAAAAATTATGAAATATGTGAACATCCCTCATTAATTTTCTATTCATCCAGACCCTTCTGGATGGGCATACAAGCACAACCTTAAAGGGTCAGCAGGTATGTGTGGGAGTTGGAGTACATCTGAGATGGTGGCTGATGACCTGTTGTCAGGTTTTTTTTCAGAAGCTAAGTTCATCAACCCTTGTGGCAGCCTTTTAGCACAGGAAATGTAAAAATATTTTTGATTGGAAAATAAAAAGAATGTAATAAAAATAGTATTTTAAAACTTTTTTTGTTTCCTCTGCATTCTCTTAGATTTCTGCTCCTTGTTTACAACTTGGAAGAAAAGGAACCAGATTCTTTCACCCCGTGAAAGGTTTAACACAGGTTAAAGCAGCAGCTTAGGATTTTTCTTTAGTAATAACCAATAAACAAAGCTAAATCCTTTTGCAAAATAACAAATTTAATCGGACAGGCAGCTTTGCGCCAGCTTCCGCCAATCTACTGCCCGGTGCAGAGGCACAGGAACCTGAGGGGCCACAGCTGGTCCCCAGGGAGACTGGCAGCACTCCAGCCCAAGCCTGCCCAGCAGATAAAGGTCCCAGCCTGTTGGGAACATGTAGCGAAGTGTGTGACTGTCCCATTGGTACTCAACGTTGGGAAACTATTACAGGAATGTGTAGTTCAACAAGCCTCTACACACAAGCCTCTGTTTTTTACCCTAGAGATAAGATTTCATGTTATGAATTCTCAGGGCTTCCCCTGTTTTGCTGGGCGGAGGAATCCTGGCTTAACCCAGAAAACGATGAAAGGGGCCCATAATGTGGGACACAGGCAGACCTTGTCACCTGAGGTACCTGCAAGCCACCTGGCAGTACATTAGGGAAGCTTTATAAAGCAGGGAACTGTCACCCGTGGCACAGCTATCCAATGCAGAAAGCAGGCAGTAGTTTACGTAGTCCCACCCGTGTTAAGTTCAGGCTACCTGAGCTGGGTGCTAACAGCAGTACAGCTGTAGCAGCTCAGTGCAGGCTGCAAAACCTGCCCAGTTCCCTGGGGGAGTACGCTTGCTAATGGCTTTACCATGAACTCCATGGCTACAGTTATCAGCACACGCACAAGATGAGATAGTTTAAAGCTAGTACGAGCTTGTCTGCATGACCCACTGGCTGGCCTGTGATTACAATGTCGCTGTATGCTTAGCCTCTATGCCCCCTCCTGCCCTGGCTCCTTTGACAGACCACTAAACACACATAACACATTTTTGAAAGGAAGGACCACCCCCCCTCCTCCACTCAGAGGCTAATGGAGAAAAACCTTGTTCAAATACAAGTGCACGAAAGGCTTCAAAGTAATTTTCTTGAAAGTGGCTGGGAATAATTTCTTTCTTTGCCTCAGAGCTTTTTCTTACTCTTTTTTTATGTAAATACTTGTAACAATGGCTAACAGTCAGAAAAATGTAAGCTATTTCTTAGTGGGATTTTTGTCTGCCCACTTCTACATTCCAAACTTTTGTCTTTATAGCTGAGGTCTTGACTAAATTATATAGCTTAATGTTGAGCTAGGTACTACCTCTCCAGAACTAGCCTGCTGGGACTGAGAAGTATTCTTGTTAAAAGCCTGAAAGAAAATAATCTGTTCCAAATGACTTATTCTTGGCTCTGCAGCTGATTGTGTATATACGCCCTAAGTTACATTAATGTGGAAGTAATAGATCACAGAGACCTGGTAGTGTTGTATACATTACTTACACATAAAGCCTATGGCCATGACATCATTGCCCTTGTTCTGGGCTCCAGTGATGGCTTAGCCAAAAAGAGTAACTAAAAACACAATGCATTGTTCTTCCTAGCTGCTAGGGCCATATTGACTTTGTGAGTCACCCTCAGCTTGCAGGGGTGATACATCTAGTCATTAGTGTTGCTAATTCTCTGGTTTGAGAAGGGAATATTGCCTGCTCTGAGAAAACAGGGAAGAGGTGGGAAAACATTGGAACTGGTCACAAACTCATTAGCATCTCTTAGCCTTTCTGAGTTCATTCGTCTGTGACACAGATATAAAAGTAGGATCTGAAATTGTTATAAACAGAGGATTCTCTTGAGGCTTATATAGGATGATTATTGTTTTTTGGTAAATCCTGATGAGATGCTCAGGCTGACCACAAGACACAAAGAACTAACATGGACAGCATGTTTTCCTTTGTGTTTGGTTGGCCTGCCAGCAAGGACACCCAAGAGATGGAAAGCTAGAAGGGCAGGACTGCTCTGCTGGCCTCACTTGGAGAGAAAAGGAGCTGGAAAAGCCTAGAGGCAGGCCTAATACCTATACATTCTTATTTATATATGCTAGCACATATGGGAAGATTTGTGTAAGAAAACAACAATAATCTCATCATATAAATGAGGATAATATGAGTTGCAGTAATTGTGAAAAGCTGGGACTAGCTGTGCCCATAGTAGATGACTACACTTAGCTTCACGTAATCACTTGCAGTCTTGGGAGATAAAAATACAGCAAACTAGAGGGCCAGGAAATTTTGTTCAAGAAGTTCTCTTTGAGCAACAAAAAGCAAGGACCCGCTGAGGATTAGCACTGGCTAGGAGGAACTGCCGGTGATGGGGCATGCTTAGCTGAAGCCACTAAGAGGAGCCACGAACAGAGTTAGAATGGCCACAAGAAGCAGCAAGTCAGAGGGACTTGTCAGGGGTTCCTGCCCCAGCTCAGCTCCAGCTCTGAAGAAGCCTTTACTACTCAGCAGGTGACTGGCAGTACCCCTGAACTGTCAGCTTGAGTGGAGCGTTTCTAGAGCAAGGGAAACAACAGTCTGCTGTAGCAGTTGCTTCAGCAAGCAATGAGAGAGGACTTTGGCAAGCATGGCTGGGGGAGTTGGTGGATGCCTGTTATTTTGTCCTTTTCTTCTTTATCTCCAGAACAGCGCTGTTCTGCTAAGCCATTTATGATTTGAGTGTTCAGCTGTCTGAACACTCAGTTAATTTAATTTTCTCAGGTTGGGTAAAATTCTGTTTATGAGTGACCCTTAGAAACTGAAATGCCCTTGTACCTGTCAATCAGTCTGGCAGAAAGGGTACATTGATTGCTTCCTTTATTTTTTATCTTTCCCCTCTCATATACTTGAGGAAGGAGTGAGGAAAGTGTCTGATTGCTTGTGTTTGAGTTCTTTGCAGATTTGGTGAGTGTCTAGGGGAAGGTTGCATGAGGAGCTATTAGGAGCTTGGTACCACAAAACTGGGGTTTCATTTTACATGTAGGGAAAAGATAGATAAAGGCCCTGAGCACTTGACAGCCTAGCAGTTTTTTACACCTCTGCTGAGCAGAGTCTGAATTCTTGACTGTGTCTGAGACATGCTCGCCATGTGGTCGCAGTATGTGAAGGTGTGTAGGAACCAGATATAAAATAACTCATTTGAGTGGTAGCACAAGTCTAAACACAACAGCCTGGACTTAAAGACAGGTCAAAAATGCCCAGGCAAGATCTTGTGTAAATATCTAATGAGTGAAGCGCATGCCAGCACCGATGCACTACACTTCAGTACCTGTGCTAGCTAGCAGGTAGGTGTGCCCCATGCTGTCCTGTCTCTGAAGGGTGGTGTCAAGGTGTTCTGACTTTCACCTGGGAGGACTAGGAGAGGAAAGAAGTGGCATAGATTATGTCCCCACAGTAAGCGGGGCCAGAGGTACACTGTGATCATGCCATCAGCATTGCCCAGAGCCATTGGGAAAGCTTTTTACAGCCAGCCCATGGCCATCTGTTAAACAGCTTCTGTTCTGATGGCCACTCTGGAGACTGCTTCCAGAGCAGTATGAACAGTATAAACAGTATGAAAACTTTTGTTACATTTGCATCCTTTGGAGCCTGATGTTATGATGGTGAGAACAGTCTGGCATGATCTCTAACATACCAGGCTGCTCTTGAGCCTGAGATACTCTTTCAGTAGTAGTCAGGACTGGCAGAAGCCAGCTGAAGCAGGGAGAAGGGAATGCAGCTACGGACTGGCTTAAGGCTGCCCATACAGCCCTGCAGGAGTCAGCTGTAGGGAAAGGATTATTTGAGACAGACTCAGGTCTTATGGTACTTGTTCACTAGCACAGGACTAAGAAGAGTCTGTTGTTAACCTAAGAACAGCAGTTTCCCTGCAGCTAACTCTGTGAAAGACACCTTTGTCTATTCTGCCATCATCTCCCATGGTATTTGTACATGGACCCTAGTGCCGTCTGCTCCCTTGGAAGCTGACCCCTGTGTGCTGCCTGAGGAGCTCCGTTCTGTCTACAAAGAATTCCCTTGCCAGGGCAAGAATCCTCCCTGGTATAAAAACTGCCAGAGCTGCATAGTAAATTCCGTTTGCATAGTAAATGGTGTGTCGGCACCATGGAAGGGACAAGCCAGATAAACCCCAAGAGTTTCAGATTCCTTACAGAGACCGAGCCAACGACTGGAGTAAAAGAAGGCTGCAGGGCATTTTGAGCTGCAGTGGTACTGGTGCTCCTGCCAAGGCTGACCAGGTTCCAGGGGGAGCAGCCAGCAGTCCTTTCCCTGATGCTGCCCTTCCCTGCCTTGCCCTGGCTGAGGGCTGGATGCAGCGCTGTGTGCAGCCCACTCTTTCACTCCCATTTTACCTGCATGGACTTCAATCTGTTCCCATGCTATTCCCATGCTCCTCTATCCCTGCTGAAGGGAACTGTTTCCTAAAATCTAGCCCAAACCACCTCTGCCATTAACATGCCCTTTCACCTTGGTGCTCTTCTTGGATCCCCTTAAATGGGATTGTAAGGTGTCTAACCTTCTGCATCTTCAACTTTCTGAAATCTCTCTTCAGAATGGTGTTCTGTTTCCCACAATGGGGAAAGCTCCACGCATAAGATGCTGCAGAGAACCTTTGCCCCCACCCAATATCTTGTTTTTCAGAATGACGCACACCCTGCTCTGCTATTACTTAATAAGAAGTGAAGTCACTGCTTTCCTCCCCTTCAAACTGCTCCACCCTCAGTCAGAAGGTCTGCTTCTCCACCCTTTGGCATAACAGCTGTTAGGGGGTGGAGGTGAGTTCAGGGGTGGTGTTGACCAGCCTCTCATCTTGTGGCGGGGGACACACAACAAAATCCCAGTCCTGTCAAAGGGCTGCTTTAGAGCTGGGGACAGCCCTGACAACCTTCCCCTCTTCAGTGCTTGTGTGTATTTCATGTAAGCACAAGTGAGAAAGATAATTAAAGTCAGTCTGTGGGTTTAGTTTAGGATGCAAGGAAAAGTGTGAGCATAGCAACATCACTTAGCTGTTCTTTATCTGCCTTTTTCCTCACCCTGGAGGTAAGATTTCACTGAAACACCCACCCTCCTACTTTGGCGGGTAGCAAGAGGCTGAGAAATCGGTGTGTATAAAGCGGTGTGATGTGGGGCTAGGTTCTCTGCTCTGCTCAGACTTTGCTTAGAAGTGGTGGGAAGGAAGAGACCCCCTAGGAGCTGGCTGCATCTGCATCATTTTGCTTTACCAGTGTGAATGCAAGTAGCCCAGAAGCTGCCCTAAACATACACCAGCATCCAATAGTTCCTTAGGGACTATCTGCCAAGTAACTGTGGTTGGAACACAATGTGGTGCAGCCACTCTTCCTTCCCACCCTTTACATGCCCTTCCCAGCATGCTGGTGCCTATTCTGGCTGTCAGATTGCTGGAGACTTCACTGCTTCGGAGACACCACAGGCAGGGGAGAGAGGCCTGGATTGTATTCTCCATCCCTGGAAGGAAGAGTGTTAACAATTGGGGCCACAACATTATGGGGAAGGCTCTGGGGAATGCATTTGCTCTAAGAGGTGTTATGTCCCTTCAGAACCTCTGAAGGGGAAGTTTGCAAATTGAGAGGTTTAAAAGAGGAAGTCTGCAAATGTTCAGAAAAGAAACTGTATCATGCAAGGATGCAGAAAAAATGTGCAGGAAACTTCTCATAGTAGGGGGGCCAAACTTTTCAACTGGTTTTCATGCAGAGGGTGACAAATGGTAGGCACCAGTCCCATGAAAATGACAAAGAGGTGGTGAGGGACAGAGTGCAAAAACATGAGGTCTGGCATACAAGGAGGCAGCTGGTAGGTCCTGTGGTCAGGGTGGCCAGCTGTGCTGGGTTTGAAGGACTGTACCTTCACCTGCCTTAGAGCAAATGTAGTTTTCTTCCAGCTTTGTTGGGGCCCGCTGAGGAGCTCTCTGCGTCTGTAGCTACCTTTCTGCTATCCCCTGCTTCAGCCACTGCATACCAGTTCATGGCTTCTGCTCCACTGTGCTACGGCAATTTTTACACCAGTCTCTGTTTCGTGTGCTTCTCAGCCACTTCCTGACTGAAGCACCCATTAGCTCTGCTGTGCTAACTCAGATGTTTTATGATTATTTTAATAAACTCAAAAAGAAAGCAGTAAATGGAGAAACAGAGTCCCACTAATTCTTTTATTTGTTTATACGGAGGTAGCACCCACTGAAATACTAGCATCCCCATTGTGCCAGGTGCTACAGAAAAATGGAATGAATACACAATCTGTCTCCCAGAGGGACAATGATTTTCATATGGGACGAGACAGGTGGAGCACAAAGAAGGAATGAGCTAATACTAGTTAATGCCAATGGTCTAGGACTTCAGCTTTGCCATTGTTTCAGAGCTCACATTCCTGGGTCAGAGAAACCATATTTTTGGGAAAGTTTAGTGGAAATGGTTTTGGAACAGTACCAAAGTCCTCCCAGGATTCCAGTTTTCTTAGTCTCAGCCTCAAAGGAATTTACAGCTGGCTCGGGCAGAGCTGGAACTCCCCACAGGAAGGATTTTGTTGATATTCTGCCTTTGGAGGACAGTGAGCTTCTCTGTGAAGGGCAACACGTGTATCTGGCCATCCATGGCACCACACCCACTACTCCTCCAAAGAGGATAGAGTTTCAAGGACTGACCATGCCCATCTGCCCAGGGATTATTAGGAAAACCTGTAGGTGGGGGTGGTGTCTGTGGGCCGTGGGGTGGGGGTGGTGGGGTGGGGTGGGGTGAGTTGTGTGTGTTAAGCAATCAGCATTGCTCCCAGGAATCTGTGGGAAGTCAGAGACAACGTGAACTGGCCCCTGTGCCCCCACATGGGCTCTGCTCACTGCTGGGCTGCTCTGTACTGCCAGCAGCCTCTCTATGCCTCTGCTAACACTGATGCTGACTACAGTGGCCTGGCTGGGTCTCTGTAGAGTTGAAAATAGCAACTTGTTCAGGACAGCCTCACCTGGGAAATATGTGCAGGGCACAAGGAAAGTGATGGGCAGCTCGTGAGATCTGCTTCATATGCAGACTGACTGCTTCCTGGCAGCCAGGAAAGTGTGCTACAGGCAGTCTTGTCCAAGATACCCTCCTCAGTCTGTTATTTCCAGTCCAATACAAAACCAGGGCTGTCTGCCCGATTAATAACATAAATCTGGCTTCTGTCAGCTCAAGGAATAGTGCTTTCCTGTTCTCGAGGGACACAATAAGTACCTTTTTCTCCTTCTAAACAGCTTCCCAGGATTCCTCACCTGACTTAAAGCCTTCTTAAATCTATCAACTGAAAATAAGGTTGCTGATCTGATTCCCAGGCTCTGGACTTAGCAGAGCCCGCATCTCTTCCAGATCCCTTAAGGGGATAGCCCCTTTTACTGTCCCCAGTACGACACACATATCAGTTTGAGCATACACTTTGCTCATGTCTCTAGAGCATCCTCTCCTGATTTGTATGTGGAGATAAGGGAGATTAGGAGAGGGAATCCATAAGAAATTTAGGGGAGGAAAAAGTGCCACCTGTTGCTCATGTTTCTGGGAAAATGTGGTTGAAATAGGAGGAGTCATCCTAAACCTTTTACCTTCCTTTTGTACCCTGTGATGCCTCTGGATATCAGAGTCATCACAGACTATATAGCAAGTTTTGTGGAAGATAAAGCACTGACATCAAACCATCAGAGGGATGTAAAGCAGGTAAGACTCAGGCTTCCATGAACATGGCATTTGCAGTATAAATGCCACATGCTACAAGCTCCTTCACCTTTGGCATCACAGCTTTATTGCCACTTGTTTTGAACCCTCTCTAACATGTACCGTATGCCCTTTGTCAGGGACTCACTCTGCCTGTTACATATCTGTACAATGTTTGGGACAATGTGGTTTTGGTTTTCCTACAGAAGAACAGTGCCAATGCATAATGAAAGCATGTCAGTGATAGTCTGCAGAGGAAAGGCAGTGTCCATGGGATGATAACATCTTTGGTGGTTACCATAAAATTTTCAAGAATAAGTCATTCCCTTCATATACTTAAAAACCCCAAACCATAAACTTGGTATGCTAAGAACTTCTAATATGAATACATCTCCCTTATTTGGAAAAAAGCAAATCGTGCTTCCAGTTTCCTGATGCAACTTCATTTTTTATATTTGACCTGCAGATGAGAGGTTTTCACGTCATCTGTCAGCCCACAGATAGTATCCCAAGGTTCACTGTGTGTGAGAGATAGGAAAGGGACATTAGGAACGGGCTGACCACAAATAGCTAAAATTAGCTCTGAGAACTGGAGTGCTGAGGTCTCTGAGGAACACTAGTCAAAGAAAGAAAATGGTTGTTTGCTCAACTCCCACTTATCCTACTGCCTCTGAGGACTCCTGGCTCACATCCCTGCCCAGACATCCTACATGGCTATTTAAGAGGATTTCCCCCACCCCTTCCCCCTCCACTGGCCATCATTTTCCTCTTTTGTAACTGCAATACGGAGTGACATGGGATTCCTGCTCCAGCAGCAAGATGCTGACTGGAAACAGGAAACGGGGGCTGTGCAGAGCTCAGCCTCTGTGACAACATGGATGTCACACCCACGTGCAGACAGGGACGCTGCTTACATATGGCAATGATCAGCGGCTCCCCCTTTTTCTCTCCTCTTCCCCAGAAGGACTTACAAAGCCCTAGAGGAGCCATATATCGAGTTAGAAACAGTCTTTAGAAAGCACGGCTGTGTGAGGCCTCAGTTATCATGGAAACGATTTCGTGCATAATTCTTTTAGATTCTCTGAGGCCAGTAAATCTGAGACTGTAAATATTCACGTGACCAGAGCATATGGCCTTAGAATAAGACATGGAATGAATTACAGAGAGACAACTTATCTTCTACAGAATCTGATTAAGGGAGTCCTTTGAGAACTATCCTTTACATACAATCATAGGCAGGGCTTTACAAACTGCCCTTCCTCCTCATTCCCAGAAATGCCTGGTGGAATAAGGGTTGCTTTGCAGCACCAGCTTTTCCTCTTTTCTCCTTCCTATTCCCAAAAGCCTTTTCTCAAAATAAAACTGCATGGCTATGTCTGCCTGTCCTTCAGATTAGAGTTTCAGGGAAAAAAAAAAAAAAAAAGAAAGATTGATTAAAGTAATTGTATTGATATGTGTGGAAATACCTTAGGGGAGTTGGAGGCATTGTCTAAGTTAAGGAGATAGATTCTGTCTCTGCAAGGAGGAGAAGGAAATGCTTTCGCATTCATTGGGAATAAGTCTTTGCTTCCTCCAGCCAGCTCTCTGTGGTGCTATTTGCTTACAGTCATGCACAGCTAATGCTATACTAGCCCCTCCAGGCTAAGTTGCCATTATATATGATGTTCAGAGGTGAAGGTTTATTCCGGATGAGGAAACCAATTTCAAATGAAGGAAAAATTCCCTTCCTAGCCTGCTCCTTCTCCTTCCATGAGGCAGGCTGTGCTCTTCCTGATGATCCTGCCTCTTTGGCACAATAAATTCCTTAAAACAAAAGTGACTTTATTTAAGTATCAGCAGGAGAAGTTTTTCTTCATCAATAGATCATTTAATCTGAATAGTGGGAGAGAGAATTGCAATGCCTTTGGAAGGTATATCCATAGCTATTCTGTGATATAATGGAGACCAGATTAATGCGTTCTATTCTAGCCGTACTAAGGATTTGCCTGAATTGAGAAGACCTCCATCCCTCCCTTCCCTTTCCACTCACGGGGGTTGTGGTGGTTCTGCTGAACTTGAACTGAGAGAAGAGGAAGCGAGATTTTAAAATGCTCAGTTGTAATCTACAGAGCATGAAGACATCGCTTAAATGAAAATTCATAAAATGTTTGTCTATCCACTGTCTTTCTCACTGCTGGGTGCTGGGGAAAGTCTGTTGGAGAGCCACTTCTCTTTTAGTAGAAACTGCTGTTGCTCAGATTCTTTGTTCATTGTTTTCTATTAATTATCCTGTGATTAAAACTATAGATCGCTCCCATGCATTGCAGAACTTTTACACTGAGAGCACTTTCTTCACTGACCTCAGCTAGGTGTTCAGGCAGAGCCCTCTTGCCTCCCTGGCTTGTGTGGTGAGACCTCAATCTCTTGCAGTTAGCTTTAAGTATTGCTTAAAATTACTGCTGCATTTTGGGAGATGGCAGGAATGGGAGCTATGCTGTGGAGCAGCCCCTCAGCCAACCGTTAGCCACAGGGGAAGGGAGGGGAGAGGGAGAGGGAGAGGGAAAGGAAAATGTGTTGTACCAAGCTACTGTTGGACACCTGCTACCACTAAAAGAGTTCAGTACTTCTCCAGCCTTTCAGCACTTTCAATAAGCCACTGCACGGGATTAGTCCAGACTCTCACAGCAGGGCACTTCAGCTAACACTGAACTCCGGGCCAACGTTCTGTGTGAGATTCTGTAGCACTGTTACCAAGATCAGAGCTACAGAGAGGTGTTTTCTTGCTCAGGGCACATGTTCAAGCTTTGGCACCTTCACTGTTCAACTCCTGGTACATAATCTGTACATACATTTGACATCTTCCTAGTTCCTGCTGACTCTGAGTAGTCCACATTGCTGCCTCTGCTATGCACTGGAAGTCCTTCTTTCTGGGTAGTACTACTGGGGTGCAAGTACATTAACCCACACTGTGCGCCTCCCCTCCAGAAGAGCACCCCCGCTGTAAGGTACTATGTTGCTCTTGCTACAAACCAAGTTAAAATCAAAAGAAGTTTAATTTTCTCAGTATAGAACACCGTTCTGTTAAGCTTCTGCTAATAAAGTGTGTGATCATAAGCCTAGCTCTACAGTCCCTGGTAAATATACTTTCATTCAATGTAAAAGAAAATCAGGAAGTTTGCTCTGTTCCTCTTTCTTGGCTTCACCTTCAACCATGCTGTATCTGGTTACAGATTAACTCTTGCTGCACAATAGCCATTATACTTGCAATCAATTGGAAACAGAGCTGCTTCGCTAAATGAACAGAAAAGTTCTGTAATTACACTGTGATGTCTTTCCATGATTCTGTGTCCCCCACTGAAACACCCCTCAGAAGCTCACAGAAAGGCACAAATAAGTGATAGAGGCTGTCAGATTAAAGGAAAGGGAAGAAGGGCTGTAGATTCTCACCTCTGTCTTCAGTGGAGAAATACTATTTTCGCACATCTGTGCTAAACCAAACACTGATCCTTTCACTCCTGACATTAATACATTAGGTGTGGAACTCACCCTGCTGACCTGAAAAGGTCCTTTGAGGAATGTATTGCTCTTCACTCAGGAAGAGCAAGACAATAAACAAATGAAAGAGTCTTCACTTCAGGCTGCAGATCTACCATCTCTTCATCTTTTGTCTCACACTGTATGCCAAGATTTATGGAGAAAAATTCCAAAAGAGTGAGGAAACCAAAGCGCTGCCTTTTGCTCAGAGAAGAAAGAGATCTGTCCTTAAAATCTCACATCAGAAATCCCCCAGCTTCTACTGGCTGGGACCATGGGTCTGTGCAGGAAGGCCCTGCTGTACGTAAGCAGTCAGCTACTGTTTAGAATACAGCATTGATCTGGGAACACAGGACCAAATCGTTGCAAAAGTCAGTTTGGATTTTAAAAAAATCCTATGCCAAGACAACAACCTCTGCTGGGATCTCCACACAGAGGAACTGCTTTTCACTTTTGACACCCATGTGCCAACATGCATGACAGGAATAGCTGAGTTCATTCCCTGCTGAGACAGTATCCTCATTATTAGAGACTGTTCTTGTAACTAACACCTTTATTTGCCATTTCATGTGAGAAACCAGTAACATCTGGACTATGGGGATGAAGCCACGAGTTTATTCTTGCAGGAATTTTTTGCAGGTTGTGCAGGGAGGGGCAAGAAACTTTTCCTGCAGCTGCACCTGTTCTGCAGGTAAAAAGACCCTTCCTTCAGACCTGACAGCCTGACACTGTCTCCAGGCTCATTAATGTAACAAAAAAAGAGTAATGTAACAAAAAAAGAGCACCCCCTGGTGCTGCTCTTCCAGCTTTTCACGAGTATGGTGATTTCAGAGGATCCCAACATGCTTTAAAACCAGTGGCACATCCTAGGGACTGGCTGGCCTGCCGCATATGGAAGGACTGCATCTCTGCTAGCTTCAGGGTGGTCTAAGAGATACAGGATTGTTGTCTCCTGCCTGGGATCTTCCTCTACTTCCCTACACTCACACAGGGTTGTGGAGAGCACTGTATGCTGACAGTGCCCTCTGATGTATAACAGAAGGGGAGAAAGATTATGCTGGAAGAGGGGGAATTAGGTTCAGTCCATGTACTCAGAAGGCTTGTGAGAGGCAGAGAGATGAGGGGAGAAGGGTCTGGTTGCTCAGCATGCCAGAAGGGTCATATCTTCAGGCCAGTCAGCTCCCCTCCCGAGAGAGGCTGTATTCAGCTCTCCTGCTCCTCTGTGGCCATTCGTCACTGTGAGAAGCCAGACCAACTCTTAAGAGAAGACCAAGGATGCAGTGGCCAGCCACCTTCAATGACAAAAATGGAAAATAGAAAAATGAAATTCTAAACAGTGCCAGGAGGACTAAAAAGCAGCAAGATACTCCCTTACCATTGCTGAGCAGAGTAAACCTCATCACAGGGAGAGCAACTAGCTGTGAGCAGAGAGGCTTGCCAGTCTGCCAAGGTCTCTGTCTGCTGAACATCAGGGAGCTGTTTGGATCCCCACAAATACACCCAGCAACTGCAGAGGCCAGTACTCAAATGCAAACCTTCTTTTACAGAAAGAGACATTTCCCATACAGTACCTCGGAGGAGGCACTATGAGTAACTGATATTACAGTGAGAGATACATAACATGTAAGTGCTGTCCCACACTTGAATTTGGGCAGGACATTAAGGCTACAGTGAAAGAAAGCAATGAGATCTCTGATGACCACACCAAACTTCAGGGTCTCATCCCACTGAAAGGAAGGCTTGCCCCATAGCTGCTCATGGAGCTGATGCAGGGAGCAGATGTTACCGCTTTTCTGTGTCTACCCTTTCTTCCTCAAATTCCCCTCCAAGGCCTCTACAGAGATTGTCTTCACTGATAGAAATGTCAAACCTCGACTGCAGCCATGAATCTGTTCATGAACTCTGCTGGCCACAATGCCACAGAGCTGCCTTTAAGCTCTCTTAAAAATGTGAGGCATTCCAATCATTTTAATTACTGTGCATTGCATAAGCCAGAAACCAGTTCACACAAAGGAACAACAGAAAAGTGATTTTTAGACCCTCTCACTCTCTTCTCTGCTTAGTGCAGCCTCCAAAGCTCTGGGAACACCAGCTCTTATTACCATTTGAAGCACTTAATCTATTTGAAATCTCTTTGTTCAGTCACTTAAAGCTATTGATGAAGTTTAGAAGGGTTTAAAAAAGAAAGACAAAACTTTGATTTGGAGATGGCTACAGCAGCGTGAAAACAAAGCAAGAGAAATGGAAAAACTTATTATAAACAAAAATGAGAGAGAATTAATTGCTTGGAATGAGGTACAGACAGGTAGAGCCAAGCAAATTATGTCGTGTCCACCCCCTGCAATGGGAGCCTCCTAGCTTGAACCCTGTGTGGTACTGAGCACTTTGGCCCTGATCCAGAAATGCACTTAAGCTTATATTTAACTTTGTGCATGTAAATGGTGCTGTTGACTTCACGAAAGCATCTTGTATGTGTAAAGTTGCCTTAGTGTTTTGCTGGATTGGAGCCAAAGAGCACAGTCATGTGCAGGAAACATTTTTAGCTTGATAAGGCTGTTAAAAGATATTTCCTGGTTGCCCTTCTGCAGCTGATGCTACATCACAACCTGATTGGAGGATCCCTGCACTACCAAGAGGGTGATTTCATATTCTACAACCCTTTACAATGTAATACTGCTGGTGACACATGGTGCATCTGATCCGCTCCCAGGCTAGGCGCTTTCAGTAAGCACAATCTATAAAGGATCCTTGAGGACTGAACACAGTATAGAACCGTTAGAGTTGGTGAGGGTTTAATGGTGTACCTTTAATTAAAAGCTTGGGAATGGGATACGTGCTACCTATGTCTGGCTCACAGACAGGAAGGTGACATAATTCCTTTGCAACCTCAGAGAAAAAGATCAAATGATTTTTTTTTTATATGTATTTATAGAATTAAAGACATTTGTGAAGAAAGAGTCCTCATTTTAAGTAGCAAATGAGGTTCACTGATACAATGGAGGAATTAATAGGGAGTTTTTTCAACCTTTTTCACACTTACAAATCATAGTAAATACAAGCGTTTTAAACATAACAGTCTTCTCAAAGGACAGTGTCTGAAAAAGAAACAGATTATCAGGAAATATGAGAATCTTTTGCTAATGCGATACATGACCACTTTGTACTGCCCTATGAGATAGTGTGAGTGTGCTGTAAAAAAGGACATCAGATGACTCTGAAAACACCTATCCTTTCCCACCAGCTGCATAAAAGAAAAAAACCCCAAATATATCTCCTATAGAGGGTGTGATGCTGAGCTGGTGTAGAAGATATGAAGATCATCAACTTCAAGAAAAGTTTTTAGCACAAGAAGAGGCTTTTGAGCAACTTGGCAGCTGAACAATTTAGAATGTTAATGGCAGGACTCCACGCTCATGAATCAAGTCAAGTTACTGTAGAAAAGTTAAAATGGAAGTATGTCCATACTTCAGAAGCTTTTAGAATTAATATATTGTTAAGGAGGTGGCAGGACTGTTTGGACTGCAGGCTGAAGTCTTCTGACTTTATTCATGCCACACTCAGTTTAAGCCAGCTGAGGTCTGGCGATGAGCTGGAGTGTTTGTTTTGTTTTGTTTTGGTTTGGTTTGGTTTGGTTTGGTTTTTTTTGTCTGGTGGTAGTGGAGGGTATTTCTTTCTCTCTCCATTTCGCTCTTTCTTTCTTTTCCCCTCCTTCCCCTCCTTTCTTCCTTCCATTCTTTCCCCTCTCTCTCTCTGCAGTTCCTGTAGTTTGATGAAGCCCTTCTGTACTACTTAGATTCAGATGTTTCTGTCAGTTCTGAAGCAGCCAGCATCCCTCACAATGGAATGCGATCAAAAGTGAAGTGAATATACATTTAGTTTATGTACCGCAACACCTTGTGCCTCTTGAAGGTATATCCCAAAGTGCTTTTATCTCAGTCTTCGCAGCTAGCTCCAGGATGGTCCCTTCCAGCCACTAGCAGGACTTGTGGAAGGAAAATGATATTGCTCATATCCTTCTGATGTAAACTGCAGTGACTATCTATGGAAGCAGAAGGTAGCTCTTCCTCCTGAAATTTAACTAAGACACCCAGCTTAACATTTTTCCTTTTCCAAAGAGTCGGTTCTTCAGATATGGCAAGGAGCCTAGCCTCATCCACAAAAAATGCAACCATCTCTTGCAGCGCAGTGCCCCCTAGCACTGTCTCTACACATTCATGCAGGACGGAGGGAAGAAGGCCACTTTGCTCAGTCAACAACACCTGCAGGAGATGGCTTTCCCTAGGAATTTTCACACCAACTATTGACCCAGACCAGTCATGCTTAGCTTGTGGGATCCGACAAGATCACAGCATGAAGTGTGTGGCTGCCCGGTAAAGCAGAGAGATCCTTAATTGTGTTCAACAGTGTGTTCTTGGTGGAAGACTAGAGTAACATAGATTTCTTTATTTGGTGACATTAACCAAACGTGAACTCTAATTTTCTCATACAAAGATCAAGGTCTTTATTTTCTCATTCTTTCTCTGCTACATTTTTATGGCCATATAAGGCTTAAAGTTTTATCTAGGCAAAGGAGATGAATGCTGGATTTTATTTTATTTTTTTCCCTTTGCAGTTTCTCTCACGCAGACAGGGCATAGAGTGGGGATTCAGCTAGAGTTCTCCTTTCAGTTCCCTCATTGACATTCTTTGTTACTTTGACACTATTACAAAAGCTTTCTTATATAAATAAATAAAACACTCAGAACCCTCCCTGACTCTTCTAGAATGCACTTTACTGGTAGGTCTCAAAGAAGAGAGGCTAACATCAAATACGTAATAGATAATATACAATATCTCTACTTAAAGATGATAAAATGAATGCATAGGCAGGTTAAATGATATAACCAAGGCCTCCTAGCAGGCCACTGGCCAGACTGAGCTTTCCCAAGTATTATTTACCTTTAATTTACACAAATAAAGCACTCTGGTTTCTGTATATGAAATGCACCCTTTAAGTGGCAAACAAATAGTTATTACTGTACAGTATCCAGTCCTGGTTGAAAAACCTGCATCCCTGCTACTATAGAGAAGTTCATCTCCTTTAAAAAGAATATCTGTGTGTCAAAAAAGCAGGTGAATCAGCTAAGCTCTAACTGAATGAACACAGGTACTACCACTCCAGGCAATGCTAATACACACATTAAAAAATTTGGATCACCTCTCAAACTGTGGTATAGAAGATAGTGGTAAGCCTTGCCACACAGACAGCTTGCACACCATGCCTTCCAAACAGATGTGTCCTGCCACTGTGGATCAAGCTGCGGCACTCCTTTTCATCCTGGAAAGTAATGGCAGCTTACTTCTCTGGGTTATATCTGAAAAGTGAACTACTTCCTGTAATCAGCACAAACTTGGTGTTACTTGAACAGGGTTGGTCAGTCTCACTGTAAATGAACTACTTCCATGCCTTGGAAGGCCCTGTGTAAGGTCAGTAATTTCTAGCTCCCTTCCTCTCCCATTTCAGAAACTGAGAGGATGACTGAAGGATTTGTTTTTCAGTCTCCTCTGAGTGTGTCTTGCACCTGTGCATTATAGACACTCAGCATTTACACAGCACTCAACATCTTTAAAGGTTATTACAAAGCATTCAGCTTGTTAACCCTCAGAACATGCAGGACAGGTGTTATTATAGAAATGAAGAAACATACTCAGACGAGTTACTTGGCCAGAGCGAAGGGAGGTGGTGCTGGAGCTGTGATTATGATCTAGTTGTGTGTGGGCCAAACACTCTCTAACTTACACCAGTGTCAGGTTATGGAATAGCTCTACTTCTCCCTGATACAGATCTGAGATGTTGATAGACCAGGTGTATCATGATGTTGGTGATACCAAACTTTTTACAACAACAAAGAAAAAATGAAAGTGCCAGACACACCTCATTTTTCTTCCGTGTTACTCTGCTGAGGTTGATGGAGTTGTTCTTTGTTGACACCCAGTGAGACTAAAACGACAGTCCAATCTGACAGATTCAACCTCAGCTGTAGCACCTTTAGCAGAAAATCCAAGTACCTAAGGAGTTTTTTGCATAGGGTTTCTCATATTGCAATTTGGAGCCCAACAATCCAGACACTGACGTGTCTAAATTAAATGTCCTGTTTAATACTCTGCCTCATACGTACTTACGTGGCCCGTTAGCATCTCAACACCATCTGATTTTTTCAGTGTGTTCACTAATACACATTCCTGAGAAGGTCCCATCACTATTAATCCCCATTACACAGACTGGGATTTGAAGCACAGTGAGGCGAAGCTGTCACACAGGTTGTCTGTGTCACAGCAAGGGCAGGAACCTGCGTTTCCCACTATTAGCATTGTAACCTTGATCTCTACTAGCAACACCCATCTTGAAGCTTTTGTATTTGGATGCTCCAAATAAAAGCCTGTGTTTCCATAAGACTGGAGGTTTTAATTTTGTATGTACGGTATGATTAAAGAAAAGGTGTAGGCAGGCTGTGCTTCACCCAGATGGAACAGAATTGTAAATCTAAAGACTTAGCTGACTATTTAGAAATTTAGGACAGCTGGTCCCTGGCCTTTAATACCAGCGTAATTTATAACTAGACATGCTTAAGTCTTGTAAACCCTGTGGAAAGAACTCTGACATTATATACACTGGTTTGATACTGTGATTAATCACTCCTCAGTCGCCTTTGCAGGATAAGGCGGCCGTCTGTATTTTGCAGCTGGCAATCTCCTTCCTTACGGCCCCAGCTCTTCTGTAATATTTACATTTCTACAGCTGATAGAAATTGACAGCTCTAAAAGGGGATAAGGGAAAACAAAACAAACAGGACTTTTCTATAAATTCCACTAAAGCTGCTCTGCTAAAATATACTTTGAGATTAAAAGTTGGGAGTGGCTGGGTAGATATGACACTGCTTTTTCCAGCATGGACTTAGCAGTTTATGACCTCTTTCTGACTGAAAGCCCTGGGAAGGGGAAGTGATGGGTGGTGGTGGCAGGGTGACAGGAGAAGGAGTATTTGAGCAGGATTAAAAACCGCAGGACAAAATCCTGCTTTACAGTTCATCTAGGTCTTGCCCTTTTCCTCCATCCTCTTTTCACTGCCTATTGAAAGAGGAAAAGAAGCAACACACTGCACTCCTCCCGTGTTTTCTGATCCCTTTCTGAAAGCCCTTTAGAACACTATTTCACCTCCTCCAGTTTAAAATCAGCCTGCAGGCGGCCGAGATGGTTCCGAGGGGAAGGGCCCCAGCTCTCCAAACCAACAAGAAGCCCCGCTCGTTTTCCCGGGCCCTTCTCGCTCCCTGAGGTAGGGAGCGGGGCGGCCGAGGGGAGGCAGGCCCTGGCTGGGGTGGCAGGGGGCTCCTCGGGGCCAGACCCCTCAGGGCACTGACGGCCGCGGGACGGTTACCCGCCGGATACCTCGGAGATGCAACTAGTTTTAATTTAAGAGTTGTTGTTAAGAGTTGCAGCCCCCCCTCCGGCGGCGGGAGGGGACGTACGCTGGGCTCCCGGCCTTCTCCTCAGAGCTGGCGGCTACCTGCGCCGCCGTCCGTCCGGCCGCCGCCCGCGCGCGGCGCTCCCCGCACCACTCCGTATAAGGCGCTGAAGCGGCGGCCCCGCCCCGGCCCGCTGGCCTCTCCCGCCGATGAGGTAATGCGGGGCTGCCATTGGCCGGGGGCGGCGGCGCCCCCGGAGCCGGAGAGGGCGCGATCGAGGCTATAACTCCGCGCACCGGCCCGCCGCGGCGCAGCGCAGCGCAGCTCTGCACCGGTCGGCGCCGCGCCGCACCTCACCTCCTGCCGCTGCGAGCCGCGGACCTGCCGTGCCTTCAGGCTTGCACCATCTCGCCGAGCGAAGGCTGCGTTACCGAGGCCAGCGAGAGAGAAAGAGAGAGAGGGGTAGTGCAAGGAGGCAGGCAGGCAGGCAGGCAGGCAGTCGCGGCGCACGGGCAGTTAGGAGGCGAGAATAAAGTCAGGCGGACAAAACAGCGTCTGCCCTCCTGCTCCGCAGAAGTGGGGAGGCACCTCGGGAGCAACATGACGGCGTGGCTGAGCTTCCTCGTCGTGTTCCTCTGCAGCTGGAGCCTGCGGGACTTGGTGGTGGAGGCTTGCACTTGCGTCCCCATCCACCCGCAGGACGCTTTCTGCAACTCCGACATCGGTAAGTGCCGCGGGCAGGCGGCAGCCGCCCGGGGCGAGGCGGCCCCGCCGGGGCTGGGCGGGCCCCTGAGGGGCAGCGGCGGCTCCAGCCGCGGGGTGGTGGCACCTGCCCTGCTGCCGCGGAGCCCGTGTGTCTATAGAGGGTCACAGCGGGTCCAGAGGGGGTGCGGGCAGCGCTCGGTGGCACCACAAGGAAGCCTTCGTCCTACGAGTCGCCCGGTGAACACAGAGGCGGGCTGGCTTAACCCGGTGAGGGGTGCCCTGACCCTCCGAGGCCGCAGGTTGTGGCCCCGTAGCTGCCGCACGTGCCTGGGTTAGTCAGAGGAGAGGTGCGCGGTGGTGGGCCCCAGCCTGCCCCTCCTGAGGGGCAGTGGGGAGCGAGGCGTGCTGTGGCAGCAGGCCGTCCCATGGCAGCCTCTCCAAGAAATAAATCAGTAAGAGTGGCTTGTTTCCTACAGCAAGACAAAAACACAATTGGAGGTGTGGGCAGCCAAAATTTCCTCTACAACCTGTTGACAAATACCATGAGGCAGGGTTAGGACAAGTTCTCTCAAGCCAGGGAACGACCCGTGGTGGTTGAGGTTGGGAGGTGCGGCGCACATAGGCTTGTGGTGCCATGCTGGTAACTTTTGGATGGGCTGGAGAAGCAGGTAACAAGTGTCCCCATGCTTTCCGCATGCTACTTTGTGATCTTTGCAGCTTAGGAAGTGTGCAAATGTGCATGTTTTTTGGAAGTTTGAAGCACTTGTATAGGATCTTGGCTGATGTTCTCTGCTATGGCTTTTAGCGTCACCAGGGGTCTTCACTACACTAACTTTAGATAGGGGACAATGGGAACACCCACAGTCTCAGAGGAGGAGGTAATCGAGACTCTGGTCTCAAGTTCTTTGGTTTGTTTGTAGCCAAGGCTGGTTAACCAAGTACGGTTGCCGCTTGGTAAGCATCCTGTAGCAAAGTACATGAAATCAACTAGTCGTGTCCTTTGAGTTAATGCTGGACACGTGTCCCCATACAGTAATTACAGGCTGTCACTTAAGCAGTCTTGAGTGGACTGCATGAGTGAAGTCCTCTTGCACCTCCGTAGGTTGTCTTAGTAGCACAGTGTAAAAGGGGTTGGGGGACTTTGCACTGCTGGTACCCACACGGTACTGATTCGAAGTGGAGTCTGCAAAGAAATCCTCCTGGCAGCTGCTATGGAAGTCAAATAGAAAATAATTCTTACTGCAGCAGAGCACCCACCCATTGCTATGAACCCTGCAAGTGGCTCTCCCAAGTTAGCCAAGCTTACTAGCAAAAAAGCTCTCTCTTGCCTTTAACTCTTCTACAGAAACTGCAGTTATGCCTGTTTATTCGTGTCTAGTTCATATAGTGCATCTGCTCTTGAATGCCAAAAAATAACATTACATGTTATAAGCGCTGGGAAGGTTGCAGTTTGCTTCAGTGATGATAGACTGGAAAATATTTATAAAATAGTTTCATAATGGGGAATTATTCCAGGAAACTGCAGTATTCAAAGTTTTTTGCCGTTTTCATATTTTGGATCAAGTGTGCCACCGAAGTGGCAGTTGCCAGGGAGATTGTCCTTTTTGTGAAAGCGAGACTGGGAAACCGTTTTTCCACAGCTAGGGCTGATGACAGCATGTGGCCTTCATTAGCTGCATTTTGGGAGGAGGTCTACTTTCTTGCTCTGATTCTGTCATGTTATACTGGATTAAGGGTAGTTTTCAGTTTAATTCAACTTCGTAAAATGGTATTAAATTTTTTGTAATAAACACACACAGTGTATTTTTGCTAGATGCCTAAGTGACTACAAGCATGGTGAACTAAGAAATTTCATGTAACAGTGCTCTTAAACTTCAGAGCAAAAAGTTTTTCTGTGTTCTACTCTGATTTCTGACAGAGTTCAAAGTTGTCTGCTTCATCTCTACTTTCTCTCTTCTGGACTATTCATTATATCTCATGCCTTGGCTTTGCTATGAGACATAGTAGTTCAAAAAGTTGATGTCAGCGGGGCTGCCATGCCTTCAGATATCACGGCAATGCAAAGGAGAAGAGCAACTCATTCTAGCAGATTACTTAAATGCAAGTTTGGTTAAGACCACAGCTCTGTGTGACAGGTTGAAGCAAAAGTAAATCCTTAAATTCGCTGGAACTGTCTGCAAAATGTGATGTGTCTGCAGGCTGATTTTAGTAAATGCTGTCATATTCTTCATGTGCTGAAAGGGCAAAAACCACACTAGAGCTTTCTGGCTCTGGAGGAGTTAATCATCTCCATGGAAACTGATGGCAGTGTACTAGTACAGTGTTTAGATAGACTAAACTACACTCTGGGTTATAAAACACATTGTGGAGAAGAAGGGGACTTGGCAGCAAGTTTTTATCCCTCTTGAAGCTCCTGACAAAATACCAGCTCAAAAGGGAGGAGTCAGTGCAATAAGGGCTGGAGCAAAAGAACTTTCTAAAATAGCTCCTAAAACAATACAAGAAATTAACTAGCTAGGTGGCAGCCTAAGAGAGGCTTTTGATCTTCAGAAGCACTGAATTTTGAAGGAGGGAGAAACTTGGTTTAGGAGTGTAATGCAAGCTTACTGTTGGTCTTTCATGCCTAGCCACTGAAGTCCTACTCTCAAGTTTTATTTTCTTCTCCTTTAAACTGATGTAGACATTTAATTTTTGATCTTCCTGTGACTCAGTTCTGATGCAGCCTCCCAACTCTGTGGCCACTAGAAGGTTTTAATCTCTGCAGAAACAGATGGTCAAATTAACCCATTGGAAAGGGCAGAATTTCAATATTTACATCCTTTGATAGAGCAGGTTGTGGTCTTCTAAAGGAAGCCTGGACTCCAGCAACAACAGGTTTTTTTCTTTATTAAAAAAAGTTGGAGAGGGGGGAAGAGGAGCTACTGCCAGACTGGTCACAAGGGGTCTTTTCACTTCAGCCTGAGTGTTACAGCATGATGAATAGAGCAGAAACGAAGAGGTGTGTCTCATCTGGCCTTCTGAGGTCAATCAATAATAAAATTGCTGTTTTAACTCTTGGCTTGCTTTCTTTAACTGGACAGATAAGTGCCAGAACAGGCAGTACAATAATAAGACAAACAGCAACTGCTATGACTTGCCATCTGAACTTTGCTTCCTCCACTCCTGCCCCCTGCCTATGACCCCTTCCAGATGTGACTATTTTTCTTTTGTTTAAATTAAGAGACCTTTTGAAAGAACAGACACCAGGCATGCTTTGTTCCCTTGTGACAAAGTTGTGACATTTCCAGCTGGACATAGCTGACATGAAAAGGGGTTGTTTGTCCTTTTTTTGCAGGAGCAGCAGGAATTTTTGAGCTTGGTTGCTGAATGTTGCATTCACAGGTTTGGAAAAACACCTTCTGCCTCACCTCTGCTTCACCCAAAAAAAAAAAAAAATCTCAGGCTGGATTTTGACAAACCAGTCTGCAAGCGATAAAGGAAGTACTTTGTCCACTCCACACCTATCTCACTTTCATGTCATGCATATACTTCAGAAAAGAGCTATGGCACTGCTGGGTGTCTCTTGCCGGAATTCAAAGGAGCTCAAAATAACATTCCTTCATATAGTTTGTGTTGGGGCAAGAAATATCTGTTTCAGCAAGGGTGCCGGTGGATAGCGCCCCTCTCCATTCAAAATAACCTCCCTCTCAGTAAGCTGGAGTTGGCAAGCTTTGGGGAAGTGAAAGTAAGCTCTTAAGAGTCCCTTGGTGCTAAGGAAGCCATTCATTCCTCCATCCTGCCATACCCATAGCACTGAGTTCACAGCACCCACAGTGGCGAGCCTCCTTTGAACTGAGTGTGATCTGAGAAGAGCAAGAAACAGCAGAGGAGGAGGAAGCTCATGAAGTTGTTTGGCCCAGTCTAAGCACCTAATTGAAAACCTGCCCTTTTCCATTCACGGGTTTTCTTTACACCTTCTTACTTATAAGCTAAAAGAGATATGCAGAACAACTTGATCATACATGAGGTTTTGAACATGCATTATTTGCCTTGACATGGACCGCAGTGAGGTCACACATGCTGTCTTATCCTTACAAGTAAGGTGTGCCATATTAACTTAAAAGTTAAAATAAACCAGCTCCAATCAATTATTATGCCAATCTTTTGAGTTGAAATGAATTTAAAACAAATTTTTGGGTAGATGCCATGATAATGGTTGCAAAAGGGTTATATCCACTTTGGAATTTGACTTTTGTTGGGGAAGTAATAATGTAGTTTCATTTTTAGACTGGACTTCCCTTCGAGGCATTTTAGAAACGGGAAATCTGAGAAGTGTTCTGTAAAGCTTTAAAAAAAAGAAAAAAAAATACTGTGAATTCCAGTTTACATGGGAAGAAATTGAGGAGATTTGTTTAACTTTCATGGGATTCCAGTATCCATAGTATAAACTGGTGAAAGAAGGTGTTCCTTGTGCCTTGTCATGTTTTCTGACAGAAAGATGGCCATCTAAACTATGTTGTCCTGTTTAATAGAAGTGGAAATAGAAGATGCTCTTTTTTTTTGTTGATTATTTGCAATTAAAGTCCATAGCAGAGTAGAGAGATCCCTTTGTGGGATCTGGAGTTTGTCACTTCTCCAAATCTATGTATTTGGAAAAAAAATGTGGTGGAAATTACTGTTTGGAAGATGTAGTGCAGAATGTTAAGGCTCCTTTGGTGTCTTGTTACTATTGCATATGCTTACTCCAGCTTTCTTGCAGGAAGAAACTCCAGCAACACCTCTGAGCCAGCTGTTCTAACTTTGAGCCTCTTTCATTCTTATTTTCACTGATTTCCCACCTATTCTTGAGAACTTGCCACCTGCCAACTGCTCCTCTAATATTTCTGGGAAGAAGTGGGCTGGTGGGGACATAGTTATGTACAGCCATATGCATTTTCTAGCTTACCAAAGGTTGTCATCTGGGGTTGGGAAGGGCCTGCTTTGTTCATGTGTGTTTTTTAGGATGAGCAGATTTGATTGTTTGACCATAGAAGTGGCAAAAGGTGACACATTCGTTTTCAGCTTCAGCAGCGGACATCACATTTTCTAAAACACTTAACTATGGTTAGTCCTGCCCTTTCAGAGTCTCTTAGATATGGCAACTGGGTTGGCACCTGATGAAGTGGATCTCTGTACTCATGCATAATCTCACTGACAGTCATGGTGGGTGGGACCAAGAATCTTTAGTAGGAGCACTCAGTGAGTCAACTTGGCCTTAACTGGATGTTAAAGCTGTTAAGATGAAAACTTAGTTTTTCTGATGTAACAGTGTTGTCTGAGGTCATATTTCTTCTTCCTCACAGCTTCAACACCACCTGGTGCTCTTATGTAGCCCAACCAAGCATGCATTACTGAAGAAAGGAGCCTGTTTGGTCTGGGCAGGAGGTCTTGTCATTAAATGAAACTTCCACCAGATGCTCTCTGGAAGTTCATAAGAGCTGAGAGGACAGCTTGGTTTGAGTTAGCAGGCAGGGCCAGGCATGTGCTTGCCAGCTCTGAACTACGCTAACCTGAGGGACTAATTTCAGTCCTAATAATGTCTGCAGTGCATGTGGTTGAGTTTCCTTTTGAATTATGAGATTTTTTTTTTTTTTCATCGGCTCAAGATAAAGAAGCTTTTGCTCTGATGTGCTGCTTATTGCTCTGGAATTCCAGGGTATGATTCTGTCTTTCACATGATGTTATACATTGGTAGCAACTTAAATGACACTGGTGAAATGATAGTTCTGTAAAAGATGAGAGGAAAATTGGACCTTCAGGTGCCAATTAATTAACCAAATGCAGAGTTCATTGAACTTAAAGGCCTACTGTGGCTCATCTAAACCTCTGAAGAACCTCCATATGTGACACTTGAAATTCTACTGGTGTAACTTTATTGGACTGTTACTGTTCTTTAAGCTAACCTACACCTTACATAGACTTCTCTGAGACAAGGTTGATCAGAGCAGCTGACTACATTTGGAAATGTTGCAAGACTGTCTTAACTCTTCCTCAGCTTAGTGGCACTGAACACTTGCTGCAAATAGCAGAGCTGAAGGTCAACCTCTGGTAAGCCTCAGGGCACGAAGGAGGGAGGCACGCTGCTGGGGCTTTATTAAAATCCAGAGCTCTTCTTTAGAGCAGATACCTGAAAGAGCACGCCACAACTATCAGTGCTTTGCCCACCAGTGACTCTACTGCTAACGTTATTTGCCCATAGTGGGCAAAGTCCTTGTTTAAAACTAGGGCTAAACTGAATTTGCTTTGGAATAACTTGAGAAAAGGATGTTAACTAGTGAATTTCAAATTTCTGCTATTTGAAAGTATTAGGCTGGTGCTGGACCTGAGGTAGATGACACTGAGATGGATTAAATGGATTTACACCCTCTTATACTAGATCTAAAATCTGGCCCAGTTATCAGTATGGAAAGGAAATACTAGACCAGCCTCATAATTTGTGTAAAGCAGGTGCAGTGGTGGTATTTCACCATCTTGTATCAGAATTGGATTTGACTTCATGGTTTCAGGTTTCGAAGAGGAATGTTACAAACACTAGAGAGCTTAAAACTGTTGTTAAAAAAAGTTCATCTTCTACTGTTATGTGAAGTAGTTCCCTTGAGTGATCAGAGTGAAGATTTAGTGGTTTAACTTACAGTGTCTAATAACATAAAAATGCAAGTAGTTTTACACAACCCTGATTATTTTATTTATTCAATGTTGCTGGCAGCTAGAAAAGATTCTGGGAGTCTTTTGGAAACAAGATAGAAGTCTCTTGAGTTGCATGCTGGTAAAATAAATGTTGACTATGAATAGTCCAGATTCCTGGTAGTGTTTATATAAGACCTTTCCAAAGGGTAATTTCAGCCCTTAGAAACAGTATATGGGCAATAAAACTCAAGATAAACAGCAGACACACACATATGCAAAAAATAACATCAAATCTCATCAAATATCAGCTTTGGTTTGCCTGAGATGCAAAATCTCAGGATTCTGGCTTCCTGGATTATATTAGGAAGAAGGAGATGAATTTGGGTGTCTCTCCTGGGGCTGAAATGTGCCAGGAACCAGCAGAGAGCAGTGCTTGCAGAGAATGTCAGGGAGGCCATTGTCGACTGGGGGATAAGGTCTTGGATTGTGCTACTGGGAAACTAATAATCTGTGTCAGTGGGCTCTGAAAACTTCTGTCTTTGTAACAGGTGGGGGAAGAGGATGATCACACAGCAACAGGCTCAATAGGAAACTTGTAATGGGAGAAATTATTTAGGAGCTTTAGGAACGGTAAAGGCCCTTCAAAGGCTAGTTTTGGAGTATAAGGAAGAGAGGAGGATTACTGGAGAAAGGGAGATTCCGTATGGAAGCACTGATGAAGAAATAGATACAGGCTGGTAAAGCTAAGAAGAATCATTAGCTGTGACATGTGATAGGCCACCCAATCTGAAACTGGGGCATGCCTAAGGTGGATCAAATCTGTCCAGGAAAGTGAATAGGTACTGTGGTTTCAGGGAACACATAAAGGTGAACCCATGTAAACCAATCGATGCTCTACTGATTGGTCTCTAGCAGCCTGTAGCATGTTCATTTCTGACTGGCAATCAAAGCTTAGACTTTGAAAAAGCCTGACTGGGTGGACTGGCCATGGACAGAGCGCACATGCTTTACTCTATCTGGACTCCAGCCAAGCTGTTGCCTTCCTCCATTCAGATGAATGCAAAGTTCTTTCAAATAGCCCTTCAAGAAGTGCAAGTTGCATAGGTGTGTGTGCAGGGCTTGGGCTCCTTTTGTTTTTGCCAATTGAGTTATAAGGAAAATACAGCTTAGCTGGAAAGTGATACAGATCACACAGCAGAAGCGAATGAAATTAAGGCAGATGTAACATTGTCTAAAGGTACTTTTGATATACGTGATGTAGTAACCTGACCAAATACAGTCAGGAGATAAAAGGAGAACATACAAATGGCAGAGCCATCATTGTTCAACACATTTGTTACTGATTCTGGACAAAAATACACATTCCAGTCAAAAATCCACAGTCTTCCTCAGTTACCCATCTGTTGTTAGTGTCAGAGCACTGTAATCCTTATGGCTCTTAAGAGCTTAGAACTAGTTTATTGGGGAGATAAAGAAAGGTGTGTGTGAAAGAGCCCAAGGATGAAAAAGGGACCCCATGGGCTCTTCCCTTCCTAATTCCTTGACTTTGACATGAAAAGGCCCAGGTTTCTGCTGGCCTGCATGATCATTGATGCTTCAGCAAAGCAGATATAAATTGCCCAATGGTTGCACAGGTGGTAATGGCTACATCAGGTGCAACAGCATGAAAGTAACACATTATTACTTCTTGCTCCCTGGTGGTTCATTTAAAAAAAAAAAAAATAACCCCACAACAGCACATAGGAAACAGGAGTACTTCTGTTCCACAGGGCCATGTTCAAAATGACCCAAGCTCCTGCTGGCCTAGGCTGAAGGACATGAATTTTAACTCCCTCATGCTGTATTGTAATTACAGTATGGGGACTTCAACATCTGTTTCCTTTTCTCCATGTTTACCTCACCATTGGGTGTTATTGCAGTGTAGCCTGCAGGGAGGCCTGCTGGCATTGTGTTAGTCTGTTAATTTTCTGTAGAAGAGCGCTGGAGCATTTGTTCAGACAACAAGTTCAGTCTCTCATGCTCAGTGAATACATGAACAAACAAAGATCTTGCTCCTCTGATGTTTAATCAGCCCTCAAATTTCTTGGATCAGCTGTAAATTCTCCCGCTAGTGAGCAGGTTTTGGTGTTGGTCTCCAAACAGTTAAAACATAAGGGGAAAAATGTGCTTGCTTGTACTAAGACAGGAAAACCACAGAATGGAAAACTTCCACTTGACTTTGAAAGACAGGAAATCGCTGGTGTTGGACAGGCAACAGGTAGAGGAGAGAGCCAGAAGATATCTGTAGAAAACCAGCTATTCCCCAGACACTTCTACTTCAGCTCCACATTCTTTTGGGGAAAGGAGTTGCAGGCTGGCCCCACTGATCAAGCCCTTTATATGCTTTCCAACCACCCACCCCAGTTTCCTACTTCCTGCCTCTTCTGACACTGCTATAAATATCCTGCCTGCCTTTCATAGGTCTAGAGAAATGCACGTTGCAGATCAAAGGCGATTGAGGTGACAGTATGAAACAGCCTTTAGACCAGCTCTTGCGAAGTGCATAGTTGCTGGGTCCTCAGCTTTAACTTGTGAAGCGTGACATTGCTGGGTACCCTGCTTTAAATTTCCCTGGGAAAATGGAGGGAGTCCTTTAAGAATGAAAAGTCTCCCTGTTTCTCATACTTGCCTCTGGACTAGGATTCCTGGGCCTGTTTCTGAGTAAACCGTTTTGTCCAATAAATAATATTCTACATATAGCATAGAGCTAAGAGCTGAACATTTTTTGTTATTTGGGAGAAGGTAGGGTAGGGAAAAGAGGTCTAAGAAGGAACAGGAGACAGTAGTTGAGAGACCACACTGCATGAAAAAGTATAGCACTTGGCAATAATGAATACCTTAAATGCATTGCAAAGTGACCCCTGGGGCACTTAAGTAACTGTCATGTACAGTACTTCAATAGTCACAAAATATAGGGCTCTCCCTTAGCATCCCGCAGGGCAAAAATCACAAACCCAAAGAAGCGTGGGAAGACAAGAGCAGCAGTTCCTGTGGAAGAGCCTCAGTAATGCAAAGGATTGTGCTGGGTGTGGGGGCAGGATGAGTTCTTAAGCCCTTTGTTTTAATTCTCTAAATATGAAGAGCAGCACCTGTCCCTTTTTTCTTTTTTGCTTTTTTTTTCTCTTCTTTTCTTTCTTTTTACCAAGGGGGTGGGGGATTAAGGATTTAGTTGGTTATATCCTTAGAGGATCAAGATAAAAAGAAGACTTCAATAAGTCTGTTTCCATCTTCTTTACAGACAGTATATTTTCAATAGAATTAAGTAGCTGGCCTGTTTCCTGCCCTGTGTAAGTTTGCAGCTTTACAGAGAAGCACGGAAATAGAGGATTCTACAGAGAAGCGCAGAAACAGAGGATTCTACAGTGTCAGACAGAACTCCTAGGTGGCATTTTAAGAGACCCCAGATTGTCACTGGAAGGTTTTAATGGAATACTCTCCATTCAGAGAGACACTCAACTAGACCTGGTGGCAAATAGCTGATGACTCTTATCAGTATGTTGCCTTTAACACTTTTACTTTGGAACAAGCACCCTGCTGCAGAACCTGTGATAGTGAGTCATGTGCATCATCCAGCTAGGCTGGAATTCTGATGCTGATAAAATATACCTCCCAGAAGCCTGATGTAGGATAGTTTGACTTTTCCATAGCCCCCTTCTATGGCTGTCATCCTAATTACTTGTAGTTAGAGACTGATTCAAACTCTTCAGTTTTAAGTTCCTTCCAAAACTCTTTAAATGCATTTGTTACTTTTAACTCTGGAGTCTATTTTTCTTATCAGTATGAATGTCTAATCTACCTCCCACATGCATTCTAAATTGCAGCTATCTCATGAGTTTCCCAGTGTATTCTGGTTTGCTATTTTTCTGTTTGACTGGGAGGCCAGCAGGATGGGAATCATGTATTTTGTCATATTTTGTTGTGAGAATTCTACTGATGCCAAATAATTATGGGACTATAAAGCTAGAACTAATAAATCCTTGTGTTACAGAGCCCTACATCCCTCTGTGTCATTTGATTTAGCAGGGGCCTAGTGGAGTAGCACTGCCAGCTTTATCCCAAGACATGTCCCTTCCAACAGACTGACACTTCTGAAAAAAACAGCAAGCAAAGTGGGAAGCAGGTCCTTACTGGCCTTCGTTCCAAAGACATATTTAGATTTGTTGAAATAGTGTAGATTGAAAGAAGCAGACAGCACCTGTGTATTTGGCTGGATGGGAAACAAAGCTTTCACTAGTACCGGAAAGTTTTCAAGCCAATAGGTTCCTTCCTGTTAGTACAAGATCGCTGAACGCCCTTCTCTCATACCGATTTCCTCCAATACTAATGGCTGTTGGAAGAGGTAGGGTAAAGGAAAGCAGTGCATCTTTTTTTCCCTCCCGTCTCAGAAACTGTTTTCCTGTTTGTCTTTTATACAGCATGGCAGCTTGAGCCATTGACGTAAATTTTGTTCTTTGTGCTGTTCAAAGCTCCCTTCTTCTGAATTTGACAACATTTGCCTACACACATCCTGACTAGGCTGCCTTTTTGACAGAAGGACAGGAGAGCGAACAGAAAAGGATCCTAGGGTGATAATTATCTTGGCACACCTTGCGGGGTGGGGGTTTCACATTTTTCTGCAGGTTCTGTGTTTGTTCATGAAGCCATCATAAGGTCAGCACATGGCAGTGTTCCTTCCAGAATGTATTCCTCAAGGTATATGCGGACCAACAAGGAAAGACCAACTGAAGTTGTTACTGATAATATGATTGTATTGGTGCTTTGAGGCAACACCACCAGCTTACACCATTGACAAACATAGAAAAGTAAGGTTTTGTTCCAAAAAGTAGTCAGAGTCCTGAATGCGAGGGGTGGGATTCAGAGGGTATTGTAAGAGGAGCTGCTTAGCCCACTTGGACTTCCTTCTCTGATGAAATCCATCAGAGCTCACAGCAGTCGTGCTAACTTGGACAGTTAGAACCGAAAAAGCTGATGCATGTTGTTTCCCCATTGAATTTTGGACTATATCTCCTATTTTTTTCTCATGCAAATATCTCTACTAGAGTTGCTGCAACAGCTCTATTGTCATAAACATACTGAAATTTGGTACGTGGACAACCAGTGTATGCTGGAATCAACAGAGATATAATGGTTAAAATAATAATAAAAAGTAAGTTTTGTTTCTTTATTTCCAGAGTAATTTACCTTGGCAAAGACCAAGCACTGAATGGAACTATACACTCATGAGCTAGCTACGTGTTTGCCTGCCAATTTAGCAATAGCAAGACCAAGCAGGATCTGTGTTCCCTTCACTTGGGAAAGGAAAACTACGTTTTAGTGAGATTTACTATAATGATACTGGTTTCAGGCCCATTTTGGTTTTAGAATATATTGGCAGCAAAGCTACAGCTGACAGGACCGGGCAATGCCAGTCTGCTTTCTGTAGAAGCAGTAATGTTTCAACTATGCAAGGCTGTATTTCTTCCCTGCCCTGTTTGGAAGGTGGCAGGGGAATCCTCACTTGTCTTGGTGTCTTTGAACCAAAATCCCTTACCAGAAAATGTTACTGCAAACTGTGGCAATGAGAATGTGATCTGTGGCTGTTTTGCATAGTTGGATAATTTGTTGGTTTTGTTTTTAAGCCAACTTGTGACTCTCAGGCTAGCACTGTGCCAAACTTTATTAATAGCAGTTCTTGTAATTTTTAAGGTTTTGTCTTTTCATCATTATTCATAAATGCTCATTTCTGGATTTGCTAACAGGTACTTGCATTTCCTCAGTTTCCTTGCTAGTGGAAGGAAACAGTGTGCACCAATAGCCTGGTTTTGTTAACTGAGTTTCTGTTTATCCTACAGAATATTAGAAGTGGACATGAAACTATACAGGGATAAACCACACCTCTGATTTTTCTCAGGGGAAAAAAAACCCCGGTATAACTATTCTTAGCGGGTATATTAAGTGTGAAATTAAGCAGTTCCAAGGGGATGAACAACTGCTATTCAGAGGGAGTGCCTTTGTGCTTCTGTCTTCTCTCCTCAGAGCTACAACAGTTCAGTGTTCTTGACTCAAGAGTGTTTCCCTTGGGGTAGTGGAAAATCAGAGCCGAGCAAGGCTGCAAAAAATCCAGGCTTAGACGTGTGCCTCGTGTGCGTGTGTGTACATCTTGCAGTTCAGTGATGACCCTGATGACTTCTTGAACTTTTAATGACAATGCAGCTGCCTGTTCGTGGTGCTAATTAACCCAAAAGCTGATTCCTCCCTCCCCTTCGTTATCCATTCTGTGAATGAGATGTGAAAACAAGAAGACGACTTTTCCCGTGCCCTTAGGGCTGTCTGAGCCTGGCAGCAGTGACCCTGCTGGAGTAGAACTGAAAGAGCTGCTGCGCAATGGCCCATACTCCTTTTAATGGGTTATTAAAATTCCACCTTCTCCCCTTCCCTCCAGTCCTGTTACAGTTTGGAGCAATGGCACTTAAGGGAAAACAGCTGCAGGAATAACTTTCCTCCTTTTGGAAAGGCAGAGACAGCTGTTCAGTTTGTAAGTCTAGGAATTCCACCACTACTTACTGAGGGCCTGATCCCACTCCAGTTAAAATCAGTGGAAAGATTCCCACTGGGTTCAGCAGGCAGTTGAAGGAAGTAGCTTCAGGAAACAGCCTGCAATCAGACAATACTGCTTCAAAATGTTGGAAACTGCTAGAAAGGAAAAAGAGAGTAGGAAGGCATTTGTCACAGAGCTGACTTGCTGACTTGCCTGCAGTCTCAAAGTACAAGCACTCAGCAAGCCAATGTTTTACTTGAACAGGTTAAATTAGTGTGTTTGTGGTATCCTAAGTCACTTTTTAACTAGTATGTCTATGTTCATTTAGAGTCTGCAGTGTTGACAGACTTTTACTAGCACAGTGAACTAAATGACTGATCTCTGATGTTGAATGCTTGTTTTAGTTTAGATGTTCTTTGCGATCATAGGGTATAATGGCTTACTTTTTGAAATTATGCCAGTTCTCAGCACCTGCAGCTCTCACTGGTATGAATTTACTTGCTGCTTCTGAAAAATGAGGGAAAAAATGGAATTTAGTCTTGCTTCTGTCATTAGAGCTTGTGTTGTCACCTCTGATTTATACAGTGAAAGAGGAGTCTAGAAATTTGCGGCAGAGGGTTGTAATTTCTGTCCCACAGAGAATTTTGAAATGGTGGAAATTTACTCAATCTGAAATGCGAGGGAAAATGAAAATACCAGAGTCTTCAGCATGGAATTTGCTGGGAAAAGTGATTCTGATGCATCTGAGTCAAATGTTTTGAAGGGTTAATTCAAAATGCCCATTTTGAACAAAGGTGTCATTTCACCTCAACTTTTAGACTTGAAGTGCAGTTGAAGAGAAATGCTGACAGAGGATGAAAATAGGTCTCACTTTTTCTGAGAAGAAAAAAAAAATAACTTTGCTGAAGTTGATTGTTTCCTTAGAAATTTGTGACTTAAGTAAAACCACATTTCTTGACAGGAAAAAAAGCATTTCCAGAAATATTTCTACTAGTCCTATCTCTGATGGTTTAACAGTAACAGCCTCCCCTTCTAGAAGTGTTGATTTTGATCACATTACACACTGCCTTCCTCCCAAGCTGGTAGAGATTCCAGTTCATTTGTCCTCTGGGGTTTATAGTTAGCTTTTTCTGAATGCTAAGCATTCCCTTTAAAACACAAATCTACACACCCTTCGCTTGCTTCAGTCCTTGGCAATGGGTGGTTCTTGGGTTTGCTGTATTAATCAACAAACAAGTTTGTGGCTATGCTGCTGCCAGTGGACTGAGACAAGGTTATTTCCCCTTGCGTTTCTGTTTGTTCCCTCCCTGTCAATGTTTAAACATGCTTACACCTGTGTTCCAGGTGTGAGCTGAACTGGAGCCCTGAAAAGCTGACTCTTGGGAGGATGGTTCATTACTTTGCCAAAATAGTCCTGTTACAGCAATGTTGCAGGAGAGCTAGTCAGGCTCGATGTATAGCCTGGAAATGATTACCCTTATCTGCAAACGTTCAGCAGTGCAGTGTCCACAGAACTTCTGCCTCCCAAACAGTTAATGGGTCTTAGAGCATTCAGCAATAGCAATCACTGTGCCAGGGCAGCTGTGAAATGACTATCCACCCATATCTTGTGACCTTTTGGTTTTTCACTAAAAAGTTACAAGGAGACCTAAGAAGCAGTATTAGAACGCAGGCTTACCTCCCCCAAACTGGAAGTTTTATGAAAGTTTTTGGAAAGAATACTTTACAAAGCTCACAAACTCTAGTAGCACAGGTGAGCTGACTGACTGGTAGGTTCACCTGAAGTAAATATCCATCAGATTCATTTGGTCCAACTTGAGAATTTCCATATAAAACCCACCAATTAGCGATACTGACTAGGAGTAAACCAGTATGGGTTAGTCTTGGATTTGTATAAATATCTGTTGTGCAAAAGAAAAAAAGTCAGCAGTAGGTGGTTGACAGATACTGTTAACTATTCAGTATGTTCCCTGTGCTTGCAGTAGCTGAGTCATATGTCATTAATATTTCATTGGGAGCACCAGGATGCATATGGGCATCCAAGTAATGGACACAATTTCTGGAAATCTATTCTGATTGTGGCATATTGGGCTGCTCATGAACATGAGATGTTGATGAAAAGTTTGTATGAGGCAAGTTTGGGTGACAAAAGAACAAGATGGTTAAATGGTTTCTCTTTCTGCTCCGTTTCTATGGGACAACTTTGGCCAGTCTGTCCATAGGACAGTAAGGGAGTTTCTAAGAAAATTGAAGAACAAAGGTAACTGGCTAGTGTCTGCCTACCCTTTCTTCTGTCAATGCTCTCTGTCATTGCAGAGGGAAAATCCTGTGTCTTCAGAGCCAGAGGATGTACAGTGTGCAGTATTTATGTTACTCATGTAAAGAGTTGTTGCTTATAGATATTCTTAAACTTCTAGGTCGTCTTGTTACATCTTTCATGCATGTCTCATATCACACTCCTTTTTTTTTTTTTTGCGTTATTCCCATGAAAAATCAACACTGAGTTCTTCTGGCCTTCAATATCCCTTTGCAAGTCCAAAATGAAGGATGATGTGTTGGAACACAGTTAGGACAGGGCACTACATGGGATCCTGGAAAGTTCTAGATAGGTGGGCAAATTGGTCAGTATGAGGTTTGCCCTGATACTCTTCTGACACTGACCTGCAGTCTGAGTGGGAATTGTGGTCCGTGAGGCTGAATTGGGACTCAGGGAGGTTTTCCACTTACTTTAATGGACACTGAACCAGAATTCAATGCCCAAGTCATGGTGCTCAGACTCCAGGTAAAATTCTTCACGTAGCTAAGCTCAGCTACATAGTATAGATGACTGTGGTTACAAAATAGAAATTAATAAAATGGGCAATTAGTAAATTCCTTAAGCATTATGGTAAACCAGAACTGTGTCATGGACATGTCCAGTGCATGTGGACAGTCTGCAGAGGCTGTCAGCTTCTGAATTATAATGGCTCAAGAATGGTGGGCAAAGGTACTGGCTTCTCACAGGAGAAATTGTTTGAATGCAGGTTTAATTCCAGGGTCTGGCAGGCCTAATGCTGGGTCCTGTCAGGTCCAGTGCAAATAGGAACAGCAGAGCAGCACATATAGGCCTGACCTGGATAAATATACCTCCTTGGCATGGACAGCTGCTTAGCTTATCAGTTTAATGCAAGTTTTCTAATGCAGGAAGGAATTTGTAGGCCCACCCAGTACCCTTGAAATCTATACATGTTCCCAAACAGTTCTTCCTCTCTAGTTCCTACGTGCAAAATTGAGTGTAAACCATGTGATCAGTGGAGTGCAGCCTCTTCATAGAGTGCTGGCACCTGTCCCAGCTGGGCAAGGTGCTGAAGCAAAGGCAATCCTCTGAAGTTGCTGAGGCAGGGAGTGTCCAGGGCTGTGGCTTTTGATACTCCCTGTTTTGAAAGGTTTACATGGGTTGTCAGAGCTGCCCTATTTCTAATGTGCAGAAGAAAACTGCTTTCAGATGTTCTTTTTAGCAGGACTCTCCTTCCTCCTCTTCCTCCTCTTCCTCCTCTTGTTGGACAGTTTGGATGTGAGCTCTCAGTATGTTCACGGGTTGCACTGTGGGTTAAGGAAGGCTAATAAATTAGCAGATTTGGCTGAAGAATTTTCTATTGCCTCCTTGAAAAATACAGTGATGAATTTATTACACTTGTTAACTCTGAATATCCTACAGAGAAAATAGAGCATTAAGGAGCAAAGACATGCCAGTTCTATGTATCTGGCCTTGCAGGTGTCTGACTATTACATGAAATGCGAAGTAGGATCTACCACCTTCAAGCCCTGGACATTCGCTGCATATAGGGTTGGGTGCTGGATCAGAGCATCTTCCTCCCTTCCTCTTGTGACACATGGGAGCAATCTTTTGGCTGCCTGGTAAGATAGTGGTTTTGTTCTGAGAACCAGATACCAAGCTGCAACACAACAGCCTGTAGAAGGAGTCACCATATCAGAATAGAGCAACTTGTCTAAAGCTTTGCAGGCTATGGACTTCTCTTTCTCAGCAGAACCGAAACTTCCTGGGATATTTGCAGTCAAAAAGAAGAAAAGGAACAAAAGGAGGGTGTGTCTACACTGCCTCTTCAGGCTCAAATCTTCTCAATGTACCTGTTCTGACGTACACATAAAAGCAATGTCATTTGAGTACTTGCAGCAACAGCATCACATTTGAGGACTGTGTATTAACCTTGCTTAGGATCGACATTCTTTATTCTTTAAGCAGTGCCCATGGCCTCAAGGGATTAAGTCTGCCCCATGTGAACCAGAATGGGATTTCTGTGATTGTAGTAGGTTCTTTAAAATACCACTTGATCCAGTTTAATCGCTCCTGCACTCGTTTTGTTTATTATCATGATCTGTAGAAATGGAAGGTCAGCCTCACTTGCAACTGTATCACTAAGATACAAGCAAAGGACATGTTTTCTCCTTGCAGAGGCAGCTCCCCTAACTGTACTTCAGGCAATTCATCTCTCATCATATTCTTCAATTTGCTTTCCATGTTACTGTTCACTTGATGGGTTGGGAAACGATCAATGCCAGATGCACATTCCTTTCAGGCAGTAAATGCTCCTGCAGCAGTAAGTCATGTGCACCAGCTCCTTGTTTCATTAAAATCACATATGGTTTCCATTTGCCCCTAATTGGTCTCACTTCAGCTCTGCCATATTCTCTGAGTGGAACGCTTAGATCTGTGGCTCCCTCGAACAATTCCAAAGAGCTATGAGAAACCATAGCCTTGTCTGTCTCAGCCGGGCTTCCCCTTGTCCTGAGGTACTGTGTCTAGAAGTACTTGATCTGGAAGTGAGGACTGAGTTAAATCTTATTGCACAAATCTTATGTAGATCAGAAGAAAATGGAAAAGGTGTTCTGAGCTAAGCATTGCCTAACCAGCTTTGAGTCATATGCTTGTTATTTTTACCCACTGTTGTAAGCTGTGTTTGGAAGTGCTTTTGTGTGTTGGTTTTGACAACCATCTTTCCAACACTGCTAACCTTGGCTGAAAGCAGTTCTTTGGCAGTTGTCAGTGGCACAAAATGAGGCAAAATGTACTCTGCTGAAAACATCCCTTGGAGAGAGGTGCAAGGTGACTCTCTACTGTACTCTGTTCATGAGGCACTCCCTTCCCCTCCCTCCACTTGCATTACTTTTCCTTCCTTTACTTTCATACTTGCCTACTGCCTTTTGCCTCTAGTCTGAATTCAGCTTTCAGTGACTAGTTTAAAAATACTCAGGTGGAAAGAAAAAAAAGCCTGCCAGAAAGGAGACACAGAAATGGCTAGTTGGCAGGAATGACATTGGTTTCTCTTTTTATTTTACCAGAGGTTTCTCAAAGCTGTAGGCACACTCATGTAATCTGCAGTCTCTCTGCTTACATCCACAGCAAACCTAAACTCTTTTGTTGATACAAGCTGTGAGACTAACTTAGCGATGTTTGTAACTCCTCTGCCTCAACTTACTCTGTGCCTGTACTAGCTAATCTCTTGGGCCTACCTGGCTTCTCTGAGTTTAGTAGGTAAGATAGCTGGTAACAACAGATACTGGTTGGTTTTTTTTTTCGTTTTTTTTTTTTTTTTCTTCCTTTACCTTCTCTTTGTTTATCACCAGGTGTTTCCTGAAGCTGATTTCCATTGGCACCAAACATACCATCTATGTGTGGATCTAAAAGATTCTACTTGTAAATGGATGTCAATGCATCTTAGATGCATTTCTTCCTCTTCCTTTCAGTCTTTCCTCCATCCTTCCATCAGACTGTTGCTGTATGATGGGAAAGCAAGGGAGCTAACATGAGGAGCTTAGATGGCAGAGGCAGTGCTGGGCAGTTGAAGAGTCTTAAACCAAATTGCGTATAGGAGCCTGAATGAAGTGTCTGGAAAAGAATTTTCCAGTTTCTTATCTAACAGAAACCTCTCCTTTCTCTCCAATTCTAATGTATTTCAAAGGGAGCTTGGGCTTCCATAGGGTGAGATGCACCATATGGGAAGGGAGAAAAATGCTTGCCATTGCTGCCATCAGAAAAACTGTATGCATTTAATAAGCTACAGGTGAAATGCCAAGACAAGCTCTGCTTATTTTATGCAACCTTGTATCCTTAATTTGTGGTCTTGTGGGGAGGATTAACTTTCTCCCAAGTAAAGCCCTTCTAGAGCAGTTTATACTTCTTGAAGTGATGGGAGGTTTGATGCAATCATAGTCTTGTAAGAAAGAGTTGTATCACGCCTTTTTTTTTTTTTGCAGTGTTGGAAATCAAGCAGCACAACGTGTTGTGCAAACATCAGTGGCATGGAAATCTGCAGGGGTGGGAAGCCTGGTTAATTAGCAAGTGCAATTGTGATCAGTTGTTTTAGACAGAGCTTGGGCCTACGTGAAGCCATTTAATTGCCTTCTACTTTTTTTGGGTGGCCTTCAAACAGCCTTGGTATGCGACGGACAGGGAGAGTTTTGTGGATCTGTAAAACAAAGGCCAAAAGTAAGTGTCCTAGTTCTGGTTAGAAAAATAGGAAGGAAAGGTATCTGGGTGTCTTACCTTCATGTTTCTAATTAGACTTTTATTGTTAGTCACAATGTTCCAGCACACTTGAAGTAAGCACAAGCCCTTTCCAACGTGATATTTATGTGGCAGCTGTCTGACTGGTAGAGGTGGTTGGTGTCAAGAAGGTGCTCTTGCTCAGTCAGTGTTCCTCAGAGTGCTTTGAAAAGGCAAGAAGTCAAGATCTGGACTGCCAATAATGGAAACTAGTTTGTTGGTGAGGGGTATGAGAGGAGGGCAGACAGCAGTGAACCTCTTTTTTTTATTCGCTACCTTTTTGGTTTTTGTTCTCGATGAGGTTCTCTGGTGATGCTACTTTCAAAACAAAGCAAAAGAGGTTTGCTTTGCCTTTGTGGTTTTGGCTGGAGGTCGTGATGGAGCAAGGCAAGAGGAGGCTCCTCTATTGTATTTTTCCAGCCTTCTCACACTTTGCAAGAAGACTTCAAATTCAATACTCTTAATTTGTAAAATAATTCTATTTTGATTATGTAGGAGGTGACTTTCAGTACAGACAAATCATCAAACGGACTGGAGACTTATATCTGTTTTTTCCCCTTTTCGTGAGTCCACATCAGCATTTCCCTCTCCATTCTGCTTTGCTATGGAAGTGTTGGAATGGGGAAGAGGCTGCTTTTTTTTTCCGCCTTCCAAAGCAAGTCCCACCCGCTTGCTGCTCGTACAGGCCTACACCAGGAAATTTAATTGAGCTTCCCAAGGGGCTGCATATAACTGGGCCAGACTTCCAGTCCAAAGGACACGATCCGCTTGTAGTTACGATCCTGTGTTTGTAGAGAGGTCAAGAGTGTTGGTAATAATTACTAACGGATCAAGCCAGGGGAGTGGGTAAAGGAACGCAGTTCATCTGAGTGAGCAAGCAAGACAGACACAGCAATTCTGTCTTTTTAGCTGTACCATCAGCACCAATCCTGTAAAATCTGTGTGTGAAAGCACCCTGCCTTGACCATGTTAGGAGACACCCCCAGAAGTGCTAGAATAAACGAATACCTCAATAGTGTTCTAGGTAATGCTCAGGAGTTTTAAACATACCGGCTGCCTTAGCCCTGAGTGATGTGAGACAGGCTGAATGAGAGAGCTGGTAGTAAAGCTGGTAAAAAGTTCTCAGTAAATTGCTCTTGGAAATGAGCCCTTGTGTAGTCTTTGGATGAATAAAATGGCAACCTTCCTTCCTGGCATGTCTTGTGCCTAGTGTTAAGATGGCATTTCCATCATTCAGTTGGGGGTGGTTTTTGCTGTCCGGTTCCTGGTATAGTCAGTGGCCTCAGGATAGAAGGAGACTTTCTTCAGCCTCCTGGTCACGTTGCCGCTCCCCATATATTTTATTTTGCCACTACTTGGATGTCAAAGAGCGGACTGGGAGAATAACTTGTCCCCTGTGTCTCCATTAGTAAACAACATGAATCCTCCACATCCTTCACTTACTTAAATGCAGTGAGCATGCATCTCAGCCAAACCTCTCACTTGAAAATACTCATATTGCAGACCAATAAAATAAATCCTTGAAACAATAATGAGAAGTGTAGCATTTGTTACTCTCCTGAGCTGTTCATGATAATTGGACTCAAGGGAAATGGGTTTGGAGCAAATCCTGGTCTCTGAAGGGTGTGTGCCTCCACTTAAAATGTTGTTTATGGATGACAACCAGGCCTCTTGTATGAAAGCATCTGGTTCTCATGGCGCAGCTGGGCATACAGCTGGGATTTGCGGGGTTAGCCGGTGCGTGGACCGCTGCCCTCTTGGTAAGGAAAGGTGAGCTTTGTGATGGTGTCGCCATCTAGTGGCTGGCCCCGATAAAGGACACAGGCGGGACTGAACGGAGACAGGTGATGCCTTTTGCTTTTCCATTGGGAAAAAGAGCTACTGCTGCACACGTGGAAGCTAGCATGTGCCTGGATGAAATGACTTAATTACAAGTCTTTTTAGAATGTTGTTTCCTCAGCTTGGCAAATGCTTGTCTTAATCTCGTGTTCACTGCCCTCCCATTGGTCATTGCCTGTTTGTCTGCTCCTTATCCCGTGAAAAGAATGCCTTCTGCTATCTCAGCTGTAAAGCCAGTGTCCTCTTCGGCTTCATATCTTGCCTTTAGGCTTAGTCTTCCTATGAATCCCTGTGAAAATGGCCACAGAGTAAAGGCTAAAGTTAAAGAGTACTTGAGTTAGATATGTGTGCATTTGAGCAAATAAAAGTGTGTATAGGGCCTTTTTCTCCTATGCCCATTCTGATTTGTTTGCCTTTGTAAGAAGACCTCATCCAGTGACATGTGGAAAAGATACAAGTGATTTTTGTATGTATTTACGTGTATACGTGTGCATGCAGACAGTTTGTACTATCCTAGAGATGCTGGTGGAATATGAGCCATTAGCTGCTTTCACTATACTAGTCCTGTGGCAAATCTGAGCCGTTTCTGTTTTCCTAAGCACTAAGCTAGTTTACATAAAAAAAAAAAAAAAAAAAAGGGGGCAAGGGAAAAGAGATAAATATATTAATAATTTGTGATACATTGTTAGATGTATTTCTTGAATCCTCAAATACAGCAGGTCGTTATTTTAGTAATATTTTTTTTCTAGAATGGCAAGTAAATATCTGGTTTTCCTTCTTTCTGTTCTCTCCCTCATTTTTAAATCACGTCAAATGTTGAGAAGCAGCACATGTTTTTTCCTCTTTGATTCATGGTATGGCTGCCATGCTTACTTTATCAAAATTTATATCCTCATCTAATTTAACTTTTCATAAATAATTACAAATCACTCATGAGACCTTGCCAACTGCTCCAGTCCCACAAAGTGACCTGACCTGAAACCCCAAAGTACTGAGAAACATTCATCTTGGAGTATTTTCATAGGCAGTACTTCAAAGGAATTGTGGTTTAAAAATATGCAGCTATTTTGGTGACCACTTGTGTGGGATAAAGTTTCCCATCAGTAATAGCAGGGACTGTAATAGAGCTTCAGGGAGAAGGAAGGAGTTCAGGGGAGCAGTCACAGCACCTATTGCCTCATTCTGCTGGAGCAGTAGGAGTCGCTAGAAGTAAACACTTGACTTCATTAACATAACATGGACTGAAATTGCAGCAGAAATTCTGCAAATTTCTGATAATTTGCAGAGGGTGAAAAATTCCTCTGGTGAGTATGCATGGCCTCTGCTCAGTTAGGAGCAATATTCTTTAGCTTCTATGAGGTGTGAAGACTGGTCCAGCAGTATAACTGGTAAGCGGAGGTTTGAAGGAGCAAAGATAGGAACTGGGAAAAGTGGCTGCAGGTCTGCAGCTTGGAGCTCTGTTCTGGGCAGATTTACAAGTGGCTTGCATGTGAGGAGGCTTAGGGTGATGAAGCCAGATATGGAAGAGCAACCTCTGAGCCGTCCTGTCCATCCAGCATTTCTTGCCAGTTACCCAGGTGCATCTAATCCGCAGGGAGTGGGAATTTAGCCTCACATAGTACAGGGAGTACACTTAAGTTGGAGTATCTTCTGCTCCTTGGCCAACAGCTTGACTTTTCCTTTAATGTGGGAAAAATAAGGCAGGGTGGGTTCTTTGTTCATTCCTACCTTTTTGGTAAAGGAAGGAACTTACCTAGAAAAGTTACCATTTGGGTGATGAAGCCAACTTCTCTGAGATACAGAGGACTTGACCCATTTACAAAAGGCTTGAAATGATAACCCACACTAAGGTTTTTAACAGCTTTTACTAGGTGAATTTGCTAGGATGGTTGTTCTCTGACTTTACTGGGGAACAATAATATGAAAATATAGATCCTTCCACCTGCTTGCAAGGGTAGCTAGCATTAGTTGCAATTGGGATGCTGTTATGTGCTAGTGTAGATGTGCATTTTGAATCTTTGGTCTTGTGGTGAAGCTGTGGATTAGTCCATACATCGAAGCTGGTCTCTTTCTGAAGTGGATGTGTTACTCTAACTGGAAGTTAAAGGGCTGCCAAACTGGCACTGAAGTACATGAAGAAAATGGGGTTTAGGTGTTTTTCAGCAATTGGGAATGTGCCTGTCATCTTTTATGCTAACTGTGTTCTGGTTTGAAAACCTAGCATTTTGCAATACTGCCTTTTAGTATATTTCTTATGATTGTCAATAAGATAAAATTTCATTGTTGATTTCAGATATGTTGGGCAAACACCAGGATTTTCAGTTTCAGTGTTTCAGATATGCAATAGATGAAGAGATAAGACTTTTGACACCCTCTGCTGTAGACTCCACCATTAGTGAAGTGCCCTGGAATTCACAAAACCTTGAAGAAATTGTGTTTTCTCATTGCCCCTTAGGCAGTCTGGTTTTCTTCGCTTCGGTGATGATTGTGGTTGTTGGGAGCAACGAATGGAAGAACCTAGTTCTGTTAAGATATTTGCAGTCCTCAAGGACATGCTTCAATATAGGTACTAAATTTTGAAGAAGAGAGTAAATTGAAGTCTGAACAACTTGTTAAAAAGGAGAATCAACAAAACCGGCTTTTACTGCCATTGGATAATAGAAGTTAAAAAAAAATAGAATGAAGTTTTATAGTCAATGAATGAAGGTTTTGTTGGTCCTTTGAATCAAAGCCAGCAGGACTGTCTTACCTAGTTCAAAATTTATTTGACAAGTCTGGCTGGAAGCATAGGATATAAATCAGAGCAGAGTGAATTTGTCTTCATTCCACACCATCCTCATGGAATAAGTTGCAGGAACTGGTGTATATAATCATGCCTATCTCTTCCTTTGAATCTGTTCTTCAGATTATTCAGAAAGGTGGGACAAGCTTTTTGACTCATTAATTTGGTCTAGGTCATGAGCAAAATCAGCCTGCTCTTTTTCCCACTTCTTCCAGTGGGCTTCTACAGCTGTTTGCTTATTAGCCTGTTTAGTTTACAACAAGGTGCTTGTTTGATGTCCCATATACCTAGGAAAATGGATCCCTGAACTTTTTTGCCACTTTTAGATAGTGCTGTGATGCAAATAACTTGTTTGGTTTTCCTGCTTGCTCTGCTGGTATTGGCTGGGATAGAGTTAATTTCCTCCATAGTAGCTAGTATGGGCTTGTTTTGGATTTGTGCTGAAAAGAGTGTTGATACACAGGGATGCTCTCATTACTGTTGAGCAGTGCTCACACAGAGCCAAGGCCTTTTCTGCCCCTCACCCCACCAGCGAGCAGGCTGTGGGGTGCACAAGAAGCTGGGAGGGGACACAGCTGGGACAGCCAACCCTAACTGACCAAAGGGATATTCCATGCCATATGGCGTCATGCTCAGCCATAAAAGCTGGGGGAAGAAGGAAGGGGGGGGTTGTACTCTGAGTGATGGTGTTTGTCTTCCCAAGTAACCATTATGTATGATGGAGCCCTGCTTTCCTGGAAGATGGCTGAACATTTGCCTGCCGATGGGAAGTGGTGAATGAAATGCTTATTTTGGTTTCCTTGCATGGGTAGCTTTTGCTTTACCTATTAAATTGTCTTTATCTCAACCCACAGGTTTTCTTAGTTTCACCTTTCTGATTCTCTTCCCATCCCACTGGGGTTGAGTGAGGAAGCAGCTGCATGGTGCTTAGTTGCTGGCTGGGGTTAAACCATGACACTTGCAAAAGAATACTTCCACCTTTTTGCCTCCCTTCCATGCCTTCCTGCTTTTTAATTAATTGTTTTATATGATGCATTAATACAGTACATGCAGCAAAACACAGATGAAATCCTGCAAAAGATTGCTGTGAAAGCACTACCTTTGTGCTGGGCGGGGAGTTATGATCAGGACCTTCAGAGGCTCAGAGGACATGAAGTATGTGGTCTGTTTTAGTTGCTAGATTTCAGTAGCCTGGAACCATCAGGCCATATATTCATCAGAGGTGCATTGTTTGCAATGGTTTATCATTATAAGCTTTGTGCAAGAGTAGCTAGTACCTCCTCTTCCACAAAAAAGGGTTTTCTGGGGGGGTTATGTATAACTATACATGGTCAAGCGTGTTATGAGTTTGTTACATTCTTTGGTTTATTCTACTGGAATAATTTTCATAGCCATTGTGATGAGAAGCTTGATGAATAAGATTTTAGGTAAAATTTGCACAGTTATGGTGTAGTTTTGATGATTCTCTTGATTGAGGGAATTTTCAGTTCCTTGTTTTCTTTTTTTTGTTTTGTTGTTTGTATGAGTGGCATTTGGGGTACAGGATTTTCTAACAGTGATCCTTATTCTTCCCAAGATTGGTTGTGTCCAATTGCATCTTTTGCAACCCTTATAAAAATTAAGCCAGATCTGGCGCTTGTATAATGCGATATGATTGTTCTAGGGGAGTGGAGTTTAGCTGGATAATGCCTGCCCTGTCACCAAGCCTTGCTCCTGTGAGATGAGCAAGTGACAGCAGAACTTTTTCAGAGAATTGATGGAACAGCAGGGGTTTTTGTGGAATGCCCCACAAACAGATGAGTAAGAGAACTTTTTGATAAACGCTGACTGTAAACTACCTACTAGATCCATCTGAGGGACCTCAAAATCATTATGATGGCTTGGGTTGGTTGGCATTGCTGGGTGTGTCTGTGGTGCAGTGAAGGTATCTATGTTAGGCTGGATGCTGTGTGCAGGCATGCACTCACACTGCCCCTTAGTATCCATGAAGAAATGAAGTCCAGTGTACGTAAGGTCTGATGGGCCAGCTTTAGTCTTCCAGGTGGCTTCTGGCTGGCCTGTCAGCTTTCACTGTGAACTTGATGGTTGCTGAACAATCTGGTTTTGCACAGTAGCCATTTGTTCAAGGGAGCCATTTTTTTGGGAGCTCATCAGTACCTGAAATGTAGCAGCTCTAGTGAAATCTCCAGATACGGGATATTCAATATACAAAATACAGTACAGTGCACTGTACTGTGTTGTTGTGGCTGCACTGGGCATCCAAAGAACAATTTCCAAGTAGTATTTTGTTGGACATCATCCTCTGCGTTCAGAGTTAAGACATTAAGTACAAGCATCATCCCGGTGGCTTGGTGCAAAGATTTTAACCTGCCTTAATCCCAGCTATAGTCTGCTTCGCAGATTTCAGCGAGATTTTGATATAAATATTGCTTGTTCTTGTTCTTCAGGCAGAACTGTATGTCCTTTAAATAAATACTTGTTTTGGCATCCCATTTTATATGCCTTCATTGTGTATGAGATTTAGAATCAATTGAGGGGAGGGCTGGCCTGGATTTTTGTGTTATTTTACAGAGTAATTTGTCCAAGTGGCTTTTTTTGAAGTGGAGGTTCTGCCCTACATGTTGTGTAAAGTTATTAATAATTTGTTGTATTTTTCCTTTCTCATGACAGTGATTCGAGCTAAAGTTGTCGGGAAGAAGCTCATGAAAGATGGACCATTTGGAACAATGCGGTACACAGTCAAGCAGATGAAGGTATGCTTGCAGATGTTTCACATAGGCTTGTAGAATGATAGTGATTCTAATTAATATGTAATAACGAACAGAGTTTGCATACTTAAAATAACAGCACCTCAACTTTTTGTATTGGTCAACCAGATTGGAAAGTAACCAGCAATTTTGTCTGGAGGGGAGAAAGAAGCAGGAAGAGGTCATTCCTGACATACAATGCTGAATACCTGAATTCTTCCTTTAATTTTAAAATTTCTGGTAGTAAAAGATGCCAGATGGGCTTCTCTAGATACTGGAGTCCTGTTTGCCTGTTAGTGTTCAACATAAACAGTGTGAGACTGTAGAAATGCAAGCTTATCCACGCAGCACTTTCATTAAATTCAAGATGTGGTAGTGGTAAGGAGTTTGCCAGCTTTGGGAGAGTGGTCTTTCATCTCTTCTTTCCTTGCATGCTTTGTGACCACGAGTTAGAATGATGGCTTTTATTTTCCATGTACAAATGAACAAATGAAACTCATATAGTGAACTCTTTATGTTTGAAAGCTACAGCTTTTTATTTAATCAGCTCAGAAGAGCTGTAAAATGTTGACTCAGAGATGAAAAGAGGTAGAACTCCTACACCAGTTGCTTTGTTTCTCTCTTCAGAGAAGTTCATGTCTTCAGAGCTCCATTTTTTTGCTGCACGAAATGCACTCAACCTGCTGCTTTGCACTTTGGTTTTTTTCTTAAACTGACCCCTTGTTATGTAATACTAAAAATCAGCCGTAGATTGTTTTCCTTGGCTATGCCATTCCAGTCATAAGACTGGTTTATGTCTTTAAAAAAAAAAAAAAAAGAAAAAAAGAAAGGGAATGGAAAAGCTTGGCAGAGACTGCAGAAATCTGAAACATATTAGACAAAGTAAAGGTTCAGAAAAAACCAGTCACTTGCCTGCCTCATAACAGTAACTCTCTTTATAAGGCAGTTTATAGCTCAGCACCAGAGCTGGGAGGAGGAGACGCAAAGCCTGTTTCATAAGCTGTCGCAAAACCGCACACGTAGCCAAATCTGCCCTGGCATGGCTCTTCCACTGGAGTGGAATGTTTGCACTTTGAATAAGAGGGCATGAGGTGCTGGGCTTACTAATTTCCTTAATCTTAAAAATTTCTTTTTAAGATTCAAAAGGAAATATATATATTTGTTGATAACTTGTTTTTGTAAAAAAAAAAAAAAAAAAAGGTAGCCGATTATGTTGACAACAAGCGAGACAATGCTGCTGCTCCTTTTTTCTTTTATTTTTTATTTTTTTTCTTGATGGCTGTCTCTGACATCAGGCCGCAGCACTCTGCTGTTTTTGTCCCGTTTTTCACTCTCCAGCTTAGGAAGTGTATGCCACTTCACGAAACTACTCAACATTCACATGCTACAATGGCTTCATCAACTTTTCTTTTTCTGATTTCATCCCAGTCTGTCCACAACCTCTACTTTCCCTCCTACTCAGCTCCAAGGTGCTTCCTGTCCAACATGACCATGAACAGGGTCCAGTGATGATCTAGGATAAACAGTAGTCCCCAAAATTACGGTTGGTAAAGGGTAGTAATTAATGCCAGCCTCTCTCCTAAGTAATGATGCAGCCTGCCCCATTGTCAGCCAGTGAGCTGCAGTGTCAGGGAAGCACAACAGCATTAAGCATTCCCACCTCTGACCTAGGACCCTGCAGCAGTAGCCCTGCTATGAATAGGGAAGGCTTCTATGTGTCTGCTGGCAGGAGAAAAAACACAAGCTCAGGCAAGGTGAACACGTTGAGTGGAGCAGCAGCCACTCTACTGTCAATAGACACCATTGTGTCAATCCTTAAATAAGATGTCTGAGCTTGTCCTGGCTGTTTTCATTGGATTATTCTGCAGCACAGGGCTAGGGTGTTTACAACAGATACTGCAGTAATGTGCGGTGTTCTCATGCTGAGACCACAAGAGAACAATTGCATTTTTTGCAGGAGCAGTTCCACAGTGTTTTGTTAGAAAGCTACGTGTCCAACAAAAGCAAGAGTGATTTTAAAGGGGAAATCATGTGTTGGTCAAACTGCCTCTGTGTCTGCTACATAGATGGTGAGCTGGTGAGATGTTGCTTTGCACATTTAACTCTGACCTTTGGCAGGAAGGAACCTGGAACACTCAAAGTGCTCTGTAAAACTGGAATGTCCATAGGACATAGTTCTTGATAAACAAACCAAGTATCATCTTTGAAACCCTGCTGTCCTTCTGCTGAGCTTAGAGACTTCAGTATAAAGAGGGATTCAGCTCAATACAGTGGGGGAGCTCAGAATGATGCAGCAAATCTCTCCCTTGCTCACCCCAATGAAAGCTTCAGTCTTCCGGCTGAAAAGAAAACTGAAGAGGCCTATGGCTTTGCACAGCTGCATGGGAACAACTCTGAAGATAAAACTAATATGTCAGTGTTTTTTGGCCACCTATAAATCCATCTGCACCTGCAGATGAAAAATAAACAAGCCATTTAGTCTATCAGTGTGTACTGAATTGCTTGTGAAAAGCATTGAGAGCCTTAAAAGACAACAAACAATCTTTGTATATCTTTCATGGGTTCCCTGGAGTTTGCTGTGGCTGATTCTTGCTCTCACTAACTCTTCTGAGTATGTTGCTGAATTTCGCAACTAAACCAGCTTGGGGCCTGGACTGGAGCACAAGGTCAGCCCACAGGCACAGAACAGTGCCAGGCTTTCTAGCATTCAGGTTTGTTGTTTGAAAAGGCCTTGTGCTTTTTCAAGCAACCTTTGCCTCCCCCCCCTGCTTTCTCAAATAACGTAAGAATATTTCAAGATCACGTGTCAGAAATCTACACAGGACTGATCTGACCTCTGCATGTTCTGTGATGCTGCAGCTCATTCTGAGAATGGCCCAAACCTATTTCAGGAAACTGCAAAGGAAACAAGGAGATAAGATATTTCTACTTCATGTGCACAAACAGTCCTGGTTGACCATGACAGCACTCTGCACAGCCTGCCAGAGGCAAGGAGGCTTTCCTTGGTTTGTTGCTTAGCTGCAAAATGAGTCTAAGGGGTGAAAAGTGATAGTCCCAAGAGGAAAGAAGTGAGGTGGGATTAATTTAGTTTAATTTTAGACAGACTGAAATGAGGTGTTGAGTCTTTCCTGCTCTCTTGATTGTCAGTGGAGAGAGACAGTAACCACTGAAGTGTAATTCAGCCCACAAGCTGTAGACAGCTATTTTAGGATGGACTGAGTTGTTCTGGAGGTACCCGTTCTTGGCATTTGTCTAGAGAGGATGCCTAATTCATATGAAGTACTTAAATTTTAGGTGGCTGAAGGTTAGGCAAGATGACTCCAAACCTTGGTATCTAGTGTGATAGAGGGATAGAGGGAGGAACGTTGTATCACAGGGTGAAGTTAATCATGCAGCAAGAACCAGCACAGGATTTGCATGTGCATTTGTGAGGTGGTATGGGGGCTACTAAGGGGAATGCTGACACAGCTGGAAATGTAGCCGTACTAGCAGACACCACCATGTGATGCTTGCTAATACGTTGTTCCCTGTCATTATGCTTCTGAAAATACACATTTGTGGCGACAGGAGGACTCCAAGGGAAGCAGTTAGGCGAGAGGATAGCTTTATGGTTAGTTTTCTTCTGACTGCTCTAATAGCACTTCCAGGATATTTTGTGTATCCAAAAATAATGCTTAAGGTATTGATCTATTTGTTTTGAAAGAGCATTTTCTACATTTAGAATGCCAAATTCTCTTTTTCTTCCCGAGAACCAAAGTCATGGTGAATTTTCTTTAGCCTTCAGAAGATGAGGCAGGCCCTGTCTGCCCCCAGCATTGGGTCAATTAGTGTGACGTTTGCTAACATTGATGAGGGTCACTGACAGGTGAGCTGAAGTGTTTTTTGAGAGGCTGAGCGTGCTTCCTTCAGCAGCCCTGACAGTGATGTCCCTGATGGTAATATGAACAGGAAGTTAGGTCAGGAGTTGAAAACCAAACCCCAGTTCAGCATCACTAGTTACTTCATGGGCAGTCATGGTGAGCTTGATGATGCAGAAGATGCGAGGAGTGACAACTGTAAGGGCCCTGTGGGAAGGGCATGAGCAGCTTCTCAGAGGAATGGTTAGTCTAGCTTGTAGCCCTTTCTGCAAGGGGGGGAATGAGCTCAAAGCATGCTGGTGCACGTGTAGACTTTATAGCACAGATACTTAATTAGGCCAACACTACTTGGAGCTTAGCACTGAATAGCAAACAGATCACTTGTACTGCACATGCATAGCATACAGCTCTCTGCAGTGTAGATAATGCACTGCCTGGAGTGACTGGGCAGCCCCAGCTCTTATCTTAGCTAGTCTTATCTGCTTAGATACTGTTATCATAGCTCCTTGGTGTGACACCCGGTAGAATGGAGTCTGAACACATGATCTTTATTCTATGAGCCTTTCCTGACAGTCCCCTTGGGAAGCAAGGCAGAGCTCTTCTACAGATGAGGAGCAAAAATGTACTGAGGACTAAATAACTCATCCAAGTACGGACAGGATGTTTGGACCAGAATCTAGATCTCCAGCAATCTTCAACATAATTGGAAAATCTGAGTAGATCATCCCACACCAAGAAGATTGCAGGGATAGAGATTAGGCAAGGTTCAACTCTTCCATATTCATTAAAGTCTTTACTCACTTGGGGACACAATATTGTATTCCAAACATGATCTGTGAGCTTTCGTTGATACAGTGTGATTAATTTAAAAAAATGCTTTCCTTGCATATTTGCTGGGTGTAGAAGGAAGGCTGGAAAACGCAAACCCTTTACTGTACGCAGCAGTACTGTTACTGAGTTGTGATACCCCAATCAGCAGAACCTTATAACAGTAATATAACTAAGGAGAAAAAACCCCTGGCAGACATTCCATGGATGCCCAGGAGATAATTTGACTTCTCAGCATAGCAGAATGAGTAGCCATTTTTTATATTTTTATGTGCAGTATCTGGGCCTAGCAGAAAATCTGTTAAATCAACAGACATCCTTTCAGAAAGAAGGTTTGTTGTTTTTAAAGCGTGTGGGGGAATAGTGAAATACCCTGGGATAATAGGGGACTTCAAGAAATAGATACGACAGCTTAGGACCTAAGCCTTAGGTGGTACACCAACAAGGATCTATAGCTCTGGGATTGTTTGGGGGTTTTTTTCCCCTCTTTTAACTCACTTTAATATTTACAGGTAAATTGAATGTGAATGTGGTTTCTGTCATTAAAGTTGTCAGAGAAAAGGATAGGCCGGAAAGTGTGATGAAACTGATTCTCTCTGACTCTTGTTTTCTTTTAAACATTGGCCGTTCATGCAGTCAGTGGGGAAAAAAGAGACACTGAATACTTTGAAAAGATAACCAAATTTTAAAGATGAAATTTTCAGGAAAATAATCCTCCATGTTTCAAAAAACAGGATATGTTTTATTGGGTCCAATGCACACGTGTGCTGGTTGTTGCACAAACTTCATCATGCTACTAACAGGTGGGCATGAGATTCCCTAAATTGCAGCGGTAAGGTCAGGTCAGGTAGGGACACGTGCTAATTTCTGACCGAATCCAACTGCCAGTGTATCTGTGGATTCCTATTTCAATTAAACTGAGCTGTAAGAAAGATTATGAAAGAGGAAAAGGAGTGTAGAGGAATTATGTTCACATGATATTTTCTTTATGGCGCCCATCAGTACTGAGCTAATTTTAGGAGATGGGGTAGAATTTTTCTGCATTCATTCAGTTAGAGAAACATCACATCCTTGCTGAGGTCAGCAGGAGTTGTGTATGCTAGGTGTTTTGAGAAGGAGGTGTCTGGCTTGACGACTTAGATCAAGCGCCAAAGGTTTGAAACCCTTACAGCAGCAACACTGGAAAATAGGGTCATTGTTTAAATGAAAAAATCCCTTAGTTTGGAAGAAATTGTGTAAATCATATGAAGGAGAGAGATTCCAAACTTGAACTAATTTAATTTCTCCCTAATTATGAGCTATATAAGGGAAAAAATTGTTCAAGATATTGGCAGAGTTTGCAGCGTTGGCGCTTTGCTCACTCAGTGCTGCTGGAACTAACGTGAGTGGGGAAAAGTGGTCCCTGTGCTGAATTGCAATGGCTCGGTAGCAGGTGGGTATTCTGCTTTATTAGCAGATCTGGTGGGGACACTTCCATCAGAGTCCAGTTAGTGTCATTAGTCTTTCACCCTTGTAAACACATTGCTTGCCACTACAGTCTAGGAACGTAGATTGTAAAGAATCTAAAGTGAAAAGTCATCTTAAGATGAGTTAAAGCATTTCTTTTTTTTTTCTTTCTCTAGATGTACAGGGGCTTCCAGATAATGCCGCACGTTCAGTACATCTACACAGAAGCCTCTGAGAGTCTTTGTGGAGTCAAGCTGGAGGTCAACAAGTACCAATATCTGATTACAGGTAAAGGACAGCGTACTTCTTCATAATCAAAACCTCTTCCGTACTATAGATACATGTGCTAAGGATGTGGGGGACTGTGTACACAGCTCCGTACATAGCTTCCCAAGTGTTAAGATGGCCAACAGTATTTTGGTGTTCAGTACTCTTTTTTTAATGCTAAGAGTCATTTCACTTGCTAGATTTCCTTCTCTTTGCTAAAGTGTCTCTTATACCCAGCCATGCTGTGACAAATACGCTGTATGACAGTCCACAGCTGTCGGTTCGTACCTGTCGGTCACAGGGTTGCTACTCAGCTGTGCCAGAAATGGAAGATCCCTGTTGGAATGAGCTGGAGCAATGCAGGCCGCTGGGATGTGGGCATGCAAGGAGATAGAGATGTGCCAGTTGCCAAGTCTTCTTTCTAGTGATGGTGTCAGTTCACTTTGTTGAGAGGAGCTTGACAGCATTACTCACCTGCATTTTGTTGCTCGTGCTTACAGCTGGCATACCACTCCTAACTGTGCTGTAATCTTGCTGGCCAGAGTTTCCTGAACCAGTTAATAAAAAGGCGGCAGTTGCTGAGCAGTGACTGAAGCCAAACATATTGAGAGCATTAGCAATCTCAGGAAACGAGGGAAGTGCTAGAGCTGAGAAGTGCTAACTTGTGACCATGTCTTTGTTTTCAAGGCCGTGTGTATGAAGGGAAAGTTTACACTGGCCTGTGCAACTGGTATGAGAAATGGGATCGGCTGACTCTGTCCCAGCGTAAAGGACTGAATCATCGTTATCATCTGGGCTGTGGATGCAAGGTATGTGTGTCTCTAACTAGGTGGCATTAAGACATTCAAACCCTAGAATTCTGTTTCCCCTGGCTGGCAATACCAGTGATGATGGTGAATAGCCAGGAAGAGAAATGGAGGACAGCAAATGTTACAGGGAAAAAGTAAAGCTCAGCTTTAGCGTTGAGACCAGAGAAGAGATAATCAAACAAAAATGCAGAGCCTCTGCCTTTTTAATGACCTGTTGGAACTAATTGCTGTTGGGGAAGGCTTTCAGAATCCATGCAGAATCATTTGCAGGTGAATGAAATCAGGTACCAGAGGCTTGGCAAGATATGTCCAGCTGTGTTCCTGTGTAAACATTTTGAGTGCCTAAAAGCTCACAGGCTGGCAATGGCACTAAGATTTTTGCACATGGCCCCAGGCCTGCAAAAACATAGACATAAGCTCAACTCTTCTGCACCTGAAAAGCCTTTTTGACTCTGGAATTACCTATGTATGTGAAGCACATGCTTAATGAACTGAGGCTGAATTTTGGGTTAGTAAGCAATGTTTGAGGGAGTGAAATTTTGAATCCCTTGTCTCTGGTAAAAAGACATTTTGTATGATGTTGTCTTTCCAAGAAGCCTCACCTGATTGCTCTTTACAATTGCAGATTAGGCCCTGCTACTATTTGCCCTGCTTTGCCACCTCCAAGAATGAGTGTATTTGGACAGACATGCTCTCCAACTTCGGCCACTCAGGATACCAAGCAAAGCACTATGCCTGCATCCAGAGGGTGGAAGGTTACTGCAGCTGGTATAGAGGATGGGCACCTCCAGATAAAACGATAATCAATGCCACAGATCCCTGAGCACGCTATCCCTTCCTTATCTCCCCTCTCCCTTACTTGTGGCTGATCTTCCTTTGGACACTAACTCTTACCAGATCATGATGATGACAATGAAATTAGTGCCTGTTTTCATGCAAATGTTAGCACTTCGAACACTTAAAAAAAAAAAAAAAACCAAACAAAAAAAAAAGGAAAAAAGGAAAGAAAAGAAAAAAGTCTGTGCTACCTTACTGAATTTGTAATCACCTTTTCCATTTTTTGATACCACTCATTTTGATCAGATGACATTTGGGAGCTTACTTTTGCACACCAGAGGGAAAAATGGGAGGGGGGGGGGAAAAAAGAAAAAAGATGGAGCTCTTGCTCTCTTACATGTATCATTAGCTGTAGCAATATAATCTCTATTTTTTTAGGAAAACAAAAATCTAAAAACTATGCCAATTAGGCACTGTATTCTTCTTACATGCTGGCTTCCCATCACCCCTCCTCATGCACTATGTGCTGAAAATATGTAGACAAATCTATTTGAAGGAAAACAGGTTTTATTAATCAGATTGGCAAATGAAACAAACTGAAAAGAAACCCAGCCTAAACTCTGGAAAAAATGACATCCAAAAGAAATCCTCCTCATGGGAGAGATTGGCAATGTGATTGACTCCAGCAGTGGGAGAATCCACCTGGTGTGTCTGACCACATCATCTGGTAAAAGCATTGTTGACTGATTGTCCTAGCTAATTCAGTCAGCGTGAATGCAACAGCACATTTGAAGTTCTGGCTTTCCCCAGAGCAAGAGAGAGTATTTTGTATTTTTGTTGTTGGTTAAAAAACAAAAGCCCCATCTCCTATGTTTTAAGGAGGTAAATCCACCTACAGCAGAGCAGATGAAGTGCTGTGCCATCCTGTTTTGAGCAGCATGGGCCCCTGAAATTTTTGCAGCTTAGCTTCAACAGCAAAAGCAGCTTGTGAACACCTTAAACCAAACAGATAGAAAAATACCAACTATAATCAAAGACCTGACTATATCAATCACATGGAAGAGGGAAAGGGGAGACTTGCTAGAGCTCTTAGTATATATTAAAAAAAAAAATCTATTGCCAAAATAGTGTTTTGCTGAACTAAGATGTATATACACATAATGACATAAGCTATTTTTGACAGGATGTGGAATTTTTTGGTGTTATAAACAAAAGAATGGTTTGATTGCATTTTAAAGACAGAAATATTGACATTCCAAGTCAGTGAGGTGTTTTTTAAGATATTGAAGCTCCAGTGTATCTGCAGTAGTGGCTACAGTCATTGTTTCCTCTGTATCTCCTTGCAACACGGTTCCTCCCCTGCAGCTACACTAGCTGCATTTGTTTATATAGTGAAAGGAAGTGTGTGTGGGGGCTAGGCAAGGAAAAGTGGTCTCCTAATAAGTGCTGGCTGGAACCATAAAGTTTCAGCTGTCCAGAGGTTTCCTTCTGTGTCAAGTGCTGTGTTTCTTTCTAGGCACTGTTAAATGTAGCTCTGTGCACATGCTCATACCATGTCCTGCAGTGATGTGGGAGGAGGAGCCTTACTGTCTTGTGCTTTGCTGTTGACTGGAGAAGTTTTTTTTCGTTCTATTTTGTTTTTTATTAAGAAAACTATAATATAATTTTTTCTTATCAAATAAAAGTATTTTAAGTTTTAATGATGGTGAAGAAGGGGTGCTGACAAAATGGGTGACTGAGTTGTGGATGGGGAGGGCTTGGGCAGGGAGAAGATTATGCTTAACTTCATTTTTGTATTATTATGATTATTTATCTTAAGTTTCCATGTATCTTCAGTTCATTCCACTTAGAAAGCAGAGCTGCCATCAGCAGGAAAAAGTATTGCAGTGATTCCAGCTAGGGGCGATAACAGCATTTTATAGTCAGTGACCTCAATTACTAAAGAGTTGTTTGGGACCTCTTTGCTAAATGGAAAGGAAAGGGTGTCTGAGATGGGCCCTGATACTTCATGTTCCTTGTGTGTGACCAGAGCTCTGCCAGACATACATCCCCTGAAATGCCCCATTTACTAGATGAATTGTTGGAGTAAAAATCATGTAGATTAATTTTTAACATGATCTTTAAAGGGCATTTTAAAGCGTTGATGTAAGAGGTGCCTTGGTCTGCTGTGTGTTTTTTGGTTTGGTGGTTTGTTTTTTTTGTTTTTTTTTTTTTTTTTAAGCTGCTCTGAGTGGCAACGCAGCACAAAACACATTGAAAGCCTGTTGGATTTTCCTGTGGTTCAGGCTTGGAACACTTCTCAGAAGTTCTCTTCCCTGTGACTACTCCTAAATTATGGGTCGGAGATGAGAGGGAGAGTAGGGTGCTTCACAGCACCCATCATAGGATCAGGTGGAGGGTCAAGATATTGCCCCTTTTGGCAGAGTACAGGGTTGGGCTTTGGGCGCAGTGGAGCAATCTCTGTTCTAGCTGTACACAGCTGACAAACTCTCTGAGGGTCACTGAGGGCGGAGCGGAGCCGGCCTCACCACCCTCACTGTTTGCATCGTGTGAAGTCGGCACTGCTGGAGATGGCCCTCCTCAAGCTCAAGGCAAATTTGCAAAGCTGATACGTCTTTGAGCTGCAGCCACTTTTCACGGCTTTGGAAGGCTAAATGAAAATGCCCCTCAGTACAGTGAAGTGTTGATTTGAATTTCCATTAAATTGCAGCTCTGCATATTTTACCTGTCACTGATTCATTAGCTAGCTGAGACATCACAGTATTGCACTCAAATTATTGTGAAAATATTTGCATTCTAATACTCTTGAGGACTTACGTCCCTAAGTAGGATATAATGTAGCTATGTGCTTTGTAAACAACAAAACAGCAGATGCATTACCAGAAAATTAAGTGTATTCCCTTTCTATATTGCAGACGGTAAAATATTTCTGAGATGCAGACAGACAGACTGGCAGGGGTAGGGTTTTGATAGCAAATCTTTTCCCCTTGCTGTGTAAAGAAACACTTACTAAGGCTTTTAAAGATGTGGAGCCAAAAGGAGGGGGAAGAATCCAGTAAAAATACATTTCTTTTGGGAGGCTTCTTAATTGTGTTTCTGTGTATGCTATCAGGGACATGTATTTCTTGGGCTAAGCTTCAGCTTGTGCTTGCATAAAGAACCTGACTGAAGACTCCCTTGAAGTGGGAAGGAGCCGTCAAATATATTGAACAGGCTCTAAATCAGACTCAAAGACTTCTTATTTTCTGTCTGCTCCCTTTTATTCTGTCTTTTATTCGTGCCTATGGACAAAACTCTGTCCCTCATTACCGCAGGCTGTTCAACGTGTGGGAATGCCAGGCATGGCGATGTGAGGAGGCAGGTGTGAAGTTCTTCCCAGAATCTTAGGCTGTGGAGCATACAGTGCCTTGCAGCAGCACATAAATCTTCCTACCACCTCTGACATGCTCCTCACTTCACCCCACAATCTAAGACCAGAGGAACTGTCAATGGCACAGCTGATGTGAGCATGACCTTTGGACATGTACAAGATGAGACTTCCCCTCACCTCCCCTATGCTTTAGGTATACCAACGTTATTAAAAGTACTTTTAAAAAGTGCACAGCTCATTTCTAAACTGTTGCTGTTCACTTTCTTATTTATAGATGTTCTTCCTTATTTGCTTGAGAGCGTTTTTCCCTGTGAAATTACAAAAAATACGAAAAATATATTGAAGGATTAGGAAAGATTGGATTCGATTTTCCTTTTCAAAAATGTTACATGGCCTTTTAGGTAGGGCCATTCTAAAACCTAAATACATTACTGTATCCCATTCATATTTAGTCAGAGTGAAATGGTACTTCACAGTGATGAAAAACACACTGTTGTGTTTTTTACAGTAAAGACTGTTTGAAGTGAAGTCCTCTGTGGGAAGAAGTTTTCATTCTTTCAGATGGATCTGAAAATTTATCTCACAATGTATTTTATAGCTTAGAAGGGCAGAACAAAATTGGGGCACTGCAAAAATTTTTTGTCTTTTTTAGAATAAGTGGCTTTTGGGGCTACCAGTCTTGAGAAAAATCCACTAAACATTTGCTGCTGCTTTGCCTGTACTGGCTTCTCCTTTTCTGACACTGTCCTTCCTTTGTAGACCCACTCTGCTGTTCCTGATAGTCACGGAAACCTGGGGAGGGAACCAGACCCGTGTGAAAAATCTTATCCAGAAGGAATGTATTTGTTGCTAAATTTTCTAGCACTGTTTACAGTTTTCCTCCATGTTATTTATAAATTTTATATTCAGTGAATGTATATTGTCTTTTAAGGTAATGTTGCATAATGTTCACTTTTTATAGTGTCCTTTTATTCTAAACAGTAAAGTGGTTTTATTTCTATCACAGACATTCTGTCTCTGCTTCACTTACATTAGTTTCTGTCCACTTCAAATATACACAAATGGATTTGCAAGTGGATTTATTCATTTCCTTCCCTTTCTTGATACCGTTTTATTGGGCCCAAAGCAGATATTCCACCTCTGGCAATTCATGTGCTTTGGCAAAGATCCCTCCAGCAGTCCCTTTTTTTTTTTTTTTTTTTTTAAGTTTTTAAGAGGTTGATGTCTCTAAGAACTATTGCTGGGGTCGTAAGCCCAGGAGAGGCCGAAGGTCTCTTTTGAAGTTAATGTGTCCCACTTGTTAATTGGCCATAGGGGGTCACTGCAGAGCAAGGCAGTCATTATGGCTGTCATGTCGCACCAGTAGGGCCTTAGAAGAACAGTTGCCAGATTGCTCTTATTTCCAGTAAACTGTTCACTGGAGGGAGGGTTGAAAGGTACATGACCATGGCAAAGGGAAGAGAGATTAATCTTTTGGATCTTTTCTGCCGTGAAATGTCAGAGCCTTGTGTCCTCTCTTTAGGGCTGGTTTAAAGTGCCCTGTTGTCCTAAGAAGGACGCTTCAGAAAAAGCGTTTTCAGCTACATTAAAATGTTCACAAAAATGGGCCTCCTATTAGAAATTCCCTTTATCTCACTTTTACCTTAGGAAAATCTCTATTCTCTACACGGATGAAAGAATTAAATGCATTTTTGAATCTGTTCTATGTTTTAATCCAAAGGTTTACGAAGTAAGCTTTGGAGAGTTTTGGACATAGAATGATGAGGATCTCTTATGTGAGAACTTCATTGCTTAAATTATATCACATTGCAAAAAGGTAAAACTGTAACACGACTTATAAACACTTCCAAGGGGTCAGCCATCAAAGGACCACCACGTAGTTTATGAGTGCTAACCAGTACAGCTTGAAAATGCCTCCAGGAAAGGGAAGAAAAAGAGTGGGAAAGGGGGATCATTATATTGCTATTTGACACATGGAGAAGCTGATGCACAGCAGGCAAGCAGCTTTCATATGTACTTGGTGGAGTGATGACTGCAACGGAGCTTGCTTGGTGTAAGCACTTGCCCTCTCAGCCTCTCACAGCCCAGGGAACTGTGAAGGTGCACCCAGCAAAGATCTCAAAAAGTCATTCTGTGAGGCAGACCCCCCCCCCTGGAAACGGCTGGCCTGAATTTGATGAAGCAGATTGTTGCTTGTATAAATGTTTGGAAAGTGTCTGATTTAAATGAGATTACTCAAGCTTGCATGTCAACGATAGTGTTTGAGTTCAGATGAGATGCCCTATGGTTTAAAAACTTTCCTGTATTATTTTGGAAGTGAGCAACAGCATCTCCAAGTAGGTGCTCATTTATAAGGACGACATATATGTGAAATTAAGATCAGTGCTCTGCTAAAACAAGCTACTATGCTGGTAATATGCATTTGCATACGGAGGAATCAAGAACCAGATTTCCAGACAAGAAAATAATGCTAAAAGATTTAGCTAACATATCTGCAATGAAAAATTTAATCAAATCTTCCAAAGATATCATTCCTGAAGTGAGGATGAGACAAAGTCACAACTGTCCTGAAGCATTACATATGTTACAAAACTGTCTATAAATTAGCAGGAATTAAATGCAACAGGATTTATCAACTAATTTGTCTTAAAAGTCTGCAACAAACTGTCACATAGTGTTTAAGGACCATCTATTTCTTTATGTCTTAAGTAATAATACAACTCATACCACTGCATTACTTGGGTGCCTCATAGCATTCATGACTGTACGTACCTTCATGATGTGCCTGTGAAGTATTGAAGTGGTGTTGTCCACACAGCATAGGTAGAATGAAGGACTGGCATTTCAAGGTATTCAGTATCTAGTGAGCACCCATGGATCTTTTCACAAGGATCTAAATGAGACTTCCTTTTGAATTCTGAAGCTCCCACTAGGTGCCTATATCCACCATCAGGTACCTACACCCTATTATGTATGCATTGTGGCCCAGTGTTGCAACAGGCGTGTGAGAAAAGAGGGGTTTGAATGTTTTTGAGCCCTAGTTTGACATCTCAACAACCTTAACCTTCAGGCTACCAATGCTGCTCGAGCTCACAATGAAGTGTGGGAAATAAGCTCAGCCAGCCAGCGGATCACACGGGGAGGTCATGGTTCACACAGGGTCTCATCAAAGCCTCAGCCAGGTAAGAAAAGCCACTGATTCATGGATATAAGTTGGGAGCAAAAATTCAGGAAGGACTACTCATCCTTTTAACCCAGGGAAAACAAGAGACGTGAACAGTTTCAAACAAAGCCGCTCACTTTGCCATGTTCTCCAGGACTAAAGGCACCTATGCAGATTTCTTTGAAAGGTGCCCTAAGCCTTTGGTAAGTGCCCAGCAGCCACACAGGGCACTGAGCGTTTAGTTGTTGACAGGAAGACTAGACCCCAGAGCCACTGCGCAAAGGAAACTTTACAAGCTGAAACAAACTCTTTTACAAGAACTCCAGTTTACTTTGAGTACCTAGTCAGGCTGATAAATGTTTCATGGATGGCAACCATATGACAGATCACGCTAAATGATGTTGTGAAACAAACATCTCTTACGGCCCACATCCCAAATCATCAATGTATTTTAAAGAATTGCAGGAGGAGAAAAAATCCACTTTATGTGAATAAAGTGATTTCTTGCTCTAAGGGATGAGTTTTTGTTGACTAGATTTTACAATGGATTTTTGCTTTGATTTTGAGCCTGTTCTCATTGTTCACTTTTTCAGGGTCCATATGTGACCTGGGGGAGAGCTGTGCAAGAAAGGAAAGAGGCTCCCAAACAATGCTATTTGCATTTTGCTTTTTAGCTAGTAACTATCCTTAAATAAAATTGAGACTCTTCCCAGCATTCCCACTGCCATCTCTTGTGCCCAACTCACATTCATGGCTTCTCCTCCATCCATGCTGGCATCAGAAGAAAGCAAAAGTACTCACCATCTGCTTATGGCTTGGGAAGAATGTTTGCTCCACGAGTGGGAACTTCTCAGGACCCAGCGAGCTGAAGATCTTAATGAGCTGAGAGAACTTGGGGTGAGGGAGGGGGAACAAAAAACAGACACACAGTGGGTGTCAGTGGCTTATTGTGTAACAGGTAAGTGCTTTCTGATACTGGTGAAGAAGGTGAGAAAAATAGGTTATTAGGTCTTTCACATCTTGCTTTCTTGACCTGAGAGTGGCAAGAAAATAGGAAATTGCTGTATTTACCCAGGGCCAAGCCAGCCTGTGTACACAAACCTTGGACTAAGAGAGCACAGAAGGAGTTCAAGAGCCAGGAGGGGATGGGTTTGGTGGTTACAGATCTGCTATGAACAAGCTTTGCTTTCGCAATGTGGCTGGGGAGAGGTTTGGGGGGTCTTCTTGGTAGAGGAAAGGGCTCAGTGGAGTGACCAGGCAGGAAATCAGTGCCATCACTCCTGAGCAGAGACAAAATAAATCAAAACTGTCCCCTGGACCTCTGCCCCACAGCCAAAGCAAAGCAAGTCACGTTTACCTATTGTGCTGAAGGGAAGGAGAATTGCTAAGGGACAGAGATGACAGGAGTTGCCAGTGCTACCTGGTCTGAGTGTTAGACCAAGAAAGCCTGAACCCACCATCAATCATAACTGACATTTATTATGAACCAAGGGTTTCCCAACAGCCCCACCATGCATGACAGGAGAACGGGGAGATCACCTACTATCCCTGTGCCAGCTACCAGTGAGGTCTGGGGGAGGCACCAGTTGGTGAGGATGGTATCTAGAGAGAGCAGTATGTAACATCAATGGAGAAAGCAGCAGTGCTGGTATTTCACATACAAGGGCCAACATTTGCAATTGTTCCCACTTGTCACATGAGCTTCACCATTGTCACCACTATCATCGCTACTATAAACTGCTTATCATTCAGGGTTGTGCCCAGCCAGACACAAAGCTCCCCGTACTAGGACTGAGTTTTGATTTCAGTTCAGGTACCAAAACCCCAACAGAAGCATAGCACAGCAAATTCCTGCTCTGCTTCAGCCATCTGTGAAGGGACCAGACTATTCTGCACCTTGTCTGCAGCCTCCCTGTTCAGTTTATCATCGATTAGCTGGAGAAACAACCCCAAACTATGAAAGAAACTTAATAACCATGACAGAAAATGCTGAGGAAACAGGATATACCAAAGAGAATAAGAGGTGATACATATTCCAGAAACCTTCACGATCTCAGGAGCAACTTAGATTCTGTACGGTCACACATCCATCCATCCTGCTTTTTCTCTGAAGAGGTACAGCCCCATTACCACAGGCTTTTCATGAATGTTAAGAGAATAGAATGATTGGGGATTGCTCCACAGGTAAGAATTTTGGTTCATGCTGACCTGGTAGGTGTAAATGAGTTCCCCTATTTGTAAAGTGATTTAGAGAATGAATTTAGTTTCTACCCCCCCCCCCCCCCCAAGAATTTGGTAAAATCAAGTTAAGAAAGTCCTTCTGTGTGGACCAACTTTTACTGTAAGTCTTTTACACCAGTTCCTTCAGGTTCCCCATCAAAGCTAGGCCTGCATTCATCTTCAAGGAGATCTTTGTGTCACCTGAGGGAGGTTAACACACAGATTAAGGGAAGGAGAGAGACATCTAGGGAACAAGGGAAGGGAAAGCAAGCCCTCTTTCTTCCCAGCAGCATCAGCTGCCTAATCCTACATGTTCTAAGTGCTACTGAGCAATGGCTGAAGCCAGTAAGTGTACCAAATCGCAACCCCAAGGTTACACTGCAGATAAAGACGGAGCTACTGAGAATGTTTTCTGCTGAGTAGCTGTTAGGGCTCCTGTCCTGGTTACTGGGCTAGTCTAAGCAAAAGCATTTCTGTATAAATTAGTGGTAGAGAAGAAATACCCCTTTGGGAATTAAAGGGTGGTACGGGGATAAAAAAAAAGCAGCCAGTGTGCAAAAAAATTAGGCTGCAAGGAGTGTGCCAGAGCCAGGCCACAAGCTGAAAGGGCAGCTGCCAGCAGATTTGCAGACAAATGCAAAGAATCCTCTTCCTAATCTCATAAGGTCAAAATGTGACCTAAATTTAAATTTAAGAAAACCCAGAAAACATCAAGAGGCGGCATATCTCATCACTAACACCACCTCCCCCTCACATGCATCAGCAGATAAGAGGAAAAACTCCCCATGTAGAATAATTGTTGTTGGCAAGAAGGGTATTGATGTTGGGGAAGGAGGACAGCTTGCTTCTCTTAACTACTTGCACTAGCCCTGCACATCCTAGAGAAGAAAAATAAAGCCCTGTTTTGAGTAGCAAAGTGAGCAAACAGGACTTACAAGTCAGAGTGAGACAGAAACAAGCTGAGGAAAAACACCCTGGCTGAGAGCAGCACATGTCCCTTGCTGTGCGTGCATACAGCTCTGGTGGACCATGGATGCTGTGATGTTGGGGCGACATATGTTTATCCTAGGTAAACAGCTTAAAATAACTGGAACAACTGTGCAGCTGACAGACAGCATCCTGACTTGTTCCTTGGGCTTCCTTTTGAAGCATATAGCTCTTGGCGGTTGCTGAAATAGCAAGTGTTTCAGATGGACAGGTGAGAGACTCAGCCATCTGGGAGCCTCAATGGGCTTGCAAAAAGGTCCGACTTCAGTATTGACCCTCATGGGAGAATTCCCTCTTTTTTTTTCTCCAGTTGTTAGGGACAGGATATTGGCATAGAGACACCCATGTTAGATGGTTCAGCAGCCTTGTAGATACCTGATAGCAGGGCTCAAGTAGCACCTCCCAGTGCATTTTAGGTGGGTAGGAATGTTAATGTGAGCAGCTTAGCTAGATATAATTGCCCCTTTCACATTTTGGTATCAGTTCTTACATTCTGTGGTTCCACTGGTTTTAGTGAGGTTGCATCCAGACCCCAGAGCAAGAAATGGGGCAAGGCAATGTGGCATGGCCTGGTTTTAAGTACCTGAAACAGGTACACAAGCAAAATGCCTTGCCTAGCTGGTTGGACGTCAGAGTTAACTTGCAGGGAGTCTTTACAGAGAAATAAAAAGAGCCATTCAGAGGATCTCAAGGCCTTTCGCACATTTTGAAAGTGCCTACATCATCAGGGAACCTATATCCCTTGACAGTGAATAATAATTTGGCTGGGAGTCTCTTGGACTCTGTAGGTGAATGTCTTCAAGATTTCATGTTTCCTGCAGGCTTACAGATGCGAAAGTTGTCTTGCAATTGTGGACATTGACTGTATGGACTATGACTACTGCTCTGAGCGTTGATCCCACTGTATTTTGTACGGCAACATTTCTAACACAAATTATTATTAGTGGTTGAAGTGTTGTGTTTAGTGTGCTTGTGGTGTTATTTCTCAATAATTCTGGGATCACCTTAAAACTTAGATTTATTAAATATTTTAAAAAATATTAATGTATTAAAATATTTAATATTTTGAGTTATTAATGTTTCTGTGTGTAGGACCCCCTGAATACTCTGTTTTTCTTTCAGAAACGCCTATTTCAAACTATGCCTGTGTTTAATGCAAATTTTAACCTTCAAAGAAATTTGCGTACTGCAGTATTGGAAACCTGGTGGATGTCATTAAAAAAATGGGGCTGCACATCTGAGTAAACTCAAACCCAGACTCAGCTGATTGTAATTAGAGTTGCCGAGGAAAAACATTGTCGCAAATTGCCAAGGAAAAACAGTCTCAATTCCATCCCCCTCCACAAAATCATAAACATTTCTATGAAATGGAACCATTTTTGGAAAAAAATAAAAAAGGGAGAGTGAAAAGCACATCTCCCAGGCGTATTGAATTTCATTTCTTTATGTGTATCAACTCTTTTCTAGGTCCAAGAAGTTTCCAGTACTCTTGTTAAGCAGATCCCTTATTTCAAGATGCCTGTTTTGCAATCAGAGTGGAACACTCACTGAAACAGTCCATCCCCATCTCTCATTTCCTAGCTATCACAAAACCAAAATTTTCTGATTCTGCTGCCAGTGAAGCTTTCTGCACTCAGATGACCCACTATCTACCTGAGCTTCAACCTGATAAAATTTCAGTGGTGCCAAATACCATCCCAGATCCCATCTGAGCTCTTAGATTACTTAATGCATTACTGTCATTGGCGTGGGGAGGCAGTAGGTAAAGGAGGCATTGTGCAAACCTGTTTTAAGTGTTTACAAGTGGTTTCCTTGACTCCTCTGGGAAGGATGTCTGAGCCAGCTGTATTCCCCTTGAGGAAAGCATGGCACAACCAGCCCCAAAATAGCTAAAGCCAAGTTACTGGCAGAGCCAATTTCTCCCACACTGCCTTGCCAGCACTGCTTTTTCCTTTTTTTTTTTTTCCCCTCACTGTTCTGAGTTCATTTCTCTTCTTTTATCTTAGATTCCTAAAAATAAGCCTGTTACATCTTGAGGCCCCAGCACACCATCAGAAAAGTAATTACAAGGCATGAGTGGGAAAACGCTGACTAAACACTGACTGACTCAACCCCAAAATCAGATGGAATAGACTACACGACTGTTGTCCTCATCAAAAGCCAGTGTAAATGCAGAAGCTTTTTGTCTGCTCAACACACTTGTGTGTGTAGGACCAACTGTCAGGAGCAACGCAAAGGTGTTGTAGTGAACCTGTTATCAATCCCTTTCTTCCCCCCCCCCTTTCTGTTCCCAGCAATCCTTGTCATCCAAATGTTAACTGAGGTCAAACACACATCAACCCCACCTATACAGTGATGGAAAAGTGAGACTTTTCTCACTACCCTCACTACTGCACTGCAGCATTTTTGGAAAAAAACAGGATCTTGCTTTTGGTCTCAACAAACATCCCAAATATTATAAAAGGGGTGAGAACCGAGGCTATTATACTGGTACCTTTTTATAAGAAATGAGTTAAAGCCAACACTGCACAGTCATGGAAATTAAAGCCAGAGTCATTACAGAGCGGAGCTAGATTTGAACTACCAGTCAACACACTGAAGACTCACAGGATAGTTATTCCAAGGAAAAGACAACAGCAACAAAAGACTTAATTAGGTAATAAGGAATAGGACAGTTACCACTTGCTATAAACATTCTGTCTCACCCCAAGTTAAATATGTACAATGAATAAAGAGAATTCCTAAAAACATATCTAAAAGTTTTCCATGGAGGCATATTGGAAAGTTCCCTGCTTCGGACCTAAAACCATACAGGGAATTATTTATCCTGGTGTCGCAGCATCAAGCAAATCAGCAAGCCTACAACAAAGCTTTACCATGGGTCAGATTCTACTGGCCATGCTGTTTTTCCATCCTCCAGAGAGCAGAGCAGACCAGACCACACGGGTCCTTGTCACACCTAAATCCAGATTCAGGCTCCTCCTCCATCCAATCCCTTCTCCTATCCTCCTCAGGGCTATTTAACCACTTTGCTGGAATGAGATACAGCTGCACATCACCCATGTCAACCAACCCACTGCCTTCGTAGCAAGGGCACAGCTGCATAGTATCAATGTTAATCAACCTATGGCCTTCATTCCCCTACGTTCTGGGAGCATTGGTGAACAGAGAGGGCACTTTGGGATGAAACTGCTTGGAAGATCCAGATATAGCCTTCAAAATGGTATCAGCATCTGACTTCTTCCTGCAGGTGCTATTATGGCCAGCCTTGCTCCTGTGGCTCATGGTGGCCCCAGTTCCACTCCTTTGGCTCTCCTGCTCCTGCAGTTCCTGCTGAATTAGAGCTGGTCATAAAACAGTTCTGGGGAATGTTTACAAACTTTGATTTGGGGCTGAGAAAAGCCGGTGATAATATTTTTTTAAGGTTTTCTGAGATTTGTAGGTCACCCTGCTAAAATTTAAGGAACAGATGAAGGGTGGTCCCAGTGCAAAATACCAAAATTCTCCCCAGGAGCTGACTGAGCCCAAGGTGTTTCCGAGGTGCAGTCTTTCAGGTTCAATGAACCAACTTTATGATAATCTTGTGTTTCCTTCTGCAACTGCTGAAAAACTCTAGTGTGGTGGGTTGACCCTGAGTAGATGCCAGGTGCCCACCAAAGCTGCTCTATCACTCCCCTGCTCAGCTGGGCAGGGGAGGGAAAGGCTCATGGGTAGAGGTAAGGACAAGGAGATCACTCAGCAGTTACTGTCATGGGCAAAACAGACTTGACTTGGGGAAAAAATGGTTTCTCTTTTATTACCAATCAAATCAGAGTAGGATAATGAGAAATAAAACCAAATCTTAAAAACACCTTTCCCCCACCCCTCTGTTCTTCCCAGGTTTAACTTCACTCCTGATTTTCTCTACCTCCTTCCCTACAATGGCACAAAGGGACGGGGAATGGGGGTTGCAGTCAGTTCACACGTTCCTGCTGCTCCTTTCCCCTCAGGGGGAGGACTCCCCACACTCTGACCCTGCTCCAGCCTTAGGTCCCTCCCACAGGAGACAGTCCTCCACAAAATTCTCCAACATGAGTCCTTCCCACAGGCTGCAGTTCATGAACTGCTCCAGCATGGGTGCCTTCCACGGGGTGCAGCCCTTCAGCAACAGGCTGCTTCAGCATGGTCCCCTGCAGAGTCACAAGTCCTGCTGGCAAACCTGCTCCAGCCTGGGCTCCTCTCTCCACGGGGCCACAGGTCCTGCCAGGAGCCAGTGCCAGCATGGGCTTCCCACAGGGTCACAGCCTCCTTTGGGCATCCACCTGCTCCAGTGTGGGATTCTCTGTGGGCTGCAAATGGGTGTCTGCTCCACCATGGACCTCCATGGACTGCAGGGCACAGCCTCACCATGGTCTTCACCACAGGCTGCAGGGAAATCTCTTCTCCAGCACCTGGAGCGCCTCCTGCCCTCCTCCTTCACTAACCCTGGTGTCTGCAGAGTTGTTGCTCTCACATTCTCGCTCCTCTCTTCAGCTGTTGTGGTGCTGTAGGGTTTTTCCCCTGTTCTTACAATATGTTATCCCAGAGGTGCTACCACCATCACTGATGGGCTTGGCCTTGGCCAGTGGCAGGTCTGTCTTCGAGCCGGCTGGCATTGGCTCTATTGGACGTTGGGGAAGCTTCTAGCAGCTTCTCACAGAAGCCACCTCCATAGTCCCCTCTATCAAAATCTTGCTATGCAAGTCCAATACAAGATGCTTTCCTCTTTCCTTCTGCCTCTTTCCAAGGTCTTTTTCATTCTGTGTTCTTTTTTTTCCTAGACCTAGGTGCTGAAGAAATAATCTCTCGACCTTTCTTGCCTTCCTTTTCAGCTAATTTCATCACAGCAAAGCACCACCCAGAAAAAGTAGGAAAAGAACACAAGAGAAGACAAGTGCAGTTGGCACTTCTGCAAGGAATGGATAATCTTAGTGTTAGGCTGAGGCACCTGGATACCACAAGTGTGCATCCAGTAAAAGATGTTAGAAACAGCCTAGTTCAGATACCTTCTAAAACAGTGAATATTAATGTTTCTTTTAAGGTAGCTTTACTGTGTTTTGGTCAGGACAGAGAAGTACTACTATTGATCTGATATTATTAATCTATTACTGTTCATCTACTCTGCCTTGTAAGAAATCTAGGTGTTGCTGTACTGTTAGCTGTTTGTGACACATTAGAGTCTGGGATAGGAGAAACATCCTACTCAGGGTGAGCAAAATAACACCTTGACGTTACTAGAGGCTGATAAAGGAGCAATGCTAGTAGTTTTGGTTTTTTTTCCCCCTGAGAACTCCCAGCTGGATTCTGAGAGTTGTTTAGATGGTGGCTTTAACTTAAAGAGATGAATTCCTATGAAACAGACTGGGAGCTGAGTTTGGTGCTTTATTGGTACCAGATTATCTGCTTCACAGTGTTGGCATGCAGTAGAGCTGGATTGTCACTTACCACCCAGGGCTTGCTGCAGAAGTTGTAGATGGAGTAGAGGGAGTTGACTGAGTGGATGCCACCATACTGGAGGCCGATGATGAGCCCACGGAAGTCCTCTCCCAGTGCCATGCTGTAGGCGTGCTGCCGAATCAGGACAAAGTCTGGCTTGAAGGACCTGAAAGAGATGAAGGGAGTGACTGGTTGTTTTCAAATGTTCAGCAACGCTTCTTGCTCCTTTTCCATTCTTCCCTTTTCTTTTCATCAATACATGTTGCTCTTCGTTGGGCCTCTCGTCACGGGTTGCTTGCATTAGAAGGTAACAAACCAAAGAAAACCCACCCTAGTCATTAAAAAAAGGAAAAATCCAACAAAGCTGCAAGTGTGAGAGCATAGAAACAGGCCAAACATTTCCTGCAGTTTCCATGTCACTCAGGCATGCACAGGAACAAGCCACAAACAGAGCCAAGGGTCATAAATTCACTGGTGGGGGATTCTCTTTTCTCTCTAAAAGCTTGGCCATATTTGGCAACCGTTGCAATGTGCGACGCAGATGAGGGAGCAAGTTTGTTTCCTGATGATTGAACTCGATATTGAAGCAATGCCCAGTGGGTGGGAAGATCATAAGGGATTTCAAAAAGCTATTGTACACATCCATACATTGACATACATTCCCCCTTTAATCAGTTTACTACATACGCAGCACATCCGAGGCTCTTATGGCTATGAGTCAACAAGTAAAGGGCAGGCATGGTAATGATTAATCAATTGATCAGATGAGCAGAGCCCCTCATCCAGTGATGTGACTCACAGTGTGGACTTTCAGAATATTATTTAGCAAGACTACAGCCGGGACTCCTATGGTTCAACAGCAGCAGCTCTCAGCAAACACGCAGAAAAGTGAGGCCCTTTCTAGGTAAGCCAACAAGCAACGGATTATCTTTCAAACAACCAGATTTCAAAGATGCAGTGTCTTTGGAGACACATGGGGATCTCTAGAAAGAGCAGATGGAAAAAAACATTTCCCAAACTGGAGCTCAGCAGTTCATTCTTGAAAGCATGGAAGGGGCTTTTCTACTGACTCAGGGGAGTATTTTATACTTTAACAGAGGTTGCATCAAGGACATTGGAAATATTTCCATGCTGTATTGAAGTTTTTCAGAGAAATGAGCTCTGTATCCAGGTCCCATTACTTCACTACCCTCGAACATTTTCCTTTGCTAGGAGACCATAATTTCTATCCTTTGGATGTATGAGCTGGAAATATTTCGGGTTTATAGCCCCTATTTATTTTTCCATCATTCTGTCAGGGAAACCCGAGATGGTGACTCTAGGCCAGATTGTGGCAACAAACACTGTATACAAAACCCAGAGCCGCCTTGTTGTTTTAAAGCTGTTCATTTTATTTGTTGGCCTTAGGGTTTTGTTATCACCTGAGACATGGTGAGGAGCATGCTCTGCTTTTGTGATGCAAGAGGCCAAGCTTTGGAAATGTTGTAATTCCCTCCCATGGAGTATTTTTAAACCCAGGCATGTTCCCTAATGTACTTGGCACCAAAGGTGGTGCTTTCCTCCAGCAGCGAGATGCATAATGAGCATCAGGAGGGCTGCGCTATCACTTACAGCTGATTTATGGACCTCCCTGGTGTCAATGGGGGTGAGGCAAGCGGTGACTCCCTGCTGAGAAACAGCAAGTAAATACAAACCTTGGAAAGCTTGAGCTGCCCCATTCTGCTGGACTTGCCACACAGAAAGTACCCCAGAGGAAGGCACAGGTCCTCAGGAAGGATTAATCAACTTCCTAGGACCTGGGCTTGTGAGTAACTTGTTGAGTTACTAAACAGTTGTGGTGCCTGGAGGGCTGGGACCTTCAGGCACATCCCTCCTTCATTCAGCTTTCTGAGCGTATGAAGAAAACGGTCCCTGTTATGGCACAAGACTTTCCCCACACTTGGCTTAGGGAACAGCACTGACTGGGGCTGCAGGGTAATTGTTCAGACCCTTTCCTTGGTTTCCCTGGAGGAAGCAGCAGTATTTGCCCTTGAACATCTCCCCCAACACCTGAGGTGGGGATGTGATGCTGTGGTGGGGACAATGCACGCAAATAAGCATGGCCAGGTCAAGTGGGAGGACACACAGTGGCTGGAAAACTGCCTTCAGTGGCTTTACTTTTGCCAGCCAAAAGTTTAGGAAGAAAGCTCTTGTCTTTTCAGATCCTGGCAAAGGAAGAGTTTCTCAACTCCGAAGATGGACACGAGAATACAGAATTAATGTGGAAAAGCCTATTCTCAAAACTGCATCGTGTAGGAAGGCAGGGCACTTTCTCATGCAGCAGATGCTGCATGCATCTCTAAAGCTAAGGTGGACACTGAATCCCTGTTTTGAGCCACGGAACAATGAGGATGTTCCCATGGATACTGAGAACAAGGCAGAGGAGTGCAGGGCCTGGGACTAACTTCGAATAAACATCAGCTGGAGAGCCCTGGAGTCTGTGAGACGTCTGTAACGGAGAAACAGACACCAGTGGCAAAATGCAAGGCGAGGGGCTAGGAAGGATAGCAGGCAGTAAAAGGGAAATGAATAGTCATGGTAGGAGTGGTGACATGAAAACTGAGTAACTGGAGGTACCAGTGATCTGGGGAGAAAAGAGCTTAATTGCTTCATGTGAGGATTCTTGCTTTTTTGGTAGATTACTTTTACAAGCTACCGCTCATTCTCAGAGTGTAAAGCTTAAGTTAACAGAGCGAGCCTTGGATTTGGAATAGCTAGTAGCATAACAATTTTCTATGCTAGTTCAGCTCAATCTAATAATATCTCCCATGCTGGAAAGTTGAAATCCTTGGCAGATAGACAGGTTAGGCAGAAGTCCCACACTTCAAACACCATTGCCAAAACTTTTTGGTGAGCCAAACTCAGTAGCACCTACTGTGCTGAGGTCCTAAGCACCTGAGTCTGACAGGATAGGAGACCTATGGCAGGAGCACATACCTTCCCTCTCCACTAGATCTGTCCAGCCAGTGTTTAGATGACCATGAGCGTTCTTGAATAAAACTGTACCTAGAACCCTGCTGAAGACAGGTCATGAGAATGGTTTGGCCACAGACAGAACACAGGTGAGCCCATTCAAATATCTAATTGAAAGTGAGATGGGATAGGTAAATGGAGCTAAAAGTAAACCACAGATTTAAAACGTGTTGCTAATAAGCTGTGCTCTGCATGTTGGTGTGGTGCCCTTCCTGGGCTGTGTGGCAGATGCCTACCTGAAGTCGTGGATCTTCCTTAGCATGATAGCCAGATGGATGAAACTTCCAGAGGAAAGCTGGAGCCCATCTTTGGCCATAATCCTTTCACAGAAGCCCTTTCTCAGAGCCCAAGAGCTCAGTTCTTATTTAGAGTTTGGCTCCTAGCACTGCCTGGCAAAATAAAGGCCACTAAAATGCACGTAATGTGTTCCTAGAGTGGTGTAGAGATACAAGAATCCTTTGTTTTGTTTTGTTTTGTTTGAAAAAATCCAGAAGGCTGGAAAAAATTCATTTTCAGATTGAAATAGTTGGTGAGATTTCATTTTCCTCTGGAATGGAAAGATGCTTTCCTTTCAGCTCGTGTCACCGCAGACAATGACCTCTGCCACACACATCACGAGCCTTTCAGTGCCCCGAGTGCTGCATGACTGAGCTGGCTACCTCCAGAACGAAGCAGCCCCACACAGGTTCCTGTGGCTTTTCTGCCTTTGCAGTAGTTGCCTCCTTGTCCCAGATGCTAGCCAAGGCACATGGCAGCTGCTCAGCTCACCTCTCCTCCTGAAAACTGAGATCAGCCAGCAATTACCAGAGTCAATCACCCCCGGGTGATGACGACTGCCTGGCTAGGAAGCTACTAATGCTGTCAGTCCGGAGCCTGGGCTCTGATACTGCGGTGCAAGATGCTTGTTTGCATTTAACTAACTCTTTTTCAACTCGTTCCAATGCATTTCAGCAGTCTTTTTCTTTCTTAGTGGTAAAACTACACTTTAGAGACAAACCTAAGTATAAAGCCTGGATCCAAAATACTTAATCGGAAGAGATCTGATTGCAGAGTATAATTTCTTAGGTTGGACCCATCTACCCTTAAATCTGTGACAGCATTAGCTGTCTTGGAAATAGTCTTAGGAATGAGAGAATGTAAAACAATTTAAGAGATTCCTGATGTTAAATATGGAAGTTAAACATCTCAGGAGCAGTGGTAGCTATTCTGGTGACCATGTGTCTAACTTCTCTAATTATGAGAAGAGGATCAGCTCTGAAGGGATCTCAATAACACTCCTCTGCAGAAAGCAGGTCCCCAGCCTGCTTTAGGCTAGAGATGATGACAGCAAATCCTGCTTGGAAGTTTCATGCCTTGAAGAGATTTTCTACTTCTTCATTCTGTGTATAGCTATAACTCTGGCTTGCTACATGGTCCTTCAGGTTTTCTCACTGAATCGCAACAAGCTTCACAGGCATGAAAAGAGAATACACAAGAATAGACACAAGAATATATTATGTTGTCAAAATACCTTTTAATGATCCCTTACACTGTGAATAAGCACCTGAAGCCAAATGGTAGACCTGCTTTATACTTTAGCACCATGGTGGGTTTGGACAGGTTTTTGCCCATGCTGTGGGAGGATGGCCTCTCCTGCTCTCTTTCTTAAAGAGTGACAGCCTTACAAGACACTTCATCCTTCGTGTCAATGGAAAAAGATCTTCCCTGGACAGCGAAGATGCACATCCTCATTTCAGGTTATGTCTACCCTCCATTATTTGAGGAGGCTTTATTCAGTTTTCTGACACTTCCCAGTGATCAACGCATTTCGACTAAGTTCTCTACCAAAGCCTTTCCTATTATCTGTGTGGCACAACATGGAGAGAAAAAAAACATGTAATTAAGCTATATGATACAAAAAGCTTTGAATTATTGACAATTAATGGAGCCTTCAGGCAAGCTTCTGAAGCAGAAGCCCAAGATGTAAGTGGCTACAACTGCCTGAGAAGTGCAATAATCTCTCTGAGAGCCTCAGGTGTCTGAGAGCTGACAGAAAATGGCATTTACAAATAGGAATAAGTTCTTTTTGTGCTTTACTTGGGTGTTAATAGTATTGTTATTACATTACTGAAAAGTAATATGAGATCTATGACATATTCACCTATTATGTTAGATTTAATTTTATGTTGGATGCCATACTAAAGTGTGAAATTTGCTAAGAAGAAGATCTCATTTCAGTCAAAACCTCATGTCATATTTTCCACAGAAAGAGCTAAACCTGGCTGAAGTTATTTAAAGCAAGAATGAATGTGATTACTTATATGAATAAAGTAACGCAGAGTTGGGTTTAGAGAAACAAGGAAGTAACACAGAATAAAGAATGACTTCTCTTTACCAGGCTGGAGGAGAGGAGCAGGGGGTCTTTGGGGACAGAGAATGGCTGGGGAAAAACCATGGGGTGTGGGGGAGATCAGTGTGGCAAAAGCAGCAGGAAGCAGGAATTGTGGTTGCATTAGAACCGCTACCACTGTACGCAGGTGAGAACACCCTGGGAGATGCTCTGATTTGCTTCTCAGCCACAGACCAATGGTCAACGAGCCATAAAATCATGCCACACACTCTCCAAACTGTACTATGGTGGTCTCCTAAGTCTGCCATATATATGAGCCCTGATTATTGCAGGGCTAACTTTAAGGCGACGTTAGGTCGGTCAGGGTCTTTTCCAGCCAAAGTCTGAATATTCCCAAGGATGAAGATCCCCTCGTCTCTCTGGGCACTTTTCCCAGTATTTGACCACCCTCACTGTGGAAATTTTTTATTTTTAAAAGATTTGTGTCTAATTAGAATTTCACCTGCTGCAACTTGTATCTGTTTTTTTCTTTTCCATTCACTGCACACCTTCAAAAAGAGCCTGGCATCATTTTCTCTACACTGTCCTCAGATGCCGGATGGCTGTAGTGGATCCCACTCTGCTTCTTCTTACAGACTGAACAAAGGCATTTCTCAGTCTCTTCTTGGACATCTTTAGTCCAGTTCAATGAGCTTGGTGGCCTTTCACTAAACTCATTCCACTTTATCAATGCCTTTTTTGTACTGGGGAGCTCACAGCTGGACACAGTACTCCAGATGTGAATAGTGTCTCATTAGCTACATGCTTGCTAACACCACCCAGTCAGCCATAGGGCTTCTTCCCTGTGAAGGTACACAGGACCTCCAGGTCTTTTTGTGCAGAGCTGTTTTCGCTCCAGCTGGCCCCCCAGCAGTACTGGGTTTGTTCCTCCCTCACTGCAAGACTTTGTGATTGTCCTTATCGAACTCCATGAGGTTCCTGTTGGCCCGTTTCCCCAACTGCTGAGGTCACTCTGAATGGCAGCACTGCCCTTTGGAACATCTATCACTCCCCAGCCTCCAACTTGTCACCCATGAACTTGAGGCTCCATGCTGTCCCCCATGTCCACCTTGACCAGCATACTGCAGGTGCAGTAGGGCTTGGCCCTTCACTTCTCTCCATTCCCTGGAAGAAGCCTTAGTAAAAATGCATGTAGAAAGGAGACAGATTAAGGCAGCACTGGGGAAAAAAAGGCTGATCAAGACTGAAACAATCTTCAACAGTCTTTAATCATTCTTGCATTCAGTCCAGGATTAACTAATTAATGAGTGCTCTAGGCCCTGGCAGCACATTTCTTATTGGAAAGAATTACTGTAAATGCAGAAAGAGCCAGGGAGTAGTTTAGTCTCTGAGATGCTCCCCACCCTGGTCTGCTCAGAGTGACTTTTGCTTTCTGGCAGCTGCCTGCACGCCAAATGTTTTCCCAATAACTGTCAGCATCCTGCCTGCACGTCGGCTGGGCGCCAACTGCTGGGGAGGTGAAGGGGGACATTATTCATCTGGGAGATCAGTAAACCCCAAAGGAAGAAGCAGGCCTCCGAGCAGCTGTTTAACAGCAGGAGCTGAGGTGGAAGCAACTGAGAATAAATATGTAAATAAATACACTCCAACGTCCCTTTTTTAGCTTCTGCTCAAAAAAAAAAAAAAAAAAAAAAAGAGGATGGGGACAGGTAGGTGAAGAAGGAAGAGATATTAGTGAAAGATGATGGTAAGTCATCCCCCATGTGGGAATAATTGCTCAGTTTATGAATGTTTACTGGAGGTGTTAAATTGCTTCATGCGTAACTGAAGCTTGCCAGGGTCTACCCTGTCCGACACCTTGTCCCAGCCCATTGTCTCCTCAGGGTATTTCAGTAAGGGACGTGGTCATTTGGCACGTTGGTGTTTTGCCTAAAGTGCACTCTCAAAAGCGTACATGCTGTTACACATACTTCTTCATTACGTTTACAGATTGCCATGCCATCAATACAAAAATATTGCCCAAATGTTGTTCAGTGTTAAATATATAGCACATATTGAACTATACCATGTGGCACATTCTGTGAATCTTGGGAGAACCATGCACTCAACATATTTTTCCATCTGGCTTCTAGAAACCTAAAGTCTCCCAATCAGTTTCTCCCATTTTTTCTCCCATCTGCAGCTTCACAGAATCCTTCAGAATTTTGGTTTGGAAGCAACAAAAAAATTGGAAGCATTCTAAAAAAGACTGAAATTAGATCAAAAGTCAAATTAAAAAAGATAGGGACTAGACAGAGCCTAGGGAAGACAAGGAGCTGCAAAGTGACCTACCGCCTACCAATATGTCCTACATCAGTGTCCAGGGACAGCAGCAACTCCCATGACCTCCCTGGATATTCCCCCTGTAGAAGAACTGCAAGAAACCACCAATTCTTGTGAATGAACGGTCCTCTAGAGACAAGAAAGTATCCACCTCCTGGCAATATGCAACTACTGTGTGGTGAGAAAGCATGGCCTCAATAGGTTAGAAACCCTACATGCCTCTTTCGGAGATCAGCTTGTCAATGGCCCTGTGGGGTGGGTGAGCCTACTGGGATGGGAAAAAGTGGACTGGGAAGAGGACAGTGTCCTCACTGGACTTTATAGTCTTGCATCCTAGAGCACGCAGATCTTTGTTAGCCAGCGTGCATATCTCCTGGGGTCTGCAAGTTCTGAACAGTGGGAAGACACTTGCTGCTGGGCTGGCCAGTTGCTTCCCACTCCTCCCATGTAAAAGGATTTACTTCCTCATGCTGTGATTGTACTGCATCTTGCAGTGCAGAAGTCTGCTTTGGGAAAAAGCACTTTCAGGTCCTGGTCTATTTGGGATGGTGATTCTACAGGCTGATGTCCTGTTATCAGAGCGCAGAGCATAGTAGAAGCACTGAATCAGCTGGAATCAATGGGAAAGTCAGTGTTAATTAAAAGAATGAATGGGCTTATATGGAGGAATCAGAGCATTCACTGACCCCACCATTACTGCAAATGACAAGGGCTTATCATCCAGGGCAAGCAGGGTGAGACATGGATCTTCTTACATAGACCAGTCAAATTCAGGCAGGCCTGTAGGACTAAACACCACTCCACGGCAGAGATCCTTCCCCACAGAAAGGTTTTGTCCATGGTGCTCAGCTCTTCTTTGCTTTGCTGACAGTTTTGTCACCCCTCCCCACTTGCCAGGGCCATTGCTCCATGCAGGGTCCTCAGTATTTCAGACCCTGGGCATCTCCTGGTCCATCAGCTCTTCTCTGTACGGTGGTATACGGTGTCTGCATACCACACTGTAAGTGGTATGGCCACCACTGCGGTGGGTCCCGTGCAGACACACAAAAATGTGCTTTCTCCCCTGGATGATCAGCCCCAATGGCAAAAAAGCCAGCTCCACAGGGAGACAGGAGATGAGAGCAGTCTGGTGCATGATTAATTTATATACTCCAAAGTCTGAAATGCTCCCAAAGACATTAGTATTCCCCATGTAGGAAAGCTGTCCAGATTTTCAACATATCCCTGTCTTATTCCCACGTCTACTGGAATTAATAGCTGAAGGCTTGTAAAGCCCAAAAGGCAAACACAGGGCTGCATTTAATCTAAAGCAGAGGCTGAGATCATAGTTTGGGAGTCTAAGTGTTGTTGTCAGAAGCAGAGAGAGCCCAAATTCTCATTTATACTAAGACACTTCTATAATATGCTGAAGGCGTAAATGCACCTCAGAGTGGGTGCACTGCCAGCACTGCCAGCCTCTTTGCATTGTGGAAACATCGGAATGAAGGGCCCTTCAGAGAAATGAAGACAAGGGAAAATGAAAATCCCATTCCTTGCATCTAACCCGAGCAGATGTGACACAGGCCAAGATCTGTCTAAGGTAAGTTAGACTCCAGACAGCTCACTCTATCTGTGTGTGTGTAGGGCAAAAGGAAGTTGTGCGTGCACTGGAACGAGGATGAAGAATCCACCCAAGTGTTTTAAAAGCAGGTATCAGCCCATGCTTGTTTTTTTTCACACTGCTTAGTGGTCCAACCATCGCACCCAGAAATTACTCCATTTCTCTGTTGAAAGGGTTGTTAAGTTGGTGAGGGATTCTTTGCAATGAATAAGTGTCATTTCCTGCTTCCCATATTTAACTTTTTACCAGGCAAGCTCTGGTGTCAATTTTAACTGAAGAAGTGCTGGGGTAACAAGGACCAATGTGTGGGACATTCCCCCCTGCCAGCCCTGTCTGAGCCCGATGCTGCTCCCGGTACCTAGCTCATCCCCTTCCACTGTCCTCAGTCAGGGCACACGTTACAGGGCACTGAAATAAGAAAGTGCTTGCTAGAGGCTGCATGAGATACTCCATGGCCAGCTCTTTTTCATCTAACTCTGAAGAAAATGTGCTGAATGGGCTGATGAAACCGTTGCGTACCATGGTGAATCTGGCACAGAAAAAACATGTGCAGTTTTTTAGATTTGTTAGATGATAGTTTCTCTCTCCAGTAGCACATTTCACTGAGACTATCAAAGCCCTCACCCCATCCTAAAGATGTGCAAAACTTAGTAGCTAAAAAAAGAGGAGGTGGAGACCCAGAGTTTTGTTACAGTAAAATAAAATTCTGGGAGCCACACTTGTTTTAAAAAGCAGGCGAGCAAAGTAGTGCCTGGATTCAGTTATATTATTTGCTAACTCACTTGTAACTGCTTGTTTCAGTATACACAGGCTAGTAGTCATGGAGGTCTGAATATTTCCAGTTCCTTACTCTCTTTAATTGACAATAATGCTTCTAAAGCTCTTTTTTTTTTTTTTTTTTTTTTTTTTTTTAATTTGCCTGAGGTAAGTGGCAAGTGTAGGGCTTCAAGCACTGCTGTACCTTCTTATTAGGGGATTCATCTTCCAGGTAAAAAAATCACAATTCTTTCCTGGTGCAGCTCAAATCAGTTGGCACAGGGTCTAAACAAATGCCTTAACTCCAAGGTGTCAGAAAGGGTCAAGGGATCAGCAAAGACCGAGCTTTGATTTAAACATGCAATAGGATGTCCCAAGTTTAAATAAAAAACTAGGAGACCTGCTGCGAAATTACAGAATTTAATAGGCTAATAGATTGCTAAATAGTTTATCAGTCAACATGATGTCAAACTGGAGAGAATAGCCCAGTGGTTGCTTTATTATTATTATTATTGTTATTATTATTACTACTACTACTACTATTCTTGTAAATGTTTATTATTTCATTGATTTAAAATCTACTGGTCTGCAGTATATTCACTGTCCTTCACCTAAACTGCCACACTCCATTGCCTTCGCTTTGAAGGGGAGTGTGAAGAAGGCAGGGTTTCTGGGGGGGGGGGGGGGGGGAATCTCAAACGTACCTGTTAGCAAGGAGCTGTTGTATATCCTTCCTATAACTTGACAGTGGGATTTCCAAGGACTTTGGGTATTCAAAACTATGCTGAGTATTATATCTCACCATTTAGAAACATTCTGACTTGTGACAGAATATTTTGCTTAATAATTAACAGGGAGCTGGTAAGTGATAGAAAAAAGATGTCAGCAGTAAAAGGGTTCGTGCACACATGTGAGTCAAAGGTGTCCTGTGTGGCATCTCCCTAGGGCTGGGCACCCTGAGGGGTGTCTGTGGCCAGGCAGGACATGGCTGCTGGTGGGATGGGGGGATTTGGAGGGAGTGGGAAGCAAGTTGCACCCATGTGGATGGGCTGAGGGGCCTCCACGTGGCTCAGAAGCATTATGCTCTATAATTCACCTTCTAACGTGACACAGAGTTTTTATTTCTTCACCTTCTAAAGTATTGGTAAGAGTGTCTGTGGAGGCTGGCTGGCTTGAGCTCTTAAGCTCGCTGAGCTGTGCAGGACAGCGGCGTATCAGCACAGGCTGTCAACAAATGGCTGGTGCTTGTAAGGACTGTAACAAACCATGGACAACACGTGCCATATACATTGGGTATCCAGATGAGTATGTATTTGCCAAATCTACTTCCCACCACACATATCATGTGTCCTTAAGCATGCATAGATGAAAAAAAGCAACCCCAAACCTGAACTAATGCCATTCATAAACCCATGCATTTTCATCTATAAATTTACACACAAAAAGGCTAGCTGTGGTACCTTTTATTTACCACGAGCAGGAACATGAACACCATGCTCCAGGCACTCTTGTGAAAGAAATTTTGTCTTCAGTTTCACTTTAATGGTTCAAGATCTTTCTGCCAGATGTATGAATGGCTTTAGGAGGGGAGGCACGGGAAAGGAAATGAAGATGTGATTAACCTAGGAAAAGGTTCTTGGGAAACCTTCCAGCATCATGAGCAAGCGAATACAAGAGTGCATTAGCACGGCGCACTATCTGATGGATGCTCCAGTGGCTGGTTCATGGGGCATACACTTTGTTTCACTGAGAAACAGACATTTTTGGAATGGGAGAAAGCAAATGGATGTAGCAGACTCAACCTTAAAAGTTTTTAGCAGAGGCTCATGAAATTGTACCAAAGAATGAATAGAAACTTGTCAACGTGCTAAGAGCTGTCAAGACCTGAAATTAATTGATGGACCACAGTCATAGCTAATTGACAGTGACAAGTGTTGCTTTGCACTGTTTGGAACAGAAATGACATATTGAGAAATTAAACTGAGGCCAGCATGCTCAGAATCACCATTTTTCAGCTGTTCTAATAATCCCTTTTAAAAATATCCCTGCACGCTATAATATGTCGCTATTTCTGAACTAGAAGTAAACAGACAAAAGTGTTGATTAAATGTGTGAACATTATTAAACTTGGAGACGCTGTATACACCAAAACATGCAAAAGAATTGCACAAAAAGAAGTAGGGAGGCTAGAAATATGGGTTTGGAATAACAATGAGATTTCAACATAAACAAAGAAAAGCTATTGTATCAAAGACAAAATGTAGAGTTCGAAGTTGTAATGGCAGAAACTCATAAAGATGTAGGCTTGGGAATAAAAGGGTGAAAAATAGTATCAGGGCTATGCAAACAAGGGTGTTTTATCTTCATACACAGATGTGACAACTTACACTGCTCTTTCCATACCATCAGTAAGAATGCATCTACCATTAACTCCAAATTGCAGGGACCCTGTATTAGGAAAAAAAGGGAGCAATGCTTTTGTAAAGTTAATTGGGTGTGTAATTGGGGAAGCACTGCACAGGAAAAGAGTTTGTTTGCAGGGATTGCAATTACAAAGTAATGTTAGTAGGGACAGAAATCCCCATCAAAGAGATATGATATTACCTCTGAGATATACTACAAGACAAGGCCGGAGCATTGGGAATCTCTGGCAAAAAACCTGATGGTATTTCAGGAGCAAATTGGGATGTGAGGATCAGGATGATAGAAAGGCTTTGTGGCTATTGCAAGGTAGTCCACCCAGATCAGAAGCTAACACAGGTAGGCTAACAAACGCAAGCCAGTGTCTACAATGAAGGTTAGTTGACACAGAAGGAGAGAAAAATCAAGGGAAAGGAAAACTATTGTCCCTTTTACTGGGAGGCCTAAGGATAAAAAGAACCTGAAAAGGAGACATTTGTGGTTGCATGAAGGGTCTAACCTGGAAACAATGACTGTACAGCATAATGTACAACTGAGATGCGTTACAAAAACACCTGTGTCAGGTCAGTCTTTCCACTGCTTCCAGGAAACTTTGAAGTCGTCAGAACTGTGTTGCCCTAGTTCAGATACTGGTCAGACCCTGAAGTCATCCCGCTTGCCCCAGCATTGCTCTACAAAGCCCAGTTTTCTAGATAAGCTGGTGCTCCTCACCTTACCACCTTGGTGCCGTTCCTCATGACCTGCATGTCCACCATGCAGCCGCCCATGACGTAAGCAGCCAGGTTCAGCTCAGCGAACTCAGCCTGGAGCAGAGCAAAAGGACAGAGCATTACTTGAGGGCAGCAGAGACACAAACACACAGACACGCAGAATTGTCTTCGACTGCAATGTGCCTTGCCTTCTTCCCCCCCCCCCCCCCCCCCCCGCCTCCTCTTTTTTTCTTCCATGAGACAACCGGAGATCCAATTACAACCGATTTGCCCTGGAGAGACTGCAGAAGTATTTATGGCTCCCACACTTGGGGTGTACAAATATACAGGATCACACTTATTGCAGTAATAAGAACTGAAGGAATTAAGAATGAGCGAGCTGAAAAACGCATACAGGAAAGAATAATAATAATAAAAAGAGGTAAGGTCATTTGAATTCGAATTCCAAGTTTCCACTTGGAAACATCCATTTAGAATTATGTCTGAGTTGGCTGTCGTGCCACTGGCCAGCTATAAACCTAGTACAAAAGATTTAAACCTAAAGAGCTAAAAATCCTCATTATGCTGCAGGAAGGTGATAAGCACAGAAACCAACCTGATAGGGTTTACTTATTAAGATTTTAACTATTATAGGGTTAGCAAAGCTGGGTAGGCTATTAACAGTACTGCTCAATTATTAAAACACTTTGTATCTTAAAAGAGGTGTGACTTACAAGGTCAGAAAGGTTGGCAAGGAATACTTCAGCTATGGGGAGCAAAAGGCAATGTGCATGGGGGCGATTACAACTGCAGTGGGTGTCAGTGAAGGCTAAGACACAAATGAGAGTGAGTAACTGGGCGCGACTGTGCTAATCCTCCCGCGTGGCTGCTGGCCCCGCTGCCCTTCAGACAGGAGTGCCAGTGAGACTCGATGGTCTCAGGCTGCTCTCAGCAGGAGGAGGGTGGCAGGGTTAGCCAGCTGCTCCATGCTCGTCTTGGCCTCCAAATCCTCTGTTCTTTATGAGCAAATGATTAGACCTTAAACTAGAGTATGCACCGTGCAAGTCCTCCCTTTCCAGCATGACGCAAACATACCTGGACAGATTCAGAATCCTATGTTAAATTAGTGCCTGTGTATATAAACATATAAATATAAATGATCAGTTCTCATTTTTTGAGACAGAAAACTTAGTTTTCTCCCTTTGAACAGCTTTCCTCCCCCTCTCTCTTAAGCCATGTCTGTCAGACTTAGTGTGATGGAGACTGGTCAGTAGTAAAATCATCTTCTAACCCATGGCTACCTAATACCAGAGCACTCAGATGGTGTTGCTAATGCTTGCAATTTTGTGAGGTCCTTGTACTATTTAATGTTGTTCCGATACTTCTACTAGCTGGAGCTGACAGATAGTGCCAGGAACAACTTTTATACAGAAAAAAACCCAAAGTGAAAAAAAGCATGTTTTGTCCTCATGAATGCATGGAAAAACTTGCCAATGGAGAACTAGTACACCTGTAAAGGCTCAGAGGCCAGACGACAACAGAAAAAATCAATTCCAGCTTCTTTTTTTAAAATCCACATAATTTTACAGCAATGACTGTGGACTGCTGACCCAATGATGTAATGAGATTTCATGTCTGTGGCCCTGTGTAAACTTTTCAAAACGACACCCTTACATGATCTTACATCATTGTACCTCCCAATTACAATGAAAGGAGGGGGAAAATTCCTGTTGCCAAGAAATAAATCCTACTTCAAATACACACACACACATGTGCAGAGGCAGTGAGTGGTTCAGGTGACTGGCTGGGCTTTTCTTATGAGATTGCACTGTGTTGCCTTGGTCACAGCCATGCTTCTTCAGTGATGATTTGTGTCAGAGATAAGCAAATATGTACCACTAACAGGCACCTGCATTTTATACATATAAAAAATCTCAATAGATGTAGGGAGGGGGGGAGTCCACCTTGAACAAATTCAGCAAGAGCAGATGCTCTGGGTACCATCAATGAGCTCCCCAGTGGGTCAAGGCAAGCTTGCTAGCTTACATGTAGGCTCAAGAGGTTCTGTGGACGAGGGAGATGAAAGGATGGCGTTCCCTCCTCTGCGCCTGCGTATGCCTCAGAGATGTCCCACTCTGAAAGCAGAGTGTTACTGAGCTGGACCCTCAGCTTCTGCAGCTGAAGGGTGCATCATCTGATGTGAACACCAGAGCAAGAGAGGGAAGTTGTAGGTACGTGTTTTCCTGGTTTTCCTGCTTTCCTTCTGTAATTTTTTCCATAATGCTTTTATATTGAAGAGCTTTAACACTTGCTTTGCTGGGGGTGAAAATGGGCAATCTTCATTACACGGCTGGCACGTACTGTCTAAGCTGGTCTGACAGGCATTGCCCTGAGGCAGTCAGGCCAAACAAAGCTGTGTTCAGACACCTGACGTCCAAACAGCCCTGGGAATCCCCTGAGCTGGTAAGTGCTTCATACCAAGCTGCCAGGACCAATTTCAGGCCTGCTAATATCAAGAGCCAGAAGAAAGGGAGAAATCCCCTTTGGCAACCATTGTCCAGGGAACCCTGGCAAGGAGGGAGGAGTGGAGAGGGAGTCTGAGGGGCTCAGCTCTCTTCACCCCCAACACATCCAGATATGCAAGCACAGCTGAAGGACAATCCTAACTTTTTCCTGGCATTCGCTCCTGCTTTTATAGACTAAGTTAAGGACCATTGCTGCTTTCATGCCACTGCTTTGTCCCACCTAAGGGGCTGCTGCTCGTTGGTATTTGGTAGAGGGCTGAAAACTTCAGTCAGCAGAAACTGTTTCCTGTTGATTTTCCAGTGCTCCCTGTATTTTTAACTTTGTGGGTTTTGTAGCCTGATGACTTCCCTTGGCTGGGATTTCAAGTCTGAGATCATCTCCAGCCTGAGTTTACCTTGCAGACAAAGAGGTCTTTGAACGCAGCTCGTGCAGATAGAGTGGCAGGTAACTATGCATAAACCAGGGAAGCCCAGCTCCCATGGCCCTGCAGTCAATGGCGTTAGGACTCATCGAGTCTATGAAGCCATTACATTAGCCTGATGGTGTTTATACTTGCTTTGCAATGGTACCAGTGGCTGCAAAAACATTCAGGGCAAGAGCGAACCATGTGTGACAAAGGTGACGCAATCTGTCTTGAAGAACGATGTAATGCAGACTGTGGAAGTGGAAATATTTCGTACCTCTGTGAGGCCCAGATCTGGGAGGATGCCCACAGATATTTCGAGATATCTGTTAAAAATGCCTATTTCATGTATTCAGATTCAGAAATCTCTCCAGATCATCTGGACTAAACCTTAAGCTACTCTCAGTTTCTCCCATCAATGTTCTCTAGGTTCTGGAGATCTTTCTGGTAGCTATTTTATTTTCCTGTTTGCTGATAATAAAACAAAGAGGATTTTGCCATTTTAAATCACGTGATAGTAGAAATGCCTGGCTCGCTAGCCATACCTATTAATAATTCATGGCAAGAACATGTTCAAGGTGGATTTTAAGCATTTTTCATAGAATAACAGAAAGCTTTGTTGGAAGAACTTCAAGACATCACAGTCTGTCTCTCTTTCCTAAGGCAGGATCAGCTCTACCTCTGCTCTTGTATGCAGATACTACATGGCCTTCTTGTATCTTGATTCCACAGAGAAGAAACATCCTCAGGCATTGTGCCTTAACAGCCTTCGAAAGTTCTCCCAATGTCCAGACTAGATCTCTCCCTTACTTTTAAAGACTGTAATTTTTTTGTCCATTACTTCCTCCTGCAGAACCCGAAGACTTACTGCTTACCCTTCTTACATTTTTTTTTTTCCACCTAGACAAAACCAACCCCATTCTTGTAAGATTTTCTTGTAGGGGATGGTTTTCAGCACACTGACCAGTGTTGTTGCTGTCACCGGGATCCTCTCTGATACGTCTGCAACTTTCTTGACTTGTAATAGCCCAAACTCACCATGATCCTTCGGCAGAAACCTGACCATTGTTGAGTTAGAAGGCAGGCCGCTCATATAATGCTGCTGTCCACGTGTGCCAGTACGGACTTACATCCAGCAGTGTGACTACTTTTCAGCTCATATTCTGGCTGAGATCCTCTGCAATCCTTTGTCTAGGCTACTGACTTGTCTTCAGCTTCCCACCTTGCGCACCTGCCATCGATAATTGCTGTGTAAGGGGGAGATTTGTTAACATCTATAAAAACCTGATAGGAGGCAGTGAAGAAGACAGAGCCCTACTTTTCTCAGTGGGGCCCAGGGAAAGGACAAGGAGCAGTGGGCATAAAATGAAGTACGCTAAATTCCATGTAAACACAAGAAAACTCCCTTTTTATTGCAATGATGGTCAAACACTGGAACAAGTTGCCCGGAAAGGCTGTGGAGTCTCCATTCCTGGAGACACTAAAACATTTATAGGCTGTGGTCTTGGGCAGCCTGCTCTAGGTGACCTTGCTTAGAGCAGGATATTGGACTGTGAGATATCCAGATGTGCCTTCCAGCCTCAACTGTCCTGTGATAAGTTTTTTGTGCATGTTATAATCTAGCAGATTCCTTATTAAACTTCTCCCTGCATGTCAAAGAGGAACCCCAGGAAAGCATCTTAGGTTCCTCCTTGAGCAGATGCTGAGGGTCAGTTAATCTTCATTGTGGCACAGGAATGCAAGAATAGGGATGCGAGACAGTTTTTTGGGTTTGTGTTTCAGGAGCATGGTGACTGTTTTCTTTTTAAAGCAATCAGGCTTAGTGTGTCCATGCAGCAACAAGAACATTGGGGTGTTTTTGAGCTACTGAACTTTCTAAGCCCTCATCTGTACGTAAACTAACTGAAAGCTACTCAGGTTGATTGTTGCTTAAAAGGGAGACATAAAGTTATATTAGACTTCTGTGTGAATATTTGCATATATACCCCTGTTTGCATATATACAACACACACACAAAAATAGCAGAGGGGGTTTTAACACTGCCAGGGAACCTTTGCACTTTTGTCCGTGCAATATACTATGTGCTATAACACATACACTGGCTTTTTGGGGGGTAATTCCACAACATAAACCACAGCACTGAGCTACCACTACACTACACAGCTTTCCATAAAGCAGTGCAGAGTACCTACAGCAGCAGGATCCTGAGCAGGAGTTCGGTAGGTGCTCTGACCAGTCCCTCTCACCCACGTGGGCACAGCGGAAGGTGGATTGGCTCATGGCACTGGGGCCACAGGTGGCTTTCAGGGTGCTGGGTCTCTTGGGTGGCTGGAGCTCCTCAGTCTCCTTGCCTCCTTTGCCTCTCTCTTTGGCACTGATTGTGCTCTGATCAAGACTCTCCATGCTCCCAGTCTTGCTCCTGAAACTCCTTACCCGTTATCACTACACATCCGTTTTTCTCCCCCTGCCCAGTGACACAAAATGGAGTCAGAATAACGGGCTGGTCTGTGTCATGGCTTAGGCACTTGGGATGAGAAATTACTACTGTCTAAATCAAATCACATACATTCCTCCGTGGATTTTATGCTTTAGTTTTTGGTGGATCTTCCAATATGTACAAGCAAAGACAGACTTTGGCAGACACCAGACTGCATTCCTGTAACATTTCATTAAAACCATTACAAGAATTTCAGGGGGAAGTAAGCAATCCCTAACTCCGGCACAGGCAGAAGGGTGAACAGGTCACACGGATGGGAACAACAGGGAGGGATGTGGCTGCACGTGCTTGGTGTGCACATGCATGCAGAATTAGAGGTTACACACCCTGATTCCCCACGTCTCTTTCCTAAGACGTTTTCCCTTGGGGAGTCACCCTACTACCCACCTGCCCCCGGTATTGGGATCACTCTCTGAGAGAAAAGGATGGAGAGGGTCCAGCTGGGAGGGGGATGATGCTGTGTGGCTTCAAAGGGAGCTTCCACAACTGCTCTTCACAAGTTCTGAAGCTAGGATGCATGCTCCTAGGCTACAGACACCACCGATACTGAAGGTCCACATGCCTTGACCTGTGTGAGGGCCTTCTGGTGCATCAGCTCTGATGGCATTTGGAATTGTTTCTTGAATTTTCTTTTCAAAAGTTGTGTGACTGCCTGAAAATTGGAGGTCTAGCAAAAGCACATTTCTAAACTTTCTGATCCCAGGAAACAGCTCAAAAACATGAACCCTGTAACCCTCCTAAAGCCAATGGAAATTAAAAAAAAAAAAGAAGATACTGTTCAAGAAAGTAATGATTTTTGATTCATTCTTGCTAGTTCTTCAGGACCCTTCATTCATGGTTTCTGAATGCTTGTATGTGGCAAAGCTATGAGAACTGCTGTTCTTGAAATGTTTTCTGGCTTTCTGTTGGAACCACCCCCTTCAAAACATATAAGGAATAAAACTTAAATAGTTATTTGATGAGAGGCTAGTTTTCCTCTCATCACACACAGGCCTATCAGACTATCTTTTGAAAGGCCCACTTTATGCCGCACATGAAAATACCTCTTTTAGGACGGGAAGTACCATGGAGCTGGAATTCATGATTTGTATTACAATTATCTTCTGTGAGCGCCAAGTACAACTTTTTTCCTGACAGTGCTGCCAATGGAGTCATAATCTATACCACAAGACTTTTCCAGAAGCATGTACATAGGAGTTCACTGAATAATCATCCCCTGAAAATAAACCAGGCAGCAGGAACAAGTGAATGAGCTGTGCAAGAAGAATGTGTGTCAGACGGACAGACGGACCCACCTCATCACAGCAGGAAATGGTGGGAAGGAGATGGGCAGACAAACAACAGGAATAAAAATTTAGACGAACCTTTTGGCCTCATCACTCCCCCTTCACCCTTTTCACCCCCCTCCACCATCAATTAGCTAATGCCAGGAAAGATGTCTCTGGCTATATTAAGATGCCTTTGGGAAATATCTGACAGAAAGGTACCCTGAAGGTGCCTGACTATCTGAGAAGTGCTGCTTGCTCTTGCCTGCTATATCTGTGCTCTCCTCTCTCTCTCTCTCCTGGGCTCTTGTTGGTCAACACGGGGCACAGGACTAGAAACGACTATTAAAGCCATAGGGTCTGACCCCTTGCCACTGCAGACACCATGTCACAAAACACCTTAAACCAGTATATTTATTAAAAGCAACCATGTCTCCTTTAACTTTTGTTTTGACAGGATAAACAAACAACTCTTTCAGCCTCCTCTTATAGGTCAGGTCTCCATGGTCATCCCAGTGACCCCGCTCTGCACATCTCCTGCTTTGTGGCCATCTCCCTCCCAGACAGGTGGCAAGTGTCCCACTCATCTGGCCACCACCCATAGAGCCATGGTCTGTCCGATGGGTCTCTGGTTGGCCAGGTCTCAGCCCCAGCTCTTTTGCTTGTACCTGAGTGCAGCAGGGATACATGGCTATGTGGCATCCTCCTTGTGCATGGGGTATACCTAACACCCAGGGAGACCCCTGTTGCAGCACTCTCCAAACTAGCCAGCTGCAACAAGGTCTTTTACCATCACATACCAACATACTCTCCATGCCAGTCCCTCTGCTGCCTTCTCCTAATCTCTCCTCATCCAGGGTGCACTGCCTATTCTCTTGCTTCTTCCTCAGCTGCTTCGTTGGCTGCCCAACCTCTTAACAGAACCAGACCCAGCTGCACCTTGTCTACATCAGCCAACCCACCACCCCTGAAGCCAGCCCACAGCTGTATGTTATCAATGATAATTAACCCAGCTTCATTCCTTTACAGACCCCCACCTGGGGTATGTTATGATCCATATGGGAAACCCCAGAGTCATATGAAATCCTTAGAGCATGCAAGGCTTAGTTTTCTCTGGGACAGGGCAGAGATGGTGGGGAAGGAGGTGCTGAATTACTACCAGTTGCCTCTAGTGATGGAAAACATTTGACAGAGCCTAATGTCTGTGGTGTAATTTCTCCTCTTCCTCAATATACTGTGTTTCCTAATGGTTCTTCCCCTCCAGTCAGTGAAGGACTGAGAAGTTAAAAGCAAAATTAATTTCAGGAGAGACTAAAAACAATGTAGTCAATTCCTGTGACAATTTAAGATTCTTTGCTAAGCTCAACTTAGTCTTAGAGCCACTTAATCAAACTTACTTTTAATTTCTAGAAGAATTTCTCTAATGATTATATTTCTAGAGAAAAGAACGGGGGATGTATACAATTCAGTTCTCAAAGCTAGAAATCACAAGGCAAGTAAAAGCAACAACATGGATCAAAGTCTAAGAACCTTATTTTTAGCAAAAAATAGCAATAGCATTTTTAGACTCATCGGCTCCTTAAAGCTTAGGGGTTAACCCACACTGAGTAAAACTTAAACCATCAGGATTTTAATGAGAATAGGTCAAATAGATTTTATTTTTTTTAACAGAGTTTCGTTCAGTCTTATGAATGACTATCATAGCTACAGAGGACTTGCAGTGGAAAAATATCCAAATAATCAAAATATAATCCAAACTGCTTCCAAAGAAAAAGGGATCCTGATTCAGCAGAGCACTTGCATTTGCTTCTCAGCCCTCACAGCCTTGTGCTCTCCCTCTGCAGCCAGCAGGAAGAAGGCAATGGCATTGCATGCCTGGGTTTCAGTCAAGAGCAAGCAATAATAAATCCTGCAGCTTCTAAAGCACCTTAATAAGTATGTTTTGGGTGTTACGCTGAAGAATAGAAGAGAAGAAACAGAGATGGAAAATAAGTCAGGCCTCATATTAATTTTGATGAATGACAGGAGACACTAGAGGCTTGGAGAGGCTGTACCCACTGCAGCATCCATGGCAGTTCTCTCTCCTGTTCATTGGCACCATGTGGTACCCACAGCATGTTTGTCTCTTGCTAGTGCTGATGGACCTATCTGAAAAGCAAGGGCCTGGGGCTGGTATTGGGGTCATACAATTTGTTTCTGTGCTAAAGAACCAGAAAACCTTCTTCAAGACTCCATAAAACCTATTTTCATACAAGCTGAGACTTAGAGAAGCAGCTCCCTGAGCAGCAGGATGGCATTTAACATTCTCTTCCCTGTGGATTATCCAGTGTCTAATACGAACTGAATTCACCTCTTGTAGAAAATTAATATCTTGAAACTTCTGCCTGTTTCTCCAATTCAGCTGAAATCAGCCAATGCCTTCCACAGCGTGGGGTGTGGGGAACAGACAGAGCGAGACATACATCTTGCATTCCTTGGATGACAGCCAAGGGGGAGAGGCAGCCCAGAGAGCTGGTCAGGGTGTATAACCAGATTAGATAACTGACTTCCCGCTGCTGAGAGAGGGAGAGACAGTGCTGCTTTCAGCACTCCTGCTCCATTACAAATAAGTGATGTCATGACTTTTTTTAAAAAATATCACCTACTTTCCTGCTCTGCTTTGCCCAAAGATTGCTGAGATGGCTTGCTAAGGAAGAATTGAGATGTAACAGAGATGGAGGTGGAAGAGGAAGAGAAAAAGCAACAAGGCAAACTCTTCTTTCAGTTTAAACCAGCTACAGAGCATCCTGGAAGAATGGCCAAAAAATTAGCATGGTCAGAAATAAATTGGGCAGAAAAAGACTGGTAAGCTGGGAACTCCAAGAGAAAGGTGTGGGCCAGGCTGGTAAACACAGTTATTCCCTGCATCTTTATTTTTTTCTTCTCCCCACCGCAACCCCCCACCTCAGAAGACTGTGGAAGAGCATTTGTTTTTCAGATTGAGAGGGTCTGCATTCATCTTCAGGGGGCCTGTTCCACAACAGTTTAGGGTCCCGGATTGTGCTTGAGGAAGAGGATGAAGAAACAAGGGAGGCTCCAGGTAATCAGGGTAGGAGTAATGAATAAAAATTAAATACTGAGAAATACTGAGCAAGCATGGGTAGGTGAAAAAAAAAAGGGACAAAAAGCCAGAGTTTGAATAAAGAAGGGCTCCTCTCTTGGTCTCGACAATATGCGGAAAGGCCTGAGGTCAGATTTGAGGATGGCCCATGACAATGCAGCTTCTGTGTTTCCCTTGACGGACAGTGGTCCAGCTGAGAAAAGTGGTCATCCCTTCTACTTTCAAGGTCTCGGGGGCACAAAAGCAGTTCCCTGCCAACTACGTGGAGGCTCAGCTGCCTGGTCTAAGGGGCAGGAAGGGGGGAAGGGGAAGCAGCTGGGACCCTTGTTCATTGCTCCTCAACTTTTTGCACCCACTGCACCCTTCCTTCCCTTGGGCAATACTGCAGTCACTATGGTCAGTATTTAAAGATGACTGCAAGGGGCCTGGCAATGGTCTTCACCAGCAAAGTCACACCAGCCTTGTGGTCTTTGTTTGGAGCAATTTGGCGCTTCATCTCAAACATGGACATTCGGGCTATGTGAAGGATTTCAAGAGACAGATTGGGAAAGTCTCCCTGAAGGAGTCCTTGGGGAAATGCGATAAGCTACCTAGTGACAATGATGAGGGTCATTACTGGGCTTAACCCATCAGGGAGCAAGAGTCCATTTCTGCCCTTCTTCACTCACCAGCCATTTGAAGATAGTTCCTTTGTAAGGACCTCAAGTGCAGTAACATTTGAGGAGAAGGACTATGAAGGGAAAGGCAGAGGCTGGAGGTTTAGGAAAGAATTAACAGGTCATTTTGAAGAGTACCAGGTCTAGCTTTGAAGCTGACTCTGCTTCGAGCACTGGAGTGGGTTGGATCAGAGGTTTGAAGAGCAAATCTGAATTATTATTTGATTCCATACCTCTGTGTGAGAAGTGTGATTCCCCCCTGCCCTTTTTGGACATTTAACGAGGCAGCCAGCAAAATAAGGACTTTGACAAGGTAGTGCAAGTGAGAATTGTTCTTCCTAATACCACCCAGTACTGACAAGTGTGATACCAATAAAAGGAGGAAAACGAAGTGTTCACAGTATCATAGTTGCAAAAAAAAAAAAAAAAAAATGACTTGCTATCTCTTCTGTCCCAGACACAGCCTTTGATCAGAACATGTGTGCTGATGTATAGTCCTAGGCAACTGGACAGCATCCCTTTGAAAAGAGAAGGAACACCTTATCAAGGGCAATGGGTCCTGAGAAAGTCTTCAGAACCACTGCATTAATAAATCTATACATCTATACACACATGCATGCACACATACACACACATACAATGCAGAATCAACAGCTTTATAAAGACAGAAAATATCAGGTCATTCAAACAACATTCACCAGCTGCCTTTACCCATCCAAGCAGTTTTATAGCCCTGATGAGTATAAAAAAAGTATAGGATTCCTTCAGGATCACCAGCTCATCTCTACAGCTCTCTTTTCCTATGCCTGCTTTCAAGTTAGGTGCCTGCAGATGTTTATTAATAATCATTTCCACTTTGACAACAGCATCCAAAATCTCAGTCAATACTGAGACTTCATTTTGACAGTCACTGCACCAACACAGAAAGGAGAGGACAGACCCCAGCACGAACAGTATTCAACTGAAACGAATGGCCAAGGCTAACAGAGAAACAGAATTTTTCCAATGTCCTGCAGAGCACATCAGAAAACAGGCTATGAACCTCCTATGGGCTTTCAACAGGTAAAAAGATTTTGCCATATGTAGTTATTGTGCGTACTTAAGCCAAAGGTTTTAGCCTCAAATCGGGGTAAGTCAGACGACTTCTGTAACTCATGTGAAACATAACATCACCAACATGTACTGGGGCGTACTGACTTTGTACCTTTTCAGGCATAGATATGGAGCTGTGAGGTAGTCTTCCAGTGGAAGATATTGCAATCCTGTCACCAGAAAAGAAAATCTCATTTTAAGGTGAAATGGTGACTGATTCTGCAAAGGTAGGGAGGACGAAAGGATGGCCTTAAAATATATTTCCATTTTTATAGCTTCAACAACTCTATGAAAAGGACATGTCTTAAAACTCCTGGTTAGTTCCTTTCTTCAAGAGAAGAAATATCTATAGATTATCTGTCATTAAGGCCTTAGCCCTGTCCACACAGATGTCTTGGAGCCAAATTCAGTTGTCACTGACCTGTTCCACTCGGATATCAAATTCTCCATTCACTTTCTTCCCCTGGAAATATTTGGCCCTGCAGAAGAAACGAGAGAGATAAACATAGTTCAAGATTTTTGGCTTTCATTACATACTGTTTTGCTTCTGCATTTCCCCTTTTGCTGAAGAATTTCTATCCAGGTCACAGCATGTTTTCCTAATTCTTATTTTCTTTCAGCTTTCTGTTCTTCAGGACAAACCTGCCAAGCCAGATGAAAACCGCATTGGAAAGTTCCTTCAAGGCTTGTGACTTTTTCATTTTATTTTCAAACTGAAAACCAAATGCTCTCCTAATCTTTTCCAGAGCAACAACTCTAATCAATGATTCCCTGCTATATCTCATTTAATACTCAATCTTTATTCTGTAAAAGAAAGAGAGCAACATATGGCACAGCATTGGAAACTTCTGATGCTGAAAAAGGATCTTTATCATCACAGCTGAAGCAATTCTCCTGCTATTCTTTCTAACTATGGAGCTGCTTTTCAATTCTATTTGACTCTCTGCTGCTGATTTAGAGGAACAGTATCTGCATCTACAGTAACACTAATGAAGGATCTCTTCTGCTGAACTGCGAGACTGTGTTTGCTTTGGAGATGAACAGTGTCATGACCAGGACATACACTTTCCACCACCTCTGCTCCTAGCTGCCTATGCTATGCAGACAACAAAGCACATACTTTCAGAGGGATCGGTTGTTCATGAACAGGGAAGGCTGACAGTAGCATTGGAGAAGGAAACATGGGAAAGGGCAGGCAGTTTTAGCTGTTTTATTCATATTTGTGTATAATGTCCCTTACATTGAGTGGTGATCAGGGAAATTGCCAATATGTTTCCCCTGTGAATATTTCTCCCCAATTATTCCCCTCATCAAACAAACCTGACAGAAGCAAATATGAATTTAGCTTCTCAGGCCTCTCCCCTAAAACTTCAGGAAGACCATGCAGGTTCCAAAAAGCTCTTCTATTTGGAAAGCATTGAAAACACAGTTAAGCCCTGCAAGAGCTGTTTCCAGAGGCAAAGTAACTCTCTGCATTCTGTTTCCAATTGGCAAAGAGAGGACAGAATAAAGAGGTAAAGGAAAAAGAGGGGAAGCCGGCTTTGCTCCCTATTTTATAGTATTAGCAAAAAAAGAAGCTGGCTCACATTTTTACTATGTGTCTATTTCTTCCAATAAAAAAAGGAGAAACAGTAGGAAGGCAATTTTCCCCATGGCTGAAACACACCAGTTTTCAGCTGAATGCTCCCCTTCCTCAGAAATGTGAAATGTAAATAAAAAAGTTGTTTTGTTTTGTCATTCTGGCTCAAAACCAAGTCAAAAGTTTTCATTTTATTAGAAAAAGACATAAAAAATGTCAAAAGTTTTCCACTTTGTTCTAATCAGGGTAGCTGAAGGCTGTATCACGCTTCCCTTCCCAGACAGCCCATCCATCAGCATGGCACTAATAAGACCTCTGCATAGATGTCAGTGGAGGGACAGTGTAGCAGCCAGATGTGACCAAGATCAAGTGACTTGAATAACCCCTATCCACTATAAAAAGCAGAGCTCTGGCCATTTTTTCCTCCCTTTTTTGAATTTACGAGTGTTGCATGAAAGAAAGCAACTCAACAGACAAGCTGAGACATCACGCCTCTAACAATATACAGGAACGCTAAATACACTTAATAATTCCATCGTATTTCTGGAGGCATGGCTCTAGAGGGTCTGGCAACACTCCTCGCTCCTAAACATTGGGGATATTGCTGGAACCAGTGACTTCTCAGAAACTGGAATAAGCTTTAAGTGGGCCCACAGGAACTGGTCTGAAATTTGAGGCGCAGTATTCACTGGTACAAGCTTGCTTTCACTCCCAGCACACTCATAATGTATACTCCTTACCCACATTTATGAAACACAGTTCCCTCTACGGCCTCTCCTCTCTGCCGACCAGCTGGTTGCAAACTCCTTGGTGCTGCTTTGCTTCAGCTTGTAATGAAGTGTGATTAACCACAGTCTCCAGCCCGGTACGGATGGAGCAAAGAGGCTTCCACTGCGTAGTCCAGGAAATAAGCCTTCACACGGTTGAAAAATCCTCTCTCCCATCTCTACAGTACTGGGTCTGCTCATGGATAGTCACACAGAGGCCACATCCAGCATGAGGAGTCTTTGGAGTAAAGCGAGGGATCTCAGACACCGTGCGACCCCTCCTCCTTATCCCTCTTTCCACACAGGTTGTCTCATCACTTGTCTCAGATATAACTTTCTTTTAACATCACAATATATCACTTTCTTTAAAAGAAAGCTCCCCAGGAAGGTTAACCTGCTCTGACTGTCTCTGAAGACTACAGGTGCTAAGCAATTTGCAGCCAAATATTTTGGTCAGCCCATCATTTTGACACAGCTCAGGGTAAGAATGAAACACTTCTTACTGAAACATCTCTGAAATGGATGGAGTGATGTTTTTAATTTGCACCTGGAGTTTTGGAGCCCCTGGGCAGTAGAGGCTATCATGCTGAAATGAAAAATGGCTTTAGCCTCACCCTGGAGCCCCTGAAATTTCAAGCAAGCTGGAATCATTGCTGATGCTGCGGGAACATCATGATGCCTCCGTTGCAAGAGGAAAAGTGTTTTGGTCAGTACTGGGCAATGTATGAAATGGCTTCTGGTCCCCACAGGACATTAGACAGAGGAAAGAAAGACCACACTGCTCTGGTGGGGATGGAGAAGAAAGATAAATGGATGTTTCCAGCAGGTGAGACCGTGCAAGACATTTGTGGATGTCCTCTGCCCCAAAACCACCTGAGCAAGGCTATTTCAGACCTCTGCCTAGGAAGTGACATGCTGCAGGGTTATCTAGGCAGCTTGTAGTGCAGCAGGGGAATGATACCCAGAATACTAGTCAAAAGCCTTTCTGGGGAGCTTCAGAAAAGTCTCCATTCACCTCCAGCACAGACAGCTGCCAGTGATCAGAGAAGCAGCCTATTGCCCCAGGAGTCGGGGGCTGTCTGACATCCCCCAGTTTGGCATATGGGGCAAGGCAGTGGTCAGGCAAACCAGCCTCCTCTACTGGGCTGCCTGCAGTGCTGACCACCGCTTGGTTGGCCACCCCTTTATTTTAAAGCACGTCAAATGTTCAACCCACCAGAACACAGTGTTGTAATTTGGCTAGGCAGAGTGCAGCTGGGGGGGTGCAGTTGCTGTGATCTCAGTAAATTAGCCTGTAAACATGTTTTGACTGAAGAAAATTGTGGGGCCATGCTCAAGAGCAGTTCCTGGGTGGGATTTACAGTGTTAGGCAATGCATTTAAATGTGGCCGTACCAGCTGGGAGGGAGAAAGCACCACAGTGAACGGCCAAATGTCTGCCCTGGCTTCCAGGGAGGAGAGCTTGCCTTGAACTCCTCTCCCTTTGGGACGAAGCAGCCGCAAGCTCTGGAAAAGGACATATTATCTGGGTGCGAGGGCATCAGACAAACATAACTTCTGCTTTCTGCCTCAGCCCTGACGTGATTACAGGGCCATGAGAAATCTGATGCCTCTACTTATGAAGTAATTTGGAAAGAATAAAAGCTTATTTTCCAGAGCCACTATGAAAAAGTCCCAGTCTGCCTCAGAGACCATGGCTGGAGGAAGCAAATACGCAATTTTCTGTCAGATATGGAGTGTATCCTTAACAGCAGCAGGGAAAAGTATAGGATCAATCCACCTCCAGTTACCTGCATAAAAGCTAATTCACAGAGAAACCATTTATAACATTAGTGCCCTTAGGTGTTTGCAAGCACTGATCCGAGACTGCAAAGACACCTGTAAGACAAACACCAGAGGTTACCCCTTTGGTGTTACTGACAGCTGGGACAGCTTGTACTGCACCTATGCGAGGGCTGGCCAAGCCAGCATGCTCCCCTGCACCTTCGTACTAACACCCGAGGTCTACAAACACAGTGATTCAGTCCTCACAGGGCGCCAAGTCCCCTGTCACAGCCTCGCATGCCATCAGGCCCAGGGGAGGTAGAGCTGTGCCAGTGGGCTGCAGGTACTGGGGCTGGGGCCAGCCTGCACCTGCGCCGTGGGGAAACAGCAAAGGGGAGGCAATTCCCACGCCTGGAGTAGGGGCTTCCAGGATCAGCAGCAAAGGGCCCACACTCACAAGCTACTTCTGTTAGGAAAGCACAGCTCATCTTGCAATTTCTCTCTGCGCGATAAATAACTTGTTACACCTGCTGCCTTCTCTTTCCTCTTTAAAACAAAAGTAAGTGCGATGAGTGCTCAACCCATCAGCCAATGCACATGCGCAGCACAGGAATCCAGGAGAAGCTATTTATGCAGAGCTTGTAATCTCTCGTGGAGTTATTTCTTCCCTCTTCCCTCTTCTTTTTTTTTTTCTCTTGATGCAAAGAAACATATCCAAGCTGCTTCAGAGGGCTGCTACAGTGTTTTTGTCTGGATCTGTGGGAAACGGGAGTCATCAGGGATGCAGTAGGGAACTGCACGTCACCTGCCAGGCTGGAAAATGCTCTGCACAGGTGAGGGATAGGAAAAGATGCCCAGGTGTGACACATCAGCTAGAGAAAATGCTCAAAGAGTTCTTCCCCAGGTACAGTGCCACTAGACAGGAGCCCATGTGAGAAAAGATGCAGCACACCCGCCTCAGCATAGGGAAGGGAGTAGCTGGGAGGGACAAGAGATTTGAAGTGATGATGATGGCTTGGAGGACTGCTGTGATTCAAAGCTTAAAGGTGTTCCTGCAGGTCCATTAGCTGGGTGAAGCAGAGGTTGTGACACATTATGCAGCTTTGAAGACAGGCTAGTATTTTGTATCAAATTCACGGGACTTCTTCAGCATAACCTGTAAGATGGCTCCTGGATGAAGCAATTTTCTAGGATAGGAAGAGGTCAAAGAAATATAGCTCAAATCTTCCTGCAAGGGACCTTAGTGGAGCTGACAGAGCAAATGTTATTGCAATTGCTTGTAGTAAGTCTTGGAAACTAGGAACTGATCCTTTGGATGAACAAACAAACCTGAGCCCAAATTCCTGGTGCTGTGAATGAATGCAGGCACTTTTCGGGGCACCACTGTTTGACAGAGCCTTTGAGTTAAAAGCTCAGGAGCAGGCTTGTACTTTACCCTAAAAATGGACCCAGTATCACTGAGAGTGGGCCAAAGTGCGGCACTGGGATATTGTAATGGCCAATTCCTCAAACCCTCTGACTGTGCTTGTGCCTCTGGACCAAGCCACAACAAGCAAAGAAAGCCAAGCCACACTTTGGATGGAGACCACTTCCCATCTCGAGTGGAAGGCAGCCTTTGCTACCCTGTGGAGGGGCCAGAGCAAAACATGCTCTGCTGAGGAGAGGGGAAACCTGTGGGACTTTTGAGGAGATGTGGGCAAGGGAGTGGGTGGAGGAAAGAGGGAGGGAAATGGTAAAGAAGAGATCTGGGTAAGTAAACCAAAAGGGATCCACAGGAAAATTCTGGAATTATCTGAATTATTTCCCTGGAATCACATTACATATATTTCTCTCAATCCCCTTGGGAAAATAAGGCATGTAATTTCTTTCTGAATCAGCCTGGAAAAGGTGAGGCTGAAGGCCCCTGGATTGGGTGTGTGGGGACCTTAGGGAGGAATGGGAGGGGGCTAGCCACTGTACGAAATCCCAGTGTCAAAGGGCTTGGGGGCCCAAGTGATACACAAGGCACTCACTGTATGTCCGTATTGTCTCCTTCATAAAAGGGGCTGGGACTGGGAAAAAGGAGACAGTTTCCAGGATACTGGCCAGCAGCCGCTGGAATGCCCCGACCCCCCCCAGCCCCTACACGCTATAAAGGCAGGGGGGAGGAGAGATGCATTTGTGCCCTTTTTTCTTCAGGGGTGAAAACAAGGAAGGTTTTCCTTTCAGGGGCCAGCCCTCAACTCCTTCACTACTTCTCCCCAGTTTAGCAATTCTCAGCTGCAAGTAGTGAGGACTTTTGAGATGGTCAAGTCCTGGCTGCCCAGGGCATAGGGAAGAGAAAAATCACAAATGCTGAGGTCTGCAATGCACTGGAGCCTTTGTCAACATCTGCTTTGGCCCAGAGACCTTTTTTGCGCTGTTCAGCTGTGGGATGGACTGGTTGGTAGTTAATATCTATCCTGTAAGACTACTTTCAGCCAGGGGTGGGGGGGTGTCAGGATGCTAAAGGTGGTGGATAAGCGTGATGGATGTGTGCTTCGACACCGCAGGGTACAAGGTGTGACTTACAGTTAAATGGACCGGAGGCAAGTGCAGAAAGAAGGCAAGGGTACCCGCACTGTGCAGGCAGACAGGGAGGAACCAAGAAGTAAATCTAAGTTTTGGGCTGGGTCAAAAGATAACACACTGATACTTTGCCAGGAGCTCCACAAAAGTTTCAGCTCCAGCCGCCGGGTGCTGTATGGCTGTGCTCAGCCCCGCGCACTGCCGGGGTGAGATCACCTCGCTCGCAGCGCTGTCACACCTGGCTTGCTGGAGCCACCAAATGGAGAGCCAGCTCGGCTGCACTGCAGGTATGTCCTCAGTGTCTGAGGCCGGGTGGTGGGAACAGACCGCCTTTGTGGTCTTCTGGGAAGAACCACAAGACCCAGACTGCTCTCATTACTGTAAAACAACCCCCAAGGCATTATTTATTATGGGGTCACATCAAGGAAAGAAACGCCTGTCCTGATGAGGTCTGTATCGGATTGTGATGGTGGTATGGGGTTTTTTTGTTTGTTTTTGAATAAAGGAAGTCCTTGTGGTGAGGTCCTTGATGAGGTCTGAGGTCCCACCCTACAGGGCTGGAAGGATTCTACAGAGTTGGAAGGATTTTCTTGGCTTGAACGCACACAGAAAGGGAAGCTTTGGGGCAGGAAGGGAGAAGGTTTTTTTAAATCTTCTTTTGTGAGTCCTCCCTTTCTCTCAGGGAACTGAAGGCCTGTTTTCGGGGGAGACCTGGCTTGGCAAACCACCAGCACTTTAATGATTGCAGACACAACTATTCAGGCCGTTCTTTTTATTCAAGGAACTATGGAGTCCCACACAATGCCGGCCTCCCAGCATCTTCCTGTGCCACCTCCTGCTCGTGAAACTGTGGTAGTCAAAGCCATCCCACCCCCAAGAGTAGCAGCACTAGGTAGCGCAGTGCTATGGCTTTTGGGCACGGCTTTTTGTGCTTCTCTGAGCTGTCAGGATAGGAAGGACACTTTGCTGTAGGTCTGGTCCCCCACTCTGGCTACGTTGTGGCCACATTCATGATGGCCACAAAGAGTTGGGGGGAGGTGGAGGTGGGGGCTGCTTTCAGTACAACACAAGGCAGCAATTTTATTTTGCGTATTATCAAAATAATACATTGCTGGAACATTTCCACATTGCTAAGTCTAGATGGTATGGCCTGGAGCTGTTTGCAAGGGGTATCATTTTGTTGAGGACTCTGCAATATTTTATTCCAGCCCACTTCTGTCCTCCCTGAACTGGAGAAGCAGGGGAATCGGACTAGCTTGAACCAACACTGAGGCAGGGCTGCTGGCTTTTAAGCAGAAGAAATCTGGCTCACAAACATTGAGAAATACATCTGAGGGATTTTTTTTTTTTTTTTTTAAATATGTACAGGACTAGGCAGGACATTCTGAGGTTAAATTCTACGCATTTATAGGAACTCTGGTAAAGCAATTAAGGTCCCAGATTTGACTTGCATTAGCATATTTATAACCTGGTGGGGAATGTTTTCCATATTCCTTGTGTCTATTTTTGTAATGATACTAATCCTTTACATTTCTGTATCACCTTTCATTTAGGAGGACTAGATCCCAAGTTGCTTTACTTATGCAGGACAAAAATACAGGCAGACTTGATATACCTAAAACAGAGTGGAAAGTGATGTGATAAATGCAATTTATGGAATACCTTTGACAGCTTTACCTCCTTTTCACCCCTATGCCTGCATGCTATGGAATACAGAAACTCTTCATGCTGCTTTCAAGTGTGCACACACACACACACATACATGTTTAACACAGACTTGCCTCCTTTTTCCCTAAAGTGGAATTTTTGCCCTCAAGTCACACTTGGCATGAATAATAGGAACAGAAATATTCAGTCTGGGGTAGACATGGCTAAATGATGAAAATTTAAGTTCCTTAGCCAGATTTGTGAAAACGTAAGTTTTACTTGTAATTTTTTATCTTTTTTTTTCAAATTATAGCAGCATAGTTGCACAGAACTTGTGAAATCTTAAAAGGTCACCCCTGTATAATAAAACCTAATTCAGAATAATTTATTGTCAGTTACCACCATGCTAGATGATTTTGGGCTTATTATCAGGAAAGACAAAACTTGGTGATTTAACCTGCAAATTCCTAAGGTGAAGTTTGAAGTATCATTCTGAATGATAATAATAAAGATAAATGATAACAAAGTCCAAAGCCAGAAGCTAGCCCAAAACTTCCCATCATATTTAGTGAATTAGGTACAGAAATATTCCTCTGAATGGGAGCCTTAGTATATCATCTTCAGTCTACTGAAAGAATGAAATGACTCATGACTCTCATTGAATATTTTTGAAAATTAATTTCTTGCAAAAAAGATTAGGATTTGGGAGGTCCCCTGTTACTAAAATTCAGTATTAGACTGTTATTATTTGACCAATTATATTTTTGTACAAAAGACATATTTCAGGCTCAATGTTCTTATGTACTATCAGAAGTAAAAATAGTTTTATTTTAATAAAAAAAGGTTGATAATTCCTCTGAGTAATATGAAACAGTAATCCTGTCAGGTCAGTCCATAATTAGACCTGAATGGTGACATTATTGTTATACAAAGAATCATTTCAGTTGTATTAAGAGGATTTCATTCAGTAGTAATCACAGCTTTTCTTTTCCTTAATTTTTAAATTTTTGGAGACAGTATCTTCAGACAGATGTGGCTGTAAAGTAAATGGGAAAACAACAATGCAATTTTGTATCATCTCCTAAAATACCCTCTGCCTTTTTTTTCCTGTAAAACATGGCATTTTTTCCTTTGAATCCTTGTTTGTAGAACCGCCACAAATAGGGCACATGTATTTTGTGGAAGGCAACATGTAACACTGTTGGCACTTGAAACAGCCTAAAACTTGGACAAAACGCACCAATGGCTTTTCAAAGTGACATGAGATATTTCACAAATACAACCAAGATACCTAACAAATGCAACAAGAGCAACTTTGTTATGCTGTCTGGTCCAGAAAGCAATGTTTTTAGCATATGTTGCTAATAGGAACCTTAGCTGTGCTTGATCACTTCCCAAATAAGCTGTTTAAACATGAAGCATTAGGCCAGAACGCTGAGCACTTTTGCAGAGGATGGGGGTTAACAATTCACAAGACTAATCCTGTTTGATCTGCTGAGAAATTCAATCCAGCATGAGCATGATTTTACTTAATAGCACATTGGGTGAGGAGGTTGCCAGAGGCGGGATGTTTTCCTCCTGGCTGAGGTCGGGCTGCTGGAGCTGGCCCATCTGCCATTACATGGAGTCCTGCCATCCCCCTGCCTCATGGTCCTGCTCCTTTTTGCTGTGTGTTTGCACGTGCGTGCGTGTGCGTGCGTTCATGTCTGAGCTCCTTTTTTCTGGCAGCTGCTGTAGGTGAGTTGTGGATGCATTTTTGCAGGTCCCCCAAGGCACAGATAGTAAGAGCCTCATTCTCTAGGTGGAAGCTACCTGGCTGAGATATGTGCCATTAATGACTGAAAAGAAGCGGAGTTGTTCCCTAGTGTGCTGAGGCATGGATACATGCACTTCTGTGGGTGCCTCTGAGGGCTGCCTGTCAAAGCCAAGAGCATGAGGGAGCAGCACAGGTAGTGTTTTCCTCTTGTCCATATCCTGCACGCAGCAGATTGACTGCGTGCTTCTTTGCAATGCGCTGGAGCTGTGTCTCAGAGGAGGATGGAAAATGTGTTCAAAATGTTGCCAGTTTAACAGAAAGCTGGGTGAGTTCCCTTGCTTTTAATAGAACGTACCTTTCTTTTACTGTTGCTAATGCAGAAAACAGCTGATCATACCCTGTGGGTCTTACATTATTTTTATAGTACTTTGGAATAAAAGAGCATATTGCATGTCAAGAGTGGTAAGGATTTTATGGAGGAAGATAGGCCATGGATGCTCTTTGCTTCCTCTAGACCTTTGAGAGAAGTGGAGTGCTATACTGTACCATCAGAGACACACTAGCTCATTAAAAATAGAAAGGATTGTCATTTGTCACTTTAAAGTGCATTCAACATACACTTGCCTATTTGGGTTTTTCATCATGCACTTGTGCAACACCTCGTCCTAATCCACAATTGCAGCTCTTTGCCTCTGCTGTAATACAAACAGTGATGATAAATTAATGTCTGGCTTGGCAATATTCCTACAGTCTCCAATTATGAGAAAGTATTTTCATTTAGAGAAGAGAAATCAAATGGCAGATTCCACTGTCTCTCACCCTTCCTGTCTGTGAACAAGCTAGTCCTTGTTGTAAACTCCATGTAACTTGCTGTGGGGGAGAAGGCACTGTGGAAGCCCCCTGCTCTTTAAATAAAGGTAGCACTTCAGTATTTACTTCTCGGGGATCTTTTCTAATAGAGTTAACTATCTGAAACGGAGAAGGAAAAGGTTTCTTGAAAACCAAATACAAAGGTTTCACAGGTAGCAAGAACCAGCGTGGACAGAGGTGGAATGCGTTGCAAACAGGATGCGTCTTCCAAACCCTAGATCACCAGCACAAAAGTAACAATACATTGTTGCTCACTCTGCAAAGTCTGGGACTGTTTCTGTACATGATGCAGTGTGGACAGCCAGAATCCCTGGATAACCAGTGTCTTCAGCTGTGCTCTCACAAGACAAACACTGCTGCCTCAGGCTGGTCAGCTTGAGCTCACATCACACCCTGGCTGAGACCAAGAAGATGACTGGCATTGCTCAGAAGTACTTTACCAAGAGCAAACATCCATGGAGCCATGGAGCCACTGCTCTCCAGTGCTGCTCTCAAGGGCTCACTGAGTTTCCTGGAGACATGAAAATCAACTGCCAAGGAACACTCCTGGCCTACTGGAGTAGTTGCATTGGTACGCTCTCTCAGAAAGGACCATGTGCTACCTTTAGGCTGGGGCAGTTTCTAGGCATGTGTTTCTGTCCACACTACAAAAAGCTGTGGAAATCTGTGGCAGGCAAAAATTAGTAATGTTGTCTCCTTGGTTTTCATGTCATATATATGTCAGGATATGGTCATGAATGCATATGTTAATTTTGTTCTGTGCTCCCACAAGCTTAGAGAGACTGAAGGCAGGAAGCCTTTGCAAGTAGCATTATTTGATATCTGCAAGCCAAATGAAAGGGATCCCCCCTCATGTGTAGAAACTGTGAAGTTATAGGCAGCAGAGGGGTAGCCAAGCCAGCAGGATGCACAGTGCTTGCACTCGAGTGGAGGAGTGAAGACAGCACGGGTAGCCATACTCCCTCGTCTTACCTCCCAGCTGCTGCTCCTTGGGCAAGCTCAGCTCACAGATTCGGAAGTCTGCATGACAGAAGAACAGCTGGCAGATCTAAAGGCAGGGATCTGAATGCAGTGTGCATTTTAAAACATGAAAACACTGCAACAGAGTCCAACCCCTCCTCACCCTTTCCCCTGCGGCTACCTTCAACACCATTTATCTCAAGGAAGACCTAGATTGGCCTTTGACCTAGGGCTTTCCTCTCTGATTACAGTGTTTTGGAGTAAGCAGTGCCGGCTAAGTCCCAGATGCTATAGCTGTGGCTTACAGACACTCCCATCCCCAGCTGGAGGATGCTATGTTAAGGGACTGCCACCTGGCAGCATCTTCAAGGAACTGCAAAAACGCTAAAGGAGAGATGGAGGTTGGTGAGTATCAGCCTACTGGGAGACTTGGAGGTGCACCCAGAAAGGAGAGATGAGAGTTGAGCCAGACTGGTGCCGACTGAACTACCTGGAGTTAAGAAGCTGCTGCTGTGATAAAAGACAGTAGGTCAGTGAAACTTTTGATATGATGACCCACTCTCTTAAAAAGTTGTATTTCCTTTGAGAAAAATCCCACTGTTTTCCTTCTTTTACTTCAAGGTGGTTGAAGAAGCCTGAGCTAGCTGTACTCTGTCATTGCCCCTTTTCAGGTAAGAGCTAAGATCTTGCTTTGTGAAGATACACGCAGGGAGGCAGGTCCCACTTTGTCCCCACACTCCTAGGAAAGCAGGGAAGACCAGAGGTGACAACTTTACTGAAGAGTGGTGTGGGATGAAAAGAACAATAAATAATCTCCCTTGGCCAAGACCTAGTAACCCAACTTCTTTAATTCTGAAGTCTTCAGTATGGTCCCCTTGCCTGTGCTACCCTTTTTTCTGTCTTGTGACAAGCCAGCAGACATAACAAGAGCAACTCCGCAGCACACACTCCGGATGTTCCCCCAAATAAGTCTCTTGGCCAGCTTGCCTAAAGCTTTCTAAACCAGCTGAGTTTGAAAGCAAGCACACAGTAAGCAGTAAATAATTTCTCTAACATTTCAGAAGACATCAGTTGTCCTACCCTTTGGAAAGTATCCTCTGCTGCCCAATAGCACAGGAAACAAGCTTCCAAACTTTTGTTTGTAAAGAGAGACCTGCATAAACAAGAAAAATTTGAGGCTTGGCTTAGCTGAGCCTGAGAGCCTTTTGCCAATAGTCGCTATACTTAGTGGGTGAAGGGCCCCTGACCAGCAAATGAACTCCAGTCATTACTCTTGGTAATAGTAAGCTTGGGTTATCTTTCCATAATTTAAGTACAAATTTTCATACAGAGAAAAGCTCAAGAGAGATTGAGAGCTGGAGAGATCGAGGTCCTTTTCATTTTTAGAGCCAGCACAAACAGTAGGCTAAGGTCCTGAAATACACCACTAACGTATCTTCAGCTCTGGTCACCTCTTAGGACCGTTGCTAGATGTGACAGCTCAGCTAAGCCTGCTCAGCCAAGAATGCCCTATGTGTGCTCATATGTTGAGGCTATGAAGGATTTTGTCAATGAATATCAAATCAACGTGGGTTTTTTTTTTCAAGAAAGATATGAGAAAAGCTGACACTGATATTTACACAAGTCACCAGACAGACACTGACCAGAAGCCATAGTTGGTGACCTGGATGTGAAAGTATCTGTGTACCTCCCCGCAGATGCCCCATGCTTCTGAGATCCCTCTCATCCCCCAAAATTTGTAGAGCTGAATTCAGCAGGGAAGGTCTTGACTTACCAGTCTGTGTGTGCGTCATCGATCACCAGGAGGATCTTGGGTTTCTGGGCCACAGGTGGTGTGGGGCTGGCCGAGTGATCGATTAATCCTGCAGCTGCTTGCGTGGTTTGCTTCATGGCACTGGAGATGGAGCTGAAGATGCTGGTGCCACTAGAGGAGGAGTGCGAGGGCTGCGGTGGCTGCGGGTGCTTTCTCTCCGTGGCAGGAGAAACCGGGGAGCTTGTGGAGTTGTCAGGACGCTGCAAGTCCATCATGTAGCCGTTGGGCAAATTTGCCACAAAACTACTGTCTGAGAGACGCCGCCGAAGGAAATTCATTGTTGCAGTGTTGTGTGGAAACCTTCTCAGCAAGAGGAAGGCTGGACGAGTGTCACCAGTCCCAGGGAATGTTTCTCCGTGTGTGTAGGGTACTCTTGCTGTCCAGGCAGGCAGGCTTTTCCCCTGGAAATCCCCCTGGACAAATATGCCTTAGTTTTTCAGCTATGTTTTCTTTCTCTCCTGTGGGAAGAGAAACAAAGACATACCTGTGAGATACATACTATGAGTCTGAGATAAGAAAAACTCTTTTGGCCTTTTAAACGGATACCTTAATCAACAATGAGAGGAAAAAAAGACTACCAATTTCTATGCAGTATGCTACACTGGAACAGAGAAACACATAGGACAAAGTATGTTTCATGGTGCTCTCTCATCCCAAAACATTTTCTGGTCTGGGCAGACCAGCTTGTACTAGCTTAAGGGCTAACAATTCTATAACTGTTCACTGTGGAGAAAGAAAAATTCTTCTGACTGTAAATGTTAATCTTCAAAAGAGAGACAGCTTATTTCTGGTATTTCATGTGTAAGAAGTAACACACGTTGGTTACAGAATAACCAGCAAATGATCCAATATGATAAGAAGTTGCATCATCTTTGGCAGGCTTGTAAGCATGGCTCTGAATTTAAGGAACAAAGGTCTTAAATCCAAATAGCATGTAGAAGTTAAATAGTAGAAAAATCCCTTCGTGCATCTTGATCAAGTGCAGTGGCAGCTTCAAGTGCTTGTTTCTGTCCCTGCTCCTCTCTGCACTCAACATTAGACCTGGAGCCAGGTGCCTGCTGGTAGCTGCTAGACATAGCAGACTACCTGATTTTACAAGTTCACTTGTAGAATTTTTGCAGGTACTCAAAACTAGAAGCTTGGCTGTCTAATCTTCACATACTGCCTTTTTTTTTTTTTTCCTGTTGCTGGTTTTTTTTGTTTTTCTAGTTTTAAGAAGAAAGGTCTGTTACTCTGCTCAACTTTTCCAGTGAGAAAATGAACACTGAGAAATATAACTATCTGTCTCTTCTCCCTTGATCATAGCATGATGACTTTGGTTTTGCCCAGAACACTGTTTTTCAGCAGTTAAATAGTCTCACAGAGTTAATAGTTACTTTAAAAAAAATATTTCACCTGTAGGCACAGCCCAGAAATGAGATTTCCACAGTAATTCCCCAAGACTTTTTGCCTGCTGAGACAGCCTTTGAGTCTTGACCAGAGGCTGGTTGGTGAGATTTAAGGTGGCGGGGTGGGGTCGGGGGAGAGAAACATATTGCTGGTAAAATACAAATGTTTTTCAAAACAGACATATCTGCGGCAACAAAAGTAAAAGGCATCCTATATATCAAGAGAGATGTGTCACAGGGATTCCTGGTATCATAATTAAATCATGCCCCAATGCCCTTCAAGTCTTTCTGAATGAGCCCCCTACAACCGCTGGGGCTCCCTGCCTCCACCTGCCTGGTCTGGCCTCCCTCGGGGCTCGCACCTCTGTTCCAGTCTCCGATTGCCTCTCAATGGCAGTAAACTGTCTTTTCCCAGCTGGTCCAAGAAAGCTCAGTGTCTACAAATCTCCCTCCCAGAGCTGTGGCTGAGAGCTCATGGAGCAATGAAACAGCTTTTTTTAAAATTAGCTGTCATTTATTTTCACCTATAGGGAGACCAAGTACTTGGACCTGTCTATGTCTGTACCTCTCAGCCCCAGAGCCTTAGGGAGGCTCAGATGAGCCTTCCTGGAGTAAATGAGCTACAAAGACTCCCTTGGCACATGTCCCCCAAATCTCATCATCCATCACCACTCTGACCCCGTGGGCACAGAATCCATCTGGAGTGGGGGCTCCACGGCTCCCTGCTGAAGCTGCTGATACTGGTTTATTGGAGCAACTTTTCTTTTGATTTCTCAACCCTAGCAGTACAATTCCTCTGACTTTGCTGAAGCCTGGAGGTTGTCTTTTCCCAGGGAATAGCTCAGGAAATCTTTAATGACTTCCTGCCATATTTACAGTCGATACCATATCTTGAGGCATTGTGCTGACTTCCCGCCTGGTCCTGGCACACCCGGTGACCACACAACATCAGCAAACGGGAGCACTGGTGAGCGCTTCGGTAGCACTGACTGTTTATGCAGTGATTATTCCAAAAAGCAGGTAACATATAGTATCCATGAATTATGAGCTAGCTACTCACCTCACATACGCACCCACACAGCACTTGGCCTGCCTGTGTCCTAGTGCAGTAACCGTGAGTGCCGGCACAGAGCCAGCCGCTGTTCCCTGTCCGTGATGGCCAGGGAGCCTACAGACACTTTGTGGGGGTTATATACCACAGGCTGGGTAAAAATGTGCTGCGCTGTCCTCTGCCTAGGAACCTGTTTTCTACCTTGCATAACACAAGTAAGAAAAATCCCCCCACTTTAATGACAGGCTGCTCAAGAGTAGGTCCAGTCCTGGTTCAGAGGAGCACCCCAGGGATGAGTCTACTGTCAGAAGGATTCCAAATCAGTATCCCGTTACTGTGTACAGCAATCAGGCGTGCTCTTTTGGAGGACCTTGGCACTAACTGGCACGAGGTGGCATGTAATTTCGATATGAGTCGCAGGAGAAGTGGTTTTATCACGAGCCGCCTGCCCCTTGCACGCTTTGCACAGCATCGCAGAGCTGCCGGTTCCTGCTGTGGCAGCTCTCAGCCACGGGAGGGAACCTGGCCCCAGCCATACAGGCCAGACAAGGCTCTTTTCACAAGCCAGTATCCTCGGGACAGGGTCCAGCGGGACTTGCTTACTCTCCAAAGTGTTTCTCTCCCCACACCCCCGCCCCCCGCCCCCCCCCCCCCCCCCCCCCCCGCCAGGTGCTTGCATGGCTGCTTCCTCCTCTGCAAGATTTGCATACTCCCAAAGAACACGGGCTCCTTGCAAACCATCAGCAAGTAAGGAACTGGCAAATGTCTCTGCTCTGCCCTGCACTGCAGGAAGAAGGGCACGGAGGCACGTGGCATAGGTTGTCCTAGATCTGGGAAGGGCCAGAGTACCCTGTGATGCACCTGGAAGGCACGCAGGTTTCCTCTGCAACAGGGCTTCCGAAATTGTGTCCTTTGGTGTACTGTTTACAATAAAAAAATTACTATACTTATTGCAAGGCCACAACCACTCAGTTCCTGGACCCTTCTAAACAGCAATATCTACAGTGACCCATCATTTTTTTCCACCAGGGGTTTGGTGGTGGAAGGTGTTGCCCAGGAGCCACTGCAAGCTGGCAGAACTCTCTTGCCTGGAGAGGCTGGGACACTGCACTCAGGCTGGCCATCCCCTCTGCCCACTGGCACTGCCGCCACTTGCTGTGAAGTCTGGGCTGTGTGCCATGGGCTTGGGAAGCAAGGAGAGAAAACCTAAGCGACTGATGTCACAGGGCAATCTCCCTCCAGCAAAGCATGCAGAGGTGAAATTCAAACAGAGTGACACTGCTGCAGCAGAGAGCAATGCCTGGCTCCACTCTGGGACAGGGGATGGCAAACCTGCCACAACTTTGACTTTGGGTCTGTCAAAGCAATGGCACAGACTGCCCTCCTTTCATTACATACATTTTTCTAATGAGCTGGGTAATGTAATTAAAATAGAGGGTTTTTTGGTTTTTTTTTTAAATGAAGTTATTGGTGGCTTTTCTGGATTGATTTATTGATTGCCATTAGTGCTACCACAGAGGAGATCTTCTCTGCAATGGGGGCAGTGTAAACTGCCAGCAGATTCCTTTGCTCACTGGCAAAACTCATCGCCTGCTCCTGCATCATGCGCACTTGCTGTTACTTAACATTCAGCTGTAGACGTTTTCATATAGGCAGAGGCTGAGTAAGTTAGGACTTCATTTGCCTACTGCTTGAAACTCCCCGTGGACATCCTGAGGGCTCACCACCTCAGGCCAAATCTGGCTCTGCGCAGATCTCACAGCATGCAGGTCTCCTGCAGCACAGCATCCACCTGGTGTACATACAGATCCCACCCTAGCAGCCAAGCGGGGCTGTAACTTCAACAAAGCCAGGAGCCAACACCTCCTTCAGAAGCAAGACAAATATGTTAAGTGGTATTTTGTCGCTCCAGAGCCACAGGTAGGAGAGCTGCTGGCTCTACACCATCAAATTGTACCTTGCCTCTGTGTATGCCATTGTCTTCCTATGGCCCACATGAGACAAGTCACCTACTTAACACTGTGCCAGGCATAAAACTGCCCATAGGAAGGCCTGTAGCCCCCTGCACAGATGAAATATGGCCCATGGGCTGCTTCTAGGTGAGACAGAAGGACCTATTGAGTTCCTCAAGCTGCAATACAGCAGCTGCCTCCCACCACACAGGAATAATCTGCTGCTGTATGAAGCAGCTGCTCCCGAAAGCTAGATGGGATAACAGTGGGCACCTGGGCTGTGGAGCTGCAGGTTGGGGATCTAGGTTTATTTCAGGATGGGGAAATAATAAACAAGCCATAGGTGAATGAGTGAGTCCAGAGGAAAGAGAGCAGGCAGGAGAAAAGGGAAGAGGAGGATGAGGAGAAGGAGGAGAAGGCACAAGCAGAAAGGGAGGAAGTAAGCAGGAATCGGTTTAACCAAAAGACAACGCAGGAACATGCGGAAATCCCAACAATGAGATTAAAGTCAGGGAATCAAAAGGAAACAATGTGAGCAACCAAATGAAGCAAGAGGAAGGTCAATTAGAGCTGACCTGGAAAACAACAGCAAAGAGGCTGGCACCGTCAGCCCCTCACTAACGCGGTTAAACTTCCTGGCTGATATTTTCGGAAAGGCAAGGGAGGGAAAGCAATCTGCTCCCTCAGCATGTTGACAGCAGCCAGGCATCTACCTGCTTTTTCTCAAGGATATACGCCGCAGAGATGCAAGTTATCTCAGAAAACCTGTTGACATGTGTTAGGAAACAAGAACAAAGCGCTCACTTAAACCTCTTGTCAGGTTACTTTCTAATGTGCAGTAACATCCAGAGGGAACCAAACTCAGCTGGCTGGTAGCTGTTAACCATGCTTAGATTTCCCCTGAGCTTGTTATCTATGCTGTCAGGTAATGAACTGACACGACTGCGCCAGCCTGCATCTGATTCCTGCTCAACAGCCTCAACAGTGCAATGCTGGGAACAGCAAGGTGGAAAAACAACACGGAGAGATTACCCTGCCACCTTGCCATAAGGGACTAAACACTTACTGCTGCCCCATGGCAGATGGAAAGATGAGGGGATGCTCCTTACCTGGCAACAGCCACTTACTGATACCCCTCACATCCATTTTGTGGATTGCCTTCAGAATGCACTCAAGTCTTAAGATATTCCCCTGGGTCCCTCCCAGCCCTCAGGCATACGGACAAAATGTGGGAGTGAACTTCTGTGGAGGGACAGCCATGTTAGGTAGCTCCAAATCCAGCTGAATGACTTTCTACATACGTTTTCAAAAAGAGGAAAGCAAGAGATTTTTTATTATTGTCAAGCTTTCAGTTTTTCACCCTCAATGGCTTCAGCATTCCTTGGCATAGCTTGATATTTCTTGGGAAGAATTGAAAGCACAATAAAACAATTAGTTCTGAAATTAATTAGAACTTTTGTTGTGTTGGGGTTTTACCTCACTTGTCACAGTTTTGGACTCAAGAGGCTCATGTGTTCAAATATTTTTCAGTATTCTTCAGTGCAAGCTGAAATTCCATAAATCAGGAAATTAAAACAATAGGGGTTGGAAAAGAAAAGGAAAAGGATACCCCACCACCCCAGTTTGTAAACCTGAAGCATATACAAAAGCGTAAGGGTTGGAAAGACTGTATGTAGTTCCAAAGAACAGAGGAAAGCAGAGAGTTTCCATGCTGGTGTTCAGTTTGCAAAGAGCTTTCCCAAGCGTCATTAACGCAATACAGCTCTAAAGCAGACAGTGGTAGAAATCCCCCAAACACGTACATAAGCGTGTACATCTACAGCACAAATTCCACCTAAAATCAGAGGGTTTTGTGCATCCACGTGCCGGAGACACTTCTGGAAATTGTGTATCTGCTGTGACTGACACCAGCAGAGCCGCTCTGTCTTTTTGAGGGAGTTGCAAGAAGGCAAGACCCTGTAGCTGAAGGGGGTGGCATGGCAGGGGAGCAGTGGCACCATGCCATCAGGATGATAATGTCACCTAGAGCCCGAGTTCCCTGTTGTGTGTTAGAGAGTTGTTCAGGAGAATTTCACTTGCTTCCCAAATTCTCTATTACCTTTCACAGCAGCAGTGATTTCCTTTGGAAACGTGCTCTTCAAGGATTTTTGCAAGAAGTCAGTGCCTTGTATATCCAATTTCTCTGTTTAAAGAGATCCTCAGAGATCCCAGAAGGTCTCTGTCAGAAACAAATCGCTTTACCGAATTTAACATGCTTCATTAAGCCACTAATACATATAAAGGTGCAACAATTCTTTTGTCTTATTGCTGCTTTCTTGTAGACCTTAAAAAATCCTCTCTACTTTCTTGGGTGGCTAGTTAACTGGAAAAGTCTAGGCTTCACAAATCTTATTTATATTTTCAGTTTGCAAAGCTGTCAATGCCTTCTATATAGCAGTTTCAGCATAGGGGGGTTGCCTTACCCGGTCCTGAGGATAATGGGTGTGCACATACCAATCTGAGTGCAAATGGGACCATTTCCCAAGAATCACACCCAGCACAGCAAATTAGTTAGTCTGTTTCCTCTTTAGCCTGTTATTTCATAATAGCAAGCTAAGAAAAGAAGGAGGGAAAAAAAAGAGTCTAAAATGATCATTGTAAGATCATCAGGCTTTCAAGTAGATTGCAAAGGAAGATGACTAAAGCCATGAACAATAGCAAATGTTTTCTAGTGAAAAATAAATCTGAATATTATGGTAATACTCTATGGCTTTAATACGCCCAAGAACAAACTGTGATGTGCTGCTTCTTGGAACCAATACATTATTTCCTCATTTTACTCTCACTGTGGAAATCCTGTTGGCACCTAATGGCCACAGTGTTGTCTCAGTGGTAATATCCCCTTGTCAATGAGCTTAAGGAGGCCTTTTGTGGCCTGTCTCTGTTCCATACCAACACTTGCTTATCAGCAAAGCCAGACCCAGCTCAACTGGAGCAGGCAGTATGGGGCAAAGAAATCTTGTGCTAATCCTTGAATACTATAGAGCCATCTCCCACGGAAAGTCACTTGAATTGGCATACTGCCTCCATTTCTTATTTCCCTAGAGTACTGTGGTCATTCCCACCATGAGCAATAGTGACACTAATGCTTCCATTAAGGCTAATACTTATACACATGCCAAAGTGTTTCCTCATGATTATATTACAGCAAAGCAAGAGACAGCAGTGCAAACCTGAGAATTTATAGAGATAAATGCTCTGTATATTAAGCAGATGAAAGGGTAAGAAGGAAGCTCTGAAGCCTCCATCTTTTTCCTTCCCAGTCTTGGATCTGATGCGGTTCACGTGTGTTTGTGAGACATGCTCTAAGTTTCCTGCAGTAACCATACAAGTCCTGATTTCATGGTGATAAGAGTGAAAGCAGCACTGGACATGCCATTAATAGAGCAGGGTTTTCCTTCAGCTGAGAGACACGTTGCTTTGAAGAGTGCCGATCTGAATAAAATCAAGAAGCTGGATGTGTTTAGTATGTAGGGCCTGCCAATATGCATTAGGGCTCATCCAGATAAAAGATGCCTAAGGGACTGACAACTCACAGGTTCTCAGAGGAAACTACAGCAGCCTGGCCAGTGCTAATGGAGCTCCTGTTTTGATTATGATCACATACTCTTCCTCATTCAAATGCTATTTTCTTTCTACTGTATTTCAATTCTGCCACAACAGACTGGTTATTTAAAATGCAGGTAGACAGACTATTTTATTACTATAGAGTTAACGAGATATGTTGGGGGCGGAAAAAGTGCTATGGGTCACGAAAGGGAAGAAACAATTCACTAAGACAGCATAACATACACCTACTAGATAATTATTAATTAATTGATGATGATAAGAAGGATTATCTGTTTGGAGCACAAATTGTATTACTTTACATATGTTTATAAGACAAAAATGGATCGCATATTTCCAAATAACATATCTTAAAACACAACTCTGAAATTCTTGCATCAATGCTTCTAACTCATTTTAAAATGCCACAAAAACTCAGTTTATTTCCCTAATGTTCTGTGCTTCTGGGGTTTAAAGAACTTTCCTTTGAACATCTGAAGTCCTCTAAACCATCTACAGTGCTAGTATAGTCCATCTAAGTTTTGCTGTTATTTGCATCCACACACCACCATCGCTTTCCCCAAACCAGTCCAGACACCATCATATCCCAGTTTCTCAGATTTTTCCCATATGGTGAGGAACCCCTTGTAATACCTGAGATTTATGCAGCCTGATAGTGTGAACAGCAGGTATGTGGCAAAATAAAGCAACAAGGTGCTCATTTGCTTTCTAACCATATGTGCTTATCTCACGTAGCAGCACTCAATACAAAGAGAATAAGCTGAGAATTTGAGCACAGTTACTGATTTATTTTGATGATGGAAGAGAAAGACAACATTTTGCTGCACTCTAGGGAAGATTTCTGATGCAACTGTATGATAGCTTAATGGCAAATTATTTCATGTGCTGTAGAAGTGGTAGAAGATTGACTGGCTAGACTATTTTCCCCAAAGAGGCAGAGAAAATGGGGACTAGTAGACCTTCATCTGGAGTACTGTAGGAGTCCAACTGGCTACGTCTGTCTCAAGCTCTGTGATGACCAACCCAAACTGTGCTGAGTATTTGTAGGGATGTTTTTCTTCACTTTTTTTTTTTTTCCCATCATTGCTATTGATCACATGGAGACACATGAAAAGCTGTGTGGGTTTGTGCAATACACCCCTTTGGCTTGCACCATGTACCCACACACTTCTTAGCCCAGCAAGGGTGACAATTCCCTCTCTCAGAGCTGGACTGAGCACCCCACTCTTCGCAATGTCACCAGTGCCTGCTTCCCAGCTGCAGCCTCACAAATGTCCGTGAGATCCTGCTCTTAGCATGGCTGCAGGTTGGAGCTGCAAGGCACATGTATTCATGGTGCCAGCAGGAGCCTGTGCAGAATGGTCAGGAGGAAGGTGTTTCTCTTCCTTAATAAAGTATCTGGCCAGGTTTCAAATGCCATTTAAGAATTTATGTTGGCTCCATAGGGATACTGTGTTGACAAAGAGTTTTATCACCAGAGGTGCACTGCTGTAATTAGAAAATATGTTTTAAAAACCTAATAATAAATTATTTCACTAGCTTATTTCACTAACTGTCCTTTATCAAGTTGTCTTCTCTCCCGGTTCCTGTCTGCTTGCCTATCCGTTTTTTGCATTCGTGCTGGACGGTGCAGGAGCCCTCCATAACTGGCTCCAAACACCGGAAATTATGTTTAGGCAAAAAGCATCAGAAAATATAATACATGAGTGTGGGAACCGGAATAGATTCTGGACCCAGACAAAGTCCTGAGAGATCAGGCTAGTGGGCTGAGCCTGGACATGGAAAAATAGCATGTGATTTTAACAGAGTCCTATGCCATCAGCCTGGGGAAAGGTCACTTGGTGTCAGTGACTTGGTTTCCTCACTTAAGAAGACAAGTTTATTTTGTAGCGCGCAGAGATGTTAGGCTCAGCTAGCATGCCTCGGTGCTGCACCACTGAACCCAGGCAGGAGCAGCTTCAAGAGCTCTGCTTCCCCTGCTGATCAATAACTGAATCACAAAGCTTTTCAGGGTTACGAAATCGACCAGCCTTATTTAAGAAGCCAACCACCAAGCCTTTTAAGGGCTGGTCAATACGTAGCCACCATGATTTGGGGGGTAAGGGGAAGTTTTCTTGGAGGAAAAAACTTGGCATTTTGTAACGGGGAATGCGAAGAATTGATCTGCACAGCTGTTTTAGTTTCTTTTTCTCCCATACTCGTTGAACTTCTTTCCCAAGCCTGGAAAGGAGAGAAGGAAGGGGAAGAGGGGAAGGGAGAACCGGCGGTGGCTCTGCAGCTGGGAGGAACTCGAGCCGCACACATTGGTGCAAGCTCTGGCTGGGTACGCACACACGTATGACGTGACTAACTGGTTACAGGGAGCACAAACATTGCAGCGGGCAGAACAGAAATGGGGACATCCTAGGAATCTCAGAGTTATCTGAGAGCCACACTGGGGCCTCCCTTTCTGCATTTGTGTCTTGACTAGCAGGACAGGTAGGCAGTCGCTAATTCATCATAATTGTATGATGATATAGCTAACAATAGAAGCAGCATTGCTAAGTATTCCTATTCCTCTGTGAGACAGTCTGTATTTGATTAGGATAAGTGGTGCAGCCCCATGTGACTGAAGCTTACTGACAAAAGCCGCTTTTACTGTGGATAGTATTTACAGAAAAAAAGACGTGCCCAAGAGGAGACTGTAAGATCAGTTGAAGAGTCCAAAACAAACTCAGCAGAGCTCTGAGTAATAACTAGAGAGCTGCCTTGCTCTGCTGGGTTTATTTTCAGCTCTTGCCCAGACAGAGTCACCTGAGCCTTCAGGTTGATAAAGGCCAGTGGGTTTAAAACATTGCATGTTGAAACTGGCCACCCTGTAACAACTGCATCACTTTGCATCCCTATGCAGTCATAGAGATGGCTAAACCCACCCCCAGACAAACCCCAGGGCACAACTTTTTAGCTTCAAGATTTCAGAGGCTGGCATGGGTGGCAAGACGTTAACTACAGCAGGCTGAGGGAGTATGTTTACTCCCTGCAGCTCTGCATGGAGCTACGCACTCTCCTTGTTAGCCTGGCCTCCCCTTGTTAGGATGATGAGCCGAATTCTGCCTGCACTTACACTTGCATGGTCAGTGTTTGCCACAGGCTTGAGCTGAAATGCAAGAGATGATATTCCTGCATGTTGCAGTATGGCAGTCCGTGCATTAAAACACACAAAACATTATTCTGTATTTTAAGACTGCACACAAAAGGAAAACAGTCCTACATTTTTTGTGGATAGGAAAAGCAGTTCCTTTCTCTATATTCTTTTATTATGGGTATTTTACTTTGAGCAGGTTACTTAACTACTTTGTGCCTTAGTGTACCTAATTTTGTAACAATATTTCTGTTAAATAAAGCGTGGAAATACTAAATTGGGTCAAGTTTGAGAGAGACTGACATGTGTGGTGGCATAAATACAGGTTGCAGAGGTGTTCTATGATACACAAAGTAAGTATAGCAGCTGTTTAATATTAAATCTACCTGAAAACTGTATTACTTTTTAACATGGAAGGATGTACAGAGTTCCCAGCTCAAATGAGAGCTGCTAAGGTCGCCAGAGTCCAGTTTCAGAGCTGATCACTGCAAAAACTCTTGTGGATACCTGTAAGATGTTAATTATTTAAGAAGGTAGCATATGGGTGATCTTTTATAATGAGCCAGGTTAGACACAAAGATCTCCATCCCCATTCCTATCCAATGCAAAACCATTATCTAAACATGTTCCAGTGATGGGGTTATGATAGTCTGATATCATCAGTGAACTCCATCAAAGTATATGAATCACCTTCACATGTTGGCGATAGGCCCTGCACATCCACATGTATTTTCCTAAGAGCTGTAGGAAGAACCCTGGTTAAATCACTTCATATGGGAATCCACATGTAAAACCAAGGCAAGAGAGGGTCATACTGTAAGCACTAATAATAATATACACTGCATGATAACAAATTCATAAAAGTCCTTCACTATTATCAGCTTAATCACTTGCTCTTTTCTTGCTTTGCTCTCCATCATTAGTATCTCATTTCGAAAAGAGAATCACTTTGGATCTCTTCAATTACTACTAAAGCACTGCAGAGCACTTGTAAAAGATCAAATAGATTTAAAGACTAGGATCATTGAGCTTGGCCTCCCACATAGTGCAAGCTTGCATAGTTTCTCCCAACAACTCCTGCTGTGAGTTTATAATTTCTGGTTGAAAAACCAGCTTCAAAGCTAGTTTGTATATACTCACTGGTGTGTCCAAACCAGTCCTGTAACTAAACCATCACCACTGCAGCAGGAGCAAAGCAGCAGCTCCCTGAAAACCTGGGTGAAGAAAACAGCATTTTGTCTGGCTGTGATGATCCCCCAACCAGCAGGGACTGCACGACCATATGATAGCCCAACACAAAGACACTTGCTTAAGCATCCCAGAAGAGCTCAGATGTTCATGTTGTAAAGCAGCAGCTGTCTCCTGAGCAGCTAGATCTTGAGCAGCAGCTGCTGCCAGTGCATCATCTGCAGGGCTAGTCAGTGCCTGGCAGCAGTTCCTACCTGAGCTGATTTTTCAGTTTGTGCTATCCTGAAGGTTGAACAAGAAACACTGCCAAGTGATGCAGGAGATGGCAGCTGGTTTGTCAGCCTTGGCCCTGCCCCCCCTCTGCCTGTTCGTCACTGAGCCTCATGGCAAAGCCCATCCCCTGGGAATGCTGCCAGCCACAGCCCACCAAGCTTTCTTTGCTAGCAAGCAGCAGCAAGGCTGCAGACTTCAATCAAACTGTTGGTCTTTGCTGGCACCTCCATGCAATCACAGCAGCTACCTGATGCTCCTTAATATTAATGAAGCAGCAGCAAGAACATTCTGGGTGGAGAAACTGTGGTGGAAAAAAACTAGTTAGTAAATGAGTATTCCCACCTACTAAGTATAACAACTGCTTTGTGTTAGCAAAGAAAACTCAGTTTTGCCAAGGGGAAGCGCAGAACCTGCTGGAGGCTCACAAAGATTTACTGCTGATGATTATTCCACCTCCTCCACCAGCTGCTAAAACTGACCATATCATGAAACAGGTATGTGATATGGCATCTTTAAAAAAACAGGGCCTACCTGATGCTCTACCACTAAACATAAAACCATGCACTTAGGAGGTTAGACAACTAAAGAGTCTATTCATTCTTCACCACCTAATCTGCTCTGGCAAAATCTGCTGGTCTTACAGCATCATGTGAGGGTAACCAGCTATTGCTTCCATTAGTCCAAGGTGTGGGAGGCTCTGGAGAAAGTTGCAGTTGTAGATGCCTCACTAATAATTAAACCCTGCTGGTGTCCTCTCACCTTTCAAGCCGGAGGACAACCACCTCAGAACTACCTCAGGGTCCTCAGCAGATCAAAACCATCTAACAGTGAGATGGAAGAAAGACAGACTGACAGAGGCATAGCTGAAGGTGTAGGTTCTTCAGAACATAAGCACTAAGGTCTTTTCAGCCATGGTCGTATGGAAGGAATTACAGCGCAGGGAGACATATGGAGCCAGGCTAAGAATGGTCTGGAGAAAAATTTTTGTATTTGTAAGAGTAGGTTGAAAACCAGACTGCTCATTTCAAAGGAATTTTGCCATTTTAAAATATTTTTTGCTCCAAACCAGCACTACAAATATTCAAAATTTTCTTGTAACATGTTGTATCAAATATCACATTCATTTGTAGGCTTTCTTTTCCAAACAGATTTTCAAAGTTGACATTTCCAGAGTGTGCCTCACAGCTGATGAGCTGTGGTCTTTCAGTGGAGAGATGCTGCAGTGAAATGTTGCTGGCTGACTCCTTCTAACAGTGGGGTTGAAGGAGCATCATGAGGTCTGGGTATCACAAGTTAACAGCATGTTACTGTTATTTATTCCAGGCAACCAAAGCTGGCCACAAAACTTTTCTGTCTGAAAGATGAAATGCCACAGCAATACAGAAGCTCATTACTTTTGTTTTCACTGGAATGTTTACCAAACTTCAATATTGTGTGCGAGTTAGCAGAACAGAGTGTACAGAGAAATTCACACAGTGACTTACTTAAACTGGCAACTATCTCAGAAAAAAGAGAGTCAGTTCCTTCCTTTCTAGCTCAAGCAAAATTCTCACCAACTTCAATGGGATTATCACTAAAATGAAAAGAGTTTGAGGTTTGGATCTGACCCCTTTCCCTTTCTGACCACAGCGGAAGGCAGATGATCTTGCACCGCCAGCATGACAGCACGACAGCAGGAGATGCCAGCTAGTGACTTCAGAAGATCTGCAGCTGCCCCGGGTAACTAAAGGCACCGTCCTGCTCTTTCCGTGGGTCACTCTGAGGGAGCGGACAACAGTCACGCAGTTTGACTGCCGGGGCTCAGCAAAAGAGGTGGCACTTTCTTTCAAGGCAGAGGCATGACATGTAAAGCCAGAGGCCAGTGACCTGTGACCGAGTCAGAAACATCAAAGAATCTTCCTGGGGAAAACCTCCCTGCACATTAATAGGGATTGTCAGCTCTAGCTCTTGAGAGGCACCGTCCTCTCCTATGCCTCATGTCTCTTAGGAGCTGGCACATTGAATTGCCTCAGGAAACTCATACATGAAGCTGCCCCTGTGGGGAACAGCGGGGGAAGCCCTGACTAAAAGGCTCTGTTGTATTATTAAGGTTGCCCACAGTAAACCAAGGTAACCTTGATGTTAATTCCTGTCAGCCTCTTTCAGTTTTATTATAAAACTGCACACACCCCCACCTCGCCTACTCCTCTCTCTCCTGTTAAAAGAAACTTCACAAGGCTGCTGAAGTAAGAAAGCCTGCCTGCAAGATTAACTAAATACACACAGGCCTATTTTAGATAGATGCGTCAAGCTAAATACAGCAGCCTTCAGCTGCTGGAGGGAGTGCTGCGTCGCATCCAACCCCGCTCGCCAAGGCGCATTAATGCTTTAGCAACCAGAAGGAAAATACAGTCTGAAATACACCGAGTCTCTTCTTTAAGCAGCAAAACCAAAAACGCTGGGGCTAAGACCAGAATGAATGCTTCCAAACTTGTCACATTGTTTGGTTTTGTCAAGCCCACCTCGGAAAACAGCTGGGTGCTGAGTGTGTTTCCCTGCCCACAGGTTGTGTCCGCAGTCCCTGGCAGATGACTGTGATGGGCACCGTGCATCAGGAGTGCGTTCAGTGACACAGAAACACCCAGTATATCACCTCTGGGATCATGTGATCATTCTTTACCCCAAATTTCCATCCTTTTTTCCACTGCACTACTGTGCTGTGCTGATAAGTTGAATGAGAAAACTCCTGATTTTCTTGACTTCTTTCTACAAGGAGGATCTATAGTCTCTAGCATGTTCCTCTGCAGTTTATCAGCTTCTGCAGAGTCAAGCAAAAGTGTTTCTGTAGCCAAGAAGGACTTTGACGTACTCCTGGGCTGCAATGTACTACAGGGCTCTTCAGCCTTACTCTAAGCCCAGCAAGTTACAGATGGAAGTGGGGGAGGAAGATGACAGCAGAACGGATATGTTCATTGTATTGTACAATAGAAGACAGCCACACAGGGCCAAGACACCCTATATTAAAAATAATACACTTTACCTAAAAAAGGACTGTTACTATATTTCAAACAACAGATTTTAAAGGTCTGAATCATCTTGGAGCTGAATGTTCTTCTGATATTGGTTTTGCTTTTCTAATAGTCCTACGTAAATATGCTTGTGTTTACTTATGAAGTAAATTTAGTGGTGGTGAAAGTCTACCACCAGTTCTTCTAGATTAAAAATATTTTGCATTGGCTACATAAGATATGTGGTTTAAGCATTTCTAGCTGTTTTTTTCCACCAGACTTGGAAGTCCTGAGTCCCAGTGAAGTGGGACTTTCTCCATTCACTTGGATGGGAATGATGCAGCAGTTAACCTCTTATTTTGCTCCAAATAATGTGAAAGGTTTTAGCTATCACTTTTATGAAAGAGTAACTTATTAGTATCCTTTCTTAAACAGCTTTGTGGTTTTAAAAGGCTAGGATCAGCAAGTTAAATATTTCCTTCTGTGTTTGTCCCGTTGTCAACTAAAAGTAAAATTAAATTGTAAATTAAAATACAGGGCTTGAGGTAACACACTTTTTACACTCGAAGGAGCTGAAAAAAACCACCTTCTCAAGCCATGAAGACCTGGCTGAAGGCACTGGTTGCCATCTTTTAAATGGAATTGGGATGTGTGTGTTTGCTCCTGTGTATGAGGAGAAATAAGGAAGCCAATGATTTTCCATGCTTTCCAGCTGAAGTATACAGGGAGGAAGCACTGGCTCTGGTTCATGCCGAGAGCAGGAAATAAATCAGCCAAACCTCCCAGCGTTTGTCAAAAATAAAATTTCCCTCATCAAAAGAAAGGGGTATCCCTCTCCCCGACTTTGCACAGCTCTTCCTTCACCTGTCTCTCCAGTCCTTCCTTTTTCGTCCCTTTAGCATGAACTCTGACTTCTTTTTCCGACCCATAGGAAAATAATGCTGATGATTCTTCAGGCTGGAGTATTGTACAACAGCAGCTGTCTGTCTTTTTCATATCCCAGTCTGATAGTTTACAGCAAATTTTCATGTACTTTTAAAAACAACCGCAGTTACTCAGGAGTGATTTGAAGGCAATACTCCCAGTTTCAGGAAGCCTGGAAAAGGGGTCTTTTCCTACCCCGTCCAATCTACTTTGTTTCCCCACTGTGACAGCCCACCACAAGCCACCCTGGAAGCAGATGATCTTTTCTTCTTATTCGTGTAACTCTGGTGGCAATGCAGAACTTAACCCTTTGCAATGGAGCACTGGTACCAGGACAAAAGGTCATTTCCACCCTGAAGGCCACATCACAGACTTTTTTTCCTACTTTTCCAAGGCCATCTCATTATTTTTTTCCCGCTTTATGAGCAAGGTCTAAATTATAAGCATGTGCCCTGGGCCACCTTTTCTGTGGCCAGTGTAGTCTGCTAATGGCAGCAAAGTCATACTGCACCCTTGCTTTGGTGTTTATTCTGCCCAGACACAGTAAGATCGTTTCCCATTACACAGACAATAGACAAGTGTCTGGAATCTGACAGCCATTAAAGCAGACATCGTTAGTTCTGCATAAACACTTAATTTTCCTTGATAGCCATATTATAAATATATACGAGTCTACAGTATTGAACCAGCAACAGATCTGCTGTAATTGCTAATCAGATCTCTGCTGTTTGTCAGCATTCAAGAAAAATTCCTTGACATTTCCTAATCTCTAGATAAGGTAGGAGGATACCTCAACAAACCATCAAGGAAGGGAAGAAGTGAAAAATAATCCAGACTGGAGACATAGCATGGCTTCCCCATTGCTTAAACAGAAAGGAAGCCATCCCACAAATAACAGGCATATCTAGAAATTGGAAGGTTTCCATTTGGTCTTACCAAGTCTGTTTGAAAACTTAGGATCCAGGGCTTTGTACACCTCTGGGGATGCAAGCCAGCCGAAAACACGGAGGCCTGAGGGGAGAAGAGAAACACTGGAAGGAACAAGGCAGGGGGGATACAGGAGGCAGAGCAGTGACATTGTTTGAAAGAAAATGCTCTTACAACAGCTCTGAAAATGCCCTGGGTGCTTTGTTTGGCATTTTGAATTAGCAGTTTCACCTACCAATAGATTATCAGATCAGGTTGCTGCACCTTTATTAGCTATTAATTGTATCTGGGCCAGGGCAGCTCTTTGTTATGCTCATCTGGGAATTTTGGGTTTATTTGCTTAGCTATTAGAGTGGCAGGAGAGGGATTTTTAGCCTAAAAACTTCACAAAATAGTAAAACATCTTAGAGTGCTTACTGCAAAACCTGACATTCTGGAGAATTTCCAGACTGATTAAAAAGTGATCCTACACCCCTATAGACAGAGCAGCATTGTCTGTGGGGGAGGATGGGAGGATAATTAGTTTTTTTCCTTGCTGGAAAGTGGAACATGAATGACATAAACAACGATTTTTTTTGAAGGTGAAATAGGATTTGCAAGGTGGAAACCCCCTGAATTAAAAGTTGAAATTAAAGCAACAATCCTTATTATAGTTAAGAGGCCACTGTATTTCAGTCCTCTAGGGTAGAATTTGCAACACTACAAATCCCATAAAAGCATTTACTCACACATGACATGCCCACCCCCCCACCCCCAAAAAATAGTCGGGTGGAAGAGTGGAGAGCAAGAAAAAAAATTATGCCCTTTTTGCCCTTTCTGGGGGGTGAAAGATGAAGCCAGGACACTGAGACCAGTTTGTTGTAATTAGCACTAACATCAATAAGGAGCACAAGTTTTGCATCCCGTCACGCCTCTTATTACTAGAGTACATAACCTCCTAACCTCCACCCAAGAAAATGATATCATTGCATGAATTAATCATCTGGGCAAGTAATGGCAAAAGCGACCTCAGGTTTCCAGCACTGTCTCTGGCACCAGTGAATTGGCAATGACGTAAGCTTTCCTGGGAATATGCTGGCGTTTCGCCTGTTCCTGAGCCTTGCTGTTGACTCTGAGGGCAGAAGCAAACAATATAGTCACCCAACCGGTGATAAACACTGCAAGCGAACGCCAGGCTCCTGCCACTGCAGCATCAGAGGAATGCTCCTCCTGCCAAACTCCCCGTGTGCCTCTCCCACGGAAGATGTGTATCCTGAAACAGGCAAGTGCGAACTGCTTCCTTGGACATGCAGAGAGATGGACTTTCCAGGTGGGCTGAGTATCTGCCCCCTTATTAGTAAGGAGAGCCTCCTGCTCTGCACCTGGAAGCTATGCAGCCTTTTGCAGTATGTGAATAAGCAAGTTACTTAATTATTCCTCTGTTGCCAGGGCAGAAGTAAGGGGACATATGTTTATTATACTGGTAAGTTTATTTTCAGATGGCCAGGCTTGTTTCACGTCAGTTCTTGGCTCACTTTGTTGCTGTGAGTGCTTTGAAAGCTGGATTCAAACTCAACTATGTCCATGTTTTTTCTAACTTAGAGGAGCTGAAGGGCAAGAAAGCCATGAGAAATCAAGAGACAAAAATCCACTAGCTCATGGTATATGCCCTGTCTTTAACCTGGTTTTCAGTCAGCTATTCCAGGCGACAGGAGAAGAGCATGGCTCTATCCTACAGGAATCTGCAGCAGGTTTCCTTTGGGTTTTCCATCACCAAATACAAATATCATCTGTAAGGTGAAGCCTTTTTGTACCTGTGCCAGGTGAGTGCCCCTTCAGTCTCACTGGGGGCATGTGGACAAGCTGTGAGATGGAGGGGATCAGACGCAGCTCACCACCCCCAGCAGCACATCCCAGAGGCTTCAGGAGAGCTCGTGGGCACAAGGAAGATGTGAGCATGGAAGTGCTCTCTGATGGGAATTTCAGCCATGTTTGTGTTTTCCCATCTTCAGGCCACATGAGAAAACCACAGAAAAGGACCCCTGAGGTAAGAAATCTGGTGTCAGGGAGGAAGGAGAACTTTTTTTGGCAAATGGGTTTGGTGGATCCAAGACAAGGCATTTTTTGTTGCTTTTCCCTGCTGGGGCTTTCTGCCTTCCTCATCTTTTGAAAGGAGCCTCTGGCTATTGCTTTCTGGGCAGGCAGAAGAAGCACCTCAGCACTCATCATAAGAGTTAATTTCCAGCTGAGGTGAGATATCCACAGGTGAACAACATCTTTGTCTCAACAACACTTTCCTCTGGACCCTGGCTTAAAAAAACGAGGTGGTGAAAACATTTAAGAAGCAGCTAAACCTTTTAATGCCTTACAGCAATCTGCAGCCCCCACTCGGGTTAGTGACTGGGCTAAGGTTACCCAGCTCAGGACAGCCTTATCTTAAAGGCTTGCAGAAATGTAAACTGCAGAAGTGCAATTATAGCACCATCACTGCAAACAACATTCCCTGTCTACATGGTTTGATGCCACTTGTCACAATTGTAATCCAGCTTCCCCCACCTGCCCTGTCTGTTTAGCAGTCACTTGTTATCAGAGCAAAGGCAGTGAAACAAAAGGAAGGGCAGAGGCTAATTTGCTAGATGTGCTCCTCCTCTTCCAGATAACATTAATTTGTGGGCTCTAACCTGATCCTCAGAGATGCTCACCCTTTCTTCATATCATTAAAAGGGTGATGGCAAATCTGTGGAAGCAACTCAATAGGTTGTCACTTTAGCAGCAGGCAAATAACATCAGTTCTAACCAGTTAGATAACCTGTCCTGATTCCCCCCCCCCTTGCTTTCCAGGTATAGCTGGCTCAGCAGATAGGATTAATCCACTTCCCTACTCACTTGCACTCTCCATGTTAGAGAATCTGATTACACAGATTGCTTGCAATTTATCTCCACCTGCCATGACTAATGATCCAGTCTGACCTCCTCTTTCCCATTTTCACATCTCACTGCAGATCTGATACATACACAGACAGATGCACACACACTTGCTCTTTTTTGTTTGCAAACAGCTCACTAAGAGCTTCGGCATTTCCGTTTTCAATTAACCCAGAAAACTGTTTTCCCCACACTGCCCATGAGGTAATTTCTCCCTTTTGACTCGTCTTATTATATTTACAATGCACATGCTTCATACGTTTCTGCTTTATCCACATAAAACACAGGCGTCTCCGTGCAGACGTGCACAATGAACATGCAATGTTATAAACCCCTGCAGCACATATAAAGACAAAGGCACACGCTACATGCACTGAGTAAGTGCTGCCACATGCATTCCTGTCCCCTCCAAAACCTGCAGGAAAACATTGCCTGCAGAGTGCTTTCCTATAAACCAAAACAGCCTAGCAGCACAGGGTCAGTATATGATTCTGGCAAACCCCGTTCCCAGTCGCTCCCTTACCTTTCCTTAGCCTGCTAATCTGGGGGCCCTGGACCGATTCGCTTTCCCTCCTGCACACAAACTGCCAGTCCCTCCTGCTTCACATTCACAGCACACTAGCAGGATTCACCGTCATCCCATTCTGCTGGATCCTTATCACCCTATTGGCCAAAGCCAGACAGTAAATTAAATTAAGCTCCTCCTTATAACTATATTATCACAGGAACAGGATGAATAATTTAGTAAAACAACAAGGGTGTGCAGGCTCCGGTGTCACAGACTTCATCCCCACTGGCAGGCTTTTATCAAAGAGAGGCGGGTAAAGAAACCAGAATCTGTCACCCTCCTGAAAAGGAGACCTTAGATTACCCACTTGTATTTCCATACCATCCCTCTTGTCCTCCTCCCCCTAAACCCATGGCATTCCCTTGTTACTGTTGTACATCCATCCCCAGCCTACACAGTATTCCCCTGGTGAATGGTCATTAACATCTCAGTGAATGCAGAGATTTCTGTCCAGGCAAAGAGATACCGCAGCACATCAAACACTTTGCCTCTTTCCTGAATGCAAGACATGAGGAAAGAATAAAACCTTTCTGCATAAGGGAGTGACAAGATGAGCAGATCACAAGGAAATGGGAGAGTCTGCCTTGTATCATGGTATCTTCTGTTCAGCAACTGCTCTGTCATCCCGTCAATGCAGACGCCCAAAGGATGCAAGTACATTGCTCTGAAAAGAAAGGCTTATATATGCACCGCTTGGGGACTGTGATTTCACATGCCTGCTGTGGGAGTTTGAATTCCCACTTCAAAAACACACACCAAAGTGGCAGTTTCCCACCAGACCAAATGACTAAGCTGTTCTGTTTTGCCTTTTTTTTTTTTTTTTTTTTTTTTTCCTGGACCAGAAATTTGGAGTGACAACTAACTACACCTATATTTCCCAAGTAGTAGGTTTTTTTCAAAATGAACACAGCTCTTTTTCCTCTGCTGAAGCTTTGAGAAGTTACAGAGTGCTGCAGCTTCCCTTAACAGGGTCACCACTAAGACAAGCCTCAGACCACCTTATTTGTCTGAAGACTTGCACTAGAGCTCAAACTCCTTCAACCACCTCCTACACCAGCTCTCACCTCCCAGGACAGGCTGGCTGGGCAGCCCTCAGCTCTGCCTCTGGGCACAGCAGGGACATGAGGCTGAAGCCAAGCCCAAGTACCCATAGCTACAAAGGCAGACCACCGGTGACAGACCAGGGGTTTTCCTGAAAGCAACGTCTTTCTTCAGGCACTGCCTCCCCAGTGAGGGACTGGCAGGAAGCTGGGATGATGCACAGCTATTGCCACCTTCTAAATTGCTGGGCTGTCTACCTCTGTCACAGCCCCAGTGCAAGATGGTATCGTGCTGCCTTCTCCAGGAGAACAAGGGCACAGGAATGATGGATGCTTTTGAGTTTCCCACCATGTTCAAGGTGATCTAAAGAGAGAAAAAGTAAGAGTCTCAACCCATTTTTTTGTCTTTGTCTGTTACAGATTTCTCTGCCACAGATTCTCCTGTTCCTGAAGATACTTTGCTTTTGAAGAATGGCAGCTGCTCTTTTCCTCCTCTGTCCCTTGCAACCATCCAAACTTTTAAGAGCTTTTGTGTTAAAGGAAACCTTAAATTATGCACTTGGTGGTAGCTTCTGAGCAATTAAATTAAGCCACGTGGCAAGCTGCCCAATGTCACCACTAAAACTCAGGATGTTTTAGCATCATTTATTGAAGAGTTTTTACATGATGCTTTCTTAAATCACAAAAAGAGAGCAAATTAGGCTGTTGCCATGACAACTACAGAATCCGCTCAAAATTCAGGAGATGCTGGGGAGAGGTGAGAGCTCTTCAGTGGAGACCTCTGGATCATGAATATGTCCCTTGATTATCCAGTCCCTTTCAGGTTAATTCCTAGCATCAAAGCCTCCCTGACAAAAGGTTTAGTAATCGGGAGCAAAGCTTTGGCTAAAGAGGGTACAAACCAACTCTCCCAGCACTGATGTGAATTTACTTCTGGTGAGAGGTGCTCAGCTGAGACGTCCACAGAGCAATCACAGAAGTGGCAGCAGTAGTGCATAAACAGACATGAGGCAGGGTGGGGGAAGTGGCAGGAGGCTTCATTGCAGACAAGCACTGAATAGAAAGGCAGATTGTAACTCCATGGTGCAGTAAACTTGAATGACAACTTTCACAGAGTAGATGGAGAGAGAGAGAGAAGGAAGCAGGGTCCCAGCCACTGCCTGTGGAAACCCCCTGAAAGTTGGAATAAGCTGAGAAAAATCTTCCACCAGCCCTAGAAAAGAATTAAAGCAAGTAAGAGAATAAAATGGCAAGACAAAAAGCATGATCAGTGGTGTCAGAAGAAGCTGACAGGCTGAGCAAATGGAAGAAGGCTACAAGGGCTCTTTTGCAGGAAAGGAAACTATAATTAAATCATTGGTAGGATTATTGAATATTTTCCATCAAAGCTGGCTCTCTGTATATTTTTTTTTCCCAGCTGAACTTTTTTTTCTTGCAAGCCTTCTAAGAAAATCACTATTTTAGTAGAAATTTTTCAGTGAAGTCTTTTGGTTTTCAATTGCAAGAGCTGAGATATTTTTAGATGGAAATGAAGAACGTTTGCTTGGAAAATTTTCAGAATTCTTTGTAGTTTACAAGGAAGATCTCTCCTTCCTCATAAGTTTATTGCCATCGGAAGCTTTGTTGTTCTCCTTTGAAATGATGCCTCAATGGGCGTAAGAACCTTTTGGAAGGTAGGAACAATCAGTGGGAGCATATTAAAAATTAGAGAAAATTAAACACACAGGCAAATGGCGTAAACTTTGGAAGTTTCTCTCCCTCCCTCTTCATTCCCAGATGAGAGGAACTGTGTTTGGCAATGAAAACAAGAAGCAATTGAGAAATTTAGGGAGAGATATACGATTATATTGTTGTCAGTGTTATGCTCCAAGTAGGATACCTGCCAAGGCAAAAGCATACATACTACAGGGATCCAAAAGTTCCAGGAATTATGAAAAAAACCACCCCAGTAATAACAAATATGAATTTTCAAGACATAAGTACCCCCTTATCTGATGTCCTATTTAGCCTTCGAGTCCCAAGACTGACTGTCTGCCTGCCTTACTTAGGATGTTGTGGCAATATTTCAGTACCCTGAATTGAAGGTCTTGATCTTCTGATGGGGTCTTCTTCCTTGAGCCTGGGTACCCCTTTTTATAGTTGCTAACAAGGTCCAGCCTCTGACTGGTTGGAATGGAATATAAAACAAGTCTTTATTGGTTATCTACTTGCAGATGAGACTGGCTGTTTCTTTGCATGCCCCCTCCCTGCTCTCGCCTGCTATTTCACCAAAGCCTTGCAAAAAGCATTTATTAGCTAATGACACTGTGGCAGCAGGAGCAGGTCGGGATGCACACAAACCATGTAGGCTTGTTTTGGCCCACAATATATGGCAGAGACGAGGGCTTGAAATGAGCATTTTTTCATGCTGAATATATTGTGACACCCTCTTGAACAGCTGCCAGTTTGGGAAACATGCTTTTGGGCTGGCATAACAGCAGCAGAGGCATTCAAGTGGCAGTTTCCACAGAAATAAATCTAAGAAACAGAGGACAGGGTGAGACAGAGAAGAAGGAATAGGCAATGCATAGCAGGACAGGGATGGGATCCTTAGAAGTGCCTGGGATGCTATTTTCTGAAGCGAGATGCCTTTGGGACAAGGGGCATTTTACCTAGTCAGACTGAAGCATTATCCTGAGGCTTCAATGCTACTCCATATGTACATGGTGGCATCTATTAAAAACATATTACCATCCCACTGAAAACATATTTCTGTCTCCCAAACATGCTCTTAATTAAAAGAATTTTTCATTTTTCAGCAGTAGCTTTGTTATTTTAATAAAAATTTCAAGACCTTCTAGGTATCATGTCTTAATCTAGGAAAAAACCCAAACAATTTCCCTTCTGACATTCTTTACTTACTTCAGTAAGTAATGGTGAAGGGTCTAGAGAATGAGTCTTACGAGGAGCGGCTGAGGGAACTGGGGTTGTTTAGCCTGGAGAAAAGGAGGCTCAGGAGGGACCTTATCGCTCTCTACAACTACCTGAAAGGAGGTTGTAGCAGGTGGTTGTCAGTCTCATCTCCCAAGTAACAAGCAATAGGACAAGAGGAAATGGCTCTAAGTAGTGCCAGGGGAGGTTTAGTTTGGATATTAGGAAAAATTTCTTCAACAAAAGGGTTGTCAAGCATTGGAACAGGCTGCCTAGGGAAATGGTTGAGTGACTGTCCCTGGAGGTGTTCAGAAGACGTGTAGATGTGGTGCTTAGGGACGTGGTTTAATGGTGGACTTGGCAGTGCTAGGTAAATGGTTGGACTTGATGATCTTAAAGGTCTTTTCCAACCTAAACAATTCTATGATCCAATAACCTTTTTCTATGTTTAGTTTATTGGTTGTAGTGACTTCTTGTCATCTTAAACACCATAGCAACATGAGATCTTAAAAAGTCGTATTTTAACCTTCTATGCTATTCTAACACAAGAAAACAGAAATACCATGTTTTCCATGAGGGTCTTTGAGTGAGAACCTATTTAACAGCAATCAACTTTAAAAACACAAGTACACCACTTATTCACCAGCTCACCTACCATATTTTGTAAAACACCATTCCTAGGCCGTGGAGGATTCCAAGGCAAGAAGAATATCCCTGTTTACTGATGGAACAGGTTCCCGCCATCCCTACAAGGGTTAGAAAAGAGAGAGAGGTGTCCTAATCCCTTGTCAGCACAGGCAGTATTGCAAATGTTATGGCACTCATTTAGGATGCAGGAAACAGAGGGCCCAGATCTGAAGAAAGAAAACTGGAGGCTCCCCTCTGGGTCCTCCCCAGGGCAGAAAGCCACTGCACCAGGAGTTTATCAGCTATTCAGAAGAGACACTATCATTATACCTCTTGCATAAATTATTCTATTGTATAAGGGCTCTTGTAGCATTGGGACAAAGACTGAATGGATGAGCAATGGCCAAGGCACTCATCAGAAAGTGAGATTCATGTCAGTGGCTTGTAACTCACAGAGCACAGCTTCGACTTCTCTCACATCTCTATTGCCTCTAAGATTATTTCCATCCAAACTACAAATCCTACAGTGGATATACTTAACTGGAGACGGAAACTTCTAACTTTTTGTTTGTTTGCTTTCTTGAATTAGAAAAACCTACTTCATCTTCCAGAGGTTTTAGTCCTTTTGACAGCCAGGGAGAACATCTGGTACAAAATCCGAGGCTAAACATCATGTTCAGAAGGGACAGCTGAGCTGAATTCTTCTTTGGCTGCTTTTAAGCCAAGGGGCACTGCTCAGTCACACAATGTAGTTAAGACACCACAGGTAAGTTCTGTGCACTGACCAAATCTTTTTTCTTACCTTACTTATTCCCACTCAAGAATAGTTCTGGCAATGCCAAAGAACTCATATTAAGGGTGAAACTCATGTAAAATTAAAGCAGGATCATCATCCTCTGTTTCAGCGGAAAATCATCTAAAAAGGGCCAGTGCAGGCAATCTGTTGCAATGGAGTAGTTCAAGAGAACCAAGAACTGATTTGGCCAGTTGGTTTGCTACAGATATGCTTCTTCAGGTGCTTCCATGCTCTCACATCCTCCTCCTCCCTTCCCTGGTTGCCAGGCAACTACAAAAAGGACTGGAGAACACGCTGGAGAAAATCACCCTCTAGGGCACAGCATGGGTTGGAGTTTTCTTTCCTAAGGGCAAAGTGGCCTTGGCTTTGGAGGCAACACCTCACTATGAGACATTGCCTTGCATGAACACTGTTTGTGGGGCAAGTGATATATATCTATAATAACCAAAATAAATGCCTTCACAGATTCCAAGCTTGCTTCTGAGCTTTTTCTGGGGCTCAGCTGTTCCCCATCAATTCTGCAGATCAATAATTTAAGGAGCTCAAGCATAGAAATCACCAGCCTAGACAGCAGGAGTTTTCACAATACCAGCTAATCCATATAGTTGTTGCAGGGAGGATCAACTGTTGTAGCTGGCTATAGCCATGTGTTTACAGCACTGACTTACAGTGCATCCCATGGAGCAAATGCAAAAGGAACACAACATTTCTGACCTGAAACCTGTTTGCTTACAAAGGCTCGGGCACTTCTGGATGAGTAAATGAGATCAGCCACTAGAATGGGAAATGGAAAGCCCTGTACTGGACTCCATGAAGTCCCTTGGCCAACTTGGTGTGGGAAAGGCTCTCTCATTCTCCCAGATCTATCCAGCTTCCTTCCCTCAGGGTTTATAATCGAGGGATAAGCCCCAAGTATATGAATAAAACTCCTAGGATCTGACATTTGGAGCTGCAAAAGTATACCTACACCCTGAAATGACATCATAAGTATTTCAAAATACAATTTAGTTTAAAAGTGGTGACACCGACTGACAAGTACAAAGTCAGATAAAAAAGTACCTGGAAGATTAGACACACACCTGTGGCCTTACTTTCAAAACAAGCTTAATTAGCAAAGTTTTACCCTGTGTAGAATGAAATCTAACAAGGAAGAGGAGAGGAGAGAAAAGGGCATAGACCTTCAATTTCAGCAGCTTTAGTATTACTTTTTGTTTCCTGTAATCACACTGAATTCTCAATGCTTTTCAATATTTCAGACATATTTTTTAAACCTATTACTGCACAACAAAAACTGGTTTTTACCCCTGCCTCCATATATCATGCCAGGAAGGCCATCTTTTCTAAGCAAAGTTTTCCATTTTTGTCATCTAGTGTTCTGCCTAAAATGATAAAGGCTGTACCCTGAGGCCATTCAACCTAATAGCATTCACTACAGACTCTGAAGTCATAGGTTAGGACCATATCCTCTTCACCACATATCCCCAATATCTTGGGAATTTTCACAGTTTCCCTAAGAACTCACCTTCCCTCCCTTCCCCAATTGTTATTTCTGTATAATCCATGATTAATTTCTGCTGATCAAAATGACCCAGTCATAACCAGACCCACACGTTGCTCTTAGTTGAAAGAAGAAATGTTTTTCCTTACCCCTTATACACCTCAACCAAGGCTGCGTTTTACTAACAACAAGATAATTTCATGACTGCAAAGGTCCTGCTCTGCATCCTACTGTTCTTGTTTGAGCTTTTCTTAAACAACTGCATCCAGCCTTCAAGTTTACAGCTTACATCAGCCATAAGAAGCAATTTGTCCTTCAAGTTCTCTAGTGGTGCAATACAGGCAGTTAATTTTTGTTCCTGTTTCTTTTTTTTTTCTTTCCCTTTTTTTTTTTTTTTTCCCCTAGAACATCTAAGGTTCCCTTGTCCCCTAAGGTCACAGTTTGGCATGCTGCCTTTTCTGCTGAGGTTTGAAGTCCAAAGCAGTACTCTATTAAAAAAATCTCAATAATACCTCTGCAGTTCTCAGAATAGAAAGTTGAATTTCAGAGTGATTAAGAAAAGGAAACTAGGATTTGGGAATTTTTTTTTGCTGAGTTGTCTCTTTCCTCCTTTTAAACACCACTTAAATTTAGGACCTAAGGGTAGAAAACAAAACAGGTGTTCTGATTAAGTGCTCATTTCAGCTTTTTACTGTCAAGGTGCCCCGGCTGTTATGGGAAGGGTATGGATGAGATTATGAAATCTGGCAACTAAACTTTGCTATTTTTTAAAATGTTCCATCCCTTCAATCCTTTTACTGGCTCTAGAGGGAAAAGTCCTTAGAATAAGAAAATAAGGTAGGAAAGGATTTCCTTGAAAGAAACGGATAGGCAGGATGGACAGACATTTTTCTGCATGATACAAAGACCTCAACTACATACACTTGTGCATCAGCATCAGCCATGGCAGCCCAGCTGGGCTTGCTCTGCATAGCGGTGTATTTGACCCTATCACAAAACTCAGGACACTGCAATGGGCAGCTGTTGTGAGTATACAAGGGGGTAGGGGAGGAAATTGTGCAGGAAGGGGAGTGGTGAACCAGCAGGGTGGAGGGTGGATGATGTGGAAGGACTCTGGTGTAGCCGTGCAGGCTCCTCTCTCAGCCTTGTTCTGTGTGGAAGAAACGTGAAGGAATAAATTCTTTCACAAATGCACACATCCTAGCAGAACATTTCAAATAGCAGTCTGCAGTGGGCAAGAAACCACTGTATTTAAATGCAGCTCACTTCCCAGGGGTATAGGAATCAAATAAGAAACTACTCATAAGGCTGTGAAATGAAACTACATAAAACATTGACAGAAAAGTCATGTTTTAATTCAGAATACTCACTGACTGATGAGAGAACCAAAATGTGAACATGTTCTCTAACATTGATGGCTAAATGCCTTTCTTGAAGCACATTAAAGGAGAAGGAGACAGCAGCAGCACACTGGAATGAATTTGAGAGAAAGCTGGGCACGTACTACAGCACCAGACAGGACCAAATGACACAGCAGTGCAGCGTAGTAATTGACCGCTATTCCCACTCAGTACCTTTGGTATCTCCTCTGGGGTATCATAAATAATGTGACTTTAGTGTAGTTTTGGAAATAGGTTTTGTTTGAGGATAATTTTCTGAGATTGAGTAAGTCAGTCACCCCTAACATTTCTCAGAGTATCTCTATACAGCACCAACACCGTGTGAGGGTGCCTATAGTAGTTCAGGTCTGCATCCCATTCCAGCTGTGTTGTGTGAGGAGCAGGGTCAGCCCACTTAGGAGGAGCAGCTCAGGTCTTCCTGGTCCCAGTGCTACTGCTGTAGCCCCAGCTCTGGTGTCCACACCACCCTGCCCTGTGCTATGCAGCTGCACTTCCACGTTCTCATAAGGCAGCAGCTCTGGCTTTAGGGACTGTGATACAGCTTAAGACTGTTTACAGCCTTAGTAGTAAAGAGTGCTATATGGGATGCCTATAAAGCGCATAAGTGATTGGTAATAATACCCCATCAATTTTCACTGGTTTTCTCCAATACTGTCCTGCAAATACACTTCAGCAAAACCACATGGCAATTCTGTCTTCCTAACAGGAGAACACTTTGGCATGTACAGCCCAGACAGACTTCACACAGGTCTCTACCATGCAGTCTTCCCTATTTCTTGTTTCTACTTCTGCTGCTGCCTAAATGACCTGGCCTGAATGACGCAATGACAAAAAGGCAGATGTCTTTCCCATTTTCATGGGTTTTAAATTTGTGTCTTTGGTCTATTTCTCTCTCCAGTTCCTTATGTTTTTGGATTGAGCATATCTGGACAGATTTAAGTTTTCTATACCCTCCACACCCAGGACTCTTTTCCAGATGCCCTTAGACATCTCAGTCAAATGCTGTTTTCCACATAAGCTTCTTTTCTCTTCTTTGGTTCAGTAGGTTCTAAGAGACCCCACAGAGAAAGAAAGACAATACCAAGAGCTACAAATGTTGTAGCAATAGCACCTGCCCTTTCCTTTTAAGCATTGCTGGAAATCTCTGTCCATCCCATTCTTCAACATTGGACTTAGAGTAGAAGTTCAAAACCACCTTGTAATATATCCCCAGCGCAACTACGTGCTAAGGACTTACAGTAAAACACTCAGAGAGGTTTATATTTTCTAAAAAGAGCTGCAACAATTTATTTGTGTTGGGACTTCTTCTCCATACGTATTTATGGGTTCTGTTTACTCAAATGTAGCAATGTGTGAAATTCAACAAACACAGAACCTCACAGAGAAGTCTTCTGTCTGCTTTAATTAAAGAGAGAAGGAAACCGCCCAAGGATTCTTTACTGTAGTGAAAGTTAAAAGGATCAACAGGAACCACTGTGGGTAGATGAAGCTTCTACAATTTAATGACTTCTGACATGTCTTTAAGTCCTCCAGGCTTTCAAGCCATTAGATACAAGGAAGTTCACTGTGGTCACTAGACACAGATACTGTTCCAGATTATGTACTGCCAGTTGCTGAGTTGTTGAGAAAATCAAAACAAAACACCTTCTGCTTCAAGGAAGGAGAGAAAAACAACACTTTTAAAAATAAATAAATAAATAAAAACCTATAATACCCAGGATGCAAAGGATGAGGGCAGAGCAGCCTTTACCCTGACCTAAAGCTCTCCTGTTCTAATATGTACATCACAAGTAAGAAATAAAGAAAAAGCCAAATCTTGGGAATGTCAGCTAAGGAAAAAAAAAAAAAAAAAAAGCCTACCTGTGCAAAAGAGAGAGATTCATATGCAAATAGAACCCCTTTGCTTTCCCATATTCCCCACCATTTTGTCTGGGTTGAGCGTTGATTTGTTTACAGTATTTAAAGCTCCTTCTTTACCGAGTTGTGTGAAATCTAGCAGACACAATCTCATTGAACGACAAAGAATTTCATACATTAATGAAGAAGGAAAGAAAGCCAAGAATCAATTTATTACAACACATTAATTACTGCATGAAATAAAAGTTCAGATAATCAGCAGGAACCACAAGGGTGAGGTAAAGGTGAGAGAAGACAGAATATGCACTTTCTGCTTTGGTGATGAGCAAAAAAGGGCCCCATTACTACCAAACAAAAATGTAAGAAATGTACCTGGAGTTTATTATTGTAGAGGAAAAGAATTCTATTAAGGGGACTTCTGGGAGCCTTTCCTTTTGATAAACAGTTGCTCCAACCTTACACAGAGGGAGCAAAATAAAAATAAAGACAAATCAACCATGGCCAACAAGACTGAGTAGATAGGCACAGCTTGTTCTGAGACAGACATGTCACACATTGAAAAGGCAGCTGAAGACTTGGAGGAAAGTTTGGCCACAACAGGGAATTACAAAGAAAAAACACAAGAAAAAAACCCACCACAAAAAGCTGTGAAACTTTTCCCATAAAACAGGGTTTTCAAACTGTATGTTGTAAAAACGCATGTGCATGCATGGGTGAGGGGTGTGTGTTTAAATATTATAGAAGTCACACAATTGAGGGAAGTGGTGAAAATGTCATTACTACAGGATAAAATGTGAATACAACCATTTGTATGCCCATGCATGCACAAATGGAGTGGAGGCTCCTCTTTTGCAGTGTGTGTTGGAATACCTCCTGGAGGCAAAGCAGCAGGAAACTGCATCCTGCGAATCGAAGTGTCCTGGCATTTCTCGCTCTTATCTCCAATCAAATCAAAGAAGGGATAACAACAACCTTGCCCATAGCCTAGCATTTTCAGCCTTGTGTTTACTGCCTGTTGCCACAGCGTTGAGACCAGAACACAGTATTGCATGGTATGTGCTGTGCATATGATGTTCTATGTACAATGGTGCCGACAAGTCCCAGTAGCTGTGCTGATGCGCCGCCCCTACTGATGACCAAGAAGAAGCAATTCAACGCCACCTTCCACATTTTCACTTAAAGGTTTACTGGGAAAAACCCACAATACTAAGTATGGGGTATGAAAGTAACAACTATAATCTTGCTGGATTAGCTAGCCGAGTCAAATGTTGGGGTAGCAATTGCATTCTTTAGTTGCCCGTAAGGTGGCCTGCAAGTCTTTTCACTGGAAACGCAAGATGAAGATTTGTGGTCTTGTATTTCTGTGGTTCTAGGTTTCATCAAAATAAATACGGCCTTACAATCAGTAAGTAGATGATAAAGTTTCTTCATGTAGACATGAACCCACAGAACATAAACCAGAGCTACAGGTGGAAGCTCAGGTTTCCTGCAGTGCTACTAACATCTCCCGCTGTGTGAATAGTCAACATTAGAGAGTCATGTTGTGGGGGACACCTTTGGTACTTACTGCTTCTGGGTATTCCACAAGGCCACGTGGTGTGGAAAACTCTTGCTCTAAGAAATAAAAGATGACAGACTGTTAACTGCAAAAGGAAAAGGATCAGATGAATGCAAAACTGAGATACTCAGAGGATATGAACAAGGCACTGACAGGAGGTTTGCTCCAAAGGGACCATGCCCTCAGTCCTGCTGCTTGGCTGATGCAGAACACCTCAAAGATCACACACAAGTCACGAGTTGCAGTGACAGCCTAAGGAACTCCAGCATTTTTGGCAGTGCTCGCCCAAGCCTGTTTGCAAGGACAGTGTTTCCTGGAACCAGGGTGCTGCTCTCTTCCCTCGCAGCTCTCCCTCTCCAAGCTCGGCTGGTTGTTTTTGTACAGCCTCATTCACTGCATGCTGCACTTGCCTAAGGCTGGAAATCCATCTCCCCTCTTCTCCCTCCTCCCAGCCTGCCGCTAGTTTTGATGGGATTTTTTTCTCCCTGCATTATCCTGCTCTCTGCTTTTCTTTTCCTGAGCTGGGCCTGCTTCCTCCTCCTAATTATTCATGCAGGAGAGCAGATGGTGAGGGAGTGGATTTCTCACTCGCTGGGAGTGTGCTAGCTTATACAGACACTAGGTTTTGTCACACAAAGGGGGAATAATGCCAACTGCAGAAGAAAGAAAGATATTTCAGAGCCTGGTTCCTAGCATTCCCTGTTCTCTGTTCTTCATTCAAGCAGAATATATTTTGGGCAACACCATTCAGTTCCCAGTGTGTATTTATGACAGTTGCATCACATCATGTCTCTAATTTTAAATTTTTAATTAGGCTGAGAAAACAATTCACAGAATGTCATTTATCAAAATGAATACAGCTTTTTAATCTCAAGAAATAGCTGCAGTTCAATAGTCACAAACATTGGGGAGCACTATTTTCAAGTCTGCAGTGGAAACATCAGTAGCCCTCTACCAATCTCCTGTATTCAGACAGTGCAAGTCAGTTGTGATAAGGCAAGTGGGACATGGGCAGGATCTTTCTGACCTGAGGGGAGGACATTTGTATGTACATCTTGCTTGCAACCTGCACTAGGAGACTCACTAACCATCCCTACGCCTGGTTCAGTGATGAGGACATGTGCTGGGAGTGTTCCCAATAGGCAGTCTGTACAAGCCATGCTGTTTTGTAGTCCAGCAGTATTTACTGTCACGTAAACAGGCCACTCCATGCCAGTTGGTCTCAGTACACAGCGACACTCCTGGACATGTATAATTTATTAGACTGAATGTAACTGTGCTACAAGTACCCACACAGGCATCTCAGTTTTGCTAGCCCAAATGACCTTTTCAATTAGCATCCAAAACATTGCCACTGGGATGCAGCTGCAATTATCATTGATAAAGCTTCAGTTGCAGTTACCACCATCACCAAAACAAAACGCAGACTGCAGCCCTTGCAGTCTGACAGCTCTAGCTGACAAACTACTATTAGGGACATTATCAACAAAGCTACTGTCGTAGTCTTATTAATAAATGGCAGCAATGCTTTACATGAAGTCTTTCCAACAAAATTTTGCCTAGTAGGCTCAGTAACAATAACAAAGTGCAATCACCTTTTGATTTATAGTGACATTCAACGGGTACTCCAAGAACAGTACAGAGAAATAAGTAATTGTACAGACCACTGGGGTGTGTGCTGTTTTAATTGAAGCAACAATGCTGTCTTTGACTGCTACACAAGTACTGCCAGACTTTCAGAGGTTTTGCTGTTTTTCAGAAAGGCTGAACTGAGGTGACCTTGCAGAAAACTATATGCAACTGAAAACAGCTATTCAGAAAGAATGAACAAGTCAACCAAGTCCAGATTTTAATCCGCTGTTTCAAAAGCTTCTCTCATGCTGTAAATTAAGGTAACTGAGTTGTAAATCAGTGGAACTGCACTGGGGGAAAGCTGGCGAGAAAGGACCTGTCTGATGTTTAGCACACTAAATCTGATGTTTAGCACACTAGAGCAAAAGCTCTATTTCAATTTTATGTCAGGAGAATGAGGAGCAGGAGCCAACAGGCTTCCAAGCAGCAATTCACCAGTTTACCAAGGTAAGTCTTGCAGAGAGAGACAGCAAGGGGGGGGGGGGGGGGGGGGGGGGGGCAGGCTGTAGGGGGAAACAAGCCAACACCTACAAACAAACCACATGACAAAGTAATTTAGGGTACTGTCTTCAGACATCAGAATCAATTTAATTACATCCCTTACTAATGCAACTGCCACTTTGCTTCCATTTGTCATCAGTGATGCTAGACTGTCAAGTAACATAGACAAAGGAAACTTAAGAAATGTATTTTCATTACATGTCTCACAGATAAAAGCTTTGGCAGTCTGAGCAGAAAAAGGAAGAATTACAACATTCCTTGGTTCCATCACGTGTAACGTGCAGTGCACACACCTCCCTTCTTGGATAGTTTCCTCATCACCACAAAACTTAGACTATTGTGGCTATAATGTGCTTACTAATCAACTTCCCTTTAATTGGGTCCATGTCATGTGTAATTGAGATGTGGCTTTTGCCATGAAGCTAGTCAGTAACTCCTCCTTTCACACTACAGCAGAAAAAGCGCATTCAAAGAAGGTAGCTGTTCAAACGGCAAACTGAATAATCCTTCAAGTTTCAACAGGGAAGCATGAACACAGCTCAAGCATGTTTTTGTCTATCAGTCACACAATGATCAATCAGTCAATGAGGGGTTCAGTCTCCTGAGCCCAAAGTTGCATGATGGGATTCTTAACTGGTTTTGGACTCATGCCCCTCCAGCCCAACCGAAGTTGAGACTTGGCCAAACACTTCAGTGTGTAACAGTGTTTTGTTGAATTTGGAATTTAGCCATAGGATCATGAAAAGAAGCTTTTTGTGCAGTACTATTGTTAACACAAAACCTGGAAACATGTAAAGCTATTTACTGTTATAGAGACATGCTAAAATATCAACAACTTTCAAAATCAAGGCTCTTCTGAGCAGTTTAACTTGCATTTACAGAGCAGGGCCTTGGGAAACCATTCTCATACACTTGCCGTAGGTTTATTCCAAGCATTCAAGCCTAGTCACATTAGTACCCAAGGCAACGCGCTCCAGCCCTACTAGCATTTGCTATTTGTTACACCAGTATGCAGAAACAACCTTCTGGGCAACCCCATGCCACCCCCTTACTACAACTATATTACTATATATAATTTGGATTATATATTACTATATATACTATAGCTATATTGCTATATATAATTTGGATTTCCTCCTCCCGCACTCCCAACTGTTGCTGACTCACTGGCAAGGTTTTTCTTCTTCCAATTTGCTGTAATTGCTTTATGCTGAGGCTCTATTGATCTGTCAAGGATGTGCAAGCAGGGGAATTTCTTGACAGCTCTGAGGCCACAGGTCTCTGCCTGCTGGCAAGCAAGCAGGGGGAAGTCAGATGGGCAGAGGTGTTGGGCCAAATTTCAATTCATTTTACTGAACACCATCTTTCCTGTGCCAGCAACACCACCACACTTTACACAGCCTAAAAGATTCATTTTAAATGTCCACATGAAAGCAAGGTAGTTCCTGCCTCTCCCAGGCCCTAAGACAGAAAAACAAAAAGCAAAGCAAATTCTAACAGAAGAACAGGCAGGCACCTTATCTACAGTGACACAGATGATTGATCCTACGAGTTCCTGAACCTAGCTCTTACAGCCCAAGCTGCTGCTTAGTCCCCTTTTCCATGTAGTTTTCATAGTACTGTAGTTCTCTTCCTCAGGAACCGAACTGCTGTTCCACCCGCCTCTCACAACGAACGGAGCTTTTTCTGTTCCTCTACGTGTTGTGCATCCCCTCTCCAGGCAGCGGAACCTGCTGCGAGCCACACAGCCCCGGGCACAGCCACATCAGTTCTCACCTGCTGTTTCTTCAAACGTTAATAGTTTTAGGGTTACCAAATGTTTATCCTGGGTCACAGCAATGAGCGGGGATGCTTTAGAAGTCTCACTACTGGTTAATGAAACAGATTTTCTGTCTGTCACGAACCAACTCACATCCTTCATCCAACCAGCCTCCTGACCGATTTTAAACACTGAGGTTTCCCTAGCCAAGCTTCCAGGCACGAAGGTGCTAGCACTTCAGACCTCACTGTCCCCCAGATCTTTGGATTGGCTTTGCTGCGTGGCTGCAGTCAAAGCTAGGCCACGCAGATGCACAAAGTACTCTCTTCTCTTTGTATTGCGTAAAGCTCTTTCATTAACAGTTCCTGCAATGCAATGTCATTTTGTCATTCAGCATGGGAACTGTGAAAACAGATTAGTCCTTTTATTTGGTGTGCTCCCAGCATACAAGAGGGATTTAGTAAAATTGAAGGTCCGCTGTGGTTCAGAAAGCAATTTTGATGTGCACCTAAGCTTTTGCAAGACATCCATTCTCTGGGCATGCAAACTGCGTAGCAGCCAATGTTACGAAAAAGGAAAATATGAGTGGGTGTAATAAAGCAATTGCAAATGGGGTGTGCAAACATAGAAGACACTCTTCTGTTCTTGTTTGGAAGATTTTTTTAAAGCAGAAATAATGAGGCCTGACTGAGTGAGCTGATGTAAAAGAAACATACTTTTTGACTGGGCTACAGAGATCATTGCATTAGAAAGCAATGTTGACACTGATCACTATACATCATATGGGAATTTTTTTTCTCCTCCTTTGTCTCCAAGATTTGTTCTGTCACCCAATAAATTTTATTTTCCTTATTCTGACTTTGAGGCTGAAGACTTTGTATTGATCTGGCAACACAGGGTCTCAGGATGTCCCAGTGCGAGCTGATTTCGGGTTGCTCTAGCAACAAGGACACCATTACTCAAATTTGGGTTTTATTTTCACTTTAAAGTGGTAATAAATAGTTATTTTATATGGACTGTTACGGTTTTTGCACCTTTCTTCACCTCTGTGCTATCAGGAATCTGGTCTCCTAATCTTGCATACACACAAGGCTTCCTTTGCAGGGCTTGTCACTTAAAGAAGAGGCACTGCACAATATTACTTAACACCCTGCTCACCAGCATGCAAAGTAATTAAATGTGAAGCAGGGAAAGCATAGAGGCATGTTGGTATATTGACATCCTTAACAGATGACAGTGGTGCCCTGGAGGTTCCTCCTTTGCTCTGTTCAGGAGCACAGCTCTACACTTCTTGCCGCTTCTGTTGGCAAATGTCGCAGCTGCTCTTTGTGGCCTGCAACATGCAACACTTGGTAGGCTGGATGGGCTGTTCCACCAATGCATCGGGCAAGCAGCTCTGTTCCTTTGGCTGCCTAATTTGCCTCCTTAAAACAAACACCTCAAGACCTGTTTTTCTTTAATTCAGACCTCTAAATATCTCCTGGCCTGCAAACTGTTTTCAACTAGCAACACAGCTGAAATACAGGGCTGGTAGAAATCAAGCTGTCCTCTTGCTTTGATGTCAAAAGTCTTTTGTAACTTGAACCCCTGATTGTTTTAGCAGCATGAGTGCAATGCAAGAAACATGCCCCTACTTGAACAAGCAAGGCACCTGCCAAATAGCTGTGCACAGTGATACATGGCTGCCTGTGACTGACACTTTTTTCTGCTACAACCAGAGCATGGTTTCCCTGTGAAGAGCCACTGGCAGTGCGGAACGTACCTCAGCTTTTCCTGCACTGAGTCCCCAGGGAACAGCAGCTTAGTCTGACTGAGCATACAGCAGCCCGTTGCCATCCCAGCATTTCACTCCCAAGAAAGTGGCTGTCTGTAGCACTGCTCAAAGGAGAAAGGATTGTCGTGGTGTAAAGCTCTCCAGTCTGCCTGTGTCTCACTCAGGGTCAACCACCTCAGCAGCCTATACACAGGACAAAGCTAACAACCTGAGGAGTGGCAGGGTATAGCAGTTTCTGCAACAGCTGTACTTTCCAGCCTAGCTAGACAGAGTAAGAGGTGAGAGAAAGGCATCTGCCGGGTCCCTTGAGAGGTAGAATTGCTGTAGCTGTTTGGCTCTTTATCTTTGCCAGAGTTACTTCCCAGAGGTTAGGAGACAGGTATGTTTGCACGGCAAGAGTACTGCTGTTTATGGAGCAAAAGGCACTATAAAGAAGCAACGAAGAACAAGGATGGCATGTCAAGATGGTAGGAATAACACAGAAAGCCTAAAGCATGAGCCAGGCAGGGCTTGCAACCAACCTTGTGTCATGGTTTAACCCCAGCTGGCAGCTAAACACCATAGTGTCACTTGCTCTCTCCCCCCTCGTGGGCTGAGGGAGAGAATCAAAGGCAAAAGTGAGAAAACTCATGGGCTGAGATAACAAGTTTCATCATTAAAAAGAAACAACAACAACAATCACCAATAATAACCACCCACACCCACCACCACACCACCTTGTAAGGAAACAAAGAGAGAGAAATGAAACCCAAGAAAGACAAGTGATGCAAAAGAAAACAGCTGCTCACTACCAACCCACTGATGCCCAGCCAGTGCCCAAGCTGCCCCCACCAAATTCCCCCTTAGTTTTATTGCTGAGCATGACATCATATGGAATATCCCTTTGGTCAGTTGGGGTCAGCTGTCTCCAGCTGCGTCCCCCTCTGACTTCGGGCACACCCCCAGCCTGCTCACTGGTGGGGTGGGGTGAGGGGCAGAGAAGGGTTCAGCTCTGTTCGAGCGCTGCTTAGCAGTAATGAAAACATCCCTGTGTTATCAGCACTGTTTCCAGCACAAATCCAAAACATAGGAGGAGGGAGAGTGGGGTGGGAGCGGGGTGTAAGGAAGTGTACGGGGGTGTCAGAGTTTGGGTGCTGGGCAATGGGCAGATGGGGGAGTGCAGGCAGCACCCTGGGGGTCCAGAGGTAGAGGGATTATGGGGGGAGGTGTGGAATATAGCGGCATGGAAGGGGGAGGGAGTGGGGACACGAGATAGGAAGACAGAGGATGTGGGGGGGACATGCCACAGGGAAAAACTGTGTTTGGAAAAAGAAAACCTTGTGAGGGGGGCGAACACAGGAAAACCTTGTAGGGGACAATAACAGACTCAGGGGGAGGGACACGATGGTCTTGGTGATGGGGGTGCAGATTTGGTTGGGTTACATGTAAACACAAACTGTGGAGAACATTGCATGGCTCCTGTAGAAGTGTGAGCTCTCATTCTTTAGATAAGACCAGTTTTACAGAAAACAGAAAATCTGAATAATTGGGAGCCAATTAAAAGGGAGCATGCAACTGATGGATCAAGTGTAAAAAATAAAGCCAGGAGCATTCTAAGACTGAGGAAGAAATAGCTATCAACACCATGACTTAACAGCAAAGAGAGAGGAATAAAATACATACTATGAACAGCACAGCCCTTCTGGGGAAAGCCTCAGGACTCTGGCAGCTCATCAGACCCTTCTCCACTCCCCCCAGCCCCAATTTCTATATACATTTAAAAAACTGTATTAACAAGTCTTTTCTGTATTATTTTGGATTATGAATCTATAATATTGTAGCAAAGTTAACAGGTGAGATCAGGCAACCTAAAACAATCAGCCACTGTCATTCTTGCCTATAACTTTTCTAGTGTAGAGACTGAAAACAGTGGTGAGGTTTCTTCCCATGATACTGAGCTGCAGTGCACTGATCAGCTCAGACTCTCAAGAATGCAAGGGTCATATTTTCTCCTTTATATCCTTTTCCCTTCCTGGGATCTTCTACAGCTTACTCAGACACACCACAGGATCTGGCAGTTTTCTATCTCATTCCAGGAAAAGCATTCTGTCCTTATACTTGTAAATTATGCAGGCATTTTCACAGAAGTCAGATAGTGTTCAGTTTGTTATTGGTACTCTAGCTGGGGCTCCTATGATCTTTCAAAATTGCACTTCAGCCTGAAAAGAAGGATGCTAACCCCTGGACTTATCTGATAGCTTTTCTTGACCTGACATTATCATCTATACTAAATGAGTGGTAATTCCAGAGAAATAAAGGTTGAAACAATATTGTGAAAACACACAGTTAACCTGGAACTTAATCCACAGTGAATCTGTAGTTGGCTTACATTAATTATTATTACAGCACGTACTAAAATAAATCCCCCATCCACCCAATCCACAGAGCATAAACCAGCAAAAACCAGCAACAACAACAAAATCTTTCTACTTTCTGGCAACAGTCTTAACCCTGATCCTAAATTGTTTCTGAATTTTCACATGCTATATGACAAAATGTTAGGAACACGGAGATTTTTTTAAAAATGAAGTTTAGGGGAAGCCTGGATAGAAGTTTCTTGCATTAAAAGTACAGCAAATTCTCAGAAGAGTTTGAAAGTGCAGGTTTTTGATTTTGTATTTGGGAAGATCTGAAGTGCCCTTTCATTTTCCTTTGTCAGAACAAAGGACTTAATTTCTTATCAAAAGAATTCAGGATCTCCAATTTGAAGACTTTCAGCAAGTGTTTTCTTTCAGTACATTTTTGTCTCTGAGGAACAAAGGAGAAGCTAATTTTGGAATGTTTAAGCTTTCCAGGGATGAAAGCTCCATTTCCGCAATAGCTCTACTCAATATGTTGTGTGCCACTTGGTCTTTGTGCCAGGAAAGAGCTTGGACCACCTTTCAGGCACACAGAATGGAGTCAGCCCAATTTTACTCTTTGGTTGTGGAGTCTGGCATCACATAGGGCTGACTCCAAACTGAGAGGGTTTACATCAGAAGTAACACATAGCAAGATGGTTGCCACTGCTATCGACTCCATATTGCTACCAGCTCTTGAGTCTGAACCTGCCTGACACGAGCACAGCTCCGGTTTATAGTTGTTAAAGCTGAAAGGGTGTATTTTTCATGTCAGCAGAGGAGAACAGTTGGTAATTTTTCCAGAGCAGAGATCACAGCTGGCTGCCGAGCAGCCATGAGTTTTGACACACCATTTGGAGAGTCCCTGTTGTTGTGTACCAAATGTCTAATCCATGGCTCACGAAAGAACTGAAAGGTGGACTACATGCTGACACACATATAATAAGCTGGTATTTCTGCAGCATGGTGATTTTTCTGACAGTCCTTTAAAGATTATAAAATATACCTAACAGTTTTCTGAAAATGCTGAAATTTAGCCAAGATTTAGTCTCACATATACACTGATGAGAGGCAAGATTTCAGGTGCATGCACTGAACATATTCTAAATTAGCCTAAAACTTAACATATTTTGGTTTAGAGATTGAAATGGACTGTGGCTGGAAAGCTGCCTGGCAGAGAAGGGCCTGGGGGTGCTGGCTGACAGCCAGCTGAACATGAGCCAGCAGTGTGCCCAGGTGGCCAAGAAGGCCAACAGCATCCTGGCTTGTATCAGAACTAGTGTGGCCAGCAGGACTAGGGAAGTGATTGTCCCCCTGTACTTGGCACTAGTGGGGCCACACCTTGAGTACTCTGTCCTGTTTTGGGCCCCTCAATACGAAAAAAAGATACTGAGGTGCTGGAGCATGTCCAGAGAAGGGCAACAAAGCTGGTGAAGGGTCTAGAGCACAAGTCTTATGAGGAGTGGCTGATGGAACTGGGGTTGTTTGGTCTGGAGAAGAGGAGACTTGGGGGAGACCTCATCACTCTGTACAACTACCCGAAAGGCGGCTGTAGGCAGGGGGTGTTGATCTTTTCTCCCAGGTAAGAAGCTATAAGACAAGAGGAAACATCCTCAAATTGCACCAGGGGAGGTTTAGATTGGATATTAGGAAAAATTTCTTCACTGAAAGGGTTTTCAAGCATTGGAACAAGCTGTCCAGGGAAGCGGTTGAGTCATCACCCTTGGAAAATTTTTAAAAAAATGCATAAATGTGGTACATAGAGGCATGGTTTAGTGGTGGACTTGGTCGGCAGTGCTAGGTTAACAGTTGGACTTGATGATCTTAAAGGTCTTTTCTAACCTAAATGGTTCTACGACACAAGTGATACTATAAAAGAGGAGGACAGTGATTTTCCACCCTTTTTCCCTTTCACAGATGGGAAAACAGCAAAGAAGGTTTCTCTTTAATGGGCGGAGCCAGGCAGGGAGACTATCCTTACAGGCGACTATAGGTCTTGCTAGGGACAACTGAAAATTAAGTCAAAGCCACGGCATTGTGTCTAAAGTGAAGGCATATTTCAGACCTCCAGTGAAGTGTTCTGGTACAGTACCAGCACTTGGTGAGCAGGTTGTGGCTAGAAGGGAACGCAGCCCGCCCAAACTGCAGCCACCCTTTCCCTGACCATCCTGTTGTCTCTTGAAGGCTGTGTTGCTCTTAATAGGTCATTGGATCCACTCTTCTGTGGAGATAAAACATCCCTCAGGAAACAACGCCTTGGCTGTTGGTAGTTCAGGCATGTGTACAGATAACTTAAATCTCCTGCTCCTACCCTCAAAAAGTCTCCATAAGGCTGACTCCTACTGTTCTGGGCCATCTGGATACATCAGTTCTAAAGTACTGCAATAGAAAAGCAGTCCATAATGTACTAGAAGACAGCATGCGGTCTTAGCTGGGCACAAGAGATGAGGTAGATTAAATATTCCCAACAGTTGTCATGTGCCATTTGTACCGTGCATGTAGGATGTGTGGGTATTTAGCAGACTCTGCTTTTACTTGAAACAAGACCTCATTGACCAGATGGTCCCAATTGTTTAACAGTTACTTTTAAAAATCCATATAAATCCTGATTAACCCATGTAGCTCCCTACTGTGAGAAAAGAATTAGGCTGAATAGGTCACTTGCTACACCCTAAAGATCTTCCCATATCCCAGTGAACAGTGACAACTAGACTCTGCAGGGCTCCAGTGGCCTTGGCTCAAGCCCTACCACTGACGAGACAGACTTTCTAACAACATTAGGAAGATTAAAATTGCAGCAGCTGTTATTTTTTATTCTTTACTTAAGAAAATGACCCACCACCTACAATTAGGCTCAAACATCTTCCCTTGAAGTATAGCGTATGAAACACTCTGCAAATTCCATGCCTTTGAGGTATTCAAGGTCTAGTAATCAAGTAAGAAGGGCCCTACAGTTACTGTAGAGTTGGCTCTTACACTATGATGTGCCAGAAGCAATCCCCTGTCTCTCTTACAGAGGGAAGCAGTGAACATACCCCAGGCCAACGCTCTGTCTGATGTAATTCCAGCCAACAATAGAGAATTATGAGATTACTCTGATTCAAATTCATGGGCAGGAAAAAGGGTCATCTACTGCCTCCCCTACCATTTTCTTCACAGTAGTTCTGTCACCCTGATTTGCCGCTCTTCTGCCTACAGAAGTGAAGGGTAATCCTGTTGCGTAACTACCTCCTTCTCCAGTAATTAATTTGTTGCTTGAAGGAACAAAATTAAATTACTTTTAATTTCATTTTGAAATAAACTATGCTTTGCTACTCCTTTTGCAGAAACGAGCTGATTTTTTTCTGGATCACATTGCTCTTTCTTAGCATTATGTGCTTGGTAAATTATATTAGCACAGCATGAATTTGGCACAAGATATGTGATGCAGCTTCAACTGTAAAAATCAAAATTGTTTGGCTGGAAGAATGAAGAATATTGCCCCCTGTCCCCTCTATCCATGATATTCAGGGAAGAGGAAAAACATTGTTTGGCTGTGCTCTCTAATTTGTTATTAAAACATATAGATATAATCTACAGGAAATTCCTTTCGACTGATCCTAAATGCCTGACTAATTCCGTAGGCTGAGACCAGAAGTGACAAACCTACAAAATTTGCATTGTCAGTTTTAATATGACATGAATTCTACTTTTCTCTCTTGAATCAGAATCAACTTACAGATGTTACTTTAAAAAGTTGTTCAACCTCTGTAAAGAATCCTTCCAACTGTATAGATTGGAGAGCCAATAAAGAAATCCAAGTTAATTGATTCAGGATCTACCCCTGATACAACCCCTGTCAAAAGGAACAACTTCAACACTTCCTCAGGGTAGGACCTCTTTAGTATACCTCATTGGGTAAATTTGGCTAAGACACTCAATCCACTGAAGAGATGTTGTTCATGAAACACCTCGTTTGCTACTCCCATAAAGCATCTCTGGGATTTCAGATAAATTCAGATTCCCTGAAGAAAAATATTTCCATTAAAATAGCCAAAATTTTCTTTTGGATCAATTTGGTGTTGAATAACTGTTTTCAATGAACGAGAGTTTTGGGTAAGATGAAATGCCAAGCAAAAAGCATTAAAGGGGCTTGTTATAATTTTTATTTAAGTTCCCTCTGAAAATCTCTACTCCGTTTTTATACTCAACTTTGAAACTTACATACCGATTATTTCACTTGGCAGGGTTTCATCCATGCTGAAACCATAAAAATGTAGTTATCTTAAAAGGACTATCCACATTATCTTGCTCATCCTAGCAATGAGCAAACTCTTAAGAAACAGGTTTAGAAACCCATTAGCTGCAGTTACCTGCAGCACCGAACCTCAAATTCAGTTGTTTTAGCCCCAAGGAAAGCTCATGCTACAGAAAACTGCGGTTTTTTCAAGATCGTTGGTATCATTCTTTCAACATCTTAAATATCCATGGATAATGTTAAGACAAGTTGGGGTAGAGGACTGCCAAACCCGAGCAAAACAGAACGAGGAACTGTCTCCCTTTCAGGTAACGACCCGTGAAGCGGCTCCTGGCTCAGCACCTTGGACAGGGGAGCAAAGGTGAGTCCGTGGTCCCGGGAGTGCAGCCCCTTCCCACAGGAACCGGGCGCTACTGCTTCACATAGAGCAACCAGTCAGGCTCTCTTGGTCAGGAAGACTCCAAGAAGTCCTAGAGTTTTTACAGTACTGATAAGGTTGTTAAGGAGTAAGTATGGAGAGAAAAAGTGGATTAAATATGAACACAATTTCCAAATGACCTGCCTTCCTGGCAAGTTTAGTAAGACCCTGTAGTAGCTGCAGTGTAGAGGTAGTGAGGTGAGGAATACTTCACCACCACACAACTGTATATGGTTCCCAACATTTCAAGCCCACCCAAGGATAAGCAATACGGAAAAAAAAAATAGAAGTAGGGGGAAAAAAACCCCAACATTAAAGCATGCGTAGTCATAGAGTTACTACTTCTGCAGTACGTTATAGCACAGCATAATATTAATCATGATAAGATGATTTTTTTTAAAAAAAAAGGAAAGCAATTAATATTAGAGATCTCCCATCCACCGAGTTTAAGCCGTAAAAGGGCTTAAGGCTCAATGAATTCTTAGGAGAACAAGTAAAAAGTATACTAAAATGCTGTAGAATTTCCTAGGTGTTGCAATCTTCCTGTTTTTTTGATAGCATGCTTCAAGAAAACCAAAGCTTCAGTTGTTTTGTCACTCTGGCCCTTATTTATAAACATCACCTTATTCACTAGAGGAACAATTAACCTTCCAGCACAAGTACCAATTCATATACTTCAGAAATGTCACAGAATGAATTATATATGCAGCCTGAAATTAAACCACACAAACATTTTAAGTTCTTGAACAGACTAAACAAAGGGTGATCACACCGGTCTAGCCATAAGAATAGCTTCCTCATTGCGTATTGCAACATATCACAATAAGGTGGCATTGACCGAAGCTAAGAGCTTCAGCCCAAAATAATTCTAAAAGACATAACTTTTATGAAGAACTGCTTTCAGACTATATACCTTTATCTTAACTTGTGCAGCAATATGGTCAAATAGTGTAATTAAGCAAATGGGATCAGAGATCTGAAAAACGCCTTCAGTACCATGACAGTTTACTGTAATTTACTTGGCAAGAAACACCAACAGCTTAGCTAATACCTAGAGTGCAGGTTTAAGTTTCATCAGCACAGCTAGTCTGAGCATTCTCCAAAAGGACTTCACCACACTTGGAAAGAGCTGTAGATACTGCAGCAACCATCATCAGTGAAGACTTTACGTTGTTCAGGAAATCAGTTCATGCTGCTGATATGCATGTCTAAGAAGGCTCAGACCAGGTGGTTTTTTATGTCTAATCTTAGAGTAGCACTTGCCAACAGTGTTATGCCACAATCAGGGGGAGTTTGAAAAAAATTTCTATATCTGATTATTTGCAAGACTTTTACACAAGATCAACCACAGTTGCATACAGAACCTTGAGGAAATCTGTGTTAGAAGGAGATCTAATAAAATCCACATCAAATTTTGAATTGAGGCAAATGCATTTTTACCTTCCCTGAGAGGAGAAACAAAGCTACTATCACAGCAGAATGTGTTAGTGAGTGTTCCGTTTCAGAGCTATATGTAGAGAGACTAATACTATCTTTGCAGAAACGTCAATAATAAGCTGCCCAGAAGACAGAAAAATAGAGTTCATGTGGGGGTGCACACATACACACATATAAATTTAAATTGCGAAGAGCCTGAAGGAAGTTAGCTACACTTCAATTTTAAGTAGAAAAATCAATTCCACAGACTAGACAATTATTCCCAAGGGGTGAAGGCTAGAATATTTTTTGCATTTTCACTCAATAGTTTCTAAGTTTCTGTTATCATTCTGAAAGATGATACTGGGCAGAAATGTTTCAGCATATGTTCAATATTATTATTAAGGAGGAAGAAACTGAAGAAAATACTGTATTAGTGCATTCTGAGGGACTCCATGGACATGGATAGAGTACCAATTTGACTAAAAGACTGAATCCTGGGCTAATTCAATTACTATGAGGAATGCAATTACTTTCTTGTTAGAGGGTGTATGCAAAAACAAGTGTCCAACAGATTGAGATCTGTATACTCAACTCCCATAGCTAAGTGAGTAAACATCACCTAAAGCATGCTCTCTCTGAAACGATACATTAACCAAAACTTTAAAATCTAGAAAAAAAGACTAAGAAATACGGAACCAAAGAGATCTTCAAATGAGTAACTGATACTCTAAGATCAGTTGGATCATATGGATTATCCAGATCAGTACAACTTTGTTTAAGATACAACAGCTAGGTGTGAACTATACCCGAACTATTTAACATGAGTGAAAAATTTGCTGTAACAAAACAATGTAGAAAGTTTTTGAGGGTAGTAGAAGGTTTTAAGACTGTGGTTAACTTTTTTCTCTACTGCCATTTTTACAACTCAGAATAATGTGATACACCTTTTCTTGAAGCTGAAGCTCCTCCAGAAGATGTTGTTTCAAAAGTTCCCTTTCAGAGGGAGATACAGACCGTACCAATGCCAGGTACCTCCTCTGCTTTGAGCTTTACATACTTATTATAAAGCTGCTGATCAAGTTCCTTGAAAGAGATGTGACAGCAGATAAACAGAAAAGGCTAAAAAAAAGAATATTTCTCACATTTTCAAAAGTTGCTTAACAACCTCAATTGGTCTCCAAGCATCAGAAACTAAGTTACATTTCCATGGATCTCAAATGAATTGCAGACAGAAACTAAAATGGTGAAGCTCAGCTTGAGTTTAGACAGACTTGTTTTCTTCTCATGCTTCTAAGTCATTATATGTCCTCTCCTTTCCCTCTTCATCAGTTCCCACACTGAGTTTTTGGAAGAAAAACCAAACGGCAGCCTTTTCGCTTGCAGTATACATCTTCAAGAAATGAGAACCCCTCTTAGTACAGCAAGACATGAGGACATACAGCTGCATGCGTGGGGAGTGGCTTTTACCTTGTTATTACAGCACTTTACAGTGTAAAAACACTTTGGGGTGCAGCTTTGGCTTTGGGCAGTTGGCTTCTGGAGCCATCTAAGCTGCACCCATGGAGGCCAGAGGTGCATCAGCTCCTCTCCTCAGCTTACACTGTCCTGTCACATTGACTGCATGTTTACGGTTCTGGCTGGTAATTTAGTACTATAGGAACTTCACATGTCATGCAATACTACATTTTTAGACATTATTTGCAGGTTGAGTGCATTTTGCCTGCCACTGGTGGGACAGGCCAGCAAATATGACAGGATAGCAGAATGGACACAGGCCTCCTGCCTGCTTCATGTATACAAGAGTCAAACTAGCCAGGGAAGGGTGAGGTGTGTGGAGCACTAGGTCTTGCTGGGAAGGGGAGAAAAAGAGTGTGGTCTAGTGACATCCCTGGATGTAGGCAGAGGGTATGGAAGGGATTAGAGGTGTCCCTGCCCATGGCAGGGGAGTTGGAACTAGATGATCTTTAAGGTCCCTTCCAACCCAAACCATCCTGTGATTCTACAGATGCACCCAGACAGAGCAGCTACAAATGGATAACCTACATACTTTAACCAAAGCAACTGTTTAAATATCACTGTCAAGAGGAATTACAATCTTTCTGTACCTGACTTTTGAAAAGAATGACAAGAAGGAAATCGATGACTCCTTTCTCCCCACACTGGATGAGATACTTCAGCATCACTTAGTAGCATCAGACAGAAAAAGGGGAACAGGGTAGAAGATAGATTCGTCTCACTCTCATTGGGTTTTCAATGCAAATCACAACTATTGATAAATGTGTTGCCAAACGGGCAATATATGTTTACTTATTTTGGTTCATTTGTCTCCATGGAACCCGTCAGAGAAAATTAAACTCCTAGCTGGAAGTAAGCCATTGTCAGAGCCAAATTCTTCCAGCTTGCCTGCAGGGAATGCCTTGCCTTTCACAATGATTGAAGGCCTGTACCACACTACTGAGCTGCACCTCATTAAATTAGCACTGAGCAGACTTCACAGAGCTGCTTCCTTCCTACTGACACCATGGTAGTCAGAGCTTGCTGCTGCCATGAGGAAGGAGCTGCTGCATATCACAAAAAAACAGACATTTGCTGCAGCTAGAGGTAGCTGTAATTAGAAGCCACACAGTCAGGTTAATAATCTCAGTACTAAATTTCTCTGCCTCCCCCACCTTATGAATAAGAAACAGATAAAATTATATTTTTGGTTTCAGCAGCCTAGTTTGCTTCTGCTGTTTCTAGAAGATTTCTGTCAGCTTTGAGAAAAATTTGGCACATGGCAAACTCTGACTCAGGATTGGGTCAGTGTGGAAGACTTCGTTAGCAAAGCCTCTCTCTTGCCACTTTGCATTGAAGCACATATTTAAACACACCTGTAGACTTTGTTCCACCAATTTGCAGAGGGTGGTGGGAGGGGAAGAAAATGAAACGTTGAAGGCATGACCTTCAAAAAGATGCTCATCTTTGCATGCCAACCCTTCCAGATAAAAAGAAAACAAGCCTCATGAAACAGCTACTCAGAGCAAGGATAAGGCAAAGTAGATCCCTGGTAATCCTGTTCCAAAGTTCAAGTGTAAAACCTATTGTTTATGGAGCTGAGTGGCTCGAAGTAGCTGATAAAACCTGGTTTCAGTAGTTACCATGATCATTCTGTGGGTAGCCTAAGCTTACGGTGGTGAAGCAGGACAGCCAGTAAGAACAAGATTTCAGACGAAGTGATGCAAGCACACTGTCTGGCCTCAGGAGTTTAAGCTGAGTTCTTACCAAACTCTTCCAGGACAAGTGTCCACATTTCAGGTGGTGGTCCAGGCAGCATCAGTGTGGAGGAGCTCATTAGTATCATTGCCCACTCCTGAAATTGAGCCTGACATGGGAGGGCAGCATCAGATCAGTATGTGGGAGCTCTGCAGTTGATACCAAGCAGTCCACTGCAGCTCTCAGTGCAGCAGATCCAGAAGCCCTACTGTTCACTTTGTGTCCCCTTCCAAGGAGACAGAGAGCTTTAAAAGGCAGCTCTGGAGGAAGAAAGCCTGCTCATGCCATATATCTTGTTAGTGCCCAGTTGCTTTCTACATTGCCTCTCAGAGCCCAACCTATGAATCCGAGAGGCCTGTTAAGTGATATGCTCTTGTTACTGCATTCATGAATCTTGATAGGACTTTCTTTTTGAAGGGATAAACTCAGCTGCGAACAGATGATTTCACTTGGCTAACAAATATAGCATTAGCCTGTTTCACTGCACACTGCCACCTCCCTGCTAGAGCCCAGCTCAGCCTAGAGTGATGCAAAAGAACAAAGCCTTGCCATACAACATACTAAGGTTTTCTTGCTGTTAAACATTGTTCTTATCTAATAAGAATGATTAAAGAGGACTTGATCACCTTCAGAATATCACAGGAGACTTATCTTCTCAAGTTGTGACATCCCCTTCTAGCAACTGTAGCTATGACACATGGTCACACATTCAGATCTGCCGTATGGTCAAGGACAGGCAACCAAACTCTAAACCACAGGCAGGCTACACAAAATGAATGTGTCATTTTTACTGCTACCTTGTCTGAAAGACCACATTCAAAACTCAAGAATCTCTTTCACTAAACAGCCCAACTGTTACCTGTGACCTTTTTATCAGATCAGGCTTTCTAAGATTTTTTCCATGTACTGAAAAAAAGCACTGAACTGTGAAGGGTACCCAACATTATTCAACATATACTTGACAGCAGCAGCAATAGTTCAATAGTTTCAGATGGCTTCCCCCCAGCTGAACTGAATTTAGTCTTGCTAAACACAAAACAAAGCAGAAGAGCAGAAACAGACATGATACATAAAAAAAAAAAAGAAAAGCATAATATTGCATTACACAGAGAGCAAAGAAACAGCCATGGGAAGAGCTTTTCTCATATCCTGCCTCATAGCAATTACTGCATCTCTTGTGCTTCGGGAGTCCATCTTTTTATGTTATTTGAGATGACTTCTGCTGCTTCATTCACTTCCTGACTAGAAAGTAACAATGCAAGCACTTCTTGAATGGCAGCAAAAATGTATTTCTGCATTGCATACCACCACTTAAAAAAAAGGAGAAAAAAAAGGGACCTTTCAGCAAGAGCTGGAGAGACAGCTCAGCCTGTGTGGGCTACAAATCACTTTTGGACCTGCAACATGCCCAGCTGAATTACACTTACCTCTCCACATCACTGGCACAGCTGCTGAAGAAGCAGATTGCCCTGGTCTCTTTGGGGTTGTTTACTATTCAGAGGTTAGGACTAAAGTGCTCATATTTAAGTTTTATTTCTCTCACTAACTTCCGAAGTGCCTTTTGCTCAGCTAGTTTACTGCTTCCAGTAAATGGGCTGCTTGAAACTAGCTGAAATTTCTAAGTCAGGATAAGGCCAAGACATCTACACAGGAAAGGTTTTTGGCAGATGTCTTTTTTAAAAAAAGCTTTAAACAGTATATTTCATTAATGGCTCAAGGTTTGTCTGGTGCTTCCTCGTTGGAAAAAAAAATATTAAAAAAATCTTTGTGTGGCAAGAGGGCTGGGAAAGTGACCTTTTTCCAGATTCCTCTCAAATGTTACTGGTATGAGCCACAACCCCCACTCACCATGGCCAGGCCATCAGCAAGACACAGGTCATCAAATGCAGAAGGTTCAACCCCCAGCTATTTAGGTGCAGTGAGTCACTGGGTAACCCCAGGTGCCCTGCTTGTCTCCTCGTTCTTGTCCTGAAGTGCACTTGTTGAACAGTTCAGATTGTTTTTTTTTTAAAGCAGAAATCTCATGCTATACTACCAATTTCACAGGGTCAAAGCCATGACACCACTAAAACACATCCAATCCGGAAGCTGGAACTTGAGACCCAGCTTTACAGCTGCAGGGAAAGGAAGTTTTGGCAAAACAATCTGCAATACTGAAAGGTGCCATAAGACACAATGATCACACAAGTTGTGAGTCATTACAGCTTTCCTCCAACAGCCACTACACAGCCAGTTGCACAGAACTCTGTTTTTCTGCTTGCCATAATACCACAGAGCAGTCTACCTGCTACCATGATATAAGCCAGCTGTTCTACAGAAGCCATACAATTTCATCATGGTATCTAGAACACAAAACATTCGATTTCTGGAAGTATACTCCTGGAAGGATGAAGACCCTCCCACACCCAGCTTCCCTTGCTCCCTTCAAGAAAACTATTTTGAGAGACAGATTAAATATCTGTAAGAGCTACTTGCTTATCAAACTCCATTGCTTTAAGTATGTGAAAAACAGAGCATAATTTAGCCAGCGCATCAAACATGCAGAACAGCTCCGCCACTAAGCACGACTTTAATTACTCAAATCATATTTGTTTTATGAATTTACTTACCCACTCACTAATAATGTAGTGCATTTCCTGCTGGACAAAGCCTCTGCCATGGAGGGAAATGTGTTGAAAGCAGAAAACAACAATGCTGGCTTGTTAAAAAAATAAAAAGGAAATTTGTGCTCACATGCTTCAGAATCAGCAGGTGAAGAGGGACTTACTAACCAAGAAGGAACAAGATTTCTAAGGAAAGTTAGGAAATACAAACACATCTTAAGATACGCTCATTATAATGCGCAGTACACTCCCAAGGTTAGATACGCTTGTAATATGTAACATTTCCAAGTATATAGATGAAATTACTATATCAAAGGGAATACAATTGTGCAATTACAAGTAAGAGAATTTTGAAGGAGTGAAGTTTTATGATACAGCTACTCTAAATAATCTTGCACTGGTCTTAGAGTGAAGATTTTACAGGTCCTTTTCACTATTTTGTAATACTCCCATATCAGGTTTGAGAAAAAAATTCCTCCTCCTTTCAGGTTTTCCCATCATGAACTGCACATCTAATTAGAATTTCTGCTACACATGCTCTCCATGCATAAATAATTTTGTTTAAGAATAGATAATTATGAACACTGAATTTCTCCATGAACAGCCAGGAAAGCTTGAGAGGAACTTTTTACAAGGGCATGAAGTGACAGGACAATGGGGAATGGCTTTAAACTAAAAGAAGGCAGCTTTAGATTAGATATTAGGAAGAAATTCTTCACTGCAAGGGTGGTGAGACACTGGAACAGGTTGCCCAGAGAAGCTGTGAGTGCCCCATCCCTGGAAGTGTTCAAGACCAGGCTGGATGGGGCTTTGAGTAGTCTGGTCTAGTGGAAGGTGTCCCTGCCCAGGCAGAGGAGTCTGAACTAGATGATCTTTATGGTCCCTTCCAACCCAACCCATTCTATGATAAGTTCAGTTTGGCAGGTCAACTCCCATGATTTCAAAGTGGCAGGTTCCCTTTTAAAACAAATACACAGGAAATCGACATCACAGGTTTCCCTCACCTCATATGGGACTAATGGTGCCCAAGCTCCATGGGGAAGTCAGTTATAGCTTTGAAGGCTTAACTGACAAGCTATTAATTCCATAGTTTCCACACCACTGCTTAAATATTTAATCCTTTGACACATCTTAATGATATTCCTCACTGCTGAAGATTTAGCTTTGTGAAGGCACTTACTAGCTGCCCAGCACCCTGCTGTTGATGTCCCAGTAGAGTCCTGCAGGGAGCCAGCAAGCAAAGAGTTAAAGCTGAAGACAAATGGTGTACACACAGTAACTGCAACTAGCCCTCCTTTAGGCCTGCTTAATGAGCATAGCAGATTATTTGTGACACAACCTCAAGCAAAAACCCCAAATGATTTTGATGCATTCCTATATAGCATGGCTAAGCAGAGGGGCTTTAGCAAGTTTAAGGAGAAACATGAGAAGGCAAATGGGGTTAAACAGCTTAGATGGCAGCTGTTCTTGTCCCTGAAAAGAAAATGTGTTCAATTATTCATGTTCAGCTTATACTGACAATGAAGCCAGCTTCAACAGAGCAATTCTTTTGCATTATTCATACCATGGAGTGAGCAGAGTCTCTGCAATGAGAAGTTTTTGCAGATGGATGAAGCCTACAAATACTTCAGAAGCTGAACTTGTTCATAAACTCAATGAAGAGAGCACATGTGTGTGTGAGATTTAAATATGGAAATCCATTGAATGTTCCTGTGAGCTAAGAGATAAGGCTTACATCATCTGGAAGCTACAGAAGCTTAGAAACATCATTGAGGTAAATTTTCAACCATCAGCAGGAGGAAGCAGCGAAGCTTCCATCTCAGGTGTCTTGTCATTGTATCTGTTATCCTGCAGGACACAGCAGTACCGAGAAAATCCATTTAACATAGCAGTTGCTGCATCACAACAGGCCTTTTGTGGTCACTTCTGCTTAACCGAGGGGCCAGGGAATCTCAGTTTCTCCAAAAAACCCAGCTTATCTTCAGAGCAGCTTCAGCAGACAGCTGCGTCTCTTTGCTATGTCCTCTGGTCATCAGCAACTGGAGGAGTTGCTCAGGTCTCTGAAAACTCAACAGGGCAATCAAGGTAGTATGCCTGCAAATGAAATATTTCAGAAGCTATTTTGTGAGAATGAAGTTTAAAGAATCTGGAAGTATGCTTTGGCATCGTGTCTCTTGCTTATGACCACAGAGCAGAGCTCTGCTGCAAGAATTACAGGATTCTTGCAAACACAGGTTAACTGAAAGTAGGGCCTGCACCTTTCAAAGTCACCCCTTCCACGCTTCTCAGAACCTGGTGTTCTTTAGAGTAACGCCCTACATGAATGCATTCATAGACTACAAATTTGCCTACAAAAGTTGCCTGTTTTAGCCACAGAGTGTGTAACAGAGAATGGGCTGGACATATGCAGAAAGTCTCTTTGAGCAAGCCACACTGAGCCTTGTTCTGCAGGCAGAGAAGAGATGCTCTGAAGTGCTATCACCATAGTTGAGAAGTCAGTTTTTCAGGAAGCCTCAGAAGATGTCCCTCAAAGTGGCATAGACTAAGATGGTTCCTTTCTGCTCCAGCTGATTTTTCCAATGACCACAACCGCTCTGCATGAGAAACGCTGTCTCCACTTCTATGAGGAAAACAGCTATATCACAAAGCCTTATCGGTAAATCTTACCATTACCTGCAAGAAAATACAGCCTCTCTGGGCTATGCCACTACATTTATTTATAATCACAGGTATGGAAACTCAGCTACAAATATGCATCTGAGGCAAGCAAAGGGCTCTGAACTCCAAAAAGGAAGGAAATGTGGAAGAAAACAGACAACTGAACTGACTATGGTCATATAGCACTGAGCATCAACACAGCCCTCGAGGTGCCTGAAAAAATGTAGGTGTCCTACCGTAAAGAGGTTTCCAAAATAGTGAGCTCAAGGATAATACTTGCTATCGCAACGGACAGATGATAGTACCAAGATGTGAGTTAAGACCACAGATGACAGCAGCTCCTTTTAGTACTTCATGTTTCATGAAAGACCAGAGCCAGAGATAGTGCAGCCCTGTAATCCACACTGGGGATCTCAGGATGACCTCTCGCAGCAGGTGTACACTAGCGTAAAGCCAAGGCACAGCAGAAGCCTTGCACTGCCTCCTCTGCATTACGCACCTCCGCGGAACATCCATGTGCACGTGCTTTCTGGTGACCGGTGTCGCTGTGCGAAGCTCATTTATCTCATCTCAGCCTCACCCGTGTTACATAAAATCCCTTACTCCTACTAACTGGTCTCCACAACCCTACTAACCAGCTCGGAAGCTGCTCTTCTATAATCACTTTATTGCAGAGACTGGAGGTTGCCCTCTACAGAGCAGACCTAAAACTACTGTGGAAACTTCTGTCTCCAGCCCAGAACCCACATTCGGGATATAAAGCATTTTGAGAATGAGTGCCAGGTTTTTAATCAAGATTTAAGTCACAGAGTCCTCATGCCCTCCCTGCAATTAGTCATCCCATTAACCAATTATCCTCACTGTTGGAAGCTGGAACTCAATCTTTAGTCAGACTTTCTCTCACTTCAAGTGCCAACCATTGAGTATCAGAATTTTCTCTTAGGTTAGGGAGCCATCTAGCAGTACACTCAGTGCTTTGTAGACTCCTATAGCACATTAATCACCTTCCATGTAAGCAAACTGAGCATGACTTTTGTTACAGACATTTTCCTGAATTAGCCTCATAAACATTTTCTAAACCTTTCCAGACCTCTCCCACCACCAATTACCTTTTTAGAAATGTAGGCACCATAGATCATTGAAATAAAAGTACGCAGGGACTTAAGGGATGACAGCATTACTGTTTTACAGGTATCAATTTACTGCCTTGTTAATTGCAGCGTTGCCTCTTACTACCCAAACCAATGGATCTTCAGAACTTTACATATTTTCACATCATATGTTCCCAACGTGCTACACAGTATCTCAATTTTTTCACTGTGCTTTTTATTGGAATCACAGTATTCTGGATGGAATCAAAAATCCACCTGGAGTTTATAAAAGATATTTTATGGAAAATGTTTTATTGCCAAGAGGAACCCAAGCTAAACATAGCAACATCCTGTCTTTGCATGCATACTGCAGGGAAGCGCACACCCTTCCCTCGAGGGCTTCTAGACCTGGCTTCTCCTCCCCACCAGCCTTAACATAAACCACTATACTGAAACACAGTGGCAGAGAACAACTTGTCGTGGAAACAAGGCTTTCAACCCCTAGCAGAAAGCACACTTATTTTAGTGGTATGATTACAATAGCAGAAAAGTAATTACCGGAGTAAGAGGAAAATATTCCTGTTATAGCCAAGATCAAGAATAGTGCTGAAACCTGGTGTAGTGAGAACACCATCAAGTATTTACCAGTTTTGCAGATATACTTGTTACTCAGACAAGTGGCAGACACCAGTTTGCCTGTGTTCATAATCCTTGAATAAACTAATTGATGTAGGTAACCACAGACTTATACAAGCCAGAATCTGGCCCTGAGCATTCTGAGAACCCTCTCTCAGAAGGATTTCTGGTAATACACCAGCGCTCAGGCAGACACAGCCCTGATGCAACCAGTGAAGCAGAGGGCAATGCAGCTCTTCCCCTCCTGTGCCCGCATCCACTCCCTGGTTCCTCCACTATCAAAGACAACGTGAGCTGGCAATATTCTAAGAGAGGACCAGGGGATGGTGACAGAAGAAAAGTGAACTCATCATGGCCCCTTTGGTAAATCTACATGTGAGTCAGTCTCTTGGGTCTGTATCATTTGATATTGTTGCCCCCTGTGTACTCAAATGCAGCCATCAGGCCAGAGCTGTAACAGGCCAGAGCTGTAACAGGCATCTAAGCCTCAAGTCTGGGCTACTCTGACCTCATGTTTATTATTTATTTTAACAAAGAAAGATTCTAGGCCTTAACTTTTTTCTTTTCTTTTTTTTTTTTTTTTTTTAAGAAAAACCTGAAAATATGACAGAAGTGAAGATTATGGGTGCAGAAAAGAAAAATATGTATGAGGATGTTTAAGATTCTCAGAAGTAATTTTTTTTTTTTTTACTGATTGAAGGCATACTCCTAATTTTTTGCTTGCTTTATTTTAGCTAATATTGCTACTTCAAAAATATCCGAACCCCAGCCCCTTTGGATATTTTTCCTCCCCACATGGCTTATTCATTTAATGACATAAGTCCTTCAGACCATTAACAGCCCACAGGATCCAGGGTTCACTTCTACACCTGTGATTCATCTAATTGCATGGACTTCTTGCAATTATAAGCCACTGATTTTCCTTCTATGCTGCAAGGAAAGAAACCAGTTCACACAGAATCTGAAGTTATCTTTTCCCTCCAAAGACACTTTTCTCATGGTGGGGAGCTCACACAACGCAGCGGTTAGTGCTTCCATAGTTCAGAGTCTTTTAAAGAAGAAAACAAACCAACCACTTGCATGTCTGAGGGACAGCTCTGCCCGCCCATGTGCGAGGTTACTGGCTGCCCATGCATCCACAAGCAGGGTCTGGGCCACTCCGATCCCCCTAGCAGCTGCACAGTCCACCCCCTCACCTTCTCCCTTCCCAGCTGTTAGCTTTCCTGGATGAGCATCACTATTTCCCCAGAAATAGCGACCAGGAGGCACCATCTAGTGGTACCTAGAAAACCCACTTTTTTATTATTTACAGTTTGAGACTTACAGAAACAGTTTGGGCTGTATTTTAAGTGTGCACCCTCTACCAGTTTCCAGACAGGGTAGGGAACCTAACACTGAGTAGACAGGACAGCCTTGCAGAAACAGGTATGACAAGCAATGGGTCACCAGTGTACTGGACAGGCTCTAAACTAAATTAACCTGCATAAAAAGACCGAACTGGGTGTTAGTGCACAACAGCCATTGCAGGGAGCACAGCACAGGGGTGTTACCCCTGGACATTCGGGCTCCCTGACCAGAGATCTCCCTTGTCAAGACAAGAGCTTGCAAAAAATGGAGTCCTTATACTAAAGGCTGACCCTGAAAACCAGGTAGCTTTGTTAAAGGGAGCAACTCCATTTTGATAACGTGGCCATCTAATTCAAAAGTCAGTATGAGGACAATAAAACTTCGAGAGTTTTTTTAAAGTCTCCCGTTCCCTCAACTTTCCCCCTTGACAGCTACTTATATTCCTCTTCCTATCCTTCTTCAGGAAAGCCAAAAAAGCAGACACTGATACAAACTGAGAAACAGACCTCGCCTAGGGCTTAACATTTGCAGTCTTTCTTTAGTTACGTGCACTCAGACAAGTTATTAGGAGATAAGTATGCTGTGAACTTAACAACCTCCAGTTATTCCATGATAACACACACAGATCCTTGTCCCATGGTTAATATAGGATTTTTTTATCTTCAGGAAAAGAGTAACGAGCTACCTTCACAAGCTTTCGGTTAGCAGTCCATGCTTAGTATTTGCTATAGTTATAAGTCACAGCGTAAGCTTTCAACCTCTCTTACCTTCCCAGAAGCACATCACAATATCCACCCTTTATGTTCACTTCAGCTCTCCCCTTTCCAAGAGAACACCCAACAAGGCAGCTTCCCTGGAAACTTCCTTTGGGTCAAAGCGCCTCAAAAAGGTATTTGCTCAGTTTTTGACATACCTCTCCAAGCACCAAGTCAGCCCTCCCCCCAAGAGCCTCACAATGTCTCACAACATTGTAAGCTGCTTCAACACTTTTGCTAAACCAGCATAACCCCTAACCAAACAGGAGGAGGAGATCCCTCGGGGACTTTGAGAGACACCCACCACCCCCACCAGTGTGAGTCAGCTGATTGATTGCCCAGGTGGTACAATACAGGCAAGGCTGGGCTCAATACCAATCAGTGTTGCTGGGCAGCAATTGGTTTTTAATTGGGGAAAATCCCATTGTGAGAACAACAGTGGTTCTCTTGGGGCATGTTTCAAAAGCAAAGCAATCAATACCCCAGAACTTGGGTACAGATGAAGCTTATTCCTTTGTCACAGGCCTGTAATCACTGACCCTACTGCACAAAAACTACTGCAGGTCCTAAACAGTTTTGTGTCCTTCAAGGACTTTGCAGTCTAAATTACTTCTCATCCTGCCAAAGCAAGATGGCTAACCAAGTGAGAACTTGTGACACAGGAAACAGCACTTACCCAAGGACCCACTGGGCTTTTTAAAGGTGTAGAAAACCCTCAGCTTTTAGTAAGGAAGTATTTCGAACATGTGTTACCAAACCCTAACTGAGAACAGATCTGTTGCTGAGCTGCAGCTGCCAATGCATCAGTCAAGGGGAAGTCTCTAAAGCAGAAATGGCTTTTTAACTTCAGTATTATCTCTCAGGTACTTGTACTGATTCTCTATCCAAACATTGTAAGAGTTATAAATAAAAAGATTAGGAAAAAGCTGTGATAGTAGTAGTGGTAACACTATTAACTGGCGCTTTCTCTGCAGTCTGGTTATGATGTAACAGGAGTATCTGTTGGAATTAATAATAGGCAAACAACACAAAGGACTGCAGTGCAAAGCAGTAGAGTAAGGGTTCATCAACTATTTTTCTTGTATTTCACTTTTGTGTTTTGTTTGTTTCTTTTTAAGAAAGCTCAGAGGTCAAACAGGTCTATGCATTGAAGTAAAATGTTTAGATGTACATAGGTCTTTGCATTCCCAAACAATAACCTGTTCCTCAGATGATGAAACCACTTTGTTTTTTCCTGATACCCTTTTGTTTCACCTTCCATGTACCAAAGCTTATCACACAATAGTTGCTGGCAGGGAAATGAAGGAAAAGGAACAAAGGCATCCTTAGCACAACTGTATTAATTTCAATACACATTTGCCAGTGCAACATTTGGCCTAGTACCCATATACAATAATTACAGCAAGTTTTTTGTTGTAGCTGTTATCATATAAACTGCATTATTATCCATAAGAGGCAGGGCAAGCAGTAGAGAGAAACAAAGATGTTTTGGGAGAATACGTTTGGATGTAATGAGGCAATAGGGAGCTGGCAAACTAGTTTGTTGGGTAGAGAGGGATGGTGGGTCCTGGGAAAGGCAGGATTGTGGTAGTCATTTTGATGAGAAGCACCAGTTAGAAAAAGTCACTCAGCCACCTCTGTGTCCATGGGGGTTCTGCAGTGTGGCAGAGCAGTGGGCAGAAGCCACGACATCTGCAGAGAGATTACTGAATGGGCTCATTCCTGCCTCCTGGGACAGCAGGAGAAAACCAGAAAACTCATCTTGTGTCACACCACTGTTCTGTGTGCTGGGGCTCCCAAACCTGGCTGGGGCTCCCTACACTCAGAAATCTGGAGCAGACTTGTATTGTCAGCAGAATCCCACTGCTGTAAAACGAGAAAGGGAGAGAAGTATTGGTCTCAAAAATAGACAGTACAGTGGACTTAAATCTAGGTACCCCCAGATGAAACCATGACATGTGGGAGGGTCTCTCTGTGCCCAGTACTCTGGGGTGGTGTCATGATTTAACCTAAAAAGCTGAAACCAGAACAGATGGATAATCCAAAATTGCTTTGAATATATATATTAAGATAATTCAGCTATGGACAGAAAAATGGGCCCTCCAGGAAAACAGGGATCAAAAGTAAGGCAGGGTTATTAAATCCTCTTGGATGACAAGGGAGCCCAGGTGAAATTTGTGAAATTTCATCCTGTCAGAAGTCTGTATTTGTGATGAAACTGAGGAGAAAAAAAAAAGTTGCCTTTTTTCTGTATGTGCCAGACAGTGATATCTGTGCTTTGAACATCTGCAATGCAGCCTTAAGCTCCGTAGTCAGAAAAAACCACCAACCACCCCAAAACAAAGTGAAAGCTGAACACCGCATCCTTATAGATGAAAACACAGCACCAAAACAAACAGATTTTTTTTTGTCAGGAATTGCCTGTGCCTTGGTTCCCCATGGATGGGCCAGGATGATGCCACCCTTTCACCTTGCAGGACTTGGTGGGTACCAGGTGGTGTTGGCTTAAGTCTCAGGTGCTTTGGTCAGAATATGCCTATTGCCGTGTCACCACAGTCAGTTTTGTGTGAGTAAAACACTGGTCACAGGTTATTATTCAGGACTGAATAGCTACTCAGGAGGGATCGTTTGTGCTTAGATCAAACTAAGGTCTTAGACAAAGATCATGGGCAAAGCATCTTGGCTTTCCCTGTCCTTTCCTCTTGGCATCTTCCCTGATCGTTTCCAAAGGGTATAGCTGATCTAACCCCGGGGCAGGGAATACTGAGAGGTGCCTGTTGTGGTTTTTCAATGTCACCTGAGAGAGGGGAAGGCTGGGATTTGTCTGGAGCAAGATGTGGCTCAATCACTTTTTGGGGTCCTCTGGCTATCATAAGCCAGAACAGCCCCATCAGGCTGTTATCCATCTAAGGTAAAGTGGACCTTATCCTAAGTTTTACCAGGAAAAAATATGCCTTAAAAATTGCAGTTATTTCCCTTTCTTTCTTAACTATAATTTTTTCTGCTGTTCAGACCACTCCACACAACAGTGTTGTTAGTTTCCATTGTGTTTGCCTTTATAGCTGTATTTTACATTTAAGTCTTCTTAAACAGAAGAAAACATATTGCTCTATAATTATGTAACCCTGCACAATCCTGGAAACAGTAAAGTTTTCATACTGTTTGTTGACTTGCGGTGTTCTACCATCCAAGGACAATAACATCCAGCTTCTTTCGGTAACACTTCAGCCTGAAAAAGGCTTATGAGTTTTCTTTTAGGTGTTTGCCTCAGGCAGGGCTGAGCTAGTTTTGCATGTGCCTCCAAGTGTTCTGCCACTTTTCCCTTATCAGTGGTTTATCCTTTTGTGGCACTGCTATTTTGTATAGTTAGCTACCAGCACAGTTACTCTGGCCCTTACTCTCCATACAAAGAAAGCAGACCCTTTACTCTTTATACTGTCTCTCCAAAGACCATCTTCATCTTATAGACATATTTATTTAAGGAATATAAAACTAATTGGAATTTTTTCACTGTAGCTATGACTGTAACTTTTTCTTTTCTTTTCAGCACCCTTTGCAGATACTGCACTAGAAGCACTCTCTCAGGTTAATCAGATTAATACTACAGCTACACTTTGGCATGCTTCAAGTCAGACTGGCCCCCATATTAGGGCCTGTAAGGAGCACTGCAGTAAAGCCATTTTGGTCAGCAAGTGGAGGATCCCAGTGCAGTCAGGGTGGGAAGAGGACAGAGATGCTGGGTGGTGCCAGTGTGAGAGCTGAGCCCAGAAACTGGGTCCAAACTCAAGACAGGAGGAAGCCAGGCTATGGGGTGGGAGCCTATGGCTCTTCTTGGCAGGCATTAAAATGGGTCTTGCCTCAGTACTAACAAGGAACCATGTGTTTGGACCATGGTTATTCTGGGAGCATTCTTTTAGTGGGTATCAACAATAACATAAAGATTTACAGGGTTATATCTTGAAACACAAATTGCAAAAAAAAAAAAAAAAAAAAAAAGCTGCAAATCATAGAATATCTCCAGTTGGAAGAGACTCATAACGACCATCAAGTCCAACTCCCTGCACTTCGCAGGAGTACCTAAAACTAAACCGTATGCCTAAAAGCCTCATCCAGACTCCCCTTGAACTCTGACGGGCTCGGTGCTGTTCCTTTAGGATGGATAAAGTTCCAGGATCACCTCCCCGATTCTTTTCCTGCAAAACAGTTTAAATAATTGGGCTGATTCTGCCCGGAGTATATTCAGCCAGAGGTAGATACTCACCATGGAAAACAGCAACTTAAACTATCTGTTGATGTTGAAAGCAACAGAAAACATGCAGATAAGAATGTCAAGAAACCTTAACTGTTACTTCCTGCACCAGCCTATAATTAGATATGAGGGTAGTACCTTATGCATACTTAAGCTACAAGCCAGAACACTTTTTGCTTATTTTTCCATCTCTGTATTCCCATCTGTGCTCTTTGTGCTGTCGCTTGCCAGCTTTTTGATAAAGCAATATATCTGTGGCTGAAATTTGTTAGGAACCATTGTGAAAAATGTTTGCTACAAAACAAACTGCTATTAATTTTTTTCTCCAAATAAATGCTGAGAACAGTAAGGTTTAATTTCCTGCCTCTCCATTTCCCTGACTTCTCTTGTTAACCTCAATTTATTTTTTCACCTCAGCCTGTAAGAGAGCTTTACGAATCACGGTGTCATTTCAACACTTATATTTCATTCTGATGCCTGGTTTGTGAAAACATCAAGTTAGGTATCCTACATTTTTTTTTTTTATTTTAAAGACTCTTTTTTAGATGCCTAAGCACACTCTAAGAAGCTTGACTTTAGGCAGCCATTTTTGGATACCATGGCTCTAGCAAAGTGCTCCTCAGACTCATACCTCATGATGATCATGGCCTTCTCCGGATGTCAAGAAACACAGCCAGTATTTCGGGACATGTTTTCAGTCCTGCTTTTTAAACCCTCAACAGGGAAGACCCAGCAGGTGTGTGTTGGTAAAGGCGGCTCCTGTGCGTGCCCCATGTTGCCCTTGGCGCTGCATTTACAGATGAGGGCAAAGGGAGGCTCTGGCTGAAACATGCTTGTACCTGCCTGTCCCCAGCTGTGATGCTGGCCTGGAAGTGCCCTGGGGAGTCAATAAAGAAGTGACGTATTACCAAGCTAGCGAGAGTAAAATGGTATCAAGACTCACAGACCACAGCTCAGGAAAGCAGAGGGAGAGGTGTGGCGGCCAGGTGGGCCAGGGAACATGTTGGTCTTTGCTCTGTGTCTGTGCCAACTTGGTCAAATCCATTCCAAGGAGTTATTTCATGCAGTCTGAGGCACAGAGACATGGCATCATTCCCAAATGAAAACCTTTGCTCAGATCCAGTGCTAAACTGGGTGTTGTTACCATGACCAAGAACACTTGAATTGTAGCGCAAGCATGTGCCTCCTGCTATGCCCGTGACAAGGCACTAAGCCACTCTCTTGACTGCTTGTGTGTGGCGAGGTACTGGGTCTACACTATCAAACACACTAGAGGTGGATTTAATCTGTCACTCAAGACTCCCATAAAAGGTGAGTTCGTGAGCTCCAGGTACACTTAACAGGTAACTATCGAGAAGCAAAGTCTTGAGCCATCTTTTCATCCTACTGTTAGCCTCCCTAGAAAAACTCTTCTAGTCTCTCTAGAGACACTAAACCAACACCTTCTGTTAACTACCAAAATTTCCCTACTAGCCACATACATCTAACAAATTACTGAATGTGACCATATATGCAACTTTAATTTCTTTAACTACTGAAGAAAGCTAAAATAAATGTGGAATTTAATGCAGGTGCTCATGAAGTACAACAGAATAGGAAAATATAGGGGTGCATACTGATTTGAAAGAAAAAAAAAGAAAATCTCCTTGTCCACTACAGTTTTTAGTTGAATGAGGAATGATGGAGTTAGAAAAGCCTGAAATGTTGACCTGTTATTTCCTGCTTTCTCATTTTAATGAACTTTTTGTATATGTTAATAAAATTTTCTTATTCTCCTCACATAAAATCCTTAATGTATTTGCAATTGTGCTTTCTCTAGCCATCTCTTTATTATATCAGTTTCTCTTTTCCAGGATTAGTTTGGGTGAAGGATGTGAAATATTGTTAATTACCTGCTTTTAGTGCTGAGACTGTAGTCAGTCCTTTCTTGGTAACATTTCCAACTGAAGGCCAACATCATGCATGCGTTAATGCTGCGGAGAGGTTGCGGGCGTGTAATATAAGTAACTGCATTGTCCTCTTTGGTCATTACTGAGAGTTGCGCCTGTTCAAGTGGTAAGGCACCTCCACCAGACACGGGATGACCCTAGCTCCCCACCTGCCCCTGCAGCAGTCCTACAAGGATGCTCTAAAGCAGGGGTCCTCAAACTATGGCCCGCAGGCCAGATACGGCCCCCCAGGGTCCTCAATCCACCCCCCGGTATTTACAGACCCCCCCTGCTTCCCCCCGCCGAGGGTTGGGGGGTGGTGGTGAATCCAAGCAGCCGCAGATGACTGCCTGCCACTTCATCCACACGCCGGCCCCCTGTTTAAAAAGTTTGAGGACCCCTGCTCTAAATGGTGATGTGTGGGACTTTTACCTCCTTAAGAGTTCTACTGCAAACTCCATACAGGACAAGAGTTTTGCCTTCTTGCCATATGACACTGGCACTGAGGGTGCCTACTTGCATCCCCTGCTGCCTGTCTTCCATTGCCAACCACAAGATCATTCCTCTCCTTGACCTGTTATTTCCTGCTTTCTCATTCTAACGAAGTTTTTGTATATGTTAATAAAATTTTCTTATTCTTCTCACATAAAATTCTTAATGTATTTGCAATTGTGCTTTTTCTAGCCATCTCTTTATTATATCAGTTTCTCTTTTCCAGGATTAGTTTGGGTGAAGGATATGAAGAGAAGGATGAGAAGAGAAATTTTCTTTTCCTCTCCTCACTTTCCCACTCTGCAGATAGCTGACTGCTCCCTCTATTGCCATAACAACAAGCAGTAGTTTAGCCATGCTGAACAGCCCATGCTGGAGGTCACCATCCTCCATTTGAGAGAGGGAAAAACCCCAAACCCAAACACCTCAGGTTTTTGTGGGCATTTCATTATATGCTACAATGGGAGGGAAGATCAGTGCTAGTAACCTTCCTTCACACCACTGCCATCACTTGGAAAAACTCATTATTAAATGCAGCTTCCAGGGACACATGCACATCCTTAGCTGTGTGGTGATACGATTCCCCATAAAGGTCTGTGCTAGGAGGAACAGGATCCTCTGCCAGTTTCTCTAGCCATCTCTTCATTATATCAGTTTCTCTTTTCCAGGATTAGTTTGGATTCGTAAATCCACAGATGTGCATACACATTGGCTTGTCATCCCTGTCTAGGCTTCTTCTAATCATCACGCTGCAGCCACCTTTTACATCCATAAGGGGGTAGTTTAAGAGGTAGTAGGGAATTACAGGTGTGTCAAGTACCCTGCAGAAAGTGAAGCAGCAGATGGATAGGGAAACATCTCAAAAGCCATAATTTGCCCCAAGTATGACTTCCCAGCTGACCAGGAATGACCCAACCCTGACCAGGAATCAGGTCCTGGAAAAAGTTACTTTGCTTTATTCTGCCTGTGTCCCTGCCCAGAAAGGTGACTTAGGATTACTTGCATGCTCTGTCTCCCATAAAAGATTGATCCAAGCTGAGTAAAAGTGCACCCACCCAAATAAAGGGCATCAGCAGATGCTACTATGCCTTCTGAGTTGTCCATAATACAATATAGACAAGAATCCTCACCTCATATATGCCAAAACTTGCAAAGGAAAAAGATACAAGACCCAAAAAGAGAACTCTGCAATGACCAGCTATCCTGCAATGGGCTAAGTTGGGTTGTATGTCTTGTAGCTCTTCTACCTCCCTCATTTACTGCTGCTGGGTTGGCCTCTATCTCTGCTGAGGGTGCAGTATGTGTGCAAGCATCCCACTTGGGCGGCTGAGGCCTGACTGAGCATTCTCCCTCTTTGTGACCTGGTGTTGGGTACAAAGCTCAGAGAAGCACATCATGCCCATGATCCCCGCCAGCCATAACAGTACAGCAAAACCCACCAGCAACTTTACTGAAAGTCGATAGATAGGTAAGTGCATATACCGGGCCATAAGCTTTCATCTAACACTAAAACACTGAAATATCTAAAGCAAGTAAAGTCTGTGCTGAGGGACAACACTGCTGCCTCCCACTTCTAAGAAAATGAAAGCAGTTTTAAGGTTACCTCACTGCCCATGCTTGATGGAAGAAATCTGCAGCCAGGCCCCAGCCCACGAGCTCTGCATAACTCATAGAGGCACAGAATGGCAAAGCTGTTTAATTTGGAAGGCACTTCTGGAGATGGTTTTGTTCAGTCCACCTGCTCTGACTGGGGTTGCCTAGAGCAGGGCCATGCTTGGTTGGGTTGTAAGTGTCTTGAAGGCAAGAGACTCTACAGCCTCTCTGGGCAATCTGTTCCAATGGTCACTTGCCCTCACAATGAAAGAGTAGCGTAGTGTAGCATAGCACAGCATAGCGTGGGTCATCTCTGTTGGAAGAGATCTACAATGATCATTAATCCAACTGCCTGACTACTTCAGGGCTGACCAAAAGTTAAAGCATGTTATTAAGGACATTGTCCAAATGCCTCTTAAATACTGACAGGCTTGAGGCACCTACCTTCCTAGGAAGCCTGTTTCAATATTCAACTACCCTCTCGGTATAGAAATGTTTCCTAAGGTTCCTGCAGCCATGGTCCTCCAACTCAGAAGACCAGGCAGGCCAAGGTCTATCAATATTACTAAAGACTGAGGCAAAACAAAGAACTGAACCTCTGCTTTCTCTTCACCCCTATTTGGCAGGTGGATCCCTTCTCTTCCTACTCATTCTTTATCCTCAAAAAGAGTCTTCTGGGTAAGTGAATTAGCTTGGTGGTATCTCAGTTCTCCCACCATGAAACAGAGGTGGGAATCTTTCTGCTGAGTGTGACTGCAAGGAAAGAAGCATGCTGTGAAACACTCAAATACTGGCGCAACGACAGGGTGTGGGCCATGTGTCCAACATGATAGATGTTGATGTGACTGCTGTGATGAAGCAGTCCTAGTACTGCCAGTAGGAGTTGCTGGGTACAACCAGAGTAAGTTCTAATGACACTTTCTGGCATGCTGTATCTGTGACATGGCTTTTGTTGGAGCACCATTGCCAGGCTCTGGGCATGACTATTTTAATGAAATATGTTCATACATCAGCTCCCTGCAGGAGTTTAATTGACATAAGGGAACAGAACAGAACATGAAAGAAATCTGTGCTGCAGAGTGACCCAAAGATAGATGGGGGTCTACTTACAAGCTCAGGTGAAAATTGGGAGAATAATGGCACCTATTTTGCAAGGTATTTGACTTATGGACCTATAACTCTTAAATCTTGGCAAAAGTGCTCCAGAACGAGTAGGAAATATGACAAATTTACTGCACACTAAGCATTCTTCCCCTAATGAAAGCAGGGTGGCTTCCCACACCTCCTTTTCCCCCTTCCTGCCATTCATCACCAAGTGGAGAAAAGTCAGAAGCTTCAAAGCACACAGGTAGAAATATGGACTTGACACCAGGTTTTACACCTCAATGTACTCTTTATTCCAGCAAAGGCTGCTTTACACTATCAGTCTCTCCATCAGTCCAATTCACATGATGGAGGAGGCAAAAAGGAGGGAAGAGATGGGATGTCAAGGAAGGTTTGTTTCAGAGGAGGTATCAGGGAGGAACAATTTCTGCAAAGTGTTTTGTAACCGTGGAGCAGGGCCACTGCTGGTTGCAGGCTGAGGTTACACACACTCCTATTGTTCATGCTAGACAAACCCATAGGACATGCAGCCCAGCTCCTTTTGCTACTGCTGGCTCCTCAGAGTGGCTTCAAACGCTGTCCTGTATTCCAGGGATGGTACCCAACCAAGCTGGCTGGGTCTAGAGAGGAGAAAGATCTGTTCTGAGAGGCAGCCAAGGAAGATGGACTGGAAAAGCTCTGTGAAGGCATTTAGAGATGGAAGTGCTACAGATGCCTCTTAGGAAACGGGAACCAGTAAAAGTAAGATGTGAGGCCACAGGGAGAGGAACAGAGTGAAAAGATGAGCGAGTGCAGGCAAAGTGAAGATTTGTTTGCTCTGAATTCACGAAGTATGTTGCCTGTACAGAGCCAAAGGATATAAAGTTTCAGTCTGGACTTGTTTTTAACGCTTATTTTTTCTTGTCTTGGAAGAAGAGGCCTTTATAGCTTTACAGAAGAAATAAAGTGGTCTACCAGAAAGCAAGTGAGGCATGAACTGCGATAAGAACAAGGCGAGATCTGTTTACCAGGTACGATGAAGCCATAGTAATTAGCTCACCAACAGACAGAGACTGCTCTATCAAAAGGGAACATGATGCACAGAAGACCTTTACTGATGGAAACATAAGAAACTATTTCAAGGGGATCAAATTTAAACTCAGCTAACAAGAATTTAATGATGTTCTGTCATTAGTAATTCAGATAGCTCTTACAGAAGATCTCATCTCTATTATACAAACTTTTCCAGTCCATTTTATTATTCATAAAGTATTCATGTGGCCCCTTGCAGTGAACCCCAGGCTGACTGGGGATGGTACTGGTTAATGGGCATCCCGTTCATACTTACTTTGGATGAGACGTGGCCTTAGGCACAGTCACAAATGAAATTCTGTGATCTTTAAAAAGGACTCTTTGAGCTGAACAGGAAGTTTGGATGAAGGTCAAAACACAGGTCAGGATGTAGAAGTTAGAAACTGTTGCTTCTGATCCACTGACATCCTGTGTGACTCTCAGTAAAGCATGAACTCTGCATGTATTCATTTCAAAAGCTGAAATAATGGTAATAGTTACTTACTTCAAAAGGCTTCTGTCATGACTAATCACAAAGATGTTTACAGAACGCTATCAAATTCTTGGGCAGAATACATCAGAGAAATGCAAAGTTGTTTATAATTGCGGAGAAAAAACTATATTAAAAACATCAAGGTTGCAAACTCAAGCATTTGAAAGCTGGGAGAGGCCAAAATTAAGGTCATCAGCGAAATCTTATTTTGGCTTCTCTGTTTGCCTGTGTTATAAGGTACATTACAATTATGACATGTCATTTCAGGAAAATATGTTGCAGCTGCAGAGCAAATGCTGTCCCTCTATTAACATATACATAGAAGGTAACATATACATATAAAGGTGACAGACTCCCTTGTGGGGATGTGAGTTGAGTTGGCCAAAAAGCCAGGTACCCACAAGTTTTCTATTGACAAAGAATTAAGTATTTAAATGTGTGAGATAAAACGTGATGCTGGAAGTATTCGTCCTGGTGCGTATGTTACACCAATGGAAAGCAACACAACGTACAGAAGTGTTATTGACAGAGATTAGTAGCACTTTGGCATTCAACTTTTGTTAGAATTTGTTTTTACTCATTTGTTTTTAACTCATTCTGGTATTGCTTTTCCTTCTATTTGATCATTTTTTGCTATGTCTGTGGCATCCCATACTGCTGCTTTTCCGTTTCAGTATCTCTTGTTATGTTCCTCTCCATCATCCCTTCTGATTGTCCTTCCTCCTTCTCCTCTTTGTTTTATCCTCTCACAGACTTTCAGATCTTCCTCAAAACCCAGTTTTTCTCCTCCCTTCTCCTCAGTTTCACTTAATCTTACTGTGTTATCTTACTGTCATCTCTGCTACAGCCCCATTTATGCCCTTCCAATTCCCCAGCTCAACACCTTCAGATAAAAACTAATATGTCTGGCAAGAACTGTGGCAACAGATCAGCATCACTTTGATTACAAACTGCACTGTGGAATTGAGAAGAGATCCAAAATCAGAGAGAAAAACCAACAGATAGCAGAGGCCAGGAGGGTTTGCAGATACCACTGAGCTCAATGAAGCATCTCCCTGCAATCCTGGCAGTTGTGCAGCCCGAATGGCCAGGTAGAGCCTGTGCAAACTGGAAGGAGGCCACCCAAAGCTCTGCCTCTTCTTCCTCCTCAACAGCATTTCTGTATGGAAACACCCAGAAGAAAGTTAGGCTGTTAGAGAAGAAATACAAATCAAAGTTGAGTGTAGTGAGCAAACCTGATAAGAAATACTGCAAAGGAAATTAAATTTCAAAGAGAGAAATGGGTTAACATTAAACCTCTCACACCTGGGCAAATTTTTCATGTCAATTAAGCTGAGATAGGTCTATTAGGTTTCATTGCAGTTACAACACTGTACATGACATCAGAATTGTCCTGTAGTATTTTAAATATTATCCCCCTTCCCCACCATGCTCTTCTTATAGCATGAAAGTGTCTGTCTAAAGGACAGGAGTCACATTTGCACGACCCAAATAACAGAATTCAAAGTGTGCTAATGATCCAAGCTGTTGCATTTGGCATTTTGAAAGGGCAGTGCTAGGATCTGAGATTATGGGCACAAAGACAGACTTAAGCAAATCAGATTCACAGAAATATTCCTATACAGCCCACTAACTTGAATTACAATGTTTCTAGAGGTGACATTTAGCTAACTATAGCATTTGGAGCAAAGGGACATGGCTTCTTAAGACAGCTTTTTCTTTGGCTCCCTGAAATGGTGTGCATTCCCAGGACAGAGGGGATAGAGCCCACTGTGATAAATGAAGTAGAAACCCCAGTAAAAAGCATCAGGTTGTTTCACATTGGATTAAACATTCCTTTTTTTGGTCTCATCGAAGAGTATTGTCTTTTTACCAGGCTGAGAAACCAGACTGGGTCTGAGATGAAACACTGATTGCATTGTGCCACCCACAGAAGTGTCCAGGAAAACAACCACAATTCAGGTTTACAGCCTGTAGCCTGTCTTACCTCAACTTACTCAAGGCATGCAAGTCACTAGAGAGCATATTTACACTTGCAGGCTTGTGTGTCCTTCAACCAAGCCCAGTGCAGAACTCTTCTACTCTTTTATTCCAGGCACGAGCAAAATTCCTGTCAATTGTACCAGATAACGTGGCGGTGCTGTAATACAGTTTTATTTGGGATAGCTGTACAGACAGGAATTAGTCCATTTGGCTCATTGAGAATCCCAACTGACTCAGATTCCCTCGGAGCGTTACCACAATAACCTGCGTAAAACACATTGCAACCGCTGCTTAAAGTACCTGCAGCTTTATGGTGTCTGCAGGTAATCCGATCACTGTAGCTGTAAATGATATAAAGAGCTTGGGACACCCTGATCTGAAGAGGTGTGCTGTTCCTGTGCCGGGATGCATGTAAGAGAGAATCATCAGGCAGATGGACTGAGCCTGATTCCCTTTTCTTCTCCAGCAGGAGGAAACTGAAACAAAGCCCAGCAAAGACTTCCCCGGAACTTGCCCAGTCCATAAACTATGACCTGGCATCTTGACACATATCATCACATCCTGAACCTTATTCCTCCCTAAGTGCTCTCTTGTTCCCACAAAAAAGGCTCCAGGCTAGATATTCTCAAACGATTTGGCTGACAAAACTTGGTCTTCTCTCATTGCTTCCACCACAAGCTGCAGCAGCAATCCCCACTATGTACCTCATCCCAGAAGCATCCTCCTCATCCTGGCGCAGAACTCTCCAAAGGTGACAGGTATGGGACTGCCATCCCCTAGTGGGTACAAGTCTCAGAAAGGGCTTAACATCAGAAGAACATTTATCCTCTGGCCATGGGAAATGGATGAAGTATTATGTTCTATATACTGTGGGGCATAAGCATACAAGTTCTGAAGCTCATTTGGCCATCTCCATGCTCCAAACCAGGCTTCCCAAGTTACCAATCACTTGAGAGAAAGCAGGCCCATGGTCCCAGGTGAACAGCTGTTCAGTCCTTGGGTCCTTTGCTAAGAATGTCTCTTAGTTAACCTTCTTATCCCCAGCCATGTCAGTCTGACATATCACTTACCCTCCTTCAATTGTTTCCAATGCATCCTCAGAGATTTCTCTCTACCTGATACAAACTTTCACCTGTTTGGGTTGTTAAACCTGTTGTAACTGCCATGAGGTACTGAGGAAGGTGACCGATATTTTCCAGGAATCTCTACTGGCAGAACAGTGGCTATAATTAACCATAACTCGTTTTTCTTCCTTCTGCCCCTTGCTCTCACTCACAGAGTGCAGGCAGCAGCGCACATCGTAAGTGCATGGCCCTCTGGATGAAGCTGTTGTCTTTGCTGAAACCAAAAACGGGAAACAACCCAAAATGCAACAGGAAACAAGCAGATAGTTTCAGATTAAAACAAAAAAATCATTACAGTCATGATTTCCCCAACAGAACTATCTTCTGCTCCCCAAGGAACAGCTGTTTTCAGACTAGATTAGCATCACTTTACTGCTGACCCTTCAGAGTAAAGTTTCAGGACAGCTGCTTCTCAGGTTCTACGGGACTTACCGTCTGTATTTTCGTTGTTGCCAATCATCCTGAGTTCAAAATAACACTGAGCAAGCCATTGATTCCTGTTCAACATTAGCCACGAGAGGGATCTTCCACTTGATCTCCAGGCATCCATGTCACACTGAGAACCACTGAAGAGAGATGCTGAGCTGAAAGCAGTGCATCTTAACTTGAAGAAGTTGAGACTATGGGCCATGTTCTTTGTTGCTGTTATGTCTCCAAGGTCCATCAGCTGATGTCCAGCAGAGGGTAATATCCCAAATACTCAGGGAAAGAGATCAACTGATCCTATCTCTCCTGCTTAGCTGGCAGGAGCAGGAACAAAGCCATGGTCAAGCAATATTATTGTATGAAATAAAGCCCCAAAGAAAGCTCCGCTCCACTCCCCTAGTTTGGCAGTTTGCTTCACCACGGGAGCACCACCATCAATCACAACAAGAATGTATCGCTGTAACAGACAACTTGTTACGAGACTGTAAAGCAATTGCAAGTGTCATGCTTTTTGGTATAGCTAAGCACAGACTTTATATATACACTTTGGTATAGCTAAGGGTTATAGTAGATTATTTGAGGCTATTGCAGTGCCAGATATGCAAACCAGGTAGTTTCATGCCCATATCAGGGGTTTCTGCCTCCCCTTGCAGGGTTTTCCTTTCAACTGGAGAATGCAGGGGGCGCCTCCTCCCAGTTCATTTAAGGGACTGGCCTATGTTTCACTTCAATGCTTCACGATAATTCTCTGAGCGTGAGGTACTTAACAGTTACTTTGTCCCCATATCTGTCCAACCCCATTATCTTGGACTATGCTGATACAGCTCACTTGTTAATGGGCTCCATCTGAATTAGATCTAGGTTCTCAGCCCTGGTCAGCAAGGACCTTCACCTACAGTGGTTCTTTCCCTGTCGAGCATCCTTCTCAATCTTTGACATTTGCCTTGAGACATTTTTTCAGCTTCTTTTCATCCCTGCTCTTCTAGGTTTTTGCTTCTTGGCCCAGTTTTGCAAGATGACACCACCAAGGGTGTTTATTTTGGTGCTGATAGCTACACCTATTGCACCAGCACCACTGGGAGCTGAGCACTGTTAAGTATCAACAATGTCTGTCGGTTGCATTTGATGAGTGATGCCCACTCTGTTTTCACAGCTGATCTTGCCTTCTCCTAATGTTTGGCTGCTCTGCCAGCCAGAGGTGTCCGCAATGTTTCATTGGGGAGACTTTGGAAGTCAAATTGAAGAAGGAACACTGTAGCCAGTATCATTATCTGGCTCTGCTTGTGAATTGCACAAAATACTTTCCACCCAGCCTTTCCTCTGTGTTCTTTCCTAAGTTCATTAGCTCCAGTGAAAAAGCTCGTGCAACCTACCAGACAGCAGCATGAGCCCTTTTCTGGTGGAGGGACATGATGCTTAGTGAGGGAAAAAGAAAAACTCAGTCCCTGGGACTAGTTTAGCTGTTGTGCTGAGAGATGGCAACAGCTCATAAAACAGCCTCTCCATTTCCATTCTGCACCCGTGAAAACTGGTTTACACTTCTTTTTGCTCCTGTATCTCATTTGAGACATCCATATTCTCCTGGGAAGATACCAGCTCTCCACAGACAAGACTGCAAAATGCAATGTGTGTGGTCTAATAAGGGGAGAGCAATAAAGAATCTTCTTAGGGCTGTTGGGGCTGTGAGCTTTGTTCTTTTTTAATGCAATCCATCCAGGAACAGTGCCCCAGAAACTTAGGCAGGAGCAGAAAGAAAGTCATTAACCAGTACATTGAAATTAAATAAAACTGAGAAAAAGCTCTTCCAGCTTCCTGACTCCATCCAAAGGGATCCTGCCCTACTTAATCAGCATTTTACACCGCAATGGTTAAAATTTGGTAGCTGACATTAAAGACACCAGCTAACATTTCCATGTGGTTGCTAGCACAGGGGGCAATGATGTCCCTTACACAGAGGGGCAATAACTTTTGTACTGAGAGAAAGAAGAGGAAGACAAGGCCGAAATGACACTCGCGGGGGAGAAACATGTGGAACAAACTGTCAAATACAGAAGGGTGAAGTTGGACCCTTCATGCTGCCACCAGAGGAGCAGGAAAGCAGAACCGTCATTGGGCTACCCATCATACAGAGGGAAGGAGAGACTGTGATGAGCACGGCAAGAAACCTGGCAAAGTCCTGAAAAACCCTGTGTGCCCCGTGTGCCCAGCATCACCCACCCGCAGCACCAGGCAGCACAGGGCAATGCCAGGCCCCCTGTGCACCAATTCACTCACAAAAGCAGTCAGGGGTGGCCCTGCTTGCCAGCCTGTGTCCCCACACTGTCTGAAAACTGTGAATTAAATAGGATATTTCCTGTTTGCAGACTTGTGACACTAGTCCTGACTCTGCTCTTTCCCTGATACAGCCCTGAACAGCTCTATGTGCCATGAGGTGGGCAAACAGGGACCTGTAAGCTGCCTCTCTGACCCACTGAGTACAAACACTTTTTGTTTTTAATCAGTCTTGCATCCCATGCAATTGGCTTTCTTGACTCACTTGCTATGCCCAATGGTCTGAGTTATTATCCACCATCTTTCAGCTATGAGGCAGGTAAGTGATAAGCAATTTTGTGCTGCATGATTTCCCTGTAGTTTTAGAGTATGCCTGGTTAAGCCTTTAGCACTGGACTGTGCAGCTTGACATCATTAATGCCTTCAGAAAGATACCAAGCACAGCTGCAGTCTTGACTAACAGGGTGGAGGACAGAGGTGGGTACTTACATACCCACCTAGGAGCTACAGTCCTGGGTCATTTTGCCTCTCCCATCAGTTATTTCCAAAAGTAAAACAGTCAAGTTTTGAACTGTTGCAAGAGTTTTCATACATTGAATAATAATCAAATACTGCCCGCCTATGACCATAAACTTCAGGTCAAAGCAACTGTGCTGGTCTTGGCTGGGAGAGAGGTAATTTTCTTCATAGTAGCTAGTATGGGGCTATGTTTTGGATTGTGCTGGGAACAGCATTGATACACAGGGATGTTCTTGTTACTGCTGAGCAGTGCTCACACAGAGCCAAGGCCTTTTCTGCCCCTCACCCCACCCCACCAGCCAGCAGGCTGGGGGGGGCACAGAAAGTTGGGAGGGGACACAGCTGGGACAGGTGACCCCAACTGACCAAAGGGATATTCCATACCATATAGCATCATGCTCAGCGCATAAAACTAGGGGAAGAAGGAAGTGGGGGGTGTTCAGAGTTACAGTATTTTGTCTTCCCAAGTAACTGTTACATGCGATGGAGCCCTGCTCTCCTGGAGATGGCTGAACACCTGCCTGCCGATGGGAAGCGGTAAATGAATTGCGTGTTTTGCTTTGCTTGTGTGCATGACTTTTGTTTTACTTCTTAACCTGTCTTTATCTCAAGCCATGAGTTTTCTCACTTCTACTCTTCCGATTCTCTCCCCTATCCCATGGGGCAGGGGGAGCGAGCAAGTGGCTGTGTGGTGCTTAGTTGCCAGCTGGGGTTAAACCGTGACAGCAATACAGACTGCTTTATGTGGTGACAGGAGCAGACCACAGCTGCGAAATGAGGGCAGGAGGGCTGGTGTGCAGAGAGAGCACATGAAAGAGCAGAAGAGTGCCTGGGCTTGCTGGACTCCCAGAAAGGGTGGGGACTGGGATGCCAACAGGGAAGGAATTCAGGCAGGTGCTTGGGCAGAGCAGGGCTGTGATGGGTGGGCGGTTGCAGAAATTTCACTATGGGTTGGAAGAGTTTGCACAGCCTTGGTAAAGGCTATGCACTACTGTGAAGAACCTGGCTCAATCTCCTTTCTAACCTCCTACTAGACACAAGGGGGCTGTGGTTAGGTCCTGCTGAAGCCTTCCCTTCTCCAACTGAGCAAGCCCAGCTTCCTCATCTGCTCCTGGCAGAACAAGAGTTCCAGTCCCCAATTCACTCCAGTTTATTAATGTCCAGGCTCAAAACTGGATGCAGTATTTCAGATGTGGCTTCATGAGTGCTATGTGGAGTGGGATAATCCCTCCCCTTGACTTTGTTGACTGTGCTGCTATTGATACAGCTCAGGAAGCTGGTGGACATCCCTGCTGCCAAGGTCACTGCTGGTTCACGCTCAGCTCACTGCTTACCAGGGCCCCGGGGTCTTTTCAGCAGAGTGCCCTCAGGCTGGCAGTCCCAGCCTGTGTTGCTGCACCAGGCTCTTCCTTCCCAGCTGCTGCACTGGGCACTTCTTGAATTTCATAAGGTTTCTGTTAGCCCGTCCCTTCAGCCTGTCTAGGTCCTGCTGGATGGCCACCCTGCCCACCATTGTATTGACCTGCTCAGTTGCCATCATCACTTTTGTGTCACCTGTGAACATTATGAACTGTGAACACCTTGTCACCTCCTCCAGGTCACTGATAAAGATGTTAAACAGGGCAGTGCCAGGAAAGACCCCTGCATTACTTCACTAAATTCTGGCCTCCAGGTGAAGTACAATCCACTAACCACTTCATTGCACCAGCCTCTCAGCAGAGGTTGGCACACACATGAGCAGGGACTTCCTGCCCCCAGGTGTCTGGTGAGGAAGCAGGACAATCTCCTTACCAGTTTCCTTCTTTCCATTTCCTTACCTTTCTCTTCCACATCTTCTGTACAGTGAAGAGAAAGTAATCAGGCTGAATAATCCATTGCTAAAGCCTGGGATTTTTTCCTGTTGAACAGCCTGGAGACAATAACATTTAGGAACCCTTCGCCCATGTCAAATATGTATTTTAGTATAACTGAGGCATTTCAGCTAGCTGGGTTTTTTTCAAGTTACTGACACATTCACAAACCAGTTAACCTCAACCTATTCCAGCTAATTCTAAAATGGGCTAAGCCCCCTTTCCGACATCACAAGATTCTATGTACATGCAAGATGAATGTTCATGGGACACCAAGTATGACAGCCTTTGGTGAAGGGCTTCAGTATTTGCTTCTCATCTTGATCCCATCTCCTGAACTCCATGGTTGGGAGAGGTACAGGAGTGAAAGTACCTGCAAAGACCCACAGTACTGCCATGCTGGCAGCCAGCAGACTTCTGCTTCCTTATTTGCCCTCTATCAAAGAGAACCAGAAAATTTGGCATGCAGCTCTGCCCCAAAAGGAGGGATCCTGTCACACATTTCTCACTCATCTCAGTACATGCACACCTTTCTCTTCTAGTCAAAGTCAAGCAGACATGTGACAGACTGAAATATTATCCTTTTCAGTAACTATATGCTCTAGCTCCTGTGCCTTTAGCTTTGCAACAGCTTGTAAAGCAAACTGCACTGAGTGCTGTAATCAGCAGTAAAATCCCATCTGATTTTTTTTTTTTTTTGCCACAGGAACAGCTGGGTTAAAAATCTTTGACTAACAAGTTTTCACTGCCTTACTAATCACTTTTCCTAATCAAATCAATGAACCATCCAATTTAAATCTGTTTCTCACGAAACAAACATTTCACAAAGATTCAGGTGTGATAAATAACCACCAAACTGGAGATGCCGAGCTGAAAGGGGCCCCTGGCTCATGGTTCCTGCCTTTCCTGACAGCCGGAGATGTGAAGGGAGCAGTCACCCAGCTCAGGGTTAGGGCTGTGACTGCTCCTTGCTGTGTTGGAAGGGCAGATGAACTGTCAGGGCTCTGATGTGTTTTCTTTTAGCTGAGTAGGTGTAGCACTGCGGCAGAAGGACTTTCACAGGCTCCAGCTGAAAATTAAACATCCTGTTGTTATTTTAAGGGACATTTAAAGTTAAGATCCTGCGCCTCACACTTAACTGGAATGAGCAGAGCTTGTGGATTGTTTCTATTGCTCAGAATAAACTTATCCTCTCTGCAACACAATTAAGCCAGACCACGCACAGACAGACTTTCCTAAAGCAAGGTGATTCCCTGTCACAGAAGAAAGCTCTGACATGAACCACTTCAACATATGATACCAAACACCCCTGCTAAGCTGGAAAGCAAAAGCATGATGACACTGTGTTAATGACTTCGTTGCATAGGGACATAGTGACAAGGATTTGTTCCTCTGTTCCCCCCCTTCCCAGTTACCCTGAGGAAACCACTGAGCCTCACTGAAATAACCCGAGATTTCCCACACTCCACCAGACTGCAGCACCAAAGAGGGACACTGCAAAAATCATCTCTGTGAGGGCAGTAGCACAGATAGCAAGGAAGAATTTGCCACAGCAGTTCTTCTCCCCATGCTTGAAGTGTCCTGTGGTTTGCAGGTTTCCAGCCTACCCCTATGAAAGCACACAGCCTCACTACCTGAAGAGCTGCTGCATAATGGAAAAATACAAAGAGAAGTGAAGAAAGGCTGAAGACAGTGATGCTAAAACAAGAACTGAGCTCCAAGGAGGAATGTTACATAAGGCTTGCAAATGGGTAGTGTGTTGGTTTGTGTTTTTTCCCAGAAAATCTTAACAGATAAATAAATAAATGCTGTCATTTGAAGTAACATTCCTGGTCCTTGAAAGCTGTCGCTGCTCTTTGACTGAGCAGTGTGGCGGCCTTCTGAGCTATGATTCTTATTCCCCTATTAGTCATTTTGGAACCAAGCTGACCGATACATGTTAGCGGAGTGTCTATGTTTGCCTTCCTTTACCTGAGCCTTTGAGGACGATTTGCATTGCAGAAGCCTCTGAAGATGTCCATATAGGACCATTCAGGTCATTCCCAAAGACACACAGAGAGCTGCATAGGATTTCTCAGCAGGAGATTTCTGGCAAAACTGAAGTGTAAAGAGTCCCCCCAGCCTTCGGTCAAAGTTAAACAAACACGTAGATGCTGGGTGCCTTGTGACCCAGCTGACATACAACATGATATGACTAGGGCCTATGTGCTCTTACAGGTGACCATCACACATTCCCACCTCTGCACCAAGGTACAGCCACACAGAGCAGCCTGCCAAGTGCTGCTAAATAACCCTAACTGCTTAAACATGGACAACTCCTAAAGTCCTTGCAACTGATGTTTCATGCATGCCAGAAGGCAAGTACCCTATTTAGGGAAATGTGACATTAATCAAAGAATTAGTTACAGGATATTAAACTTGCTGAGCTGCTGCTATCAAATATGTAAGGCAAACAACATTCTAGGTAATTAACAGACATCTATGATGCGCCTGCAATCTAAATAAGGGGTTTGCCTATGAGTCTTTGGATGTTGCTTTCTTCCTTAAAGCTTCTTAATGGTTTGTTCAGGTAACCATGATGGACAAGCCTGGTTTACAAACTTCCCTGGATTATTACAAAACAACACATCAGTAAGATGTAGCAGTAGAACAGATCTCCTGGTTTCTTTACCACAAACCTAAGTAAAGGTTTCCCACTTGCTGCAAGTATTGCTCAAGTTGAGCAGGTAATAAGCAGATAAGCGGGCATGTACATGTGCTCCCCCAGCACTGAGAAAGAGTTTGATCAGCTGAAGAAGGGACAAGGACTTTTGCCTCCCTAGGAGCAGTGCTGAGACTAACAGGTTAGGAACAGGTGGGCTACTCCCTGTAAACAACATCGAAGAGCTATTCTCAGCAAGAAATACATGGGAGTCCTCAAGTGAAAGAATAATCCAAGGGCATGATAAAGGAAAGGCAACTGTATATGGATGTCTCGCTTTCCTATGCGGTTCAGGAAAGAGGAACAATTGCATCTAAGAACTGTTGTTATGCCCTGAAGCAGAGGATGAATCAAACTCATTGGAGTTGTTCATCCTTCTCCCTGGTGGCCATTTCAAAATACTGGCTTTTGTTTGAAAAAAAAGTGTATAGCACTTATAATTGCAAAATTACCCTTCAAAATCAGAACCCAAACTAAATGAAGATGCTGTATCAGCAAAAGCATGAAATAAGAGCTCTAAGAGACTGTTGCCATTTACTACCTGAAATTGCCAGTGCTGGAGCCAAACTGGGTGTCAGCATAATGCTATTTTTCTCTTGGTATACAAAGGCTATTTAGTGACCAGCTGATACTACAGGTTTCACCACAGACAGTGTTTGGGTTAGTACAACTGCCACCCCTTTTTTTTGGCTTTGCTATGAATAGGCTATGCCTTTTTGTTCAAATACAAAATTACCAAGACCAAAGTTTTCAGAATCTCCCAGTGCTATGAAATCCATGTTTCGACATGTGAATTAGATTTTGTTTTTTCTTTTCCCCAGACACTGTGTACCTTACAGACACATTGACCATACAGGGCATGTCATTCATACTACCATCATGCAAGAGTAAATTCTGGAAGTATAATTTAGGTTGGGGGAGAAAGGAGGGAAATTGTAGAGTGTGCTTTTGTGTGATAGAGAACTGAAGAAACAGTAGCCAATTTTGGTGTGTGGAAAACCAAAACAGAAAGCCAAGTGGCAAACTAGGGAGATAAAATGGCATAAAACAGGGTTATCTAAGGGCTAAATCTGTGGCAGAACTCTCATCAGCATCCACAGCCTAACACCTGGCCCTTGAGCAGCATAACATAGCCCAAGCCAATAAACACACACACACACCCCCCTTTGTCTCTGTACAATCCAGTCAACTAGCTAACCCTTCTTCTAAAGCAGCTTGAGAGTGAATATGGTTACACAAAGACCACCCAGAATCATGCAGAGTGCTTGGAAGAGAGCTGGTACAGAAGTGGGTAATGCCCTATTGCTACTTCAGTCTTGGGAAGTCAACTTGTCCCCTTTTGATAAAACATAACTTCTGACCTCAGGGTAAACACATTGTAATCTCACCTACTGCATCCACTCTGCAGCACTAATATTTGACAGAAATCCTAAAGGAAGCTCTGTTTTTATTACTGATTTGTCAGATGTGGATGGATAGGAAGGGTTATGGCTAATATGGAAATGGCATAGGCAGAGGATCCCTTCTGGGAGCCTGATTATTGAAAATCAGCTGCTATTTACACAGTTAATGCCATTCACTTCTTGCACCTGCTCAGTCATTCATTTCCCAGTGCAAGCCAGCTTTGCCTTGCTGCAAAATCAGGGAGTTCAAGGGAGCTACACCTGCAGGTTTTCTCTTTCTCTCCAATGATTGCAGAGTTCAGCTTCTACATTTCCAGCCTTTCATCTTCCTTTTCTGTGAATTCTTTTTCTACCTATTTATACTTTTCCAAGTAGTTATGCTTCTGATAATGAATCCAAATCTCTTTCTTTCTAACTTTTCTTGGACTCCCTGCCTGTTCCTGCACCACACAGAATCCATTTGATTGTGTAATTGTCTGAAAAACAAGAAACTCAGCTAGCTTCCCAACTTATACTAGTTTTTGCTCGTATTCTATTAAGTCTTTGAGGGAGGCTCAATACCCTCCATGCAGAGACATCCTTTTTTTTTTTTTTGTTACGATGCCCCTACAAATGAAAACTCTGTGCTATCATCCCCTACATGCAAACACACTTCTACAGTGGACTCTACTTCGAATTTCGATAAAAAAACCCAGACAAAACAAACCACAATGGATTATGCAGCTGACCTATCTTCCCACTCTTGTCCCCATCTCCTTTCTCAATAATGAAGATCTGCAGAGAAGCCTCAGGCCACCAAGTAGAAAGGAAGGAGAAAAGGGAGAGCTGTAGTCCTATGGTTTCACTTACTAGTGCTAAAGGATGTACCAACTATAAGTGAGATTACGGGAGGTGCAACTGTAGCCCTGAGCACCTGAAAAACCTATCAGCAAGGGTTAATTAGTAGAAAAGTGAAGGCTTCTGGGTTTTTTTGCATAGTTTTTTTTTTCTATTATGAAAAGAAGGACTCCTATATAATGGAAAATCCGTGCTTCCACCTAGCAGATAAAGCATTTGCAATACTAACCTGTTAGCTGGACTTGCTTCTACAGTGGTAGTGAGGTGCCATTCATTGTAGAGCATCCATCTGCTTGTTGTCATGGTTAAATAAGAACTGAATGAGCTCCCCCCATCTGCAAAGTCTTGTCTTTGATTACAGAAAGATAACAGCAGGGAGAAGGTCATGGTCAAGTAAAGCAGATGAACATGATTAACTCAGCGCAGACAATGACTCACCTGTCTTCAGTGGGAACAACCTTGTACTAATGTGTCTGATTGAACCAGGGTTGGAGGAATAAACCAGGTTAAAGAGAAGGACTATGCAAAATTAAAAAAGTAATTAAAAGCTTAAAGTTTAATACAAAACAGTCCATGACCTCTCTTTTTCTGTTTCCATCTGAAGAAACAACAGCCAGTATGCTCCTGAAACTGGCACATGTCAAGTCAGACACTGGAAAGGAATTGTGAGGATTATTTCACAATTTTATTGCACAACTGAAAATTAACCTTTTTTTTTTTTTAATATTTACAAGCCATTTATTTTGCACACACAATCTAAACAGCATTTTCCCCAATAAAACTGTCACCTAGAAAACTTACACACAGACTGAAGCATACACGTAAACTAAGTGGCTTGTGTTGAATGCAAGTTGCCTCAGACTAACCCTGGAGGGGGAGGCGCTTGGGAGATGGGGCAGCAGAAGGAAGGAAGATACATTTTTCCTTTTTCTTTCCTGAAATGTTACGCAAGGATCTTTCCCCAACCTGGGGAGAGAAACAAAAGAGTTCAGTATCAGTTCAAGCAGAAGGCCAGCCAGTCAGGTAATGTAGTGACAGGGTGGTGAGTTGAATAGTCAAAACCCTTCAGTGCCACAAGCCTTGCAAGAAAATTACAAGTCTTGTTTCATGTGCGGTTCACCCTAAAGGTCATGACATCCAAATTTTCCCCTGAAGAATGTATAATCACCTTGGTCATGACAGAAAAGGAATGAGGTTTGAGTCTTAAGAAACACATGTGAAAGGCTGTTGTTGGGGTTTTGCTTTCCTTCTCATGGATTTCTTACCTGCATTTTTGGAAAAGTGCTGACTGGCCCATTGCAAATGCTGCCCCTGCTCTTGGCAGAGCTGCACTGTGATAATATGGTGCAACAAACATTGCACAACTTGACCAGCAATGCCAGGGGTAGTATTTTAGCCACTATTATGAAGCCCACAGCTTTGTGCTGAAAATGAGTGCTTTCCTGGCTGTTAGCTCAAGCTGTGTGTCACAACGTGTATCACAGTCTCTGGAGTCCACAAATCACTCCCCTCCCATGGCTGATCCACCCACACATTTTCCATTATATAGAATTGTTGTTTTCAAGTTTGTCAGCTAATATTGAGTCTTGCAGCACTTACTGCTTGCTTTCCAGGGGATTTTGACACCTGTAATCTTAAATGAGTAGGTGGTAGCTCTGCAAGTGATGCTTACTGGCCTGGATTTGTCCCACGTTACTTTGGGTGGATGTACACCTGAGGCACCTGTGTGTGGACCATCAGCACTGTAACCTGTCCTGCTAGTCAGAGAGCAAAGGGTGATGTGGAGCTTTGGTGAACAGAAATGCCCTCTGCAGAAGTCCTGCTCACTCCACTGGCTATCAAAGGAACCTAAGGGGACCAACTCCAACACTGTGGGTCTCAGACAGCTGCCAAGTTGCATGGGCTGAATGCTTCCAACTGGGAACCTAAAAACCTAGGGATTCTGGCATTGCAAGGTACGTTTGGTATTTAGATCACTTTGGCGCTACCTTTCTTCAGCTTTTGGACCCTCTGCTGTCGGGTGGAGAAACAGAGTTAAGTGATGCCAACACAATCTATAGTGAGTTTGGAAGGAAAGGAAAGTTTGTAGACTTGTTAGCCTAGCTAATGCTTGTCTATTGGGAGCCGTGCTACTGGGAGATGGCTTTGTGAAAGGCAATTCAAACACACAGGAAAGGCAAAGCCTATGGCCTCAGAGCAAATGATCTGTCAAGACTTCTGAAGTCATCGTTTCTTCCAGAATCACATATGATCACCTTTGTCATCTTATGCATGGCTATCAATTTTTAGTAATGTTGCAGTTCTTAGGAACCTGATCTTGTTTTGGCGTTAATGCTATTAGCTTAAGTCTCCCCCTCTCCTCTCACCCAGCAGCCCAAGTATTTGATTTTATCTTATTTTTTTAAATGAGTTCTTGCTTAAGGGAGCCAGCAATATAGAGATGTCCTTTTCTATGTAACAGTTATAACCAGACCTCAGTACTGTGCAAACCATCTGTATTGTCTTTAAAATACATGCCAACACCTACCTAAGGCTGGTATAAACATAGATTTAGGGGTGCAGCAGATTTGGAATGTGAAGAAAAAGTGGAAAACCTGGGAATGGGTTGGCTGAAGAAGGATCCTGAAATTGATCCCTACAGAAATAGCAGCAAATTTCTAAATTGTAGAAACTTGTGCTAAAACTTCTGGTGTGAGTAGGTTACTTCAGAAATGCTGCTGATTTCAGCCCCATTGGATTACTTGCAATGACTCTCTGCCTCTCAAAACAATATTTTTCTGGAAGATATATAGGGGTAGTATACAGAAAAGTTTGAACAATATGAATATGTTAAAAAAGAAACAAAGCATAGTGATCCCATTCTTACAGCTTTAAACTGCTGAATTTTCTTTCAGGTGTAGGTTTGAAGATTAAAATTGGAAAAAAAACCCTGCAGAATAAATGTGTCTGGAGGCCCAGGTGCCATGCCAGAAACACTGCTTTACTAATGAACTCACACAGTGGTCTAGCACAAGCCAGTAGTCTTTCATACTTACTTGAAAAGACACCACTAAGATAGAAACAAAACCTGTGATAACACAAAGGAAAGAAAAATCCTCCCGGCTACAGGAAAGTCTCTCTGCACTGGTGCTGCTGAGGACCATCGCAACGGCCCCTCAGTTCTGTTCATCACCCCAGACAACGCTGTAATGTTTGCAAGCCTGACTGATGCAGAAGGAAGCTGTATCAGCTTAAGAAAATAAAAAAAAGTTTTTCAAAGTGTTAATTTCACATACAAAAATGGAAATGAAAGCAACAAAAATTACAAAATATTTGGGTCTTGGGTGATCTGATTTGCAGAGTTGTTTTTATTACATACACTTGTTTTGCTCTATGAAGTGTAATCAGAAAGATGATGGTGCCTGTATTCTCTGCATTCGTGACAACAGCTGGCAGGTTAACTTGGTGGATATTTTGCCTTGATGAATCTCTATGAATGTTAATCCCTGTGGGTCCTTACAGAATGCGTCGGGGTTTTTTTTGCATTGCCTTTTCTGTTCTTTGAATAAACCCTAACAGTGAAAAGTAAAAGATGTAAACTCTCCATGAATGAGCCTTTTGAACCTGTGTCGCAATATCCACTGATGTTATGGACAGAAAGCATCATTCTGTTTATCTGTCTGTTCTCTTATCAACACAGACAGCAGAAGCTTACTGCCCAGTCTGAACACTGAGTCTCAGGCCAGCTGGATTAATTGGTGTTAATATAATTAGTAAACGCTGGGCAAGGTGTCAAGGGAAAATACACACGTCTCTTGTTCTCATTCTGAACAGCAAACTGCTGAGTCCCATCTCTTCCTAACCCCAAGGGGCCTCTGTCACTCACGGCGAGCATACATCTGAAATGCAGAAAAGCTCAGCAAAGTCAATCATCAGAATAATAGATTTCATACTGAACTCACTATTGCCATCTAAAAAACCTCAAAGCAGAGAGTGGTGCAGCTTCCTTCCTGCTGCCAGTGGTTAGTTCTGGCTGGATGAAGGCTGCATGGATCAATCAGCATTGGATAGCTTTTCTTTTCCTTATAGCATCGCTGGAGAGCACTGCTGGAACAACAGATCCACAGGCAGATCAAAAGATGAAATTTTATGAACCTTGCTAACTCCAGCTTTGCCCCAGCCATTGACCTCAGTGCTGGTAATTTAAAAAAGGCTGGGTAGTCAGATGCCTACTTCTATCAAGCTGCTATTACATTTTTTTCTTCTTCTTTTTCTTACGAGTACCGAAGCGGCAATGTGGGAATACAAAAAATTCCAACAAATTAAACATCTTTGAGCTGAGAGAAGTTTACTCTCACTGTTTACTTTCATCAGTTTTAGAACCCACAGAATGTACTGCATGGCCATGTTGGACAAGAAATGCCACAGATCCAGAATGAGCTTAGTCCAACCCACAGATCCTACATTTTGAGGGATCTCAGAATACTTCTTCCTTCCACATACCTCTGGAAATCTGACTACTTAAAACAAACCCCTCATGCTTTCCCCCAATTATTTACTCCATCTTTTTGCTGCTTACCTGACGGACTGCCTTTAGAGTGCTCCCAGAGATGGAGCGGACATGCTTGGATAGAGCTAGCACTCATCACTCCTGCATGCTCAGCTGTTAGCGTTCATAGTCTGGGGGTGAGGGCTACAAGGCCACCGAGAGTGTCATTTCCATCAACTCTGTAGGATCCCTCTGCCTAAGAAAAGCCTCTAGAACAGAACTGCAGGCGTTCTGCTCAGAAAGTCTGAGAGCATGTGGGATAATTGCTTTTCCTAAATCACAGTTTAAACCGTGTCCTTTGGGGAAAAAAAGAAAAAAAAGTCTGGCTTTGCTCAGAATCAAGGCAACGATCATATTATGAAAAGCTCAATGAGAACAGAAGTAAAAGAAGTATCACCCAGCTGCTTCATTCCCTGGGTACCATTCACTCTGCATAGAATGAAAGAGAAGTCCTCTCAAAAAACCCCAGCATATGACTGCGTAGAGACTATGTCTTGTTACATGTGTGTCAAGAGACAGAAAGAAGTTGTATGAGCAAATCAGCAGCTTCACCAGCAACTTGAAATTTCAGACCCTCTAACTTTCACATGGACTGATTTTTCAGCCTTAGCAGGAATCTTGTGATGTAACGGTTAATGTTGAAAATTCACACAGCTGTTGTCTAAGAATTATGTTGCCATAATACTGAGGAATAGGCTTAGCTTGGCTTGAGTTACTTGGCCTCATGTGTTTGGGGACCTCTTCTCAAACGTATTTGGTGAGAGCCTGTACACGCCTGATCAGAGAATCGCCCTCAGGTCAGAACTATTTCTTTGGGATTGAAGTCTTGGATCTCATGGCAGTGGACCATGGTGCTCAAATTCAGTCTTTGTCACCTGCACTGTGACTTCCCATGAATCCATGTTGCAGGTTTAGGACATTTTAACCCTACAGAAAGAGTAATTAGCTGGGAGACAGGAAGCTGCTTGCTTCCTATGAGGGGAAACTATAGCATAGAATGACTGAAGATACTAAACTCTTAGCCTGGGTTTCAGATCTTTTGCATCCTGACACCTCAATGAGCCAACACTTCCATTGCAGTACCCATTAACACGTCTGGACAAATACATTCCTATGATCCGTCACATAAATAAGTATTTGGCTAGCCTTCTAATTCCTGGATCATTTTGTCATCTGATCATAACAATTCTACTCTGCAAAGCAAACAAATGCCAAATCCCACGTAGCTGTAAGAGGAAAATGTTCCAGCCAACTGACGTGTACATAGCTCCTTTTGAAATTCTCAAGGCTTTTGTGTCTTATTTTGGGAATGTATAACTCCAGATGAGAACAAATTCCCATAAAAGCAAGGTATTTCTAAATCCGGGTTTGTATGCATTTCCTGAGCCATGATTTGCTGTGCACAGCCAGAAGCTTTTCCAAACAATTTTATATTGTGAACCGAAGTAACAACCTTTATACAATCCCCAATTCACCAAAGTGTTTGGATGTAAACACACCATCTAAATATACATTATGAATTACTATTCTAAAAATGACTTCATGTAGCTATCAACGTTTCTGCATTTTCAATACTGCAGTGGAAATACCAAATTACTGGCTGTCATCTACTAGTGACTTATTTGTTCAGCTCTCACTTACTGGAGTTGCAGCAACTTTGCTTTCTTTTACTAAAACTGAAGTATTTTTTGAGCTAACTGATACATTCTTTTTTTAGCACTTCCACCATCTAATGTATTAGACCTTGTTGAAGTTCATAAATAATGATGCTCACCCCACTGGCTGAGCTTGCTGTGTTCTCCTGTTGCTGCACTGGAACCTGAGGAACACCCATACAATATCTAGCAGAGTAGGAAGGAATGTCCTGCGCAATGCCTAAGAGTAATATCTCTGCTGATTTGTCAGGACTCCCAGTGCTGCTGGTCATTAATCTTTCTCAGCCAAAAACAGATGGGGCTATTAGGCAGGCTGGAGTAATGGGGAAAACTGGCAAGATACAGAAGGAAATGCATTATCTTCTGGATAGAATTGCATGTAAAAATGAGAACGTTAAAAATGTATTTTTCATATTTAATTGGACGATGTATGATTATACCTACCACAGAATAATGTGCAATGTGTTTTGTGCAGGGCATTTATAAAACTGTTCAGCTGTTCCAGGGTCTTATTTTCCCCTGTGGAGAGAAACAGTAGCTACAATTCTGACAAGGTTTTTGTGCTTTTCCCTCTAACACAGGGCTTACTCTGCCGCAACAGCTACTGCAAACAACACTGCAAAGTGCCCCCGCTTGTTGTAGTAGAAGGAAAATGCAGTTTATGATTTACATGCAAACCACATGAAGCCTACCAGGTAAAAAATCAGTACTTTAGGAATAATGTGAGCATATGTGATATTGTCTAACAAAAATGATGGATCTGCAGGTACAGCTGCTAAGTCCTTTATGTCATGGAGTCCAAGATGATGATTACAAATAGAAAAAAATTGCAGATTATGAAGTGGAACCAGATTGCTCACATAGGAAACTAGTGAGGCTGGAAGTAATTACTAGAAGTAGGAATTGGAAAAAAAATCTAATAGATACTAAAGACTATTTGGGATAAACAAAGACATTTTCTAGGTTTGACAGGTAGGCAAATGGTAGATAACTGTTAGCCAGAAAATGATAGGATGGAAACTACAGCCAAACATTTGAAGTATATACTGTTGTTACAGAACAGAAATCATGGAAACGTATTAGAGGGTTAAATAAGGCATTAAATAAAGGCAAGTGCTTTGCCCAAAACTTAAACTTGCAACGCCCGTTATATCAAAGGGAGAAGCATGAAAACAAAACCAGGAGGATTGGGTGCCAGCCAGAAGATTATTATTTGGAACAATAATTACATCTGAAATACGGTAGGATGTCAGAAGGTGCTGAGCAATACACAGTTCAGGCTCTGGGACTAGGAAAGTTTGTAGTGACTTATATACATGTTTTGGAGTGGAGGGGGAAAAGGGAAACAGAACAAAACGTGTCAAGAGAAGTGCACAAATTAGAAGAACAAGAGAATTTTCTAAGATTTTATTTCTGATCCCTGGACTAAAAAAAGGTTATCATTTAGGAAGGTTAAAGAGGAAAAAACAAACCCTCAAAATGAGTAGGGTGAGATTTGATATAAAGATTTAAAAACAACCCCCGTTTTTTCCTTTTAAAGAAAGAATCAGTGGCCCTAAATAAAAGAAAAACTGAAATCCTCATGCTAAAAATGGAAAGGACTTATCATGGAGTATGGTATTCCCTTAGATAAATGGACAAGGACAAGGAAATGCTGGTATGACTAAATTGAAAATTTTAGAAGTTGTTCAGGCCAAATAGGAAACCTTTATAGAATGGAAATCAGAACTTTGTAGAGCTGAAAGGAAGGTGTGTAACAGTTAAGATGGAGTTTGGGCAAGCTAAGAGGGAATTTGAAGAGCAAACAGTAGGAAGTTAAAACTGAAAATACACATTTGCTTAGTACACCAAAAGCAGAAAACTGGAGATAACTGGTAGGCCACCCCAAACAGTAAGCAGAAGAAACAATTAAAAACACTAAGGACATTGCCAATAATCTAAACGATTTATTTGCATCAGTCTTCACCAGAGAGGGTGCTGGAGTGATATCTAAATGAAAGACTCACACTTCCAAATATCAAAGATAAGGAGAGGTCATAGACTGAAGATTCAAGAGAGAAGTTGGTGGAACAAATCAATAAATCAAAGGCATTAAGTCACCAGGTTTATCTGCTATTTCTTGAAGATTTCAGGAGAAAATGGAGAACTAAGTAACAAAGTTGCCAGTAAATACCTACTACAGCAGAGGACTGGAAGACAGTCAGTGTTATAACTGAGTTGGGGATTTTTGTTGTTGTTGGTGGTGTTTCTTTTCACGGTGTTGGAGGAGCCCTGGCAGCTACAGACAGATAGGTAATCCTAATTTGGTATCATGTAAATTGGCTGAAACGTGTTAAAAAACCCCAAGTCCCACACCTCCCAAATTATGAAGCACACAGACAAACATGACATAATACTAGTCAGTACAGTGTCTATAAGGTAAAAAAAGAGGCTCTTTGAATCTACTACCAGTCTTTGAGCTGGCTACAACCAGCCAGCACGCCTAAGCCTACCCAGGAGGTCCCATGACTCGCTGTACGGACAGGCAAGTAGCAAATGATTACCTCCCTGCTCCCCCATCTTCATCTCATGACCACTGAGGAGAGAATAATGTTCATGTTGATAACAGCACATCCAAACAATGTATAGGTGTGTGCTACAGGTTATGCTGCTGCAGAGCAATCCAGTCCACCCTTGGACAATATTGTTAAACCAAGGAGAAATGTACATCTGGAAATGAAAGTCTTTAATACATATGAAACATAATGGTGGCCACACTGAAGCTCTGACTGGAGATTTTAGGTACAGTGTTAGCCTCTCTCAGGATCAGCTTTTAATAACTTTCTGCATATTAGCCAATCAACAGCACTCTGTGCTGCAGGGTTCTTCTCATTTTTAATATGCACAGTGACCTAGGCCGTTACTGGTGAATAATACGGGATTTGGGGAGTTAAGATTTTTGTTTTTTTAAAAGAATATATCTTAGCCAGGACTGAACACTCATTTCACTTCTTCCCAGCTCTTTCCAGGTTTTATGTAGATCTTTACATAAAGCCATTAAGAACAGAAGAAAAGCACTTTGGAAAATTATGCGGTGATGTATTCTTATGTAGCCAACACTCCCAGGGGAAAAAGTGAAAATTACACATAGCCTCCCTCCCCTTTTTATTTCTTGTCAAAGATGTTGCCTTTTTTGGCTTTTCTTATATATACACAGCATGACGAACTGATATTTGTAGTTTAAATGTCTGGTTTAACCGCGTGGTTTCCACCGTAACACAAAGCTCTCATGAAATGTCAGGTTAGAAATAAAACCAAGCTCTAGAGGGATGAAGTGGGGAGGAAAGTAGAAGGTCCAGGAGCTGAAAAACAAAATGGAAAAAAAGTGAGCAGAACGCAATGTGGATCTGGGGTAGGGAAACAGACGCATTTCTCACTGAGTTGTTTCTGCTTTCCTCTATTAACATTGCAACAGAAATTACAAATAGCCCTGCAAGGGGTAGTGCATTAAACCTCATCTCTTCATCCCATGTAAACACAACATTAATACCGAAGAATAAAGAAAACGGTAAAAAGTCCAGTGTCTTGTTTTCCGCATTTTGCTTGTTAGGTTTCCTGTCCGCCCTCCAGCATGCTCCCGTGTGTACCAAAGATGCGAACTTGACCAGCCCATGTTCAAGCAAACACTTACACTCATATTCCCAACACATTCTTTTCTTCCCCTCGAATGGGGAGTTTATTCCTAACAGTTCTGCTCCTTTTAATGATAAACTCCTTTAACGAAGTAGTTCTGAGACCTTGCAGCAGGCAGCAGGAGAGCACCAAGGCTACTAGTTGCCATGTTTATATTCCCTGTTCAGCAAAGCAGTCCACTTAAAGCCCAAGGCCCAATGCCTTCATGGATGGGCATGCACTGAAATGAACCTACAAATCAATATCCCCCCACACAATGTGCCTTACAGGCAAAATCCAATTCTTGCCTAAAAAAGACAGAGTTACAGCCAGGCCCTTTTATGAGACACACACAAACAAGTTGCTCTGGTGAAAACAGACCTTACACTGATAAGTTTTGTTCACTTTCCGGCAGAGCTACTGATCTTCTTTACTGGACCACCAGAACAGAAGATGGGAAAGAAACACAAGGGAGATGTTCCTTGGCAAGGAAAGGAGCAGCATTTAGGACTGGGGAAAAGGCAGGGTGGGGTACAGGGGACTTTCCTGATAAAACAACTAATTTGAGAATAAAAGACCAACTGATATCATGTATACACCTAAACCAGTAACACACCTTCTCTGGAGTGCAGTATTGTATAAGCGTTGCCTTTGTTTTCAAGGCTAATTCAGACCTTTGGCTCATCCTGCATTAACAAGGTCATCCACATTAACAGGGCCCCTGTGACAGTTCACAGGCGAAAGTTCCCTTTTAGAGTAGTGCAGATTTGAAATTCACAGGACAGCGACCCGAAGATCTTCCTTTACAGATAAAAAGCATGTCAAATTATTAAATAGCAACATGAAATCCTAGATTCTGAAGGTCTGTCTTTGCTCTGCGGTTGAGAGAGCAGAGTGCATTCCCAGCCCCTGCCCAGTCGCCACTGCTGGCAGCACGGTGGGCGCGTGGCCGGACCCTCTGGCTGACGCCTCACGAATGCTAAAGCTGAAAGGCCTGGGGTAGTCGGGGAAGGGACAAATGAGCATAGTCCGAAGACATGTCACTTCAAATTTCTACTGTTAGAACTGCTGAGTATGATATAAAAACAGAAAGTATTTCTCAGTTCAAAGTTTGAAGACCAGGCCCCAAATGTTGACTGGCTCCTCCCTCCAGCGTCCCTGTTCCCCACACACGGGCTCCGTTGTGCTAGCTGTTGTTCTCTGCCGTGAGATATTTGAGGGCTGCAAAGCCATAATGGCGTGACATATCCTGCTGGAACTCCTCCTTCAGGGTCTTGAGACAGATGCGGTATTGCTTGTTGGAGCGAAACTTGGTGATGTCAAAGCTGGGGGCGTGAGGCATGTGGATCATGTAGGCGTTGGGCAGCACCGTGAACTCGTACTCCTGCGGGAGAAAGACACCGGCTGTGAGGGAGTTCCCGAGCCCTCTTGCAATGCATCTCCTGTACCTCCACCATCAAACACGCTCCATCATGTAGAAGTGCAGTGTGGGTCTCAGAAACAACAAACCCATACAGATATGCCAAATCGACCTTCTTTTTTTAGAGTTCCTTTTTTTGGTTTTATGAAAGAACTGCTTTCTCTTTTAAAACGTTTTACTCCATAGGAGCCAAATAATGGGGAAACAGTAGAAAATGCCTGAAGCCATGTTCACAGCACAGATTTTGCAGCAGTGTGCTTGCAACCAACACAGCTGTGACTGCACACAGGAACAGGATGATGAGTCTCAAGTGTCCATGCAAAAGCATGTTTTTGCCCCTACAATTTATCTTGCTTCAGATGCCGGAATAAGCTGTATTTACAAAGGCACACGCTGCACCACATACATTGCTTTGCCTGTACTAAGACACAGTGACAAAACTGTCCAAAAGTATTTATAAATCTGAAATAAGGGAAGAATATGATCTCTTCTGTAAGTGCTGTGTGAAAATCAGGAACTAGGACCTCCTAATTCCATATGCTTTGAGAAGGTTTTACTCAAATTAAGTTCTCCTTCACAAAGTATGAGATACTGTGCTAATTCCGTCTCTCCTCTAAAACTAATTCACTAATTCTCTTTATCTATATCCAACCAAGTTCTTTGACAATTTTTGTTGTTAAAAAATTACAGTTTATTTAAGTCTCAATTACTCTTGTTAGAAGATTTTTACAATTTTTATAATTAAATGCATGATCATTAGAGCAAAGCTAGACAAAGACAGATTCTTAGACAAGCTGAAAGTTCACATGCAAGAACCAGGTATCTGGTCCTGCAAGGGACCATCTAGAAAAGGGATGTGAGCAGTATTCTGAAGCCAAGAGAAGACCCTACCACTAGGACGCTAGCTCTTTTTTCATATGGAATTTCAGAGAGTCAGAGTTGTAAGGGATGCAAATGACAAAGGAACTTCAAAGGCTCCACAGGCAAATTTCCTATTGTCCTTACACAGTTTCTGTTTACAGATATTGCTGGACTGAGTTATTAACCATCTCTCCATAAGACACTGGGCAGGGAAGGAAAAGCCACAGAGCATGCTGGCTTTAAAAGAGATGGAGCACAGCTTCCCCTGGTTTGCAAAGTTCAGTCACTTATAGATTTAGAAGTCTGTGCAGAGACATAGAGTATCTGCAGCACAGCGGCAGAGTATTCCAAAATACTTTATTAGGGAATGAGATTTATGGGAGAGAACACATTTCTGCCAAGAAATGGGAGCGTTTCACCTATAAATCTTTCTTCACCTAACAAAATACGATCAACCCAGAAAACATTGAAAGCTGCTGGGTTATGATGCTACCCGAAACCAAGTGTTTGAGCACCACAGCCCCAAATGAAGCCCAAACAAAATGGAAAAAAGTGAGCACAATGCAGTACAGATCTATTTCCCAGCTTGGGCAGTGGTATTGGTAAATTGGTAAGTTAAAAGTGTAGCTAAGGCTGCAGTGCCTTCCCAGAGACAGCTGTGAAGCAGCAGCATGCATTGGACAGCTAGGTGCAAATGTAGCTGAATGGCTGCTCCTTTCTCATTATGGGAATGCCTGTTCCCTTCCAGACAATGCTAAAGTCGTAAATCTTTGTGCCAAATTACAATGCTGTCACATATAGGAATGGGCCCCTCTGAGTTTCTGTTTGGGGTGACATGTACAGCAAGAACAAAATAATATGATGTCCACAGGCAGAACTTACTTAGCTGGAAGATGCTTAGAACTAATGGGGAACCAAACGCAAAAATGAAGGCTAGCATGATGGAGTGAGGAGGGCTGATAAATGACAAACTACAAAATATGTCTCTAGGGACCTTAAAACTAAGGGCTGCAGCCACAGAGGAAGATGCGGCCCCCTCATAAAATCTTTTCTTTGCTCTCTGTTTGCATCTCAAGTCTGCAATCCTGCAATCCTGCAAGTTGGGGGTTGTCTATGCTCTGCAGTGCAAACTGTTCAGTGGTACTCCCATCCCCCTGGAAGGCCTTCAGGCACATAAAGTCTTCCAAAACTTTATAAGGCTGCTGCTAATCAGCCCATTTGAAAGATGCTGGGCTGGGGTCCTGGAAAAAGGGATGCTCACAGTCACTGAAAGTCTCCTAATGACCCATCCCTACTACATGGAAACATCTGTCAAGAAAGCAACGCAGTTGCAGGAACCTCTGTCCCTACCTCACAGGTTATAAACTCTTTAGAGGGAGACTGTCATTATCTGTGTATTTGTACAACATCTGGCTCCGTGGCCATCTGCACATCCCCAGAATAATAATGGTGATTATCTCTACATGGTGTTCTGCTCTGAAGGACTGTACTGGCACAGGCCCTTGATAAGGAGTCTGAAAGAGTCCTCTTGACAGACACTGCAGTTGTGAGGAGCAGTGAAATAATTCAATTGAGAAGCTGCTCTGCCTGCTGGTAATGAAGCCAGCCAAGCAGCTGGCAGCAACTTGATCTGTGGGCACCCTGAAGCAGAGGAATGCCATTGAGGAGATAGCTGTGTGATCCCATGTCCCCTCCAGGCTGATTTTGTGGGACAACAGGCCAACACCCATGTTGCTACAAATGAAAATGAAGCTTCTTTTAAACGTGAGAATGTTTTTAAGGCTGTGAGAAAAACAATTCCCCAGAGTTAGTTCCAATCCAACGGCCATTTAAAATATCTGCCCTATGATCAACTTTGAAAAATGTTCCAGTTTCCCATGTGCAAATCTGTATGCTGGGCAAATGCCTCTGAACAGAAGAGTTAAATCATGAGTGCTAGATGAGACCTGCCAGTGGGAACACAGGCCTTGTTACCCAGATTAAAAAATAATAAATCATTACCCCTGCATTCTCCACAAAGCAGAGCAAAGTATTATTATTAACAGTAATATAAAGCACAACTTTTTTTCTAGCCTGAAATAATTTTTTCTCAACATAAGTAGGTACAAATTTGTTGGGAATGCCCTTCTGCAAGCAGAGGGCAAGTGGCTGCCAGCCCAAGGTGACTATATGGTTTTGTAAGCAGCAGTAGAAACTATCCCTCCCATGTACATGCCTGCACAGGAATACACTGAAGCCCACACCCCAGAGACACAATCTCCCAGTAACTTGCTGCGTGCCTTGTGCTGCTCTGCTCCACAGAAACTGCTAAGAGTTGAGCAGAGAAGGATCAGCTATATTCCAGATCCACAACAGACGCTAGCATAGGAGGATACAACTGGCCAAAAAGCATGTTGTCTGATTAGCATGAGATGGTACTAGTTAAAAAACTGGGACAGAAACCAAACAAACAAAGGAAAAAACAAACAAACCCAAACTAAAAAGAAATGCCATGACCCAGACCCTGCTGATTAGCACAGCGGTTAGCTTCACATCCAAGAACAGCAGGGAGATGTAAGCCCTGCTATTTCAGTGAGCAACAGCACCAGGCTCCCACGGAGCCATAGTCACTGCCAGCCTCCAAGATCTAGGTCGGTGGCAGGGTCCTTGGCAGCTCTGAGAGCTCTAGCAACAGTCTGGACTCTTGAGCTTTCTCTGCATCCTTATTCTTACATGTTCTGCTCAGCAGCCCCATCCCAAGCCACAAATCCAAGAGGCAGGTAGCCCAAGGCTCAAGTACCTGGATCCTCTAGAGTCTGCTCCACAGCCAGAGACTCTGGAAATGTAAAGTCCTTGGTTTTGCAGAGACGTACTGTAAATCCAGGCCAGAAATTGAAGATGCTTGCTTTGGATTCAATTTAAGATTGCTTTTTGAATGCTAAATTAGCACTTGGGACTCATCAGCCTCTGTTTAACTGAGAAACTTCCAGCTAGATTTATAGATCCCCTAGTAGGTGATGAGACTGGCAACAAGTGCTGCAATGCTCAAGTACACTGCTAGGCAGGAGGTGGGCACTGCAGGGATTGTGCCCCTGCCACCGCAAAACAATTTTCTCAGCCCTGACAAATAAACTTAACTCAGACTCAGTTCTCCCTTTAATGCTTGACAAGGACTAAAATGAGCGTTCCCGACTCAGGAAGCACTCATTAAGGAGCTTAGTAAGGCCAGATGAGCACTATGGTGATGCAAAGCGTGAAGCCTTTCCACAGAACACAGATTTAATTTTAACAACCCTGCTGCCCAGCCCTAGATGAGATGTGCAGGCATCATCTCCTCACCTGTGCATCCAGTTCCATGATGTGAGCTACTTTGTTCCAGCCAAATCCAACAAACCGCCTGTCATACTCCGGGCAGTCCTTCCTCACAACAACGTATGGCTCAAAGTCTGCTTCCCACTCAACGCGGTAGGGAGTGGTGGCTGTTCGCCACTTGGCAAAGTTTGTTGGCGCATGCCCTTTCGTCCAGACGTGATACCTTAAACAGACATAAACGGCATGGATGTGGGGAGGCAATTAGATAGAATGCATCTTGGCTAGGCAAAAAAATGTTACTTGTTAGATGACATGCTCAAAAATAAGGACATTAGCTTACAGTTCACATCATCATTTTCAGGACATATCGGAGGCAATTTCTAGGACTATTTCCAGCACACTTCACAGGGCTGCTATGTGCTTGATGCTTAAACACATCTAGTTGGTAAAGGATAGTGTGGAAACACTACCTAACGCTAATGTGAGAAACAATTACACAGACAGCCCATGAGCACTACAGAGTGCTGTGTCTTGTTCCTAGCAACCAAGCGGCTGTATCAGTGCTCTAAAATCAGTGTGAAATTCTGTCGCTCAGATAAGGTCCCTAAAATTAGCTATTTCTACACCACAGTGACAGTCACGATCTGTTTTATATGCAGTTTTATAATTTGTATGAGACACCTGCAGCTCTGGATAGATGTTCTGTTTTATTAATTACTGTTATTACTATGGCAGGAGCCAAAGTGCATAATTAAATTAATAAGTAAAATATTACATAAAGGCTTTCTGCTGTACATTCTACATTGTGGGGAGTAGCCATGTGATCCCCAGTAAGGTAATCAATTTGATTTACAGAAAAAGATCCTTTTATACTTTGTTAATCTTGTTTAGGTCACAGCAGGTCTCCTCCCAGCACAGCTTGAATCCAGCCCATTAGTGCCAGGGTCAATGACTCTCACTCACTTATTCTTCTTACACTTTCCAAAAATCAATGAGACAGGCTCTTTCTGCAGACTCATAGATTAAATAATGAAACAAAGGCATAGCAGGCCATCTGTATTACAGCGCTCTGAGATGTGTAACAGAAGGGGCAAAACAAACATCCTGCCAGTTTGTAATGTTAGGTACATTGAATTCACAGGGATGATGATGACTTGTGGTAAAACTGAAGGGATTTAAGCATTAAATACTTGCAGAATTAGGACCTGAGGTAATGTTTCAGCCCCAGAAATTCTCATAACATTGCAAGCCATTGCTGAAAACAGGGACATAAAATCACAGCCTAGGAGTTTTCACTCGGACTGTGTATTTGTATGGCTTGTAACAGGAAAAACATAGAGGTGTTCGGTTTCACTGACTCTCCTTCAGGGGCAGCGTAGGACAGAACTATTATGATAGCACTGGGGTCCCCGGTAGTCCTTTGGGACTTTGAAGGCTGCATTTCTAAACTGTAAAGAGGTTGCATCACTGTCAGGTATCTGGCTTGGGGACCTAGGAAAACAAAGCCCTTCCATATTAAAAAAACCTGTCAGCAACTTAATTCTCTAGAGATTATTAGAAACCAGTGCCAGATTCACAAAGATGCTTACAATCCTTAATGCCTTTTGGAATCACCTCCAAAAGGCCTATCCTTTTTCTTGGTGTGTAACCTTCTCAGTCACTAATGGGCAGCTATCTACACTGGAAAAAAAACCCAACAAACCAGTCACAATGTAGGGTATAAATGATATGAGATTGTGGAGGATGCTGTATCTTCTAAAATCCTACCTCTGGCATTCTGAAATTGATTACGATAATAATAATAATGACTACTAAACACTTAGGAAGTGATTTGTATCTTCAAAGCCCCATACAAACTTTGGTTAATTGCTGCTGTTCTAGTAACACTCTCCCACCGATTTAAACGTGGGGGAACAGGACACTAACCATAAATTCCTTTCCACCCTTTTTGGTGACATTGGTGTAAGCAGTTCGAGCAGCTCAAGTATAATCCCTGTGAATCGAGAGAGCTGATCAGCAGGGAAAAAAAAGTAATTGGGAAGAGACAATGAAGGGAAAACATGGAATTGAGACTGGAGAGACAAAACAAAGCAGAAAGGAAGGAACAGACCTGATCGTACCAAAGTAAGTAGTACCAGAGATGATGTACTTGCCTCCTCAGAGTAACTGATGTGAGTGGAGGGAAAGAGGAAGACAAAAGGATGACTAAGGTCAGGACAAAGAGGAAAATGAGTATAGGAAGTTCAAATGATGTGTGCAGACACCAATTATAAATGAATAATTAGACTTGAAACAAAGAGTAGTGAGAGTTCAGGATTACATACATATGTCTACATTCAATATATACGGGCCTACACGCACAAATATAATCTCCTGGAGCTCTGGGCCAGCGACTGATACCGCGAGAAATGTGCTGCAAAGTCAGATATTCAGACAGCATCACATGGGTGCCCATAGCGAGGAAGCTACCACAATAGAGTGAGTCATTTCCAACAGACTTTACTCTCAGTGATGCAGTTGCGAGAAGTAGTTCACTGTCTGTATCGGTCTTCCATCTCACAGGACAAAAGAATAAATGTAATTTTGCCTGCTCAGGCCCTTCTCACTCAAGATCGTAAAGGTCTTCCCAACTTAAACAATTCTGTTTTTCTATGACTAAATTTTAAGGCCACACTCAATCTCACTGACTCCCAGAAGAACTTTGTGAAAATTCTGAACAACATATTTTTCACTACACTGGCAATTTTGACGAATCCAAACCTAATCATTTGATCTCCGTAAAATGATGATAAATTTCTTTCCTGTGGTTCGTGGGAAACAACTGGAAAACACCCCCTCCAACCCTGCCCCCTCCACTTTGGATCAAATGTTTCATCTTACTTGCTTTATCCATTTCATGTATTTAAATTTCAAAACTAAAGCAAGCTTTTTTAAACTTAGCAAAATGAAATAATTATTCTTCTCAGAGTGTTCTTCCTCCCTGCATTGTCCCTCAATGTGAGAAAGATGATTTGGCGAAAGAAAAACTCTTCCAGTTCTGTTATCAGATGCTTAAAAGTTTTGCCGGATTGTGGCTGCAATCAGTTAATTAATTAATCAGTTGCTGCTGTTTATGTTTTCTCAATACGATGCATCTTTGACCAGCTGTGGTTTCCCTTGTGCCTGAAAGCTGTGTGGGCAGTACATTTGTGGTTCATCAGCTACTACCCAGGCACTGAGCAGGCACATTCTTGTGAGGCACAGCCACAGCCAGCACCTGCAAACAAAGCCAGCAAGCTGGCACACAGCGACCCGCTGCCGCCCAGGGCTTCCACGCAGCACCCCTGGCAAGCCGCAGATGCTCACGTCCTCTCTTTTCTTCCGGTGGTGACTGGGGGATGTAATTGAGAGCCGTTTTGTACTTCTTAGCTGCCCAGAAGTAGAAAAGGTCACCATTTGGAAAAGAGGTGACAAAAGCAATTTCAGTGAGGGAAAGATTGTAATCTACCATGTGGTGTGAGGGACTGGGATGCTGCAGGCGCTCTCAGCAATCACTGTCACAGCAGTCCTCCTCAGCTCACTCCCACCCGTTCAGCCTCGAATTGCAGCATTATTAAAGCACCTTGAAGGTGGAGGTGGAAATTCTCAGCCCAGATCGCAGCTGCTTTGTGGCTGTTGATAGATTGGAGCAATGAAATGAGCCAAAGCAAACTGGGGAAGCATTTGTAAAATGTGTCCTACATTAATATGTACACCAGCTACAGACTGCGCGTCCTTCAATTTTTATTTAACCTTGCTCTGGCAAAACTCCCACTGATGTTAAAGACATTTTTGCCTGAGTGAGACTTGAGAAAGGATCTGCAAATCTGACTGTGTATGTAACATGCCAACATGCTGTACAGCTTGAAGATGAAATCTGTAGCGGAAGGCCACTGCTGTGCAAGCTGAAAAGTTGATTGTTGGTGGAATGCAACATCTGAAAATCCTGAGGGTATTATTTTCCATTGGAAGGATTTTTATTTTTAACTATAGGAGAAACAATTCTATCAAGAAATCTCTTGTTAATTTGTACATCTTTGACTGTTAAAGAATGATGGGAGAGTGAAAAGCTTGCTTTATCAGTACCCTTATGTAATTTTCCAGAGAGAGGCATGCCCCTCTCAGTCGCCTCAAGTTTCTAATTGAAGGCAGTCACTGGTAAAGGTACTGTCAGAATTACGTTTTCCAGGCTCACACAGACTGTCTGCTATGACATGTGCGTAAGGCCACATGAGGGAAGGGTGGCTGTTGCAACGAGAAAGGCATGTAATACAGGGAATGGAAGAAGTGTGAGAAAAGCTCTAAAAGTAAAGGAAGGATGGGAGAGGTGACACAGGGCTCCACTGGCCAGTTTTTAACTCTAGATCTCAAAATAGTGTAAAAAGGAAAGGTGAACATTGTTACCTGCATTTCAGAGATGGAGAACAGAGATGTAAGAAAGTGAACTGATTCGCGTACCACCTCCCAGCAGGGCAGTAGCGGAGCTGAGAAGAGAACGCAGGTCTCCTAAGCCCTCTCTCTGTGCAACATCATAAGGCCATATTGTACTCTTCCCATCACTGCAGTGCTTTACAATGTCTGCTAATCAGACCTTACCACACACACCCAAGAGACAGTTAACCCCTGGTAGTCGCATTTCAAAACTGAAGAGGCTGGCAGATAATAGAAGTGACTTGTTCACAGCCACAAAAAGAGTCTGCTTCAGAGCAGAGCTCCAAATTTAGGTGTTCTTCGCCTCTTTAACTTCTAGTCAGAATACGCTTTTACCTCTGCATTGAGAAACTCTAGCTATTTAAAGCAGCTGTTTCACATAAAATAGAGTGCATGACAAGCCTGCATTTGTTTTTCCAGTAAGTCAGGAAGGAAGCTAACCAACGAGCAGAGAGAAATTATTTTTGGTCACATGAGGGACACAGCTATCCAGACAAGTATTTGGCAGCCAAAAAGCAAATTACACGCACATGAGTGTAATGGTCGCACTTGATTTTGTAGCGCAATAAAAAATGATGAAAATAAAACAAATTCAATTTAACAACTGAAGTCCTTCAGTAGAGGACTATAATACTAGATAAAATACCGAGATTACAGATGGAATATATCCACATACGATTCTGTTCACTGCCTTTCTATGAAAAAGGAAAAAGTATTCCAGTAGGTTTCTTAATGGAGCTAGCTAGCTAACAGTGAAGAGAGAAATATCAAATGTTCACAAGAACATTAAAAACTATCCTCAGAGATAAAGACCACAGGTTCAACAACAGTACTTTCCATTACCTGAATGTGAAGAGGGTTCCCATGTCCAACATCGACAGCAGCTCTGCTTTTGACTTGGGAAAGGAAAGGCGGTAGCGTAGGGTCTCAAAAGCAGGTACAATCAGAGCTTTCTTGGTGTTAGCCAGGTCTAGCTGGATGACAGACTTCCTGGTAAAGAGAAACAACAAATGAAAGCAGGAAAATTTTAAACTGAGCCAGTCACTTGGCTTTTCAAAATAAAGTGCAGAGAACAGACACTTTGATACTGTAAATATAACCACGGCCCATGCTTTTTTCCCAGGGTGCTTTGTATTTTCCTCCACTTTTGATCTGCTGCTCTAAGAGCAGGGGGAACAACACAGTTCAAAAAGAGCTTGTGTCTTTGACTGATCAGTGCTGCCCTGCATGTCCAGGACACGCTGAGCACAGCCAACTGACCACACCTTTAAGAGAAACATAGTTGAATGCTACTACATAGATGGGAAAGAGCTGCCCAGTCAATGGCAGTTCTAAAAAAAAATCAGATTTATCCGGGACTCAGTGGGACTTCACAAGATGAGGAGCTGTAAAGTTTGGTTGCACTTCAGCGTAGCTATTCTCTGTGCTATGCTGTGCCATCATACTTGCTTCTTAGTTCTACTATAGAGCTCTGTATGTCCTGCAAGGTAAGTGTTACCTTAACACCACCGTGGAACAGATATTTGCTCTCAAGAACACTGTTGCCATGATGGGCAGTCTTTGTACAAGGCAAGGCACAGATCTACTGCAACATGACATAGTGCCAATCAGCAAAACTGCACATCAGCAGTATTTTTTTGAGTATTGTTAATTATGTGCACAGTAGTGCCCAGAGATTAGAGCCCATTTGTGCTTGGCCCTATACATACAGCATAGAGGCTGTTTTCTGCAGAAAAGAGCTGTGGACTGGATGCACTGAGATACCTCACTTATTCCCTTCTTTTGCTGCAAGTTGTTCAGTGCAGAGACTGTTTTGGGGTGCAAGTGTGTATGTGTACACACAGTGGATTTTGCACAGTAGTGCCCTTCTCCAGACAGGGGCCTTAGGATGAATGCCACAAGAGAGCAACAGCTTACCAGACTTACTCCCTGCCTACCAGACATACTTGGTCTATTCTTTCGTAACAAACTAAAACCCAAAGAAAAAGAAAAAAAGTTACTTTTCCATCCCCAAACCGAATCTTACTATGCTTGTCATTAGAAATAACTCTGTCTTGATTTTCCTTTCATTATCTTCATATTTCATACGAGAAATATGCCTCTCTCTCCCTGTCAAAGTTAGTTCCCCTTAACAGGATTCACTGTCTTGACTTTTATGTTACTGCAACAAGCAATCAAGGACAATGTTGACAAGCAGCAAACTCTCTACAGCCTTATAAGATGAAGGAATTGGGATCACTGTCATAATAACAGAAAGACCAAACAAACCACTTTTCTAGTCCCAGAATACCTAGAATTCACTTATATTGCCGTCAGAGAAAAAGAAGAGCAGGGCTATTTCATAAAATCTGAATTTTAGATAATTCACACCACCCTATAGGCCTGTTCTATAAAAAGAAATGTGTTCTCAGTGGCTTACTTCAAAATTTGCATTGTTTGAAAAACCCCTGCTACATTTCCAGTGAACTTTTCACAACTGAAGGATTTTAACAGTATCTTATAACTTCTTTGTACTTTCTTCACTAGCTTCTCCCCTACCATCATTAATGGCCAAAATATCTGCATGCAAATAGAAGACTCCTTCACAATCAGCCTCCATGACCTTCCAGAATTGTTGAGCAGTGCCAGCATCCAGTCTTCATGAATGCTCTTAATGTTCCTTCCCCTTCACATCTTCTTTGAGGGCAGGGGATACTAACATAGGTTCACTTCCAGTGTCCCAGGGTTTCTGGACTCTCTGCAATCTACCAGCCTTGAGTGGTACATCTTTGGGGATTCAGTTCTGGGAAGGAGTATCTAATATTTGCAGTGATGCTCACCCTTTGGGCTTTGCAAGGAAACAGCAGCTACCATTTATGGCTGCTACTCTCTTTTTCTTTGATGGAGACCTCAAAAGTTCCAAGCAAAAATCAAGGCCTTGCTGTGCTTGGCACTGTCAAAGAATAGGAGACAATCCTGCCCAGCCCACCAAAGCCCACAGTTTGAAGCTGAAGTACGTATAGGTATCAAGCCAGGGTAACAGCAGAGACCGTCAGACAGAGCAAGTCGTGTTGAAACTAGTGTTGAACATGACTAATTTTGTAAGATACGGGATGCAAGCACAAAAATTATGTAGGTATCAATAACCGTTTCTGAACACTCCCCATTCTGTCAACTGCAAATTTAATATAGGTGACAATGGCAACTATTGGAAAGAATAGATGACAGTGCCTTCATGAAGAAAACCAAAACACAGAGGGAACAAACCAATACAAGAGTCTGAAATCACTTGCAACTGTCAAAGCTCAACATGAAAAAGTTAGGTAAGAGGAGAGAGGCACAGGTCTGAAAACAAGGTGCCTGTAGCAGATACAGTCAAACACAGAAAACTGGTAGAGGTACTTCAAGAGTGAAATAAAATAGTGGGAAGATCTCTGCAGAAACACTTTCAAGAGGTATGTCAGCATCTGAGGTGCATGTTGGTAAGGTCAAAGTGGAAGAGTTCACCAAAACTGAGCTGGGAGTTGAGACATGCTCAGTCAGGAAGTCCAGCAGCACCCACCTCTGAGCAGAACAACCTGTCTTTTATGTGGAGTAGACAACAAAGGACTAATGTAAGGGGAAGAAGGAACCCATGCTAACATCCAGGAGTTGAACATCAAAGGACAAGAGGGGGCATGTAAATTGTGACAAAGGCAGGGAGGATTTGGTGGAGAAGAAAACACCTCCCATTTTCTTCTGATAACTTGGTTGGTGGTCTGCTCCTCAGATAACCAGCCGAAAATCTAACCTCTTCCTATTGGAACCAAATCTACATTTCAGTGGTGTCACTTTATTTCCTGTTTTGAGTGGACGTGCCATTTGCTGGTTGACTGGTTCTGTGATACTTGGAATAGGAAAAATTTCACTGTTGGTGTTGCAAGATATGTGTAATTTAATGCAGGGAATGCATTTGGCTATTTTGTAAACCAGCACTGCGTAAAAAACCTGCACTATCCTTATGAGGGCTGTTTTTTGGATTCAGTAACATTGGTTCAGATTCCATTTTCCTTTATCTGTCCTTTTTTCCCCAAACCCCAAAATAAGGATATATGATTTTATGAAGAGCTTTCTCTTTGCTAGTGTTGTCCAGGAAACCGTTTCCCAGGAATCTTTGTGTTCAGACCTGATGTATGTCATTCTGACACAGGGAAGGTTGGGTTAAATTTCTAAATCTGTTCATCAACCCTATTTTTCACACAGCATGGAAGAAATTAATCTTAAATCACAAGAGTATCCTCACAGGTTGAATGAACTCCAGCATGTTGATACCATTTTTTTCATCCTCATAGTCCTTTCCAAAAATTAACACACAATTTTCATCCTCATGGGGGTAGATAGTAGTATCATTCCCATTTCTGGAGGATAGATAAGCTCAGACACAGAAGGGTTAGCAAGCTAATCCCAAAGCACTGAATTCAGAAAAAAAAAAAGAAAGAAAAAAAAAAGATTCCATTAATTCAAATTAGCTTCCACTGTCAGGACTCAGTAAGTGTTTAGTTTGAGATCAAGAAATACAATAATCACAGAGCTTGTGGTATGGAGAGCTCAGTCCACTGTTAAATTCATTAGAATGTTATTCCTCCCTGCAAAAGCAACGAATGCATAGTCTACAAAGGCATCCAACAAATAAAAAACAATAGGCACAACACGAGTGCGTCCCTTGCTGAGATGCTGAAGAACAACCAGAAATACTTCACAACTCATGTTGCAGGGGACAGGTATAAAACCTGCAGATAGACAGTGGATGCCAGGTCCCAATTCATGCTGAATGTGTCACTGGAAGTGAAGGGCCTATTTTACACAAATGTGTCAGGAAAGAACTTTAATGCTAGCTGTGACAACCGTAGATAAGCAGCCTGCCTAGTTATTTTATGTCAGAAGAACCTTTAGGATGATCCACACACGTTACTTGAAGCAACCAAAAAGAGACTTTACCACTGCAGCAATGACAAGATGACCTCAGTAACTAATGAGGGAAGGTGACAAAGACTTTGACTTGGCACAGACCATGAAAGTATCTGAGCTTCGTAAACAGGAAATGTTTAAATGATATGCCTTTTTCCTTTTGTACTTCACAGAAGAGTAAGGTAGGTCAAAAAGGGGGTTTGATGGAGATTAAAAGCATTGAAATGGTCTGTCTTAGCTGTGAAAAAGCTCAATTAGCACAAATCTAAGTGCTAGCAACAAATGCCTAGTGGTACAGGTAACCATCAACTTCTCCTTAAAGACTGGCTGTAACCTTTCTCATACAACACCTTCAAAATATGTTGGAAAAGTTTTTCAAAATTCTTTTCTTTCCGAGAATATATTGCCTGTAGAGACGCAATACACAATATATGTAAATCAGCAAACTTGCAGTGAGAGGGACTTGTCTGGCTCATCCTGTACAAAGTGATGCCTGAGACACTATTTCTGTTTGCTTATGGTTGTTCTATCTGAGGAAATGAAGATGAAAATGTCTGTATGCCTCTCTAACAAACAATTGCTGCCAGTCAGATAGATAGCACTAATCAGTTACTTGCAGAGGCGGTGGGAACAGTCAATGCAGAAAGATACAGGGTATCTGTATTTAAAATAATCTCCCTGCACCTCCCTGCTATTTTGCTCAGAAAAATCATTGAAAAAGCAACAAAAGCCTCTAGTCCCCATGCAAAAATCCCTTTTTAAAGAGCTGGTAGTAGCAGATTAGCGATTTTTATATTCCCAGGCAACAGACTCACAGTCAGAGTTAAGGTGGTACGGGCCTCACAGAAGGCTGGTAGAGTAACACAGGGTCTCAGAGGCAACAGCTTTCAGTGTGAATCTCAGGTTTTTTTCTGAAACAGCACCCATGGGTGGCATCACTGTGCATTCAGTTCTATAATACATTATCACCATATTAGAATTATTTCTGTGGTTGTAATATCTCAAGTATATCATGATGCATCATTCTGCCTTCTCTCCCTCCTTTCAGTGCTGGCTCCCATCAGTGCACTGTGAAGCAGCATGGAGGAACAAGTTGCTTTTTCAGTACTACATTCCAGTATCAACAGCTGAACAGATGCTATCCTTACTGTGTCCAGCATCGATCTGAAGAAATGTTACAGTATGCAACACTAACGTCAAAGAACGGAGAAGCTAACAACAACTGTCCCTACGTGTATCTTGAGACAGCTACTGTGTGCAGAGGACAGAATTATTTTGCAGTCCTCATAGCACAAGTCAAAAAGAAGTATCCCTAAAAGTGCAAAATAAGCTGACACGGTGAGATAAAACTTCAATGATGTTATTGAAATCCAGTGTCTTAAAAGCCACAGACTCACATAATCATAGAATAGTTCAGGTTGGAAAGGACCTTTAAAGGTCATCTAGTCCACACACCCTGCTATGAGCAGTGGCATCTTCAACTAGATCAGATTGCTCAGAGCCCTGTTCAAGCTGATCCTGAATGTTTCCAGGGATGGGGCATCTACCACCTCTCTGGGCAACCTCTTCCAGTATTTCAACACCCTCAGTATAAACAACTTCCTCCTTGTATCTTAAAGGTACCCTCCAACACCTGCTAGTTTAAAATCATTAGCCCTTGTCCTATTGCAACAAGCCTTGCTAAGAAGTCTCTCTGCGTCTTTCTTATAAGCCCCCTTTAAGTATTGAAAAGCTGCAATAAGATCTCCCCAGAGCTTTCTCCTAGGCTCAACAACCTCAGCTCTCTCAGCCTTTCTTCATAGGAGAGGCTTCCATCCCTCTGAATAGTGAACTTAACCCTGTACATGGATGCAGAAATTGAAAAAACCAATTAACTCTCCACACAAGGGAGAAATGAGAAGATGCTTACTGAGTTGATACGCCTTTAACAGATCCTCCGTAAGTTTATGATGTCAAAAGGTGTTATTTCCCCTTACATTCCAAAACCATGGGCCTATGGATTGAAAGGGATCACCTACAGGCAGACCATCACTGGAACACTTTGATCAACTTTTACCAAATTAGACCAGAGATGAAAAGGAAAACTGGTCAGGACTAAGGAACTGAAATCCTCCTGTCTGGCCACAGGGTGTCCTCCTTGCTCTATGCTTTGGCCTCAGATGACCAGCCTCTGCAGACCAAAAAGGTCTTTATTAAAAAATAAATAAATAATAATAAAAAAATCAGTTAATGGATCAGATGTCCGTAATTTGTTCAGCCCAACCTGCTCACATTCATTATGATACAATACACACTGAGGTTACTCTTCTCAGTTTCCTTATCCTAATAATTTTGCCTTGACAGGTGCTGGCATTGCAGTCATATTTTTGAGCTGGTAAGACTATCCCCCTCTTTTCAAGATATGGAACTGGATTGAGAGTGTGTCACAGGGACCACAAATTCTGTAGTGTTTTGCATGTTTTTTCTGTCACTAACATTAGGAACCAGCGTTGTTTAGGGAAATTGCCCAGTTCACCTTGCTAATATAGGATGCTTTTGCACATTTAACAATACTTAGTCCAGTTCAATTTTCAAATTGATTCTTCTGCTGCTCTGAGGAATTATTCTGATGGCTAACAGGGCTTACATTTAGACCTGAGTTTTTTCCTTCATAATTTTACTGCTTTACTTCCAGCTTCAGCCCCTTCCTCTACCCTAAAAATTCCTGTGCCTTGCTGGGCACTGTCACATCTTAAACATCTATAAGCTGCCTCTTTCGGTTCTGTTCAAACTGCGTATTTTTGGAAATATGTGGGAAGGATAGGGTGTGGAAGGGCTGCGAATGAGGGTGACAATGGGAATCCCTCCACTATTGATTTACCTGAGGTATTCGTAGAGTCCATACATAGGCAAGAAGTCAATGTCGGATAGAAACATATATGGTGTGCTGATATGCTTCATGGCCACATTCCTTAGCAGATTCACAGGATAGAACTGGCCCTCCTTGTACACAATATGGTAGCCAACATTGTGGCGGCTCATAAGTACTTCTGAGCCTTGGGCGTAGCGCAGAAATTGCTGGGCTTCTGCATCAGAAAGATAGAGTGCCAGGCTGATTGGACCTTCCCAGTGTTTGCAGATGGCTTCAAGCATCTGGAGCCTGAAAGAGGAAGGGTGAGAATAAGAAAAGGCTGTCTCTCTGTCTGGGACTCTGCCTGGGTTCATCTGATCAACTGCAGATATCTAAGTGAGACAGATATGGGTCACTGTATATGCTGTGGAAAGCAATAAATATTTCTACAGTGCAATTAATCTCATCTAAGTTATTGTCTCCTTCTGGACAGACGGACTGCACCCTTGGTAAGCCTATTTCTCTCCGCTGAAAACAACGGAGCCTAAGACAGCCCTAACTCAGATACACACATCTACAGCTCATATAGCTGAAGCCAGGTGAAATCAACACCATCCTTTCTCCCGAAAGCATTCACACTGCAGGAAAACCCACACGGATGATGGGACTTCATCTGATCGGAGCTTTGAGCAGTTGCAGGGATCTGTCCATGTGGATCTACTTACAGGATAGGTGTCTTGTAATCTTAAGCAGTGTCTAGTGCCCAATTCACACTTCAGATCAAGCTGTTTTCACACACTAACATACTATAGCACTCTTCAACAAGCTTGTGGAGGAGAAAGGTGTACAGACCCACAGATCATTTTACCTCCTGTTTAGGAAAACCTTCCCCAAATTTTTACAAGGCAGTTAGTCAGATCTCAAAAGCTGTTAAAAATGATAGGTCAAGGGAATACTGACTCACATGAACATTTACATTGACTAGACTTACTGTTGGGGAAAGGGCAAAAGGATGACACATCAATAGAAAGGGCATTTACTGTGTGTAGGGAGTAAGGACAGAACAAGGGAGAGACATGGCATTGCTGTGGAATAGCAAAAGAACATTTCAGACAAAATCATCATTTAAAGTACTAATTTGAATATGTTTTAGCAGTATCTCAAATTTCATTAAATAATTTTAAAAACAGATTGTTTCAATGTATATTTTTTAAAACCTCCAGCAGTTACAATACTGTTGATGAAAATGACAACAAAAGATCTCATACACAAACATAAATCAAACCTAGCCTGGTCAAAATAATTTAAGCATTTTGGGTAATTTATAGAGAATTGCCTAGAGATTAAGATAATGCCGCCCCAAAATGCAGCAAGGACTGATTACGAAGCCTCTTGAGTTAACACTAAGGGAAATGAACCTATGCAGCCTAGCCAGATATTCTATTAAAAATTAGGAAGAGTAGACTACGCAACATGATTATTTTCTCTCCCTTCCAAATCCACATTACTAGATTTTTCCCATTAATATTTATATAGAACACAGGAAGTTTTTTGCATCATCATAATCAGAGAAAATAATTTCCCTCTCCTACTATCTCCCTAAGCTTTGCAGCAGAATGGAATGATACACTCATACCAGCAAACACACATTCTGATTTAACATTAATAGCTCTTTCCCGCATTTCTGAATGATCATGATGACATCCAAGATGATATAATAATTTTTCCTTAGATATGAGATATTACCTTTACTAGGCTACACCTGGTACATTATTTTCTTTTTATCTATTACTGGAACAAAGGTTATTATCAGCCTGAAACATATGGCCGAATTAGAAAAAGAAATCGATAAAAAAGATCTAAAAAGCATGTGAAGGCTTTAGGCTTTCGATTGTACAAATAATAAATAGAAAAAAATATTTTTTTGTTGTTGTTTGCCTTTTTCTACATAGGGGAAACCTATTAATTAGGATACTCCAATTCATCAGCACTTACAATTTAGGGCAGCCATTTAAAAAGGGAATACTTGCCTAGCAAGAAATGCAGCAAAATGCCTTTTGAGGAGTCCACACAGTGGACAAATGGCATACATAACCTGAAAAGCTTTGCAGGCATTATCAGGTGTGCCACTTAAATAAGTTAGTTAAGTGAGAACTGGGTTTTGCTGGTATAAATCCCCAGCTGGACAGCTTAGGGCCCCTCAGAATACTCCATTTTGTGATGTCGTTCCCACTGACAGGCCCCACTTCCACGAGTTTGATGCAGGGACCGCTGGGTGATGCTCCATAACCTGCTCTCTGTCGGTTGTTACAATAGTCTCCTTTGATCATAAAACTCAGAATTACAGGTTTCTAAGCACAACGTGACCAAGTTATTTTGGGTTTGGTTAGCAGTCCTGAGGAATGCATTCTCTTAAGGACTCTAGAGAAAATAAATACACTGCTGTACTGCATAATAATGAGGTCATCCTTTAGTTGGTAAATTTTTTAAAGGTCTGTTTCAGTCAAGTGTGTTTTGGTGCAATTCAATTGTTTTGTGAGATTCTTTGTTTTCACTTTTCTTCTGAAGAATACTTTACCCATTTACAACTCATTCTCACCCAGACTTCAAGTGCCATAATGTTAATTGTGTCCTTCCTTGTCCACCTGATCTCAGGTTTTTGTCACTCCCACTCTGACCTCCAGCCCCAGGTAAATACCATGCCTTTAAAAAGCCAAAACACATGCATGAAAACCACCGTGATGCAACCAAGTCATTACGAGGAGACCAGTACAAAAGGTGACAATTAACCAGTAAGGAACAACACGGAATGAAGCCTGTCTCAAAGCTTCTATCTAAAGACAGCAACGGGAACTCCCAGACTGCACCCCTCATCCATTCTGCAAACCTGTCATGGCAGCCTCATCTCCGACAGGACTATAACTGGAGACACTGGGAGCTTCTTTTTCACCTTTCCTCATCTCGGATGATCATTTGAAAGAATAATGCAGGAATGTAGCTTATAGCACTTTGTTTATGTACATGTCATGTTACATCTGAGACACTATTCTTATATGTCTACCGCTATGCTGGAGGGAGTTTAATAAAAGTGGTTTTAAGATGGAAAAAAAAAAGGCAGTAACTGAAAGACATGAAAGAAAACAAAAGCAGCTAAACAGTTCTTTGGTATGATATTATTTATTGATTTTAGCTGGAAGAAAGTATTTCCAACTCAAATCAATAATTTATAGCAACACACCAACGAAGTAGGGAAGATTTTTCCTGCACAGTATCAGGATGGCAGTTCTTCCTGAATAAAAATGTGTGGTTCTGTCTATCAATAAAAACATGTGCCCCAGTGAGGATCCAGAAAGGGAAACAGATGCTCAGACTTTGCATCAGTGCCAGTGAATCAGCACTAAGCCCCAGCTCATTCTTTTGAATTAAATTCTGGGGGGAAAATATACCATGCGTACATACCAGCTTTACTAATTTACTGTGGCACTCGCTCAGGGTCTGGGTTAATTTATTTCTTTAGTTTTTTACTCAAAGGTATGTGAACACTTAAGAAATGTCTCCTCAATTAAAAATCAATAGAGCAGACATTGATGTGCATAGCAAATCATAATACAATGTGCAGGATGCAGTGCTGAGGCACTGGTGAAACAGAATAACCCCCATTTGTTTGTGTTTATTTTTCAAACAGGCTGTAAATGTTTTGTTGATCTGAATTCCTCTGACCCTCCTGGAATACCGCAAACCTTCCACTGGTGTGGCAGTGGTGGTATTCATGGGTTATGTTGTATTCTGTATGTGCTCCACTAAATGAAATACCAGTTTCTGGCTAATATTCATGGAGTTCTGACCTGTTTTGTAACCCACTCTGATAGCAGTAACTACAAAGTTTGGACTAGATTCCAGCTGAGAAGCAGGAGGAAAGGATACTGACAATTCAAAATTTCACTGAGCTGGCAGATCTGGACTGCACTTTCAGAGCTTCTGAAAAACGACAACTAATTGCAGTAGTGGGAATCAGAAAGGTGCAGGTGAAACTTGTCATGAAACGGATTATTTTTCCCAAACCAAATACTAGTTAAATTCCACTTTACATCAGAACTGAAAGTTGAAAAGAGTTAAACTAGAAATGTTATTCTGAAAGTCAACATTTGTATAAAACTGCAATAACTCTGCTCAAAATGAGATTTTTCATTTCACACTAACACATAAAAAACCCAGAATTTCAATTTTCAAGTTCTCAATTTGAAACTAAAATGTTTAGTTTTGATTTTCACCATAAGAAAAATCACTAATTGAAGTTTTCTTCAAGGAAAATGCCAATGAAAACAAACCTAACATTGCCTAATGAGGAAATACAGTGTAAGAACTTGGTCAGCTACATCTGCTTGCCTAAGTACATTACAAACATCTCCTGTTATTTCTAAGTTGCCGCAAAACTCAATAAACTAATAATGCCTGACAATCCTGATAAGTAAGGACCCCTGCAGTTCCAGTATTCAGCCTCTCATAAACTCCAAACACTGGTGTGCACTGCAGAGCTGAAGTCTGGATGCATGTGTGATAGCTACATGTGCTATGGCTCCTGATTCAAGAAAGGTCTTACAGTACAACATGCAAGTTTCTACAAAAGCGCGCTTTTTCTCTCCCCAAAGCATTACATAGCTGGATTTCTCTGTAAGAAAATATTCATTGTCTCAGGCTTTCAGACAAGCAAAAGATCTTCCCTACCTGTCCATTGAAAGTTGAGCCACCAGTGTTACATCGGTATTGTCGGATGCAGGCTCGTATTCATAATGTAGAAAATACAAATGAGTGCGATGGACGGTGAAACGTTCTCGACGAAATTCATAGCATAAGTCATCCTCATCCAGCTCAGACAGCTGTTTCTGGAGCTGTAAGGAAAGAGCAGGACAACATAAAGAGAAGTTCTTTATAAGTATTTTAGCAAATCAGAGTGAACAAGGAGGTTGGGAACATGCAGCATGATGCAACAGGGATGGGAAGCAGGACATACAGAATAGCATGGTTTTCCCAAGCCTGGCTCCTGCAAGTTGCTGGACAAGAGATTAGATGAAAGCACTTGCAAGTAAATTGATAAAGCAGACAGACCATTGTATTATGGTCTATATATTGTATATATTATCTGTATTACATACTTTCAACATCCAGTATAGCAATGAAACAGTGAACAATCACAAGTTTAATAATCGCCAAGTTTCAGAGTTAATGCACCAGTGTGATGTATAATGTCATTCCTTATTACAAGCAGTGTTTCAAACTACTTGTAGACATAGAGCTCCAGTAGACAAGACTCAGAAGCAGATTAAGCTTCTACGCGCTGGACTGAGCAATTCCTGCTCTGCTGCCTCTGTTGGAGAGCAGTAAGTGCTGCTAGCAGCATGTACAGACAGCTGGAGAAGTAACACCTTTAACTGATCATTATTCCTCTTGAGATTTATGGATCTGCACCAGTTCTTTCAACTGCAGCGGTGCCAGACTTAAGTCTACACTTTTAACAGGATTTATGCTTCTGGATGCCTAGTTTGAGAAATCCAAAGGACGGCAGATTAAGAGAACAGGTATTTTTTTGACTCCCTTGGAAACCAAGCCCCTTCAAAGTCAGAACGGTCATCTCGAAGCAATCCAACCCTGAGCCACATAGACTTGTACGTTTAACAGTATAAAAGTTTAGCTTTGGGCAAAAGAAGAAGAGAAAAATTGACCAAATGTCTACGCAGCTGACTAATTCCATGCCTGAACTACATTATTTTAAAGTCAAACATCTGGCTAGATTATTTAAAATTAATTAGAAGGAAAAATCAGTCACACCTGCTGTAAAATGTACTACAAAATGTAATGAAGATAAACTGTATATATGGTCTTAACATGTCAGAGTTGTGTTTGTGTTGCTCTAAAATACAGGTTATTAATAAAGGTATAATTTTAATATTTCTTAGAAGCACCCTGTAAGAAGAATACAATAGCATATTTATCAGTAAATAAGAAAAGTATTTGTTTTATAGGAATTTTACAAGCTGGATAAAAATCACAGTACACTTCAAAACTGTTTCATGCAACAAACAGGTTATTGAATTACAGACATTCATTTAGGTTTAAAAATCTCTTCTTTTTTGTCCTGTTCAGAACGACTTAAAGTAATAGTTTCACCACCCTCAAGAAAAAGAAAAAAAAAAAAAAAAAAAGGACAATGTAGGTATTTCTTGTTCTAATAGTATGTTAAGAAGAAGGGCTGTTGTTCTTGGAACTATAAGCATAACGGTTGCCTTCAACAATAATGCTTACAGCTGAATGTTTCCTGTGAAGGCTGAAGGAATAATACCTGATGTTTTCCTGTACATCACTCTATAATCATCTTCTTGTGAATAATGGAAATAGCTCCTTTGATTTCAATGAGTTTTGGATCAGGCTCTCATTCTTCTGTGCTATTGTTCTGCACAGATCTTAAAACATCCCTCAAGAGAGACTGCTTTTAGAAAGACAAGAGTCCGAATCTTGACAAATCTTTACTCAGGCAAAACTTCTATTGAAATCAAGATCTCATTTGGTGGAATAGAAATCACCAGTTGTTCTATGTATTCTTGGAAGTTTCACTCATTCTGCTTTACAAATCATCATTCAGCTGAGCCTGTATTTTATTTTCCTAATCACATTCAAACAATATTTGAATTAAGCCAAATATTTACAACAATGACTAGAAAGAATACTGTATCTTTCTGTGTGTTCCTTGAAAAGAGACATTAGTATGACCTTGACAGAATTATCAAGGAGGTGATTGAAATTTAAATGGTTAAAACAATAGCAAAGCACATTTCGGGGGTACCTTGCTATCCTGCTGTATGTATAAATGACCAGGCTAGTTTATAGCTGTACAAAGGCTATTAACCAGGCAGTCACTGAATGATTTATCATATTACATTTGCGTTGCAAGCTAAGAGGGCATAAATGCTTAATCATGAGTTAAAGGATAACATTTGGGGCTGAATTATGACTTTGTGCTACAGAGCCCAGGGTGGGGGAAGAGGAGGAGACACAGCCTCTCGGAGGCCCCGGTATTTTGATGGTGTAACTCACCAAGTCACAGAGTTGGTGATGGAGGTGAAGGAGAGCAGCAGACAGCAGAAGACCCCTTCTGCTACAGGGAAAGAGAAATCTTGCTCTTCCCGCTGCAATTCATAGTCAGGATTTTGCCTCTGTCCCGTCAGGCTTTTTCTGAGCCTGCAGCTATCCTTACAGCCTGCGAGGTTCTCCCTGGCATGTCCTATGACTCATGCTCAGGACTGTATGTAGTGTTTGGACCCAAGAAAAAGAGATGGCTGTGTCCATACCCCTTGGAGAGAGCAGTCCCCAGAAGGACTGTGGGCATGGTGCCCTCTGGCTGTCCCCTTGCTTCTGCCTCCAGCACTCTCCACCTGAGTGCAGGCAGGCTGCCAGCAGGAAGCCCAAGCACAGGCTGTCTGAAAGCCCTGGCTAACGTGTGGGCATCAGTTGGCAGGATGAGACACACAGCTCCATCAGCACTCCGCAGGAATGCTTGCACAATCCTTGCCTGCTTGTACCATGAGCCTGAACTACCAGGCAGCCTTAGGAACCATGCTCTGCAAGCTGGGCAAACAGCTGACTTAATGGGTGCTCCTTCGGACAGGACCACCAGCACAGGACAGGCTGTGATCCGGCCTGGAACACTGTCACTGTGCATGTGGCAAGCAGCCATAAGGACGAGCCTTAAGGATGGGCCTACCCTGCAGTGGTGAGGCAACAGGCAGTGGAATGCAATAGCATGTGAGTATCCATATGAAAACTCCTCTCCTACTGGAAGCAATGCTGGACATGCCAGGCACTCTGGATTTGGTCCAGCAAAATCTATAAGCTCACAAGCTATCTCACTGAAGCTAAATGCACAACGTGGACAAACTATCAGGACCAATAGCTGGCTGCTACACAGTTTTATGCAGTTTAAGAGCCCCTCTCTCTCTTTGTTCCCCTCATTCATATATAACATACAGATACCCATGCCCCAGTATCCCATATACATATAAAGGCTGCTTCCTCTTTACTATGAGACACATACAACCTATAAATACATATTGCATACAGTCATATGCCATTTTTTACACACATACTTAAAATGAAGAATGTTAAAAGGTGCACGACATTCAAAAGACAGGGAATTGTCTAAGACAGACACACATATACCCTTAAATTTATCTCTGAGTTATCCGGTATTATTTTTCAGTTACATGACCACATAGAATTTCTCCAATGATATAATCTTATCTACAGCATGCATATTGTGTGGATCCATTATTTACAGTCAAAGAACTTATAGCTTGGTTTAAGGTTTGCTCCCACATGTATTCTTGAAAAGGTGGATTTATAATGGGAATGCTGACAGACCTGTGCAAACAGATGCTTACCTAAACACAGTGCACCATCAAAACGAGGACCTTATTATCAGCTGGATTTGATAAAAGAATGTCATCCCCATTACAGACCCCTCCATTATGCTTATAACAATATGTCTAACATACAGCAAAGACTTTTCAACCTTAGAGTGACAGCATGTATTCTCATAAGTGAGCACCTGCTTAGCATAAGATTCACTGTTTCTACAAGATTTTCAATGCTAAGGCTACTTGCCACTGAGCATGTGGGAAATGTCACCTCTAGGAACCACTCTCACAGTTAAAAAATATATTCTTTTCAGACTGTGTATGGTAGATGTTCTCTTAGGAAATACTGTAGTGGGAAACAAGTGCTTTCATTAGCATGATTATTTTACTTGTTTCAGAAATAAAAAGGCAGCCATGGCACGCATAATGCCAAACCAGAGCGACAAATGATAAAAAAATATATATGCTAAGTTGTCACAGCACTCTCAAAACTAGCCAGCTGGAACAAGGTCTTTTACCATCACATACCAACATACTCTCCATGCCAGTCCCTCTGCTGCCTTCTCCTGGTCTCTCCTCATCTAGGGCACATGTTCTCTTTTCTCTCTGCTTCTTCCTCCTCGGCTGCTCCCGCTTTGTTGGCTGTCCAACCTCTTAACAGAACCAGCCACAGCTGCACCTTGTCTACATCAGCCAACCCACCGCCCCTGAAGCCAGCCCACACCTGCACATTATCAATGCTAATTAACCCAGCTTCATTCCTCTACACTAAGTTACTTCTCTGGGCAACCAGCTGTGGCAGGTGATCAGACTTCATCTCAGGAAACATAGTTTTTGAAGCTAGGCTGGCCAGAGGGGACAGCAGTATAATTCACCTAAGTTTTCACCAGATGGGCAAAAGATATGCTCCTGGCTCAAATGTCAGCTCTTTCTCTGAGGTATACAGTATTTCCATGAAGAGGTCATCGGAGCCTGTGGTGTATGCAACCCCCTCAAGCTTTTCCCCATGACTCACTTTAAAAGAAGGGGCATACCAACATGACACCCCCCCAAAAAAAACCCAAACAAACAAACAACTAAATAAAAAAAATCCCAGTCCACATATCTCCCATCTAGCAGTAATATAAGCAGTTGAAGGTGGTATAATGACAACTTTGAGGCAACCAACAGGATGGACTACCAGCTCAGCATTTACTAACAATAATAGTTATAATAATAGAAACACCACAGCTGGGGAAGTCAGGATTTCACCTCAAAACTGCCATACACCATCTGTTACTACTAGAGAAAGACTGTCATGAAAAATAGTAACTTTAAATCCCAGTCCTACAAATGATGCAGTATTCTGAAATTCTGCAGGAGCAAAGGGTACTCAGAGCATCAGTCTGACTGTAGGTTCTTTGCCTTGATATTGACTTGGAAGCTCCCTTTTGAGGTTTAGTTTAGATACTAGGAAAAACTTCTTCACTGAAAGGGTGGTCAAGCATTGGAACAGGCTGCCCAGGGATGTGGTGGAATGATAACCCATGAAGTGTTACCACATAGATGTGGCACATGGTTTAGTGGTGGACTTGGCAGTTCTGGGTTAATGGTTGGACCTGATGACCTTAAAAGGTCTTTTCCAACCTAAACAATCCTATGATTCTATGATTCTATTTTTAGACATTCAAAAATGCTAAATTTCTTAGCAGAGTTGATATTATGTAGTACATTGCTAGCATCTCCTGCTTTTCTGGAGGATGTTAGAAGCTGGTATGCACAGCCATTTACTAATATTAAGAAACTCTGGTTTTGCACAAGAAAGTAAACACATAAAACCACACATTTAATACACACCTAAGCAAGTGTTTTCAGGGAGAACTACATTTTTTTACCCTGTATCTTTGTATTGTTGATTTGAAAATCTGAAAACAAAAATCTGGAGAGAATTTTTTCCTGTGTTTTCTGAAAGTGTTCTCCAATGGGAATCTACTGTCCTTTTCTTAAACTGAGTGATATCAGTGATAAACTTCCCACTGATCTTGCTCTGGGCTTTGGATCAGGACACAGGCTTCACTAATAGGGAACACCCCATTCAACCTTCAGATTTAGTACTTTGGCAGAAGCACCTGGTGAGGAGCTGTCTGCAGGAAAGAAGTTTTATGAGAATGCTAAAAGGTTGAGTGTGTGTCTGTGTGCTAAAATCAGGCTTACAGTATTTATTTCATGGCATAAAGATAGTCTTGGTACACAGAAGTTCCTGTTGAAATATTTTAGGCTTTACAGTAGGTCCTTTAGAATGAAATGGTGGACATAAGCATTAAAAGCCAATAGGAAATGTTCAAATTCAAGATTATTATGAGTTTCACCTTCATGGATGTCTCTAAAATCTTCTGCGTTGTATCAAAATAAGAAAGGAGGAGTGAAAAGGGGCAAACAGCACAGAGTAAGTAGGATGGAGTGACTAAGGACGTGCTCCACTTGAGTCAAAGGCTGTGTTTACAGGATTTGGTTCATATTCTGAGTTTCACATCCAGAATCTGCCCAAAAGGCAAAGGGTGACTGTAATACCAATTTGTAGAGAAGAGTCTGCTCTGTGCAATCTCATTTACCACATACTGAATAAAGGGGACTTACAGTAGTGCTCTATGGCAAGGAGTGTGTGGCAGGCTCCTGTCCCCGCAATACACAAGGTCTTTCAGCTTGAATATTTCAAGGGAAGAATGAAACACATATATACACACAGACATACATACAAGCATTTTTACATAAACAGAAAAATTACCCCACTCGCTATTTCTTTGCCTCCAATATTTCCATTTCAGAGCCCTATCTGTTCTGTTCATTCCCATTCGTAATGTTTTGGAACCTAACAACACTGCTCTTTGGTGCAGCTGAAGATCAACAACTGACTAGATCAGAACTATGCAGTATAATGTCCAAAGAGTCCTTTAGACCTCTTAAAATTCAATCTGTGGTATTATATTTCCTTAATAAACATTAAAAAAAGAAAAGCACTAAACCTTCTGTACACATACGCAAAGGAAGAGTGAGAGAGAGTAACGTAAGGTCCAGTTACCTGTTAAACTAATGCCCCTTTGCATCTGTGGGGCGCTGTAAAGAGTCCTTAAAAAGGGAAGATACATAATTTACATTCATTTTTAAGGCCACCCCACTACTGATGAGAAGTGTAAAGGGGCCTTAGAGTAACAGAACCAGCCCAACAGTACCCAAAGCCACACTTCCTTTTCATGTTTTACAGATATTTGCATTGCAAACGAGATTCTTTAATTACAGGTTGTATTCTAAATAAATCATCATTACAAATATTAAACTGTAGACAAGCAAAGGCTGGCGCAGGGGAACAAGACCTTAAGGGTAGATTCTGATACAGCCAGACTGTGAGTGACAGACTCACACCAAGCCACAGCTTCTTCCATAACAAGGTTCAGTGCATTCAGTGCTTAACTAATTCTCTCTGATTATAAAACAAGCAGAGCTGTTCTAACATTTTCTCCACTGGTCTGCAGGGCAGAGAAGCACAGGCACTTGAAGGAGAACCTTATGCCCATATACAACACCTAGCATAATAAGCTCAGCTGTGTTTTGGAGCTCCTAGTCTCAATTCAGAGAAGAAAGGAAAAAATAATAGGTGTTAAAACAAACCAAATAGCAATTCTTACTTAATATATACTTGACTCTGCAGAAATTATAGCCTTTTATGTAACGTATATGCTTAGGAATCCTAATGGGAAATGTATGGCTGCATCTTGTCAGAGTAAAGGTCCATCTAGACCAGTATCCTGTCTCCAGCTGTGAGCTGGCTGCCTGGAGAGGAGTGTAAAGGCATGGTGAGTGTACAGTGATGCTTTCTCAGAACACTCCCCTAGTCCTGAACTTGTGGTTCAAGGACTTTCTGCACCAAAGCTTAACAGCTCCTGATTGATCTTCTTTCCATGAAGAATCACTGTTGGCCATATGTATATTTTTAGCAACACTACCTCCTGCTCAAAGCTTTAATACACTGTGGGTGAAATGTCTATCTTTGTTTTGAACTTACTACTTGCTATTTCCATTTCATGCCCCCCAATTCTTGTACTGGGAGGAATGACAAACAGTGGTTCCCTACACACCTTACAAGATGCTCCGCTTCTGAAGATTATCATGCATTATGTCATGGGAATGTACTGTGTTTTAAAAGGACACCTGTGACACTGTTTGTGCTACTGCAGACTACGTGTGAGAAAGGCTGGTTTTCACGATAATCCTATTCTTTGGGTCTCATAACTTCAAAGCTGAAACCTGCTTTTTGTATTCTATAATAAAAAGCCTATAGTCAAGTTTAGAGGGGAGCTTACATCAAGGGTAACTAATAAAGAACAATGCCTTCTCCTAAGTGACTACCCTTAAGCTGTTTGAAGTTGATTTTTTTCTGTATCTGACTGTTTTGATAGAAGGCTGTTAACTTTTTGGCGTCTCTTGGCAAGTTAGGACTCATGTATTTTTGTATGTCTAGCTCATTCTTTTCTAGTATCTTTTTTTTTTTATATATTTATAAATGGAAGAACGAGTTACATTTCTTTTTCAGACAAGCCATACCATATACCATATTGCGTTCTACTTGTCTAGAATAAGAAACAGGCTTGAACAGTTAGTCATTTCCAGTGTCTGTCAATTAGATACAAGTTCAGTAAAAATGAGCCATTTAAAACTTTCAGGACTGCCATTTTCAGCATTGAGAACTTGCATTCACTGTGCGCTGCTCCCCAGCAACTTGTCGTCTGGAATAAATCTGTTTGTTAAGGATCTACAGAGCTCTGGAAAATATAGCAACATGTCTGTGACTGCATTCATGCTCCTCGAACCCACAGAACATACTGTGAATTCAGTATAATTTAAACCTGCATTCTTAAAAGTATGAAGAGGTGTGTTTAGTTCTGTTGTCTTTTTTTTTTTTTTTTTAAATGTCTCACTCCCCTTTTCCTATCCTACTCTCTACTCCGTCTGTTGTATCTTGATGTCTCTGACTGTCAGACTCTTGTGGCCTTTTAGCACAGTCAGTTCACTTGGCTGTCTGAACGCCTCTCAGTTTTCCACAGGATTTTCTTTCTCCATGTGCTTTTGCTCTCCCTGCTCCCTCCCTCTCTCCTTGCTCTCACTGTAAACAGCTCCCGCCCCGCACCCCCCCCCCCCCCACCCCCGGCTCCATTTCATTATCTCCCAGTTAATGTTTATCTCTAGTTTCTCAGTGTTCCCCATTCCTTTCAGAATACAGTGGAATGGTCAAATAAGGATCTCTGAAGCCATGCCTCGGACCAAAACATACCTATTCAATCTCTGAGTGCTACAGTCTGAAAAATTAGGAGTGGCATCTCCTGTGGTCATTTTATCCACAGACTAAATGGAAACGCTACAACCCTCAATGATGCTATTGATTGCCAATTACGTCTTAACTGCTAATGTGTATGTGATACTAGCTTTGCTTTATGAATTTTTATACAGAGGATGCTGTATATTTTAGAAATATTTTCTCTTGAAGATAACATAAATAGTTAGAGGTTCCTTTTATTTCCTTTCAGACTATGTAGCCAAAATTGGTACTTGCTCTAGAAATCTCCAGAGATCTCTTTGAACACGAGTTCATATATAACTGCGTAAAAATGTTTCAGTCAACAGATTTTTACATTGGAATTGTATGCACTAAGGCATATAAACACATAAGAACACCTGTATGTAAACATCCTTGATTTCAACCATTTTCAAAGGATTTGCTTCATCTGAAAGGTTCTGATTGCCAATTTTCTGCAGATACACATAAACGCTGCTGTTTTTGGGTAAGGGCAGTGCAGAAAAAACCTGCAGTCTCACACTTATGTGCACCTTGAAGTATTAACTCATTTGATAGTTTGCAGCATGGCAAAAACTCATAGACCTAAATCCAGTAGTCTTGGTATTTTCATTTCTTCTTCATTACTTGTGCATTAGTATCTTTTAGCTGAAATTGACATCATTGTATGCTGAACAAACACACAGCAAGAAACAAGCCTTTCCCTTGGAAAGTTTTAGGTCTAAGGGCGAGATCTGCAAAATTGTCTAATGGAATTAAAAGCCCAAATCCTCATTTTCAGTTTGTGATGTTACCTTTGTCAGGGATTTTTAAAAGAAGGTAGACAAAAAAAAAAGCAAAAGCACCCAGGAGAAAGGCAGGATTAATAAGAGTTTTACAGGCAAGGAACCAAGGCACAAAGTAATTAAAGATTTGCCCAGCGTCATTCCTGAAATCTGAGCACTGACCTCAATTCTCCTGAGTCCCTCCACACCACACCACCTGCACCACCAACTTTTGAGGTTGTCATGTAGCTTGTGCCTTGTATGAACCACCCCTTAAATCGTCAAGCCCTAGACATCCCACTTACATTTTCACTATTAACGTCTGCCTCACTGGGGCAGCCAAAGAGTTCCCGTCTCAGCAAATTCCCATCATATTCCAGGAATGTCAGGTAGAGGTTGCGGAAAAACTCCACGTGCTTGTTTTTCACTCGCAGCTTCTTTGGTGAGTTCCAGTGAATCACCTCAAAGGGAAAAAAATGAGAAAACACATCCTGCTGTTAGAATACAAATTTGCTTTATCCACTCTTTTTGTGTGTTCAGTTTGCTGCCCTCTTAAAAAGAAACAAACAACAACAAAAAAAACCCCTAACCCCAAAACTACACAGACTTCCTTCTGTCTTTTTATCAGGAAGGCTTTGCCATGTTGTCCACAAGTAACGGCACACTCTACAGGTGATGTGCTTTGAAACTCCTCTGTAGCTTTATCTGCCCATTTGAATTAGGGTGCTGATCTAGTTTGTGATGCACTACCTCATAAATGCTGCAGCAACTCTAATCATGGAGCTGACAGGTTATGGACTCCTGAAGAAGGTTGGAAGGATGAGGGATACAGGGATGTGGGTATTAAACATTAATTTTCTGATTTCCACGTGACTGTTCCAGCTAACTGATTCAGTGTTTCAGGCCAGGCAGACTCTTCTCTGATTAGGTATTGAGAAGAAAAAGCTTGGAATTAATTCCTATAGCCATTTACACCCTTCAAAAAGGACTGAATTTAAACTGACTCCTTTTGCCATTGCTTCATTTAAACAAGACTGATCTCTGTTGCGTTACACAACAGAGTGATGCAATACAATGCTTCACCCTTTGCATTCCAATTCCTATAAGGTATTTAGCCTCTGCTAATGGAAGGTGACTCTCACACTGGCCTGGATTTAACTCTAATGCTGACATAAAGGGCATGATTCTCATTTACATCAAGGCAACTTTTCACTGCTGACAGTGCAAATGAGAATGGGGTCCTAAGGAAAAACTAAGAGGGAGCCAAAAGTGGCTTGCAGGAACGATTTTGTTTTATAGAGGCTATATTTTAGGCATAAGAAAAAAAACACCTGATGTTTTGTGTTCAGTTTTATTCCTGTGAGTTCTAAAGAGATTAAAAAAAAAACCCCAAGAGTCTCCCTCAGGAATATTTCCAAGCTAGGAGCTCTGGAGGTTCTCTGAATCCATTAAGTTAATTGCGTGAAGGCACCATGTCACTCACACACAGCCACAGAGCTGCAACGCCAGCTGCTGAGCCGGTGGCGTGGTCAGCTTTGTACTGACCATTGCATTTGTTGGAGGGAATGCACAGAGCTGAAGCATGGCACGCAGAACAGAAGCAGCCCAGAGCAAATGAACGCAGTTCCCTCAGTGTCAGCAACACAACTCCACAGGAACAGGGAGCTCTCTGAAATCACGCTATCTGGTGCTGCGTGGACTGGAGGAGGAAAGAGCAGGACACAGCCTGAATTCTTCCTGTACTAACTTCAGCAAACAAGACAGTCTCTCCACTGAGTATTTACACTGCTGTAAGAGCTATGGCATTCTCTTCTACATACCCAACACTAATGAACATATCTCCTGATAGGCAAAGCTTCATCCCTTCCTGGGATTTCACTGCTGAGGCTACACTAGGGTCTAAGAAAACCAGGTCAGAAATTGGCAGATCACTTACTCCAGTTACAGGAACACTTCAAATCAAGATCATGATGCATCTACACACTTTATAAATCTGCATAAATATGCGGACAAAACACTCGGTGTAGATATTTTTCCCAGGTAATGCTACATTCTTTGCTGGTTTTACATTTGTCCATATGTTCGGAAGTGTAGCTTAACTGTGCAGTAACACGTTGCTGCAATATATGCTGAAAATGCAGAACACCACAGAAACAAAAGGAGCTTTAGGTAGGTTAGGACATATACTTAAGATGATAGATTTCCCCCACTGAAAAATGGATCTTAAAAATCTCCTTTCTTTGAAAAGAACTTGGCATATTTAATCCATTGCATTTAACTGCAGCAAAAGGCATTAAATGCAGGCAAAAAATCTCAACGATTAAATCCTACCTTAGGAAAACAGGCACATGTAACAGAAGCATAGAGCTGAAGGAAACTAAAGGGCTGCTTAACAGTTTTACAAGGTACTAGTATGCATTTTTACAAGCAGGCATAGAATGGAAACTGTCCGCTAGTAGCATGCACTTATTTAAGAGTACATCAAAGCAAGCTGAGAAGCTGGTGAACAGGACAAAAAAAAAATACTTGCTGAGAAAAATCTTCTGTGTATTCTCAATACTAGTCCTACACTTCATGTGAGTTTCCTTCTGGATGTCTTAAAAAACATCGCATCCCCCTGCTGAGCACCCTGCCCACTCACGCTGGGGACCGTGAGCACAGAAATGGCTAATGATGATAAACTCAGTAAGTGTTACGGGACAGGCTCCCCGGAGCCGCAGAAATTTCTCATCAACATATACTATGTCACATCACAACCAAGCACTGGTCTTGATGCCTCTACCCAGTTGTGTGGGGGATGATGTCAGACAACTGCAGTTGTCAGTGTAGAGGCTCTTCGCTGCTGTGCTTCAAATTCTGTTGTGTGTGTAAAAGCTGGTAAGTGTCAAGGGCCTAGCTGGTGGTTCAGATCTGATCAGTTTTGAAACATACCAGGATGCTGCATGTGTACAGCTGTCGGGGGAGCCTGGAGTGAACTGAAGAAAGCTGAATGGAGTTGATGACTATCCAGAAAAGCTGATTTTTTAATGAAGAAAGACAGCACACACCAACGTGTGCTAAAGAACATCAAGGAGCTATGCAACCATCTGGATGACCTGAGGTAGGAAAACCACAAAACAGGTCTAGCAAAAAAGCAGGCTGCTTTTCAAATGTAACATGATTAGATAAATATTATGCGATATATGAAAGCACAAAAAAGCAGGTTTCAAAAAGCAGCAAGACTCAAGCATTGACGTACAACACTACATCCAAAGACTATATTCTTTTTTTGCTGTCAGCCCACACATTCACCTTCAGTTCTGACTGTAGCTGTCTGATTTGGTATACTGCACCACCAGCTACAGCAGAAGTTGTATAGTCCAAGACATCCTTGCATAGCCTGTCACAGGCATCAGTGAAGTACATGATAAAGACAAGGGGCTGCACAGGTAAAGCTCTGGCCATTATGTTAGAAAGTTTATTGTGGGCAACAGTGAATTGACTGGAGAAAAAAAAATCAGTTGGAAAGAGACTACAGGGAAATTAAAAAGACAAAAAAAGCAAACTTAGAATCCACTTTATGTGCAGACTGAGCAAGCGTTATCGCAACATTAAAAAGAGAAAGCGAATCTACAAACTAAAAATCTCATTACTATAACATCCCTTTTCCAAGACTGAATAGCACCATAATATTGTGTTTATTTCTTCTTCTGTTTTCCCTCCTAGTTTCTAAGCTTTTCCAAAGCTCTGCTGGCTTACAGAGGAAACTGCAGCGATAACGTATAAAATTCCAGTGCCGTTATCTGGGAGGACACCTCAGGACCAGTGCTAGCCTTCAGGCTGTCCCACAGATCTTTCCCACCCTTGATCAACGCCTCCTGAGAGCTAAGAAAACTATGCTCCTTAATCTTCATTTAGCAATTTAAGTACAAAATGATCAAAACTTAAAATTCCACATCTATTTCACAGTTGGTTAGTCATCATCAAGCATCTCAGCACTATCTACATTTCTGTTAATACCATCCTAGTTAATCAGCAACTGTTACTACTCACTGATTATGCTCAGCCAGCCTCCTGGAATACTTCCATACACTTGTGACTGCACTAACTGCACCAATAGCTCCCACTTGTTCACCAGGTTCTGACCCAAAGCACTCAAACATCTGTGTCAAACAATGACACAGATGGAGGCTGGCAATGAGATCTGAGGTGGAAGGTAACAGAGAATGTTACGTGCTGGTAGGAGAGTGCTCTAAGGTCAGTTACCTGCATGGAAATACACAGAAAACAAAAATCCCAGCAAAGTTCCTTAGGTCGCCAGCTGCTTTGTCCTCTCTGGGGAGAAGAAATTTTTTGAACCTGACGTTCACTAAATGATAAGCTTCAACACAACATTATTTCTATAGGTACCTTTATCCATTTCTCCCCTGAAGCATCTTCTCTCTCCAAAAGAAGTATTTGGCCAAATGTTCTTTAACTACAATCTCTTCCATTTTCTACCCAAAGACACATCTTGACAATTTCTCACTCTGCTTCAGCCCTTATGAAATCAGAGAATACAGGATATCCTACTTTGCAGGCTGAAGGGGTAAAAAGTAAGAATAAATTAAGCTTCAATTTAAGCCTAAAGAAGTTTAATTTTGCAAAGCACTGAACAGATATTCTTAATTAAGCCCATGAGCAGTTTACAATTTAGGTAAGTAAGTGGTATTTTGTTGATGGGGAACCTTCCTGCTTAAAAACTAGACTCCTTGTTTAGGCAACCAGACAGTTCTTACTGAAATCAACAGGAGTTAAAAGTTCAGCACATGTGCACAGTAAAGCTACCTATATATGTCACTTCCATAACATCTCAATCGGCTTTTTTCCAGGCACATATTATTGAAATGTTTATATATGCCTCAAGCCACGCTGCAAACAAGCACCATATGTGTTACTTATGCCTTGATTAGAGATGTCTGGAAACTTTATTTTTAAACTGCATTTTATCAGAAATGAATGGTTTAATAGAAGAACCTATTTCCTCAGAAAGGATCAAATACTTCACAGAAATGTCATCAGGGAGGTTTCAGACTGATATTTCTGAACTACGTAAGTGGAAAAGACTCACGTTGGAGTAGCCAGCAACCCAGAGGTCCAGGCACTGCTTTTGGATGTGGGATTCAAATCCTTGCCCTGCCTGATTTGGTGCCCATGGTCCCAGGGATTACTTTACTCCCCAGCTTACTGCCTATGCTGTATGGCACTAAGCTGACAGACTGTCCCAGTCTTGTACTTTTCAAAATTCTCAGTTTTTCCTCAGAAGGATTTGCAGCTCTCCCTTCAGCTCCTGTGCTAATATTTAACAAGAGGCCTCCTGCCTGCACAAACACCCCTAAAAACATCTCTATAATACCACAGTGCTCCCTTTTTGCCAGAGCAAAAACATCTTACTGACTCCAATGTTCATTCCAGGGAGTGGTACATTTAACCCTCTTGAGCCCTTCTCTCAGTGTAGCTTTTCCGTGGTTGGCATTAAAAGATGCAAGGCAGCAAAATGCCAGAACTGCTGTGGATCAGTGTTGAGGTGCTTGGACAGCATGTGGTGGCTCAGGCACAGGGATAGAAAGAGGTGCAATAGGTCATGTTCGAGGCAGATCTGAAATGATGTATTTGGGTTATGGACAAGAAGCTGCTTAAACTTTTGCAAGCAATCTCACAAAATCATCCTGGTGTGGAGGACATTTCCAGGCAGGATAAAGTGAATCAGATAACACAATTTCAGAATGGGGAATTCATGAGAGGTTAATTATTTATCTACTTGCTAATTTAGTATCAGCTGTGCTCAAAACCAGTTTGGGAAACCATCAACAGGTTTTAAAGCATTTTCCTATTTTGGGGTAGGGGAGTAAATTCTAATAATTTGATGCATTCCCATTGAAGAGCCCAGCATCTGATTTTTGTGACTGTGAATTACCAGATCCTGTGTGTAAATAGCATCTGTATCCTTGACAACCAGACTTCTCTTCACGACTGACTCATTCAATGAGGTCATGATTCATTGTCAGAGGCATCACAATTCATTACCTTCTTTCACAGGATTTTTCTTGCCATTTGGTTTGTGCCAAATCATAGTAATTGAGACTTCCTCACAGAGAGGAATAAACTGTTAACCAAAAAGGAAAGCAAACACAGGACCCAACAAAGCGTAAGTAATGCATAAATGAACCCCAGTTCCAGGCAGATCCCCACAGGCTTTGAAGCCCAGCAAGGCATGGACCTACAGTACACGTGCTTGTCCATCGACAGTGTGGGCTACTGGGGGCCACGTGAGGAGCTGAGATGCACAAGATAGCGGATGCCTACACAGCATGACTGTTAGCACTTCCACATCTTTTGGCCAGTCTTCAATAACAACTCGTGAGTGTTTCTCCAAGGTGTAACAAATGCCATGCAAAAATAAATGCCTCTGGCCTTCAGAGACTGCGGTTGGCTCACTTGGCAAAAAGAGTTAAAGGGCATCTGCTCCTTTTTAGACCACTCTTTGTTTTCTGTTAAAATTGTTAATTTCAAGACATTATAATTGTTATTCAAGACAAAATTGTTAATTTCAAGACCGATACAAAGCATCCTTAATACACGTGCTCTTGGGGTGGGGAAAGGAAGATTTCTCTAAGTATAGTTGTTTACATAAGTTTGGTTCCACATGCCATGGACAGCAGAACAAAGCCCACAGATTTCAGTCTAGCTGTGTACAGTGTGGCCTCTAGTACTATGAAGCATGACACAGGAGGTAAGAAAGCATTAAGATGAATAAAATTAATAGAGTAGTCTTATTTTGATGTTGCTTTAGATGGTTATAAAATTACTGGTCACTAACAATACAGAAATTGGTTATAAATATTTCTGTTCTTATGCCTTTTCTGAAAGATCCCCATATGCAAGTTCTGCTGAATTTGTAGATGCTGCTCAGCTGCAGCAAGGAAGAGTTCAGCAGTAGTCAAACATCTGACCTTCTCTAACATAAGACAGTACAAAAAAAAATTTCAATAAAATGGATAGAGATGCATCTTAATGAGGACTATAAAGACAAAAAAGTGATTAGAATCCTCTTCAGGAAATATGAAATATTCAAGTGCTCCGCAGACCTGCAAAAAGCGTGCCGGTCATTCTGTGTTTTCATGAATGTGAATAAAACAGCAAAGCAGTGTATATTACATACCTTCCCCCCCACCCCACCCCCTGAACCCCAGTCAGCCCTGGAGGTCTAAGTTTATTTGACACAATGTTGTGTGTAAGAGATGACAAATCCTCAAGTCCCATGGACTTTGAGGCCAGATGGAATTAAATCAGTGCCTTTTCAGTCTGACATGAGAAACACAGTCTGATTTGACTAAGGAATACCTGACAGGGCCAGTTTTACCTTGGAATTTAAATCTCTCCCTGCATTTCCTTCTTTTCTGCGCTATCCTTCTTAATCCTCCAGTACAAACTTCACAATCTGTCTTTCTCTCCCTCTTACCCTGGAGATTTCTTTTACTTCTTTCCTTATTCCAGTCTTACTGTGAAATACAGAATGTGCCAAATACGTTGTGTCATACCATTTATATTAAATACCATGGAACTGACTAACTTCTTTAAGAGTGTATTTTCTAACTTGGGGTAGTGACATTTGTTGCTTTTTTGAGAGGGCCACATACCAAACCAGCTGGTTTCTTTTCAGGACCAGAATTTTGCTAATTTTCATAATGCAAATTCACAACTTTAATTGGTTTATGTTTATTTGTTTTTTAATTGTATGAAGAATTTTAAACAGTGCTGCCTGAAGGCCAGTTCTTCAACTGCTGATACAGAAAGAGCTTTATTGAAACCAGGGAGCTCATGTGCACTAGGTAAGGCTCTGGCCTCTCTTCGAAAGCAAAGAATTTCATCCCTGATTCAGTATTTAGGGGATAATTTTAGCAGTGTGAATAAGTCCAGTTCAGCTGACGAAATTGCTTATGTGTCTGGACCCCTTGTTGAGTTAAACACTTTAGACCAGAAAGCCAGTGGAGGATATTATGCACCTAAGACGTCATTGTTTATGCTGTAATGGACCTGACAGTGTGATACGATATACAGTAATAAACAACCTAGCCTAAGTCATCCTTGTAAACATAAATTTGTTAGCTGACAATGAGGAAAGGATTCAATTTTTTTTTTAAAATGCTTATTTTATTATTATGCTTGTTTTAGGTGTGACATATGAGCTAGATGTCCCACACCTGAAGCAGAATAGTCAACACAGTCATTGGAGCCTGAAGAGTGATTTGCCTGACTACTTGGCAGATGTCTGCTCCGAGGCGTGCTTAAGGAGTCTCCAAAACCACTCATGTATAGCAACACCGAAAGCACCTTAGGGTTATCCTGCCTGCCCACCAGCTGCCTTGCCAAAAGTGTATCGTGTCCTGTACGTAGGTCTCTGTTGTATCTGCCAGTACCATACAGATACCTGAGAGTATCTATGGGGACTCAAACTGTGTTTAGGCAACTGAACCAAGCCCTAGATCCTCAGTTATGAGTTTCAGTATCTTTTTCTTATGCGAATGTATGTGTCCTAACCTTGTGCTGAATCCAATCTGACTGTCTCAGCAGATTATTTGAAATAATGTCAACTTCTAATTCACAGAAAAATACTGTGATATCTCTCATGTAGGAGGTGTATTTTTCTCAAATTCATCTTTTAGAAAACATTCTCCCTGTTACTACATCTCTGTTTCAGGCCTTGCAATTGCTGTCATACATGATTCTCAGCATGAGTACAGAACTAAAATCTCTACCAGCACTTTGTTACAAGGCATAAAACCATGCTGCTTTTAAGTCTTTGCATTGATCCTGCCCTACAAACTTCTATCATAAAGCATTTAGTCATCAGCGTACTGACCAGTATACTGATCTAAATTTAAAAGCTGTCTTCTATGGACCACACCAGAATAGCTGTTTGTGAATACATTATGTATGAAATTCAAGCAATAGTGGCCAGCTTTGACAGGTAATTTAACCCGTGTAGTAGGTCTTTTTTCTTTTGGTAAGTGCAGCTTTTGAAATCAGTGTGTTGAGGGTGACTGATTTTCTATATTCATGCAGTATCCAGTGTCCATATTGAACACTCCTGCTGTTACCCTACGAATTGTTACAAGGGAAAATTTGATTATATTTAAGAAATATATTGCACCATAAGGGTGGTCAAACTCTGCGACAGCGGAGCAGGGAAGCTGTGGAATCTCACTCTTTGGAGACTTGACACTCAACTGCACAAGCTGCTGAGCAACCTGATCTAAGTTGGTCCTGCTTAAGTGACTTCGTCTTTCTGACTCAGTGGTGTCTTGCATTCTCTGTCTTGGAGGATACCACCCATGCAACCTCCTGTGAAACATACCTTCAGGTCAGACACATCTCTGTAGCACTGCTCAGAACGGGTGTGATCAGACAGCTGCACATTCCAGAAACATGGGAGCTGGTAGACAAGGAAGGGATTTTGTTTGATGACTGCGTTGAAGATATCCTAGCAGACAAAACCAGAAAAGCAGTTGGGTATGTTGTTTCTACAGTGAGATGATTTCAACCCCTCCCCAAGCTGAATGTCCTTTTCCCCCTCACAGGTAAAAATGCAAATGGTTATGCAAGTTGAAATCTGCAAATCTTGCTTCATAATTCTGTTTCCATAGAGGGTCCAATCAATCTAAGGGTGATGTGTAGATCTGAAGACGAGGAACAGGCTCTTTTGACACACAGAGCTAATGGATTCCATCAAAGTTTTCAAAACATGTACCTTCTACGCCTGGCAAGAGATGCGGTTCCTCTTCTAGTCACCGGGGAGAGTAATACGCAGTAAATGACCAACAGCCTGCTGTTAGTAAGTACTGCATCACTTTTCAGTACAGGGGATGAAGGTGATCATGGCAGTTGCGCTGTGTCAAGGTGAATTACTATGGGGGATTTTAGCTAGAACTTCATTGTTGCAACAAGTAATCTAGGTATTTCATGGAAAGGGCATGTAGGTCAGATCTGCAGAACAGCCTACACCATGAGGGACAGAACGTGTTCTGCTTCTGTGCTGCCATCCAGTTGGAGAAGTAAGATACAAGGGCAGTCAGTCATATGGTTAAAGTTCTATAAACAACTTCAGTCTACTCTGCAAAATTTTGTCCCATGGAGGTATTAGACAGCAACTCAGGACCTGGCTGAAAACATACTGAAGTTGCAAGAATTGTTTTAATGAACTTCAGTAGCTTTTGGATCAACCTGCAAGGACATTGCACACAAGTGCACATCTCTGTGCACAGTAAGCGGCATGCTTCCTTAGTGGTGGGTGGTCATAAGCCAGATGTAGTTCAGAAACAGTAGAAATATCTAAATATGATGCTGTATTGAGTAAATACACTCAAGCTGTTGAGCAAGACTTACTGGTTCAGGTCCAGTACTACATTAACAGGGCTTCTGGACTTAAAACTGAGAGCTGGCAGGAAGCACAAAGAGAGTAAATATGCATTTCTGCGTATAGGTGCACTATTTCTTCTCTTGGCCTCAGTTTCCCATCTGTGCAGGGAGACAGCAGTGCTTTTGACTTCCAGGGGTGTTGTGGCAAGGAGCAAATTAAAAGAGTGTTGGGACTCATCTGCCAGAAACAGTAAAGAAGTATCTGGAGACTCCTAAAACTAATGTCTGCTTAGACTATAACCAGTAGGAAAAGACACAGTCTATTTGGACTTCTGGTGTCTGGAGAGTTTTATGTTAAAGAAAGGAGGACAGAAAATAAAAGCTTGAGAACCCCATTTGTTTATCTTACGAATCATCTGTGCAGAGTAGGTTAAAACGTCAGTGTAGTAAGCGAAATCTCAGGAGTAAATCTCAATACCTCTCTTCCATGTTTTCCCCAGAAAAATTCAACAAATGGTAACTACAGGCACAATATCTTTCTCCTGCCTTTTCCCACATCTCATCCCCTTTCCACTTCGTACTTTCCTCAATCCATGGAGTAGTGGTTGTAGCACTCATCTACAATGTCCTACTCACCTGGTCAGCCAGTGAAGTGGAGAGCATGCTCATTAACTCCCGCTCTGCTGTGAGTCTCCACATCTGCTCCCATTTCATCTTGCGTAACTTATCGAGAAGCAGCAAGATAACCCCTGAAGAAAAACACAGTGCAGAGAAGCCATGATGCATGTGCCAGCCAAGGTCCATCCTGTGTATGTGCTGACTCAGCAGTTAAAACAAGGACATGAGCTGAGATCTATCAGTGGGAACTACAGTCCTTACCCTTCGCTAACACAGGTTGACTAAAAAAAGCAGTGTCAGGTTTCAAGATGCCACTAAGAGAAAGCTCTTCTGAACCCCTGAGGATGCAGACAGGAAAAGGAGAAGGCATACAGATGAATGCTTGGATATACAGGCTTGCAAGAAGGCTAAAGTAGCCAAAGAGGAGTGAAACTGGGAAGAAGTAAGAGAAGGATGTTCTACTTCTAATAGTCTTCTTAACTGATAAAGTTTGATTTCATTATGACATGATTATCATTGGGATTATTCCTTACAGACTGAACGGATCGAGGTGATTCACATGATGGAGGTTAACTCCATCCAAAGGTCATTATCGTTCCAAATAGAATTAGACAATATCCTACAAGAAAGAAAGAAGGAACCTCTTGACACTCCGAGGTGACCCTCCCACTCCTTATTCTGAAAAGCTACAGGCTCTAAGAGGATAGATATTCTGTCAAGTCCCTTTCTACTAGGGAAAGGGTAGAGACAATCCCGATTTATCTAGTATGACTCCATTCTGCCATCTTCACATGGAACAGAGATCTGCTTCCTCCAAAATCCCACTGTTTAAATTAATTTCTATATGGGCTGAAATCAAGATTATGCTAAGCCAAAGAGAATTTTGTCACTCATATTAAAACATTTTACTCAGTGTGCGTGGGGGGGAATCTGGCCCTTAATACTTACTGCATAGGATGCAATACATACATGGCATAAGATGAAACTGCATCCCTTACTTCACCCAGTAAGAAGTTAATCACCTGAAACATCAGACTGCAATCCTTGAAATTTATTTTGAGTAACAGATTATCAATGCTGGTTACAACCTAGCCTTGGAACATGCCCACTGTTAAGGCAGCAAGTGTTCATAGAGCAGGACCCTCAGATGAGAAAGTTACACTTGAAGCCAGAAAAGAGGTGTCTCAACATGCATGAGAGGTTACTCCTGGGCTGCATGTGGAAGGGAAAACAGCAGAAGCAATGAAGCTGGACTGAAGCATCAGCAAAACCTTTCCTACAGTGTCTCAGAAAAATTTTACTTGAAAAATTAATTTGGAAAGACTTAGATAAAAGCACTGTCATGGGGAATGAATGCAAACTGAAGGACCATAAAGGAAGAGTACTGATAAACAGCAGCCTAGCAGGTTGACAGGAATTACCTAGTAAGAGCAATGATAGGTTCTGTGTTGTTTCACATCTTCATTAGTGGAAGGGGGAAGTGAACAGAATAGTAATGACATCTGCAAGTGACATTAAACAAGAGGTCTTACAAAAAAAAATGTCATGGCAACTGTAAAGAAACATAACAGCTACACAGAACAATATGAAATGGCAAAAGGCAGGCACTGGGAAAAGCTGCCGGAGGGAATCTAAGATGATAAAACTGGAAGTAATGAGAATAAGAAAAGAAATGTAGTCTGAGTACTTAAGAAAAATTCTCCTAAAACTGTTGTGGTGAAATAACCTCAGAACAGCAGATGAAATGCTTTATTTCATGAGTTGTTAAAAATCAGGCTACACAAAGATCAGAAGTTATACCTGGAACAATCCTGCACTAGTTGGGAGAGAACAAAGGTGGTTCCAGCTCATTCCTATCTTCAGTTTCTATGACATGGCAAATTTCTTTCTAGTAAAACCTGGCACTGCCATGAATAAAAAGAAATGCTCTTCTGGCAGTGAATTTTGTGGCCTGTTTTAGTTCTGTTTTCCGTTTCCATCCATCTGGTTCCCAAGGACGCTGGAACCTGCACTGGAGGGATCCCCTTTCATCTTCAGTCAACCTTTCTGCTTCCAGTTGTTGGATTGGAAAGGGATGTATTGTCACAACATGCTACAACTTACTTCTGCCAGTGTGTTTGTCTTCCCTGCAGCATAACCGTGGAGTGAGTAGTGTGTGTGCATTAGCTTCTAAGAGAGCCATTGTGCACTGTCTGAAATTCTAGATCAATGCGAAGTCTGTTCCTTGTGCTGCAGTAATAAACTGGGTGGAATAAGCTCCTCTCTGGCAGTGGATTTTTTCCAGCTGGCAAGAACTGTCAGGTTTGTTTCAACAGTGAAATACAACTTTATTTTTTCTTAATAAAGAATCTTCTCAGAAGATGTAAGATTGAGTTAATTGTAATAGTTTTTATAATTTATAGACAATAAAACAATTTTTTTAAGCTTCCAGTCTGAGGAGGAAAAGGGGAAATGTTTTAATATGTGGAGTACTCTCCAAATTCTTTGTCTTCCACTCTCATGTTAGCAGCAGATCATGGCATTGAAGCTAAAGAGATTATGCTGTCCTGAGGGGGTATCATGGTAGCAGCTGAGAGTAAAAGAGGCAGATGGGGTGGAAAAACTGGAATATATATGAGAAAGGATGTATTAAATTATGATGCAATCATGGCTATTGAAAATATTCACAAGGTTTTAATGTTCCATTGTCAAGACTAATTTTGATATGATTTCTATTTTAATTCACCTACAGGCCTGGGTTTAACACCTTTGTTCAGCCTCTGTTCAGGGCTCCTTGCACTGTGGAATTCTAATTTACTGCTGCTGTAAAAAATTACTCCTGGAGAATATTTATCACAAGTTTAAATATTTACTCATTATTGTTAGCGAGATTTCTACTAAGAGGAGAATTTAATACTATTCACCTAATCAGTGCTATTTAGTGAAAAAGCAAAGCAATAGCATGTGTGTTGGGAACTTTTAAATAGTTCATGCAGAGGAAAAATTACCTTTTCTTCAGAAGAGAGCATTTCAGTTTTACTTCGTGTTGTTCTGCTACCAAAAGCAAACATAACAAATGAACTAACTCCAATCTGCACAATTAGTTTGCAGGCAAAGTGTATGAAATAAGTAAAGGGAAATATTTGCCTCAGGAGCCCGTTCCCTCACAGTCAAATTGACTGAAATCTCAGACTAAATCCAAGATGACATACAGCTGAACATAAGGGGAAAGGGACTTACTCTCAGCTGCTGCACTGGGGAAGGAAGAACTGGAGAAAAAAAAAATATCAAAGGAATACTTTATGAACATCAGGCCCCAGGCAGTGGACTTCTCATCTTTTGATGAGTGCAGCGTTTTCCTGCCCTAAACTACCTGACAAAAACAAAGGGAAATCTCGGCAGCAAATAAACAAAAAGAGAAAAGCGGCAACCCAAAAGTCTCATGTGTATTAAACAAATGATGATCAACCACACAACACCCTATTTTCCTTATCCTGAGGATATAGTTCAGCCTTATACAGGGATGCAAATATCTCAAAGAACTCCTGCAAAAATAATTCTTTATTACTAAACCTGTGGAACACATCCTAGTCTAGTTCTTACTTGAATGGCATTTTCTCCCACTGCTTGATCAGACTTTGCTTGAACTACCAAAATCTAACATTCTGAATTGCTCAAAAAAACATACAAGAAAGCAAAGGCAGGAGTTGCTCAAGAATGTAATTTCAGGACACACACAAAAAAACCTCAGCCCCAAAAGCAAAACAAAAAAGATATAAAGGAATCTGGTGACTAGACCAGAGAAAAAAATCTGAATTAAAGTATCTGGACTAAAATGTTTCAGTTGAAAAATACTGCAAATTTTGTTTTGGCATGTTTTAGAACTCAACTTATTCCAAAATAATATTTTTCACTTCAAAACTGATACAAATTAAAAATCTTACTGAAATGCTTACAACATCTGAAAAGACAAATAAATGTTTCATTCCGGGTCTAACAAAACTCTGACGGTGAGGGTCACCTGAATTTTTTGCCTTTTTCTCATGTTTTGATTAAATCTGAATAAAATCTTACGTCTTTCCAACGTTTTGACTAAGCAATGGTTTCAGTAGATGCTTCAAGCCATCTCAGCAAAGCTGTCAGGGTGGTTTTTTTTTTTTTTTGGTTGTTGTGTTGATCTGCTCCAGAACTAAATATTCCATTTTTTGCAATAGCAAATTGAGAGTTTACAGAAACATCAGCAATTTCCCTTAGAATGCTACCAACTCTTGCTTCAGGAACACAGACTACGGCTTTTCCTGGAATTCAGAGAGGAATATATAGTAGAGCTAGAAGTAATAAACAACATTTTAAGATAGAACAGAATCACTTACAGAAGTTATAGTGAAACTGGACAAGCTTTCAAACTCAATCAATTTATTACAATGGCCCTTTTAAGGTGGCTGAAAAAATATTCAATGCTGTGGGGGAAAAAATTGTAGCTACTAAGGGATCATTTTCTGTAAACACTACCTCACCTGTTTCTTTCAGGTAGAACAGGATGCTTTTGTGAGCTACTGAGGCAATGCCATATTATATAAGTAGCATCTCAGAGCCTGTCCTTGTCAGATTTTAAAAAATTAGTCTCATAATTAAGTCTATAACAGTGAACCACCCAGACAGACAGCAAATAGATACCATTACAATATCCATGAAAGGCAGGCAAGACACATTTCCAAATATATTATAAAGCAATACTGGGTTACTGGGATTTTACAAAACCCAACCATCATATCAAAGGCCACACGCCAAAACACTGAGTCTTAAATGTTGTAAGAAATAACGTTAAATAGGGCTGCCATTATGGAGATTTGCTGCAGTAAATAACTGACACAGAGATTTAAGGCAGTAAAAACTGTAACCCACCGTGTTTTGTGAAAGAGATTCAGCACCAAAAAATTGAGTTCAGTTTTAGGCACTATGGAAGGGGCTTGTAACTCTGCTATCCTGGAAGAAGCACCATGAATAGTGTTGACTGCTGAGTACTCTAGCAAATACTTATGCATGTTCTTTTAATTCCTGCTTTTTGTAGCTGGAATCAACAGAAGCGGTCGCAGTGCATAGGGCAGGGGCTGTGCCTATGCCCCTGCTGGATCAGTGTTGCAGCACTCAAAACTAATCAGCTGCAACAAGGTCTTTTACCATCTCATACCAACATACTCTCCATGCCAGTCCCTCTACTGCCTTCTGGTCTCTCCTCATCCACGGCATGTGTTCTCTCTCCTCTCTCTACTCCTTCTTCCTCTCTCCTCCTCGGCTGCTCCCTCTTCATTGGCTGCCCAACCTCTTAACAGAACCAGCCACAGCTGCACCTTGTCTACATCAGCCAACCCACTGCCCCTGAAGCCAGCCCACAGCTGTATGTTATCAATGTTAATTAACCCAGTTTCATTCCTCTACAGATCAGGGCACGAACGACCCGTTTTGCTAAGGACTGCTCTGGAACCCACTGGGTCACACCTCTGCACCACCCACCGTGGCCTCTGCTCTCCACCCACAGTATCAACAGCAAGGAGAAAAATATTAAGTATGTGGCTGTTAGGAATTAAAAAAATGAATTAAAGCTGCAATTCCACAATGAGATGCTGCACACATTTTTAAATCTTCAGCTTAAGTCTTTGTGAGGATGAAAATCACTGCATTCATTTCACTTGATTTACAGACCATCTGTCTAACTGCTGCTCATAATTTGACTAGCCATATCATTAGTATAATAAAACCATAGCTTATGTCTATAGCTTTTAACACGGTACGACTGAAGGACTGTTATTCTAACACTTCTGGAGTTCCTTGATACATTACTTAACTATGAACTTACATGCACTGGCCCTTTTCTCCAAAAATGCCTTTCACAGTCTAAAAAAAATTAATAAAACCTTGTGTTAATTGAGAATAAAGGATGACTCCACATTTGAACTTTTCTCTGAGAAAACCAAACAGGGTTGAGAAGCTGTTTTGAAATGGAAAGTGGGTGTCCCTCTGGGCACGGTGACAGAATGCAGTAGACCTTGTCTTCTCTGCACGTGTATTGAAAGTGAAGCCATGATAGAGTGCATTTTGCAAAGCAGTGCAGTCACTCTGTTGGGAGCCTGGTTCCTCTTAAAGCATTATAAACATTTTGTTTATGCTTCTTGATGACCATTTAATGTAACGGAACACACTTATTTTCTTTGTTCTCCTCTCCTGAAGCATGTTGTTTTCTCCCTAGGCAGAATTAAAATGAAGGATATACTCAAGGAAGATGAAAGATATATTTAAGCATGATTTTAACTTCTTACAGAGCTAGTGACTAGCTCAGAATTTCCTAGTTCTCCAGTTGTTTCTTCATTGTTTAGATGTTATTTTTCCTGAGCAATTTGAAAAAAAAAAATACATATGTTTTGTATGTTCTGTTTTATGACTTCCATTTCTAGGTGAATTTCTCCAACTTTCCTAAAGTCCCAAAGGCTGCTACAGAAAAATTTCCTTGATTCAGGAGTCTAAAAGGTCTACAGGACTGGAGTCATGAGCCATAGAATTTTTAGGAAGTCTATAGAGGAAAACCTCTGCCACTTGAAAGACCATCCTGCTAAGTAATGCTCTCCCCTCCTATCTTCCAGAGTCCTGTGAAGAGAAGTAACAATTCTGCAGGTCTCTCTCAGGTCGGGAAAGAAAAACTGTCTTTAGACCTAGAGGAATTGGCCTTTTCTTACATAGATCCCAAGCAGTGCAAAGTCATACACTTTCCTGCCCAAAATGCTGATAAAGTTTTCCTAAATCATGTAATGGGAAAAAACATGGCTGGCAAAAAGACAAATACTAGCAAAATCAGAAAGAGAAACTAAAGTTTTTCCCAGCTGCTCTACTTGCTTTGGGCACCAAAGAAGACAGGAATAGTAACTGTTCTCAAATCCCAGTGTTTCCTGAACACTGTACAAAGAATTGTAGGAGATAAAAACCATCTGCGAAGAAGCTCCTTACATGGGTTTTAAAATGCACCGCAGTTTTCTTATAGCTTTTGCAGTCCATGACCCTTGTGAGCATATAGGGTACAGAGATTACATTTTAAAGGCAGTGGAAAGCACAATTGCAGGTACTTCTTAGTTGGTAAACTAGGGAGATGGCTTCCAAGAGGGGGAATAAAACCTCAAGGCAAATCACGAAATGATCTTGACATTCAAAAGATTTGGAAAGTTTTTGCTGAGAGGTTTTAAACCTCAGATACCACATTCTAACTTCAGACCAGCAAAGGGAGAGAGGAGGGGGGTTTCAGCTTCTGTGTGCTGTAGCACAATGGCAATGACCGAACTAAGTGGAGCAGATGAGACCTGTCTCCAAGAGGTGTCCCACATCACTGCCATGCACAAGTACCACCCAAAAGCTATTCGGTGTGCATCTCTGTACATGTCTGGAAGTCAGGATGAGGTGCCAAAGGTTGACACTAAGAAAAAGATGGTCAGGTACACATCTTACTCTAAAGCACTTTGAAATGGGAGAGTTAAAAAGAAACATGATACAGGGGAAATGTGAATAAATTCTACAAATTTTTAAAGAACTTTTCCTCTTTTCAACACTAAAAATGCAGTAAGTTCTTACATGAGAGGTTATTTGTGATTTCATTTGGCTGGGTGCTCAGGTGACTTCAGCTGAGAGGAAAACAAAGTCCTGGTTAAATACATATTTAAGTGCTTTAAGTGATAAAAGTCAGAAAGGGTAATTTTTAGCTTTTGCATAAGAGGCCATAGGATTTTTCAAAATTAATTTGTGCTTTAACTAGAGCCTAACTTCTAGAAAAACATTGTCTTGATTTAAAAATTTACAATAATGGATAAACTATCACAAACTTTGATAAATTATTCCAATGCATAATTACCCTGATGAAGGATACTTCCCTTATTTCTAATTTGAACATGTCTTTGAACTTGCAGTCATTTGATCTTGCTCAACCTTTGCTAAATTGGCAAGCCCTCTATTAAGAAATGTTATTTTCTCCTGCAGATACTAATAATCTATGATCAAACTATCCCTTGACTCGCTCCCAGACAAGCTCCTGGAGCCATTTTTCCCAACTTTATGGGAGATTTTCCAGTATTTTCTACGAACTTTGTTAATTTGTAAGTACTCTTCTTTGACCTGTGGAGATTAGACTAAAAAGTAGCTAAATCTACTTTTAAAAATATATCCATTGCAGGAAGTGATCACTAGCACCCAGATCAAGTACTACGGAGTGGTTGTACACACACTCTTCAGGGTCTAGCTCTTCATTGAGCCCACTGGCCACATTCATACTACATGGTACTTGTCTCTGAAGGTATAGTTTGTGTTTCTTCTGTTTTCAGACATAACAATTATTCCATTTGCATTTCTCCGTGCCCAACATTATGAGAGAGCCATGCTACAATCTTCTAGACTAGAGACACTTTAGCATGGAATTGAGGGTCTGTGTTGTGTTCATTGGAGAATGTCATCAGGGCATGTGGGAATATTAGAGAGTGTGAAGTCTTCTGATGCAGTGTTGAAGGACTGGAAAGGGGTGCCAAACAGAGTGTAGTCCTATCCATATTACCTTCCAGAAACAGTTCCTGCAGTGAGCTATCAACAAATTATACTTTTCTACTTTTCTTTAATCCTTGATAAAAGACAAGTTTCTCCCTGAAAAAGACAAGGTACCAACTAATAACAGTTGGACTTGATGGTCTCAAAGGTCTTTCTCAACCTAAATAATCCTATGATTCTAATCTCTGTGCCCTGTGGATAATGAGGGAGCCAAGAGTGAAGAATGAACTAGAGCGCTACATTTTCTGACAGTGTAGACCTCCAGTATGTCAGGATTAAAAAGTCTACACCCAATACAAAACATATCTCCTGTACTCATACTTAAAATGTCCCTGTTTATACATCCAATGATCACACAAATTATTTTGACAACCATACTAAACGTGGCTTTACGTTCACCTGATTATCCATCCTGGACTGTTCCTCATGCATCTCTTCAATCCTTCCGAGTGTACAATTCTACATGTCAGTGCCACAGAAGTGTGAGTGAGTGTCACAACTACATCAAGTCAGAATAACTGGACTTTGAGTGAGCTGTCCTGAAGAGAAATCATAGAACGGTACAGCCTGTACAAGGTTACTGTGCAGGTGGTCCAGTTATTGAATCTCTGTGTGCAGGCAAGTTCGGAAAAACGGATCACAGAAAGCCTGTTCCCATGGATAGAAATGGAGGAGGTTTGCTGGAATTTGCTGAATATTTGCCCTGGTGAAAGCAAGTACGTCTTCCAAAATTAATTTATCTTGGACCTCCACCAAGGAATCACTCACCTTTAAAAGAAAAAAACACAACTGTTTCTTGATCCTCAGATCCTGTAAATCAGATTAGGGCTATTTAATGCAAGAGTCAGGCATTTATCTGGACCTTATTCATGATGCTTATTTATGTTTTATTCTTCCTCAGAAAGCAGCAAAACCTCAAAGGTAACAGGGATCATTGCTTTTTATGGTTTTTTTGTTGTTGTTTTGTTGTTTTGATACTCTCAAAAGCATGACATTTAATAGGGGTTGAAATGTCAACAAATCTACAAGGTTTCCACTTTGGACTATGTGAAGAGGAAAAATGCACCCTGCACAGGTGATAATTATTTTGGTTGGCTTCTAATATTAACAGTAGCCCACAAAGCTAATTATAGAGATAGGCACAATGAGTAAGAACCCGTCATAGCTTTTCTTGGTCTGGTGTTCAGTCAATGCCCTAGCAACAGAGGAGGAAATGTGCCTCATGGGTTGAACAGCCTCTCAGGTATTTCTTCACAGTTGGATGACAATGAGGTTTATGATTTTGCATTCAGAAGCGACCAGCCAACTTACACACACGCACACCCCAAAGAGTAGTTTCTTGACTGGAGGAGATTCAGGAGGGATAGAACATTCTAAGAAATAGATTAGGTGAAAGAAAGCAGCAGCACAGAATGAGTTAAGTCTAAAAATTAACCATAGTGGTTTTAAAAAGAAAAACAAGGAACACAATATGCTTTAATGTAATGATTTAACCCAAAGGTCAGCTGCAGGTCAATCCTTCCTCCACGATCATTTTTCATCCACTAACAGACAGACAAGATTAGGTTCACAACAGAAATACAGGGATGCATTTGCATAAGGAGAAAATATGTGTGGAGCTGTTTAGCATGCTCATGAGGTACAGTTTGGATAAGTGGACTACAAGGTGCCTGAAAAGTAAAGGTGGACTGCCAAGCTCAAAGGGTTGTGTTCAGCAATAAAACATTCAGATGGTGGCCAGATGCAAGTGGTATACCACAAAAGCTGACACTGGGGCTGATACTGTTTAACATCCTGATTAATGAACTGGAGATGAGATAGAATGCGTCCTTAGCAATGTCACACGTGACACCAGACTGGGGTCTGTGGCCAGCCCGGGGATAGGGCTGCTGTTCTGAGGGACCTTGATAGGCTGGACAAGTGGGCTAAGAGAAAGCTCATGAAATTCAATGAAAAGTTCTGCATGGGGCTATTCCTGAATGGACAGTGCAGGCTGGAGGACAAGTGGATAGAAAGGAGTTTTTCAGGAAAAGTCCTAGGCGGCAACCAAATTGTGGGCTGTATTAGCCCTACAGGTCAAGGGAAGTGATTAACACTCTACTTAACACTTGTAAGACAACATCTAAGTACTGCTTTGGAATCTTCAGTCGACTAAAGACACTGACATGCCAGAGTAAGTCCAGTGGAGACCAACCAAAATGCTTAGAGGCCTTGAGAACATGTATGAGGAGAAGCGGAGAGAACTGGTTTTGTTCAGCCTGTAGAACAGAAGGCCAAGAGGATCTCTTACTGCTGTCTACAGCTACTTAATGGAAGCAAATTCTTCTGAGAGATGCACAGAGACAGAATGAGAGGTAACTGACACAAACTGCAGCAAAGGAAATTCTAATTACGTATTAGGAACTTTTATGTTCTATTTTTCTCACCAAGACAGCAGCCAAATACAGGAACAGGCTGCCTTGAGAGGTATACTTGGACATACTAAAAACTCAGCTGGAGAAGACCCTAGGAAACCTGAGTTGGCTTTCAGTGGGAAGAGGACCAGAAGACCTCTAGAGATCCTTTCTGACTTAAATTGCCTATAATTCTATGTTTGGGAAAGCTTCTCTTTTCACTGTCTCTATTAAGGCCTTGAGAACCACCATGCAGAAACTATCTGGATATATAGGGTACTGCAATGGTCCTGTTCACTGTCTCTATTAAGGCCTTGAGAACCACCATGCAGAAACTATCTGGATATATAGGGTACTGCAATGGTCCTGTCCTCTGATGTCCTGGTTTTGGCTGGGATAGAGTTAATTTTCTTCCTAATAGCTCATACAGTGCTGTGTTTCGGATAGTATGAGAATAACATCATCATACTGATGTTTTAGTTGTTGCTAAGTACCGCTTGCTCTAAATCATGGACTTTTCAGTTCCCATGCTCTGCTAGTGAGGAGGTGCACAAGAAACTAGGAGGGAGCACGGCCATGACAGCTGATCCAAATTAGCCAAAGGATTATTCCATAACATAGAACATCAGGCTGAGTATATAAACTGGGTGGGGAGCTGGCCAGTAGCTGCTGATTGCTGCTTGGGGACTGGCTGGGCATCAATCAGCAGGTGGTGAGCAACTGTAATGTGTACCACTTGCTGTTTTTTTCCCTTTGGGTTTTATTCCTCTCTCTCCCTCTCCTCTTAATTACAATTATTGTTGTTATTATTATTTGAATTATTAAACTGTTTTTATATCAACCCATGGGTTTTACCTGTATCTGTTTCTCCTCCCCATCCCACTGGGGGCAGGGGTGGGAGTGGGTGGGGAGTAAGGCAGTGGCTGCGTGGTACTTAGTAGTTGGCTGGGGTTAAACCACAACACCTGAGCTCAGTTTGATGAAGACAGGTGGAGGAGGGAGGGTTGAGAAGCTACAGCAGGAGCAACTGAAGTCAGGATGTAGCTGGACATAGAGACAGAAGACAGGCAATGGGGAAAGGAAAGAACTGAGTTGCTGCTTCTGAGATCTCAGTGTCCACTCAGTTTTGCAGATTCTTCTTTCTCAAAAGTCTCTTGCTATTTTTTTAAAGTGGAAAGGTTTTTCCTGAACCTAATTTGCCCTAACACTAAAATGATTAAAGTATAGTGATTTCTGTAGCCAACAGCATCTAAGAGAGCGACCTGACTATGACTAAATCCAGCATTTTCTTGTTGGCACTCTCTTAGAGGTGACAGCTTTGACACAATCTTAGTTAATCTGCCACTTTCTGTGACAGGCACCAGGCTACTGTTAGAGTCCAAAGATGGAGTCTAATTTGTTGCCTTTTTCTTTGCTTTGAGACTATGGCTAAAATCTCTGTTTCTGTATCTACAAGAGCAGCTACCTTTACACAATCACTTTTATGAGCACAATGAGAAACTGAAAAGTGAACTTGTACGTCAGCAGAAAAAGTATTGGTTTTACTATTACCATGCATTTCTCTGGAGTTCTTGTCATATCGTAGAAGATTTTGTTCTCAGTTTAGGCACCTGGATGCCTCTACTAAGCTTTTATGTGAAAGTCTTTCATCTAAATTTAACCTGCTAATGATGGTCCCTCTGCAATAAAGAGAGGGCATTTCAGAGTGCTGGACAACATAATTACTCACCAAGCTATGTATGTTCCCATAAAGAACTGTCACGATCAAATTGAAAATACCACACTTCAGAATGATTCTTTAAATCATTAGATTGGAATACTAGATATATATGTCCTATTTGTGTACATTACATGGACAACTTTGCATTATGAACTCAGGTCAGAGCAGTAAAAAGCCCCAAACTAGGACAATTTAATCAACTAAAAAGAAATACTTTTTATTTACTCCAATACAATGAAAACTAGAATCTGGTACAGACTGTTTGAATGCCATTTTCTTTTAATCACAGGTTCCTTAGAAGATGAAAGATTTCAGTGTTTCAAAGAAAGGCAGGTATTGTTTTTTTAAAAAAAGTTATTGCAGGGTCTGATAGATTCAAATGCTAAGGAGCAGAGGATGTAACTCAGAGAATGCAATGAACAGTAAGTAAGTAGACTACTTCAGCCACAGTAATACCATTACTACATTGATAAGCCTCTGAAACTAGCACCATTTTCAAAATCAAATACATATTGGTCCTCATTTCAGAAACCTCAAGTGTGCTGTGAACACGTTCTCAGTACCTCACATGCTTTAGAAATTGCGTAAGAAAGACTGGAAAGGAAGCTATTCTTTGAAGTTAGTCAGCTTTAATATAGCTTATTTTTAAGTGTAAGTTACAGATTATAGCCAACAAAGATAGTGATGTGGTCATCAAAAGCAGAATTATCATTTTAGCTTCCCAGCATCAACAGACAGACTGATAATTTCTGTTGAGCATAAAAGCAGCATGTTGGCACTTCCTAAACTACTGCCGTACGATGTGCATGATACCTGCACTACAAATGCATCTTTGTGCAGTATAAAGCACATGTGTATCAGTATGCTTTGCCCTGATAACAATATTGGCTGAATGAGCTCACAGTATCTTAAAGAAGGAATAATCTACCCCCCCAAAATGGTACAGTGTGAATCTGAGTAGGTGAAGAAAGTGTTACTTTTTTGCCTTGATATTGGCGTTGGACTTTTATTTTTACCTTTTTTTTTTTAATCATTACAATTTATTTTTCATCTATTTGCAAAGGCTCCTGTACTTTAATAACCAAACCTAGTGATACCAGTTCCTGTACCAAATGTGACTGATATTTTACATAATAGGAGGCAGGAATATTGCAACAGCTTCTAGAGAGGGCATGGCTAAACTGAGCCAGGCCCTGATGGTGGGTATTTAAAGGTTCTACAAACCATGAGTTTTTTGACTTCTTCATTCACTGAGACATTCACTGAGATTTGGAAAAATCTCCACTCTCAAGCAACCACTGTACTCCTTTTTTTACACCATGGAGAAAAGCACTGTTTTTAGTCAGAATCTATGCAATGTATTTTGTAAATTAGTGCTAAATCAGATAGCTGTCAAGGAATTCTGACTCTTCCAGGGGGAAAAAAAGGCATTTTGGTAACAGATCTATCCAGATCTGTTAGGCAACAATAATCACTTAAAGCATTAACTGTGAGAATTTCTGAAAAAACAGAAATATCTGATTAAAGTAAAAGAGCTCAGCAGTTCTTGACATCAGATCCATTATCATAATATCATGAGCAGAAGCCTGTGGAGCTCAGATGAATCATGGAATCATAGAATCATTTAGGTAGGAAAAGACCTTTAAGAACATCAAGTCCAACTGTTAACCCAGAACTGCCAAGTCTACCACCAAACCATACCTCTAAGCACCACATCTACACATTTTTTCAACGCTTCCAGGGATGGTGATTCCAGCACCTCCCTGGGCAGCCCGTTCCAATGCTTTACCACCCTTCCAGTGAAGAACTTTTACTAATATCCAATCTAAACCGCCTCTGGCACAACTTGAAAGAGGCTATCGTGTTTCCAGAGCAGGACCACAGGCAGTTCCATGACCACTGCCCTGCCTCCTCCATTTTGCACTGTTTTACTAGTCATTTGCTTTCTGCACTGAAGATGCACAGTATAGTATCATCACGAAGAAGCACAAGATGTGATCCAGTCTAACTTCATACAAACAATCTGCCCTACGCTTGGTCTTTATTATTCACACTTGTTAAATATTATGCAAAAATGGCATATGTTTCCCACTTTCAATTCATCTTCCATAGGTACTTTTTTTCAACAAAACAATAAAGGAAAGAGATAAATTCTAGTATTCTTCCCATCATTACAAACATGGGAGTAACAGAGCGCAGTGCACACATAGCCTGGTAATCGTTAGGTGCTAGCCATTCCCTTCTGTTCTCAGTCCACAAATCTGGTAATGTGACATCTCTCAGCGTGGGAGTATGAATCCTCAGCTCAAGCTGTTGAGACACCTCCTTGCAGTATCTAGTAGCTGCACTGAGGCAGCGTATTTGAGATGAGTCTCAAATCCTCAGGACAGGCTTCTGTAGTCTAGAAGTCTGAAATCCTCTGGGCCAAAGTTTTCACAAATGCCTCCCAGCACCCACGTTACAGTCACAGATCCATCCTAAAGCTCCATTTGAAAGGCATGGAGTCCATTCTCAGCTGATCTCAGTTTGCCCTGTTGTACTAAAGCTGGAGAAGTCAGGGGTGACTCACACCAGCTGAGGAAGTGGCCTGAAATCATGGCAAGAGTCAGCAGAACTGCTTTAAAACCTCCACCATGATGGAAAGTGTAAGGCAGACAAAGTACTAGAAGGTTTTTATGTTTAGAATTCCTTTGATAAGATATTTTGCTGAGGACTGAGATGACTGTTACTCCAAAAATGAACATCAAACCATACAGTGCAAATCTGGAGCTGTCAGTTTAACATCTGTAAAGAGAAAAACCATAGTGTGGCTCCGGCAATACTTTGGAAAGCACAGTTTAGGCAGTGCAAGACAATATGGATTATACAGAGAGAAAGGTATGCTTTAACTAATGTATGAGGAGTCTGTAAGAGTTAATCTCGGGGTAGACAAGCAAAATGGAATGGACAATATATAAAAAAAGCATTTGATTAAGCAGCTTACTGAGTTTTGGCCCATGAGGTACAGAAAAAACCTGGGTACCTCTGTGGTACAGAAGCAACTGTATTTAAAACGGCTTGAGGAAGGCAATATTATCTCAAATAAATAATGGTTCTAACTACGAAAATTCTGAACACCAATTAAATTGTCACTGAACTGACTTTTGAGTTTGATCTGGTTTTCCTAAGATTATATTATCATGAACTAAAGTATGACTTGGATTATCTGCCCAAGCAAATGAGGAAGAAGGATGAAAAACAACCAAATAAAATTTCTCCTTGCAAGGTTGTATTGGCTGTCAGGAGATCTGGCCTGGGCACACAGGAATAGAAGACGCATGCTTACTGGGTTTAAAGAGTGAGGGAGAAGGAACAATCACACCTTTGGCTTTAATGTATCTGCCTTCTGGGACTCCCTCAACCTATATGCTGTCCAGAGTGGCCCAGACACAGAAAGGTAGGAGTGAACTATAAATTATTTCCTTCAGAAATCAGGAAAAAGCAGTGGAAGAATTTTGACTTTGAGGGGTGCTTCTGCATCAAATCTGCCACGGTTCGGTCTGGCTGAAGAGGCTCAGATAAAAATCTCTTTTCTTAGGATGGTATCCTCGGTCTGTAGTACAAACTTTCCCAAGAGCAAAGTCTGCGTGAGAGCTTCTGAGAGCTTCCCCCTGATCTAGCTTTGTTTATCTCATTAAAGTTACAGGGGTTTGGGGGCCCTTTTACTGTTCCTAAGTAACAACTCTAAGCACCTGAATTTTTAACGCCTTCCCTTTCCTGGCCCACTGCCTTTCATGAGTGTTTGGCTTAAGAGTTACTGCCTCCTTTCCTGCTCCCCCCTTGCTTTAGTTTTCTGAATCTGCCTTGGCCACAGTGTTGCATTCAGTGTCAATTATTTGACTTTATTGAAAACGTTAAACAAGCTCCAGTTTCACTTGGTATTTCATCTTCCTTGAGAGATTTATACCTCCAGTTTCTGATAGATTACTGATGCAAAAAATGAATTAAGAAAATTATAATGATTCTGTCAATAACATCGTTTGCTACTTCTCAGAGGTTGCACTGTTTCACTCAGTGACCTCTTGTTCCATGTACTTGAAAAAACACCATTTCACTTCTTATGATCACCTGTCAATCTTCCACTCATTATCCACCTTCTGGTTTTCTAAAAAAAAAAAACGTTTTTATAACTATGGGTTGGTTGTCTGAAGAAAGAAATTGTGAGCAGACTAAAATCATTGGCAGCATTATATACATGGCCTAGTAGGTATGTATTAACACATACCAAGAATTAACACATGCAATGTATGTGAAGGACTGTAGACATGCAATTATTTTTGCTTTCAGTGGAAGAATTTTGTGATACATGGACATTTGGTATCCCTATAAAACATTTGGAACAGGAAGTTAAGACAATATAAATTAAAGCTTTACAGCATTTTTATTAACATAATTGCATTTTAGATACTACCCACCATACATTTCTGAGTTATTCTAATGTTGTATGGTTGTGACACATTTGTCTCTTCCATCATTAAAATGGCAGAAAGAAAAAAGGAAAAATGCAGCGGAAAGAAACTAACTATAAAAGGTGGTCAGCTCTCCGTGGAACAAATAATAACTGCTTTGTGGTGTAAACTGAACAGAATTGACATCAACAAGTTTAGCTGTGTATAACATAAGGTTTCAGTACAAATCCATGAAACTTAGCTCTCTGTCATGCTTTTGGGGGGGTGGGGGACAGGGCAGGCAGCCTGAGCCTTTATATATGCAAATCTGCTCTGATAAGTGGAGAACCAGGGAACAAACCTCTTTTGCCAAAATCTTGTATCCATAACTATCTGTGTTTTGTTAGGCTATTCTTGTGGACATTTTCACAGAACAGAGATGCTTTGCAGAGGGTGAAATACAAATTAAAAAACAACTGGCATGATTCCCCCAAATATACAAAGGAATACAGAAATACAGATGACCCAACCACAACTTGTACAATCCTTTTTCTAGTTTGACTGTTTAATTCAATCCAATATATTTCTGTGAAGCAAAACCACTATTATGGTGAATAATTTCCTGATGGGGCAGGGATATTTAAATGGACTTATCTTTTCTAAATGGAGGCTTCACCATCTGTTCTGTCCTTTTATTACAAATAGAGAGAGGAACCTAAGTCACTGCATCAGCATGTGAAGCCTAGCATTGAAATGATTTAGATGTACGTGTGTGTTCTTTATGCACCTGGTATGTTTTTTTCACATACCAAACACAAATCAGTGGGAAGACCTGTCTCTTGCAACCTAATAAAATTCCCTGATCTAGTGCCTTTATTCATTTCTCACGGCAGCAGAAATTGATGGCCAGTAGTTTGCATTTTATTAGGACAATTATTACCCTGTTGCTGTCCTGCAGGAGTTATATCTTTATTGGGCTGACATTTTGTGATACCATTTACCTCTCTACAGAAAATGAGCCTTGATTCCTTTTCTCTCCCTCTTTCTGGGCCTACATATGCTTCATCATGGACAGAAATCTTGTAGGAAATGTGCTGAGGGTGTGTCAGAGCACTGAAAAGCTCTGTCCTTCCGCAAAGGATGCCACACAATCTCTGTTAAGACCATCAGAGAAGCAACATATTCTCTTCAGAGTAGCACAGGACCAGAAACTCCACAATGCATCCCACTGCATCATTTCTGCTGCTTTAAATGGCAAATTTTGCAGTAGGTTTGGAAGGGAGGTGCAAATTACCACATCTCATACTCTCTCTACCAGTAGACTGAACTGACTGCATGCTCAATGCAAACATGAATTCAAAGAAAACCCTCAGGGCTCACCTGTGTTGTAGCCCCTCCCAAGCGCTGGCCAGGGCCGATGATTCTTCCAAAGGTTGCCCAAATACCAATCACTCTGGTTCTCCACCAAGCCAAGAACCTGCTGCCCTGGAAAGGAGCAAATTGCAAAAAGGTCATGAGACAAAAGACAGTCAATCAATGCAAAACAAACACAAAGTCTGGAGAGGGACAGCCAGTGCATAGAGAAGACAAAAGTTCAGGTGCTGCCTTCCTTTCATGCATTTGGAAGAAGCCTGTTTATGTAACAGACAGCAAGCCTGGCACAGCAAACTCAGCACGGCTCATTTCTTCCCTTCTCTCCTGGCTAGTCTGAGTAATTAAACACTGTGGGAACCTTTGTCACGCTGACAGAAATATATCACCCAGACAAATCTGAATGCTGCGTGATTTTGGAATACAATGATGGAGAATCCTTCTAGTGAGAAGTAAGTGTTGGTAAAATGATCATCTAATATGAAGATCTGTTCATACTCCGATGGAGACAGATAATTTAATTGAAGAACAAGGCTCAGTATAACAAATTGTTCTCTCCCATGCTCCCCTCCCCACTAGTTTCGGGGGTTTTTTTCCTCAGTCTCAAAGGAAATCCCTTTTGCCCAGGAAAATACTGGATTCTAAGAGTTTACCTACATAAGAAAGTTGCACTGTTTTAAATTAAGAGAGTAATTTAAAAATCATTTAGGTAAGCCTGTGTGGAATGCTGCATAGAAATTATGATTTCAGTTTTAGATGGGCCTATTTTGGTTTAGCTTACATTGATTAGCAGCTGGCTTCAGCTAGAGTAAAATGTATTTTAAATCAAATGTGTCTAGAAGGTTTGCACTGCTTAAAAATCAACTGAAAAGTGAATGTTTGTATAGATAAGGACTTAATTACCTATCCTGAAATGTGCTGTATAAAATGTAAATAAGAAAAGTGATTGAAATGATGCTCTGGTGCTGGAGGATGGAGGGAGGGGGGAAACTGCATTTGGATCTAGTCAAAGAAAGGAAAGGGAATGGTGTTTTGACAGAGGAACCCACTCAGTGAGGGCACTAAGACTGGGACTGGAAATTATTTTGCAACCTTTTGAGAAAGTAATTAAGCATTATGCTCTGAAGGCACATTTTCAAATCCCAGCTATGCTCATAAAACTGAGTGTATGGTCACAGCAGTGCACTGAAAGCATTAAATGATCATTATATGTTGTTTATGTAGGACCATAGCTGTATTACTAAAATTTCAGTATGGCCCAAGACAAGATCAGGCTGAGAAACAAGACACAAAGACAGAAGTGATTAATTAAATTTTATCATTGGCTAGGAAGACATTAGGATAGATCGAGGTGATAGCAATACTCTCCTGCAGTATCTCAAATTCAGAGGAACATCAGTAACCCCCTCATGTGTCTCAAATGCTGATTCTAAGAGTGTGAGCAGCAGTGAGTGGCCAATGGATATAATAATAATCAGAACACTGCAAAATCATTCAAGGAATGAATGGAAATCAATCTAGGAATAACCTTGAGATATTACCAAGTCCAATCCACACTGGTGTTTAGGATCATCCTACTCTACCCTAATCACAACATGCCAGTCCTCACCAGACCTCATTTTCTGATGATGCCTCTCCCTTTCCATTATGTATTATATACTATATATATATATATACATCTTCACATTATACCACATAATTCATTTCTAAAGAAGGTGGAAAACCTGGGCATGAGCTGAAAGGACCATATAAAAGACCACTACGCATTTATCACCCCATTGGTGCTACTGGAAAGTGGTAATGTTAACTGAGTGCAATGCACAAGAGAATGAAGGAAACGAGTTAGAGGCAGGTGTATCCTAAGCAGCTGATAATTTGTTCATACAAATCAACTGTAGCATCTCTTAACCTGTGAGACACATGGAGCACACTAGACAACACATGAGGCACCTCAAGCTATATACTGTGAGGATTTATGAAAGAGATCTCAACTGGCTGAAACAAGCCTTAACCAAAAAAGGCTGAAGGGCACAATTTAAACCAACACTTGTTGACTCTGTGCTGCAAGACTGCCTGTTCTTTATAACCACTTACTTGCAGGTGAGCTAGAGTAAATCTAAATAAGAAACTACCATGGCTAGTAAAGGATGAGGAAAAAAAAAAGCCAATAAAAAATGCAGGTGCAGCTGAGCTGGAATGGATTGGCACAGCTGGCAGGAAGAGACTGACCCTGCCCATATTCTAACAGCACATTTCACAACTCAGCAGTCCACACGATCCTTCTCAGGATAGTACTGCTAACATCAAAAGAAATGTTAAATTTCCATTTGCAAGAAGCAGATACTGAACTTCCTTACCATGGAGCACCAATCTGCTTTCATTATTTTAGTCCCATGCATTTCCCAAAGAGCCACAGAGTTCAGCCTTCAAACTGATGAATAATGCAAAATGAACAAACCTTTCTGCTTACTAACGTTTTTCCTTTCCCACCTACCGTCCAAAATTTCAGTTCTGACAACATACCCCTGAAATACTTATTTCTCAGTTATTATTTTTCACACTAAGCTAAACTGAAAAGGCTCAGGAAATTATGTTTGCATGTATTTATTTCAGCTATATAATTTCCTTCCCCTTTTTCCCTTTATTTTTGAAGACACCAGAACAAATCCTGCTATAACCACTATTCCCTGAGGTTTGATATGGGACATGGATGAAGGCAGAAATTAGCATCATGTAAATTTTACGGCTTAGATACATGGATCAGAAAATGTGACTGTGTGTCAACTGAGCTGGAATAAGTGCCTGTATGTGTCCTTTTAGCTTGTCACAAATACCAAGTAAAATGTGTCAGCTAACACACTTTAGTTTGCTTTTGCAATGGCCTGGGAATGTGCACATGTTCCTGTACTGTCCTAGGGTAGACATGCAACTTGTCAGGCTGCTGTAACTCTTGCTGGTGTCTAAAAGCCTACTAGGCAGATGTGATGGCTTGCCTCCCAAGCCACCTTGGAGAAAGCTACGAAGACACGTTTTGGATCTTCTCTAGTTATATTACAGTTATCTCTAGGCTGGAATAGTGTTGCTGTCTCTGCCAAAAAATAATATATATTTTTTTCCTTTCACATTGTCTCTATGATCTTGACTTAGCGCAGAAGTGATCAGGAAACCAGAACTTCAGCTGCACAGCAAATACTAATGGTGCCAAAAGATTTTTCTTTTTTTTTTTTCTTTCTTTTTTTTTTCTGAATCAGTTTTCATTCTGAATCAGTATAGAAAAAAGAAATTCAGAAATAGTCTCTGGAAAAAAATCCCCAAACATTTTTATCTGAAGATATCAATATAACCACATCTAAATGTACAACCCTCCTCGTTTTAAATAGAATTAGTATAACATAATACAGGTGCATAATATATACCATATATGCCACATTATTCTATGTATTTAAAAGTTCAAACAAAATAAAATCATAAATTTTGCCCTTCCAATTTTGAACAACTAAAAATGATTCACTTAAAGCTTTCATCAGAATTTTTTAACATTAATGAATCACTGTGAGAATGTGTCCAGTGTGTCTGACCATTATCAGTTATTTCACTTAGTTATTTACTTTTCCAAATGCATTATGAAGTTACAGAAATGAGGCACTAGCCAAAGCAATGCACGAGGTCAAGCAGGTACAATGAACACTCCCCTTGCCCACAGTTCTCTTGACAATCCATCAGCCCCAACCTGTCCCTCTGCCGCTCTTCATGCCTTCCGTGCAATGTGCCTGCAGTTCTGCAGAATCTTTCACCAGCTTCATTTCACCTCTGATAATATCACAATTTGAATTCAGATTTCCTGAGGAGAAAGTGTGGAGATCCTTCGCACCACGGCCTTTTGTAAAAGGCAAGCATAAAAGAGTTATGCCAGCAGGTGAGAACATGGTGGCTACCATAATGCATTTGAATTGTTTGTCTTTTTGAGCTGCTTGTTTCTTCTTCTTAAGAGTTATTATAATAAAATACCATCGCAAACAGCAAAAGCTCTGTCATTGTTTTCTGCTCTAGCCCTACAGTTATGATTAAGTGCACTCCTCTCACTCTCTGCTACTCCAGGCACAAGTTAGCTTATGAAAATGAAGCTGTCTTTCTCACTTATTCATATATCACCACTAACAGCCAGACAACAGAAAATGAGGCTATGATTCTGGCATGACCATGATGAAAAATTATCGAGCAGGCAGAATTACAGCTGGATTGTCAGAAATGGGGCTGTATGCTGCCTGGCTGCGGGATGAGACTTCTCCAGAAGGCAGCTGCACAGCTACAGCATTTTGCACTGTACAACTCCCTGACAGCTCTCACATGACGAGAAGTCCTTCCCTCCTTACAAAAGCTTAGCTGTCGCTAGGAAGAGGTTTCCATGGAAAAACAGATACTTCTGAGCCTGACAACTCAGTGCCTTCGATTCTGTTTTCACTTCATAGATTTCTGGTGGCTAATGGATGAGAAAGCATGATCCTCTAATTGAGGCATTGAAGGGGACTCCAGATCGCAGCTCAGCACCTGGCTCTGATAGTGATTTCTTGGGTGACACTGGACAGGTCACATAACCGCCTCTTGCTCGATTCTCCCTTCATAAAAATGAAAAAAAAAACAAACCCAAAACCTTTTACCCCTCTCTCATTTTGCCTGTCTCATATTGCAAACGTAAGTCCTCTGAGGGAATGTGTGCTAGTTTCTACTGAAAATGTAACAACAGCTGGTTGTGGCGAGGCTGAAACTCCATCCAGCCCGGCACTGTGTCTCCAGCAGCAGGGAGTAGCAGCTGTGCAGGATGGAGCACCACAGCTGTATGGCGGCACTCCTCAATAGTGGTCCTCCGGCTTCCAGTGATGTGGCACATGACAGATCTAAAGAAGTATCAGTTTTTATTTATGCTGAATCTGGTATCTGCTACTTTCATTCGGTGCCCAGCACAATCTTGGAGCCTGTGAACACTATTTTCCTTTTCTGCCCTGATTTATTCCCAGTTTTAGAGAATTCTGTCTTCCCTAGAGTCTTTGGTACAAGGGACCCTAATCTCAGCTCTTGCTTTGAGGTACTTACATATTCCAAACAATAATAACAGTAGTAAAATATTACAGTTATTACAACTACTTTCCACATAATCTTTAGTGGAAGCTTTTCTTTTTTTTTTTTTCCCGTGTGTCTTACTGACGCAAGAGCATTCACATGACTTGACTGCAATCACAGTAAGAACAATGGGCCCACAGCAAATACTTGGGGTGAACTGCACTTTCTGTGATCCTCAGGACACCAGGCTGTTTCCAGAAAGGGAAAATAAAAAAGCACGTTGGTTGTTAGAGGGGTGAGAAAGAGTAGAGTGCCACCTTTTGAATACCCATGGACAAAAGGTGAGCTGGTATCGCAGGAGAGATCCGTTTCAACACAGCTCTCCTGGTTGTCACATCTGAAGGTTTAGTTGCATTTCGCAGAGGCCTGCAAGTGAAAAGCAAGTGCAAAGTATTTTTCAGCCTTTAAAAACGTAAGAAGTAAGCGATTTCTACACTGTGGAGGTTATTAAAGGAGAACAGAGCAGAACTCTGTCTTGCTACATTAACAACCATGGTTTAGATCATTAGGAATCTAATACAGACGTGAATGCTGAAGCCACAGCCAGGTACTCCCAGAGCAACGCATGTCTTCAGTGTAAGCTGAAAGAACAGGAGAAGGACTCAACACAAATTTAAGATTCAAGCCCGGCAGGAATCAGGAAAACTGCAGAGTTCTGCTCCCAAAATGGGACACAGAAATAGTGAATAAAGAGGTGACAGGAGGAAAGAAGGGAAAAGGTACATATTCTGAAGGCTGGAACATTTCTAAATTGGCCAGTACCAAGTCTGCTGAACACAGTCAGGACTAGCTGAATCTTTAACGGTACAATGAAGCTGGGTTATTTTCTGCATGACTCAGAGTCAAAATCTTTCATTAATGTTCTTTCCTTCTTCTCTCATTCTCCTTATTTCTTTTTCTTTATCCTTTAAACACCTGCATAACATACCCTTCCTTTCTGAAATGTGTGAGGCCAATTCCTTAGCTGGCATAAATCTGCATTACTTAATGAAATCAGTGTGCTTACACTGACTGATACCAGCTGAATGTGTTGCACTTCATGTTAAGTCTTGCCTGCATGACTGACCCTTTCTCTACGGCCTTCCAGTCCCCGATCTTGCACTGGTTCATACAAAATACGTGGCTTCTAAAATCCTTCACTTCTCCTGCCACATCTCTCATCCATCTCTTCAGATCACTGTCAAGTTCAAGCTTTTAATTCTCACTATTGATGCCCTATGCAATTCTTGCACTGTCTATATCAATTCACATTTCTTCTTGCTCCCAAACTCACTCCTCTCTTCTGCCATGTCCTCTCTCATCCCTAAAACCGACTCTTGCCTTCTCATGCAACAAATGCCCTGAGTTAACTCTGAAAATGTATTTCAGGCAAAAAACTCTCAGCACTTTCCTCTATAAAGTTTTTAGCAATTTTACCGTGAATCCAGTATAAAATGTGCACATGAAATCTTGTGTGTGGACTGTAACACGTCTGCCTGGCCCCAGAAACACAGTATGACATTTTGTCATATGCCTGTATAGTACAGGATACACTGTGTTAAAAAGAATTGAATACTTTAACCTTCACTGTTCATTTTTTTCACAGGTTTGCACTCACATAACAGATGTATACATTATATGTGTATGCACACATACATATGTGTATACATATATGCACCCACATATATACATGCATAAATATCTACAGATATGTATGTGTATATATACAGGCAGGTACAAGAAAAGGCAGTCTCTCTTTTTTACATGTGGAACTGTCAAGTTTCAGGGAAAAATGCCTCCCACGTAAGTTTAACTTTTTTATTTGATCTCTCATTTGCATCAAGTACACTGCTGTTTCCCAACAGCCATTAGCCCTTCTTAGTGGACTAATTATTAAGAAGCAACTTGGATGAGGAGGCGGCCAAAGAGCAGCTCACTGAAGGTACTGCAGGATTGTCTCAGGAGAGGAGAGGATGGCTCCACAGGAGCATCACATTGGATAACACACAGGTGGCAAGAGAAGAAAGGAGACAGGCAGTAAAAACCTGATTAAGAAAGGAAAGTAGGTAAGTGAAGCAGAGGTACATACAGTACATGAAGGGCAGGGGAAGACAAGATGGGCCAGGTTGACTCAGTGAAGGAGAAAGGAGCTAGTGAAAGGAATAAAGAAAGACACTGGCAATGCTGGAACAAGGATCTAAAGCAATGGTATCAGCTGACTTATGGATGTACTCAGAGGTGGTGATGTGACCAGGTGTCGCTGTGCATCTCGCCCCCTCCCCTGGGCCACTCTATGATCTCAGGAATCCCTGCTATGCCTTGGCATCTGTGTAAGGAGTTGGGTGCTTTAAGCACCCCTTGACTCTACCAGCAACCTTTGCATGGCTGAGGTGGGGAACAGGACTGACAGTACCAGAAACATTCCTTATCTGAATCATAACAACCCCTGACAGCCTCGAAACATTCCTTTCCTGAATTGTAACCTGAGTGGTATGGTACCACCATCACTGGAATGACAGCCAGGACAAAAATTTATTGTTGTCTAAAGCCAATCATCTCCAACCTTAAAACAGCGATACGAAGTGAGGCCCTTTTGAGCTCACCTGGACTGCAGCGGGCTGCGACCAGCATCTCCCTCTGAGCAGGATGCCTCTCAGAGTTTGCATACTCCCAAGTTTGCGAAGTTAGGACGACCATCACCTAAAAGCTGATGATGAAGCCTGGGCTGATACCTCCGCTTCTCAAAGCTCAGCCCTTCACCCACTGAGAAATGCAAAGGCATTCACCGTATTTCATTGAACTTGAGGGCAACTCTGAAGAAGTATACCTTTGTACATATATAGATATACATCTATTCCTTTGTGTCTGTGTGCATGTGTGTGTGAATTGATTTATGTACCTCAAAACAAGTACAGAATGAATGTTACCATCTCGGGTCCATAATTAAGTTACTGCTGTGATTGTAGGAAATCCTATTGATCCACTTTATAAATGACAAATTAGTCAATGATTAAGTGATGCTAAAATCTTGTGAACAACCTTAAACTGTGGATAAACCTTAGACACCCTTTAGATATAAACTGTTGTCCAAGTCTCAGACTAAGATTTGATCTAGCCTCACCTAAGCTCTACTAAGAGTTTAGAAAGCAAGGGGGTCCACTCTGAACCTCATGACTCAATGGGAGGATTTTCCTTACTCCTTACATTCTTTTAGATATAAACCGTTGTCCAAGTCTGAGGCCAGGATTAGATCTAGCTGCACCTAAACTCTATCAAGAGTTTAGAAAGCAAGGGGGTCCACTCTGAACTTTGTGACTCAACAGAAGGGTCTCCCTTACCCTTTTACATCTTTAGTCTCTGTGTAAATAATTCCAGCTTAATTTTAATTTCATTCTTTGTGTGATTTATCTATGTAATAAGTAAGAATGAGCCTTGCTGTCAAACTTTGTGAAGTCGCACTCCCACAAATTCATATTAAAACTATTTTGTTAATACTTTTGATGGTGATTCTTTAAGCCATCTAAACCACTCACAACACCAGGGAAAAAGAAGTTACAGTAACTTGGGCCAGAGAAGAATAATAACTTGGCAAGAGTCTGTACAGAAAGGAACGTGACAAGTGTTTTGTAGGTGGTAGGAAGGAGAATTCAAAAGGCACAATCATACACAAAGGTGATCAAGAGGATGAAGTACACAGAATTGGACTGAGAAAGGTTGGGGTAAAGAGCTGAATCTGTGATTCATCTTCATAAGGAAAGATGAAAGAATGAAATCAATCAAAAGAGGAGAATATATTGGGTTTGCACGCATCTTCTCTCCTCCAAGGAGCTTGTTAGAAAAATGAGGAGGACAGTGAGGACTCCAGCAAACCACTGCAAAGCTAGCAAATCTATGATTAATGTTTGTAGCACTTTCATCTGCACAGTCTCAGGGAAATGGATTCTCAGCAGCTGAGCACAAGAGAGTAAGTGTAGAAAAAAACTTTCACTTTGCAAAAAAACTTTTTGAGGTTTTCTGTGACAATGGCAAGGCTTTGTGCACTCATGATAACAGAGCTCCTGTGTTGCCAGCAACTTAAGAAGAATTCAAAGATGTTATGATTTGGACATGCACAGAAGTTTTCACTTGTTTTCTACCTGGCAGGAAAGGATATGCCCAACAAATTGCCAGGAAAAGTGCTCTAGAATGGAGTCTGGGGAAAAATGAGCGTGACCACTGAAACAACTGTGAAACTGTAAGCTACACCAAGAGATGCCCATGCAGCTTCATGTGCTGCTGGGCCTGTCCTTCCTCACCTCAGTTTTTATGTCATTGTTCATAGCACAAAATCTCCCAGCAGCAGAACTGACACCTAATTAATAACAACAGGAGACTTGACATGAACCCTTTCTCAGGTGGTAAGTATTCTCTCTCAACCAGGCTGCAGGAGGTCAGCCAGATATACTCATCGCTCTGACTACACACCTCACTTTTATATTCACGCTAATGGCAGCTTAAAGATTGTGTGCCCTGATACTGCTTTTCCCTCATCACAGTCTCCTTTCTAATTTTTAATGTATTCAATATAAAACCCCACACTCTCAAAAAATTGAAAACTTCTTTGTCTGAGAGCAGCAAAACATCCTTGTGAAAATAGTCAGTTCAAATTCACTACTTCTAATATTCAGGCAGTGGTCTGAGAGAAAAGGTATTTTTAAATGACTGCGCCCAGAGTTTCACAAACATACAAGCTATTAAAACCATGGCTTGAATTTGTGTTATGAAGGAATACATCATCACTGAACAGAAAATGCTTTCTTTTTTGCTGCCAAAGATAATGCAATAAAACTGTCTTGGAGGAGTGTGTGAAGAACATGAAAGTAACTGTCCACGCACCATGACTCTGCCTGTCCTAACTGTAGCAATTTTATGAAGGGGATACGGTCCTGATATGTACATTTTCATTGGCACAAACTCCATCTGTGAAACCATCGCAGTAACCGGGAGTGGAGCAGCAGGCTGCAATGTGTGATCAATTATCTAACTCTTATGCAATGCCTTTCGTTAGTAGCACTTTATGAAGGAAAGGAGACACAACTTACAGCAGGAGAAACTGAGGCATATGGTGATAAAGTGACATTTCCAAGGTCACCAGGGAGGTGACTGGTGATCTATGAACAGGTGCCAGGACTTGTGAGGTGCAGAGCACTACTCTTAGATAATAAGAGACACTGTCCTTTTTAGTAGGCTGGTGCCTAAACTGTCAATGCAGTAATGATTTAGAAATTCCCTCTCAGCTAGTCTTCTGAGTAACTGTCAGCTTACTCAGTCCACTGATAGCTGAGTTTTTCTCGCTACATCCTGGAATGCTACATTCTGCTCTGCCATAGATTTACTTTGGGTACATCCCTTGAGATTCCAGGCATGTCTCTTCACTTTCCTCTCGATGTTCAGACAGCTTCTCATTTCAGCTGTAGCAATGTAAACCTTAAGCTGCCTCCATTAACTGAACAAACTTCACTGGGATTCACACTAGGGTAACAGAGGTTAGCAGCTGGCGGTGTGTTCCTCACTCTTGTTCTGTAAAATGAGGACACACCAGTGCTCCACTACACTTCATCAAGTTTCAGGTTTGAGGCTGTTGGAACAGCAAACTTGTTTATTAACAATGAATTAGAGACAGAGGGTAAGAGCTTTCTAATATTCTGGAGATTGTCCATGGAAACTGTGCACAGCTTTCTACATCATATCCTTTTTGGCAGTTACCAAATATCAACAGCAAGATATTAACCCCCCTTCTTTTTTATTTAAAAGGAAAAAAATCTTCTAAATCAATGGACACATCAGGCTTGTCTGTAAGCAAGAAATCAGTAGGTATGTATCATAAGTACTTTCTTTTAGTATCAGAGAAGTTCCAGAATGTAGAAGCAGTGGCAGAAAAAAACCCAAGATGAACAAAACTAAAAGGATTGGTTTTCTGGTGAAAAGTAAAAAAACCCCTGCAATCCAAACCAGAAAAAAACAGGGCCATATTTATTAAGAAAGGGTTGTAGTTACCCACTTAATGTGAAAAAGATTGCGAAGTTATTGTATGTGGTTATAAAATCCACCTATGTTGACATTATTTTTCCCCTTTGTTGGATAATCTCTGCATTCCCCTTTGGCTATGTGGCCTTACCAGCCTATGCAAATTTATCAGGATGAAAATTCAGGAGTTGCTTTTTCAGTAGACACAGACTGCAGTAAGATGCTGCTGCTTACCTAGTACTTCTTGCCAATGCTATTAATGGCACTTACTATACTGACAATTGGTTTATGTAAACAGCTCACCTTGTCCTTTTAATTACGGGCTTCAGGATAGGCTACAGCTCACAAACACTACAGCTGAGAATTATTTATGCATCAGGAGCATCAGATACAGCAAACATTTGCTCACATTTAACAAGCACAATTAGTCCTATATTGAGAAATATGATAGAGCTCTGATACCAAACAACAACCTGCTGGTTTGCATCTTGATCCGCCAGAATAAGAGATGCTTCTGCCTGATATGAGAAAACAGTGGCTGTACCAGAAGCTTCATGCTTTAGGGATAAACTGAAGAGTCTTGAAATCTGTTCCCCATTCTAATGTTGACTGGCTGTGTAACCACAGATGGGTCACCCCATCACCCCTGACAGGTCAGTTAGAGAGGCTTCAGTGGGCATGATTCTGCAGTCAGGCTAAAGAGCAGATGTGCACCTAAGAAGAAACAAACCTGGAGAACACAACAGAGAATTTTATCCTATAACTGCAACAGTGTTGCAAGTTACCTTGTCAGCAAGAGATGGACCACTGCAAATCCCTAATCAACATGCAGAGAATTGCTTTTAACTTTGAACACAACCATTCTTTCTCTGTGTCCTTCTCTGTCTTTTAACCTGTACTCTGGAGGTATCCAGACTTACAGGGTGAAGTGGCTGAGATGTTCTCTTGCTGAAAATGTGTCTACTCGTAAACTCAACTTGAAATCATGTATAGGGTTGACTCAGTTTTCCCAGTGTGTAATAACCCTGCCCAATACTGCAGAGTCAAGATTGGCACAACGGTAAAATTATGAAGCTGCCAATCACACAGTACCTTGAGCTCCAAGGCTGAATAGTACACTATGTCTCATGGATTGCTAGTAAGCATTAGTTACTGTTTACTTTCTTAGTTTACAGCTATTTACTACATGTATGACACATTTTGCTAGCATGACAATGAAGTGGTTAATATTCCTGACAGAGAATCCAGTAAGGCTTGGAAAAAGCAACTAAAAAAAACATTCTTCAGTCTTTTGCAGATCAGTCTTTGTGGATAGCTCCAGAGGTTTTAGAATGTTTAACTAAAGTCCACCTCAGCACTGAAATCTCCCTTTTCCCCCTGTTCATTGGCTTAGCACTGAGTGATACCTGTTGTTCTGAAGAACCTGAGAGCAAAGAGGAAGAAGACTGTCTCAAGTGAGCAAAGGGTTAAAAACAAGTGTTATGGAAATCAGCTTAAGCTCCTTCTCCCTCTCTGTTGTTTAATTATTTAGTTAGTCCAGGTCTGGCTTCTATTGAGAAAAACAGATGAAAAATAACAGACAAATAGTACAAAGAGAGTTCAGAATTTTACTACACAGCCCAAAGCCAGTGAGATTTTAAAGTGTTACAAAAGAGTTGAAGTCTAAAAGCAAAGAGGTGAGAGACTAGCAGAAGGTGCCAGTTTCGCTAAGTAGATATGTTGATGATAACGGGAAGAAAGGGCAAGACTTGCTGTCCACTGAAACACAAGAACTCCCATAATGTATTCTGCACATCATACCGTTCAAGCCTCTAATATTTCATTCATTGATTTTATTGTCAAATGAAAAGGCACTTCTTCCAAGTGGCATTTAGTGAGACAGATGGGGAGAGACCCAGACTTCATTACTGGGAGTTTGCTTGCTGGGTAACGTTGACATTATACGGGTAAAAAGCAAAAACAGTGCTAAAGTCCTAATGCTTAGAAAAGTCTCTTTGGTTCTCTTCGTGGAAGGCAAAGGGCTTTTCACCTGGTCAGACTGCAGCCTGCCTCACATGCCACCTGCATCTGTGAAAAACCATTGCTCAAACTTCTCACACAGGTGCTCTGAGATAAGCTCTATTAGCCTAGGATTCAACTTTTGTATTAACTGCTTTTGTGCTATAGGAAGAGAGAAGATCAGAAGAGAAGTCTATGAACTATTGAACTTTTTGGCATCCACTTTTAAGAAAATATTCTGCACTGTGCTTAGAAAATAGAGAGGATGTACATATACATATTCACCCAAGCCCGTTTTCTTCAGCCTCAGTAGCAAATATCATCAGAAAAACCTTGGAAGTTTACTGACACTCACCAGTTACAAGTGGTTGCACCAATTGAAAGGCAAAGAGCTCAGAGTTCCTTTTAGCAACAGAAGTAAATGTACAGAAAAGCCAAACACAAGAAAGAAGGAAACACACATCTGTATGGGAGTTCAAAAAGCACCCCAGAACAACCTGCCTGTTCCCACATTCACCTAGTACAGGCTAAGAGAACACTGAAACAGTGTTGGTGCGAAAAAGCACTCCAAACCTTGCTCTCTTTGCAAAGAAATAGAGGAAAATGCAAAAAGTAAAAGCAGTTTCTGGAAGAAAATCCAGAACTTTTCCTTAGAGAAGTATTCTCTTCAGTGAATGACTGGGTTATGATCATTGCTGCTGATTCCCCCTCTCTTTCTAGCCTTGTTAATTTTGCATTCCTGGTGCACAGCAGCATTGCCTCACCAAGAAGCTGCCTGCAGCCAGATGTTAGATAATTTTTTAAGCAATAGGAGAAGCTGGTTCAAACCCTTACAGGCTAAAGAAGAACCTGCAAGCAGGTGCTCCCTTCTTTGGCCCTGTGCTCCTTCCCCTGCCTGTATTAGTACGTAAAACGTGGCACTAGCACCCACCAACTTTCCTTCGTACTCCTCCCCTGTAATGAGGTCAACTTGTTTGGACCTTCTGAAAGGTTAGGTGCAGGAGAATCAAGAAGCAAAATGGATTTAGGCTGAAAATAGCTGGCAGTCATCTGGCTTGACCAAAATGACAGCATCTGTAGGCAGGCACAGCAGCAGAACTTAAAATGCCTGTGTGTTGTAGCTACAAGCAAGGCGCCTATCAGCAGCTTGGAAAAGCTTTTGTGAACTGCTTTGTTAGTTACATGTATAAACCCCACTTAGTCTTAAACAACAGTGGCCCTTTGTTAATCACCCTAATTTAACTGCTTTTTTTAGTGATTTTTGTAGCAAGGTTTAGCGTGCAAACTTTCCTTCAAAAATACTAAAGACAAGAATCAAAATGATCAGCTCAAATACTGAAAATATCCAGGTAAGGTAAAACATACTTCCACAATAAAATCAGAGAGAGCATGAAAGTATGATGAATTCTAAGGACATTAAAATGCAGTAAGCCAGCTGTGCAACCACTGCAGGAAAGCATGCAAAGGGCAGGACGTTACGGTATCAGTTAATCCCCTTAATCTCTGCTAATGCATGAAGTGTAAGCAACATTTCTTTTATGAAGCAGTAAAACGCTGTTATGAGTTTTGAATCTATCTTGCATCTCAATGAATTCTGTAATCAAAAGGCTAAGAACAGCAAGTCAAATATGTGTAAATTCCCCTTTACTTATTTTCCTCTTCACCTGTCTAGGGACAAGACGGAAAACAATATAAAACCTGAAAGCTGTAAAATGGACTTGGCTAACTCACTCCCTCATAACCAGAGACATTATATGACACACTGTACTTGCTCTTAAAAAAGGAACAAACATGTGAGATAAATATGATACAGAAAATTATCCACAACCTGTTTGTGCAATAAACCTCTTTTACATTAAAAATGGTATCACAAAACAAAGGGCTTCACTCTCTGTAATTCTTGGGGAGAAAAAAAATTATCACCAGATTATCACCAGACAGACCTTTTATTGGCTCATAGTTCCATGTAGTGGAAACTGATGTCACCTTTTTGTCAGTCATGCTGCAGATCTATTAAGCACCACAATAAATACAAATTATAACAGAAACACATTTAATACTTCTGCAAATTAAAAATGGATTGCCTTTCAAGTACTGAGAAATAGCAACATATTAATATGCATTTGCAGATCAGAAAGGCAGTAAGTCAAAAAAGGGTGATGGAGATGGTGATTTTGGCTGTGTATTGGGAAGATCAGCATGACCCAGTTAAATGTAGTGATGAAATCTTAGCTTCCATTGGATTTAACACTGATTCAAACCTCAGTCACATAAATGCTGTAGAAGCGAGCACACTAATTTGAAAAATCATTGCCCCATAGCAGGAGTTACTGCCTACCCAGTTCACCCCAGTGTACAGGCATACGGATTAGCTGCAGCCCTTTTCACCAAAACCCTCTGTAACGGCTGTGTGGAGAGTGAGTGGGACAATGAGTCCCCATAAAATCTGTTAATGCAGCTCACGGAGAAGTAAGGAAGAGATGATGGCAATAATTTCTTAAATCAGTCCAAGCAAAATAGTGTAGGACATCAGTTTATGTCCCCAAAAGCATCCAGTAAATGGGACGTTTACAGTTAATCTGTTTTAATCTCTAGAAAAGGTAAATCCTTTGCTAGCACTCAGGACAGATTCTGTAACCTAGCAGATCTGTGAAAGTCTCCCTTCAGTACTTCACTGTAGCTTCCACCTCTGTCCTTTTAAAAGCAGAATTGATCTTTCTCTAGGATTCTTTCCTGGACATGCACAAATATCCTACTCAGTTATAAAATCCAACTGTATAGTCCCAAACAGACAGATCTGCCTAGGATTTACTCTTCACAACGAAAATATAACGTAGGTGGCTCCAAATAACTCTTGAGATATCATCTGTGCACAGCTTTTTTTTTCAAATGCACCCTAATTAACTCTTATTTTAGTCCATCCAGTTCCAGTCTCCTTCTATTACAGTAACTTAAGTGTCCCCCTGAGGCATGTTCTTAACTCCTCACTTCATTAGCACTACTTTTAGCTTGGACCTATACTTCTTTCCTATCATGCCCTAAGAGTTTTCAGAAATTAACTTCTTTTTTACAAGACTGTTTTATTTCTAATTTGTATGATTTCCCCTCTGTGTTTAACGCTGTAAAATATGGATTGTCAACAGTTCTTTGTAAACTGGCATAAGAAATGTAGGGATAATTTTCAATGGTCCTTACATACTCAAAACAAAAAAACCCCAAGAGTAAAAGAACACCACCCCCTCTACAACACGTGAAATGCCAGTTTCTTTCCTTCTAGTATAAGATGTGCCCTTCTGACTGCATTTAAAGCTCTTATTCTGTCACTTGGTCTCAGCCCATTAATTGCATAAGGAAACAAACTGCAAAGCATAGATCAGATTCTGGGAGAGCTTTCCATTTGTTATCACCACATGAAGAGGAACTCAGCTCCTGTCTTCCCATGAAAGGAAAATAAACGTTTTCCCATTTAATCTTAAAAGATCAATGCTGCAAGAAGAGAAATGTGTGAGTATGCATACACTGAAGGAAAGGAAGATTTATGCAAGATATGACTTAAGACACAATGGCATTAAAACCAGATCATTATCTGTTTTGGAGGTGGAGAAAAGTTCTTTTATATATCATTACCAGATTCTGATCAGCTCTAGAAACTGAAAGGCACTAATGTTATTTCATTTCACGACAGATGGGAAGGTTCACCTCTCAGAAAGACTGAAAGAGGACTGACTCAACAGCAATCATAAATTATTAACTAATTTGAAGGACTTTTCCCCTCCTCTTTTTCTCCAAGTCCTCTAAGCTAATTTTGTAGCTAATGCAAGGACAGATCTGAGGGAGTAATTATCAAGCAGGTACGACAGGATTAAGTAAATGCTCTATGACAAGACAATGCTGGGCTTCTCTCACTGATCCACTACATAAATTATTTGTGGTCAGGATTAAAGTATTTAATTAAATCATCTTTGTGTAGATGACACATGAAAATTATTTTTTAAATTGCTGCAAGAGTGAAAAAAAAACCTTCCCTTCGTTTGCTTCTTACAATCTATTATTGAGCCTGTGGTTCAAAAACCAAAATGATCAAAACAACAGTGACTCACTGGCAAGAGCATCAGGATAAATCAACGTACCTTGAAAGTTATCTCCTTGCATGCTCTTCTCCTCCAAGCAAGATGATTGCAAAGTTATGCAAATGCATTACTGGAAAAAGGACAGCTTCCAGACCAGAAAGGCACTGCCCCTCCCTGGTCTGAGCGGCTTACACACAGGAATTCTCCTTAATGTAAAGTTGTCAGTCTCTTGGGTGAGCTCTTACTAAACATTAGCAGTCTGCTAACATAGTGAGAGAGAAAAGGGATTGTCATTTTTTGTTTTACACAGACAGACAATAGTGGGAAGTAAGGAAATGCTTTCTATTTAAGAAAAGACACAGCGTCTGTAGAACAAAGGATTTTTTGACCCCTGAGAATAACAAAGGGGGAAAATACCCAAATTTAAGACATAGCTCTTCCTCCTGTGATTTATTCTTCTGAAGTATCAGAAGGGAGAACCAACATTATGGATAGAGTTTCTCAGTTGTCAGTAGGTCCGAAACATCCTCTGCCTCTCGCGCTGCCCACATCAGCAACTGTGAGACACAGCTAGCCTAGGACAGGAGAATTGAGAGATGCATACATAGAGTTTTATGGACTGTATTGAAGAACATGTGAAGTTGTGGCTGAGCTGGGGCAGAAAGAAATTTCTTTGCTTCCATGAAAATGTTTTTGGAAGTCACATTTAACAAACTGTTCTAAGAAATGACCATCTGAGCTTGGTTTGCCTCCATTTGGCTGCAGAATTTAATGAAATAATCTAGTTGGTGGATAAAATGCAAGGATTTGGACTTAATTTTCTACCCACTGTCAACTAGGATGGAAGGACTTCAAGCTATTTCTTGTTATTTGGAGTAGTATCTTGGCCGGAAGACAACCCAGTGAGGAAGAACTGAGTTGGTTATGAATGCAAATCCTTAATATCTCCCTTTGGTAGATAGAGGTGTTGCCATTTTTCATACTGGATTCGACTCTTTATTGCAGAAAGTAAGTCAATCCTTCTGGTTGTTTCTTTTAATTGTAAGTCATAACAAAAAGTAGAAAAAAAAATATTGTGCAAAATCATTACAGATACACCAAGTAAAAAAATACTGTGAATTGATTTTTAGGTTTAACAAAACCTGTCAGAGTCCCTTTAAATGACAGCTCAGAGGGAAAACGTACCTCCAGTTAAACTTTATTATTCCCTCTGCTGTATGGAAGGTAAAATACAGCTACATGAAACAAATATTATAATTTTTTATTATTATTATTATTTCTTCCCAACTCTATTGTTTGGGAAACAGCATTTGTATTCTTCTCAAGAACAGCAAAACTAGGTAACAAATGTTCTATGTGAACAGCCATTAAATGGAAAGTCTACGTGAATATATGTGCAATAAAACCCATGAACTGACATTCAGTAATTTTAGTGAGCTTTGGATCACACCACTATACACATGCACATGTGCCTATGTACCAGAGACTAGATGAACACTGCTGAACTATGTTACAAAGATAGCAGCTTCTTTTAATAATTCTTATTATTTCTGGATATACTCTACCAGTAAGTCACTGTGAATGAGAAAAACACAATAAATACGCCTGCAACTGTATCATGTACCCATGTGGGAAAAAAGGGAAACAAGCATATGGACTTGTTAATGAGAATGAATTGAATTCTATATAAGGATTATAGAGTGGAGGTCTGAAGTAAGCTATAAGGTATATGAGAACTGCACATATTAAAATGTGTCCACAGTATAATCCAAAAATGATTTAAACACCTACAGCAGCTTTCATAAGAAGTCTGATGTATTTCTTCTGGACTACTTAACAATCATGAGCTGCTGCTTAATTTCCTCTCCCATCATTACTTACTGTCAATAAATATGTGTGTTAAATTTAATTTTTCTCCTTTGTAATTAGTGTGGTCTACCTGCCTGACATATTAACTGATTCTACAATCTCACATTTGTGACATCAAATGATTTCCATGGTGACAGATTGAGATACATTCCTGAATGAGACTGGTAATTGGGTCATACTTGACTGGAAATGGGAGAAAAAACCCAGTCCTCCTTTATATACACTTGCTTTGGTTAGGCTAATCAGTAATTAAAGGAAGACAGAGTCTAAGAAAAAAGTCCGAAATGGTACAGTTGAATCTGCTTGGGAGCTGATAACCACAGAGGCTCATGAAAAAGATTTTAAGGTTATTGTGCGTAATGGAGATTTTCAGAATATGTCGATCTCTTTTTTGAAGACTGACTGATTTGATTCATAACTTTGGACATAGTTCAGTACCATAACTTAGTTCAATGATTTTTCATTTTGTTTATAGTGGAATTTTCTGTAGAATATACCACTTTACGGGCATATTGCAGCAGCTTTGATCATTAAGTTCTGTCTAGATTTGACACTACAAAATCTCTGGTCCTTGTCTCTCTGCACAAGGAATTTGCTCTCTTCTCAGGTTTGTTTCCATTTATCAACTTCAATTTGTACTGTAGACCATACTTGAGCAATGGAAATATATTGCATGTACCTGTCTCTGGATTAAAATTTGATGTGCACAGGCACCTGTGTCCTTGAATGCTGTCTGTGAAGGGTGCTCCAGTGAACACCAGCACCATCAAGCCCTCGAAACAGCACTGCTGGCTTTGAAGGGCTGCTGAATAAAATATACTCCAGGGTGGCTACTGAGATGTCAGCAATAGCAGCTGTTGTGGTTCCTGATAAAATGGATTCAGTGGTGTGAGACAGTATTAACAGGGAAAAAAAGACCCTCCATTTACACACACTGACTTGAAGGAATCAATATAGAGATACGATAAGCAGGTATGACTCCTTTTATATCAAATGGGGCCATTCCAACTCGTAGCAGGTCAGAATTTGGCTTGCTCAACTTATGCTACAGAAGAATGAAGTTTTTTTCATATATTTTGTCATAAAAACACCCGCTGTTGGCCTTGCTGCTGATTAACAACTTCCCACATTCCCATTCTGGGCAAGTTGGTGACGAAAGCTGTCAGACCAAGAACAGGATTGTTGGCAAGCACCCTCTGGCCAAGGCATGCTCCATAGAGCACGCGGCTGTGTAGGAGAAGCTTTGCCATTTGAGAAAACTGGGCTTCATGAATTCTAATCCACAGCAGCCCAAGTTTAGCTCCTCAGAAGAGCAAGCTAAATTAAAACTAACAACTTTCTCAAATGCAAAGGGTTCCAACCACTATTTTTGAAATGATACCACGATGGCATAGCAGGATGTGTAAATTGCTGCTCGATTGCTGTGAGAGTACATCTAATTTGATATTTTCATGGGAAGAAACTCTGTGAGAAGAAAGTACCAGAATCATGTGTGGCATTAAATGTTAAAATTCTCAGAAGACAGTATATGCCCTCTAAAGTGTCCGACAGTTATCATTCATGAATACACACAATAGCATCTGAGCAACCACAATGAAACCAGACAGCTACAACTTCACGTATTCACAGTAAATCTTGCACAACTCTTCCACTGCGACTAAACGTGAGGTAAATCAGAGGGAACTGTGAATTCCCAGTGTAAAAAGGGCTCAGTGTAGAAAGTACTTATTCCTACGGACAATGTATTTGTACAGAGGGATCTTATCCAGTGCTCTGCAGTGCTAGGTGCTGTACAAATCCACAACTTGTGACAACTAGGCAAGACAGTGGGAAGGAGAAAGGAAACTACAAACAGGACGCAGGGCTGCACAGGCAGTAAGGTGCCTGCACACGTTTGCGGGGGAGCTAGGAAGCAGTGCCCAGATTCCTGCTGTTCCAGCTGGTGGAATTGCTCTTCTCATTCTCAACCCTGCCATGGATTTTTAACAACTTACTTCACGAGCAACGAAGTTTGCCAATACACTCACAACATTAATGTGCATAAATCACTAACCTTTTTTCTTGTTTCAACACAAGAGTCTAAATAGTTATTAAGATTGCAAATTAGTTAGCTCTGCTTAAAGGATTAATTTTTTAGATCGTTTGCAAATCAGAGAATTTGAAAGAAAAAAAAAAAGGAGACAGATACATAATGTTTTCCCGGAGGGTCTGAAGTAACTCCCCCAGCAATGCTGCTTTCAACTCCAAGTTCTGCTAAGCAAGTGGCAAAGGAAAAGCTCTCTACACCAACTTATTCATGTCAGACACGACCTTGGGAAATATTTTGTAACATGCTGGAACACAAAGAATATATAATTCAGTAATTAGCAACCATTCAGAAAGATTATATTCATGTTTTATATGTATTGGTGGGTAGACAAACAAAGGAAGGACAACAAACAGGAGTACTGGAACCCTAGCAGGCTGGACAGTCAGTTTGATGAGAGTAGTTAACAAGATTAATGTATACTCTAAACTGAAATCCCCCAGTCAGCCAGCACTCAATAATTTAAGAGACAATGCCAGAGCCTTCATTTGAAGGTGACAGAAAATTCTGATGATGAAAGAGGTAGCTGAAAAATTACTTTTAATTAAAAAGCAAACAGGCTGAAGCTCCCATGTGCCTAACAGGAAGTAATACCATTTAGGAAACAGTGGGGAGGGATTATTACTCAGATAGTTCATTTTATTAAATAAAGGAACTCAAAGAGAACCAGTAACAACTTTTCTGCCCTAGTATCCTTAATAATATGATTACTCATCAACTTAATGAGAAAAAGTTTGAGGCTAAAGAGAAAGCAATTAAACTGACAGATTTACTGCTACCAAGAACAGTTACCCACAAAATGCAGAGCTAGTATGCATTAAATGACCAGAATAATTCATGAACATTCCCAGGAAGATGAATAAATAGATGACAAAGCTCACATCTTTTATGTGATACAAATAGGTAGACAGGTGACAAGCAAATTGATAGCTGCATGTTCAGATGGACACAGAGGTAATATATTCCCAACATTCATAACAAATTGATCAAAATAATTATACTAACAGTTTATGACATGTGAGAGCTCATAAACTGGGCAAAAAAGGCCAGATTAAAACTCATTTTCTATGGAAGCTGCAAGTTTCCAGTTAGCTTCACTCTCCTGCTACAAACACTTACAACCTCCTGAAGTGTAGTTACAAAACTATTTTAGTGTTAAAAATTTATGAGTTGTGGGCAAGAGCTTTTTTTCTAGGGATCATTGAGCTCTGTAGCCTCAGGCATGCATCATCTGCCACAGCACATGCCAGTGGGGAGCAGCAGTTCATCATGGTCACCTGTGACATTTTGCTGACTGCTCCATCTTTTTCCTAATGCTAAACTCAGTGATCTTAAACTTCAGCTTAAATTTCAACATCAAAGGGCTAACAGGAAGTTAGTACATCACATTTTCTCCTTTGTGCTTGGGAAGCCCACATTTGGCAGATACTGTTCAATGAAGAGGATAAAAGAAGACGCCGGTGGAGAGCAACACTTGGCCCTGAATCTATTAGCCAGGACAGGCTCAGACGTTATCAACCCTAACTCAATGCTGTATCTCAGTGCATCATCATTTTCAATCTTGCTGAAGTCAATGAGACTACTCATGAGCTTTTACACTTCAGCCTATGATTAAGTACTTCACTAAATAAGGTCATTAAGTTTAAATTGTAGATGCTTGCTAGGTACTCCTGAAGGTTGTTCTCTCACCTGCAACATATTCCCTTCAGGCTCATGGCTGGCAAAACAAGTGGCAAAATAACATCCCAATCTGCATGTCAGCAGTCCTCCCACTAAACTTACAACATGGGAAATTGATTGATTCAGGATGGAGCTGTATTTACCATACTACTCCTGTAGGGATGAACAGTAGCATGTTAGGGCTCTCAGAAAAGAATGAGAGACACAGAAAAGGAAAGGTGTATGAACCTGGAATACTACAGCGTCTTGCAGAGATATCTCAGCTTGCTTGAGTGGCGGAAGCCATACAACCATGTTAAGGCAGAATTTTGCCACTGTGTGTTTTTGCCACTTCTCAGCAGGACTAATCAGCCCAACACAGTACTTTTCTAGCACAGTTAACCAGCAAGTTACCAGTACACGTGCATGTGTTGGCCCCCATAGAGACATATCCTAAAGGATTTACACAGCACTTCCAGAAGTTATCAAGCTATTTTCACTTCTCTCTCTCTGTTCGGTGTGTACACCTCAAATCAGCCCTCTACCCTGCTTCCTACTCCCAACAGGCTATCAATCATGCTGAAGTGTATGCGAAAGCCATAATGCGCATAACAGACCATTAAAAGCTCAAATGAGACTGCTAAACACATTTCATTAATCATAGTCTTGAACTGGGAGCTACAGCTTTGGCAGGCTGGTAATGGGAGGCTTCTCTCTACCCATTTATAGTGACTGGGAAAGGCAGAACGGCTCCTGAGCTGGTTACCGATAACCTTTTGCCCCTCCTCCTCCTCAGGTGCACGTGGCCTATGAGGGTTACATTGCTGGGGAAAGAGAGGGAGTGGAGGATAAAGAATAAAAATGAGACCCGCAAAGACAAGAGTGTGAATGCTGTTCAGAGAGCCTAGAATCTCAAAGAAGCCAGAACACCCACAACTCACACCAATTTTAATGAGAGCACTTCTGAAAAACTGGCCAAACTGGCTCCCTCTCCCTGGCAAGGGCTCATCATTTAGGGATTTGACAGGATAGCAGATAAAGGGCTTTTCTTCCTAAGGGCCCAGACCCAGTGCTGATTCTACCAGTATAAAAGCATAGCAGGTAAAAGCTAAAGGAAACACTGTTAAAAGAGATGCCCCCTTTGCACCACTTATTATTACATCTCTGGCTTTTCTCCATAGCTTCCCAAGACCTTTCCAGGGAAAGTCAGCAGGTTACACATGTCCTACTAGGCAAATGACAGGTTAACAACTGTTACCTGCCACACACATCTGGCTGTTTAACCTCCCTTGATGCCACATGCCTCTGCATATAGCTTAAAGGTGGGGTATACTTCTCCTTTTTTCTCAGGGAGCAGGTTGAAGAAGGTGGTTTCAGCCGAGGTAAGTTGTTTCCTTGAACAGCAGAGAGAGAAGACACTTTCAATAAAAGACCCTGCTTTAATAATTAATTGGAAGACTGAACATGCCTGAACTAAAGGGAGGTATCAGCACAGGGTTCAAGTTTAATCCCAGTGGAGGATTTGAATCAACAACCTTCTTGCAAGGAGGCAAGGTTTTTACCTTAGGTTCACCTCATTGTCATCATTCTAAACTCTCCAGTTTAAGACTTCCAAATGAGTAGAGAGATCAGTTGCTGACATCACTGGGTGGAGCTTACTATGCAATGTTAAAAAAAGGGAAAGAAGTGTTGAAGGTTGAACATGAGCTTTCAAAAACACGGTAGCAGAGGCTTGATTATGCCAGACATCAGTTACTCTATTTTTGAGCTGATTCTGTTCATAGAGGTATGTATTTGATAATTTATCCCCTAATTCCCATATACTAAAATGACATAGCTCCTATTCCAATGAGGTGTGTTCCAGCTAGGATTCTGGAGCAGTATCAATTGAAAGGCAAAAGTAATTTCTTATGTTACTAACTCTCTGATTCCTGTTATTTGTCAGGGAAAGAGCGGTATTATAACTGTACTATCACTTTTGTTATTTAATGCTACCTGATTTTTTAAGATCTGCCTACTTACTGCTTTTCACTTGTGCCCTGCTAAATGGCATTGGGTTCAGAGGATCAAAATATCCCTGCAATATTTGCCAAAGAACTTTGACCCTACTGTGAAATTTCTTGAACACACTGTGCTTTATGGCAGGGGTTAGAAACACTCCTAAGAATCGAAAATGAAATTCCTGTAAATTAATTATGTTTCTACAGTTCAATATCTTCCTTCCTCTGTGAGGCTAGGCAGCAGGAGACTCACTATACCTTGGAGGTGTTTACTAGTTTTGCATATTCTAGAAGTAGTAATGGGAAGAACTTGCTCTTCTGCTTTTTTCTAAGAGCAAGCTTTTTATGCCTGCTATGAAAAGCAAGGAAGTGTAACATTAATGGGCCAGACAACAAACAAGAACTATATAGTAGGCTATCCCCGATAAGGTAAGTCTCGGGAACTAACCTTTCAAAGTCAGTATTTCAGGTCCGTATGTATCTCCTCGCCCTGTATTTTTTTTCTCCCGTGTGCAGAAGGCTATGATGACACCTTTACTTTCTCTAGCACAGCTACATGTATCTTTCCTGATGCCAGGGTTTTGCAACAGAAGTGATATTTCCTTGGTAGCCATCAAATGCTCATGCAGCCAGCTAGGATACAACAGAGATCAAGAGATACTGGTCCCAAACTGATAGCTAGCTGGTAGAGCTTTTTATGCTTGTGTTGCGTGCTAACCTGGATGGGCAGATAAACATCACACAGTCCATCGTTCACTCCCCTTGCTCCTCAGTGGGGTGGGGGAAGACAAAAGGAAAAATAAAAGCAAGAGAACTTGGGGGTCAAGATAAAGCAAACAATCAATTGTTTAGTAAGTGAAGGGTAAGTGGAAGAAAAGGAAAGGGAAGAAAACAAAACAAGTGATGCCAAGGCCTCTCCTGTGGGTAGACTGATGCCCAGCCAGTTCCCAAGCAAAGGAGTCCTCTAAAGCTCCCTCTTTTCCCTTTTATTGCTGAGCATGACGTTATATGGTATGGAACAGGCCTTTCGTCAGTTTGAGTCACCTGCCCAGTTGTATCTCCTTCCAGCCCCCACTAATCTATTCACTGGGGGGGGGGGGGGGGGGGGGGGGGGGGCGCAGGGAGCAGAGTGAGAAACAGAGGAGGCCTTGATGCTGCGCAAACACTGTTCAGCAAAAGCGAGCACATTAGTAGTGCTAGTACATCATGTAAAAGTGATTCAGTAGTGCTAGTACATCATGTAAAAGTGATTCAGGCTTTGAGTGAAAGGCTGAAAATGTTAAGGGGTGGGGCGGGAAAATGCAGAAAAAATCTTACCACTGTAAGACTGCACAGGTAATCTAAGGTGTATCAATAATTAAACATGAAAAAGAAAGAAGCAGAATGAGCGTGGACTAGGGATGCATCCCAAATACGGGCTGGAACCAATGAGGCTTTTCTTTTTACCATCAGAGAAAGTTTATTACAGGTACTTCAAAGGCAGTTGACTTAGTGAGCAGTGGAGGTGGGTCAGAGATACTTCCTTTCCAGTGACACTTAGCATAAAAGCAGAAGCATTCATAATGGAATGGCTGAATTGGCCATGAAAATAATAACCCATGACTTAGGAAAATTTCAAGGAGAGGATTAAACCTTAAAATAAAAAGAGAGGGAAGGGAGGAATGGCATATAAAATAAAACCAGAATTCTGCAGTTATTTCACAGCTACAAGAGACGTGTGCTGATGCCATACATGCTTCTCATTTCGAGCTCTGGCCAGGTCCGTAAATCCTGACCTGCGATATACCATGTTACTAAAATCCTCTGCTCTCTTCAGCTGCGGCTGCCCAATTGAATATTAACAGTACGGGAACTGGGGTAAAAAGCACCCTGATTACAAGTGTGTCATTAAAAATTGAGACCTACTGCACACACCACCAGACCAAAAATGTTACAGAGAGACCTGAAGGGGTAACAGTGAGGGTGGGGAAGTAAGAAAAAAATAATCCTGGAAAAAGTACAAGTTAATAAGCTTGAAGAACAGAAACCAAAACATTTTCTTTCTTAGAAAATAAAGAGGGAGAGCTATGATCTGTTGTGCTTTTCACAGGAACTGAGTCAGGAACTGCTTGGTTATTGTCTCACTTGTGAGGCACCTTGGCACTGAGCTCCTGCTTGAGTTAGATCCTCCTTCCTCTAATGCTGAGACTTGCCTGAACTTTAAGTAATGTGGAAAGAAACAGCTCTGGTCATTGCTGACAGTAGACAGGCACAGTAGAGCATCTGCACAGTACTAGATACTTAAAATGCCCCCGTAACAGCACTGTACAGCCAGACAAATCTAGCTGTTTCTTTTGCCACCCTGTAGCTAAATCTCCTTGTGATTAACAAGGAACCACATCAGTTTGGCAAGTAAGTAATTATCAACAGCCACTGACATTGCAATAGCACTTCAGGAACAGGAATGTGCCACTGTAACATGGGCTTTAGTGTGTGGAATAAATAAAGGAGACCCTTAAACTAGAGCTCAGGCACAAGCAGACAAATCCCACGCTATTCCAAGCTAAATGAAAGCTATCACAACTCCTCTTTCATGATCACCAAATTTATCTACATTTCAAAGTTTCCAAAAGTTTGGTTCCCTAATTTTGTTTTGAATTTTAACAGGCTTTCATGGGGTTTTATTTTTTAGATAAAAACACATTTGGATCAACTGTTTTCCTGGTTTTATGTTGTGCATAGATGGTAAGATTACTTCTAGAAGACTGCTGCACACTCAAGTCCAATGTCTTCGGAAAAAAAACCCCACAGTACCTCTCAATTATGCACTGTTTTCTAATGAAAAGCTGGATTCTCATCTCGTTTTCACCAATATAAATCCAAGGATAGCTTAAATGATAGTAATGGAGTTACTCTGGATTCAGTCTATGGTAAATGAGACAAGGATCTTGGCCTAATCTCATAAATGTCTCCCTTGAGATCTCCATTAGTAACACTGGGGGGTTTAGTGAAACGCAACACATTCTTGCAAGATCCCCCGGTGGGGAAAAATAGTATTTTTGAGTACATTAATTCTACACAATTACCTTAAACTTTCGGTGAGATCTCATTGGAAATGGTTACAACATCCTGCTATCTCAATATACTTCCTCTCCAACAGCACTAGAAATGCATAAGCTATGCAACAACCCTAACATATAATTAAATAAATAGTTTCAGTTTGTATATATTGTAAGTCTATAAGGGAAAAGCATGATTCAGCCACACCTGTTTTCCCTCATAAGTATCATTAGTACTAATTACTTACAACTTCACTCATGGCAATCGCTGGATGATATTCAATTGCTTTCAACATACTGCTGAGAGAACCTAATCCCACCTGCAAGGCAGGAAAAGTGTATCCATAATTGGTAAAGGTGCTTCAAGCTTCCAGGCTAGTTATACATTTGTGATAGTACTTCATTCTGCTTCATCTGGAAAAGTTTGGCTCCTCTCTGCCGATGGACAATGGACCCGCTATGAACAAGGCACCAGAGCTACAAAGTTCCTAGTAACAAGCTCATGTTTTACCTGACAGCTAGACCAGACAGAGACACTCTCTGGAGAGCAGAACAAAAAGTACTAGCTATTTTGGATGTCTTAGGAAGCATATCCTCAGCACATTTTTGCAAAGGTGGACATGTTAGAATGACTTTTTTTTTTTGCTCCCCAAAGCCCTCTGCCTTAAATCACAGCTCTCCTGTCTCTGCACTCTGGTTGCAACTTCCTTCAGAGTTTATCATTGCTTTTCCAAGCACTGGTCACAAGGGGATGAAAATAATGAAAGGTGCTCTCCAGGTCTCAACACACTTTCCAGAGATTTCTAACCCAATCTTTAGTTCTTAATTTTGACAACCTGTAGACCTTATATATTGTTAGAGAAATAATTAAACATCTTCCTTTTCTGCCAAGGGATAAATTAAGACTAATCATAGCTTGGGATCACGAAAATAAAATTTATTCTGCTTTAGATTCTGCCTTCCAAGCTTCATCCCAAGAAATTAGCATTCCCATCTGCCTTCAATGTGAAAGTCAGAGCTACATAGCAAGGTACCCTAGAGCAATATATTTCAACCAAGTTAGTCCAAGCCTCACTCCAGAGACAGCTCTATGTTCATTAGTACACAGGATCTGTTTATGACTGAGTCACCCACCAGAGCAAATCTGATACACAGTCAAATGTGGGCACAGAATGACATTTCTATTGCATTAGCCAGAACACAGACTTTAAGCTTACTATGGAAAGACAGATGGTATCTGATCCAGGCTAAGGTTTCTCAGAATAGTTAATCGATTAATATTTTGGAACAAAAATTAATCAGTGAATTTATACCAGATTACCACTTAGTGCTAGGTGGCTATGACATTTTGATCTCTAGTTTTTTATTTACTCTATCACTAAAAAGTGGTCTTCATCAGTAAGTCTCTGCACCTCTTAATTTTGTGCCTATTAGGGGAAGGTAAAGCACAGACCCGGATATCTGGTGAAGTGTGCCTTGCCAGTTCAGACAGCGTTCCAGCAAGGAACTCCAGATGGACCTCAGGTGTAGGCTGCTAATGTTTTCAATGCTCTATAGAAAACACGCGGTGATGAGAAGATAGGAAAAGGGTTGTAAACCGTGAGAAAGGTGAAAAACAAGGCAACTCAAATATTGGTGTCACATCTGCAATGACAAGACAGCCCTGAAGCACATGAAGAACTATTGTCACTGAAACACACTGATATTCAAGCGTAGCTTTTGCTGCCCATACTTAAATGGTACTGACTGTACTGGCTAGGTCAGGCGAATGCTGATAATATGTTCTGTATTGCCAGTACACTGAGACTCCCAGAGGAATACAGTGGGTTAGGCTAACTCTTGTTACAGGGCTGGTGAAGAACATATTGCAACCCGCAGCTCTTCCTTACCTTTGCTTCACTTTAAAAGGAAATCTCCACAAATTCTCCCTCTGCACAGGTAAATATTCCAGATCTAGATCCATCCCTGATATGTTCCCTGGGAATGCAATCTTGCTTCTTTACCTGAGCTCACCTCTTACAGCAATCTCAGTCACAGAGACAGGAAAAAAAAAATCAGTCATGAAACTGAAGGAAGGACCGTTTGTTGATATAGAGGGCTCCATTAAATGTAAAGCTTACAGAAGGGGTAACAGCTGTCTTAAAATTAGCACTGGGTAAGGTAGCAGCAATTTGAAAAAGCTTAGGGTATGTCTATTATTTGGGTTGATATTATTGCTCTTAAAGGACAGACACATGCATATTTCCTGCTCAACAGTGAGTTTTTCTAATTATTAGACAAATGGAAAAGATGGCAGCTTTGAGCATCTGTTCACAGTATAACTCTTAAGAAAACTAAGATCTTCTAATCCAGCTATATAAAACCCAGCTAATGAACCACAGAGTTTACAGCAAGACTGGCAAAAAGAAGAGGCTACAGCAGCCTTTTCTGCATTAGAGGCAGACGGACTGTTCAGAGAATGGATTTGTACTGAATGTAGCTAGTTAGTAAGATTAATGAGTAGAAATCACACTGCACAGTGGTCAGTCTTCAGTAATTTAACTGAAACAGGAATTATTTTCAAAGTGATATACAAGTCCCTCTGAAGTTTTGCTAGAATTTTTTTCATGGAGTGGAAGTCAACATGTCACCAGGATGTAAAGGAAAAGGAGAAGCAAGCTTTTACAACATCTAATTTTGACTTATTCATTTGAATCGTCTTCACTGGAGAAAGGAGTTGAAGAAGAGCAAGGAGGGAACCATGTCCAGCAAATCTTGATTAATTAGATGGAACAGGTCTCATCTGGAAACTTAAAAGATCATGGAGAGGATTATCAATACCCTAAAACCAAAAGATAAGGAGCATCCTAGGATGTCAAGACTGAACAGGTTAGAGGGAGGCATTCAGAAAGCGGGAAGGAAATCCTGTTTCCCACTAATTATCACTCGCAGGTAGGCCTGGGAAATCCAGAATGGAGCCTGGAGAACTGAGGGTCAAATGAGAGGAAGCAGACTTGGTTAGGCTCACAGAGGGGTTAGTAACCATAAACCATGTCTGAACTATATGGCATTCCCTGCTGCCTGCTTGACCTTGGAAAGGGGAACTCTTGCCAAAATCCTAGCTGGAAGCTTTTATGTTCTTTAAAACATGCATATCTGGAACAAAGTTTTTTTCATCATTGATGCAACTGATTACAGGAAACTGATAGACCTGTGCCTCTCCATAAAAATACTGATCAATGACATCTCCACAGCTGGGTGGCTATACTTGTCTATACCCTTTCCAAGTAAGTTGTGTGGTCTGTCATATAATTATGAACTGTAATAGCATACTCTGTACTACAATGGTTTGCTGGGACAGAGTAAACGGTCTGCGACTAGTCCATAACTTCAGTTTGAAGTCTGATAGTAAAGACGCACAGTAATCTATCAGAAGTTAGGAGAGCTGATATGCTCCAGCAGACCACTGCTCTATGAGAGCCCAGTAACGAGCAGACGGAGATGCAGATTTGTAGAAGGAAAAGCTCTATTACCATTCTTCATGAACCCAGAGACTTTGCAGAGCACAGCTGTTAAAGATATCACACAGGGAGAGGGAAACTCCTCAATACAGATGGATCCCAAATAATTTAGGTCTTGACAGGTCACAGCCAACACCCTGAAGCTCACAGGCGATCAGTATGCAGCTGGAACCTGCTCTCAGCACTAAGCTGTGCTTTGTAAGGCGGCTGCCTGCCTTGGCAGCTCTCACTTCAGCCCCTGAATAGTCTCAAGGAGCAGCCCCACGCAGAGAACGTTAAGTAGTCCCATCTACAACTATCACAACAAGTTGTTTTTATGCTAACTCCCTGGTATATAATCTAAACCTTAACTCCTGTTTTGCTGTGTTTTTGAGTATTTACTCGTGTGGACTGATTAGCTAGCCCTGCCCTAAGCTCAATACTTCTGACCTCCAAGTTAAGCAACAGGAATCTACTTTTTCTTTGTTCTCACTCAACCATGACCCCAGATTTTCTTCTTGGATTTAAGTATATGCTTCATTTTTGTTGTTTATTACATCATTCAGACACTTTATGGAACCCCTGTAGCGTACTGTGATATACCTGCAAAAAGGCCAGTGTTAAATACACTTATGTGAAGAGGAGGTAAAAAAAAAAAAAGATTCTCATAAAAACTGTCACCCACAACAGCATGTTTCTATGGTAATACAGGACTGCTTTGGGTTGTTATGGCAACTAAACCTTTAAAAGCATAAAACCAAAGCAAAAAAAAAAAAAAGAATCACAAAAATGGAGCTCCATCACTGCTCTTCTCAATTTTATAAATCATTCTCAGTCGTTCTACCCCACACAAAGATTAGACTGGGTGTTAGAGTGATCAAAACTCTTTGGGAAGAGGAAGAAAACCACTTGGCTTCATGGAGGTGTGCAGAGCCTTCTTACCACTCTCTTAGAAACAAGGACTAAAAACATGTGTCTACAAGCAGAGCACTTGCACCACAGAGCAAAGCAAATAAAAAAGTGGTAACATCGACAGTAGGTCTAACTGCTGACTGCAGCCAAGCGGGGATGTCTGTGCTACCCTCCTCTCAGGAGGCACGGGACAAAACTACACTGAATTAAATGCTGGGTTAGCTCCTTAATGCTACTGTGTACTTCATTATTTCCCTGGCAAGCTTTTTCTTATAGTCAGATGCTGCTGCCAAGAAAATGCAGAAAATTTCTAGATACATAGACTTGCTTCTATATAGCTTCACAGAAATTTACCATAATATATGTTGTCTTTAGCTAATATCAGATAGGTTTCAAGATAAATTTTAATTTTGACTAACTTGGGATGTGTTGCTGCTTCTCCCTTTTCCTATTCTTTCTTTTCTGCTCAGTATCCTCTATATTCACTCCCACTTTCCATCTCCACACCGTTTTCTCATTTACCTACCAGTTATGTCCATTTCCTATTATTATCTTTGAAAGAATTACATGATCATGAGAATGGAACTGACAGTGTGCAAACTCAAAATCCTCTTCTAATTCTGCCGAGGTGCCTCAAAACTTGTACCCCAGCAGTGCATTCCTTTGCTGCCCTGCTTATGCACTTCAGCCTTTGTGCATGTCAGACCTGGCTGAGGTCATTCAAGTCTTTTTAACTTGTGACACACACCAGGGGTCTAGAGTTGAAAGGAGAGTATATTTCAAGATTGCTCGTCCAACTATTCACATCTTTTTTTAGTTAGCCAATTAAAGAAGCTGTCAAAGCGGGAATGTTTATGTAAATCAGGGAATATAGGAGCTAGACTCCTTTACTGATACAAGTCAGAATCATCCTGTTCACTCCAATGTTTTGCAAAGCTTGTTTATACCATCTGAGATGTGTTCTCTCAAGATTTTAGGACACCAGTGTAACAATATTCAGATCATCATTTCTTAGTGCTATGGGCAAGTGCCTGAATCTCCAAATACTGCAAAAAACGGTGCCAATATAATTCTGAAGCAGGTTGGCAAAAAGCCTGTAGACAGCTCTACAGAATACCACTTGGCACCTGCAATAATCATATCCTGAAGCATGCAGGAAGGAATTATTATTACTGTCTATTAAACATAAGATGCAAGTAGACATGGTAATGCCATGAATTAATGAAGTTCAGGAGATCCCAAGCCAGTATCAGAGGTGATGTGCATTTCAGGAAGTTGCTGTGAGCATAAACTGGCAGACATTTTGTGCTGATGACAGAAGAGTGGCAGCATCGAGTCAGCCAAGGACAATTTCATATGAGAAAAAGTACGATGGCTCACTTCACTGTAGGGCTTTGGTCCTGCTCAAAGTCACATGTTGCAGAAGCAGTAAGCATGTGCTAGGTCCTCAGCCCCGGGATGGTTCACTGTCTGGTCCATCTGTCAACAGCACCGCTGAATGCTATAACACCTCCTTTGCTATAATCCTCCACCTCTGCTTCCATGAAACAAATTCTCTTGGTGTATCAGAATAGCATTCATTTGACAGCTCCCTCAGTCCCTAAGCAGACAGAAAAAAACATCATATCCCCAAACACAGACATAAGTAGCTTCAGGGTTTCACTTAGTTGTGCCAGTAGCTAATGGCTCTCAAGAAGCTGTTCTGCCAATATGTTCAGTCCCAGATTCAGACTGAATCCCAGAACCACAAGGACCAGAAGCAGCTGACGCAGGGCTCATTGTATACCCAAGCAGAAAGCATCAGTTTAGGTCTTGAGATCCTTTTAAGTGTTCAGGCAGTGCAAAGGAAATACGGATTGGCCTGGGTCTTCACCAGAAAATGTCAAATGTGCATCTCTTTTCCTGACAGGAACTGGCACACCATTTACTGCAGCTATGAATTTTGCACTTTGGGTTCAAATTCTTTACAGGACCAGCTCTTGTGCAATGGAGAGTGTTACAGATCACCACACGTGAAACTCAGGCACAAACTATGAATACTACTGCGACTAAATGCAGGAAATAAAATAAAAATACAGAAAAGCTGTGGACACACTTGGTCCCTAAGTTTTACTGTGTATTTATCAATCACCTCTTAGTATGTGGAAGGGTTAGGACAAATTTTTTTTTGTTGTTTAGCAGTGCCTCAAAGCACAAAAAAGATTTACCTTGAGGAAAGGGTCAGAGGGAGACAAAGATTCTTCATTTAACTGAACTGCCTGGCCCATGATGAATGCAAGCTAGAGATCACCACAAACAACACAAAGTAGAGCAAGCTCGAGATTTAGGTAAAATAAAGACACTTGGGAGATGCAGACTGAAGTGGGCCATTACAGACGCACCTGATTCTTTCTTTTAGGTTGAGGGTTAAAACAAGGGGTTCAAATATCCCTGATGTTGTAGATTGCTTAGAAAAATGAAACCTGTGAGGCTTCTACTGTTTCCACAAAACTGGACTGATTATTCATTTACAAGTCTAACTTAGTTCACGTAACTGTACCCAGTTTTTGCTTATGGTGCATTTGTACACAGCCTTAGTCCAGTTAAATAATAAATGGGTTTAATTTTGTACACTCTTTTCCCTTTTCCTTGGTTGTGCAGAAAGCAATATCATGCACTTATCCTGCTGATGGGGCAATCATACCATTGACCTCTGGGCAACACATTCTACCTTCCAGCTTGAGCCTGTGAGATAGATATTCTCTGTGCCACTCTACCCTATGCAAATACATGTGCTGCCAAGGACAGTATTACAGACATAATTTGCAGCATGAAACCAAAAAGGTGAAACCTCAGATGAGAGCTTTGTAATTGGAAATGGGGCCTTAGGTCCTTGAAAATATGGATTGGTAATGCAGAACAAGGTAGCCTCAGAGAATATGCCTGGTTCAGAGAGGGAAAAAACAGAGTATCAAGTTATTACAATGTCTGTCATAGAGAACTGTGAAAAGCATATGTGCTTGATAGATTGCATGTGATTAGAGTGAGGGCCTTAGGCACGGAAACCTATCTATTAAATATCATTCTTTCTGTAGTCCTAGTAATATAACTATCAAGCCTTAGAGTAAACTTCATTTGTTAGGTGAATGACCCATGTGTCTCATCTGCTTGGCTTTTTCACACATGTAGAGGTGAATCATCATTACACATTATTAATTGGAATGATGGACAGTTGTCACTCCCTCCATATTCACTGCCTGCTCATGCACTTGCTCTGCTTTACTTTCATCTAGGGAACGCAGAGTGACAGGGCAGAGGGATTAGCACTTGGACTTGTAGGTGTGTGCTCCACCCAAGAAGACTGGCAGACACAGGGGTTTGGTTTTTTTTCATAGCCCTCTAAAGAAAAATATTTAACAAGTTGTGAATCAATGGGCCAGAGGTACTGAGGGGGAGCATGTCTATAATTGCAAAGAAGGTGAACAGATTGCAGGAGAAAATGATCAGCCCAAAACATTTATCGGCGGACACCAACTCCTGACTGATTTCCCCTTTTTAGTTGGGATGGGAGGTTATTATTATTTTCTTCCTCAGTTTGTTCCCACCCTCTGTTCTCATAGTTTTTCATTTCAGCACAGTCTACTGGCATCCCACTCCCAGAAATGCACTTTTCCTCTGCCAAGAACAAACAGACTAGGCAGAAATGCTCCTTCTCCCAGTGTGAACCCTCTGGGAGCTGGATTATCTAGCTTCTGGAAAGTCACAGCTTCTATTATAGTAAAGGGAGATGGGGATATGCACTTTGCCCCACTGCTGCTGTGTCCTGTCCAGATTTCTCTCAATAAATATTTGCAAGGCGATTCAAAAAGCTCTGGGTCCATTCTCCATGGTTGGAGTACTTGAGATTAATAGAATTAAAGCCTCTTTAAATCCTGAAGAAAGAGCTCAGAGGAGACAGAAACTGTTTTTTGCTTTAACACTGTGTGAGTCATACAATGTTTAGTTTGTGTGTTTGATGCATCATAGCATCTAAGCCAAAAAGACAGCTGTAGAATGAGTGGCAGGTTAACGAAGACTGCAGAAAAATAATGCAGAAAAAGCACCAGATTGATGTTGAGAAGGTAGAAAGAAGTCCTCAAAATTTCAGCGTTGCCAACAAGATTTTATTAGAAATCTTGTAGCATGTGGAGGGGTTTTGTTCTGAAAACTCCAGTTATGGAATCAAGAGATAAAAAAAGAATTTCAGCTTTCATTTTTAATTAAAACATTCCTAGCCCCCATGGGAAAAAGATTGAAAACATGAGCAAAGGGTATCCCTTGGAAATGAAAACGGAAAAATAAAGAACCCAAATCTTTTATTTTATTTTACTTTATTTTAGAATTTCCCCCACCATGAGTTATACCGAATTTCTATGTACTGTTGGCCTTTCACCTCTAAATATTTCTGCCTGGTGGCAGAAACAGACAAAGAACTATTCAACTAAAAAAGAACTACAGATGTTTCAGAAACTGCAGCTATTCTATTTTGGCAGCAATTCATAATCAGAGTTTTCTGATTATGTCCCTTGTCACATTAAAATCCGTAAACTAGAATGTGCGCATGCTGATCCATGTAATAAACTCTCTCCCCTGGAGCTAATTTACTGAGGTCAACTTTCTTACATACTGCCTCCTCAATAAAGGAGCCATAGCAAAGCAAAATGCAGTTAGGGGAAAAAAAACCCAAAATATCCAGCCGGCCAGCTTATCCGACAACTGTGGACACAGAAGTGTTTTTCCCTAGACTCACAGAATCAGGAAGTCCCATGTCTTTGCTTGAACCTCTCCTAATTAAAATCAGCAAAATTAACCTCCAATCACAGTTAGAAACTTGTCAATTTTCCAAATATCCTAAATCCTTACTTTCTTTGGCTCTTCACCACAATAACTCGGTGTTCAGTCCTGTAGTTTCACACACAGGTGGTAAGAACAGCATGATGAGACAGAGCAGCGGACACACCCCAACATTTCTATCAGCTATAGCTAACAAATAGCATTCTTTATCAATGAAGCTTCAAAGCTTCTGCAGCAGAAAAGAAGAAAACACTGCAATATAACAATCAGGAACAGAAAATCTTAAGCAGATAGTTTCCACAGGGACCTTTTCAAAGAGAAAATATATTTCATTTGTGGATAACCCTAGGATGAGCTATGTACTGTAGTCTAACCATTAAACACTTACACAAGTCTTTCAGAAACTAACAGATGTTCCTTTTATGAGCAAAGACAAGTGCCATTTGGCCTTTTTAGACACCTATAAAAATTCAGATAATTTTAAGCTATTTTAATAGCTGCCTGACAATTTTATTAATGCACTCTGCTACAACGTGATCCTGTTTCCTTTACAAAAAGACTGACTCATACCATGGACTTTTACACACTAAGGTACATATTGCTAAGGTCTTCCTCTTGATTAGTAAAAAAAGAAAGCCTATTGTACTGACCAGAAAGATCTCTGCAGGACTTAACACAAAGACTGTGTCAGCCCATGGAGATCCTGTCTCAAAATGATCCATGGAAGCTTTAATGATTTACTCAGTGTAAACTGACAGACTGAACTACAGAATCTGCCCAGAATCAATTCTGTGGATCAAATCCTGGCTTCAGCCATAGGTGAAAATGAATTTTAAATTTTAACACTGGCAACAACTGAATATTTTGCATCATCACAAGAAGAGCACACCTATGATAAGTACAGTCTTTGCAGAAGAAAAGCCTAGGTCTATGACTGGTATAGATTATTAAAATGAGGCTTCACTGATAGAGCCAAATTCAGGGAAATTTATACAGCACCTGCTGAGTCTGTCTCTCACCGGTGCCATCAGCATCTCACTTTCTGGCACACTAAATGCACACACAAATGAAAAGTTATGCATGCATTTGATATTACAACCTTATGCATAATAGCTCTTGTAGGAATATCATTACTAAACCACCTACACAAAATGTTGAATTTTGTGATGGTTGTGATTTTTTTTTGTTTGTTTGCTCTTTTTCCTGAAGAAGCTGCAAAAATAGCATGAACCTAGATTACTACCTCTAGCATTCTGCAGAGCAAGATGCCAAAGCACCCACATACTGAGTGTTTGCAAATTTTAAGTTTGGGATTGACTATGTGCCAATCCCTCTTCAGCTGTGGGCACTTGATCCTGCACCAAAATCACTGTTGACCTTTTCTGGTATTTATGATGTCAGTATGGATTTTTATCCTTGTTTGAGCTTCTGACACTAAGCAAACAGCTTCTATAGCATGTTTTTATTCATGCAAAGTATGAATATGGGAATCTCAGACTTCCTATCAAGCTTGCCATTTCTCCTTCTTGGATGCTTGATTAATGGAGGTAGATGATTCTGCCTTATTGTCTTCATCAGCTTTCCAGAGAAGCCTCGCTTGCAGATGGACATTAACTAACTATATATTTATATTTCGTAATATATAAAAGTTTATATTCTCTGGATGACTTAATCGACAAGTACCGTTGTTTTGATATAGACTAGTTATGTACTATCCGGTCTCTACTGCTTAGAAGTACTTAAAATATTCATCATATCAGCTAGCTGGACAGTGAGACTAACACGTAGTAAGAGTAGGACATCACTGTTCGATATAGCCTCTGAGTTATGACATGTACTTACACTGTAATGCCCTTAGATGTGGTGTTCAGTTTAACACAGTCCCTCAACACAGATCTCTACAGGGATTATTCAGGTCTCATTCGTGGGTCTTAGCTGTGACTCATACATAGCAATGGCCTAAAGGAACCAGGCAGACACAAGAACTGTCACCTGACACTAGGTAAAGCACAAAGAGGCTGTGATCCTGACTGGAACTGCAACCTGTAACACAAACAGTTATGATGACTGTTAATAGTCAGGTCCCAAATAAATTCATCATACCATTTATAATGAATGCTGTTGAGAATCTGTATTTAAGATGCAGTTAAAAGTAAAAATCAGAAGTCTGGGAAAAATAACCCTCATTTCGGTACCATGATTTTGAGTGAGCCAAAATAATAAAACAATTAGCTGATGTGGCCTTAAAAAGAACTTTAAGATTGATGTCAGAGAGCATTGTTTTAGACTGGGTCTTTTCTCAGAAGAATTCACACAATTTCTGCAATAAAAAGATATTGGTTACACTAATCCCTTCTGTCTGAAACACTTTTCAGCACTTCATCCAAGAACGCATATGATCTACAGTCCCACTCTTCTGCCCTTAGGCTAGGTGCTTTCTCAAGTTTAGAACTGTCAAAATCCAGTAAAAGATGAATAGAAAACATAATCAGTGTCAACTAAGTCACAGAAAACATGCATGACAGGTTACTTTCACCAGACTGGCTGCAGACTCACACCTTTGAAGTGAGTATTTTGGAGGTATGGATCTGTCCAACAGAAACAGACTGCCTATCTCCGGGGGAGCAAGAGAGAACAAGGCTAAAGCAGAAGTGTCCAAATCCCAGATGATTTGACCTTTGAAATTTAAGTTACTGGATCCCAAAGACATATTTATGTGTTGAGATTGAAGCCTTCACACAAAAGTAATAATAATTATACAACCCCCAGTAGCTGCTAAGAGAAATTTTTGAATGTTACATTGCTTGAGACACTATTTCAGGCTACTGAAGAGAGGTGTGAATTTCTCCCAAAGCCGAAGGTTGCCACTTCAAAGAACTTTTCTAATAAAATCAGATATGTACAGCCCTAATTTTTGCACTCAATTACAGAATAGTTGGGTCATTTATTGTAAGAGTGTATGCAAAGAGCTTACCAGAAAAGGGCAGAAGAGCAATAATTCACAAAGAAATCCTACTCCCTTTTTGCCATCTACAGAGCAAATATAATAGTAGCTTTACCACCTAAAATTTTAAGTTAGTATGTAAGGGTTTATCTTTTCAGCAACTCTGCAGATGACTGGAAGAAGAACCTTTGCAAAACAAGGATACTGGGTATTGCAAAACACTGTGGATGTTTCTAGACAGCAAATTGGACCTGGTTAAACTGTAGGACAATGCTGAATCTGAGCTTCTTCCAAGCATGGTATCCTAGAAAAAAGTATCTGAGCTAATAGCCTCTCTTTGTCACTATTTTTGTTGGGCATAAATGTCTTCCTGGTCACAGAAAGAATCACACTCTGGGACCTTTTCCCTTTTTCTCTCTGTGGCTGTGATTTGTTGAAGGCTGTGCTGGACTATCTTACCAGGTATCCTGAAGCAAGCCACACAAGGAAGCTCTTGCCTTTCCCGAACTAATGTGAAAAATTCTTCTATTTCATCAAACACCACCCTGTGCAAGGAGTTCATAATGGCCACTCATAGCCAACAACTGGTTGATCGAACATTTGTAGGAGACTCTGTGGGTCTCAAGCTGCCCTCCAAGCTGGGGTTGGGTATACAGTCAGATTCCTTCAGAAAGTAGAATTTCCCTTCAGAGGAGTTTTATTTTGCTTCTGTTTAAGCAATATTTCAACAAACACACTAGATTTCCCAAAAGAAATCTTCATAAACTTACTTGGGACTTCTGAGGGACAAACGAAACCAGTATTTGAAGCTAATGGCATGAGACATCCTTTGAATGTTTTGTAATGCTGGCAGGAGAAATAAAAAGACACTGAGGACAAATTGAGAATCATCATATGATTAAAACCAATCTTTTGCAAAGAAGTAAAAGAGCAAAAATATCTTTTTGTCTTTTGTCTTTAACTTACTTGCCCCTGCTTTCCAGGATGATTAATTTTCATTGAGTCATAGAATTATAGAATCTTTACGTTGGAAAAGACCTTTAAGATCATCAAGTCCAACCATTTACCTAGCACTGCCAAGTCCACCACTAAACCATGTCCCTAAGCACCACATCTATATGCCTTTTAAATACCTCCAGGGATGGTGACTCAACCGCTTCCCTGGGCAGCCTGTTCCAGTGCTTGACAATCCTTTCAGTGAAGAAATTTTTCCTAGTATACAATCTAAACCTCCCCTGGTACAATTTGAGGAAGTTTCCTCTTGTCTTATAGCTTCTTACCTGGGAGAAGAGACCAACACCCCCCTGCCCACAGCCGCCTTTCAGGTAGTTGTAAAGAGCGATAAGGTCCCTCCTAAGCCTCCTTTTCTCCAGACTAAACAACCCCAGTCCTCAGCCGCTCCTCACAGGACTTGTACTATAGACCCTTCACCAGCTTCATTGCTCTTCTGTGGACACCCTCCAGCACCTCAAAGTCTTTCTTGTAATGAGAGGCCCAAAACTGGAGTCAGTCTTCGAGGTGTCACCTCACCATGCCAAGTACAGGCAGACAATCACTTCCCTAGTCCTGGTGGTCACATTATTTCTGATACAAGCCAGGGTGCTATTGGTCTTCTTGGCCACCTGGGCACACTGCTGGCTCATGCTCAGCCGGCTGTCAGCCAGCACCCCCAGGCCCTTTCCCACCAGGCAGCTTTCTCGTCGCTCTGCCCCCAGCCTGTAGCACTGTGTGGGGTGGTTGTGACCCAAGGGCAGGACCCAGCACTGCTGAACCTCACACAACTGGCCCTGGCCCATTGGTCCAGCCTGTCCAGATCCCTCTGCAGAGCCCTCCTGCCCTCAGGCAGATCAACACTCCCACCCACCTTGGTGTCATCTGCAAACTCACTAAGGGTGCACTCAGTCCCCTCATCCAGATTGTTGATAAAGACATTAAACAGAACTGTCACCAGTACTGTTGGCCCAATATTTTGGGTGTACGTGCCTTCCAAAGCCCTCTCACACTCTGCTCCTGAGGCTATGGGATTGTCCCATAAATTCTTTCTTTGTGTATGACTGTCTGGGAGATGACCAGATGTAGACACTGAACAATTTATTACCAGGATTAAAAAATTGTGGAGAAGCAGGTGGTCAGCTGGAATTAAAAAGACAGACTGGACAACTTACAAACCCATACATTTGGGAGTTGTGATATGTATGTTATGAGGGCTGGAAGTAGCACAGAATTCTGTCTCTATGTGTAAGTTAGTTTTTCACAGCGCTAATCAGCTGAACAACCTTGCCTAGCTGTAAGGAGACTGACTTACACCCACTTTTTTACTTCCAGTAATTATCCTTCTCCATGTTTCCGTATTTTCTGTCTGTATTTTTTTCCATCTTAGGCCTGCCTCTGCTCTAGATTCCTTTCCTTGCAAACAGTCTTTATGCTTGGTTTCTTTGCCCAGTAAAAAGTAAGGGATCTTCACTGAAACTGGCAGAAAATATAAGCAAGAAGATGAACCCCCTCATTGTATCAATTCAGATTTTACTCTTTGACCATGCAGTGCTCTACACCCAAGTTTAGCTTATACACATTTCTTTTCCTGCTACATCATTTAATACACCATATTCAGTAAAATATTACTATTAATGGAAGTAGCACACAGTGAGACAGTACAATAGCCCAGCATTACTTGCTATGCATACATTTATGTAAATTATGGTTTTCAAGTTGTGTGTTTACATGGAACTCCGGGTTCAGTGTAGGGAAGGGCTTAGTGAAGAGGTTTGAACAATACCTGAAGAAGTGGAAAAACTTTATATTCCTGAATGAAGCAAGTTTGTGAATAGTTCAGTTAAGTAAGAAGGTGATTGCTTCTGGCCTACTGAAGGAACATCAGTGCATCCAGAGAAGGGAAAGGAAACAAATGCATGGACAAATAAGCACTATAACCCAGTCCTTGGACTGCAGAGCTGAAGATAACAGGTCCTGTCTGTTAGGTACTGTCCGTTAGGTTGGGTACTGGGAAAGGCAAAGAGGCCTTGTGGATTTCAGCACAGGATAAGCACAGTAAATGTCCTCTCTTCTCAGTCACTTTTCTAATTGAGTGGTGTATTTTGGCTTCTGTAAATAAAATACTCCCATTTGCTTAGGCTGAGTTTGCTTGAGGTGATATTAAGGGAGCTGATGATATGCATCAAGGTTACACTTTTATGGGGCTGTGAACCTTCAAACCAGGATACTGGAATGCCTCTGCACTTACTAGCGCTGCAATACGTACTCTGAGGGCAACAGGAGAACTATGGGGCATGTCTCTGAGTCTGAAAAGCTGGCAGCACTGGAGCCTGGGAGAATGAAATGGTTTTCGCAGTGTGTTAACCAGAAAAGTGCTCTGGTTTGTGACAGGGTAGTGGGGAACTTTTTTGTGATTGTCTCCTTACACAGTTACTCTGGAGGTCTCCTTTCTTGACCAAACAATCAAGGAAGTTTTCAAGGAGCTGTGGGAAATTGAGATAGGTAGAGAAAACTACTTAGGTGGATACTTCAAATCCAGAACCCTGTATCAACTCATGAACAGGACCAAGCAGTAATTCATTCTATTCACATGTATAACTGCTCTCTTCACCTTCCTTCCTGGTCCAAGTATGACCCTAACTTCATTCATTTTCAGTGGTAATATGGAAAAGATATACTGAAAGTAGTAATCAGGCTTTCTTAATAAAAAGTAACGTAACTTCCAAGTATTGAATACCAACAGGTACTTGAATGGTACATCACTACAGCATCATTGTAACTCTTTATCATCTACTGTATTGTCAGGCTCTCACCTGTCCCAAATAATTAGGCCAATAAAACAAACTACATGGAGAATCCGTCTTGCCAATTATTTTATACAGAACATCATTGAGGAAGGAGCTCACAAACAGAACAAAATTAAAAACCCCAAAAATCGGAAAAATGAAAATATTTAACAAATTTCAGATAGACCTTTTACCCCCACTGTACTGTTTGTTTTACTATTCTCTGCCCCCCCACCCCCCACCCCCACCCCCAATATAAATAGTAAATAAATCATTAGAATACCTTTGAACTTGTGAAAGACAGCCCATAGCTCAGCAATGTCAGTGGCAAATGTTATGTCTGTGTCGAGGACAATGACTCGCTCAAGATTGGAAGGTAGAGTCTTAGTCAGAACCAACTTCATCAGCCCGTAAATCCCAGAGTAGTGTTTGTTGGGGATCCAAGACACTTCCGACTGACAGGAAATGGGAAGTGGGAAAGAGGAAGAAAAAATAATCTTTATTAGAGAGAGAAACTCTTCCTGACACTAGTTTCTTGTAATACGGGAAGATCTCTGAGGTGGAAACAGTCATCTAAAATGCTGCTTTTAAATTAACTTCAGAAGCCTTGAAATATGCTAAAGTTTCTGAAAGCTTGAAAAAAATGTTGAGGCAACCACTCTACACAATGTAATTAAAATTAGTTGAACCTTTCCAGCCTGGTACAATCCATTCTGAGACATCCATGTATCCTATAAAATTGAAATATGTTTTTAATCCAAAACTTCAGAAGTATTGTACATTGCTTTCATTTTCAAACAAAACCAAACCTTTTGTGCTTGCCATTCTCAGAATTTTCTGACACTGATGCAGATGTAACAAACATTTTTTCCTTTTATTTTTTTACAGATTTGGAGGTCAGAATTTCAAAAGGCCAATCATTTGGAACAATGGTCCTGAAAATCACAAAAAAAGATTGTTTCTTGCAAATGCAAATTTTCCTTAAGCCTTACATCTTAAATGTATAACTGTACTGATACCACACAGACATGCTCAAAAGTGGAAGAACATTTTTAGCCACATTTTTGTTTGTTATATATTGAAGAGGCAAACCCAAACATTTACATTACTTCAGTAAGGGCTAAACAAAACATTTCTACAACTTCTAAAATAAGCTGGGACACTACACTCAATATTTCATTGTGCTACTGGCACTAGGACCTTTCATGAGCTATGTTTAATTTTCTTTCTGTGAGACTCAACTTCTCAAATATCAAAAGTCACTGCTGAAAGTGGGATACAGAAGTTTTTGAAAAAAATCCTATTGTTCTGTCTGAAACTCCTCATTTAATGTTTTAAAGGACATGCACTACAATTCCCAGATTTTAAGTCTTCCCCTGAGTCATGCTCCTATTAATTTAAATCAGTATTTTGTCTACAGGAGACCTGAGTGAGACAGATTTCAGGATTTGTCCTGGCATGTTATACTTTGGAGAAAGTAGGCAGAAACTAAGTGCATTCATAAAACTGAGAAGATTTATTCTGTTATTTAACTGTCTCATATATATTCACTGACATTGTAAAGTTTATTATGTGAAACAGCTTTTGCACAGAAGAGCTCACTTCCTCCAAAATCCTTCAAGAAAACTTTCCCATAAAAGAATGGGTTCCTAAACTTTGTTTGGAAGTTGTACGAGCGGTTGAAGAAAGGCAAATAAAAGCTGCTTAGAGTGCATTTCTTTTTGAATATAAAGAAGGCCTCTGCTGATGTAAGTTGCCCTGCTCTTTTCCCTTTAAAATGGTACAAAATTTCCTTCTGTATTCTCAGGGTTCCTGTACCAGGGCAGAGCTCTTCCCCACTACTAAGGTCATTAAAAAGACCGAGAGTAGCAGATCAAAACTTATTTTAAGGGGAAAGGCAAGAAAAGCAGGTTATCTTAAAACAACTCCAAAACAGAAGCATGTAGGTTTGTTTGGTTTTTTGAAAGGCATCTCATCCTGGCAATCCATTTGTGTGTTCCCTTGTCTGTGCATAGAATTCATATGTAATCACTTGCATATACAATCTGGCTGGCATTGTCACCTACACATGTTTATGTATTATTTACTTGTGCTCTCTATAGGATTTGCATAGTAGAATGCCAGAAGTAACAGAAGCAACGATTGCTAGGAGTCTGGTATAGACCACTGTGAAAGAAATTAGAGGTGGAAGTAACACACACCGTGATTTAATTTATGGGTCTAAAAAGCCATCATTCTTATTTCACTCTTTCTTGCCTGCTGTCTGTAATTTGTATGGTGCTTAGTAGAAAAATGTCATTTCTGTCTCCCAGATACATCCCAATATTAAGTCTCTAGTTACATAAAAATGAACCTCAATGCTCCCCAAAAACTGTCTTCTATGTGTGTAACAGAGATAATTTCCAACCCACACCATCAAAACTCTAGTCATTTGTGGTCCTAGCTCTCCTGCATGATGGCCCTAGGAATGGACCATCATATCAAGATATCGTAGTATTTACCTTGGTTCTCCAAACTCTGCAGATCAGTCTGTATCTGCCACTTGATGCCCTTGTGCTAGACCAGCCATGGTGATCGGCTCTCTAGTCATACTGACATGGTAAAAGAGTTAAAATAATTTTACAGACTTGAGCTCGCTTTTATTATTACCTATCTCTATGTTATTAACTTTGGATGGTATGTCCTTCATTTTATTAGTCCAAATGCAATATTGCTCCAGAATAACTCCTAATATGCAAATAAGCCTAATAAGGCAGGAGTTCAGATATTGCATGAATAGTGTGACACAAACAGGGAAGGTAAAAGGTGGCTGGAAAAGTAAGTCGCCTTCATGGAGATGTTACTTTCTTTGCTCCCAGGATTCCCAGTATCTAAGACCACTGCCACATATCACTGCAGGGAGCAGATCCTTGCCTGGCAGTTCCTCCCAATCCGGCACACAGAAGCCAAAAGCCTGCCATTCTGCAGCCTGACGTCTGAAAGCATTGCTTTTAAAAATGAAAGGAGCAGTCCCTATTCCAAATGGTCCATCACAGCTGGCTAGTACATGTTCGATTTGAACATGTGTTGAAGCTTCATCTGTCAGTTGGTTCAATGCATCTGCAGATTTCTCTCCCCTGACGCAGAGTTGACGAAGACATAAAGAGGTGTCCTAATTAGTCCCAGTATAATTTCTTCATGGCTTTGCTACTCATGAATAATGTAACCGTTCCAATTCATGCCAAGGAAAACTTACGCCACACAACAGCACTGTGAAGGCTCACTCCCTCTGGGTACCACGTATAGTCTTAATAAAAGAAATAAAAGAACACTATGGTTGAATAGGTGCTTAGTAGTTAAAAAGTGCCAGTTTGAGGTAATTAAGGTGGCCTAAGCACAAACTCTTGCAAAATTCTGCAACCTCCAAGCTGTCCACTTTGATAAAACTGGTAACATTTAGACATTTTGTTTATCTAAATAGCACCTAAATATTTTCTGTAGGTTGTAATATTTTTTTTCTAGCATAGTTAAAATGGCCAATATATGGAATGTTTGTGAATCATTTGCTTTACTAGCTAGATTGGAGTTGCCTTCAGAGAACAACTACTCATAGAAGATATGGCAGAAACAGAAAGAAGAGTTAGTAAAGGAGGGAAGTGAATCAAAAGAGTGTGACATAGTTTGCCATTTGTATAATTCTCAGTTCAGGAGAAATAGCACACCTTAGTTCTCTAGCTCTCAAGATCTGGATTTTTGTTCATGAGAGGACAGTAAAGGCATTTAGCTGGTACTGACTGATCATTTTGAGTAAGCTAAATGAAATAATATCTTCTCACTAAAGATCTTTCACCAGAACCATCTTAATTCTTTCCATTATTGAAGAGTAAATTATCTAAATTATTGCATTCTTCTGGCTATGAATATAGAAACATGTCCATGAGTCTGCACACTGTACACAACTGATCACTCTGGTAAGCGACAGAGAAGTGGGAGCAATAGTCTCCATGTCCAGTGATACTTTACCAGCAAGTTATCTTCTTCCTTAACTATGCTCTGACTTCCTCTGAGAAAAGCTGGCTAAAACACAGTGGCTGTACACAGCCTAACTGAGCTTCCTCATACAGAGTTGCTGCCACTGTATAAAGGCTCACTGGAATTACCAGAAGTGCCATTTTTAAGGAGAAAAGTCTAATGTAGGCATACAACTTACAACCAAGCTTCCCTCTTTCCATGACAGAGAAAGGGGGAAATGCTGGCTCCTTCTCTTCTCCGTTTGTGAATGAATTGTATAGTTACTACATACCCAAGTATTTAGGTATCTTTATTCTTAGAAACACTTGAGTCTGGTTGCCCACTTATCACAGAGCACAACTCTTTTACCAAGTCATCACAAATATATACAGCCAGACTTCAACTCTTATACTGTACTTCTTTAGGGAACTGTAGTGATATTTTTTTTCCCCCCAAGTTTCTTTTTCCCCACAAACAGGTGATGAGGAAATTTGCCCAGGATTCTTTTTTCTCATGTGTCTTACTCTGCATTTATTAACAGCTGCCACCTGACCCTCACTGGGATAAAGACAAAGAAAACAGCTCTTAGAAAGATGAATGTGGGAAGTAGGGTGCAGGGATGGATGCCAGTCATGAGCATAAGTGTGGAAGAGGGCAAGTGCTCTGTTTGTGTGAGGAGAAAAATATACTTTGAAGTTACATGCCAGAATGACATACAGCTCCATATTTGCTAAAGCCCAATTAATTACGTTCAATTATTATTGTATTTATATTTAAACCTTGTGCTCTTAAAGGTCATCAGTCTTAAAAGCTAAGATACTTTGTATGCAAATGTGATTTTGCTGCGCTCACACTTCTCTTTGCTACTTTATTAAAATTATGATAAACAGAGCAGTAAGCTGAAGCACAAGGAAAGAGATAATGTGTTTGCTATCATTCCTTAGTGCTGGTTTATATAGATATATTTCCAGACTGGAGCACAAAACCAGTAGCAAGCATAGAAGCAGAGGAATGACATGTTTCTCTCATTACCATCTTCCCTGAAGTACTGAAGGTTGACAGAAAACCTAACAACCTGGCTTGCTTTGTGCTTCATGACTGGGAGCAGGTATATAATAGTACCGTTAAACAAAGCACTCAAGAGTTTTAGCTAGATGACTACATAAACATGAGCCTGCATTTCCCTTCTAAATGCAGCCTCTCCCCGGTTAACCAGATCTATTACCTCCCTACCAGAAGCAAATCTTTTGACTTTTCCTGATGAATAGACTGCAGTCCATACAGCATCACAAAATCACAGAAAGATTGAGGTTTGAAGTGACCTCTGGAGGTCATCCGGCCCAACCTCCTGCTGCTCAAGCAGAGCCACTCAGAGCTGGTTGCCCAGGACTACGTCCAGATGACTTCTGAGTATCTCCAAGGTTGGAGACTCCAAAATCCCCCTGAGCAATCTCTGCCAGTGCTCAGTCACCCTTACAGTAAGAAAGTGTTTTCTGATGTTCAGAGGGAACCTCCTGTTTCAGTTTGTGTGCATTGCTCCTTGGCCTGTCACCAGAGACGTCTGAAAAGAGCCTGGTTCTGTCTTCTTTGCACCCTCCCTTCAGGTACTTATATACATTGGTAAGATCTGCCCCCTGAGCCTTCTTTTCTCCAGACTGAACAGTCCCATCTCTTCCAGCCTTTCCTCACACGTGAATGAGATGCTACAGTCCCATCATCATGTCTGTGGCCCTTGGCTGGACTCTCTCCACTATGTCGATGTGTCTCTTGTACTGAGGAGCCCAGAACTGGACCCAGCACTCCAGGTACGGCCTCACCAGTGCTGAGCAGAGGGGAAGGAGATCACCTCCCTTGACCTGCTGGCAATACTTTATCAAATGCAGCCAAGGATACCATTAGCCTTCTTCATTGTGAGGGCACATTGCTGGCTCATGTTCAACCTGGTGTCCACCAGGACCCCCAGGTCCTTTTCTGCCAAGCTGCCTTCCAGCTGGGTGGCCCTCAGCATGTACTGGTGCATGGGGTAGTTCCTAGGTGCAAGACTCTGCACTTCTCCTTGTTGAACTTCATGAGGTTCCTGTCAGACCTTCTTGTCTGTTAAATAATATTTTTTTCCATTTTCTTAACAGAATTCCTCACTGTCCCACAGAATATATAGCACCGTAGCACCCCATGAACTACAGAAAGTGCTTCCTGTTCAGTGTGGTAAGATGAGGGAAGTTTGGCTGATGAAGTGTTTTCCCTGGCAGCATGTCCTTAAACACTTTACACTGGAAAAATACAACCTTCAATACCGTATTGATTTTCTCACTACATTCACTGCATCTTCCTAGATATGCTTGGAAAAAAAATCAATCAAAATAATCCTCAGCTATGACATGATATCCCCATCCCCACTCCAAATAAAAGGCACCCTTTCTGCTCAGCTGACTTCACAAAAGCACCACTAAGGCGAGTATCTTGTAAGAAGGTCAGACTGACTGGGTTGACGCACCAAGCTGTGAAACAGCAAGCCTGGAGGCAGAAAGTACCACTTGCACGCACCACTCTCAGAGGTGGGCTAATAAATGGGGTCAAATAGAATGAAATACCACCCCACCCCCCAGACTTAATGGCTGCAGATTCACTGTGGTGGGGAAAAGCCAGCAGCAAATAGGAGTCAGAAAACAGAAAAGGCTGGGGGAAGTTGAAAAGGCAGTCCATAAGCAGTTCTGCCTCCCTAGAGCTTTCATGCCAGATTTTGCTATAAAAAATACCTGGTATCTAGAATACACTGATCGAAATAAAGAGAAATGTGAATTAGGCTTCGTAACGAATAACTTGGTGGAAAACCGGATTTCCAAAAGTATTCAGCATCTACTTGCTCCCACCAACTTCAACATAGGCACTATCTTCCTGAAGATTATATTAGTCAGGTGATAAACTAACTTCAAAATCTTTAAGAACAGCAAACAAAGCAAAAAAACAAACAAACAAACAAAAAACCCACCAAAACTTCCAGGCCACAGCACAATCATAAAGAACATTATAGATCTGCACAAACTGTAGTTGAATTGTCTGACACTGATCTGAAAACCAGTGCAGTCTACATGGTGCAAGAACTTCCAGGTGGTGGGATCTCTGTGAAGAAAGAACAGCCAAATTCTTTGGTAGCTGCTGGCTTCAGGCAGCCCTTACAAATGGCCCAGGCATGGGAAACAACCCTTGAAATTCTGATGTGTGAATCAGGTAACAATAAAAGTTGTTATTTCCTCAGACTGGGTAAATAACTTCCCAGATACAGCTGATAACTTGTTTTCACAGCTTTTTCATTACTTGTTTAGTGCTTTGCTGCTTCTATGAACACTAGAAGTAGCAAGATAATTTTTTTTTTACATCATGTGACCTTTATTTAAGACTTAGGTAACAGAACTGGGGCTTTCATGTCATTTCTAAACTGGGAGAAAATAATGTCACCATTTTAATGATGATCATATTACCAAGTTTTTTTAAAACAAAGTGTAAAAAGAGGGGGAAAACAAATGATACTGCATTGCTAGCACAGGACAGAAACTTTTCTTGATGCACAGTTTTTCTCATCACTGTTTTTCAATTTCACACAGGGAGAACTTAATGCTGCTACGAATTTTGCCATACCTCTTCCCACATCCATGAAAACTGAGTTACAATTCCAGCAGCACTAGAACAGATCAGGGTTAGTTTCAGGCTCACCTTTCCCATTTCACATCAACCATACCTCACAGCATCTAAACTCTGCAGGCACATCTGGCTGATCCCCTTTCTCACTCTCTTGCTTCCAGGAGAGCAATATCAATGGAGATTGGGTGAACTGAATCATTGAGAAAGCAGGGGAATAGCAGGTTAATGTTTAAATATGGGTAACATTCTTGCCTCTTCAGCACACTGTATTTCCTTTTTTACAGATAATTTAAAGGATTCAGAAGAGAGAGAGAGAGCAATTCCAAGTGACCAAGAGCCTGGGAGGAAGAAAGTGACTGTCACCTGTAATAGTTTCCTCAGGAGGAATGCCAGAAGAAATCTCCTTGCATCTCATTTACAGAAAATCACCACCTTTACTCCATCCTCGTTAGGTATCCAGCAAACACTAACAGAAAAGCCTTATTTAAACAAAAACACTCTTCTGTTAATGTTTGCTGGGTAACTTCTAACTTGAACCTTGAATTTAATTTTTTCCTGCGTGATTCACAGGTTTCAATAATACTGATATTCCCCCCCCGCCCCCAACAGGTCCTTACTACTTAAAGAAATAATAATAATTCACACTGAGAAGCAACTGTAGGGAGATGGGAATTTATACATTTTTGCTAAAATTATTTTTCTATTTCTGCTGGCCTTTGCTGCTGTTGTTCTTACTCATCACAGAAGCACTGGTGACTTTAATAGAATTCTGACTCATCTCTTGCTTTATGAACAGATGATATCTTCCACACATACATGCAACAGGTCTGGATACAAACAGCAGTGAGTAAAAAGGTTGAGATAGAAATGGATGATTATCTGAACCTCTGGGTCCTGGATAATGTAGAGCAAATGCAGAAAATGTGGAGCAAGCCACAACTGGAAAGGAAGATTAGACATTAAAAGGCAGGACAAAAAATCCTTCCCAAATCAGCATCAGCATAAAGCAAAGGAGAAAAATCGCAAATTAATTCTCATCTCTGCAGCAAAGTCTGTAACATAGTCTGACTGATGCTGATGCTTGTTTTTCTTGTTTTTCTTTTTTCTTTCCAAATCTCTCACCAATACTCACATATACACAATGGGCAGACAAGTGGGAGAAAACCCTGATTTAAGAATGCTTCTTCAAAACAACGTCCTTAATAACAAAATTAACTCAGGGTGTCAGGAGTTAAGCCATGGTTGTGCTTGGAACCAACTTGCTTTATACGGATGAAACTGCAGACTGTTCTAAAAAGTAAAATGGATGTCTTTTTGCTTTTGCCATTTAGGTAACAGGACATTCAGCCATACAGCTTCTTCAGAAAGGAAATGACCAAAAGGCCTCCCACCTCATGGGATCTTTGAGGATTATCTCCCTCCTCATAAGTCTTTGGCTGGCTTTCCTCCACATGGTTTCCATTCCTCCCTCCTTGATCAGCCCCACCAAACGGCCAGCTTCCGTTTGACTCCGAGTCCTTTTCTTTACTCTCATTTCAGACATTCTTAATTTTCTCCACTGTTTCTTGCTATCTCCAAAATGCCGAATGCTCTCTTTGTTTTTCTGTATTCGTTTGTGCAAGATGAGACTGCAGAACAGCAAAGAGAAGTCTGGGCAGTCTCACTTAGTGCTGTTTCTTGTTCCTTTGGGGCCTCTGGCCTCAACTCCAGCTGTTTTCAGTGCGGCAGTCAAGGCTGGAGGACCTAAAAGAGTCAGAGCGTCCTGAGAGAGATCAGTGAGAATAAACCAAACACCAGCCTCCCAGTCCTACCACTCCAGCAGAGGCAAAACCACAAGTCTTCCCTAGAAGTTAAGGTAAAGCCTCCTTCATTTTTCCTTCCTGACAGTGAATGAGTGAAAAGAGACACACAAGCTGGACTAGATAAAATGGCCGAAAGCCAGATCTTTCTGCTAAAAGCTGACTGACAGGCAGACTTGGCTAGAATTTGGCCAGTGGTCAAAAGCAACTCACAGCTGCCCTTTTCACTTCACCTGTACAGAAAGACAAGAAAGATCAATTGCACACTTTAATTGCTAGTGAACTCAATCAACAAGCTCTTTGTACTAATCCATCAGGGAAGACACAAATCCATGAAAATATTATAATAGCCAGCTTTTTAATTTTAGTAACTATGCAAATAAATGCACATTATCTGCAGCCATTGTATGTTCTGGCAAATTTCCATGCAGCACTCGGGGTCAAAGTCCACAGGCATCCAATCTGTATTTTGCACTATGTTGGGATATTAAACGGGTATCATCAAGGCGCACTGTCCAGAATAAAAAACAACATCATCTCCTGCATAAACACATGTTATGTTGGATAGACAACAGCATCAGCTCAATGACAAAAATGTATCTGAAGTGGGATTTTTTTCTCTACCGGATTTTGTGCAAGAGTCCTTTTTTTAAGGATGATGGAAGAAGGTAGCAGAGCAGTTACAGTGACTATTATTAATCAAGTAATGCCTGGCAGGAGACTGCAAGTCTAAAATATTAGTTATCGTTGTGCAAAAAAATCCACAACCAAAACCCAAACGTGTTGAGGGAAGAACTTCTCACCCTTTTAATACTGAAAGATCTCATCCTGTTTGTATCCAATACAAAAAATAATGCATTTCAATATAACAGCCAGAGTTGCAGAAGATGGTAATTTGTGGACAGGATGTGGGAATGCAGCTTCCACCACCTCTGACATCCTAATACAAAGTCAAAACATAGCACCAACATATGAGAAAAAAGGATTAATTCTTCTCTTCAGAAGGAAATTACTAGCTACTATCTGGTATCTCACCAGTAAAATCACCTCTCTCCAGTCCTGAACTTTTACTGTTTCTACTTTCAGAGCATGAATGGTGAAACTTCCAGCAGCTGAAAATGCTGCAGCAAGAAAGAGGCCATTAATGGGTGGAACACACACCCAGATGGTGGAATAAATGACATATCCCATAAAGAACTATTAGTTCTCTTATTTTCAGCAAAAGCAAAGAATTTGCAGGAAAACAGATCATCTTCCATCCTGTAGGGTTGGAGGCCAGGTGAGTGGAAACTTCTTGTATTGCAATTATTGCTTCAAGAGAACAAAAATTACAAGAAGCGGTGTTCTTTTCTCCAATGGTAAGTATTATAACAGATCAAAACTCCTGTGGACTAAAAAGCTCCAGGAATACATCCGCGATAAAAAGGATAATAAAGGATAAAATGTATAACAATTATGAACAAGCAATACTAACAATAACCTAGTATAAGAAGCACTGAATATAAAAGGGAGGAAAAAAAGTATTATTTTTCTTTGTTACTAGAAAGAGATGTCTCTCACACAATGCAGCACTAATTAGAGAAACAATCTGAAGGAAATAAAGACCTTAGTGGGAAAGCTGTGCTCTTCCAAACCAAGGAATATGGAACTTTATGTTCACGAAACCAGTCTGGCTTCTTGCCTAGATTCCCATTAAGTATTGGTCAAATACCTCGGATAACAGTGAATTTGCAAGAGTGGTATTTAAAGGATGTGTTCATGCAGCAGGCATGTATCTCTTATACTTTTTCGAAACTTTTGGTGTGAGGGCTAAGGCCACCAATGTCACACTTATTCCATGTAATTTTTAGTTTTGCCCTAAGGATCATCAGACAAAAATGCAGTCAGATAGACAGGTGAACACAGACCATAAATGGCTGAATAAAACAATACGGCTGGAACCATTTTATAAAGGCTTTCAACTGTATCAGCTAAAAGCTGTGGAATCCATTCAACTGTGAAAGGGGTCAAACCTGAAGTAATGCAACAGTATATGGGAAAATTATCGGGGGATCAAAGCACTGCTGAGTTTTCATCTTTGTTACTGAAAGGGTGAGACCTAGACACCATCATCTTACCCTCAAAAAATGAAACTTTTGCAGGATTAAGTCAGTTTGATCTGAAAAGTGATACCTCCACTAAGAAAAATGAAATTTCACAATTTAGAAATTAAAATGTTCTCTTCTCAAGTTGACTCAAAAAGAGGTACCATCAGTGGCATCTCATTAATGACCTTATTATATCTCCCCCTTTTGAAGCAGGTACCCAAACTCCAAATCAGCCTGAATGCTCTTACCCAGGCTGAGATGGTTTCAGCAGACCTGAGAAGAGTGACTTCACTGCGGGCTTGTGCTACGTCAGACACATAGCATGGCTTGTAATTTCCAGCGCTGTGGAAAAGCGGCATACAAAGAGGTGTGCCCAGCTAAGATGATTATCATTTTTCACCACAAGAATGACCATTTCAGCCCTAGTCCTTCAGAACACTTTCTACCTACACTGCCTGCTGGATGGCTCCATGGGAAGGAGCTCACATCTGAACTATTGTGCTTTCTGAATTCCAGTTGTTTCTCAGAAACGAGCCAATGCCAAGTACTTTAGAAATTATTAATTCCAGCAATTCTTGCTCCCTCGTGGTGAATCAAGGATATTCTTGGAGTCCTTCCAGCCTGCTAGCTTTTTTTGGTTTATCAATCAGACATGGAAATAGATATACTTCAGTTCTTTGTAAATCTAAAAGCCAAGGATCACGGAACATTTTTATAAGATGCTTACATCAATACCAATACTGCATAGGAATGCCTTGAACAGTCACTTCTGTTCTTCTATCAGTAATCAAATGCCCTATGACAGAGAGGCGTCTTTATGAGCAAGTAAAAAGCCATTAAGATCTAAGACCATAGTCATTATATGTCTTCCCAGCTTCTTATCTGGCTAGTGCCAAGAAAAGAAATTGTGCTGGAACACAGGATGACCATTAACCCTCCTTGGCAAGTACAGGGGACATACAACCTATACTCCTTATGCAGATCAAAGGGTTAAATAATTTCTGTATGTCCAAAGTTAGGACAGTAAAATGCTTTAATTTCTCATGGGTGGATGATAAAGTTCTGAGGAAACAGTTGCTGTAATGGGGATACATAGCACAAACAATAGTTGCAGCAGTCAGTTTGAGGCACTGTGTGTTTTCAACTTCTTTTTTTTCCAGGGAAGACTGGATAATTTTTGTCAAACTGTAAAGTTTTTTTAAGATCTCATGTGCAGTTATTCATCTTTTTTTCTCATTCTCTGCTAAAACAGCCTTCCCTGGAGGTGCAGCACATGTTGCTGCAATAAGAGTGACGTTTAAGGAGCTGAATGCCAAACAGGAATCCTTGCTATTGAAATGTCACAGTCAGCTACTGTGATACAAATGTAGGTGATGCCAGTGGAAGAGAGTTGGCTCCTTACTCCTCACTTCACATACGTTACAAAGAGCAGCTACCCTGGCTTCACGGTGGAGGTAGTACAAGTGACTCTGTTGCTCTTCCCTAGAACTAGGAAAAAGGTGGAGCTACACAGAAGCTCGTAACACTTAGAGATAAGTTATATAACTAACAAAGAACACCAGTGTTTCTAAAACACCAGCAACAGTAGGAAAGTATAAGGGGTTTATAGAGCCAGGCATGAGGCTGTCTTTTGGAATATCCCCCTGTGCCATAGAAGCACTGCACAACACAGCACAGCAGGCAGACTGGGACCCTTGAGAGAGGCTCGGGAAACACTGCACCTTCTGGCATCACACTGGGCTTCATCCCAGCATACCTAATTCTTACAGTTCCAAATCTTAAATTAACTGACAACATTTGTAAATCCAAGGGGAAATTATACAAAAATCCGCAAAGAGCTAATCCACCTTTGGTATCTTGCCTCACTCCACTGACAAAGTCAGAGGTGGGGCTGCTCATGAAAATTAGATGTCACTAAGAAGACGACAACTGCTGGAAGTCAGTAATGGCACCATGATTCCCATTCTCACAACCAGTTTGTGACCAGCCTCACCGATTTCCACAGTACCTCTTTCACCATCACCTGTTTTGAACAGGCAGAAATTTAAGACCCAGTGTGGTTTTACATAAAATTACTTTCTTGCTGAATAATAGCTGAAAACACATCTAATAATAATTTGTAATGTTGCATGGCTTTTTATTTGTGCAGAAGAGGGACTGGGAAGGCAGAGAAAGTACTGCTTAGGATACACAGTCTGCACGGATAGATTCTGACCACTTCACAAAGGTTCCACTGTGCTGGGGAGTTTGAATTGCTGTCTGTTTCTTGGTGGATACTCACTTCATCCCAAGCAGTCTGAAGGAAAATATCTTGGCTTACAAAACCTGGCCTGTTAATGTCCAGTCATCTGTACTGAAAACCACGGATAAAAGGCCCCGTTCTTAGCATTGTAGCATTGTGTCACTACCTCAAGCATATTTTATCACCTGAGGCTTCATGTCTCTAGTATTCAGTATGTTCATAAGCGAATAAACAAAATCTCAATTATAATGTAGAAATAAGAGTCTAAAATAAAGCCAAGCAACTTATGAAAATCTGTACAATGCTTTGATTACATACTTCGGTTTTCAAAATCTTAAATTTGCATTATTTATTTATTTATTTAATACTCATTCTTTAAAAGAGAAAGGGAAAAGGCAGGAAGAAACAGCAATCTATGTCTACTATTTCAGCGACATGTGCCATAGGCTAGATTGCAGAAACACAAAGGGCTGGTCAAATGCAGGACTACTGCAACCCCACCATAATAAGTGACAGTATTTGACCAAAACCACAGTGCTGTAGAAACACTTTAATTAAATACCTATTACTGTGCAAATGAATGTAAACATAAAAAGATGCTGTGTTTCACATTCTGTATTGTACTAATAGCAATTAGATCTTGCATATGAAGTGAAAAAGAAAGGAAGGAAAGTAATGTACGTCTGCTTTATAACTTCATGTGTCTGCCTCTGAGACACACAGTGAACTACTTGACAGATAAACAATCATGCACCGCCCCTGAACAATATATAACCTGCATGCTGTGCAATGCAAATGTAGTCTAACCATTATAAACTGTGATGGTTAGTAGCCAGTCACTAGTCCTGTGAAAATAAATTGTTATGGATGGCTGCCTCTGCAGCATCCAGTGGACTGCTTGACCAGGGAGATGGTGGAATGCAGAATGCTGTCAAGTTTTGTTCTTCAAGGCTTTATCAACACTGCTATCATTGTTACCCTCTGCAGTTGATGTGACAAACACTAAGCCAATAATCTGTTCATCAAATATCTCAGATCTCCCCAGTTGTCAGTCGGGTCTCTCTCTCCCACGGCCAGCAGTTTTGTTGGAAGTTTCTGCTTGAAAAGGTTCCAAAATTGGTATATGGCCATGTATGATACATAGTCCCACCAATGTTACCATTCATCAGAAAAGCTTCCACTGGCAGCAAAAAATTTCATGGCATTTGATTTGCTTTTGGGGTCAATTGTTGCACAAAAACTTACAAACAGAGCATACTTTACATCAGCTAACGTTATTGGGATATTGGCTTAGGGTAACTCTTGAATGGACAGTACAATTTGTTAGACAGGAGACTGGGTTGCTGTCTGGATGGTGGATTGAATCTCCATGTAAAGGTCCTTGCAGGGGCATCTTACTTGGATTGGATAAACCTCCTTAAAACACAGTTCTGTCCAATTTTTATAATCCAGTTAGCCTGTGGTCCTACATGACCACTGCAAGGTGTGAATAATTCACTATAGATTACCTTAACCTACATAGAAAACATTTCTTAACTATCTAAAGTATGTACAAAGACTGTCCTACATGATCCTTGCTTCTCACATAGGAACAGTTTCTGTGGATTGCCTTATCCTTGTACAATTGATTAGCTTTGCAGCACGAACCGTCTGGGAATCTCTGGGACAACCAGATTCTCCACCCAGGATGTTAATCATCACATTTAAGCATACAAATAGGACTAGGCACAGCAGGGACTGAACTGACTGAAATTCCCACTGGGACAACTCATGTAACAGTCTGTCAAATACTTGTTATGCAGATGGCCAGCAGTTCAGTCAATCGCCTAGTTTCAACCTGGCCTGCTGGCTCAAACTAGCCCTTTATCTCATCTATGCAGATGACTATGCAGACGACTGGACTACTCTGGGAATTAGTAACTTAAGTGCATCCAGAGTAGACACAGGCACAGCCCTAAGACCCACGTACACTACAATTGTCATTAAACTTTGTTTTTCTGCTTAAATCTCATAGCTCTTGCCCATCTATCTGACCAAATGATGTCAGCATCTGACCCAGTGAACTGCCTTCACAGTTCAAATGGAAGTGGCTAAGGAGTGACTCATCTCGTGCTTAAGTCAATGCCTAAAGTTAGTTGATACCTATGCCACATATTATCCCAGCTTGGTTTTGCTCTCTGGATCACACCACTGCTTTTGAGTGAGTGTGCAGACTACATCAACATTTCTGTTATGAAATCACTTAAGGCAGCACTGGTAGTGAGATTTGCGGTCTGTTTCTCAGAACAGTAAAACCTGGAACACTGTCCATGTATGCAGCAAAGTATGGAGCTTTTCACATTTTACTTTCAGGTCAAATGCTTGTCTATTGCAAAAACTTATTCACCATCCCTACTTTCAAGTTCACAGATCAGTTGCAGCATGTTTGTGGGCTGAACTATCTAAAGGACATGGCTTTTTTTCTTTACCAGTGATGAAGAGACTGTGTTTATCTGGGCTATCAAGATTTATACACAGCAGAGCAGGCAACTGCTCGATTCTACCTTCTGCTTCCCTCAGTTCACCTGATGTTGTCAGCAGTCTGTCAGGCAACATCTGGGAAAACAAACTCATCTCATTGTATTCCACACATTACACATACAGTACTGCTTTATCAGCTGCTCCTTCTGCTCTGGGCCAATGCAGATCACAATGGGTTTAATGCCTATACTTCCCTGTGAGTGTACTGACATGAGATTCCACGTTGAATAATGAACTGTAGAAGCTGAGTGCTCATGTTTGCACATTTTCAGTAGTTACAGAGTTCTTCCTTTCAGACTGAACTGAAAAAAACACAATATCCTGCAGCTTGGTATTTGCAAGCCACAGCTGGGTCTTCTAGATCAATGTTTCACAGGTACGTTTTTTTCTTTTATTTAATGTTCAAATAAGACAATTTCAGCTTCCAGTTATTCTATGGGACGCATTGCTGTAACAGGTACATGTACTGCATTAGGAGCAAAGCTGAATAAAACAACTCACGTGATCATATAAAAGTGAATCTACACTGCCAAGTAACTTTCCAGTTTGTAGCCACAGACATATGACGACATAAATTTGGAAGAGTGATGTGTGGGCCATACTGAGCAGAACAAGAATAAAGTCTGCAGCTATGGAATGGCTCAATTACTCGCACCATTATCAGCTGCCCACTCTTCAAGGATGCTCATTGATGATCACTAACTGCATGTAGCAAGTTTAGTTTATGGAAGAAAGTTGCACTGGCAATTCAGTTCACAATCTGAAGTTGAGGGAGAGCCTTTAAGCACAGATCTCCCTTGTGGTTATTGCCAAGGCAATGAGAAGACAGGTCAATTTATGTCAGGGGAGGTTACAAGTGTCTAAGTAAACTGTTAAAGTCATCAAACTAGCTGTTTAAAAGAAATACATCCATCAAGCTCCTGCCTCAACCATGTCTGATCCTTTTCCTGGAAATGCTATTATCCTTGCCTAAGCTCCCCAGCCAAGTCTCCTCCTATTCCCCCATCCCCTACTATGTGCCTCAAGTAAAGACAGACCTCTCCCTGGCCATCCCTTCCTATGCTCCATCCCTCTTCCAAGCAGGCCAGCGTTAGTTTGACAGCACCTGTCTCTAGGGAGAGAATGAACGTAGGCTCTTTGTGGTGCAGGATGAACATGCACAGCTGTGTCACCCTGCAAAAAGAAAAATGTTTTCTCTAAATATTAAAAGGAACATCTGACATGCTTAATTCACAGCAGCAGACAGAGTTGGTTGGTTTGCTGGCCCTAGAAACGCTGGGATAATCACTGATATCTTGTCTTCCCATTCTTGCAATGAAGTGTCTAGTTCTTTAAAACCTGAAAGATTTTAAAACCTCAAGTTCTTTAAAACCTAAAACCTAGTAAACATCTACTCCAGAGCCTTATTTTCTACACCTTCCTTCAAGACACTGGTTGCTCTAAGCTAAATGGCAAGTATTTTAAGAACTGCAGGGTATGTTAAGAAACATTGCCAAATATTTTAGTCTCCAAATTTTGTCTTTTACAGAATTAGTACTCTAGTGAAAAAAAACCTGTTGCCTGAACTCTAAATAGCTACTTGAAAACAATAAAGCATCCATAATATTTATGGAGGATCTAATGTTATATGCTCTCTTGCACTGTTTGAGCAGGAACAGGAGCAGAAAAGCGACTCTTCCCCGGACTTCAGGGCTTAAGCTAACATGCAGCTCCTGCTCCATTGCAAGTAAGAGGCTGCAAGTTCATACATACCCAAAGGGAAAAAAACAAATATGAAATGAAACGTTTTCTGAGGCAGCTAAAATATATTCCAAACTAATGAAACACTGGTGAATGAAAGCTAAGCAGAAAATTCTCGAGCTATTGTTCAGTCTAAACCCTTTTAAATGTCAGCAATTGGTATTGATTACAGGGTTAAAAAAGAACTATGCAGGGTCATTAAAGCTGAAACACAGTACGTATTGTAACACTGGATTCATAGACCACTTTAGAGGAAGGTAGACTTTCTAGTAAACAATCCAGTATTGGCTCTATGTTTTCCTAACACTGGACAGCATAATATAACTCCCAAGAATACAGGTGAAATACATGAACCCAAAAGAATCATTAAAGCTGTTCTAGAGGCTATGCTGGAAACAAATGAGATGAGCTCCTACAGCTGTCCGTAAACGGCTCCTCCATCTTTGCGAAAACTTGCAGATTGATCTGGACGTGAGCCAGCATCACACCTGGCTTTTTAAAACTCTATTTATATTTACAACTCTTTGCTGTCCTTTGGCAGTGTCTGTCACGTTCACCTATGCTGAGTACTATTTCATACTGTTTTTTGGCTACTGAAATCAGGGAAATTGCTTGGTATGCAATATGATGAGCTCTAAGCAAGAGCGGCAGACCTGGAAAGATGTATTTCTGCATCAATACCTGCATCTAGTAAGAAAGTAGTCCGCAACCTAGAGCCCATGGATTACATGCAAGGCAGTCCAGTGTTGCTTTAGGCCACCAGCCATATAAAAATTCAAGTTGAGTGACGAAGGAGGGACAAACAAGACTTTGCTCTGTAGCCTCATATCTGCATGGTGTTTTGCCTATAAATCAGCAAGCTGGGGATCATAGAAGTAAGCTCTCTTGGTTATTATTTACTTAACTAGATTGGACCATACCCAAATGACCAGAAGGAAAACACTAAGATGTCTGTCTTCCCCAGCTGAGAGGCTAATTAAGCACTGTAAAACCCTACAATTTGCAGAAAAGCACATGTAACATAGACATGTACAAGATTTACAAGAACAAACCTCCTCCTTGCTATGAAGCTACAAGGAACAGAAGGGAGATATCTAGCTAATTAGGTTAATATCAGCTTATGGCTTTATATAGAAAGACCAATAAAACAATAAAAACGGCTAGAAACAAAATAGTTTTCTCAAGAAACATTTTTTCCCTTTTCCATCTTGTTCTACAACTTTTTGCACTCAAGATTCTGCAACATGATATGCTTTGAATTTACCCCTTAATTAGCACAGCAATTTGCAAAATTTTGTTTTTCCTTTTTTCAGGGTGCTGTTCAGAACAGTCTGATAAATCATACAAATTACTGCCACCAACTCCAAATGCTAAAATCTGCATACTTCATTCTACCTCCACAGCTAAAAAACGTGCAGCTCAAACTTAATGCTGTGCTTCCATGATCTAATTTAAACTTTGTAACTATGAAAAGAGATAATCACTTTATGCTTTGAGTAAGTGATTTTTTTTTCCCCTTGGAACTTGCCTTTCTTTGTATTCATTCCTTCCAAAAGGGCATACAGATAAGAAAGGTAGCTATTTCAAGATATAATATTGGAACTTGTCAGAGTGTGTGTACTTATAGTATTATGCAGGGAAGTTGAGTGTTTCCAGTAACAGACTTGGCCTTATTGAACACGATACTTCAGATTCCACCATTGCTACTAGAAAGAAGTATCCTTAAAACATAATGTGATCAGATGCAATTGAACTGAGGCAGCCAGAATCCTCTTGATAGCAGGTAAAATTCTAAGCTGCTGAACAACATATTCTATTAGCAGAGAAACTGCACTGATTTTAGCTATTTAGTATCTTCTAGTTATGTGTAAATGGGGTTACCATCATGTGGGTCAGAATTAGTTTTGGCCAGGGAGAATATTTTAGCCAGCAGTTCTCTCACAAGTCACCAATCCGAAGAGATGGATAAAAAAAGGGATGACATGAAACCAGAGGTGTATGAGTAACATTTGTGTTTGTCTTTCTTTACCTTGAGCTCATCTGCATCATAGAAGTCTATTCGCACAGCAGGGACCATCCATGTCTGGAACAGAGTCGCCAGGATCTGTTTAGCAATTGCATCTGCGATGAGGTGGAAGTGGAGTGGGTTTCGCCTAATATGAGAAGGGAGAGAAATGCATTATTTCAAAGGTTTCTAATTGCTATTGTAAAAGGACATCAGAACTTACAAATCTTTATCTCTGCCTAAGGTCTTATGATAAAGCGTACAGCATGTTCAGTGGAGTCCTGCTCTGTGGCCAAAATGCTGAGACACTTAAAATTTGAATAAACATGACCGTAACAGAAATGTTGGATCAGTTTCTGGGTGGTTGTAAATATAGTTCCTTTGACTTCAGTGGAATGTGATGATTTGTATCAGTTAAGGATCTGGTCCTTTCTCCCAGCTCCTTAAAAGAAGGCCAGGTTAATCCCCCTTTGGGGATCTGAGCTGTAAAAGGGTTGCTTTCAGTTTCTAGGTCAACCTCATAATTTATCTTTCTAGTAAGAACAGTTGTCTGTAAAGAAGTAGGGGTGGAGTGGAAGGTCAAAAAATAATCACCTGAATGAGGTGAAATTCCAGGACCACTGAGTTTATATGCATCTTTTCTACAAAGCAAACTTGGGGTATCTGCAGCTATTCCATGGCAACCCAAAAACTGTATGTTTCAGTGAGTACCTTCTAGCTACTGGCACAGTGAACAGGATGGAGATCTCTCCATGTGGTTGTTTCTAAGAGGTAAGGAGGGATGAAGAAAAGCCGGAAGAAAGAAAATACTTTACTTCAAAACAGCAGATTTGGGTTCACCTCTGTAGTTACAGGACTTGGACTAAGTGAAAAGCTTCAAAACAAGATGAGTGAAGCCAGTATCAGCAAGGATTGGCAGGGCTTGACAAAGTACATGGATTTTTCTATAGTAATGTGAACTTGGACATTACAAATACCATGTTAAAATCCCTTAACCTGGCTTCTCTCTTTAGTAAGCAACAGAGTCTGATCTTTACTCAACTTCTGTGGTTGGAGTACCAAAACCTGCCAGTGGAAGTTAATCACAATTTGTAGCCTTCCATGTTTATCCTTAGCTTAGCAACCTCCCCTTTCAGCAGAGAAGGACAGGGTTTGCAAAAGCCACTAAGAAGACAGAGGCTTCATTTAGATTTCAGCATTGGCTCAACCTTTCTTCAGAAACCCAGGGTGGAATAGTGGAGTCTCATTTCTGTGAAACTTCTAAAGGTAAATGGGTATACTTTTTCATGTAAAAAGAGGAGCATTTAGTTTCAGATGCTGGTTAAAATGGAAGATGACTGATGCTACTACATTCTGCCGTGTGAACAAGAAGTGAGGAAATCTATGTTAGTTCAGGCCAAGGTACTTCTGTTACACTTTTGGGCTTAACGCAAAAGACGAAGGCTATTTCTGTCTCCATTTCCTGCATTAATGAACAATATGTGCCTTTCTCTTTAATGCTACTCTTCTTGCTTTGATGAGTAATACTGTTTCTCACTGAATAAAAGTCCACAAGAAAAAGTAAAAATACGTGTAACATAGTACCATAACACACCTCTCAGCAGAAACTGAAGATTGTTGTGAGAAGCAATGCATGGCTGGATTTTGAAGTGTTAGAAATACTGCACCTAAGATCAAATCCAGTATCTAGGGATGCCAGTGAAGCTGTTGCACTGGCTTCAAGGGCACTGTGGATCACATTGTGTTTACAGGAAAAGCAGAAAAGGGCTGGTTAGAAGACTTATATATGAGATAATCATGACACACAGCTGATCTGCATTTAACAATATCCTAAACACTAAACCATGACACAGTTTCCAAAAAGACACAGGTCTTTTAGTCTCCAGCTTGCCCTGGAGTGAGGATGGGAGAGGGAAAGGCACAGGCTGCCAGCTGCTGAGTGTCCCATTACCAAGCTAAAGGGATCACAGCAATTATATCTGCTTCACCAGCCCAGCAGGAGGGAAGAAGAGGACATCCTGACTCATGCAGATTCCGCAGTAACCAGGCACCTCGCCAAGAAAAAATCAGGAAATATCAGTGATCAGGAAATACATTTCATTAGCAGAGAAAAGGCCAAGAGAAACAAAGTACACCACCAGTGGCTTTGGGTACAGGCAAAGCAGTATCTCAAAGCAAATATGTGTTGAATGTCAACATACGCATCCCATACAGGTCCCTCTGCTTAGCAGAGGCTGAGTCTGGTATCTGGTAGGACTACTTCCCAGCTGGTGTGCTTCAGTAATGTCTTTTCCTTTATTTCAGGGTCATTTATCTAGATATTGCAAAGTAGAATAAGAAGAGTAAAAAAATCCGTTAAAACCAAGAAAGCTGCATCTTCTTTGAAACCGTTATTTAGTTAAATGGAATTGATATAAAATATTTCAAGATGAAACACACTAGTTGAAAAGAAAAAATCTGATACAAAGATACTCAGATGTTCAGTAGCAGTTTATACTTATCTGAATGACCCAGAGTGTATGAAGCTTAAATGGGAACAAGCAGGTGACATTTTCTTTAGTTCGGCTCCTACTGGGAAAAAGAAAAAAGGAGTGGTTGTACTCCTACACAGAAATCTCTTTCAAGTTGTTAGCCTCATGGTAAAGATTCAGCTGGAAGGAAAGTATGTGTCACAGGCAAAGCAGAAGATTATCAGTTACAGAAGTATATCCCTAGAACAGAATAGTGACCTGCTGACATCTACAATTAAATGTGCCTCAGCCACAGAAAATTTTACTCCAGACAAGATTTTAGCTATGTTAAATTTGAGTTTTAGCATGGTGCTAGAAGCCAACAGAGCACAGACTCACAGATTAAACCTGGAATGCCTTCTGAAGGCAACACTACTAGCATACACACAGATGACATCTTTTACCTCTTCTGGTGTCTTCAACATGCAAAGCCTAAAAGATATGGATTGCTTCAAAGTGTTAATGAAACAAGTTCAGAAGCATAAACATCAACCAACATCCATTGTAAAAGATACAGAAGAGATTCTGTAAGATGAGAAATCTTTCTCAAGACATATGGAAAAGGGATGTCATCATTATTTGCCAACATGACTGAATCTCTGGCTGTAAGAATTAAGGGCATCAATCACGATATTGTGAAGATTCCACTGAAACCTGCATTTTGTTAGACTCAGATGTTCTGCTGTACCATATGGCATCAGTGAATGCTATTCCACTCTTCAGACTGGTCTTCTGGGACAGAGACATTTTGGGATATGAGGTTTATAATACTGAAATCTGTATTGGTTCCTACGATAAGTTAAGAGAAAGCTATGGGGAGAGCTATCCTTCACAGGCATTTAGCAGTTACAGTTTAAAAGTTTGGGAAAGGCAGGGGGAGATACCTAACTCTTCCAGAGGGAGGCTTGAGAGTCCCTCACTTGGGTAACAAGGAAGGGCGACAGGGCCTTTGAAGAAGATCAATGAGCAGCTGAAGACACCAAAGTTTGCTAGTAGAAGTTGAGTGGCATGAAACTGGAAAAATACGATGCTCTAGCTAAAGAAAAACCCAACTTCTTTCTGTTGTGAAGGTAGATCAAGCTATGAAAAGGATTTAAACACTGTGGTTTCCTGCAATAGTAGCAGAGTTAATGAGACGACCCAGAAGCTTCTTTCCAGTTCCCTAAGTGTCAGGACTCCAGTGCAATACATCTTTCTTGGTTTGAAGGGAACCTGGGCTCAGATCTCAGAGAAAGTGATGACCAACACAGACCTCCTCCTCTCTCATTCTAAATGTGAGGTGGACTTCCTTTGACTTCAACTTCTCTAACTAACTCAAAGCACATCTGTGTGTTGTATTTTTTTTTAATGTTTATGTTATATAACTCATCTTCCACTGTGCACATCAAGAAAGGGAAAAAAACACACACGGCAGAGGTTGGTTATACCTTGTACTGTTAGAAAGCACTATACAGTAAATGGTGACAGTATATATAACTATGGAATAATATAGGTCAATATATGACAATTTTGATAAACTTCTTTAAAACAAAAAATGTTTTGGAAAATTCACAGTATTCATGTAAATTTGTATGTTTGGAAGTCAAGGTTGCTATTATCCTGGGTTTCAGAACACACAGCCCTTGAACTCTTGAGTTCTGTAGGTTCCTCACTTCAGAGGCAGGTACTGAAACAGCCAGAGAATTTCTCCCAAGGTCCAGAAATACTTAATCTTGTTTACTTCAAAGATTTTGAACATCTGAATTTTTACCAACTACAACTTTTCACAGTTTCTGCTACATGAAAAATGCTGACTTGTTAACATCTTAATGTGGAAGAATGCCACTTCAAAATACGGGTATTTCCCATCAAGTGGAAACTCAAGGTTTTAACTGCTCTATTTAGAAAACTGCAAATCTTCATATATTAAATTATTTCCACTTATCTTAAGATCAGAACACTGACAAAGTACACTATACAGAAAGAGCACACATTTATTTTCCTAAATTGCTTTCCTCAAAAGTGAATGAGAAGAGATTCTGGCCAAGATTTTCAAGCATGGATGCTTAAATATAGGCTCTTAGGCCTAAATATAGGAGCTTAAATGCATGCTCTCATTTTCAGAATTGCTGAGGTCCTACAAAGTTAGTAGAATGAAAAGAAGTCAGTAATTTTAAAAGTCAGGCTACGAATTTAGGAGCCTATTCTGCGGTACCAATTTCTATATATTTTTTTAATCATGATGTCTTATTTTTGCATTTCAAAACTTCGTATTCTTCATCAGAGTTTTGATCTGCTTGCTCAAGCATTTCTGGCCTATTCTTTCTGAATAGCCGCTGCCAGAGTTAAATACAAAAATCTACAATTGAAAAAGGGAGTAGTGAACCAAGACTCACTCTTCCGTTCTGTACTATTCCATAGCTCAATTGTTAGCTATTCAAAAAGCAGCTGCTTGGTTGCAGTTCTCTCTCTGCAACAGAGGAATTTTATTTTCTAAGAATATAAAAAGGTCAGTGGCCCAGGGGGTTTATTTCTAAAACCTATTTAAGGGAAGCACAACAAGGTAATACCTTTTGTATCTGTAAAAAATGGTTACAAGGACTTCAAACAGAAATTATAAAAGGCAGCTTGGGAATTTTTTTTTTTTTTTTCATAATGCCCGTATGACAATCCCTCTCTCATACCAGGACAATTTTAATGAGAAAATCATTAAGATTTTTCATATCCCTTCACATCCTGTATTGATTAAAATGCTCCCCAAACTGTTGGAGAGATCTTGAAGATGCGCGAGCTGCTCGTTCATGGATATTCTTTTGTTTTAACTTATAGAAGCGCTCTGGGAAATAATAAAAGATATCATGGGCATACACATTTTTTTTAAACATTGTTTTCTCCATTATGCCTCTATTGTCAGGACAGCTAGAAAATATAAAAAGCAGTGTGCATTATTGATATATCTATATGGGTCAGAGAAATCAGTTCATGCTTTATAGTTTTTGCCAGAGGAATCTCCCAGAAAATAGATTGACATGATTGAAAAGTTGGAAACCATAACAAAGGTTTTGAATTCTCAAATGAACTCCATTAAGGCAAAGTGGTCTCCATGGAATAAAGCCATTAGATTACATAAGCTTTAATTATCAGCCAGTGTTGACTAGTGACTCTAAATTGGAAATTACACGTCATCTTTTTTCATTTAATTTAGATTTTCATTTGGTTTGCCTTATTCCATTTGTCCTAAGGAAAAAAAAAAAAAAGTTTATTATTCATACAACAATCTATAACACAGGTTCATATCCTAATCTTAAAAATGGTTAGACATATGCTTAACTTTCAGGCTGTAAGCAGCTTTCTTAAAGTGAAGAGCCTACTTCATATTAGAAAGCATTTGTTCAGTTGACTGGTTTTGTTTACACTACAAGATCCCACCGCCACTGCTATGCCACTATTGCTGCAGGACAGATGGAGCATACAGCTAAAGAAGTAATCATGATGACTTCCCAAAGTGGGACTAACATAGCAGACAAAAAACAAAGAGCAAGCCAGTGTTAGGTGGCACAAAAAAAAAGTCAGTTTTTCACAGATTCTCAGGTTGACTTTGCTGCCAGCAACACATTAGAATTGTGTAATTTTGGCCTTTCTTTGTTCCCAAATGAAACATGGTGTTTAGCATGCCTTTGGAAAAGATAGAGAGTACATTAAAAATAATTTTCACTCTTACTCAAGTCTAGACTTACCTAAGCAGAGACAGAAATGATCTTTGCAATATGAAACGTAAGTTGTAGGCTGTTTCGGTGGCACTGTAAGCTTTACTTTTTTCACAAACTGAGTGCAACATTGAAAATGACCAATGTAACTTGGACCAGTAGTTGCAAAAGTTTCAAGGAGAGTTATTAGCTACAGGACACTGCTTCAGTTTTGAAAAAGAAATGCAGATGCTTTCTGCATACTACTGTATGCATTGTTTGCAAAAGCACTTCCATTTCATTCTGCCCATTTGATGCAGTATCTTTAATTTTTAGTGTTTAGTCTTTGCTCTGGAAAAAACTAAAGTTAAATTGCACTTAGGACACAGTGATATGAGCTTGGCTGTGTTACACTGGCTCAGAGAGAATTTTTTTACACCCCTGCAACAGATTTTAAAAATCTGTCATAATTAGGAAGTAGATGCCCAAGAGAGGAAAGCAGGAAAGTTGCAGACTAGGACTAAGTACTCATTCTGCAAGCCTCCCTCTGTGCAGCACTGCCAATGCATATTTATCAGACTCTGCTAACTCTGCACTATCCCAGCTCTGCTGAGTCTCCTCCTGAGAACAGACTGTCAGTTATGTCAAACTGGGTGTTAAAAGCTGCTGGGATTTTTTGGCGTGAGCATACGTTTTCTAAAGACAAAACTGGAATCAAGCTCCTTTTCCACTGGGAATAAAACACATTTCTGAACTATGGTGTTCTTACAAGGAATCAACCACAACACCCCTTTACTCTCCTCTTCCCACTCTCAGGAACCTGAAGACAGGTATTGTTTCTCAAATGGTTTGAACAAGAAGCTTGCCTGAGTCTCACAATATATATAGTATGACTAGAATCAGAAACTTGTTTTTTTTAGACCTGGCAAGAGCTGAAATATTCAATATGCAGGATCTGCTGCACATTTATGCAAGAGAGAAGAGACAGCACACTCCATCTATAGAAACTCCTGTAGTTTTTATTCTTAATGACCCAGCATCCCTGCTGTTTTGTGTCTCTCTATCTAGCACTCTAGCTCAAAGTGGGGGTATAACAAATATGTTAATGCATGGAAGGAAGATGATTAGACTGACATAGCCTCCTTTTCTCAGAAATTTTCTGTTAGAGAAGTAGGGATTCCTTACAGAAGTAGGGAATTTAGATGCCTCTTTTTGTATCAAAATGTACAGGTAAAACATGCTTTAATTACTAAACTAGATGGAAATGCTAGTAAGAGCGCGTGACATCTCCATGAATTCCAGACAGATTTCACTGAAATCAGTGCTCTTACAACAAACACCAAGTGAACTGCAGCAGGAATAGGCAAGGATATTCAAGTGTGGTTAGTTTGAGAGGCTGTTTAACCAGTAGGTTGTAGTCAAGGTGTTGGCAGGGCAGGATTGAGGTGCCCAAGGAGAACCCACAATGTGCCTGGCTACATAGTAACAGATGTGACTTCTACACAAGCCTCTTCAAGTATACAATACACTTTCCTACACTCTAGTTACAGGCAAATTCTGCACCTTCTATATCAGGTTTGGTTGAACATTGATCATTAGAAACTTCAAATATGGAAAAAGAAACATTCCTTGACAATACGTTTGGAGGCATGTTTGCTCTGCTTTTGCAAAACTATATTTGAGACTGAATGTGGTGATCCTATAAATGAAGGACAAGTAGCCTAACTCTAGAGATCAGGATAGAACAAGCAAAATCCTCCACTGGAAACCTAGAGTCCTTTGAAATGTCTCTTTGGCTTGGCTTATTGGACAATGCCAGCTAGGATGCATTCCCTGGCGCATATTTAGGAGTTAGAAGAAGAGACATCTCCATGCCTGTTTTCACTGATGATCCTCAAGTCAGATGGTGAACTTGCTACTGATGTCATGAAGCATCTACTATCTGAACCAATCACCTCCAACTCTCCTAATTCAATCCTCCTAATGCATATCATGACTTGTCTCCATCCTTCATTCCTACAATGAAATACATCCTAGCAAATAAAAGAAGCCTTCTTTCCAATCATAATTTTTGAAGTGCATGCTAGTCTCCAAGATAACATTGTCTGCACATGGCAACCAGAGCAAGGAATCTTGGCTCTAAATAAATTTTCAGCCAAGTTTGTTTGTTTATTGCTTATTCTCCAGCCCTCTTCACAACTGCACTCCAAAGATAAAGATCCAAGAAAAGAGTGTTCCTGAGGCATGGCCCTCTGCACATGTAGCCATAGCATCAAGAGATGCTTAAGTAGCCTGTATTTTCTAGAAGGAAGAAATGTCTGTAAGAAGATCTGTCTCTTCTTTGGGAACAGCTTCCCTTTCTAGTGAACAATCTAATGCTTAGTGAGAAAAGCTAGTTCTAGGCAGGAAGGGACTTAGATTGGTCTTTTAAGTATGTTTTCAGCAAACAGGTGAGATAGGTTATCTTGAATGTAACTAACTGTACTAAAGTTTCATTAGCTATACCGGACTTAACCTTGATCACCTCTGCTGAGCTAGGCAAATCCTTTGAGATGAGCAGTACTGCTAGCCAAACAGCAAATATGTTCTTGCCAAGGGCAGAATCCACCAGTGTTAGAAATACCAATGTTGATTGCCTTTGTTTTCCCCTTAGTGTTCGGTTTGTGCTATTATATGGCAAATTGTTTATAAGTTTGCTCATTGTTCAGATGAGTGGCTTATGTAAAACAGAGACATTTCCTTTAAGTAGCACAAAAAAAAGACTCTTTAAAGCTTTGAGCTGTGAGATTTCTTTTATTTACAGAATATTTGGAAACACACAGATTGGAGTCTTCCCAAAATGGATGCAAGTACTAGGAGAGAAAAATGGTGATAAGCTAACCACTACGATAACTCGTCACCATAAAAATGCATATTTGCAAGAAATCCCTTAGAAACAACAATCAAAATGCCCCACATCCTTGCAATATAAAGCCAGTTTACACTGAATAATTCAGAAGTCTAATTGGAAATAGATATAGTTTTAAAATTTAACAAGATTTTAACATTCAGAAAAAAATTCTGCACAGAGCATGATACAGGTTTTTACAGTTGCTTTGCTTTTGTTATATTTATTTTAGCATTGTTTTTCTGCTCCTAGCCCTCATCATAACATGAACATGCTACTTCTGGAAAGACTTACAAAGGCTATGTGTTGACAGTGAAAGTTGCTCTCATATTTTGGAGAATTTCCCCTCTCCACCTGCACTCTAGCCAACCTCTTAATACTTACCGAGTCTTTTTCCACATTTTACAAGGTAAGCATTTACATTCCTCTATGAGGAAAATATACCAAAAATGGGTAAGAGTTAACATTGTGTACTAAAACCATTATAAGGGAGTGATTACTAGGACTGTTTCAGCAGAGGACTGGAGGTAAACATAAGGAGCAAGGAGAGGGACTGGAATGCGTCACTCCAGCTAGAAGTAAGAAGATACTAGCCCATGAGACGAATAAGAGTCATCTTCCCTGGTATAAAGTTATCATTCAATGTAAAGCAGCATATTGAAACTACCTCCTTAGTAAAATTCTTTATGCATGTTTTATTAGTCTGTTATTCCTGTTTGAGTCAGTCTGATCATTTCCTTATTTCAATCCAGTTTCTGCAACACTGTTGCCAAATATCTCTTGAGGGACTATACTGAACTGGACAAAGGATATACACATACACCCACACATAGTTTAATACCACTTTTCTTTTTCTGGAGCTGCTGTTTATTAAGGGAATAGGTTATTCTGTCTTCATTGTACATTTTGCCTTTCAATTTTGGGATCTAACTGTGCTCCATGTGCTAAAACCAGGTTGCAGACTTCTGACAGGGTCTAAGTAGCCCATCCAAAGCCAGAAAAAATAATCTGACTTTAATGAAATAATAGTGCCTATAGTAACAGGTTTACTTCAAAAATAAATGCCTAAATGGGAAGCTGGGATAGTCAAGTAACCAATCGGTATTTATGTGTATGACTTTCAAATTAGCATCTACACCTGTGCCATAAACTGATATGAGAAATAGGCTAAATGAATCCAGTGCTGTTACTACTATTATTATCATTTTACAACATTCAGGAGCATGCAGATGCTTCACAGTACAGAGAGATACTACCCCTATTCCCACAGTGCAACAGGGGTAGCCAGTGGATCTCTGATCCCTCTAATTCACTGTAGAAATCTTTACATAAGTGAATCTATTTGTGGTGGACATAAATTTTATCCTTCCTCCCTCCCAAAGCAAAAGCAACCGCAACCAGGGAATAGATTGTGACCTTCTTTTAAAGTAGGAGGATAAATGTAAAAAGAGCTTGCTTAGACATAACCAGATATGCAAGAAAAGAAAGCTACCTTTACCTGTGAAATAAGACAGACTTGACAAGTGTGACAACATCCCGACTGGCATTGTACCCTGCACAAACAATGGCAACGTGGATGGTCTGCGAGAGAAAAGGAACAAAAAGAACAAAAATTAAAGCCTGCTCCTGTGTTCTATCATTCGTTAAGGACAGCACATACATGACAGTACTATTATTTAGTGTGGCAATTAGAGTGGGCGTTTTGCAGCTGTTTGCAGCCCACTTGAGGCAGTTTGTTAAAAACATCTTAATTGAGTTATAGCACCATCATCATTCCAAAGTCATTACTATCCCTAAATTACATCAGATGTCTGAATTGCATTTATTAGCTAAGAGCATATGTGTGTGCATATGTACACACACACAGGTAGCAGCACATAAAATTCTGAGTATGCAAACATGCAGACACTTTAACCTTCTGAAGTTTAAAATTACATCTGATAATTAGAAGCTGATATGCTCTTAGAAATTTTGCATTATTTCTGTCTTAAGGACAGCTACTAAGCAGAGAGTGAGCAAGCTCTGACAGATGAGCGGGACAGTTTGCAGGGGCTGAGTGCATCCCAGTGATAAGATAGGACATGAGCTTTGAAGGCAGGTGGTCACTTCCCTGCCTGTGACTACTAGTATGGGCTGGACTGGGCAGCCTTAATGTGAAGTTAAATATAAACTGCCAGACACCTTCTCCCCACCCCAGCACCTTGCTAAATTATCACTTATTCTGTGCCTTCTCACCTCCCTTTTATACGAGGCGGAGGTTTACTCATCTCTTCAAGAGGAAAGGGAAAATTGAAAAGGCACTACTCGTCATTATTATTAAGGTACTAAGTAGTAATTTGAAAAATGCTGTTAAGTTACTCTTCTCTGGTTTTAAAAGTAGGCATTGCTATTCCCTGGGGACAAAAGAAAATTAATCTCAGCAAGTTTTGACTCCAGCTTCTGTATTTTTGGTTTCTTAGTGGTCACAGAAATGAGGAGAGCTCACCATGCTGGCAGCACAAAGCTGCGACTGGGGACGCAGCTGTGAAACTGAAGGGAAGCCTCATTTGGCTTCCATTTGAAGTTTGGTTAACTGGTTTCTCACACACAGAGCTCTCGTTTTCCACAGAAAGCCCACTACGCAGAGAACAAATGAGGAGTCCTGCCTCCTCATTTAGTCATAGATTCCCAAAGCCTGGCTTGTAGCAGAAGCAGATTTACAATAGAGGTGGCATGTGTTGGGGCACGTCTAAAAAGACCATAGCTCCATCCATTAACATCGCCTGGTAGAGTGCACAATTTGAATCCCATAATTGTCAAGTGGCTGTGCCATTGTGCAACTCCCACATGAACACTGCAGCTGCCTCCAGCCCCAGTGTGCTTCACAAGCTGAGGCATGTTGAAGATCTGAGGTTTTAACAGGACTTGAATTTATAAGGCAACTGTCTGTCCAGAGAGGTGTGAGGAAGTAAAGTATTGGAGCCCATTTTGGCATCAGCTCTGAAAGGTATTCAGCACTTTAAATTTATGTTAAAGTCAATGGGAGTTGAGCGTGCTCAGCACTTCGCAAAAATTGATTGTGTTACCCTCTTGTGATAACAACAGGGGAGAACAGAGACTGCTTATTAATGACTTTTATTGCAGCAGTGGTTTGTATCATACTTAAGGGCACGGGTTCCTCTGGATGCACAGATTCCTGACACTGCACACACTGCTTCCTCTCTGGTTGCCACCTGGTCTTTCTCAGCCTTTTGGAAGACCTAAGATCCTTCCCTTCAATGCCAATTAGAATCAAATTAACTGAGAATAGTTTCATGCCTGCTTTAAACACTTTACCTGAAGACACTGGACCAGACACATTTTGTGGGTTTCGACAGAATAGGACTGTCATATCACTGTCAACAACATTTTATATTACCTTGACTTGTCAGGAAAGCTCTCCTCACAGGCACTCTCTCCACCTTACAACTATCCTCAAAATCAGGGTTTATTCTGTCAAGGACTTGCTCACATCTCCTCTTCCTAAATCAGTTTGTTTCAAAATGAAAAGCATGCTTTTCTGTCTTCTAGCAGGTGCTGTTGTCCTGCATGCTCATGGAGCCAGGGCACTGTGAGAAGACAATGCTTGCTGCTCTCCCAAATGTCCTTCTCCAGTTCAGAGACACAAGCATCTACATACCTTCTGCTCAGCCCCTCTGTGTTGTTTGACACTATGTATCACTTCTATTCCTGCTGCCATCAGCTATAGATGGAGCAATAATCCTCAAAGAGGACAGAAACCTAGTCCTTTTTTTCCCCCAAGTTTTTGGCTGCAGTCGCTCCTCTCCTTGATTCACTTTCCTCTCCCTCATTGATGAACTGTTAAACAAAATCAGTGGGAAAACAGATAAGTCAATATGAGGTCATCAACCTGAATTGTGTGCAGATGTTTGCATTCTAATGAAAAAGTTTTATTTCCAGTTTTCTCCATGCTTGTTCCAAGTACACGTTTGGATAGAGAGCAGCTGACTGTAGCCAAATCCTGGCAAGACAGGGCAGTAGCAGCTGGAGGAAGGGAGAACTTCAAAGAACTTGCATCCTCCTAAGTGTACTACTGTAAGCACCAGCTCCCAAATTATGTAATTGGTCAGCAGCATCACAGCTCTCAAACTCGTCATTTTCCATCTGCAGATGGCTTGAAGACTGTGCCACCATTCCAGCAGAACTGGCCACTGTGATCCACACAACCTCTGGACTCGATGGCTGCAACTAATACCTAGGAGCGAAGCCACAGAAGCAAAGAATGTTCCAACTTCCACAACATGCAGCAGCCCGTCTGCTTGTTTCAGTATGCCACTCCAAACAACTCACACCAAGGCTCTGCATGCTGCACTTGCACCCAGCTGTTGACAATCCATGATAATTCTAGTTGTCAAATGCTAGCCTGGATATTCAGAAGTCACTGTGGGACTAAACTCAGCTCCTTGAAAGCATCCATCCTCCTGCAATGCTCTTTTTAAATTGAATGACAGACACGCTCTTCCTACAGGCTGGAGATCAGGGACAGAAAGAGAACTATTTTTGATTTTAAACAGTTTAAGGGAGCACCCAGGCCCAGGTACTTCAAGGCCTTTTAAGGAAATTAAGCTTCTTTAGGAGAGGGAGTTTAAATAACACCATACTAACATAGTTTACAAACCATTACTTTAGCCACTACAAACCAGGGAAAACTGCTTCTGAAAGCAGTATTTCATGTAAGTTCATTCTGGGTTAATATTAATGGGACAAAATTATCCAAAACCACATGAAGAACTGGGCCTTAGATCCCATGCTAATGAGGAGTACAAGGTGCCTAGATAAACAGATGTTATTTTTTTTCCTCCTCAGGCTACTTTTTGGAATGGTGAAATAATGAGCTTAACAAACCCTAGTTAGTTCTTATAGCTAAAAATAGTCTTTGGTAAAGCATTTCATACTTTAATAATTTTCCAGTAGTACTAGCCAGGCCTTCCATTGCAGTTACTTAATTCTCATAAATCATTGTTGAATGTGATTAAGAGATATTAAAGCCACGTTACAAAAATATAAATATGCTACAAATGGTTCCCAGAGGAGTTAACATCTGCTTTTTCTGTGTTACAGTGCTTAAATTGGTAGGGGCCTGTTCTTTATGGCTCTGGAGCACTACACATTTAACCCTATTGAGCAACACCACTGAGAATAGTAACAACACAAATACGCTTGTAAAAATGCTTTAAAATGTTAAGTATTCTGCTAACCTACTAAATGCTATAGTGCTAATTAACCATCTTCTGATCTATAATATATTTAAAAATATTTATAAATGCACACATTATTCAAACTAAATACCCAGTTTATGGAGGCACAAGCTGGAAAGATATTGGTATAACACTGTAAGAAATAGTCATGTAATTCTGTTACCTTCCATTGGCATTATACTCTCCTGAAGCCTGTTATTTGTGCTTATGCCTGTGTAGGACTAGTATTACTTATACTTCCAAGACTTGTGTTAAAATTGCCTCCTACTGGGAAGGCATAACAGGGATCTGCTCCCTCCAGGGGGAAGCCCCTTGGCTGGAACCCTGATTTTTTTCTTGTAATATAATGCTAATCCATTTTATACTATCAGGAGAGCTCTCGTGTGATGCAACAGAGTAGGAAGCAGTGGCTGGAATGCAACAAACTCACTACTGTTTGATATAGATCACAATTATTATCACACAGATTATGCTTTATCAGAGATTTAATGTTCCTTCATTGTAGCTTCATTTTCAAATGTCTTAATCATTACTGAAGACCATCCCAAATTAGATTCTGAAATGTTACCTTCAGTAAATCTCAAGGAACTGACACAATGAAATAAACAACCTATTCCTAGCTCTCTTTGTCTCTCTCAGAGCCCCAGTCTTCCTCTCAGGACCCTTGTCTTTTTCTAACCAAGTTGCTCACTCTTACTGTGAAATACTCCAGGGTCAGAGGTTATAGAAGATTTAGTTTACACCTCAAAACACTGAAAACAGAGGGTAAATGGAGTCAAGATACCACTCACACAGACATGGAACCAGAATCTACAGTAACAGGATAAACAATGAGACCCCCAGCAAATCTGATAATAAGGAAGTTTAATTTTAACTTCCATTGCTGTTACTGAATTACTGAGCAAATTCCTTAAGAAAAAGAAGAAAAAGCTATTCCGTTATCAAAATAGTGTGCGGTGAGATAGGGGGATGGCAAATAAATTGAGGTTTCATATTTTATACAACTACTGCCTCCAGCACAATGCTAAACCCCACTGAGCAAGTAAATTTATTGGCAAAACACATTATAAACTGAAAGGCCACTTAAACTATTCCTCCTTTAAGCTGCTATTTTTGTGTCCCAAATCGGTTGGTACATTGAACAACCAAGAACTGAGATTCAGCTCATCACTCCTTGGCATGATAATAAGGGAGAAGTGAAGTTTTTTTTATTGATGGCCTGAACCTTCCCTTATTAAAAGAAATGCCAAATTGCTCACAAGGAGGAAAATCAGATGGTTATTATTATGAGGAGGGAAAATGAAAAACAGACTCCTCTTTTTTCCTCTCCTTAATGTTGGTTTTTCCATACTGATGGACAAAGATGTCCAACTAGAAAGCTATTGCTCATTTTTAAATTATGTTTGATAACTGCCCATTAAACAGACTTTATCTGAAGAGATAATTAGGACTTCTTTTTCTCTCCCACTTATTTTCTTTCAACTTTTAACTTCCCATGGCAGAAGGTAAGATAAAAGGTGACATGGTATTACCCTCTTTGTACAAATAACTGGAGGAAGTTATTTTTGATATCTTCACCAGCTGGCACAAGAACTTTATGCAAGACTTTCTGTTTTGGATGCATCCATATTCAGAACTGTCATCATTCAGACATCTGACAACTAAACAGCTGGATGACATCCACAAAGCTACTGGTATAAAATGGGGAATACCAAATCAAAACAATCCCCCAAAACCTTCTTAGAAACGTATCTCCTGTTCCCTGCAGTTAACCACACCTCTTGTGCACAGCCCACACAAAGCAGGTGGTTCCACAGCAGCACATAGATATGCTCCGGAAAGCCACTCAAAAGCACAGGCTGGCTCTGTAAGCCACAATTTAATTAATGGTAAACCCTGAACTCTCCTAGTACAGTTGCACAAACAAAGGAACAAAGCTTTTCAAAGCACTGTGGTGCTTTCATTTAATTTAGAAACACGTGGGGTCAGTTTGCCATAGGTCTTTCTCAGCACAGCTGTACTGAAGTCAGCTTGGAACAGGGCTTTGATTTTTGCAGCAGGTTTGGGGACATGAGACTGAAAAAGACAAAAAACTCTCATAATTTAATAACTCAAAAAATATTCAGATGATTAAATGTTTTAAATTTTTTTTTAAAAAGTAATTAAAAATTATCTAAAAAGTTGCACCCAGTAGTCCTTTAAGAGCATGGTTTCTGAGCACAAAATTTCAGGGGAAAGGAGACAGGGATCCACAATGTCCTTAAAGGATCAAATCTATCAAGCTTTGTTTCTGTTCCTTTTTTTTATTTACCTCACATTTTTCCACTGCTGGTTGCTGCCCACACTCGGAGCTGTTCCCCGCCACAATGCCAGCCCGCAGGCTCTCACTGTCGCCTGTCCCTTCTTCCATGGAGTATGTTTTGGAGTGATTGCTGCGGTGGTGCGAGGGGCTGCGACTCTGGGCCAGGCTGAGCTGCTTGCGAAGCATGCGGTTCTCCTCTTCCACCTCCCGCATGCGGACTTCCAAGCTCTCGCGCTCCCGCTGGCTTGACGCCGTGTACCGAGGACTGTGGGGCTGGGATTCAAGAGGAGACAGTGACACTGGCTTCCCATCTGCAAAAGAGAGAAACAAAATACTTCTGTCAGAATATACTTGAAGTTGCATTTTCCTTTACTTGTGAAGGAAGTGTGTGTTTACTTGTGAAGGAATTGTGAAGAAGGGATGTGTTTCAAATACAGCCACGTTTTATGCAGACTTGGCTCTTTAAGGTAATGTTTAAATGCATGGTAACCCTGGACAAATGCTAGAGTTCTGTGAGCTATGGGTCCTACTAGTTTTAAAACCACACTAAAAGATGTGTTTCTTTTGCTCTGGACAGGGCTTCCTGCCAGTCACTTATCTGGAAAGACAGTCAAGAACAGAAGGACTTAATTCACAGACAATTAATATACAGTCAAATATATTTGATAAATGTATGCAAGACAAAATGATTTTGCTATTCCCCATTTCCTCCACAGTCAAGCTACAGTGTTGTGGTTACCATTTTGTGCCAAACAGTAGCCCCAGCTGATTCACATGTGAGAAGCAGATATTTTTATTCAGCAACAGAGTTTTACGGGCTTGCTGAGAAATAAAGAGTTCAGAAGGACCAAACATTCAATACACGTATGGACCAAACATTCAATACGCAAATTCTCGTTAAGTATGTTGGCTGAAAAAGACAACTAGGGAATTTTGGAAAAAGCAAAATGGTTCAATTCAACACCTTTAACTGAAAATTTGTATTCCAGAAATAGGGAACACTTAATTTTCACATTTTCAAAAGGTATCTTCTTTGTTCAAAACAGTAATAAAAAATGAGCTAAAGTATAAAAAAGATAAATTATCCTGAAACCAAAGTCCATAAACAAAGACAATTGCAACACATTCCACCATCAGATTCTCAGTACATTATTGCTACCAAATTTTAAGAGAGCAAACAGGGAGGCAGCTGCTGTGTTTTCAAAGAAGACATATTTTCCACATAAATTTATTAAAGCTATATATATTCACATAGAGTGCAAATGCTTGAAAGGTGGTTAAAAAACCCTCAAACTAAACTGCTGTTCAAAAATGTTAATTCAAAATCAAATTGAAACAAAGCAAAAGACTGAGAGTTATCCACACTGTCATAATTAGCAAGACATTCCTTCACAGTGAAGATATGCAAGTATCTTATACTAAGGTACTTCTCTGAAATAACATTCTACGTGCATACATTAAAAGAAATGTTTGCTATTTAGTAATTTTTCCAATGCAGAGAGCCCCTTTGGCTTTATCAAACAAACACCTGCTTGAGTGGTTTATAAAATGGAAACAACGCAGTTAATGTTTAGTTTTTCTCCTTAACAAGTACATTTCTCACCCTCAGACTCAAAACTACCTCCTTGCCAGAAAGACCTGCTCATTGTTTGCTCTCTTCCATTGCTTCATATTTACACAAATGGTGAGCAGTCCTCTAAACTGAGTTCACAAGAAAACAGCTATGGAAATTGAAACCTCAATTTTAATTTCTGTTGTTGAGTTATACAGGTATGCGCATTTCCTGTTACCTACATAAAAAGCTATGCCAGTTTTAATATACCATTTGGATAGAATACCTTGCAATTGCCTGCAGATTTTCTCCTTCAAAGATGTCCTAATTTATTATTCTTACAATTAGCAAAGCTTATAGACAAATCTGAGCTTGAAAAATGTCCCAAGAAAGATATTTAATTTTGGTCACTTCCATTTTGGAACTTGAAAACTCAAGAAAATAGTTATTAAAAACTGAATGACAGATTTGCAAAGCCTGAAAATCATGGGTGTAACAACAAAGAAATGTCATCATTAAGGACAAAGCCATGCTACAATTAGAAGTACAATAAAATACTGAGTTAGCTTTCTCCATCCAGCTTGGAAGGCATGGAACTGGAATTGTGTTATTTCTCAGCTGCTGATACCCAAGCTAGGAAGACAACTCATTTGGATGTGATGATACGGCATTCCTATTACTGGACAGCAAGAGTGTGTTGTGTGGACACTGTTAGACAAAAAGAAAAACAGCAGCCCTACTCACCCACACAACCAACCTGTGTTATCATCAGACATACAATTACAATGCAAATCTAGCCAAGACTTCACTGGCAGTCGTAACTCCCTAATTGGTGAATATCCAGCACGACACAGATGTTACTTATCTCTTCCTACTCTTGTCCTTAGATTCTGCTACCTTCTCAAATAATTACCAGAAAAGGTAGTAAGGTATGGAAGTAAATCTCAGAACATTCATCAAAATATGGAAAAAAAATTAGACATGTTTTCAGATATTCTATGGACATAAATCAATAGGCCATGAATGTTGCTTTGCCAAAACTAAAAATTAAAAAAAAAAGGATACCATTTTGTACATCTGAACAATTGTAGCTATATTCATGAGAACAGTTGAACTGTTTCTACACAATATTTAGAAGAAACAGCATACTCTGAGAAAGGGACTGAAAGAAAATACCACCTCAGTGCCTCAGACTGGAAGCAGCAGCAACTAATGAGAGCAGCTCAGTGTTTATGCAGCCTTAGCTTTAAATGCCATTGAACTCCACTAGTGTCTTCTCAGTAGTACACATTCCCGCTGCTATGTAAAAGGCAGTAAGGAAATCATGTCAGGAATTACACAACTAGCCAGCTTCTTGACCTGAAATATATATTAGTTGAATGTAGTGGTTTACTATAAAAATTATCCATGTTTTGTTGCAAAGTGCTAAGCCCATGATGTTTTCTGGGATCACCTCCTCAGGGTTCAGGGTACAGCTGGACAAGTTATATTTTGTTACTAACATTGCTGAATATTCTCAGGTGTATCTTGATGTGTTTGGTATATTCATAACACCCCAACTCCCTGCTGCAAATGATAATGTGACATTTCCAGGACCCATTTGAAATAAAAGAATAAAATCAAAAGTGAACTGCGTTTGATCTTAAGACTCAAAAATCAAGAAATTGTTGTCATAAATGTTGAGGCGGTCTAGCTCATAATTTTTGCACTTCTGAGTTTGGCAAGGCTGGTCGCAAGGTACTATTTGATTTAGTCCTACTACCAGACTAGACATGTAAAGGTATTTTTACTTCAGTGAACATAAGACATGGCAAAACGCCTCTTGGGAGCTACTGCCTAGCAGGTAAACACCCACACGTGCTACCCTGATCTGCTTCCTATCAGTTTTCAAGGCACTATGTGTTTCACTTCATCTTTGAAAACAGGAGTAAGTGGACTAATGTAAGGGACTACTAACATTTGATTGACTGTGTGCTGCTTGGTAGAAGAGTTAAACTGATTGCCCTGCACTTGAGCTTTATAGTTTTAAGTAACTGGTAGAGTGCTCTGGGCTGATGTCTAGGCACTTTTTATATAATCTGAATCAAAATAAAATAACAGAACATAATGAGGTTTGTGTGACTTTGGGACAAAAGATCTCCCAGGGAACACTGCAAGGAACATTGCTGTCCTCTGAAGCAAGTAGTACACACTTTTGAATAGTGCAATAAATAATAATAAAGCTATTAATTTTTATTCTTCATTTGGGGTTATTGCTCTATTTTTGCACCTTGGCAGTCTCAGATTTTATTTTTTTTCCTCTCGGTCTCAAGGCTTTTACTTCAGTTTTTTTGTACTAATACAACTGTACCTAAGAAATAAAAATGACCTACAAAATTCCACTGTCCACAAAACAAAACTGGAACAGAAACCTGAGTAATTATTTCATGGTTGACAGAAGTCAATGACTTATCATCACAGTAGGTCCAACAAATCAGAAAATTTGACATGATGCAAATTATGAATTCTCTGGATTATTGAATGCTTCTGCATATGTGGAGTCACCTGTATTTAAGGCAAGAGATTTCATTAAACCTTACTTAAGTCGCACCTTAAGACACTGGAAGAAACAAAGCCTATAGAAAGCAATCCAGCATGGTGTATTTGAAAGGAGAGGGACTGAAGCAGAGGAATTTTCTTACATAAGAAACATGAAGGATAAGCATTAACACCAAGTTCCTCATTTTGTAGTTATCAGACTTGTAGAGGTGATAGTCCTGAAAAGGACCCAGCAGCTTGGAAGCTCACTGGGGAAAGAGCCATATAGAAAACAAAGTTTAGCCAAAGATTAACTGCAGGGCTGGATAAGGGAGAAAGAAGCAGAGTTGGAGGAGAGAAAAATTCACTCCAATTCGGAGGAGAAGACAAGTTCAGAAGATGGAATCCTGAGTTTCTGAGAAAATCCTGGTCTGAACTCAAGTGCTTAAAATTTTGTTAGGAAGTAACTGAGGCAGGCAACTTTATATAGCATGTTGGGGGATTTTTTTCCCCCCTCAATTTTTAATATTTCTTTTTTGCTCTCTTACATGCAAACTGTGGGTTTTGGCATCTTTACAAGGTCTAGAGGTTTCTATGTGTTTAAATATTATTTATCCCTTGCCTAATAGCATGTAATGCCTTTATAATGAATTAACTGATGACAGTAAACTCTAGGCTGCCTCTGAGATAAGAGGAAGTTATGTTGCTCAGAGATAATGTTTCAGTCTGACAGACTACAGATATAAGAAAACACCACTCCTCCATTTCACATTTCTTCACATTTGGAAATTCACATTATCACTACACCCTTTGAGGACTAGGAGTATAACAATTTGAACCAAAAGCCAACATTCTGCTGAAAGACTTGGGATAGCAGGCAACCACCCTCATGAATTTCCCCCTGTTAAGGCCATGAGGAAAATAATTTGAAGTTCATTCCACAATTATTTTTTTCTCCATAAAGACCACTGTAGAGAACTCCATGGACCCTAAGGGAAAAGAAAATTAAGACTGCAGTCAGGACTACTGAGACATAAAAGCTCTGTGTAAGCAGATAAACTATCCCTTTTCTTTTGGAGCTGTAGCACAGCTTTAATCATCTAACACCTTAGTACTCTATGCACTTCTGCTCAGCTGGATGCTCTGGTAGGTATTGGTTACATGGGCAGCTATAAGTCCTTTTTGTTAACAGTGTGGTACTTTAAGATACATGGTTCCATGAGTAGGTGCTAAGGCATCCCAAGGTGCCTATTCTCACACTCACCAAGGCATTCTTTTCTCCAACGTCTTTTTGTGAATCACTGCAGCGTCATCTCAGCTGGAAGTAGAAAACCTTGCCAAAATAGCCATCTTAACAGTGGAATACAGTCTAAGCAATTTGCTCTAGATCCGTGAACACAGAACTTCTTCATTCTAACGTGACATGAGGCCATTACGAGCTTATGCTTCCCTATTTCAGTGCTAGAAAGTTGTGCCATTGAAAGATGTCACAGTAAGAACACTGAAAGCTGATGTGCACTAGAGAGAAACAGCCCAAGAAATGGCAACCAAGCCTTTCCATACTGCCCAAACAAGTTTCCTCAGCTATTACAGAAAAGCTGCTCCCACCAGTATTAAGCACAAACCATCCTTGGGATTTGGCATGGACAACATATGTGCTAAATTACATGTTCATTGGTAAGGAGAGACTGTTTCCACATGAGATGCCCATCAACCATCAGCCTTGGACTTAGGCAACAGTAATTGCACTTAAGCACTTCAGCATGTCCTTTAAGTGCTAAATCTGTGTTCAATTCCACTGCTGTTAATTGTACATAATCACATGCTAACATGTTTTATTGAACCCAAACCTGAACCATTCAATTCCACTGCAGGCCAGCCTTACTTAAAGCATCACATTATTGGCTGCTACTCATGTACACAGAGATGCCCTCCCACTGTCCTTTCCTTTAAAAAAACCAGCCCCCTACAATCAGAGGATTCAGAAATTAAACATATACAAAAAAACCTACACTCACAGAACATCATGTTTGCAAACTGTATCGGGTCTGAGTGGCAATGTTTTTGCAGCAGGGGTCTACAGGGGTGGCTTCTGTGAGAAGCTGCTAGAACCTTCCCCCATGTCCAATGGAGCCAGTGCCAGCCGGCTCCAAGACAGACCCGCCACTGGCCAAGGCCGAGCCCATCAGCAATGGTGGTAGCGCCTCTCGGATAAGGTATTTAAGGAGGGGGAAAAACCCAACTGCACAACAGCAGCAAAAGTGGGGTGTGAGAATATGTGAGAGAAACAGCCTTGCAGACAGCAGGGTCACTGCAGAAGGAGGCAGGAGGTGCTCCAGGTGCTGGAGCAGAGATGCCCCTGCAGCCTGTGGCGAAGCCCACGGTGAGGCAGGCTGTGGCCCTGCAGCCCATGGAGGTCCACGGTGGGGCAGATACCCACCTGCAGCCCATGGAGGGCCCCATGCCAGAGCAGGTGGATGCCCAAAGGAGGCTGTGACCCCGTGAGAAGCCCATGCTGGTGCTGGCTCCTGAGAGGACCTGTGGCCCCGTGGAAAGAGGAGCCCAGGCAGGAACAGGTTTGCTGGCAGGAATTGTGACCCCACAGGGGACCCATGCTGGAGCAGTGTGTGAAAAACTGTAGCCCGTGAGAAGTACCCACTCTGAAGAAGCTTGTGGAAGGACCGTCTCCTATGGGAGGGACCCCACGCTGGAGCAGGGGAACAGTGTGAGGAGACAGGAGCTGCAGAGACAAGGTGTGATGAACTCACCGCAACCCTCATTCTCCATCCCCTGAGCTGCTCTGGGGAAAGGAGGTAGAGAAATCAGGAGTGAAGCTGAGCCCAGGAAGAAGGGAGGGATGGAGGGAAGGTGTTTTTTTAAGATTAGGTTTTGTTTCTGATTACCCTACTCTGATTTGATTGGTAATAAATTAAACTAATTTTTCCGAAGGTGAGTCTGGTTTGCCCGTGGCAGTAACTGCTGAGTGATCTCCCTGTCCTTATCTCAACCCACAAGCCTTTTGTTATATTTTCCGTTCCCTATCCAGTAGAGGAGGGGAGTGATAGAGCAGCTTTGGTGGGCACCTGGCGTACAGCCAGGGTCAACCCACCACAAAATTCAAACACTCTGAAGTTTGGAAATGTGAGTAACGGTCTCCTGTCCAGTCTTTGCTGTCATTCCCTTGTGCCCGATGACAGGATCATTAATCGCATGATCACCGCTTTATTTCTGAAGAACCTCAGCATCACTGCATGCACAGGATTGATGGTGCTTACAGCTGTTCAGTAACTTGTTTCAGCTCATCATTCAGTTTGTGACCACATGTACCCTGCTCTGAAATAAGACTTATTTATTCCCTCATTGGCCTATTGTGCTAATCAACAGAATACTTCAATGCAGCACAGGGATCAGTGAGTTACTTTTCAAAGTTATTTGAAGGAAAGGTGGTACTATCCCAGTACTTATTTACAGGCAGGGCACAGAAATTTGGAGTAATTAATGCCACAACAAAATACCAGTTTTGGATGCACAATTAAGATGGTTCCGATGTAATTTTTCGAACAAATAAGCACCTTTTCTTCACTTCATCTATTCGGAGGATAGACCTCATCACTTGCATGTGCAACAATACATGCCCAACATTTCTGTAATGCAAGAGTCTGGAAGCTGGAAACCCAGAAAATAGGCTAAAAAAAATAGTTAGCAGTCACTTGGAATAGCTTTGTTTTATGAACACATGTAATGAACTCAGTGGTAGAGGCAGAAACCATTTTCCAGGGCAGACTCAACTTCATAAACCACAAAGCTGTCCCCTTTCTTTCTATGCTCACCTGTCTCGGCCCACGACACACCTTCCAGACTCTCTACATAATTAGAGTGGTCCAAGAACCACTCACCACATTGCTACATTTGCTCTGCACACAAAAGATGCTCTCAGAAAGAGCAATTGTACCGTCAATGGTGGCATCACATTGTGTAGCTGCAGAATGCTGTTCATGTGTTGGTTGAGTGAATGTAATTATGGTACTTCTAACAGGAGTAATAGGGATGGTAAACAGTAAAAGATAAGTAAAGAAAAGGCATGTAGCAACAGAACGCAAGAAGGAAGATGGAAAGAAAATCTAAACATATCATACATTCTTCTTGAAAATGGACATGGCTTTTCTTAATAGCTTGCTTTTTCAAAAGAAATATTAGCTTATTAGCTAATGTTATGAATGTTAGCTTATCAGAAAATTTAAAGCAGGAGCCCATGTGTCTTAGAATGGTTTGCTCATTCCTTGTTTAGAATACAATGACATTTTTCTTTGTTGTTCTTTCTCTTCTGTTGTCTTCTCATTCTTCCTTCTCCTGCTTTGCATTGCCTTGGCAAAATATACGCCTCTCCAAGAAAAGGACTAAAAATAACTTTTTCCCCCTTTCAATTGGGAGTGGAGATGTAAGAAAATAATGCCTTATCAGAGTAAGCACTGAGTGAAAATAAGATTTTATCAGGGACTTGGCTTGACGAAGATAACATGTTATCAAGAGGGGAACTTGGCAAAGATAACACGTTATCAATATCAGGAGCAAAGCTTGGGGAAAATCATGTTTTAATACCTATTAGATTCTAAATAAGCCATCTGTGCTCTTGATGTATTGTTATTTTCTCCAAGTCCCATTCCTGTAAAGATGCTGATTTTTTGGCAAACTACTTCTGTAGCAGTTGGGGAAAGGGGGAAGAAAGGGGAAAAGGAACATCTTTCTCCACAAAGCTAGAGGGATATTCTCTTTCTTTTTAGAAGTTGTGCATGCAAGTAAAGACTGCCAATGTGACAGCTTGGAAGGCTCAAATGTTCAGAGACCAAACAGGTATCGCAGGGAAAACTCCTGCAATACTACTCTGCACGTATACTACAGAGAATCCCGTAACAGAAGAGGGTCAGTACTCCTTCTGTCCTTGACCACCCTATCCAGGCTCAGAGGTGCTGCCTACAGCATTTTTGGCAGAAGCATGTCTCTACAGAGCCATCACTTAGCAATGACCTTTTGTGATAAACAACCACATCAGAACTAGCAGTGGTCACTTGGGGGCACAAATAAATGACCCCTTTTAGATCAGTAGCAGGCATTATCACCATTCAGCTAGAGGTCACCATTCCCACAGCTTAGCTGACCCAAGGGGTCACACAACATTTCTTACCTCCGGCAGTGCAAAACATCAGACTCGGTTTAAGTGGTCAGTGGAGCTGGTTGGAGCTAGCCTGACTGCCTCTGCCCTGAAGCATTCCCCTCTACCACCTCCGCTATGGGGGCAGAGACAAGGCACTGTCTAGTGGGTGTCTGTGCCCTGAATCTGAAGCGTTCTGCAACTCAATTATAAATCTTCAGAGTTACAATCCGGATGAATTTAAATAAATTGTGGCACCTCCTGGAAAATGAGAAATCCATTTCATAGTAGGATGGACTACTAACTGCCTTAAATGGCAGAATGTGGGTGAATGCCACTGGTTATTCATAGGAATGGGGAAGTAGGGAATAATTAGAAGGGAAACTGTATGAGGGACTGTAGGAGTGTGATGTGAATAATAAAGCACATTTAGGAAAAGGCATATGAATGATATCTGCAGGGTAAGTATTTGTAGCCAGCTGAATTTCCCTGGTGTACAGTAGGAGTGGGAGGGAAGACAATGGGATCTATTAATCAGAAGATCTCCTATGGAGGAGCTGCATCTCTTTTTTCATTAACCATTTAGATATCTTATGCCCAGAGTTTTCTCTGTGTTTCAGGCGTGAGCTTGGTGTTAAGGTAACTTCTGAGGCTCTGATAGAGCAGAACACACCATCAACAGCAGGCAGCCATTACAGCTCTCCGAGGTAAAGCATGTGCCCAAATGCATCCCTGCAGCTATACACAGAACTGTGACTGTCATTCATAGCAGAGGGACGTAAAAGACTGAAACTCTTCTATGTTTGCTCCTGCTCAGAAAAACACTGTGTAAGAGACAGGAAGTGAAAAAGTCTAAAATACAGCATTTTATAGAGTTTTAAAGAGTACATAAAGTACAAGAAATAAGTATCTATAAGCTTACAAAAGATTATAAAAATACCTATAGGTTTCTACAATTGCCACAGTAACCACAAGCATGAGACAAGTACACTCAATCAAAGCCTAGTAGTAGTTAATTCAGATTCTGTTGCTGATGATTAGCCTCAGCTGCTCATCCATAGAGACTCCAGCTGATAATTATTAAGTTAAACTTCTGAGCAGTATTTGCATATGTAAAGCATGCTCTCCCTGCTGAAGCAACAATGGATGCTATAATGCATTTCCTGATTGTACAGCACTTGGATTTGGGGAACCTGGGCAAGGGAGTCCGCTTTGCATATCCTTCCTTACCCTCATCAGACCAGCCATTCAGAAGAAATACACTTACACATAGTGACATCAACAAGCTAGAGCAAAAAACAGTCCTAACCCTGCGTAACAGGAAAAATGCAAATGTTTGTTTCAACCAGAATATCTCTAATAAGAATAAGAGAGAGTTCTGTATATTCCTGGAAACATTTACCTAAGCTTCCTTACAAACTGAAAATTGTGTAACAACTGCTCTGTGATAAGACAGCCTGGTCACCTTAAAAGGCATGCAGAAACTCCAGTGGACAGATTCAGCCTATTAATTCCTAGTGACATCTAGGTGTTGCCCCTGCCTCTGAAGGTTATGTGGTTCTCTGTTTAGCCTTTCCTCATCTCACTTTCTCCAGATCAGAGGTTCATTTCCTGAATGTGACCCTTGGTCATTAGTCATAGCCACGCCCCCCCGTAGTATCAAGAATAAAGATAAACATACACAATGTGTAGATTACATTTATGTGTGGAATTCTCCATGTTTTAGCATTATGTGACAGACAAGGCATGCCCAGATCTGCTTAATACCAGAGGAGTTCATAGGCACTTTAGGGATAGGGAAATGTGGAGAAGCATTAGGAAGACCTTTATGGAATCTGTAACACAACTACTTGCTCCCATGTAGCTACCACAAGACTTTGGTTTAAGAGTCCATCATAGACTTACTATTAACAGACCTGAACCAGACAGCAATGAAGAGTACAGCAAAAGAAGACCAAATCTGGGAGATGGCTGAACAAATGAGGGCTAAGCGAAGGCAGGTGGTCAGCCTCTCTGAAAGCCAGCATGTAGGCTCTTAAGTGACAGTTTATAATTTAGCTATAGCAAAATTTATGTTTATTGCTAGAAGTCACCTGGTAGCGCTGCTACACACAATCTCCAAAGTTGATTTTCAACACATCTGCAGAAATGTTGCAGTATTAGTTCAGGCTGGTTGGTGCTGCTGAAACCTGCTGGAAAGCTTGTTATATCCCTTAATCTCCCTTGGCACAGAGATGCCATCAGAGAATCATGTGCTGGTATTTTGACTGAGGGTCCTGGAAAAGAAGATTGTCTGAATACTGACTGAGCATCAAGGATTGTTCAAGGATAAATAAGTAAGTAAATAAAAAAATCCAAATTCTGTACCACACAATTTCTTCCTTAGCAGGAACCAGATCTGTAAGAAACTGAATCTTACAGAGCTCTAGCCAACAACAATGGGTATAAGCACATATACATACAGGCAAGCAGCAAAGAAAAAAATTTCAAAACAATGATGTCACTTCTTTCTAAATGTATCTGAAAATTACACATATAGACAGAAATACTGCAACTTTAAATTTCTAGTTTAATATGTTATGAAATAACATCAGTGTTATTTCATGATGACATAGCAGTGCATGTTATTAATCTCTTTCAGTACTGAGTCTTCTATTTTCCCCACACATTCTCAGCACTCCTCATTTGCTGCACCTGTCATTTCAGCCACTTCAGTCCTGAAGAAGTGACGGGAAATGCAAATAACTGCACATTCAGAACACATGAAGGCTGATCAGTGTTATGACATTTATCTCCACTTATGTGAAGAGATAAAATAACTCCTGAGTTAGTTTCCCATCCTCCTCATGAAGAAAAATGTCATAACAGATCGTCATGTACTATATACAGCAAAATTTCTAACACACTTTGCAGAGAAAAAAACATCACAGCAGTGATGCAGATGGTAGGTTACATGTCATGGCTATGACATCAGAAACGAAACCCACAGCATTTTAAAATAGTAGATATAAAAATAAGTCATAATATGGAAAAAAACCCCTAGAACAACCATCCACAAATCAGCTAAAGGAAACTAGTTAGATTACTTGCAGAAGTTACAATTACGTTAAACAGCAATGAGTTGTCTATATAGTTCAGTGGAATCTTGAACAGATATTCACATTTTCTTATTTCCTCACATTTTCCAAATAGAAAGCCACAGCTGGCCAATATATTGTGTTTGATAAAATAATACTTCTTAAAAACTACAAAATCCATAATATACAGAAAAGGGAGTAATGAAATTAAAACAAAGAAACTAGAAATATATTCTAAAGTACCATGAAATCCATGGAAATCAACAGTGGTTTCAGAATTAGCTTCAGTGTGGACAGATATCTACCCCAGGACTACAATATATTTTTGGTGACCAGACTTCATTGACATGTAATATGGAACTTGTTTTTTGCACTAAATTGCTTAACATTTGCCTTTAAAAAAATATTTAGCTTTAGTATATTAAAGATGCTCTTCTATAAAGATGTAAGAACTACATACAGAACTCATTTTATATCAGATATGTCAGGCAGATAGATTTCATTTCAATTGGTGACCTAGGTTTCCTATAAAACGTGAGGAAATTACTCTTCCTTATGATATTTTTGTTTTGTTACAAAAGTGAAGACAGCAGATCAGAAACATAATCCTATTTCAAGTGACTCAAAGGCAAAACTCAGTGACTTTGATGAAAAGAAGCACAGGTCTAATATTTCATGATATTCTGCATGCATACAGCACGGTGGTGTTAGTATTATGTTGTACTATAAATGTACACAGTGCTGTACTGTGGTAGGTCAGAATATGGGCCATATCCCCTGTGCCCTATCACAAACCTGCTGAGTTTCTTGTGCAGCAAGCAAATGAAAATTTTTATTTTTGAGCAGCCACAAGTATATTAAGGTTAAATATCATCAACTAACAGCAAGATGTAGATGTTCTGCCTACTGTCTTGTAATAGATGAAGTGTATTCCTGAAACTAATTCATATTTCTGCTCCAGTGAACAGAAACATCTTAATGTATATTTAGGATCCTAAGTAAATATACCTATTCTTGTTTAAAACAACACTGAGGTGAAGCCCCACTGACATGCTTACTTCTTATTCTAAAATAAAGTTGCTTTACTCAATCAGGGCAGCAATGCTCAATATTCATGGGATGTGCGCGTATTTACATAAATACTTTTTCTTTTTTCCTCAAGTAGATCACTTGTTTTCTAAGTTTTAATTATCTTCAGGAATTTCTCTCAAAAGTAGAATATATTGTGGGAGACTTCTTTAATAAGTACAAATTAAATACCACAGTCTGGCTTTTCTAATGATGCTTTTGTTAGATAGCCTGCGATCAGGCCCTAGACTTTCTACAGCAAGGTATACTCTGAACCAGTTGATGTCTATGACAGTTTTTGTGTTGGGGTAAAGGGAAGATGAAGCTGGAGGCATTTACAAAAATTCTTGCTCTGTGTTTAGGAGTAAATGGGTTGTGTGTAGTGGTCAATTACAGTCTTGCAATGGCCCTTTGTTGATAGACATTCATTAAAATATCTGCCCACCTTCCTTTGTCAGTGGAATTATATGTTTTTTCATTTCTGTCATTTGAAGTATCTTTTTTTTTTATCTTAAAGTCTAAGTGAAATACATGGAGACCTGACCAGAGTTGTTTCACATTAAAAAACCCAAGATCAACACCTAAAAAACATAATGCCTAAAGAACAACCAGACATGGAAAAAACCAATAGGTTAGCTACATAAAAAAATGCTGCAACTGTAGAAGTCCTTCAAAGGTCAAGCTAAAGAAATAACAGCAGCAAAAATCCAAAAAGCAATACCATCAAACCCAAGAGAAAAAAGTAGCTCCCTTCCCATCTACTCCCATCTTGTTCTAAGAAAAGGGAAAAACCTCATTATTTTTAGTTACACATTCCATATTATTCTGAACTAGTCCACACATGGGAATCAGATGTTAGGAACTGATATAGGATAAGATTTGAGGAGTGAATGCTAGAAGGACATCCCTTGCTTCACCCTTCTTCTCCCTCTGAGAACAGGCTGCTGTAATACATACCCTTAGGGCAAATAACAAAAGATGGCCTTCTCCCTTCTAAATTATGACCACCTGCCCAGGAAAAACTGAGGCAGACAACAGAATAAGAATACTTTATTGTGGTATTACTGTCAAGTTTACTTTTTACATTATGTATTCTTCTGGTCTTAACTATCATTAAAATACTACAGATACTGAGTTATATGAGCTCTGACTTCACGTGTTCCAGAAGAAAACCCCACATTTCTATCATTGTATAATATGTATTTTGTCCTTTATGGTAGAATTCCACTTGGCAGGACATTTGACTGTGATTTTTTATGTTTTGAGAGACAGTCTTTCCTCTTCTGAGAAACTGTAACTTCCCAGGTATGTATGTAAAATTCACACTAGCAGCACCTTATACTAGCACCTTCTATGGAAACAATCTTGTTTCTTATTTGAAAAGCACAAATATCTATTGTATATTCCAACAGACAGTGCTTTTCTTTCTTTTCCTGAATAATCTGACTGAATCCAATCAACAGGGAAAGTAAAATTCCAGACTTACCTAAAGACCACATAGGTCTATTCTAGTCTATTATAATGTAACAGTCATTAAACCTTATTCCAACTTGGAACATTAAGAAGCACACAAGGTGTAAGAGTGAGCAAAGAATTTGCTGCCTTTGTTCAGTATTTCCATTCTTAAAATTGTATTTAAAGTCTTGCAATATTTTAGATTTATTGAAAAGTCAAATCTTGGAGTTACATCAGAAAATATCAGTGCCTTTTGCCTCTTTGTTTCCTTTGCAGTAAGATCTTGTTTTCATCTCTGTAGGAGAAAGCTGAAAAAACCATGACCTGTCACGATGAAAAAATCAGAAGATCAAGCTCTTAAAAACTTGTAATTGTAGTTACAGTGAATCATGACTATTGAACACTTTGCAATGTCAGGGGGTTTATGATGAATTTTCAAATGATTTGTGGTTTACTACGATGGGTACATTCTGTAACAGCAGATACATCAGCTAGTGTGGGTAAACGGAAGGGCCAGCACCTGTGACAAGTTTGTGATAGCTATGGTGCAGCCATCAATCCAGCCTGAAGAGTGCTTACTAATACAGCCATAGGTGTTGCTGGGCATTTAAAGGAGCACTAAATACCCTATGGTTATCTCCTGCAGAACTTTCAAGATGACAGTATTATACCAGTTAAATAAATACACAAAATCAACAACTATTTATTATCAATCATTTGAATTACTGTTTGTTTGGGTTTTTTTTAATTTTTGTTGGAATTATCCTTGAGAGGGGTCTGCAGGCATAGTTTTGCACTGAAAAGCGTGTTATTTTCACTGGTATGTCCCCAGTACTCGTAATAGGGTTTTCTCCTTCTCCATACTGGGCACTTAAAAGGTGTCCAGATCCAAGGAAAAAATGCTCAGATAAAAGTAAAGTGATATCAATTCCACTCTGTCACACTATAGCACTTAGAATGCAGAAGTTTAACTCTGCCAAGACTATAAACCTCCAAATCTGTTATATACCAATTACAATGTATTTAATTTCACAGCTGTGCCTTTTCCCTTTTTGATGTTTTCCCCCCTTTTTATGCTTCTCTTGTTCAAGCATTTTGGATCTGGTTTTTAATCGGGTCCTGATGATCCTTAATGCCTTAATTTCAGAGCCCAGCATTCCCCAATTCCCTTCTTCATTTTGAAATTTCTGCAAATTCTATATTCATCCTCTGTGTGGCTGTGCAGACTGTAATCCCTCATAATAGGCTGATGCTGATCCTGCTCTATGGATTAACCAGTGTAAAATGCTTATGTAATGAATTTTCATCAATTCATGCCTTCCAAACTCAGCCTCAAGCAGCCCAGGTATATCTAATCTAACTGACTGGCTTTTATCAGCTGCACACAAGAGATGTGAAAATAAGCCTCATTTCAAGCCTCAGTCGCACAGCTACAACCATGTTATTATTTATTTTATTTAACAGAATGAGTATACGTGAGGAATTCTAAGGTAAACTCTGCAGTTACACATCACTGGATCCAGTACGGTACATGTTTCTTTGAAAATTGTGAAATGACAATATTTTCATGCCTGTTTTTGATTATTTCTCTTAAAAAGAGAGAGGAAAAAATACAGCTGAACTTCAAGTGTAATTCTGCTGCTTTTTTCTTGTGAAATCTATATTCCCATGCCAGATGGTGTCTGAGTTATCAAAGTTATTACCCTAAACTCAATTAGGGAAGAATGAAAGTAATTAAGTAGGGGATGAAATTACATAAGTATTCAAGATATAAAGCATCTAATATAGGTGAGGATTCTCTAAATTAGATAGAAATTAATCTATGAATTCAGCCTACAACACAACAGGTGGAGCCTTCACTTTCAAATATTCGAAGACATTGTGCAAAATTCAGTACTTGCTGAAGAAGGCACAATTCTCCATGAAAGAAGGTGGGAGTTGTTTTTGTAGTCTGGAGGGGATATTACTAGCAATCACCAAATGCACTCTGAGAGTTATTGCTCAAATGTTCCTGTATCTGTTGGGGGATGTTTTTTCAGGCTGTTGTATGACCTCAGGAATGCTTGTTTCCTTTCTTAATCCTGACTGTTTCCTACCAACCAGAGCAAAAAACAAATACAGTAAATATGTTTTACCATAAAATCTGTAAAGTAGACACCACAGAGGTGCTGGTGACACTCAGTTTATTTTACACCTTTTTTTTTTTCTTTCTCCATTTGGTTTTCCTTTGGTGAAGTAAATCTAAACAAGTTGGCACTGAGCTACAGGCATGACTGACAGCTACAGCTACACGTTTTAAATGCAGTGGTGAAGCAGCCAAAATTATTTTTTAATCTACTAATGACAGTCTACTTATAGGAGAAATAAGTAAAAAAATCCTAGTGAAAACAAATCTCTTCTACTTATAAAAATTCATTTCTCCATAGCTTCTATTGACAAGAAACATGCATTTATGGATAAAACTAATCAGAATCATTTGTTAGTGCTATGCAGGCTACTCACTAATTTTCTCTTTAACAGATACATATACCAAAATTCTCAAGGTATGCATAGGGAAAGAAGGATGGTAAGTAAAGTACATTATCTTCTGGAATGCTCAGAATTGGTGCTGCATGGCTGAAAGATACAAAACTTCTACCACTTTGGAGAACAGGGATGTAGCTTGTGCTACTGCTAAAGGCAAAATCTCTGGCCAGAAAGGGAACAAATTAAATCCTAAGAATGCATGCATCTCTTTTTTCTACACTGGGGACAGAAATGCTGGGAGGGAAACGGCCTTTAGGAACATATGTCAATTATACCATACCATACCGTACCATATCTAATGGTACTATGTGAAAAGAATACAAGAACTTTAAGAACAAGCACTGAAAATATCAGAATTACATCTGTCTTCATTTGCCTCATGTGTGTACAGGACAAAACAAAGCAAAAGGCAATCCTGCATATACCAGCACCTGAGATGCAAACACTAGCAATGGCTCCAGTTTGCAGAGGTGACAGCCTGACAAACCACAGTACCGTGACACACAGGCTTAAGAAACTCCCAAGCTCTTTTCCCCACAGCCCTAAAGAATGGGCTATTTTCAATGCTGATCACTTAAATCTTGTTTTTAGCACAGCCTCACAAATATTACAACCACACACAAGCAGGCAATAGTGGGAATGAGTAGTTGTTTAGGAGAAAGAGTAGAAGCAGAGGCAGGGAGTATCAACTTCCTAACCAGCTGGACCAGGGCCTCAGGGAAATCTGCCTTTGGTTACATGCTTTCAGCAGCGGTGGCACACACATTGCCTGAGCAGGGCAGCTCTCAAAGGCTTTACCAGGACTAAAAGCAGACATATTCAAAAGACTCAAATTTCTGCAGCTCAAGAAAGGCAAGGAAGGGCTGGCATATGGCTACAGCAGAGCCACCTCTCAGAAGTCTTTGAAAATACGATGCATGAGGAGAAGTGAAGCCAATTTATGCCATTGAGAACCACAAATCATTGCTGACAATAGCAGGTTTTCAATTGCATTCTGAAACACAAGGTTTGAATTGCATTCTGAAGCACATGGGTTTTGATTCATTACTGAAGAACTTTTAGGGGACATCAAAAGGAAGCTATTGAGATGAGTTGGTGGTAAAACAAGAAGCCAAAAGTACTCACACAGATCCTTGTGACAAGCAAGTTCAACAAAAAGATGGTGGCAAGGTTGGCAGAGTTCTGCTTGCCAGGTAATGTAATTGCCCCCCCCCCCCCCCCCCCCCTTCCCTCTTGTTACTCATACTGAACACTGTCTTACCTGGAAATTGAAAGATCTTCTGCTCAGGGGACTAAAACTTGCAGGGCCTCTGAAGGCTTACACAGTCAGTGATCTCAATTAAAAACAGATCATGAAAAAATTGAGAAAAATTGACTACTGGAGACTTTTATACCTCTGGGGAATTGATCCACTATGAGATGTCAGGGTACATATGGGACTAGCACATGCACATGATATGGACGTCTATCAAAGGCTTCCAGAGGGAAAAAAAAAAAAAAAAAAAAGTCCCATTTGTAATTATTATCAGTTTAGCTGTGACATTACCGAAAATACAGTAACAATACATGACATTTTCATGACCACTGCAGGTCAGGACAGGTAAGGCAATGGCACTTTCAAGTGGTGTATGAACACTTTCATCCTATGCTACATGGGTAGCATAAAGGGCAGAATGCAAATTGTTCCCTTTTTGACCACTCCTTCCATATCAACTAAAGCTACCAATAAATCATGACAAGTGTTTCTTGCTGGCTGAATTTCAAGGCATGGAGAATTTTGAACTAGGGCATGGCACAATGATGGGCTTATATATGTCTTCAGGAAAAAGAGCTCAAACTATTAGGGCAATAGAGTATGCAGAGAGCAATGAAGCGCTGCTCAGAGAAACCTGAAAATCAGTAACTTGAGGTCATATTTCATATATTACTTTGTAAAATGAAAATAGCAAGAGAGGGAGGCACAAAGCCAATTTAGAATAGGGAACACATGAACCAGAAAAAAAGCATAATGAAACCCCAGAAATAAAGCTGTTAAGGTGAAGATGTCAAAACCATCTATTGAGTTTAAGACAAGCATAGCAGATGCTAACCTTAATTTAAATTTTACCAAGGAAAAACATATCTGGTAGAATTTTGGTTAATTTGTTGAAGAAAAAGAGATCACACACTCTTAAGACTACTCAGTTTTAGGGAAATCAAAAGAGCATCTATATTACTTTTACTGAATTTAACTATCCTAGTTTCAGGGGACAATGAAATCCTAGAGAACTAGTAAACTAGTTCCTAGTACCTGTTAGAGAAGTTTCTCACCCCAGGTAACCATTAGCAGTCTTAGCCAGAATCTTAATTTATTTGGTACAGTGGTGAAATGCAGCTCAGGCTGGGTGCCTCCAGAGAGGGACCCCAAACAAAGTAATCCCTGGCAAATTATACCTTTACAAGCCACTTCCTACCCTTCACGGGACAGTTCAGTCCAATAATAATATTGGGGTCTGAGGTCTCCTTGTTCTTCACAGGGTCTTGTAATTGTCTCTAGGGGGGCTGTTTCTTCTCCGAGCTCTGAGGTTGCAGCTTCTGCTGACAGGGGGTAGTGGCCTTCCTTGCTTCCTTATCCCCTGGCAGAAACTGGCACTGGGGCCTCCTTTTACCTAAGCAGGCAAAAGTTTCAGCATTTCTAGTTGCAAGCTCACAGTTTGCTGCCTAAGGCTTCAACAAATTTAGGTCCTAATGCTAAGCTGCTAACTCCAAACAGTTTCAGTCTAATATTCCTTAACTGAACCTAAAGTTTTTGTAATGTTGACTTACTCAGAGGTATGAGAAATAAATCTAAACCAATGGATGTATCTATACAGAAGCAATTCTCCATATGCAGTGACATATCCATCAGCACTTTCTTTGAAAGAAAAGAAAATTACTGACTTCAGTAAAAGAAGCAGTGGTGGTTCTCTTTATAATTCAGATGAGGGTGAATTCTACCACTAATCTAGCAGGCCAGAATTATTAAGACACTTGACTGAGAACTTGTCCCCAGAACAGCTTTCTCTACCAAGCCTATTATTTTATCTTAATTTGAAATTAATTTATTAATTTAAGCTGTCAAGAAAAGTCTAGCAATCAAAAACTTTTTAACTTTCATTTTTTCACTATTTCTCATTCCTATTTCCAGTGTAGACTGGGGGATGTAAGAATAATGAGGTAGAAAAGCACCCATAATTATTGTTTTCATTTAGGTGATGAAGAAGACGAGTATATTGATACTTTCCAATGAAATTCTATTCTCTGGACTTTTTGTATGCCTTCCTACCGTTTTGACAAAATATGGTCTTAAAAATCACTTAGATGATTTAGAAGCACATCCCATTAAAAGAAATAGTCACTGAGGAGCCTCGGGGGCTTGAGAGGAGCAGATTTTCAAAGAAAAGCAGGTATCTACAATGGACATAGGTGCACCTTTAGGCATCTATTCTCACACAAATTGCTTAAGTGACTTTAAAAAGAGAGTCCTAACTGACTAACTTTGCTCATGAATACTGACACATAATATTATTTTGAAAATGCTACCCCAAAACGTCATAAATCCATTCTGACATCCAGGTACCTGCCAATGCTCTGTAAGCAGACAAGCCTCAGGAAATGCAAAGGACGTTTAAAGGAGAAGAAAACCCACAAACCTGGAACATGGTGTGTATGTCAATGGCTGCTACGAAAGGGTTTGACAGTGTCTAGTTCCGATTTTCATGTTGTACTGCAATAATTTGGCTTTGAAGATGTTGGTAACTTCTGCTTTACATTTATTATACTGATAATGAAAATGCTGCCAAAACCGAAATCTGAACTCTCTTTCCGATTTAAATAAACGAGAGAGGGTACTGCCTTGTCCTACACAGTGATGATTGGTTTTGTGCAGGTAACAGAACAGAGCACTTCAGTCAGCTCTTAAATATGAGTCTTGATAACGTAGCCTAATTTTAGGCTGCTCAGTTCATCCTGGCGACTCTGAGTCTGTCTGTGCTCAGAAATTTCAGAATCAGAACAGAATTTCTTCTGCTACTGATTCAAAGCCACCATGCAGCAGTTAAGCCAAATTTGAGAGATGAATACCAAGCAGCCTCACAAAATTGTATACATCAAACACCTTTATGTGGATGCTTAATGTGGATATGGAATAATAACAAAAACAGTTTTGGCCGAACAGCTCATTAATTTCTTCTTTCAAAAAGTGTATTAATTAGAATGAAAATATTCCCCATTTACTTCACCAGATCCAAATACGAGGCCCTAAGAGTACATTTTTCCCAGCAGAGATCATATAAATTAAAAACTTTTAAAAAAACACCACCAAAAACCAAAATAACAAACTCTTATGATTTTATGTTATTGTATTGAAAGCCCTTTGGTAACAAACTAAAAACCAAATCGTTGCTCAAGGGATTTTTCAGGCTTTTAGGACATTCACCTAAGCTTCCAAGACTTCTTGAGCCATGAAATAGGGTATGAAAACGTTTAATCCCTGACTGAACTGTTACCCTTGTGGAAGCACTGTGAGTACATACAATTACACCAGAAAAACCCCCTCATGTTCACCAGCAGTATACTTCATTGTTAGGAAGCAACTTATTATATCAATACAGAGGGTGTTTTATTGGTACAGTTGCTTCCACGCTAAAAATGCTTTACCAGTATAACATAGGAATGATTGTATACGGTGAAGTGCTCTTAGAAAGGACACTGGTTAGGCCACTGCAGCATTTTGCAATTCCTCTATCACTTTCCTTCCTTTACAGTTCTATAAATAGCATTTTTTAATTGCCAGCAACTTAGCATATATATAAAATTTGGGAGCTGGAGTGGGATTTTTAGCATGGCATTCATTAGTTACAAGAACAAAGAGGCCGTGTTTGTCTTCCTAAATCTCTTGGATACTTTTGAGCCTGTCATGTAGGTCTGTTTCCCTAGATCCTAAATCACAGGTACAATTGAAAAACATATTCCTAGTCAAAATAAAATGCCTTTTATTTAGCACTTACAAAAATTATTAGATACCCAAAATAATGAATTCGCTTTTTTCTCCAATTTATAAATTTTGCAAAGTATTTTTTATTTTTTAGAATATTTTTTTTCAAGTTTTGTTTTGGAAGTGTGAGGTCTACAGTTTTTTACTTTCATTAAAAGGACACTGGCAAACAATCATATTAATCTGTGAAGGTATTTTTTTTAAAAAAAGCAAATATCAGGAAAAAAAGGGTATACACTCATAGTCTGACTGGCTTCAGGCAGTTGCATGAATGGTAGGAAGGAAGACCGTTCTTGACAGAAAACCAGCATGACTTCCTGGCATTTCTTGTTATTCCTTACATGAACCTATTTTATAACAAAAATTACTAACTGTATTAGAGATATGAGATTCTAGAAGGCTCAGGTTAGCATTAAAACAGTATAAACTGGACATTTTCTATACTGTCCTTTTTTAATTGTTTTTTCCTCAAGAAGTTCCATGAAGACCAGCAGTTTAAGCTCATACATTTTTTCTGGTTACTGTACAGAAGAAAAGATGAAAGAGGGACAACATCAAGCACATGCTATTTTGCAGCAAAAGTAGTATTTAAGAAGTTATCACAGATGTTACATACTTTCTCTCAGATATTGCAATGTAATGTTGTTTTGATGATGAGGTCAGCTGTCAAAATACAGATTTGGACAAGTAATTGGTCAAAAAAAACACATCAAGAAATGCAGGTCCAAAATTTCCTCAGCTGCAATCCACTTTAAAAAGTTCTCTTAGCAGCTATAGTAAATATAGAAAATCTTCCTTTGATACCACTGAAAAAGCAACCAACTTTTTCTCACTTTTGCATGGTCATGGTGGTGGGCTGTGGAGGGGTAGGGGGATACACAGTAATTGGATTCTCAGCTGTAATTGTGAAATTCACTACTTATGAAATCGGAGTACAAGGAGTCTCATTTTCTTGTAATGAATCAGCTACAAGTACAATACTCTATCATTTTAGTTTAAATGAATTTCATGACACAATTGGACAAAGCCATCTGCTGCCAATTGTCTTGGCAACTAAGAGCATTGCTGCTGGCAGCTGCCAAAGAAGAGCACATTGCCATACAGCTGTTATGGCTGCTATAAAACAGATAGCTAGCTTCACCGCTCCTCTCCATTGCTTCTTCCTCCCAAATCATGGCCAAAATAACAGTAATGTGTCAGAGGAAAAAGCAATAGGCCACACAGAGGCAGGACACCTTATCCAGAATTCTGCCTGTACTGGTGAGCATGCAGCACCTCTCTCCTAGCTTTGTCCATGCCTCTTGGGTGATGTGAAAGCAGAGAAAGACTGTGCTAGTATGCCCATCAGGCACAGCATCCCTTCTGTTGATGCGCTAAAAAGGCTTCAGGTAGTCATAGGCTATTTCATATTGCCAACAGCCTGGCAAATTTAGGTAGTACATATTCCTCCCTCTAGCAGCTATATAGGAAATTGGGGTCAGGCTGCCCAGGCAGAAGATGATCTGCGCTGTTCATCTCTCACTTTAACTTAGGTTAACTTAGGTTGCAGTTCAGGCACCTAGGCAGCTAATGTGAATTAAGCTCATGATTTTAACAAGGATTTTGACCAGTATCTTTTGAAGCATGCTGAGAAGACCCTTGAGAGCTTCTTCAGGAACAAATCAATGAAATTTTAATTTGCAGTGCAGTTGAGAGTAGAAAGATACATACTCAGTCCATGTGTCAACCACTGTCAATCATTCAGGAGAACCAGAATATAATGAACTGTCATAACAGGTAACAAAGGCAAAGCATCTAGGCATTATAAGCACTGACATGAAAACTCATATAATGAGTTTCAAAGTACTTGGTGATGTTCTCCAGTCTCTCACAACTGCCATAATGAAGTTGTGTAGGATCTCAGATTCTAAATGAGTGCAAAAATACACTTAGCCCTGCTAAAGGTAGAGAAAGACTGAAAAGTCATTCCCTAAAGTTTTAAAATAAAACCGTCCCCCTTACCACCCACCAATATTTTCTGAAAGAAGTCCTAAACCACTGTAGTGGTTAGGTGAAAGTGAAGTGGGTAAAGACTTCTGATTTTCCAATACTGTCTCTTTTGGTCTTTGCTAAATCACAAAAATAGATATGAAAAAAAAAAAGCAACATTGAAGGAAATGAAAGTCAATTCAGTGTATTTATAAACTGGCACGCTCAGCATGTCAGATATGAATGCAACAATATGTAGACATGATGATGATTTATTAAGAGAATAAATCAATCAAGTGGACACATTGTTTTATAATACATTTACTCTGAGCAACAAAGGGATGAATCGTGAGTTAAGGAGAGAGTAAGAAACACAAAACCTATTGCCTTTTATTACAAACTACTATGACTAGAGCCAACAACCACACTGCACATGTAATAGTAGGGACATCAGCAGTAGATGATCTACAGGACATAAACACTCAGACAGCATTAAGTGAATTAACTTGATTCTTAGCCAGTATTAACTATTAGCTAAAAGCAAAAATATCCAGTCAGAGACAATCCTTGATCTCCGGGCCTGCTCACGATGGAGAGTTCAGGAAGCTGAAGCCAAACTGACAAATGAGCCAGAATCTCAGTCTAGCTGCCTTGAGATACAGAATGAATGTTGAGAAGCAGAGGCAGAGGGAAGGAGGTAAAGCTACTGTCTTTCAAGAAAAAAATACAGTTCCTTTCAAAGTCACTGGGAAAACAGTGTATATATTTCCACCTTGCAGCACAAACAAAGCTTGCTGATGACCACACAGTCTTTAGTCCCCTGGGATCTTCCCTCCTTCCACCCAACACAAGGTGACTTGTACAGCTGTCTTGCTATAACGCAGTGCCCCTTCCCTCACCATGCCATGGACAAATGACTCGTGCTCTTTGCTTTGCAGTTTCGCATCTAAGGATGACTATCAGAGCTACTTAAATTAGTTATCCTGGGAATGCACACTGCTTAAGACACGTTTACTCAGTTCCAGACAAAACACTAGCATTGCAACTTCTGTGTGCACAAGAACTTACAAATCTTCATGGTTAGGCCTTTCTGCTCTAACTTAGGGTTGATGGGGCTCTGTCAGATTCAAAGTCAGGTGGTTCTGAAAACGTAATAGCTTCCACTTTGCATAGTGTGTTCATTTTCATTTCTTGATATATATTGTTTCTAGGATGCCAATAACTAAGCCCAGAAAAACTTGGATGCATGTTAACCACATGAGGAAGAAGTTACAGCAGGCAGGGTGGTTATTTAGATGCCTAAATTTATGTAAGCACTTAAGTTTATGCAGAATCAGGGCCTCATATTTTAGAACAGGACATAATTCATTCTATATGCTACATATTCAGTGGGAAAACAGCTGTGAGTGAGTGCAGTCTTGGGGTTCTGAATTTGAAGTCCAGAAATTCAAAGTCATACATAGTTCCCACAGCATCCATTACTCTCTCCGCTGGCACATATGTAGCGTTTTGCATTGCTGTTTATGCTAAGAAATTTATGCCCTAAAGTGTATGTAAAACATTACCAACTTATGTTTCCCACAGCTGCTGTAACTCTAAAGTTCTTGGCTTCTGTGCATTTAAATTAACAGTCATAACAATACACCAAAGCCTTTTCTTGCACTGAAATTCAATTCTAGACTTTTTTTTTTCTTTTACAGTATATAACCAAAACACTCATATTGATCTCCTGCTGAAATAGCTTTCATTCTCAGTACGTTCTGATATAACAGTGGCAGGTCATTTGCTGCTGTTCTTGCACAGCATCTGATTTTCATACCTAACATTTTCTCAAATGTGCAGATTTTTTTCCAATGTCATGGTCACTTGCCCTTGTGAAAGGTCATACTCATAGCATGTGTGAAGTTTTCCAGTTAAGCCTTTCTGAAATCACCCACTTACAGGAAAAAACATCAGAACAAGGTGATTAACTACTGTTTTATCCCCTGTCCTGTGTCAATCTGCACAGCATTTTAGTTAACTCCTTTGTATCCGTCCCCTCCTCACCATGAAATAAATGAACTTCTAAGCAAAGAATTACTAGAAACCTCAATTCAATGGGTAGCTTCCTTGGAGTCAGAATTGTCAAATAAGGGACAAAGAATGAAAGCACTTCCTGATATGGTTAAACAGTGGTTGAATAATATTTGCAAATTATCTTCTCCTGGAAAATCATTAATTTTCTCAAATAATTAAAAAAATCTTGCATAGGGTCTTCATCAAAAATGTAGAATTTTAGCCTGAACAATCACAGTCTTTAAAAAACTGTATGCCTCAAAAAGGAACAGTTTGACAACCTTGACACTTCAGTATTTTCCTAAGTGTATTTATACAACATACATACATGAAGAATAAGGAACACTGTTCTGTTTTGGTGACCTTTATTAAAAAAGGAACTTGGTAAGAAGGATTATGCAAAGAGCTGCAGAATGACACAACTGCTAGAAAACGTATTTCAGAATGAATTCCTGAAGGACAGAAATCTATTCAGATAAACAGAAGTATGGATAACAGGCAATTTACTCATATCCTTCAGCATCTATAAGCAATACTAAAATTCATTCCAAGAAGACCCTTTCAATTGTAAGAGAATGGTACAAGAACCAGTGGCTGATAACTGAATTTTCAAAAATGCAAGACAGAAACAAGGTACAAATTTTGATCAGAGAAACTAATTAAGCACTGAAATAATTAGCAAGAATCACAACCAATTTACTGTCACTGTATATTTTAAAATCAAGAACAAGTTTTTATAAAACACAATGAAAAAATATCCTGTAGGCTATGTCAACCAGAAGATTGCAACAGTGTCTTTTTGCTTGGTATACCAGAAATTCCCTTTATATGAGTGATTTTGGTGAAGGACTGAGAGCACTATCAGACCTACAGAATGTGTATACCAGAGTTCAGTGACCTCCACTGAACCTTAGTCCCTGCCTGGATGACTACACTTCTAAATTTCGAAGAATTTGGAAGTGTGAGAATTCCAGAGTTTAGGGAGTGTGAACTAAGGCAATTCTACCACACTTCCACTATGAAGCCAGCCAAAGCCAAACTGCATTAATCTGCCACCATACCTCATAGCACCAAAACGGCCAGGTTTTGTTTCAAAAATCTACTACATCATACGAATTTTATACTTTGATACTACTGGCTGCAACCAAAGAAAGAAAAAAAAGCAATATAAATGTTAATGAGAAGATGTCTGTTTCACTTTATTTAAAAGCCAGACTAATCCCATAATCCTAACAAACAAAAATATCAGGCTCTCCACAATTACAACATAACAATGACCAGATGGTGTGAGTCTGTGGGGAATGAGAAGAACAAGGGGGTTTACAAGCTAAATTCCACTGAAAAATAACCGAGTCCCAAGGAAAACTAAGACAGGCCTACTAGTGGAGGTTGTTGCAAGAGTGACTTGACTGCAATAAATAGCACCTATTGCTTGTAAAAGTATTAAATTTCATTTTTTAAGAGGAATTCTCACAAGACACTGAGCAGAGGAGTCAGGTGTATATAGCCTAATAATGTAGAAAGAAGTAATGTAGAAAGTTTGTGTAACATAGCTTGAAGATATTTCATTTTTCCTTTTGACATTTGTGTGTTTTATTTAAGAACTATAAAAATTATAAATCAGCTATTGAGTTCTCAATGATAGCTGCAAGATTTAAAGGTACACATTAACAAAACAGACATATGAGGAGCTGGAAATAGAAAGAAGATTAGAAAGAGTTCATAATTTTCCCTTGCGAAGCCTCATTGTGGTGCATAGTTGGAAGTGCCATTTCAGTCACGCTAAAGTGGAATTATTGTGCAAAGATATACCCATTCCATTCTTTGTAATGCAATAATACCCCTTTGCGTAAACTCAGCCCATGATGCTCTAATACAGGCTTAAAATGGGGCTTCGGCAAAACTTCGAAAGGGGTCTTGAAGCTGGATGATTCAATCTAGAAGGATTTTCCCTCAAGCAAAACTTTTGAAACTTTAATGAAAAAAATGAAGGAAGATAATACACTGATGGGAAAGGAGGAGAAATATGTCTACTCATCACACACCGGAGCCTTGGAAAGCACTGCATGTTTGGAAAAATAAATGTAGTTGAAGTCAAACTGAACATGACCTTTTTCCTTATTTAGAAATTTTAGAAAATCTCTAATTTTTGACCACAGTAAGAACTGTGATTTTACACGATGTAAACAGCCGTACTGCAGACAATTTTAAGACTTGACTTTTTTAACGGGACACAAACCAGGATATCTTCTATCCAGTGGTTCACACTAAAAACCAGAGAAAGACTGTGTGCTCAAGAATAAAGGAGGGAATTTGTCCAGGGAACAGCCAAGAACACTACATAATGCCTATCAGAAAGGATACGCTGGTTTATTGACTTGAGTATTTATTCTTTGCCAGTACTCAAAAAGGGGAAACAAAATGATCATGATGATTCTTGGGCCTGTTACACTGATACCAAATGCACTAAGTGCACTTAAAGTAATGAAAAATTTAATCCAGAGATCAGTAGATAGAAAATTAATTGATAGGAATAAGACACGCAGCTTTTAATTAAGATACGCAATCCTAATTAAAGATACACAGCTTTTTTTTTTTTTTACTACTGATCTGCTCTGATCAGACTGATTATTTGATCAGATTTAAAGTTGTCAGATTGTGCACAGATGTAATATATTAAGGCACCTGCAAGGTGTCTGATCTACTAACAAATTTCTGTGTTGAAAAGATACAATACAAGCACATTCTATTTTATGAACTGAAAGCTAGCTAACTAAACAGATTGCAAGCAACAGGTGTCAGTTACTGAAACAGGAATATCTGCTGGGACCTCAAAGGAATCACTGCTCTCCTGGTTCCTATTTAATGATGTTTTGGAAAGAAAAAAAGAACTTTACACACGACACAAAGTAAATAGTATAAAGTATGCTATAAGATGGCAATCCTGTCCCACTCAAACAAAATGCAGCTCAATATGCTCAATTGCAAAGGTATACTTTCGAGAACAAACAATGCAGACCATATCTATAAAACAGAATAATGTATTTTGGAAAACAGGGATCGTGGAAGGGACTTAAAGTCAGAGTAGATAAGCAAACAATTGAAAAAGAGCTTCAAGAGCTGAAGCTCTGAAAGAGGGGTGTAAGTAATTAGGTCTTTGGAAGTATAATTGGGGGAATAAAAAGTAGGAGATAAATATATGTAGTATCTCTGTATGTCATACTGACAAGAACGATACTTCATACCACTATGACTTCTGTCACATACATTTTTAAAAGCATGTTGAAAATCTGGAGAGAGCTCAGAAGAGAGCCAGAAAATGAGCTGAATACTAGAGATAATGCCCCACAATTGAAAGAGATCAATCTGTTTAGCTTATAAAAAAAGAAAAGTGAGAAGTGAGTTGATTAAACTGTATAAGCTCCCTCACAGGGAGAAAATAGCAGGTACTGAAGAGCTCTTCAACCTAGTGGAGAACGATATAGCAAGAACAGATGACTGGAAGCCATAGTCAGACAATTTCAAATTAGAAATGGGGCATATATTTTTGTCGTTGGACATGACTAATATTGTACAGGCTTCCCATGGGGAGTGATAATTTTCTATGTTTTGAATCATTACTACATTTCTGAAGAACAGGCTTTAGCCTCACAGAAGTAACACTGCAGCAAAACTTCAGTAGTCTGCTTCACTACAATAAACTTTGGGGTAAAATACAATGATGTGATTCAAAGACAAGCTCAGACAACTGGGAGGTCCTCAACAGCCTTGAACTCAATGAACTTATGACCACCATCGAGGTTTATAATTGGTCCCGAGAACTGCACACTGACAAACCTCAGTGAAGTTTTTGCTGCTATCAGGATCAGGCCCTACGCTACCTACTCCACCACCACATAACAAGGTCTAACCTAATATATTATTCCCTACTGTCCATCCCCAAGTGTCTCTCTTGCCACATTTTAATTGGAAAGCAACCTATCAAGAGCGGATGTAGATTATTTCACAATTACAAAACTTTTTGCTAAGTAAACAAGCACGCAATTGCCACAAGCATCTGTGGCAAAGTTCCACAGAGCCTACCAAGCTGCCAGTTGTCAGCACAACCATTAGCAGCTGCACATTGCAGTGCAAACTGGCATGGATTGTCACAGCATTTCCTTAGGGCTGCCATTCCCCAGACCTTTCCCTTGAAAACTGATGATTCTTAAGCCTATTTTGGAGAGGGAGAGAGATGCAGCGCTGCACTCACGCTGTAGGTAGTAAGGATAGTGAACAGGAAAAAGATACACACATACCCAGTACTACTTGAGATGTCATAAATCAACAAATCTTCAACAAATCTTACTTACGACTGCATGACAGATCAAAGAAGAAAACTCAGCATGTAGAAGACAAGCCCGTGTACCTGCCTTACGAGTACTGCTTAGGTTATACAATCTCCATTAATGTTAATGCACATGTGGACTATTACTCAGGGATTCCGGGTTTTCTTTCTTATAACAAGTAGATATCTTGTTCCATAGGATGCCAAAGCAAAGCTTAAATTTTTTCTCTTGTTATAAATTCTGATCTAATAATTCATAACCCAAATGGCAACTAATGAGCACTTTTATTTTTAGGAGAACAGATGCAGAATTGCTTTAGAAACAAAACTAAAAATTCAATGTCATGGTTTTTGTGATCCAGAGCTCATGATGTTTGGACATTTGGGATTGGCAATACTGTAAATGGCATTTTTTCTAGCCAGCGAGACATCATCAGTCAAATTAAATTCTATTAAATCTTTGAAAATGGAGAGTGTTTAAAATATTTAAAAGTTTGAGAAATTACATCTATTCTCTTTCTGCCTATTTTTGTGATTTTACTATTAGATTTTCTTATTTTACAGACTAAGAAAAGAGAATGGTTTTCTGTTTACACAGAGATAATCAGATTAAAAACTTTATTTTTCTGGTATTGAAAATGGGTATGTAATGAAGCTTTCCTACAGATGAGTTTAATTCATTCGTGACAGTTATGTATCACCTTGTCTTGCAATTTTTCTAATATATCCCCATTTTTTAAAAACTCAATTAAAAGAAAAAACTCTTTAAATTGCCAGAGATAACATTTGTCAACTTCAGGCTAGGAATCACCAAGAAGCCTGAAGCTCAGTTAAGTATCTATCTTCTTATAATTAATCAGCTTTTTCTTTTTTTTAAAGGAAGAAAAATATCTACAAAATGGAAAGAATGGATAAGGTTTAGAGAATAATTACCCTTGAAGGTTACAGATTTTCAAATACTCATTAAAGAAATGAATGGAATTGTTGGAGAAAAAGAAAAAAAGTACTGGATTTTCTTTTCTGATAAATTTCAAGAAAATTGAGAGGTCCACTTTGACTTATGTGGTTAAATGTATCTCCATGTCCTCCCCTTCCTTGCCACCAGTGAGCTGATAACTCATTCCCTTCCAGAAGTTTTACACTCCTTTGATGCTACAGACTCAGAAATAAAGTCACATTTTTACAGATATTGACTTGTGAAAACCTTAGCTGCAAATACACAGATATCGGTCACCTCTCTCTACACCCTGGTGTCTCACCATATGTCTATTTTTGGCCTCAATATCGCAGAAAGAGACCCAGAAGAAAGCCGGCAGGCTTCTGCAGGAAGGAGAAGGATCCGGTGCCAGGCTCCGCAGTGAAGTAGCTGCGTTTCACACCGGGTTGTGCAGCTGGCAGGGGGAACTCCCACTATAACCAAACCCCATCTCAAGCGAGGAGCAGACTACATCGTTCTGCCATTTCCTACACAGTACATTTAGGGTTGTTTCATAGCTGCACATAGTATCTCCCCGCCTGCAGCTGTAATACAACATGCCCACAATTTTGCTTGCCATTTATCAAGCCCAAATTGCTCATTACTCCTCAGATAAAATGCACTTCTGCTATGGATAAACATTTGACACACGGGCCTTATCTGCAATTCAACAACATAAGACTCTAAGGAAAGCATTAGAGAGAGGGAATAATTTTTTTATCCTCTTAACCCCTGCTCCCAAAGTAAAATGCGCTTCAAACTCTGATGATCTATTTAAACCTCTGTCATTCAAAAAGATATTCTTTTAGTCACTGTAGAAAAACGGACATATCTGTAGGTACTCCATTGCTAACAGCTCTTCAGGTATCTTCTACATGAAATTGTCTTGCAGATTTTCAAAGTTCTACTTTGACTACAAACATATCAAAATAATGTCCCTAACGTAATTCCCCCAATAATTACTAATTAATAATTTAGGAGTTCTGTTGAATCTTTTCCTGCAAGGCTTGCCAAATTTCTGACAGTGGGAACTATGAGGCAGGAGATAAATCGCTCGCTCTGTGCTTTCCAGCAGCAGATCCAAACCTGCCTGGAAGCAAGCAGGTGCTGGCTGAGAGACAGGACATAACTGGATGGATCAGTGACTCGGATCACTTCAAAAGACTTCCTTTCTTCTCCACTGTTTTTTTCAGTCCCTCTATTCTTAGGCTCCCTTCTCACGCCTATTCCTACCTATCACACTAACCATTAAGTCTCTAAGTTTGGAGATGGGTCATGGCACCTCTGAAGTGCAGACACGCCAGAGATGTTTTCATTAACTAGTTCAGACACTGACAACAGTGAGGCTGTATCAGCTCAGGCTGCACACACAATCACAAAATATCCATGCTGCCACAGTACCAACGGCGGTGAATACACTGGATATCATAGAATTGTAGAATGGTTTGGGCTGGAAGGGACCTTAAAGATCTTCTATTTCCAACCCTCCTGCCATGGGCAGGGACACCTTCCACTAGACCAGGCTGCTCAAAGCCCCATCCAGCCTGGCCTTGAACACTGCCAGGGATGGGGCACACACAACTTCTCTGGGCAACCTGTTCCAGTGTCTCACCACCCTCACAGTAAAGAACTTCTTCCTAATATCTAATTGAAATCTACCCTCCTTTAGTTTAAAGCCATTCCCCATTGTCCTGTCACTTCACGCCCCTATAAAAAGTCCCTCTCCAGCTTTCTTGTAGGTCCCCTTTAGGTACTGAAAGGCTGCTGTAAGGTCTCCCTGAGGTCTTCTCTTCTCCAGGCTGAACAACCTCAACATTCTCAGCTTGTCTTCACAGAAGAGGTGTTCCACCTCTCCGATCATTCTTGTGGCCCTCTCCTGGGCTCGCTCCAACAGGTCCATGTCTTTCTTATGTGGGGGGAATCCAGAGCTGTATGCAGTACTCCAGGTGGGGTCTCACGAGAGTTGAAGAGGAGAATCATCTCCTTTGACCTGCAAGCCACGCTTCTGATGCAGCCCAGGATATGGTTGGCTTCCTGGGCTGCAAGCCCACATTGTCAGGTTGTGTTGAGCTTTTTGTCCACCAGCACCTCCAAGTCCTTTTCCTCAGGACTGTTCACAATCCATTCTCCACCCAGACTGTATTGATACCAAGGGTTGCCCCAAACCAGGTGCAGGACCTTGCCCTTGGCCTTGCTGAACTTCAAGAGTTTCTCATGGGCCCACCTCTCAAGCCTGGCAAGGTCCCTCTGGATGGTATTTCTTCCCTCCAGCATGTCAACTGCACCACTCGGCTTGGTGTCATCTGAAAACTTGCTGAGGGTGCACTTGATCCCACCATCCACGTCACTGACAAAGATGCTGAACAGCACCGAATCCAGTATGGACCCCTGAGGAGCGCCACTCGTCACTGGCCTCCCCTTGGACATTGAGCCATTGACTGCAACTCTTTGAATGCAACCATCCAGCCAATTCCTTATCCACCAAGTGGTCCACCCATCAAATCCCCGTCTCTCCAGTTTAGAGGCAAGGATATCATGTGAGACAGTGTAAAAAGCTTTGCACAAGTCCATGTAGATGATTGTCAGTTGCTCTTCCTTCACCTGTCAGTGATGTAACCCAGCTGTAAAAAGCCACCAAATGTGTCAGGCACGATTTGCCATTAGAGACAAGGATGCCATGCAGGAACATACATGGTGTGCAACAGCAGTGCCTCAACTGTGCTTTTAAATGCAACACCAATGTACTTTCAGTTTTGCTATCCTGTCAGAATTAATGGCTTCGCTTACTTCTATAAACCATCTAAACATCTCTTCTCCCTCCTAGCACCTCTTCCCCTCCCAGTCCTCCCCAAGCCTGGGATATTATAATAAATGACTGAAAGAGACAGAGCTTCTTCTGTAAAGGAAAAGCATGTCTTGCCTCTTATTTATTCTTAGTTGCATCAGTTACAGTGAAATAACATTAAAACCATCTAGCAACGAGCTAACTGTAAGTACAAACAGCCTTCAACAACACCACCATTAGCCCAACATACTAAATCACAAACATTAAGCAGAGAGAAGCAATGCATGGATTTGTGAAGGAATTTTCAACCATCTGAAAATCATGTACTTTTCTAGTTAGTCTTAGCTGGCTGTATGACTTCACATTCTCTTCAGTGAAAGCCCTAAATAGAAATGCTCCTAACCAGAAATGAAGCTTGTACAAATAAACCAGATGCAAGAAAGCTACACAGCTGAAGAGTATGTTACAAAACAACAACAACAAAAAAAAATACAACAAAAAAAAGCTAAGTTGGTTAGGACAAGTTTACTCATAAAGAGGATAATTAATTATCATGTAAGAAGGAGTCCCAATACAGTAACAGAAACTGCAGTCAGTGGGTTTTTTATATTAAGCACAGCTAAGTAGGTATTTAGATAACAGTATATACAGCACAGGAAAGCAACAGGAAGGTGAACTGTGCACAACTGATTTGCATGAATTCTCCATTCTGAGATGTCTCTGTTGTATAGAAAGGAACATCCCAGACCTATCAGATCTTGTCTGTTACAACTGGAAGGATGCAACACTCTTCTCTTTTGGCTCCATTTCCAGGCTTCTTGGGACTTTTGCACAGAACACATTATAACTTTGCTAGACAATGTTACTTCAGTTTATACCTCCAAATTTTCCAGTAAGAATCACTTTTACAAAGCAGCAGCAAATGGGATTATGCTGTTGGGTTTTTTTAAGAGAGAGAAAGAAAATTAATGATGTACACATGGAGGAAAACTAGCAGTGGTTAAGATTTTCTGATCACATCATCATTGGTGCTGAACAACAAACATAAAGACTATTTGCGAAATATTGGAATAGCAGCCCTTATTCCTGCTAGGCAGCACTGCAAATATACCCCCAGGAATTCAGTAATAAAATAGAGAAAATTGAACATGTGTGACAGCAAGCCAGAGTGAAATGAGGCATGAAAAAGAAGTGCAACACAAAAGGCTTAAAGGGGCTCAAGGTGTGAAAACACTGAGGAAAGAGTAAGACTGTGAGGGATGTGTGAAGCAATGCAAGTGCAAGAGGAAAACGGGAACAGGATCTTGAGTGCATGAGGCTGAAAGTGATAGAGGGTAACCAAGCATAAACATGAAAGAAAACATGAGTATGAATGAGCATGCAAGTGAGCAATACAGCATGGCAGAGTGACAGGCTGTGATGCAGTAAGAGATGGCAAAAGTAGGAAAAGCAGACAGAAGAGAGTTTTAATGATGGATTTTGTTGTTCTTGTTGTTGTTTTTACCTTCATCATTTATCAGAAGAGGGACTGTTACATGAAAACAGACCAGCAAGCAATGTAAGAAAGAAACAAAAGCCACAGTAACTAATAAACAAGGCATTTGGAAATTGCCTTCAATTTGTCCACCATGCTGAGGTGGTCAGAATGACCATGCAGCATGCCCTTTGGAAAACAGCAAACTGGGAGAAAGGGGTTCCAGTAACTTCAAAAGTGCAGCTGAGCATTTATGTTTTTTCCTTTATGTGATGAACTGTTCTTATAGCAGTCTACTGTGAAGCCAAACATTTCTATAGTATCACAATGAAAAGTCTTCCGTAAGGAATTGTGGGCAGAGAAATTAGGGATTACAGACATTAGGCACAACTACCTGTAAGAGATGGCTAAACAGTTCTACTGCACAGCTGTAGTTACGTAAAAACGTGAATCCAGGAAATACTTCTCCACTCACATAAAAGAAACTAGAAAGGAACACAGGTATTCAAATACTTCTCTGGATAACAACAGTTACGGTGCTCAAACTCTCTGATTATCCTAGTAGCAGCCTTGATGTATCTCCTATACTCTTTCTTTCATATCTAGACGACAAGATGCGTTTTTTAACCTAGTACTCTTTCCAAGAGTTTCAAGACAATCTCCACCTATGTAAACTGTCAAGTAGAGGAAAGAGTGAGCTACTTCATTTTGTGTGGTTAATGACAGAGAAAGTGTTTGTTTTGTTTTTTGAAGATAGCCTCAAGTTTCTTAGAGTGTAAGAGTTTTAAAGCCAAAAGGTTGGATAGCTTCCCTATGAACATTCAAACTTTCAAAAATACTGATTTCATTTAAACTTTCTACAGTTATGATTATTTTATAAAATATGCAATTTCTCATATTCATGTCATAATCTTGAAAAACTGTAATAAAGATTCCTATAAAATCATTTATATCTTGCAGGTTATTGAAGGTCTATGTGGTGAATAAATACCTTATTTTTGCTTATCCAGTCTCAGATTTGGATCTCACGGACCAGATTTCATCAAGAACTTTCTAAAAAACTACATACAGAATATTATAAATAATAATGAAATAGATGATTAAAACAAAATTTTCTTTACCCCAGTCTTAAATAGGGGTGAACTTTTCTTTCAAAGACAACTGGGCAAAGAGAAACATGTCTTCCTATTTTACACATACATTACCTACGCATACTTTTATATTGTTTTTAACTTCAATTATTGTTTCAGCAGTTTTGTTTACATACAAATTAGTTTGAGCAACTAGAAACACCCAAAGCTCAACCTGCATCAAAAAAGAATCCTTTTTTCCCCAGCAACAATAAAAATAATTGCTTATCAGAATGCTGCTAGTAATTCTGTTGATATTCAATTCAGAAGTTTCCAACTCATTCTCCTACACATGGAATAGCTTTGCAGTGCTAAGGAAAAATAATTTCATAAACAACAGAAAAAGCATATGAAAAGGGAGGCAAGTCCAAAAGAAAGTTAATTCTATCTAATCACTTTTATGCATAATATAAAGTTATACCCCAAAGAGACTACCTTCTCTTTCTGTTAAAAATCTATAGACTTGAACAACACAAATTTAGTACCATGAGCGCAGAAAACACACAAGATGTGCCTGGGTCTAGGTATAAGGCCACCTAACTGGAGTCAGAACACATAGAAACAGCATCAGTGGACAGGTGACCTACACCTTATAAATACACGTTGGGACAAACAGGACACAATGCAATCCCACCTAAGAAAAGCTGTATGCACTATGTGAGAGACCCAGTTAGCCATGGTATATTCAGCTGCTATGAATGAACAGGGTTTGGGCATACTGTGAAGAGAGACCATAGCCACTTAATATCACTGCGGTTTTTGCAGGACTGGGGCTGTTTACCCTGCATTTTGGTCAAATATGAATATAATAACTATACATGTCTTTAAAAATCTGTTTCAGTGTGTTCCAGACCTTGACCTTTACTCTTGTACAATGTTTCCAAAGGGCTTTTTATGTTTGATAACGATGGACACTAGCTCCACACAAATAAAATCTAAGTCATTGGGAGCTACAGGTTTTCAGCTTCTCTCAGGATGAAGTCTGTATTTTGCAGAACAACTTCTGTATCCTTCAGGACAGCAAGTGTGGTGGGAGGAAAATCAATATGCCAGGCAAAGAAATAACAGGCAGATCAGAGCTTTTTCAATACCAGCTCTGTGTTTCTTCACAAATTACATACCCTATGTGGTGGACTGACCCTGGCTGGATGCCAGGTGCCCACCAAAGCTGCTCTATCACTCCCCTCCTCAGCTGGACAAGGGAGAGAAAATATTAACAAAAGCTTGTGGTCAAGAGAAAGACAGGGAGATCACTCAGCAGTTACTGCCACGGGCAAACCAGACTCACCTTCAGAAAAATTAGTTTAATTTATTACCAATCAAATCAGAGTAGGGTAATCAGAAACAAAATTAAATCTTAAAAAAACACCTTCCCTCCATCCCTCCCTTCTTCCTGGGCTCAGCTTCGCTCCCCATTTCTCTGCCTCTTCTCCCCTTAGTGGAACACGGGGACAGGGAATGGGAGTTGCAGTGAGTTCATCATACCTTGTCTCTGCTGCTCCTTCCTCCTCAGTGGGAGGACTCCTCACACTGTTCCCCTGCTGCAGTGTGGGGTCCCTCCCACAGGAAACAGTTCTCCACACATTGCTCCAGCATGGGTCCCCTGTGGGGTCACAATTCCTGCCAGCAAACCTGTTCCTGCCTGGGCTCCTCTTTCCACGGGGCCACAGGTCCTCTCAGGAGCCAGCACCAGCATGGGCTTCTCACGGGGTCACAGCCTCCTTCGGGCATCCACCTGCTCTGGCGTGGGGCCCTCCATGGGCTGCAGGTGGGTATCTGCCCCACCGTGGACCTCCATGGGCTGCAGGGCCACAGCCTGCCTCACCGTGGGCTTCGCCACAGGCTGCAGGGGCATCTCTGCTCCAGCACCTGGAGCACCTCCTGCCTCCTTCTGCAGTGACCCTGCTGTCTGCAAGGCTGTTTCTCTCACATATTCTCACGCCCCACTTTTGCTGCTGTTGTGCAGTTGGGTTTTTTCCCCTCCTTAAATACATTATCCGAGAGGTGCTACCACCATTGCTGATGGGCTCGGCCTTGGCCAGTGGCGGGTCCGTCTTGGAGCTGGCTGGCACTGGCTCCATTGGACATGGGGGAAGCTTCTAGCATCTTCTCACAGAAGCCACCCCTGTAGACCCCTGCTGCAAAAAACATTGTCACTCAAACCCAAAGCACCCTGAACAACCCACTTTGAAAGAAATCTAGTTTCCCACTCAAGTACTTTGAGTAGTTCAGGTTACACAGATACACTGTCACTCAACAGAATACTTAGAATCAGTGTTCCTGAAGCTTAACAACATTCCTTTTTCTCCAGAAACACTTCTTTTTCTTTGCCTAAAAATGTTGGTGTGACTAATTAGTCCCCAACACTCCATTATAATAATAATAATATTACCTAGCCTATATAGTGTTTTTCATCAAGAAGTACTTAGTAAAGAAGGCAAGTGTCATTACCTCATAAAGTAATACTCACTAAATAATCAGCTCTGCTGCTGCTTTAATCCTTAAAAATGGTGTTTTAAAACCATGAAGAAGCCAAAACATAATCTCCAAATAATACACCTTCTCTTGCAAAGGAGATTATCGCCTGTTCAGTGGAACCCGAGAGGGTTCCATGAAGCAAAATGGGAATATATTTGCAAAGATACCACATAGGATTAGGTGGGACCTTTTCAGTTATTGAGCGAAGGCCCAGTTGGTCTCATGCTGACACATCATTTAAGCCCTTTCTTAAACAGCTCAAGTTTTGCATTAGAACTAGTGAGAGCATTTTGCCTTTTATTAATCCCACTGAGAGGCTGGGCCAGAATTGTACTGATCTGATGAACAGGTATTTTCCTCCCATTTCCATCCTAAATGTACTGTTTATCTGATAAAAACCATTTGTCTTGGTATTAATGGTATCTGTTCATGTGAAAAGCTCTGTCCTGCCTTATGTATTTAGAAAGCTCTCAATCTGGTAAAGGAACGGAAAAATAAAATTAGATCTCCCATTCTAATAACTAGCAAGGTCTATCAAATTTTGCTTGTGGCTACATGTATAACATTACCTTCTACCTTCCAGTGTCAAATTCAGCTTTCCTAGGAATATTTCAAAAGTCTATGATGTAGTTCCAGAGCAGCAACAACACCCGAGTTGATTATAGTGTATTAAGGTGATTCTTTCCCAAGGTGCCTTACTTTACACTTACAACCTTTGTTTTGCCATTGTATTGTCCTGCTGTAAAAAATCTCATGGTGGAGATTCCGCAACTCACATTCATGATCTATCAGAACACTTCACACTCATGTTCAGAGCTGCGTTTCCTCCTGTCAAGCTCTACCTAAATCTCCCATTGTGTCTATTTTAAGACTGTAACCTGTTACGTTCAGATCAAATCAATTTCTGTATGCAATGAAAAGTCTAGTCAGCTTGCAGCATTGAATACAAATATGCAGTCCTCATCTTCCTGAGAATTTAACTATTTTTCTTAAAACAGCCAGGGAAGAGGTTTGACCTTCCACCACATGTTTTAGGAAAGTACTAAGATACACTTCTTTCTCAACAAACATCTTCAGAAATAATACATCAGACATCTCACATCACTGTGTTTCTGAAGTTCTGATCATTTTTACCCTATTCTTGCTCTCTGAAGAAGCAAAGGACCTCCTTGTGTATTTTTTTCTCCTGTATCCTTGGTTGACATCTCCATCAACTTGATAACAATAATCTGATGTTTTTCCTTGCAGACAAATAACCAATAGTATCAAGTAGGAATGTGTTTTCGCCTGCATTCTGGATTCTCGTAGCCATCATCTCATGTTAGTGTTCAACAGCCATCTTGAAGTAATGAAAATGTTGACTCTTCCAGTTCAGTCTCTTAACTTCTATTCCTCTTCCTCAGTTTCAGCATCCAAAAGTGTACTTGGGTTTTTTTATATAAACATAGAAAACAATTACCCAAAACTTAGGTGTTCTAATTACACCTGAAGTTAATTATTTTGTGGTGCAGTGGAACTGTTGATGAGAGTACAGAGGTGGAATACAACTTCCTTATCAAGTTCCATCACTGCCTTTCAGTTACTTTATTCTTCATAATATTTTTAATCACATAACCACTATTTGTCTTACTGGGGGGCCGATGATGTAAATCCTCTGCTCTTGAGCTAGACGGATAATAAATAAAAAGGTTCTGGGAGGCCTAGAGAGACAAATTTAGCCTTAAATAGTCTTTGCACCATCCACCATCACCAAAAATGCCTTACCTACAGGATCACTTTCCACTTTCTCTTCAATATATTGTTCATTCAATGTTGTATTTGTTCTTGACAGGACCACATAGGTAGGTTTCCCATATTCCTTGTAACAGTAAGTTCTCTCGTAACAATTCTTAACAATTTCCTTCAACTTTACAACACTGATTCAGTTAAATCCACAAACAAATGCTACCAAATGTCAATTAACCATCTGCAAGTTTGACTGGAAGCTTTCAGGTTTAGAATGAATTTCAGATGCAAAAATTCCCCTGTAATTTCAAAAGACTGAAACCTAAAAGAATAATTTGGAATGAATAATAACATACATGTTTCCATGATGCTGAATCCTTCCACACGTAGCTCAAATGGAACACTGAGGTTAGTGTGAGGCATGGTGAGGCTGCTTTTAGTAATATTGCAAATGATGGTCTCACAATGGAACTCAGTGTCTTCCTGACTCCTCAAGATAATACCCTCTCTTTTCCATATGAATCCACTTTTTTACTAGATCACACTACTGCAATGCATGCACATCTTTTCCTTTGCCTTCTCTCCCTGCTTGGATTACTACAAAAAAGCCAGTTCTCAGTACTCCATTCAGCTTCCTGCCCAAGAAATTGTTTATGACAACTGACAGTTAACACCTGAACATGGTTCTTTCCTCACTCTCATTCATTAACTCCTCCATCCCTAGTTAAACCCTCACATTCTCAGATTTCACTACACCTCTTCTGTGGGACTGACTAAAAACACAGCTCCCAATCTTCACCAGGTTTTTTTTTTTGAGATTCCTACTCTCACTCACTGGAAATCTGGTTCTCCCAACAAGCACCACGTAAAATTACCACGGATAATCCTTTCATCAGAAGAAGCTTTCCATTTCCTGTCTGCCTCTAAGTAGAATCTCTGTTCCACCACAGCTCCTAAACAATTACGTCACTTTTGTGCAGCCCCGCTGTATCTAGCACAAAACCATCCCCTTTTCAGAAATGGCTCAGATTTTACCATTACTCCTGTGCAGTCAAACTATGATAAAAGTGCCGGGACCTTAGTGGAATATTTCTAAGCAATATCCAAATAATATCATATTTTTTTATTTCTTGTAATTCAGTGCTGGATATATAAGGAAAACAATCATTTACTTACTAAAAATATAGCAGTCTGTTTAAATATGCTAATATTTCCCAAACAATTTGTTTCCAAGATCAATACCTTACCCTTAATTAAAAAAAAAAGGGACATGTTTCGTATGTTCATAAATGTACATACATTCATAGATTGCATATACTAGTATGCTGTAATCCTTGTTTCCACAAAAAATACCATTATGCTTTGCTTCAGGTTCATGATATTATTCTAGATCTGGCCCCCCTGAGTCAACCTGCAACATAAATAATCATGCCAATTAAAAGAAAAATAGTACTAACTGTTATAATTTGTTGGGGAAGGGGGTTCTGCTCTATCTTCTTTAGTGCTAGAAATTGCAATGGGTAATAGCAATTTTTTCTAAGCTCACATAATTTTGTCTTGATTTACTGACCAGTTGTGGGTTTCGTCCCCAAGGTAGAATAGTGGCTATTGATAGCAGAAAAGATCTTTTTTAAAGGCCATTTTTAATAAAGCTCAGGAAGTTTCCATGGCTAGAAAACTTAAAGGCCTACTGCAGTTACAAGGCTCATCCCAAGTAAGCAGTGTAGATAGAGGCCTTTTCAGAAGCTAACAAAAAAATTCACTTATACAAGAGTCTTCCTGGCAAGAAGGAATAAATCAATCCCCCCAGTACAGCAAAGTATCAGGCTGGGGAGCCATCTTTTCTGCAGAGATTTTGAAAAGTAATGACTGATTCTGGGTTAAAGTTCTCAGGCGCTCAATTTGAGCCTCTTCAAATTTGAAGGGGCCTGGTTTTTAAACAGGAGAAATACTGACTCAAAATCAGGTATCCAGAGCTAGTAATGCAAGCACGGTAGCATCCACAGTTAGGAACTGCTTAAAATTTTACTGAAGTGCTTTCACAGCATGTGCTGTACAAATTAATCAGCTACATCACTGTTCAAACAACAAAATCCACTATCTATTAAATGAGGTCTATGTGATGCATACAGATGACTAACCATTTTGCTTTTGAGCTCCCTGTGTTGTTTTGTCCTAGTCTGATCTGTTCCCCTCAGACTCCAGAAAACTGTAACCCGCTGCTCCTAATGGAGAGCTGCTGCTTTTAAAACTACTTAGAAGCTGATAACCCCCCCTCAAACAGGTGGGATATGCAAATTGCACATTAGCACCTATACATACAGACAGTACTTCACCATCTTATTGTAGTTAAGAGGTGACAGTAGTAGCATCATCTCAGAATTTTGTTACCTTTAGGGCTTCTCTATAAGATAGCTTGTGTCAGTCTAAGATTACATGACATTTTAAACAGCTATTGCTATGTCAACTAGCATAATATCCCACATGACTGCTTTTATTGGCAAACATGTAATTTTGGAAGTTGCTTTAACTGAGCTGACAAAAGCAATTCCTACGCTGCAGTAAGACTATCTTACGACAATGACACAGACCAGTATAATGGTACTGGTGTAATTTATAAAGTTTTCTATGTGGATTCTTTCTTGTCATCCCCTGATTCAGAGTGTTCCACATCTGTACTGCAACACAAATCTAACCATACTTCTGAGGCACAAATAAATAAATGTGTGCAAACAGGAGCTGGGGGCAGGGAGGAAGGGAACAGTACTGAATCACGTATCAAAACAAGAATTCCCATCGTTTTCAATATCTTGATTTAACACATCTTCCTCCTGAACACAATAAAAACCGTTATGTCCCTGAACTAGCTTTGTTCAAGGAATAATTTTCTTCTCTCCATCTTATGACAGTGGTCTTCAATTAAAGCCTGCAATGATGAAACTCACTGAGATTGACGGAGGAAATAAAAGGAGAGAAACCACTGAAATGCATCTTCAGAAGCAGATTATTAAATGTCCTGCAGACATTGGTGCGAGTGACAGCCGCCAGAGCTTAGTGAAAAAAGAGAAGCGGAAAATTAAAGTTCTCATTGGGCCTGATGATGATTAATATCTCTTCTCTGATGAGCTGAAACTGCTTAATCTTTGCTATTAATATCAAATCGCTGAGGTACAAGTATGGTAGCTGAACAGATAGGGGGCATATGAGAATGTTTAAAATTGGGGAAAGGAAAAAAAGACAAAAATAACTGAGGTACATTTTGCTCTTAAATCTTCTAAAGTAATAAACTTAGAATGAAGCTGAAATTCACCATCAGTTGTTCTGAAGTCAACAAGTCAGCTCTTAGGCAAACGAAGTCCTACAATTTAAAGGAGATAAACAGCAGATTTCAATCATTTGGTTAAAGGAATTTGCATTCTACAGGAAGACTACTTAATTCATCACATCTCCATTCAAGTGTAAGTGAACAAGCAACTAATACCTTTACCCAACTCAAATACATCCAATAATTGTTATTTTCACATTTACTTACCTCTGTGTATATTGCCAAAGCTTTAAAGAAATTCCTTGGAAACCAATAATTACGTGTAGCTGTGCAGGCAGATTTTTATACTTGGTTCCTGTAAGAATACTCTACAAAATGTAACCTCTCTGTTGAGATTTTTACCTTAAACTCTTGGGTTTGTAATGCACCGAAGCAAGAGGTGGAATAGCTAAACCCATTAGTCACGGGAAAATTATCCAAGGATAAAATTATTCAGCTGCTGTTGCTAGAGTGTCTGCAGGAGTCCTGGTTGAGAGAAGGCAGTGCTGGGTTAACAGTTGGACTCAATGATCTTAAAGGTCTTTTCCACCTTTTCCACCCTAAATGATTCTGTATAGCTAATGCTCCTAGAAAACATTCTGTGTGCATTAGATTTTCAGACCAAAAGAAACCTCTGTTAAAGTCAGTGTAGATTACTTGAGATACACATTATAATAGTTCGATTAGTAGAGAATAAAAAAGCAGATTTTTATAGCACCCATTCATCTGAAAACATTATTCCTGCTAAAGTTAACATGCAAAATCACTGAGTTAGGTTAAATTAAATCCAATGACAGGCAGAAAATTTACTGATTGTGAAATATTAAAGCTGTAATATTAGTTCAATATGATTTTATAATACTGAATGCCTTAAAGATATGAAAAAAAGGAAATCTTCAATTTCTTAATGCTGTAAAGGTAACTTGTAAACACTGTCAGTGTTTTTATGTTTTATTTGGAGAATCGAGATTAATTAATTAAGATTTATAAAATAGAAGTTTATAAGCCTTGATCTCATGAATAACTGGTTGCCATATTAGTGCTCAAATAAATATTGTTTCTTAAATGTAACGAACATTCTTTTCTTGCAGCTGAAAGTGTGTTTGATTTGATCCTTTCTGAACGGTTATTTTTCACAACTGAAAAGGTACAGTAACCTGGAGCCCAAAACAAAGAATCTGCTTGGGAAATAGTTTTTCTGGCCTGGGATGGCAACTGGTCATCCTGGTAACTAGTTTCTGTTAGCTATGGTAAAGTTAGTAATTATCTTTTTTCTTTAAACACCTATATGTTTTGGTAACTATAGCACTGTAGTACTCTCATCTATAGTTCTCAAGGTGATACTTCTTGCGGTGCATTTTATGTATTGCAATATCTCATAGCCATGATCACTTACTTTACATGAAAATGAACCTGTTAACATGATCCTTTTTTATTCTTTTTCCTCATTTACTTCTCATCTTTCACTTCCTACCTTGAAGCCAGAAAAATCTGGACAAGGATTAAAGCATGTATTGTTGAACAACGTGGAATAATTTATTCAGGTATGTGCTAGAATCCTCCACCAGCTTTAAAATCAAGTTCAGAAAGCTAGGAAAAAAGCTTTGGTGTATCTAGAAGGCATGGGTCTGATGCAGGAATTACCAGCCAGCATTACTGTATCAGCTCTAAAATATAATACAGCCTGCACTATGCAAAGGATTAGAGACATTGATTAGAAACATTAACAGCCCCTCTGATGGCAACAACCTACAAATCTTCACAAGACAACAAAACGTCAGTAACTGTTCTGTGTGATTTTGAGGAGAATCTACAAATCTGTCTGCCAGTTCCATTCTGAATTACAAATTAAAAAAAGACTGCTGCAACTACTTTAAGAGAGATGTATTGACATGTAAAGAAGGAAAGTTGAACAATAAAATAGAAAAAATAGGAAAGGAAGAAAACGCTGGGGAGGAACACAACTTCTTTTGGATATTTTTTTTTTTTACTCTCCTTAATAGCATAATAAACAGATAGCTCTTTCATGTTTTTTATTCCAGCAATTTCTTCAAGCACCTTCCAGCATATAAGAATACTTCTGTCTTACTAGCTATAGTTTTATTTCAGCTCCAGAAATAATCCTCTATATATTACATGAATGCTGTGCAACATTCTTTGATATTAAACTACACCATGACAACCTCAATCCTGTGTCTAGAAAGCCAAACAAAGATGCTTTTGCAGCACCAACAGCCATAGATACACTGGTTTTAATCTGCTTAAGAAGAACAATAATCACTTTGAAGATGAAGGTGTCACTGCTTAGAAAACTGTACAAGCTGACCAGGCTTCTTCTGCTTCTCATAGTGGCCTATCTCTACACCCAATAGTACTTGTGCTCACTCAATTACAACAAACACAAGCTGGTCTGACTGTACTAGAATCACATTTTCAGTTTATGTTGTAGATACACATTTTGGGTTTTCCAATCCAGAACCTTTATGTGTTAAATCTTCTAAGCTACTCCAGGTGTCAAACTACACACTGGTGATGGTGATTTCACTGGGCATCCACAGAAGTTCAGGAATCAGTATGCAGAGAGCAGGTCACACATCTCTTCTTTAGAATAGGTATAAACCTCTTATTACAAGCTCACTGGAAAAGCATCTCATTATGAAACACTTTATTTAGACAGTAAAATATTTTAACTAGGCCCATAAATTATTATCTTTTAAATATATATATATTTAAGTCAAGGTACCAAACAGAAGCACATTCTGTTACAGATTGTGAATTTAAGTTAGGAAAATGTGATGAACCCAACATTTTTTGTAATTTTAACTTCACTACTTTCCATTCTTCCCCATAATTACTTATCTCTGCAAACTCATTTAGCAATTAAAAACCTAAACAGAATTATAAAGGGGGGTGGGGTGGGGGGAAGAGGTTTAAAGCCTTGATGTTTACATCCTGGACTTTGACTCATGTTTCACAGAACTATGGAGGACAGTCATGCTACAGGTTAGAAAAAATTATTACAGCAGGATAGCTCAAATGGTTTGAACACTGTTTGTTGAACTGGAAGAAGAGAATCTCCGGCTAAAAACATATAATTCTCCAGGTCATCAACTTTTCCTCCCATTGTTGGTATCTATGAAGTTGAGTGAACCAAGATGACTGCTGTCTGCCCATGTTTTTGAAGTTAGTTCTGCATTTCACTCAATTGTCCAAGGATGTATTTTAAAAAATCTCTTTGATTCAAGTCGCAAAACAAGAATTGCAGAAGGCAAAGCAACACAACAGAGGTAAAACTTCCAGGGAGAGAAATAACTACTCAACTGAACAATTCAATGGTTTTCTGAAAAAATATTTCAGAAGGGTAAAGAGGGAATAAAGTGATGTGTTGAAGACACTGGCATTCTTAAGCTAAGCATATCTAAAACACATCCATCCAATACCAGGATATTAACCTTCACACTCAGTTGCTTTTCCTAAATCATCCCAGAGCACTATCTGCAGAACATAAGAATGACCATACACAATGTGTGAAGTACTTCTTTGAATTTATTTTTAACTTGACTCTTTCTCCTTCTGGTATTATACACATTTAAATAAATATTCAAAATAAGAGTTTCAAGCGCACTGGAAGACACTACAGATGCAATATGCTGTCTAAAAGAAAAACTCTGATTTCAGACTGATCTGAAAAAAAAACCCACAAATTTTAAACATTGAAACTCCAGAAAATTCAAATATCCTGTTAATTGTTCTGAGTTAACCGAAACACTCACCAGAATCAAAATATAAAATTTTCATTTTAATCTTTTAAAACATTTATATTTCAGGGTTGGTTTTTTTTTCCATCTTGTACGTATATATTTGTTGACCTGCTTGCCTGCATGTCCCCAAGGCTCAATGGTTAATTTCAAATCAATTTGTTAGAGGGAAGGAAGTCAGAGGTAATGAAGCTTCTACAATTGTCAGGAACACACACAGAAAGATGAGAGATGCTACACATTTTACCACTGAGAAATACACTGCAGCATGAACTCAAGATTTATTTAGGTACCAGGAGACCCATATGGGAGCTAGACTTTGTAAATGCCCTAATTGTAGGAAAAGCAACTTCAACATCAATCAGCTGCATGACATCGATCACAGCAAGTCAGGCTACATTAGTTCCAGCACTCAAAGGTCTGGTGTACTTATAAACTGCACATTTTGTTTCAAAAAGCCAAGTACTACTTCTTAGGGGTTTGACTTTTTTAAAAAAACCAACAAACCAAGAGATTTAAACTCATCTTGCTTTTGTTTTTCTGCCGAAAAGCATATTTTGACTATGAAGTTAGTAAATACCTATCTCTGAAACAAGGAACGAGGAATAATCAGGAAATAGCTCTTTTACTGGTAAGTCTCCCATGCAGCCCTAGCACAATTTAGGCATCCAGATGTCCCTTCTTCTTCGAAGGAATTTGCTCACCTTCGTGTAATGCAGCTTTTACAGACAGCATTTTTCCCAAAGTTTTGCTCAAAGAATGAGGAAGACACTGATGAAACAAAAACCTTGAGAATTCCCACAGATTATATTCAGGGTAAGCTACTGTTCTGAAGAAGCTGGCAACTTATTCCTGCTCAAAGAGTTCCTTTTCATTCTGACCTTTATGTTTCTGCCAGAAATGCCAACTTAAGAACTGACCAGAAAAAGAATGCCAAGAGAAAACTGGTAGATACTCCATCCAATAAAGAGATGTATAGAGAGGAAAGAAGGTAAACCCTACAGCTTACTTTACTTTTATGAAAGAATAAGCAAAAGAGAACATGTGTGTCCTATGGTGGAATTCAGAGAGCAATGTGGGCTTGCTTTCATTTGGGACAACACACTGAAAGAAGAAGTGGCCACTGCAAGATTCATGGCATTGCCTGAGATGATAATACACTGGGTTGAGGATGTGGATTCCTGACAGGCTAAGGAAGAAACAGCACTGATACTGGTATTTCGGTGTTGAGCTATTCAGTGGACCTTATTAGTTAAGGATAAAATTGTATTGCAGCACCCTATAGTATATAGTTTAATTGCAAGAGTGGTGGAGAAGAAGTCACCATGGTCCTCACTAACTCCACAGTGTGACCTCCAAAAGCTTCTCAGGAACATACTGTACTGTGGCTTACACTCTTTGCCTAAAGCCAGTCTTATTTTGCCACAGAAACTACTTCAAATTTCCAGTTGCTGCTCACAAGCAGACTATTTCTTTATATAATGGCAAGTAAAATGCTCTTATTCTTTCATATACACTTGTTGATGTTATTTTCTTAGATGACAGATAAAGGTTCTCACGTCTGTAAAACAAAATCTAATTTTGGGGATTCTGACTTGCAAGCTAAAGATGATGAGCAGAGAACCGGACTCTTGCTTTCACAGCAGGGACCTTCTGGTAAAAGCATACTTCAACCAAACTTTGTCAGTACTCTGTATATCCAGATCTCAAGGGTTTCATAGAAAGGCAAGTTTTCTAGAATAAAGCAACAGAACTTGGCATAAGCCTGAGGTCTTTAGTGTTGTGACTGATTCTATTCTTGTAGGATCCCCAAGTAAAAACTGCACACACACTTAAGAAGGTATCTTGATTGCAGCTGAGATAGAGATGTTTAAGTGAAAATTCTCAGCATATGTCCCGGCCAAAAAAAAAAAAAAGAGGAGTAAACCACCACCATTTACTCCAGAATATGAACGTACACAGAAACAGCTTTTATGATGGGGTTGCTATGAAGCCGATCTCAACTAAAACACACCTCCTGTAAACCTGTTCAAGCACCCATCACAATAACATTTTATTATATGCAGAGACACCCTTTCAGGATCTCTTTTCTCAGAACTTTGTTTAAAAGACAGGATCAATACAGAGGTTGAAACTTCTACTTTAAATGGACAGTGGATTAAGTTTTCTTGTTTAATCCTGTTGAGAGACACAGCAGATAAAATTCAGGAAAACTGAGCAAATAATAATGAAATAAGCAAGTTCAGATTTTGGCCCTTCCTCATTACATTGTCTATGAAGGGATTATTTTCTGATGTTTGTCCATCAGTTGCAAGTGTCTGATAGACATTTTAGCAATTAATTATTTGCTTGCTTCTTCCTATGAGCAACTTACTGCAAACATTAAAAATTCAGGCAGTTTTCATCATGCACATAGATCATGTGATAAACTTTTGACACTTAACTGAATATAACTGAACTCCCAGAATCAGTTTTCTGATTCAAGTATTCACAAATATGATTTCAAAATCTGCTTCCCATGAATATTAAAACCGGATATTCATTGTTTCTGTAGACAGTCTTCCCAATTAACATATTCACTAGAATATTTATGGAAAGCATACACAAAAAGAGTGTAAACAGCATCAAAGTGAATCCATTTAAATACTAAGCTGAATATTTGCAGGCTTCCTTCATTTTACTTTATTGTATTTTATGAGGTGTTTGCCCAACCCTGGTTTCAGTCATGTCTCTACAGACTATCTGGGCTAAAATGTACTTTCAGAGAATGACAGTTGGCCAACACTGGAGTGAAAGGACAATCAAGGAAAGCAAATCCCAGGAAAGACAACAGGATCTGTTTTTCAAATCTTACCCTGGCAGTTAAAAAAAAAAAAAAAAAGTCAACTTCCCACCCTCTCACAGACTTCATACATGATCTCACACAACTTCTCCAAGTTTTCATCTTAAGGTTACATCATTGAATCTTCTTTTCCTGTGAAGTATGTTCTACACAGGAGCCCTACGCGGACACTTCAGGGTTTTCAACCTCAAGTGGATCCACTATGCAGAAATTGGTAACTTGACTGTATTTTCATCCTGTCAAAACGGAGGTTACTGTGGAACTGCTGAAGCCACATAGCCACGGTACACGGTTTTTTGATGAATCAGTAATCTAGAGAGCATGTGTCAAATTACAGTTCCAAGTCTCCATTTTACATGACCTTCATGGTAAAGGAGATAGGAAACTGCTGCACATTGCTTGGAAAATGATGCTATTTCTGGAGCTACTGTTGGTTAGTGAAATTGCTATTTTATTTCTAATGAAAATTCATCATGTATTATTTATTTCCTATTCCCTGTTTTAAATGCACTCCATCCTTCCTACTCTATTACCTTGCCTTTTGAATGTAATTTCAGAATGTTGGAACAATTAGCTTTTTCATTTAAAGTAACTGATAACTGAAATTATGCTGTCCTTGTGCATTATTAAAAACAACAACAGTAACCAGGTATGTTCAAAGGCTATACAACATTCAAAATCCTCTTTAATATTCTAGTTCATAACCTTAACAGACATTTATACATGATTAATGAGGCTTTTAGTAGCTGTTTCTGTCACAGCTTGGGTAATGCCACCTCCAATGAATATTCCAAGGGAAGGGTCTTACTGGCAGTGTCTGAGTGACAACTGTGAAGCAGCAGGCTGCAATGTACTTTCTGACAAGAGACACAAAGCCTAAATGAAACAAAATTCTGTCCTGAAGAAGTATAAACTATTCAAAAAGTAGAACATGGGAATTGACTACATTAGGGCATATTTTGTATTACAGATTCACTAACAAATTGCTTATAAAGGGTTTCTAACTGTGATCCCACTGCCATGCTATGGCAAATGAATAACTTAAGATCTTAGATACAAACACCTGGATGAGCAATGTAATTCCTAATTACATCAAGAACACATAATTTTCAGACATGGCACTGCAGGTATCAGTACCAAAGAGAGATATTGAGCCTAGAGCCCTGAAACATACAAACAAACAAAAAACTGCAAAACAATATCAAAAAAGAGCTCAACATAGCTATGACAACTCAGCTAGCTCAGCCTTTTTAGCTTGGTGATAAAAAGACTGGGAAGCAATTTGACTACCACATGTAAGTACTTTCAAACAGAAACATATCCAGGATAATTAGCGTGGGTCACCAAGGGTAAATCACACTTGACCAACCTGACTGCCTTCTGTGATGGAATTACTAGATCTGTGAATAAGAGATGACCAGTAGATGCGACCTCCCTTGGATTTAGCACAGCTTTCAGTATCGTCTCCCACCCTGTATCCAAGTTGGGATTTTACAGTCTATATGGGTAGACTACTAGATGGGTGAAACACTAGCTGGAATGTTGGGTTCAGAGGGTGACTGCTACTTGTTCATGCCCTGTGTGGAAGTCAGTTACATGTGGAGTTCCTCAGTGTCTGCTCTGCTACCCGTCCTTTTTAATATTTTTATCAATGACCCAAAGGAGAAATCAGAACTCACCTGTATCAAGACTGCAAATAACACCAAGCCTGGGGGTTTCAGTCAACAAACTCACAGGCAAGGGTGCCATCCAGGAGGACCTAGACCGGGGTCCTCAAACTATGGCCCGCAGGCCGGATACAGCCCCCCAGGGTCCTCAATCCACCCCCCCGGTATTTACAGACCCCCCCTGCCCCCACCCCCACCGGGAAACCAAGCAGCTGCAGACGACTGCCTGCCACTTCATCCGCGCGCCAGCCCCCTGTTTAAAATGTTTGAGGACCCCTGACCTAGACAGTCTGGAAGAATGAACAAAGCAAAGCCCTACACCTGGGAAGGACAAACCCTTTCATAATGGCACAGGCTGTGGGCTAGTCCTGCTGGGAAGGACCTGTAGTCCTGGTGGAAAAAACATTTAACGTGAGCCAGCAGCACGCCTGGACAGTGATAAGACCAATGGCATCCTGGACTGTATCAACAGGAGCACAGCAAATAGACTGAGGAAAGTAACTGTTCCCCCTTACTTGGTACTCACTAGACCACATCTGGAACACTGTCCAGTTTGGGGCCCCAAATGTAAGAATGACATGGATGAAGTTCAGCATAGTTCTATTGGGTTGTAGGGGGCTGAAGTGCTTCATCTGGGCTTGTTCAGGCTGGAGAAGGCTCTGTGGGACTTAGCAGCAGCCTCCCAGTACCTACAAGCAAATTGCAGGAAGACTGAGCCAGGCTCTTCGCAGCAAATACATGGTGAGGGGATGAGTGACATCAGATGTAAATTGAAGCAAGGGAGGTTCAAACTAGATACAAGGCGAAACTCTTTCCACCTGAGGACAGTCAAGCAGCGGCACAAATTGCCCAGGGAGGCTGTGTAGTCCCTGTCCTTGGAGGTTTTCAAGGCACAACTGGATAAAGGCCTAAGAAACCCTGTCTGACCCTAAAGACTACCTGATTTGAGCAGGAGTTTAATCAGGGAACTCCTGGCGTTGCTTCCACCCTGAATAATTGAGTTTAAGAAGATACCAGGTACTGACAATGTCTTCAACTTAGTGAAGAAAAGTAGAACAAGAACCATTTACTTGAGTCTAAAACCAGATGAACTGAAAAGAAAATTTCTAGTACTGCCTATGATTAACCAAAGAAACTAGTGCCAGAAGAAAGCGGCGACTCTCCACTCCAGCTGATTTCAAATCAAGACACAATGCTTTTGTGGAACATTTGGTACTCAAGTACACACAGAGTATAAATATAAGTAAGTATAAACATAAATAAACTGTATGAACCATAGTGGAGTACAAAACAAGAAACGAGATAAAATGACAAAATGGCTTTAACTCTTTGCCCATAATACCAACAAGTTAAGAAAAATGCTAGCTATTATTAGGTTAAATAAGTATTTTAACCAACAAAGATTAAATCTTGCCCCACTCAAAAAGTAAAATAAAAAGAAATCAGAAACAGAAACATAACAAAAAGAATTACTAACTTTATACAATTGAAACAGAAACATAACAAAAAGAATTACTAACTTTATACAATTTCCAGTCCTTTTCCAGTGCAAGGCTTCTTAATAGGTAATGGGCCTTGCTCCCTGGTTTGCATTTCAGATTAATTCACACTGAGAGCTTGAAGTCACTTCAAATACTATGTAGCAGCCAATTTCAAGATTTGTATTGAGCTCTCTGTAAAAACAAAGGATTCTATACACAGAGGAACTTAAAGCAGCATGCCATTATCAATTGTGGACACAATTAAAATAGTCATTATGACAAGGCAGCATAATATTATTCTAAAAGTAACAAGGTGAGGCCTGCATTTGCTCAGCTTTTAAAAATCAAACAAAATCAGTACTGTCCTGCCTGCCAATACATTAGTTTTCAAGTATGCAGCCAGCACCCCTTATATTTCCAATTTAACAGCAATCCCATAAGCGTTGCATTCTAAAATGAGCTCACAGTGTTACTTCCCATTAAGGCAGAATTTTAAGTAACCAAATAAATTTGCATATCCAAATATTTGTATCTGGCCCATAACTAATTTAGAAATGTATTTAATACACGGCGAAAATCTTTACATGTTCTCACTTGCAATTTAACTTGGAATACAATTTTGTTTTGAAGCAAAGCACAAAATTCATCAGCCAAGGTTACATGAAAGGAGCTTGACATTTTAAACAATGCCTTTTTAAAATTATCAGACTGTAAACTAGTCTTTGAACAGTTTTTAAAAGGGTAAAACACCTTTCCCTGTACTAAGATAACTACAAAGCCTGGATAGTTTTTTTTTACTCTTGCCAAATAACACACCTATTGCCAAACGTAAAATGTTCCATCCCACCCCAAAAAGGCACAAACTACAAACTAACAAAAAATAGGAGATCCAGCATCTTCTCACCTCACCTGACTGAACTATAACTGCTGAACCCCTTTAAAGGCAGGAAAAAGTTCGTCAGGTAGACAATTTAAAAGCCTAAGTGCTGATTATTCCAAGTCTGATTACAAAAAGCGCTAGTCATATAGTTGCAAGTCAATGTACCTACAAACTTGAGGATCTCTACCTGAAGAAAGAAGAGGGCAGAAAGATAATCCAGCTATAACAACACATCACCACGCTGAAGGATATGGATTCTAACTGATTTTATATAAAGGGATTTTACATAGGTATTCATTGACTTTCTTTATTCAGCCTCCTGGCACAATAAGCATAGTCAGTGGCCAGAACTAATAATCTTCACACAAAGGCAAGAGCCTCATGTGTTCACAGGTTTTGGCCATGTAGGCATTTATATAACTAAATCAGAGTCCTATAAAACATTTCCCAGAATTCTTTACATTTATACCTCATAGAGCAGTGTCCCACTGCTGTCCGACACTCTGCAAACTACATACCACTGAGCAGCAGCACACTGGACCCGAGGGCAAGAGAAAGCCTGCAGCTATGTGACCATGACCTAGCAGAGCCCCCTGTGCAAAGAACCACGCCAGACACACATTTCCCTCATTTGTACACCAGGCCCTCTGTGCTCTCATAGCTAGACACACTTCCTGCTTTGTGTCCCAAAATCAGACTCAGTGGCCCATGTCATCCATACATATAAGGTCTAACACACAGGTTAGACTAAGAGTTCTGTAAACCGTGCCCAGAATATATATGGCCTTTCGGAACACTTTTAAGTAATATTAAGAGCAGATCTGAAATGACACGTTAATTTTAATGAAAAGTAAAATCTTACAGGGCATAGGATAAATCAACTTTTAAAAAATCAGAAAATACAGAGAAGAAATCAGTAAGGTGGGGATTTTTCCTTGCACTTTCTGCAAGTTCAAAGGTGAGAAGAAAATCAAATAACCAGCAACTACCTCCTCCTCAGCAGTGAGAATAAGGTAAGGAAGGCCATTTGTTGAAACCTGCACCTTGGGAAATATTTCCTATGCAAGCCAAACTAGATTTATTTAAATTAAATCAACAATGACTGATCTGCATTTATCTGCTCTGATACAAATCATTCAACATCCCACCCCCAGCCATTATTCCCCTCCTACCTTCAAAACTCCCAGCAAACAGATAAATCCACGTAATGGCTGGGACAAAAAGGACGGTCAGAGAGGCAGCCAGGAATTTCCGTCGCCCTCTGCAGATTCCCAGCATTCTCTCAGGAGTACAGATTCCCAACTCAGTGCTGTTCCTATGTCGGAAGCAAATAGTCCACAGCCTCCCACATATTATTCCCTGAAAAGGAATGGAAAAAATATTTTATCAGCTTATCTCTCTACAGAAAGGTAGACTATGCCAATGTTCCTAAAGAGTTAAAAGAACAAGGCTAAAAATGGGGTTACAGCAATTGCAAAGCAGTACCGCTTTCAAAATTATCCATGTCTACTTAATCATAAAGTTTTAGAAGTCAGACTAAGACAGTAAGTGAATAAAACACATCCTATCACCTAAACACACAGTAAGCTAATCTTACAAAAAGACATCCTCTTTATTATTTTTTTTTTTGCCACCTTTTACTGTACAAAAACCCTGGGTTCTTTGATGACTATGTGTACTGGTACCCCTGGGCAGATAAGAGAAAGCCACCAATATATCTTCACCTGCTCCCAAAGAGCAAAAGTCGCACCAGTGAATCAATGAGCTGGCTGCAGGTGGTCATGAACTCAAGAATGAACTGAAAAATGAAAGGTAAAGTTTGTGGGCAGAGGGATGTTATTAAAATGACCCACTTTGTTAATCAAAAAGCAATGCTGATGAACTGCTATATATAGGGGAGAAGAGAAAGAGCAAAATGGGCAAGGAAGGTTCCTTAGTCACAAAAGGGGGTATCAGGAGCTTTAGACTGTATGCTAAGAGAAAAGTAGAGGATTCTGGAGAGTACCACTGTTTTTATGAGAAAAATTAATAATTCTGATCTTATTTTGTTTAAAATATTTCTGGAATAACAGCAAAATGATCCAATGATTTTTATTCACAAGAAAACGAATATTCCCACACAAGTACAGGCATGCAGGACAGAAAAATGTTTCACATAATTTGGTGGGTTTTTTTAGAAAAAGATAGAAAGGCTAGTGTTAGACTAGAGAAGCTGGAGAAGGAAAAGGAGGTATTAAATCCATGCAAATCCAGTTCAGGTTTTGTGTGAAAGGGCTTATGTTTCCTGATTTAAAAAAAAAACAACACATTGGTCTACAAGAATGACATACAAAGAAACACAGACACTGGCAGCACAAGGTATTTAGTAACAGTGCCCTTTGGCTTATGCTAAGCTAGCACTAGAGCTGAAATAAGCAATTAAAGCATTTTTACACTGACATACTAATAATGGCTACTGTGTGTCTTCAAAATGTATCTGAGCTCTACAACTTCACTTATATTGCAGTGAAAGTCAATTCTGAAATCAAATTACAACAAAAATGAGAACTCTAGACAAGAGAAATGGGTTCAGACAAAGAACTCTGCTGCTGGAGTTACCTAGCTGCAGTGCTCAGGCAAACTTAGAAGTGTTCCTTAAACATTCAATAGAGCCCACTTTACTACACTACAGTTTAAGAGCCATGATAGTACTCTGACCTTGGAACTGATAAAATGGGACTACAATTTGTCCAGAGCCAGTACAAAAAGCATTCCACTGTGTCTGCTTTTCAAGGCAACGAATGCTTCAACACAGAGATTTTGCACAAAACATATGGACTTATACTAATGTAATATAAATTTTATACATTTTATATATTATATATAATATTTATTTATATTATAAATATGTTATTATTTTAGACTTAATATAATTAATTAATATTAATATATAGTAGACTTAATAACTGTGGTATGAGAGTCAGTGTTAGACACACACACACATTTAGTAGATACATTGTGGAGAATTCTTATCTTTATTCACTGCATTTGGATAACTGTTACATTTCATTTCTTTTCCTTACATCACATAGCTTGTACAACTACTTTGAAAAGAGTCCTTTACAAGCCTACTTGAAAAAAGCAATTTTTCTGGCTTCTGTGTTTTACTCTTGCTATATATGTGTATACTGTAATGTGCAAAGAATCACTTTAAGACAGAATTTATGCTTCTTCCTTTAACATCTGGTGTGCCTCATTGACATCAATCTGTGCATGGAAAAATAAATTTTTGCAAAAATAAACTCACAAGCAGGGGTCATTTTCAAATAGCCACATCTTGTAATGCAGCATGCTCTGGATACATACTGTTCCTATCAATGACACCTGTAAAACCCACAGGTAGCAAAGTAAGAGTCAACACCACATGTTTCTGACATCATACTGTCACACTGATGCAAGTTTTTGGGATGGCACCTAGACTCTGCAGCTTGGGGTTATAGTGCTGGTAGCAGATCAGTTCAACCTGGGGCTGCATATTTAAGAAATAATTCAGATTTTCATATATATTCTTTAAATATCCATGCAAATTAAATCTCTGAATAGGTCAACATGGAGGATGAAATCCATCTTTCCTGCCCCACGAATGTAAAATACCCCAACAAATTAAGAAAGTATTGCAGAAACATTGAACTCCCAATTCTGCTACAAAGGGAATCTAAGAATGTGGCAAATCCAGTTTTCTATAAATTGTAATCGTTCAGACAAAACAGCCAAATAATTCTGCATATTCATGCAGATCCTTTATCTAACTAGGAAGACATTTGGGGAAAACGCTAGACAGACAAGTCAGCTTGCGATAGATCACCTTAGGAAATGCTGAGGTATTACATCCCCACCTCCCCAAAGTTGTGAACAGCTTCCCTTGAGTCTTAAATATTCATTTTCAGTGTATAAAGTCACCACACCTGCGAAGTATTTTTTTCCAAACTAGACAATGCATCATGTGCAAACCCTACACAAGAAATTGTATAAAATGCCCATGAATGGTAATGAAGATGTTTAGCTTAAAGGAAAAGCTTTGGAGTCAATCATGTATTTGTTATTGGTTTTACTCATAAAGAATTTTACTTAACATACCATTGTCAAATAAACGGAAAGAAGATATTGCAGTTCTTTTGATTTTTTTTTTTCCATTCAATTCAACAGGTGTCAGAGCGACATCCATCATGAAAGGAACATGACTGACAACACTGGCTGGAGGAAAGGCTGCGCACAGAACACAGTAGCACTGCGCAGATTTCTGCAGTATGGGCTTGCCATTGACTTTCAGACTTCTCCTACAGCATCCACTGGTACTCAAGCCATAGTCCTATTGAATTAGACTGTCACCTGCCTAAAAGGTCCTAGAAAGCAATTTCACAGGCTAAAAATGAAGCTATAGATGTGACTACTAGCTATATTCATCTTTTCAGTAATAACAAGTACTGTAAGATGGTTCACTTCCTCCTGATAGCTTTCAGTCTGAACAGCTGTGCTAACTAAACACCTGTACTTAGAAGTACAGAGCATGAAATATGTTCAAAGAAAATAAAAATTATTAGGAAGTAACTGGCCAATTTAAGCACAGGATCTAGGTACAACACTCAAAAAAATAGCCAGTGGCTCCTCTTTATCTGTAACCCAATATTTGTATTTTCAGATACACCTAACTGAGCCGCAATGAACATCTGCAACTTTAGGCATCTTTATTGGGTTTATCTCAAAATCAAGGGAGATCAAAATTAGCCTCAGAGTGAAAAGGAATGGTTGGGAGAGTTTCTGGTAAGGGGTTTGCAGTTTGAAACATATTCTCAGCTTCACTCCTCCAGACACAATCAGATTTTCTGCCTGTGCCACAGACACAGAAAAGGTGCATGCATTTCATGATATTCTTCTACCTTTGTCTTCAATTTTTAATGTATTGAATGTGCTCCAAAAGCATTATGTCATTAATCTTAAAAATCTGATTAAGTAATATCCAAAAAAGTTAGCAGTGTGCATATAATGCATGTATGGCTTGCTCTCAGTAAGTCAGGTGCTCTACACTTCTACAATATGCCCAGTTCAAGATTTATAAAACCTGTGGCACATGTACAGATCAACAGACATTAATACAGCAACCACAGCCCAGCTCATCCGCGATTACTACTAATGGTGCTACAAAAGGCTGCTAGCTTGGACAATACCTGTATGGTGGGTCACAGTGGGCATTAAAATAAATTGGGTTTCTCATTACAAAGACTTACTCATTACCTTCTTACCATATGGAAACAGTGAATGGAATGACTTTTGTTACTTTCACATAGGGTCAGTGCTTCCACTAACTACATTACTTTATCAGAGTGGTTGCTTTGTTTTAAATCAAGGATTATCTCCTCAGCTAAGTGTGAAGCAGCTCTCAACCCGTATAAGTAGCACATACATTAAAGTATGTAACACAACACTAATCACATTGGTATTCAGTTTCTATTCATTTATTTTTTTAATTATGGCATGACAGCTCGACTGTGTCAGACATTCAGCAGGAGTTCAGAGGAACAATGGAAGTAATTATGAAAACAAAAATCAAACACAATTAACTAGATTTAACTGCTCTACTATAAAAAGCTTTTCCAACCGCTTCATGCATTTCCTTGCATTTGTTACAGTTAATCTTATCCCAGTAATCTTTTGTTTGTTTTCAGAGCCACTGAAATAAATACGTAGTTAAAGCTGTTTATAAACCAATCCCGTGCCTTGCCTTTGCCGTGTTTCTTGAATTAATGTTATCTAATTCTTTCTGCTTTTCCACTCTTGCAGTCAGAAAGTCAATGAACAATTTCTGCCGTAAAGCTTTTCCCTTGGCTCTGTGTCAATGTAGCATCCATCCCTCACAAGAGATTCTTCACAGCTTTTTGCCAGACTCAAAATATAAATAACCTTAAAAACCCCAGCAGTATCTTAACCAGCATTTTCCTGTTTTTCTTTAAAATGTTGCTGATGTGGGGTTATAGAGTTTACTCCTTGATAGTTTTTTATCTTGTAGCTTTGTGGTCTTCCAATTATGGAAGTTGGCTGTCATGTGACGGATTTTTGTCATATTAGATAAAAAATTGGTAACGTAAAGGCAGAGTGTGGAATAAACCCAACATTATGAAAGAAATAAATAGTAAATCTTTATTTAAATAAATATCCCTTTGTTAACATACTCCGCTTCTCAAGTTCTTAGAACAGAAATAGCATTTTGAAGGAAAATGCCATCTCCTCTCTCATCAACCTCTTCTTCTCCCACATGGAAGAACATGGTACAGAAACAAATCTAAGGCTCCCTTTGCTCCCAAACTGAATTTTCATGGCAGTGGAGATCCTTCCCCTGAATCAGACTTCTTAATCCTATGGTATTATGAATTTAAAGAAGGATTTGAAGTAAACTTAGACTCAGCATCCACCTTGCTACAGAAAATCATAACCAGGAAAACTCCCCAATCCAAATGATAGTTTAGAAAGCTGGCATGGGTTCATTGCAGCAGTGGGTGCATGGGGGATCTTCCCTCCTAACATGCACACCAAGTTACTCGAGGGTAAACATTACGTACAGTAGAGTACTTGCATATTCATAGTATATTACATATCCATTTTCATTCACGTACCGGTGTGGCTACAAGTTTCTCGCTTGTAATGCGAGTTAGTGTGCATCCTCAGACAGCACTGCTGCAGTTTTTTACCAACTACACATGCTTCAGCACGGGGTTGCCCTCTTTTATGGGGTCTATTTGAGTTGGAGGTCATGATCTCCCATTACCACAATTACCGTTTTCCTACTTTCAACCACTTCTTTGCGGATTGTGACACCTTATCAGCTTGTCTCCTCTTTCAACCAGCACTTTCTCACTTGGAAGCTTCTTTCTGCATAATTTACCCTTATCTGTTCTTTGTTTCCCAAGGTTAACTCCCCTGATTAGAAGTCCTTTCATTCATCAGTTTTGAGGACTTGAGAGGGTGGGTCAGCTTGACCTAAACTTTGTGCACATTCTTGTTTAACATATAGTTGAACACTACATCAGTTTGGTAATTCGGGAGTTTAGGCAACTACCTCAGAAGTTCTGTGAAGCCACTTTAAAAGGAACAGATTACAGCACACTTTCCAAATGCTACCAAATTTACTCCTTCTCAACTAGTTACAAGAAAATAGTCCTATCCGTAAGAGAGAAAATAGCTGATAAGTTGACAGCACAAATGAGTTCAGCCTTGGAACTGTGCTAACTGCTCCAAGGGCACACAGGATTGACACCTTCTTTTATATCTTCCCTCAGTATGTGTCTTGGCTTAGGGAAAATTCTATTACTATCCTGTTAATCAAAGTTTTCTAGAAGGTTCCAGCTGTAAGCAACACCACTACAGAAACGAGGATCCATTCTGACAGTAGCTCACAGAGAGAAGTAAATAAATAATACTTCCACATTTTTCCTTTTTCATTCCCATGTATTCCTTTATATATATGTACATATAGATGTATTTACACAGGCATTTTTAATGGCATTGCTTTTTCCTTTCAAGCCTAGTTTGCTCAAAAGAAGGAAAGCCTGCAACTTTAAAAATTATCAAGGAATAACACAATTTAAGATCAACAGGATAAGACCCTTTTCTCCTATGCCTCTGCTAAGATGTCACTGTTAATGTAATGGGAAAAAAAAATCTATCAGTTGAGAAGAAACAGCAGCAACAAAACACAGTCATGACAGAAAGATCAATCTTGCCTGTTATTCACATTTCATTTGTAACTCAAGAATGACCCTTATTTTAAAAGCAGTTACTGACCTGTTTTTAAAATGAGTTGTCCAAACTCTGCTTTACCGCCTCACCTATATGGGCATGCAGCATCAGTATTTCCTCATTCCCCAGTTTATGTCAGGACTCAGTAAATTTCAAAGAAAGTGAAACATACAAAACAGATCCTGACTCTGTTTGTATATGGCAGAAATCTAACAACATACTGTATATACAGATTAAGAATACTTCAGAATTTGAGTTCCCAATGTCATTGAATTATACATATACTAGAGATCATGGCCAACCAGCAACAATAACTGTGATAAATAATCTTTCAACAGTAAAACAATTGTGGTCCAGGATCATGGTTTACACTCAGAGCACAGCATTATTACATATCTGAATTTCAGACTCAAAAAACAAGGACAGAGCTTCACATCTTTCCAAATCCAGGCCTTTCCACCTGAAATAACGGCAGGATGAAAAAGAAAAAGCAACATGCTACCTGTTCTTGGCTAGAAGAAAACATCAATATATTGATGCATCATTGCTCTCCCTGCCTCTATACCAGGGCATCGATCTCCTTCATAATCAAATACTGAGGAGTTACGGGTTTGTCCAGTTTTTCATTCGTTAATTCCCTTTCTTGGGTATCGTGTGCATGTGACCATATAGAAAACAAAATGTTTTTTAAATCAGAAGTAGGGTGCTCCATGCACCATACATAACACCTCAAGAATTTTGATGGCAATACTTTGCTTCTCAGCTGAAGTTCTCAGATGCTTATTCAAAAGCAGTGTTTGCCTTCATTAGAATCGTCTACATATGAAGCTGCTCTAACAAGGCAATTGATTAAAGATTCATAAGAACGTTATGCCCAGGAGAAAACACTTATTGTTTGAAGTGTTCTTTCCTGACAAAAGAATCCATGTCCCTCTATGAAGTGAAGTCCTATTATTAATAAAAAATAAAATAAAAAAAGAAAAGAAAAAATAAAAAGAACCCTTTATTTTACTGCACAGATCTCAAACTACAAGTTAGTTTTACATGGGGACTTGTACCACACTTATAGCAGCTACTTATTTGTCAGATGGAAATGGAAGTTGTCATTGTACTTGCACATTGCTCTCTATGAAATACTTGTATCACACTAAAAAAAAAAAAAAGAGAGAGAGAGAGAGAAAGAGAGAGAGATGGGCGGGCCCAGGTGGCTCTTTCCTCAATCCTGACCATGAGGAGGAAAGAGTTGTGGAGGAGAAAATGAATCCTGTGGGTCAAAAATTGGTTGCCCAGCTGGTATTGACAAGATACGTTTTGATTTTACAACCATGGGACAAACCGAGAATGGAGAACCACTAACAAGAGACAGGATCCATCTGACCACATGAGGCAAAAGTGTCTTTTCCAATAGGCTGGGGCCAAACTGCTGAGGAATTAAATTGTGAGTAACAACGAGGGAGATAAAAACCCACCAACAAATGAGAAAGTGGTGGATTGGGCCAGCAAGCAAAGAATGTTGAGTGATGTGGACAGGAGATACCTGCCTGCAGCAATCAGGTAATGGATCATAGAATAATAGAATCATTTAGGTTTGAAATGACCTTTGAGATCAGCAAGTCCAACAGTTACCCCATGACTGCCAAGTCCATCACTAAACTATGTCACTAAGCTCCACATGTACATGTTTTTTAAACACCTCCAGATACAGGCTTTTTAGGAAGGACTAACCAAGAAGGCAAGGAGGAAGAAATGTCCTATATGTGAGAGCTGTAGAAATGCACAAAGCTCTCCTTGGGATCCTCCCCCTCGGCTCATCACTAGTGAGAAACATCTATAGTGTTGTGTCCAGGTCTGGGTTCCCCAGTGCAAGGACACAGCCAGAGAGGTTGTAGAGCCTTCATCCTTGGAAACAGTCAAAACCCAACTGGACATGGCCCTGAGCAACCTACTTTAGTTGACCTTGCTTTGAGCAGAGGCTTGAACTAGATGGTCTCCACAGGTCCCTTCCAAACTCATCCATGATTCTGTGACTCTGCAGTTTTGTACACAGTCATAAATATACAGTGGCCATTCAATTTAAATCCTCGAAAATTCCAACTAACATCTACTCCGCTATGCATGAGTAATAATGCACATAATTTTACTGAAACACACAGAGAATCCCAGGTTAAACTTTTAGCTAGTATAAATCAATACAGCTTTACTAAGGTCAATTCAGCCTGCATCAATTCACAACAAATATGAACTAAGTCTCTCATAATTAATGGACAAGAAGATGGATTTTTCATAGAAGCAGCAAAGTTCTCACCTCATCACTACATACTGCTTAAATATTACTAAACCTACAAATGTTGCTATCAAATATATATATAAAAATAAAACAAATGATGTAATGAAAATTTCAAGAATTTCATATTTGAATAATCAAGGAATAGGCAAACAGGAAAAAAGCATTTTAGATATATATACATATGACCATGATTGAAAGCAGAAGAAAATCCTTCGCTACGATTACAGTGGTACTTTACTAAGCACATTATATATTCTCAATAGTTCTTTGATGCTACTACAGGACAAAATAGCACCATAAGTTCTGAGCTATTTTTTTAGTAAGTTTCCTGCTTAAATCCCCGTATGACAAGGTCCAGTATTTATTCGTTCTTAAATATTATACCATCCAGGTAGGCTACAAGGACTATCCATTTCCCTAGGCTTTCCCAGGGCTGAGTGGGTTCTATACAGGCTGACGGAAAAGGTGCTTTCCCCCCATACTCCTCCTTTTTACCTGACGTAGAAGCTAAGCTCTTGCAAAATAACTTGTCAGGCACTTTTCTTAGTGTGGAAGACAGCTGTGGGTTTAGGTTATTTCACATAGGGCTATTCTTCAACAATGGAACACTGGAAAAGGGCTTGATAAGCTGGAATTTCTAAATACAGATTTCTCATGCCTTCTTATTTGGCACTACACAGATTAATGCAGGTATTAGACAAGAATGGCATGACCATTTAATGCAATTACAAAAGGAGTACGAAAGGTGTTATCAAAGCCGAACAAAGCTATAGAATAACTAGACTCAAGAAGAGACACTGGCAAAAGCACTTACTAAAGAATCCAAATTTTCCATGTGTGCAGTTAGCATTTCAATAGAATCATAGAATAGTTTAGGCTGGAACGTTCCTTTGGAGGTCAGCTACTCCAATCCTCTGCACAAAGCAGGTTGAATACTTTTCTTTCAAACCAATCTTTAATTTGGATAGCTCTTTACTCTTCATTTAAAAACTATCATCTGAGGCAGGGTGGTCTGCCTAGAGAAAAAGGGCAGTGGGGTAAGGCTTTCTACGTTCTCTCCATTTCCTCAAATTGCAGTAATTTTCAGTGAACATTTCATTGTTCCTCTGCATGAGAACTTCAGTCTTTGTAATCTCTACCTGATCTCATTATCATCATTGTTCTCTGAAGTTCCTATAATTCTCCAATTAGATGAAGGTGAAGAAATAATAAATATAAAATATTTAGCAAGCCCCTTGTAAAGGAAATGAATATACCAAAATGAATGACCTTATTCACATGCACATAATTAACAGTTCCACTTTAAATTTTATTATACTTCATCATTTTCAGAGCAGAGGGGAGGTTGCCAGATCTTTTCTAACAAAAGGAATAGAGGATAATGATGATGATGAGGATCATCAAAGGATGCAGAGGACTGTGCAGTCATGGGCATGTCATATAATACAAAAGCATGCTTTGCACCGGATTGTGTTTGAGATGAGGGGAGGGAAAGAAAGGAAGAACATCTCTGACTGTCTTTCCTAACTCTGCTCCTACATTCTAATACCTTTTACGACAATTTGACTCCTTCTGTGTTGTACTGGCAGTCATTAATATAAATCCAGAGCAGAAGCAAAGCTAACCTCTGGTAACTTCAACAATGGGTCTTCTGAGAGTAGGAGAAAGGCTGGGTAAGTCTCAAGAGAAGAACTAAGGTGAAGGAGTTCCTCACTCACTGGTCTGAGGCTGTTGTCAACTGGATGGAAGTACTTCACCATGAGACAACCAAGTAGGAATGTCTGAAAGTCATATTATAAATATACCCACCTTTTGCAGGGAATTCTGAAAAACACCTGAGCTTTCTATACTGAAGACTTCTTTCTGCAATAATTCTGCACATCACACCTTGATGGTAGTTTAAACTGAAAGATCCTTAAATATGTCTTTAAATAAACACATACATACAAACATACATATATAAATGTAACGTCAACTGACATCAAAGACAAAATAACACATTTCAACTGTATTTTAAAGAAAAGATATTCAGTCTACCCAATGAAGCTGTAGTTAAAAAAACTCCATGTCTACCAATACTGTTAAGTAACTTTGTTCTTTTGCTTGTTCCAGATCTGTGATCTGCTATGGTTCTCCACACATACCTTGGCTCCTGGGCTTTCCCTCAGGGTGAGCCAGCTAGGTCTTTCTGACACAGAATCAGGGGAAGTTTTGAAGAAGATTCACTACAGGGACCATTCCCTACAGACAGCGTGGATGAGCTTGCTGCCTGTGCACTATACAATCCCCCAGCAGGGTGGCTGCCTTCAGGCACTGACATGCAGTGCCTCAAAAAATACAACATATACCCTTTGCATCATGTCATGATTGGGTGAACTCTGGCAGGTTTTCTGAATCATACGAAGAAAGAAAAATAACAAAGTCTTGTGATCTAAGCAAAGCCTGCTACGCAACATGGATGCAGCCAGTGTGCTCTACAGGAGCCAAGTGTTGTGAATGACAGCCATTCTCCACCTCTTGGCCTGCAGATCAGGATGTGCTCTCTGGAGGCAATGCCCTTGGCAGTACAAATGTCATTGCTATAATGTCTATTTTGTTATCCACAGATGGCCTAGCCTGTTCTTGCATCATTAGCATTATCTTTTATCATAACCACATGGTACACAATATTTAGAATCTATAGGCCATGTAAACTACAGGTACACGGTAGATAAAATGATCATAAAATGAAGGGGGTCAATTCAGTTATACCAGTAGAGACCAGGATCATGATACTGACCCCAAGGCTAATGTTTCACCAAAAAGATATACTGCAGTATGTATTGCAACAGATAGCAATAATCACTACAGATCACCGCATTTTATGCAGAAGAATTTTCTCAGTTGCTTATGGGGAACTGTCAGTAAGACAGTATGACAACATGACGACTGAAAATTCTAGCACAATTCTAAAAATACAACCTTTGAAAACTTTTTTTGTACCTAGGAGATACAAAAATATAGGACATAATGCATTTATCTGAAGGTCAACAAAATTACTCCATAGTATTATCAAAACCGTACCATACACACATATTGGTTGATTTTGACAAGAAATTACGTAATAGTTTTTCCAAGACTCACGTGTAGCTATGAGGATGTATGTTGGTAGGACAAGTTTTGTTTACTGCCAAGATTATATTAACTACTTTTTCAATTGATGAAAAGATTTAAAAAAAAAAAAAGGCTGAAAAGGACTTGGGTGTCTTTTTTTTTTTTTTTTGGCTACTGAGGATTAGAACTACATATATATCTGTAAAATACTTGCAGTGAGTACATATTATTGCACGTCTGAAAGAGGAGGTAAATCCTTTACTTCCAATACAACAATGAAATCACATTGAGAATTTTTGAAAATATAGAGAACACGCTTAAATCAAACAGTATGAACTTTGATAGTATGTCATCATTTGCAGTTCATGCTACTCATGTCAACTCTGGGATACAGAAGTTAGTAGAAAGTTACGAGTATTTTTTCCACCACTAATGGCTGGGAACAGGCAACTTATAATTTGGTCTTGAAAGTTCTGAAGTTAAACTTTCAATTACTTTTCTTTATTTGTCAAAAAAGTTTCATAATTATACAACTTATTTTGTCTGCCTTGCTTTATGGAAATGTCAAAGCATACCTTGTAGTGGCTTTATTTTTTATACCATGCCATTAAAAGAAATTTAAAATATACTCCAGTTATTAGAAGTTGCTCTGGTACATCAGGTGAAGACAGCTCAAATGCATGTTTTGAGCATGTTAATACTGACAAAGCTGTAGATGAGGGACAGACCTACACAGCGACATAAGGCTATTTATATCTCTTCTATAATACACTAAAAATGTCTTAAGAATAGCATGATCTTACATTTGCTGAAATTTAGACATAATTTTGTAATTACAGGGTAAATTATGACTTAAGTGGCTGCTGCTTTGGCCGTATCTTTCACCTAACCTAACACCCTGTGAAAGCAGAAAACCCTGTAAATGTAATATGTTAATTCAGCAATATGCATTAGCTCTGAAGTGCATACCATTGATTTTGTATTTCAATGGCACCAAGCAAAATCATCTTCATTTGATTCAATTTCTCTAAAATGAGATAATTTTTAAAACAAAATGCATTTCTTCCTGAAGGGTTTCAACTTGATAAAATGCTACACATGGATGTTAAATCTATGTTTTGTGAAGTTTATGTAGTCTTTTAGCATTTTGTAAGAAAAGAGTGATATTACACATCTGAAAACTTGTGAAATGTATTAGTTTCTAGCTCACATACAGTAGTTAGAAGAATGTTTTACTTTTTAAACAGACTTGAATAGATTAAAGAAACCTGTTAATATTGTTACAGATGACTTAAAATTACATCTCATCTCCATGGGAAAGACTTTCACAAACTGATTTTGAAAGAGAGGGACAGTGGAATATACTGAAAGCGACAATAAGTACCATTTTAAATAGGAAATTGAAGCTGTAGATAATTGGACAATAGAACTGAAGACTATAAAAATGTGTAGTTGAGTGAAAAATATGCTAGAGAAAATGAAGTTCCTGTAAAATGCCCCTTAAACTATAGTAACATGTCTTATTTCTGCCTAAGTGGCTATTTTAACAACAAGCATTAGCAGCTTGACAACCTCAGGTGTCTCAGAACTGGAAAAGGAAGCCCTACCAGCCAAGGGAGGGGAAGAAGGGGCTGTTCTTCTCATTTTCTTAAATAGAACCTTCAGACTGGAAAGCTTTAAAAGTATCTCAAATTATACTTGCAACTATGAAAACCTGAAACTTTTCATTTTGTTTAAACGAAAGCTGAAGTTTTATTGGAACTTCAACAACTGAACCTGACATAAAATGCCACCTCCTCATGGCTCCTGAGAAAATCATAGGGGTTCATGCTGCTATTATAGGCTTTACTGACAATGCACGTGTCTGCTGGAAGAAAGTTCAAACCACTGCTGGATATTGATCACAAATTCAGATTGTTATCATGCTGCTCTTGAAATTTGTCAGTCCGATTCAGGCAGGTAGGTGTCAGCTGAGTTGGCTATGTTGCACTGTCTTCCAAATACATATTGTGGTGACAAACTGCTTATAAACTTCAATAAACAGATGCCTGGAGTAGTTTGTATCTGAGCAAGGTCCTGTAATATTTTAACTGTTGAGAAGACCTTATCAAGTGTTCACATGGAAATAAGAATCTATTTTAAGACCTTTTCAAATTAATATTATAAAACAGTAGTATGAAGTAAAGCGGAACTTTATAGGTTGAATCATGTCTTTGTAGTGTCTAAAAACACTTCAGAAGATGTTGAATATGCAATAAATCTTGAGGTATTTTTGGTCACCTTCAAAACTACATTCAACAATACGATCAAACACTGTATGCATCATTCTTCTAATACTTAAAGTGATGCTGGCAAACAGTTACACAAAAGAGTTCAGGAGGAAAACCAGTTTTTGCACTGAAATGATAGCAGGATTTCATCAGGCTTGAAAAACTGAAGTAGTTCTTTGGGAGAATATAACTTTACTACTTGTGATACTAAAATACTACACCAGTATAAACTGGGCGGGGGTTAGCTATTCTCAGCCTTCATTTGATGATCTAAACTTTTTTTTTTTTTTTTTTTTTTTTAGCATTTCTAACATTCCTGTAATGTACCCTCATATTAAGATACCAGGATCTCTTTATTAAATGTCATAATATTTACACATCTTCAGGAGTCCTTGTGTCTTTAAAGTAAAAAATTTAAGAATGCAAGGAAAATCGGTTACATAGCAAGTCAATGATAAAGTTAGGAGAAGCATGAAAAAACCTAACTGCAGTGAAATATTCCATCCACGCAATACCTCTGTCCTCATTAATATTTTACCACAGTTGCTCAATAATATTGTCTAAGTGCAACTAACAAAGATTAATGAATCAGATCTACACTAAAAAAAATACACAAAATGTGTATTTGTTTCATAATGACATACTGGATTTTCTGTTTAGTTTCCAGTGCCATCTGTGAGGTTAAGAGATTTTGGATAAGAGCGTCTAAAATTGTTTCACTGTGTGAGTAATAGAAAAGACTTGGAGGAATAAAAATTCAAAAGTTTATGGGGAAAAAAATTCAATCAGCATGCTAATAGCAGTAACATTGTCAATTGAAACCCTACAGCTACCATGACATATGTCCCAGAAATTCAATCTCCATTCCTTTTGGTGAATCATTGTGGAAAAAGCTGGGAAACAGGCAGTTTCAGCTCCAACTGAGAAAGAAGTCAATGAGTGGGTTTACATCAGCATTTTAATTCAGAGAAGAAATACCTTCATCCCTTTTGACACAATCTCCCCAAACATTCCTGATTACTCTAGGCTAAGCCACATGATTGAGGAGTCTGAGAGGGCACAAACTGGATACACTTAGGATGAAAGAAAACCAGAAGATGCATTCCAGAGGGTATGCTAAAGGATACTACGGATGTTCAGCTGCTGGGACAAGACTGTAGCTAGTCTGCGGTAAAAACCTTGGACTGAATGCAGCCTGTGTATCAGGTCCTGTGCACCAAATATTTCACTCTACAAACCCACTCCTGCTGGGCCCCAGGATGCACTAACATGGCCAAAGCTGTACCACATTAAGCTGCAGAAAAAGCTGAAGCCACACAAAATGTGATGTGAACTGAAAAAAAAAACAGTTTTACATAGCTGCATTAATGAGGAACAATTCACAGGCTGTGGTGCTGTCACAAAAATCAATGGCTGTGATCAAATGCAATTTTTTTTTCATCTAAAAATTAGGCTGTAAAAGATTTCCTTTTTTTATCATCTCATTCATAACCTGTCTTATGTTGAAGTATACAAGCTCCGCTAATTAGGTACTTGATAAAGGTAGCTTATTTGAGGCATTCTGGTTTTGCACTTACAGTATGCAAAGGAGTTAAAAATATATTACTTATTTCATCAACACTTTTTTTTCCTCAAATACACAGTTCTAAGGAGTTATTTCCTCAAAGATGGCAATGAATTAGACGTATCCTAACTTTCAGTGCTTCAGAGAAATTTTTAAACTAAGACAGCCAGAAATTACACATCCTGATGTTTTAGTTCTGCTTCCAAGAAAATAAATCAATTTCAACTAAAAAGGTTGTCCCATATGAAAGTAAGCTATGTAATTCCATAAAGTGCTTGCATTTTGCAGTAGCACACAGTGATGCGTTGCAATGCCACAGTCAGACAGCAGATGTCACATTGTTTAGGGAGATGACTACAGGAGAAGAGCCGTCCCTAATGCCTCAAGGAAAGGGGAGAGGCGAGTGGGAATGAATTCCGACAACGGTAAGCAATAAAAATAATGCCACACATTTGCCACTTGCAAAAAAACATACAGTAGCCAGCAAGTGGAAAAGAAGTCCCACTGAACCCTAGAAGTGCGTGGCTGGCTTACCCATGTAGTGCAAATGACAGCAATGCTGTCCAAACAAAAACTCACTTGTGGTCAAAATGGCAAGATTTCTACATTTTTACTTCTCACAGTGCAAAAACTTCTTCTTACACGATTACGCCTATGTGCCTTTCCATGGGAGAACTGCATCTGAGAAGTTGTGTGCCAACACAGGAAGTTCTTGCCCCTATATACCTTAGGATCTAAAATTATCCAGAGAGAAAATATTCTGATCTTCCACAGTACAGAGTATCAAGGTAGACTGCCATGCCTTGCCTATAATCAGGCTAAGTCTGAAACATGAGCTGGAAAATGGATTCTGAAGACCAAGTCCACCACCCTAATGCCTTAGCCTCTTTTAAAGCATTATTACCACAGAACCCTTCATGTCATGATCAGACCCTCCCTCCCAGTTCCAACGCCCAAGAGAACCCAGGTGCTCAGGCTGGCTGTCTCTCTCACCAACGCATTCTTCAGCAGCGCAGCTGAACACCATACAGAGTTGCCAATCTCAATTGCCAATTGAGAAGACACCTTGTCTTAACCGTCCTTCGTTTTTTTTGCATCTAAGTAACTTTTTGAAGAGATGACCATCCTGGGATGGAACTTTTTTAAGAAGTTCTCACTGTCACACTTAAGAGTCACTACATTTTTTCCTGCCAAACATACTAAAACATAGGAAGGTCTAAGGCTTTTTCCAAAGTCTATTTCACAGTCCTGTGATCTGGCATGTACCCAGTATTTAGTGCTGAATTACAGCGCTGGGAAATGAATGAAACATCATTTCCAAAAGAAATGACAATTTTCACAGCAGTTTACAGATGTATTGAGGGATAAATTCCAGCTTTAATGAGCTGGTCAAAGTCCATCCCAGACAGGAAACTCCAACCACTCTCCTATACTTGTAGTCAAAAAAAGCCAAACAAACAACAACAACAAAAAAAAAACAAACAGAAAAAAAAAACCAACAAACAAAAACAAAACAAACCAAACCTCTCTAAAACAGAAAACACTTGCAAAACAGCTCTGCATAATGGTATCCAAAAAGTAAAAGACACATGTTCCTTCTGTGCTGGGGGACAGGCAGGGCTGCAGGCTAGACAGCCTCTACCCGAAGGATTGTGAAGGTCTCATCTTTCCTTGTCCATCCCTACTCAGTGCTATGTAACAAGCCAATGCAGACCTCGATTTTACCTGCCTACTCATATCCTTTCCGCTGACAACACACATTCTTACAGTATTTAAAAACTGATATTACAATAATGATCTTGTTCTTTCCTTCCAATTTTATGTGGGTTGATTTAAGTTAACACTGGCCACATTACACATGATTTGGAACACAAGCAGGTGTCGTGTCTCATGAATTTACAGAACTAATAAACAACAATTTGGTTTTACTTTTTTGCTTTACAGACACAAAGTAGATGAACCTTTTTATGAGTTACAGAGCTGAATTTCACAACACAGATCTTATGAAAATAGACACAGAAATTACCTTGTTTGTTAAAAGTCTCCTGCTTTTAGGACATAGCAACAGAGCTGTGACGTGGGATTGTGGTCACAGAGAGAAAGCAAGAAGTGAAGTCACATACAGGAGCCATGTACAATCCTAAACACTAGAGCTAACATCACTTCTCCTGAGATAGCATCTGACTTTGCTCTGCAGAGAATTACAGAAAGGGAGATTACAGCCTGAATAGGTGTTTTGCAAATAACACACTAGAATAAGGTAAGCTCTATCTTTCATTACCCAAATAGGGTGATGGAGAAAGAACAAGGACAATAATGAAGCCGATAGGAATGACCTTACAAGCTGCTGCCAAGCCAGAAAGATCATCTCTGTAATGTCCACACATTGTTAAAAATCACTGCTTTTCTTGGTAACTGGCAACTGCAAATCAGAGAGACATGCTTACACGCTCAGTTCATACTTCTCCCCCACTCACACTTACATCTGACACTAGCATTATTAGTTTAGACCCCTATAATTCTCTCATTTAGGCAGCATAAAAATGTTATCTAGACCAGTGGGTCTATCATTCACCTTCAAATCCTTTACGGATAGAACACAACGGCTAAGAGATACCCCATTGCTTTTTAGGAAGGCAGCCAAAATACTGATATTTGGAACAAAGAAACAGAAGAAAAAATGGAAACCTAGATTCAAATTATATAAAATAGACTATCAGTTATTTATTGAAGATAGTCTTCTTGTTATCCTTTATCAAACTGCTAAAATATAATACCTTAAAAAAGCCCTATTCATTTTGTCGTTCTTTGGCTTTGCAGAAACAGGAGGTGGTAATTACAATTTAGGTGCAAAATGAACTATTTTTTCTAAGGTCGTAATCTAGAGGCAAATACTGTCTGAAGTCCAAAATTATTATTTTTTTTTTAAACTACTCTGCATTGTGGGATGTCTACCTTTTAATAAACCCATATTTGTGAAGACTCAACAAGGTGTGACTGGACAGGGTGCTAGATAATCTCATCTAGGCTCCCTTTTCCACAAAAGGTTGGACCAGATGCTCTTTTGTTGTCCCTTCCAACATGGGCTATTCTATGAACAAAAATGGCCATTTTATATTAAATACCACAAGTTCCAGATTTAGAGACTTTAACAGAAGTTATGTGTACCCAATACTTTTGTAGAACAAGGTCTTATAAATTCAGAATTAAAATTAATACAGCTAGAATTAGAAACTAGCTTCAAATATGTAGGTTCTAAGAAGTTATGACCTAAATTATAATGCAAAAATAGGCCCCCAAAGGGAAAGGTGATACCAACTAGTCACCTCTTCTCTTGGTGAAAAGACGACAGGGTTTGCTGAAGCATTAAAGGTATCTTTTAGTATTTTATTCTAATTTTAGGTTGTTTGCTTTTTGTTTGGTTGGGTTTGGGGTCAGGTGTTTGGGGTTTTTTTTGTGGTGTTTTTTGTTTTGTTTTGTTGGGGTTTTTATGCACCCCTTCCACCTATCTCCATGTTGTTTGGCAAATACCAAGAGTTTGGGAAGGGAAATGAAAGACCTTTCCCCCACCTGAGCTCAAATAAAAGAAAGGCTGCTTTATCACTTTCTAGCTGTGACCTTAGCCCTGGAAAAGCAAAAGCTGATCATAATATACAAGATTCTATGATTCTGTAAATAGAAAAGAAACATAAATCTACTATCATTCACATACATTAACAGGAAACATCCTCTATAAAAAAAGAATGTAACTTTACATTATCCTCCCCCCCCCCCCCCTTTTTTTTTTTATTCAAGCAGCAATTCCATTTATTTCACTTCATCATCACAAATTCCTTTAGGAAAACAATCCACCAGCTAACACAAACCAACCAAAGACACAGAACACCCACAAGCCCAACAAAAAGCCAAAGCCAAAAAACCACAGATAACTGAGCCAGCTACTCTCAAAAGATTAACCGTTATTACAGAATAGGTATTACAACTCACATTTCTAGCCTGCTAATGCCTCTTAGGAAAATAAACAAACATTCTCTAACCTATTTACAAGGAAAAGTTATTTTTTCTACATAATACATTATCTACTCTGCTTACGACATATGAAATACTGTATTGGGTCTGGCTGAGCCCCACAGCAGCCCTCATAGTGCTGTGCTTGTACTAGTAGCTAGAAAGGTGGTGAAACCACATCTGTGTTTTGAGTACTGCTGAGTGGTGCTCACAGAGCATCAAGGATACCTCTCCAGCCTTCCCCCCTACCCTGCTCCCACCAGTAGGCTGGGGGTGGGCAAGATCTTGGCAGGGGACATAGCCACGACAGCTGACCCAAAGTGACCAAAGGGATATTCCATACCATATGACATCTGCTCAGAGTAAAAGCCAAGCGAAAGGAGGAGGAAGTAGGGGCATAAGTTATTTACAACATCTTCCTTCTGGAGCAACCGCTATGCATACTGAAGCCCTGCTTCCCAGGAAGTGGCCAAACATCACCTGCTGACGGGAAGAACAGAATAACATCTTTTGGTTTTCTTTGTTTCCACATGCATGACTTTTGCTATTGCTACATTAAACTGCCTTTATCTTGACCCACAAAGGTTTCTTCCATCTTATTTTCTCCCACCGTGTTCTGATGAGGAGGGCAGTAACAGAGCAGCTTGGTGGGCACCTGGAGTCTAGCCAAGGTCAACCCACCATAAATATACACATACTCTTCCTCCGTTTCTCTGACCACTTAATTACAATATAAGCTAATGAACTTAATATCTTCTAGTTTCTCCTTAGTTCATGATGCTTTTACAATGAGCATAAAGGCCCAATTTTTCAGGCAGACTCCAATTATTAAAGGGCCAGAAAAGATACATAGAAAGCATGACATAGGAATTTCTTCAAGTGCAGTGCTTGTCATAAGGCAACATGTACTCAACAGTCCACTGGATACTGCATACAATTAAAGTGGTATTTTCTAACTGGAGGGAGGACAGGTTAGAAGGGGAAGACCATAGTGACTCCTCAGGCTGCAATACAACAAAACAGAGCACACATCTACAGCTTTTATGGTACATCTCTTCTTCTAAAGGACCAGAGAATTCAAAAGGATTATGGAAGTTGCTTATACTTTGGTAAAGGATGGGGGTTTTTTCCCCATAAATCTATTAAATGTGTAGAGACCTGTAACAGGACTATGAATGAAGTATGAATGAAAATGTATGTGTTGTGAAAGCACCAAAAGAAGCAGTCAAGGAATAAGAGATGTCACATGTTGATGGGCACCCCAAAATCCACCAGTTATCAACTGCACTTACACAGGTTTTCCAAGAGGTCCGATTTTGTAAAATAAAGGACAAAATAAAATCATTAAGAGAAGGGGACAGGAAGATAAAGAACAAGGTTAGCACTATAAACCACCCAGACAAAGCAGCAGAAAGGACAGTGAGGAAATCAGCAATGTTGCCTACTGACTTACAGAGATGGTACAGAATGAAAAGGCTAAGATTGCAATCACTGTCAACTCCTTAAGAGTACAAAAGGTACAGTCAAAAAACACCATGCGACTCACCAATCAAGTGAAAACCAGCAGATATGATGAGGATTTAATATCTGGCAACTTTTACCCTCCCTGTCACTGTAAGTAATCCTAGCCCCATCATTTAGCCACACATACCTTGGTGTTTCTGGGTATGAGTAAGAAAGGGGAATCAGTGAAAGAATAAGTGTGAGAAAGAAAAGTGCCTTTTGTGAAAGCAGTATTGCAGTATCACCTTTCCCTTCTATAGGACTTCCGCATTAAGTTTTGTTATACTGGTTTCAAAAATTATAATCACTTGTGGTTCCAAGCCAGGGCACTGAAAAAAGTCATAGGATGCTCAGCTCACAGCAAGAAGCTTAATACTGTCACTTGCTGCATAAGCCAATGTGTTTGGGGATGCTGAATCATATGATCCCATTCACAAATGCATGCTTACTGCATAGTCTCATGTGAAAACATATGCCACATTACCAAATAACTACCCCTAAGCATCTTAAATGCTGGGATTGTAATAATTAGGGAAATCTGTTCATAAACAGGAAAAAAGAGTTATGTGTCATTCAAGTATAAACACCCTTGTCATATCAGTCTTTTCTTGCTATCTTCTATAAAATGAACCCCTGGGAAAGGGTAAAGCAACTTAATGTCCTAGTGCCAATAAAAGCCACCAGCTCTACTGTTAATTACTGTATTAATACCGGTAATAATTGCCTTTTCTCACACACAGTAGTCTCCACCAGTACAGCCCCATACGTAAATACCAAAACCCAGCGGAGTCCTTCCTCCAGTGGCAACAGGCTGAGATTTGTGATGCATGCAGATCCAAGTCTTACCCCTGCTGTCGCTATGAAATTCCGTATGGTCATGGTGAACAACAGTGACAACCATGAAGGAGATGCAGATTTGTCACAGTTCGGTCCCTGGTAAACAGTGATCTAAGAAGCATTTCTGCTCAACCTTCCAGTTCATACCTTCCATAGAACAAGCAATGCTTACAAACAGTAACATTGAGTGCATGTGTGATATTATTTAACTTTTTCCTACTGTAAGCACCTACAGTGAATGGATGAATTCTCCATTGCATTTAATGAACAGTAACAACTTTTAAGCAAACAATAACACTGGCCCAAAAAGCTTGAAAGCTGAAAGACAAAACAAAGGGAGTCAATTTTTCATATCTGAAAAGAAATAGTAAGCAAAACTGTAGAAGCAGTGATAAATAAAGCGTGTTATATTATGAGTAGCCTTATACACTGCAAATACTTGATGCACAGTTAATATTCTTACTACTGTTTATTACTGCTTGAAGTTTTAATAAATTACAGCTCTGCTATTCTGCCTCTTTAAAGAGGGTGGTTTTTTTTCTTTTGAAAAGTATTACAATGTAGGATAAGGCAACATTTCATTAACATGCAAGTGTTGAAAATAATAACAATGAGCCAACACAGACACAGTTTGTAACACAGACAGACATTTTTATTTTATTTAAACAAAAAAAAAAAAAATTGGACAGGAAAAAAGAGCCTTAAGAGAAAAGCAGCAGACTATGTTTGCTCTAATGGGAGGTAAAGAAAGAACAAAGGAACTTCTGACCTCAGGCACAGCCAAAAATAAAAGCAGTAATGTGTCTTCTTTCCTCACACAACTGCTGACTCTGTATTCATTTATTCCCATTACATATCATTCAGATATGCAAAGGAGCTGGTAATTTCTTCAGGGGAGATTTTTGCCATGTTATTTATTAGCTAGAAAATATTTCCTGACACATGCTGAATTTTTGACAACTTGCTCAGTTTTGACTCAGCCTTTTGATAATTACACAGCAACAGTGCCCATGAATACAAGTAATTTCTGTTTGCTTCTTATGCTGTGATTATTCCAGAGTTCTCCTGATAGCACTTACTGAGTCATTTCAAATACTATTCATTTTTAAAACTTCTACCTTATTCATCCTACTTGGGGTCTTTAAGCCTGTTTGTTTTGTCTTAACCTCAAATAATGGTTAGATTTTTAACATCCATGAAAATGGATGTGTAGTGATTAATGGTATTGCATAAACCCCCTGTAGGCAGGAATTGTATGTGTTTCTGCACACATTATACCTCAACAAACATACCTCTAACCTTCAATATTCTGTTACTTCATTCCACGACAGATACAAAGTTACTAAGGTGACAAGGCTTTTTGAATCATCGCTTGTGAGCACTTAATTTGGGACATCCTAGTGGGAGGCCCTGCTTCCATTAAGTAGAATTCAGTACTCCATGAAAATCAAGCCCCTTTCAGGCTTCCTAGCAGCAATGACTTTGGACAGGGGAGAAGAAAGCACATATTGGATGAGAAATGGTCATTTAAGTATGTTACAGTGCAGTATTAGTTCTTTTAAGGGTCAAAGCAGTTTCTAAATTTGCTAGTTTAGGTCAAACTGAAAATTAGAATGCTTTGACATCTGTTATGCCTTTTCTGAATCCGCTTATCTCATAGTCTTAAATACCAGATTCATAATGTTAAGTAGCTTTTCACAATTATCCAAAGTTCTGGTAATACCTGGCTTTTTTGTGGAATAACAGCTTGCCTTTTTCCACTTGTGCCAGACATCATCAGTTGGCGAGTCCTTTAACCTGTGGTATTTAGTAAAGGAAACAAAAAACTTGGACATGATGCTGCACATGGAATAAGTCTCCTTCCAGTGCCTGGAACAGCCCTGCCAGAAGAGACACTGCTCACTTGCTACCTGGGATTGAAGCCATTCTGCCAGCTCTAGTAAACTGACACGGGCACTCCATTTTCACAGAAAGACATGTACCAGACAGGCTGCTCACCACAGAGCTTGACAAAAAAGTCTGAAATGGTGAAGCCAAAGAAATTTCACGCATTTGTTCTTAAGGACACAGCATAGGGACTTTAGTCCAAATTTGAAGTTGCATAAACATTAGGCTTCCCAAGATAAATGTGCCTCATATGCAACTGTTTAAAAACTAATCTGATTATGACTTCTTCTGTATGCATCTCAAACATGAACTCCAAACTCTTAACGTTACCCAGCACAGCACTCAGTGAATCTCCAGCAAAATACTATGGTATATAAACTGATAAAATCTGTAGCTCTAGATCAGGCCTAGTTGAACTCAAATATCTGGCAGGATAAAAACAAGTACAAGAAAATTAAAGCTCTGCGCAAAGCAAAACACTTGCACTGTTGATGACAGAAGATGCCTGGCACTGGTAACATGTTATGTCAGTAACCCTGAACTACGGTCATGAAACGTTGAGCCTAAGCCCTATCCTTGATCACTCTGAGTGTGTACATTGCATATCTTTTGACCTGCTTGCTTGACCTTGTACCAAAATTGTATTTTTTGGAGAGCATCATGCATATAAGTATTAAAACACAACAAAAGAGTTCAAGTTTCACAGAGAAATCTGTATGAAAACTCAAAGGAAAAATAAGTACTCTAGCAAGCAGTTAGGTAATATTAAAGGTTAGAAAAGGACTGAAAAAGCTGTAACCACTTGGTCATTTGCTTGAGAACAACCTTATACACAATCTATTCCACCCCCCCTCCTCCTCTTTGACATAATCAAACGTTTTTAGAGTCTCCTAACTCCTGTGGTGCAGTAGAAGGAAATGTTAAGTAAGAGAGCAAGGCAAAATGGTGAAGGAACTGAAGAGGAGTAGGATACTGAAAGGGGCTTCATAGATGCTCTAGCCCTTTGCTAGCACCCCCACTTCAGTACAAAGACTGAGAGGCAAAGACACCCTAAGCATGACACATAAGCAATGCAGCTAGCTAGAGCATCGACAGAGTGACTTTTCAAACAGTCATTCTTTGATCCCCCAGCAAATAAAAGAACATTATCAAAGGCAGCTCAACTTTCTGGAAATGGAGAAGCACAGACAGACCAGAACCATAATGATCCCATTCTAGCTGCTTCATTGTGATAGGCATAGTTGCACTGCACAGTGAAAGAATACACTGGAACAGACCAGCATATCTGTTACTCTTATACAGCGACTTAAAGATTAACTATTCTTCTTTCTGGTGATATCTTTGGCAACAATGGCACATAGCAGACTTCTTCAATGTTATAGAAGTTACACAACAATATCTCCTAGGGTTTAGTGTCAGCAAACTTCGATGAGTCTAAGAGTTTACTGTTTCTGCATGCAAACCATCCACATGTAGTTCCTGCATTTCTTGCTGAACCTTCAGTTCTGTCTAGCCTAAGCAAAGGAAGAAATTACATACTGTCTCAGCAGTGCTCATGATGTTGTATTTGTATGATGCTGATGCAAGACGGTCATACAGTAACAATCTCAAAGGACTTTAAATTCTGTTGCAGTCATGGTACGAGTATTAACATTAAATTTTGGAAATTCATGAAATTCATAATACTGTCGCAGTTATGCATTATGGGGTTAACTTGCAACATCCATATTTTTAGAAAGCTGGCTGCATCCTGTTTATCAGGGACATTAAAACAGTGCCAACATCCCACAGAATTCCAGACAGTTATTCCAAATTCTTTTTTAAGTGGTGGGAATAGAAATGGGTAATATAGTCAGTTATTTCAACTTGCAGTACCATGTCTCCCATTATGCCAGCTGCAGTGGGATCAGCAGGCAGCTTTGTGCACTGAGCAGAAGACACCTGCCATCCCTCTTCTCTACACAAGCTCTATATGCTGAGAAGGAGATCATGCATTCTGCTGCTGGCAGCTTCTGGGAGAATTTGCTGCTTTGTGTGGGACAGCAGACAGTACAATCATCGTGGAGATCCCAAAACATAGATACCACTTTGTGGCCACTGAAGTTAGATCACTATGAATAAAAAAAGGCTGGTAACTGCATACAAATCTTTTGAAGCTCAAATTTTTGGCTCATTTCCAGCTCAGTTCAGTAACTGCTGGAAGACCATACTTCTAACAGCTATTAAGATGACTTCTTTTCTCCTTTTCATTTTAACAAAGCTTTCAAATAGCATAACTACCTCACAGGAGCATTTTGCTATGGTATGCCTATACATTCCAGGCAGTATCTTTAACCAACAAAAATCAGTGACTAGCTATACTTGCACACACCAGAACTTCTTGCCCATCTTTACTACGTGTTTCCTATGCTTTATCTCTTTGCTCTTGCAAGTAGCAGTAATAAATGTTGTAGCCGTAACTCTCACTGACAGCACCGTATTTAAGGTTGCACCCTTTCAAAATGTGTCTTGGAGAGATGATGTATTAAACAAAGTACTTCTGGCATGGATGGAGCTTTCTGTCCTCCTTAGTCAAGGGACTAAAAAAGCATTTGAAACAAACCCCTCTGAGCATGGGAAAACTCTGTTTCTGTATTCCATGATGAGGCAGGGAGCATGAACCATAAAGTGTAAACTATGGGGCATGTTGTTGCATCACGGCTGTGTGCTGAATGGGGACGACATCACAACATGCAACAACACAGGGAGTGTAACAGTGGAGGCATTTGCATTTAGAGTCTTTGCCCTGGAGAAACACCACACCGTTTTAATAAATGGTGTATCTTCCATATGAGCTCCGTAATCTTTCATTTTCAAATTTGTCCAATCTGTCTCCTATGGCAATTTCTACTAGCTAATGCTCAGACTTTCAGTCAGAAAAGTGACTACCTCACAAATGCTGTCAAGTTGTTGGCCTTGAACCTGCATATAAAACTGTGCATGTGCTTTCTCCATCTCCTGCCTAAAATAAAAGGCTCAGTATTACCTATTGTCAATGCAGCCCTTTTCCTCAGCTCTGAAAGGAGAGCAGAACTCCCCCCATGGATCTTCAAAACAAGTGTGCAAATACACTAGAACTGGCTCTACACAGCTATACTTTCCAACAATGCAACTACAGATTGAGACCAGTCCTCAAGAAAATGCTCTCTCACCACTGAAGCAATTCCACTGCTGCAGTAAAGCCAAGTTAAAGAGGAGGGTACAAATATGGGGGAGGGGGGTGGGGAAGGCAGGGAAGAGAAGGGGAAGAATGGTCAGGGAGGAGAACAGGAGAAGATATTGCTAAATTCTAATCATGTTCCGATTAAGCCAAAAACCAAATCTGTTGTTTTACATGGGTTTTACAACCATGTTGTAATACTGTTTGAAATTTGCATAATTTTTTTTCATATGGATTGCAAACCTCAGTAAAAAACTAGACTATCTTTTCCTCCACTGTCAACAAGGTTGTCAGAACAGGAGTCAGAAACATGTACACCCACCTAATACCTCTAGCGCTAGGTAGAAGGATAATGAGCCAGATCCTTCCTTTCAGTTCTTGTAATTGCAGCAGGTACCAGAATTTTATTTTCTTTATCTTCTATAATGTCTTTTCTTAGTTCTTATACTAAGAAGCAACTTCTTTTAGAGTAAAAACACAGCAAAGCAGGTCCAAATCCCAGGCTGGGCCCACAGTTTTGATATGCTGGAACTAAAGAAGAGAAACTGCTGATGCCCTGGCCAGATTATCATCACATATATAACCCACCTAGAGTTCACAAGTCTTCAAAAAAGTAAAAAGAAATACCACGCACTCTACACAAACTGATTTACTGAATAGAAATTGTGTCAAAACTATCGATACATGGCCATAAGAATGGCCAAGAGCCTATCTACATGAATAATTGCTGCAGTTGACTCCCTGTCTAAAGAGCAGATCAAACAGGATACAAGCTATTGGTGATTATTTCATAAGAAAGTTTACATAGTTATTCAGTCTGTAAAGATGGAAAACCACAGCTTGCTTGGCACAGGTTTCCATAAGGTCCCAACACCATGATGTTACTAAGGCACAACTGCTAGAGGTGAGAAAATGGAAGCCCTCCCAGAGAAAAAAACCCCAACATTTTTCAGGTTTTCTTTTTTTGACTTTTTCCCAGTCAGAAAACACAGACTGATATCAATAAAATTATTTGCAAGACAGGAAATTGATTCAGGACTGTGACTTTACCTGGTTACAATTATTTCCATAAACCTCTCTAAGAATAAATACAAATACATATAACATATACATGGAAATATATTAAACTTGATTTATTTGTAATACACATATTTTTGTTCACAATAGAACAGCTCCTTCTCACACCCCAGCGTCTTATATCTGAGGAGGTTGGGGTGGGAGCATACTCCTTTGAAAGGATAATGTCTAGAACAGGGGAAGAAAAAAAACCCCAGCCTTCCTGACTCAAACGGTATCATTCCACTGCTAACAGAAGGAGGAGAGGTGCAAACAACCATCTTCAGCTCACTGTTGTGCTTGTCCCTTCCCCACCTTGTCCTAATTAAAGACAGCTTTAATTTTAACCTGTTCTACACTGCAGTCCGATTTGGGGCATGCAAATACAAACACAGAACTGACATCCAGTGGCTTTAGCCTAAGCAAGAAGTAGCCGGTGCTCCAGGTTAGAGCAACATGCCCTGAAAATCCCAGAGCTCCTCTTCTAGTCGCCAGATGAACAGCTGAAAGAGCAACAGCTGTCCCAGAGTTATTTTGGGGCTTAACAGAGATTGTTTACCATATGTGGAGACTAGATAAATGACCATTCAACTGAGTCACCTGGTTTCAAACCTGTCAGTGTTACTATGCTCCCTACAAATAGCTCACTACAGCAATTATCAGTTGCTACCATAGTAGCTTGAATATTAGTAAGTCAAAAAGCCCTAATAAAGTAAGGTTCAGCAAAGCTAATGCATGCATAAAAAAAGCATCTGGATGTATTTGAGATGCTGCTGTACCTGAAAGGTGCCATATTAAAAGGGTTAGAAGAATGTCTGTGTAGTTACTCTCTTCCCTCCAAACGTATGCCCATTCGCTGCACTTGTGACACAAGTATTAAGACTTAAGCGGAGAATGAAAGGGCTGCATGCTTAGCTCCCAATCCCTCTTTCCATGTATTTCAAACAATAGAGTTACATATAAAAGGGGTAAAATCCTCTAAAGTCAATAGTATAATTCCCAATATAGGAGCTGGCAGGATGCAATCCATATTCCTATTACTTCTTTTTTTTTTAATAAAGAATCAAGTAAGCTATTTGCATTTATCATTATTGAATTATGCTCATGTGCCTATGAAGTCTTAAGTTGCTGGGAAATCTAATAATATTATTTATGTCTAATCAAAGTGGAATGATCAATGCCTACTTAAAATCTCATATTTTGCAGCAAAAGTACTCAACATTCTGAAAAAAACAACCAAAAAACTAAAAAAACCCATACTGTTCTGCAAGAAAATTTATATACATGGTCTTGTGAATGAACAGCTCTTTGTTTACTATTTCTGAGGCAAAGTAATTTCATATCCACTGAATTTCATCATTATGCTTCTAGTAAACCAGTGGAGAAGAATTTTAACCCATTTAAGAGCCGAAAGAATAGGCATCAATATTAACAAGGAGAAGAATACTTTGTATATACAACTACACATATATAATTTTTGTATTAATCACCTCTCATATTACAATGTGAGCATGAGCTTGCTTCTTGCATCAGACTATATATAGCATGTATTTTTAAATATTCATTCCAAATTAGTGTCATGATTAAAAAGTCTGGTTGCATAAACAATTAGGTCTCTGCGTAATCCAAAGGGTTTACAAGCTCAACATACATTCCAGTCCCCAAAGACAATAAAAGATGAACTACCACAAATGAAGAGAGTTTTAGTTATTTATAAAAGTGGTAAAGCATTTAAAGGAATTTTCACGGAAGAAGAAATAAAAATTGTGGTGGAGTAAGGTTCAACAAACAGACAAAAAATACTTCTAGAACACAAAACAGAAAACACATTAAAATAACTCTTAGGAAAGTGTTATAATCTTCTCATCCTTCTTAGAAAATACATGCCATGAACAAAATACACAGCTACCTTATTAAAGCTGAACTTCACCTGTGTTTTTAATTAGTTCTCCTAAAGAAACAAAGCTTGTGCAATTACTTTTTGTTGTCCCTAATAATTTCTGCATCTGTTGTGCAACTTCTACCAAATTTGAAAGAATATATCTCTCATTCTTTCAAGAACTATGAAGAGGGAGGAACATACTATGCGTGCCCCTAACAGGGCGGCTCTTGCCTGCTTCTGAAAGTATCTGTTTGAAAGGGTTCAGTTAGCCATTTATTTTTTAATTTCTGGACCATCTACTCTATTATTTTGACAAGATGATACTGGATAGGTTTTGCAATGTACTTCTGCATTTTGCACACACTTCTCAGGGAACACACAATAAATAGGACTGTGATGCAGGTAGTGATGAACACTGAAAACAAAATGCACAAATTGCTAATATATATTTTCTACAAATTCTTGCATACAATGCACAAAAAACACAGTGCCTTTTCCAGTTTTAGATACCTACAATCTTACAAAAATTCATTTGAGGTTTTGTAAAACCATTCACTGGACAACTGCTATTCAAAATAAGGTCTGAAGGATCAGCTAAGTGGGATGTGAGAAGCTAGCAGCACTGCACTGACAGACTAAAGGTTATCCAAGTAACCGTCATTGTTATTTGGCCAGTTTCCCAAAACATATGAAAAGAGGGTTGGGTATGCTTTGTCCCTGTGTGAAAATCTTCCATTTCCAGCCTAACATTTCTTAACATATAAAAATAAGATCTCCAGAAGCGCCCAGGACCAGCCTAGCTTTCGTCTCACTGAAAAGGATGACACTTTTGCTACTGACTTCAAGGAAAACAGAATAATGAGCACTCCCAAAAATTGTTGTTCTGAAAACAGCATTTTGCTCTCAGTTTTATTCCAAAAATGGTATTTGATTTCCAGTCCTAATTTTCAAGTTGAAGTTTTCCATTAGAAACATGAAGTAAATACATAGCTCAATGACTATTTTAAGCATTTCTATGTAGAAAAACACCTCTACTATTTAATTGTCATTCGTCTTAAAAGCATTCATACAAAGCTGTCCATTAAATCAAAGAAAGGGAAAGTATGAAAAAGCACATAAGATCCACAATTCAACACATGTATATACATTCTCTATATTTATACTTATATATTGTTTAACCCCTTCAATAAAAGTAAAACCTTCCGAAGAAGAAGTGGCCTGAAACAAAGTCTATGTCTTTTTCCCATCTATCAGCAAAGCCAATGGAAGAAAAATCGTAAAGTCTAGGTTTTAACCAATGATTCTGTTTTAGAGCTATCCACATTCAAGACTGATTGTCTTCCCTGCTTCATAAAAGCAAGGGAATTTTGGAAGAATAATCTTCTGCAACAACTGTTCTATACTTACCCAAGACTACAGAACATGGATTTGTTCCTTTCTCTTGCAATACAAACATTGTCTCAGAAATGAAACTTCAGTTCCTCTGCTTACCCCCAAACCCATCTCTTTTTCCCTCCCCTGACTGCTGCTCATTACATTTTCAAAGCAGTGTTATCCCCCATACAGAAGAGAAACCTTGAGGCAGAGATCATTTAGGGTCATTAGTGAATCTATAGCAGAGGTAGGATGAGAATTTAGTAGGAGAACAGGAATGGTGTCCTCTAAACTGTCTACTAAACCACGCCTATTTTCTATACAGCCAAAAAGACTGTAATTACCAGCAATGTCAAGTTATGTGAATTCTACAGGCAAGTACAGGAAGACTCCCAGGAGCAGTCCTGCCTGTTCAACTGTTTCACATCCAGCTCCCACCCAGTCAAAAGGATGAGGCCCACATTTAGTCACATTCTCTCCCTCCCCTTTCCTGTCTTCATAATTCTGTCTGCTACCAGCACTTGGCGGGGTGGGGGGGTGTCACTTGGTAATTTCATTAGGTTCAAAACATGCAGGAGAAGAAGGAATTAGTTGCAATATGTTATAACTGGTTTCTATTAATATGGGAAATGTATTTGATCTGCATTACCAACAAAAATAAAGTAACCAACATTTATCTTAAATCTTTTCATTTCCAAAGAATCCAGAATTTCAAACCCAGGAACCTTTTAAATAGCAACCCATTATTTGGGAGCATAACACAAATTAAAATTTCGTTTGTGTATTAGAGCCTCCAACACCATCCACCCATCCCACCTACTGAATCACAGAATTATGCAGATAGATGATACAGAAAAATACACACATTTCATATTCTGTATATACACAGTTTGCATTCATATTAAATAAAACACACACAGCCTGTTTAAGTCTACTGTATTCACCCTTATGTCAATAAATGGCTTGACATTTTAAAACATACACACTATACAGAGAGTATTTTTAGGAGCAGGAAATGTAATTCCAAAAGACATTAGCCATTCCACATATCATAAGCACTTTTAAGAGAACATCAACAGCTTGTCCACTTTAGGGGAAAAAAAGCAAAAGGAAACCTCCTGAGCCCAATTATCGCAAAATTTGTTATCTTTCATTCAATTTTTCTCATTCAATTAGCTTAGAGAAAAATGGATCAGTTGGTTAAGATTCTGTCAACCAGAATGCTAAGACAGTACCTGATTCTTACCTTAGTTTTCACCAAATGCAGAGTCGATCCAGTATAATCAGTCCAATCAGTGTTACACAGGACGAACATAAGTAAGAAAAGATTCATATCCTATTTAATTCAGACTCAGGAAAAAAGGTAAGTCCTTAGTAAGTCTCCAGAGTATCACTTGTTTTTTCCAATTGTCTAGGAATGCCTACAAGTCTGTCAGTCCTTTACTCCTATTGTCTGAAATAAGATTCAAAGGAGCTGGATACTCAAATGTCTCCAAAGAAATGTTTTATGCCTGCAAATATCTAGCACAGACAAAAGGACAGTTCCACTTTTATGTGGATTGAGATGGACAGACATAATCAGAACTTGTCTCTCCTGCAACACACAGCTTCATGCTTCACCTTTTTTCCTCATGAGACTTTTCAGAGCTGTATTTTTAAAATTATTTTTTATAGAAAAAACATAGAGGCTTTCACCTTTTCTGTTAGGTATGATTGAGACCTGAAGCAACTGCAGAATTGTTTTCTCTAAAGATCTTTAGCTTCATTTCTTGTGAAAAGGAATGTTTATGTGTCTAGGTATTTTCCATTCACAAATTCTGGCTAATTTCGTCTAAATTTGACAGAGCATCAGCAGGTTCAATAGATGATATTCTTGCTGGTTTTGTGGAAATCAGCAACTAAGGAGGCATAGGAAGAAGAACAAAGTGAGCATTCCCAGTGAAGGAAGGTAATTACACCTCAATCTTTATCCAACACTTTAGCATCTGAATGGGTTTGCACTAGGAACCCTGTCTGTTGTTAATTCTCTAGCCAAGTAAGTAGGTGATAGGAGAGGGATCTGAGAATGTTTTGTAGAGGGGTAAATTAGGATAACAGGATACATTTCAATAGAAAATCAGTCCTCATTAGTTCAGCTGTTTATGAAACAACCTGTTTTACATTTAAATTCCATGTTCAGTGTGCTATTGAGCGCTGTGGTTAGCGGAACAAATAGCGTTTTGACATTAGAGGAGATTGAAAACTGAACCATTGAAAAAGAGGGAGACATTTATTCAGAACTATGACAACTCTTTACTGATACAAACCCCAGAAGATCTGTAAAGAGGTATCAGACAGCAGTCTGAAAAGCAACTAGTTGAGGGGTGTCATTATGAAAATGGAGATCTAAGCTTCCTCACAGTCCTGAATGAATGCCAGATCAGAATGTCAGGAAGAAGGGATTCAAGGACTGTTTCACTTCTCTTTACTTCAGGGTTTAAAACCGATTTCCTCACACCTTTTCAGAAGATGACATTTTCCTTATAAAATTATGTGATGAGCTTAATCACATTAAATCAAATAACCCAACTATCCAGGTAATGCCCTAAACACCTACTTTTTACATCTCTAGCCAAGTAACATCGTAATTTTGTAACTAATTTTTCTTGTTACCAGGTCAGATGGGAATAAAGAAACCTCCTATTCTTCAAGAGCAGCAATGCTCATCCACTCTAGGAAAACATGCAACCTTTACGAGGGAGCTCCCTAAGGCAGCAGTCTTCATAACAGACCTGAAAAATATGATCTTGAATCTTTTAAAAATTATTTGTTCATTTGATGGTAAGGATCAAATATTTAAATGTCTCATAGTCCAAGAAAGTATTTTGAGCAGCATGTTTTAGACCTCGAGGATGGCACTGTACTTCCTTTCAACATACATAGCTCTTCCCCATGCTGTGCCTATTCTTTCCACAACATGCTCACAGAAAGCAGCATACCACTCCTCTGCCTTTCTTTCAATACCCAGACAACCCAAACCAGTACTTCCTCTCTGCTTATTTTCCAAATTACATTCACCCTTTCTAAACAGGTTATTTAAGAGTTCTGGATGTACTCTTAACCCGTTGTGCCAAGTATTGCACTACATAAGTATAAGGGTTTCAGTATTTCCCTATTTTGCAAAAATACCTTTCCTAATCCTTTTTAAGACCACATTTGCTTTCTTTTAGGATTACATCACAGTCACAGTTCATCATCACCTTGCAGGCAACAGTCATACCCCATTCTTTCTGTTCCTCAGTCATTCTCAAGCAACAGCATTTCCAACATATAAAAGAAAGCGTTAGAATTGCATGTTATGGGCATGATCTTTCACTTCATATTCTGTATTTTATTTTTTCCTTTCCAGTTCTCCTGTTCACTATTCCAATACTCCATGTTACCAGCAACTTTTAGCTTTCTCTTTTTCACGCCAACTTCCTTAACAAGAAAGCTTTAAAATATTTTCAAATCTGATCTCAGGTACTCCAGCATTATTCTCCCTCCTGTCTAGCATTCACTTCAGCTTTATTTACCAATTCATTGCAGCCATTTCTCTTGCCCACCTTTCATTCCTTATTCTAAACTTCATTTTGGTTTATCTTGACTGGCATTTCCTCATGTAACACTGCATCAGATGTTTTACTGATATCCAGATCAATCAGGCCTCTTGCCTCTTTCTAAAAAACTAGTTTTATGTTGCAATTAGTTGTAATGTTAGACAACACATTAGTGTAGTACAACCTCTCTCTGGTAAACTCATGACACATTTCATTTGCTGTTGACCTCCATGCCTGTAAGCATCCCCTCCCTCAAAGTATGTTTTAAACTAATGCACTGAGATCAAACTAGCAGGTTTGTAGTCAGGCGGATGTCTCTGCTCCATTTTTAAAGAGACACCACAGGTACCCTTTTCCATCCATATAAAATAACATCCTATTTGATGAATTCTAAAAAAATCCTAACTAGTGGATTTACAACTTCATGTGCTGGTTACTTCAAAATTCTGAGGTAGGGATTATCAAGTCTATTCAGTTTCAACACATTAAGGTCTTTGCAGTTTGTTTCCACCTCAGAAATGGTAATTTCCATTTCTATATATTCCCCTTCCCAAGAGCTATCCTGCCTTCCCTACACACCCTACGTTATCATCTTTACTGAAAAAAAGACAGCAAGGCATTCATCGAGCTTTCGGACCAGACATGGACTACCTTTAATCACCACCCAACCATTTTTGTATGGTGTTTTCATATTTCCTTTCTCATCCTCTCATTACATTTAGAGTTACAGAGTTGTTTACTAAGTATTTTGACTTTCTTTAAAAAGAGGTCTGCTCTTCTCATTGGTGACAAACCTGAGCACTGAATGTATGTTGAAGGGTATTCTATAAATAGGAACAATCTCATTCACCAGTGGGAATCGTTAAATCCCAAAAAGAGAAGTTTAAGAACTTGTGAAACTGGCACACCCTTCAACCTGAAAACTGGGCTATGGAGATCTAGCAAAAATATATGTAAAGAACTAACAGAGGAAGTCCATGCAGTAGCTGTGGAGCTTTGAAATCCATTGCATATTTTCATGCATAAACTCTACCTTCACATCATTGACTTTTTAACAGATTTTGTTCATTCTTTCACGTCACTGAATATATGAGGAAAATACTAACATGTGAATGATTCAGAAAGCACCTGTGTTGCTGCAAGGTACAACTAAATAGGTTAATTCTCAACTGTGACCTATGCACAGGTTACTATGAGGCAGGCAGTTAACTTGTACCAACTGCTGAGAAATAACCAGTACACGTTTGTATCCTATCCTACAATACAGTAGATACGAGGTATTTCACCCCTCAGCTGGAAAAAAAATAAGCTACCGCACAGATACTCTGCTATGGAGTCAGGGTAAGTGTGTAGACAATCAACATGAGTAGCTGGCATATGGTATCCTGTTATCCACATTAACCTGCTGTAGTATTGGAATCTTCTAAATCTACAAGAAGGTTATTCCCCTCCCCAACGACTTCGGTAGCCCTCCATTGGACACATGCCAGTACAGCTTCTTGTGCTGGGTAGCCAAAAACAGGGCACAGTACTGCACATGCAGTCTCACAAACACCGAATGAGAGGGGAATAAAAATCATTTACCTCACCCTACTGGCTAAACTCTTACTAATACAACCAAGTATATAACTGTCTTTCTTTGCTTCAATGGCAAACTGTTGAGTGATGTTCAATCTGTCATCAAGCACAGCCCCCACATATTTTTCTGCAAAGCTACTTTCTACCCAGTCCACCCCCAGCCCACACTTACTACATGGGTTACTTCCATCCCAGGTGCAGGACTTCGTATTTGCCTTTCATTCTTCCCTTCTGGATTTCTTTCTTCATTTGGGTTCTTTCTTATTTCCTGCTCTGCATCCAGATGGTAAGCCAAATAAATATGGTAGGAATCCAAAACTTCCAAGACAGATTGAAGTCTGACCCTCTCCCCCTTTCTCACCTTTGTAATCAAGGAATTCTTAGTCACAACATGACTATTCTATACAAATGCATACAGCATAACTTCTTTCAAACTCTTCAGCTATCAACACAATGCCCTGTAGACTGCTTTTACAATCTCACGTTTCCGTTTCAGAACTCTCAGGTTTTATTGCAAGATCTTGAAATGCTGTTCAGAAAAGAAAAAAGAAAACCCTCTGTCCATCTACTATTAGTCTTCTTGGCATTGTCTCTTAGCTACCCTTATTTCTTTATTTTCTCTTTATGTCCTAGATGATGACTAGTAATTTGACCTATTATAAGAAAGTGGAAATAAATTTGTTCCCTTATCTCAAACTGCAATTCTAGGTTGCTACTAGTGCTGCAATTCGCTCCTGCTTTTTGTTTTAAAATCAAATAGCTACATTACCTTGATTTCATAGCTAATGGGGGTGGGAGGTGTCCTATTTCTGAATATGTGCTATTTACAGAACAGTCTCATGTCAGTGCTAAAACACAGAAGTGAGTCATCTGCATCCTGTACATGAAAAACTAAAATGATTGCTTCAGTATGTATAAACCCCTTGACCAGCTCTCCTATTCTAGCCACACACCAAAAGCAGCACTGCTATGCATTGCTTCAGTAAGGAGTGAACATGAATTTTCACCCTACCAGGCATGCCATATGTAGAGCATTAACCTAAACTGGGGCAAAGAAGATTTATGTAATAGCTTTATACGCTAATCGTATAGTCCTCGGACCTCTACAGTTGGCAAATAAAAAAAGTGCCCTATTTATCAGAATAATTACTTGGGGGCTCCCACAACACGAGACAAAACCTATATAAAATCAGTATAACACAACTTCTTTCCCCATTCCCAAAATATCTTTCACAGTCTATAAAGTACCATTACGGAAAATTCTTACAACTTTCACGCTTTCATCCAAATACCCTGTTAGCAGGCACCCCAGGAACACGTGGACTAATTTGAAGCAGTTCAAAGAAGGTAACTGGGAAGAATGGATGTACTGTCTACAGGCTTAAGTTTGCTTGTTTAACATTACTTGCTTGGGGAGAAGTACTGTCAGTGAGGATACAGCAGTGTTAATGCAACCCAAATTTAGTAAACCAGGTTTAAATCAGTGCAAAATCCCCAGTAAATACTCATCTAAATTATTCTAAGAACAATACTGTAATCACTAAGACTTAAAGCATTTTACTTATTTATCTTTAAATTGATTTGCAAATTACGCAAAATGAGGAAACTGCAGAATTAGCCGAAGAAAAAAGCCTGCAGTATGGTAAGCGCACCCAGCTTTGCCAAGCCACCTCTGTCCTGATCTGTAACTATTTCAGCTACAGATCTCCCTTGAAAAGGGGTCTTCAGTTATGCCAGACAGCATAGCAGAAAAGAGGTCCAACAGGGTAAGAAAACCTAACTCCTTCACTTGGAGCCTCTCTTGGAGTTGAATATTGCTGTATTCATCCCTTCCCAAAGACAGTTACAGCGTTAAAGGCAAAAGCTAAAATTTTACAGGATCCTATTACTATTTACTAAGCACAATCAACTTACATGACACTTGGCAAACCAGGGAAAGAGATGACCTCTGTCCAAGCAAACTTACAACATGCAATAAAATGAGAGAATATGAATGAGGTATTCAGTACAGTACAGACAGTGAAATCGATAGAACTTAATTTAATACATGTAACTATTCTTTCATGCACGCAGTGATGAGGTTGCAGAGGACGTGTTTTAAGGAGGAATTCAGTCAAGAAAAACAGGTAACTGCAAACACATATAAAGAACAGCTGATGCATTAGGAGAGAAATTCTAAGTATAAGGGTCAGCATGAAAAAAAGAGGATAATAAGCATGAAGAACCTACAATAAGGCTCCAATGCAGGGATGAGGAAAAGAAGGGAGACTAAAGGTACAGGCAAAGACTACTGCCAGCATCCTGGCATACTGCTGTGAAACATCTTGATGACTGTTGGGTAGCTCTGAGAATGGAGGATAATAAGCTCAATAATCAAGGCACTTCAGCATACGAACAGTTGTTCTTCTTACCTCAGTGGGACTATTCATGGACTTAAGAGTTAAGCATAAAATACATGATATATGAATGAGGTGGAAATTAATCAGGAGACATCACAAGTGATTCTTCAATTGAGACGACACATCCCCCCACTGGTACCCATCCAAAGACAAAGGAGGCTGTTCCAAAGTCTTGCTGGAACTGTCTGCCGTGTAAAGCCAGATGTTCACTCTTCATTCAGGTAAAGAACTTCCTTCCCTTATCTATATCACTATTGCTGCTTTCAGACTAGATTAGTGCAAGCCACACTTCACACAATCATAACTTAAAGCTGCATGTTACAATTTTCGTAGCTATATATCCAGATCACAGCTGTGAGACTCCTATGCCCCAGTTGTGAGCTGTGTCAGTGGAAAAGCTGCGACTGCAATACCAAGCTGTGGGTAGTGAGACACACACCACCATTTAATTCCCATCACTTCTTACACAGTGTTGCTGTGGTGGCAGGTCTTGCTCCAAGTAGCTGCCCACATATGACAACAGTCATGTGGCCTTCAAGCCCCAAAGAGTCACTGTCCATCTGCTCTGAGGAAAAAGGTGGAAGGATGAATAGAAAAGCATGATACAGACCAAATCTGGCTCATGAGCTGCCATTTGGATCACACTGCTGTAAATCACACAAAACAGACTCACAAATGAGGTGGAAGTTTTACCACTGAGCCTATTTAGCCTATTTTTCCTGCCTACAAGTACTGGAAAACAAAGTCTAGACAACCAAACCTCTGCTTACTCTAAAGAGCACTTAACTGCAGAAAACAGGTTCCATATACAGAATTCTCACTCTAAGGGGATTTTCTTTCCTGTTTTCCCAGATCTCACTGTCCAATGTTTGCTGGAACCTTCACTTATGTGCTAAAATCCTTGCTATACAACCCACAGAGCAGACACTTTTTGAGTTAATTTGTGCAACAACCATGCTCTTAAAGAAGGTTAAATTGGGCTCTTAAATCCAATACCTTGACAATCTTGAGTTGGAAGAGGCTATTGGCTGGATTTCGGTGGCCTGTACTTACGCTTCATGGAATAAAACAAAAAAACAAACACCAAACAAACAAACAAAAAAAGACATTTAACCCCAAATGGATACTTCTAAAATATTCCGTATTTATATTTCTATTTAGAAATTCATTACATTTTTCATGCAAACTATCCAGGCAACGAAACACTACTTACTAGAAGGCACAGAACTGATGTTCTTCAAAGTACTGAAACAGAAACTAAAGCTTAGTGAAAGCCTACAGAACACGTGAAAACTTATTTTTCATTATTTTATTATACCCCTTCTTTCCAAATTTGGTTACATACACAGACCTCAATAAGCACTAACTTCATGCCAATGTCTGCCATCTCTTTGTTACCCACACAGAAAAAAGGATAAAATACATTTTACTTCCTACTCTGCTTTTTTACTGTGGAAAAAACTATTTTTATTAAGACTCATATAGCTTCATAAAATCACAGAACAGCCCAGGTTGGAAGGGACCTCGAAAGATCACCTGGTCCAAACTTTTGGGGGAAAAGGAGACTAGATGAGATTATCTAGCACCCTGTGCAGTTGCAACATTTACCTACAACAGTCACATAACTGAAACATTTTAAGAATGGTCACCTCGTAAGAAGCAATGAAGAACAAAACATGTTTTCCTGAAAATGAATAAATGAATTCAGGGAGCAATATTTAATAGGCTCTCCGTCCCTCATTATCTTATACACTACTGATAATGCTATAATGGATTCAACAGTATTTACAACCAAATGATTAGAGACTTTATAAACTAGTAGAGCATAAACTTAAATATCACAACATATTATTTGATAAATTGACAGTAACAAGAAATCCCTGTGACCAGCTTTTTGGTAAAAAAAAAAATAAATTAAAAAACAATCCCCATTATGAAAGAATTTGGATAATGTGCTAAATGTGAATAAAATGTGCTATATTGACAATCCTCATTAAAAAAACAAACAGCAGATCTAGTAAACAGAAACAGTAGTAATTGGCTGAATAGTTTCAAACAAATTAAGAGCACACCAGAAAATCCCCCTGAAAGGAAAGTAGGACTCATGGATTTGGAATCTGGCAGGGAAACTCAATCCATATGAGAAAGTCAAATTGCCTTCTCTTGCTAAATGCAGTATGACAGAATTGGTGACAAATAAGTAAACTCTGTTTTGTAAATTATCAAATGCATAGCAAAGTACTGTGGGCATGTCCCCCAGTGGTTTACATCCCACTTCACTATGTTATTACCATTTTATGAGCACAGACAAGTCCTTTGCTTGTCCACAATTTTTTTCCCAGAGTAATTCTGTATCTCACTGCAAGATACAGCTGAGGTCCTAGTCACTGGTCTGCATAATAGTCTCTTCTAGTACTTTGCACTACTAAGTTTTTCAGCTATTCAAGTAGCAGGACTTTCTAGAGATTGCAATTTCTCCCAAGTTTAAAATAAAAAACATACCTGCCTTAGGAAAAATGACAAATTTCCCCAGAAACCCTGGATGGACTAAATGTGCCAAGCAAGTGTTGCTGTATTATAAACAAGTATCAACTCAAGTAAGGAAGACCTTACATAGCTCAGCCAATTATTTACCCAACTTGCTATCCAGAATCATGTAGTTTCCCAGAATCAGTTTCTATCCTGAAACACAATTTTCCAAATGGAAAATCACCCAGGCACAAGATAAAATTTAAATTTTTCCCATTTGTCCAACTTTTCCAGAAACCCTTAGATGAACAAATATTCATTTCTTTATTGGTCTCTCCTACTCTCAACATCACATTTTTCTTGTGTTTGTAAACAATGAACAAGATGAAGAATTCTCCTCTTTTCTTTCCCATTGAAAAAAACAAAAATAATGAATAGTTACCATGGGAGAATCAGACTAATCAAGAGCCCTCTGGAGCACATGGAACAGCCTCATGTAGGTAACACAGAAAGAACTAATGTGCAATTCCCCAGAACAAGTTCCCAGGGGATGGGAATGCTGCTGTTTAACTCCTTCAAAGGCAAGGATACTAGGAACATGCATGAAGCTACCATACGCTTCTGGGCATAATTAGTCAACCAGAAACTTTCCCTTGGGAATGACAGACAAGAAGAGAATGTGACTGCTGCATAAAATAGGAACGAACAGGTCATGTCAGCAAGTAAGGAAATAACAAACTTCCTGACCTGCCAGGCAATTTTTTTCTGCAAGGTAACAGATAGTGTATAAGAAATAAATGTGCAAGGACCAACACATAATGATGCACCTGTTCACTATCACAACTACAGACGTTCCTTCAGGCTGGGATACAGGAATGGTTTTAGGTGGCTAAAAACACCCCTAAGCTGCATTTCCACAGCTCTTTTACAGTTTTTGAAGTTCAGAGTGGGTTCCTTCCTAGTGTCACAAATCATAAAGGGTTAAAATATGGAAAATGAAACACATTCCTGATAAATGATAATTAGTGCTTGGCTACCCCGTGACCTGTTCCAACTTGTCACACCTCCAGCTGCCCCAGATTTTTGAGCAATTCCAATTATTGTCAGACACCTGTAATAGACAAATACTAATACAATGCCATTCAGTATCCCTGCATCAGAAAATGAACAGTCCCTGCCAACAGAAACTTTCAAAGATACTTTTAAATAAAAGCAAACAGCTCTGAGCATAGCCTGCAAGGTCCAGCAGGCCTAATAGTTTTGTCAGTGGCAGTTAGTTACAGGTATGGTAAGAATCACTGAATTCAATACTGTCCTTTAAGGCACCTGCCTTTTCTAGGTGTATCAGCTAGGAAAAACAGAACATCAGGGCTACAATTCAGCACCAGGGTGAAAATTTTTTAATCAAAACAACAAGACAGATGAATTCATGACTAATTCTGAGGAAAGCAAACTGATTCCTTTAACATTCCTTACATTCTTGCTGAGCTCTTCCTATATTCGCTTGGACTCTTTACCCCTACCCTAAAGAAAGTTTCCACATCCTGCAGAATTAGGTGCATTGTTACTGACTTCTTAACTTGCATTTCCCTCTGGGACTGCTGATAATTCACCCAACTTCATACACAGGACAGCTGACAACTGCTCTATCATGTGGCCTAGCCTCTTTTCCTAGAAATTCTTATTGCTGTCTGCAAGGGCACTTAATTCTCCAAGATGGGAGTTAACTCACATAACACCAAGGAGGATTTATTTACTTCTGGTTTTGCAGCTGTAAAATATATTTTTTTCTCTTTCTTGCCCTTTTCTATCATCTCATTTTAGGACAACCAGATTTATAAATCAGATACATAGAAATAACATTTAATAAATCTAGAGCATGCACCTGAAGCAGGGTGGTGGTAGTGGCAGACAACTGATAGGTAAACAAGGGAAGATGCCTGACAAATCACTGAAATTCCGGCTTTATTGAAAGTCTCAAAATATTTGTAATTTTCTTTAACATAAAAAACTCAAACATTTGGGTTAATGCACAATCTCAGTTTATAAAAGTATCTATATGGTATGGCTCTGAACAGATTGTGAAAATGTAACTCCTATGTCCAACAAGGGCTCTGAACTAAAAGAAAAATATAATGCAGCCTGCTTTAAAAATAAACAAATCCACGTAATATTGTAAGGTATGAACCATTATTTTTATTTTTTAATAACTGGTGTTGGTAGTGAGAGTTGTGTAAATAATTAATACTTAGTCAAGTAGTCAAGTATCAAGTTCAGAAAAAAGTTCACTTGAGATCAAAGAAAAAAACAACCTAAAAGGTCACACTGAATGGAAGGTACATTTGATGCTTCTGCATATTTGTAGGAGAAGATGAAAAAAAGGAGCCCTTTTGCCCAGCAGCCCAGTGCATTCACCCAGGATGCTGGAAATGCTCTCAGCTCATCCTTCAGCTGAAGGAATCTGACCATTTGTCTCCAGTTCCACACACCTATCTAACACGCCAGAGTATCCCATGCTGATGCTGTTTTACTTTTCATATGCAGTTCAACTTCCATTCAAGTAGGAAACAAAATGTAGGCATCCCACCTCAGAAAAGAGCAACACACACTATGGAGAAATACAAAGGTATAGGTCCTGTACCCTTCTTGGTACAGCAAAGAGAAACAACCTCCTCTGCAATGGTTATCACAGTAATACCAGCTGCAGTCTTAAATGAGTTTAAACAAATCTAAACCTGAACGATCACCACGAGCTGCAGTACTGCCTTCCTTCTTGCTTCAAGTTTCTTACTTCTACAAAACTTTTGTGAATAGAAGCAAGACTGCCTTTGAGGAGTTTGGCATAATACACTTCAAAAGAAAGTGACACGGCAAAGACAGATGGTCCAATCTGATTGACAAAGTTGCACCCAAAGTTGCTGCCACCAACTGCCAACAAGCTGCTGCCTCAGTTACTCACCAACTGAGGAATCAGAGCCTCAGTCAACTGAGTTTGAAGGCAAATAGGTCAAAACTCCTTGTGATACTTACCCATCATCTACTAGGATACTATGACAAACTTCAAAAATAGGAGAGTCCAGATTTTCAGAAACACTATTCATACATCAGCTTTAAGGCTGAAACACAACTGGTTATTTCTTTTGCCACTTTTATTCTTCAGATTTTGACAAAGTTATTTTTCTCCTTTAGTGCCTGTAATAAAAGTTTAAATTAACTCAGCTCAATTTTATATACTTCCTTATTCCTGCTTTACCAAAATGATTATATCAAACCCAGAACAATAAATGTCTACCTATTTCTATGAGTGATATCACTCTAGAATTCACATTTGTTAAATATGCCAACAGAAGGAGCATAAAATTTGTGTGGATGCTACAAGCAGCTTTATTTTCTGTGATTCAATAGTAGTATTTTTCAACAATTGAGCTGTAGTAAAGAAAATTACATACATACACACTATAAATATACACACACACACAAACATGTGCCTTCACATTCTGTATGGAATCCAAAGAATCACAGAATGGTTTGGATTGGAAGGGACCCTAAAGATCATTTAGTTCTCTCCCCTCTGCCGTGGGCAGGGACACCTTCCACTAGACCAGGTTGCTCAAAGCCACATCCAACCTGGCATCCACAGCCTCTCTGGGCAACCTGTTCCAGTGTCTCACCACACTCACAGTAAAGTTCTTGCTAGTATCTAATCTAAATCTACCCTCTTTTAGTTTAAAGCCATTCCCCATTGTTCTATCTCTTCATGCCCTTGTAAAAAGTCCCTCTCCAGCTTTCTTGTGGGTCCCCTTTAGGTACTGGAAGGCTGCTGTAAGGTGTCCCTGAAGTCTTCTCTTCTCCAGGCTGAACAACCCCAACTCTCTCAGCCTCTCTTCATGGGAGAGGTGCTTCAAGCCCTCTGATCATCTTCATGGCCCTCCTCTGGGCTCGCTCCAACAGGTCCATGTCCTTCTTATATTGGGGGCCCCAGAGCTGAACATAGTACTGCAGGTGGGGTCTCACGAGAGCAGAGGGGCAGAATCACCTCCCTCAACCTGCTGGCCACGCTTCTTTTGACGCAGCCCAGGATTCAGCTGGCTTTCTGGGATGGAAGTGCACATTGCCAGCTCATACCAAGCTTCTCATCCACCAACACCACCAGGTTTTCCTCCTCAGGGCTGCTATAAATCCATTCTCTGCCCAGCCTGTATTTGTGCTTGGGATTGCCCTGTCCCATGTGAATATTCAGCTTCAGTTTATAACCATTAGGTAGTATATCTACTGATACTATTAATAGTCTTTAAAACTTTTTAAAAACTGAAAAATATTCCTTACTCTGCTTGTGCTTTCAAAAAAGGTTCCATGACCTTTTCATGTCACACATTTCATTCCATTAGAATGATGCTGTTTGAATTTACCTATTTTTTAAAATACAAATGGTTACTTTATTGATATTAATGCAATTTAATTTCTACATAGTATTTTATTGTGATCAGCATTTATACACTACATAGCACCTATGACTGGGCAAGCCTTTAGTGTTCAGAACATGGAGATTCACAAAACAGAATCTCATTGAAGTAGCATGTTTTATTTCCTTTCTTAAAACAACAACACAAACTCACAAGTCATGTTAGTGTAGAAATCTCCTTAAAACAATTTGAATATGCCAGTCATCAATTCACCATGTTCTTTACCAATACTACCCTCATAATTTACTGATGTGGGATACCACATAGAGATTAGCTGATGAGGAGTTCACACACTCTAGGAAAATCCAACAGTGGTACCTCTAAACTAGCTGAACATAGGAAAAATGCACAAAAGCTGCATGAAGGGCTAAATGAATAAAAGAACAAGAGGTCTGCAGAGCACTTATTTTTCTCAAAAATAATTTACAAATGCCAGGAGGAGGGACAGTGATTTGCTAACTGAAAAGTGCCCTCTATTTGTCCCTTTCTAATCTTCTCCCTTCCCGTTTTTCTTTCTGCCCAGTCTAGTCACTTTTTCACCCTCCTCCTTCCCTCTCCCATTAAACCGATCTTTTTCCTCATATGAACTCCAGGCAGCCATCCCAAGGTTACATTCACAAGTCCACTAGATGTACTTAATAAGCAACAGCATTTTCACAGTCTTGAGAATGGTCAAAACTTAACTTATTTCCTGAGGTTTGACCAAAACACAAACCCCCAGAATCAAGATAAGTCTTATATTCCTTTCCTCCCCGCTCGACCTTCAACCTCCCTTGCTCTAAGGCATGAGCCCTGAATCAGAAACCTCCTTCCTGGTATCATAAGGAAGAGCTACAATTGAAACAAGGAAGCACCTATGCTTCAAAGATCCCATTGTTATTTGACATCTCCAGTGTTCTGCTTAGAGAAGTATTTATATTATTCTTAAGTCCCCTAGGTAGTGATGATTTTCAGTCCTGACCTTCAGTTTCTACAAATCATACAAACACTTCACAAAACCACTGAATGAAGATCTATACTTTTATCAAGAAGTAACTTCTAGCCTTTACTACAGCAAAGAAAAGCTTAAAAATTTCAGTCTTAAAAAGATTAAGAAAAGGAGGCAAATAGTAAAGACCCAGTACTTATTTCCATGGTTTTGAATTCCACCCCTGCTTTTTGGAGAGAAAGCAGGAACGCCATTCTGACCTGAAATTCTGGAATTGACAGTAACAACGTAAAAAGAAAAATGCAGCCCTTCTGCTCATCGAGACTACTGTGGCCTTGCAGTAAGAATTACATCTGCAGACTTAGGTGATCGGGATAATTTGTAGCAAGCTGGATACCTGCTCAACTCAAGGCAGAGAGAAACAGATAAACAAGCATTCCAGCAGTGTGGAATTGCCCACAGAGTTTATAGTAGGACAGAAGCTTTGGTTCCAACTGATGACCTTAGGAAACTGAAAGAATTTCTATTTATACATGAACCAGGAAGAACACAGCTTGAGCTTTGAGATCCCACCCTGAAGGTTTTCTGTATTTTATACTGACTAAATTCCAAGCTCAACAAACTTGTTCTAGAACTCATTAGGGAAAAAAGTATAAACCCATTAATACCACTTCTACAGTCATTTTCTGCACTGTCTGCACTTTGCAATGCTTCTTCACATTTCTTATTATAGATTTACACTTTCTTAAATGAGATCATTGTTTAACAGTTCTCCTGGACTTTCTAGAAACAACCCACATATCAAATCTCTCACATTTGCTATGCTACAATAGGTCTTCCAGCAGCTCAGGGTACACTAATTTGGTGGTACCTTAAATAAATACCCAGAAGTCCTTGAAAGCAAAGGCTAGACAGCTATGGCTTTGGTCCTGGCAACACATTTTCAAATGCTTAACTTCATCATCAAGCGTAGTTCATCCTTTGCAAGATTACTTGCTTTACCAAGTGAATGCATGGTTTATGCATTTGCAGAAGTACAGTCTAAGTGAAGAGGAACTGCATTCTGAGTATTTTGTTATCTCAGTGTTGCAGCTCTTGCAATTACTAAAAGTTGCCTGATATTTGTTTTTCTTCTTCCAAATCACAATAGCTTTAAGAGCTTGAAGAATTGAACCATAACAGCTCAAAACCCCAGATGTGAATAAGAAGAATCTATTCAAAAATTCTGTCTTTTTAGCAACCTTCTGGTTTTAAAACTGACACAAGAGTATGCTCAAGGACTGATCTCATTTCTCAGTTTGCACATGGATTCTGATAGCAGCTGGGGAACTTCTCTGAAGTGCAATATTAAATATTTCCCCCCATCCTCCGTTAACCCTTTAAATAAATAGAACGTTACAAAACATTAGATAGAATTTCCTAGCACAATGGGGAGTTGTGTGGGGGGGGGTTAATTAAAAAGAGGAAAAAAAGATAGTGTGCTCGAATAGGAGCAAATGCAAGTGTGACTTACAGTAGTATTTGTTCAACATCACCTCTTACAATCAAAAAAAAATGAAAACATAGAGACAAAATACTGAACTTGACTTGCTATTTCCCCCTAAATCAAATACTGTCTCCACTTCATTACACTCCTACAGTTCATTGGGCAAATGGAAACAACAGCTGCTCTTGAAACCACATGAAATTCAAACAGCTCTTTTAGACTTTGAGAAGTGAAATCCTCCATAAAAGAAATAAAAGTACTGAAATCACATTGTAAATTACCACACTTGTCAAATTAAGTATTCAATAACAAAATATGAAACATCACACACAGTTAATCAAGTCTTTTTTGTCCAGTGTTTTGTAACCAGCCAAGTCTAGAAGCATTCAGCAGAAGAGTGTGAACACACTTGAGGCAAACTTTTCCAAGGCCTCCTACAGGTCTTGAAACTGGGAAGAGAACTCGGATTAAACTTAATCAGAGGTATTCAAAATTTAGCTTTATGTGGGGTTTCAGTTGTTTGCTAAGGCTGCAACTGCTGACACTCCAACAAAACTTAAATATTGACAGGGGACTACTCAAAACAGATTTATGAAGACAGCTGATGAGATAGTAGTGATGAATGACAATTTCAGAGCCTAGTTTTTGCTCATTCTTCTTTCACAATCCCAGAAAGAGTGGCACTATTTCAAGTTCTTAGAGATCAAAGGAAGAAATAAAAATGTGTATTGTATTTTAGGTGGGAAAACAAGAACAGACAAAGAAAAGTGATTTCTTCTGTGGACGCTTCTTTTCCGTATCAGTTTTAGCTTTTAGATAAGGTCCCCTGGAACCCAAATTCAGGATAAAACCAAAAGCTGTAAGCCTTCCATAGCTGTGGATTCCTTTGGTGCTCCAGAAATAGATTTAAACTCTGGACAATATTTTTTTTTTCCTTCCCTTTCTCCCCACAGTCTCCCATGCACACTGCCCTGCTGAATCCCCTGTATTTGAAACAGATTTAGATTCTCCTTTGTGAATTCCTCTACGGTAGGAAGAAAATAAAAAAGCCATTCTATGAATCTTCAACTGAATATTGCTATGGCAACAAACATAATTCAGAACTTTTAAAGCATTTTCTAATGTGAAGTATTTATACAGACAAGTTAGTACATGGCTTTAAAATACTCAGAAACATGTAATCAATCAGCAGGAATTACTAATGAAAAAAAGACAAAATTATTTTCAAATGTAACATTAGAAGGTTTAAACCATTACTGTTTGATCTATTACTTAGATAGGACAATGATGATTATAGAAATACTTGCTTGACCAGGTGAATGAACAAGCACGGCTTTGAGCACTTAACTACAGAAATTCCTACAATGATCAAGCAATGAATTAAAATAAAAGAGCTGCAAAATGGCGCTTCCTTATCTGGTTCAATCTTCCATAGTGTTTACAATTATACTTTAGTACAACTTTCAGTGGCACAGAAACTCCTCATCAACTTCCATAACAAACAGATTAAGATTAAAAACAACGATGGCTTTCTAGGAAAAGCAATGGGCTGCGACTCAAGATATGAATTAACCTATAACTCTGGGTCAAGACCTACACATTGGTCAAATCACAATTGATTCAGTTTTCCATCTACATAATGAGATAATATTAGCTTCCCCCTAATTCGTAGTCCAGCTTTCCTTTTTATTAGGTCATGAACATTTCCAGGCAAGAACTGTTTTTATGACATGGTTGTAGAGGGACAGGACAGTGCAAAGGTTTCACTTGGGATTTCTGCCTGTTCTGATCAGCAGGTTTCAAACTGTGATCACAGTTAAAAGACTGGTAGTAAACTAAAGTGTTGACTGTGGCACTAATGATCCAAAAGAGTCTGTGGCTGCAATAATCTAAATATTATTTGGAAGTGGAATTGAAAGGAAAAGGTAACAACACATATAGTCACAATTGGTTTTGTCAATAAGCTTTATCTGTGTTACAGAGACCACAGAAACCACCTGGTCTGCAAACTGTTCCTAATACGGGGAGCTGAGAAGCAATCTGTGCTATTACCATTTTCTTCTGTTCTCCTCTTCCTTCCCTTTCTGTTTTCCAAAGAGTCAAGCTTAAACACAAGGTCATAGGCACATAGCACAGCACTATTTAAATGGGATTTTGTTTAGAGCCTCTGCCTTCAACAAAGAGGTTCAAAGAGGAACTTATTAGCAGTTTCCACAAGCTGACTTCACAGACTTCAGACCACCATGGTTTTGTACTACATATTGTATATATTATTATACATATTACTGTTTCCAATAATACTATGTAATTATTTTTAGAAGACAGAAAAGTTGCTCTGTTCTATTATTCTTTCAACACTAAATCTAACTTTCCAAAGGGTGTTTCAAATAAGTCAGTAAAGACAGATATCAACACCTACATGTGATCAAATGAACCCCATGCCTCTTCTCTAACCTAGCAAGGCAATTCCAGTAGACTGCACATATCAGCGGGATAAAGGGAATGCAGTCCTTTGAAAAATACAAAGTACAGGGACTCTCAGTTCCATTAGCAAGTATATGGAGGGTAGGACTTTATCAATGCATCAAATTGCCTTGCTGTACCACCCTCTGCTAATCTAGTCTAGAATTCAAACTAAGAAATAGCCCAAAGAACAGTATCTGCTACAGCAAACCACTGCACAATCAGCACGTATTTTCTTTAACTACCAAAATAATTAAATTTCCTTCATTAACCTCACCATGATGAAAACTAAAACACAACCAATGCCTTAATTGCATCAACTCTGTTACTCATTTTGCCCCAAATTTGCAGCACTTGGCACTTAGTCAGTTGCATTTATCTGACAACATTGTGTGTTATGGTGCTCATTGGTAACGTTTTCCCTTTCACAATTAATACAGCAAGCACTGGTTAAAACAGCATCACTTTTAAATGGCACAAATAATTGCTGTAAAAAGTTGCAGTGGGGAAAATTTTCCAGGCTCCAGAAATCTGCTTTTAAAATAAAATAATTCCCTTCTGTTCTAACAGATGCTGAGAAACTGAATTTTTTTTAAAAGCCCGTTTACATAGGACACACGCAAATACATTTTTTTTTTTACTTCCTCTGCAGCTGCAGCTAAAAAACTATTCCCAGATCTTTGCTGAGATAGTTGGTGATTATCACGTGCAAATAAAAGAAACAAACATAAACACACTGTATGCCACATGAAGCTCTATTGCTGCTAAACCTTTGCGGGACAGAAACACAGTCAAATGAACAAGGAAAAGACATAACTTGAACTGAAAAATGTGGGAAAAGTTATTTTACACTATTGAAAAGAACATGACAAATGAAGCCCAGTAAGGACAGTACCAATTACATGTTACTGCCACTGTTGGTGGTTCTCTTGTCAATTTTACATGGTCAACATTCATCACTGTAGAGTTCTGGCTTTCAGTATCTCATCACTTTTATTTAAAAAGACAGTATAAATGGGTCCACATTTTATAATTTTATGCAAGTCTGATTCTAGATTTCTATTTTGAGCTCACTGTATGAAGAGAAAGAATAGTCTCTATTTTTTTATTTAAGAACAAAGACAATTGCCAGCTTAAGAACACACAACTGCAAAGAAGCCTTTATGAAGCACTGTTATGTTCAGCATTTGAAAAGAATAAAAGTAAACAGAAATTAAAAAATAATAAAGACAAAAGAAAGTCCCAAACTACTTCCTCCTCCTCAAAAGGGAACCCTTCCAAGGGTTAACCTGACAAACGTCAATGTATGAGATGCAAATACAGAATAGTGGGGATTTTTTTCAAAACTGACCTTTTTAGAAGACAGCTGTCAATAAAATAATTTCTTCAAACCCTCTCCTCCTTCCTGCTCACATATAGATACTGTCCTTGATAACATCATGAAAATCTAGTTTAGAATCACTGCAGAAGAAAAAGCCCATAAAAAAATAAACCCATAAATCAATAAAAAACACAAATGCAGCAGTAAAAAGGAGTCTGTGTTGTTCTTTGCCCCTACTTCCCTACAGGCCTTCAGTCCCAGAGCAATCAGGTATTGTGTGGGCTGCAAACTTCGGTAAATATATCAAATATGATTTTGTTTCTCTTTGTGCTTCAAAGAATCTCTCATGCTTGTGTTGTTTATTTTTAAAGCATGTGTCTGCACTTATATGAAGTACCTTAAGAACATCGTTAACTAATAGGTACATTTCCTTTGGAGTAATTTTTCCTTTGCGTTTTCTACCTAGCCTTTTACCACCCATGTTTATCCTGATAAGTTGATGAAGAAAGTTCAGTGAGCATGGGAGCAAATCTGGTATTCTCAGCTGAGCACCACATTAGAGAAAAAATTGACAGCTGCAAGAATATAAAGGGTAACTCATTTTCACTTGGTTAACTTCTGTGGACAAGAGCTGGTACAGAGTACAGAAGAAGTGCTGACTTCCCTCAGTACTTGTCACACAGGAATTCAAGCATCATTGCCAGCAGCAAACAGATGAGTCAGTAAGATTGGTTTGTCTACCTGGGGACATTCAGGAAAATTAATCCATGTTAACTACACATGTGGAATTCTAGATTAGCTAGACTACATTTACAGGCTGCATGAACACCTGTGCTCAGAATCAAGACCGCTCTACTTGGTTTTCTCTAACTCAGTTGGGAAGAGAAAGTATCCACATAAAAGATTTAATCAAGTTAAACTAACTTCTTTAAAATTGACATGTTTCATAATACAGTGCAGTTTTCCAGTGTCTCCATGTATGTAATCCTTGACTTCACATACGAAATTTTCGTAGAAGCATTGGCTCAAGGGGATACATTTTGTTAAATCCACATGTTAGACTTCTAATTTATAGCCCCTAGAATAAAACCCAGTAAGTAATCAAGCATTCTCCCTCATTGCTTGGAAATTAAAATAAATTGCAGTCCACTATATGAAGCCTCTCAGGTGAGCATCTCATTGTGAGGGGGAGAGAGATTTGATGCTCATAAGCTAACTGCCTAACCTTAACTGCTCGTTGCTTTAGGACATGGAAATGGAACTCATGGAACGGGAATAAAATTCACATCCTGCCACCATGCTTAGCTAAAGAACACCAGCCACATTTGCATCTCCAGGAAAAAAAAAAAAAGAAGAAAAAAATTTGCACCAAAAGTATCTCCATGTGGGTTGCAAAACTCCTTAACTGACCCGCAAACAGATACAGCGTGCTTGTATCAAAGTGACTGACATGCACTGGGTACATGCACATTCAGGTTTTAGTGGGTTTCAGTGGCCAAGTACACAAGTCCAGGGCCCCTGAACTAGTCAGTGCCATCACTGCTCAAACCTGAACACTACACTCTGTTTACTCCTCCACTACCTAGGTTAAATCTAGTTTTTTGTTTATTCGCAGAAGCTAAGGATCACACCTCCTAACTGCAGCTTGTATCTGCCATTCCATTGCATAACTTCACTCATGCACGCACTTCATGAGTTTTAGATTCTTTAAGGCTCTTCCCAGCAATTTCAATATGCAGCCAGAAGAGCTAAATTATGTTCTCACATGTTGGCTTGGATGTGAAAGACTGGAAAATATGTACACTCTTAAATTTATCTATTTATATATGTATGTATGCTTGCAAGCATACGCACATAATTAAAGTCATAGCATCACAGCAACACCTTCAGTTGTACCTTTTTTTTCCTCCCAGAGAGATTTCAAGCCTCACAATACGGAGTCTAGACAACAAATGAATGCTGTATTTCTTCCAAACATAACTATGACTTCAAGACTCACACATGATGGCAATTATTGGAGGGGAGGGCAAAGAAGCAGGTTTAATCAGATTTACCTTCCAACAACTTTGATTTTTCTCCCTCTATGCTGATACAAAGGACAAGGAAATTCTTTCAACTACATTTCCAACTACCAGAATGACAGTTACCTATTTGATTGTTAACTATACTCTTTCATTACTTTAAAGAGCTTCTATTTTAGTAATTCATCCTGTTCTTTAATTAGATTCTGGAGTTTAAAAAAACCTCATCCGTGAAACACTGGACTTTTCTTTTAAGCCTGAACAGGAAGACATAAAGCAGGAATTAAATTCCTACTGAAAGTCACTGGGAATTGGTCTCCTGTATAGGGCTTGTATCTTTACATAATTTCAGTGAAGATTTTTAAGCAAGAACCTAAAGCAACATTAGTCTGAGCACTAACCAAGTTCAGAAAGCATTAGTCTAGGCACTCATACTTGGATCACTGACTGCATGTGGTAACTTAGTTATTACGGCTTGAAGACATCCCCCTTGAAGACAGGAGCTGAGGTTCAGGCACTCTCTAACCAGTGCAGTTAGGTCACGGCTTAAGCAAGCAGTGAGAGAAGCAGACACATCTCCACAGTTTAAACACAGATCTTTTACCAGGGCAGGCCTTCCACACATGGCAAAGAACCACAGATTTCTGGACCTGATTGAGAAAATCTTTGTTGCACAAGGAGACACATTTGAATCTAACTTAAGGTACACATATATCAACATTCTTCCAAAAGAATCCTTCCTACCTAAGCCTGGTTTGGGAGCTTCTGTTAAGAGATAACTTGTTTTTACTTTTTAGCATTACATAAAATGTGGGCTGAAAATTCCCCCAAAACCTAAACAGTCCTAGTAACATTCTCCTATGAACATTTCACTAAAAATACGGCATTTACATACATTCCCAAAAGGGTCACATCATTAAGGGTGTATCCTATCCCTCAGTTCCTATGCACAACAGCTGTCCTTTAAAATTCACTTCTGGTTGAGGAAAGACAGTTGAAATTACCTGTCCTCTTCCTATCGCACCAAGTGCAGACCTTCAGAGTATTACCAAAATAAGAACAAATTCCTCCCCAGCTGTTCCCAGCCCTTTAATTATGAAGGCATCCTTTCGATAGGGAGAAGGGAAAAGGTCACGAGGCAACTTGGATTCATTGACAAAGAATTAATAGTAGTATTCATTTGGAATAAACCACTATCAAATGAAAATTCTGGAGCACGCTTCCATGTTTTACTGCCTTTACAAACAGGACAGTAAACTCAAGTGAACTGTCTGTTACTTAAAACCAAAACACAATTTATCTAAAACCTGTTTACAATGGGACTAGGAATAATAACAGGGCAGAGTAGGCAAAACCACAATATATGACCATTTATGAAGGCACAAGAGTAGTCCAAGGTACAGAACAACCATGTTCCTAGGCACCTTTCCAAACCCTAAATCAGGCAGAATTACAGACTAGATTTTCTGCCTCTAAGAATCAATGAAGTAGGTCAAAATGAGGCAATCTACTTGCCGACTACTGTGCCCAGTCATATGACTAGATAATAAAACTCACCAAGATATAATGGAGCCATCACAGCTCAGAAGAACAAATGTCTTTTTGTTTTTGATGCCTACGGCATGGTAAAATTACATACTAATGTAATTCCTAACAGTTTCTGGCTGTACAGGACAGAATTAAGTTTTATCACTGAAAATACTCTGATGCCCTCCTGTAGCAAGGAATAAACACAAAATCTTCATGTTAATGAAAAATAACTTCAGTATGTGACTGTCTGATCATCCGCAGACAAATATATTTGATAGGCATATATGATAAGAAATTTTGGTTTTTAAAACAAATCCTTGGTGTCATATACCATCTATATAAATAACTTCCCCTGGAAGAGGTTCTGGTAAACAGCTTCTACAGCACACACACACTGCAGCTACGCACATATGCATAGGACAAAGCACAGATAAGGTTGCCAGCTTCAAAGAAGAGAGGGCAGAAATGGAAGCTTGCTCACAAGTCATACATACTGGAGGTGTGAGGTAGGAGGGAAGAATAACAGCTCATCCTGAAAACAAGGATCACCACACATTCCCAAAATTAATTTGGCACTGAATATAAAATTAATAATATATACAAATTTATACACATACATATACACACACGCATATACATATACATATATATATATATGTAAAGAAAGAAAAGATCCAGAAAGCTGTCTTTGATCTGAATACAAGGTTACGTCACATACAGCTAAGACAGGCAAGACAGAACGGCAGATCAAAATTTTCCACATAAAGGGATCAGGAGAAATAGTTTCAGTGACTGTAAGAACTGTGCATTATACCGTCAGTATAACAAATATCTAATAACTGCTATAACCCTGCCAGCTCCCCGCCAGGAAAACCGATCTTGGCAAAGTCTCCAGTCTAAACTAAGTGCATTTGTTTGAAAACTTTTAGTACTGGGAAATATTCTAGAAAGTTGAATTATAATATCACTTTCTTTAAAACAATTGTGTATTATAGATTTGACAGGCTCTGCCAGTAACAAATACACTCTCCCACTCACCAACTGTGGATAAGAAATTTTGCAAGGCAAATGGACACAAGATTTATTGCCTTCTGCAAATCTTAAACTTTAATTTACATACATATCTACATACATCATAAGGTTGCAAAGATACTCTAAGCCCTGCTGTAAGACTGTCACTTCCTGATGCTAGAAAAGCAGCCTGAGACAACAGAAAGGTGTGAGGGATTTTTGCATATTGAAGCAGCTTAACTTTGCCTTTTCAAATCAGATGCAGGCCTACAACTTCCACAAATCTTCAGCTCCCCTTTCTATTTCCCAGATTTGAGTATTTAACAGAATGGCCACCACTACTTGATGAAGTTGCCACTTCCTAAGGGAACTCCTCAACTTGGCTGGCTGAAGGACAGAACTTTAGAACTCACATCAGACTAAAAAGGACGAAAGGACCTACTCCACAGTACTCTGTCAAAGGTGTTACAGAAATATCTCCCACTGCATCAGTATTTCATGTCTCCTTGCCCCAGAGAGGGAGGAGGTTGCACAGCATTGCCAACAGTGGAAAAAACATATTATTTTTTTAAAATTAACTGACCACTAGTTTTAGAATCCATTATAAAATCAGGAAGCTATCCACGATTATTTTCTTAGTTTCCCATTCCTTTGCCACTGCTGTGAATCATACAGTACTAGTTTAAATCCTTCCTTTCGATAACGAATATTGCTCCAGGATTAGCAATTATTTCTGTTCCCATTTGCTTTATAATAAAGCTCACAGAGTGCTATGTATGCAGGTAATGCTTTTCACTTCAGCTTATCTGACCCAATACTGAATCTTTTAAAACTATTTTACTGACAAACATCATTTCACTGGCACAGATGATAAGCCAAGATCCTTATTCTTCCTTTTAAGCTTCTGCGGAAGCAGTTTCCTTACTATGAATGCTGGCAACTTTGCTTTGTCTAGTAATTGAAATACTAAAACATCTCGCTTGGTTTCCTCTAAAGCACAAGCAAGTTTTAGTGCTCATAAAAAAGGCAGCAGTGCTGAAAAAAAATCTAAGTATACTGTGAAAAAAAAACAACCGGCAAACTTCCTCACACACACTTTAAACCATTACAGGTAATTCTCACTTCCCAACAACAACAAAAAAATGCACCTTCTTAGAGAGCTGCCAGGTGTCCTGTAGCTGGCAGCACTTCCCCTTCCCTCATTGCTAGATATACCCTCTTCAACCAGCAGTACTGCAAGCACAAACCTTAAATCTGACAGGCTCTTGACACACTCTGCCAGCAAATACTACTGAATGCAATTCTCCCAAATACATTTTGAAAAGGTACCTAATGCACTGCAATAAAAAAAAAAAAAATAAAAAATCAAGTCACACAAGTTCAGTATCTCTTGTCTCCCTTCTCTTTTTCCACAATGAGTCTCACAACCCCATCCCCTGTTCATCAATATTGGAAGAGAAAGGTAGCCATGGTTCCAGCTGCCTGCAACTTAATAAAAGTCATTAGGCAAAAGCATGTCTCTCCATTGCTGCAAACAGAATAATCCATCACAGAAACAGAACACTCAAGAAAGCACTGCTTGAAAGGGGAGAAAATTAAGGAAGGGAAGAGAAAAAGGCCCATAAAATACAACAGAGGAAAAGTAAAATATTTTTAAAGATGTGTTTTAAAAGTTTACAGGGCTTTTGCTGTAAAAATGGTCCTCTTGACTTAGTAGTCAATTAGCAAAAAGGCTGGTTTTCTGACTGGTTTAATGTAAGTTGCACCACGAACAAGAGGTGGGACTAGTTGACTTCCTGAAGTTCCTTCCAACCCGAATTATTTGACGAATCAATGACAAACACTAAGGAAGTCATAAGGTTTGCCGCTGAACATCCAGAGACCTGGGAGTAGAAGACAATCAACACTTCTACAACAATTTCAAAATGGCTTTCCAGAAGGAAGGGAAGACAATGCAGTTTTGGGGAAGCTCTTCCAGGAGTCTCACCAGGTTGACAGAAGGATACACATAGCTTGGTACTAAAGTTTTATCTATCTAGATACGATGCTTAAGAACCACAGATAGACTTGCAGATCACCAGTTACTCTAAAAATACTTTTTGCTTTCTACTTGTGTTCTACAATTAGCGTGTTTAAGATGACATATACTGGTCACATATTTCTAAACAAAAGCATCAAAGTATGAGAACTTGGCTCAAACAAGCAGTTAAGAAGGAATAATATCAGAGGCACTAGAGCCCAGAACTAAGACTCAGGGGATTTTGAAATTCCACCAAAGGTAAAGACATTGGATTGAACTGTTGAGACAAGGGAACAGAGGTACGCATGCCCATCAAGCCATGAAAAACAGCTGTCAGAAAAGACAGTGGAAGTGTGGGTCATGGTTAGTATATTCAAATACAATACAAAGTTGCGGTATATGGTTTCTTTCTCCCTTTTTTAAGGGCAGCATTTCTGTGCTTATATTCAGGAAGCCGTAAAGGAACAACAGAATCAGCATTACTACTGACTTGTTTGTCTAACTGAAACGATGAGGTTGACTTACTCATCTGTTGCAAACAAATTTATTAATCTAAAGGAGAATGTATAAGATACATTATTTTTTTTAAGTATCTTAAAAGTGCATTTCTTGCTCTTTGCTCCTCTCTGAAGGTGGATAATGAAACTCAGTCAAGTCAGATTAACTTTCATATCCTCAGTGTGGCAGTGTTTGGGTTTCAGGCAATAACAATTTTGTCATCCTCTAAAATAAGTTTATCACCATCACCATTTTATTTTTTACAATTCTGTGAGCTTTTGTACTTATTTTAAGGAAAACAGCTTCTTTCACAGCACTTACATACAGGCTCATTTTAAAGCTTACATATTCTGTTGGCTTACTTTAAGGATAGATGAAGTTGGCAGCTGTCCATTGAGAGAGTTAGGGGCAGTAAAAAAACCTCCACAACTTAAACTGTTTATTATTCACTAAACACAATTATCACCCACCAGAAAATGGGCAAACTGGAAGAAACGATGACAGTAATTCTTTAGTAGCCTGCTGGAGATGTAAGAAGCATTCCTGCCTACTCCAGGAAGCAAGCTAAAGCCTTTTGGTGCATTCTCTCATTATGAGAAACACTGTCAAGAGCTGCAAAGTATTCCTGTTAAGACCATCTAGGTAAAAAAAATGGCAAAATGCCTACCAATTCTTTACAAATGGGAAACGCACAAATGCTGGCAACAGAACTCACCTTTTGGTATCATACACTTAGACACTGACATGGCTGATAGAAACCCCTGCTATGCAGAACCCAAAAACTTGAGATATTGAAGATGCATTGGGCCCATTTGTTCCCACCTGTGCACTGAAGTTTTACAGTTTTGAACTATGGGAAAAATCTTCAAACACATCTCTACAGTAATGGGTATCATCCCAGACTCCTTGAAAAAAAGTCAAGCAAATTTTTAACATGAAAAAAAATAACAGTTTTCAAGGTAGGACTTAAAAGTATTTACATTCATACTTTTGTACTGCATGAATACAGGGAGCAAGTGGACTCAACTTTTCCTTTCTGAATGGGTTCCCACTATCAGCCATGTATCTTGCAGCACAACTTAAAAATGCTACAGAGTACTTAATACTGCAAAACAGCTCACCAGTCAAGTGCAGCCCTGTATATCAAGTTGATCACAAACTTTAGCCCTCCCTAAACAGCTACCTTGACTTTTATTTTACCACTTCCATTATTCCTTTTCTTCGCATTCACCCTACCACCACCACCACCAAAGAAAAAAAGTTCCAGATTAGTTATGAATAACTTTTATAGATCTCTGATAGAAGAAAAAAATTCTGATATAGGAACCACCAAGCTGGTTACTTAGCTCTTTCCCAGTGTTAGTAATATATTGTGCACACTGTTACAGTTAAATTAAATGGCTTTGTATATTCAGCAGAAAGAGAAACTCTCCTACTATGACAGACCCATGAAGAGGCTTGGGTCTGGAGTGATCAGTCGGGACAAGCTAGTAATCTAATTCTGTATTTAAGCAGTGTTCTGTATTTAAACAGTGTTTAAAACAATGAGAAGGAGGAGAAAACATGATAAATACATAACATCTTCTTTGCCAAAGACAGCAATAAAAGCTTCCTTACCTAACTATAGAGAGCCTACAAGGTTGGAAAGTATCATACAGTAACCTTTAACAGAAGGTCCTGTTTCCACCCATTCCACTCTGCCAAAACCACAAATCTGAGGGGTTTTCTATGCTGTCTGCCTCCGTGCATGCTGGTTTTGTTCAGGCTGTTACACCCTGCTTTGCACTTTGAAATCTAGTACAAGGAGACCACATGTATAATTTCATTGCTACTGGCTGAGCTTTATACATCTGTCATGAATCACTGAGCAACAACCATCTGTATGACCACTTCACATCACACAACTTGCAATCTAACCAATGAGGTCAACCAACATGCCTATCTTCCAGGTGTCTCAAGATGTTTTATGGAAAGGCATGGATTAGGGTCACAGCCACCCAAATACCCAAAACAAAACATTTCGGCCTTTAAAATAGAAAATTACATTTCTAATTGGGAAGTACCACAAAAGCTGATCCTGAAGCGTCAAAATATTCTTCAGAACAGTGTGTTCCATTAAAGTTTCAAGCTGTCAAGTCATACTATAATGTAAAATACCTGCTTACTATCTCCTCCAGGAAATGCCTGCACAACAGGTTTAAATAAGAGATGCACAGGCAACCTGAATTCTGACGTATCTTAGAGTGCTTTGTTTTTGATTTTATGGTCTTGCATTTCTTGTGTGATACATCTTTGAGCAACTGAACAGTTCAACATTTCAGATCCAGTACCTCTATTACTACTAGATTCCTAAATAGCTGTGTTCATTGTTTAATTTTCTTTTAGTGACACCAGTGTTGCAATAAAGATGAGAATTCCACCATGCTAAACTCAATATAAACACTCCAGCACAAAGGGGACTGTCATTTTTACTCTCTACTTTGTATAAATTTCAGTACATATTAAAAAAAGAATCACAAAACAGAAAAAAACATCCAAGAAATTTCAACACCGATTTCCCTCATTCACTTAACTAATTTTTCCTCTCTCATAGCTTAATTTCAGTATTTTTTTCTACAGCAGTTTCCAACAGTAGAGCACAATGCTGTCTCAGACTGTCAGCCACAGTGCTAGGATTGCAGAGGTCCACAACATGGACCTACATTCTCTCTCAAGTTCTATGTGTCCTGTGTGGAAATCTGGAGAGAATCAAAGTTGCTATACAAAGCTGAGGAGTGCACATTTTGACCTGCAACATCAGGGTAGGGCACTGTCACATAATGTGACGTGTGAGGAACAGAGACCCTGGAGCTGCTTTTAGCCCCATGACTTGACCAGTGCCCTGCCTCACAATACCTAAAGGAAAGAACAATTGCTATAGGTGTATTTTTCTACCTTCTGTGTCTACATTTCTGAAGGAATAGACTAAGAAAACTCTGAGAAAATGCATGCTGGAACCACTGGACAGCGTGAAGGGATTTAGCAAAAAAAACCTTACATTCTAGAACAGTGAGTCTCATGTTCTGAAAGTATAACAATTTCTGAAGAACATACCAGTCGAACACAAGCAGTCAGAAACCTTTCATACAACCTCTAGCTTACTAGGCAACACCAGCCTTTTCTCCCAGATGAGAACATGGCCACATCACGTTGATCCCCGCATCAATCACTTCCAGGCAAAATTATCATGATTAACTGTAATTAGGTCAGAAAATGGAAGCAATTTCTCAAAAACCTCTATTCCAGCTTGGCAGAACACAGCAGTTTTCCTGCCTGCAAGAGACTTGCGTACTGTCAGTTCACAGCCCAGGTGCAAGACAGTGTCTCTCTCACAAGAGTCCCACAAACCTGCCTCTGCTGCTGCCTCAAGGTCCTGGCAGGACCGTCAGTAGGCAATCACAGTTCCACCAGTAACTGTTTTGCCACCTTGAGCTGGTCATGGTCTACCCAAAATCATGGGATTCCTCTAGCCAATGGAAATTTCAAAAAAAGACCCTAGATAACAGCCAGAAATAAAACATACCCTCAGTTTGTGGGAATCGGCTGTGTACTAAGCATCCAAATGAGACTATATTGATTTTGCCTCTACTCCACCACCATGAGGATCCATATCATCTATAATACTTCTCAAGATGTCTGAAAAGGGGCTGTACATGTAAAACCACACACACAAGAGCCAAAAAAAAACCCCAACAAAAGACCTTTCACCAACCAAGGAAGGGTCAAGGTACAAAAATTCCAGAAAGACTCTTATGGACTTCATTATGCAGATACACCACTCTCAAGAATGTTTACATATGACAGCAATTGGCAGTCCAAAGACTACATAAAAATGCTGAGCGACACTCAAAAAACTTAGAAAAGCAAGCTATTCAACACAGCATGCCCTTGCCTGCCATATTTTCTGGTTTTCACACTATGAATGGTCAAGAGTTCACAAACAGTTGGAGTGATCACAATGATTAAGAGTGAGGAAACAAACAAAAATCTGAATTTCTCTAAAAGGAAAGGAAATTAATTTATTTTTTTTATTTCTAATAAAATCAGCAAAAGCTTCCAAAGCAAGTTCCAAGACAATAACAGTATCCACAGAAGTAGGTTGGTTTTGTGTCTGAAAAATAACAATTCCGTCTTATCAAAGTAGCACTCATTTTACAAAATAACAGCTTCCCCAGATTTTTCTTCTGCTGGCACAGGCTGCCTTCTTGGAAATTATAACAACATATTTTAGCTAACAAACCAGTAGATAACAACCACTCTAATGATGGAAATTTTGAGAAATGGTAAGCCATATATTCTATACAAAGAAATTACTGTAAAACACAAGAACTCATTGAAGGGGAAGGTGGTATCATTTACAAAGTCCCTCAATGAATTGGGTTACCCACTAACACTCATTCTCTCATAGGTTTAATTTATTTACATGCTCAAGCCTATACTTTCACAAACAACAAGATATATGTGCCCAAGTAGTCTGTACAGGGAAGACAAGAGAAGGCAGCTGCCGAGTTTGCACCATGTCTCTGGGGTTCCTCTTCACTGAAAAGCCAGCTTTCAGACACTCTTTTACACCACTTAGGCATCATCAGCTTTTATGAGGTGGTTCTCAGTCTCAAATGCTAAAAAGATTCTTGCTACATTAAATGTCCAGGAATCTTAGGCCAGTTGCTACCCACTGCCTGGTTTTTCCCCTCACTTGGAATGTATGTTTGTTTCCCTTGTAACCTAACAGGAAGAGGAATGGTATGCTTAATATGTCAAAGCCTTTTTCCACCTTCCTTGTGCTGGGATGGAGGGTCTTCTGCTTACAAGCCGTCTGTGCATTGGCTTTATCAAACTACAGGTCTTTTGGACTTGAAAACCACACTCCTCAATTTTACTGCTGGGAACATTTTCCTGGGAGTGGTGTTCTTTGTTATCAATACAGGCCATGATTTCAACCAGTTTTTTGTTCAGCTGTTTCTTCTGGTGCTTACATACACATGCATTTGCTCATTCTGCATTCCTAACATTTTAGTGTTTCTTTTCCAAATCTCCACTTCTACACAAGCAGTGGTCAAGTGTGTCTAAGAGTGCTGTTATCTGTCAGCTGCTGGACATGCACGGATACTTATCAGTCTTGACAGATGGTTCTGAAGTTCTAACAATCCTGAATAGACAGTCTGGCCATGATTTTAAAATAATTTAATCTACAGTATAAGAAGTCTGTAACCATCTCACTTTGTCCTCAGATTTCCACTGGGCAAAAAGTATATGGGCAAGCTGTTGCTTTTCCCTACAGCAGTTCCAGTGTTTTGAGTAAATAAGCAAGGACAGCTTCTCCAAGAGGACAACACTTCAGCCATCCAAGCAGGATCATACAATTTACTCAGTCTACAATTTGACAGCACCAAGTACCAACTTTATGAAATGTGTATTATCAATAGTTGAAAAATGCACAATTAACTAAACATAGACTTTCTTTTGTGTTTTACAATAATCCCTTAGAAGTTCCCACACCAGAACACAAGCAATATTTACAACCTCAATGTCCAGGCCAGCTGTCACCCCAGCAGACCACTTTCCTTTAAGCTACAGTGCCTATTAACTTAGGTCTAATATCCAGTTGCAAGGGAACTTACAGTAATGAATCATCTCCTACTTTTAGTATCAACTTGAAATGGAAATAGAGTCCATGAGATGAAGGCAGTACTTTAGTCATGAACCTTTATCAATACACTAGAGAGTAGAACTTTGAACTTCTGGTTAATTACTGATTGGTATGCTGGTTCTACATGTAAAAATCACTATTACTTCAGCATGCACAGCAACAGCTCCAATTATTAGATAGAAAACCAATGCTTGGTGGAGAAAGCAAAACATGGCCAAACATGCTAATGCAGCAGTCTGTTCTTGATTTTGCAAGTCTGGACTAAGTATTTTTAGGTCTACATCAGGTTAAAAGAAAGAAAGAAAAAAGAACAGGGAAAAAAGCCATAATTTGCAGTCACTGAGGATCTAAACTTGTTCTAAGATGAACCGACTAATCTCCCCCTGCCTCCTGGTTTGTGTTTGCGAATTTAATAGAGAAGGTAGAAAGTAATCTTTGTTCTGTAAGTTAGTGTACCATCTCTAATGACAGACGTGACATGGAATGGTTCTAGCACACAATATATGAAGATAAAAGATAAGCCAAAGAGTATTTTTGGCTCAGTCCAGGAGTTATTCCATTTCTGAAACAAACTGATTCCTTTGTCAGCCCTTTAATGTTTTAAACACAAAACCCAGCTCAATGTTTTCCACCTGCAAGCAGACAGAGCTGAATACAAATTTTTATAACATGAACAGTGCAACTGTGTACATCAGAAGATCAGTTTGGGGAGGGGCAGGTGTCAGAAATCTCCATCAGAGGCTATGGCCCACAGCCACTCCTAGATATCAGTCACATAGCTTGCTCAAAGACGACTCCCAAATACTAACAAAATTCATGTCTGTGCTGGGAAGAGGGACAGAGAAAAGACTTGCATAATAGGCCACTCCATGAAAAGCTCAAGGAGAAACTTGTGGGGGATTTATCCTTTATATTTTAAGGTTTTTAACAGTGCTAGGAAGTAGTTAATGGCATCAGCGGATCTGAAGAGAATTCCACAGAAATGTGCCTTAGTGCAGTTTTACCTACTACTAAATCTCTTGAGGATAACAGATGAGTACAGATCTGAAATTGATGCTGACTGAGATCTGTGCTTCAGTAGTGAGTGTCTGGGATAGCTGAAAAGCTGATCACACATTCCACAGATGTCAGCTGGGGGTGGCTCTAGTCAGATGCCTATCCCGAAATCTAAACACTTAAGTCTGAGATGCATGGGATCTAGCCAGTCTTGTAGTCGTCTGTCTTTCTCCTCTCCCCTCATTTATCACATGCTCCTATAAAAATAATTCAGGCAACCATACAGATGAAGTGACCAATTATCATTAAATCTCCCTAAAAACTCATTTGAAATTACAAAGGATCTACTACTACAACCAGAAAAGGACCCACATTGCAGCTCGATGCTGTTAATACAGGAAAATAACCATGGACTGCAGTTATCAAGGGAGTGGATTGTCCGAATTTAGTTATTGATTTTCACTTTGTTCAGAAAAATATCAGCTTATTGCTTGGGTCAGAGAAGAAAAAGGCTATCCTTACAGGGAAAAATACTTTGCTTATTTCCAGAGACAGGATAGGTTAGTTTAAATCTCAATAAAGAGATTTTAAGAACCCTTGTTGAAACATCACCTGTGCTCTTCCTTCAATTGCAAGTCATCTTGTGGGAAGATATCATGTTCTTTTACCAGTAATACTAAATCTTAGACCAGCCAAAAAGCAACAAGGAATTTCAGAAGTGCGGGGTGGGGTGGGGGGGTGGGGTGGGGGGGGTATGATTTAGGTAGCATGTAGTTTTTTTAATCTTGCTAGTTAAGCTGATTTGAAACTTTCAGCTGGCTTGCATTCTTTGAATAGCTGGATACAGTTATCTTCTGGTTTTTTGAGAAATGTGAAGTCTTTTCTTATTCCAACTGACCTGCTGTATTCAGAGAGCTACTAGTAAAATGTGCTACCATATTCCTAAGCTTCATGAAGACTGAAGATCTCAGCGTTAGATATAGCTTAACCAGTATTTATGGATTCTTAATTCCTGGAACCAGGAACAGCTGCTGGAATTCTATAGCCTGATTCCATCAGGCTAGACAATCAGATTAATTCTTCTGGCATTAGCAAACATCTCACTATGAAAAAAGCAAAATGAAAAGACTAAGAAGTGCAGGGCAAAATTTTTGCACTCTACTCTCTTGAAAAACAAAACAAGAACACCAAGCACATTCCCTATTATACGTCAACAGGATATCCACCTGGTAAGTCTTACCTTCCAGATGCTTTCTCCTACTATCTCATTGTCCAGCTAATCTCTGCAACTACCCCTAGGGGGAAAAACAAAACACTACACAATTTACTGTCAGGGTAACATTTTGAAGGATGGACAATACAAAAGGAAATATACTCTGAACAACAAGTCAGTTTCAATATTATAACTGTAGATGCAGAAAACCAAAAGTGGATCAATTTGAATAACACTGACTGCAAGAAGTCTATCAAAATAAATTAATAAAAAGTATCTTACATGGATACAACACTAAAGTGGTAGATTTGCAAAAAATAAAAATCACAAATCAACAGGAAGCCTGCCAACCTCTTCCCCTCAAACAAAGTTTAATCACATTAATGTGGTCAAACCTTCAGACAACTATCTTTTTTCTTTTTTTTTAAACACAGAAGTATGACATCTATTAAACCAAACTACTACTACAGCATTTTAGAGAAGCCCACAAAATGTTCTCCCCACGCTTCAGCAGAATGCAAGGTTTCTTCTTACTAGGAGTCACCAGTACACTAAAGAACCCTGGAAGCCTAACAGTGAAACAAGGGAAAGTCATTTTATCAACTTACAAGGGGGTTTGACAGATTTTTAGATAAAGTCCTTTAAACTTGAGAGTTAGATCTAGCCAGTCACATGAAATGCTTGGGCTTTGAGTAGCTCAGCTATCTATTTGACCCCTTTTGGTTCCACTGGAGCTGTGTGGCTAGAAACTCTACTGCCTATTGTGGTTGAAACAAGACTGAATGGGGGGTTCTGGTGCAAAGACAACCTTCCCAAGAAGTTAACATGGTTCTCATAATAAAGAGGTCTACCAGGTCCCAGAAAAAGGATGAGGTTTATTGTTGTATCGACTTCTTTTGTTTGGTTGGTTCTGAGTGTGACTGGATTTACATAGCACCTCTTTCCAACCTCAAGGTGCATTATACCAGGACAAACAAGCAAAGACTTGATCTAAAATATACAGTGATAACATACTTCTGGTATATAAACGAAAAAGGACACTCACTGAGGAACGAAAGATGGTTTTACATGGCTGCTATTCTCTTACTGTTTTAGTATATTCCACGCTCAGAAAACCCTTCTGAAGCCAGCACCATGCAACTTGCAGAACATGCTCATACCCTATGTAGAAGTTTCTATGTCGCCAGCATCCTCATCTCACTTCAGCATTACAAACTGTTTTGCTTATGAGCTGCTGAAAATAGGAAAATCTGGACAGATATATTCCAACCAAGTGGATACAGAAGAAAATAGTAAGAATTTATACTGATCGACCCCACTAGGCCAGGAATACATTTCACATCAACACATGCATAAACTAAGCACCCAAAGGCCAACTTAGTTATGCCTTGGATATTATTCCAGAATTCCCCAGGACTACTTGACTCTCCTCTTTGTCACTTCCTTACCAGACACGGACAGCTATTAGATCCAATTCAAATGAGTACAATCCTCCAATTGCATGATGTTAGCAAAATCATTTAAGGCTTCATCTATGCTATAAATTGCAGTGCTACTTATACAAGATTTGGGGGTGGTTTTGGAGCACACTATTTAATTCTTTCCAATCATAAATGTTACCCCAAAAAAATTCCTCACACCAGCAGAGTAAGTAACAAGTAAAATCATTGCAGCAAGTTCACATAAAATAAAATGTTGGGGTTCAAATGCCTTTTATTCACCCATGTTGGAAGCACCACATACACATGTTCCAAGAAGTGAAGAAATACATGTATCATGCATACCTGGAAAACTACTCTTAAGTTACTATGAATTTCTGTACACCATCAATCTTTCCTCCAGATGTGGAAAAGATTTCAGTCATAATTCCTATCTGCAAATATACGAAGTCTGAAATTTTAAAAATAAAGCCATTTGAGTTGTCACAACACTATCATAATCTTGTAAATGCCTGAACTGAAAAAAATCCTCCTTTACACAGCATTCAGATAATTTAAAAGACAGAATATTTATTCATGAAACCTTACATTAAAAAAAAGCATCTTCTAACTTCTATAAAGAACACAGACACAAATTAAAAAAAATGCAGGGGATTTTGAAGTAACAGTTGTAAATTTAGAGATGCTGTATTTCAGTAGAGCTAGAGAAGACAGGTTCATTTGCTGTGGTAACATTTACTACAGAAATATTTTTATTTGCTATAGCATCACCCTCTATTGCACAAGTAGCTATCTAGTAAGACAGAACTACTTGCATTTCTCACCACTGTTATTTCGTCTCATAGGTTTTCCAAAGATCTCTGTTCGTAAAATGTTTGTCAAAATGCACTCACACATAGCACCAGGCAAAGAGGAGATGAGAGACAGATGCTTGTGCATGTTAGTGGGCGGGATGGGAAAGAAGCTGGGGAAGCATCTTTGCATCCAATCCATTACAGTTATTTTCCATTTAACCATCTAACAACAACTCACAAATTCACTCAATAATGCATTAAATCCTCTGAATTTATGAAATAATGCATTATTGAAGTCATAGCAGGAAAGCCAAGTCAGTTTAGAGGACATAAAAGACCAGCCCCAGAACAACTTCTTTCGTTAAAGGCTATGGATAAAAAACAAAGATAACTTTTTAATGTAGTGAGAACATGTACAGTCACAGAAGCAGCAAGGTAAAGGTACTACTTGTATTTCTTTCCAGAAGAAATTCCTTTCCAGAAAAATTCCTCTCAGATAGATCTTCCACCTCAGAAACAGTAAAATAAATCAGTGTGGCAGATGGATGAGTAGACATTTGCCTTAAACGTTTCTTGGTACAAAAAGGTGCAAGCTTTGCCGACTCGGGCACATAGCAGGTATTATAACCACAAGAAAGAATTAGACACCAGTTTCTAGCCCTGCAGAGGCAGGACTGAGACAGTATTTTTTCTGCCCTTGCATTCCCGTAGTGAGCAGCTAACTGCACACATGCAGGGTACTCCCACTGGGGAGGGTCTTGTCTGATGTGACCCCAAAATAGTCCCCCTGTGACCACTCAAGACACACCGAGCCTGTGCAGAACCAGACCGCACCTACCCTCACCTAGGACCACAACCACCATGCACATGCATGAAGTTTCTTGGAACCGGGCAGAGATTTTGGGACTCAAACTGCATAAAAGTTGTACCATCAGAAGCTCAGGTGAGACCCCCACCACCAAGACACCCAGAGTGAAGAGGACCAACAGGCTGCTGCTGGATCCACAGGCGGTGATACCTCCTTCCTTTCTCTCTCTCTCTCTCTCTCGTCTCCCCCACTCTCTCTTCCTCTCTTTCTTCTTAGAAATGTGTGGCACGGGACTTGCTTATGCAGTTAAGTTATTCAGTTAAGAAAATGTCAGTAAGTTATTTTATCTACTTACAGGCCTTGTATTAATAAATCATAGAATTGGTTGGCTGATATCATTTCAACTTAACTCAGTTCAAGGGGATCACAAATTAGTCCCAAGGGGAGGGAGGTCATCCTGAACAGCCCTTTCAGGTTGCGACAATCAGCAATGGTTTAATCTCTTAGCTCCCTGCTCTGGCATGTTACCTCTCTTCCACATCTGCTCTCCTCAGCTACTCAAGTGTATGGCTCTGGAATAAGCTAACTGTCTGAGATGTGAAACTCACTTCCTTTCTTTATAGAGTCTATCACTACAACATTTACTACTGCAAAACTGAGGCTGCAGTAAAGTTTGCAAGTTAAAGAAATAAATTATATTTCCCCAATTTTTTTCCTCTGCTTTAGATTGCTTATCTTAATACAGGCCTTTCCTGGTTGCAGTATTTGTCAAAAGTACACAAAGTTGCAAATTCCTACCAACCTATATTCATATATGCCAACTACAAATATATACACTACAGGAACAGTACATGTGTATCTTAATAGTGTTCCAATAGATCAAAGCACAAAATGGAAGACACTTCTATGTAGTATCACCATGGGACAGAACTAAGTGAGCAGAAAGTCCTTATCTAGCTCCATCTAAGCTATTGAAGGTGAAATCAGGGGTGAAATGCATACAGCAAGAATGACTAAACCCATAAATGGTCCAAAATCATTTGTTTTATTACATGAATACAAGAGGAAACAATCCTATTGAACCGGCTATTATCAAATCTCCTCAGTGACAAATCTTTCTGTCAAAGAGCACAAATAAAAACAAGTGCATAAATCACAAGGACATGTGGCTTAAGGCCATTATCCCAGAGGATTACAGAATGGCTTTCACATACTCCCTCTTTGCTTTTAGTACCTCCATCTATGTTTTAATATTGTAGCTATTATTACCAGTGATATCTGAAGACTTGAGTCCCCTGTAGTTATGAATACCAATAGAAAAAAAAAAAACACCACCTCACTTATTAAGAGAGCATCTAGGCTATGTTTTAAAGATACCTTCAGTAACCTCAGGATAAGGGTTTGTTTTTAGTGAGTCCTGCTAGTCTTGACCAACCGTGTAATGCTTTAATTATTGAGCACTACACTGGGCATTATGGACTGTGATTGCCAGGCACTGCCAAAGACTCATGATTTTGCTGTGCTAACCGTAGTGCAAGCACCTAACAAAGAAACTATGCCTGTCCCAAAGTACTCACACAATCCAAAGGTATGATTAAAGTGGCTAAAACAGGTGGCTAAAACAGAAATACATCTGAAGCATAGAGCAAAAAGAGAAAGTATAGCAATCAGCAGTCGGATGGCACATAGCACAAATTAGGATTTTAACCTGGACTCCATACAAAATGAGAAATCCATGCTCTGTGCAACCCTAAGTAGACAATTAAAATATTTCACCAAGTAGCCCACAAATTGTATACAGGTCATCATGCCACCTCATGTCTGTTGAAATTACAGACATCAGTGCAAATACACACACACTTCTCAATTTCTAACAACATTTTTCAGAATACATTTTCATGCTTAAAGAAAAAAAAATATTCCCAATCATGCAGCTAAACATCAACTTTTTTTTTTTTTCCCCCCAGTCAGCAACTGCAAACTTTTGGTCCAAAGGCAATCTTTCTTTTCCAGAGAGACATACAACACACATTTGATCCAAAATGTGGATCAAAACTCAATTAGTAAAAAAACATAACTCAAAAGTGAAAGGTATGGTCCAAAAACTAGAAGCAAAACCAGAAGTGAGAGAGCCAGCAAGGAGATGAGAAGGAAACGTGAACATGCTGTTCTGATCTACTAATACAAGAACTTGAATACTGTTTATAAAACTAGAATGCTCTTCCTCCTGACTGCTAAGCAGCTATTCTCTTAACGATGAGGAAGAAAGCCATCGATTTAAAATCTTCAGTCCTAATTTCTGCTTCAAAATTATGGTACTTTTCAGCAAGGCAGCTGCCGAATCAAGTAAAAAGCTTAGCAAAGCTGAGCAGTAATTAAGAGATCTTATTTACCACACAATTTCACATTTGTACAAGGGGAAATGTGTTTCTTATGACATGAAATTTCCCATAATACTGAAAAGATGCATGGCCATGTAATACTATCCAAGTCTTTCATTTGTCCAGTGAAGTAAGCCATCACTTCTTATGGGAAGTAAATACGCACTTGAATAAAGACAACTGTTGAAGGCAAAACTTATGAGGTAATGAATACCACTCAGAGCCAAAGAAAACAGTTCTTGGAGCTTTTTAGGATCATGTATTCAAGTCCTGTTCCAAAATTCAAGCCAACAGGTGTCATGCCATCACACTCCTATAAAGTTGGACCAAGCCTCAACGGCTCTGCAATATGCCTAATAGAATTTCCTAAATTGTATTTACATAAATTAGACCTCTCTCAGTTGATACTATTTCAAATCAGCAGTCTCAGTTTGTGAACCACTGAATGTTTTACAGATGCACATGCAGACAGAAAAATAACACGAGTCTGCATTTCTTAGTTAAGAACTAAGAACCTTAGAAGTTGTCTACAAGCCACCATTTATTCTAAATAATTTCATAGGAGTTAACAAGTGTAAAGATGACAATGTTGACTACGTAACGTTCCATACTTATCTTCACCTGAAACTAAGTTTTTCCTAATGGAACCAGACCATCCACTAATTTTTGGTTCATTATATATAAACACAGGACAGACAGACATGTCAGTGTTTTAAATAGGTTCTTGCAGAACTTCTTCCTCCCATCTGTAGTTTAACAATGGCAAGAAATTTTGCACTAACTGTGCCAAGCCTGGGTAGAAAATCTCACCTATATTTGAATATTCAGTGTTTTTAAAGATATAAATATCTAAGAATCCAGAATTTCAGTCTACCTACTAGCTAGAAATGCAGGGAGAGGAAAGAAAAAACCCTACATATATGACAGCACCTTGGACATTCAGTGATGCTTAGAAAGATGAATTAAATGCACTGAGCACATCCCAATCTGCATTCTAGATATAACCAGTAATCTCAGATACACTTCTATGCCAGCCCTTAGCAAAGCAGCTTCTAGAATATAGATCCTCGTCTGCACCAAAAAGCTACTCCTGAGCCACAAAATTAGAGCAAAACCTCACATATCTATATTTGTGTTCTGCCAGAAAAACAAGTTAAGCCCAAAATTCTTAAAATCACCCCCTCCAGTTTTCACACCAAGTATAAGCCATGACAAGAACATCTTGAATGAAAATCAGTTCTAAATGAAAGCAAGATTACTTAGCACCTTTCTGGTGCATTTCATCTTTCAAAAACACTTCGCAAATATTAACATGCCAAAATATAAAAAAACCATTGTTTCAGTGAAAGGAAGCAAGAAAAGAGGATGCAGAATTTGGTAGCAAAATGGACGGATGTCTGGCTGACACTTCAGTTTTGTATACTGTGGTTTCATTTCCATCTTAGTGATGCATCAAAACAGGTTCTGCAGTACTAGAACAGCAAAGGAATACTACATTACTGTATACTGAGAGATCCTGGTAGACCTGGCTTACTTTCAACACTAATACTTTTCTAACTGAAATTCTTATTGCTTTTCTGAAATTAAGACTGCAAAAAAATTTTATTCTATACCACCGTAAGATAAGCTGGTTTATCCTTATGGAGAATAAAATGCTTTTCCTTTACAGTTCCCGCTACTGCATTTCCAAAGGCACATATGCCCAGCACAGTCAAGATGCTAGATACAACACTGTAATTTATGATTGTCCACCACATGCCCTGCTGAATTCCATTTTCTTTTTTTGGGGCGCTTTGTGGTTCTTCAGCCACAGCTAACAGGAAAGACTTAAGCAAAAAGATTCATCACAAAGCATTGGACTTAATGATCTTAAAGGTCTTTTCCAGTCTAAATGATTCCATGATTACCTGCTACATTCACGTTCATTTGGGGTGTTCAATACTACTAAGGTAGACCAATACTGGGATCTCTACTGAGAACTCCATGCCATCCAGAAGCATTGCCATATGCTTGCCAGTATTCTACCACAGCAAACACTGGTAGCTGATGGATGGAGAGCCAATCTCAAAGAGCAGGACTCTGACAGATCCTTATCTATACTGTTAGTTGTATCTCACTCCAGTATTAGCAGCACGAATTTCAGTGAGACAGCTCATAAGGAAAGTAAAGCAAGAATGGTAAAGTTTTTCACGTTGGTATTTAACGTTCAGCTCATTAAGGGCTCAGCTTGAAGCCCTGTGAACCCGGCAGACATATTCCCACTGGGGCTTTGAACTTGATAGAGAAAGGAATAGAAGCTAGTTAAAAGCAAGGAGCACAGGTTTCATTTCCCCCCTTTGTTCAACCTAGTTTAGCAGGCTTGGTTACTAGTGGATATTTTTACTGGGTTACCACAGTCAATGCAGATAAAGAGTTCCAGTAAGCAAAAAAAGCATGGAAGTTGGCTGCCAGGTCCACATTTGCCAGGAATATCTAACTGAAAACATCACAGGGTATCATCTAACATAACAGTCTCCCTAGGTAAAAGCAGAGAGAATTCAAAAAACAGACCAGAGACAACCTGAACAATTAGAGAGTGGTTTCTGACTAGAAAGATTGCAGTTGGCATTACAAAGAACTCCTGAAAATGCTTCTCACTCTTAATAATGTTATCTCTCTCCTGCTAGGATACCAGTGCTTAATTCACTAAAACTTCACCAGAAATCCCATTTTGCTCTGATGAATCAAAGACACGAAGTTCTAACAATGATAGCTGTACTTGGCTCAAAACAGACCAAATAAGCAAGTTCTTGATGATCAAAAAAGTTGTATCACAAACTCAGATATGCATGGTGAATACAGGTAAATAAAAAGACAGAGAACCACAAGGGAACTTGGATTTCTAGCTATCTGTGATGAACGACTCAGTTCCTGCCATGTCAGATACGTATCACTTTCATAAATTACCATCACATGGCAGGTGCAGTGGGATCTGTCTCCATCCTGCTAAAAGTTTCTCTTTGGTTAGTCCAAAAAATTGGTGTTATATACTATTGTAACATTTTATTTCAGCACTTTCAAGTCAAATATGAAAATGTACTTAAAATACCACATCAATTAAAAAATAACATAACTTGACAGAGAAAACTAGTTGTGTCCCAGAACTACAGTGAATTTTTTCAGAACTGTCCCACGTTGCTGCTTCCAGTGGATCACAACACAGGAATATAGATCTTACTTTTTTCCAAAGACATTTTAACAAACATAACCATCAATAAGCCAGTATTACTCAAATGACAAATCATTGAGATTGAAAGTACAATCTTAAAAAAAATGATTAAAAAGGAAAGTACAAACTACCAGTTTTCAACCACTTGAGCACACTCTTACGTCTGTATTTTGTAAGCTCTTTTGGACAGGAATGGTTTCTTGCTTTGGGAATTTCTGCCACCCCAGCTATGTTGGTTGACAGCATGAAAAATGACTGTGGATTGACGTAACTTGGCTAGCAGAAGCTGCTACAGTAGTCACAGTTATACTGGCAAAAACAGTGGTTTTATCTGAATTGCTTCCATCATTTGTGGGTTTTTTTTTCATGAATAAGCACAAAGATAATGAACACAAGGAATTAGAGATTTGTGAGCAGTTTCATGGCTATGATCTTGTTGGGATGATAAGACACATGGTGGGATGGCTTGCATGGCTAGAATGATGCAACAGAGGGATACAGGCTCTTCAGGAAGGACATGTGGAGTCACCCTTCATGTGAGACAGCAGCTGGAATGTATGGAGCTTTCTTTGCATGGGCATGGATGATGAGCTAACTGAGAATTTATGTGTAAGGATTAAAGAGCAGACCAGTATGGGCGACACTGTAGTGGGCATCTGCTATAGGCCACCTGATCAGGAACAACAAGTGGATGAGGCCCTCTACAGACAGGTAGAAGCAACCTCACATTCACAGGCCCTGGTCGTCATGGGGGACTTAAACCACCCTGGTATCTGCAGGAAGGACAACACAGCCAGGAATAAGCAATCCAGGGTGTTCCCGTAGAGCACTGATGACAAATTCCTGACCCAAGTGATAAAGCAGCTAACAATGAGAGGTGCTGTGCTGGACCTTATACTTACAAACCAGGAAGGGCTCCTTGGGGATATGAAGGTCAAAGGCAGCGTTAAGTTGCAATGACCACGGTGGTATTCAGGATCATAAGAGGGAGCAGGGCAAAAAACAAGATCACAGCCCTGGACTTCAGGATAGCAGACTTTGGTCTCTTCAGGGATCTGCCTGAAAGAGTGCCCATGGGATAGGGCCCTGGAGGGAAGAGAGGTCCAGGAAAGCTGGTTGATAGTAAGGATTACCTCCTCAGAGCTCAAGAACCGTTCATCCCAATGAGTAGGAAGTCAGGTAATGGATGAACAAGGATATCCTGGCAAAACTCAAACACAAAAAGAAAGTATACAAAGGTGGAAGCAGGGACAGGTAACCTGGGAAGAATACTGCCTGAGCATACAGAAATGCAGTCAGGAAAGCCAGAGCCCACTTGGAGCTGAAACTTGTAAGGGATGTCAAAAATAAGTATCTGAAGGGAGGGTGTAAAGAAGATGGAATCAGATCCTTCTCAGTGGTGTTCAGTGACAGGAAAGAGGCACTGGGCACAAACTGGAACACAGGACTCTGTGTTTCTCTGAACATGAGGCAACACTTCTTTACTGTGAGGGTGACTGAGCAATGGCACAGGCTGACCATATAGGTTATGTAGTCTCCTCTGGAGATACTCAAGCGCCATTTGGACATAGTCTTGCAGAACATGCTCTAGGCAGCCCTGCTTGAGCAAGGGGAGGGAACCACATGACCTCCAGAGGTTCCTTCCAACCTCAACCATTCTGTGATTCTCCGAAAGTACTGCTGTATCAGAAAACTTCCAGCCACACACCAATGTTTATATTGCTGTTTTATACCAGCCTTCCTATTCCATAAAGTACCCTTAAGGTACACACAGTCTGTGTACTTGAGCTTCACCCGACATGAAGGGAGCCCTCTCTCAGCCAAGGCCTCTAGGCATTTTAGTAACATGAATAAATAACTGCTTTCTATACTACATTTGCAATTCCACTGTTCCAACCAGAAAAGTCAAGATGTTTTCCCAAATCATATTACCTTCATATATAGCAATTTAAAATACGAAAACCTAGGAGAAAAGGAAAAGAAAGAAAAAAAAAATTAAAAGTAAAACTCTGGCCTTTCTCAATATACCAATGTTCAACTGCAACACAAATGAAGCTAAGGAACAAAACCCAAACACAGAAAATAAAATATGGTGCAAAATTAATTATTTCAGAGAATTCTTGATACTAACTGCAGGTCCAGAAATCTTTATTACTGATGTATAATACAGTATTTTTGGTCTGAGAACAGAAAGGAAAAAAACCTTACTTTGAAACATTTGAAGGCCTATAGTACAAAAAGGACATCTGAAAAATTTGTTCTGTATCACACTACACCACTTTCAGACACCTGTTGAATATGGATTCACCTCAGTGCTGTTTCTCTTCGCTCTTCTTCATTTCGTTTCACCCCTTCACCCTTAACAAATCTGCCCAGCAGCACAGCGGGATACACGCCATACAAACATGGCAGTAGCCTTCTGTTCAGACAGATGCTGTGCCTGCCCCTGCTTATTTGTGCTCAAAACTGATAAAAAACAATGTCATCAATAAAAGTGTGGCATTTTAACCCAGTTTGCACACGTCAATAACTCAGTGGAAACTCTGGTCTCCTTAAGGTTCATTTATGGTGACTTCTAAATAGCAGTGGTCTGTGCCAGTTTCCCTCTCCAAGTCATTAGCACCACCTGGCCATAGATAAAACTTCATACAGGTAAACACTAACCTACCACCTTTAAAGGCCAAGATATATTTATTTACTCCTTCAAGCATTCACCTATTTCCTTCTCCTTTAAATGTTCTACTATTTTATATTTTTGAGAAGTACAACACACTCCTTTCTTCCTTTAGTCACAGCACTGCCTCTAAATCAAGAAAAAGTATCCATAAATTCTATGATGGGTTTGTTTTGTCATTTATCCAGTTATCAATTATGGTTTTTTGTTCATTTCTTTAAGATACACGTATATGCTGTATATTTACATAAAATACTTGTTAGAAGCAGAGTATCATCAAGGAGCTGGTTTAATCATCTAATGCACAACTATATTTAAGCAATAGTTCTTGCTAAAGCCAGCGGTGTTTTCACATGCTTAAAGCACGGGACAGTGACTCTTTCAAGAAACTAGAGTTCTGTTCTTACCTTTTTCACTAATCACTTGGGCAACTTTGCTCGAATCACTTCATCTGCAGCGCAAGAGTTTATCTTTCTACAGCGTCATTTTCCTCACTCTAACCTGCTCTGTAAAGCTTTCAAGAACTCATGGATTTATTTCCACAACATGCTTAAGACTAGAGAACTGGCAAAGTTATTCCAAATATGAAAAAAACTGTCAGCAGTTTCAGTTCCCTATACACTAGGGGCACAATATTACTGGTTTTGCTCATCTTGAAGAAAAAATGTTAAAAACATCTTTCTTCTCAGCCCATTTACCAACTGTACAGTTGTTCACATCGTGATTGTAACATAAATCAAGATCTAAGCATACTGAAGAGTATTTTAGATGCTTCCAGTATATGATTGTGCAAAAATCACTTGGAGGGGGTAATCAGTGAAAACTGGAACCTAATAGAAGTTGTAGTATTACAGAAACCTTTTTTAAGGTAAAATACAGTTGCCACTTTCAGGACAGTTGGCACGCACAGAATTTACCATGGTTCCTCGGGCAGCAGCACAACCTACTATCCTAGAGGAGCAGTGGAGAGTGGAGCAGAGTGGAGACACCACAGACAGGCTCTGCTGTACTCCCTGCAAGATTGGGAACTTGATGATACCATACAGCAGATCAGCAGCATAGCAGCTGAAACAGGAGATCCAAGAGATGTCTGTTGCTGAGCCAACAACTGTGCCGAAATCACTTTCTTTAGATGAACCTTGCTCATTGTAATCTTGTTATTACACTAATGCCTACCTCCCCTCTTAAAGTTACCCACCTCCAAGGTACAACCACCCCTCACCAAGCATGTACTTTATATTTTTTATTGGCTATATCTTTAAATGAGAAGCAAGAGAATTTTATACCAATCTATAATAAAAGAATGTATGACTAGAGTCACTCAAGCTCCACCTGAGAGTAAAGAAAAGTATAAAAGTGAATGAATGAGGGGAGAAGTTAGGGAAGACTCCATCGTAACTTCTGGGATCAGTTGAGAAGCCAAACCTGTCTTCTCCCCCATAGGGAAGCCTACTGGGTAAGAACTTTATGTGTGCTAAATAACTAACTCACACTAGCTGTTATTTGTGATTATAGTTTGGTTGTATATCACTTCAAGCTTAGTTTTGCAGACAGTCCCTACAAGCAGCAATCACAAACCTTAATTTTTCATGATTTTGTATCAGTAAAGAGTGTTATTCTGTAAACTGTTAGCCCTTCATGGACACTAGCAGTCACCAGCTGCTGGTAACATATCCTAATAAAAGTGGGTAGAATTGCTGAGGGGCCCCCCCTTACACTGTTGGTGTGTTTCCCTGAACAAGTCAGTTGAACCGCTGTCCGATCCAGCAGGATTATTCAGTGAAGGATCCCCATTAACAGGATGCTGACAAACTGGTCAGGCACAAGGTTCTTTGCTTTCCTGGGGTGCTGACAGACAGATCAAACACTAGGGGTCAAGAAAATCTACCCCTTTTTACATGCGATGATACAGTTCAATATACCTCAGGTGCCAGGTGCGAGCACTGGTGTGAGAGCAGTGGCCACTGGCAGTATGAACAAGTTGAGACTTTATGTTCAGCTGCCCCAGTGGGGCATGCAAAAACAAGGGGCAAGGCTCTGGGTACCAACTAGAAAGCTGTAAATCCCAGTGTGATAAACACATTGCAAGGCAGTACTGTGCATGGTTCTCCATCATCCAGCAGGAACGTAATCTGATTTTGGCCACAGAGGAATCATTCTCAAACACCTTCATATGGAAAGGAGGTGTTCCAATGATGAAGGAGTGGCATCACTAATTTAACAATGTGAGTTTGAATGACCCTGTAAGTTCGCTAGAAGCCACTATTTTAATCTAGCAGCCTTTAAGCTGCACTAGCATTATAGTGAAAACAAGAAAAAAGGGAGGCAGACTGCCGTGTTTGGAAGGAAATGTAACTTAAGCCACTGCTGTTACACTCTCTGCTTCACACCTGAGGTCTGAGAGCGACTATGGAAAGAAGTGAATTTGTACTTGTACACACTTTTTTTTCTTGAAGTCATGTTAAATGCATGACTTGCATTAAACTGCAAGACCATTGCTGGACAATGAGTTGAAGACAGTTGCATCTCAAATGTTCTCAGCTTGTACATTTTATTACTGCTCTCTGAAGTAACAGTATAGACCAAATTACTGGTTTGGTTGCATTCTGGACAGTAGTCTGAAAAACTTGGTATAAAATCAACAACATCAATTTCAAAACTCTCCCTTTCTTGCCCATCACAAAATGGTTTTCTTTAGCCACTAATGGGTCCTATCTTCCAGTGGACTCAATATTCGTACTGATTTTTTTCCCCTCTTTCTCCATTTGTAGCATCCTGCATTTTGTCAACATAAATTTCAATGAAGGAAGACATCCCATACTAAATGCTTCTACCATTTCTCTAAACTGATCTTTTTTTGCTTTGTGGAAGTTAATGTCAATGTACAACTTTCTTAGTACTAAAAATTGTTTACGACAACATCACCATCAATTTCAACTACTTGGAAGAGTCACTGAAGAGGAACTGATTTCTCATAAATGTGGTTGATATTAAAGAGCTCTGGAAAACCAAGATCAAGGACATAAGTTATAAAGTATTCCAATAACAAAACCAGAAAATGTCCACCTTTGCAGGGACCTCATTCTTCAATGTTCCAATTCTGTACTTTGATAAAACAGCATCTAATTATACAGTACACTCAACCTGAAGAATCCAAAAATACAGACAATTGTACCCTTTTAAAGCAGTAGAAATAGTCTTTATCTTATTTAAGTATTCTCAAGCACACCAGCCAGTATTTTACCTTAGGAGACTTGTCTTACATGAATGATAACCTCCCTGTGTTTAATTCTGAGTAACACTCTAGAACCAGTCTTAGGACTGAAAAAAGACAAGACCACAGAAATACAGAACCCAACTGCTCCTTGCTGAGCCTCAGAGTTAATGCCAGTTCATTTTCTAAAAAAAAAAAAAACAAAAAAAACCCAAAAAAAAACCACACGGGAAACCTAGGACTCCCTTGTGTTAGAAAACAAATGAAAGCTAATATTCTTAAAAACAACATGAGCTAAAGAACATATATTTGAGGATTTAATAATGCTCAAACAATTGGGTTTCATTTCTTATTTCTGTCCAGTGGCATACACCTTTCTAGTACCTTCAGCCTGAAAAATACTGAAATAAGTAGACTCAAAAATTGAAGTCCAGTAATTTCTGAACATAAAATTCCATTTGCAGTATTAATTAGCAGCAGCATTAACTGAAGAAAGAAGGGAAAACAATCACCAACGGAATTTAGAACTGAGGCAACTGAGGTTCAGGGACACAGCTGGGGAGTCAGAGAGGAAGAAAGTGAAACCTAGCTAGGAGGAGCTGGGTTGAGAAGTCTATCAGCTGGAAAATTCAACTCATTTGCACAGTTCACAATTCTTCTTGCTCCCCCCATTTCACCATTCAATAACACTTTTTATTCCAGGATGAGAAGCATTTTTTTCTCCAAACAGACAAATTCATTCCCAAGTCCCCAAACAGGTATAAAAGTCCATCTGAAAATTTTAAGAAAACAAAGAGTTTCATATTTAAAAAATAAAGTTTCACAATTGCTTTCCTTCCCTTCTCTGCCCTTCCTGTCCTCTTCCTCCCCCCCAAAACAAAATCCTTCATTCTTCTTCTCTGTATTTAAATGAAGGTTACTCAGTAACGGAGTTTTCTAATTTTCTCCTAGTCCTAAGTCTTAGCTGTCAAATGCCTACCAGAAGATAAAATCCAAAAGCTAATGACACAACTGGCATTTTGCATGTAATATTTATTACATTCTAGGATAGACTTCAGAGGAACTATTGAAAGCTGCAACTGAAAGAGACAACTCCACATCCCTGGAACTTCTAAGCAGTAGATTTCTGGTAAAGGAAGCAGGGGGATGCTTAAAAAGATTATTTTTTTTGCTGAACATAATTTTTCTTGTAAAAGTCTATCAGTGCCAGAATGTGAAAGCAGGTTTAAAGTGATATGGGCATCGTCCTTCTGATTTAAGAAAGCTACTTGTAGTTTTGCCAAACAGCAGCAGACCAAAAATCATTACAATTTGTATCATCCTTACAGACACTGGGGAAAACAGTAAAGCCAGATGCTGTTAATTCATGTCACCCGGGGCTAGCTGCCCCTCAGGGAGCATGAAAAGGGTCTGGGTCAACATGGGCAACTAATCCCTGAGGTGGTTAGAAAATTGGTATGGACATGGAGTTAACAGAAACAACTCATCAATACTCAAAAATGCATGGGAGTAAAGTGGTGGTGGCATCTATCTCCTCATAGCACTGGTCAAAAGATTGGAGGCATAAGGAAGAACTCTCCTTAAAAAGCCACCCATCTCTTTTCATTATTTTCAAGCATATCTATCTTATGTGGAGATCTGTGAGAAAGACTTCATTCTGCCTGCACCATCGGAGATTTCCAGCTTCCACCATCATCATGCTTACATGATTAGGTCTGGCCTTTTGCTATAGCATTGGATAGACATTGCTAGGGTTCTTCTTACCAATTTTAAACATAGCTTTTACCCATTTAACACCATTGTTGTGGCAATAGTAGCCATATCCCAGGAAGAACAGTGATGTGGATACTACTGTAAGCATTATTCTGATCTGCAAATTAAAACAGGTAATGGAACTATTTTACAGAGTTTACTTCTGATTCCGACACAGATGGCACTTAAGGATTGCAGCCTTGGCAGTTTTGCTTCAAAGTCAGTGCCAAGGCCAGGATAATCCTTTCTAGCAGTTTTCTCCTTGATTTTTGAGCCACCAAATCCCGCAGCAAATTCTGTTTTATATGTGCTACTCCCCTTCTACAGCCACGCATTAAGCAAGCTTTGACAAGACACAGGACAGATCTTCAAACACCAAGCCAGCTGACACCAAACTCATGAATCCCTACAACGTAAAAAGCTCATTTCTTAACCCTTACATTCAGGTGGGCATACCACAAGGAAGAGAACAATTAGTGATCTAATGAAAAATCAAAGAAAGGAAAACTAAAATTGCCTTCCTTGATGGTAGCTCTGACTCTAGTTCTTAAATTAAGCCAAGTGTGGGATAATGAATAACGATGTTTTTCTTAAAGCTAGCATTCCTTTCAAAAAAAAAAGATGAGCCAAACCCAGACAACTGAGGAAAAAAATAGTGCATGTGCTCGTGTGCGTATGTTTCCTTACACAAATCTACTTTTCAGAAAGTTCTTTATCCACAGAACTAGGCAAATAACCAATACAGCTAACTCTGGAAAGAATGGAGAAAAACTCATGATGAATAACAAACTGTAAACTAGCATTGGCCATTATATCCTCCGGAAGTCTTTATATCTTAATGTTATCAGCACACACAGGTTATAGGAAAAACTGATACACCAGGAAACTCGTAATTTTAAATTGGGTTTTTTAATTTATTCTAATGCAGATGATGAAATGTCTTCAAAGCTGGCAAGAGTTCATCAACATAGGCTTTCACAAAAGCCAGGAAAAATTAAAAAAGAACAAACAAAAAACCCCTGTTTTGGATCTAAACAAGCACTTCCATCAACTTCAACGACAGGAGTTTGTACATAGACCAAGTTTAGCATATAGTGCAAAGACTCTGTGGTCAGATTATGAATTTTAGCCATTACTAGCCTTTATAAACATCAGACAAAATGGCTTGGGTTTTGTTGGTTTTGTGTGTGTGTATTTTCTTAAGATTACTTTTATAAAGGCACACATATAAAAAAGAAATCAGACAGAGGATGAAAGAGGAGAGTATTCCAGTAAGGGTCTATTGACAACTGATGGTTTATTCCAGGTTAAAAAAAAAAAAAAACAAACAACAAAAAAAACCCCACAACAACAAAAACCCTATTTGAGCAAGACATAGTCACACAAGTAATACTTTGGAGGATTGTTCCTTCAGAATCATTATATTTAGAACACTTCAGTTCAGTGACTTAAGTGCACACAGGAGATGCCTAGTTTTAGCAGTTTTCTAAAGTAATTCATTTAGAAAGAATACTACTTTTGCTAATACTAAGTTCTACACACTGAAGTTTCAGACATGCAGTCATTCACCACTGCTCTGCACTTCGGCTTTCCGAGGACTGGACATAGGAATTCCTGTAGACTGAATAACTAGCACAGGGAATTCAATACATTAGTAATACTATTTTCAGTGTTCCTTCAAAGAAAACCAGTGTATATTTCTCCAAACCTGAGAAAACTTACAATCTTTTTATGTCAGCTAAACAGAGAGGGGGGAAATATTGTCATGCATATTTCAGATATATTTTTTTAAAAAAAAAAAAAGTATCTTGCCACATACTGCCATCCAAACACCTCCAAACTATGATTTCCTTACCAGCAACTGAGAAGGGGGTATGTACCTTCAAAGGGAAGATGTAACACAAAACATACATCAAAAACTGTGAGAATTAAGTATCAACAGGATGGAGGAAAAGGAACCTTCTACCACAGTGAGCAACTAAAAGACACAAAAAAATAAATCAAAAACAACCTACCAATCCAATTATCCATCAGAGACTCTGCAGTTACTGCAGCTTCTACATGACTTGCAGCCTTGCTGATCAAGAGCCGTCACAGGACACCTAAGCAATAAGAATTTCACATTTCAAACTTGGAATACTTATCAGCAAACTGCAGTTTTCAAGAAGCCTAGGGATACCTGTTCCAACTTGGTCATTTCTCCATTTAAAAAAAAATGGGACACAGTGAGGATGTTCGGGTTGTTTTTCTTCTGTTAAATTGTTCTGTTCATGTAAGTTAACCTATCTCCATTTGCAGCAGGGAGCTGAATGCCTCTGTCAGAAGATTCCCCCCCCCCGCCCTGAACTCATTGCCTGAGTTCATACATGCGATTTTTCCTCTAAGCTTATAGCACGATGATGAAGCTCTATAAAGTTGAGAGGAAAAAAAAGCCTTAATTTTACAGATCTTATTACAGTAGTCTGTGCATTTTGACCACTGAATGGAGGGGAAAAAACCAAAAATAAACTAGTCCCCCCTAGCGTACCTTTGCAGTAGGAGTCTAAAGTGTATGTGGCAAATCACTAGCCTGTCTTTTTGTGTGAGGCTAGCTTTTGGTTTTTTGGGTTTGGGTTGTTTTTTTTAATAGAAGACATAACCACTTAACAGAAACTGCAGGGAAACTATGCAACCTTTCGATCCATTTATCTGATTTCCTGCTGTTTCTATTTCTGAACAAGTAAAATAAAAAAAAATGTTGTACAAAGAAAATTAACCTGTATCCAGAAGATTTCATTAAATAAAATGTGCTGACCTGTTGGCAATTGCCAGGTCTGGTTTTAACACAGTACTTTGTTTAGCCCGGCGCTTTCTGTTCCTTCTAGCACTGAAACTGTATTACAAAAAACTAGCAACGTTTAAAAGACATTTGATTCATTGTTATTTCCATCCTGGCATCCATACCATCCAGAAAACATAAATGACAATCAGTGCTGTGAGAATGTTTTCTGTAGTAATTTTAAGAGTGCTATAAAAACATATATACAAAAAGGTAACAACCATTCAGATGTCTCCACAGGCTAATTTTCAGTTTAAAAAACGCACGTTGGAAAACAGTAGGCTTTATTTGCTGTCTGGCAGCACCCCTGTTCCAAGTTGAACAAAGCAGCAGACCCCGTACTCAGGTGAAAACACAAATAAAGATCGCTTTTCTGATGCTCTACACAAAAGAGAAATCACTTGCTTTCTAAAAACAAGACTGGGCACAGCGCAAGAGCCGGGAACCTCTCCGGGCAGTGTTACATAAGGCACCGCCAAACTTCACCTCTGCTACAGGGGCTGCAAGTAGCTACCTCCCCCCCCCCCCCCGCGGTGAGCAGGGATTAACGATCTAAGTAACACAATTCTCAGACAGGCGGTGATAGCAGATGCCTTCCCACAGGAGAGCTTCCCGGGCAGGCTGGAGGGGGGGGAACCCCCCCCCTCCCCGTCAGCGTTCCCGCGAAACTCCAGGCTCGCCCCGAGCCGGCGGGCAGGTCCCGCTCGGGCCGGCTGCCCCCCGCGCCGGGCGGGCCCAGGGCTCACGCCCCGCGGCGCGATGCCTCCCACCCGCACGGCAGCACCCACCGGCCTCCGGCTCCCCCGGACTCCTCCGCGCGGCCGGCGGCACTTGGCGGGACGCGGCCCCGTCCCCCGCCGCCTCACGGACGGGCCCCGCGCGGGGCGGGAACGCAGCCGGCCCCAGGCAGGGGCGTGCGGCGCCGGGGCAGCGAGCGCCCGTGCGGGCTCACGAGGGGAGCGGAGCGGAGCGCAGCCAGGCGGGGCAGCCTCCCCCGGCGGGGAGACGTGGCCCTTCGCGCCAGGGCAGCGACACGCGTGCCTCCGCCCGAGCACTTCAACTCCGGATCTGATGGCGATTAAAATCCAGGCGACGAACCCGCCGCCCAGCCCTGCCGGACCCGGGCCCCCTCCCCCGCGCTGCTGGAAGGGAGACACTCACCGATTGTTTCTCTCCCTCCTCTGCCCCGCGCCTCTAAAAGCGGCAGCGACCCGGCGAGGCACTTACCTCCCCCGGGGGGCTCCCGGGACGGGCGCTCAGCGCCCGCCTTTCCGCGCGGGCAAGCGGTCCTTCCCGCTCCTCCGCTCCCGGCGGGCAGCTCCAGCTCGGTCCCCGTAGCCCGGCGCTCCGGAGGTGTCAGCCGGCAGGTCCCAGCCGGGGCGGCACCGGCGACTCCACTCTCCGGGGGACGAAGAGCTGCTTACGGTGGGAGGAAGAGGGCGGCGGGGAGGTCCCCGCTCTTCCCGGGATGCGCCGCCAAGGTGGCTGCCGCCTCCTCCTCCGCCCAGCTCTCTCCTCGGGGTCTGCCCGCTCCGGGCTTCGCGCTGTCCTGAGGTGCAGCCCGGCCCCGTCCGGCCGTCCCGCTCGCCTTCCCCCGCCCCTCTCCCCGGCGGCGAGCCGCGCGGCGCACAGGCCCCGCCGGCGGCCAGCAGGACCCGGGGGCGGCGGGGGATTCCGGCCCGGCCTCCTGTCCGCCTCCCTCTCCCCGGGGCCTGGTGCACACTCTCCGCGGGGAGAGGAGGCCCTGCCCCGGCCTGGCGGGCGGCAAGCAGCCCCGGGAAGGTCACCGGCACCGCGGAGCCGAGCACAGAGAGGCTCCCTCCGGCACGGCCGCCGCTACCGCTGCCGGCCTGGCCTCAGCGGCCGCTGGGTGCCGCGCTCCTCCTGAGCTCGCTCTGTACCGGTGCCCGGCGGCCGCCTCCGAGCCTGAGTGCCAGGCTGCCCCCTTCCCCTTCCTTCCTTGCTTCCTTCCTTCCTTGCCTCCCGCCCCTTCCCCGCTGCCAGCCTTCCCCCGCCGGGTCCCTCCGGCGCCCGGTGCCAGGCTGCCCCCTGCGGGTCTCGGGGCCGAGGCTGCCCGGCGCTGCGCCCAGCGGGCCGAGGCGGAGGCGGGCGCCAGGGCGGCCGCCGCTGCCGTTCCGCGGGTGCCGGGAGCGAGGTGCCCGCCACCTCTCTGCCCCGGGCTCAGCGGCAGCTGCAGTGACTGTGTGTCTGTGTCATGTCTGTGCATGGGCGGGCGGAGGCGCGGGCCGAGGCGGAGCCAAGCCCGCTGACACGCCGCCCAGCGACAGGCGCCGAGCGCCCAACCAGCAGCGGCCGTCACCGCGGCCCGCCCGCCCGCGCAGCGCGGCGCCCCGGGCCGCTACACCTGGGCCCGGGCGGAGGGGGCAGCGAGCCCGTCCGGCGGGAGCGGGCTGTGCCGGGAGGGCCGGCTCTGCGGTCGGCGGCCGCCCCCCCGCTCCACGGCGGTCCCGAGCGCCGCACCTGAGGCGCCGTCCCGCGCTGTGGTAAGTGAGGGGGCGGGAGGGGCCGGGCCCGCCTGAGGCGGGGGTGCCCGTCGGGGTGCGAGGAGCCCGCAGCCCTCGGACGTGGGCGCTCGGCGGTGGGAGACCCAACTTTGTGCCACCGGTGACGCGTCAGAAATGGGCACCGGCCGCAGCTTTTCCAGCCTAAACGAACGACTCGGTGATTCTCTTAAATGCAGCGGAGCGTGTCCCTCTGTTGTTTCCCTGCGTGCTGGTAGCTGCTGAAAGTGCAGTAATAAATGCGCTTTTTTCTTTTTCCTTTTTTTTTTTTTTTTCCCCCGGGGGCACAGAACGAACATGAACGCGCTTTTTTTGTTTGTTTGTTTGTTTTTTTATTCATCGTCTTCTTTCGCTTCATTAGCAGTGTAAAATGGATCGTTGCGATACATTGGCACCCTGAGAGGACCGCGTGATAAATGGCGTGTGTGGGTGGAGGGGGCGCCCCGGGCCCGGGGGGAGTGCGGGGAGGGCAGGAATTAGAGGGGAGCAAATGCGCGTCCAGTCCCACTCCAAGCGGCATTGATCCGTTCTTGGGATGGGAGAGGGAGGAAGGCATACACGTGCTTCGAGTAACAATGTAAATAATCAGAAGTAGAAATAACAGGAGTGGTAATCAGCACTTCATGCTTCTTCTTCCAAAACTATAGGGGAGTAGTTCAAGAGAAAAATGTTGTTCTGTAAAAGGTACCACAGATGCTAATATCTCTTTTTACACCAATTGCTTAAATGCTGTAACTTACTCAGAAGCTGCTTTGTTGGTTGTGGGCAGAAATTACGTTTTGCAGGATGCTATACCAAAATATTGTGAACTCTGGAACAGATTGTTCATGGCAAGGTAGTATTTGCCAGGCTCGGTGAAGGCAGTGGTCCTTCGAGCTTAGTGCTCTGCTGCCAGCCGCGCCCACTTGCTGATGCTTCAGTCAAAAGGGTTATCAGGTGAACTGAAGGAAATCGTGAAGTTGAACATGCCAGTGATAGCTGCATTACTAACTGCAAATTTGAACATATTATGACAACCAGGAAAGCATTTTTTTTTTTTTTTTTTTGGGGGGGGGAAGACCCTCTGCATATCTGTGAAAAAATTTCATTCTATTATGAATGATTTTCTGGGGAAGCTACAGTAACATGAAGATCGGTCTCTATTGTGCTAGTTATTTTCATGAGCAAATCGAAGTCGGAAATGAGCTATACCGAAGTGACTTAGTATATTCATTCTGAGTGAAGCTAAAGGATCAGCCTTCATGTAATAATGTTTTCTTGCACTTGTTGAAGGATTGTAACTGCTTTGGTGACAGTCAGAATGAATGAACTGCTGGGGATGTATGGAGGAGGAAAAAAGATTGTGTATACAGCTTCATTATTAATAAAACCAGATTGTCTACTGCCTGTTACTGGAATTATCAGCAGTTCCACATTTTTTAGTCTCATGCTATGTCTTAAAAACTAGTAAACTGTCTGATCCTACAAAATATTGAACTATTTCTGCAGGTTCCTAATGTTCTTATCTGCTGTTAGAGCACTGACAAAAATTTTTAGGTTTTAAAAGCAGCATGGGTTATTGGGATTATCTAATATACCACTGTACATGACAAATGATGAAACTTCATACTGATACAAAATGTCTTACTTAAAATTGCTCTGCATCTATCAGGTTGGTGACCTACTCACAAAATGGACAACAGTTGTCCAAACCCAGAGCAGCATTTGTCAGAGGCTTTAGCCAAGGATGATTGCCAACTAGGTTACAAAAACTAACAGGGACAGGAGGAATGACAACCTATGAACATAGTTTTTCAGAAACTGTGTTTTTAAGCAAGTAATCTTTTCATATTCATCATGAAATAGCTCCATCAGTCTTTGTCCTTGGGAAAAAGTGGCAATTGCTTTGGACATAGGCTAAACCAACAATGCAGAAGGATCCTTATGCCAAAGACAGGTAGAAGAAATTACATGCAAATATTTGCACTTCAGGTTTCATTCAGCCAGAAGGAAGATTTCTCCAGAAGCCACACGGGTTCTGGAGTGAGATGTTTATTTACACTTTAAAAAAACCCTAAAAATCAAAACCTATAGTAATGCCAAGTATATAGTTTAAAAAATGTAGATACAGTTATATAAAGTTGAAAACCTCAAAGCTTTAACAGTCCTATTACTAAAAAAAATGTAAACCAGACCTGTTTTTTTATTAGGAATATGTCAGTTTTGAGGTAGTGTTACATGATCAAGTTGTACTGATGTAATATTATCATACAAGTATTTGGTCTTGTTTTTTCCTTATTGGAACAAGAGATAAAGGTGTAAGAGCACACAACTTCAAACAGGTTATGTACATTCACAACACCAGAAGATCAGTAAGTAAAATAGGATTGTCTGTTTAGAAGACCCCCAAGCACAGATTATCTGGGTTTTGATGAAAAGAACAAAATTATTTCCAACATAACCATTCTACAAGTAAGGGAGATACAAGGCCCACAACTATTCAGACTTATAGAAGTGCATGAAGTTAATCTCCCATTTAACACCAGTGAAGTCCTTTTTACATTCTTACAGTTGCTTCATTGTTCTGACTGAATTCAACCACTATGAGGTCTTTTGAGGAAAAAGACAGTGCTTTGTTCAGGAGATGACTGAAAAGTGCTTTACTACTGTAATAGAGCATTATGTGCCAGCTGCAAAAGAAGCTAAAACATTATTGAATTCCAGGAAGGTGTTCTGTCCCCATTCCTCCACATGCACTCCTGTGCTTAATCACCATTTTAAATAGTAGTGAGGCTGATGCTTCTGTGTCACACCCAACACATGGGATATACATGAGCAAAGCTGAATTCTCCATGACCTGCTTTTGTGTGGAGTTGATGAAATAGCTACTTTTCATAAAATCAACCATTCAAGGTGTTCTCATGGGGAACAGAAATTCAAATCTAATTTAGCCGGCTGGCTGGATTGTGTTAACTGATCCACTTCAACACAGAAAGTTGTGAGTCTTTGTTTATAAATTGCCACTCTTAACTTCTAGATGCTAGATTGCACAACTGTTATCAGAGCTTGAAGAGCAAGACCAAAAGTCTGGAGCGAGTCCTAACCCTTGAGATTCTTGTTATCATCTGCCACTGTAGTACATGCAGGACTACTGCAGAACAGGCTGCCTAACAGCATTTGTAGTAGGAAAAGGCTTTCAGAAAAGAAGTAAGTGAAATTTAATGTGCTCCAGAAAAATAAGTTCCCAGTTCTTGAGTGTAAAATGGAAGCTCTGTTACATATGCTGTCCACAATGGGCGGTAAATTAAAATGTAATGGCAATTTTCCTGTGCATGTAACAGAAAAAAGAAAAATCAACAAAACCCAAGAAAGTCAGAGGACAATCCAGATATTAGGAACTGGGGAAAAAATAAAGACTGAATGCCTTTAAATAACTAGAAAGCATTTTGAAAGCCCAAAACTTTCAGAATGCAAAGGAAATTGAGTTGTTAAAACATAAATTATTTCTCTTTTATACCGAAATAGATTTCAGACAATAAACTGATTCTTCTGCATTAACTTATTTTGATTTTCGTTTAGGTTTCTCCCAGAATTCAGTCGTACTTCTAGACACAAAAAGGTAAACATCCATACTACAGTATTAATATTATGCCCTATATCAAAGAAAACTTGAAGGGTATTTTCATTTATTTTTTTTACTTTATATCTCTTGACAGAACTTTTTGTGGATTTTTTTCATTGCTGCCAATAATTACTTTCCATTTGTTATGACTCAGTCATTTAGAGAATAGTTGGGGTTTTTTTTGTTGGTTGGTTGGTTGGTCAGTCTTTTTTAAGGAATAGTGCTTTTAAAACCATAAAAACTAGTGAAGATATGCAGAATAAATATGGTGCAACTTTAACTTTGTCAAGCTAATCTGATTGCAGGTTGATAGTACTTCTTTAAGTTTGGACCTACCATGGTTAAGTCAATCCTGTATTTCTATTTATAGTAATAGTTGATTACTATTTTGCTAATATCACATGTATAACTCAGAAAAGACTTTGTTTCGTACGCCACATGAAGTCAATGCCAATGTTTCCAGAGCTCTCAGTATGGCAATCCTAAAAAAGAAACAAGTGCGGTGTTTGAAGTTTCTTTTTTTTTTTTTTTAAAAAGGAGTCTTCACACCTATGCTGTTTGCAGTGAAATTATGGATAATGTACAGTAGTATATCTATTCTGTATTAACATGTATCAATCTCTTTACAGAATCTTCTGGCAAAGAAAAGCAACATTGGACAAACTTTTAAGTAATTTTAAACCTTACTATCTATGAAGGTGAAATTGACCCAGGTATTTTTAAGACCAAATGAAGGTATGTTGAAGTCAGTGAGGCAACTGCACTTATTTCCTTTATGTCCCAATCTGTATTCTGGAAAAATGTATGTACACATATGTACATATACACACACACTTTTATGAAGCTCTTGTTTTTAGTAATTGTTTCTATTTGACTGCTTCACCTCACTCCCAAAGAAACAGTGGATATAGTGTCTCTCTCTTGTTACTCTGTTTCTTTTGTTACAATTCTCCATTTGCTGCCATGCAGCATGAGCACTAAATAAGACTGTGAAAAGCCTTAAATGAATTATAGACCTGTATAATTAATATCTGCTATGCTTTCTAGAAGTATTAAAGCACAAGATGTTATCGCTTCTCTTAGCCTTACACATTTAAATTTTAATTCATCTAAGGACAACTTTCACTGGTGAAAAAGCACTACCTGGTCAAAACAAGACCTTTTCTTTCCAATTAGAAGCACCTGTCTTATACAGGGAAGGTTTAATTGTTTTCAGAATAGCTTCATTAACTTCTGAAAGTGTTACCAATACAGGCCTCCCTGGAGCCAGGATGCTAATTAGAAGGAAAACTGGCCTTACAGTAGTTGAAGAATTGTGTCTTCTTTAAGAGAGTGGGAAGGCTCATTCAGTAATTGACAGCGTTGCTGCCAGAAAGTAGGAATAACTGCCAGTTATGTGAACTGGGAGAATACCTGTGACAAATGAGTTATTTCCACAGTCAAATAGCCTCATCAGGCAACCAACAATAGTAAGCCTAACAATGATGAAGTAAACACTGTTAAGATGTCCATCAAATCCCATGCGATCCAGGCAATGTCCTTTATGGCCAGCATCATCTGTCACCTCCGATGTCCCTAACTCTGAGGGTTAGGCATGTTTGGAAGGTGCCACGTGAAAGCTTGGATTGCTTCCTTAGGCAGCCAGAGTGTCAGTAGTAACCCGTCTGGCTTTCATCACATTTTTGCTGATTTTATATTAAAGCTGTTGTTAAGTCTGACCAAGAAAATATATACAGGACTAAGAGTAAATATGAAATGTAAACAAAAACAGAGAGATGAATCATAAAAACATAGATCCTTTTACAAGTTCACAGTATCAAGACTTGTTAATATAATTTTAAGTTTTGTATCAATGGTCAGGCCTTTAGAATCTGGATTTAAAAATACCTGAATTAAAAAATAGGCACTGTGGGGAAGGAAAGTACCCCAAACTTACTTGTAAGAATCACTACCTGATGAGTGAGTAGGAATATTTTTGGTCAAAAATAAATTACTGTAATCATCAGTCAGATCCTTGAACTTCCATATTTTTTCCCAATGAGGTCTGTTCTTTTAAGCATATCCTAAAGGATTTCTCCAGAAAGCAGAAATGCATTATAGCTGCTACTGTCCAATGAAGGGAGGGTAAAATAAAATCCAGATCCCATCTAATGACTCAGGCTTATTTGCTTTTTGGTCATCACAACAATAAGACTGCCCAATATGAATATTTTCTGGCAGTTTAAAAATTTTGACAGAAGAAAGTCCACTTTTGTGTCCTTGTCAGACAAAAGCACAATGGAAATATATGTACATGCTTCTCAATGTAAACAGGGACCACAGTGTGAACAGCCAAGCATGTAAACACGAACTCATTTAGTGACCACAAGTGGTTGTGTATCTCAGAAGCATACTGTGAGTAAACTAAATTGTGCCTTTGCCAGGGCTGAGATGTGACTGTGAGCTGCACCCAGAAATCTGGCCAAGACTGTCAATGCTAAAGAAAGTTTCTGTGTTCTTGCTGGCATTTGAGAAGTTGTGAGCTATGATCTGGACTTGCTATGTTGGCAAAAGAGTAGGAAAGGTCACCCTATCTCAGCTGTGAAACTGTCAGTAACAAAAAGATAATCTTCCTCGGTCTGTCTCAACGGCAGTTACAGGGAAGTTGATGCTAAGGTCAAGCAACAAGGCAAGACCAATACTAGTGCCAATGAACCTGTCAACATGAAACACCTCTTTTTCAGAGAAGTACTTTAACGCTTCAATATTCTGTGATTTAGACTATCTTGACCCAGTAGCGTTTTTTTCCATTGATTCTTAGGTGAAACTAAAGCTGTCAGACATACTAGAGGCCAAGCAGACAAGGCCGTACCCAGAAAAAGGACAGTCCTTCAAGTCTGAAGGTGACACTGAAGTAATCCAGCAACAAATACAAAAAACCTCAACCAATACAATAGATTCTTTACATTCTGTGTGGGTACTTGCATTTCTGAGCTTGGCAGCCACGCCATTGCTGGCATGGCTACTTATTCTAAAATTGCAGTCTGTATCAGATTGTGTAACTGAGGAAAGGAATAAGCTTTTGCTATCATGAATGACATCAGAATTCAGTTCCTGCAGCACCTAAAGGAAATGACCAGACCAAGCACAGTTTCCAATGAAATCAGCATGCGTGTAAGTCAGGTAAAAGAATTTCATCTATGGAGAGGGAAAAATATTTTAAACATCACTTGTCCAACCAACATAAAAGATCTCAGTGCTGGAATCGGAAATTATACTGACATGGTGCCCTTTGCCCGTGCTGACAATATTTTCAAGTGTGCTGTCTTACTGTTTTCTATGCCAGCTTGATATTACAGTAGTTCCAATGAGAGGGAAAAGCTGTAGAGATTTTTCCAGTACCAGGCTTGATGCCAATGGTTATTTGAAACTTTTTCCCACCTTCTTCTACTCAGCATAACCAATCAGAAAATAGATGCAGCCAACCAAGTGATCAGCAGCAGGAGGTACTGTATTTCCTTACCTTCTCCCAGACCAAGGTGAAAAAGATACCACTTCTTGAGAATGGGCTTCATGCCAAATAGTGGTAGCTTTGCTATGGCAATTAATAGGCTGTAATATAGGAGTTGTACCCTGTCTTTATCAGTTAGCTCATTGAAAGGGAGGACTAACTGCAAGTCGTCTTTCTGCAGCATAATCTATGATAAGTTTGAGAGGTAGGCCACATATTACTGGGTCATCAGCAATTGGAGCCTCAAAATCCTCTCAGAATTCTCCTGGGGAACAATGCTACCAATGTGTAAGCATTAAAAAAAAAAAAAAAAAAAAAAAGGATTTTACTTATGTAAGCCTTTAAAAATTCATATATGCTTAGTAGAGAATTGATAAAAGGGAAGAGCTGCAGCCTTCGAGAATGTACACCCATAAAGTGAGCTCAGACCTCTTCTTCTTCCTTGACTAGTCTAACACAGCAACTGAGAAAGCTCACGCTCCTTTGAATTGTTACCAAGCTTTGCGTATGCTGATCCCTGACAGCAGTTGTGGGTTTTTTTAAATTTTCTTCTTCTTCTTTTCTATCCACCACTGCAGGAGCAAAACTGAGTTTTTTCTAAGCTGGTTACCTCTCTACTCAAGCCCAAGTAGCGATGGATACTGTGAAATTAACAATGGTGAGTTTATTTCTTCCACAGGAGACAGAAAGAGAACAAAAGAGGTTTGATAGGGGGTTGGAATACAAGGTGGATACCCGGATTGTCTGTATGAAGAAATCAGAGGTTGCTAAGAGAGATGAGGATACTAAAGAGTGCCCTGAAGTCTGCACCTGACCTTTTTGCACATCAAATAAAATCATTCTGTGATCATGTAACTTGGAATTGTATCATAATCTGAAAAGAAGGGGTATCAGATTCTGTTTGCATGAGAATTTAGTTGTCATTTTCTAACTTTGTGTACTTGAATTTGCAACCACAGTGATGTTCTGTTAATGTAGTTTTTGTGTGTAAGGCTGGATATTACAGAAGAAGAATGGAGAAGATGAAGTCTTAATGAATTTTTTGTTGTTTCAAGCTCGTACTGATTGCACTGCTCACAAGTGCCTATATGAACAGGAAGCTTTTTTCCCTGGTTTCTTTCTAGTGATGACATTTATAGAAAAACCTAATAGGCACAAATAGTGTCAGACACCTAGATGTCTTTTATGCCTTTGAAGGTCTCAGAATGTTATGACACCCCAAACCATTTATATCTAGATTCTGCCATCAGATTTAGGGGTTGCTCCCTGACATAATACTCCTAACAGGTATTCTTGCTTCTGAGCATTTTTGAAGAAACTGGGACTAATGAATTATGGTTTTTTGAAGAATATTTTGACAGCATCAGTATAACATGGCATGAACAGGAAGAAAATCCTATCCACCAGTATACATATGGTAAAAACTTGGATGCAAGTGACACCTGCATGACAAATTGGGTGCTAGAAGACACAGTTATCATTGCTTGATTTCTATCTGTGTGCCCCATTATCTCAGTAGATCAATTGTTTTATATACTAGTAATCAGGTACACACAGTGATTCTTTCGTTAATCTCTCTCGCTACTGTTGAGCAGATTTAAACTCAGAAGAACAAAAGTTGTGGCCTGCCCTTCCTGCAGTAACTTGCAGCAGAATGTCCACGTAACTAACTTCAGGTGACAAAATGTCAAATCCAGCAGAGGCACAAGCAGAGCATACTGTCTTAAGACATTAGAAAGCTGATTTGAAAGAGGAATTACCCCAGCTGAATTAAAATTATGTTCCAATCAGTTTTCTAGACCAGTGTTCCTTCTGCTAGGAAAGGAGGTAGCTTTTTAGAAAACACTAATTTTCACTTTCCTTTGCTGCAAAGAATAGCCTCAGAAGAAGGACATACTTGAAGCCAATTGTCACAAAATGTTTGGGGTTGGCCAGAGAGCTTGCGACTTCACAAATATGCCTCAGATATGCAGTGCAATGGAATTTCAGCATAGTGTACATCTCTAATATGCTTAACATGCTACTTTAAAGGCATTCTTTGAAGAAAATTTCAGTACACCAAGTCTCCAGCCTGTCCACATGGTAGTTGTGCCATTCTGCACCAAGTCCAGTGAGAAAGTGACACTTTCTACCCTAGAATCTTAACATTGGGCTGATTAACATCCCTTAAATGACAGGATTACACAAAAAGGTCAGTAGCCCCACAACTCTGAGCTTGCCAATTTTGATGCAAACATATAGATACCTTTTCTTTTTTGATACCTTCTTCCCCCCTTACTTTTGTAAACAAAAGTTTAAAATCCAAAAGGGAATGTTTGCAGACCCTAGGGCATCAGCCTTTCTCTGGAGACTGAAGATGGTTATCTCAAAACAATGTGTCAGTTTCTTAGCTGGCTGCTAAATCGAGGAATCTGAAAGCAATATGCATGCTTCCATTAGGTGTGTGTAATTTCACCAGGGACAGAAAGATATGGATGAAGTGGGAAGAGTAAATACAGGAGGATGAGTAGTTAATAGAACTTACTAAGAAATACAATACTAAAAATATCCTGTCCCCACCAGTTTAAATTCACACCTACTCCTCTCACGAAAAGAGAAAAAAGAAGTTTCCATCTTCAGTTTTCAAAATTTCATCTGTCTTCTTGGTACTAAGCACCAAATCTTCAGCTGGCAGATGTCATCAGACAGTGCTGAAACTTTACCATATTTCTGAAGGATCCATTCTTCAACACCAGGTTGCCAACTTGACTGTCAAAATCCCAAATGACTCTCAGTGCTACTTGAGGGCAAACAATCGCCGCAGTTGCCTGGGGACCTTGCACAATGTTGTCAGCCTGACAAAGCTAAGCTGGGCAGAAGAGCAAACCCTTCTGCAGATGGGTAGAGTGTGTGCTTCATTCCTTAGCCTCTTCCTGTAGCTACTACGGATGTTAACAGCTCTGCCTGCAGTACTGCTGCTCAAACCTATTGCTTTCCTGAGACCTGGACATTAGTTCCTGATGAACCACATCAGCAGTACACTGGGTCTTTAAACCTGTCAAAGCAAACCACACACCACACTGCAGCGTGGACTGGGAGGGTGCAGTGAGTAAAGAGGAAGGAACCAAAGAGTCGCATCAGGCACTTATAAAGTTTAGGTGAAATGAACACATCAGTACAGCAGGCTGGAATGCAACTGGAGGAAATGCGGGCACAAATGTCTTTTTGACTAGTTAATGAGAAAAATTACATAGCTTCTAATTGGCATGCATGTTACAAACTACGCCCCAAACAAATGGAAATTAGATAGGTTTCTGAACATGCTGTGTAACGTGAGTCCAAATGAACAGGACTCAGAGGGAGAGGAAATTACAAGTGAATTTTAGCAGTCACTGCAAATTATCTCAAGTAGGTTCTTTTTATTTACATGGTTTTGTGATGTCAAGCTGCAGGAGCTCAGAAATTTTCCAGAGCTACTTGCAAGTGCTATGACTTAGTGGAGGTCTGAGGCAATTTGGGGCAAGACTGAAGATCCCATCTCTAGCCTCAGTGAATTACCAAAGATTATGGCTGCTGAGACCACAACTCTGAAAAAGCTATACAGACATGCAAAATACTGCATGTTGCCAGTTTTCCTGGAGAAATCAAGGCAACTTTCGTAGGAATATGTAAGCCTTTTCAGCAGACTACCCCCAGGTGTGGACCAGGTAAACTGTGGTTCAGCAGGCTGCTTTGTCTATGCCAGGGCTGTGGAAAACCAGGCTGACTGCTGTGACTGCAGCTGTCACCACCCGGAGAACAGGCAGGATGCCTGGTGAGATGTCCACTGCTGGGTTTCAGAGGCCTCTCCAGCAGTGCTGTGTCCAAAAACATGGCACCCACCCTCTTAGAGTTGCTGGAGGTGGACACTGTCCGCATGGTCTATAACCTGCCTCCCTCCAGTTCCTTTCCCACAGGAATAGCAGCCCCATCCATGGTCCCTCTGCTTTGAGACAGAAACATCACATTTTGCATATGTTGTAAGAAGGGTTCAGATGGCTGTGCTTTGCAGGACGGGGGCTTACATGTATACCAGAAATGCCCTCTGATTTAATTATAAAAATTGGTGTGTCCTGTTCACCTCTTCTGTAGGTTTTATCAAACAAGCAAACAAAAAAGGCAGCTTCTGAAGAGATTTGGAATGGTGGAATGTGACCCAATCTGGGACAAAACGCAAACAGAAGGCGAGTGAAAATAAAATGTGCATGAACCATTTGTCATTATTAGAGACTGTTGGGTAGGTTTGCTACATATACTTGTACACTTAAATGCTTTTTAAAAAAAAAAAATTCTAGAAAAAGCTTGCTACATTTTTCTCTATCAAGAAATACTACCTAAAGGTATTACTCTTAGTAGTTCTGGGTAAGAGAGAAGTAATTTCATACAGTGCTATTCACATTCCATACAACTAAACTCACCACCTTTCTAAAAGCAACAGTCAAAACAACCCTCCCTCCCAGGCAGAGACATCCATAAATTCTTTAAAACCTTATCTCGTGTTCACATACACACAAAATAAGGGTCTGATTGTGTTCTGAACTGTGAGACTTGGTGAATGAGTGATGCAGAATCCCCTCCTAGAATTGCAGGGTCTCCACTAAAAATGCTTGTATGTCTCATCAAGTACTGAATCTCTCCACTAATTTTGGCAGGAATTTGCTCTGTTCCCCTACACTTACCAGTCCCTTTATTTGAAAAAAAAAATTAAATAATCTGACTTAATTATCACGTAAGTAATTGTTTCAGAGAGAACCAAAAGATGCAGGAGTAAAGAAGAACTAGTTAGGTGTAATCTACTGCTGGTGTTATGAAAACATTGCTTTGGGAAATAAGTAGTAATCTGTATGTGATACAGAACTAGTTTTTGTTTGACACGTGTTCTCTTCAAAGGAGAAAAAAGAAATCAACCTAACCTGCACTTCTGCAGTTAAAAGAACCTCTTTTCTAAAATTGTGATCTATTCAGTTCATGTTTTCAGATTCACTTGATTTATTAAAACAGTAATTCATGGGTGCAATTGGAAACATCTGGGCAATGGGAGGGAATAAAAGGTAGCCAGAATAAGGAACAGGAGTGCAGACAAAGCACTGAAGCACTTTGCTGCTTATTTCTTGGTTTTGGGGTTTGTTTCCCCCTTTATGGCTTGTGTTGCTGGGATTTACAGTCTAAAAGCTTTAACTCATTGTTAGTGCTGGTTCTCATCTGGGAATATATACCTTTAAATGCTCATATATTCAGTATGCACTAAAAATCAGCAACCTTTTTGTACACTGCTATTCTATAAAAAGTGTAGGGAATGCCCATAAGAGTATCTTTTCCTTTAGCAAAAAGACACAGCCTGATTAGAACATTACATGATCTTAATACGCTTTTGGTATCCTTGGTATCTAAGGACTTGACTCCTAAGATGATGGTGGTAATGGCATGCTGGAAAGCATGAGATTGCCAGTCTGATGACTTTTTCATGGGTTGTCTAGAACTGATGGGTAATGCTAGACAAGAAGGCACACATGGAGGGAAAGGACTGCTGCCAACAGTAAAAGAGTCACTGTTGCTCCTTCCTCTATAGCTATGACAAGAAGCCAATGTTCCAGCCATAAGTAGGCAGAGGTTGGTGGGGGATTAGGAACACTGACAGATAACTGGCCTCCAGAGGAGGTTTGGAGTGTCTAAGCAAGAAGATGGTCTTTGAAGACAAGTCCCCAAAAGTGAGTATATAAAAATAAGCATTAACGCATGGGGGGGGGGGGGGGAATGGGAGTGGGGGTTGAGAAGGGTAAGGCAGGGAGATGAAATTGCAGCATGGTGAAAGAAAAGGTGGAGGTGGACAATGGAGCCAGAGACCTATGCAAAAATAAATGCAAAGGATGAAGGAAAAAGCGACTACTCTTTCAGAAAACTGAAGGAAGTAATTAAAATGATATTTGGGAGAAAATTGTAGAGAAGAACCTGGGAAGACTAAAAATACCTCAATCACAGCCCACAGGATTTCCCCATGCACTGGCTAACTCAACAAATCTCATCCAATTTGTGGAACATTCAAAATACCTTTAGTTACTTTTGTAATCTCCTCCCTGGAAATAGAGTACACATTCTATACTACTAAAGATGTGTCTCACAAGTGGAAGTAGTGATTAATTTGACAAGTAATTAACTATTGACCCCAACTGTCTCATCAGTAACCAACTTGAATAGAGAGACCAGTGAATGTGATGACAGGCAGTGGAACATTAATGAGTAAAATAATGATAATCCTATAGAGGTTAAATAGAAATGACAAAACAGCTATGTTGGCTCTTGCCCACTCTGAGCTTGTGCACTAAAGAGGGTAGTCAGTTAGTCGCCAAATGTTACACACCAAAGCAAAAGTTAAGACAAAAAGGCTGAGCCTATCCCTGATCTGATCTCTTATAAAAAAGAGCGTTTTGTGAATATCCACTCTGAGTATAAATGACGTGAGAATTTAAGCAAGAATTGATATATTTGATTTATAAGTACAGTGTAGAGAACAATCCCTAATCTTTCAAGAATTCTTTGCATCTTTTCAAGGACTCCTGCTCCTTTTTGCTACCCAATATGGATCATGCTGAAAGTAAATTCCTCTACTGAATGTCAGCATCTCCAATAATGCATTAGCATCTTATCCAAGCAGATTGTTCCAAGAGATTTTAAAATGGTTGGTACATTTTATATGCAGCAAAAGTCTCTAGAGGTGTCTGTTTATCTTTGTCTGCTGTTAATTTGGCAAGGACAGAAGCACTAGGCTTCATCACAGACTAAAACTGTGTCAAGACAGGATGAACTTATGATGAACATGAACCACTGAGACTAATAATATGTAATCGTGGCAAATGTTTCTCCCACATGGGCGCTCACAATTCTTCACACCACAGACACTGAGAATATTTGCAGCTGCTTTTGTCCCTCCCTGTAAACTGATGAAGCCCCCACCAAAATGCAAATGAAAATGCTGCCTTTGTCATAGCACCAAGGTCTCATCCTTTCTGCTTCCAGCTTTATTAACAGAAAGATTGTTCGGAAAAAAAACCAACCACGTCAACAACCAATACACCGAAGCAAAGGAACTCAGAGCAAGAACTTAGGCTTAGCTGTTGCTGGAGCTTTCCTTCTCTGAGAACTTTCTCCCAAATATTCAAAATCTAACAGTCCGCATCTGCCTCCAGCAGGCAGCAGGAGACTCTGGCAGGTTCCAGTCTCCTATGAGTCTGGGGCAACAAGAGGTTCCTGCTCATTTGTCAAGTCCAATTTGAAGTTCAGCTGAAGACTTTTGTGTTATGAGGGTTTCACAGCCCCTTTCTGCAGAATGCAATGCAGATGAAACATTTTAATTAGCAAAAGGATATTGGAGAATTTGCAATGCAAAATTAGACCTGATGATAAAATTGCAGAGGGAGCATTTTTAAGAGAAAGAGAAATAAATGTCACGTTGGGCTTAGAGTCCTCAGAGACAGAAAGTAAGAAGTGGAACTGTGACTTCAAGGGTCTTTGGAAAATGGCAACTTAATCCTTGAAGAATGCAGCAACAAACCAGCTGGTAGGGAGGGGTGATGCCAGATGCTGCAACGTCTGCATTGAGGTAGGAGAGGAGCAGATGAAGTAAAGGAAATGTTGTTCCAGAATAATAGACAGCTAGAGGAATATTACTTCAGGAAATAAAAGTATATGAAAAAAAAAAAATACAGTGGTCCAGCATACTGGAAACTGAAGGTTAATGCAGAGCTCTATTGTCTCCTAAAGACAGAGACAATTTAATCTTAATGGGAATTTTATTATTGTTGCCCATCTCTGTGACACAGGAGGTTCATGTCTCTGGGATCTCAGAGACCAAGTTACAGCCAGCCAGCCATTGCCCCAGAGAGTGACAGAGGAGAAAGTCTTGTAGTGCTGGTGACAGGATTTCCATGGAGGATGCAGAGGGGAAAGAAAAAATAAAAAAAGATGCTTTGAAGATGCTGTACACAATCATTTAAGTTTCAAGCTGGAACTGATGTAAATCTCACACTGAGAATGAAGGATGACAGAGTTGCTGTGGGACCAGCAGCCAGCAATGGACCACCTCATGAAGACAGTTTTTCACTTACACATTAACTTCACCATATGTAGTTTTCAGTCCTGTTGATGATGCATCCTTATGTTTCTAGCAGCTGCCTATGCACAGTATGTATTATGGTAGAGGAATAATGAATCAGAGAATGCTTTCTCATGAGACCAAGCTAAGCAAGATGCCTGTCTGGTGGTAGCCAGCTTCTTTACTAATGAAAAATTCAAACCATTACACTTCCTTCATTCTAGGACTGGCTCCAACACTCAGCCTCTGCCCTACAGAAGAGCTGACAGTTAGACCAATTTTAAAGCATTCAAATCTCCTAGGCTGGACTGCATCTTTCCCAAAAGAAGCAGAACTGAGCTTAAAAACCAAAACAATATACCCTAAACCCACTAGTTTTGTCACTAGACAGGTACCTAATAAAGGAGTGTTTTAAACCACTTTTCCCTGACATCCCTTTCACCTGTGACTCTTGACTTCAAAATCAGCTCACAGGAGCGCTATAATCACAGAAGCAACAATATCAAGCCCTGACCCCCCTTTCTGGCAAACGCAGCCGGAGGGACAGCTGAGAACATGCTTTGTTGGGGTAGAAGCAGCAATACAGAAAGCATTCATTTCCTTAGCAACTAGGACAACCTCTTCTTTAATTAGCACATCATGATCTGAACTTTGCTAATAAAACCTGCCCACACTGCATGCTAACCATGGGTTAGGTAATCTTGCGCTTGCCAACATACAGCAGCCTACCACGCTTCTGCATCCTGACATTCTCCACGCTAGCACTCTGTTCTCAGGTCCCACATCTGCAGGCATGCTGTGGGTGGTGGTAATGAATGATGCATCCTTGCCGTTTCTCACTCTGGACTCATGATCCCGTATCCCATCACACATTTCTCAGGGTTGGCAAGCACAGGGTGCTGTGGAGCAGCTTCTGTGTGTGTTCTCTTGGGATTTGGGAGGTTACTGTCTGTGCCAAAGGAATTCGTTTCCTGGAATTATCTTAGCAGGTACAGTAGAAGAATAAGAGAGCTACCTCACTGCCCAAGCAGCCCCCCTTGGTCTGTCCTCCCTGATTACTACCCTGTGCCACCCTCTTCTGGGGCTTCTTCCCCAGCAGCGTCACTGAGGACTAATAGACTTGGGTAGGAAATCACTAAGATGCAGTGGCACCAACAATTACAGGATACACTCTTCTAGAAGATACATCATATGGGTTTGTAGTGCAATTGTGCTCTGTTTCTGCCCCAATATTAAAAGGAGGGGGGGGATAATTAAATAAAAACCTGATCAAGAAAAACTAAGTATCTGGATAAGGACAAGTTTTGAGAAAAAATAAAAATTAAGGTTTACAAAACCATTGTCATAGCTCAAACTACAGCTCGTACCGAGCCATTGAAATTTCTATCAGCATAGCAATAGCAGTGCCAAGTTTAGAGCAGACAGTAAAACTGGCCTGAGATACCACGTGCTGAAGTATTTATTCTGGGCTGAGTTCTGCCCTGCCATGGGTGTTAAAGAGGTAGAGTCCAAAGCTAGCATAGGTATGCCTGTGTGAAATCCTGCCACTCATGCTCTGAGACAACAGGTCTCACTAAGTGGGAGAAATCGTCCATTCATAAGAGAATAAAACTAAATATTTTTTTCCTAAATGCATTATTTAACTAAAATAAGATTTTAGGCAGCAAACTTTTCCCTTTCCTGTTTTAATGAATTAACCCAGGAATTAGGGAAAGAGCACAAGATCATATGCTGTGCTTAGAGAGCCTGCTCAGCAGAACAGTGGATGAGGCTGTGACTACTTGTGCGATCACCTTCGGTAAGTGTCATACATACGTCAAAGTATGTGTCAGGAGGTTTCTTAATGACAAGATTTACATGTTACAAATGTCGAAGGAGATTGTTTCACAACAAAGCAGAGATGACTTCTTTAGATATTCGGTTTGGGTTGTGGTTTTGGGTGTGGGTTGTTTTGGTTTTTTTTTAATGCATGTTGAATAACATGAACTGAAAGAGAAAGCTGCTGCTAACCTACAAGAAGAGAGATTCCTATTCAAGATACCAGATACTCCTTGTAAATGTACTCTCTGAAAACCAAGAAACTGCACCTCAAGATCAGTAAATTCTCTGAGTACACGTGCATACCTTACAATATCTGCATACATACAATATCGAGCCTATGTTCTCAAAATGTGTTTAATACTTGCAATACTAGCAACAAGGTGCTTTTCTTCTGTGCTTGAAAATGTCAGATGTCTGACAGATCATTGCCCCAACAGAATCAGAGATTCAGAGGAGTGATGTGCTGTGATCAAAGACACATGCCGTGCTTCTGAAAAGGAATTCAGGAAATGCAACTTCAGCTGGTATAAAGAACTGTCACCTCTTTGCTCTGGTTATGTGTATCCCTAAATTAGCCATTAGATAATTCTGCCATTTCACTGAACTTCGGCACATTCTGCGCTGAAGGTATTTGTTCTGCCTTGTCCAGGAGGAAAGGCTTTAATGGTAGTTATGGAAATAGAAGAGAGAATAAAGCTCCCATCCAAATCTTAAGTTTTGTGTATTTTCTTGTCTGACTGTAAAAGTGATATTCCCAAAGGTGTGGAGTCTGGGATATTTTAAAAGTGCTGATGAGCATCATCCTATTGGTAGCTTAATTAAACACTAGATTTACCCATTACGAGAGACAGTTTGTTCCACTACAAAATCCTTTCCTAGTGTATGGAGGCATAAAAAGGAAGTGTAATATTAACTGCATAAACTATTTCTATAAATATAAATATTTCTATAAATAGAAATAGTGATGTCAACTTCCTCTTGTAAAGTGTTTTGAGATCTACTTGTGAAAAGCGCAGTAGGGGCAGGTAATTTCATTATTACTCTGAAAGTCTGTTGCTCCTCTCTGCACTGGCAGGTGCCTCTCTCAACCAATTAAGATAGAGGATTAAAAGGGTGCTATCAATTTAGAATATTTTTCCTTTAGCTGTAATAGTAATAACACCTTGGAAAGCACACAATAAAATTGCTTTCCAAATGAAATCTGACATTCTTGAGCACTACCATTTATTTTCATGCACTGATCCCTCCACCTGTGGAGAGACCTTGCTGACGGTTCCTGCTGCGCTACTGCCCCAGGATACTGGTGATGATACTACATGAAACATCCCCTTGGAAGCCAGCAAGTCTCTTATTGCATCTGTAAGCATCTCTGGCAAGCGGAGCTGCCTCTTTTCTTCCTGTGCAATGGAAGCATGGGGGTACCTCTCTTGCTTATTCCATCCTTTGTTTCATAACAGGACTTAGCCATCGACAGAACACGCTTCCCCAGGTTTCTTTCACATCCTGAATGTGACAGTCACCTCCAGTTGAGCGTCTGTGGAAAGTCTCGCACTCCAGGGCGCTGGCAGGATTAACACACACACAGAAGTTGGGATACTTGGTATATAATGAGAGTCCTGGCTGCTGTGATGTAGAGCTTTGGAGATCTCTTGTAACCTTTTATGGGATTTTAGAATGATGTTGTTGACTAAGACATGGGAATGTGGGGTCCTGTCCATTAAAATCTGGAATTTCTGCATTATTTTGCCTTCCAGTATTTTTGCCTCTGGAACAGGAGGGCCTTCCCACGTGGTGATGACTGGTGGGAGAGAGAGTAGAAGAAAGGCAGCAGATATTTGCTGTGAAGTTTTGCTTCCCACTATTTCTGTTGTGGAGAGATAGCCAGGAGAGTGTTTTCAGAGCTCTCCTTATTCTCCAAGTCTATCTTGTCCTTTCAGAAGAATCTTAAAGGTGTTAGCACCCCAGGCCTGAGGAATTTTGGGTCACTAATGCCCAGGTTAGGGTGCTCGAGGAGAGTCAGGAGATAATTTCATATGTTTGTTTGCCAGAGGACACATCTTTGAGAGGAAAAAAAGCCCAAAACAAGTAAGTGTTTTGGTTTATAAATATTTTTTAAACTGTTAACTCAGGCATGTGAGCTCCTGTCAGCAATTTGCTTTTGCACATAAATATTGAATGGGCTAAACCTGGTAACTTACTGAGTTTCCTGAACAGTGTGCAGATTATATGTGTGTTAAAGCTCTCTCTCACTGGGAGTTTACACAGGTTTTCCTTTAGCTCGAACAGTTGGAGCCTGACTTGCTGGAGAAAGAGTGCTGTGCATTCAGTTCTGTTTTGCCATTATCATAAAATGCTCTGTAGTGACAATGTATAAAGTGAAAAACGGGTGAGCAATGCTAAAAAAACCACCATACCGGTGCTATAATTTGTTGACTTGTTTAAAACTCATCCCTGAAACGGATTCCTTTGAGTGATTGACTAACTGTACAATGGCCACAACTCTTGCCAGAAGCCTCTTGTTTGCTGAAGTGTTAGCTGAAGTCCCCAAAACCTTGTTTTACATTCATCCACAGCACAGCGTGAGCAGGAGCCCCTCTGTCTCCCATAGCCAGGACACACACGTTTGGCCAGTCAAGGGGGCTGTCAGGGTCAGCATTCTTAATTGCTTTATAACTGGATTCTGTGTTGGGCCACTTTGTGTGCATTTATCAGCAAAGTCCAGGTCAAGACCTGTCAAACAAAGCTTTCCCAAAAGTGCCACAGCCCTTTCCACACTCCTTCAAACTTTGGAGGACCAACATTTTTCTTCATGGCATTTGTGGACAAGGGTAACATTTACTTCAGATGAAATGTATTTCTGTAAGACTGACGGAGGGCCCCTATGGTCTTGCTTGCCTGTGGGAGCAGGGCAAATGGAAATGCTAAGGGCAAGTCTCTCTCAGACCTGCAGTCTTGTTTCTTTTTGATCGAGTGTGTGTTTCTTTTTTGTTCTTCCCTTAAGCAATTAATTGAATTCCTGCAGCAGAGGAAGGCTTGTTGACTTACGGAGTACACACACAATGGAAAGGTTACTTCAGTCAGCGGGGGGAAAAAAGGGGGGAAAAAAAAAAAGAAAGAGAAAATGCTGCCCAAATCATATGTGCACATCTAGAAAAGGAAGATCTTCTACTCATAAACAGGAGTGTCAAACAAGAGCTCCTTCAAGGCACCACCAGCGGTCCTTCTAGATGACTTACTGGTTTTAGCAGTAACATGAGCACACTTCAGAACCCCATTCCTAGATCAGAACCCCATTTTGTCAGCAATTGTACAAATAATCCCACACTGCCCCCTAGTAGGAGATCTTACAGCTCTTCAGGAGAGTACACAGAGCAATTACCAGGCCAAAAAAAATGTTTCTAGTTTACAAAGAAGATCACACAATAAGTATATTCTTTGACTGGACACACAATAAGAAATTATTGAACTCTCACTAAAGTTGTTGGTTTTTTTTTTAAATTTATGGAGAAGTTCTTCCCTCGTATTGCTGGTATCTCCAAAAGTGCTTGTGAAAATGCAGCGTGAGAATGAAAGGTTGATCTTAAATTCTCGATGTGAATATACACTGTCCTTTTGGTTCTGGGAGAGGTCAAGTGGGAAGAGTCACAGAGAAAGTACACATCTCTAGTAATTACTTCTGTGAATGAGAAAGAATGTAATAAAAGCAGGCCATTAATGGACTTCAGTAGTGTTCACAGTCAAAGTACACGAGCCTTGTATCAGCCAGAGGTTGGGAGGGCTAAAGCAATTTCACCAGCTGTGTGATCTTTCTATCACTGGATTAAGAGGTTGATGGGTGGGAGCTTGATTCTGAGAAAACAGCCTCTCTTGTAGAGTCTTCATGTGTGCAAGCATACACAAATGTTTGATGTCCCTCCAAGAGCAAGGACAGTGAAGGTCATTAGTATGAATGCTTTGATTGAGTACCTTAGGACATGACAAAGCAGCAACCACACCCTGGATGAAATCTCTTCAATGTTTCTGAAAGGTGCAGAGGAGCTGTGGGAGGTTAGCTGAAAGAAAAAATAAAATGAAGGGGTTTAGTTAGTTCTTAAAATAAGGTTAAAATATTTCATACCAACCTGACTTGCTATTCTTTGAGACAGCCAGCCACAGTACTAGTTTTTAAATTCCAGCAAGAAATTCAAAGGTGTCTGAAGATACCTCAAGCCATAATGAAATACTCATGGCCTGGACACAACTTTGTGCACAAGCCCGTGTGTATAATTAGCGCATGCAAAATCACCTGTATTTAATGGTATCTGAGTATTCCAAGGCAAATTCAGTATCTTGCTCACAAAATTCCTTCTTTTCAGAGACTGCACGCCCATTGCTTTCCACATAATAGAGGTAATTTATTTCCCTGTTGCATCACTTTGAAAATGTGGCTGTTTCTGGAATGCTATGAAGCCAAATGGTTTAGATATCTGGCCAAGACTAAGTTCGTGAAGTTGGAGCAAGTAAGAGTTCAATTCACTGCCAGTTCCCCAAATAGCTGTACTGTGCAAGTCCACCTAGTACTTTCTCTGTGCAGGGCAACACTCTTTATTTGCCCTTGGACCTTTTAGTTGTATATCATTTTGCTAGTGCTTTGTTAACATGCTAGAGGAAATTTGACACACTTCATCTGTGATTTTGCACCAGGTCGCGAAGCAGCCCTTTACTCAAAATCAGCCTGTGGCTGCACAGAGGTAAGCGAAGTTTGCAGTCTTTGTATTGAACAGAGCTGTTGCTTGAAATCTCCACCCACAGATATAGTGAAAACTTGACTGGACAAGGCTTTTAGAAACTTGACATAAATCTGAACTCTGTTTAAAGCAAGAGGGTTGGATCAGATGACCAGCTGAGATCCTTTCCAATCTGAACTGTTCTGTGATTTTTCCCAGGTCAGCCATGACAATGAGCATGATGCAAAGTGGAATTAAAAGCAGACGGCCTAATTCATCAGAGCTTTGTTGGGCCAGGCCACCAAAGAATGTCACCTCATCAAACAAATGTTTGATGACAAGTGGGGTGTTATGGAGTGGGGACACAATCCTCTGTGAATGGTGATCTCAGTCTTGGGCAAGCAGCTGTCACCCACATTCAGCCAGGCAAAAGCATCTCCTTCCTGTAGATTTCAAAGCGTCCTCAGCCCCACCTCAGGTGCTGAAAGGAGTAGTAGTTCCCTGCTCATGATGGTCCCTAAGTGTACACAAGAAAGGCTTGCCCTTGTGAAAGAAGTCTTTTGACTGTAGGGCTTGTCTTACTTTCCAAAACCAGTATCACTGTCCCACCAAACTGCCAATGTAAGTGAGTTTGGGACTGCTGTCAGAAAAGCCACCAGCAGCAAGACTCTTTCCCTATTCTAAGCAACGTAGCTATGCTAGCAAGCTCCAAAGGTGGCTATAAGTCTTGTTACTGAGAACCTGACTGAGAGTGCTCTAACTTGAGGAAATTAGAGCAGCCCCCAGAAACGTTGCTGCCTTTTAAACAAGAGCCCAGAGCAGTATAGACGTGATGGGTATGATTAACTTCTCCAGATAGATCTTGTCTTAGCGTAGGTGTCTAAAATAGGTCAAATGATTCACAGCCTAAAATTCCTGCTTAAAAGGGAGTCTGCTTGCCTTGCTCAAACATATATGTCTCTATTACGAGTTATTCTCACCAGACATTTCTAATACTAGACCCGTGTAGGGATGGTACATATATGTTCCTATATCAATATATCAAGTAGTCAATATAATGAAACAAGATACTTCAATACATTCAAAATAATTGTCAGTTTTTCTTAAGTTTTCCTAGGTGGGAGTTTTATCGCTTCTGGACTCCAGAATGAAGGCAGGTGTCAATTGCCCACGAAATGGTGTGTATTTTTCTGGAGAGCTCCAGACATTTGTCACTTAATTGTGACCAAAGTGTCCTCCATCTTCCAGATCCCCAGCTCTCTCCTATCTTTAGGGTCAACACGTGACAGGAGCTGCATATTTTATATCCAGGAAAAGACAGCTGTAAATATGAGAGGAAGGACTATGTGGCATTCTTCTAAATCTGGTAAATTCTTTCACTAACATTGTAACAGTGTCTCTTATTTTATCTGAGAAAGGATTCATTTCATTTCCTCAAGAGAAACAGCAAATAGCTTTTCACAGTGTTCAAAGGTCATATGGTTCATATTAATTTCATTCATAGGTCTGGCCAAATAAATCAAATCACACTGCACTGGTCTCCCATTATTCTAGTTTATTTCATAAAGAACACAGTCTTTGCTAGGATTTTTTTAAAAGCCAGGGGATAACAGCCAACACACACACATACACACACATAGAGTTCACCTTCCTTGAAAGCAAATAGCATTATCACTTACAAACAAGTTTTTACTTCATGCATGGACAATCGCTAGTCTACAAAAATTGTGTCTATAACTTTGATCACGATATACCACTGTGCTTGCCCATCACAGCATAAAGTTTTTATGCGGTTGTCTCAGCACTCCAAAACACATCTATATAGGAAATAGAAAAATTTGGGAATTCTGCTGAGCAAAGTCTACCAGAACAGAATTCCCTACCTGAAATGCCATTCTGGATGTTTGGTTTACCCAGCTTTGAAACAATCCACAGCAAGGTGTTTTAAGCATGCATATGCACATATACCTGCATAATGGATATATGGAAAGATTCAGATGAGGGAAAATAATGTTTGTGTCTTCATATTTTCATAATTTCTATAGTAAAAGATGAAGACCAAGACTCTCAGTGATCATCAGTGTTTCAGCATTTCCAAGTACCCACCACAAAGGATCCCTAAGTCTTGAATAATTCACTCTCTCACAAGATCCCTTTAAGGTATTTCAAACTAAAGCAACCAGAAAAAATCATGGTATATAATATATGACTATTCATTCATTCATTTATTTTTGCCACAAGCTCATAATTTTCACTATTAAACACCTAGATAAGTACCAAGAAATCACTATTCACTGGCCAAATGTGTCCCCATTAAGCAGAGTTTATGCTAATACTGTCTCAGTTAAGTAACAGTTATTCATTATCCTCAGGCTAAATTGTTTCACTGGCAGATGTCTCATTAAAACAGCTGTTCTGAGCAACCACAACCATGCAAAACAGGGGATTCTCTATTGTCATTATTGTTGTTGTTATTATTAACAATAAGCATTTACATAAACACTTCAGATGTGTGTAACTCACAATTACTCTCTGTGTATTCCTTACCCTGGAAGTATGGTGATTCAGAGACCATTTGTCACAGTGGAATCAATTGCTAATTGGTGATAACACAACACAGCATATGTTTTTTTGATATTACTCTTATCCTGGAGCAAGCGTTTGACCTCACCTTACGCTGTTTTGGAACTTTTCCTACACAACTTAAAAGGGTAATGAATTTAGAAAAGTCAGCAGCATTCTTGGTAGCTAGAAGAGGGCCAGGGAGGTTTCGCTCCTTTCCTCATTTCTTTCCTCAGCTCCATCCCCTCTCTCTCTGACTTTCAGACCCCTCTGCCTGTGTATTTATTCCCCCTAGAGACCCATAAACTCCTCTCCCACCAGCTCACTGTGCCACACTGCTCTTTTCTTCTCCTGGCTGAAGGAGTCTCCATGATGGAAAGGCAGGAAAACCCCTCTGCTTTCCTGCCTGTCTGCCTGGAGCACTGCTCAGCCTCCCCTGCCCCAGAGGGATGCCTCTTCCTTAAGCGCAACGCTTACGGAGCTGAGCTGACCCCCACAGCCCTCTCAAACATTTAGCAGCCAAGCTCTAACAAGGCTGTAACGAGTACAAATAAAATGTTTGAAATGCTCGAGCTTGCCAAGTAAAACAGTTTTCCGTAGCAAAAGTAGGAGGAAAGGCCACCGCTACCAGCTGTTATGTCCATCCTCCAAAGGACGAGGGCACTACAGTTTCTAAAATTCCATTTTAGTTAATTGCTGTCATGGCAAAATAGTGCCGTCTCTTCCCCTAGTCTCATTTCAGGGAATTTTCCAACCATTTTTATTAAAACTTAAAAAATGCATATGCTCATTCTGAGATAAAAGTCCCACATGGGAAACTTCTGTGCAGTTGAAGCAAATAAAAGTTGAAAATAAAGACTTATAAAGGGAAGTGTCAGGAAACGCTGGTAAGTGATGTTTCTAATGCTGCTTGCAAAATATCAGAAATTGGGAGAGAAACAGGAATACGAACCTGCGCTTCCAGCATCCCTAATGGATTAGAGAGTGCTTAAGCTGCTCAAATCCTCTGTGACAGGTTAACAGCCAGGAGCAGGAGACGTGGGACTGTGCCAGTTTGCTCCCAATCAACACCACCCAGGCAGGCCTTGTGAGGTACCACGGCCCCAGAGGCTGTGGACCATGGCAGGATTGGGTGCAAGATGCGATAGAAGCATGGGAGCAAGATAACCCAGCCTGGCCGCACAGGCTGGGCAGGGGAGGAGTGGGATGGCAAAATATGCCTATCCAGAAGAGAGGCTCAGCATCCCGAAGTGGAGCAGAGCTGCCCTGCTCTTCATTAATAGATGCTCAGCCTCAAATGCCAGCACGTCCCCTTCATCAGTGAAGAGGCAGATGGGTGAGCAATTGCCTGCTACGTGTGGGGGCTGTGGGGCATGATTCGGTTGCGTGTGACAGGAGCATTGACACCTCACCTCTAATGAGCTAGCACGGTAATGAACACAGCTCCCTTTGCGGCGTGCTTGTTTTATACCCTCGAGAGGTTTCTCTCCACCCCCCACCCCACCCCACCCCCCGCCTTTTTTTTCATAATCTGTGAAAGTTAAAATCTTCACACAGTCACAGATTTGTCTTTTTACTGTTTCATAAAGGCGTATTTTGACTGCCTGAAATGTATCACCAGTAGTGTCAGTGTGAATGCAAGGAACTCTCAAGGGACAGTTAATCAAGACCATTAGCAAGGTCCCATGCAGAGTGTTAGATACCAGTTTGGGTAAATTTAACTGTGTGATAATAAATAGAACAGGTAAAATCACCGTGTTGGTGTCCTCGTCAGTGCGGAGCTATCTGAAGTTTATGTTGCTCCGATTAGGTATGAGTATATCAGTTCTGCTCTTTTGTCTTTAATAATGTGAGCGGAAAACACTTCAAATCCCATAATATTTTTTGAAATTTCAGTTTCTTTACTAACCTAAGCAAAAATAGAGAAATTAATCTCCTGAAAATGTTTATAGCAAGAAACTCTCCCCATACACAAAAACTAGTTCAAGTGAGAGAGGAATATTTCACTTCATTAATTTTAAAATATTTTTATTTGATTATGACTGCCTTATCTCTTGTGTAGCTCTGGTATTGTGACCCTACACCTTCACTGAAAATTTATTATTTTTTTTTTAAATTCCACTTTCTGTTATAAAAATAAAAAAATATTTTCTCATAATTTTTGGTTCAATACATTTAATAGCAAAAAACCTCCAACCCTGACAGATCCTCATTACAGCTATTAGTAATTTGAATTACTAAAATTGGACAGTGAACCCTGGAGTCAGATCCCATTTCTTTTGTCAGGAACTGCGAATCTTATCTACGCACATGGTGAGCTAGATGCAGCTGACAAGATCTAAAGCTTTTAAACTAATAATTCCTCAGGTAGCTTGGAATCTGGGTGAGAGCCGGTGGGAGTCTGGCACGCGGTCTGATGTATTTTGGTAGCAATATAGTGGCTTTTCAAGCTTTGGTGAACCTTGTGTCAGAGTATCTCTACGAGATAATATCTTCATCTCTGTACACGGATTTCCCCCAGAAAATCAGTGCCCATAGCACAAGCATGCAGGGGTTGCTTGCACCCCGTCCTAATTATTTTCCTTTTTACTGAGTTGGTTCATTTTTGTCCAGAGCTTGTCCAGGTTATTTTGCAGAAGTATGATTTCACCAGCAGATAGAGAGACCGGTGGGAAGAGAGTATGTGGCGTGACGAGCATGACACAGGGGATGCCCAGCTGTGACTGTCAGGGGCAGGAGGTGCCCATCAAGGTGCCCACTGAAGCCTGCTGCAGGTCTGCCTGCTCAGTGGCCTCCCAGACACCACAACAGAGGCCTCTATGCTGCTGGTTCTGGAGGGGGAGGAAACCGGAGATGGCAAAGACTGGTTCGTATGGAAATATTTTGTGTAGGACTGGCTTTGGCCATGGCCCAGATGGGAGCTGCACACTGACACTGCTGCAGCTGCACCAGGGCCCTGGAGGCACGGATGCTACACTGAGGGATTTTAAAGGAAGGGCATCCCATAACGCATAATCTGCTGGGAGTTTCCTGTTTCTTTCCAAAACGGATCCTGCACAGGGTGGTACGTGATAGTGCAGGATGAGTGCATGGGCCTGGTTTACAGCAGGGCAGGGGCATAGCTGCTTCAGAGCTGCCGTACCCAGAGGGTGGCTGAGGGGCAGGTTTGTCCCACAGGAGCTGGTCATCGCACTGGGATTCATCCCACTCAACCTCAGAGAAACATGGGCATCTCCAGTTATTGGAGGAACATGAATGTTCTCACCTTTCCTTTGAGGGACTGAATTTTCCTCTGAAAGGAGTCCTCTGGTTCCATCCACGATGGATTAAACTGAAGGATGTGCTTAAATTAGGTGCCTATATTTTACGATATGAACGCTGTGCCTAACCACACTGAGATCTTTTAAAATTCCTGTTGAGCATTATCTTGAACCTTCCGATGCCTAAAAATATTTGCAAATCCAGTCCCAGCTATTTCCTTAAAGAAACAAAAGATGCGTTTAACCTTCATGTTTAGGGTACTCCAAAATTAAGTCATCGTGACTCATGATGAATCATGAGTACTCTCGGAGATCTCAAAAGTTTCTGCATCATTTTCACTATCTGAAAAGGAGAAAGCTTCATAGGAAGAGGCAGGCTTCAGGAGCTGTCATGTGGTGCGTAAAAACACAGCAGGAGGGCAGAAGGCATTATTCCAAGGTTTGGGAGGTTTTTGCCCTTGCAAATCAAAAGGGTCACACAGAGGTTAAATTCCTGGATAAGCATTTATTTTCTCTTCTTCAGCACTGAGCAGTAAAAATAGACAAAATAAGAACTTCTGTCATTGCCAGAGCGGGTCAGACAGTTCTGGCACTGTCCAGCACAGAAATATACACACACTTATTCATTACTTTAGACCAGCTCAGCAAACAGCCTGATTTGTGGCTACTTTTTGCAGTTATTTTGAGGGAAAAAAAAATCTTCCCCAGTCTTACAGTAAATAATTCATGAGAGTATTTATCTAACACTCCTCCTTCCCTGGCCCTGTAATTACTTGCTCTTTAAACAATTCCTGCGGTTTGTATACGTGTAACCGACTGTGTCTCAATCGCCTATGACAATATAATACAGGTAATTTTCTTTGGCTGCATTACTCTGTCATTACTTTGGCTCTCTGCTTAATATGTCACAGTAATGAATGTATAACAATCCCTAGTAACTTCTCCCCTGCTCTTCCACTAGTTATTTAGAGTGAAGGGAGGGGGGCAGAGACTAAAGTCTAATTAATGATACATTCATTTCAGCTTTGTAATGAGAAAGAGAAAGGAAAAATATGAAGATGGCAGTTTATTTCTTAAGCCAATATAGCTTCAAGCCACAATTATGGCCAGCAATGTGACTGTATGTGGCTATTTCATTTTGGGTACATAAAAAACAGCAAAGAAAATGAAGTGTAAAAAAAACAGACAAGAAGCAGGAGGAAAACATTTCATCTTGTACACAACTAAATGGGAAAAGAGACAAGCAGGCAACAGATGACAGATGAATGGGCCTATGATGGACTGCATTTTTGTGTCAAAACAGAGCCAACTGTCTAACAGTCATTCAGATGGTAGGAGAGGCACCACACAGCATGATTTCCAGTTCAGCTGGCACTTAGGGGTTTAATTATGTACATGGTAAATATTCTGCGAGGACAATATCCTGGCTTCAGATATGAGCACCCACAGCCAAGGCTTCTTCCTAGCTCTGCCTCTCCTACTGTTCTTAGTTTTCGCTTTGAACAGATATAAAACTGCTGTGAATTCCCAGGGATGAGGGAAGCTGTCACAAATGCCACATCACCCTTTCCCATCCCTGCCACACTGAGAACATTAATTGTCCTGTTTGTTCCTTGTAGGGGTCCTGTGCTCTGACATGAGTCCTGCTATCTGCCATCAAGTGGCTTGAAAGACAAATAAGGCTGGCTCAGGGTTAGTTTTTACATTGGCAGGTGGACATAACCTACACAGTCCACTTGTATCCTGCTCTTCTCTGACCATTCTGTAGCCTGAGCAATGTAGCTCAACACAGATGCTTTCTGTAAAACTGAAATGACACCAAGAGTGTCAGATAGAGCCTAATGATGAGAACCAAGGATATCTGACCAGCTTCCAACCTGAAAGGAAAAGTAAGAAGCTTTTTGTGAAGACAGCAAGAAAGAATTGCTTGTTGATGAATACCTGATACTACAGTGTAACTAGTACTGTATGATTAGTAGTAAATAGCTCTGTTAACTGTATTAGAGCATTCCTGTGCACACCACTGTCATTGATTGGTAGAAGCCTGCTGAATGACAGACTGAACAATCACTTCCCATTATCTCTGATTTCTTTCACACTGCCTCCAACTCTGCTTTTGCTGGTGTAAAACCAGCAGTAACTTCACTGAAGTCAGCAAAGCTCAACAAGTTAAGTTCACTGTTGAACCAGAACCCCTCCAGCTGACCCAGCCTCACAAAGGATCTGCCACCCAGAAGGGCTTCTTTGGGGACTTTGCCTATTCATTGGATTCCACAGAGCAATGTTCAGACCAAGAAGGGGTTGGGTGCAATGTTTGGAAACACTCTGCTTTGGCTGTTTCAAAGCTAAGAAGAGCTTTTCCCCTTAATGACCATAATCACTGTGAGGCTTTGCCTAATGGAAATAACCTGCTGTTAAATCCAAGGTGTTGCTTGCAAGAAACAGGTACCTTCCTAATACAGTTTTTAGTCTTCAAACAAGTAGCCTCAGAGTAGGGATGAAAGGACTAGTTCTGCAAGAGCAGAAAGATGTCATGTCTTCTCCAGGCTGTTTCCTTCTGGGTTTTCTTTTTAAGTTTTTAGACATTAGGAAAGCGATATAGCCTGCAGATTAGACTGCTCACAGTGCATATATGCTGAAGTCTTGCGCATACCCTGAAGCCCTTGGATTTTGGTTTTCTGGGAAAGGTGAACGAAGAGATGGAAGAGAGGGACTGGGGTGCTCTTTGGCACTCTGTAAATCTTTGACCCTTTACAAAATAACTTTCAGTACTTGAGACCTCACTGGTTTGTTCAATTTAGTGCTTCTTAACAAAGGTGGCAAATCATTTTTCTGTATTGACTTGTTGAAACCATGTCGCTGTTGTGTCCTGACAAGAATAGGCAGGGACTGTCCTTCAGCAGCTCCTTTCCTTATTTGCTAATAAGCACCAAAGAAAGGTTCAGGCAGTTGATCATTTGCATCAATGACCTTCAGGGGTATTCCCCAGATGTCCAGGCTTGTCCCTCTTGTCTGCACATGTGGTCAGAGAGAACATGAGACAGCTGCATTGCAGATGTGCTGGGTGTAAAAGTACCTCTGGTTCTCTTTCCAAAGACAAGTTTTCCAGAAATAAGGATTTTCTTATGAATTTACAAAAAATTTCTCTTCTTCCCCTTGGCAATATTTTCCTTTCCATCTTGGTAATCAGAATTACAAATTTATCTCCCTCAGTTCACTGATTCCTTCCTTTCCAGCCTTTCAGTTTTTCTGGAGTTTGACCTATGAAACATAGAACTCAAGGAAAGCATTCACTTTCTGCATATGCTCTTTCTTTCATTAAAATAAACTGAACCAACTCAAACTGTGATTTTTCTGATGCAAAAATATTTAAGTGGAAAATTTTCATGTGGTTGTACAAAAGCTGGTGTGCAGGCAGGGTCTGCAGCAGGTGGGGAGTGATGCGAGGGGCAGGAAGGATGGCTGTCCACCACATGGCCTGGTACCACCCCCTTACACATCCAACTAAATCTGGCCTTGTGCTTATTATAGCAGGCATTCTCCTTCTTCTGGCCTGCCAAACTGTTTCTGTCTGGGATAGGGCATGGCTGCCTGCTACCTCCTTTGTGGTTGTCAGAGGAAACAGAAGATCCCTTCTGTATGTGTGCAGTTTTCTCATAGCTTTTAGGAACAATTTGAGAAGTCGCCTCTGATTTACAAAGCCTTTCCAGCTGTGGGCTGTGGTTTCCCTTCCTAAGACTGTTTTTGTTCATTGCAGCAATTGAAAATAAGCTTGAGCTTTTCTGCTGATAGTCTCCAGATTGGAGATCTAGCCATTCTGGCTGTATGTTACTTTTCCTCAGTGCTCTTAAAAGCCTGGAATTTACTTATCTGCTGGTTGAATAGAAGCAAAATATATTCACTCTCACAGCATGTGGCAATCCCTGAGAGTTGTAAGTAAATGCACTTTTAATTGCCCTTCTGTTTATGTATGTGATTGGAGTTGACTAGGAAAAGTTATAAAGTACTTGCCAAATAAGTGGTTAATTATTTAGCAATAGCAACGATGAGCTGAACCAGGAGAAACTGATCTTGCAAGACCTAACTGGAGCTGATTTTTCTAAGGGGAGTGAGAGGCTGCTTGCAAACGGAGGTTATGCAGAGGTCTAGAGGTCTAACTAGGATAAGGTAGGTATCTGAGCAAGTCTTCCAGTGTTTGGCAAAGAAGTAAAGCAGGGAGGCCCAGCTCTGCTGTCATTTACCCTGGGTTTCCTCTTAGGACCCTTACCTATTCTGTATCCAAAAACACTGCTGCCAGTTTCCCCTACAGCTAGGCAGCTGGGTAGGATTTCATGATGTATTCCCTTGGTTACTGATTCGTCCTTCTACATACAGTATAAGATGAGACAGAGAGAGAGAGAGCAAGAGGTCTTTATACCTTTAATGGACTCTGCTTTATTACTGAACTGCATTATCCAAGCTTCCCAGATGGAATATGCAGTTTCAGTGAGTTCACAACCAATGATTTCTCTGTATTTGTCAGTTGCTTCCCTGCCGTGTGATGCTAAGAGGGTATGAGGGTTGCCGAGGTGTCAGCAGCCAAGGAAATAAATATGCTGATAAAATGACTTATTAGGTTGCAGTAACAGAAACTGTCTAAATTCCTTGCTAACAAAACCTAGTCATGATAAATTACACCCCTGCATTTGAAAACACCCCCAGTTCCCTAATAATAACCTCTGCAGATGAATCTGTGCAGCACTGGCTATGTTTTAGTTTATGGGGAGACTCATGCTATGTCCATTTGAAAAATTGATGACCCTCTGTAGCTGTTTCAAATCCAATTTGTCCCACACACTGTGAGATAAAGATTTTCACGGATGTTGAGCATTAACCCAGCGAGTGCTGAACTTCTGCAGCCCTCTCACAAAATGAAAGCTGAGGAGAAAAGGGGTGTAGAGTTCTGTCTAATGGGAGCAGGGTGGAGATGCAGAAACGTGAACGTAGAAACCCTGAGTACACATTTTGGTACTGTCCTTACAAATCCTGCATTAAAAGGAAATCCTAAGTGTAGATACTATCCTATAGGAAATGCTAATAGTTTAGAAGTTCTGGAAATCCTGAGTCAGAAGACATTACTAAGACTAAAGACTATAAAGACCATTACATGTGCAATGGACCTCCCAGCATACTATTTACTAGAGCTTCCCAGAGGGTAAAAGGAATCTTCCAGTACATGGAAACTTCTTTAAAAGGGCTTTAAGCCCCTCTTTTAGTGGCTTAAACAGAAAAGCCTAGGCTAAAACAAGTAATTGCACCTGTGGCTTTTGGTTGTCACAGAATCACAGAATGGCTGAGATTGGAAGTGACGTCTGGAGGTCATCTTGTCCAATGTCCCTGCTCAAGTAGGGCCACCTAGAGCAGGTTCCCCAGGACGATGTCCAGATAGCTTTTTAATATCTCAAAGGATGGATACTCCACATTCCTCTCAGGCAACCTCAGCCAGTGCATAGTCACCCTCACAGCAAAAAAGTGTTTTCTGATGTTCAGAGGGACCCTTCTTTGTTTCCATTTGTGCCCATTGCCCCTTATTCTGTCACTGGGCACCACTGAAAAGAGGCTGGTTCTGTGTTCTTTGCACTCTCCCTTCAGGTACTTATATACATCGATGAGGTACCCCCTTAGCCTTCTCTGGGCAGACTATTCTCAGCTCTCTCAGCCTTTCCTTTTATGTGAGATGCTCCAGTCCCTTAATCATCTTAGTGGATTTCACTGGACGCTCGCCAGTGTATCCATGTCTCTTTTGTACCAAGGAGCCCAGAACTGGACCCAGCACTCCAGCTGTGGCCTCACCAGTGCTGAATAGAAGGATCACCTCCCTCGACCTGCTGGCAACATTCTTCTTAATGCAGTCCAGGATGCTATTAGTCTTCTTTACCACAAAGACACTTTTCTGGTTTATATTCAACTTGATGTCCACCAGGATCCCCAGGTCCTTTTCTGCCATGCTGCTTTCCAGCGAGGCCACCCCCAGCATTTACTGGTGCCTGGGGTCCCCTGTAGACCTTCATGATGTTCCTGTCAGACCATTTCCCCAGCCTGTTGAGACTGCTCTGGATGGGAGCACAACCCTCTTGTGTATGAGCCACTCCTCCCAGTTTTATGTCACCTGCAAACCTGTTGAGGGTACACTCTGCCCCATCAACCCAAATCATTAACGAACGTGCTGCTGATCACCACCATCTGTGCCCAGCCATTCAGCCAGTTTTCAGTCCACCCCACTGCTCACCCACCCCATACTTACCAGCTTGTCTATGAGGATCTTATGGGAGACAGAAAGCCTTACTGAAGCTTAGGTAGACAATACCCACTACTCTTCCCTCATCTAACAACCACTTGTTTCATCATAGAAGTTTATCAGGTTGGTCAGACACCAGGCTGGGTACCTTCTGAATGCTTGAACTAGAAATGACTTAAGTAGGACAGATTTGCAGAAAGCATCTGCTTAACACTTCCTGCAAGGCAGTCTTTTATAGGTATCTAAGAATTTGCATTTAAACTAAGCAGTTTAAATTTTATCTTAAATGAAGTTGGAAGCAAGTAGCAATTCAAGACGTGCATCTGACTACACCAGACAACATCTTTACATTTATGTTTAATGATCAGGGGAAGAAAAGAGCTATTTAAGAAAAATCCCTCTGTTGATGGTTTTCCTTATTAGCACAGATCTATAATATCTACCTATACAGACTGAAAACTATGCCTTTCTGCGTGCTATTAAGTGCTGATTCTTAAGTGTTAGAGATCTATTTCACCTCTACATGAGGTCTGATTTAATTATTAAGTATTCTGTAAAGGCCTAGTTCCAGCTCCTCCATAAGTCATTGGAAATGTTCCCTTGATCTCAGCATGTAGGTCCTTACGAGCGCTGCTCAGCCTGAATACTCAAGACTCTGGAGGGAAGAATCACTACCTTCTGCACATCACTGAAGCTCTCCGCCACCCCTGGTGAGTCGCTGCAGCTCCTCTGCAAGGAGCAATTGCTCCAGTGAGGAAAACAGGAAAAACAGACCCACAGGAGAGGAACCTCTCTCACCATTATGACAATATTTTAAGCAGCCTTTAAACTGAGTGACACTATAGGCTGCAAGAACCTGAGGTTTTGGTAGCATCTGTCCTTCAGCCACATCTGTTGCCCTGGTCTCCTGTATCTGTCAAACCCTTTAACCACCTGCCAGCAATGTTTGAGAAGGACTCACACTTCTGTTCATACTTACACTCAAGCTTCTGTTTATACTTCCAAATGACCTTCTACAGGTGAACCCCCCTTCCACACCAGGAGTGTCTACTATGTCCCAATTCTGTAGAGATCAGATGAACACTGCATTTCCCCTGTGTCCAGAGCCCTGATACTGACCCTGAAGACTGTCAGGGTTGAGAGATATCTCCTCTAAGAAGAAAGCAGGATAAAAAGGGACGGGCTTCGAAGTTTAAAGGGAAATTTAAATCTTCAAAGAGGCCTTCAATGCCTGGCTATCACCTTATTAGAACTGTAAGATGAACCAGTAGAACACAAATACGAGGGTGGAGACTATAGCAGATGGCAAAGCTCATTTTATTCACACCAAAGAAAGCCCAAAGATGAAGACACTATTTTAGACCAATGTGATTATGTCTATATGCATATAGGTTTATATGTATGAATGAACTGTAGAGTGTTAGTCACAAATTTGTGGGTTTTTGAGGCGAGAGGTTGAAGGTTTTTAGAACTGGCAGCACATTGTTTTATGGAGTTCCTGCGAAGTCAGCTGATAACATATGAGATACAGTAAGTTCTACTGGTTTTGCATGTGTGATATGAACACTGAAACATCAGTCCAGAACCAAAATCCACTTCAATACACCTAAAAATCTAAGTAGCTGCCTAATGTATCTATTCTGGAAAGCACTTAATAATGCACTTACATTTATGCACATTTAAGTCCTATTGATTTCAAAATGGAATTTAAGCACACACCTAAATGCTTCACTGATTTGTGATATGGAGGAACAAAAGAATTGCATAGCAGAACAGATTAAAGGACCATCTAATAAGGTTTCCAATACCCATCAATGCCCAATAATGCATTTTACTTTTTAGTGCTATACCATGAAGAAATTTCTTCCTGACCTCAGCAGGTAACCATGCCTTGAAGCATGAGGATTGATAACGCTTGTAATTGTATTTAGCTAGTGTCCTTGCAGATGTTCTTTGTATTTATATAAATGCAGAATCACTTCTTGAACCTGGAAAGCCATCCCTCTCAATCTCTGGAGCAGTGAATATTATGGTTTAATTATACCTTTTGTAAACAACATTACCTTTCACCCACTCACAATGTGTTGCTTTGTAATTTCATTCAATGGCTGCCAATTTATTTTTTATTACCAAAAAGGCTGACTAGGAGTGCTTTCTTGTCCTTCTTTTTGAGATTCATAATTCTCTATACCTTTATCGTAGCTACCTTTCATTCTCAAATTATTATTTTCCTTCTTCTGAAGTGTCCTAAAGTGAACTACCCCACTCACAGGGAAAATAAATTTCTCAGAGCTCTCTTAAGTGTCTGGTCTCAGGAATTAGTCACAGCTTTGCCATAAACTCCAGCTCAGGAGCGATGCATGCCAGAGCAGACCAAGAGCTTGGCAACATCCCAGGGTATATATATGCTGTCAGCTCTGCTGTCACCCCTGCCCTCTTTCCTGCCCATCATCCATGTCTGCAGACCTGCAGGAAGACGCTGACACCACAGTTTGCAGAGGAGAAGCCCCAGGTGTGCTTAGCCCCTCAGTCTGTGCTCAGGCTCCTATTCAGGGGATTTAGGTTCACAAAGTATGATCCAGGCCCATCGATACCTCTTTTGCTCCTAAACACAGAGCTGATCCTTTGAGCTCATATGAAACCTTACCTAAAAGCTATTATCATAGGCAGAAAGCAAATGGCTCAAAGGGATCAGTGTGTTCATGGCCTGCTGTTTTGTCTTGCTGTACACACACAACCTCAGAAAGTCACAACCTGGTTGTTGCTTCAAGCAAGGGAGTAACCAGAGTCAGGTATTCCCTTGCAATGCACCTTCTGCAACAGGCTTAGAAAACTTGGATATTGCACAGCAGGAAGCAATCTGTCTATACTTCCATCTTCCTTGCATGGAGAAGGAAGAACAGCCCTTTGTTGTCAATTATTCTTCACGGTGTTGCTGTGAGCAGGTGGCACAGAGTAATAAAAGGACACCATTTCTTTCCTGTCTTATTTCTTCGTAAGTGTGGAGAATGACCACGTCTTCTTCACCTGAGGCTGATTTCTGACATTCTTTTATACCTCTTATTACACATGTTGGTTCACTGAAATCAGTGGAGACCTCACTTTGTGAAGACATCTAAAATTCTCTGTGAGAGGTTATCTGAATCTGGCCCCACATAGGATCATTGTACACTGAAGGCGCAAAAAGGCAGGAGAACAGGAAAGGAGGAGGACATCTGGTGATCAGATCCCACAGCAACTTTTCCAATGGTTAAAGGGCAACGTGAGGCATTTCTGATTCTTTGTTCACTTCCTCCAGTTTTTAAAACAGTGGATAATCTGTAAAACGAGACTGTCCTGCTTGGTACTAGTACCATGATTCCTATGGGTCTTAGTGGAAAAATTGGGATACAGAAATACTGACAGCCTAGAAAACCTGGTTGGAAAAGACCCCCATGATGGAGGGAGCTGCTCACCTGCAAGGAGAAGAGACAGGCTGATGCCATTTGGGGAGCAACAAAGTCAGAGCAGGGATTGCTAATAAAATCTGGTCAAGGACACTGGATGCAAGGACAGCCTCTTCACAGTGAAAGGGTGATACCCTTGGGGAAGAACGAGACAAGCACAAGAGAGGAATGGGCTGAGACACTGGGAAAAAGATATGGGGAAAACCAGCAAGATTAAGGCACAAAGTAGATGGAAAAGGCAAAAACAAGTAAAGATACCAATGGGCATGCCAGGTTACAGGTCAAGCCAACAGGGAAGAAACTGATTCAGAAAGGAGAAAGGAAAAGCTTTTAGAAGTGGAAATAAGTATCTTCTTTCTGCTATGTCCAATATGACCAAATTAAATAATCTTAAGCATTTCTAATCTTCCTTTCAATAGAAACTCTCCAAGGCTTCCCTGGCCTCTGCGGGCAATCACTTTAGGCTCTGAAGCATGAGATATGATTACCATTATAATTATCTTAGCTTGTATAGATACAAATGTTACTAATGGTCATAAAATTATCCAGTGTGGGCTCTTTTTTCCCTTCCTTTTAGCCAGCCTCTGCATTAGTGTCCTTAACTTCCTAGGGCTGTGAATTTCTGAAGGGGAGTACATGCTGCACAAGTCGGTCTGCTCCTCAGATTTGTTCTAAATATACAGCCTTTTACAATCCCAGCCCACAGCTTCCCTTGGGTTTCTAAAGGATTTCAAATAATGAAAAGTGAATTGGGAAATGAACTATTGTTATGGGTGAATTTTATCAGATAGTTTTATGGAAATTGGTGGATTATTTATATATACTGTAATTGTAACACGATTCACTAAATACATTTGAACGCTAAATGTACTGCTTATTAATTTACATTTTAAGAGCCCCCTTGTTCTTGCATTATGTGACAATATAAAAAGCACAGACTGATTAGTTTTCACTAGTTCTCATATAATTATGAATACCTCAATCAAGTCTCTTCTAGTCCTTTTTTTATTTTAGGCAAAATACAATAGGGTCCTTTAAATTTCCAGGTTTTACTTTTGACAAGTCGATAAGATTGCCTCATTATCTGAAATATTGCCCTGTACTTCCCTAAATTGTTACTGGAACTATCAACACACTATTTAGCTGCACAGGCTTGCTTTGCTACCCAAGGCATCCCAATAGGTTTGATGGCCACTTATGCCTTGCAGGGTGATTACCACAATCCCATCTCACTCCTCACTTCACTCTGCAAGTCTCTGATTCAACAAGATATGCAACTTTGTGCCTGATTTGGAAAATACCCGACTGAAGCCTATAGGTTTCTTCAAGCTTTTTTGATAGGTGATAAGCTTAAACTTTGCATTGGAAGAAGGCCTGAATGACTCCACAAAAATGACAGGCAAGCTTTGGGTGGGCAGTCCTTTGGGGCTGGTGCTGTCTTTTAGCCTGTGCTTCTATGGCTGGGATGCAGCTAGTGCTGCTGACATCACCACAAATACCATGCTCTGAGAGCAGAAGGATTAGTAAAGCCCTGTTTTGCCTGCATTTACACCCCTGCTCTTATACATCCCCCCAACCTCCCATCTTCCCAACTTCTATACAATGTCTTTGCTTACAGGGCTTTCCACAGCCTGCTCACCCCCTTGGCTGCATCATGGGACTCGCATCCCCCTCTTATGTCCCTAATTGGGCAGGTAGGCAGAGGCAAGATTGTTCTGCAGCAGACCTGTATGAGCAGACTGAGCAAAGCAGAGTGTTCAGAGCTCACCTTGAAACCTTTCCTTCTATGGTGACGTTGATTTGGATTCCCTTCCTCTCTCCCGCCCCATTTCTTACAAAGGAATAGGAGTTTCATATCTCTGAAAACTCCTTAAAGGTTGTTTGACATTAGGCAATGACTTAAAGCTATGTAGGGAAGGAGATGGGGAAGCAGCAGGCAGAAGGACAATTTCATAAGGCTTGTTTCCTCAGGAAACGAGGGTAATAAATAAATAATCAAGAGTAAGGTTGTGGGTTTCTGAGGTTATACGAGCAAGATTAATCTACTTCCCTCCCCCACCCTCCACTCCCCACCAACACTTATTATAAGAGCCTTGCTCTGGGCTTCCTAAATGGCTAGAAGTTTTTCAGAAATCTGTCTATCATAAGAATGCAAAAGATATTTAATCTGGCAACTCTTGGATTTCTCTTCACTATTCCCATACTATTCCCCTCCAAACTCCTGTAGCAAGGAAGCTCAGTTCTAGGAACAGGAAATAAACAGAGTATGTGCTGCCCAGCAGACAGGAGAGATTGACGGTCTTTCACATGCCTGTGTCTCACACTGCAGGTCATGAATGCCACATGCTGGATCAACAGTCTTGGTCCCTTTCTCAGCAGAGGTTTATCCCCTTTGGTCCCTGGAGACCCTCTGCAGTGGGAATGAGGAAATATTATTCCTGTCATGATATAGCAGATTACTGCTGAGGCAAATCCACCATCAGGTTAGAGAAAATGCTCCAGGTGAGAATGAGCCCGGCTGGGGAGCTGGCTGTGATGCCCTGCAGGGCAGATGAAGACTCCAGGGCGCCTTCTGCTTTTGGTTTTGTCCTGATTTCAGCTACTCCTGCAAATGCCTGTGTGGACAGAGGTCAGTTTCCACCATGATCCCTATTAAAGCTGAAACTCCAACTGCAGCACCTAGGCTGCGAAGGGATAAAGTGTAGCACTGGCCACCTGTGCCTGTTTAAGTAAGTCTTTGCTGCTTTCCTCCTCCCTTCTTCCAGCACCTTCAGAAGACAGGCTGTGTGTGTGCATGTACAAGAGAGATGGACACCTTGAGCTAGACTCTTCCTTGCTGCTGACACCACACTTCTACCTCAGCAAGATGTTGCCCTGGCAGGAGCTGCCATCCTGCCACTGAAGCACCATCCGTCAGGTAAGCATTAAGCTGCTCACTATGGAAGCCAAGCCTATTAAAATATAATCCATCTCAGGGACATGGCGAGAGATGCACTGACCAGTCTCAACATTAAAAGCAGCTGCAAACTTCCTGCACTCAGCATTTCCACCTGAAAACAAGCTTGCCTAATGACTCCTTTGCATGCTTCTTAGCTTGCATCCACAGGCCTCCCAGACTGGTGTGTTTACTGGATCTCCTCACCGCATCCTTAGTCCATTTTTCCTCTTGTCATAAAAGAAATAAAAATTTACCAAGCAGATAAATAATTCTGATTAACTACAAATAGCTGGATCCCAGAGGTGTCCCAGTGGTGCAATTATCCACTCCCCCTTTGCTGTACCAGAAAAGCATCTCTTTATATTTCTATCAGATGATGATACTGCAGTAATTTAGTGCTCTGCAGGCAAATACCATGGCTCTGTCTCTCCCACCACCATCCAAACTACCCTAGTTGTACATCTCACAGCTGGGATCATGGGGAAAAGCACATTATTTGGTGGATAAACCAGCAACCCCTACCCTGGATTAACCCAGGAAAGCCACTCCTGAGGCTGCCGAGTCTCTTAAAGCCCAGGATATGTACTTACAGATGGAGTAGCTAGGTTTCAGCACTTGCATTTTTAGCAGTGCTGCTGTGCTGGAGTGATGCTGCTCACAGCTCTTACTGTGCTCCTGGTCACCAGCTCTCTAGCAAGCCAAAGGTTTTATGAACACTAGATAACCACAGCTGGCTTCCAGTCCCCCTTCCCCCATCAGAGGTTGATGCCTTTTTAACCACACAAAGGCAGCAGTAGTAGCCCCTCCATCCTTTCTTATGAACTATTAACAAATCTGCTGGAGAAAGCTGTTAATGATGGCTCTGCTGTAGCGAAAGCTTCATTTGAGGAGCAACTTATCTTCCTGCATGCTCAGATATTTCTTTTTCTCTTCTTGCCTTTCATAAGAGTTGTGTACAAAAATCAATGGAGCACAGGGCAAGCACTTTCCAAGCCAATATCAGGTCTGGAAGTGGTAGGAGAGAGCTGGGGACAGCTGAGAACCTGGCCTCTCAGCCTGGGAATGGTGCTGGGCGCATCTGGCTATTCTGTTGCAGGGGCTTGAGCTAATGTGAACTCTGTTCTCTGTCTGTCTCTATGTGAGAAGGGAGCAATTTGGGCCATTGTAAGAACACAGATAGGGCTTTACAGGGCCATACTTCAAAAAAGATTAATTTTTGGTTTGTATAGTATGTGGTTCTGCAAGCACATTGCTAAAGAAGGTATATTTACACTGCTGATACTGGTGTGCTGGTGATGTTGGGTAAAGATATCAGAGTGAACATTACTAGGGAAACTAGCTTGGGTGGCAGAAAAGCCTAGCCACAGAAAACAGAGTTTAAAGCATGCTTATTTACCCTGTTTCTTGTAGCAGAGATCTCAGGACCTCACTTGGCAACTGCTAGGGCTCTGTGCACTCAAACACAGGGAATTTAATAGCCACCTCTTGTGATGGCCTGTATGTCTCTTGAAGGTTCAGCAGGAGTGCTGCCCTTGGCCATTGCACATCCCACCTCTAGCTCCAAGCTTTGGTGATGCCAGTTTGATTTGCTGTCAGGCTAGACATGTGAACTTATGCTGTTTCAGCTGTAAGGCTAGACTATGTCTTCCTTTCACTGGGCGTGAATGTGTGCTCTGGATCTCCATTTATTGACACCATTTCTTACAGAATGGAATAGATCTAACAGGATTAACAGAGCGAGATTCACCATCATGCTTCAGTGAGAAGGATGTTCCTAAAGGAAATTAATTTCAGGGACATTCTCCATCCCCACCTCAGACCAGGATGTTCAGCCCAACCCTTACTTCTAGCCTACAGGGTATTCAGGATATCTCAGCCTCTTCTGGATATTCTTCTTGTGTAAGGAAATGTATCTAAATATTCACTGGGAAAGAATAACTCTGTTGTGGAGGCCGGGAGCAACTGGAGTTTCAGTTTCTGATTCAATGAGTTTTTAGACAAAGGTCAAGTGAGAAAAAGAAAAAGAAAACACAATATAAGCTTGAAAAGCATGGAAAACAGCCTATATATAGGAACAATAAATAAAAGCCTCTGTAGGAGTCATTAGGTCAGTCTCATGCCCTACAGTATAAGCCCATGTGGCATGTTTGCCACATCGTTTCCCCTTCCCCACCTCTCTGCTAAGCCTCATTCAGGCAGACGCCAAATGCTTGGAGCTTTCCTTTGGCAAGTATTGTTTTGTCTTACCAGCACCCTCCTAGGATCCCCCTCATGCCCACCAGCACCTGATGCTCGAGCAGGGCCCTTGCAAAAGTATGGAGGAGGTCCTTCTCACTCCAGTTTCACTTAGCAGTTTTAGTTAGGGTGGTTCTCAAAAAGCCACACCAGGGATCTCCACACTCAAGGAGTTCACAGACAAAGCTCTTTTCCCCTGCCCTGCACTGGGAAAAGGGAGAGAGAACTGAAAAAAGACCCAGGGCAAACCCAGGTGTTCCTTTTTGCAGCTGGAAAAGTCTGCCAGGACGCAAAGGATGAATAACAGGGCTTCCTGGTGTCCAGTGCAAGGTATATCCCCGAAGTGCTCTCAGAGATGGCAGTCATAGTCTTTCTCAGCTCTTTCAGATTTCCTTGTGCTTAAATGCGTATGTGTGTGTGCTGTCTCTGTCATAAAAACTAGGATTAATTTAAGTAAAGTTGGTCACAGAGCCAAAATTCAGCATTTAACAGCTTCTTCCATTCTCCCAAAGAAAATATTTGGAGTTACCTTGGGGTCTTAATTAAAAACCCTAATTAAAAGATTTTATGCAAATTCAGGAGTAGCAGAGATTCTCTACCCTCCCCCCAAATGCTTATTCGAGCTTTTAATTTTGGGAAATTTAAATCTTTAATGTGTTGAGGTTTTTTTCTTCTTTATGTATGTTTAGTACATTTTAGCAATAATCCTTTTTGTCTAATTATTCAGGAAAGTAGGCTGTGTTTCTTCTTAAAAATCCCACAGACCCCAAATTAACTCTAGAATGTTGTAGGAGGTTAAATTTAATACCATCCTTCTGACTTGCATCGATTGGCAATGCAGCTATTTCTGCTGTACATTTTCCTTCTTTTCAATGTCATTATTATTTGTTTCTTTTGCAATGTGGGAGGATCTATCCATCCTACCTATTTCTGAACTAGGACTCCATTGTGCTAAGTGTTGTACAAACACAAAAGAAAACCACAGTTCGTACCCTGAGCATGCAGGGTTGTGAGACAGCAGTGAAGAGCCCAGTAACAGCCAGAGCACACACAGCAGCTGCTGTGCCCGAGTCAAGGGTTTTGGGGGTGTCACAACACTGATGGCCTCAATATGATCTTGGAGGAAAATAATGTGAAGGTAACTGTGGATTTTAATGGGAACCCATTGAAAGCTGAAGGTGCTGCGCAGGGAAAAGTGCAAAGGTGTTTGTCAGAAATGGTAACATAGGCAGAAAAACCCCCAGCGTCACTGAAAGAACAGAGACAGTTACCATGCTGCCCTTTTTGGTTTAACTGTGCCGCTGCTGAAATGAGCTTGGTTCCTCTGATTACTTCAGGCACATTATTATTTCAAGACTTGCCATAAGGATGCACTATCAGCGCATTATGAATTTGACACATTATCCGAGCCAGTATGGATAAGATAAATCTCAGTATCTAGAGGACAATATCACTGCTAGCAGCAACAGCTGATTCACATAGAAAGGTTCTCTACACCAAAGGGTCAGCACAGGCTCAGCAAAATCCCATTTAAACCCTTGGATTATATAGAGGAAGCACAACTAGGAAACAGGCCTTAAAATGTAGTCCTGGTCTAGGTAATTTTCATGCAAGTGTGTATAGTTCTGAAGATATGAAAACTGTGGTCTCCCAGTGCCCCAACATGTACACTGCTTTCCTTGCTGATAAGCTGATAAGCTACTCCAATATTGCAGACAGCAGAGAGAACAACTGCATTTATATCCTGCTGGAGTAGTTCTTCAGAGGTTGTGGGAATGCCTGCAAAATTTGCAGGTCAGCGTTTCACAGTAATGAGTAGATGGAGACTGTAAATCACTTCCCACACTCAGGCTACGTGATCTTCCCTCCACAAGAGTTAATAATCAGACCTGTTAAAAAATACAACGACCAACTGAACAAAAAACAACACTACAAGGGCTTTTTCCTTCACAGCTGCTTTAGTACAAGCATGAGTATCTGAAAAATCCACTGATGGTTTCCCAGATTTGGAAGGGATAATAAGGTTCAAGGGAGCAGACGGGAACAAATAGCTGCTGGGAGGTAGGAGCAAGCCTCAGTTCGACAGAACACAGAGGAGGAAACAGGAAAATAGTTATGCAATGGATAAAACCCATCGTAACCTTTTTGAAATTAAGACTATTTTACGTCATCATTCATGGAGATGCCACTGGATACCCTGTGCTGAAAGTGACTCTGCACCAGCAGAGTTATGAGGTCCTTTGCTCTTTCGCTCCTGCACCTGTGCTCCTGGTGACAGATACTCTCTAAACTGGAGAAGCAATTGTGACAACAGAATGTCCTCGCTAATTCTTAGAAGCCACTCCAAGTTTTAGCACTTCCAAGCAATCCCAACAGGATGCTCTAAAGCTATGAGAATACCAGAACATTAAATAATAAACAAAAAAGATAGATATAACTGTAAGCCTTTATACTCACTGTGTATAGCAAAGCAAGCTGCTTAAAGTGACGCTCACAAAAGATAGGCTAAAACAAGAGCAAACACCCAGGAGCTTCATATGCTGTCTTCATCCTGGTGAATCAGGCCTGTTCTATTTATTCTATATTATTGCCTCAGTCTTCACCCTCAATTGCTCCAGCTACACCACCCAAGTCACAGAAGGCAAAGGCAGGGACTGGGAGAATGAAGAACCACCTGCTATAGGAGAAGATCAGGTTCAAGACCATCTAAGGAACCTGGAGGTGCATAAGTCAATGGGACCTGATGAGATGCATCCGCAGGTCCTGAGGGAACAAGTGGAAGAAGTGGCTAAGCCACTCTGTCATATTTGAGAAGTTGTGGCAGTCCAATGATGTTCCCATGGACTAGAAAAAGGGAAACATAACCCTCATTTTTAAAAAGGGAAATAAGGAGGACCTGGGGAACTACAGATCATGGAGCAGATCCCCTGGAAACTACGCTAAGGCACTTGGAAAATAAGGAAGTGATTGGTGACAGCCAGCATGGCTTCACTAAGGACAAATCGTGCCTGACACATTTGGTGGCCTTCTACAACAGGGTTACAGTGTTGACGGATGAGGGAAGAGCAACTGACATCTACCTGGACTTGTGCAAAGCTTTTCACGCTGTCTCACATGACATCCTTGCCTCTAAACTGGAGAGACAGGGATTTGATGGGTGGACCACTTGGTGGATAAGGAATTAGCTGTATGGTTGCACTCAAATTGTTGCAGTCAATGGCTCAATGTCCCAGGGGAGGCCAGTGACGACTGGCGCTCCTCAGGGGTCCATACTGGATTCGGTGCTGTCCAACATCTTTGTCAGTGACGTGGATGGTGGGATTGAGAGCACCCTCAGCAAGTTTTCAGATGACACCAAGCCGAGTGGTGCAGTTGACATGCTGGAGGGAAGAGATACCATCCAGAAGGACCTTGCCAGGCTTGAGAGGTGGGCCCATGAGAAACTCTTGAAGTTCAGCAAGGCCAAGGTCCTGCACCTGGTTTGGGGCAACCCTTGGTATCAATACAGTCTGGGTGGAGAATGGATTGTGAACAGTCCTGAGGAAAAGGACTTGGAGGTGCTGGTGGACAAAAAGCTCAACATGGCCTGCCACCGTGCATTTGCAGCCTGGAAGCCAATCCAATCCAACAGAATTTTCAGTAGGTCTGTAGTGATAGGACAAAGGGTAATGTTTTCAAACTAAAAGAGGGTAGATTTGGATTAGATATTAAGAGGGTGGTGTGACACTGGAACAGGTTGCCCAGGGAAGTTGTGGATGCCCTGTGCCTAGAAGTATTCCGAGACAGGTTGGATGGGGCTTTGAGCAACCTGGTCTAGTGGCAGGGGGGTTGGAACTAGAAGGTCTTTTAAGGTCTCTTCCAACACAAATCACTCTGTGATTCTATGATTCTATGATTTATTCCCCTGATTTATAGACCATCTACTGCATGGCAGCAGGGTGTTTATTTAGTCGCAGAAGAATATAAATTCTGATAAATTCCATAGAACCCAGAGAACAAACAAGGCTTAAGAAAAATACAAAACTCTAGATAATGTTAAACGTATTGTATTGTGTTGTGAGTTACTACACGGGTTATTACAAGCTCCAGGGTTTTTAACAGAGCTAACTGATAAAAAAAAACACTCTGAAGATTTATTTGAAGGCATTGATATAAAGGTCAGTGGACATATTTTCAAAACACATATGTGATTTAGAAAACAAAGTTATTTTTGAAAGACACTCAGGTACAGAATATTATTGTCATTTAGCATCTCATTGCAGTGAAATCATTGGAGATTAAACACCTCTCATCTTGGAGGATCTGGGCCTAAAAGGTCTTGTATTCTTTCAAAGTCCTTTAGTTTAAGGACTTTAGGTCTAAATCAGTTTTGTAATTAAGCCTTAGGTGCCTCAGTCATTTGAATTGTACAAAACTGTTGGAAAATCTAAATGCCTTTAGAAATTTGAACCTTGGGAGATGAATGTCTCTTGACGTTGAATGAGACTGCAGGCCTGAAGGTCACACTCATTGAGACCGAAGCAAGTTACATGCCTCAGTTCTGCTAAGGACCTCAAGACCATCTGTCCAAGGAAGACATTTTCAAAAGCACAGTGGGCTCTAAGGTTGTCTGATATGGGTTAGGAGGTGATTTTTCAAAGAAAATATATCAGTAAGGAACTTAGCTTTCACAGAGGAGAGAGAAGCTTCCAAATCAGATACAACTGTGTCTTCCAGCTTCAGTCTGTTGTTAAGGAAGACTTTTAACTACGAATTTTCATAGCCTTTCAGTAAAGTTACAGGAGTGGGAAAGTCCTCTGCAAATCTCTTGGAGAACAGAATAATTCTATGAAAACTTGCAGTGAAGGAGGAAGCTTATTACAATGCTTTGCTATCCCTACTGCTAGCAATTTCCTCAATGTTTAATCAGATGCTGTATTGCTTTAAAATTTTTCCCCATTATTTCTCGCCCTAGCCACCATGGACATGGACAAACCTTAATTCCTTTTTCTGCAGCAGTGTTGTGAAATTGCTGTATTTTCTATATGTCTGGATGCAGTTATGTTTTTGCTCAATCCTCTCTGCTTCACAATAAATACACCCAATTCTTTCAATCTATCCTTGAAGAAATGTAACTTCTGATCTAATCTGTGCCTCAAATGATGGTTACAAATTAGCTATAAATGATGTTGAAGATGGATATCCTCTGCACTGACAACAATCTCCTTCAAAAAATGCAGTGGCAAACTGAAACACAGGCTGGAGTGAGACTCAGTAGCGTAGGTAAAGCAGCATTGATCCTTCAGATCACAGACACAGACCACTGCCTGCTCTGCGTGCCCAAACAGGCAGCAGCACTTTTGGCACACTTGCAGGTAGGACAAACCTGTGAGACCTAACATTTACATGAAGGAACAAAGATAAACAATGGATATTTTTATTTCTTTTTTCTGAGACTGCAGAAGCATGGGAACTTGCACCCAGTTTCTTCAGAATTGACGGGGAACCTTGCTGACTTCAAAAATGGAGTGTCTGATGTCCCTGAGTATTGTTATCAAACTTTTTCTGTCGAAAGGGATGGAACTGACTCAAATCAGCTTTCACCATTCAAGACGAACACAGCATGTGCTGTGTTCAAACCTTCAGGGAAGGTTTTGGTGGGGATCTCTGCATTGTGAGCTCCTCGTGCTCACTATGTCAAGCTGGGGGTGAACAACTGATGCTAACGAATGTGGGCTGGATGACTTGGTCACCACCACCTCCAGCAATTCTGGGGCTTAGGAAATGTAGTTTAGTTCAGTCTTCTGATACTGGAGAAGTATCTTGAGTGCAATATCTGAGAGATGTGCTAGCTTTAAATGTGCAACAGCCAAATAACTCATTAAGACAAAAATATTCATCATCATTTCAGGAAAGACTTGGAGTAGGAAGAGGAGAATTAATAAATTGCTTGAAATATATATTCTCAATTTTTTAAGAATCTAGATACTTTAACTAAGAGAAAATATGTTATGCAATTGTGGTACTTTTGAACAGGGGATATAATTTGTTAGATGCCTTGTGTTAAACTCACCTTTTGGCTAATAAGTACACAACACTTATGTAAAGTGTTATAATGCAAAAATGTATTCATCATCAGTGGGGGAAGGCTGTTGGCATTAAGAACATAATTACTGCTACTAAGCTGCCATTCAGTGAAGGTTATCATATCTAAACAAAGTCTATGGTCCTAAAGATTTTCTAAAAGCGCTATTAGAATTTGCCACCTAAAGCGGTATACGTAACTGTGGCTCTTCAGGTTGGCTCACTGACAACTCTGAGCGAAGTGGAAGGATTATTTTGTGGGCTTGGCAAACTATCCTTTTGTTTATACAGCTCAGCAGGGTGTTTGCTTTCTTCACAACAGCAGGACACTGTGGATTCACGTTCAGTTTATGATCTGCTGTAACTCCCAGCTCCTTTTCTACAGAGCTGTTGTATTTCTCCGTTTTGTATTCATTCATACTCCACACATGGCTGTCTGCTTCTGTGTGGCTTCTTCCCTCATATCCTTCTCTTGTTCATTTGTGGTTTTGCCTCCCATTTTGGAGTGTGTTCACGTATCCCCCATCAGCTGTGTCAACACCCTTTCTATGATGACCCCCCTCTGCCAAGGGCAAATGCAATTCACAAATTATTGGAAACCATGCCTTCCTAGCAATATTTGCACCAGGATACTGCAAAGCACTCTGAAGCTCTCAGGTTTCCCCAGGCTGTCTTCCTCCTCCTGCCCTGGAACCGAGACTGTGTTATTTGGCAGGGAGTGGGATCAGGAGAGAACAGATCTCTTCGTTGTTGGGACTGACTATGCCTGGCCCTTGGGAAGTGCTCAGAAAAGGCTGGGGAGAGGTAGAATCAGAAAAATTTCTCTGTGTGATGTGGGCAGAGAGTGGGGTACAGGGTGGTTTCCAGCCACAGACAACAACAACTACTGCCTATGGCCCCTCTGTTTTAACAAGTCCAGAGATCCACCAATCTGGTCTGGCCAATTCTGCTGTCATGAAGGAAAGGCTATGGGTTTGTGTTCTGAGAAGGAGAAACTCAATTTAGGGTCAGTAAGCCACTGCTTCTAACTCCTTCCATCCAGAGAAGCCACGTATGTTTCTCCATGGCTTTCTGTCTCATCTCATTATCTTCTGCCCCAGGCTCACTCCCTTTGCAGGAACAGTCTGATTTTGGCACAGACCACATCATCCATCCATAGGCTGAAAAAAAAAATATTAATTTTGTCTCTCCTCCTGAGAAGCCAAGGCCTAGGATAAAGGTAATAGTTGCAGTTTGAGTTAGGATGGACAAGAAATATTGCAATACACCCATATCAATTAGTTGTCAACAGCTCCCCTCTCACAGTGTCTGTTATGGGTCACAGGTTCTCCCGCTTGCCTCAGCTACAGTGAGTGCCAGTTGTCATAGTCCAAGTCCAACTCTGTTCACCTCACATGGGGCACCAATTGTTGCAGTACAAACAAACCAGTAGGCTGCAACAAGGCTTTCACCATTGGTCAAGTTTTACTGTCCATGCTGTTTCTTCTTCCTCCAGCAGCCAGACCACACCACTCCTCCTCCATCCAACCACCTCTCCCACCATCCTCAGGGCTATTTAACTGCTCAGTGGGAATGAGCTACAGCTGCACATCATCCATGTCAATCAACCCACTGCCTTTGAGGCAAGGCCACAGCGCTGTAGATTATCAATGCTAATCAACCCACTGCCTTCATTCCTCTACAGATAATGCTAGCAGGGACAGCATGGGGAAGCCTTAGGGGCTGCGGTCCTATCCTGCTAGCTGGATTCCTGAGGTGAGATGGCAACGCACCTGGAGCTGTCTCCTGCCCATGAAGGAAGGTATCTGCATGCTGGGTGGGGGGACACGGTAGCCCTCTGCATGCCATGTGATAGGCGAGAGCATGGGGACTTGGGAGAAAGTTTCTTTCTACCTAGATACACCTGATATCTGCATTTGTAACCCCCAACAGCCCCTCAACCTTAAATCTGTCCGAGGAACTCTGGAAAGGGTTTGAAGCCTCTCTCTTCCTCTGTCTATGCCACCCAAGCTGTTTCCTTGTCTTTCGGTTTACTTATCTACAGTTTCTCAGGCTCTGAAGATATTTGTGAGGGAAGTATAGAAAATTACACTGTCATATTGGATGGCACGAAGGAAATGTCTAGGAAGACACGTACCCGAGCCTCTTGAGACAGCGCTGAGATGGAAAGAGGTTATAAATAAGGAAACTGGGACTAGATGCACAGGGTGGCTTATTGAGAATTCTGTCCTGTGCTTTCATGTAGAGGGACCATATTCCTGGCACTGAAGAGAAGGCTTGTTTGCTGTTGATATACCTCTTTGCTCAATGTGCTATCGCTTCTGAGAAGACACGCAGCCCTGCAAGCGTTTACTGCCATATTGCTATCCACACAGCATGTGGATCTGAGATGGTGTGAGCAGTGGATTATGGGCTCACCATTGGTGCCAAAAATGCCTGCAAATGTTTTTTTAAGTATGAAAATTTTATCTTTGATCCAGCTGAACATTACATTTGGGTGTTGAACCTGTCAGTTTTTTAGGGGAAAAAAAAAAAAGTTTAAGGAATTTTCCAAACAAAAGTATTTTTGAATTAAAAACATCAAAGGTTTGATTCACAAAATGCCAAGACACACTGCTTCAACTTTATACTTTTGCATTTATTTTCTTTCATGATTTTGTGAAACATTGAAGTGCAACTGAACCAGCAGGGAAACAGAAAAGAAGGTGCAAATGAAAAATATCTCTGTGCCCTACCCTCAATGTAAGAAGATATTTTCTACTTACAAACTGTTCACCTTGAGTGCAGACAACAGCCTCCCTGGCAGGCCCAGCTCACCCCAGGTGTTTTGCTCTCAAGGCAACATTTTGCCTCTTCCCTGCTGCTCTCAAACACCTCTGTCTTGTGGCAAAATGTTAGAGTAGGTGCATTCCTAAACAGTCATAGATCTTACTGTTGTCTTTCTGTTTCTCCCTTTTCAATGATTTCTCTTCCACCACATCTGTTTCCTTCCGACATAGATTTTTTTTTCACAAGTGGTAAAAACACCCTTTCTTTCTCTCTTCCCCTCCGTATGATACCTTTGGTTTTTCTGGCTGTCTTTCATGCAGTCCTGGTATTTTTTGTAAAGAAGACTCAGCACTGCATCTTTTAATGGTAGATCTTCTCACTCTTAACTTCTTTCAGCAGTTCAGTGCAAAGTAGTGAAGGTGATAAATGAAGTCTCCCCCGCTTCGTATACAATGGCAAAAGTATTTCCATCTCTTTACTGGGCATACTGCAACTGCTGTATCACAGGGTAACATTTGTTAGGCATGGTTACCTTGTGACTAATTTATGACAGAGGTCTTTGTCATTCTCCATTGTTCCCAAATGATGAATTTCTACTTCATATGAGAAATTTCTCGATGATAGGAAGTTGGGAAATACTGTCAATGTACAGGAGAAGAAAGCAATGCTACAGGGAGAAGCACCTAAGCTTAAAGGCAGAAATAATAGAAACAGTATGACAGTCACTGCCCTGAAGTGAAACATCACGTGCTTAGGGGCTAATAAGAATATCTGCTACAGAAAGGAGCTGATCATTTGGAAATAATGTATTAGAAGCAAAATAAAATGAAAGCTTTTTCATAAAAAGGATCGTTTTTTCTCTGGAAAAAATAATTTCAATGAAACAAATTATCTCGTTGACTTACATTTCTTTTTAAGAGCATTTGATTAACAGGGATTCTTTAGGTCAGGGGCTCTCAAACTACGGCCCGCAGGCCAGATATGGCCCCCCAGGGTCCTCAATCCACCCCCCGGTATTTACAGACCCCCCCTGCCCCCACCCCACACACCCCCCCGCTGGGGGTTGGGGTGGGAAACCAAGCAGCCGCAGATGACTGCCTGCCACTGCATCCGTGCGCTGCCCCCCTGGTTAAAAAGTCTGAGGACCCCTGCCTTAGGTAAACATTCAGACTGCAGTGAAAATAGCACTTTCCATCAAAACCTTTTCAATGACAAATTTACCCTTCTCTATACATACCTAGTACTTAAGTAACTTAAGTAAGTACTTTCTGAGCCTGGAAGATGGCATTGCATCATTAAATCAACCATTTGCCTCGTTGTGTTGCAGCAGGGGCAAAGTATCTTTTCTAATCCTGTGAGTAAGTTTCTGGCCACAAAGAGCACGATGATGGGCTGTGGCAGGCCCCCACAAAGGCTTCTCAAACAGCTCTCTCACAACTTCAAGACCAGAGAGCTGCTTTATCAAAATTGGCCATAAGCCCAGGCAGCCAGACCCCAAGAAGGGTGTGGGATGAGGTCTGGGCAATAGCAGCTTCTTCCATTTCCACCACACACTCATTTTCTTTCTCTTAAGCTCTCACAGTCCTGTTTTTATCATAACCTTTTAGTCTTTTCCCTTTTTCACCTGAAGTCACATCTACTTGTGTGCAGCTTGCCCTTCTCCTTTAAATCCTCTTAATTTTCATTCCTTTTGCTAACTACAAGAGCATTACGTCCAGGGGAACGGGAGGGGGTAGAGTCTGAGGCTGTTCTATGAAGCACACAAGAGATGGGCCAGCTTCACTGATCTTGCAAGCTACACTGCAGAATTTTGTTAAATCCTGACACACTTTACAACTCACAGAGGACCGAAGAGAATAGAAGGATGCATCAAAAGCAGCTCACAGGTGGGTGTTTCACAGGGCATCTCACTGTTTCTTTGTGGGTAGTGAGCTGCATCCCCTGTAGACCAGTGATACTGGCTTTACTTCTCTATGCTCCTTTCAATAATCCACAAGCTAGAGAATCAGTAGTTCTCCCTTCTGCCTCTCCTGGTTAGCCATCCATGTCATATAGCCCTGGCAAAGACCTGTTTGAACTGCTTGTGAACAGCACATCACTAAAGACCCACCAGTTCACCACACTTGACTGATACTGCCACATTTGTGCTTGATGGTTGGGAAATTCTGGTAGTGGTTGGTTTTCACGTGATGTTACTGCTACCGTGCCCCTTGAAAATGAACCTGTAGGCCAGGTCAGATCCTAGGAGAGCAGTGTCACTGTGGTCAAAAAACCACATGAATGAACTGGTACAGGCCCCACCTTCATCCGGAACAGGAATCCCTTTTATTTCATAGTATTGAGAGAATACAATGACTGAAAATCTCTCTTTCTGGGGACAAGAGATCTAACTCCTTCCAATCCAGATTTTATCTTGTCTTCCTAAGAACTACCTTCAAGGTTTATAAATACAGTCAGTGACACCCTGAAAGCTAATCATGCTGTAGTTCTGAGAGCTCAGAACATCTCAGGGACCTAGGACCACATGAAGACTGGTTTTTAAAAGGCTTAGATGTTAGAATTTCTGTTCTTGACTCTTTAGGTAGGCATGTTTCAGCAACCCTGGCTCAAGGTAAGTCTGAGTTGTTCATCCCTCTCTTGAAATCAGATTTGAGGTAATTTTAACGAGTAAGTTACATACCTGGAGCACATAGCCTGAAAATGACCATCAGTGAGAAAGCTCTATAGAAAGTCAGCAGACCACGTACATATGTTATTTCCTCACTTTGTGTGAGTAACCCACCAAACAGGAAAATAAGGTGTCATTCCAGAAGCTCTTTGAACAGTAAAGTTAGGGAAGGAAATTTGAAGTGGAAATGTCTTGGGATGGATGGGTATCAGTATGGATGAAATTAGCCCTTGAATAAAAGGTACTGTTTGCATGCCTCTCTGAACTCTTCATTCCATATTGCATTACTGATCTTCTTCCTCAAGGCTCTTTCATTTTGGTGCTGAATTCCAGAAATTCAATAGTCAAGCCATTCCCATTAATATAATGTCTCTCTCCTTAACTGTATTTCCTACACATCTCTATAAATAGATTTAGGCACTACACTTTCACTGTGTTCTTTAAAGCTGTGAAATTCTGTTACCATAGAGACTTTTTAAAAAATATTTAGCCATGAAAGTACCACTATTAGACTGTAGGCTCTTTGGGGCAGGGATTTCCTTTCTGTCTGTGTACTGTCTATAGCCGGGCATATTGTAAACTTTGTAAATATTCTGTAGGTAGATACATTTTACAAGCTTTTCCATGGCTATTAATCTTTTCCATCACCTGAGCTTCCTCTTCTCTAAGGCAAAAGAATCCTTTCTATATGTAATGTGGAAACCTATGGGTGAACAGCTGTGCATCTTGGCTGGGTCACCAAGCCCTTTTCATATTAGAAAAACCGAGCCTTTGTCTGCATGGATCTTTTCTTTGCTTCCATGAGAATTAGACCTAGAAGAACCCATCTGGCTTCCACTCAGCACTGGACTAATCTGAATGATGCAGGGATTTGCATACATTTACCCTTAGTGCTGTAAAAACTACTGCTATCATCTGCCTCTAGTATGGCAGGTCTCAAGGGAACTGGAAGACATCTGCATTATTAAGACTAAATTGAACATTGACTTCAATTACTCCATCTTAATAAACTTTCCACTAAGTACAAGGAGAGCCTTTATCAAGCTTGAGTATGTCCTTAACTTCTGGAAGGAAAAGAAATAAAGATGTTCACACCGTTTTTACCCTGCTCCCTTTGAGGGGGTGCTGGAAAGGGATCTTTATAGGCTTTCAGACGATTCAGAAGTCAAATGAATCATTCTGTGGGCGTAAAGTTGGAAATCATCCTGTGTTTTAGAAGAAAATATAATTGACAGAGTTTTAAACAAAGGAGATGCCACAGAATCAAAGCTTGTCAAACAATGTCAGTATCTGACTGGTCTCATGTGTTGTGACTTAAAGCGCTATGAGGCTCAGGCAGTGGATAGGGAAAGGACAAGTGAAAGAATGACTCTGCTGCTCCACTAAGCACAATAATTCTAATGAAGTGATTTGATGAAGAGGATGGAGCTGTTGAGGGGGAAGCATGTGGAATACGTGCAGTTCCCTAACTTAGTGGGATTGGTGGCAGCTACATTTTTTCACTGCTGGGAACAGCTTAAATCCTGAACAAGTTCAGAAAGCAGAGGGGCCTGACTTGTTTTCTCCTAGTCCTAGTCCTCCTACCACAGCAAGGTTGGGTGTATATGGCTTTCTCTGCTCTGGAGAAGCCTTGAATTGGTTTAAGTGGGGAATCTCTTAGGCTGGGACTGAGATGTATCAGCAGATCCACCTACTGAGATCTTATTTTTCCTCACAAAAAAAGGTTCAGCAGGGGCAGCAGCAGCATGAGCAGCTCCATTAAGCCCTGCCAAAGCGCTCTGCAGTGGCCTTTGCTCTGAGGATGAGAAATTGTTGTGAATGTGCAAATTAGGGCTCTGTGCATAAATAATCTGAGGGACACAGAGGTTAAGGCTTGTCTGGTAGTTAGGAAGATTGCTTGAGACATAGGCACATGAGTGAGACCTGGCTTCTCATCACCCTGGACTCGTTCCAGTCAATAGCGGGAGACGGATAGTCTGAATTCTCTCCTGGAGGTACCCTTTCACTAGCCATTGATTATAGAGTGATTTTAAGGCAGTGATATTCCAGGCTTTACGGAGCACGATCAGGCATCTAACTACCAGCGGGATGAATCTGAACCTGGGAGGGAAGCAAACTGTCTGTCCAGCCTTACCCTTTTGTCTGCCTATTTGCCTGTTTTACAAGGAACCAACATTAGTTGTTCTGTATTGCGAAACAATCAAAAGTGATGTGCTTATTCTGCCTCAGTTGCTTTAGGTCTTTCTTTTCCTTCCCCTTACTTTTTTTTTTCCTTCTTTATGTCTGTTCTCATTATATACTGTACTATTTCTTCCTTACCCTACTGTCTTTGTATTTAATCTGACTTCCCTGTGATATAAAGCTGTTTGAACATATTTCTCTCAACATCTTGCCTCTAGCAACCTGTTTAGTTGTTTTTTTTTGTTTTCTTCTGCACTTTCTATTTCCAACTCTCTTTTGCCGCTCTATTTATCTTTAATCGTTTCCTCCTCTTCTGTCTTTAGTGTTTTTGTACCTTTTACTTTTTTCTTACATGGAGAATCTTCTTCATTCCCTCCTGCCACTCTTCTATCAACCATTTTTGCTCTCCTGCTCTCCTTTACATCCTTGTCCCCCTTTACCTTTTCTCCTGCTTAACTCCCTGTTTGCACATGTCCAGATCCTGAGGGATCTGGATCCCTTTTCTTTGGCTTACTTTCCACTCAAAGGGAAACCTCTTCCATGGGTCAACAAGTACCCATTCTAGTCATCATGTTGATTATTGTATCAATGAACAGCAGTATTTATTTTTATTCTCTTTACAGAGTAATTTACTTTTCATCAATTAATAGCAGTATCCATTTGTATTGCCTTTATACAGTAATTTACTTTTCATAGATGGCAAAAATATATGTCAAATAATTGTTTCCCATCAGCATCGTCTTCCAGGGTAGGAAGAAGGGAGACAGGCTTTGTCACCCAAATTCAAGACCAGTGCAGGCAGGCTCTGTCAAGTCAAACTTGGGAAAGAATTGTATAATCAGGTGTTTTTCACTGATAACATCCTGCCACCAGCCCCATCTGTACTTAAAAACTAGGGACCAAGTAACTCAGATGACACCATCTACCATGGTATACCACATGATATATCACAGGATTAAAGATGGTCTCTCAGGTAGGCAAAATCAAAGACTTGAGCTGCAACAGGAGGTGTGAAGGAAGCCAACAGCTATAGAACAGGACCACTAAGTGTTAAGCCTCAGGTGTGTGCCTGTACAGAATGGTGTAATGCATGTTCCGTGTGCAGCAGGCTGCCCAGCCTGTCCTACAGCATCTGACGGTCTAGAAAGCAAGTGAGAACAGACTGCCAATGCAAAAGCTGCTTCCAGAGGGAAGGGCCACATTTCCTAGTCAGACACTGAGAGAAAGAAAGACTTCTAGACACCACTGCCAGCTGAGTGTCTAGTAACAACCGTAAAGCCAGAAGTGCTCTCAGTTTTTCCCAGAATATTACAAAAAATGTGAACAAAGGTGATTGATGCCTATTTCAGATCCTGAAAAATCTTTTCCTCAAGCTATTATCTGCAACCATATTCTGGCATTAGTGAAGTGACATTTATCCTACTATTGTCCTGGCTAGATACCTGGGAAGTGCCACCTCAGATCAGTGGATCTGATGACATGAAATCATATCTCTGTTGCACCCTGGTGGTTTCTCGATAAAAGCACCTTAGCAGTTTCTGCAGCAGTTTTACCCGCTCCTCAGTTCAGACCTACATCTCAGGTAAAAAAATCCCTTTTCTTGATTTAGATCATACATATTCACAAATACATGCATAAAGAGGGTGAGGGGCAGTTTTGCACAGCCATGCACACAAGACCCTTCAGCTGAGATGAATATAACTCACAGCTCTGCTACTCTGCCCCAGAGAAAAGAATATGATGGACCCTTTCACCATTTAATTCCTTTCCCCCAAGTCCAGAAAGCACACAGGATAATTTCCTGGCAAATGATGTCAAGGTCTCCTGGGAGGTGTGAGCCCATCAGCAGGGACAGATGGCATCTCCCACAGTTAGAAATCAGTATTAAGGGGAACAGAGAAACCTCCCCTCCACAACCCTGCCAGTCCAAGGTTACAGTGTGGCTGCAGGGCCACTGGGTATGGTTAGTCCCTGTGACTGAACCCAAGACATAGCAGTCATATGGACAGGACAGAGGAAAATGCGAGTCCTCAGTCCCAGGTGATGTGGATTCTGGGCACCTTCTCCTCCTTGCTCTGGTTTCTTGAGGACAGTGTGCCGCAGGCTCCATCTGGTTCTGTAATAAAGGATAAATTATTAAAATAAATAAAATATTGATGAACTGTTCTATAAAACAGAAGGTCTTTAAAGTATTGATTAAGAATTGAGAAAGTCATAATGAGTTTTATCTGCAGAAATAATTAGGAAATAGTTTTTGTGTGGTAACCGTCTTCATGGTGCAGGTAAAAGGCAGTATTTAATCCCTGGAATCAACTGTCATCTGTGTAGTTTATACATCATCAAAACAATATTTTTTACAAGGTCATTGTGTTGTCCATCCAAGAGTTTTATGGCACTTCATGAGCAATAAGAAAACAAGTTTCACAACAGCATTAAGAAGTAGATAACCATGGCTATAGGAAGGCAGGACAAAATAGGAAGATCCAGTTTCCACATCGTGCAGTGTTTATTTAAACTGATAGCTTTCAAAAAAACATAGATCAAGACATAAAGATATGTAAAGGAAAAAATGCTGCTCTCTTAAATAGTTAAAATCAATTAAATAGTTCTTCCTTAAATAAAGAATAAATGCCTGTAATTGGTTTTGGACTTAGCAAGGTATGACCTATTCCAGGTTGGCTCCCCAGAGCCAGCTGAAATACACATGGTTAGTAATAGCAATAAAACTGCCAAATGTACATGGAGATTTTGGCATTCATGCATTCCTTGTATCTGCTCCTGGTGGGACTCTCACCAGGCTGATGTGGTACCAGTGAACTGGCATCCAGTGCTTCCTCCATTGGGGTCCAGCTTCTCTGGACCCTCCTTTGCCATGGCTTTGTCTCACAGGAAAGCACCACATTCTCCCACCCAGCACCTGCAGACACCCTTTCCCAGGCTCCCATCATGTGGGTGACTTGACTTCAGGCTTAGCCCCTTCTTTGGGGCAGGCTGGAATGAAAAGCAGTTGTGGCCAGACCCAGTTCTTCCAGTTGACTTTTAGTGCACAGCCCCCTCCACACACCCATCCCCCCCACCCCACCCCCCATGCTGCGGGTCCTCTATAGCATCTCTAAAGGCACCTTCAGGGAATGAGTCAGTCTTACCTAGGATCTAAATCAAAACCTTGGCACTTCCAGAGGGTGAATCAGATCTTAGCTGGGCTGAATCACTCCCTGGAGCTGCCTATCAATCTGACCACTTGGCTAAATCTCCTGACTTTGGCACTTCTGAGCTCCATCCAGACTAGCTTCTTTTGAGCTTGGTTAGTCCCACAGTTAATCGAAACCTCGTCTTTAAAATCCTGCCTTTTTCCTTTCTCTCTTTAACTGGCCAAAGCTTACTGGCCTGCCTGTGAATCCCTTGACTTTGTATACCCCACCACAAATTACTGGTTCTTTAATTTTACTTTTGAGGTTTTCCAATTGCCTGCTTTATCCTCCTGCAGAGTCATGAAGGAACTAGTTCTCCTAGCAGGTTTCAGTCAAATAATTCCCGTAAGGTATTTCCACTTGAATAAGCTATTACTTCAGTTAATGACCCACTCTTGCCCCATATGGCAGATCCATGGCAAGCCCTATCAATTTTTGGTGGCTTGCCACACATTGTGGTGATTCCCAAAACAGCAGTTCTTTACTGGGATCCACAAAATATGCAGAAACCCAACCTGTCACTGATTTAAAACTGAATTTTATAGACCTGTTGACACTGCATCCATTCATAACGTCAGAATTTACTTCACCCTCTTCTCTTCATAATGCATTAGCTCTTGTCTATGGATCACTATCTAGTAATCGATTAGAACAGCTGTTAATAGTGGCATTAAATACTCTTTATGCAACTTGCGATGGGATGTTATGTAGAGCAAGGTCTTAGATTCAGAGGAAAGGAGTAGCAGAGGTAATACGGCACTCCTGAAATATTGATGTGGAGATGCCAACATCCATACAGTAGATCCATACATACAGTTAGGGTTTGCTCTGTTTAGAGTTGAAAAGCCTGGGGCACAGATCTACAAGAGTATTTCCACTGCAACACTGAACATCGCAGTGCATGGCTTTCAAACCCTTCATTCCTGATTTAATGACACTTTGGAGGGTTGGGTGCTAAGGAACAGAATTCACTAGAGCCAGCATGCTGAGAAGAGAGCTACTTAAATTAGCCAATAGGAGAAAACAACAGGAGGGATGAGTTTTAAATCACGCCTCTCTTGGGGATTGAATGCCTTAATTTGACTTCATGGAGATTAGCTTGCAGGCTGCATTGCCTATGCGGGGAGGAAAGTGTTTGAAGGCTCTTTAGCAAAGGCATGACGAAGCCCAATCGTTAGAAGACAGGGGAAAAAAAATCAAACTGGAAGCAAAGTGCATGTTTTAAAGAATCAGGATAATTAACCGCTGAATTAGCTTATCAAGAGAGATAACACATTTTCCACCAGCTGAGGGGCATCTTGCAATCTGAATTTCTCTGTCAATACTCAAAGGCAACTAAAATGTGTTTGTATGATTCAGGAATTACTGGGTGATAATGTTTGTCAGGAGCTCAGTGTATATCATCATGATAGACCATCTCCTGTCTTTTAAACAGATTGATCTGCTTTTACCAGGGCTAAATTTAGCCCCACTCCTCTTGCTGAGTGCTCAGTGATGTTTTGATATAGAATAATGTGAGTTAGAGATGCTATCAGCTTGTCTTGTCTTCTCTCTGCAGCCATTGCAGGATTGTCCTTTATTTTCTGTTCATTAGTACTTTGACCTGAAGAGTTTTATGTATCTGAACTGTTTCTATTGCTTCCCTTCGGATTATTCAACAGTCTATTAGAACTCAGTACTAGGACATTTTTAACAGTGAATTGTCCTTCAAATCCTCTGCTCACCTACCTGTCCTTTCTTTAAAGTCACACATCCTTTGGATCCAGCTCTCCCTCTCTTTTTGATGTTTATTTTTGCTTAAAGATACGCTAGCCATGGGTAGCCACCCTGCACCCCTTATGCATTTAAAATTTATCTCTCATTCTGGATCTGAGAGCCTGGTCCACATTCACCCTCTGTTTTGCAGTGCCACAACAGCATCACTGGGAAAACCCTATCACCAGCTGCCTGAGGTCCCCTCTCAGGGCTTCCCCAGCCCATCCTTTATGAGCTACAAGGAGCATGTGTGGCTGATTGTGACCACCTAAAGCTCTGAGTCATGTGGTGGCGCAGAGGATCAGAAGCTGGCAATGCTTGGTGGATGCTGCTTTCCCCATGGTTTAACTAAACTTTGTATGCTGGGGCACACTTTGGGGCCAAAATGAACCCCATCAAAACCAACAGCCTGATTTTGTCCAAATTAGATCTTTTAATCTTTCCTGCATGACTGAATAACTTCAGATGGAAGAAACTTGTAATCACATTGGCTTTTCCCTTCAGCGCATTGCATTGCAGACTCATAACTCATTTATTCATTCCCACCATCCATCTCTCACTAGTCAGCTCTTCAAGTATTCCCCTTTCCTCCAAAAAAATTTAGTTTCAGATGAGTTTTCCCCTGTGTGCATTTTCCCAGGCTGAATCTAATTTTGTTTTATTTTCAAACTCTATTTCTTTCTCAGCTTTGACAGTTAAGGGGCAAGTACAAGAAGCTACATAGGATTAAATCCAATCTACATTACTTCTCTGTTCTTCTTGGGATTTGCAACACCTCCTAATTTTGTATCATCTGTGAATATAATTAGTTGACTCTTTATTTTAGGTCAGGGATATAACCGCTTAGTGAAGAAATGACCGCGGTGAGATGTGAATAGATTAAATCCCCAAATTAAGAAATTATTTTAGCAGTAGTGTTTATTTACTTGAGATTCTTAGGTCTGTTTTCTTGCCACACAACAATATTTTCTGCATGAACTGAGAGTAAATGTTTTCTTCTTTTTTGACTAATTTTCGCCTTGAAGTGAGAAGTGTTTAGATTTATAAGCCTGATGCATGCTGTAAAACACTGTATTCATTATAACTTGTGACTTTTTTATCAGATATGTGCTTCCAGGTTTGGTGTTTTGTTGTTGTTTTTTTTTTTTCTCCTCCCCTTGGAGGGGAGGGAGAGTGCCAACGATGCCGGCAGCTCATCCTGCAGGCCCCTGGCCCCTGCCACCCCAGCGAGCAGGCTGCTGCGACAGGCACGTGCTGCTGACCTGCCACGTCAGAGCCACCAGAGGGAGCAAAAAACACTGGTTTTTAGCGGCGGGGGAAAAAAAAAAAAAAAAAAAAAGAGCGGCTGGTGCTTTGCTTCTTTATGTTTTTACTCAGTAAGTATTATCTGCTTAAGTGAATCGTTTTATTTTTCACTGTCAAAGGGATATTCCTCCTGCTCTTGTACTAGAATTGTCTCCCCTAAGAACTTCCTGCTTCTTCCACGGGACTGTCCCAACCTTTAACGGTGTTGGCCATAGAAAATTAAGAGTCAGCTGCTATATCCCATCTTAGGTCTGTTGTAGCAACATGAAATGGAAGCAGCACTGCAGTACTAGCGGCAAGTCTTGTGTGGCAGCTGCTGAGGAGCAAAAATACATGGAGATTGGGGAGGAAAATGACTGAACATATTGCAACGCATAGCATCATGTCTCAGTTTCTGTCTGGTGTTCCTCAGGAGCTCCACATATATAAGCAATAACAAATGAGCTGAGCAGTGCTGGGGCATGCTGAGACTCCATCTCCAAATACTTACTTGATTTTCAGTAGCTGGGGCCAGAGGCAGCCTGCCATACAGCATTGGACAATACCAGCAAACTGAGGGTGGTCCTGTGGTTATGTCTGGTCGCGCAGCCACAACAGCCTGGATTTGATCTCACACTCACTATTGTGCATGTTACAGCCATTTGTTTCACATCTTAGACAGCTCTTTGAGCCAAGGGTCACCTTGCTGCCTTACCATGTAGTGCTGAAGGCAGCAGGGTCCCGATGCCTAATGGGGAAATAATTATTATAATTAAGAGCATCCAATCACCAGCTTGGTTACCTTCACAGGAGGTCAGTCTGTGAGCCTAAGATTCATCATGGTCTTGCTATTAGTAAACACACATACTCAGTAAAAAACTGTGCCCTTTGCTCTCCTTGTGACAAATGGTGACTAAAGACTACTGCCCATTCAGTATGTGGCAAGAGACAAACACAAGTACTGGTTCTCTAAACTTTCACACAAATTCATTAAAGGAGCAGGAAGTCAAGCCTCATAAAGTGCAGGCTGCACAGGAGCCTACAACTAATTCCCTTGAAGTTTCCTGTTTCCCATTCAGAACTCTGGATGCAAATGCTGTGTATATACTTCACATTTATTTGTCTTTCTACTAAATATCATATGCTATTGGTTGGAGGCACAAATATTACAAACTGGTCTTAAAAAGAACAGAAGCAGCCCTTGGGATTTCCTCATGAATGCAATTGCAGAAAATTGCAGAATTTTACCACAGAATTAAAAAAACCAAACCCTTGGATTAATGAGGCCATTTTGTGCCTGGATGTGCTCATGGTAGAGTGATTACTGGGAGAATTTAGGAAAGGTCACATTGGTTAAACGAAATATGCATTAGAAAGGTATCCAGGTGAAAACTTGGCCTTCTGAATGAAAGGAGAAGGGTAACATGTCATAATAACACAACATTGAACAAGGCTGTTGTCTGCTTTCTGGGGACAATTTCCACTGCCCAAATAGATTTCTAAACCTTTAATGCAGTGAGCAATGATTCTTGAGAGCTTTCTGAGCTGAGGCTCTGGGTTCAGACTGCAAATTCAGGTACCTAAGCCAGGTAAATACCCTATTTGATTACAGCTCATCATAATTCTCTGGAAAGATTCTTCTCTACCTCTGCAAGGCTCTGCAAAACGGCCCAGAAGAAAGTAAGATGGGGTAGTCATCTCCGTACTTTGTTTTCATTTCCCTGGTTTTGTCACCACTTTTCTGTTTGTCGCAGCATAATCCACTTCTCCTTTGCTGAAGAGGTGCATAAGATGGAGTATGAAATGAAGACTGCAAGCCTTTAAGAGAGAAAAGTGATAAATGCCAGTCAAGCAGGATGGATAGACATTATTGACACAGAAACAGTATGGAATAACCTAGTCCCCGAACAGAGAGACATCAAAAGAAATAGTGAATGCGAAGCAAGAATGTGATAAAACATTTGGCGTTCTTCTTGCATGCAAGCTTTCAGAGCAAATGCATATACCCTGCTTCAAGGAAAAGCTACGTTAAATACCTCACAGCCTTCAGCTTTTCAGAACACATTTAAAGGATGGAACTGAATGTACGCAGTCAAATGAGTGCTTGGCACAGAAACAATTAAGGTAGGTTTTTCTTAGCATCTAGAAACGTGAAATGTGTGAGAAAACAGGCAAATTAACACTCTAACCTCTACAGCCCAGCTGAAAATCACTGTAGAAAAATCTAGTTGTATTATTAATAAAATTGATCTAAGCTAGACCAGTAGCATGAGTAGAAGAAACCACATCAATGAGAGAAAGATTTCTCTAGCCTACCTGAACTGCGTTCATAGGAGTTTAGATGGAGAAAGTTGAAGATCAGTGCAATCACCTTTAAAATTTTAGTCTAGAAATTTTTATGAGATAACTTGAAAGAGACCAGCTGAGAAACAATAGCTTTTGATCTTTGCCAAACAGACCCGAAGCTTGATTTGTTACTTGGTCTCATCCTGGTTACTGCCTAGAGATAAAAAGCACAGGAGAAATACAAGATTTAAATGGAGCTTCTGGAGTCAGAAATTACCAAATTCAAAGCCAGCAAATCATTACCTCTGTCCCTGAGAATGGAACTGCAGTGGTCTGACCACAGCCACCAGCTCCTACAGGTTTTCTGGGTTGGTGCCTGCCACCTTTTGAAGCATTGCACTTTAGGCTAGTGATAGTGACTTTTAAAAAATTATGGTATGGGCCACCACATGGACTTCAATGCGATCAGGATTTCACTCACACTGTCTGCATGGTGCTCACAAGACTGACTTGAGTGCTGAGTAATGCTGCTTGAGCTAGGTGTGAACTCGGTATCCTGGGTGTTAGAAATGACCACGACAAAGAAATGCACACCTGAGTGGTGAGTGTCTCAGGCACAACCAAACAATGAGATTCTCTCTACCTGGTTCCCCAAGATATTCAAGCAATTAGTGTCTTATTCCCACTGACTGCAATGAGAATCCTATGAAAGGACAGGGCTTTTCCTTCCTGCTGTTGTGGGAAATGTAAAAGAGGTGGAAAGGATTTGGCAATGATGTTTTCAAAATAATTTCCTATGCCCTGTATTCCTGAAACTACTGAGGGGCTTCCTGAGGCTCTGTTCTGTGATAGAGCAGATCTGTGGCTGCTCTGCCCTCCCAGAGATCATGAGAAACAGGGAAGAGCTGTAGCACACAGCAAGCAAGCCATCCTCACTCCCTGGCATTCAGGCTGGCAAAACCCATTCATATGAGCTCCAAGGTACTTGTCAGGAAGCATGTTTGCATACCTGAGACCTGGAAGGTCAAAGCCATTCAGTGCAGGTGAGAACCAGGCTGCAGTGTGACACAGGCTTTTCCCTGGACATACAACCAGGCACAGCCACAGGCTGCAAAGTCTGAATTCTTGGATCTACATTCTTTAATATGTTAATTATGTCTTTGTATCCCAACACTTGTTGGGATGCTGGCATTGATGAACCATTTGGCTGTTTAGCGTCTGATTTCATATCCTTGCCTGGGTGTCTCTTCTGTGATTATTTTCCTGTGTGAGCCTTTTCTCCTTTCAGGAACAAGTCTCTCACCATGCTAGGTCCTTGTGCTGGCTATGTGTCTTGGACAGTTAAAGCCACTCATGACTGTTACTCTCCTGTTTTCTAACCTTCATTCTGGGATGTTGTGACAGCCAAGGATCAGACCCTGTGCTGTGTTTTACCACCTGCTTAAAATTCACATGGGGTAAACCTAGTCACAATGAAAGGTCTTGTCCTCAAATACATTAAAAATCTTTAAAAGCAACAATTGCTTCTAAGTCTCCAATTTTTTCTGAAATACTCAATTCCAGTTGAGTGATGTGATTTAAACAGACTGTGCTTTGGGAAGGTGGCCCATAAACTTTTAAAGAATTAGAAATCACTACAAAGCAATGGGCTTTCACAGGGGCGCACGCACACACACACGCATCAACACCTGCACATGCTCAGCCAAGCCTACCCGACCAAGGGCAAGGAAAGCTGTAAGAAGCTTTGAAAGTTTGTTCTTGGAGCTGTTTAGCAGGTCATGAAAGGAAGGCAAAACAGAATGCCCACAGAAGACTTTATGTTTTAAAACCTGCCTCTGATTCCTGCAAGAGGCCCAGCCCACATCACCATCCACTGCTCAGCTACTCTTGCACAAGCTGAAAACCAAGTACTCTGAAACCAAGATAAAACAGAAGGCTACGAGGATTATTTACCTTAACTAGCCTTTCTAATTTCCATAATTTCTGCTGCTTGGAGGACTGACCCCTGACTCTTTTCCTTTACTGGGATTCAGAGTTATTATCTCTGCAATTAAAGCAGTTACAGAGGGACATTTGAAATGCAGGTTCTTTTTAATTATTGCTAATAGAAATATTGAGAAGCTCTGTTAGCTTTGATCTCTTATCACATCATGCACAGTGCTCACTCCTGTCTCTCTCTCTCCCTCCCTCTCCTTCTCCAAGCATGGCTGCTCCCAGCATCTCAGTGTGTAATCAGACGTGTCACACCCCCACAGAGGTAAATTCGTTTATTTAAAAAGGAAAATTAAATTAAAACTGTTTAGGAATTAATTGTGAGCGCCTTGGCTTAATCTATCATATTATCCTATTGTTAGCACATCAGGGCAAAGTATCATCTAACCCAGTTTTCGAGCAAGAGGAGGAGGAGCACATTCACATGTCCTAAAGAGGCAGCTTTATCTTCTTGGAAAGACATTATTTATTCTTATGAACTTATTACTGTTTTGAAATAATAAGGTGTGCTGCATCATCTGATCCTTTTAACAGCAGAATCTGTCACTTTATTTATGGAAAGAAGCCCCACATTGCATCTATGTCAGCAAAAGGACTTTATACATTGCATGCCTGACAAACTCATGTGCACTTACACAATGTGCTCCACATACTGAGGCCAGGGAGTTAACCATCTCCGCTACAAAGAAAAAACGTAAAGGTACAGGTTATTAGAAGTAGGCAAAAGAGAAATAACGTTCCATCAAAAGTGCTATAAAGGGAAAAAAACTGATTTTTGACAACACAGTTACTACAAAACCAAAATATTTTATCCTCAGAATGGCATCTTTGTTCTATGCTTTGGCCAGAGTCTTTATGACACAGTTTTTAATGACAGATGAAAAAGTATTGCTTCATGGGGAAATGTAACAGCTCTAAGGGAACTCAATTTCACAACCACATATTGAAATATTTGGTGAAGTACTGAGAAAAAGAAGTCAATAAACTGTCCTCTGTGTGAAAATTCTTAAAAATTAACATCAGCCCCACTGCTTTAGTTTGAACCTCGTCTGTTTAATCTATCAGAGTTTGGAAAACCAGAATCCTGACAGGAAAAATAGCATAGTTCCTTGGGTTAAACACATTTTCCAGAGTCTAATCCGGTATTTGACCTAATTTGTGTGGCCCTGAGCAAGTCACCTTTCCAGGTACCATCTTCCACACCTGAAAAGCAGATTTGATTACTTGCAGTGACACTACAAGCATGAATTCACTGCTGTGTCCCTGGCACGCTGAAGATATCAGCGCTACACAAATACAGAGCTCTGCCTGAAATACTAATGCTACTCTGGCAATGGCAACACAACCCACTTCCTCGACTTCTGGTATCCATAAGTGTCTCAATCAGAACAGGGATTTTAGGGTGGTGGTAACAGCTCAGTAGTCAGAGTGACCTACTACCGAGCAGTGATTTAGGACGACTGTCTCAATTACAGCTGAAGCACAATCCTCATCACTTCCAGGTGTGTGAAGTACCAGAGAGTGTTGCACACTGGTGGTGAGTGGCAGAATATCAGCACAGAACTCCTCTGTAATTAGGGAGGGTATAATAGAATAAAGCAGCCTTTACTGATGACAGACACACTTGTTCTAAGGAAAAGAATAAGCCTCTCTTGTTCTCATATAGGAAAATGACACTTTACCTGAAGTCTTTAGTCTGGGAGCAGTAGTCTACAGCAATGAGAAATAAGGAAATTATTCTATAGGGTGCCTCCAAAATTCTCTGCAGCCCAAGTGAAATCGTAATATAAAGCTTGGGAAAGAGAGACAGGGTGGGGCTGCTGGAAAGAGACAGCACAATTTAGAACAAGTATCAGAGGTCAGGTTGTAGAGGTCTCACCCATGTAGCCCCAATTACTGATAATCTCTCACTCTGTGTGTGGAGGCACCCACACAACCCACCCCTGGAAAATTAATTCTGTGTATGTACATCTATGGGATTAGAATCTTTGGATAGTGGTAAAAGGATGTTTAGAAATTTGTAGGTGTACAACAACATATTGTAACAGTTTGGTCTAATGGTCTGTCTGTTGTATTGCTGACATTATATCCCAAATGTATATTTTGCTGACTGGCATTTAACTACCTGTCATTAATAAATCAACAGAACACTTCAATTCTGATCTGTTTTAACAATGCGAACTGTGCAATTCTTCCCTGATACAGCAGATGTCTTGTGACTGGAGCATTTATTGTACACAAAAAAATATAATCTGTGTAGACCACTAAATCAAGGTCAGTCCTTGCAACTGAAGACTTCTTTTCTTTAAAGAAAACCAGTCAATTAAATCTGAATAAACTGAACCACAAAAAGAATGGAATTAACTTCTTGCTAAAGTCTGTATCTACATTGATGTATTTATCCAAATTTACAAGAATATTATAAACTTTGCTTTGAATCTGACTGAGCTAAACTTGAATGTGACTGTGACAAATTAACTTTGGATACAGGCCCAGAAAAAAGTCAAAATTGAATTAGGGTCTCATACCTGATTAAAATGGATTTAATGTCACCCTTGGAAAGAAGAGAAAAAGAGCTGGCCTCTGTGGGTAGCTGAAATAAATGAAGATACTTATCCATCTGTGTGCCTCAGGAACTTTAAACCAAACTTCTTGATATTATCAAAATAGTGCGGATAATAGAGTTAGTGAGTGTTCCCCTTTAAGATGCCGACTGTTATATTCTTGGTCCTCTGCCACATCAGGTCATATATGATGTTGATCTTGACCAAGGGGAATAAGCAGAAAGAATGGATGAAATTAGAAGGGGCTAATGACACAACTCCTTTTGAGATCAGTTCAGATCAGCGGAAGGGACTGGATCAGCATTTTCTGACCAGAGGCAATCAGGATATCTGCTAGAAGAAGGTAAGTAGACATCCTAGAAATGTGAGTTGCCCAGCTGGAAGCTAATGAATTATGGAGCTCAAATGAAAGAGAAACAGAGCCTAATTAGGCTAAATAGGAATTCCTGCAGGAACAGGGAAATGTCAAAGAGCAGAGGGAAAAAACCTCTTCCAGTGCTCTTTAAACCATTTTTTTTTTGGTAAATTGTCTTTTCTAGCATAATTACTTCTATTTCTGTTGCAAAACTGAAACCACCTCCCTCCCCCCCCCCCCCCCCCTTCTGTTGTCCAAGTCAGTGCTCTCTTCTTTCTCGGTGTAAAAGGTCCATTAGTCATTTTCCAGTTGGACAACACAATCTCTTATCATAGAGGTTTGCTGCACAGGGTATGGAAGCAGAAGGGGAGTATTCCTGGCAGTATGACTCTCCCTGAACACACAGATCTGAACTTTATCACCTCTGAAGGGGTCCCATATTAAAACATGAGAGATATCCTATTTGGAACTGTAATTCTGCCTCCATATTTTAGTCTCTCAGACTCTTTCCACAGCCACACCCTCACTATTTACTGCATAAATCTAGAGAGCTGTGAAACTTGGAGAAGTATGGATCCAAATGGCTTCAAAAGGAGACCTCTGGACCCAAGTAAATCTTCAAGATGTGTGTTGAGTTTTGAATCGGGATGTGGGTCCAAAATTACCTCCAGGCCATGCATATATTTAAATAAGGAAGCCTAAAGCAGAAGCTACACTCTTTGGGAATCTCCCCACCTGTTCTCTAGCCACAGTTCCTTAAGAGGCAGCATCATACATCCATGCACAGCAATTACCTGGACCCTGACTACATGGGAAGGAAAAGGGGAGCTGAGAATGCTCATACGCTACTGCTAGCAATGCCCTCAGCTGTGATGTGCTGTGGGATTAGGCTGAAAGGGGGTTGAGAGAAAATGGCAAAGGAGTAGCAGCTGTGTCAACAGGTAACATTTGTATTCAAGTATGCTAAGATTTTCAAACTGGTTGCTTAAAGTGAAATATATAAATAAGTGGCCTTGATGCAATTCTTCAGTAACATGGTTCCCTTGTGTGTGATCTCTTTATTTAGTTATGTTGACTGGAATATAAGACCCAAACTTTGGCCACTGACTTTTGAAACTCCTAGACTTCCCCTGTAAAATGAGGGATATGTGGTATTCTGCATATTACAGCCAGTCTCACTGAGACACATGTATAACCAGAGGATCAGGGAACAACCTAGGTCAGAAGGTACTCTTGGATGCTCCCTGATCAAGATCTCACTCAAAGAAGGGTTAGTGTCCAAGGTAGAGCAGGGCTTGATCAAACACAAGCTATGAAGGGGTGGCTTCTGCTTCCTTTCCCCCCCCACACACACGCATTTCATGCACGCACAGTGCAGTGCTGTGGCTGCTGCCCTGATTTGCATTCCCATGTCACCACAGGCCAACCTAAACCAGGTGGTGGTGATGTCTTCATTCTCAGCCTAGCCATGGACATGTTCTCTCACCACTCAGTCCAACACAGCATTTTATCACATGCTGGCATTAATGGTGCTCTGGAAGTCAGTACAGGAAGTTTGACGGATCATTTTGGGGGTCCCTATCTGGGCTGACTCATAGTTTGTTACCCATGCCTGCATCTACAAGGGTTCTGCAGAATCTGATGGCAAATCAGGTCTGCACAAAGAAATGAACCAAATATAAACACCTTGCTGAAAAGAAAGTAGATTCTTCCTTTGCCATATTCATTCTCATTGTTATGAAGCAGGAGAGAGCTTGAAGTTTTCGGTGAGACTCAATGAACAGCACAGACATATATCAAAAATGACAAAGTTTGCATATGAGAGATGACAAATCACAATCCTTTCTCAGGTCTGACCTTGTTAAAAACACAGACATAAGGCAGCTCCCAATGTGAGAAAATTTCATGGTGCATATTCAACTCCAGATGAGTCTTCAGATGTTGTTGATGACAAAGAAAAAACATAAAAACCAAAAAGCTAACAAAAGAAGCTGCTGAGAAAGTACTGTGAAATTCACAATGGTAGATCTCAGGGCAAGAATGAGGAGGAAAGGTTAATTGGGAGAAGAGAGAAAACCGAGATCATAATTCCCTAACACGTAAAACCCATACTGCTAGCCTATAACTTCTTCCAAGAGGTTACAGCCTAATTAAATAAGATGGACAAAAAGTTTTTAGCCTGGGATGCCCCTTCAGTATTTGCTCCCACTGAGAGGAAACATTTGGCCAGAGTAGTTTCATGGCTACCCTTGGGCAGTCATTTTGAAATTTTTGGGTTCCGTTCCACAGGTTCAGAGCTGGAGAAGGAGTGATTGCATCCCTTGGGCCTACCCACGTACATGGACCCATCAAATAAAGGAATAAAGCAGATGTCACTATTTTCCATTTTACAGTGGGGAATGGAAACAAAAAGAGAGTCAATAGCTTTCATGTCTTTGACAGACTTTGGTACTCAGCCTATCCTCCTGAATTAACAGCACAATGACTTAATTTCAAAGCCAATCATGTTATCCATTTACTTGGTGAGATAATATCAAGACAATGCACACTTGGACTGCTGGACAGGACCTCCTGTTTATACTTGCAGGGAAGACCTGCGGTAAATGTAAGACCTATGTAAGAACGGTGCTGTTGGGAAGGTTAGCAAGAGCGATATGAATCTCCTGATGGAGCCAGGAAAGAGATCTGCTCTGTGAATGTGCAAACTTAACAGGCTGCTCTTCCTTATGGGGTGGCTAGTGATAACAGCTTGAAAGAAAAATGTAATTTCTTTCCTGAGATAGGGCAGGGTAGGAGGGAAGAGCAAGGCTCATAGCGAACATTTTTGATGAGGGAGACACAATCCTTCTCTTTGTTTTGTGGTTGGTTTTTGTTTTTTCTTCTTCCTGTTGCCTTTCATTGTCCCCCTTATCTAATGTCCCTCTTTTGTGGGGCTGTTTATCTGTTCATCCTTCTTTGCCTCCCTGTCATGCATCTCAGTAACCCCAGGCACCAAATTCAAACTCTGGACTGGCCCCACTGCCTCCCCAAAGCTCATGGGCTGAAGCCAAGGCCTGTTTTGCCTTCTCCTCAGCCTGCCAAATCCACTTGCTCTCTTGCCTTCTCTTGTCTATGAGCTGTCATCAGTGCTTCTTGGATGCCCCAGCCTGCTGTGTGTGCAAACTTGTCAATCACACTGACATGGCTCATTCATAATGCCCGCTGGGGTTTCCAAACAGCACGGAAGCCAGCCACCAGCAGCAGTGAGAAGAAATGTCAGCCTGGCAGTGGGCTGTTGGAAACCACACGTGGGAAGGAAAAGAGTCAAAGCAGAGCTCAGGGCTGGATGACACTGTTGTCTGAACCGCAAAACTGTTCCTACACTCATCCAGTAGGCACCAGCTGTCTCCTGTGGGGAGCAATAACACTTCCATGTCTCTTTGTGCTTATAAACTTATATTTGCCCCATCACCAATCTGCTAAGTGACTATATGAACACTGCTCCCTAGCTCCCTAGCAATCAGTGCCTTGTACTATGGAGAGGTCCCTAGACATCATTTGCCAGATGGGAACATCATGCAAACTGGGCTTCACCACCCATGGATGAACTAGCATTGAGACTGACTTACTAAACATTAGTGGTGCAGAAAAAATGCCCCTTATATTCTATCCTTCAGCCTGCTTAATTTAAACACAAAGATGCACTTACTTTGACAAAAGCTAATGCTGATAGGCCAAATGCAGACCTGGATGATTTGGAGGAAGCTTAGGTGACTTTCAGTGCTGTCAGATTTGCTGTACATAGGTGATTTTCCCTGTATTTCACCATCAGATGCAAGCGTGCTCACAACCACATATTAATTTATCTTCACCAATTCATTTATGCTCCTTGATTCTTCCTGGATAAGCCATAAATGAAAACAATGAAGCAAAAGAAGAGTGGAGATGCTGTAGAAAGAAAGAGATAAAAGGGGAAGGAAGGAAAGCAATTACACAAATTGTGAAATACTAGAGCCCATTTTCTTAATGACAAGTAGATCTGGACCTATTATTGGCAGGTTGAAAGGTAACAGCAAAGAAAACATCACCTACTAAATTTGAAATAGGACTCTGGCAATTCAATGTCAGTGTGCAGTCAAAACAATAACAGTAAACAAACATGCAGGGAAATCCCTGGCTTCATATTAGAAGTAAAAAAAAAAAACAACCAAACAACAAAGCTGGAACTAAACACATTTCATGTGGCACTGTGTCTCCTTCTCATGGTGTGCCTTTCATACTATTTCTAATCAGAGAAATTCACAATCTGGCTGATGTAAAAGATCCATTTCTTCTAGTGTGGTCTCCCTGGACAAATCAGAAGGACCTGGGTAGCTCAGCAGCTTAGGCTAAAAGACCTAGATAGTATTCCAGGATTGTGGTAAATCCAGCAGCATCTTAGCTTCATATAGGAGCTGCTGCTGGAGGTGCTCTAAGCAGCAGCAGGAGCTATCTGGATTGCACAGAGCCGGTCTTTTTCCTTGATACCTGTAGAGTGCTGGAGTCACATTGCTCCTGCCCAGCTACAATCACATCCTCAGTTCCCTTAACCATTCAGGATAAGGAAATAATGTGATTTTGCACAGCTTTTGTGCCTTTTTCAATTAAAGATGGCAAATGAAGCAACAAGCATGTTTTGCTAGTGTTTTTCCTCCCTCCCTCTCCTTGATACCTGTAGAGTGCTGGAGTCACATTGCTCCTGCCCAGCTACAATCACATCCTCAGTTCCCTTAACCATTCAGGATAAGGAAATAATGTGATTTTGCACAGCTTTTGTGCCTTTTTCAATTAAAGATGGCAAATGAAGCAACAAGCATGTTTTGCTAGTGTTTTTCCTCCCTCCCTCCCTCCCTTCCTTTCTTCCTTCCTTCCTTTCCTTTTACTCTATTTTTCCCCTCTTTTTTGTTTCTCAGGCAAAGCCCACTTTTTCATCTTCAGTGTCCCCACAAGGATCTGAGGTAAAACCATAGTCAATGAGCTACAGCCATAAGGTACACAGGATCTGTAGAACAGAGCCTGACTTCTTCATGTACTTGTTCTGTTACAAGGTTTATATCAAAGTGTTAAATGCAGCCACAAAGGTAAGCTAGTGAATCTGCTAAGCTGAAGATGTAAGGTTTCTTTCTTACTTTTTTTTAAAAATATACAGACTTCCCACCAGAGTTATTATACACTGTCCCTTGAGTGGTCCTTCTTACAGAAACACAGTAACAACCTATGCATATTTTGAAAAAGGCCCAGTGAATCTTTGAATCTTTATGTTCCACATGTGTTAACAAGTATAAAGGTATTAAGGCAAGTAATTTATGGATTTTGAACATTTTTTTCCATTCTCTGTTGAAAAGAAGAACCTAATGTATGCAAAGAGCAGCAACATTTTCCCACTCAAGTCATATGAATATTTAACTGTAAGAGGTTTTTCTTTGCCTAGGCTGGAAAAGCAATCACTGGTGGTAAAACCTATGAAGATTTAAGAGTAGGGGCGGTAGTGCATTCATTTATGGGATGCTCTTCTCACCTATCCCTGGATATTTGCCCCTGGAGATGCTGATCTGGATAGGGGCCTGGGGACAGCCAGTCATGTGGTGAACACAAAGAGACTGCGCTAAGTGTGATGGGTCAGCTCTAGAGTTATCCCAGAATTGCACTGAACATGAAGTGACAAAAAATGGTTTATTTGCTGAAATTTCTGATACTGTGTGAAATTTTAGTACTGCTCAAGAACTACTGGCTGTATTCAAAGAAACAGATTGTTCCCAGCTGTGCTGGCCAGTGGCTGGGAAGTGTGGAAATACGCACCTCAGCAGCCTGTGCTGTATCACACAGTTTCTCTTCCTCTCTTCTAACTCATGTAGCTCTTCTCTTCTAACTCTTTCATTTCCATCTCCCTCTCCTCAAGCTCTGGAAGAGAGCACAAAGGCTTTGAAAACTGTTCTGTTTAGCTGGAGAAGATCAAGACTCAAAATATAAGTGCATCAGAAGGGCTACAAAGTGTGGTGACTGAAACCTTCCCTGCCAGGGCACAAATAGTTCAACAACTACAAACAACTCTCAGGCTCAAATTTTATTGCTGTTTGATGACACTGACAGCTAACGCTGATATGACATGAGCTGGCTATTAACTGCACAACAAGGAGTGAGGCTATTGCTGTGGACCAAACAACTAATACCTCAGTGGGTTTCAGAGAGCAAGCAAGCTTGCTAAGGCACCAGACGAGGAAGGAGCTGGTGGCACTAGCTTCACATTGCATGAAACCTGCACAGTCCTTGTTCAAGTTTGAAAGAAGTACTATTAGGTTTGCCATGTTAGGTTATTTAGCCACAGACAGTTACCTTTAATTTGCTCTGATCTGGTTCAGCTTTGTTAGTTCATCTTAATCCTGATTGCCAGAACCACTTTTGTTATGCTGGCCTCTGATTTAATGTACTGTTCCCTACCTGATATTAAGCTACTTATGCCATGGCAGTCTTGTGTCCCTCCTGTGTGTACCACTGTTTCTGAAGCTCCCCAAGTTCAAGTCTGAGACATAACTGTACCCCAGAGACCTCTATAAGTAAATACCTGCACCTCTGCTATTCTAGTCCTCTGTCTCTGCCAAGCAAAGTTGTTCATTGCATGAAACTATTTTATGATTTGCTCTAGTGCAAGTTTTTGATCCTGTAATTGAAGGAAGGAAAGTACTTTACTAAGAATGATAACTTGAAACTAACAAAGAAAATGTCTTGCCAAAACATACTCTTAGTTTTCCACTCCACCCAGATAAAACATTCAGTAACTATCATTTTATTTAATACTGAAAATGAAAATGAGGAAATAAAATAAATTTTGTTCCACTTGATATAAAAGCATTCTTCAAGATGTAAAAAAGATGTAACGTTTTCTTTGGTTAAAAAGTGTAAGTGAAATATTACACACACACACACACCCCTTACATATTTCTTTTGTTCATTTTGGTTAAAGCAGTTGCAAATCCAACCTGGATTTGCAAACAGCTTGAGTAATATTTAAACTGCACTTTTAGTCAGCATATAATTATCCATTTGAGAAATGCCTATGGTTCAGGCTTTGTAAAGAAAGGTTAAAGAGGAGACACCAATTCTTATTTCTGACAAAAATATTTCCTTGGGATTCTTAGCCACTGCAGTCAGTATACTTCTTTGGGCATTCTTTTCTACCCTGCCTTTACTGGCTACTTCTGGATGAAAGGAAAAAGGAAGGATAAGTCTTTTGGTGAATTGGATGCTCTTGTTGCACTTATAGAACATTCTCCTCTGTGTTGAGTGCCAGATTCAGTGCTTAGTGTTCTGTGCCATTTCTGTTCTCACAGCCCATCAGTTTCTTTCATTTGTGTCATTTAAAAAAAAAAAAAGTGTCTAGTGCTCTTTTTTAAAGGATAAAAAGGAAACAAACCCTGAGGTATCATGGAGAAACAATGGTGGTAAGACAAAAAAAACCCACTTTGTATCTTACTTGCACTTAGTGATCATCTTGCTTTAACTGCCGACTTTAGCCGCTGAGGCACACACTTGCAGAGACCCCAAGACCCCTTATGACTTGGGGCATTTGATAAAGGAGCCAGAGCCTGCGAGGGGCGGCGGGACAGGGGAGCGGGGGGCGGGGCGGACGTCTTCTGTCCGTGGTGCTGACGGGGGAGGGGCAGCCGCTTCTGTCCGTGGTGCTGACGGGGGAGGGGCAGCCGCTTCTGTCCGTGGTGCTGACGGGGGAGGGGCAGCCGCGGCCCGGGGTTCCTCCCCGGAGGGCGAGAGAACAGGAACTGCGCGGCCCCCACGCGTGGGACAGCCTGTGAGAGCCCGGACACCATCCCCCGGCTGTGCCGTGCTGGTGCAGGAAGGCTGCGGTGACTGCAAGCAGTGCCAGCTGTCCTGCAAGCAGAGACTCAGGGACAGTCACTGTCTTGGCAGGGTTAAAGCCCACCTGAAGCCAAGTGGGGCAGAAAGACTACAACGCTATCATTCGGTTAGGCATAGGACAATATCTTCTTCTGAACTATCCTAATGAGTATTTCCTTGTAGGTGTCACCGCGTACACAAAGATACAGGCAGTGTTTTGAGTAGAACGGTTGAAAAATATCTGCAGGTCAAGCTAAAACAAGATTTGCTTTAGTCTCTGGACCAGAGAGGGGTCCCTACCAGAACTAGCTAAGGGCCCTGATGGTCCAAGTACTTCTTCATAGTAACAACTAGAGAGGATTCAATAAATGGGCCATGGGAGATTATCACATGAGACTGGGCACAATCAAATATTCATATTAAGTAAGGGGGGTTACACAGTGGATTAAACCCATAAACCTTCTAATGTGTTGATCTGCTTCTAATAATGACCTCAGAGAGATATGTGGAGGTCTCCTGAATGGGCAGAATATCTTCTTGTTACCAGCCGACTTTCAAACTACAAACAGACCTAATGGTGGAGTGTATAACACAGTTTGGATGTAGTGAACTAGGAGCTGAGCTGTTCTAGAATACTGGCCCTGCAGAACCATTTCCCTTCAACCAGAATAACCTGTGAAGGAAGGCAAAAGGATGAAGCCATGCTACATCTTGCATCTAAAATTATTTCTCTGCCTTTGCAGTGTCAGGAGAGCACAAAATGAAACATACATGAAACATACTGTTTTTAGCTGTGCATCTCTACAGCCCAGTTTGTGAGGATTTACAAAACAAATATATGACCTTTCCAACCCACCTCATAGCAGAATTGAAGTAAAGCTTCCCAGAGTGACTGTCAAACCCAGAAGAGACTGAAGAACTGACAAAAAGGTAGTAGAAATCCGTAGTAGACCAAACCATGCAAGAACAAAACTATGCTGTGATGTAAATGGATGTTTTAATATAATGGTTGGTTTCTTTGTAACACTGATGCATTATCTGTTGTTGCACACATTTAAGAGCTTGCAAATACTCTATGCTTATACAATCAATACAGCATATAGATATATGCTTGTTTTGGGTTTTTTTCTTGATTGACAAATTGTTCAATTTACATGTCTATCCCTGGAAGCAGTGCTTTGGCATAGTTGCCAAACCTAAACCCAGGAGAACAGAGGAATGCAAAGTACATCTAGCCTATCATAAAGCCCACAAGAGGTAATGGGATAAGCTGATAGTGCTGGTGCAGAAAGGCTGGCACTGACAACTATTTTGCTGCTTAATTTTCCCTATCAACAAATGGGAGCTACCTTAGTTCATCTAACCCTCAGCATAATGCAGTGGTTACACAGGTTAATATTCATAACACATCCAAGGAATATACAGTATATAAAGCTCAGGACTGGAAGCTTCTGGGAACAATGTTTGTCTTTCTACTGTGTTGCAGCAGAACACGCAGCAGCAGCAGAACTCCTGGAACAGGTCTGGGTTGCTAAGTACGGTGTCCATACAAATATTAAGTCCTAATGATATATCAGCAACATACGTCAATGCATGTTTAAAATGCATTTGCTTCAGCATGCACTTAAGTGCTTTGCTGAACTGAAGCCATGAGTGCTAAATGGATAATCTGAATGGGAGAATGCCAGAGGAGAGTGATCTTAAAAGAATGAAATTGAACTATTCCTGGGAATGATAAACAAGCATATATAAAATGAGTCACAAAAAGTTGTAATAATGCTGTGAGCAGAGTGCAGGTAAAGGGTAAGAAGTTACAATCACTAATGCAACTCAGTTAACTTCAGTGGATATGGATTTATTCTCAGTGAGGATTTGCTTTGATCTGAGCCTCCCACCCCACTGGTAAGCATGATTCAGGACTCACAGGGCATCAGATACCTCACTGCTGAGAACAACAATGGAAATCCCTTTCTAAGCTGAATATAGTACGTAGAGCTGCTGTGATGGGAATCCAAAAGTCCAACCCAGATGGTCAAAGATAACTGAAACAAAGTCCAGAGAGATGAGCCTGGCTGTAGGTCTCATGATTAAATAAATGTTGTGGGGGAGGTAAATCCTATTTTCACTTTTATTTGCATCAAATTTTTTTCTGTCAAATTGTGGGGACAAAATGGGAGATGCAGGGTTAGTGTCCAGGATGTAAAAAGGAGGGAAGTAAAAGGTAGTCCCAGATGAAATGGACAAGCAGCAATAAAGTCCTGACTGTGATGTCACAGGCAAAGAATTTTAAGAGATTGCCTAGGCAAAATCATTCTTCCAAATTTGTGAACAGAAAGACTGAGTAATATTGAATTATAGATAGAAATTTATTCCTAATGTGTATTTTAAACCAACTCTCCCTTCCTTATTTTTGTCTCTTCCATGCTTCTTTTTTTTTTTTTTTCCTCCTTTTCATCAACACTAGAAACTCAAAGAGGGGTTGCTATTTCTGAAAATGCATCAGAATAGAAAGGGGAACTGAGAGAAATGAAAAAGCCTTATTACCCCTCTCAGTCCTAAGTTTATTCATTGTTCTAGTCTGAAAATTAGTTGCAAAATTTAAACTAAGCAAAATAAAAAAAGACTGTAAAGATGACTGAAGTCTCTTCAGGAGCCAAAAAATAATATCTAGAAACTGAGGTTTTGGTAGTGATCAAAAGTGCAAGAAAATGAACAAGCTGAAAGACTCATAGCAAGTTGTTAACTACATCCTATTTACAATATTAGTTTCCATCACAAGCTCACTAAGAGTTGGGGAGGGGGAAAGCAAATGCTTATTCTTTTAGACTAAATGCATAGAAAAATAACAAACATATCTTGTTTGTGCTTCTACTGGACCAGGACAAGGATGTGCAGTGAAAGCAATGAATACCTAAGCAGATTGCCAAGGACAGTGCAGTAACTATGTTTAGTAGATTATTATCCTTGCCTTATAATATGGCTTGAAGCCTTTATATACTACTCTCTAGAATACCTTGCATTAAACACCTTACTATCTGAACAGGAAAACAAAAGGCTAGGAAGGAAACAGCATTGATCTGCTTGAGGGTAGGAAGGCTCTACAGAGAGATTTGGACAGGCTGGATTGATGGGCAGAGGCAATCATACGAGATTCAACAAGACTAAATGCCAGGTCCTCCACTTGGATCACAGCAATCCCATACAACGCTACAGGCTGGGAGCAGAGCAGCTGGAAAGCCGCCTGGGAGAAGGACCTGGGTGACAGCCAGCTGAGCATGAGCCAGCAGTGTGCTCAGGTGGCCAAGAAGGGCAATAGCACCCTGGCTTGTATCAGAAATAATGTGACCACCAGGACTAGGGAAGTGATTGTCCCCCTGTACTTGTCACTGGTGAGGCTGCACCTCAAAGACTGTGTCCAGTTTTGGGCCACTTGCTACAAGAAAGACTTTTAGGTGCTGGAGGGCTTCCGCAGAAAAGCAATGAAGCTGGTGAAGGGTCTAGAGCATAAATCTTATGAGGAGTGACTGAAGGAACTTGAGTTTTTAGTCTGGAGAAAAGGAGGCTCAGGTGAGACATTATTTGCTCTCTATAACTACTTGAAAGGAGGTTGTGGCGAGATCGGTGCTGGTCTCTTCTCCCAAGTAACAAGAGATAGGACAAGAAGAAGCAGCCTCAAAATGCACCATGGGAGGTTTAGATTGGATATTAGGAAAAATTTCTTCACTGAAAGGGTTGTCAAGCATTGGAACAGGCTGTCCAGGGATGTGGTGGAATCACCATTCCAGGAAGTGTTAAAAAAAAAAAAATGTGTAGGTGTGGTGCTTAGATGCATGGTTTAGTGGTGGACTTGGCAGCACTAGGTGAATGGTTGGACCTATTGATCTTAAAGGTCTTTTCCAACCTAAATGATTCTGAGTGATAGTGACAATTGCAAAAGGTCACAAAAGTCAGCGATACCTCGTAAGAATGTGGCCAAAGTCCCAAGACCTACTCCTTAAGACCTGTTGCCCTGCCAGCTTGTTTGAAGCAAATGGTAGGAGAATAGATATCAGGCTTACTTGTCTTTGGATCTCACTCCCCTATGGGTATGAAACAGCCAGGCTGGATGACATTGAGTTTTGGAACTGCATTGTAAAATCACATGTGAAGGAGTGGAAATCCAGTGAGATTGCAGAATTTGTTCTCATGCTCTAAGTAACAGTCATATTCTAATATCAGAACATTATTAGGTACAGAAAATCTCTTTTAAATAATTTTGAGTTATTGAAAGTTAATTGATGATAATTTTACTTCCCAGATGGTAGTGCAATAGAACTTATTTTAACAAGGCCATTAGCTTTCCATTTTTGTGGAAGGACACAAATAATGAGCTGATCCACTCTTTCTAGTACTTCTGCAAGCAAAATATACATTTTCCCCTGGATTAGCAATAGTGTATAGAAAGTATGTGATATCTTCTAAGATGGTTACCAGAATTTTCTCTTCATTCCATCGTATTATGAACTGTCCAGCATTTATATCACTAAGATATTTTCATCTTATTGTGTTTTTGTACGTCTTACGCTTTGACCCTACACAGAAATCCCAGCAGAAACTCTGAGTCAGAGGTAGCTGCTGTGGCAGAGTTCATTCTCTGTCCCACACTGGAGGGCATTGGTAGTACATTGGTAGTGCATCTGCATGGTCTTCTCTCAAATTCCACCTTCCATATATCCTCAATTCAGACTTTCCACTTTCTGTCATTTAAATGTCTTTCAGCATCCTTTGCTGAGATTTAAATTTCTCTGGAAATAGTCTTTCTTACTTACTACAAGGCATATTTCAGGTTGTCCTTTCACATCTTTTTGCTGTTTGGGGTTTTTTGGTGGTCTCCCCCACCTTTTTCTTTTTAGGTCTCCTTTCCTTGTATCTCTTCTCTCTGTTCCTTCTTCTGTACTTGCCTGCTTTCCTTTTCCTTCCAATTTATATGCTTTTATATTCCCTATTCTTTGTGGCCCTTGAATAATCTGTGCTATAATCATTCATTCCACCCCTCTTTCCTTTCAGTCTCTTTCTATTCCATTTTGTCTTTACCCTTTCTTGTGTTTCCTTGTACCTTCCTGTCTCTCAGATGTTTCACTTCTTTCTCCCTACCATTCCTTCGAGGATTTTCACTTCGACTTCACCCTTTCCCATCACATGCACATGTCTCTTTTCCTCTTTATTTGTGCTCCCATGTTTCTGTGAAATTCCAGACATTCATTCCCCTCCAGCCTCATCCTCACTGCCAGTTTTTGGGAAGGGGGATAACTGTCTAAATTCAATTGTGGATTAAAATACAGTGCATGAAGCTGATTGTTAATGGAAGGACGTCTCACAGTGAGAGATCAGTGAGCACTTTTCATGGAGGGGCAGAGGTGCTACAGGCTTCTTGTGTAAGATACCCGTGTAGATCCAGGAGGTAGTCTAGCAGGGAAGGCTGATGCTCAGTGTTGCAGACTAAAATTTTACACCAACAAAATTCTAAGATCTTGTGTGTCACAGTGTCATCCTGTCCCTTTTGTCAATAGCAATGGATTAGTGCAAGTGCCCTGAGGCATGCACGTATTATAGACCTTGATATTTAATCTGAATTTAGAAAACTTCAGCCCAGTCTGTCTCTTCACCTTTTTTTATAAGGGGCTTACTCTTATTTATAGGAAGGCACTTTCAGAGCACTCCTGCAGTGGTTGTGGGACCACCCTGTAAACAACAGTCATTATCATTAATGGCTAATAAGGGCCTGAATCCTCTTGCTGCCATTTCATCCTGTATCCTATTACAGGCTGTTTGCTCTGTATACAATGATATTCTACTGCATCCTTTTAGAACCTGCTGTTCTTCCCAGCCGATTCTTTGAGCATACCTACATTATAGGAAAATGGAGGCAGTAATAGATGCTTTGCCTATTTTCTACACCAAACTGTATTTTGGAGAATGCTTTCCTACCATATCTCACTTTTCTCCTAACCAGATTAATGGATCTGATTCTTTTATATTTTGTCCCTTTTTGAAATGCTCCCCTGTGATTCAAATAATTTTCACTTGCCTTTCTCAACATCTCTTCCAATTTCTCTTGTGGCCTCTTTGAGCTGAGGTGACCAAAAGCAAATGTAGTATTCGAAGTAAGGACATGCTGTAGAGCAGGTTTTATACGATGGCATTATAACATTTTGTCCATGCTATTCACCAAGTCCTTTCCCATGCAGCCAAACATCATATTTGCTGCTTCTGCACACAGAGCAGGTGTCTTCACTGAATGATCCGTAATGATGCCTAGAATTCTTTTCCTAAGAAATAAGCTAATTCTGAATCCATCAGTATGTATCAGTAGTTTAAGCTGTTCCTTCCAGTGTTCGCTACCTTGCACTCGTCTAAAATGAATATAATCTGCCCTTGTGTTACCGATTTTTCTAGTTTGATAGGTCTTGGAATTTCTCACCTCATCTCCACTGAAAGATTTTGTTCCACTAGACAATACTGTAGTTTGCTTTGGTCATCTGCTCTTCCGAGTATTCGATACTAACACAGTGCAGTGGGACTGATTCATTGCCCATGCTCCCTGATAAACACTTGATATGAAGTCCTGTTTGGAGGTGGCGTGAGAAGTAAAATCATCTTTTCTGCCACCCCAGAGGGTGAAGGAATGGCTGTAGCCACACAAAGGGAGTGTAGCTGTCTCAGGAAGTGGGCAGCTCTGCTCCCCGGAGGCAGACATCCCTCTAGGCTGCAGCGCACGATGCAGCCACAGCAGTCCAGGTTCCTCACAGCCATCAGACAGGACATGTCCTGGCGGCCAGGGCCCATCCCGCAGCTCCCACCAGAGAGCAGGGCACTGTGTGCAGCCCCGGACCCAGGCATCAGCCAGGGGTCACGGATGGGCCATGGGCAAGGTGGGCACTCAGATGAGATACAAAGCTGTGTTCAGGGGTGGGTTATGGTCCACTCACAGCCTATAAGTCCTCAAAGAGTACTCACGTAGGCAATAGCACTGCACAGGATTGCATATACATGTAACATTACAAAATGATGGAAAAGAAAAAAAGACATTGTTTTATACCAAAGAAAATTCCTGACACTGGGATCACTTAAGCTGTGAAACAGTTATGGCAGGGGGGAAGTCTTGATGTCCTATCACTTGGGACATTTAAAATTAAGCTGATCAAAACCTCAGCAAATGCACCGTGGGAAACGCTCCAAGGGTAGATAGGTAATGTGGTGAGTAACAAGGGTTTTCAGTCTCTGATTATTATGAAATTATAGCTTGCTTTGCACAGCAAGAAAACATTGCACAGACTCATTACATAAAATTTAAATATTTTGGTTTGTTGCATACTCAAGGAACAAACTAAACTCCAACAGGATGTCACCATACTGCACCCATGCCATACAGCTAAGCCTGTATGAATGGCATGCAGGGTCATACTCATAATGAATAAGAAGCTGAAAAATAGCCTGTCACTTTTGCTAAACTGGCCTTGCTGCCAGCCAGAATGACATATTCCACTATTACATTCGACATTTCTACTAGTTTATCCACGAGAAAGAAAGAAAAAGAAAAAAAAAAAAAAAAGAACTGTTGGTTAACTATTAATTACAAATGAGTTTAAATACTCTTCATCACTGAAAATATCCCATTGCCCTGGGATATGCATGCAAAAGTCCTGTCATCTTCAGAGTGACTTGCATGCATATATCCAAGGGCAATGATTAGCCTATTATTATTTATTCAAAGAAATAAGCCAGGTTAAGAAGGACATTCTTAGTGTTTCATTCATAACACTACAACCTTGAGACAGATATATTTTCAGATTTAACCTGAAATCTTTTACAGCACACAATTAGCGTGACAAAATACTGATTCAAGTCTCATTCATTAAGACATTCCTCAGGGTCTTGATATTTCACCTTAAAAAAAATAATAATCATTATTTCAGAGAGTACAAAGCAACTTTCAAGGAGACCAGATCCTGAAAAATAAGAGAGAAAGAAAAGGAAGGGAAAGAAAGAAAGGAAGAAAGAGAACAAAGAAAGCCAAGTAAGAAGGAAAGGAAGAAAGGAAGGAAGGAAAAGGAATAAGGAAAAGGAAAAGAGGGGAGGAGAGGGGAGGAGACGAGACAAAACAAATCCATCCATTGAGGTCTGTAGAGTTGAAATGACATCTCTGTTCTCATTTGCATTCATGAAATGCACTCAAAGTCACATGTGTATTACAGAGAAACTGGAAGGTTCTTGTTTCTAGGGTGGTCTTTTGGGTTCATTTTGGGGAAGAAGCATTCCATACCTACTTGAAGACTTTCTGAACTAGGCAATTTGTGGACTAGGCGACTTACTAAGATGTTGAAATATTAATGTAAAACAGGCCTTTAACTTTAGGTATTGAGACTTGGGAAATGCAAATGCTTTTAAAATGATTTCTGATCCCTGACTGAACAAGCCTAACTCATGGAATCTGGGATTGCATTTTCAGAAGTCAGTAGTGAATGTAAGACATCTTAAAGCATTTCCGAGGAAGGCTTGGCACTGGTCATCTGGAAAATTGGGCCCTTTGAAACATCTTAAATTGGATACACAATATGATTTTGCATGCTGAAAATTTATTGTTGAATTCCTGCTACAGACATGCTTGGATTTCACTGCTAAGAATTTACTAAAGCCATTGAAAATATGTTAATTTTCAGCAAAATTTCTTCTGGTACAGGTGCATGTAGGGTATTTACAAAAGATCTGTTGGATATTCATAGTAACATTGATTTTTATAATATTGACTCATAGTAACATTGGTATTATTAACAACAACACTACTACTACCTATTATTATTGTTGTTGTTGTTATTATTATTATTATTATATCACCATTTGTTTGGAAGTAGGCTTTGGCAAGAACTTTTGCCAGTGATTTTTTGTGTTCTGCTCAGCTATGCTGCACAAGGGTGCAAGCAGGCTGTGGTATGCTTTAGCAGCCAGTCCAGAATCTATTAGAATGAACTATAAAACTCTTCTTGACTCAAGGGATGAGGAGACCATTTCCATAGTATGCCAAAATCTCTCTGACAATAATAAGAGCAGTCATTCCTTTTCTCATCTGCAAGATAAAATGATGTTCTGTAAAATACCAGGTAATGGTAATGCAGCTTTTGACCTTCATCAGGGAAATTCTCAATGCTGAGTCTTGATCTTGGGTCCACATGTTCTATTTTCTTTGAGTATGCCTAGACAGTTATTGGAAGCTAACACTCCAATGACTGCTTTGAACATGAGACAGGTGTGCTCCTGCCAATAGCTCTGCCCTGTGGTGTAATTGCTATATTTTCTTCACATATGTTTTTTTTCTAAATGGAATTATTACCAGCAAGAAATTTGGCCTTCTTGTCACAGGTAGATTGCATTAAACCATTCAGTTTTTATCGCCATCTCCCAGCCTGAATTATTTTTTCTCTGTTATCTCATGTTCTGTGTGTTCAAAAGATTCTAAATAACAGCTGCAGGAAAGCCACATGGAATATTAGCTAATTACTAATTACTTTTAATGAAATATCTAAATTACTACAAAATATTTCTCCACAGTGCAGGTGACTTAGGTTCTAGTTCTGTGAGGATTAACATATGTGCTAATTTATGTAAGTTCTGCAATAAAAAAATCAAGCCTATCTTAAGTATTTCAAGAAGGGCACTGAGAAACAGAGGAACTTCAAATCATTATTATTCATCTTTTTTTCTTTTTTAACATTAAAAGATCTGATTCCTGAGGGATCAGTTAAGTACTTGCTTAACTCCATTTAAGTTGCTGTCAGACCTGGCCTTAGCACGCAAACCACAGTGCTACGTATCAGGTGACAACAAAGAGTAGCACAATAAAAATAAAAAATATATCCTACAGACAGCAGAATAAAACAGAGTTTTCCTAATTACCTTTGGAACTCTGAGCTTGGCAAGAAGATATATCACATAGGTGTTTGCATACAAAATATGGAAAAAAGAAAAAAAGGAAAAAAACTCACACAAAGAGTGGTGGAAACCTCCTGCAGCATCTTCCTGTCTCTCAGTCCTCAGATATGAGCATGTTATCTTGTCACAGATCGCTAGGTCATACTTCATTTGTTGAAAAACTGATGCCAGGCACTGCACAGCAGAAGCCATTTGCAGCACATGTAAGTCTTAATGGACCTTTAAACCCTAGGGAAGATACTATATCTTCTGGACTTCACTATACTTGACTTGTACTAGAATCCATTATGTCTGCAAAGCCTTAACCCCAACTTTACCGACTCTTGATTTTTGCTGTGAAACCCCCTGGCTCAGCCTGAGACATATTGACTAAGGTACCAGCCCTCACATGCACTCTTACCCCAGTGCCAAGCACATCCATGATGTGATGTAAAACACTCCGGTTCCATTTTCATGTGTCCTGCCCAGTTCAGAAGACATAAGTGAGGGTAAGCCTTGGAGAAACAGGATCCGCGGGACCAGGCCCATGGACTGGAGGGCAGAGGCATACCCTTGCATCACTGCGGATGCTCAGGTGATGCATCCTTCGCCTTTCTGAACTTAGGTTCACTGCCTTTTCAGAGAAACACACCATTTCCACTCCTTCTGAGGACATGTCTCCATTTCCAGGGCAATAGAAAGAGCCTCAGGGAATTTGGCAATTCAGCTGTTGACCTATTTTTCATTTCTAGGTAAATGGGATCTTGAAAAAGGAAAAGTGAGATCTCTTCTCTAAGTAGCCAAAATATGACAATTGCAGAATATGAAAATTGAGGAGTAACATGCCCATTATTATCTTTCCAGCAAAATCCTTCTTTTTACTTTTAATCTCTTTTTGTTGTAATGCTTTGGAAAAGTCATTGACTCTTCAACTGTCTTCTGACTTTTGATGTTCTTTTTTGGTCAACAAAAAAATCTACTTCTCTTTTTATTAGTTTTTCAAGGCAGACCTATCACATACACAGGTCAAAACGAATGATAAAAGTTTATGCATAGACATCATATGGAAAATCTTCAGTAGGCACTAGCATTGTGTGACACTTCAAACACTGTTATCTGAATAACCTTATCCTGATTCCTGGCTGGAGGCGGTTCTCAGGCATCAGGGTGGTGAGAGCATGAGTATAGTAAGGGATTCCAATTTTACAGAGTATTGTGAATCTTAAAACCATTTAACTGTCTGAAGCTATTTCATCTCCTCATATCAGCCTCTTGAATTTTGCAATTACTTGATTTCCCCCCAATTTTAGTGAACTCAGAGATAATGAAAATGAAAGTTTTCCCTCAGGCTGCTGCTGAGGTTATGTCTTCCCACTCCCCATTCCTGCTGAAATGCTCGTGAATCTTCTTCTGAACCTTTGCCGTTTATAGCTTGATTTTGTTTTGCCATAAAATGTCAGCCTTTAGGCTGTGCCTGTAAATGACAGGAGAAACTCAGCTGTCCACTGTGCCAACCAAGAGCAGAAACCTTGGCAGCCCCTCCAGTATCACTTGGCAAGCCCCCAGTTTCTCATAATTTTGTTTTGCAGAAAGAAGCTGGAAAACACACTGTCAGTGTACCCCAAAGACTCCAAAACCCTAAACTGACTCAAAAGGTGTAAAAAGAAAATCCGACTCTGTAAGGCAACCATGTCATTTTAGTGTGTATTTTTTTGATTTACAGGACTGGCAGCTGGAGTTAGACAGCAGTTGGATAGGAGACTGAAACTGAGACTCAGACTGACTAATTTCACAGACACAGGGGAAGTCTCTGTGTCTGGTTTGTGGCTGGTAAGTACCTGACAGGGCTTTGCACTGTTTTCCCTGGCCAGACGAGGAGTCCTCACACTTACTCTTTTCCTGGGGCTTGGCTCACAAAGCTACAAGCTAGCTTGCAGTGCTTCATTTCCTGCTAGGCAGTGATCATTCCCAGAGCAAAAGTGCAGAGGAGAAAGTAATTCATAAAAACAGGGTGCAGTGTGTCTGAAGAAATCAAAGACGTTGGGCAGGCAGCAATGGGATTTGAAGCTCCAGGCTGGCGTTGAGAGGAAGAGGAGGTTTTGCTTGCAAGCCTCCTGAGCGGCCTCCACTGCTTCCAACTCACACTGGTGACTGAGCCTGGGTTGAGCTGGGATACCCCATGCAGGCATGCCAGTGGGTCTGTCTGCAGTGTGAGGGGGCAGGGGCAGGCGCAGGGGAGAGTCAGACTGGTTGTGTGCCAGCCCCTGAGGCTCTCAAACATGGTGGGGGCCAGCAGCCTTCCGGGGGGGGGGGGGGGGGGGGCGGGGGGAGGGCAGCAGCACCACAACTGTGAAGGCAGGGCTAAGGGAGGCTCTTATTCCAGTAGTAGCAAAGTGCTTGGGCTCACTTTCCTGCTGTCCCAGTAGAGCGGTTGTAAGCTGCTGGCAGGCTTTGTTTCTGGTTCAGATAGCCCCTGGCACTAATGCAAGCATCTTCCAGGGCATGATGAGCTGCTGTGCCCCCCTCCTTGCAGGCACACCAGTGTGTGAAAGGCAATCAGGGTAATGAGTGGCATGGCACTAGCTGTACCTGTGGGAAAAGCCCGCTGCCCTTTCAGGGGCAGTTTCCCAGTGATTTCTTTAATTCAGATGTGAGCACTAATGCATAAATGGAAGTGGTGGGGAGAACAAAGCTAAACATCAGTGCACACTGCTGGATATAATAGAGGGAACCATGAGAACATATTTGTCGTGGAAGATTAAAATCCTTAGAATAAGGGCAATTTTATGGAGGAAAACCTACTTTATTTTAGTTCCTGTTGAGAGGAGTAAAATTGCATTGCACAGATTTCTAGTCAGCTAGGGACTAGTAGCCTTTACGCACTGTACAGCCTATGGGATTAGAGAGGAAAAGGTGCTTTCTTTTTCCTCAGCTTGAGGAAAATAATTTTGAAACAAATTAACAAGAATGGGCCTTCATGGACATCAGTCACATCTCTCCAAAAAAGATGTACACTAGCAGAAAGCTAGACCTCAAAGGCTCTAAGAGGTCACAAAGGCACATAGCTTACATAGATTTGCCACTGAACTATGTAATGAATCTTGTCCACAGAATCATTAAATATTATGAAACAAGTTTGAGGTATTTTTTTGGCAACCTAATTTTTAAGCTTTAGGGATCTTATGAGCATTCTTTGATGACCATAATGGCTCATTAAAGGCTTGGCTTTTTAAAGAAATATGACTGAAATCTGTATCCATCAGACTCTTTGCCTGCCTCACCCTCTTGAACAAGCTGGCGGGTCCTACCAGAGACAACAAAAGGGCAAAAGATCTTGAAGTTACAAAGGCCTGACAGGTTTCACAAAAATTGGCAGCTGTGAAAAAAAGGAAGCCTCAGATTAACTCTGTCACTGAGGCAAAAGCTTCAGTACAAGCACAAGAGCTATCAGCATGGGCTGAACTAACCACAGTAGTTATGGAGCATACAGTTATTACCCTGAAGTCAGGGGACATGGGAGGGAGTTGGGGTTGTGCAGAGGAGTAGCTGATACAATTATGGCAGGGGCAGGCAGAAAAAGGAACAGATGTAAGTTGTAAGTAAGTAGAAAACCAGTCACTATTATTTCTGCTGTTACCATAACTGGTTTCTTTCTAATGCAAATCAGAGTTCCCAAATAGTCACAAACTTCCAGAACCTGCAGAATGAAGTGAGACACCAAGTTTCATGACACTTGTGATGAGTATCAAGGGATCTGGTAATGCTGCAGCACAAGAGCTCATTTTTACATTCCCATAAGATCAACCAAATGCTGAGTGGTAATACAGACTTCATTAGAAGCACTTTTCATAAGCAGTCCCTATACTTGGCGTAAGGACCTCATTAAAGCTCACTTGTATGAAAGCTCATTGAAGTCAGATTGGTCAGCAGGAGCAGGACACCTTCTTGTAATCTGTGACCCCAAACACACTTTATCTTATGGAGAGGAGGGGAAGGACTAACTAAAATGCCAGTGATATGTCGGAGGTCTCTCATACAGTGGAAATTGAGTTACTGATATCCAAATTATTTAGGGCAGAATTAATTAGAATAAAAAGTATCTATTGTTTGATTTTCTAACATAGATCCCACTTCTGGAATACTTGCTGCTTTGATTGAAAATCAATATGTTGATACAAAATCCAACAAAGAATGTTTTTTTGCACCATCTACCAATCTCACATACCTACTAAATAGTTCTCAGGAGTCTTGGAAGAGAGTCAGCTGCTTGTAACACAAGGAGGATCTCTCAGATATAGTCCTTGTTTTGCAGAGTCTTGGTAGAAGTGATCTTTTTCCCTGTAATAAGTTTCGTTCTTGTGAAAGGAATTCTCTTCCAACATGGTGCTTATGTAGGCTTCATTGCCACAGTGCTGAGCTGCCCTTCTGCTGGACTGTGCAGAGGCAGTCAAGTTCTGTGGCTGGTGCCTGATGGTAACTGTGCTTCCAGGGGACTAAAGCCCCACTGAGGAAAAAGTCTGGTCTGTTTTATGAAGCCACTTAACCAGCACCTGTTTGCTCAACCTGTTCTCTTAGCCATGGTTTTTGTCCTTGTGGTGCTCTCTCATCCTCAAAAATGCCTGTTCCACATCTTTGTCTCAGCCTTTGACTATCTTCTCACCATGCCTTTTAGCTTGGTCTGCTCTCATCTTCTTCCATCCTATGCTCTGACATACACACTAACTCTTGACTGTGTCCCTTCTTGATACTGCTGTCTAGGTACTTCATCTTTTCCAGGACAGTCATCAACTCGCTTCTACTTTGTTCCAGTGTACCACAATCCCAGCCCATCTACCTTCATCCTGCTTATGCCTTCCTGGTACCAGGAATCATGGAGATGTCTAAAAGACAGGGATGTCCTCTGTATATAACTAACAGTGTAGCTGAGTAAGCTATTACTTGCCCCATCCTTTTTTTCTGCTGTTTATTATTGAATTGATGGTTTTCCAGGCATTATTGCTCCCTCGGCTCCCTGCACTACGCCAATAGCCCATGCCACCTTCAGCAACAATTCAGGATAAACTGGCTGATTTTGTACTGAGGGAGACTATAAATGCTCATACAACCTCATAATGCAGGTTGGTGACAGGAGGAGGCTCGTAATGAAGAGCTGGTAGGCAGAAAAATCTTAATCCACTACAAGCTACTTCCAAGGGGATTGTGTATATGTATCATTGTATATGCATTATGGATAATCATGTAGATTAAGTCCAGACCTAAAAAGCATCTTCAAGGGAAACAAAGCTCTAACGTATCCCTTAATTCTCAATCCGTGTGACTTTCTTAGAGACACACAGGGAATCTGTGATGGAGCAGGAAATTTAATTAAGCTTCCCAGGTAGCAAGTCTAAATTGCATTTTTTTTCAAAGTTGGGAGCCACGTTAGAAAAACAGTTTGCAAGTAAGCACTGCACACCAGTGGAATAGGAAAGGAAAGTTTCAGTTTATTTCAAAGGATAGGAACTTCTGTGAACTGCAGGTGTTACAGATTAGCGCTTTAATGGGAGCCACATGCATTGCATCATTTATGTCTGACTCCAACTTAGGTTGAGAGATAAAATTATTTTGACATCTGAGGAGGGCATAATGCTCTTTCTGAATATAGATCAGGTTGTCTATGACATGTAAAGTAAACTCATCTGAGTAATCTTTTTAAAAGAAATATGATTGAAAAGAAGAGGCAGGTATTTTTTCATGCTTATACATTATGCTGGGAGTCCAGTTCTAATTACAGTCTTTTTGAATGGACAATGGCAATATTTTAATCTTGCTTTGCTGAAGTACTTAAGCATAAGCTTAGTATGGCTGTATTCAGAATAACGTATAGGTAATATCTAAACCACAATGCTTTCCCCTGTTGCTGGCTGTAATTTCCATTTATTGACTCTGCCGGTCCTGTCTGGTCTAGTTTTTGCAAGATGTTTACACATATATTCACATATCTTATCATTAGTGTACACTGGTTTTTTCCTTGTCTGCTTAAATGTGTGCCACAGACTTCCTGTACTTCTAATCAAATATTGCTAAACTGGCTTCACACTGCTTCTATGAATTTCAATTTTTACATTTTTCTTTCAGTCTGTTCCTAGCTAATTTTCTCATGTAAAGAAAAATCATTCTGTACTCTGAAGTTCGGCATTGGAGACAGCTATCCTAAACTCTATAAGGAAGCAGAAGACATGTCAGGCAGATGGACCCAGGCTCCAGTTTATTCCAACAAACAGGACGTTCCTTTAATGGCACTGTCATGCCACTTCTCAGATTCTACAAACCTCTGCAGTACTATACAACGCTCTGCCTCTGTGCACCCTCTTCTCCCTTTCATGACAGACTGGTTTGCTTCCCATCTTTAGCTTCTGTGTTAAAATGTCTCTTCTTCTCAGTGTCAGGCTCTGTTACATGCTGGTGAGCAGCCTGTCCCCTCATTGTTTGTTGTTTGGTCCTACCCGTGCTTTCTTCTACCCTGTTACAACATTCAGTAACTGCACAGAAATCATGGACTCAGATGCTCATATCTGTATTTGCACAGCATTCTCCCTTTGTCTTATCATGCAGATCCCTACATGTTCAGCATTTACGTGTTACCGTTTAGCAGCACAAAGCTAGTATTTGTATACACAGAAGCCACATGTATTAAGTTTGTATTTGCCAAAAAGTTTGTATACATTCACTCATTCAGTCTCCCAAGGGACAGAGTGCAAGAAGTGGCAGCATGGGAAGCTTTGTTTTGAAGAGGTCTTGTAACTTTTCCATTCCTAGTTCAGTGGTCCCATCTCTGGGAAAGAGTCCTAGATTCAGAATACCATGCATAGAAAGAAGCATCTGGTTTCGTAATACTTCAAGGAGGAGGGGATGGAGCATGGGGAAATCCCAGAACCTGGTGGGACAAAGATGCTTGAGTGGATGGGGACCTTCCAGGTAATCCAGAAAAAAATATCTATATCCTCTTCTTGTGAGCCTTGATGCTGTGGCTGTTTTATGAGTATTTGGCATCCAATTCCTGTAGCAGTGTGATTTCTGTGACTTTCTTTTCTTTTTCCTTTCTGTCCCACTTATGGGGGAGCTACAAAAGCTCCCACAGGATATTCCAGATGTTCTGCAGCATAAATGCAGAGGGATGTACAACATTCAACATTTAACAGGGATTTGTTTTGCTTTCTAATTTCTGTTTACAGAAGGAAAAAAAAAAACCTTAAAACAAGGCTGCCATGCTCATTATTCTCTGCTTTCCCTCAGGCACGTGTTGCGTGGGTGGGAAAAATGAAGCCTTATAGTCTCACACTGGCTACTTTCTTTATCTCCCCTAGCCTGTCTCCATCTGCACATTTAGGATTTTAACAGACCCAGGTGATAAATCAGGTGGAATGATCCTGCTAGCAGCTTTACCCTGGAAATCCAGCCTGGGTGGCAAGGGGTGAGAGAGAAAGAGTTCATGGCAGAAGCACGGGTGATCATGCAGATTTCAATAACAGACTCCTTGCTCTGTTTGGCAGAAGTATCTTCCAGAGTTGGTATAAACATGCCGTTATACACCCCTCAGCACCTGCTAGCCCATGAAAGCCATGTCAGCCATGCCTGAGCAGGCATAAGCCACCTTCCATTCAAAGCATCCAAGGATCCCTGGCAACTGCAGAGATAATGATTTACTTTGTCTTCCCTTTGTTCTCTTGACAGCCTGGTACGTGCATAGCTGTGTTCATGGCATTCAGGGGAGTCTGATGCACTCAGCTAAAAGAACATATCGGAGAACAAAAGACATCATGGCCTCAGTCTCTCCATGAGAGGGAGAGCTCCACTCGTGCACCAACCTCATCATATGAAAGGTGATCCTAAGGTAAGGAATACTTCTCACCAGGCATAGATAGAGATGCATATGAGATCAGAAAATGGCCAATGGCAATTGGCAGGTTTAAGCCCCTTCTTTAGGCTTTTGAATCACTTCTCAGAATGAAAACAAGAGAAGGGAGGCATCAAGTTTGTGTCCTGTGCTCTCCTCCTCAGATGAAGAGGGCATAGGTTATCTAAGGTACATACTTGTTATTTGCTTAACAATCTGCTGCTGCTGCTGTGTATATCCTCTTCTTTCACTTTCTGCGCCTGCAAACAGGCAAGTCTGGGAGGTGAGCACCACTTTATAAATGACCAAGGATAACTTCTGTGAATCTGTGGCTATGTTGCTCACTTACAGGAAAGAGACTCTACAAGGAAACAGCTAGGGAAGGCCAGCAGATACCACCAGTCCTAAATGCTCTTTGAATATCTTGAAGCTCAATTTTGGGACCAAAATGGGGAAGGGGGGGGGGGAGGCTTCCTTTCATTTGCCTTTCCACAGATTCCATAAGCATAATTCTTTTTTTTCTCTTGTAGAAAGCTAACTTTCTAAGATGGCAAGAAACCCAAACGTGAGGCACTCATAAAATCTTGACACTGGGCACCGCAATATTCAGCCTCAGTTTCACTCTTTTGACTATTTTTTTAGTTTTTTTAAAAAGAAAACCTGGATCCCAGGAAAAATGTGACTGATAGGAGAATTAGAAGCAAGGAGCCTCAAGATAGCCATAATCTCTGAAGAATTCAGCTCTTGTTCCAGCTTAGCTCAAACAAAATCAATGTGAGGATTTGTCCCAATTCCAATTAGTCCACATCATAGATCAGTATATTTAGCAAGTCCTAAAAAGATCTGAGCAGATATTTCAGGAGGCTGAGCAGCCCCTATTTCTGTTCAGTTAAATGTCAGCTGAGCATACCTAGCACTTCGCAAGAATTGGTTTCCTGGAAAAGATGAAGGCTGACTCTGACAGAGAAGTAGAGGGTGAGAATGGAGAGACACAGGCAGCTGAATCTCTTAAATGTTCCTCAGCATCATTAAAAATAAGGGTGCCTGAGGAATGTAAATGTAAAAGACACCTAGGTCAAAACTTCAAGTGTGATTTTGCAAAGGTAATAGCCAGTTTCTTGGTGCAGCATCTCTAGCTATATTATTTGGATGTAGTCCGAGACAGAAGAATTTGAAAAGTATCTACAACATCCCAAAGACATTATAAGATCCATTCATTTGGAAGTTTTAATTTTGCACTGGGGTGATGAGGGCAGAATAATTCCTGCTTGAACTTTGCCCACTGGAAAAATAAAATCATTGCTTTTGCAAAACAGAAAGAGAACAACTTTGAACAAGTTCTGGCTAAGTTCACACCAAAGGTGATGAACTCTTGCCTGTGAAAAGACCTCATGTAGCAGACATCATTTTGCACTGCATGCTGATATTTCCTCCAAATTAACTTAAACTGGCATTCTGCCTCAAAAGCTGAAAAATATTAGACCTGACACTCTGCTTGTTTGTTCTCCGTTCAGAATGTTACATCTACCCCTTTTGTGACTTCCCTGTTGCTTCTGGGTTTCCACTTAGATTTCTTAGATGTCCTTTCCCACTATTCTCAAAACCTTTGCTGGCCCCCAAGTGACTCCTGCACTGTGACTCCTGGGCCCCTTTCATCAGGAGGCAAACTAATGGTCTCCTTTGACACATGCTGGATAGGTTCTACACAGCTTCAGGGTTTCTGCTGCTGCTAATGAGGTTTTTCTGGAGGGTTGTGAAAGATCATTAAGAAGTGGTTTCTGAAAGCCCAATATTAGTTTTTCAGTGTTTAACCGAGGGTTCCTCCTCACTGCTCAATGCTGATAACAACAGAATGGTTGCTTTGCTTGCAGGGTGGTCAAGGATCAGCTCACTGGTGTCAACGCACGGGTCCATCTGCTAGACTAGGTGGTTTTGAACCTGTGGAGTGATGAAAAAAGGAGTGATACTTGCTGGCTTATATCAAGGTGAGTTGTGGTGCTGAGTGGTAAGTGAAGGACTCATGGTGTAACCTGGCTGCACCTAGAGGGAATTCCTACCTTAGTTAGGTATCCGTTCCATGGAGGGAACAGAGACAATTACCAGAGAGAAGTGTTTTGAAAGAAGTCCCTGTCCTTGAAGACAAACTGTGTGTTACTAGGTGGTTGTGGGTTGGGGAAACTGAAAACTATCCTTTGGAGACAGCCCTGTGGGCTACAGTTTTGGGGTTGGTTAGGGAATGGGAAGCAAGGGGAAGAAAATATCCAGCAGAACTGTCCAAAGGCTCAGTGCCAAGGGATTTCTGAATACCACATCTGAAACAAAATGGAGATGCGTCCTTCTTTGTGAAGCAGAGCAGGTAAAATCACTACAGTGCTAAAGTATGGCGAGCACAGATGAAAAGTACAAGTTTGAATTCTGCTTTGCTTTATGTAAAGCGATGGGCAGAAGCTGATAAAAATTACATGGCTGCTGTATTTCTGACAACAATCTGTTGTCAAACATGTAATGCTTTTAAAACTTTAACCGAAGAGGTGGCTTGCCTTAGGGTATAGTTTTGGCAAATTGACAGTTGGCATGTGTTGGGCACTCAGGGCATTTGCCTGGGAAACAGACTCTCCAATATCCACATTCCTAAAGTAGGAACTGTGGAGAGTACTAGAAGAGCTATGGGGCAGAGGGCATGTAAGAGTGTGGCCAAGAAAAAGGAAAAGATCCCTGAGATGCTATTTGTTAGTACGGTCAGAAAGGATTCAGGAAGATTGTGGATAAAAGACTTGACCAAAGGAAAAGGTAGAAGAAGTCTAGGAAGACAGAAAATTGCATGATGAAACATACTTCAGTTGCTCTAGACAACATCCTTTCCTCACAATCCAGAGCTGACAAAGACCTTAGATTTCCCTACGTGCTACTCTGGAAGATAGCATGAAAACCCTTAATTCAGGGAACTGAAAATGCTGAGATACAGGGGTTAAAGACTACGGAGCTACCTGAAAAACTGAAGAAAGTCAGTGGATTACTGTGTCCAGGAATTCTTTTTATCTAGGAAGGAGAAAGACTGAAAGGTTTCACTGATGTAGGATGCTTCATAGTTATTGCAAGAACATGAGAAAAGATGACCCTGATGGGGGCACTGTGTCTTTAAGAGGACCTTGGCAGGAAAAAAGTGCATTTGAGTCTAAGAGGAAGCTGAAGTTCTGACATGCTGATCTATTAAGCTTCAAAAACAGGTACACAGTTCACAGAGCCTTCCCAGAACAGCAGCAGAACTGTCCAAAGGCTCAGTGCCAAGGGATTTCTGAATACCACATCTGAAACAAAATGGAGATGCGTCCTTCTTTGTGAAGCAGAGCAGGTAAAATCACTACAGTGCTAAAGTACTGCGAGCACAGATGAAAAGTACAAGTTTGAATTCTGCTTTGCTTTATGTAAAGCGATGGGCAGAAGCTGATAAAAATTACATGGCTGCTGTATTTCTGACAACAATCTGTTGTCAAACATGTAATGCTTTTAAAACTTTAACCGAAGAGGTGGCTTGCCTTAGGGTATAGTTTTGGCAAATTGACAGTTGGCATGCGTTGGGCACTCAGGGCATTTGCCTGGGAAACAGACTCTCCAATAAAATCTGTTCCACACTGATAACATTTAGATCTGAGGAAAAACAGCAGAAAAGTATGGCCAGGGGCCTTTGGCAACTTCGGAGAGAGCCAGAGCTCCTGGCTACAGCTGCTCAAAGGAGCCTAAATTGACTGGAAAAGAGGGAGGCTGTCTGCAAGCCTTTAGCCTTGGAGGAAAGCTGAGGCAAGGAGATGTGCAGGTAGTTTGAAATCATCACCTGCAAGCCTGCAAGGACAGAAAAGGTAGAAAGACCCTTGGGTGAGGCAGTTGCCATGGGGAAACTCATCTTCAGCTGAGTTACGTGAATCAGCAATTTGAGAGTGCTGCTGCACATATGTGCGCAACAGACTCGGGATACAAATGTACAGGGGCAAAGAGGTGGGCTGGAGAAGCTGAATGGTTTGAGGGCCCTATCCCATACCACCGGGTGGGCAGAGGGGGGACAAAGCCAAGTCTGCCTTCAGCAAGTCTTTCTGTGAGCAGCAGATCAAAGGCAGACTGGTCACCCATGAAACCTTGTGGGCTGGTTTCTAAAGGTGTGAAGGTCAAATGACTTTTCATATCTAGAGGTGATGCCCCTCCTGTTTCTCTCCTGTCTGGATTCTAACAGTATCTTTTTCTTCTTCAGGACTGTCAACAGCAGTTTAAATATGCTTAAAATATTTCAGATGAGTGATCTCCGTTAATTTATCTGAAATCAACCAGAGAGTTCAGAAGTTAGGGACGATAGATGCATGGAGAGAATAAACAAGTCGACACACAGAGTGTGATTGCATAAGTGCGGCTGTTTTTTCACTTCAGAAAGCAGCCTAAAATCTGTTTGGTGGCAGATGAAAGGCAGACTGTGATTGTCACCACTGCTGCTCAGGATGAAATTCTGGAGAAAGTAAGTATGGCTATTAAAATCAGAAGCCCAGGACAAGACATACCCTGTTTCTTTCACCAGTGTGGGAGGTGGCTTGCAGAGGTGGGATACATGTACCAGGCTGACGATTCCTAAGGTCATACAGAAAAAAACCCATGACTACAATGAGTTGCACACATTGTTACCTGTAGAAAATTCCAGAAAGGGGTTAAAAGTATCTTTATACAGGGCTCAAAATCAGTGACACTGGAGAAAAAAAGAATTGCCATGGGAATGAGAAATATTTGCCAATTTAAAGACAGCCCATGCTGAGTACCTCCAGAAAAAGGAAAAGTTCCGTGGAGAAAAGTCAGCACAGGATCATAGAATGATAGAATGATTTGGGTTGGAGGGGGCCTTAAAGATCATTTAGTTCGACCCCCCCTGCCATGGATGGGGACACCTTCCACTAAACCAGGTTGCTCAAAGCCCCATCCAAACTGGCCTTGGACGCTGCCAGGGATGGGACATCCACAGCTTCTCTGGGCAACCTGTTCCAGAGCCTCACCACCCTCACAGTAAAGAACTTCTTCCTAATATCTAATTGAAATCTATCCTCTTTCAGTTTAAAGCCATTCCCCATTGTTCTGTCTCTTCATGCCCTTGTAAAAAGTCCCTCTCCAGCTTTCTTGTAGGTCCCCTTTAGGTACTGGAAGGCTGCTGTAAGGTCTCCCTGGAGCCTTCTCTTCTCCAGGCTGAACAACCTCAACTCTTTCAGCCTCTCTTCACAGAAGAGGTGTTCCTTCTCTGAGCATTCTTGTGGCCCTCCTCTGGGGTCACTCCAACCGGTCCATGTCCTTCTTATGTTGGGGGCCCCAGAGTGTAAACCGTCCTCCCCATCATTTGACCACATACAAAGAAGTAGGTGACACATTTCTCTGCAAGTGAGATAAGGAGCCTTATGATGTCCATTTTACCCCAAAAGGCCTAAAGGAAGCAAGAAGCATAGCAGTTTAAGAGTTTGAGTTCCAAGCACTGTGTTCCTGCTGTGTTGGGGCACACAGGTGGGCTCACCCCCTTTCTGACAACCCATGTGCTCAGACTGGGACTCTCTATGTCCTCCCTCCCAGAGCCCCAACAGTGTTCCTGGCAGACATAAAACACAACTGATATTTTCTGTCTTCTGAACCAGCCTTCCTTTGACTCGCTGGCCTTTTCATCACCAGCTAAGATGTGTTTCTCTGTTCCCTGTATTTAGATATTAAACATTTTCGAGAATTTGATCGGGTTTTCTGCTGATCAATTATCTGTGAGTAGGGAGCCCAATTGAAGATATCATGCACGATTTATTTTTTCTCAGATTAGAGTAGTTCATCTTGATCTCTTAAAACAAGGGAAAGACTGTGTGCATTTCCAACTCAAACCGCTTGTCAGTTTAATAGTTAAAGATATATTTTAGGCCTGTGGTAGTTAACGAGTAAAACTCACAAGAAGTAAAGTTTAGCTTGTGGCAAAATGGCAATAGGAGTAAGAATTGCATGCCTGAAAATCAGGACCCTCGTGCTGATATTTAAACATACAAATTCTTAAGAGCACCTCGTCTAAGTCAAAGTCCAGTCATCCTGTGTCTTTATGTTAATTACTTTGGAGAAAATAAGACCTCTCTTCCTGATCCTCTTACCTTTCCCTTAAAAGTACAGAGAGCTGAAAAATAAGAACAAATCCTGTTTTTTTGCTCCCTGTTGGTTTTGCTAGATTCAGCTGAACCCTTCTGCAATGTGTGGAAGCTTATTGAGTTATTTCTGAGTACATTTTAGAAGTTGTAGCTGAAATGTTTTTGGTAAGAGTATTATTGAAAACACCATGTAATTTGAAAGGCTGAAAAGTTCAACAAGCTAAGCTGATAAAGTCATCTTTCCAGGGAGAAGAAAATGAAAAATATGTAATAAATCTGAACGCTCTCTTCCAGGCAGAAGCTGGTCCCAGAAGTCCTACGACCACTGCCCAGAACTGGCACTCAGTTCTCTGTGATTGCTTTTCCTAAGGCTTTGCACAGTAGTGTGGGGAGAGGCTGCTCATTCTGAGGACAACCAAATTACTTCTAAACTGCCTTGTTAGGCCTTTCTATCAATTAAAGCATTTTAGCACTTCATGGGAGTGGGCTTTCTCATGGCCTGTGGATGGGGCTCGTTACTCTGCTAAGTGTGGGCCCGCTATGGGTCTTGGTGTTTTTTACAGCTTGTTGCTTTCCTCCAGGGATCAAGTTGTGTGGAGGTCTTGTTTCTCATCCTCAAAGAACACTAAAGTGAACCCCTTGGGCACAGTGGGAGTGAAATGCCCATGACTGTTAGCAGTGTACAACAGCATGAGGTCTGGCTGTACATATGTGCAACTATAGACTGCTGGCTTTTGAAATTGAAAATACAGCAAAAGCAATGGGAAAGCAAACCAAGCTAGCCAAAGGGACATCACCACATTACTCTAGACTTCAATGGCCTTATCCAAATCAAGTGTGTGTTGCAACTGTGTAAGCATAGTGTCTGTGAATTCACATTATGCAGACATAGAAGTACGTCAGCTGCATGAATGTTCCTATAAATCTTCTGTAACTGCTGGGATAGTGTCTGGATGACGAACATATGTCTGACTTTTGCCCAGGAGACCATAGGCTGACTGATGAACTGGTTTATCCTGCAGTGTCGGTAAGTCTGGCAGTGTTTTACAATCACAGCAGAGTGAGAGCTCTCATCCAGAATGCTGTAATGAGCCTGTCTTGTCTTGAGTAGTTAATACCTGCATGGATCGCTCTTTCTTTCCATGTCGTTTGCAGCCTTTCATGCTGACCAAAATCTTGCATCTCCAAACCTGCCCAGCAGTCAAGCCCTATTAGGATTTTTTCTCTTGTAAAGTCATTTTATAAAGTCAGTCCAGGCTGTGTTGGTGTTTCAGTGTAGACCCTTCACCTCATAGATTGCTTTAGCTAACATTGGTTGCTGTCTTTCAAATCAACTGTGATGTTCTCAGTCTTGTTCATTTGTAATTTTTCCACCACACTTCCCTCCCAAGGTAAACCCATGAATCCTGATCTCCAATATCCTCCTGCTGCCTAGTAAATTAACATGTAATTTACTACCTGTGAGCCAAATCCCTGTTTAACAGCTGTTCCCTGGAGAAAGCAATTGTTTTGCCAACGATTCAATGAGAAGTCTCTTCTTGGGACCAAAGATCTTGATTTAAACATTCCAAAAATAACTGTTCTGAAGACAGTGGAAACTGCATGGTATGTGACTCATGAACAATTTTCCTGTGTGAGGGGGAAAGCAAAGCAAAACTAGTTTATTTAATACACATAATGAGAAAAAGTAGACTTTGTAAGGAAGCACTGCAGCCGGCAGGTATCTAGTCACTGCCATTCAATAGACACACCCTGCCTTTTCAGCACTGTTGTCCTATGCTGAGAGGTTCAAAAGTCCAGTGGTGTCTTAATCACAGGCACCAGTGGGCAGCCACTAGCAGGGAAGGGCAGACGCTGCAAAGCCTGTTTTTCTTTGAAGCTAGAACGGAGATGAATCCCTCCTCAGAAAAGCCATTTATTCTGTTCATTGTGGGACTGAAACACAAAGCTCTACTCCTGGGTCCCTGATGCTGCCTGAAATCAGTGTGTCACCAGGGGAAGTCCTATCTCTTATGACAGCTGCCATCTTGATCAGTGCACTGCAAACTGAACCAGGGAATCACTGCACCTAAAGCATGAATTATCACAGTTTGTGCTGGCACATCAGCACTGTGCAGGTCTATGTCCAGAGGGGAGCTATGTGCTCTATAAATGCCTGTCTGAGCCCAGGGTTGCAGAATCTACGAGGAAAACAGGTTTTATTTCAGACAGTGTCAGGGAAACTGGGAAAATACTTGGGAAAAGGTCAATAGGCTATTTGCAAAAAATCCGAAAAGATGCTTTTACAGTCTCAGCCTTGCAAGTGTTGAAGAAACCACACAGTCTGAGGCACTGAATTGTCAGAGGTTTCATACGTACTTGTAAAGGCGCTGGCTCTGCGGGAGGCATGCATTCATTTAGCTGGTCACTGCACAGCCTGTGGCATGTTTGAACTCTTGGTCTGAAATGTCTAGCAGCTACCTGGATAGAGGGGCTGCACTGGAAAATGTCAGCCCTTTCTAAAATAGGAAAAAAGGAAGCACTGTGGGAGAAATTATGATTAAAAATAGTGTTTGTCCCCTCAATACAAAATACAGGTAAAAATAAAATTCAGCACTTCCAGTCTTTCTGTACCTCTTGCTGACAGCCAGGTACAGATTCATGACATTTATCTTGCTGCTAAAAAAATGCAAAACAAAGACGACTTCCACATTTATATTTAGTTCACCTCATTAAATTCCATGGCTCATAATAGGGTTAAATTTGTCCCTGAAAACTAGTTTGTCCTGAGAAGTCTGCTGTAACTAATAATGGATTTGTATTCACATTACTTGTTTTAAAATGTAAATAGGATTAGCTAGTTTTCATTGTGAAGATTTTCCAATGAAAAATGAGTTTTGGACCAAAACAAGGCTTTTTCTTTTTGAATAAATTCTCCCATTAAAAAAAAATAAATGTCATGAGATTGCAATTTTTCTTGGTTTTCAGAAGGAAAAAGGGGAAGATAACTTTCTGTCAATAACATATCTGATTTTTTATAAATACATTTGATCTTAATTTTTAAAATGAAATATATGTATATATTTTTCTTCAATAATGGTGTTTTGTTTCTTTTTTTGCTTGTTTGTTTCTAAAACATGCCTATGTGGAGACTTTAGAAGTCCCATTAAATAAGTATTATTCCTTCTAGGGTTTGAGCAGAACACAATTGCTGGAACTTTTGTTTCAGTAGTTCCCCATACAAATATACATTCTACTCAGTTCAGGATCATGAAAGACACAAGGATTAGAAACCTATTTAGGCTGACTAAATCCGTTGGAAATATAAAATGGAAAATATTATCACAGGGTGGGTGTTACATCTACCAAATTTTTGTCTAACTGGTTAATTATTTGCTTGAGAGGATTCCTAAATCTTCTTGTGAAAGCAGAGAGCTTTGGCAATGATTGCAATCTCCAAACCAGAAGGACAAGCACACATTGTCATCCAGAATGGGGGGAAATGCAAGGCAGCTGAGGAATTTTGATTTTTTTTGTTAGAAAAGCTTTGCTGAGAGGAAAGGTGCATGAGCATAATTTGGAGGAACAGCTCAAAAGAGGAGAATTCAGGAAAACTCACAGGAAGTGATCAAGCACAATCCCTTTGTATAAAAAATGTGTCTAAAGAACAGGCAAAAGGTGTCTACAGAAAAGGTGAAAGGGAAGAGGGAGGGAGTGCATGGCAAGTTGTGAGAAGGTGAATAGCCAAATGGCACTGATGCAGTGAGCAGACAAACCCTAAGGGTTTGCCTCCTTCTGCCTCTAAAGCAGCAGGACTGTGATGGATCCTACTGTAGTTGCACACACTGTGTGTGTGAGTCTCCATCATCAAAATGTTTTTTTCCATGACAATAACCTGCAAGACCCCGGTATTTTGAACTGGCTGCTGAGGCTGGGAAGTAATGTTATTTTGTAAGGGGAGCATTAAACACCATGGGAAGGTAATAACTTTGCAGGAGGAGGTGGGAAAGACTAGATCCTTTTCACAAAAAGAAATCTAAGCCGTCAGATGTAAATAGGATGGATGAGTTTTCTGATCAGCAAGAGACATCTGGCTTTATGAGATGCTCTATGACTCTTCAGTCAGCAAAAAAATGTATCTAAAATGTTATAGCGTAGCATCTCAGGGAGTATGGGCTTGAGAAGTGACCACTGTAATGTTTTTAAAGGTGTTAGAATCTCTTGGTGCTATTGCAGTTTTAGATTATCTTCTAGCTTTAAAAACTCTTCTTTATATTTTTTTTAAATGACTGTTTTCTTCTACCTGAAATGGGGTCTTGGTAGCTATTTTTAAGTTAGTATGGCTACCTTGACTTGTCCAGCAGCAAGAGGAGATAGTCAAGCTGACTTTAAATAAAGGGTCTTCTTTGGCCAGGCAGTAAAGGGCATGGGTGTGAAAACCCAAAGGCAGAAGAAAGAGCAGGAGGGTACATGACCAGTTAGAATAAGAGGCTGGGGAGGAGGTATGGGGGCATCTTTTCACAGTTATTTACCTATCTGTCACAGCAGACCTTCCAGTCATCTCTGCAGGACACACGATGTCTAAAACCTGTGAAGGAAAAGTAATTATCCCATCTCAGTGGCTCCAACGTTTTATAGAAGTCAGATATTTTGAAGTATTTTCTGTTCAAAATTAAATTAGAAGCAGGCTTTTCAAATCAGCTGAACTACGGAACGTCTCAGTATGATGCTTCCGCACACATGTGTGTGTTTTCGGCATGCAGTTGGCATTATTCCCAGCCTTTCTGAAACCAATGCCTACTTCATAATCTCATGTCAAATCTCTGTAGTGTTTTAAATTTCCAAGCTAATTTTCCTTCTTCTTTTTTTTTTTTTTTTTTTTTTAAGGCTGGTCTCTGAGTTAAAAATGCAGCCAGGTATTCAAGAAGCAAAAAAATTTACATGGTGAGGGGAATGATGGAATGAACCAGTACGGGATATTGTTTTTGAAACTGGGGCATGATTTCACATACTGCAATAAGCTTTGATAGGGGTAAGATCCTTCTTACATGTCTACTTTCATCAATGTGATATATAATTAGCAGAAGACACATGCATAAGGAAGGGGGAAGGAAAGCAAGGGAATGCATCACTATCCCTGCCCATGGCGGGGGGGGTTGGAACTAGAAGATCTTTAAGGTCCCTTCCAACCCAAACCATTCTGTGATTCTCTCATCTTCTCTGTATGTGCTTTTCAACTTTATGTATTGTGCAGCTTCGTGTCTGTGTAACTATCAGTCTGCATGCTCAGGTCTGGACTGACACAAAGATGTATCCTGCAAGTCTTTTTCTTCTCTCTCCACTTCTGGGATGATCGAAGGATTTCAGGTGTGTGAAGGCCTCCTTGAGAAAACACAACAAAGTGCCAGGGCATTCTTTTTTAAATGGAAATGCACCCAGCAGCAGGTAAAAACCCCAACGCCATTGCTCTGCAGTATCCATCACAGGAAAAAAGAGCTCTGTGGTCAGGATGTTCTTATGTGTTCTTATGTTCTTATGTGGTCAGGATGTGTGCTAGTGTGGCAGAGGGCTGATGTACTTCAAGCTTGTAATTTTGTCATTAATGTGGTTTTTATTCCTATATGCTTTTCCCCTCTCTGTTGGCCAGATGATGCTTCTTTAAGGGTTGCAGAGGGTCATCAGTATTCCTGGGAATAGATTCACGGGGGTAGAATAAAAACGGGATGTAGCCCTCTCTTTCCCTATTAGTGCTGCCTGCTAAACTGTGCATGCTCCTGGTCACAAGGCAGGAGAGGTATTGCACTGCCATGCAACCAGTGCCTCCACATCAGGGCTGCATCAGGTCCAGCTTAAGAATTGCTCTCATTTTAAAGAAGCTCATTTGTTAGCTCTTTATTTTTCAGATGCATCACTGCAGATGCAAAAAGCTGGATTACGCCTGGATTTTTGCAGTAGGATTTCCTCTCTGCTGCTTTGCTGAGGCAGAGTAAAAATATTCTCCCATGTCTTCTTTTCCCCCACCAAGATTCACAACCCAGGTCTCAGCCTAAGTAGACACCTACCAGGACCAGTTAATGTTTTAACTGATAATGGGTTTTGTTGACCAAAGAGACTATTAAACCATGTCTTGCCTAACAACAGTTTTAAAATAAAAACAGTGGATGACTATCTTCCACACGTTTCTGTAGCATTTCTGAAAGTTCAGCAAAAAATTGTGGAAAAATACTATAAATTTATCTTTTTAACCTACTGGGTCTGAACCAGAAGGGCAGGGAGAGGACAGGGAAGGGAGGACACTTGCTCTTTCCTCACAAGTTTATAATCCATAAGTCACTACTGATGGGGGTAGTCACTGGGAGAGTCTTTTCTGTCATGTCCACAAGTAAAGGCAGTAAAATCAGGCATCAGTCCTTGAGGGGATGCTAGTGAGGAATAAGAACTGATGTTTGGATTGCAGTCTCTATAAACAGCTACTTGTCATCACATGATGTGCATTGTTCAATATTTTGTATATACCCCTAGAGGCTGTAAGAATCTGCCATTTCTTGTAGTAATGAGTGAGCTTTCCAAAGTGGATTATATGAAGTATAACATTTCGGGCTAGTTTTGAGTGCTGTGTTTACTTTGGAAGGTTGCAAGCTCTTTAAATCTACCCTAAAATGGCTAAACTAGAGCTGTCTGATGAAGCATTTTAGGCTTTTTGGAAGAGAATTACATGAGAAATTGCTTTTACAAAGTCAACAAAAATGTTTTGTCCTGCAGTGTAGAAATATTTACTTACTGCAGAAGCAGGAAACAAAAATAACTTCATAGTTCAGACAGCACATATGGAGATGCTTTTCCTCAGCACCTTCTTTCAGAAGGGCTCTTCCCAGGAAGTCAGCATCACTTTCTAAGTGAAAGCCCCAGCAAAATGAAGTGCTTCTGGTTACGGTGTTACACCACCTGCAATGACTCAGCCAGTCACTAAACTGGGGAATCCCGGTGGAGGCACTGGGACTGCTGAACTTCCTTGGCAGCTCAGAACGGTTTCTTTCCATTTCCAGGTCGTATAACTCTTTCCTTTATTTCTTTTCCCCCTCCTCTACTCTTTCAATCCATAAAGATTAAGTGAGCTCCTTCCTAAAAATGTTAGGGAATGAAAAAAAGAGTTAAAAATATAGCTCAGCTTTTGACTTTTCCAAATTCTTTCCTCTTCTTTGGGATGTCCCTACTATATCTGTGACTTCATTCCAGCCCATAGGCTCTGTTGGCACTGTGAGCTGGGTGCCTGTTGTCCTGCACTGTGGTCAGGACTGGTGCTGGCTGCATGACAGTGGGGGCAGAGACCAGGGCAGGTGGTGCTACACACCAGAAACGAGGGGTGCAGGCAAATGCTGTATACATAAAGCTCACCCAGTGCCTCCTGGCTGTCAGGCAGGCTTTTGTCAGTGCTGACAGCCTGTCCTTTTCATGAGCATCAAATTAATCCCAGCACTAAAATAAATCTCAAATCAAGCCATGGCTGATAAAGAATCCACAACATGTCCTTGTTACCTTCTACGTGCGTCTGTCTCCTGTCTCCACTAGAAGGGCTCCTTAACCAGTTCTCTGTGAGCAAACAGATGGGAAGCGAGCAAATCTAGCAGTCGTCTTTCCCTCTGGTGCCTCAGCCGCTCTAGGCTGTGACACATGGAGGCTCCCAATGGTGGGGTTTACATGACAATTTAATTTTAAAGAAAGAGGACACGTATGTTTCTGGCAGTTGTGTAATTAGTGCAGTTCCTTGGCAGATCCAGCACCGTTCCTTATGTTTCTTATAGAGGAAGTTAGAAATGACAGACAGGTTTTAACAGACAGCAGTTTTCCAAGGTAGGAGTCAAAGCCCTTGCTGAGGTTGGTAAAAGCTCATGCAAAAGATGACTTCAGCTTCATTCCCTGCTTGCAGTCTTATGTGGCCTTTGATTTCTACACCCAGAACTTGAATGTGCCCTAAGGAGAGGCCCAGGGAGCAAGGACATAAATGAGGTATGTGATCAGTGAGTTCTTATTTGTGTGTTGGTTACATATTGACCATGCTTAAGTGTGGTTCTGTTTTAAGCTGAACTAATTCTGTTTTCACCCCAGATCTTTATGCCTTTACTGTATTGGTATCAGAAATATAAAGACTTCTGAAAAATTGCAGAAAATATTGAAAGAGGAGAAGGAAAGGCATTGCATAATTTAAAATTTCTTCTAATTTTTACTATTCATTATGCCAGTGCTTTCTGAGGAGTGTTGGACAGGTTGGGGAAGACCTCCATCTCAACCCTCATAGGAGGGCAAGGTGGTAATGAGAATAAAAGCAACAAGCAGAAAAAACCCATCTACTCTAATTGTGAGAAATTTCCTGAATTCCCTCTGCTTTAAGCCTGCAGTAGATTTACCTTCTCTGAAGCACTTGGTAGCTTCCACCAGGAGATGAGTCCTAACAAGCACCAGCCCACCTTGGAGAAGAGTAGGCAGTTTGTACTCAGAAGCAGCAGAGTAGAGAGTCTGTACTTGACTTCAAAACTTGTGACCATGGAAGATGAGGTGATCTGAATATTAGTAGTTCCCTGGTGCTCACCCTAGCCTGACTATTGGTGAGGTGCTTTGCTGGCCTTGAATGACCACAGGTAACAAATAAATACACCTGCATTCAACCGAATAGGTCCTGAGACATTTTTCTGGGGAGGCTAAAGACAAAACAGAGAAGTGTCTTTGTGTGTAAGCGCTTTCATCACAACTCAAGATGACAAAACTCCCTTTACTTAGACCCAAACCATGGTTCAGACTATCCCAAGCTACCCCTGCCAATCTGACTCCATTGGAAGAATTATAGGATGGAGGGTAAAGTGGCTACAGATGAGCCAGCTTTCTCTCTGTTGTTCCTGCTTCCATGCTTTTTCCTCCCCTCCCCCTCCCCCCCCCCCCCTTTTTTTTAATTGAATTCTATGGTGAGAGTGTGTGCCTCTCTGCCTTTTTAATCTTCCACTTTGAATTCATTCGCAATGTGATAGATCGAGTTTGTGTTTCAGGATGTGTCAGTGGGACCATGATAATGCATCTCAAATGGTAAAAGTCTGCATCTTAATTGATTACCCATGATCCTCCTTGGCCACATCCTCTGCTACAAATTCAGCACCGGGGGCACAGAGAAAAGGGGCTGGGGAGGGGAGGGGAAGGAGGAAGACACTGGAGAGGTTTAAAAGGATTTGTGTTAATTCCTCCAGGACTTCCGTATGTGATGTTTCTCAGTCAATAGGAGATTAGATTGAAGAGAGGATAGCCACTCTTAATCCTCTTCTATCCATTCCCACAATGGGTATTAATATAGGAACAAAACACACACAGACTTGCAGAGGACTTTTTTGGGGGTGGTGTTTCTTTTTTTCTTTTCACTGCACATCAAGGAAAGCACTGAAGATCAGAGTCTTTTTGGTTTCATCTTTCCCAGGAAGCTATAGTCAAGGGGGAATTTCACGAGTGCCGGACTGTGAGACTCCGAGGTTTCCCCTGCAGCTGCAGGCTTCTCAGTCCAGAGGTGTAAGCGTAGCCAGGTAGAATGAGCCCTTCTCCTTCCAGCAAGGTTGGAGGTAAAGGGTGGTGATTTAGGGTCTATGTTCCCTTTAAAGAAGACCATGCAATTCAAAATTTGTCATTACCATGAATCTTCTGAGGTTTTTATGGCACTTTTCTTTTTTTAGGAAGAAAGTTCCTTTGCATTCACTCAGTGTCAGCACTAAGACTAGAGTCTTTCTAGTCAGCCAGAGCCAGATGTGCTGTGAACCATTTCACTTCCAATTTGTCCATCTGGCCTGTTCTCTCACCTATCCCTTTATGAATGCATATCTGGCTTATTTACATGGTAGAAGGAAAGGGAAACATTAGTGATTAATTACTGGTTCCTTCCACATGTACTGTTGCACCATTATAAGCATCCTTATGCCTTGCTTAAAATTACTTTAGAGAGCTACTGTATTCCTGGTGTCTTATGCATCTTCCCCAGAGTAAGAATATATGTTCTAAAATAGGTCATTGTGCACATCTTTTCTTAGGTAGCAGACTGGTAGTGAAGAGGGGAGCAAGTGAAGAGGGCAGTGAAGTGGGGAGAAAGAGACTTTCCTCATTCCTCCACCACTTTTTTTTCCCTGTTGACAGGAGGTAGGGGGGAAGGGAGTTAGTGAAAAATTAATGCAAGATGCAAGCCTGATCTTTCAGTAGGCTCTGCCTAAATTTGAACATCCTGATTCTTGATGGCAAGTTCCCTATGTTCTGCCAGTATTAACCTTTGAAGAAGACTGAGGTTATAACAAGCATTTCTATAGTAACTTTTATCATAAGGTTCCAAAGTAATTCACTAGCACTAGGCTAACCTTGGAATAACCTTCTGAAGCAGCTGGTTATCAGTTCTTCTCTTTTACATACAGAAAAGCAGTGTTGCAGAGCACTGAAGCAACTTTCCCAAAGTCATTCATAGCCTGTGGCATAACTCAGGACCAAGGCACAGGTCTCTAGGCTCCAAAGCTGGTGCTTTGAGCACAGGGCTGCCTTCCTTAAGGCACTGCCAGGAAAAGAGACAAGTGGGACTTAATTCCTCATTTCCAGTCAGCACTGTAGCAGTGGAGAGTCTCTGCTTCCTTTGCTTTTGGTCAAGGCTTTTCCCTGCAGAGAAATAAATAATCCATTTGCTGTTTCTGTCTGACATATCATCCAACATGTACAGTTCAGACAACTAAAACACAGGTGACCAGAAATAGAATCTGTTTTAAATATATAATTGTCCAAGTTCTTTCAAGATTCTGTAAAAATATTCCCTATGACACACAGGAACTTTAAGTAGGTTTCATAGGCACCACCTGTCACTTTCAAGCGGAAGATTGATAAGGCCTGGTCTCTCTCCTTCCCCCTTCCCTCCTTGAGTATGTTCTTATCCTTTACCCCAGTATCTGACTTCGAAGAGCCTTCTGTCAGTCTCCGGACTAGCCTATCCAACGCATGGTGTGTGAGCTACCAGCAGAGCAGGGACATGCCATTCTTCCAGCAGAGCATGGGAAGGGCAGAGCAGCTCAGGGGTTGTTTCAGCCCTAGTAGTCCTAGCTTTCCTCCGCTCCTGCTCTCTAGTAAGGGCTGTGATGTGGGCAGGAAGCATGGATAGTCTCAACACATCGATCTCTGCAGGCTGGGCTTCTGCTGCTTCTTTGGTTGCATGTAATCTTGGCTGAGCTCAGTGGTTAGCTCAAGCATATAATAAAAAGCCCTCCCTGTGCCCCAAACTGCAGTGTTTGAATTTTCTTTCTTCCCTGGTACATGTTCATGGGTCACAGTTGGGCAACTCTTCATCATCAAAGTACCAGCCAAGCCTTGAAAACCAAGCCTTTTTTGTTGTAGGCAGTAGTGTGCTTTCAGAGGCAAGGCAGTTAAGGCATGTTCTCCATAAAAGGAGCAGAAAACTGCATGCGATGTCCAATACTGGCCTGACTGTAACAAAATCAGGGCCCAGTCTTCCACCTTCTCTGGCACTTTACCTTGACAGAGCTCGTGCCACCCAAAGCAGCCTTCCCAAAAGTCCTAGAGCTCTTGGAAAGATCATCAGACTGCACTTGCTGTAATTACTTGGGGTTATTCTAACATCTGCACTCAAGTCTCTTTCACTTCTTCCCTTTGCCCTGTCAGAGCTTTTATCCCCTCCTTGTTCAATCAGGTTTAGTTACCACTTTCTCCAAAGAGCTCAGATATATGTCCTTTCAGGTGCAGCTTTAGTGAACAATAAATTTAACTCCAGTCACCCAGAACACTCTTAACCGATTTAAGCTCTCTCTTCCCTAAATTCAGGGACTAGTTGAAGAAAAACTCTTCCTCATATTCCTCCTCCCTCCCAAACCAAGGTCTTCTCCACACTGATTGATTCACTATCACCTCTTACATCCCAGCTGGAGCTGAAAAGCTCCACCTGCTGCTATTACTCAGCAGTAATTGCACTGCACTTTCATGCAGGCTTCAAGCATTCATCATCAGGATGACTCAATAAGGCAGCCCTGTATTGATGAAAGGCCTGAGAGCCTCCATCCCTCTTGCACATGCAATAGCCACCTTCTGGATAAACCCTGGTGTGTGTTGTGGGGGAGGGGAAAATATGTTTCATGATGAATAATTCACTTGCCAAAATTTCTTCTCTCCTCCATATTCTCAGGCTGTCTGAGAACTAATTGAGTAATCCTCACAGCCATACATTATTCCCTGAATATTTCCTGTGAGTGGTGCTCCGTGTGTAACTCATCCTCGGGCAATCCTCTAGGGAGTGTTCAAAATCAAAGCTGCATGCCAGGTGCACCCTGTGCTTGCTACATGGAGTACAGTCTACAAGCCTGGACCTTGGTGCCTCCCAGCAGGCCCAGATCCTCTGAATCCTTTGCATCTGTCCACTGCTAGCTATGCAGGTTGGGACCCTTTGGATGGGCTTGAGCTCTTGGCATGGCTACACTTATGCCAGACTTCAGCCTGATGTGCTCAAACTCCTTCCCAGCTGCAGCCCATCACCAGCAAGGCACACATGCAATTCCGCTCCTTCACCTCTTTCCTTGTCTAAAACCAGCCAAAGGACCAAGTGCCACCTGTCACAAATTAACCTTTGGGGCAAACAAGGAGGCAGGAGAGAGCTGGAATGAAACATCCACTTGCTTCTGCCCAAAGCCATTTCACCTGCAGCTGCAGGAGTGACCGTGCACATGTGATATGGAGGGACTCACAGAAATATCATTTAGTTACCGGGGATGGGGTGGGATAGGTGGGTGGGGTATTTCTGTTCCTGTGCTGGACAAATATAAGTCTGGGATAAAGGTCTCCAGAGAGCTCAAAAGTCACTTTTCATAACCATTATGTAATATTCCCTTGCAGCTGTCTGGCAGACAATTTCTGCTAACTAAATCACCAGAACATATATGCAAAGCAAGCAGAGCATATACCTGCAGGGTCATACAACATTTGTTTACCACTTGCAGGATTTTTTTCATTTTTTTGTGTAATATCATTTATCCAACTTTGGGAAGGTGCAACAGCCTTGTCAGGAGACAAACTCAGAGACAAGAAAACAAGCACCACTCTCGACACTGCCATGAGCTGTGTCTGCAGCATCCCATCAGTTCACCCAGTACTTTGGATCATGGACAACAGTGGCATTTCTGACTGCTGAGGGGTGGTGAGGGTGAGCACATTGGCGGATGAGTGTGGGATGTTATGATGGAGTTGCTGAACAAGCATTCCTCCTTCACTTCTGTAGGCTTTCTTTGATCTCCTTTGTGCAGGCTATAAAATGCATCTCTATGTATTTTTAGACATCTACATACCTATATAGCTAAAAGAGTCTCTCTATATTTCATATACACATCTATATTTATCCCCATACAGATAATAATTTTTTTTTGGGGGGGGGGAGGGGAGGGGAGGGAATTACAAATCTGAAATATAGGAGACATGCATGCTTCTGCCAGTGAGATTGGATCAAAGTTGGCTGAGAATATAAACATATTTCTTTTTCCCCCGAAGTATCAACACTTTCAAAATCTAGCCTAGTCTGCAACTGACATAAAATAAAAAGAAAAAAAGGAGAATTGCCAGATCTTTCAGTTTGGGAAAGTTGAAAGATTTTTTCCCCTTTCAAAAGAAAAAATGCCATTGAAAATGTGATAAATTTTACCTCTTCTAATTGGAAAACACTGATCTCTCCTAACTATTTCTGTCCCAGGCTTTCTGACATTCTTAGAAGCTATTTGGTCTGGAGTTTTAAAGGTTTTGCACCTTAAATGCACCTAAAGGAGCAGACAAGTGTAAATAGTTTTGAAAAATAAAACTAAATTTCATTATGTGTGCTTAGGTACCAAAGTAACTTTACAAACCTGATGTGTTTTTCCTCTGTAGGGGGGTGTCACAAGTGTTAGAGTAACCAATGCTTTCATCTATCTGTAGTCGTTGAGATGCACAATTACTTGATCTTATCTACTCCAGAACTCCTGAGGGACCTGGTCCTGATTTCCAGAGAGAGAAAAACCCTCATCTTCCAGTCCTCTAGTTTTCCAGTTTTATGGACTTGCTAAATCAAAAAGCAGAAGCGTAACATAAAATAAATATTAACCCAATTTATTTTACTTTGACATAAACAAAAACAATTAATCTAATTATTAGGTTAATTAAACCATTATAAATAAATCAACAACCTGATGAGCTTTATCTAACATACTGGAAGACAGCAGTTAGCTGCTAGCCATAAGCACAACATAGCATTATCAGCGCCAGCAGGAACATCTTATTCTGTCTGAATGCCAGGTATAGCAAAGTGCCAGTCAGTCCCAGATCAAAGGTGATGCTGGTGTTCATTAAGATAGTCCCTTCTAATTACAGATGGTCAGTTGGTACCCAATATCTCTGCTTTGCCAAGACAGGTCACATAAAAACATCCTGGTGCATGTCAAAATGACACAGCTTGTTACATGCAAAATTCGAATGGAAATGTAAAAAGATACGCTTTCAGGATTAATCACATAACATTACCAATCTGAAATTTCATGCATGCATGATTCTGGAAAGTGAACGTTTAGTTTAGGGATGCCTTAGGTGTTCAGAATCTATTAGCTGTCATTAACAGGACATCCCTGGATTATCTGCACACACACATGTGCACACACACAGAGCAAATATCATCAAGTGTCAGAAGTTTTCTTCTATTGACTAATGCTAGAACTATCCTTCTAAGAAAAAAAAAAAACCAAACCAAAACAAAAAGACAACCCCTGATAGCATTTTCTATTTAGGCAATATGTTTTCTGTGACTTTCCTTTGAGAGTTTCAGGAAGTTAGCATGTTGTTCAGAAAATTACTTAGAGGTTTGCTTGAACTATGTTATTAGTATTGATAACTTTCCTTAACCAGATTATCCAGATGTCAAGTCTGATGATTCTGTGCATTGTAGCACATCTGCCCACCTTTTGTGGCAGCCTGGGAAGGCAAAGGAAACACAGGCTTCTCTAGGGGTGGTGATCGTGTGATGGCAGCAGCAGGCACAGCCAGTTTCAGTGGCTAGGGAACAGAAACACAGATTTTTGATATTCAAAAGAGGTGATGTTGCTTATCCCACTTCCTCATAACTCCTGCTCACTGGTTTCTTGGAAAATTGAAATTAGATGCTTCTGAATTCACCAGCACTGCTTGGTGTATCTTGTCCCTCCCTGTAAAAGACAATCTCGTATGAACAAGGCCGGGGGTGGGGGGGTGGGGTGTGTGTGGGGGTGTGTGCGGGAAATCCATTCCATCAGACAGAGAATTTGTAGATCTTTTAATATTTCAGATCATGCATCAATGGATAGATGCCAGTTATTCTATCTTACAAAAGCCCCAGCTCAAAAATTACTTGGAAGTGCAGAGCTAGCAAAATGCTGGTGCTGAAGGCAGTAATTCTGTCAACTCTACAGAGCAGCTGCTAAACTGGAGAGGCCCAGAGAGCTGCTTCTTGACAATTCAGTGCTTGTTTCCAGCTACGTTTTGACCCAGGCTAATTTAAGAGAGAATACTACCTTTTGTCACCACCAAAGTGTGGGAATTTCCCTGTACACCCTTTGATTTTTAAGCGACATTCCCTAGGCACAGATCTGCCTCTGCCTCCCAGCACTGCCTCCAGAACAGAAAGGCCTGATCCCAGCTGGGCCTCCTTACTCCAACTGGATTAAAGTGTATATTAAAATTTAAAAATTTATAATCTCAATAATTAATTAATTAATTAAATTACTCACTCAGATTTTACGGGAAAGAGGCAGTGTTTATGAAAACTCCTGCAAGTGGCAAAAGGTTCTGCTGTTCTCAGTATCGGCATTGGGGACCCACTGGGTCCTGCTGCATTAAACAGAGCCCTTCCTCCCCATACCCCTTGGAAGATAAACTGGACTAATGACAAACAGGGCTTAGCTGATTCAAGTGAAAGGCTACAATTGTCCCTCCTGAACAACCCGATGCAACTGAGGTACGTCAAGAGTCAGAAGAATAGTCAGAGGCACATTCCCCAGCACGGGAAATGCCGCTGCTGGGAGGAGACTCGGGGAGCTGTCCATGGCGGTGGTGGGGCACAGGGGGGTTGTGGAGGGCACTCAAAGATCACCCAGGCTTTCCCTAGCATTGCTGCAGGTGGTCACAGTAAACAAAAAGCAATGGCCTCCTGCCATACAAAGCACGACTGGACTCTAGTAGTGGTCTCTGTGGAGTTTTCTTCAGCATTTTCTCCAGTTTGTTCTTCTGTTGCTATCTACCCTTGGCACTACAGTGTCTTGAGGTGGCGACTTTCTTCTCTGGTGAAATCTTCCTGGCCTGATTGTGAGGCTGGTGAGGTTCCTCCTGCTTCCTCCCACCCTGGAAATAGTTGTTTATCAAGAGAAAACATCTTGCTATATGCATTACAGCTCCTGATTGACGGGCTGGGCAGAAAGTGTAATTTGTAATGTTGAAGTGAGGTTGACAAGAATAAAGTAGCAGTCTGATTTTTCTGCTTTGCAACTATGTTAAAAGATAAATTGATCTGGCTTCTCCATAGTTTTAGCTATGCAAGAGGAAGGACTTCTGTGTTTTGCCACAGTACACAGTCAGAAAAGACAGAATGAGGTTCCACTAGCCAGCAGCCAAAGAAAGATATAAGCTACATTTGTGGAGAAGATGAACAGGGTTTTAAACAGTAAGTGTCTTTTCAAAAAAGCCTTTGGGAAGATTAGGGTGTGTGTACTTATGCCATTATCCCAGCCAAAAGGGAAGTGTTGACAGTAATTTATAATTACTTTGAAATCTTTATCTGCAGCCTAAGGTTTGCTTACAAGAGAGGATATGCAGTGATTAAAGGCCAGGACTGGGAATCCAAGACAACAGGTTTCTACACTTATCAACCCTGAATTACTTTATTTTAGGGTGAACCCTTTAGCATCCCAAGACATCTCTTTCCTTCTGTGTCCCCTTCCCCACTAAAACAGCTCCCTTTCTGCCACCATAATCTGAATTACTTAGGCCTTCCTGTGATGGCTACACTTAAAAATACATTGAAGACTGGGAAGAGCCCAGAAAAAAAAAAACAACCCTGATGACAAGGTCTGGATAAACTGCATTATTGAAAAAGCTCACACTCTGAATATCAAAACCCAGTATCATTCTGGAAGCCCTTCCTGATTAACCTTGGCCTCACAGGCACTGAAGGCCAAAAGCTGCTGTTTTGTATGGCACCACCTTTGCAGAGTTCAGAGGCCACCTAAAAAATGTAGGTGAGAACTATGCTACTTCTGCAGCTACATGGGTATACGTGAAGAGCATATATATACATATATATATATATATATATATATATGAAGGCAAGGGGACAGAAGTTGAGTTCACACCTGCATGGAAGTTGTAGCAGGGGACTGTCTAGCTGGAGGGAGAGAACCATGTGCAGGAACTACTGAGATGAGTCTCTAGTGGGGCTGCTGTGACCCCACATGATGCTAAGACCCACAGCCTTGGAGGAAGAACCATCGCTGAAAGTCTGTGTCTCCAAATTCTGCCATCAGAGGCAGTGTTTCAAGGAAAAAATTCCTGGGATGGTGGTCTTCCTGCAACCCCACAACGATGCCCTCCCACAGCCTCTTCTTACAAAGCTATAGGGCTTCCTAAAGGGACATTTTTCACCCTGTAGAATACCAACACGTTTACCAGACCTGTCCCACAGCCTCTTCCCATTCTTACACCAACACAGTTAGTTCTGCCTCTGTTCCTTCCACTGCTCTTTCTAGCTTTGGAGCATACCTTGGAGACAGAGGAACACGAATGGGGTTCGACCTTGTCACCTGGAGGTGGGTAGAAGTAGTGGAGGGAGCTGGTCATGCTGCAGTGCCTCAGTGGGAGGTGAACAGCTGAGGAGAGGTGTGGGAGCCATGTTCTCCCCTGAACATAGGAAAAGTCTCCCCGGCCATACAGAAAAGTCTGCCCCTGCATTGGGGTGGAGCATGCAGGAAACTGTGTATACCTTTACCTAGTGGGGTGCAGAGAAAGACCCCTAAAGATCTTGACCAGTTCTTGTTGGACAAAAAAGATAGTTGCTTAAGGCATGTGAGAATCTGAGAAAAGATCTGGACTATAATGTGCTACAAGGAATTTGTAGTCTTTTTTTTTTTTTCTCCCCCCCTCCTCTCCTGCACATGAAAAAAGTATCTCTAAACAATTTTATAATTTTAGATGCTTCCAGTTTTTTGAACATGTTTTTGTTTTCAGAGGTTGTTTTTTTTTAGTTTATAAATAAGCCTCACTTCCCTGTTACACGAATGACCCTGATTCTGGGTGGAAATCGAAAGCTGGAGCACTTATCCAGGAACTGCCAGTTGTCTCTGTGCATAACTCCACAGACAGGGAGGATAATAACTGCGTGCGAGGTCAGGCAGAGAAGGGGAGCAGTGAAACTGAGGACAGTACTGACTAAATAGAAGGAAGGAAGGAAAGAAGTGTGGAGTGGTGGATCATGCTCAGGTGAACAGTGATGGGATAGGGCAGATCACTCCTCCAGAGACCTTTGCACAAGCAATGTCTCTAAGTGATACTCTGAACACTTCTCCTGTTACCAACACATTGATTTCCGCTTGACAAGGAAATAAGGCATCGGAGTTTAAATGAAATGGAGTCCTGCTGTTTCCATGGAAATCTCCCATGCCTATCAGATTAATGGAGGGCACGTTGCACTTTGCATAAAAGTAAACAAAATAAGGCTGCTGCAAAGGCAATGGGTTACCTTTTCCATTCAGACTAAATATTCCATATGCTCTCAACATAGACTTTCTCCCTCCCCCCTCTGTACTGCAACAAAGACACCCCCTTTCCTACAAACAACATTTATTTTGATTGACTGGACTCCATGGAGAGTCTTATTCCTGGATGACCAACATAAAATACATGACAGACAAATTACAGGACTAATAGCTTAATCCTCTATAACAAACTATATGTTCCTTTGATGCATCTAGCTTTTCTATACCAGTTTTGGGGTTTTCCCATGACCCAGAATTTATCTTCTCCTCTAGTTATAGGCACCTTGTGTGGCTCACTTAAGATAATATTTTGACACTACATGTTCCATCCTTTCAACCTCTCAAGGAAATCAGTCTACTCATGAAGATGAAATCTTTACATGTGAAAAAGAGCAACCAAATATCAGCTTGGCATGTAGATCCCATTGCAGCCTATCAGTGGAAGTGCAAAGATTCATCTCCATTGCAAGGTTAAAGAGAGGTTTGGGTTTATTTTTCTTGTTTGCATCAGTACCAGCTATCTAGCCTGACAAAACAACAGGTTGTTCATCAGGCTCTAACAGAGCAAATGATAGCAATTTATTACCACCCAAGCACTTGAAATAGTTTGCATAAATATTTGTGTAATGCAAGTTTACCACAGCATGAGTTATTTCCTACCTCGAGCACAGAGACAACATAGAGCATGCATTAGCCTGCCTGGAGCTCTGTGTTACCACAGCTGGACCACTTCCAACCCTGAAATAGATTGGATATGTCTATGTTCCACCAGATTGTACAGGGTAGGCATTCTTAGCAAACATCTAAAGCTGCAGCTGCCTCAAGCTTGTCCTTCCAGCCATACAGAAAAATCTCATTTCCCAGAAACAGAATCCTGGGTTTGCTCTGGCAGTGACAGCAGCCTTTGGATGTTCTTCCTTCCTTCCTTCTGGCCTGGAACATAATCACGGATCAGTTTTGTGGTCTCAGGCTCAATTCAAGGTCACAGAAGAGGAAAAATGCAGATTTACTCCTTTTTAAGCTTATGCACATAAGGGAGCTACAAACCTAGTTGTTTCTTTCCCAGCCCTTTTTATCATTTAAGCAGCATCAAGTTGGCTTGCAACCAAACACTGTGAATTTACCAGTATGGTTGTAGATTTCAGCAAATTTGTTTTCCCCAGACAAAGAGAGACAGGCTAATAAATGCAGATGAAAGATAAAATGCAGCAGAAAGTGAAGGGATAGGAAAAAAGAATGAGTATGCTTGTCAGGGTGTGGTGATGAATGGGTAGCTATTATTTTCAGTTTCAGGCATGAACTGGAAATTGTCTTTGGACAAGCTGAAGTTGCAGGTCAAGGTCAATACCCGAGTCAGGATTGTGATTCAATGTTTGGATCATGTTTCTTACTCTTCACAGCTGACCCCCCAAAACCCAAGGGCAGTAAGGTAACACTAAATATTAATATTTCAGCTTAGAAACTAGAGCTACCTATTAAACTTTTTAAAAATTTATTAAAACTTCAAGAAACATCAAGGCTACATTTTAATGAACTTAAGGGAGGGTGCCTAACTGCCCACCAAGTATTCACCAAGGCTGGACCTCTAATGTAGATGTCCTAGGCATGTGTTACAGCTGGAAAAGAGAGGAACATAAAAACAACAAAAGCAAAAGATTGTGGTGTTGCTTGCAGCTTAAAACCATTGCAGTGTTGCTGCTGCCCAGGCACCAAGGTTGGGGGACTACTGCTAAAGAACTGAATACAAAAATCCAGGGCTTATGGTTCAGCCTTTCAACCCACTGGCAACTCAGACCAAGCTCTGCATGGTAGCTTTCAGCCCCAGACCTCAAACTTTTATCTTGGAACAAGATATTTGAAAAAGCCAAAGAATAGACAGAAAATTAATAAAAACTAATATGAACCATCCTCTGCTGTCTCCTAAATTATCCTGTTTTATGCATTTCATCACATTGGAAAAAAAACCTATTGGTTACTTTACAGTCTCCCACAGCTTGAGCTGAGGTCACTAAAAAAAAGTGCTCAGCAAGCAATAAACTGTCCTTAGCATGATCTTAAGACATTCTCAGAGTTCCATGGCAGTAATCCATGGCCTTAAATCCATCTCAGTTTCAGCTGACTTGGTGTATCTACATGAATGAACCTGCTATCACAAGAATTATCTGGACCTCTACCCATGGAAAAAAAATACAGAGTATCACTTGCAAGTTTTCACCTTCTGTTTAAAACAGTTTCAAAAAATGAAGGGCACTGAAGATTCCCCTGTGTTTGCACAGGGGGGGTCAAGCTGCTCAAAGTTTTCAAGTCTGTAGAAATTTTCAGAGGAGCAAAGGAAATGTGTGTATATTTGTGAAATGAGGAAAAGACTAAATGAAAGACTAATAAACCCCCAAAGGGAAAAGGAAAAGAAAAGATGTTAATGCAATTACTGCTGATAACATTCTGAAAGAGAGTGTGTGTGTGAGAGAGAAATTAGTACATCATCTTGGAATCCTTAATTACTGGCATGTTAATTACACAACAAAGCTATCCTCTTCTAATGAAAGAAATGAACAAATTTAAGAAGTGTTGTTCCATTTTATCCAGAAAATAAGCACTGAGATCCAAAGTTGTGTGATTCAAATCTGGAAGAACTCCAAAGGAGTCAAGGGAGTTACCCAGGCTCCAACATAAGATGGCAGAGATGCCAGTAAGGAAACCCACAAAATACTGTCTGATCTCTCTCTTGGGAGGAGCGAGGCTATGAGGTTTGTTCCCTTTGGTCGCTGCATGTGACTGAAGGCCAGCTGATGTGTGGTTTAGCTAATGAGGTTCCATTGCTTGCGTCATTGGCCCCTTCTTGACGGGGTATCGAGTGAGAGGCCCTTGCTTCCATTTCATTCCATACAGAGGTTGATACTCCTCTGTTAATTGGGAACCAGAAGTACTTAGGGGGATGGGATCACTTTAGTGCTCTGTTAGTAACATACATAAATCAAGTAAGTGAATGTTTCACTCAGACACAAATTAGGTTGTTAATTAGGCTGCTGTTGCCTACACAAACAAGTCTGGCTATGTTTAACCAGCTCACTAGTGTGCAGAACTTAGACTTGGCCTTCCATAGGGAAAAACCAGGGTTTTTCCTTGTAAGAAATGGCAAATACAATGAAAAAAGAGAGCTTTCCTGTCTCTTCAGATTAAAGACTGAGTGCTTCTTCTTTGGATAATTTCTCCTCATTGTTTTGAAACTGAAAGGCCTATTTTTCCCACGTAGAAGCCTTTAAGCAAAAACTTTGCTAACGTAGGCGTTCTTTAGGTACAAAGTAATTCAGGTATAAGGCATAAAGTAGATATAAGAAGATATAAGAAAGAAAGGGGGAAAATACAGTGCTATCCTGCCCTGAGCCACTCTTCCCCCTGCATTTGCCATATGTCCATGCTGCTGATTTTTGGAATTGTCAGATGACCTAAATGAGCTCAAGTGTTCAGAGTATGCTTTGAAACCTCAGGTCCAAATCCCAGCATCATTTTGCTGATGCAAAGTAATTCATGTACACATATTGGGGTCCATATGCCAGCTTGCTAATTCATAGACTCATAGACTCATATAGGTTTGAAAAGACCTTTAAGATCATTGAGTCCAACCATAAACTGAACGCTGTGAAGTCTACCACTACACTGTGTCCCTAAACCATGTCCCTATGCACTACATTTACACGACTTTTAAATACCTCCAGAGGTGGTGACTCAACCACTTCCCTGGGGAGCCTGGTCCAATGTTTGGAAACCCTCTTGGTGAAGAAATTTTTCCTAATATCCCATCTAAACCCCTCCTGGTGCAATTTGAGGCCATTTTTTCTTGTCCTATCGCTTGTTACTTGGGAGAAGAGACCAGCACCCATCTTGCTACAACCTCCTTTCAGGTAGTTATAGAGAGCAATAAGGTCTCCCCTGAGCCTTCTTTTCTCCAGGCTCAACAACCCCAGTTCCCTCATCCACTCCTCATAAGACTTGTGCTCTAGACCCTTCACCAGCTTTGTTGCTCTTCTTTGGACATGCTCCAGCACCTGTGTCTTTCTTGTAGTGAGGGGCCCAAAACTGGACACAAGGTGCGGCCTCACCAGTGACAAGTACAGGGGGATGGACAATTGCTTCCCTAGTCTTGCTGGCCACACTTTTTCTGATACAAGCCAGGGTGCTATTGGCCTTCTTGGCCACCTGGGCACACTGCTGGCTCATGCTCAGCTGGCTGTCAACCAGCACCCCCAGGTCCTTTTCCACGAAGCAGCTTTCCAGCCACCCTTCCCCAAGCCTGTAACATTGCATGAGATTGTTGTGACGGAAGCGGAGGACCTGGCATTTAGTCTTGTTGAATCTCATATGATTGGCCTCGGCCCATCAATCCAGCCTGTCCAGATCCCTCTGTAAAACCTTTCTACCCTCAAGCAGACCAACACTCCCACTCAGATTGGTGCTATCTGCAAACTTACTGAGGGTACACTCAATATATTAATTTTAACCAGCTTGTTCCAATTCCAAAATTAATTACAAATTTACAGACTATTCCTTTGACTATAAGTATGTACATATTTCTCCACTAGTGCAATGCTGGCTTGTTTCATAGTCTTCTGTGACCTGACCTCTTTCAGGTGTTGGAGCCAAAGCAGGAAAAAAACACAGCCTATTACTCACTGACTTGGTGGGACTGGGACACTCAATCCTGGCTATAGTGGAGGGGCATCACTGTCTGGGTAAAGGAAAATAGAGCCTGGTACACAGAAGGCCTATCAGAGTAACCATATAAACTGGCAAGACTGCAAGGTGGTTCAGATGAGAAAGTCAACTATTATTTAAATTTCTTATGAAAACAAAAGCTCAGGAAAAGGATGAACTGTATCTTTTACTCTCTACAGTTTTTAGCAATACTAGGGTAAGGTTGCCATTTTGCTGGGTACTGCTCATAAGCAAGCCTTGTCTGAAGTTTTCATCATGTACAGAGCCAACAGAGTAAACCAGACATTTCTGTACTTCAGAGAAGTTCTTGGGCAAATATGCCCTCATTTCCTTTAGAACCTACTGCTTAGAATTCGTACAGAGCCCTAGCATGGGGTGGCTAGATTTTGTCAAAGGTATCTTTCCCTTAAGGGTTTGTCCCTCCCCTGATGCACTCTAGTGACTCCCACTGACACTAATGGGGAGTAATGCACGCCTGGAGGACAGCTCTGGTACCCCTCGTGAGAGAGGAGAGAGCAGTTTTATTGGGGAGGGATAGGGAAAGAACAGAAGGAAACACAAAGCTTAGAAAGCTGTTTAATTACAGGCTGGTGTGTGACTGCTCCACCAGCCAGTATGCAGTACTGAGCATTTGGCACAGTACAGTTTTGTTGCCTTGATTAGAGAGGAACATTTGAAAGAGTGGTGAACAAGTGGGGAACAAAAGGCCCCCACTGGTAAAATGTAGATGTGGCTGCTGAACAGATTCCAGCAGTGCATTAGCAGCAACGAGGCTGATGATGCCGCAGCTCTTTTTGTGGGTGGGTGCACATCACATTCCCAGGCAGTGCTCTTGACTTCTGTTAGACTGGGTGAGCACACAAGGACGGGAGTGTCCATAAAGGAACACAAAGAATTGGGTCCCTGAGGTGGTAAGTGTTATCGCACAGAGAAGGTGTTTGTCTTTCTCCACAGGTGACCTAAACAGATTAACATTAGCCCCAGAGGCACACTAGCTCCTACTCTATAATAGATTCACTCATGGGTTTTGTTACGGGAGATCCCAATTCAATCCTCACAGGCAACTCTTTGGGAGGAGGCAGAGGGTTGTATATTAAAATAGAAGAAGAAATAAATGAATGACAGTGAGACGGCACAGCACAAAGCACAGCTGTGTAATGCACCCAAGAGTTCATGCACATGTGCCTACAGTACTATGGTGTACTTCCCCGAGGTCATGCCTGAGTGGTGGAGACAGCTGTGTTGTATCCACTTCCAAGAGCCCTCTTTCCCAACAAATTATATTGTAGATACAACCCCCACATGGCAGAGTCAGGAAACTCCTCAGATATGTGTCTTTTCTTGCATTTAAGTAAATAAATCATTCTCTTCCCCTTCCCCTTCTGTATAACTTTATAACCAATTTGAGCTTGACTAAAATGCACACCAGTTCAAAGAACAGCAGTTTAATACAGCATCTTAAAATTGATTCCATTTTCTTTTCATTCCTGGTGTTAGACCTCTGTACCAGTTTCTGCCTCAGAGTCTCAGTCAGACCTGGCCACCTCCTTGTTGATCTGTTTAACCTCTCCACTGCCAGACACAATTACAAAGTGACCTTCCAAGAGCTTATCCTGGCTACTTGGGGGAGGACAGTTCACTCCATGCAGAAAGGACCCAGAACTGGCCAGTAGAAAAGAAAAGGGTAAGGGAGCCATCTATAAGATTGCATCTACCTGTCAGCTCCATCTGCTGCTTGCAATGACCCAAGAGGAAAAAGAAGAAACTCCTAAATCTGATGATATGGCTGTTTGAGCCTGTTTGGCCATAAGCCCAGCAAGAACTTAAAATGGTGCATTAATTTCAACTGTGGAGGAAGAATAAGAAATGTGCATATTACAGTAAAGGCTGCATCTGAGATCCCATGTGAGATTGCTGAGTTCACATGCTTGACCTGGTATGGCTTTATATATCTGAACTTCCACAGTAAAACCTGGAAAAGAAACATGAATGGTGAATCCTGGAAGAAGTGTTTCAGAGTGCGTCAGGGTTCAGGTCTGGATTGAAGTTCTCACACCTCAGTGTCAAAAAAAGCTTAATGATAGAGTTACTGTACATTTTGTAGCACAGGTTTTAGAATTTCTGGAGGGCAAGGTTGGTCTTCTCCCATGTGACTGAGGAGAGCCAAGGTCCTGAGGGGCATGTGCAGGCTCCTGAGAAGCACCTGTGGAGGGCTGCCCAACCTGTCCCTGTGCCAGCATGGCAGGGCTGCTTCATTCTGTCACCCTAGGGATGGGGAACTCAGGTATGAAATTCCTCAAGTGTTATTGTCAAACCTTCCCCCAACCTACCACACTGTCCAAATCATTCCAGTTGCAGTGATGCTTGGCAGCATTAGGTTTATGGCTGGACTCAACAGTCTTAAAGATCTTTTCCAACCTAAATGCTTCTATGATTCTATGATTCTGTGATGCAGGGAAATGACAGTGTGCCCGGGGGTATTGCTCTCTCAGAAGTGCTGGGAGTGTGTTCAGAGCTTGAGAGGTGGGGGAAGGGTAGGCTGGGATGTTGGCTTGACTGAATATGGCTCCTCTTTTGAAAATACCATTTCAGTTACTGCCTCTCTATAGTCCTACCATCTGTAAAGGTGACTACAAAACGGACATAAAAAAACTTCATGAACTTTTGAATTTGATTCAAGTGAAAGGTACTGTCTTAATAGCCCTGGAGAACTGTTTGTCAACAAAAGACAGTAAAATCTCATGTCTTCTCTTATTCCATTGTCTATCAGAGTGAAAGTGTGAAATGAAATCCCTGCAGACCATGCAATAACTGGCCTCTCAATTAAAGTAAATGCAGTAAAAATATTTTCTCATTGCATTTAAGAAGTCCCAAACCAGTGGAATCAGTTCTGTATATAGATACAATAGAAGGCTTTTCTTTGGCATTCTTATGATCTGGAGGAGAGAACACAGGAAGAAAAGGCGTGGATGGGAGAAGACAGGACACTGAGCAGAGTGTGTATGAATTACCTTTGCTATTTATAACTCTCTTGTGATTCTGTATTGTTCCTGCATATTTGATGCTGTGTTCAGGTTTCCTTTGCTGTGTGTGATTCCCATGGAAAATCCCAACAGGATTCAGCTCCATAGTGGTGGGAATTGCTTTGGTGTGTATAGTCTTTGGTCTTCTAAATGCTGGACAAAGAGCCACCAATTCTTTGCAAGCAGTGATGCAATTATGGAAATACTCTATTTCCAGCTGCCAATTTTCCACTTTTATGGCTGGCTCGAAGAATTTCAAGCCTGCTGCCTGTTCTGCTTTTGTGACAAAATATTATGCATTGAATTTCCACTATCTGCATTAATGGGATGTGCAGGTACTACATGTAAATAGCAGGTGCCAGCCTGGAGACATCTCTCCTTTGAAATTTCAAAAAGATTCTTCTGTGGCTCTAAGAAGGATTTGAAACCTTCTCAAATACTGGCTTTTTTCAGTAAGGAGAGCTATTTCTGCTTCCTCCCATTTATTTCCCCTTCCTTTTGCTTTATGGAGGAGAGGGTAATGCTAACTGGATTGTTATGTATGAATTCAAAGTATTCCTTGCTACTTACTGATGGTGTAGCTTCCTATGCACTTTCTGGAGCTGTCAGGGGTCAGTTTGCATGGCTTGCAGCTTGTCTTTTCCCAGCAAGGCTTTCCAGGAAGACAAGTTTACTATAGAAAACTGGGAAATTTGGGGGCATTACTAGAACAGATATCAGAGCAACACCTGAAGATTTTTTCTCCATAGGGAATCTGTCTTCAGAATTTGAAATAGTCCTCTAGGACTTTAAGAATGCCGCTATCCTCTCCTTATTTCAGTTTCTCATTAATGTTGTGTGCCAAGAAGACTGTATTTCTAAATCATGTAAATTTAATGCCATCCAAGGGTCTGTCTGATAGGCTTTAACCATTCTCAGGGATAAACTCAGTGAACTGCTGTACAGAGAACAGACGAGCAGTCTGTCCTCACACCTGCTTCTGGCGTCACAGAAAGCATGCTCTGTAGAGCCCTTCTTCCTCTTGATCTCTACCTGAAATATTCACATCGTTGTCTCAGTGCTGACCATCACCCTGCCTTCCCCTGGGGTTTAAAAGAAATCAAGTAGACAGGTGGAGAATAGCCAATGGGTTGTAATTAAAGTAAAGATCAAAACACATGCCAAGTTAATGGACATACTTATCATTTGATCACCTACAGCTGCAAATTTGCCTGAAAGCAGCCTCTTACTGTGCAGCTGTCACAGATATGGGTCTAAGAGTATCTTTGTTCCCTCTCTGTCTTTACCTATGCTGGAACGGGATTCTGCTATTATTCCACTCTTGATTTTGCCCTGTAGGTTGTAACACTCTGATTTAACTGTGCATATGCAGACTTGTTTCTCATCCTTGCTCTTTGTCAAGGTGAGACCAGCACATGAATCTGATATATATATGTATGTATGTATGTATAATAAAAAGTACTTTTGGTGGATAATCATAGGTTGGATTCTTTTTTTTTCTTTAAGACAAGAAGTCCTTTTTCAAAAGTAGTCATGGGCCAATCCAGATGGTAGAAACTGACCTAGTTTCACTGAAGTCAATAATACTACAGCAGTTTAAAAGATGGGAAGAGGCGATACTTAAAGCCAAGAGGTTACAGAACAAACAGATCTGTTCAAGCAGTTTGTAAAAGACAGAGGTAAGAGACTAAATAATTACCCAGTATATCTTCTTAATGTAGGATTTTTCTTTGTTCATTACCTAATATTGTATTCAAGTAGTTCCAAATGATAGGGTTTCTACCATTTTCCTCATCATTTCCTCACAATTAAAAAAAAATATATATAAAAAAATATAATGTCCCTGATCTTCAGTACAGGTGTAATTTCTTCCCAGTTTCTGAGTTTCTGCTAGGATACATTAAAGACAAAAGAACCTTGAGCTTTATGCATGATTTTCATTCTCTTCTCAGATAGTTCCTACTTCTACGATTTTGGAAGATCTTTTTTTCAATACCACAATATCACACAGTTCTTTCATGGTCAGAACAGACTTTCCAACTCTACCGCTGAGTGAAGGAAATGGTCTCTGAAAATGAACATAGTACCACAACACTGAGTGGTGGTTTTTGAAACAGAGAACAAATGATAGACCATCTTTTGAGATACAGGGTGCCCACCTAACCTGGGGGCAGCAAAAGCCATCCATTGACAGCACCAGATCTGGTCCCACTACAGGACCCTTTCCCACTTCACCATCGAGTACCTTTTGGTCCATTAGCATTTTTAAGTGCACTCCTCCCCAGCATGCTGATTGCACCCACAGCCCAGGGTCCCTCCTGGGCTTCACTTGGCTTTATTGTTTCCCTGATTTCTTGTCTCCAATACTTTTCTGACATCCCAGATGTTTCCTTTCCTTACCATCCTCACCCGAGTTTCCCTAAGTCAGATCTAATTGTGTTATTCTTTAACTATTCTTCTTACTCCTCAGCAAATACTGAGGCTCTTAATCCCACAGCGGTAAGAAAAGAAAACAAACAAAACCACCTCGAATTAAGCTTCTTTCCCAAAGCTTAGGAACATGCTTGGAGATGACTCAATTCCTTTTTCCAGCTTTATAAACTGCTAGACATAATCATTATCATCTCAGAGCTAGATCTATTGTGAAGCTACAGAAACTGCTTTCATAGTTTGCCCTGGCTGTGATCCCCTGCCTCCCTTTATTTTCTGACCCTTCACACCCACCAGAAGCTGAAGAAGGAGGTGATGGTGGGTGCTGAGCCTTGGGAAAACTATCACTGATTCCTTGCCAGCTGCTATTCAGAAAGCGCTGCCAGCCCCTGCCACCATTCCCTTCTGTCATTACTTGTCCTCTCTGGTGTTTACAACACAGGTGTTGATATCAGTTGTAAATGTCACAGGTGTGTTGTTATAAATTCCCTTTTACATCAAAAGCTGCCATGAAACAAAACCCAGGAATTGAGGGCAATTCAAAAACTTGAGAAATGTCATTGAAGAGCAGGTGGCAATATAGGTGCATGAATAGAAGAATAAAGTTAGTATGTACTGGAGTTGGGAACTGAACATCCCCCCTCACTTTGCTCATTGCTTACAGGGTCTCTTCCACCCCTGTGTGGCTTTGGTAACAAACCTGAGAGTTTCTGTATCTCTGGAGATACAGTATGGGGCTTACCTTAGCTAGAGACCAAATAAAGGTGATCTGGGGACTCAATTCACCACAGTACCCTGGTTTCTAATTCCTGTGGCCTGGATTATATTTGCTGCAGTCTTAAATGTGGATGAAAGACAAAAAACAAGATTCTATAACAGTCCTCATTTCTTTATTAATGTCAGCTGTAAATGTTTATCATGTAGCTCAATGCACCCTATTGAGCCAGAAGAGAAAAGCAAATAAAGCAAAGGAAGGTGGCTTTATTAATGTCTTTCTGAACAGACAGGTTTTATGGTGGTGAAAGGACCCAGATACGATTGAAAATAGGACCTTACTTCAGCTAAAAAATAAGTTCTTACATAAGACAGTTGAGAGGAATATTTATATAAATGGAAGTGCAAGGAAAGAAAGCGGGAGGGAAGGCTGTAGTCTTGATCGGGCATGTGAAGCAGTGAAGAGAAACAGTGACTCGGAAACAAGCCTTCTGGGAAAGTTAATTATTTTTCGTTATAGGATGGTTCTCTTCTTGTAGGCTTTGAAGCAACTCTTCTTTTTTTAGATAGAGTATTTGGCCGTTTGATTTGCACCTGTCTTCCTACTTTAAACAAGATAAATACTTTCCTCGTGCATTGCGACACCGTAGTTTGACAGATCCAGCTGAGACTTGGGAGATCTCAGCTTTGCTTTCAGCTCTGTCACTGGCCTGCAGGTGACCTGGGCCAAGTCATGTCATCAATCTTTGTCTCATTTACCTGTTTAGGGTTTGTGGGAATAATTACCTTTTTTTTTAGCCTGTATTGAGCACCCCTGATAAAAATACTGGATTCAAGCTTGTGTGGAAAGGACTAGTGATACCTGGTCACATATATTCAAATACTTATTTTAATGTTTCTAAGCCAACAGACACTGAGCGGCTGCTCTTTGTCCTGATCACTGGAAGGAATGTTTTATAACACTCAGTGCTGGAAGTCCTGTAGACTATAGGATCACTGGAAAAGGACTATCTATGGTGCCTGCAGGTGCCTTCAGGGGGTCTCAATCTTTGCTGCCCTGCTTCATTGAGGTTTGGTGGGCTGCTAGCATGAGGCTGCATCTTCAACAGGGCAACAAAACATCAAAACCATCATGTAGCACAGCACAGTGAAGCATAGTTCCAAAGTGCCTATACTGGCTTTGACACTAATTCCAGCAGGAGCTCTACTTGACCTAATTTCCTCTGCTTTTTCAGCATGAGCACAGCTAATGCCCCTGAAATGTTTCCAATACTTGCACTCAGATATTTTGTGCACTGTGCGGTACAGTGCCATTGGCATTTCCCGAGCAAACCAGATGCTCAGCAGCTCTGAATGGTCATATTTACACTGTATTTTCATCCTAGACTTGAGCCCTGGGCTTTGGCTCTGTACACCCTGCTATTTTGCCGGAGATGATCTCAGCTGCTGGGAAGCAGTTCAGAGTATCCTGCCTGAGTGTGGCAAGAGCCTGGCCTTGCTGCTCTCTCTTCCCTCTTCATGCACACCCTCATTTGCTAAAGCAGGGCTGACCTGAGAGTTTTAGGCTGGCTGTGCAAGAGACAGGGCACTCAGGCCTGGACTGAGATTGGAAACAGGAGACAAATCAGAGCTCTGACTGTGGTTTGCAATGCAGGAAAGCTGACAATGCATGGCTTTTTTTGGCTGCTGCTACACAGAAAGGACTGGTCGAGAATAGGGCCTTTTCCTGGCTGATTTATCCCCATATGCATATAGACCCTTAAAACAGAAACATAAGGCTGAAGCATGGCTTGGGATGTTGTTTTCCTTTTCTTGTAACATGTGTCTCGACTCCTCTCTCTCTCTCAGGTGACTGCTATTTCTTTTTGCAATGCCATGCAAGAGCAGCCCACATGCTGGGTATCAAATGGAGATTATACGGATTCGCATCTCAGCAATTTATCTTTGCTGGCTTGTTTGAGACTTGAAGTACCAATCTGGCTTTTAATACCTCCAGTACTACTAAATTTGAAGTGGCTCTGAGGGGTAGCTATACAGATTCATAAAGTTTTTTACATAGCCTCAGCTTCAATATAAGATGGATGGATGTCTGTCTTCATTCCTGCCTGTAAAAATCTTAGAGTATGTAGGTGGACAGCTAGTCAGGCTTTTGGGTTGTCTGACTGGGATCTATCACACTGCTCAGAGGCTCAGCACCCCCAGAGAAGTAAATATGATTTCGTATGGATTTTGTACACAGTCTTAAAGCTATTGGGCAAACAAAAATGAATTCAGGGCTACACATTACCAAGCTTGATTTTCATTTCAGCTGGTGTTATTAGGAGAAGCCCAGAGCTAAACAATCCAGTTCCAATGTTAGAAACAACATTTAATCATGCCATTCATGTGATCATCAAGCAAACACATATTCCCTATCTTAAAAACTGTTGGAAGGAAAAGGGTGGCAATGGTGGCTGTAGACACCAGAAAAAAATATGTAATGAAACTGAACTTAAGAGCTGGTGAAAGATGGTGACACCAAAGCCATGCTCAATTGGTGTCTTAATCACCTATCTAGACAAAGACATAAAGCACCTTGTGTAGGTGGCTGCCCTCCCAGTGCTGCAACAGAGGGCTGAGCAGGGTGCACGGGTAAACTCAGATTTCACTACCCTTGTTTGACAGTCTGTAGCTTATGGCTTTAAACAGTCTTAAATCCTGTCATATAAAAATACTTTTCAAAGTGCTGCTTGAGAGTGTGAGAAAACTAAAACTCTGTGGGTTTTGTTGTTGGTTTTGGGTTTTTTTCCGGGCTCTTTCCCAGTGGTAGTTATAGGCACTAAGTGTGTATGCAGGCACAGAGACACATGCTCTCTCCTTAAAAGGAGGGAATAAAAAGTATGGGGAGGTCTCCTGGTGAGAAACCTGGGAAAAATAAAATAAATTAAAAAAAAAAAAACCAACCAAACCAGATAAAAACAGAAAATAAAATGCTTCGAATAACAGCAGGGCTGCACCCTCTTCATTGCTGGCAGCCTGGACTCCAGCGAAACAGGGACTGGAACAACTGCTAAGGGATCAGGCACAGCTCTGTCTGGTTTGCTACTAGGTAATTTTTAGGGTGCAGGTAGAAGGGACAGGGAATGGCTTGGCCTTATCCCAGATCCCTGGAATCCCTCTGCTGAAAATGATCCGTTTCCATGCCTGGGATGCTGTGTGAACTAAGGACACTGGGGGTTAGGGCTGTTACCAGGCTGGTTTTGATTGTGCCTCCTTCCAAACACATAGCCCTTCACTTTTTGGGCATGGACTGAAGTCTGACCTGGAGAAAGATGGATTTAGGCATGTGCTCAGTGTTCTCCCTAGCTAGAGCTCCCTAGGTCTGGAACAACTAGCAGATCACACTCCACAAAGCAGTAATACCTGAAAAAAGCTACTCCCTAGATCCTTAATTATTGGTGTTCCAGTGGGAACCTCTTCATTTATTTTGGCCGAGTTTGCTGACCCTCAGAAACATAACGAATTATCAGTTATCTATCAGGAATTAGGCTCTCCGGAACACTTTCCTGAGCCCTTTAAATAGCTGGGCCACCTCTACTGCCAGTTCAGGGAAGACTCCAGATTTCCCCCACGGCCACAGCCAGGAGTTGAATAGCTTCAGTTGCACAGCTACTACAGTAAAGCTGCCCCAACTTTAGGCACTTAACTGGGCCACCAAAGTTGTCCAAGGCTTCTTTCATTGCCAAAGGACAGAGCTAAGTATCTTCAGCCTGTGTTTTGGGTGTAAGTGGACTGTACCGCAGAGAGCAATGGGTGCAACAGCACTCCTTACTGCAGAACATAGCAGCTCTGCTTCTGTGCCTGCCAATAGATGAATTGGGGGGATAAATCCAGCCCCACCAGTAGATTAGCTCTGAGTTGTGGGCATATTATAATTCTCTGAGGGCACTTCTGTGTACATTTCCTTTTCTGAGGCTGTTTAAGGGAGGCTTCATTATGGGAAGAGGTGATACAGGGCCATGTAATTTCAAAGGAGAACAAAGCTTGCTGTAGAGGTGTCAGCAAAATCCTGGCAGCTCTCTGTAGCCAGGCTGATTAGATAACATTTCTCAGAGAGTTTTCATTAGAAAAATAGTCTTTGTAGTAAGTTTACTTTTAGTTTTTGCAAAATCATATCAAGTTCTGTGGAATTCTTGCAAGAGGAAACATTATTAAAACAAAAAGGAATTTAGAATCCCATTTCAAAATTTTAAACTTGAAAAGTGTATGTGTATGACTTTTCTATGCATTTCTCACATTTCTGTTTTGTGTATGCGTATGCATTTTTAATGACATCACTGTTGAAATGTTCTCATTTTAATTTTAGCACAATAAAGCAATCTGTTGGATATCAATGAAATCAGGAGTCAATCTGATTCACAAAAAGAGGTAATATACTCCAATTAGCTTGGTGTGATTGCCCTTAATAATTGAAAACAGACAAATACTGGGATATTTCAGTGACCAGTTCCCATCACACTTTGATATACCAGTAGCAGTACGAACACATGTTATATGGTGCTAATAATGCAAAATAAGTTCTAAAAACTATGTAAAATTCAGAAATTTTTTTTGAAAGCCAGGTAAGAAATATTGAAAAGTTAAAAAAAATTCCAAATCAGTTATTTTTGAACGTTCAATTTCTTCCACTTTTGCCTGGAATTCTACTTCCACATTTGAAATTGAGCCTGCAGGAAAGTAACATCCAAAGCATCTGGCTGTAATGGTTTAAAACTGTGGTGTCCCAAGTTATCTTCTTTCTGCTGGTGGAGATAACTGTCCTCAGAGCAAGGTTCAACAAACTTTGCTTAACCCCTCTATTCCTTTCTCCAACACCCTTCAGTGGCAGGTGTAACTAAAGGTGCCAGACTTGAAAAAGAAGGGGCTGGAGCAGGGTCTCACATTGCACCCTACCGTTAGGTCTGCCGCAGCAGTGACCTGCAGCAGGAGAAGTTAGCAAATAGCTGGCGGCAAAGCGTTTTAGCTTGTCCTGGATGCTCTTCTGCCACCAGCTGGTAGCCTGTATCCCATAGCCAGCAGGCAAATCTCATCCTGCCTTTGTCTTAACTTCCCCTTTTGCAAAGAATGTAAGTAATAATGCATCTACCTACCTCAGAGGAGTGCAGGAATTAATTAATGTTAGTAAAGTGCTTTGAAGATAAGATCTAAGTATTATTATTAATAATTTACCTGCAATTTGCTCTGTGCCTTAAAAGACAGAAATAATTTACCATGAAATGATGTGATACTACCTAGGGCTATATTAAGGTCTTGAATGGATGAGAAGGGCTTACATTACCGTTAATGTAAACTACTATGTAGAGGTGCCAAAAGGCAGAACTGGGTTTTATGTAAATACCCAGTCAGGACCTCATTAAATCACACACAATTAGTATTTATAGGATACAAAGATCTTACAAATTATAAGTTACCCATTTCCTGGAATGTATAACAGAAGTGCAGATTTTCAAAGGACAGCCTCTTTAAGAAAGGTAAGAATTAATTCATAATATGCATTTAAAGATAATAACAGAAAAGACTTGAAGATTCATTAGTCTGAGAGGCAACACATGAGGTTTTCCTTGGTTTCCTCAGACGGACACAATGACTCCCTTTGCGTAACTTATCTGCCACTGTTTACCCCATTCATTATTCTGACAAGACACTAAGTGTAATCTTCATTGGAAATATTTGCTTTGCCAAAAAGGCAGGGATTAAGCTTCAAGGGAACCAGATTCAGTGCTGAAAAGCCAAGAGACCCATGAACAGAAGTGGAGAGACCAAGGACACCCATGACAGCTCCTCTTGTCAGAGAAACTAGAGAGAAGAGAGCTGTGAGCTCACCAGGCATCCTTGTTTTTTAGGAGAGAAAGTGAGGCATCTCTGGCAACATCCCTGTCATTCCTATGCCTGGAGAGCAGAGGGATGCACTCAAGAACTGTGCATGGCTTATGTACCTCTGCTCAGCTATGACCCATACTGCAATAACTTGCCATGGAATCAACTTTCCTTTGTGTGATAAATGAAGATAAACTACCAGCAACACTTCATGAATCTCTTCTTTAAACTTTCTTGGGGGATTGAGACACATTTTACTTCTATAGTTTATGAAGACACAGCCCAGAAGTATCAAAGGGGAGAGAAATATACCCATCTGAACAAAGATTTCTTGGCAGCCACCACAGCTGAGATGAAACAGGTTGACTCTGATGTCAGCAGAGAATATCTTCTCTCCCAGTCCAAAGGCCAGGCTCTGGGCAAATTTTATGCACAGAGCATAGCAAGCAGAATGAGGAAGACAATATTTTTAATAGCTGATAAGCTTTGTCCAAGTTTTTATTGTATCTGTGACATAACATCTTCCTGAAGCCTTATCAAATTTATATCTCCAAGGTTAACAAAAGGTAATGCTAATGAGGATGAAATGGCAGGGATGATGAACTCTAGCTGCTGAAGAGAAGGTAAGAGTGTAAATCATTTGCCTGTGAGCAAGTCTGCACAGAGGGAAGTGGCAGTGTGGTATAATAGATTAGACAGCCTTCAGAGGACTGCATTGAGGAGCTGGAACGGACACCCTAAGGTACCATGATGTGAACCAAGTATGTCCGATCCTTGGTGACAATAAGAACCTGATTTTTGACTGCCTGGAGACAGAGTCATAGTTATTCTCTCTCATTCTTTGCTTAACAAGCCAAAGCAGTGGAAAAACCTTCTCTGGAGTCTGCAGACTTCTGTATCTGAGCAAATGATTCATGACTGAGGATTTAGGTCAAGCTAAGCAGATTTAGCTTAAGGACCTGACCACTGTTCTTAAACTGTATCTGCTCCAACACTTGGATGTGTATGGTAATGAGTCCCCCTCACAGCAGTACAACTCATGTGATAGGAGACAACAAAGAAATATCATGTCCTCTCCTAAAATAAGAATAGTATTATAGCTGTTTCACATAGTCATTAGCTAACATTTAAAAGGATTATGAAGCAAGTTTTCCACTAAGGAATTTAAAATTGTCATTAACATCATGCTTCTCAGAGCCTTCATAGCTCACCTTTGGGATGTGCACAGATCAAAGTGCTCAGGAGAAAGTTAATCTGTATTTAACAATGCTGTTTGTAAATGTTATTTGTCCAGTTCCAGTTTTATCCAGGATAAAGCAGTGGTACTCAAAGCAGTCCATGACTGCTTTGGCTGCCCCTTGGAAAATACTCTGAGAACTAGGATTTCCCCCAAACACCAAGAACCAGAACACCATCAGTCAAGTCCTTTACTTCCACCCCATTCAGAACACAAATGTGAAACTGGACTAACCCAGGAAAATACCCAGGTAATGAGAGTATGAAGTCAGTTCCTAGTTCTTTTTGTGTTTCATTTTGTGTAGATATTAAAAATTCATTAGGAAAAGTGAGTTGGTACTTGGTCATAAAAGATCATAAAATACGAAGGAAGAATGTTACATTTCCTCACCTGCATCAGAACACAACTACTGGCTTTTGGCTCTGTCTCCACCTCTGACTGTGACCTAAAATCCTACCCTGGGCTTAGGAAACCTTCCCAGTAAAACTTTATTAGGAATGTTGATGTTTTTACAATGGAAATCTTTGCTTCAGCAAATAAATATACTTTTCTACAAAACAGTTTGAGACATCTCCAGGTATAAAACTGCCTGTAGAAAATGATTCAGCCTCATTGCTTTGTCAGCAGTGGTCCTCATTCCTCATCTTTATTCAATGGTTACTGGTCTTTTGGATGGACAAAACATCACTGGATTTTGCCGGGAAGGTGCTTCTCTCCATCACTAGATCCATACTCAGTGGTCAGAGATACTGCGGGTGTCAACTGTCTTTGTTGCTTTCCAAGTCACATGCAGCCACTGGGTGGTCATGCAGTGCAGACTCAAGTGTCACCAGGCTGCACGTATTTCTTCAACTATTAACACTTGCCACTACACTACTGTCACATGTTACTCATTTTCAAAAAGTTCTTTGTATGTTGGCTCAGGTGAGATGGGCACTAGTCAAGAAAAGAGATCAGTTCACTGAGTTTGTAGCAAATGACAGTAGCAGGTGTCACTGCATTTGAATGTGCACAACCATGATTAACGAGTTCAGCTGATGGTTTAGACATATTTTTAGATGCTTTTGTGGTACTAAACTGCCCTATACTGACATTTCTGATTTGTTTTCAATCTCTGCCTGGATAGTAGAGTCTGGTCCTCATGGTCAATGATCCTGTCTCAGTCATTCATACCTTTACTACATTGCAGCTCTATCTCAGCCACCTCATATGTCAAGCTCTCGGCTACAGAGGCTGCTGCTGTCAGCCTCTCAGATTGTTCTCCACCCTTTCCAGTGCATTTCCAGAGTCAATGGTATCCACTGCCTTCTGCTATTATCTTCAGCATAACAGAACCAGGATGCTTAACGTGCCAGACAATGGAGCACAGTGCAGAAATCTCTTGTCTTAGCAGAGGGCAGTAAGCCTCTACCCAGTAGTACGTAGCTTACTTCTTAAATGACAAAGTCGATGTGGCAATGAAAATCAAAGCTTAGCTGGAGTTGAGAAAAAAAAATTAAGGCACCAGAATAAAATTTCTGTTACTCTGGCCCACTGTGCAAAGTGTGAAGGGAGGGGGAAATTTCTATACAAGAAGATGTGACAGCAGAGGTACAATTGTTCTCAGACCCAGAAGGACTTTGTGAGGCTTCTCTGTTCTTACTGTACTAACATTTCTGGTGAGCTGAAGCTGATTTGCAATTTACTTCCATTATAAATATTTACTGTCGGCCCTATGTTCAAACTCAGTCTTCTCAGATGCTTCATTATGTCTCAGTCTTCATTATATTGAAGCATTTGCTGTCAGAGACATAACTTGGGTTTTCACTACATGATTGGTATTCATGGCAGCTGTCTCTGAAGATATCTTGAGCAATCAACCTCATGCAAGCAGTGATACTGGTTTGGAATTATTGAGTTGTCCATGAATCCAGGTGTCTTAGAGATCACTGGCATCAGATGGAATGGAAATAACAAAACTTTTCTTGTTTCAGCTGTTTTACGAGGTCCGTATTGGGATTGTTTTTTGATCTGATGACATTTTTCTAGGTGCAGATATTTTCTTTGGGTACATTAAAGAATTGAAAATGGAGCTTCCATTACAGAAGAAATATGTTTCTGCATAATACAGATGATACCATGACATCTTTCAAGCAAGGCAAGTCTCTGGGAAGTGCTCAGGTTGCACATGTTTAGTTCTGATCCTCTTGATTTTCATATAAGGGTAGTTTTTCAGTAATTATGGTAAAATACTCGCTAGACTCATCTGAGCTGTCTGCTATTGTTAACTGAACTTGTAAAAAGGAGTCTTGCTTAAGCTGTAATAACACTATATTTGTGTTAACAGCACAGTGACATCAAAGAAAAAGAAATAAAGATAAAATAAAAGAAGCCCATAAGTAACTGAAAAGCCTGTGTTTTTTTTCCTAAGTCATGCAATTGCAATAAATAGCATTGTGCTATAACAAAAGTGAATGCAATATAATATCATTACAGGACACACGAGTTAGTTATTGGGAAAACAGCTGTGGATTCTGAAAGGAATTATCTGTCTTCTTTAAACACATGATTATGATTATTGTTGTTATTATTATTGTGGGACTGTAATGATTCTAAAAACAATCATTGACATGTTGAAGACTTCTACCCAAGAGGGTCTCTGGAAGTTTATATTTTTGTATTGTTTGATTCCATAGGATACTAGTAGGTAGAGCTCTACACAGGGTTAGAGTTTGGATGCTGGTTTGAAGGCTATTTTCTTTTTAAAAATAAAAAGTCAGAGGTTTTCAAATTTGTGAGGTGAGTGAGCGGATCAGGAACCAGAACAGTCCCATTTCCACTGTAAACTGAGTTCTGTTGGGGAGAAGCAACAAAAAAAATCATTCATAGCATCTGCCAAGTAAGGAGATTCAGAGTTTGGAAGCTGCCAGTTGCAGGGCTTCCAGATTCCCAGTTCCTCGTCAGCTGCACTGCTGAGCTGCAACCCAGCATTTGCAGCATGCCTGAAGCTCAGGAGCAATGAAAGTCTAAATGCCTTGTGACAGGCAAAAGCTGGGGACACAGAGACTTTGAAGCTTGGAAGCTTGGTATCTAACAGGGTCTTGGTCAGGTCCCTCGTCAACCTGCCAGGAGAACAAACTGGAAACAGTGGACAGTCTGAAAAGTGGGGCTTCGTGACCTCTAGCTGGAAAGGTGGGTTGGTAAGAAGTCAGGCAAAGTTTTCGTTCAGGTTTTGAAGCCTATGAGTGGTTTCACAGCAACTTCATTGCAATTAAACTGTCTCAAAGAAGAATTTTTTCTGATGAACAGGCAGTTCCTCTGCAAGAAGGAAAAGGTAAACTAAGCAGGGAATTTCCAGTTAGCTACAATAATAGGCTTGTTGCTAACTGAGTGTGGCACTTGAAGCAAATATTTTCCAGTAAGCACAGTGATGGGGGTGAGAGGAGATGAGTCTGTCTATTGGTAGGTACCCAATAAGTTACTGTTGGGTGCCTTAGAAATATGCACTGATGGTGCTTTTGTGTCAGTGCAGCCAAGGTTGGAGGTGACTGATTTGTAATGAAAGGTAGTAGGCAAAAATGGCTGTGCTGACTCTACAGCTCCTGCCAAAGGAATGGTCCTGCTCATCTCTGCCCATTCGCTTCCCTTGCGCCCCTCTCCAGCCCTCCTCCAAGCCATGAGCAATTCAATTCAGCTCACTGAACAGACAGAAGGGTACTTTCTTTTTTTTTCAATGAGTTTTCTGCCATCATTAGGATAGTTTCATTTAAGGCTGAAAGCTGGAGTAGGGAAGGAAGTGAAAAGCAGGGAAAGGAAATGGAGGATCTGTGTTCTATTTCCCTTTCCCAGGGCCAGTAAGAGCTCTGAGCCATACCCCATATGGCCAGTGATACATATATATGGACTCCCCTGTCTGTGAGCAAATAGGCTATGCTTCAGCATGAGTTTCTAAACCTGTCTTCAGGTTTCCTCTTTAAAAATGATCTTCCCTTGCCAGTTCTTCTCAACATACTATAAGTCTTATGTTTGTCCTCATAATTCTTGGAAAAGTCTGCAGGATAAGGATTACAGACAGGTCTGTAATGCAGAGGTTGCAGACAGGTCCTATTTACACATGACTCAGTCCTATCTGTGGATTCTCTTGGGTACCTTTGTTGACTCTGGTAGAATTACTCTGTTATAAAAGGCAGACAAACAGCACACAAAAGTGATATCCTATTGAAGTCTGCTGACAGCAATGAGAGGTTTGTCTATAGGAAAGCAATGCAATTTCTGTAAGACCACTGACACAGGAAACACATAGGTTATAGAATTTTTCTTGTGAGTCACATATTCTAGGACATAGATAATTTAGTGTATCTCAGCTCAGACAGCAAGATTCAACTTCTCACCACTAGCATAAACCTTGAGTAAACCTGAGGTATTCTCTGATTGAGAGCAAACCAGACCTTTTACAATTTTGTTCTTTTCTTTTTACATGTGACCACGAGACTGAATATGTCAGCAATGACATCAGCCCAGAGCTGAAAAAGATTTTGTTTAAGTCAGTTTCCCTCTGAGAGCCATTTGATTGAGTTTGGGACTGTGGCTATTAGACCCTGCACTGTATTACTGTTTTTTGGTTTGGGTTTTTTTTTTCACTATTAGTAAGCTGTGACTTTTTTTTTTTTTTTTTTTTTTTTTTTTTTTATGACACAGTATTTCAACTCCCCTCCTCCAGTTGATTCTAGTTGCTTCAAAACTGGTTGGAACTTACTGTCTCAATTTAGAAATTAGGGCTGTCAGTGCTGACAGAACCAAGAATGACTGGGAATAATCAGTGTGTATGATATCCTTTTAACCTTATACAAAAGGTGCAGAGAAATGAGCATTTTAAAAACTATGAAGCAAAATATTGTTCTTATGAGATCTTTCCTTGGCACAGGTGTACCCACAAGAATTAGTAGTCTTAAATATATAGCACCTTCTCTAGAATGCACCAAAGGATACAGTTTTAGCCTGTGTGAGCACAAGCCTTGCCTAAACAAAAGATGTTTGAGGAAGGAGGCCTTATGTGCTGTACGAATACCACTGAACACATCTTGAAAAAATAGAAGGGATCCACAGCATCAGATTGTCAGAGGTTGGAAGGGTCCTCTGGAGGCCATCTGGTCCAACCCTGCTGCTCAGGCAGGGCCACCTAGGGCAGGCTGCCCAGGACTGTGTCCAGGTGGCTTTTGAATATTGCCAAGAATAGAGTCCACAACCTCCCTGGGCAACCTGGGAGGTAGAATCATAGAATTATTTAGGTTGGAAATGACCTTTAAGATCACTGAATCCAACCATTAATGTAGCACTGTCAAGTCCACAACTAAACCATGTCCATAAGTGCCACATCTATACATCTTTTAAATACCTCCAGGGGTGGTGACTCAACCATTTCCCTGGGCAACCTGTTCCAATGCTTGAAAACCCTTTAGGTGGAGAAGGTTTTCCTAATATCCAGTCTAAACCTCCCCTGGCACAACTTGAGGCCATTTTGTCTTCTCCTATCACTTGTTACTTGTGAGAAGAAAGTAACATCCACTTCACTACAACCTCCTTTCAGGTAGTTGTAGAGAGCAATAAGGTCTCCCCTGAGCCTTCTTTTCTCCAGGCTCAACCCTAATTCCCTCATCTGCTTCTCATAGGACTTGTGCTCCAGACCCTTTACCAGCTTCACTGCCCTTCTTTGGACACACTCCACCACCACACTTTGGGCTCAGTCATCCAGCCATTTTTTTTACCTGTCCCTTAATCATCTTTGTGGCCCTTCATTGGTCTGTCTCCAGTATGTCCATATCTCTCTTTTACTGGACAGCTCAGATAGAACTGGACCCAGCGCTCCAGGTGTGGCCTCACAAGTACTGAATAGAGGGGAAGGATCACCTCCCTCAGTCTGCTGTCAAAGCTTGTCAAATGACAGAGCAGTGACAACTTTTGGGAAAACCTGCTGGTTTTCATCAAAACCTATGTCCTTGGACCATTGTGTTACATTTGAATCCCAGCTATAATACAAAAACCATGTCACATATGCTGAAATAAACCCTGAAGAAGAAACCTGAAGAGCTCAAGAACCAGATGTTAAAATAAAGAAATGAAAATATCAAATTATTTGTCTCTTTAAAAAGCTCAGAGCATTTTTAATCCAATCCATGATCTGGGGCCTTTCTGAGACTAGGTTACTTGAATCTGGCAATACCAGCTTCATAACAATGCACTTGAAGGTTTGTGAAAACATACGTGGAGTCTCACTGTCACCCAAATTCCTTTATAAAAGATTTTCACTGTGGTAGGATTATTATGACTCCAAGCAGCAGGACAGAGGGGTTGTTTTTTTCCACCAGGCACTTCACAAAGAGAACGTGGTCTCCTCTTTAGAAACCTATAATAACTATTTGTTTGGATTCAGCAAGTGAATTTTTACTAATTCCTGATGTCTCAGGAGAACAGTGAATTTTATGCTAAATTTATTCATAGACTAGATGTACCTTTTTATAAAGTGCATAATAATTCTGATTTGTATGTTCAGATAATACCAGCTGCTCAGACTTGCAAAGGAAAAGGCAGGCTCTACCCCTGTATCTCTAGGGAGGACCTCTGCCTCCTGCATTTATTATTTTTATATAATTCATTTGTGGGGGGATATGGAGAAAAAGGGTTATCAATTTGTATAGCAATTCTAAAAAGATGGAAGAAAATTCAGCCGCCTTTTGCTCGATGTAGCTGTAAAGCTGTACAGTTTTGAAAAAAAAACCAACACACCAATGAGAAAAAAAAAAAGTAAACCCAAAACAGATAAGAAACATTTGTCTCCTGGACAGACTGTGAAATCTAGTGTAATAATTTAATTTTTTTTTCAAATTACCACAGGCATTCCTAAGCTTTGGCAGTGACAGAGGCCATTTTGCAGTGGCATGATGTTGGCAAAATCAAAGGCCCAGGATCCCAAACCACTGGCCTGCTTCTTGAGCTGGGTCACTCATGGAATAAAACAGTATTTCATGTCCTGAACAACTGTGTTTTGCTGTAGCACATCTATCACATTAACAAGGGAGAACAGAAGTATGACAACATTTTAGAGCACCTTGTAGCCCCAAATTTAAAGACATTTTGCAGGGACAGGCCTTAAATGGTAAACGTATGAGAGGACTCATTAGTACCCCACGTTCTTCCTGCCCCTCAGCTTCTGTTGCAAAATGTGGCTGGTACAGATTTCCTTCAAAAAGCACTTTGGGGACAGGGGAAACACATAGTCTGAGTGGGATATCATTCTGAGAGAAATAACTGCAAAGAGAGAAGTCCTGCCCTAGAGTGTCTATAGCCTCAGGCACCAATCATGCAATGTATTCAGCACACAGGGCACTTTGTGCTCTGTGAACAGTTCAGCTGACTTCAGTGATGCCTGAAGTGTGCCTTCAGAGTGCCTAAAGTTAAATACATACAGCTAACTCTTTGACAAGTCATGGTCCAAGCTCCATAGCCTTAGCCTTGTGACATTCCCTTTGTTACAGATCTCTAGATCTGCGGGGAGTTCCCCTGAGAAAACCAGAATCATTCCTGATGCCAGGCTCCACCTAATGACAAAAAGGCAGAGATGAACAGAAAATACACAAAAGAGAGAAAGCAGGAGTAAAACATATGGGGACACCTTTTATGGCTGGCAAGAAAGGAAGAGTTGCCAGTATTTCGTGTGTGATGGCTGAAAGAGTGTGAGCATCACTGGGTGCATCTGTGTACACAGACATGGAAAGGCCGAGCTGTCCATGTACGAAGGTGCGAGTGGAGGCTAGCTCTAGTTTGGAAACTACATGGCAACATTAATGAGGCTCTGGCATTGACCTGGTATAATCCTGAATACATATGTACGTCTTCCTCTGCAGACACAGCCTGCAAACAACTGTTAGCTGAGACATGGGGGGATCAGCCAAGTACAGTGGTAGAGATTTGGATGCCAAATCCCCTTTCCAATCATTTATCTTGCAGATTTGCTGAGCATCTCCCGTTTACACTGGGTCCTGTTGGACAGATGTCTGGGCTTTCTTCCTACTTCCTGCTTGTGATTCGAAGGAAGAGAAACCAGAAAATTATTATGTTTTTAAATGTGAGGGTTTTTTTAAGGTTCACCACATGGTTTTGGGGGACTTATGTGATATTTCTGAATGTCTTGGACTGGCAACATTGCATCCAGATTAGCCTTTCCTACTGTGAAGTTCCTTGCTTGAAAGCCCTACATTTACCACAGGCAGATAAACCGAACACTGCAATATTAATGTATGTGAGTCTTTCAGGGGAAACTTCAGCAGTAATCAGATTCTCCACTTACTTTCTTCTCACGTGTGTCTCACATCTCACACTTTTGAGCTTAATGAAATCCCACAAATGGTTGGCATTATGGACCGGAAAAAACATATCCCTATTAAAAATCCCTCCCTAAGTTAAACGCTTTTGCTTGACCCAGTTCTGCATGGAGGACTATATGGTGTGAGTTATTGCCCTTCCAATACCAGCAGTGCTTAGTGTAATCTGGGCCTGCGTTAGGCACAAGGCTCGCTATATACCGATCTCTCCTTGCAGCACAGAAAATACGTATTCAGAGCAGCAGGAGGACTCCTGACATGGCAATGGGTGAAGACATGCACCAGCAAAGTAATAGCACTTTGGAAGTTCTTCTACCATTTTGACAATGGAACTAAAGGGAAAAGATAGATATCAGTTGGTATGGAAAAGAGCAGTTATGGGAGAGGCAAGAGAAACAGAAACAGGTGGAAGGAGGAGGAAGAAAAGAAAAAGGAGGAAAATTAGAAGAAAAAAGGAACATGTGAAATATAGAGGCCCAAAGGGGATTTAGGTCTTTCTAGAGAGGTGATTTTCAACTATGTTTTGTAAAATCTCTGTTGTCTGTAGACTGTTTCACAGGCATTGAAAGAAAGACATGGGGGAAAACCACAGTAATTTAATTCCTAAAGCAGTTTGTACATCTACTGGAGAACTGCTAGGGATCCATAAGCCAAATAGTTGAAAACTGCTGCTTTAGATATCGGGCATGGAAACATTTCTCTTGCTGGCCATGCAGCTGTGAAAGTGATAAATGAGAAATGGAAAGGAACAGGCAGTTCCATGAGAATGCAGATTAGCTCTGACGGAGAAGAGACAATGTACTGGCAACTCAGTAGTAGCTGAAGTAAATGACAGATAGAAACAAAGAGAGAAAATAGGTCTTGAAGGAGGGAAAATAGCTCAGCACAATTTTTCTTGATCTGTGGCTTTCATAACAGTGCAGTAGGCAACTCAGCCATCTCTGAACATCTAGAAAGAGAGTTCAATGAGACAGCCCCGGCACCAGCAGCAGCCAGCAGCTAGCAGCTGGGATGGCAGAGTGATCATTTGTCTGAAGCCCAGATCAATGCATGCCACACAGGGTGAACAACAGAGTGATGGAGGGACGGGAACCTTAATTGGCGCTCATGGCAGGGTGAAATACCCTGGCTAGATTTATGAGTTTTTCCCATTACTGTTGAAAGTTCGAACAGTAAAAAATCATGTTCCCTTCTCCACCTCTACCTGTGGGAGAAGAGGGGGAACCCAGAGGAATTCCCCTCTGGGGCATCCTTCAGCCCCTCAGGTTGCTTCCTGAACCCAAGCCCTTAGCATATGTCTCCACTGGTGCAGTTAAGTGTCTCTTTTGTATTTATTTCTGCTGCTGTTTAGTTGTAAGTTAAATACAAATCTTAGCTCTTTTTCAGACTCCTGAACTGCCAGACTCCTCTCTAACCCCCAGAGCTGAAGGAGCAATTTAACAGCCTTAACTAGATGTTATCATCTTTTCTGTTTTGATGTGTTATTTCTAATTTGCATCCTGATTCCCTTACCTTCAAATTTAATACAAGACAAAAGCTGTTCCTTTTTATCCTCCCCTTCCCCCCCCCCTTTTCTTTCCTCTCCTTTTTTTAAAAAATAAAATACTAAATAAAGCAAAGAAATAAATACAAATACCAAAACAGTTCCTGATGAAAGGCAGTAAAATGACTGCCTGCTGCTCCCTCTTGAACTGACTGGCAGCAACTCAGAGTTTCTCCCCTGACCCTGACATGTAAGATTGGCTGCTGTTTGCAATGTGGGACTCCTGCCTCTGTCCCACCATCCTTTTAACTCTTACTGGTCTGGGCAGGAGACAGGGCTGCAGCAGCAGCAGCAGGTTTCTCAGGAGATCTGGACACTGAACAAGATGACACATAGGTGTCCCTTGAACTTTCCCAGGAACATTGTGGACTCCTGTCTCACCCTCCCTGATTTGAAAGGGCTGTAGCTGCCATGCAGAGACTGAGGAGACTTCATCCATTTTGTCCTTGTCACCTTCCTGGTCTGTTCCTTCACTCCCTTTCCAGGATAACTGAGCCAGAACCAGCTGAGTCTTGCAGGATGGTACCATGGAACAGAAGCAGCAGAATTGAGGACAGAGTATAAAAGTGATGGTTCACACCTTCTGAAGTGTCCTAAGCCACCCAGTACATCTTGTAAGTGCTTGTGTCTGGAGTCTTCCCAGAAAAATATATTGTGTTTGAGATGTGAGCTATGAGACCCCATCATAAGGGTAAATGCTCATGTATCTCCCAGGAAAGCTCTTGGTGTTTGGGCCTCAGATGTGCTTGGTCAGTCCTGCTCCAGCCTTGCCTTTCCTGTTGCTGAGTGGAGATGGGAGTGCAGCCAGAAAAGAGTTAAACAGTGGAGAACACTCATCCAGGGTTTAGTATGTCTCTTGCCCACCTGCAGGGTGTATAAAAGCCAGGGGAAAGGTCACAGTAGTTAAGCTGCTGCTTCAATGTGCAAAAGAAACCATATATCAGGTTGGATGTGTGGGAAGGTGTGAAGGTTTCTGAGGACCTGTATCCCCCATTAGTGTTGTCTGGTCTCATTGGGTGCAGAGAACAGGGAGCACATCCCCTGCTCTCCTCTCTCACCAGACCTGTTCTGATCCAACACCAGTGGTAGCCACATCAGAGAGATCTCCACTCAAACAGTGCTGCCCTTTTCCCCTCTGTTTGGATTTCACCCAGCTGCTGCTTGGGTTGACTGTACCACCACCATCCAAGATACCAGGGGACGTGTGATTCCCAATGCATATCATGCACCTCCACCCTAGAGACAGGTTTGGAGGCCAGCAAGGCAAATGCTCCATGCAAATTATGCCCTCATTAATGTCAGTGGGGTGCAAATTAAACAAAGCAAAGCTGCTCTTCGCTGAGTCCTACCTCTCTGCGGTGCAGGACTCTCATATGGGGGAGCAATGGGGCAGCTGCCTGTGACCCCCAGCCACAGCATTGCATAGACTTTAAGCAAGGCACAAGTCAGAAAGGGAGTGAGAGACACCTCTGCCTTTGAGATGAATCCTCCCTGCCTATGCTATCCCTCCATGCTGAGTCCAGCCCTCATGCCAATGAAACAGAGCCCTGTTTAAAAACGCAGCTGCAGCCATCACCGGGGTTTTTCCATGAGCACAAATATTCCTTTGACAGTATGTCTGTATCGAGTTAACTGGCAACAGAACTGCTGTTCTCTCCAATTTAAGTGAAACATGTGAGTGCCTTCATTTAGGACGCTGAGCCATAGAAGCAGTCCTGCTCCCCCACAGTTCCCAGCCTGCATCCCCACCCCCTGGCATTGCCATCCCTTCCCTTTTCCCCCCATGTAAGTGTAGTTCTTCCTTCCCTTCCCTTCCCAAGCCCTTTGAGTTTTCCCCCTCTCTTGCATTTTCCTAGATCAGTCCCAGTGCCCTTACACAGCATCATCTATTGTCTTTTTTCTGTGGTCAATAGCAGAAATTAACTGACTGCCTTTGCTACCAATTGAAAACATGCATTACAGTCACAATAAGTTTTATCTTTTTTTTCTTTTTTTTTTATCTTTCTTAAATCTAATGGGAAAAGAGAAAAATCCAAAATGGCCATTTGCTCACTGAGAAAACTTAAACCTCTAGAGAAGCAGGATATAAGACATAATTAAACAATTTACACCAAACTTTTTCCTGACACAGCTCTAGGAACTCTGATGCACACAAGGGAGGGGAACTGTAGGATGATAGTATCTCTATTTTTCTTGCTTTATACAAGGACTGTTGAAAGCAAAAGGGATGTCCCAGCAGAACCTTCTTCAACAAAGAAACAACTCCAAAGTACTCAACTCCCACCACCGCTCTCCAAATAGCCCCAAGGTTTTCCCTCAGGAAAGGGAAGGAGGAAGGTTTCATCCAAGGAGGAAGACACATTGGTGCCTGGGACAAAGTAGAACTCCCAGGCTTGTCTCTGCTGGCCTTCTGCAAGTCCTTGTTTGTTTTGAAAATGGAGCTGTATTTATTGCTTGATGGGTCTTGGGAACATTTCCTGAGCTAACTCTAGAGCCACTAAAAGCCCCACAATACTAAAGTGCTTGTGTCCCACAGGTGGTGGTAGGGGTCAATGAAAGCAAGTCCTGTGAATGCAGCAGACAGCATCCAGCTTAGGAGATGTGGTAGACTTGGCTTGGAGAAGCAGGTGGGAGCTGTCTTAGCTTTTGCATCCATGAAAGATCTGGGTCATCGCAGCAGATGACCAACTGCTTATTTCATAATGCCTGCTTTTCCTTCAGATTGTCATTGACACACCTGATATCTTTGTTTGGATTGTCTTTCCTGGTGTGCCTCAGTGTCTATTAATGAGCACAGAGCTCTTGTCCCATCATTTTCCTCTGTGTGACTATAACTCAAAGGCATTTTTCTGAGTCATGAAGATGTAAACACTAGTTGAAGTCACAAAATGCCAGTCTTCAGCTAGGCAGAAAGACTGGTCTAAGTGGTGGCAAGAACTGCCTTCCTTGCAAACACTAACCAAGTGATTTCAGGTCACCCTCCCTCCTGATCTGTGGGGAGCAAGAGACTGGAACCAGTAGCTGAACCCCTGTTCCCTCCTGGCAATGCAGCATGCTGAACCCCTCACTCACCACTTGGCTCAGAGGATGCTTTTTACTCTGTGCTCTGTCATTAATAATTCATTTATCATATCATGTAGTGACTTCCTTGATCATTATGAATTCATCTGGCGCTAATGTGCATGTCATATCCACTGCGACAGGAGAGAGTAAAGCAAACCAAACCAACCGGCCGACCAGTATCTTTCTGTCTTTGCTTTATCCATTTGTATGTAATTGATTTACAGTTGGTTGACTTTTCAATTTGGCTTTTCGAGGTTGGTTTGCAATTATTAATATCTTTCTTTTGAGTTTTGTTTTGGTTGTGTTTTTTTTTTTTTAAAAAAAGAAAAAAAGATTCTGAGATGCATCTTTCTGTAACTCCCTGCTGGGCATTTGCCAGATAGGCAGCATCATAGAAAAATGTTTTCCCTTTTTTTTTTTTTTTTCAGTATCTCAGAAATATTGGTTACTTCTGAGAGGTAAAATCAAATACTCAAAGGATTAAATCTTTAGGACCACATTTTTTCCACAGTAAGTTATCTTCCCATTGAAGTACTACAACAAATAGCCAGAAATTCACAACACTACAGTGCACAGAAGACAGCCAAACTCCTCTGCAAATGTGCTTTCTAGGCAGTCATATGCTGGTGAAGATGTCAGCCTAATTGGTGTGTCCACAGAGTACTTCCCATTATGCAGTACAAGAATCCCTTTGTCAGCACTCCCCAGCAATATCTGATTGATTGGACCATCTCTCAGAAGGAGACACCACAAAACCTGCTCTTTTTTTTTTTTTTTTTTTTTTTTTTTGCCAAGAACTCAGCAGAAATGCAATCTGCATTGTAGATTTTTGTAGTGAGATGCCTTTCTACTACAAGTTTGACCAGGGCCATGCAAACGGCCATGCAACTGGCATTGACTCCTAGCACTTGCAGTACTGAGCTGGTTAAAAGCGGTCATAAACCAAAACAAAGTCAAGGTTAAATGTTTGGCATTATATTGCTACTCACAGAGTTATTCCCTGTCTGTTTATTTTCAATACGGGGAAAAGAACCTTTCAGAACATTCCATCAGGTGCTGCTAGATAAACTGAAGTGAAGCAAGGTGCTTGGTTAGTTGATAGTAACTAGAAACTCAGGATATGACTTTCCACTCTGTTGCAGCCTGCAGCAAGTAAGAAAAACCTTGGCTGGCAACACATGACAGCAGCGTCCCACACTTTAAAATCTTATTTCCTGGGCCTTCATTACCTCTTTCCGCAAGAAGCATTTTATCCACATTTCCCCAATAAACTAACTCTGTTCCCACCTCTTTTTCAGCCTCTTTCCTTCTCACTATGGAAGCAGTGGCTGGCTGCATGTGCTGGGTGGCTAGACCTGTGAGTGGACATCTCCCAGTTGTGAATGAGTGGAAGACAAAGGCCGTGTCTTTAAGCCCATAGTTTGAGAGGGAAATGGAAACAGGAGCACATGAAGCCTCAGCAATGACAGGGGTAGAGCTCAGGCTTGATCCTGCAGTAAGTTTGTGCCATTCAAACACAGCAGGCAGCTCTCTGGCCAGCGCTGCTGTCAGTGCAGCCCCGCAGCAGGCTTATTTCCAGCGGTCACAGGAAAAGCCAACAACAGACCCACATGGCATACCTGTGTCCCACAACTCATTTGTATAGTATGCTACATGGGGATGGGTGTGATGGGTTTGGGTGTCGAGACTGCTTCTGCCAGGTAGGGCCCTTAGCCTGTGGTGCTCAGCTACTGCTGCCTGTTCATCTGAGCACTGGACCTGATGTGAGGCAAGCCCAGACCCTTGCAGAGAGCCGATCTTTCTTGACCTTGATATTCTGTGCCAGAAAAACCAGATGATGCAGGGCAAAGTGGTTGCCAGCAGGCAGGCAACCCTGACGGTCACAGCATCAGACCTGAATGTCGCAACTGCCCAACAGGGCAGTACCTTGTGCATACATTGTCTTTTTTCCCTTGTGAAACTGGGAAGCGGATTAGTAGGAGTTCTGCTTTAAGCAAGGCACAAAGATATGTCAGGGGCATCCAAGAAGGAGTCTCCAAAGTTATTGGAGATTTAGGGTTGGACTGTTTCCTCAATGGTTCTCAGAGTAGAAAAATATCTTTCTGTTCGAAATTCCTGCTTGGCAGGGATTATGAATCATTGCCAAGAAATTCACTCTTGTTTGACACCCATTAGGTCCCCAAAATGTGTCCTCCAGTTTGAACACAGTGAGCAGAAAAAAGGAGGAGAGATACATACCTACACAAACACCATAACATCGAACTGCTTCTTGCATTGTGGCCATTTAAAGAAATCTCCATGGAGTAGCCGAAGTTTTTGCAAAAATACTCTTAGCAATACATCGCTGGTTAAGAGCTGTCTGTGATATATAGGGTCTGAGAGGCTGCAGCACCGTGACCATAATTCACTACTTCTGCTTGAAAATAAATCTTACTCCAAGTGGCATGAAATGAAGGTAGGGAAAGGCAAGGAGAGTGAAGATATTTCAAGGAACAGAAAAGGGATAATTGCATTTCAGGACTTATTTTGTCTTAATTCAGTTTATATTTTACAGACTCAGACTCAGCCCTCCTTCACCGGCCCTGCTGGGTCACAAGGTGTTAGATTTCTTGCAGACAAGATAATGCAGATATTGCAAAAGGACCCTACAAAAGGGCAGTCTAGACTGGATATATGTTGACTGGGTTCAGATGTGAATTTGGTTCTGTCTTCTGCAAAAGATCTCTTGCGTAAGCATGGGCGAGATATGTCGCTTACTCCACCCCACCCCCACCCCCACCCCATCCTTTTGGGCTAGGGACTGTTTCTCATTAGCTTTGTGCAGAGCTCCTGGCACACACAGGCTCTGATTTTGGTGAAGGCTCTTGGCTACTAGCAGACCTACAAGAGTTGAGAGGAGCATACAGGTAATAAGTCATTGCTCTGAGTGGGTGCACGTGATTATAGATACTGAACACTTACTCGACTCCCCCTGAGTGTAAGCATTTAGGAACAGTTGAAATGCCCCAGGAGTACCTGAAACATTCACAGAGGGCTGGCAGACATTGTGCAGGACCTGTGGGACACCCTGAAGGAGCAGCTGGAAGACAGGCAGAATACCGTAGGACATCCCAGATGGCTTTAGATGCCTGTAGTGAAATAAATGAACAGAGCCCTGGAGCCTTTCTTCCTTAAGCTAGTTTGGAGGCCTCTCTACAATGAATTGGCTTATGCTAGTTTACCTCCCTACATTCTTTTCTACATATGGCAACTAACATGCCTCTATCTCCAAACCGAAGGAGCAATACACTGTAGCTCACTGAAAGGAAGGATTTTCATAACTTCTTCTCCAGATCACATCATAATAGGCAATATCTAAACCAGGGATGATCCTGCAAGCACTAGTCTTTCCATTCCATATGGCTGCACTGTAGACAGGTGTGTAATGTTCAGTCTTAAGCTCAACTTTATTGTAAAGGACTACTTCAGCCTAGAGCCAGGGTAACGAGGCATCAGAGGGGAGCTGTGGCTTGAGCAGCAGTGGTGAGCACTCATTCAGAATGCAGTGAGGTGGCCACGAACCTGTAGGTCATGTTAACAGGGATACAGTAGACAGAAACTCTCCCTTTTCTCATGAACCAAACCAAAATAAAAGGTGCTGTTATTCTAGTTCAACCACCAGAATAGAAGAAAAGTGGGTCTATTCCTTATCCCATAAAAACAGAAGTGGAGGTCAATCATCCAGGCTTGCCATCACCTCTCTGTAATTGGATAATCTTATGTCTAGGCTCAGTAAGGAATAGAAAAGGTCTGTATAAAATGTGGATGTCATTTTACCTATTTATATGAAATAAAATAATCTACAGATAAATAATACTTGAGTGGAGGAAACAAAGAGAGAAAGGGTATTAAGAATCTACATCTAGCTCCAAGGAAACCTGAAGGGAATAATTAGATAGAAACTCTAACATATTTTTGTAGCTCAAGGATATCTTCTATAAATGTAAGTTAAGATACAGATTGTCCCCAAGGATTGATTCCCTAACCATGTGGGTTAAATAAGGTCTAACAGCTTGTCAGCTAGATACAAGTGAAGAGACCAACCTTTAGATTTAATGTTGAGATAAGTAGATTAAATGTAGTTTTCTTTCCATTTTGTCACTTGTGTCCTTATAAAACTTTGTAACTGTAGTGTATATTTTGGATTTTGTAAAGAAATATTATTTTACTTGCTTTTGCCTTCAAAACCTGCTTTGAGCTGAGGGTGACTTCAAGGTAACTGCATAGTATCAGTGTCATCTACTCCGAGAAATGATGTGAGCCATACAGGCCTGTTCCTTGCTCAACCTCAGCGTACCTGGTAACCCAGCGGAAAGCCTTGTGCACCAGAGGCTTAGTCAGGTCCTTCATCACAGGCTTCCTCAGCTTGGCTTGGAAGTGAATAACGGAGAAAAGCCGCGCAGATGCCGTATGGCCACCACTAACCCAGAGGATCCCTTGGTGCATGTGTGTTTAGTGAGAGAAGCCCATGATCCCAGGAGCAGCTGAAGAGCTTGCAGTATTGTTAGACAGGGAGCCCATTAAAAGCAGGAAAGGAGCATGCAGGTTTAAACATTCCCAGGCCTTTAATGTGCCCCACCTCCTCTTATAAATGTGGCTGGGTTTTCCAGAGCATCTGCAGAGCCGGCTTACGATCTCCATGCTGCTGTGAAGTCTGCTGGGTGAGACAATGGGTTTGCTGCTCCTGCAGCTCCTCTCACTTAGCCTGGGTCAATGTAGATCCTCAACAGATGGCACAGCCAGTTGCATCCCATATCTACTCACCCACCTCTGGTGCTGTGACGACCCAGCACTTGTCCCTTGGTATCAGCTAGAGAGCCTTAAATTGCCATTGCAAGCAGAGCCAGCATACAGTCTGCGCTGGCCTCACTGCAGCAGTCATCATGCGTGCCCCATACATGCCTACAGAGGCAGGTGCTTTCCCAAAGACAGAGTTATGGGGGTCAACGCTGTGAAGAGTAAATGGATATTGTCTCACTCCCTGCCAGGTATTCACCGCAGCACAGCGGGAGAAAAAAAGAACAGAAATAATGGGGCCAGACCTTCTTCCCTTGTGTTTTTCCTATCTGTGAGGCATTATTCACACCTTTGAAATCACACACAAATATTTCCTAATAATAGTAATTAATAATCTGTAGAGTGATTTTATTGCCAGACAAAGTCATCAAACCAAATGCAGTGAGTGGACTTTAAGAAGGAATGAATGCTTTTAGGGCCATTGAGAGTATTTACAGTTTTATTAACCCAATAAAAGTGAGATTGAATCTCATCGGCACAGGGTCAGGAAGGGTTCTGGCCTTTCATACACAGCACGATGCAACTGGCCAAATGCATTAGATTGCTTCCTAACTGCTCCACAACTGTGTGAGAGAAGATATTGGGTCACTGAAATTCACTGTGGTCCCATAGCATTACATAGTGTTTATTTTTTAGTGATAAAAATAAGATAAACTCCTTCCTGCATTGCATGTAGATGAGCAGAATTTAAAAGAACTGGTTTCTGGTTTTCATATGGTGGCAAAAAGACAGCAGCTGTAATGAATTACAGTTACAGTTAAGTATTTGTTTGACCCCTCAAACAAAGACCTTAACTTTAAAGCTTTTAACCTTTCTTAACTGTAAATGAAAGGCATACTTTTCAGTTAGGTAACTAATATATGTGAATCATCCCAGGATAAAAACGTGACACAGACTAGACATTTCAGTAAATTAAATCTACTCATATGAATTCATTTGTAGGCTCATAGCCTGAAGCATGAGATACAACAGTATCTGAATGAGGAAAATATTATATAAGTCAATTATTTTGTCTGATGATATTTCCAGCCAACTTTTCAGAAACTCCACCCAAAAATATAGTCTTTTTGGCATGCAAGAAAACTGTGGAGAGGTAAACCTAATATGTCTCTTAATTTTTTTTTACTTTGAGGATGGCAGAACACTGAAACAGGCTGCCCAGAGAGGTTGCAGGGTCTCCTTCTCTGGAGACATTAAAAACCTGCCTGGATGCAATACTGTGCAACCTGCTCTAGGACAACCTGCGTTAGCAGGGGGTTGGTCTAGATGATGGTCAGAGGTCCCTTCCAACCCTGACCATTCTGTGATTCTGTGATGCCTCACCTTCCCCATCCTAATCTTTGCATTATAATAGAAATGTTGAACTTTCCTGGAAGTAAGGTCTAGAATCCAAACTTTAAAATTTTATATAATTTCAGTTATTTTCATTCCTGAAATACTACATGGTATACAAGAGCACCACAGTAGTTGTGGTTGTTGGTTTCCTTTCTTTTCATGATTCTAGAAAAAAAATGCACTGGATATCATATCTGGTGTTCCACATATCACTGTGGTTAGTTTATGAAAATTTAAAGCTACCCTGTCTATGGAATTCCTCAGGAAAACTTATTTCACAATTTCTGAACAGCTCTGTGTTTGGACATTTGAGACAGGATTAATCTTTCTCAGCTTTGCCTTCTAAACAGTAAGTGATTTCTGCAGCTGGGTTGCCCAGATTTGCTCTCTAGCTGACAGCAACTCTCTTAGATGCTGTCTTAGAAGAGGATGAATTGCCTTTGGGCATGGCTATATCTCCCCACCACTTTTACAAGCTATAGAAGAAACCTAAATTAGCCTAGATGCCTAGCTGAACTGCCTAGTTTTACCTGAAAAACTGTTTTAGGTACAAACCTACTCAAGAGTAACAGTGCCTCACTTCAATGTAATCTATTTGGACAGTGGATTTAGTTGAATGGAAGTAAAGCACTATACATGGACACTAAGTATGTCCACATACGGGCTATGGGAAGAAACCCAGTAATTTTCATATCATCAGCTCATGCTTAGTATTAAGCCTCATTACCTTACAAGAAGCAAAAGCACAAACTTCCCCATCAGAAGTTTAGTGTGGCTTGATCAGAAGTCAGTGACTTGTCAAACAACCATGGGTTGCTGGTGGTGAGTCATGCACCTGCATTCAGAGATTTATTCCAGAATATTTCCTACACTTCAAATGTACATGCTACTTTATCCTGAATTAACTTTCATCTGGAGATATGTCCCTAGTGCTAGATATTTAGAGTAGCATTTTCACATGTGCTTGCTTAGATTTGGAGTTTGTGTCCTCAAAGGTATTCCCATTCAAAAGAATAGAAGTTACAGGACTAAATATCTTTGAGGATCTCGAGTTAAGTCCCATTTTCAAAATGACAGGCACTTAAGAGATTAAGTTTTATGGAGAGTCAGTGGAACAGAGGTTTCTGAACTGTCTTAGTAAAGATATCCAGGTTATAAAGTTTGTGCTGACATGCTGGAACATTTTTAAAAGATTTGGTTTAGTTGATTCATAAGGCATAAATTCAAGGAGTGAAGACAGGCACCTCTTGTCTCTACCTTTTAGTATCTTCTTCTATATAATTATAGCTCATCTGAACATAAAAAAGACTCATCCTAGAAATAATCACAGTTAGTCTTCTCAATAACACTATCTAAGGTTATGGTGTTTGGGTCTAATGCTACACTCTTCCATAAAGTAGCTGTACCCTGATTCTAGTAACATATACACACACACATATACATATTTACTTAAAATATATATACCCATAATCCTTTTCAGTTGTTAACATTTTTCATGCTAATTCTCTGGCACTTGAGCTTATTAGCTTATTACTATGACTGTAAATAGTAATTTTTTTTCTTTTCTTTAAGCTCACCTCCATCAGCAAGAAACTCATGAAAGAGTAATTTCAGCTGTGGCCAAAGGAAAGCTGGATTGCCATTTTTACTCCTATTCTGACTGCTGTTTGTTGGCTTTTATGAAAGATGTATCAAAACTGCTGAAAAAATGCCAATTAGACACTTTTACTGCCAGAACTCAGCCAAGATACTCTAAGCTACATCCAACCTTCACTGTAGCAAAAAATACTATGTTACTGGGATTTATCTGATGGCTACACTGGAAGTTACTGTCATCCAAAGTCAAAAGTGAATTAAACTTGTCAAGAGTAATTAGCAAAGTCCTACATTCCTTTTTGATTTTTATCTTTCTTATCCCTCTCAGATGTTCAGGTCTCATGGATTATAAGGCCATTAGGAATCATCAGGACATCTTGTCTTACCTTCTGTGTAAGCACTTTTACTTGCTCTGCAGTAGCCCAGCAACTTGTTTTCTTTTTATTATTGTTCTGCTTTTATTTTACAGATTTTGCTGTAATGGGGACAAAATTTGCACCTAAGCTTGATGAGATCACTCATGGAGTAAGACCTACTGTGTGTAAAGTAATGGCAGTAGCCACAAATTAGAGTGTAAAATGAGATTCCTCATAAATATCTATTTTTAGGCACATGATCAGCTGCTGCTGGCCCACTGAGTTGTCAGTCATCTGTAGCTCTGTATGTGTGTCCTTACCTTATGTAAAATGCAACACCATAATGGACCTCAGTCTACTTTTATTCCATTAGCCATAAGCTTAATTGCCTTAAGTGTGGACCTTCATGGCATCTGCCATGCCACAGTGTCCTGGTTTCAGCTAGGATAGAGTTAATTTTCTCCTTAGTAGTTAGTACAGTGCTGTATTTTGGCTATGATGTGAGAACAATGTTGATAATGTGCTGATGTTTTTAGTTGTTGCTGGGTGATATTTATACTAAATCAAGGACTTTCATTGGGAGGGGACACAGCCAGGACATCTGACCCCAACTAGCCAAAGGAATATGCCATACTATAAAACATCATGCTCTGTATATAAAGCTAGGGGAAGAAGAAGGAAGGGGGGATGTTCAGAGTGATGGTGTTTGTCTTCCCAGGTAACTGTTACATGTGACGGAGCCCTGCTTTCCTGGAGATGGCTGAACACCTGCCTGCCCATGGGAAGCAGTGACTGAATTCCTTGTTTTGCTTTGCTTGCGTGCGCGGCTTTTGCTTTACCTATTAAATTGTTCTGATCTCAACCCTTGACTTTTACATTCCTTTCCGATTCTCCTCCCCATCCTTCTGGGTGAGGGGGAGTGAGCAAACGGCTGTGTGGTGCTTGGTTGCCAGCTGGAGTTAAACCACAACTGCAGAAGTGTGACCATTTGCATGAACCATCAATGTGTTTTGCTGGAAAGAAATGCACTGCATTTTTCCATGAAGAAACTGGATGTGTGGTTGCCCCTGGAAGAAAGGTGACCTGAAGGTCTGACTGTATCCTCCACAGTTAGTGATGCATTGTGCACCTCCCTTCAGAACTCTGTTCCAAATAACGCTATTTCACATCCTCCTGACACTCCCTGGTTTGAATTTAATTTGTATGCAGTTCGCATCACTTAGGAACAAGGGGAAAGAAATAACACACTTTTAGTACATGATAATAATGCCTTTCTCCCACTTTCTTCTGTCTTGACTAACTGAACTAGAAATTCTCGGGGAGAAGGAATGATTCTTAATGTTCAAAATGGTCAGTACCCCTCATGGTACTACTGCAAAATATTTTGTGAAAAAGTGGGAAGAGGAGCAATTGCTATCCAGTCTCTACTGGCTGTATTGACCAGGTCTTAATTAGCTATGAAGGGGACCCAAGGTCATTAAGTCAGATATATCCAACTGTGTCGTAGACACTGCTCTATTTAATCAAATGGAATTTAGGTTAGGTTAATCCTTCCAGAATATCTCTTTCCCCAATATTTAGGTATAAACCAGCAGATTTTGTGCTTGGCTGGTCTTCCAAATCTGCAGTGGGAACTTTTTACCTCTAAAGTTATTCATGGTGTGTTGTGGTGGAAACTGACAGCTCATCTCAATCCTGTGTGGAATTAGAAGTAGCATGACATTCCCCAAGGTTATAACAAAGCCACTATGAAAACAAAACCACATCATCAGGGCTGGCACAAAAACTAAGGCCCTATTTGATTCTTTTGTGTAATTTCTGCTTCGTCTGTGAATCTAGCTATTTCTGGACAGCCACACTTGTGGATGTGCCGTAGAATGTCAGACAGAGGCTATGGAGACCTGGGCCACAATAGTGGGGGACATGATATTAAACTACTAGGTTAGTGTTCCCCAGAAATATTATTTTTCTATCTAACTACACAGTTAACCAGGTCACACTTTTTCTTCTCACCTGACTTCCTATTAAATACCCTTCCCTCCTCCAGTCTGTATAGATACAGTCTTCTACCTTTTCCTAAAGAAGTAGTCACCTCTGGTGCGCTAGTGAAAGAGCTGAGCTGGTGCAGTGCCATTCATGAAATAATTTGCCTTTTCCTCTTCACTGTAAAAACATGTCCTGTTTGCCTTGTTGAATATTTTGTCATGTTACCGATCTCTTTTTTAAAAGGAGTTTTGCTGCTTTGTTTATTTGCATGCAGTTGATCAGTGCTCTGTTCTGTGAAACCTTGTTATCTCAAAAAATCTTCAAGAACGGACCCTTGATAGTGTGGGCCCTTGATACTATAGCTTCTCATCCCAAGATACTTGACCTCAATCTTCCTTTGTCACCCACTGTGTCAGACTGACAGTTCTGTCCTAAACCTTGTTTATGCCCATAACAGAATTAAAGCACTTGAAGCAAACCACAGACCCTCTCTGTTCAGAAGTCCAGATCTGCAACAGTAAGGGATCAGCTGTGAGCTGCATTTTGCACATCCATGTATGAGATGCTGCTGCTAATACTAAGTCCAGTTCAAGTGTTGGACAGACAACAGCACTAAATTAATTTTATAGAAGTTTCCTGGGTTCAGCTTCTCAACTCTGAGGAGGTGAACTCCACCTGCTAATTTGTGCAGATAAACCTGTCCTATCAACTCCCACTCCATGAGCAGGAGTATTTTCTGTGTTTTAGCCATGGACCACATTTTTTTCATGAATAAAGGGATGTAGAATGTCCTAGGAAGAAAGTCTACCTTATGGCATCCTAAATCAGTTTCCTTTCAAACAGCATTTTTCCTCTCCACAGCAATTTAGAGAGCTTTCAAAGAAGATTAAGATGAGAAAAAAACGCTTCTGTAAGTATTACAGTGAACATCTGTATGCTCCTCCAGAGCCAGATTGCAGAAGGAAGGAAAGACAAGGGATGAATACCATCAAGCAAACTGTGAACAAGCAACTGTGACCATGATCTGGCAGTGACCAGCACTTCACTTCCTTTTCCATGTATGCAACAATGTCCCATGGCTCTGATGATGCACCACATTTCTGACCTAGGAAAGCATCTGCAATTATACCACCTTAGTAACCTAAAGTGGTTACTAAACTAAAAGTGGTAATTATTATTATTATTGTTGTTGGTTTTGTTGTTATTATTATTTTCTTTATTCTTATTTTTCCTTATTTTATTTATATTTTCAGTCAAAGTCATGATTCTTGTAAAGTCACAAGTGAAATATTGAGCTGTTATCTCCACCTACCAACTGTTTCCAGAACAGATGTGAAGACCAATGAAGGAAAAATTTTGCCTGAGTAAAATCCGGTTCTTGAGGCAAACAAACATCACCTGGCACAGTCTGAAAAACAAGAAGATACTGTGTTTCCTTCTAAATATAGTAAACAGAGAGGTGAAAAAGCTCACCACTTTCACTTGGTAATTGATTAACCTCTCTGGGTCTTACTAGGCTAGTCGACAAGGTCTGGCAACTGAGATCCTTGTGCAATTTTCACTGCAATAGCTACTAGGGCTTTGTAGAGATCAGATGAGCAATTCCAGGGTGGAGGCCTTAGATTTTCAAGACCCGTCTGTAGAAAAAGTAGTGCACAGCCAAGCAGAGTATAAACTTATAGCAGGCAACATACCTTGTGCTAACACTTACAGGAATGTTGTCCATGCAGTGATAGTCGGGGGGGGGGGAACCACCCACCCACCCACATTTGTTTTTAAAGCCTGTTTGCCCCTGCATTCAGACCTGATGATGGATGCTTCTTCAGAACAGATTTAGCCTTTATTCAGTTCAGCTTACTCTCTTCCATTTGCCAGAGACTGTGCAAGGATTTAATGCAGTTTAACTAATCCATTATAAATGCACTTTGTTGTTAAAGCTGTATTTAACCTTACTCAATGTCACTGTGTCAACAAATGCTCTAGTCATGGCGGTATTCACAAGAATAAAGTTAATATGGGGTGGGCCAGCCTCACTTTACAGCCTGTGGAGAAAGAATGGTTATACTTGATGTTAAATGACATGAGTTGGCCTGCTTAGAAGAGCTCTCTCCCGTCACTGACTTTAGAAAAAGGCTGAGTTGACAGATTTCCTTTGTTTTTCCCTAAATTAGCCTTTAGGAGTACTCTGCAGTCTGCATGATAATACCTTACTGTACACACATAGGTTACAACATTTTGAAAGTAAATAGTCTCTCTATGGATCTGTTGGCTCTAGTATAATAATATAAAACATCTTGCGACTGCGTTGAATGAAAGAGTATAAGTACTGAAGAGATAAACAAATTATTCTGTGCTCTCTGGAAATGTAATAACTCTCAGTACTCCAGATGAAAACCTTTTAAGATGTTTGGCAACAATATTTTCTGCTCCTATTTGTCTTTACCCTAGGCCCATCAGCTGCATTAATAATGAAACAGAAGAAAATAGCAACTAAGACAATCTTTATCTTCCTGAAGACATTGATTGCGATTCTGTCATAGTTGATTCTTGACCTTATAAAAGCTTTTCCTCTCCTGAGGGCTGGAATCTGAAGATTAGAGAAGGCTGACATTTGAAACAAGTTTAATGAGAATTTTAACTTTGAAAAAACACACTTAAAGAAAAATATGCAGAAAACAGTCTGTAGAAATTTTATAATCTTCCCAGTCAGCAGTGAAGTTATTGGAGATTCATCCACATCATTTCTACACCAAATGTCAGCTGGTTCAGTCTTCACCGATCTGGAGAAGAAAAGATGATCTGATTCCCATCACTCTGGGCACTGTGTGGCTGTTACAGGCAGAGCGCATCTTCCTTGGCTCACCAAATGTGTTTGGTTTAGCTTCGTAGTTACATATATATCTATGACTGCTTAACAGCACGTGGACACCTCTCCAAGACTTCGGGGGATATCTGCCTAGAGTTCCAGTGGAAAGCCATTTCCAGTATTGGTTAGGAAACCTACAAAGAAGCAATTCCTTAAATGTTATTGGGACAAACTACCAATCTGTGATGATTCCCGCAAAACCTTTCTGTATCTTCAACATTTTTCCTCCTGTAGTGTTGCTGAATCCCCATAATTTCTGTCTTGTAACTCTTGTTTTCTTATCACCCACTTAGCTCCCGATAAGAAGTTCACGCTTGTTATAACCATTAGGATATTGCTGCATTGAGGTTGTCACTGCAGGGACTCATCCTTGCATTTTGACATTATGTATTTCTAAGTTTTAGGTCCTATCCAAGAAGAGCAATTAGAAAGTAGCTATAAGCACAATGTTGAGAATCTGAGCTATAAGGCCAAAATAAATATAAAAATTGGAGAAGGGAAGTAATCTTTATTCCAGACACAAGAAGATCTAATTATTTCTTTCCTGTACATCTCTGAACATAGGGTAGTTCATAAACTGAATGACACCAAGAAGTCCTTGGACCATTGGACATTAGACACTTTTCTAACATACTGCCTTCTAGCTCCTCAAAGGCTGCAGCTCAATGGCTTCTGCTCTTTCATCTCATCTTGGATCTGGCTGACTTTCCTGTCTAGCATGCAAAAGAGCTGTCACACCCTGCCAGAACAGAGTTTGGCTGAGTGTCCCAACAGAGTTTTGGAAAGGGGGCATGGCACTCCTCTCCCAGCTCATAGAATGAGACTGCCTAGCCCGACACAAAAGAGAGGTGGTCAAAAGCTCTATTGGACCAAAATTCCTTCATATTTCAGCAGACACTCACTTTCTAAACACTGATACGACCTTCTGGTGAGTGAGGCAATAGACTTGTTTATCATGGCAAGGCCTTAAAGACTACGGTTCCCTGAAAAGCAAAACTGTATGCATCTGTGTCTTCAATGGTGATGCTTTCTGGGTGGTCGTGGGCGCTGATGCCATGATAGACTCTGGGATGTCAGAGGTGATGTCCTAGGGAGCTGATTGTGGCAGGACCTAGGTGCATCACTCCTGGGCTGGGAAATGTGCATGCTGAGAGAGCAGTGGTGACCACAGACAACCCAGATCCCTGGTGCATGGGGAGAGGAGATCCTGTCACCACATTTCCAGACATCTTCCCCACAGGACCTTCGGTGATGGCTGTGAGAATGGACCAGAGAGATCACTGGTAGCAAATGCCTATTTGGTGGCTGGTGCCCTCCCCTGCACTCTCATAACCTCTCAGAAAAAGGCTAGTGCCTTGTCCACACACTGTCCAGTGGCTCACACACTCCAGCATGCCTCTGGGACCAGCCAGCACAGCCAAGTGGCTCCATTCAGGGCTAACATTTTCTGGGGGCTTTCCCAGACTTCTTGCTCTGTCTTATGTCCTCTCACAAAACAGTGCACAAGGTGCACCAAGCTGCCCTCAGACCCTGGTGGCTCTGGGGACTAGACCCTCAGAGGACAAAAGCATTTACCCCAGAGGCTTTGCATCCTGTGCCTGGCCCCTGGCCATGTAGCCACTGCATGGTGGTTTCAGTGCTGCCCATAGATCTCTGGCTGCCTGCTCTCCTAGTTCTCATCTGGCAGAGTGCATTCTACAGCAGGTTACTCACAGCACAGCATGATTAACGTGGCTGGAAGCTCTCTGGCACAATGTCCTGAGAGATTTTAAGTGCCAGGGAGTCTAATACCTGCAAATATATTTATCTTCCTTTGAATATTTCATCAAGTTGGAATTCATGAACTGGATCTTTTACACAGAAGTTTTATGAATTATGTACCAGAATCGATGAGTTCCTACTTTGCCCATATTTTACTTTGTCTCAAAGCCACAGTGGGGATCATAGCCCATCAAAGCTGCTGCAGCAATTAGAGAGCAAATGGCACTGAAGGAGGCAGGCATATGAGACCTAGAGTATTCCCCTTACTCACAGCCCAGGAAAAAATTTGCTTTGTTGTACATTGTAGTCTTGCCTCTCTTTTTGCTATATTTCATGCTAACTTCCTTGTCTGCCTTGCTGCTGTGGGGAACACGGAGTCCTTGCGAGAAGACTCGCTGCTGCTACTCATCAAACATACCTACCTGGCCTTTACCTTTCACCTGTCACACCAGCATGGTTGCCTGCTCTTCCTACAGCGCTATAGGAAATGGCTCCTGTATCTTTCCTGCTGGCACAGTGTGTATGTGTATATATTTACTTTTATTTTTATTTTTTTCAAAGAAGAATAAGTGTTATATTTGAAGATGTTTCACATTACCAGAATGCTTCTGGCTTAGCCACTAGCAACCCACCATCTTCAGTACCAGGTACTGAAGATCTATAAACCTGTAATGCTGCATATAAAGTATTTAGCCAAAGCCAAAATCCCCCTCTGCATAATGGGGTGGGAGGGAGGAGGAAGAGGCACAGTTACAAGATGCTAATTGTGCAGCTTGTTGTGCTAGCGGAAGGCATACTGGTACTGTGCTGATGAGAGCAGTATAAAAATAATCCAGACAGAAGCAAGACTTCCACTACTCTCCTGCTCCTCACCTCTCCCCTGAATCACTTTTGCAGGCTGCCACATTGCCTCCCATGGGGACCATTGAGACTGAGTTTTGAGTGGAGTTTAATTAAAACTGAGATCAGAGGTGTGAGAAACAGGCTCTTTCAGGCTGGCATGTAGAGATTGTTCCAACTGATTCACAGCAAAGTAAAAGAAAGCCTTTCCCCTAGATATTTTCTGCTTCCCAGGTATTGCTGTTGGGAACTCAAATGTTCCTTCCACATCACCCCCAAATACCCAAAGCAAACAAACTGAAATCCAGATTGCAGTTAAAGACTAAGTGGATTCCTTATAAATACTTCTTCCCCATATTCTTATTGCTTCCCAAGTCTCTGCCAAAATCATTGAATCCAAACCAGCTCAAGAGGAGCTTGCCAACTTCTTCCACTATCTGCACAGTTCCCTTTCTTACAGGGGGCAGCTCTTTACACCTTGATAAACCCTTCTCCCCCAAATCCTAAGGTGGGTTTCTGTCTTCCTACAGTCCTGGACCACTTATCATAGGAAGGTGATTTCCTTGCAACTTCAGACCGATCAGTTCTTCAAGGAAGTGGACTCTCAGGTCATTCCCTCTGCACTTCTCCCGTAGTGGCACAGTGCAGCACCATGGTTTTTCCCCAGTGCTGCTGCTGGCACAGCAGGCTTATGACCCAGGGCCCGTCTGGACACTGCACTGCTGCACCAAGTCAGAAATCAGCTTGAGCAACAGGTTACACATCTGGAGGTGATGGTCCTGATCTGTAATATCTGAGACTGCAGACTATCAGCAGAGACTTCCCTTGTTTCAGTGGCTGAGATGTGGAGCTCAGCATGGATTTCATATTTCTGCAAACACCATTCTATTATTAGCATGGCCTGGACACCTAGCCTAACTTCTGTTTTCTGGCTACTGGCTTGGTTAGAGTAAATGGGAGATGATTATCCCAAATGAAGGTAGGTTGTTTTGGGTTTTTTATTGTAAATGTAAACCTCCTTCTTCCCAAAACAAATCTTTAAGCAAGAATGACAAAGGTGCAATCCATCTGCAGCTGCAGTGCTAAAGAGTCTTGTGTGGATTGGTTCTTACATGGCCAAAGTCAAGCCACCTCTGAGAAATAATTGACAGTTAAGAGACAAAAGTGCCTCTTAAGTTGAGTACAATAGCAATAATATGGTATTGGATCTCTCCCCTAGGACTTTATGCAGCAAATGGATACGTTAAGCCTCCAAGTTCCTGCCTGGCTACTGCAGTGAACACTCACACTGGAGAATATGCCAGAGATTCATGGCAGAGCATGTTACTTTGCCAGCTTTTCCAATGAGTCTCAAGCCAGGGTATGGCTCAGGTAAAATGGAATTGGCAGCCTCATCCCAGTCCCTGGACAACTTTTTGTAAATGTAATTCTTAAATGACTTGTGTGGTACTGACTGTGTTGCAAGATTTTCCTCTGCCTGTTTTATATGGGTTTCCTTCCATTTAAGCTTGGGTTTCTGCTTGGCTGGCAGCCCCTGTTGTGTTGTTCTGTAGCATGTGCAAATAGGTGCATAGCACGTACCACTAGCACATTATTTTCCTCTAGTTCTACACTACTATTCAACCAAGTCCCTAAAATTTAATGGATGATGCTATATGAACACATAGTTCCCAACTCTCCAATTCTTCCTTAGACATCTTTAAGTCATAGTTCATGTACGTCTTGTGCTGCAGAAAGCCCTGAGCAGCAAGATGAACAACAGTTTTAAATGTACATGAGCAATATAAATGAAATAAAAAATAATAGCACAAAACATTGTCTTAATAAAAAGCAACCAAGCAATTGACAATAAGCTAGTCAGCAAGATGAGGAATGTAAAGTCTTTGTCATTGCAGGACATTTTCTGTCTCAAATCTGATGGCTCCAGAACTATCAGCAACACCACTGCCAAAGAGACCTTCCAAGCTGCTAATAAATGCACAAGACACACAGCATAATAACATATCTTCCCTCCTTTTTTATATTATTATTATGAGAGGGCAGTGAATATAAATTTCACTGACTGGTGTGTATAATAAAGGAAGCCAAGTGCCAACACAGAGAAACGCCGAGGAATGAAAACAGCCAATAATAAATAGCTGTAAGGATAAAACCATCCAGAAGGCAAATAAACACCATACTAAAAGGCTGGAGTTCACAATGCTTTGTCTATGCTCTCTCATCCACAGAAGAACAAAGTTATGGACAGAAGAAGGGGAGAAAAAACCCATAAAAATATACGACCAGATTCTGAGATAGTGAGAAGCAAGGTGAGAGAACTGGTAATGGGATCTTTGTGAAAAGGCAAAAGGAAAATGTGCAAAAGGGAAGAAAGAAGAAAGCATAATGAATCCTGAAAAGCAATAATGTGGAAGAAAAGCAGTAGCTCTGAGGACTGTTACCAATGAGTTATCACAAGGTATCTTGCCTACTCAGCCTTGTGTCTCTTTCTGCAGCTCTGCATGTGATCAGAGCTGGAACAGAAAACAGTACTTGTGTCTTCACCAATTAAGAGAGCATAAAACTACATTTATGACTAAATTATAAACTGTGCTTGCTTTCTTTCTACCTAAGGGAAATGCTGAATGTTGTAAACTGCTGATGATAACACAGGAGACGATGGCTTAAGAGGCAAGCGTCCAGAACAGAGATGACTCCGCTTCTTGCTCCCTGGGAAGATAGGAAGTTCTTTACTACCTTACAGAGGGTTCCTCCTCCAAACCATAGCAGCTCTGAGAAACCCTCCCAGCCACAAACTGCCTGTCACGCTTTCTGGCAGCCTCACTAGTTGCTGCTGGATCAGTAATTTAGGATAACTTTTCCTACTGCAGGTGGGCAAGGTAAAAGTCATCCCAGAGCTGGACCTCTTTTTCGAGTTTTGCAAGAGCACACTGTCTGCCTGCCACACCACATACTGCTCCAACAGCCTCAAAGTTTAACACTGCCCAACATACCCAGAAGGACGTGCATAACACACAGTGTAAAGCCAGTAGTTTGTTGATACCATGAAGTGTCAAAGTACGTTCCTTCCTAAACAGGTAGAATATACTAAATACCACCACAACAGGGGTAAGCAAAAGGCAGAAAGGTTTCTGCACAGATTGAGCTCCAGCTTTGTTTTTCCTTTTTTTTTTTTTTTTTTAAACAAGGACTGTGCCATGTCTGGAGCTTTGCAAGGCACAAAGGGACATCTAATGGTTTGTTAATACATTGCAAGCAAGCCCAATGCTAGAATTGGTGTCATGTGATGAAATTTTCCATGCTTGTATTTGCCAAGTACTTACGTCTTTTCTACAGGGTTTTCAGTCTATCAGCTTATTTATTTTGGCTTCCCATTCCTGGTAAGAAAAGAAACGTGTGTCTCAGAGTTTTAGCTATCTACCCCTTTCTCAAAACAGGGTTATAAAGTGAGACACACTGAGATTTGTTGCTGCTGTGATAGAGACAAATCAACTGGCTCTTTGTTCCTCAGCCCAGAAGTATTAGACCACCCTCAAGCCCTGACCTCCTATTTTCATCAGTAATGATACCGATGTCAGCTGGACTTGTGTTCGTTTTCCATCCTCTCAGTACAAGGAAAGGAGGCAGTAACTAAATCTATGCCCATCACCAGAACAATGGTCCTGAGCCATATATAAACTCCTCTTGGCAAAAACAAATGTATTCCCAACAGTACATGTCTTCTGACACCAGTGAGAAGCACAGTGCATGAATAGGGCTTTGTGTTGCCCAAGGAGTGTCTATCAAAGCCAACAAAGGAACTCAGGGATTGGTGGGCTCCTGTGTCCAGACTTGGTTTTCTTATTTCTGTTTGTATCAAAAATAACTTTCTTCCCCTTCTCTCCTCCCCACGGGAAAAAGGACCAGTTAACTTCTGTGGATTCACTCACTGGACAGTTTCTCATCCTCTCCTCACCAGCCTTACTCCTAAGGGCATGTTCTCACAAATAACAGTGTGTTTTGTTGATCATCTTATGGCAATGCAAGACTGTTTTGAAATTGGAATCCAAGGAGAGGCTTCAACTGAGTGACATCTGGAAAAGTTACATAGTCATCCCACTTGATTTCCACAGCTTCCTTTCTCTACTGACAAGTAGGCTGTGTTGGAGAAAATCCAAATCTCAAATCAGGTAGACCTATAAGAAAAACACTCTTCTCTGCACAGTTTTGGAGCTATTTCCCATCTTTTCAGATTGAACCAACTTTTTGGAATCATTTTGCCTCCAGAAACACAATGGGAAGCTCATGTTCAAGAGGTAGTTTTGCCCTAACAGTGATTTTCTTAGTGCCCAGTCCAGCAGTAGAGCTAGTGGGATAGTTTTAATAAGAATAATATTAAGAAATAATTAGAAAAATTGCATTAAGTGAAATAGCTTTTTGAAATTAACCATTTTAATAAAAGGATAAATATTGGTATTTTTAGTAAGGAAAATATTTTTTACTTTTTTACTACTTATTCATGTGAAAGCTTTCTCTAAACCACTCAGATATTGAATGGCTCTAAAACATTTTGCCTCATTAAAAATGGTTAAAGACCGGTTTCTATAAACCGAAACTTTAATATTTTAGATTTTTTTCAAGGCTGATTAGAAGGAGTTCTGTGAGAGCAAAATACCCTCTCATTGGTCTGTGTAGTTTTAGGATCTGCTGATTGTGTGACCTGCAGGTCATTGCACCCTAAATAGTTGTGGATAGTTACAGCTCACATCTGGCGATGAGATCAATCAATTCATGGTAGAGCTTTCCCACATTCAAAGGTAACCGTGGAATTTTCAGTTCATCCGGAGAAACGCACTGTTGTGGGCGCTCGGCACCTCTCTACACGTGGCCTTTGCTCCCAATTCAAACACAACTTTCATAAAGGGCCTTCTAAGACCCATTAGTCTTTATATTCATCCTGCTCCTGTGATGTGTGTTGTGGATTCGTGCACTTGATGAAAGAGATGGATCAGCTGCTAGAGAGCAGCAGCTTTATCGGGCATCCAGCATGAGTTTGCACCTCCTGGGAACAGAAGGTGTTGGCTGAAAGAGCTGGATAATGTGTGTGTGATTTGTCCTTTGTCAAGGTCACACCTGACTAACTGCCTCTGCAAGTATCCTGGGTATCAGTAATTTACAACATCCCCCTCTTCTCTGCAGATGAGTTTTTGTTCTTCCTTTGAAAGTCCTCTTGTCTGCTCGGAACTCTACGGAGAGAAAGTGAGTGAAGGGGCCTCATTATTTTAAATGGGGCTTGACAGAACCTAACAAAGAGCATAAAACAGAGCAATTTTCACAGGCAATCGCACCAAGGCACTTAAAGCAAGGCTGAGAACTCAATTACAGCCCATTACTGTCGGAGCTGTCTCTCGCTCTCTTGCTCTTTCCCTGTCCATTGGTTTCTGCAAGATGAACTCGGTGTTGGCAAAGGTCATTCACTTCAGCTGTAGCATTTTGGCTAGTGGCTCCCGTTAGGCACAGATCAGTGAAGATCCTAGTGTTTTCACAAATACAAGGGGGAAAACAATTCAAGAAAAGTGTGTTTTCCTCTTCTCTAATACTGCAAAATAGCAAGATCCAGTCAACTGCAAGGTAAAAAAGCAGCAAAGTCTTACATAGTGTTCTTGCAAAAGGTTATGACATGAGCCTGTGACACATGTGCGTACATACACACATATACCTCTCTAAACAATGCATGCACATATCCTGGTTGCACTTCTTCCTGGCCAAACTGTTTATCCAAGATCTCAGATGAATGATAAATATGTTACTATAACATTTTCCTAATTCTAGTGAAGAGCCAGCCAGGAGCAGATTCGAATCTTAACATAGGCTACAGCGGCTTAAAACCTGCCTGGTTTCTGCCTGCCCATGAACAGCTCTGCGTGGTCATCCAGACTCCATGCAATACTATGTGTAAGGCTGAGACACTGGCATGGCAGGGCTCCTGGACAGGGCTGCACCAGAATGAATAACTGAGCCCCTTGTAGGCAACAGGTTAGCATCAAACAGCCACCTAACAGGCATTCCTGGATAGGAGAAACAGACACATTTCAATGTGTATTGAAATGGTTTTGAAAAAAAATGTTCTAGAAGAAGGTTGAGTTTGAAATGACAATCAAGAGGTAGCAGATCTAAGGTGAGTTGTACAACACAATCTACCTTTCCTGTATGTATTAATCACCGTTACACTTTTGTCCAGCATCCTGCCGAAAGGTGGCAGCTGAATTTGGAATAAAACTCAGCCATCCTAGGTTCCAGAGCAGCTTTTAAAGCAGAGAACATCGCTTCTGTTCTTGCCAGCTTCTGCCTCATTCATCGCCCATTCTGTGTACTGAACAAGACAAGAACCCTGGGGCAGGGGAAGCAATATACGCTTGTTCAGTACAATGTTGACATTTCCTCAGCTTTACAATTTGGCTTTGCAAAATTGTTATGTTGGCATTCTGGCACGTATTTTCCTTGGACTTGCACCCTGACTCCCACACCTAAACAGTCCCATGCGAACAAGTTACTTTCCTTCCCTGGGGGGGCTGGGTGCCAACACAAGCCTCTGTTGTTTCAGGTAATGGAGTAACTAATACTGCCAGTTGACTCTTGATGTCTATGTGAACTAAGTACAGCAGGGGAAGGTAACACACGGTTCACTGCTGTGGCCTAAAACTATTTGCTGGAAGGGCCAGGTCTCTGCACTGGAGGACTTCAGACCTCTTGATGCTGTTCCATATTTCTGATGGGTTAAAGTTTAGTGTTATGACACAGTCAAAAAACACGTTAAGAGTTTGTTTAGGTGAGTATAGAAACATGCACAACGTGTAGGTAATATGCAAAGACCATTTGGTAGCTACAAAGATTTTCTAGTGAGAATGTAAAAATTTGGATTTACATAATATACTGGATTTTGCCAGTCATAACAAAGAGCTTTTCTTTCTTCTCTAGCTCTCCCTAGTAAACAAATGTCATGTCTCTGGGAGTCTGCAGGCGTTAGAAGACTTTTTTTAAAAAAAATACATTAATGGACCTAATTCTTTAATACAAAACAAAGAAATAAAGGAATAGACTGTTTTCCCATACCACCAGGGTTGAAACACCTTTTGATGCAATTAGATAAATCATTGAGTATATTACTTTACATGGATAGAGTCTGGTAAAATTCTTTAAAAAATTAAAACGTAGACTTAGGATAGAAAACAGCACTTAACATTTAGCAATGAGCATTACTGCTCTTTCTGGCTGTTACATAATTACATTACTGTTACTACAAGGGCATTAGCACCTGCATCGTGTACCAGTTTTCCCGTTAACTTATTAAACTTCAGAATCAGCTATTAGTTCCTCTTTCAGTCTTCTCATTGTCTTTCCTAGAGATTCTAATAAATGCATTAAAAAAACTTGCCAGAGTTTCCTGAGCAAATAAGAGGTTTCCTGCAGCTCTTCAGATAAACGTGTTTGCATATAAGGGCTAAATGTTCCTGGAAAGACACTTAATAATTCCAGTGAGCAAGCACAATGTTCATTTTTCAAAGAGTCAGAAGAGTGAGGCTGAACTCTGACCGACTGTGTGAAAAGACCAAAGTGCTACCTGCGATGTGATTCTTGCACAGCTGCTGGCACACACTTGGTCCTTCCTCTTGCCTTTACTCCCAAAGCTGGCATGCCACAGAACAAAGCCCCTTGCCCAGCAGCTGCCTACATATTCCCAGGGTATGTCATATCAGAAGCCAAGATTCCAAGGAGGTGGGGGACAAAAAGCTCAAGGAAGAACATTTGTTTCAGAATCCTTTTCACTCTGCTCATTCAGAGGCTGCATAGTTTTGACTTTGTCATGCTGGTATATACCACCCCTAGGCTAACTCAATTTCTTCTCTCTTAGGTAGCTGCTGACGCCTACAAGCATTTTACAGTTCTGCAATCAGGTTTTGGCATGTTGGGTCCCAGTCACTGGGACTTTTTGTGCCATCAAACACATTGAAGGTTATTTTCATTCAGGACAATGTTTCTCCCTGGCTTTTGATGGGGTTGGAAGATGTCTGACAGGACTTGGATGTTGTTGACATCTAAACAGGTTTAACAAAGAATCTGTATAGTCCTTTTCTATGATACCCGTCCCTTAAAACATGTATTGCTGCTACCAGCATTTTCAGAGCTCTGACAGAAAATCTGATTCTCCTGTTTCTTGCAGGATTTGTTTATTTTTATGTTCCCAGGGTAATGGCTATATTTTTGTAATGTTTGAAATAATAACTAGCGGAAGGGTACACAAGCATAAAGTGAGACCTCCAGGCCATGCCACAGTGTAACAAATGTCAGTATTTCTCTTGCTGCTTTGTTCTCCTTCTATTCCATTTTTTTCCTATGCATAACCTCTTTTTCTCCTCCATTTACTCCTGAACAATTCTGTTCCACTTCTGTGTCTCATTTCTAGTGACTTTTCCTTGTCCTGTGAAGCCTGGAGAATGATGGACTGAGGGGAACTGATGAGGAACTGGCCATCCCACCCATCTCCTTCCTATTCCTGCACATCCAACACCTTTTCTGTTGTTTACACAGGCTGGGTAGATGGGGAGTTTTCACAAAGTCTGTGGCCCCTGTCTAATCTCAGATGCTCCCTGCTCTGCAGTCAGCTGCTGGTGGGAAAGGAAGAGAAAAAATGAGGACAGGTGACCTCATGGCCTTCTTGGTGTGTGACTGTATCATGGTTTAACCCCAGCCAACAGCTAAGCACCACAAAGCTGTTTGCTCACTCCCCCCGTGGTGGGATGGGGGAGCAGACTGGAAGGGTAAAAATGACAAAACCCATGAGATGAGTAGAAGACAGTTTAATGGGTAAAGCAAAAGCCTCACACACAAGCAAAGCAAAACAAGGAATTAATTCACTGCTTCCCATGGGCAGGCAGGTGTTCAGCCATCTCCAGAAAAGCAGGGCTCCATCACATGTTAACAGTTACTTGCGAAGACAAATGCCAACACTCTGAACATCCCCCCTTCCTCCTTCTTCCCCCAGCTTTATATACAGAGCACGATGTTGTATGGTATGGAACACCTCTTTGGCTAGTTGGGGTCAGCTGTCCTGGCTGTGCCCCCTCCCAATTTCTTGTGCTCCTCCAGCCCTCTCGCTGGCAGGGTATGAGAAGCTGAGAAGCCCTTGACTTAGTATAAACATTACTTAGCAACAACTAAAAACTTCAGTGTGTTATCAACATTATTCTCTAACTAAATCCAAAATACATCATTGCACTAGCTACTGAAAAGATAATTATCCCAACTGAAACCAGGACAGACTGCCACTGGTGGAACTTATATGGTAAAACAGATTTTAGTCTGCTCTCCCATCTATATATCAATAACTCCTTCCCCTGAAATAATATTTTCTGTTTTTAAGCACTCTTCATCTTTCAAGCTCTAAATCAGATTGCTTCAGAAATCACACATTTGAAAGCCCAAAATCCGACCTTATTTTCATGTAGATGGATGAGAGTAACCAATAATTTCCATTCAAGCTTTATTTTACTTTTCATTGGAAACAATTAGAATCTTTAAGTTCAGGAAGAGCTACAGAAATGTATATTATGTAAGACTGCATCAGCAAGACAAACAGGTGATTTTTTTGATAGTCAGAACAAAAAGAAACTCAAGGAAAAAGGACATGCTTCTCTGTCTTTAATCTCAAAGACTCTATTGAATGTCTTCTCAGAGAACCCCAAGAAAACACTGCACTAGCATTTCTCTTATTTCCACCCCTGTTCCCCAGAGCTTTCTATACATTTTCCAATAACGATGAATACAGGAACTGAGGTAGACATATGAGACAGGACCACAGTTCTAATAAAAGTAGGATACACAGAAACTGTCTTTCCACTCAGAGAACATTTTTTTCTCTGAGACAAACTATGCCTCAAAAACTTCTCAGCATAAAGCCTCTTTCATAATTTTGAGTATCTTCATTCATTATACTGAGACCCTATACCATCACAGTCTCATCTAGAAGAATATGGCAGCCTGCAGATTTTAAAGCCGGCCATACTGCAGAACAGTTAATTTATTTCTCATTCCCCGGTAGCTTCACCAATTCCTGTGCACAGGTAACTGCAGTTATTCTTAAAGGAATAATAATCAGAGAAAAATCTTTCTTTAGGAGGTTCGTGAGGAGTTCCATATAGCAGGACATCTATGTTGTATGAGGATGACTTCTTCATCTGACCAAAAACTTTAGAATCCTACAGCAATTTTCATCACCAATTTATTAACAACCACTTGTCCGTTAAAGCGTACATACATTTCACCAACCTCAACTTTCCAGTTAACATGGTGACCACTACCAAATAAATTCATTTTACAACAGTCATGTTCAAAACCCCCAACACATCCACATATTCCTCCACAAACCAAGGAATGGTCAAGAACACCAGGTGAGTGTGACAAAAAGCATTAAAGAGCACCAGATTGCACTAGGTTATTGGAAAAGATAACCAGTGTTGTTGATTTTTAGGATTGTCAGGAATCCTACAATAGACGTTGAAATATATGAATTGCTACCTTTCTCAGCTGAAATGAAACCCATTCAAGTGAAGTTAAATGAGCACCCCACCCCACAGTACAGTGGATTCCCACAGAGCAGAAGGGCCCAGGTACAAATGGGAGGATGTTTCTAACAAAGCAGTCATTCCAAGTCTGATCACCAAAAAGTATTTGTACACTAACACTCACAACTCATGGACTCGCCAGATGTCCACTAGCAGTTTCTTTTCATTTTACTTCTTACTGAACTGTCTATTCCAAAATGTAGAACCTCCTTCCCTCTTTCTCCCATTTTGCTGGCAGACTCACAGCTCTCCCTTTTCCACATATACTACCCACTGTTTTCTCAATTTACAAAAGCAACATATCTAGATCAAATGAAAAGCAATTGTTTCTAGTCTATACTTCAGCTTGGACTTCAGTGCTCATCATGTCTAGCAAAAAGTCTGTGACAGAATTTTCTGTACAGAGTGGTAGTATTCTCTATCAGACAAACTGACAAGCTTCATTAAATTTTTTTGTTGAACTTTAGTTGGACTTGGAGCCTGTTTTAAGACAGTACATTTACAGACAAACAAACTGTGCTGGAATTCAGTAAGCATTACATAGCATCCAGCTGCATTTAATGGAGTCTCATGGGTGTGAGCAGGTCCATAACCTATTAATTAAAAATGGTGTAGCACAAAGGGACCTGAAAGATTGCAATTTTACCTGATAGACAATTAAAACAAAGTGCTCGTGGCTTTGTTGCTTGCCTGTAGTGATAAAACAGAACAATCAGAAAACTCAATAAAAATCTATCAGTCTGTGTGGAAAGACACATGTTTTATGCAAGACTGGAAAATGCTAATCTATTTGTGAGCAGTGTTACAAATGTGCTTTTTCACGTTATGAATCCTTTGGTGGCAGAGCTACTTTAAGTGATTTAAGCCCTGCCAAAAGTTACTCCTTCACTTCCATCCATTCTGCTGCTTGTGTGGCCTTGGTCTAAAGATGTGGAAAATAATCTATTTAATGCATGCACACACACAAACACACAGAGAAAAACCTCTGTGATTTTACCCCAAAATTCCCCATCAGAGGTTGCTTTCTTTTCAACAAGATTATACCCACAGTTGCAATATGGAGTACAGCACTGCCAAGAGGCTGGTTAGCACCGAGAGAGCATTGCGGATGAGGGAGGAAGGGAAGAAGGTTGAGGGCAGAGAGATCTTAAGCGACCTCTCATGCTGAAGGCTGCCACATGGAACATTACTGTGAGTGATTCCAAAACATTTTCATTTACTAACTGATCCAAAAGTAACTATTGGAAACACCCAGATCCTTTGTACCTCTCTAGAGATAAGATTTGACTTGGTAAACCTTATCAAAGTGAGCTGACAATGTATAATGCTGTCCACTAGCAAACAGCCCATAACTTGGCACAGAATTTAGCCAAAATCTACCTAAACTGGAGTTTAAATTGCATGACAGTTTTAAAAATATGTATTTTACAATTTTTTTCCTCTTTGTTTTAATTGTGATCAGAAGTGTATGCACTTAAAAGAGAGAGGTTAGGATTAGCTATTTTGGCTTTCACTAAACCCAGAAGTGACTAGATGTCATTATAGACCCTGTTTTCATTCCAAGATATGTGGATCCCATTGCTGTAGATAACCATTGTAACTTTTAACTGCCCAGTCTTCAAATCTTTTAAATATGAGGCTGTCAGTCTGATTCTATGATCAGATCCTGGCTTTGATCAAGGCAGACTTGGGCCATTGTGATCACTACCCAAAAGACATACTTATTCTGCATACAGTATTTTTCTTATAGAATCCATTTCATATTGTGTGCCTGTGTTTCCATCAACTTTGTGGACATTTTGGAAAAATTATTTAATGTTTCTTAGTCTTCATCCCAGGCAGAATTTTTAGTGTGGAAACAGCAAGCAATTGAGCCTACTTTGTCTTTGGGCGTTCTGTCACAGAGCTGTTGAACTTGGGATCCATTCCTAATTGCCTGCCTAGGCCATTCACCTAAATCATATCAGAGATGATTTAATTATCCCTAAAAGCTTCCCTCAAGATGAAATTCTAACCTAGCTGTATATAACTCTCAATATAAAGCATGCCTAGATTTTTTTTTTGCTGTCCTTAAAATAACAAAGTTCTAAGAATGAGTTACACTGCAGAGACGGTTCTCACTCTTTTTTCATCCCAGCAAGCCAACGAGTACCACAGACCTGTGAAATTTTCTGCCCTATTATCCATTCCCTTTAGTGGTACAGAGCATTCCCCAGCCCAGCTTTCATACAAAGCATCCTTATTGCTGATAACTCCTGTGTATTAGCATGCAATTACCTGACTCATCATTGTTTTCTAAAGAATCAAGCTGAAAATTATTTTTACTCACTGAAGGTGCTAAGTATTTGTGAAAACAAAAACAAACAATAACATATATTTTGATGCAAAAAGTGTTCAGCTCAGAAGTGCGCTAAACAGCCGTACCACTTTTGCCACAGTCTAAGGTTTTAATACAGCTGCTTGCCTGTAGAATGCATCACAGTCTCTTATACTACTTAAAATGATATATTTTCTCCAGGGAACTTCAACTCATATGCAGAATATGAACTCCAAGCAACAAAACTCTCTTTCCCACAATGCATTTTTATGGTTATTGATGTATGGCAGCACCAAAAATGGTGTCTATTTAGACATAGATACAGATAGAGATTTATAGATATGTTTCTCTTTAAGGAGCTTTGTTTTTCTACAGAATCAGCTTTTTTCCAAATACAAATATTTGTGTGCACACATTTGTCAAGATATTAATCTTTGGAAAACAGTTTCAGTGGAAATTTTTCAAGCTGAATTTTGAATCAGTACTACCAAATACCTGCCTTTAGTCACCTCCACACTGTACGAAAGGTTTGCTCGTGGGGTCCCTTCTCTGATGCTCATTGTATAAGGCAAATTTAGGGTTAAGTGAAGCTTCTTCATGTGTTCTTCATGTGTTGTAAGATTGCCGTAAAACTAACATACAAATATGTTCCAGGGAGGAAGGAAACTATGGATCAAAACACTCTCTTACCAGCTTTTTTATCCCTATCCTTAACGTGCCTGACATACATACTTTCACTACTTGCTCAGGATTAGCTAAAAATAAAGGTGACGTTTGATACTGTTCATACCTTTTAAGATACGTAATATGTAGAATATTGCAAAAATGTTAAGAATGGTGTACCAAAGCTCTTTGAATAGCAGAGGACAGTGCCTCTCTCTTCTCCCAGATGAGCTATCAACTTGATGTTTGTTTCTAAATCTCAGCATGACCAGAATAGGTGAGATGAGTCACTGAACTTTTTGGCTGTTGAGTAGGGAGCAAGGATGGCTAGTTTAAAACAAGTGTATGGAAAGGACAGAAAGTATCTGCAGTCAGAAGGAGAGGAGAGGTTGATTTTTCCTACTGTCCTAGTCAAGTTATAGACACAAAGCAGCAAACAGTTCACTCTTAACTAGCCAAATCAGAAGCTGAATGGATGTTTGTAAAGTGGTAACTCTTTATACAGGAAAAACTGGGATGATACTCAACGCCTGGGGGTGATTTGGAAGGAGGTAGGATGGAGGCCTGTGGCTAGAATTCATGGAGGTGTCCTTCACTGGATACTACCTGGACACAAGCAGAAAATGTAGAATACAAAGCCTGTGTTTTCCGTCTGAGAGGAGTGAAAATGGGGACAGAAGAAAACTGATAAGTCTCCAGATCTATGCTGTAAAGGCAAGAGCAAGCTTCAGTCAAAGGCTGCTGCCTGAAGTGCTTTTGAGCTAGCTCTTCCAGAGCAGGGTCAGCAACCAGGACCGACGCTGTAGTTTTGAGAAGCTATAAAAACTTCAGCAGGATCTTTAAGGAGTATGTTTATGCAGAACCCCTGACAGGAGACTTCAGTGTGTTAACAAATTGAAGGAAAGCTAGCAAATTTGGATAATTTCATCCCTCGGGACCTGTTGAATCTGAACCCCGCCCCAGTGAGGCACCCTTGGCAAGCCCAGAGCTGCAGGATCCTCTGTAGGAGCTGGCACTGCCAGAGTCTTGGCTCTGGAGGGCTGTCCTTGCTGGCAAACACCAACCAGGCTCCTTCTAGATGGTAAGAAGAGAGACGGTCTGCAGCCTTGGACTGTTCCAGGCTGTCTCTTCCTCCACCAATTATATTTTTATAAAATTAATTTGCCTCCTATACAAATACAGCTTACTTTTAGCTTAGCCCTGCTTTTGCAGGTTTCTAAAAACAATTTTAAGTGAAGCTCTTACTGAATTATAATTGAGAGTGTCATTCCAGGACTTTTCTAGAAATTCTGGCAATAGCTCCAAAATTACTTTCCTTGATCTCGCTATTTTATCCACTTCTATTTTAACTCAATTTTTCACCTTTTTGGTCTCTTCTTTACCATCTTCATGTCTTGTGTTGCTCAGCACCATGTTCAAAAGAACAACATTGACCATAGACTTCTTATCCTCCTGTGTGGAAATAGAACACTTGAAGAGACAGGCTGTACTGGCCTATCTTTTTTTTTTATTTTTTGCTTTGTTTTATATTCCCCCCATTATCATTCACTCCTATTCCTTTTCTCGTTCTCTTCTGTAGTCCTACTCACCCTCCTCTTTTTCTTACTCCCTGTTTTCTGTTTCTGTGACAGGTTCCCCTACAGAGTGACTTCCTGCATATCACTTGAAATCAGGAGAATTCTGTTTTCTGTTATCGCTACAGCTTTGCACAACACGAGTTAATGTAGCATTGTGGTTTTGATGACATTGCCAAGGTTGAAAATGGCATTTCAATTCTAAATCACAGCCATTTATAACCTTCTCAAAAAAATATTACCTTTGGGGCTCAAATTTTTCATGTTTGGTCTCAGTTAAAGATTGAATTTGTTTTAGAAACTTCCATAAAAATCAATTCAGCTGTTTGGTTTTTTGGTGGGGTTTTTTTTTTCAAGGTTATCCAGTCAGGAGGAAGGAAAAGTGATTTTCACCACTTAAGGTATTTTTCATATGCTTTTCATGCCCAGTAATTCAAACCAACTTTATTTTGAAACATCACCCTTGAAAGTGAATGTACTCCTAAATGATGCATTACCTTGTTTGAAGAGATTTGGTTTGGAAATTACATAGTTATAAACATTAGAACACTGTGTGCTGAGCATGCACAAACCATTACGTCCCTTCTTTGATTTAGACCTCTACCCAATAGTGATTAATGTTCCCAGGCATGAATATTTGTTTGTGCACTCGTGAAAATCAGAGATAGGAAAGATCTATTACATCATCTAGTCCATCTTACCTCCAAAGGCTTGACACCCACACTCTATACTCGTACATGTGACCGAAGCTGAGAGTCACAGAAAGGTCCTTTCTTGAAAGTTCTCTGCAGAGCTTTAGTGGAACAAAGATAGTGATTTCAATTGTGAAGCACATCTTTTTGTTTGCACCTTGGCTTTGCCATGTAAAACATTTCCTAGAACTTCCTGATATTCATTTCAGGAAACAGTAAAATATGTACTCAACAGGATGGACTATTTCCCAGTCTAGCCTTAGGCAATGGGACTTCTTTCACCTGCTCTGCAACTTTGAACAACCTGAAGATCTCATTGTCAGGAATATTCTCTTGCTGCGCCTGTTGTATTGTCAAGATCTTCAAGCTATGGCAATAGCCAAGTCATGACCGCTTATGTCACCGTAAACAGTACCCCTCTCTCTCCATTATTTGCTTCTTATTATGAATACATACATTCTATTACACCACTGACAATTCACTTCCGTTTAGACAATCTAGTTTTGCCTAGCTTCATTCATCTTTGTCCATAAGCCTGTTCATCAAGTCATTCAGTTACATTACATGACCCTTAGCACTCATTGCTCTCATCCCTAGCTCTCATATTATCTAAGCATAAATAACTTCTATCGCTTTTAGTTGCTACCCTTCATATTTGGCAATAAGGGTGGTGGGTGGTTTTTTGTTGGGTTTTTTTGGGGTTTTTTTGTTGTTGTTGGGGTTTTTTGTATAGGGGTGCCAGGAATGGAAAACAGTTCTCATTAATACCTAACAACATCCCATGGCAGGTCTGTTCTAGAAAAACATTTCAGCTGGTTAGGAAAAAGGAGGTATTTTTCCTGTAAAAAAAAAAAAAAAAAAAAAAAAGGTTCATAATTTATCTTTGCTTTTGACTAAAACTGTGGAATATTTCTGTGGCATTAAAAAGAAATAAGCAAAAGAAACAGGAAATAATCCACAGAAAAAGCTTAACATCACTGATAAATATTTTGGACTGGGACATTTCAGACTGTCAGATATGTTTTTAGGGCAGACTAGCTAATACACTTACATAACAGAATTTTAAAACTACATTTGTAACTGTGCAGGAAAAAAAAGAGGATGTATACAATTGTGTTACCATACTGCAGTTAGTCCATCATTCCTGGGAAGAATTACTGTGACCCAATGACACATTTGAAGGGAAGTATCAAAAGAGACAGAATATTTCTTCTTAACTCCCTGACACGTTCCTTCTGGAAAAGCATATGCAATTTAAAAAATAACAAACTTTATGAAAATGATAATTTGTTTTAGGGCCTCCATTTTCTAAGAAAGTGAGCTGGTAAGCTGGAACCTTATTTACAGAAAGAGCTAAGTAGTACAAATTTGAGAAGTGGGATTCTTTAGTTGTCTCAGACTGGAGATTGCAAAAGGAAATACCTAGAATCAACATTTCTTTTTGAAATGTTGTCCTAAATTGTATCACTGAGATACAGGCAGTAGCATAGCAGGTACAACACAACATAAACAGTATCCTTCTATTTCTCTTTACCTATTTGAAAAATACAACATCTGTTAAAAAAAAAAAAACAACAACAAACAACTCATATGTTTGAATGGAAACAAAATGAGAATTTGGCTATAGCTGATAGATTAAAAAGTTCTTTTTCTTTAGTTTATTTACTAAAACCCAATAAACTGTTCAACATATAATCAGTTACATGACCTTTGCGTACAGAAACCAGTTTTCACATTTCTTCCTTTATCCAAAAATGAACAGAAAGTGGAAATTTCCTTCTCAAGATAATTTTAAATAATGTCAAAACCAGGACATGTTATTGGTAGTGTAATTTGTCAGAATATAGTATTTTTGCAATTAAAGATGGTTTCTAAAATGTAATTTGACAATCTCCCTTTAATCCTATTACATCTTGTTCTCTCTTTGTTGGCTAATTAGAATGATTGGCCCTTGTCATTTTCTTAAAATCCCTTTACACATTTAAATTGTATTATCTTTCCTTCCCTTGATCTTACCATAATCATCTTGACTCATTGGTAAATACATAAAGCTGTTAGAAACTCACTCAGACACATACATGGTGTGTATATCCTCTTAATCTGTGTGTACATAAGTAGGAATACACTAATGCACTAAAGTGGGTGAAAATTTTCTTCAAAGTGCTTTTTGCATGGCAAACAGCCTTCTAAAAACAGAAGACTTTCCCTGAAACAATGTCTTACATTGTTCAAAATATTACAATGTGATTTGAAGAAACAGACACACCTAAAATGATTTTTTTTAAAGTACAAATTCTATTTGTAGTTTTTCTATTGCGATATTTTGAAAGTGTATCAGCTGGGACCTACTACAATAATATGATTTTCAATCTGGCTCTCTTTCTGGACAAAATAACAGGTTGGAGTGGGGATATTTAAAACTGCTTGACTTTTGGCCAGAATAAGTGATATTGCAGTCAGCAGTGGTAGCAAGGTAGGATGGATGGTGTCTGCTTTCACAAGTCTCACCTTTACATTCTGCTTCAAAAAGAAATTTGCCTTCTGTGGGATCGATAGACTTCACAAGAAATATTAGTGGTTAACATGGTTAGCATGGTGGTTTGGTAAGCACACCAAGATAAAAAAAAGCTCCCTTACTATGCTTATGTCATGACAACCTTTTCTGATGATTGCAATTAACTTCAGGAGAGTGAAGCACGTGGCACAATTACAAAAGATAAGCTGACCCATGGTACAGAAGTTCAAACAGAGGATGTATTTTCTTTCAACCCATATTCTTCGACTTCTGAAAAGACTGATTTGTAGATATCAGGTCCCAGAGATCCTCTCAAGAGAAACAGGGCTTAAAATGACTGCATCTGTATTGCATGCAAATGTTTGCAACTGTATTTTACAGGGGTTTTTTTGAAGATTCTCTACTTCACTGTTTTCAGAGTATGTCTACATGATGGCAGGGTTCTTGACCTTGTGGTCAAAGTAATAATTGTCATAGTTATTACTCTGTCACAGTTATTACTCTCTCACATGCTTATATCACAGCTGCTGAAGCTTCAAAATATTACTGTAATACCAATAATAAATATTAATATTTCTATAGCAACCAATTGCTTTTAATTGCTTTCACCACAGGAGCCAGGTGAAAGAGGAGCCAAGCTCTAAAGAAGAGAGACCCTTATTCAATGCAGTATTTCCAAAGGAGAGAAATAATGCAGAAGGAATTGGAAATTTGCCAAAAAAGGAGACACCTGAAAGAGAAAAAGATAAATATTTTGCCACTGAGACCTGTTAAAGTACAAAACATAATCTGTAATTCAGATTCAAAATTACTATATTTAAATATTGTCACAGCTGTACTACAAATAGGTCTATGCTGGCAAATTACAAGTAAGTGTGAGATGTACCCAAGTCTTAACTTATTTCCTCTCCCTTGAAAGTGGGGCTGCCATTGGAACACATTTTTTGACTGTTGCTATCTTTATACTTTTTTCATGCTGTAGTTAGATCTTTATGACAACTCCAAGCCTGAACAGTAGGAAAACTGGAAAAAGAGATGTCTCCAGAATGAGAGTCATCCAAACATCCATTGGAGACCTGGATCCAAATTTTGTGCAAAAGGGTTGAGCACTGAGCACCCTGTGACTAGAAAAGAAGCGCCAGAGAGAAGCTGCCATGGCCACCCAGCAGGGCAGTGGGTGCACCGCCGTACAGCACATTCATGCAGAGGCTTTGGTTAGGGGAGATCCATGCCTGCAGCTCTCAAAACTACCCAGCCTGTCCATGCCAGCATTACCCGCTGGTGCCAGGGGGGTGGGTACGTAAAACCCCATAGAATTTTAAAGACCCTTGTGCTCCAACAGGATTTGGGAGTAACTGGCTGAGGGGCGATTTCCCCCCTTATGAATAACTTAGGGGAAAAGGATGGGAAGAGATGGAGTGGAATTTCCCATCCTCTGACTTCGTAACAAGATTCAGTGACCTGTCACCTGGCTGTTCATCAGGAGTTTGGACAGGGAAAAGTCATCCAGGAGTGCTACCCTCCGACAGAAGAAGAGGATAAAGTTCAATGGCATAGGAAAGGTAGTCCATTTGGACTGAACAAGGAAATGATCCTCTAGAGAGATGGGAGGTCCAGAGAGGATTTTAAACAAGTCTTCATTCCCGTAAAGGAACTTGTTTTATCTTATCTGCTCTATTTATTACATAAAGCAGTACAAATAATTTTGCAGTATTGATAACTCTCCCCCTCCTGAGAAACCATTCTCTGCCTTTCATTACTCTGATTATTATTCTTGTTCAGCTATCACCGAGCACAACCTGCTTTTTTTTTTTTTTTTTCCTTCTTGGGGATAAAATAACAAGTTTCTCATTTAGGTGGTGAGAGGAACAGAGAGAAACTAATTATAATGCTTCTGAATAAGTCTTCACTGTATCAGTAATTTCCTTATCCAACAATGGTCCAGTAGTCACCACAGTCTCTGTAGTCACAAGAAACCATTTCTGGCGTACCACTGGTAGTAGTGGTGTGGGATGTATCTCGGAAAAGTATCTCAGCTCCAGGATGTACAAGAGAGGTCTCTAGACACATCCTATGAAGGTGTGTACACAGAATTAAAGCCACTTCAAAGACTTAGCAGAGCTGCAAAGCTTGGCTACATTTCTCAAAGAGCCTGAAGAAGTTTGTATCTGGAGCTTTGACTGTCAGTGGAGATAAAGGGCATCTGTGGAAAAACCTGGGGTTTTGCAGCCAGTGTTTGGCCACCAGAGAGGAAAAGGTTGATAAGGGCTGCAAAAAGCACCAGGAATGTGCTGCATGTTCTTAGGAGGTACAGAAAAGTTTCAGTTTGTGTTCTGGAAAGGATGCAGGGTTTATGTGAGAGGAAAGATTGCTTTTATAAGCATTGCAGTGCAGAGGGGTGGGTAAATTCTGAGCTGGCTGGGAAAGAAACCCTAGTGTGGAATTTATCTGAGATTGGCAATCATATAAAGGTGAAATATCACCATAGAGAGAACTGTTGCTTTTCTGTCATAATCTTTAAGAATCCTTTGATCATTGTGGATGGTTCAGATGATAGTCCTTGCTCAGTCTTTACCAGCTAAAAAAATACCAGTGTGAATATTTGGATGTTGAATGGGGGTTAGGGGAATATGGAAGACTCTTGTGGGAGGTCATGAAAGAAAAAAGAAAATAGAGCTATTGTCTCTCAGCTATCTGTCAAGATAAAGTTTCCAAAAACTACAGCTTTCTTACAGCCTTTTGGTAGGCAATTGTTAGAGAGCTCACCTTAAAGGTACACTTTGACTGTTGAACTTGCTGGGCAGCACAGCACTGGGGTCCTTGCCCTGGAGCCAGGCTGGTAGCTGGGTGGGTTTGCCATGTTTGTAGCATCCCTGCATTTTTTGCATTGCAGTGCTCCTCCTGGCTGGCACTTCGTCAGCTCAGCTCAAAAGGTTTGTTTGATTATCACGAAGTGTTTGGTTATTAAAAACAAGCTGTCAGCCTTGCAGCCTACAAATATAATGTATAATTAAATGCATCCTATCTTCTGTTTCCAAAACACTGTTACAATAATGTCAAGTTGTGATAATCTAGTGAAAGGCGGTGGGGAGCAGGGAGAGTCAGACACATAGGATGCTTCTGCAGCTCCACCATATGCATCATCTGAGGGGAATATGGCCTCGCATTCCGGGCTGCCGCACTGCAGCGCCCATCCCAAGAAAAAGGGCAGTGATAGTGGGGCCAAGGCAAAATAAGAAGCAAGTGTTGAGGTTTGTGTGGGAGCAGGGGGAGAGAAGGATGAAAGCATGCAGATGTCTCCCTTTTCCTTCTGTGGGGTGTGTTTTTTCTACTGACGTTACTGGTGTCAGGACTTTGTATTCCCTCTGTAATGACAGCGTAAGCATGGAAGCAGACTTCCCAGGGGAGCTGGAGTACCGCATCCTTTCTTCACAGCACAGCTCAGTGGGATATGTGCACCCCCTCACACTGTGCGACAATCATTCCATGGCTGAGTGGTCTTCCCCTCCCCTCCATCACACAGAGCCCATCTATAGAACTGTGGTAGAAGCCAAGTGGTGCTGAGCTTCACCTGCCTGTGGATACTCTCCTGAAGTCACCATCTTGCTGGAGCTGCTTGTAGCACCTGGCAATGCACCCTGGCCTCCCTGGGCTAAAAAAAAAAACTGTCCAAAAGCTGGGATAAGCCAAACTCTTCTTTGCTCCCTTTATAAGCCAAGTTTGCTTGTTTGCTAGCGTGGAGTCCACATGCACCACAAAGTAAGAAGTCCAAGGAAGATACAGCAGTAAGGAAAATACAGCAGCATTCTGACCATGTTGTAGGAAAACATTTTATCATCTCCTGACGTGCTACCAGTTCACATGGTAGATATTCAGCTAGGGCTGTCTCTAGTCCCTGGAAGAAGTGGTGCCTGGCTTTGACCTCTGGCTCCCCTTCCCCTCTGTAATTACACCACCTTTATTTGGGGTAGGTAGTTGATGCTCGCTGAAGTTCTCTCAGCCTTTGCCTGTTTCAGCTCAGCAGAGAGGCTGGGCTGTTGACACCTCTTTGGAGCTATCTTTCAGTCAACTTTTTGAAAAGCCCTACTTCAGGCAGTCAGTGGTCTACAGTACCCATTAAGAGTCTTTCACACAAAATATAAGCCGCTTTTGCCCCTTCTCAGTCCCTCTGCCCTTATTTCATCCTTCTGTGCAGTCCTACTACCTCATCAAACTGAAATTCTTGCACAGTTATGGGGGCTGCCATTGAGTCATTTCTTGAAAGGCTGGGTGCAAAGATATTTCAGGCGAACAAAGCTTCTTTCCCCATTGCTCTTGGCTACAGTCATCATTGAGCAAAGTTTTCCATCTGGAACCTTTGCATATTGGATTCTGCAGATGGGCATTTCTGTGTAGCTTCTCACTGTACCTCTTGTTTAGCTCTTTGACCTGCCACCATGCCCCCCTGCCTGGCTCATAGAAGTGCAGAAGCCAGACAACTTTGTCCTCAAGAGTCAGCTGTGGTACTTACACTAAAATGGAAAGTGGTGATTTGAGCCTCTGTCCTGGCTAATCTCCAGTTTGTGGGTCCAGGATGTTCAAATGTCACATCTGTACTCCCTGTCTTTTCATTCACAAGGATATGCTTTTTTATTTTGGTTTTGTGGTTTTTTTTATGGAAGGTGGAGAGATGAGAAAGAAACACAAAGACATGGGGATTTGGCTCTCCTAGAAAATCTGGAAATCCAGCTTTTCTTTGCCAGATGCAACAAACTCCCTGATTTCTGGTTGCAGAGCAACAATCTTGACTGTCAACCACTCCCAAGCAGAACTCTGATCAGAGAGCAGCAATACCAATCTTGCAGAGCTAAGAGGTACTGAAGTGACATGACAGCTTTGCACTGGCCTTCTGAGGAGGGATACAGTCCCCTACAAAGGGGACAACATCACCATAACTGATGCTAGAAGAGATTGCATGGAGGCTTTTATTCCCTGTTGAGTGCTAAAATTGCTCATGGGAGAGAAAACACAAACTCATATAGGACTTCCAAAAGGAGGATGACAAAGCACCAGTGAGCCATGTGGCGATCTCTTTTTTATGTGTGATACAATTAAATGCATATTTACACCTTTTGGTTTTTGTAAACAATCATTGTTTTGGACTCTCTCCTCCCTATCTAATATATTATTATTTCATTATATAGTTTGTTAAGCATTGACAGACTGAGTTTTATTACACTTCTGTATCTTTGCCTCTCCTGAGCACCCTAATTGCATTGGATGCTTTGAACAAATCTGTTCTTGGTGCATAGCAGAGGAGTGACATCTCTGGATATTTATAAAGTCTCTTTGTATAAATGATTTGGAAGCAGCACATGGCTTTAGAAATTATACCTCAGACCTGCTTTTCAGTACTGAATGTCAAATGTAGGTAAATAGTTACTGCATGTAAGAGAAAGCAATATAAGAAAAGGAAAAAGCTCTCTCAGTTTGCCATTTAGTACAGCCTTTTGGGTTTTATAAAGTGCCTACTACGCCAGGAACCATCTGAAACAATTTTACAGATCCTTTCAGCTCAGTCTCCCATAGCCCCTCCCTGTCCCACCTTCAAATTTTCTTTTATGATGAATGAAAAAAAAAAAATCTTTTTTTTTTTTTTTTGCTTGCCTCCCTCTCTCCAATTACCAGCGCAGGGCCATGAAAAGAAGAGAATAATTCTTGGTCAGCAAAGGATCTCCTTACCCTGATGAGCTAAGGTCACAAGCAGTTTAGCTGAAGAGGGTACATAACCTTTTTCTGCACCGTTAGGAAAAGCATGCAGGCAAGGAGTTGATTGAACATAATGTCGGCTGGGTTTTCTTTGCCAGCTCTGCAACCTGTTTTGCTTTGTCTTGCAGAGCTATTTAGCCATTTATTTTCCTTCCAAAATGCTACATCTCCAGAACCTCATAAGAATCTCAAGGGGGTATATCCAATTGGAAGTCAGTGGCGCTGATGCTCCTTAGTGTCTGTGGTACTTCTGAAAGGTTTGCCCAGCAGAAGCTGAGAGAACCCAGAGGAAACCTTTCCTTGGTGAAATTAGGTCTTCCTGAGGCAGTGGGTTCTCAGCCTGAGTAACTGGCCTGGTTTTCAACAGCTACTAAAAGGAGGTGCTCAACATTGTCTCAAACTTGGGATGCTTTGATCCAATTCAAACCCTAAATATCGGCTTCTGGTGCTATTATTGTGTGTGCAGCCATGCAAGAGGTCTGCTCAGAGCTGTCAGATATGACAAAGAAGGCCCAGGAGAACTGTCCCTCTGGAAGCACAACTGGAAGTCTTGCAGAGAACCTTACAGTAGTCAAAATGACAATAATGTTACCTGTATATATTTTGGCCTTCCTTCAGCATAAACGGGGTCAGCCACTGGAAGTCAGGGGCAAACAGATTTGCTTATGCATCAGTTTGTTATTATGTGCCGTTAACAGGCCTATTTTGAATAGCACTGGATTTGTGCATGTGAATGAGCAAAGATGTTCACTAGATTCATAGGTCAAAGGCTGATACAGGTTAAGCAGCACGTCTGGATGTAATCCAACCACTGTTTTAGAGGAGGGCCCATTTAGATCAGTTTACGAATTGATGATCAGAATTTTGTCTATCTCAAAAGATAGGAGAAGGGAACCACCCAGATTGGAAGGAACCTTTGAAGATGACCTAGTCCAACCTCCCACTCAGACAACACCAATTAGGATAGGTTGCTCAGGGCCTTGCTTGATGAAGTTTTGAATTTTTCAAATATGTACGCCTGTATGTCAGTTTCTCTTGCACTGAAAAACTCAAAACAACATTCCACATGCAGTCTCAGAAGTGTCAAGAAGATAGGAACAATCAGTTCCCTTGACCTGCTGCCTATCCTCTTACTGATACAGGCCAGTACATAGTTGGCCTTCTTTGCTACAAGGACATATGGCTGAATCACATGCACTTCTTGTTGACCAGGACCTCTTGGTCTTTTTGTGCAAAGCTGCTTTCCAGCAAGTCAGTCTCTGGCCTGCACTGTTGCATGGAGTTATTCCATCCTTTGTGGGGGACTTGACTGTTGCCACTTATTACACTCAGTCTCATAATCTGAAGGTCCAGAGTTCAAGCTTCACACAGGGCACCAATTGTCACAGCACTATCCAAACTAACCAGCTGCAACAAGACTTTTACCATCACATACCAGGTTAACTTCAATAAGTAGCTCCCATACCTTACCTGGCACAGCCACCAATCCCCCACAAGGTTTCAAAGGTTCATCTACTGTCCATGCTGTTTCTTCTTCCTCCAGAGGCCAGACCACACAACTCCTCCTCCATCTAACCCCCTCTCCCCCCATCCTCAGGGCTAATCTACTTAGTGGGAAATAGCTACAGCTGCACATTGTCCATGTCAATCAACCCACTCCCTTCCAGGCAAGGCCACAGCTGCATATTATCAATGCTAATCAACACACTGCCTTCATTCCTCTGCACTTGGCTTTTGCCTCTCGAGAACATGGTGGTCCTGTCAGCTGATTTTTGCAGCCTAGGTTCCTCTGAATAGCAGCCATACCCTCCAGCATGTCAACTGCTGCACTGGTTTGGTATCATCTGCAGTCTTGCCAGGAGTGAGCACTATCTCATCACCCTGGTTGCTAACAATCATGATAAATTATATTGGCCCAGTATTAGTCCCTGAGAGATGCCACTAGTAAGAGTCCACCAGCTGGACTTGTCACTGTTGATTGCCACTATTGGAACCCAGCCAATTTTCCCACCTCTCACCAACCATTTACCCAGTCCGTAATTCTCCAGCTGGGTTATGGAGACTCCATAGCCTCTCTGGGCCCCTGTTCCTTAACTTAAGGACACTTAAGTGTGTGCTTAAGTACACTCACAGTGAAGATTTTTTTCCTTATATCCAGCCAGATTTACTTTTAATCACTGATTCTGTTATTTTTCTGTGTACCTCAGAGGTGGGCTCCATCTTTCCCATAAATCCACCTTCAGTTGTAGCAGACAGGAATTAAATGCCTTTCCACTATCTCTTCTCCAAGCTGAAGAAATCTAGCTACATCCTTCTCTCCTCATGCAGCATGTTCTCCAGCCATGTAGCCATCTTCATAACACTGCACTAAACTTGCTTTACTTTTCATTCTCCTGCAACACAGGATCCAGAACTGGACACAGTCCTCTAGGTGCAGACTCAGAACTTCCAAGTAAAAGGGGAGTGAATGCTCCCCCCAACCTTCTGGCTAGGCCCGAGTTGGTCTTTACCTTCAAAGCAGAAGAGGCAATGAGAAGGCTCTGCAGGAGATGGGGACTGTGACATGTCCTGGGATCCCAGTCTCCCTGTCACTCAGCTTGGAGAGCTGCCTGATATGTACATGGTTTTCATTTAGACTATGTGGGTGCATTTCATTCTGACAGAAACCAGGACACAGAGGTGAGGACTTGTGTATGCCCATGGTCTTGCTCCTGTGTAATGTTTGGAGGCATCTGGGGCTACATACTCAAAAAGAGCTCCTGGGTCCTGCATGTTATGCTGTAGTCTAGAAGACTGCTCAAAATGGAAGCTGGCAATCCCTGCCCTGTGTAAATAGCACAGGGGTATGGCTGAGGAGACAGAGGGCTGGGGAGTCTTATTTTGACATGCACAGCCCATGCTTGTGGGAGTTACGTGGTAGCTGTAAATTTGAATCAGCAGTGTATGACAAATCTTATCTGTGTATTGCGCAATGGAACAGCCCCAGTGGGGACCAGATTAGATTTGTATGGGAAGCATAGTCAAAACTAGGCATTTTTCCTTTGGGAAATGTGCATGCTTTGAGCAGATGGCAGTGGGAAAGATAAGTAAGTAGCATTGCAATCCATTGGATGTAAGGGTAAGAGCTAACTAAGCGTACTGGTTTTGGCTGGGATAGAGTTAATTTCCTAGTAGGTTGTGTGGCCCTGTGTTCTGGGTTTGTGATGAAAACAGTACTGATAAGACACCGGTGGTTCAGCTATTGCTGAATGGTGCTCACACAGTGTCAAGGCCTTTTCTGCTTCTCGGGCTGCCCTGCCAGCAACAGGCTGGGGGTGCACAAGAAGCTGGGAGAGGACACAGCTGGGACAGCCGACCCCAGCTGACCAAAGGGAGATTTGATACCCTGTGAAATCGTTCTCAGCAATAAAAGCTGGGGGAAGGTGAAGAAGGGGGATATTTAGAGTGATGGTGTTTGTCCTCCCAAGTAAGTGTTATGCACGAGAGCCCTGCTTCCCTGGGGATGGCTGAACATTTTCCTGCCAAAGGGAAGTAGTGAATGAATCCCTTATTTTGCCCTGCTTGCATGTGCAGCTTTTGCTTTACCTACTAAGCTGTCTTTATGTCAACCCGTGAGTTTTCACACTCTTACCCTTCCAATTCTCCCTCCAAGCCCACCACAGGTAGAGGGAGTGAGCAGCTGCGTGGGGCTTTGCTGCCTACTGGGGTCAAACCATGGCATTGATGTTTGTGAGCAGTTCCATGGACACCATGTTAAAGACTGGTGCGAACTACAGAGTTTTTTCTTGCTTGAATTAAATAGTCTGGACTTTACTGAAATTTTTAGGTTTTGAGAGAATTTTAGGAACACTTTTCTTTTAAAAGAACTAAGTCAATAGCTGTAAAAGGAGGGCTGCCACTGAGCTTGCATGTTGCTGGAGCAAGGCAAGAAAACAAAAGCTGAGCTCCAGCAATAAACATCACCCCAGCAACGGTAATATTTGTTCAACAGTTTATTGGGTAGTCATTCCAATGTACTGGTCATGGCTGGTTTATCACTTTTAGATTGGTATTCATGCATGTTTTAGAAAATAGAATGAACATGAGAATTTTTCTGTTTGGTTGGGGAGGGTTCAGCTGGCTTCTTTTTTTCTTATGCATTCTATGTAATCCCACATTGATACCTTAATAAAATATTCTCACTACTCAGAGAAGGTTTATCATTGTTTTTAATTAAGAAATCATCATCCAGTATTTGACAGGCCATTTTCAGCCTCATTACAAATGTGTTCTTGATTAAATTTCAGGTATTTTCAATATCCTGTAAATCAGCGAAGAGTATTTTCTCTTTTCTACTATTCTATAGTAAACATGACAGGTACGATGTCTGCCAACAGCATGTGCTTAGCATAAAGTACAATAATGTTAATGGGGAGTTGAAACTGTAAACCTGCCTCCTCAGAGTGGTACTGAATTCAGTAGTCTCTCCAGCAGAGGAACAGTTAGGAAAGCATTGACCATCCCATCAAGAAGATTTCTTCTTACACAGAAAATAAAGGTTAGAAATCTTTAGTCTGTGGCCTTCTCAGGAACAGGGTTTCAGAGTTAGAGAGAAGGAGAAACAGAAAAAAGTAATAGAAATCAAAGCTGAGCAGAGGAACTCAGTATTGCATGCCACGCAATGGGGGTGTCAGTGTAAAAGCAAAGTATACTAAAAAGGGATGTGTGTGTGTGTGTGTGTGTGTTAGAGAGACAAAGGGAGTATCTGGAGGGTAACAAGCACTCAAGAGCTTTGCTGCTCAACAGAAGTGAAACGGCGAATCTAGAAAGTAAAAAGGAAAATCAAGACCTGTTGGCAGGAAGGATAAAACTCACTAATGGACCTCACAGAAACTGCCTGACTCCCTGTCAAACAGGGCTTAAAGGAAGAAAATCCACAAGACTGCTTCCTTCTATTCTGGAAGATGCTAGGCATCTTCTCTCCAGTAAGCTGAGTGTGCCTGAATAGTCTGACATTCTCACATATGTCTGTGACCAGTCATATCTCACACACCCTTTTCATGCTGGCATCTCCTTTTTCTCCTTTCTTAATAAACCAAATTTCAGTTAGACTGGCTGGGTGACATAGGCTGTTGAAAGATGGCCTGCGCTACGGTTGCCACTAGAAAGGCATTCTTTCATAGAATATAGAACATAGAACATAGGAATGCTGGATCTTTTCCCATGAATAATGTTCAGGAAAGGGCCTAAAAATAAAGGACAAGTACTGAGTAGGTTTGCAGGTGACAGTAATTACCATAAATATCTATTCTTCACACTGTATTTTAATCTATTTTAGGTGCTGTAGCACAATTCGAGGGAATTTGGAGCCTGTCTGGTTCTCACCATAGCAGTTCTCCTGGTCTGGTCTGGTCTGGCCTCATCTGGAGTGACTTCTGACTTAATGGTCCTACTTCACTGCACTCAGATGATGTTCCAATGTGTTTACTAACTCCAGACTAACATTTTCCACGCCTTTTACAGAGCTTTCTAAGTGGTGCATATTTTAAATAAAGGTGACCCACACTGGCATTGGCATCGGTTTTGCTGATGCCCAACAAAAACGAGCATACAAGCTGAAAAACACAGAATTGATTTCACATTTATTCACAGCAGCACGATATAAAATTGCAGTGGATTGGAAACAAAAGGAAGCTCTGTGTCTGGAAGAGAGAGGCTGAAAGAGTGTTTGGAAGTGATGATAATGGAAAAGTTAACTGATGCCAGAAGTGATTACACAGGAGACTTCCGTGCAGTGTAGCCTCCTTTCTACACTTTATGCAGCAAAATTCAGCAGTATCCAATCCTTGATGCCCCCAATTGCCCCAGCAATATTTCACGTTTCTGCAAACACTGGTTAATATAACATTTTCCTGCTCTGCTGCTTAAGGACATATATCAAAAAGATGGCTTAATTTCCAAAAGGCTGTGATGTATAATATGGAAATAGTGCCACATGTAAGCTCACTAGTAATACTTTGACCAGTGCATTTTGTTTGAACATGCTTTAATCTGTCAGCTTTTATTCCTGATTTGTGCTACAGTTATGTTTTTCCTTTGATCAAAATGAAAAAAAAAGAGGAAGAAAAATCACAGACTGGGTAGCTAAATTAATTCATATTTTTATTGGGACACATGATCCATGCTATTCTGTACTGAACCAGAATTTTAAAACACACTGCAAATAGGGTTAAAATGGTAGGGTTATATTTAATTATTTCAGCTCCTCCTTCTCTTGCCTGTCTGACTCATTACTCTCCTTTAATCTCCACAGCAAGTTAAAATTGAGTAGCAGAGGTGGGTAAACATCTTCGTTTTCAAATGACAAGGCTGAACTATGTGCATGAAAGTCTGATCAACAGTGCTGAGCAGGAGTTTTGTGTTCTAACATTTTCTCATAAGAAAATGCAGATTTGAGTATCATCTAATAGGACAGAGGGAAAGACAGGGGAAAAAAAGACATTTCCATAAGGCATAAAAAATGTATTTAAAAAGACTTGTATGGTAGTGTTCCAATGTTTCATTTTGAAACAATTTCTAATTTGCTTATTGTTTTGGTTGGAAATTTAAGCTATGATAATGACAAAATAGCTCTATACCATTAAATTATTATATTTTAAAAATTAATCATAAGCTTGCAATGTTCAAGTTTAAAAATACTCCACAACAGAAATGAAACCTTCTGATGATATCAAGAAAAGCTTCGAACAAACAAAAATAAAAGCTCTGAATCTTTTTTTATGTAGCACTTCACATGTTGTTTGGCTTCCTTAATTTTAAGCAAACAAACAGACAAACACCACAAAATCTTGTGAAATATCTTGTGGCACAGACAATTTTATTCTTGCCCAGCATTTGTTATGAGTGAAATTTACCAACACAGCTTCTTGAAACAAAATAAAGTCGTTGGAATTATTGGTGGATTAGACAGGATTTACTTTGCCTTACTTGCCAAGTCAGATACCAAGTGATCTCAAAGGAAACTTTCATATTAAGATTTGAAACTTTGATGCTTGAAATAACCTGAATATTTGTAGACTAGGGTTACTTTTTAAAAATTTTAATTTCTACTAGAAAATTATCTGCCTATGGAAATTAGATAAAATGGCAGGCAGTAGACCTTGGTCGGCTGCAGTCAGAAATGTGAGCTCTCTGAGAAGGGGTAGTGGGTCACTTTTATCTCAGTCTCTTGTCTTCTGTTAGATCTTAAAACCCTGGTATCATTTTTTGGGTACTGTGCAGACTCTGTAGCACAGAATGTACATCGTACATCGCTACTAGACTGGGTGCTGAGGACATGGATTGCAACTAGCAGGTGTTGCACAGCTGGTTGGGCTCCTGCTCCCCCAGCACCTTCCTTAGCCTAGGGGACATTTGGGAGCATAAAGAGTGATGGTAAGAGCGAAGACATGGAGAATGCAATTTGCAATCTGAAGCTGTCCTAAGTTAGTACAATGAGGTGGATTTTAACTAAGCCTGAGGTTGATAAGAGTCCTGGGTTAGGGTGTGCAAAGATGATAAGCAGATCCCAAAATGTAAACTCCAGTCTGTAATACTGTAATGGATAAAATAAACCATCACATTAGGCTCCCACACACAAAGCACTCTGTTTTAGACCAGGTTGATTGAATTGAATTAAACAGAGCTAAACTGTATTTTGAAAACAATTCATGCTTTCATGCACTGTGATTTGCCTCTTAAAGGAAAAAGATACTAATCTGTATCTTGAGAACATAGTGTAGGGTTTGCTGAGCTAATTCTGTGCACAGACTGCACTGTGCATTTTCGCAAACCATTAATGGGAATTTAGAGGCCTCAGTGCTTTCTCTATTGAATCTCTGTCTGATATTAGCACTTGGACAAGAGCTGTTCAACTCTCCCAGCAGCAAGGGAAGCCTTCGTCTCAGGGAGACCTGCACAAACAGAATGTGTAATAGTAATATCTTTAACCTTAGGGTACCAGAAATGGATTTAATAGCACTGGTGTTCATGCTAGGCTCAGAACCTAAATATCCCTTTCAGTTTATATAGTGTCCTCTGGCTGCTTTGAGCTGTTCCTGTAAGGTAACAAGCCCTAAGCTGAACTGGACTGACTGGTTAAACCAAATTCATCGCTGTTTTTCACTGCCAGAAAGACACAGTTGATCTGAACCATGATTTACAAATACTGAGAGTGTCACAACATTATCAAACTTTAATGATGTTGGAATTGGTAAGCTATCATAAGCCTGTTGCTAAGGGACACATACAGAAATAAAGGGGTTCAGGTTCAGCAGTTACCCCTCCATGGACTGGGAATCCTGTGTACATAAAATATCTGACAAGGATATGGTGCCCCGATATTCTGTTTTATTTCACTACTTAGTGGTTAAAACCTGAAGTTGGTGAGTGGGGGCAGAACATTTAGCTCTTCCTCATCTTCATGGTATATTCTAAGGGAAGCAGCTCTGCATTTTCAGAGGTATGCTGCATTTTAAAACACTTCTAACCAAGATCCCAAAACAACAGCAGCTCTCAAAGATATTTTTCCTGGATGAGCAACTGAATCTTTTCTAAAAAATCAGCAATGCGAGAGATTGTCTATAGGACCAGGTTATACCTGTCAACTCCCTTCTGCTCTGATACAGAATGCACTTACCTTGTCCTTCTGTTTACCTCTTTCTTTGAGAAAGGACATATTCCAGGTGTTGCTGTAGATTTTCTATTTCAAACAGTAGATGAGGTCATAATGTTAGGCCATAATTCTTGGTATTGCTTTTTAGCCAAGCATTTCCATCTCTCGCAAGTGACACTCTCTCTTTCATGGCTGCTGGGCTTTTGCCTACTATGACATACTTTGAATTCTGGGGGAAATGGCAGGATAAGAATACATTTGAGAGACTAGCACTTTAATCAGCTAACTGAGCCAGACTGTTATGCCTGGCATTTCCTAAGGCAGTCAAAAGGACTGGTTGCACCTTTCTTCCCTTAGCCCTGGAACAAAAATTACACCACCCTGTGCTTTAACATCTTTGGGGAGCTTTGATAGTCTATTGCAAATAAAATAAAAGTTCAACAACTTAGAAGTGTCCTGAATGCAACATGCATTACCTCCATCATATGGCTTCGGAGGTGGCAGAAGAAGATGATGAAGGTCAGTCTCTACTGGCTGTCCCTTCTATGCATAAGGAATCTCTTGTCAGGGACACCCATCAGTCTTTGAGATCTGGAATGCTGCAAAGTACAAAGTACTCCAGAGATGTCCTCATTGTCAGCATTTTCCACTAAAACCCTACAAGTACCATATGTTCTTGCACTCCTCCAGGTGCACAGCTCTAAGCATACACTCCATCCCTTTGATGTCAAGACAATGAAAATGGCCAAGAGGCACAGTGGAGTCTCCTGCTCCTCTGAGCACAAAAGCAAACCAACAAATGCATTCTGAGACAGATGTATCTTCCCAGCATGTCACAGGTAAGTCTTCTGCTTTGTTCGTAAGGTCTGCCTGTGAGTTTTGAGATGAACTCTGATATTTGTATAATGGCTCAATTCTCTTTATCTGATGCATTTCTGAGAAAGGATTTACATGTGCTTAAAAAAAAGTGTTATATCTCTCTCCCTCTCAAATTCGCCATTAACTTGTGTCACCAATAGGACTCTGGGGGAAGGGGGTGGAAGGAATAACATTACAGTTAAAGTAAGCATCATACAACTTATGACTACATTGACAATGTCTACAATACGAATGACCTGGTGGGTATTTTTTTCTGCAGCATTTGCTTCAGTCCATGCAGCTGATGATGCACGGTCTTGTTATGAACATGGCATATAATGCTCTCACAAGTATTGCTAGCTTCTCTTTGCAAGGCAGGGCCAGCAGGCATCCCTAATTATATCTTATTGACAGAAAAGGCTCCCAGGAGATAAGGGCCAATTACCAAATCCAGTATAGCCATGCTTGGGTTGGAGAAACAAGGAGGAGGAAAGAAAGCATGTAGAAGAGAAAGAAGCTAGGAAGCTTTCCCAGCTGAAAACTTTGATGAATTTTGAATGTTGCTGTGCATAGTAGAAAGCAACGTGATATGGCTTATATTTTGAAGGAGGCTTCAATGCTATGTGTTTAATGCAGCATCCCCTTTTATCACAGAACTACCTGAATGTTCTCTCTCACATGGAAGCATTTTTGCCTTCAAGTTTCTATCTTTTTGCATCATCACTACTCCTTCAAAATACTTTTTTTTTCTCAAAGAACACACAGTTCTCAAAAGGCAAAAACTCTGAGAGATCAGTGTGGAGCAAGAATTGAGGGACTGTGGTAGCTGAGCAATATTGAATCTTAGCCATGAGAGCACATGGATGTGAGAGAGGCTGGACGTTATTTTGCCAGTGGCTGGAGAACAGAAATGCCAAACAACTGTCCAGCTTGTCAGAATCACCGTGCATGAATATCCATAAGTGGATATTAATTTAAAAAATATTGTTATGCTTAGACTTCCCAATCCCAGCAGGAAGCCTTCAGAAAATGTTGCCTTTTGAAGTAATGCTGATGCTGTTTGCTATTCTATAACCTGCTACTCTATCAAGCATAGGTAGCAGATCTTTTGGAGGGTCCTGTGTATGTAGGATGTGAAGGTGCAAACTAGTGTATGGTGCTGTCTGACAGGTCTTGGAATTCACAGTGTCACCCAGTGGTGCCAGAGAATGCACTCTGACTTTGATGGGGACATGAGTGCAGATGTCACCCTGCTCACAAGCACAGTTTCAAGGAGGAGTGATAGCAAACATTCTACCAGGTTTATTTTTTTCTTTTGGAAATGCTGACTGATCAAAAAGCTAAAAGTTTCAGGAAGTGGGTCAATTTAGAGGAGAGTTTGTTTTCTAAATATGTGTGAAGTGTTCTCCTGACCCTTTCCTGAATGAAGATTAAAATTTTCCATTTGATATTACTTTTTCTTTTGCATTTTAGTGGTTCATTACAAGTTAGGACTACAGTGCTAGTTTAGTTTTCACTGGTACTTTGCTTGCTGTGAAGGAAAAGCAATACCTTTTGTTTTGCATGAAATTTTGAAGGTTAAGTCATTCAAGTTCAGTGTGAGTATTGTTTTAAAATCACAGTTTTTCCTGGGTTTGGTGCCAACAGAATGCTCTGATTTGGAAAAAGTATTCAATATTCAAGGAACATTTCTATTGAAAAGAGTCCAACAGAGAAGTAAATGTTTATGAGTATGCAGGCCCAACACTGTTGTCCTAATCTAAAATCTAGTATATCATTCCTCTGTAGATCCTGGGTCTCTCAGCATGCCTCTCCATGGATAATATATGTAACTAATTAAACCAGGCAATGATTTGCAGAGGTTTCTACTGACGTGCTTGAAAAGCCATTGCAAATTAGGTGCAGGTTAATGTGACAATTTTTAATTTTCCTCAGGCATTAAAACACCATTTGAGGCTGAGTAGCATCTCTGTTCTTTTTGGTAAAAGTCTCCTTGAGCAGAAAGAGTGGATCTGATTCAAGCTTCCATTATGTGCTGTGGGATCCTCTGTAGGATCCATTATCTGTTCTGGGATCCTTTGCCTTCTATTCCCAAACCTGCCAAAGATCAAGCAAAATGGATGGTCAACAAAGTTCTACCTCCTGCTAAATCTGTTATATCCTTTCTTTCCCTTTCATAGGCTCCCTCCCACTTCACATTCTGCTCTAAAGCATGCATAACCATAGACTGTAATACCAAATGTGCCATTATTCTGTGAATGGTGGGGGTTTTTTATTAACTACTGGTCATATAATATGTATGAGAGAAATAAGATGCATCATGGATAGGGGAGGATGTACCATTATCCCTTCCCCTGAATTAGTAAAAACACATTTATGAAAACAGAATAATTTTTAATAAGGATGGAATATAACAGTGTAGAACAATTAATCTCCTTTTAAACAGCCGTGGCATGTCCATCATGCTGGATACCAGTGTCCTCAGGCATTAGCTGTTGAGGCAGATTCCCAAAGAAGGTATCATTTTGCCATGTAGTTATCCTTAAAGAGTGGTGCTTGGAAGAATGGTGCTTCTCAAAGAAGTGGTTCCAGAGCTACCTGTGCAGCACACTGACCACCCATCTCACAGGTAAAATAAAAGTACGCTGCAGGAATAAGAACATGTATTTGTTATATATTCAGGGTTCAGGGCCTCTTCTGCTTACGGATTAGTAGGTGACCTTGTGTAATGAAGCTGGGGCCTCTTTGTGACATCAGAATACAAATTCATTGCATTTACCTGTTGGCCCTATTTGAGGATATTTTAATGGTTGTGGTTAGAGAGCAGGGATGATCTTAGGACAAGAAGTCTCACTAGCAGTTCGCTGTGCCTGCTGGGAACAGAAGTTCATGTGGGTTTGCACAGCCGGGGTGCTGCTTGGTCCAGTCATTTTGCAGCAGGAGAAACCCCTGGTTTGAAAGTTGAAGTTAGAAAGTGAAGGACAAGCAATGGCACTTCATGTCTGGCAAAAGCAACTTTTTTATCTTTGCAGGAAAAGCCCAGGGAGAGGTGAAGAGAGCAAGACAAATCTGATGAGGAGAGGAACCGTGAGAGCAGGCAAGGAGAAGGAGAGATAGCACGCAGACAGTTTGAGAATGAGACAAGGTGCAGATAAGGAGCTGTATCTATCTAATAGATATTCTTCCCCTAATTCTAATGGAAATTCTATCTCCCAGAGCCTGTCAGTGGAAACCTAATCCACCTCCAAGGGATAGGCAGCATTGCTCAAAGCAGAATCCAGATGACAACAAGGTCATTTTCATCTCATCAGCTATAACGCACAGCCTGGCATCTTCCTCCCTCCTCTCGCTTCCCCTTCCTTGCACAAGCTGAGAAGGAGAGGACAAGTTGAATGACAGGTAACACTTCTACAATACACAGCAGAATCTAGGGATGGCTCTTCTGCTGCTGAGGTGAGTTTAACTTTGCTTTTTTGAAGACTCGATACTCTATTGTTTGTTTTGGGCTCCAGAGGTGACCAAGGAGTTGCACGGACCAAAGAGTTTCTGGAAATGCCAAGTTTAAAGAGCTGGCAGGTGAACTGTCTTTACCTGCCTTCTGACAAACCTGTCAATGGAAAGCAGAGGATATATAACAACCTGGTCTCAATGCAGTGTTAACCCTGCCTTGAGGGTGAACTAGATGACCTTCTGAAGTCTCTTCAAACTGAATAATACTATAACCTCCTTGAACATATGAGATATATATATATATACAAAGTTCTTTGGGTATAAAGATAGATGACACAAGCACATGAACAAACAATTTATGCCTCAACCTTCTTGCCAAAAGCCATATCCTAAGAAACAGTGGTCACATTTCCAGGTATGAATGAATACCTCTCAGAATCAGGAAGAAATAAATGTCTGTCTTCGTTTATTTCATCAGTTTTATAGGATTGAAGTATTTTTATCCAGGTTTGTTGTGATTTGTTTCTTTTAGTCTTCCTTCACAAGACTACAGTCTTTCCAAAAAAGTGGCCAGATGCTTAGCTGTACTACTAAAATGCACTTCTCTGCACTAAGGAAAGACTTACTTACAAAGACAAGTGTGTTTAAACTCCAACTCATGCTCATGAGAAGCTGATATGATTACCTCCACTTACATACAATGTGCAAATAATGTGGCTGGCTTACCTTCTCAGGGATAATACTGACTTGGGGATGATACCAGCTGTTGTGAAACATACCCCGTAACAACTTGCAGGATTTCCTGGAACTGGTTTACAGTGCATTGTAGGAGAACTTGCTTCTTCCTTATGGTGTCACAAGCAAAAAAAATTTCAGCTTGCCACTCACATCGCTGAAACTCTTCTCACTCAGTAGTTTTCATTTCTTTTCTTCCTACCTGAGGGCCAACACTCAGCTCTGTCAGAAAAATGGTACTTGATGGTTTGTGGAATGTTTCTGCAGCAGGACAAAACCTGTAATGCTGCTGGACACTAGCATTTCCAATGCAGGTAAAGTATCCCAATCTTGAATAGATGGGATGACAAACAAAGGCTCTACCATTTTCCGTTGCTTCCAGACCTATATTTAATTCAGATTGTTGCATGTGGTCCTTGCCTTAGTTATACTGTAAGTGCACTTACTTGGGTCTTTGTATCTTGCTGATGCTGACCTTGCCTTGCTGCATTGATTTCTTGATTTGGCTTTGGACCTGCCTTGTCACTATGGTCTTTTTTGGTGATTTATGAACTGGTGGCTGATCCCAGTTACCCTCACTAGACTTGCTCTGCTTGCCTTTCTTTGGTACTAGAGGACCACAACCTTGCCAGTCAGGTCACTGTCCCTCATGCCATGCTACCTCCACTCCTGGCTCCCCTTCTTTTCAAGAGCAGCCTGCCTGTGCTTGACATGGACTACACTGAAAGTGCAGAGATGACCTTATATCAAAGACTCTGACAAATACTCAAAACTTGTGTGATCAGAATGAAGCACATCTGGTTAAGCAGTTTTCAGTGAACAGGACATTGTACTGTAGCTCTGCAACCACTTAGTCCTGCTGCACCCAGTCAGGGACTTGGACTATCAGACACTACACTCCCTTTTCCCCTGGAAATCTTTGAACTCCTTACTTTGCCAGTGCATGCCTACAACCATATATTAGTCACATAATTCCATATATCATTAATGCATAACCTGATTACATCAGTTGCTTCCCTTTGTTAATGACCTCCAGGATCAAGCTCAGCCTGACAGATGCCAAAGTATGAACCAGAGTGATGAAAGAGCATTTGGTCTTGGCAACCTGAATGTGTGGGAGAAGGCCAGGATATTACCCATCTTATTTAGATTGTTAATAAGAAGCCACAGTTCTGTAACCATTATATTAATGGACACATCTGCCTGTCTTGTTTAGGGAATCTGCTGCTGAGAGAGTTCTTGTGGACAGCTCAGTGCAGTGAGGTGTGAACGCTTTGCAGTTTTCCAAGTTATCTTCTAAAACCTGACTTGGGTATGGCTGCAAGGAGGCACCAAGCCCATATTGCAATCTGAAGAGTTGACCTACCCACTATTGTGTGACTAACAGGTGCTTAACATGGACACAGCTGTGCCTATGTTTTTTGATATAGTCTGGTAGGAGGCTAAATAGGTCCTAAGTAAGTGTCTGAAAAATCCGTACATAATTGCAGGCCCCCTGAGGATGACCTTACCCCTCTAAGTGCTTCCCTTGTAAAGACTGGATTGGCTCGCGGCGACGTTTAACCTACAGAGGCACCCCAAAGGTGGCATTTGGGTCAGTGGTGGGTTTCATCCACGCATCCTCAAGATGTCCCATTCTATGACCCTGTGGCAGAGCAGCATGCCACGACTGAGTGAAGAGAACGAGGGTGTACCTGAGGGCACTGTGCCACACCTGCCCTCTTTGCTAAACAGCTGCAATTGCAGCTTCCTGGGAAATCTGCAGTTGTCAAGGGGATCACAGAAAATTGCTGAAGCAGGGACTGAGGGGCTGGCAGCAGTGGATACCTGGCTTACCTCTGCCAAAGCTCTACTGGCTTATTGAGTAAGAACAGAGTAGGAATAATGGAGACCAATCCTTTGCAACTTGATAATCACAGAATACTCCAGCTGGGTTTTTGCAGGGACTCTGAATCTCTCTGATAAGCAAGCAGAGAGCTGATAGCCTGTGGTGCCTTATAATCTGTAGTATCCAGAGCACAGTTCTCTCTAAAGAAGTATATGTGAATAGTGTGGCATCAACCTAACCTAGTCACTCAGAGCAGTGATTGCAGTAATTTACACTTACAATTCTGTGACAATGTTAAAAGACTGAAATAAGTATCAGTACTTCTATCTTTTACTATTCCTCTCCTCAGTGGTTATTTTCATAGTCATACGGTTAGCATGGCGGTCAGAGACATTATTTCCATACCTCATTTTTCATATAGCTTTTGCCCTGTATCAGGACTCGAGACTCTCTAGTTCACACAACATTGTCCATACAAAATATTGGTATCGGCCATAAGCCAGAAATCCCTGCTTTCCTCCCATAGTAACTGTCCACACAGTAATACTGAAAGCTTCTTTGTTTCCACCTATGCTATACCCCTCTGAGTCCTTTTCTAGGTCTGCCCTGCAGTGGGTCCCTGGAGAACTCACCTGTCAAGCAGGCTCACTGGAGACCTTCAGGACTGGGCCCACTCCTGGGATCCTTACTCAGTATGACCCTGTTCTCCTGGCATGGCAGTCATGTCCGGCACATAAAGGAGTCATGGGAGTCTGCTGCTTCTCCTCTTTGGACAACCCAATCTTCTCTGAGCCAGTGGAAAGCAAACACACACCACTGTGTTTTTTCTTCCCTTGCCTATTCCTTGTAGAGGGTTCATGTGTTTGGTCAGGTGGAGGTATATATAGCGCTGCTAACCTCTCCAAGGTGGAGTGTTAGAGCTTATGTTTTTCATCCCCTGATAAACTGCCTTGCCAAGAACATTTTCTCTAGAGAATAACAGTGATTTTAGAGCCCTCCTGTTGATATTTAGCTGTGTGCTCATAAGACTTCTCTTGTTTTTCAGAGCTGATATACAGCCTCTGCCCAGAGCAGGCACCACAGACCACAAAGAGTTAGACCACGAAGAGCACCCTTCTCACAAGTGCAAAGGAACTTGAAAGAAGCAGCAGAAATAGCAGACAAGTGTATAGGAACATTAGTATGAGCACAGAGGCTTATGGAAACATCAGTGTTGTGTTGTGCTATTGCACTTATGGATCTGGTGACTTCGTGCTCCAAAAGGTGCAGACTGGACACGGGCTATGTGTTCCCATGAGAGGGTGGTGCTCACCCCAGCCACAAATACACTTCCTGAGCGCAAAAGCCCTGGTGCTTCTCTTGCTCGCATCATCTGCAGCCGGCACAGCAGCATGTGGGAAACTGGGTGGTCTGCCCCAGCTTGTCTGCACCTCTTTCTCTGCATATTCCTGCTGTGTGGAAGATTCAGGGACATATCCCCATCTGCGTGGGCAGGCATTACCTCTCCAAGATGATTTTAGGTCACAGTTCAGTGTAGAAAGTAGTGTGGAAGTCATACTTCAGTGGTAGAAAAATCTGGACGCAGAGCCAAGAACCTGCCAGACAGCCTCCTCTGAAAGGCAGGATAGCAGGCTAGATGTCTCCAACTCTGCTCCACTCAGGAAAGTCTTATATTCCTCTGAGAGTGATTAGCTTAGCTAATAAAAACAGAAACACAACTGCAATTAATAGAAATCACAGCTTAGAAAAAGTTCCAAAGAGTGAGCCATGCTGATAGCTTATAACTTACAAGACTCATCAACACTTAATTAACAACAGAAGCATTGCAAAGTTAAGTATATTTACAGTTGCAAGAGGCAGTGTCACCGCAAAGCTGGTCCTATCTGAATTCACTCTTACTTCTACTGGTAGCACTGGAATGTTTCATGGGATATGCGTGAATTAATCCAGCCCCAAAGCTCGCCCCAATCGTATATCCTATGCCTTTAATTATATTGCATAAATGTACACAAAAGGTGGCATTTATGATACTATGTTCTGTTGTTATGGCAACTGATATTCTAAAAAATGTGATAAAAATAAGCAAAAGAAAGCCATATAAGAATAAATGCATCATGCTGTTATAGCAACCTTTTAATGCCAATGAGGTTGGAATTACATGTATGGTAAGCATTGCTGGAAGCCTTCTACTAGGTGTGGTTGGGGTCTCTCCAATTGTGTGCCAGAGAAATCATGTTATATTACAGACTGTATATTGCTCAAAGTTTAACTCTTGAAATTATAAGGTACATTTTTTAGAAGATGATCAGTAAACATAAAGCAAAAATGATGGGTTTATCTCAGTCTTGTCAATTTACAGGGTTGCGTTTTTTTAACATTTGTAATATTTTCAAACTGTTTTTTCTTTCTGTATTATTCTTTTAGAAACACACTCATATGCAGGGTCTGCGAGATTTCTCTTAAAATCATGAAATAGCCCTAGGAAGAAATACATACATACATACATACATATATATATATACACACATACATACACACATTCCTCAAACTTGTTTTACTACTCCCAAGTGTCAATCAGTTTCTGTCACCTTTTCCCTCATTATTTTCTTCCATCTCTCCTGGTTGTTTCTTTTTACCCTCCATTCTCCCAGAGTTGTACTCAACCTAAGATAACAAGCGATTTTGCTCCAGGCAGGGGTAAAGCTAAATTCACAGGAATCTTGAGCTCTAAAGGGCTATCATACATCTATTAACGAATCTGGCCTCTCTGCTGATTTCCCTCAGTGAACCCAAGAAAACAGAATGGGGGAAATGCAGCACTGAGGAGAGATATTGTCTGAGAACAGAACCAAGCCAGTAATTGCACTTAAATATATAATAAGACTTCAGCCACTGTATACAAGGACACTCTGGAAACACCCTTTTAACAATGAAATGATAAAAAAAAAAAGAGTCCTTGCAGAGCGCTTCTTAGTCACAAGCCATAGGACCAATACATTTTTTGCTTACTGCAACCAAGAATAACTTCATCATCCTGTAAAGCCGCTGTGAGAGGAAAATCAGGGTCCAGTGCCTTTTCTTGCTTCACATGCCTGCTGGGAACAGATGTATTGGGAGAATGGGGAGCACGGGGATTTGTTGCCTCCCATTCTCTCTGCCTAGTGCACCAGTGGTGCTTGCAGGTTGTATGACCCAGTCACAGCTAAGTAGTGCTCTCCTTTTTTTTGCTTTTACTTGAACATCAATTTCTGCCTCCTATTGGCATGGCAGGAAACTGGCTATTCTTCCAATGCAGACAGATGCTTGCTTCAAAGCTTCAGCCTTTCTTCTTGCTGTTGGTGATGGGGCAATTTTTTCATCCTCCTGAGGGTGATGGCAGCTGGTGAGGGTGTACTTCAGACCCAACTCTTCCAGGTCAGTGTGCCACTTGGAAGCAGAGGTGCAGCAGGAATACAGAACTCACTGCAGAACTCACTGGTTGTGTGTAGCAAGTGCAGCGCTTAACCTGCCTTCTTTACAAAAACTGGAGTTTAGTTCTGATTCAGGAAGCCAGCAGAGGAACATGGGCATTTGCAAATCCAGCCTACATGGGTGAACTAGGCCCTTTAGCACAGGGGGAGTGCGGTGGCAATTTATCTACAGGGATAGTAAATGGGCTGGTCTATTGTGAAGGCATGTGATGGAGTTGCAAAGACGGGAAGGATGCTTTGGACTCCTGGGGGTTATGAACCATGGCAACACAAGGACTTAGTCAACACTAAGGGTGGGATTAACCTCAGCAGGGTTTTGCTGTGCAAACATGTGCAGTGCAAATTTTGTTGAGGCTTCTCAACAGGGCTTTCTTCCTGCTCATCTTAGAAACTTGTTCACAGATGGTACAAGCCATCTCTGGAGGTTCTCATTCAGTGGTGAGAAAATGGAGACAATTGGGTAAGACACCCTGTTTCTGGATGTCAGCTGGGTAGGATCTAACTCATAAATTTTAAATCGTGAATATAGCCTGCCTGGACCTCACTAGAAAGCACTCAGCTTGAGAAAGAGAAAGGTTTACAATGAGAAGGTGTGGCCCTTGGGTACCGAAATCATCACTGGGAAATGTTGGGATTATACCTTTGATAGGCTCAGGTATGGCTCAGCTTTGAGGTGACTTTGGCTGTGTTGTGCATTCCAGAGGGTTTGCAAAGCTCCTGTGCTTTACCTGTGCAGCATACATGTTGTGCACACCTACTGCAGGGGCACAAGAAATATCACTAAGGCTTTCTGCTAATTCCCAGGCTGTGCCTTAGATGCTGACCTTAGCAAGGATTAGGCAGGAGAGGATCCAGCCATAGGAAACCTTACAGGAAGAAAATCCCAAAAGTGGCTGAAATTTTTAATTCATTGTGATCTGTTCCATTGCCTCAGCTTTTTCTATTAGCACGGCTATTTCTGTGGAAAAGTTAATTTCTCATCAAATCTGGAGGTGGGGGCAGATGCTTGTTCAGTTTTCATTTATTGTTTCTCAACAGTGACAGCCAGCATTTGTTTAGATATTGGAGGTGGTTCATTTTTTTTCAGCTAAAGCCTCGAACAATGATCATCAGTCCAGCTTTGTTCATTTTCTACTAGAAAATATACACGTAGAAAACCAAGTTTCCAATGAGCTCTCATTCTTGCTCCTGCATCTTGATGGCTGTGATTCATTGACTTTCATACAGGCTCCTCCTTACGTTCAAGACAGCAGTGATTTTACATTTTCCCAGTTTTTACCTTCTCCTATTCATCCTCCCATTTTCCCTGTGTTGCCTAACCCCTCCTTTATGCCCTCACTCAGTGGGGGACTTTGGCTTGCAACATTTTGGTTTTTTTCTTCAGGTTTCCAAAGCTGCCAAAGCCCACCTGCCCCGCAGCCATGACTCAGGAAGGTTGTGAGTCTCCTGGGGAACTGCTGGCATATGTGCCAGCTCCTTGCAAGGATACTGGATAACATTTTAGACACCTGAGAGTATCAGATGCCCATGTTTAGGTGACTTATCCCTTCTCAAAATCAGCACAATGGTATCACTTCCTTTATTGAGATACAGATATATCTATTTCAGGATGTCCATCCTTTGTACAGATGGGAATAATCCTACCCATTTCAGAGTTTCATTATGGGGTTGTTCATTCTAGAGACTGTATTACTGTAACAATTACATAAGAAAAATGACATTCACAACCAAAAATAATTAAATCAGTACTGACATTGAACACAGGACTCATCAGTAGGTGGGTGATGGAAGTGATGGCTCTGTTTTGACCACTTGGCACCCACCTGCACTAACTAGAAAACAGGCACATAAATGCATTCACCACACTGAGCCTAGCTCCAAGATCTGGAGGGATTTCACTAGAGAAGAGAGGGATCCCTCTTTCCTTTTCATTCTTTTGCTAAGCCTGAGTACATCCTTGCCTGGAAATGTAAATTTAGCTTAAAGTTTAGGTGGTAGGAGCACTGTTTACAGTTCTGTTTGTTTACTGAGATCTTGAAATGCCTCTACAGAGCAGTCTACTCAGAGCCACTGAATATATTAAATACCAACAAGACACCTCTTCTCTCTAATCAGAACTGAAAGACTGGCTTCAGAACACAAATGGGATATTATTTTGTCATAATAGCAAAATAAAAAAAAATAATAAGGGAAAGAAAAGAAAAAAAAATATGCCCTAAATGGTTAATGATCCTCAGCAAGCAATCTGTCCAAAGAAGGAAAGATTTCTTTGCCAGTCTGACAATTATCTATAATCTTGTTCTACTTGGTTAGTGTTCCCACCCCCTCCCATCTCTGTCTGTAGACCTTCTAGGAAAGTTCATGGAAAGAGAATTCTCATTCTCACTGCACCCCCACCCCAGCCATTTCCAAGACCGAGTTTAGCTAAGCACTCCTTGCACAGACTGCTAATGCCTTCCAGGAACAAGCCCAGCATTTCCAAAGGGGGCTCAGATCACAAGCTACATACATACTCAGTTAAAATCCAGGATTAGGAGGGACATACAAGGATCCTGGGAAACCCAGTCTGTCTTCCCACCACTATTCAGAACAGTCTTCACATTGCTGTAACTTGGCCCAGCTGCTGTTGTGCATTCATCAGCTGGGCCGGTTCCAATTGTAATCACTCCTGATATGAGCCATTTCTTCTTTAAAGCTTCTTCTTTAAAGGGTTTTCTGTAAAGGTTCTTTAAAGGTTACTTGATTCTTCTGACCTTTTGGATTGCTCCCTGAAGAAGCTTTGGTGGTGTGGGTTCCACTGCAAAGTTACTGCACCCATGAAATATCCTTTCTGTGCAGTGATGTCTCTTCTCTGGAGCAGTGAAGTGGCTTCAGGATGACTGAATATGGATGAAACAGAACAAATTAGAGGAATGTAGTCCTGCGTGAGTGTGGTATCTTCAGAGAACTACAAGGCAGGGGTTTTCTCATGCCAAAGTAAAAACATTAGTTTGAAGAAAGCTGATCGTAATTAATTTCATTTTAGTTTTGCACTAGTTGGATGGTTTCCCAGACATACGTAAGAAGACCATCTTCTTCCTGTTTCTGCGTCATCTTCACTGAATTCCTCCTGCATCTGGTGGAGGAAATTAGCTTTTGTCTACCGAGTTTACTGTTTGCCTCTCTCATTCAGCATTCCAATGTGCTTCTGAAGGTGAGCTGCAGGATCTGAGACGCCTTGTTCTAGAGAAGTTCCTACTAAAAAGCAATGAACAGCCTGTTTTGTTCAAAGTCCTCCTATTAGGTAGTTTCAACCACTAGTGGTAAAAGAAATCCTGACAGGGTTGCCTGGTGCCAGTGACAAGGATGTAAGACCAGCCTGGCAAGTCCTGCTGAAGCCAGCACGGCACGTGGGACTAACACAGGGAGGGAGCGCTGTGACATTCAGACTGGAACAGCAACGTCACAGAAGCTTATATAAATGTTCTGGGATTAGGGCAAAGCTTTGCAGAATGCAACAAGAGATTTAATCAAAATTGACATTTTCTAGTATAATTGAATGACAACAAAGGCAAGGTGCTGCTGCCAGCAGTGGAGTTGAACCCAAACCAAAGGTGTATTTGTGGTGGATTTTAACAGCCGACTGCTCAAGCTCCAAAATTTCCTTTCTTTGGAAGAGTGAGGGATATGTCAGGAGGAAGGATCACCTTCTGTGTACCCTTTTTCTCATATTCTTTCCATCCCTCACAGGGCAATACTGGAGATAGGATCCTGTGCCAGAGAAATCTTTGCTTGTTCTGTTCCAACACAGCAGTTCTCTTAATTATCAGATTCACCAGCTGTCCCAGAGAGGATTCATTACAGTGGACTTAGAAAATATCACTTAATTATCATGAAAATAAAGGTCTGGGCTAAAGCTTCAAGACACCTGAAAGTGTACAACAGAGCAATAAAAAAAAAAATATCAGTCATAAAGCTTTTTATGACTTTCCTCTGCCATCACCTCAGTGGGCAAAGCTCTGTTGGCAATTTTTTTGAACACAGGCTGCAGCTGTGACCTAGCCTCCTGCTCCAACACAGAGGTTCTCAGACTGTGTCCTGCAGAGCACGTGGGACTAGTTGCCAACAGCAGCTGCCTGCTCACATGATTCTGGCTCCTTCTTTTCATTTCCAGCAGCTACAGATGAGTTAGAAATAGTTACAAATATATTTAAGTGCTCTCTTAATGGTACTTTCCCATATAGGCAATTACTAGCATTGGCACAGGGATGTCATATAACAGTGAATAGAAAAGGCACTAGCTATACACTTGTGGATTGTAGTGCTGGTGGTCCACAAAAGCTCTATGTTTTAAAAAAAAAAAAAGTCTCAGTATTAATGCAAAGAATCCCTGCTATAAGGACATCATAATTAGCTGGCAATGCTTAATCTTTTCAGGTCATTGACTCCTATCAGTGCAAATAGCCTTTAGGTTTCTGACTGTTGGACAGACCTAATAAAGGCTCTAGGTTCATTAATTCTCATGCTAATAATGTTACTAAATTGTTGTATTCATTTAATAACTTTCATATTCTTTTCATAACTTGGCTTTCAAAGCTGCAAGTATAAGGTGTCCCTTTAAGGCAGGCTCTGTTTTGTTGGGGGTGGGGGGCGGCGCTGTGGAAGCCAGTAATTGCATGATTTGTAGATCAGCTTCACTTAGCTAAAAAGATAACAAAACAGAAATTATTTTTCTTTCTGTCCATGTCACAAACTCAAGAAAGGGATCTTGGAGGCAACCTGCACCATCTTTTTCTCACATTGGCAACTGAGACTGTACACATTCCACTTCTAGCTGTACGCATCCAAGAGACTTAATGTAAACCATACCCACTAAGGTCTTCTCCTGCCTCCCAGGCAACACACCTGTACTTGGACTGACAATGAACTTCATCTGACAGACATGATGAACCATCTGAGGAATAAGTTGTTCAAAGGTGCAAACATTTTCTCAAATCTTCTTTATCCTGAGATTTCTTTGCCCTGGATCTGGGTTCCCATGGAAAATCTAGGACAATCTTACAGCCTACATCAGCTGTCAGTAGCTCCAATGAATCTATGTGTAGGACAAACCGCTGTAGTGTAGGGATATCGCAGCCGCTCCAGTTCCCTTGCCTTTGTCTGCGTTCTCCATGGTAAGGAGGCATGCTGCAGGAATGAGAGGGTTAATTCTGCAGCACTGAGGACTGGATCCACACTTTGAATGCTTGCCAGCAAACAGGAGAAGGATGGGTTAGTGCAAGGTAAAAGGGCAATGACTTTGAACATCATTTAATATTTTATTTTTTCTGTTGGGAATAGGAACTGTCAATAAATGTTTAAGACAATTGATTTCCAGATAGAGAAAAAACAATTACGTTTTAAACATCACTTTTCAGCAGGCATGGATTATAGAGTAACTGGATTTCATCAGCAAAAGAGCAACAAAACCATGGGTGATTTATTCTCCTCTGCTATTGGTCTTTCTGCTGACCTTTACCAATAGAGGTAAAAGCTTTTCTTCATTGCAACCAGCACAACCTTTACTGCCATGCTGAACAGAGGTAGTCTGTCATCCAATGGAGTTAGCAAACCCCTCCTCAAGACCATACCTCACTTTCAAATCCAGCTGTTTGGATAGAAAGAAGAGGACATTACAGCTTTTCCTAAAAAAAAAACAAAACAAAACAAAACACAAAACCAAAACAGGATAAAAGGGAAAATAGATATGTAAAAAGGCACTAAGAACACTATTTCTTCTCTCACACCAGGCCTGAGCCTATCAGCACAATCTGCAATCAAACCTTCAAGGACGTCAGAGTTATTGTCAACTTGCACAGCTCTCCACTCAGACTCCTGGAATAGATCGAAGAATCCTAAATGTTGATCATAACCAGGCTTGCCAAAGGATGGGTGTTTGACATGGAGCAGCATCCTTAGCACAGTCCAGATGGCTCTTTGAAGAGCTTTTATTATCCTTTGTTTCAGTGCAACAACAGCTCTCAATGGCATTTTTGTTTTGTTTTGTTCTCAGGCTCTGGAGAGCAGGAAGCACATGATTCTGCTGTGTTCCTTATATACACAGTTCAGCTACCACCCTGTCACCTTCTTGTTCCCAGTGCAATGTGTTAAACATGCTATTAACAGATGGCTATTACAGGATCAGAGAGAAATAGCTCCGGAGTTCAGCAGTCCTAAGGGGTAGCAAATGGTCCCAGCAGGAAAATGTCAATTGAGCTTTATTTTCCTGGTGTGGCCAGGCTCTTTTCAGCCTACAAGTGAACTGCATCCTCAGCAAATGCACAATCTCATCACAGCAGAGGCCTCTCAGATTCTACTCAGAATCTGCGTTTGCATCATCATGGCTATGAGAAGCAGTAGCTGATTATTCTGGCAGTTTTGAACACACAGAAGTGCAAACAAGTTGGGCAATGTTTTAATGTGCATTTCCCAGGGCCTTTATGCTCTGCTCTACTGGAGTTCCTCGGCAAATCCAGAAATGGACCCATGTTTGTACCTGCTGATGGATAGAGCAATAAATCTTCACATTTATTGTTATTCAAATAGTCTACAAGTCAGCAAAAACTTACAGATGTTCCTACTGTCCGTATGAACGTCCCTCGGATTCCTGCAGGAACACAGGCAACATTTGCTTGATTTGTGCTCTGGAATTTCCCATGATCAGTCCTTTACAATTTTTTGAACCTCTTGCCAATTCAGGAGCTATTTCTGAATTCACATGAAGGCAAACTCCACCCCCAGGTTTGCTTGGGCCACAGCAGGGCAGGATGGAGGAAAAGAAAGCTGGTGACCCAGACAGAATTATTTAGCCCCAGATTTGAACTTTGGGCCACAATTTGAGCAACATCAATCTAAACTGCAAATGTCTTCCCCAAATAGCTGTTGAAGATAGTTGTCAGAGTGGCTTACGATGTGTTGTTTTACCACTTGTTTGCACATCTGTCATTCCATAATGTGTCTTCCTGACATTTGTTGTTTTCTCAAAGCAGTTTTATAAATGGGAAAATGAGGAAGAACATCAGACGTGAGAAACTTCCTAGCAAAGGACGGAACCAGTCCAGGAGATAGCAAAAAGCAGAGGACACATATTATTATGAATTATTCTTCGTTAAGCTGAGTAAGAGGCAAAAATATATTCAAAATATATTCAAAAAATCTGCCAGTTTAAACAGCAACCAAAAGTATTGCATGCCTATCTGAAAAGTATTCTGTCAATTTGAAAATCTTTCTCACCCTTTTAATCTTGTTTAAGTCAGGAACTTTTAAAATCACTAAATGGAAGTGTAAAAATCTGTTTCTATAGTGTATCTCAGCAATGTCTGGTGACTCTTCTATTTCCAATGAAAAATACATTATTATTGAGAATACCTGTTTTGTGAATGAAAAGAAATAGCTTGAACATGTTGACCCAAATCCAGTTTGAGCAATTATATTCTGCCTGAATATTTTTTCCAAAAGTGTAATTAGAGCAATCTTATCTTATCAGACTAGCAACACTGAACATCCTGCAGCAGCATAAACTGACATCAGCTGTGGAGGATTTAAATGGAGAAAGATCCAGAATGGTCAAATCTAGACAGAATACCTGAAGGACACCTGTGAAACAAGAATTCCAGCACAAAAGAAAAATATCCAGCTTCATAAGAAAAAGAACAAACTTGAAAAGACCAGTAATGACTGTCATGTCTTCTTTGACACTGCTGATGTATTACAGGAACAAAAGGGCAACTTCTACAAATTAAAACTCTGAAAATTATGTGATGTCGGCAACATCTCAAACGAGCTTTTGAAACGTGGGTCTGAATAAACACGGGATTCATTTATTCTAGACCTTCAGCCCTAACATATTTCAGAAATACAGTGCAGAAGACTAATTTGCCCAATATATGCAAGCAGAGATACTCTCAAGCAAAGTAATTGCACAGATACTTGTATTAATAGCTACATAAGCAGACTCTCCTGTCCTTTTCCTTCAAAAACCTGTTACCCTAGACTATTACTCCAAAAAAGAATGAAACCGTCTGTGGCCACTAACAACATAATTAATAAAAGCCAAATTGGTTTCCTTTCTGAAAAATGAACCATGAACATCTTCACCTTACAGATACCATTAACAAAAGTTTTAACCTCCCCCAACTTACCCCAAAATGAAGAAGTTATTTTCCCCTTCACAGACTTTCTTAAATGGGCCCTGTGGTGGGTTGACCCTGGCTGGATGCCTGGTGACCACCAGAGCTACTCTGTCACTGCCCTTCTCAGCTGGGCAGGGGTGAGAAAATATAACACAAGGCTGGTGGGTCAAGATAAGGACAGGGAGATCACTCAGCAATTACCATCACGGGCAAAATGGACTCAACTTGGGGAAAATAGTTTAATTTGTTACCGATCAAACCAGAGTACGATAATGAGAAACTGAAACAAATTTCAAAACCACCTTTCCCTCATCCCTCCCTTTTTCCTGGACTTAACTTCACTCCCTGTTTTCTATATCTCCTCCCTGCCTGGTGGCACAGGGGGATGAGGAATGCAAGTTGTGGTCAGTTCATCACATGCTGTCTCTGCTGCTCCTTCCCTCTTAGTGGGAGGACTCCTCACACTCTTCCTGTCCCCCAGTGTGGGGTCCCTGCCACAGGAGACAGACCTCCATGATTTTTTCCAACATCAGTCTTTCCCACAGGCTGCAGTTCTGCCTGAACTTCTCCAGCGTGGGTCCCTTCCATGGGGTGCAGTCCTTCAGGAACAGACTGCTCCAGTGTGGGTGTGGGTCCCCCGCAGGGTCACAAGTCCTGCTGGCAAACCTGCTCCAGCCTGGGCTCCTCTTCCCACAGGCCCACAGGTCCTGCCAGGAGCCAGTGCCAGCATGGGCTTCCCCCAGGGTCACAGCCTCCTTTGGGCATCCACCTGCTCTGGCGTGGGGCACTCCATGGGCTGCAGGGGCACAGCCTGCCTCACCATGGGCTTCACCACGGGCTGCAGGGGAATGTGGAGCACCTCCTCCTCTCCTTCTGCACTGACCGTGATGTCCACAGAGTTGTTAGTCTCACATAATCTCACTCCTCTCTCTGACTGCAATTTGTTATGCATTCCCTCCTTGCACACAGCCAGCCCCACCCCCCTTCTTAAATGCATTATCCCACAGGTGCTACCATCATCACTGATGGGCTCAGCCTTGGCCAGTTGTGGGGCACTGGCTCCATTGGACATGGGGGAAGCTTCTAGAAGCTTCTTACAGAAGCCAATACATAAAAAAAACCCACAATACAGATTCCCTCTGGTCCTTCTTTCTGCTAGAAAGCCAAACTGGTGAGCAGAGCTGGGATGGTGTTTGGATGCAATAGTAGACAATACAAATAAGATTAAAATGGAAAGATAAATCTTATTAAAAAATTAAGATCAGCCTGTGATTTCAACTCAAATTTCTTTGATCTAGATATGAACAACTTGGTAGCTAACCTGGAACAGCTCTTTCCCTAAAACCAAAACCTCTGCTGTTTGCTCTTAAGTACAATCACCCTTCTGAGAGTTCATCCTATTTCCCTGTTGAAAATCAGGACAATTCATAGTTAACAAATGGGACCAAGCTTTTGCCTGTGTGGTTTTATGAGGAAAAAAAATTGTGTATTTTTAAGTCCCCAGTGAAAACACTGGGAAGTTTTGGGGTAGTGTTAAACTGAGTTAACAGGGCACTTGCACTTCTGAATTGATTCAGACTCCTGAAATATTGAATATATTGAAGGAAAAAAATGTTTGGGCTCCCACATCAAGGAGAGCAGCAGGTATTTTCTTTATGTCAAAGGTCTAGGGCAGGACCCTTGCTTGGAGGTGCTACATTGACTCTGGGCATATCCTGGGCAACACTCTACTTTGTTCTTCCTATTAGCTTCAGTTTTTCATCTTCCAAAGCCACATGCAAAGTCTCACAGCAGTTGATCTTTGGGGATCATTGGTCTACAGTAACAAGGGTTACATCCAAATGAGATATTATCTATCCACTTCCATGACAGCATTGTACAGTGGGTCAGAATATCAACAAATCTGAAAAAAACACTCATGATGCCCAGGCAGCAGACAAAAATGCAAATCTCTGGGAAGAGCCCATTAAACACTGTAAAAGATTGTAGGATGCCACAGATCCCCCCGCAGATTCATAACACTAGCAGACCTCTGTGTGCTATAATATACAAATGTAAGGCATACACTTGCCAAACAGACTCAGTGGTCATAAACTAGAGGTGGAAAAATGAGAGGCGTAATGCACAGCTAGAACCCAGAGGAGACAAGCCATATAAATCATGGGGAAAAAAAGGGAAGAGGTTTTTTTTTCCCCCCCCCGCCAAGATCCAAAATGTGAAAATGCATGAAAATTTTACTTCCTCAGACTAGCAGGCTAGCACCTCTCATCCAAAGGTCACAAAGACTATTTGTTAAACCTTGGGGAAAAGAGAAAGAAGGTAAAAAGGGCAGTAGTCTACAGCAACATATAATTACATTGGAAGGGTTGGAAGGATTAAGTCCTAGATAGGCTGCCTGGCTGTGGCTACCCCCGCGCCACTGATAGCTTCCTCAGGAACACTTTTAGGCTCTGACAAGCGTGCACGTGTGCAATAGCACTGTGCCATCACTGTTTCATCTAACAGCAGTCAGAACAGTGAAGCTACAAATGGACCTGGTGGAATTTCAAGCATGTCTATCTTCAGATCACTCTCTTTCATTGTGGCATTTGGCAGTGACATGTAGTGGTTCACAGGGTAGAGGGAATGTCCCGTATTAGAAACACTTTCTGGTCTGATTTCCAAAGTAAAGTTAATGTGATCATTTGGTCTATGGATGTGTGCCTTTATTGCTGCTTCTCCTCTGAAACTTCAGACCCTTCAGTGGACTTGACTGAATTTGAGAGTGGGGTAAAGGATCAAAAAAAAAAACATTTCCAAGTTTCAGAAAGATGAATAGGGAGAAGAGGGGGTGGGATCAAAAAAAATGTTTTTCTTTACAATTTTTGTTCAATTTGGGATCACATGATGGCGACATCATCACCAACGCTTCAATAGGACAAGACATCTAAGGAGAAAAGAAATACTGCAAGCTTACATGGAGCTAATAGGAATTCCATTTTTAAATATTAAATCATCCAATGAAAGCAAATTCTACTGACAATTAGCTTCCCTGGTTCTCTTTCTTATGCAGATGCATGTTTTAGTATGTAAACTTGTGCTTGTTCTGCTAGTAACACTTTGATGATTCTCAGCTGCATGTTGTCTTTTCTGTTAATGCAAAGGATGTCACCTATATGACTCAGGCAGACAAAGATCATCTCCAAGTAGTCAGCAAACTCAGCTGTCCTTCAGCTCACCCATGAGGGTTGGCAGCAATACCTTTCTTGGAGAGGCTGCTCACTGTAAACTCTGCGAAGCTTCGTGGTTGTTCCCTTTTCCCCTAGTAGAACTAACAAGCTGGGAGCAAGGTGATTGTGAATCATTCCAGCATTATTCCTGATCAAGTTGATTTCCTCAGATTAGTTTCTTTGTGGACAGAGGTTTTCAGAAATGCCACCATTTCAGTTGCTTCTGTCTTGCGCTCTGAAGAAAGCAATCAGGACAAAAAAGTAAGACGAGATGAAAATGCAGTGATTGCCCTGCTTCTCCCAGTGTATGGTTGCTGGACCAACAAGGTGACCAGCAATAGGTTGCTGATCAGAGCAAGGCATGTGGTTATATTAACACTAAGCACACATGTCAGCTCAAATGGCCATTTTGGAGAGGCACAGATTGATGTTGTTATTACCTGAAGTCACTGCACCACAAGTGCACATGACAGATAGGTTAACGCACCCATTTACAGTCATTTGGCCTTGTCTACCACCACTTCTGGACTTCACAGTGCTGAGGATGGCATTCTGACATAAGCGAGGAGCCCTAAGGGAGGGGAAACAGCCTTCAGACTGACTGGTAATTAGCAAGACACTCCCACTCTAGCAGAAACAATGGGTACAGTGTTGCAAGAACATTATTCCACAGGAATGTCAGTCCAGGGCCTTTCATCAGCGTTTAAATTCAGCCCCTTTTCCTTTTTAAAGTATGGTTATGGTCTGGAAAGTGAGTCTGTAAAATGAATTCTTAGTGTTCCCTATTTATTCCCTCTCAGTGACTTCCATAGCAAACATGCTTCATTTAAAACTCAAAAATAAGGCTTTCACCTGCCAGCAAATACAAGTCCAAAGCAATTTCTCACAATCAAGTTATGTTCTTTCTGTTTCATACATCATCACTAACAACAATGATTCTGGGGTCAAAAAAGAGGAGGGGGGGTGTGTTTTCATGATGGATGTGGCAACATGGAACAGAGCTCACTTTTGCCTGACTACAGTGCTGACACTAGTAAGATTTTATTTGTGTCAGTAAAAATAAGGGCTGCCGTTAAGGCAGGGAGACCTGGTGCATGAAGTGCCATTTTTATCACCACTTTCCTCAGCATAACCTCCCTTTAAACAAAAGCCACAAAACAAGAATGCCTCCCCAATGCTTCATCTTGTTTAATTCAGGTTGCCAGAAAGCAAGAAAATTTCTCACAGACAATGCCTGCGCCGTCATGCTACACTGGTGACTCATAATTCTGGTGCTATTTATTTGAGTGTCCTAATTATTGGTTCATGGGAACAAACGAACAAAAGCACAATACGTCGGTGCCCCTTTGCCCAGTGCCTACTCTCTGCCCACTTGTGCAGTTCTGAAGCTGAAAGAGCTTCCTTCTGAATTTGGAGGTTCATGATTGGTAATGATCCACTTTACTCATGGTGCACCACATTAGTGTTGAAACAAAGTTTTCTCGCGTACTGTGTTAAAAGAAGGAAAAAAGGAATGTTATTCCCCATGCTTTGTAGGGAAGGATTCAGGGACACAAATCTGGACCCAGAGTCTTGAAAAGACCAACCTTTATGCACCTGACCCTCAGATCCAAAACAGCATGTGCAAAGAGACAATTCAAAATGGAAGAACTGTTTTCCTGTCCATGATGCCAGCTAAACCTGGATGGCTTAGAGTTAGAATTAGGTCACAGGTAATACTGGGGACAGGTGCATCCTAAAATTTGCCCCTCTCTTTACATCTGTCCCACTGCAGGTAACCCTTCCGTAACCTTTTCTACCTCATTGGACTTCTTAGATTAAGGAACTTGAACAGAGATGGGAATTGAACCTTTCTTTCTTGAGAGATCACTAACCACCAGGGTCGGGACTATTCTGCATTGAGATGAATGGGGAAGTGACAGATTCACCATGTCTCCTGTTGATGCCAAGTCAATGTGCAGCCCAGAGGCTCACTGCACCAGAAGGAAGTAAGGAAGGAAGAATGAGCGTGTTAATCCAATGATTTTGGAATGCTTAAGACAGAGGGTATCCCATGCACCAGTCTCTGCTCCAGAGACAGGCATCCCATGTCTCTTTCTTATCAGTTTTCCAAACTGTCCTGGGGCATGGGCTTTTGGGATCTGACCTTTTATCGTAAATCCTGATCCTGTATACTGTTGCATCCTTGTGTGATCCCCCACTGATTTCACACTCAGGGCAAGTAGGGAAGGTTGCACAGTCACTGAACATGTGGACAAACAGCTCATTCTGAAAATGAGTTCCAAGTCCCCTCTTGCCCCTAGCTATGTGAATAACGGCACTGTGCCTTTAAGAAAGAATGGTGGAGGCATAGCTGGGAGCTCTGCCCATTTTTCTGATCATTAGAGGAAGACCCTAGTCCTTCTTCAGGTCTGTGGCATATTGAGCTTACCGCTTTTGGTCCATGGTCATGGAGGAGTGTAAAATGAACCCCTGCTTCGGAGCTCCTGGCTCAGGCACTGCTCCTTAAAAGCAAAGGCTTGTCACAGAGTGAAGTCAAGGCACTTTAACAATGAGAAAAGCCTGACTCACGCATTCCGCTCACGGTCTCTGCATCCCTGGGTTTTTTTAATCAGTTTCATGCTGGGAAGTGAATCAGGCCCAAGATTAAAGCGCGTCCACATCTAAGGAAAGGTTTATGAGTGTGTGTATGAGCGCGCACATGTGGGCGAGGATTAAAGCGTGAAGGATAAGGAGAAGCCAAAAGTGAAGTGTTTTGAATTACCATTTTCTGCTCAAAAAGCTCTCTGCAAATTGCCCAAATAGATACTCTTAGATGAAGTGTCTTGCATCTGTTCCATGGCAGGTAATCTTTTGGAAAAAAAGTGTCCTATTATTGAGAATGGTAATTATTTCATACCAATTTCTTAAGGACAGGAAAAATCAGCGGTCTGCTTTGGCCAGTTTGACCTGTTAGCTATTTCTTGAGAGTTCTTGTGATTTTACTAGCTTACACGGAAAAAAGCTCATGGCCTTCCTTTTGTGAGGCCTTATTGGAAAACACGGAACAGAAAATTTTGACATGAATAGAAACAAGTCTGCTTTGTCAAAAACATGCAGAGCTTTAGTGCTTTGCACTCCAATAAATCAAGACATGAAATATTTCTTTTGGAAATTCAAACTTTTTCTCTATGAAATCCTACTGAAGTTGTAGTTCAGGTGGCTTCTGCTCCCCCATTCTCACTATAGACTGAGTTTCCTACAGGAATGACATCTCATACAATGCATCATCATCTGTGATGCCTCCTATTCAGAAGACACAAGGCACAAGATGGTACACTGAGTTTTGGAAACCACACTTTTCATTGAAAAACTGTCAAGAAAAGCTCTGCATCTCATTCTTTTGAAGCTTTGTATTTACTAGTACCACAAATGGTTATAGCAGCCACTGTTGCAACAGAAAAGGGCAGGGGGAAAAGAAGCTGCCGACTAGACACAAATTCTACAACAGATAAACCTTACAATTTCAAGCTATCACTAAACATTATGGGTGGTACCTGGAGTACAGGACAGATGGACCTGGAAAGGTGATTTGGCAGAATAAGGGACAGGCTACAGAGCCATAGCCTGTTCTGTGCTGAGAGGTTTAAAAGGCAGCCTTGGCCTCCAGTGCTGTCAGCTTGGTGCTCGTAAAATAGCTTAAATGCACTTTACATCTTTCTTTAAAGCAGCAGATGAGTGTGAAATGTGGCAGAGAGGAGTTTTCAACTAGTCAGCTCCTTTGAATAACAACTACCTCCCTTCCAAAATTTAAATCTTGTTCCCTTTACTCCTCCGATTCATTCTCTCAGCCTTTGCACCATTTATTTTTCCTCTCTGACTTCCAGAAACAGTCATTCACGTGAATGATGAGCAGGGGAAGAAAAAGTGTGGTAACTTAGCTTTGTCTGCTTGCAATTGTTGCTGCAGCTTCAGCTGCTTGCAGTTGGCAGTTTCACTGAGATCATGATGGACAAAGGACTTCATGGCACATCCTGCTGAGCAGAGTAACTGCAGAACAGCTCAATCTTTGCCATGGAGACAGCGATGGGGAAGAGTACATCTGATGAAACTTACTTGAGACCAAATGAAAAAGTTGTTTCACCTGTAAGAAAGCAATTAATTACTGTGAAAGATAGAGCTAATTTTGTGCTGGAACAGTCTGGAAAAACATACTGTAATCTGTTGTGTGTCAGCTGAGTTACAGCTTTTGTCCATGAAGAACATATATTAAAATTCAGTACCTTTTTCAATACGGAGTGGTCCCTGGTAAGAGCCATCTTCCAGATAAGGCACTGAGTCCTTCAAGGTGGAAGCTCTGGTTTAGGGGGAATATCTCTTGGAAGTGTTCTTGTGAGCTGATAGGCCTCCTGTTTTCCTAAGTGCTGAGGGGGAGAGGAATAAGAGAGAGGGAGATCATCACCAGAGCAGTTGGACCTTAGCACAGAGTCACTGAGAGCCCCGTTTCTAGTATCACAGGCAGCATATTAAATAAGCCCCTTCATGAACATCTCAAGGCACATCTTGCAACATTTGGGTTTTCTACCCTCCCTAGCGTTACTGGTTCCAGGCCCGTCCCAGTCCTAATTTCTGACCTACACTGACTTTCTATGCATTCCTTTCCTGTTAAATTAGGTTCAAGGGAACCCTACAGGAAGAATAAACTAGTTGCTGAATTTGACTTTATGTTACGTTGGTAGCAGTACGTTAGTGAAAGATAGACATGTTGGATCACCTTCTTCTAAGCAGCCTGACTACCTTTTGGTCTGAGCACGATATAAAAGGCAGTGGCTTCTCCACTTGTTGCAGTCCAGTTTCATACCACATTTAATAGAGGAGGTGCTTTCTAAACTAGTGTTCCAGAAAGAACAAGCCTTGGCATATTAGGCACTTTGAGAACCACCAGATCAAAATTTGGGGGGTTAATCTTGATTTCATGAAATTACTTTTTTTTCTCCTTTCTTCTACCACTAAATTGGATGGGTGGATGGGGGGGTGGGTGTCCCTCTTTAGTATACTGTGCTTGCAAATATTGCTTTTTCCTTATTACTTTCCATTTTTTTTCACCCATACACATTTCAGGATTTATTGCCAGGACGGGACTTCACTTCCCCTGTTCCCCATTATTTATAAGAGAATTGCAAGTAGCAGATACCTCAATGGTTTTTGTCCTCTCTCCAAGCTTATTGCTCTCTTCTGACACAGCTGACTTTCAAGGCTGAGCAAGCTTCTCAGTACTGTTTTGAAATCAGAGCTTTCCTTCTTCAGGGGAGCAGTCCTTGGCAGTTCTGGGTGCAATCCCTCTAAAATGACACTTCCTAGGACCTGCTGCTACAGCACAAATCCTTATGCTGCTCTACACCACTGTTGCATGTCTGCAAAATTCACTCACAGAGCATTCAGGTTGCTCCTTACTTTCTGAGGTGACCTTTCACAAACACACCATGAGTGCTGGAGACACTGCAATTCCTTATCCCTTGTCACTGCACTACTTAAATAGGAGAGATTGCAAACCAGGTGAGGCCCCAACCTCTTTACTTGTGATGTTTGCTGTTAAAAATGTCACAAAGTTTCAACAGGATCTTTAGAAATCAGCTAGCTGTTCCCGGCTGTTCTGCTACCCCAGAACAAAAAGTGCTGTTGTAACATGTACGGAGTTAGAGAGAGGGTTAGTTTTGCAGACAGAAAGGGGATCCAGCCTACAAAAGGCTTTATGCCCTGAAGAATTGTTTCCAACATCAGCAACAAACCGAGGGAAAGGACCTGCTCTAATGCCTTGTCTGTGCCTCAGTTTTCTATCGATATTTCAGAATCACAATCCAACTCATCTGAAAAGGAACAGAAAAATTAGCTTTTTTTTTTTTTTTTTTTTTAGTTTTTCAGAGTGATCTTGCTACTGCTCTTTTAACGGATAGGCTTATAATAATAGCATCATTTTCTCTCACTGCAGCTAAAAGAGGAGGCAATACATTAAAGTGAGAAACTTCACAGGATCACTTGAACTAATGAGTGTCACTCCGGTCAGAAAGAACCACAGGGAAAGAGGGGCCAGCTTCCCTAAGAGGCCCTTTGTGGCAGTTCAGTAGCTCAGCTGCCACTCTCTGCTTGGAGTATGCTAATGCAAAGAGATCAGTCCAGAAGTGCCTGTGGGTAAAAGTGAAATCCAGCCGAAAGGGCTGAGCGAGTTCAAGCCGTGCCCTATTTGCCAGGCTGAGTCTTGGCACAGGGAAGCAGGGTCCCTGCAGATGCTGGTCTTTAAACTCCAAGGAGCAAAAGTGCAGCAGACTGCCCTGGGGCAGACACGTTGCTCTAGAGCACCTGTGTTTTGTTCTAGCTGAGCCTTGAAATTCCTTCTGGAGGAATTACATCAAGGGGACTGCGCATGAAAACCCACACGCAGTGCCTACATACAATAACCTGACAGCACAGGCACAGAGCCCCAGAGTACAGCTATAACTGACACATGACGGACAAAGATCAGCACAAAGAGGTGCCTGTAGTTGGGCTTCTAAGTCTTTATTAGGTTCCCAAAATAAATGTCTGCATTTTTTCAAAAGAGTTCAGCACCGAGGAGATCCTATTCAGAGTCCAGTTCTTAAGTATGGTTACCATTAAGCAGGATATTCAGGTCCCATATTGGGAAGCCCAGATTAGCATAACCACATGCAAATTTTCACGCAGCACAGAAAAACCCCAATTTCAGAGTATAAAGTCAGGCTTTTAATAGCTCTTTTTGATCTTCATATTAAAAATCAAGTTGCTCCCGTGAGCAGCAGCGCTAACAAAGCCTGGGTTTCCATTGATTTGTGTCTTGTGACTGGATTTCCAGGAATTTAACAATTTGAAAGCTCCAGCAGAAGCCTTTGCTGCCCTGGAGGGCATGGAGAAGGGTGTGCTCTGGACTCATGTAGCAGAATTGCTCATAGTGGACACTGAAAAGAACTTTCTGGGCAAGTATTCTCATGAAGCTTGCAGGAACAAAACGTAATGGAGACCTCTTTTTTCTTTCAAAGTTGGATGCATTTAGAGAAAATTACTCTGAAATTTTTGGAAATTAATGGACTGATAGAGTCATCAGAGAGACTTCTTTTATTTAAGAAAGTAAGACAAAGATTGATGCAAGTTTATCTGCAAGTTAATATTGGACAAATAGGAATAACAATTGTCAAGTACCAGTAATTGTAATACATCGCTACATTTGGTTCGTCTGCAGAAATGTCTCTCTTTCACAAAAGGACAGGTACTTTCTTCTCTACTCCGGTCACCAGCCTATATACATTTTCCTCGGTGGCTATATATAAGAAGGCTTCTTGCGCAACTTGCGCAGTTAAGAGAGAACAGAGACTGGAATGCTCCAGCCAGGAGCATAAAGTTGCATAAAACCCAAATGTTCTCTTTTCCCTCTGTATTTTCCAACACAACCTGGGGTTAGCCACACAATTTGTCAGATTTTGTGACCAGCACTGCCTGCGTGATCCCAGCATCCTGGAACACTTGCAAATCTGACCCTTGCCGCAGTGCTGTGACCCATGTTACTGTCACAATTTGTTCACTGACTCTCTAGCTTGTTCATGCAAATTCTGCTTGGATAATTAAAAACACAGTCCAAGGTTATGTTAATAGCCTTTCTGAACAGCCACACTTATAAGCTTCCCATGTTGACAAATAACAAACAGGAGTCCAAAGTAGTAACAAGCTTCTGGCATCCACACGGTAACTTTGAAAAGTCATTTTTCATAACACCACACATGCTTGAAGAACCTTCAACTACAATATGTAGTGCAATAAATAACAGCTTATGTCTACTTTTACAAATAAAAAACATAAAATGAAAAGTCCTGAGGTATTTGGTGTTTACTAATTGAAGCAAATACAACTGCCTGTTCTATTATATCTTTCTCCACCTCACTCCCATCATCTGCTTGCATCTGTCTCTGGAGCCAGCACTGCCTCTGTGCTGCCCATTCGTACATGACCCAGAATCACGAGGTATTTATCAGGGCCTCCAGCTGCTACCACAATATAAGTAATTTTATCAAACTAATGTTTTATTTATCTGCACTTAATGTTCCTTTTTAAAGGGGAGAGAATGTGGGAATATTAATGGAAAAGTTGGGGGCAGGGAGCTGAGCTGAGTTATTAAAAGTTTCACAACTTGAGCTTTTAAGCTTCTCTGCCTGAAGCTGCTCAGATTGATGTGAATGCGTCCATATCTCTCATGCAAATTGTCCCAGAGGCAGCTATTTTGGGTAGAGTGTATATTCATTGTGGTGTCACAAAAGGTCGATTAGGTCTGCCGAAATTCCTGGTTGATGCTGATTGACTGCGAGTGACATTTAAGTCTTTCAAACTTCCTTATCTAACCCACTCTTCGCAGGCTGAACATGGATGTGCATCTTATGCAACCTCACAACAGACACCCCGAGCTGCAGATTTAGGAGCTTTTTAATTATCTGTGTGTAGGGAGGGGAAGAAACTGTGGTGATTTTCTTTGTGTGCTGAGGGGAGTTCTTTTCAGCCTGCTGCAGGAAGTGACACAAAACCCGGTGAGATGAGTAACAAGGGCTCTGCTCCCAGAGCACAGAAAATGGAACGGATTTTCCTCAGACGTTCTCACAAAAACACACCTGTCAGCTAACAATGAAGTGGAAAAGCATCTACACCTGACAATCCGGCTTGTCATGGAAAGCGCTAACCAAGTGAAAGGAGAGGAGTGAAATGGAAACCCTTTTGAATCCTGAAGTCTGGTGTTTGACTTCACGTGGACCCTGTAATTTCTACCCAGTGGTGCCAGCTACTCCAGGGCTGTGTATCTTTACTTCGCTAATCTATTTTGCAAAACTACCAATTTTCACTTCATCTTGCTGAAAAGAAGAAACTTAATTTCTACCTCTGAAACATAGTTTTGCAAAGAAAAGTGATGGTCTGTTTGAAAACTGCACATTTTGGAAAACAGGGTCTGAAGAAAATATGACAGCACTGCAGCACACACACGCATATATGTATAGGAGTGAAGAGAAAATAACACTGATGTCTGGTCTTCACTTTCTGTGTAGATTTCTCTAGGTTAAACTCCAAGACTTGGCAGGATGTCTGGATCTAGCAATTGGGCGATTTGGGTTGAAATTTACCTCTGCTTTTAGATGCAGATGAAAAGGCTTCCAGCAATGAATATACTGAAAGTGGATGGAAGGAGCCCAAATCCTTTCTCATGAACTTCCCACACATTCCTTTTGTGTGATGAATGTGGTCACCTGTGGCTGTGTAATTTCCAATATCTCAAACAATGCCCAGAAGGGTAAGCACCTATTGGTTCTAATGATCAGCAACTTTTGGCAGGCATTTAAGAGATTTTCAAACAACCCTTCATCCCTCACAGCTGTGACTGAATATAGACTGAAAAAATTGGCATTCCCTCTGCATCCTTTGACTTTAAATATAATCACTTGGTGGCAGTGATCGCATACATTGTCTTTAACAGTGGAGGAAATTAGCTTTAATTTAACAAAGTGATTGCATCTTGGCTTTCAGAGATGCCTATTGCAGCGTTATTCAACACATCAAGCAGCCCCTGGGCCCAGAACAGCTCCGTAAGCAGCAGAACACCACTCTGCACACTGCATCTGTAACTATCCCCTTGGACAGCTAAAAGGCAGCTTTGGCTTAATGACTCAGGAAACACGGCACTTGTCATAGTGCCCCTTCCCACTCTGCCTGGCATTATGTGTGTGTGAAACCAGACTTTGCTGTGGACTTCACTGTGGAGCATGATTCTGGGAATTTGGGGAACAGCATGTTTCACCTGAAGTCTGTCATATGCCCCCAGTGCTTTATCTCTGCTGTCAATAGATCCTCTTCCCTTTTTCTCTTGTTCATAAAACCTCACCGCTTTGGGCTTGTTAGGTGCCTGCTTTGCTGCAAGTATGCGTTTATTTGCTTTCTTGAGTCAAGGGCCGAAGAAGGTTATAAAAGCATAGGTAAACACAAGTGTAATTTTGAGTCAGAGGAACCTTTAGCAGTTACAGTAAGATGAGAGTAAACATAATCACTACACAGTCAGACCATTTTCATTTATTTGTAACACCTCAGGGCAATAACTGCTTTGACAGGGCTATTTTAAAATCATTACCCTACTATTTTCTGTACCCCATCCATTCAATTTCCCACTAAAGATTAAATAATCCACTTGGAGGAGAATATCTTTTTATTAAAGTAGCATTTAAGAAACAGCTACTGAGCTTTTGAGGAATTGAGTATTTACATTCATATGAAAGAAGAACTGTAGCAGAAAGAAGCATCTTTTCTTCCAGGTACTGAAAATACAGCTATGATTTAGAGAATCTCCTCGCTATTGTAAAAAAAACATGCTCTTTCTCTCCCACGGGAATTCTTCCCCTCACACGCAGTACACTGCACTCTTAGCCAGAGACAAGGAGAGACTACAAACAAACATTAGCCAAGTGAGCTTTTCCCTATTCAATTTTTCAGTTGACCCTGCAAAACAACTAAGGGCAGACAGTCGTTGACTAGTTGAAAGAAACAAGTTGACAAATAAAACACATTAAATCGCTTTGCATATTCACCATACCAAAATACCTAATACAATGTGTAGTTGATAGGAAAACAACTTGGACTGACTTCGTGAGCAGTTGTTCCTGCAGCATTGTGACCTCAGCCCATGCCAGAGAGCTGCATCCTCACAGCACCAGCCAAGCAGCCTGGTATGGGGTCCATAGGTGTGTGGCCTCCTGGAGGGGTTTTCTTACAGGCACGGACACTAGCGGGTAGGGAGGGGTAAGGACATACCTAAAGCCTAAGCACTTGCAGTTCCCACCGGAGAAAGGGAACTTGTACGTCCCCTGTGTGACGTGGGATCCTACTTTTGAGTGTGGGATTTCAAAATTTGGACTAGTAAAATCTGTTTGTGTATGGTAACATTTTTTAAGTATCTGGTCCTGTGATTTATCCATTGTATTGTTGATATCGATCCTGAATGTATAGTTGATGGATTGGCACTTAAGTACATGTCATTAAGTAAAATGATAGGCTGCTTCAGTGCTGATCTAGTTTAAATAACATGAACTGAGTGGTTTCTCCCTTCAATACACTTCACACAATTGCCCATTTTTGCAGACACATGGAAGCTACAGCTGTGAGCTATACCTCACAGGTTAGACCAAATACACATATACGATGGTGAGAGATAAACCCACAAGTGTGTAATCCCACTGTTTCCTTCCCCATCCCCAAGTCTGGGATAAAATAATTTTGTTTTCCCTCTTTCGAGGCAATTTTGTGGCACCTGCGGTACCCTCCATGGTAGTAACAGTGAGATGAGGAAGCGAGCGAGCAAGGCTGCCTGATGTCCCACCAGAATCAGGCAGGCTGGAGATATGGTGGCAGGTCACCACCGGGAAGGAGTGACATGAACCCTGACCATGCATGTCCGTGTTGTCTGGCCCCAACCCCAGCTCCTGCTATACCATGGGCACCTTGACAGCTGCCAGCAACTCCAAATGACTTAGGTCCCAAAAGGGCATGGCTAACTTAAGTGCTTCTGCTCACAGCAGGAAGGCTTTTCAAGGCCGCTTGATTTCTTTGTGAGACTTCATAACCCTAGGCAACATCTCCACAAGGCAGTCTCTTCATCTCACTTCAGTTGTGAGCAACGCTTTTGCTGGGAGGTTGTCCCTTCACTTGCTGAGCCCCTGATGTACTTAGGGGTTTCAGCATCTCCACATGCTTGTGCAAGTTATTTCCATTGCCATCTTGGGATACTGTGTTAGATGATGATGTGGTGTCAAGTAACATTATGTCCAGAGAGATGTGAAAAGACAGGCTTTGACATACAGTGCCACTTCTTTATCTTACCCAGCCTCACGTCTGGTGATTAGTGCTCCAGCTCAACTCCCCTTTAGGGCCACTGGGAAAACCGCACTTTGTGAACTCTGTGAGAGGGATCCTTTCCTCCCACCTCTGGATGCCTTCTTTGTACATTCAAAAGCTTAAAGAAAAGGCAGGAGCTCCTAGCACTTTTAGTGGTCTTGATACATCATTAGACACTCTTGCTTCCGGGAAACATCCCCATTGGCATCCCTGCAGAGGAAGGGATGGGACACTGCATCCTCCTTGTGGCAGAAATCCCCACATCACAGTCTTCCTGCTAATACCCTTGTGGGGAAATTGTCAATGACGAGGTCTACCTCCCTCGAGTGGAAGACAGGCAGTTGCAAAATTTCTTATTACCTGAAATGAAAGCAGGACATATTGTACTTGGCACTATGCTGCTAAATCTAGGGACATCAATGAGCTCAAGGAAATGACTGGGAAAACAGTGTCTTAAAAGCTGTCCCTAGGTCTGCAGCCAGTCCATGCCTGGGGAAGGTACTACACTCAGGAGCTCACAGGAGACACCCACACTCCTTCAGATAATTTTCCCTGAATCGATATTCTTCTCCCTCTACTTTCCTGAAGTAGTATGATCTTCTTAACCGCTGTCATTTCCCTATTGTTCTTATCTTTTTCCATTCTTGAGAAAGAAAAAAAAGGAAAAGGAGGAGCAATATTTTCTCTCGGCAGGGCTCGTTGTAGATTGCGAAGAATTACTGTGCCTCAGCTAAGCTTCTCTGCCTGCTCTTGGTCCACTAAAAAGAGAAACCTCTTCCTCAGGGGCTAAAGTTGGGACATTTTATTTCCAAGAAATGACCAGTTGTCACATTTCAAATAACATTTGGTACTTGTCTGCAGCAGCTTGTTCACCCACCCATGGCACTCTGTGGGAAGCGGCAGATCGGCTCTCCTTTGCAGCCGTATATCATGTTAGCCATCCTTGTCAAAAGCACACTTCATTGCAGGGTTCACAGTTTAGGTTGCTGCTTTCACATGAGATCTCAAGCCCTATTTCAAGCTTTTTTCTGTTATATTGTAGACCAGTGAACATAATTTTCTTTTATCTTCCTGCCTTATGGTAGACATTCTTTTGTCCTTAAAAGTACTTAGGTACAAGCTGTGCACAGATCTAAAAAATAACAATAATCACAGTCTAATGGAAAGCTGAAGCCATTTGTATGAGAAAGAAAAGAGCAACAACCACAAAACTAATGCAAAACCAATGGAAAACACACTCATCTTGTTAGTCCTGACTGTGAAGGGACTCACTAGTATGGCTGCAAAATACTGATTTCAGAATTTAAGACTGGTAGTAGGGACGATTGGAATTTCTCCCCTGCCTTGCCTGTTGTCACATGATGAAAAGCATGCATTCTCCTTAAAGGTTTTTCTTTCCATCTAGCCTGTGCTAAGGGATTTGCTGTTTTATACTAAACCCACATTGCCTGTTTCAATCTAAAAGCTTTGTTCCCCTCCTGTCTTATGTTTAGAAGCATCACTGAAGTCGGTATACCTGCTTGGGTGGAGACCTTCTCCCTAAGTCTTGGCATTTCTGAGGATCCTGGCAGAACTGTGTTGTCTGCTCAAAAATTACAGTGATTGGTCATAGACAAGAGAGGCACAGAATCGACATGTGCAAATTTTGATCCTTGGTCTTGCTTGAACACAGAATAGGGGCAGTAAATTATTGGCAGGTCCTTGAAAATATTTTAACGTCGCTGGCTTTGCTGGGACTAAAGTGGACGTGATACACGGCACGGGAATATTTTAGCCAAAGTCAGATCAAATTTTAAGATATTCTGTCATCAATAAATTCTTATTCTTCATAGTTAGTCTTAAAAGCGATTTATTTTAAAGGCAAAGAGGGCTTATCTGCAAAGTAAGAAATTGCCCCCATCTGACACTTTGTTATGCAAACTTATTTGCGTAGGAAGCACTTTGGTATTGCAGTGAAGGGGCAGAATTCCTGCTAGGTGCTGAACACTCATGGCCTTGAAATTCTTTTAGGCATGTTTGCCCTTGGGACCATTCACATACTTGAATTTAGCAAAGCACCCTTAGCACATACCTGGATTGGGACCAGAATTCTTACCATATGTAGGGTGTCAGCTGGTTCACCTTTAAAAGTAATTTTAAATGTTGACTTGTGTAACCTTCAGCATGTCCCTCCAGATGAAAATGATTCAGTCTTACCCCAGTAGATAGATCTCCTTGGAAAGTTCATGCATAAACTGTGTTTAAGGAAAATAGCTTCTAATTATGCAAAGATGTTAACAACCATCCCATCTGATTGTAATGAGGATAATTTGCATTATTCCCAAACAAAAAAGCTTCATTAGAAGAGGTTTATGGCTGAAATGCATTTTGCTACAGTCCAGCTAATGATCAGAAAACCATTATTCTACTTTCTTTACAAAAGTTCTACTGCTCAAAAGAGTTGGAATGACTGAAGGTGAACAGTTAAAAGTCTGCCAACATATTCCCTATCACTACATATCCTTCCATACTTCACCATCACAGTTTCTTAATTTATTTAGTTTTTATAAGCTTCTTTCTGCTTTTTGTGTGGTTCCGATAGAAAGACACCATTATATTTACATTGCGGGTTTAAATACAGTATTCTCAAATATGCTGTAAAGGTCTCTGAAGAGTCTGTAATCCCAGGATTATTTTGGTTATGCAGAGGACGGTAAAATCTTGTACCAGTATTACATGGTGAAGCAGAAGAACACTTTAGCTATTAGGATCAGAGTGATCAATCCATTTGTATGATGAAATGCATAGATTATATAATCTAGGGAGAGCTCGTGTAGGAAAGTTTGTGTTTAACAGCATGGTTTATGAGCCTATATGGGATGAATGTACACACTGCATAATAAATAATCTCTTAGTGCTATGAGCTGAAGTTTAAAAGCAGCCTAACAGAGTTATGCATCTGACTCCCTCATGTCTTTGAAACCCTAGACACAATATACTAGAAATAGGAAAGGGACTTGAATGGTAATTACAAGCATATTTTGAAACCTATAGAGGGGAAAAAAATGGATTAAGGGCATTGTAAATTGAGAAAGGGGAGAATGATGAACTATGTTTTTTGGAGCTAAAGGACCAATATACTTTTCTGGCTATGAAAGTTTATATGAGTTATCTGGCAATTGTACAGTATGCTTGTAGAAGTGCTTTCTTTCCAGAAAGCTCTAACTCTGTTCAGGGTTTGATAGTTTGTTTCCTTCTTGAAAAGTAAAATTGGATGGAAGGCAGAGGGAAAGAAATGCAGCTGGTGGGCATATGGGTTTCTTCTTGTTGTTTTTTATGGAGTGAATATTGTTGAATTGTCTGTATCTATACTAGGAGCTGTGATGAGGGAAATTAAATCCCTCACCTGCACATGGAGAATCAGCAAAAGGATGTAGCTTCTCTGCTAGTGTTAATTGGTGTTGTTAATGAAAATCAACAGAGGATCAGTGGTTTTCACTACCTGAGAATCCCATCCAGAGTGCTTAAATCTCTTCTAATAATGTACAACAAACAAGTGCAAGGTTTGTGTTGTATTATGATCAGGTAGCAGTTGGATGAAATGTATTTATTGCAAATATGCATAATGTAACTTAGAATTAATAGGGGGGGGTATGTGTACAGGTATGAAGAGAAAGACCTGACTTTGGTTTTGTGTTAAGCTATATATTCCTTTATATCTAGCTATTTAAATGTCAGTTAGTTCAAGGGTTATTTTACTGTCTACACATTTTGTATTTTTCTGTAGATATTTGCTTTGGCAGCCCTAAACACAGATATGTGGAACTTCCTCGTGCATTGCCAGTAGTAATCACATTCAAAAGGTAAGGAAGTAATTTCTGTGTCAAAGGGAGAACTCCTGGGCTACACGCTAGTTGCAGAGCCTACAATACTGAAAAACATAGATAGCCCTTCTATTAACATAATTTTTAAATCCCAGTGAGGCTACTTGAGCTTTCATCGACAATAACAAAGAAGTGAACACCAGAATCAACGAAGCCAAGGTTTCTATGGATTTGTGTATTGTGCTCAACTGCAATTTCCAGGGGAATATAACTTCTCATTGAATTGTTGCCTGTATCTGGTGAGTTGACCCAGGATGGATTCTTCATGGATTCTCTAGTCTCCAGTAAGAGATGGGCTCCTCTTGCAGTTTTTCTCACATCTATGGCTCTCAAAGTCTCTTTTTTCTAGCCAGCTATTTGCATTAAAAATTAGGAGCTTAATTATGTTCTACGTCTCTTCCCTTTCCATTAAATTGGATTGAAATCAGGCAGCAGGTTCAATAGTCATTGGGGGGAAGGGATTCAAAGTCACACAGATGAGGCTAACTGTATGCATACTGTGTACATAAGGAAAAGGAATAAAATAAAGAAGTTCCCAATTCAGGCAGCTAAAACTGCAATCATTCTATGACCTTCCAGCATTGTTTCTCCCCATATTCCTTCCTCATAATACTTTGCTGGCCCCTCTTCTCTAATGCTTTGTCTCACAGTTCCTACATTTTTCCTGCCACCAAGTGCATGCATCTCTTTCTCCCTGTTCCTACTCCTGTTTTTCTCTTGGGAATGTGTGTCTTATCCTTTCCTCCCTGGAGGCTGATAGCTCAGCAGAGTTGCTTTTGCTCTGGGGTTACAATCTAGAAAACAAAGCAACAGAGGAATTTTGCTTTGAAATGAGAAACTTGCCTAAACACACCCAACACATTCACTAGGAACACTTTTCCCTCCCTCCCTCGCCTATATACATTCGGTTCTCTTAATTGTTCATCTCTATTCAAAGCAATTTCCTTGGCATACATATTTTCATTAAATGTAATGAAGGAAGGACAATTTAGCATCCCACCTGTGACAACTCACTGATTCAGATCATGATGACCTATTGTGAATACTTGGGCTTCAGTCAAGATTTTGATTAGTGGAAAGAAGTAACCTCTGCATAATTAAGATTGGAGCCTGGTTTTATTTATTCTTAGCCAGTTTAATTTTAAAGTAAAAGTTCCATTAATTAGATAAGAGATGAAGGCACCTCCATAGCACTCAGTGGTGGACTAAGTATTTATAGTTGGTCACATTCACTTCATATTCTGAAAAGTTTGTCATGTCTGTAGTCTGCAGGAGGGCGATAATTTATTTGTAGGTACACTAACATAAAAGCAGAGAAGCAGCTTGTAAAATATGGAGTTTGAAAAATCTGGTGTAAATCACATTTGGAACAATTTGAAATGATTCTTCCTCTACTGTCATGCAATAGCTCATGAATGGTTTGGCCTAGAAACTTCAAATATGATTTATTCAAAAGGTCCTCATCCCTCCCACTCTGCATAAAAAGAGGAGAGAGCTGGTGAACTTGGAAGGTATCCACTGGAAAAGTGGAAACAGTAGAGCAGCTTGATAGGATCTGAAATAGCTTATTAAGTTTGTCCCTGATACTATAGGCTTCTGAAGTCACAAAATAGAATGGACAGCAGCAGTCTCCTTGCAGCCAGCTGTTCTTTTAGTCACATGCCAGCACCAAGTCTTAATTCATAGGGACTATTAATATCAATATCACCATCCCACACAAACAGCAGCCTGGCATGGACCTTCTAATTCTGTGACCCCTCTGTTAGCTCCATAAACAACCATGACCATAGATACACAATCATTTTCTCATTGATTTTTGTTGGTCTCCCACTCTCGTATCATCATGAGAGCATCCCATAAACATTTAGGGGTGAAGAAAAGGAGTTTTTCCTTATGATGTATCTTCTAGCATCACCATGTTGCTGTTGATGCCATCCAGGGTTAAAAAACTCACTGCAACAAAGTAAACAGCATAGCAGTGATAATAAGTGACTGGAGCTTTAGCAAGAAGGAGTACACAATGAAATCCAGAAAGTAGCTGTCAGATAATTACAGAGCTTTATGCTGCAGGCTGCACATGCACATGTGAATTTCATGTGTTGTTTATTAAAAATGAGTACATTACAACAGGAAAACTTCTTCACTTACATTTGTGAACCTACATTGAAAATTTGAAGAGCAAATATACAAAAAAAAACTTTTTAAAAATACCTGGGGTTGAGGATAGTGTTAAAGCAAAATTTACTCCGTCCCCACTCAGAAAAACCCCAGACGAAGAATGTAAAAACATGAATCTAGGGCTCCCCAGACAATAACACTTTTTTGTCTCTGTAGTTCTTCTATCCACTACACTCCCCTCCAAAAGTAAATACAAGCTTGTTACATGTATCCCAGCTCATTAACATTTCAAATTGTCCTATCAATTTAAATATGAATAGAGATCATTGTGTATGAGGGGGATGACTCATTTCAATGGCTGAAACTGGTGGTCAGAAATTGTATTTCAAAATGGTTTTTCAGCAGGAAAATGGGACCTCCAATTATAGTAATGCCTACTTCTGTTTCTGGAAGTGTGCCAGGTGTGTGTGTGAAATTTAAACCTGACTTCTCTTGTATTTTGCTTGGGTAGTCTGCCGTGATTTTCATGCTGTAGTTGGTTTCCTTTGTCATCACCTTGTTCATAAAATAAGTTTGCAGAAGAAGTAGAGCTCCCACCTTTCACAACTACAGACACTAGGTAAGTGGATGCTAAAGACCTGTTGTCTAAATAGTGAACTCGCTGAACTGAAGCTGAAGAGATCAGGGACCTAAACTCTCAGGTGACTTGGCAAAAACAGTATTAGCAAATCATATTGTTTGGTTTTATGCTGAACTACTTTGGCCTTTGACTTTTATCCCCCTAAAGAAAAATAATAAGGATTTTTTCCCCCTTTGCTTTTACAGGAAACTCTTGACTAGTCACTAGTCCAGAATATAAATAAACCACATGAACTCCAGATAAATGATGAAAAGATGGGAGGCAGAAAGTTTTCCAAAGCCTTTCATTTGATGTGATTGAACAGAAGACAAAACATCATCAACCTTCTCTTCATCATTTTTATGCTTCCATCCAGCAACCTGTGGCTGTTGAAAACTCCCAGTAAATGAATTGAACTGGAGTTATTTTTTTTCTACTCTTCAGTGAAAGAAAGGGAGTTTATCGTTCTTTTCTGTCCCACTGTGAATCTGCTGGTGTGCAGGTATGAGACAGCCAATGTTCTGCAGAAATTGGCAGAAAGTGTTATTTGGAGCAGTTAATCACTAATTTTACATTGGTGTTACATATAATATTTTTACTCCATTTAGTATTGACTGATACAAAACTGCATCCATGGTAGTGAATTAGTGAGAAATGACCTGGTAGTGAGTTAGTGTGAATTCTCTTTACAAAGCAAGCAATTATTTCTGTTGCACATTAAGCTTAAAAAAGTGTTGGCAATCCTAGCTAAAATCTCACTGTGTATGTTTCAGGGAAAGCTTGAATTCTCAGGAGTGTGTTTTTATTTCTGGAGACTGACATGTCAGATTCTTGAGCCCTAGGCAGTAACTTGCAATTTTCCTGTAACAGATTTCTTCTGGGTTTGCATTGAAATAGCTGATTACTACGTCTTCTAAATCGGCCTCCTATTTCTTGAAAACTTGGAAGCAAGAATTAAATGCTTTCTTTTCACTCTGCAGAGCTGTCAGGGACAGGGGTTAACATACATTTATTTCTACAGGCTAGTAATGGTGAATATTACATGTAATTATGTATTTGTGCAGTAGCTCTCAATCTGTAGTCTGTGATGTCTGGCCTATTTTTAGGTGAATAAACAAGTCTTACACTCCCTCTTTACACAGAGGCATTAACTATATTCATTTAGAGATCACAAATTCATAGCTTGAAAACCATAGTGTCTGAGGGAGTAGATGAGTAGAAGATACCATCTGTAGGTGTGTATAGCTTTATATAAACTATCCCAGGATGCAACCAAAAAGCAAGGTGAAAGCTCGTGCATCCTCCCTTTTCTTCTGGTACCCACTAGTTTGCCTCCTTCTCCACTTTCCTTCAAGGAGGCTAATACAACCAAACAACTTCTTTTATCTCTTCCAAAGGACCATGACCTCAGCCTTTCTTATCCCCCTCATAAAAGCCATCTTCTGCTATGGGATATGTTTGAATAAAGATCTTATATTTTCTCCTTTCCCTTGCTTTTGTGCTATCCAACTCCAGCAGAAACAAGAACTCCACTATGTCTGGAAACAGCCAGCACATGATTAAAGCCATCACAATAAATAAATAAACGTGAAGCAGCGAGGCTCATCATAGTTGGTGGGAAGAGAGCCCCTTCATGCTGCTAGTGGCCATCTCGTTCTTTGCTGTGGCTTGTTTTGGTTTTGTTCCTCTGTTGACTTGAAGTCTTATCACTGACCTTGGGTTCTGAGAGGCAGCTCGTGTCAGTACCCAAATTAGCTTTTTGCTTGCTTTGTAATTCCCACAGGCAAAAGATATATGAAGCACTCCTCACAAAAGACCTGAATCCAGGTATCTCCTCCGCACTTTGCTGTGCTGGGGTAGCCCTGTCCAGCTGCCTCTTTTGCTTCCACCTTTCCAAGGAGCAGCGCAGGCAGGTGCTCCCACTTCTCTTCACTGACAGAGGTTTTAAAGCCCCTGGTCTCCCCAGAGCAAGAGTCAGAGACCCTGTAGCAGGTTTTCATGGGAACACAGTGCCACCTGGACACCCCATTCCCCTTGAGGGTCTCTCTGTAATGAGTGACTATGCTGTATGATTAGTGTGTACGTACAATTTCTGAGGCTTCACGTGTGCTGATGTTTCTAGTCTCAAGTAACTGAGTTGGTTTTCTTGATGCACAAAGACAGATAGTGGCACGGTGCTCCTTCCTTACATAAACACACATACACAAGAAAAGGCAGAGGGAATAGAAATAAACAAATGCACAAAAATAGTAAGCATAAATATTGCAGATGTAGATATGGAAAAGTATCTGGCAGGCAGATCTCTAGAGAAACAGACGGATAGCCCACAGCAATAAGCAGTAGTTATCTATAAAGATGGGCAAATGCAGTGGTAAATGACTTGTGACTCTTCAAAATTTAATTTGCCATGAAAGCCCATCATGAATGATGCAAGGGCAATACCTGGTGGGAAACTATCCAGCACTACTTCTTTTCTTCTCTAACCTGTGGGATGGAGAGTTATCTGACGGGTTACGATAAGGAAACATGAATGCAGATACGCAGAGATATCTCAGCACTTGACAGCTTTCAAAGTTTATTGTCAAACCAAATTAGCAGAAGTCTGCCACATATGAGCAGGCAGAACAGCAGGCAAGATGCTAAAATGTCTGCAATGAAATCATCGCCTTCCATTGTATTCTTACAACCCTCTCCTTCCCCTTGACCTCCATTTGCTAGTTCATAAGATATTAAGGTGTCAGCAGCTAAAAGCAACTGCTGGGGAAGGTTACAACAGCCTTATTTACTCCTCAGTCTCTTTCCTACTTAATTTGCTGGAACCTGTCAGTTGTGATATGCCTGAGGAAAGGGTAAGGGCCTTTTTTTTCCCCTCTGTAGATCTTAAAGAGCACTTTTAAGCATGATTTCCAGTCTCTGATAAAGAGACTATAAGTTGTAACACAACATGTGGAATGGAGATAAAGTACCTGTTGAAGTTTGACTATCATCTAGCTGTGGAGGGATTGTGAGGAAGGGTGATGTAAAGAACGGTGCAGTTACATATAGGTGCTGGTCCTCAGAGACCTCCTTGTCCTTAGCTCAGAACCCTTGTTCTCCAATTACCTTATTGTATGTTAATTTGGGTGGATGGACACCTGTAATGTGCAAGTTTCCCACAACATGGGAACTGTTTTGTTTGCAAGGTGGCCAAGCCTGCCCTTGAACTGCTGTCTCCTGATTCAGCTACAAGTCCTCTGTGGCCTTTCTACCCCGTGTGGCTGGTGTTTCAGTGCTTTTCTAGATCGTTCCATATGAATGCTTTTAAGTTTAATATACATTTCCAGGTGCACAGTGATCAGCCTTTGTTGGTGTTATGCAAAAAGCGGGGAGCCTAAGTTACACTTCCCAATGGAGAATCCCAAAGCTCTCCAGAGAAAATTATCCCTCTGTCCTTATTCCACTACATGCCATCAGGCCAGCTTTCAGAGATCCCCCTCCACTCAGCATTCAGTCTTGCCTGATGTCCTCAGGGAAGTAAGGAATTAAATGGAATGTATTTTTAAAAGAAAAGCAAGAGAGCCCTCCTGCTGGAGCTGAATAAAACTGAGACAGCTCTGTCAGCTGCATGTCTTCACTTTTGTAGGGAGCTGTCAGTAAGCTCTTTAAAGTTGGGGAACTTATGCAGGCAAAACAATTGTGTGTGTCACTTGTAATCTACATGCGTAAATTGCACCATGTTGAAAGCAAGGAAATTCATTATTATTTATATAAATAGATCTTGCAGATTTCATTAAGATTAGGTCAGGCTGTGGAGTTATCACATAGGCTTGTTTGCACTTTTGTTAATCTTCATTTGCAAATGCTGATTAGTGCCACAAAACTCTCTTGCTGTTTACTGCAAAATCCTGCTTCTCTTCTTTTCTTCTTGTCAGGAAGACTCAGGAGGAGGGAGAGGGGAGGGAGAAAGAGAGAGAAGGGGACTTCAAAGCCAGTAGCCAGAACTAGAGGGAACATGAAAGTAGATTTGCTTGAATCAGGAAAGGAAGGGAGGGGAGGAGAGAGAAGCCCACTTGCTGCCTTAACATCCTGGGTGGAGCAGGCTCAAGCAGGACCTCCTGATCACAAAGCAGTGGTGCAAGAACAGTGCAGATCAGTGGGCTCAAAACCCTCAGGATGTAGAAACTCCTGAAAACTGGGTGAGTGGTGCTTCCCCCTTCCTTTCCAGTTCATACAGTTCTTACATCCCTCTGTACAGTGAAATACAAATCCTTCCTGTTGGCCCATCAGATGACATGACAAATGACTATTACCTGCAGTTTGCTCTTGTCCCATTCTCTCCAGAAAAAAAGGGTGCATACTGAGAATACTGTGTTATTTTGGAGTATTTCTGTCATGTTACTAAATTTTATGCTTCACATGGACTGACATCTACAGTGCTGTAACCAGCTTGCTTTCAGTTTAAAAAAAAAAAAAAAAAAGGGAAAAGTGATTTATTTGATGTCATTCTAATGCCATTCTATAACAGGTACTTGTTCATAGCGCTAGCTCCTCTGGTGAAACTGGAGTTCCAGGATGAGAAGCCAGAGAGATGGAAGGCTGCATGAAGAAAAAGAAATAACAGAGCCGGCGTGCCAACAAAGTGTGAGGAGTATTGAGGCAGGAGTACGTGTAGAGCCATGGGGAAGCAGTGAGTGATGCTGTGGGGGACCTGTTACCAGAGATTCTTCAGTACATAGCCCTGGTACAATTTTTATAAAGAATAGTTGTGAAGAATATATGCATAGCAAGTGCTCTCACACTAGGACCGGAACATGGTCCTTGCCTGGACAAGCTTGCCCATATTTTTTTCACTACGTTTTGTTCCACTCTCTGCTTCCTGCCATGTTGTATCAGAAACCCATATGAATCACAAAAGGAGAAATCCTGACACCTTTTTTTTTCTAAGTGTTTCCTTTCTTGTAGGTACTCCTTTGTGTCTTCATTTAACTGCTGACTGCTCTTCAAACTCCTTCCCAACAGTATCTGATAACTAGGTCCATTTTTTAGCATCTAATGGTACCAAATGCTGAACAAATACATCAGGGTATTTAAGCTATATGAGGGGCATGGGTTTGCATAGTCAATATTCAACTTCCCCCAAACTCCATTCTAGAACAATGGCCCTGGATTGCTCTTCAGTGACGGAGCCCATTACTACATGGAAGAGAAATAAAACTGCTTTCCAAAGATCCCAAGGCTGGAGCCTATGGGAAGCATGTACAAAATTTTGTCAAAGAAAGTGTTTGCAGCAATTTTTTTTATGAGTAATATGCTAGAAGAAATTGTAAGTAACAAAACAAAATTAAATTTGGTGAATGTGCTGAAGGGTAATCCTTAGAGAAACCTTATCTATCTCGAGTATTCAAACACATCAACTTGTTGGGCATGATGGCAATTACTGCACTACATATATTCAATTTGCTCTTGTATATACCATATTATCTTCCATAAGGAACAGTAAACTGCAGAACATATTTCAGTAAACACTATTCTGAGCAAACAGAAATGGCTTGAGTGTGCACTTCCGTGCATAATAATGTAGCAATGAAATATTGCTCTGACAGAGCTGCTGAGTGTAGGGAAGATTACATCCTCTGAGAAGCTCCACAGTGTTAACATGTACTTCTTTAAAGTCTTGGAGAGACAGCCTTTAGGAGTTCTGGTGTCCCCTAACCTGGAGTGGGAATGCAGGTGTTCCTTTTGTTCAGGTAAATTAAAGAAAAAATAAAGGTAATTCCATTATTTTGTAGAGAAGACTATGCTACAAATCCAGAGACAGCCCAATCCATCCATATACACCGATACGGACACATGTATACATATGTATGTGTGTGCATGTGTGTGTGTATACATACATATATGCATGTTTGCAAGGTTACAGGCTCTTAACCTGTGAAGATGCTGTTTGAAAGCTTAAACCAGAGGTGCTTCCTAGCTAGTAATGGATGTTTGTAGAACCACTTTATTCTAGGGCTATTTTTCTTCATGTAACTGCTTCTGTATTCTTCATATGACTAAAATCATATGTTCCCTTATATTTCAGATTCATGTCCAACCATGTGGCAGGTTGTGCAAGCCTTATGTGACTTGTTACAGGAGCACACAGTTAGCCATCAGCCAAATGCATCCAGCAAGCTGGGTATGATCTGCTGTATTGGCTTTGGAGAACCTGCATTAAACAACCAGTATTCTGACCTGGAGCAGAACAGGAGTATTTTGACTAAATCTTGTCAGCATCTTGTCAGAAGATGCTGATTCATCAAAATGAAGCTTTTTGCAGAAAAAAAGCTAGCTCCTCTGGCATTTTCCTTTGGCATTACATTTGACTTGTTTTCAATTAAAATGTTTTATCTGAGAGGTCAAGATGACCTTTCTGTTTTAGAATAGAAAGTAAATCCTAGTTTTAAAATGAGAAAAATGAACACATCTATATTAAATGAACATCTATTTTAAAATGTTCAGGAGAGACCAGTTCACTCATCCAACTGAACATATGCAAAAATAAAATATCAACATCCCTCTCACCTGAGGAGGGATTTTTTGTAACAACTCTAACCAGTTTTCATGATGTTGTTAAAATTCTTCCCCTACTCAACTGCACATGTCTCACTACTCACAGTACTCTCCTGCTTGTTCTTTCCTCTCTGCAGAATTTCTGCACTGTATGCAGTAATATTTTGAGCCATAATGCAAGGGCATAAGGATTATGTCCCCTCTTAAAAGGCGCCCTGTGTTTTTGGGAAAGAAAACAGACACAGAATGTGCTCCTGCACTTTTGGATACATGTGTTTTTCTTGTTTTCCTCCCCTCTGTGTACTTCATGTGTGTTATGTTAAAGATTTCAATACAAAATTGTCTACTGATAGAAATGGATTAAAGTTCTTCGTAGTCAAGAATTTGCAGTTCCTCATACCAGTAGAGAACTTTCTCTGGTTTTGTTTTTTTTTTAAAGGTTACCCTTCCTATTGCTGCCCTCCAAGCTTCTTGGACTGAAAAACCTTCCCCCTGATCTTTTTGATGCTGCTTCACTGTGAAGGCCAGCAAGGTATGGATTCAGTGCTGGAAAAGCCATGGTTTTTCCTTTTTAACTGCAATGCAATGAACTGAAAACACCTGAAAATTCATGGTGTGTGATGGGGTGAGATACTCAGTTCCAGCTGGGGGAGGGGGTGTGGTGTATGAAATTTCTAGCAGAGATAACAGTGGTCTTCATCTGAAGAGACCATAACTTCTTGACACACTTTAACTCAATCACTTATGATTATCTGACTTTACCTTTGAGCAATAAGGATAAAAGCCTCTTTTAAATTGACCTAAGGTCCACAAAAATGGCTGCACCAGTTTTTAAATTTGTTTTAAACCTGATTATTTAAATCAATGCCACTTTTGTGTGCAGACAAGATCTAAGTGTTATGCTTCGTGGATGGAGTGAGTTCTACAGAGGGAACTGAAATGACCTATTTTTTCTCACAATCACATCCCACTGGATTGAGGAAGGAGTTTTAAAAGATTGAAATTTGACTTTCCTGGACACTTTCCTATTCAAGGTATTCCAAAGAGCTTTTCAGCCATAAGCTGGATGCTGGTGCTGCGGAGACTGCACAAACACAGAGACTTAATTCAGCAGCAACAGCTCCAAAAGAGCTATGGAGGTTAAAGTCTCTGTTACTGAAAGGGAGACTGCTGGCAACCTGCCTTAGAAGTCTCTTCTCTGGGACACCCCTGTGGATGGCCTTCGTCCTAATGAGCCTGAATTTCCATTTGACACCAGGTGCCATTGCAATATTCATATCACTTGTTAGGAAGCTGTACAGGAAGCTTACAGGCATGTGATGAGTCCTGGGAAGTTAGGGGAGGATGCTGTGAAGGTGGACCAGAATAGAGCCCTCATGAGGGGGCAGATATGGAGACAGAAGACAAGAGACCAACTAGTATTGCTGGCGTGGAGGAATTTGTTACGGTTTCTGTGAAATTCTAGCTGTAGTGAAGGACTTTCAGACCCTTTTCCTGGGCTGTCTTGGTTCTTGGCAGCCAGACAGGGACTGAAGGCTGCTGCTGGGTACATAAACAGTCAGAACCAGCCTGCAGTTGTCACACACACACACACACATGCACACGCACACACACATGCACCACTGCATAACCTGGAGGCATCCCAGTTAAATGGGATTACCATCCCCACCAAGCCATAGTTATCACTATTAAATGTCATTAGGCTTAAATTAGGTTTGCTCCTAGAGACGTCCTGATTAAATGAATTTCCTGATTAAGTCCAAGTGGCATGTGCTTTAATATACTCTGTTAACATACACATGCGGTTTTTCTAATTTTATTGTTTCTTTGACTCAAAGTCTCTGGCTGTCATAGCATTAAGTCCTCAGTTAAACCCTTAAGTGCAAAAGCTCTGCGTGCACAAGCTCTATTATCTTTGCAATGTCATTTTCCCTGTTTTATTAGAGGGAAGAGAGCAGGTTTCAAAAATCAGGGCCTTGGTCATGTAGGAAAAATGGTATATGCAAAGCTAAAGCTAACACAGTTGATTAGGGAATCAAATTAAATCTTCTTCAGTAGACTGCAAACTGTTGGAGTGGTGAGTGCGGATTGTATACAGACAATCAAAGGAGTATGAGGTATTTTTAATTTCCTATCAGAGTTACTCATTCCCTCATGGCTGAACTGGAATGAGCCTAGCCTAACTTTTCTCTCTGTGGGTGTTTAGGGATGTTACACTATGAGTTCTCTGCTCTGCTGATCCTTTCCTTTTCCTTCTTCCACATCTAGTTGCAAATTAAAAAACAAGAAACTTGAAAACTTCTGGCATTTGACCATTGAATATTGAATGGATTTCCAGTGTTTAAATTGATGGTTTGAAAACATTGAAGACAAATTTAAGAAATCAAATATTTGTAAAGAATTGTTTGTGTCAAGAAGGTGGAAAAGAAGAGCAGAGGAGAAAGGAGAGCGGAAATTCCATTTCTTTGCTGGTGCAAGAGGAGACAGGGCAGGAATATGACCCAGAGTGACGCAGGAGTTTCATGGAAATCAGCCAGATTCAGAGAGGTGTCTCTTGCTCTTTTCACACAAGATGCAGTGTCCACTACTAGCTACAGAACACCTCATCGACAAATCCATGAGGAACCTGGCGTCCCGGTGCCTGATCAGCCCACACTCTTCTGCCCTGTATGCATGTAACCTCCCAGTGACAGGACACAGCTTGGAAGTGCACAAACATCCAGGGAAGAAGAAAACACTGCTTCAGTCCTGACATTCAAACATACCTGGCAGTGCCATGTCTCTGCATATGCCACCTGATACCAACTAAGACAATGCGTAGATACAAGTAAATTAACAGTTAGGGTGGTTAAGCATCAGCACAGGTTTCCTAGAGATGTTGTGCAATCTCTGTCCTGGGAAGTTTGCAAAACTTGACAAGATGCTAAGTAATCTGATCCAACTGGAAGTTAGCTTCATATTGAGTAAGGAGTCGGACTAGAGACCTTCAATGTCTTTTCCAAGCTGTTATTCTGTATTTTTTGCAGCTCTTCTTCCCAAGGAACAGGTATTCTCTCCATCTTCTGTCAAATTAATGGGAATGAGATACCCTAACCTCCTAGAGACCCTAGCCCATGCTCTCCAGGCCCCTGACATGCACTCTCAGACAATCTGCTGCCCTGAGCAGTTATATGAAGGGGTTACTCACCTGGCTCAGCTTGGGGTCTGCTTTTACACTGGATGAGGCTTGGTCCAGGCCTCTGAGGAATGGAAGGTGAGTACAGAAAACACCTATCTCTGTTCTTTAAGCAGTCCTGGGAGCTTCCTATGGGTGTGCCAGACAAAGGCTGAATAAGTCAGTTGTCTTTCATCCATGCAACTCAATTAAGGCACTGAACAGCTCTGTTGCTATTCAAACCCAAGTGCCATCAGAAAAAATAAAGAAAATGAGAAAGTCATAATGCATTGCAAAGCTGAATAATAAAACTTGACTCCATCATAGCTCTCTTCCATCACAGATTTTATTCACATAGCATTGCCCATTTCACAGATTGAGAAAGTGGGAGGTTTGGCACAGCATTACCCAGAGCAAGGAACTGAAACTCATTTGCCTCACCTTTAGCCTGTTAAGTGGTGAAAGTGCAAAAAAATTAGAGCTGATCTGAGTAAAGAAATTTATCTTCTTGACTCAAGCTGCCATAGCAGTTGTTTAGGCTGGCTTAAAGAGAAAGTAGAGCAAATGTGTACTGCCTTTGTCATGGATGATGAAAATATGCTCTGTCCCCCATCACTGCATGGAGGACACTTGCCTGGACTGTGTGTTCAGCCCTCACCAGAGCTGTCAATTACAGACAGACTGGAAATTACAGCTCATTATTTGGACTCATGCTGCCCACATTAATGTGTTCAAAATAAGCTTCTTATTTGTTTTAGGTTTTGCACCTAAAAGCACAAGTTAAGTGCTTCTCTGAATGCCCTTGTACAACATAAAAGCCTTTCTCATCCTTGTGATTTTCCATAGCTGCCTCAGGTGTCTGTACTGCTGCAAACAGCAATTAGAGGACAAGGAACTTGTCTGTCACACACAGATCCAAAAGACACTGTGTTTATCCCTTCTCTTATTTGCCTTCTAGCCAGCACAAAACACTCAGTGATCAAGGTACTCACTTTGCCTTGGGACTCCATTTTTTTCTTATGAACATAAATATTGTTCATACAGAAAATAATTGAGTCCTCAAGCTACTCATTTGAGTGGACAAATATAGATTGAAGGCTGCATGCTGATGCCCTACCATGTTCATCCAGTTCCTGTGACTAGTGCTTTGCTAGACTGCCTTTTGGCTGCTCTCCTCTCAGTGTTTTCCTTAGATTCTCTGGATCATTTCTCAGAGGCAATAAGCCTTTCTGCATTGATTGGTTCTAGGTATTTCTCTCAAAGATGTACTCCATTCAGGAACAATGGAAAAACTACAACAGCAATGCTCTTGCTAGGAAGACTCACGCCCATTTTGCTCTTGAAGTAGTACTAAATTGCAGTATGTGTCAGAGCTAGATTACAATGCATTCTCTGTCCAGGGCATCTTACAAAATACTTACAACATACTTACAGTATACCTCCTGTACTCCAAATAATGGCACAGACGATGGGACATCCAGCTCTGCTTTCCATTAGATTAACACAGAGCACAATCGTCCTTGGCAGGACAGCTTTCAAAGCAAGCAAAAAGTTTGAGGTACACACATTGCCTAAAAAAGGCAGAGTAAAGCATGCTTTGATTTCATCTTGATTGATATAACTGAAGTAATGCAGTAGCATCATCACAATATATAGTATATATTGTCTTTATGCCCTGGAATATATGACTGTGTCATCCCTGTTGCACTGCACAAAGCTCATAGCATGTTTTTGATGGGCAACATAAGCACGTACTGTTTTCCTAAGAAACAGAAGCTGAAAGCCTTCTTATGCTCACAACGACTATCATCTGCAACTGATACAAAAAGCACCATTTTTTTGATTGTATTTTCCACAGCTCAGCTTCATTTTCTGCTTATTTATGTCTACCATGAAAATAAAATACAGCCAAGTCTTTTTTACCAGTATTCCTACATATCAAGAAGACAGAGCCAGGTTCTGCACAGTGGTGCACAATGGGCATAAACTGAAACGAGAGAGGTTCACATCAGATATAAGGAAAAGCTTCTCACACTGAGGATGGTCAAGCAGTGGAAGCTGCTATCCAGAGGGACTGTGTGTTCTGTTCCCCATCCTTGGAGCATTTGAAGGCCTGAATGGGTACAGCCATAAGAGATCTGCTTTGACCTTAGACCTGACCACAGTTTGAGCAGGAAGTTGAACTAGAAGACTCCTGAGGTGTCTTCCAACCTGAATTATTCTATGGTCCTATGAAAAGGCAACTTTGTATGCTAGAACAAACAGACAACAGTGAAAGAGACAACCTACTCACCATATGGTTGTATGGATTATAAACAGCAACAGTACAGGGGGAATGGCTGGTTATGCTGCTCATGGGCTTCTTTTCCTTGGAATGCTAGTCAAAGGAAACAGACACATCCTTTATGTTTTCTTGAAAGCCTATATCCAGCTAAGACTGAATGGTTCCCAACAAACATCTTGTGTGTATCATGTATGTGTGCCAGTGTATTCTCCTATCAGGCAGACAGAGCTGTCACTGTCTGACCAGGACTTCTATGCTCACGCATCGATGGTATCCAAAGATCCTTGTAGCCTGGATTTGGAAGGGTTAGTGTTCTTTTAAGAGGAGCCTGCCACATGAACAGATATGGAGAATCATCTTGTTTAATCTACTACCATCACACAGGCCATAAATAGATGAGAATTTTGCCTTGTCTTTCTTGTAGCAAAGTAAATGTTACTAAGCCAAATAGCTTCCAGCTGAGCTGTAACATTTTTTGATGTGGTAATATACTGCCATAACACAAATGGTAAAGGGCTATAGTATGGGGCACCATACTATAAATGGGCACCTAGTAGAGCTGTCAAAAAGGAGTACAATTCCAGCTGCTCTCCGCTGACTGCATAGGGTTTAGCAGCTTTGGATAATAAGAAAGCTGCATCTTTCAGCTCTGTAGTAAACTGAGCTATATTCAAGATGCCTGGCATTGAAGTTCACCCCTTGCTATGAGACAGAGAAATGCTGCTGGTTTTTTGTTTGGTTGGGTCTTTTTCCCCCATCTCCTTCTCCAGATTGTGTTCTGGAGCTGCTTTTCTCCTCAGATGGGCTACTGCCTGAACACTAAAGCGGGCTGTGATGAATCCTTTAGCTACCCAAGCTATCCTCCATTATGCTGTCATAACTCCAGTACCAACAGTGGAAAACCAAATTAGCTCTCCTGTTCTGGGCAAAGCTGCTCTGAAACTAAACCAGAAGAACAGGGCTGTTCAGCATAGGTAGTTGACAGAAGCCATCTTTTTGTCATCATCAGGTTACATATGTATCTAACATATAAAGGAAATTCAAGAGTTATAAATGTATTTGGCCTAGGGTACTAAACGGAAGGTCTGGTATATGTTTTTTGGAAAAGGTACTAAGGAATATACTTAGTATAAGATATCCTGATAGCATCCCTCTGAAGTAATGAAAATTACCTGTTTCAGAGGCAGAATATGAATTACATGACTGTACCAAGGGTGAGAAATATACAGTATTTATATGGAAACAACAAGCTGGCTACTTCCCTCCAAAACAACTCCTCCAGGATATTTTTCATACACTCGGTGAACACTGACTTGACAGTAGATAGTAAAAAGTTTGCCTGAAGTATCTTCAGTCACAGGACTTCCCTTCCCTGGCTTTGTTGACTCATGCCTGGCTCTAGGAATGTAATTTGCATTACATTTAGTTTAGTGAGTTTAGTTCCCACTGCCTCAACTTTACCCAGAAATGTCAAGATTATAGCCTATGTGTGTTGAACATAAAAGTGTGCTGTTGCATCACAGTGTTGAATTAAGTTCTGTGGGAGAATGCGTGTATGCAAAACATGCCTTTATCTGAACAAGAGTAGGGTGGTGAATAACATGATAATATGTATAAATGTAGCAGCACATGTGATTGCATGTGGATGCGTGAGGCAGTTGCATATGTCCATTTAACTCCAATTTGCTTTTTACCCTCCTTAAATAGCATTTTTGTCACTGTTTAATGAATGAATGTAGCAGCTAGCATTGTTGGGATGATGTTCTTAAATGTTGTGTGTCTACTTCAATCTCGTGTACTGTGTTTATCTTGTCATCTATGCTGTGATCGTTATCCAAGGTTGAATGACTCTTTGCTTCTGGAAAACCAGAGTCTGTCAGCGCTTATCCACTATTCCTTTCAGCAATTTCTCTTTGATACCAAACCACAGGTGTTTTCTGGCCTTATGAAAGGTGTGAAAGTATTGTGTGCACCACAACTGAACTGGGACATCTGAAAAACTACCTTGGCAAACTCTTTGCCTTCCCTTGCCTCCCCAAATGTCCCTGCTGGCAAAGGCAATAAGATGCTCATGTTGATATGATAGATAGCACCAAAGGAGATATGGTTGAAGAGTACCAGTGCTAAACAAGAAAAGTGACTACATAACACTTCATTGCAAAGGAAGTGTCCAGAAATGGAAAAAGAATAATCCAAAACACTTTATCACTTCAATGCAAAGTAAGCGTTCAGAAATGGAAAAAGAATAATCCAAAACACTCTCTAAAAAAAAAAAAAACCAAAAACAAAAACCAAACAACCACAAGTTTTATTTCATTTCTAGGAAAACTCAGGTCAGATATAGGTTCCCTCATGAAATTGCATGCTTGCTTTTTTTCCCCCAGTTTGCTGGTGGGGATCTCCAGGAAGCTGAGGACACAACTGACTTGGCTATGACCATTTACCAAAGCATATAAAATAGAAGGCACTGTGTACCCTAAAGGCTGGGGCAGAGCCTTTGCCTAGCCTGGCTGTATTCTATGATCTGAAACACATAAATGGCTTTATCATAGTGATGTTTCATCCAGTCCAGGCCCCAGCTAGAGTCTCTGCCCCTGCTGGCACCAAGTACGCAGCCTGCTTCCTTCTGCTCCTCATGCTACTGTCCCTCCTGCCCTTCCCCAGGAGGCTGTGCAGTCTCTCCCTACAGGGAGCAATTCAACATCCTACTGTCATGACTAAAACCTCTGAACCCAAGCCGCTTCTTGGCTCAGCATGACATCAGTAAGAGCCTTCCTGATAAATGTTTAACATTACAGAGCTTTTTCCTCCATGAAAATAAACTAAGGCTTAAATGTTCAATTCCTTTCTGCTCTGTGCACATTTATGTTTTCTCTAAATGAGGCCACAAATGAGGCCACATACCCTCTCTTCTCCCTCCTCCCCTAGAATTTCTTACCCTCTCATTATTTTAAGGCATCAAACCTGATTCAGTAAATCTCTTCTTTCAGAACTGTCATGTTTTAGCCTCAGAACACAAACACAGTATTTGTTCCTAGCACGCTTCCTTTCTAATGCTTTAAAAGCTGTTACAAATGTCTTGTTTCCTCCCAGCCACAGCTGTATTAGGTTATCTGTTCTGGGGGTTTCTTTGGTTTTGCTTTGTTTTGTTTTGTTTTGTTTTGTTTTGTTTTGTTTTGTTTTGTTCTCTAAAGGAAGAAATTGAAAAACCTGATGCAAACCCAGCCCTTTTGAACAGCAACTGATTTATAACTTTATACTCCCCAGACCAAAGATTAACCCCTCTCGTCAGTTATTAAAGGTTGTATTGGATGCCAGGAAGGAGTAGCATTTGTCAAGTCAAGATTTCTAGGAGCAAAACTGAGACACACAATTTCCAACGTGTATCTGAAATAGGCAGCCTGTGGGAGAGCAAGTGGGTTTGTTAAAATTACAAAAGGATGGAGAGGGAAGGCAAAGGGAAACTGACTGCAGAGGGCTGAATGTTTCTTTTCCCATGGTTGCCCCAGAACGTGATGGGAAAAGAGAGCTGTGGGCCATCTTTTTGGGTGGTAAAAGCAAAGCATCAGCAGAAAAAGTTATCAGGAAGAGGAACATAAAAACAAAACCAAACGTTCCCTACCAGTTAACCCAATATTTTCAATTGTTCTAAATTAACTACATGTTTCAAATGCTGCTGAAGGAAGACAAAATGCTGTTGGTTTGTGTGCTAATGAAGAGTATCATTTCTTTAACACAACTTCCTTCCTGAAGTCAGGAAAATCAATACATATATGGTCTCAAATTTTATTTTTGTCTTCTTAAAAACAACTGAGTGGGATCCAAGAAATTTTAGGCAGATGTGCCTTAGTGCAGTAGATAGTAGCTCAATTATCGAACCTAAAAATATAAATATGCCTAGATGAGGACAATGTGACTTCTGTCAGTGTAAATCCATCCTGTTTAACTTACTAGAATACTGTGTAAGAATGAACAATATCATGGATAATGGTGGACTGATAAAAAGATGCGAAACATTCCCCGCAAAATTACCCCCACAGGAAAGTAATTCAAGAAGTTTTATAACCATACCATGAAGAGAAAACTCCTGTCATAGATTTAAAGGCTAATATGGGGAAAAACATTGGAACAAGTGAAAAGTACTTTGCATTATTGCTGTGACTGCTGGAGTGCCAGTCCCCAACAAGGTGTTTTCCAGACCCAAGGCTGGAACACTCCCACCTCCAAGGACACCATGAAAGAAAGAATAAAATCACACTTCAAAGTGAGGAGAAACAGTGCAGCATTATGAGTGCAAACCTGGACTGAATCTTTCTGCATCAGGGAAGAAATGTGATCCACTGACATCAAGAAAGAGTTCCTTACAAAGAGAAGTCTATTCAGAAAAACATGGTTATTAGCACCTGAACTCTTAAGATAGAGGTGAGGACACCAACCAGTTCACTACACACATTTCTGACTGGTAAGATGTGCCAGCCCTACCCGAGCTGCAATGGGCAGGGCTGGCTCTTCCCTTCTTTGTACAGACTTGCCCTGGGAGATGGAGGAGCCCAGTTTGTCCCCTGCGGAGCAGATTGACCATGGGAAGGCTGGGCCTCACCAGCAGGGTGGATGGGAATCAATTTTCTGATTCCTTCATTAAATCCCTCTGCTTCCTTATCATCAGCGAGTGCTTTCATTGGAGGGAACATGGACTCCTTTTTGCTTTTTTTCCTGCTGTATCACCCACTTATATATCTCATAGCTTTGTAAGCAGGCACGAGGAAAAGAAGGATGTTCTGAAACAAACTTCTTCCCTGCCAGAATCCCAACATCCTTACCCTAACCCTGAGCACAGGCTGATCCACTAGCATCACGGTCCAGCGCTTCTCACTGCTGGAATGCTCTGGAGGTTGCTGGTGCTGCACTCAGCAGAGCTCAGGGCAAGTTATCACTTGATGAAACATGGAGAAGCCTTTCCATGCTATAAGGAGGCACAGACAGAAAAGGAGGTGGTCATCATAGAGGGATGGGCAAAACTAGGGAGTGGAAATCTGCATCTATTGGGGCTGTAACACTGCAGAGCTATTTCTTAACTGATTTTCATGGCCCACTGGCTTTTGTTTTGGTTCCTAGCTTATACACAACACAGGCATGCCCCCTGCCTCCTGCTAGTATTTTAAAATAAGCACTGAATGCTTGATGCTAGCCCTAATGAGCATGCTGGGGCCTCTCTTTTCCTCAGTTTGCAGTGACTTTTATTTAGGTCCTCTGCTTGTTTATGATTTATGAAGCTTTCATTCCGTCTATCACATTTAACAAGCTCTGTGAAGAAAAGAGAAAGCTTTTAGCTCCAAGGCAAAAAGAGAAAAGCAATGGTTCCTTCTATTCCTTTAATGCAATTTAAAGGAGAATGGAAGTTAAAGATGCAAGAAAGTGAAAGATGGGATAGCAGAGGGAGAACAAAGAAAACCCTAGGCCCCTTTAAATTCTCCCTAGAGGAGAATATTAGGAAAGGCAAAGATGGGTTTTCCCCTCCAGCCCCCAAACAGAAGTGGGTTTTAGACATACAGATTGGATTTGCAGCTTTCCCAAATCAGCCTGGCAAGGTAAAGATACCTTGTACTATGCTTGCCATCTTTTATTATCTCTACTAAACCAATTTGAGTGTTATTTAATTAAAAGGGACATATAAGGATAGGTCAGGCAGCTCCAGGAAAGGTGCACTGCAGTAAATCACCTGTTGTTCAGAAAGCCACTCTTCCAGGGGAGTGAAGGAAATGGATGGGACATCTGGGATAACCTGGTCTGAGGCCACAGTTCTGTGTCTGAGCAGAAGACTTGAACATATATTGTAGGGTTTTTTTCACTGACAATAAAAGGCATTTTCTGAACACCCTTGGAACTGAAACCATGAGCATCCCCATTAGTTTTCTGGCAGGTTTCATTCCCTAGATGCATTGAGCCATTTCCTGGATGCAGTAACACAAAGTCAGTGAGCTAGGTCCTTGTGCTGGATATCACCAGATCTCAAATAGATGGGATACCAGGCAGTCCTTGGAGACATGGGACTTCATTTGGTCTTTATGCTGAGAAGTATCCATCCTGAAGCTCCTTGCTGTTGCTGGAGACCTCTCTAATGAGTGGAGAACTAATACAAACATGGCTTTGAACCTTTATTGCGACCTACAAAGACAGATAATTTCATCTCTTTCTATAGACACAGAATTCCAGTTGAGCAGTCTATTCATGACACAGGATCTGAGGCTTGCTGAAATCAACAAAAAAAAGCAACCAAAACTAAACACCACCAAACAAACAAACCCACAGAATTAACAGTCTTTGGTTTAAGCCCAAAATGATGAAACTTCTGCGGTAGTGGAGAAAAGATCCCTTCCAGTCAGTCTGCATAACATTTTAGTTTTGTTATAGATTTGTTATTGTTTAAATGCCACAATCTGAGAAAAAAAAATGCCTGTATTAAAAAGTCAAAAAGCACAGCACATTTAGTACTGATGAGGTATGTTCCTCCTCACCCCTTCAGTCTTCTAAGAAGCCTTCCCTAAACACTGGTACATATAATGTGATATAGTCCCAATAATTGTGAAGGCAATAAAGAAAGAAGCAGGAGGAAAATTACCATTGCATATCTTATTGCATGTCAGAAAAGGGGGGGAAAGGCCTCCTACACAATTGTTTTCCATCCCCAGGTCAGCTTTGATCTCTGCAAACATAAGTTTTAAGCCCAAAGGATATTATTTTCTAAAAGTTCTAAGCACCTGCAAATAGAAGCTTAAGATGAAAGTGACCAAAATATTTAAATGAGATTTAATTATAAAGATTGAGGAGATGACTTCAGGAAAGAAAATTGTAATCTTCAGAATTAAAACAGAAATAAAAATCCATCCAGAATAAAAGAAATAACTACTTTAATTATACTTTATATCTTTCCTCAAACTGGTTGCAAATGTATATGGATAACAATCATTGCACACACACTGAATTTGGGATGTAACACAGAATAACTTTGGTACCAGCAACCCATGGGTTATCTGGGGACATCAGAGGACCAAGCAAAGAGCATGGCTTCCCTTGATTTCCATGGCGTTTGAGGTATGGAGGAGGCAGTGGCTAATGAAGGCTTCTCCATTTTATTCATAATTCTTCCATCTGGCCACTTCCTAATTGTACAGTTTTGCTAGTTCCTAAGCTCTTGTTTCTATATACAGTCAGGATTGATGGATTCCTTCATCTTGGGTCTCCCACTCACTCCAAACCTCTAGTTCTTTTAGTGCATTAAAGGTCAGGCTTCAAGCAATTTTCTTGCCTGGATACTTCTTATTCTGTCTGAGGTGTTTGGTAATTAGATCATACAGCACTGTGATGTATGTGAAAGGGGCTTTATAAATCAGTATGTAATAACAACATAATACCACATCCATTTGTTAAAGAAGAGGGAGGGCATTCTGACCATCCAGAACATAATTCCCCCAAGGTGAACCTCTGGCAGGACAACAGGCCTAATGAACACCATCACTGTGGGTGAATTGCCATTCGTATCTGTAAGGACAGAGTGCTGCAGAGGCCTGAAGCACAGAACCAGGCACTCTGTCATCCCCGTTTTGCGCCTGGAGTTGCCTCTTTCATTATGTGTGAATTTTAGAAGTCACTTGGAAGTCAAGAGCCAGACTTTCAAGGGTGTCAAAATATCTAAGGGTAATCGATAGGCACTGGGATTTTCACACCTATCTCCCACTGCAGGGAATGAGAGAAGGCCATAAGTGCTCTTTAAACACCCTAATGCCTCTGAAGACCTGGTTTTTCATTTCCCTTTGCTCTTGCTTCTCTGTACAGCAGAACTAACGCTGCCTGCCTGGGAAAGGGCTGAGAGTTTTCGCTCTGTCAGAAGCACATTTAGATCTGTGTCAGAAAGGTGCTGTTTAAAAAGCAGAAGGTGTTACTGTGTTTGCAGGAAGTGTTAATGGCTACGACATGCCAGCCTTTGACATACAGGTGACTACAAACACAACTACAGCTGAATGAGGAATTAAATTACCCTTCCTTAGGTAAGCCTACCTGGCATGATGCCACACTAAGCAGAGACACCTAGGCATGCCCTGAAGCAGCTCACCCTGGCACCAGGAGCAGCCCAGTGTCTCCGGACCCCAAGCTGAAGGCTTACTTTGGTGCGGTGTCACACCTGGACGTGGCCCCAGCACACTCTGGTTGGACTGGGGAGAAGCCCTCCGAGCCCCTTCAGGTGACAAAGGGGTGGGAGGCTTTAGGGCAGGGGTCCTCAAACTTTTTAAACAGGGGGCCGGCGCGCGATGAAGTGGCAGGCAGTCATCTGCGGCTGCTTGGTTTCCCCCCCCAACCCCCGGCGAGGGTGGGCAGGGGGGTTCTGTAAATACCAGGGGGTGGATTGAGGACCCTGGGGGGCCGTATCTGGCCTGAGGGCTGTAGTTTGAGGACCCCTGCTTTAGGGACTGCCTCCCAGCTTTGAGCAGTGATAACCCCTGCTGCACTGGGTACTTCTCAGCTGTGGCAGCAAACACATGCAGAGTGTTTATTTGGTCAATTCAATGGGTGGGAGAGTAAGGGAAGCGATTGTAAACCACTACATATCTTGGAAGCCCTGGGAGTAAAAGGAAGATACCCACCATTTCCAATACACATACATGCATATTTTCTCATAAACAACATGGCATTCCTGTGTTCAGTTCTGCACTGCTCCATGCTTTCATCTTCCTAAAAGCAGTGGCTCCAGTGACAGGGTAATTCCTACCCTCAGGCTGGATGCCAAGTGCTGTGTGCTGAGTTACCCATGTAGTCAAGCCAGTTCAACTGCCTGAACCTTCAGCCTTCGCTGTGAGATCATCTGCTGACTGTATGTCCGCAAGCCACAAAACCTGCCAGTAATAATATTCATCTTCTTACTCTGGACCTAAAAGGAATAAACTTAAAGAAGATAAATCAAGATTTTAACGCCCTTAAAATGGCATATTTAAATAATCCTCATTATAAGTGAGGTATTCTTTTGGAGCTGGGAGAACGAGGACTTCTTCAGGACTGCATCTGAGTACATGCTTACTCTCCCACCCCGTGGGAGACAGACCTGCACGCTGCAGGTGGGCTGGCTGCCACGAGTGTTGTGCAGGACAGACTGCTTCAATCACTTATCCTCGCTGAGAAGAGCTGAAGGAGAAAGTCCCGCTTGCCCTGTGTTACTACTTGCACTCTGATGGCATCAGAGGAAGGAGACACACAAGGGGTTGGTCTCTCCTGCTGTTGCTCAGTGCTGCAGCTAGCTAACAAACAGGCCAGGTGCTGCTAGCAACACAGGTATGACAGCACAGAGTTTAAAACATGGAGTGGAAACACATGGGTGTTGTTCTACGGGAACTGCATTAATTCCAGCCCATGTTCCCCAACTCTGCTGAAGGGTGGTTGGTGTGTGTTAGTCTGGGTTCAGTGCTCTATCTTGGTTTTCTGGCTCTGGGAGCATCTATACAGATAAACAAAACAGGTACTTCATATGCTAGGTTTCATAGGCTTAATTGTTCCCTTTTCCAGCAACCCTGGGAGACAGGCACTTTGCTGGAAGAGGAGGAAACACAGCCTTCTCTCAGGCCTGAGCCACTCTGTCTTGGATCTAACCTGGTCCATCTCTAGAAACTAAAAATCTGCATAAACAGATCCCAGAACTGATCTACAGGTCAGGGAGTTCCTCAGGCTTCAGCAACTGATTAGCAGTAGTGTCAGGGTGTAGGGATCAACCCTAGTGCCTGAGGTTACATCTGAATGGAACAGGAAGGCGATTCAAGGCCCATGGTCCTGGGATCCCAGCTGTTTGCCTTGGGGACCTTACCAGAGCATGCCATACCTTTTTGTAGCCCATGTTGCTGGGTTCCTTCTCACAGAGACCAGGAGAGTGGGCAGAAGTACAACACCCAGCCTGGACTCCACCAGTATAGACTCAGCTTGTGGCTGGGGTATCTATCAGGAGATCTTCTAAGCACCTGGGTAAATCCACCACTTCAGACACAGCTTCCATTTCAATAATGCATCACATGTGACACCCCCATGCTAATGGGAGCTTTCAAGATGGACCACCTGAATTACCTCCTGGACACCTTGCAGCCACCCAGCTGTACAAACCTCTGTCAGCTACCAGGCTGACCAGGACTGCAGGTAAAGGCTCCACAGCTATCTAGCTTAGGCCTGAGCCACATAGTCCCTCTGTGAAAACACCACAGGTTAAATAAAATAATGCTATCGATGTTTTCTTCTGTTTACTGCTGTCAACATTGCTTTCCTCTGTATTATTTCTTTTCCTGTCTATCTAATAAATGGTTTCTGAAGTCTTCCTGAAGTGTCAGAAAATAACAGTTGTGTGTGCATTTCTTGTTGGTGCAAAATCTTCCCCAGTGCTTAGACAAACATCCTGGCTTTTCAAGCAGAAATATTTGCCCCTTGGGCTTTGATCTTTGTCACTTTTAAACCTATCCCATCTCAAAAGTTTTGATGTATTTATTCACTAAGTCACAAAGAATTTTTATTACTCTTGAGCTCTGTAACAAGTTTATGGCTGAAGGCCCTGTGTGAAAGCAGGAAGTTCTGCTTTGTGCATGACATGCAGTGTTCCATCCAGAGTGAGATCAGAGATTGCGTGGAGGCTGGACAGTGTCAGCTACGTCTTTCACACAGGCAGCTGCATACCAGCAACTGATGAGACGTTTTGACAGAGACATGTCACTGCTGAAGTCACACAGAAGAAGCAATAATTAAATCCCTGGTGAAAGAGAAATACATGTGCAGATTTCAAAGCTGTATTTGGCTGCTGGGATAAGTAAATAGAGGTTAAGAAAGGTTTTCCTCCACATTTCTCCTACGTTATCTGTTCTGCCCCCAGAAATCACATTTCTAGGCAGAAGACAGGCTAAAGTATTTTGGTACAAGGTGGTAAGTACAACATAAGTGGATATTATGCACTATCCTTCTACTACTTTCAGTCCAAACAGCATTATCTTCACCTAAAAATGCTTCTAAAGTATATTTGGTCAGAGAAACTAATAGACTTGTTTATGCTGGGTGAAGATTGATAGGAAAATTCAAGCTCCTTTCTGTCTTAGAGTTACTAGTTTCTCAGTGACGCTCCTCCCCTGCTGGTTTGCATGAATAGGCTTTGCAGGAACCAACAGGTTTACATGGGGAAATAACCAGCAAAGAATAGATCAGAGGGAGGGAAATGGCATACTAAGACCTAGTGTCCAAGTCACCCAAGAGCTAGGCCTGTGCTCACAGCAAATGGTGCCTCAAGGCAAGTCTTTTATGCCTCAGAAGGAAGAGCAAGACATCCTGCATTTCATGAACTTCCTGAGCAATGGGCACTCCTTAGAAAGCTTCACCATTTTTGTCTTTTGTCCATTGTCTGCAGACACCCCTTTATAAATAGGTACCCCACTTTGGTAGGCACCGCTTAACAAGAGAGTTCCCCACAGCTGTGTACTGGCAGCCCCTAAGAGTTCACCCCACTACCAAGCACTGCAAGGGGAAACAATTTGTCATTCAAGGCAGGATGAGAGATTGAGCCCTCCATCTCTTTATCTTGTCTTTGTCGTGGGTGGGTGGTCAGCTGTGGACATCACAGAGCTGGCTTCTCCTGACTGCCACCATGACATCCTTTCAGAGATGCCAGGGAGTAAGCAGCAGAGAGAAAAGACAGATTCAGTATTTCCACTGCCCTGCTTGGTAAATAAGCTTCCTAAGTGGAAGTTTAGAGCTCCCTCTCACCATATTTGCAGCATATTGAGATGCTTTATTGCACTGTGAGGACATGAGAAAGCTTCTAGAAAGGAAAGAGTATGCAGCTTCTGTGCTAGGAACCCAGCAACTAAGCATTTGTGCAAGCATAAGGAAAAATACTTTTTGCCCTTCACTCTCTGATAATTCTCCCAGTCTGTCCCTCTCTCATATCACCTTTTTAACAGCTTTATGCATGCTGAAAGATTTATTCATCTCCCTGTCTCTGACTCCATCACCTCTTCCTTGCTTTCAAGGTTTGCTGCATATTTCCTATTTCTCATTATTCTCCTCAAAGCATCTTCCCTGCATGCTCCAGCTTGTTCGCTCCCCCAGCCCCTAGTGCAAATAGCCTTCTGGGCCTTGTTAGTGCTTCTTTCAGTGCTGCTTTCACAGAGGAAGCCTGTCGCACAATCAAAGGCTCTAGGCTTAGAGGTAGTTTAAAAGACACTAAACTTTCATGCTTCCTTTCTGTCCTGCTGCCTACCCACTTAGTCCCTGTTTTGTTTTGCCATCCATTAACCTTCCTTTCCTGTGTCTTTACTGATTTGCACTTGTTGATTTCATATCAGCTCTTATGTTTGTCAACACCCTTATCACTGCATCCCTGTTTTCCAGGGTTCTTGCAACTCCTCCAGTTTGGTGCTAGCCCCAGGACCATTAGTTGTATCCCTTATTGTTTGTTGCATCCCTGTGCATTCCAGATGTTAATGAAAATTCTGAGTAGACCCTGAGCAATCACTGAGCAGACTCAACCACTTTGTAACAATCATATGATTTGTAAAATAAAAAAATTATAATGTATCCAGAGAAAGTAAGCCTAGGAGGGGCCTCTAAAAGCCATCTTGACCATTCAGGACCTGTTGCTGGAATTTAAGCTATTTTTGATCGATGGTGTATAGTCTGCTTTCAAAATGCCTGGTGCTGAACACCACACAGCCTCAAAAGGCAGTATCTTGGTCCCTACTCCACCACTCCATAGCACTACATTCCTTGCTGGTTTTACTGTGAGAAAATGTTTCCTAATATTTAGCATGTGTCACATTTCCTTAGTTTGCCATGTTCTGTTTCAAAAAAAAACTTCTAGGTAAAAGAAGCCCACAAATGTTAGCGTTGATTATTGTAAGGTATGCCTGTAGCAATGTGTGTAGTAACATGTATGTTCCCTTTAGCTTGGCTGGACACAAAACTGGCCTGATTTGAGCCACAGAGCCACATTAACAAGATGCTGCATCCATGATTTGAAGCTTTCCTGAGAGACGGTGGTATATCCAGGCCAGAAATGGCTTTTGTTTGGTTACCTGTAGTAAATATGCAGCAAGAGTATGCATGCGTTAATTGTCGGATGTATCTACACCTAAACATGGCTGTTTCTGTTGGACCAAAAGATTACGTGTTTAATGTATATGCTGTTTGTCACAGTGCCAAGAAGTGGATATCAGGGAGATCTTAAGAGCAGGACAGCTATATTTGTACTTTGCCTGGTATCGTTCCAGTCACTCTTTCAAACTCGAGGGCTGCCCATAGAAATGCCTACCACAGAGAGTGGAGTGACATCTGACTGATGTCTTGTCCCGGATCTACACTTTTGACTTTTGAACAGAAAGAACAAGTAAATAAACAATCTCCCTTTTGCTCATCTTAAGCCAAGAAGGATTAATAAACTGAATTTCCAGGGAACTGTTGCTCAGTTGAAGTCACATCATCTTTCATTTCCTGCCTGCAACATCCCTGAGGCATGCAGAGCTACAAAGTCACAGTCATGCACACTCCAGCAGATGCTGGGGCAGGTTGTCTAAATATTGAGGAGAGGAATCATCCTTTTGTATGATTTTGAGACTTCTTATCACTTTGGAATATTTTTGAGAGGCCACAGTTTTACTGAAAAAAAACCCCAACAGTATCCACTCAGGCTTTCATAGTTTTAACTAGTATGCTGCCCAAGACACTGCCTTCAGTTATGAAGATGAAAACCAGAGCTGGACTTCACTGTGAATTTCTACAGTGGTTTTGCTGTTACCTTAATGACTGCAGCATCTTCATACATATTTTACCCAAAAGAATTCAGATTAATTAAAAGGCTGTTTCTCCAGGGTTCCTTCATCTATTCATATTTCTGCTGTGTCATGAAGTCACCCAGTTCCCTGTAACAGTACATTACAGTGCTCCCACTTTTTGCAGACAGTTTGTCCCTGGCTACAACAGCTGTGGAGAGCACAGGGGATGATTTTGCAAGTGGTGGGAGGTGGGGATCACTGTCTGCTGACTACAGAAGGATCGAGATCTATACTAGACGCCTTTCAGGCAGTTAAATTTAGGTGGGATCAATCCCTAGGCATCCCAAATGGTCCCTTTGTCTCTTATGTTTCCCAGGATTGCCAAAGCACATTCCATGGAGTGGGAAGTGCACAGCATCAGCCTCCCAGGATGGGGAGTCTGTGCCACGAAGGCTTATTTCTTCCCACCACAGGGACATTATTGCTTGCTGTTCCTCTAGAGCTGGGGAGGGAGGATTTTATTTGCTGCCATTCAAGCCAGCAAAAGAGACCAGCTGTGCTACAGAAACTGTCTGAGAGACAATCTGACCCACAGAGACCAGCAGAGAAAAGAGGTTTGGCAGACGTAAGAGACCAGTCATTTTAATTAGGCAAAAACCTCTGGGAAATTTTTACACTGCATCTCCCTCAAGCATTTGCAGTGCCAGTGCTTACAGAAGGCTGGCATCTGGCACCCTCCGTGTTTCAAAGGAAGGTGCTGTACAGTGTACTGACTTACTGGGGGTTCATGGTTCCCACTGGTTTTGTTCCAGCAAACGGCTGCCACAGGGTGTCACCGCACCCAGGAAAAAAATTACCCAGAAAAATTATGGCCAAATTTCTGAAGTTCGGTGAAACTTTCACATTTCTTTTCACAGACCACTTTTCTGTACTTTGTCCACCCTTACCTGAGAGATTTTCATGTGGATAGGAATGGAGTTTATAACACTAATTAAACTCTCAGGACTTGAATGGAACCTGAAGATAGGCTGTCAGCGATATCAAACTGGTGTCTAATTCCAGGCAAATGTATAGATTTGCCTCCTTAGATATTTTTTTTTTAGTTGAATCTACTTCAAGTTTCTCCTGGGCATTCAGTTTTTAGGGTATCTTTTCACACCTGAGGAGGCTGGAGACATTGAACTTTTAGCCTCACACCTTGCAAGTCACTTAAGGCTCATAGCAATTACACGGAGTCTAGATGCAGCTGCTGAACTTCTGTCAAAGTAAAGTGTGCAGTGTCACCATCGTTTTGTTCTCTCAAGCCCAACTGATTTCCTAGAGGAAAAGTTACATTTCCTTCTGGCTGAAGGGAATATGGTGGGGCAGGTTTTAAGTGCCGAAGTGGTGGGAGGTGTGGGTGGAAGAACAGACTATAAGAGGAAGAAATTATCATAGATGTCTCAAAAGTTGATGTAGCTGAGTGATTCATCTCACTTATATTTCACAAACACTAATCTTAAAAAACGAAATCCAAGCAGACATATTGCTAGAAATGGAAAGTCACTCAGTGATCACTTCAGGCTGCTAATTTATAAACTAATGAACTCTTTTCAAACATAAAAGCTACATTAGGCATCTAATAAAGTATTAAGGAGAGAAGGCAACCAAGTTAGAGATGACGTTATGTCTTTATTTCCCACATACCAGATACTACATGTACCTGAGAGTGTGGCAGAAGGAGCATGACATTGCCCTAATATAGGTTATAATGGAAAGGAAATTAGATATAAAGACATTGCTTGACTTAACAGCCAAAGTAGCAACACCATGAACTGGAGAGCCTGAAATGCTAGATGTAGTACATCTGAGTCTCCTGAGAAGCTCAAAACAAAGACATGGTCCAGGAAGGAAGAGGGCCACAAGGACCAGCTGGTGCTTGCTGATGTCTATGTTTGTGGTGGGTTGACCTTGGCTGGATGCCAGATGTCTACTCCCCTTCTCAGCTGGAGGGGGCCAGGGTGAGTGGGTGGGTGGAGGAGAAAATAATGTGAAAAGAGCCTTGTGGATCAAGATAAAGGCAGTTTAATGAAGAAATAGCAAAAGCAGTGTGTGCAGAAACAAAGAAAAACAAAAGATGTTATTCTCTGCTTCCCATCAGTAGATGATGAGAAACAGGGCTTCAGTACATGCGCCCTGGAAGACAAACATTGTAAATAACACATGCCCCCCACTTCCTTCTTCTTTCTTAGCTTTTATACCTGAGCAGAAGTCACATGGTGTCGAATGTCCCTTTGATCGGTTTGGGTCAGCTGTCCTGGCTATGTCCCCTCCTAAGATCTTGCCCACCCCAACCAACCGGTGACAGGGTGGGCAATGTTAGAGAGCCAGCCTTGATGCTGTGTGAGCACTGCTCAGCAGCAGCCAAAGCACTGTTGCGTTATCACCACCTTTCTAGCTACTAGTACAAAGCACAGCATTATGAGTCCTCAACCAGATGCAATACAGTGTGGTTCCTGGACTCTGCAGCTCTGCCAAGCCACATATGCCATGTGCTGATCTGCACAGCTGATGTCTCTCTCACACTGTTTTGGCCTCTTTCCCACCCCAGGACCCCTCATTGTACAGTCTGCAGCATTCTTCGGTGGGAGGGTGGCTGTGGCACTGAGCTGCAGTGGGGCAGTGACACCCTGCAGGGCAGCAGCTTCAAAGGATCCCTGCTGAAGAGCATTCTGCACAGTGGTGGCATGATCGTGTGGACTGTCCTCACACGACCCAACACAACAGTACAACACTGCTCAGGCCTCTGTGAGTCAAAAGCTGTGAGAGCCTTCGTTCGTAAAAGGTCAAGGGACTGAGGCAGCCCCCCATGTGCAGCAGAGCAGCCTGAGACTCTTCTGCAGAGGCACCTGCACCATAGCCTGGGACCCATTTCTGTCTCACTCTCCTTCTTCAGCTTCAGGTAGTCAGAGGAGGTTTTTTACAGTGTTTCAGAGCGGCAATAATATTACTAACAACAGGTCAATGAGAACAGAAGATACAGAAGGGTAGGAAAAAAAAAAAGTGGTTATTAGGAAACCTATGCCCCAACAGCAAGATGCACTAAGCTGCAAGATTGCTGTAGATTTTTCTGGGAAAAAGGTGAAAACATGACCTCCTGAGAAAAAGCAACTAGGAGGAACAGTGTCCTGGCCATTTGCACAAGCGAGGCAAGCCAGTTCAGCACACCCTTTCCAGAATTTCTTTCTTGCTGGAGTTTGAAATTTTATTTTTTAAAAACAAAACAAAACAAAACAAATATGCAGAACTTTAATATCAGAGTGTGGCTTCAATCTCAGAAACTCAGCTTGGTCTCAAAGCCAACAAGTATGGTTCTTTGCAAAACCAATCATACTGAATTCTTGCTTAGGCATCTGAACTGAATGTTGTTGTTCTCCTGACCTCTGTAGGACTTCCAACACACACATAAATCTCTGGTACCCTGTTTGAGTGCCGCATTGAATTTGGACCTGAAACAATCAAAGTCGGTTGAAAAGGCTCCCTTGGACAAAGCTGCTTGGAATGTCCTGGGAAAAAGGACCCCCTGTGTTTCCCTCACTAGGGAAGTGGAGACTGCTCCAGGCCACATGCCTTCTGATGGCTGGAGCACAAAGAGCCCTCAGGCTTGTAACACCAAATCAAATGGGGTTAAAGGGAGCCTTAAATTTAAGGGATGGATGCCTTGCTTGGTTTGAAAGCCTCAGAGGGCACTTCTGTTTGGGTGTTCAGAGGTTTCCTTTTGACTCCTGGAGGGTACTTCTCTGCAGCAGTGGAAAGGCCCTCCAGGGTTTTCTGGGAGCTTTTGTTCTTTTCAGATGCATCTTGTCCCTTCACTTGTTTGTCACTCAGACAGCAGCCTCCAGGGAAATGCTATAGACAGCAACAGAGGATCTGCAGAAAACAGTAAGGGACAGAGCTTTCACAGGAAAACATACATTCATTATGCTCTCTGCTTTTCTACAGCATCTTGGTGTGTTTCAAAGGTTTGTCTGGAGCAATGTGGGGAAATAAGCCTTTTGAAACTGTTATTCTGGCACAGATCTTTTGGAAAAGGGTTTTCAGGGAGAAGAACAGAATAGTGATCTGAGATGGCTTTGATGAAACACTGCCTGGGTGTTTAATATCATGGGGAAGAAGGGGATCTTCCCATCAATGAAAAGGGGAGAAAGTTGTGGAAGAACAAAAATATGAGTGCAATTGTGTCACAGGAATGATCAGACATTAAGTGAACATCATGTGAAGAAGATTAACAGGACAGGGCAATCCACTAAGGTCAAGCCCCATGACTACTGTGGAACAGGACTCCTGAAATTTTACGGCATTATGATTTTTCTTAGTAAAACAAGCACTGCTTCCCAAGTCACTTGAACATCAGGGGTTTAAGATGTCAGCTCTGGAGATCTCTGCCTGGCCTGAGCACTTTCTGTTTGAAATTCCCAGAGCTAGCAGGTGCTTGGTTCTGAGGAGGTTCATGGGTGGGTGTCCAGGAGACAAGGAAGTTGACGCAGACTGTATTAGAAAATCAGTACAGTCTCCTGACACACTTTGATTTCATTGGAATGACCAAAGGAAAAAAAAAAAAAAATGATCTGCTGTAAAACTTCTGGCCAGATCTTGATGAAGGACATGAGGAAGAAGAGGTAGATAAGGTTTGTGAAAGGCCACTGGGCATAAGACTTGGCATCCACCATGTGATAAGATGAAATAAATAAAGAAGAGCTTTTACTGTAGGGAACTGAGTCTGGTGCTCAGTATATTGTCCCTTAGATGCAGACAACTGGCCAAGAAAGATTACTTCACTGGAGACATCCAAAAAATTTCTTTTCTGTCTGGGTCTCTCTCTCCAGAAAGGTTGTGCTAGGGCTGGGTTTTCTGCATCCTTGGGGAAGCTGACATTTCAGAACAGCCTGAGAAGTATCTAGGACAGCGGTTTTCAGCCTGGGGATTGTGTTACCCTCGGGCTGGCTACTGTTTCTAAGGTACTGGTGAAAGCTGGCTCAGAATAGAAAGGTCAGTGCATGTGAAGTGAGTTTTCAGCAATCTTCCAGTCCCCTAGCATGCAAACCTCTACATTTCTCTGTACTTCCGGCCACTTAGATATCCAGAGGTTAAGCATCTCAATCATTATTTCCCTCCTGACAGCTTTTTGCCAGAGCTCTGCAGTCACTGAGACCCCAAGTCTAGAAAGTCCTCTGCACATATCATCCTGACCAGACCTTCAAAGAGCTCATCTCTGTCTCTTCGGCCAGTTTTTCACCAAAACTCTGCTCATTGGCATGGTGCACACCATAGTCCCAGCTGCCATGCCTGTACCTCTAGCACAAGCTGAGAATTGCTGTAACTCCAGGTACAACATCCAGAAAATCATCTTGGGCTCTTTAAAACCACAAGCATCACACCTGCAGTCAGACTAGGGATGACAGGACGATCAGGTGTCCATACTTGGATAAGGTCTCTCTAAAGACATCTGTGAAACTGAGTAAAATTTTGCCACTGACCTCAGTAAAAGCAAAATTCATCTCTGCAGCACCTGATCTTGAGGAGCATAATGGGACTACTCAGTCTCTACAACACCTAGATGAATTTTACTGAGAACTCTGATCAGCACTGTTATATAAATAATAGCAATAAAAGAGAAGGGAAAGCATTATTCAAATTGGACAGTAGCAATAAAACAAAGAGTAATACTTTAAAGCTGAAAAAAATAAAATTTACATTATTTAATTTTGTAACTGTGTGATTTAACTTGTTTAAGTGCTTAAGAGTCCATTTTGCATGAAAAGTGCTATAAAAGCTGAGCTTTATTGTCTCCCATTTATCTCAGATGTTCAGAAAAGTTTTCAGAGGCAGCAAGTACAACCAGAGAGGGGAAACTGCCTTAGAGGAGGTGGAATTTGGACAAGGATAAGTCTGTGCATCCTCTGCATAGTGCAGGTCCACTAATGGCTATTTAAGACAATGATCTGGGTGCACCTAGTGCCTGAGGAAGTCTTAACACATTCATTTACATATGTGGGCATCACAGTGTGCTGGCTCTGTTTCTTTTATCCTGTGCATTCCCTCTTGGGCACATCAGAAAAAGGAGGCTCAGCCAGGCTCAGCATTGCTCAGACTCAGCCCAGCTCTTCTTTCGTTCTTCTGAGACACTCCTTCATCACGTGAAGCATTTGTTAACTCTCTGAGAAGTTTCTTTCCTATGTCATCCACCGCTACCTTGAAGAGCAATTTGTGTCCTTTAGTGAGGGGAGTGATTTAGAAAATATTTGGGAATTGGAAGTATCAGCACTGGTAAAACTGGAAGCTGTAGCTCCACGTGGGTTGCAGTAGCTGTGGTGCCCATGTCTTCCGGGCAATCACCGGCACAGGCAGACACACATCCCCTCACAAACCTTACACTATTTTGCCCAGTCTTTGGGTAATGTATGCACAGGCGCTTTTACCTCACTTCATCTGGGGAAATCCAGAGCTTCAGGTTTCCAAGAACTATTGGCCTTCTGTAAGATCAAAAAATCCTGATTTCACAGAGGTTAGAGATGGGGCTTTTGGTTATTATCCTGTATATTTCCCAGAAGGAGCAGTAAGGGGTGGGGGGAAGACATACTGCCTTTTCATCTGTGTCCAGGGCCTAGCCAGATGAAACCCTGATCTCCTAATTTACTGCAGCCTTGAAGAGTAATGGTGTTAATAGTAAATAATATTGGGTTCAGCTTGTCTCTGCCTTTCCCCTGTATAGTTTCTGGTACTGTGCTAAATTTGCTTAAAATGAGACTAAAGAATTACTCTGTCCAGGTGAAAACAGTGCTCTGACAGACAGAGTGCAGGACTGTTGCTACCAAAGGATTCTTTATCCCAGGTAGAAAATGGGCACTTAGAATTGTGCCTAAGGATGTCAGTCCATTTCTGAAAGTTATTGATTAGCCTATCTCTTTTATAATAATCATAATATTGCTATTTTCTAAACAGGAATTATTCTGAAATCCTTCAGGATCCTATATGCACTTGCAGTACACTGTGTCACTAGAGGACTCGGTGCAAGCCAGCTCAAGAACATTCCTGGTCTACAAGTAAGACAAAGCTGAAGCTCAAATGGTGTAGGATCTGTTAGGTTTTGTATTCCTACAGCTGTTTTTAATAGCTACCTCCTTTTTAATACCGCCTGATATTTCTATATTCTCTATGCTTTCATGAAAGATAGGGAACTCACTGATTTGTGAATACACAGCAGCTACCAATACCTCCTGTTTCTAGCTTAGTAGCAATACTTCCCCCTCTACATCAAAATGTGCAGGACAAACCCACAAGCTTGCCTTATACATTTTAACTTCTAGAGGCAATATTTGCTTTCAGTAAGTTGTTCCTCTAATGAGAAACTGGTAAAATACCTAAGTGTCTTTGAACAGAGTACTACTTTAAAGGAGGCTGGAATCAATATTTAATATACAGTTAAAAGTAAAAAATTGCAGGTTTGGTAGTGGTTAATAAGATGAAACTGCATTTCATGTTTGTTTTTACTTCATTATTGGCACTTGTATTTTTATTTCTTTAGCATCACAAAGCTTTAAACCAAGACCAGTATCAGGATCTGGCTTTTTTAGCTGTTGTGCAGGTTCTTTTTGTTCTTGGGTCTCCATCAATTCTTGATAAACTATCATTAAATTCTCCTGAGTTAGGTCTTCCTCCTTTCTTAGTAATACAACAACAAAAAAACCAACAATAGTGGCATTGAGCCCTAAATCACAACATATAAGAGAATTTCCTCAAATCAAGTTTTTGGACTTCCATGTCCTACTCTTTCGTTGATCCTCTATCTGAAGGACGATTCCAGTTTGCAGAAGTCCTCAACTCCTTGATATAGACAAAAGCCTTCATCTCTGCATGGCAACTGTGATGGACACGCGCTTGCCCCCTCCTTTGCCTCTGGCACAGAGGAGATCCTCCCTGCCCCAGCCTTGGCTACTTCACCTTCTGTTTGCCCTCTCCTCACTTTTCTCACATTTTTTATGTTTCCCACTTTTCCTGTTTCCCCTGGCCTCTCATGCGGTGTCTTTACCTCGAGAAATCAAAGAGAGTGAGGACACAAATTGAGAAAACACGGAGGTGTTGGTCTCACATAACCTGCCAAACTGCCAGGGAGCAACCCCAGGCAGCCCCCCTCCAGCAGCATGTGTGACACTGAAGGCTGAGTAGGGAGGGTGTGAGACTAGAGAGATGTGCTGACAAGCTGTACCTTGCCAAACAACCCACTCAGCCCAGAGTGCAATAATCATCTTTCTAACCACAGGATGTCATCTTTCATTTCAGCAAACTGCACTCGGCACCTCAGGAAATTTCTTCTGAATGAATCACAAAAAATCATTTCATTTCTAAATTACAAATTAAACAAATGATAATTAATTGAGCAAATAGCTAGGTCTATTACTGCCTTCCTTCCTGCTGCCTGTGGACCTCCTCCAACTCAGGATTCCCTTTTTCCCTTGCCTTGGGGTCCAGCTTGTTCCCCACAACCATCTGCAGATTTTCTCAGTCCCTTCCCTTGCTGGCCCAAATATTTTCTATACCCTCAACTCAGCAGCAGCTTTCTTGTTCTCTTGCTTTCTTCCCCTGCTGAAAGGGAGAGCAGTGACAAGGCAGGGTGAGGGGTCTACAGAAGTTTCTCTCCAGACCATGGCCCATAAAGTTCTCGCAAGAGGTTTCACTGTCATGTGGCTTCCAAGAGGCTGCCTGATGCTTGCTTCTGGGTGCTGAGATATGTAATCAGTTCTCCTAACTTGGTCCCTGCTGTTCCTTTTTGTCTCTGACACCCAAGTAGAGTGAGTGATGGGTCCTCCTTTTTGCCTAGGCTCCCAAAGACTGGACATTGCATTGGATGTTCCCACATTTTCAGTAACAGTGAGGAGCTTCTCAGAGTTGCCAGAGAGAGGCAATGGCTGTCAGAGTGCAATAAGCAGAAGTGGAGGTGGTGGGCTTGCTTGGGAGAACATTTATTCCTTTTGAGTGAAAGACAATACCTTAACCATGTCCTTCCAGGTCAAACTATAGGCTTCCTTCAGCCCTTGCTCACTCTTTCAGTACCTTCTGGACTCTGTGTAATTTTGAAGTTTTTTTAGTTTCTAAGTACGTTCTCTCTGAGGTTTTCTTTCTCTCAGAATTGATTCCAAAACCTTTCAGCTAAACTTCATCTGAAGTTTCTAGGACAAGCTGGCTTGAGGATAAGATGCAGTTAAAAAAAAAAACACAAAGCAATGAAAAAAATTTTCAGGATGCCACGTTGGTGAGGTTTACATCTATTTGGAGGCCTGGCCAGAGGCAGTATCAGATATTAAACCTCCAGCTGGATGCACCACCTTTGCTCTCTGGTGAAAATAGTGGTGTCTTGACAATAGCAAATGGTGAACAACAACAACAACAAAGCTAGTTTATTCTATTTTCATCAGAGTAGTTATGGACAGAATCCATCCTGAGGAAGCAGAGAAATCTCATTCAGAGCCTTGTGTTAATTCCAAGTGAGCACATAAATCCAGTTTGAGGTTTTCTACTTCACATGGCACTATTGTCCTGAGATTAGATATTGGTAAATCTTGAACTGGAGCTTTGTACCCAGCTCAGATAGATTTTTGCAGAAATGTAATTGAAGCCAGAACACAGACACCCATGTGGGAAAGGAGAGCACTGGAGTTATAAATATAAAAAATAGAAAAGGAACTAACTGATGAGAAAAACAGGATATTATGGGATGCTGGAATCACACGAATGCACTAAATGATGGAACATGTCCCCTGCTCTCAGATTTAGCCGCTTCATTAGCAACGGCTCTGCTCAGTCAGGGAAGTTAATTAAAGTCTGCAGCCGGGCGTGTACAGAGAGCAGCCACTGCAAAGGGAGGTTGCCGCTTCTCCTTGCAAGCTGGCAAAAGAGATTTTGTCCTCTTTCACTTCAATGTCTGGAGCAGACACATTCATATACTTCCACTAAGGAGGTGACAATCAGTTTCTGCACCAACCACTTTGATACTGATGGTGTGTGCTGCACCATGCATTCTGACACAGAGACAGTATCACTGATTCAAGGGCATGTGCAATGTAAGTAGAAAGCCTCACATGCAGTAGCGAGCCTATAAAGGCATATTATATGTGTTCCAATTGTCCAGATGGGGCAATATGGCCAACTGCAATGTTGATGCAACTCTCCAGCTTCAGTACTGTTCACTTAAGGGACAATTTAGCCCAGAATGCCTGCACTCTGGGAAGACAGTCAAATAAGGCTCCATTGATCACAATAAAAATTGAGTGTATTCATACCACCAGCTTTGAAAAAGGAAAGAATCCAGAAGGAATTCCTTCTGAAGGAATCTGGAGCCACAGGAATCAGTAGGGCAGGACTGGTTTTCCCAGGCATTAGCAAATGGCTTGTAAATTTGTGCTTAGAATAGCGACACTGGAGTGTGACTATAGACGGAGGATATGAGCTGCTTCTTTTCTGGTAGTGTGGCATCAGGCCCATGCTTTCCATGAACGTACATGGGCACATGTAGACAAATGGCAAACTTTGATTGAAAATGTTGGCTCTAGTTTACCGGTGGATCAATGCAACAGCTCTCCCAGCCTTTCCACTCTGCCTCTCCATGGATCAGTAGGAGACCAGCAGCAGTTGGGTCAACTTAGCATTTCAAGTGAATGCCATGATTTTTAGCTACCATGTTACCTAGGCTACTCTGAGGCTTAGAATCAAAGGACTCTCCAGCTAAAAGGAGTGGGAATAACAGCAAAAATTCTCCAAGATTATAAAAACAACCTCAAAACAACTACACTGACTTATTGCAGTATTTGTAAAAATAAATAAATAATGTCTTCAGGGCTTTCAAGCTTTGCCATACTTTGCTTGAGTGACTTGGTAGAGCTCAACTGTGAGGGAATTAAAAAAAAAACAAATCCCAAGCCAGGAACCTCCAGTTTCTCAACGGATTCTTCCAAAGCTGTCAGTGTTGCACTACACTAGGTAGCGTGGCAAGAGTCTGGTTTGCTGGCTGTCCTATTGTGCTTAGAGGTTTGCCAGGGAGCATGGTGCCTTTCCCTTTCTTGCTTGAAGCTATCCTGAGCATGGGATCTGTGCAGGCAGGGAAGTGCCACCTACAGCCTCGGGAAGCCCAAAGGCAGCCACAGAGTCCCTGAAGTGTCCTGGGCCCAGCTGTTGGTACTTCAGGGTACAAGGGAAGAAATTATTTTTTTTAAAAAAAGGGTGTGTGTGTGAATTTATCTGTTTGGTAAATTAATAGAAAAGCAAGGTTAGTGTGGAGGGGAGACCTTTCAAAAAGGCAGTTAGGATAGCTGGGGACAGTCACTGTTTCAGCCATCCTGTGCATGACTTGGGAGTCCTGAATGACCGAGGCAGTGATGGGCTTACACTGAGGTTCAGTTTTTCCTCAGTATTTTCCATTTCCACTGATGGCCACTTTCTGTCTTCAGACCAGTGATGAGATGAAGAGCTGGGCAAAACAACACAGCAACAGTCCTGTATGAATCCAGCAAGTGCTTTCCATTGAATGCCTGTTTGTTTCCCACTACCCTTTTGTCTGTGTTTAAGATCCTTTTGGTATTTGCTTTCCAGAAATATTTTAGCAAAGCAGCTTTGCCAGAATGAATGCTCATGAAAAATGAATGTTGAGACTGAATCTGCAAATATTCACTGAGAGTAAATTTCTCATTGTGTAAGCAATGGTAAAATTCATAATTTGCCCCGTATTTTGTTATATAAATTATACAATCAGGGCACAGTAACAATATGAAGTGAATTATGTATCTAACCAACATTGCATGCATTCCAAATATCCTCAACAAATTACTGGTGAACAATCTACAGGCTAAGAATTATTTGTTAGCAAAATGCATTAATCATTTCAAATAACAAATACATTTGAGGAAATCCTCATCTATTCCCAGACTATCTGTAAAGAGAAAGAGAGAGTAAAAACGAAAAAAAATGATCCATTGTGCTTAACTCACTCAATCCTACTTTGTAATTGACCATTCATCTGATTAAAAAGCCATCAAGGACAGGCTCTTGAGGATGGAGTACCTGGTGCAGATATCAGACTGTGACAAAATCAGAGGCTTCATTTTGACAATCACATGGAGAGCAAGCGCCAAGAAGTAATTTTGGTGTGAAGAGCTTCCTGTGGGGAGAGAATCAGAGATCTTAGCAAAGTTCTGCAAGGCTTCCTCAAGTTCTGCGTCCTTCATGGGGAAAATAAGACACAATTGCATAGAAGCCTTTGCAACAAAGTGGCCTTTGAGATCCCACCTCACCCTGGGTAAACCAGCTTTCATCTTCACTGATCAAGGGAGATACTGTTTGAATCTCCAGTTGAGTTAGTGACTTAACACTGAGCTGAGGGGACAAGAGATCCAAGTTCTGCTTCCCTCTCTACCTGGAAACATGCAAAACATTTGACCATTCGGTACTGTTTTTCTCATGGCTCTCTTGCCCCATTGTGTGCAGCAGAAATTGGAATTCATTTGGGCTGAGGGCTGTCCCCCTTGAGATGAAAACGGCCACACACCAGAGCTGATTCTCACCTGAGCATGCTGAGACCAAGGCACCAAAACCAAGCTTCTTGTTTAGGTTGCTATAGTTAATGGACAGAGGTACTCCCAGGAAAACACTCACCCCACCTTTCTGAAATATGTATCCTAGAATGGGCTGGTTTGCTGTTGTCTTTTACACTGTAGAGAGAACCCTTCCAAGCAGCTCAGCACAGGTACTTCACTTTCAGATAACTAAAATCAGCTGGGATTGATCCTTTTCCCTGGATTGATACAGCATCTTGCACAACAAAGCCCAGATCTGCCTTGAGACCTCTAGACATTAGTGTGGTAGGGATAATAACCAGTGAGAAAAAACTTAATTAAAAATTGCCTGTGGGGACTCCCTTTTATTCTAGGTGTTCAAGGCTTTCAATTTGAAGAACAGAATGATTGAATCATCCCATTGCATCAGTAAGGTAGATAATCACCCTTAAAATTTCTTCTAGCATGAAAACTCTGGCAGAAACAGACAGAAAGTACAATAGAAACGCAGGCTCTAATGCTGCCCTCACTTCCCAACAGGCACACTTAGAAAGGATATAATAAGAGTGGATAATAAAATAAGGTAGGCAAATGGCTTGTAAGAGGAAGACAACCTCTTGAAGTAAGTCTGAACATGTATTCAGAAGTGTTGTTCCACAAGAAAGGAAAGGAAATGTGGTTTTGTGCTGTTGTGCTCACAGGCCTGTGTAAAGTAACTCAGAAAATCCACAATAAGGTGCGATCACTCGATTCCCATCCCTCTATATTGGTGAGAAGTGCAGAAGTCCTTTCCCGCACAAACACTGCAGCCTCTGCCTGAAATGAGCTCACCACACGTGCCGTCACGCAATCCTGAGGCAGTGCGGAGGCGTTCTGCTTCCCGGGTCCTCCAGGCAGAATCCACCACAAAGCAGGGATGCCTTCCAAGGGAGATGGACTTACTTGAGTCAGCACTGGACTTTGCTGTCAACGTCCATGGCCACTTTCCAAACCCTCATTCACAGCCGTGGCCAGCTGCCAGATTTGGAACCATTAGGCAAATGAGCTTACTATTAGTCAGCCACTGAGAGCTGGGATGCTCTTTTCTTCCCTTAAAGGACAGTCCCACATTTCATGTCCACAGTGCAAAATTACATCTGACATGTAATTTAAAACCCAAGCCTTACTCCAGTAAATGGGATCAAATAGCGGGGCATTTCATTTGACAGACTGGATATTTCTAGTTGTAATATTACATTAACATTTCCTCTCTGTGCCTCACATGGATTTTTCATTCTAAGGCAGCAGTGCCTGGCTGCTAACCAGAGTCGTAAGTCAGACCAGGGGTTCCCCAGGATTTCAATGATTCCCTCGGGGTCAGAGAGGGTTCCTGGGTAGGTGATAATCAACTCCCTGGTGTTGTCCATACCTTCTTTTGTGCCCAGTGAGAAGCTTAGCAAGCCCACAGCCCAGCTGTAAGACCTGCACGTTTTACCTGCTGAACCCAGCCTACTCCAGAGACCACGACAGACATTCCTCTTTGAGGGATCAGAGCGACCGACCTCGTCACTCAGAGGTGATGTAGGATTAAATTGCTGATAACCACAGCAGCTTAGCAGGCTGCTGCCCTCTAACTAACATGTCTTTGCAAAAGGCCTGCAATCTCACCTCAGTTTGTGAATCAGAGCTGACATGCATCTCCCTAGTTCAGCATACGGGCAAATATCAGTGTCTGCCTACACAGTAGTCTAGACAAAACCTCACTCCCTTGTTTTCCCTTGTGACCCCTGACAATTGTGTAGTCACAAGGAGTGTCTAGTAGAAACTTCTTGTGGAGTGTTAGCATCACAGTGCTAGCAAATGTGAGGTTTTATACTTGCAAGGTGATTAGCTGTAATATGAATAATACAATACCTATCCTAGACACCCTGGATGACAACTCTGAGTAATCACTCCAGCATGATGAAGTAAAGTGCTCTAGCTAAATGCCTGAGTGCTACATAAGAACAGTTTTTAATTAAAGTAACCAAATATATCTTTAATGTTGATTAAGAGGACTGTAGATTTGAGAATTCTGTAGTACGTTTTAGACATCAGATGAAGATTTATCTTTGGTCAGAGACAAAGCGTGGAAAAACTTAGCATGGTAAGGAACTTTCAGAAACCCAATCACAGCTTAAACCAGGAAGGTTTTATGGAAACTATGGCAGAAAACTTACAAGCCCCATTGACCAGGGGTACCAAGGCACCTCTACTGGAGGGACAGACCCCCAGAGCCTGTGTAGACACCCCACCCCACCCGCCTACACTGCCAATACTGTACTGGACACTGCCAGGAGGAAGAAGGAGGACCTTCATGTCAGTAAAAAAACAGCTTAAACAGAGCTGTATTGACATGCATCAGATAAGAACTAGCCAGTACTGTTTCAGATCCCTTAACATGATATATGGTAATAATTTAATCATGTACCAGTTGTTGTTTTCTATCAAGCCTTGTTGCTGTATTTCCATGTCCAAAATGATACAGTGTTTTCAATAGGATTTTGTTATTCTTGACAAAGAGTAATGTCAAGAAAAACCTTCTGTTTCTGCTAAAAGAGGGAAAGAGAACAAAAGAATCAACACTTGCACATGTTGTCTTGTGGTTTATGGACAAAATTCATGCCCCAAGTAGGTTGTACAACCTGAAGGCAATTCCTCCTCTGTAAGAAACCCACATGACCTCTCTGTCTTGCCAGCAACCCACCAACTGGTCTGAAATGAATACCATTTGAATTCATCATGGTAGATTTCTTCAAATGATATATCCTGTCTGCAGCAAGCTTATCCCCCAGGTCCTGTCTGCTCTTGCACCCTTCTTGAAGAGCTTCATCTGCAAAGTCATTTACAGTGAATCAAGTTTACTTAAGCATAACTCAGATTTCTCTTATGTGTTCTTGCATATTTTTTTCTTTGCATCCTCGGACTGTTTGCTTCTTATTATGGAGGTTGTTTTCTCTGTGATTCAAAACTCTGAGCCAGAGCCAATTAGGCTCACTTTTAAGTAACTACTTTAGGTATCTGAGCAGTAAAACATGTGTTTCAGCCACCAGACATTACTCTGGCCTCTGTCTGACCTAGACATTCCTAGGTCACCTATGGTGAAGCCTGTGCTAATGTAGTTGGCTTGCTAAGTGTTCCCAACCAGCTAATTTGTTTAGTGCTTCTGCATTGTCCATTCATGTTTTGAATGTATCTGGCATACCACGAATCCTACAGAAAACACATATTTAATCAAAGTTACTAAATTGTACCATCTTTGAATTGTTAACTGGATTTTTAAATGCAAAAAAAATATAAAAATTACATTAATTGCATTAATAACCCTTACTCCTTCAAAACCATTGAGGGGAATTGGTCTCTCTATGGCAAAAACAGAAGCTGACTTGACATCGGGCATTCTTCCAATTTGTTTTTTACTACCATTTCTTTGTCCTTTTAGCTATGCAGTAGTTTATTTTTGTCCCTTCAGGTTTTCTGTGAAGGTAAATCCCCTTGAAAATTCACATCCCTACTGGTTTTGAAGAAAATGGGCTGTAATTAAGCAAAGTTGCATTACTTAGAAAGTTGACATTTGCAAAACACCAAATACATAAAAGCAGGGGAAATGCATCATTAAGGACATAAATCTTCTCTTGTACCCACCTAATAAATAAACACATTATTCTTATCAGGTACAACGTACAGCACACTTCATCATAGCTCCACAAATGTAACCCTCCACCTGTTCTTTCAACAGCAGAATTACAATGAAGTGCAAAGCTTTCCTTAAAAACAAAGAAAAAGACTGGACTCAGATTCCTACAATGGTGTAAATCAGTTTAGTTCTTTTGGCTTGAGAGATTCCAAGCTGTTTTACATTAGTTGAAGATGTGTGAATGTGTGAAGAATGCCCAATGCCAAGCCAGCTTCTGTTTTTGCCATAGAGAGCACAATTCCCCTCAATGATTTTGAAGGAGTAAGGGTTATTAATGCAATTAATGTAATTTTTTTTGCATTTAAAAATCCAGTTAACATTATATGTGAACATTTTCATTCCACTCTCCTTCCTTTTAGAGCTAATATTCTCCTTCGATTCCTACATGTTGTGGGCTGGTAGGATCCTATATCTGTCAAAATTGGTGTCTTCTTAAAGATGTGTTCTAACTCAAACACAAATTAATTCAGGGAAGTATTAGGCTCCATCATCTTACTTGTTCCTTTTCACCTTGCAATGAGTGAAGCTATTTGAAGAGCTCAAGAGCAACAGAATTTTTATCTTCTCCAAAGTTTATGCAACCCAGCAAGCCTTCTTTTCCAATGATACCAATGGGTTTGGCTGAGGCCCTTGCTTTGGCAGAGTGATCCAGTTTGGCAGGATGATCCAGCCTTACCAGCTGTGGGGTCTGCACCGCAGTTGTGGGATCCTCCTGATGGAAAAGCCAGCATAGTGGTAGCAACAGCAACAACTTGCAGAAGCTAAGAGCAAGGAGGAGACTGCTACCATGAAAGCAGAAGCAGGCACCAGGTTAAGTTTTTGTTTATTAAGTGATTTGCCAGGACAGAAGGAGGTATCCATCTTTCCAGACCATGTTTGCTTCCTGAAAAGCTATTCCCAGCCGCTCTAGGGGAAAGATGACCAGAGAGACTAGCTGTGGTTAGCAGGCTTCAGGTTAAACCAGACTCTTGCAGGGTGTAAAGGTGTTTCTCCATGGGGATTTTTGTGTGATGTCCTTCAAGGGTCTCTTCGTTCCTCCTGCAATCCCTAGGTTTTAGTGACATTCAGTCTAGCACTTTTTGCTTGCTCCACCTCTGCACTGACCTACTTTTTGGCTCTGCTGCGAGTTTGATCTTAAAGCCACACTGTGCTTGAGAAACGCAAACAACAGGTATCAGAAACTTAAAAGTGGATTACATAAGATTTTGTCCTGTGGTCTCAGACTGCTGAGACACCATAGGTTTGAAGAAAAACTCCTGAATCTGCCCTGCACCTGGATCTCTGTAGCTTGATCAGAGGCCGTGTGCAAGGGCAAGCTTGTAAACACAGCGTGGGTTGTAGGTGAACTTGAGAACAGCTTTGGGCTACTGCTGGACCAACAGTGTCCAAAAGAATTGACTCCAAGAATAGTACATGCACCTGGTCATCATGGAGCTCAATGTGGTGGACAAAGGATGGTTTCAGGTTTTGCCTCTCATTATGAAGCAAAACATATGGAATTTTAGGATCATGTAGTTCCAGCATCCCTGTGGTTAGTGTAGGGATCTGTCTGTTTCCTGATGCCTTAGGAAAACAGAAAATGGCCTATACTGTTCTTCTAAATCAGCAGGAGTTATATCACTTGCCTTCCACAGCTACAGCACAGATCCAGTTAACTGACCCAACAATTTGTTGTCATTTACTGCTGCTTGCATTACTCACATGCTTCCTCTCCTTGGTGTCACAGCACTTTCCAAACTAACCAGCTACAACAAGGTCTTTTACCATCACATACCAACATACTCTTTATGCCAGTCCCTCTGCTGCCTTCTCCTAGTCTCTCCTCATCCAAGGTACACTCCCATACAATGCTTCTTCCTCGGCTGCTCTCTCTCTATTGGCTGCCCAACCACTTAACAGAACCAGCCACAGCTGCACCTTATCTACATCAGCCAACCCGCCGCCTCTGAAGCCAGCCCACAGCTGTATGTTATCAATGATAATTAACCCAGCTTCATTCCTCCACACTTCGGTTCTACAAAAGCATTTCCCCTTGCATAGTAGTCAGTCCTGAACCCAGATGGATACATCTCTGCTAATTCTGTGGTTTCCACAATAGAGGGCAGGTGTAGTTGATACTTGACAAAGACTCGGCACAGTGCTCGCTGCCTAGGTGACTGCCTTTGGAGATCTCTGCTGACAGATTCTGGCTAACTGAGCAAGTGGCTACATGACCACAAAAGAAGCAACGTTTCCAAAATATAGCTGATCTCCATAAGTTCTCCAGAGATTTCATGGACATATACCCCACCTTCCCTGTGGTACATACAAACTGCTCAGCAAAGAACTCTTTGGATACAAATATCAAAACATATTCTCAGTCTCAGGCAGCTCACAGCAAAGGAATGTACATAACAAATCAGAGCCAGTGGAAGAGCATGAAGACATTTAAAAAATATCAGTGACTATGATTTTTAATCTCAGTAATAGACAATTACTATATTTCTTAAATCCAACATCATAAACTTTAGTTACTGAGTAGTCTGAGCCAGAACTCATAATTAAGATAGAACTTTAATATACAGCACTTAACCTATGAATATTAGAGGAAAGATGCTGAGAGGAATAGTCTAAGATGTAAATGTTTTGCCTTCCTCCATGCCAGGATGTGGCTCTTTGAATCAAAGAGACCCGTTAGAAAGATTTTGAGGTGACACAGAGCAACACAAGGCTCTTCAAGGCTCTTAATAGATGTCCTTATGGATTCAAAGATTATTTGAGAGACTCAGATTTCAGCTACTAATTAACTTCTGAATAATATGTTAGGCAGAGGGCTTTGATTAAGATATTCCCTGTAAAATCTCACCCCTACAGCAAGTAAACCAAACATTTAAGGTGTACTCTGAACTCACAGACACTGGCCAGGTTTCAGCTGATGACTTCTCATCAAATCTACACGAAGTTTGGAAATTAACCTAGCCCTTCTCTCCTCTCTTCCTCCTTCTTTTCCCTGGCTCCTGAAAGTGGATCACACAATTTGCGAACCAGGCTGACTATGCTGTTTTTAAGTGAGCGTCATGTTGAGTTATGGGTTTCAAGTGAATCACAAAGCATAGAAATGGTGGGCCTGTACTTAAAAAAAAAGATTCTGTACTTAAAAAAAGGATTCTGGCAACACCTGGAGTTTATATCCATGCATGTTCAGAGAGGCCTAGGTGCTTATCAAAATGGTGTCTTTAATTGTTCTATTCATTATAAAAATAAATGAAAATAAAACAATAGGACGAGTGTGTTTGCTGTATGTTGAGGATTATAATGAGATCTTGAGCAAATAAACTCCACTCCAAAACAGGTGTTACAGAACAATAACTACAAAACCCTATAAAAGAGAGACAAAAACCACTGTGGCTTCAGGTTTCATTTGCACATGGGAAAGACAGACTTGCAAAGTGTCATTTAATTGGAATTTTGATTATTAATACCATGTGGCACTACCAGCAGTATTAGAGGAGACTCATGCAGGGTTGGGCTGATTAATGGAGTCGAGTAGCCCATTGAGAGCTTAAAGTTGCCTGACAATTCAGCCCATTAATTAACAAGATGCCATATTCCTTCCCACTGGGCTCTGATGCATTGAACTCACAAAAGCTTGCAGCTTCTTCCACAAGATTTGCAGAATTTCTTCTAGGAAGCTTTCCTTCTTCATAAGAGCCATGCCAAGTCATATGAAAGGCTGTATTGCCACTGAAGGCAGTCAATAGCAGGTCCCAAGACGGAGGATTGTAATACCTAAGTAATAAAGATGTTTCCTCAGAATATGCTTCCAGTTTTCAGGATCTTGTTGCTTTCTCAGACTGTGTAAACTATAAGCATCCATTATTAACTCCCACAAAGAATCCCACTGCTTACTTGTCCTTTCAGTGAAGAACCAGCTGATAACACACGTCACTTGCAATTTTAATTTTTTTACTCCACAGAAAGAGAGGATGAGAGGCTGCCATGATTAGCTTGATCATTTGCATTTTAACTTTCCAATGGGAATTTTCCCAGCAACTGAATATCCCAAGAATCAGGAAACTGCAAAATTGGCATAAAGCTCCCTTTGCATTGATTCAGTAGCTACATCAAAGATATAGATCTTTATTTATGCAAGTTGCTTCAGTCATCTGGCAGACTAAATATCACAGCAGAGCAACTGTGCATTAGCATCTTCTACAGGGTGATCCCCAGACACACAGGAAAATTACCATTTCCTGTTAGATTGCATAGGAAAGTTCTATAATGATTTATAAATTAAACTTGAAACTGCCAAGCATATTTTCATTGTCCCGCCAGAGAAAACTGTCAAAAATAAACAAACAACACAAATAGACTGGAATAGAGATTAAATCTTCTGGAAGGGGTCTGGAAAATGCTTACTCTATTTTCAAAATTAGCATAACACAAATACTAGATTATAATACAGAATGAAAGAAAATTAATTGAGCCCTTATATTTTTTTGTACATGCACAGGATGAAGTTGTCTTGCAGTCTTGCTATACGCATGTAGAACAATAAGCAATCTTTTCTATTTTGCAAGGCTGATGCATGCTTACACAAGCTGCAAATCAAACCAAAATTCTTCATAAACATGTTCTGAATGGACACTGATTTCAGCTGCATACAGCACTGGAATTTAGAGAAAACAGCTTTTTCTGTCTAGCAAGTTTCTAAATTCCACAAAGCAATCAGCAGGACTGCTGAAGGGAAATGAAAGCAGGTGGGAGGGGGGAGGAGGAGTGGAAAGGACAAGCCTGCCTGTGAAAAGGCAGCTGAGGAAAAGCCACCCAGCCCAAATGCATCCTGCATTTGAAAGCATTATGCTTTCAAAAGCATTTAAATGACAACAGAGATTCAGTAAAGATCCACAGGAACATTTCCATGCAGAGCTGGAACTGGATACTTTCCCACAAAACTGGTTCTTCCTATTTGGCTGACCCTTCTTCCCCAAGAAATATGCACAGGTATACAAAGCCCATGCTCCATGTTCAGAGGTGTTCAGAGCTATGATTGCATGTCAGGCGCAGCTGGTTTGTTTGCTGCAAGCCCAGCCTGCTGCTCTTGACTGTGATGGTGATCAGTGGGACAGTTCCAAGCTGTTCAGAGCTGTGAGGCCACAGCTGGGTGTGCTGAATAGACAGCAGCCACCATGGCCATGACATGAGTACCTTACAGTAAGACGTCTGGGACTATCCCCTGCTTCACTCCTGCTTCAAGCTAAGGCCCCAGAGCAGGCTTCTCATAGAATTGTAATATCATAGAATCGTTTGGGTTGGAAGGGACATTAAGGATCATCTAGTTCAGCCCCCCTGCCATGGGCAGGGACACCTTCCACTAAATCAGCTTGCTTAAAGCCTCACCCAGCCTGTCCTTGAATACTTCTACAGAGGAGGCATCCACGACTTCTCTGGGCCACAAAGCTGGGAATATCCTTCGACCTTTTGATTTCAGTATTGATTGTTATGAAAGATACAGAAGTTTTATGAACAAAACCATTAAGTTATTGCATCTAAATCTATCCCAATGATCCATAGTTTTTTACCGTTCTACTGAGTTCACTATTTCTACCACAGACCATACGTTATAGGGAATGAGATGCTTTCCAAAAACGGGAACCCCCGTATCAGCATATTTGTGTGATTTTTTGTGGTAATTAGATATGTTTCACTAACATGCAGGATCCTATGACTGAAATCCTCATGCTATGCCATGAAGATGTTTTCATATTAGAAACTACTGCCTCGTTCCTAATACACTTGTTTCTGTTGCAGCCTCAACTCCATTTTTGGCAGATGTGAAGGTGCACTCACCTTGTCATGATCTACCATTTCTATACTCGCTTTGTGCATTCTAGAAGATATCAGTGACAGCTTCAGGATGAGTAAAGTTCTAAGCTACACTATAACCAGGGAACTCAGCATCTTTTCCTCCTCTCAAAACATCTTTGACCATTACTTTAGGCAGGCTGAATATAGCCCCTATACTCCTGATGATTTGATGGGATTTAGACTCCTGACTCAATGCCTCATTTTCTGATCTGGTTTAGTGCCTGCAGGTGAATGTAGGCACTTACTAGTTTTTTGTACAGCATCTAAAGAGACTGGTGACTTCAGTGGGCTGTTAGCACTTCATCTGCCCTTTTGAGAGCACCATTAGGCAGCAGTGTTTATTTTTAGGTGTATAAATACTGTGGGAATCAGGGTTTGGAATGCAGTAGAGCACATGGTTGATGAGAGATCATGTCAGCTGTAAGAAATTCACTGTATTTTTCTCTTTTTAGAAAAACTGATACATGTCAAAGTTTGCTTATAAGCCTCATGCAATGGGAAAAGGAATGCAGACACCTGGCCCTCACCACTTTCAGAGCCCAACCTACTCAACATGCCTGATTACTCCTTTGTTTCTTTTTTTCATCTTTTAGCAAATGAGATCCACACAAATGGAAGGAATTTCAGCATCTTTTAATTCTTCACAAGTCCTTAAATACAGGCCACTCAATTTTAAAAATTCCTGTTGCTTCAATAATACCAAGCTTTTTACGTGGTAGGTTTATTCTCTCGTGCTTTCACAGCACTTCGTAAGTAAGTTTAATAGCTCATTACTATTTTATATATGGGAAACTGAGACACAGAGTTGACAGCAATGTGTACAACTTCATTTATCAGGCCAAAACTGAGAAAAATGTTCTGGATTTCCAGTCTAGTGCCCTGGGCTAAACTTTATTTACACTGATTTCACTAAATTCATCAGATAGTCTGATAGATGTAGCCTGCACCACAAACATATAGCTTTTAAAAAGATACTTTTTAAAAATGATTTGCTGTTCTGGTTTCCACCTCATTAAGAGACACTTGTGAGCATACTAAAGATAAAGCCATAGCAAAAAAAACCACACCACCAAAACTCCATCACAGTGAGGTATGGCTATTTCAAGAGAAAGAGAAGACCAGGCACAGCTCCAGCAGACAAAGTCCCTACTGAGGTCTTCTGCAAGCCTAGCTAGGTGTTTGAAACCCAAACCAGGTGGAGTTTGAAGGCCTAATCAGTAATATGAAGAAACACTTTAAAAGCAGCTGCTGGCCCTCAACCATAATTATGGGTAGGCAGATGATGTGCTGTGTGAGGGATTGTGGGCTGGGTTAGGTTGTGGATAGCAGAAAGCAAGCTGTCAGGGATTTTCTTGTTTGTTAGGGGTTTGAGGGTTTTGTTTTTGTTTGTAGTTTGGTGGGTTTTTTTAAGTTGAGACAACTTTTGGAAGTTAACGGGTAGCTGTAAAGCACACTGGTGTAGACAGTCATAAGGATGAATTTTCTTTATGGCTAGTGAGGGTCTGAGCAATGGTAATTCTCTGGTAGAGCAGGGGAAACCCTCCTAGATTTTAACTGAAGGTGAATTCTAGAATATGTCTTGCTTCTTTGCTTCCTTTGTCCTTTGAAGAGGCAATATGAATTTCAAGCTGGTGGTCCTCTTCTTCCACATGAATAGAGAAATAAGAAAACAAATGTGATTTCCAGCATTTTTTAGTGTACTACAAGGCAAGGTAAGTGGTTCATGGTGGAGCGAAAGATGAGATGCCTCATGGTCTAGATAACTTGAATCCTGAAATAGCTGAGATGAGACCTTTGCAGCAATTGTCTTCTAGTAAGATGGAGATGTAAACAAATGGCATGTGTTCAAGTCTCTCGGTGAGATTCGGCTCCAGAGCTCCATACAGCTCATGGCTAATCAAAAACTGAAGAAGGCATTGTAAATAAATACACCATACTCAGTTCAGAGTGATTTGTGGTGTGGTGAAGGAGGGAACAAGCAAAAACATGAACGGTAGGAATTGCAGCTGTATGACTCTTTGGGTCATTTTTAAAACTGGTTTCTTCTCAAGGTTAGGTTTGAAGGCTTGAATTAAGATATGCCTTCAGGTGTGGTGTGTCCCTACCCAATAATTCTGGTAACATGTTGACAGCTGTCACCATCTTTGGTAGGTCCAGAGAGGTCATAGAGAGCTAGTTCCACACCAGCTTTTGAAAATACACTTGCTTGCAGCAGATCCTGGAAGGTTCTTGACTGCAGGAAGGCTAGGAGGTTAGGCATAAACTGGCCTCAGAAGCACTGTAGGACAGTTCTTAATCTCCCAAGAGCAAAATTTCAATTGCAGCTCATGGTCTTGTTGCCGCAAGTTATAAACATGAGGGGGGGGGGGGGGGGGGAGGAAATAGATGGAATGACAGTTTTCCTCTTATCATTACTAAAGAGAAGGCCCTGCTAAGAGAGACCTGTCTGAAGAGGAGGGCTCTTGTACTTCCATACCTCTAACAAAAGCAGAGCTTGTCTGTCCTCCTGAGACCACCTGTCTAGAACTTTTCCAAAGCCTTGATAGCAACCCCCCCACCCCGCCGCCCTTTTTATCAAAGTCAGCAGAAATCAAAAAGGTTGCAACACATATTGCTGCTCCTGACTCACTTATGGAAGTCTTCTTATTTCTAGCCCCCAGCCCTTTCTTGTGATGCTTGTGACCACTGGTTTGTTTGACAGCTTTTTTTTGTTTGATTGGTTGTTGCTTTTGAGGTGTTTTTTTTCATAGGGGTTGCAATGGATGCTACAATAAAAAGTGTCCGTGTCTTGTTGCAAGATCTGGATGTCATTGTTAAAGGGTCAGAAACTGTGGTAATGGCACCTTTTGAAAACACTTGGCAAAAGTCACTGATCACCGTGCTTATTTGGATGGTATTAGCCAAACTGTGCTTATGGCTGTTTCCAAGGATGACTAAATCCGAAAGCTAGCTGAAAGGCTTTATTTAATGTGGTATTTTCTGTGATGGAAAAACAGCTTTTCCTCTTTTCCATATGAGAACACAATTTTCAACTCAGTGCTTCCCTATTTTGGGCACTGCATGAGCCTGCTCCACTGAACCAATGCCATCGAGGAAGAAAGGAGGAGGCATTCTGTGTCTGAAGTTTCTCATAAAACCCCTTGTGACTACCTGCATGGCTTACTCAGAGATGAAAATGCTTGTCTTCTCAATCCCTGCTTCCAAACCTGTTCTTTCAAGGGGTTTTCATGACTTTTTCCTCTCTCTTCCTCCCCTGAGTCACCTTCGGCCAACAGTTTAGTCTTCTATGGAGCTGCAGTGAACCAAAAAAAAAGAGAGATGCAAGGTATGCCTGCTGCACAGCCAAAGGGTCTGCAGCCTTGGTCCAGGAACACATATGACTTGACTGACCATCTCCAACACCAGCAATGGGAAAAGCTGTTCTGTTTGGCATGCAGTGTAGTGGGAACTGTATGAAGCTGAACCTGTCAATTCACAGTCCTTTCTTCTAGGCCTATCTTGGAAAGGCTGACTTGCATACATAGTGATCCCTTTGCTAATAGCTGCAGAGCTACAGCAGTTTTGGGGTGGTGGGAAATGAAGGGATATTCTATACCTGGGGGTCCAAAGTCATCCTGATCCCCCACTAAGACAGGTCTTCCGTGGAGAAGGTAAATTATAGTCAACCTTGTGGGCTGACTTGCCTCTTTTGTGTGATGACTGCTACCAGAGCCAGATAACTCCCCAAAGTAGACAGTGGTTCATTTCTACTCTGTGAGCTCCTTGGGGTGCAGTTCGGTAGACAGCCATCTGCTCACATGTCACTTACTCATTTTAAAACTGGAAGGGTTCCTGACTTCTATTTTTCGCTGTAACCAGGGAGTGCTGCTACAATAAACATTGTTAAACTACTTCTGAAAGGGAGGAGAAAGCTGTGCTGTGGTTTTGCAGAAGAGGTGGGAAGACCAGGACAGTACGGCCTTCTGTGTGGGGGAAGCACTTCTGACAACACACCACAGAAAAAAAGCTGTAAGAAATCCTCTAGGAAATGCTGAACCACATCATGAATTTGAACCTGACACCAAGGATGCTTTCTGCATTTTCCTAGCTTTCCATTGTGTCAGTGGGGATTTGCCTGTCCCGGAACAGGTAGTACATTAAAGACAGGGTGACTGAAACTGCATGAGTGTCCATCTTCCTAAAGAGCCTTGTAGATTTTAACTTGAGACAACCTATCTCTTTCAATCACGTACTGGAGAAAATGTACAGCATGTGCACCTTGCCCTCCAAGATGACGATTCCCTCCACAGATCTTTCTCCTTTTCAATTGTACTGTCACAACAGACATAATATATTCTCACTTCATCACACTTTCTGCAACAGTAATACCGAAACTCAGGGGTGGATTATTGTCTACCTTATGTTGATCCTGCCTGCTCTTGAGACACTAATCCTATGGATGAGCATCTCTGTTATCTTTTCTTTAATCAAGTAATGCTATTTTTAGCACAGATACCTTATATAATAAGGTAATGATAGCAGCTTTTTTTTTTTTTTTAAACTGCACTGGTAGAGGCTTAGAGATTTAAGCTTTACTTCTGAAAAAGAATCAAGGGCAATTATGGTGAGGAAGATGCAAGGGGAAAATTCAGGAAAGCATTTATGAAAGAGGAGGGGGAAAAAAATCAAGGAGGAAGAATCGTTAAGGGGGTGTGGGGTTGAGTGGTTATTTTTCTGGGGAGGATATTGCTTTCTAGACCATGGAAAATTTGTAATCTACATTAAGTATAGAACAATGTAAGGAAGAGAAGGATTGTGGTGGAAAAACAGAGGAGATTGAGCAGATGGTAGTGGGAAAGTCTGGGAAAGGAAGGAGAAATAAAATGAGAAAAACAGTATTAGGAGTAATAAAGGGACAGTACTTTTTCGTTGCTTTCTCTAAAATGCATGAAGATATGCATATTTCATGCCTTTGTGTGTATGCAATTGTGTGTGACTTTTCAAGGGCCTGTGTATGGAGCAGCAAAGTGCGTGTAAGTTTTCTGACTCATCTGGAATACCTGCAATGCTCTGGGCCAGTAGGCAAAATAGATAGTGTAAGGTTTATTTAAATTAAAAAAAGATGAAGTTTAATGAATTAAATATGAAAATGAATAATACACGTTGTGCCATAGCCCTTGAATTTGCTTTGATGTTAAATGCAATTTATTTTGCATTCATTTATTTTTTTCCCCTTAGCTGCAGGTTTTTCATTCTTCATAATACAGAACCCATTGCAGGAATTGTCATGAGATAGACTGGAGGTTTTTAACTGAGAAGAAAATTAGGAAACTGTAGTCCTACTATCTCAATCTGTGACTGATTGCAACTAGTAGCTTAATTCCACTTAAATTTTTCAGCAATCAAATAGACTGAAAGATGGCCATATCAGTGCCACAGTCAAGCTAAATGTTAAGAGGCAATTGATGTTTCTGGACTGTAACATTAGTATTAAAGTCAGTGCTTCAGGATGACTGCTGATGGAAGAGGTGATAGTGGATTTAGCAATGCATGTATTTCTCCTCCCAAAGTCATTAGGCTTCAGTTCTATTTGTACATGTGGTTGGTCTTGGAGCTCTGTCCTGCAAATTGGAGAGATTGCAAGGCAAGCAGAGCAGCTGCCAAGGCAGAGATTGTAGCCACCTACATTTAAAGAAATGTCTGACTGTAGAATTGCCCATTGGATTTCTGATGGTTTTGGTTTTCTAGAGAAGTGCATTCGTAAACCGGGATAGTTATGAACGCGCCTGCTTTTTTCCAAAGCTCCAAAAGTGGGCACAGGAGTAGTGAATACTGAAGTGAAACGTTCCCTTAAGTCTTTAACCTGCTATGATCTTTCTCTTCGCAGAAATTCTCAAATCCTGAGGAAAAAAATTGTCTATACAGGCATTGGCATCTGTTGATTTGACATCACCAAAATGTTGCAGGCAAAGATTTTGTTGTTTCTTTTTTACTCCTATATTTATTTGACCTCAAACACAGTTCAAAGAGCTCCATTATTTTTAACAGTTCAGAACATGTCAGTTGAAGGAAAAAAAACCCCAGCATGCTACAGGTTTTCTTCAAGAAAATCAAATGCACTAGTAATTGCCTTTCATATTTTATTTCAGAAAAATTGTATATTCATGACTCAGTATGGTGCTGTTGACAAATTAATATTAAGGGAAACAGAGGAAGCTACAAGAACACTGTGAGAAGAAAGCATCTGGGAAGAGCTTTTTCTTTCTCTAATGAACAAAAAAAGATGGAAATGCCTTTAGATGAGGTTCCTAAACAGATGTGTGCAGAGCCGTATGCAAGCTACTTCAAAGTAGGACACAGATGCTGTCTGAATAATTTTCCTAACACTTTTCCATATATGTGTGTAGCCAGCTAGAAGTTGCTGTAGTCATCGCTGCCAGTGGTGATGCCAGAACAATTGCAATTTGGAAATTCCTGCCTGCAAACTGAGACTGGTAGCTAGGAATGAAGGGAAATACTACTATTCTTTTTAAGCTAACCTTGTTCATATTACTTTTTGGTATATCACATATTCATATAAGGTAATTGCTTAAACACTGGCAAAGCCAGAAACCTAGGAGGGATTGAGTTGTATCACCACGCTTAACATGAAGCTTATCAGAGCAAGTAATGCTACTCTCATTTAAATTTCTCTTCATCTGCATTTCAACTACGAATTTTTACAGGCATGAGTCATCTAGCCCAAAGTTACGTATTCCTGTATGAGCAGTATGTCTTCCCGAAGCAGAAGCATGAAGCTTTTATAAGGAATTTAGTTTCCCAGTTGCTCCAAGGGAGGTATTGTATGGAGGCAGAATGTATGTGTACCTAGTGATTCAGTTCAAAGATGTTTTCAGCAGGATAACTTGCACAGAACACACAACTTGATGCAAATAGCAAGTATGCTTCTTGCCTGCCCTCCCCCAGTGTTTCTCTACACTTTCATCTCATAACTGCAATAGTTGCTATTCATATCTGCAAAAAAGGTGTTCAAACAAATACTCTTCCCTCAGCAAAGACCCACAGAGAATACTAAGTCCATGGAAAAATAAGGCCATTTTGAGTATGGAGGAGTTATGTACAGTATGGCATTTTTTCTGTATGCAAACAAAACCTTTGCTCCACACTGTGTGCATTTCTGCATAGACACTGTAGTTCTCCCACAGTCATACTGATTTCTCTTGAAAGAGATTCTCCTCTCTCATACAGTCCCTTGAGCACTCCCTTATAGGCACTTACCTGCACCCTTGCTTTTCCTTTGTACTTCATCCCTCCAGTGAATCTGACTTAAAGTTTTCCCTGCTAGGCTAGAAAGCCTTTTGGCAAAGATGTTCTTGTCCTGTTTTGTCAGGTGAATCCCATGTCTCCTGAGGTGTCCTTGTTCCTCAGAGGGGACTCCTGTATTCACAAAAGCTGAAACCCTGCCTGCAACATTAGCTTTACTACCAGCTATTGACTTGCAAAATATCTACTCCTACATTTATCTTTCCCCTTCATCAGCAGGTTTGGGGAAAACACCAGCTAGGTTCCCATGCCCTTCACTCCCACCTCCAGAGCTCTGTAGTCATTCCTTATGTGGCTAGGGTCTCCCTTGGCAAGGTCTCAGGTGCCCACATAGAAGAGCAGAAAGAGAAAATACTCCAAGGACCAGATAAACCTTTGCTGTCTTTCTCTAACATGCTGGATCTGAGTTAAGGAATCACAGAATAGCTGAGGTTGGAAAGGGTCTTTGGAGGTCAACTAGTCCACCCCCACCCCGTTCAAGCAGGGTCACCTAGAACAGGTTGCTCAGGGCCATGTCCAGATGGATCTTTGTTGTGGTTTAACCCCAGGTGACAACTAAGTATCATGCAGCCACTTGCTCACTCCTATTCCCCACAGTGGGATGGGGAGGAGAATCAGGAAAAAGTTAAAAATCATGGGTTGAGATAAAAGCAATTTAATAATTGAAATAAACCAAAATATAAAAACAATAACAACAATTGTAATGAAAAGGAGAGATAGTGAGGAATAAAATGCAAAAGGAACAAAAAACCCCAAGCGATGTACAATACAACTGGTCGCCCCCGCTGACTGATGTGGTCCCCAGGCAGCGATCCCTGGGCCCCAGCCAACCCTCCCAGTTTATACACTCAGTATGACATCCCATGCTATCGAACACCCCTTTGGCTAGTTTGGGTCAGGTGTCCAGGCTGTGTCCCCTCCCAATTCCTTGCGTCCTTCTAGCCTTCTTGCTGGCAGGGTTGAAGAAACTGAAAAGTCCTTGACTTAGTATTAAACTTTACTTAGCAATGACTGAAAACATCAGCGTGTTATTAACATTACTCTCAAACTCAACCTAAACCACAACACTGTACCAGCTACTGAAAAGAAAAATAAATCTATCCCAGCTGAAACCAGGACAGTTTTGAATATCCCTAAGGATGTAGGCCCCACAACCTCTGTTGGGGAACCTGTCCCAGTGTTTAACTATCCTCACAGTAAAGTTGTTTTCTTCTTATGTTTAAGTTGAATTTTCCATATTTCAGTTTGTACTCATTGCCTATTTTAGTGTTACTGGGCATGACTAAGAAGAATCTCTGTCTACTTTACTGTCCCCCCCTAAACTAAAAGAAGGCTGACAGAACTGTAGCTCCCTGAATCCACTTCCTTTCCATTTATTTTAGAGATGGGGTAATATCTGGGGGGGGTGTCATTGCATGTTTCCCAGTTGGCACCGCTTTTCAAAGCTGACAAAAAATACTCTCACAATGATATTGGTTACCATTAGATGTCTACATTTTGTAGATATTAATATTAGATGTCTACATTTTGTCAGGTGGGTCATACTTTAAGGGTCCCTGAAAACAGCTAATTTTGTATAACAGTCCCGTGACAGTCAGCATGTGTCTTTTTGTTCAGGAGGAAGACACTTGCATTTACTCAGTCATTTACCAGACTACTTTTGATCCTAACCTTAGGCCTGCTGCACAGGTGTACATCTTGAGTGCCATCACGTGGCTTTCACAGGACAACCAGGTGATCAGGCCCAGCCAGCATGGGTTTATGAAAAGCAGGTCCTGCTTGACTAACCTGATGTCCTTCTATGACAAGGTGACCCACTTAGTGGATGAAGGAAAGGCTGTGGCTGTTGTCTACCTAGACTTTACTAAAGTCTCTGACACAGCTTTCCACAGCATTCTCCTGGAGAAAATGGCTGCTCACAGCTTTGACAGGCATGTATAGCTGAGTCAAAACATGGCTGGCTGGATGAGCACAAAGAGTGGTGGTGAATGGAAATAAATCCAGTTGGTAGCCGGTCACAAGTGGTGCTCCCCAGGGCTCAGTACTGGGGACAGTTCTGTTTATGAATCTTTACCAACAATCTGGATGTGGGGATCAAGTGTACCCTCCTGAAGTTTGCAGACGACACCAGGTTGGATGGGAGTGTTGATCTGCTTGAGGGCAGGCAGGCTCTGCAGAGGGATCTGGTCTGGCTGCACCGATGGGCTGAGGCACACTGTGTGAGGTTCAACAAGGCTAAGCACCAGGTCCTGCACTTGGGTCACAACAACTACATGCAACAGTACAGGCTTGGGGAAGAGTGGCTGGAAAGCTGCCTGGCAGAGAAGGACATGGGGGTGCTGGTCGACAGCTAGTTGAACATGAGCTGGCAGTGTGCCCAGGTGGCCAAGAAGGCCAACAGTGTCCTGGCTTGTATCAGAAAGAGCGAGGCCAGCCAGACAAGGGAAGTGATCACCCCCCTGTACTTGGCACTGGTGAGGCCACACCTCGAATCTTGTGTCCAGTTTTAGACCCCCTCACTACAAGGAAGACATTGAGGTGCTGGAGCACATCCACAGAAGGGCAACAAAGCCAGTGAAGGGTCTAGAGCACAATTCCTATGGGAAGCAGCTGGGGGAACTGGGGTTGTTTAGCCTGGAGAAAAGGAGGCTCTGGGGAGATCATATCACTCTCTACAACCACCTGAAAGGAGGTTGTAGCGAGGTGGGTGTTGGTCTCTTCTCCCAAGTGAGGAAAAGACCTCAAGTTGTGCCAGGGGGGGTTTAGATTGGATATTAGGAAAAAAATCTTCACTGAAAGGGTTGTCAAGCACTGGAACAGGCTGCCCAGGGTAGTGGCTGAGTCACCATCCCTGGAGGTATTTAAAATACATGTAGATGTGGTGCTTAGAGGCATGATTTAGTGGTGGACCTGGCAGTGCTAGGCTAATGATTGAACTTGGTGATCTTAAATGTCCTTTCAAACCTAAACAAATCTATGATTCTAACTAGAAATCTGTGCATCAGAATCATTGTTTCTGGCTGACTCTTATTTTTAAGGCTAGATCATCTTAACTTCAACTAATAGATTATCCATACATCCTTCAGCAGATTGTCCCCCTCACCACAGTGTTCTGAAAGTATACCTGATTTCTAATCTGAATGTGTTCAGCTTTAGTCATTGTTTAACTGCAGCAAGCAACTAAGCACCACACAGCAGGTCACTCAGCCCACCCACGCCCACCCCCCACCCCCAGTGGGATGGGGAAGAGAAATGGAAGAGTAAAAATGAGAAAAATTGTTGTTTGAGACAAAGACATTTGAACAGGTAAAGCAAAAAGCTCTGCTTGCAAGCCATGCACAACCAGGAATTCAGTCACTGCTTCCCATGGGCAGGCAGGTGTTCAGCCATCCCCAGGAAAGCAGGGCTCCGTCACATGTTACGGTTACTTAGGAAGACAAATGCCATCACCCCGAACATCCCACCACCCTTTGTCTTCTCCCAGTTTTATACACTGAGCATGATGCCATATAGCACGGAATATCCCTTTGGTCAGTTGGGGTCACCTGTCCCGGCTGTGTCCCCTCTTGGCTTCTTGTGCCCCCTCAGCCTGCTGGCTGGTGGGGTGGGGTGAGGGGCAGAAAAGGCCTTGGCTCTGTGTGAGCCCAGCTCAACAGTAACAAGAACATTTCTGTACTGTCAACACAGATCCAAAACACAGCCTCCTATTACCTACTATGAAGAAAATTAACGCTATCCTAGCCAAAACCAGCGCAGTCAGATATCCAGACACATGACTGTACCTCTTACTGTCAGAACGTTCTCCTATTCTCCCATTAGGTAATTCTAAGTTATGATCTAGCAACTCTTTTAATGACCCAGGTATAACGCACATATTTAAACATCTTACTAGGAGGAAACATATCCTATCATTGAAATAGACTTACATTTTTTTCTCTGAATCCTTTCCAGTTTGTCAACAGGTGGTCACCACTGCTTTCCGGAATAGTGGAAGTGGCAGGCTGTGATTGCTGACTCTTTGCATTGCTGAGCCTGGGACTTGCCCTTGGGTTGTATTACATGTGCCTGTAGCCTCAGTATGTCTGGTCTGGCAGATAGATTGTTTCATCCTTCCTTTCATTGTGCTGATGACTGATAAAGAAAGAACACATTTGGTTAACTGAAAGCTGTTTGCTCTTTGGATGTGCAAGGCTACTAAAATTAGTACCTTTTGGCACGCTCTGAATTTGGTTTTGTCCTGTCTAAGATAAATGAAATAGTGCTGGTGATTTCAGTCTTGAATTTCTTTGACCTGAAGGCCTCACACCGCTACAATCGGTCTCAAAAGAAGTTAGTATCTTTTTAGTAAAATGCTAGTCTGACCACTCTAAGACAAGTGTCAAGCCTTATTTTTGCCATTTCTTTATTGCATTAAACTTAGAAAATGGTAACTCAAAAGAGCAAAAATTAAACTGAGGAAGAGCAACTGACTTATTTATTATTGGGAAAAAATGGTTATAATCTACTGATTCAAATTCTCAGGCATTCTCATCTTTGAAAACAGCAATTGACTAACTCTTTCTACAGCTAGGGTTCATGAATACGCACAAATGAACTGTGAGTTATCCAGTTTGAAGCATCTCTACCCTTTTCACCATGACATGAGACACTCAAACTTCCTAGGGGACTTCTTCCAGCTTTTACAACCTGTACAAGAGGCCTGGCTAGAGTCAGACCAGCCATGCCTGGGAACTAGTTGCACAGGTCAAGACTTGCCAGGGAATAACCATCTTGACCATTTATAGTCATAAACAGCCAGGCCCCAGATCTTGAACATTTCTGGGCATACATGAACATACTGTTATAGATGTAGCCTGAACATAACAGCAAGCAGGATTTCTTGGACAGAGTTCAGGGTCAGGCACAAAAGAAAGAAAGGGGAAGAATGGCACTTCTTGCACAGTGAAGCACGTAATTTCTCCTTTGGGAAGTAAGGTATAAAAGCATTGAGCACCTTCATCCTACCTATGGAAAACAAAGGTACTGGGAGACCTAAGGCCATGCTTTCACGTGGCCCATGAAAGGCTTGAAGGTTCTTAGCACATTTTCTTTACCCTTTCTTGCTCCTTCATTCCAAATGAAATGAGTTCTATTTGTTGAATCAAGAAACACAACTAATCACAGCTATTAAAAATGGATTGACACAGGCACCCTCTCTCTACAGTGTAAAAAATGGATGGTGCTCTAAAGCCCTCCAGAGGATGAAAATTCAATTTTAAGACTTGAAAGCTTATCTCAGTTCCAGTTACAGGAAGGAAGTACAAATATTTCAAGGTGCTTTGCAGAACTTCTGGGTAAAAAGTAAACATCTGCCACTTTAATCTTGATGCTTTAATATCATGCTCCTGAACAGCACACTTTACCCACAGATCTTCAGAAGGAGACTCTCTTTATCGTTTTGACATCTTTGATCAGTCATGAAATGCTGAATATCAACACCATGAGAACAATTCTTGTTGGATGGCTAATTTCAGGCTCTACTGAAATTAATATAAGCTCATTGCTCCCCTCTAAAGTGGCTATCAAGTTCATTGGCAAAGGCAGATGAAACTTGGTTGCTTATATTTATACTGCATTGTATAGGCATAAATCTTCACACATCTAAACAAATGACCTGCATTTGAGCAAAAATGGGGTGTGTTCCATTCCAATGAATTCCTCTTCAGTGCAAGCCTTGATTTTTTTTTGCAAGGAGAAAAAAGCTTTGATTCACTGGGTATATAAATCACTGTAAGTTATTCTCACAGTTGTAATGATTATCTTGTTCAATTTCCATTCCATGTAAGATTAAGATAACAACCAATTTGTTTTGTGCAGGCCACTAAGCAATTGTTAAAGAGAAATGGTCTTTTGCTTGCCATCAGACTGACCAAGCTGAGAATCAAATCTTACAGTGTGAAAACAAAAGGCTTTATGAACATGTTGCTATTCAGTCCTGTCCTTACGGCATCAGAAAGCCTTTTAACTGGATTTTAGAGTGACCAAGTGAGAGTTTGGGGTCTTTTTTAAATTTTTCTTTCTTCCTTTAGAGGAATCAGGTATTTTGAAGCCTGGTGGTCACATCAGAGTCCTGGGTTCAAACTGAAGCTGTATTTCAAATTTGTTACAACTTTGGGTGAGGAGGTTCTGTCTCTTTTGTGCTGTTGTTCCTTCTGTAAGATGGGGAGGTAAGAGGGTACTCAACAAACTAAGGAGTATGTAGTGATAGTTAAAGCTAGCTAATTGTTGCACATTATTTTGGTACTTCTATAACGTACTGTTATTTTCATCTGTCAGCAACGTAATGGCTGTCCAAAGTGCCTCAGAAAACTGTCACATTTCTGGCCAATAAAACTTCCAGATAAAAATGAGAAGTGATGAGTTTGTTTTCACTAGGTAAAAAGGAAAACACCAAAAGTCTCAATGAATGAATAGCAGTATGGGATGGTCTTCATGAATGGAAAGCATTTTGAAAGTGCTTTTTCACCCCTTCTCACCCCTCTCAATAAGCAAACCCTAGGACAAATGTGGAACATATTTTGAACACATGACAGTAGCTGTTTTCAAGTTTACTCTCTATTAGAGGCTATTAGAAGAAATGTTGCTGCAGAGATTTATCTAGCTTATTCTGGGTTCTTTCTACATTAATTTCTTTGGCATATCATGTGTGCTGTCAATAACCTCCATTGTGAAAATGGATTTTTGTGTGGAAACTGAAATAATCCCAAATTTTACTTTGACCTGATAATTACTTTATGCTTGTCCATCACCGAGTCAATTCTACTGCAATGAAGTAACTGGGATTATGCTTGCTGGTGAAGGTGAATGACAGGAGTAGGGGAAACCGTAGCAGATGGAAAGTGAGGCTCTAAGAGGAGGGGGTATAATCAAAAGATGACACCTTTTCGATATGTAAAATCTTTCAGTCTTATGTGGAGGCTAAAGTGAATTTCTCTGTTAGACACATTTGAACACCATATTCTGAAAACGATACGTATCTCTGTTGGAGCTACTGGGTCATCATGATTAACTGACAAGGGGTGAAGAAGTGGGGGAGTTGGTTCTGTTACCCACTGAGAAGGAAAGGAAGGCTGAGCTGGCTATTCAGCAAGGTGGAGGAGTGTGTTTTATAGAGGCAATTTGCAACGATGGATGCGTATGAGAGACGCGGTAAGTGTACTGTTGTTTTTCTATACATATGAGACTTATCTCCCTCCTGCTGTCTTTGGAAATGTTTTTGTAGGCAGGCATAAGGCAAAAATACTCTGCACATTACTTCAGCACATGAAGTTGATTTTCTCCTTGATGGCATTGGAAGTTCATTATGAATTCAGCTTTCTACTCTCAGAGCATGCATAATTGAAATGACAAATCCACCACAACCATTGGGTATGAATAAGGCCTGGATAAAGCTATACAATCCCTCTGGTTGTGCAGTTGGCATAAGAAAACAGTGACTTAACTGCATACTGTGATTAGGGGAAATTTAATTTCTAAATCCAAGGTGGGCCAAGTAAGCTTTTTACCATTATGCCTTCTTCTTACACCTGTTTCTTTGTAGCCCTTCCATCTTGGAAGATTTACAAGTAATTACTGGCAGAAATATGGACCAGTACCCAAATGGCTGAGGCTGGAAATAAAATGTGGAAGGTAGTTTTCAATACTTGCTATTTACTTCTGACATTTTCCCTGGAAGAAAACCATGAAAGCAGAATGTAGCTGTAGATTTGAATTTTTAAGCAATCGTTTGGAACTTGTAACTCCTGGGTTTTGGTCTATTTTTGTTAAGGATGACTTTTCTGGGTTATATTCTTAGTTTCAAGCTCCAAAGTGATGAACTGAATGGTCACAGTCTTAGCCTCTGCCCTCAGTTTTCCCAGTGTCTATTCCTTGAAATGCTAGAAGACCTGTTGTTAGCAGGCAGAGGCAAATGCCTTACAAGGCGCATAGCAAGTGAGCACAAGGGCATACGTGGATCATCTGTGTAGTTACCACTTGCTGGAGGAATAGACTGGAGATGAATGACTTGACAGGAGGTTGGAGAACTTACTGCTGAGTATAAACTCACAATCTTTTCAACTTCTTCTACATCCTACAAGGAAGAAATCTCAGTGTTTTAGAGTTATTCTTTCAATTATCCTAAAGTCTGATTTCAGATCAGTTACAAGAGGAGATAGGAGAGGCCTGCATATGCTGAGACCAGTTGTGGTGAAGATTTTAGCCTGTCCCTGTATTGAAAGCTGGATGGTTAGAACTGATGTTTCTATTGATAATGAGTGAAAGCACTCGCAAAGCAAAGCCCCCTTTCATAGCACAACCTCCTCTAAATTTAACTCTCTTTTGAATACTTTTTTTTCTTTTTTTCTGTAGCTGCAGTTGCTGTGTTGAACCCAAGTCCAGCTCTGAGAAATTGGGGAGGTTTCTTGCATCCCCCACTGAACTATAAATGAGCTAATATATGTCAGCCTAATTCAGTGATGCCTGCTGGATGAAACAAATGACTGCTTTGGCACATTTCTGGATAGATCTACAATACCTCCAATACTACCTGTTGTTTGAGATTTTAGGTTAATCTTAATATATTTAGCAATGCTTCTAATGAATCTAATGCTTCTTGCAAAGGGGCAGCACTAAAGGACTTGAATCCTTGTGTTGTGAGCAGCTATGAGATGAGCACTGATGTACTGAGTAAAACATTGTAGGACCATAACGAAGTCACTGATGACATAACATGAAGTAACAGTGTTTTCTATTCTAAGTTTAGACTTTTCTGGAAGAAAATATTTGGAAACACTGCCTTCTACCAACCTCACATAGCTCTAACAGATGAAATCACTCAAACAGGCAATGAAGAGGAAGAACTCCAAATCTATTCTTTTATCCAAATATCCTTTTCCTCCTTTCTCTTAGACAATGGTATTAAGAAGAGGTGGCAAAAAAGCAAGCTGTATGCTGACCTGAGGCTTTGTTTATACTTAATGATGTGCTATTTGCCACAAAAATGTTTTCCGAAATTTCAAATAGCTACATCCCCATTAAGCAAACAAAATGGACCCCACCCTTTGCATGTATTAAACAATTATTTTATCAAAAGCATGCTCTTTTTTTTTTTCCTTGCTCATGCCCTCTATTCCTTCCCTTGCTCTCCCAAACACAGTTTCTGAAAAGCTAATTCATATCCCCCAGCACAAATCTGCCTTTCCTTTCTCACACTCCCTTGGAGGTACTTTGAACTAGTCTGGGGGGGGCCTTGAGCAGCCTGATCAAAGCTGGCCCTGCTTTAAGTCAGGATTGGACCAGATGACCTCCAGAAGTCCCTTCAAATGTAAGTTATTCCATGATTCTATTAAGATTTTTAATTAGACAGTGGCTTGACATTTAGAATAGCTTAACTAACGCTTATGAGCATTGCAGGCAAACTCTGACCCCAGGTCTACATACCACAGCCCAGCTTCCACCTCCTAGAACTGGACCTTAAATGTAAATCTTGCCCCTTCTGAACTTGGACTTGAACTTGGACTCTTGGACTATCACCATGAGTCCACAAATCAAACCTAGCTCTTAAACCCTAGTGTTCATGAGCTGTAAGTGAACTGTTAACATACAGTGGTTTGGATTTAGCACATAGCCTTTGCTGCTACTGGTACCAGTTCACAAACAGTATCTTTGCACACATTTTCTTCATGTTCTTTTCATCAGTAGACATTACCATGCACACTTCTGTATTTAGAAGGGAGACAGGAAGCTTGTGAAAAATTTCTCCACTTTTTGAACCTGCCTGGAAAAAGCTCCACACCAGAAAGGTATTGCTTTAATAATATGAGATGCTGGTTCTATCTGTACTCTGAACAGCTTTGAAACCAGGCATGTCCACTGTGTAGATTGCAAGTCTCCAGGTGAAATCAGTGTGCTGTTGGCAATGAGATCCAGACCTGCTTACACTGGTAAGCCACAGGCTGCTCATAAGAAGTCCTGTGGATGGAAAATGAGCCTGATATGGAAGCACGATATCGACTGCCACTCCAGGGAGAGAAATCATTGGCTGGCCTGCTGTGGCTTCCCCCTTTGCCGTGGAAAGGAGCTGCACAATGATAAACCACTGTATTTTCTTAAGCTTTGGAAGAAGAATACACTTCCAAACCTGTGCTTTGCTGCACGCCTTATTTTCTCTTCTTCTGACTTGATCATGTTCTGTTCTTTTTCACACTGTTAACTAAATGCCTTCCCATTGCTCAGGTAGCTGCTTTGTGTAGAGCAAGAGCTACAAGAAGATGTGAAGGCTGTGAGAAACCTTCAGAGATGGTGTCACCACATAGGTCTGCCTGGAAGGCAGATATTTGTATTCATTGATCCACAAATCAGGTCTGAGGATGTTTCTCTGGTAATTGATATTCTTCAGACCAAGCAAAGAGAACACGAAGCACTCTGGCTGAACAATGGAGAAAGCTTCTTCTGTGAAGCCATGCAGACTGTGACATGAGGTGTACGGTGCCTTACAGCAAGAGAGGTGCTCCCTGAAATGCAAAGCCAAGCAGGGGGAACAGTATCTATTGGATTTCTGTACTTGATTACAGCTCTAATTTGGCAACACTGAATGAGCTGCTCATGGGGGGGACTCTGGCTTTGACAGATTAATTCCCTTGTTGCCTGCACTGACCCACCATAGGTCTCCTCTGTACATGGGATTTCCTGGAAGTGACAATATCACACAGATGGTTGATGCTCTCCTTTGCTGGGCCACCCAACATGCTGCCATTGAAGCATGTGTGGCTGGCTATTTGTCGGGACTGCCATATCATCTCTTTGTCAGTATGCAGGGATCCTGTCCAAGCTCAGAACCAGCCTGTGTGTACAGATGTATGTCTAGCCCATGAAGAGCTTGCTTCTCCTTGTTGAGCTAGCTGCATGCACACTCCTCAGCTGGAGCAAACTTTGGCTTAGTACCTCTCTCATGGCCTTTTGCATCTAGAACACAACACCCCTGGCCCAACAGAGGATATGATCATGCCAGCAGGTGCCACCAACCTTTGCTGGTGACAGAACCAGTCTCTGTGCCATTACTGTGTGTACGGAGACAAGAACCATGGTCCCTTCTTAATCTTTGACTATATTGTATGTATACAATATGCATACGTATACACTATATGCATTGGCTTAAGGAATGGGGGGGAACGGCAACAAGTTCCTGCATAGTGCAGCAACCATGTCTCCTCTGTGACCACCTCATCTTCCCAAGTGCCCTTGCATAATAGGTGTGAGGTTCTGCAAGTGGAACTGAGCAATAACAAGGACGATGGTTCATCTAGTTTGAAGGTGTTGCCAAGGTTAAGTCAGCATATGCCCTGTGTCAAACCTGCTTCCATAAAGATAAAAAGACAGGTCATTATTATAGAAGGCTCTCTCCTGAGGAGAACAGAAAGCCCAACTTGCAGACCAGACCCACTTCTTAGGGAAGTCTGCTGCATCCCTGGTACAGCCCCCAGATTATTATTCATTATGGATTTTTCAGGCAGGCAGCAGTGAAGTTGCAACAAGAAGTTCAAGGGCAATCAAGAGAGATTTCAAGGTCTTGGGATGACTGGTTAGGAGATCAGGAGCACAAGCAATGCTCTCCTCTGTCCTTCCAGTTGCCAGGAATGATGAGGGAAGAAGCAGGAAGAGCCAGCAGATCAATACCTGGCCCCGAGCCTGGTGTTAGAGGCAGAATTTTGGGTTTCTTGATCACAGGTCAGTTTACATGGCAGGAGGCCTGCTGGCAACAGACGGGGTACACCTGTCCCAACAGGGGAAAAGGATCCTTGCACAGGAGTTAGGGATCACTGTAAGAGATTTAAACCAGATTTAAAGGGGGAAAGGGATAAAACCAGAGTTGCTAAATACCTGGGGTCAGCTTGACAATGTTTGAGGAATGGTGCGGTCCTTCAGTCTGTCATCTCAGTGGAGGCAGGGGATGGAGAGCCATGTGGCAGCAAATATGCAATAGTTATTGATGTGTAAGAAACAAAAGTGCCTGAGAATGATCAGATAGGAATTAGGGCTTCTTTCCCCAGAAAGGTGGCAGCATTATAGCCAAGCTGAAGTGCATCTATGCCAATGCACACAGCAGGGGCAACAAACTGGAAGCCACTGCGCAGCAAGAAAATTACGCTAGAGTTGCAGTCACAGAAACATGGTGGGATGACTCAGGCAACTGGAGTGCTGCAGCTGATGTCTATAAACTCCCCAGAAGGAATAGGCAAGAAAGGAGGGGTGGTGGGTTATCCCTGTATGTTAGGGAGTGTTTTGATTGTCTAGAGCTTGATGATGCTGGCAATAGAGTTGAGTGGATAAGAATGAGGGGGAAGGTCAACAAGGCAGGTATCATGGTAGGAGTCTGTTGTAGACCACCCAACCAGGATGAAGAAGCAGATGAAATATTCTATCAGCAGCAGGGAGAAGTCTCACAATCGCTAACTCTCATTCTCTTTGGGGACTTCAACTTACCAGATGTCTGCTGGAAATACAATACAGCAAAGAGGAAACAAGTCTAGGAAGTTCCAGAGCCTGTGGAAGATAACTGCCTGACACAGCTGGTGAGTGAGTCAGCTAGGGGAGGTGCCTGCTGGACCTGTTGTTTGCAAACAAAGAAGGACTTGCGGGTGATGTGGTTGGAGGCTGTCTTGGGTGTAGCTATCACAAAATGTTAGGTTTTAACTCTGGAAGAAGTAATGAGTGGGGTCAGGAGAACTGCTACCTTGGACTTCCAGAGGGCAGACTTTAGCCATGTCTGAAGTCTTCTTTTGCCTACGGTTTTTACCTTCAGCGGTCTAAAACAAGGCTACTGCAGCCAGCTTTAATCTACCCTGTTGCAGGCAGCTCATCCTTGCCTCATAGTTTTTTTTCTGAATTACTAACCTTGACAAGAGAGGTTTGCTAGGCTTTACTGAGCATATTGTCCCCAGGATTTTCTGCATGAATAGCTCATTTATGCTTGCTGATAAATTTGTTCTACTTTGCAAAGGGGACCTTGTGAGAAAAGTGAATATCCATAGACATGGCCATGAACCATGGTATTTTCTTGACTTTATTCCAAACAGATAAGACTGTCAGAAGTGTTATCTGACTAATCAGTTATGATGACTGTCAGTTACTGCAGCTGGATCACTGCTGGAAGAAATTGCAGAAGTCAGTCCCCAGCTTGCTATGTAGAGAGGTATTGAAGACTCATTTCAGGATGACATCTAATCCTCAATGGCTCTACATACTGGGCACAGGAATTCCACTCTTACACTCAATAAATGACCTCTTTTATGGAACAGAAAGGATTTCAAGTCCTTATTTGCAGCTCCAACTTTGATTCTACACTTTGGATTATAGGGAGTTAAATGATATTTGCTCAGAGATGAGAAAGGCTGCTTATCTTGGCAGGGTATGTCTATAGTATCTAGGAAGGGTATCTGTGTTGAACTGATTTTGCTTTTTAAAAACAGGGGAGAAAAAGATTGAAAAATCACCATCAAATATAGACTTTATTTTATTTTGTTTTGTTTCAGGAGAAAATTGTGCTCCATACAAGCAGAAACAGAAAAAAACTTGGTTTTGTTTGCCTTAGATAGGCTGGATCAAAATGGACAATTTTGGGGATTTGATATGTTCGTTTGTTGGGTTCTTTGTTTTTTTGGTTTTTTTTTTTAATTGTTGAGAAAAGCTTCCTGTCACCATTGTGGGAAATGAGCTGATGAGAAAAGAGAATTTGAATTAAGGGTAATAGGGCATCAGAGCTTTTGCTGCACTGTTTGAAGCTCTGCAGAAAGGCTAGAAATGAATACTTTATGGAGAAATTTCACTTGACCCCTTTGCTTGACTTTTTTGTGAATTCAGCTCAATTTTCTTCAGCCTTCACCATATTTTATGGCATGGATATTTTTTCCCTCCCCTGTGGAGCAAAATAGGTCTCTTCTTACAAGAATTTAATTGTCTAGGATAAAGTCAGCTGAAAAAAATTCTCCCTGAGAACAGGTTGTTTTTTCCCCCTCTTCTTTTCATGCAAGTTTGGTAAATTTTAGTTTGTGGCAAGTTTTTGTTGTTGCAAAGCAACATTTTCACACACAAAACACCCACCAGCTCCATGCAAATATAATGGTAATAAACCAGGAGCAGTGAAGCTGACTAATACGTGACCTACAAGTTTAGTTTCCAGCAGAGGTTACCTGCCTGGTTATTCCTTCTCCCCCACTGCTGTCTAATTCTTTATCACATCATCTCACTCAGGGTTTTTTATCCTTTTTATTTTAGCATGTAATGTTACAGTGGACATACAGTATTGATTTTGAGTGCTGGTGGTTAAAGGCCCTCAAAGACACAGCTAGACACAGTATTTCTCTGTAATAGGCAAAGTAGTCTAAGCACCTGGAAAAGAATCTAGCTCTGCTTGGTAAGGAGACTAAATAAAAGTTCTGAGAATCACACTCCTCCTGCTGATGATGAAAATGTAGTGGCCAGAGTTGAAAAATCACTGCCTCACACCCAATATGTTGCCATTAATATCCCCTACTTAAGGATGCACAGCAGCACCAGCTTGGGCACACAGGCAAGCAGTCCATTCCAGAATGTGGTTTGACTTTTGATTAACATCACATAGTTGGGAATCCCAAGGGGAGTTTGTCTGCCCCGTGGGTGGGTGAGGGTCTCATATAGACAGTGGGGCATGAGATCAGTGCATGCCTCCTGTTATGCTCCTGATTACTGCAGAGTACTTGCACACTTGATAAAGTTATAAGCAATCAGAAGCCACCAGGAGATATTTAAATCCTTCGTCTCCTTCTAGAGGACTTGTGCATTTGGCTGGCTGACAATAACCTGAAATCAGACAACTGCCACAATCCATCCTCAGTGCACCAGTGTGGGCCAAATAATTTCCTAGCCACTGATCCTTCACCAGTGACCTCATATGGCTTCTGTTCAGTAACAGTAGAGCAGTAGGCCCATGCCTTGCCTAACTAAACATGCACTTCTCAGTCCCCTCCTGAGCCAAGGCATGGTATTAGGCTGCATGCCTGGCATCTGCTATGCTCCTCCTGATGTATGACTCAATGACCAGAATCTTTATTTTTTTCTTCTCTTTTCTCTTTCCTGATTATTTTTTTTTCAATCTGATGCTGTATCTTCATCCTCCTCAGAGCAATTACGGTCATACAAAAGCAGTATCTCTCCTTGTAGTAGGACAACCCCTTAGTAAATCTGAGATAGCACTACCTCCACCTGTTTTCAGGAACTGGCTATATCACTCCAAGAAGATGAATGTCACTTAATGTTCAATACATTGCCTGTGCTCATCGGCACTTGTCTCACCTAACTGCATCTGACTAAATTCCTGAATAGTCTTGATGTTTCTCATTCACTTGAAAAGAAGTGTCTCAAAAAATACCCCTGAAGTATCAGCCACCTTTTTTGACAGTGGTGGTCTTGCCTACACATAAATTACTCTATCAGTAAGAGTTAAGTATTGACTCCACAGGGCAACAGTCACTCTAACGCAGCTACAGCCTCACCAAATTGAGTCCAATAGTGATGAAGACATAGTGCTGGTTCATGGCTGAGGACCTCAAACTTGCCACCACATCTGAAAGACTTTCTCTGCTGTTTGTACTGTCCCCTAAGGACAATTCAGCTTCACCAGCCAGAGTTTCCCTCCCAGACCCAGAACCAGAGCAGTCACAGTGTCAAGAGATTCCAGTATTTCTCCATGCCAAAGGAAGACAGGCAGTACCAGTATTCTTGAATGTTGTCCCAGAGCAGCTGCTATAGGGTTAAGACCACTGTTGCCATTCCTCATACTTCACACTGTGACACCTTTTTTGAACATTGAATGAACTGGAATCAGGGAGTTTAGAGAGCAATATTATGATGTCACTTGGAAATGCACAAACAGAAGGAGAATAAGGTTTCTTTAAATATGGGAATCCTTACTAGAGCTGTCAGGAACATTAATATATCAGCACCATCTGCCTGAAATCCGAAAGGATAGTGTGATGCTTCATAGATGGGCTCATAAAGAAGGAAGCAAAGGGTTGTGGGAAGGCTTGTCTTTGGACAGCTTCAACACATATGCATGACAGGGACACTCAGGTCTTCAGACCAGGGGAGCATCAGATTCATGTAGTGGAAATGAGGAGCCTCAGTACTAACGGCATCCATCTGCTGATCCAGTTCTATTGTACCAAACCCTTCACTCAAGCAGAAGTAGCCATAGTTTCTTAGAGGAATAACTTGTAACCAGCTGCTAGTCTGTCAGAGTCTGACAGTAGTTAGACCAGAAGACAATCCTTACAAAAAGTGCCTAGGGACTGTGTTTGCTGGTAGGAATAGTAAACAACCAGCAAGATTGACTTCTGTCACCCCAGGCTCTTATCAGCACTTGAGGCTTCTGTGACATTTTGACAGCGGACATAATGATGTTAGGATCCAGAAATTAGGTTCTCTCATTCTGAAATCATGTCCACTCAAGAGAAATCCATAGCAAGAAGAGAAGTTCGTGTGTGTCGTGTTCCTTTGAACATCCAGTGAATGCAGAGAAAGATAAAATCAAGTATGTAGAAAAGATTCTTATAAGGAGTATGATCCTTTGAGTTCCCTTTTAGTATGAAGAACTGGTGTATCTTTTCAAATTCCTTATGTAGATTTTGATCTTACTTTCATGGAAACCTCTTACTTCTAGGAAGTCCCACCAGTGTGCTAGGGGAAATATTTTGTGGGTTGAGAACTAGGAAGAGCACAGCTGAGGTAATCCCATATAAATGCTTGTCCTCCAAGGACCAAAAATTTCAGCAGCATTGAAAATCATACATGCATATAATAATTCAATTCAGTGGGTAAACTAGGATTAGGTTGCTTGTGGACGTGTCAAGTCAAAATCTTGAGTACCTCCAAGGATGGAGATCACACACCACTCTGGGAAACTTTTACCAGCTGTCTGTCCTCTCTCACCATGAAATCTAATTTCTTTCAGTCCAGCTGGAATTTCTCTTGTTGCAACTTGCTTCTTGTCCTTTTCCTGGGCACCTCCGAGAAGAGTCCAGCACATACTTCTCTACAATCTCCTTTTAGTTAATGGAAGACTTCAAGTTGCCATTCCTTTGCTCCCAGTTAAACAAACCAGGCTCTCTATAACCTTACCTATGAACTGGTTACCCTTCACTACCATGTGTTGCTGACTTACCTTGTCCTCGCTGTCCATCAAGACCAAATTCTTTTCTGCAAGGCTGCCACTGAGTCAGTCAGTTCCCAGCCTGTGCTGTTGCATCGGGCTGTTGTGTTTCAAATGCAGAATGAAGCATTTGCCCTTACTAAACTTCAGGAAGCTTCTGTCTGACTGGTCTTCCAGTTTATCAAGGCCCTTATGAACGACAGCTCTGTTCTCCAGTGTTTCAAGTGCTCTACACAATTTATCATCATCTGCAAACTCAGCAAAAGTTCATTCTGACCCATTGCTGAGGTCATTAATGAAAATATTACACAGCATCTGCCCCATTATTGACCCTCAAGAGTCATATCTGGTAACTGCCTGCCAACTAGTCTTTGAACAGCTGACACTTAAACTGAACTCAGCAGTCTGAGTAGTTTTTCACATGTTTTTTTCAGTCATCCATCCAAACCATATTTCTCTGTAAAGATGTTATTGGAAAGTGTCAAAAGCCTCACTGAAATCAAGGTGAGCAACACATAGTGCTCTCCCCATCATTCATAGTTAGTTATATATCATCAGAGAAAGCAATCAGTTTTGTTGGAATAACTTGTCCTTGGGAAATCTGTGCTAGCTGTTCCCATTGACCTCGTTCTTTCTATGACTGTGCATGGCTTCCAGGACAGTTTGCTCCATAACCTTTCCAGAGACTAAGGACAGACCTGCAATGCCTTCGACCTTTCTTCCTCCTTTTCTCACAAAACAAAAAAATGTGTGCTGCTTTCCTTTTTACAATCTTAAGGAATACTTTTTGATCACCATGACATTCCAAAGATGATAGAGTCACCTTGCAAAGACATCAGTCAGCCTGCTCAGCAATCCCTCAAGCACCCCATCAGGACCCACAGGCTGTGTACGTTTGTTTTGCTTTAGTGGTCCTTATCTCAGTTTTCCTCTGCTGTGGATAATGCTGCTCCCCCTCCTTCCTACCCAGACTCTACTCTGAGCATAACTCTCTAGGAAGCCTCAGAGGAGAGTTTGCCAGTAAAATGGGACTCTCCAGATTCATTGACAGATTCAGTTTCAGGCAAGTTTTGGCCTTCCTCATCCTCTCTGCATACTACTCTTCTGTATATTTCCTGGATTGTTGTGCCCATTTTCAACTTCCAAATGTTTCTTTTTCTTGTTTGGGCTCAGTCAAAAATTTCCACTGTAGCCATACCACCCTCCTGTCACCCTTGCTCATTTTCCTGTGAATTGGAACGGACCAGTTTTGGGCTGTAAGAAGCTGTCTTGAAAGACTAGTCAGCATTCCCAGGGCCTCTTGCCCTGGTAGGCTACCTCCCAAGAAATCCTTCTGCCCGTTCCCTGAACAAGCTGAAGTATGCTTTCATGAAGTACAGGGTGGTAGTGTTGCTTCACATCACTTGTGAACGTGCAAGCTACTGCCTTATAATGACAGCAGCTTTCCACCTTATAATCATGGCAGCTTTCATCGTAAAAATGCTTTCATTGTTTTGATCATTTGTTCTCTACCCTTGAGCAGCATACAAAGCACAGCATCTTTTCTGTTGGCTTGTCCAAGACATCCATGCATAAACTAGCCCAAGTAATTCCAGAAACTTCCTGAATTGCTTGTGTCCAGCAATGTTCCCCTCCAAGCACATGCTGAATTGCTCCCCAGCTAGTCAGGCCCTAGCCTGTATTGTTGCAAGAGGTTATTCCTTGCTGAATGTAGGACTTTGCATTTGTTCTTATTGAATTCCAGAAGGTTCCTGTGAACTTAGTCCTCTAGCCTGTATAGGTCCTCCTGAAAAGCAAATGCTTTTGCTTCAGCATGTACGTGCTTTCCTACTCACATGGTACAGGAAAATTCTACTGTCCCCCTTCACATGCACACATACCCTGCTGTCACCCTCCTTCCAAAGCACTTGAAATGGAGATAATAGTAAGACAATTCCATATGTTCTGATTACATATGACCTCATTAGCACACTCCTTCCTGCAAAAGAACTCTTCAGATAATGAAATCTTTTCCTGGAACAAATAAGTTTTTGTTTTGTGAAAAAGCAGTGTAGGGAAAGGGGATTTCGTTTTAGTAATTTTTTATTGTTCTGTTTTTCTGAAAGAAAAAGAAAGGAAAACAGCAAAATGACAAGGAAAAATAAAACAAAAGAAAAGCAATTGCTGTATTTCAAAGCCAGTGAAAATTAGACTAAGCCAAATGGAAATCATAATTCTTCTATTTCCCTGGCTGCTCAGACATGTGTAATAGGCTTGGCAAAGTGTCAAAGAAAACAGGGGCCAAGCTGTGGTGTGTTTAGAAGAATCAAAAGTCTGCTCATTAAGGGAGGCAGATTTCAGCACAGCTCGGAGAAGAGTCTGAAGCTCATCTGCAGCTTCTTCCTTACGAAGAGGATGGAGGAGGGTAAAACACATACAATGCAAGGACAATTTTCAGCTTTGGCAGGAAAATAAAGGCAATAGTGCAGTCTTGCTAGGTGTGTTTTGTTTCTTTTGATTTAGTCTAGTGTGCTTTAAGCCAAAAGTACACAGCAAAATTAAAAGCATGAGCAGAATAACTAGCTTTAACAGCTGTAACATGTGGATTCAGCTAGGTCATGGTGAAACACAGCCCATGTAATAGCACCCAAAACAGAAGTCAGAAAAACCACTGTGTGTACAACTGTCTTACAGAAGGTACCTGTCAAATTAGATTGGCAGAAGTCACCAGGTCGTTCATAGTGCTTGCATACTCCAAGCAAAGGGACTGACAGGCCCAGAAAGTTAGCATATTTCACTTTCTTTTTGAGAGAATCTGTTTGGGGTTTTTTTTTGTTTGTTTTGGTTTTTTTTCCTAACCCACTTTGAGGAGAGAAAAAAATGTTTCTGTGTATTTCAGAGGTCAGAATAAATGGTCAAAGTAGTAGTCCTTCAGTGCTTAGAGGATGGAAACCGAAGGCCCATGCCCGATCATTAAGAGTTATTTTTAGAAGCCAGCTTGGAATTGATACTATGGGTACAGTACAGTCCACCCAGTGCAGTGGTGACTTCTAGCTGGTCCTGGGTAGAAGATACAGATTGGGACACCTGGTCAACACAGACCCTGTCTGTTCTCTGTAAAGTTCTTTTTTGTCAGGTTCCGTAACACCAAAGCCTGGACCCCATTCTGTCCTACTGTTTTCTAATGTCTTCTACCATTTTGGTTTTGAGTTCCCCTCTCTTTCTGACCCTACACACCCGAGAGATTTGTTTAGTTCAAGCCCTCTATGGTATTTTAAGAAGGCAGCTCCTGACCACTGTTCTGCCAGGGTGAGGGAAAGCCTTCTGTTTCAAAAGCATTGACATCTGAGTATGAAGAAAACTTTTGTCTTGGTCTAAGAAAAATTGCAGAAGTTTGCAAATGAGTTGCTGAAAACTTACAAAGAGGAGAAAGAAGGAGGAAAACATAGATATTGTCTTTCCCTTTATGCTTCCTTCCTTTCCTCTCCTCCCTCTCCATCTCCCTTCCTTTCTTTTGGATTATTAGTGGATAAACAGCTTTTCTTATGAGCTTTGCTGAGAATATTAAAGTAATACTTGTACCTTGCTTGACACATAGCAACCTTCCAACAGAAAAGACAGCAAAGCCCACAGGAAACTGAGGGGGGAACTGGGATTTGCCTTTATGTTTGAAGTTTTGACCTGTGTTGTTGTTATATGTCATTTGTGAGTACTTTTATTTAATGAGCCGAAAAGTCATGTTTGGGAGTGACCTCAGAGGTGAAGTCCCATGCAGAGGGTGTCCGGCTGCTCTGTTCTTAGGGTGTGAGAAGAGTACAAGTGACTGCAGCAAGGTCTGCAGTGGGTAGGAAAGGTCACTTTTTCCTTACCAATGGCACAAGAAACTGCTGCTACCTGGGAATCTGACGAGTCTGCTAAACTACAAATCAAAGTAATAAGAAAAGCCAGCGGAACACCCTTGAGCTGTTTTCCATGCAGCCCTTCACAAAACTCCAGCAACTGAAAAGAAGCCTAATTTAACAACTTCCCTAAAGAAGCGAATTGCCAGCAGTGCAGCATCTGCTGTGACCCAGCTACTCCTGGCTGTGCAATGGCCTCCGGAGGATCTACCGCTGAGTCCCTGGCAGGGTGCTTTAACCATGGGCTGAGCTTTTGTGAATTAGCATGTAAGTTGCTGAAACTCACTTTTATTCCATTACCTCTTCACTGTGTGAGCTCACTTTGGGGTGAACAGGAAAGCCATCCTCTTAAATAAAGAGAACCAAACAGAGAAATGTAGGACCTGTTAGTCTACAGCAGGCACTATTTCTCCCTTGCCTATCTTTTTTCTTGAATTACACCCAGCCTCCCAGTTGCATCCACTGCAAAGAAGGGTTCATGGTGTAAAACCAAGCTAGCTGTGAGCAAGTAGACTCTCTTGTGTGGCTTCCTCTTTGACCTGGGCAAAAGCAGACATCACCTGCTCAATCCATCATACTCGGTGGCTGGATAATTTGTCTGCGGACAAGGACAAGACTGAAATTAGATGACATACAGCCTCATTCCCCACCCCCACAAGTCCAGTTTGTTCTGCACAGGTAACCTGCAGAAAATAGACTTTTACAAATGTTCCTGAATGTCATCTCTCTTATTAATACGCTGGACCACACTCCATCTCCAGACATTCACCCAGGTTTGTCAGCATGGAATATCCTGGCTCAGAGCTGACAATTCTGTGATGAGATATGAGGTGGAAAAATGCAAGGTGAATATGAAGGAGGAATCATTTTGGGTGACTAAACTATAATCCCCTTTGTTTGAGTATTTCTTCAGATCCAAATTCCACATGTGCATAATTTACATCAATACAAGGAGGCAGCCAGAGAAAGGAAGGAATAAATAAATTACAGTAATAAACAACAATCACATACCTTAAATATCCTTCCTTATGCACACAGTCACAGAGTGGATTTATTCAAAACCAATTCAAGACCTGGCACAAATCCTTATTTATCACTCTGAGGGCTTTCTCCCCTCCCCCAGGCTGTAACAAAAGTCTGCTTGGTGGTGAACTGCTGTTTACATCCAGTGTGTGCTAGGCATCATCTTCTAAATCCATACTTATACAAAAGAATTTCCACAGTCTGGAACTCTGAACTTTTGTGTTTATCCTAAATACACACATACAACTACTTACACTGGAGAAATTCTTTAGAAGACAATAGCTAGAAGTAACATCGAGCTTTAGTATCGTTGTGCAGGGGAGAAGGTATAGATTCTAAATGCATGCTGTTTTCTCCTGTACTTTCTGATGCTATAAAAATGTTTGGGGCATACTTGAATGGAAATGTGCAATGCTATCCTGTAGTGCATCTTGAGTGAGAAGAGCCAGAGGGCCATCAGGGCTGGTAGCAGAGCGCTGTCTCGGCTGTAGACTTCTCTCCAGCTGAATTTCCTAGTGCTCTTTGATAGAATCACCACTTCAGATACAATATACAATTTCCATCTGCAGATTTTCTTCTGTTGGGTTTCTTTAGAGGGGGTTGTTTTATTTTTCTTTGCTTTCCTTCCTTCCCGCTCCCTAATGGAAAAAGGCACATTTGTCTCTGTCTAAAATTAGTATATTGTCTGTGTGTTTCCTTCCTCTCTCCCTGCTTAAAATCTGCAGTCTCAAATTAGGACTGGCATGATCTAATTAAGACAGACATAAGAGAGAGACAATGCTCCAGAGGAAGGCTAGAGTAGGAGTAACAGGAGGCAAATTGTGGTTTGTTTTTTTGGTTTTTTTGTTTTTTTCCTGCTCAGGCATAATCTTAAAGACATGAAGCAGCACACATGCCTGCTCAAACAAGTTGTTAGCAAACTAATCGAGCATTACAAGACAGCAGAGCCACACTGTGCTCATTATACACTGTTTAAAGATGGTTTTAGTGCAGTCAGAAGGCAAATCAAACATGCCTAGACATAAGGTTGAACTGGGAAGATTGCTTCTTTCCTTTTGAGGGGCATAGGAGAAGTAATTTGCTGTACCATCAGTCTGTCTTCATGAAAGACTGGAATACTGGGTCTGAATTGTCTATCCACTCAACTCAAAGAGACCTTCGAAGGAAAGATCTCTTTTTGCAAGTCTCTAGAAGAAGAACAAAGAAAAACAGGAAGGAGGACTTTCTCAACCAACCCATCCTTGTGCCTATGCAAAGAGGCAAGCAACAAATACCTAAAGTCAGTTGGCCATGCTGGTGATGGATATTTGCAACAAAAAACAACTATAAGGTGAACAGAAATAGGAGACAATTTGAATAGTATATCCAGGGAGGAATTCCATCATTATTAAATATAGACTCAACATGTATGGGAAGTGGAGGGCTGGACCAACTATATATATATGGTTACATACCATGTATGAATATTTATCATGAGAGACTGAAAGATGGGTCTTTTGTCTCAGATAGTTCTACTCTAATACTAATAGCCTACATAAATTAAAGACTCAGATTTGTCCATGGACAGTGGACTTCATGTCCAGACCTTGTGAGACAGCTATTCTGCTCATTTCAGCAGGATAAAATTAATTTTGTAGATTTGCATGACTTTGTACTTAAACTACTTCAGCCAGAAGAAGTTCTAGAATTTCCCTGAAAAAAAAAAAAAAAAAAAAAAAAAAAGAAAGTTAAATTTATCGTAGCTGTTTTGCAAGCAGTTGATAAGTGAGATCCAGTTTTTGCCATTCCAGGTAGCATTATTTTTTTACACAGGGATGTCCATAACCAAAGAGCTCAGCTTTATTCTATTAAATTCAGTCATGAAAGAACTAGAATTTTCAATGTAAAATGTGGCTCCCTTAGATATCTTTCTATATATTCTTTGCTGTATGTGTGCTGCTTTTGTAGTGTAGTCAGTGGAGACTACAAAGATCCCAATGAGTCTTCCTGTAAACTGCATGATAAGGTGTGTTTTGTCCCTGTAAATGTAGGCATTTAAAGCTGTTTCAGGCATTCTAAGACATGAAAAACTTTTATATATATATATATATATAAACGTTTTTTAATCAGACTGTCCTCTATCCAAATATCCACATCCCCACAACATTAGGACGTGTAGGATGTCTTTTACTTAAGGTGATCCATGCAGACATCTGTACTTACTAAGGCATTTGCCTTCCAGTTTCTTCACACAACATGGACAAAGCACATGCAACAGCTAGACGTCTTATACTGTGGTCTTCCTGTCTACATATGCACTCCTAGTCAGGGCAGGACCATGAGAAGTCTAAACAGACCTTGTCAGAAACCGTGAGATGGGAGATGAACTGGAGATAGAATTGCTGGGACGGGAGTGAGCAGAGCTGTTCATTCTGCCTCGGTGTCCCTTCACAGCTTTTCATTGGTACCCCAGCTCATCATCTGCAGGAGGAATTCCTCTCCCTTGGATCTGATCAATGTGAGACATGCCATATAAAGCTACATCATGCAGGTGATTGAGTGATGTCTTGTGCCTCCTGCAGAGGCATGAAGAAAGAGTAATACCAAGTGTTTGGTATCCTTTCTTGCATATGCACCTCTGCTTTCAGACCTGCCTTGTGGGAACCACTCCTGTCTGTTTACACAGAGGAGGCTTTTTCTATGGGAGAAGGAAAGCTGTTGTTGCTTTGATAGCCACTCAGAGGGGTCTAGTGCACCTGTGAGGAAAAGCCAAGAGAGAAAAATAAGAGCTTGCTCAGTCTGCTCTGTGCATGTTTCCCTGAGGAAGTTATGAGCTAGCTGAACTGTTTCATCTGCACTACAGCCATCCACAATGCTTCCTGCCCCATAAACAAAGGAGCAAGACACTTGTCCAGTGATGAAAAATACTGAAAGTAAACATAGATGCCTACACCAGACACTTAACATATAAAATAGGATAAACAGTTCTAGTTGGAAGGGATTTACAATGATCATCTAGTCCAACTGCCTAAAAACTTCCTAACTTGGAAGCCTGCAAGACAGACTGCCCTGAAGCATTGTGTGTTTGGCTTCCAGTTTTACCTGATGTTGCCTAGAGCTGGGAAGTGCTTATGGCTTCGTGATGCAAGTAGATGTAGTCTGTACTAAAAGGCTGGACTTGCACCCACTGTCTCTGCTCCGCTGAACTGTGCTCTCCAGTCTCTGTCATTGTCACCATGCATTGAATAGAGTACTATTCAAACACTTGAAGTACTTACGTGTTTCCTTAAATAACAAACAGAAGCACTGCAGCACTTTGTGTATTATCTGTTCCCTGATAGCAGGAGACAAAACCATTTCCTGGCAGCCTCCAGGGGCAGAAGAAGGTTCTTTATAACAAACTGGACAAGGGCACTGCTGCTCCACCTGATTCCCAACCCTCAGCACAAACCTGAGCACGGACCAAGCACCATTCCATTATAATGCTGTTCCACTGCACACCCTCTCATGATTGACAGTGGATATCTTACTTGTCAGTACAAATATTCAGAGAGACCACATGATTGATGTCTATGTCCTAAAAAGATGCAGTACATTTGTTTTGTCCATTACATTGTTATCTTTCAGAAGTTCCCATCAGATTATCAATTTCAGTCAGAAAATAGGATATGTCCTGTTCTCTCCCCTTCCATCCTTCCCTTCCCCTCAGAGGAGTTTTTAGCATAACAGTCTAACTAAATTGCAAAGAGAGAGAGAGAGAGAGAGAAGAGAAAGACAAAGTAGAGATATTTTTAAACTTTTCTGCTTCCCTTTAGCTTTAGCTTTAGCTTAAGGGACCCAGGCTGCCTTTCAGTCCCCTCCATGCTGGCAGAGATCCATAAGGCTTTCTGTACAGAACAAATTACAGGCAACAGTTAATTTGGAAGGAGCTTGTCATCATGGTTATCAGCACTCCTAGAAGTCCCAGCCAGCATCAGAGCTCAACAGTATACAAACATGTGGTAGGACTATCTTCCCTCACAGGACTTGGCCCATCATCACCATGATCCCTGCAACAAAAACCTTACCTGTGTCATTTGTACCAGGCTCCTAGAGTCTGTCTGTGATGCATGGCTGACGGTCCAGCTATAAATTTAACTTCTACTGATGATCTCTGGAACTGCCGAGGCTTAGATAAAAGTGTACTGGCAACTCACTCTGAACACGCACATCTCCAGTTCTCTACCCATAATCCAGAGAGCATGATCAAGCCCAGAAGGCAATGTTTCTTGCCTCAGATATCTTCATGTTAGTCCCATGATATACTAAGCAAAGCCCAGTTTCTTTTCCTATCCCCCATTCTTTTATCTTTACTGAGGGTGCTGCCTGAACCCCTCCAGCTAAAGTTCTTCACTTTTGTAGAAACCAGTGCACCTACTCAAGCCCCCACCCAGTAGTAGCACAAGCCTCCCTGTTCTTGAGACAATCATCCTGCATCACTTCAGGCTGGAAAAGTGGCTTGTAGTGTGTCCTGGAGTAAGCACCATCTTCTTGGGTACACTGCATGCAGCATGATTTAAGCCACCTTTTGGATCTGCAGGAAACAGAAGAGGGGCTTGAGTTATTTGTTGAACACAGTATATCTGCTCCAGCAATTTGATGGTGAACCACTGTTTAGCAGCATGCGTTTAAGTAGTTTGCACTGAAACACAGCCTTTTCATGTGACTGTGACTCCTGTTTTTTTCCAATATGATAAGGTGGTAGAAAAATGTGTCAAAATAGCAGCCTGTTGAAAAGGCTGCAGATCAGTTGGTCTGATTTAAAAATCAGATTTTTAAATCTGCATTTAAATTTCAGATTACAGAAGTGCACTTGGTACTGTGGGTTTTTGTGTGGTAATATCTGGTTTCTAAAGATTCAGGCATTATAATCTTTAGATGTCTATCAAACAGCCCAGAGTCATTAGGTACTGCAGATACTTTTAATGTGAGACAGGCCAAATAGTACAAGAAGATTAATATAATATGGGATCCTTGGCATAAATGTTTCTTAAAAGCATTGTGCATACCCACTATGCGAAACGTTTTTCGCAAAAGGTTGTGATGGGGGGAGGTATCTCTGTAGTCATAGAAAATTGTCACTCCATCCCAGAGAGGTGTATGCCTGTAAAAGGGAGAATGTATGAAGTGTTTAGTTTGGGGCAAAAGGGACCTAGACATCAGGAAGCAACAGAAGTGTTGTATGTAGCTAACACAGCCAGCACTAGTGGCAACTGATATGCAAATGTCTCAGGGGACCCAGGCTCAAGTGACCACAAATGGCACCATGAAGACACCTGAGCTTCTGTGGTTAGTGTGATTAATTGATTTATTATAAGTTTTATTATATTACTTTCCTGTTTGGTTGACAGATAGGTTTGGCTGGAAAAGAATCATTCAGAAAGCCATACTTTTTCACCAGATGATGGAAGAAGCTACTTGGGTCTCATATTTCAAGCGGTTTGATGCTGAATGCATCAGACTTGGGTTGTTTTCTTTGGCTTTGGATGACCACTGAGCAATGCGTTCTCTGGTGACTATGAAGCTGCTTGGTTGCCCAGAGAAGCTGTGGGTGCCCCATCCCTGGAAGCGTTCAAGGTCAGGCAGGGTTTTGAGCAACCTGATCTAGTGAAAGTTGTCCCTGCCCATGGGAGGGGGGTTGGACTAGATGATCTTTAAAGGTCCTTTCCAATACAAACTGCTCTATGATTCTACAATGCTATGATTAGATCAGTGTCCCCTGAAAAACAAGTCCCTCCTAGAAAACTAAAGGAGAAAACAACAACAACAACAACAAACAAACCAGAAAACAAGTGCCTAACAAACGGAACTAGGTGAGTGCCTATTCTGTGCCAGCCACCTGAGTGCAGTGGGAGTACATACAGATGGGGGGAAATGTGTTTGCAGAGGGCATGGGGAAACTCAGCAGTAACTGAAAGGGTAAACAGCTGAAATGCATGCGCATATTCTTCTTTCTGCCATTTCAAACGCTGCTTTCTTCACAGGGAAGGGGGAGGCTATGCAGAACCCTCCATGCTGAGCTGCTAAATGAATTTTTCCTCATGAAAGCTGGGGGGAGAATGAGGCTGCCACTGACTCCCATCCTCAGCTATTGGAGTGTAATTGTGCCTAGGGCCAGGCAGCTGCTCCCTCCTGCCCCTAAATGGAAAGGAAACAGCGCCTGTATTTTTAAGGAGGATTTTGACTGAAGCAAAATAAAGGTGTTGCAAAACATACAAACAGAGGTAAATGAGAAAATTCTTGATTCTTTTCTTCACTTTGGAAGGACAAGGAAAAGCTCAGAGACAGACATCCAGCTGGAGCTCAGTCTTGCTGGGGAAAGACTTAATGGGGCAGGGGAAGTCAGGATCAGCTGCAGACAGGAGGGTTAAAAATATAATAAAGTCAACAGACAAGGCACTAATTACTTGTTGGGGGAAGAGGAGGGCACATATCCCATTTCTTCTCTTTTAGTCATCTGTGGGGTATGCCTGTCCCTTTCTTCTGCTCTGAGGTTTGACCAAGTAGTGTTATCAGGATGCCACACTTGCCCTTACTGACCAGGTTAGCAGTCTCCGTGAACGAAGTATCCATCCCTAAAAGTGCCACATGGCTCAGTAACGCTCTCTTTAAGCTACCTTTACAAAACTTGTCAATTCCTGTGCTATCTTGTCTTGTGCCATGTGTCCGTGCTATAGAGGCTTTGAAGCACTCTGGGAATGTGTTAGCCGTGCCTTATCCTATGTTTTCTTCACTCTGTGGCTCATCTGTCACCCTGGTTCATCTGCCTCTCACCCAGGCCAGCCCCTCCTTGCTCTCTTCAATTCTTCACTAACACAAAAAGTGAAGTGTTACCCTGAGGTTATGGCAAACAGCTTTATAACACTGACCCTAAACCAGGAGCATCCTGAACTACTGCAAGCTGTGACAAAATGCCATGGAGATCTTCATGACATGGTATTGTAAGCAGATAATCAAATTGCAGCTTAAACTTGCATCACCTCACAGTGTGACTGAAGCTGACAAGACCATGACCAAGGAAATGGCTCTGTAGTGTTGACAGTATGAAGATGGTCAGCAGCAATATGATTCTTGAAAGTATTCACAAGGCTTAAGACTGACTTGTATTCAGTGTAACCCATCATTTTTGTGGGTAGCTTCTGCTCCCACAGAGGGGCAGAGAAGCTATTTGCTAGAAGATACCTGGTGCCATCTTTTTGGCTGTGGGCTACCACTGGTTGGAAGTCTCAGCAGTGGTGTGAAAGTGCTGAGGAAGGCATGGGACTACAAGGATCCACATGGTCACTGGTGATCCTGGGGAAGGTTGGCCAGGTACTAGCATGTCTATCGTGCACACAGGAGTGTAAATAATGGAGAGGATTCATTTAATGCTCTGTAGCTGTCAGAGTTGCTGGCATTTAGGAGCACTATGCCAGTTCATCTATTAGCAGGAGGGAAAGATGTAAGCAGGGAAAAATTCTTCATTTGAAAGAATGCATAGGGAAATGATGTCTGCTATAGCCTGGTAAAAAGTAAACCAAATCGTTTAATGTCTGATGGCATGAAAGTCCAACTTCACAACCTTTTCTTCTCTTATTTGTCAGCGCTGTTGAATGAGGAATCATGTTTTTCGTTGATGCCATTTAGTAAGGTAAACACTGGGAAAACTCTTTAGTAAAGAGTTTTAAATAAAATATTAATACCTCTTAGCAAAGTGGGCTGCCCTGCTAATTACTGAAATTGTCTCATTAACACATAAACTTTTTGCACCAACAGTATGCCATTTATTTTTTCAAATCCAAGAAACCCAATCCAAATTTCCCTTTCCAAGGAGCTGGAGACAAGAGGATTTCTCATGTTTCCCTTTATTACCTGTCATACGTACAGTTGTCCTGAGCAGGGAAGCTGGAAGTGTGATCTCCTCAAAAAACTCTAAGAAGTGAAAGGCTTTAGCCCCACAGAGAAGTGGATCCTTGTCCATGCTCCATGGTTTGTGCTTCAAAATGATGGGTGTAGTAGGTTGAGAAGAGGTTACCTAATATCAGCTAAAGCTGTTCTAAGGCAACTTAAGTTAAGGGTGGTAGTCAGGTGTGTATGGAATGGGCAACCTCATCAAGATCAATACCAGCTTCTCCATTCTCCTCTTTAGCAGCAAAAAGTTTGTGGCCCATCACTATACAAGGTTACATTCTGCTTGATCCCAGCACACCACCATTTTCTATGAAAGTACAACAAAAAAATTGTTCTTGCAAGTTCTTGCATATTACATGGCAACACTGTAGACCAGTTTGGTGCTGTAAGAAATAGTGAGGCAGATTTGGGGATACCTAAACTTCTCCTAAATATTAATATTGCTAGAGGTCCCTGTGCCTGTGAAAAAATACATGGAAGTCCTTCTGATAATATTTGAATACAAGATTATTTCTTACTCGCATTCTGCACTAAAAAAATAAATACAGAGGTCTACTTAGCTGCTTTCTGTTGTATTTTGATATCATACATGTCCTAAGGGGGAGGCTGTCATATTTCTGTCATGGAAAAACAAATATCTCTTTTCAGTGCACTCTTTCATTTCCATGGCCTTTTAATTGACCTCTGATTTTCAGGCACAGAGGCTACAAATAGCAAAAGCTTGAAACAAATTTAAAACAAGACAGTTATTCCCTCCATGCAGGACCAGAGCCTGGAGCTTCTCTGTAGTTTCTCTGTCTACAGGCTCCTGGCAGCACTGCTGGAGCAATTCCCTCACTGCCAGGACTGTGGCTTCCTTCTGTGTTCTGGGCTTTGATAGCTTTAACAGGAATGTGGGGAGACCACCAGGATCCCCTACAGAAGCTAAGGCTACACATGAAGTGGCTTCAGAGTTTTATGTCTCTTCCTAGTATGTGCTTTCTTCTGATGGATTTGTGACATCTCCTGCCAGGCCAACATCCACGTTCTGAATTCTTGGCCTAACTAGGTAATTCCTTACCCTCCTTCTACCACTAGCTTTGTTTGAAAGGTCTTCTGCTACCACCACATGATGGACTGACTTGCCTTGCTTTTTGCATTCAGATGTACTTCTGTCTTTCTTTTGCTTTCCTTCTTCTGACTGGTTGAGGAACTGCCAGTTACAGGACCACCTTATCTATCCTGCTCTTCATCTGGCCTTCCAACACTTAGGATTCGGAAAGAGCTACATTCTGACTTTTCTCTACAGATCTCAGTTCTGCCTGACTGAGGAAGATGGGAATTAAACAAACAAAAAATCAAACTATGAACAGATTCAAGCCAGCTTTGTCTTATCTCTGCCACAAAAAAGCTCAGTGGGCTTCATACTCCAGCCTCTTTCTAGATATGCATGATTACTTAACTGGCATTTGCAGAAGAGCTACTTGCTTGACCAAAATCTTCTGAAATGTTCTGTGCCATGTCTTCTTTCACATCCCCACAAAATGAATCAAACACGCACATCAAAGTATTTCCAGAAGATGCATTTAGACCAGCAGAGCACTGGAGAAACATAAGGGACAGATTCTGTGTCTTGCTGCTGCAAAAGCATGGTCCAGGAGAAGATGAAATAAAGTAGTGGGGACTAAATGTATTCTACCTGCCCATAACATATTTGAAAAGTCATGGCAGTCAAATAAAGTCCTCAGTGACTGGAAAAAGGGAAACACTGCACCTGTTTTCAAAAAGGATAGAAAGGAGAAGCCGGGGAACTACTGACCTGTCAGCCTCACCTCTGTGCCTGGGAAGATCGTGGAACAGATCCTCCTAGAAGCTATGCTAAGGCACGTGGAGGACAGGGAGGTGAATCCAGATACCCAGCATGGCTTCACCAAAGCCAAGTCTTGCCTGACCAACCTAGTGGCCTTCTATGATGGATTGACTATATCAGTGGGCAAGAGAAGAGCTATGGATATCATCTATCCAGACTTCTGTAAGGCCTTTGTTATAGTCCCCCACAACATCCTTCTCTCTCAGTTGGAGAGATATGGTTTTTATGAGTGGACTGTTTGGTGGTTGAGGAATTGGTTGGCATCCAGAGAGAAGCAGCAATCAACGGCTCAGTAAGCGGATGGAGATCAGTGATGGGTGGTGTCCCTCAGGTGTCCATATTGGCGCCAGTACTGCTTAGTATCTTCATCAATGACATAGACAGTGGGATTGAGTGTACCCTCTGCAAATTTGCAGATGACACCAAGCTGAGTGGTGCAGTTGACATACCTGAGGGATGGGATGCCATTGAGAGGAACCTGGACAAGCTTGAGAAGTGGGCCCACATGACCCTCATCAGGTTCAACAAGGCCAAGTGTAAGGTCATGCATGTGGGTCAGGGCAACTGCCAATATCAATACAGGTTGGGGGATGAAAGGATTGAGAACAGGCCTGTCGAGAAGGATCTGGGGATTCTGGCGGGTGAAAAAGTGGACATGAGCTGCCAGCGTGCACTCACAGCTCAGAAAGCCAGCCGCATCCCGGGCTACATCAAAAGAAGTGTGGCCAGCAGGTTGAGGGAGGTGATTCTGCCTCTCTACTGCGCTCTGGTGATACCCCACCTGGAGTACTACATCCAGCTCTGGAGACCTCAGCACAGGAAAGACATGGACCTGTTGGAGCACATCCAGAGAAGGGCCACAAGAATGATCAGAGAGATGAGACACGTCTCCTGTGAAGAAAGGCTGAGATAGTTACGGTTGTTTAGCCTGGGCAAGAGAAAGGTCCAGGAAGACATTATTGCAGCCTTTCTATACTTAAAGGGGGCTTATAAGAAAGATGGAGAGAGACTTTTAAACAGGGTCTGTTGCAATAGGACAAGGGGTAATGGTTTTAAACTAAAACAGGGTAGATTTAGACTAGATACAAGGAAGGAATTTTTTTGCAACGGGGGTGGCAAAACACTGAAAGAGGTTGCCCAGAGAGGTGGTAGATGCCCCAGCCCTGGAAACTTTCAAGGTCAGGTTGGACAGGTCTCTGAGCAACCTGATCTAGTTGCAGATGCCACTGCTCATTGCAGGGGGGGTGGACTAAATGACTTTTTAAAGTCCCTTCCAACCTGAACTATTCTATGATTCTATGTGCACACACTCAGGGTTCCTCCAGTAGTGAAAATGTTCCCTCCATCCCATTATAAACATGAGCAGCCCTGACGACGCTAGCATGCAGCAAGGTCTGCAGAGCTATCTGCAGGAGGTTCAGCGTGCTCACAGGGCAGTGCGCAAGCTTATATTGCTGCCCTGAAGGAGAATTCACTGGGGTCCTCAGTCTCTGTGTCAACAGCATGACCACTGTACGTCTGCTACAGGAGAATTCATGGGTCAAAAGCCCAAAAGCTGCCACAACAGGGCATCTGCATTTAATTTCTTGCTTCACAAGCCAATCTAGTCATAGTACAACCGTGTGTCATGCACTGTCAGGCAGGAGTAGCCTAGCCACCAGTGTCCTCCTGCAGCATTCCTTTTTTTCACATCATTAGTATTAGAGATGTGTACCTTGACTTGATATTTCTTCCACCCAGCAAAATGGAGACAATCTCAGGCACAGGGGATCCTTTCACTGCCATAATCCGCTACATCTGTAACAACATCTTGGCTCCTTCTCATAGGTAGGTTATTGGATAAAAAGATATCAGTTTTGTCCCAAAAGCATGGAGCAACTGTTCAATGGAACAATGCAACTGTTCCTGCAGCCCAGGAAGGAGAAAACAACATAGTCTTGGGCAGGAAGGAGTGGGGAAAGCAACAGATTATATAGTACCTCCTTGGATTTGACCTTTTGGGTCTGAAACTACTGCAGAAGTTTAGACAGATGCAACTGTTTGGAGGATACTCTTCTCCAGATATGGCAGTGCCTGACTTTCCTTTCTGTTCGAATTTTCCGTGTCGACATCCTCTAGCCATCCTGAACACACCAATCTTCTTGCAGGTGCATTTGCTTTCCAAACCACTGTCGTGACATTTACAGAGGAAGTTCCCACAGCTCTCCATTCATTTCTTTATTTGCCTTCTGCGACCTTTTCCCAGTCCGTCTCCTGGAACTCCTCTTCCTTCTTCTCTGTTCCTATTTTTCTCTCCAAATGGCACTGGAAATCTCTCTGTGCCTAATTATGCTCAAACCATGGCTGTTGTGAAAGCTTTTTCCCCTTGTATCTCCCACCGTCTGGAACAGTCTTTTTTTTCTGTTGTTTCTTTCTGCCTCACTGCTTCTCCATCTATTTTCAAATCTCATCTGAAAACATCTCTGCTCCCATGCCTGTGCCTCTTAATTTCTCTCTCCCTCTGCTATTATGTATTATTTAACTTTGATAAGTACCTTGGGATGCCGTTTGTATGAAGCAAATTCTACTAAATAAAGCTGTAGTCTACTGTCAGCAGAGCTTACTCAAACTATTTGCTTTCCCACTTGGTCTTCAGCAAACAGCAGACCCCCCTGTGCTGACGAGGAATGGCATTATGCTGATGAGCGTGCAGTAACTGGAAAGAGGAGGGATGCAGCACCACCTTACAGATTTGTAGCAGAGGCTGCTCTGAGCCAGAGCCCTTGTGGTAGAGCACACCTCACCAGGAGCACAAGTGATGCCTGGGAAACTTGGGGGAAGTCAAGGGAGCAACGTGAAATGCTGTGAGATTGCAAGGCTTATTAATTATCCAGGCTCACTGATTAGCTCTGCTTTTCTCAGATCTCACGTACACGTGTAAATACCTGAGGCAGACACCTGGCATGAGGTGCAGATCTGAGGCACAAATGGCAGCAACAAAATTATCTAAGCATAGCATTGCTGCAAATAGGCTCAAGGGAAGCCAGCTGAGGGTAAAAAGCAGAGCTATAACTTGCTCACCTCTAAAGTGCAGGAGAGGTGCACAGAGGCTGGCTCAGGGCAATTGTGGGGGTAGGGATTGTTCCCTCCTGTTTGTTGGCTCTTCTCATCTGCTTTCCTTTAGCTGTGAATTATTAAAAATATTAACAATAATAATAATAGAAAAAATAACAGCAGCATATATTTTGGGGTCCTCTGACGCTTAGTGAGACAGCTGCCATTTGTCAGTGGACAGTTTGTAATGGCTTTTTCATACCAGTCCTGGTTCCTGAAGCAATCTGGGCTGCACCTCTTCTGTTCTGCACCCACTGTCTGCAAGCAGGGGGGATGGGACAATTATATGTATTCATCATCACAGTAACATAGAAATTCTCAGTCCTAAATTTGCCTCAACTGACCACCTTCCTACGCCAGCCTTCCTAGAAAGTAAAAGTGTTGTGGCAGAGCATGCATCATACCTTCCATCAGGGACACTGGGAGCAAGAGGAGCTGGGTTGCCTTTGGTTAAACCCAAGTTCTCACTGGAAACTTCTGCTGAAGGGTAGCACACATCAAAAAGGGAGAGGTAATGGTGCTGTGTGGCTTACTGATCTAGTAAAAAATAGCCTACTCAGGGGATCTGCAGAGCAAGAAACATTCTGATAAACTGATTAGAAAGTAATTCTGAATAATAACCACTCTTTTGAGAAAATAATAAACTTGTTCCTGAAAAATTGAAGAGTAAAAGAGGCTAAATTTATTGAATAAATAATTTTCCATGAATTATTCACTCAGCTTTAGCGCTTACAGCTATTACATTAAAATATTCCCCTATTTAACATATAATGCAAACTAATAACAATTAAAGTCAGTAGCAGTGGAATGTTCTCAGTAAGCCACACTGAGGATTGCTATGCAGCTTAGCCACAGTGGAGTGGCCGTTTATTAATCTGCAAACATGTGCAGCGTAATTGAGTATTTACAGTCATCGGCCAATCAAAGTGCTGGGATTTACTTAGACATAGCACAGTTACTTTTCACTGTTGTGAAAAATCTATTTATTCTGGTCCTATGTGCTACCCTTGCCAGCCAGACCACTGCTTGCTCGTAATTCTCCCATCTAGACACTCAGAGTTAACCCTCACATCCATTAAAATCAGCACCAGAACTCCTCTTGACTTCAGAAAAGCCAACACTTCAGCTCAGGTTTCACCCTGCTCTTAGGTGATAAAAGATGGTTTGACAAAAATGGGCCAAGAGATAGATGAAATGTAGATATGTTAGGCAGTGGCTTTGACCCACTTTTTTTGAACCCATATAGTGGCTCTGACTTGTTTTAAAGTTAATTCCCTTCAACTAGCTTTAAAGCTTGTTAAAAATGGTCCCTCTTTGGGCGGTCAAACAGTCGTCAGCCTCATCATCCCCTCTTTGTCTCCAAGCAGGGCAGATGGACATCCTGCTGAACTGAGGGCTGCACTCCCTCAATCTTGTTCTATCAGGTGAAAAATACCGTTGCAATTTGCACAGACGGAAGGCAAAAACACTTCCCAAACAAAACTACCTTGACTCTAGCTCTTTTTTTTGTGCCTTTGTCTGGAAACGATGTGAGAGAGAGCACAGCTCTGCTGCAGCAGCCAAGTGAGCACATCTTTGTATGTGTATGGTGGTGTTCTCCACTCCAGGTTGGTTTCACCATATCCTGAGCTAACAAACACCAAGGCTGAAGGAATTTACTTCCTATAAAAATTTCAGCCTTCAGGTTCCAAGTTTATTTAGCTCAAGATGTGGTAATTACCTGCTCACAAACAGGAAGTATACCCTCTGGTACTGATCTACTTAATAGAAGTTTATTGGGTAACATTGACCATAATGATAACTGAAATGGATATATAGCGCCATTAAACGAGGTTTAGTCTTCAACAGCCATGAGTCTATCTAGCAGCTTTAGTGTAAGTTTTATCCCCTCTTTTCAGTACTTTACAGCCTTTTGTCCTTTCCTGCCTCTTCTCCAGTCCTGGTACTTTCTGTGGTGATGTTACAACAGCACTTTAGCTATCTAAAAATACAGCACTAATAAAAGCACCATGAATAAAGGGAACATAAGCTCTCACTTCATCATTCTGGTTTCTTGCCTTGATCTCTCTAACACTTCACATTCCCCTTGCTGGGAACTCTTTTGCTTAGCAACCATGCTTCTCTTCAGAAGCAAATGAAAAATACTCCTCTTGTTGATAGATGCAAAAAATAATTGCTATAATAGTCAATTTGGACCATCTAATCTTAAAAAGAACACAAAGCAGTGACTAGGGGAATAGACCTTGGGTACAAAGACCGGTTCCTTACTCTTGCAGTTTTGTGTGACACCACAGTAACTAGGTGCCTAAACACTTCAGAGGATCACAGCCTTAGTTTCTATCCACTCAGTTCCTCATTTTTAAAACACAAATCATTTTCCCACATCCATAAGTGGATTGTGAAGATAAATACATGAGGATCATGAGATATTCGGATACTGCAGTTAAGAGGATCAAGTGATTGCTATGTGTGATTTATTATCCTGTTCTTTTTGCCGTGGCTAATATCGTATTCTTCAGGCAAACTATATAAGAGGAAAATAGATACTTTTTTCTATGAAAGCTTCATGCTAGTTTTTTGTTGCTGTTGTTTCACAATCTGAAAAATGGGTTTGGATCCCTTATAGTGTTCTTGCTATTGTACCTGGCTTATTTCCTTAGTCATATAGGTAACCACTTCTGTATTTCATTTCATCAGTTCTCATTAATATCCTGTAGCAATGAGATCTGTCAATCGGTTTGCTGTTATGCAGGAAAAAGACTTGGGTTTTAGCAATGTTAAATGTTTTGCCTTCCAAATTTGCAAACTATCCTTTTATTTTTGTACACAGACCCACCTTTGTATCTTGTTTAATTGGCATTTTGGTATTTTGTTTAATTTAGTCCAATCCACTTTGTGAAGGCAACCTTTCCTTTGTCCAAACTTATGTTTGCTTAGCTGATTTTATTTACAAATATGATGTTACTGCAAGTTGCAGCAAAGCTGTCTTTTTATTCTCTTTTCTCTGAGGAGTTCCAGTCTTCCTGTTGCTCATAAATGCCATTAGTTTCTGAGACAAGTAGTATCTCAGGTCTCAATACATCGTTTTAGACAGAGCTACTAGAACTAAACCATATCCAGAGGGGATACACCATTTGTGCAAAGAGCACTGTAATAGCTCCAGTAATATTTTCTAGCCCATACTTCACACCCTCTCATGTCTAGCTTGTCCTTTATAAATCACTGCTCTGTGGGGAAAAGAATTCTTCACTGAATCATCTACGGTAACGCTCAAATGCTCACAGTTAGGTGGTTCTAGTTTATTTATCCCACAGCCTCTTCTGACCGTCTGTGGATTTTCTGTCTCTGATGCTGAGTGAGCGTATCCACCCTTCTCTGCAGCCTCTATCTACAGCAGGAGAGGATGAGTGGGACATCTCTGCCCAGCATGCACATATACTATTCTCTCCCTCTGCAGAATTATGGTGAGAGGCAGTCACTGCTGGAGATTGTCAGCTGCAGCATTTTTGGAGCAAGAAAATCCGCTAATTACATTGTTTGCACTAGACCACCAAAGGAAAAAAAAAAAGCCAACAACACAAAGCTGAACTCCTGCTCAAAAGGAGCATTAAGAGGCAAAAAAAGAGTTCATTAAAGCAAAGTAATATCCTAAATAAAGCTAATGCACTCTCTCCTGTTCCAATGAGCTTCATGAATAATGGATAAACAAAGCTTCATCTGCTTTAATTAATCTGGTTTCAGAATTAATTTGACCCAACACAAAATTAGCAGTCAATTTAAAGCTTTGGCTGCTCAACAGGTTCAGGATATACAAAGAGACTGGGTTAGCAGAAAGTGCTGCAAACAGCAAAGGGCAATATTTTATTCCCTAAAGTAAAAGGACTGGTTAATTAATACATAGCTAAGGTGGGGGATGCATTTCCCTTGCCAAAAAGTAATTTTACTCTGATGTTTTATTTGTAAATTTAGACTCTTTGGCTAAGATCTTATTGCCTGTTCCAGAAAGTTCCTGAATTTCCTTTAATGTCTATTTATCTTCTTTTGGAGAGTCCTGCATTGATGCAGAACTGATGCTGCTGCCTTTTATTAACACAGTCCCTTCTTCTCAAGCACAGAGGTAGCTCAGGGAGACAAAACCTAACTGCTGTGTGGCAGATGTCCTTGCTTGTTGTGGCGTCTCCCTCCAGGTAGGAGACTTGCTGACACACTAAAGCCACACTCCTGCCATACTCCTCTGTTGTAAAATATTTGTGAAACCCTCTTTCTCTGTTATCAAGGAATGGAAATGAAAGCATTCCTGTGGTTTGGATCAGCTTTGGAGCTCTCACCAGTCTTCATCTCAGTCAGCAAAACTCTTATGGTTTTCTTTCCCAACAGCTGAGGGGTCAATGATGGCTCAACTGTTTCCTCAGCCACGTCCCTGGCATGGATGATCTAGGCAAATTGTAAAACCCATAACTTTTTTCATGTGTTTAAAGGATTCCCCATCCAAAGAAGACTCATAGTCTGCCTTTAGATTAGCTTTGCCCCAAATACAGGCATAGAACTGTTTCTGTGGAATCAAAGACCCAGGAGTTATACTTGTTAGGGCTTACTGGCACTGAGGAGATGAACCACCTAATGCATAAAGAGTATTGGTGCTAAAAAGTTTCACACATTTGTCAAGTTTGCATTAAGACTGATTTCTCAGGCAGTTAATGACTTCACTGGCCTTGTGCTGATACACGGCGTTATTCTTCGGCAGTTAGAAAAAATCATTTCTACCTGCTTGTGTCGCACTCCACTTACCAGGTATGCAGCTTTGTATGGGTTTTGCTTCATAGTTGTATGCAGCATAGCTGTTGCTATCTGGGCTGTTGCTGTATCGTCTCCTTGAGGAAAAGGGACTGATTGGAACCTTTAAATGACTTCATGCATTCAATCTCAATCTTCAGTGATAAAGTCTGCAGAAAAGCTGAAATTCACAGAATTAATTGCTTTAGATTATTAGTGTTGTAAGTAAGCACACAGGAATGACTTGCTGTTGCAGATCTAAATGAAAAATTTGAAGTTGATGAACCCTTGTTTGCCCTGATGTTTTTGGGGAAGGATTTAAATGAGTGAGATAATGTTATACTAGGGCTGGTGATATACAGTAATAAATCCATGTTTCTTCAGAAGTATTTTCCCATAAGAGCATATGATACTCTTATAAGAAAACAAAAGTGAAAATTTTCAATTCTTCAGAGTAATTACCACAAAGAGTTAGGATCCTCCAAGGACTGGAGAAAAAAATATATTTGTGTTAAAAAAACCCACAAACATAAACTCTTTTTGACTGTTTTCTCCCAAGTACTTTGGGTAAGGAATAGTGTGAAAGAAGTTTGAAAGAAGTTTAAATGGCTTTGAACTGGACTGATCTTGAATATCATCTCAGTCAGCTAAGATTATAGAGGCAATCTTAAAACTCTTTGAGCACCTGCTCTTGGATGGTGTCTTCCATAAAGCTATATCAGCTCATTCCCATTTCCATAAGAGCAAGAGAGAGCAGCTGCTGCTAGTTGTTTCTAATGCAGGAGTCCTTGGACTCCCTACTGGACTCCCAAGTTCCCATGAAAACAAGCTCCTCACCTAGGGGACCCTACTTTCCCAGCAGATGTCAGGGTGGCTGAAATCCCCCAGCATGATGAGAGCCTCCAAACGTGATGCCTCCTGTAGCTGGAGTAAGAAGGCTTCATCAATAGGCTGCCTGTGATTTGGCAGCCTGTAGTAGACACCAACCACAAGGTTCCCTTCCTTGTGTCGATCTCTAATTCCTACCCATAAGCTTTCAACCTGCTCGTGGCTATTCTTCAGACACAGCTCTTCACTCTATTCATGTCTTGATGTAGAGGGCAACCCCTCCACCCTTTCTTCCTTCGCTATCCCTTCTGAATAGCCTGTAGCCATCGATAGCCACACTCCAGTCATGGGATTTGTGCCACCAAGTTTCAGTAATGGCAGCTACATCATAGCTTTCTAGCAGCACAGTGGCTTCTGTCTCCTTCTGTTTGTGGTCCATGCTGTGTGTATCTGTGTACAGGCACTTCAACTGGGCTGTCAGCCATGTCACCTTCTTAGAGGAACACACCTTAGTTCCTTTGAGGTGTTTCATTGGTTTTTCCCTGTTGGCTTCTACTAACTCAGGAGCCCCTGGCTAATGTCAGTAAGTCTTCAAGTGTGCTGCAGTGTACCCAGCACATCTCAGACCAAAGGACTGGGGTCTCTTGCTAGCAATTGTCCCTCCCCTCCAACCTTAGCGTGTCATCCCACAGATTGTCACGGGCAAGCCTGATATTACCCCCCTTCCTCATGAAGCCTAATTTAAAGCTCTGGCAGCTTTTGGCAACTTTTAGGCCCTAGTGAGGAGGTTCTGTGGGAAGGTTGCTATTTTTGCTTTATGCTTTTGGCAAATATGGCTTTGTATTGTTCTCTTACATGTGACTTTTCTTGCTCCAAGTGCAGCAGGGGATAACAGTGCAGAACAAGCAACAGCACTGATGAAGAGCTGAAGAGGTTTCTAGTTTCAGTGTCCCTCAAAAGTCCCTCTGTAATGGTCAACTCCATAAGCCCTACTGTCATTTAAGCCAGATGAGCTGGCTTGAACCACTGTTTCACAGATATGGAGGCTGTACTTCTAATGAGACTTCGCTGAAAACAGATCCTGAAGAAAAACGAAGCACCTGCCAGAATCCTTGCTCTTGGTGAAAAATTCCTAAATGTATTTGGAGCAGCACTTGAGCCCTGGTTGGGCTTCCCGGCTGAAGCAAACAGCAAAAGGACTGGAGGATAACAATTAAATTGTGCAAAGGGACAATGTTTAGGGGATCGATTTCCTTGATTCATTGCTGCCACCAAAAAGATGAGATTGCTAAGGAAAGCAAAGTTGATCGCTTCTCCTCCGTAGATTTATGGAGCACAAGAGGTTGTCCAATCCAAATGCCTTCTTCTTGACACACAAACACATACATGTACACACACACTGGTTTGCTCCTAGTAGAAATGATACTCCATACTATGTAATGTTTGTTTGCTGATTTATGTGCTTACAGCCAGTCCCTGCAGATTTTCCACCTGCAGAGAGGGTCTTCATTTGCATGAAAACAGCTGAAAGGCACAGAGCATATTGAGTAGGAAAGAGGAAAAAGAAAGAAAGGCTTCTTCTCTAAACATCAGACGGTGTGTGGGGACAGCCAGCTCCTCCTAAGTGTAAATTAAAAGGGCTGCTCTATCATACTGCAGCAATCAGAAGGTTATTGCAATAGCTAGTGATTAGCAATGCACAGGGAAGCTGTATTCCACAACTGCTTGTAACAAATGAGGAACAGTTTCATACCTGTTAGCCGAGCTCTGTCCCATCAAAATATCCCCCTTCCCTGGAGCGGAACTAGGATAGCAAGAGAAACAGTGTGAATAAGTGCATGGAGGGGCTATTCTGCAATGATGGCCTTACGCAAAATATCCTTCACCCTTGCTTAGGAAATGTCCAAGATTCTCAGAACACCAGACAGGATTTGAACCTACTTGGCAGAGCATCATTCATGTCAGCTTCCTAGAAAGAGAAGGTAACAGTACAGCTTAAGGACTCAGCTGGTGTTTGCTAATGCTCTCACCAGGCCTGGTATAAAGTGATCTTCAGGGCATGCTCAGTCTATCACTGTTTAATGATGCAGTTTCATTAGCCTGTAAGAGAGCTGTGGGGCCAGTGCCTCATCCTGTCCTGGACTCACTAGGAGCTCACACAGCTCAGTAAGCAATCATCTAGGTAATATTTTCAAAACCTCTGTCTTTTCTTAGCATTAGTGCCAAGTGTGCAGGAGGAGATGGTGTTGATCTATTATTTGAGAGGTCTGGAACCACCTGAAAAAATCAACATTTTTCAAAGTCCCAAGTACTTTCAAATCTCAGTACTGACGGTAAGTTTCATAGATCCAGGTATCTGTAAACAGCTCACTTTGAAATGGGTAGTTTTGATCTATTATGATTTATCTAAACCTGCAGCTCACATGAGACTTTACTCTGTGACATTTGACCTCACCTCATCATTATCTCCAAAACACTGGCTACTAACAATTTTTGACACTTGTCAGCTTGCCTTTATTTTTAAGTACGTGACTGGAAGCTTTCAGTCTCGTGAACAAGATAATAGCATCAGATGATGCCTTGCCATGGTCTGTGTGCATGGTTAGCCTGCAGTTAGTGAAAGAGAAGTTGAGTTTTGCCTCAATATATGAAGGCTGAGAGACCACACATTAACTCACATTTGCCACAGGGCTGGAATATGTATGTATATGTATGTATACATAGTCACCATGACTCAGCTAGTGAGCAGCCCAGGTGCCTGTTAAAAACAGAAAAGGAGCACAGCACATTCAGAAAAGGAGGTTCCTGTCAGCTGCCCCAGATGGGTCCCCTTCTCTTGGTTTCAGGCCTTGATCACGTATAACTGGCCTAAATCTTGATTGATCACTTACCTATGCCTAACTTGTACCTCTGTGTCAGAATGTTCCCCTGGGTTTTATGGTTATTTCCACTCTCCTAAGGCCACTCCCTCTGAACTTTTCTGAATTAATTGGAAACAGCCTTTGGTGTCTTTTTTCAGGATAATCCTTCTTGTACTGATAAGTAGTGGCTTCTCCAAGGCTCATCAAAATTTTTCTTGCAAATTTTTATGGTTAAGTATTAAATAAGACTGATATAATGAATGCTGGAGCTTAGGTAAAAGTCTCAGATAGGGAGCTAGCTGTCTTAGGGTTTGAGGTTGTGGGGGGTTTTCCTGGGGACATTTTGGGTACCTAAGGAAAAAGGCAGTGCTGGGGAAAAGTTTAAAGGGTTTAAAGAACTAAACCAAGGATTTGATTGTGCATGAAGGACAAGCCAAGAGGGAAAAGTCACTTCGTGTTCCATGGGTGGCTGATGGGGAGGATACTGTTGAGGGAGTCACTCAAGCTGTTCATAAACTCCACATGGGACTGTAGGGAGAAATTCCCTGATGATCTATCCGCCAAAACTGGCAACTTTTATTGAGCTTTTTATTAGCCTATTTAAGCAGCAGAAGTATCCCATGAAAGGAAGGTGGCAAAGCAATCAAGATGCAGAAAAGCTGTAGTGAAGTAGTAAAAAGAAAACTAAAAGCCAGAGAAGTTAGTGCATTAGATAAAATATTATGCATCATTTTTACTTTTACCACATTTGAGGACGTGTCAGATGCCTGTGCAATACTTCAGACACCTCCAGCTGAACAATCTGGCAACTTGTCTTTGTCTAGGTCAGACAAAGTTTCAAAAGTAGTTTGTTCTTGGACTCATGCCACCTTACTCTGATTTCTCTTGGGAGGACAAAGCAGGTGACTGACAAGGTTGATAAGACTTTGATGTTAAATTTTTGCGATTTCCAAACTTTTCCTGCTAATATAGCACCTGGTTTCCTCTTATATTGAGCTGTTAAGTCAGTCACTGAGCCTTAACATTGTTAACAATAATTTGTCAGGCTTTTTGAACTTTTTGATGCTATTTTTAAGACAAGATTCAGAATATTGTCTAGTCCTAACTGATGAAGATAGGGGAAGAACTGTAGATGTTGATACATCAGCAGATGAAACTCTGGGTAAAAGCTTCCACCAAATGAACAGATCTTATGCTTTGCTGGATTATATCTATAGTGCTTTCTTGTCCATGATCTGGAAATTCCTCCTAGCATAGAAACAAGCACAAAATTAGAATGCCACATGCAATTGTTTAAGAATTCATTTACTGTAGTTAATGCAATTGTTACTAATGGACCTTTTCAGGATGCCCTACTATACATCCCTGATTCTGCTGCTCATTACACTAGCTGGATGTGGTATTATTCCAGCTGCAAGACCTGAAGTCCATATCCTGTAATTAAGTATCACCCAGTATGCTCTACTGGGCCTAGCACTGTAACATTGAGCATAGGAGTGAAGACGTTAAGACTTTGCTCCTCACGAACTCCCATGGACAACTGCCATTTCTGTTGTTCTCTCCTCATTTTCCCTGCCCAGTACAATCTTATGAATCCACATGTACTGAGTCTGGCTGGGATGGAGCTACCTTTCCTCATTGCAGCCTGTACAGTGCTGTGCTTTGTATTTGTGATTAAAATGGTGGTGATAACACACCAATATTTAGCTATTGTTGCAGTGCTTCCACAATGTCAAGGATCTGTCTTTTCCCAACTCTGCCTCCTACAGTAAGTAGGCTGGGGTGATTAATAAGTTGGGAGGGGACACAGGCAGGACATCTGACCTAAACTGACCAAAGGGATATTCCGTACCACATCATGCCATGATCAACACCAAGCTCAAGGAGAGGAGGAAGAAGGGGAGAACGCTTATATATGGCATTTGTCCTCCAAAGTAGCCACTAGCATGCAAAAGCAGCTAAACATCTGCCTGCTGCAAATTCCTCCTTTGCTTTGTTTGCCTGCACACCTTTTCTTCACCTATTAAACTATCTTTATCTTGATCCACAACTCTTCTCACTTCCTATTTTCTCTCCATCCCACAGGAGACAGGAGTAAGTGAGTGGCTGTATGAGTGCTTAGCTGCGGGCCAGGGGCCACCCACACCATACAAATGCCAGGCCTTCACAGTGACCAGCAAACGTGTTGCTCAAAGGCCACAGGCCGTGGCAGTTGGTTGCAGAAAGCTGTCAAAAGTACAAGCTGGTAGAGCCACCCCTTGATCTCCCTTTGTATTTTAACACCTTGGAAGATTTTTCCTTCCCGTTTATATGTCTTGCCAGGTACATGAGTCCATGACTGATGGACAAAGGGAGAAATTCAAGCTTCCAGAATTATCTAAGATTAGCTTCTCTAGTTCTACTAAACCAAGTGCCCTCTAACAGGTACGATCTGATTTTGGTGCTCCACACCAAGGATCAGCCACTACTAGAAATTTCTCATGCTTAACTGACATCAACCATGTTAAGTGCTTTTAGTCACTGCTGCCCAGGTTTCACAGCTATTTTCTGTGAAAAAGTTGATGTAAAACATGTGACAGTTCTTGGTTTGCATCTGTAGTCAGGAGAATTTGAAAAATTATTCTACTATGCCAACATTCTTGATTTATTGTCCCAAAAGCTATTTAGTAGGGTCAAATAATCAGCAAAATTCAAATGCAGTGATTTTGCTCTCTCCAAATTGGCAGTCCACCCCTTCAATTTCAAGCTTGGAAATGAATGAACAAAATACCAGACTGAAGGCTTAGGAAAGGAGCTCTTCCCTTTTAATATCAAAGCTGGAATTCAGCAAGTTGATTACATGGTTCTGTAGCTTTTCAGTTTGAGTATGTACTAAGGCCATTTCCTTGAAGATCCCAGAAGATGAACACACAGAACACTGACTTTTCCTCTGCATATGCTCATGAATTCCTCTCTTAGAGACATTGTCTTTCCTGGCCTCTGTTCAGCCGCAGATCCTTCAGGTTTTCTGCACAATTTGCTACTTTGACTAAACCAAGAAAGCATGTTTGCAAGTGTCTGAGAAAAACTACACACAAGAGACCCAAGCATAATAGTCCTTGATTTACTGATGTCCCTCAGTCTTCTTGAGGCCATTGCATTGGGTTTTTTACTATGGGGGTGGATCACGAGTCTTCAACGTTATGTAGAAACACACCTTCCCTGTGACCTGGAAAGCTCCTTCAGACACTCTCCTTTGAGGTCAGAATCCAAGAGACGCTCTTGTCATTCTAGAGGCATTCCAGTCTCCGAAGCACAAAGGGATGCATGAGGCCTTCCTAGGCTATAGGTTTCAAAGCTTTGTTCCTAGGAAAGACCACAAACATTTTTAGAACTGTCATCTTGGTGCTCAGAGACCTAAAAACTTTCTCTGCCTTCTTTTTTTCCACTACTTTTTTTGCATTTTTTTGGAACTATGAGTAGGAGAGTTTGCTATTCTTCTGTGCACTTCAGAACAACTTGTCAAAATTAAGACTACCTCCTCTTCTGGTATCTAGCACATCATAACCTCCATGAGTCTGCTTCTGGCTGCCTGCCTGCCTTTGCTGTGTTTAGCACTGCAAACTGCTGGGTGGGAAAGACTAGTTTTTGTTTCAAACTGCCTGGCACCAGCTTCATAGGGCCATGCTCCAGCTGGCTCCTGCTGTTACCTCCATTCTGTGTTTTGGAACATGAGAGCATCCCACACACGTCAATTACATCTACGACAAATTGTCAGAGGCAGTTCTTTCTTACATGGTCCTTGCATACCAGACATAATAGGTTATCAACTGTCAGTCTCTCTAGGAATGGCCCAAGAGGGTTTTACTTATTACTATGATAGCATTCATGCCACTTAGACATGGGACTCTTCATTCGCTTCCAATCTCCTTGGGGCATATAACATGCTCTTTGGTGATATATGGGTGAATCTACAAGAGGCTAAAAGAGAAGCCTTTTCCCTGCAACTCTCTTCCTCAAAATATTGATCTAATCTAAATAAGTAACACAGAAATATCAATACTTTGGACCTTGCTCCAGTACTGTAAATGTTTTGGATTAAGTTTTTCTTCAGTGACTCCTGGCTGGATCATTTCCTATTTTGTCTATTATCCAGGCCACATCAAAGAATTTCAGCCAATATAGCCTACTGGGTGTTGTGGGCTTTCTCACAGGAAAAGCAGGGAGCCATTTGGGAAAGGTTTTGGATAATACATCTCAAATGCATTACTGTGACAGGGCTCCTAGTCAAGCAGTGCAACTCTGCCTTGTACAAAGCCACCCCAAAGAAGACCAAAAATCTCTTAAACTCAAAGAAGCTGGATTTTGTCAGGATATTGATTAAAATAGTTAAGCTATTACCTCAGTGACTAGGAAAAACAGCTTAGAAACAATGCTTATACACAGCTGTCTCCCTGACCACTGTGGTTTTGCAGGTAGGCACTTGCTTAAGTGCTTGGTTTCAATCTGCACAATAACTTCTGGATTTACAGCCGATTCTGCAGTGTTTTCTGGTCCCTGGGAAGTGTCTCTTTCCATCACTTTTAAGCCTGGCTGTGGATCCTTCCCACGTTCCTCTCAGCTGTCTCACTGTCTCTCCATGATCCTATGGATCCTTATTTTCTTTTTTGGCCACACCCCCCGGTCTAGGGCATCTCTTCCCAGAGAGGTGTTGCCTCTCCTCCCAGAAGGCTCCACCTAACTTATATTACCAATTTTGAGTGGGCATAAAATGTAAGCATTGGAAAAACTGTACAGAACACTGTCACCATTCTTATTTGGGCTTTCTTTTTGGGTTGGTTTTTGGTTTTGGTTTTTTAACTCTATCCTAGTGGTCTTACTTTGCCAATTATCTGAAATAATTAAGAAAATCACAATGACTGACAAAGGTCAAATTCAAAGCCATATTCAAGCACTCATTCACCATATGAGGTTGAAAGTATTAACCAGCATGAGCCCCTGTAGAGAAAGGGGTCTTGTATGTGTGATGACTGTGCAAAGATTTGAGAAGCAGAGTTTTTCCTGCCAAGGAACAGAAAAACTCTCAGTGGAGTCCCTAGATTATTTTTATTGTTCCTACACAAGAGTGTTTTCAATTTCTTTCTTGAGAGAAAGCCACAGTTTGGACCATCATATAAAATAACTTCTTAGGACAAGAGAAGAAGACTATTGTAAGACTCTTACAGATACCCATTTCTGTCTTTAAACTTGTTCTTCAGCAAAGGCCTGTTTTTAGATTACTATTATTTTAATTCCAACCCTTGTTGTAGGATCCTCCCTAAAATAAATCTTTTTAGTCCAACGCTTGTGCTCCTACCCTGCTCTCTAGACACTGTGTTTCCTAGTAACCAACATCCCTGTACTGGGAGCTCTTGCACATTTTTCACTGTGTCTTGAAAAGGGAAAAAAAACATTTTATTCAATAAATAGATTCTGACAGCAAAAGTGACCTAGGCTAGTCAAACAAGCAAGCTAGCAAAAAGTGTGCATGCTGTTTCTATAAAGCCAAAATAAGGAGGATGACACAGGGGCAGTTTGTTGAGAAAAAGCTGAAAGAATCGTCAGTTATTTGGAGATAAATATTTAACACAGTAGTTTTCCGAAAGAACCTTGGCTTACAAATGGAACCCTGTTATGGTATTAGTTTACTAATTAATATTAACATTGTTAAAGGCCACTTTAAAGGGAATGGTGAAATGTACTTCAGAGTCAGAAGAAAACATTTTCCCAAGGTCTGTGGGTTGTTAAGATGGACATTCCAACCATATTCTTCTTTTTCCCTCTTCACCTGCTAAACATTTCTGGAAGACCATAAATTTCAAAAGCAAATTTATGACTGAGATAAGACATTGGCTGATGGCTTTGCTTTTTCATCTCTTGGGTATTATCCGTGTTTTGATAAGCAGCTAGATGTTCTGCTAAGAAGTATAGATCATCTCCCTGTTCCTCCTGGTGGAAACAGAAGGAGTCTGGGGTAGGTTTTCACACTGGGACAAGATCTAGGGCAATCATGCAAGAATATTAAACCACTAAATTTACTCTAGCTTAAGAGACTGACCAGTAATTTTGAGGTGTCCTAAATCATTAACTAGGCAATCTATCAGAGCAAGCCACTAAAGTGTAGGGTTTGGAAAGAGAACATCTCCATTGTTTGTTTTTACCATATCTAGTGGAACAGGATCGAAGGCAAAACGCGAGCCCTTGCATACTCGTGTTACTTATGTACTCTGATAATAGCAGTGTTATACCAGTTCATAATTCCTTTGACAGTCTTCTTTAAATGTGGAGCAATACACTTTGTTATAAAAGTTATCTTTAAGGCATTTTTTCCCTCTAAAATGGCATTTTTTCCCTCTAAAATGGAAGTGTGTCTATCTGCAATAAATGTACATTTCAATTCTCCAATTGAATCATTCTCTGTTATTGCTTGCACAAAATTTAAAACTATGATCTAAATGTGAGCAGTAAACCGTATATTCAATTCCCTTAACATTGGGATTGTTTTCTAGTTATAAGGAATGGCCACTTGGGAGGAGAAGAAGTTTAACTTAATCTACCTTTGGATAACACACTACTGCTCCATATAATACAGGTAGATCACAAAAAACCCTCTGAGTGCTTTATGCATAAAAAAATATGAATGGTTTGCATCCAATTCAGTTCATTCTACAGCAGGGGTTCTCAGCCTGTTTTGTATTATATTTTGCAGATGAATGATTTCTTCTCTTGCAGTGGGTCCTAATAATTTCCTCCATAGATGGTGTCTCTGTCATAGGAGGTGCTGTAAGAAACAGACATATTTTTTTTTTAAAATTAGATCTTTGAAGGCAGAGACTAAATTCCAACTAGAAGACATGTCCCTCTGGTCTGCTTACTGTCTTACAAGATTTCAGCAAGGTAAGACCAGACCTGCCTTGCAATGTACCGTCACTCACCTTCAGCCAAACAGGCACCCACTGGGCCTTCCGTTCCACTTGACAATATGCAAAGCACAGGGCTTTTGCAAATTCCTGACATTTCTCCACAACTCCACCGGCTCCCTCCGGAGTTCCCAAATGCTATGCTATAAGCACCTCACCTAAATTGACTCATCAGTTTCTTTGTTACAATGATTTTAGGCCCGTGAGGAGATGAACCACCAGGTATTCTTGCTTGCTTTTTATAAAGTTTGTTACAGTGTTTTCGGAAAGCTCATGCAAAAACCTGATTCCAATAGATTTGGAAAAGAGTAGTGCCGAAGCTGAAAGCAAAAGTTAATGGCAAATGACAACATATTGATTTAAATAGTGTGGCTATGTAGTGCATTTCAACATCAACATCTTCAATTTCCAGCAGGTATGAGAAGGAGAGAGGCTATCTCAATTTAAGACTCATGAATTTGTACCAATCTTTGTATACAAACTCATATCTCATTTGCTAATGTCAGAAAAGATCTGTGCAAACACTGGGCAGTAAAAATGGAGATGCTGTGTAACAGGACAGAACCAGCAGCCCCCTGTGAGGTGCTGCTGAGAGCATACTGGGAATACTGGCTACTGTTCTGGACACCCTCTTACAAGGTAAATGCAGATGAGCTGCTTCAGAGTCTATTTCCACAGGGATGCTCTGGAACTTCCTTATTATGGGAGTTAATCAAAATTATCTAAAAGTATGAGTTATAAAGTAAATTAATTTGATCTGCCTTCAAGCTCTCCTCCACTTAAAGAATAACATGCCAAATGCCCGAGGGATATGATAACTGTCTACAAGCTTATTATGAATGCTGTTTTTACAGCTCCCTGCATAATGGGGCTCTAGCCCATAACTGAAGCTGCTACCCAATATAAACAAACAAACAAAAAAATGCCTCCTCTATATTCACAGCTATGAAGTACTATCAGAGGAGGAATTATCCACCACATTCAAGAAGAGTATGATTAGATGAAATGAGGCTGGATGATTCTCAAAATGTCCTAATGTAATAACAAAGAACAGTTCCCTTAACAGTGAGCTCAATTACCCCCTTCAAAGAAATGTGGAAGCAAATGATGAAGATGGTTTTTGGGAATTTCCAGGAGGTTTCGGAATTAGGATATATGGACAAACAGGAGACTGTGGAGTACATAAACAGCCTTTGGCAGCTCTCAGATCTTTAGTGTCCTTCAAAGAATACCGCTCCCTCTAGGATCACAGGTATGGCTACTTCTCCTGACGTATCTCTGGGCTGAATAGGGGTTAGTGTTACAGAGGCCAGGCTTCCAATTTTTTCTGCTCACATATACCAGACACTATGGATTCACCCAACTGAAGGGCCATCTATGGAGTCCCAGAAAGCAGAAACCAGAGAAACTCTTCTGCTTCCCAGGCACATTTCTAGCATACAGCAAAGAATGCTCCAGACCTTCAGTAGGCTTTTCAGATGTCTTAGATGGTAGCAAAATACTTCCTACTTGAGGCTCAGAGCAGAGGGAGAATTGTGTCTGAGTGGTCTGAACAGTCTGTTTCCCTTTGCAGTCAGTTCTGCTTGCAAAGAGCTGTCATGCTTGACTACAGTCACTGGCATCTGCTCCTGGGTCCGTGTGTCCCATTTGCTGGTCTGATGATCACTGGTCACCGCTTAGAAAACTTGGCCAGAGCAGCTACTCAGGGGAGAAGGCCAAAAACTTTATGCAGACAGCCTACATTTGTCTATGCTTGGGGACAGCACTGTGAGGCAAGTGAAGAGACCAAATCATGGGACTAGACTGGGCTCCAGGTTATCATGCTATTTCTTTTTCCTGTGTTTCTAGAGGTTGGTGGTTAGTGATTGTCACAGCATGATGTGTAACGGATATGTGGATTGCTGTTGCATGAAAAGCAGGAGGAAAAGGGGGAGATTGTCTTAGATTTTGGCAGCAGAAGCAACCTTTTAGCGCCTCACAATTCACTCCTACTTTTCATGGGTCTCTCTGGCCTTCCTCAGTCTACTAGGTGGACTTTTGATCCACCCATTGAACATGGAATTTCTCTTTTCAGGGAGCTCACAAGCACACTGGCAGATCCACTCAGTCATTTGGAATCATAGTTGCTAACACATGGAGCAACATGCTAAGCTCTGTGTATCACTGCAGGAGAAGAATGAAAGAGAAAAGGGTGACGTAAGGATGTCAGTCTCCTGCTGTCACGTGTTCTACCACTGCACAGGTGGAGCACAGAAGCTCAGACAGCTTACTATGAGATGTCCAGTCCCCCTTTGTGCATCAAAGGCTGAACAAGCCAAAGAGATGGCACCCAGCATTCCAATCCACTTCTAAAAATAACAGCCCTGTAACTTCACTGTGCCTCAGTTTGCCCAGCTGAGAAAGGAGAGGGTGATATACCCATGAATAAGTCTAATGTATTCATTTTTTAAGTGCTTGGACATCTGCAGAAGTTCTTTGATTCTGTGAAAGCTCTGAATGATAGAATTACAGAGGATGTATTTGATCTCCTAATCTACTTAACTATGAAATTTCTCCTTGCAATTCCTACAGCAAGTCCATAGCTACTTGATTATCTGGAGGGTGCTTCTTAGAAAGTCTTTTGAGTGTGATTTAAAGTCTGCAGATCATCAGAGACTCTGCCATATTTCTTTTATAAACACTTTAGGGGTAAGCAGTTAATTATTTAAGTGGAAAGTCATTTAGGGTTAATTACCTTAATTTCATAATGCCTTAAAAATGTCTCCTTTTCAGTCCGATTTTTATTTCACCTAGGAAGAACAATTATCATGTAACAATTCTCAAATTTTCTTCTGAAAGATGTGTGGATATCAAAAGAGGCTGTTGGTGGGTGATTAAAAACAGATCCCTTAAACAGGAAATAGGGGATTTTAATGTGCTGAACTTCAAACATACATTATTGTATATGCTAAAAATATCCCTGTTGCTTATGCTAGCTACTATACAATACGGTGAAATATATCTAGAAAGTTGCCCATACGCCTACGTAAGCCTACAACACCCTATAATCAACACATTTCAAGCCACCAAACAGGTCAATCATGTTAGTCCTCAAAATAAGCAAATTCTTCTGCTTCCTCAGCTCAGCACACTATGAGAAAACCTATCACAGTCTGACATAGCTTGATGTACCCTGGGACATGCTTCTTTCAAAATATGTTCTACACACTTAATAAACAACATATAAAGTCAACAGTAGAAATCCAACAGTGCATTTCCATTACAGCAGAAAACAAGAGGCAAAGGAAAGGCTGTGTGGGAGGTGTAAATACAATGACAGTGAGTGATGGAGATTTATACAGCACTGGAAAACTGATCTGAACCTGTTAACTCTTTCAGACTTCTTCATATTTTGTTTTTGTGGGGTTTTTTTCTGTCTTCTTGGAGAAGCACCACTTTTGCAAAGAATGTGTAACAATAGTCCTGATTCTTTTTTATTTGATTGCCACTTTTTTTTTTTTTTTTTACACCAGTACTTTTATTTTTTACTTCTTTGGCTTTTACATTTCAGCATGTTTACAGTTTTTGTAGTGTTTAGCATACACATCTAACGAACAGCTGGAAACTATTTGCAAGTACAATATCCTCCCCCATTGTATCAAACCTTGATTTGCTGGCTCCCTCAGGAGTAGTTACTGAGCTGAGTTTCATCAGTGGTGTAAATGTGTTATTTGTCTGTGTGACTGCTTACCAGTGATGGCAACAGGTTCTGGGTGAGCCTGCTGTAGAGATCAATGAATCAGGGACACAGCCAATGGAGAATTTATCCTGAGCCTTGGCAAAGCAGCAAGAAATAATTCAAAAAGGACTAATAAAGAGCAGAGGGCTTTTTTTTGTTTGAATCAAAAAATATTTTTCTTCCTGGAAGCTTGAAATGCAGAAGCAATGGGTTTAGTTTTGAGAGAAAGAGGAAAAACCTGCATAGGGACTTCTTGACAAGTTCCATGCAGAAATGCCAAATTCTGATGGCTGGGAAGCAGAGGGTGGATACAACCAGGTTGAAAATAAGATGGTCATTTGGAAGACTGAGGATCATTAACCAACTGGGAGCAGTGACCAAGGCTGATGGTAATTTCTTCACTTCTGTCAATTTTTTTAAGTAAAGCTCGAATTTTTTTCCTCAGTTAAAGCCAGAATTACTCAGAAAAGTTTACATCTCTAATCAGATGTTAGACTTGGTAACTCCTAATGGTCTCACATGGATGTGTGGTCTATGAACCTGTTCCCTATTGGTATTGGCCTGATATTGCTGCTTCACTGTGTAAAAAAGCATATTTTTATCCTCTTTAAGGCTAAAACCATGTTCACCAAGATTAAAGCAACAATCAGAATAACAAATAACATTTGTATAATTAATATGCATTACTTTAGTAACATTCCCAAACCCATTCAGTCATATCAGCTTTGGCTTCACAATTCCTTGTGCTCTTGGCAAAGGAGAGGAGTTCTTGGGTGACCCTTCTGACACATGAAGACGAAAAGGAGCCTTTGGCTGGGATCCTTGATGCAAGCCAGGACCAACAGGACTGGATGAAAGTCTAAGAGCAGAAGGGCAAGTAACAGAATTTACCTTGAATGAGGCTCAGTGGCAGTCTCTCATCTCATCAGTATGATGCACACCTTCCTACTACAGCTACGTGAGAAAGGCTCATCTGCTTTCTGCTTGGAGGTAGTCATTGATAATTGCCTTTCATTTTTTTTATAGATACTACATTATCCATAAATCCGATATATTTACTGTGGAAAAAATCATGGACGATACCATTTAGGGATCCCACACAGGAGAAAATGGGTGTGATATGTAGGGCTAGAGTAAAAAGAAAGCAGGAAAAGAAGGAGCAACAGTAAAATAAAAACATTTAATGCCTAGGAGTCTAAGTTAATGAAAGCATCAACTTATCTGGGTTTTGGTGCCATTTAAAGTCTATATTAAAATTTCCAATGAAATGCTAATATCTCACTTCCATCTCTTCTATGCATACCCCCTCACTAAATCAAGTTTTGTTAAGTAGCAAATATCTTTTGAACAAAAGCTCTCAGAGACAGAATTTATATAGAGTAAATATGACTCAATTTCTCAGTAATGGAGATGAAAAAGCACTGCAGTGTCTTTAAAAATATGCTAATGATGTTTCCTTTCCTTTCCCCCTGCATAAAAGCATTTAAAAGTATAAATCCTGGGGATCTGTAAGGGAAACAACATAACAAAGTTTCTTGAAAGATTTCCTCATGGCACGCAGAGGAACACAAGAGTCCCTCTTTTTTGGGGGTGCTGGGTTCAAATCTACAGGACATACTTGAAGCAGATGCTTATCAGCTACTTAACCTTTCCTTGTCCACTTCACAGAGATGAGTACCCCAAGTGGTGTGACTTTCTCCTTTCTCTGAGAAATTCAGTTCTGGTAAAAGGAGGGAGGTTTGGGCATCTCAGTGGACAAGTTGAGTGCAAGTCAGTTGTGTTTCCTTGTGGAAAAGGCCAACCTGACACTGGACTGAATTAGCCAGAGTGTGGCCTGCAGGTCAAGGGAGGAGATTTTTCTGTTCTTTTCAGCACTTATGAGGCAACAAAGGAAATTCTGATCAGGCACTGGGAAAAAGCATTGCTAGCTGAATGATAGTGGCCAGACACGGGGACTGTGGCCTAGAGAGGACAGTGGAGTGGCTGAGCAGTTGTGGAACAGCAGGGACTGTCCGTAATGACAGCCTCCTAGAAGTTCCCCTCTTGCTGCCTTGCACCTTGCATACTTTCACGGCCTGTAACTTGGTGCATTGTCATCTCCCAAGATGAAAAGGCCTGGTAAATTAATTATGTCATCATAGGCATTTGTTCACTCAATTCAAAACTGTGGGCAAAGTGGAAGCTTGCTTGACCCTTGGCTTCTATAGGTCCCTCCTTCAGGAGTGACTGAGTTTGGTTTGATATACTGCCTTTAGTTTTTCCTTCCTATTTTCCTTCAAAAAATCAATGCTATGTTTTGAGGGTTTTTTAAGACACATATAAGATGTGCCATCAGATCAATGGCACAAAGGAAGCATGTAGGGATAGTAATGAGGAGTCTTTATACAGTTGAAATCATCTTTACCTGCCCTTACCCCCTAGGAGGCTTTATTTTTCCCTTAGGTTCCTCTCTTTCCTTGCATCTCAAACCTGCATCTTTCAGTGCAGAAGTGGTCGGGAGATCTGACAGAGGCTGTAGCACCTACAGCTACTGAAGTAATAGCTGTGGAAGGGAGGCTGCCCTTGCAGCAGTAGTATTCCAGCAGCCAGCACAGAATGCTCTGGGATCCAAGGGAAGTCTGGCAACCCGATTTGACTGCACAGCATCATAGGCACACCTGCATGACTCATCCTGAAGAGGGTACACAACACTCACAGTGAGATACAGGCTCCCTAGCCCCTACTGTCACCCCTAGAAATTCATCATCTCAGTCTCTCCTTCTAAGGGATGTATACTTTACCATGTTCCAGCCATGGGAAGGGAGGGAAAACTCCTAGCCAAAATCATGTCTGTGTCTGCTCCCTTTGAGGATATTCAAAATGACCACAACTCTGAGCCCCATCCCAGTCTGCTCCAGCACGTAACTCCCAGCCTTCTACTTTGATGGGGCAAAACCCAAAGAAAGAGGCTGCTAACCCCTCTTACTGATTTCCACCTCTTTGTAGGGGAAAGTCAGAATCGGTGCTTACACACCATTTGCTTGGAGATAGCTTCCTTGCCCAGTTTGCTAATTTGCATGACACTTCGTCACTGTGCCACCACAGTGATAGGGGTCTTGGCTTCCCTGGGGCTTGCATCCATCTGTATTCTGAGGATCTGCTTAGAACTGACCCAGAGATGAAATAACCGTTAGGATGCCATCGACTCCATTTTGTGAATTCACTAAATGCTGTGAATTAAGATATAGATTTTATTGTCAGACTGCATAAACAAGGCCCTCCCTGAGATATTGGAATTGATGCTGGCTGAATCTAAAGTGGCTGGAGAAATAAGCAAGCGTGGAAAGCATCTGACATTTGTTTCAGAGATGTAAGAGGAGACCCTGGTGATAAATCATGTGTTGAAACAAATGAGAGTTAGCAAAAGCCAACAAATCAGCTCTGATTTGTCTTCCAGAGGAAGATATAGAACTTCTGTGATTCTTAAGGGACCCAGAGGGTCTTTCTTTTGATTTTCTTATCCTTACCCTAATAGCTCCCTATTGCTACTTGTCCTGAGGGGCATATTTTGTATAGGACAGATGCATACAAAAGGAAAGGTGGGGAAGCCTGCATGCAATAAACTTAAAGAGTAAGGAAGACAGCATGGATAAAACAGAACCTGTTAAAGTTGAGATCACCAAGAAAAATAAAGTCACACACTGCAGTCAACAGTTCAAAATGAGGGAAGTCTTGCAAATGGCTGTCAAATACAGACTGTCTATGACCCATCAGTGTGAGAAGAATAAAGAGCTATGATCTCAAGATGTATTGAGGCAACGTTAATACCAAGGACTATAGCTTGACAGTGTCCAGTTCTGGCTAGCTGTGATGAGGATGGGTTAATTTAAATTAGAATAGGCACAGAAATAGATCGCTAAAACAAAAAGGGAACACTGAAGCCTTCCAGTGGATAAGACAGGAATCACGCTTGGCTTATTTAATTCTTATTTAGGGCTGATAGAGAATGTGATGTCTGCCTATCAATACACCATGTGGATAAACATTGTAGGAAGGGAGACTACAGTTTGCCTAATCTAAAGGACGTCAATACAAGACCGAAGGGATTTAGAGGATGGTCCATAGTCAATAGTGTGATGGGGGAAAGGAAAAAAACCTCAACCATTAACAAACTTGGTACTCGATCATTCAGTCTATAAAAAGGAATTATGGCCTGGTTGCCAGTGATGGGTGCAGCATAGATTAAATAAGCAAAGTATCTCCTTTCTGTCCTACTCCCTCTCTGCTAAGAAAATCCAAGAGAAACAGATGAGACTCCCTCTGCTGCTCATGCAATATCAGCTAGTTCCTTCAAATCCCCCTGTGACAGTGCAAATCACATGTGCCCACAAGCTTTCTGCCAGACCCCCAAAATCTGGTTTCCTACCCTACAAATGTTTGTCGACTTTCTGATACAACCCCCTCTGGCCTGGAGAGCTGGGGAAAAGTCAAAGATAAAAGGAGGTCCCGTGGGTCTAATAAAATGCACTGGGATAAGAATTCTTTATTTTTAAGAGTGTGTATCATCAGAGCTGATTAGGCATCAACTTTAAAATAATGAAAATGAGGAAAAGTACCATGTAAATGCAATGCAACATGATTTGTAGAGCCAGTTCACGCATTTGTCTGTGAGTACTCTGTTATCTTCCAAAACCAAAGATATTGGTGAAGGTCAAGAACGCCTGTAAGTTCAGCATAGATATTTCTCAGACACGAAGAAAACATCTTAAAGCAATGTGGCCATCCCAATTCAATATGTTTTAAAATTATTTAACCATCAATTCCAAGTCCAGGGAGAGTCATACCATATAAATTGAGCTACCAAGCAAACAATTGCAAGCCCACAGACTAAGTTAAACCATTTAACAGGACATTTCTTATACTTTGTCCTTCCCAATACAATAAACAATAGATACTTGATCAATTCTATGACCAAGAAAGGGATAGCTTTTTAATAATTATTAGGCTCTTTCTCTTCTTCTTTATCCCACATCCATGCAAATGTACGTCTGTTGCTGCTTGTAAGGTAACTCCTGACTTGGACAAGAGAAACACATATAATATTTCTAACCCATCTAACCGCAATATTTATAGGGTTTCCTGCCTCTGCGTGGGACAATCTGACATTTTAATGAATAAAGTAGCCTAGTTTCACTAGTTCATCTATAATTGCCTCTGGTGAAACTCTGTGAAGTAACACTGTATTACAGCACCTGGAAAATCACAACCCAGTTTCTATGTCTTCAGTGAGAGCCAACCTAGAGAAACCACTTTCTCTAGCCAGGACAGAAATGGTTTTCTAATGGACTGATTTCCATTAGGACCTTGATTTCCATTCCTATGCTTACTGTTTGCATAATCAGTAGCACTTGACATAGAAGAGTAATGGGGTGATCATGTTGTATAAACATGCCGGAAAACCGTGGTCCCCAGCCTCAAAGACTGTGCAGTTGAAGCATGATAAGAAACAACAGGATTTTCACTTTTAAGGCACAGTTAACATTCTTTTTTTCCCCTACTCATTTGTCAAAAAATAAGTATGGACCATCTGAATTCCAGAAGGAGAGCTTTGGACGCACACTAATCATGAAAGGATAAAGACTGTGTTTTCCAAAAATCACCTATGGGGTTTAGGAGCACTGTCTAATCTGGATCCTCAAAACAGCTGCAAAATCTTGAGACTCCCAAGAGCTGTAAGTGTCCTGTCCTCTTTTATTATGATTCAGTTGATGTGGATACTCTGGTGAAGAAAAAACATAACTGTAAATCATTATCCTCAGTGGAATAAGGAGCCAAGTGGGTCTCTATTTCTTTAGTGAAGTCTCTCTTGTTACTCTCTCTAGATAAACATGGCACTCTCTGGACTTTAATTCTTCAGTTCTAACTGCTCTTTCCTACATTAGAGACTAAACTTGGCTTCATGACTGGGTACTTCTAAGAAGAGGACTATTTTAATTGCACACGGCATTGTAAGAACTCTGAGAAGGAAGCCATCTTTTATCGGGATTATTTAGGATTGATAGCATGACGGTGAAGTGCTGTGATTGGGAAGACGTCTGCAATGTCAGTTCAGATAAATGCTTGCAACACCTCTGCCATAGTAAAGAAATGTGCTTTGCATAGTGCACAAAAAGTTAAATAAACGGCTTTCAGCAGAGTAAGAAAACCTGAATTTTACAATGGCTGAGAAATTATGGTCTCCATTCTTCAGCATAGGAAGGGAAGACAGGAAGGAGCAGTGCTAAGGAAGAGAGAGCCCTGAAGAGCTGGGACTCTTGCTACCACCAGCATCAGTGACTGCTGAATGTCTGCCTCTGCTCATCACTGTTGACCCTTCCAAAAATGACACATACTGCCCTTGGGGAATCGCTGGGAGAGATCAGTAGGACCAGAAAATCTTTTATCCAGTTTCAGTCAGGTGTGAAAGCAGTAGCAGTCTTAAAACTTGTTACCTTCCATTACATTTTCTGAGAATGGGAATTGGGCAGAGGAAAGAGCAATGGCTACAAGAAAGCTAATAATATTGTCATCCATTGCTGGAGTCTAAGCTACCTGCACAAGGAAAACACATAAGGAATTGCCCAGCTCTGCTGAAATCTGCTACTCAGGCTAACATATGAGACAGCAGAGAATCCAAGCAGAATAACACAGGCTTGTAAGAAATATGGCATCTTTCGTTTTGGTGCTGAAAGAAGTAGTTGGTTTTGTCTTTGTCAAGGCAGATATTCTCTCAGTCCTGGGAGCTGGGCTTTTCAGAAGCATCACTCGCTCTTATGGTATTTGCAATGAAAAAGAAAGCACAGTTTTCAATGATTCCATATGATCTTTACCTATACAATGGCAAGCAGGCAAAACCAATAAGGCACACAGTCCTTTTCTTGGCACAAAACATTTCCTAAGGAGGTGGCAAATTATCTAAAAAAACAAAACCAAAACCAAACCATAACAAAACTGTGACTGCCCTGCATACCCACACACCTGTGCAAGTGAATCTTTTCTTCCTCTTCCCAGAAGGACTTTCCTTTTCATCAAATATAGCCCTCAGATACCTTCATTACTCAGTACTCAGAGAAGCCCTATTCATTATGTTTTTACTTTTAAAAAAGATAGCCATCTCTGACCAAGAATGAAAGAAAACCCAAGAAAAAAATGCAAGAAGCAAATTCATAAGAAGTAGCAATTAGCTTGTAAAGCTCCAGAAATGCCCAAAGCTTGTAGCATCTCCCAGCAAATACATGATCACTCTCTTTTGTGTCATGTTTAAGCTGCATGTCTTCATGCCAGCTCAGGCTCTTCTCACCTCCAGTATAGTGTGCAAAGGCAAATGTACACACAATCAAGCTGTGCAAACCTTGCAGCATACGCATCAACGCTCACAGCCCTCACAGGCACAAGATGTCCTTTGTATCCCACGCAACCCACTTTCCAAAAACTCACCAGTTATTCTGTAAAGCTGTCGATGGTGCTTGCTCCAGAACATGCCCCAACCTGTATTCCCTTCTCTGTTAAATACATGCTTATGAATGTGTTCCCCTTATTCTAGAATGACAATTGGCTTGAACAGAAAATTAAAACTTACTTGCAGATATTTTTCAGATTTAAAAATAGCACATAGGGACCTACCCATGTCCCAGTCAAAATGACATTTTGTGGCCTGATGTTATTGATCTGGAGTCACTGGTGTAGCATAGAATAGTTATGAAACTTTTAGCATCGACGAAATGTTTACCAATTTTAGTCTAAGGGATTTCTAATGAAAAATTCACACCTAAGTGCGTCCCTTCCTATTTTCTGTCTTTGTGTTCTTTTAGAAGGCACGTTTTGTGCTGCTTGTTGGAATGCCACATAATATCTATCCATTGGGCAGTCATTATCTTTGCCTGTTTTCCCACTTTTCCCACTAAGTTCATTTTCTTGTACCTTGTATGACTGTATTTTTCACTATATTTATGCATTAGTATAGCAGTCATCTTCATACTATTGGATTTCAACATTTGAATAATATTATTGATTTTTAAGTCTTGATTTAAAATGATTGCTTTGTGTGCTGTCCTGGATGCTTGCTTACAATATCAGATGCTTTAAATATGAAACATATAAACTTGATGGAGAGTCTGAACTCCTTAAATTTCCAAATGTACAGACTGTGTGCTGGGCATACTGACTTTGGCTTAGGGACCATAGATCAATCCATTCTGATCTCCCTTTAATAAGAAAATGGGAAGACTTTAAAAGGATTTAGACACAAACTTGAAATTTTTAGGACCTTTGAGGAATGGTACATTGACTAAAGGTGTCACGACAAGGTTGGCAATCTAGATGTCAATGACTGAATGCAGCACAGAGGTGTGTAGGAAACTGGTGTGTAATGAATATTTCCATCAGAAAAGCTGGAAAGGAGAGGGAAATAGTTTTCCCAAGAATGGCAGAGTTTTTCTGTCATCCTTTGGGGAGCAGGAGCTGGGATTAGGAACTGACAGTGCAAAATTTACTTGTTCCGTGTGAAGCACTTAGGGATGGACAGAACTGTTTATAATATTAAATTAAAATGTTCACCTAAACCTTGCTCTGTCAGAAGTCTGCTGCTATAAGACATGGCCTGTTTTTTGCTCATCTGAGGGCTCTGTGAAACAGATGGTAAGTCCCAGTGTGCCATGTAGAATTAGAGGGGAAAACTGTCTCTAGAAAAGAATGTGTGGAGAAGGGAGAAAGGTCTTTGTTAATGCTGTTGTTCTTTTTACTGTAAATCTGCATAAGCAGAGTTACACTGATATGTGTTTCTGATGCAGTGGAGGGCTAAGGAACACTTTGACTCTGTGATCCAATAATGCTAAAAAGGATGTACCTTTCTGGAGTGATACTTGGCTGTGAACCAAAAGCAGATCTGCTCACACATAAAGAACAGCGTTTGCTGGAGACTGCTGTTAGGGTTGGGCACTTCTGAGGTTTCACTAACATACAGTCTGGCATGCATGCAGAGTTACTGAGTGTGCCATAGGTTGTGAGTATCACGGGGGGGCATAGCCACGGTTCCAGGACAGGCCAGTATAGACACAGTATACACAATATATCTTCATGCAAGAATAAAATCCACAATTTTGTACTTCCCTTTTAACCTCTGCATGTAACTAGGCTTTACTCCCTCAAAGCTAGCAGAGCTTTATACTCCGTGCCAACGCAGCTCTTTCCTGTCCTCCACAGCCTGCCAACAATGCTTTGACTAGCTAAAGTAATCTTTGCTGGCCATACAGCTGTTTTGCTGCCTGGGTTGGTCAGTGTCTGTGGTTAGGTTTTTTGACATGTTCTAGCCAGGAGGAAAAGACCCTTTGGAAATGTGGATTTTTTTCTCTTGGAAGGGCTATCCTTTTAGAGCAGACACAAAAGGTGCGCACAGCATAGTATCTGCAAAGTTTTAAACAAGCTGCAAGAGAAGCAAATTAACATCAAGCCTGAATGTGGGATTGTAAACAACATATGGAGAATAAATCTCAGGAATGTTGAGGAGGAGGGGAAATCTAAGGGGGCAGCTAAGTCCAGCAGCAGGAGAGATGTAACTCTAAATGCTCACCAGGACAAGCTCATATAAGCTATTTAGCTACCTCACGAGCTGGCTAAAATGCAAGAGCTGGTACTTTTCTGTTGAGCATAATGATAGAAATGTATTTTCCTGCCTCATCTCATGACTGCAAGTCTGATTTTACCTTGGGCTATATTCTTCTACTCGGCATTAAACCTAGCTGAGGTATAACGTGCCTAAATTGATCTTCACGTGCCAGGCATGACTCTCCACTGAAAATAGAATGGTAAATTCAGAAACCAACCAGTGACACAGGATCCCCAGGATATGGGTGGGAGAGGCAGTAAAGCTACCAAATCATGCTAGATATGAGTTGCAGCTTCTTGAGCCTTTATGGCAAGGGGCAAGATGGTGTGAGAAGGAATTCAGGTAGCCACCATAAAGTCATTACAGAGGGTAAAATAGACCTGCTAGCACAGAGAAATGCCTTCTCTCTTGCACATCCCTGCTGCACAGAGAAAAGCAAGCAGCACAGGGAATTTGTCTTAATGCAGTTTTACATTTTAGTGTCCAATTTTGCCCAGGGAGGAGGTGTCTGGAGATTTCCAATACATCTGTTCTAACAGGGAGGGCAGAGGGAAATGACTTTAATTAAAGTAACAGGAGTACACTTTCAACCTTTACAATCTGATCAAACTTGAACAGAAGGAGAGAAGTGGAGGGAGCCACAATGGAAAGGATTTATAATATATAAATCATAAAGCAGAGAGGAGAGAACATAACAAATGGCAAGCCAGGTGCATCTTTCCTAAGTGGTGCTGAATTTAGCCCAAATCCCTCATGCTTTTTTTCCCCTTGGCCATCTGAACAGATGTCTGTAGCCTTCAGATAAATTATAAAATATGGAGGGAGGAATTCTGCTTGGTGCTGTTGCCTTGCAAAAAAGTCCCAGCTGCTGATTTTTACTGTGTTTACTTGTACTGCTCAGGAACTAGAGGGAAAGAAGACAGTGAGCAGCTGGGATTTGTAGGGGACAGTGGTCTCTTCCATCAACACATTTGCTGTCCTCTCACCTTCCCATTAACTTCCCAGTGAGCTATCGGTTTTGATTCCCCTCATGTTGTTTTTTCTATAGGTAGCAGGGAAATATAAATGTTCTTTGTCTTATGAGCGTCTCTATTTTGCTACTCCCCATGTTTATCATCCTGGAGTGAGGGTTAGACCACAACTCACTAATACACATGCAGACAGACTGCATTTCATGAAACAACCTTCCTTGGCTGATGTCTTCCCGAGGCTGCCTCTAGACAATTTCCTGCCCAGCATTTTCATTTAAGCGCCTTACACCTCTTTCAGTGTGGCCTGCCATTTGCAAAGACTAGGCACGGAGATTTACTTGGAAGCTGAGATTCCAAGGGCCATAATCACAGAGCCTGCTGATACCATTAGGCATCTAAATCCCTTTGTAAAGCTGAACTTCAGTGAGTCTTTATTTCGTCTCTGTCCCTACTCCCTCATACAATTGCTAACTTCACAATTTATGGCTGAAGGGACAAAGCCTTCTGGTCAAAGGGGTACATGACTATACAGCATCACCAAGACAGGGAACACAGGGTTTAGTGTCTGCAGGATGAGTGCCTCCTGAACTGGGGCTTTGCAGAGCACCCAAGCACCTTTAACTGACTGAGGGGAAGGGGAGGGGTAAGAAAGGACATCACATTCTGCAAGAGCGGTTAAGGTCAGGCATGGACTTAAAGATGTTTTGCACCCAGGTGTAAACTACTACAGCTTCACTGATACACAATTTCCTAACCCAGATAGTAGCTCTGCCTAAAAGTAAAACTTTTCTGCACTCTATCCCTCTTCATAAGCATATGGAAACCACTGCAACTGCCTTGCAAGCTATGCAATGACATGTTGGTCTTTTCCAACCTCAGAATAGGAGAGACAATATCTGCACCTTCCACTTACAAGGAGTTTTCTTTTTAGGATTTGAGAGCTACCTGTCATGGTAATATGCATTGGAGCCCTTCCTGTTTGTATTTCTGGAAGCCTTTGTTTGAATCCCTGGTAATCAAAATGGCATCTCTTACACACACACTCCACAGGCTACATATTTTTGAGTTCTGATTTACAAGAAGCTATAACAATTCTCTCTCAGCCTCGTATCTGTGTCTGGCAGGCCATCTGGCAAGCAGGTTGCAAGAAGAAAGAATCTTTTCTATGTACTACTTCCCCTAATTTTTCAAATTAGTTTCCTCCCTCCACCTTGTCAAGAATGCAAAACAGATGAAAAACTAATCTTGAGCTCTTTACAATGTTCATCTCAAATGAGCTCTGGTCTATCCATTTCTGCAGTGAAGGATTTATTAAACAGAGAATCTAAGGGGGAGAACAATAATGAAGATTTAATTGTCAAACTCTTGATCTTGTTACTCTCCTGCACCCCAATGAAAACCAACACAAGCAGTTTCTTTTAGAAATAATAATAATTTTATAGATAATTAGATACAATTAGTTCTAAAAGTACCTGACCTCACTTAATAATGGCAAGTGGGGGCAGTGGGCTGGGGTGGGGAGAAGAAAGAAGCCTTTCTAAAATGTTGAGAGATGCAAAAAGCAACAACAGTAAGAAAATAAACCCACAAATTAAGGGATTTGCTGATGGTAATAGTATAGAAAGTAATAAAGCTGCAGAAGAGACAGCATTCTAGAAAAATTATGCATGTCCTAAATTTCAACAGTTTATGTAGTGAACTAAAACAAGACTACATTTTGGTCTGGTTTGCTATTTGAAGTTTACACTGCCTTGCTTTGTGTGAGTATCCTCTCCTGTTCCCAATAAATTTTGAATACAGTGCTGAATTTTAACTCAGCCTGATGGAGGTGTCAACCAGTTTCACTGAAATAAGTTGTTCTGTACACAAGGGCAGTGTTAAAGAGTCTGAGGCAGAGATAGCCTTTTGTGCCCTGTGAGCCAAAACTCCCAGCAACCCACATGGAGATGAGTCTTCATGGGACACCAGGCAAAAAGCTTCAGGCAGACGTTGTACCTCCTTAAACACCAAAGCCAGTAGGGACGGAAAGATCCTTACAGGTACGATGCTTTACTTGCACCAGACCTCCCAGAACAACTCATTCTCTTCGCTCGTGGTAGCTATCAGTGAGGAAAGAAGCATCAGTCCTCCTCCCTCTGCTCTGTGCACTGTGACCGGGAGGTGTCAGTGGGGCATCCAAGGCCATGCTCCCCCACATGGGTGCTGTACTACTGTGGTGCTGCTGCCAGGGCAGGGGGCATAGGAGGAAGCTCACGTGGTGGCAGCTGGGAGGTATATCTTCTGTGCTGCTCCCCAAGCATGCCCCAGCCCTGCAACTCTGCTTCTATTGCAGTAACTCGCCTTCCACACCTTCTCCCTTCCATACTTGGATGTAGCTTTATAAGGACAGCTCTATAGCTTCTCTCTTGAGCTTCCCACCCTTCAAAGGAAGACAAAAGAGGCTAGAAATTTTTACAGTATCTAGTAACAGGCCATCTCCCAGGGGCAGGGGAGGGGGACATGGGGGACGACTGAATTATCAGTGCTATCTCTTATAGTGAGATCAACAAGCGACTCTGTATATATTTTAGACAATGTCTTTATGGCCTTTTAAATCAACATGCTCTCAGATCATTCTCAGCACCACCTAGGGCACAAATTCTTTTTCTCCAATTTTCTGTAAACTGCCATAATTAGATGGATTAAGGGAGTAAACAATCTATCATTTACCTCTTGAATGTAGTAGATGAAACTCTGCTATACAGCATCACATCCCATTAAAAGACTGCTTCGCTGAACACAAGCTATTTCACAGTGACGAAGGTCTTAATAACCGTGCCTAAAGGGAAGTTATTATTGGAAAGAAATATCAGGCATATAAGCCATGGCAAATGCATGGACAATGTTAGGGCTGGAAACTCACATCATCAGGTTGTGATCCAGACCAGCAGGCAGCAGAGCAAATATGCTACTGGACTGCTGTGCATAATCTTAAGAGTTCAGCATGTGTACCCTGTGTATACCCCCGACTTGTGTCCTGTAGACATGCAGAAAAGAACTGAAATTCATTTCTGCGTGTAATGCCTTTTGCCATGTGTCCTTTCCTATTTATTAGTTTTAACCCACTGCATGCCACACTGCCAGTGTTTCTCTGCAGTACACAGCATTGCCTTGCAGTCCTTTTGGTTCTGTGTGCACAGATATTTCTGCCAACCCTACCTCCTGCTTTAATTTCTTTGTGCTTTTTTTTTTTTTTTTACTTTCTAACATCAATATGAAGCTCAGTTCAATAGCACAGCCATGCAAAATTATCTAACCACTTCTCTGATGCGGTTGACAAACAAGGCATCCTTTAGAGAGGTGATTTGAGCTGATTGAGTTATACTCAGAGAGATTGCAAAGATAGCCCTAAACAAATATGCAAATTCTCTCTTGTTATTCATAGGATGCTCCTATTCAAGTACTTGATATTTTTACTACCCTATCCACAGAAATGCGAATGTTTTCTGAATGTCAGTGTGGAAAATTACCTTTTGGCTCCAACAGCCAGCCAACAAAATATTATGTTGTTTCCTGCTTGAAAATACTGATTTGTGGAACTTAAACTTTGAGGAAATGTACTGCTTTTGACAAAACTTCCTTGTGGAGAGACTTAAAGCCAGGATTAAAGCTATACTCATCAGGTGAGTGAGACTATTCAAACACAGAGCAGCCCAATAATCCCATTAGTTGGACATTCATCTGAGATATAACACAGCTTCAAAATACTAGTGAACCAAGCTGGACAGGGACCTGAACTCCTCTACAAGAAGTGGAGGCTTTGAGTAATCTAGGATGTGAATCCCTCTTCACTTAACCTCTTGTTTCTTGCTCATAGAAAAAAATGATTTTTTAAACCCAGGGTAAAGATACTCTATCAATCCCTAAAGATAACCTGCCTTAAAATCCAGAGGATGAAATGCTTTGTCTTCTCTTTCAACCATTTTAAAAGCCTGTTTCCAACTCATAGAGCAGGTGCAGGGGGAGTCAGAGGACCACTCAGCTTTGTACAATCTTTTCCCTCACTGCAATCAGTAGGTGCAGAGCCTCAAGTTCCCTATATTTGTGCAAAATTTTGTAGAAAAACTGTGAAAGACTCTGTCCCCAAAATTTCAACATATTGAGTGAATACTTTGAATCAGCTTCATTGGCTACCCAGTTGCAAATATCACAAAACCTGAGACCCAGCCTTAAACAGGTAAAATGGAGCTGGGTTTTGCTCCAGACAATTTGACAGGGAGACTGAAACATCACATTGTCCTCAGCATGTTTCTTGCTCAGTACTGCTCACCATGGTCAGCCTATGTTGCACACGTCTTTTGTGTTATAAAAAAATGCTGGAACTTGTCATTAAGTATTTCTAGAAAAATGAGACTTTCCAGAGGCACCCAAAATTCTGGGCAGCATGAGGTTACAGCCTTCCTAGAAATGGCATCTCTTTCTGTGTCAGTGTGGCCTCTGGATCTGATTCAGTGTGGCCTTCCTTCTGATTCAGGAGTGTGCTTTGAGTTTTCTAAGTCTGATCAGACAAAGAAGCCAAACCATGGTACAATTCACAAATGCTGTGGCCCTAGATGAGGTAGGGGAAGTTAACATTTAGACATGTTGCTCCTGAACATGTATGCCTGCCTTGAGAAGTGTGACGTGCCATGTAGTACGTTCATTGTGACCTGCACAACATGTAGGTATAAGCGTGGAAAGTTCTTCATCTGAGAGGGAACAAATGAAAGGAAAGGTGGAGCTGAGAAGGAAGGTTAGGAGCACTTTTCTCCGTGTTACTATTTTCAGCACTGCTGCAGTTAATTTGTGTTTAGATATGAGCAGCTGTCATCTCTGTGCCTTTTACATCTTCACAGAAGTCAATCACAAGCCAGCACATCCTCCCGCTCTCCCCAGGTCTGGCTGCTGCTTGAAATCATTGTTTCAGCCTAAGCATTGCATTTCCCAGTGTTCACAATTTTAATGCAAACACTCAGCAGTAATTTCATATCCTTTCTGTTGGACAGTTTTGCTTTGGCTCATCTAGTTTTGAATGTTGTTGGGTTTTTATAGAGATGCTTTCAGTCAGTATTTCAAAAGAATGTCTCCTTTAAAACCCAAGCATATTTGAGGTTCATCAGGCCAAAATAAACATACAACAACTTGTGAATTGCTGACAGACATGATGAGCAAAGAAGCAGTTCTAAGCCACTCAGATCCCATACCAGAGTGAACCCATATCCTAGCTGAGGCAGAGGTAACACCAGAAGAAGGAAAGAAAAGTGACTTGATGGCATAGCAGATACAATGAAATCTCAGTGGGAGGAGAGCTTGCAGAGCCTCCATGATATTTAGTTTGAGGCTATGAAGCTCCCAAACTCTTTGCAAGCTAGGTTTTACAGAGAGCAGCATGCAGCAGGGGAGGAAAGCTGTGTGTGTAGTGCAGCACACCAAAGCAGCAACAAGGTGCCAGGGTTTAGGGAGATGCTGCAGCAGAAGGAACTAGGAAGAGTTGGAGTGCTGGCCCTGTGGGTCAAGTGGAGCTTGGCATGCTCAGAAAGGTGAGAAAAGGAAGCTGGACAACTCCTCCAGCATCAAGTTCCACCTCACCTCATCTCTTCTCTAGATCATCCTTTACTTTTAGCTACCATAACTCCATCATTACTTAACTGCCACTTGGCATCCCAAAGGACCAGGCATTCAGTTTGACTTCAGAGAGAGTCCCTTTTCCCTAAACACATTGGCAGTGCTTTCAGTTCACAAACCAGTTTTTTGTACTCCTCAGCATGCAGCGTGCCAACATTACTTTATAATAGACAGCATCCATCTTCCTTGGGAAGGCTCAGATACAAAAAGAGGATTTAGACTTCTGTAGTCTTTTTTATTTACCCACATTTTTTTCCAAAGCACTTTTAAGCTACAGAGTAGTCACAGGGTTAGTATGCTATCCAGCTCAGTTGCCTATAAGCAATATGTCTCCTGGAGCTTTTAGCACTTATTTCATGAAGGGGAGAGGTGCAGGCCAGCACATTTACCCTGTTTTCTTGGAAGGTACCCTAGTGTCCCAGGCTTCAGGCATGACTGCTAGAAAGAAATGTGACCTCAGGCTGGAGGACTGGAGGACATGTCCCAGAGCACTGCCTCCAGCCTGCTCATACAATATCAATACAGTATACAAGTGCAAGGCTAGATCTTGTGTCTCAGGTAGCAATTCATACTATTTTAGATTAACCCTATAAAATTACAAGGGCTTTGTATTCATGTCATTGCCATGGAACTTAGGCTTTCAGTTTGATTTTAAAATCCAGCTCCTAAGGAACACTGCAGGGAAATCTTTATCTTGTGCAGGACAGTTACCTCTGAAGAATTTGTTGTAGCCCAGGTAAAGTTCCTCCTCCATCCCTGTTCCTGAACTAAGAAAAGATCAAACGGATGGGAAGCATTAAAGAGCACTTGTAACATTTCCTTCTAAGCTGTGCACTTACGCTGCTCAATGAATCTCTCTTACGGTTTCATCGTTTCCATTTTTTTAATGGCTGTAAATTATGTTAAAAAGTAAATCTTAAAGATGCACTCAGCGTGAAACAGAGCCATGAATCACTGATCCCCCTACAGGCTGTCTCTCCAGCCGTAGTAGTGCCAATTCCTGTTGTTTCACACAGGCCCAGCCCCTCCGTCCCACTTCCCACCATCCGCACACAAAACCAGCCTGTCTGCAAAAAGTAAGGGTAATTATCAGGTTAGATGTAGACTGAACATCTAGTGCTTGGATAGCAGAACATATATCACTTTGCCATAGAAGCTTTTCTGTGAAAATCAGGTGTCTAGAATAAAAGCAGACAGGTTGGCCAGGCTGCCCAATGCAGCCCAGCAGGAGCAGAGCTGTTGGCTCAGGGAGCATAAGAAAGCACCCTTTCTGGTCCCTGGCATAACCAGTATCTGGAGATTCCCTTGAACATATCAAAGGGAGGGTTCCCAGAGGTCAGGTGTCTTGGCCTTACCTCTCTAGAGTCATCTTACACAGAGGAGCTTTTTTAGAAAGTGTATTCACCAAATTTAGAGCAACGTGACACCTGTTATGACGTATAAAGTGTCTGTAATGTCATCTGAACCAAGGCAAATGTGTCCACCCAAATCCTGGAACCTTATGTGGGAGTAAAAACTAGGTTCAGGCTCCAGCCTGACCACAGCATTCAACAACTGAGACTGCTGTTTGCCGGTGTCCTAGTCCTAGTTCACGGTAGGAAACTTCTTCCCTGACAGAAAGTTGGAAGTAGTTGTGCAGCAGCTTCAGGGAACTGCTGAGGAAAGAGAGGAGCATATCCCTTGACCAGCCACAGAGACACTTCAGGTTTGGGTGCGTGGCAGTTTTTTTGTGCTTTTGGTTGAAAGCACTGCTGGGTTGAGGCAGCACAGAAGGGTCCCCTGGAAACCCAGTACTGTTTTCTGTGCTAGCTCCACCTAGTAGAGCTGTTTTAAAAACTTCTAATGTTCTTTAATCCCATCTAGTATAACAAACTTTAAAAGGCAGAGCAACCCCTTCCCTCCCTAGAAACCTTCAGGGTCCCATCCACACAAAACTTTTTTTCTTTCCTACCTCAGATGGACAGTGCTTGCAGGACTGCTATAATTTGCAAGCATGTTGTGTGTGTATGTATATGTGTGAGGGGAGGGGTGTCTGCTCTGTGTGAGCTTGGCATTCACAGCTTTGCAGACAGTCCTGGAGAGGCTCTGACGTTTGCCCTGCCTCCCCTCTTGGAGAGCAAAGTGATGGCTGGAAGTGCTCCTCTAAAATAAGGGGCAGGAAGACAGTGCAGGAGGAAAGGGAACATTGTCATTCCCTTGGGTCATGTCTATGTGTGTGTGTTGTGTTCCTTCCCCCCACTCCCCCCACTTACCATTTCATTTCTTAAAAAGCAGGCAGGGATTTGAGAGAGTTAGGAGGATGTGGCTTGTCTCTCTACCCCTCCCCTTTTTGTACTGTAAATTCTTAAACAGGCCCAGGAGTGTAAATTGATTTTTCAAGTTTTATCAACAAGAAGGCAGCTCAGCAGTTACACTTCAGTGCTCAAAGATTGCCTTCATGTTTAGCAAGAAGCTTTCAGGTCAGAAAATAAATAAATAAATGTACTGGGAGGGGTGACTCCCACCTCCTGATGATACAGAATTTGCATTTTGTGGATGTAACTCATCTCCCTGATGGGTTTCTAAGTTTCCAGTCTAGTCTCAAGTAAATTGCCCTCTGTATTCAGGGTTATAATAAGACCTACCCCAGTCAGGACACAGGAGGGATGTGCTGGACCACAGAGGCAGCTCTGCTTAATACAAACTATTCCACAAGGCATTATCAAAAAATGACAGTTTGGGTTTTTTCAGATATCCACCATGTCACTGAAAGAATAATTTTTTAAGCCTGTTTTGTGCCATAAAATTTCTCACTTTGTTAACATCAGATGCTGTTTCACAAGTCCTGATTTTCGACTCATAGTAAAAGTGAAAGATGGGGAAGACTGAAAAGAGGACAATATGTCCACAAAGATGTACATGTGCTAGTTTCTGACAGAGAAAATTAGAGAAAAGGGATGCTGACAGACAATGTTAGAAAAAAAACAAGGAAAAGAACCATTTCCTTGAAAAACAAAATTAGGCATTTGCAACATTAGGTTTTGTCTATTCCACTCAATTTCACTAGGTTCTGAACTACATTGCCTTTTCAGAAGAACTGACCCTCTGTTCAGAAAGCTGAACAGAGCCAGGACAGATCTTACCTGCTGTTGGTTTCAAAGATGAGCCTTGGGAAAAATGCTTCCTTGTGATAAAGCTCTATTTGTGGGGTACAGCATGGCATTTTCTTGTTCCTCCTTCTCTATTGAATTGGTTTGCCTCCCCACTAAAAGAGTAGAAAATAACTTAATAAGTCCACACCAAAGCATAGCTTGTCAGCTCTTCAAAAGAAGGTCTCTCTTTTCAAAAAAGAAACCTTGATATTTTTTGGGCAAGCAAGTGTGCTGTTGTTTCTTTTCTTTTCCCACAGCTCTTTGTGGAACCAGGTGCTCAACTCCCTGGTGAGATGGCAGTGCTAGGACAAGGCACGGCAAGGGTCAGCTCACCACCCTGTGACGCCTCTGGCTATGCAGTTCGTGGCTGAATCCTCTCACTTCCAGCAGCCCATCCCTTGGAGGCAACTAATGGACTACAATGGGATCTGATTTGCAATAATGTCCTCAGGTAGTTAAGATTAATAAACTTTTCACCATCTGCCCCTAAAGCTGTTGGTTTGGAATTACACCCCACCGGCCAAGCTCAGAGTCCTCCAAGCTGCTGATTAAGGCTGCCAGCATATCCAGATTGACACTACTATGCTAGTTTTAATTTTCATAGAATCATTGAATCATTTAGGTTGGAAAAGACCTTTAAGATCATAGAGTCCAACCATAAAACTAACACTGCCAAGTCCACCACTAAACCATGTCCGTAAGTGCCACAGCTACATGGCTTTTAAACACCTCCAGGGACGGTGACTCAGCCACTACCCTGGGCAGCCTGTTCCAGTGCTTGACAACCCTTTCAGTGAAGAAATTTTTCCTAATATCCAATCTAAACCTCCCCTGGTGCAATTTGAGGCTGTTTCCTCTTGTCCTATCACTTGTTACCTGGGAGAAGAGACCAACACCCCCCTGCCCACAGATGCCTTTCAGGTAGTTGTAGAGAGTGATAAGGTCTCCCCTGAACCTCCTTTTCTCCAGGCTAAACAACCCCAGTTCCCCCAGCCGCTCATCACAGGAATTGTGCTTTAAACCCTTCACCAGCTTTGTTGCTTTTCCATGGACACCCTCAAAGTCTTCCTTGTAATGAGGGGCCCAAAACTGGACACGATATTCGAGGCGTGGCCTCACCAGTGCCATGTACAGTGGGACAATCACTTTCCTAGTCCTGCTGGCCTCACTGTTTCTGATACAAGCCAGGACACTCTTGGCCTTCTTGGCCACGTGGGCACACTACTGGGTCATGTTTAGCTGGCTGTCAGCCAGCACCCCAGGTCCTTCTCTGCCAGGCAGCTTTCCAGCCACGCTTCCCCAAGCCTGTAGCACTGCATGGTGTTGTTGTGGCCCAGATGCAGGACCTGGCACTTAGGGCTGTTGAATCTCAAAGGTGTTTATCCCAGTCATATACGCAAAAAGACTTCTGGAGTTCTTTGATTCTAGAACCAGGAGCGTAGGCACAAATCTTTCATCTCTAATCCAAACCTCATCAAATTAGTAGTAATCACCCCTTTCAGTATGGGTGAAGCCCATTTTTCCCATGCCTTAGTCCAGCCTTAGTTATATCATAGATCCATCAGAAGACCCATCATTTTTGTCACTGACTACTTACATCAGTGCACTAATATTGCTGTATAAGTACTTAAAATAATTAGAACTCAATGAATAATGAATAAGCTGGATAATTTATTCAGATATATTGCAAAACTTGAGCAACTTACTTGATGAATATATTTAATAACTCACTCTGTCCTATATCTTTGTGAATACCATTTTTTAAACTAGATGAGTAATTTGTTTTTAAAAAATTGTAACATTTGTCAAACAAATTATCCATTGAATATTATTCAACCAACTCTAATAATACTGAGTTACCAGCAAATGCATCATTAAATAGCCACTGAAGGCCCAAATAAGCATATCTGACCTTTCTGGGAAGACTTTTTGCTTATCTCTAATAAAATACTTACTGTGATGAAATATGATCTTTCTACCTCAAGAACTCATTTTTTACTTTTTAGTGGAGTAAAAGAAGACAGAAGCAGTAGCAGAAGGGAATAAAGATGTCCATCCTTTTTTCCTGACACCATAACAACATGCTCATTTTCAGATGGGAGGAAAGCTACCACACATGAAGTTGTACAGGAGGACAGAAGTTTAGTGATGCCTGTGTTCCTGTTCCCTCATCTCCAGTGTAAAACAAGGACAGAGAAAGCACTGAACTCCGCTCAGTTTTGTGACCTTCACTGTAGAAATGATCCTGCAAGAGGGTTTTGTACCAGGAGCTATCAGGTTTGCAGCACGTAATTACGGGGTCAGTATCAATTCAAATCAAGAGAGCTTTCCTCAGTTGGGATCTGAAAAGGAAGAACCCCAAGACAGGAGTTTCACATAAGCGACGCTTCCACCCAGGAGCACAGGCACAGCAAGAGTAAATGGACCCACATTAAGACCAAGAAAGCAGCAACTGTTCCTGGTACTTGATAATCACCAAAGGTCATGGGTGAGAGATTTTCTTCTCTATTGATCTAGCACACTTTCCCTCCACCCTGGATGCCTTTGTTCAGCTTGGATAGTTGCTCAGACCCAGGACTGAGCTTCCCCAAGGAGCCATGCAGTATACTTGGTAACAATCCAGCTTTTGATACTGAAGATAATATTTATTGCTCAGGGAGAAAGAGCTCATATTTTTTTAACTCCTGCCTGGACTGACCTAGTTGGGTTTAGCCTTGAAGAAGAGTGTAGCAAAGTGCACTTAAAGATTAAAATTGATTTTACTCTTTACAGCTTTGCTGTAAAGCCTTGGGCTGAAGTACAATTTGCCATTATAATTACAGTATTTTAAACACACAGTTCTTACCTGTAGCCTTTACCATTCTGGCTCAGACACCTCTGGACATGTGGCCTTAGCATTTTGTTCAAGTGTTCTCTCCATAATAACCTCATTAAAAATTGTATCATGTAAAGATGAAGCTCACATTCCTTCTTTTCTCAAATACCTGCAAAGCCTTTTGTACATACAAACTCAAGGGGCCAAGTACACAGTCTCTCCTAGGACTGTTGGACACTGCCATGTGAAATGACAGTATTCACATATTATTCCTGTTCTTCTGAACGTGCTCTTCAACATCCTCCAAGACAGGTTTTATTTATTTTGGTCACCCATGTGTAACTAGTAGTGTAAGACTTTGGCTTTAGGAACAGCTGTCTGAAGGAACGCATAGGGTGTCTTTTATAAGGTTTTGGAGCTGTGTGAAGCTGAGTGTCTCAAGGCACCTGGGTCAGTACTGCATGTGAAGATATAAGGCTGGAAGGCTGAAGCAAGGAACTGCAGAACAAGTTGCCACATTCCAGCTTATCAGCAAGTAATATCAACTGATGAGTGCAGGTTCCAGTGTGAGCCCAAGCCTTGAATTGGATGGAGCCTTATCAGTCAGTAGGTCAATTGCCTGAACTGAAGATTGTATTTTATTTAACATATTCTGTGTAAGCACTGGAAACCTCTTTATATATCCCCACATATCCGAAGATCATCTTTGCAGCAGTTGGGGTTGCACATGCATTCAGCCTAGCTGGTGTTAAGTAACTGAGAAGGACTTGGAGAAGGAGCAGGTTCTGTATCAGGCCTGGCTGGATATTTCATACAGAAAGACAAAGTACAAAGATGGAAGAAGCATATGATGAGTTAATAGCAATGGTTATGCTGGATTTATAGATATTTCCAGAGGGCTGAACAAGCAACTACAGATGGGAGAATGTGGAGCAGCCATGACTCATGTTTTGAGGAAGACTGACAAGCTTGTAGCCAAGTCCTTCCAGCACAGACAGAAAGCTGACACACACTATTTGAACCACAGACCCTGGAGCCCTTCTCTCCTGCTGAAGGACACCAAGTGAATTTCATGGGCTTAAGTTGCTGCAGTTGTCACCAGCGGTGGGAGAATGACTTTGCCTGGCGTGCATTCCTTTATCTATAAAGCAATGGGTCTAACACATGAATTCTAGTAAGAGCTACCTTGTGCAAGTCATTGCTTTAGGACAGACAGACCCTGGCCTCCTCATCTCTAGTTTTGTAAACTCACCACTCCAGCTCCCTTGCCTTAAGCCATTGCTAATGCTCTTGCAGATATCACTCATAACTCCAAGTACTTTAAAAGGTTTAGTTCAGCTAGAACTGCATTTCTTATTTGTGTGTATGCCCTGTATATCCCACCTGCTATTTAAGCATAAGAGGCATATAGCAAATCCACCCCAGGAATCAGAAAAACTCCCAGGCTGCTTCTGTGTGCATATGTGTGTCTGCACTTGTGCGTGTGTGTGCATGCGCAGGGGCGCGTTCCTCAATCGAAACTTTAATTGGACTCTCAATCCCCTATAAACAAATATAGCAAACTGATTTGTTTACTAGACTTGGTCACTGAATATTTAGTATTAGAAGAGTTCATTTCAAGCTGTGCACTTTCAAAACCATGCAATGAACCATACAGGCATATGCTATCTTGCCTCAATTTATATTGCAATGGGAAGCCCTGTAATGCAAAGTAATCTTAAACTAAGTAGTGTAATGTGGGCTTTAACCTTTAACTGGCAACCTGGACTGCTTTCCACTCAGCTTGGCTTGACTTTCAAGGATTCAGCCTATGAACTAAACCAGTACTGTCAGCTCCTGCTACAATGCTGCTTGAATGTTATTTCACCATATAATTCCTCACAAGCTAACTCCCAGGTAAGCAGTCCAATTTGCTGCATATACAGACGTGTTTGGGAACATACTAAGTATTTTAAGTTGTCTGCTTTTATGATATAAAATCATGGCAGCTAGGCATATACGTTTTCATCACGAGCAGTTCTGAATAATTAATGTTAGTTCTGTTGTAACAGTTGTGTTACTGAACTTTTTCAAAATTTCAGTGAACATTTGGTATGCACCAGGGTTGGAAAGATTGCGTCATAAGGTGTAGCACTTGTTTGCTTTCTACAGTACATAATCACATTGACAGTATATGGCCAGGACTTCTACATGCTTCCTGTTTTTAACAGATCTATGTTAGGCTTTTTCACCATTGTCACTAGGTTGAAGAGTCCTAGTGTATTTTGTATAGCTCATAGGGAAAGCAATTCGACGTCTTTGATTATTTTGCTGACTTTTGTAGCACCTTCTCTGATTCTTCTATGTCCTTTCTGAGACCAAGAGACAAGACTGCACTCAGTCTCTAAAGTGCAGGTGCACAATGGATCTTCTAATGCCATAAAGATATTTCCTGTTGTGATTACTATCTTGACCTCGAAATTTCTAACTTCTTAATTGCTTTTGACTACTGCTGTACCCTGACCTGACATTTTTCTAGTGCTATCCATTATTACCTGAAGACCTCATTCCCAATGGTAATAGACAGCTAAGAACCATCATTATAAATGTAAAATTACAATTTTTTCCCAGTATGTGTTGCTTCAAATGCTGTTACTTTACACCCAGTTGCTTGCTGCAGTGAGAGGCTTTTACAGTATTTCATAGTCATGTATTTTATTACTTAGAATAATTTAGCATTAGCAAACACCTCACAATTAATTCTCTTTTTCTATATCATTTATGCGTTCTTGAGCAGCATGGGTCTGAACACAGATCTGTGTGAAGCTCTGCTGACAACTACCTTCTCTACAAAATATTGTTTACTCTTACCCTCTCTTCCCTGTCATATGAGTGGTTACATATCCACATGATGACATTCACTCTTATCACATGATAGGTTAGGATTTTTGTCACTGAGGTCCTTGTAGAATGCATTTCAGAAATGTACATGGACTATAGCCACCAGATATCAACTACCTCCACATATTGACATGGAAAGATGAATGTCTAAAAGAAAAGTTCTGTTGCTGAAACTTCCCCAAGTTCTTCATGTTTAGTGCAGTCACGCAGATTTAAGTTTATTCTGCTACAAATCTGTTGTCTTTGAAGCTTCCTGCTCCTTGATCTTTCCTTGGCCTTACAGACACTCTAGAGGCCTCCTAGCCCCTAAGATGTAGCAACATGATCTATAATTAGTGTCTCTGCTTTTTTGCAGGTTGAAGCACAATTCTCTTTTTTTGGCCTCTCTTACTGAATTTCAGCATTCTCAGCCTATTGTTCCTTTGGGAGTTGACTTGTGTTTTTCTTTTCTTTTTTAGTAGGACACAGCTTTATGTTTTTTGAATAACCCCTTCTTATTCCTAAGAAAGCTCCCTTATGCTTCCTTTAAGCTAGGCCTGTTACCTTTTGGTCTTTCTCAAACATTTATTGATAGGTACATGTTTGCTCTGATCATCCATCATGGTATCTTTGAACAGCCTCAGTGATGTCCAAAAAAAGATTTTTAACCCCTCATTTTTCCTTCTTTTTAACAGGACCCCTTCATTTTTGTGTAGTTTGGCTTTTTGAAAATTCACCACTGCAACAGTAGGCCTCTTAGCTCTTGCAGGAGGAATAGGGCTTAATGGACTTAAATACAGTATTGTCACTGCTCCCAACAGCTCTGTGCCAGTCACCAAGTCCTGCACATTGGTATGACTCCTCATCTCCCTCTCTAGTACTTCCATAAACCAGAAATTGGCAGTGTCAGAAAGTTCAGCCCATATATCACACCCCACATTAAGTTTAACCAGTAAATGAGGGCAATTGTAGTTTTCTTTTGTTGTTCATTCCTGCCTTTCTTGATCTCCCTCAGTGTGTCAATCTTGATCACCATCTTCATCAGGCAGTCTATAATGCAGCTTTATTGCTGCGTTTTTCCTACATGGGACTGGAGTTTGATTCATACGGTTTCTATTACTTGTTGACAAGGTTTGCTTGACTGATAATCTGATTTGACTCAAAGCTTCTTTTAGGCTATAGTACTATCCTTTCATCTATAGAACCCATTTTGTCTTTCCAGTATAATTTTTCGAATTGGTATTAGATTGTCCAGCTGCTTCTCCTTCCACAAAATTTCCAATATGTCTTTTATGCCTTTATATTCATTCAAATCTAAATATTCCTATCTCTCTAGACTTCTAGTATTAACATAGATGTATGCATAAAATTACTTTTAGCTTTCTTCTATCTGTGCGATTATGCATTTGTTTGTAAGTTGGTGATTTCTGGTTTTTGTCCTATGCCTCACCTGAAGATGAAGATGAAGAATTCTTGTAACGCCAGGATGTGTCCTCCAAACCCCTGTGCTCCTTGCCACCATCATGTGAGCACTCTCTTGTGCAGCACTGGCAGCCAGAACCCCCTTGGGCGGGCTCCCTCCCTCCCAGATGTCTCTCTAGTCTTGATGGTTTTGAAGTCTCTTATCTATATTATTTTCCCAACAGCATTACCTCTCCATATCTGCCTGGCCCAGCACACATTACCAGGGCTATTTTGGTGAAAGATGCCAAGGAGATCCTGCTATCTTGTCTCCAAAACCCTTCCCCTGACATCACTGGCCCTCACAGAAGTGGTGGCCACCAGCTCCTTCCCAGCATTTCTCAGAGGCCTAGCAAAAAACAATGAGACCTGCTGCTTCTCAGCCTGCAAGCAAGCCAGCAAACAACCTTCACTGGAACCACAAGCCCAGATAGCTGTATGTTTCATAAGCAATAACCAACACACAGCTGCCCACTCCAATCTCTCATACACCATCAGTTTCTTGTAATCCCACCCTCCTCACAAAACTCAAAAACACATCTGTTTCCCCTTCAGGATAGGGTTTTGAGACCCAAAAAGGCATATAAACCATAGTAGCAATCACAGACAAATAATGGATAAAGCATGAAAATGGAGCAGCAACAGTGACACTCATCATGTTTTCACAGTTGGCCACAAGCCTGTGAGATGGCAGGCTCCCTTGTGGACGGCAGAAGCTGTTGGTACACCATATGGACACAATATCAATGCAGCATGTTTAAAGAAATGCAAAGGTAGAAGCACATCCTGGCTTGCACTAAATACTTTTTCAGTTGTCTTAAGAGCTGAACAAAATAGGCAGCAGTTTAAAACTGATGCTATTCTGTCTGTCTTCACACCCTCGGAGGAAGGTGTATGGTGGGGTTATGAGGACATCCTGGGCCCTTGCATGACATCTGGTTTCATATGCCTTGCTGAGCTGCTCAACCTGGCACAACTTCAACACTTCTATAAATCATGGTAAAGACCAATTTTCCGCCCCTTTCTTTCTTTGCCTCCTGTCCCTTGGCAAAAAGCATAAGTACATTCCCTTTTCAGTTATCGTCTCTGACAGAGGGGGGGGAAAAATGCCACATTTGGGAATGTAAAATCTGGAAAGAACAAGAAAAAAGGAGACAGGAAGCAGAGAATTATCCTGTTTGGGCCAAAAACTTTCTTTAGGGGGTAGAATGATTGAATAGAAAAGGGTTCTGAACTGCTTTGTATAGGGAATTTTTCTTTGGTTTTACAGTTAGGTCCTTGTTGGCAGAAAGACCTCAGCTGTGGCAATAAAAATCCTACATTTGTGAGTTTTCAGAAACTATCAGGAATCCCTCTTTCATCTCAACAGGAGTGTCTCTTCTTTGATTTTACTGTCTGCATTACTGTGTAGTTTCTCCCTTCTTTATCATCTGCTTCTATTTGTAACAGGGAGACAGGGATGCAGCACATCATTAAGAGCAAGTAAACACCATTAATACAATTCCACCTCATCACTGTATTGTTTTGAATTGAATTATTGACTCCTGAATAATACCAGGGTTAGGGAGAAGTAGGCAGAAACTAGCTTTGAACCCCTCTGGGTAAACAGCTTGCCTACAGTGTCAAAAGAAATGGTTTTACACTAATTGCATGCTCTAGGTGGGAAAAAGTTACGAGTTTTTCTCAGCTCTAACTCACATACACATGGCCCTATTCTGGTTCCTTCTACAATAAACAAACCTGAACTGAATCACAGAATGATAGACTGGTTTGGATTGAAAGGGATCTTTAACGATCATATAGTACAACCCCCCTGCATGGGCAAGGGCTTCTGTGCTGGTTTTGGTTAGGATAGAGTTAATTTTCTTCATAGTAGCTAGTATGGGGCTATGTTTTGGATTTGTGCTGGGAACAGCATTGATACACAGGGATTTTCTTGTTACTGCTGAGCAGTGCTCACACAGAGCCAAGGCCTTTTTTTGCCCCTCACCCCACCCCACCAGCCAGCAGGCTGGGGGGGCACAGAAAGTTGGGAGGGAACATGGCTCAGGGCAGGTGACCCCAACTGACCAAAGGGATATTTCATACTATATGGCATCATGCTCAGCGTATAAAGCTGGGGGAAGAAGAAGGAAGCAGGGGATGTTCAGAGTGATGGCGTTTGTCTTTCTAAATAACCGTTATGCGTGACGGAGCCCTGCTTTCCTGGAGATGGCTGAACACCTGCCTGCCCATGGGAAGCAGTAAAATTCCTTGTTTTGCTTTGCTTGCACACGTGACTTTTGCTTTACCTATTAAACTGCCTTTATCCCAGCCCACAGGTTTTCTCACTTCAACCCTTCCGATTCTCTCCCCCATCCCACCGGGGAGGGGGGGGGGGGGGAGCGAGCAGCTGTATGGAGCTTAGTTGGTGGCTGGGGTTAAACCACATTTTTCACTAGATCAGGTTGCTCAGTGTCCCATCCAACCTGACCTTGAACACTTCCAGGGATGGAACATCCACAGCTTTGCTGAGATGGGTGGTATGAAATCCAGTTTTAGATGCAGAAGCCCAAGTCTGCTTACTGGGTATAGAGCTTGAAACAAGGCCTTATCTCCTCTAGCCAGTAGCCTGCACATAAATGTCAGCAGAGGCGAAAGCAAAGGCAGTTACTGGCTATAACGAAGATTATTTGAAAGAGGAGTACTAAATATTTCTCTTTATATTGAAGTAAGAAAAGGCAGTAACAGGCCATTTCAGGAGTCAGGATGGACTAGGTTTGAGATCTGATTCCCACACCATCACTAGCTAGAGTTCTAACTCAGGCAAGACACTGCTGAGTGGCCAAGTTTCTTCAGGCACCATGCAGGTGGATGCCATCACAGCACTCTAGCTTGTGTAAGGAAGCAGTTCCACAGCAACTGTAAGAACACAGCGGGACCGGAAATCTTCGCTCCTTGTCCTGTGACACATAAAGGATCTTAGAAAATTTCAAAGCGCAGCTGATCTGTGACTTTTTGAGACCATGAAATGGCTTCCTGACAAAGGAATTGTGAGATGGGACACTTTTAGCAGTGCTGGGAATACTGCTCTTGTGTGAGTGTGGTGGGGGGGGAACAGTTTAGTCAGGTGGATCCTCTGGTTTTAGGGAGTAGGGGAAAATATCTTCTCAAAGGTCTGTTCTTTGGCCAAGGAGAAGATTCTGCGGTGTTTCCTTGAAATATTCTCCAGCCTGGGGTGCACTCTTTACTGGGTGAGAGGGAAGATGGGGTCTCTGTCAGATACTGATGCTGGGCTGTCCCAGGAAAGGGAAGACAGGGAAGAGTGTGAAGAACCTAATCTCCTTTATTTAAAAGGAAACAAACAAAAAAAAACAACAACCAAAACCAAAAACAAACACACAGTAAGGAAAAAGTAAGGAAATTGTAAATTTACAGGCAAACTGCCCCCTTGTGAGAATTCCAAAGACCAAAGCTGGCATATGAGGTTTGTTCACATAGCTCATCTGTCCGTGGGCTCAAGATGTAACCAGGCTTATTCAAATACCCATTCCTCTCCTCCTTTTGAATCAATGTATTTTCAGTTTGGCATGTAGAGTTTTTCTTTCTTGTACCAAGAAGCGCTATGACATTATTAAAAAATCTGTCTTTGGCATTTTCCAGCACAGACAAGATGGGGTCTCAGTTTCTTGAGAGATGATGTGCTCCTGCTGCTTATTCCCTACTTAATCCTCCAAGTGTGACATCAGTCATCTCCATGCAACTTACTGAGACTTCTCAGGCACAGGATTATCAGTGATACGGACTCCAGTGGGGAATGCACAGCAGGAGCAGATGCATGGTAGAGAAAGAGAAAGGAGCCTGTTTTCATGCAATCATGACTCATAGTAAAGTGTTTTTTCGAAAGAGACAAAGTAGAAGTGGCAGATATGCAAAATATAGAAAATGTACCTGATTTCCTAAAAAAGGAATTGTCAGTGATCCTGGCAATTACAGTTCCATTAATTTAAATTCTGTCCTTGGGGAGAAAATGAAGCAAATATGAGAGACAGGAGGAGGAAAGAGAATCACTAAACAGCTGGAGATAAAATTTTAGTAATAAACATGACAATGGGTCCTCAGCCCAGTTGGATCCTTCAGGCACCACTAAAGTACAAATAATAAAAGAATAAATCTTCACAAACAGATATAAAAGGTTTAAAAAAATTATATTAGTAGTGCCTAGTGGAAACTCAGTTGGTATACTGCATTTTGGTTTTCCATAAAGTATTTGATATTGCATCTCCCATGAACGTACTTGAATAATTAATCAAGATTGGCTTCAGCAGGAGTACTGCCACAGGGTCTACAAATTGGCGGAAAGAACATTAGCAAATGGTAATGATAAATGGCAGTGTTTTAATTTGGGGGATGTAGCTACTGGGGTGCCACAGGGATTGGTGTTATGTCCTATCTCATTTATCACCCTCATTAATTGGTCTGGAAGAAAAATAAACAGCACATTAATGAAATTCACATTCAGTACTGAAGGGGGGGGAGTTTCAAATCATAGTAGGGATGAATAAAAAGGAAACACAAAAACATTCAGAGAAAAGGTGCAAGGACACATTCTATAGAAGTAATGCAATTACTAGATCTTGCTTGGAACATTTTTGGGGAAAATATTGAGAAAGAATAACTGTTCTGGATCTCAAAACCAGAAGATGCCATATTGTCCATTTAATTTCATTCCCTTTGCAATACAGGCCAAAAAATATAGATTCTTCCAAGAAGCCAGGTATTCTAAGTTGTGTGAGAATGTATCCCTCCAAAATGAATCCAGTCTTAGTTACAGACCTCAGGTGATGAATGCTAACTGTTAACAGTTTCAAAGAAAACTTGAAAAAAAGCAAACTGACCCAGCAGAACTGGTTTATTGACTATAATGACAGAACTGTGGAATCAGTCATTAGGCAAAGTATTTTATTACCTATGTTGTGGCAACTGTCTGCTTCTGGTGGTTTCAGCACTGTGAAGATGAAGCACTCTGAACTTTAAACATTGCCCTGTGCTGCTCCTGAGACAGCAGAATACCATTTTACCCCAGGTTTCATACATTTTCTTCTACCTCCTCTTTACGCATGTTCAAACCTTAGCAAATCTGTAGGCTCTTCTCATGATCTTCCTTTGTCATTCTCTCATTTTTTCTCTTCTCTTTGTCTTTTGCTTATGGCTTCTGTTTCTGAATCTTTTTTTCTGATATGGTCTGCTATTAGTGACAGAGAAATCACTTCTTGGGCAGGCCGATTAGTTCATAGATTGCAATGCTTGCAGAAGCCAAAGACTCTGTTGTGCTCTCAGCCCTAATATAAAACTGCTTGCTAAGCAGTGGTAGAAGTATAATAATGCATTTTTGTATGTTCTTTTTGATAGCTCTTCCTATAATACCAAACATATTTTGATGCTAAACTGGGCTCATGCTCGGATTTTCTGGCATTTGTCTTAGTAATTGAATGCTTTGACTTAATTATGAATCACGAACTATTTCTTATTAGATTAAGTAGTAAATAAGTAAACAAGGAAAGATTTCATAATGTGGCATACAGCTTTCAAAAAAATCAAAACCCTTATTGTTTTCTGTACTTTGCATCATTCACTGTTTGGGGCTCTGATGATGTAGTCACAGAAAGTTTGACTGAAGCAAAGAAGCTACAACTAATCCATATTCAGCATGATGTTGTCAGTACCCTCCCAGAAATAGGCAGCACATGCCTCTTGAGGGGTATTGTACCAGTTCTTAAGGGTAACACGGTACAACATATCCAGAGGAACTTTTCACCAGTTTGACAGCTCTCCAGCACTGAAACCTGCTTTCCCTTGGCTCTTGGAACTGTTGCAATGAAAGGTGGTAGTACAGGTAGACAATCTAGTTTAAGATGCTCTGCAGTGAAGCAGATGAATGAAGCACCTTCTCTACACAGCTGCAAATGCAGCTGGCATCTCCTGTGCTGTTCCAAGCACTGTATCAGTGGAAAGATAGCAAAAAGCTGGAGGGAGTTCAGAGAGAAGCCACAATTATTATTAGGTAGCAGGAAGGCTTGATTGATATGGAAAGATTAAAAGAGCAAGCTATGTACATCTTGGCAAAGCAACAACTAAGAGGAGATATGATAATCACCTCCAAATAAATTCAAGGAAAATCCCAAGAGAAAGAGACTTTGTGCAGGCTTAGTACAGTGGGGCATTGCATAATAGGATGAACTTTAGAGAAGGAAAACTTGTGAAGTTTGAATGTTAAGAAAAACTTCTTCCTTTCTAGTAAGACGTGCAAGAAGATCCCTGGGGAAGCTTTGTTCCAAGACTGCTTAAACTATACTGGTCCCATTACAAGCAAACAGTTAAGGAGCCATTCCACGTTGATCAAAAAAGGGAGCAGACTCCTGAGGTCAGATGGCCTCTCTCTGAAGCCAGAGACCATGGGCTGTGCTAGATTTGCTGAATTCTGTCTAAATAGCTTGCTGCTGTTTTTGTGAAAGAGGTATCATCTTGTCTTTAAAGCTGTTGTGATGTGTGTGATTCAGTGAGATTATCACTGGCGCTGTATGCACCAGCCCGTTAATTGTTTCAGAGGGAAGCTGTATTCTAAGAGAAATGCTGTCTGCAGGTTGTATTCAGCAGGTTTTCTTTATTAAAGAGTTGAGATACATGGACAAAGGAAATGCAGGTGGCATTGCCCAGTGTGTTATAGTAAAACTATTGAATTTCTTGCCAAAGGGGGACCTTGAATGAAGTATCGCAGCAAGAAACTTGAAAAGCATCCTCTGGTGTCACAGCTATTATCAGTGCTGAATTAGTAGCCATGCAGAGTACGCTGCTGCTTACCAAAGGTGCTGATTTGCCAGCAGGGGCCAGGAGGGATGTTTGGGGTTTTTTTCATTTATGCAGAACGCTTCAGACCTGACTGCATACAGGATTGTAAGGCTTCACCTGTCATGTCAGGTGCCAGCCTCTGCAGGAGAGGAACTTGGAGAGCAGGAAATATCTTTTCAATAAAATAATCTAAGATACATTAAATAAGACATTACTCACTCGGTCATATGTCTGTTTCCTTAGATGTAATAGCAGTAACAGGGAACGCTCTAAGCTGCTCTGCAGCAACACTCCTAATTATACTTTTACCCCATGTTACACATCAGGTAATTTACTTAGGGGTGGCCATAGACAGGAATGGAGGCATCTGCAGCCAACTCTGTAGCCAGCTCTGCAAGATCCTGGCACAGCTGAACTCGGCAGCCTGAGCAGCCCAGTTTCCCTCTGTGCCTGAGCTCTCTCAGATTACCTCACATTTATTCAGGGACGAGCATGGAGGTAACCAGTTACCTCTCTGTCACTTATCCAAGTGTCCATAGCCCAACTAAACACCATATGTTGCTGGAGGAGCCAGACATTTCCATTATCCTTTTTATCCTTTATCCACCTGAATATTGACTCCCTGTTTGTATTTCTTCACCTTCCCTGGGCCTGTAGAATAGCTGTAGTGTTAGCAATTATTTATGGGAGAGCTGCTGATGCATGTGACAAGAAATAGTGCTAATGGTGATGTCTGTTAGCCTGTAAAATAGCTCCCCCAAGTAAACTGGTAGAAGTCTCATCACTTGGATGTTTTAAAACCAGTCTGGACAAAGCACTGTAAAATATACTGCAGGGAACAATCTTGGAGTGGCAGCAAGATTAAGTAATAGATTGCTTTCTCATTCAGCCTAGCAAAAAGCCATGTGAGAGTATTCAGGGCGCTCCAGAGACGTGCTGGTTTGGCTTGCCCCTTTGGGGGTCCCTGCTGGCAGTGCTCCTGTGCAAACACTAGCTTAGATTTGTCTTTGGGCAGACAGAGAGGGAGAGGGAAGGGGGAAAGTGTGAGAGCATGGTATGGTGCACATATGGCCCTGACCACCCTGTCTTTAGGACATTTCCCTTCACTTCCTTTGTGCTAGTTATCACTCTCATGTTGCAAACCTTTCCACTTATTGAAACCTTTCTTGGCTATGATCAACCTCACAACCACCCAGCAGTTCTGACAATCCTGTGCTCTTCCCTTTGCTAGCTTCAGTTCCCTGTATGCTGTTGCTGGAGCCACTCGTAAACTCATTGGCTACCAAGAAAAGGCTGGCGTGCTCAACACCAGTAAACCACTGTAGTGGTTTTATACAGATTTGGCAAAAAATACATACCATGAAGAGAAGTTCATAGACTTAAGCCACAGTGCAAAGAGCTTACTTTAAACTAAGGAGCAGAGAACATAAGAGTCATGGTGATTAGTTTCTGCTAACATGAGGGAATAATAGACTTGTTAAGTGATGCTGCTTTTCCACTCCCTGTTACATTACACAACTTTATATCAGGGTAAGATCAGCTGGACTAGAGCAATCATCATAAACCATGTTTGGTTATGCAGTCTCCTGCACTAAAACAGCATTCTGAGCCAAAAGGAGGATTTTCATTTCATTTCTCCACCTACTTCTGAATAGCTGGCATTTGAGCTTGGTTGGAGTAGTTTTCCCCCTCAAATTGTGCCTGAGTGATCTCTTTCTAAAACATCTAGAGCAATGTAGCTTCTGTTGCTACCTTTTCAACAATATTCTACATATTATAATGTTATATTCTGTATAAGGACTTCTCTCCCAGGCATTTTCTTAGAAATCAGACCCTTTTTCTTTTTCCTGGCACCCTGTTCACCCACCCAAGACTTTGTTAAAGGACATTCCAGCCCCCTTCTGTACCTTCAACAGCCCTGGCTCAGATAGGTCTAGGGAAGTGGTTATTCCCCTCTAATCACCTCTCTTGAGGATGCATCTGGAGTACTACAATCAGTTTTGGGCCAGAATGATACAGACAAACTGGAGAAGGCACAGTTGGGGACCACCTAGATGGGAAAGGAGTTGCGCAAGGAGAGGCTGAAGAAGCTGGACTGTCCAGCCTGGAGAAGGTAAGACTGAGAGGATCTAAATCATCTTAGCTACTACTGCTACTATGGGCGTACTGTTTGCTGGGTAAAAAACTGAATAGATGGCCAAGCCCAAAGAGTGGTGGTGAATGAAGTTAAATCCAGTTGGCAGTCAGTCACAAGTGGTGTTCCTCAGGGTTCAGTATTGGGCCAGTACTTTTTAATGTCTTTATCAATGATCTGGATGAGGGGATTGAGTGCACCCTCCCTATGCTTGCATATGACACCAAACTGGGTGGGAGTGTTGATCTGCTTGAGGGCAGGCAGGCTCTGCAGAGGGATCTGGTCTGGCTGCACCGATGGGCTGAGGCACACTGTGTGAGGTTCAACAAGGCTAAGCACCAGGTCCTGCACTTGGGTCACAACAACTACATGCAACAGTACAGGCTTGGGGAAGAGTGGCTGGAAAGCTGCCTGGCAGAGAAGGACATGGGGGCTGACAGCCAGCTGAATATGAGCCAGGAGTGGGCCCAGTGGCCAAGAAGGCCAACAGCATCTTGGCTTGTACCAGAAAGAGTGTGGCCAGCAAGACTAGGGAAGGGATTGTCCCCCTGTACTCAGCACTGGTGAGGCCACCAGTACACACCTCAAATACTGTGTCCAATTTTGGCTATCCAGGAGATTCTCAAAGTTCAGGTCTGGAGCTACCGCATCTGATTTGGTAATTAGCCCTGCTTGGGGCAGGGAGTTGGACCCAGAAGTGTCCCTTCTGATCTAAATTAATCTAATATTTTATCATTTTTCATTTTAAGATGTGACTGGCTATTTTGGCATTCAGGTAAAAGCTCATCTCTTCTGAAAATGTGTGTCAGGCTCAGCAGCCAGTGTCACTTGGGAAATTCTGGCTTGCAATCTCTTCTATGCCTCAGTTCCTCACTTGTTGCACCGTACACAAAGCTCAGCGCCGTTGTGCTCCCCAGATACTTGGAAGGGGAGGAATTAAATGCAATTGCTTTCCATAGAAGTGGAACTCTAGGTAGAAATCCCATGTACATACAGTCTTTAGAAAAGTTAAACCATAATTTATTATTTTATTATTTGGCTTGCTGACTTTCTGCCCGTCAACATGGCTCTTGTTGATCCCGCTGCCTTCCTGAATGCAGAAAACAAAGCTGACAAATGACTGCCAGGAGGGCAGCTCTAAAGCTGTCATTTGCATTTTCTCAGTGGAAAATTGGAATTTATTGTCAAACTTGAAATTTCTCATGACAAAATTTCAGTTATGCAAAAACTGGTTTTAGGCAAGACATTCCTTAGCTGGCTTCTCATAAGAATATATCCTTTTTCCTTTTTTCCATCTCATCCACTTAGCCCTAAAATTATTGTAGCTCTTGTCATAAACTTACCAGACAATGTAACATAATAGATTAGCTGTCACAGCCAGGACATCTGGGTTTTTCCATAATAGTATTATTCAATAATAATGGTTAAAGTGTGCAGTTAAAGGAGAGTGGAAGCTACTGCTTATTTCGGCTGTGGCCAGAGCTTGCCCTGTGACTTAAGGAAAGCTATTTAAAATTATCATTTGCAAAATGAGAATACCCTTTTCTATTCAGAAAGCATAGCAGCATGTCAGCCTAGAAGGTCTGAGTCAGGTGCAGTTTGCAGCCCTGGCTGCCTCTGCCCTCCTCCTTCTCCTGCCCTTATTTGATGGGAAGGCATGACTCACGGGAAAGGTAACACAGATAAGAAGGGAAGGTGAGCCGATGAGAATTTGTTTTGCTGATATTGCTGCTGCCACCCACCATCTTGTTGCCTGAGGGTCTTGCCCTTTGCTCTGTGGGGTCACTTGAATCCTGCTGAAAAAAAAATACTTCTCCTTGAGATCCCATGAAACCCATCTGCTGTTTCCCTACATCCTGGACTCTGTGGCTTCATGCCTGATGTTGGTATAGCTTGACAACCACTTTCCTGCCTGTTGGAAAATTGCTGAGGCAATGGTCTCCCTCCTGCCACCAGGCTCTGGCAGAAGCAGTATTAGTGACAAATTTCCCCTGCTGTGAGATAGCTTGTGCTAGCCAAATCTGACTCAGTTTCCAGGAATCCATCTCAGCGATGACCTTCTTTAGACCCCAAGAAAGCTGGTGATGCTCAGCCATGGCCTTTGGAGAGGGCCCTGAAAACTCAACCTGGCGTCTCATCTTACTAGGGTAAAGCATGGAAATTCTCCCTGTGTTAAAGGGAGATGGCTGGGGAGGCAGGCATGGGTGTGCTCCCCTTCCAAAGCCGTTCTGCAGAAACCTTGCCATGTTCGTGCTTCCCTCCCCAAACCTGCTTCCTATGGGAGCAATGAATCAGCCTTAGGAAGGGAGTGGGTCCTGGCACAGCCTGCTTAGACCCACAGATAGAGTAAAAGGCTTTACCTGGAAGACGTAGCTGGCTAAATCACAGAGTGGTCTGATATTTCCGAGACAAACCTGAGACACTAATTGAAATGCATTTGATGGCTGGAGTTCAGCCCCTATTAGGCAAAAATCCACGTTTTAAAGTGAACCAGATTTGCACCTGTTTGGTCCCAGCTAGCATCTCCTGCCTGAGAAAGGCCCACTGCTATGGTAAAAGGTATTAGAATAATAATAATAAATCCTATCCATAGAATGCTTTTGATAAAAGAGGTTTCTCATTTCCTTTCTTTATCTTGTTTTCTTCTTTCTTTTTCTTTTCTTGTCCCCTCTATGTCTGATTATCTAGACAACTGTGTCTGACGGCCTTGGGGAGTTGATTGTGGTCATAAAAGTGTTCGTGAGGCTGGTGGGTAGGAACATACAAGTCTCACATACCCTGGTGTTGGCTCGCAGCAAAGGAAGTTTCTAAGCTGATTAAGTACACCATAGCTTTGTTTTGTGTGTCCTCAGTCCTTTCCAACTGCTTGGTTTTGCTCCTGAGGTCAGTTCAAGACATTCACCTGCTCCTGGAAGTCATCTCTCCCCACTCCCTCCCCCCGCTGCTCCCACCCCTCCAGCAGCCCCTGCGTGGGACTTGGAAGATCCATGTTCAAGGCCCTGCTTGACCATAAATTCTTTGCATGCCATTGTTTGGGTTTTTTTGGCCACTGCCCTCTGTGTGTCAGCTTGCCATCTGTACAGTGGGGGAGTAATCCTGCTTTCTCCATCTTTCTGTGGGCATCTCCTAGGACAAGGTGCTACCTCCAGCTCCAGGCTGTGCTCACCTGGCTCAGCCCAGCAATGGCTCACACCCCGCGCCTCACAGCAGGCTCCCATCTGCCTGTGGAGACATGCTTTGAGTGACTGGTCATCACGCTGACACAAACAGTTCCAGCTCCTGATGGGCTTTATTGCATATACAGAATAGGTGGTGTACAGCACAGGATGGCTTTTTTTTCCTTCCACTCCTTAATCTGGAAGTGTCTTCCCCACCCTGTCTCAAAACTGTTCATCTCGCCCTCCTTCAGAAGCCTGCTCTGTGATCAAGGGAGCTTTGTGTCACATTTCACTGGTGCCCAGTTGAGGAATCCAGACTGGGATCACTGAAGAGGAAAACCTCCATTTGTTCTAAAGGCATCCCTCCAAATCTCATCACAAGCAATCAGACAAGCCTGGCAGAAAAAGCCTTTCCTTTTGTGTTATAAACAGAAAGAAATAATATAGCATCTAAGCTCCTAACCATGCTTAAATCTGTTTACTCTGATGTCTCCCTCAGCGCATGTCATCAACAAAAGATCTGTTAGTCTGAATATTTTTCTGTCTCTGACTATCTTCCTGTCTGTCTATTTTTAATTATATGAGCATTAGGTGATTGCTGCTGTAGATTAGGTTTATCTGAAAAACACCCACTGTGATGACTATATTTTCATACCTTAGCATAAGCCTTTTGGCCTAGTACAACATTAAAGTCATGAAATCCAGTACTCCAAAGGCAAGATATCCCAAAAAATAATGTTGCAGGTCTGCAACAGCAACTAATCTGTACCCGGACACTCTCTACGTTTGAAAGTAAAGCATTAACAAAAGCTATAAAATGACATCTTATGTATAACAAATTAATTTGGAATAGAATATAGTTCATGTGTTCAAACTACTCTGGTTAATATTGTGAAGTTATTTTTTGTCTGATGCTTAAGCAATTCCATACCACAACCCGAAGACTAGATTATCGACACACAATAAAAGAACTAGCACTGGTTTGTGAAGCCATGGCCAGCTGACCCTGGCTGGACACCAGGTGCTGACCAAAGCTGCTGTGTCACTCCCCTCTTCAGCAGAGAGAAAATAAAACAAAAGGCTCATGGGCCGAGAGATAAGGACAGGGAGATCACTCAGCAATTACCGTCGCAGGCAAAAAGACTCAACTCAGGAAAATGAATTTAATTTATTACCAATCAAAATCGGAGTAGGATTATGAAAAATAAAACCAATTCTTAAAACAACTTCCCCCATTCCTCCCTTCCTCCTGGGCTTAACTTCACTCCCGATTTCTCTACCTACCTCCTCCGAGGGGCGAAGGTGGACAGGGAACGGGGATTGTGGTCAGTTCATCATGTCTTGTCTCTGCTGCTCCTTCCCCCTCAGTGGGAGGACTCTCCACACTCTTGCCCTGGTCCAGTGTGGAGTCCCTCCCACAGGAGACAGACCTCCATGAACTTCTCCAACATCAGTCTTTCCCACAGGCTGCAGTTCTGCCTGAACTTCTCCAGCGTGGGTCCCTTCCATGGGGTGCAGTCCTTCAGGAACAGACTGCTCCAGTGTGGGTCCCCCGCAGGGTCACAAGTCCTGCTGGCAAACCTGCTCCAGCCTGGGTTCCTCTCTCCATAGGTCCACAGGTCCTGCCAGGAGCCAGTGCCAGCATGGGCTTCCCACAGGGTCACAGCCTCCTTTGGGCATCCACCTGCTCCAGCACAGGATCCTCCATGGGCTGCAGGTGGGTATTTGCTCCACCATGGACCTCCATTGGCTGCAGGGGTGCAGCCTGCTTCACCATGGGCTTCACCATGGGCTGCAGGGGCATCTCTGCTCCAGCACCTGGAGCACCTCCTGCCTCCTTCTGCACTGACCCTGGTGTCTGCAGGGTTGTTGCTTTCACAAATTCTCACTTCTCTCTTCTGACTGCTGCTGGTGTTGTGCAGTTGTGTTTGTTTCCCCTTCTCAAATATCCTATCCCAGAGGTGCTATCACCATCACCAATGGGCTCTACCTTGGCCAGCCAGGTCTGTCTTGGAGCCAGCTGGCACTGGCTCCATCTGACATTGGGGAAGCTTCTAGCAGCTTCTCACAGAAGCCACCCCTATAGCCCCCCCACTACCAAAACCTTGACACACCAAAGCCAATACAAAAGCTTATAAAGTCTGTGTCAGATGTGGAACAAACCCCAAAGGCAGTGACATTCATAAAGACAAAGAGCTGAACGTGAGCTGTTTGGGGCAGCAGAGCTAAAGCAGCCTTGGTGTATAACTGTAATAGAAGAGTGAATCATGCATGGAAAAGACTTCATCTCCTGTGCATGAGTAGTAAGCTAGGAGTCTTGAAGCAGATGTTCTGAATGTGGAAGCCCTTGCCTCTCCCTGGGGACAAACACAGAGCTCACACCCACTCCAGGTGAGGCAGGCAGTCCCATGCTCCTTGCTGAGTCCTTGAGGCACTGAGGAGCAAATCCTTGCCTGCTGGCACGGCAACAGCTTTCAAGTCAGCTCTGTCCCACACCAACAAGAGCTCATAAGAAATCAGAGCCCAGCCTGGAGCAGCTAACAGGTGATAGCTGAGTATCTGCAGGAGTTCGTAGGGTTGTTTGGTGTGTTCTTTGGGTTTTTTTTAATAAAAAAAAAACCCAACAAACAACCGAAAAACCAAACCAAAACAAAACAATAAACCCCAAACAAACCAAAACAAAACAAATGAACCAAAAACCAAAAAGCCCCACATGATACTGTTTACTATAAAAATATTAAAATTAAAAGTTCTGGCATGTTTAATGACTCACTATGAGCATCACTGACAGAAGAACACTGAAACATGTTCTACCACCCATTTGTTAGAAAGGTACTACAAAACTTAGGACAGGACAGAGAGAAGAGTCACAAAATGTAATTCAAAGACTAGGGCTGAAGAATGAACAAAAGAGCCTGCTGCCTTTCAGGGAAAGACTTAAGAAGCTCAATCTGTTTTAGTTAATCAAAAATAAGATTGAGAAGCAGTGTGGCTACAGGGTATAATTACCCACATGGAGAGAAAATACTGGCTACAAAAGGGATCTTTAATCTAGCAGAGAGAGAGACATAAAAAGAACAAATTACCAGAAGGTGAAGCCCAGCAAATCCAACGTAGTAATGGGACACAGCTTCTTAGGAGCACAGATGATTAATCGCTGGAACAAAATACCCAGTGAAACAATGGGTTCTCAATCTGTAGTCAGGTTGAATGTCTCTCTGTAAGACCTGCTTTCAGTGTGAGATGTCAGACTCCATAAGGACACTGCAGGTGAAAACCTATGGCCTGTGCTGCACCAGACCAATTTTGGACTCTTCTTTCATCTCACAACCACTTTCCCTCACCCGCTCTTCCACACAAATACCCTCAACTCCATACCAATAAAAACACTTTCTCACCCTAACTTTGCCACGTTTTCTGCTGTTTCTTCCATGGCCAGTGCTGGGAAGAAGGCTTGGATGCCCAGCCTTTTGCTGCTCCTGATCTCCATCCTCTCCTTGCCCTGGACATCTGCCCTTATTTTCCCCACACCATACTGTGACATCTCTCCAGTTCACTCCTTACAGCCTGCTCTGTTTCTCTTCATGCATCTCTACAGAAGCTGCCTGTGCTACCAAGCAGAAGGAACCAGGCAAGGAGCTCCAGGACAGAATCTTTCACTATCTGCTCCCACTCACAGGCCACCCATGTTTCCCTCATGAAACTGTCCTTCCTGCAGTGGCAGCTACCCTCTGAGGGACACACAGATCCAGAAACAGCTTCCCAGGCATAGCTACCTTTGTGCTACCACACATCTCACAGCATTTGGCCTCAGGGAAGTGTCTGCTCTGCCCCTGCTCTGCCTCCCCCTTCCCACACCAGCAGTCTGACCCAAGGCATGGGATTCAGTCTCACCACTGCTCCCACTCTCTATTTACCAAAGTAGTTATTCCTCTTTTTACATCCAACCCGCATACACCGCTTCTCTGGTAATATATTCACTGCCACAGTTAGAGCATTTGTAACCTGCAGAGCCCATGCCAGTCTGGAGACAGGAGGTTTCACTGAATTGATACAGCTTTGTAATAAAATGACCCACCTGCTGGCATTTCAGGGCCAAAGATGCTTTGGGGGTGGCTCCACTGGTGAAGCTCATTTGTCAAGAATGGTGCAAAGCTCCAGAGCCCCACCAGAATCCTCACGAAGCCTGGGCAACCAACTCACATTAATTTCTAAAAATGTTTTTTTTCCATCTTCAGCTTGAAAGGCCACTTTATCTCTTTCTCCCAGGAGTGGGACATGGCTAATGCAATCTATGCATTTTTCAGCATCAGCACGGATTATTAGAAGCAGCCATATCTGGTCCTCAGTTCAGGTTGGCATTCAATTCCAGCTGGTACAAAATGTTGCCTTCTGTATGGTTGAAGCCACTGCAGGCATGCAGAGCTTCTGCTGTAGTCCCTTCTCTAGCTCACAGGTAGTCTGTGACATCAGTTCAAAGTCTCATTTTTCAAAGAAGCTGAAGGATTGAATCCCTGCACCATGAAGGACCAAATTTCAATCTGTGACCTCTGTTGACAGCTAAGCTCCTCTGAGAACTGCCAACAAAACAACTCTGATCAAAGGGAAGTCTGTGCAAATTATTCGAGTGGGGAGCAAGTGCAGTCCCAAGCCTGGGGGGCTCTGAAGGTTGTCACTAGGCTTTCCTTGGAGACAACTTTACTGCCACCATTGACACAAACAATACAAAAACCTTTATTCTCCCCACCCCATGCCCTCATTCCCTCCTCCCCTCCAAAAAGAACAGTCAGCCATGCAGAGTGCTGACCCCAAAAAAAGGAAGCTGCCAGAGGCCCCACAAACTCTATGTGGGATTTAATGACTTTCTTTACATGAAAAAGTTCTTGGAGGCTGCACTACTGGATGTGATTTAAACTCTACAAAGAAGCAGGAGCACTTGACCCTGACTTTCTAGGTCAACTGTCAAAGAAATAACCCTAATTTCTTGCACTCTGGAAATGAATGCTGAATAAGACAACTGCACCGATGAGGAGCGCAGCTTATAGATGCAGATGAAGATAAACCACCCAACTCCAACTTAATTCTAACATCAAATACAGTTCCAGAGCTCACTCCAAAAGTAGTGTCACTATACCTGTGTCATTTTCAGTGCCCCGGGGAGAGCTATGTAAAGTGTTGCAACTGAAGAATTCACGTGCAAGCCTTGGGTTCTCCTGTGGCTTTCCTAACACCAAAATACCTGATCTTACACCTTAATTTTCCCTCCAGTGTTGGAAGGATTAGAGGGAGTCATGAAGGAGCAATAATTCAGTGGATTAAATATACATGCATGTGTGTATATATACAGAGAGAGAAAAAGAGAAACTGCAAAATCCATGAGCCAATTACAGCTTACTTTTTTCCACTTCCATCTTTTTCAATTTATAATGTAAAATAGGCCTTAAGCTCCAACTCCAAAATACTCATTGCAGTAATTCCCTCTAGCAATGAATCATTATATTCTGCTTGCATTCTCACTTCAAATGGGAGGTATCAAGCTGCAAACATAGAACTGGGGTTAAAGAAAGGTATTCCCATTTTGCTCAGAATGGCATTCCTGGAAGTATTTTCTGCCATGTAAAAGCTGTGAATTGTATTTGAAATTTTCACTGAAATTTCAGCGTGGAAAAATCTATTATTTCTGGAGCCTTTGTAGGTGATATTTTCTCTTGACTCCAGTATAAGGCATGCAGTAAGACCACAAAACCACAAATCGCAAAATCACTGAGTGCTGGTGGGAAGCAAGGAGAGGCTGCTGTGATGAAAAACTGAGAGATACCAAAAAAGGACCATCTTGGTAACAGGTGTGACCTCACTTGTGATGTCAGCAGCCAAATATTGGTGATAATCTTCCACTGAAAGTTAATAGAAATCAAGCATCAAAAGGTAAAAAATTGTATTAGGATCATGCTTGCAGCTGCATTCAGGATAACACACTGATGTTTTTGCCATGCTAACAACGCTAATCAATTAACAAATGTTCCAGGCCAGACTAGCAACTGAAAAAAGAGATGCTAATCCAGTCTCTGAAGTGCTGCAGTGCATGAAGTGTGGGCTCACTCCATATGTTCTCTCCCTCCTTGCAGAGTAAACGTCAGCGTTGCTTTTTGCATGTCTAATGACAGTTTTCTACAACCCACTGAGCCTAGGAAATATTAGAGGAGCTATGACTGATTAAATTCAACTGGAGTGAGGCCAACTCATCCCACCATTCTTCAAAATTGGTGGAGAACGTACACCAGTAAGAGGTGCAGGTAGTAAGTTTGGCAGCGCTAAACAAGGTTGTCACCCTGCTTAAAGATTTCCCCAAAGAGGCAGTCCCACGTGTGTTTGTGCCTCAGCCCCTGCCACTCCACCATCCCAGGCCTTAACACTTGTTGCTGGCCCCTGCACTACACCCATCCTCACCCTGATCTCCCTACAATTGGATTAAGTACTTTACAGAGCAAATAAATTACAGGAGGCTATGAATCATGAAGCTATTATTCCTTCAAGGGTTCCTGTTCTAATTCAGAGCAGAAACCTTCTAATGATGCCATCAGCTGCAAGAAAGGAAGCCTGAGTCATCATAGTCCCTGGATATAATGATACGTGTGCAATACACAATTGCCTTTTTGTTTAGATAAGCTGGATTTGTTACTCGTGAGCTCTCTGACTGCCTGTAAAGAGGAGGAATTGCTTTGATACTTGCCTCCACTGCAAGCTGAGAGCCAACGTGCTGTAATGCACCCACTCTTTTCCTTCCACTTAAGTGCTGCGAGATGGATCACAAATGGCAATTTGCAAATCATGAAAAATGTGCCTTGTTTGTGCCCAGCACAGTTCTATCATGCACCTACTCCATCTCCACAGACCCCAGCCCATCTCCCTCCCTGCCTTCCTTACTAGGAGTGGTTATGTGAGTCAGGAACGCAACAGCTCACGCACAGGCTTTCCATGCTCAGCTCTGCCATGTGGCTCTGCTGTCTCTATGGTCCAGTACTGGGAGAGGTCATAGCAGCTACAGCACCAAACTTGTGGGCTGGCATCCTCAGATTGGCATTCAAAACATGTGCTAAGGGCCCATGAACTCCATGTCTCATGGGAAGAGGAGGTCAGTATGTCAGAACAGCCTGAATATGGCACTGAGCAATGTAGTGAGCATGTGGCTGAACGGGGCTTAACACTTTGGGGTTTTCTGTTTTTTGAGAGAGTAGGAGTGGTCTCCCCAGCACTACAGGGAGAAGTTCCCATTCCCTCTTTCCAAGGATGTAAAGTAAGTTTGCCCCTATCCAGTGGTGGCTTTGGGGCATCCTTTTCCTGGTGGAAAGCCCAAGTTTGCTTCCCTGCCTAGTAAAGACAGAATCATATCTATCTTTCTTTCTCAACAGTTGAGTTGCTTAAAAGTGTGCCCATCTTCAAGGCTTTCCCAGCCATTATCCAACATAGGGCACAAGGCAGATGGGAATGGTCAATCATCAGGACAGACAGAAAGGAAGTACAAGGGACTGTTGCTCTCTACTCCACTGATCAGAGCATTTGCCTGGGCGGGGAGAATATCTGGATTTGGCACTTTACCCTAAACAGTTGTTGAAACAGTAGGTAACAGTTTCCCAAGGCAGAGCTAATTAGCTTGGTCACATTAATATGACTCGAATGCCTTCAAACTGGAGCTGGCATCTCAATGCGGTGCTGCATTGTGGAGACACCCAAATGGCAAACAGCTGTCTCCAATGCCTCTAGGCAAGTCCATCATTGTTATAGGAAGTGCCATACAACAGAAGAGGACAGAGCATGTATGGAAAACATACATGTTTTTCCTTTGCTCAGATTCCCCAAGTGAGTGGCAGTGCTCCAACAGACCCTCTGATACATGCTTCTAGGGGTCTTCTAAAAAATATGTACTCATGTCTTTCATAAGCTTAACTGCATTTTGTTAAGCAAATCCTTGCTTACTACTTACCTTTCAATGTCTGTTGCTTACTTCTTGCCTTTTAATGTCTGTTGCTAACTTATTGTCTCTTGTCTGCACCTCCTTTTGCAGACGCCCACAAGAGTTGCTCAGAGACTGGGAGGCAATGCCCAGTAGAAAAATTTTCCCTACCTTTTCCTTGCAGTAGGCAGCTTCTCGACCACCTTTAATAGCTGTGGGATTGGACCCCTTTTTGTTAGTGTTTTGACCAGGCTTGCCAAAAGCTTCAGCGTAGGAATTGCAAATGTTCATCTTTTGATCAACTGCCAAATGCTTCTTCAGAAACAAGGAGAGGGCTGGCTGTTTAGTGAAGCCAGCCTGCATGCTGAACTGCAGCTTTTCAGTGCCCACATTTTAGATTGCACCCTTGTTCAGAGTGCGGCAACCAGAGGCCATAAATTACAGAAAGCTATGAAGCACAATCCCAAAAAAATCAGAATAAAATTCAGGAGTATTTTTCTTCCCTGCCCTGCGTATGTTTCCTATAGATCACAGCAGTAAGAAAGAAGCATGTACACCCTAAGAACAGTCCTTCTTTTGCTGAGAGTCTAAGTCCTTCAAACCTGTTTTAAATTGTTAAAGCATTTGAGATGTAGCCAGGTCATTATGCACTGAGATAAGTTATAGGGTATGTAAATAATAAAAATAAAAATATAAGTGTGTAACCCTATTTTATAAAGACCTGCTTTCCATACAGGTTGTACGCATTGTGGTCATTCTGTTGGAGCCAAGGGAACTGCTCAGAGCGTGCAAAGTTAAGCATTTGTGTAAGCCCTTCCAAGATCAGGGTTTTAAGGCAAAATTAGGGATAAAAAAAGGATGAAGAAAAAGCCTTTACAGTGTGTGGTTGGTATGGGATTTTCAAATATTCATATCTCAGTTAAATAAAAATCAATTTCCTTCACAATAAGGCTGGGCATTGCAACTTAGGCATAGCTATTTCCATGGTAAATCACAGTTATCAACTGTCAGCCATTTTGCCTGTAAGAGTTGTTGAAAAGGGTCAGGAGATACAATGGGAGAAATATATTCTTCTTCTCATTCTCACTAGAAAATGGTCTGAATACTTTATATGTACACTTTTCAAAACTATTCACCAAGCATGGCAAATTTTAGCCTAGAAGGTGGATGTTTCAAAGGCTACAACTATTGGAAAATACAGTTTTATAATAAAAAATATTTTTCCATCTTAAATACAGAACTAGTTGTCACTTACCTTAATACCTGGTATATGGTTTTGTAAACACACAAATAACATATAATTTTGAATCTTGTACTTTGATTCTAGGCTTTTAAGATTTCTAGGAAGAAAAAAGTAACCAAATATGAAGGAATATGATGCGAATTCAAGGGCATTTTTCCATTCAGTTCTAAAGCACAAGAAGCATAAAGGTATCAGGGTTCGCACGTGCTGTAAGAACTGATAAGGCATTGGCTTACTTGGTTTACAGTGGGGTCATTCTGCTATAATCTTGCAAGAATTTTAAAGTGATAAATGTAAAGGAGTTTCTCATGCCTTTTTCTACACTAAACAAGAGACCCCAACATCACAAACCGTATTCTTCAATTTGGGCACAGGTCTCTGCTGTGTTGCAAAAGCTTCTTTGGAAGATCAGCTCTAACAGCAAAGGAAAAAAACAGTGCCTTAAACTCCAGAAGGAAAGCTAGTATTCTGTCTCTGAGAAAGAAGCCCTCACCACCACAGAAAGCAAACACTCATCCTCACACCGAACTCCATCTGGTTAGTGCTCAAACTAATTTAAATCTTTGGGGGGTTTTTACACTGCAGTGTTCCAGCTAAGTTATTTTCTGTAGTCACAAGAGTCAATACACCTGCTGAAGTCAGTGGAAAACCTCCTACCAACTGAATGGGAAGTGGTCGATCTTACGATGAACGCTGGGGGTGATAGGATGAACAGTGTGAAATGGCAGCAGATACGTTGGTTACATGTGTCACAGCCACAGTTAATCACAGTAGGATTTGGCTCACTGTGGTATCCTGAGGTTGTATCTGTATGTCTGTATACATGTAGCTGAACATGACTTTTAGTCCTCTGGTCATGATAGCTCCCCTACTTCAAGGTGATGTTCTGCCCGCTACTTGTTATGAACCCATACAGTATTTGGTAGGAATTCTTTTTTTTAATTTTAATGGAAGGTACAGTGTGATTCCTTGCGGCAGGAGATCTGCTCCATAGGAAAGCTTGGTCCTTTGGAAACATAGGATTGCAGGAGCGGGCTGGAAATTAGGACCATGCGTGGCAATCAGTTAGCTGAGGGGAATGTGCTCAAGCTTGTAGGTCACTAACCCTGGGAGGACAGGGAGTGTGAATAGACACAACGATTAACATGATGAGTCATGCTGAGAGAGCATAGGGGAGTGGGGGACGGATGGGCCAAGGAAAGGTAACACCTTACTGTTAATTGATGGTAGTTAACCACCAATCGGGGATTGCCTAGTATGCAATGCTTAGCTTCAAGAACCAATCTGTGCAAAATGTGCAGCTTCTGAAAGTATATATAAACTCGTGTTTCTGTACAATAAATAGACATTTGCTTGCATCAAGCTGCGTCCTGTCTCTCCATCGCAGCATAGGATGGCCACTTTTCAGAATCACACACAAACTTCAGCTTCTGCCAGATACAGTTTCTCAGCCAGAACCAAAGTAGCTATGGAGAAATGACAGAAATGGCAACAAGCTTGACTGTCCTTCCTAATGACTCGGCAGTACACAGGACCAGAGGATATAATTCTAAATCTGCTCCAGGGAAACAGAACTTGCCTTCATTTGCTTTGTATGTCAGGAGAGAAATGCTACCTTCTTTGTCAAGATATGTAAGTCCACCTGAAGTGCCAAAGATTTTCTCTGCTGATCTTTGATTCCCTGTTCTCTCAGAATAAATGTATTCTGTAATGTCAAAGAAAAATGTAATTCTTGGCCATTTGCACATTGGCCCGAATAACAATTTCATGCAGATAGGTGTGAAATACAGGAGCTGACACAGTAGAGCTGCAGTCCGCCTAGTCCACTGTCCTACACCTGACAGTCATGGATGCACAGTTGTATCTAAGGAGGCAGCCCCAGTCCCACCCTCAGCTCAGAACCATTGCACCTTTCTTCCAACAATGCCTCAAAGCTTTCACAGGCACTGGGGATCTCACACCCTGCCTGCACGAGAGCTGCATCCCTCGCTTATATTATGCAAACAGTGGTCTCACAGACTCACTGCCAGGTGACAGGATGGCAGGGAAAATACTTTTTCAGAACAGAGGTTCACAACCAAAAGAAGAAATATCACACTGTACAACCTTTGGCAGGTACCACAGTAGCAGCCATAACACTACAGCTGTCAGTAGCATTTTTTTGCTCTCCACTAGACCTTGTACTGCTTTGGAGTGGCTAAGGTGGTAATAATGGCACCTCTGTTGCCATCTGGGAGTATGAGGAGTTTAGCATGTGGCAGACTTTGCACGGATGCAAAGTGACATTCAAGTCAGATCTAGCCCTAGGGTAGAGAAACAGAAAGTCAATTCAGGCAAATAATATTGAGTGATTTTAATACATTTGTTGTTCTTAGTCTTTTTTTTATCCTTGTTGGTATAATTGATCCTTTAGAAATTAAAAAGGAAAGATTCAGCAAATTCATTTTGGGTTATAATGAATAACAGCTTTTGGGATGATTGCAAAGTGACTGAATTAGGACAAAATATAAATTTGCAGATGCACACAGAGAAAAAGAATAAGGAGAAATGGAAATTATGAAGTAACATTTATGATTTATGAAAAATTCTTCATTTTACTGCTAATCATAATGGACTCCTGCTGCTTATAACCTTATTGTAATCAAAGGGGTATATTCATTTCTTGCATAGTTATGTGCACATAACTCCTATTGAAGCTAATAAGTGTTATGTGCTTGCTGTGAGGGGCAAAGAGGTGCCACACAATTAAATCATTTGCTATAGCTGCATTGTAAATGGTAAAAACAGCCTAGAATGTTATAGTTATAGATAACATTGCCCATTTTTAATTTTAAAAAGGATGTATAGCATTGGCCCTTTGGCCTTGTGCTTAGGGGAAGACAGAAATGGTCACAGGCATTGGAGACAGTCGAAGAGTAGGTTTCTGTGCATGGTTGAGCTCTCCACAGGCTTCCAGCAAGTCTTGCTACATGATGTAAGGAGACTACTTAACCAATTTTCAAAAAAACTTTCTATGGGTGCCTGCAGGGCTGAGTAAAAGTAAAAAGTAAAAAAAAAAAGCTTCACCATGCCATGGAAGAATTGGATCTTGGTGGGACCAGACACCTTGCTGAAAATACCATAGGTTGCAACTCTGAAGAAACAGCAGAAATGTCTGCATTGATCAGCAGGAAATGAACATCCTCTTTTCAAGGGTATTAAGGAACCTGCAAGTAATTGCATATCTTGGTTTGTTATATTTTAGATGTGATCCATTGGTCAGGGTCTGACATGAGAGCTCAAACCAGTGGCAGGCATTCACCTGGAACAGTTATTTATGTGTTCCTTTCTGGGAAAAGTGTGTGCAGTTTCGCTTTGACAGTGTAACCACAGCTGCAGGTAAACTGGAAGAGGATCATATTTATATATAAATAGTGCCATTTTGGACATATCATTTCAATTTGGTATGGCAGGCTGAGTTGATCTTTCAATATTAAAAGCCAAAATGGGGTAGCATAGCTATTTGATTACAGCTAAAAGTTCTTTTGATAATGCTTAACCAAAATACTTCCATCGTGCTGACAGATCATTTCACACAAGGTGATGCAGATGGAGTTAATACATCCTAAAAAAATACTTGGATTTTGGTAAATTATTAATTTCTAAAATAAAACCAAGTAATAGTCTCCAGTCCTACAGCAGTATTTTCCAAACTTTTGTGTTTCCTGAAAGTAAACAATATAAAAAGAAAATAATGAAAACTTCACAAACCTGGACAAGGGACTATGCGCTTAGATATAACAGATAGTGAAGAAACAACTCATCATAGTACAGTTTAATGTGTATAGAAGTGTTTGAAGGACCGCTATCTCAGACTGCTGTGCTTCACACAGTCCCAGGATGTCCTGACATGAGTATTCGTGAATACAGCAGTCACAGGGCACCTTAGGAAAGCAGATAATGCAGAAACCAGAAAAAAGCAGGTTCCAAAGGTGAATTCTTCAGAAATTTGGTGACCTTTTTGAGTTTAGACAGCCTGATTTGGAACAAAAGCCACCTTGTGGTGTGATTGAAGTCACAGCAGAACTACCCTTCCCTCTTCTTCGTCTTAGAAATCAGCATCATCGTCTTCTCATGTGATACACAGCATTTAATGAAGTTGTTTCTACCAGTAATTAAAGCAGCCAAATCTTCAGTGCTTACATAGCACAGACAAGACCATGAATGTTACAATCTGGAAATAAGGACAAATATCCAAATACCTGTTTAGTTAATGAAATAAGTGGCGCTTATTCTCAGATGTGCCAGACCACCCAAGGCTCCTGTTCAGTTGCTTTCAGAGGCTGTGGACAAACATCCTCCTTCAGATCCAGCTGCACGGCTGGATGTCACCACTGCAGCTGCTCACCTGTGGTGTCCCCTGTCCTCCTTTTCCCACCCCTTCCCTCCCCTAGTGTTAAGCCCCCTTTTGAACCAGGCTACACCGCAGTTTGTGTCAGCATTCCAAGCAAATTCATCCAGGTTAGTTCAACCGGTTTAAACAGGAGGTGGCAGTAGTGACTGTAGCCCTGAGAGGTACCAGTCTTTGGACAGCAAGGTAAGGATGATGGCCAGCTGGCAGCAGCCTGGGAGCTGATGAAGAAAACTAAGAAGCCCAGGTGCAGAACAAAGGTAAAGTACCAGTTCAGACCTAATTGATCCTTTTGTGGTGCCGTGTATGGAAAAAAAAAAAAAAAAAAAAAAAGCAAGACTATCTGCACTGCTTGCTCCCACAGGTCAGACCTGCTGATCTCATGCCATCCTGGTTTTACAGCTTCTCCCACAATCTGAGGTGTCTCACCTGCCATGAATGGAAATACACAGTTCAAGTATGGCTGCCATTCTTCCACAATACCTGGAGAACATCTTTTATTCCTCTGCCTGTAAATGCTGTACCAGTGACCTTTGAGATTCTTGTTTATTTGATGTTTTTCAGACAAACATAGCTAGCCAAGCATCATTGCTTAACACAATCAGTCCAGAAAGAAGTGGATTTGCTGCCTCCAAGATACACACTTAGCACCTGTGATGCAACCAGGGAGCACCTAACTCCTCATGTGTGGTGCCTTCCTGTCCAGGAAATCTCAGTCAGAACTGTGGCAGCATCACCTGGATAGCACATACAACTCAGAAAGCTTGACTGGTCCCAAAACCACTGGTTGTACTACATTTGGGGATGCAGCATTTGCACCTGCAAAACATATTCTGTTTTGGCGGTGTCTTTGAACAGCAAATCCTGTATCCCTTCTCATTTAGGAGATGATTCAGACTAACTTTCTCCTCCTCTCTCCCCTTTGCCCAACCCCAGCTGTTTGAAGATGCTGTCATGCAGCATGTGCTAATCAAATAACATGTCAAAACGGTGACATGACAAAATAGTAGCACCCATGTGACAAACTCCCCATCTTGCATCCCCATCTTTGGGGAGCTGTGCTCAGTGGTGCATGAAGCATAGCGGCAGCTTTCTCATCAAGTGAAGCTCAGCTGCAGAGACGTTGGGAGTCTCCATCTAAACCAGCAGACCAGGCTGAAGAGCTGGGGTGTGGGAGGGAGTGCAGTCCATGAGAAATTGAATCAAGAACGTATTAACTAAAGTCACCTTGCTTTCAGTGAGGACAGGTCATAATCATCCCTGAGTCCCAGTGGGAACATAAGAGCTTAAATAATGAATCTCCAAGTCTCCTCAGTGAGGTACAGTAATGTGACACCTCTTTCTCCTCCCCAGCTTGTCCACTGCGGCAGATTGATTCCCAAGAAATTGCAGTGAACTTACAGATTCTTCTCTAGTACAGGGAGGGGGAAGGAGCAAGCACCATGGAGCTATCCTTACATTTTCAATCACCTCCTGTCCTGCCCCAGACAGCTGTGCAGTTGTGATGGAGACTGTTAAAAAGTGACTGTATCCTGCTCCAGAGCTAGCTGCATTCAGAGGCGAGTGAAATCTGGGCTTCTTTCAGTCTCAGTGTCCTCTGGATTAAAAATTGAAATGTTAACTTTTCTCATAACCTCAAGAAAGATTTAAACAATTTGAAACCTCAGACAGTTTCAGAGAGGGATTTTGCAATTGTGCTATCAGTCACAGTTACTCCTCATAACCCTAAGGAAGACAGGGCAAAGGTTTATAGTAACAAGTAGCACTTTTGTGTATAGAGACATTGATTCTTATTTCCACTGCCCTTACAATGGTCAGGATGTTGAAGTGAAAGTAATATTATTTTTGCACAAATTTTCCTTGCTGCTACATCAGGGATGGACTTACAGGGCGAAGAGTTGATGGGACTGTAGCTCTGCTTACAGCATGTACTGGATGCCCTGTATACCCTTAGCCACAGGCTGAGGAGTGGCTGCTCCTCTTTCCCCACTTTCTTAGACTGTGGTCACATTCCACTCAACGCTACACTGCAAAATTTTCAAAAGACCTTTCTGTAAATGAGAACAAAAGGCCACATACTTGTTCTTTAGATCAGTCCCTCTTTTTTGGTTTGTTTGTTTGTTTGTTTGTTTGTTTTGCAAATGGCAATGAAAAACATTTCTATAGTCACAATTGTGTTACAGAGTTCTTCTTGGAAACTTTCTAGAGAGGGATTAGAGAGCAGAAATTATCTTCTTGTGGTCGATAGAACCTGCATGTTCCACGGTGCCTTGAAGGCTTCTATCCCCATTATACAAAATGATGATTCTTCTTTAAGAAGCTCTAATAAATTCTCTTTAAGAAGCTCCAATAAATTCTCCTCAAATTAAGATTTTCTGCTGTCCATGTACAATGTTACTAATTTCCTTTGTACAAGAAGAAAAACCATTAAGCAGAGGTATGAAGGACACCTACAGTATTCCTCCTTTATGACTCATGTCTGCCCATCTTTACAACCTTTTCTTCTGGACTCACTATTTGAAGTCTTTTTTGCTCTTCCCTTTCCAGAAAATTTTCACACTCTCAATGGCCTGATTTGCTAGGGCAAATTCATCTAATTCACTGTAATTAGGAGCATGGTAAACTTCTATTCGTGTACAAAAGATGAAAGGTAACAGCTAGCAAGTGATTATTTCTATCAGTAGGCTTCTGTATAGTATTTCAGACAAAACATTCCTGCTCTTAATAGCTTGAATTTCACAAAAGAAATCCATGGTAACTTGATCAACAGTGTCTGAATCTTTTCACAAGCTGGATGCTTTTCAAGAAATAATGATATTTGAATCATCTTTCTTAATGAAGAAGACAGCATCAATACAGTGTGCCAGTTCTGTTGCTTAGCCACTAAAAGCTGGCACTGGCTCCACGTTAGGGTTGCTCACTTGTTGACTGCAGGGTGCTGAGGCCCTGATCCAAGAAAGTAATGAAGCACGTGTGCCTAAACATAAGCCTGAAGGTAATCCTTCAGACTACCTCATGTTCAGTGAACATGAGCTCCTGCTCCAAGTACATCTCAGAAACAGGATGGGAAAGCCAGGAGGGAAAGGAGATGGGTGTTACTGCAAACACCAATGGATCCCAATGTGGGAAGAGCTGACATTACGCAGCACCTAGAGTGGTGGCCTCCTGAGCAGATCCAGGATACTCAAATCATTCACATCAGTGTTCTTAATTGTCTGGAGGATCAGGAAGCCCAAAGCCATTGTACTGATCTGCACTACACTGGACTGCTCTAACTGGCACGTCTAAGCACAATAAGCCCAGTGGAGCAGGGATCCTGTTGCTAGTTCTGCTATTCTTCCAGTGAGATCTATGACAATCAGCCTGAAATTGCTAATTTAAAAGGATCCCTGAATCTTTTTGAAAAAAACTTTGGCTTGAAGCAATGGGGTTTGGCCACAGAAACCACAGACCTCAAAGTTTCCAGATTGAGGAAAATCTCTGATAACTGTTGGGAGCTTATGGCTCTGCAGAGACCCGGTAAAATGGGAGTATGCCTGTGCAACATCAGTCTGCACAAGAGGGAGCATGCAAATAGCTTGGATGCAGTAAGCTAGGCACACCTCAGTTTGTGGGGACAGTCTTAAAGGAAGAAATTGTTGCATTTTATTTCAAGTTAATTGTGTGCGTATTTCTCATCAGTATCCAATGGTCAGACTAGAATATTGGAAACTTCTCCTTTCTTTTTTTTTTTTTTCTGCTCAGCTGCATTCCTATTCTTTGCAGAGGCAAAATCACTCATGAATCTTAAACAGCTTTTGCACAGAATCACTTCAACTAATGAAAAAACAGAGAAGATTGCCATAATCTCTTGAAACTAAGGAGTAATACAGAGCACTGATTCCATCAGGGTGAGGAAGAAAGAAAGGCATGAGAAAGATGGTCAGGTGCATGATGAATTTTTTGCAATATATACCTTTAAAAAATGTGGGGGAGGGAGAAATGACAGTATTTTAACAATACCATTATTTTACATCATCCTTCTCCTCATTATTTATGGACAGGCTGATGCTGAGATTTAGCACAGGAAACAGTTTTAAGAATCCATATATTCTTGGCTACAGTTCATGCCCTCAGACTGTGCCAGAACTCGAACTGAATGTTAAATATCTAATCTACCTATGCATTTTTAATGCACGCGTTACCAACATATTGAAATAACACTGAGCGCTAATGGCAAGTCTTTTTTTATTTTTTAAACAAATAAAAGGAAGCACCCAGAAACTATATTGAAACAGTAAGTGTGGACAAAACTGGCATACACTGCAAAAACATATGATTTCTTCCCAGAGCTTATGTGCACAGTATAGTAAAAAGCATGGGGTTAGATATGATCACATTTGGGGATAAGGTTTGCTGGACTGGAAGCTCTTCATTTGGAAGATTTAGGCAGGTCTGCAAATTATTCTAGTGCTGCCCCTCTGTGTGCCTTCAGCTAAGCCACTTTAGGTGCATTTGTCACCAAAAGCAGGATGAGTGATGGCTCTTCTGCCAATGCTCCACAGGCTTGCTGTGGAGATGGAAGCCACACCAGCCTGTCAGCTCTCCCACACCAACCTGGGTCAAGAGGAGGGACTCCGGTACAGGCACAGCATCCAGTCTGTGAGGCTTTTCTGGATCCAGACCTTGTGCTAGAGTCCCTGCACAGTACTGCCCTGCACAAGCAGTGCATTTCAAGGCACTAGCTTGGTGAAGGATCTCTAGCCAAGCACTGCTTTAGGTAAACATTTCTTCAGAAGTTACAAGGATAGTCAGAGAAATTACACAGGGGAGGCATCTGTTCTTTCTTCTCATGGTCTTTCTTGTCTAGTTAAGCACTGATGTCTTCAAGGCTAGAGCTCTTCCTTAGTGTTTCTGCAGATAAAGTGCAAGGGATCTTCAATTTCTGTGGCAGCTGCTAAGCACCACTGCAACACTTACTAATTAATAAGACTTAATTGTGTGTATCAAAGAAACTAGCTGACTGGCAGACCCTATGTACCCACTTCTGAAAAGGTATTTACCCCTCTATTATTCTCTCTGCTTATAAATACATATATAAGTGTATATACATATTTCTTTTCCACAGAAAAAGATCTGTGATGGACCATTTAAAAAATAAGATATGTAAGGCTTGAGGCCAATGTTCCTAAACCATGACATTTTCTAGATTTTAAAATGCTGTCTTCCATTTTTAAAATCATTTTGGGAACAAAAATACTACATTTTCATTACTACTCAAGCCTCTAATCCATTAAGCTTTCTTCTTTTTTTTTAACCAGAAAAAGACTTAGTACACGAGGAAGAACTGGAGATCATCTGCTACATAAGCAACTGAAAAGGAAAAAGAGAGAGAGAATCTATATCTCTGGAACGGATGCCCAAACATAGTCCCTTCCTTCCTGCCTTCCTAAAACATACAGCTTAAAGTATTCTTTCAGTTGTATTGCCTTCTGCAATATTCTGCTTTGGTTTTGCCTAATTAATTAATTAATCTAAAACATGCTTGCTCCAGTAGTCAGGACCCAGTTCTTAAGAGTGATGCTTCCTCACTGGCAGAAGGTCTTTCTCCGATAGAAGGGGATGAAACCTTGGCTGGATGAAGCAGTTACAGCTCTGCAGCAGTTAGTTAATGACCTAAACTGGGATCCCTATTCAATAATCCATCACCAAACAGAAATATTTATGCTTCTAATGCAAATACTGTTTCTGGGGTTTTCTTACTTGTTCTGTCACTGAGACACCTGGGAAGTATGAGTACACTGTTACATTTGCATCCCAAAGACAAATGGTATATTTATTTACCTCAGGGAAATTAAGTTCTCAGCTCCTCTCTTTGCCCCAAGGTGTTCAAACCCCATCATCTTCATTTCTGATTTTAGGTGCTGAAAACCTGGCAAGGTGACTTACGCTCCTGATGTTTTAGTTGGATTTTTTTTCTGGGAACATGATATGTATTTTGTCCTTGTTTCCTCTGGCAAACCTGGTACCATGAAAACACTGTGACAGGAAGAAGTACCCCAGTTGCCTAAAGAGTAAGCACCTAGTTCTCAGCACCAGCTAAAGTTACCTGGAATGAATCCCACCGTAGTCACTGCTTCCTTCTGGGTAGCTCAAAGCTACCTGTTAGAAGCTGTTCACGCTGTGCTAGCAGTCTCACTTCAATCAATGCAACACCTCACATAGTGAGACATGACCCAGCTAGAGGCAGAACTGATTTCCCTGTTCTTTAAATCAATAAATTCTGCCACTGATTTTCCTTAGGACCAAAATATTTCTTTATCTTTAGCATAATGATATAAGCATGGCCTTGCTGGGTAAAAGCAAAGGTCTGAGCAGCTTGACAGATGAAAAACAGTGTGTTGGAAGCAAGGCCGGGCTACAGTGATTATCCCCATATGCCTTTCCAGCAGCTAGAAACTTTATTTCTTGAGCTTATAGCTGTGCCTACATCACTCAAAAAATACAACCTTTGTCTGGCCTAATGCCAACAGCTTTATTTAATTTCTGTTGATTTAATTTCATTACCTTTAGGTTTTCAGAATTTCCTGTGGCAATGAGTTCCACAGTACTGTTGTCTCATCAATATTTACAGTATTTCTTTTAAGCCTGCTGTCTAATAAATTGTTCCCTCCCTCCAGTGAACCTTGTCATCTTCATGAAGTTTCTGGTTCCATATTTTTCACACCTACCTCATACTGTATTTTTTATTCTGCCAGGAGACCAGAACTGCAGATAGCATTCAAGATGTGAGCACAACATAGGTTTGCATAGTAACAAAAAGTATGTCTTTTACCATGTTGTCTATTTCTTTCCTAATAATTTCTAATAATCCATTTGTCTTTTCAACCACTGCTAGCTTGGAGCTGATGTTTTTGAAGAGTTATGTGCAATGATTCCTATATCTGTCTTCTGAGTGGTAATAGCTCATTTAGAGTCCATCACTGTGAACGTATAGTTAAGGTTGTTTTCCTCCATGTGCATTACTTTGCATTTATTGACACTGAATTTCATCTGCCATTTTATTACCCATTCACTCAATTTCTTGAGCTCCTTCTGCAAGCCTTCACAAACAGTTTGAGCTTTGACTGTTGTAAATAACGTGATGTCAGCAGCTGGCTATGCCTACTCACTGCTCACCTCTTTTGCAAAGAGAGTGTTCAGAGGCATGCTGTGCCTGTGGGACCCCACCAGCTACCCCCCTCTCCTGTGGAGCTGCCCCTACTAAGGTCTCCAAGCTGACAGTCTCCAAACTGCCCTGTACCTCAGGGGCACCCAGACTGCCCTGCATCTCAGGGGCACCCAACCTGCCCTGCATCTCAGGGACACCCAGGCCACGTCGCTTTCCCCTGGTCCCCCCAGGGACCCGTGTTCATCCACGGCTTCTCCCCCTCCTAAAACTCATTCTGGCCATTCCCACAGCCAGGCCTCCTAGTCCCAGCGCAGCGCGGGGAGGCGAGCAGCACAGGTATAATTTGCTTCCCGCCCGGGCCCCCCGAAGAAGCGCCCCCGGCCCCCGGCGCCCCCTCGGCCCCAGGACGGCGCCCCGCGTTCTTGCTCGGCGCGGCCCGGCCGTGCGCACGGCGCCCCCTAGCGGCGGCCGCCCTGCATGGCGCCCGGCGCCACCCCAGCCCGGGCCGGCGGGACCCCGGCGCGCCTCGGCGGGACTTAGGGCGCCAGCCGGGAACCGGCGGCGGGGCGGGAAGGTGGCGGGGGGGGGGGTGTGCCAGCCCTGCGGCGGGGGGGCGGCATGACAGGCCTCCGGGATTGCACGGGCAGTGCTGGAGGCACTCCGAGGCGAACGTTTGGAGCTAAGTCTGTTGGCGCTACTTATCTTTCCGGATCCCTGCGAGCAGCATCCGCCGTTCCCTGCCGCACTCGCTGCCATAGTCCTTCCCCCGCCATGGCACTGTCACTGCGCTTTGCAGTTTATGTGGGTCCCAGCAACGGTGGGAGATGAATGCTTTTACGGGGCCAGGGGGACCCAACAAATCCGGTTTGCTGTTCTGTTCCCATCTACCCCAAAGGGAGGTGGGAGAAGAAAATTAAGCCGAAGCTCGAAGAAGAGGAAGCCCAGGATCCTGCCAGGGTAGTACTTTTCACCTCGGAGCTTATGTGCCGTAATGCAGCGCGCAGTGCTTCTGTTAGCATGCTGCTAACTGCTGGCAGGCGCTGTCTGTGCTGTACAGACCGAGAAAAGCTGAGAAAGAAGCAGCATTCTAGTTAATTCTTCATTTGCTCAGAGGAAGGGCACTGAGAATGGAGGGTTCACCTCTCTCACCCTGGGCAGCACTGTATGTTGATGCAAAAGCCAGTGTTTTAAGAGATAACTACTTCAACAGGCTCACGCTATGGAACAGGACCAAGTAGCCTGCTTGGGAGTCTGTGTTGACTGAGAGGATAGTTCCATGGGTGTTAGAAGCAGCACCTCAGTACAGCAAAGTTCAGCACAATCCTACCTGGAGCATGTTAGCCCATACATCTCTGCATTGCATGGTGCTGACATGCCCTGATGCACCTAGAAGGAAGTTCACATACAAATGTTTAAACTACAGCCATGGTTTAGCTCGTCTCAGTACAACACATTCCACCAAGGGCAACATGAAGACATAACAAGATTTTTGCAACATATTTTTTTTTTCATAAAATCACACATGAATTGAGCACCTCTCATTTTACAACAGAGAAGTGTCTCCTGTACTTTTATAACACCTAGCACAAGGAGGTTCTTAGTTGCTAAAGGAGAGGTGAGCTGTAAACTCAGCCCAGTGCCTTGAGAAGTTCAGGTCGAAGATACATTTTTCATAATTAAATACAGACTGCAAACTCAGTAAATAATATGACTACAGTCCCCACATAAATAGAAAATTGCATTAGTTTGGAGAATGTTTCCAAGCCTACAGCTCCCAGCCTTTATTTGTGACTGCAGGATACTGGTCTGAAGGCTACATCTCAGATTCTGCATGGAAAGGACACACTGCAAGGTTGAACACAGCCATGATGTGAAGGAGGGCCTGTGAAGACACAGCCATTCCCTTTTCCCCTGACCTAGTGCATGACCTCAGGTACCAAATGAGGTTTTAAATCATCCTTGATCAGAAAGCTTTGTAACAGTTGAAATTGTAAGCTAAAAAGCAAAACCTCACCTGATCGATATCCCAGGCCAGCCAACAAATGAATCAGGTACATTGCACAAATTGCCAATGGCTTCACTCCATTTGTCTGTGTTCCTCCAAATGCTTCTATTGCACTGTATTAGTGTGAGGCAAACCCTATTGCTTTTCTCAGCCACGAACTAAGTCTATACGAGCAATGCAGAAAGTGCATTAGCCTTTTTTCCTCCACGTGTAAAGGTCTCTAGTGCACCTGGAAGTCCAGTACTTGAGCTGTGGTCCAGGGATACTCAGCCAGCACCCCAGGCAGGAATCTTGACTGCATGGATCATAAAAAGTACACAGGTCATTTGTTGATCATGTTTTGTCATGCGGAAGGTGGCAAAGCAAATGCTTGTTGTCATTCTATTTCTCAGGAAGCAAATAAAAATACTCTCAAGCTGCACTCCTCACAGCTTCCTCATCACAGCCACAAGCCTGAGCAAACCCACTCTCTCTGTGTCTTTAAAACACTCTGTATGTATTTGGTCTTCTAAAAGGTTACCAGAAAGATTCGTCAACAATTCACCGTGGAGACAGAAGGGGGAGGAGAAGCTAGCCATTGGGACTAAGGAGCAACTGCACACTGAGCAGGCACAGGTCAGGTTAAGCAACCAGCTTGCACATGAGGTTTAAGAGGTTGTTTCCCCATCTTTCTCCCTGCTCCAGCTGCAAAGAGAAGAGATAATGCAAGCTGGTAAAAAAAGTGGAGCCTGGCAGAGTCCACAGACTAAGGACCCTTGCACTCTCTTTGCACTGAAGTATCCTGGTTTGATCAGCTCAGTTACACATGGTGAAAAGTTCTTAATGGAAAGATTTTTGCGGAAGGCAGAGACTTTTTTTTTTGAGGGTGGTGCAGGAAATAAAAGATTATGCTGCAGTTCTCCTTCATTCTCTGTATGCCCATTATCTAGGCTGATATTAACTGTACAGAGCCACCTGTGGATGCTCCACATGAACAGCTACACTATTTCCACATCCAAAGAGGACATTGGCATGGTGATACCTGGTCCTGAGTGGGACATTGTCTCTGTTGGACATTGGCTGGAACACGTCTGCACTGACATGGTCTCTCACTGCATCCTCTTCTCTGCTGCAACCTGCCTGTATGCTCTCTACCCTATTTCAAATGCATTCAGTGCCAGCTGTTTTACTGCTTTTTGTGAATTGTGTTATGCCATCTGTATCACTATTACTTTGCATTATCAAGAGAAAAAAGTCCTTGGCTATGTAATGACTCTGTGGTTGGGGGTTTTTGTGTGTGTGTGTGTGCAATTTTTTTACTGCTGTGTAGCTGTGATGAATACAGGTGGAGCCAACTGAATATTTAGCCATTTAGCTTGCTACGTCTGAGGTGGATTTTTATTGGAATGTGATATTTCTATTATAAACTATAAGCCCCAAGTCCAAAATGTGCATCTTCAGAACTCTTGAATTCAAAATGCAGTCTCATAAAATTAATATTTCAGATGCATTTGGTCATTCTAACATTTGGGTATTAATGAAAAAGCACAGACATGCTGCAAGCTTGATCCAGTCACCATTTCAATCAAAGAAACTTCTTATTTGATTTATGGGAGCCAAGCTGGGCTTGTTTCAACCTTTTTTAAATGTTTAAGTGAAACTATAGATCTTCCGGTACAAGCAGGAGGATGCTTGAATGCAGCATTCAAACTCCTTGGCAGTAGAGTTTTGGTTATTCAGTACAATTTCTAAATAACCAATACCAATGAAACGGGGTCTAGGCATGCTTCCTATGTCACTATTGTTAGTCAAATGACCAATTACATGTTGTAAGCACTGATTTAAAAGCAACAGATTTGAAGATGTAGAAATAATATGATTTTGCATTCCATCGCCTTCACACTTCCTCAAAGGAGTAAAAGAAACTTATTTAAAATAGGACGTGATGGGTAATTACAAACTGACTCTTAACCTCATCCCACCCCTACCGTTAGTGTACTAGCATGTAAACAAAATTTAGAAAAGTATTAAAATAAAACCCAGAACACCAAAGCTGACAGTGACTGTCTTGTCTATTCACCCAGTCATGCCAATAGTGTAGAGACAGCAATTAGTATGTGGCATCTGCAGGGAAGTTCCTGTGGATAAAGCACATACAAGGCTGTACGTGCCTCTGCAGAGCCAGAGGAACAAATTTACGTGATGCCCAGGACAGATTAATGCACAGGCATGCGCCTGGGGCTCCAGCTCTGCCTTGATGACAACAACATCTCTGTTTTCATTATTGGTAAATGCTTTTAGCCCCCCTGGCCATGAAAGCAAGCTGAAAATGGCAACCTGCGTGTCACAGATAGAGCAACATCTGCTTGAATCTGCTGTCAGCAGAGGGAAGGGCTGTACCTAAAGCAAAAACAAAATTACAGGGACTTCCCCCCACCCCCTCTAAATAAATAAAGAAGACAGAAAACGTTTTTTAATTTTAAAAAAAAGCTTCTTTTTTCATTAATTTCATAAAAATAGCAGTGACAATCAGAAAATGTTTCCATTTCTCAAAACTTACTCTCATAGTAATACAACTAAATGGAACGTTGCAGCCATTTAGGTTTATTTTTGGCAGCCTAAACTGGAATAAGCTTCACTATTCGGTCAGAAAGGAAACTCACTGCCCTGTCACATTACCACTAGTGTAAGCAGGGGTGAGGGCAGGGGGACAGACCCTACACCAGCTGCCCCTAACGGCCCTCACCCATCCTTGACCAGATTTCTCTGTGGCGGTGCAAGGTGGCTTCTCAGTGTCTTGCTTTGGCCATGCACAGCTCAGCTGCTCTGCGCTCTGTTGACCTGTGGTGGGGTAAATTTTCATTTTGTCCTCAGTGAGCCGTGGAAACATTTACTGGATCAGAAAATAACACTACTTTTGTAGCCCTTTTCAGTGCCTCCCCAGTGACTGACAGCTCATCACCAAAGGAGGCTGAATGAGCCAGAAGCACACCACGGAGAGGGGTGACCTACCTAGCAGCTCCTGTCTCTTGCTTCCTGCGCTGAAAAATGTCCTTTTGTCCCTTGTCAGAGGTTGCCTGAACCAGGCAATCCTCATCTGCCGCCTGCCCCTCCTCTTCCCCCACCTGCAGCAGAGTGCCGTGACATGTGCCACAGCCACCCTGGCTTTGGTACCTCCTGGGAGTTACAGAGGACACACAATGAACCAAAATGAGCAGAGGGGAGGGGGTTGGGGGCCATGGCTGAGGAAGAAAGAGTTCATGCAAATGAGTCACTTTTCAGGTAATGCATCAGTCCTGCCAGTGAGACAGATCCTCCCACCTTCTGCAGGGGTCCAACCATCTACAAAAGCTTTTAGCATGTCCTGATGCGTCTTGGCTCTTAATGTATGAGCAGAAGCAATCTCAAGTCTGGCATTGCCTTAGCTTTCCAGTACTTGACTCTGCAGCCTCAGCTAATAATGTTCTTTAGATGGACTTTCCGGTATGTGATTTTACGGATAAAAAGCAGACAGTGCACTTGAAAAGAGGCCAGGTTGGCACACAAATACAGAAAGGTTTCTTTCCTACTACAATCTGCAAGTGAAAAAAGAAAAAAACGTGTACAACTATATAGCCCAATTTTCATAGCTTGTGGCAGTGGCACATCAGAAAATACAGAAATATTTTCAAATGTCCGTGGTTATAAAAACAGGGGATGGCTTCCTGCAGGAAATTTATTTGAAATGCATGAAATTGGCTACGTTGGATGTCACCCAGGGGAACAAAACCAGGGCTTTTTTTCTGCCCCAAAGGCATAGGCAGCTTTAGCAGCTAGAGCTAAACTTTGGCTAGAGTGTGTACAGTTCTGGGGCCAGACCACAGAAGCACCTGCAGTCACCTGCAGGGCAGAAGTGTCCATTCCTCTGAAGTCTGAGCTCTTGCACCACTACATGAGTGGAAACACCATGATTCAGAGAGCACCTTAAGACGGAAAAACACCCAAACCATACTTTTGCCCTGTAATTGCACAATTTATTCCAGTATTCAACTCAACCCCCCAGCAGACCCCCACATGCCTGTATAGCTTTGGAGATGTCCTGCCCTTATCCAAACCCTAACGCTGACTTGCTGTTCCCCTCCAAATATCCTGTAATTCTCTGAGCCACAAGAGCCTGTCTTTTCCCCTGCCTCTGCCACTTCAGCACTTGGCCTTTCTCTGGAGGGATGCAGCAAGGAAGCTCTTAATGGGCCCCGGTGGGACATCACAGGGAAGTCCAGGAGTGAGGAAGAACATCAGGCACATAATTCATGACCTGCCTCAGGCAGAAGGGGGCAAACAACAACAGCAGCAACAACAACAAAAAAGCTCTTCTCTCTGGAGTGGATTAATAGGAGCTCCCACTGGAGCCCATTAAACAAAACAAAATGCTGAAAGCCTAGGAATATTGTGCACTTCATCATTTTCTCAGGATCCGCAGGGAGAGGACAGGGAAAGTTGCAACAATACTGAAGTGGAGGGAAGCAGCCTGGGAGAGGGCTGGCTTAGGAGGGGAGAGCACTGCCAGGCAAGAGCAAGTCGTATTTCCTCAGTAAGTGGATGAATGTCTCCTTTATGTGCCTCCAGGTGATATTTTTCCTTCTCTAGTCTGTACACAGATTTCTTAAGCTCTCCCAAGATTTTGCAGGGTCTCAGTGGACAGTTTGCTTGTTTTGCCATACTGCCATCTGGCCAGCCTGACACAACTGTCCCTGGCAGAGGCTGAAATTTTGATGTATTGTCTGAATTTGGAATTGACATTTTCCCCAGGTTTTGTAAGCAGAACTAATGAATCACTGTAGTGCGATCTCTTTTACTCTCTCTTTGTGGAGTTTGACCTGAATTTTAGCATTGATGAAGATGATGTGTTGACAGGACAGGTTGCAAGGATAATATCTCCCAGTGTGCTCTGCTGATGTATCTTGCTCCTGCCCAGTAACTTCTGCTTATATCAAGACTTTTTTATCTACCGCTGTCACTCCTCTGTCAACAAAGAGTTTATTCTCCTCCTGGGACTCCCTTTGTATGGTTCTGAGGACACATCTTCATGCCCTCCTGCCATTCCTGTTCAGGGGACCTACAGAGAAATTCAATGATACAAACCATCCCACCTCATACTGAAATAATACTTAAGGTCTAGTGGGCAAGAGGCTACTTGGCCCAGCAGGGCCTGGATCAGGATCAGTTCACTCCCTACACTTCATGGGATAAGTAGGGTTTGGAGTATTCAACAGGAAAAATTATGAATTATTGTCATTTTCCCCATTATTATTTTTTTTAAACTGCATGTCTAGGTGCTGGGAAGTCTGAAGTTTAAAGAAGACAGGACAATGCTCAGCTTCTCTTGCGCTTTCTGGAACAAGTGACCCAAAAAAAGGGCTTTAGTGACTAGCCTTTAATGGATTTTAATTTACTGGCTTTCTTTAGAGATATTGTATGCTCTCTACAGCTTCCTGAGGAGGGGAATTGGAGAGGGAGATGCCAATTTCTTCTCACTGGTATTCAGTGATAGGATGTGTGGGAATGGTTCAAAGCTGAGCCAGGGAAGGTTTGGACTGGACATTAGGAAGCATTTATTTACCAAGAGGGTGGTCAAACACTGCAACAGGCTTCCTAGAGAGGTGCTCGATGCCCCAAGCCTGTCAGTTTTTAAGAGGCATTTGAACGCTTTAACTTGGTCAGCCCTGAATTGGTCAGGCAATAGACTAGATGATCATTGTAGGTCCCTTACAACTGAAATTATGCTATTCTATTCTGTTTTATTCTATTATGTTCTGTACTATTTCTGTAATTCTTTCCCACCCTGCAAAGCTTCAGAGCCCATATATGCAAAAACTCAAGGTCGTTCTTGGCTTGTGGTTTACTGTGTCAAGTAACTGCACAAGAATCTTTGTATGGAAATCAGGTGGGTAAGAGTATCTTTGCATTCTGCGGTGTCTTTTCACCAGGGGGATGACTTGACTTAAGGTGAAAGACAAGGATGTAAGACAATTTTCACATCCCCACCTGGGCTGTTGCAGCTGCGGTCTGCTGTCCCACAGGACACATTGCCTTCTCCTGCTTGGCTCCGTGATGCAGAAATGATTCAAGCCCTGATCACCTCATACTGGCTCTGTCAGCCTGAACATGGAATTAGTCACTGGCAACTAAAGCAGTTTCACAACACTATTTGCAAAGCCTGTCACATGGAGGGTGTTGACTGGTTAAAATCTATGCAGAGTGTCCGAGCCAGGTGGGAACTTTAAGACACAGTAATGCTTTTTTTCTTGTGGAGATCAAAGCAATTTTAGAGAAAGGTTAAGTTTGGCAAACTTGTATGCACTGAAATCTGTGACCACCCCAGACAGATAAAAGCCCTGTTATGCATGCAGTATAGAATTCCTTTATTCCCACATAAACTATCTTTGCAATAACTGCTTCCCAGGATACCTCACAGATTGGACTGCTGGATTTGAGAGAAATAGCTATGGAAATAAGAGGAAAAGCCTTTGAAAAAAGTGAGTTTAACAGTATAATATGACTAGGTAGTTAACTATGCCTCTTGTTAATCAGGACAGACAGCAGCCTTAGGAAAAGCATACATAATATAACTTTTATTGAATGTTTTTTAGCTAACAGCTGATTTTCCAGTTGCATCTAGGAGACCAGAAAACTGGGTCAATGGCAAACACATGCATTTGCTCTGCACACACAGAGCACTACACTACCAGGCTGGTAGTGTTTGGATTCACTATTCATTTAAAAGAAAAAAGATTATGAAAATTCTTCAAATTCTGGAAACCCGTTGTTCCAATAGCTTATAAAGGTTGTTTTTCATGTTTAAGATTATGTCTTTATTTAAAAATAAATTAATTATGGTGAGAAAATAATTTAAAGTTCAACACCAAGACAAAACATTTCTTATGATCAAAATGAAATGCTTTTATTGGGCTGAATCCCCACACCCCCACCCTTTTTTTTTGAGTCCTTGAGAGTTTGACTCTATTCTGATTTGGTGGAGTGGCATCTCTTGAAATCTCAAAATACTCCCAGCAGAAGGTTACTTCCCATGTAGAACCGCACCCAGGAGGTGAATGGCTCTAGACCAGTCTTCTCGGGAATGAGACAGGAGCTGGCAGCTCCACCCCGTTAGTATAGCACCAACCTTTCTCAAACAGCCAAGACACTGGTGGTCAGTCAGCTCAACCTCACTGACTTCTGCCAACTGCTAGGCTCACTTTGTGTGTGCTTTTCTTCATACGAGCACGTTGAAAAAAGCTGTGTACCAAAACACAGCATTTAAGAACACAAGACAAAAAGGTCAGTCTCACACTCCTAATCTGTGCATTGCATGGTCGATTTAAGGGGGGGTGAGTGGTGTTTACGATACTCTAGGCACCTAACTTTTAGATAATCTAAGCTACTTCTTGAGGCTTTCTCTCCTGAAAATGTAGAGAGACAAGAACACCCTGAGAGAGATTAGGAACGAATGTCTCAGGCATTTATCTGAATATAGCTTGAATTGCCCATTTGGAAGTGCCGGTCTCCTCCCCCATTGACAAACAAGAGAGCTTGCCATGGCACTGTTTAAAAGATCATCTTCTGCTGGGCATGGAAAATGGAGTGAAGGCCTAATTCTTTAATTGCAAATACTGCTACAAAACAACAGCCGTCCAGCATAGCGCTAGTGATTCATGGGAGGATTCAGTGCCGCCTTCACATCTGGGTGATGAACAACCACTCTGGGACACAGGAAGTTAATTTTCATGCATCACCACAGACATTTATTCACTACCAAACTACAACCAATTTGAAATAATGAGCTAGAGGTCATGGACTTTCTGTTTTGCTCTGTTATCAATTCATGGAGCCTTTCCCCCCCCGCCCCCCCGAATTGTTTTTATATCTGTACATGTAACCTCTGTAGCCTTCTTCAGTAGGTGGGGAAAGAATCATTGTTCTTCCCATGTTTGCAAGGATGGGCTACATTAAGCACATTCCTTCTTTATTTTTAACTTTCTGTCAGCTAAACAGCAGACAGATCAAAGCTGGTTTATAGCTGTGCCGGACAGTTCTCCATGGCAATTGCTGCTCAGAGGCCTGAATTGCTATGAAAAGGACAACCTTTGATCTCTCCAGCCCTTTCCACATATAACAGATCCTGCTCTGTTCAAAGCAAAGAGCCAGGCTCCCCATCATGGATTAACTAAAGATTTTTGATAGAAAAACCTCTACAAAGGGCTTGAGGAGCCTGGCAGGGGAGAAGAAGCATTATGAAATACAAGATTGGATTAAACAGAGGGTGAAGTTGCTAAAAACCACCTCCAAACTATGTAATCTGTGACCTGGACTCAAACTGTTTGTGTGCTTCCCCTCTTGCAGTCCTGCTGCTGCTGCTGTTGTTATTTTTGGCCTGGGAGAAATATCTTTCTGAGTCCATTTCACCTTGATGTATTATGATGGCATTTTAAATGTCAATTGATAATAATTGTGCCATAAAACCCCCATAATAAATGTTACCAGTTTAAACCTACAGTGTCCCTTTTATTAATATTTGTAATTTATGAGCTTGTTGAGAAATCTACAGAGACAACATGGCTAATAAATCTGAGGTTAAAAGGACTCCAGGAGGCAGGCTGCATGGGCTTTCTGCTAGATCATTGCCAGCTGTTGAACTCTGAGAAGATCAGAGCCGCTGAGCTGTCACTGGGGAGATTGTCAGAGGCCAGTAAGGTGTAAAGGATGGAAGACAACCTACAAGGACATGAGGCTCCAGAGGTGATGTGGGAATTTTGCAGCTGGCAACTGCTGGTGCACCTACGCACCGGTGCCTCTGCCTGCCTGAGCTCATAGGCTTGCACTGCACAGCTGACTGAGCACAAGCCCTCAGCCGTGAGGTGTTTATGAGCTGCAGCATCCATGCTGTGCATAACCACTGGGCAGCTCTGACTCTGAGTCACACACAAAAGTGGGAGTTTAAAGGAGATGTTTCAGAAGCGTCAGGTGGAATATTGTCCCGTTATCGTCTTTATCCAGAGGAAAAGACCAGTGGGGCAGGAACAGCCATGCTTCCTGACTAACAGCATAAATACAGTTCTTCTTCCTCTTTGAGACAGGCAATATAAGACAAAAAACTCCGAAGTATTGATCCCAAGTTGATTTCGAGTCTGCACATTCAGGATTTTTCACTTTCTGAAAGCACACCATATTTTAAAAACCTCACAGGCTTTCTGGGCCTCTAGCTTTGCCTGGCACAGGCAGGACAAGTTGAGAAAATCAACATGGCATGATTATGCCCTAGACACCTGCATTCTGGTGTAAAGAGTTGCCTTCAGAGCTCAGCAACCCCAGGGGAAGATATGTTTCCTGCCTCAAGGAATTTATAGACTAAATTAGACAGGTAGCACAATAATTGTAACAAATGAGAGTCATCTGCATTTCCAGATCAAGCTAAAATGTAAAAATAGCCCCAAACTACCCTACAAAAGCCATCACATTAGAACTTGGCAGAAAAATAACTTCTTCATTCTTTGGTAATTTAAAAGTAAATCATTTCTTGTTTTGGACGTAAATAATTTGTTACGTTTCAGCAACTCAGTCATTTGAAAAAGGGGGTCAACTGAACTATTTTAATTTGCAAAATGTTCATTTGCATTTCAAGCTTCTATTTTTTGCTACTCATCTTTATTTTAACATAATACAAAGCAAAGAAATTCCAAACTAGCAGTCATTCAAAAGAAAGTATTTCATTTTTGTAGTTAATGAAATAGTATTTATAATTATTTTTCCATTTATTTATTAAAAAATTGTTAAAATGGTTGAGACTTTTGGTATTACTTAAACATTTTGATATCAAATCTACTTTTTTTCTGAAAAAAAACCTTTGTATTCAAAACATGGGGTTTATGCATCATTACACTGCTGCTTTCTAATCCCCTTTCAAGAGTTGTCAGTTATTCATTCTATTTCCTACTTTAGTGCCTGTTGTGTTTTTCTATATAGAAGAACTAAAATATATTTCTCAGTTGGCATTGCCTTCAGTTTTAATAAAAAGAACAATACAATAAGACAGAAGAAAAATAAAGCCTTCACAAGGAAGCTTTCAAGTTGTAAATTTGCATGTGAGCATCTCATTTAAACACACACAGAAAATCAACTTGTCCCTGTGAGCAGCAGGGAGGTTTAAAGTCTCAGACTAAGGCAGAATTGTTATACAAACATGCACAACTTGATTTTGTGACATGGGACTACAGTGTTGTCTCAGCAGGTGCCTACCCAGAGCAAGCTGGTGGCAGTGGAGACAGACAGCACGTTCTCTCTGAATGCGGAGATACTCTGGTACATGTTGTCAATGTGATCATTGAATAAAGGTATTTCACTGAGATGAAAACTTGGGAGTATGCCTGTCTCAGCTCTCTTTTTCTTCAGAATATCTTTAACATGGATGCACATGTATTTCTTTGGGAGCTGGTGTGAGTGTTCATAGAGACATAACTGCCAGAAGGCTACATTTCTTTCTTTCAAAACTGTGTGTATTTAACTCAGCAAAAATGGAGCTGGAGCAAAGAGGAGGGATAGGAAGTATATTTTTTTGCCCTGAGAGTCTCTAGGCTAATTTACCCAGCTAGTGACCTCCAGAGATATGAGTCCTCTCATAAGGAGTGTTGGGACCTATCAGACTTTCCCATGAAATCCTCCTCCTCCTCCCCCTCCCCTGCAGCAAGAAATTAGCCCCTTGAACACACAGAAGCTTTAATAACAAATGAAAGCCAAAGCATTCCACAGCAAAGGAAAATGTGTGCTTTCTTGGGCTTCACTTGGCAAATGAAGCAGACGAATCCATGGGCTTCGCTTAGCTGCCTACATGGAGCCCTTGGAAAAACACACAGCAGGGGAGGCTTAAAAAACAGAGGCTCTTGGTCCCCAGAGTTGCCCTGTGCCTGAAAGCCTTCAGATAAAAGGTAGCACAGTAAGTATCAGAGTCCAGACACTGTCATATATGCTAAATTAATACACTGAAGTTTGGGTCAAGGACATGCGACTCATGACATAGGGGAAGTGAGTAAGGTTTGAAGCCAAAGCTGTATAGGAAGCCAGTAAAAGCAGGAGTGGTCCCTTTTTTAGTGCCTTAGGCAAGCTGAGTAGGGAAAGTAAAACATTTGTAAAAGAATGCACCAGGATTCTTGTGCTTTTTCATGGGTTTTAAACCAGGAGTCATGAGGAAAAAGGGAACTCTGTTATTAAATAGGCAGGTTTCGTCCAGGGCGTAGATTCACAGCATCTTTCTTTCCCTTCCCTCTGCATACAGATGACGCACTCACCTCTGCTCAGCTCATAAATTACCTACTCTGTCATTCTGCCTAAGCAGAGAAGGGGAAGGCATCCCTATTTGTGTGCCCAGCCAGAATTACAGGCATTGGCAGCAAAGCAGGAGAGGACAGCTTGGCCAGAGCAACATTCCCCTGCACACATTGATGGAAACAGCAAGGTGTCCTGGCTTACGGAGAGGGCCACAAGACCTGATGCACCCACCCAGCAGCTGCCAACTCATCACACAACCAGGAAGGCACGAGATCCGCCTTTACACAAACAGCTCCACTGAGCCACCGGGCAGAGGGATGCGAAGGGAACAAAGAAATGCAATTCCCACTCTCTACCCCATGCATTTCATCGGTGTAAAAGACACTCGCTTGTCTGCCCTGTCACCTGGGGAGAAGTTTGGTTAATAAAATCAGATAATTAAATATTCTTCATCATGACTAGCTGCACCATTTTTTAACCTCCTTCATTGTTCTTTTTCCCACCGCCCCCACTGCTTTTCCAGTATCTCGAATACGGAAAAAGCTGAAAGCCTTTCATCTTATCAGGTGTGGTTTATTGCCCCCTGGTTACACAGTAATTTTGGTCTCCGCTCCATGAAGAGGTCATATGATGGGATATCAGCTCAAGAATTGTCAGCTCATTGGACAAATAAGGCAGGGCCTGCCAATACAATTATAAGAGCCTGATAAGGAAGGCACAGAGGAGAACCAGCAGGAGTGGGAGATACAGCCATAGCAATTTAAAAGGTGAGGGGCAATCCCAGAAGAAGGCAAGAAATGCCAGTGGGGGCAGGGAGAGGGAAGGAATGGGAGTGTATCTAACCACACATTCTTCCCAAAATAAAAATTAACGAGAAGATAGATGTGGCTCAGGAGAGGAATTGCTGGCCTTTATCCGCATTATCCAGGAAATCTCCCCCTGCAGTGGACAGCTGACTAGGAGGCGCAAGCAACTGGTGGGACGATTATCAAGCTAGCTTGCCTCATTAGCTCAGGAGAGAAAGAAAATAATGCTTTATCTTTAGGAGTATAGGTGGGGGATAGAGGGCACTCATTCCTATTCCTAAGCATGTTGCAAGGGCCATTTCTTTTTCTCTTGTGACTGATAAGATGGGATGATGTTGAAAAGCACTTGTTTGGAAAGTTCAAAGGATTTCCAGAGTAGAAGAAAAGAGAATCTGAACCTAAGCTGATGGCTTGGGGGGGGGGGGGGCGCTGCAGGGTAACCTGGGTATTGCTGGTGAGGGAGGTTTTCACGTGAGACACCTTCCTGTATGTGAGAGAAGTTTATAGGGTGTCTCTCTTGCTAGTAAGTGGCACAAGGGACAGGACAAGTATTCATCCTGCCGATTATTTTCTTAACTACATAACAGTGCAAATCCAGTGTGCTTGTCACAGATTTCAGCCTGAAAGCAGAAAAGGAGGATAACTGCCCCACAAACGGGATTTGCCAACAAGAAACAACTCTTCCCAGGGCATTTTTCACCTGGGTCTGTGAGGAGCACACCTTCTCCTCGGATGGCCGTGCTCAGAGCTCCATAAATCTGTGCTGGCTGGGGGATGTTCAGCCAGTGGAGGGGGGTTGGTAAGACTTCCCCCCCTACACTTCTAATTCTGTCTTCCCCAGACATGGGAGCACAGGTCTTGGTCCCAGGCTGATCAGCAGAGGAGCAGATGTGTGTGCTTACTTGTGAGTCACTTTTGTTTCTCCTCTTGCCCGGCACTCCTGCAGGTCGGCCAGGCACAGGTGGGGAGAGGCACACACCTTCCCAGCTGCATGTTTCTTGGGGTGCACCGAGAGCTAGAAGAGTAGAAGACTCTCTGCCCTGTAGACACTTTGGCGGGAAGATGATGGACCCCCAGCTGTGTGTTGGCCAGGGGAAGCCCAGCCTGTCTTTTTCCATTGAGGAAATCTTAAAGAAACCTTCTGCCAGCACCTCTCTAAGCAGTGAAACCAGGTACAGAAGTAACTATGCCGAGAGACCTCCAGCCCTAAAAGCAGGGTCACCACTGGCCTTTGGTAAGTACCAGTTATAAGACTCAATAAAAATGCTCCTTTGTTTTTAATCCTTAAAGCTATGTCAATTGATTATGTAGAATTTTTATTCTGTAGCTTTTTGTAAGAATCTGGGGTTTCTCTAGTGAGATGCGAATAATTCATTATATATACAGAAATAAACTTAAAAAAATAATGTGTTTTCAACCTCGCAGTAGACTGGGCTCTGCTGCCAGCCTTTTGTGGGATTTTGTACATTATGAACCTGCAGTGTCATTGGAGAGGTGGGTATGCAACCTGAACAGTTATTGCAGGTAGCTTTCTTCAGTAACAGTGAGAAGTGCTTATTGTAAACAAATACAACATCCTGGTTTCTTTCCCTTTAAAAAATAATACTCATGTTATAAAAAAAAATAAATAATTGCCTGTCATAAGGAAGGACAGGCATTCAAACTCAGGAAGCTAGCCTCAAACTGCTGCAACTTAATGAAGTTGTTGGAGTTTCACTTATATCAAGAGCTGACTGTTGCCTGGAATTACAGCTAAATCTCATAACAGTGCTGTTTTCTGATAAATCTGACCACTCATCCTCAAGCAAGAGAAATGGTCTGTAAGGGTAATGGTAGCTAAGGAGTGTTAGAACTCAATTGCTGGAACAAGAAAAGAGAAAGCATTTGTGTTTAATCATTTCTCCTTATCATCATGGACACTAGGTCCTTTCATAAACTAAATAAAACAAGCTAGTGGAAGACTAGCATGACTTTGATCTTAGCAAACCAGCAAGTGCATTAGCCTTTTTGACTTCGGTTTCCTCCATTTAGTTACTGTGGCCTTGAATGAACTTCTACCCTCACAGAAATATTTTTTTTTTTCCTTAAACAAAAAACAATAGCTCACGTTTTCTGGATTTAGTATTTCTTCTTTTTTTTATCTACATCTTCCATGAAAAGGAAATGTTTTATGTATACAAACACACCCAATTAACTGAAAAATTACCTGTAACTTTGACAGAAAATTTTTCACTCACCTCTTGCTCAACTGCTATCAACAAACCCTAATGCTACACTTCATTTTTTGTAACACAGGGATCCTTTCATAGATCAGGACCCCATTTCCCAGTTCACTGGATGAACCACCCAGTAGTAAGGGAGAGGGTCTTTTTCAAAAACCTGACAGTCCGAGCAACCTTTGCTTATTCACATAGTTTCAGCTTTTTTTTTATGTCCAAACTGTATACTGACCTGGACTGGAAAGCAAACAAGACCTAAACTGGGAAGGAAACTACAGTGAAGTGAGCACCACACTCACCAGCGTAACGTTAGTCACCAGTTGGGTTTGAGCCCAGTCCTACTAACGCTGCCTCTCAGCCATGCTTTGCACAAGATTTGCATTTTCTTGTTCCCTTCTGGCATGGGGTAACTTCACTCACTCTGTACAGAGCTTGTTTCCTGACCGTGGGACAGAGCCAGCCCACAGCACATCTCACAGCCGTGGGAGACCCAAGCACTGGGGCTGAGTATCTGACCGCTGCTTCTGTGCCATTACCTGCAGCTTTCCATGGAAACCTGTGTATGGGGATGAAGCACAGTGTGCTGCTGAATTTTCACAGAACCATAGGATTACTGAGGTTGGAGGGGACCTCTCAAGGTCATCTGGAGGTCCAGCCTGCTGCTCACAAAGACAAACAAAGTTACTGAAGGCCACGGCTGGTGTTGCTTAGTTGTTTCACCACTGGTACTGTTGGAGGACTGCAGCATTTAGAGATTTCCTAAAGTTGCCAGTGCAGATCAGACCTGAAGAACAGCAGACTCAGGCCATGTTTTAAATACAGTCCTGAAACAAGCGACAGCTTTGTAACTTGTAGGGTGGACAAGGACATAGCTAATGCTGGTGCAAGTGTAATGGGGACAGTGTGCTGAAGGAGCCCAGGAGCCAGATTGCGAAGGGGAGGAACGTTGGTGTGAGCTCCGTGGCAGTGATTTTTTGTGAGCTGAAAGTCTTTTCCAGAAAGCCCATGGCAGTCATTTTTTGCCACTGGATCTGAAGTGAGACAGATATCACCACTGAAAATTTAGTCAGCGCTGTTCATAAGGTGGACCATAGAACTGCATTTTAGCAACAGGAGACTTTTCCAGGAACAGAGAAGTGTGGCAGAGATTGGACCTTTCTATATTAAGTCTGTTTCATGATCAATATGTTGAAGCCCTGTTGCACTGTGTGTCTTGGTTAAGCATGCTGCTCTAAGCACAAGGTCTGACAAATCTGTAAGCAGGACATGGTATGTTCCTCCAATTGCATTACTGCACCGCCAGTAGTCTCATCCCAAATTGTTCCACCTGAGAGTACAGTCAGTTTTTCACCTTGAAAGCAATGCAGGCAGAACAGCCAGACCTTGCCTTTAACTTAGCTTCATCACCTAAGCAGAGAGAGGTAGCAAGAGAATATAGTAACCCTTCTCTCCCCTGCTAGAAAGTAAGGTTGGATTAATAAACTTAAAGCAATGTAAAATGTTAATTAATGAAAATAGTATACACATGAAGATTCACTTAACTGCCACTGGAGCTAGGAAAACAGTAAAGCTGTAGAGATACTCCAAAATGTTGTTACACATTGCTTTTGCAATTGGTCAAGGATATTTAAAAAAGAGAATGAAAACAAAGCTTTTTTACTGTTGGTTTCTTACTACCACCAAAGAGATACCTAAACTTACTACCCTTTGCTTTTCCAGCAGAACTGCCAATTTTGGCAGATAAGGTTTATTTATTTCAGAAGTGCAATACTCTATGCTGTACAGCTTGGGATAATTGCTGTATTTCATCAAAGTCTTTCAACTTCATGCCATGTAACACTGGCATTAAAGAAGTTGTGTAAATAGTAAGCCATACCTCATTTGGCTCAGTGCTGGCCAAGGTCAGGGAACCGAAATGAATTAAGGAACTTGTTGGAAATTCCAGGATAGGACACAAATCTATCTGCTTTCCCAGAACAGCAGCAGCAATGAAGAAAGCACTACAGGTCAGGGCTGAGTTATATCTTACTATGAATTTTAAGAACATTTTCCACACCCCATATGGTATGTATCTGAGCCAAGCCATGATCCGTATGAGAGCAAGAACTGGCACCACACACATACTTGTGGCTACCATAAGGTAAATGCCCAAGCTAAAAGTTATCATCAGGTTCGTCTGCTGATCTAGGCACTCTTAAGTATCGCGATCACACTTGTCCTGAAGTCTAAATGTAGCCATTAAGAGCAAAGGAGACAGGTATGACCAGAGGACCAGGTGGTGTGGAATATCAGAAGTGAGGGACATAGAAAAAGCTTACCCTGGAGCCCTTTCCCAAGAAAACCCAGGGGTGCTGGACCAGATGACTTCTAGAAGTTGCTTCTAACCTAAATTATTCTATGATTCTTTGAAAAAAAGGATGCTGTGATGTGTAGTGTCAGGCTTTCGTGGAAAGCTGGGGAGGACTTGATCATGTATGAGAAGTTCTCTGGGCCTGACTCCTAAGTTCACAGGTTTTTTGTGAGTATAATGCCAGTGGGACTTGGAATAAGGAGTATGCATTCTTCCCAGGAGTGTGCAGACTTCCTAGTTGCAGTGAGTTTGTCCACAAACTGATTTGTGAGTTCACTGCACAAACACAACTACTGGGTGATCTGGAACTCCAGCTGTTGATCTGAAGTCTACAGAATTTTTTGAATTTTTGAAAGACTTTCACCCGGTTAAAAAAAGGAGTAGTGAACAAAAAGACATTTTAGTATTCAGTCTATGCTTTTCATCTTTTTGTCACGGTGCCTAGAAAGGGTAACCATGGCCTTTGTAAGGGACACAAATAAACACCGAGCAAGTGCTGATCTCCTCCCTAGTGCCAACTCTTTCATTTTAAACAGAGAAGACTAGCAGGTCTATTTCAGAATAAATCCTTCTTCTGAAATCCCTGGGAACTTGACTTCAGTGTGCTTGAAAATACATGTGAAATAATTGTTCATTTCTCCTCTGATTTCTGCCAGTGAGGTTCCACCAACAGGAGGTCCTTTATCAGGTCAAGGAGAGCTTGGAATGAGGAATTAATAGTAAAAACAGTAACAGATACAGAAACTGTGTCATTCTTCCTGTGTTATGCCCCATTACATTAAGGATATGCAAAGTAATATGAATACAACTGCCACTTCATGCACTAATATCAATAGGTGATTGTTTTTTTCACCCGTAGCAGCACTCCACCCAGCTTTATTGCAGAAGAGGAAACAGCTGAAGGAATATAACTGAACAGACACCACCTGGCCAATATCACCAATTCACCCCACCTATTACAAGGAAAACAATCCACCTAAAAAAAAAAAAAAGGGGGGGGGGCGGGAAGAGGTATAGAAGGAAGAGAAGAACAGCACAATAAAAAGATACTTGCATTTCTCAGTGGCAGACTCTTCCCTGCTCACAGCCTTAGTAAGATCTAAAAATCACAAGCTGTATGCCTACAACAGGTCTTTCTCTCCAGTGATTACACAAAAAGGCTTAAATGGAACTTAGGCTATCTGAAATAGCCTCCTACTTCTAAAAAGAAATTTATTTTACTATCTATCTGGCCTGAAATTTCCCATCCTTTCCTATGTAATTGAAAGTCAAGCCAAAAAGACAATTTTGAGTCACAAGTAAAAGTCATTTCTTTGCATGACAGTAAGAAATACCTCACTTTGTGCCAGGCTGAAATGTCATTGCCATCCCTGGGGAAAAAAAACAACACAAAAAAACCCCCAAAAACCCAAACCTGCATTCCCTGGAGGAAATTTTACCCCATGACAATTTGTAGATATTTTTCAGAGATCTCTGCTGGAGTCACATGAATAAGCACCAAAAAATACTGGCTGGCCTAAAGAGTTACCACTGCGGTCTCCTTGCTTGTTCAGGACAACAAGGACCAGAGAAGGTTGTAATGAAAACAGGACTAGACCTTGGGAATCCTAACTTTCAGATATGTGCTTTAAACTCAGTATCACCTACTTTCAATCTGATCCTCCAGAAAACTTCCTTGATTTTTCCAGCCTCTCTTTAAGCTTCATGCCACTGTTGTTTGCTTCTTTGACCTCAAACAACAGATCCTCCCACTCCTTTTTACCATTTCACAGAGATATTTCTATCTGCCTGGGACAGTCTTTCATTCCCTGCCTGTTTTCTCTTCTTTAGTGTATAGTTATTCTGTCTACTCTCATACATAAGTTGTGTTCACTGCTGAGGTATGTGAGCATCTCAGAGAAAAATTTTGGGGAGGAAAGTTGTGTAAGAAGGATGAAGACGTGTCCTCTATGATTTAGAAAATGCCAGTGTTATTCTTAGAATGCTTTAATCACTGCCCATAAGAGCACCTTGCTTGGGTACCCTTATATTCTTCATTACTGTAGGGTATAAGCACCATCAATTCCGTAACATACTAATTTTCACAACACATCTAGCAAGGAAGTGCGACTTGTCCTTAATTTAGAGACAGGGGACTGAGATAAAAATCCGGGGTTAAGAACCTATGCCAACACTGATAGCCTGTGAGTTCTTGAGCAAATCATCTAACCGAAGCCCCATGCTAGTGACCGATCCCAGGTTTATCCTTCTCCTTTATCCCACAAATACTGTTCAAAACCTCCCTGTTTTCTCACCAGAAAACTCAAACCTAGTTGATCCTAAAGGAATTAAATGAGTCCCATTTTGCACAATATGCCTCAAACACAGAGGTAGTCCCCGTACCAGGTTTTTAAGGTCAGCACGGCTGGAGACATGCAATTGTGTTTAGGAGTTTACCCAAAGATTGGTGATAATTTGAAAAGTCAACATTTGAACAATCATCCTTTGTTGGCATGAGGTTTTGGCTAATTTCCAGAACTCTTGTAACTGTATTTTCTTCATGTCAGTGTCAGTCCTCTGTAAAATTCCTATTGTGTGGGCTTTTACTGAGGCCAGAATTGGGCATTTTGTCTCCAGATGTTATAACTGTCATTGCTTCAAGGCTGGTTACAAACAGAACTTGTTATTTGTTCAGAAAACAAAAGTCTGACAAGTCTAAAAAAGTAGAGGCTTTGCCAATGCTAGATACTGCACCAGAAGTAAAATATATATTCAAAAAATTGAGTTTCTTCCAGCATAACCTGTTGGAGTTCACACTTGCTGGTATTTAGATATGAGAGGAGAGAGGGGACCAGCCACAGGTGCTGCAGACCCCGAAGCCTAGATGTGGGTGACTGCTTAGGAGTGCAGTCCATTATTCCGTTAAGATTTTAATGTTCTTTGGTGGTAAAAGCAGACAAACCTGTGCTGTCATATTCACTTCAGGGTCACAATAACCATGGAATCTAAATTCCCCAGTGGATCCATTATGCTTAAGTGTTGCCTTTTACTCTGCCTTTCTAAGCAAAGAAATCCAGACATGGAGGAAAACTAGAACAAATTCTAGGTTTGCCATTAAAGCAGCACAGATCCAGTTATCTTGTCCGAAGAGTCAAGCCTGAGCCTTGATTGCATCTACCAAAGGCAGCGCATATAGCCCTCAGAATCAGTGTTTATGGTGAGGCTTTAATGTAGAAAAGAGCAGGTAAGAGAATGGGAGTATTTCGCATACCTCTGTTGGGATGCTAGCAGCCACAGGCAGCCCACTGCCTTGAATCATGAGGCTTCCCAGCATGTTATGTTCCAGTCCATAGCTTTGCAAGGGCCGCTTACATTTATCAGGAAGAGTAAGGACTCATAATACATTCCTGAGGGCTGAAAACTAACCTGAAAGGTCTTTGCAGTGCCCCTGCTACACACAGAGGTGACAATGAGAGTAATAAGGCAATACTATGGCAGAAGAAAGATTGTGGCTTCTGTGACCAATTTCATCGCTAGTCAGGGTCAGGTGTCCTAGGACATGTCACCACTGGTTACTGCTGAGATTAGCTTCAGCTCCTGCTGAGATTGATTATAGCACCCATGCTCAAATCTAAACTAACTTTATGGCTGCACTTCATGAAAATGGGCCAATATGCACTTCTCTTATGTTTGTCCTGTCAACAAGAGTGTGCAGGTGATTTCATGAAGATGAGTTGGCTGTCAGTACCTTCCTAGATATCACCGGTGTCACCTGTTACAAAGGTAGATGGTAAATGCTGACAGCCTGGGCAAAGGCTGCCTTTAGAATTATCCAATGCCTAAACCTGTGCAACAGGCAGCCCAGATGTAGAAGAAAGGACAAATGGACCTGAACCGGGGAAGACAATGACCTTTGGCCTATTCTTTGGCCCATCTTCCTATAGGGTAGAGGTACCTATGGAGACATTTAAGAAAGGACCAGGTTTTTAAAAGCATTTGGCATCCAGCAAATTCCACGGCAATCTTGCTGGCAGATTTTCAGAGCAGCTCCACATGTACTGTACTTCTGACTTCTTCAGAAAAGGCAGCCACTGATTTGGATACTGACAGGGAAGCTGAGCTTTCTTTATCATTTCGTTGTGCCTCCTTACTTCTACAGTCCTTTTTTGAAAATCTCCCACGAGGACCATTAGAAGTTTTAAGGTGGAAAGAAGCAGAGAACAGGCTAGATTTTGGGGTTAAATTCACCAGGATCATGCCCTTTGCAACCTGGGGTCATCTTGGCACTGATGCACAGCACAGAATGATAAAGGCCATTCTAAATATGATCAGGTTTGAAAGGTAAGGTATCTAGACCATACCTACACTTCTTTTTTTTTTTTTTCACAGAAACTGGAAAGTGCACTGAATGACAGTTGCTTTATTCAAAAAGCACATCACAACTCTTGTGCTGTGTCCTTCACAGATTCCAGCAGCTGGAGTCAGTTAGCCTGTGACTTACCTTCAGCTAAAGTGCTTCTCCCTGCCACATGTGCTACACCCATGTCCAGGGCAAAGAGAGTGCAGGCAGCTCACTGCAGGAGACCTACTGACAGCCCAGCCTCCCTCCTGGGCGAGGACACAGGACAGGAACACCTGCAAGGCAAAAGAAAACATGAGGAAGAGGAAGATCAGCTATGTGATTTCCCAGCAGAGCATCCACTTCACGGTGAGTGCCTCTATATCCAAACTTTCTCCCAGAGTACCCAAAAACACAGCTGTTACCTTACAATGATGTACATGGCAATACCTAGCAACAGACGCCAGAGATATTTCTACTGCTAAGCTCCTGGCGGAGTTACAGGGATGGTTCTTCAGTCTCCCCACCAAAAACACGGAGACCCACACTTTGAAATAAAGATTTAGCTCAGGCCTGCCAACCCTACCAAATTTAGTGACAGGGACTGCTTTGGGTGTTTATTACCCTCCTACTTGGGGTGGCAATCTACCGAATCACCAGGTTCCACAGCCAGGCTGTGCAGCGCCCGTTTCCTGGTACATGGGTGCTGCGCAACAGGAGGAGTGAGGCAGCTGAACACGCCGAATCAGCTCGATGTGTTCTGTACACCTTGGACCCACTGTACAGGTGATGAAAAGGTCACCAGCATGTGCGCAGGCAAACTGTCGATGTGGAATAGGTCTGGCACGCAGGATGTGTCAGGCACAATTTTCAAGCCTGGCCCATGTTGATAGGTCTGCTAGTTTTGTTGCTTGTGAGCACTGGTAAACAGAAGTCTTATCTCTTTCACCAAAGCAAAGGACAACACAAATATACTTTGCCAATATGTTGCACAGAGACTTTAAGCTAGGTGGGATACGTGGTACCTGAAAAAGCCAAGCTCCTAACAGACAGACTGCAATTTATTTGTAGCATGTGGCAGAAACTGCTTTAAGTTCTTTGAGTTTTAGGAAAGGTTAATACGGATGATTGTACTACACCCCAGGGAACAGGTTCTCAGTAGCAGCAGTAAGGTGTTTCCTGCATAGTTTGTTATTATTCATTCCTTTCTGAAAGAAAAAAAAAAAAAAAAAAGCAATTTCAGTTAAGTGCTAATGGGCTCGTATGACCGCAGATGCAGGGTTTCTTAGCTGGCTTCACTGAGATCTGCACATCTTCCTTGGCTCATACTCTGCAAGCTGGCAGAGGAAACATTTCTTTCTGTGAAATACATTTGAAAGAAAAGCCTTGTTCCTGCTGCTGCTGCTGCTGCTGCTATGGTACACATGAGTCTTGTGACAAGGTGCTGTCACCTCCTCCAACTGCACAAGACAGCGTCTCTCTTCATACGGAGAGAAGCCTTGTAAGATAACCAGGTATTTTAGCCTACCTCTGCCCTGTTAAGTTGCACCAGGTGATGGCAGTAGGGCAAAATAATGTTGCGTCCTTGCAGAAGAGCCAGGGCTGTATGTATCTGGCACTCGAAGTTGCCTGTGAGTGCTAAAAAGGAGTGTATTTAATGCAGGGAGGGAGTCCTCAGTCACAGGGATCACACCAGAGCTGGGAGGTGGCTTTCCCAGGGTGACAGAGGAGGGAGGTGGCTGTCCCCACTCAGCACTTAGCCTCATTGACCAGCGCAGTGACTGGCACCAGCCCCGTCAACAAAGCAGAGGGGACAGCATGTAATTATCTGCGCAAAACTGAGGTAAACTGAACTGGCTTTTTCAATAACAACTTATATTGTAAAGGCATTTTAAACAAAATCCCTCTGTTCACTGGTGGCAGTGGGGTTTTGAAAGCAAGCAGAGGTTTAATGATCTGCCATTTTCTAGGCTACTGGCTCCTGTAGTTGCTGAGCCTTTGATAGAAACTGGCTGCGGGAGGGGGGAGGATCCCAAAGCACTGGATTGGCATTTTCCCTGTGGTGCACAAACATTGATTTCGGATCCTGTTCGTGCACTGTGTCATTCTTAGCAGGGACCTGGAGGCCTGGGTTTAAAATCCTTTTGAGCATCATAAGCTTCATCCTCTTTCCTCTACTTTACATTAGGGGGAAAGAGCTGGCTGCTCTCTTTTCTCTGCCTCTGGCTGTGGCTGGAGTCACCTTTCCCAGATGAGGTCAGCAGCAGCACCTGCAGGAGAGGTAGACTGCACCATCCCTGGAAGCAGCCTGTAATCCTTACACCTCGAGCTGATAGCAATTTCACTTCTGTTTCCATGCCTATTGACTCTGCAGTGTTTCAGACATGTTTTTGGCATGGTAGATATAGGGCAGTTATGGGTCCTAACAAGGCACCCCCAGGCAGTGCCAAATGCCCATAGCATATGCCATGGGTGTCCCCAGGACTTCCCTCGCATTCACACCGAGGATGCCTACAAAGACCCAGGGGAATGGCACCAACCTCAGCCACGGCAGTGCTGTCTGATGTGAACAGTATCCAAAGTTCTTGGCTGGGTGTACCCCCACCTCTTTCTCACAGGCTGCCTCTCTATCTATAAAACACCTGCATATTTGTGAGGAAGGGCACTAGGCTCTGACTAAGCACTCACATCTGCATAGTTGTCAGGGAGCAGAAGAAATCAAGCGTGCTATGCAATCACCTTGGAGGTGGGAGGGCTGGGGTTTGTCTGATGTTTTTTTGGATAGGAGAAGGATGAAGAGGAGGCTGTGACAATATGCCCTTCATGGGCAGGTGCTCTGAGATAGCAAGAACACCCTGACTGTGACCCTGAGTGTGAATTTGGAGCATATTTCCAGGAAAGCCTGTAACACTGCAGTGTTCCTAAAAATTTGCTTTTCCCACAAAATGTTTTCTGCAACTAAGTGGTTTAGAAAGGCGGTGTCATTTAAACTAAAGCGATTTATGCCCTTATCAGAAACCATTTACAGGAAGCAATGCCTCTAGCACTTTGAACTTAGAGGCTGCATTGTAAGCAAAAAAAGAGAAAAGCCCTCATATCCTAGAGACATGCTGACAGCTGGCATTTAGTTTTGCAAAGCCACCATTTGAATTTGGAAGCCTTCATTCTGAATGTTGGGTGATTTCACCTGTGGCCTTCTGCTCAAAAAGCTCAGTGGAACTTTTATGGAAAACCTGGTTCTTGGGAAGCAGCACTGATAAAACCCACTTTAGAAGGAGACCATTCTGAAAGAGGACTGGCTTTGGAGCTGTAGGTACAGACTGTGTTTAGGCCAGCTCTCTGTGAAATGATTAATTGCTGTTTTGCTATGTGCAACCACTGTCGCTGCCAGGGTCTTCAAAACTTAAGACCAAGCAGGGCAAACTCTTGTGACTGTCGGTCAGCATCACAGAAACATGTTCACATAAATGCCCATGTTAAATCCTGAGCTCAAATTTCCTTTTTAATTCCTTCTCTCTGCTCTGTGTGACACCCTTGGGACTTGACCAGTTGATGACAGCCAAGCAGGAGCCTGAGAGGATTATGTGCCCCCATGCCTGCCTGCCCTATGGCCACCCCTGCTGGAGACTGCCACACACAAGATCCCAGCTTAGTTCAGATGCTCTTGGGCAATTGTTTTGCAACGTCTTTGACATATGCTGGGTCTGATTGTATACATTTGTGTGTGCACTGTAACTATTTACATCCAAAGGCAATGATGAGTGTGCCGTCCTGTCCTCTGCTCCAGCAAGGGAGCAGTTAGTGTCTTGGCAAAGCCAGATAGCAGCATCACCTTAAGACACTGGCAGATGCCTGGTCTTACGGGATTTCTTCTCTGGGTAATAATTCAAGTACAAGGTAAATCAGGCTTCAATAAATGGAGATGACTCCTAATCCCACCAGAAACAGGGAGTTTCAGGCCATGGGAAAAACTGGACTATGTTATTTCCTGCAGCTCATGTCTTCATTATTCACTGTAGAGGAAGCTGCCATAATGAGGCAACATCACCCAAACGCTTCTATAGCAAAAATTATCTGCACATTGCTGACCGGGAGCTCAGGCATCTTTTTATTAATCTAATTGTTATATTATTACGATAGCATCTTTGATCCCAAAGCATATTGACAAATTCTGGTGGGAATTATCATAAAGACAACAGGAAATGTAGAGATTATCTCAGTTCTGGAGACCTTCCAGTGTAAGTCATGTCCCTCTGTACCGATGCCAGTTGCAGGCATCTTTAGCTTAGCGTTTATGTTTTCTCTGAAGCCATAAATTCATTTGTACTGTTCATTTGTAGACAATATGGTCAAATCCATGTACCCCTGTGAAGCAGCATGGTTTATCTCTCGCAGAACAGTCTTCTCCCCAGTATGGTGACTTATCTTAATGCATTTATAAAACACCCAAGAGACAATGAAGCACTGTATAATCACAATCCCAGATAAATATCGGCTGCCCAGAACACACCAATGGGACTGTGAGAAAGGGCACAAGCATCCCATTGTCCTGCCAAACAAAAGGAAGCAATTCTAAATGAAAAGGGAAAGCAGGAGGAAAAAAATAGATGCCTATATATATAATTTGGCTGCCATTAGCTTTCTTACCAGTCTTCTGTTTATCAGTGTGAGTAGCCCCTGCAGCCCTGTGTCTGTGAAGTGCAGTATTCCTATATACATTTGCAAATGCAGGAGACCATTGACCTTGTTTTGGTGAGTTTACCTGAGGCATTGTTGAAGGCTGGTTCTTTGTTTTTCTCCCTATTTGAAGACTGACTGTTTATAATCATACTCTGGATATTAAATGAAAGGCATGAAACCTGAATCCTTTATTCCTACCCTTCAGACTCTGTTCACACAGAATTCTCACTGATACAAGTACTGAAGAAAGCAAAGCTGTCAGCAGTTGGGGGACTATCATAAATTCTGTTTGTGTTGTTTCTTCATGGTTTTAGGGTTTTGGGGATTTTTTAGTTAAAGTAAATGTTAGCATTCAATGCTTTCCCCAAGCAGCTCCTTCTTTCCTGGGAATTTTGGATCCAAAGGGTACCTTACACAGGACTCAGAGGTTAATTTGTTCCTGTTAGTCAAATTTGCATAATGTGACTACTTGCAGAGTTGGTGGCACATCTTGATAAGTTTATTTCAAAGGTATTACAAGCACTTATTGGCTTTTCTTAAATTGTCTGAGAACTTTTCATTAAATCTCCAGGATTTGGTACTTTTAATTACTGTTCTTTGAAATTGAGGGCAGGCCTTTTACCTATTGTATTAGCAAGTGTTTTATGCTGAAATGGGAAACAGCAGAGACTACGTACTAAAATAATGATGGAATTATGCTTTCTAGGAGAGAGTGCAGACTCTGAGGCAGGGAAGTAAACAAGCATGCCTGATTGATGTCTAGAGGTTTGCAGGTACAAATAACCACAAAGACTAGCAATAAAGTAGAAAACAGGCTGTCTGTGCAAACTGCAATGAGCTCAGTTTTGTCCATGGGCAGATGGCCAGCTTCTGACAAAGGAGGCTGACTACAGAGTCAACTAGAGTGGTAGGGAACCTGTTTCCCCTGGTAGGAACCATTATTGTATTAGGGTGGCCACTGCTTTTAAGGTGAAAGTTGACAACGGTTGAACATTCACAGAAAGTACATTTCAAACTTGAGATTTAGCTGAACAGGGAAACTGCACACATACCTACCCCAAATCCACCTTGACCTGAAGGATTCATGAAGGTGCAGGTCTGGATACAAAACTGATATCAGGTGATGGAAATTAACTCACACAGCTGTCAGTTGGGGTCCCTCAAACCATGGCCTGCATGCTTCTTCCTCCAGATACTTCACTGACCACTGGCTGTGCCAGAGTTATACACAACACCATTTCAGGGCAGCAGCATTTGTAAACACGATCATAATTTTGCTGGCAGATGGGAAGGGTTAAATCACGAGGGGCTCAGGCTGATGGTGAGCACCATCCTCCGCAATGAACTGTCCACCCGAGTGGTTTCATACATACAATTTACTCCTTGCCAACTCCTCTGACAAGCAGACTAAGAAACTCCCCTGGCCACCACTGTACAGCTTGCTTAAACAGGTTTCTAGCCTGGTATTTTTAGCATTCCTGTTCACACCACCTAAAGTCTGAACCTCTCTGCATTTCAGCCTTGCTGTCAGGTAATTAGGCACTGTACTCCGTGCCAGGGTGAAAGCAACTCTCCATCAAGGAATTGTGGACTAAGGGAGGAAGTCAAGCCTTTAAAAGTTCAAGTCATGCTGCTCTCTCTTAACTTCAGCAACGCCTGAACGGCCAGCAGCTGGATGCTAAATGCTGCATTTTACTAGCAGGAGGCTGTATCCAGAGCACATTGTACCTATCCAATTAGGATCAGTCTCACTAGCTACACCAGTCCTTCTTAATGAAGGCTGAAAAAACACTTCAATAAAGATTAGCCACACTGCCATACTCCCACCTAAATATTGCAGTGCAAGCTCTTTTGAAAGCCATGAGCCACCTCTTTAACTAGGAGAGGGACTGCCACAGGCATATCTCTGTACACAGACAAGCACGTTTTGTCCTGATGCCATCAGCACTCTGCAATAACTCTTTGATAGAGCTGCAGTTGTTGGTTGTGGGTTTTTTTTTGCTGTGGGCTTGGCTGCCATGACCAGAATGTCACCTCACAAAAGAGCAACGTTCAGAAAAGCCACTAGAAGGAACCAGCTGGGAGACCTATATATCTGTAATTGGCTGAATTAAAAAGAAGAGAGAGCAGAACTTATTTTAAAGAGGCTAAAAGAGAAAAACAGAACTTAACCAGATATAATAAGGCTCTTTTTCAATGCTCCTGAGTTTCTTTCTGAGAAAAAAATGATACAGTCAACTTTGTTACATAGAGAAAAACATATTTCTGAGGATATGTAGATAAAGCCACTTGCTTATGTAACTGCTTTCTCTCTTCTTGTCAACAAAGAAGCAAAATCTTTGGATCTGGTTATCGCATACCATGAGAGGGTGCCTGTCCAGAAACGACAAAGAGGATTGCAGCAAGATAAACTGATCCTACCAATTTTCATCTACCTAGATTACATGCTTCAAAGCAAATACGTCCCAGCACTGACTTCAAGCCCTTCTCTTGGGTTTTCAGTTCCTCATGCCTCTAGTGTATGCACCCTTGTAATGACCCCAGCTAGGCTTTATACAGTCTTAGGCTGCTAATGAACTAAGCACAAGTGGGAGGTGCAATCGCAGAGGTCTCACTGAAGTAGCATTTATCTAGCTGGTTCAGGTATGCAGGACAGCTGAGAAACAGCAGTGCAAGGTGTACCGTAGGCTATTTGCCTGCTACGGACTATAGCCCAGAATAAATCTGCCCCGGTATGGCATTGGCAGCTGCACATCTACGAAAGTCAGGTGCAAGCAGTAGTCTTTGGTATTGATTTGTTTGTGCCACTAATATCTTGTAACTGGCTATACTGGTTAGTGGAAATAAGCTGTAATATGCTAAGCTAAAACTGTGTAAATAAGCTATCAGACTCCTTGAGCTGTGCGTAGTATTAAAGCCTTAAATTCCCTTACTTTTTAGGAAAGGAGGGATGGGGGGGCTTCAGTCCATGTAGATATTTGGAGGTCAGAGATCACATGATAAAGTAAGTTGGGAAGGACCTCTGGAGACCACCTTGTCCAGCCCCAACTCTAAGCAGGGCCTGCTTAAATCAGATTGCTTAGGCTTTTGTCCAGTCAGGTTTAGAATATGTGCGAGGACTGAGACTTCGCAACCTCTCCAGGCCCATGTCAGACTACCTTCATGGTGAAAACACTTTTTCCTATTATGTAATCAGAATTCCCTTGTTGCAACCTGTCCCCTTTGATCTCGTCCTTTCACTGGCACCTTCAAGAATCTGTATTTCTACAAAGTTCAAATGTTTCAACTTGCTCCAAGTCCGACCTAGTAGTAAAGCCAGATCTGCAGAGGACAAATGGAGCCTGTTACTAAATTTAAAGGAGCTATACTGCTTTATCAGCATGGAGAATCTGCCTCTTCCAATGTCAACAGTAAGGTAATGTATAGACAGCTGTATCTGTAAGCATCTGCAAATGCTGACATATTTAGCTGCCTGGTATTTTCAGGCTTGGTTTCAGCAGCCAGCTAACCTGCAAATGACTTTCACAGAGCATAAAAGTACACTTGAATATCCGCAGCTTTTACATAGAAAATAGCTCAGGAAACTCAGGCAGAGTCTTATTTCCCCAGAGACTCTAGAGCCACGTTCGTAAAGCCAATGTTACACTTCCAACACTTTCTAGTCTTATATCTTCCACCCACATTCTTTATTAGACTGTAATTCTGAATGCTGTTGTTTGCTATGGGATCTCTAAGCTAAAGTCCCAAGGCAAAGGGGAGTATCAAAACTACAGTCAGAGAAAGTTTCATCTTGCAAGAGAAAATGTTAACACAGTCCCAGATTTTTTGTACTTTTTTATAGTTTTTTTTGTTTTAAAAGAAAAATAGTATTGCAGATTACTTATAGAAAAAAAATGCACTTTTCTAGATTTCTACTGACAAAAGCCTTGATTAGTTCACAGGAGTCAATTTTTATAGCAATGCCATTTCATTTCCAGTTGAAATCAAAGCCTGTTCTTCAGTCTCCACTGGCCCATAGCTGATCTCAAGGTATTGTATTTTGTTTAATCTGACGAGATTCAGCTTTGAAAAATCCGGGTTCAGTAGGATTGACACTTCTGAGCACTGTGTAAACCCTTCCCTTACATAAGAGTTGTCTGTAAAACAGTTCACTTTTCAAGAAGGAAAAATGTGTAGGATGTAAGAGTGAACTGATAGGGAGTTTCTTCTGCCTATCACCAAGTTATCTGGGTCATTTTCACACCAAAGAAGCTGATATGAGACAACAGAATCTCACAAGCCTATTCTCTCTGAAGCCATGCTCTCTAGTCCTGGGCACTTCTTAGCTACCAGTGGAACAGTACAGTAAGAGATTATCTTGCAGATCCATTCCCCATCCCATCTCCATCCCAGTTTAAAATACTGTGTAGTTCAAGGCAATGGATCCAGCTCTCAGGCACCACAAAATGTTCCATCTCAGCTAAAAGTGTCTTCCCAAAGTTACACTAGCTATGCACAGCCTTTGTCTTCTCATTCTCGTATATTCTTTTTAAAGTAGACTTCACAGCTCGTTCTAGACTCGTGATCTTTACTACCGAGTTTGTTCCATACCTTGGCCCTGTAGAGATGGTATTGCATTGCTTGTAATAGCTGATTTTTGGAGTCTAAATTGATTAATCCAATGAACTCTCTACCAATTATCCTGCCACCACCCACAATTTCTTAAGTTGGTAGCCAAGGATAGATGTCCACATTATCATCTCTGTCTCTGGTATGCATGAACATACTTTGTGGAGAAGTCATGCAGCTAGCATGTTCTAATCATGTAAATCACTCCTAGCTCAGCTAGCAGCCTCTGGTTTGGGCACTAAAAGTCTTGCCTTAGCTTTGGTTCCCCATTACAAAAAGAATATGATAGCTGTCATCATATGTGCTTACAGGCAAGAACTAATGGTTGCTGTTTGCATGGTGCCTGCTGCTATGAGGTCTGATACAGCTGGTCTTTAACATTTTCAATGCCATTATGGACCCAGTTCAGTCATCCCAATTCTGCAGAGTCTGGTTAATGCATGAGACAGAAGGGATTATACTGGACTAGATCATTATATGTATTCTGATGGAATACAAAAGTTTACCTGGGTTTTTTTGTTTTTTTTTTAAAAAAAGTACATTGGGGCTTTTTTGCTAATTCAGAAATCTTCCAGGAGACTGCAGGTTTGTTCTCTGTCTCCTGAAGGCTTTCTTATTGCTGGAAGGTACATGGACTGCCTGAGCATACAAAACCTGGCAGGACAAGAACCCTGCCAGCATCCTAGATGTTTATGTACAGCTGGGATAACAGGAACAAGGAGGAAGTCACACTTTGAGCTTGGATCTCTTGTTCCACTCTGGAAATGCTGGAGGTAGACTGCAGCTTCTCCCAGGTTTGTGGAGCCGTTCTTCTACTCTGGATAGAGGCAGAAGCTCAGCTCAGTGTTCAGGGAGACACACAGGACATCTCAGGGAGGCCGCAAATTTCTGAGACCATGACAAGGTCAGGGAAAACTTCACTTGTTGAGATCTGCTATACGAATTGCCCTGTGCTAGAAAAATATAAACGCCATACATTGTAATGATACAAATACAACACAGAGATTCATTACTGTATGACAGAACGTGAGGCGCTTGACGAAATATCAGCTTGGTACTCAATCTAACCTGCCTGCTGTATCTTCCAGGAGGATATGGGGGCCAACCCCCACAGAGAGGCATGAGGTGAAAATCTTGCAGATAAGAGACACCATTATGAACTGATAGCTCTATTATATCTACAGGGGACATAGTGTCCTGAGATTCATGTTGTCAGCATGGACATTTCCCTTTTAATCCATATAGCAATAAATCCCCCTTCCAGACATCTTTTGGGAAGGTTCAAGTAGATGCAGCTTTGTAATCAGAGCTTCTTAGGAGAGGGTGCTCATTGCTATCCTCAGCATAAATGCAAAAAATATTTCTCATTTCAGATCTCTGCCCCAGCAGTGCCAGCAAGATTCAATGTAAATAACATTTTTCTCTTGGGGCTGAAGCCAGTGCTGCAGTCTAATGAGTAGTGCTTTGATAGGTCAGTGAAAAGTCTAATGATATGGATTTAACTGTGTTGGACATCAGCTTTATTAGGCTGTTTCTGAGATATGGGAGTATTGACAGCATTTATGATAAATGATGCTCCTCAGTTATTCTTGCATGACCGGTTTCCTTTCAAAGTACTCAAAAAGTTTAGGAAAGATTAAATATTCATAATGGAATATATTCAGTTACTGGTCCCCAGGTATCATGTCCTAGGCATCTTCCTACCAAGTCAATGGGCAGAATTTTTTATTCCTTATTTTCTGTGTCAACAGAGTCACAATGAAGTTTCAATTAGAGAGTGAAAAACATCATTTTCTGGTTGGCACAGAGCCCAATTTATATTGGCTGAGGTGTTTAGTTACCTTTTTCACTGCTTTAGCACCTAAAAGGAAAATTTTATGCTAACCGTCGAACAAAAGGTGGGGAAAAAAGTGCAAAGTCTCTTTGAGGGACTAAGCTCACCTTCTCTGGTTAACTGTTCCCATTAGGAAGTGTATGCATCTAGTTACATAGTATGAACCGGTAGTTGTCATCAGAGCATGGAAGACCAAAAGAGTTACTCAAAAAGGTCATTTTGCCAAGCAACATGGTTTCATTGCTAATTACTTCAGGTCATCAAGTAGCAAGCTCATCATAGTCACTAGGGATATTACAATTTTTATGCTCCTATCAGGCTTCAGTTTTCCAAGCTCAGTAGAAAAAAACATGACTCACAACATTTGAAGCCTAGCTTTTTGCACTGGTCTTTCAATAGCAGCTGGAAGAGACTCAATTTGTGCATCAGAGAGGATTCCAGCCTTGGAACAAGGCTGAATTCCACATTCTACATAAACCTCACTTCTGCTGCTCCTTTCTCCTCCTCCTTGCAAGATACCAGCCCTTCAGCATAATTTCAGAGTGACCTAGCCCTTACTCTAACTTACACCAAGCAGCATACAGAGTTCATGATCTAAATAAAATGTCCTGGTGTAAGAAGGCATTTTCAAAGCTGTAGGAATGCTGAGGGAAATCTTTAGTGTGGTCACAGCACAGTAGGTGGAGGCATACAGCAATCTAAGGGTCCCCTTAGGAATTCACAGCACACAAATTCCCCCATATGCTGCTCCATGGGTTTAAGACCTTACAGTTCTTAAGGTTAAGCTTGTTTAAAAGTCCCCACACCACAACGGTGCAATCAGAATACCATGGCTTTTCTTTGTAAGATAATATTTCTAATGCCACTGTCACACTGCAGTGCAACTGCTGGCTCTCCGTAAATACTGCCAAAGGAGTGGTATGGGAAGAGAACAGTGGTCAGTCAGTCTGGAATGGTTGACTTCCCTCCACAGTGTTCACGCATTTTGGGTATTCTGATCTTGCTGGCATACAGGAGGAGAAAATTAATCAAAACCGATACAGTGATGATGGAATAGAATAATACCTCAGAGCTTGAGGAAAGCTTAGTAAGACCAGTATGACAGGAAAAGATAGGGATGGAAAATCTATGAGCTGAGAGAAAGATGGTGATTTATTACAGGCATGAAAACACCACGAAGACAAAAGGGAGTATGTATTCTTTCATTCCGTTTACATTAAGGGTTTCTTCACAAATAGCTAATAAGGGATTATAAGTTAGCAACAGATGTGTGCATGTGACAGAGGCAAAAAGGGGTCAAAGTTTGGTCCAACACTACAGGAATTTGATGACAAACCCATTGCAGGGTTAGTGTGGTTAAAATACATTGAGTTTTGTAGCTATTGACAAGCTTTGGATCCATGGAATTAGCACTGCAAATGGGCACTTCTGACTCACTCCTTGAATGATAAAGAAGTTCATTCACATTCACTGCTGGGTCAGGAGACAGTCACCTATGGTAAGTACATCTCTAGAAGGTGTTGGAGGTGCCAGACCAGCTGCATAGCAATTTACAGGAATTGCTGGATCTCTGAATCATCTTGTGGCCCCGTGGCCTTTTCCTATAAAATGTGATATACACCTTTCCTTGTTTGCACAGTTGAGAGGAAAGGGAAACGGAGAATCCGGACGACGTTCACAGCTGAGCAGCTCCAGGAACTGGAGAAGATTTTCCAAGTGACTCACTACCCAGATGTCCATATTCGCAATCAACTGGCAGCAAAGATAAACCTCCCAGAAGCCAGAGTTCAGGTACACTGTGTCTCCAAAAGACTATGCTCACTGCACCAATTCTTTCTTCAGAGAACATTCTTAATAGTTTATGCCTGGGTGACAACGCTAATGAAATATGTGACCTCTCTGTTACCTTGCAGAGGAGGCAAGTATCATCGTTCTCCTTTTACAAATAGGGAAAAAAGTATTTGTCACCCAGCTGGGACTAACCAAATGGGATTAATCAAAGGGTTAACAGGAGCTCTAAGCACACTAAATGCATAGCAAATAGGGGTTCCGGATGGTTATGAGCAACCTGTTGGCCTCTGTAGCAACAGAGCAGCCATTTATGAAAATATTTATTAATCGTTTATCAACCTTTTACAGACTAATGTACATCCAGTACAAACTGTTATCCACATCCATCTTCTACAGGGTCTCAAAAAAAAGTGAAAATTATTGCCCAAATGAAAATGCTTTCTTACTGCTCTGTATTTTGATATCATAGGCTATAAATGCCCTGGCTGTAATTTTAGTGCACGGAAACTAACCCAGTTCCCTCCCAGCTGTAATGTAGTCTTACTGACTGAGCTCAAAATTGACCCCAAATGTTTACTGCATATGAAACTGCTACATTAAAACATACATACTGCTGTGTATTGGAATTTGGCGTTGTTTACCAGGCACTGTTGTGATAATTTTTGCACAAGGCAGTTTCTGTACTTGCCATAATGCTAGAGTCATCAGTGTACTGTGATGCACATATCCCACTAACAACCAAAGTTCAACACAGAGCAGCTTATTGGCTATGACATGCCTGGGACTATCGACTAACCATGATGATATTGCTTCATCGTTAGGTGACGGGGAGAGTTGGAACAGCGTATCTGTAATACGCCCAGTAGCAGTATCAGGGCACCCACAATGCATTTCCAATGGCATAAAGCACAACCTGGGCTACTAGTCAGTGTTGCCAACAAAACAGCAAATCACATGAAAGAACAGGAAAATCTTCTGTTAAAAAGATTATTTATAATCTGTAGGGGAGAAAATAAAGAAGAGTTATCACGGGAAACATCAATCTAAGATGTACATGAAGAAAGTAAAAAGCCCCTCATGTATGAATTGCAGATGGCAAATTCCCAATTCAGACAGTGTTACATGTGACATAGGAAATTCTACATTTGACCTCATCTTGGCTGGTAAAGGGAAACCGGCCACAGAACTAAAAGTTAGCAGGAACTTTGTTACAAGCTACAAGTTGTTATAATTTTGGTTGATTGCATTTATCACATATAAGCAAAATAGGATGCAGAGAATTTATATATGTTCTTCCTGCTTTGAAAGAATAGTTTTGACAAAGCTAAAAGCAGTGTAAGTCAAATCACCTCAGAAAGGTAATTTTACTGGGGAGAAAAAAAGAGTGAGCAACCATTGGGTAACCAAGTGAAACATTTCATAACTGTGAAAAAGCTTGTGTCCTCCAGTCAAGAAACAAAGGTTATGACTGCTGAGAGGCAGTTTAAGTGGATAGATGGAATCATATCCCTGCATGTGTGCATGCTACATGCAACACAAAAAGAAGAATGCTGGATGAATAAACATCAGAAACAAGGGATTATAAAGAATGAATAAACAAAGCAGAAGGATACAGACCAAAGCTTTGGTCAGAAAAATTAAGGGTCATCAGGAACTCAAAAAAAGTCCATTAAGAACAAACAAACAAACAAGTGAACAATTATATTGATCTGTTACTTTATAGAAACAGTGGGACGGTCAAGGATAATGCAGAAATGGCAAAGGTGTTCAGTCATAATTTCTGCTCTATCCTTGGAAATATGTCAGGTAAGGTGGTAGTATCACACAATGATGATGAAACACTTTCCATAAGGACAATGTTGAGCACCAGCTGCTACAGACAGATATTTTTAAATCCAGACATCTAGGTGACTTACCTCTAGTAGTTCTTAAAAAGCCGCTTGAGAAGCACTTTGGGTCATCTGTGTTGATATTTAATCATCCCTGGAACAAAAGACATTCCAGGGGCCTTGAGGAAATCTAATGTTGTGTCAGTATTTAAAAAGTAAAAAGAACAGCCAGATAATGACTGGCCTGTCAGCCAAACAATTTTTGGCAAAACAGTGAAAAAGCCAGTATGAGTTTCTGCTAATGAAGAATTAAAGTAAGGGTAATATATTTAATGTTTATCGCCAAACTCATCTTTTTATGATGAGATTATTGGTGACAGTTTTAAAATGAAAGATTTAGATTGGAAATAAGGAATAATTTTTTTTTATTATTAGGGTGGCAAGACACTGGCACAGGTTGCCCAGAGAAGTTGTGGATGCCCTGTCATTGGAAGTGTTCAAAGTCAGTTCAGGCAGGGTTTTGAGCAAGCTGATCTGGTGAAAGATGTCCCTGCCCACAGCAGGGAGGTTGGACTAGATGATCTTTAAAAGGTCCCTTCCAACCCAAACCAGTCTGTGGTTCTATGATTCTATGTTTCTATGTATTTGGTGGTAAAGGTAATCAAATTCATGGTGTGTCACTATAAGGGCCTTGCCTTGGTCCTACACCCTGCTTGTATTAAGAAAACAGAGCAGATTGAGTAGCATGTGCTAGCAGGCAAAAAGCTGGGTCTGGAACAAGTGCCCGATAGCAAATGGGGATGTTTCAAAGGTGGTCTCTCATAGGAACCATTTACTGACACAGAGGTGCATTTGAACTACATGGTCAGTAAAACCTTTAACAATAATTCTATAAAATGGCAAGAAGGTTAGAGGACTGGAAAATAATGAAAAGGCTGATTCAGCAGGCTTCAGATCATTGTTCATGTGTCTGCAAGAGAACAGCAAATGGACAGTCTTACAAAGCACCAAATGGAGGCCATTCCTACAACATGGGGCACACCACCCTCCCCTACATTCTGGTTTAGTTGTCATTTCCTTGGACAATCTGCTGACCACTGAGAAGGCAAATGAGGCTTTTGTGAAATCTCAGGCAGGGTTAAGGAGGCACTTGTCCCTGGATTTAGCACTGGTGTGACTTTTGCAAACACACACGGGAATACTGTGCTGTGTCTCAGTGCCATAGCTCAGTAACACTGGAAAAGTGAAGGTTAGTAGCATGCAGAGAATAAATTCTATCAGTAGCTTGATATCTGTGGAAGACAGAGCGTGGAGTAATTGTTTTAAATCCCAGTAACAGAAATTATGGCTGGGCACTGAGAAATCATTTTAAGGATAAGGGTGTTGGAGAACTGGTTGAGCAAAAAAAGAGTAGTTCAGTCTGTGAACACAGCTTTGCCTTTATTAAAAAAAAAAAATAATAATCCCTGAAGTGAGGACTTTATCCCATGTGCAGACTTTGGAGGGAGTACTTCAGAGGTTGAATTTTGGCTTCAGTTCCCTCTCTGCCCTCAACCACTTTGTCGGTGTTAAAGAGGAGTCATTTTTATGGTGCTTTTTCACCATGTAACTCCTGTGTGGTAGAAAAAGAATGGAGCAGTTCATACTGACTAAGCAGTTCTCAAACACATGCAAACCCAGATAAACAAAACTGTCCTTTCAGTAACCTCGGCTACTGCTATCAGCAATATAGCAGAGGGCTCCTGACATTCCCATTACTTTCTGGCCATGACATGCAGAAAGAATTGAGCTGATTCTTATTTGGTTTAAAATGCATACATATTTACATCCAGCAGCATCTGGTTTTGATCACTAATACCTCCTGTTCATGAACCACTCGCTTACATTCAAAGAGCAGGTTCCTAAGCCAGCTAGAAATGACAATGGAAGGGGGATTCAACTTTTGACAGCAATACAGCAAGATGAATTACTGTGGCTGCAGCATAAATACTTACACGCCTCAGCCAGAAGCCAGGCTGGTCAAATCAGCTGACAAATGAAAGAAATTCCCCTAAGAATATTAATTGTCTGTTTTCCAGTGCAAAAGAATGGTGGATAACATACTCGGACTGCTGAGTGATTCCCTTGGGTGTTTTGCTTAGGTCCCTTATGTGAATTTCAAAATGTTACCAGCCAAATACGAGAAGAACCCTGTTACTACATCCCCACTGTTGCAGCCCAGCAAAACATCTAGGTGGGTCTTTTCCCAGCCTGATCACTTGGGAACAGGGTGAAAGAGCCCTGTCATGCAACAAATCACACCTCCTAAGGAAAACAGAATGTCGTGTGCCTTGACTGCTGCAAAGCTGTGACTGCAAAAGGATCTGCTTTCCCCGGAGAGCCCTGGAAGACTTGCTGTACCTTGTACTTGCTGAACAGGGAAATCCTAGCTCTTCTGTGAGCTGCGAGGGAAGAGAGGCTGTCAGAATAGTCCAGAGATCCCACATGCTATGCAAAGTGTGAAAGGTGCTGTGTCGAACCCAGTGTTTTCCCTTAGATTCAGCCGCTGGCTCTGCTGAGCTGGAGGTCAATGTTTTCTCATGCTCAGAGAGTAGGGAAAGTAGTTGGATGTGAGGAGTTCCTCCTTTATCTCCTGTTCATTTCTGTGCCTTTTCTTTCTTGCCTGTATCCAGATCTGGTTCCAGAACCAGAGAGCAAAGTGGAGGAAACATGAAAAATTTGGCAGCTTTGGTGGCCTTCAGAATCTGACAGAAGTTGATTTCATTCCTGCTCCCAAGTCAGATATCACAGTGAGTATCAGAGGCTATGTATAAAGCCACTGAGGGAGAGAGCTGTCCTTCACCGGGTCACCTCTTCACATGGTACTATCCCAGAGAAGGAGGACTGGAAAAGACAAAAATGGCAATATGATGATGAGAAATTCCAGAAAATATGGTCAAATAACATATTTTTTCATGAAATTAAACCTGTTTTGTAAATATGTTGTGAGGTGTCTCTTGCAGGATGATCCTTCCCCATTTTACTTCTAAATTGCTTCCTTGTAAATCATACTTTGGTTCAAGATATCTTTACCATTATAAAATTCCTGAACAGGAAAAAATATGACATTTGCAGCCACAAAGCCATGTTTCTTTATGGACAGTATCTCTTTACAACGTCCGGCCTTGTTAGGCTGACCAGCACTTTTAGTACTTGACCCACATCCTTGCCAGGTTCGGGACAGTCAATATTATCTAGGCTGGCACACAGGCTCTTTCCTGTCAGTTTTTCCATGGGTAGAAAAAACGGTATTTTTGCCTTGATCACACCACTGGGTTTTAAGGAGTCTCTTCTTCTAAACTTTTCTTCTTAATTATTAAGAACCAGGGAAAGAAATAAGGTTGATCATAAATTGTATCTAACTAAAAGTCTGTATTGATTCACCTGAGACTGCATTTTTATTCTTGAAAGGCTCCTAGCTTGATGCCAAGAAAGCTCACCGCTATCATCCCTGCCGCAGGATACTACTCACCGCTGCAAGGGCAGCTGACACCTGCCTGGCTGCCCAGCACACTCTCCTTCATCCCCCACCACTTGGAGCTGCTACCCTTCCCAAAACCATATTTGCTCTTCAATGTCCTTCCCTCTTACGGCGCGCCGCTACCCCACAAGTTTGAAAGGAGCACTATCTGTGCCAGCTCCACATAGAGGAGGATACGGGGGAGTGGGGGACTTTGGGGGCTTGCTTTTGTCACCCATAACTATTTGGGGGGTGAGGGGTGGAGGTGGTGGTTCCTTGAACAAGCCTGCTGAGCCAATGGGTGGCCTGTGGTGCAAGGTCACCTTGCTGCAGGAGTGCCACCACGCGAGAGGCACCACGGACCAGGAAGGAGCTCCCCATCTGCCTGAGGAGCAGTATGCTCTGCAGAAACCCAACCACTCAGCTGAGATCCTCTCCCTGGGGGGGATGGTGCACTGAGCAGCCCTGCAGAAGGACTGGGTTTTTACTCAGCCCTGAGACAATGCTGGATGACCTTATTGCTCTGGTGGCTTGAGGCAGACAAGATGCCTGCGATGAGGTGTGTGTCACACCAAGGTCCAGTCAAAAGGGCTTTCCTCCACAGGTTTAGGCTGCTTTCCTCATACATTCTGATCCTCACACGCTGGGAGCTGCAAAGAACATGTTTAGGTCAGAAGTCAAACTTTAAAGATACTTCTTTTTTTTCAAACAGTCAGTGAGGGAGGGGGGTGGGTTTGATTTGCTGTCTGTGTTTTTGACTTGAATAAAAGGGCACAAACACGATTTGAGCTGAAATATGACAGTCTGAGAGAGGTAACAATGCTGAGCTCTGGATTTGGTACTCTAGGGGCAAGAGAGTTCCTCAGCTAGTTAATTAAAATGCTTATAAGGAAGCCTCTAATTTTTTGACCTGAATTAAGAAAGCTCCAAAATTCCATCAGAAACAATAACGAAAAGAAACAGCCTGAATTTAATCTGCTAGACATAATAGGATGGTATGACCCCATGGTTTGGTTTAATTGTAGATCAATAATGAGATCAGCCTGCCCACTTACAAAATATCAGTATGCCTTATTACTTACATAATATTCATCTCCTTCCAACATATGATGCTTTTTTCCCTCTCCTTATTCAGGGCCCAATCCTGCTTCCACTAATGTCTCCACTGGCTTTCACAGGGAGCACTGTCGGAAAGCCCTGTTTAAAGGGTTGCACCACCTTTTGTCTGGCAGCCACAGCACATACTGCACACTGAGAGGGGAAGCTACTGAACAAAGCCATTAAAATGTGATCTCCCTCCCAGACATATCACTTCTAAGGGTGGCCATTTGTGACAGAGTCCAAAAGCAAAGCAAATCATGACCCAAAGGCTTGCTGCCCCGTCACAATGGCAGTGCAGGTAGGTTAATGACCAAATTAGGTTGCTTGCTTAAGAAATCCCTCCAGCCAGACTGCAGCTGCCAGGTCTTCAGCCTTCTTCTAGCCACTAATTGTTAGTTACATAGTGGATCACAGTGAGTTGATATCTTTATTGTTGTCTGGCTGGTACCAGCTTTTCATTGGTTTGGGAGACCTGTAAGGGGGAGTAGCTGATCATTGCAGAGGAAAAGATAAATCCTACCCTACACGGGCTTCATTTCTCCAGGCCACAACTGTTCATCAGAAGTCAGATATACTGTGTCCTTCCTCCTATAGGTCTTACAAAAGACCTTTTTCCCACACCTGCTTGGATCTTTACATCCTCTTCATCCCTGTCATTTTATCTGTCATCTGAAGGACAATCCAGTCAGATACAGAACTAAACTTCAGCTTCAGCAAAGGGGTTTAAGCGCCTAACTGATAAAGATCAATAGGAATTAGCTATGGTGTTCACCTCATCCAGCTTTGGGTGACTGTATTACAGCCACTCACACCTGAATTAAGCACCCTGGGCTCGCTTTAAAGAAGAAAAAGCGATCCCGCTAAGATTTCTAGGTTAGATGAAGTCAACGCATTAGAGCAGTTTCCACGGTGTGAATTGTGCCTATTAGCCTATTAGCTTGAATATAGGCACTGGCATTGTAACTATGTAAAGCTAAAGGGGCATGACTGTGCACAAATAGACAAGAGCTGCGATCAAGTACCTGCATTGGGACAGCTTATCCTGCAGGAATATTTGTGCAGCGTAGAGAAGAGTTGTGCAGTGATCATAATGTGACAATTTTTCTTGGTCAGGATATGAGGTGTTTTAATTTCACCAGTCTTTTATCAGAAACCAAGCAACTTTCCAGGGTTATTGCTTACTTTCTGTCCACTCCACATGTCTGTCAGATAACGCCACGGCCAGGGTTCCTACACACCATGACATCTGCCTAGAATCTGGAAGCTCTGCCTCATGCCTCTGAGGCCCTCTAGAAGCCCTGTTTTGGACCAGAGAGGTGAGAAGCCAAGCTGCTGAGCAAACTTCATCAACTTCATCTTGAAAAATCAACACCTTAAAGTTCCTTTTCTGCTAGCAGCTTCAGTACTTGGAGGGTTTGTTTTGATGTAGAACAGCTTTGCTTGAGCTTTCTTGTTTATTTATTTATTTCAGAATTTCCCACTGAACAGCAAACCTACATGTCAGGATATATGTAGCATCTCCATCCATATGCAGATGGTCAAATCCCCGACAAACTTAATACTATGACTTTGTTTCTCACCAGTTCCATAATTTTATTCTAAGGTGCAGTCAGAACAAATCAGCATGGAGTGGGGCAGTTTCTGGCATGGTCATCTTGTTAAACTCCAGTACCTCCTAGTCTTCCAGTTTTCATCCCATCTCATCTAATAGTGGCATCCTTCCCTTCCTCTGCACCTCTTACCTGTCTTCAAAGCAAGAAGTAAGAAAGTCCACTTGTTTCACAGCTGTGCTGGTCCTCAGGATGCTGGTTTTGCATTGTTCTATACTCCGATGTTTCCAGAAAATTCTAGGTTGGGCACACCAGTTTTTGGGCCGCCCTAAGTGCCACAGACCTTCAGACATATAGGATTGCTTTGGGCAGAAATGTATCTTAAACCTGACAAAATGTTGCTAGAACAAGTCATCCAAGGAAGCTGACCACACACTAGCAAGACCTGCTTACAGAAATGCAGTCATAGTTCCATCCTAACTTCAGAATAGTAGTCTGTGGTATTCCCTGAGCAGGTGGCTGGGGAAAAAAGGAATCAAATTTCTTACTGCCAGTGTATGGCTCCAGCTGTGCTGCCTCAGAGTGTACTGGTCCATCTGATCTCCCAGCACATGTGCTATGCTTGTCCCATCCAGAAGCACTTAGACCACCTCTCAGCAGACTCATCCCACTTCTCAAAAAAAAGTGTGGTTGTCATCTCTATGCAAAGGGCCTGGCAGAGCATTCAGGCTCAGATCTGGTCATGATAACATTTTTTTCCCCCAGCAGATCTTCCCAGAAGAATCATTTCTCCAGGGCAGTGGCAATGAGAGGTGACAGCATGGAGCTACACGCTCCCCACTGATGGACATCCTGGAAGGCTGTTGCCACAGTCTGCTGCATCAGGTCACATTAGCCTAATAGCATCTTTGAAACGAGTGATGGGAGAACCCTGTCTTGTCCTAGTCCCTGACAAAAATGAAGGGCCATTATTTATGGTAGATGCTTAGAGGTTTTGCCTCTCTTGATTTCAAGTGACTCAAATGACAGGGCTTACAGTCCCCTCAAGGTAGACCCCTCTCACAGCAGTCTCACAGCTCTCCATGACACTCCACTCACATTTTCCATATGACAGTTTCATCCTTTAATCCCCCATAAAACTCCTTGTAACCTGAAAAATTTCTCCCTCTGGCTTATGGCACTGATTTCCTTTTTCATGCTGACTTTTCTCAGTGAGCCAGGCCACTGATTTCAGGGAAATTAGTCCTCCTTGGCACGAGGAAGACATGACCCTGCCCATGATGTCTGCACACTGCAGACATCTCTGAGCCCTCAGATCACCCGGACTTGTTCTTTTGTTCACCTAGCTGTCTTATGTCCTTAATCTGTCCTTGTAAATCCCTCTGGGATATAGGTATTGAGGGCAAAATTCTCAAGTGGATTAAAAACAATTAGACGGATGACCAAAGTCCAAGAACTGACAGCAATTAGCACCAATCAAGAGGGTGGAGACTGGAATAAAGTCCAAAGAGGGTGGTAAATATGTGTGTGGGAGAAGGGGATGGAGGAGCACAGCAAGTTGGCAGGGTTGGGACCAACTTTGCCCATGTGTCAGCTGCCTGCGAGAAGGGACCCTGTGCTGCTGAAGGGGAGGAAGGCACAGGAGGAAAGCTGAGCTTAAAAAGGACCCAACATAAGAAATGGATAATGAGGTTACCTGACTTATCTAGACAATTTCATATGGAAAACTTGCCATATATCAGATTGAAATGTACACCAGTGGGCAGAGCAAGAAGACACATGTGCAAAGATAGCTCTTCTGATCAAAAGTTCATTTTGGGCATATTTTTTACTCTTAACCAGAGTTTCCAGATTGGATGGCTTTTAACTGTATCACAGTAAGAGATCCCAGGGGCCTCTAGAAAGCTTTTCTGTTATTGTCGCTGCTGCTATTTTGTGGGGGTGGCTAGAAAACAGAGCTATGGTTTGGAGGGGGTTGTTTTCTTTTCAAGGTTTCTTTTTTATTTTCTTTTTTTTCCCTGTGATTACCATGTGCTCTGTTCAGTCAGAAAGAGAGCATGCAGAGAGAGCACTGCCTGCTTTGCAATTCCAAACAGGTACACACTAGACCCTGGGTCAAAAAAGCTGTGATTTAAAGCAGCCAAACATCTGGTTCTTCATGCTTGTTGACCAAGCTCTCTGTCCTTTTCCCACTCTGTGCTCTGACCTGACTTTGGTAAATGACTGCAAAGTGTCCTTCCTCTGTTACCTCACGTCTCCCCTTTGCCTGGACTACAGGTCTTGCCTAAGTGCCTACTTCTGTTTTCTTGCTCTGCTCCCTTTTTGCCCCTTGGGAGTTTGGTGTGGGTTTGTGTTATGAGCAAATTCTATCACTTCTAGCTTAGGGAATCAAATAAGCCCACATCTGTGCACATCAGGGAGATAACCAAAAAGACTGGGTGTAAATAAAGGCTTAATTCAAAATGTAATGGTCAGTGAAATAATTCAGGTGGGCTTTTATCCCACCAGGAGAGCTTGGCTCTTCCAAGAAGCCTCTTGTGGCACTTTCTCCCTGCCCCTGTCTTCATGCAAACCTGCTCTGTTCCTTGGCCAGTTTTTGCCCCACTTCCATGGCATGTTCTTGATTTTGCTGATATTCATCATTTACAGTGTCTATCCAAAGATACGTGCACAGACTAATTTTCTTTTCAAGTGCCTGGCTATAAAAACTCACCCCCTGACCTCCTGAAGCCCAGCAGAATGGAGAGGGCGGGAAGGGAAAATACCTTTCATTCCAGCGCTTCAGAGCTGGAGCTTCTGAAAGGACTCCAGAGTTTGATCAAAAGTGAACCTAGTGTCAAAGCCACAAAGTGGGTTTGCATTAAACGTGTTAAATGGAAACCCAAAGAGGTTTTTTTTTTTTTAACTGGCTCAAAGGAAAAAAAAATAAATCTGTGTCTCAAAGTAGCAAATGATTCATTACTCCAACAACTGTTTTCACAGGCATTTCAAGGAAAGGATGTCCCCTCCTGAGGCAGTTTACGTTGGCACTGCAACCCCTTTCTGGGACCAACCTATCAAGCGGTACATGTGGTCTGATCTGCAGCCTGTTAAGGAATTAGAGTACCAGCCAGCAACTGCATGCCAGGAATTCATAGCAGCAGCCCCTTTTTCTGCATTTCAAAACTCTCCTGGTCACATTCTTTGCCATTGCATTCCTCATCTTTGTCACATAGCTGTTGTCGAGCTTACAGGACAGAAATTCACTGAATCCTTCATCGTCTTAGATTAAATATAGATGCTGCTATTTACAGCCTTACTGACCCCGGGCCTTGTCAGCTTTTAATGGTTTCAAATGCTTCCAATAGCAGAAAAGAGACATTTCATCTGCTCCTCAACAATAGGAAAAGCCAATTTAACACTTTTCTTTCTTTCTCTGCAGGAAGCACGTTCCTGACTCTGGGACAGTACCCTTTGCTTTGTTTGTGACAGCTGAAGCTAGGAAAACGTTTAGGGCTCTCAGCAATATCAGCCTTCCCTGTTACTAATTTTCCACTCTCTGAAGCCTTGTTATTCGCCCTTTCATTTCTTTTGTCTCCCCCACAGATTAAAAGAACAAATGCTACCGCTACTTTTGCTTTTTTTCTTTGGCTAATCTCTTTTTGCTGCTTAAACTTAGGGCTGTCCCATAGAATGCTGCCAGGGTTTTTCCAGGCAGGAATAGGTGCGTACCCTTCCAGGGGTGCCAGGCAGTGCAAAGCACCTCCTCACTGCCACGAAATGGCTGTTCGTGTAGCAAGATGCTCAGGAGAGGCTTTTTCCTTCGTTTGCCTCGAGGAGGAGTAGATAGGCATCTGGTGTTCAGGGTCTACCATATGATTCCCAGGATTATCCTTCTGAGAGCTGAGGAAAAATAGGTCCCCACCAAGGGGTCTTAAAAATCTCCGCCTGCACCGCAGGTGTTTGGGCAATCTTTTATTGATGGTATTTTACAGCACTCCTCAGTGCAATTCTCCTGTTCTCAGACACTTTGAATTTTACCAAATTTTAGCTCTCAAAATTTAACGTTTTCCTCTGTTATGTGTCTGCCTCAGGCTGATGTCTTAAATCTAAGCAATTCAGTCCTTGAAACTGGGGAAAATACGCTCTTTTGTGCATGGTGACAAAATCCTGGCGCCCTTTTGAGAACGGCACTTGGAGCAGGAGCTTGAAATCTGGCATGGAGGTGGCCTTTTCTGTTAATTGTGCACTTTACCATTGTCACAACTACTGTCATCTGGCTGAAGTATCAGTCTTTGAAAAGTACCAGTTTGCACAGGTTTATTCTGTGTCCTTCAGATTATAGCAATTACATTCCTTGTGGAACTGATGCTCCCTAGATGCTTATTCTGATGGCTCAGCACGACTTCACCCACAAACTCAGTTCCTGGCTTGCTGGGAATAACACACGGCCCACAGCCTCACGATAGTCATCAGAGCCCCTTTCTCCTGGTTTCTGAATGCCCCACCACCTCAATCGCAGGATCAGGACAGTGGAGCAACCTCTCCAAGCCTAATAGCAGGAGCACATTCCCCAGGGAAGGTGGGATAGCAGGGAGGGGTTGTGGCTGAAGAGAGAAGACCAGACAAGGACTGGCATAGGCAGAAGAGGCTGGCTGGGTGAGGAGACTCTGCTGGGGAGCCAGGGAGGTATGACCAGAGGTGATGCCATGGTTCATGGAGCCAGGATGAGTGGGTAGCAGTGGACTGCACCAGGCCAAAGAGCTGATCTGAGGCAGCGTGAGGGGTGGGTTTAGCCTTACCTGTTCCTATGGGATGTTTAGCTAGTGGCCTGAACTGCAGGTTTCACTCATGCAAGGCGCCTTTTCCACATACCCGGCTTGGCTGGATCATGCTACAGCATTATTTGGCGCTGCCTGCCTGCAAAAATAAGATCCCCAAAATCTGACAGTGGCATGCCAAACTCAGGAGTGCTCCCAGCCTTTGCCAGTCTGTGCCCCAGTTCCCGTTGGCACTATAGGTATTGCATACTCTTGCAAGACACGAGTCTGTGGTGTTCAGACAACCCCAAAGGGGAGCACTGCAGAGAGCCCAGTGGGCTGGGAATACTTCTAACACCAGAGCAGGCAGCAGCTAAGGGCTGAAAGCTCACAATTAATAATAATGAGAATTAAACAAGTCCTACCTAAGGCCACTTCTTCAGTAAGTCCTTCCATCCCGTGCATTCAATGAAGGCTGATGCCACAGGGAAAAAAGCATCATGCAGTTGTTCAATTAAGGACTCTGTCATAATACAAGCACAAAATGGGGCAGAGCTGAGGATTCACTCCACCCTTTTGGGGTTTCCTACCCGTTTCAGTACCCAATCTAGCTCCCTTGATAGCTTTTTCTATACTCAGCTCTTGCCTGTGGTGGTGTGTGGAGCATCACTGGAGAAGGGTGAATAGTGAGGAGGGGAAGAAACCTTTGTGCCATGCAGAGCAGAGAGCTATAAATTCTCATTGACAGAAAAAACTTGACCAGACCAGGATTTGTTTTAGTATCTAATTACATCATGTGTTACTAAAAGGCATAATAAAAAAAAGAAATATTGTGTAGCTATATCTGATGAGTGCATGTGTGTTTTTAAATGTGGGTGTATATGTATATGCGCATTTCTTGAATGAAACTATTTAGAGTCTACTGGGCCAAAAAAATAAATTCCATTGATAAAACTCCTTATTTTATAGAAATTGGGAGTGAAAGAACACAAAAACAGCCACACTGGATCAAACCTCAAATGAACACCCAGCCCAGTACCAGAGAGTACTCAGATGATCAGCACTGGATGTTTCCAGCATGTTCTGTTCCACATCATGTTGTGTGCATCAGGTTATTCCTGTGCATTCATCCAGCTCCGGAGAACAACCCCACATGCTGTCATTTCTCAATGGTGGTCTCCGTCTTTGGTATCATCTTCTGATGTCAAGTTGCGAGAGCTGTGTCAAGTGAGACAGTTGTGGTGTCTCCCCAGCCACCAGAAACCCTCAACGACTGAGACTATTCTTTTCCTTCTCCATGCAAAACACTCAGTCACAACCTCTTCCCTATGCCTATTTCAGAACAAAAAATCAGAATATCTCCTTATCCTGCATGAGCACCTGCCTCCCTGGGTAGTCACAGTCCACCCACATTTCACCCAGACTCTTTGAGGACTGACTGACATCAGAGGTGGATCCAAGATGTCTTACGTAAAAAGTAGATCCATTTTCAACCCACAAAAGGGTCCCCAGGTGTCATGAGCCTTTGCTGATTCTTGAAAGCCACAAACTACACACAAAACAAGTAATTTCCTATAACCTGTCATAAAATACGTAGGGTGCCATGTGGTAAATACTGCCTTCTGATCTATACCTTGTAAAAATCTGTTGTTCAGTTCTTTGTAACTGGGTGCTAGGGATGGCTCCAGGAAGAGTGGTGAGTTTGGCTGTGGGAGGCTGGTTCAGTCCCTGTTGCTATCAGCAGGAAAATAGGAAAACATTTATCGTCTTTGGCGGAACCAGAGATTGATGTATGCTGGAAAACAACCCTCTGACACCTACTCACTGAACAAAACTACAGCCAGAGGCTTGTTGATGTTGCACTGCGAGTTACTCAAGTGCAGACCAGCATTAGCACAGCATTTCAGGACTTAATATTATTCCAGGCAATTTATTGCTCTCCAATATTAAAGAGAGTCCTTTCATAAGTCCTGCTGTCCTTACGAAAACAACAGTGTGTGATGGCATCTCATATTTTCTGTGTTTAGCAGAGCTGCCTTAGAAATGCTGCTTCAATAAAGTTAAATTTGTACTTATGTTACAATGAACAATAGTGCTGAAGGAGCTATGAAAATTAGTATCTCCTCTTCTGGGAAGCCAAATCTTCTCAGTTCTTGTGGGGTCTGTTGCAGCACACAGCACTAGCCCAGGAAATGTTTTATTGCACTGTTATACAATTCTTACACAGTTCTTACTCAGTGTAAGTATTTAGAAACAATATTAATCTTGTGTCTTCATTTTCCATGGGGAGGGTGCTGATCAGGGAGACAAATCTATGTCCTGCTTCTCCCAGCAGACTACCCTGATCACTAGGTCCTGATTGTTTGCTCTTGATGTTTGCTCTCCTCCTGGCCCCACAGCCTTTGCATTCCTGCATGTACCATGACCCAGCCTGAAAAGGGTCTTGTCTCTCTTCCCCCATACGAGAGCTGTGCATCCCATCTTCCTCAAGGCAGAGAAAACTTAGGGCACACATCTTGGTGAATGAAAGCTGTAATCAGTAGGTCTGAGGTCCAGCCACGACTTTTTGCCTGGGAAGTGCAGCAGTGGCAAAGATTACACCCTCAGTGTTGGTGGTGGCAGATACCCTCAGCGATGCTGGCTGTTTCCACCTCTGGGATGGATTATGTACCATGTTGAAGTGGAAGTGGCTTTTGGACTTCAAGCATGCCTAAATCTCTCCATAGAGCCTATAGGGAGACTACCTAATTCAGTCAGCCCAGATGTGGCCACAAAACTATGGCCTCACAATGCCTATAGCAGTCATGGTCTGGATACTGTCCTTAATGTAACACATATCTTGACAGTACTTAACTTCTTAGAAGGCTGTCTTCACCATCCAGCATGGTAAATAAGGGATGCAGCAATGTGCCTTTTCATTCAGGCTCACAGAAGACCTGCTCCTGAATTACACATAAAGAAAGAGGACAAAAAAAATCCTTTAAAAAAAATAAAAATCAGATGAGGATACCTTAATTAAAAGATAAAAACAAATGAAATCAAAACAATCAATGGTAGTTCAACTCTAATTGAATTTTATCATCATCAGAGCTGCTGTTGTTTTTCCCTTCCTCCCAAAATGAGAAGCTCTGGAGAGGAAATTTCCCTCATCAAATTTCATATTCAGTAAATTAGTCTGGGAATCTTTTAAATAAAATAAAATAAAATAAAAAAAAATAAAAACAACTAACCAAACACACACACACCCCCCCCCCAAAAAAAAAAACCTTAAAGACAAGCCTTTAATTCTAGCTAAGGCCCTTAAACCAGCCACCGTGTGCCAAACTGTTCAGTGAGGGAACTGGAGGGTGTCAGCGCTAATCATCTGCCTCTGTTTTCTGAGGGTAAGTTCAGAGTGTGTCTCAGAGCCGGGGAGAAGAGGTTCTGGAGTCCTCCAAGGAATCGGATTGTAATTCTGACGTGATGGCATCAGCTAATTAGCAGCTCTAACAAACCTCGCCTCCAGCCCCTCTCTGGATTTTTCTCCAATTATGGCTAAGAGTGAAGCCTGCAAGAAGTGAAGGTGAGGTGGGGGGAGTTGTCCGTAGTACACGGCTGCACAGAATAAAAATGATTGCAATATTTAATGACACTCCTGTTTAATTCTGACAAACAGGAGCATTAACATCCTGCAAATAGGGACAAATTAATGTGAAGGATACTAAGCAGAGACAAGCCCCAAAGCCCCTTCCCCGGCCCTTTGCACAGAGCTGAATTTTACCATTATCGAAGTAAGGGACTCAGCAGCCTTTGAACATGATTACTCCTTTACATATGTGTGTGACTATAAATATATAATTTCCTTGAGGTTCTGCTTTATTAAAATTCTTAACCACAGAGGTTTTCTTGCTGCAGTCTTTTCTCATACATATCATGCAAAGCAGCAAATACTGTTTACCAGAAAAAGAATAATCACTTACGTGCCAAAGGCAGAAAACACTTTAATTGCTGCTGTCCTCAAAAGAGTTTTCTGCTATGCTCAGGAAGTTTGGGTGTGTTTTTTATCCCTCGGTGGCATTGGAAAACTCCCCCACTGAAACCAGTGTAGTCCATTTTTCATTGAAATCACAGCACTTCCCAACTGCCATAAAATGACACTATTTTACAAATGCCATAAAATCACACAGAATTTTACAAACGCCATAAATGTGGCCATGCAAAGAGTGAAAAATGTTCAAAGTGTGGTTCCATCTCTCCCAAATAACTATGACAACCCTGTCACAGTACAAAGCTTTGAAACAGTTGTATCGCCACACGCAGCAATGTAAAGTGCAGATGATGACACCAACAAATGCTCAGTACTGACACTTAAAAGAGAAGCAGTAAAAAATAGCAGTCCATGATAAAAAGCACAGCATCAGCCATTGACTTTATGCAAAATATTATTTACTGTACAAACATACTGGGCTGCAAAATACAGCTAATAAAATAAGTGATTTGCCTGCCTGCTTCTTCCAGAATCACTCACAGTCTCCAGTAGGCACAGTTCCCCAGGGGTGATGGAAAGTATTTTCTAGCAGTAGACAAGAAACTCTTGATGAATTTTTTTTCTCTTTTGCTGCCAGTGAAGAGTCACCCTTGAAAATCTGATTGTAACTCACTAAACTCATTACAAGCTCCCAGCGTAAAAAAATTAAAAGCAGGAGCGCAGGTGCTAAATAAATCAAAGAGATTACATCTCCCAGGGATAGGATTTGTTCCTCCAGCACCAAAATAGCCAAATGGCATGCCAGCATTTTTACACAGCATGGAGCACAGGCACCAGTCACATTAAATGTCACCTCACGGTAAGCTGGCGTGACAGTCACGGTATGCTTAGTTTTGGCCAATGCAGAGCAATAATCTGGCAAGACACCAGCCGGGTTCAGCCTGCAAGCTACTTAGGCACGCTGGCCAAGGAGCTGCACTTGAGCAAAGGCATCCTCCCCTTGGTCAAGTGGCCCACAGACGGCTCCCTGGACGCTGCCTATGTGTGCCTGTGTCACACAGACATCCTTTATTACTCCACTTTTGCCTGTACTTGAACTGAATAAAATCCCTCCCTGTACAGGCCATCAGTTCTGAGATCTATGTGCCAATAAAGATCGACTTGAAAAAATGCTGGGAAGGTCAGGCAGGCCTCAGTTTCCCTGTTGACAATGACGAGTGTCACTGCCTAAATACAATGCAAGCAGAAAACCTCCTGGTGCTGTCCAGACAGCAAAACTTCTAAACAGAAACCAAAGTCCTTTCCCTTGGCTGGTCCCCAAATGATCTTGTTTCTCATCCTCCAGGCTGGTCACCTGCATCCCTGTCACAGGCGAAGATTCAGAAAATACCATATAGATAAGCTTAGGAAAAGGGAAGATTCTACAGAAATGCCAGCAACAACCATGCCCAAGATCTGTGTAGCTGGTATATAGATATTAACAGGGTTACAAGTTGTTGTGCAGGTACTCCAAGGAGAAGTAACTGGCTGTAATCTGGTCTACTAACTTCTTCTTCTTCGTCGTCATCTTCTTCTTAACAGGTTTGTATTCACTTTCATGGGACATCATCCCCTTGGTTCAAGGAGGCCTTTCACCAGAAAGCCATGTTCCAGACTGGGAGAGGGAGTGGTGGCCATGTTGGGAAGAGTTTCCCACCACCAGCTCTTTCCTACAGAAAGGCAGTCCACATTCACCAAGAAAGTCGACCACCTACACAAACTTGGAAGCATTTTACACAGTTTGGATGCTGGGTTCCCTTCCCGGTGATCTCACTCTGGCACCACTACAAGGGCAAGGATCCTTGAAAATGGGTCACAGCATTTGCCAAGTGCTCGGGCTCCCCAGAGATGCATGGCGTATCAGACATGGACTGCCACCCACCCCTCTGTGCCTTCTTACACAGCACTGCTTCAGCTCAGCTTTTCTCCAGAGAGGGCTGCCTCATCTAGGAAAATAATCCAAGTATCTGAAACCCAAAAAGTTTCCTACAAAGCCTCCTGGAGTTGCCCTCCTGTAAACTGGCCTCTGACATTTCAGGCAGTCTCCTGGGAGCACTCAGGAGTTAGCACAGAACAAGAGGACAACAAGGCAAGTTTATGGCTTGAGAAATATAAGCAAAAGCAAAGCAATGTCCTTTCTGGATGGTCTTTCTCAACCAGACTCCATTTTGTCCACTTGGGGGTTTCTTTGTTAGTTGTTTTTTATTTTTTTCCTCTCCTTGTTTTAAAATGCTGACACATTGACAGATGTTTCCCATATATTTCCATCCTATGGTGTATTAAATCTTACTGTTGAAACAGCTACAAGTCCTTTCAAGGGATTATTTCTTTCATTGTTACACCTGGGTCATCTGGAAGTCTGAGGGGAGAAAGAACATTCTCCGCTGGCTCTGTGATTAAGACGATTTATCTTGCCACATCTTGCAGCATCACAATGAGCAGAATACCACCATCCTGTGTACATGCTAGCTCCTGCACAAGACTCCACTAATGGCTTCTTTTCCCCAAGCAGAAATGTCTTCAAAACCCCAGAGTTTTCTTCTGAGGCTAGAAAAATACCCGATGCTCAAAGCCAAACTCAGGTGGAAGCAACACATTAGGTAGGAACTACATTAAAAACTCAAAGCAACCTTGTTCTCCCTTATTAGTTGGGTAATGTAAAGGCAGTGCCTGGGCTGATGACAGAAGAAATGTATTCATTAACCAAAGGCATCACAGCTGCCTTCCTATTGCTAAGCTCTGCAACTGCAAGCAGTTCTCCTACCCAGAATCAATGCTGCTTCGGCAATATAGTTTAATCTAAGCATTGCCCCATTGAACCTATTATAGACTAAAGTTTTATCTTACTTTTTACATCACTTTTTTTTTCCCTTTGTGACAAAATTCAACTAAAAAAACCCGAACAACTTTAACACTTACTTAAGCAACGTTTGTATTGCCCACCACAGTGGCAATGCTCACATACCAGTCAAAAATGCCACCGCGAAGAAATAAAACAAAACCATGGTCTTCCAAGTGTTGGAATTTTCCTTTGCAAAATAAATATTTTACCATCTGTTGCCCTAAATCATGAGCTTCCTGCCATCTGAAAGGCTGTTCAGGCTGGTATTTGCCCCTCAGTGGATGCAGAAATTGTATGCAATACATCTGTGTCTCCTCACATACCAAGAAACACATGCCAAACACATCCTAGCCCAGAGTGATCCTACCTCTCAACAGATGCTGTTCCTAAATATCTCAGCTGGTGCGGCAGAACACTTACAGGGGACTGGCAGTCATTGGGAAGTTTGGTGCAAAGTCACACACCTTCAGCACTGCCAGGAACAGCGTTATGCGTGATATACACCCCACCAGTCCTTGCTTTTTTACATTTTCTGAGCAGCACCACTTACAAGCTGTGACCCTACCTTAGATCCTGGCTTAATTCCTGCAATTTTTTACCATTTACCTATAGTGCAAAGGGTAGATACACAGGTCGGTGCGTAGAGCTGGACAGCTAGTTGCCCCACTGCTTCCTCTCAGTCCAGCTGCCAGACCAGGTACTAATTAGAAAGTGCAATTTAGCAATAACCTGCACAGGCCACACACTCTGTGTGGAGCTGCACTTAAAGCTCCTTGGCAGAGCCAGGGTATCAGGAAATAGAGATTGTAAAATACAAATAATGTGGATTTCCACAGAGGCTGGTGTGCATGGCTGAGCTGGAGGGAGTGCCTGGCATCCATGCCCTGCTCATGAAGGTAAGTGCCTCCCAAACCCTCTGAGCAGCACCAACTACTACAAAGCTCATTAAGGCCAGTTAGCTCCACAGACTGGAAACAGGTATCTTACTGACCAGGCAGGAGAGCAGCCTTTGCTTTTTTTTTTTTTAATCGGCAACCTGCTACATGACCTCAGTCCTACACTGTACAAGTGGGATGGGAGCAGGGAGAGCTTCCTGCTATCTGTATAAGACAGTCAAGTCATTTAGCAGCAATTAGGCTTCCAACCAGCTTAACTCATTTACAATTATACGATGGCTCCTAACAGCTCCGGAGTTCCAAGGCATTATTTGAGGGAGGTTGTAAACCAGTCGGGGTGTTGGTGGGGCTGAAATGGAGCATGAAGCTAAATAAGGAAAAATAAAGTGGCCCATTAAAAGGTTTAACCCTCAAGCACCTCAATGGGAACTGCTATACCATTTCAGGGGTGAGAATCATTACCACACCTATCATCCCCTTTCCACACCAAAGAATATAGCATGAGCAGCTGACCAACTTCTTCTGTATCTATACAATAAGAAAGGTTTTTTTGTCTTCCTTAATGAAGAAAGGGTAATTTTTTCAATCCCCTAAGAAGCAGCACTGTATAGTATATTCATAGCATCTGTTATAAGTGTGATGCTATTTGTATTCTTCTACCTGGTATTTTTAAAGTATCGGGACACAAGGACCCCTGGAGGTGCTGTGGCTGGCACTTAACCTCACATATTAGGCTCTGTCAACAGGTCTTGCAAAGACATGGGCTCCATTTAAGTTGCTCTAAATACTCCATACAGGGTATTTCCCAGTTGCAGGGGGAGTTAATTTTTATAGGCTGAACTGACCCATCGCAAAATGCTTCCCTAGGAATCCACTGCAAAGAGCCTTGCAGACGAGCGGATTAGGTACCTGCTCTCCCACCCATAACACTTTCTTGTTTTCTCTTGCCAGTGTGTTGTCCCCTATATCTGACATCTGCCAGGCCCCCACAAGCCCTTACAACAACGGCAGTAGCCCCGCTGTGCGCTGTCAGTCTCCACCTGCAGGTTCTGACGTCCACAGTGATAAGAGCTACTGCTGAGCTGGTAAGGTCTGATCTCTTGTGCTGTCAACAGCTCACTCACTGGCTCATGATGTCCTGGGGGACAACGAGGATGTGGATGAAATGCTGCAACCAATTGTTAATCTGCTTGAGTCAGTGCTAAATTTGTTCTATAAACATTTGCCCTGAGTGCATGAGCCATCGTGTGTGTGGTGCTTCTTGGCTGTTTATGAAGCTGCAGGAGCTGTTTTGTCCCAGTTGCCTCATGCAGTAGTGCTTAGAGAATGGAGCTGTTCCCCCAGGGAAATAAGGCTACCTAGAGATCCCCAGGGGGAGTGCAAATTGTGGATGGATTTACTTGTCTTCTTCTCCCAGGGTACAGTCTCAGGGCATCTGACTGCACTGAGAAATCTTACAGCCAGCTAGGAGATTTTACTGAAGGAGGGTAAAGGCATATATGAGAAAAAGAGGGCAAACCCACAGGTAGACAGTTAATGCCAGGAAGCAAATAGTTATGGATTTATTCAGATCCCTGATGAATCCAGGGCCAGGCTCCCTGTTGCTCTGCAAGGGCACAGTTCTGTTGGCATCAGCATGGTTTGGTCTGTTTTCACCCCTGAAAACTGGGCTCAGGATCTCTTCCCAGGAAACTGTCCTTTGTAAATTTACCCTGCTGCACCAGAAGCCCAACCCATCAACCTCCCACACCAGGCAGGCAGCAGTTCTTGGTCGCTGTGTTTCTCAGCCGACGATTCTTGCCCAACAAGGCTCAGAGGTGTTGCAGCCAGGAGCACTGGCATGTAACAGAGGACGGCACGCACAGGGAGGAACCAAGGCCTTCTAGGCAGCCAAAATGCTGACTTTCCCTGCCTTCCAAAGAACTGGTCTTGCAAGCTTACTCTGTGTTTAGCAGCATTTTTCTTCAGACAAGACTGCATGAACTCTCAGAAGAGGTCTCTGTTGGGTACAGAGTTGGGGCAATCCACAGAGGTGCCTTTTTTCTCCAGCCAGTGATCCTGTGCTTACTTTCTGTGACTTGTCCTTAAGGAAAGGGCTGGGCAGAAGAAAAACAACTCACGCCAGGAGTTACGACTAAAGGAAGAAAGAAACAGCACAGAGCGTATAAAGAAAGAGGAAAGGCAGAGGGAGTGAAGCTGGCAAAAGAAAGTAGAATTGCTGATGTGTTAACTGCCTCCAGAACTAAAGCCTTCTCTGATGTTTTCCAAACAAACCCCAAAAGAACAGCCTGGCCACATGAGAAATCCCTTGCCTGCTCCCAGCATCCCCCAGTCAGAACATCCTCACTTTCACCAGTGAAAGGTTGCAATGCCCTGCCCTTCTGAGCCACTGCCTGGCCATGGCATCCTCTAACACCCCCACTGGCAGCCCATCAGAAAGCTGCTCTGGGCAGCTCGTTCCCCACCACCATGTTAGTGGAGAGGATGACATGGGAAGCAATAATGCGTTTGTGTGTGCAGAAGGACTAATTGGGTATTTGCTGTTTGGCTGCCTGCTTCAGCACAGCAGGCATCCCAGGGTGTGGAAATACCACAACAAAATGGTAGCCTGTTTTCATAACAGCATAGGCCATTTAGGTAAGTTTTATGCACAGCATTATGACAAGGAACCTCTTAAATTCTCGGGAAAAGCATGAGTGAGCGATTGGTCTGGAGGAAGTGGCAATACTTCTTTAGATATGCCAGTAATCGAGGCTTGTTTAGGAGCACAGCCATGATTCTCTGTAAATAGTTTAGATTGCCAAGGTTAATTAAGTTAGAAAGTGTCAAGGACACAAGTGTAAAGTTCTTGTGCTGCACCTATTACAGCTATCTCCTTTCTGCTAGCTCGCTGAGAAACACTCACTGAAGAAATTGAGTCCTTTTTTACTGACAGAAAGTACACTCTTTATTAGTACCTCTCACACCTTCTAATAATTTCTTTAAAAAAAATAATTATAAAATGAAGCATAGGGCAAAGTTATCTTCTTATCCAGTGAGCAACCTTATAATTTATTATCTGTCTCCATCATTAGGGCAAAGTTCAGGTGGGATGTTAAGTAACGCAGCAGCAGGAGAGCTAACAACATCTGTGGGGTTGCTATGTGGTTCCTGTCCCAGTCCTTTGGGCTGGCACCACATGGTAAGAGGGACCTGGAGTTTGGAGTCAGCCCTCTGATATGCTTCATGTGATTTCTGAGGCCTAGAATTTAGTTGCTTTCATTCTTAAACCCATAAACACCTGAGACACAGGAAGACAGGCTCAGTCTCTTAAGGACAGAACAGGTATTTTATGCTTTGGTATGGTGAAGACATTTAGTGAAGTTATTGCGCAACTTAAAACAACAACATGTAGTAAGCAGTAGTTGCTAGAAAGTGCCACTTGCTAGAAACGGCAGAAACTGCAATATAAGCACTTTAATGATAACATTACCTAAGTCTACTTGGAGGGCCATGAGGTGCCAATAAAAATAGTGCCTAGGTCTGCTTGCATCACCCATTTTCCTCCAGGTAATGCCAGTGCTCTTCATCTGTGTGTTATGTTTCAAGAAGAAAATTGATTTCCTCTTCATCGGGCTGGAGGGGCACCATACAGAAATTTGGATTCTTGTTGCCTGTGCGGTGCACTTTCAGTCAGTCCTTACTACTACCCCCCTGAATAACCTGACCTGCAGAAAGTGCTTAAAAAGTAATAAAACTGAACAAGTCATGAACTTAAAAATACAAGTGAAGCAGCTGAGAACAGTTCTGAGCTTTCATTACTGGTACCATGTCAGCAGGGGATTTGCTGTTCACCATAGGAAACCGCCAGGAAATGTATTTAGATGCTGAACTTCTGAACTTCTCCTTTCACCTGTATTTGAACCTGCTAAATGATTTTACAACTATTATTGCTTTATAACCCATGACTGTAAATTCTTCCATTAGACTTTATTACTTAAGGATAAAAATGTGTGCCTGGGGTTTGTATTTGTATTTAATAATATGTGTATGTGCTCACATACAAAGTGACAGATAGATAAGATAGAAGGGACAAACGGCGGTTTGCATCTGAGAACTGCGGCATCCCTCACTGGGAGCCCATGTTGGAGCTGCAGTGGGGGGATCTGAGACACCCAACCCCTGGTCACCTACCCAAAAGGCCCTCAGAGACCAGGAACACTTTGTGCTGGTAAAGGAAGGAAATACCAGTTTTACCAGCCTCAAGCAATAGGAAAATTATGAATCTGGCCCTATAAAATCTCTGGAATGTTTAAAAGTATCATTTAAAACATGAGTCTCTCTTCTTCTGAGGCTGTAAGGCTAACATTTTCAAGCTACCTCCATCATCTGAAGGGCTAGGCTTTCTTTTCATTTTTAAGAAACGCTGAGATTATGCTATAATAGCAGGACTCAAAGGGCTAGGGCTTTATAAGGAGAAAAAAAACACATTGTAAACCAACTGTGATAAAAACGATGGGAATTGATACCATCGAGTCCTCAGTGCCTGTGTCTTCTATAGGCACTCACTGGCTCTCATATGATGAACTTTGAAGGGACGAAGCTGTTTCCTTCCTTTGGTTTCTTTATTCCAGCTCATTTTTTTGTGTGGGCTGTTTGCAATTAGAAATATCGAGAAAAGGTGGAGTTTTCTAGCAGGCTCTGGCTAGGGAGTCCTCAGAGTGCTGATGTCCGAGTGGGAATTTTCTCCCCCCCACCCCCCCTCTGTCACTTGACAGGGAGTCAAAACCTTGTAGGGTACAGATGGGAGCCCCAGGCAGGAGAAGCAAAGGCAGCTGCCTGGGAGCAAACTGTGGTCTTGCAGCTGCAGACAGACAAGCATGTTGTGCAGGGAAAGCACAGGAGACGGACAGCCTCAGAGGCAGCCAGCCACATGCACAACAGGCTTAGCCTTTGTGCACCTGACAGCGATTTCACCACTGCTGGGACAGGGTTAGCTTTGCCTCAGGACAGCTTGACATCTTTCAAAGGCCTCCACTTTGCCTCCTTAAAAGGATGCCTGCAGGGGCTCTAGCCAAAAATACCCGCTTCCACTGACTGAGGACCGATGGTCCTACAAAGGTCTCAAAGAGCTCACTCGGGAGGGAGGTCTAAAGCACAGAGAAACTCAACTTCAGCCTGAGAAATAGGTAGCTGTGAAAGGGGAGGGAGGAGGCTCTTCCCAGAATAGTTCTTTCATTTCTACCAACACTTCTTCAAGATAAAATCAAGTTGAATAAAAGAAAAGTGTTTCCATACAAGGCTTAAAAGAAAAGAGCGACTCCAAGAGAGCAGGGAAACTCCACTTACGCCCCACTGGAAAAAAATGCACTTAAGAAAGGAGTCTGGATAGACACTGAAAGTTTGGAGAGTGTTTCAGGGTATTTCAGATTCACCAGTATAGCTCCTGTTTCAGATGATACACAACTTGTATTTCACAGTTTGCTCCCTGTTTCTCCACCTCATCTGTCTCCATTACTCAGTTGTTCCAAGTAAAACTCTAAAGGTTTTGCTCTGCAAAATGAAGAATTGTTCTGCAAGATCCCAAAAGACAAGAAATGTGCATTGATGGCATTTTTTAAATGGTATTATCACTCTGCTTTAACAAAGTTTAAGGCAATTAACTCCCTAAGAGCCTCAGGTGGCTGATTTCCTGATTACTCAGCCAGAGGGAATGTCATTGCAACAGCAGCAATTAATTAATTAACTCACACCAATTGATTGGAAGAGTCACTCCATTATAAAGCCCTCGCTTCGTTCTCTTGTTGCTTTTTTGACACTGCTGGGAGGTTTTGTAAGGATTCCCGGAGGTTTTGTTTCAGCCCAAAGGCAGGCTGCTTTAAACAGTTATGGTCAAAGCAATATGTCAACTTTTTCCTTGCCTAAGGTTGAAAAAGGCCTGGGCAGATATATCAGGCGACCACCAAGTATGCTCAGGTAATGTAACTAAGTGCCTAGAAACTGGAAAAAGCCAACTCCAGGGCTGTGTGTCCAGATGGGACTGATTGTACCAGCCCATGATTTCTCACCATTGCATAGCAGCGCAGGGAGCAAAGCACTGGCACTGCTGTTAGATTCAGTTCTGCTCCTGGAGGCATTGCCTCCTGCAGCTCCTGATTTTGCCTGAGACTGCAGGGTGGGGAGATGGAGCTCCCTATCCACTGCTGGGGAGGTCCGGAACATCAGTTTTTCCTTGAAGGGTCAGAAGAAGGATGGGATCTTTCCAGGCTCCTCGCTCCTCTCTGCTGAGCTCTGATAGCTCTTACTTTCTCTGGGAAGTTATCTGAGATGCACAGGCACTCATCTCCTGCCGAGAAATAGCTGTGCCAGGACTGCATGCCATAATTTCTCTCTTTCTCCCTTTCCCATGCTGATGGCAGATTTCAACTTTTGGGGCTCTTCTCCAGGTGCTGTCAGATTTCTTCAGTTTATAAAGAGATTTCTTTGGGTTTTGCCCTGCAGAAAAGGAAAGCACAGGGAGCATAGGCAGCAGGGGTTTCCGGTTCTGATGCAAGAACTGTCCCAAGTGCATCATCACATCGCCACACTGAGATGTCTCTAGGCTGAACAAGGACTGTTGGTGACAAAAATACAGTGCATTTCCACTGTCTGTGAGTTTGGATGTTTGGGGGTTTTTTGCACATATGCAATGTTTCCCTCTAAATTTTTTGCAGATGGGCATACTTTGTACATGGGTGGTGTGACTGGAGAACCTGTGCCATCCTGCAGCACCTGCTTCTCCTCACCTGGCAGCCTGAGCCTGCCTCAGGGTCAGGCAGGACGGCAGGCAGCCTGTGCAATCACTGCTCTTCATCTCTGTTTCTCCCCCTCACAACCTCAGGCTTTGCTTCCACCCCTACACCCTCCTGCTGATGGTGAAATACACAGACAGGGTTCATCACGCTCTCACTGAGGTTGTATCCCCTTGAGATCACCCAGTCCTCTGCAGCAACCTTGACAATGAGAAGATCCTGTGGGCTTCTCCAGTGTTGCACCGGGGGCCGAGGCAGAACAGGATGCAGATGTAATGCCGACAGTGGCTGTGGTGCTAAGGACTGCCCGTTCCTCTTCACAGACTGTGTGTCACACGTGAGGCAACCCTAACGGTGCTGGGTATTGCCCTCTGAGCCTGCTCTCTGCTTTTGTTTCTCCAGCCATGAAACATTGATGGTATGTACTGTATTACCGCAAGGCTGACTGATGGAGTTTTGGCTGTCAATCAAATACCAAGGTTTTTCCTACAGGTCTCACTGTGGCTTGCAGTAGACTGGAAAAGGCTTGCCCAGTGCTCCATGAGGTCCTCTCTGGTTAGTGTTTCTCCCCACAACCCCAGTTATCCATCTCCATTCCTTCCCTGCCATACTTGGTGACTTTAACAGGGAAGGCAGATGGCCCATCCTCCAGGGTGTGAATCTTCCTTAAACGCTCTGGAAAGCCAAACTGAGAAGGTTGCTCCTGGAACTCATGGCAAATGACAAAAACTATCCTCCCTAAAACAAGGGAGGGTGACAATGTGGCCTAGACATGAGAGCAGCAATTCTGCATGAATTCTCCTCTTGGCACAGCTGGGTGTTCCTGGTATGTCTCTGGGGAAGCCACCAAGGTCACATTCAGATTTGGGGGTGGGTGCCCTTCCTTAGAGCTATGGCCCTGCAGATGTCCGGTCAGGAGCCATATCAGACGCACCAGGGCTCCTTTCCCATGCAGAGCTCCCCACCACTGGGAACAAACTGCATTGGTGAGACTATGTATACGTTTAGGGTCTTGCCCCAAACTAAAGCCAGGAGGTGGGAACAACATCTGAGTCCCAAAGCACACGCATAGCCTTAACCTACCCGTGCTGCAGTTCTCTGTCTGCAAGCTAGGGACCTTGTTCCTTCCCTCTGTGCTGGACTGAGAAGACATGCATGACTATGAAGGACTGAGCCAGTCATAAGGAGGGTGTCTCAAGTGGATGCCTAATGATGTCAGCCCCAGAGTTCACACAGAGCATTTGTGAACAGTCCTATATGATGCTACAGCTGTGGCAGTAACGATTCACAGCAGGGTTCAATCCAGCGTGCTTCACTGAAACTGTGTTAAGCTACTTGCAACTTAAGTCTTTCCTTGTAGGCAGCACCAGGGACTAATCACTCTTTTAAAATGTAATACATCACTGAGTGCTGAGCTCCTTATTTGTGACTGAATTGGTCCTGAGAGATACATGGACATCTGTCCCTTGAGAGCAGCATTGGGCACTACTGAGGTTGCACTGACTATTGCCAGAGACGGTCACCGCTCCACATGCCAGTTCAAACTTCCCCCTTCCTCAGTTGCCTGCATGGTCACTGAGTCTCCAGATTAGCCAGTCTGCATTTTCACATCTGTTCCTAGTAAAAACACCAAGCCTGTGTGAGTGAAGGTGACCTGCAGTACCAGAACAGCACATGAGCGATAGTCATGTGGAGGCAGTGACATGAATGACTTGAAATAATGTCAGCCTGGGAATCCCCATCTCTGGCAATGATCTGTTGTGTGTTCTTGGACATATGTGTCTCTAGTTCCCTTGACATGGTTTGTCGCTTTTAACCTCAGGTTCATGCTTTGTGCCTTTTAATCTCAAGCTCTTTAGAGAGAGGACTATCTCCAGCTGCAGGCTTGCAAAGCTCTTAATGCAACTTGATCTTGTCCAAAGCCTCCAAGCGCTCTAATCTAAGTAATAATAATAATCTATTCATGGAGCTGTATAAATGTTAATCGTTTTTCTCTATCCTTTATAGAAGAGTGGTTGCCAGAGGAGGGTTACACCACCCACTTTGAGGTAGGGTTATATTTCAGGATGCTATCACTATATTGAATTGATCATTTCTTCAGAACTAAAGGAAAAAGAGTCCCTTTTAATCTAACCCACTGTATTTGCTGTACTGGCAAACCCTGTTTGCTGCTTGTCAAAAGCTATGTTTAATTTTTATCTTTCTATATCATAATAGCACTTAAGAACATCCATTACAGAGCAGGACTCCTGTGCTGTTGCACGAGCACAGAAAAAAAAAAGCAGCCTTTGCCCCACAGAGAGATATAAATGGTTATAGAAACAGTGATAATTCATTCTTCTAACACTTTTGTGAAGTAAGCAAATATGATTATCAACCTCATATTACAGATGGGGAAGTATGTCACAGAAAGGTTAAGTGATTTATCTAATACCATGCAGCATGTCAGTGACAAGAAAAGACTAGAACTCTTGACCCCAGTACCAGACAGTTCTCTAGTCTGTAAGGCAGGACTTTAGCAGCAAAAACCAGAAATGGCAACCAGAGTTTCTGAAACAACTGTTTTTAAAATGCCCGTCTGTTTTTGAGAGAGGAAACTACAAAAGAATTTCCCAAGGTATTTTTAATCTTTTGTCAATAATTCAAGTCCCTGAGCTGAGAAATCTTGGATTTCCAAAAACTGTTCTCGATCAAATGAAACCACATCCCTCTAGTGTGCTGCTTCTCTTTCATTCCTCAGTTTCCCTCATTTCAAAACATCACATCTAAAAACATTTACCTCAAGTCACAAGTGTTAAACACACACACAGAGATATTTGTTTGCCGTTTTTCCTAGTAATAGCCAAGCAGCTACATGCGCTCTAAGCAGCGTTTCTGAGATGTGTCTGCAGATGGGACAGGTCCCCAGGGCAAACCAGCCCCGTGCATATGCCTGGCTCCTTCTCTGTGCCTAGTGGGGTGTCCTGCATGGAGGGAAGACACCGTTCCCCACCGCTGCCACAGGTAGCCTGGTAGAGGGACAAGCTGGTGCTTAGCTCTGTACCACCACCCCTTTGGTGGCACATCCTGAGTGTCCTGTTTGAGGTTTAGGGCCATGGTTGGCTCCTGACCAGCACGCTCACACCTGTTCAGGCAGCCGTGTCCTCTGCAGCATGGTGCCAAACTGTGTTGCAGCCCCTGTCCCTGCAGACAGGCTGTGCATCCTCAGCCCTAGGTGTGCGACCACCACTTGGGAGTATTATTTGTGCCTCCTTTTTCTTTGCAGCTGGCTCTCATCCTATATTCAGCTGGCAGCATGACTTCAGACACTCTCCTCCAGCTTCAGGCTGCAAAGAAATGTTTGTTTTCTGAAACATGATTAATATTTAACTTGCCCAAAGTAATATTCCACTCCAGCTGGCAGATGTGAAACCTCAGGTGTGGCCATGGCAAGGCACCCCATCCAGCCTCCCAGCAGAATGAGGGTACGCACTAGCCTTGAGGTGCCAGCGTGCCTTTTCTGCACTCCCAGCTCCCATTCCAGCTGGAAAAGTTTCTCTGGGAAACAGAGCCCAGAAAAGTCTCCTTTGGCACATCCCCCAAAGGGCATCATCGTTTATTCCCTCTTTACCTTTTCACCTCTGCTTGCCCTGTTTGTAATGTGGAGTTTATGATGTAATTATATCTCACACAGCTGAAATTGTCCCCTTATCACCAGACTGATTACACTTAACAAGGCATAAACTCCCTCTCTCGTTCTCTGCCAGGAGTCCAATTTTAAGCTCTAATTGTTTTATAGGCCTTTTGCACTCAGGAGGAAGAAAAAAAAAAGAAAAATTGGTTGCCATTTACATATGTTGTGTAAGGCACATTTCTCACCCTCCCATCCACACAAATGCCTTTTGGGGACTGCCCAAATGACCAACAACACAACAGCTTATATGCCTCAGTGCTTTCCTAATGACTGCTAGAAGCCTCAGCTTTTCTCCGTCTCAAGTACAAACTATTACTTAGAGGTGAGCAGCAAAGCCCCCTTTCCACAGCAAGAGTTTCTGCTCAGGGTCATCGCAGCTGCCCGATGGCCCCAGGGGCTGGTGGCAAGCTGGAGAGCACCGAGCTCTGCTCAGACCTCCATGTGCAAGGGCTCAGCAAGGGCCCTTTCTCTTGAGCTAAGGGAAGGCATGCAGTGAGTTACTGTGGCCCAGCTAGGACAACCTGACTGATTTCTGGACCTCTAGGAGAGTGGCCGTGGGATTTCACAGACAGTACTGGGTTATGCACTGGGCAGCTCTGACATCTTCTCGGAGCAGTTTCCCTTTGGTGTGATTTCCTCCTTCCCATTTTCCTCCCTAAAAAAGTAGGATGCAAAGTGATAGCCACAGACACAAGTCATGCTTATTACCATCTTCCTCTGTGGTAATTAAACTTAAAAGAATAAATAAAGTTTGGCCAGCCCTTGGGAAACACCTTGATTAAAGGTGATGACAAATCATGGAAGAGTGCCAGTGCCATGCAGCCTTGCCTTCCAGAGGTGCTAAAACATGCTGATTCTTTTCCACTTGCTTATTCAGTTTGGGGCTTGTTTAATTATGGCTTATATGTATTTGAGTAACACCTACAAGCCAGTTGAGAAGTGAGTTGTTCTCTTGGTAGGTGCTGTACAAATCCAAACTAGCAGATAACTTGTGCTGCACGTGGTTCCCCCAGACTCTCGGTAGGTACCACTCCTGCCTGCAGAGCCCAGCAGAGCTACAGAGGACAGGGCTGCTCAGGAGGAACACACACAGGCAGGGAGAAAGCTGGCTGCAGCAAATGTCAAATCGGCATCACAGTATTATTTTTACTGTATCATTCTGAGCAATAAATCCCAGAAGATTTGTTGTTTTCAGGAGGAGATTCACTTAAAGAGAAGGGGCAACATGAAAAATTGGGAGCTGAGGGGGGGAGGGAAGCAAACAGAGAAAAGAGGAGCCCACAGAGGCAAGTTTCAGAGCATTTAGGGGCCACATTTAGGTTCACAGCCTACCAAGCTGCCCATGCCCTTTTTTGATAGTAGTATTCTGCTCCTAGCCTGCATCCACCTGTGGCAGGTGGTGTGTAGAATTCTAGGATCAGGTTTTGGTCTTTTTGTGCATGTACAGCACCTTGCACAGTGAGAATCTCACTACCTGAACTACTGCTGTGATACAAGTGTGTGGGAGGTGACCCAATACTAAGAAAAAGAGCTTGTATAAGGACTAGGTGGACCATCAGAGTAAGGAACAGAGAGACCTCTGCAGGGAGGACACTAGTGGCATTTTCAGAGTACAGAAGTCCATGGTGATGGTTTTTTCTGTCTTGTCTGGCCCTCCTCCAGGTCCTTTGGCTGCTAGAGCTGGCTTATTCTGCCATATATTTTATTTTTTCTCTTCGTTCCCCAAGCTCGCTTGGCCCTAGGGATGTTTAGTGCCCTATTTGCAGTCCAGGCAAATGGCCTTTCATAAAATCCAAGCCAGATACCCAGCTGGTGAACAAATCACATAGCTCAATTGATTTCTGTGGCACTATGACAATTTACAGCAGCTGAGGCTCTGGTCCTATAAACTGCAGTGAGCTTGGAGGGGAACCTCGAAGGACTGCATACACCACAGGTTAAGGATGTATATTGGTGCATGAGGAAATGGAAAAGGTTTTGGAGACAAATGCTGTGAAGCAAAGCTGAGGACCACAAGGAAAGCAGGTGGGTTGCCAAGCAAAGAATGCAGAGGAGCACTGTGGGTTAAGAGTGATGGGAAATGATTAAGCACAACAGGGCATGCTGGTTTGCTTTCCTGACACCCTTGCTAAAATGTTGATGATGGAGAAAGGAAATGCACCAGATGCAGGTCTACCCACCTGGTAAGGAGGGCATTTTCTAGTGCAACTTAGTGGATTCTTACAGTGGCATAACAAATTCACAAGGGCATAGATCTGGCCATGACAAAGCGTGAAAGCTGGCTGCAGGCCATGCCTGGTGTTATGTGCCCAGTAAGGGGAGCTTCAGGAGGGGTGTTGCAGCAAACCTCTTATTGTTCCATTTTTTATTCTGGTTTCATTAACATCTTCATTAAAGATCTGGAACAGTTTAGAGGAATGAGTAGAAAGGGTGTAAGAACCTGCTCTCAAAGGCAGCCAAGGAGGAGAAATAACAGACTGGGAGCTGAAGAAATTGAAACAACAGGAAGAAGCTACCCAAACGAAACACTAAGATTGGCAAAAAAAATGTATTTGAGGAGATCAGGGAGGGAGGAGGAAAATAACTGAAACCACAGGTGCTTAATGGGAAAGAGAGAACTGCAACACTGGGATACTAAGGGTTATAATAGAGGGCAAATTGCATGTGACTTTGGTAAGGTAATGAAACACCCTTGTCCACCCACAGAAGCACCGTATACATTATGCAGCAGCAAGCCCTGCTCTCTTCTTGTCTATGGATGCTACACCTAAACTACTGTTTTCTGTTCTGGGCACTTCAATACCCAAAAGCTATTGACAGAGCAATATACATTGATTACCAGAATAGAAACATCTAATTACAAGGGAAGGTGAAAAGAGCAAAGTTTGTACCAGTTCACTAAGCAATGACTGAAAATAAGTAGGATAGCTGCTGACAAGTAGGCAGATATAAAAGAGGGACAGCAAAATTACCGGAAAGAAGAGAAACATAACAAGGGATAAAGAAATAAATTAATTTATAAAGTCTCAGAAAACTTTATCAGGCAATGATAGTGTGTTACTTTGTGTAATGGGTTTCCCCAAAGGAACACAGTGCATCTTTGTTACCTGGGATATTGAAAGGTGCCATAAATCACTAAAAGTGTTTTGTAGGGAGCAGAGAATAGGGAAATTAACAGCTGCTTTTGCTAAGTCTTCCCAATGTTTTGCAGATATTTCTCTAGGCTTGTGAGTTTTTTGCTTGATGCAGACCATCCACAATTTCTTCAAATGCTTCTCAGAACAAAGCATGAGGTTATTCTTGCGAGCCATGCTGCAACTGGCCTCTTCCAAACCCCAAACCAGACCTGCCTCTTCACCATCAGCCTTGCACCTACTGAACTGCTCTTTTTTCAGCAGCATTACAGTTTCCCAACCCATATATTGGAGGAAGAGAAGAAGGATATCCCATTTTACTCTGTTACACAAGACAACAGAGGGTTAATCTGAAAGTGGAGTGAATGAGAGCAGAAGCTGGCTTTATTCTTCCCTTCATACTTCCTGCTCTCCTCTTCATTTTGCTATTACAGGAGGCCAGAAGGATAGAAAAGCCTATATATTTCTTCCACTTCAGTTGATATGATCTGCCCCCAAGGGATTCCTCCTCTTTGTATTACCACAATTTCCAGGCTTTTCTTCCTCTGGGTTCTCCTTTTCCATTATTCCTCAATTATTGCGTCTGATAAAAAAATCAATTATTTCATTCAGCCTTCCCCAGACAGCTCCAATTCCGAAAGGAAAGGACATGCCTAACCTGTTACCAACCTGTGCTAAGCACTGCTGCTAAAGAGAAATCTCTTAAACCAGCCCAGGAACCTGGAGCCACATAGCCCCCCTGCCACCACCACCATTTCACAGGGGATTGCACATTTTTGAAGCAGGTTGATTTCTTTTTCCAAGTGCAGTGATCTGAACCGTCATGGAGTAAATACGAGCTATGTTTCCTTTTCTCTTGGTCTTTTGCTGTTTCCCTCCCCTTCTTTGTTCCATCTTTGTCTGGAAATCCAGTGGCAACAGGGTGCTCTGTCACATGCAGAGGGGGGAAATCAGCATTAACTCAGCATTAACTCTGGCACTCTTAAGGTAGCTCTGATTTGCTACAAAAAGTAACAAATTCAGGCCATCCTGCTAACAGGACTGTGGGTACAGTGTATGATCCAATATGCAAAAGCATTATCAGAGAAATGGGAGAATTCTCAGGGGCATTTTAAGGACATGCTGATGCTTTGATGGCTGAGTCACACCTTTGATGCTGTCTTTGAAGAATACCTGGGACAACAGGAAACGTATCTGCAGCCAACATTGCAAAGTTGCAGCAAATAATTAGTGTATACCCACAAACCACAAAACATACCTCTTTCTGACTCTTTATAAAGTGCTAATAAAGTACTTTCATTAAATCTTAAAGTCTCATTTCACCTTTTAAAAAAATGCACAGAAAACTTGGAGCACCAGAGCTCCAAGTAACATCCACCATCATGCATAGGTTCTGCAGACCATATCTACCTTCCCACAAAGTGTCTGCCCTGCACTCAGTCACTCACCGAGGCAAGCAACTTACATGACACAAATTCTTGAGTTCACAGCAAGACCATCAGGTCACCCAAGTATTTCAGACACCTCTTTGCTGTGCCATGGAAATAGAGGGACAGAGACCTCTACTTTCCATGAACAAGCTGTCTAGTCAGCCTGCCTCACTTGTGAGCATATATGGCTCATAATTTTGCACATGTGTAATTTCACATGTGTGCATATCTGGGCACTCATGGGCATTTACATTGCCGTGAGGGCCCATCAAGGTACTGAGAGTCCTGCAAGAGGACACGGGTTAGAAGATAAACAACCTCACCTTGCTTCAGTAGTATTCTGCTCTATGCAGCTCAGTCCTGCGTATGACACGTGACAGCTGCTGTGACAGTTGATAAGCAGCTCTTCCTGCTTTCCCCATTATACCACTGTTTTTTAGGCACTGCTCATCTTTCATTTAATTGCCCTGTTGAGCATGGTGCTGGCTTGGAGACATCCTGGTTGCAGAGGTGGTTGTACTGTCCCCTCTCCTGGGGACAGCCACCTGCTGTGTCTCAGGCATGGGCAACCTGCCGGGAAGTACAACCAAAACCCTCTCAGGCAGCAGACACAACGTTTTTTGGGGTGGCTGGGAGACCTTGGGCCCAGGAGGCAGTTGCGGGGAGGGGGTTGCTGCTGTTAGCAGGAATGCAGCTGGAATGCAAGATCAGAGGCTTAGCAGAAGGCTCAGGGACAAACATCTGGAGTACAAAATGAATCATTTCAAATAGCCAGAGAGAAAGACTTGGAAGATTCCCACCTACCCACCACTTTTTATCAGGGACGTGAGCTTCACAAAGCAGCAATCATTTGCAACCATAACCTGCAGGGAATATTTCCTTGAGATACAGCCATCCATAAAGCTTTTGGATTAAGAGACATGGATTTTTGCAAATGCCATCTTACTTTGAAAGCTGTAAAAACATCAGCCAGAAAACTAAGTTTTCAAACAGCTGCCCAGCATCTCCAGCTTCTGCAACTGGCCTTTTTAAAAGATACTGTTCAAACTGTGCAGCCACAGGCCTGACCTTGTAGACTTGGTATGTCCTCTCACAATGACCTGCAACTAGAAACATTTATTTTATGAAGAAAAACATTTCACAGAGCTTAAGCAGACAAGCTACAGTTGAGCAGCCCCACCAAAAGAGACATCGTTACAATTACACCATCAACAGACCATGATGGTACCTCAGGAGCCAAGGCTGTGCACTGTGCTAATGCTGCCCTATATACAACAAAGCCAACCTTTTAGCTTCATTACTTTGGCCATGTCTTACTGCTGTCCTGGGAATTCTCCCTTACTTATTTATGTTTCTGCCCTTTAGGTCCTGAATTCACAGCTGCTGCAAGTAGCAGAAAGGCAGGAGTGAGAAGACCAGCAGAACTGGAGAGACCATGATCTGGAATGAAAAAGAAATGAGTTCCCTCTCAGATGAAAAATGCAAGGGAAATGTGGAAGGGGAAAAAACAACAAAAAAAGTGATCTGCAACAGATATGCAAAGTGAGAGAGGACACATCAGAAAACAGTGAAACTGAAGGGAGCTTGGCAGTTGCAGACAGTAAATTCATATGCAAGGAGGCCATGAAACATGGCAGAAAGACACAGGAACTTTGCCTCCACAGCCAGGCGATAGCTGTTGCAAAGGCAACAAGTCACTGCCAGCAAATGTAGCCCTTCTCATTTCTTCCTCCTGCCTCCCTTGCCAGTGCTGGCAGCAGGATGGGGCTGAGCACTAGCACTGGGATGAGCTGTGGTGAAAACCTTGTGCAGCGGCAGTGGCAAAGGCAGTTTTGCTCTTTCTGTGGCAGCCTGCCTCAGCTGGTAAAAGGACACCTCTTAGGATGAAAGCACCAGCTAGCCCAGGAGGAAGAAGGTGGCTGCCTGGTTTGCAACAGCTGGAGCTGAGGAACCGCAAGTTTACAGCTCCCACAGCTACAGGTCACTTTCTTCCTGTCCCTGAGGTGCTGCAAGAGGTAACAGCCCTTTCCAGCCAGGCAACACCCAGAGCTGAGGGCTTATATTCTAGTTTTAGCAGAGTATGACAGTCAGAAACATGTGCCCAAAGTGAACAGAGTTCAGAGGAGAGCAGTAAAACATGATGAAAGCGGCAGAGGAGTTGATTTACAAGGGAAAAATAAAAGAATGTATGCTTAGCTTGGCTCAACAGTGACTGAGATTAGCAGGTAACTGAAGAAGCTTGGAAAGATGTAGTAAACAGGGATCTGGGCGGTGGAGTGGTGGAGAGGAAGGTTTGTAGGGGAGGGGAAGGGGCACTGCTACTTGACAAAGAGACTTTCATTAGTAGTAGCAGGCTGAGAATGACAGAGGCTGAGCATAACTCAGACTGAGAATCTCCACTGGAGATGCCTAGGAAGCTAGAGAAGGCAACCGCTGGTCCTGCCTGACACACAGATGTGCTGCTGCTGTGATGCCCATTGGGTGTGGGCCCGCTGCCGTACTTCCCTGCCCACACTGCTGCTAAACAAGGGTGCAACCTCCCAACAGAGGAAAAGGGTTGCTCCTCCTCTGAATTGATACTATGGGCAATTCCAGTAAAGCCGCTGACTTCACCAGCACTGGGATTCAGCCTGTGTAGCAAAGGCAGCAACATAATTTAGCAGCGGTAAAATGCATCCCTCTTCTGACTGTGCTGGTATTAGCAACTTTCCAGTTATCATCCCACTGCAGAAATGTCTTGTTGAGACTCCTGGATTCCAGGGGAAATTGCCCAGAACACGTTTCAGGAGGAGCATGTGGCATGCTGGGTTAGCTAGCCCCGGTGCAAGGTCCTACAGCATATGATGAAGTAGTTTGCCCAGGTGTAAGAGCAGTGCAAAAGCTGTTCCATGGATTTGCTTACCCTGCTGCATATTCAACTGTTGTATATGCCCGAGGACGTGGAGGTGCATTGCATTTTTTCTCAATCCTCTCTATTGCTGGGCCTGGTTACTGGCAATGAGCACCAATTCAGACTACAGATACTGCTCATTTCAGCTTGCTGCTTGTTGGCAACAGCAAGCAGGCAAATGCATGCTGGATACCACATCCCACAGGTGCTTCTCCATGAGCTGAGGCCCAGTGGGGTGTGGAAGTCACTTCTGTGACATCTTTGCCCTCCTCTGTTTGACGATGGCCCTGGATTTCAGTCCAGCTGAACAGCAAACAGCATCAGAACAGCAGGAGAGAGCTGTGAATCTCACTTTGTATATGCTTTGCAGTCACATCACAGTTCTCACAGAACAGCAGTGGTATTTGTGATTTTCCCCATTGAATTATATATCCTCTCTCCTTTTGAAAAAGCATGTGGTTGTTTGAGAACCCTGAGCTGGCTCCAGAGGATTATGGATACTGGGGCCAATACGTAATAGCTAGAGCCCGGGTTGTCCCTCACCCACAGCAGGTGCCCAGCACCCTACGCTGGTTTCTGCCATTGCAGAGTCCAGCTCTGGATGCAGGCAGACCTTTCGGCAGACCCCTCCTGTTGCACACAGGGACATGGCACCGTCCACTTCCAAGGGAAGTGAAGAAGTTAACCAGAGCAGTGTCCGTGAACTGCCATGAATTTGGAAGCCATCCAGAAGGCTGTAAGAGGCAAGAGCTCATGTTTCACTGAAATTATTGGATCTATCCATCTATCCAAAGGGTTATAAGAAGAAAGAACACCTTCACAGGAAATACAGCATATGTACAGTACAAAGCACATAATGTGTAAGAGACTCTGAGGAATACCAGCAGCTAGTCCCATACTCAGAAAAAATATTAGTACTTACTCAGTGAACAGGGGGCACAGAAGGATAAAGAGTGAGCATCAAAAGATCAGGCAAGGGTTTTTTCCACATAATAGATCCCCAAAACACTGTGCATCAAAGCATTTGGCAAAGTACCTCTTCTCCAGCTGTATGACTGATTTGTTCCTCCAGAGCCCAACACAAAATCCAGAGAACATATACTCCATGAAAGACAAGAGCACCTCTTCACAAAACCTAGAGTATCCATCCAGCTCAAGCATAGTCCAAAAGCATTAATCAAGCATACCACTTTATATCCTCTACATGATGGGCCATGGTATATACCCAGAAGATATATGGGACTGGTCAGAAGTCCTTCAACACCCTGAGACCAAGTGCTCCTCAGGGTCTGGGAAACAGCTCATTCTGGATGTTTGTCATTCCTGGAGCAAATCTGATCTTCAGCCCATCTCTGGACACGTCCCCTATCTTAGTGTACCCCATGTTGTATAACCAGGCAAAGTTATAAATTTTGCTGAATTTCCTACTCTTTCTCCTGCCGGTGGGACCCCAGCATGAAAACTCATTCCTGCACCTCCATCTGGAGGGGTGGATAGGGCAGGGGAAGGACAGATCCCCCTCCCAGGCTGAGGTCTAGCCGGAGCCCCCGGAGAGGCCGCAGTGAGCATCGCTGGCAGCCTGGCCACATGAAGCTCAACACAAGCAATCCCCACGCTGGCAGAGAACAAGGAAGCCTGCAGAGAGCAGGGCTTTGCCTAAAACCCAGAGGACAGACAGAGGCTCAGCACAAGGGAACGAGATTTTAAAATACCAAAAGAGCAATCTGCCTGCCTGCATCACAGATCAGTAAGCCTAACCGGGTCTGTCTTAGCCCAGGCTCTTCTCCTGTCTCCCAGTCCTAAGCAAAGGTGCGCACTGATAACCAAGCCCATGCTCCATGGTCCCTTAGCCCCTGTACCTTGACCTGCTGCCTAAATCCCCGGGGGGCTGGGGGGGGCTGGAGCCAGATGCGGGAATGGTGTGGCACCATGAGCGTGCCTGCCTCCGTTTCGCCTTGCCTGTGCAGGCAGCGCTGGATCCGAACGGGCTTGGTGAGAACGTGCTGTAAAACAGCCCCAAAACCACAGCGGCTCACAGCGGCCACCAAAACCCACTTGCAGCTCCAAACCCAGCCCACGCAGCTCCCTACCACCCAGCAGTGCTGAGCAAACGGGGTCATGCTTTAATATGATTTGGGGCTTTGAAAGAGCGCTGCAGGGAGAGGGAGCCCTCAGCTGATGTCTCCCTGAGGCGGGTGACTTGAGAGGCACGGGTTGCACTGCTGGGAGCAGTTCTGTCCATGGTGGTGAGCAGGGGGAGAGGTGGGCTGCAGAGCACCATGAGGAGCAGCGTCTTCCCTGCCGCAAGACAGGGGTCTCACAGCATCCAAGGCAAAGCCGTCAAGGGGGCCCACAGCCTTCACCCTTCAGTGTCTGCACCGAGTTACCTGTTCCCAGGTATGAGAAATCCCAGCAGCATCTGAGTCCCAGGGGAACCAAGAGGAGAACAAGCCTTTGGTGAGCTCACCTCTTCCACCAGCTTGGGATCTCCCCAGGGAAGAGCTGAGCCACATTGCCGGGGAGCTTGTATTTCCCTGCCTGTACTGCGCCTGCTCACTGGGAACAAAAAAAGGTCAAAACAGGAGAAAGAGGGATCCCACAGCACCAGCCAGACAGGAGGGGGAGAGCTGCTCCCTAAAGCCAGGCAGAAGCAAGGGAATTTGCTCTTTCATTTTTAGCAGAAGAGGAGCAGCTGTTTCCCCACCTGTTCCTCTTAAGCATAACTCCTAGATTTCAGCCTCAGAGGCTGTCAGCCTGCTATCAGTTTAAAATACATTCCCACCACAACAGCACAAAATACCCAACACTGTAAGTCAGCTCTGGTTTAAGGGACTCACTTTAGCTACATTAATTTATACCTGGAAGGAGAGCAGACGGCTTCCAAAACATAGATTTCTTTGGAAGTAAGGCTCTGACAATAAGAGAAACTAAACTGATGCAAACTCCCAGAGACTGCTGAACTAAGAGAGGTCAGATCAGTTTTAATCACCTGTGAATCCAGCACATCAAATACTTTTTTCATTATTTTTTTTTCATAATTATACTTGTATTTGCCAATTACCGGTAAAACAGCATCATGTGTTCAAACAAACTCACGTCTCCCCAGCCTGTCTTTGCATCTTACTGGATCCAGCATTGAAGTCATCACGCTAAATTTGTGCCTTCCTGTTTATTTCCACTGTGCCAGATTGCAAGAAGCTGTACACTGTGTGTTCCTTATAAATAATGATAGCGCTTTGCATTTATATAACCTTCCATCTGTGGATCAAAGAACTCCACAAAACAAGGTCTGATGTTCACATTTTATTATTATCTTCACTTCTACAACAGGGAGAGAGGAAGCACAGAGTGAAAGGTCCCCATATACAAGCTAGCTTCGTTGGCTGGGGAACAGGTTCTCTTGAGTCCCCAACTTTATAAGCCCAGGATGATTTTAAAGCCCCTAAGGCCACACCTGAAATGAAAGGGAAGCTGAAGTGCCCAGGACTCCCTTGACTCCAGGCTTAACCAAAAGCCCAACATGCTGCTGCCTATGTGGGTTATCCTTCCTGGAGAAGATGTGGGAGAGTCTACATTGCTTCTGTGGGCAGACACTGGGCCATCTCCAGCAAAGCAGAAGCAAGGTAGCTGTGCCAGCCAGGATTCTGGCCTCACTGGATATGCTGCCTCTCAGAGGGGCTTTGATGAAGTGGGTAACTGCTCAGTTTGAGTCCACGCCAGGTGTGAACCCAGTAAGGCATTTTCTGAGGGAAAGGAGCAAAAGAGCCAGGGCAGAGGCTCATCAAATGGCTTTAATCCAGGAAAACTTTCAGTTAAAAAAAGTGTACCAGTCTCCACAGAATTAGGTGCTTGAAGCCAAATACCAAGGGCGAGGACAGACAGACAGACATAGCCAAAACACCCTCCTCAAGAGTGACCACTCAGCCAAGTCTGTGTAGCATTTCTGGCTGTCACCTCCATCACTGCACACACAAAATCATTTCAGAGTCAGCAATCACCCCCTATTCCAATGCTTTTCATCACTGCCTCGTTGTTTCCTCCCTCCAGTACACACAGTTTAAAGTCACTATGTCACGATACAGCATCTCAAGTGCCTGGAAGCTGCTCAAGGTGCTATTTTTTGGTGACAGTTTAATGCTTACATGTCCTAATGCACAAGGGAGGGCCAGGGCAGAGGAGAAGGGGAGTTGGGATGTCCTGCAAAATATCAGCAGCAACTTTTGAGTCTCTGAATAGAATTTCAAGGAGAAAAGAGCAAACCAGTTGGCAGAGGAAACTGCTTTTAGTCTAAATACCTGCTTTCATGCAGGTTTCTTTAAGTCCCTTTTAAAGAAATCTTGTGTTGTGCTCTCTCCCTGCACTTCTAGACATTGCTTTTTCCTTTGAAAATCTGCAACACAGTGATTCTGAGCAGCTCTTCCTTTATCTACTGGTTGGAGATACATGCCAAATAAATACCCTGTATCCCCTGATGTGTTCTTATCCATCAAAGAACAAGCATGACTTTAGGCAGCATGAAATTGATTCTGCATTTTGTATTATTTCCTTCTCCTCCCCTTCTTACTGCCTGGCCCCTGAGCAGCCCCACTCTCGTACACATGCACAATGAGGCACAAACAGTCTTCATGGCATGGAGTCACCTCCTAAGAGTCAGAGTTTAAATATGGCTGAGGGAAATGCAGAGATAAAGAGCCTGCAGGCAGCTAATCTGTGCACAGAAGCCCAGTGCAATATCCTTAAGTAAGAAGAACAGCACTTCTGGGTAATGGCTATATTATATCAAAAATATACTTTAAATTAACTTTTCCAGAATATGTAAGGCCACCAGATATGTTATATGTGCCAGCATACTGATCCATATTGTCTTCATAGGACCCAGTATCGTACACTCCATAGGTGGGATGCCACATCCCATATGCTCCTAAGCCAGCCAAACCTGGTCAGAGGTTTCAAGGGACATGCCCAGTTATTCATTTTCCAGAAAACTTTGGTCCAGATGTTTTGAATATTTTATGTATTTTTACAAAAATAATCAAATATTCTTGCAGTTCAATCAAAACCAGTCATTAATCCTCTTTTACCTGAGCCAAAATGCATTTGTGACTATGTTCTAGTATTCTCCACTTTTATAAACACCGGTATTTTTGTGATCTTTTAGGAAGGTATTGAATGATTATACTTTTAAAACAGAGGAAATTTACTTTCTGTGGCCTGTCTGGACATTACTAAGGTCCAGCATTAGACACAGATGTAGGGTCCTTCATCCCTCTTTGCAGCACTGTATCACTTTCAACTTTCTGGCACCTTTCACACCAGCCATCCCCAAAAGCACCCTGATGCCAAGCACATTGGCCTCAGAAGCCCAGAAAAGGGCTGGGGATGCCACACCACCACAGGTCAATCTTATCTCTCCTCCCTTCCAAGCATTTTCCCAAAATGCTTCAATTCCACCCAGAAGGGATGTAAAAAAACCAGTGACGGAGCCCACACTGCCAGCAGCGTGACAGACCTTAGCATTCTCTGGCATCACAAATCCTTCATATTACCCATTATTTTTGTTATTGATTTTGTTCTTATGAACCGAAACCTTTGCTGGGGAAATGCAGGTGTTGATGTTAGGTAATAAACAAAAAAAGACAAGTACCCTAAAGACTGTGGCTACACCACTCTTCTAGAGCGGTTGTGGACTGGTCAGAAGCCACCCACGAAGCGGGACCTCCTAAGAAGCACTAGACAGCTCTGCAGGCTGCCTTTCCTTCCCCTTCCGTGCACTACCATCAGTCCCAGAACATATTCTCTCTGCCTAGAAACTCTCTCTGTCCTAATCCAAGGCAGCAGCCGGGACAAGATGCAATGCCAGTGGTGATGAAGGCTGGGCACCTCCACGCCATCCTCAGCCAGCCAGGCCCTGCCAGCAGCACGAGGCAACAGCACATCATACCCTGTGCAGCTCAGCCCCTCGTCCCAGGGACCTTGCCAGGTACACTGCAAAGAAGGTGACAAAACAATTATGAAGAACAACAAAGAAAAGCAAGGCACAGGAAGAGGGAGGGAGGAGAGCTGGCAAGCAGCTCCCCAAGGACAATGTGATTCTGTAAGTCTCAACAACACCAATCAAGCACCGCAGATTTTAATCTTCACTGTAATTAACTTTATCCAAACGAGCAGCAGGCTGACTGGCTTTGTTTGGGAGTCTTCTGGCAATTTAATGTGTCTTTAAAATGACTTGGCACTCCTAGAAGAAGAGGAGAGGGAGAAGATTGATGCAGTGCCAAGCATTTACTCGCACTAATGAAAAGGGATTGCTAAAGCTGTTTGATCATATATTGTACCCTATTCACTAGGTGCTACTCAAATGGGAGCATTGTTGTAACCACAGCGTTCTCAAAACTGCCCCCAAAATAACCTACTTTCTAACACGTGTGTACCATGTAGCGCAAAGTGAATGCTGCAGGTATTTAAAATTACATCTGCAGCATGTAAAAAGGTAATGCGGCATGAAATCGGTCTCACTCAGACTGAAGCAATGGAAATACAGTCCCTGTATTTTTGGGCAGGCTTTGGGTCTGAGATTTGCATGATGCCCTGATGAGCCATGCGTGTTGACACACAGAGGCTGGTGCAAGGAAGGCGTCTCTCTTCATTCAGCCTTTTTGCTTGAGAAGGGCATGTGTCGCATCCCTTGCTAAATCACTTGCTGTGACTATCTTGGCCATCTCAGAGGCCATCTCAGAGCCTGGGGTAGAGCTGAGAGCTCTGGGATGGGATGTTAATTGGTAGCTAGGAGATACTTTATGGCAACAGTTGGCCATAGGCAGATAGCTTAAGTGATACGTACTTCCCTGCAGTTAGTGCTTCATGTTGGCTGGCTCTGACTACAATCTCACTCCACACCTTGTTCAAACCCACAGAATAACTTCTGAGAGGTCTTCAGAGATACCTAATTCTCCCCTGCAAGTAGCACAGGAACTTTGATAAATTTTAAACCAGCCAAATGTGATCCATTTTCTTAAGTTATTTATAAAAACGTCTTTTCTTTCTGCACACTTCTCTACTGCTCTAATGGACTCCCTGTGTTCCTAAGTCAAAAGGTGTGGTGAATACCTGAGGACAGCCATGTTTGTTTGTGCTGGGAGCCCTGCATGGGGCCAGCAGGCCGCAGTCAGGTTTGTGCTGCTATCGGCTGTGTAGCTGCTACCAGCATGGTGTCGTGAGGCTGCACATCTCAACAGTGACATAGAGCAGGACTGGCAGCTCAGGAGGGACAAGCATGGGGTGGCCGAGAAGCAGCAGTGCCTTGGTGTGTAATAACAACCTTTTGGCACAGTTAAGATTTGTTTCTTAACATTCTTCACAGTCTGTTGCATCACTTACGGCTGATGGATCACACAGTCCATTACTGTTTGATGCATTCATCCCCTGGAGACACGACCGTGTTGCCTGCTCATGTAAAGGCGGCAACGTAATGGAAGATGCTGCCTTTTGGATGGGATTTAGTGCCTGTGACGTGAGGATCTTAATGAAGATCCTGCAGTACCTCCTTCTGGTATCGATGCCTCATCCCCAGCATAATCACCATGTGCCAGCTGCCTGGGCTTTTCCTGCTGTTTCTATTGAACCTGGTATTAATTCTTCTCTGGTGCTGGTGCTCAGGTCAACCCTCATGGCATTTAAGCCCAGGCAAGCCTGGTGTCAGTGCATGACCTGACTACAGCAAGCCATGCCCTCAGGAAACATAAGCCGCTCTTTTTTCAGGGTTGGAATGAGACTTTCCACAAACATGGTGCTTTCCTACAACAGTCCAAACAAAAGGGAGACGGGGTGACCAGGAGAGTGAAGAGGTCACTGGATATGGCTATACTAGCAAACCAAGGTTTGGGAATATCCCTATGCCATGAGCCACGGAACAGCCTGCAGCTGCCTAATGCTCTGCCCACATCCAGAGCAGGACAGCCATACGTGAACTGCCTCTCAGAATGGTCCATGAAATGATACAGTCCCAAAACGATGCCCAGCAATCCCATAGGCAAATGTGAGCTAGCACAGGCCAGCAGTGTGCCCGAGAAGTCTCTAACAGGATAGCCAATGATATTTTCATATCCGAGAGTGCTCCTGGACACTGTTTGGTTTACTACTGTAAACACAGCCACTCTGTCGCACCCTGCTGAAACCATATTCCCTTGCAAATATCTTTACCAATACTTTCACTTTCTCCCAAAGCTTTGGCAATAAACAAGCCAATTTGCCACCTGTTACAAGGACTGCTAGACCTGCAAGGATTAACATTTTTAAAAATTAATGGAGCGTGGCTGAGATGAAATAATGCATGAATAAAAACACAAGAAAAGCCAGGAGTGAGGAGGAGAGAGAAGCTACCAGCGTGTTAAACCCACTGTGTACTTGGCATTGCTGCATCAATCACGATACGGTTGGGTGTGGGGTGCTGCATTCCCATGTTTCATAGAATCATAGAATGGTCTGGGTTGGAAGGGACCTTAAAGATCATCTGGTTCCAAACCCCCTGCCATGGGCAGTGACACCTTCCACTAGACCAGGTTGCTCAATGCAAAATTGCCCAATAGCACAAGTGATGCTGAGCGCCAGCAGAGAGGAAAATTCTCAATCCCCCTGAAGTCTGTGGCAAAATTCTCTGGGTGTATTGTGTCAGGTGTCTCTGCATACCCCATTTGACTCCTTCCTTCCAGCCAACTGCCTATAACATGACTCTCAGCACCTGCACCACACTGCTTCAGCTACTTGGAGGGAGTTTCTAGGATGCTCAAATTGCTTAGCCCTGGACTAATGATTTTTGAAACTAGTGGGATCCTGAGGGCTCCAGGTTTAAAAGGAGAGTATTCCTTTGGATGAACCCACATAGCACTCACTCTCCATAAACCCTCATTCCTCAATACAAGCAGCCAGGGACACGTATGTTCATCTGTACTGAAAGCTTCATGGTGGGAAGTCAGGCCTCTTTATTGCTCAATAACATCTTATTTAGCAGCAAGCTCTGCTGAGTTCAGGGGCTTTATCCCAGGGTAAATCACTAATTAAAAACAACATGAATATAGGGAAATCTAGCCCTGTTGCTTCACCCTATTTTACAGTTTATTAACGTAGCTTTGTTTTGTAGTCAAATCTAAGGATTAATTCTTTTTGTTTGTCTGCTTTGGTTTTGTGGGGGTTTTTGTTTTGTTTAAAAATAGAGCATTTACTGAGAAATCATTGACAGAACACAGCCTTGTGCTCCCTGTGAGAATCTGATAACAAGATGAATGCCTGGACTGCTTTGAAATGGACAGATCAATATTACAATATGAAAGTGAGAAAATTATTTAGGGTTAGAGGTGGCATGCTTGTTCTGATCTCACACAGGACATAAATCAGGTATTACACTACTGTAGTGATGCCAGTGCCCTGGGGTAAATCTATTAACATGATCCTGAATCAAACCAAATAGTTTTCAGGGTTGTGGAAAGTGAGGAATGGTGGTTAATTGGGACAAAATAGCAAAGGCATCTACTGCAGACTGTTGAAAGAAAAAGTCCAGCTTCCACTTGCTGAAAATGGAGATGCTCTGGATTTCTGCTGCAGTGAGGGGAGAAGAATTTGTGCATTTATTCCTGAAATAGGCTGAAGTGCAACACCGCCATAAGTAACAAAACCAAAGATCCATGGGGCAAAACATTTAAGTTCTCTTTCAGCAGAAATTCACCTCAGTGGTAGAAGAAGCAGGTTTCGAAGTCTAGCTAGCCTAAAGAAGTACTTTTGATGCAGCCTGTCTTTGGCCTGAGGAACTAACTCGTATCTGAAAAATTGTCTTGGGCAGCAGCTTCTGTTGTCTCTAAATATCTCTCTCCATAGCAGCTTTAATTGTTCCTTCCAGAATGAAAAGGCTGGTGACCCCTCAGCATTACCCAGACATGCAATTGCTACCAGCCGTCGAGATTGTCCACTGTGGCACCTGTAAACACACTCCCTGATCTCCATGGCAATTGTCCAGTCCATCCTACGTACAGTATGACATTTTTTTTAGCTCTCTTGCAGCAGATTTTTACCTAGCATCACTGCCCTCCCTTGCTCATTATCTTTTTACCCTCTACCATGCAACACGTGCTTCAGTACTGCAGCATTTGGAAGGCTGTCTGTAAAGACAATGCCCTTCCTTCTGTAGACAAGCAACAGCCGTGCCAGGATTAAACTGTTCATTTAAGAGCGATCAAGTTTACATGTGTTGTGTTTTCTTCTATTTTACTAAAGGAAACACATGAGTGAGTGATTAAAGCAGACACTTGGGTCGCTGCAATTCATTGAGATTGCTGTTGTTTGCTTTGATGAGATTCCAGTCCGCAGCAAATTTCCTCCCCATGATTAGCCTGGTGTGGAATACACAATGCTTGCACTCGACTGGAATAAGACCTGGGGAGAGTGCAGGCAGCATGTTTATGCACTGATGTGCTTGATTATTTATTGCAGTATCATCTCGGTGGGATAGCACAGGTTAACAGAGGGGTGTTGCAGGTAACCCACATGGGAGCTACTATCATGTCCTTCATTAGGCATTACAGGATGATCCTGAGAGGGGAAACAACATGATTCTTAACCAAACCAATCACCCTTCTGCACCCACAAACAGCCTGTGGCAATTCTTAATTTTATTTGATAGCCACAGATTCTCACCAGAGGAAAACTACGAGGGATTAACTGCAATAATATGTGGCTGCCCACTATGCTTCTCTCCCTCAGTCAGGCTTTTTTGTCTGCTGTTATGGTTTTATAGTCACACAGAGCTTTTGTTGGGGAGGGAAAGGGGACCCAGGGAGAAAGCCCACAGACCAGGTGAGAGAGAGGACATATCTCTCCTCTTCGTGTCCCTGTACCTGTAGACTTGGGTGGCATCTCTCCCCTATACAATCATTATTTCCCCACTATCTCAGGGCAACAACAGAAACTCCTCTCCTGACAAGACGTTAACATGCTTGTGCTGCAGCATTAGGGATGGACTCAAATCATCTTAAATGCAGCAGGTTCATGATTTGCTTGCTTTCTGCCTGCACCATGGACTACTTACCTAGCTGGTGATCCAGCTGTATCTACTATACATCTGGAGGACCACCTCCAGGTCAGTGTTGCATGCAGATTAACCAATCACACACAGCCTGCAAGCACAGCCCCACACATAGCTGGAGGATGCCAGAGCTCAGACACCCTCCCGGCCATACAGTGCAACACTGTGGATTAATAGGAAGCCACACAAAGATGTCAGCAGAGTGCCTGGAGACACATGTGAGGTGGCTGGGTGGGCAGCAGACCAGAGCTAGCCAGCAGAGCAGTGTAGCACCCAGGCTGTGCATGGGAAGAGCTGAGCACAGATCTCTGCTGCCGGGCTGGATGGAGATGAGCAGATCTACCCCTGCTTGGCCTGTCGAGGAAGTGATGTGAACTCAGGGTCTGCTGTGGGGCCAAGCACCCTCAGTTCTCCTCTCAGTGGCTCCCAGCTGGGTTCCAGCTCAAGTGAACAATGTGGCCAGTACTTTCCATAGGCTGGCTTACAGCTATGAAAAAGTACTCAAAGTGGCACTAAACATGCCTGGTGCACCCTTCCTGCTGAAAAAGTTCTGCCACAGGATTTGTACCAGCACCTGGGTTGTCCATCAGTCCATGGGAAGAAGGAGCAGAAATGCCCTGATGGCATCCCCTTGGCCCACTGTGTGCCAGGGACAATGTCTGATGTGCCTGACAGGGCAGGGGCAGGGGCAGGGGCAGGGGCAGGGGCAGAAGCACTGCCCAGCAATAATGTGGCAATCCTAGCCAGCCCTGCAGGCTGCAGGAACAACCAACAGAGCAGCACTGGCAGCCTTGTCCAGAAGAGGGGGATGCCTTCCCTCCTATAGGAAGGACGCACAACCTCCTACGGGAAGGATCCACCACCTCCTATAAAGCAGTGTGGTTCAGGGGGGCTTAAAAACTGACAGAAAGAGACCTCGCAGTTCCAGTTGCCTCCTGGCCAGCTGAACCTTGCCTATAGGCTGACTGCTGGCTTCCACCTGAAAGAACTATGCAGAGCAAGGCCACCATGGATCATGGCGACAGTCCCTCCTAGGCAGTCCTCTTACACTAGTAGCAGAATGCCAGTAGTGACCCAGACTAAAAGCAGCAAAGTGGAGGGCAGAGGCAGCCAATGTGCAAAGGGGAGAGGGTGACCATGCAGTTGGTGGCTATGGTGGCATCACAGGATCAGTTTAGCCCCCCCACCCCGGGAGACCATAATTGAAACCAAAGTTGCTTACAGCTCCCTTTGCCAGCTGGAAGCCAGTCCTTTAGATACTGAAACCTGAGAAATGAAAGGAGAGAAGGGGCCCATGGAAGCTGGTCTAGCAGATTACTAGCCAGCACCAGCCCTGTGCAGAAGACCAGAACTTTGCTTTTCATCCTTGTTTCCAACTGTTATCCTTTCAGGAGAGGTATGTGTGACTGAGCATGACCCAGCCTTTTAAACTCTCCTGTGTAACCAGCCAGATTCATTCCAGATTGCTGTATTCCCCAGGGGTGCCCACACTTTGCCTGATCGAGCAGTTCAGTGGTCACTTGCCCAGAGCAAGATATTTTATTATTTATGCATATAATCTGCTTCAAATAGCTAGGGTAAGAATCCGTCTGAATTCAGAGGGTACCAACTGCAGCTGCTCTCCCTGGCAGCCTCAGCCAGTTTCCTCTCTGCTCTGACCTTCACTTCAGAGTGGTCACTTGGTGAGGGGCGCTCACTGTCCCTGGTGACCACACCACCTCCTATAACGCAACAGGAGCAACTCCAGTGCTCCAGAAGGTGCAAGAGGCTTGCATTTGCCTAGCAGGTCACACAAAAGCCAATTCTGATATTAATGGATATATCTCAGATATTAATGGTTAAATAAAAATTAAAAACATAACATAAAGTGCCAGGGATAACAAAAGCTTTGCCATCACTATTCCACGGCAGAACAGGCAAGCTAAAATGCAGAGCGTTTTATGGACTTCATTCCTAGGTAGAGAGAGACAAATTTTTATTCAGGCTCTTGGATAACACCACAAACACCTTCACCCCCTTCTACACCTCCCAGCAGCATTGCCACTGTGTCTTCATGAGCCCAGCAGGAAACCTAGCCAAACCTAAGGCACATGGGGCTACCCAAGCCCCTAATGGGGCTTGGTCTGCACCTAGCAGCAGGGCAGCTGCGCTAGCATAGACTCCATATTGAGCTACTTGAACTGGGATGCAGCTGGACCTCTTCTGGTTTTGGACCAGATCCGCAGGGCACTCCCTCCTGCTGCCTGCACCAGCCATGCCTGGAGTGCCCCAGGGACCGAGGCTGATGAAGCTCGCCACAGTTTACTGCACACCCCACAGAGGAAGGCTGGGCCCTCATGAAGCAGAAAGCCATCCAGGGGTTGTCTGCCTGCTTTCCCTGCTTCTGACTTGTCACCTGTTTCTCAGTGAAATCTTAGACTGGGTTTTGCATGAACAAATTTTTGGGTCAGTTCCTCACCACTTTGTTGCTTCTGCTCCAGTTTGATCACCTTCAGCATTCTCTTTAGCTTCCATCCTGGAGAGTTTCCTCTAACAACATTCCTGTCATAGACCAAATTAATCTTGTTGCCCTTCTACAGGCACCTGTGTCTGTCTTTCACCTTTGTGGGTAACATTGCCTACCCTGTGTCTGATTTCCTGCTGTACCTTTTTCCCCCACCACAAAACAGCTGCCAACACAGAGTCACGGGTCACTAAAAGCTCTGCCAAGTGGAAGTCACACCACCCCTCAGCATCCCAGAAACTCCTGGCTCTCCTGGGAGCACTGGATATTTGAAGCATGGCAGAGCAGCTTTCTGGCTATCCAGATGGTGGTCTGGAGCCAGGTACTTCACAGTTCCACAAGGTTCCACAAGCAGGTTCCAAAGCAATGCCTTGTGTCCTGTGCTGAGCAGAGCCTGGCCCCACTGATCCCATGCAACTAATTTACTTGCAAGGAGTCCCCGGTTTTGCTGCAACTCATTTGTTGAAATGAGTTTGCAGTCCACTCAAACCCAGGGCACCTCAGAGCAAATACTCTGCTCTGGCAACAGCAATTTGGCCCCACCTGCTCTGTGCCAACAGAGCAATCCTTGTGTCCTGAGGGGAGCTTCAGAAGAGCTTTATCCCTGGCAAACAAGGCAGGAGAGATAAGGGAGGAAGGCATTCCTTTTGGAAAGCAGTTTCATATAAATAACCCCTCAGAGTCAAATGTTCTTTTTACAACAGCATGTAACATGGAGTAGGATGTGGGAGGGGGATCCTGTGTTGCAGTAACAGCCCCTCCTTTCCCCTCATACCCCATCTTTGGTCCCTCTCTCGCAGCATGCTCATCGCCCCAGCCTGGGGAGCGGCAAGCTGGAGGGTCACCGCAGACACACACTGCTTCAGCCACCTTGCCTGGGTGGTCACTGCAGAGGGTTGCCACCCCGCCACCCCACACACAGCACATCGGGTGGCTGAGCGCCCTGCTCCACGCTTCCCTGGATCAACCCCCTGGCATTCAGTTTTCCAGGGTTGCCATCAGGCCAGGGAGTGCAGGAGCCACAGGGCCAGGTCCTGCGGAGGTGCATACCCCATGGCGGGTCCTGGAAGGAGGGCAATGGGCTGTCCAACACATAGAAATGCGAACAGGGAGCCAAAGAGGCTGTATGCTGGGATGGATCTGTGCTCTCCTTGGTATTACTCAGCAAGCCCTTATCCTCAGGGGACAGGGTCAGGGGAAGGAGTACCCTTTGCTGTTTGCATTCAGTTTTGGCTCTTTCAGAGAGCAATGGGAGGGCCAGACTGGAATAGACTCAGACTGGTGTTTATGTCTCAGGCACGTGGAAAAAGGCCAATATTGGAAGACCCTCTAAAAAAACCAACTGTTGCAGGGTTGTGGATCTGTTCATCTTCTGAACTAATGTGCTCACAAGCCCTGGCCTTCAAAAAATTGTACGGGATTCTCCAGTCATCTTGGATATAAGTAAGGGGGAAAAAGGAAACCATAAAACTGTCAATTGTTCTCACACTTTGATCTATCATTTAATTTAGGGGGGATGTCCTATCTTTGTAATTACAATATTGTACAAAGTGTAAGATAACATTCAATCACTGTAAAATAAGATTTAATTATGTCATGATGAGATTAATTAGTTAATATTTGTATAGCACACTGAACATGTAAAGTGGTTAGCAAGTGCTAAGTATTAATCTTGCTCTTTCAGAAAACAAGGGATTCACTTTTGGGAAGCAGAAAAAGCACACTAAGCATGTATTTGCGGTGGGTCTTCAGCTGCAATAAATTAGTACTAGCTCTTTGGCTGCGCCACCTTTGCACCTTTAGTGGGAGCCTTGCCCTCCTCTTGGACCATAGTTATATCTACAAGGCCCTCAGTGATGAGGCTCTGATGAAGCTACTACAGGAGCAGGACCTTTTTCCTACCATGATGGTCTGTTGTACTGTTTAGTAAGTCCAGTGTTGGGACGCCTTAGCCTTTGTACCTTCCAGCTTCCAGGATTTCCACGGCTCCAAAGATATCATGTGAATATATGGTCTCAGCCCCTAACCTGATGCTTGCAGTAGCTGGGGTTTCATTTTCTCTATAGGGGTCTGAGGCATCACAAACCTAGTTTGGGTGGCCAGACTCAGGGATACATGCTCTCAGCTTTGCAAAGCTTTCACTAACTCTGCTCGCTGTGGCATATTTATCAAGACAGGGCTCTTTGCAACATAGCAAAGGAAAGACAGGAGGTCTGAAAGCTGATTGTGTTTCACTGTGCTCTGAAGCTTTGCCATGGTTTAACCCAGGCCAGCGACTAAGCACCACGCAGCCATTTACTCACTCCCTCCACAGTGGAATGGGGGAGAGGATCAGAAGAGTAAAATGATAAAACTCATGGGCTGAGATAAAGACAGCTTAATAGGTAAAGCAAAAGCCACACATGCAAGCAAAGCAAAACAAGGAATTCATTCGCTGCTTCCCATGGGCAGGCAGGTGTTCAGCCATCTCCAGGAAAGCAGGGCTTCAGCGTGCGTAACAGTTACTTGGGAAGACAAATGCCATAACACCAGATGTCCCCCGGCTTATATACTCAGCATGATGTCATATGGTATGGAATATCCTTTTGGTTAGTTAGGTCAGCTGTCCTGGCTGTGTCCCTTCCCAATTTCCCATGCTTCTCCAGCCCTTTCGCTGGCAGGGCCCAGGAAACTGGAAAGTCCTTGACTTAGTATAAACATCACTTAGCAACAACTAAAAACATCAGTGTCCTACCAACATTGTTCTCACACCAAATCCAAAACATAGCACTGTACCAGCTACTAAGAAGAAAATTAAATCTATGCCAGCTCTACCATTTTTTCAGTGACTACAGCACCATGTAAAATAAAACCAATGCTAGGGATGTATTACAAGCCACCAGTTCTGGTACATCAGCAACCTTCTTTCTAGGGACTCTGAGGCATATAGAGGGGGAAAAACAAGAGGTACCTTGCTCTGCCATCATGAACCAGACCATCACGGTCCCACAAGCAACATCTTGCAAAGTGCAAGGAAAGTAGTAGGCCTGGTACCTGACATTCCTGCTCCAACAGACGATCTATAGAGAAGCACAGAAGATGGTGTGGAAAGGTAGGTTTTTCTTTAGTGTTCCCTCCAGCAATTTCCCTTTAGCTGCTATGTGTGGCACCTATGAAATAATAGATGTGTCATAAGATCCACAAAGAACCATGCTATGAAAATGTAAAGGGCATGGAGAAATAATTTTTTGGGAAGGGGTATATTAATATGTAAAAAATAGTGTTTCCTAATGTGTACACTGAAGGGACTAACCTAAGGTTGCACAGCTTTGATTTACAGGAGCACACAGGAAAAAAAAAAAAAAAGAAAGCACTAATACAAAATGCTACGTGGCTGTGTCGCTATTAGCTAGCTAGATGCATCCCAACCTGTCACCTCTCTGTTGTATGAAACAGCACAACTCATCTGCTCTGAGAAGCAGCCTGGAGGCTGCAGGCTCCTAAAACTGGCTGCCCTGAACTCCTGGCTTAGCTTCAGTGACTGGGAAGCTGGGACATTGCAGTAACAGGCAGCTCAGCCAGTTCCCTGAAAGGCTCTCTTGAAAGAGCTACCCAACAGACAACAAGTGGGGTTGTCCCTGTCTGCCACAGTGGAACCTGGTAAGTTCCTACTTGCACGAGTCCTCCTAAGGTTTATATGATTGAGTCTGCATAGTTTGTCCCCTCAACTTACAGTTCTTCCTTATAGCTACAAGAAGAGTGCTATTAAAAGACATTCACATATTTTCATCATCTCTATCTTCTCTCGAGCATGCAACGAGGTGCTCTTGCCAGAAAGCTAGTGTTTAACTCTCAGCATCCAGTCTCCAGCTTAGCTGTATTGCATTGAAGGGATTTACAGAGCTATCACACTGCAGTATCCATACCTGTGTACACTGAGATGTGCCATGTTCTCCAAATTAATCCCCCATCCTTTTGAGATTCAGTTATGCCCCCTTTAGGTACGAGCTCATCATGCTCAGGTGGACTAAAACGGCAGTAAAGGAGCGGTGGGTATGGTGAGTGCCATGCAGCTCACAGAGCGCAGAAATGCAGCAGCCCTGTGAACCCTGCTATGCAAGGTAGCTAACAAGTGAGACTGCACACCAAAATATTTATTGTTGCTGGAGCACTTTAATTGTGGGAACTGTTGGGAGAGTAAACACAGAAGTAAAGCAGCAGCTTCCCATGCAGGAATGCTTCCCTCCACTGGTAAACCTGCCTGCTCTGGCTGCAAAGAAAGTGCCGCTGCCCCCCTCCTTTATGCTTTAAGAGAAGCAAGAAACCTCAATCATTCTCAGAGTCATCCTGGAGAAAGAAATCTTCACGGCACACACATTTAATGGCACTCTCCAGTGTCTGAGGGAGGAGTAGCCAGGCTGCCCCGTTGCCTAGAGTTCCCACCTCTGCGTGCAGCAAGCTCCCATCACTCACACAGGACGGGCAGACAGGGTTCGCAGTGTTCAGTCTCCCTGTGGTGATCCATCTTCCTCGCACCACTGAAGGCAGCGTGCTCCCCCAAGTCACCCCCTTCACCTCAGCAAGGCTGTGGGGTCAGCAGGGCACCACACCTCTGAAGCTCTTCTGATCACTGTGCCAGCTCTTCAGCCAAAACTGTCGTCAGGCAAAAGCTCATTTTCCCCAGAATTTTCGACTTGCAGCAAAATAAGGCATAAGGACTTTTACATGGCAGGCCAGGACTATCACGGGCTGGTCCCTAAAGCCAAGGGGTGGTGGTGGTGATGTTGGTTTCTTTTATATTTTTTAAGGCACTTGAATGAACAGCTGTATTTTTCAGGACTGCTGAGCTCAGCAGGAACTCTGCAGTTGCCCGCATTTCTTGGAATCGGCTTCCTTATTATCGGGCTGCCTCAGTGAGGTGTTTACCCACCTCAGTTTAAATTGTAATATCTCTATTTTTTCTAATCAACAGCAAGTCGCAAAACAGTGCATGAGCAAAATGACAGAGCGCTTTCTCCAGTGGTGCCTTCCACGAACAGACCGAGTCTGAGTCCATGCTGCTAGCACCGACGTTCCTAAAGGGAAAGCAAGCCAGGATCCCAGGACTTTCTCCTCTCTTACTTAGCTTATCATCTCCCGAGCTTGCTCAGCCAACACTTCCACCTAGTGGCCTGCTCCACTCATGCTGGGATGATGGATGTCCTTGGGTGTAACAGGGGATCAGAGCTTTCTGCAGAGGAAAAACCATAATCTTATGGAATAATCAGGTTATTTCTCTCTAGTGAGAGGGTTTGGATTGTGTCATGCCAGTTAGCTTTTCCTACCGAAGTGTAGGGCTGATTATCATGTAATGCTGTGCAGCTGCATGCAACTAGCATGCACATCATAAAAAGTAATCACTAGTAAATTACTTCTGAGACAATACTCAGTTGCATGTAAATGATTACTTTGGGTAGTCATTTGGAATAGATGAGTTTTGCAAAATAAGTTTAAACAATCCTAGTGGGAGGTTCTGTTCTCCTTAAGGGGACAGACTGCATTGACAAATGCAGTGCACACACAGAGGTCCCTCTGAGCGCTGCCCCCACTCTGCTCCTGACCTGTGTGCTTCCTTGGATAAATTACTTAAGCTCTTTGCCTTGCTTTCCCCACCTAAATGATGCAGATAATATTCTGGGGGGAGTCCATGAGCCAACTACCATGATACTTATTTGGATTATTATATACCAGCACAGAATTCCCCTAAGGATAATTTTTATGCTTGCTCTCTGGTGCCTTACCTGGATTGTGGCATTACAGGACTCACAGAGGACAGTGAGAGAGAAGGCTGCCAGCAGGTACTCTCTTGCTCAGAGCATACCTGAGCAGGTCTGAGACTACAGCTAAGAGACAATGATTTTTTTACCTTTACAGCTAGGGTTTTATTTTTATGACAGCATTGGAACACTGCCTTAGAGACTGGTGACAGCTACCATCTCCTGAAAAACGGCTAGAAAACTCCCACAATGCAGTTACATCTGTTTCCCAGACCCCCTCCTAATCAGCATCAATGTTCTCTACATTACTATAAGTATTTCAACAGCAGTTAAATTCTCCCAAGTGACACCAATCCCATGAACCACTGTCTCCTCTGCAGAGTAAGAAGCAAGAAAACTAAAGCATCAAAAGAAAGAATGCACCAGGAAAATACATCTTGTGCTGCACCACAGTTAGACAGTGAGGGAGCAGAGGTGAGAGTGGACACCCATGACATAGTCAGGAACAGAAGTGAGACTCCTGAAGCCTCTATTCAATACCTTTTTTGTTAAGTTATTCTTTCTGCTTCAATCATCTTGCTGTGGGATAAAGCCTGCAGGCAGCTACAAGACAAAGTTTTACTATTATTCTTTCTTTCAGGGCAGAACAGCTCTGCTTAATACATTTTTAAATATTATATTCATCTAGGAAGACTATCAATAATTAAGAGAAGAAAACAGTATTATTATGGAAATAAAGGCACCTCTGGGTCTGTGAAAACATGGTATTTCCTGATGACGTGCTGGCATCCCTTCCAGCTCCTAGACAAACAGCACAAAGAGCAAGAGATATTTGTACCACAGAGGGACCACCCTGCTCAGCCCAGTTTGCTACACAGGGCTGATGCTCTGTAATTAAAGACAAGCTGTCAAAGGATTTTTCACAATTTTTCAGTTTTTCTTTGCTGCTTGCATTAGGGCAGTGAGAATTATTTCCTCCCTCCTTGCCCTGTCATCACTGGGTCACTGAAGAGGCACCAGCTGTCATGGACCAGCAGGAATCACTCCTGCTCTCCTGCTCACTGGGGCAGAAGGACCTGCCAGGGCTCTGCGCACCTCAACACGTGGGCCTATATTGCTAGCCGTGGTGGCAGAAGCAAATATTCTGCTGGACTTTATGTTTTCAACACATTCCACAAGTGTTAAATGGCCCGTGCTGGACCAGAGAAATGGAGGACTGGCCCTAGTCTGTGCATTTTACAAGAAGCACTCATACAATCAGGGTCACACACAGTTATGCATGCAGATACTGCAGCATATGTGAATATTACTGCAGCAAGAGTTAACCCTGACCTAAAGGAATCCTTGACATAAAATTGCTGTGGGCAAATGGGCCCTATCCTTCTGGAGATGTCTGTGCTGCAGGCACCACTGCCTAGCAGATGGACTTCAGCTATTTTGGACACCAGTAGCTGTGTAGTCTTGGCAACATGCAAGTTCCCCAGGGCCTGCCTGGAGTGTACTAAGAGCTGGCTTCCCTTTCATTGAAGGCCAAAATAGTCCCTGGACATGCTGGGTTGCACCAGTGACAGACAAAGGCCATTGCTGCTTTGATGCCCATAAGTAGATGGGCAACTAAATATAGGCAATGGGGCAATGCCATAGAAGGAAATGGCTTACTTCTCCAAATTTCTTAAAATCAGGTAATTTTCTTTGCACTGAGCAGTACTCATCCTCGCCTAATCTGAGAAGAAAGAAGCTGCTTCCTCTCCAAGTGAAAAACCACTGATGAGCCAGCATCCCCCCACCCGCAGGGACTGTGGGCACCAACAACACTTCTTCCCTTCTTTCTTTCACACAAACTGATTCCCTCTCCTTTAAAGCAGTGCTGGGATGAGCAGTATATCTGTAGTACGTCTGTTGCAGAGTGGCCACCAGAAATGGAATTACCACTCGTCGGCCAAGCTGCTGTGACCATCTGAGATGAGCTGTTCCTGGGTCAGTCTACAAAAGGAAATAAAATTTCTTGTCTCAGATGACCTCCATAAAGCCACTGAGCTACATGAAATCACTTGCTTGTGCCCCTGGAGCCTGCATGGATAAAGGATTTCAGCCTTTTCATACCATATCTCCACATATGGAAATGCTTCCTGGAGTCTACTCTAAACTGGGAGCTACAAATAAGTTTTAACAAGTTTTTGCTTGAGCTTTAGATGTTGCTGCTTCCTCTCTAAGCAATGCTAGTAAGGACAGTTGTGTCAAGTCTTAAGACTGCTGCTTTCCAGTGTCTCCAGTAAATACCAGCACCAGCCGCTCAGGCTGGGAGTTAAGTTACTAAGTGACTCCACTTTCAGCTCAGGCTTGTTTTCCTGTGGGAAAGCAAGAGTTAATGCTACTATGCCACCTTCCCTGCGGTGCACTGCTTGCTGTCCCAAAGCTCTGCACTGTATGCTAGGGTGGGCACTTCACGGTCGATGAGTGGCTTCAGTGCTACTCTCAGTGCCGCTTCATTTATTTGCTATCAGAAAGACAGAAATTGTGTGTCAGTGCCTACCTATTCTTCAGGGTTCATCCCAGAGAGGGAAATCAATGACTCGGCCTCTTCTTGAAGAATCTACGTTAAAACACAGGGAGTTAAGTCTGACATTTTGTGTGTGTATGTGTGTGTGGTTCAGCATTGCCATTCATCTTCACTCTCCAAATCAACAATTATCTGGGGTCCCCCAGGAGGGAAATGTGCTTCTCTCATAAGCTTGGAGTAATGACTCAGAAGCAGTGGTGTGTAACAGGATCCCCAGTGCTAGGCTTTGCCTGGTAACCACATACACTAATAAAATAACCCTGAGCTGGTTCCAGTCCTCAACGTTCCCTTATTACTATTCTATGGGGCCTGTGTTGGGAAGAGAAACATCACTTGCCTGCAAACTAATATCCAAATGCAAGCCGTGCTTAGCATCTTACATGGGTCCCTAGAAATGTCAGCAAGTTCTCTGTGTCTCTTCCATCTCATTGACCTGACAGGGTGATCACTCCCTGCTACTGTGCTGGCTGTGCCCCTTGTCAATAGCCCATGAGGAAAAATTCTACATTGACATATTTCCTTCCTGATTTCTTAGTCTATAACTTTTTTTTTTAGCCTTTCTCCTTGCCTAACTCAGATCACTTTTGGAAGCAAAGACCAGTAAACCGAGATTTATTTTTTTTTTTTCTCCAAACACCAGATCTCTTTTTTCTCAGGCAGCCAGAGAAAAAGTTGGAGGAGGTCAGCAGGAGGGGTCCTTGGAGAACCTCGGAATAAAAATTTCTTGGCTTTGGGATGAGATCGTGCAGTACACCCAAAAGCACAGATCAAAAGAAGATGCTGAAATACTTACCCAAAAGCATAGATCAAAAGAAGATGCTGAAACACTTACCAAAAAAAAAAGAATCAGCTATTAAATTATAGGTTATATCTAACCTGGCTTGACATGGGCACTCCTTTTCAATACCTTCACACTCTGTGTGTGCGTGCTGACTCCTGTTTGTGCTTACATGAATGGGGAAAGGAGGAGCTTGTGTATTTGTTCTTGATATTATTGATATTATTGGTTATGAACTCTTCCGTGTACATATGTCTGCTTGCCTCCTTACAGAAGTTACAGCTATTCATGCCATATTTTAGTTATATAATAAAAGATGTCTGTCTCTCATCCAGCGGACCTTGACATTGGTTAAAATTGTAGCCTTGACATTGGTTAAAATTGTAGCCTTTTATACATACAAGAACAGCTCCAGAGCATGAAAGCCACAGCACTCCTCTTGTGGTCCAATATGCTGTGGATTCTTGTGCTTACATGGATATGCATTTGTTTTAGTCAGACCCTGCCTGGGTATGATAACAGCAGCAGAAGCCCAGACAAACACATGGGTTAAGAAGCAAGCAGAATCCAAGAAAAGACTGTAGAGAAGGTGAGGGGAAAAAAGGGAAAGCAAAAAGAAAAAAGAAGACAAATAATATATTAACATTTACTCCTCTCACATAGTGACCACAAAGCTCCCGACCCAGAAACAGTCACCCCTGTTTTGCCTGCCAGGAGACACAGCATCAAAAGGGGAACCACTTGTTCAAGGTTGCTCCCCAAGCAGGAGGCAGAGCTGCCAGACACACAATCACCTCGTGGGTCCCAGCAGCCCAGTGCTCCAGCAGCAATGGGGAAGTCCTTAGCTCCTACCACCCACAGCTGGGATGTACTCCCCAGGGGGCATGGCCCTGCCAGAGACCCCAGCTCTGGTCCCAAAAGGCCACAGTGTGGAAGCCAGGACTACGGTATGGAGCAGAAGAAAGGCATCCATCAGGTAGTGGTGCTGGGAGGAAAGGGGGACTTGTGCTCATGGAAACAGGTCAAGTGGCCGAAGTCCAACTTTCCTGACTGCGTGTAATGATACCAGGGAGGCTGGGGGACACCTTCTAGTATGGCAGGTGACAGGGAGTGAAGAAGACAGCCTTGTCCTGCCCTGTGCTGCTTTTGCTACAGCTCTCTGTACTATAAAGGTTAATTTTCCATAACTCATGGAGCAGCAGGGAATTTCCACAGGACTGACAGAAAGCTTGTGTTGAGCTAATATTTTAAAAGGGTAAAGGAGACGACCCAGGTAATTATAGGCCTGTCAGACTGACATCGATCCCAGGTAAAATAATGGAGCAGCTAATAGGGGGAATATAATTCGTGCCCATCAGCAGGGGTTTATGGAAAACAGACCCTGTCAAATGAACTTAATATCTTTCTTTCCTTGATTACAAGTTTAGTTGATGAAGTCAATGGTGTTGGTGAGAAAAAACACTAAGATTTTCCAAAGTATTCAACTTGGTACCACACACCAGCTGGATTTAAATCCTAGAACAATACAAAGCCAACAGAGTGTGTAGTAAATGGATTAAAGTGACTAATGACTCTGAAAATATGATTGAACACAGAAAGCTGTCATCCTGTGGTTGTCTTAGGGATTGGGTCCCACAAGGGTAGGTGGGTGGCATGATGGTATTTTACATTCATACCTATGTTCTAATAAAATCTGCCACTAAAATCTGTCATATTAAGATTGGAAGGGTAGAAAATTGTAGATGTCACTGATACAAACAGCTTTGTAATTTCTTGGTGAACTTGGCAAAACCAAGTATGGCAGAACTATATGTGTTTCAGTTCAGTCATATATCTAGGAACAGAAAATACAGGTGGCACCTACAGAACAGGGAACGGTCAGGAATGTCTTCAAAAAATCAGTTATGGACCCCAGTTAGTCAACCATAAATAGCCAATGGGATACTTTCACATCTGATGAAACACCTGATCAGGCCACCTCTGAGGGCAGTAAGGAGGTAATTTCACCTTTTCTTTGAAACTGGTGCAACCACACCAGGAGCCCAGACTGCTTAGCTGGAGATGCTCCAGAGAAGATCCAGGACAATGGCCCTGGAATTTGCAAACCTGCTTTCCAAGGCATGACTACAAGCGCCAAACTACTCAGTTTACCAGAGTGATGGCTGCAGGGGTGATCTGACCACTGTCTCTTGGCACCCAACAGCAAGGAAGGCATCAATAGCAGAAGTGCCATTGATTTCAGTGGAGTAGCTACTTGCTGAGTGATACCTGCCTCTGAAGCTGGTTCTTGATGCGTAACTCTAATCCCAGTATTTATCTCCTGTGTCTGTTGGAAAGGAATATTACTTGTCTGCTGTGGCAGGAAATTGCAACAACAACTAAGACAGAAGTTGAAAAGTGCTGCCTCGGTGCCAACTCACTATATGGTTATATATTTTATTGTGTCCGCTTAGCGCTGAGCAGACTGTAAAGTTTTCCGTTTGCCCCAAATGGCTTCTTTTGCCTTAGAGGTACCAGGAAGGGTTCAAGATAGCTGGAGATGCTCTTACAAAACCTTCCTGCTGGAAACACTAACATGCACCATGCACTGCCTAAGTGCATATCTTTTACTGTGGTTTAAGCCATGATACCAAGTTTAGCTCATACAGCTCATTATTAACTGATTGCTAAAAGTAATAAATGGTTCCATAGTGTGGACTTGTAATCTTATAAATAAGCCCCTGGCACCTGCGTTGACAGTAGGCAGCATGTGGAAATGTTCTGGAGAGAGGTGAGCTCCCAACCCCTGTGGAATGCAAGCTGCCACCTCGCATCTTAGCCAAGCAACTATTTATTTTGTATTTCAATTAGCAAAGAGTTAATCAGATCCTTTGGGCAAAGAAATTACAAATAAGGCTGACCTCTAAGCCCACCCTGGGGGCTGGATTTTCTTATTTGCTTAACGTTTCTGAGGTCCAGAAATAGAAATTTTGGGTAGCTAATAGACTTAAGATCTCCGAGGTGAGATGATGCTAGTGACTGAAGAATATGCATTAGCTGGCATCAGCACAGCCAGAAAAAGGAAAAATCCACTTAGAGCTGCTTCTCCTGTAAGATAAGCCCCAGGTTCACAGAGTGAGATGCCTCCTCCCTGCTGCAGCAGTGAATTAAGTTTGTCATTTGTTATTGTGTCTTGCCAGCGCGCAAAATAGCAGCCCTGGGCTGTAATCTCCACTCATCTGAGTCTGCACAGTAATTGCTGGCAGCCATGGAAACCAAACTTCCCACAGTCATTTATAAACTTGACCCTCCTTGCTTCCTTATTGCTGTATTCAGCCAAGCCCTTGATGGGGGTAAGTGAAGAGAGAGGAAATCGTAAACTGCATTTGCAAACTAATGGTTGGCGGCAGAGCACAGAGAACTGGCCAAAAGCCCATCGTTCGAGTAGGAGCCTTTCCAACAGCACCAGTAGGCTTTGCAGCAGGCTCCCAGTGAAGAAGATGGAGCAGTGCCATCAGCTGCGATAAGCTCCAGTTAATGACTAACAGGCCTTTATCTGCATCGCGTGGGATGTGAGGATGGCCTCCTTGCCTCCAAATCCCACCACCGGCTTCCCAGGGACCCTTGGCCATGCCATCTGACTTGCCTTCTGTCTGAGATCCACCAGTTATAAATTGGGGATCACATATTTCACAGCACCATGTTGAAGGTGAAATTATGCAGGCCTCCAAGTAGCTATAAGATTTGGGCTGCAGGAGGGCAAAAAACTCATGTTATTATTTTCCTCAAGGGTACAGTAAAATTCTAAAAAAAATTCCAGCCCAGCTGAGGCTGGAGGACCGTGCCTAGCTGACATCTCTTGGAGAACTCAGTCCCTCTGCTGAGTCCTAAAAAGAGATGCAGGGAAAGCACTGTCCAAGGGAACCCTCGTACTATGCCTGCCCCTGCCCCCCAAGGACCTCTTGGGGCTGTTTCTAGTGGTGAGACTGGGTCTTTTCATCCCCACCTGGTCACAGTCCACTATGAGAAGTGCAGGAGCGATGCAGGGCTTTGTAGGCAGTGAAAGCAGCACAGATAACTTCCAAGCTTGCTCGCTGATAGCTTAGGAAGATCTGCAGCCAAAACCTTGACACACGGCACCCCAAATTAAGTGCTCCTCCAAGCCTTCATTGCTCTGCTGTGGACACTGGGCCACCTCTGTGGCTTGGACTGAGACTGCCAACCCTATCCACATCAACCACCCAATACTCGTCACACGCACAACCTTTAGATGGCTGAAGCCAGGTGAGGCTTCTGGCATGACTGTTAATTCCACAATCTTGTGGCCATCCAAAAACCCAATTGCTTTACAATCACTATGAAATACCTACTGCACCAACAAAAATCAAAGAATTATTGCACAGAGGTTTTGAAGTTGCTAGATTTTGTCTCATTTAATTACTCAGGCATCCTAACCTCTCACACTTCAGGAAGAGCCATGACTGAAGACTGACGAAGAGTTTCACCACTACTGAAAAACCCATCATCATTGACCCTAGGACCATCAGATTACACCACCTGACAAATAGCTGATCTAATGCACCTCATTCCTACAATCCACTTGTAAGGATTTCTCTTTTTTCCCCCCAGTATTTTTTCTGTATCAGTATTATTGATTCTAAAGCCCAGTCCAAAAGGATGACTATTTCTTCTTAACATGCTGCACCAGGTTATTATATCCTGTCAAGACACGTTAAGCCAGGCTGAGTTATTTTAAAAGTGACATCTCTGTATCAGGCCAAGCATTCAAAGATGGTCCTTTTTACCAAGGTGAATTAAGAAGTATACAACTTCATTCCATTTTTTTCCTTTGGGAAGATGGAAGCTAATTAAGATATGCTAAGCTTGGTCAATTTTTCTCAAAGACAGACCATCATAATTATTTGGACCTCATTTAAAAGGAAAAGAATATGCTTTGGTATCATTATTTATCTAGAGCTGTGTGCTAGCCATAAAGTTTGGCTCTAGTGGTTAAACACTCTTGTGTTCAGATTTGTTTTGAGCCAAGGTTTTCAGCTTGAGCCTAATGCAAAGTGTTACACTTCTGGGAAGGATTTAGTATCTTTCTTCTCTTTAAGTACTTCCTGATGCAACGTGCTACTTCCGGCCATAAGAAAGAACAGGAGCTGCACAACACTCCCTTTTCTTTCCCCACATCTATATAGCCATTTCATCTACATCTTCCCACAACCTCCTTATTTAAATTTCCCACCTCTCTCCATTGTTAAAAAGCCATTATGGGGTTTGTAGGAGCTTTTGCACCTCTGTGCTGTACTTCACAGTCTGGAAATGTTGCAGGAGAGGAGTTCAAGCAGCAGCATTTTCTGTGCCCAGTTGCATCTGCTCAAATTTGGCCTATTAAAACCAGTTGAACATCAAACTTTCCCACCTGTGTTTTCCTCTGTAGGACTTTCTGGTGGCTGGTTACTGGACTTAGTCATGAGAAATGATGCACAGGGGCATCTGGAAAAAATAGCATGTGATCACATAATCACTGAGTGCACCATAATGAACTGGCATGAAGTGTCAGGATTGAGCTTGGAAGGGAAGGAGATCTTTAGTTCTTGTATTCTCAGTATTCGGGGTGTTTGACTTACTATGCTGTGTTTCTTTGGCATGCTTTCTTTTATAGAGGGACCGAGATCTTACTAGGCAAGTCCACTGTCCCTGAGGTTCTTAGCCCAGAGTCCATGCATGAGCTAACCTGCTTTAAAGCTGCACACATGCAAGTGAAACACATGCGCCAGAAGTAATTTCGTAGCTAGTAGTCTTAGGGGAGGCTAAAGGGACAGCATATGAGCAAGCACACCCTGTCAAGAAACATACTAATAGCACCTTTTTCACAGGTTCCAGACCCACGCAAATGTATCCTGCAACCTAAAGGACATAACAGGTCAGTGGTGAGGTCCTGCCTGTCCCTGGAGTCAGCTCCACTTCAGGTGACCACCAGCTCCTTGTCTGCAGCACTGCCCACCGCCTGGATAGGCATGACTGCCTGTCATTTGCCCTAATGAATTTACCCAGGCTTCAGGTGCAACACTGAACGGAACAGAATAAACCTACAGCTTTCTCAGCACCCACTTAACTCAGTTGCTGTGATTTCTGTGTATTGACTTGACCTAATTTATTTAACAAGGGAAGTTGATTAGAAGCAGTAGGACATGTGCTTGCCCTGTTCTTATTCTACCCCAGGCATCTGCTTATGTCCATGGTTTGCTGGGAGGGCAAGGAAAAGCTGCTGCTCTTTGTTTGGGTTTTTTCCAAGCGGACACATTTCCTGATGACTTCAAAAGATATTTTATGGTTGAAGTGAAAAAAGACCCACCAGAATGTTCCACTGGCTGCAAGGCCAGCCAACAGTGTGGGATCTAGGCAGGCAGGATTGACCCCACTCTTCTCCCCTTCCCAGCCAGGCCCATGAAGGTGCTGTCTTGCTGCTGGCCATGCCAAGGCAGTGTGGGGAGCTACAGCTGCACTGTGCTCTGTGGCACAGTAGCTGAGTGCAAGTGGGAGAGAGCTGATGGGATGGAAGTGCAGCAATATCTCCTCCAGACAAGCGGAGGGGAGCTGGGGGTCAGCACCAGTATCATAGAGTCTCAGCCCTGATGATCCAGAGGAACATCGTCAGCCCCACAGCATCAGGTGCAGACCCTCACAACAACAGGCAGCAAGTATGGAATCCTGACATTTTCTCCAAAAACCTCTTCTAGAGATTCTTCCACCCATCTCAAAACACCTCTCCCCCCAGAGTGCTAGCCATGGCAGGATCCTTGTCCACTGGGCTTAACATAGCATTTGTTAGCTTTACTGCAACTCTCCTTGGGGGATTAGATATTTTACAGCCAGTCTTTGTGTTGTCAGCTGCTCTATCTAAAAGCAGTGCCTGGGATGTGACTTTTAAAAGATGTTTCTGGGAGTGCACAGTGTTCTGGTGGCAATGCCTCCACGAGGATTTGCACATGTGCTGCTTCTGAAGTCCATCTGTTCCCCTCCGCATAACAGGACTGGGCTGAGCTCCACTGCTGTTCACCCCAGAGGATCAAGAGAAACAAGGGAAGGTGGAATGGTTCATCTACACGTGTCCTTCAGCAGGAGATAGGGAAGATGCAAGTGGGAAACTGCTAGGTATGCTGCCTCCAATATCTAACTGCGCATGGGAAAATGGGCAGGCAGAGGAGCATGGACTGTTATGTCCTGTAAGACTAACAGGACTAACAGCTCTGTTGCTAGCCAAACATAGAATTACAGAAAACAGGGCTGGAAGCACTCAGACAACATCTTGTCCACCCCATTTCCACAAGGCACTGTCTACTGTTTGCTTAGTCAGATCTTCAAAGCCTCCCACGATGAAGATGTCACTGCCTTCCCAGGCAACCTACTCTACTGCTTTATCTGCCATTACTATTGGGAAATTTAGTCCTAATGCCAAACCTAAATCTCTCTTTCTACAACTTAAAACCATTATTTCTTTACTTCACCATAGCAGACGGGAGGTGGGGTGTGGGGTGTGGGGTGGGTAAGTGTATTCCTGTTCTCCTTATTGTGGCTTTTTGTGTGTTTAGAGATCATTGTCATGTCTGCCTTCAGTCACCTCTTCTTTTGGTTAAGCCCAGTTCTTGCACTCTTTCCTCACCCACTTGTTTTCCACCCTCTCTGCTCTCTCTTTGACTGTCACCAGTTGGCTCAGACCTCTCTTGCAGTGTGGTGATACCACATCCAAAAGAGGACCCAGCAGTCTTCAGACTGGTAGTTGTTCTTGAACCATATACTGTTTTCCAGAGATATTCTTCCCATTAGCCGTTTGAAATCCTGCCTTCCAGACATGTGCAGCATCCCTTCCAGCTTACTCTTCTCTGCAGATTTAATAATTCCCTAGCACATCCACCAGGCTGGTAATGGAAACATGGTATTATCAGGGATCCAGAGTACCCACTCAATAAATCTTTATAGTCTGACAGCAAATCATGGAAAACTTCACTTTAGATCTGTTTATCCCTTTTCAGCTAGAGTGTTTTCTAGCTTGCCTAGCTCGATGGCTATAGTAGGCAGACATCCAACCGTTGCCAGTTCGTACAGTTGAAGCACTAGCAGTGGAGCAGCGTGACAGTAACCTTTTCCAAGGGAGTTACTCTAGGTGCACCCTCTGAAGAGGTGGATTTTTCCCTTGCAGGAGCTCTTGGCACAGGAACATGGCTACAGATGGCTGAGCTTCACTTCTGCTAACCATGGTAAATGAAAAACCAGGCTCCACAGTGTATTTAAGAAGGGAAAGCTTTCTGGAGCCATTAAGTTACTAAAGTCCATTTAGGCAGACCTGAAAGAAAGGTGCTGAATTGATGGATGTACTTGTCATATTTATGGTTTGTAGCAGAGTGATGAATGTGCTTTGTGGTTTATAATGCGATGCTCATTTAACTTTCCTTTTTAAGATCAGGTTGATTTATAGAAGCCAGCATTACTATTGCATTTCAGTGGGGTGACAGGGATAATATTATAGCACAGAGGTTTGTCAATTAGTCTTGTATGACAAAGCCAGGCTCCAAACGGAGGCCTCTGATTGGGAAGATTTAACCCTGGCAAAAATGTACTCCTTTTAAAGATATCTCCGGTGCTGGACTGACCCACTGATTTATAACCCTACCCAATGTCTTGTGGAAGCCCTGACTTACAGGGCTAAAACTTCAGCTGTCTCCGTGAGTCAATCTGCAAAGGTGTGCTCCAGCACACAGCGCATCTCTAGCTGTTGCTGATCGGTGTAACAGATGCCCGGTATCACAACCCAGCTGTAAGCCGCACACCCCAGCACAGCCCCTGCCCTACTTTTCCAATGATGGCTAATGGTTTGCAGTACATTTATTTTTATCACCCATGAAGAAGCACTTGACTTTCTGAAGTCAGGGGTTCACCATGTGCCAGAAAGGGAAGGGTGCAAAAACTCTAATCGTGTAAGTCAGTGCAGGCTTACAGTAGCAATGAGAGCTTTGACTTACCAGACTTAACACACACCAGCGTCCCTGGCTTCAGCCTCTGCTCAGCCATGGACTCTCTTCTGACTTCTTTAGCAAGTCTTTTCCTCCATCAGCTTCATCTTTCCCTTCTTTTTAAAGCTAACCAAAGTGCTTACCTCACACAAGAAATTAGCACTTGGGCAGCACTCTAAAACCGCCAGGCACATACGTGTCTTAAGCTTCTTCACCCCAGTAGGGAAAATGCCAGAAAAATAAGACTATATGTAACACAAAATAACATCATACTTTCAGGTAGGATCTTGCATATTCATTCTGCTGAAAATGCTTTGCAAGGTTACTGGAAATACAGTTAGTTATCAAGCTAAATATAGCAAAGCATCAGAGGTGAAGGCAAGGAATTTAGAAAAGTGAAGATGTGAGACAGAGAAACCAAGATGGCCCATTTAAATCAGCCAACACACCTAGTTGTTCTTTGCTTTCTTGGACTCTTTGGACTATATTTACTGCTGCAGCTTTTACAACGGTTTCCCCTTGGGAGGCCGTTAAACACTCGATTTAGTCCCTGGGACAGAGACATTATAAGTGGCTGGATGGTGTGAGAAACCAAGAGCCAGGTGCACAGCTTCCAGGTGCTGGAGAGGCGCCCAGAGGTCGGGCTGCAGAGGCACAGCGTGAGGGCAGCTCCACTGCAGGAGGGGACGGAGCAAACCTGGCCAGAGACACTGTCAGGGATGGGGCAGAGGCACCTGCTGGTGGAGAGGTCCCAAGGGCAGAGCTGGACAGGGCTGGTGGCATAAAGAGGTGGTGGGGTCTGGGGAGGAACCTCATCTGTTGCCTCGAGCAAAACCAAACCCTCGTGATTTGGGGTGTTTCTGAAGGCTGGTTAGAGTACCCTATCTCCCAGGATAGCCCCAGAAAAATGCCTCCTTATCCGTGGAAAACGTCCACAATAAACCATCTGTTAGCAGTGATGTGGCAGTCAGGCTCTGTCACCAGAAAGGCCACAGACAGCCTATATATTGCTCTGATGTGGGTCTCCTGCTGGTTAGTTCTCATTGCTATTTTTAGGCTAAGACACTTTATGCCTTCAACTTGCCCCTTTTTCTTTTTTTTTCTCCCCACCATCAAATGGCCATGAACTCTCTCACAGTCGGCAGAAATTTGTATCCTTCAGCAGTAATAGATCCATCAAGAATAGGCTGAGGTAACTGAATGCAGAAATGCATATTTGAGATGCTGTTCATTTTAATAAACTACACTGCATGAATGGAATAGATATCGAATTTAACACATACTGGCATGAAATAATTCTTACTAAGTGGTGTCTGGAGTCAGTTTTCAATCTCATTTCTCCTTTGTAGATTTTGTTATAAATAGATTTTATAAAGATCAGCAAATTAATTTTTTTAGCATGTAGCAAGTTTTCCCTGTGATGAAGAGGACAAGTCCAGTTAAGCATCCACCTGTACACTTCAGGGACTGTTGGCCCCATTAAGCTGAAACTTATCTGAATGCACCTCATCAGAGAAAAAATTGAATTTTTCAGAGGTCCAGCAGGCTTTTGGAAAGCTGAGGCTTGTGTCAAGGTTAATTAGGAGATAACTTTGGAACGGCACCAAGGTAGCTGGCCCGACAAGCAAGACAGAGCCATCAGGCTGGCCCTCACCCAGCCCTGCTGAGGCTCTGTGAGACTGGATGCAGCCACGAAGCTGGGGGGGGGGGGGGGGGAGCTCCTTCACATGGGGAGAGCTGGTGAGAGGGATGGTTTTGCTAAGGTGAAAGGCAGCTTTCCACAGCAACCCCTCTCAATGCTTCCCACTGCACCCTTCAAATGGGGCTCCAGCAAGAGGGCAAGAGCTCCATACTGACATGGTTTCTTTCTCCAGAGCTTATTACCATTATTATTCTTCAAGCTATGAAGTGTACAATTACAAAGCCAAGAGGAACATCATGATTATGTAGCCTGCCTGCAACAGGTAGTGGGAACAGAGGTGGTGCTCATCCTCATCACCAGCCTTCAAAGAGGACAGCCTGTGCACAGATGAACATGTTTGGTGGATATTTTCTATTAAAACAAATAGAGAGAGGACAATATAATATGTTGTAGTCATTAAAAAAAAGATGCTGATTTCCCAAAGGCTTTACTACAGGACTTCAGCCCGAAGTAGCTTGCACCTTGTGCCACATGACCATCATATGTCATCTATCATTTCACCTCCTTGCTTGAGGAGACCTGTCTAAGAAAACCCCTCTTTCTGGCTGCTGGTTTCACAAAGAAATCTGAGCCAGCCTCTTCCTCTGTGATAACCTGCTGAATCCAGCACAGCCTCTTAGCAGCTAGAGATGTTGTCATCTAGTGGGTGGTTGGTCTCAGTCCAGTTCCTTGCTGGGGGGAAAAAACAAGCATGGCTCACCACAGAGCTGCCCAGCTTTTGGGAAAGCTCCCAAAATGGGACACCATGGGGAGCACCCCATCATCCCTTGAAGATGTACCTCTAGGTCCAGGCCACTGCAGGGATGCATTGTCCCACACACCTCCCTGGAGAGGGTCAAGCACACTCCAGCTCTGCCCACCAGCAGGTATCTCCACTCTGGGGTGGACTCAGATACCTGACTCTTCCTATGAAGAATATGGACACATAGGGCTTATCCATAGGTCATGGGACTTGGAGCACACTTAACCTTTCAGTCAAGGCATAGCCTTGACAGGTCTGAGCAGACTGGAGTGGAAAAAGGACTATCCACTGCTCCAAATTCTTGCAGTTCCAAACCAGCCACATAGCTATGGTAAGTAGCAGAGACCAAGCTACAGGGATGTTATCAAGTAACTGCTGTACAGACTGTTTATTGTCCACTTGATGCCAGTCCTTGTCAGCATCAATACCCCAATTTCTTTTGCTACAAAGGTTAAGTGAGTCCCATTACTCTAGTAAGGTAATATCAATAATGCCACTAATTATAGCAATTGCATTATGGATCATTAGTTAGTGATTATGACTTTGTCAAGTGCTTGGCAATTTTATGCAAGAATCACTCACAATGTGTCATGGAAAAGAAGTATCTTCTTGGCATTACTTGTTTCCAGTCTGTATAAATGATCTTAAAAGTTCAGGTGAAGACTGCCAGAAGCTACCTAGGAAAAGAAATGTCTGCTTAGTATTTGCAGTTCCACAACACAAAACAGCAAGAGGGTGATGGTACGAGAGGGGTGGAGAGCTCCTACCATACACAAATGAAAATTCATTGTTTTGAGACCTGAAGACTTTAAGAAAGCAGGATCCCATACAAACAAAATGGCCCCGGTTTATGTGAGGTATTGACACGTTTTTCTAATAAGAGGCATTATTACCCTTACAGCCTCCCCAGAGAGTCTTGGCATGTCTTATTTTATTTGAATAAATAATTAATTAAGTTTAATTAAGATCATCCAACAGCCTGGAGACAGGTTTTACTAACTCAAGATTCATGGGAGGGGTGTAAGTATGTAGATTGTAACCACAGAGACTGATCTTTTCTTTAAATTAAATTGCAGGTGGTTGAAAGCTCTCTCTGTTCTTTATATTTTCTTCTGCCTGTAGCTCTGCTGTCAAGTGCAATGGTGACCAAAGACACTATGTTCTAGAAGACAAGAGGTGGGAACCCTCTCTGTGACCCCTTCTTTGGTCACAAACAAGTGAGCTCCAACTGTCTAGATTACATTGAGGAAATTTTTGCTGATTTAACAGCTTTTCCGGGATTTTTCCCAAGACCTTCTCCACCTGATCACAACCCACATTTTCAATCCCTTGCTTAGGCAAGTACTAAAACCATTCCAATCCAACTTTCATAAAAAATAAAAGGAAAACTGAATTTAAAGCCAGAGAAGACACCCTTAAGATCCACTAATCTCACTCATGCACATGATAGACCATAAATCTCACCCTCCACTTCTTGCACCAATATGCAATAGGATTAAAATCCCTCTTCTAGAAAAGGTCCTTGTCTGGAAGATGATAAGCCTCTTCAGCTCATCGTCCCATTAACAATTTCAAGGACTTTTTAGCATTTTAAAGGATCTTTTGAAGGTCTGAAAACCTTATGAAGTTAGAGCAAACAGCTGGAAGCTAGATTTATTCACAGACAACCCCCGGGGTGCTGGAATATCCCTGGGACATGCAGGCATCTTGTCTACACCAGTCTTGACTTGTGCTCTTCGTTGTCCTTCTGGACCTGCTGTAGGAGTCAAACTGGCAAAATAACCAAGGTGAAAGTCCAACACACAAGACTGCTATAACCTATCATTACTCATGATATTTGCAGAAAAGGGGAGAAATCTTTCTCAACAGTTCCAGCCTTAACAGTGAAATTCATGGTTAAATATTTGCCAAGCTGCATGTCTGGCCAAGTGGTTCAAAAAGTAAGTAAAATCCAGGGACCTCAAAGAGCAGGAGATGGTAAATCTGAGATGAACATGGCTGTAGAAAAGTGGTACCCAGAAAACACAACATCCCAGACCAATTTCTGCCACTTTTTGTCAAAACAAATCTGAACAGACATCAGCACTCTGTTGGCCATAAAGCTGTAATACAAGCAATGATGTACTTAAACTGCTTCTGTAAGGGTTAGAGCAAGCCAAAGAGTAGGTGGGAAATCCAGCTCCTCATACGTGTTGAATATACCAAAATGAAAACTGAGAAGACAAGGGCTTGACCTCACTTACCACTGCAAAACCCCTCAGAATTAGGAAGATGGCTCAGGCAAAGCTGAAAGCCATATTCAGTCCATAATCATGTGAGATACACAACAAAGATGTTTAGAAGATTTTAAATTACTTACTGGAGGAAACCTTAAGCACGAGACAATATACACAAGCATATTAAACACGACAGCATCATGGTTTTTCCTATTCCCTTTCTAATGTACAAGCAAGAAACCAAAGAGGAAAAAAAATCCTTAAACTATTGTATGCTGGTATTCCTGTCCACATCATAGGAACACCAGCTGGAAAAAGACAGATAATTCACCTTCATTTTCATTTGACAAGATCAGATGAACTGTGATGGTGTGCAGCTTTGGGTCACAAGAGTAAAATCTGCACTGTTTGTTCTCCGTGGTCAGCACTGATTTACCCTCACTTGATCTGAGAGGTTATTTAATCAGTAATTTCAGCTTCCTGCAACTCAGAAGCAATAAATGGATTCTCTTGTGCATTTGAGACATTTTTACTAAGCACATTGATAGGGAGACAACTGTTGATTATACTCCAAAGGCATCTGAAATAATAATTATGATAACAAAATGTCACAAGAAAAGCATACCTTCTAATGGCTTTCTAGCACACCTGCTACTTGTTTCTCTTTTATCTCCCTGACGTGGTCATGAATATCCACCTTCCTCCTCTTCCTTCCTAGGGGTCCAAGAAGAGAGGTGGTAGGGTGGGGAAAAGGGAGTGAGATGCAAGCAGTGAGGCTGTTTGGGACACCCCTGGTGACTGGGGTAACTGGCCTTTGTCATTCATTAGTACACATTGAGCAGCTTCATGGCAATGGGAAGCGCTGTTGTACAAAAGCATTGGCAGTTCACTCCTTTTTCCCTATGGGACCATTTGGCCTGTCCTGAAGATCCTGCATCCAGTACATTGCTTGGTTGTGCTTTAAGTGGGCCAAGAAGCCCCGTCCAGATTTGAAGTCACTGTTTTCCTCTGCCCTCACAGGTACAGCAGGGATCACAGACTAGTCCTGTGTGCCAATGTGCCTGAGTTTGCGACAGGTGGCTGGAGACCACTGTTAGCCTGCCAGCTGCTTTGTAGTTCATGCAACCTGATTTCTGCCAGTCCCACTGCCAGGGGACCACAGGAGGGCTCATCTACATGGTCCATCAAAGTACACCAAGGAGACATCAACATCAACAATTCCCATCCAAGCAATAGGAACATGGTTTAGCAGTAGACATGGTAGTGTCAAGTTAACTGTCAGACTTGATGATCTTAACGGTCTTTCCCAACTTAAATGATTCTATGGTTCTATAATACAGCCCAAGCACAAGAAGCAGCCCACATGCAGGCGAGCACAGACCCTTGCTAGCCAGGTTGCACCACTTCCACGACCTAACCCCCCTGGAGAAACCTTGTGCTACATGGATGTAGGGAGTTCAAACAAATGCTGGCTCGGAGAGAAGAGACTCTCTTTCCCTCCACTGCACACTGTATGCACACCCCATTACCACCGTTAGGCACAAGACAACAGGGTCTGTGCACTGCCCAAGTATAGGATCCCCTTCCACCTACTCCCTCTAGTCCAAAAATTATGCCTTTCACCAGGAAAGTCAAAATGTGCCTCACGTAGCTGACACAGGGATGCAAAAATTCACAGAGTTGCCACACTGGGACTATGCACCACTAAGGGAGGTGCAGCCGACTGATTCCTGCTTCCTCAGTGCATCCATTTGTGAGCAAAGAATCCCTTGCTCATGCTGTGCTAGGACTAGTTCCTTGGCTGAACAAAACACTGCAGACTGCAGAGCTGTCATTTTGGCACTGCTCACCAGCACTAAATTCAATTTTGAAAAGGAGAAAACAAAAGGGAAGAACATATCTGTTGGTTCTTGGCATTAATCAGTGAAAATGACTTCACTTCAGTGGCACCAAATGAATGTAAAGGTAATTGAAATGCAATGTCCAGCAGGCTGACCACCTTAAACTCAATAGTAGCATTGTCTCTGTGCCAATTTAAGAATTATTTGGATTTTTCTCAGGGGGCGTTCATGTGTATAATTACATTTGCATACAGTACCCCCATAATATGCCAAGCCAACAGCCCTAAAGACTGCAGTCCTCTGTTTTTAAACAAAACAGATTAAATCCAGGGAACAGATGCTGCCGTCTCAGGGAGTCCTATCCTGTCCATCAGAGATGCAGCTACTCTAGGTTGTTGTACAGTTACTGGCCAGCACTGGTACAGGTGCTAGAGTAGTTTGAGCAAAGACATTTAGCCCCTTGTCTCTATTTTACCACCTCTGGCCTTTAATCAGGAGCAACCAGCCTGTGGTTCTTGAACCAAGACTCGCAAGCAATTCAAATGCAGCTCAAATGTAGAATCTATCCCACGACAGAGGCATGCCAGCTCAGGAGCTGCAGGTAATTGATAGCCCCAGCTGTGACGGAAAGTGGATTAAGCAACCATAGCCCCATTCTCATGTCTGAGTCAGACAGATCCCCTCCCACCATTAAGAAATAGAACTCCTGGCCAGGCTTTGTCAGTGCGTGCCTGTAAACCTCTCCCAACATTTCTGTCAGGCTTGGCTCTAGGAAATATATGTTGTTTGCTGACTCTTGGCCAGAGAAACATTTTGACATGATTTTGTAGGGTCAGGAAAACTGGACACTTCTGTACCATATACACTATTAAGTAGTCAAAAGTATTTCTAGAGAAGAAAGTCCCTTGGAGGAAAGAGAACTGCCCAGTCACCAGTTCTGCCTAGTTCTTGACCACAGTCCAAATTGCTCATACATGAGATGCGCATGTTTCTTTCCATGACCTCCATGCCCACACAGAGGTTCATGGATTGCAGGGGTTTTTGCTGTGGCTGTCTTCATGTAGCCCAGGCTATGATGAGCAGTGGTGCTGATCTCACCCAGGTCACTGGTTCCTCTCCTTCACTCACATTTGGATGCAGCCTTTGGGGATTTGAACCAGCACAGCTCACTGGTTCACACAAAGTCAGCCTTTACCAAGTCATCTCTTCTCAGAACAGAGCAGGGTGTAGCATGAATGCTGTGTGTAAAATCAGGAAACAAGCACCCAAAGGCTGACCAGCGTAATTACCAACGCAACAGTCTTGTTTCATAAAAACTTACCAGTGAGTGCAACTGGCACTTGGTCACCTCTAGTCTCCTCTGAATCTGAGCCATGAGAGTGTTTTGGTTTTAATTCTTAATTCCTCAAACACAACCTACCTTGCAGTCAGTCTGCTTTTGAGATTTCTTGCATGGCAGAATGAGAAAATTGGCTTGTTAAAACGTCCACATGGGGAAGGCTAACTGCACTGAGCATCTCCTGTATCTGTAATTCAGGCACAGAACAGAGGGTGCAACCACAGAGCACAGCAGAGCGTGCTGATTATTCTGTCAGGAACAACTTAAGCTGGCAAATTTTAAGTTCTTACTTCTGATCATGAAATGCCTGCAGACACATGCAGATTTTAGCACCTGCACTCATTATTCAGAATTATTTGATGAGCGTTTTGTGCAAACATGTTTAACTGCACGTAGATCATCCGCAAATCATTTGGTGTGACCTTCATTCAAGAGTTCAACACGCACAGACTGCCAAGGGACCTGTCAACCACACTGCTCTTTTCAGCCTTGATTTCTTCAGGCTGAAAAAGGGGAATCATTCCCAGAAAGAAGGATCAGAGAAGACAAGCGTAAAAGATCACAGGACATTTTGCTTTTCCATAAGATAAAGTATACCTCAGACTGTGAAGGCAGGGTTCAAATTTAGAAATATTTTCATCCCTTCCTGACTAAAGGATCAAGAAAGGCATAAGCCTGATGAATGGGCTGTTTGGAAAACTTCGCCTCCCGTTTTCCCTCATGGTCTCAAAAAGTAATCACGCTTGCATACATAAGAGTGATATCTTTGCAGTCAAATCTCTCTCTCCCCTTGCCTTTCACATCTCCTGATTGCTTTAGCACTGGGGGTCTGGCTAGAGCTATTCAGTGGCCTGCGGTGCCACGCAGTCCCCATTGTAACACAGCTCCCACCGATGCACCCACTCTCCTCCTCTCTATTTGCCCATTCTAATTTTGCTCTCTTTCTCCTGGATCCAGAAAAGAAGGAAAGAGGAAAGAACCACCTGTGACAAACACCAGTGATACTGCTTGAGAAAAGATACTGCTACACCACAGTGATGGGTGAGAAGAACCTACAGAAAATCAAATTTGACTGACAGCATCAGTACTGGATCTCTCACCTGGGGTATTGGCGTTAAAGCACTAAAGGTCCCACCTCTAACACAATAATATTTCACATACCTGCCAAGCACACTGATTTGAATGTATTCATCTCCCACTTCCTGTCACCACCTATCACGGTTCATCACAGTCACTGTTGCATTATTGATAATCCTTCTTCTGTGTGTATGCGTATGTTTATAGCCCAGATGGAAAAGAGCTCCACCTGATCAACAGCAATCTCAGTGGAAGGCACCATCTGGGGATTTGGGAAAAATTCACAAGTCTGCCCTGCTATGTCAGTTTGAGGAACAGTCCACTGCTTGTTAAAGCATCCTCTCCAGCTGGCCATGCACAATACAGGTGAAGGATGCAATGACAAGGAGGAGAATAAGGGTTTACGCATTTAAATAGCACTTACCATGGAAGCTATCCTGATAAGGTCAGTATGTCAATCATGTGCAGTTGAAGGGGGATTTTACCACAAAACTCTGCAGGAAAGCAGACTGATAACAGCTTTGCCCAACCAAAGTGGTCACTGGGAGGACATCATGCAATATTTTAGTGAGCTGACAGCACTGTCAATACGATGACATTATCCCACGATTTCTGACTGGTGACATGGGAAAACTTATGTCTGGTGGCAGAGTAGAGCAGTAAAGAACCTCAGCTATTAGTCATGGCTGCTGTTGGATAAAAAAGACTAGCCAGAAGACCACTGACATGAAAAACTGACATGTAATCCCTGCTTCAAAAAATACTGGGAAAGAGCATTACAAGCCTTGTGTTCCCCTTAAAGTGGAAATGGCTGATGGCTCTCCAGGACACAGGGATATGATTACAGATGTTTCCAGTGAAGACTCCAGAACTAACAAATGTCTTTAACCCGTGTTTTGCCAGAGGACAAGCTCTCTTTCAAACAACCATACATGCTCCATCACCTTCTTCCTTTGAAGACAGAATTGCAAACAAAACTGAATCCCAGCCCTCAAAAGTGAAAGCCCAGACCACGTTTTACTCTTGCATGAGGTATCTATGGCACATTAGAAGGCTGTAATTTTATCATTATGGCCCAGCTGTCAAAATGGCGAGTTCTTCATCCTTGGCAGAATTGCCCTGGGACTCGCATCACAGCAGATTTGCAGCTTTACCTGTCCCCTGTTCACTATTTTCCCAAGCAGATAGAGTTTCACGGCCAACGAATGATGAAACCGTCTCCTTCCAAAGAACAAAACCTGATGGTTGCTACCTTCCTTAAGAAAAGACAAGGCCATGATAAATGTGAGAGCTGGATCTGTGCTTCAGCTCTGAACCCAGATCCCAGCTACTCTGGAGAGAATTCAAGAGCCATGTGCTAGGCTTGGTGTGTATTTATTTTTTTGACATCTTGCCAGTCTGACAATAATGTTTGATTCTCACAAGTGCTTCACAAACCAGCATGTACATAATTAACATCCATCCTGTCCATGCCTTGCAACATCTCCCACCCTGTGCCCACCCTTCCACCCTGACTGACTCCTTGGGTGCAGAAACGCTGCTTCACTGCCTCTGCAGCCACCTTCTGTTCTGTCAGCACACTGCTGCACGAGGTTGACAGTGCTGGAACTGAGTTGTTGCAACACCCTGCCCCTGTTGCACCCAAGGAAAGGCAAGAGAAAAGTCACCAGATAAATAATAGTTCCCAGGATAACTGTGGACTCTGACAAATAAGCTTGTCCTAGTGGAGCTGTATCAGGTTAAAGAAGGGCTGTCCCTTGCCATGCTCCTCACCCCTCTGCTGGAGCTGACAACCCTGAGGCACAGGGTGCACTGATTCATCGCTTAGGGCTGCCATGAAGGTGAGTTTTTTGTTAAGATCCCATTCCAGGGATAAGAGAAGCTCAGCTGAGGTTCATGTTCCCTTCAAATGCCTCCATAGTCAGGCAGAAAGCCCCCACAAAGGAGTGGTGCACAAGGATGGGCACGTTTAAACTCCAGCTGCCTGCCATGCTCTGACAAGGAGATGTCCATCCTGTCTCAAAGAAGGATTTCTGAGGTTTTTCCCCAAAGCATGTGATTCAATACCTGCACTTTTTGCCTTGCCTCAGGTAGCCATATATGTTGTAAAGGGCTGTGAAATTAGTCCAGCCTCTTTAAAATCTGGCCACAGCCTTTGCCTCCATGACCTCGGGGAAAGGGACTATAAATTCCATGGATAAACTACATGCAGCATTTTTAAAAGAAAAAAGGTTTCTTTTTATCAGCTCTAGAGCTGCTGCCCTTTAATTTCGGTGAGTGACCCCTTGTTCCTACATTGCAGGACAGAGGTGCTTTTTTTTAAAAAAAAAGGAAAGAAAGGAAGGAGCAATCAATTTCACTTTCCATCTTTAATCATTGTGAATGTCTCAGACAAGTCTCCCTGTAACTAGTCATCATTTCTGGCTAAAGAGTCCCTGTGATCTCTCATCATCTATAAATTCAATGACACTTCTATCTTCATTGACCTTCTCTGGACCTTTCAATATCTCCTACATCTTTCTTCACCTGACAATCAATTTCTGACCCACCATCAGCTCGATCCTTCCTCCTCTGGAAGGGAGTCTGCTGCATTATTCAGCCAGTCCCTGACTATTGCTTCCTTTCTGCTTATTTAAAAGTAGATACTGCAGTCCCTGTTTTCAGAGCAAAGTCCTTTATTTTAGGCAGGTTGTCAGCATGAGAACAAGTTGATAAAATCACTACATAAACCCCAGAAGAAAGCTTTCAAGTGAGTTATCCCTCCATTCCTACTGCTAACATATATGAGGAGCTGGAACCTGATGGTGCTGTTGACAAGCCTGGAAAGAACAACAGGAGCAGTTTTCACTGCTATGGCATCAGCTTGCTACGGAAGCTGCTCATAGTTTATCTCTTTTGAGCTTATTTGCCCTTAAAGGAAGCTGTAGGTTTGGGGTCAGGCACAACATGGGTCATGGAAGACACAGTACCTGTTGCTAGCGGAGATTGTGAGTGAATTGCTCTGTGTATCCTCATGCCTCATTGTCCCTCTATAAAATAGTCAATGATAATGTTGACCTGCTTTGAAAAAGCATTGATGGCTGCTAATGAAGAGCTCTAGGAAAGAGCTGGCTGTTATCTCACTGCCTTTCCCTTAGCTTTGGATGAAGGGGCATACAGAAGAGCCACATCTCCAGAACATTACATCTCACCATCCTCATAGGATCTGAAAGCAAGGACATGTTCTCTGCGCAGCCCTACCTGCTGCTGTCTTACAGCATGTAGCCCAAGGCATTGCCCAAGCCACTGGTCTGTCTGAGAAGAACACATGAACCGGTATAAGCCCAGCCTTCTCCCTCTTCTCCCCGGGCTTCATTCAGCAACAAAACATTTCATGTTGAAGACACCAAAAGTGTCAGCACTGGCTGTGGAGACAGCACCTGCTCAAACAAATGGACGTCATTTTTTGCAGGCTGTCTGCAAACTTGCTCAGTGCTGCAACACTAGACTTGCTCTTTCTTTTGAATTTGCTGCAGAGCCCTGGCAGCAAGGCACTTTTTTTTCCCCATGAAACCTGAGATGCTGAAAAGCAGCTAGAGGCTTCTGCCAATCCTACCCTTTCATCTCCTTGCTAAGACTTCATGCTTCCCACAATGCTGCTGCACTAACACTCAAAATACCCCAGCTTAACTAGTTTCTGCTGCCAGCCCTCCACAGGACAGGTTTCTGATAGTGCAGGTTTCTGATAGGGGTGGGATGAGAAGAAAAAGTTTCTTTGCTATGCCTGACACTTGGAAAAGTGTCTTGAAAGTGATGATTTATCAGGTGTTGTGCTAGCAAAGGCCAGGAAAAGTGACCTCCTGGGAATTCAGTGGCATATCCTTCTCGTGCTGTGAACCACTGACCTTGAGTAGAAAACAATCTGCTACTGAGCAACGTTATGATGGAGTACATGCAATGTGGGCACCTCTGCTGATATTTGCCTGTCTTTGTTTTACTATTTATATCTGTAATCATCCTGGAGAGAGAAATTAATTACAGCCTGTCTCCCTATTCAGAGATTCTGTTCATATTACAGACCCCTGAAAGCGCAACTCAAGCAGTTTCTGATTATCAGTGAAAGCCTCAAACTAGAATACAAGCTTCTTAATTAATGTCTCCCTCTCTCCCTCTTTTGAAGTGGTGATTTTATGATATTTATGAAATAAAAGAAGAGGATGAAGAAGAAGGCAGCAGTGAGAGATCAAGAGCAGAAAACAATTTCTGCTATTTAAAAGATAATTGCAGGGGAGCAGCTGGAGGTAGATGCTGGCAGATTTCAGGCATCATGTGTGGCATTTCTCTTTCTCTAGAACAATGACAGAAGTCAGACAATAAAAACTGAGCATCCCATTTGCATGGTCCTTCACTTTCCCAAGGCCCTCTGAGTGTTTTAGTCCACCCTTCACTTGCTGAAATATCAGACATTTTGATCCAGATTTTCTAAGGAAATGGGATTCACACAACCATGCTCTTTGTGCAGAGGTGTTAATGCATGTGTCTGTCCATTCAAATGTCTTCCTTTCCTTCCCTCGCTCCCTTGAGCTCACTGTAAAATTTTAGCTGAATTCCACTATCATGACAGCATAAATGAAAGGTTTTCATAAAAAAAGAAGGAGGTCCAGGTAGAGGACAGAGTACCTGTGTCCCAAATGCAGAAAGCCTGCAGGCTGAACTCACAGCTTTTTAGACTAAAGACAGCCCACACAGACGAGAAGCGTTATTAATGCCCCAACAACAGGAGAAGTTTAAATTGGACTGACAACCAACCATGAGACAAAAATGTATTGAAACCAGGTCTCATTAGTTCCACTTGTCATCAGCTATTCACTTCTTTCCTCCTGTATCCCTTACAGACTCCCAGCAGGTTTTCACCTGCTGTGTCACCATCAGCAGTGTCCTCTCTGGCCACTGACTCCCCTCCCTCTTTTCCATCCTTAGCAGGAAATGAGGATGAGGAAGGAGAGAATTGTCACTTCTGCCCCCACCGTCATCCACCTGCCTGTCTGGCTGCTTGAGCACAGCCGAGCCTCTGCGTCCCCTGTTTCTCTAGTAAAGAGATAAAAGGAGGAAACAATCCTTTGCTCTCATCTTCCTCTAAACTGCTAAACTGCTCTTAATGGAGAGGATAATTATTTTCTTTGTTACTACTGCCTCACAGATGACTTCCCTCTTACTAAGTTACGACTAATCTGCTAACCCACCACCACTCCCAAGGACAGTGATGGAGATCACCAAGGGGCATTTATGGACTGCACAGCCAGCATGGGGGCAGGGGAGCATCTCCACCAAAACTCAGCACACACAGCTGGGGATGCTGCCAAAGGCAGCAGTCCTGGAACCTCACCTGACCATCAAGGTTGTGGATGTGAGGCAACACAGCAAGTGCAGGGAATCCCTGTGTCAGAGCAGTGCCAACAGCCAGGGGAAACTGCTTAAGGCTGCTGTGGTGGGTAAGTAGGTTAGTTTAAGCTGTATCACTGTGTCTTGCTAGAGGGTTCACCACTTGACTGCTTGCTTTGGAGGGGAAGCATGTGATGGAGCACCTCCTAAGGGGTTCCTGTACAAAGCCCCTGCTCAGGACTCAGATAAGCAGCTTGTATCTGAAGGCAGTGTTTACTTCTGAATTAATTCCTCTCCCTCAGAGGTTAGGGAGGGGGTCAAGCAGTTCATTCTCAGAAGCAAGCAAGGATGATTCTCTCCCCATGGCAATATATGTGGGAACCCTGAAGGAGGTTGGGTGCTTCCTATCATGTACCTGTCTGATCTTTTTAAGTCAGCAAGAGCTACACAGCTACAGCTAAGGGAAAATGCATCCTCCAGCTTTGGAAGGGAGGGTGGAGCTCACTGTGAATTAAAGCAGAAAGTGTAATTGTTTCTGTTAAGATAGTGTAGATAGGAGCCCACATGAGATCATGACCTCACTGCAAGGTGGATTAGGAAGAAAACAAAGAAGCATGTTGGAAAAAATGCTTGGGAAAAGCAAAGACTGCTCACTATCAGCTTTTCCTAGCAGACTGTCTACAGAGTAGCTCAAGAGACCCACAGGCACGTCAGAAGAAATCAGATGCATCAATATTATTATAAGCCATCTCCTTAGTTGGTGGGAAACTCATTGCATCTGCACGTGTTACCTTGCTTTCCCATGGAAACAAGGTTAACAAAAAAGGCTAGTAAAGCCATCAAGTTCCATTTCCTCTGCCTTCACATGAGTGGCTTCTGAACAGGCTGATCATGATACCAGACAGGCTGGACAAAGAGGGTCAGAGGCTATTTTGTCCCAAGAAGTCAGTGAACAAAAGCTGTCTGAGTAGTGGAGAGAGACTCTTGAATAGCACAGCCGAAAAACAGCTTTCAAGAGTGAGGTCAGCTCCCACAGAGATGACAGGATTCATAAGGAAGAGACATCTGAGGACACCCCAACCATAAGACCTTCAGGTGGAGCTTACCACCCCCACAAAGCACAAACCCCAAGGACACCGTGCTGTGCTGGTGCTCACACCTCCTCATGCCTTTCCTCCTGCCCAGCCCTTTCTGACCCCTGCCTCCTGGAGACCCTCTTTTGAGCACAGGGCCAAACTCTCAGCGTATGTCCATCCATGCCACACTGCTGAACCAAGAGGAAAAACTGCATAAAAGAAGGAGAAAGAAAGGAGGAGAGAAAGGGTAGGAGGCAGCTACTCAGGAGAACTAGATGAGACCCAGAAGGCCCAGTCGGCAGCTACTGAAAAGGAATGAGCACTGCATCACACCACAGTGAAACTGTACTCAGCTTTTCTCACAGACTTCTCTGACAGATGTGTTCAGTGCCCCATGTCTCACTTCATTTGGCTCCTCTCTCATCTGTTAGCATGGGATTTTGATTCATGCAAGCACAAGCAAATGCATACCCTTTTGTGTCTGATGGTGTTCTTTACCTAGCCCTGGGAGTCTAAGGCTGGGCAGACCTTTGAGAACAGGCATCAAAAGAAGGAGGCCATACTACAGCTTCTTAGCTGACCAACTGATCTGCGAGCTGACTTACCTTGAAACACAGCTTACAGCACTGCAGCCACTTCATGACTAACTGTCTTAACCTAAATGACACCAGGCAGGGAAGGTAAAGACGGCTTCTATAAAAAGCAAATACTGTGCTCCAGCAGCAGTTACTGGGTGAGACAACAAGGGCTGCCCAAGTAGTGCAAAACATAAAGGGATGAAATCATTCATGTGTCACTTACACTCTTTGAGTTGACATGGAAGAACAAGCCACCTTTCTTCTCTGATCCCACTCTGAGCTGGCAACTAGAAAGAAGAAAGCATCTTCTTCTAAGCAGTGTGATCTGACAAGGACTAGAGCAATGCAATAAACATGGAGCCACACAGTGAGCTTTTTAAAGCCTGCTTTTCAGAGCAGAACAGCACTTGAAGGCAAACTTCATGATGTTCCACAGACCTGACAATCCAGCTATTTGAATGCAATGTGTGATGTTGTCTATAACCTGCAGTGTGGCTGACTAGTGCAGTATGTGTCACGTTTCAATGCATTACATTGCACTGCTAACTGACTCTTAATTTCTCACTGATGGGTGGTCAAATAAAGTAAAATCCAGCTTTATACCTGACTACTATCAAAAATGCTGTCATGAGCTATTCTATATATTAAGTAAGTTAGGTTGAAGTGGACACAAAATCAGCCCCATGATCAAAGCTTTTAGAGTTCAAAATTTTATTTAACCATGTTTCCTAGCAAGCCCTTCCTTTCACATCAATAATAATCTGTTATACTGAGGCCCTCAAGGAACAGCAATTAGGCTTGAAATCATAGACAATGATTTTTTTCGTTTTGGTATATACCGTACACTGAAATGTCTTCAACTTGCCATGCGTGTTGCTCCTTTGCATTTCCACACTCACTACTCCCATCTAGTTCCCTGTTCCCACAGACAACCTGGTGTCCTCTTTCATAAGGCACAGTGGCTTAAACCTGTCATCTCTTACCACGCACAATGAGATTTCCCTTCCTTCCTGTTGCACATGCCAGTGTTCTCTGCTTGACTGTATGAATTTGGAAAGACTGTCACAGGTGCCGAGGTACGCAGAACCTCAGCAAATCTGTCTGTGCTCCCTTACCCCATTAGGGCCTTTTAAATGATGTGCAAGATGGCAGATCCTCAAAGTTATTAATCCTCTGACACCTACTGAAATAGATGGTCTTTAAGCAGCTAAAAAACAATAAAGACCAGAAACACTATCCTTTTGCATGCTTATATAGCCTTTTGTGGGCTTACTTATGTTGTGGGCTACCAGACTGCCCTAGACTCTCACCCATTATAAATCAATGCCCTGCTGGTTTGCACAGCTGAAGACCCGAGGCAATGAATCAACGGCTTGTTTTCCTTAATCTAAACTCTCAGTTAGAATGAGGAGCCTACACCGACCCCTACCAGAGTCCTTTGTAAAGCTTTGAAATATTACATCAAAAATCCTTCTAAATCCCATGTTTCCCTTGTCTCTTCCCTTACAGTAGAGCAGGAGCATAACACAGCATAGTGCTGCAGCAGGAAGAGTTTGTAGCTAGCAGCTGGATAAGCCTCCAATAGCAGCAAATTAAAGGGTTCAAGGCCTGAAGCAAAGAGAATTAGTTTGGCTTTTGAACATGGTCCAGATCTGGTTTCTCAACAACAATTTTTACTAAGCTCACATCTGAAGCAGCACAGGCATGGACAAAGTACTTCAACCACTGGTTTGACCCCGAGACACTGACACAGGTAAAGCTGGGGATGCATGTCAGAGACACCAGCCTTCGAGCTTACCCTCAGGACTGGCTTGTCCCACCATCCACATTGTAAGCCTTCAGATGGGACTCACATGGGTGCTCTGTGTATGCCAGCTGAGTTACCATGCCATAGGGGAAACATGCAGAGGCTGTTTGTGGGGCCAAGGGTGCTGCCAGTCCTCCCCCAAGCTGCTCCTGCACAGCATCATAGACCTCAGCAGTTTCCACTGCCATGAGAGGTGTGAGGACGTGGTGCCAGCCTGTAGCTGCTCAGGGGAAAGAGCATTGGAGGCCTTCAAGTGATGGGAGGCATGGGCAAAGCTGGCTGAGAAACATGTGCTGTTTCTGAAGCAATGATCTGCATGAGGGCAACCTCACCTGTTAGCCCTGGAAACACTGGGGATGCCACTGAGCCAGGGGGATCAGTGTGGTGCAAAATGCAATAGAGGCTTCATTCTGCTCATGGCATTGTTATGAGATGTGAGATTCTTATGGATCAGCAATCTCTGGAGCTAGACAGCTGGCAGACAAGTATCGTGCAAACTTCTCATGCCTCTCTCCGCCCAGAGTCACTATCAAATATGCCAGACCTTGATGTTTCTGCATTACACTTCTCTCCTTCTGTGGCTTAGTCCATGCAGCTCAGTTCTCAGCTACCTTATCCTCTGTTTTATGCAAACCTGGTGGTATATGCACAGCAGCGACAGTACTCATCATTTTGCTCTGCTCCCAGCTATTTTAATCCTGAGCAGAGGCTGACACAAACTATTGCCAGTCCTTTCCTCCCTTTCCTTTCCTCTGCAGAAACAGCTTATGTTGCTACAGGAAAACATTCTACCTCAGTCTGAAGATCAACTCCTTGTCATAAAGGGAATAACTGTGGTCACAAGGCAGCTCCCAAGGCCCTGGTTCAGCAGTCCATCTCTGATTAGCAAAACTTTTAAGCACATGTTTACCTGTAGCTAATGATTATATCCCTTAGACTTTCCAGAATCGTGCTTTTCTGCCTCTGGCTTTATGGAACCCGAGAGGCTCATGAACTGCTTCTTAGGGGCCTTGAAAAGTACTTAAGAAGAGCAAGCTTCTCACCAAGAGGCTTGTTTGCTATGGAGAAAGTCCAGATTCCTGTTCAGGGAACAAAGAGAGTGAGGACCACTGCCTGAGAGCAGAACACCTCTGACTGCACCAGGCCATGGGCTTTAACAAGCTGGTATGTAATCTCACCCAAAGGGCTGAGATCCCAACATCTCTAGGTATGTTTTCATGGTATCTTGCAAACTGCTGCTAGTTTGTTCTGGAGTCAGTCTAACAGGATGCAATCCGCTCCAGACCCAACACGGAGCAGTAGTGGTGAGCACAGAGCTGAGTCCAAGCTGAGACACCATGCTGAGACACCATGCTGAGGGACCAGGCTGAGGGACCGGGCTGAGGAGACACCAGGCTGAGTCTCCAGTTTGAGGCTTGTGTCAGCTGGTCTGGAGCAAAAGCAGAACATACCAATGCCTGCCTGCCAAATATCTTACAGACACCTCCATAGACTGAAAGCTGTGGAAAGCTTGGTGTTTCTTATCTTCTCTGCCATCTGGACAGAAATTACATGAGCTGCACATTTTTGCTGGGACAAAGCTGTATCAGATCCTTTTTTTACAATGCTGATCATGAAAAGGCACCTGATTTCAGCCCTGAGGGCACTGTGGCCACTTCTGCTCTCGTTTCCCCCCTCCCATGCAATCACAGCAAAATAAAGAAGCCTGCAAGAGGTGAGCTAGCCTGGGCCCCTCCAATCTTACTACATAAATGTGCCATGTCTGCCCTTTATCGATGCATCTACAAACATGCATATGAAAGTAAGTAATTCATGCTGAGATTTACTAAAAATATGTCTAACTCACCTTGTGTCTTAACTGGCCATTCAAATTACTTTCAGGAATCTATTATGTGCATTATCATTTTTATTTTCAGCACAAACGGGATTTTTTTTCCCCAGCCAGTCAAGTTGCTGTCTACTTTTATAGAATAAATTGCTATAAATTAAGTTAGCAGCAGTATAAACAGAGGTAATAGATCCCTGTCTCTGTAGTGGCAGCTGACAGCATTATGGAAATGTAGACTGTCTATTTCTGAGTTTATTCTAATGCTGATGAGTTTGCACTGATGTTCATCACTCTCATTTCTCATTTTATCACCTCTAATGCAGTGATTTCCCTCCCCTCCCCCCTCCCCGCAAGATTCTCCTTCCTGAGGTTTCATTTAGTCAAGTAAATCCTAAAGGCTATTTTAAAAATCAGCTATAGGAAAATGCTTAGAATTGGCATAGTGGGTAACACTTAGCCTTTTGTTTGAGTCACAAAACTTTGTTTCAAAATAATAAAAGTTTCTGCAATTGAATGCATTCAGTCCAATAAAAGTATAATCCATTTTCCCCTTGAAATATGGTCATGATAACAGACAGCATGTATTTTTGCTTTACGTCCATTTCAAACTTCCAACCCCTGCTGGAGGGTTGCATGGAGAAAATTAAGTAGGAGGGAGGATGAGGAAGCGAGTTTGCAGCCCTAAATTGTGAGGTTTTGGGTGTGCAAATACGTAAAATTATCTCCTTTTCTTTTCTACTAATACCTTTCCACAACTCTGGAAAGAAGGCTTTAACAATGGGTGGAACAGCACTAATTTGGGGAATTTCTTCCACCACCAAATTGTAACAGGGGCACTTCTGGGAGTAAGAAGGAAGCCCTTAATCTTGTGAAAATATCCAGAAGCACCAACCCCCAGTATCAATAAACACCCACACACACATTCAGTGATTTCACAGGTTACATAGGAGGTGACCTTGGAAGAGTGTCTATCCAGGAATGCATTTGATGAACCTGAGTTTAGAAGCCTCCATCTGTCTTTTGCTGAGCACAGCAGTATTTTTTTGATTTTGTGAGAGTATGGTAAAGGTCATTTTGAAACCTATGATAAGAGCCATTTCCTTTCCAGTAGGTTTGAACACAGTTGCTTTGATCCATCTCCAGACCCAAAACTTCATTGAAAGGAGCTCTTCCAGGAGGAATTAAAGTGTGCGTTGATTCAGTTTTTTGTTGGGGTTTGTTTTGTGTTTTTTTTTTTCTAAAAGAAACAAGCCAGAAGAATCACAATAACCTCTCCCTTTTTCCCTTGCCCTAGAGATCGGCCTGTCATTGAAGCAGGCAGGAAAGGAGCTACTGGACCTACAGAGACCAGATCATGACCACCAGAGGAAACTTCCTCCTCGTTTTAGCACTGACATCTGAATGATTCCTGCAGACTGCTCAAGTTCAGTGAGGTTTCTTGGGAAAGCAGGCAAAAAAACACTGATACCACCAGCCAGGCTGCTTTCCTGTCTGTTCACCCATCCGTCAGGCTGCTACGGAGCCTCCATGTCTAACAGTTGTAGCTGGGAAACTGCCTGGGAATTATTCCTTTTTATGGGAAATTGCAGAATTGGGAAACTTGAGGATTGTTCCAGACCAAAATTATTCTGAATTTTGTAACCCTTCAGGGTATTTCTCTCCTCTTAGCATTTTACTTCTAGCATTTTATTGAAAAAACCCAACCACAAGGGTGGAACAACAGCAAGTAATGTCGTTAACATGATTCTTATTAAGCCAGTTTCATCCCTGAGCCATGGAGTCAACCTCTGCTGGTTCCAGAGACAATCTCTGCTTTTAGCCAAAGCTGTTGATGATCCTGCATAAACTTGGCAGTATATAACATACAGTAAGAACACAGCCATTAGCATGTATATATATTGGTGTCTGTAAGCTACAGATTGGGGCAACTCTTGAGAAAAACAAGGAGTATGGAGAAAAAAATAGAGATTCATCCCTTAAAACCCAGCCTTCATGGAGTCACCGAATGGAGAACATAAATCTCTTGATGAGGAAGAGGCAAGTACTTTCTTAGTAGGTATAGCTGCCTTTGCATACCCTGCAAAGCTGGGAACTGTGGCTACAAGGAGCACCCCAGAGCATGCAGCTGTGATGAGTTCAGGGCAAGAGGAGACCAGAAATGACTCTGCTGCCATCTGGTGATTTTTGTAGACATTTGAGTTTAAGGAAAGATGCTGTAAATCTTGGCAAGTAGCAGTAGCTTAGAAGCACAGGATAATGCGTACATAAACTGTGAATTTAGCTGTGGTAAAGAGAGGAGTATGGTGAAAAATTTAGTGCTATGGATGCCTTCAGAACATAATGTTGTGCAGATCCACGTTCAGCCCAAAAGATATTGCTGTGACATTATTGCTGGCAACGACTGGAGCAGGAACATTTAAGAAATGCTGCAGTTGACATTTATGTGATCATTTGTCTCCCAGAAGCATTTCTTGACAAGTTCTCAGAATCCAAATTTGACTTCTGTTCCAGAACATGGCAGGTCTCTGCTTTCCAGAACGGCAGTGTTTAAATAAAAATATATTTGCAAATACAGTAATTACACTAGAGTTAACACAGAAATTTCCACCCTTGTTTAGAGCTGTGCTCCTGGACTCCAAGAAACATGAAAGCAGGGGTTTCCACTGCCTCCTTTTGTCATATGGAAGAAAGCTCCCTTTTACCAGTCTTCTTCCTCTCAATTAAATTGTCCTTTCTTCTTGTTTTGTAAAAAACAGTGGTTAGTCGTCATGTCTTCTCCAGCATTGTACCTTATATGGTGTACATTTCCCATCCCTTCTTCATCTCTTCACTAATGTTTCAATCTTTATATGGGAGTATTTCCATGCATAGACTCGTCCTGGCAGGGTGACTCAACTGCCCTCTCCTCCTTTGAAGGTGACATAAATTGAATGGAAAACTCCTGCTGAAGGCATAGCATCAATTTGTATAATAGCCCTGCAATATCCCACATCCCATACTTGGTGCATTTTGCTTCTCTTTAACCACTAATTTTGACCATCCACAGACCTATTCATTTGCTGAATGTGCTGAAAATATGCAAACACACTTAACAGAAAAGGAAGAATGTTGCTTTTCTCCTTGTTTGATCTTAGGCACTGTCCTCATCCTCCCACCTATGAGAACTTATAATTTACTAGTCCTATTTCCACGACAAATGTATCTAAAGAGTCCTAAATTTCAGCTCAGTAAATAGGATTGCTAAATCCAAATATAGAATGATCCAAATAAATATATAGATGTTTTAGCCCAGCCTCACTCATTTTACTAGAACACTGCTGTGGGGGTGTTTTGAGCCATGCTAATTTGCAAATTTCTTGGTAATAATCATCTTTTCTTCAGGTTCCTTCAACTGGAAACTAATGCAGTTCATGGAGGAAAATGTGAAGAAAACAGCAACAACTGAAATAGACTCAGTGGGGGAGGCTCTCAGATTTGCTTTTTATTTGGTCATTTATTTTTTCAGGAAAAGCGAGCAGCTCAACTAAATAAAGAAGAAAACGCCTTGCTTATGAAATCTAGCAGACAATACAACGGTCTCTCAAGTGATGTGGTAAAAGCTTCCATTACCTGAGACATTTAACCGTGAATTGAATTTAGGACCATAAAACATCCTATTCTTTCTGTGCTCCAAGTGCAGCACCAATACTTAATAGCCTTACCAGGCTAGTACTATTAAAAAGAGAAATGAGTTATGACTGGCATGTACACTGATACAATCTCTCTACTTCTCTCTATGTAAGTACACTAAGTGTTGTATCCTTCATAGAAATGAACAACAGATTTTTTTTCTTGTTTGGGACTCCCCCAGTCTGAGACCTTAACTACAAAATATCAAATTATCCCCTGGGTTTCTCACCAAAACAAATGTGGGGTGCACAGCCCTGTGTGCCCTATTTGGGACCAGCACTTCTGGGAGAACAATGTGTCCTCTCTTACATAGTGTACCACTGACCAGTACACAGCCCAGGCACATGGAGAGGATCTGAGGATCACTGGGAGGCTTGTCAAAACTGCTCTTCAGACTGCCACAGCTTCAGCATCCCTAGACAATGCTGAAAACCCTCAGCTTCCACCTGGACAGCAATTAAAGGAAGAAAGGAAGAAATTTCAAAATATTGTTGCATGGCTGCAGTGAGCTATGAGCTGAAGGAGCTTCCACTCTGATTCACCTTGGAGCACCCTGACTTCTTCTGTAGGTTTCTAATGCAGTTTGCACAGAAAATATTCTCATTGCAATTTTACTCTATGTTTTTACTTATGCTTTGGACAAATACTGTCAAAAAAACCCCCACAACATTAAGCTCAGCTTTATGACTCTTTTGTCTGCTTCGTGCAAAGTACAGTTAAAATTCATTTTACAGAGGCCTTCCACTCCTATGCCATTCCCAGCATTATCTCAGTCGTGGCCCAGACGGCAGACTTCCCAGCTAAATAATTCTGCTGTACCATGTCACAATGCCACAGGTCCCTATTTTTATGTTCTCCTGTAACCCAGAAAAGTGAGCTTGAGTTAATATTTATCTCAGCTTGTGGCACAGTGAGAGGTGAGGCTTCTTTAAGCAAGTTCCTTAACAAACACTAGTGCAACCACACAAAAATGTCACTGTATCCCTGACCAGCTGTATTTACCCCGAGACCAGGGAACAGTTGCTTTTAAATAGCTGGGGAAAGGGGGGTTGGTGGCTCCATGCAGTACAGTTTATCTTTCCTTCAAGTGACGATTCCCAGAAAGTCTCAGCACTCCAAGGTCTTTTCACCACGATGTGTGCCCCTGCACACATAAGCAAAATGACCAGGATAAACATCCTCTCTTTAATAAATGTTATAACCGTCTCCCATGTTCCTACTTCTGTAATTTCATCCTGTACTCCATTCCCAAATGCTACAAGTTTTGTGATGTCTGGCACAATATAGCAAACAGTTAATTTTTATTTAAGGCAGTTAAAACTGGGGCCAACCTAAATATAATCCGGTATCATCTCAGACAGGTGTGAGTCAGGCAGGCAGCTGATGAGTTCATGGGCATGGTGAAAGGAGTACCTGCATTTAAGCAGCAAAAGGGTCACAGCTACATGTTCAGCATCCACTGGCACCTTGACTATCAGGAGAAAAAGTGACGTAAGGAGGAAAAGAGAGAAAGAAGGCAAGAAAGATGGTATAGCCCTGCAGTAGCTAGGGCATGTTGGAGATACAAAGCAAGACAAAGGTCAGCTCCAGGCCTCACATGATCAGCACCCCAAAGCCTCCAGCGTGATGGCGGTGGCCCACCCTGCAAAGCAATATCACAGAGTGCTACCTACCTGACACAAGAGTCCCTCCTCAACATTACATGTAGTGCAGTCACAGAGTAAACCCAGAGCTGAGCAGCCTCTGCCCTGCTCCCCAAAAAGCCAGGAACATGCTGTGTATGTTCCTTGTTTCCCATATCCCCCTGTGACTATAGGGGAAATTATAATGCAGACGGACTCTTGCTGTTTTTTTAACATCTTATCAGAAAGTTGTATTCAAAAGTTTTAAGAAAGTATTCAACTCTTCTATCTCCACAAAAAAAAAAAAAAAAAAAAAAAAGAAAAAAGGAGTATTTCCTCTAGAGAGAGGGAATTATTAGCGTCACTGTGTAAGCCCTTGGTGAGACCTCTGAGTAAACAGTGTCCATTACCAGTCACCCAGCTTCAGGGATGAATTCAATGTGAGCAAGCACAGAGTAAGGCTGTGGGCATGGGGAGAGGAAGGAGGAGGCCACCAGCTAGGAGGCAACTAGGAGAGCATGCTTTGTTTAGCCTTGCAAGATGAGAACTGAGAGGAGGTACAACAGCTCTCTATAAATACATCAGAGCAAAAACAGCAACAAGAGACAATAATTACATTAACTAAAAGAAAATTTTGGCACAGGAACAAATGGATGCAAGCTAACCATGAATACATTCAGGCTGATAATCAGAAGATGGTTCCTAACCATCGGATTAAGGTGATTCTGGAAAAGCCTTCCAGTGAATGTTGTGAGAGGATGAGACTTGATTGCTTTTAAGGTAAAGACCGATCAGTTTACAATAGGGATCAAATGACAGTGGGCCTACAACAGCAGGGAACAGACCCAGATCATCTTGTCTGAATCCTGTGACCCTGAAAGAAAGCATTGCAAATTACCTGCTGCAACATATAAAATGTCCTGCAACACCAATTTCCCCCAACACATACCACTCCACAATGCATGCAGGTGTACAAGGCACCTTTTATTATTCCTCACCTGGCCCCAACACCAGTGCATCTTCCTATTGCCTTTGCCATGCCTCCAAACTTTGGGAGTCTGGAGCCTTTTCCATATGTCACCTCTTGCCCATATTTTTGCAGCAGCTCCATTGATTGTGGCACACCATGGCTGGCACTGGTCCAGCTGGCATCCCAAGAGTTTTGCAGGTAGCACTGTCCTGTTGCCAGCCCCTGCAAACTCCACTGCCACTTTGCAACCATTCAGGGAAGTCTGCTCTTCTCAAAAGTTCTGATCTCCAGCTACGACATCTGTAGCCAGAAACAGAAGCAATATGCAGGCTTGGTCCACAAAAAGAGCCATGACCCATCTACATAATGTTAAGAGAAATTTTAGCAATAAAATAATTGCCTCTACCCAGTGCAGAACATCTGCTGAAGCTATGCTTCTGTTCTAAACAGAAAACTGCAGGAATAAAGCAGCCCAGAGTTACAGGCTTTTTTGTACAGGTGAAGGATCATGCCACTTTGACTAAAAAGGGAGAAGCAGGTCAGTCTGGACTGTACAGAAAAGAGCTATAATGGAAAGAATCAAGGTATGAGAGGAGGAAATGAAATAAATTACCAAATCCAAGGAAAAAAAAGAAAATGTAAAACAAGAATACAGATAGGGTTGAATGCTTGATGTTTTATGGGACCAGGGCTGTGAGGAATTATGGTCAGCAAAAACCAGAAAGGTCCCTAGGGAGCAGGCACGGAGGGAGAGCTGAGTGCTAAAAGCAGTGGCATAGGCCTTCTACGGCTCCATGAAACTCAGATTAAACCAATTCTACCTCCCTGGCAGGTGGTAGGGAGGAGGAGATCAAAATCCATGAAAAGAGGCAAATCCAATGATGACTGATTTGTCTGCATTTAGCCTTTCCTCTATGCATATCGCCCCAGTATCATCCCTTTTGCTTTGCCTAACCACATCCAGGAGCGCACTCTTCCTCTCCGGACCCCACTAATCCTGCTGTAACACATGGTACTGTTTCCCCACCCGACGGACGAGGACTCTGTCCTCCCACCTCACCTTACTTCTGCATGTGAATACAGAGGGTGCAGTACGAGAAGCAGGGGAGAAGGTCCGTCCCCACCATGACAGAAGTTGTGGCTCTGGGGAACATTCAGGCCTTCATATTGACATTACAAATGAATCACACACCCTTGCTGCTGCATTAACGACTGTATTCCCAGATGAAGAGGCAAGAAAATGAATGCATCCTGAAAAAAAATGAAGACAAATGAGAAGTAATTTAAGTAAATCCCCAACACTGAAACAATGCAGATAGCAAATCTTTTGAAGTTTTGCTTCTCTAAGGAAACAAGTCCTTGTATTCAAATGACTCACTAGCCTTGTTTATAAATAAGACCAAGGAAATTATACAGCTGAGGTAATTGGCAAGCAAGGTCCATTTCACCTGAAGTCCACTGTAACATTATGGCCATTTCCTCCATATTCATAGCCATAGGCCTTTTAAAATATGTTTATTTTTCACAGAACCTCTCAAATGTAACAAACCAAGCTTCCTTTATAAAGGCAGCTTGGTAGCTAGTAACATACAAGGTAGTGTAGCGTGCACAGAGAAGAGTAGCACTGTGTAAAAAGAAGCAGGCTTTTCATAGACAGGTGGGGATCGGAGGTTTTGATCTAGGTTCCATTCCAGTTAATGCCAAATCATCTTGGAATCTAGGAAAAAAATATGGTAAAATGGGGCAGGAGTGAAAAGGCATTTGTGAGTTGCAAACTATGGCAGGGAGAATTGATAATTGTTCATACAGCTCTGAGTGCTGTATTTAATTCAGTACATAACTTGGTTGTGGGCTTGTGCTCATGTTGCTACTCATTCCTCCTACACTCATTGCCCTTGAGACCCCACTGAACTAAGTACTGAAAAACAATGAAACAAAAAGAGGGCTAACTAAATCCAGAAACTTGCACCTTAGTACAGGCAGGAGAAAATAGGCAGACAAGGGTAGATAGTGGATATAACATGGGGAAAGCAAGACCATATTGAGTGGCTTCATGGGCAGTAAGCCCTTAGCACACAATTATTCTTACATTAAGCATGAGAAAGTATACACATGCCCTAAAACATTCTGCACTGGCGAAAGCATTTCATACAATCTGTATCTCACTGCCAAGAAGACACCTGAGGAAACATACCATGTACCCTTTTGCACTTTGTCTCCCTGGCATGTAGGCAAAGAATGCAAGATGGTCTGAACAAAAGGAATAAGCAATATTTTCACAATAGCCTGAGACTGACTGAAGCTGTGCTTCAGGTCTTAGAAACTGTGGGGACTGTTTGATTTTTTGATTCCCTCATATGACCTCTTATATTTAAGAGTACAAAGAAGTAATTCTGCCAGGTGTTAAGGATTTGAAGGGGTTGTGACTCTCCTAAATGTGCTATCAGCATCCTGACATTTTCCCCACCTGACCTGTATAATCTAGGTGTACACGTTAAAGGGATCCCTGGATTTTCTAGAAAAGGGAAAGGCTAAGCTGTTTGAAAGCACCCAATAAATGCCAGTGGCTTCTGCTTGTTGGTTCCCTTTATTAGCTCTAAAGAATAAGAATGACTGAAATTTTTCTGAGCATTTCTGCGCTGATGAGAAGTGCAGTAGGAGGGACTACATGTTATTGTTACTACTACAGTTACTATTATTAGTATTAGTATTGTTGCTGTTGTTGTTGTTCTGTAGGAGGAAAGGAGCATGGATAGATCTCACCAGGGGAAGTCTGAATGATTGGTGCTTCAGTGGCTTTAAATAAAAGTATCTTGCTATAGTCTCACTTTTGCAAATCCACCTGCAAATTCTTTCTCTCTCCTCCACACACAATCACTGACACACTCCAATGCCTACAAGCCACCTAGCAGTAAAAACATTAAACTGCAGGGGAACTAGAATCCTTTCTCATTCTAGGGTACAGAATATTAAACATACCATCCCTACACATTTACTAGCTATCTTTATCAAATATTTGCCATCAAATGCCAGGCTAATTTAGGCTTTCAGTTTTCAAAGTAATCTATATCCCTGTTCCTTCAGGCTGCACCTAGCCTTTCCCAACCATGCTAATGGCTTATCCTGACTTGCTCCCATTCCACCTCCACCTGACCTGTAGGCTGAGTGCTCCCAGGAGTTAACTCATGTTTCCATATATTTTGTAATATGAGCAAGAAAGATGAAGACTGTAAAATTCTGGTGACAGGAGCTGTGTTTTTGTTGTACTGTGCACTGCCAAATGGGGTAGGGATCCACTGCTGGGACCCCATGAAATATCAATAATCAGAGCTAAAGAGCAGGTCTCAGTGGGTTCAACTCTGGCAAGGTCCTCGTTGTAGGTTTGCATGGCAAAGTTTTGGTAGCAGCAGGGCTATAGGGGCGGCTTCTCCTATGTCTGACAGACCAATGCCAGCCGGCTCCAAGACAGACCTGCCACTGGCCAAGGCTGAGCCCATCAGTGATAGGCAGGGTAGCAGCACCTCTGGGGTAGCATTTTTAAGAAGGGGACAAAAACCTGTGCAACAGGAATTGTAGCCAGAGAGAGTGAGAATAAGTGAGAGCAACAACTCTGCAGACACCAGGGTCAGTGAAGAAGGTGGGGAGGACGTGCTCCAGATTCATATGCAGCCTGTGGCAAAGGCCACAGCGAAGCAGGCTGTGCCCCTGCAGCCCATGAAGTCCACGGTGGAGCAGATACCCACCTGCAGCCCATAGAGGAACCTGCACTTGAGCAGGTGGATGCCCAAAGGAGGCTGGGACCCTGTGGGAAGCCCATGCTTGATGCTGGCGCCCGGCAGGACCTGTGGACCCGTGCAGAGAGGAGTCCAGGCTGGAGCCGGTTTGCTGGCAGGGCTTGAGACCCCACGGGGACCCATGCTGCAGCAGTTTGTTCCTGAAGGACTGCACCCTGTGCGAGGGACCCACGCTGGAGCAGTTCATGAATAGCTACAGCCCATGGGAAGGACTCACATTGGAGAATTGTGAAGAACTGCCTCCTGTGGGAGGGACCACATGCTGGAGCAGGGGAAGAGTGGGAGGGGTCCTCCCTCTGAAGAGGACGAGCAGCAGGTACATGTGATGAACCGACCACAACCCCCATCCCCCATCCCCCGTGCCACTGAGGGGAGGAGGCAGAGATAATCAGGAGCCTGGGAAAAAGACAGGGGTGAGAAGAAGGTATTTTAAGATTTGTTTTTATTTTCTCATTACCCTACTCTGATTTGATTGGTAATAAATTAATTTTTCCCCAAGTCAAGTCTGTTTTGCCTGTGACAGGAATTGCTGAGTGATCTCCCTGTCCTTCTCTCCACCCATGGGCCTTTCATTGTATTTTCTCTCCACTGTCCAGCTGAGGAGGGGAGTGACTGAGCAACTTTGGTGGGCACCTGGCATCCAGCCAGGGTCAACCCACCATAGTCCTGGTCATGAATTTGCAGAGGCCCTTATTCAACTAAAATCAGAGAATGATTTTAGCCAGTTTCACCAGCAGCAGGCATATACATTCATGAGAACATCTGTACAGGCCTTGTGCTCAGCCTAAGGGCTAGCAGGTTTTTACTCTGATGCGTTAAAGCTGCTGGACTTGCAGACATCGATCTGTGCATAGGGGCTGTACCGCTCACTTTGGATCAAACTATACTTTCACACAGCATAAAGGGCATAGGCTTCTATCTGCTTCTAATTCCTCTAGGCCCTACTGTACCACAAATAATTATTGTCACCATTACGTACTTGTTAGGACACAAAAGCATCAGCAGGACCAGAAGGCAGATCTGTAAGGGCTGAGACCAGAATGTCTGTGATGTGTCAGGTTTAACCTCAGGCATGGCTGGGAACTGTAGTCTGTAGGCAGCATGTGACTGTGAACAGCCTCTGACACAGAGTCATGTGAGTGTCTGCTGACATCTAAATAAAAAGAAGATTCCTGCACCAGTGGAGATGATGGGATTTAAGGTAAGAGTTAAATGAGGTTTGTCAAACAGGGACCTCTTGAGCGGTCAGAGTGAGGAAAGGCTAAACTGGTGGGGAAAAGACTTTTCTGACCTGGCTGTTTCTTGAGCTTTATTACCTCCATCTTGAATCCTTTGCACTTAGGAGTGAGCCCTTTAGAAGATGCAGGGGGTGATTTGCCTTTCATTTGATCACCACCTTTGGAAAGCTGATTGGAAAGGGTGTGAGGATTGCACGACGCCTTCACAGGCAGCAGCCCCAGAGCGCTGCTCAGGTCCCCACTCTCCACCCATGCAGTTCCTCAGGCAACCAGATAGGCTTCGCATGACTCATCTCATCAACGTGCTGGCCCAGTAACTGCTTCGTAACAGGATTTCACCCTTTCCCATTGAGCCAGCGCAGCAGGCACAAGCAGCCAACAGCTAACCCGCGCTGCCAGCCCGGCCAGCTCAGGCCTGTCCCCGCCAGGGAGGCTGAGGGGTGGGAGGCACGCCCCGCCAGCACCGCAGGCCCACCCTGTGCCCAGCAGGGCAAGGCGAGCACCGGCTCGGCCCCGGGCGCTCGGGGCCGCGGTGCGCGGCTCACTCGTGCCTCCGGGGGGCACCCGGCACCCGAGGAACCACGGTGGGTGCCTGGGGGCACGGGGGGTGGCCCAGCTCCCAGGCCGCCCCGGCCCCAGCCCTGGGCCCGTGCGCTCGCACCAGCGGGGCACCGAGCTAGGCCCCGCGGCCCAGCGCACGGTATTCCAAACCCCGCCCGTGCCAGCAGCGGCGGGCCACGGCGGGGAAGGATAAACGCGTGGCGGGTACCGGACGCGGCGGCTCCGCTCAGACCCCGCCGCACGGCGCGCCCCGCCCCGCTCGGCTATCGATGCGCTCGGTAATCCTTCACCCCTCCCTCTCCCCCACCCTGCGGGTGCCACGTTGGAGGTGCTCGACTGGCCGCCCCTGGCCCCGTCGTCGGGCGGGCGTCCCTTGTCTCCTTTTTCAAGATGGCGGCCGCGGGCGGCGGTGGCGCGGCGGGAAGCGGCGGTGCAGAGTGAGGCGCCTTCTCCACCCCGCCGCTCGACACCAGCCGGCCACCTGGCCCTGTCGCCGCTGGGGGGCCCCGCTGCCGGGGCACGCTCGGGCCTCCTGCAGGGGTGGAGCCGTGGGCTGGAGTGAGGCCGGAGTCCGCTGGGGTGAGAAGGCGCACGGGCGGGAGCGGGGCAGCCGAGCCCGCTTCAAACGGCGGCGGCGGCGGCGGCGGGAGAGTCCTGACGTCCCCGGGCCCTGAGGGTGCTGGCGCACACGTGCGGGGCGGGGGGCAGGGGAGGGCCGGCCCGGGGCCGGCGCTGACGTTTTCTCCCTCCGCCGTGCGCGGAATTCCCGTCGGGGCCTGGCAGCCCCCGCGGCTCGGCCAGGTCGCTGGGAGCGCCGGCGGGAAACGGGGAGAGGGCCCGGCCCGAGCCGCCGCCGCCCCCCCTCCGCTTCCAGCCCCGCGGCCCGCCGCCATGGGGTGCAGCCTCCCCTGGGGGACCGAAGTGCGGCGGTCCCTGTGGAGTCCGGGGGGCTGCAGAAGAGCAACGCTCGGGCTTGATCCCGCAGGCGTGTGTGTTACGGAATGGGAGACGTGAAGAGAAATCTGTTCCACCCAACCCCTGCGATTACTGCTGAAACCAAAGAATTTGAGGCAGGGGAACCTGGTTAGGAATTATAGGATGGCACTAGTTAAGGATGTGCTTTGTATTTGCAGAGTTAGAGTGTAGGTTGGAGGCCCCTTTGGGAGTTATCTACCAGTCTTTATACCTGTCAAACAGATAAGATTTAAAAAGAGAGTAAAAGTTACACGTATAGCTATAGACAGATACTAGTTTCTTCAAGTCATCGGTGACTGTCTTCAGCTTTATTTTGCTGAGCAGTGTTTAGATTAGGCCCTTACACTCTTGGGCACAGTGCTGTAGTATCACATGTGTTGCCACTGAAGTCCATACAACAACTGAACATCATGAAATGTTGACAAGATCCGGTTCAAAATTGTGAACACACAAATGGCAAGATGCTCTTTTTTTATTGCAAAGTGCAGTGCTCTAGTGTGTATACATATGCAGTGATCTTATGTGTCTACACAAATTCTGTCTACAAGTTGTGGCGCTTGCTACCAACAACATATAGTGGTCAGGATACCAAATTAAAACGTTTTGTGGTGGATGGTTTCCTGAAACCTGAAGAAGTAACATGTATTCCTATGAATTTAAACAGAAACATCTGCTGTGTACCTGCATGCTTGATTTAGTTGGGACTTGTTTCATGTGAGTAACCACTATCAGATGAATATGTTGCACATCCTCAGCCTCAGTCAATTATTTATAAAATTGAGGTACATCCAGGGATGTACAAGCACAAGTTCCCTGCTGTCAGAGGTATTCTAATGTAACTTCAGTGTGGCAAGATTACAGTGTCAGCAAGAATGGATAAACTGCATGGTCTTTGTGGTTGAATGCTTACATGTGTGTGCGCAAACACACAAAATCGGGTAGATGCAGTTGGTTTAATTGCTTATGAGCAAAAGGTTGATCTTTCCATGTTAAGCCGGTCACTGACTGAAGAATAAAAGCTGTTTACTCTGAGAGAACCAGGGTGCAGCTGTTCCATAAGGGCAGTGCCCTGCTGTATGCGAGCAGCTGTGGAACAGAATTATTTAAGTAGAGGAGGCCTGAAACCTGGGAGCTGACAGGTATTGAGGTCCTGCAGAAGGCCTAGCAAAAAGGAGTGCTTTCTTCCATTCCCTCTCCCAGGCTGGCATTCAGAATGGCTGCAGTGGTAGTGTTGGGAAACACATCAGAAGGATGCACACCTTCATTACAAAATGTGCGATCTTTTAATTAAAAATATTTGAAATTATTCTCTTGTAGTACAATGATTTCTGCCTGGTTCCTTCTTTTCCTTCACATTGTCTGAGATTCAAGGGTTTGAAATCTCTCTTTAAACATTCCACTCTGCTACAGTGGCTCCTGATAAAAAATGGCTTTGACACAAGTTTGGGTGCAGTTTTGTGTGTCATGAAAATCAAACTCTGCTATCTTCTCACCCCCTTCCTATTTTTGTAAATAAAATGCTTCAGTGATTTGGAGATTTTACAGTGAAGAGGGGTGGTCTTCTATATCTTTAAAATAATAGAACAACTACCTCCAATTTAATTAAAAAAAAAATTTCTGTCAAGCCTGAAGAGTGAGCATGAACTGACCAGAAGGTAGACTCCTTTCCTTTCCCACTGTCTTCCAGAGAATCTTCACTTGATTCAGAGGAAATTTCCCATTTTACATCGTGATTCTTCTTTATGGGAGGGTTATTTTCATTCTCTGTTTCTCAGACCTTTTCCTGTAGATGGGAACGGGGGAAGGAGCCCAGACGTGGCAACACATTCTCAGGCTCCTGCAGGACCACCATGGCTTATGATGACTCCAAGAAGAAAGAAGGTATGACTGCTTCATAAACTCAGAGGGAGTTGCCAAAAAACAAAGGGTACCCTCTGCAGCCCTTGCCAGGCCATGCAGTCAGAGTGGGAAAGGAAGCCAGTATGTCATGGAGCCCTTAAATTTAACCTGGCCAAGTTGCTGGAGGATCCCAAGCCCTTGACTTCCAGGTGTAAAGTACTGGGCTTAGAACTTGAGAGAAATGGGTGGTGTTTCCTAATGCAAACACCTTGATTGGAAACTGCCACTGCAGCCTTTCTTTTCCCTGCTAGGTCAATGGAACAGGAGACCAGGGATAAGGGTATCTTTAGTCATGGTAATATTTTTAGGTCCAGTTGTCTTCAGGAAGAAATACAGGGGTTAGAAATGAAATCTTGAGTGATTGTGTTACAGCATTAGAGCACTGAGCCCATCCCTGTGGTCAGAGTACATATTGTTATCTTTTAGGCCCCTGTGCTTCTTGGGTTTTGTGCATCACTGTGCCAGCATCCCCTGTTACCTTATTTTGTGCATAGCCCACATGTATATCACTCCTTAATGGGGTATTTCATTTCTCCCTTTTTTCCCATTTCACGTAAATCTTAAGAGTTCCTAGAGAGTGACCGAAGTGTTGATGACGCGTGGCTGGCAACTGGCAGGATACAGCGAGAGAAAAAGCGTTCTCACAAGGATCAGCTGCAAGAGGAAGACAAGATAGCAACCCAGGTCAGGAAGTCCACAGAGAAAAGGTTGAAAGTGTAAGGAAATGTGGAAAGCTAGTGATGAACTGGGACGGATGGGTTTGTTGTTCTTTTTTATGTAGAAATGCACATAGAAGACTGCAAGAGCAGCTAGTAGTGTCCAGTATTGTTCTGTAACCTTTCTGGGGAAAAGGACGGGGTCAATCCCAATTACAACTGATTCTGATGTTTCTGGCTATGTAAAATACGGTAGTAGAGTGCTGTCCTAGTCTTTATGTAGAACCTTGCAAGTCATAAGATAACATGAATAACTTTATAGGCACACAAAAAACATTTTTTTAGAATTTATGGTTGTATAAATAGCCAGCAAAGGATGAATATAATGTTAACTGATGCATTGTTATCTTCCTGATTCTGCAGAAAGCCTGAAACGATAGCTCTTGAGAGGTATGGACTTGCCCTATTCACCTCTGTGGGGCCTTAACTCTGAAATCACGTAGTGACAACTTAAGTTTCTTCAAAATTATCCTCTTTGAGCTAAAATTTCTGCTGTAGCTCAAAGGTGATTATCTTTGAATCTTTTTTTGAATTTGATAAAAATCTTGTGATTATTTTAGGGTTTTTTTAATCTGGAAAGAAGTTCTAGCTTAAATTTAGAATTTTCTTCTACCATGCAGATGGAATTCTGTAGAAGATCTTCATTTTCAGACCATAAGTTGGTCAAAAGACAAATAATAATTGGGTGACATGACATATTAAGGACAGTTTTTTGGCCCATCATTTTAATTGTCACCTCTCTACACCTCCTGTCACTTCTTTTATCTTTTTCAGCATATTAAACATGAACTGCTTGCCTTCATTTTCAAGGCTTGCCAGCCTATGCATGCTTAGTTATCTCTTAGCTTTATTAAGAGGTAGATGTCTGTCTTTTATCAACTCATCAGCTGATCTCCACGTGCTGGCTTTCATTGCCCATTTCTTAACACTTTCAAATATGCTTTCTCAAGTTTTCTTGTGTATTGCTTCTCTCACTTGGGGGGAGCTCCCTATGGAGATCTGTCTTTCAGTTACCTTATAGCCCTGTCTTGCTGCAGTGCCTACAAGAAAGCTTGACGCCAGTTAGGTGGCTGATGTGCTGAAACCAATCCTGACTAATACCATTTTTTTGTATTCTCCCACTTATCTGTACCATGCTTTTTACCTCTTACCTTAAACCTACACTGTGGACTTTTGGGGACAGAGTATGTTTCCTTTGCTTGTTTTGGTGCCTAGAATAATGATCCTGGTTCATACCTAGGGCTCTTTGATGTTACAGCAATACAAATAACTCTTAATATCTCCTGCAAATTATTATCTATGTCAGTAGTCCATGTGAATCTCATATTATTTCCCTGTTGTTTGTCAGCAACTTTTTTCTTCTTATTGTAGGACAGTGAGCTTTTTCCGGGGACAGAGCCTCACAAAAAGAAGAGAAAGCACTCCTCCGATGAGTTCTGCTACAGAGGTAAGGTAGCAATCAAGCAGGGGAAGGTGCTAACAGATGATGACTTTAAGGAAAGAACACTGTTAAAGAGTGTCATCAAGCTTTGTTGTTAGCGGTTTATGGGGGAGGAGCACATCAGCCTGTCTTAGGACAAGTAATCAGAAACCTGATGCTGATCAGCACAAGACAGCAGAAGATTAGGGAGAATTTTAAGGTCTAGCATAACAAGTTGCATTGTTGGGGGTAGACGTTTTCCACTCCCTTTTCATTGACAACTTGTAGTTTTCTGACTCATGCCTTTCCTTTCGATATTTGCATTTCTTTTTCCCCTGTTGCGTTACAAGCTGTAACTTTACTTGCAGATAGTATTACTTTCTCTGAATTTATAAAAGTAGAAGGCATCAGGGTGAGAAATTAATGCTTTTGGGTTCAGTTTAAATACAGAAACATTATTCTCACAATTAATAAGCTGCCCAGAAAATGACAGTTCTGTTCATAAAAGCTTAACAGGTATAAGATTTATTTTTGGCCCAGTGAAAAGAGGAAGCTAAGCTGAAATTTCATCAAAATCTGTTTTCAGAATGAAAAAGCTTGTACTTTCAATTCATTGGTCTCACTTTGGCTAAAAATGGCATGAAAACCTTGCACTTGAGGTGTAATTTCAGGCTCAGTAAGGTACATTTTCATCAAAATATGTTATTTCACAACAGAATACAGGGTTTGATAAAACTTCAAGAACTTTCCTACTCTGTCTTCCTGCCTTAAATTGGTTGACCAGCTCAGGCATTACAGCTCCTAAACTGTATCAGTAAGGCTTTGCTGAGCTGGCTACAAGCTTCAGAGCTCTTCTGTTTAAGCCAGGAGGTAAATCTATTAGCTGTAATCATAAATTTTGCAGAATTTCTACTTCACTTCTTTGGGCTAGCATAATGCTGTCTTTAAGGGAATCATCTTGATGTACATTTTTCTTGATCTTTTCCAGGTGTTTCGCCTTTGGATCTACCATCAAAGAAGAAGAAAAAAGCAGTTTCTAGCCCATCCTCAGCTGATACAACCATGGATTTACTCAAGGCTATCACCTCACCTTTGGCCACAAGCTCAAAGTCTTCAAAGAAGACCTCAGAAAAATCATCTTATACTTCCTCTGGTCATTCAGAAAGCAAAAAGGAGCACCCCAAGAAAAAGCTGAGTGGGAGCAGTGGGGAGCACTCAGTGGACGATGGCAGCTTCCACAAATCTAAAAAAATGAAACCTCTCTACGTGAACACAGAGACACTTACTCTGCGTGAACCTGATGGCTTGAAGATGAAGCTCATCCTTTCACCGAAAGAGAAAAGTAGTGCAGCAGATGATGATTCTTTCTCCTACTCTTCAGCACCAGCAGCTGCAAAGAAATCTTCAAAGAAATCGGCTCGAGATGAGCAAGGCTCATTCCTGCTGGGTCATGAACTGCAGAGCTTCCTGAAGTCATCCCGGAAGAAGCACAAAACACCTTCAGACTCTCATCCACCTTCTGAGGGTCTTGGTGCTGACACCTCCCTTTTTTCAGAGGGCCATGGGAGTGAGTATGAGATTTCAGGTGTGGAGGCACCACCAGAATCTGGTTCCTCTTCTGGTGGGGAGTTGGAAGCTGGAGAGCTAGTGATAGATGACTCCTACCGGGAAATCAAAAAGAAGAAGAAGTCAAAAAAAAGTAAGAAAAAAAAAGACAAGGAGAAACACAGAGAGAAGAGGCACTCTAAGTCTAAAAAGAGTTCTGGGCACGCTCCTGTGGCATTAGCAGAAGTAACAGTGTCGCCACCGCCTCCTCCCAGTACCCCCTATGTTCTTCCTCCACCTCCTCCTGCTGTTTTTCATTCAGATGGTCAAGGTGAGAAGAGGAGGAAAAAGGAAGACAAGGAGAAGGACAAAGCTGAGAAATGGGAAAGGGAAAAGGAAAAGGAAAGAGAAAAGGAAAAAGAAAGAGAAAAGGAAAAGGAAAAGGAAAGAGAAAAGGAAAAGGAAAAGGAAAGAGAAAAGGAAAAGGAAAGAGAAAAGGAAAAGGAAAAGGAAAGAGAAAAGGAAAAGGAAAGAGAAAAGGAAAAGGAAAAGGAAAGAGAAAAGGAAAAGGAAAGAGAAAGAGAAAAGGAAAAAGAAATGGAAAAGGAAAAAGACAGAGAAAAAGTAAGGAAAAATTGGAGGGAGAATTTTGGTGGGTGGTGGGTGGTGGTGAATTAGGCACTCCATTACAAAGGCATGTTAAATTGAAACAGAAGAACAACTAATACAGAATCAATGGTTTCACTGAAGCATGTTAGGAAAAATGTGTAAGCCACTGTGATTTCTGTTTGTAGCAAAAGGAACATGTATCATTGTGGTTTTTTGGCACAGGAAGTCCTTAGCCGATAGAGGTTCTTTGAAAAAGTTGTGCTTAATTTGCTCGGTGCAGGTTATGTACCATGCACAGCTGCACCATTTTCTAAGGTAACTGGTTCTAGCTGTTGCCAGGCAGACTTTTGGACTAGTGATGTAGATCATCATTACAGTTCCTGTTAAAAGGAATCAAGCTCTAACCTGAGAAGTGAAGGTATTTACACATTTACTCCTCTGTTCAAGTGAAATTCTAATTCTTATAGACTATCACATGCCCAGTTTTGTCCAGCACGCATAAATTCAGTTTTCCATGGCTAGTGTATAAAAATATGAGTAGGAAAAGTGGTAACTAGCATATGAATGAGTTTACAGGTGATATAACTGCAGCTATGTAAGTATATAAATGGGGAAAACCAGTTTCTGTATGTTCAAATAGACAAGAGTTGCTTTGTGTCAGGCAGTGGGCAGATGTAGCCCAAATTTGTTCAGCCATTATTCTATTCTGTTTGGTAAGTTTTCTCTGATCATAGCTCAGCCATTGCTTATGCCTCTGCTGTCAGTGTACTTCCACTGTCTATTTTCCTGCCAATTTGAAGTGTTCTGTAAGGATGCAAGGAATGGAGCAAAATGTTAAGTTGAGGACTGAATTGTTTTGACAGATTTATAATAGGAACTCTGAATAGTATAGCAGATATTTTTTTTTGTTAAAGTTTTAAAACTGAAGTATATTAACAGAGTTGTGTGTCGATCCTAGATTTAGAATAGCAGGTTGTTGTAACTTATGAATTAAATGCATTGATAGAGTTGTTGCAAGATAAGCCTTGTGCTAAGACTGGATCTAGCTGGTTCCTATGCTTTCATAAACACTAAATTCAGCCAGAACATGTAAAACACTGCTTTTTTAGTTCCTGGTCTGAGCACCACATCTGTAAGTCTTCAATAAATGCCAAAGTCTTGCTAAGTTCAAGTAGGTCTCATCATAATTAAAAATCTTTGTTTCCTTTTCTTCTTCTAACTAGCCAAAGAAGAAAAATATGTCTGCCTATCAAGTGTTCTGTAAGGAATATCGTACAACTATTGTGTCTGAGCACCCTGGAATAGGTGAGAGAATAATCTAGCCTTCTCTTCTCTTGATTATACACCAGTCAGATTAATTAGCAGAATGTATCATCTCTTTTTCATACCATCTTAATTTTGATAGAATGCAAAGAGTTGGCCGGTTTTCTTTGAATAAGAGGTGGCAGAGAGGACAGGAGTGGATTTCATTATTTGATTTCATTGCATTTTAACCAAGCTGTGAATCTGGATACCAAAGAATTGCTAGCTCTTTCTTTCCATAGTTACCTTCATTGTGTTACCTTCCCAGCATTCTTTATTTAAAGACTTACCTTCATTGCTGTATGTACATGTGACTTTATATTCCTGGTATAAGGGTTTTTTTCCATCTTAAACAGTAACGGGAATGCACAGTGGCAATCATTTTCAGGACAGTGTGGAGAGTTCCAGTTGTGGAATGGGTAGCTTCTTAAAAGTGTATGTATGGGCTAGGAAATTTCCTGTGTTCTCTCCATGATTTTATGATTTCATTTGTTTTAAACATTTTTCTTCTTTCCTTCTGCCAGATTTTGGAGAACTAAGTAAAAAACTGGCAGAAGTATGGAAGCAGCTACCCGAGAAGGATAAACTGGTGAGTGTGTGTGAGATGGTTTTGTAAAATCATTTCTGTAAACTAAGTGCTTAGGTCAGAATGTGCTGGCAGCATTGCCACCATACCTTAAAAAGTGCTACTTATGTCCCTGAAGTATGTAAAGGTGGAATGTATGGAAATTTTGCTCATGTGATCATAAAAGCATCCAGTTTCTTCTCGTGGTATTGCTTCACCAGTTAGCTACATAACATCATTCTGCCTCCAGGTCCTGGCACCAGGTAACAGAATTACCTAATGTTATGAACCTCTCTTTTCATGCCATGGTAACTGCAGATATGGAAACAGAAAGCTCAGTATCTCCAACACAAACAGAATAAAGCAGAGGCCACCACTGTGAAGAGAAAGGCATCATCTTCAGATGGTGCACCAAAAATAAAAGGTAATTGTTGTACTTTATTTGCTGTGGTCTTTTTTTTCTTGGACAGGGAAGACAGTGTTGCCTGTGGGGTAAGCAACAAAGGTCCTTTCCTGCTTCACACACCTACCTGCTTGCTTATAAGGCTTGACATCAAATCATATTACTCAAAAACAATTTTTCTGTGAGAGTGAGAATGATGTCAGCATTTTTCAAAAATATTTCCGTGTCTGCTTTGTAGAATGGTACTGTTTTTAGCAGCTTACGGATTGAAATCATAGAATCATAGAATGGGTTGGGTTGGAAGGAACCTTAAAGATCAGCTAGTTGCAACCATGGGCAGGGACACCTTCCAGTAGACCAGGTTACTCAAAGCCCCATCGGACCTGGCCTTGAACACTTCTAGGGATGGGACAGCCACAGCTTCTCTGGGCAACCTGTTCCAGTGCCCTCACCACCCTCATAGCGAAGAATTTCTTTGTTACATCTAATCTAAAGTTACCCGCTTTCAGCTTAAAGCCATTACCCCATGTGAAATGTAAAATAAGAAGAGGCAACACGGATGTTCAAGTGGAGTTAGTTTGCTGCTAGAGGAAAATTCTATCATATCTCCCAAACCAAATCCTCCCAAATTGCATTCAGCTGAGGGAGATGTTTTGTACATGTAGAAGCCAAGCTTTGACTCCAGAGATCACAGGACCAGGTCCACAGAACTATTTAAGTATCTCATGCCTTTGAGATTTGAACTTTACTGAGTAAATAGGCTAGTAAGTAAAAGAATGAAAGAAGAGAATATCAAATTAATTTGTGTGTTTCCAGCTTCTCCAACAGGGGTGATTTCCCCTCATAAGAAGTCCCCCACCAGCACTGTGGTGGTGTCTTCCTCACCAGCCAAAGTCCCTGAGACAGATCCTATTGATGTAGCTGCACATTTACAGCTGCTGGGTGAATCTCTGAGCCTTATTGGACACAGACTGCAGGAAACAGAGGTGAGTCTAACCCTCGATCTCACAGTGATGCGACGTAATCTACACACAGGATTGGGGGGGATTATTATTTTATTTTACTTAAAACCAATACTTTTCTGTTAGGATTGAGAAATCGGAGATGGTGTGTCCTGTTTCTTTGATGCATTGCTGTTCTCAGGGAAATAAAAAGCCTTGTTTCTTAGTAAACAGTAGGCATCAAAGAAGAAGGTCCTTCACAGCTCTAGGTCCTTGAAGGCAATTCTTAGTTTAACAGACTCTTCAGTCTTACTGTATGTTCACCTTGGATTTGGTGCTTCCTTGCTATCTTTGCCAGTCTGTGGCTCAGTTTCTATTGCCATCTCACACATTCTAAGAAAACCATCAGCCTTTACCAAGATGTTTCTTGCGTGCCCTGTTTTCTGGAAGTATCATATTGCCAGTGCTTTGGATAGGGGCTACTATTGTTTCAATTCACCTAGTAATGTAGAAAATGTCATTTTTTAATGTTTTCCTGCTGTTAGTGATTCTATGCATCCATACACATGTACACACACACACTTTCAGAACTCAGCCCAGCCTGTAAGGTGAATATGTATTTGGCTGAAATGATATCATTGAATTTTATGGCTAGTGTGATCATCTCATCCTACTATGCTTGCTTGTTTTATCAGTAGTAAAATAAATGTTCTTGAGTTTTGTTTCTGGTATGACTGAAGTCATTCTTCAGAGGAACAACTGGAGTAAAATCTCCCCCTTTACAGAAACAAATTCCCTTTCCTGAAAGTATATCAATGACTAAAACATTAGTTACAGGCTTAGCATGTCTTTAGACTTCAATGATAAAATAACTATTGTCTTTAGGACTCAAGTAGTTAACAAAATAGATGGTACAAAATGGCAAAGAAATTACATTACAAAAAATGGTGGAATTGTTTTATACAGCTGACAACTTTCTGACCTTTTCTGTTGTCCCCTGCTGTTCTCCTACACCAGCATGTTGCCTACTGAATTCTTAAATTTTTTGAGCCAGCAGTCTGTCTGTGAAGTGCATGGCATGGTTTTGTTACTGTAAATAATGAAAGTGGACTAGAGGAGCTCCAGAGTGAAGATGCTGTATCCGCATGAGAACCAATACACTTGTGAAAGAACCATAATTTCCACTACTAATTCCACTACTAATTAGTGGAATTTTTTAATTCCTAAGGTAGGAATTACTAATAATTTCCTACCCTGCTTTTTTTTTCCGTACTTGCAGGGAATGGTGGCTGTTTCAGGAAGTTTGTCAGTACTTCTGGATTCAATCATCTGTGCTTTGGGTCCATTAGCATGTCTGACCACACAACTACCTGAGTTGAATGGCTGCCCTAAGCACGTTTTGGTGAGTTCCTTGTGATTATTTCCATTCTAGCACTGTTAATTTCAGTAAAGTCCAGCTAGAGTTTTTTGATTCATCACTCTTACGATGTGATTATAATTCCAATGCAATCAGAAAATTGTTACGGTCATGCATTTCTATAGAGGAATATTTCTTGAATTTCTTTCAGATGTTGCTGTTGTATGATACTGTGCAACATTTTTCCTCCCAGTAGAGGTTGACCTAGTGTTTGTAGCATTGATTGCAGTGTGCAGGTTTAGTGATTGAATAAATCCATCTGAATCAAATAAAAGCACCTGTACACATAGCAGTGTTTTTTAAAGGTCTAATTTTCCATAAAAATAAAAACCACCTTCTAGCTGCTGTGTATCACACAATCTGTTTTTTCTTTAGTAGCATAAAAAATAACTTGTGATCTTGGGATTCCTGATGTGATTGAGTAGGGCCTTTTACACGTGGCTGTAACCTTCTCCAAGGGAAGAAAAATAGTCTCTGTTTTAAGGAGCTACATAACTACAGGTTATTTTCCGCTTTAAACTACACTTAATATTGAGCCCTGATTTAGCAACAGCTTGTGGTATCCATGTAGCGTGGTGTGGACATAAATTAAGGTGGCAGCAGCATAAAAGGAATCAGGAGTCATACCTCCAACAGGAGACATGAATAAAGCAGCAAAGGAGTGGAGCAGAAATGAAAAATAAATATACAGTCTGCAAAAGTTAAGAGACTAAAAACAAATCTGTCAGAGAGAACAAGAAAAATGGGATAGGAGTTAGCATGGTATAATAGGGCAGCCCAAACATTGATTCAGAGAACAGACTGTTAACAACAAAGTCGACAGCTTGGGCTCTGAGCTCGCACAAACTGGCTCTCTGTGCAAAAGCTGAGTCAGTAGGGTGTTCCCACCCTAAGCCATGGAAGAACATGGTATACTTTTTTTCCCTCTTGCTTGCCAAGTGCGTTTGGAGCAATGACACTACATGACTAATGGTGTGTATATTGGAAACTTAATCAACTTTCTGTTATAAGAAGCAATGGAGCTTTAAGTGGATTAAGGCACTTACCCTTCTCTTCTGAAAACCAGTATTGTATTGAGACTGGATAATAAATAAATTACTCTGGTTTTTACCATGAGAGAGATCACGACAGCGGTGTGCCATGGTGTGGATAAAACTGTCAGTGGTCGTGTTGCGTGTTGCACGCATGCAAATTCTCTTTTCAGTCAGTAGGTGGCACTGTTAAATTCGAGAATCTCAACTGGTACAGCTCCAGCTCCTCTGTCTTCAGCAATTAAAAGATGGTGTATCTAAGGCCTTCTTCAGCCATCCAGCCACAGGCTTGAGCCTACTGAAATAGTGCATTTGAAGAACATACAGATAATATGCTGTCTTGTTTTCTGATCTGCAAGAGAAGGACTCTTACTGTCAGAATTCTGTTATGTTTTGCAAGGAAAATTGGAAGGCACTTTTTCCCATCTGACACCCTATTAGTGAGTGTGTTTGAAAGATTTTCTCTTTACTTTTACACTATAGAATTTCATAAAGGACTTTTGAGTGTAAAGTAATTTTTTTTTTATATGCTACAGCATAGATCACTTTTCTGAAGTCCTTCATCACTAGTTTTTCCCATGGTTAATGTGATATGGTCAATGTGCTTGTTTTAAAATCAAAGATAAGAGTGTGGGGTTCATAAGGAGGAGGTCACATGAGGAAAGCCTCAAGCATTTTCATTGTTTCCAGGTGCTTACAAATACTGAGACTACCTTTATGTTTAGTTAATTTACATTTCCAAAAATGTGAAAATAAGCCTAGCAGTGGTGGTGATGACTAGGCACATTTGGTTGTCTCATCATATGATAACTTGTAAGACAAGTGAATGTGCTTAGTACCCTCATCTGTGTCATTTTTTAAGGATTTTGAGTCATTAACCAACACTAAAAAATACTAAATTTCTTTTCCCAGTCAAACACACTAGACAACATCGCCTACATCATGCCTGGACTTTGATGGGAAAGGATCCTGGAATGTACTCAACCTCTGCATAGCTGACTTGTGTACATATGCACTATGCCGGTGCTCCCAAAGGGCTCCGTGTGTAGGGTTTTAAAGTTTTCTATCTGTATAGTATATACATAGGATTGTAACAATTTGGCTTCTATTTTATGAAAAGTTGTGAAGTTAAGCTGAGAAAACCCCTATGTGTTGGTGGGTTAAATGTCCTCCAATCTTAAAGTATTTTGTAAGAAGAATTCAGAAAGCTTTTGAGATACTGGCCTTAAATTCACATCCTTTAGTGGGGGAAGCAGCCAGAGAATGGACTTTGCGATATAAAAAGCATCACCATGAGAGGGGTCATTGAAACAGGTGGCCCAGAGAGGTACTTGACTCTCCATCCTTGATGATATTTAGAAACTGAATGAGCAGCCTGCTCTAGTTGGACTTTATTTAAGCAGGGGGGTGGACCAGATGACCTCCTGATATCCCTTCCAACCTAAAGTATTCTGATATTCTATGGGTAGGTAGAGATGATAATATGTTTTGGACCAAGGAATAGAACTGAACTCTTCACCAGCCTTATTTCTAGCTGTTCTTCAGTTTAAAATCTACTGCTTGAGGGGAAAACTGGATAGCTGATCAAAGATACAGAGGTCTTTGCCTCTTGGTCAATTTTTCCAAACCCCCCCCTCTTCAGTCAGTAGTAACTGAAAGTTTTCAGCGTCAGCTGGCTGGTCTGGTAGCTGGCATTTGAAGTAAAGTGGAAGATGACAACAAATTTAATCTTTTCTTGCGGACTTGCACCCAAATTGCCATTAGCATGATGTATCAACCAGCTGCATTGGCTTGAGAGAACGAACCTCCTGCTGATTTTTCCAGAGCACAGTCAGCCTGCTTCGATGGAGAAAAGCGTGGAAGCAGATGGGAAAAACTTGGATTGCTTCTGCCCATTTTGCATCTGTTTTGTGAACAGACACAGACAACTTTGGTTTCTGAGATTGTTCATCCCCCATCCCTTTCACCAGCCGTATTGAAAGAGCCATGGTGCTGCTGCGAGGCAGTGATTAATGACCAGTTTGAAGCAGTTATGGCTGAGTAAGGCACATGTGGGTTGATTGGACCGATTCCCTTTCCTTCCAGCCACATACTTGGTGTTTGGTTTTCTACTCCTCTAGAAGAGGAGCCGCAAGAGAACACTTTCTTATAAAGGCTTTTGTGTGTCTGTATGTCCGTGTATGTGGTGTTCCTATCATATGTATTTAACTTCTACCAATATCTGTAACAGATTTTAATTTATCCTGTATATTTCTCTGCGTGTGTATATATATATATATATACATAATTTAAAAGCAAAAATGCCTCCCTCCACCAATAGTGTGTAGAAAATATGAATCGTTTGCCTCACCCCACTTCCTGCAGGAATCAGCTGTATGTGTATAGTAAGCATTGGCACTGCACGGGGAAACACCAGAAAGATCTTACATGTTTGTAGAATACAGGCTATCTTGTGACGGTAGGTAGAACAACTGAAATACAATTTGACTCCAGTCTTTCCAGCCTCATAATGTAAGAGCTTTAAAAAGATGGAAGAGCGCTTTTTTTACTGCCAGTCTGAAATCTGCCTTCTGTTTTTCAGGGCAGTTGAAAGTGAGCCATCCCTTATTGTGGCTGAGCCCCAACTAAGATTTAAATTAAATCTTTAGGTGTGCAGGATGTCCTCACAGGTGCAGGTGTCCTCTTATATTCCCCAGCTGTGCCTGTACAAGGTAGGCCATCTCTTACGGAGCTTTTCACAGTGCTGTGTTTGGTTTTCTCAGCCAGTTAGTGGAGGAGGCAGAAGGTACGTGTTCTCGACCCAAGCCCTCACACCAGAGCATACATGTTTTAACAGTGTATGACTAATCCCAGTGAGCCTGGAATTGGGAGGGGCCCAGGAGGGAGGGAGTCCAATCCCACTTCGGATTCTGGCCTGTACTAAAACACCCGCTATTGGGAAGAGCATAAAATAAGTGTCTCTTTCCAGCCCTTTGCAATGGAGACCATTGTGGTGAAGGGGTAGATCTGCTCTCTAAGGAACAGAAGGGAATCAGCTTTAGGTTTGTTGTCTGTACAATGGAAAACTCTTGAAGAGTGAAAAACACACACAGCCCTGGTGTATTATATTTTTATTAAAATTTGTACACTTTGTATAATCTGTATCTTGTGGTATTTGGTACTAGAGGGAAAACTTTGGCAAGACTTAGCAGTTTTTATATTTTTGTTATTTCCTTGCTGTTTGATCCAGATTATGTCACAATTATACAAAGAAACTTTTTTGTACTGGACTTACAATATAATTGTGTTTTTTAATGTTTGGAGTATTGTCCTTAATTTCTGGCATGCACTGTGCTTTCTGCAGCTGTTGTTGCTACTAGTATTTAGTGTTTCTCAGCAAACACTTCTCCTTAAACTCACTCAGTTTGCAGGCAAGCTATTCTATTCCCACTAGCGCTGGTCACCCAAAATGTCGCTGTAAGGGGCACTGACCGTTTGGGGACCTCTCTGAAGGGGGGACCTGCCACCGAGCACCGCAGATGGCATCGGGGCTTTTCCCTGCTGCCTCACCCGTTCAGGTTCGTGGCACCTGGGGGAGAACAGTACCTGGGACTGGGGGCAAGGCTGGGGGGTCCATCGTGATTTGCGGTGGTTACTGACGTCCGCATGTCGCGGGTCAGCGTTAGTGGATGGCAGCCACGGCTGAGGCCGGGAGGGCGTCGCAGAACGCGGTGCCCGGCCGCGCAGCTGGTACCCCCGCTCCCTACGAGTCCGCACCGACACGGGCTTACGGGGAACTGAAAATCTATCGCGACAGGCTGTCGCGTATCTGGGCGAAGCTGCAGCGCGCGGTTTTTCTGCACGGGCTGAAGCGCAGCGCGGTGTTGCGGGGAGCGGTGGCGGCTCTCGGGGCCGGGAGCCTCTCGGCTCCTGCGGGCCGGGGCCGGCCCCGCGCAGCTCCGTGCCTCAGCCCCGCGGCGGGGCCGGGCGCCCCTCCCGCGCGGCGGCGGTGGCGTCACAGCGGGGCCCGGCGGGGGCCCGCCCCGGCCTGGCGCGCGGGTCACGTGAGCGGCGGCGGCGGCGGCGTCAGCTGATCGCGGCGCGGCGGCGATGGACTTTCTCCTGGGGAACCCCTTCAGCTCCCCCGTGGGGCAGCGCATCGGTGAGCCCCGCGGCCGCGCGCCCCCCCGCCCCTCCCCGCCCGCTCGGTTGCCCTCCCCCGCGTCCCCGGGGGCGCTCGCCCGCCCGCCGGACCCCTTCCTCCGAGAAGCGTCGGCCCCCGCCTTCGCGGCGGGACGGAGAGGGCATCGACCAATCAGAGGAGAGCTCCGCTCCGACTGACGGGCGTTGCCGACCAGTAGTGGACGCGCAGCCCGTGGCGGCTCCGTCGTCGGACCCGCCAGCCAATCCGGGCGCGAGGGGGTCTTGAGGTGGCGAGGCGAAGTTTCCTCACTTAAAGGGGACGCAGACCGGTGGCTTGAACCACGCCCCCCGATAGAGCCGAGGCCCGTGATTGGCTCGGGGCCATTCCCGCCTGCACCTCTCTGGGGGCTTCGTGAGAGGGGCGAGGTGCTGCCGGGGAGTACCGCGGGAGCTGCTGCTTGGCTGGGCGGCACGCTTGGCAGTTAGGGGCTGCGCTGGCCCTGAGGTGACAGGGCGGTGGGGGCAGCCGTCGCTGAGCTGGAGGCTGCGGGGGGACAGGGGGCTTCAGGCTGGCCTGGCTCCGGGGTGCTGTGGCACAGCTAGTCGGATCAGCGTTCCCCACGTGAAGGATGAGCACTCTGGGGGTGGCTGGCCCCTGTGGATTTCCCAGCACAGAGGTCTGGGACAAGTAGGGCCTGGCAAGGCTGTGCCCTGGCTCTGTGGAGAGCAGCCCCCAACTACGCCACAGGCTCCCTCACAGGGCCGAGTACCAGCCCCGGCAGTGGAATCACGGGCAGGAGTGTAGCGTCAGCTCTGTGACCTTGCAGGCCCGAAGACACACAGTCTGGCTTAGTCCCTGTGTTCAGGTCAGCTAGATGAGCACAGAAGGATGTAGCCTTCAGAAACTGAGCAAAGAGATGCTACAGTTAGAAAGAACAAGACCATTAACAGCTACACTGGTCTGAAAACAGATGCAGTTCTTTAAAATACTTAGAATAAAGGTTATTTTCTTCCCATGTTGTATTGTCTTAAGTGCCTTCAAGTTGTGATGGATGTTGCCTGTTTAAACTCTCCAGCTCGTGCAACAGCCATTTGTAAGTTGATGCACTTGCTCAGTCTTGCTTTTTGTCACTTGTGCAGACCTTGGTTATTTGCTGTAAACATCTGGTCATTGATTCAGTAGGTTTTGGTGAATAGCGCAGCATGGATGAATAGGCTGCTGTGGCTGGGAAGGGAGCAAGCAGCTGCTTTAGGTAATGCTTTTATAAGCGCTGCTTAGTTTAGAGGCTACCCAAAGCACTGTCTGAATGATGTGAGTCAGGGGCACTGCGGTGTCCCACTCTAGTGTTGGGTGAGATAGGTGAGATGCACACAGCAAAGTGGGAGAAGGATGACCGGGAAAGTTTTCTGTAACAAAAAACTTCAGATGATATTTGACAGTTTCCCCCCATGAATATCACATGTTCCATCACACTTCCCAAGAGAAGCCATCTCCTGCCCTTTCCAGAATGAATGCTCTTTGATTCCCTCAGTGAGTGCATCAGATTCGGTTTTGTGTTTGGGTAGAGGCAATCTGAAGTTATCTTTAGATGTTACAGATCACTTCTTGCCCTCTGGATCTTCTGATCAGTATAGTAGCCAGATTGTAAGTGTGGTCCCTCTGGGCTTTCCTTCAGTTAAAGAAGGGTTTTTCAAGCAACAAACCAACAACAAAGAGGAGGAAAACTGTATTTCAAGAGTGCTGTCAAACAGGAGTTTAGAGTTTAGAGTCCTTAGTACCAGAGGTGTGATATTAGAGATCTTAATGACTGGGGTTGACTGGGGTTATGGGAGTCCAAAGGGGTGGAGGAACTGCAGCATATGAGAAGGGAACTCAGTGTGGAGAACTTGAAAGGCCTGGTGGCTGAAAATACGAATGTTTTCTGCTTTTGAACATTGCTTATCAACTTCCTGGGGACATGGATAAGTGCTATCCTCTCTGTTTAATTTGAGACGCGAACATGACTTACCCAAACTTGTTTGGTAGGTCTGTGGCAGCTGCACATTGAACCCATGAGCCTGATCTCCAAACCTGTATAGCGCTGCTGCTTTGGGCTGTCTGCAGAAAGCTAATACTGTGCCTTTGTAAATTACTTGAGCAAAGTCATGTCTACCTGATACAGCTTACAAAGTCTAAAATAGCTTTAGATGAAGGCTAAGGAATGAAAAAAAATCCTCTGTGGCACACTGCAGCAACTTTCTCAAATTCCTTCAATAATGTTAATCTAGTAAGTCCCATTTATTTTGCTGACAAGGAAACCAGTGCTCAGATAGTGTCGGTCATCTGTCACAGAATGAGTCAATTGCAAAGGAGTAGGTTTTCTAGCTTTTTACTTCCAGTCTTGAGATTTAGTCACAAAAGTTGCCTCTGTCCTGGTTTTGGACCATGGTGTCTTTTCCCAAGTAAGATGAATACCGGCTTCTTCAGGGGTTTTGTTGGTTGGGTTTGTTTGGGTTTTTTTTGGGGGGGTTGTTGTTTTTTTTTTTAACCCAGTGGGAAAATCTCCAGAGTGCTGAAGCATTGTAGTTTGGATTCCCCCCTCAAAAGGGAAATCCGCTGCGCCTCCATGTAGGAGCTAAGAGAAACTTCAAAATGGAAAATCTAAATTCAAGGATGTGCTCTGAGTGAGAGAAGGGAGAAGAAACCACCAATGCTCTCTCCTGATCCTGGAAGTCTGGAATAACTAGTAATTACAGCAATACTGAAAGGGACAGAGCCCGGTTATTTCAGTGAGTGAGGGCGGGCAAGGGAGAGAAGTAACAGTGTAGCACAGAGATGAAGAGGATTTTTTTATGGTTAGAGGTTGGTTTAAGCATGAGAGCCAGGAAAAGTGCTGACTGTAAAGAGGTAGCAAGTAAGGGGCTCATGGGTGAGGAAGGAGAGCAGGTACAACACAATATGCAGAAAAATCCCCACAGCCACTTGGATCCCACTTTGCAGGTATCCCTGCACCCCTCTGTGAGTTAGGACCTTAGGAACTGGTGGGCAGCAGTTACCAGCTGTTGTGGGTAACAGTCTCCTGTCAGAGTCAGATGGGTCCCTGCAAGGTAGTGCTTCTCAAAAAAGTGTTGCCTTGCCTTCTGTGCCTACTCTGTCTGGAGGCGAAGGCAGCAGTGGAAGAGTTGTTTGATCCCTAAGGGTTCAAGCTGATTCACAGGGAAGGAGCAGGAGAAATTCAGAGACCCAAATACCCACAGCATTATGTCAGTACAGGCGTGTGTCGATCAGCATCCTTGAATTAGGTTTGGACCATATCTCTGTTCTCTCTAGAAAGTGTGTTGTCCGTCTTCGGAGGAGCAGTGCAGCTGAACTGTGGAGTCCTGACTGAGCTGGTGCTGGTTTCCCCCAGGGAAGCGAAAGCAGGAGGCTTAGCAAGGAGACATTGTACAGGATGCTGATTTGGGCCAGGGGGTTATGAATTGAAGGGAGCTTAGGGGAAAGGACTGTTGTGTTGCCTTCTGCTGAACCTGTGCTGTCTCGTGCAACACAATGGTGGTGCCCTCAAACATCTGTTGAAACGGGTGAGAAGGTGCTTGATGCTTTGCTAAGGAATTTAAAGCCAGCGAGACTAAGCACTGTAGGGAGCTCTGGTTTTAAGGGCTTGACTTGGAGGAGAGGCACACAGTCTCTGATGAGATATGGCAGAGTATGTCACAGGCGAGGGGTTTCTGAACAGCACCTGTCTGGCTATGGGTGCTTCAGCGACAGGGGGCAAAGGAGACAGGAGCTCGCACAGTTATCTTTTGTCCCCAGCTCCTGTACTTCCCCGTGCTGTTGGCTGTGTTGCTGGTGTGCTGCTGCAGGGATGGCCGGGTGAGATTGCCAGCCCCACAGCGGGCTCTCCCCTGCCACGAAAGCAGAGACAATAAACTTGAAAAGAAGCAAAGCTGTGAAATTCACTGATAGCACGAAGCTCTGTTGTGTCAGTTATGCCGTGCTTAGAGTTCTTTCTTATCTGATGATTCTAGATAATTTTTATAAGCCAGTTGAACTCAGCAGGAGCGCATCAAATGCCAGGCAGGAAAAGTCTCAATGCTTTAAATCAACCCGTACCACATTCTTCAGTGGTTCTGGGTCAGTCCAAGCAATTTGTGAAGCAGCAGACTGGAATCAGACAAACCCCAATGCTGTCACACCCGGAGAGCGGGACTGGCTGCCAAAACAATGTGGTTTTGAAGCGGCCCTGTGAACAGCCTCCTGTACATTCTGTTGGTTTCAGTCTTGGAGGGAGACGGCATTCATGTGCCCGCCGATAAACTTTGCTGGGGAGGATTCTCCGTGGCAGGTCAGGCTCAGCTCCTTAGCCAGCAGAAGTGGATGCTGCCTGATGAGCCCCACCAGGCAGAGCGCTGGGCAGGGGGTTGTGCCCTGCCTCCTGTGCTTGCTGTTTTTAGGGGCTTATCGCTCCACCCGGCCATCCCCGGCTCACATTTCATGAGGGGCAGACAGCTCATGTGCTAATTACAGCTCGTGAAACAAGGCCAGCCACCCTGATCCTTCATGTGACTAATGAATAGACTTTGTTTCCTTCTCTTCTGCAGGCTTTAGTAAAAGGATAAAGTTCAGGATTTCAGAGAAAGCTCCAACATATCCCACAAGTCTTGGACAGTCCATTAGAGCTTGGAAGCAAGCAAGGAGGATTAAAAGGGCATTAGCTCCAGCTCTCCCAAGGCCTTAATCTGTACTGGGTAAATTCAGGTGCTTTGTCCTTGGAAATACCTCATGGTCACTTTCCTGTTTTCCATATGCTCTAACACTGCTCTTCGAACTTTGTCTTTTTTGAGCCTACGTTGCATTTATGGCAGGTTTGCTGCTTTCCTGCAGCTTTTGGTCAGCCAGTATGAACAGGGGTGACGGTAGCAGGCTGACCACAGCGTTGTGGGGTAACAGTGGGGCAGTGTGTGTCACTTTGGAGGAAGCCCCATTTTTCTGTAAGTGGCCAGCCAGGTGAAGGAGCATGCACAGTTTGTTCGCATTCCTGTCTGAAAAGCAAACCTGCTGTCTGACCTTGGCAGGATTGGGATGTTTGGAGGAAAAGGGACGGTGGTGGTTACAGAGTGCCACCAAACATAGGGAAGTGAGGGAAAGGTGTTTGCAGACTCAGTTTGTGTTTATGTACAGTGAAAATGAGTACGAGGAGGGTTGGGGAGACTTGAACAGCAAGGACTTGAGGGTTTAAGGCAGTTTTTGTTTCATCCTTGGTTTCTTCTGTAGCTCAGGGCTTCCCAGCAGGCTCAGCCCTGTTCCTTGGTTGTGGTTTTTTTACTTCCATGTACAGTGTTTTCCTTCAGGGATAAGAAGAGTGGATGTGGATTTCCTTTCAGTAGAGTAACCCCTGTATGATTGATTTGGGTGCTTCACTGCCAGAGGCAGCAAACTGTATGGAGAAACTTCTGGCTATGCTGGAGTTCAAACCAAGGTGTGTCATGAGTGGGGGATGCTGGAGGAAAGTGCAAGTGAAGGGTGGCTTTCTGACCATGTATGCCAAATCCATCAGACTGAGCTGAGCTGCAATCTGCCTGCCAGCAAGGCTGGCCATGTGGTGTCCCAGAGCAGGAGAGAACCTGGACCTCTGCCACTATACCAAGTCCTGATCCCAAAGGAGCCCTAATGGAAAACATTTTCTCCCATGTATTACTACAGCTTCACCCATTCACTGGTGTATGCCCTGGTGCACCAGACACGCATCCCTGCATCCCACTGCCCTGGATATATTCTCCACCACACCACCCAATGTGATGCTACCTCCTGTGCCCCACTGAGGAAGCTTAGATCTGCAAGAGACCAGGGTTCCTATATAAAATCAGTACACAAAGTGACAAAGAGTTCACCTGAATCCGGGGGCCTTCAGGATTTTATAGTAGTAGCGAGATCTTCAGAAAGGTGGAAGAGCATCAGGAAGTTCTGCCACTCCCTCAGTTTGCCCTCTGCAGTCTGGCTGTGGCCACAGTGTATCAGTGTAATCACAGTGTCATCAATACATTCTGCAGTCAACAGAAAAGGTGGTGGCTGGATTGCAGTAAGATGCGGACAGGTAGCTTAGTGCTGTGGTGTGTAATCTGTGGGAGGGACACGTGTGTAAGAGGCTGCATTGCACGGTGCTGTGAATAGCTCTCTGCCTGGCCCTTAAAAACAAGGCATCCCAAACCATGATGGATGTGTTTACCCAAGCAGGAGTTTAAAAATCTTATTTTGCCTGTGTTACAGCCCTATCCTGTTCCTTCGTGAATGGCCATTTCATTCCATTCCCACAGAGGCATCATTAGCTGCTGGGTCAAAAGCAGAATAAAGCAGCTCTGTGGAGGAAGGGCCTCTACAAAGGGGTAGCTGGCAAGGCCCAGCTCCAGATTTTGCAGGAACAGCAGTTTTGTAAATGCAGGCACTTCTCTAAGTACCTTGTTGAGTCTGGGCTCTCCTGAAGAGTACCTGGTAGGTGCTAAACCGGTCTGGCTAGTTTTAATTCTCTTGCCCCGGTGCTAAGTCAGGCGTTTTATATGATGGGAGAGCTGGGGAAGATGGTTCTTGTCCTCTGCTTGCCATCTGCTGTCTCTGTGTTTCCTTGTGATCTGGAGAGTGCCTGGGCCTGCCTGCCCCGCTGGTGGTTTTCTTTCCCCCCCTGCGGCTGGTGGTGTCCCTGAAGGCATCGGTCAGTCAGCATGGCTAGGACCAAGACTGGCTGATTATAGGGTGGAGACACTGGTGCTCTCAGTAATAGCTGCTCATTTCCTAAATCTCTGCCTTGAATAACATCAAGGCTGACTGAGGAATTCCTAATTAAAGGGGACACAAAGCTGAAACAATACTGCTTCAACTTCAGCCTGCAGTCCACTTCTGTCCATACTCCCCAGAGGCCAGAAGTTCAGGGAGAGGTGTAAACCTTAAACAGGAGAGCGCCCTGCTTTGGGTGTTTATGTTTGTGTCTTTGTTTATGTAAGGCCTGTGTAAAAAGAAGGGAGTTGATTCTTTTGTCTCCTTGATATGGTGCAAACCAAGAGTGGTGCCATCGATCCGTGCCAGTGTGAGCAGACCAAACTCCCGGTTTCTGGCCCTCCAGCAGCAAAGCAAATAAGCCCCCTTCTCTCCAGCTGAGGAGCTGAAGTCATGCCGAGCCCCCTCCCCTCATGTGCAGAACACCAGAGATCAGGCGGTGTGTGTTTGTGTGTTGGTAGCTATGTGGCATGGGCGAAGTTGAGCATCCACCCGTCCCAACGCCGGCCAGCCATGTGCTTTGCGGTGGTGACACCTAGTGGGAGTACTTGGGGACCTGGACTTTACGCCTAGTTTTGCCTCCTTGCTTGCGGTGCTGGAAGCCACGGAGAGGGAGGAGGCTGAGCTCTGGGGTGTTGTGACGGCTGAACAGCAGCCCATGAAAGTGCCAGGGCTGCTCTTAGCCTTGCTCTGTCTTGGTTGCTGTTTTCCAGAGAGAGCTACCGATGGATCCCTGCAGAGCGAGGACTGGGCTCTGAACATGGAGATCTGCGACATCATTAACGAGACTGAAGAAGGGTAAGGGAGCTGGCATGGGTACACATCCAGCAGCAGGTCCCAGCAGACACTGTAACACTATATCCCTAGACTCCAGCGGTAGCATGCACTGGTGGAGGTAATAAGCTAGGCTTCCCAACACTCCCTGGGATGGCATTCTGCTAGGAGGCCAAGAGACACAGCAAGGCTGTCAGAGCATCTGTTAGATGCTTCCCTGTAATCTTTGTGAGCACTGAGAGCCATCAAACAGGCCTTCGAGGTCCCCAGAGAAACCTCAATTCAAGCCAGGCTGCCTCCCATCTCCCAGAGGCATATTTGCAATTCTTCCACTTCAATTTATTCCTCCTTCATACCCCTCTGTTTCTCTCTTCTGGGAATGTGAAAATCTGCAGGCTGGTGACTGAGAAGAGAGGAAAATCTCAGGCTGTATTCAGTCCTCTGAATGTGCAGGTCCTGCTGGGGGTTCACTTCTCAGGTATTTTCATGTACAGTCACTCAGACATGTGCAAAGTAGGTGGGGGAGCCCTCGTCTCCCTCTCCCTGCAGGGAGATGTTCAGAGATCTGCCAGACTTGTTAACTCTGGGGGTTTGCCAGTGAATTCAAGGGGGACTGCTCCTTCTCACAGTGGAGATGTCAAGAGCAGCATGTAAAAAGGAAGGTGCTACATGGATTAAAAAATGTAGGTTTCGCTCCTGCTGTCCTACCCCACAGTGGTGCTGACAGAGGATTAGCAAGCCCAGTTTTCAGCTTCACAGTTGTATGAAAACAAAGTCAAACATCTCTACTCACAAATCTGTCACCAGTCTTTTCCCATGCTATCCCCACAGTGCAAATATGCCTGTCTGTCCACAGTTCTCAGGCCCAAGCTGTGGCCACTTGCTGTTTCAATTCTGAGCAGCTGATAACACAGCTGTACCCTCTTGACATGATGGGCTCTGCCACTGCCCTGCTAATGCCCATCCATTGCAGCCATGCTGCCCCGCAGGCCAATACCTCATTGCCTCTGTGTCTCCACCACGCTCTTCTCCTCCAATGCTGCTGCTCTTCCAGCCCAGCCTCTCTTCCCGTGCTCCGCCAGAGCATGTTGGTTCATTTCTGCCCTCTCACAAGACCACAGTGGGCTGAGACTGCAGTGCTTCTCCCCTCTGAGAAGGATTAAGGAGACCCTGCTATACTGCTGCTGTCTTGCACACCTGCAATATATGCAAGATTTTGCCACTGCATCTACCCTGCTGCTTTTTAGCCTTCTTTCCTCCAGGGAAATGTTGTTAAACAGCTTCTCTCTGAGCAACACGGGGATTGCTGCAGCTCACTCCTTCCTGTTTCTAACCCATGCCAAGCTTTTTTGTGTTCTCCTTCTTTTCAGTCTCTCTGCCATGGCATGTTGTTCTGCCCCAAGTAGTGCGTTTCTAGCATTGCTTTTACTCTGCTCTCTGTTGTGTCCTTTACACCTTGAGTTGTTGCAGACATCGACACAGAGGCCTCCAGTTTCAGTAACAGTACACTTTAGCAGGACCCTGCTTCTCTTGCAGAACCACAGGCAGAAGCTATTTTCCCAGTCATTGCTCCAAGCTGTCCTGAAACTGTGGTGGGGAAGGTCACCTGCTGAGTATGAGGCATCCAGAGCCAGTGGCTGTTTTGCTTTGCCTCTCTGTATGTGGGTCTCAATCTTCTGATGATCTTTCTTCATCTGATTTCCCCTGCAGGCCCAAAGATGCTTTCCGAGCCATTAAGAAGAGAATTGTAGGGAATAAGAACTTCCATGAAGTTATGCTGGCTTTGACGGTGAGTGGTCAGGGCTCTTTCTCAGCACTGTGATATCCTGCTGTAAAGCTGAGTCCCTGGCTGAAAAGGCGGGGGTACCTAAAGCCAACAAGGCAAACACATGTAGGCAGAGAAGGCTATAGCTAATGCATTATTGCCTTTGAAGGTCCTGGAGACATGCGTCAAAAACTGCGGCCATCGATTCCATGTCCTTGTGTCCAGCCAGGACTTTGTAGAAGGTGTCCTGGTGAGAACAATCCTGCCAAAGAACAATCCACCTGCCATAGTGCATGACAAGGTGCTGACCCTCATCCAGGTGAGCCAAGAAGCATGAGCATCTGCACCTCTTCAGAGAGTGCGTGTCTTCAGGTGTTTGTACAGAAGACTACTGTAAATGATGATGGGCTGTACTGTCTCCTTCTCCCTAGTCCTGGGCAGATGCCTTCCGCAGCTCACCAGACTTGACTGGTGTTGTTGCTGTCTATGAAGACCTGAGACGGAAGGGCCTGGAGTTCCCCATGACTGATCTGGACATGCTGTCACCCATCCACACACCACAGAGGGTATGGGAGTATGGGAGCATTGCTGAAGAGAAGGGTGTTGGGCAGTTGCTGTTCTGGAGCTATGAGGGAACTTCAGGAACTCTAGCTTGTACTTAGAGGGCTTTCGTGGAGCAAGAAGCTCCAGGACAGCCTCTTTGCTAAGAAAGCTGTTGAAAGCAGGTGGGGACTTGACATCAACATTTATCTCCTAATTGTACTTCTCTGTCAGCTGTGAGTGTCTAACGTCTCCTCTCCATCACTTTTCCCACCTCTGTCTGTAGACTGTGTATAGCTCTGACTCCCAGTCCGGACAGAACTCACCTGTGGTCAACTCCCCTCAGCAGATAGAGTCCATCCTCCACCCTGTCACCCTGCCCACTGGGAGAGGCACACCCAGTGAGACGCCCATCACACCCACACCAGAGCAGGTGAGTTGGACACGAGCCCAGTGATGCTGCTGACTCTCCCTGCGTTTGGGGACTGTTTCACAAACACTGTTCTGGTGCTGCTGTCCTCGTCCTTCCCCAGCCTCTGTCCTCAAGGAGCTGTTCCTTAAAGCATAGTCCCTTGAGAGCTCCCCAGAGCTCCGTTGTGGTCACAGTCGTGAGCTGGAATACCACAAATACAGAGCAGTTATGTTTTCCTAAGACAGGGCTGCTTGCAGGTAGAGGGAAGATGCCCTGGCTATAGGGAAGTGGGGAACTGAGACACAGGTTTTGAGTGAGGTCTTTGTAGCACAGTACAGCAAAAGCTTGCTCAGTAGGTGCCGCCTCAGCATCTTTCTTTATCTTGCCTCACTTCTGGCTTTATATGAATCAACCATGTCTGGCTATGCAGTTTCCAAAGACCAGGGCTTTCTCACTTGTTTCCCCATCCTCTTTCTCCTTCCTCACCCTGACTTCATATGACACCATGTTCAGCACCAAATCTCCAGCTGTCAGTATGTTGCATCCCCTTGCAGAGCAGAGGGTACAAACTGTCCTCAAGAGGCTTATTAGCAGCTTTTGAAACCAGAGGTAAAAAGCTTCAACTGCGCAATTAACTGAGGCTCACCTTTTGAATGGGAATTAATTTTTTTCCCCCTCTTACACTGCTTTGGAAATGAAATTATTTGAGTGGCTGCCACACAGTACCTGCTAGCTGATGAGAGATTTGAATCATAACAGCAGCCTGTGCTGGCTATTAAAAAACAAGGCTAGGCTAGTGGCCAGAGATCCTAGATGAGGCCCTGGCATATATTACCAGAAAATGAACTTGATGGCAAGTAATGGAGCTTTCTTCTGCTGGGAGCTCCTGGGAGCTAGACTGAGTGGTGACAAGTGAGCTCCCCAGTGGCCATACCCTTTGGCTCTATGAACACACACACAGAGTTACCTCAGCTATCTCCCCAGTCTTCCCAGGTGGAGCTGTCACTTCCCCTCCCTTTTGCAGATTGGGAAGCTGCGCAGTGAGCTGGAAGTGGTGAATGGGAACATGAAGGTCATGTCAGAGATGTTGACAGAGCTGGTGCCATCCCAGGCTGAGCCTTCTGACCTGGAGCTGCTGCAAGTAAGGAACACTGGCAGGGTGGAGGGCTGGCACATGCAGCTTGATTTAGCAGTGACTTGATGGACTGAGATATGACACATGCCAGGCATGGGGAACAACTGGACAGTTTAGTGTGGGATTTGCCAGGGAGTGGTAGGATAAGGGACACACAGGGAAAGTGGAGTTTTCCACAGGCCAAGGAAAGTTGCACTATTGAGGCTGGAATCATCTCAGATGGGGACTTGTAGTCCCTGAGAGCCTTTCTTTCTGGGTTATGTGTTACACAAGAGGTATACAATTACTGTCTGTAAAACTCAGACTCAGCTTACCTCTCACACTGGTATCTGTTGCCCATCAGCCCTTGCTGATAGATCCCAGTTGCCTCTGGGGTCTGTCTGTCCCAGTGAAACTTCCAAATCTGTGAGAGCTCAGCCTTAGCCTGACCTTTGTGGTAACTTTTCCTTGCTGTGAGTAGGAGCTGAATCGGACATGCAGAGCCATGCAGCAGCGTGTGCTGGAGCTAATTCCCCATGTCCTCCATGAGCAACTCACCGAGGAGCTGCTCCTCGTCAATGACAACCTCAACAATGTGTTTCTGCGCCATGAAAGGTACCTCTCTCCTCAATTCTCTGCCCTGCTTTTCCACAAGTTTACAGTCCCTTGGAGACTTTCTATGCAACCCTTTTGATTTTCCCATAAATATAATACTCAAGATGTATCAGCCTGTATCATCCATCTTTGAGAACAAAGCCAGTGCTCAGTTTTCGCTGATTTATTCCTGTCCCTTCAAAGCTGCTGTTTAAGTTACTGATAGAATATAAAGATGTCCCTGTGCAATAACCTAGAAGAAGAAGGAAGGAACTGCATAGGAAGAGCTGGTTTTCTAGCTCTGAGGTAGAGAGGGACAGAGAGGACTTGCCCAGGTGGGATCAGCACCCCTTTCTTTTTTCTTCCATTCCATCAAACCCACCTCTTAAGCTAGGATGAAGTCTGGAGAATTTAGTCCCTGTGTCTGTATGAAGAACTGGGTTTGAACCATTTTGGTTAGAAGTAGTTGTGGAGGATCACAAGAAGCTTCCTCTCACCACCTCTCAGGAGACATCAGTTCTGTGGGCTTTGTCACAGTGTCTTCGGTCTTGAGCAAGAATTGGGCCCTGAGCCATGGTCCCCCTTTCCTAGTATGTCGGAAAGGGCAGTGTGCACCAAGCATTGTAAGAAATCTCTTGGGCTATGGGTGAATAAGCACACACTACTGAAACGCATCCTGTCATCTTCCTTGTAGGTTTGAGCGTCTTCGGACAGGACAGCCTGTTAAGGTAAGTTGGAGCAACTGCCCCTCTGTGCAGCTTGTTCTGCATCCTGCAGGTCCAGCAGTGCCCTGCTAAATTGGAGAGAGGTTCAATCTGCCCCACTTACAAGGTGTAGGCTTTGCTCTCACAGCCCAGCTGCACCAGCTGCACTGGTGTGGAGGACACTCCAGTTCTCACTGCTAGCCTCTCCCTCCCTGCCAGTGGGAGCCTTCTTCTCACCCGAAGAACAGGAGCAGACCAGGAGTAGTTACGGTTTCCTAGTAATGAACACTGAGAGGACCAGTTCCCATATGAGTCTCCTTTTGTCCTCTGAGCACTGCCCTGTCCTCTGAGCCAGTACCTACCCTACTTGCTGACATCCAGCGGAGCTGAGAGGCTGGCTACCAAGGCGTATTCTGCCCTGCAACACTATTCCCAGCCAGTTCTCTGATCACTGTCCTCCTTCTCACAAGGAGGGGCTTCACAGCTGATACTTTTCAATGGGTACAGAAAGGCTTCCCTCTTCAGTGTTAATGAGCTACAGTTGTGGGGTCAGAGTGTTTGAGCTTCCAAAACTCCATCATTTTTCCCTTTTTTTTCTCCAAAGGCACCAAATGAGGCAGAGAACAGCTTGATTGACCTGGGAACCAGTACTCCTGCAGTGAGACAGCCTGAAGTCACCAACAACCTTTCCTCTCAGCTGGCTGAAATGAGTATGTTGCCATGCAGTTTACCCCTCAGTCCTTCTACTGTGCTGCTCTGGGAATCCTTGATTCCTAAGAATGCCTTTGAATCACTTCCCAAAAATATTTAGTCACATTTGTAAAGTAACCTAGATAAATAGGGTGTATGGTCAACTAATAAACTCATGAAGAAACTTGTGTGTGCCCCAAGGCACACAAGCATATGTCTCAGCATCCACACCTCAAGTTGTGCACAAGCTGGACGTGACTTAAGAAGGACCTCAGCAATAGGCAGAGGGGAGGGGAGGGGAGAAAGTTGCTCCTTCTGCAGTGCCTAGCAGCAGTGCAGTTGCCTCTCTTGCTGTGTGGTGTCAGACTGACCGCTGAGGTCTGGGAGAAGAAAAGCAGCTGAGTTGTGCTGCAAAGGCATCCGTGAGCATCTTGGGTTCAGGACCCAAGATTTGACAGGTCGTTTACTCAGAAAGCCTGAGAGGTCCTGAGGGCTCCTCAAAACATACTGACAACCTGCATAGCACTCCCTGAACCTCTTGCTAGCTGTGAGCACATTCAGTACAGCATGGATGCAGCTACAGAAAAATGGCAAGACTGTTTTTACAGACAAGCCAGGTGAGATATTTTTCAAGTCAGGGTTTGCCAGATGATGCCTGAGTCATGAAAATCTACTCATCTGTCTCAGAGGTGCTTGCCCAGAAGCACAGGTTATCCTTCCTCTTCCACAGGTTATGAGGCAATTCCCTCTGAGTTGTCTTAAATGGTCAGGAACATTTAGCCTAAATGCAGTAAATTGATGATGATGCTGCCTGAGACTGAGCTAAAAATATCTGCTGAGCAGGCAAAGAAACTGCTTCTGTTACTTCACCCACGGCACTGCACACACACACAGCCGGCGCTGCAGCTGAGGGGCAGGATAGAGGAGTGGGCCTAGAGCAGTTTAGCCTGTCCTGATGCTAGCTTTCCACCTAGCACCCTCCAAGCCCACAGCCCTCTGTTTACTGCTCTGTGCTGCCTGCTCACCCTGCTCTCTCTCCCACAGACCTGGGCTCGAGCAGCATAAGCGCGGGGCTGCACTCCCTCGATACCTCTGGCAAGCTGGAAGAAGAGTTTGACATGTTTGCGCTGACCCGAGGCAGCTCACTGGCTGAGCAGCGCAGAGAGTGAGTGTATCAGCCCACTCTATCCTGTCCTGCCTTCTTGCAAAGGGGGAGGGCTCAGGCAACCGGGGCTGTGACCCCAACCAGCAGCAGTTCTTGGGAGACAGCGGAAAATGCACTCTTCTGACACACAGTGTTTGTAGGACGGCCTCTGTGTTCCCAGTCCCTCTCCCTGCTGCCGTCGTCCCCCTTTCACAGTGTCCTCCTGGGTGTGGGGAGATGGAGTGGTCTCTGCGTGTGGGGACTGCAGTGCTGCATGTGCTGGGGAGACTCAGTGTCTGGAGATGAAGGTGTGGAGTGGGACTGGCTGAGTTTCCTTGTCTGTCTCTGAACTCATGTGCCCTGACTGAGGTGATGTTGAATTTGGGAACTGCTGAATATCGTTACAGCCTAATGGACAGAGTATTGAACTGGAGTGCAGGAAGCATGCAGTCAGTTGTGGCTTGCAAGGCAGGGCACTGCTCTGTGCCTCAACTTCTCTGTTGGTCAGTGGGCCTGATGTTTCTACCTCCACAGTGTGTTTGAGACCTCCTGGTGTAAAGCACTAAGAGTTGGGTCTCCGTAGTACTGGCTGAACTGAAGAGATCTCTTCCCTACTGCAAAAAATGGATTCCTGAATCCTTGTTCTGGGAGGAGCTGACAAGAGCTGTGCTGACCAGATCCCTTTGGCTTAAGAGACTGAGGCTCATCTCATGCTGTTTTGCCTGTCAGAGTCATCCACTGCTCTCCATCAGTTACCAAGCAGCAGAGCCCCCAGGCACATGACTGCCTTCAGCCCTCAAAGACCTGTGGTCCTGATGTCCATCCACGGGAGTGCCTTGTTCTGCAGCTGCGCAGTGGCAAGTTTAGGTCTCTTAAGGATGTCTCCTTTCATTCCTCTGCCTCAGACTGCTTCTGGTAAAAGTAGTGGGGAAACCCATGGCCTACACACAACTTCATGTGTTTTGTCCGTGGGTTTCCCCACCACTTCTACTGTGGGGTGTGCTGCCTGAGGACAGAGGCAGGCCAGGACAAAAACAGTGGTGCTGGCAGCACCCAGTGTGGGGCTGAAATCTGAGCCACTGGTATGTTCTGAGTGCTTAAGGCTGGGGGAGATCTGGACAGGCATGGAATCGTATCCTCTCCGCTGTGGCGCAATCCTTAACAGGCTGAGGCTTATGATCTCTGCACAAGTAACAAGACATCTTCTATTTATTTCTCACTGCCCTCCATCTGCCTGCACTTGCACTCCTGCCAGGTAGCTTCTACTCTCACTGGCTCAGGCTTCACATTTCACTCACCAACCTCAGCTCTCAGTGTCTCCCTCCATCTGAACAGACCCATTGCTCTGCTGTTCCCAGACAGGACGTGCTGGCAGGAGACACAGGCAAGGCCACTGGGGTTTGTTCCTGACCCCCCCATGCTTCATGTGCATCTCGGCGAAGCAGTGCTTGAAACATCTCAAGCCTTTCCTGCCGTTCTTCCTCATCAGTGGCATGATAGCAGCGTTGTACTTCATCCTTGATGCCATTGTCCACAGCGGCCCCTTCACTGATGAGCACTTCTTCGAGAAGTTTGAGCGCCGGTGGCCCAAGCCCCTGGCTCTTAACAAAAACAGCTCCACTTGATGGTCTGCTGGGTCTGCAAAAAGGGGCCTGGGCGCAGCTGGAGAGGAGACTTGCGGAGAGTTTCTAGGAGAGGCTTCATTCTCCCAGCATGGATGGACTGTTTTCCCTGCTCTGCATGGATCAAATGGTGATGTGTGGTAGCAGGCTAGATGGGGCAGAGAAATGGGATGAGGGAGATTATGGGTGAGATGTGTATATGTGTAGAAAAAGGTTGCTGTAATGGTACATCTGGAGACCTTGAAGCAACACTAGGCTCTTCTGATCATCCAGTCTCACCTCCTATGTAGCACAGACCAGTGAATCTCTGCCACCATCAATTCTTGAGTTGTATCAGTTAAAGAGATGTTTTTGAGCTGTGTTTGTGTCTGTGAAGGTAGATGAGTATATAGAGGCTTGTTGCTCAAATCCTTTCTGAAGTAGCTGTAATCTTCCGGTCAGTCTGTGTTAGTTATCTCTCTTCTATAATCAGCCCCAGAGAAGATGAGTGTTGTGGTTGCTGCACCTAGCTCTGTAAGTCTGTGTTTTAGTCTCTTGTATGGTTGTTTTCATACGATGCCATGTCATCCGCCTGTTGTCTGCCTGGGCTGTCCTGTGGTATCCCACAGTGATCTTGCAGTGAGTAGATTAGTCTGTTTGGTGATGGGCTACACCTTTAGTAGGGGGTTTGCACACCTAGAAGCTCTTGGAAGCAGAACAAGAGATGAAAAGTTGTGCAGTCAGAAGCACAGAATATGTGTTTAGGAGTTCTGCTTTTCACTCTCGGGCATCTCATCAGCCTGTGTGTTATCTAACTTCATGCTTTCAGGGTAAAGTATGAAGATCCCCAAGCCTCCAAAGGACTTGCTGGTGCCCTGGATGCCCGGCAGCAGAACACAGGAACGGTGAGTGGCCACAGAGCTTAAAGTGTATCAGCAGGAATAAGAGTATCCTCTTTGCTTACCGATGCAACAATTGTGTTGTCTGTTTGGGAAAAATCAAGTATTTAACATGACTGATGATAACTCCTGGTCTCTACCAACCTGTGTTTCCTACCTGGGCTATATACCTCATCCTTTAAACCGCAGAGGTGGGGAACTATGGAAAGTCTGGGGCTGACTCAGTCAGTAACAGGATGGCCTCCATATATCTACAGGGAAATTTCCACCTGGAAATGTATGTTTTATTTGTCTTCAGCAGGATTCCCCAAGTCCAGTTGCCTTCTCTCTGCAATCAGAGAATTAGGCCACCAGTACTTACGTGTCCTTTCCCCGACCCTAAACCCACTGCCTCCCCTCTCCCTCGCCCTCTGCGATAGCAGTTTTCAGTGCAGACTCTCTCTTGACCAGGGGGAGCCTGGTGCGTCTAGTGATGGAGCCCAGCTGACTAAGTGGATGATGCGGCAAGGAATGGTGAGATCGTGGAGTGCCAGCAGGGAGGGGGAGGCTGGGGCTGCTGAACTAGAAGTGGCTCTGGCACAGCACATGAGGGTGTACAGCAGACATCAGCAGAGACTGCAAACTCAAATGAAGCAACCTTGATCTGGGCCAGTAGTGGAGACCAGGGTTGGGAAGGAAGCAGGCAGTGTATCAGTCCTTCCTCAAGTAAACATGTCTGTAGGAAAAAATCCAAGTTGCTCTGAGGCCACGAGAGCATGTGCCACTCTGAGCTAGAGGATGGCCTGTTTTGGAGTGGGTGTCTGGGGCAGAGGCACTGGCTGGTGGCATCATGAGGAAGACTCCTGCTATTCATTCCCCCTGCAGCCTCTCCTGCTCAGCATGAGCTGCCCCATTTGGAGGAAAACACATTTGGGCTTTTACCCTATTCAAGACCTCCTTCTCTAGATAAAGTGTTTGACACTTCCAGCTGTTGAATTTGGTCCTTTGGCAGCAGGAATTCCTGCAATTACATCCCCTCAAGCACACTGAGGCTTTGACAGGCTCCCAGGTCTTAGTTAGGCTTGTTAGCCTGTCTTCCTGAAATGGGCACTGCCCAAACTGATGTCTGCTCTAGGAAGTTTCCCCACATGCTGTCCAGTTAGCTTGAATGCCCTTCTACCCCAAAGAGTTCCTCTCTGGGTAGACAAAGCCAGTTCACTTTGAAACTTCCCTAGTCCCATACATCCTCTTCCATCCCTGTTCATCCACCTGTCAGCTGTGGTAACTATTTGCACTTAGTACCTGGTTTGGGGAAATCTGCCTGTCCTTGGTAAGAAGGAATTGCTCTTTTTCTTGGTCTTGCTGGTTTCCTGGGAGCAAGTAGAGCTATACATACTAGGAGACTAATAGTAAGTTCCCACAAATACTCTCTTGCGCTTCTGCTTGTGGAGCCTCTAGCAAGGGCTGCTCCTTGCTCAGCTTTGTTCAGGAGCTCATGATTGGAGAAAAGGATCTGGGGTTTGGAATCAGACTTGGTTTCCTTCCAAGTTTTCTCCATCTGCTAGGAAGATGTCTCTTTGCTACTTAAATTGGCCAGGGACGTGAAGTCTTCTGAGCTAGACTTGTCCCGAGTGGAAGTAAAATTTACTTAAATTGCAGAAGACCTTCTCTCTGATGGGTCTGTTTCTTTAGTTTGGTGTGATGCCAAATCCTGCTGTGCTCCATGATCATACCAGGGAATCACTTCTTGGGAGGTGTCTTTCCCCCTTAATGTGGTGCCAAACCTGACATGTCCAATGTCTTCAGCATCACAGACTTTGACATCAGACTGTCACTTGTCTGCAGAAGGGAAGAGGTTTGGAGAGAAGCTTGTCTCTTGTTCTCTGGCTGCCTAATACAAGCAGCCAACTTCCACCTAGTGGGTCCACCAAAATGGAAAGCCTGGTACAGTCCTAATACCCCAAAGCCAACCACTAAACCCCAGATGCTTTTGATAGCCTGTATCCTGGAAACTGTGCATGTCTGGCTGTGGATGGGGCAGAGGAAGCAGGTGAGCGGTGGCACCGGTAGCTGGGAGAGCTCTGCAGTGGCACTGGCTGGATTTGGAAGGGCCTGAGCTGACAGAACAGCGGAGCAACAGGGTTAGCTTTTGGGTTGCGCTTTCTTTTTGCAGAGTGGATTTCCTGCAACGTCCTCTCTTTTTCTTGGCCTCATCACTCTTTTTCCTTCTGTTTTAGGTGCCAGTTCCCCAAGCCAATTTCATGGAAGACATAGAAAAGTGGCTCTCTACAGATGTGGTATGTGAGGAGCTGCTTCCCTGGAGCCAGCAGTCCTGCCAGAGTTGTCTGCAGGGCTGGATTTTAGGCAGTGTACAATAGCGCTGGCACTGCTGAATATGTGGCACAGGCTGCTTGGAGGGAGCAGGGGAGGAAAAGCCAAGAACACAGGGTTTGGGATACCACAGCAGTATGGTCAGCCTTCTGGGAGGCGTAACTAACGAACTGAGGCTCAGGACCATTCTAACATGTCTGTACTGCGGAGTTAAGGGGAGTGCTATCCTGTCTCTGTGCAGACGAAGAATCACATCTGTGGAGATGCCTTTGTCTACCTTGCTTCTAACCATGCCCTTCTCCTTCCCTAGGGAGAGTCAGAGGATGCAAAAGGTGTCACCAGCGAAGGTAAGACTTGCCAAGCAACCCCTTTCTCCAGCTGGTCCTGGCAACTCCTTGGCTCTTTCACAGACCTCCCTCCTTGCTAATGCTCTGCTCTTCTCTTGCCCCAGAATTCGACAAGTTTCTGGAAGAGCGAGCAAAAGTTGCAGACCGACTACCCACTTTATCCAGCTCCTCAGCAGGGACGTCCATCTCCCCTCCTGCTGCCAGCCATCATCAGAAGCAAGCAAAGGAAGATGACACTATGTTTGCCTTGTGAATGCTATGGACTGGTGTGGTGTGGAGCAAGAGGCTGTGTGTGCTGTTTTGCTTGCCTCCGACCAGGGGCCAGCAGAGGAAGGACTCTGTCCCCTTCCTCCACTCTTTTCCTGTTTTCCCTTTGAGTTGTTTTTATTTTTAAGCTGCTTTCAGATTTTAGATAATCTTTGTTGTGTTTAGGGATGTTACACAATAGACTTGTGAAGGGGTTTTTTAAAGCTGCTAGGGAATGTGGGAGTTCAGTGGGCTTTTCTTGGGGGGGACAGTGTGGGCAAAGTGGAAGAAGCTCCCCATCCTCCTCTCCAGTGAGGTAGTTAAGAAATCTTGCCCAAGAAACAGGAGAGGCTGCAGTCTGCTGCTGAAATCATTCCTGCCTGCCTCTCCTCACCCCATCCCTGGAATGGATCTCCAGCCCTCTGACTGCCAGTGTTAGACTGGGAAGCATGGGGATGTGAAGCATTAGAGGTCACAGAGGAGGAACACTAATGGTAGAGGGGCCCAGTTGCTCTAGTCTCTCGCACAAGTGCTTGTGGTATGCAACACTTTCCCACTCACAACCATTTCTTTTCCTCTTCCTTTCCTCCCCTTCTCATCAGTTTATCCAGAATCCTACCCACAGCCCAAATATTTCTTTTGCAGGACAGCCAGTTACCAAAGCCCTCGGCTGCACACAGGGCTTGAGCTGTGAGCAGCACCCCAGGCTGAAGGCGCTGTCTGCTGTGGGGTAGGATGTGCCTTCAGCAAACTCTGCAGTTAATTTAATTCTCCCATTATTATACTTTTCTCCTGTCTTTTCCTGATGCAGTCCCACCTCCCCCTCACTTCCACCGATGCCTTCCACCACATTGTGCCGCGGTGTGGGGAGTCTCTGATCAGGCCAATGCTATGGACTCCCTCAGGGTAGCTGTGTGTGCTGGGGCCAAAGAGCTGCGTTCCCTAAAGCAGGAGGCCACCAGCACTGTTATACCAGAGAGAACGTGCTGTTGCTGGGGTAGCTTGTTCAGCTGGTGACCACAGAGGTGAAGTGAGACATCAGTCATCTCGTGCCAGCAAAGCAGCCCTGCAGCAGCCAGGAGCTCCTTTGCACATGGAGAGAAAAACCCTTTTGAGCAAACTGCATGCACTACCCAGTTGTAAAAGGCAGCCAGGGAGGAGGGTGCCAAGCCTGGGGCTCCTGCTCATGGGATTTCTTGCGGAGTGTGGGAGAGTTGCCTTTTTTTATTGCACATTAAAGGAGCAAAGTCTTGAGCCTCCCTTGAAGATATGTGTGCGCTGTCAGTGCTGGCGTGGGGAGGGGAGGACCCTGGCGGGGAGAAGAGGTGTGCAACCATGCAGCCACATTTGCTTTCCAAAAAAAGGCAAGGGCGCTGTGGTGCTGAGGTGGGGCACGGCATGGGGCTGAGGGTGCTGCAAGCCAAGGCAGGTGCTCGCTGCTTTTTGGCACAGTCTTCTGGGGAGGTGACTACACCCCATCTCAAAATAGCGAGAGGGTGAGCTACCTACTCTCCTTTCCCTCTCTACCTTGTGACCAGCTCTCGATACCCACCTCGCAGCCCATAAATCTCTTCAAGACATGCAAGAAATACAGTTGCTACAAAAGGGTGCTCTGGTATCCATGGGATGTCCTGTCCTCAGTTGTCCCCATGCCACCACCCCCGGTGTCCAGCCAAGCGGGAGCAGGGGGAGGGATTCTTAAAAGGAGGGTTGATCAGGTCGAAAGTGTCCTTTCAGCCCTAGATTTGTAGGAAGGAGTTAAATTGGCTGAAGTTGTCCAGACCTCAGCACCTTCCTCTTCCAGTGCCTGCACTGCCGTCTCAGATGTACCAAGCTGGGGCAGAGGCTTGAGGGTAAGAGCTGTGAGCGAAGCTGGTCTGCAGCTGGTGGCAGCCGGTGCTGGCTTTCCTCCCCTGTAAGCAATCGTGGGACACGAGGAGGCTTTGTGTCTTCCTCAGCTTTCCAAGACGGACAGCAGATACTATCCTTGGACAGTGTCCCTTGGAAAAATGAATCACCATTGCATTCCCAGTGCCTCTGGGAGGAACTAGGGGAGACTCCCCCTCCTTTCTTAACCAGATGGTATTATATATTTAATGTAACCCTCTTTCAGCAGCTGTCCTTAAACCAGAGTGCACATACTGTCTTACGGAGTTGGTGGGCAGGGGAGAGGCCAGCCTAGCGAGCCTGAAAGCTGCCCACCCTGCCCCATCTTGCTGATGAGTCCAGGAGTGGCTCTGCTAGAGGCTGCCTGAAGCTGGAGGTTGTGGCTTCCATCTCTGAGCTACTCGCCCCTGCTGCAGCCAGTTCCGCAGCAGGACTTCACCACCCCACAGGACCCCATGCTCCTCGCCTAAGAAGGGCTTTGATCAAACGAAGCATGCTTAGCACTTCCCCTCCGGAGAGCACAGCCTAAGAGCAGCAGGTTTCTGCCTTACTGACTGCATGAGGGTTTCATGCAGCAAACGTGGGTAAGCGCTGAGGAGTGGCACAGCTGCAGACCTCTGTCACCAGTCCATTTTTACCACACCCGTGGCTTCCTGAAATAGCCTTTTTGTGTTTTTAATCTCCAAAGCATCCCTGTCCCAGCAGATGCTAGAAGTGAAACCCGGGTGGAGAGGCTAGATTTGCCCACACAGCTCTGGATCTGGCCGCTGCTGTCACTGCTGTAGCAAGCCCAGAACCAAACACGGCTCCCTGCAGAGCATCTCCCCCCCCACCCCAGCCGGAGCACGCAGAGCTTGCACCAAAGGCTCTGTGCTAGGCCTGTGGCTCACAGGAGGACACTCCAAGTCAAAGGACCATGCGGGCCCATGAGTGACAGGCCAGCGCAGTACCCCCCAACCCCCCAACCCCTCCGGTGCTGCAGACCCGCAAGGGCAGGTCCCTCCTGCGAGACAGGGCTCTGAGCTGAGGCATGAGGGTCTGAGAGCCCCTGCAGCTCCCCTCCTGCGAGTCTCAACAGAAAAACAGGACAAGGAGGAAAGGCAAAGGGGCCAAATGCTGAGCTTCCCCTCCTGGAGCACCTGCAGGGGAGGAAGCAAGAGCGGAGGCACAATGGCACAATGGAGCCCAGGCTGGTGGGTTTGCAGTTGTGGGACCAGAAGGGTCTCCAGAGCCAGGGGCCTGATGCCCAAGGCCTCTTGCCAGTGCCTGCACGCAGGCTGCCTGGCTCTGCCAGAAAGGGAGGGCTTCTGGTGTCCAGGCAGCACTTGCAAAGGACCCCAGCCTGTTCACACTGGTGATGTTTTGAACACTGGTTCATGCCTCAGCAGGTGCTTAAAGCTCTCGGTGCCTCCAGCTCCCTTGGTGCATACCCACGGCTTTCCTTGAAAGAGAAATGAAGCCATCTTCGAATGTGTACCCCAAACATGGGGAGCTCAAGCTCCTCCTTGCTGCCCCGGGATGCCCTGAGCCCACCTCAGGGTAAGGACCCCTTCTCCACCCTCACCTTGTTTTCTTCCTCCCCAGACAGCCTGCACAGGAGCTCGCAAAGCTGAGAGGGGACCGTCCCCAAGAAAGACTTGAGCACAGGGGAATCAGCTCGCGGCTATTTCCGTCACAGCACAAACAGGTGGGAAGGGGTTTTAGTGACTGCCAAGTGGGGTGAGTCTGAAGCAATGACCAACAGGTGGAAGTTCAGGGTGCTGGTTGTGGCCCTCTGGGCAAGCCTGTCCCCTCCCCGCCACGCAGCCCACCATGGTCACAGTGCTCTTCGCTGCGGCCCACCAGCGCAGAGATTTATCCTACAGGGATGACGTATCTTTTTTTCAAGCAACTGAAAATATGAAGAATGGGAACATGGAAAGATTTCACGCCCAAATTAGTACTGTTGTACTTGTTATAGATTATACCAGTAATAGCTTGAGTAATTTTGCAAGGTTTCTTTTGAGGAGGAACTTGGAAAATAAACCTGCCAGGTCTGCAAGGGATTGTTTTAAGTAGAGGCCAGGTGTTTTGCCTTGTCAAAAACTGCTTTATGATTGCGAAAAAATAAAATGACACCACTACAAAGAATTCCTTTAAATGCCTTTCCCTTTTTAAAACTGTTTTCTAATGTTGCTATTTTAAAAAGAAATAACACCGCCTGCTCACTCTGACCACCAGATGGCTGTGGTCCCTTGCACACCCAGCCTGAGCTCCACCAACACAGAGGACAACCTCTTCCTTCCCAGTGACCAGCTTAGCAGGTTCTGCAGCCACTGGAAACAAAACAAAGTTTTTCCTTATTCTAAGTATTATGCTGCAACCATTAGCCCAGCGTGGACCTACGCAGCAACGGCTTCAGAGCACCCATCTGGGTATTGCGACTGCACGGGCGCGGGGACGGAGCACTTGACCTGTGTCCATTAATAATCACACTGGGAACAGGATCCTGGCCTGGCCAGATATTTTGCATGACCCAGAACATAGAAACAGTTGTTTCTATGTAAACTGAAGAAAGGCATAACTTCCTTGTACTGGGTCAGAGTTGCTTCACATCTCTAAAAATCAAATATATGCTAAAAGTTAATGAGAATTTCCATGATGTTTGAGTTGTGTGGTTCTTGGCATACCAGCATCATATTTGTACAGGCAAAAAAATGCATGCTTCTCTTTTACCTACTACTAACCTCCAAACAGTATATGATTTTTTTTAAGAGCAATTAACAAAAAATCTCCTGATTTCCCACAACATCACCTCACAAATCAGCACAGAAGTGTCCAGTGCTAGTACATTGGGAAGGCTGCTCTCCATCCCACAGGATTTTCATGTTGCTCTGCCATGTCAAAACTTCCTCAAAGCTTACTTTGAATAACAAAGTTCCCCCTTCCTTCACAAAATGGGAATAAAGCCGCTCCCCTTCATATCACTGTAGTGGTGCTGCTCAGGGCAGATGGAGATGCTGGGAAGGGGCATACAGCAGGGACCCAGTGAGCAGCAGAGATGGGGTTGTAAGAAAGGAAAACATTTCTGTAGGGAACTCATTTTTATCTGTGTGGGGTCATAAGCAAATGGAAGCAGAAAAAGAGAGGAAAGAGAAAAAAAAAAAAAAAGAGGGTAGGAAATTGTGCATAAACACACAAGAGGAAAAGTATGTGCCCCAGTGCTTGGGAGCAAGGAAACAGAGTTAGCCAGCAGTCACTGGTGCAACAGTGCAACAAGGAGTTGTACTGGCAGCCAGTCTGGGTTTTTTTCTGTTTCTCTTGAAGATATTCCACAAACCATGCAGACAGAGGTGATTTCTTGCACCAGAGTGACGCTAAGGTGCTGGTAGCCCTGACGAGATTGCTCTTCCATTGACTTGCCCGCTGTCCCCAGTCTAAAAGGATCCCACGCGGCTCACAGCAGCTCTGCCGCGTGTTGGGTGAACAAGTGTCCCTGTTGCTTTGTGCCAGTGACCAGTGTGAGCAAAGAAACGGGGGCTCAGGGGCACAGGCTTGCAAGCAAAAGCTTCCTCTTTCCTGTCTGCTGTTGTCCTCCTTGCAAAACCTCGTGTGTGTGTGAGGGTGCTGGGAACCACAGCGGGTTTGGTCTACACAAGCAGGCAGATTCGCTTCCCTCTCCTGGCAGGGTCACCAGCAGTCAGAGGGACAGAGATGGGTCAGAGGGGACAGGATTGCTCCCCGTGGGGAGGAGAAGTTTGCTGCAGCACTGTCTCCAGCAGCATTTCTGCAGGGCTTGACCTTGGTCCTTGGTGGGAGCCCCTGGCCGGGGGGCAGGGGTGTGTTTTGATCTACAGCAGCGAGGCTGGGTTCTCAGCCCTTGCAAGGAGAGCCCTGGGGAGACAGGCGCTGCAGCAGGGCTTTGTCGGGGGGGTCAGTCATTTCCTCCTGGCACAGAAAAGCTGCACATGCCAGTCCCCAGGTGCTGTGCTTTCCTGGCCGAACGTGGCAGAAAAGCACACATCGGGCACAAGGTGAATCTGATGGTGGAGTGAGGCAAGGATATGGCTTTCCTGCAGCTTTAAGGGAGGTTCTTTTCACCAGCACAGAGCAGCAGGAAAATCTGTGTTCAGAAAAATTGCCGCAAGGCACTTCTGCGGTATTTTTAGCTCCTTGACCAAAAAAAAGAAGGGACTTAAATATCAGACCAGTCTCAGTGGGAGATAAGTGGCAATGTTCTGAGCTTCTTTTCACAATTTCAGTCCAAAAGGGAGCAGGGAGGTGGGGGCAGCCAGAGTGTGGGTGATCTGCTGCCAGCAGTGCCCCTCTGCCCATCCCCACTGCCTCCGGGCAGGCAAACACTTTTTGTAGCAATTCACACCATCAACCACAAGCTCCTGCAGAGCAATAAGGGGGTGGCTCACCTCATGTCAAGCATCTCCAGTCCCTCTCACCTCTGCCAGACTGCGCCCAGCAGCTGAACACTTTAATTCAAATCCCATGTTGCACAGGTGTGCCTATTAATGATTATTTAGTGCAACAGCCGCAACCACAGCACTGAGGTCCTGCTGGGCTAGGCACTGGGCAGGGGGTCTCTGCCACACACAGCTGACAGCCCAGGCTCCCCAGGTGCCCAGGAGGCTGGGGAAGGCCTCCCCAAAAAGGGGGATGTTCTTGCTCTTTTGCACTAGTGGCTGCAGCCCATAAGCACCGTGGTGCATGGGGCTCTCCGACATTGAGCCCACTGTGCCCCTAAATGTAGGGCTTTGAAAAAGCATTTATCCTTGCTAACCCTTCTACGGCCTATTTATTCCTGTTAGCGTGTAGCCATCACACTTTTAAAATAGGTGGTGGCTTGGTGGTGTAAATACAGATTTGCCTGCCCGCCCAGGAGTGATCTTCGGTAAGGAGTGAAGAAAAAGGGAGGGGGAAAGGGAGGCACACGGCTGTGCCACAGACACCCTCTGTGTGCTTGGGTAAGCCGCTTAAATTTGGCATGCCCCACATGCCAGCCTCTAAAATAACCTCATTCCCACACACCCTATTTCCTGGGTTTGGTGTTTTCCACCAGCACCGGTGAAGCTGGGTGCCCATCCTGCACCCTAAAGAGCAGCGCTCCCATGCCTTGATTCCCCCCATAATGGAGTGGGGACCACCCGGGTCCCAGGGCAGATGGCCACAGCATCCTCCACGCCCCCGGGTCAGTGAGGCGTGCGGCTTTCCCAGCCTGGAACACCACCTTTTCCGACCCTTCCCTGCCGGCCCAGCACAGCTGCAGGGGGCTGGGAAGCACAGCAGGAATGGGAGCATTTTGCTGCTGCCAGTGGCGCTGCGAGTCCTGCCAGGGCTCCCTGCGCCTGCCACAGCCCCAGACCCCCGCAGCCCTCCTCCCGCTAATGCTGAGTCACCCCACAGCTAGTGCCGAGTCACCCCACGTGGGTGTCCTGTTGAGTCAGGGTCAGGCCGGGCCACCCCATATTGCTGAGTAAAGGTTTCGGGGCTGTGGCGAGGGGCTGTTTTGCTGAGTCACGGTGGAGCAGAGTCCATGTGAGGCTGTTTATCAAGGGGCGGTTTTCCGTGCACCGCCCTGAGATTGCAGCTGCCGCTGTTGGCCCTAGTCCCACTTCTCGGGAAAATCAGAGAAATCTCCAGAAAGAGCCCCAGCTGCCCCCAGCCCATGGGCTGCACGGCGCCACGGAGGAGGGGGACATGGGTCTCCCATACCCGGGGGCAGGGAACCAGCCAGGGGTGGCTTGGAAATCTGGAGGGAGGGGAGCCTGGGTCTCACTCTCTTGGCAAAACTTGGTTTCCAGCTCCATCCCCCCCGCCTCCCCTGAGGAAGGGGGGTGAGCTGTTGGCACAAGGTCCTCCTTGTTGCATATGTGTGGTTTTCAAATCCAGATTTTCACAGTTTGTTCTGTCCCGCAGTCAGAGCACGCTTTGTTTTACACGTTTGTAGCTCTGAAACAAAGGAGGCAGCACGGACTGAAACGTTTACACAAATGGGATTTTTATTTGCTAACTCTGCCCTGCTGCCTTTCACGCCTCCCTTTTGCTCCCAGGGCAAATCCCCAGCAGAGCACAGGGCTGTTCCCCCACCCCTCAGCTCTAAGGAGCGTGGTAGGCTCTATGCATGCTGCCCCAAAATTTCAGCCCAGTGCACCCCTAACCCAGAGACCTGCTGCATGTTTTAGGTCGCTGCCTGACACTAAGTCTCTACTCACAAAGCCAGAAAGTGCCTTGCAGGGTGTTTGCCCTGTTCCCACTCCTCCTCCCTGCTCTAGTCCCAGCCAGGCCAGAGCTCTCTCCTTTCTGGTAGTCATGGGCTGGAGACGCTCATGCACTGCCACTGCGGCACGCAGATCCATACATCTGTAAAAATATGTATTGTAATCTGCATTTCCTATTTTTGTCATGCTGATTCATCTATATCTGAGAGATCTGCCTGCACCTCCATCTCCCACCATGCTGGTCTTCAGGGTTCCTGTGTGTGGGGTTTGCCCCATATCTGTCTATAGGACCCCCCAAAAGGCACCAGTAGTGCCAGTCTGGCAAACCGCTGTGGGCCTGCGCTCCCCACGGGGGTTCCCAGTGCACTGCACTCCCAACCTCCCTTTTTCCACCTGCATCTTTGATCTGGAGCTGGATTGTTTGATGCTGACGGCAGGAGCACAGTCAGTTCTGCCAGCTGGGCTGTGCTGGGCAATCTCCTTTGGTAAACACCAGTTAACCCACAGAGTATCTCTGCATATTCCAGTACTAATTGCTGCCTTCAGCTAGTTACTAAAGCAGTTATCACAGCCTTTTTTTTTTCTTTTTTTCCCCTGCCATTACACAGCAAGTCCTGGTTACTGAGTCAGCTTTCCGGTGCAAACTGGGCTGGCAGCTGCATTTTGCTGTGTCACGGTCCAAGAGAGACCATTAACCCCTCCGAGCCAGTGAAGGCTGGTTTTCCAGGGTGCTGCCTTCCCCACGGAGCTGAGCCAAGCCAAGCCGAGCCAAGCCAAGCTGCTGGGAGCTGCCTGCCAGAGGCCAGCATGGAACAGCACTTCCCACACAGGTTCAGGAGAGCTGACTTTGCACTCCGTGACTGCCCGTGTAACTAGACATTTCTGACCATGTATCTATTGGCAGAACAGGCTGTTAAGTGTATAAAGAGGAGAACCCTCCCCCCACTTCCCTATCGCAGATGAAAACACTGACCACTCCAAAACCTTCTGTTGTTGTTAACCATTCATCTACACCATTTCTTGACCAAGCATTTTCTCAGGGGTTGGGATGTGCTGATTGAGGCTTTTAAGCCCAGCAGGAACTATTAAAAGTATCTTGCCTAAGGCTATTTGGTTCATCTTTGCTAGAAATCTCCTGGGCAGTTTCACCGGTGCCCATGCACCTCACCCTCACAGCGAGTAGCTCTGGTACCACCCAGCTTGCTGGAAAAGCAGGAGACAACAGGACTTCTGGCAGGTATGGTGGAGACCACAAGTCTGACACCTTGACAAAATTCAAGCAAGATGTCCTGCTTACCTAGATGTGGGCTGACCTCTGCCTTCTCGTGGCCCGCTACACACAGCGGGAGTTGCCCTGGGAGCCAGATTGCTCCTTCCACTAAAAGCACATACCTCGTTCCCTACGCATCACTCCCAAGTGTCGACTTCCCAAGTTCTCTTCAGGGAAGAGATGTTCCCTCACAAAACTCTGCCAGCACATTAGCACACTCGGTGTCATTAATCTTCCCCACACTGCACAGCAACAGCATGGCAGAAGCAATACAAGTCCTCGCAGCACAGCACTGGATGGGGCCAGAAATGCCTCAGTCCAGCAACTGCAAAGATGATGACCCCCCACTTTCAGTTCTCCTTCCATCTCGCTGCAGGGCATCTGGGCCTTTCCGGGGAGCGGGGCCCAGTCTCAGCTGCTCCGTCCCAAGTAACCCTGACCAGCTAGAGATCAGGCAGCGTAAATCAGTCACGGGGCACAGCTTGCTTGCCTGATGGAAAACCCTACAGTGGAGGTGAGCTGCAGTAGGGACCTCATATTTTGTGACCAGCCAGGAGAAGGTAAAGCCCCAAGATCCACGAGGAGGAATATTGACTCCATGTCTTGGGGAAGTGTGGTTACGAGCCAGGACTTCTTCCTGGGAAGAAGTATCCTACTTGGAATGGCAGTGACATGACGAGACACCCTTTCTCTCTCTTCTCCCCAGTCTCACAACCACACCTACCACAACCCTGGATGAAAAGGAAGGAGGAGGACCTTTTGGATACAACCTTTATAGTGCCCCCAAGCATGCAGCCTCTTGGAAGAAGGCACGCAGGCAGGGAACAAAAGGGCTGGCTTGAGAGCAACCAGAAAGTCCTTGGTGAGGAACCGGGTGCATTACCAGAGCTGCAGAACAGAGATGAAAAGAGGGGCACGGCTCGAGGGCTGGATTTTTTTCATGTTATTTCATAAAATAAATAATATTATTCATTTTCATATCCTTATATATTCCCTACTTCCTTCCACCACAACTACAAGTTCCATCTGTGCTCCAGTTTCCCATGTCAAAACAGGACTCATCGAAAAGGACGGAAAATGTGAGCTTTAAGGAGTGATGCCAGAGGGAAATGCTCATTTCAGGGCCATCCCCGTGGCAAAATGGCATCAATGTTTTCAGGAGGGACTGGCCATGCAGCCCTGTGCTCCTGTGGACTCCGCACAGGAGTCCTCTCTCAGGGGATGTCTGGGGCTTTGTCACAGTTGCTTCAAAGGTGCAGACATCCGGACCCATTCATTTTACCCTACAGAAAAACAAGCAAGGCAGCAGCAAGTTGTCTGCAGTGGGATGGGGGTAAGAGTGGAACATGACAGCTTTTGCTAGCAAGCACTGTGGCTTTAAAAGACAAAAGCAAGACAGGAAAAGTCTGGCTGAGTCAGGGTGGAAGCGCTGAGTAATCCTTCCTGAGCACTGCACCGCACACCAGATGTCTGCCTGAGTTGAAAAATAAGCACGGAAGCATATTTCCTCCAGGACAGCTTTTGAACCTGCAGCATCAAACCCAAGCGTGGCCAGGTGTCGGTGCTATGAGAAGGAGATATGTGTGGCTTGGACAGCAGCAGCCACCAGCAAAGCCCCAGACAGGACTTGCTGGAGGGGACAGACAGATAATGCCACAGTCCTTCTGCCACCTCCCCAGCCTCTGCCTCCCTACCACCTGCTGCACGACTGCAGCACAGAGCTTTCTCACAACCACAGCAGCAGGGGAAAGGTGGCTTTTAAGTACCCTGCTCTTTGGGTTGAGCACAGAACGTGTGGTTTTCTGAAGTACAGCTGGCCAATGCATCATCTGTCCTGGCTAGCCCTGCTCCCAGCACAGCTACAGTTGGACAAGAAGGGCCCTGCTTCACCTGTTGACTGCCTCACTGACCACTTTGCCAGACAGAACAGCAGAGCAGCCAGCTACTGGCAGAGGCACCTTATCCAATTCTTTTTTCTCAAGCCAGAGAAATGAGTTGCCTTTGAAAGTCTCTGCAGACTTCCTCAGTTTCCCCCCCCAAGTCTCGCACGACAACTTTGCAGTTCACCAGCTACCCCAGCCGCCTTCTGGGTATCTAGGAGATGGAGTGCTATTCTCCTAAATTGCCTTGTACACAGCTACAGTAACAGCAGGGGCCAGTTGCCACACAAATCAGATGGCATTTTTTCAATGCACAAGACAGCATGGGAAGGATTTCACTGTGCCTCAGTGCTGGCACAGCCGTGCTAGCTCTGTGCAAAGTCACAGGGTTTACTCCCCGGTGCCTAGCACCGAGCAAGGGCAGTTCTAGTGCTCACAGACCAGAGCTGGTGCATGCACGTGCCACAGCAGCCAGATTACTCTGGGTGCCCATGACTGGTACATACCCCAGGGTGCCTGTGGTGCTCCCTGCCGTGCAGGGGGTATGCTCCTAACCGGTAGTGCTGAGCTCCCCACCCCACGGTCCGCAAATACGATGTTACCTGAAAGACTCCCTGAAGATGTGCACAGTTATGGGAAAGACGACGATTACACCCAAGCCATGCTAGAGCAGATGAAGGCGGGTGCTGTTACTGGCACCCCAGGGAGGGGGGTGCCAGGACACAAACTGGGCTGGAAGGAGAGGAGGTTGCCCACCCTGACCCAGGCACTAGCCCTGTGAAGCCACCCCTCCTCGTCCAGCCCTGCAGCCCCCAGCACAGCCAGCCCCTCTTGCAGCACGGGCACTGCGCTGAGAGGGTTGTGGGGAGCCAGGCACCCTTGACGGAGAAGTTACGGACAGCCTCTTGTTTGTGCTTAGTTATCAAAGTGAATCAGGTGACTTCCTTCTCGTCCCTTGGGGCTACAGGCAAGCAGGGGCTGCCAGCCAAGCTGGGAAGGGAAGTGCAATCGTGTTGCAAGAAGTTTGCACCGAGGCTGAGGTCAGCGGCCGGGCCGCTCACGTGGCCTGGCTGTATAAAGCTGGATGCTGAGCCGGGCTGCCCAGCTCAGAGCTTCGCTGTCCTGGGAGCAGCAGGGAAGGAGGAGAGCACGAGCAAGAAAAAACAACAGGCAAGCGGAGGAGTGAAACGACGTGGAGAAACATGGAAACTTCCCAGGCACACCGATCTGAAGGGTGAGAGTGGGATGGGAACCAGAGGGGATTTTTTTGCCAGAGGAGTGTTGTATTTCTCCCCTTGCTTTTAGGCACGCTGTTCCTGTTTCTGCTCTGCAGGGAACGGCATGTGCCTGCTTTCACCTCTGGATGGAGTCTGTCAGTCTTCCTTGCTCGGACAGCGTTTGGGATGCTAGTGCTCCCTGATTCCCATCCACGGCTCTTGGGAATGCTCTGCTCCTTTTCCTGCCACCCCAGGCTCCCCTTTTTTTCCTGGAGAGCTAAGATCCATTTTGCCAAAGGAGAGTGACAGCATTGCCTTCTGTTTTGTGGCTCTTCCACAGCATGTCCAGGGACCTGTCAGAACTGATGAAGGAAGCTACCAAGGAAGTGCACGAGCAGGCGGAGAACACGCCGTTCATGAAGAACTTCCAGAAAGGGCAGGTGTCGCTCCATGAGTTTAAGGTACTTTTGTAGCAGCATTACTTGGGGATGGGATTTCCTCGCCAGGAAATAAAACGTCAGATCAGATGGGGCTGTGCAGGGTCTAAAGAAGGGGGGGAGGATGGGGACGGCATGAGGAAGGAGGTCCTTTGCATTACAACTGTCTGGTATCAGCATCTCCTGTGCAAAACATGCTCTTCATCAAACTCCAGCATCCCAAGATCTTACCAGCTCCTCTTGCAGAAGGCAGCACAGGATTGTGCGTATCAGGATGGACAGCCAAGCTGCAACAGGATAAAAAAAGACAAAGAGCTGATGAGATTAAGGCAATTGCTTTTCTCTTTCCTCATAAATGCCTGCATGTTAATTACTGGCAATGATAGGTAATGGAGATACGACTATATGGAGATACTTGAGCAGCTGAAATGCCCCAAAGAGGGAGAATACTAAATTTACAGCACTCTAAGCAGCTACAGCTAGAATAATAGTGAGAAAGTGAGTATGTGGGATCATCTCTGGCACTGACCTTTGCAATGTTTCAGTTGTCACCTGGTTTATACCAGAGCTGATACTGTGAACATTAATAAGGGAGGCAGACTGAGTTTGAGCAAGCCATGTCTGCCACTAGCGTATAGAAGCTCGTTACTTTTCTTAAGATAAAAGAGAAACATTTGCAGATATTAGTCTGCTCTGACCTAGCTAGATACATGATTCCTGGGATCTGAGCTACATAACAAAGCCAGGAGCAAAAACAAAGCACACACCTGGGCCAGAAATTCCTGGGAGGCTATAGGATGTGACGCATGGACTTGCAAATAACAGCTAGTGATCCAACCTGTGGCTTAATTACTTTGTTGTTGAATTGTTCCTTAGCAAATAAATCCACAAGAGCAGGAAAAAGACTACTTATTTCTGGCAGGTTGCATCCAGGATACTTAGTCAAGCATAAATTTAATCTCACGTGCCAATTTCCTGCTGTTAGAAATGTGACATTGGTTAGGCAGTGAACTTTGAGACAGGCTGGCAGTAACATAAAAAGTCAGGCCCTCACAAATACAGCCCAGTTTCTCAGAAGATATTTACATACTGTCAGGGAGAGTGAGATGTGATGTGGGTTTTAAAAAGCAACGACAGCTTTCAACATTTCCCATTAAACCACTACTTGCCTCTGAAAACAACCAGTCACGTTATATTTTCTTAATTTGTTAGGCAATGCTCCTGTATTTTGTTTCTTTTCCAGTAAGCTGGGTAACAGGTTATTGTTTAAAAACCTCTGTTTTTGTTTACTCTCTTGGCAAACCTATATATCTACCCTGATACGTGACTCCCCAGACTGACTATTTGTTTCCACAACCAAGCCACTGCCTGTGTGCTTATCAAAGTCCTATTTGCTGGCACAGTGGGGAAAAGTTGAAACGGCAACTCCTTTACTGCAGAACTGACTGCTTTATGGGAGAGAAAACTTTCTCTCCTGTCTACCAGCATAACATTCCCCAAGCCCCCCACCCCAAACCCCACGCACCCGTACTGCAATACCTTCACGTTTTACCCTTTACTGCTGATAAGGGATTCCAGTCCAAGGAAGGGGTGCTGTGGCTGTACACATGAATACAGCCTCTGAAAAGAGTATGCCAGGGGAAGGAAAGAATACAGCCAGACTGTCTTATTCCACGTGGAAAAGCTGGCAGATAGAAGAGAATTGCGTAAGCTGGGGAAAACAACAATAACAGTGGTTTCAAAATTGAGAGGAGAACGCACAGCCTCGCAGCACTCCTTCACAAAGGCATCTGTCAGAGGCACGCTGTGCTTCCAGCCTCCTTTTATGTTGTCTCCTCGGGGCAACCAAGGAAGCAACCCCACTTGCAAGACCAAATGAGGAGAGCAGTGGTGTCTCAGTTCCCAGGATGGTGGGATGCCAACAGGATGAATACATTGAAAAATAAACAGGGTGTGTCATCATCTCCCAAGGCCCCAGCAAGGGAAGCCACATCTTGAGGCATTCAGATTTAAACAATGCACCAGCAAATATACCTTTGGGAATACCCTATTGACTGAGGGAACAGGGAGAATAGGCCAGGCATGACATAAGATGGCTCCAGTTTCCAGTACATCAAGCTGCAAGATCTTTAACTTAAAAGGTGAAGGCAGCAGCTTTTAAGGGCAGGTAAGACCAGTATCTTGCTGAAAAGGGCTTAGGTCTTACCTGATGCTGCCTCAAGCAGAAGGGGAAGAGCTAAAGGTGTCTCACTGCACCTTGCAGCTCTGTTTTCCACATGGGAAACCTGCAAAACTACAGTCGTGCACGACTGACTCACACGGGGTGTGCCCACAGGTGCCTTTCTTGTTAGCAGGATTTGTCCCTCAAACCTGAAGACGACAGACAGATGCACCTGTAGCTCATCCTCTTCCTTCTCTTTCAGCTGGTTACGGCATCCTTGTACTTCATCTACTCTGCTCTGGAGGAAGAGATTGAACGTAACAAGAACAACCCAGTTTATGCCCCTGTGTATTTCCCAGTGGAGCTGCACCGGAAAGCTGCCCTAGAGGAAGACTTGGAGTACTTCTACGGCAGCAACTGGAAGGAAGAGATCCCATGTCCTGAGGCTACTCAGAAATATGTCGAGAGGCTCCACTATGTAGGCAAGAACCACCCAGAGCTCCTGGTGGCCCATGCCTACACTCGGTATCTGGGAGACCTGTCTGGGGGGCAGGTGCTGAAGAAAATTGCCCAGAAGGCCCTCCAGCTGCCTAGCACGGGAGAAGGGCTGGCTTTCTTCACGTTTGATGGAGTCTCCAATGCCACCAAGTTCAAGCAGCTCTATCGCTCCCGCATGAATGCCCTCGAGATGGACGTTGCCACTAAGAAAAGAGTTTTGGAGGAGGCCAAGAAAGCATTCCTGCTAAATATACAGGTGAGTAACAACCAGCCAGCCCTGCCTGCCCACACCCTCTCTGAAACAAGATAATAGCTACAGAGTTTCTGGGAAGTTGTGACGAGCAAGCTAGTCAGATGGCTACACTTGTCCAACGTGGCAGCCTAGTAAAAGGCTGGTCTCCGAAAAGCTTTTCCTCCTCCCTCAGGGTTTGAATTCAGTCTCTTCCATGCACCAGTATTCAGATACGAATGAGGGCTTATACTGGGAGTGGGGATCACCACCCATCTGTCCTACCTCTATAGTATAGCTCCACAGGTCCTCTGTGCATGCTTACTAGCCACACAGGTACCTTGCTTTCCCTCCCATCAGATGGGCAATACCTGAGCTGGAAGCTTCTGAGAGAACCTGTGAAGCGAACAAGAAGCATGAAAGACATGCTCTTGACCCCACAGGCAGGTTATGTTTTGTGCAAAAAGTACCAAGAGACTTAGACTGAAGGCTTGTGTCTTCCTCTAGTTCTTAAAGTGCCTGGGGCAGGGGCAGGGAAGAGGTGGCCACCTAACGAGACAGTATTCCCTCTTCTCAGGTGTTTGAGGCATTGCAGAAGCTGGTGTCTAAGGGCCAGGAGAATGATCACCCCGTGCAGCCGAAGGCAGAGCTTCGCACAAGGAACATGAACAGGTCATACCAGCACGGTAAGCCACTTCCAAGGGCAGGTGTTTAACATTGCCCCTTTGTGGTTTTGCTTTCCTTCCTTTGTTGTCCTTTGTAAAAGCCACTGAGAAATGAGCATGAGATGCTTCTCCAGCCATCAGCAGCAGTGCAAGGTGCGATGGTGTGTGCAAAGCTCCTTCTAGACACGACTGAGGAAGGATGACACGTGGGCTCTCCAGAAATAGTGTCAGTGAGGGAGCTTTACAAGAAGAGACTCCCCTCTCGTCCTCTTAGGCTTTAACAAGGGCAAGGTTTGCTCGCCACATGGGTTTTGACCACAGGGAAAACTGGTTGAGTTCACAGAACTAAAGGCAGCACTTTTGGGCCCAGCAGATCAGCCACGGTGCTGTGATTCTGACAGAAGTTTCTTTCAGACACAGATCCCTATCCCAACAGCCTGTCCTTTTGGATTAAATCTCCCTCTGGTCACTTTTCTGCCTTCCAGAAGCATTTACTGAAAGCACTCCTGAAAGTGTGCTGGGTTTGCAGTGAACATCATTCTGGATGGTGCAACGTAACCAGCTGGGAAGTGGGGATGTGCAGGCTGCCATCAGTTTTGCAAGACTTAAAAAGCTCCACTGCTGGCAAGGGCCGATCCCGAACTGGGCAAAGCCCGAGCAGCAGCTGCAAGCAAAGCAATCCCTTTTCAGTCAGGCTTGTGACTGAGTGAGGAGTGGGCTCAGATGTTTACAGAGGAGAGTGGTTTCCCTGATAACGTGTGATGCAAATAAAAAAGCCCTTATAAATACCTACTGATTCTGAAACAAAAAGGGAGATTTTTCAGTGCATACGGGACTGAACCACAGTTTTCCTGTGGCAAAAAATATAAAGCAGACCTCATCTTACACATCTCTAGACAATGAAGCTTAAAGCTACTTCTTTAGGAAAGTGAGAAAAAGTTCTCTGTGAAGCTTTGCCATTCCTTTCCCAATATGCTCATAAAAGTAAGATTTTCAGAAAAGTTTGGTGTTGGATGAGGAATCCCATCCTGAAGTTACACTGAGAAAATTACCTGGAGTGCTGAGGACTGTTTAAGGTCATTCGATGCCTACGAATCAAACCAACGAAAAGCAGGAGACAAAATGCCTTTTAAAATTCTGACTTCGTTGGAGACAAAATGCCTTTTAAAATTCTGACTTAAGTATTTGGCTGTCTTCTGCACACATCAGGGGTTTGATGGAACTGGGCGGTGCATTTGTAAGCCTGTAAGGAGATAAGGGAAGAGGCCAGCACTTGCAGGTACTCAGATACAGGCAGGAGAGGTTGTGAGCCTTTGCGATTCCCAGGTCGAGCCTGCTGCTTCCCTTCCTCACTGACCTCAGGAGAGAAGAACCTGCTGCTGCCGCTTCCCCCAGCCCAACCAAGCTCTGGCCTTCCTCCCTCTCCCCTTGACAACTCCAGCAGGGTCTGCTCTGGCAGTGGGGAGAGCAAGCGATACCAGCGGCTTCTTGCCTCACCCTCTTCTTACCCACCTTTTTTTTTCTCCTTCCCTACTTGATCTAGGTCCAGCACCTGGGAAAGAAAGTGAGAAGACAAGTGGGAGACACAAAGACATGATGCCCACAACTCCCCTCGTGCGGTGGATCCTGGCGCTTGGCTTCCTAGCCATGACAGTTGCCGTGGGCTTATTTGCCATGTGAAAGAGCAGGACCTTCCTTTTCTTTGTGCCTTCCCTCATCCTGAACTAATCCACCTTTCCCAGTCCTCGTGAGAGAAATCCCCCCCGACTGGCTACTGTGATCTTGGCTCTGCCACTAATATTAGGAGACTTTTCTCCCCAGAAATCAAACAGAGTGCTGTAAGGGGGTTCAAAGTCTCTCTCATGCTTGGTGTCAGCTCTTCTCAGAGACTAACTTTACCACCAAAAACTATGGGTAGAAAAGGCTAAAAACAACAGCCAAGAATTGTCGTTGCCTTACAGAGTGCCTGCAAAATCCTACAGGATCAGAAACGCAGCTTTGACATGTGTCTCGCCTCAGAAATACGACGCTCCCCAGAGCTCTGTTTGCTCAATTTTTTTATACTGCTAGATAATACTGTGATCACTTTTTCTGTGGAGCCACACGGCTCCTGTGAGTTACAGACTGTTTTCTATGACACTAGTAGGTCTTTGTTAATTCTTTCTCCAATCATTTTTGGTTTTTAAAAAGCAGAAGACGGTTGTTGAAGATACAATGTCATCCTCTTGTCTGGTTATATAATTTATACACATAAACTTCAATGTAAAATCTTCAGGCCTGGTGGTTCCTGTTATTAAAGCCTTACCTGGGAAGAGAGGAGGAATCTTTCTTCCTCCCAGTTCTGTGTCTTTAGAAGCTGCTGCCCCCACAGCCATGACAATAGACGGAAGTGGGAGCTATCATCAGAGCCAGACTCTGCTCCCACTCAGTGCTAATAATAACCTGTTACAAGCTGGGGCAGGTTTCTTCAGCTCCTACACACTGGTCTCTATTTCTAGAAACCACACGAAATTCTGTGAACATATAAAGTATTTTTAAGGGGTGGAAGCCATATGCGAGAGCTGGCTGCTATTCTGTTAAAAGCAAAAGGTGATGGGACCCTCAACCTGTCAAAACAAGGACAGCTGTCCCTGACTGCTACCAGCTAAGGGTTCCATTACCAGACTGTCTTTGCCAGAACTTTGCCAGCACAAATCAGAAAAGCAAGTATGTCTTCACCACCCAGAAATGAAAGGCACAGTAGGTTTTGCTCCTACGAGGCAGGTAAATGAGAGACATCAAGCATGCACACCCTCACCTAGGTAACAAACCAACCCAACTTACTCCCAGGATTCAGCACACACACGGCATTGCTAAAGACACTCCAAACACACAGGACTGCTGGAGCAGCCCATGCATACAGCTTTCTTTCCCCTCTTTTTGCTGAGGCAGATATCTGCAGGGCTGGCTTTGTGGCCAGCCACTATTACGGCCATAGGCCCTATCTGCTTTGGAGGGTCCTCTAACACAGGAGTCACTGCAGGAGAGGGTGCAGTTTGGGTATGGCACAGCAGGCACACTGACAAGGCCATTACCTATCACCTCAGAGTCCCTTCCTCTCTTTCTACCAGAAAGCCTCTGTGATCAACCTGTCTCCGTGATGCCGTCTGTTCTGGTTGTGACCTTAATCCCAAAGACATGCTTTCCTACTGATCCGTTTTAACGATCAGCACTGAACCTGCTCAAACAGCAAGAATCAGAAGGCAGGTCCTGCTGAGAATAAGCAGTGGGAAAGATGGGCTGTCATTAATCTCAGGCGCTTCTCTGCCCTGCCTCCCTTCCAAAATCCCCTTTAATGCTTCTCTATTTGGACCCATTTGCCAATGCCTGGTAGAAAAAACAGTTAATTCTTTAAAAAAAAGATATCTGAAAAGCTGGGATATGAGCTTTAAAGCTATTAAAATACAAGAACATTCAAATTCATATTAAGTTCTACCTATTCAGTCCCTCTAACCCACTCCAACTAAATCATTATGTTCATTCAACCATGCTGAACAACTAACAAAACATTCCAAACACGCAAACAAATGCCCACGAGCTCTGAAATGCACTCCTGCCACACTCGGCCCCTCCTGCCGCTGAAAGAGATCATAACTGTGACCTCAAAGTTAGGAAACCTGGGTCCAGCCTGCTCACGGCAGAAGGGGTGTGGTGCTCTGGGTATCGCACGGCCATTGCGCTACCGCACGCTAGAGGACCCCAGACTGAGCTTCAAGCAGTCTTCAGAAGTAGAGGCTAAAGCTTTGCTTGTACTTGGCTGCGACACTGGTATCTGGTTTCTCTGCAATGACAGGATGGTCTGTTATTTTGCACCCGCCGCAGTTAAAACCTCCCTCGCACCGCACCGCGCCGCCCAGCTTCGTTTTCATCTCTGCTGGGCACGACCCCGTTTCTGAAGGGCCAGAATGCTGACGCGATGACCCGCCAGCCGCCCCCCAAAATACACCGCTAGTCACGAGACAAGCGCCCCGGAGAACACGCACGCTGAGGCGGCGGCAGCACCACCGGCAGCCGCCCCCGTTCGGGTGCCGCCAGCCCCGCTGCCCCGCCGGGGCCACCCCTGCGGCGGTGCGGCCTGCCTGCCATTTCCCCACAGCGCATCCCACCGCAACAGGCCCGGCCCGGCCCGGCCCCTCCAGCCTACAGCAACCTACCGCTCAGGGTCCACCACCCCCCGAGCCCCGCAGGCGGAGCCCCCAGCCGCCCCCCAGGAGCCGGCAGCAGTCATTCATTTTACCCTCGGTAACTAACGCCTCCGCCCACCCCTCGGCCTGCAACGCTGCCCCCGCCGCGGCCGCGCCTCCCACCCGACAGCTGGGGGCCACCGACGCGCTCCCCCCCCCCCCGCACCGCCACCGAGATCCCGCCCGCCATTTCGCCTCTCCCCTCCCCGCCCTTCTCCCCCAGATTTCGCGCCAAACCGCGCGCGGCCGGCAGGGGACGGCGCGCCCCGACCAATCTACGGCAGCGGCGAGGCCACGCGCTTCCTCCCGGGGCGGGGCGAGAGGACGGCGGGGGCCCAATCCGCGGCGGCGCGCTGCGGCCGGGCCAATAGGAGTGCGCGGGGGGGGCGGTGGCGCGCCCCGTGCGGCAGTTTGGTTTCCGCCGCGCGCTGCTTTTGCCGCGAAAAAGTTGGTGGCGGCTTCCCGCAGGTAGCGAGGTGCGGGGCGGGGCGGCGTGGGGTGGAATGGGGTGTCGGGGGTGTCCCTGGGGTTTTGGGGTGGGGGTGGAGGACGACAGGACCGGTGCGTGGGGTGAGTGCGGTGCGGCGGTGGGGGGGATCCCGTGGGACATTTGGTGCGGGGGGGTGGGAGGAGGAGGGGCCTGGGCCTGAGGCTGAGGCTGGGCCTGGGCCTGGGCCTGGGGCTGAGGCTGAGGCTGGGCCCGGGCCTGAGGCTGGGCCTGGGACGGGGCTGGGCTGGGGCTGACCGTGCACTCCCACCCCCGCAGGGGAGCAGTAGTCGCCATGTCTGGCTTCGACGACCTTGGCGTTTTCTACAGTGACAGCTTTGGGGGTGATGCGTCGGTGGATGAGGGGCAGGTTCGGAAGTCGCAGCTGCAGAAGCGGTTCAAGGAGTTCCTGCGGCAGTACCGGGTGGGCACGGACCGGACGGGCTTCACCTTCAAATACAGGTGCTGCTGCAGCCGCTTTTCTCCTTCTGCACCTTACCCACTCCTCTCCATGCTTCCACTCTGCTGTTAACCTCCTGCCAGCTATGCACACCCCAGAGAGACAATAGCCCATGTCAGCTTTTTTCTTGCCATAGGCTGTGAAGAGCTCTTTGTCAGTATAAGAAATTTTGCCTTTCCCATTTAGCCTTATAGGAAAACTGAGGTCTGGTGTTCTCCCAGATTTTTTGGCAGCCAGGCAGAGGTAGCAATAGAGGGATCCGCACTGCCAGGCTTGCACTTAATTGTGAAATTCAAGGTCTGTCTTGAAGTTCTAGTGCTTTCTGGTCTGGAATTTTGTCTGTATCCATTAAAATCGGTGCAGCACTGTCCACGTGTGCCTTCTGAGGCTGGGAAGGTCCCTTGACCATCCCTTTGCCTGTGCAGCCTGGGGACACACCTGTAGAGCATGAACACGGAGATGTATCATGCCAGGGCTGGAACAGTCTTTCACCTTTCATCTCTGAATTTCATGGATCCTTCCTGGCTTTTCTAAGGAGAACATTGCCTGCTGTGCTATTACTTTGGTGTCTTTAAACCATATTTTAGGTATAATAGTGTATTATCTTGTGTAGAAGTTTTCCAATTGCCTGTCTGGTTGTTTAGTAAACCATTAGTGCTTTGCATTGTGACTGCAAGCCCTGGTGTCCCTGGTCTTTCTGTCATTTTCTGTTAAATTTCAAAGTGGTTTTGGGTGAAAGATTTGCCCTGGTCCCCCTGTGCTTCTCTTGGCATTCTCTTGATTTTCCCTGTTTGCTTTCCAAACCAAGGACTCCCTTCAGAACCTTTCTTCTCTTCTCCTTGCTTGTCATAAGGTCACTGTGGGTGACTGCTGCTTTCTGCCCTGCAAACCGCTTATTGCCTTCCAGGGATGAGCTTAAACGCCACTATAACCTGAGTCAGTACTGGGTGGAGGTGGAGATGGAAGACTTGGCCAGCTTTGATGAAGATCTTGCTGACTACCTCTACAAGCAACCAGCAGAGCACCTGCATCTGGTAAGGGTGGAGGAGGCTGGCAACCTGGCATGCTGACGTTGTCACATCGTGAGAGCAGCTCTGACAATATACTGTAATATACCTGTAATATCCTAGTTATTCCCTTTCTAGTTGGAAGAAGCAGCAAAAGAAGTTGCAGATGAGGTTACCCGTCCTCGTCCTTCAGGGGAGGAAACTCTCCAAGATATCCAGGTGATGCTGAGATCAGATGCCAATGCAGCCAACATCCGCAGCCTGAAGGTGAGGTGAATAGGCTGTCACACTGAGCAGTGAGTGACAGGGCTTCCTTGTGTGTGGTCGTGATTGCAGGAAAGCTTTTGGTACTTGATTGTGTAGTTCAGGACATGGGTTGTACATTAATTCACAAGGAGAGATACCCTGCAACTTAAATCACACTGCAAACGACTGTTATTGCTGGTCCCTGCTGCGGGGACATTATTGCTGTTGATGATGTTCTGCATGGAGTGTTTTGTTCTTTCCTCTCTTGCTTTGAAATCAGCATGGCTTAAGTCATGCCACATTCCTCTGTTGCTGCAGAGCAGAAGAGTGACATTGTGCAGGCTTTTTTGTTCTGGTACTTTAGTCTCATGAATGTGGGAAGTGTGGCTAAGAAAGAACTGTGTTTCTTTAGCTTCTATATTTTCCCAGCCATCCTCCAGTGATGACTTTCTCACCTTTCCTTTTCCTTTTCAGTCTGACCAGATGTCCCACCTTGTGAAGATCCCTGGGATCGTAATTGCAGCAACCCCTGTGAGAGCCAAAGCCACCAGAATAGCCATCCAGTGCCGTAGCTGCCGCAACACCATCAGCAACATCGCGGTGCGCCCAGGCCTGGAGGGTTATGCTCTTCCCAGGAAATGCAACACGTAAGGGCTGACATGGGGATACGTGCAGCAGGCTGGTGGGGGAAAAAAAGACTGTGCCCCCTTCTCTTCCTCCCCCTCCATCCCATGAGCACCGCAGAGTCAGCTCCCTGTTGCACCAGACAAGCATCTGTGCTGCCTTCTGCCTCCTCCCTACGTTTTGCCCTTGTGGCTGCATGCACCTGTGGCTGGCGAGTTTTAGTTCCATACATCCGTGGTCACGCTGGTTTTGATGCTGCCTGACCAGTGCTGCAAGCAGTGTTGAGCAGCCATGTCCAGGGAGTTCTTTTTATCTGTAGGGCATTTTGCCTCGTGTACCTAAAGGTTCATTCCTGCCTCTAGCTGTCCCATAATGCTGTGTTAAGCTGCTGTCCTTTTTCAAACAAACTTCTTTCTTCTGCTTCCCCCTCTCCAGGGGGCTGTTTTGCGTTACCTTCTGTAGGGATGCCTTGCTACTAACCTTCAAATCCTGCTTTACAGCTCTGGATGCCAATGTGAACTGTGAGCATGAGGCTGCCGCTGTGCTGCAGCTCCTACGCCAACTGAATCCTAGTGGGTTGCGTCTTCGAGCTCATGCCTGCCAGTATTATTTTCTGTGGCTTACCTATAATGCAACTTGAGAAGCCTTTGGGATAGGGATCGTTCCTGCACGTAGTCTGTATGGCACCTCACACCTGATCCTTGACTGTGTGAGTGCATCTGCACTCTTGTGTTACCCTCCCTGAAAGCTCTGCGTGGAGTCAGGCATCGGTAGTGATGTACTGAGACAGCAGCAGGACACGGAGGTGCTCCTTGTCTCGGAGAGCTTGTAGTCTAGCAAGGCAAATGCGTCTCGAGAGACTGAGAGGTTGATGGCAGCCTTGTCACATTGCTAATTGCTTTCTCACCAGAAACCACTTAACATTTGCTTTGTGTGCGAGGTCATAAAGAAAAATGCCCTGCTGTGTTGCTGAGCGTATACTGTTACCTTCTGTGTAATTAATGAATTACCTTCCTCCCTGCTTTTAGCTTGCAGGGGACAGGGGGAAGGCAGGGAGAGCACTCAGACAAGTATCACCCTGTTTATGGCTTGTTCTCCTGCATGCTTTCGGCAGCTGTTGACAAGACAGGGGGCTTGGTATGGCCTTGTGTGACTGCCATTCTCACCTGCTGGGCACTGCTCAGGGGGGCGGCTGCTCTGGGCTCTGTCACTGCTGTCCCCTCTACAGGGGGGCTCCCAGGGGTGGCTCTTGAGTGCCAGCAACTTTACCTGATTGATCTCTCCGCACAGAGAACAAGCTGGCCGCCCAAAGTGCCCGCTGGACCCCTATTTCATCATGCCAGATAAGTGCAAGTGTGTGGACTTCCAGATCCTGAAGCTGCAGGAGTCCCCAGACGCTGTGCCACATGGCGAGATGCCCCGGCACTTGCAGCTGTACTGCGACAGGTACCGGCGCCGTCTCCCCACCCTGGCCCCGCTGGGTGTTGCTGGTGCCATCCTTTCCCCCACTAAGATTCCTCTGCTTTCCCCTTCCTCCTCTTAGGTACCTGTGCGACAAAGTTGTCCCAGGGAACAGAGTCACTATCATGGGCATCTACTCCATCAAGAAATCTGCCCAGAGCAAGAACAGAAGCCGTGACAACGTGGGCGTGGGCATCCGAAGTGCTTACATTCGCGTGGTGGGCATCCGGGTGGACATGGAGGGCTCAGGTGAGGGCTGCTTTTGGTGACCTGGTCTGTGTTGGTGGCTTGGCGTTGGGAGAGGCCCCTCCCTGAACAAGGTGGTCCCTCAGCAAGGACTGTGTGAAATCACAGCCTGGATCCTTCTCCGCTGCTTAGATGGCAGAAGGTTCAAACCAGTCCAGGGGTCTATCTTGCCCTGGATGCTCTGCAGTAGTCTCCTGTATGACTTTCAGTGATATTAAATGAGGCTTCAGCCTGAGTTCTCCAGGGTATTTAAGTGCTTTTATCTTATTGATCATAGTGGGAATCTACTAAGCCATCCCTGAGGATCTGGGCTGCAGTCAATAGTTACAATTGAGCTATGTATTTAAAACATGGTCCTGACTGTAATTCTCCCTCTGGTTCCTCCAGAGCTGTTTTGCCCAAGATCCTTCCTTTTCTCCTACCAGCCTCAAAGGACACAGCCTGCCTTGCTGGGATAGCAAATGCCTGCCCTCTCCACCCTTTCCACTTGGTGGCACTTGGCATGATCTTAAAGAAGGGATTTTGGTGGTGGCAGTGGGGGGGGAGTAGTGTCATTTACTTGAAAACATCCATTTGTTTGCTGTTGCATCACTCTCCTCATCTGTGTACAGGACATACCTTTGCTGGCTCAGTGACCCCTCAAGAGGAGGAGGAACTTCGTCGCCTTGCTGCTATGCCCAACATCTATGAGACTATTGCCAAAAGCATTGCTCCCTCCATCTATGGCAGCACCGACATCAAGAAGGCCATTGCCTGCCTCTTATTTGGAGGCTCTCGCAAGAGGTGAGGAAGAGTCATCCTGGTGGAGAGAGAGTGGTGGCGTGGTTGTCATTTATCCACAAAGCCTTTGTACAGTCTTCTGGTGGTGCTGCCAGCCACCTGCCACTTTGTCAGCAATGCTTGAAAGGCTCACCCATCTTTCCTGCCTCTCTTCTTCCCACCCTGTCACTCCAGGCTCCCGGATGGGCTGACCCGCAGAGGAGACATCAACTTGCTGATGTTAGGTGACCCCGGTACAGCCAAATCGCAGCTGCTGAAGTTCGTTGAGAAGTGTTCGCCCATTGGGGTAGGTGGCTTGAGGGTGCCCCCTTGTAGTGCAGCTTGTTTCTTCCTTCTGCTCCTGGCATAGCACCAAAGACTAGACGGTGGTCACAGCAGATACCTGCCCGTGCATCCACAGCTGGATCAGCTGGCAGAGGTGCAAACTGCCATTTCTGGTGCTATCTTGGAAGAGGTGGGGTGCAGGACAGAGGGTGGAGGAGGGAAGGGGGAGCAGGTAATGCCTTTCATTATGATATGAGCCAGGCTATTTGCAGACATCAAAAGACGTGACTGGTGCTGCTGTTTATTGTTGAATCTTGATCAGTGGAGAGGCTGGCTGGTCAGGACAAATGAAGTTGACTGCATCTCAGGCACGAACCTCTAGGCTGAACCCAGGCATGAAATTATACTTTCAGCTGTGCTTTCTTGTAGTCTCTATTAAACTCAGCCCATGACTACATTGTTTCATCGGCAGGGGGGGAAACAAAGCTAATGCAGCAGCCCACCAAACAATGAGTCAGTCCTTGTTCTGCACTGAATACCTGTATTTGTGTGTCTGCAAGCCATCTGGTGCGTCACAGCTGCTTAGTCCACGGGCTGGGACTAGGCAATAGTCTTGCTCTGTACGCAGCAGGTCTGCTTTTTGTATGTGCTGAGGGGTTTTGCTTGAGGTCCTTGAATTTCCTCCAGCAGTGCTGGATTTGGCAGTGCTGGAGGTGCTCCGGAGCCCTACAGCGGCTGACGTGCTGTCCCCTTGTCCTGCATGCTGCTAGGTTTACACCTCAGGGAAAGGCAGCAGTGCTGCCGGCTTGACGGCCTCAGTGATCCGCGACCCTTCCTCCAGGAGTTTCTTCATGGAGGGAGGAGCCATGGTGCTGGCAGATGGGGGAGTGGTGTGCATCGATGAGTTTGACAAGGTACCCGTGGGGCTGCTTGTGTGGGAGCAGGGAAGAGAGCCCTTGGGCTGCCAGCTCCTCCTGGGAGAGCCCAGAGCTGCAGGAGAAAGGGCAACTCCTGATGCTGCCTCATTTTCTTATGGGGAAGGTCAGGGCATGGGGCTGCAGGGAAATCCTGGTTATGTCCTGTGCTCTTGGGCAGAGGTTTCTTGCAGAGCTTTACCTTGGGGGTTAGCATCAGTGGGTGTGTATCTGAGGTCCAGCAGAGGTGACTGATGATGACTTTTTTTTTTTTTTTTTTTTCTCGCCTCTTTTTTTTCCCATCTTGGATGAGAAGATGCGGGAGGATGACCGTGTAGCCATTCACGAGGCCATGGAGCAGCAAACCATCTCCATTGCTAAGGTGGGCTGTGGGTGCACATCACCCCAGGGCAGGAGCCTGACTTGCCACTGAGTTTCTGAGAGCCCAGCAACCAATGGTCATGCATCTTCTGCCAGAATTGCCTGTTTTAGTGTCCAGGCAGTGGTTTTGATGGTTACTGGTTTCTCTGATCTGAGACTGGTCAGCCCTATGTGTAGGCTTTGGGTTGTCTTCTCTTAGGCAGCTTGAACTTCAACAGGGCTGAAATGAGCTCCCTTTGCTCTGCCTGTCCTCTGCTCCTCTAGATTTAGTAGTTTGGCTGATGTCCCTGTGTCACAGCCTGATGTCACTTCTTTTTCTTCCTTTCCACTGTTCTCCACCCCCTGAGGAGATTTACAGAAACTGTCTGATATCCTGGTACCAGGTCTTCTCTCAAATCAGAGTTTCTCTTTGTTTCCACTGCTCAAGCTTGCTTCTTTTTTTTTTTTTTGGTAGCAGTTCTGCTCCCTCCTGTTTGTTCTGGCCCACCCTTCAGCTGTTCAGCTGGTGGTAACAGAGCACCTGCCACAGCTTTTCCTTGCTGGTCGCTCTTGCCCTGCTACCTGCAGACCTGCACTTTGCCCCCGAAGTTGCCCAGGGACACTCAGCCCCAGCTGCCCAGGTTCTGGCGCAGGTCACAAACCTAGGGTGGGGTCTTGTGTGTCTTTGCCCTTGGCTTGAGGTTCAAATGAAGTTACTCAGTGCTCAAGTCTTAGCTGAAGCCAGTCCTCCTCTAGAAGGACATGTGGGAGCCCCACATAGCTCCTGTGCTGACCCTTCTCCAATATGGAACGACTACAGAGCAACTGGATGCTACTTAAGGGGTTTTATTTATGTGCAAGTGATTGAGGATGAGTCCTTACAAACTGCTTTAGACCTTTTGCTATGAGTTAATAGCCTTCTACCCTGCTGTGACACGGTCATGGTCTTGACCCCATCCATTCCTCCCTCCCTCCGCAGGCAGGAATCACAACCACACTCAACTCTCGGTGCTCAGTGTTGGCAGCTGCCAACTCCGTCTTTGGGCGCTGGGACGAGACCAAGGGTGAGGAGAACATTGATTTTATGCCCACCATCCTGTCCCGGTTTGACATGATCTTCATCGTCAAGGATGAGCACAACGAGGAGCGAGACATGGTGGGTTGGGGCATGTGGGTGCAGTGGGGACTCATGGTGCCCCGTTTTTTGGGAGGAGGAAGCAGGGGGGTTCCTGCTGCCTGACTGCCTTCTGCTCTCCTAGACACTGGCCAAGCATGTGATGTCCTTACACGTGAGTGCCTTGACACAGACTCAGGCGGTGGAGGGTGAGATCGAGCTGAACAAGCTGAAGAAGCTCATCTCCTTCTGTCGGACGTGAGTGAGAGGCATGACCTTTTGGCAGCGCCCAGGCTGCCCAGTGGGAGGGAGGCAGCGGTGAGGAGCAAACCACGCAGCAGATGCTTGCAAGTGGTGGCACCCAATCTGGGTGACCTTTTTTGAAGTCCCGTCTCAAAAAAAGGGAAGCAAGAGCAGCTCATAATGGTGCCGCAGCATGGTGCAAGGAAGCGAGGGGTGTCTGGGGAACCCTCTGTGCAGGGGACCCTCCCCAGCGGCACTGCTTCCAGCTCCTGTCCCCCCTTGCAGGAGGTGTGGCCCTCGGCTGTCAGTGGCAGCAGCGGAGAAGCTGAAGAACCGCTACATCCTGATGCGGAGCGGCACTCGCCAGCACGAGCAGGAGAGCGACCGCCGCTCCAGCATCCCCATCACCATCCGGTGAGCAGCCCCGCCCTCCTCCTCCCCCCACCGAAACCCTCGGGATTGGGGTTGCATTACTGGGAGTCACCTGGGATAGCCCAGGAAGAGGGGGTTAGTGGGGTGCTGGGGTTTAGGGGAGCCTTCTGTGAACAGGGCAACATTGGAGGTGCCACGGGGGGGCAGAAGGTGGCCAGACCGGAGTAGGTGGGGGTGTCGGGTTGGGTGGAAGGAGAAGACCCCTCATAGCTACTGTAGAAAGCAGGGAACATCTCTTCTGGCTGCAGGCAGCTGGAGGCCATTGTGCGCATTGCTGAGTCCCTGGCAAAGATGAAGCTTCAGCCCTTCGCCACAGAGGCAGACGTTGAGGAGGCTTTGCGGCTCTTCCAGGTGTCCACCCTTGATGCAGCCATGTCAGGCAGCCTGTCAGGTGAGGGGGAGATGCTCTGTGCTGGGGGCAGGAGGGACATTATGGGTCTGGTTGCTCGCGGCAGGGAAGACAAGCTCCCCTCCTTTTGCAGCATGATCAAACTAGTAGACTGCAACAAGGCTTTACCGTTGGTCAGATTCTACTGTCTGTGCTGTATCTCCTTCCTCCAGAGGTCAGACCACACTGCTCCTCCTCCATCCAGCCACCTCTCCCACCATCCTCAGGGCTATTTAACTACTTAGCTGAAACGAGCTACAGCTGCACATCATCCATGTCAATCAAGGCCACAGCTGCATGTTATCAATGCTAATCAACCCACTGCCTTCATTCCTCTGCACCCTCCCAGGACCAGGCTGGCAGGGGGTGCTATGAGACAGGTGCTGGACCTGCTTTCTGAGCAAAGGCAAAGCACTGCTTGTGGTGGCAAGGGACTGTTATGGCTGTGGCTCACAGGGAGGGCAACAACAAATAGCACCGAGGGTCTTCACCCATGCTGGACAAGGGAGGGATGGTCTTGGCTCCCTGTGGTCCCAAGAGCAGAGCCCAGTGCTGGAGGTGGTTCCCCAACCTGTTTGTCCTCTTAACATATTTCCCCGTGGGGGTGGCAACTACATTTCCTTGGGAGGCAGCGTGGCACAAAGGGTTTGAAGGAAGCTCCAGCAGTCATGTCCGCATTCAGCTGTGTCTTTGGAGCTCCACAACCTTTGATGGTAGATTAGTTTATGGGTTTCCTAAAGTCTCAGACATGCTTCTTGTGGGACACACAGGAGATGGGCAGTGGCTTAGAGTGATGCCTGGGTGGCACAGGGAGTTCATGCAGGCTCTCCCTCCAGGGGCAGAAGGCTTCACGACACAGGAGGACCAAGAGATGCTGTCCCGCATTGAGAAGCAGCTCAAGCGTCGCTTTGCCATCGGCTCTCAAGTGTCAGAGCACAGCATTGTCCAGGACTTCACGCGACAGGTGGGACAGGGACCCTGCGGAGGGTTGGGCTGTGAAAGTGGGGACTCCAGGCTGCCGCTTGGGGGGTGAAAGCCATTCCCCAAGAGGTGGCTGAAGAGCGTTCTGGTCATACCTGCTTTTGAAGTTATTTGTAGGGAGTGGTGTGCAGTGTGATTGCAGAGTTTAAGGGAGTGAAGGAAGAATGCATTTTTCTGCAGAAGCACTGAGGTTTGGGGCTGTTTGGGTAGGTTGCTGTGCTACCCTTGCAACCAGAACCATTTGATTTATGATACTGGCTGCAGTCACACGTGAAATAGTGAAAGGAACATCGGCACCTGACGCCACAGGGCTCCTTCCCTTCAAAGAGGGACAAGCCAGGCTTTAGTGGAGGTTGCAGGTTTCTGCTGGACTCTAGTGAGCTTTCCACTGCCAGCTTATCTCCCCTTGTTCTCCCCTTTTCCAGAAATACCCAGAACATGCCATCTACAAGGTGCTGCAGCTGATGATGCGGCGGGGGGAGATCCAGCACCGTATGCAACGCAAAGTCCTCTACCGCCTCAAGTGACCTCCCCATCTCGCACTGAGAGGGAACCGCTGCTGTCTGACGCCTGCGCGTGTACAGGCAGTGCCCCATGGCATTGGAGCCCGCTCCTGGAAGCAGCTTTTCCTTGGGGAGCCAAACAGCCCAGGGCCTCCCTCTTGAACCAGGGTTCGTTCGCGGTGGTCAGAGTTCCCCTTGGATGCTTTGTCACTGTATCATGTTGGTGTTTCTCTGAATTCCAAAAGCTTTTCGTGTGTATTAAAATAAAAACTAGTATTGGTAGCCCAGGGTCTTTGGCTGCTCGGAATGACAGAGGGAACGTATCCCCTTTCCCCTTGAGAGGTAGTGCAGGATTTTGGCTGGAAAGGCATCCCTCCTGCTCATCCCATGTTACCCACACCCCAGCACCCCCCTGGGGACTTGCCTCAAAGCAGGATGCAATCCCATGGGCAGCACCAGCAGTCCTAAAGGCAGAAACTAATTTCTCACTCGGGGTTTGGTCTGTCTATTAAGATATAAATGCTGTTGGCACAGGCTGCCCTGTTGGGCTTTGGTGTGGGAAGCACCTTACCTGGTCACAGTGTGCAGCAGCTGCCGTCTTCCCAGTCTCCTGGCGGCAGCGGAGGAAACAGCCTGCTGTTCCAGGCTTCAAAGCTGCTCAGCTCTTCCCTCCTTCCCCTCTCCAAGGGCTGCAGCAGTCAAATGCTTTACCCTGCAGCAAAGCGCTGTGTGAGAGCCCTGCTGGAGGCATGGGCAGAGCCCCCCGTTTGCCCCACTGAGGATGGGGGTGCAGGGTGATACCCAAGAGCTGTGTGCCCTCATCCAAGTAGCCTCTGCCACCTTGTTTATGTGCTGACTGCTGTAGGGACAGTGGTCCTGCTCACCAGGAACCTCTCATGCTCTCTGCCCTGGGGTGGGCTTGTGCAGCCGCCAGTAGCCCTTCTGTATTTGCTGCATGACCTTGCGCTTGTCCAACCCTGCAGGTTTTTATCATTTCTAGCAAAGTAGTATTGGTTCTCTTCAATGTCCTCCTGCAGACCTAAGGTGCAGGTTGTCCCTTGCCAGGCACCTGGGGGCCACTGCCGGTGTGTGAGATGGTGAGGGACTGAAGGCAGTGAAGTCTTGGGCGTTGCAAGCGAGCAAAGACACTGCAGGTGCCAAGAGGCTGCTGCTATGTCTGTGGGTGACCTTCAGGCTGAAAAACACCACAGGAGAGGCTTCGTTAGCAAAAGAAACGTTCAGGGCCAGCAGAGGGTACCAGAGCCTTGAGGATGCTGGGCTGCGGTGCTGCATGCAGCGCTGCTCCCTCTGAGAGCAGGAACCAAGGGGTCCCTTGTGGGAGGGTGCAGAGTGTAGGGTACCCCCAGCCTGGCAGCTGTCACACAAGGACTAGGCTCCACTGCAACCCTTGCCGGGGGGTTCAACAGCATCCTTCTGTTTCTGCACGGCTCACAGTGCACTCCTGATGGGGCTGGAGGTGGTTATGAGGTCGGGGGTCTGTCTAGAGGGGCCAGGGTCATGGTGGCCCTGGTGGGACTGGCTGCACATTCGAGAAACAACCTCCTGCTCTTCATTGTCTAATTTTTCGGATGGGGCTGACCACAAAGAAGGGCTGGAGGGGTGAAGAGGCTGTCCCAAAGGCTCCCAATAGGATAGGCAGGGACAGGTCTCCAGAAACCTCCCCTCAGTCATTGTATTGCCTTGTATTTTCCCTTTAAAAGACTCCTCTTCCCACACTGTTCCCTGGCTAGGAGGTAGGGCTGGAATAAGAGAAGGATGATGCTGCTCTGTGGAGAGGATCAGCTCCATTGAGGAGAAATAAATGAATATGGGAGTAACAGGGCCACATTCTCACCTGGAGACTGGAGTTCCCCAAACCGCCAGTGTCTATTTGAAAGCATCCTGCCCCCCTTGCAGGCTCCTGTGCCCCTGATCAAGCACTTGATATTGCAGCATCAGGAGGTTAAAGCAGGGTCAACACGGCCCCATGCAGCAGCGTGGTGTCATGGCTGTTTTCCTGCCACATGCTGTAGCCCACTCAGTGCTGTTGTAATGGCCCTACGGGTGTCTCAGCCCCTGCCACCCTTCCGCAGTACCTCTGTCCTTGCTTTGGAAATGCTGGCAGTGCCTGTCTGTCTGTGGTCCTTCTTCTGGAGGTGCAGCAAGAGCAAAGCAAACGAGGAGGTGAGTATGGGACTGATACCCACAGCCTGCTGTTAATGCTGCATCTGGAGGAAGATGTGAGCCTCTGTTTCCAGGCTTGGAAAGAGCACCCAGCAATGGGAAGAGGCTAGGTGGGCAGAGAGTGTGCTGGGAAAGGGACTGGCAAGTGGAACACAGTGCAAACAGCTCTGTTTCCATCACCCTTCTTGTTTCTTTCCTTCCTCCCTCCCTCCCTCCGCAGACATCATCCCAGCCTTTCTTCATGATCTTTGCCCTGTGCTGGAGCAGTAGTGCATGGGTGGATTTTGACTGCTGACTGCCAGTGGTGCTCAGGTGGTGCTCACAAGTTACAGAAGAGCCAGCGTCCCAAGGTACATCAAGCTATGCTGGGTGTTGGCAGGTGCAGAGGTTGGAAATTTTTGGGGGGTTGTTTTGTTGTTTTAATGACATGATAGGAGGCAGAGGCATGTTTCTGTGATGATGATCAGCATGATTGATCTCTTCGTGCTATAAAATGTGTTGATTATACAGCACAAGGTTATGTAAGTGTACGTACAGTTTGAGACATTGTTTAGCAACTAATATATGCAGCTCTATCACAAGAAGTGGAGCTGGGATGTGTCTAACTCCGGTATCATCTTGGAAATAGAGATCATTGATTAGTAATAGCTTGTTTTGAACATTGCACTGAAGATGGAAATTTTGTGGGGAACAGTTGGGTAAATGCTTGGCAATATGTACTTGACAAGGGGTCGGTGGTCCTCCTGGTGAAGACGACCAGCTTTTTCCTCAAATGATAACTACTTGATGAAGGATTGGTCATCCTCCGGATGAAGGTGCCTAAACTTTAGTCATCCCTGAGGTTCTGGCATGCTGAGACTTGGGACAGAGTCCCTGTCTAGGTGTCCTTCGGTGACCAAAAATACTGTTCTCAAATCCAGTGCTAACAGAGAGAGTAAAACCAGCCAGCCTTAGCCACTTCTCATCTGACCAGTGCAGCGTTCCCTTGCCTAGCCTGCTGACCTGGCCTTGTCCTTTACCTCAGTGCTATGGCACCAGCACAGGAGGCCCCTTCCCCACCCTTGGCTGGTCACCTGGGGTAGTACAGCTGGATGAGTGAAACCACCACAAACCAGGCAGCTGCCAGGGATGCTCAGGTGCCTTTGATTCAAAGCTTGGGCTGGTGTAGGAGCCACCCACTTCTTGCCACAGTAATGGCCCCTGAAGAACTTGCAGATTACATGTGATTCTGTATGAGAGGTGTTCATCCCTGTGAGCTGGGAGGAGTTTCTCACTCCAAACAGATCCAGTGCACTGGGCTTTTGCCAGCCTTTTTGGATCTCTGTGGGAGGGCCAGGTTGGGATTCATCTGACAGGTGTCAAGAGCTGTGTCTGAGCAAGGTGCTCCATGTCAGTGCAGGGGGGTGAGCGCTTCCAGACAGCAAGCTGTTTTATCCAAAGTAAATGTTTAAAAGAAACCAGAGAAGCTGTGCCCTAGTTGCATTTGTTTTCTCTCTGTTGACTACAAAAGGAGGTCAGGGCAACTAGACTGAGTAGGTATTTTTGCATCATAGGCATCTCAAACTGGGGAGATGTGCGTGTCCTTCCCCCCTGTGTGCTGCACCGCTGTATTGGAGAAGGGCTTTGGTGGAGGCTTGCTTTGGGTGGCTAACTTTGGGGCAGCTTCACTAGGTTTGATTCTCTTTCCTCTTACATCAAGCTCATCAGAATATCTCTCTGGAAATTCAGTGGAGCTCCACTGCTGTAAAATCCAGCAAAGCTGAGTCATCACATCTGCACTGCTCAGATCTCTTCCATCTCTGTGTAGGATGAGAGCTGTTGCAATGCAACAACATAACCTCTGAGAGTGTTGTGAGTGTCACTTCCTCCATAAAATAAAACAAAACTGAACTGCAGAGTCCTGAGGGCTATTGCTCAAGGATGTGAGATAAACACTGGCAAGCAGAATATGCTGATATGGGCAACGTGAGAAACTATCTGAGCTGGTCCACCAAGCACTGACCTCAAACGAAGGAAGCTGGAGCTCCTTCCCCCTTTCTGCTACTGACTTGCTGGGCTAGTTAAGCAAGCGACTTCATCTCCTTGCCTGTCCTGGGTAATAACCTTTTTGGAGCAGAGACCAGCTCTTACCATGATTTTGTGTAGTGCCTGGCACAACAGTAGCCCAGTCTCAGTGGCAGAGTCTATCTGCTGACATAAATAACATTAACACATTCTAAGGCTTCTCCAGCCATCACGAGGCTGAGAACTGATCTCCTGGAGGCAAAGAAATCCCCGTGGTTTCTCTGGACAGTGCCAGAAAAGACCAAGAGACAAAGGGAGAAGTCTCTGGGAGGGAGACCATGGTGCAGTGATGCCATGCTGCAGCAACGCCATGCTGCCATGACATCGCTCATGTGTCGTGGGTCTGGGTGTCTGTGATGTGGTCTGCTGGGCAGGGGTGTCTCATGCTGAGTTTCAAGTCCTTCAGGAGGTTTGACTAACAGCCCGTATCACCTAATTCTGGGCTAGGTTCCTTCAAAATCACTCATTCTCCCAAAGCTGTGTTGTACAAATGCCCGCTACTGTTCTTTCTCCCATTTTGCCCATCCCTTTGCAACATCCTTTGCTCCTTATTGCACACCTGCTCCAGGTTTCTCCCAGCAATGCCAGCCAGTCCATTTTGTCCTCCTCCACTCCACTGCATGGCTCATGCCTGCTCTCTTTTCTCCTCTGCATGGTCATCCCCTCCTATTCCCCTTCTTGGCCATGGCGCTCAGACCCTGGCCACCTTGCAGAGTGCCCAGCACAAGCCTCCAGCTTCTGTTTTCAAGCCTGCTGCCTTCACAGGCAGGCAGGACACTGGGGCATAACATGCTGGATCAGCTTGCAGGGCGGCCTGTTAGGAACGTGACACCAAGGGACATGCATCAGAGAACGTCCCCTGGACCATCTGCTGCTTCTTGGCTGTTCCTTTCCTCCCTGCCCTTCAGCTTTCATCCAGCCAAGATGCGCCACCTCCTCTCCCTGTTCTTGATCTTTACCTCATGTCACCGTCCCTTTATTTCTAATGGTTTGTTTTGGTTTTTTTCCTTTTCTCAGACTCCTGTGCAGGCAATTTGGCCAGAAAAGACAGGCAACACTGGATTATATATATATGCTCTTTGCACCACACACTTTTTGACCCTCAGAATGAAAGCAGAAGCATTATCCTGCCTGCCATGCTCCAACTACCCATGAAATGCTTGCTGAGTCTATCCACAGCTGGCCACATGCTGTGCACTCATCAGCATCCACACCTCTGCAGTATAAATAGACATCTATAAATAGATATGTAGACATCTTTCCTTTCTGGAAATCCTTCACTTGATGGAATCTGTCAGGTCTCAAACTGCATCTGGTACTTTGTGGACTCTGTCACAAGTGATCATAAAGATGAACTTCAGCATATCGCTAGAGCTACAGAGTTAAACACACAGCGCTCAAGATATGTATAAGGTTTTTAGAGCAACAGTTGAAAGGTCATCTAGCATCTAGTTGAAAGGTCTAGGTAATATTGCCATCCTAGACCCTCGCACCAGAATAAGGTGTACATCCACCATTACAAGTTATCTTCAATTTGTGTTTTGTAATAAGGAAGAGTTTTGTGGTCTGACCAGGAGTGCAGGGACTGTCACCGATCTGGGAAGTTTGCCACCCATGTGGGTCCAGCAGGTGAAGGGTGAGCGCCCAGGTTGGGAAAAAACAAAGGACACAAAGAGGGGAACAGCTCTCCCAGTACCATGTGGCTCTCACAAACTGGTCAGTGGCAGAGCTCTACGTACTTGATGCTCAGTCCAGATCTTCCAGCAGCACAATTGCTGCAACAGGGGAACCACAATGTCTGATTTACCTGGCTTCTCCTGAGTCAGGCAGTTAAAATATCATGGTTTCCACAGTAACATCACTACTGCCACGCCGCACCAACGTCACTTTACTGTACCCTATTCAGATGCAGATGCAACTTCCAATAATAGATACGTCACGTGGAGAGAGGGTGAAGACCCTAGTCTTGAGTTAAAGTGAAACCTGAGTTGTTGTGGTCAGAAGGACCCTTTTGTCCCAGCTTACCTGACCTCCTGCATGACACAAGCCCTAGAGGTCCGGCCAAGGAGCCCAGCAATTGAAGCGCTCCATGGGAAAAAGCAAATTCTCACTGGCTGCCTTCATGTGATGTAAAATTGATTTGCTTTCCAAGAGGCTGGAAAACTCAGGATTCTAAAATGGCCAAGAAAAGTTGATCCCAAAGGCCCTCAAAGTTTTCCCCAATGAACATCACCAATTGGTATGAAGGCAAAGCGCAGAAGCACATGTATTCATACCCAGGACCACACAAAACAATCATGTGTGGTCATGCGGAATCAGACAAGACAGATCCACACCTGTATTTCACGTGACTTGGCAGGCATATTGCTGCAGTGCCTCCCCATGCCATGCTATTTGACTGTTTTCCAAAACCTCAGTGGAGAAACCAGGACTTCTGCTCTCTTGTCTCTTGCACTGGAGAAAAGGGTAACATGAGGTCAGAGAACCAGCTCAGAAGGAGAAGCCCATCATTTGAGTCCTTTCTCTATGAGAAAAAACAGAAGACCTATTTGTTTGTGGTTCATGCTGCAGCCCCAAACCCAGAGACACACAATTTACTGTCATGACCCCGTCACCTTTCTTGCTCCTCAGAGGATAAAATGGTTTCCTGTTTATTCCAATGGGCAGCTGTTGTATCCCCAGGAGAGAGCAGCGCTCATGGTTAATATGGCTGATGTCCAGATAGGTTTCGCAGAAGTTGCTCGTTTGTTCACTGGGCCATCCAGCAGCTGCTGAACGTCCTGCCTTTGAGAACAGGAGACTCCCAGGCAGTTCTCAAATGCTTGAGCATGGGAGAAGACTTGCTCCCCCTACACTGGGATTGGCAGGCAGGAAAGAGGTACCGAGGACATCTTCAGCTTCTGCCATGTGCTGGAGTATGTTGGGAGCTGTAGGGCCTCCTTCACCTTCTCCACCTGGTTGATCTGTGCCCCAGGGATGTTCTGCATTATCCATGGGAGAGCAGAGGCAGTGCGCTGTCTTGGGGTCTCATAACCTTGGCAAATGCTGCTAGACATGAGGCGGGGTTGCCAAAGCTATGAGGCATCCAGGACCAGGGAGAGAAAATCCCTGTAGTCAGGGCCTAGGCAAAAGAAGTCTGGGGATGTGGGCAATCCCTGGAAATCACTGGCGAAATATTATCACCATGGGAGCCACTCCTCGAGCTGCTTTTGTGGTCACTCGGACAAAGAGTGTCTCAGGATGTGGAGGATGCAGCCCCTGGGGTGTTCCCTGCCAGACATGCAATCACCATCGGCCATTTTTGGTCTCCTCCATCAACATGGAAGAGGCAGTTAAATTACAACACCCTTGGGAAAGAAGCATCAAAGACAACTAAATGCAGGAGAAAGACAAAGCTTGCTGCCTCCTGTGTCTGTGTGCTTCTCTTTTCAAATCAAAATCACTTTTCATGTTTGCTTTCCTTCTTTGCTTCTGCCTGGCAGGACTGTGTTGGCTGTTCATGTTTTTAAATGCCACAGTGACCCAGATATGGAACAGGCAGGTGGTGATCCAGGCAGTGGGCTTCTATCTAACTCTGCTTATGCAGCCAGCTATGAATTGCTGAAACGGAAAGAAATCAAAGCCTAATCTCCAGTGACCCATACACGGGCATCGTAGCACTGTCAGTCTGGAACTGGGGCACTGAGACACAGGCTGCGAAGTAGAGACATGGTGAGCTAGCCTAAGGAATCCATCGCGCCCTCTGGTGAAGCAAGCACTGGTGCCAACCCTGCATCTACTCACTGGCTTTGCTTTTCAGCAGCACCTACCGTGCGCATCTCCGGGCTGGGGAAGATGCTGGCTCACAGGCAGTGCAACGGCTGAGGGCTTTGGAGAACCCCTGTTGAAGTGGTAATTTGTTTCAAAGCAGGTAAACTGCCTGCTTATAGTGTAAGAAAGGTTCTGTCCTGGGTCCCACGGTGAGCAGCAAGAGGTAGGTGGGATCTGTACAGCCCAAATTGCTCTGAATGAGCTAGCTTCTCTGATTATTCTGGTCTCTTTTGTGGGCTCCCTTTATGTGAAGGTGACAACAGAGCAAAGGGTTGTTGGTGCAATCGAAGGCTGCCTGGACAGGGCATGTGAGGCAATCGATGGGTGCTGGTAGAGGCAAGGGAGGTGCAAGGCTAACAGTGGGGCTGCTGAGAGGCAGGAGGGGAGATCTTGTGTAAAGCATGCCTGTGCCTCCTCAGTCCTAAACTGGTTCCTAGTTCGAGCAGTGACTTGGCACCTTGCAATCAATAACAACATCTATCCTTTCAAACCCTTTGGTGGTAGAGAAGACTGTTCATCCTCCTGCAGAGGAAGGAGTTGGGACACAGGAAAATGGTATGTATTAGCCCAAGGTGCACAACAGTTAACAACAAAGAAGGACTAAAAAATCCAGCTTCTTCAGTCCTAGGCTCTGCTCATGGGGATTTCCTTCATCCTACAGATGCCACATCCACGGTATTTTTTAATCCTGCTGAACTCTCCCCTGCTCTTTAGGAAGCAGAGAAACATGTGCCATGACTTTTCACCTCCGTAATGTCCCCTTCCTTCTGTTGTTAGCTCTTTTTTGTTTTCCCACTTTCCTTCCATCTCAAGCCTTCCTCTCCTCGTGGGCTAAATCACAGCCCTCTGTGTGGAACACCTTTGCTCCACAAAAGGCCAGCGACACCATGAATAAATCCCCTCTGAAGTGTTTTGCCTGGCTGACCTACATTTGCTGCTGCTTTGATTATGTGTCCTCAGCAACTTTAATGAAACAAAAGCTAATTTTCCTGCTCATGCCATTCATACTGATTTGTGGCAGGACAGTCTTCCCAGTACTGATTTGCCAGGTTTTGCTCTCAGTCCCAGCATTAGCAGCAGTGGTGTGCTGTCCTGACCTCCATGCTGTTGTCCTGTCGCTGTCCCTTGCCTGTTCTCATCCTGCTTTGTGCTTCTCAGCCTGTGTCCGTTCCTGTGGTGCGTGCATGGCCTCATCCTGTGCATTTCCTCAGAGCCACCAGCTTCTGCTCAGCGATCACCCAGCCACCCCTCTGGGGCTCCCTCCACAACCCATTTGCTCCTTCTGCTGGATGCAGCACGCTGTGTGTGTGCGTTGGCTAGAACCTGTAGGAAGCCAAGCGATGGTGATGATGCACCCCTCCGTGCTTCCAGTCACAAGGAAGGTGGGAATGACCCCAGTTAAAGAGTTGCTCAGAGCTGTGATGATTGTTAGTGGTGATCACATCTATTGTAACAGGAGTTCAGGGAGAGTGTGGATCCGGGCCTTGCTGTCTGGAAAGAAGGGAGTCCCTGCTTCCGTGCATTTCGGCCAAATACGTTGACAAATAGCAGAGGTGAAGACTGTATTATGTTAGAGAGAAAAATGATTGCTGTGCTTCTCTGCAGAAGGTAAACGGGTTTCTGTTTAAGCGTAAGTTAAATATCAGAGGAATGATGATCTTACGAATGAAACACAACACCTCCGGGGGCTTATTCCTGTATCAGCCACTAATTCACAGTGTGACCTTCAGTAATTCATTCAAACTCTCTCTGCCTCGGTCACTTCTTGTGGCAAACAAGCCCAGTGACAGATTCCTTTCTTGTAGAGGTCTTGTAAGGACTATGCATCTCCACGAGATCTTACGGGATACATCAAAGGCAAAGCATTTTTTTCACCGAGACTGCATTTAATATCCTCAGTGCTGTAACATGCCACATTAGCTCACCAGTGCTAAGCCTGGAGCCTCCCACAGAGCCCGTCCCACTTGCCTCATGCAAAGGCGTGTGTTGCCCCTCCACAGCCACTTCTCAGCACAGTTCCTTCCTCTGCCCCTGCTTTCCTGGGTATCTTTTTAGCCTCCCTAACACCTCCTCCCTTGCCATAGCATGCCGGTCTTCAAAGAAGAGCCCTTGCCTCAGCACAGATGAGCGCAGCCAACCATTTCCCTTTAAAAGGAGATGTTGCCTCAGCAACCAAAGTTTTGAAGTTGGGCAAAGTTCTGAAAAAAATCCCCCAATTGTGATAGGAAATGACACTTGGGAACAAATGTACCATGTTGCCATGGCAGCCTGAATACTTGCATGGAACTTGGTGTTTTGAAAATATAAAAAGACCGTGCTTCAAGCCAGTCCAACTAACTTAATGCCTTTGTCAGGTAGCTGCACACCAAGTGTCTGGTGTTTACATTTCATACCTGGCATGTGAGTGACTCCACTTCTGAAATGGAAGTAGCTTCTGCTCTCGATCTGACAGAGGACTTTGCGAGACTGCTGGTTTTTTCTGGGTTGCCTTGGCTGTTATTGATCTGTTTGGGTTATTTCTGTCATTTGAAGTCCATCAGTTCTTGGTTGTCTTGGTTTCCACATCTGCGTTTTATCTGTAATTTCATTTAGTGCATTTTATGCCAGTGTCTGGGCTAAAAACAGCAGGTGATTTGTTCAGATACATGGATCCTCTTCCTAGTCCCACAATAATCCATCCCTTTCCTTTGAGCCATCAGGTGTGTGGGTGGCTTTCAGGGGCTACAGTCTGCTTCATTCAGCTCTTTGAACTGAACCAAATGTGATTTTTCTCCATCAGGTAGATGCCTTCTAATTGCAGTGAGGAAGAGGGTAATCGGCCTGAGGGTATTCCTGTGACCCTCTTTGCAAGCCTAAAGGTGAACAGAACTCCTGTGAGAGCCTGTAAGACCATCCACATCTGGAGTTCATCACCATTTCCCCTAGAAAGGCCTGATTCTCATTTGGCATCTACTGACTAGGGCTCCCTGTGGCCTGGGAAGCTGAGAAGAGAAGGAGAGAGGGAAACTAGATTTCAGTGATCTGTTGCTGTTATCCTTCACTATTTCAGGCAGCCAGCCCTCTGGTAAAAGCAACGTGGGTAGGAAAAGAGCTGTGAAATGCAGAAGGGAAACAGCCACTGGTCCAGGTATGTGAAGGTTAAATCCCAAACAGCTCACAAGAGGAGAGAGATTCTGAGTATTTAACTGAGAAATAATGTGGGGCCCTGACACCACGTTTCATTCTTTGCTGGTGAACTCTTGTTGAGAGCTGAGCACAGGGACAGCTCTCTCAGCTGGGCAGAGCCAACCCTCTTCTGTTGGCAGGAAAACACTTCAGCTGAGGACCCACTGTGCTGTGGGTGCAGCACGGCTGGTGATGGGACCCCATGTGCCAGTCTGGGCTGGGTGCATGGGCAGAGCACCGTGCCGTGAGGACTTCCCACCCTGGGCTGGGCCACAGCTCAGAGATCACATTCCACCATCATCTGTGAAGACCTTTTGTTTTTCCTCATCCACCATAGTGTATGTTTCTATTGCCCAATCCATCCTTGCATCATATCATCCGTGGTTCAGCTTCATCTTTATTGGCCTCCCCCCGTTGCCCTGGGTGGTCCAGCGTTGGCTGCTGTTACTCGTAGGCTGTGTGGGAGTGACCTAATTTGGAGAGACTGTGGAAAGAGCATCGGGAAGCCCGCAGGGGAGTGGGGATTTCTGTGCTCCTTGGCAGGAGCTCAAGCCACGTACCCAACCCCTGCTGCTCTTCAGCTGTCTTCCCTGGGTCACCTACTCCCCTGGTCTGCATGTACATCTCACCCCAAACTTCTCCAGTCAGAGTAATAAGGAGACAGTTTATCTCAAGCACTTTGAAAAGGGCGTCACTATTCTTAACGTAATTACTTGGCATTGCAAAGGTTTCTAGTGTCTCATTTCCCCTTGACAGTTTTATGATGGAAATGTTTTTTTACTCTGGGCTCTCTCCTTTGTGTTTTTGTGTGGCGCTTACAATAGGGGCTACTCAGTGCTTGTTCTCAAGCAGCTCAGATGAGAGATTGGCTCCAGACAAAACGCGCAGCTGGCTCCAAGGAGGCAAGCAGAGAAATGCAGCATGTTTCGTAAGGATGCACTCCGCTTAGCCCCAGCTCCGTAGCCTCCAGTCCCCACACCTGTCTTGCCTTTCCTTGGCCTCAGCAGCTGCAGCAGGCTTGAGGGAGAGGACGGGTCCTGGGGCCAGGTTCCTCTTTGCAGCAGTGCCCTCCCCGCACTGTTTGGGACTGCAGGGCTGTCAGCTTCGGTCCCTCTGCCACTGCCTAACTTCTGCTTCTTATCTACTGTTTGTACAGAGCCGTGCCAATGGATGGAAAGGTGTGGTATTTACCGGACAGATGAAGATGGGATCTGGAGAACAGTGTGAGAAGAATGGAAAGGACATGAGGTCACTTTGAATATTTACTTGAAATGAAGCCCTTGATCTGAGCTTGTCTGATGTCTATTGCCGTTTTCCTGGAGACTAATTACACAATTGAAAAAAATGTATAAAATCTGTAATCATCAGTACGTTTGAGATTGTTCCAGTTTACCAGAAGAGCACTCGCTTGTGCTCAAGCCTACAGCAACTGCATTCAGGAGGTTTATTTTGTGCCATGAGGGCTAAATATGTTTCTGAGACCCATACTTTACAAACTTAGAAGGGCAGAAACCTGTTCTCTTTCCATAGTAGAGAAAAGGAAAAGCCTATTTCTGGCAAGCATCGTTTACTGGAATTAAAGTATCACCCTGCCCATCATCCTTCCCACTGCATCTTGTTATTTTCCATGGAACAGGTCTGTCTTTTGACTGAGTACGTGGTATAAGGGTGTCACAGTCACCATATGAGGGACAGGACATTGAAAGCAGATGGTGTGTACTGCAGCCTGAATCTGTCACCCTGCCCCAGTGGTGGAGGCTTTCAGGGAGTGGGATCTGTGTAGGGTGTTCAGATAAGGAGTGAAGGTCAGTTTCATGTTATGTTAGTATCTTCCCTGGGGTGTAGTTTGTATTAGTAGGGATGAGTAAAGCTGGATTGATGGGAATGAAGCAGAAATGGTTTCCTAGAGAAGTCCCAGTGGATCCATGGTGGTGGCTTTGCTAATACTTTCTTGCTCAGAGTTGACTCACTGTCTGGAGGGGACCTGATCAACAGCTGCAGAACAGAGCCTGGTGACATGGATTTTTCCAGAATGGTGAAGATCGCCACGAACTGTTACCTCTGACAGTTCCTCACAGAACCTGTAAGGTTTCTGCAGGAAGGAACTGTTGCATGACTAAGCGGTTGCCTGCAATTCTGGTGCATTGCTTGGGTCTTGCTGCTTTTGATATGTGCAAGAGTTTGTGTCTGTGTGTGTGTGCATGAATGCACTCATCTGTAAGTTGTAAATCACCATGCCCCTCAGCTGAAGAAAGCTGTAGCTCTTTGTTCCCGAAGACCCCTGAGAACTGTCAGATGAAAACACTACCAGCATAAATAAGCAGGGAGATCTGCAATTTCCCACATCCCAAAATAGGAATGTGGCTGCGATTTCTCACCATACTTCTATTTTTTCTTTTTTTAAAAGGGGCTCATGGCTGAATGAATCCCTGCTTTCTGGTCTCAGCAGCTGGCACAAACCTCTCTTTATAGTGTGTGAACAGGTGTGCAGAACCAGTCCCAGTCCCAGGGCTGGATCAGTCCATGGGTTCCTGCCCCCCATGCACTGCTGAACTGAAACTGCAGGAATTAATTAGAAAGTCAGGGAAGGAGAGAGGGAAGAGGGAACTGAAGGTCACACTGGATTTTGGCACCTATGGGACAAAGCAGGGTGGGGGTAGTATTGCTGACAGTGCTAGAAAGAAGAAGGAAGGGCACATGAGGGCAAATAGATTAGGTGTTTGGTGCCAGTAGTTGCCACAGATTATACAGAAGGAAATATGAGAAAGGTCATGGAGAACCTACATCGAGGAGGAAGATAAGGGAAGGGACATTGCAGAGATGCCAGAAGAAAAGACAGTAGCTAAGGGGACAAGAATGGGGTTGTTGTGGGGGAGAGAAGAGGGGACCCCAGTAAAACTGGATAAAGGGTGTCAGAAAGGAGGCCCTTAGGGAGGAACTGAGGATCTTATAGCTGGTGCAAGTTCTCGATGGCTGAGGCCGATCCAGCAGATCAAGACAGGGGTTGTTAGCATGCCACAGGGCTACTTACCCCTATGCTGGTGTACAGTTGTCCCACCAGTGACAGCAAGACACAGGGCCAGTGCAGGCAGCCAGCTTTGGAGCTCTGTGTCACAGACTGCCTTTGTGCAGCAGGAGGTAGCTGATGGAGCTTGGTACCCTGGCTGAGGAACAAAACCCAGGACACAGGAGCAGTGACAGAGCAGCAGTGAGCAGGGATGGGTTGGGGCCAAACTCAGCTTGCAACCACTACAAAACATGTTGCTGCACACTCATGTTAAACAGATGTCAGCTGTTGGCCAGCCACCTTTGGCCAAGTTGGAAAAAGTGCCAGCATGCACCAAGATAAGCACACCCTGCCATTGAACAACATGCTTTCTCCCTGGCCTCCTCTACATCAGAGGGACCTCTAGTCCTTAAATACAAGGACGTTGGTTACCAGAAGACGTGGACTCCTCCTGGACGTTTGCTCTCCACCTAAAAGCTATCTGTCCTACAGCAAGGTGTGCTGTGATATTGCTGAGTTAGTAGGACTAGATACAGCCCAGCAATTTGCAACCAGGGCAGAATGCTTCCTGGGCCCCAGGAGAGCCCGGAGCTGCACTCCTGCTTCTTGTGTGCATCCCTGAGGGTCTCTAGTTTGGCCCTGCACTGATCTGGGCTTCACGTGTGACCATTTGGTAATGGCCAACATGAGATGCAATGGTAAAATGGGTTTTCCAGCAACCGTTTCCTCAACAGAGCTCTCATGTCTGAAGACAGGAGGGCCAGCATGTCCTCTTGGGACTGGCTTGCACCCAGCCCTGAGCCCAAAAGCACTATTGCTGTGCAGAGGCAGCGGCAGCATAGCTCCCATGTCCAGGGGAATGTGCAGAATGCAGCAGAAAGAGACACAAGCATGCTGATGAAGTTGACACCAGGAATACCTGAAATCAGAAGGGAGGAGGGAAGCATCATCTCTAAGTACTGAGGCCATTAGGATGGACATGGAGTACCGCAGAGTGGAACAAGCAATGACAGGTATACTAAAATAAATGACTCGGAAAAAGGTCGATGATACTTGGTTTGCCAGAGCCAACTTGTGGTGAGCGTGCGGGCTGTGACACGCAGAGCTGACCACTTCCAGATGGCTCATTTTGAGGGAACCATTGCCCTGAGAGCATTCAGGCAGTGCCATCTAACCCTGATGAGGGTGGATTTCAGCAGAAATGTCATAGAGGGGGGCATAGGCAAGGGTCTTTGCATTGTTGGTAGGCAAACCAGGTCAGCAAATGAAAAATTTTAGTGAAATAGAAAAATAAGGGGTTTTTTTCAAACTTTCATGTTCTTAATGTTTGCTTTATCATAAAGAAAAGAAAAACATTGGAATCTGAGAAGGAAAAAAAAATCTTTTTAAATTTTCAATACTACATTTTCCACCAAAGCCAGGAATGAAAATTGGTATGGCATTCATCTTGGAAGGAAGAAAACAGGTAATCTCTAAACACACTAAAGGAAAAGGCTGGTAGCTTTCTGCAAGTGTTTTGCCATGCCACATCCCAGGTCTCTCTCATTTTACTCAGAGGATTATTCCATGAGTACCAACTTAGGGCACCCTTTGGTAACAACATCCCTTCAGCATGGTCTTCCTGGGACAGCTCAGATAACAGAACAAAACAATTCTTCCTCTAAAAACAGCTCCCAGACAGTCTCTGAGCACTCTCAGTCTGGTTACATACGTAAGTGGCTTTTGAGTACAAGATGTGATTTGGTCCTTACAAACTCCCACCCTTAAAGAAATTTACATTGCTGCTTCACAGGGAATGTTTACTCCTGCTTCCCTGAGTTCCAGCCGTCAAACAAATGGGTTTTGCTTAATGAAAAGCACTCTGCAGGAGTGCTCCCTCAGCTAGGGGATGGGGGGTCAGGAAAGGAAATAAATGGGGAAGAAAGAGATGTATTTCTTCTCTTTGAACTGCAGATTTGTGGCAGGATCCCCCATTCTGCAAATTTGTTATACATGGGGTTGTTTGACTTCAGAGTTAAAAATCCATAAAGCAAACTAATTCATTTTAAGCTTCCCACATGGATCTTAAAAAGAACAAGATATTTTTTTGTACTGCAGCACAATTGGGAGTCTTTCATTATTTCATTTTCTCTTTTTCCCCCACTACCCTAGCAGGGTGGGATGTGTTTCTAAAGGATACTGTGCCTCTTTCTTGCCAGAGCAGGACTCCCTGTTTCATGACAGAGAACAAGTCCAGTTGAGAGGGGTCAGAACCTTTAGGGAAAAGGGTAGTGTTACAGCACTGCAGAAAACCCAGATTTAGCAGAGGGATGATTCCCATCACAACTGACCCCGTAAATGAATGTTCTCAAAAGATTTAAAAAGATGTTGGTAGTGAGTATTAAATGGAGTCAAGCTGTTTAAAAGACATTTGGAAGATTAATGCTGGTGTCGTAGCAACCTCCAGACAGCAGTTCTCAGCTCTCCTTGCTGGTGCGTTGTGTTTGCTCTGGCTCTGGAAATAGCGCTGCTCCTAGTCTTAGCATGGCTGTGTTCACAGAGGAGTGCTTTCTGGGATCCAGGGTCCTGATGGCATTTACAGCTACATATGCTGTTAAAGAGCAGTTGCAGTCACAGCGGTGAGCTGTGAGAGGAAAAGGACACCTGGTAGCAGACCCGTACTTCTTCCTCTGTGCATCCAATATGGTGACAGAAACGAGAGTCATGATTTCCAAAGCAGGTTCGTGTGATTCGTGTCAGTGGGGCTAAGGTGAATGTCAGGTAAAAACAGCTATGGTGGTGCAAACCCAAGATTCAGCTTTCCTTTGCCTCTTCCAGCAGACAGTTTTGCATGCATAAGGAAGAGTACAGCACGCAGGGTAAATCTGGAGCGGTCTTGCCTCTGGAGAACCCTTCCAAAAATCAGTGGTTACAGGGATTCCTGAGCTGGGAGATGCTTCTGGGTGACTATGCTTAATAATCACTGGAGAACCTGGTTATAGCTACCACAACACCTCAGCAAGAAGTTCCACTGTGCAATAATGAGCATTTCTTGCCAAGATTCAGAGGGTTCTTACTGCTGTCATTGTAACTACATTTTCATACTTGACAGTTTTCAAAACATTGTAAAACTACAGGAGAGTGAACTGGATGCAGTTCTGCATGTGTCAGGTTGTGAGCTGAATTTAGTGTTTCAGCTTAGACTATTGCTAGAGAAAGAAATACTCTCAGCAGCGTGGTGATGAGCAAAAAACCCTCTCAACCATAAAGCAAACAGAGAAAACAAATAACTCTGTTATTATTATTTATAAGATGAGAATATTTCCTATTCCTAAGAAATAACACGCAAAGTTATTTTCACAGAACATTTTTGCAGAGCATCTCTGTGCTGAATTCTATGACCAAAAAAGGGGGGTTTGGTGTTTCTCAGCTGCTTTTCCCAAATCCAGGTATCACGTAGCATTTTCCAGACATCTTAAACACTTATTTGGCCTGTGAACACACTCGATGTCACAGTGTTGTGACACTGTTGTGACAGCCAAACGATGTTCCTATAACCTTGTCTGGTACCAAGCTTACCCCTTCACACAAGCAAAGGCTACTGTGGAGCTTTCACCTTATGAAAATATTCCTAGGGTGATGGAAGAGGGCAAAATTTAAACAGTGGTTGAGAAAAGAGGGTTATGCAAGAGTGAAATGTTTCACATAACCAACAAAATTAAAAAAGAAAACCAAACATTAGAAATTAACAAAACAACAGAGAGAAAATCAGAAATATTTTGAAGTGCAGCAGTGCATCTTCATGGAGATGCCCTTTATACAGCCTAGTGCCACTGGGTTTGCTCTCTACTCACCATTTAAGGAGCTCATTGCATTGTCGGTGCATCACTGCGACATTGACTCTACTATGCAATGAGTAACTGTGTGTGCTTTCAGTGAAAATCTCCACACCCCTAGCTTGGTTTCTATAGCCATGTTCTTGTAACCACTCTTGAGATGATGCCTGATATTGTTCCATTTATTCATTAATAACATGTGTTGTGGCCAGGCTTTCACAAAGTTTTTAATAAACTTCTCCACCACGACTTACATTAAAATGAAAAATTATCGATGACCCCTTTTGCAAGCCATTAACAATGACAAGCAATTTGGCTGATGAATCACAAGTTTGCTGTAGATGTAGGCTATGTTTGTGTCCATCTCAGTGGAGTCTGTCCCCTTCTTCTCCATGGTAACTGCTCTGCCTCTGACATCACTAGCCAAAATAGAGCATGGAGGTTATAAAATCCTGAGAGTGTGTGGGATGGGGAACGGTAGAGAGAGAATGAAAATACAATTCAATAAAGGAAACTTCCTTAACACTTAAATCACTGGATACAGTCCAGTGCATCACTCAGGCAAAGGACATCTGAAATCTGAGAAACAGGGATATCAGCATTTTGGAGCTGGAAATTTGGTTAAGATTATTGAGGCAAGTTGGAAAGCAAAAGCATCAGTGACTCCTTTTTGGACTGAGTCCTGATGCACTCAATCCATATGATTTTCTTTCTTGGCATCAGAGATCCTCTTCATCACAATGAGGGTAAAGAGCCCCATGTTGCTAGTCAGGAAAGCTCTTTGGCAACTAGGGAATACAACAAAACAACAGCAGAGATCTCAGAGTCTAAGTGTACTAAAGCAGATGCCAGTACTACTCAATCTTCATCATAATCTTTATCTGTGATCCGGGATGCTGCTTCTCTAAAGCTCAGACCCCAGAAACCATGAGCTAGATGACCATCTTACCTTCAATTGAAAAAAAAGGGGAGGAGGGAGGAAGGAAAAAAAAAAAAGAAATAAAAAAAGCAGACTTTTGTGTTAGGAAAGACAAATCTGACAAAAAAGACCAACATACCTTGGAAGTTCAAAATCAGAAGGGAAAGACAATGAACCTAAAGTTTTTAATCCATGAACATTTTACAGTTAAAAGTACAATTGGGAATTTTCTAGACCCCAGTTTAATGCTCTGGAGCCATCAGTGCTGCAGTTTGGATTCCATTGGAGGACAAGAGAGCTTAGGAGTTGTAACGCAGGGTGGTGGGAAACACCAGGTACAGGGAAAGATGACAAGGCCAGGAGGATGTTTAGGCTCTGTTCGTTTGAGCAAGGCTGTCAGTCTTGGGAGGGTTAAGTGTTTCCAGGGGAATGGAAACTCAGCTCCAGCTTTGTCACAACTCTGACGTGACAACACGTATAAAGTAAACAGAAGTGGAGTGTTAAGATAATGCACATATACCAGGTCTGTGCAATGTCGGGATCATTTCGGTTCACTTCACAAAGCTATTATCCCTTTTTTACTTGCATGGTTAGACAATTTTAAACGTCCTGTGGACTGTTTCATTTAGGAGAAAAAGGCTCATAACGGAGCCCTGTATTTCCTTACTGCAGCCCTGTTTTATTTACAAAGAGGGTACATGAAACCCTCTTTCCTTGGACAAACCAGGAATGAAACAGCAGGGAACAGTTTCTTTGTTCATGATTCTGAGCCAGCATTTAGTCTCAAGATCATCTTCTCTAAGTTCTTGCATTCATGTGTTTATGTAGGGGGTTGTTTATTTTCACTTTAATAAAATGTCTTCCAGGAAATATAGAAAGCAAGTTGTCCAATGGACAGCACAAAGAATGCAATGCGAGTTCCTATAAATTTGTACGTGCTGTCCCTGTCTCTGTTTCCACTCAGAGCCCAAAAAACACGGACACTGATCATCTGGCTGATATCCATTTGCAGTCAACCTTGATAGCACACTAAACTGGAAAAATAACTGTTAAATGTACACTGTGGCCTTTCCCTGAGCAAGTTCCTAGCTTGGATACCTTCACTTGGTCATTAATTTTCATGCAACTTGTAAGAATTTATCTTTGTGACTTTTACTGTACAAACTAGGGAGACTGATGACCAGACAGCGTTGTCTCATGTCTTATTTCCTTAGGACAGCCATATTAAAAAAAAATTAATAATCCACCTTTCTTTTTTTTTATTTCAATGAACTAAAGAAATAAATAAAAAAAGAGGGAGGAAAACAGGGAGGAGGGAGAGAGGGAGAAATATGGGGAACAAAGGAAAAATGCATTTTAAGCCAACATGAGAGGAGAAAGAAAGAAAGGAACAAGCAATTGAGGAGAAATAGAGGCAAAGAATCAAAAAATCTACACATATAATTTAGGTAAAGGAATTTTACTCTGCTTGTTCTATAAAATGAATTAAAGCTGCCTTGCAAATACTGGTGCAATTAAATCACATTTCTCTATTGAAGTAGAACATGAAAGAATAATAAAATTTAGTTACACCATCTGCAGAAACAGCTGTCAAATGTCTGCTGTCTCTGTTTATTTTGGTGAATCTGAGTGAGTTTGAGCCATTGCATGTATACACAGCATATATATAACTATATTAAGAGGACAGGTGACATGACGTGGTCCTTTCTCAAGCTGGTTTTAGATAGGTGCTTAAACATACATGATCCAAAATGCTGCTGGCCGAAAGAATGGGTATTACACTGTGGCCAAAGACCCAGTGTGGCGGTTTGGACTGGTGTTCAGCAGTACCAAGGGCAGTGGTGCGGAACTGTTGAAGAGAGGCAGCAGGTCCCTTCTCCAGTTCGTGGCTCAGTCTCAGCTCCGTGGGCTGCAGGGCCAAGGGACCTCCAACCATCTCCTTTGTCTCTCTTGCCTCTTTGAGACCAAGGTCTCCAAGGTCCTGCAGAGTACCTGTTGCCACATGGCTTTAAACTCAAGAGAGGGGGTATGGTGTGGTCCACCACTCTCTAAGCCTCCTGCCCTACTCCACGCACCAAGGAGCTTCCCTTCCTGCCTCTGCCCCTCACCATCACCTCTGCTCTCTCTGACGTGGTGGCTGGCCCTGGTGAGCAGAGAGACCATGCCACCCTCTGATGGAAACACTCTGCCTCCAGCCCTCACGGTCACGCATCTGTAAGGCGAAGGCTGCACCAGCTTCAGCAAGGATGCCACAGTGGCAGAGGTGTTGTCCGAGGTCACTCGTGTTTAACCACACAGGACGACACCCTCACGTGCTCTCAAACCCAGGTGAAAAACTGGTGCAGAGCAGGAAGGGGGATGCAAGAAGTCATCATGGGTGATTGAGATGTTAGCAAGGCAAGCCCAGAGGCACAAACATTAGCTCAGGGATGATGAAGAAATGTTGCCATTGCTTTCCAGGTCACTGGGTTTCATGGCTGAGCACATTCAAATCCCAAGCATTAGTCTTCCACCTCACCTTCTCCCCATCTTGCACTTTCACCACGCCATGATGTGTGGCCCGAGCTGTGCAATTCATCACCATGCCGCAACTGCTCTGCAGGGTCACAGAAAGTCACACCTGGCAAAGAGTAGCAGGGTATACAGATATTTTTAAATCGGTGAGGAGACAAGGCACAGTTGACAAGAATCAGCGTAAGAACCTAACCCCAGCTAACACTGCAGCTGGGATCCAGCTAAAGGAGCAGAGAGGGTTAAGGGTACACCTCCAGGAGTGAGCAGGCAGGTTGGCTACTCTTTCAAGGCAGAGATGGAGCTCTTTTTTCTAGACTGATCAGATAAATTGCTGCCCCTGTCAAAGGTGGACAGAAAATATTTTGCTCTTTGGGCCCAGCTGTTCTGTTCCTCTTCTGTGTGGGCTTGAAATAAAGCTTTTTTACGGACATCTGGTTTCATGATGACATGACTGGTGTATTCATTGGTACAGAATTGCTTGGAGGCCTGAACAGCTTCATTAGATCTCCACATCCCATGGGAGCCTCAGGAGAAGGAGCTTCCCACTGCTACCTAACGTGGCAGTCCCTCCTTTGTCCTGGGTTAAACTGCAGATATATCAAGTGACGTGTGGGTTTGCTCCAGCCATGTGACCATGAACAAACGCTGACTGTGTGATTCAGATCATGCAAATGCTGTGTGATCTGAGCAAGGATGCATGGGCTGGCACATAGGTTGGAAGAAAGCAGAAGATCCTGCAAGCTGGTGTCCTTCTCAGAGGCAGGTGCTGATTAAAACACAATGGTTTCTCCAGCAGAGGCCTCTCTGCTTGATACTGCTTGTGCCCTCAAGTCTGCAGTTTTCTTCAGGAGACATACAGTGACCCAGGATTCACAGCATTTGCATTTGATTTCAGCAATGTATGCCAGGCATGTGCTGGTGAGAAAGATGGGGTGAGTCTTGACTAAGTCCTGCAAGAACAGCAGATTTAGATATAAAAAGGAAATGACAACGAAGGCGGTGAAATCATTTTAACTGTGAAGTTTATGGATTCCCTGGTGATTTTTGGCAGCTGTACTCAACAGTCCCCTGTAGCAAAAGACACACTTCTGAGTGTGGGGTGGAAATGCCGGTGGTGCTGCCTGGTTGGGATGAGCACTGTTCTGCTGCAGAGGGCCAAGCGCTACAGCTTGGTTATGGAGAAGATGCTTTGGGAGGCAGAGTATGTGATATGACAGTGTGGCTCGCTGCCATTGGACCAAAGTTGTAGCTATTACTGCAGATAATTACAGGTGTTACAAGTTTATCAGCATGCTTTTTCCAGAACTGTGTATCTTAGCACATTTCAAAAGAAGCAAGCAACCCATAATAAGCATGCTAATTAGCAAGCGGGGCTGATGAGAGAGACTAAAGAGATACTGGAGGAAAAAATGCCACAAATCGTTCACAGGATCAGGCATTGCAGCTCCCAGCCAGACTCAGGTCCTGCAGTCAGTCGCCTGGCTTTGTGGGGCGACATTTCTAGCCTTTGAAGTCACCTTTTCTTTTGACACCTTTGTGTGCTGAAGATGAGCCCACGCTGCAATCCCTGACGTGCAGAAATGGATGCAGATGGGCTTGTACGAATCATTCCTGCGGCAGAGCAGAGCGAAGCGCAGCCTGCAAACCCTGCGGCTCTGCGCACTGCCAGCCGGACCTGGGCAGGCTCCTCGTGAGCAAGGATGTCCTTGGGCAAGCCAGGCCAGGCACGTGCTCTGCCCAGCAGGTCCCGGTTGCAAACCTGACTCCTGGGAATGCCAGGAGGCTGCCAGGACTGCTTCTGGCTGAAGGAAATGCACCTCGCTTCAGAAACTGATCACAAAGTCTTCTTTTTCACGTTCCCATAAACCACACAAAATTTGTCCTTTTTTCTCCTTCTTTTTCTGGGCTCTCTCCCAAGTGCTTTCTCAGAATTTCCATGAAAACTAACTCATGTATAATGGAAATAGATTTTAAAAAAATATATCATTTTTCTTGCTAGCCTCAGCTTTTTTTAGGTAAGAATGTCATGATGGGTGAATGGAGAAGTTAATTTCCATTTTAATTTTAAACTGCAATGCAGTGGGTCACCCATTTCGTTCTCCGACTGAGGCACCATGTGCTGAGAGCTGTTATCTCTAGGTTTGGCTGTATTAAGAAGCGCATTACGTTAACTTCAAATCTTTTCACATTATAATTATAATCTCTAGGTGTGCCTTCTTGGGTGGATTTGCAAAGGCTGCTGTTAGCCTAGCAAAGCCAATCTCTCTTAAGGAGCTGCCCCTGTAGCCAAAGGTTAAAGGTGGTGTTCAAAATTCTGTTTAAAATGGTGGGAATTAAGGCCCTGGCTGGACTGGGTGAAAGAGGGTCTTTCCTAGTGTGCCTTTTCAGCGTGGTAAATACTGGGAGAGGTAGAGGGGACTGTTTGGGTCAAACTGAAGGAGAAAGTTTTACGTATATTTTTCTCAAAAAAATGTTAAACATTGCTTCAGATCATCCTGAAACCTTTTTGCTCAGGCTGGAAGAAAACACTTGACTATTATCTTGTGAAACTTCTGCAAATCTTACCGTTTGTTTTTTTTTTTTTAAACAAAAACGCGAGTTAACTATTTAATCACAAACCACTGGTTTGAAATTCATTGGTTGGAATGTTGTTTGCAACTCACTCTGAAAAACTTTGATACAATTTAGGCTTTTCCAAAATGGAAGATATCATTTTTCACATGTCTAAGTGACATTGCATGGCATTTTCAAAATTCCTCCTTCTCTTCACACTTTTTCAGAAGACAAAATTATTTGCTGATTTTGACCCAGTTTTGCAAGTAGTTCCATTTAGTGTAAAAAATTTTTCAAATGTTCTAGTTGTGCTGGGGTGAGAGACCAGAAGAAGACATGGGCTGCAGCAACAAGGGCTGTGTGAGGGAGGAATGGAGGGGCAAGGGTGTGGGTGGCTGAGCAGGGGCACAGCTGCTGAGGGTCCTGGCCACCATCCGCACTGGGGATGCTTAAATTCAGCAAACAGCATGTCACAACAAGGGCACCACTTGGGAAACAAGAAGTGGGAGGAAAACCTGGAGTGCAGAAGGCACCAGGAAAAGAACTGAAGGGAAACAGAGAAAACAGTTAACTGGAACAACCAAAATAAACCACTGCCTTTGGTGACAGTAAAGCCTCACTAATTCATCCCAGCTCAGTAAGGAACTGAATGCAACAAAACTGATTTAAAGCAGACTCAGAGTCTATTAAAATGGTTGCACAGAGGGTTAAGCTTAGCCAGCTGAGCAATATATCTTTGTCCGAGCTGGCCCAAAGCGGGATGGGGAAGGAGTGGAGTCCTAACTTCAGGCTCAGGGAGGCTTCGCAGGTAGGGAAGCAAAGTTGGGCAACAAATTTGTCTGCCATTAGCCAGCCAGTCTTAAGACTGTGAGCTCTCAACCCCACTTGCAATAAGCTGGGCTCTCTTTGCATCCCTATCCCTATGCTGGCTGCCAATGTCTGAACGCAGAGGCTTCACCTTCAAGAAGCACAGCATTACCTGGGGAGGGGGTGCATTTGGGGGCTATTGGCTGTGCTTTCAGTGTGGTGTTCACCTGGCACTGCACAGAGAGCGCAGCACTTTCTGCAAGCAGTGGTGGAGGGATGCAGGACAATAGAGCCTGGTGATTAAGATGTGAAACTCTTAACTGCCTCACTTTCCCTTGCTGCAGGCCAGGTATCTCATGTCTTGCATGTAGGACATAATACTCTGGCTCTCTGCTTTACCACAGACTTCCTGGGCCAGATGGACCTGGATGTCTTCTGGTCCACAGTGCCTGCATGAGAGAGGCCCTGCAGTACTGCACTGCTGCAGGGAGCACAGCAGCCTCCATGGCTGCTGCTTCCCACCGCAGCCCCTTTCCCATCCTCCCTGATATGCTGCATATGTCTAATCACATAATGTGATCCCGCAAGCATTACACAGGAGGATGCTTGAGGGATCTGGGCAAGCAAGATAGGGCCTTTTACAGAAAGGAGGAGCAAAAAATGGTACTCATCTCTCCAAGGTTAATTGAAGAGAGTTATTGCAAGCTCTAGTTTCTTTTCTGCATAGATGAATAATGGGGTGGATCCTCACCCCATTAAATAATGGGGTAAATCAGCATTGCTGCGCAGCCAAATGAGCATTCCTCACCATGCATACCAAGTTGTTCTCGTGCAGTCTCCTCTGCCAGTATATCAAAAGCATCCTTCTCAGTTCAGAGATCATAATCCTTAAATCCCTGATGGTACTGTTGCTCTAGTAGCTCTCTCTGGCTTTGGCTATGTCCTATATAATCTGCCTTTAGTTCCCTGTTTCTCACTTTCCATTTTATGAATTCTTTTCCAGTGAAAATGACAAAACAGGTAAGCAGAGCTCTCTGGTGTGCTCAGAAGGGAAGAATGACTCCACAGGGAGGGCCACAGCTTGGCCATACCAAGGTCAAGCCTCTGCTCTAGGCTCCCCAGGCAAGTCCCCTAACTTTTAATCCATGAAAATAACTTCTGTAAAATTAGTAGGTGGAAGCACAAAAGCCCAATGCTATGGTATGTTGGAGAGTCTCAACACCTTCACTCAGTTTCCACCTCATCCTGCAAATATGTATGTGCAGTTCTGCCCTGCTTGCATGGTGCCTCACATGCAGGAAAAGTACTTTTAGGAGCCTGTCACAAGCACCAGCTGGGACAAGGAGCCAGGCTGTGCAGAGGCTGATCTCTTAAGGAGGAGGAACCAGCACTTGGCCAGATTTTTTGGCTTAGGGCAATCACAGAATACCATGGCCTCAGTAAGAGAAGGGACAGTATAGACCCCCAACCTGACCTATGATTGCTTGGAAGTGTATAATCAGAGAAGGGTTAAATAACACTGCATTCTATATTTACAAGCAGGGGATGCCAGCAAATAGTAATAAAAAAAGCAAGCCAGTAGAAACATGTCAAAGTTAAAATTTGAGCGAAATGTTTGTAAACACAAAAATCTGGTGAAAAAATTAGATATGTTTTAATTCTAAAAGAATAATGTTGCAATCTAGGTTAGCCGATTCCTTGGTCTAATCCCTTACTTTAAATTCACAAAAGCACTTTCTGTCACAACAGCGGCTGCAGGCACACAATCCCAGCACTGCTATGCAGTGGATCCAGGGTTTCCCTTCTGCTGAAGGGGGGAGGTCATATTCCCCTGTAGCCTCCCATGAATATTTCTAGCATGCGTTGGACTCCTTGACTTGCTGATTTGGCTCACTAACTTGGCAGAAAATTTGTTCCACCACGAGATAAAAAATGGTTAATCTGGTGCTATGTTACTGACCTGAACTGAGCTTTAGCATGGGAAGGACAAGGGGTTGTGGATGGGCTGGGTTTTGGTTCAGAAGAGGATGGGACACAGGGATCTCTGGGACATACGGCTTTGGGGGAGGATGAGTGACCAGAGGCCTAATGTACAAAAGCACATTGTAAAAAGATACTGGTTCCACCCAAACACCACTGTCCAGGAGCTTCATGTATACGAAGGACATACATCCAAGGCCCCCTTCCCACAAGACTTCTGCAGTCCTTCACACACACCTTTCCCCTCTGGCTACGTGGCTTCAAGCTATTCTGCCTGACTTGGTCTTATCCCCTCCAGAAATACCCCTGCCATCCTGGGGTATTTCCACCAATGCTGTTATCAGTGAATATTAAGCCCCATTTTCCACGGCAGACTGGAGGGATTTTTCTGTCAGCCCCACACTGTCTGTTGTTGACTCAAGACCTTGATGTGGCACTTTCCATTCCTCTTGCCCATGCATGTCCTTGACAGTCTCATTTTCCTCAGAGTAACAAGGAGATGCCTCACCCCGACCTATTATGTAGAGCCACTGGAGCTAAACTTCTCAAACAGAAATGCCCTTAAAGCAGTTTCACAAGCTTTTAAAATCCAAGGACCACTCTTCTTTCCTGAAAGGGCTTCAAGGGCATCCTATACTTTGTGTCACCATGAAGGTTCTCATTCACAATCCAGTAACAAATACTCCATTAGAAATGCATCTGTTAGTTTTGTCTGTTCCATCTGTGTGTGTTTTCCAGCTCCTACATCAGAAGAGTGGTGAGTGGGAGGGGGTTAGGAAAGAAGGGGTTTTGCAGTCATTTTCCTGGTCACAATCTGATGTTTCTCAAGTACCATCTGAGGATATCATGCTGCAAGGGATGTCTCTATCTGACAGCTATTATCTCCCCTCCCCTCCTTCCCGACAGGACTGGGGCTCATTTGTCCCTTCAGTATACTGGTTTAGAGATCAAAACTGGTGGAGAACTAATAATTTTTCTGTGACCTAGCCCTGTGCTCTGGGTCACTCTGGGGACAAAGGATCACCAGTGTCAGGGCAAGGGGATGGACAAGGGCACCAGGCTGGGGACAGGGTACAGGACAGCTTGCCAGAGACAGGTGGCCACTGGGTTTGAAACCACACACAGACTGTACTGGTCCCATAGATGGGGAACACTGCCCAAAGACCTCAGTGCTGGCCCAGATGCCGAGCTGCTGGTATCTTCCATTTGCCTAAAACTGCTGAGCCTCCCTGACATATTTCTTCTCTCACTATAGATATTCACTAAAAATAGTCATATTAAAATTGCAGTTTTGTCTTTCAAAAAGACTAACAATCAGACCCTCAACGACGCAAGAGATTACAGGTTTAAGAGAGTCCTTACAAAAAAGGCTGAAATTAGGGAGCGCTAATACTTTCCTCTGCCAACCACTCATTCAAACCCAGCCTTGGTCATTAGTAACTGGAAGTGGTTCCTGCCTGCTGGATTTTTCATTGAGCTACATAAAAAGAGGTGAAATGGAGAGGGTTTAACACAATGGCCAGATGCCAACATCACAGCCCCCAGTACCATTTTCAATGGAACTGAATGGATCAAATTCATTATGAACAGCACCTTTTTCTCTTGGTCCAAGTATTTTCCTCTACAGTCCTCTCCTGGTGGTGAGTAGCTTAACTTGCTGCTATCACAGCTGTAGCTTTTTTGTGAATAAGTGGAAGATTTCACTCTTCTGGGGTACCAAATAGGTGGCTTTCACTACCAGCTAGAGCCAGAGGGACAATTAAAACAAAGTGCAGCCCTTTGTGGGACTATCAGACCTTCCAGATGAGAATAGAGACTTCTCCCACCTCTTGCAGTCCAAAAGATTGAACAGAATAACTTTCAAAATGTTAGAAATATATATTTATCACAATTCTTGTTTCCCATTTAAAGAAAAAAACTTGTCTTTTTTTGTATGATCCCTGGCACTTCAGTGTTTTGGCTTTTTCCTAGACCTCCGCTCACAGTATTAGTGCAAGTTAGTGACCAGTTTTAGCCTAACTCTTATAAAAATAGACATTTCTTTTCCTGCTACTTGGTGTAACTGTACAATTTTCTGTTCTCAGAAATTTAATGTCTTTAATAGGAGACTGACTTTTGGTGTCAAAAGACCCTTTAAATTCTGATCAGACAAAAACACAGACTACTCACCGTTTATGGTCATTTGCAAACAAGAAGCGCTTTCTCAAAGAGCAGCAGTCAGACTGCTCATGTTCTGGCCGGATCCCAGTCTGGCAAACTTCAATTGCAGTTTGGGTTGGAATATTTTTTTCACTCTTTCTGCAGGCTGTTAAACAGATGCCACATTTCATACCAGATGTGAATTTCCTAAAGTAATTCCTGCTGTATATTGAGAGGACTAATGTAAAGCCTTTGAAGTAAGCAGTAAGACCTGCTGTTGACTTTGGATCACATATGTATGGTCTGTAAAGATATTGGCAAGTTCTTTGGGATATGAAGACCGCATAGATGTAGAACAACACTACAGGCCAGTAGAGGAGTCTGTGATTCATTTAAGATGGGAATCTGCCCGTTGTCTTCAATAGGAGATATATTTCAGACTAAATATGGGTAGTAAAAGTATTTTTCCATCCTTAACAGTTTTTGGAGTGGCAAATATTCTTATATTCCTGCACAGATATGAATCTACTGCAAGATCTCTCTTCAGTTCCAACAACAGCAAAAAATACACAGTGAGGTGCTGAACAACAACTAACCTCCCCCAATGACAGTTTCATCCCAGATGGATTATGCCTGAAAAAAAAAAAATCCACAGTTTCAGTGGATGGGCATGACAACATTAAAAAATGCTTCTTTGGAAAATTCCTGGCTGGCAATTTTGCTACAGACTGTTCTAAGCAGAAGCTGCTACTGAGAAGGAGACTCTGAGGTATTTGGCTCCTGCCAGGCATTGTTTCTCAGTTTGATTAAGCTCTTAATCTTGTGTTTCCTCTGTGGGTATCAAGCTCCAGGAAACTGCCTTATTCAGATGCCTTAAGGGAAATAAGATTCCACTTTAAACAAACAACAATCACCACTCCATTTCTGATCATAATCTGGGGGGAAATGCACCACGAAGCACTGCGGCTCGAGACCTCCAAAGATCAACTTTGGGAGTCAGAATTTAAGAACCTGTCAGAGCTAATCAATTCAAATAATGCTGCAATGGAAGATTGGACTCACCACAAGAAGCAATTGCAGCAGGAGATAAAAAGATTACATGCTGAATGATCTGATGTGAATAGGAAAGATGCTATTCTTAAAGCCCTGAACTCCCGTGATGCAGTATTTCAGCTTTGGACTGAAATGGTAAAGCTAAACTAGAATTGTGCACTGAACGTCAGAGCAATCAGCCACTGAGATGGGAGGAGAATTCCTACTTCAAAATATTTTTTTTGTTGTTGTTGAATTGTGATTATTAGTATTTAAAACAGCAGCAACTGCAGTCACTGAATCCAAGCCGCACTATGCTAGGCTTTATTCCATATATTATAATACACAGCCATTGTCCAAAGGACCATAAATGACAAAACAGACATATGGTTGGAGGGGACACACAAAATAAATTATCTGCTTAATATCAAATCAGCACCAGAGCCAAAAATACAATACAGGGTCCTAGTGTGCTACCTCCTTCAGCCAAGCATCCCCCAAAACTGCCTCCCCCTGCGGGTTCATATTTTGCATTAAAGGAATCTCATTGTGATGAGACTTCACCCTGGTGGGAATGGGAAGGGAAAGGGCAGCAGCTGTGGTAGGGTAAAACCCATGGATTAATTACCTGTTCTGCTTTCACCTCTGAAATGAAAAGCCTTTTGGAATGAAGCATTGAAAGAGACACTGCTAAGGGAACAGGGATTTCATCCAGGTCTTCCTAAGATATATGTGGGCACCTTTTCAGGGAATTAAAAACTGCTCTGCAGATGCTCAGACATCTGAAGAACAGTAGGTATCAGATACAGTGAAACAGGCTGGCAGGCTGCATTCTTCAACCCTAGTCAAGCTGTGTTCAGGAAAGGTGAATTCAACAGACAAAATAGGTTCTTGGGGCGTACAGTGTGTTTGCGTGGCAAGGTTTTGGTAGCAGCAGGGCTGCAGGGGTAGCTTCTGTGAGAAGATGCCAGAAACTTCCCCCGTGTCTGATGGAGCCAATGCCAGACAGCTCCAAGACAGACCCACTGCTGGCCAAGGCTGAGCCCATAAGCAGTGATGGTAGCGCCTTGGGGATAACATATTTAGAAGGGGAAAAAAAAAAATATTTCTGTGCCAGCAGGAGAGAGAAGTGAGACTATGTGAGAGCAACAACCCTGCAGACACCAGGGTCACTGCAGAAGGAGGGCAGGAGGTGCTCCAGGTGCTGGAGCAGAGATGCCCCTGCAGCCCGTGGAGGTTAATGGTGGAGCAAATACCCACCTGCAGCTTGTGGATGACTCTGTGCTGGAGCAGGTGGATGCCCAAAGGAGGCTGTGACCCATGGGAAGCCCACACAGAAGCAGGTTTGCTGGCAGGAGTTGTGACCCCATGGGGGATCCACACTACAACAGTCCGTTCCTGAAGGACTGTATGCTGTGGAAGGCACCCACGCTGGAGAAGCTCATGGAGAACCATCTCCTGTGGGAGGGACACCACGCTGGAGCAGGGGAAGAGTGTGAGGAGGAAGGAGTGGCAGAAATGTGATAACTAAACCGCAACCCCCGTTCTCCATCCCCCTGTGCCTCTCATTGGGAGGATGTAAAGAAACCAGGAATTAAGTTAACCCTGGGAAGAAGGGAGGGGTGGTGGGAAGGTGTTTTTCTGATTTGAATGGTAACAAATTAAATTTTCCCGACTTGAATCTGGTTTGCCTGTGATGGTAATTGCTGACTGATGTCCCTGCCCTTATCTTGACCCACAAGCCTTTCATTACATTTTCTCCCCCCTGTCCGGTTGAGGTTGATAGAGCAGCTTTGGTGGGCACCTGGCATCCAGCCAGGATCAAACCACTACAGGGAGATTAAGGAAACGCTGTCATATGAGGAGAGGCTACAAGAACCTATCTGTTAAGCCTGGTTCCAGCTAAACACAACAGGAGAAAAATATCAGGTTGGGAGAGCAGCTGTTAAAGCTACAGGATGATGTTAAAAAGCAGCAAATGAGCAAAAGTTTTCCGCAAATGTACTTAACCTTAGAGCAACCCCCACTGATAGGACTAGTGAGGCAAAAGCTAGTGATGCTTTTCAAATGGAGCTAGGACAGCTTGTGAACTGAATACTATGAAGTCCTTCTCTATGGAAAAGGGAATGGACTTAATTGGTCCTCCCAGGTCTTTGTTCCTAAGAAGATAGTGTTGTTCTTCAAAAGATACTTTTCAAGAAAAACAATATTAAAAAGCTCTGCTTTCCTCAGAAATCTTGTAAAGTCTTCTCCCTATTGCAACATATTTTATAAATATGGGAATACCTGATAACATCTTGGAGAGGCCATTGTGATCATTGAGTCATTTATATTTTTTTCAGCTGGACCTTCCACATTTTTAAGAATTATACTCCTAAAACCTGAATCCTTTTGGCCAAAAACCCCCAAACTCCCCCCAAAATTCAGGAAACAGAGCAGCTATCCCCATCTGAAAAGCAAGCCAGTGAACTGCAGTGATCCTAGAGTTCGTAACAGACCTATTTATAGTGATATTTTGACCCCCTCAAGATGATTCATTTTTCAAGAAAGTTTGAAGCCTGCCTTTAAAGGATATTTTCACTACCGTATACACCCATATCTGTTGCCTCTGGGGAAAAAATTAATTATAATACACTGCGTATATTAATCACACATATGTGATGATTTTTGATAATGCAGCATAACTATAATACAGCATTAAGGTAGAGGTCTGATTACATGTCATTCAGCAAGGGTTGAGCCACTATATTTAGATGCTGAGTAATTTGGGAGAGCGCTTATCCATCTTCCTGAGGGATTTCTGCAGCTCCCCTTCCTGAGGTATCCAAAGACTTCACAGCTACCTGGGTGTTTCACCCCCAGTGCTCCTACAAGATTGCGAAGTGCTGACCTCCCCTGCCCCACACTTGCTTCCAGGGCTCCCTGCCTCTGCTTGCCACGGTGGCTTGCAGGTACCACCCCTTATCTCTCCCAAGGGTGGCAAAGCCCTGGCTGCTTTGCCCTTACTCCTGGTGTCACCTGGACAGGGCTGAACTGAAGGACATGTCCCAGGAAAACTGCATTTGTGATGATGGAGGTCTGATTTGCTGTTACAGCATTAACCAAGTGTAGACTTAAACCATATATCCTAAAAAAATTGTTTTGACTTAACTAAGCCTGATTCTCAGTTAAAGTATGAGGACTCTAATTTTCTCCCACAGTGTATGTAGGAGGGGAGGAATAGAGAGTCCTTGAGTAGGTGTAAATGCTCCCCTTCAAATTCCCCTTAGCAGACCCCCAGAGTGTGTCCCCAGTCCAGGGCACTGTGTCCACCTGCAAGGTAGCTCTAAGGAAGCATCCTTACCGAGGGGACATGGGGTCTCAGCATCACTGCTGAGACATGTTTGCTGGGAGCTAGAAAAAAAAAAAAGACACTGCTCCTATGAAAGATGAGGAGCCACTGTTACAAAGCCCTCAGGGACAGCAGAAGTCAATTCAGCAATGGCTTTCTCAGATTTAAAAGCTCCATCTCTGGGACAGAACCCCAGGGACTAAAAGCCAAAGCCTTTTTAGAAGCCTGTGAACTGACCATGCAAGTAGACCCACCAGCAGCAAAAGCTGGAGGACGCAGCCTAAAGGCTGGCAGAGAGGTTGGCAAGGAGAGGCTGTGAGAGTGAACCTAGTCCAGGAGAGCCAGAAATCACCCATCACTCAGCCCAGAGCTATAGCAACACGAAAGACAAGACAATCAATCTTTCTAACTTACTTGGCTACATGATCAAGGAACATTAAGCACTGCATCATAAGGTTGCTGTACTTGGAAAGGTATTTGAAGTCCACAGTGTACCGAACCAGAGCGTACCGAGCAAGGCTGCATAGGATTTTATTGATTGATTCTTACCGAGACAACTAACTCCTCAGTGCAGCAAGAAAGGACCACACATAAAGGTTGTGCACACAAGCTATACAGCTCTCACGTTCCCTTAATCAGGCCCCAGGATCCAGGCAATGAAGCACCTCTGAATGGCTCTGGCAAGAACGCGATCGCACAGAGCACAGTGTGGCGCATACAAGGTTAGAGATGGCTGAGCCAGAGGACAAGGGAACTCAATCTTGCTTCGGCACAGGGACCCATCTATCCCTGCTTTGTAACAGGTGGATGACCAAGTAACAGGATCATATTTGATTGCCCTCCTCAGAAATGTCAGGTCACCATCACAAGGGCAGCTGGCTGATATTAATGTGATTTTAAAATCACCACATTTAGCTGTGATTAAAGCCACCATACAAGAAAGTTTACTTGTTCTTGTTATTCATAGGCTTTTTGTTTGTTTGTTTTTGCTTTTAAATTGCTTCTCTGGAAAAAAAGAGAACTGGTTTCTTTTTGGCTACTTGACAGTCAGATTTTCAGCTAGTTACAAGCTGAAGAATAAATAAGGGATTTCTTTTTGCTAATGAAGAGAATAACCTGTACACGTGCTTAAACACATTAGTATATTGGAGCTGCCATTCACAATTCTCTAAATAATTAGATTTTCCTAACTCCTAATCTATGTAAAAATCATTTTGGATAAAGATTAGGAAACAGCCAAGAATCCAGAAAACTAACATTTAAACTGATATCAGTTAAGTCAAACGATGTTTCATGTGCTGCATAGAAGTCACTTATCAAAATATTTTACATTAAAACATTTAGCTTGTTCTCCAAATAGAACATGCTTATGGAAATTATTTTCCTTTTGGAGCTCATCAGGACTGTAGAACAAGTAGATCTCAGCCTAATTGTTAGTCTTCAAAGAGAAAAACAAACTTTCCCTTTTTCAATGTCTATCCTGCTTCTTGGCTTTCAGTGAGTTAACTGTTGGACTAGTGTAAACTGGAAACAAAAGCAGAGAAAACATTATTCAGCTGCATAAAGGATCTCAGTTGTCAAAGCGATCCACCACTTCAGTAAACTCTCACTCCTGGCAATTAGCCAGTTCAGCCAGTTTTTAAAATTTGAAGTAGTTAATCTCTTCTGACAAATGTTATTTTTAAACCTTGGTCCTTCATCTTTCTTATCCCCCAGAGGAAACAGTCCAGATCTTTAAGGCTAATAGCAACCTCCGCAGCCTGTCCCATCTGTGTCCCCCTGCTCTCCCCGAGCTGTGGGGGCAGCTGGCTAGGGTGCACCCCGGTACAGCTGGTACCTCATGCATGGGGAAAGGGAAGAAGAAAAACCAAAAAGGCAGGTGTCACAGGCAGATGCTATAGGAGAGGAGGAGATAGCTGCCCAGCTGAGCTGGCCCACCCTGAATTAGATGCCCAAGCAATTAATTGGGAGAATCAGGGTTTGCAGCTTGTTTCCTCACAGATTAAGACGGTGCCTAAACTATCTGATCCATGTCTGAAAGGAAAGTTATGGCTACATCCCATCCTTCTCAGGTGCTTTCCTGACTGAGTTGCCAGGTAAATACTGCAAAAGACCAAGGTGCTTGAACACTGCTGCAAGAAGCAGTTAGGGACTGACTGTATTTTAAAGCATGTAAGTAACCATGACTTATTTTCATTCTGAAAGCAACTTATGTTCTTCATATATGGGTGGTTTTGAATGCAGCCCCTAAATAACAACCTCCAGTTGGTTGGGAGTGAGTGTATGGAAGACTGAGCAAAGCTGTAAACAGCCAAATTCTCCAGGGAAATAAGTAGCAATTAGGAAAACCTAATCAAAATCTATTTCATATCTTTATAGGCATTATTAGACTCCTAAAGGAGGAAGTTTCACTTGGAAACTCCCCATCTCTGTGATCTCCTCTGGCAAGTAAGCCTTGGATGGAAGTTACGTAGTATCTCACCACCAAATCTCAGATGCTGTGAGAGCACTGGTTAGCAGTTGCCGAGGGCACCATCTCAAAAGCAGTTCCCAGATTTGGAAGATGCATAAAACTTCTACAGTTGCTGGAGAGAGTGCCCAGGTATCACCCCAAGGCTCACACCCGTCAACACTCTGGGCCAGAGAAAGACTCAGAAAAGTGCCCTTGGCAGAAGGTGGCTACAGCTACACTGTGAAGTTGTCCACTCTAGAGAGAGCTCTCCATCCCCTAGCCATGCAGTGAGAGCTGTATCTGTCTTGTTGAGAGCTACCCCCGTGAGAGTGGCTGCATCTCTTCTGCATAGAGCTTGACCATGAGCCTCCTCAGGCACCCATGTGTACCAAAGGTATTTATTGCTCCTCTTGTGTTTACCCTTCCCCTAAACCCCTAAGATTTGGAGTCTGAAGTTGCGAGGGCTGTGTTGCAACCCACAAGAGTGTCTTTTATAGTTCCACACTAGATGCATGTGTTGCATGTCTTGGAAAGTAGTATAAGGGACACACAAACATGCATAGCAATTTGCACCCAAATCAGTTTGCCTCACACAAGGCACCAATTGTCACAGCACAAGCAAAACTAGCAAGCTACAAAAAGGCCTTACCGTGGGCCAGATTCTACTGTCCATGCTGCTTCTCCATCCTCCAAAGGCCAGACCACACTGTTCCTTGTCTCTACTACATCCAGATTCTTCCTCCAGGGCCTCTACTCACACACTACTCAGGGCTATTTAACCACTTCGTGGGAACGAGCTACAGCTGCACATCATCCATGTCAATCAACCCACTGCCCTCGCTGCGTATTATCAATGTGAATCAACCCACTGCCTTCGTTCCCCTACAAATGCTGGAGGGCTGTATAGGGCTGAGGAAGCCAACGTTGGTGTAGACTCTACTGTGCTGCTTGAAGGGCAGTGCTGAATGTCCGTAGAAGGACACCCAGCTTTGGCCTCAATAGCAGCTGGCTTATCCATTCCAAAAGAGGCCAGGAGTGTGCTAACATACGTGCAGTGTGGATGATCCCATGACCAGGACTCAAGAGAAAAGCTGGGAGCTCAGTTATTTGCAGTACAGACATGCTCTCTGGTGTCCTGTCCTGCGGGTGGAGAGAGCTGACCCAGAATCACACCAGCCCTGTCCTACTGCTGGCGTGTAGGACACACAGGGTTCACAGCCAAAGAAGCAGACTATTCCCCTGTTCAAGTCTTGGAGTCTCTCAAAATGCCTCTTAACATTAAAAACTGATTTTTCCCTCCCCCTGCCTCTCATGTTGCCTTGAGTGCTGTTAGGGCAGGCCCTCGGTCTGTCCCCAGCACAGGATGGCTACTAGCGCTTATACCAGCTCAGACTGGCTGGGTGAGCATCATTCCACCATTCAGGTGGTAACTGCAACATAACACTGCCCTAGCCCATCATTTTCGCTCTGTACTCTTCTCCCAAGTAAGCTGTATGCTAAGCATCCTCTGCGCAAAGCCAAAGTGCTGCACAGTGTTTGGGAGATGTTGAGTCCCATCTCCCCCACACATACACAGCTTTCCAAACTACGCCAGCACTGAACAGAGCTATTCCATCCATCAGCCCATCGTATTTATTTTCATCTGTCAAAAAACAAATCCGAGCCTGAAGGCTCCCAGGAAGATCCTGGAGTCTGGATCCAGGCTTTTAACACAAGAAGTAAAAGTCACAGGTATTTATATTAACATGTACAGTTTCGTTCATGTAGAAAACATCTTAAGGAAGTCAAAGTTATCAAATATACAGCAGATTTTTACTGTATCTTTGATGTTTAACTTTACATCCATGTTCATGTTCAGGCTGGCTAATATGTTTTGCAGCCATATGAAGATGCCATATTTTGGTCCTGGAGTAAAAAATAAGACATCAGTAAAATGCCATATTTCAGTAAAAGAAGTCTTGAAAGATTAGTCTGGTCTACCAGTAATTAATACAGAAAGGGGAAATTACACCTAACAGACTTTATCAGTAAGTGAGAGATGGAAACTGAGGAGGACCACATGTTATCATGTCCCATTTAGGTCTGTTAAGTGGCAGGTTTGAGTCACCTCCAAATTCTATCTGAGCACGTGTAAAAGGCACCCTCCAAAACTGGCTCCATCCGGTGCCACTGATGGTTCCATGTATCCACAATATGCCTCTTCCCACAAGATTTTTGCTTAAACCCTCCCTCTTGGAGAATAGGGAATTGTATTTTTTCTGAATTGCCGACTGTACTGATGCACAGGCTGTTCATGAGCCAGGCTCTGACAGTGTACCATATGAGGCTTAGGCTGTGGACATGAATTATCCCAATGGAAATCACAGCAATCTTTCAGTAATTACCCACAACGTGTTGCTTTGCAGGTACAGACTGGGGCAGAACTGGCTTCTATAAGCAAACTGCCTTAGTCTGTCTCGAAGTCCTGCATCCTGACTCTAACCGTAGAAAGGCAACCACTCAGGCTCTTGCAATTAAGGTCCGGTGTAAACTGTGAATGACAAGATTAAATATCTCTTCCAGGGTAGATTAACAGGCTTTGACTCTACCCTCTTCTTTTAATTCAGATGGGGATTTGCAGCTGTGTAAACGAAATGAGAATTGCATCTATATCTGTGCTGAGAAAATGTTCTAAATATACAAATAAGCTGAACTGAATATAATTTAACCTTCAAAGCAGACACTTTTTGAAGGATTTGATTTCCTTTCCCTTCTAAAAGTCAAGTTCTTGCTGTGAGCTTGTATTTACAGAGTGATACCATTTGCGGGGACCCACTAGCTGCTTTTTTGGCTTAGGGAGAACCATGACCAGCTAATGTAAGGAGCAGCCTCTGTCTCAAGGTCATAATAAAGAGTGGGGAAAGCTCAGAGGAGTTTGCTGGGCAATTTTATCCCCTCTCTCTAAATATGTACCCGGGAGTAGGAGCAGACTCATAAACTAGATTCACTTCCAGCTAAGGAAAGAGACTTATCAGTAGGTTGTATTGAGGTTCGCTTGGTCATTATGACAAAAAATGTGGAAAAGGCACAAGCCTACATGGTGTTCATGAGGAGGTATGTACCCAGCGGTAAACTGACAGCTGCCTGCTATCAAATATTTATCTGTGGCTTGTTAGCAAAATGAAAATCCACTTGGATGGGATGAGAGGAGGAAATTCCTTCAGTGGGTGGCAGAGTGCAAAGGGATGTTGCCATTTTGGAAGTGGACCCCTAATCAAAAGCTTTGCAAAACAGTATTTCTTGGATGAATGACAAGGAGGGAAGCTTAGGACAAGATGTTGCCTGCCCAGCCTGGATTAGCTCTGTGATGAGGATGCCTGTTTCTCTGTACTACATTGCTTCACTTTCAAGAAGCCAGAGAAGCTGCAGCTCAGCCAGCCATGTGCTCGTGGCCTTTGCAGACACACATTGGAGCTGGGCTTGGGGCCATTCTGGCATCATTTGTGGCTTCAGTCACATCCGCTTTTTTATTAAGGTGACATCCCCTTAACTCTTAGTGTGCTGAGAGTTTCCTATAGTGTGCAGATAGATGCATATGTAGGTGCGAAGCAGCGAGTAAGACTGGGAGGAGAGAAGCAGAGAAGGTGGTATCTATACATGGCAATAACACACTCCGGGGAGGTGGGATGAGCAGGCTGGAGAGGGCTGTCACTCTCCTACTAAAGCAAATGGGAGTCCCAGCCCACCCAGGATATGGCATTTAGGGGACTTTCTGCCATGTATGCGCACAGGGATTGTTTCATATCAGGCGTATGGTTTAGTGAGAGGGATCTACTTTCCCTTGCATTAAGCTGGGGTACTCACTGGCTTGGCTGGGAAGATTGGGCTGCAAAGCTGTGGGTAGGCAGTCATTTATCATGTGCTGCCCAGACCCTAGCATGAGCAGGGGTCCAGCTGGAGATCACAAACGTCTATCACTGACATTAAGGGGGAAAAAGGAAGCAAGAAAAGAGGTTAATGCTTCTTACTCTTCATAAAGCTTTTAGCTGCAAAATGTCACATTCTTCAAAACCCAATCAGCCAGTCATGCTGTAGGCTTTAACAGCTGTAACTCTAATTGGACCAAGAAAGTCAGTTGTTTTGCAGCATGAAAACACAGAACACAGCAAAAACCCTAATCAAGTTTGCATGGTGGGAGGGTCTGCACTATATGGATGTTGACTATCCCCTCTTCATTGCCAGTGTGGCCTTTCCAGCCTCTTCCAGATGACAGAGCCCACTCCAAACTCTGCCTCCAAAATGCTAAGCTCCTAAGATGCAGCAATCACGCCAAGTTGCCCCATAAAGAAATGCAGTTTTAATTACTGCCATCAAGCAGCCTGCAAGCAGTGGAACAACAAGCTCACCTGAATGATTAGCATTCCTGCTGCTGGAAGAGTGTGAGTGCAGACTTGATGAGGGAAGCAAATGCTGACTGACATCTTCTCACCCTCACTGCACTGCTGCCTCCTTCCCTGGGAGAAGGGCATGCTCCCTTTTCCTAACAGCATCATACATCACCTCTCAGACTCCTGCAATATTCATCCAGTGACACCAACAAGAATAGGACAGGAAGGCAGCTGGCCCGGGTCAGATTTCAGAAGCAAAGAAAATTCTTCCAAGAGACAGTCAGATGGGCAGCTTTGCATTTTAAACTGTGCATTCCTTATTTATTTATCTGCACTGCCTTCCAACCGTCTTCATAACATTCAGACCTGGATTTCTGCTTGCGAGAGTTCCCTGCAGTGCTGTGTCTGAAGGCTGAGATATGCTGCAGCCTGCCCTGGGAGGACTCATGAAAGGCAGAGCTGTGCATGCTTCTTGGGTTATTCAGAAGAAAGAAAGACTGGTGTTCATTACGATGGTGTCTTCTTGCAAAATTCTAGAGATGGAAGAGGATCTGAGATGGTAACTCCTTGCCAGAAGAGGACTGCTCCCTACAGGGCACTTCTCAGCATCTGACTCAACTGAGTTATACAAGTGACAAAAAGTAGCGTTGTTTTCACCAGTTCCCCTGGAGATTAGTCCAAAACCAGCCAGATCCCAGCATTCAGAGATTGTCATGGTATTGGACTAAATGTTCTGCTCCTCAACTCACACCAAACAGTTCTCTCTTTTCCTTGATGTCTGTATCCTTGGGGTGTTTGTGGACTATGGTTATATCCTCTGTTAATCTCCCTGTTCAAGGCTTCTCCCATGTGCAAAGGTCTTTAACACTTATGGAGGGATAGATATGCAGCTGCTATCTCTTTCAACCAAAGAGTAATTTTCATCAGGCAAAGAAATTCTAAATGCAGTTGGGGATTTTTGATGTGGTCCTGTATGTTTACCAAGGGGGTATGAAATCCTGCTTCTGTGCACACAGCAGGCATCAAATGAGTAGGGAGAGCTTCTTTCCTCTTGGGTCCTAAAATCTTTTAAAGAGCATGTGGCACAGAGGCCTCCTTCTCCAGGCTCTCTTCAAGGCCACTCTCCCATGCATTTTGTTTTCCAAATGTTGCTGCCTGTTTTTCACAGGCACCCAGACCTTCATGAAACAGTAATAGACAAAAGCCTTTCATCTGCCTTTAATTTGGGCAGAAAAACCTATCTAAATTTGAGGTAGCAGATGTTCTTTTTTTAGTTACTCACTTCACAGAGGAGATTATTTACTATCTTATAGGAAAGGCTTTATGGAGATCTCATACATAAAGCTGCATAGTTCTTTGATTTGCTGAGGTATCACAAAGATCATCTTTGTACCAACATGAGCATCTCAAGAGGTCAGAGAGAAGAAGTGAAAGGTGTTGTTCATGAGAGAGCATCATGGTCATCCCTGCTTTCAGCAGTACCAATTTTTTTCAAAGAGGAGTAGCACCAGCAGAACTTGGGGTCCTCAGATCTTGGACCATCAGGTCCAAGTTGATGGTCAGGTCATGTTGCCAGAGGTTTGGGTTTAGTCCCTGCTCTAAGGCAAAATAGGGATGTCAAAAGCAGGTTCCTTCCCTTACAGATTTCTGTGGCGGATTCTAGGAGGGTGTGACTGAGAGGAGAGGGAGATGTGGCCCTCTGGGAGAAAATGGTGATCTAAGCTGGACTCCAGGCAAGGAGTCACAGAACACTCAAGCATTCCCCAGGATCCTTCTGGTAAAGGACCACACTTGAACTTGTTATTCCAAAAGATGGCTGGCCAGAGTCGCATAAATAGTAGGTATTGCCTTTCAAGGCTGTGACAGAAACCAACACAGGCCAAACTGCTTGTGTTTAGTTTTCTGGCTAACATACATGGCTTGGGTAGCCAAGATCAATTTGCTGCCTGTTATTTCTCTCAAGTGTCTCTTTAGCCACTGTTGCTTTGCATTTCTCCCTCCCAGTGAGCATCTGTGCTTTTTGCCATTTTCAACAGTTAGCATGTTACACAACTTGATCATACTGTCTTCTCTGCATATAACTTCTCTTTTTAGGCTGCTGATGCAACCATGGTTGATGCTTTTGAACCTGCATTGGTGTGCATATCTCAGGGTTACTTGTGACTGCAGGTTTGGTTTTAGAAATTAAGTGCTTTACTGGGGTCTTTTCCGAGAACTGGAGAAGGGCCAAGTGTGTCCACTTCACATCCATCTCCCTGGAGTTTCGTAACAATATCCATCTGTTCTTTAGCTTGCTTACGAGAAAGGATCGTGGGGTTACAGTGGTACCAATTAGCAGATCTTGTTGAGACTGTGTTTAAAAATATTCACTGCCCATCTGTGTGGAGAAAAAAATCCATTTCTGTTAACGAGGTTGTTTTCCTTCTGATATGCACTGTCTGCAGTTCCCAACTTGGTATAATCAGTGTTCGGAGAAGGGGAGAGCTTTACAGCCAGCAGACCAGTGCCTAATTTCAAATGGGACTGGCCAGCTTCAATTCTGGAGAATGCGAGGAAAGTTTTTAGTTCAGGAAAGTGGCAAGAAGAGCAGGGAGGAGGGGAAGTATTTGTAATGTTACCCCACACCATGCCCAAATCCCACTGAAGATAAAGCATACAATGGTACTGTGCTATGTTTGGGGTGCACTGTCTAACAGGACTCTGTTAAGTGCATCCTCACTTGTATCTTGCTGGCCAAAGAGGGACCACAAAGGGTGGTTTTTCAGAGCACAAGCACTTCACTGACCACAAACTGGATCTGCTTGTATTAAAGAAGTCCTTAAAGGTCTCATTGCAAGAGTGCCAGCCATTCCCCAAAGCCACTGACTCCAACTCCACCGTGCTTGGGCACTGTATCATGACTGTCTTTACTCTCCCTGACAATGGCAGACAACAGAAAACAGCAGACATGTGAAAGAATTTGGCTGTCCTCTCATTTCGGGGTGGGTTTAGTCATCAGGCCAAATTCAAGAAAATGGCTGGCAGGGAGTGCTTGTAAATCCCTGCGTGAGCAGAGAGATTGAGGGGGTAGCTGCTGGGAAGGAGAACAATGGGCAGCTCTCCGTTGTCACCCTGCCATCCCCAGCAAGGCGCCCCCTCCAAGAGCCACTCAGCCCAATTTTAAATTTATCCCCTGTCAACTTCCTTCTCAGAGCTGGCACTTCCCTCCAGCAGCAATGAAGCACTGTGAAAGGCACTAACTGTGTCTCCCACAACTCCCTGAAACACCTGAGATTTGGCTTCCCAGCCGTGCCTGTCCGCTGGGTTGGGCTTGTTGCTGGTGCCACAGCGGGAGACATGCAAAGCAGTCGTGGCTGTAGAGACACTTGAGAGAAACAGCAAGCAACAAATCATGCCTGGCTGTGCAGTCCATGTATGCCAGCCAGAAAACTAAATGTAGGCTTGGCCTGTGCTGTGCGTTGGTCTCTGTCACATCCTCAAAGGGCAATAGCCCCTCCATGTAACTCACCTGCTGTGTCAGACTGCCTCTCAGGACAGACAGTGGTCAGTGAGGAAGGTGGATGCTGTCCATGTCTGTTAGCAAGGTCTGACAGTTTGAATAAGGCTGAGGGATGTCTACATCACCATATGCAGATGCAAGCAGAGGCAGATTGTAGGGCCTCTCTGCACTGCAGCTATGGAACAGTTAGGGAATGCAAAACTTCTAGCTTAAGCAAGAGTTAGAAACTGTGCTGTAACACATTTCTTGGCTATTTATGACTTTGTGTGATCTCAGTGGAGCTGGGACTGACACACTGCAGTCTTAGGTCTGTTCAGCTTCCTTCGGCAGCAACCGGAGGGGAGGTGACAGTACCTGACATTTCATTCTTATGTCTACCCACAGTTTTCGTCTTAGTATCATCACCTGGGGTTAGTCAAAAAGGTAGTCTGATGGGAGCTTACTGACCCAAGCCACCAAATGTGAGGACCTTTCAGTGTAGGCTGGCTTATACGCAAGGGCTACTCACCCAGGTGCTGGTGAACAGACAATGACCTTCTTCCTAATTGTGAACTTTGTGAGTATGGGCTTGCTGCAGGCAGGCTTTAGCCCAGGGGTCCTCAAACTTTTTAAGCAGGGGGCCAGCGTGCGGATGCAGTGGCAGGCAGCCATCTGCGGCTGCTTGGTTCCCATCCCAACCCCCGGCGGGGGGGGGGGGGGGGGCGGCGGGGTGTGTGTGTCTGTAAATACCGGGGGCTGGATTGAGGACCCTGGGGGGGCCGTATCCAGCCCGCGGACCATAGTTTGAGGACCCCTGCTCTAGCAGGAGCAGTGTTCCCCTCTGGAGCTGGTGGCTTTCCCCTGCTCCTTCCTGTCCAGAGGATAAGGAATGCTTGGAAGTACCCCAAAAGAATGTCTGTGCATTTTCTTTGCTCCAGCAACCCATGTAATAAATGCCCTGAAGCTGTTGTCTGGAGGGCTGCAAAACTGCACGCTGGCTGAAGATGATTTCTGTAAAGAAAAAAGCTGTCCAGCCACAGAGCAGGTAGTGAACTGGCTAAGCTTTGCCCAGCCAAATGTTCCTCACTCCCTCTGATGATCTTTAGTGAGCTTGGCCAGTTCACTGAAAAATGTAGCAGGGCATGTTTGGCAGGCCAAGGCGCTGAGGGATATCAAAACCTTAATATCTAGGCAGCCAAAGCTTTTTGCTTATGTGGCAGCTATGCAGGGAGTCCTAGCACCTCCAACCAGGTGCTAATGGGATGCTGAAGGTTTTTGTAGCAATGTCAATACCGCCTCACCAAGCATTTTGAAGCATGAGTCACCTCTTCCAGAATCATGAGACTGGCTTCCAAATTATTAATATTTATTTTCTGTCTGGAAATAGGTATAACCTGCCTTTACTTCCAAACCTTTGAATCTGTAGGATTACTTAAAATGATACTTAGTGAATTTTCTCTGCATGCATGAAAGCTTTGGTTTGTTGTTTTTGTGTTGCTTTCCCTGCTTCAAAATAAAAATAAAACAGATTTTTCTGTCTCTCGTCACACAGATCCAAATCTGGCAGGGCTTGAATCTCGTCAGCTGTTAGGAGATTTACCATAAAACCACAAGATTTACACTGGTTATTGAGCAGCCATATGCTTGGCTCAGTGCAGTGCCCTTTTGTACCTCTGACCAAGCTGCCTCTCTGTCCACTTTTAAGCTCTTCTTGCTGGCACAAGTTTACATTAGCTCAGATAGAGTGAGGACATCAGATTTATTCTCTGTTTGCCCTTTTCAGTATTCACAAATAAAATTTGTCTAGCATGATGATACAGTTGCTAATGGCATCTAAAAACCTCATAACTGAGGATGCAATAAGCCAAAATGAAAGCAGTTCTCCAATCAACCCATGAACTGCTATAGGCTAGAAGAGCCTCTTGGAGATTCATTCTGCAAACAAACCCCCTGGCTTCTTTCTCTTCACCTCTCCCCTTTGCTTATAGTGGGAGGACAGAGGAGCTGCTTAGCTGTTCAGCTGAAAATACATAGTGCCTAAAATCTCCATGCTTCCTATTGGCAATGAAAACAAAAATCTGCCATACACCCTCTTCATCTTTTCCTTGGAGCTGCAGGATTGTGTTTCTGTGGTGCAGGCCTGGAGCACAGGGTTTTGTAAGGCTGCATGTGCTGAAGCCCACCAAGGGCTACAGCATGGCAGTCAGGGGGTCATACACCCTACTTTTAATAGTGCACTTTGTCCTTTGGTTAGCTGCTGGTGCTGAGCAAAAACACTGAGCCACTAACCTTTCTCAGGGCATGGTCTGATGGGTGATGGATAGGGTGAAGGCTGATTTGGAGGCTCCCGTTGTTGTCCAAAAGCTTGTGAAGCCTCTAGAAGAAAATGCAAGGCAAGGGGGGGAGCTTTGTGGGAAGCACAAAGTTCTGGCAGATCGCTGATTTCTGCTTAACTGCCAAGGACATGACGCATTGGTTGATGAGGTTTTGCATGTGCGAGAGGAGGGAAGTGCCCTTTCACACCTTCCGAACCTGCTTGTGGTTGCATAAGCCTGAAAACGCAGAGCCTGAGGTTGCTATGCCAACTTGCATCCCTAATTCCTCCCATCCGTCTCCCCATCTGAACAGTGCTGTGAGCCCACTCCAGAACAATCCGCCAGTGGCAAAGGCTTTGCTCCGTTGGTGGAGCAGGCTGAAGGACTCTGGGAGGTGTGTGTACCTCCCACCCTTGTGCTACCTACAAAGAACTGCACCAGAGTGACTGGTTTGCAGCACTCCCGCTTTGTTGTCCCAAGTGCTTTACCTTTGCTGCTGAATTTGGTTCCAAGTCCTCACTGGCAGCACTGAGACTGTGCTGTCAATCATCAAAAGAATTGCAAGTGCAGCATAAATCTGTGTGCCTGGTTTCCTTTCTGTAGCATTAAAAGAGCATAAAGTGCCTTTCAAAGACACTGAGGAGGAATTGCTTTTTCCGGGTGCTTACATAAACTGTCTTCAAGTGCAAAAGCAGAAATAATTGAATTCCTTATGTTCTTCCCCTAACTCCTCCCTTAAGAAGGGCACTATATAGAATTAGGTGGTATGGTAAAAGGGTCAAATGGTTGAAACAGAACAAAAACACAATGTGGCTTGGGTCTGTACCACATGGAAGAGGCTGGCAGATGAAGCAGCTCCAAGTTTTTGCATCCTGTCCTAATTAGCAGGGATTTCCAGTGCAAATTCTTATGGTTACCCTATTCCCTTGCTTTGTTCCACCTGTTACATAAGTCACAGACCTTTTTCTCTACACTCCAGCACTATCAAGAGTGGAAATCCTGATGGGTTAGTTTGCCAGTAATTAAATTTGTCCCTTCTGTTTATTTCACAGATGCAGTTGCCCTCTACTTCAAAGCAAAGTGCAGGTCGGAGCCAATGGGAGGCTTTAATAATCTGGTCATCTCATTCGGGGCTGAAGATGGAAAGTTTTCTTGCTAAATGGATTGTTGTGAGATTATCTGAAGAGGAACAAGCTCCTCTGGACAGAGGGAGGCTGGGAGCGTGCAGAGTGATGGAGAAGGTAATGGGTAAATTTATGCTCCTGTTCACGTCCTCCGAGCCTTCAACCAGAACAAACACCTAGAAAATGCCTTAGATCTGATTTCCTCTGACTCAGCAGCTTGCTTAGTCATTTACACCAGAGTGAAAGCCACCTTGATAGGTTTTCATGTCAGAATGATAGCTTTTTACATTGCTAAAACTGGGGTGCCGGGCTAGCACAGTCTGCAGCCTGGGCAGAGGAAACAGGCTTGTGGCCAGGAAAGGCTGCTGTTGCCCTATTGCTTCTGCTGGGCAGGGCATCAGGGGTGGATTGCCCCACACTTGAAATCTTGCCCCTGAGGAGGCAGGCAGCAACACTGCTGGCTCCGTACAAACAAGAATTGCTGTAGCTGTCACTGAAAAATCTGAATATTCCTGATTACAGATAATCAGAGAGATTTACAGGCAGAGGAACAAGGCTCGTTCAGGAAAATCCTCGAATTTCACATTAACTAAGGGGACCCATTCAAGTTTGGCCCCTGTCAGTAAATATGTGCAAATACAGAAATTTTAGTCTGAGCTCTGATTTTTTAGTGAAAAAATAAGGTGCTAGTCCTTTCCGCTGCAGAGAAAAACCTGACCCCGCAGCATCCTGTGGGCTTCTTTCCTGTTATCTAGTTAGTTTTAATTTGCAGGTTTTAGGTCTGTTTCATGATTTTAGGGACCTGACGCATATTTGTGGAGAGATTGTAGCAGTCAGCACTGCCTTTTAAAACTGGGCCAAAGCAGTTTTGTGCTCTGGTTCCTTTCAAGGACACAGATGAGGTTATCGACATATGCATTAACTATATTATTATATATATTGCCTGGGTGGTTTTCGTACTCTGCAGCAAGCATTTTTATACAGACATGTCTGTGTGCTGTGTCACCTCTTGGCCATAGAGTTGATGCCTGGGACTGGGACAAGGAGATGAGACTATTTCCAGTCCTGCAACCTGGAGGCTATTATTTGCATGGCCCTTTGCAGACAGATACAACTCATTCTGTTCATGCTCCCAACTGGCCGAAAGCTATACTCAACAGGACTGAGTAACTCATGCTCAACAGCTCATTAGTGATGGCTGCTCTGTTTTCAGTTGGTTTGGAGTGCGGGCAGAGGGAGCTTACGTCCAAAGATATTCACCCTGTGTCACGTGGGAGTAACTCCTTAAAACCTGCATGCATATTCAAGTTTTCCAATTGTAGACTGCTAAAATATTTATGTTCCTGCTCCATAGGAACTGAGCCTAGCTTTTTAAGTATTTGCAGAATGTGTGGAGATACCAGCAAAAAAGTTACACTAAGAGTACATAGTATTACCATTATTATAATGGATTTCACTTTGGTTCTTGAGTACATGATTGCAGTCCTCTGAGAGGGGGAAATGGAACAAGTACAAAAATAAATATAAAAGAACAATCTGTCATTCTCACCTGTTCTTCCCTCTGGAAAGATTGCCATTCACTGGCGTCCTTTGATTATAAATAAGGGTATATAATACTTCTCAAATCAAAGGAATGAGGCATTTTTCAATCCCTCAGATTTTCTTATTTTCTTAATGAAAGGAACAGTAAGAAAAGAACAAGTGCTGTAATTGCCCAGGTTCTGGCATAGGGCTGGTCCTTTATAGAGAGGAGGGCCCAGAAACAATTAACACAGTATGAGGACACAGGGCCCTAATTCACACTGATCATCACCATACTGCTGTTGTTCTTGTAAGTAACCACAGTGAAACCAAGTGCCAAACAGAACCCATGCAGAATCATGGAGGTGTAGAGCCAGAGCCACCATGAAGCTTCAGGCTGGCAACCCAAGAAGATTGCTTAGTACTAGACAGCTTTGGTGCTCAGGCTCTGGCTCCTGGAAGATAACCAAGGGAATTGTCTGAGCTATCAGCTTGAGGTTGTGCAGTCCACTTGCATGACTTCAGGGAGCAGCAGTGCATTTAGAGAAGCCTGTCACCCAGGCATACAAAGACAATGGTGTTAGCAGAGGTGTACCTGTAAAAATCATCAGTTTTACAGGTGAATTACCCACTTTTCTGGAGGCACAAGTGTAGATGGAAGGTGTTGGTGGAGTATGAATGAATGTGAGAAACCAGATCCTTAGAGAAGCAATTTTTTGCACTTGACAGATTGCAAGGCAAGGAGTGCCTCTTCTGAACAGGAGTATGTATGGACCCAGCTGATCCCACATATAGTGGCCAGACCCAGACTTGTAATTGCCACTTCTTAATGGAGACCAAAACAGAATAGCTGGCCACAGGCAGCATCACATGTGCTGCAGAGGGCTCTGGCTTGTCAGTCTGTTTCATACATCTTTCATGCACCTCTTGTTCCTGTGCCGTTTCTTTTGTCTTTGTTTTCAGCTGTATCTAATGAGCCTTCATTGTGCTTTTGATCAGAGGTTTTTCTGTGAAGACATACAGAGCTCTCCTCCCCAGTCCTCTTCATCTTCTCCCAACTCCTCCTTCCCCTCTGCTCTCCTTAGTTGTTCGTACTGCCATCACAGGTTAAAATCTTCCAGAGATAATGACCAGCCCTTATAAGAAGGTCAAAACAGATGGTAAAAGAGGAGGAGTATGGGCATGTGTTGTGGACCCAGGTAATGGCAGTGGGGACAGAGCTATAGAAAAGGGAAAAAGGGATAATTTCCCTCTCTGTCTTTGGGAAGCACTGGGATGGTAGCAGCCAGAGAAAAGCTTTGGGAGCCTTTTGAATGAACTCTTTCCTACCAGCATTGTTCAGCAGGAGAGAGATGTGCCAGCTCCCTCCCAGGTGTGCAGTTATCTGTCTGGACTCAGAGCCCAGGAGCAGCTAGAGAAATGGGATGCTGAATGGAGACTGGAAGTTGTAATGTGTACCTGTGCCCACTCCTTCCTGAAAGGCTGACACAGTACTCTGTAGTCACCGTCAGGTGAGTGCATGGCTTGTCCTTCTCCTCTGGCAGGATCACAGGCTACACGGAGGGATGTGGTGGGGGTTGCTATTCCTCCATCAGGGCCTGGGAGGCTATAAACTAACCCCCCTTGGTATTCACTGAGGGTAAAGAAATTAATTGCACACTTTGGGGTTTTTTTTTCCGCATGTTCTACCCAGAAGGTTTTTTGAATAATGAGGGGTGGGGGGGGGTGGGTTTTAAGCTTTAATTTTGCTTCTTAGTAATTTTTCAAAGATGGGGAAAGTTTAAAAAAGTTTCAACAGTAGAATGAAAATGAAAAGGTGCATGCATGTCTGGTGAGGAAATCTGGGCATGCTGTGTCAGTGGCAAAAGGAAAAGAGAGGGACTAGAAATGCAGTCTGTTCTCAAAAATATTTCATTAAAATGTAATTAAAACCGATTCCCAGCAAATGCAGCAAATAAGAGGTGACTTGCACATTTTTCACAGCAAAGCAATGCTTTTCCATTTTTCAGGGATCTCAGAAAATATTATTAACCCATTTTAAACCCTGGGACACTGAGAAATTGGTCATACACAAATTCTGTGACAGGACCAAGAATATAAGTCAGACCACCACTTTCTCAAACGTATGCCTTCTCCAGTTGTATTCTCCCAAGTATTACTGTTCTTACTCGTAACTGATGATCATTACTTATTTTCCCAGTCACTGTAACACCCCTGGAGAGCCTTTCACTGAGTTTAAATGCCTGGGTGGTGGTGATGTACAAGTAATGCAGGGGCAGTAGTATTTGTGGCTGCTCGTCTACTTGCTCTTCAGAATATGAATTGGTACCTGCAGTTTACTGACTCTGAACATTAACTTTTCAGCATTGCTTGGAGGGAGGGGCACCAAGCAGGAGAAGTGAATGTGGGAGGGAGGAAGGGAAGGGAAGGGTGAGGGGGTGGAAATATGAGCCTGCTTTACTGAATAATGAGAGGAGTGAAAACGAATGGGAAAAGAGAGAGAAAAGCTGGCTTAAATATTTAATCTCTGTTGCACTTGCTTTTGAAGAAGAGACAAAAGCCTTGGAACATCTTTTGTCTTGAACTAATTCTGACCAGAGGTGAATGGCATGTGATTGTCACTTCTGTCTTTTGCCTTAAGGTGGAGAGAAACAGATTGGTTCTGCTGTATCAGCCCATCACATCAGTCTCCAGCTTCAGCCACTGCTAGTACCCGATCCTGAAGCAGGTATAAATTACTCATGACAGTGATACTTCTGCCCCACAAGCCGACATTGCCCCAGATCCTGGTGCCGGCGTAGTCAATGTGTGTGCTGCCTGGGAGCCGCACCTTTCTTCAGAGAGGAGGAAGCTCCTCTGAGGAGCAGTTGTGTCCCACCACAGAGCAAGTCACTTCCCTTTAGGTTTTCATCATTTGGAGCCAGGTGGTTAATGCAATGCATCAGCAGTATTTCCCCCTTGTCTCTCCCCACTACTCTGTACGTTCTTCTACCCAGCCTCTCCCTGAAACATTTCCCTTCCCCTTGCTTAGACCAGCCACAACTGCACCATCTGCAGCACTTTCCACAGCTGAGGCAGCCCCATGGATGAGCTGGCAGGACCCACACACCAGCATCGGAGACAACAGCTAGTTGTGCTGATGTGCTGCTGCCTCAACAAGGTCATAGAATCATACAATGGTTTGGGTTGGAAGGGACCTTAAAGATCATCTGGTTCCAACCCCACTGCCATGGGCAGGGACACCTTCCAGATTGCTCAAAGCCCCATCCAACCTGGCCTTGAACGCTTCCAGGGATGGGGCATCCACAGCTGCTCTGGGCAACCTGCTCCCGTGTCTCACCACACTCATAGTGAAGATTTTCTTCCTTATAGCTAATCTAAATCTATCCTCTTTCAGTTTAAAGTCATTCCCCCTTGCCCTATCACTACATGTGCTTGTAAAAGGTCCCTCTCCAGCTTTCTTGCAGGTCCCTTTTAGGTACTGGAAGGCTGCTGTAGGGAGCAGTGGTGGTTCCCTGCAGCCAGCCTGTCATACTCTGAGACAGATTCAGCCAGATAAAAACATCATTTAGGCTTTCTGTATGGACTGGTAGAATAGGAAGGAGAAATGCCTCCAGAAAGTAATTAATTGTAAGCTGAGCTTTTTGATTGGTAAATATCTGTAAGCTCTAGGAAAGGCTGATGGTCTCTGACTAACCAGAGGAAACTGCTGAGACTGGGAACTTTTTCTATTGTTTTGGCAGTGGCTTTGTCTCTCTGATCCACTTGTTCCATTTATAACCCTAAAAGCAAAGAGGTGCTGCCATCTCTGCTTCTCAGATAGGGGCAGATATAACATGATTTCTCCACTGGAGCCCCTCAAGACATCTTTGAAAAAGCAGAGATTTTTTCAGCTGTGGTCTCCTGAGTCCTGGGAGAAGGCATGAAAGCCCAGCTTCTTGTCAACTCCTGAACTGGGAGCACAAAAGAAAAAAAGAAGCAAAAAAATCCACCCCCAAAAACTACAGCAAAATCTCTCAAGCCTCGGAAGGCTCATAGTTAGCAATTATCTTTCAAAGGCTCACTTCAAAAGTAATTTATAATTTCCCTAGCTGTTTGCTAAGAGATCAAATAAAGCCAAGGTTCCTCGTGAAGTATGTTTCTATTCTATTTTGATATAATTTGAGGAACTCGATTGGCTACTTTAAATGCTGGAGAAGACAGCTGAGTAGGAGTCTGAGCTAGGTGAAGCCAACCAGGTGAGAGTTTTGCATTTTGTTTACAAAAAAGCTTGAGTAGGCTGACATTCCAGGCTGATGAGATGGTCTCCATGATGACTACACTTCTCTCTTCTTGGGCAGAGAACTTGTACACTCACAGGTGAGCTATAGCAATGAAAGAGGAGTTCATTCTCTATAGCACCACGGGATTTGACCTTGCTGATTTTTGTAGCAACTTTTCCCATGGCAACGATACCAGGATGCCAGTCACTCTGTTTGGATCTAAGCCACACAAATGGTTGACCAGACACCAGAGATGGCAGATTTTGGTCCAGGTTTGATCTGAACCAATGACTTAGGAATGGAAAGCATTGTATCTTATTTCAAACAATTGTCTGAGCCATAAAAATACTCTTCTACTTTTTGCCAAGGGAAAAGGCTCAGGAGCTGAAAAACGAGTCCTGGTACTGTGGTCTAAAAAGAGCTCAGTTCAGGTCACGACTCATTACCAGTTCACTACTACTGCAGTGTTTCAATGGTGCTGGGCCAAACCATGCTGTGCCTTCCCAAACCTAAGCTGTCTGCAGAGGCTGCTGCTTCCCAAATTTGATCAATGTTTTTTTGCCTTTGTGTTGTCCTGGGAGCCTTAAACCCACCTCTTGCTCAGGCCTGACCTTAGTAGGAGCTGCTGCCTCTCACAGACGGTTACAGCAGGACCCATCTCATAGCCTGTGTCACGGCCTTCACAGTCTGTTGGCACAGAGATGTACAGGCGTGTCAGACTGTGTGCCTGCAACAGCCACAGCACCCTCCTCAACCGCTACTGATGGCTGCTGATGGCTGCTGTGCAGCACCAGGAGCACGGGCAGAGGAGGGAAGCGTTATTCTGAGGGTGACAGCAGAAACCTCCATGTGCTCTGAGGAGGAGGAGGAGAAAAAGCAAAGCATCTCAGGAATTCCTCAAAAGCTGCAGGAATTGTTGGGGCAAAGGGGTATGGAGATGAAACAGGCAAGGTAGTTGGAGTAGTTTTTGTGATCAACAGAGTAAATTTGCTCAGAGAAAGAGAATTGTGGGAGACCTGAAACTATATTCAGATTTGGGAGATCATGTCTCACTTCCATTTTCTTACTGTCAAAATATCTTGAAAAGCTGGAAGTGTGTTTTTTCCCCTCTCCGATTAGGAGTTTTAAGTGGGAAATGCTGAAATACTCAATTTGAAATCTTTCAAAATCATTCTTTTTGATGTCTTTTAAAATAGACTTCAGCTCAGAAAGAGAAAAAAATAGAGTCAATAAACAGTGAAATAAACTGCAAACAACACTTTTCACTTGGGCTGAATGAACTCCTTGAATTCACCTTAATTTTTCTTTGTTTCTCTTTTTTTTCTGACCCTAGTACACCAGACTTTCAGTTTGTTTGTCCTTTTTTAACATTTTTATTACCCAGCCTTAGTTTAATTTTTCATTTATTTAAATATTAATGAAAGAACAGCAGTTACACATTATTCTTATTTCTTAATCATACCAACAAGCAATCCTAATGTAACGTGTTTGAGGTTGAGGGAACAGTGTTCCATACGGCAAAAGAATTGGAGGAATTATGGACAGAAAGCCCCTGCTTGGGAAATGAGTCAGTCTGCGTCTGTCTAGCAGAAAAGATCAGCACAGAAGTATAGAGCCTTTAGAAACAGCTTATGAATCTGCAGCTTGCAAAGTAAGTCAAGTGTCTGTGTCTCTCGTACACATACGCTAACTCACTCGCCACACATGCATACATACAGGTCTCTGGTGGAAAGACGGGGATCGTGCAGGCTGCAATGCATAAGAACTTTCTGTTTAAAGGAGAAAAGAAAAGGTTTTTCAATAGGCACAAAATCCCACCCCCTCAGCACCCCTCCTTCCCCTGTGTCTGACACTGACTTCCAGGGAGGAGTTGAGCCAATTATCTGTGAGTCCTACAGAAGGAAAATCTGCAATTTGCCAGTAGTTGTGACAGGGAGAGGGAGAAAGGCAGGGAGGGAAGAAGAAGAGAGACTTAATTGGCAAATGTAAAGAGAAGCCCTTTCTGTCCTCGAAAGGCAATATTTTAAGGCAAATCTCAGACCAGAAGAAAAGAAGCTCGTAGTGGTGGGGGGTGTGTCAGGCAAGACCTGGAGAAGCATAGGTGGTTCACCATAGACAACTTCCATGCCCCCACTGATTTTTCCCCCCAGGGTCTAAGGGGGTGTGGAGGCAGGGTGGGCCAGCCAGATGCATCCACAACCCTGCACGACTAGGTGTCGCTCCAGAGACCCTTCCCCACAGCAGAGCCTATGAAGCACAACTTGCAAGAAAAGCCAGTGGGAGCGGGTGAGACTCTGCCTCTCCTTCCCTTGAACTGAGGCTGTGAGGAGAAGAGCTCAACTCACCAAAAGGAAAAGCTGTCGCTGCTTCTGAGACCCTTCTTTAGCCCACGTTGGTTGCCTAATCCAGCACCTACCATCCATGGGGGAACGCTCTCTGAAGCCCCGCGATCCTTCCCAATACTGCTAAGTTCCTGGGAAATAACTAGTGAAGAACTGAGCCCAGAGCAAGCAACGTGGGATCCACAGAACAACATCTTTTTGCAGTAGCAGCTACCTCTGATTAAAATTATCAGCTTCATCAGACTGTACCAAGAACTGCTCCTTCAGGGAAAGAGAGGTAAGAAAGCATCATTGGCTTTGGTATGGATGTAGGAAACAAACATCCCACAGGAGTGATTTTGGTGTGCATGAAAATTACAGGGATACTAGTAGTAATTAACAAGTGGCAGGTCTGTTATGCATGACACAGTTTGTGTCTGCCTCTGTCCTTTTTAGCTGGGTGCACTGAATTACATTGGGATAGCAAACAGAGACACAAACAGTAGCTGAAGACCGAGGAGTGCAAGAGAGGTAGTTGAGAAGTCTGTTCATGGGTGGGGAGTGGTAGCGAACATACCCCTGGGTGGGAGGATGGAACAGTAAGGTGAAAAAGCTCTAGGCAGTTTGAATGAAGAATGTCTCTCTTAGAAATCTCTCTCTGGGTGCTCAGGATCAAATTTGTCAGCACCTCACTGAAATTCAGACAAGCTCTTCAGAGCATACAAACGCAGGTTCATTGTCATTCACTCCGATGTCTGCCTATGAAACAAGCAGTGGTGGTTAGCAGGTAGAAGATGACACGGAATCAAAAGAAATGGGGTTTAATGTTGATTTTAGGCAGCTGTTCCAGGTCTCTCTGGGCATATAAGCCTATCCCTTTATTAAGTGGAGATTAATTTTTAAACTTATTGCCTACATTTCTATGACATTTTGAAATCCCTGTGCTGTACCAATAGAAAATACTACTGTAAAGTTTCTAGCATCAAGCCAGTGCATAAAGCAGAAGGTACCACTGGGAATTAATCTATGCTTAAACATTTAATAAACTGGAAGGAAAAGATGTAGATTAAAGCCAGCTGGAGGTTGTTTGTCTCCTCATTCTCTTCTGATTGATTTTGCTTTACTTAGTACATGAACATGTGGTCTCTCCCTTTCTTTTTCCTTTAATCTTTTTTAATGTATGAGTCCCTGTACTCCCCTCCCTTCCCTACCCCTGAGTGTGAAGGCTGAAGCTTCCTTCCTTTTCTGATGAGGAAAGGTGGCAGATTGTATTATAATGGACAAAAACTGGAGGTGGGTGAGGCGGGGCGGATAAGAAGAGAAAACACAAAACACGAAATAAGCTCCTGGTTTAATGGCATGCTCTGAGTCGGATTTGCAGCAAAGGTGCTGAGATGAGCAGCAACTCCATGAATCAAAGTGCTGAAAAGCATCTTTTGACTTTGTGTGAAATGAAATGCAGTCAGGAAAGCACAAGAGTCCACTTGACAGAATGCCTTGAGAGGTGGAACTTACTCTCAAGAGCACAAAGTGCAGCAGCTGCAGTGACAGTCCACCTCCTTCGTTGTATGATGGGAGTTTCTGTAATCACCAACAGCTCAGTGGTTACCTGCCAGTCAGCAGTGTAATTTGTAGGATTTTGGCTTGTAAAGCTGCTGGCCAGGATCGTGTCCTTCAGCATGCACATTCTGTTCAGGACATATAAGGCATTTGCTTAAAATGCATAACTGCTCACTCCCAGATGCTGCTGCACCAAGTTGTACAAAACTGATCTTCAGCAGGTGTCCTCTTGCCCTCATGCAGCTACACTGGTCCATCCCAGTCTGAAGAGCTGACTCATTTCTAAATACCCATCTGAGCTGTACAGAAGTTTATAGTTTTTCGTCACAAAATCTATCTCCCTGCTTTTCTCTGCCAGCTAAATAAAGCCTGAGATGGTGAAAGGAAGCATCCCAAAGCAGCTCTGTCATCTTTTGTCTGCCCATGGATGCAAGGCAGTATTGGGCTGGTTTGCACAGGAAAGGGCAGAGGCAGTGTACATGGCAGTGTTGCTTCACAGATTGAATGTGGTGTTTCTGCACTGTTGGAGATTGGTCCTGTTCTAAATAAAACAGAGTCCCATTCAAATTGCAGGTGTGCTCCTTGCTGTCATTCCTGCCACAGCAATCCCAGCAGTACCATAGCTGTGCATGTTTGTGTCCATCTGATGTTCTGATATGACTTTCTGGCTCTAATATTATGCTGTCCTGCTCGCTAATATAATTCAGAGTGTAAGCTACTCTAAGGAGAGTATTACATTTTCTTCTGTGCTTTAGATAGGGCTGAATATGCTGGTGGTGTGCAGCAAATTATGGCAATAAAAATAAATAGTAGTGTTTTGCTGTTGCCTTGGGCTATAGCACAGAGCTTGTAATGATGCTGGATCTGAATTCCAGAGACTTCTTTATTTAGCAGTGACCATATCTTCACTGCTGCTTTGGTGCTTAGCACATGTTAAACAAAGTAAAAGATTTTAAGCTTTTGACTGAGATAACTGTCAGCTAGATAAAAGCTTAGGGAGATAAAATTCACTCAAGGGAAAGATAGGAATCCAGATCTGGACCCAGAAATGATCTTTCAGTGCACATAAAGTACTTGCATTGTAATATTAAATAAAGAACACCTAAGTTAAATAAACAGCACAGTGGGAACTTGATTATTCTTTAATGAGATCCTAGTAACCAAAATAAACTCTGTCAAAAATGTGCCGCCTTTGCTCTAAGAATTAGCTTTCCACACACAGGGGTTATATTTTTCCTTTCAGCACACAATTCATTTGAACTGGTACATGAAAATTTTCTGAGCAACACCCTCTTCCCCATCCCACCCCCTTCAAAGTTTTTTGCTATGTCAAAATGTGATCCCCAAGGTCTTGAGACTCATCTTAGTTGTTAGGGGTTAGAAATCTTTTCTAATAGCTATTTAAGATGGCTGTCCTTCATCTTTTCTCCTGGTTGTACTTAGCACCCGCAAGGACTGTGACACCCACAAAAGCTGTGTATGTATAAAGACCAAAACTCCTATGAAATCTACGTTTTTGCAGTTCTATTGATTGCCAGCCATCCTGCTGCAAAGCTGATAGTTTGTTGATACAGAGTTCCCACACTACCAGTCCAAACAGCAAGATTAAAATCTGGTTTCTAATAGGTCACTGAAGGCACAGATCTTTGAGTTTATCATTGGTCAGTGCCATTTTGTGGCTCGAACTCTGTGCATCAACAATGAAGGTTGTACGAGACCAACTATTTAAAATTACTGAGATGTCCAGCTTCCACTGATGTCGAGCATGATTCTTGTTTCTGTCTGACTTTTGGTTGATCTCAGAAAATGAGTACTATGCACAGCTCCTATGTAGGCAACAAAATGAAGCGATCTAGGTCCCAATGGCAGCTGCAGTGCGTGCAGTATATTGGGAAATCTGACCTCTCTGTTTATGTACCTAAATGAGAACTGAGCTTTACTGAAAAATCTGGTAATGTTTAAGTGACGCAGATGGTGGGAAGGAGCCTGGTGTCTAAGTTGAAACACAGCTGATAAAATTAGCCCTTAATGTTTAAACGAAATAGCAAATTACAAGTTAAAACCATATTATTTTTGATGTAAATGCCTTCACTTATTTATGACTTCAAAAGAAAAGGAAAAAAAATTTAAAAAACCCCAAACTACTCCCTGGAAATGAAACTAAAAATTTAAGCATTTCTAGTGAAAAGATTTCTATATGGACCATTGATCTACTAACCAGGATTGTGCTTCAGAGCACCCTTTGACAAGCTGGTAGTAAGGACCTGCTCTACTTCGTCCTCCATTTAGTTTACAGTCTTTCCTTCAACTCTGCTATTTCCTTTTTCAGGATCAAGCAATGATGAAGACCATGTCTGGTGGAAACTGCACCCTGAATGTGCCAGCCAAGAACTCGTACCGCATGGTAGTGCTGGGAGCCTCCAGGGTGGGGAAAAGCTCCATTGTCTCACGCTTTCTCAATGGCCGGTTTGAGGACCAGTACACTCCCACCATTGAGGATTTTCATCGCAAGGTCTACAACATCCGAGGAGACATGTATCAGCTGGACATCCTGGACACCTCTGGGAATCACCCTTTCCCTGCTATGAGGAGGCTTTCCATCCTGACAGGTGAGAAAGAATGGGGAAGTTTGCAGATGTGGAGCAGTGGGTGAAAGATAAGAATACACATTAGGTTGAAGGCTTTAGCCTGGAGATGACTGTTTCTTGTCAGGTAACTAAAGGGACTGCTTGATTTTGTTGGAAGACGCACTTTTCTGGAGAGGTATTTCCTGGCCAGGATGCTCTGGGCACTACAGGGAGTGCATTAGCCACAGAGGAGATGGTCACTGGGTGAAGATCTGAAATAGAGATTCCCCTTAATTTATTTCCCTCCCACGTTCCCCTCCTGTTCCATATTTTTTATTGCAGTCACAAATAAATGGCTGAATAAAATCTCGTGAGCACGAAAAGCAGCAAGGGACAAAATAAGCATGTAATTACAAGACACAAGTAGTGAAAAACAAATGTAAGACACACAGGAAGGAAATTCTAACCAAGAAAATCTCAAAATTATTTTTTTTCTAAAATTTCCAGCCTGATGCCCTTGATTTGATATTCCAGTAAAACAGTAGTTCTGCTTTTACCCTTTCTCCTTAGTCTGTGGTTGATCAAATGTGTTATATGGAAAAAAGAGAAAATGGTGGGGTCATTTTGTACATTCACATTGTCAAGCAGTTAGCTAAGCTGTATTCTTTAATTGTGAAAGTGACAGTGGAGGAGATATATTCAGCCACAGCTCACAAGAATGCTACTTTCTGGATTTGCTGTCTACCCTTCTAGCTAGCTGGTGAAACATGTCATTCACATCTGACCAGGCTAGCTCCCACATTCAGTGAGATCCCAGGGCCAGTTTCTGGGATGCAGGTGTGAGGTTTTGTCCCTGAAATCGCTCTCAGCGTGTTCCACATGAATGTCATTGAACAGGCAATGATTTGCCTTATTTTATATTTGCAAAAGGAATTGTAAGTCAGGAAATGTCAAAAGGAAATGCCAGGGGATCTGTGTCATTTATGTATTTCTTTTTTTTCCGTGGTCTGTTTCTCTTGAGCAAATGAAACGACAGCAGAGCACTGCACATTGGGGAAACTCTCGTTCCTGACTTAGGCATTCAGGACTGACTAGCTGTAGATCTTCAGTTCAGGTGTTGCTTCATGTATTGTGTAATCCAAAGGCCAAGGCTGAGCGGCTATTAGCTCTCCGCTCTTCCTGGTGTCAGAATAGGCTGTTTTTTACACAGAGATACAAATGAAAGGAAGAAAAAGGAAAAGCATTGCAGCAGAGCTGAGATAGAAACATATTTACAAAAAGAGATTAAAATGGGCAATAACTTGCAAGTCCAGTGCAACATCCAAAAGTCTTTTCCAGACATCCAGTCCCATACAGAAAGGTATGGGGAACTGAATAAGAAGAACTGGAATTAAAGTACAGCTGAGTGAATAGATTCAAAAGGACAAAAAAAAAAGGGGGGGGGGGAGGGGAGGAGATGGCAAATATACCTATTTAAAAAAAAAAATTAGCTCCTCTGACACAAGCTATGACTAACTAGCCTTTACAGTATCTTCTTTTAATTGCAGGGGATGTTTTCATCCTGGTATTCAGCCTGGACAACAGAGAATCCTTTGATGAGGTCAAGAGGCTCCAGAAACAGATCCTGGAAGTCAAATCCTGCCTGAAGAACAAAACCAAGGAATCAGCTGACCTCCCCATGGTGATCTGCGGCAACAAAAGTGACCACAGTGAAGTCTTCCGCAAGGTACGCTCAGATGAAGGTGAGAACCTTGTCTCCAGTGACGAAAACTGTGCTTACTTCGAAGTTTCAGCCAAGAAGAACACCAATGTGGATGAGATGTTTTATGTGCTCTTTAGCATGGCCAAGCTACCTCATGAGATGAGCCCTTCCCTCCACAGGAAAATCTCCATCCAGTATGGTGACACTTTCCAACAGAAATCCTTCCGGATGCGCCGAGTCAAGGACATGGACGCCTATGGCATGATCTCTCCATTTGCTCGCCGGCCAAGCGTCAATAGTGACCTGAAGTATATCAAATCAAAAGTTCTCAGGGAAGGTCAGTCCAGAGAGAGGGAGAAATGCACAATCCAGTGAAGAGGGCTTGCACTTCTGTCTGAAGTCATCATCCACATGCAGTGCCTTAAAGAAAAGTGGTCTGTGAAAGCACAGAATGGGCTCATGGGGTTCATCGAGAAAACCCAACATGGAGGAAGGATAACTCTTCCTGCAGATTCTGCCGAGTCACGAATTTAAATAACCGTCCTTCTAAACAACTAGGAAAAATCATATGCCTGAGATCTGAGCGCATTTCTCTGTAATGCAGTTGCTCTTCATTACCCTTTTTGTTTAAAGAATACAGACCTGAGAAGTAAAGACATTTCAACCTCATCCTTGCAAAGAAAGTAGGTCAAAAATGTACAGAAGACATTAACAGTTACCCAGCATGCAGCCCTGGCTAAGAGACAGGAGGTTTTGTGTGTGTGTATGTGTATCTCTATGTGTATACAGAGACTGTATACAGAATGTGTGTATGTGTGCATGCGAGCGTGGAGCTCTCCTTTGGAAAAACGGGACTTGCATTTCAAAGGGCAGCAATACTAACTGAGGTTTCCCAGATTGGGAGTGGACTCTGTATATGGATGCATGACTCTAAACTTGCTTCTGAGGCGACCTGCATTAAGATCTTCTTTTTATGTTTGCTGGGACAGTTATCATTTGACATTGACATGAATGTTGTTTTGTGTTATAGACTTTATTTGGGATTTGGTATTTTTTATTATCTGGGGGTGGATTCTTAGCAAAATCAGATGGCAAGTGCGTTTGATATCAAGAGTGTCTACTTTCTAGCAGTGAAAGGTGTTTTTCATCTGTAAAACCCTGTAATATGTACATTGATTGAAAGTGGAATTGTTCTGCAAAAAGCCAATACATTTGACAGCTTTGCAAGCCTAGTGTGATATTGTTTCTCAAAGCAGCCATACTGACTCTGAATACTGCAGTACAAATGCACCCTTTGCCTTGCTGGCCACCAGAGCAATGTTTCCTTCCTCTGCCTGTATCAGCTGAGACTGACCAGATTCATATGTAGGCTTAGACCACTTCAGAGACAGGATTGGGTTTTCCTTCAGATTTAAGAGCTGAACGGTTGTAGGACCAGCTCCATCATATTTATTCTAGTAACATGCCTCTAGTCATTTTGTTCATGATTTTCCCTGTTGTCTGATAAAGGTTGTCTTGATGGAAACCTTTCCACTGCAGAAGTCCTTCAGAACATAAGTATTGTCCTGGCTGTCCAAACAGAGCTGAACTGGCTAGCCAGATAAATCTGGAGCCATGTATTCACTTCTTCCCTTTGCCAGCCCAGTCCAGGCTTCCTTGCCTCCAGCTCTCTCCCTGTTCTGCTTCTGGCTTTGTTGTTCGATGTGCTCCTGTACGCCCTCGAAGTGCAATATATTCTCCCAGATGTGAGCTTGCCAGTCTCACTGACTGGAATGAGATGTGTGCACACAACTGTGGGCAAAGCATGGCCCCAAGGCTGCACACAACAGTAGAGTATATATGTTATACATACCTCAGAACGGCCTTCAGATATCTTGTCCCTCCCTCACCCTCAAATTCTGTTCTTGGCTGTATCTGCCTTGCTGTGTTCTGGGCAGAGCTGTGAGCTAGTTCAGACTACACTTTGTCAGGAAACCAAGAATGATGGTTGTCTGTAAAAAATAGCCTCTGGGATTCAAAATCCTATATTCATTTATCAGCTCCACCCTTCATTGGTACTGTATATTGACTGGCAAAACACACTGTTCTATTATTCCTGTTGCCAGGGCAGCACCTTTCAGACCACACTCTATCTATAAATATGTACATGGTTTATGATTAAATCTGTTTTATTTACTAGCTGTGTCCTGGTCCTTTTTACTTTCTCCAAGAATAATAAGGAAGGGCCTATCTTTTTGTTGTGCCGGTGCAGCTACGCAAGCAAGTTGTGTGTTGAGAGCCCTGATGAGATCTCCAGTAAGTTCTGGAAGGGGCTTTTATGTCCTCCAGACACCAGGAGCTATACATTTGTCTGTTTGGAATACAACTGTGTCTAGATTTACATATTTCCACCTGTTTGAACATGAACTTATATATACAGATATCCTCATAAGCAGAAGCAGACAGTTGCTTTTCCCCATGCTGCCTCCAACACAAGAGAACAACAACTCTGTCCTTTATGCACAGAGCTGTATTTTCAGTCCTGGTGTGATATAACATGGTCTCTGCAGAGACATCACTGTTGCTTTCAGCAGTCTCTCCATCTTACTATCTGCACCTCTCAGCTGTATGAGTCTTGGGCCCCCTGAGCACATGCCCACCTCTCTATAGACTTTCCACCCAAGTGTATGACTACTGAATGTACCAGTGATCAGGTACTGGGACTCATGTACCACAGGGGCATGAGGCCGGGGGACTGAAGATGGAGTAAGAAGGTCATGAGCACTGCCCATCTGTTGGGTTAAGGGGCTCCAGGAAGCTGAAGGAGAACTCCTTGCACTATAGACCATGTGCTGCCTTACTGAGCCCATGTCCGCTCTCCCTGGCCTGCTGGATAAAGCTGAATTTTTAAAGAGCCTTCATAATCTGCAGGTCTCTTCCTCCGTCTTGCAACACTGACCTTACAATTATTTTCCTTACTGTCCTTCCACCTCCACAAAGACACCAGCTTTCCTCCCCCTTCCATGTCCTCCCATTCCTGCCTTTTTCACCATGGATATGAAACCATAGGGCATGGGAAAACAACATTGCAGTGACAACAAGGGCACAAGAGTGAGGAAGCTGAAGACCAAGAGCAGGTGCTCACGGTGGCATTCTGGATTCCATGGGAAGGGCGGTGAGCCCCAGCTTCACAGTCTAGCTTGGTCTGCCAATGTTCAGGGTGAGAAGCATCTGAGAAGCTGGCTGGGAATGAAGGTGAAGCAGCATTACAGTCACCCGGAGAAACAAATGGCAATAAGCAGGTAATCTTATTAAAGTAATCACAGTCTTCTCTCTGCATTTTGTTACTGATGGTAATTGCTTTTGAAGTTAGATTATCATGCTCTCGAGGACTTTTTTTTTCTCTTTTATTATATCATGACAGTCATTCTATTAATATTCATATATTATTTGGGCTTTAGAAGTGCTTACAGCCCCTAAACCAGGCAGTATGTGTATCAGTTGTTTATTCACAGTTAGCAACCATTATATTCTGTGAAAAGGCTGGGACTGGAAAACAGAGAGCAAGGCTACCTGCCTGCACAGGGGGCATAAGGTAAGGCAGGAAGAGGAAAGGGGAATTATTTCTTCTCTACTAACTGCTGAATGTGTCTGGCTGTAAGACAGGGCAGGGAAGGGCTTTATGGGAAGCTCTATTACATGTGTGCAGAAATTGTGAGACCCTGAAAGGAGCAAAGAGCAGACCTACATCTAGGTCTTAGAGGTAATGGAAAGAGAAACTACTTTTTTCCTCCGCCTTGGGATTCAAGGGACCTGCACAGAGCTTACTGTAACCCAAGAAGTCATGAAAACACACCGGACTAAGAGCAAGCCTGTAGGAAGGGATCCATCCAGCAAAGATGCTGCAAGCAGGTATACCTTTACTTGGTCTTACCTAGTGTAATTAAGTTGCTTTATTCCAATAGTTGCCTTGTCCTATATTGCAGTATATAAAACCTGTCATTAGTGATACAAAGCCCTGCTGATGTTTTTCATGTACTTACTTTCAGGACAATGAGCAGGGACATATACCTGACTGAGGATCAGTCACAGCCCTGGAAAAAGACAGGGCTGAGATTTATTTTGTACATTGCTCTACACAGCAAAAAAGTCCTTGTCCTGAAGAAATTACAAGTCAACACATTATAGGAGCTACTATAAATAATGACAAAAATCTAATTAAGCCAGAGGGTTGGTACAAATCAGGAAGGAAATAGTGGTCATGGTGAATTAAGTAAAAAATAAATTGAGGGTGGGAAGGGCAGAGTGAAAGCCTGTTTTGACATCCAAAGGACTACATTAGGTTTCTGTTCTGAAGGATCCCCAGGAGGACTGCTGCCACCAGGCCAGCCTGATGCTACAGAGAGGCTTCCATGATGCAGCCTCACAAAAAGCGTTGTCTTCTTGAGACCCCAGGGTTCAATAGGTCTGAAGGAGGGTGAAGGGCTTGTTATTATCATCACAAAGGCAAGTAGGAATTGGTGAGATAATTCTTAATAGGGCAGCAGAAAAGAGCTTCAGAAAGGGGCTCACAAAAGCAGGATGGAAATAGGAGGTTGGGTGGGTAAAGAGAAAAGATAGGCCTGGAGTGTATGCTGTAAAATGTAGCTTTCACCTCTGTTTCATCCTTCCCTACACATGTCAAATCTGAAGACATTTTATTTAGCTTTTTTATTCTTCCTCAAATGTTAATCACCACTTACCACTGTGTAAGGCTTACCCCCCACCTCCCATCACACTTTTTGCTGCCTTAGATTTACCCTCTTGTCATGTACTATATTGTGGGCTGCCTTGCTAGCCTTGTCCCAGTGTCATGTCAAGGGTAGAAGGTTACAGGCAGAGGTGTTTTTGAAGTAAGTGGTGATGATTTCATTTGATTTTAAATCACTATTACTCTTACGGGGTTTATTAGCATTACTGTTTCTGTAAAATTAAATGGTGGCAGGCTCAGATTAAAGGGTCTCCTTGGAAAAATATATAAAACGTGATATAATGTACATTTTCCCTACTGGTTTCTATAGCAACAGCCTTTTCTCTGCACTAAGAAAGAGCAGAGAATTTGCAGGGGGGAGTTGAGTAGCAGTGGCTCTGCCCTCCATCTTTCAGCTCTGAGTTCTCATAGGAGGTTCTTCTCCATTTGGTTTCTGTTATATGGAGAAACAAAGACCACTAGTGAGACCCCCCTCATAGACTACTGAATATGTATGGTAAAGCTGTGGGATGGATATGCTACCATAGATAAGAAAGTAATTTCCACGATGTGACTGTAAATTGGGGCATTGCTCCTTGCACCGTACCTGACATGGGGAATACACATCACAAGCTGCTATAAACCCAACTTCTGTACTCAGGTTTGGTTAGAACTAGCGATGAGCCTTGCTCAGCTTCTTTCTTCCCTGTGACTTTACAGGCTGCCATCTGGTACAGTCAGAGCCTGAGACTTTCCAGAGAAACATTCCACTTTGCTCTCATGACAGTATCAGCCAAAGACCTTTCCTCACCCCTACCATCACTGGCCATCTACAGCATGAAGAACCACCTTAAATCCCAGGCATCGTGTTCCTGGAAAGTTACTGACAGTTTGGAAGGGGCCCAAGAACCACCACAAAAAAACATTTTATGATCCTAGAGAGATTGACTTGAGTAAGCCTTAAGAAAACTCTGAAAGGGATAATTCTGTGCCGTGTAGGTAAACAAAGTCTGAGAGAGGCTGGCTGAAAACCCCTAGATGTGTTTGAAAGGTGGAGATGACAACTGAGACAGCACTTTTAGAGTTGGACACTGGGATCTCTCAGTGAGAGCAAGACTATTAAGCAGGAAATTGTAGGCAAAAGACTTTAAGACAGGGAAATCTACTGGAAAATTTTCTAAGGGATGTCATGAAAGTCCCGTTAGGAAAACACTGGGAAAAACACTGAAATCTAAATAGCCAACAGGGGTAACCGTGGTGTGGGCAGTGGGCTAGACTAGCTGACCCAGCAGGTTATTTTGATCCCCCACACTCGTTTCTGTGATGGAGCCTGATCCCAAGTCTGCTTCAAAGAAATTTCCTCAGACTGCCTGTCTCACTGCATGCTCCTGGCCCCTCAGTTGGAGGGCTGGTAGTTCACTGGTCCCCTCTAGTCAGACCACTAACAATACAAACAGGACTTCTTACATCAGACCCTGCTTTTCTGAGCATTTCCACAAAGATCCCTGGACTGTTTGCAGCAAACAGCTCCTTTGGTGAATTGTCCATGAACAGTTTCTTGTGCATTTGTTTATTGTTCAGAAGTATTTGATGAATGATTTATGCAAACGTGCCCTGTGCTTTGGCTGAGATGGATAACTAAGATTAGTTCAGATTAATCATGAAGAAAAGGAGGGATGAGTTCACTGTGTTTCAGGACATCTTGTATTAAAGTAAAATAATATAAATAAATAAAAAAATCCAGCTTGAATATGTGTCCTCACATCACTCTGACTTAGAGGGAAGCAAAACCTCCCTCTCTTTACCCCATTGCTCCCCTCCAGGCTCTTGAAGGAGGGATTTCAGATGGACTGTATTTATTTAACAGTGTCCTTTCACAAGCATTTGGCTTTCAGCAGTTAGTATAGAACACCAACTCACACATGAAAGCACTGAATATTTCAGATTGGTTTTAGCGATATATCTTGAGTCCATATTTTTGATGTTTAAAAAACAAGAAAAAAGGAAAATAACCTCTACAGTTGTGGTGAATGAAAGGCAGGGCGGGGGAGCAGTTCTGGCTCCGAGAAACAATTCTTTCACACATTGAGACCTTATCTGGAAAATGCACAAATGTCTTAAACTGGAACTTGTGGTCTTGCTGTGTTAAGACTGGGAACCAAAGCAACATAGACACACAAGAAAGACACTCCCAGCAGCGGAGCTGGATCTTGCATTTCAGACCCCACTAACATCAGGACTGTGACAGATCCCACCTAGTTTCTCAATGTCTTTGCAAAGCTCACAGGAGCTTCAGCTGGGTCCTGGTCTATGGGTAGAGCTCCATAAGACAAATAAATACCACCATGACTAATGACAGACCTTGTGTAACTGCCCCAAACTCAACAGAAGTTGCAAGCAGTCTGAGTCAGTGCCATTGTGTAAAGGGATACAACCTCTGTTGGCTATTTAAAATAGCTTTGTGATAGGTACTATGGGTTTCTGTCTTACTCTTCAGGTCAGAGACCTAACAGACTCTAGGAACAGCCCCACCAGTTTCCAAACTCTTTACATAAATCAGCATCTTGGTTTCCCATCCCTGATTGACAGAGGGCCAATAGCAGTCACAGGAGAACTGAGAGAGAAAAAAATCCTTCTAGATTGCGAGGCACTTGGGTACCACAATGATGGATAAACATGTTAAAAGGTGAAGAGGCACACCAGAAACAAGTATCACCTTAATCAGGAGCTGAGCTGCTGCAGTGCCAGCTACAAAGAAGAGCAATTACATTTAGCATAATCCCTGATTTCTGTGCTACCTACAGTCTTGTTCTCCACAGCATCTGCTGAGCTGTCAAGTCCCAGAAGCCTCAGGATTAAAATTACACACTGGCTATCCCCTGCCCTTCAATCACTACGTACCTGTGTGCTAAACAGTAGCGTGCTGCAGAAAGGTTTACACTCAGGGACCCTCGGGTGAATGCACAGCATAACCTTTCCTTTCACCCTCTCCTTGCTGTAGAAATGAGTGCCTCAGGGAAACACAACCTTGTTAAACACAACCTGGGGGGTTAGGATGGCATAGGGAAGATCAGTGGTATTGCTTTTAGCTGGTCCAAGGCAGAATGTCTCATCTCTTCTGTCACAAAACAGTTTGTTCCTTGCTGGGTGGCTCATTGCCAAGGTAATAAATTCAAGTTTCTAAAAAGAAATAAAATGAAAAGGAAAAATAAACACAGAGCAATGACTTGTTCTGCACATTGACAGGAGACTTGCCTGAGGCAATGGATAAGGGGTGACAGGGATGAACAGCTCTCTCATGGAGCCTTATTAAAGAGCGGACTGGAGCTCATCTCAGATGCTCTTTATGAGATGCTGCCATCTGGGAGAAATCCAGATTGGCAATTATTAGAGAGAACAATTCCAGCTGGCCACCACACAGCCAAAGCAGAAATTATCCCTTTACACAATGGCACTGACTCAGACTGCTTGCAACTTCTGTTGAGTTTGGGGCAGTTACACAAGGTCTGCCATTAGTCATGGTGGTATTTATTTGTCTTATGGAGCCCTGCCCGCAGACCAGGACCCAATTATAACAGACAATATACAAATGCACAACAAATAGAAGGTCTCAATGTACACAGAGGCTAGGGCAGAATCTTAGTCATTAGTGATGTCTGCCTTATGCACCCTGTGCCTCACAGCATCTGTTTTACCCTGTGATGGCTATCTACCTGTTTTCTACCAGCATCCTCTCTGTAACCTAAAGTGAGAAGAAGCTGCTGTATGCAATATTAACCCTCCACTTTCCTGATTAACATTTGAAAGCTAATTATGTCTGTAGAGACCTTGTAACTACTACATTGTGATAGTAGCAGCACCAAAACTTGGTATCATTTAGTAGTGCTTTTCCTTCAACTGGACTTACTGAAACAGAGAAAGCAGGTGGAAGGATTATACACTGTTTCCAAAATGCTCATGGGATGGGTGAATTCCTTATTATTCTTGCACTGGTTCCTTGCAGTGGTTCCTAGCAGTCTTGCCAAGGAGATCTCTTCAGTAGACAGAGCATCTTTGTGCCATGTTGGTGGCCTTGTGGTTGTGCAAGCCCCAAGCCAGCTGTGGCTGATGGTAGTTCCTAATTCCAGTAGACCTAATTCCAAGCTGTGTCCTGTGACAGGCAGTGGAGCCTCCTTACGTATGGCTGTCGCAAAACCTGAATGTGCGCAAGGTGAGGAAGTGAGGCAGCTGTGCTGGCATTGCCAAGTCATGGCAAAGGCCTGATGACTGCCGTTTTCCTTTAGTGGCCAGGTGATGCCTCAGGGATGTCTACTCTTCTTTTGCCTGTGAGCCACGCCAGGACCTCCCATAGCTCTCAGGGGAAAGAAATGTCTCATATACTGCTAGGACCAAGGTGTCTACCCACCTCTGAAATACAAATTGATGGAACAGAAGGCATTTTTAGCCACTCATGGAACTTGAAAGCTCTGAAAAAGCATGGAGAGGACTGAAATCCTCCTTAGTGGCCCCTTTGTACTGCTGTAGCTCACACAAGAGCTGTTATTTGCCCTTGATCTCCCAGAGAGGAATATGTCTGGTATAGGCTTTGGCATAATCACAGTATCCTAAAACTTCGTTTCCTCCCTCTACAGCATGAACATCAGAGAGAGATCTACCCTCAGATGGATGGTAAAACCCTTCCAGATGATACGGAATCCAGCTGACAGAGAGCACTCCAGCAGCAGCAGGACACTTTACTGCACTGGACAGCAAGCAGATGCTTAAGAAGTGAATGCCCTTGGTGTAAAAAGACGTAGGTATGTTTTCTATCGTTTTTTCTTGGGACTTGACACATCTCCAATGCATTTTCTCTTTTCAGACAAGAATTCTGTCAAGGAAAAGAAGTCTCAAAGTACCTCATTAATTAAGGGGCCTTGAGTTTTGCTGATTTTCTATGAGACTTTAGACTCTGAATTGACTTTTGAAAATGTGATGAGCTTAGGCTCACTTAAGCACTTTTTCAACTTTATCCAAATTAGTTGCGTGAAAAGGGTGCATTTGAGGACTGAGATTTATCAGGAGGAAACATTGTTCTGAACCAAATTTCCACTGAAAGAGAAAACTGAAAAGATAAGTGATTTTGCATGAGAGGCGCTTCAGTAGTAAAGGTTTTTTTAGTAAAACAAGAACTGTCTGAGAGGCCCTTCTGCTTTTCCACTCATTTACATTAGAAAAAAAAAAAGAGAAGCTTGTTGTTTCTTAAAAGAACTGAGAAAAGGAATATACTCCAAAGTGAAATGTTGTTTTTTGCATTTTTTTCCCATGGTATCTTTTGTCAACCAGGAATTAAAGCAAAAGAGACACTGGAGGCCCAAATATAATCTGTCAGGTGTGCTCTCACATGGGTTTGGGGGTCTGTGTTCCCTACCTCTATCTTTTCCCTCACCAGCTAAAGAAGAATCTGAAGCAAGAACACATAAAAGATCCAGTTTGTTTTTGACTAGAGGTATGTGGTGTGCTCCAGGACTTGGAGGCAGTAGGAAGAACAGCATTACCAAGTGAGTGAGAAAATTATCTCTAAATTACCTCCAAGTCTTGTGTCAGCCATTATTCTTCTCTAGAAGGGTCCTGTCCTCTTCTATTCCCCTCCAGCTTTTCACAAAAAGTCCAGTCAGGGAAAGACAGCACCAGCTATGTCTAGCCCTCCTAAACTTCAGGCAAAAGCTTCCTCTTTTTTCTGCTCTAGCCAGAATCAAAAGGAAACCAAAATGTCTCTGTTGAGCTGTGTCTACACTGCCAGGTATTCCCCATGTTGCATGTCAGCCCTTGTGCTCTGACTGTCCTCACCACCTGCATGTTGTTGTGAACCGCAGTGCCACATCAGTGCCTGCTTGATAGCTTTTAGTTCATGACCTTGCATGCCTGCTCCAGCCTGCTACCAGAGTCTCCACAGGTGTAGTTTCCAGAGCCTGTTCCCTTCTGGCACTTTTAGGGAGATGGCTGAGGAGACAAGGGCTTTTCACACACATGGCACGGTGAGTCTTCTCTGCAACATGTTGTGTCCCATCTCACAAAGCGATCAGATGTCATTTCATGCCACGACAGCAATACAGAGAGGGACAAACAACTGCCAGAACTGAGGTTCTTCCCCTGGCTTGTCCTTCTTCACACAAGTAAGCACTGGAGCCAGAAAAAGCATTAGAAACTGCACTGTAAAGAGTAAGCCTAGGTTACAGGAGTCTTTCTGAATTTCCATGCCACAGTGCTTAGCCTGTCTCTGTCCCATACCAGACAAGACACACTGTTTTGGTCTGCAGAGAAAGGAAACCTGGGTGAATACCCTAAAAAGGGACTGGTATGCTCCAACAGATGCATGGCATGCTCCAACAAGTCTGTTGTGGGACATAGCCACAGATCTTCCCAGAAATAAGTATACAGTCAGCCAAAATTACTTTAACTTCAGAAGTGAGAAGTCAAAAAGAGAGCACTCTGGAAGCTTTGCAGTGCTATGCAAGGCCAGTTATGCAAGCTTACTGAATAAACTGTGCCATGTTCAAACAGCTTGATCCTGGGGTGCTTACAAAAAAGCATGGCTGAGCCCAGTGCTTGGAGTCAGTAGCCTCAGAGAGACCAGAGTATATTGGCACCACACTAACAAGCTAGCAGGGTAACTTTAGGGACACACTGGTCTTTGACACCATGCCAGCAAGGCAGCAACCTCACAGAGGCCTGATGCATAATAACTGGTCCAAGTTGTCTGCTGCTACAGGAAACATCAGTGGCCCATGCCTTGGCATGACTCCAGGTAAATGTGGGCATTTAGCAAGATGTACTGCCTGCTTGTTTGCCAGGAGAGGCAGGCAGGGAGCAGCTGAGTATATTGAAAAAGGTCAGGGCAAGAGGTGGCAAGAGTCAATCTCCAGGATCCCCCAAACCAGATAGAGTGAATTTACTTTCTGAAGCCTGGAAGGGGCAGAGAAAAGAATGCACAAAAAAGTGTGCAGGAACTGGGAAAAATTAAGCAAACAGAGAAAACATCGGGTAAAGTATGTCCTGTGGACAGGAAATGTTTCTTTGGGATAGTTTTAAAAGTTTCATTTTCTGCCTCTGCTCCAGAGGCCAAAGACAAGCGGCCTGACTATTTTTAAAGATTCGTTTGACGCATTATGAAGGAGCTTGTGTGACATGATAGGCTGTTGCACTCAGGAAATGGACACCCTGACCCAGGAGAGGCATTCCAGTGCTGCACTCCTGAGCTTGGGCTCTGGCTGTCTGCAGGCTTCACTCTCTTTCTCAGAAGGAGACAGGAAAAGAAAACGAAAAAAAGCCTTCCGTTTCAACTCAAGCAGAAGTAATTCTGAAGAAAACAGGAGACCTTGGGAAGCAAACTCAGATGAACAAGAAAATGTCTAAGGATAAGAGTATGTCAGGCATCCCCTTTAACTAACTGACCAGTAGTACTATTGCTAGGGTCTGGGGTTTGACATCAGGCCAGCACTAGTAGTTGGGCACCAATGACCTAGGACTTGCTGGGTCAGTGTGAAAGCACCAGCCCATGTGAGGTGTCACAGATGCCTGTGTCTCCAAATTAGCTGTGAGCACACATTGCCAGGGTGAGCCCACGCTAGCAAGTAATCTGATGAAAGATCGAAGAGCTGGAGGTGTTGATCTTGAGTCTTAACCAAAGACACTGGAAACAAATACCCCAAAGACTTGCTCTTTTACATCTGACCAGAAAACTTAAGAAGCTGAACAGTGGTTACTTACAGTGACAACTTACCTGTCGGAAGCACAGGTCTCATCCTTGGCTACAAGTTTTGACTTCTTCCCCCAGCCTGGGGAGTGCAGCTTCCCAGCTCCAGTCTCCTCACAGAAACAGTAAATGCACATTCAGATGGGGGAGACTGAAGAACAGAAGCCACCAGAAAGCTGGGAGGGTTTCCCACTTGGTCAATTAGTCTCTGGTGTTCTCCTGCTAGGAGGTGGAGCAACATGAGCCTCTGCCCTGCAGAGAGGGAGATACTCTATGGGAGATTCCCACCTGCTGCTGGTTTTTGATCCCCTCCAGCAGGGCTTACACTGTCTCCATTTTCCCTTCTCTGGTCCACTGTTGCCTCTGACCCCAACACAGAAGAAAGGGCTTTGAGGTGGCAGTTGTGTTAGAGGGTTTACAAAATCAAATGCTTAAAGGCAAGAGGCATATTGGCCATGACTATATGAATAAATCAAATTGTTCCAGGGCATGTTCCCAGACTGTAGAACTGAATCAACCAGTCTGTTAAATTGTACATTCCCTGTCACAGTTTTGACCAGGACCAGGGAGGAGTCCAGGAGTCCTCTAAGACAAAACCTTCCACAAGTCTTTGATTTAGCCCAAGCCAGGAACAATTCTTCATAAGGAGTCTGCAGGCAGCCACCCACTTCTGGAGGGTAATGAGGTTTAATGAAGTGAATGCAGACCTTTCCATTCTAGTTGGTTTCAGTGCCAGAGAAAGATCCTACATTTAATTTTCTAGTACAGCTGTAGCCTACAGTACCATTCAAGGAGCAGGGTAGAAAAGGTTACAAGGTTTGGAAATATTTCTGATGTAACCTGCTTGTAGTGTGAAACAACATCATCCTTTACATCTCTTCAATAAACAGAGCTGTGGCTGCTTCCTTCAGCTCTGTTTACAAAATGGCCCACCAGCAAACTCATGGAAATAAACTAAAACAGGCATGAAACTCACCCTTTTGGAAGGCACTGAAACAGCAATACATTTCTACATCTAGGTCTCTGGAGTGGCAAAATAAATATGTGGTGGCGAAGAAGGAAGGAAGACTGCTCAAAAAGAAAAGAAAATGAGGCATGAGGGAAGATCATACAGGACTAAGTTGCTGACTCTAACCATGCTTCAAGGGTCTCATGCCAATTTACATGGCCCTGTTGATGTTATACAAAAAGCCTAAATGAAGTTACAAACCTTCAGCTCCATTCATCTTTTGCATCAGAAGTACTTGGAGCACAACAGCAGTAAATTAGTGCCAGCTCTCCTGCTGAGATAATTCAAAGTATCTTCCCCTGCCCAGCAGGGCCTGATTTTTCATGTTGATTACATATTGTGATTAATATGGAGGCATTTGCTCATTTAACAGGGGTAAAAACCTCAAACCCTAAAATCTTCACCAAATAGGGCTTTTGGGGGGAAAACTTGGTTTGTTTATTCTTCTCCACTCAGTGAAACATTAATTTCAAGAACTGTGCCAGCAATAGGCAATGATACAAAGAGATTGATAGATCCACTCTATTTCACCCTCACAATACCTATTAGGGTACATGTACATTCTGAGTGAGGCTTGTCAATCACCTCAGTGCTTGATATTGTCCCTACCTCCCACACCACTGATTAGTGTCACTCACCAAATGAGCAGAGAGGGCGCAGAGGCAGATTCTGCCAGCAGTAAGAAACTGACTTCAAATCAAACCTGTGAAATGCAGTCTAAGATTCATGCCATGTAGGTGGAGGAGGGAGGAGAGGAAAACATCTTTCCCTTGCAGGACTCACGGCTGCTTTTATTTCTTGTAAAAAAATAAATGGTCTAGTTTGCTAGAGGGGAAGAAAGAAGGCAGGTTGACTTTTAGAAGCACTGTGTGATGTCTTGACAATGAAATGGTTCAGGGTGGGTGTTGGGGAATATACCAGGAAATTATGCTACTTGTGGAGGGTGTCTGTGAAGGCAGGTGATCAATATCCATCTGCCAGAGATAGCTAGATTGTCTTTATGGGATGAGCTCCACATGGCAAGAGCCCAGGAGACTCTGCAGTGTTGTTGCTAAAGGTTGGGCTAAGTAGAGGTGACATGCAGTAGCTAAGAAATTACACTGAGCTACGTGGAATCTCTCCAAAGCTTGAGCATGTCTAGGAATGGCAGCTGTGGTCACCATCCTGTGAAAGGTTAATTTGGATATTATGGAGTTGGGAGGGGGGTTGGAGTGTCCCAAATTAAATCTGGTTGAAGATAAACAGAAATTTATGCCTCAGACGGGGGTGTAACCAAAGTATCTGCATTGCTTAGTGTTTAATTCAGTGCATTTGGAGTCAGGACTTTTGGAGCAAAAGGAGGTAAAGCCCTGTCTGCAGTGGGACAGAGATTTAAATGTATGGTATGAGTTCCACCTTCTGCAGAACTAGGCTGCTAATACTGCTGAGATGATAGGCACTGTGAGGCTTAAGAATGCTTGCAAAGGGGTATGGTGAGCCCAAATATCCATCCTGGAAGTCAGACAACTGCGCGTGCCTGATGCTGAGCACCCATCACTTCCACTGATGGCAGTGAGATCAGAGAGGAGGAAGAGAACGGGAGAAACTTGCGATCTCGTTAGACTGGGCTTTTAAAACAGCTACATAATTAGAGTCTCATGAGCTTTGATGCTTGTTCGATGAGGAGCCTGGACAGGTCAGTTTTGCTGTGGGAAGAGTTAAGGAGAGAGGACGTAAAAGGAGATGGAGGGCTGGGAGAGACGCCTTAAGGGTAAGGGTAGATGCTCCTGCAGTCATTCAGGGGAAAGAAAGTACTGGGGGCAGCAGCTGCTCTTCCCAGCATTAGTCATTGTCTCCCACACTGAAGTCTGTCAGGAGCCCCGGGCAGCCTCAGGGGTCCTAGTGGAGGCAAGGTCAGCTGCAGGAGCAAGGCTGCCTTGCAACAGTCTGTCCTGCCTATACCCAGATCCAACTCCACTTGCCTTTCCTGCAGGGCCTGTAAGAGCAACAGATCCTGTGCTATACCTGTGCTATACCAGCCCTTCGCAGCACCTAGCACATGGGAGTCCACCCCCCCTCCCCTGGGGTTCTAACTACAACCCACAAAGCCATCCTTACCATTAAAAGGCCATTATGTGATGACATACAATTAGGGATTACAACACAGCTTGGTTCTGCACCCTCTGACAGTGCTGACAAAGCCCTGCTAGGGCAGGAGTCCTTTTTAAGGCAGTGATGGCGTTCTCCACGTGATGTTCACACTTTGAGGAACTGATCATTTCACTGTCAAACAAAAGCCATACGGCTGGATTCCATACACAAATGACTCCATCTAGAAATAGATGTCCAATTAAGGGAAAATATGTTTCCAAAAATCATTTTGTTTCCTGCAGTTTATAAGCTTTCCTTTTTTTAAAAAAAACCTGACTTTTCATGTCAGTCAGTTTAGGGTTGGTTTATTTTTAACTGAGTTAGTATACTCCAAACCCCCTATGCAGAAAGAACATTGTCTGCTATTTGTTTTTGGATTTTTAATCACAGAACAGCTATCACATTTTCCACTCCATCTTTTGCCCCAAAGCCTTTCATGACATTGTAATTCAATGGATCTAAGATTTGTTTTTAAGGGAATCAGCAGAGGCTCAGAAAACCCCAAACCAGGCCCTATGAGCTTTCAAGCACTCTTAAGGATGATAAAAAGACGTGACAAGTTTTAAGATGAGAAGAGATTAGTGCGATGATCAATGATCTAGTTTATACCCCTGAGAAAGTACATCCAACAGTCCTGGCATCAAATAAATGACCTTTAATTGAGGAAAAAGGCCGAGGGTTCACAAAGGTCCTTCTTCCTAGCAGAGGCCCCTGCATACCTCATGTATAATCATTCCTTGGAGGTAGTGAAGACAGCGGGATACATGGAGAGAGGAAGGGGAAGCTGCTTGGATCAGGTACATACTAGGCAGGTCTGGTTGCTTGGGTGCCACATCTTTCTTCTGGGCTTGTCCATCTTCAGTGGCTCAGGATTACCGTTCTTCAGCGAGTGCTGGGATCGGATGGAGGTGAGGGTACTTGTCCTTTCCAGGCCTCCAGTGGGAACTGAAAAGCCTCCTGGAGAAGTGTGCTTTGCAGGAGTGCTGGGCTGCAGTTATCCAGCTGTTTTGGCACCAAGATTTCAACCTTCTCATGTTTCTTTGGTCCTCACCCCCCAAGACATGAGCCTTTGGTACAGGGCAATCATAAACACAGGAGAGGCCAGCGGTGCAGGTGGAGGGGCCAGAGGACTGGAAGCAGGAGAGGGGAGATTCGGTTCACCTTCACCGTGCTTAATACGGATGAGAGCTGCTGACCCCGGCTCACTGTGGGTGCTCTCCCCAGCTGTCCAGGGGCCAACCTTGTGATTACTGCAAGAGGGAAGGGAAAAGCACACTGCCAATAACCTCGGAAATATTTAGAAGTCTGCAAACCGGTGGGAAACCATTATCCAAAAGTCAACCAGCCTCCTAAAATCTTTGCTGGGCTTCTGTTCTGCCCAGCCTCCTAAAATCCTTGCTGGGCTTCTGTTTTGCCAGCGATGCTCTGTCAGGGGTTGGTGTGCGGGAGGATCTGCGGCTGTGCTTGGCAGCCGGCAGGGGTGTGGGCAGCAGAGGAATGGGGCAGCATGTCAGTTTTCCCTGCCGGGGGCTGCCCAGAGAGCATCTCTTACACACACCCATCACCACCGGCAGCCGGGATCGCACCACAGTGCTGCGCAGCCCCCTCCTCCCTCGCCCAGAGACCACTGCATAGCTCCCCAGACTGTCTCTGGGAGAGGCTGGGGTAAAAAAAAATGTTAAAAAACCAAACAAACAAACAAAAAAAAACCCAAAAAACCACCACAAAAACCTGCGGTGAGCCGCGTCGGGTACCCGCGGCCATGGCTGCTCGCCGGGGCAGCTGGGGGGGGCGGCGAGGCGCCAGGACGCCATCTTGTGGCGCCTCCCCACCAGTGACAGTCCACCCAGGCAGGGACCGGCCCCGGCCCTGCGGCCTCCCCGCCCCAGGCAGGCGCCGCGCACCTCGTCCCCCTCCCCGGACGGTGGCTGTCCCCCTCAGTGCGAGGCAGGCGGGAAGGGCCAGGCCCCAACGCCATCCTCCCCTCAGGGTGCAACCAAAATGCAAATTTCTGCACTGAGGGATTGAATTGGGGGGGGGGGGGTGTGGTGTGTGTGTGCAGGGAGCAGAAGTGCTCAGGAGGGACTTTCTATCTTTTTACCGACAGCTAAATAATTTCTTGTGACCCCAGCGCAGCTGGGTTGAATTGAAGGTGGTCCCCTGAAATAAAGCACCTCAATACCAGACGTAACTCTGGGCGCAGAGGGGCCTTCCCCTCATCCTCTGCGCACCCCAAGCCAGGAGGCAGGTGTCAACATGGCAGCTCCTGGGGCAGCGCCACTCGCTCAGGCAGTGTTCCTCCCCCCAGGGTTTCCCTGGGTCCCTGGTCCAGGGAGGAAATTTCTGACAAAAATGGTTTGAATTAGCAAATGTCGGTTTGTTAAACCTCATGCCCTTCAAGGAAAACTGCTTTTAACCACTGTGAAGCCTGGTGGTGCGCTGGTAACTAAAAGCCTGAGTAACTGCTCCTTTGCCACATATGCCAGGTGGGCAAATTCTCAAGCAGGAAATTAGATAGCGGTAAGGTCTTTGTCTATGGGCAGCTTGCCTTGGCAGTGTTACAGGAAGGTTTCCATGGCCCAGCATGGGAATTCTGGTCAAAGCAAGAGGGAAGGCAAAATAAAAGTTCCTGTGAGCAGCCATCAGGCAGGTATTGTCCTCTGTGCTCACCTCAGAGTGCTCAGCTGACATTCGGAGAAACTACGAGGATCCCAAAGCTCAGGAAGAGAAGACTGTGAGAATGATTTCTCAGACTTTATGCCAAGCACAGTCCTGTAGGGCAGCAGCAGAACTGGAAGAAAGGTCTGTTACCTTCATTTCTGAATGAATCGTTCTTGACCTCCATAGTCATTGGACTCAAGGTTGAAAGAGTAAGAGCACCTGCACTGGAAAGTTTCTTTTCCCAGAAAATGATTTAATGCTGTTTGGCTTGACTGCAAATGTGGCAATCCAACCCATCTTATCTACTAAGTAGAAGGAAGTTTGGTGTTACAATATCAACCACAACATCATATGTATAACTCAGCACCCTGCACACAACATTCATATTTGTCCCAGCATCTTTGGTGTGCCTTGCAAGTGCAGTTATCTTCTTTGGATATTTTTTCCTGGTTCTTTTCTTCAAAGACTACAATGTAGTTAAGTCAGATTTGGCAAAGGAATTGCTTGTGTACTCTGAAATAAACATGAGAGGTAAAGACCTATGGAAAACAAGCTCTTGCATGCAGTTTTCTTTCATCTGACTCCTTAGAAATTTGTTTCAAATTCTTTAGGGAAGGCACATTCCCTCCTGCGTATAGGCTTCCCAGGTGGTGCTGCTGTTTCTGTCAAAGAAAAGGCTACCTTAGACCATAGAGCAGCCTCCTATAAAACTAGGATCCAAGTCTGGGTTTGAGCTCCTCTGAGAGACTTACAGTTCTCCTAGCACAATGTTGTAATACAGGCTGCCATATGGCATGGCATCAGGTGTGGTACTCTCTAGAGAAAAGAGCTGTCTTTCTGTTGCTTCTCCTTCCCCTTCACAAATTCACATAAAAACCTTTCCTTAAAATCTGAAAGAATGAAAGGAATTGCAACATTTCCTCCAAAATTCCCCATAGAAGAAGCCTTTGAGCATTCTATTTCTGCTCTTTATGACATCAGTGCAAACGTGCCCTGGACAAGTCCTGGTAAGATCCTTTATAGAAAGCCTTGGGCTGTGTGTGGTGGATAGTGATACACAGACATACATATACACTCTGGCAAAACTAGGTATGAATCTCAAGCCTTGGAATATCACATCTCTTTGTTTCTTTTTCTGTACCTTGAAATTGCCACATCCCATAGTCATGCACGTGTTTTGAAAACGTAAGGAGCTGTTCCACACCTCTTGCTTTGTCTGCATCCAGTGCTCTGTCCTCTCCAGGTTAACTCTAATGACAGTCATCAGAAGTGCTGTAATGCCCTTCTGATCTTAAACTAGAAAAACAGATTTGTTTTTTAATTTAGAAAGAGTAGAGATCTTCTGTAACATCTGAGGTCATTTTGTCTGTCCTTCAATACAGCACGGCTAAAGAATTTCCCTCCATAAACTTTGAGCTGAGCTCATAATTCAGGTAATGTTCAGGGTGTCATACCTCTTTTTATCTGCAACTGAATTAAATTTTGTTGCCATCTTTATCTCTTTTCCCTAGCTGCTCTGTAACTAAGCCAACCTGCCTCTTATCTTGACAACTTCTACCTGCTTGAATCATTCTCTGAAGTCCTTTGTGTCATGATGCCCATTCCTACAGATACTGTGCGTTGTCTTTCATGACCACTCAGAGGAGCTGTGTGGAGAACAAGCAGATCCGTTTGAGTGTATTTTGTGTCTGACTGGTGTTGCTTCTGTAGTTTAAAGCTGTGTTGAGTATATGAGGTCCTGTAACAAAATAATGTCACATTACTTTGTGAATCAGGACATAGTGTTTGGAAGCAAATGAGCCAAAGCCTGTCCTTGTTGAAATGAATGGCCCTTTTCTGGATGGGTTACACCTAGAAGCGAAACGGCAGGAGTCACCAACTGCATTTCAGGCAGGCTGTACTTACACCCCACTTTTCTTGAGGAACATTAGAAACTGCTCTACAAAACTGCATGAACTGCATGTGGTCTTCCGTAACAGTTATGTCAATGCAAAGCTGAATGTCCAGCCCAAAACAGACAGATGGCTTAAGGAATGACAGTCACGCTCATCTTATTTTTTCACGTTCATGTCAAGTGAAGCAGATCACTTTTACCTTATTGGGAAATGGTCATGGTTCAGCCCTCACTGGCGAGAATAAGCCAGCTCAGCAAGGTTGTCTAGGTCTCTGTGGAGCATGGACCATTTGTCTTTGGTGCCTTGTGCTTTGTCCAAACACATTGTCAGCCCTTCACCAGTTGTAATAAAGGTAATATCTCAAACAGATCAAAAGCTCTTCATTGAGAAAGGGCATTTTTTCTTTTCAGACAAACTGTCTTGTGGAAAGCTAGGAAAGATGCCGTATAATGAAATGATGATGCCAGTCATCCGAATGTGGAACTGGCAAAGCCCATTGCTATTTCTGTGGTCAAGAAGCAGGCTGAACCTGAAGATCTGAATGTCCTTCTCACCAACCCAGTTTTCATTCCATTGTCTAACCAGATGTCCAACATCTGGCTAGACAGCGCTGTGTGAGCAGCTCTTTCACACCTGGGACATTGGGCAGTAACAGTTACCTGAGTGGGAGAAAAAGTCTGAACCAGAAGTCCCAGCTTAATACCTGTCTTGGTTCAAAAAGAACTTTAGGATTTACTGGGGGGTTGGGCGGAAGAAGTCCCTCATGCTTGGACTAAACAATATCTCTTCCAGTAATGCAAGATCCCAAGGAAATGAAGAGAAGAAAGAAGAATTAGAACTAGTCACGGATAGTTAAAGCTGGTTGGTTTGTTTTTTGTTTTTTTTTCATTTTTCCTTGCTCAGTTCTCCAGAGGACTGCTTCTTGAGTCAGCCATGCTGTGGTACCAGGTGTGACTCAAACTGCTACTTCAGTGTTTGGTACATCATTCATAATTTTTCCTGCAGTCCAGGTGGGAAAATATGTTTCCCAGTCCTATCTCTGTCACAAATCCCAGTTATACAGACATATTTCAGGGAAAAAAAAAAAACAACCAACCAAACAAGTGACGTCATGGCAACTAGTTAAGTTGTACTGGCAGTTTGCATTAATTACTCCATAAAAACGAATTTTCTCTGGAGACAATGGTCTACAACTTGAGAATGGAGCAAAACTTGGTATCACGTGATCTCATCCTTCCCCTCTGAGCCTCCCATGATGTTCACCATTTGTTTGTGAACTGCATGGTCCCCTCTACAACCACCTAGCTGAGCATGACATGCACCAACATGGCTGCAAGGGAAAAAACTGTCCCTGGTTAGTCTAGATGGCTCTTTAGTCTAGTTATATCAATCTGACAGTAGTTCATGTCTCCTGAATTAGCCTCAAAAAGCTTGGTAAAACACAGCAGAAGCCCTTTTGGACTAGCAAAACCCAGATACAGGACCTACTTTGGGAGAAAAAGTGGCTGTTCTCCTCTATGGGGCCCACACCTCTTCCAAACAAAAATACCCTGCTATTGCTGTGCATAAACTAGGGACTTAAAGAATTGATTCTCAGCCACGTTTCCTTCATGAGGTAGATGTGCCTTTCAGAAATTTCTTCTGAACAAGCATAAATTGCTTTTGTTCTTATAACTTCCATGTAAGTATGTCGCCTACAGGAACAAGGCTGCAGCCATGATGCTACAGTACCTTATAGTACTGTGTATGGTACTTAAATACTTCATTTCTTGCTTCCTGTTTGAGGGTGAGATCATTTCATTCATCCAGGCACTGCTGAGATAGACAGAGTGGAAAAGCAGAATAACAAGCCAGTAGGGAAAAAGACACATAGAATCATAGAATGGTTTGTGTTGGAAGGGACTTTTAAAGATCATCTAGTCCAATCCCCCTGCCCTGAACAGGGACATCTTCCACTAGATCAGGTTGCTCAAAGCCTCATCTAACCTGATCTTGAACACTTCCAAGGTTGGGGCATCCACAACTTCTCTAGGCGACCTGTTCCAGTGTCTCACTACCCTCATTGTCAAGAATTTCTTCCTTACATCCAATATAAATCTGCCCTCCTTCAGTTTAAAACTGCTTCCCCTTATCTTGTCACTACAGACCCTGACAAAAAGTCATCCTCCATCTTTCTTATAAGCCCCCTTTATGCATTGAAAAGCTGCAATAAGTTCTCCGCGGAGCTGTCTCTTCTCCAGGCTGAACAATCCCAACTCTTTCAACCTTTCTTCATCGGAAAGGTGTTCCAGCCCTCTGATCATCTTCATGGTCCTCCTCTGGACCCATTCTAACAGGTCCATGTCTTTCTTGTACTGGGGACCCCAGAGCTGGACAGAGTACTCCAGGTGGGATCTCATGAGAGAGTAGAGAAGAACTCCCTTGACCTGCTGGCCATGCTTCTTTTGATGCAGCCCAGGATACAGTTGGCTTTCTGGGCTGTGAGCGCACATTGCCAGCTCATGTCCAGTTTTGCATCCACCAGTATTCTCAAGTCCTTCTCTGAATGTGGTGCTCAGTCAATTCATCACTCTGTACTGACATTGGGGATTGCCCCAACTCAGGTACAGGATCTTGTACTTGGCCTTGCTGAACTTTGTGAGTTTCACATGGGCCCACTTCTCAAGGTCCCTCTGGATGACATCCCTTCCCACTAGTGTATCAACTGTACCACTCAGCTTGGTGTCATCTACAGACTTGCTGAGGATGTACTCAATCCCACTATCTATGCCATTAATACTGAATAGTATTTGTCCCAGTGTGGACCCTTGAGAGATATCATTTGTTACATGGTCAGGACACACCACAAGGACACCACTCTGCCTCCACAGAGTGCATACCTAGCGCCACTTTTGCTCTTTTGTCCATTTGCTCCAGTTCACCCCAATGAGAACAGCCTATCAGGGAAAAACTCTGATGATATGAGCCTTGGTTTACTTAGGAATTTGTAGCCAAACCTTTACTATCCAGAATTCTTAGCCCTCCATGGTATCCCACCAGGCTCTTGTTCAAGCAGAGAAACCCTGCACTTGGCCAGCTCTGACACCAGTCAATCTGCTGTAGAGGATGAGAGTTAAATAAAATAGCAAAGAAAAAATACCCAAAACATCTTGGCAGTTTCTCCTATACAAAGATCTGGCTGAGCCCCTCTGGTTTCTTGCAACACTTACCCACCCATGCAGCTTTAAAGTTCATGTTTAAGGATCACCTGCTGAGTTAAGAATGAGTTTGCTGCTGTTAACATAGGACTGAGGCTGGCAGTCACACCACGTGGGTTTAGCCATGACGTCTTTGAGGAGGCAGAGCTAGGCCATGAGAATAACAGTGTCTCCTTCTCCTTGAAAGCCCTCTAAGAGATGAGAAATGAGAGTGAATACGAAGCAGGGAATATAAATTGCAGCACAACTTCCCCAGGAAACCTAGCCTCCCTCCAAGCCTCGAACCACCAAAGAAGGAGCCAAAGCCTATCATCCTGTGGCAGGAGCTGTCACTGATTAGGTTGGAACTCGGCCTTTGAGCATTTTGACTCACTTCCATGGATATCTGCTTCTACTACATCTGCTGCAGGGAATTGTAGTTTAAAGGCTTAGCACTTTGGACATCACAGCTATTGCCACAAAAGGCACTAATAAAAGGGGCGCATGCCGCAGCTAATGAATAGATGCAGAGCTGGTTTCCAAGTTTCTACTGCATCATAAGCAGAATGAAATAAGTGGTCCCAAGCCTGTGGTGAAATATTTGCTGTATGAATCCAGGTCTTTGAAAAGTCTCACACCTGCTGAAATTGACGAGAGTTGAGAGGCTGTGTACCTTTGGGACTCCAGAACAAAACATTTAGTTCTGTGTACTAACTATAGGCTTTGTGCTGTACATACATACAGACACCCACACACACGCTTTCTCATCACAGATTTAATTGTAAACTAAGCACTCCCAACAGGAGTGAAATTAAATGTCCAGAGAAAGCTAACTCCTTACATTTATTTCTAAGGTGCTCTGCCCTCAAGATACAAGCAATGTATGTTCAATCTCCCCCACACCCCTCCCCCCAATATGTATTATTTCTTATCTCATCAACAGCAGTAATTGAAAGGATGATGTACTCTGCAGCATGCACTTACTCTGTTTTGGTCTATTTCTGACATTAAGAGGCTCTAACACACTTTTTTTCACGGATAAAATTAACCCTTTTACTGAGGTGGATGCAGCATTGTCCATCCATGGAAAGAAAAAACATTGCTTCCATTTCTATCTGTTCTTTCCCCACTGTATGTTCCCAGAAGATTTGGAACTGAAGAATTCCCAGTTTTGTGTATGAACATGGACATAATGAAGTTAGGAGAGGAAATGTTTCTTGACCATTATACATGAGGTCTGTCCTTCCAGTCAGGCACAGATGCAAGCTATCCTCAAAACAGAGCAAGGAGGAAAGAAAACCCTCTTTCTCCTGTTGCACTAGCTCCCTTCCATAGAGAACTGTGGGTGGGTAGATCCAGATGTTATTATCAATGAGGTCGGAGGGGAAGTTGCAAGCATAGCTCACAGGAAAAAAACCCCAAGCTCTCTGAACACTATATAGCTGGCTTTCACATAGCCTGTTGTTCCCAGACAGATCCTTCATGCTTTGCAGTATGTAATTTAATGTTAGGCACTAAAATCTTTTCTCCCTCCTCTCTCCATTTTACATTTCAAAGAGGCTCCTTTGGGAAGGAGTGGTCCCATCAAGATAGTAACAGCCTCAAAGGCGTACAAAGGCTTTTAGACAGCCCTGGTTGATGGAGTAGAATATGAAGGCTGAGCTGCTTACCCAGGACTTCAGCACACCTCTAAGAGAGTTTGGTGGTTCAAAAAGGATTCAGCCAGCCATGTGTTGAGTCGGGAGTGGTAAGTACAGCCAGTCTGAAACCTAGCTTTCTTTTTTTCTTTTTTCTTTTTTTTTTTTTTTTTTAAAGCCTACTGCTTTAGAGCCTGGGCATCAAAGTCAGACAGTGATACATCACCCAAACCTGGTCTCCTGAAGGTAAGCCCTTTCAAAAATGGACTGCACAGCACAGTTCCTTTTTAAAGGACCAGAGGTGTATTGAGCTGAGTGATCTACGTGGTAACAGGCGCGCACCTGAACCTTGCTCACTAACCACACTGTTGGATGGAAGTGTCTGGAACTGCATTTTTTGGAGGTCAGATGTAGGCAAAGTATGAGCGGTTTCTGGCAAATGAGGCAGAGGAAGGTGACTTTTGAGGATTACAAATTAATTTAGGCAGATGAACACTGGTTGGCTTAGACCCACCCAAGCTGGTAGAAGGTCAGGGCATAGCACGAGCAGAATGTTAGAAATCAAGGAGGGAGTTACAGATGAAAATGTAAGCATGTAAAGAATTACACAGGCGGATCTGAGGTTCACACACTTGGATTTAGGGACCTCACTTCTGCCAGTAACCTAGTTTAGATATTTACGTCCTTTATTATCTCAGTCCAGGGCCTTTTTCTTTGGAAGTGAGAAGATTAGCAGTTTTCCAAGTGATACCATAGTTCATTAATCTCCAGAGCACTTCATTCTAAGTTCAGCCCAAAGGTCTTTACACTGCTTTGCCTTGTATGCAGCATCTGTAATCTGTCTGGGCATTTACACTACACCACTGTTTCAACTGAACGTCTACATACAGGATGTCCTTTGACAGCTGCTGAAATGCAACCACATCAAAGAAAGAACTGCTTACTGCACATGGCACAACTTCATATGTCTTCCTACACAAGAAGCTCACAAACATTCTCTGTCATGCAGTTGGCAGCCTGGCCTAGTGGACAGCTGAATGACCAAAGCATGAAACAGTAGATGTGCTGGTGCCAGGCTCTGCCTCGGTTTACCCTCTGTAAAACAGGGCTAATTGCACAGTACTCTAGATGGAGAGCACAAATAGGTCTCTAACTAAGGTCTAGGGCAAAAACAGTATAGCAAATAACTCAGGCAATTTTAAGAAGGGTGCTCTTTCATATAGACAGTACATTTTATACACTGAGATTTTTAAACTGGGTGAAACAGAGTTTTAATTACCATTAAACATCGGAACAGAGCTTGGTCCACATGACACTCACAGTCAACAAGTCTCTGATCTAAAACAGAGAAGGAAGCTACAGCACAGTTGAACTAGAAAAACCATAGTAGGAAATGTGTTAAAGATTATTTTCTAATCATCTAGTTGTTATGAACTAGCAATTTGTGGCTGTTACAAAGAACTCCATTTTGGGACAGAGGATTTTGACTAGAGAGAAAAAAATGATTACTTTATGCACTGAGGGATCATTTCAGCTGTAGAGGGAACAGAAAAAATAACATAGGGACAGCAGCTTAACGTGACGTGCTGAAATTAGCTGCGGGATAAGCTGGGTTAGCAATACGTGATATTATCAAGGCAAAACCAAAATGCATGAGAAATTTCTTTGCCATGATTTATGGCCCAGCTTTGTGAAAGCATCACATCCATAGTGCTAATACCGTGAGAAAACTCCAAGTCCATCTTTCTTCACATACAAAAGCACACAGATTAGCAGCTTGTGTTAGGAAACTCCCTCAATCACATTACAGCAGAGTGATTGTCAGAATGATGCTGTTACTGTTCAGAAGGCACTGATATCAGTAAATAGCCTTTGGCAAGAGGCAGTTGTGCCTCCATTTCCCACCTGCATTTCATTTTTCATTCTTGCTTACCGACCCCACAGATCCATCTGCCCTCAGTGGGGTAACTGTGAGCATGGCACAAGGCATGCCCTGCCTACTTTTCCTCCATCTCTGTACAGCTTGTCTGAGCCTGTCTGGTACAAACCATTTCCTCAGTGCAGGCTCTCCCACAGAATCTGCAGGGACACAGTATGGATGGTTTAGGCAAAGCTCTGCTGTTTTTTTCCTCCTTTCTCCCCAACGAACTCACAGTTAATCCATGACATACTACACCCCTCAAAGGGCACCAGACTATTCATCCAGCTGAGAGGTGAGTGAAAATACACAGACCCACTTTGACACTATATCAGCTAACTCTCCAGATAACCCAGAAGCTCATCAAGAGCCAAGAGGACAAGCCTGATGTCATGCAAGCCCTGGGCAGAACAATCTCGGATCTTAGTAGGGGTATCAGTTCCAGGAATTTTCCACCCCTGTGGTGAGAGCTTGGATGCTGGAATTTAGCTTGAAGAAGGAGACAGATAGACATGTTGGGAGAGGACGAAGATTGAAAAACTTCAATGAATAAAAGCACCATTACTTATACACCCTGGGAAGCAACAAGAGATCCACAAGTTAAGCATGGAGACATGGAGAATTAAGTGCTAATGATCCAGGTCTTCTACCCAAAGCTATTCTGTCACAGGAACATTTGAACCTGCTTTAAGGACGATCTAAAATAAGATCAGGCACCCGGCAGCTGCATTCATACTGAGCTTTCCCTGGAGATGGGAAATGGGAAATGGGTGTAATTTTCTTTAAGCTCTGCTCCAGACGAAGGCTGCAGCTAAGATGTACATGCCAGTATCAGCTTTAAAGAAGCCTTCCTGGATACCAATAACAGCATAGCTACAGCCCCCTTCTCAGCCCTACAACCTGGGGAAATTCACAAATTCCTAGACAAGGGTATCTGTGTTGTATTCATTTCTAATAGCTGAGGTAGTTAACTGGAGAACTGTTTTGAGGTCATGTCTACTGCTGGACTGCAGGGTAGCCATACTGGCAACAGCCTCCTTTCACCAGCTCTGGGCAAATCCAGTAAACCAGCCCCACAGCCCTGTGACATGTATCTGAGCCAGTGCCTTAATGTAACTGGAATAGCCTCAAGTCCAGGCTGTCCCCACTGACCTGGCAGCACTTGCATTTGCTTTTGCATGGGCATAACTTAAGAGACCATTTGGCCAGCTCAGGGCCATTGAACGACTGTTTCTCTCAGCATGAGATGCTTTTCTTGGGATGTGGGTAGAAGGATGGAGACTGAAATCCTTACCCATCCCAAATGCACATTGCCTTGTCTACCCAGCTACCAGCTACACTGGTATGCCCTGTGCCAGGGCTTGCATTGCCTTGCCCAACAGAGTCCCAGACCTGCCTATGTCTGACATAGCTTACCACGAGTGGTCTCTACAGGGCTGCAGGGTAAGGTGGAGGCAGCCTGTTCTGTTTGTATATTGACAGGGGATGAAAGCCAAACTGCGAAAGGACTTTGGTACAGTGCAGCCAAGTGACTCTAAAGTACTGCTTTAAAAAGCCACAAGGTCACCTTTACTGACATTTGGATAAAGATTTTATAGAAGTCACAGGACTGAGAGATGGGCTTGTCGTGCCTATGATCACAGGGGAGGGAGGGATTTATGCACTGGTCAAGAAGACTGCATTGTTGTGATTCTTTCATGGTCATGAATGCTCATTTATTAGCCTGTTGGATAAAAGAGGCTGATTGGGATTTCTCCCTTTTCACTTACTGTTTCACACCACTGTTCCAGGTGGCCTCCTTGACTCTGCCAGCACATCTTCACGAAATTTAACAGCCCCCTACTTACCAGTACTCTCCAGGTGCCATGCCCTTGCAGTCTTGTCTTCTTGCTCGGTTAGACCTCAGCAAAACTTGGTCTCATGGCCAAACATCATTTAAGCACAATATGATAATATGTATCATGCTACCAAATGAAGAGCCGGCACACAAGCACACTGGAATCTGAAGGATTTGGACAGAGGGGCTTTGCTAATGATGTGTGTTGTGAAGCTGGCCCATGTGTCTATGTGTGTGCTCAATCTGAGAAGCAGCACAGACTCTGTTAAGCCCTGTGGCAGCCTGAACAAGCAAGGATTCAGCCTTGAGCAAACCTGAGAGGACTGAGTCCAGGAAGGAGGAGAACATGCTCAGATGCCATGGATCTCCTGGAAAAAACATTATGGGCAAGCAAGTCTACACCAAACAAACACCTGGCTCCACCACTGGTTTCTCAGTGGCATAACGTAAGGGGCAGGTTTTGATCAGATGGTGGAAAACGTAGGGATCATGACAAAAATAATCCTCATCTGAAAGCACGTGGTACAGGTGAGCATTTGAGTCTCCTTATTAAATTACAGTGTCATATAGACATTACATCCTTTAGGCACTGTCTGTGCTTCAATACCCAGAAAGCAGACATATCTGTTCGGTGACTATCATGTGGACTGGAAACTTCCCTGTCCTTTCTTCATGTTAGCCCTGCAGGGAGATGCAAACATGAAGAATGCCACAAGCTTCATGCTAACGTGCTAAATATTTAACATAATTAGTCACTAGAGCTCCATCCCTTTCTCCCATTGAGGAGACCAAGACACAAATCACAGGATTAATAGTTTGGTCCCCAGCACTTGCTTGTTGATGCTCCCTGATGTTGGCAGGTGTATTTGAGCCAGGTAGGATCAGGAGGCAGAAGTAAAGACAAGGGAGACAGGCAGCACAGCAGCCTGCAGTATTGTTGTACCCTGGCTGGGGCTGACTGGCTCATTTGCACAGCACCTGGGAAGCAAGGGACGGCTCCCTGCATCTGAGATCCTAATGCCAGCGTCTGACACCGAAGCCCAAGAAAACACAGACAGGTCACTGGCTCAGTGCCATGGGGAGCTCTGCCATGCAATGGAAACCACGGCAGCGGGAGCAGAGTAGTATGTCAAGTGCAAAGCAGCAAGGATGTTTTTCAGCCTAAGGGTGAATGCAGGTGCATAACCCAGTTGCTGCCAGAAACAGCATTATTAGCATAAAACAAATGACAGGAGTGCGTGGAAAGCATAGGACAGCCATAAGCCTGACCTGGCTGTAGTCAGTGTGTACGTGCTGGAGCAAGGAGGCTGGCAGCTACACAATCCACATCCCATCATGTGACCAGGAACGTGTATGTGGCATCAAATGGTGTTAATGGATAGGGGAGGCTGAGCACAAGCCCCTAGGACCCATCCTTCTTATGTAAAGCTATTCCTGGAAAGGAGGCATGAAAATTTCTGGGCTTATGCTGATGGTTTATCTCCACTGTGGGACTTTGTCCCATACATGAACCAGAAAAGCTACATGTGCTAGCAGCACAACGGAAACAGTGACTCCAACAAAGATGCTGAATCAATAGAGCATGGAGCTGAAAAATCCTTTCCCCACCATCCCCTTTCCTCTAGGAATCTTCCCCTGTCCCTAAAGCAGGGGTTGTTGCAGGAGTTTTATAAACTTATGGTGTGGGAATTACATTTATCATAGAATCATAGAGTCATTTAGGTTGGAAAAGATCTTTAAGATCATCAGGTCCAACCATTAACCAAGCACTGCCAAGTCCACCACTAAACCATGTCCCTAAGCACATCTATGCATTTTTTAAACACTTCCAGGGATGGTGATTCCACCATGTCGCTGGACAGCCTGTTCCAATGCTTGACTGCCCTTTCAGTGAAGAATTTTTTTCCTGATATGCAATCTAAACCTACCCTGGCACTACACTATGTCAGGACTGCAGCCAAGGGCATACACAGTACCCAGAGCAGCAAAGGTGCAGGCACATGGATTTCACCGCAAGCATCCCACTGACCCTGCTGTAGATAGCTCCACTGTTACTGGTATCTGAACTTGCTGGTTCATCTCAGCTTGCACATCTTCACTGGGCCATAGGCACAACCAGAAAACCCACATCAGGCCCCACATCTGACCACGACATACGTAAGGATGGTCCCTAGTGCAGGGGGGTAAGGCAGGCAAAGCGAAGGGTCAGTGCTCCCAACAGACTGACATTTATTCCAGCTACCTAATAACCAGTAGCTAGGCACAACATAAATGCAAACCCTCCCTTCTCCACCACACTACCTTACATAAAACTATTTAGAGACAACTCCGATCCCACTCAGACTGACAGAGGCAGCTGCTATAGCAGAGCTTTTAATCCTGAGTTAGAGGCTGTTGTCACTGGCAGGAAATCTTATTGTGTTGGACAGGCAATCCTAGACCTTAATTAAATAGGTTGCCCTCCCTGCAAAGCCAGACAGAGTAGACTGGAGTCAGATGAAGCAAGTTGCTTAAGCCAAGGACCACCTGGCTGTAACTTCATCTAGGTGACAGCATATGCTTTTGTGACACTCTGAAAGGTTGAGACCCCAAGCAGGCTCCCAGAGGTAAAGTGAGGATTTGTAAAGAGCAAGAAATCAGAGATGCTCTGTTCCAAGAAGGAATTCATTCCTTCTTGTTTCAGAGACTATAATGTTGTGGCCTGTGCCCTGACCAAAGACACAGCAGATCACACTGGTTCAGGATTGATTTTTAAGGGAGCTGGTGGCTCAGTGTAGCAGGGAGTGCTTTGAACCAGACCCTGCTAGTAGCTCCTAATACTAAGCACTTCATTTTTCTTTCTCATGCTTGCCCTCGCACTATCTCTGTGAGATAAGGTGCATTACTTTCTCTGTACCAGAAAAGAGCTGCCCTGTTGACTCCACGCATTTCCTATAGCCACAACCCAGCTGCTTGCCTCTGTAGAATCCTGCTGCTGTGCCAAGGTGTGACACTGCCATGAATGATCTCAACCCTGTGCAAATATACAGAAAGAAAACACGCTGGTCATCCACCTTGCTTTCCGCATGGATACAGCTTGAGTGCATAGGCCACAAGAGACTGCAGCACCCTGCTGCTGAGGCCCTGAGCTGGATGATGGGGATGGAGGAAGAGGAGGGAATGAGGACCCCAGTCTCACTGTGGGGTATAACTGCCCCTCTGACTAGGTCCAGCCAGAGAAACTGCACAGTTCCCAAAGAGTCAGTTGTGAACCTGGGTGTCTGGTCAAGACTTTGCACTCAAAAACCCTTTTCAGGCTCCAGCCTTTTCTGACTAACCCTTGAACAGCCTTAGGCACAATGTGGCCCTCAGCCTCTTCCCCCACCTCAGCAGAATTAGGTCATTTGTACTTCACTGTGGTGCCAGGACTGGGGGAGGGCAGCAGACAGAGGTAGGCACCTTGTCACGGTGTCCCTTAAGCTCCCCCACAGGACATTGGCGTACATCTGTAAACACAGTGCAGCATGCACTGCAGAGACACCTCTGCAAAAATGCAAAATGGTACAGAGACCAAAGCTTGAGTCTTCAGACGCTGGTGCTTGTTACAACCTTCCTCCAGGGCTAATCAGCCCTGTTTTCCATTGCCTGGAGGGAGCAATGCACCGTGCTGCTGCAGGAACCCAAGCCCACTTACACGCGTTACCACCCCATAAATAAGCCAAGGGCCTTCCCTCTCCGCATTCCCCCCAGCACAGCAGCGGCCACGGCCTTTAGTCAGGGAGCACTTCTCTCAGCTCCAAGGCACTGAGTGTAGGCTGCCAGCTTGCACTGTGAAGTCCAGTAACCAGGTCATGACCCCATGGTGACATCTGAGTGTCCCAAGTCCCCTGGCTGAGACAGATGCCACATGCCATTCAAGTCACGGAAGGACAGACACCACAGGATGCAGTGCAGCCGGGTGCATATGCAAAACACCTTTCTGCTTTCTCTTTCTCCCCCACTTCTCATTGGAGTGTCTGTAAAGCTAGGAGCAAACACATGACACTGGTGCAGGAATTTTTATTTTCTGAGAAACACATACTTTACTCTCCAGTGTAACAGAACTTCAGATGCATAGCAGTGGCTACCAGAAACGTACAGATCACAGAGAGTACTGCTCTTTATAGTTTTGCTAATGTGAGTTTAGCAACTAATGCAAGTTTCTGAGCTGGCAGACCCTGGAGACTGACTGGGTGTGTTCACCCCCACAAAGCAAGGTAATACTGTGCTGGAAGCTCTCCACAGTAACCTGCTAACAGTCTCACCTGTGGGAGGAATGGGATGCTGCGCCCCTACTTTCCATCCTGACATCCCTTTCAGACTATTTGAGTCATCCTTTTACTTCTCATTCACCACACTCCTCAACACTCCCCTCGTTCCTCCACACCCCTTCATCTCTGGCTATGCCATTCACCTCTCAGATAAGACTGGGTTTGGGGGAGGGAGAAAGAAAAAGGGAATAGGATAGGCAGAAGCTCACAGATAACCCCATACATTATTTTTCCTAAGAAAGCAGATTATTTCTCTTGTATACATGAAGCCAAGAAACAACGGTTTATCATAGATATCACTCTGAGTGCCTCTATGCTGCCTGGAGTGACTCTTGGCCTCTCATCAAAGCTTTCCCACACATCTTGGATGGCCAATTGTGAGAGTTCAAAACAGTGCTGGGGAAGCTATTCTAAGATGCATGGCCAGGCCTCCTTCGTGGTGTTCCTCTGTGCGTATGTGCTAACCCTGGAAACCAAACTCCTTGTACTTGCTGGCCATATCATTTCGGAACAGCTCCAGGGCCTTCTTCATCGCAGCCTGGGAATCAGCCCCGAAGTCTGAGTGTTTTTCAGCAATGACCTTGATAATGACTTCAGAAATGAACTGTGAGGAAGGAGAGAGAGAGAAAGAAAAACTGAAGGGACACTCAAGGTTTATTTTCAGAAAAGCCAGACTAAGAAATAGGTTGCAGAGCCTGGAAATATCTCCGAGCTAATTCAGTAGCCCTTCCCACAGTCTCCGGAGAGACAGCGAGGTCTAGCATGCAAGGAGCCTGGGCTGGGCAGAAGAACTGGGCTCTATTCCTAGCTGTGACGCTGATCTGCTTCATGACCTTGAGTAGACCATGGCCCTTCCCACTCTTGTCTATCTCATCCATTAAGGCTGAAAATTCATGCCCTGTGTTTGTACAACACTTAGTTTTGTGGGTCTTGGTCTCCAATGGATCCTCCGGGGCTTACTCTAAAATTGTACATCCCTTGTGTCCAGCCACTGATAGTTCTTATGTAATGTTGTTTCCCAGGCATGCAGAGGCTGCACGGGCTGGTTTATTATTGTCAGGGATTGGTCAGACTGCATGTCGTGTTTGGAATGGGAAATCTAAACTTGGAGATTCACATACCATTTGCATACCATGAACCCTTTTTCTGTGCCTCCTCCTGCATGTACACAGAGACCTTGGACTTGAGGGAGGGCTCGCTGGAGTCCAAGCGGCCATCAGTAAAAAAAAGCACAGCTCTCACATAGCTGTCTTGCACACATTCACTACACATCAGACACCAACATTTCCTGCCCTTTTCCATACCTCCAGATATTTGACAGGGATTTTGTGCTTGGTCGCATGGGTTTGAGCCAGGGGCTTCAGCTCTGACTCATGATTACCCTTCTGCTTCAAGATTTTTCCCAGTTGGGTGAGGACAGTAACTCCGTGTTTCTTCAGATCTTCAGAGCCCTTCATCTGATCAGGGGTCTTCAGGCCTTTGAACTTTTCAAAACGATCCAAGGTCTCAGGGTGGTCCTGAAAGAGTCTGTGAACAAAAGCAGAGGTATTGTGAGACCTGGGAGAGCTGTCATCCAGACCACAGCTGAGGTCCAACTGCTATAGGTATTTCAGAGTATATGGACCGGCAAAGGTGTGATAAGCTGCTTCTCCCTCCAAAGAAAGCTCTTAGCTAGTTCCTGCTAGTATAAGCTAATTTAACCTGGGAACTTTGACACTAGATCCTTTCCAAATCACTACCATTGACAATCACTCCCTTTAGCATGTACATAAGCCAGGGAAGCATATGACCCTACTGTGAATATGGTTTAAGTGTTTTTCAACCTTCCTCTGGTAGGTTGTTCTGCAATGTGATGATACTCTGTGTGCAGAAGTTTCCTTTCTGTTTATTTTGTACAGACTGCTTTTTGTCATTAACAAACAATGAAAAGCCTCTTGTCTTTGGAGAGCAGAAGCTCCTGACTCATCTCCTTTGAGTATTGTATCTACTTTAATCCCATCCTCTTACACATGTCCTAACATGATCACGGCTGTCTTTTTCCATTCTCTCTGGCTGTGATGGAGACACTGCCCTAAACATGTCCAGCTAGAGCAACAGAGCAAGTATCCATATTTTTTTACATAGGTCTGCTAACTCTTTGGCACCAGTCCCCTGGGTTATATCAATTGTATTAAGATAGAAACAAGAGACACATCTGGTCATGGTACTGAGAGATGAGTTCTTGCATTCATGAAGTAGAAACAAAACCAACCAAACCCACCTGTCTTCATTGACTTACTGTTACTGAGGAGCCAACCTGTAGCCCCTTGGGTTTCACCAGGACCCTCTTCCCAGCCCATCTCTGCATTGACCAGGAAAGGAGAGTTCTAGAGACTTCTCATACACAAAGAAAAGGGAGCAGCCTCAGGTCCTTCACATCTGGAGCTCAGGTGTTCTTGAACATCAGCTGGGTGGGAGCTTACTGTGTCCCCACCCTATGACTGCAGACACAGAGGAATTTGGTTCCTGCCCTTTTTTCCCACCCCCCAGCTCAGCCCAGCTGCCAGTAGTGTGGTTCCTCCATCCAGCACTGTGGCACCTCAGAAAGTTCTTGGGAGCGAGTGGGTCACAAGAGCGTGGGGCCTTCAGGCATGCTGGTGCCATGCCATGCAGTGCTATACATAGGCACTACAATCCCAAAATGGAAATGAAATCAAGAAGGTGGAAAAATATCTAAAAGACAGGCTATTGTTGTCCCCACTGTTTCGCCCCTGCTGCATTTCCTAGGAGACAGGATGCAGACAACACTGGCAACCAAACTAGCAGGAAAGTTCACTCTTTCCCCTGACACAGTCCTAGACTCAAGGTGAAAAGGGGATACTGCCTGTCCTGATTATTAGTAGTTTAATAATTAAGTGTTGAGAGACATCAGCTCCGTGCACAACTTTATTTTCAGGTATTATACCCTCCGATGGCTATAATCCAACTAGCTGAAGCACCAGCAAAAGCAATATCTGACTTTACAGCCAGGGTCCTGCAGCTCACATCTGTGAAGTGGCTCATCCAAGTTCCCTGCAGCAGCGTCTGGAGCTCCCACCCGGGACCTCAGCCATGAAACCAGCCTCCCTCTCGCAGTGCACTGATTGCACTCTTGCTCTGCCCGTGGGAGAGTGCTGCTGCTGCAACTGCCGGGGCTCGTGTCCCATCTCAAACTCGATGTTTCTCCTAAGTATGTTACCATGAGGGACAGACTCTCCACTGTCTGGTGAATGTATAGGTTAAACCAACTAACAAGTGCCTCAAGCATATGGAAAACACAAGCTGTTCTGTGGCAAAAAGATTCTGTAGATGAGTGACCAGTCTTTGCTGGTGTTTCACTTCAAAGGTCTCCAAAGGATTTCTGTACTTCACCAGGTGCTGAGCACACCAGCATTGGCCTTTCCTTTTTTCCTGTGTCTTTCCATGACACAGGTTGTGTCCCACCCAGAGAGATTAAAAAACCTTGTACCTTGAAATGGGATTAAATTATTTCTAAAAATCTCCTTCCATTGAGTCTGGCTATGGCTGAATCATGTCTGCCAAAGATTATATACTCCCAAAACTCTTGAAAATTCTTCTGAGAGGTATTTTTTTGTTTCCTTTGGAAAACATCCAGTTGAATCAGTATTTTCTAAACATATTTCCAGGATGTGACATCTGTCTAAGAAGTCTTTAACAATGGACATAGGGACACATACCTAAATGGAGAGCTGCTGGCTTCCCCTGCCTCTCTCCTCCCTCAGAAACCCCTTAAAAGAAGAAATGGCCTGAGTTGGCTGGGGAGCACAAAGTCACAGGGGAGACGGGTATCATCTATTTATGTAATACCACGCTCTGCTCTGTGATACCTGTAAGAAAAATGGTATTACCTCTTCACTTGGAAACTGCTGTTACTGTCTTATGGCACTTCCAGAGCCAAAGTAGCCACCTCACAGAGATGGACTGATGGGGAGGGCTCAGGTTCCTGCTACCCCTCCAGCACGCCTGCTCTGGACTGCATGCGGGGAGAGCCATCACATTGCCACCCAGCTGCCCCTGTCTCTCCCTTCCTTTCAAATGGCAGGTGAACTGGGCCATGATAAAGAAGGTAAATGAAACAGCCTCCTGCAGTGGCTCATCTTTGAAAAAGCTTTTTCAGTGGACTTGTCGGGTGGTATGGGGCCCTTCCTTTAGCCATGTTTAGTTAGGCTAGGAAACCCCCCAAGTATGTGCCACATCTCCACTGCTCTCAGCATCTGTACCCTTCCGGCATATCATAGTGTGCATGGGCTCAGGGGGGAGATCTGGAGAGGGTCCATCCGTGCTGGTCTTTAAGGACAGGCTAGTATCCAATTCCCACCCAATGTTGTTTCCCACTCTGCACCCCTGAGATCCCTTCCAAATTTCCGTGACTTGCTGCTGGCACCCAGGATGTTCCCTTCTCAGGGGGCCAGGACCACAAGGACAGCCTTGGGGCAGGGATCCTCTCAGATGGAGACCTCACAAGCATTCCTACTCTGACACCAGAATCATGGAGGGAAGCAGAGGGAAGGATGTGCCTCATTTCACACCCAGACCTCAAATTCATCATCAGGAAGTGGACAAGTCTTACCACCCAGATTTCTGGCCAAAAAGCAGGATGCGCAGGGCTCTGCCAGTTGAGACTAAGGTAGGGAGAGGGAAATACTCAGGTACTTCACAGTTAATTTTGCTGAAATCATAGAAACCAAGAAAATTGTCACAGAGGTGATTTTCCTCTCCTCTCCTTCCCTGCCTCCCCACATCCTTGCTGCAGAGCATCTGAAGGCCCGGGACACACAATTTGCTCCAGCTTTTCTCTCCGTAGTGCTTGGGCAATGAGGATCCAAAGCAGAGCTTTGCCAGCAGAGGCAGAGGCAGTGACAAAGTCCCACCATCTTTTGAAAACGGCACTGGCCTGCTCCTGCACCCATAGACAGATGGAGAGACAGAAGCACAGCCACTTTACACAGCGAGTAATTTTTAACCCAGAAACCATAGCAATGGAAAGAACACCACCCTGCAACAAAAAAAACCACCCAGCCTATTGAAATAAACACTGCCAAAAACAAGCCCCCGTACTAAATATACACCTTCCTTCATCTCTCATCAAAGGTTCTCAGTTTTACTGTTAGGACCAAAGCTTCTTGCCTACCTCATTAAAATTTCATGCCCATGGCCGGCAAGGTCGGACTCCACCTTTCCCCAAATGGTCAGGACCTGCTGCCACTCCTGGTCACTGAGCCCCATGGTTCACTGAAGGCAGGTCCTGAGTGCTCCCCACAACTGTTTGTCTTTCCCCAAAGGGTGGCTGGAGAGCTGACCTGTGGGATTTATAGCCCCTGGTCACAGACCTACACCTGTCAGTCGTCAGCTGGATGTCTTGCTCCCTTTCAGGCTTGTCTAACCTAATCAGTCTCCCTATTTTTTTCTAGGAAGCTATTTCGGGTCAGGTGCTATTGTGGGTGCCACTGATGGCATCATTTCTGCTTTTCGTATTGGACTGGCATATGGCCCACTCTAGACAGAAAGGGCACTGCTGAAACACAGTGCCAGGAGCCTGTCCTAGGTTCTCAAGGACCCAGACACAGTGTCAAGCTGTACGGCAGGAGATCTGAAGAGCACTGCCATCTGCAGCACCACCCTGCCTCCCTCTCCCCTGGTCTGCCAAGGGCAGGCAGGAGAAAAGGCCAGGACAGTTGGTATCATCAGCTCCATCGCTCCAAAGGCCTTTCCTTTCCCATGCTGATCTCAATCTCCTTTCCCCCTGGGGTAACACATACCATTTTCTAATAGAGCACAATGTCAGAAGAGACATGTCCTTAAAAGCTAACCATATTCAGAGTGGCCCAGTCATCTCCCCAGCCTCTGTAGGAGGGAGGAAGGGGATAAAAGCTACATGGGAGCTCGTTACCCCACACCTGCCTGGTGGGGTCTTTCTGCCTGCCTTTCCAGGGAATGCCCAGGATTAGCCGCTGGCTGAGCCTGGATATCATAGTCAACAGACGTACAGCTGAGACAGGACGGTAATTTGTGGCAGGCCAGAGACACAAGGACACAACAGGGCTTCACTCAACATGCATCCAGCCAGTAGTTAAGGTCTCTGGCTACCCCAGGCAAGCCAAATATCTGTGTTGGGAGGAAAAGCCACTGTGCTAACAAACAATATGGGTATGCTTTGGGACACCTCCCAGCCTTTCTCCTTCAGCCCCATCAGGACTGATAACAGCCTGGAACACCAGGAAGGTGATTAGTGCCTTCCAGGAGGTGACTGCAGTCAGAGCGCAGCCTGATAACAAACCCCAGCTAGCACTGCTGTTCCAAAGCACACACCTACCTCTGGACTTTTCCAAAGGGGCACACATCACAGGCCTTGGAAGGTGAGAAATGTCAACTGAGGGCTGAAGACACCTGTCCTGGAGCTCAGGAGAAGAGCATGAAACCCCACAGTCCCTACCACAGCACTGCAGGACCTGAGGTGCACTGCTGCCTTTGCCCCCATCCACACTGCAACAGGAGCAGCCTCCCTGCTCCAGCCTTGAAAGGGGAGAGAAGTGCCTATGTACAAGGGTAGTCAGGCAGCAAGGAGGATGGAGTCACGGAGCCTCACATCCATCAGAAACACACAGGTGTAGAGGGAATAGTTTGGGTAAGAAAGTGTGGCAGCTGGTATTCAAGCCTAGAGGTAAGAGAATTTTGGTCATTACATGCCACAAGCCTCTGTCATCCAAGTCAACCTGTGATGCTGCAATCTTCCCCTTCTCTCTCCTCTATGCACCAGTTCACTTCATATCCAAAAATCTACATCCTAAACACTTCAAGGCCAAGATTTCATCCTGATTTATCTGTGCAAACACCAGACTGCTACCGATTACCTAACCTAAGCTAAACTGGTGGAAGTGAGCTCAGGATCCCTCCAGCTCATTCCTTATGTTGTTCTCCACAGTACTTATAGCACTAAACAAGCATTTACACCATCCCAGGCTTGGTCTTGGGTAGGATCCTGAATACTGACCTTACTATTTTACATGCGTTTCAGACACAACAGAAATGTGCTCCTGGTACATGAGAGGTTACTCTTATGCACCGAGCTCCACCATTTTCCGCAAGCTGAAACTACTCAGTTGCTGTAATAACTTCATTTGAAGTTGGTTGACTCTCTGCTCTCTGCAGCATTCCCCAGGGCTTCACAGCCAACAGTCCTGGTATGGAGATAAATGTTAAATGGTCAGAAGGCTTAAAAAGAGTATAGGATTCCATATTGCTTTTTTTATGAGTGAAGTAGTAATGAAATGAAATCGTAAGTTCTTCTCTCTAGAGCTTTAATAAATAGTCTACAGAAATATTAAATGCTTTATAGCGTACCCGACCACACCTCAACGCTGCAGCCACAAAAAGGACATAACATTTTAGTGTCTACAGGCCTTTCATCTCTCTCTTGGGGCAAAATCTATGACTTGCATAATAATGTCGATAAACACAAACTGCAGAGAACCAACATTTCGGCCGCCCGCTTTAAGAAGCGCCAGGTGATTGAATAACCTATTCCAAACAACACCCGCCACCCCAGAGCCCTGCTGACACGCGTGGCCCTGCAGCCGCACCTAAGGCGCTTTCGCTGAACGAGCATAAAACGTATCGGTAGTATCGTTGCCCACGTTTCGATGCGGGTGCTGTCACCTCGTCGCGAAGCCCCCCCCGCGCGGACCGCTCGGCCCCGGGGCCCCGGGCAGCAGCGCCGGCGCCGCCGGCCAGGCCGTGCTACCATCTAGTGGCCACGGGCGACAGAGCCGCGGGGAACGGAGGCCACGTGCAAGCCGCCAGCCGGGGTCTGGGGGCTCGGGGAGGTGGCCGGCATGTGGCCCCTCCAGTTTCAGAGGCAGGAGAGTGACCCCGGGACAGGCAGAGCGGCAGCGCACTAGGCTGCCTCACGTAGCAGCATCACGGTCCCGGACCCGGTTCTCATGGGGGCCTTCAGCCACCGTGATGGCTGCTGGAAGCACAACCCAGCTGGAGACACGCAGTCCAGGAGGCTCCTGCAGAGCACTGATGATAACTATTTGACACAGGTAGTGGAGGAGCCAGCAAGGCAAGGTCTGCTGCTAGACCTTGTACTAACAAAGAGGGACTGCTTGGGGATGTGAAGGTTGGGGGCAGCCTTGGCTGCCGTGACCATGAGATGGTGGAGTTCAGGATCCTCTGTGGAGGAAGCAGGGCAATAAGCAGGACTGCAACCCTGGACTTAAGGAGAGCTGACTTGGGCCTCTTCAAAGACATGCTTAGAGGAATCCCATGGGTTAGGGGTCTAGAAGGTAGCAGGGTCCAAGAAAGCTGACTAATATTCAAGCATCACTTCCTTCAAACTCAAGATAGGTACATCCCTATGAGTAAGAAACCAAGAAAAGAGGACAGGAGGCCTGCATAGATGAGCAAGGAGCTTCTGGCAAAACTCAAAGAGAAGGAGGTGTAGGTAGAGGAATTATAGAGGAATGAAGGCAGGTTAATTAACATTGATAATATACAGCTGTGGGCTTGCTTCAGGGGCAGTGGGTTGGCTGATGTGGATAATGTGCAGCTGTGGCTGGTTCCTGCTAAGTAATTAAACAGCTCTAAGGGGTGTGGAAGAGGAGCATCCAATGAAGAGAGACCTGGAAGAAGCAGAGGGAGGAACGAGAGTGCCCTGGAGGTAGGAGAGACAAGGAGAAGGATGCAGCAGAAGCAAGAAGCAGGGTGGACTGGCCTGAAGAGTACAAAACAGCACTAACAGTAGATGAACTGTTGAAACCTTGTGGGGGATTGGTGGTTGTGCTAGGGCAAGGTGAGGGAACTACTTATTGAAGCTAACCTGGTATGGGGAGGTAAAAGCCCTGTTACAGCCTACTAGTTTGGAGAGTGCTGTAACAGAAGGAAGTCTACAGAATGTGGAAAAAGGGACAGGCCACTTGGGACAAACATAGGAATGCTGTCAGAACATGCAGGGAGGCAACAAGGAAGGCTAAGGTCCATTTGGAATTATATCTGGCAAGGGAGGTCAAGGACAAGGGCTTCTTCAGGTACATCAGTAGGAAAAGGATGACTATGGAAAATGTGGGCCTGCTGCTGAATGAGGTGGGTGCCCTGGTGATAAAAGATACAGAGAAGACTAAGTTACTGAATGCCTTCTTTGCGCCAGACTTCACTGCCAAGGCCAACCCTCAGGAATCCCAGACCCTGGAGGCAAGACAGAAAGTCTGGAGAAAGGAAGACTTGGTCGAGGAGGATCAGGTTAGAGATCACTTAAGTAAACCTGACACCCACAAATCCACGGGCTCTGATGGGATGCACCCTCAAGTGCTGAGGGAGCTGGCAGATGTTATTGCTGAGCCACACTCCATCCTCTTTGAGAGGACATGGTGGACAGGAGAGGTGCCTGAGGACTGGAGAAAAGTCACTGCCACTCCAGTCTTCAAAAAGGGCAAGAAGAAGAACCCAGGAAACTACAGGCTGGTCAGCCTCACCTCCATCCCTGGAAAGGCGATGGAACAGCTCATGCTGGATGTCATCTCTCAGCACATGGATTCACCAAGGGGAAATCATGCCTGACCAGTCTGATAGCCTTCTGTGATGGGATAACTGGCTGGGTAGGTGAGGGGAGAGCAGTGGATGCTGTCTGCCTTGATGTCAGCAAGGCTTTTGACACCATCTCCCACAACATCCTCACAGGCAAGCTCAGGAAGCGTGGGTTAGAGGAGTGGACAGTGAGGTGGGCTGAGAACTGGCGCAATGGCAGAGCTCAGAGGGCTGTGATCAGCGGCACAGTCTAGCTGAGGGCCTGTAGCCAGTGGTGTTCCTCAGGGGTCAGTGCTGGGTCCAGTCCTGTTCGACTGACTTGTCAGTGACCTGGATGAAGGGACAGAGCGCACCCTCAGCAAGTTTGCTGGTGATACAGAGCTGGGAGGAGCAGGTGATACACCAGAGGCTGCGCTGCCGTTCAGGGAGACCTGGACAGGCTGGAGCGTTGGGTGGAGAGGAACCTAATGAAGTTCACCAAAGGCAAGTGTAGGGTCCTGCACCTGGGGAGGAACAATCCCACGTACCAGTACAGGCTGGGGGTTGACCTGCTGGAAGGTAGCTCTGCGGAGAAGGACCTGGGAGGTGGACAGCAAGTTGCCCATGACCCAGCAGTGTGCCCATGTGGCCAAGGTGGCCAGTGGGATCCTGGGGCGCATTAGGAGGAGCGTGGCCAGCAGGTAGAAGGAGGTGATCCTCCCCCTCTGCTCTGCCCTGGTGAGGCTGCACCTGCAGTGCTGTGTCCATTTCTGGGCTCCCCAGTTCAAGAGAGACAGGGAACCGCTGGGCAGAGTCCAGCGGATGGCTATGGAGATGATTGGGGGAACTGGAGCATCTCCCTTATGAGGAAAGGCTGGGAGAGCTGGGCCTGTGTAGCCTGGGGAAGATAAGACTGGGAGGGGATCTTATCAATGTCTACAAATATCTTGAGGGCAAGTGTCAGGAGGATGGGGCCAGGCTCTTTTCAGCAGCACCCGGTGACAGGACAAGGGGCAGCAGGCATGAACTGCAACACACAAAGTTCCATCTGGATATGAGGAAGAACTTCTTTACTTTGAGGGTGACAGAGCACTGGAACAGGCTGCCTAGAGAGGTTGTGGAGTCTCCTTCTCTAGAGAAATTCAAAACCCATCTGGATGTGATCCTGTGCAACCTGCTATAGGTGAATCTGCTTTAGCAGGGAGTTGGACTAGATGATCTCCAGAGGTCCCTTCTGACCCCAACCATTCTGTGATTCTGTCCCCATGCCAGCAGCGCCACAGGACTCTCACTGTGGTTGGATTGCAGATGGTAGAACTTTCATAAGGGGCTTGTTTTCAGTGTGGGGTGTAGAGATGGTCTGTTTTCCTCAGAAAGGGCTCATGTCAGGGTGTCAAGGCCCTGGGCTGGCTGGCTGGCTTTACTCCCAGCCTTGTGGCAGGCTACTGGCACAGGGAGGATGCTACGCCTTCCCCCAGCCTTGAGCACTGGAGTGGGCTGGGGTGGTGGGATCAGGGCAGAGGAACATCCCATGGGACAGCAGCAGAGCCACAGCCAAGCCTTGGGGTACTGCTGAGGAGGAAGGCCGTCCTAGGGGCTTCATGGGGTTTCAACCCAAAAATGTTGCCAAAAGGTGCTTAGGAAAGGTTTCCCAGGCTAATGGGCACAGCAGGCCCAGCAAGACCCATTTCTGGCAAAATGGTGGATGCAATCTCACCTCTGCCTTGCTCCTTGCTCAATAGAAGTCAAAACTTTCTGCAGGCATTAATGAATTTAGACCATGCCACAATCCTGCAAATGGGAAAGTCACTTGGTTTTCCCGTTTATTAGGGATCAAAGAAGTCCTACGACTTGCCTGTGCCCACAGACACACCAGTGAACGAGCAAGGACTGGCTCTTGGGTATGGTATCAGAAACACCAGCTGTTTGGTAGTTACTAATACAGGGCATAGCCACCCAAGCTGAGCTGGGAGGCACAGTAAGAATCGCACGCGAGTCACAGGGAGGAATCTGCTCCGAGTCTGTTTGGTCACATTCAGATTTTTTTTCTTAGAGTATTGCTGTTATGAAGAGAGAAATCCAGCCATGGCCTGTAAAGTGAAGACTGGAGAGCACAGCAGAACCCTACATTGACATGGCAGCTACTACAACAAATCACCAATGATTTCTAACTCTGTTGTCTCTCCAGCCGGACCTGCTGCAAGTAGGGAAATATGTGAGGCGCTCACTAGCAGAAATCGTAGAGTTTGGTTTTTTCATTTGAAGGCAGTTCATGGAATAAACTTTCCCGCAAGGAAGAGATATGCTCCAAAACCCAGTCCATCTTCCTCAAGAAACAGCCCAAACCACCTTGTGTTCTTACACATCAAAACAGCTCAGAGGAACAAACAGAATTTTGACCAAATATTTTTTTTCTTTTCAGTGAGCCTTTTCCCCCCGCAATACCATTAAAAAAAAAAATATACAAAACAAAAAACCCACAAACCCTGAGAACAGCCAAGGGTCCTGCAGCTCGGAGCAGCAGTGGTGGCAGCCCTGGCATCACCTTGGGTTGTATAAAGCGTGGCACGATGTAAGCGTGGTACATGCTCCTGTGCCAGGGGAGCCGTCAGGAGGCAGCTGGCACTCCGGAAAAAGCCCGGAATATTATATAACGCCAACTTACATAATTGCCTATTGCATAATGCGGAGGAGAAGGCCCTCTGTAACGCAGCTGTGGTTTCTATGGCATTGTGCTGATACACAGCTGCTTCCAAGGGATTCATCTGTGCTTTGTTTCAGGAGCCTGCAGCTCGGCCTGTGTGAACAGACAGGTGAGGACCCACACTCCCAGCAGCGTTAGTGGAGAGGTAAGGGCAGTAGTAATGCAATCTTACAGCCACAGCAAGGCAAGAGCGTTGGGTTTTCTGCAGCTGTGCCACTGACTTCAGTACTCAGAGGATCGGAAGGGTGTCGGATAAGAACACCTTATGAAGCCGCATGCATCGCATAGACTCTGCTGCTTGTAGGAAACAAGGTGGAGTCTAACTGGTGGTGGCAGTGGCCAGATCCCTTCCAGGCTCACTCCTCTCTTCCCCTTGCTCTCAAACATTATTCTTAGCAGCGCTTCCAGGCAGGGCTCCCACACACTGACAGATTCCAGCAGCTGAGAGGATACCTGAGCCACTTGCTTAAAAGGAAGAGGAGGGATTAGGAGAAGGGGATTTCAGCATCAGGGCAAGATTTGGCCTGTGAGTTTGCAGAGCTGTGCTACGTACTTACAAATATCTCAGCATGGGTTCTTCCAGGGATCATGCCCTGTACCGTAAGTCAGAGGTAGCTTTACCTTCACTTCAGTGCTTACAGGATCCAGCCTTTGGTGACTATCAGACAGGCAACTGTATGACTCAGTCATTTTCTTTTTCCAGAAGGTGCACAGGATAACACCAGCATGACCCACAGCTCCTGTGCAATCATCAAGGCATATCATGGTGTACGCGATATTGCACAGCACCGGGACAAAACACTTATCTGGACTAATCAGGACACTTATTGCAGGCCAGTACCTGGATTCAGTGAGAGAACAGACAGGGAAGCAGCAGGGCAGTCCAGGACCAGAATATTTAGGCTCTAATATAGAAGCTGAGGCTGTCTCAAAGGCTTGGTGAGCTCTCTCTAGGGGTGCAAACCTCCTCTGAAGGGCTGTGAAATGAAAGTACAAAAGGACTGAGGATTTCTGTGGGAAACTGTGAGTGCGGTTAAAGGAAGAAGGAGTATGTGCAGATTTTGAACAGACAGATTTTGAAGCCTTGCCCGTGCCAGGAGTAAAAGGAGAAAATTATTTTTTGGAGATAGGAAAACAGACTATACCAGCAAGACCCTGAAGATCTCTAGGAGTCAGTGGGAAGACATGAAGGAACTGTGGCATACAGAGGTCCCTTCAGGTGGATTAAAGTTCTAACACTGTAGTGACGCATAGGGATTTGTGTACTACTTACTGAAATAATAAAACAAGAGGGGAATTCCTCCCTTATCCCTCACCACCAATAAAGTACTGTAACTAGAGCCTGCCAAGGGATGACTGCAAAAGGCAAGGGCCACAAAAACACACATGGGCAAAAAAAGCCAAACAATCAGCATGCATGCAGTATTGTGTGTCTGCCTGACACCCTGAACTCTGTAGCTCAGAGCTACGTGTAGGGAGCTGTAACAGAGGTGCTTGCAGTGTGGCTGAGGCTGGACTTTCATGATCAGGCAGCTGGAAGCGGTGGCTGCTCTCACACCATACCTTATGCCAGAGAGGGTCCTCATCCCCCTCCTCCCAGTGCCTTGGGGATATGGGTGCAAGGGGCACCTTGCAATGTGTCTTGCCCTGCAAGAGTAGGGGGTGCACTTTGGGCATGGATGAGTGCTGCTGGAGAGGCATTCATGTGCCTGCAAAGGCGGCAGCAGCAATTGCAGCATGGCAAAGACTAGAGTGAGAGCAGCATTAGAGATGACAAAGCTGAGTCACTGTACAAACAAGCACCCTTTCTGCAGCCCACCCTTCCTTGGGACACACATACTACACATGTGCCCAGAGCCTGCAGGGAGCTGGCAGCGCCTGGCTGCTAGTTAAACTCTCTCAATGATGAAAACTTCTTCCTGTCTGAGCTGCTCCTTGAGGAAGAGGACTTAACCAGGCCACAACACGCAGCGCACAGCTCGGCTGTGGGCTCTCAGACTCCCGAAATGGCGTGGGAGAGCCCATCGCTGCATAGTAAAATTGTGTGATACAGCTTCAAATTGCCTTGCCCAGCCCCGATGGGCTGACAAGTAGCCGTCAAGGTACCAGCACTTAATATGAGGCTGTGCATGGATTTAAGTTGGATTTGGAGGCAATGCCAGCAGAGCCTCCTCCACCCCACGATGCTTGTGCAGCCCTTTATGAGGGCTTGAAATGAACTGGATCGAGGAAATGGTCTGAGTTTAAAGTAACTGCATTTATCTTCTGATGAGTTTATTTTGAAGCCAGATCAGTTCTCCAGTCTGGTTTGTCACGCAGCTGGACCAAGACACACTGACAGGGGGGAAGGGGAAGGCAGAGCTACTTACGCACGCATCGCTTGTGAAAGAAAAACCCAGCAAGCCATCCTCCAAAACCCCAGGGAGCACTGTCTAACCAGGGGAACAGCACACACAAATCAGGGTTTCTCTTTGCCTGAGTTTTGTGGGGTGAAAGGTGAGGAAGCAGACACATATTTTTATTCCCTTTGCCTGCAAAAAGGCCTCTCATCCACAAAGCGGAGCTTCTGCAAGGTAAGAGCTCATGGGGAAGCCAAGATCTACCCCTCATTTGTGTTGATGTTTACACTTGCCTTTTAATGAGCTCCAACAGGTTCTCGCTTCCAGCTGCAGCTGGCCCTTTTCAAAGTTCACAGTCTCATTTTGCATTATCATTCCAACACTAAGTGCTCCCTTAGGGAGGAGAGGGACAACGAGACGTCTTTTTCTCTTCTGAGAAATCAGCACCAATTTAAGCAGTCCCTAATTTAGTAGCGCTTTCTGTGCTCCGTTGGTCTTACAGGGAACACCTGTAGGGAAACCAATTCTTCTACAAAAAAAATCTTGACAAAAAAAGAAATGTTTTCTTCAAGCAGATCAACACCGTGTGGCAGTGAGCACCCTAAACACAGTGCTGGTGGCCTGGCTGCCTGAGCAGGGCATTTACCACTGAATTTGGGATGGGGTCTCTGTGGTGCATCTCTTCCCTGTCATTGTCAATCTTGCAGTTTCATCTCATTTTCGTTGCTGTGCTTGCAATCAGAGCTTTTGATTTGTCCATTTTAGGCTCCTGCTGGCAAGACAACCACAGTGGTGGGGCTTGATACTGGCTGCAAGATACTGGCCCAAAGAACCAAGTACTGGAAGATCTCACCTATGCTGAGAATCGTGGTCCTGTGGTTACTTTGGTAGTGGTACGAGTATAACACAGCGTCCCTGCCAAATGCTCAGCCTGGCTAACCCTTTCAGCTCTTTGGGGTCTAGGGTTGCATATACAGATGTCCAAGGCTGGGCACCTTTGGAAACCTCACCTGTGAGCATCTTACATACACAGGATCCGTGGACAGCTAGAAGCTCATCTAGCCCCTTCCCCCAACAGCACTAGAGGCAGATACCCAGGAAAGTGTAAGAAGCAGGAACAGTCCTACTCCATCCCAGCTACTCGAGGCTAAAGGACTTCCCAAGGTTATATTTGCATGCTTGTGTTTAACAGCCTTAGGCAGAATTCTGCATGAGTTTATAATTTTTTTAATCCTCTTATGCATGCTCCCCGAAACATATTTCAGACATAGCTGCAGCCTTACTAGGTCAAACTTAAAATGACATGGTGACTCTGCAACAGATTAACCAATGCACAAAGACAAAACTCAATGCACAAAGAGATCTCACTGCACACAGTGGCTCTCAAATCCACGCTCCTTTTCTGGGTGTTGACGTTAATTTTCTGTCTTTGAGTTTACAGCAAGGGCCAGATTACACTAGATTTATGATCCTCCTGAGTAAAAGGCCAGTGTTTATCTGCTGCTCTTGCAGACCTGAAGCTCATAGAGCTGATCAAGGTACATTGGGTCCACGCAGTGGGACAGACCTGGCCTCATCTGTTTATTGGGGCAGGGAGGGTCCAAATCATAACAGAAAACCAGGCAAGGGACAACACTGGGGCCACAGACTGAAAAGTCAGAAGAAATGGGACTGCAGATAGACCAGAAAAAGACCTTTTGTGGGGAACAACAGGTATTACAAATGTCTTGCCCACCGAGCATAACTTGGGCTAAAAGGGAGTCTTTAGAGTCAGGGGGAGAGTTCAGGTGGAAATCAACATGGCAACATGGGCAAGTTTTGTTTTGCTTGGGGTCTTTATCTAGAAATAAGACTGACTTGAGCAATGTGAAAGAAGCGGAGGAAAGTGAGGTCCTGGTTAGTCTGACTTGTGAGGAGCGAGCATGGGAAGTCATTGATGCAGTATCTGCTCCCTTTTCAGGACTATAGATCCTGCTTTCGGGTCTTTTGCTTTACAGACAGAGATGTGCCCCTCATGAGCCTGATGCCAGGGCACTCCAGCTGCCAGCTCTGCAGATCAGCCCACTCTTTTGGCCTAATTCACAGGGGTATTTAATACAGGAGTTATTATCAACCATCACATCCAACCATCTCATTACAGCTTGTGATAAAACTATCAGAGGTTCAAGGCTACCAGAAGCACTGGCAGCTACCAGACGACACAAAATATAGGGGAATGTCCACAAGAGGGAGAGTTCGTGCCAGACTCAACTGTGATTTAGTGCAAACAGCACTTTGCTGCCTGGGAATTGTGAGAGCTGTTCCCTTTGCTTCACTTCCCCCAGCAGAAATGTTTCCTTCTCCTAGAGATTCCCCTTTCCACATTATTTTTCCTCCTCCTCTTTCTCCAGATAACCTGTATTTTGTCTTTTTTGCATGGGATATGCTGAAAGGCCACACCATACAGGCACTAGACATGGTGCCATCAGAAAGGCACTGTGATTAAGACAGTTTCTCTGCTCTTGCTGCTGCTCCATTCCCCTTTCCTCCCACTTTCATTGTGTCATACTGGAAGGGCATCCCCTGCCAGCCCCAGCACAGGCATCCCCTCCTCTTGCCCAGCCCATCGCTTGGAGGTGGCACCCCACATCAGCCTCTCTGGGGAGCCCCATTGGCCTCCATGGGCACACATACAAAATACTGGCCATTCCTGCTGGGCTCTGTGCTCAGCCTCAGTACCCCAAGCCTGAAACAGACTCCACTGGGACATAGGATTTTCAATCCATTTCCCAAAAATAGTTGATGGCTACCAGGAACAAGAGTCTAGAGGCCTCTGAGTTTCTGCAGGATAAGGCTTACTGTGAGAAAGCACTGGAAGACACTGGTGATGTAGAAATGACACAGGATGGAATCGACTGGGCTAGATGAAGCAAAAAGACCCAATGGCCAAAAGAAGTTCCTTCATACACACCACTTCTTCATGGGTCGAGGTCTGTGAATGCAGCCACATCCAAAGAGGGTGGGAGCAAGCCCTCAGATCATGAGACTATTAATGTGAAGTTTCTTGCCCCACAAATTACTTTCTGTGGGGAAAAAAAAGAAAAAGAAAACCAGAAGAAAGATGATATGGGAAATCAGGTGTCCTGGAAACTACCGGTATGGTTTAGGGTTGGTGGAATTTTTATTGAGTTCCCATGTGGTCTATAAACAATGGAGAAAGCAGCATCAGCTATGTCCAAAGGAAAGCAGAGAAGCAGGTGTTCCCCTTTCAGAGCTGTCGCTCCCCAGATGGAGCAGTATTGCTGCAACCTTCTCTCCATCAGATTTTTTTTCCAAATAGTATCCTGGTCAAATATCCACATTTATAAACATTTTGGGGTCTCAGTTCTTGCAGAATTAGTAGGACAGGTAATTTTATATCTCCCCTCATAGTTCCTCTACATTTGTTTTTCTCCTCTTTTCCTTGCCTTACTTTGCCCTTTTGATCTTTTCTCTCAATCTCTCTGGTAATGTCTGGAACTCTGAATAAATTAGAGTCAGAGAACAAGGTGAAGCACCAGCCCCTCAAACCAATAACCTTCCTCCAGAGAGATGTTCAGCCTCAGCTTAGTTTTCACAAGTCAGTGCAGGCTGGGGGCACCATAAGCTGCTCTGGCAGCAGCCGATCTCTTCCCTACCTCCTTCCAGCCGTCCTCACATCCATACAGGGAGGAGGCACAGACCAGTGGTCAACCACATGCAATAGGGGTGAGCACCTGCCAGCTGCAGGTCCACGTGCCTCTCCCTTGCCATGGTCCATACACCCTGCACTGTGCGGCCTTTCCCAGGGTGAATCCTCCACCCTGAACTGTCAGGGCTCTGTACCAGCCTCAGCTGATCTCACTCTTCCCTTCTCTTCTTTCCCCCACTGGGGTTTTGGTGAGACCTTCCCCACTCTGCAGCCTCTGTGGTTGAAGGTGCTTCTTGATGCCGGCACAGCATGAGCACCATTGGGATTTTCCCTGTGGGACCATTCCACCAGTTCCACAAATAGCATCACGAAGTCACCAGGTCCAAAAGCTTTCAAGATACATTTTGATGATTTTGGATAGTGGTTTAGCAGAAACTGTAATGAAGCTTATAGCATTCCTGGGACAGTTTCCTAACCTGAAAACTTCAGAGAAATGTATTCAGAGGAGATCCATATAAACTGCATCACCAGGATCCCCACAAAAACCCCAAGCATGGTTCCCAGCACCTTGGCCACCCTCTGGCCACTGTTAGCCTCCAACTTCCAGGGCAACCCTTGCTTGTGCCCAGCTGACTGCAGCGAGGTGAAAGCAGCAGCCAGTGGCGTTTCTACAAGTGTGTAGGAGAAAATCAGCTCTCCAGGGGAAAAGAACAAGGCTGCTGTCTCCCTCTGGGGGGAGGGATTTCCAGCCTAAGAAACAAAGCTAGTTGCGCCTGCTGGTATTAACACTTCAGGCACTGCATACAAAACTGCCCTGGAAAGGAGCATTGACATGTAAGCATATGAGCGCCCAAGTCTCATCACAGGCCAAACAGCTCACCACGGTGGTGAGCATGGGCCATAGCCCAGCCGTGGGCATTGGGCAAGCAGGGCAAAGAGAGCTCTACCGTGTCCAAAGCAAGATGATTTATCAGCATGCCCACAGGACCTGCCGTGCAGGACATCCACACCACTGTGAAAGATGCTGCACATCAAGAGGGAGGGGGAAAAACGCAAATCTGTAGAAAGCACTGAAGGAGGAGAGAGAGAGAGAGATGCCAGCTTTATTGTAAGCCAAAAAGCCTTAACCATTCTGGTCCAAATTATAACTCTGGGACTGGGCGAGCTCCTGCACCCAGCTAGATTTTTAGAGCACTTTATCACACTCCAGTGGGTGCAGAAATGCACAGCATGAAGAACCAGCACCTGATCGTAGCTCCTGCAGTCAGTCAGAGCATCTCATTCAGCCTTACCTGCTCGTATAGGGTAACCTGGGCAGATACAGTAAGACAACCGGGTAAGCAGCAGCTTAGCAAATATGACTAACTACTGTGGGCAGCATATTTTAACTGGGCTTTAGGGATGCTGACAGGAGATAACAGAATCAAAAGCCATCAGAGGTGATAAGGTGAAGAAGAAAGAGAAGGGCCACCCCTCAGCAGGGGTGAGGCAGTGAGGTTCCTTACAAAACAGCCAGTAGATATATGTCTTATTCATACAGGATAAGAAAAATAAAATCCTCTACTGCTAATAGAAAGTTATTTTATGTCAAGTGGGATCTTTTAAAAATATATAATTACTTCACACAGATTAAGACAGAAGTAATTGAAAGAAAGGTTGTGCTGTGAAGCAGAGTTCCCCTGGCACTGAATTCAGGTCCACAAGGAAGCTCTCAGTAGTAGACACTCCCAAAATCAAATCCCCAAACTTCAGACCATTTTCCCTAGCAGCTTAGCTACCTGTTGTCCTTTGAAGTAATATTTTAGGTTTAAATGTAAATCTTCATCCTCCTTTCTTACCTTTGCTTTCTCTCTAGTTTATTATCCACACAGCCGTGAATTTCGTGATTCCCTGCCCTTGTTAACATGCAAGCATCCCCCGATGTGCCTGTGTTACACTGTTCTTCACTGGGCAGCATGTGAAATGAGCGGCGACTCCCGGTGTGCATTGCTGAGAGCCCAGGCGCTGGGGCAGGTTCTCCTGCTCCCACCAGGCAGGGCGAGGGAGCCCCGGGTGGGCAGCGTCTGGCAGCGGGGAGGCAGCTGGTGCTGGCTGGGGCTTGCTCCCTGCCCTGGTGCAGGACCCGAAGGTCAGAGTTCAGCAGTATATTAAGGGTTAGAAGGAGACCTGCTTTGGGACTGGAGCTGGGAATAAGGTCTGCTATGAAATGTTTTCATCTGAAAGCAAAATCAAACCACGTAGACCCCTGATGCAACACACTGCCAGGATGTCAGAGGGCTTTTGGCTTGCCAGGAACCTAAAAGCAGTATTTTCCAACCTGAGTGAGGGTGACATCAACATTTTCTTTCTTTCCCCACTCCCTGTGAACTCACAGGTGAAACAGAAGCCACAGCCTTGGCCATCTCAGGAGTGAAATTAAAACAGCAGCAAGTGTTCCTCAGGTGCTTCAGTGAAGTATGAAACTTGCTCCTTCCTTTCTGCCTTTGCCCGCATGCGCATGCATGATCAGCCTCCCTCTGTCTCTTCAAGAGCATGACTTTCAGTACTTTTGCAGCAGGAAAATATTAAACCATACTTGCCCCAGATGTCCATCACTTTTCGTACCTGTGCAGCATGTGTGGGCTATGCCATGTTGCAGAGATGCCTCCAGCACAGCCACAGCATACAGCAGGGATGACACACGACCATCGCCTCTACATTTGGGGGACCAAGACAGCATCCTTGGGCCAAAGCATCGATGGCTCTGCAGGGACAAGAGCCCAGCTGGGGAGACAGCGCTGAGGAGCCCAGCCAGGTGGGGAAAAGTTGGGCTGAAGACCTTTTCCTCACCTCCATATGTACAGCTGTAATATCCCTAGTGTGTCCTGGCTTGGAAACTAACAGAGCAGATTTTCACACCGATGAACCCAGGGGAAAAAAGAAATGGAGGGATATTTTGTGAAGGCCAAACACCCACACTACCTTTGCAGAAGCATGTTGCTCTCTAGCCACATATTCCTATCACGCTTAGGCAGCCCAATCTAACTTCTCATTCATTCTTTTTTTTTAAAAAAAAGCATTTGAAACAAAACAGTCTAATTACAGAATAAATATTTAGCTTGAAATGAGCAGACATATTCAAAACCATTTTCTGACATGACAGATGATCTGAAAGGAGCTGTGCTGTGGGCACTGTATGCCATTCAAACCCAATTTAAAAATACATGGCATAGCAGCAAAAATAGACATGACCCTAAGCACAAACATCGCCCTCAGACAAATGTCTCCTGTAAAATGCCATTGGTGATTTGCATGGCAGCTGAACCCAGCGGCAGTGGAACAGCATTGCCCACCTCTGTGGCTGCTGCCATGACAAACGCATGCAAACACCATTGCTGCAACACATGCACATTCCCATGGCAGGGCTTGGCTCAGTTGCTCCAGTTTTGGGACCCCAAACTGGGTCCCAGCCTTTCCTGAAAACCTAAGGGAAATTCCTGTCCTCTTATGCACATGACCCTACCTCCAACTCCTAGCATGCTGGCAGAGACCCAAAATGACTCTTGCTACCTTTGCCACATCTAAATTATAGTGACATCCAAATGACAGGTGAGAGCCAAGCAGAGTGGGAAAAATAACCTTGTCACCCTTAAACACTGAGGAGCTCATGTCCAAGCTTTCACACCCCAGAGATGCTGAGGAGCCAAGAGACACAGGAGCAGCAGCACCCCCTTAGCAGCTCCGGCTCCAACCCACACGGCATACCTGGAGATCGACCCACTCCAAGAGCTTTGGTTCAAACCCTCCTGCTGAAACAGCCCCGAGCTTGCAGCAGAAGGGGATGGAGGCACATCCCCAAGGCTGGAGAGAGGGGCCAGAAAACAGCAGCTCTAGGACCACACACCACCTACGCAGGGGAGAACCACCTCGACGTGGCCAGAGCCTGTGCTGGGTCCCTATGAGAGCAAAGGGGTGTAACCAGACGTGTGTATGGCTCCACGTGGGAAACACAGATACAGGCGTGACCTGGTGCAGTCTAGAGCTGAGAGGTATGGAGAGACCTTTGCAGACCCACCTCGCCACCCACATTCCACACATGGGAAACCAGCAGGGCGTTTATGGGGTTAGATACAGAAGGAAAACCCTAAAGGAAGTAGCTCTGGGATGAGAAAACATAAGTGAGCAAATCACACAGTACCACTGAACTGCTCTGCCCCTATCCCTGGAAAGACATTAACTAAGCAATGCAGTGCTTAGTTACATCAGAACATCAGTACACCAGAAACATGTAAAATTGCAGTGATGGCAACAAAAAGATGAGCATCAATGGTTCCTTGCAGAAATGTTCTCTAGAGTACAATTTTTAATGAAGCCAATTTCAGACATGAGGTACTAACCCCATTTTTCAAATGAAGTGATGAGCAGGAGGCACCAAGTGGTCATGTGGGCAGGAGGAGGTGATGCCCCCACCTGGAGGACACAGCCTGCACCCCATCAGTCCTTCCACACCAGCCTCCAGCTTCCTCCCCTTGGCTGTCACCAAGGCAAATGGGGCTGTCCCTGCTCTCCTGTGCCTCAGGTTTGGGATGAAATGTGGCAGAACCCCTTCCTCCTGATCCCTCCTGAAGGCTCCGGTGCCAGGATGCAGCCCCAAGGCTACCCTGCCACGCTCACGAGGCTATGTGGGCCCTCCCCTTCATCCTTTTGTCACCTCTTTGACCTGATTTTTAGCATTAGGACCATGCTAGCAGTCCTTTGGTCCTCCAGATTTCCCACCCAGGGACTTATTCTGTTTGCATGAAGCAGCTGTAATCACACCACCAGCAGGCCAGGTCTGAGACTGGATCCTGGGTTTGCTGCTCTTCACGGGTTGGTGACTCTTGCAAAGCCAGAGAAGAGAAGAAGCCAGTCCTGTTCCCAGTGTGGCCACTGACCCTCAGCGACGCAGCACAGCTCTGGCTCTGGAAATGACCTCCCTACAGTGACAGCCAGGAGCTCCCTGGGATATCACAGACCCAGGTGCCTTACCATGGTTTTGGGAGGTGAGGGCTGGTAACTCCAACCTTTGCAGACTCTCCAGACTGTTTGCAGAAACACTAGAGAAAGAAAAGAGGTGTTAAAAAAAATATTGTAAAATGAAGGGGAACATTAACTGTTCTGGGTAGAGGAATTCCAGGAACATCGTGTCCCCGACTGTTCTGGTGGGTAGGACACAGCTCTGGGTGTTCTGGGCACTGCTGGGTCCTGCAGCCCATACAGGCAACCAGCATGTAGAGCAGGTCAAGAGGGGATGGCCTGTGTCCTGGGAAGCAGGCTAGACCCAGCTTTATTGGTCCTGAGTTCTCCTTTTAATTTTAGCCACACGAGCAGACTGTTATAATACCATCCAAAATCTGCCTTTCTGCTTTTTCTGCCTTGGATCATCCTGTCTGTTCCCGTGCGTCATTCCTTTGGGTACATTCACGGCACGCGGTTTCTCTGACTGAGATGGTGAAATGGCAGTCTTTAAAAGCACTCCTATTTTCCCAAAGCCTGGAGTGAAATTGAGCCCAGAAACATATCTGGGCACGAAACTTGGCTCTGGGCACGTTAGGACTTTGTCCTGTGGGGATTGCCTGGCTGCCAGAGCACAGAAGCGAAGGGTTTGGAAAAGACAACTCCCACTCTGCAGCACGCCCCGAGCAGCCACCTACTAAAGAGCCAAGCAGCCAGGGCAGCTTACCCGAGCTCAGAGCTTGGGACCTGATCATTTGCAAAGCAGAAGAGAGGAGATTCACCCATTGCCTCTCCCCTCCTCCTGGCAACTCTCACTGTATTTTGGGCACAGATGCTCAGACTTGGTGCTAGTAACTCATCTAGAAACATGCGGCCCCAGGAGACCTACGCAGCTGTAGTTGCAGGAGGCAATGGGATGGTCACATGTGGTGAGAAAAATCTCCAGAATGCACTTCAGGGTGGTATGGTACCAGGACCCGGCTGTTTTTCAAGACATGCTTTCTGCTTACCTAGGCTTGCTGGGATTTCAGCCTTGGCAGTGCCCATAAGGATGCTCCTCTGTGGCTTTGGGGCCTCTCAGCTGTGAGGGTCCCCAGTAAGGGGACACGAAGCCACACAAGGGCACCAGAAAATCAAATATCTCATATCTGCTCAAGGAGACCAGAGTCCAAACCAACCGTGGGGTCTGCCCAGCTCTGAGTAGAGCTGGGTGCTGCTGCCTCATGGGGACAACATGGCACTTGCCCCCTGTGCCATCAGCTGCTGGTGGGAAGAGGGATACTCAGCCAAGGTGTTTCTCACAGGACCCCACAATTTTTATCAAGGTGTTTCATTGCTAGTGGAGAGGCTTGGAGAAACACAGTTGTCAGGAACTTGCAAGCAGGATGGGAGCATGCCAAAGATGGGCAAGGCTCCAGAGCACTCGTTTATTTTTCTACAAGAGGGTTTATTGCCTACCTGGTAGGGAAGGGGGTGAGTTGCCTTTTCCTGATACAAGAAACCAGGGGAGGCTTGCTGCTCGCCCCCAGTCACAACTCAAATGCTCCAAATGCTTTTTCTCCCCCAAAATGAGAAAAATTTAAACACGTGGGCAAAGAAAAATGGTGAACAGAGTTCCCTACCTGTTGAATGGCGATTCACCACTGTCGAGGAGAAATCCCCCTGGTTCCCAGCCATGACACTGGGTCATACCTGGCCTGCAACTCATGGCAGGTTTTCTGCAGGTGCAAGGATGTCCCACCTGAGGCACCTCTCAGCGGAGGCCGGTGTGGCTGGGCATCATAGAACAGTCTGGTCACTGCTCCCACAACCTGAGCAGCTCCAGCCAGGCGCAAATGTGTACATCCCCTGGAGTGAAATTTGGCTTCAGCCTCATTTTTTGTTTTGAGGGCACTGTTACTCAGCGAAACGGAAGGTGCGCGAGTGCTTGAAAGCTCCAGGCTCAGCTGGAGCAAAACTAGGAGATATGGCATCCCATCCCCAGGGTTATTTACGAACCATGTCAGTGCTAGGGCTGCCTTACAGCCACCTCCCACATGCTGCTCCCTGGGGGGATGACTAAGCAAGCTCCCTTAGCTCTACATGTGAGGGGGTTGCCCAGTTTTGGCGTGAGGACACTGGCTGATGGTGAGGAAGTGCTTCATTGTGCCCCACAGCTTGCTGCTAATGGCGGGAACTAGTGACTCGCCAGTATTCAAGCCACTCATCAGAAAAGCCCCTGGTACTTGTGCTGGTGTTGACAGGTCCCAACTACGTATTGCAAGAGGTATTTAATATCACTACAAACCTGTGGGAATGGCACATTTTGCTCAACGCTGCTGTTAGTCCTTTTGCTAAAAGGCATTTGCTCCTTTCTAGTCAAAGCTCTTTGAGAGCCCAGGGCTGAGTGGGTATTTTGCACAGCCACCCTGTGACCCGAATTGCAGAACTGGGCTCTGCCTGGCCTCCCCACCAGAGCTAACGACCCTCTCCACCACAGCAGGAACTGGATCTTAACGAGGGATGAGTCGGCTTCATCACTAGCTGTCATCTCTGTTGCTTCAGGGCTGAGTCTCACCCAGTTTGACCCTGAGGAGTGTGTCAGACTCATTTCTCCAGACCTCTGGCTGCACCGGCTCTTGGCTCCATGCCAGCCCTGCCACGGCGTTAGCGGTGAGCAAGGATGGGCCAGTTCCGCTCCTGCACTGTGAACCCCATCACTGGCCCGTGGAGGAGAAGTAAGAGTGTTATCCCTGGGTCACAGCCCTGCGGCGAGCTCAGCCCTCACCCCCAAGGCAAGCACGCAAGCCCAGCAGTCACCAACTTTTCCCCAACCCTGAACTTTTCATCTTCCCCCTCCCAACTTTTCGTTCAGCCCCCCATATGACACAGACGTGAAGCTTCCTACCACCTGTGCAAGGCTTTGCGTGGGAAGGTGCCAGTTTTCCCACCCCTGAAGCCCTGCAGCCAAGGGGGATGGCAGAGCAGGCAGCTCACCCCAGTGCCTGCCCACCTTCACACTGGGGTGAGCAGAAAGCCCTCCGCGGCCTCCTGCGCTTGCAGCGCCAGCATGCATGGCCTCCCTGCGCTGGGGGAGACCTGCCTCCGTGCTCAGCCAAAGTGTGGGGACAGCCAGCGGCATCTCACCCACATAAGCTGTGCTCAGCCAAGAGCAGGAGCTATTTCTGGAGAGCAACTTCTCTTGGAGCAGAGACGGCAGAACCTGGGTGCACTGACTGAAAAAGAAAAGCCCCAGTGTTCTGAACGCAAAGCAAGGTTTCCCAGCCTCCCACCAGGGAGGATGGGTGACATCCTTGCAAAAATGAGAGAAGGCTGCAGCGCTTTGCAGTGGAGGAGGGCTCCAGATGAGCGCAAAGGGTATTTCAATAAAACTGTAAACACACCAGATCTGCTGTTGTTGCAGTGCTCCCTGAAATCGGCGATTTCTGAGCAGAGTTCAGTTCAAGAGCACTGCTGCTATAAAAAACAAAGTGACTTTGGGTTTTGACGCTTCCTCCTGACACACAAAAAGGTGATTTGTGATTCAAAAGATGAGGAATTTATCATCAAAAGGAGCTGGGAGAGAGCTCAGTGTTTACACATGGAAGAACAAGACAGGCACTGAGACCAGATGTATTTATACACATCCATTAATAAAAGAAGCCAAGTCAACCATACCTTTGTGCTAAAGTTAGAGCACAGCACTCAGCATGTCCTTAAAAAGACAAGAAAGTTTCCACAAACTGGGACAGCTGCTCCCGGTGCCAGCTCTGTGCATCCCCTCCCCAGCACACGCAGGGGCTCCTGGCATCAGCATGCTGCAGCAGGAAAGGAGCCAAACGTGGCAAGGCTTCTCCAAACGAGAAGGCTGACTCCTAGAATCTGGTCACGGGCTGGTGGCCACTGCACCTCAGGAGCCAAACAGTCCCTGCTCCACCTTCAGAGACCTGCAGAAGGAAACCGCCTCTTCTTAGAAACAAAAATCCTCCAGTACCCACTTTGCTTCCCCAGTCACAGGGCTCACACGAGCCAGGAGCCTTCACCTCTGCTGCAGGAGCAGACATGAGGCGCATGCTGACCACAGCACGCTTGGGCTGGCCCCGTGGATGAGGACTTGGTCTGTGGGGCTGTCTCCATCAGCCGGTAGAGGGAAGAAGGGCAGCACCCAAGGGTTACAGGTTTGGCCCGTTGCTGAAAGGTCAGTGTGAGCCCAGGGTGAACAGAGAGCACCCAGGACAGTAGACTGTTAATCACGGATGAGGTTAGCAATCGGGCTAGCCAGCACAAACCACAGGAAGCTCCTGGATTAGGATTTGACATTTAGAAATGCTTCAGAAATAACTAATTGCAGCAAGCCTCTTAACCCACAGGTAGGGCTGGAGTTGTCCGACTTCACCTCCCAGGCACTGGGGTGTGTTACAACACTGGTTGGGAGGAAAGACCTTGAAAAGTCAGATCTTTGTTCCTTGCAAGGTGCTTCTAGAAAGCAATTAATTGTCCTTCTTGACAATAAAACAGATGAGCTCTTGCAGTTGTTTCCCTTCTCCCCCCTCCGCCCTGCTCCAGCCCTCCAACCACGCTGGAGGCCCATTGCTGAACTGCTCCCAGCTCATCTGCAGCCGCAGGAGTCAGAGCTGGATGTGCCATGCCAGAAATGTCACACTTCAGGCAAACCTGAGAGCAACCACAAAAATCACATCTTGTCTGAACTTGTTAAGTGCATTGCAGTTTGCCTTCTGCATGCCCCAGTGAAACAGCTGCAGGTGACAACCAACCCCAGCCTGTGCAGGGAAGGAAACAGGGCTGGCAGGCAAGCACCGGAGGGCACGGGTCACCTCTTGCCTACCAGGATGTGTTGAAGTTGTTGGCACTCCAGAGTGTATTTCACCTCCAAGCTTGTGCTGAAGATGCTAGTTACGTGAACCTGACTGACCTTTGAGCAAGACATTGAGGGACTAGACCACCTCCACAGGTCTGTTGCAACCTGAATTATTCTACAAATTCTTAATTTTCTGTATAAAGACAGAAAACATGCAAGTAATTCTCCCTCCCACACCAGCTACTACGCTCTCCTACCAGAGGGTTGCTGAGGCTGCTCTCCTTGAGCCAATATAGTCAAAAGCAGGCCAGCAGCAAAATCATGGAAACAGATCGGCTTTGCCACTGGTGCAGGGACCTGGGCTTCTTTCTGGGCTTTCGGGCTCAAATCTCCTGATGCAGCTTGTCAGTGCCAGACTAAGACACAGCCTTAGCAGCCACACTAACCTCACCCTTGAGCTCTTCTACAAATTCAATTTATAAATCATTTCAGCAAGATCCAAACGCTTCCCAGCAAACGTTACCATTCATTGACCAGGCCCCCACCATGCACATGCAGCTGCCAAACACAGCCACGCGGCACAGGGATTCTCACTCAGCAACCACATCCACGAGCCCGGGGCTGGCACCAAGCCCTGCAGCCCAGCGCCCACATCCAGGTTGTGACCAACCCCCCTCCCAAGGGGTGGCACCCCCACCCTCCGCGGATGCTACCTACAGACACTGAAACGGGCACTACGGCTTGCGGGCAGCTGTGACTGATGTGATCTGTCTATTATTTATCATAATTATTTACAGCTTATAGAAAGGGAATTTATTAATTCGGCAGTGCTCGTTTCCTTAGCCAACTTTGGAGTGCATTTCAAAGAACCCATATCCACTTCCTTTGACGCGCTCTACTTTCAATAATCCCACGGCGAGCAATGCAATATTACCACAATACTTTTAATGACTTCTGAGTGAATTCCAGGATGAGCCGTTTTATGGCTTTGCCTTGCAGTGAAGGTAGGCTGCAAGACCTAGAGCACCTTTGCTTCCCGTGTGAAGCGTGCCTCCGCACCACCTTTCTCCCAGCGCAGCAGAGCTTTGTTTCAAGACCTCTCCCAGTCTCACCCATGCAGAATCCCTTAAACCAGCTCTTCCACAACAGTCACTCAGCCCTGATTTCCAGGCATCTAATTTTAGCGGTTACTGTTGAATATCCTCTTGAGTTATTGTTAGAATGAAATGAGGATCATCTGACAGGAACACATCGCTGCTCTTTGGTAAATACCAGGAAGGAATGCTTAAGGAGCTCGTGCGCCTTCCTGCATCGTTATCGACAGCGCTACCACCCGGGGACACACCTTGTCCCACCCCTTTTGTTCCTGGTACCCGGCATTTCTAAAAGCAATAAAATCCTCCGCCAGCCTCAGCTGTACTAGGCATACATCGCTGTATCATTTTGCTCAGTTATCGGTTTCCATGATTGCAAACTGGCCGCAGGGATTTATTATTTTTAGGATCATTTCAGCTGAAAAAGCATCTGATTATATACTTGCACGAGATTTTTCACTTGAGGATCTCTAAGCACTTCGTAGAATACGAATTAATTTCTACTTGTCTGCAGCAATACTCCCTCTGCAGGCAGGACAACAGAAGCAGTGATTAGAAGACGTGTCCAAACTCCTAGAGGAAATTCATGCCAAGCACAGGAACACCAGCTTCCAGTCGTGCGTGTTCACTACCTGTGCTAACAGGGACAGGAGATTGGCTACGCAGGCATTAAAGAAAACGCTGATACTATAATTTGAAATGGTTGTCCCTCCTTCCACACTAACAGGTTCAAACAAGATTAGGCTTGGGGGGGTGGGGGGGTGGGGAGGGGGAAGCCTCCTTATCAAATACCAAACAAATGGCCCTTTTCCGCTAATAAGCGGCAATGGGAAAGCATGGCAGGGAAAGGTGTGGGGTTACAGCGAGCTCCGTGCATGGACAGGTCTGGGATTCTGCCAGCGTGACTTCCCAAGGCTTTGCCCTTTATCACCGTTAAGAAGCTCCTACGTCCCAGCTCATTCTTCAAACCAGCTTCCCGTCTTTGCGTTTTACCTGCCAGGGAGATGCTCCAGCAAAATTCATCCAGAGTCACTGAAAAACAGACAACACGTGGGAGCCAACAGACTGGTGTTTCTCTCTTTTATTTAAAAACAGTGCTTCATTACCATTTGCAAAGGGTTAGGAAGGGTTTCCCCCCTTGCTTAGAGTTTATAAAAGCCAGCAACATGATCAATAATTTATACACATGGATAGTAATACAAAAAAAAGGAATAAAAGCTAAAGATCTAACTACTCCGACCTTCACAATTCCAGCTACTTGATAATAATAGGAATAACCCAATGAATACTGTATGGTCTGAAAGCTACTATACAATATGATACTTAACGAGGGAGGGCGGGAAGTTAAAGGCTGTCACAAAGCCCTGGGATGCAGATACTGCTTCTCCAGAGTCAGCAGGGAAATGGGACCCTGGGCAAGCGGCTTGGGCGTCCTAGGAAATGATCCAGGGGAAGGGAACGCATCCCACTCGGGACACGTCCAGATCCCCGGCGGTACCTGGCAATGGGAGGTGCTGGGGAGACTGCGTGAAGGGGCAAGTCCGTTGCTGCCACTGGAGGTGCTGCGGCATCTCAGCCTTGCACTGAAAAATCTCCAAGTCTCAAGTAGATCAGCCTGTGAGGTCAGTAAAATACTCCACCAGCTCCGTATCGCTCTACAGCCCTGGTTCTCATTTGCTATCGGCCCCAGGTTTTAGCTCCAGCTATTTACAAGCAGGACTTATCATATTGAAAAGAGAAAAAAAAAAAAAGGAAAGGAAAAAAAAAAAAAGGAAAAAACCCAAAGACAAATCATATCCCCTGGGGTAAAGAGGATTATTTCGTCACTTGATAATGCAGCCAAATCAAGCTGCCAAAACTACAACACGCGCACACACACAAAATACTGTGAACAGAAAAATAGAAAAACATGACCAAAACTGAGACTACTAATGTGGGAGGCCCGATTTCTTCAAGGAATTCAATCCTTGGGGAAGCAACAAGCCCCTCCACCAGCAGAGAACTGGGAATCTGGCAAGAGATTTATTGACCCACTTCAGAACAAAACAAAACAAGAAAAAAGAAAAACCATTCCTAAGATTAACCGGCATTTTATCGACTGCCAGCCAAACGAATATTCGGGTGGACGGTTTTAGACACCAGCAGTCTCCTGGCAAAATCAGGCAAGATTTTTGGCTGATGCATTCTTGCTCTACCATGAGTTGAGGCAACATAGGAAGCTTGTCTACTGCACAAGCCTGGACCAGCTGCAGCCTGCTACCCAGAGGGGACAACCGCTGGCAGTGCTTTCAACCACCAGCAAGAAGCTGCCTTCCAGGGTTAGCAATGGCAATGAAGAGGGGACGTGGCAGCCTAAATGGGACTTGGGATGTCCATCGATGCACATGCTGTGAAGGGACGGGGGCTAACCTGCCAGCCCCTGGCTAGAGCAAGGCATACCAGGGAGAAACCCCAGAGCCTACTTGAAAAGGGCCCCATTTCACACTCTGGCTATCAGACTCCTGCTTGCCTTGTTGACTGGAGTTTCCATTGCAGAAGAGAAGTTTACTGGAGTTGGAGGGCGGAGAGGACAATCAGTAAGATAGGGATGGAGGGAAGGGGCTTTTCAGACATTAACATCACCAAAAATAGTGTTTTATGCAACAAAGAGTCAAGTCTCACTGGTGTATACTACAAAATGTTTGACATTTTCCAAGAGCATGTCAAAATAAAAACACAAAGAAGTTTACATTGGATGTTCATCATCTTCACTAAGTTGGGTCCCGTCCCACCCCCCCTTCCTATTTGAAAACAGTGCAAACAGGTAACACACTTTAAAATTCACCCCGCTGCACCACGGACAGCATTCCCCCTCCCCTGCCAGGCTGGAGGTCACAGGCAGCGGGCCGTCTGCCTGCTTTCCCTTTGGAGCTAGACTCAGCAAAAGCGCTCCCCAGAGCTGTTGTTTTGAGTTTCCCTTTATTAAGCTCCTAAGTGCTCCCCAAGCCTGTTCTCCATTTGCCTCCTCCTTCAGGGCTGGGCTGGGAAGATACAGATAGGGACGGGCTGGGGAAAAATGTAGGTAGGAACTGGGAGGCTCAGCTTTGTATTCCCTGCTGCTGAAACTCTGGGCACTGGAACTGAAACCCCAGTAGCCAGCATCTCTTTTTGGGAAAGGAAATGCTTTTATTAACCGTTCCACAACTAGCACTCGAGCCAGCTATTCAGATAACCCTCCTCAGCTCTTGCTGTGCACTTCACATCCACAGGTCTCAAAATGGGTGAGAAAGGGGATAAACTCCCACTTCACTTTAGGGACAGGGAAGCGAAGTCCAGCAGCAACACGACCGCTCCGCAATGACCCTTTCGGAGCACCGACAGAGCCCTGCCCAAAAGACAGGCCTCTGACTCCTGAGCTAGTGCTCTTCCTCGTTGGGCAAGTCTGCTCTCTCTTGGGCACTGAAACAGCCAAGCCACAGCTATTTTAAAACATGGCTTTGTCTATCTCAACTCATCACACACGATCCACGTAACTGCTGAACCTGGGCAACGCCGGCTGTAGCAGGCTCGTACAGAGTTCCCCGTTGTCTCCAGGTCCTGTCATGGCTTTTCTTAAAAAAGCTAACCCACCTACACCAGTGCAGCCTCCCTAGCACAGGGACAGTGACAACAGTTTGTTAACATGCTGGGCATCAGTATAACTTATTCCCAGTAGAGAATATGCTATACTAGTAGAATTATTCTTGTACCAGCACAACTGTACCATAAGGAAAGATAGACCAGCACATTAAATAAATCAACTCTTCAATCCAAAATTTTATCAGTATAGCATCACGTGCTGGCCAGACCTATTGCAAGACAGTACAAACAGCAACACTTAAAAAAACCTACTTTTCCTCTTCATCAAGAGGAATCCCAGGTGCCACCAGACTAAAAGGTGACAAAGAGCAAGCTATCTGCCAGGCTGCCTGCCTGGTTTCCCTCAGAAGGCCAAGCCCTGCTTTGCAAGGGGCCTGCGACTACAGACCCATCTTGGGGACAGGCACTAGCTGCCATCAGTTAAATAAGCCAGGGCCCAGTATAATTCATTAAGTGTAATTCATTTTGCATAGGGAGATATAGGTTTTGTCCTCACTTCATCAGAAGACGGATACAGCCACGGCTTGGCTACTCCGAACGCATCTCAAGCCAATTCATAACACATCCGAGCGAAACCAGAGCTATTGTTTGCCAAGAGGGAAGAAAGGTTCAAGAGCTCTCCTGCCACAGCACAACACTCACTCAAGAAACCTCGCTGCAAAATTTGAGCTGGCATGCAAGGTTTTGGGAGGTCTGGTGCTCCAGAGATGTGGAACCAGCAAGCCACCTGCAGCTCCCAGCCAAGCAAGCATCCCGGTGTCCCCTCTGAAGCTCCCTGCTGAGAGCAGGACGCTGGGCTATCAGCAACCTTCCTCAGCGGGGGTCTTGCAGCATTAACTTCAGAGTCAAGGAGACACTGGCTGGTTAATGCACTGCAGGAGCCTGGCAGGGAGCAACCAGTGCAGGCTGGGCTCGGATACAGGAGGAATCAGGCTGGATGTTCTAGAGTGGGTACTACTCTGAGATCATACAGCAGGGGACCACAGCCCTGCAAAGGTTGGGCGCTTCTGCACTAAACCCCTCACGCTCCTAATATACTTGAGTGGGCTGAAGCTGCCATGCATAGACTCTGCTCAGAAGCAGAAATGGGGCTGGCCTCCCTACTCCCAGGGAGGCCAAGTAGCAGTGGGGTTATAGCAAGCGGCACTGCCAGGGCAGGGGAGGACGCTCGGGGAGGGAGAAGCCAGCTTTTTGAGAGCTGCAGTCAGAACCAGCTGAACTGAAACATAGGAAAGGGGCAGTGGGGTGAGCAGCTGCCCCTGTCGGGCTCTGCAAGCTGCACTGCTCCCGCTCGCAGCCTGCAGACCTGCTGCGTGAGGAACTGCCTGCGGACAAGGGAAGGGACAGCCTCACGCAGCCCCTCCACCCACAGGTGGGTAGAACTACTCCAGTAGAGGCTTTTGCTGCATCTCAGCTCCAGAAGTCCCCTGGCTGCCCTGCAGTGGAAACTGGCTCCCCTCGAATATGACTGTTTCTACCACAAGTCCTCCCTCCCCTACCCCAACTCGGGCAGTAAAAGCCCCCAGACACCCCGAGTCCCCCTCATTTCCTAGATTTTGTGAAAGCCCCAAGACCCTGTTCCCCCCTCCCCATTTTCAAGCTAACTAAAATATTTATATACAAACAACAAAAAAATTGTCATAACAGCAACAAACCAAACTTTGGCTTGGAAAAAAAAGTTAAAACCCAACAATAAAACCAGGAAAAAAGAAAAGAAGAAAAAACCCCAAAAACGTGGCCAACAGGCTGGCAGTTTGGTGTCCCCTTTATCTAGCTATTCCTCCAGAGAATCAATAGCTTCAGGGTCTCTAGCTTGACTAATGGCTTCCCCATTCTTCCCATTTGAGGTGCCTCCTCTCTGCTGAGCACAGAGAGGCTATGTGTATCGCTGAGGAAGAGGGGGGGGAAAAAAAAAAAAAAAAAAGCAAAGCTTGGCTGTGCGCGGCTGGGCCAGGACACCTCCCTGGGAGCTCTGCGTGCTGACATTGCTTAGTGTTAAGAGCAGGAGGTTCCTTATTCTGTTATCAGTGGTGGATGGAGAAGCAGGTGTACAACAGGAGCTGGAGAGGCTCCACCAACAAACCCACACTCCACGCAGCCCTTCTCAGGGCAGCGAGGCTCACCCCAGTACTCAAGGCAGCAGAATCAAAACACACTTCTGCATTTCTCTGCCATGTAGTTAAGAGACCCTGCCTCTGGTCGCTGGGGTTACTGGGAGCACTCTAGGTGCCAGGAGCTGAGTGGGGAGGTCTGGAGAACAGTAACTCCCTCCCCATCACAGCACAGCTCACACAAGTCGTCTGAAAACGCTGACTTTGAAACACAGCAAGATCACTGTACATGAGAGCAGAAGGGAGACGGTTTTGGGAGTCATGAAGCCCTCCCGTAAAGAGCCTCTCTGCTTCCAAATCTGTCAATATGTAGTGTCTATATGGACTCAGCAGACCAGGTACAGAACTTTCCAAGAGAGGCTGGGCAAAACAGACCCAAAGCTTCAACGCAACTATGTAAGAGCCTGAAATAGCTTGCGGTGGGAACTTCCTATGAGTTCAGAGTTTGCACAAACTGCTTCTGCCTCCCCTCAAACTCCTGACAGAAACAAAACTACTTTAGGATCAACATTAAGATGTAAGAGACCCTCTTCCCCCACACAAACCTCATGCTTGCCCCTTACCTCAAGCAGCTTATACATGACTTGTTTTTCCTCACTCATGTTATTTGAAACAGATTACTTCCAGCAGCGCCTAAGCACCTCAGGGTGAAGAGAGGGAGAGACCTTGCAACGCTGGATCTCAGATCACCCGAGAACAGCACTGATGCATGGTTCTTCTGCTAGCTTTCTTCCTCTGCAAGGCTGCATGCACTTCACCTCTACAAGTTTAACCGCTTGCTGTCCACAACAGAGGTACTCTGTGTGATGCTGCATTGCATCTGCCACTCCGCAAGGAAAGAAGACGAAAGGACAGCAAATGAGAAAGGTCTTGGAAAGGAGGAAGGAAAACTAAAAATAATTGCAGCCACCAGCAGTGCTGAACAATAAGCTAGAATAAGTTGGGGGTGTGTGTGAAAGATCATCCTCATCAAAAACACCTTTCCAACTCTTGTCCCCTGTATAGCAGGTAACAGGCAAAGTCTTTCAGCAGGTTGAGGATATCTTCTCCTGCCAAGTCTAAACTACTGACACTGCTGAAACTGCCCCAAACCTGTGCACATCGGATGGTGATAAAAATGAGGGAAGTCTCTGCATTTCCCTCATTTCCAAATGTAAATGACTATTTCCCACCAGCATTCAGGTCCCAGCCACAGCCAAAGAGTGCTTCCTTCTGCAGACCAGAAACACGGCAGGTGGAGACTTCTCCCTCGTGTCCTCCTGTCTCATAGGCACCAAGCACCAGACGCAGGGAAGTAACTCTGTCTGCGTGTTCCTGATTAATTGCATGATATCAGTTTCTAACAACTTTCCTTATCGCTAATCGCCTTTTCCGTGATTGGTAGGATAAGCTATGCACCAACATACAGACACGGAAATGCATTATTTTTACCACAGTTTAAAAAACCCCAAAAACAAACGAAAAAAAAATCAAAACAAAAAAAATGCACAATCTTTGGAACAAAAGAATTAAAGGCAGAAATTTAAAGGAAAAAAATACATATTCGAAGAACATAGTGAGGTATAAAAAAGTATTTTCTCTTTTGTTTTTTTGTTTTTCTTCCTCGTCTTGCTATAGAGTTCCTCTACTAGTAAATATTGCAATAGCCAGGCCTCATGAACTGGGGGGGCTGTCCCACTTGCAGGGGGCTCACGTCACTTCAGTAGGGGGCAAATCGGCTGTAGCCACCTCGGTATAAACTCGCCTGTAGAAATTAAATGACAGAAGAGGTTGTTAGGAGGAGAACTGTGAAGAAATACTCAGGACAGCACCCAAATTCTTTCAGAAGGACTAACAGACATGTCTGGGTACTGACCCACCACCATCAGCACCTCTAAGAAGCAAGAGAGGAGAGCCTTGCTTGCAACACCAAGGACATGTCTCAGGAGGACATGCTCATGGCCAGCCAGCTGGAGGTGAAGTTTGGCAAGCCTCAGTTGAAGGGAGTTCAGCACCAGGGAGAAGACTCAGGAGTCCTCATCTCTGAGCCAGTTGTCTAGGCTGTTTTTATACATAGCAGAGACCAGGACTTTTAGGATGCTCTTCACCTCACCTTAAGGTAAAGGTCTAGAATAGACACGATGACCTGGTATCCTAGAAGTACCTGCTTTTCCTTCATTGACACTTAAGGAAAATCCACACGATGATCTGAGGCTCAAACTGAGGCACTACTCTGCAGATATCTATATTTAGGTGTCTTTTTCTCTGAACACATTTGTATTCCAGCCTTTGCAACAGCACAGATACTGCGCTGGCTAGCAGATGGGCAAGCATGTGGTTTCAGCAAGCTGCTCCACTCCCCGCCAATGCCAGCATACCTCGCTCCAGCCCTTGCGTAACTGCTGCTGGCAGGCAGGACACTGCATCCTTCCACTAGTGGAAGTGGGAACCAAGTGGAGCAGCTTTGTTGCAAGATGTCGTGAGAACAATTTACTCCCTTGCTTCCTAGAACTGATTTCTCAGCATGCAACACAAGCCTTTAAAGTTAATGAAAATGGCAAGAAAGGGTGTCTTGCATCTCTTTAACTATTGCTGATTTTTGCTCTATATATCACCTTGATACAGTTTTACTGATTCACCAACAGCATTCTGGCTCCTGCCATTTACAGTCATTCTTCTACCACCTCCTTTGTACTAGGTGATGTGCAAGACCATGTAGTAACTGGTCTCCTACAACCTGGCTCCTTTGCTAGTGCACAAACACAAATATATGAATGCAGAACAACTTGGAATGCAGCACTGCAGCCAAGGACCTCCTTCCTGCACAAAAAAAGTATTTCTGGGTGAAGTTTCATTACCCGATACCCACTGATCAGCTGTTCCCCGTGTTGGAAATGAGAAACAGCACAAGAAAAAAACCAAAACACTTACCACAGCGCCAACTCCGTAGCTAGCGGCAGGGGCAAGGGCGTGGTAAGGATCTGCTGTGTATACCCTGCCATAACTGAAAAGAGGGAGAAAAGATATAAAAAGAGAAAGAGAGAGAAAAAAACCCAAAACAACTCGTCACTTTGGAGGGCAGAGATACAGCTGTCTGACCACAGGCGATGGAAGAAGCAGCATGCCCTTCTACACACATGTATGCATACATGCACACACATGCACTCAGGCAGCCCCTCTTCAAAGAGATCCTAGGGGCATGCTGCCATGCATCTTATGAGATGGGTGAAAGAATGGCCTACAAGGAGGAATGTGGCAGAAGCCACGAGCTTGACCTGTAGGAAAGAGGTCAGTACCTTTGAAAATGACACTAGTGCATCCCTTACCTCACATGATGCAATTTGGGAGGAGAGTGACTGCTGACACTAGTGCTACTGGCATGGTAACAGCTGCTAAATGGAAAGCAGTGAGGGATTCTCCAGAATGAGAAGGGAATATAAACTTTCATGGTCTTGCACATGCTAGAATTAAAACACAGCCTCACTGCACAGGAGATGAAAAAAAAAAAAATCTTAAGGCAAACACTCTGATAATCCTTGCATCCATACAGATCTGCACGTTAAAGCATCCTAGAGTACTGTATGAGCAGAGTAATTTTTACTTTATGAATGGGGAGAGGAATGCACCCAGTGATTAAACAACCTGCCCAGAGTCACAGAGCAAGGACCTGGCAAGACAGGCTAGATCCTTTGACTGAGGCTGTAACCACACTGCCTCCTTTGTGCAGAGAATCACAAGGACAGGGAAGAGGCCAGGATTTGTGCCAGCTTACATACATCGGAGGGCAATACTGCCCAGAAGCAGAGAGACAAACTGTGCATTCAAGTCTTTCATGTTGGATTGTGCATGCATATGTGCACATGCGAGTGCAAGTAAGACAAAGGCCCAGGGAAAGAAGTAGAAGTGCTGTAATGGATCACTGCTCCTTGAATCCCTGAGCACAGCAAGGGAGCCCCCACGGACACCGCCCCCTTACATACCCATCGCTGTAAGCTGCTGCAGCGGCTGCAGCGGCCGTGGCTGCTGTTGCAGTAGCAGGCTGTGCATATCTGTAGGCTGCATATCCACCCTGCAGGAGAGAAGAGAACTGACTTTACAGATACCTGTCCACCCACGCAGAGCATTAAAAAATAAAATAAATTAAAAAAAAAAAAAGTCACACACATCACAAGAAGAGGAAGTGTTTCAAACTGCATCAGCTGCCATGTCATGTCTATTGTAAGCATCACCCATTAACTCATGTATATTCCTTTCCTCAGAAGGACCAGGGAGACTCTTCTATCACCCTGTTTATCAGAAGGAAGAAACTGAAGCAAGCCTGAGCACGGTTAGACCCCTGCAGGAAATTAAATTTGGCACGAAGGAACTGAAAACCAAAAGAGAGCTGAAATCTTGCATGCAATGTAATTTTTACGACCTCTTAAGCTGGGGAAATCGGAGGTGGGCACTTTCTGTGAAGTGCGTATTTTAAAAATTTGTGCTTTTTAACCCCTGGAAACCCAAAAGGATAGCATTTCATTTGGTCCAGAAGCAGAGAAGTATTGATAGCCAAAGAAGCCAAAAAGCTATCAGGAAAAGACAGTTAAGAGAAGACAGTCCCTGGTAGTCTCAGGGCTGGCAACAAGCAAAGTGACATTGATACCAACCAGACTGTTCTCTCCTCTCTCCATGTAAAAGGGAAACAGGTCAGGGGAATTACACCACAACAGTCTGTATTGCCGCTGCATTTCTGCCCAGGCTACACACCTGTAGTACAGGTCTTTAAAATGCTTACACTGATAAAAGGTAGTTACTAAAAACGTACTTACAGCTGGGTTGTCAAAATGTGAATCCTGACCCAGAGGAAGACCTGCGAGTTATCTCCTGGAACTCCCACAAGGAGCTCTTGGAGCAGAGGAAAACCCGTCTCAGGCAGGCAGCTCTGCACAGCCTGCAGTAACGAAGGACGGAGGCCAGCCATCTTTCGGACCAGGGGCAAAGGCTGCACAGCAGGCAGAACAGAGGGCTCTGAAGCCTAGGTGAGATATTATTTCTTTATTGTACACTTCTGAACACATTTTTGTTAACTCGGGGGGGAGCGCAATGGTAAATGAACCGTGGCTTTGATTTGCTCATTGGCACAATGAGCCATAAATAACATCAGAAAATTCCAGATTGCTCCTGGCTTTTTTTTTTTTTTCTCCAATTGACATTTCAGAGTTTCAAGGACCAAAAGGCAGACTTATGCTCTTCACCTCCAAAATCAACTCAACATATACCTCTACCACTTCTTCCCTATAGATCTTTTGTGTATATGTCATTAAGAGCACAAGATCATCTCTACTACAGGACTGTGCGTTTGCTCAGCACTGTTCAGTTTTGGGCTAGGTAGCTTTTACATTAGAAGTAATGATTTTAAGTTATTTTTTTGTTGCTTTTGGGGGGCCTGTGTTAGCCCCATGAGCGCTAACATGCTATCCAAAACATGCCTGGGGACCCTTTCCTACTCTGGAGAAGAGGGACTTACAGCCTCCTTCAATCTTCTAGTTAACAGAAAGAACACCACAAATCTACACCTCTGAAACATCTCCACACTGCCTGAAAGAGATGTCATGTTACAGTTTTGCCCTTTCAATCTCATCTAGCTGTTTCAATCCCTGCACTCTGGACTGACGGTTTGGGGAGGTTTAGCCTGGGTTTGGCACACTATCAGTGCACCACCATTACTCCCACCTCTGAAACATGATGGAGACAAGAGGAATGAGATGCAGCCTTAATCCAAATCCAACCTCCCTCAGCCTCACCAAATTAAGACAAAACTTCATACCAATGTCACTGTGGTATTCCCTTAAGATGAAGAGCTTCTTGAACTCGACGGGGTCTGTCACTTGGGCATGGCGCACGAGGCACTTTTGCCTGGCACACCCTCTGCAGGGCAGCCAGCTTCAGCGAGCACCCCGGTTCCCACTCTGCCCCACACCTGCCAGCCACATTTCAGATCAAAAGCCATTTCAAATGTGCCTGGCACATACTCCGAACATGACAGCAAGATGCAGTTTGAAACCAAAAAGGGTTATCATGTAATTCTCTTTTAACTCATGTCTCTCATAAAGGAAAACCAAACCAAACCAAAACAAAACAAACAAAAAAAAGAAGAATAGAAAAGAAGGCTTGGAATCAGGTGTGGGAGGGGGAATGGCGTAACATTTATTAATCAAAATTAAAAACTAAGCATGCTGACATCTGGAGCTAGAACAACCAGCAAAGTCACCACGTTCAGACTCATATTGGCTAGTTCTATCCATCCCAGCATTCTCTTGGGACAGCAGTTCGCCCTAGGCTCTACCACAAGCTCAGTGAAGTACACAGCCTCAAGTACTAGAGCGTGCAGCCACAACAACCTGCTATTACGGAAACAGTCAGTCACCACTGGAGTTAACATTCCAACCTTAACGACTCCCCGCAGCCTCCCGCCCTCGCCCCCCAAAATGGCTCCCACCCTAGCCCTGTCCCACACCACAATGTTAATAATTATAACAAGCAATAACCCATCTGTTATATCAGAGAAGGGAACAGAGACTCCACTGAGAGATTTAGAGCGGGATGTTAACATTTCTTCAGTCAACTGCACAACAAACAAAAAAAACAGGAGAAATAATTTATTGGAGAAATGAAGTTAAGAAATAGCTGACATGTGTATTGCTTTTTAACCATGCACCGATGCAAAATTGAAGCTACTGTTAATTTAAAAAAAAAAAAAGTCACAGGATAGAGGTACACACGCAGGGGCAGACCTGCTCAGTTCAAAGCAATCTGCAAATTCTACTTGTGTGTACTTCAAATAAAACCAAAAATGGGGACTATAATGGCCATGGTACGTTCCTGTCATAGGAGCAATGAGTGTGGACAGCTGGGGGATTTCTGACACAGGGATGTATTTAGCATGACCAGCAGGTCCAAATACACCAAAGAGGGTGAAGGAAAGAGAAGGAAAGTTGCGACTATTACTCATGATTTCATAAATGCTTCCACCAAGCTCTGGGATCAGTACAGAGCAAAGGAGACATTGTGCAGGTTGCCTTACCCAGCTGATGCTCCATAACCCAGGACCCACCCGTAACTCCATCAATGCATCTACAGCCCTGCTCAGCTTGTCCAATGCACCAGTTATTTTCTCCTGCTATTCCTGTTCACACACAACTTTAACTGGTATGCAGAGCTCATCCATAACCTCAGCTATACAGTCCTGCCACCCCTAGTGGTTTCTGATGCCACTCACTTCAGGTACTCTAGTAAATATAATCTATAACAGAGTACAGCATCTTCAACAAACGTGAACAAGCCTGTTTCCTAATTCAAGAAATAATAATAGTTAAAAAACCCCCACAAAACTTGCTAGCTGTACCATAATCCTCCAGTGCCACAGCCAAACTGCAACAGAAGACACCACTGAGTGGCATAATCCCTGAAACCCAGGACAGTCATGCGAACTCCCACTCCATCTAAAGTGAAGTGATTCCACAGGGCGGGTTTACACCTCTAGGTTCAATTTTTAAAATCTTTAGCCTCATCTCAAAAGAAATGAGTGTGGCTGAGCTTCTCACAAAGACGTTAGGTCAGAGAAATTTCTAGCAAAGGGACAGTTTAAAAATTGCCTCGACAAGGAAATAGAGAAACTAAGGAAAAGGCTTATGCATATTTACTGGGCAGTAAGTAACAGCTGAAAGAACCGTCTAAATCAAGATTGGTCCCTTCTGGTACAGTCTTTTGGATTGTCTGGGGAGCATGTGAGTGAGATGAACACAACCCCAAATGCTGCTTATCTTAATTCAAGTTCTCTTTCTCTGGATATCCTGCCAGTGTTGCTGGGGCTGTTCTAAACCCCCTTCCCCAAGTGAATGTGCAGTGCTTGTGCCTATAGATCTCAATTGTCAAAACAACCATATTTGTTCAAGTATTCACAAAAGCCCAAATTTAAAATTACTCTTCTGTGATGTTATCGTCCTTGGCTCATCAACAAAGCAGGACAGTGGTTTTTTTTAATTCCTTCTTTAACATTAGATGATAGCTTTTTCAATATTATATATTCTCTGAAGCAACACAAACATGGCAAAATAACATATACAGGAAGCTGCAATCCCAGTTAAAGCAGCATTCCAATTACTGAGCACGTTAGTGTAAGTAAATGAGCACTTTCTTTAAGACTATATGGTTCAGCTCAAATTAATTCCATCTTCTCTTCCACTCTTGAGGTCCACGTTAGGTGATCAATCCAATGAGAACATGAGGAAATCCAAAACTACAGCTTACTCTATCAGTGTATCCTATTGCATAAGCCTCCCTTTTCTTTTTCCCTTGCTGCCTTAGATGGGGGCACAAAGCGTGTTGCTGGCTCTCTTTACTTCAGAGCCTTTACACCACTTAAGACACAAGCATTCCCACACCCCTGGAGAAATGTGTGACTCATGGTACCCGTTAAGATACATTTGAGCTTGTGCCAAGTTTAGGCAGGGAGCCCAATTTTAGGGTCTTTTATTTGTTGTATCTCAAATGTGTCTTGACCCCCAAATTGCCCTGTAACAGAAGTTAAAAAGCAGAAAGGGCCAGAACCACTTCCAGTATTTCTTTATTAGAAGGGTGGCATATGTGCACCAGGAATGAGCATGAATGAATTAAGAGAGGTGACAGGACAACGGTGTCCATTGCAGCAGGTGCTTCTACATGGTAATGGGACAAGCATGACCTGGTTAACCCTTCCATTGAATTTACTTTTTTTTTTTTTTAAAAAAAATGAAATGCCACTCGGTGTGAAATCTGGACACATGCCGCCCTGCTACAGCGGGGGCTTGGATCACACGTGAGTCTGCACTGCCCTAAAAAAGCCTCTGTTCCCATCTCTAATGTGGTGCTGGAATGGTTAGTATAATTCAGTTTTTTCCACTGCAATCCACAATCTGATCGGTTGGCAGGTCACACTGGCACTCCTACCTGAGGTATTTTAGCGCTAATGATTGGTTCCTGTAAGACTATTCTATAACAGAACACAGGAAGAGCAGTTCAAAAAAACACAGCTGTGGAAAGAAACAATCATACAAACAGCCCGCGGCGGGGCTCACCAGCCTTTTCTTTCCAGTGGATGCAAGCACGCTTTTCACAGGCAGAAGCAGTCTTCGCACAGGTGGGTTTGTTTGGGTTTCCCCCCCGCCGCCCAGATTGACCCCATTGTAGAAGAAAGATAACCTTTCTTATGATCCGAAATGAAGCCCTCTGCATCCTGGGGCACGTTGTTTCATGAATTCAGGTGTCTTGTCAGAGCGGGATGCATCCAACAAGAGATGGAATGCCTTCTTCACAGAAGAAATGGCTAGCAGGATGGTTGCCCCAGGAAAGAAAACAGGAGTGAGGAAGAGGAGGAGGAGGAAAATGAGAAATTGGTGCATAACATGTATGCAGAAAAAGCAGCCCAAATCTGGGACACTTCCCCTTCATCTTGCCTACCACTAACCACTCCCTGCCAGCTCCTTTCCATCCTTCCTTGACACAACCCTGTGGACTCAATTTAACTTCCCCACTCCAGTCCTAACTGAAATACTCTCTGCCATCCCTTCCGCAGCCTGGGCAAGCCTTTCGCAGTAAAGGGACAGAACTACTGCAGTGAAAAGCATGACTAATCCGTGAGGCACAGGGCACTGTAGTCATTCCACCTGTGCCAAGGAAATTGTTTGAAAGGGTAATTTCATGTTTGGATTACGGTAACTCTTTCCTGAGCTCCATCAGAGGGCTCTGGGCAGCAATAACATAGGAAAAAGCACCACTATCTACCTTGGTGAAGTCCTCTCTTCTATCGTCCTGCTTTCTGACAGTGAGACTAGAACCACCTGTTAACAGCAAAGTCACCAGAAATCTAAGAGTTCTAACCTGACTTGGGAGCTTGGTTTTATGTTACATGATGTTACTGCACTGCAGCACCAAGCGGCTACGGGGATTCGTCATTACTAAAGTTTCTGTCCTTAAAACATGTTTAAATAAGCCTTTTCTCTCCACTTGCAATGGAAGCTCTGAAGGAGCTTTCTCAGAAGAAACAGGGAGTGACCCTGGCCAGTCTTCCCTTTCAATGTGACAGCCTCTTACATGCCATACTCTGAGGGAAAAGGTACTAAGCATTGCTCATTTACTTGCTTGCTGTTGCAAAGTCAGTGGTCTGTAAAGCTGGTGTTTTAGGACATGGGAAAACCCAGAACCCTCTGTAGTCCTTGACACAGTTTTACAAAGGAACACTTGACGAGGCAGATCAATTTTTAAAGGATTGCGCATGCAATAGTGTATGTAAGAACGAAGAAACACACAGAATATCTCTGTGCTCAGAGAGCACATCTTGCAACTGCGTTGGGAAAAGCACCTTTACAAGACTTGACCCTCCATACAAGACAACAAAATCCAAAAACTAATTCCACCCATTATCTTGAGTCTAAGCCCAGGGTCCTCTTCATAAACATCAGGAGTAGCACCTTCAGAGGAGCAGGGATGTGAAAACCATGCCAACAACTGTGCCACTACCCAACACAAAACCTCCCCAGCTCTAAAGAGCTATTACCTACAGTACCACAAAAAGGAACTCTGCTAGAGCTAGCCAGGCCACAGGCTGCAATGGCAGGAGTGGACCTGAACATTTTGGCTCTGAAAGACATATTCCTACCATAGCTGCTCTGCAACAGCTCTCTGTTGGAGAGGTAACTGCTTTTCTCACTGGCCAGTCAGAATTCCTCCATCCACAACCCACCTACATATACACAGACGTCCTGGTGATTTTCAATACAGACTGGCTGCGTAGGACAAGGACAATGACAGGACAGAGTTTCCCATGGTATCAGAGCTAATTCCCAGACTGAAGAAGGCTGCTGACTCTTCTAACCGAGTACCTCCACATATTTGTACTTTACAATTCCCTGAAGAGGCGAGAGAATCTAGCCTATTTAGGCACCATTTCTACCAGCAAAATGAGATGTCAGTTCTCACTCTAGCATCTCAGTCTCCATTTTTAGTCAGTCCCAGTATCTTTCCCAAAGGGATAATCTCCACATCCCAGTAGCACACGAACATTTTTAAACATACAGCTTGCTCAGTTTAGTGTGGGCTGCACAAATTAAACCTGAAAGGGCCCCAAGAGGGGAGAGAAAGGGGAGGGCGGAAGGGGAGAAGGAAAGGGAAGGTCTGAGGCTAAACCAGTCCTGTTATTTTTATATCCAAATTATGCAAACGAGAGAAGTGTTGAGAGAAATTTGAATTCGCTAATTATCTCTCAGGTTGATTAGTACCAGTGTGCATATGGGGACAGGACACCCAGTAAACTGACCCTGGCAATGATCAGGAAACCCAAAGGCTTAGGTCTTGCACCCAGGGGCAAGCGCAGTGACAGAGAAGCATGCTTGCATTCCTAAATATATAAATATATATATCCACAAGGAAGAAGAAAATTAAAGTAAATGATATTTTAAAAACCAAACCAAACAAACAAACCAAAGGAAAAAAAAAAAAAAAAAAAAAGGCTGGCTTGTCAGGGGTTGGGGACGAGAAGGCTCCGGTGTGTGTACTTACATAGAGGTCAGCACCGTAAAATCCGTCCTGGTAAACCACACTGCAGAAAATCCACACAAAAACAAAAAAAAACAAAAAACAAAAAACAAAAGAACAGAAAACACATTCCGGTTATTGAGGACGGCAGCATGCACATGCGTTTTACACAGGCAGGTGATGTATGAATCCACAACCTGGGCTTTTGGCAGGAGCAAATCAGCAAGAGAACGTGTGTGCGCACGCACGCTAGACGGCTCCAAGTCATCTTCCATGGCATGCAAAGGGGGAAGGGGTAGGCAGAGGGGGAGACAGTATACAAAGGAGAGAGGGAGGGGAACCACCATCTTGTACAATAAAAATAGACTCAAAAAGTTCTGATGTCCTGAAGAAGAGAAACAAGGGTTTAGAAACCTCCATTCTCCTGGAATGATTTTAGTTACCCCCTAAACACATGGAAACATTGGCTTCATAAAGTGGGCTTGTGAAATCGAGGAGCCCCTCTCAGAAGGCATCTCACAGGGGCTGGTGTCACCTATGTCAGAAGTAGGTTTCAGAGGGTTGTGTATGATTACGTATTTAGAGCTTCACAGGGCTGCATGACTTTGTTTCTGACATCCATACATCACCTGCTTTTACCCTGCACATTAGACATGCGATAAGATTTGGCTGATCACACAAGCATGCAAAGTAGTATTATTCAGCATCTTAAAGAACCGATGCAACACCTCAGGAAAACAAGTCAATCAATTCTGATCAAAGTAAACACAGAGAAATGTAATTAAAAAGAAAAAACCAAAAATACCCACAATGCATTGCTTTCACAAGCAGAGATAATGAGCTAAAAAGGTTAGGTGACTGGTCCAAGGTCCGAGAATTGAAAGGTGCAGTGGGAGTCCCTGGTAGTAACGACCTATTTTGTAGCAGAGAGGAGCGACTGGAAGGGTTTCCATGAGATGGTGCTTTTTCTGCTTTCAGCCATAGTTTTCTTTCTCTCAGAACTTCAAGCAGGGAAACTGTTAAACCAGAGCCTGGGGTTCCCAAAAAGTTACTCTTACCAGAGCATGTGCTAGCGTAAAGACTACGCAGCTCACTTCGGGGACGGGGTCAGGGAAGGATGAGGAAGGAAGAGAGGGGATGCCCCCCACCCATTTGAGTTCAGTGTGTGCTTCATACTGAGGAATTTCCTCCTGCTTAATCCTCTGAATAGCTCCACACAAACTCACTCAAGGCTTTGCAAAGCATTAGCCCCACTACCTGAGATGTTCATGGATCTGATGTGCATGACTTACCAGCAGCATTAACGAAAAAGAAAGTATGGAACACTAGCTTTTATTTTGATTATCATTTTTTACTCATCAAATGGAATGTGACATGCTGCCAAGAGCCTGCTACCCTCAGACACCCACCTATTGTAAGGCACACACACACAAAAAAAGCCCAGCAGATCTTGCCAAAATTCTGCATGCTATTACTAAAAAATAAAATAAAATTAAAAAAAAAAATCTGTTGCAGTGTTAGCTACTGCTTGAATAATTTAGTCTTGCTGTCTTCCCCAGGAAAAGTACACTCCATTCCCAATGGACAAAGTTACTACAGTCTCCAAGAGCGCTGGGAGCAGATACGAAGATAGAGACCCTTGTTAGAGGGGAGCCACTTCAGCAGGGAGAAGCAGGCCATAAGATCCTATTTGTTGAAGCTAAATTTTTACAACCACATAACAAAGAATTTGGCTCCTGGGGCAGTGACTTACATTGCTGGGTTCTCTATCTAGGACCAGGAGTGTTTTAGCAGTGATACTCCACCTGCTCCTGCAGGAAAGGCAAACGCATGACAGAGGAAGTGACCGTTGGTTTATGAACAGATTAGCAGTTTTAACAGTTATTCTGAACACAATCAGCTGGATGAATATAAACCACATTGGATCAGGCCACTATTGCTCTAATTTAGAATCCTGTCAGCAAGAGACGCTAGCATCAGTTCTCCAGAGAAAATTGCAAGGAACACTGGTAACAGGCAAGATTAAGACTTCCTGGGTCAAACAAACCAAGTACACGTTCATCCTCCACTTCTTTAGTTAAGGCTGACAGACTGCCAGGGCTGAAATTTAGCAAGGTTTATTTATATACTAGAATATCTGTATTTGTGACTCCCTTACGCTAGCAAAAACTGAGAGAATTCCTTCATTTGAGAACCAGAGAGATCACTCTGGTTACATAGACAGACCAGAAGCATTAAGTAGCCCAGCAGCTCACCAAGTCTCGGTGGCATCTGCAAAAAGCCCACTAGCCAAGCTAAAACACACCCATGAAAAAAAGAAATACGCTGGTTTTGTAAAGCAGCCATTGTATCATTTAGGAATACCAACAATTGATTGTGTTGTAAAAGGAACCAAAAAACCACTCCAAACCTCCCTACTGCCTTACCTAATCTCACTTTTACCTACTTCTGGCTTTGAGTCAGTGAATCTCCTATATATTTACCCTCCCAGGACTAAATTATTCTTTACTATACAAGCCTACTCTTTTATATAAGTACTTAAGGCATTGACTTGTTCATGATCCTAACTTATAGTTTGAGAAATAAAATGGATCAAGTTTATTTGGTTTTCAGAGTTTTACAGTAGGCACTTTTTTTTTCCACACTGGCTTAACTCTTACAGCTTTTGCTATGAGTTGTTATTTGTCAGCATTCTTGTTTAGAAAGCATGGTTGCTACAAACCAGGGCAATGTTCCAGTACAGGTTTTACTCATGCTACATATCAGAGGTTATAATGTCTCCTTACTTTCACTGAATGCTGCCTTGGTTATAAACTGAAGGTTGCATTTGTATCCTGAGGTCAGGCTCAGGTAACCATAACATCCTCTCCAGTGGTCTGAGCACTTGCTTTCTAAGGTATGAATAGCCTTGCCTGGATAAATGTCCATGCCCTTATGTAAGTATGTACATTCCATGTACACGTTAGTAAATCTTAGTATGAGCTCTTGAAATGAATGTTAAAGCTATTGAGAACAATATGATTTCTTGCAACTTCCTCTGGGGTACCTAGCACTAGACACTGTCAAAACTTACTCTAACCTGAATGTCCCTCAGGTCTGATCCAGTATGGCAATTTCAACAAGCTTTTCTTAATCTACATTCGGTATTTTTTAAATTCTGCTAAGCTCTCAAATACAGTGATACCATTAAGTTTTGTAACTTAAAGTTTAAACACCACTGAGGTTTGTGAAAACCAATTCCTTCTACCAGGTTTGAGTTAGCCTGCAGCTTACTTTACTGTCATCTTCTAGACTCACTAGGTCTTGACCACTCATGTTTTGCTGACTGATGTTATGATGTCATCTTTACACTGGCCAGGAAGAAAGCAACTGATGCAGCATAAGGCGTCAGGAATGAGTGCCTGCCCCCGACTCCAATGAGGTCAAGAGTGCCCACATGGAGTGGTGGTTTTCCTACAGGTTACCACAACATGGAACTGAACAGCACATTTTGTATTATTCCATGAGGAATGAAATTCCCTCTACAGAATTATCTTGTAGAGATTCAGACTACGATGACAATAAACGCATTATTAACTACATCCTAGTGCTTGGGACTAGGGATGGTTCTGGGCTGTTTGTGAACCTGCTTTGTTTACTGCTGCCCTGCAAAGGTTTCCTGGATTTCGCTGCCCATGAAGACATGAAATCAGTCAGCAGGGTCAGACAAACTCAACATAATGTAAGTAAACAGAGTCATGAGACAGTATTTGGAAGGGATAATCACTGGAGCCTAGCCCATATTCCAAATGGAAATGAATCTTTTATACAGGACTCAAGGCTGAGTTCATATCAAATACAAGCCTAGAGTCTCTCCCACTGCGCCACTTGTGACAGCCTCTTGCTAGGAATGCTCCAGCTGTTACTCCCAGGGATGAAGAGCACTTCCCCCCTCCCCAGTGCAAGTATTTCATATTCTGCTAAACAGCAGCAGTTAACCTAGCTTTGCTTCTCTATTTCACTGTAAAGCACTCCCTAATAAAACCAGTCTGGGTCATTTTTAGAGCAACAGACAGGCAAGTTGCAGGTCACAGGCTATGGTTACAGGATACAGAATACAAACTAGGAGCAGTGGCAAAAAGAGGTGGATCTGAAAACCCAGAAGAAACACCCTGTTCAGAAGGCCAACATGTTCAGACAAGAGGTTTCATTTAAAGTCTTTCAGTGAATTAAATGTAAACATTCCCAGATTTGCTGGAGAGCAAAGCTAGACAGATACACGACCACTGCAGCTTGCTTCCTTGAGCTCTACTTTAAATATCAGACTGGACTCTAAAAAGAAAGGGCCACAGTAGCTTTCACCACTTAATCTGCTACAGAAGGTACTGCAAGCTTATCCAGCCTGTATCAGGCCAGCTCCTCGCACTGATGTGTGTGGCTTCCACCTCCCTTTTTAATAAAAGATTTAATTTTCTTCCCTTTTGGGGCTAGTCCAAAGGAAAAAAGGGTCAGTCCACGTAGAAGGATTCATTTCTACTCCTATTCTTTCTGAGAACATTGCCTGGAAAATATGGCAAGTAAAATTCCAGAGACAGGGAATACGAGTAAAACATCCTCAAAATCAGAAACAAAACAAAAAAGAGCTTGGAAGCAATTTGTTGATTTATCTGTTGTTCCATCACATGTAAACAAACAAAACCCCAAAACAAAATTCATATACAAACCCAGTTCCCTGTACTTTAAAACAGAAGAATATTCTTTTGTAACAGCATCTATTCCACTGCATTACTAGTGGAAAGTCAGAGGGCAAAGAACACTAAGGCCACGCATTCACCACTGCTTCATAGAACAGTTAGAAGAACACTGCACTTTCGTCCTCCCTGTACCCCAAACACTCCCAGCTTTAAATTAATGGACTTGATTAATCTTTGTTTTAAACCTTTTTAAACCGTCTCCAACAAAGAAAGCAAATCCATTGTGGGTAACTGGCTCTTCTGTGTCCTACTGCCAGATGGTGAGGCATGAAGGTAATCGATAATATTCCTCATTCCTGGATATGAAAACACAAACGGAGTGCAAAGAGCAGAACCTTATCAGAAATTTTAGACCTTCTCTCTTTGTGTCCTTCTCAGCAGCACTATAACATATTGGGTCAATGGAAGACGAATACCACGTGGACAAATTGAGAAACTGTGAGAAGGAATCCATCAACACTTTAAGCTGTTGCAAGTACTGAAAATTGTTTCAGTCAAGAACTTAAAATGGAAAAATTTAGATTTGCCCCCACTGGATGCCATCGTGTGCAGAATGCTCTGGCACTAGCAATATCCTGACTCTCACCATCCAGACAATTTTAGTTATTTTTTGGTTAACCGATTAGCTATTTGACACGTTTGTGCACAGCACTTTGCTCTCATGACCAGTGCTTACCCTGGGTAGGCAGGGATGGCTGTGGGAGGTACTGCCCGGACTGCCCCATACACTGTCCTTCCTCGGCCCCTCAGATGGGCTCCCCGAAATGCGGCTGCTGTAGTGGCTGCAGTTGGATAGGGGAAGCCTGGAACTGTAAAGACAGACAAGGTGGAGGGTGAAAAGGATCCAAGCTCCTGCCCAGAGAACAACGATCTGCTTCAAACAGAGTGACACAATAGCTCCACAGCAGTGGGACATTTTGCACCAATCCCGCAGAGGGGCATGCTTATAACCCAGCAAGCATCTGATAACATACTTCCTGCTACACCATGGCCTTTGGGGAAGAGGGGTAGCAGAGAGGTTTGGCATGCAAGAGGTTAATGCTTTGGCATGCCTCATCCACCACAAACAGGGTACAAATCCCCCCGCCGCCTTTTGACACCGCCATGCAGTCTGGTTAGAGTCTGAGAAGCGCAAAGAGTTACTATCAATATAGCAGGCGGCTCTTCCAAAACTGCAGAGGCTCTTTAAAATAATTTGTCAAGAGGCCCTTAAAGTCAACCAACTTACATCAGTCTCTTCCCTCCTTTCCCCTCCCACTCTTTGCCACCCAATCCTCTGTATGTTCATTTTAAAGCCTGAAAGACAAGATAGCCCATATAACAGCAGCAGAAATTTTCCATAAAGTGCCAGTTTACTGAGCGCCCACCTTCATTTAACAAGCGTGACCAGTAACTGGCTCCACGTATAGTGGGGCCTGCTTTATTACACTTAACACTGGAGTAAACTGGCTCGTGACGGAATGATGTAAAACCTCAGAGGCATCTGCAAACACGTAATAAACAGATACCGAGAGGAAAGGAGTCCCAGGGCGCAAACCCAACCCAACGTGCGTCCAGGTGCATGCCACTACGGGCCCTGCAGACTCGCGGTTTAGCAGCTTGTATAATATGTACTTTAGGGATTTGTCTGGTTTCTTTGATTTCAGAAAGGGGAGGGGGGCAAGGGAAATGGCCTGTTCCTCACATACACCCTCCCCTTGTTCTGCAGCCTCCTCATTGCTCAGAAACACCCATTCACCAGGACAGAAACACACTGCAGATGAACAAGTTACAGCAGCTGCACATATACTTTGGCTCAAGGTAAACTCATTCCCAGCAAGACCCATCCTTTCAAGTATATATTATACAGACTGAAGAGAAGAAGGGTAACAGGTCATCGTTAACTCAAGCACAGTAACAATACAGGGGCCAACGGGGGCTACTTACTGATTAAAGGAATGTAAGTGTTAATACCCCCCCTTCCTGACAGGGGCACTGCGGCGTCATTGCCCAGCGAGACATCTGCTTGAAAGCTGGACGCTAATTTAATTTCAAAAAGAATAAAACAAAACAAAAACAAAAAAACACAAAAAACGTAAAAAGGTTATAAAGAAACAGCAGATTGAGAACATAAACAAACACCACTGCAGTTAAACGGCAGAAGTGGAAGTGTCTACTTAAGCTCTACCTGCATATAACTCAGGGCCGTACACCGCTCCAACCACAGGACTCAACTTCCAACCTGAAACAACAAAGACTGCAGTGAATGCCAAAATCTACACCAAGAGAAGGAGCGGGCAGCATGGGTAGGGGGAACAGTCTCCTGCATGTGCCCCTGCTTCACATGCACAGCTCTCTCCAATTTCTGCTTCGCCTCAATCCCCCTTGGTGTAGATGGAGGCCAACTGCCTTTTTCTAATGTCAGGTTCTAGGTGCAGGTCACTGTATTGGAGGGAACAGCAAAACATCAGCTGATCTGCAGCAGGGCAGAGGCCCCCTGCGGGAATGCCAACTACCTTATATGCATACTCGCCACCAGCACCCTGCGACCCTGTGTTCCCTGCATGAACCTTGCTGCCAGCTCCTCTGCTTTCACTGGGAATGCTGCAGATCCAAAGCCTCTCAAAGCCACCAGCCCAGACTGTCATCCCAGGCCTGGGATGTGAATTTATAGCCTTAAATTCTCAAAACACTCTTCTGTCTTACTTGCTAGAGATTTGCTAAAAAGCAACAGTATCTGAATTTCCTCATTAACTAAATTACATGACTATGATACAAAAAAGCAATTCAGTCTATTCAGCTCACATTTTCTCCTCTCTGTTATTTTAGTATTTCCTGTCTTCTTTATGCTGCTTTTCAGGTGAAAGCCTTCCCAGATAATTGATTTTAATACCATCTGGATAACTGGCAAGAACTGCAAATCATCAACATAAAACCCACAAGAGAAAAGCACTCAAAATCATCACTGGGGTATGAGGAGGAACACATTTCCAGTCAGATCTTCAAAACCTATCATGGCCCCCCATCCCGCCCTTTCTATCCAGGAAGACAAAGGGTGTAAAGCTAACATCATGATCTGGGCTGGCTTCCACAAAGCATTCCTTTCAGGAAAGATCTCAGCTGTTCATTTAACAATCACACAGGTATTTTTATTAAAATAAATCCATACCCTTCTTCTGTCTTGGAGTCCTGATGCACTTACTGCACATTAACACCTCTAACCAGCCTAGAAACCGTATGAACAACTTTGTGAACTGCACCCATCACCACCACCCCTTCATCTGGTGGCAGAGTATCAACGGGAGATGTAATGCACACTCCCTCTGCAAGACTGGGCACGCTGCTGCTGGCTGCCCACTTGATGGCAAAATACTCAAGTGAGCGGTGGCAACGAGAAGACTGGGATCAACGCTCAAATTTGCTAAGTGTCACACAACGACTCGTCGGTATGCCTTAAGACTGACCTAATATTAAATACCTTTCTGTAACTTTAAAGCTGGCTTTAAATTGCTGGCTGTGAAAGCAAAATATTCCTGCCTGTTAGCAGGGTTTCACAAGTAAGCCAAGTTTTGTTACCAGTCACATGCACATTTTATACCTTTGTTTTCAGGACAATGTAATATGGCTGTGCTGCCTTTTGCTACAAATCTCCCGGTTCCTTTCAGACACTCAAGACTCAGAATCCCAGCCTTTCTGTCTGGCCCTGTTTTCCCAGTTCTGTAACCACAGTAAGATTTATTCACCAAGAGCCATGCAACAAGTCAGTAGCAGAGCTACAAATATAATCCGTATCTTCTGACTTCCAAGTCTTACATTTGTAATCAAAATGGATTCTCACTCTAGCAACTACCTATACACAGCTTCTGCCTTGATGAACCTGTTTGGGAACATTTTTAAACCAAAAAGAACTTTTCTGCCTGCTTCAGGACCAAGACTCAGATTCAAAATCTCTGTCAAAGCAGCATTCAGTTCTGTTGGGAGAAGAACGACTTTTTATGCTGTATATGCCTATGCAATAAAGTCACTGCACAGGCAGAACCACAAAGGTATCTCCACAAAACAGGGTTCTTCATTACCCAGACAACTTGGTCTTTTCTCTATTCAGGTTCACTGGAAAATGACTGAACACAGGCACAGCCTGTAACAAAAAGCAAGCAAAAAGGCAGTGCAGTACCTGTTACCCCAGCTGCTTGGGGGCAGCTGTACTTTTACAGTTAAAAGCCTAAACAAAAATATAACTAATCATGTATCTTAAGTTATGCCTCTGCATTCATATTTAGGTATCTATGTGGTGGCAATAAGACTCCGGAGGACTGCACGTCCCACTGTACAGCATCAACTTCCAGTAGTGGCAGGCAACCCATCAGTCCTTGGCTTCTTTACCTAGCTTGGCTACGTTAGGCATGTCACTACTACTCTGTCCCCACTTCTCCATCTGTAAAATGGTATTCCTTAATAAACGCTTAAGGGTTATACTGAAGAATAATGCTATATATTAGGATTTGTGGTGGTTTGTTGGTTTCTTTTAGGGTTATTTTTCCAGTCCTGCAGAGAGGTCATGACTTTTCCCTTTTGTCTTTCTTCAAACCTTTCAGCTTATCATTAGTACAAACAGTCTCTCTTACCATTTGCGTATGGTGTGACCATCTTCTTATTGGTCATCACTCGTGCAGTGGCGTTGTTAACCTAAAAGTAAGAAAGGGGATGGGGAGGAGAGGGAAGGAAGCACTGCATGTTAGGGAAAACTGTGGAAAACTCTTCAATACCACACACACACTATACTTCTCTAAGCAAAATAAATTAAACAACTAAATTTACAAGAATGCAATCTTTAAATTACTTTTAACAGTTGCCATTTAATAGTAAAAGTTACAGCTAAACGTGGCACTTTAAAATTATGCATTAAACAAAAGGCCAACGAGAGTAAAGTGCAGCTTCTCCGCTGCCCTGCCACCCCTTGGTGCATGCTTATTTTCAGCTCATTGATCGAAAGGGCATAACTTTGGCAGTTTGGTCCAGGTTCTGTTTGAAAGGCAGCGATAACTTCTGCAGCCCAGGGCAGGGGAACTGGACCAGGTGAAGCACAAGCTGACTTGTTTTTCAAGCTCACCATTGGGACTAGGGCCCAGCAGGTGGCTGGCAGGAATACTTTTTAGACAGAAAAAAGTAGCCTGGAGACCATCAGCTTTATATTTGAACTCCCAAGGCTTGAGGAGATACCTGGAACGCCACCAAGTGTTTGGACAGTCTGCGTTCACAGATTTCCTCCCACCATTTAAAAATCTCTTCCCAGATTGTTTCCTTGTCACAAATCTCATGGAGCAAAAATAAGAAATACATAGCAGTAGAGCTGGGTCTTTTTGTTTTTGTTTTATTGTGCCCTCCACCCTCTTTACAGAGCTCTGCATAGTTACAAGCAGTTTGATTGCTCAAGCAAGTGGAGTGTTACCACAGAGATGGTGCCGATAAAGAAAAGATGGACCAGTTTGGAAGCCAAGTTACTGCAGCCCCGTGTCAGACAGCCTCAAAGTTCTTGCAAGGAGGGTGAAGTCCTGATACAACATCAATAATTTATCATAACCCATGCCAAATGGGAATCGAGGCCAGGGTGAAGAAGAAGAAGAAGAAAAAAAAAAAGAAGGTATAAAAATAAAAGCTGCCTTGGGCCCCTAAGACTTACGGATGGTGAGCATAAGCAGAGTGGGGAGTCTGAAGCTACATTTTACTCTCAGACCCAAAACAATAGAAACATTACACATTTAAAAAGAAAGAATGGGAAACAACAATGATGAGACTGAGAGCATGCAGTTAAACACACACAGATAAAAGAAAGAAAAGAAAAAAAACCACAATTGAGTCAGAGGGTGGGGAGGGGAGTAGGGAGGAGATAGGGTCTCACAGACAATCATTAAGATGGAGCGAGTGCCTGAAATCAGCTGCTACAGCAAAGTGCAACACAAGCACTTAAAGGAAAAATTGCCAGAACCGATCAGGAACCACCAGTCAGCAAAGAGACCAACAGCTGCACTTAACCGAATAAAGAAATAAACCGGGAAGGGGGGGAGAGAGAAAGAAAAATAGAGAAAACAAACAGTAACAGCTACAAACAGGTCTCAGAAAGAGAGAGCAGCAGAAAGGGGCAGGAGAGAGAAAAGAGGAAATGGGTGCATTAATAAAAACCAGCCAAACTGGAGTTCAGTAACTCTGAGTAAGATGTGCAAGGGGAAATCACCATGAAGTCAGTAATCAAACAGCTCAGACTGCTACAAAACGGTATGTACATCCAAAGTCCAGGCGGCATTACTCAACAGCATTGAAAATAAAAGGGGGAGAAGGGGGAAGGAGGTGGGTGGGGACAACAAGTCAAATCACATTTCGTAGTGTTAATGTGAGATGGCAGATGGATTTTTTCTTTCTTAATTTTTTTTTTGTAATTTTAAGAAAAATTAAAAAAAAAAAGCTTCTTCTCTAGTGCTTTTATTTCACTTACCGCCAACTCGTACCATCGCCAGCATTGTGTATAGTTACCATGGAAAGAGTGAGTCAAGTGAAGGGCCCTAAACGCTAAACCATTGAAAAGGGAAATAAAAAAAACAAAACAAAAAAAAGGCAAAATATGCAGACATCTTACTCAAAAACGGCGGCTTTTTTTTGTTTTAGTATTTGTACTTTTTTTTTTTTTTTAATTTAAAGAAAGAGGGAGAGAGGGAGGACGCCAGTTAGCCTTCAACACAGTGGAACACCAAACTGGTCAGCACCAGGCATGCCCAATACATGGCCATGTTGGCCAACCAACATGAACCCTTCACTCCCCTGTAGTGAGAGCTAGAAACTTTAAGGATTAGCTTTCACCAAGCCCACTCCTGACCGCGGGCAGGTCAAGAAACCAGCAGCATGCAGAGCACAACCCACTCGGGGCTTCTGCCCCATGCCTCCCCTCCCCTCCCACTATGGGCACCATCTCACACTTGCATGGAGGAGAACTGGCCTTGGAGGAAAGAGAGGATACTGGCTGGCCCCCTGCTTCCTTGTTGGGACACAGAGTTAGATAGAAGTCGGACAGTACTCTTTCAGTTAGTTTTGTTCAGGCCTGGTAACAGGAAATTGGAGCCTCGCAAACTGAAGCAAAGGAAAAATCAAGACAGCAGAAGGGCAAAAATTTGGAGTGGGTGGGAAAAAAACTTAATAAAAGAAGAAAGAAAAGAAAAAATACCCAAAACAACAATAAAAATATTCCATAAGGGGTGTAAACTTTTATACATTTCAGTGCAGGGAGGTGAAGGACACAGACACAAACACACACGCACACACAAGACTGGGATCCAAATGTGAAATAAGTGAGGCAAGACACAAAAAGAAATCAAAAGAATAAATATAAAGAAGAAATTGAATTACTGAAGACATGCACCTCGATTTTACGGCCCTCTACCACGGTGCCGTGTAATTTCTCCCTGGCCCTGTCTGCATCAGCACTATTCTCGAAAGTTACGAACCCGAATCCCTGCATGCAGCGGGAGAAGGGGGGAAAACATGCACATCGTTATATATTGAAATACTGATCTCTAGGTAAATAGAGAAAAAATATCACAGTATGAAATCGACATCAGCACAACTCAGCAATAACCTCCTAGAGTCACATTGTTGGTTCATGCATGTTTCATAAACGAAAGAAATTAAATTTGATAAAATAAAGGAACTGTAATCATAAGAATAACAAGAGTAATCAAAAAAAAAAAAGAAAACATAAAAGCAATTGAGGCCAGACCAAAAAAGAAGTACAAAGTTACTCGAGACAATTCTTTTTTGTTGTTTTGTTTGTTTGTTTAAAAACACCAAACCCTGCTCCGACATCAGCAAGTTCATCAAGCCCAAGCGGGGCTTCTCTCCCCTCTGTTAATTAACAGACATGCTTTGCAGGACCCCCCGCCCGCCCCCAACACAGTACAGGACATGGACACTGAGCAGCACTTCGTTTTCTTGAGAAACTGCTACAAGAGCGAGCAGGGATCTGAGTTCACGCCTGGCACCAGGAATTCTGCGAAGCTTTGGGCAAATCAAACACTGAACCTTGCTTTTCCCACCTGTAAAATGGAGACAATAATAATTACCTACCTTAGAAAACTGTTGAGAGGAAGGGCTGTTTGTAAAGCATCCCTTGTAAGCTCTTCGGGGCACAGCTCATGTTTACTCCTATGCCTGTAACTTCCCTAATAACACGCATGGGGCCCTGAAAGCAAGCAGGGCTTCTAGGTGGCACCATCAAATAAATATCACTTAATGTTAAGATTCACAGTATCACCTATTGTAGTTTCAAAATTTTCCTGTCCTCAAGTACTGTGTTGGACTAGTGTCAATCTAAACACCTACACACAGATCCATCAGTAAAGGCAGGTTCTGCCTGACACTGCCGACCCACTGCTACCTCCCTCCCACCCTGCCACCCACCTTACTTGGCTTTGTTCTGAGATGGCAACCTCTGCGCTGTGGATAGCACCAGATCTCTGCCTAGTTAGATCACAAAGTCTGAGAAAAATTGACATGCCTTGCTTGGAACAACCCTAGAGGCTCGAGTACTACTAAAATGTCCCTTTAGTTAGATGAATTTAGGTTTACCACATCCATCAAGGCACACGCAACACACCTGTCCTATACGCTTATGCTGCTGCCAAGTCATGCAGTCGCTTAACAGGGCAGGGTAAGAGATCATGCTTCCTTCCACAGAGGTAAGTGCACTGACATTAAAACAGAGCCAATGTGACTAAGTGAATTAGGATTTTAACCAGTAAGAAATGGTATCTTACTACAGACAACTGTGATGAGAGATCTTCATGCCATTACAGAAAGTGGGGCCAAAGGAAAAAAAAAAAAAGCGCCAAGGAAAACACCCAACTTTGTTGCATTCTGCTTTTAGGGTATCTTAAGAACAAAAGTAACTGGCTCCTGTAGCTTGGTATACAGCAAATACCAGTTTAATGTACAGACAGTAATCTCTGCTGGCTGATACCCTCAGAGGCAGGAAGAACAAAGCTTGCATTTGATGCAATAGAAACTCCTGATTTTAACTGGAGAGCGAGGCAATGCGAGTGATCTACAGCTATGCCTCACTGGGGAAACCGCATGCTGGACTCACAGCCCCCTTCCGTACAGCTTGGGGTTAAGATATAGGAACTGAACACCCACCCACCCTCCCACCCCCCCCCCCCAAAAAAAAATAATAGCATCTTGATTTCCAAGCACTGTTAGCAACAAGCCAAGCAAGCCATCATTCTTCACGTGCTTTTTAAAGGTCTATACAATACTGATCTTAACAAGCCCAAGCCATTCGCACATGCTGGCCTTTATCATCCACAGCTAAGTTGCCAGCACAAAACTGTTACACATTTGTAAAATGCAGGTTGGTTGTTTTTTATCTTTCCCTCCCCTGAACAGCAATAATAAAAGAACTTAGCCAAAGTACTGCAATGTTGAAATCAACGAGAGTGCTCCTTTGGGCTCCAACTTAATAATCTAAAGCTTCAGATAATTTCATTTCTCCAGCTATAAATAAAAACCTATATAAATAACAAACTGATGCCTTTTTCAGAACAGCATAAAAGTTTTCTGTTTAAATGAATTAAAGTTGGAGCTACAAGAGATAGGGGCTAATAAAACAGCCCAACTGCATATAATTCATATATGTTGCAGGGAACTAAGGGGGTGGGGGTGCTGGGAGTGTAATAGCAAAGCTGATTATAACGGGATAGGGTATCATGTCTGCTTCAAAGAAGCCCTACAGAGAAAAGCAAGACTGAGAAATAGAGCAACACCTTTCCCTCTGGTTCTATATCATGGGGAAAAAGCATCTTTAAAAGGTTGGGGGAAGAGAGGAGGTAACGACTGCAAGAGGAGTCTATTTCCCTCTTCTTACATGAAAATTTCTGTTTGTTCTAGACAAGTCTGTGGAGACCGAACAAAATTTATGTCTTCAGTGATGATGTGAACTGAAAGCTGGATAGCAGAGGGAAGGCAGTTTTTTTAGACATTAATCTGTACAGGCTAGAACCAAACAAAGACTATTTTAATTCACATTTGTTTGCAATTAGTGCAGTCTGTATGGGATTTTAAAAACCACATTGTCATTAAATATCTTTAAACTGAATAGCAATTTTCAATATTTTTAACAAATTAACTCAAGGTAGGGTACAATCCACATGCAGACTATATAAGAATAATTAACAATGTGAATTAAAGCAGAATTAATCTGATTCTGAACAACATAATTAACCACAATTTTTGTTTTATTGACAGATCAGTCCTTAGCTTGTGCGACTCTCTTTGTTGAGAGCCATTTAATGTCAATGCTAAATTAACACTTCACATAGTTGACTATGGCAGAGCCAGTATTTGTGCCCCCTTGGTTTGTCATCTTAATGCATCTCTTGGACATTTGAATTTTCATCAGGAAAAACAGATGAGACAAGCTTGACATTTTTGTTATTTAAGTTTAAAAACTAGCAATGATATATATACATATTTTTGATGTGGGAGAGAAAAAAGCACATACATGTATTTTTAATTCCTTCTCAGAGATGACCTGTAAAGAATAGGGATTAATTTGTACCTAAATACACATACACCAAACAATTCTCAGTTTTCCCTCCCAAGGTCGCCTTGCACTTGGGTGGGGGGTGGGGGGGGCACGGAGAAAGAAAGAAAGAAAAAGAGGTGGCAGAGGTCCAATATTTACTAGCTTAGCTTTACAGCAGGTACTGGTTTGCTCCATAGTAGTAGGTATGGAGGCAGAGGAAGGGAAGATACAATTCCTGGGTTAAAAAAAAAAAAAAAAAAAAAAAAAAAAAAAAGACTTAAGGTTTCTAAAATTTTATTTAAACAAAGAGCTTAGGTTTAATAATGCCATTACGATAACAAGGCTGAAATTCTCAACAACTCCTCTCCACCAGCAACTGCCAGGAACTTCTTCCAAGCAGAAAATAAGTTTAAGCCTCAGAGTACCCAGTGAACGCTAAATAACCCCAGCAAACATTTTTAGGACTGGCGAGTAATTTGCAGTACCAGACCAACCCCTTTTTATCCAAAGGTTTATTCAAAGGGCCTGAAGAGACCGAGTAACTGCCACCCTTTTAGTCTGGCCTCAGACTCTGCAATAAATAACAAGCAACATGATGAGCAGTGAAAAAAATAATAAATGTATATATATAGTATTTGAATGTTTCCATCTCTGAAGAATGAGAAAGAAAATTTACCATGTAACCGTAAAGGGAGAAATCAAAAGCAGACGGTTCTCCTGGGTGTGGCCAGAACACAGAAATTAAACAAAAAACAACAACAACAAAAAAAAGTAAAATAAAAAAAAGGAAAATAAAATAAAACCAAAGGAAACTAAACAAAGCCCCTTGAAATCCATGCATTGTTAACCCTTCATTTGTCATGGAGTTTAGACCAGTCACCTCAGCAGCAGCATCTTTGCCTTATACCACTGGAGCACGCAGCCAGCTACTGGCCTTGCCATCATCAGCTGCTGTGCTTGTTTTTAACCAATTTTTTTTCTTTTTTTCTCCACCCCCCACCTTATTTCCATAATAAACAAACTTTTTGGAGCCTGAAAAAATGGCCAAGGAGACAGCAGTTTAGGCTACATGTTTCCAAGGCATTTGGACAGAGTAGGAGGGTTCAGCTATAATCCACCTGAGATGAGCAGGACTGAATGCACTGACAGAAACGCAGCATGAAATTCAGAAACACATTATTCAAATCACACACACAAACACACACTTTAAACTGGTGAAGGAATCTACATAAACCAAGCTGCCACCATTTCAGCAGCTCTTCCAGCTCCTCCCTGCCTCCATGCACACTTTGGGTGCACTGAGGCACATACGCATAAAGCACCCATCTGTGCTTTCTGGTGAATCGGATGCAGGAATTAAGCTGGCTAAAAACCCATACATGTATCTTCAAAAAACCCTGCAGGGCTATTTTCAAGCTGGATCATTTCCCCAGTCCGTCTCGTTGCATTGCTCCACTGCCAATCCCTCCCTGCAAAACTGAGGAGGGGGCAGAGGCCAGCAGGAACCGCAGGAGCCCGGCCACCACCGCTGTGCAGCGAGAGCTGGGGCTTCGGAGCAGCTCCAGCCAACTCGGGTCAGGGGCTTCACGGCCCCGCGTTGTCCTTGTTGTGTGTTCTTCCTCCTCCCCCACAATCGAACAGTCGTGGATCTTACTGCCTGGTCTGCGAGTTCCATAGTTAAACAGGCAGAAGACAAGCTCATGTCTCTCAAGCACTCCCTCTCCCTGCTGCGTCAGTTTTTCTGCTAATTTAGCACCCTGGATTCAGCTCCCTACACAGTGAAACGAGCGCTACTGGGAAGGCACTCCCACAGGAGCAGTAAATCAGCTTATACTATGAAGCCATCAACTTCAGTCTTAATTATTCAAGCTTAAATAAACCAGTTCAGTGTATGGACTAATTTAACTCATTAGTTCAGTATTGCAGAGTTGAAGGCATGAAACTGTACTTCACTGAGCTAGGATAAAAGAGACGCAGGTCACGTCTCCTTCATGCCACAGGCATAATGAAGGCATGCGGTAACCTGAGAAAGAGACAGTGGTCACTGGTACTTCATTTGTTATTAAGCCTCTTTGTGTTAATAACACTATTTGTATTTCTGGCTCAACTGATGGCATCTGAACAAAACCTATAAAAATCAAATTAAAGTGAAAATAAGACCTCTAATTTATTTTATGTAACAAGGGGTTGTACCCCCTTGACTGAGTGGAAACTAAGTCCAGAACAGGAGTGGCTCAGCTCAAAGCACCTAATCCATTCAAAGATGAAATAAACACACATGCAAACATACAGTCTTTTAGGCACAGTTATCAAAATCTAAATTCATATTCTTACCTTAACCTACAGTTAACTGCAAACATAAACCCCTAAGCATTTGCACACAGCTTTCTGCACAAATTTTTAGTTAGCACAGTTTTACTTAGAACTCTACTCACCGATAGATGTAGTTTCTTTGTGAAGACAAGATGTAAGCTAGTATACAACCGATCTTTTAATTAAATATGAAGTGCTTCTAGACACTTCTGTACTATACAAGAACTTGGAGATCTGGGTCTCCCAAGTGGAAGGCTGCGAGGGACATAAGCTTAACACTACCCTGAAATCACAAGCTTGCAATCTGCACTAATATGACCTCGTATCATTTAAAAATCTTTTTTTTTAAAAAAAAAGCTCCCTATTCAGCCAAGATTTTGCTGTGTGCTTACACACTCTTGGTCTCTGAATGTCACCGAGGGCACATCTTGGAATGCCATGTGGTACACAGCTGATGAGTGAAGAGCTTGGATTCCCTTCCCCTGCAGCTTCACAAATGCCACAGGGTACTTATTATGCAGGCAGAATGCATTAATTCTGCAAATATGTCCCCTTGTTCGGTTGAGCACAACGCCAAAATACACATCTAAAGGATGCCATCTCCACTAACAAAAGGAGCAGGAATCCTCTCTCTAGACTTCCTATGGAGGTGTTTATTCACAGTTCAATGAGGTGCATGGTAAACTGCAACCATGAGCAGAATGCTATTTAAAGGCACTCAGAGGCCAGAACTAGAAACATAATGGTAAACAGGATAAATGAAACAAACAGCTAGTTTCCTGGAAGCAAGCAAAAAAACCCCAAACACATCACAAGACAGCTGATGCCATTCTATTAAAGAACAAAAAAACAAAATTAAATTCAAGGGACATTTAAAGTCTGTATCTTGTTTCTTAGATGTAGCAAAGCAATATCAGTATGAAGTCTACCAGGGCCCACATAATCCTACTAAACAGATTGAATCTCAGAAGTCGAGTTAAGAAACAAGAATCCACATTGCTTTGAGAGAAAAATCGGCAAACCTAGTTATTAACTGCTTCCTACTCTGCTGTGAAAGTCAACAAACAACACTTAAGCGGTACGAGATGGCTGTGACACACACAGACTGCTCTCTCGTGGGTCACCAGACTTCCTAAATACACAGAGGTCCTGAAGATGCAGCCAGTTTGATACAGTACCCCTGCCCAGGCTGTCCAAGAAAACTGCCTGGTCATCTCAGGTGGATTCAAAAGGAAGAATGCAACCCACACACTTCCGCCAGTCCCTCCTACTGACCAGCACTGGAGCGATCCCAGTAGAGTTCTCCTGCCACAGCTCAGCAGGGACAAAGTGCTGCTCAACCCCATCATACACTGGGTGGGGGCAAACCCAGGGCAGTTTGGGATTTACCATTGTACCTTTTAAATATTTACAGAACATATATACAAAACTCTACAACCCTTAGGAACCCAGGGAAGGGAGCATAGAGAACACAGCACAAGGCAGGCAGCAGGAGCATCTGCTTTCGGATTCCCAAGAGAAGGAGGAGAAGAAAAGAGAGGTTTCATATCATTAGATTAGAATGGAAACCACAGGGCAGGAAAATGCATTCAGATTTTGTTTTTCCCTAAGGTGGAGAAGAACCCAAGAGTGCGTGAGTGGCCTCTAGAAAGATCCATTTCCTTTGCTTCACCATCAGATCACCAAACTGTTGTTTTTCCATCATTATGTGAATACCAGGTGCTTCGTGCAGCTACACCCCACTCAAACACTGGGGCCTCCCATTTTCATGCTAAGCAGGAATAATCTTGCATTTTTTTTTAGAACAGGAATTATTTTGAGTAGAGAAGGATGCAAAGATACCACAAAATTACTCTTCGGGTGTTTTCTCATTCTGTTCAGATTCTGCCCCATTCCTCTTTACAGGGTATCAGTTTTGCAACTGCTTTTTGCTGTAAGATGACAAAAAAGCAGTAGAAAACTGCATGGTCAAGGACCAGAAGAACATCTCTTCGGATCGCTTTTTTTCTTCATGTATTTATTAAAGATTCAGGATAAAATTCATCAAGGAACTCTTCAGCAATAATTTTTGTTTTAACTGAAAACCAGAAGCCTTAGGCTTTAACAACTGCACAAGAAGGTACATTTTTCATAGTCATAAATGAAGCCTTCACAGAAAGCCTCCAGTGTCAGTGTTGCCTAGAAGGGAAAGGGCACCTGTGGGTGTTTAATACAGGGCTGTATGGATGAGAGAGAGTTGTTCACATGTGGAGAGGACAACACTGCTCTGAAAAGCACAGGCAGTAGGGGATGAAGGATAGATGGAGCTCACCACTTTGCCAGGCCAGTTATTTTTGTTCTTTCTTTTGCAATTACATCCAAACAAGCAGGGATTTGATAGAGGCCAGAGGCTATTCCCAAAGCCAAACAGAAATGACTAAAATCAAGACCAGTTCACGGATAGCTCTGGCCTATAAATATCAGAAGAACAACACAGAGCAGAATAAATATTTACAAACTCAGCATAGCTGTTTTGGTAAAGTGTATAGATTTTTATCCACATAGGGAAGTAAAACTCTCTAAGTAAGCCATATAGACATTTACTTGTTCAGACTGTCCCATTACAAAAAAAGCAAAACAAAACCAAAGCCATGGTATTAAGCACAAACAAAGGTTGGCAAAAGGGCTAACACTCATTTCTTTTGCATACAGATCAACTGCTTTCTGGTTTCCAGCTAATACAGAGACTGAAGAATTAATTACAGAATGCATCTTGGGCAACACGGGTGGAAATTTGCAGAGGGCTCTGAACATGAACATACCCTGGCATACATGTTGAAGCAAAGAGGCCACCTTAAGACTGTGAACCTCAAATCCAAGCAAAAGGCATAGACTCTAAACCGAAACTGCTTAGCTGAATTGCAACTTCAAAATCTCTTGTGTGCATGCACACATGTGCACACACGTGTGTGGGGGGAGGAGGGAAATTTTGTTTTAATTGAAAATGGGAATCTTAGCATTGATTAAGTCAAGCAGAGTATAGACATGCACTGTGCAAGCTTCCCCCATAGAGCTTTGGCAATGCACCTCACTCCTGACCTGCAAAACTCCCTGCTATTCCAGTGCTGAACCTCCTGGGCAGAGAGAGAATCACATCAATTTGTCATTGTGGTGATATTGGTTATGTGATGAGAACCAATTGCCCATTAGGACAAAGATCACTGAGTCTCTCTGCAGCTGACCTGAGCAACATTTGAAATCTCTTCTTCAGAGAAATAAATTAATATTAACCCTCAACAAAGCCTCCCTCTTAATATATCTGTAAGATGAACATAGGTGTGTGAATGCAAATTCAGTGGGGAAATGTCCACATGGGGCAGGGCAAGTAGAATGACGATGCTAATCCTAAGCATCAAATAAACATGAAAGGCCAGTATCTCAGAAGTGCCAAGTAAGTCTGCAAAATAGAGTAAATTAAATCCTTTCACCTATGAGGTATCAGTTTTCCTACACCAGTTTTTAATGCAACGAAAATGTGGTTGGGGGGGGGCTGGGTTAGGCTTTGTTCTTAGAGTCTCCTATCACACAAAGCTGTTTTACCGTTGTCTGCCTTCCCCACAGGTCACCCACTGCTAGTGCAATGGGAATGGGTTGGTAGGAAGGCTCAAGTGACTGACTCCCTGTTTGTTCAAAAGGCTGGGGAAACCTGATCCCACATTACAGATGGGAGCGTCTGGGAGCATTTGTACATGCTGCCCAGAAATGACCATGCTCAGAGTCTGGAGTCAGAGGGAACAGGAGACAGTCCCCAAAATAGCTTTTCCCTTCCTCCATCACACTAATTCCTGCTGATGTCTACAGAGTATATTCTCTAGGCAATGAACTGCCTTTTACTCTACAATCAAAACAAGAGAAGCGGGTACAGAAACAGGACTTACCTTCGAGCCACGCTCATTAAAGATTATCTCTACATCAAGGATTTTGCCGAATTGCTGTAGAGAGACAAGGGGGAGAAAAAAAAAAGATTTATTTTTGGCAGTCTGTTTTTTTCTACCTTTTGGGGGCTGGCTTAGTGCAAGAAGGGAGATGAGAAGGTTTCCATTTCTAGCATACAGGCAAAGGCATAAAATCCCACTGACGTGACCCAGTTCTCTCAGGCTAGGACGTATGGATCCTCTTGGTCACAGACCACAGGTTTTCTCGCACAAGTCTAAAGGAAGAAAAACAATCTCTAGAAGAGTTTTAGGGATTTGAGGCAGCTCTTCTTTTCTTCCTTTTAATCTAAACAATTCTTTCTTCCCTCATTCTACTGTTTCACTTAAGACATGGTTATAAGATTTAATTTCAGACATCCACATTTCCCAAATCTAATTCAGCATTTCATCTTCCTCCTGACGTGGCTATTGCGAGACGAACTTAACAGTCATGTGGTTTCTCTGGACGGGACAGTCACATAAGACCCCCAACCTCAGGGATTCCAGACTCTAGATCTCCTTTCTTCCCTTTACATTCCAAAACTCCAAGCCTTTGAAAGAATTGACAGCAGATTCAGAAACCATGAAAAAGGCCAACTCCCAGCAGTTTGTTTTTCAAAAAAGATAGTTCAACCTGCGACATACAGCTGGCTGTTGATAACCTATGCAAGTTTATTACATATAATGCAATTATGAGCTCTGCCTCAGTCTGGAGACCCTAAGGAGAGAAGGGCCCTACTACTCTGCACTGTTTCAACAACTGGTTCCAAAGAGCTCCCTACTCACCGCAGAGCAATAATGGGAAACGAGAGCTACAAGCTAGAAAGGAGATTTACCACACGCTGTAGAACCATATACAGATCACACCCTTCATGTTGAAATATATTAAAATATTTTCATTCAATTGGCTAGATTCAAACCAGTAACCCAAAGGTAAAGGCATCACTACTTCAACAGAGCCCTGCAATGCTCTGTGTCCTCTAGAAATGCCGATGTTGTTATTTCCAAACTGCAGGTTTGCTCTCCAGAAAGCCAGGTCTAAGATCTCATTCAAAGGAGCACATATACAGAGCAGCCTTCATTCTAGAGATGCATACTGCACTCAAATTCTATATCTGAGTGGTTTTCCTACCCCGTTATTTACCAAAGCTTCCATCAACTGGGTTTTGATCCTGACTGCTTGCACAAGATTTAAAGATGGTAGCAGATGAAGGAAGGGTCAACAAGAAAATAAAGGAAGGTCTCCCAGTTCGGAAAGATCATGAACACAGCCTCCAGGCACTGGGACACTCTTCATTTTGCCATGCTGTTCTTAATATTGGCTGCTCATTTTTTATTAACATTTCCATTCAGAGTCAAATGGGTATAATGCTCATTTTATGGGTGCCCTGCTTGAAAGACTTGTGGCCAGATTATTTACAAGTGAGCCATGATGGCTGGGGTGCAGCTCTGAATATGTAAAGCAATAAAAAGCTATTAAGTCCCTTGAACAAGTATTCCACAACTGTCTTTAAGAAAACAAAATGCTTCCAACGATTTTAGCTATAGTTTCTGTCTGCTTTCATTTGCCATTCTTAAAAAGGAGACAATTTTATTCTTTTACAAATGTTGGTTCACAGATGTTGTTTTTACTGTTCTATTGTTTAAGGACAATACTTGATCTTTTATTCATCCCAAGAACAATTAAATTCACAATATCTCACATTACATGAAGTTTCAATAATGCTAATGTAAACATGCATCTTCCTTGACACCTCAACATCTCAACAGCTTAGGCTTGATCCACACTGGATCCTCTTTTGACCACTGCTGTGCCAATCACAGATAAAATACATTTTCTATTTCTATCCCATGCTTGGTGTGGGCTTGTCTATAAAGGAGATTAGCTGTTGATTGCTTTTTGTTGTCTTTGTTGCATATGGCTTGGGCCATATGCAAGATATGAAAGAAATCGGTCATGATTGCTTTCTTGGTAGACTATTACAGTGTGGTTACACAACAGGGGCTGAACCAATTGTACAGCTTGTGGCTGCTGAAGGGCTGTCCCTGCTCCCTTGTCCTTCTTTGTCTGATCTCACCAGCTTCCTAAAGCTGGCCCCAGTTTTTATTCTCACCTGTAGATTAACTGATACAGCTCACCAAACCTGCAAAAAACTTGCTCAACAAAAGGAATACACACAAAATTTTTGATGATTTACTGATCTGAAATGGCTCAAAGGGCCAGGTGAGCATTATGGCTCTGAGAAGCAAAAGGGAGCAGAAAGCAGCACACCCCACCCAAGAGCAGGATCTGTCCCTGCCAGATCAGCTGAGCTGCCTAGTCTTGCCACACATGCTAAAACAGTCAGGCTCTCAATAAACACAAATGCCAAGATTATTTACAGAGTCTTCAAAGCCATCAAAAAATCACCTCATTAGAATCATCTTGAAATAGAACAAACCATGCAGCCTCTGGTGCACTATTAATGCTGTGCCATCTTCCCCTCCCCCACACCCAGCTAGGCCTGGATCCTTGGGTACTACTGCCAGAGCTGCCTGAAAGCCTTGTTCAGCTGAGCTCACTGCACAGGGTTTCCACACCAGCAGGAAATTCTGTCTTTCATGTTTAATTTCTTGTGGCTGACAAAAAGCTGGCAGTAATGCTGAATACGAGTGGTGTGACCTAACTCTGTGAGAGGTGGCAGTGCCGCCTCCCTGCTTGGTGGATGACGGAGATACGTTGTTTCCTAGATGACAGAATTAAGGTCACCAAATCCCGCGGCTGCAGCGAGTACAGGCTTGACATCTACTGCAATGGGCAACATCCACCCATGCAAACTGCCCCAATCTCTTTTCTACCTAGAAGGTGTGGGTGTTTGAAGAGGCAGGAGGGAAGGACCTACTTGGGAGAGAAGGAGCAGGGGCTAAATACTGAACTGAGGTTTGCTGGGGAAGGGATTCCTGCTCCATGAAATTTCCTGGAAGAAAGCAGCATGGCCAGAAGGCAGGAGGATGAGAGCTGGGCTCTTCAAGAGACTCCGCTGCAGCCATTGCAACAGCTGCTATGACAGCTCCCAACACCACAGCTCTTGTCCTCACTGCTGCAACGGTTACAGCAGGTCCAGCACTGGAGGCACTTTATTTTTGGTAGTGTGCCAGAATTTTCCTGAAGAATGAAAGCAGCAAAAAAGAACTAGTTCATTTTAACAGTTTATATCTCCTTCAAAGCTGAATCTAATTTAGCGGAACATAAAAAGGCACTCTGTTCTCTGATGGTGCTTTGCCTACCAAATGTCAACAGCCTACTGCAAACAATGGAAGTTTTAAGAGCTCCTTAGTGAAAGGTCACAATTTTGTATGGAAAATGCTAGGCTGCCTAAATACAAGGGTCAACACCAAATACCCCCCTAGTAATTTTTTAAAATCATGTATACAGGCATGTTTGTATTTTCCAGCAGACAGAGGGTCTGGCCAAATAAAACAACACCCATGCTTAGGTCATCCATGAGGACTAACTCTCTAACCTTGAACACATGAATTGCTGTGCGCACAGTCTCGATTTGTTCACTCTGTGATTACCAAGAGCTACTGACAACCCTGCACAGCAGCTAGGGAAAAAAATTCTCAGTGGAGTTCACAGGCTCTGAAGAAGGCACTGCAGGATGACACGTCTCACAAATGCACCCACCATGACTTAAAAAGCTTACTATGTGACCAAGAAGCCAGGATCTCCCATCACATGCCAGGTCATGCAAGAAACCTTCACCATGAACTGCTTATGCACATGCCATATGATGGATAGATACACACACACACACACACACTTCCAGTAATACCAGAGTATAGGAGCTATAGCATCTGTTTTATCTTAGTGCTCCATTCCCTGGAGTGAGTGACCTTGTATAAGCTTTTAGGGTTTTTTTTCTGTAGAGCAGGTAAATAAGAATCATCTCCTCTACTGCAGTAGCAGGGGCTATTGGAAATAACAGTTTTAAGAGGCATAAAGATATTAACAGACATCAGCTATGACCAGAACCCAATTTTCTTGCTTGAACATGATGTACCTCATCACAGATGCAAGGACATTCTGCAAGGAAAGGTATATGCATGCTGTGTGTTTCTTTCCACTCAGATGATGTGAAGGCAGCAGATTTTTCCAGCAGAGGCCATAACTACATTACATATAATAAATTTGAGAGATCTGGCACCAGAGAGCTTTTGCCTTCCAAGGCACTGACAGTTTGGTAGGGCCCCTCCTGTATGCTCTGTTCCAGCTGGCCCTGCCTCCTCTCCCTGTCTAGAGCTTTCAAAATCAGCTCAAAAACGTGCCAGACAACTTAACTCTAAAGATGCAAACAACAAGGAGTACGAGGCAAATTCGCTAAACGGAACAATGAAAGGTAATGTGAGACATCATGTGACAACCTCACATCTGTACAAGAGAACTCTGTATGCCCAAGCAGCTTTGTACTGGCCCTACAAAATTCACTTGAGACAAGTGCAGTGAGCTATCTAAACTCCGAAGGTGCCAAACAGTCCATTTGCAAAGATGGTCAAAATTCAAAATAGCCAGGAAACCAGCCTCCTGTGCGGGAAACCATTTCAGGTCCTCAGGCTTGAGATGTGTGAGCAAGAGCATTTCATATGCAGGACAGGTCCATGCTGCAGACAGTGTCCTTTACCCTAGAGCTTCCAACTCCAGGGAATACACTTTCAGCTGAGAACAGTTGGCTCCATCATAGTGCATATTAGTGAGTGCTTAGTCATAGCAACATGGGGCCTGCCAGAGCTACAATGCTATCAGTATGTGAACTTCTCACCTGAAGCTGGGTCACGTTTCTTCAAAATAGTAGGGCCCACCCTGCTACAGCCCAATTCAGCCAAGCTACACCAGCTTTGCTGACAGGAAAATAGAAGCATCAAGGATTTTATAAACCGAAGCATTACCATAGTTTACTAACGGAAGACAGTAAACAGCACCAAGGAGCCCTTAATAGGGTTGCCCTGTTGCCAAACAAAACAGGTTTTTCTAAGAAACTAGACTTTAAAAGGAAGCCACACAAAGAGCAGAGATTTCTAACAGGATTTACAGACCACAGCCATCCCAGCAAACAAAGCAATGAAGAACATAGTTTCTCAGTCATTTGTTACCCTCTTACTCACAAAGAAAGGATTTTCACATGAAATAGTGAGATGGGGTGAACAGTTACACAGGCTACCACTCCAGAGATCTTAACACCAGGCTACCCTTCCAGGTCTACACTTGCAGCTCCTTGTTCCTGCCTTGTGCCATCCCCAGAGGTGCGACTGCCCACAAAACCAGCATACATTCAAAATTCAGTTTGAGAGGACTCAGACATGTAGACTGAATCCATATAAAACTGGGTTATAAAAGGCACTCCATGTAATTTTACCCAGCCCTTATGCAAGTAAACCCAGCTACAGCACAGCACTGCTTCCTAAATGACATTCAGCCCAGTATCACTGCAGACCCTTCTACTAATTTATATGAAAACCTAAGTATTAGATAAATTTATGACCCTGTCATCGCTGCCTTCCACCAGATGGTCATTACAGAAGTTTCTGTGTCCCGTGGCATCAGCACTTCACTTTCGTAGAGCAAGACAGACAGTACAATAGCTGCTGACAGCTGCAGCGGCACAAGCACCCTCGTGCAGAAGTACCATGGTCCCCAATGTAGCTGTGCAGACAAAGCAGGATGTTCAAGCAGCACAGAGCACACAAGCCCTTTGCAAAAGGCTGATTCCAGAAATTGCCCTGGGGAAGCACACCAGTATAAACAACAGTGCCTCTTCTAACTCCAACCAGTACCAGCAAGAAGAAAAGTCCTGCCCTGTGACAGGGCTGGAGCGCACACTCATCACTGGAAGAGCTTGGAAGCAAGAATCAAAGAGGCCACCTTGTGTCAGAATGTTCTCCAATACCGGCACGTGGGACTTGTTATGCGTAATCAGTGGCCAGTACTAATTAGAGATGAAAAAACTCAAATATATCTTGATATCCAGAAGACAGGACTTTGTCATTCAGATGTCCAAGCCACTCAGCAGGGTCCCTTTCAGAAACCTTCCCATTGCTGTACTTCAGGCCAGACTCCATCAACAGCTGCAGGTCAGAGCTTCTTTTTCTACCATGTTATTTACCTACTTCCCTTAATACCTAACGAGTAGTTTTCTGCCATTGCCAATATTTTTGTATCATAAATTACTTGTGTATTTAAATTTATCTGCTGGCAAACAGACTTAAAATTCTACCAAATTCTTAGTTGAGGAAGCACTTAGTCTAGCTTGTTATTGCTTTAGCCTCAAACTATATGCTCATGGAGGTGTTTTGCACTCTTGACACCATAATGAAGTTGGATGAGAAATTATATCTGCTGAGATATTTTAGGAAGTGCAAAGTGCCAAAATGTTACCCCAGAGGGCAAGATCTGAAGGATACATGAGCTTCCAAAAATATCTGAGCTCCCAGAGCTGTGTTTCTTGGGTCATACAAAGCAGTGGTCTACCACAAACATACACTATCAAGAACCTCGCAGTAGATATATGAATTATGCTTAGAGAATGAAAAGGATCACATTACCTCCATTAAAATCCAATCTTTTTAAAAAAAATGTAATTTCGACACCTCTAATAAACAAAGTTATTAATAACTTCATTAACTGAAAGTTACTAAATGTGACAAAATGGTCACCTTTTATACAAACCAGCCATACGTTATTACTGCTGTAGCTGATAATGCGTAAAAACCCTTTATCAGCTGGGCTGATTATGTTCTCCACCAGCAGCATTTAACAGCCTTCAATTAGTAGTCATATAGTGAGCATGTTTTAAAGAAGGCAGTAGCTTCCTCTGAAGCCAGAGCCTGAGAGAATGCACACCCTACACTGTGCTATCCCACCTTCATCTGCAATTGTCATCAATATAGTCCTTATCTTTATGTTACGCTATCTCCTTTATTAAAAATAGTTGAAGATTCTTGAGCAAAGAGCATTTCATCATGGTAAATCCTGAGAAACATCAATTCTTACTCCTCATACTGTTGCTCTCATAACGGATAAGGATTTAGTGCACTGACACCCATATGAACTCTTTGCTTGTTTTTGTGGGAGCAATTCACGATTCAGCTTGAGAACAGATGGATTTACCTCCTGCAGGCACTCAAACCCAACCTCCACCTTCTTCAGGAGACTCTGAAGTTCATCTGACACTGAAGTCCCAAAACTGACCAAAGTATTCCAGCCAATTTTATACTGGGAGGAAAGCTGCTTCTTGAAGCCTAAGAGGGAAGGACTGAAGCTATCAGCCATGAGGTGCAAGTACAGACACTACCACAGCACCAAGCCGAAAGGGCTGGAAAGATCCTGAGGGGAACAGTAAAAAGGCAGGGGACAGCCCACCAGCAGTTAAAGAGAAGACCATTGCCACCATGTCAAAGTCCTTACACACACTAGGCCAAAGAATGTCCCTCAGAAGCTGGATAGTAAGACTTTGAAAAGAGTTCCTAACTTGTTTTCAACACTGATGGCAACTCCTCCACTCCCTGGTAAGTTGTTTCATTGTATTAAATTAGTTTAAATTACTAAGAATTTTTCTCTCATTTCAAGGTTAATTGTGTTAAATCCTAGCTTCCAACTGGAAAATCTTATTATGACTATAAACAAGACCTAACCCCCTTATTAGCAAGTATCAACCATGCATAAGCACCTGTACAGAACAGACCTGTCATCTCCCAACCTCTCGAAGAAGCTGAATAAATCACATACCCGACATCTTACATGGCTAAAAAGCCACTCATCTTCCCAAGCCCTAGATTATTATTTTTTTTGGTCCTAAACTGATCTCAGAACTGAACAAAATTAGGCAGCCACTGACTTTTCAACTTTAAACATGAGCAAAATCACATCCCTCCTGCAGTCCGATACCCACTTTTGAGTTGCTGAAGCAACTATCTTCAATGATCACTGGAGTACTCCCCTAAATCAGTGTTTTCCAAAGAAAACTCTCCATCCTACAAGCACAGCCTGGTTCCCACATATTCAGTACTCTGCACTGAGCTGCATCGAACACTTTTTTGCTGGATTTGTCATCAGTTAACCAGGCGTTTCAAGTAATTCTCTAACAGTAACCTTATCTTTCTGTTTCCTCCTCCTCCTCAAATAGTTTTTTAACCGTAAACCTTACTGTCAAGATTTTAATAGTACTGTCTCCATGGGTTGATGCAGATACTGAACAGGACTGCAACTGAAACAGATCCCTGGGGAAACTGACACTGACATCTCCCCAACATACTACTTTCTATTAGCAGGCACTGAAGACTTTTTTAATCCCTCTAATGTGTGCTATGTTTGAGGTAAATATTTTTTTTCTTAAAAATCAACATTGGTCACTTGGACAAATTCAATTGGTTGAGCAATGTTCAACTATTATCAGCATTGCTTTGTACAATCTTGTCAAAATGCAGACAAATAATGTCTTGTCTAAGATAATATACATCTTACAAAGTCATTCTGAATAGATATTAAACCATTTCTTCATATTCTGATTTTTTAAAAACTATCCTAAATTCTTTTTATCTTAAGGATCAACATACGGATAGATAGTTCGTAGCTCTTTGGGTCATCCCCCTCAATTTTTTCAATAGTGAAACCTGGTGGGCTGCGTTGCAGCCTTCTGCAACTCCCCTAGCTTACAAGAACTGGCTAAAAATTAACATTAATGAATAAAAGAGTTCCTTGCTTTGGCTATTATCTTTGGATGTACCTTATCTAGATCTACTGTTTTTTAAATATTAGCAAACACTGTCTCAACCTCCTTTGTTATACAGAAAACCAGATATGGTACAAATATCTCCTCTTAAATCATAAACACAGCAAGTTTGTGGTTTGTGGTTGGTTTTTCTGTTTGGTTTTTGTTTGTTTGTTTTGTTTTAGTTTGCAGGGTTTTTTCAAGAGAGAACACAACTGTTCCGAATTTTGTATTGTACCTACACCTAGACCCTTTCTGTTTGCATATAAAAAAAATATATGCGTCCTCCTCTGAACCTGCATCACCAATATCTCCATGATTAGCACAGTTCCTTTCTCACCTGCTTCATTTAAGTTTGCAATTATATTTGCTGCCATTTATTTCCTCCTCCTCCTCTTCTTCCCCGTTTAATGTACAGAATGCTTGAGGTTTTATTAACACCGTTTCATCAACTGTGGAATCATGCCTTTTTGGCTATCAGTATGATTTTGTTGAATACTTTAGTTTCCAGTAACACTTCCCTTCTACAGGTACCTTCCCAGACAGTTATCCTGCCAATTGTTTAAACTCAAAGAAACAGACTCTTCTAAAGCTCCTTATATTACTGCCTGATGCCATATTCTGTTTGCGCAAAGCAAATACAGACAAATAACAATCACTGGTACCTAGGCAACCGTGGGATTTCAGGTCAGCTATTAACTCTTCTTTATCTGCTAGAACAAGGTCAACTATTGATTTATTCCACAGTGGGTGCAGAGCTGTGTGCATTAAAAAATGACCTATTCCTTCTAGAAGCTTTCTGGAAGTCTTTTTACTGGTATCATGAAATGTCAAGTAAATATTACCTGTTTTAAACAGCCTATTTTATTTGCCTCCCTATAAGAAGCATATACATAAGGAAATGTTTGTTCCATTCCTGAGGATATCTCGGGGATCTGTTGGAAACACACAGTAGGCAAGAGATGGTTTGAAACTCAATTTGAATTTGTCAGGAAATCCTTATGTCTGCAGCTCTCTCAAACTATGAAGGTTTAGAAAGCATTATGTAATATCCATTTAATCACACATGGGACAACATGTCTGAAGACCACCTCTGCTCAAATCTGGATGAAAGCATTAGCTAACGTTCTGTGCCCCAGGACTGGGCTGACCTCTCACATGCTGTTCCATCCTCAGGGGACTTCTTTACTCCCTCCCTAGCATCACATTTATTTCTTCCTCCATGGCTTTGCTGTCTACCCAATTCCTCTCTTTGTACAGTAGCTTGAGAAAATCACTCCAGGCAAGGATTTTGAGTCTCTCAGATATGACGTTGAGGAGATGTGACCTGACATACAGAAGGGAGAGGGAGAAGATGGGGGTTACAGGCTAGCCACAGCTGAAGACTCAGACAACCACGAGTCCCCTGTAGGAGAAAGGGTAGGTTTCAAGTGAGTCACCCAAGGGAAAGCATCCTGATCCTGAAAAAGAAATAGGAGCAAGGAGGATTCAGAGAGAAACGTGCTCCTGCTTGAGGCTCTGAGCATGCTGAGAGAAGCAGCACTGAGAGAAAAACAGATGTGCAAGAACCATTGATTATTTCCTTGGCAAAGAGCAAAGTTTTCTATTACAGGAAAATGGCACATGGGAGGTTTTTGTGCTCCAAAAGATGAATACTCTTCTAGTAGGCATACCTCTCAGCAAACACAAGGCCAGGTGAACTAGCAAAAGGTTTTATAGGCAATATGTCATTTACTCCACTTAAAAATCACACCACTATGCTAGAACTTCAGATTATGTTTAGGGAGAAAAAAAAAACAACCAACAAACAAATAACGAATAACTTGAGGAACAACCAGAAACTAACTCATATAGCATATCTCCACACCCCTTCTATGTACAAATGGCACTATATGGGCACAAAAAAGGATAGAAAACTTTAATGCAAGCAGTTAGGCTTCATTTTCCACAAGTCACTTCTCAGGCCAGCAGTTCATTCAAATTGCCTGGGTCTCCCCATCGGCAAAGCAGAGGTGAGAATCACCAGGACAGCGATGTTCTTGTCACTTCCGTATCATACACGTCCCCCACACCAGGAGCACAGGGAGGAACAGCATCAAGGTGAAAGAGTGTGGAAGGGGCCAGGTGTCAAGGCAAGCACCGGTCCCACGGGAAGGGGCAGAAACAACGTGGAACAATTTACGTAAGCGATGCAGCTCCCAGGAGAGGGCAGCAGCAGTAGCACAGAGCAGGACGTGCTAAATACAGATTGTAGCAGGTGGTCCAAGAACTGGCTGTGATTTCAGCAACCAGTTTCTCCAAACCGGATGGAACTGCCTACTGCACAGCCCTGCAGCAGCAAAAAGCAAGCTAAAAAACACAAAAGCAGAACAGGCGACCGAGAAGATTCAGCAATCACAGATTGCCAGGAGATGAGTTTCATGCTGAAAACACACCCACAGATGTCAAGAGTGTGACAATTTAACGTATGAACAATGCAGAAGCAAACCCAGGCTTCTTGCAACAGAATCACAGAATCTTAATTTTACCTGGAACCTACTTCCAGAGGTCATTTAGTGCAACCCCTGCTCAAAGCAGGTCTATAGAGATTCTGATTGGCCAGGCTGTGTCCAGTCAAGTCAAATACCTTCAAGGATGGAGGTTTCACAACCTCTCTGGGCAGCACGTTCCACTATTTAACTACCCTCATAGAAAAAAAAAATAAAATCCTGATACCTAATAGAAATTTCTCATGTTCTAACTTGGGTTTGTTGTCTCTCATCTCATCATTACACACAACCACAAAGAATCTGGCTACATCATCTCCATATCCTCTGATTAGGTAGTTGCAGACAACAAAAATATCCCCCCTCTGCCTCCTCTTTTCGAAGCTCAATAGGCCCAGCCTTCAGACTCCGCTCACATGCCACATTGTCCACTCCCCTGACAATCTTAGTGGTGCCCCCCGGGGGCCTGCTCCAGTGTTTCACTTGGATGAAGTGTACTTCTTGTACTGGGGAGCCCACACTCCACACAGTATTACAGATGCAGTCCAACAGCTGTTGAAGACAGGGAAAGGATCACTTCCCTGAGCCTGCTGGCTACCCACTCACACAGACCAGCGTGCAGTTGGTTGCCTTTGCTGCGAGGGCACACTGTTGCTTGTGTTCAATTTGTTGTCCATCAGGACCCCCAGATTTTTTACTGCAGAGCATCTTCCTAGACAACTGGCCCCCAGCCTGTAATGCTTCAGGGGTTATTCCCTCCCACACGGAAGGCTTGAAACTTACTCTTTTTGAGTACTTTAAGATTCCTATCTGCCCATTTGCAGCCCTGCCTTTCTGCATTTTGGCCACTGCTCTCCATTTGGTCTCAGCCACAAAATAGCTTCTTATGGACAGAAAAAGCTTCATGAACAAGGAGCAAAAATCTCTCACAATATATAGCAACTGGGACTCTTGTTGAAGACCATCACTGAAATTTTTATCATTCCTGCACATTTTGCTCACTTTATACTGTCCAAGCTATGAACAGGTAAGCCAAATTCTTCTCTCATTTATAGCAGCCTAAGATTGAAGTCCATGAATTTGACACATTTAAAATACTGTAACACTACTCTATACATGAGTGTGTATATGCATGCATACACACTGACACAGATGGCAGTTCGGACCAAGGTATACACTCAAAGCCTAAGATGGCAAAAGGAACTTTAGCTGCGGTCTCTCCTGACTTGAGTCCGCTGCACTGCATCTTAAACAGGCAGCAACTGTTAACTTCATAAGTAGTAAGAAATACTACCATATGATTATATCAACAAGTGAAATATTCCTGATGATGATGACATATAGATAACTTCACCTGAAGGTAAGGTCGCGAAGCATCTAGCTCATTTATCTGTGTTCACATGGAATGAGTCACCTATACTCAAGTGAACAAACTCTTCCTCAAAGACCTTATAAAGCGAATGACGAACAGCGTACAAAGATTAGCTAAGACAAACTATTTGGTCAAAAGAAACAGAATGTGTATCATACACAATGTAAAATACCATCTGACTTGCACTAGCTTTTCCACGTGCAATTGCTAGTTGGCCAATTCCTTGCAGCCATTTTTCATCACCAAAGTGGATCATGAGGAAAGACATAAATATTTCAAAAAGTTTCTAAGCAACTGAAAAACAGTGCTTTGCAAGGGATATATTAAATCAATGTTTAAATCTAGTCTCTACTGGGAAATAATGTGAAGTTTCATTTTGGGTTTTTTTTTTCCAAATCAATTGTTAGGTTACACTGAACATCTTGATATGAACAGTTACAGTTTTCATGTGTATTTACCAGCCGAGGTAAACGCTACCAATTGTCTTAAGTCCTGCAAATATTTTACAGCATGCTGACTAAATTGAGGGGGAAGGGCTTTTTGTTCACATGAATATACCAGCACCACATGTCCCGCCTGTGGGGAGGGAGAATCTGCCATGCCTTAAAAGGCACTGATAACTTACCCCAAACATCTGCCGAAGGTCAGGATCTCGAAAGCGGAAGGGAATGTTAGACACATGAAGTCGTTTTGGAGTGGATTTGCTCTCAGTATTCTCACTGCTCTGTGTCTGTGATTGCTGTCCATCTGTCTGTGCCCCTCCTTCTGTCTGCTGAAATCAGAAAAACAAAAGTGTGTGCACAGATACCACACATATTCCTTTCACATGCTTTGTGCATCCCTTTTTAGGTATTAGTACTACACCTGCAATCTAGCACTTGACAATTATTTTGATAAAGCTAGTAATGCTTAATAATTGATCTGTTGTTCTTCCCCTCCTTTTCCATGAGTAAACAGTAATGAGATCTCAGCCTCCCTCCCCTCATATCAGCTTTTTAGCTTAGTAGATTTGCCTTTGGTTTTCTTAAATTGCTTCTCTCTCTTCACCTGTTCTTCCTCACTTCAGCTGCCACCATATGAAAGCTCTAATGAAGAGGCGGATCTTTCATATCCTGAAGCCAGGAGGTTGTACCACCACTCCAATCTCATGTGGCAGGATGTTCATGAAATCATCAAAATCCCACAGCTGAAGTGGCAGCTCTTCACTGGGCCAATACCAGAAATGCATCCCCAGGCAAAACGGCATCTGCTCTGTCAAGCTCCTTTCAGACAAACATTACCCCAAAAGAAGTTCTATAATTAAATGGTAAAATCCATATACGAACAGCTTACGGATGTCTTTAATTAGCCTTTCTCCTACATTGAAAGGTCAGACCAGGGACAGGAAACAGTCATTACCACCACAGGACTTATAAAAACTCCAGGTGTTACTTTCTGCTACCAATTCTGCAGCTAAAACGAGAGTATTTGTTCCATCGTTTCCAAGCACTGACTGGTACAGCAAAGCCAGATAAAGGGGTGGGCCAGGGGTGCTTGTGCACAGAAAAAGTACAGCAAGAAGGCAGAGGAATAATGGAGACCAGTGTGCCAGAGGAGAGGCCTAACATCCCCGTGGAGATGATGGGCAGAAAAGAAAGGAACAGAACCTCAGCCACTTGTGTTTGGCTTATGCTAAGAACTGGTGAAATCTGAGCACAGCATCAAATATAAAGGCAAGACCCCTGTGCAAAATGGCTTCATGAGAAAGTGGTATTTTTCATACTTTACTCAGAAATATGACCTCAAAACCACAGAACTACAGAACAAAGTAGACTATAAATTGGTTGAGTGTATTGCTCTGTCCCTTTCCAAGAGCAAACACTGACAGGCTGAGGTATTCAAAGAGCACCCACCCACCCACCCAGTCTCTTGCTGCTTACCTCAGCCTCCTAGGAATCATGCTTTGACCACCTGTGTGACGCACTTTGAAGTGTCACTTCATTTCTTTAGATACCAACCTGACTACTTCTTTAACCCATCAAGTGAAAAGAAGTTCTACGAGAAAGCACAGACCCCGTAATCGTCAGGGCCAGCCTTTAGGCACCTTTAAGAATACATGCAGGCCTTAAAAATAAAGGTTTAAGAGTAAAATTGGTTGGTTTTATTCTGCTTTGGGGTTTGTTGTTGGTTGCTTTGGGGTTTTTTTAATCCCTCCCTGTTTTTTCATACACAGTTTATGTACCAAAGAAAAAAAAAAAACCTCAGGGGAGCTGCCCACACTGATGCCCCAGCCACTGATTGGACTTGCTAGACTGCTCTGCATCTCATTCAATACACAACAGTTCACAAATATTTGGAAAGCAGCACCTCTTCACAGATAATGTTGCCAGTTTAGTCTTAAGAGAGCTTCTGGCCAGAAATGTCTCTTGCGGACATGACCTTGAACTTGCACATTGCTTGCTCTTGTCTCAGTGCTTTAGAACCAAACAGTTAGTACTGGGATCTTGTCACGCTGAGTGAAGCGGTGGCAGCTTTCAATTTTATTTTAGTAGGGCTGCACCAGCAGCACAAAATATGTTTGATCTGGTCAATATAAATTAAGCTGTGGTAGTAAGAATGAAGATTCTTCCTTCATAGAGATACTGCCCTGCAAGTACCTCTACTTTCCAGAGCTGTGCAAGTCTCAGGAGAAGCCTAGCAGGAATAAACATTTTTATTTGGCTAAAACTCATCCATCCCTCAAACATCAAATTTTCATGAACCACCTCAGAAACCTCCATTTTATCGTATCTAAAAAGCTGCCTCCTCCTCTCCAAGCTCCCTTCTTCTCCTACCCTCACCCCTATGACAAAATGCATCTCCAAATGTACAGAGAGTGCACCCTAGGGGAAGAATCAATGCAGCTGGCTTGTGATTAAATCACACCATGCTATCTGGTAGTTTATTTTTATGACTCCATCAAAGTCCTTTGCTCCTCAGGGCAAATCTGTCCAAGAAGGACAAGACATAGGAGTAGCCTATCCATCACCACTGTACACAACACCTGTGAGTGCTGCAAAATAACTCCCTAAAATCATCAACACTTCTGCTAAAAGGGATCTCTACAATCCATTTTGGAGCCCTGCTAGTGCAATTTGTCACATACAATGTTTTCTATGGCTATGCATGGAATTGGCAAGCGAGCAAACACCCACGCACACAGGTGCAACCTCAAACATATACACTAGTGCATCTTCTGCAGTGTGAATGAGGAAAGGCACAGACTCTGAACAGTGATGACAAAAATGTTTTAGTCTTTAAATTCAAATATAGGTTGCACAGGACTGGATCTGCAGCTTCCACAGGGGCGGAAGCCAGGGAGGTCGTTTGCACTCCTCTCCCATCCATTCATTTGCAGGCAGAGGGCAGAACTCCTTTCTTACCAAGGGTGTGATGCATCATGTACAGTGGCCTGCTCAAAAACACTCACAGCTGTTTCTGCATATGGCAGACTGCTGCTGCCACACAGGAGTCATTTTGTAACACGTGAGATGTGTACAGTAAGACAAATGCTTCAAAGATGAGAAATAATAGAAGGAACATGGGATCTCAGTCCACTCTCACCCTTTTGACTACATAAGAGTCCCCAAATGCTTTTCAGGCTTTCACATACCCTTATTTTTCAGCAGTAGTTTAACATTAAATACCTTTTTTCTCTGGATACTGTAGCTCCCTCATTTCTATTGTCCATGGCCCTAAGGTAAGATTTGAACTTTCAGCTACTATAACATTAGCTCAATACATCTGTCTACTGCCACACATTCAGCTACAACATAAATGAAAGAAATAGTCTCCTCAGATCTTGCTTGCTTTTTTTTTTTTTTTCTCCTTTCCCCTGTTATAGTTATTCCTTGCCTTAATTCATTAGGAAAGAGATGAAAGGAAGGGCCTGGAGCCTGTTCTCAGGCAGCACATAATGGAGACTGGCAACAGTGCTACCCTGACCAAGCCAGATGATAAAAGCCTGCATTTCACCGAGTGCTCACTCTCCACCCTCAGTCCTTCCCCACACCAAGTTTCAGCTCCTTCCCTCTGGCCTCATGTCAACACTTCACAGCAAAAAGCCAGCCCTCTCCCTTTGCTACAGGCGGCAATTCAGCTCAGAAGGGAGCTAATACATGTTCCCTAGGACTTAATATTTGTCATCAGGCAACACAGAGACATGCTGCGGCAAAGATACCACGTTTAGAAGCAGTATTGGATCCACCTCACCTCCTCAGCATAGTCTGCATAGCATATACTTATGCAGGAGATAATGTCATTCGTGCCTGCACATGCAAGCTTTGAGCTCTGTTCAAGGTCACTGAGAAATGCATCAGAGCTCAGGACACGTGCACTATGTGATTCACTTTTAACTATTTGCTGCCTGTGCCCCCATGCCGGGTCCTCCCTTACACCCACCAGCAGCAAGGAAACCCTAAGCAAGAAGTCAACTGCAAAGAGAAGCATGGATGTATACATGTGCATGTATGCATGTAAAAGGGGAGAAGGACAGCTGGTAACACAAGGGTGTTCTGAAGGGTCTGGGGACAGCTCTACAATCATCTTCCCACCTCCAGACTAGCCTCCTGTCCTAAAGCAGCTGGTGAACAAGTAAAGCTAAGGATTTCTCCTTGGAGGGAGGGAGACAGGGGCTCCAGTGCCACCTGAGCTCTAAGCAGGTCTCCATCTGTATGGCCAGACAGGATGGCCAGGCAGAGGGCTACCTTCCTGACGAGCCAAACACTAATGTGACAGGTCACCACAGAGACTATTAATACCCAGCACATTCTGTTTCCATCTCCCACTTGCTTCTAGAACTGGAACTGCTTCAGGTCCAAGTTATAGAAAAGCAAAAAACATCCCCCCATGTCCTCTCCTCCAGGAAGCAGTCAGTCCAGAATGTTGTGAATCATAATGAGGAGGTTAAGAGTCATAAATCATTGCAAACAAAATATTTACAAAATACAAACTGTAACCAATAACTATATTTAACAGGAGACTTGGGTGGCTTACAAAATGTGGGAGACAGACCACGCTCGCTCCACTGCTTCTAGACCAGTCTTGGTTTGGGAAAAAAAAAAAAAAAAAAAAAAAAAAAGGGAAAGAAAAAGACCTTGTTTGTTGTCAATCAAGAGCTCGAGGAACTGTGTAGAGGCAAGGACTGAAAGCTATGACTGGCAGAAGGCAATCTTCCCACCACAAAGGAGAGTGCAGATGTGGGAAGATCTCTGCAACTTCTAGCGAAGAACCCAAGTCAAAACAGCCTGCCAACCACCAATGAACAGATATCCACTAAGCAGGTTCCACGGAAAAATGAATGAAGAGTTAGGCACTACACACAAAACCCCTCTCCTGCCCCACCAGAGTCTACCAGAGTAGGACTAAGATCCTACACATCCAAGAGTAAAGAGCACAGGAACCTCTGCTGCTTAACCAACATTTGTTTAGTAGACAGAAGACCACAGGGCTAATAATCACTTTTCAACAGTAGTAAATATAGTTTCAGAGCTCTATCCATACACTTATTTTTCAGAGATACCAGCAGTGTTATAGCAAAAAAAACCAACAAAAAAAACCACAAAACCAAAAACACAACCTGGGCTATACTACAGGCACAATTCACAATGTGTCCAAGCCCTTCATATGCCAAAAACCAGACAAAAAAAACCTGCTAAGGATGTACCAAATAACTTCTACTAGGGCTTTTAACTATTTTCAATATAGTCAGATTAATCTAGTGCGTATTTTTTCTGATTGCTGGTTACCAGTTTTCAGACATACTGAAGCTTAAGTCATTTTGTTCACTTTCCTCACTAAATGAGGATAGAACCACCTGAAGTCAGAACACAAACCAAACATATGAAAGCACATAGGAAGCTTTGCTACCTACCCTGCACAGCAAAGACATCTCTGATGTGTCAGGTAACGTTCTGCATGTAGCGATATTTATGATTGTTTTCCTGAGCAGTATTTTTTCACAGGATTCTTTGGTGGGTTTTTTACTTTTTTTTTCCCCCCTTTTTTTCTTTCAATAAAGTGGTGAAATGAAGCCCCCTGAAGGGCCTGCTATTCTGGGCAAAACGTCAAACCCTTTGTGAGCAGTTCCAGCTCATTCCTCCAAATACAGGGATGCCCTGACATGGTGAAGGAGGCAGCAAGACTTCCCAATCTAGTGGTCACCCCTGGACTGCTCCATTGACAGTGGCAGAACAACAGCCACACAGTGACAAACAAATCCATCCAATACACTATCTTCTTTCTGACAGCAGCCAAATCTGTGGCATCTGTGGAAGAACATATGAACAGGGCAAATGTTCCATGATATTTCTCTAGCACAGCCTCCAGCAAACTTAGCCAGTTGATGTCTTGACTTCCACAGCATCCTGTGGACAAGAGTTCCAATGCTAAATTCCTCATTTTGTGGAAAAAAAACAAGAAACAAAAACTTTTTTTCCCCATACATGGCACCCAATTATTTCCCCGAGTGCATTCTAGTAAATGAAAATGGGAAAGTTCCCTATTTTATTTCCCATACCATTCAATATTCTATGTACTCATCATATGCCTTCATTCCTGTCAGGTCTTTTCTTAAGTGAAGATTTCATTTCTTCTCATAAAGAACCTGCTACATCCCTTTCATCACCACTATTAGCCTTCCCTGTGCTACTTCTGCGTATGTCTCAAAGGTTACAGCAGATCTAGAAGTACCACAGCTGTATACTCTAACATAATGACATTTGTTGATTTATTTCCTATTTCTCTTTCAAAATCATTTTTAAATCTGCCTCACTAGACAAGTCTGCAAGTGCTGACAATAATCTGCCTCATACTCAAAATCATAAAATAATCTGTTTCATACTCAAAGCAAATTCCTGATGTTAAATGTCAGTTTGCTACCTCAAGACAGCAATTTCCAGACTGAGGTGGCCAATCAGCGCTAGCTACTTACTTGAAACTAGCTCTTCCTTGTGTTTACCTGCTCAGCAGTATCAAAAGATAAGTGAGGATATTCATTAAACATGTTCCTCACCTGAAATACTTCACACGAACAATTGCTTTAATTACTGAAGTGATGAAAAATAATTACAGAGAAAAATTCTGCAATCTCAGACTATGCAAAAAATATCTAAGGGGAAGTCATCATTATAACGTCACCCATGTGTTACAAAAGTCAGTTGAGGAACCCTTGGTGCTGTTGGCTCCCTTCTTTCCAAACCCTCGCTGGATGTGTGGGGCACAGCCAGATTATCGAGCAGCTTCCCTACTCACTTCTGAACACAACACATAAGGGTTCCCCACCACAGAAGCATCTTCTTTAAGAAATCAGAAAGGCAATATCCCTTTGTGATATAGCAGATCAGCTGAATATGTTTCAGTACAGCTCATCCAGAGGCCAAGATACATGATGCTCTGTAATTAAATAATGCTTTATATTGGTTCATTGACAACATAACACCAAGGCGACAGCACCTGCCATTTTCACACAAAGTAATTTACATAAACTTATTCCTCTACTTCCATACCTCCAGCTGCATTCCATAATTTATACAGACACACAAATTCTTCCCTCTGACATTAACAAGAGAAACGAGTTGAATAATCAGCTCAGAGTATTAAGTTCATTGCATTTACTATCAAGCAAGCTTTTTTAGTTCAGCGGATGATTAATCTTCCCTCTGCAGGTAGAGTACCAGGAGATGCAGAGAACTGACAGTTGCTCTCTGCTTCTGGCCATGCACTCCATACGCTTACCTTGCAACAACAGCATTTGCTGGATCCTTCCAAGAGCTGCTCTAATTCATTAACCCAGCAAAAGAACTGGACAGCCTTCTGCCAGGTCAGTGAATTAAAGTAGCTCATGTTAAGGAATGCCAGAGCCAGTAAACAGGAGCGGGAGTTAGTGCTTGGAGCCAGAGCTCTCCTTTCTGACAGCAGTGAAATCTTCAGATCAGATCAGCTGCCAGAGGTATTGCAGCCTAATTAGCATCTCCACTTGCAGCTATCTGTGCTGGGTGTCTCCATTAGGGATAAGAGCACTAATGTAAACCAAGAAGGGGGAAGGGGAAAGAAACCAGGCGACCCAGCACCATAAAAAGTGAAATGCAGAGCGTCAACAGTTTAAGAGACAGGCTACAACAGGCAGACCAAGTAGGCCAAATATGGTCTGGTACCTCAGCCTATTTTTAATCCAGGTCTTTCAGCTGTGCTTTGGGACAGTATCAAAGAGAAAGGACAGATGCTTGGAGATGAAGGCTGGGAGACCCACATGCCAGGCAAGAAACAAAGCCCCGCAGATGAGACTTGATCCGAAAATAAAAGATTCCAAAATATTAAGCTCTTTGTATTACACCACCTATTGTGCCAATTTCTTTTCCATGCCCTTGCTTTGAGAGCTTTGAATGCTTTCCACTACACTCAGACTTCTAGAACCAAGCTCATCCTTAGCTGATGACACCAACTAGTCATTCCCCTTTGCTCAGGGCTTTTAGACTGCATAGGAAGGCATGGACTTTGACTTCAGGTTTTGGGTTTTTTTTTGTTTTGTTTTGGTTGTTTGTTTTTTTTTACTTAAGTTCACTGCTGATGTTTGACCTCAGGCTTCCAGACCAATGTCTACAAACACAGACACCACCATTAATCCCAAATCATTCAATCTGACTTGTCTACCACAATCTGCCAAGTTTTTATGAAAAGATGCTCCCACTCAATGTGTTAGGGACCCTGTATTAGACCCCATTACATTGCTGCATAACATCTTTCTTACCAACCAGATAACCAGATTCTCTGTTACTTCTGCAGTTATCCTAAAGGCTACCAGCCTAAGCACACCTTTCATACCTCTCTCTATCCTCCCAACTGGACCAAGAACAAGCCTTGTTCTTAAAAGCAAGGAGAGACCTTATCCGTCTGACTGAAGGAATTCCTGAACCATCCCACAGGAGCACAGGCTTCGAGTCAGCAGCTAAAAAATCCACCGGCTGTTCGGTCTGGAGTATCACCTTCACACACGTGATGGCAGCTGCACTTGTCAGTCACATAATGGGAGGGAAGGATCATACATCACCTGCGACAACTTTTTGCTCTATTAAAGTTGTTTGAGCAAGACAACAAAACAGTGAAAGGAAAAGATGCCTTAAAGCGTAGCAGTCTAGTCCACATGGACTGAACATGTGTATCAAACAAGCAACACCAGCGTGTGATGGACAAGATGCTTGACATTTCACCTTGAACAACTACAGCTAATAACAGACCCATTCTGCTGTATTTTAATAGCATGCTTGAGCCCGAGTAACTACTGAGTCTTCTTCCTTCCCCTAGTTCCTACACCATTAATCAGTACACTGAGAAGAAAAAAAAGTTACAAGCAATTACATCCCAAGGCAGCCCACAGAATCAAAATAACTTCATACAGAAGAAGTCCTAGACAGAAAGACAAAGGGAGTCAGAAAATCCAAGACCTGCGCCTGTGAAAGTCTGGCATGTGAAAGGCCCTTGGCCGAGGTGCCTTCCCCCTCCCCCTGGATTTCTTCATGTGCCACCATCTGGATGCTCTGGGTTTGATCATCCCAACCATAGCAGCAGCAGCAACTTGCTCATCTGCGCCCTTACCCTCTCCCAGCAAGCTGCGGTCTGCAAAGCCTGACTCTGCACGCTCAGCTCGCACATCTTTAACCATGTCAAATGGTCAGGCCAGACATGCCCACCTGTTCCCAACAGCCAGTACAAGCCTTAGGTGTTATCCAGCCTGTTTCTCAGATAACCCCTGCCAGTCAGGCTCCCTCTGCAGCTTCCTGGCAACACTGCTGCCTCCCAGCAGTCTCCCAGCAACGCTCCCTCCAGCACAGATGGGCTCCCAGTCCCTCCCCACAAGCTAGCCAGCCTCCTCGCAAGCTGTGGGCTCCAAGGAGCCAGCATTAGTTGACAAAACACAGAGCCTGGCCCTGCAGCACCACAGGGATGGCTCCTAATATGGAAGAAGAGCAGGAGGGCTGGCAAAAGTTTACATCCAAGGTCAAGGCTTACATCGGTTCCATTAAAAAGGAACACTCTTAAGCTCTGGGCAAGGATGGAAACAGCTAAAATACACGGGGAAAATCACTGCCCTGTTTTATTTCCCATTTCCAGCTTTCCCAACAAACCAACAGTTCTCAAGATAGCTGTTTGCTGGAGATGGGCAACCCAGATCTTATGGGTTGGAACGACACTGGACGATCTTGCACTAAAATGACAACTTGCATTTCGGCACACCGCACCAGCTGTAAGTTTTATTCCCAGCCTGATCTCCTCATCTACATTTGTGTTTGCCAAGTAAGGCACCTGAAGTTCCTTTTACAGACTTATTAATGTACTTTACAGGATCTGTAGTCTTTTTCTTCTTCAAGATGCTGAAGTTGTGGTGCTCCCAACATGAACTCAAAGATACCTTACGAAAGTCATAACCGGTGGTGTCAACCATGCAGCCACTGCCCACTGCAGAAAAAGCAGAGGCACACACTGGGAACCATACACACTCAAGCTGGCACTATCAGTTCTTCCAATCGTTGGCAGTGAATTCAGTCAGTACTTAGAGGGGGGGAAAAATAATCTCTATGAGCCAAACGCCCAACTACAAGTAAAACTGAAAGCATTAACAGATTAAATCCGCCCCTGAGCAACGAAGGCTCTCACCATAAGGCTCTTTATTAGGAAGTTAAGTCTTAACAAGTGGCTTAAGGGGTGGATAAAGCTTTTCCTGGGATAATCTGCCAGCATGTTGCCCAGTGCCAATCCCAGGCCATAAGAAGAAGAAAGTAAAAAAATATAAGAAGGTAAAAATCTTTGTTTGGCAAATGGATGTCCAGTAGTTGACAGGTTCTCTCCTATCTTTGCCCCACGATGCTCCCTACCATATTTAGAAAGTCAAAGAAAAGTATTTTTCTACTCTGCTAGCTTCCTGAAAACAAAACCACATTGAGATTACACCTACAATGCATGCACTCACCTTAATCCTTTGCACTGTCAACCTTCTAGAATTTGTCTCCATCACATTCATTTGAACTGTCCACCAATTAACACAAAGTAATTAACACTTTTGTAAAGAACTGCCCTGGGACAATGCCACCACGATCCCAAGTGCTACTGCTCTTTGCAGACACCAATACATGAGGGGAACAAGCACAAGGGGAAAGACAGGAACCTAGTAACAGAAGGTCAAAAGCTACTATTTGCTTATAATTCTTTCCTTTTCAAGTCCACTGCAGATTTGCTGCATACTTAAGAAACAGACAGCAATCTAATCGATGGCTGCTTTTCCCCAAAGCACTTTGCTGCTCTTCTGGCTCTGCACCCTTTTGCACTTACTGCAAGAGATCCGTTCTGCGTGCTGGCCGTGTTCGTGCTCTGCTCTCCATGCGGTTGCGTGCTTCCGTAGAGCGTCAGATTGTGCTCGCTGGTCTGGCCTGCATAGTCCTGAGTGTGTGGCACCCCATACTCTGTGGGAATCCCGTTCTGTGGGGGTGGCGGAAATGGGATTGTGGTGAATGGCTGCACCATTGCATCAGGAGTTGCTGCTGGCTCCTGGTTACCCTAAAGAAAACAAAAAGGAGAAGACAGCTTTATACTACAGAAGACAGATCAAAACATCGGCCTGAGAAATGATATACAAGCACACACGTGTTCATGTGAAAATCCCACCCACCACCACCATAATACTGCACAGTCTTCTATTCTCTTTGCTATCAAGAGGAGCATGCCTCACTCCTCTGAGCCATGACACTGTTTTCTTCATCTTTTTTGGGCAACATTCTGACTACCAGATGGTATACAGAGAATGAATTATGAGGCTTGCAAACTGCATACCCCTGTAATTGCACACAAGGCTTTACGCACAGTAAGGCATTATTTTAGAAGGCAGAAGAGGCACTGAAACATTAGAACGGAGAAGGAACCAAAGGTAGAAGAGCAGGGTTCTTTAATATCCCTTAAAGTATCATATCTGGGTCTACCTCTTCCAGCCTGACCCTCACGGCTCTGCACACAAGCACACACGTTGTTGGTTCAGAGCGCACTTCTCTGCTGTGTTAGAAGTAACAGAAAAGAAGTACGCTTTTTAAAACCCACCTGTGCAGCAGCCCCCTCCCGTGCTCTGGCAGCACTGTGTACAGAGCATGGGTGCAGGCATCAGTTGCTGGAATATCCCAATTGCTTCTTTCTAGCTGTACAGAAGGCACCGAGGAGCTGTGAGGAACCGAGCTGAGACCACAAGCCTGGAGCACACTCACTCTCTCCCAGTCTTGAGCATCACTACCATCACACAAGGCATTAATTACCCACTCCCCCCCTAAGCTTAGGGCATCCCACAGGACCTCAGTGCTAGGACAGTGGACATTTTAGCAGTTTTTAGCACTGCCTTAGATGTAGTTGACACCAACCAGATGACTCAGAAACAGGCAGCTGGCTAGGCAAAAGGTATCCCCAAAAGATAATAAAAATGCTACCCCACCATGTCTGAAAACCACCAGAAGCAAACACAAAAGGATGCAGACCTGCCTGGATCTCACCAAGGGGGAAGCAGGGAGCTGCATTCAGCCACCTGGGGCAAAGGAGAACAGCCTTGACATTGAAGCCCAACCCTGGGAAGACCAGGCTGCTGCACTGCTCCTACTGCTTCCACCACCGCAGCAGAAAAAAAAAAATCCACAGAAAAGATTTATGATAGGAGGGCTGTTTGATTTATGTGTGTGTCAACAGACTAATCCTGATTTTAAATTTTGGCTGCTGTTCCAGCCCTGGGTCCTCCCCCACAAAGCCTGGGGGTGCTCGAGCCTGTTCTGACACCAGCATGCTTAAATCAATGGAGTCAAAGTGAAGCAGACCTTATCCCGTGGATAGGAAAGGCACAGTGGGAATTATCAAGTAGCCTTTCAGCAGAGAGTGTGCAGGGGCTGACGGACCTCCAGTGAAGCTGGACAAACCTTTCAGTCCCTTTATCAGCCTACCTGCAGCGTTCCCTTCTGGGCGAAGGAAACAATGATAAACGCAGTGCACCTCCAGCCAGCACCAGGTCATTCAGACACTGGCTGAATCCCAAATCTGCTCTGACATTGGGTCTAGCTGGTCTGCCTCCCCTGGGGCCACGTGGCCACATGCTCCCGCAGCTGGGGAGAAGGAGAGGGAAGGGCATTCAATACCACTTAGCGGAGCTGAACTGCAGCCTTGGCCCGTGCTGAACGATGGACAGTTTCATTAACTAAAATCCAGCCACTGCAAAGCCTTGCTGCCTGCAGAAACACAAAACTCCGCGCCTTTATCTGAGAAAGAAAACCAGGCAAGCATGCCAGCCACAGCCAGTGCTCGGTTCCTCGCTCGCACTCCCCCAAGCAGCTGCAGCCCCGCATCGCATGCCAGCAAGCTCTGCGGAGGTTTCTCACACACAGCACATTTTCTGAAATCTGGGGGGTGGGGTCGAGTCCCCCCAAAAAGGAGGGAAGCTCCAGCAGTCTTCCATTTCTGCTCACTCATTGCCATTCTCAGCTTCAAAGCAAGGAGCTTCTGACTCAACCTAAGCCATCATCAAGATCTGCAGGGTGATTTTCACAAATGGGAGGGAGGAGAGGCTGAATGATGGCTATCCCACCGCAAACCAGGTATCAGCAGCCCCGTTGCTCACGTACTGTGATTATTTATCCTGTCACAACAGCTCCACTCTGTCCACTTACTGCCTCCTTTTCAAGCTCTTTTGCTTACAATATTTCAATATATCCAATTGTCTATGTGTTTCCATACAGGCCACATTGTCTGCCCCTTCCTTCTGTTTAAAATAGGAGCTAAAATGAAACTTACTTATTTTTAAGTTTCAAAAATTGGTAGGGTAATGCCAAGAAAGATACAGTAGCAGAAACTATTTCCAGTTTTCTCAGAACAAGCTAGATTTATAAGCTGGTAGTACCCAGGATAGGAGGAAGAGAATGCTAATTAGCTACAAACAAAACCTATTCTGCCATCCTCTCAACAGAGCAGGGCTGCTCCCCAAAGGACACACTCCAGTGTTTTGTTTAATCTCTCTTAGACTACTTAAAATGCTAGCCCACAAACCTTATATAATGTTATTTCCAATATTTTCACCCCTCAGTTAATACTGTTCCTTCCAGTTTAAATGCATTTCAACCTTTTAAATATTTTCTCTCCCTTCTTCAATTATCTACAAATGTTTGAAAGATGAAAAATGTTCTCTCTTCTGTTGCTTGTGGCATTTTGATAATACATACTTATTTTGAGCTTAATCACACCTTGCAAGCCAAAATAACCCGGTAACTTTATTACTTCTGGGATTTCTCGGGCAGAATGAAATGCTGTTAATACCACTGTCATACACACACATCCCCCAATCACACTAACAGGCAAAACCCGTATCTTTTGTTACAAATGTATCCTTACTTTAATGCCTCAGGTTATCTGTAGATCTATCACCATTATGCTTGTCCAGGTTTCATCGTCTCATGGATTATCTATATCAAATTATTTTTCTCTTGATATCATTATGTACAAGTTTCCCATTTGACTTTTTTTTTGTAATTTTAATTTCCTTTGATGCTTTAGAATTACTTTTTTTCCTGTTTCCACTAGTGTCTACAGAAAAGGACTCCCGATGAGATCTCTGCAGGTTTCACGACTTATTGATAGCCTCCAAACCCAGAGGAGATTCTACTACTTCTGTTATTCTACCAAATTTCAACATTTACACAACACTTCATATTTGCAAGAACTAACAGAGCAAAAAAACCCCAAAATCCATTTATCTTCAAACATTGAACCTGAACTCCTTTCCCTACTTCTAACCCACCAGGGAAAATCTGCAGAGGCACTGCTTTTCCCACTTCTCAGGAAGGTACAAAAAGCATGGAGAAACTCCCAAACTTCCTGGTGAAGGTACATACGTAGGAAGAAAGACTCAGCTGAAAGTATTTGCTACCCAATCTTGACAACATACCTCACAGCACTGCTAGTCCTGTCTGTTTTAGCTCAATAAGTTACCTTAAACATTTACACAAATGCAACAACAGAGATGGGTATGTCCAAGAGTGGTCACCATCCCCAAACACACACAAGGAAACCATAACAGGACCAGGAAAGCCCAGCTGCAGCTCCCCACAAAAACTACTGCTGTCTTTGACTTGTGTGATGGCATGAAATAAATCTTCAGCGTCTGTCTGCTCCTGAACATTGGTTATCTCAGCCACAATGCATCGTAGCTGGCCGTCTCCAGGAGAGGAGCTTGAGGGACATTTGGCTGCAGGAATAATTTCAGTAGTTCAAGGTTAGCCAGTTCCCTCTGTGAATTTGTGCTGCCATGCATCAACCACACTAGCTGCCATCCCATGCTCACCAAACTGGGAAAGATTCATCAGCACCCAAGCCCTCAGGGCACAACAGGGATGCTGGATACTGTCTGGGCACCCCTTTCAGCCCCCTATTCTCAGCCCTACAAGGGTCCAGTCATGTCCTTGCAGGTGCCAACTTTCTTAAGTCAGGGTTCTGCCTACACAGCTCAGTTCCAACACATCCCACATTTTGTTTAAAAAACAAAGTAGCTAAACCAGTGAAAAATCCCTAATGGGGGCACATTTCTAAGAGTTTACGCAGCTGTAACTTAATTAACAAACTTCATAGCTCCAAGCTAAGCGAAGCAACAGTAAGTAACTGCATGTAGCAGTACCTTGTAGAAGGGTGGGAGCTGGGGACAGTGTCCCAGTGAGGGGGCAACGTGGTCCAGCAAATGCAACACAGGATGAATTCTTTCAGCAGACAGCAGGTGGTGATCCAAGATCACAGCGCTGGAGCACCAAGAGTGAACACCAGAAATGCGCATAAAAGCCTCCTACTTCCAAAGATCAGTCTATTTTGTGAAGGGCTGGTTTTGTTTTGCTCATTAAGAGCAATGGGTATAATTATAGTGATATGAAAGGAGCCTTACAGCAGTGCAGCTCCTGTATTGGTATGCCATAATATGCACAGATATTGAAGCATAACCAACCAAATAAAAATTATAATCCTAGTAAAGCTAAACTGGTACGACTTCTGTATAGACATTTCCATGCAAACTGCCACGAGGGAAACTGTCTGTGCTGTCCATAACTCTACGGCAAATCGTAAGCATGAGAGAAAAGCGCAGAGAAACGCTACAGCATGTAAATATCAAATAATCTCTTAAATATACCTTTTCAACTCCGGTAACCCCTGTATCAGTGGGACAGAGGTAAGTACATGACTATTAGTGGAATGGGGTTTCTAATAGATATGCCTTCACTGGGCTGATTTTATGAAACCTTGAAGCAACTGACTTGCAGCTAACAGAGGCAATTAACTTGTGAAGACCAGTGTGTTCCAGGCTATAACTGTTTGCTCTCTGCACTAACCTAATCCCTTTTGTAAACAGCAAAAATGTTTGTAGCTCAGATCTGAAGAGCCTGGTGTGACCATTCGACCATTCAACCTAGAGCCACTGCCTGCCCTCAGCTCTTCACATGAAAGGAATCCTTGTGAGTGAGGGGGATGTGGGGACCACGCCATCCCTCCTCCGATCCAGGTCACAGCCTCCTGTAAGGGAGGGCAAGGTGACACGCAGCTCTAGCAGAAGAGGCCAAACACCGCTCCCCCGACTGTACACAGACAAGAGAGAAAGGACCTACCATACAACTCTGCTGCCCAGGAGCAAGAGTAAGGAACAGGGGCTGGGTTGGGATTTTTTCCTCCCTTCTCACAGCTGAACAATAAGGGTGGTGTAGCAGGCTCCCCTTCCCAGCCCCTGCCACACAGGCTCCCCTCCCAGGGCTCCTCCAGCAGAGCCCCGGTGGGACCTGCCCTCTTGGCTGCAGCTCCAGTGGGGCTCTGGCCAGAGCTGCCACCATCACACCTCCAGCTGCGCACTCCTGCCCTCTCTCCCCTGCCAGCCATGATGCTCCATCTGCCTCCCACTGAGCCCTTTCAGCACATATCCTGGGCAGGAGTGGGGGGAAAAGACTCACTTTTTATTGTCAGGTTAGTTTTGCTCTCAGTTAAGAGTGCTGAAACGACTTGGCAAGGAGTTGGAGGAGAACCACAGCCAGAAAGGAGACAGGGTGGAGAAGCTGGGAAGGGAAGGGCCATGGGCACCAGCACTTGGATAGGCTCAGGCTGCCGGGGAGCCACAGCCTCTGACATGCATTAATCCTCCCTGCAGGGAATCCCACAATTTGCCCACTGATAACAAACATATTGGGAAGCAGTTTCTTCACAAAAGGGGGTGGATACAAAGCAACACAAGGGATGCTCCAAGACCCACTAGGAACTTGAGCATTATCCCTTTCAGAAAGTGACAGGCCCTGGGACATTAGACCAGACATAAACCCCAACCTACACTGGTAGGTCTTACAGCATGTGGAACCTAAGCCTTGATTTTAAAAATTGTGCTTCTGATCTTTAGGGTCATGAAGATACACAAACACAAGGCAAACTGACATATGGAATGATGAAGCGATGGCTTCCAACCCCCCAGTCATTCCAAAACAGTGACTTGGCCATACAAACGCTCCAAGTGCCTGTGAACATTGTATAAACTCTTCGTCCCAAAATGCACTAACAAGACACTCTTAGTCATGACCATTTCATTACAGATTAGTTTCCAAATGGGAAGAGTGGGTGAAATGCCTAGGGAAAGGAAACTTGGAGGTGAAAAGGATACATATAAAGGACATAACCGTCTCATATTCTTCATCTTTGTACAAACCTGTTCCTGGATTCAGAACAGTATATGACCCTAACCTGACACCCACAGTCCACACTACAAAGGCATTTCTGTTACTCCAGAGAGCAAGACTGGCATGTCTGTCTGGTGACACAGACTACTAAAATCAACACACTTTTTCTTGATGTGGGTTGATCATAAAAGCACCTTGAAGAGGATCACTGTAATAAGAGGGTTTGTATTTCATCTGCACATCTGGAGCCTGACCTTCATTTGCTCTATGACATACTGGGTTAACAGAAAAGGATGCTGGATTTTGACTCTACTACCATGGGTACAAGAGCAATTCCTCCCGAATCCTCCCAAAAGCGGTGCTCTTACTTATAGATAGCTCTGCAAAAGTTTGGCAGAGTGAGTTCTATGCTAGTTTTGTTAAAACAGAGGAAAGTTTATATCTATGCATTCTTTTTTTGAATTTAGATGTAATCATTTTAGGAAATGCTTTTTGCATTGGGCTAACATAAGCCTAAATAAGCTAATCTTCCACGAGGAAAAAAAAAAACCCACCCAATGCCTGCACTCAAGTTTGCACCTAGCTAACCATTTAAAGGCATGTTTTCTTCAACTTCCTGGTGCAAGTTTGCACTAGATTATCTAATCTTGCCCTTCCTTCTCCTAGATATGTAAAGCAAGGGAAGAACAAGTTATCTTCCAATATACACTCTATCATTCCAGGCCACCAAAAACTGTTCTGTAAAATGAAACAGCTGCCCCCTTTTTTTAAAAAAAATATGCATTTAAGAACTTCATGAAGAAGTTCAAGCCCCTCTTTTATAGGAAAGGATGAAAAAAATTATAGTCTTATCTTACCCTTATACACAGGAAGCACTCACTCATCTCCGTGCTCTTTTTCTCCAGTAATGGTCAACTTTTGCTCTACCCCAATACACAAACACAGGCTCTTGGTGCTAAATACGTACATGCTTAATTAACAACCCCCTGGGCAACCTGCGAAGAGGCTTCCTATAACCAAAGCATTCAAGAGTTACGCAACACTAATAAGGCCCAGAGCCACATCTACTTACCAGCCTGAAACATACCTTTCAGATTTAAAAACCACCACTGATTTTCTGCTCCTGAAATCTACATTATTCCCCGTTCCAAAAGAAAAAATAATAAAATAGTTAAACGTTACTGGCATGAAGGTGTCTCAACAAACGCTTTCAATCAATTCACGCTCTCTGGGGTTGATTAGAAAGAGAGAATTGTGCTTCAAGACACGACATTGAGATCTCAACATCTGTTTCCATTCCATATTAGGAATGAAACTACCTCCAAGAATTATTGGGGAGAAGGGGGGTGGGGTGGGGGTATGGAACAAAGGAAAAAGTCACCACGATGGATACATCCTCAGCAGCAAAGCCAGCAAGTAAAAGAAAGGCTCAGATTCAATTTTTTGTTCCAGATCAGTCCTTTAGCATCTACCCTGTGTTCTTCCCACCTCTGCAATATTCCAAGTACTTTCCATTTCACATTCATAGTCAAACATTCTTGGGAAAAAAGATTTCCATAAGGTGACTAGCTTTCAACAAATCAGTATGAAAATAAAGTCTCAAAATACTATGAAATCTAGTCATACGTTAATCCAGCAGGCACCCGGAGCGGCAGAAGCATCTCCCACACCAGTGAGATTACTGCCAGGCAATAAGGGTTAAGTTCCTTTTGGACCTGAATTCAAATGAATCACAGCTAAGAAACAGTGTGCTGCAGATGTGTCACATATGTTTAATCTAAGCTAACTGCAATTAGCTTTTCAGATTAGCAAACCAATCACACAGTTGCGCGATTGCAGATCCTCACACGGGAAGGCAGCAGGAACCAGAGGCAGATGGTGGGGAAGGAGTGTAGTTAACTGCTCTTTCAGGGGTTGCATCAGGCACATCAGGGTGCTCACAGACTAAAGTGGCACAGAGGACCTGCCTGTGTTGGTTTTCTGCCTTACTCCTGACCAGGAACCAGTGGTTCCTGGTGGTGCTCAGTAAAAGGAGGGCTACGGAACATGGAAATATAACAGGGAAGAAAATCCTACCTGGTCCCATGGTAACTCCTGATCAGGCTTGTCAGGGTAGTGTCATAGCTACTGTCACCTCAGCTAATCCTGCAATCAGATTGCTCACTCCAGACAGCTTTGTTTCAAGAAAGACAGGAGCTCTCCACTAACAAGTATTCTAAAAGCACGTATCTCCTTCTCCAACCCCAGTCAGGTACCTGAGCTGGACTGATAAGCAATTCTTCTTCCCATGTCCCTGCTCTGCAAATGGACTACCACCCTGTATCTCCAAGTACATCACCAAATCTCAGTGAAGTGTCAAGAGTTACTCCTGCAGCCTCAAGAATTCGAACTGCCTTCCTGAATGTTTAAATCCACATGAAGCTCATTCAGCCCCTTAGGAAGATTTGTATCTACTTTAGTCACAGGAATTTTTCAAAGCCCTTAACTATGTGATGCAGCTATCTGTAATAGACTCTTCCAGATCTCTCAATATATCCAGTGCTCTTCTAGGAAGGAATCTGAAGATCACTTTTGGCATCAGGCTTCCCTGTCCCCTTCTCCCCTGCTGTGAGGGCAATGAGCTGAAGGCACTATGAAGCTGTGCAGAGGGGCTGCTCTGAGCTGACTTGGCTCCTGGAGGATGGACAACGCTCAAAGCCCCGTCAGGCAGCTTTGCTCATACAGCACTTACAGGCCCCTTCAATTCCTTTTGCAGTGGCCAGCAGGCAAGTCCTGTCGCCTGCCTGCACTAATTCCAGCACCTCACCAGGAAAAAGCAGCAGCCCTGCCAACGCAGGAGGAGGAGGAAGGGAGAAAGTGCCGGGAAGGGGAGAGCACATCTGGAATCAATTGGAGCGCGCTGAATGCCTCGGAAATAACTGCAGAGCTGGCAGAAAACATAGCAAGGAGCTGTGCATTCAGACGTGACTATGGAGCAAAGGTAGGGGATAAGACACATACAGCATACTTAAACACAAAACCAGAGCTCCTCTTGGGACTTTTTTTTTTCTTTTTAATGCAAGCAGCTAAACGTCTCAACCCATCACATTTTCACTAGCACTGGCCTATCATAGGTACAGTCAGAATGCAGTAAGAAGATAGGGGATGAGATGCACGCAGCCCCAGCCGAGGCAAACAGAACTCATCTGTGACTTGAGCACCAGGACTCAGTAACACAGCAGCAATATTATATCAAGCTGCTCTCAGGGTACGGGGCGGAGGAAATCTGTGACTGACTTGGCACACACTTGAGAACAGAAATTTGACGGTTTAAAAACACAGATTTCTTCCCACAGTTACTTTCCATTCCAGCAATGCATTTTCCATTCTCCTATCTCCTGCTACTCATCTGTTCCAAGAGGAGTTTTCCATTTGCAAGGAAGCCTCCACTATGTGTCCTGGAAAGCAGAGGTTCTGGAAAGGAGCAGAGGGGTCATGGAGAAGCAACTCACCAGTGCAGCGGCCCGGTACAAAAAAAGAGAGTGACTTACCACTGTTTGGATATATATTATCAACAAGTAGAATGTGGGAAGCATTGCTATTTTGGTACACGTCCTCAACCAGATGAAAAACAAGACACATGCTTCCACATACAAATTTTAAAAAGGGAATTAAACTCAAAAGGGACCACAAAAGAACCACAAAAATGACCACATGACTGGAAAAAGCCATAGAGCTGTACACTGAAAGACCCAACCCATTTTGCTTATAATTTAAAAAAAAAAAAATTAAGTTTGTGAAAGTGTATTTGGGGGGGGGGGGGGGGGGGGGGAGGGGGAAAGTAGGCACTAATAATATTTAATGTAATGAAAAAAAGCAAGCATCAAGAAAACCAGTCTGTTAAATTCAGCTCTGGTAAAAGACACCATTTTATTTTGTTTACTGATTTCTAAATGACAGTCATTAAGTCAGCTGGTGAGGAGGACTCAATCCTTTCCATCTCTTCATGCCTTTGTGCAGCAAACATTATGTCATCCAAAACAGAGGTACCTGAGTGAGACATAATGGCCTACAACACACATATGGCCAAAGAGACAATCCAATGCCAGATCTATAGGACAATATTCTGAAAAGCTAGGAAGAGCTGGTGAAAGTTGATGCATATAAATTAAAGCAGATTAAACTAAGCAGCAGACACATTTATAAGAAAAGTGACTTCACCTTATGGAAAGGTACAAGCTACTGAAAAGCATAGGTGCAGTTTCGTGTACAACCTAATATGATAAACTACCAGCTGGCCTCAGAAGCAGTGGCTCTGCTTCCCTCCCCGGCTGTTGTGAGATCTAGTCATGCCACGGCCATAGCCAGAAAATTAATTGAAACAATAGTCGTCTGTTTGGTCATAAACTGAACTGTCTCGGTTTATATCTGCCTAAGCACGATGCCCAAAGCGGTGAGGAGGCTGAACGTATGGCCAGGGCAGAGAGATGAGGGGGACTATTCTTCTCACAGCAGCCCATAGTTACGCTACATTAAGCACAACTTGAAAAGGCACCTGAAAGCCACTTCATCCCAGAACAAGAGGCTACATGGACATTTAGCATATGTTATTGCCACTACCTACTTTGCTTACACCTAACTTTTACAGTGTCCCCATGTAAGCCAGCATAAAGCTGGTTTATACAAAATGAATTTGTCAAGTCTCTCAGGAAAGATTTCCCCTTTGTTGCAAAATCCTTTCAAAGCCACTTTCCCCCAAGCCTTCTGGCTAACCTAGGTTTACCAAATTCCTGCTGTAACCATGAACCAGCATAGACTTCTCCCCTACACAAGCCACCTACATGGCTAAGAGGTGAAGCTCATGGTCAGCAGCACCTCTGACCGCCTTTCAAATGGCTCCTGCAGCCCCTGTGCTCAGCAGCATTTCTGGAAGCATGCTGTTCTCCCTTGTCACCACTGCATCAACACCTTGGTCACATAAACCATGTGTGGGTTTAACAGCAGTGATATAGCAAATATTCACATTAAATTACTGCATATTACTGGTAGTCCCACTTTAAACTGCTCTCTTTTACTGAGGCTAAATTGATAAACCTTAAAAGCATCTCATTTTGGTGGCATGTCTGTCAGCACCTGCAGCTCCATTAATATGTTACTGCATGAGCTCCTGTGAAATTTACCCCTCCATAATTCCCAGCAGATCTCCACCTTCCACAGACAAGTGCATTAAAGGTCTCCCCCACCAGCCTCGCTGTTGTCAGCTCACACCTACAAGAGAACAGGCTATGCAAAACTTAAAACCGTTTCAGCCAGTCGGTCTCCCCTTCTGTACATCCCCTTTCACGCAAACAGTGTCAGGCTAAACAAAGCCACTTGCTCCAGGATACAGGCCTAGGAAAAAAGCTTTAGCATCTGGCAACGAAGAGCAGCACCGCAGTGTACGAGCCTGAGAGCAAACACAAGTCTCTGGCACTAAGAGGAAACACCAAGACATACGCCTGACTGCTCCTGTCAATCTTGCAGTGGGGGAATGCCCGATTGTTTGGTTTGTGGGTGGTGGGTTTTTGTAATATATTTTTATCATATTACTGAAAGGAAATGCCAGGGACTGCTGCAGCCCCTGTCCCTCGAGGCTCTGCTGCTGCCATCAGGCTGTGCTGCTTTTGCAGTGATGAATATTTAAACAGGGCAATAAATATTTCAGAGCACATTCATCCCGATGAGAAGTCTGCTAGCACCAGAGACAAGACAACCACGCAGGGCCGTGGCCGCTCCCTCTTCTGCCCCTCCAGGTCCTGCACCATCTGCCCTCCCTCAGCCCTCCTTTCCTCCAGCCCACAACAGGCACCTGAGAGCCTCAAATATTCATGAGCACAGCTCCAGTTACTTTCCAAGCAAGCAAAAACACTGTGAAAAAGCAGAGTGCTCTGCTTTCCAGAGAAGTGCAGAACACAGCTACTGTATGCTTTGCTTTCACCTCTTCTGAGGCCTCTGGCTTTTAGATGTGCTGCTCACACTTTGGGACAAAATAATTTAAGACCCCACAAGGTTCTAAATCTTCTAATACTGCACCCCAGAGAAGCAAAAAACCAAAACCACCAAACCCAAAAGCTCAACCAGCACCTGGTTGAGCAAGCAAGCGTGAATGCCTGTCTCTTCCCCCAACAACTCCCTCAATTTCAGCAGTGCATTTACTTGGGCATTTCTTGGTTGCTACCAGCTCTGCTGGGCTCTCCGTGGGATGCTAACAGATGTACACAACTTGGCCATCACTGGCACAAATAAAATCAGCTAGATAATAGGTTTAGGACGTAACAGAAAATGCATTCGTCAACTTTCATCATACTAAAAGCTTGGGCTTTTTAACTAGGCCCTTCACTACACTCACCTAAAAAGAAACTTTTTTTTTCCCTTAAAAAGACAATTTCAGGGGTAACAAAATTTTTGCAATAAATTTTGAAGGAAATCAGAATCACATAACACACTTGTTCAGGATCACATTTATAAGGCCACAAAACCCATGGCCGTGCCCAAAAATGGACTTTCATACCAACTTCCACCATGAATGTCACTAGAGCCAAAAGCCTTAAGATATTTGCTGGTCACACAATATATGGAGAAATCTTCAGAAAAAAGTTAAACCTACTCTGAGTGAAGGGAAGCCAAGAAGACACCCTCACGAAGAGCAGCCAGCAGCCAAAAGATTATACTAAGTGACAGGCACAAGCTAGCCCACCCTGGCTAACTGAGCTGAACCAGTACATCTCCTTTCCAGTGAACACTGTAATAGTATATAAAGAGAAGCGTCTCTGCCTTTCCTGGTGCCCACATTTTAAAAGACGATGGTAACTAAACCGCAATCTCAATGTGTCACATGCTCTCAAAGATGCCTCTCAGACTGCGCAATGATAAGACACTCCTTGTACCTGGACCCTGGCCCAGTTTAGGGTACAAGCTGGGCACCAAATGGTGAGGCCCTGTCACAGCTTGGGCACAGCAGGGTGCATGCAAGGGCATGTGACAACTCAGTAAGGTCTGCAGATGCACAATCTTGGATGAAACTGCTAAATTCCCCTGCAGTCCAATTTCAGCTGCTTTTAGACCTTTGAAGGGGAAAAGCCGTGTCTTTGCTATGTGCAGAAAGGGCCCTGCAGCACATCAAGAGTGAGCTTCCAACTGCAAGCCTGGGCTCCTGCCACATCATCCATAGTCCTCACGGTCAAGACAACATCTGAATGCTGCATAGCCTGCTCAGGATGGCCCGTTTCCTATTAACAAAACACTCTCTCATCCCCCTCCTTTATGGCATAAATTGGCTCCAAAGTAAAGTACTGAACTATCAAACAGCAAAACCTCTCTCCAGATAGCATTTCAAGGAAGAACAGCTGTCTACTGAATAGGTAGATCAATCACCTGCTGCCACCCTCCACCCCTCCTGACTGAAGGCTCCTGGAAGAGCAGCACCATCCCTCCTTCAAGACTGGCCATCAGCCATGCCACCAAAAAAAATGCTATTCATTTATTTACATTAAAAATATAAATAGCTATCACAGCAATGCAGTTCAGAGAGTGACAACAATCCTGCTGCTTTGCCAGCAGCAAGTCCTGGTATTTGACATCTCTGCTCCTAACCACCACTCCAGCTGTCCTTCATGTATCACTCAAACTCAAGAATCTAGTCAGAAGTTAGACCCAACCTGGCCCAAAAACTACCTTCTACTTTCCTATCCTATTAGCAGACTTAATACACAGAGGAAGCAAAATATCCTGGAAGATAAGCAGTTACCTCACCAAGCAACTTAGAGCTGAAGCCACCATTTTGCAGCAGACATGGAAATGATGAGTGCTCCTCTGCTGACTGTGCAACTCCATCTTGTTCTCATGATAGGTCACATACCCAACAGCACACTAACATGGAAAAACTCAGCATCTGACCCCAGGCAAGAATGAAAAAATAACGCTTGCTACAATACAAAAAATGTTGGGAAGGAAAGCAACATTTAATTCTGTGGCTCCTCAGGACCTCTCATGACTCAGGAAATAAATGCTAACAGATGAAAAAGTTAATTTGGATCATATCAACCCCACTGGCATGAAAAGGGCAGAGCAGGTACCCTGGGGAGAGGGAGGGAAAGATCTGCCATAGATCAGGTTACTATCACTGACAGCTGACCTAAAACACCACAAGTTTTCAGCAGATTCTGCCAGTTCTTCTAATTTTCAAAGGCACAACTGCTTCCTTTAAGAGATGAGATATGTGAAACACGTATCAGTGTGACTAAGGTCAGGGAGGAAGGAGATCCTGCAGCACAAGCATGTAAGTGGCCAAGATAATAAGCCTCACTGCCTTAGAACGAACACAATTAACTGAAAACAAGAAAGTAGAAATCAATTGTTCCTTTGAGATGTAAAAGCTTCAATCTGAAGCAATGAGAACGTAAGGAACTGGAATCACTTCTCATCAGTCTGAAGCTACTGCACAGAACAGACAGACAGACGGGCAGTTGCTCTGTCCTACAAACACGCTCCTTCAAAACAGATGTCCCTCTGCAACCCAATATCCCCCAGATAGGCCAGCACAGCCCACAAACATACTTCATCACTGTCAAACCTGAGAAATGTTCTTCAGCACAAGCCCTCAGCACTTGGTGTTAACATAGTCTCATTTGAAGGGATCTGAACTGCCCTTCTCCACTGGAACCAAAGGGTAGGCAACACTGAGAACTCAAAGGATCAGCCAAGCACCGAACACAAGAACAAATCAGTGCTCTGTAACCTGTTTTTCTGTTCTGAGTGATCCTTCCCAACTTCACGCATCCAGGCTAGTAAAGCTAATCACAAACTAACAATTGTTTGCATCCTATTAATTTTTTAGGAAGAATTAATATTCAAAATTGGCCAATGACAGCATAAGTAATAGTCCACAGCAGCCAGTGTATTTATTGTTACCTGAAGTCCCTTTGCTTTGTCAGGCCTTCAAAATGCACTTCAAGATTTGCAGGAAGACTGCTAAATGTGAAAAACTTCCTTTAAATAATTTAAAATGAAAATTGATCTTATAGCTTCCCCTCACATGTCCAGGACATAAAGCCTTCCCAGAATCTGGCATCGCAAGGTATGAGGACCACCTGTATTTCATAGCTGTGGTCAATCTTCGCTGATCACAGAGGGAATGGTTTCAGCATCTGCCTCTAGCTTTGTGCTCCAATTCCAACATCACACCTAATTAACAAACTCATCTCCATGCACTTCAGCAAGAGCAGGACTAACACAACTGACCTCACAGAGCTACAGAGCAGCTCACAGAGGCACAGTAACCCCCTGCAGAAAGTCGGGATGAGCACAGCTGAGGGCAATTCCCAAACCACTTCACAGCTGGGTAAGGCTACAGGGGGTCTGGCCCCACACTAACACTCTACTAAGATTGCCAGAATACTAGCCAGGAGGCACATCACAGCTCTGCATTTAAGTCATCAGTCAAATATGGTTCTTTCCTGCCACCAGCTTTTCTCTTAGATTTAGGCCAGACAGTATCTCAGAATAATTGTGTGGTAACGCACAGTGCCTCACAGCTAACCTAGAGGCCTACTACACTTTTGAAACCAACTACAGTCCTCTATAAAACCCCTAGAAGACTGAAATTTATCTTCCTTTATGCTCCTCCAAGACATTAAGAAATTCCTATTACTCAGCTCCAGCTATTCTTCTCTGTGTTACAAATACCATAGCTCAGAGTTTCCTACTCACCCACTAAAAAAAGCCACTTCTGCTTTAAGCAGAGGTCTGGCTAGGAGGTATGTTCTTGGCCATGTTGCTGAGCTGCCAGGCAGGACCCCGGCCCCCCACTGGGCAGGGAGACTTGGCAAAAGCAGGCAGGATGGAGAGCAGGCAGGATGGAGGGCCAGCACGGATCTGAACAGAGACGCTCAAGCCTGCAGCCTCTGGTGCAGCTTTCTCCGGACTTACGTGTCGTGCTTGCGGTAACTCCTGCAGCTCATTGTCAAAACCATTTAAGAGCATTCCTAAACAACAACAACAAAAAATCCTGCAAAAAGGGCAGTAACATCACCACCTCTCTTACCTCCTCACAGCAGGGCTTGTTTCAGGAGGACCTTCATTTTGTCTACAGCCAAAGTTGCCATTATCAGGCTGCTCAAAGCTAGTTTCCTACTTGATGGAAAACATGGCTCAGGGATCTTTAATCTGATTTAACACAGTTTATTTAGATTCATCTTATTCATTGAGACAAGACATTTAGAAGTCTTAGTTTCTGACAGAGTATCAAGATCTCCGCAGTATTTTCCAACCTTTCTGAAATCCATGTTACCACATACATTCATTTTCACACCCTTGCAGCATTTTGACCAAAGGAAGCTTTGAAGATCTACAGTCCCTCGCAAATTTTCTCTCAGGATAAAGGTTTGCAGGTAGCTTTGGACGACCTAAATTCCCTCTGCCACCAAGAGGGTCAGTCCTTCCTTGACTACAGCTCTTCATCAGTCACACTTAAGTGTATGAATCATTCATAGTCTGTCACCCATGTCCCTGGAGCAGGGAACTGTACCAAATTCTCACCACAGCCTCCAGTCACCACCTTTTTCATTCCTGTTTCTCACCACACTACACTCTCTCACAGACTGGCTCCATTACATGGTCTAAAGTGACCCCCAAAACCGACCAACACACCCCCCCACAACAGCCCAAACCAAACTTATTTAAGAGGGACCCCTAGAAATACTTTTCCTCCCCTTACCACTGCTTCGAGACAGAAGAGTGCTTCATCCTGGAGGCAGACCAAAGAATAGTTTCGCAAAGCAAATGTAACATTAAACAACTTCACACACACGAAGAAAAGCAAGGGGAAAAGTTAAAGCAAACTAGTGCACATAGAATATCTGAACACTAAGCAGAGCTAACATACCACAATACCTTATAGTCCAACCAACAGGCAACTAATTGACTAATTCGGTAATTTCACCTCCTTTTCCTCCTGTTCAGGCTGGAAAGGTCTTTTGTAACGTAACAGATCTAAAACTGCCTGTTGAAACCCTGAAATGCTTTCCCCTGCTGCTGTACCTCAACCACATTTTAAAAAGCAGGAAAGGGACACACCGGAAAACAAAAGCCTGCCTTACTCCTGCCCCTTAATATTCCAAAGTACTTTGCAAGATTGTTCAGTTTTGATAACCTCCTTTCCTACGCTGCAATGGCAAAAATAAGAAAAGCTACAAAGCACAATAAATCAAATTAAGGGTTTCACTCTTCATGGAGGGTACATGAGACAAAGGAGGACTAGTACTATCCAAGAAATCTGAACTCCTCTCCAAAGCATTTTTAAATTGGTCTTTTTAAGCAATTTAAAGCAGATTTTGCTATTAGGACTGGAGGAAGAGCATAGGCTTCAGATAAGGAGCCTCAGTGAGGCCAGATAGGTGAATGATGGCCTATGCACTGCATAGGTCAAACTCTGATTGTCTAAATCTTGGTTAATCAAAAGCAATTATCTGAAAGTCAAATATGCCCTCCAAGTCAGATAACTCTGTGAGACTAGAACTTATAACGCACACAGAAATCCTAAATTCCACAGGACCACAAAAAAAAAAAAAAAGAGACTATGAATTTTAAGCAGGATAACCGGGAGGACAGTTCAGAGGGTTTTAACCATACTCAAGACTCCCAGCCCAAGGGCAATCTTCAGAAGCGGCTAGAAGATTAGTCACAATTACTCAGACATTTTTGGTGTCTTCATGCACCCTCAGATTACAGGCTACTAGGTGTGCAATTGCAGTTAGGTATTTAGAGACTGCTCAGGGTGAAAATCTCCATTACAGGCAGAGCTGGTAGAGCCAGGCTGGCTGATACTTTCCACTGTTAAGACCCTGTTTTCAGTTGTTTATAATTCTGTGCAACCATTGGAACTGATTTTTTTTTTCATATTATCTGCATTTGATTTCGGGGTTGGTAATTTTTTTTTTTTTGTTGTTACTTCAGCCCTATCAATCAAACCCAAGAAAGAAGCAGGGGGCATATTTTGTCATTTGTGATTAAGAGAGAGTGTGTGTGTGTACAGACCGAAATCACCCCACATACTTTGAAAAGCCTTCAAAGACCTCATAATTAACAGAAAAATTTGCATTTCAGGAATCTATATTTAGCCACCAAAATCTGAGGAACATTGTAACAAAAACTATGGAAAACTACAGTGCCTGTCTTATCAACTAAATCAGCTAGTAAAAGCTATATATAATGGTCAAAATAGGCTGAAAACAAGAAAAAAAAAAACTGAGCATGCAAAACCTGGAAAGAATAAATGCTTTATATTAAATATTAGGAAAGAGCCAGCAATGCTTAGAAAGGAAAGGACTTGGATTGTCAACACTGGCAGTGTCATGACAATGTTTTTAAGGCAGGTTACTTGCCATTAGGAATGGTTTAGATATTTTTTTCTAACAGAAAATAGAGAAGCTCTTGAGAGTATCTAGCAGTGCTGCTTGTACCCCATTTTCTGCGATTTCATGCTCATTCAAGGCTCATCTACAGATTGACAGGAGATACCAGCCATTTCAGATCCAGGTCAGGAGATCAATGACTGCAAGGAGACAATCCATGTCCTGTGCTGTGCACCATCCCCTTTGTAGCCATCAAGTAACATGGAGTAGCAGTTACCTACCTCAAATCCAAAAAACCCAAGAAACAGATGTGGAAGTGTAGCGGGAGGCAAGTAAACTGGGACAAGAAGCCTGAGCACCAACAGGACAGACTTAGTGATGGGGGGAAAAAGGGATGGATCAGCCAAGTTTGACCCCAATAGGAATAGAAAAGGCCAACTAAATGAGGAACGCAAGAAGCGGGCGGAGAAGTTAAAAATGCGTAAGACAAGCAGAGTGTAGTCAAGACACAGGACAAGGAGAAAGAATAAGCACCAAAACAATCAAGGTAAAGTAGCAGTGTGCTGAAACAGCATGAGACACAACTGGAGAGGAAAGGAGACAGGAACAGCATGGACACAGACTTGCATGGGACAAGCTACCGACCAGGGTCATGAGGAGAGTGTGAGATGATGGATGGCAGGGTGAGACAGGAGAGGTCAAGCAGGGATGTAAAAGGGGAAAATGTGCCTACTAGTGTACACTCCCAAAGCCTAAACCAGAGCCTAATACTGCGAAAAGTCACCATTCCTCTGCTGTCAGCAAATACACAAAACCAACTGGCAAGTAGATCAAGCTGGCCTGCACAGAAAATGACAGCTAATTACACATCCAGTGCAAGTGGCGGAGGTCTGTGGGATGCATCTGGGATAACCAACCCTGCTACTGATACTTGCAGAGGTCACCATGGTGCCACATATACTGGAGCTGATGGGGATGGGTGGAGGTTTGTCTGGGTTTTCTTTCTTCTCTTGTGAAAAAAAATAGCATGCAATCATGTGATTAAAGACTATCATAAATAGAAACAGAAATAAAGAGAACAAATGAAGGTTTCTTTCCCAACTTAAAACACAGAAATGCCCTGGAATTGAAGTGCCTTCTCATTACCGTCTTGATATCTCCCAATTTAGTTTGTAAATAATATTGTTCAATGGACAGTTTTACAAAGCAAACAAAAAAAAAATCAGGTATTTTAAACAAAGCACACTGCTCAACAGACCCATCATTTGTCCTATTTTCTTTCATATAGGCAAAGCGCACTATTTTTTGAAAAAGCTTTCAATTGAGCATTAATTGCTCTAGCTTCTGCAAACCCTATGAAACCAGCCCTCAGTGGTCACAGCACAACTTCTAGCAGCCCAGCAAACCGTTCTGCAAAGCACAGGATCATAAATAACTCTGCAGTGGCACACAAATATACTTCTGGTAGAAAAGTTAACATTTCTCTACTCTGATTATGGGGAACATGTCAGGTATAAAGAATACCTGACTAAATCCTTTTAAGTAACATTTGAGAGAAGACTGAGGCAAATTAACCACCTCCTCTCCCTGGTATTTAGAATTCCAAGTGATGCCCACTAGTGAATTCTGTGACTCTGCAGCAGGGAGACAAATAGGTTAAGGAACTCATTGCAAAGCAGCAGCTAACCGCACACATCATCTGCTGAAAATGTATCTAAACCAGGAACATTAAGCATTTTACCTGAAGCAGTTAATAAGACCAGAACCCAGGTCTAAAAGACATCAGCCCCCTTACTGCAGCCCCCATTAGCACTAGCGTTAGAATTTTATAGCAGAAGGCCAGTCAATACTAATTAAGTGCAATGGAGCCATCATGAATTAATAACCTGCAGGTAAAGATGTTGCTGGTTTTAAAGGCTTCCCTTCTTCTCAACCTTCAACTTCTAGTATTTTTTAGTAGCTCACCACAACCTTTTCACTAACACAGATAACTTCACAAATTAATAGTTCTTAAAATAACAATAAAACAGTATGTTAAATTTACACAGCCTTGTAATCCGAGTATCACAGTGCGTACTGTGGCAAACTTAGGCATCCTCATTTCTCAATTCCCAGGTACCTGGGGATAGTTACCTAGTCACCTGCAGAAGAAATGCATTAGGGAGCAGCGAGGTTATTTCTAGGACAGGGACTTAAGGAAATGGCCCTGCTGTATCAAGTTCCCTTTCACATCGCTATCCTGCCTCGGCAGTGTTGAATGCAGTTTCTGCCATCCCAAGCCTACAGCAGTTGGCTTCTACTCCAGTGCACCTGAAAGTGCTCGGCAAAGGTGGTAAAGAGAAAAACACTTTAAAAAACATTCAGTGGGTTCTGACAGGCCCCATTGATTTTTTTTAAGCCCTTAAGAATAAAGCCTTTATCATGCAGCAGTTGAATCTTTTAAGTATCACAACAGTTACAGACAGAATCCATAGGCCCACCTCAAGCAACCATGTCCTTAAACCAGGGAAAGTGAGCCACAGATCCATCTTTCAATTCCCAGGGGAGATTCTCCTGGAAAAGTGACTGGCCAAGATCCCTCTCACACAAACCTCTGCTGCTGACATGGCGTCTACAGCGCTAAACCGAAGTCCTATGACAAACAGTAGAACAGAAGCAAAAACTAGGAGATAGGCATAGGCAGGAGTTGGGTACCACAAAAAATAAGCACCGCTTTTCAAAGAGCAAAGAAAGGGGATGAGCACCAGGCCATGGACAGAGAAGCGAGAGATCCCCTCCAGACAGCTCATGCAGTCTGCAGGAGAAACACCAAACTGAGAAGCAAACAGCAAGAACATCTGGCCTGAAAGGAAATGGATATGAAATCCTCAAAGCAAGGGAAAGGGATAGAGGTATAATGGTAGCTCCTGAGGAAAAATCAGAAGGGAAAAAAGGGGAGCCTTCCACTACACATAGAAAAAGCTCTCTTTTATTATTATTACTTCTTTTTTTTAGGGGAGGCATGGGATTCCTGCAGCATCCAGCTTGCCTGGAGGGGAACAAATCCTAAAGCGGACATAAGGGGACAGGAGGGGGGAGGCTGTTCTGGGACTCTGTCTCCCTTGCAGACGGTTCAAACAAAGGAGGACGGTCTCCTATAATGGGATGCATTGTACAATTTTAGCTAGCACAAGGTGGCTGTCGTGACAGGGCTCCCTGTCTCCTGTCTTCCCCCCACCCCCCAAATACGCATCCCCTGCATGATCCCAACATGGAGCACAGACAAAGATCCGTTTTATCACACCATTACTGTAATGGGAGGTAGAGGGAAAGGGAATGAGGCAGAGGAACGAAAAGGAGACAGAGAGGCCTTTAATGAGTCAGCCACTGCTCTGATTTAAATAAGATCTCCATTTAAGGAGCTCTGCATTTGTTTGGGGTTTTTTTAATTAAAAAAAAAAATCACTAAGTGAGCAACTTCTGGCTGCACAAGGTTGTCTCACAGCTACACACAGGGTCTGGGAGGGAAAGGGTTATGAAAGGGGGAAGGGAAAGGGAAGAAAATCTCTGGAAAAAATGAGGCTGCTTGCTGGTTCATTTTAACAAGGACATAAATTAGTCTCAAAGCCACAAACGCCATCACCTCCCTGAGCCCTGGGCAGAGTGTAGCAAGTCAAACACGTGCCAAGATAAACGGCGCTGGCTGGAGCCTCTGAGGGGTGCTGGGGGGAACAAGAGGGGGCATGCTGGCAGGCAGGGCAGCAAAGATGCTTCAAATGGTGCTGCAAAATGGAGACTGGTGATCCTGCAGCTGCACAAAAGGGGACCTTCAGATGCTCCTGCCTACACTCACATCAAAAGCTGGGAACTCAAGACAGAGAAAGGAGGAAAACGGGGCGCTGCAGTCAGAAAATAGCAGCTCTCCCTGGTCTGGCTTTAATTACCATGAGCAACCCTTCCTCCTTCTCTTCCCATCTTGGAAGCAGGCCCACCAGCAGGCAGAAGCCCAGGTGAAAGGCTCCATCGTCAGCAGCAGGGAGGGGAGCAGACAATGGCGGGGGGATTCATTACAAAGGCATACGTACATACATACACGCACACACACATGCTCGCTCGGCACTGCCGGCTGCCACATGGGCTGGCGGGACTCCTTAAGGAGGCAGCAGCTCCCTTTCCACTCTCTGAGATGCTCGACACCTTCCCCCTCTCCCAGCCCTGATGGGAAACAGATTCGGAGGAAAACGCCAGCAAGGCACTGGGCTGTCCAAGAAAGGGAGGGCTTTGTGCTCCACGCAAGCCAGCAACCTCACCATGCACCACACAGAGAAAAAGCCTTTTAGCATATAATTCCCATCCACTGAAGACGCTCTCTTTTATCTGCAATTAGCACATGATGTACTAGGCCTCGTTTAACACTCATTTTCACTGATTTAGGATTAAGAGGGATAAGACCAGGGTACTTTCTCTTAATGAATCTGAGCTCTTGCTTTCATTAGCAATTCTGGTTTCCTCTTTTTCAAGCACATTTCTACCTTCCAGCATCTCCCATTTCTTCTCATCACCGTTTCTAGTCTTCCCACCCCACACACTCCCATTTATTTTGTTTCACCAGCCCCTCATGCCTATACAGAAATTGATCTCCCAGATTTCCAAGAAAGATGAGCAAGCTTACTCCCCAAAACACAACAGAACACAGACCAGGCAGGCAATGCTGTCTGGAGACTGAACCAAACTGAGCAAGAGACTGTAGCAATGCTGAATTCAGTGGCCATTACCAGCTTCACATACCAACGTTTACTTTTCATAAATGAGACAGAGCCTCAGTGAAGTAAGTTCACAGGTTGCGAGTAAGGCGACTCCACTGCTTCAAACAGCACTGCAGAATGAGAATAATGTGGCTGAGGATACTGCCCTGGATGTGCTGCGCTCCTTCAGCCCGCACACGCTGTCCAACCTGCAGGAAAGTACTGCCAAGGACCAGCCTAGCAAGCCAAATGCTGCCCCTGCAAGAAGCAGCACTATGCTACCGCTGAACTCACCCTTGCCATCTTCCTCAACTCTGCATAAGAGGGCTATCTGTCGTTCATTCAGAGACCCCAACAAAGACGCAGTCTTAGCTCTTCTCCACTACTGCTTATTTTAACGTGCATCTTCATCAGCATCAGCTTGTAAACATGCTAAATCCTAGAAACCTATCCTAGCCTAGATAGTACATACTCTTAAGACAGTCATAATTCAAGGTCATCCAGTACTAATAATGCATGGTCTTGATGCCTCCTTTCCCAGGTTAGTAAATTAACTATTTCTGTGGAAGACATTTCCCTGAAGTCTATTACGATATCCCAAACCCTCCCGTTTCAGCCAGTGCTTCAGCAGAACCCCATCCTTCCCAGCTCCGCACATCTCCAAGCCAGCCGGCTCATGCTTCAGGGTGGTTGGTCCTAGGCACACATAAACTACACACACTCTTGTACTGGTGACCCAGGCACCCTTCTACACCACACAGCCACAGACTATGTGCATAATGGTTGCGGACAAGAGCACATTGCAATACAAGGCTGTGCAGAACAACTCTCTGAAATGTGCACACACCAATCTCCAGCTCAGGGGCATACATCTCCATCTAACCAGGCACACTCTCAGCATGCAGCAATACACAAACGGACCCCGACTGCAGACACAGCTTTTCAGCATCATTCGCTAAACAAAATATAGATACAGAAAGCCTCGGGAGATTTCTGCAGAGCTCTTCCATCTCAAAACAGAAAACCTTGGTCCAGATAAAAAGGCATCAGTAATGGAAGGGACTAAACAGAAGGAGCAGAAGGTGGGGCTCGGGAGCCTGGGAAGATACCTTAAGAGTGGACAGAGACCTATTTTTCAGCTACTGACAATCAATAGAAGATGAGAGGCAGAAAGGGTCAAAGCCAGCGTCACTTCTTGCAGCAGATTCATTCTGAGCCAGGCACCCGCTAAAGTGCTGCCCCTTGCAGTGGGACATGCAGGATCTCGGGAGCAGCTAACGAAGGGAGATTCAGCCAGGGCTAAGGAAAACCCAGATCACAGTATGCATCTAGGCTAAAAACCTGCAAAGCTCCACAGGAAAACAGCACTTGTGAAACCCAGATTTGAAGAAAAGTTCCTTCTGAGAGTCCTTCCCTCCACCCCCTTTGGGAATATCCCCCAAAGGTTTCCAGCTCTGCAAGGCACTGCGGGGCATTATATAACGCCTAACTCCGAAGGATTCCTGCTCCGTGATGCTGTTCTCCTCCTTCTCCTCCTCTCTTTGCCCACCCCCCACCACCACCATCTCCGTTGGCAACTTGCAGATGCTGTGAAGAAAAAAGAATTTGAAGAAAAAAAATTTAAACAAAAATCTAGGAACATATAGCAGCCTTAAAACGCGAGCACTGTCCGATAAAATCCCCGTGCGAGGCAGGGGAAACACAATGGCCCTGGCAGCTGGGTGCGCTCCCTGGGAAACGTCAGCCACTTTCCCCGGGGAAGACACGGGCAGCCCCCACGCCTGCAGCCACCTCCCAGGGCTTCCCAGCCCTCGCGGCCACCGGCAGCTGGATGGAGAAGGGGCTGGGACGGCGTCTACCTTCGGGATCGGCCGTTCAAAGGCGGGTTTAGCCCAACTCGGGAGCAGGGGCACCCGTGCCCCTCACGCAACGCTTCTCCCTAGAGGGCACCGCGAGGCTGCTCCGGGCAGGGGGCCTGCGGGAACCCCTTCCCCAGCGCGCCCGAGCCGGGTCCCCGGCGCGGCGGGGCTCCCTCCAGCCCCAGCGCCGGGCGGGGGCGGCGCGGAGCCGGGGCAGCCCCGGGGCCGGCAGCCCCGCTCCGCCTGAGCCCCCCGCTCCCCGCTCGCCGCCCAGACAAAGCCGGGCAGGCAGCCACGGCGGCGCGGCACCGGCAGCCCAGCCCAGCCCGCCCGCCGGCCTTACCTGAGTTACCATTTTCTTTTTCTCCATAAACCAAAATGGGGGAGCCCGGCCGCAGGGGAGAGGAAAAAAAAATATATATATAAAGAGGAAAAAAAAAAAAAAAAAAAAAAGCAGCAGCCCCGTGGAGGCGGGCGGCGGCGGGTGCCTGCGCTGCGCTGCCTCGCCGGCACGGTGCCCCCCGAGCCCTTTTTCCTCCCTTTCTTCTCCCGTGTTCCTCCCTTTCTTCCCCCTCCCTCCCCTCCCTCCCCTCCCTCCCGGCCGCCGCTCCCCCCGCCGCCCCCCCGGCTCAGCCAGATGGCTGCGGGAAGCGCCGCCCCGAATGCCGAAGGTAATTAACGCGAGCCGGGACCGCCCCCGCCGCGCCCCGCCCCGCCCGGCTCGGCCCGGCCACCCCCGCCCGCAGCCCCGGCGGGGCGCTCCCTCGCCGGTCCGCCGGGACCCCCCGCCCCCGGGCAGCCAAGGGGCTCGGCGGGGGCCCGAACGCCAGCTGGAAACAAAAGCGAAGGTCGGGACGATCCCGCGCAGCGCTGCTCCCGGCCCGGCAGGACCCCAGGGCCTGCCCCGCTCCTCCGCACCTACCATTCCCAGCGGCTCGGGTCTGGAGCCGGGCTTCCCCCGGCCGGCGCTCACCGGGCGGCGCAGCGCATCTCCCGGCAAGGAGGATGCTCGGGAGGGAGCTGTCAGTTTGCACAAACCTCCCCCCTGCCACAAAGGGGAGAACGCGTGGGTTACCGGGTGCGCCGGGTGAACCGGAAGCAGTATCCGTGCCAGGATCTGCATTTCTTTCATCATAAAAACTGGAGATCGCTGGACTCCTTCCCAGCTTGCTTTTTTCCCTCCCATTTATCTTCAGTAAGCATCTGGCCCTTAACACCTGAGCACGCCACGGTTGGCAGCATTTGTTCTCCCAGCGACCCTGCACAACAGACCGATATACTGCTACCCCATCTGGCAGATGGGATTCGAGATGCTTGGACTGATTCTTCCCAGCGCTGCACCCACAGAAACCCACGGACAGGGCCGAGCACAGGTCTGCCTCAGTTAGACAAGACGACTGTGCTGATGCTCCAGTGCTCGTGACGCAGAGATAAAACCAGCTCAGGCAAGTTGCCCCTCTGATGTGTCTCATCTTGACACCTGGTCCTGGAGAGACTCCCCAGGCTTTAGCAGCAGCAAAGCCAAATTACGGTGCAGTAACACCTTGCATCCCCATGAGCTGTCCTTTGCACGAATATGCCCAGTTATAATTTACAGTTTAAAAAAAGAAAAGGGGGGGGGGGGCGGGGGGGGGAAAGCCTAGTGGTTTTGCTTCACAGGCTTCTGCTCCTGCACTGTTCCCCAGGCAGCCCATGTTGCCCCACGGTGCTTTTCACTTTCCCAGTTTCACTCACTGCAAACTGACCTCTGGCTCCCTCCCTGCCTTCCCCTTTCTCTTCTAATTCAGTAGCAGACCAGCAGGAGCACACATCCCAGCCCAGTTCACTCTCCCAGTGTGAAAAGCCTGAGACCACACCACCAGCAAACCCGTATGTCCCCGGGAGCATGGAGGCAGAGCCCACAGTCCAGCCACCCCACACCACCGAACAGTCACCTGTGGTGTGGGGTCCTCGGGGAAGGAGCTAGCCTCCACGGCTGCAGCCCGCATGGCTCTGAGTCAGAATCCACGTTTTCCCAAGTTATCTCACCCTCTCTGCTAAATTGCATATTACGATACTACAGGTTTAAAAGCAGTATTGCAAAACCAGGGAAAGTACTGGATTTATTTTTTTCCCCTTCCCTATTACAAACCTGAGATTCTGGAACACGATTCTGGGTCAAATTTAAACTCTATTTCAAAGCAGCAAAAAGCACAGTGACCTCCTTATACCTTTGCCACAACAAAGTACCAGGTTTCAGCGACATGCACCTCATTCACCAGACCTTTGCAAATCATTCAGGGTAATATCCTGATTCTCTCCACTTAACTGTTGCATTCGCTCTGTCACCTCTGTGCCACAGGGTGGCAATTTCTAGTCCCAGATGTCGGGCTGCAGCACAGACCTTGAGGACAGGGAAATGACATGCTATCATCAGCCACCATTATTAACTGGGATAGCATCATTTCTAATCCATTTTGGCCTTCACTTTAGGAACCTCTAAAAATATTTGCCATCAAAAAGAATCTTCTAAGGAAAAAGAGGTGCCCGGCTGCACACTGAACCCTCACTTGCACTGCCTCCCACCACCCAGTTGGAACAACTGCTTTGCTCGTGTGCCAACAGAGTGGGAATTCCCTTCAGTGTGATCTACTGCTGGTCTCCCTCTTTCATCTCCACTGTAGGCCAGAAAGCATCTCCTCCCCCATGGTTGGAATATATCCACCTTTGCTCCTGTTTAGTAAAAGAAAAGCCCCAATTTCCAATGGTTGTGCTCAGGCAACAAGAAATGCAGGTCTGCAGGAGCTCAAATTGCCGCAAAAGCAGCCGAAATGAACATTTGATACAGAGTTTCAAAAGCTTCAAGGATACCATGGAAAACGTGATTAGACTTGATGAAACTCGAGATCTTTGTTGTCTTGGGCTCTACTGGAGCCCACAAAGCAACACCTGGTAACAAACAAGACTGATAAAATTGGTGAATCTGTGCAACTTGCCTTTCCTCACTAAGGGCCAAAGGGTTCAGATGTTGTCTCGTGGCCAAATGAAATAAATCTGGTAGGCCTCCACTTAGCTTCTCCTACGTGAAAATCATAGTACCACTGCCCAATTTACTATCACCATTTGCCACCCTCTACCAAGAAAACCCAAAGACTCAAACTGCAGAATATGCCGCTGAAAACAACAGAGAAGCATGAGTAGAGCTGAAGGCTGGAAGCCTGAAGAACATAACAGCTCAGTGCCATGAGATCATCCCTCATTCCCTCCTACTTCCTGCTTTTATTCAAAAAGCAACATATTCAAAATGGCTCTAGATGCCACTACTTACGAGTTCTTACGATTTCTCATGCAACACAGGCACATATGCATTCGAACTTCATTACCGTGCTGTAGAAGTAGCATTCTGAAATAGCTACGGGCAAATTTAACTAGCCTGCCTCTGCAGTGTCAGGGCACAGTTTACCATCCTGATCATGCCAGGCAAAGCTCATTGCTCCCATCTGAGCATGTCTGCACCACTTTTATATTCTCTTTGGTGTTAACCCGGATGTACATGATGGTTTTTGGTTGGCTCCCATCATAAAGGAAAATAAGCTCAAGAAGGATGTTTGCACAGCAGGTGACAGGACAAGGCCACTGAAGTCATACTGGCGAGAGCACAGATGAAGAACTAAACTCTGATTTGACTAAGTGGCCTACATGTACACTTTCAAATGCTTGGGTTAGTTTAACACCCATAGGACTCATATAAATGGGGAGGGGGGGAGGGAGAGAGGGACGGAGGGGGGGGAGGGAGAGAGGGACTAGAAAGCCACAAGTACTCTGCTTTCAGAGAGTTTCAGGATTTGTTTTCCTTTTTCTCTTGCTATACCTATAATTCCCCTTTGCTACTAGGGTGGAAAGAAAGCACAGCCTTCGATTTTAACATCCCATTACCTGCATTTCTGTGCTGGCTCAAGTTTAGGTGGAGCAAACCTGCCAGCTGGATCAAGGCCAGAGGGAGGAAAAAAAAGTTTCCAGTGCAAAGAACCAATTTATCAGGAACAAATCTTAACAACCAAAAGACACACTTCTGCTGGTGGATTCTATTCATGTGCGTAATAAAACCTCCAGTACAAGGTAGCCTAACAAAACACTCTTTAGTGGCTATCTGATGTATCTCAGGGTAGATTATCTTCAACCACTAGTCTACGTTTCACGTTTTCTGGATAAATTTGGTGCCTGTGCAGACAGGGAATGCTGACAATGAATAGCCAAGGACTGTGCAGAGAACATCATCTTTCACTTGGCTCCAAAAGTATTTGAGCCTGACCCACGGCCTCCGGCTTCTCCAAGACACCACACACCGGGCCAGCAAATCTCACGTGTGTTCCAAATATAGCCCCCTCCCCCAGCAGAGGCTGCAGTACAGGCTTTGCCCTGCCCCAAGCGCAGCTCTCAAACCCACCCATTCCTATCACCTTACACATCCTTGCTGGACCTCCAAATGCAAAAAGGTGACAAATGAGACTTTGTGAGAGGTTTTGGGGGGTGTTTGCTGTCCCTGCAGGACGAACTGCAGTCACATGTACAAGTCACATGCACCCAGACAATGCAGTAAATATACACAACAACACACTTTTGTTGTCAGTTCACACACACGCACACCGGGGGGGGGGGGGGGGAAAATAAGGGCAAAAATGCAAACCAAAACATGCGTCTCAACACAGACCTTGGAGTTGAAGTGTCAAACAGTACCACTCGTGTGCAGGAGCTTCAAAGCCCTCTGCAGAGCCTCCAGGCTGCCAAGGCCTGGGACACACCAAGCCAAGGAGCCCTGCATGGAAACTCTGTCCTTTTACAAGACCAGCACTTAAGCTCTAGTTCTGCCCAAAGAACATAACTGAGCAAACACCAAGACTCTGTAAAGTCACCACTGTCCTTTTGCTTACCTGGACGACTGGGTATTGGTAATCCATACAATACACACCATACATAGCCAAAGATCCTCCAGCTGAAGGCCAAACAGACACAGGACTGGAAGCTTCAAACCCGAGTCTCCGTCTTTCAGCCTTGTGGGAAGGACTCTGGCAGCCCTGCGCAGTGCTTGGCTCAGGCCTCTGGGGCCACTCAGGTTGACACTAGCTCAGCTGAAAATAAAAAGGAGCTGCCTGGCTCGGCTTGGCTCAGCCCCTCTCTTCTGGGATCCAGCAAGGCAGCACTCAACCATAGGCGGCAGAGGCTCCTAAAATTAGAAATCCCCTACTGAAAACAGCCCTGCAAGCCTCGACCGAGGAGCGTCCTGCAACTCCCGGGCAGCAAACAGAGTGACTGTCAGAAAGAGGGGGACACAGGATCTTCACTGCCACTGCTGCCAGGGATGGGAGGAAGCAAACAGCATTTAGGATCTGAAAAGAGGATATGTTCTGGGCTCTAGGTGCGTCAGAGGGAATGCTCCCAATCCAGGGCAGGGAAAAACATATGGGACTGTTCCTCCCCCACCCCCATACCCTTCTTGCTGTCCCCGGCAGGGACAGGTGCTGGGATTAGCATAGTAAAACCCTTTGGTGTTGGGGAGGGAGGGAGAGGGGAGAAGCCACATTGACATCTTGCGCTGAAGGGATCTCTTTCACGAGGGAGTATGTGCCCGTATCACTTAACACTTCTCCCTCCCTCCGCACTTGAGGCGGGCAAGGACAGCTGCCGGAACTGGGGCTGCTGGGGGGAGCTGGGCTCTGGGGTGGCCCCCACCACCCCAGCCGCGGGCCTGCAGGTTGCCCTCCTCAGCTGTTCCAGTCAAACTGGGGGTGGAGGAGGGGGGGAGATTAACTCTGCCACAGGGGATGGTGAGCAATGGGGAGAAGGGGGCAAGGCTGGGCAGGACCAGTTGTTGTGCCCGTTTTAGGAAGCCCATCCTCCTCTTTCCCAGGGAGGAATCCACTCCCTGACCGACATGGACAGATGAGCTGCCTGGACAGGGGCCGGCAGGCCAGACACATTACCTGACACCCAAGAGCCCACTGCTGATTCTTAGAAGACACACCATCACACCATGGCCGGGGGGGGGGGGGGGGGGGGGGGGGGGGGAGGGGGTGGTGGGCGGGGGTGCCCAACCTCCCAAAGCAAATCCCATGAGGTTTCACCCATCGCTACATCAAACAGCACCAGGTTGACACCAGCCCAAATCTGGGCTCCCAACAAGTTAACAGCCCAAAACCACAAAAGATTCCCACTTTATCCAAAGGACAGCAGTGATAAAACCCCTCCCTCCAAGGTTTCGAAAATAAGGATCAAAATATAGTGAACAAACCCAAGAAGGGCCATCCAACCCCCCCCCCCTCCCCCATTTTAAATTCGTAGTCAGAGTTTTTTGCATTTCTAACCTTAAGCTTTTCTGTAGTGCTGCGATGCACCACTGCACAGCTACCTCAGCCTAGCTCTGGCATAGCTGCCTTTCCATCCTTACTGTTCCCCCTCCTCCCCCCGGCAAGAGTTAAACTTCAGTTTGGGTTTTTTTTAAAAGAGGTTATATACGTGGATCATTATCTAGCAAATTTGCATGTGCAGCACTTTGTAATTTATCTAAGGGGTGCCTAATCCGCAGCCCTCTGACCCACCCAGCCCAGCGGGACAGCTCTTGGCTTGTCCTCTGCTCCCACTGCCCTTCTGAGACACTCAGAAAAGGACAGCTACGAGCTGGGTGAGTGGCTACAGCAGCTGCAGCCCACTCTCATCATCTTTCCTAGGGCCGGCCATGGGGCCGCTTCTTCCTTACAAAAGGAGCATGGCCAATTTGAGGAGTATAAAGCATGACATTTTCTACATCTAAGGAAAAAAAAAAAGTTTCTATAGCCATTGTTTCTGTGTGAAGTTTTGCACTGAGAGAGAAATTAATTGCCCATAAATGGGAAAGCAGCTATGCTTCTAGATCTCTTCACCAGGGAAAATGGATGAGGCTCCCACAATGAACTTCTATCTCATTCTGCCTTAGGCTAGTTTATTTTGCCCCAGACCCAAACTAGCTTTCTGGAGCTCACATTATGCCTTCTCCTCCTCACCTTCAGACGGCTGTTTGGCCACCTTCCAGCACTCCCCCCAACAGCCCTGCTTTGGGGCACAGATACCATCTGGTTTCCTCTGAATGACAAATACTTTTTTTCCTTCTTCTTCCCCTTCTCCTTTCTGTAACTACACATTCAATACATACCTGCCCTTCATTCTTTTACATAATTTGTTACTATACACTCAGGCAATTTACTATCTCCAGTAATATCTTTTTATGAAAAGGAATTAATTTACAAAAAACCAAAGGCTTTTCCACAGCCTGGCTTTTGCTACTCCATATTACTGCCCCAAGTTTTAAAATCAAATCCCTAAGTTAAAATCCTTACATTTATTTCACAATCCAATTCTTGTCATTTCCAACCAGGCCTCAGGGGAATAAAATGTTTCCAAATCCTAGTACAGATATCTTACTATCTATAAATAACCATCAAACGGGCAAAACAAAACAAGGAGGGGCAGCAGGGAGCATCACCTAAGCTCCTCTGTTGTTTTAACTACAGATCCAGATAGAACTGCCATGCTTTAAAGTTTCTGATGCAGATTTAAGTACTCTGCCTTAATCAGCATTAAGGTACTTGGGTGATGCTTTGGTAACAAAGCATTGCACCTCCTGCGTCCCACAGGAAATTAAACGACAAAGACTAGTTTTAAACTTCTATGTGCCAAGATGAATACAGCAGGGCTTTATTGACCAGTAATAAGCTACTTAATTTTATGCAAGGCTGGCCATAATGGCTGGTTTTCTACTGCGCACTGACTTGCAACAAATATTCATCAAATAAGATGGCGCTGCACTCCATAATTTTCTTTTGAGATAAAGGCCCATTACCACATAACCTGCTATGCACATGTATTTCCAGTAACACAGGTTAGGTAACTGTTATAAAAACATAGCCTTGTTCCTGCAAATGCTTACATGCATGAATAATTTTAAAATTACAGAAATATTACGACTGGAAAAGACCTAACACACAAAATCAGATCAACTGCTACCATACATCATCATCTAACTTCTTCATAAAATTTATCATGCTACAGCTTAGAACTGGGTTTTGCAGCTATACTACCCCAGCCAAAAGGCTGCTCTAGAACAGGATCCCCCAGCAGCTGGAATCTGTGTTCGTCACCAGCTTAACATTATTCCTGAGCAACTTCTGCTTGTTCTTTGCTCTTGTGCCAGTACTGCCCTCTGTATCAAACTTATTTTCCTCTTTCCCTTACAAGTAACCTTCCTCATGTATCCCCTCCTCTCTACCCATCTACACAAGCAGTTGTTCCAGTCTTTTGTCACATGACAGGCTTGCTATTCCCCAGTCTCTAGAAGCCCCTTCTTGCACCTGATCCAGTCTGTGAGCATCTTTTTTTTTTTTTTGACATTACCCAGAACAACATTGTTGGCTCCTAATCAGTTTCACAACTCCAGCACTAAACTGCATCTTCTCTAGTCTCATTAATACTTCCCTCTGGAGCACCACATCAGATGTTGTAGTAACCATCTACAGTAAGACACATCATTCCATTAAGAAAAATGTGTGTTACTGAGTTAAAAAAAATTAGTTATCTTAAAAACAAATAGGCTGATATGGCACAACCCTATTTTTGATGGATGTGTGTTGCCTTTTATCGCATTTCTCATTTGCGTCCAAGCCTTTAATTAATATTTTTGTGTCAGCATACAGATGAGGTTGGGCCAACAGGTCTGTATTTACTCAAATCATTCCCCATCACCACACCAATAGGGCTATTAAGTTTCCTGTTCTCCAAACATATGATAGCAATCCTGATTTGATAGATTAAAAATTTTATCAGATCTGCAACTCCATGAAATGGTTCTTTCACTTTCAGGAACAGGTACCCATCCCCAGGCAACCCTGCTCCTCAGCCCAGCCTGCGTGCACTAGGGTCTTTGAAATGTCCAACATGGTTGCTTCTGTGGTAGGTTCATGTCAGTTACCCATCCTGCCCTTGCTCCCATGATCAACTCTACCTTCAACGACAACAATATTTTGTTCAATTCTGTGATCACACCAGTATCCTCATCAACTACCCTATCCCCAACACTAAGCAGCCTCACATCTTCCCTTCTCTCTAATTGTATTTTGAGAAACAGTCACCCATTTCCTTAGCAACATTTGCAAGGTTTAACTCAGCCTAATTTTTGGCAGTTGTCATTTCATCCCTACTGACTTTAAAGGCACAGCAATCTCTGCTGATAAATTCTTTTGTAAATTGTGGGTTTGTACTAATAGTCTTTATAAGTTAGGTAGAGGTTTCTTCTTACAAATTTTTTCCACTTTACTTGTACCATCAAGAATTTGTTTCCAAAGTACCTCTAACATAAAAAAAAAAAAAACCAACCAAAAAAACCCCACACAAAACAAAACACAACCAACAAACCAAAAAAACAGAACAAAAAAAAAAACCAAACCAAAACCCCAAACAACCAAAAAAACCCCAAACCCAAACCACACAATTCTACACTCGGAAGTCTAAGTTTTCAATCCAGTTCACTGATTTCACTAACTATTTTGCTTCATGCATCAAAGCTTGTATCATGAGCACCCCATCCAAATATGGAGACACAGAGGTTTCTAAACAGCTTGTTTTCCTATAACAGTCATAGCACCAATAATTCACTCACTGTCTCAACAACAGGTGATGATGCTGCATGACAAAATCTTTTCACCCTATTATCAGCAGCATTTGATCTCCAAGCTATATTTGAGAAATTAAAGTTTCTAATACTAATATTTATTTCTGAGGTATGGGGAATGATATCATTTCAGAGCCTCAAGTTGGTATCCTAATCCAGTCCTAGAAGGGATTACAGCAGACTCACAGTACTCCCTCTGGGACCTCTTTCACCATTCTTCCCCACAGCAATTTTGACCAGAAACACATCCTGCGTTATCAGTTTTACTCTTCTTTCTCCTTTACAGTTCACTGCATACAATACAGCCTATCACTTTTTACATCTACCCTATCTGAACCACACATAATCTTGAATGCACGTTAAAGCCATGATTACCATTCTTGCAGATTGATATTATCCCTATAATATCCAGTTTCATGTTCTGCACCAGTAGCTCTGATTCCTCTACTTGTTATTTCTAATCCCAGGAGCCTGAAAAAAAAACCCTGATACATTTGTGCATTTACCAATCACACAGCTCCCAGCTCCCTCAACCAAGAGTATCACCCATCTAGAAACTGATCATTTTTATTTTTTTAAAAACATTTAATTTTATTGTTTTCCATCTCCTGCCTACCCCTTGCTTTGCCTAGAGATACTGTTTTACATGCTACTGTAGCAGCACTTGCCTAATTTTCCTCTTTTTGTGTACTAAGTGAGGCATGGAGATTACACAAGGTTTTCCGAACGTTCTCAAAACCCAGTATTTTGCTTCACATGCACTGCTCTCTTTGATGTCTGCAGACTAAAGAGCATTTTTGGAAAATGCAAGACCACAGCCCTGGGCTTTGCTTTGCCTGCTTTCTTTAGACTCCTTATAACGAGCATGCTAAGTCACAATTATAACTACAGCTATAAGAACAAAATCTAGCCATAGCTTCCCTATTCTTGAAGTGCAGCCATGGCAGTTCCATACATTTTCCATATACTCTTTTTTTTTAATTGTTAAAAACTGTGGCACTGTGGGGACACAGCAATACAGCGTGGAGTCTAAGATATTTTCATGCTGCACAGTCATTACGCCACATTGATCTTTACTAAGGAAATTACACCAACAGTTTCATTTCATAAACTAAATTTATAAAATCTTTAGTATAATTCTCTGTTTTCCAGACAAATTAATCCAAGCCTTATCTAGTTACTCCCACTAAAGAGCTCTTACCTCTGCTGATTCTAACTCTTCATTGCTAGAAGCCTGGCTGATGCTCTTCCTCTCACCACCAAAAATGGCATCTTTAACAATTAGCCAATCACTACATCTGCTAAACTGGGTCATCAGGGATCTGATGAGCAGCTTACAATATGTCTCTGCTTTTTAAAGACTGATGTAAATGTAGGAAACATGCCAGCAAGCAAGGATGTATTTTCTGGCTGGGTATGTACTGATTTCCATAGCAGCTAAATAGATCAAGCGGTTCAGCCAGCTCGTACCGGTGTTAGACAAACAGCACATGGTACCAAGATTACATCTTTAGAGCTGCAAGAGAGTCTCATCTTGCACCAAAGCAAGTCCCATGTCCTCAGCACAAAGGTGGGTTTCGCTCACACAAGGTGAGAATTTATACTGGGAAGTCATCATTCCTCTATAGGGCTACATTCTCTGGGGTTTAACGCTTGTTTGGTTTGAATAGATGTAATGTTTTTCAAAAAGCTGTATGATTTTTTTTCTTCCCAGTTTTAGTATAACCAATGACTAGAAAAATTAAATATGTTCTAGTTGTTATTTTGACCCTGAAATCATTAGAGATTCAAGTGGAAAGGATGGAAGTGTAGGCAGAGCATGCCCAGGAAAGCTCAATATTCCGAAATTGTCATCATCTTTGCTTCTGCTCACCAATAGGTGACTTCATAAATTGTTTTTCCTCCTATTTCAGAAACCTGGCAGTTTTATATAGGTGTCCTGATCTCAAGAGCAAGAAGATCTGGTGGCCAATCAGCTATACAGGAGAGCAAATACTCAGCACCAAGCCAGTGCATTATTTGCAAGTGAAACATGTTAAGCATGCAAATGCTGAAGATCAGGTATGAGATGCATTAAGTAGAAACAGAACCAGCAGTTCTGGAGGACGTGGAGTAGCAGCTGAAGCAAACGAGAGCATGTTGGATTAGTGTAATAAGGGCATCACAAGAAAGAATTTGAATGTGTTGGTAAAGCCATAGGAGCCACTGCTTGCCTGAACCCGGTCTGATTAGTTAGTGCTACTGATTCCTTGTGTTCATTAGGATTAATGTTCCTAAAACACATTAGCACAATGAAATTACCAAAACTACACTTTGAATCCAAGGAAACTAAAATCCTTCTGGCAAAAGGCCTAAGAAGTCCAAAGCTAGAGTGAGCAGCAAATACCAGGTTACGTGTAGCAGAGAGGACAGCCCCATCACACTCCCTGCTTCTGCCAAGGATATACTTCAGGCAGACAATGGAACTCAGTCATTATAAAATTCATAATTTCAAGAAAATTTAAGAGAGAAAAATACCAGCAACAATATTTCATAAAATGGAAGTTCTAAAATAGCTCATAGCCATGCCTTCTCCCCTCAGAGTGCTGGAGATCTCCCTTTTCAGTCTCCTGTGACACAGTCTCTATTCACAAGTCCATTTGCTTACTAGTGATGGAGTTTGTTTGCATCTTCCTTTACCACTCCAAACATTCCCAACCAAGCTCTGTAGTCCTCAAACTGATCTAAAGTGGCTTAACATCTAGGCACTGTGCACGCTCTACTATGGACGTAAGATACCTGCATCCTGTTACCACCCTTAGCTGTTCACGTCATCTAAACGTAGGTAGTAAATATTAATGGCTTGTCTAGACTAGAAAACTAGTACAATTTTAAAACAGAATTACAAACACACAGCATAAAAGGACAGATCAGAATTAAAAATAATTATTTGTTTAATACCACTTCTTCTCAAAGCCTCAAACTCTGCTTTAGGGAAGGACATGGAAACACAGGCAGAGCAAGGATACCACATCAGTCTGCTAAAGCAGCATATTGCAAGATCTTTGTTTGCTGGACAACTGGCTTTTTTTTGTTTTGTTGAGTTTTCTTACAGCTACCCAGTAGAATGGCAGCATTAGCCAACTCCAGAAACCTACAGACCAAAACAGGACTTGTGAAATCACAAGCTTGGATCTTCTTCAACCAGAAACCAAGCTGAGTACCTGCTCTACAGCAGTCATGGCTGTTAAGAGAGACCAAGACTCTTGGTGAAAGAGTAACTATTCCTGAATGTGAAGTCAGACCTGTGTAGGCAGAGTCTTCCTGAAGTTGGTAGTATAGATCCTGCCCACACAACTTCAGCTGCCGGGCAAGGGCCCAGAGTCAATTCAGGCAAAACTCAGATTGCCCAAGTCTGTCTATGAAATTATTATAAAGGAAAAACATAAGGCAACGATGAACACTTCATCTGAAGTTTGAAAAATCTGCTGTCAAAAAAAGACTGTGCTCCCAGAACCGAGGCTTTATACACTACACTAGCTAATGAGCTGGTTCCCAGGAAGGTAGCTTTAACAGAACAATAACTCACAAAAATATATCAGTGATTAAGTTGCAAAATAAAGCTGGCAGCAGTCTGGATATACCAGCAGCATATAGAAGACACTACTTCAACTCTCATTTCTCCCCAACCCATTGTTTTAACATGCATTACAAAACAGGTTTTAATTATACTTTCTTGAGAAAACTCTAGCACACCTAAATATAACATGCAACAGGTCCAAAAAGGGCTTCTAAAACCAGATCAGGCGCCATCACCTTACTTATTACCATAGCCACAGTATAAGGGGGGAAAAGAAAGTATACACAGATTTTCCAGAAAATAAAAATATGCATGTGTTGGGCCTGGGCCTCCTTTCAAGCAGAACTCTTAAGTGCTTGGCATTCCTTCAGGAAGAAAACAAGCGTACTTCTGGGCTAAGCCATTTGGCAATGAAGGTGATCGTAGCACAGCTTTCTTTTGGGACCACTTGTATATGCACTGATCTTGGTAATGCTGCATGTCCATCAAAATGCTTTTTGCCTGTTACACGAAACACAAAAAGGTGTCCATGTCCAGATGCAGAATTTCAACATCAAAGAGGAGAATTTTTCTCTTGGTAGTTTAGACATTACATGACAGCCACGCTGCCTTTCTATATTCCTTTGGGGGCAGTGGAGAAAGGGGAAACAAAAAGAATAGAGTGGAGGCAGTTTTCCTTTGCTACAGAGGCCGCTAGATTTATCAGCTAGTTCCAGAACCTCAGTCAGAGGAAAGCTTTGCCCATTTTGTCTCTCATACTCCCACTTGGTTTTCCACTTAACAAGCAGCAGCAGTTCAATTAGCTGATCCTTAAGGGGACAACAGGGAGATCCAAAAAAGAAAGACTTGACACTTCTATGAAATACAGCAGCTTAAGCCTGAGCATTTCTACAGATCTATAATAAGCCTACAAAAATTAAGGTTAATTCCTTAATTAAAGAACTATCTTCCTAAGAATAAATATTATTAAAAGTCACCAGATGGTAGCATCAGAGATACTCTCACCAAGTATTTTTAATTGAATCAATCACAAACTAGGGCTGGACCGCACTGGTGATTTCCCCCATAGTGTAAGTATAGTTACACCGTTATCTCAGCCCCACCAGCGAGCTGCTGCATGGCAGCCACAGGGCCACTGGTGACACCACACATATTCCCAGCCTATCCCAACAAACACTCACAGGATAAACCACTTTCACCAAGACTTTGAGCTAACAAGTTTTACCTCGCCTTTGCCTGGGGCGAGGGGAACACATGATCAACTATTGCAGAGCATTTCAATGTGTGGCCATGTCTTACACATCTAACTGAATGCTTGCTCCCTAACGGAGATGGTTTTGGTATGGATTTTCCTCCCCACTTCGCCTGCCAGCTTATCAAATCGCTTCCATGTGACAAACTTAAAATAGAAAAAGGTACTAGTTCCAAGTTGAAGAGTGTCCGCACAATAAATTACGCTAGTATCGACTTAAATGTATCACTATCTTAAGAGCAGTAGGGCTTCCCAGCTACACAAACAAAAGCAGAATTTAGGGAAAAGGTTTTCTCAAGCAGTATTTTGTTCTTCTGACACAGGAGCAAAGACTTTCCCTGCCAACTTGGTTCAACCAGGACAGCAGAGCAGCTGCCCACACACTGTAACTATGCAAGCAAGCGACAAAACACATCAAAAACATTAAAATAAACTCTTAATCGAATGGAAGTAAAAGAGAAATAAACAGGCCGCACAGTGTACGTGAGATAGCTGGGTCTGAGACCACATTACTGGCAGGAACTGAGGAATTGGAGAACATCACGCAGGCAGGACCTTTAGCTGCCACAACAGCAGCTCACCAAATACATTTCAGGACATCGTTTGAAACAGTTCCAGTGTGGCAGTATACACAGTGTGACACCTTCAGTATAAATCTGCAAAGACAATGTCATGACAGGAGAATGACTTCTGTTCATTGATTTCTGCAAGCCTCAGTTAAAAATCTCACCCTTCTGCTAAATTTCAGATAACGAATCCTTCTTTTCCCCCGTTCCCATTAAAAAAAGTTAATCCAAAACTCAGGCAGCTCCAAAGAGATTCAAGAGCAAAATACCAGAAGTGCTGCAGCTAAGAGTTCAGTGCATTTGCTGAGTGCACAGAAAGGATCCAGAAATAGCACGTAGAGCTGAGGTTTGGCAAGAACAACACAGTTTAGCGTGTCTGACTTTCCTCTTTCAGGCTAAATGAATGGTGACAGCAGCAAGTCATTCTTCAGTGTAGGGGGTGACCCCAGGGACTACTCTTGTTGGGGCAGAGGTGCTAGTTATTGCTGTGTCCCTCCTCCAGTGATTTTCGTGGAGAACTAGAAGGCTGTGGTGGAGAACAGAAAAGGTATGCTGAGGTTATGCCAGCTCTTAGGCAAGAAGTAGCCTTCACATCACCTTCTGCCTCAGACCAAGACAAACACAGTAAAAGGCAGAAAACCCCTAGATTTTCTTTGGTTGGTTTGTTTTGAAACCTATCTATTTCTGAAAAAGCAGGAGCGATCAAAATTCTGGAGATCTTTTCATTGTCACAGAGTCCCAAGACATAGGCACAGAGGTCTGCTATGGGCACATAAGCTAACTGCAACCCACGCTTCTCCCCAGCAGCCAAGAGGACAGAATCAAGCCTGACATGGCTCAGTCCAAAACGCATTCCTGTAGGTGAGCTTCAGCTCCCAGCAAGTTCTAAAACAAGCCACAGCACCTGAAATCCCTGAACCACCACCACCAAGGGCTTTTATGGTTGCACCATCTACACGATCAAGATACCTGCTCTTTTCAGCAGTTTTCTGTGACCTCTACAAAATCAATCACACGTGTTCATTCGCCTTAATTTCCCACTATCTGCATCCTGTCCCAAAGCCAGGAAGCCATGAAGATGGTTTCCTGGCTTCCAGGAAAAACCTTATCTCTGTTTTCTATCACTGTCAAGAAATCTTCACCGAAGACTTAGCTCACTTTCTCCACACATGTCTCCAGTTACTCTGCAGCAGGGCTACGCTCACTTCATAACAACAGGGCTACCAATGCAAAGTTTAACTGCAACCTCTCTGCATTATTGGCTTGGATATCAGCAGCACTCGAACTTCAGCCTCTATGGCTTTGTGGGTCTCTTAGCATGAATTTAAAAGAACCACTTATCTCAGGCTAGAGATTTGTGCGTAGGCCAGAGTTAAAGTAGGGCAGTGCTTAAGCTGCATCTCATTGTAATGAGGCAAAAGCTGCAACTTCAAGCTCTGAAGGGGCACAGCAGGCACACCTCCTGCAACTGCTCTGAATCAGACAGCTTCTGAGAAACTTGTGTGAACCCTTAAAATCTAATACAGCTCAACAGTCTGTGACTGAACTGCTTTAGTGGGCAGGTCAACCTTCAGCATCCTCTTTCATGTACGTTACTGGGTCTTTAGTATGGTCCCGGGAATGAGACCCTTTCCTGCAACACAGGAATGAGGTAGATATGCAGACCCTCCAGGAAGGAAACTTCAGAGTGGCAGATTGCCAAAGGCATCTCTGGGCAAAATGAAGAAAAAATGTCACCACCACCCAACTGCCCCAAATTGCCTGCACTAGAACAGGAAAATATGCCATCAGGATGAAAACAAAGAAATCGACAGCCACACAACAAAATCCCCATACTTTCTGCACATTCTGCTCCTGGCTTGCCTTCTTTACAATTATGGGACAGATCTAGTAACAGCCCCTAGAAATTCAGCTGTCATATTTTGATAGATCACTGATTGCCCACATAGATCTAACTACCCTGGCCAGTCCACATGCCTAAAACTTCACCTGGGCCCAGTCATTCCTCAACCTTCCCCCACCAGAGGTCTAGAGAGTGGAAGCAAGAGTAATGCTAGGATGATCAGATGTTTTTTGGAGCCACCAGGGACACAGCACAGGGACAAGAAGAAGGAAAACAGCTGCTCTAGAGCTAGAGACAACAGAATGCTTAAAAACCTTTAGAAATAATTAAACGAACTAATGAGCCGTAGCTGGCAAAGGAACCACAGGTGGAGGAAGATACAATGCCTCAGCGGGGGGAGAGGTGAAGAAAGGGAGAAGTTCTCCCACGTTGGGGCAAAGAGGGACCAAGTTAGCAGCTCCACAGCAGAGCTGTGGCAAGGAGGACAGGGAGAAAGGGGCATACCAAGAGAAGAGGCAATTTATTCTGGAGTTTCAGGGCTGGAATAAGCAGTAGAAGATGAACAAAAGAGGACATCTGTGGTGGATCCGATCAGGAGACAGGGGTGGGATGGCAATGCCACAGGGTTTGTTATGTTACTGGGTTTGTTTGTTTTAAAAGGAAGTTAATAGAAAAACACCAGCAGCTTAAAACACTCCAAGCATACAGCCTGCCACTCCTCCTAGGTTATGACAAAAACTCCTGCCCTGTAACGAGAAGGGCTCCTTGGGATCCAGCAGCCCTCCGACTCTTCACCCCCAGCTGGGGGGCGGAGGGGGTTCCCATATCAGCGGCTCGGCAGCACGGAGCTCCCCGTGCTGGCTACGGCCGCCTGCCCGATTCAGACCTGTAATCTCTCTCGACTTTGATTTAATGCAGCAATTACTGGTAATGTGGTTTGAAGGAGATAAATGCCCAGTACAGGGCTGGCTGGCACCAATGCTCATTCCGCTCATGATGCGAGAACAGTTTTAATTAAAATCCCCTTTATGATAAAGGAACTGCTTGACTGGATGTTTCTGTGCAGCCCTGATACGGAGCCTTCTCCAAAGCGGATTAGAAATCAAAGTTCCCCCCCTTCTCGCTACTGGCAACACACAAAAATAGGGAACACAGTCACCGTGTCACCCCTCTGCAATTTCCTTAACCCTAGAACTGCTGGGAAAATGCCCGAGTTTGCTTAAAAGCCATTGCTACCTCTTGTCGTGGCTCTAAGTATCTTCCAAAAGCTACACACGAGGGCTTAATTAGAATAAACACATCTATAGAGCTGATCCTGCATGATCCAAAACAGTTTTCCCCTCTGTCTGGTTTAAAAAGGAATCAGCTTGGCTACTTCTATGGCAAACCCATCCCTACAGCCTGCATTCTGGCAAGGAGGCAAATCAGACCCGTGGTGCTCTGGCAAGACAGTAGGAAGTCGGGATATGGCTGAACGACTGGAAAAGCAGAAGCCCTGCTGGGTGAGGCAGAGCAGCATGGACAGGGAACAGGAAGGAGCAGCACTGCAAGATAAAGGCATAAAATTTGGCAGAGCAGTCAGGATACCAGCACAGACATGTTCCAGAAGTGATCTGTCAGCTCTTGATCGAGTTACAGCAAATGTAGGTGCAATTTTGGGTTGGTTTTCTTCTTTACAGTATAGGAAATACCAGAGATGAATACATTAAGCACAGCTAGGTTCTATTATTACAAGTGCCAGGAGCAGATTGTCACAGTGAGAAATTGGCCATGTGCATTACACAGAAAAGGCAGAGCTGGGTTTGGAGGCCTGCAGACAGTGCAATGTGAAGATAAAGAGCCTCAAGTCTGAATGCACATTATTCCTCTCTTTAAGCCATGAAACACACGTAAACATAAAATGGCTGATTTAAGCAGCTGGATTTCCCTGTAACCTTCAGAATCTATCTGTGGACCATGGGACTTACCCAAGCCTTGTGCCAAGACACCGGGCCCCCGCCACCACCACCTTTTCAGCGCATTTGCCTCATCACTATAGAAGTGATCCATAGTCCTTGACATTGTCTTCTCCTCCAAAGCCCTCAATGCCAGAGTCAATGGGATTGTTTGAAAAATTCTCTTTCTTTACAGTAAGAAAGCAATTTGAAAGTGGCTCCCATGTTCCATGATTCCCCACCCCCTTCAAACAGCATAATATCAAACAAGGGGCGGGGGGCGGGGGGAGGGAGAAAAAAAGGAAAATCCTGACAAAGTGGCAGACACCAGACCACCAGGCTGATGTGGCACCACTGTAATGGTGAAACCAGCCTTCTGGAGCACCTTGCTCATCAACAGGATAAGCAAAGGTTAAAAACACCAGGTCAGGGGCAGCAACATGAAGATTTAATGCAGTTTTGCTGGTCCACCAGGGAAAAAAAAATGAAACCAAAACCAGCCTGGTATAATTAACAAGATTAAAGGGGGATTTAGGATCAGGACAGAAAAGCAATGGGCCAGATTGATCCTTACAGGATTAAAGCTGGAATCCTACTAAGAGTCCAGTGGTTGAGAGATCAACGCAACGTAATGAGATTACACCAACATCAGCTTTTGTTTTTACACAACCAAACCCCCAGCACCCATGCTTTTACCACTTCAGATAAGCAGCAGAGAAGTTGACTGATACCTACAGACAATCGGTGTGCAGGTTGGTCACGCACTTCTCCCTTCAGCCCTCTCACAGTAGAAGAGCAATAGGTACTGCTGCTTTCAGAAAAAAGGGGCAAAAAAAAAAAATGTTGTTTACAACAAACTGCAAACAGCCAAGAAAGCTGAGGATTTACCAAAGTCCAGGTTAAATTAACTGGTATCAAGTGTGATGGGATCACACCAGGATTGATGGACAGGAAAGCCAGGACAGCCCCAGCTGCATTCAGACATGCTGCCGATGGGCAATTGGATTTTGATATTGTCTCTTGCTGGCAGGGAACAAAGGACGCAGTATACTCTATGGAATATATCAGCAAACACATTTAAGACAAATTGTCGCATGTCCCCGTTGCACAATAATATCCAAGAATTACAAAAGTGAGAAAAGCCTCTTTCAGCACGTATCATTTGCATTACAGCTGGTGCAACACATGCAGACCAGCTGCACCTCTATTCCCCTGCCCCAAATTTTCCAAAGCTTGCCGGTAATTTGAGTTGAGGGTGGGGAAGAGGGAAACAGGACAAGGCACTCTGTTCTTTCTAGATATGTAAACTATTTTTAAATGTTTTTATTCTTGTAGGAGAGAAAAACATGCATGTTTAAATGAGAGGGTATCCATGACCACCCTGCTCAGCTGAAGACGAAGGGGTGTTTATTGGACACCTGTTTGCAACAGCTAAACAGCTGCATTGGAGAGCAACACTCCCCATGCAAGGAAAAAGCGTTAAAGCATCTCATATTTCTACAGCACTTCTTGAGTTCTGAAGATGTTTAAAAACTGCAGTTAGACATACGCTATATACACTCCAGCAAAGTTTTTGCTGCAGAAGAAAAATTTCCCTAATACTAAAATTTTAAAATGCAGATACTACCCATTTTTCAAAAGATGCCACAATCAATAGCCTCACCTATGCTGAATGTGCTTCCCCTTTTCAGCTGGTTGGACCAAAAGAAGTAGTTAGCATTCAGTGCTCCTCCTCACTCAAGCAGCAGCCAAAATCTCAGTGTAATAAATTGGAGTGGGGGGGAAACAGCTGAAACCACTGCTGGATCCAACAGGCCTTTGGATCCAACTGCTTTGCAGTTTACTGAGATGGTCCTGATGGAGCTACATACCCCACTTATGCTGCCAAATAGGCTTTACCACCTTCCTGAGAGACGCTTCAACTTTACTCACAAGGGTTCTCCATCCAAAAGGTACATTATGGATGCAAGCAGACATCACCGTAGTGATTGAGGGTGGGATAAAAAAAAGAGGCGGTTACAATGGAAAATGTTAAAAAATAGCAACAGGCAGATCACACTGCTCATTTTCTATGTTCTAGCTAAGCATACATATTTGAATTTCAGCATTTTTCTGCATATAAACTTTTTTCAATGCTAGATGATTTATAAGTGATAAAAAAAAAAAAGTACAGAGGAGCGTTCCAGTGTTCTATGCCAGCTCCTTAAAGCACGATGAATATTAATCCCTAAGAATATCTAAAAAAAAATTGTCATCTGGTCAAAATATTTTCACTTCACTGTTGCGTTAATGTCCAAGATTCAATTAGAGCATTGTGTGTGGGACAGCATGTTTAATGTGAGGCAGGAGAAAAACTAACTGCCTTTGCCCTGGATTCGACTACAGACCCAAGAACCATCTGGTAAAAAATCAGCCAGAGCATTGTGCAGGCAGTGTATTAGTCATGAGACACAGGACTCTGAGAACAATGAAACCTAAATTTAAGGGACAGACGAGGGAAACTTAATTACTTGTTTAAGCTTCTTCACAGCTTTGAGGAATCTTTAACACTTTCAGCAAAAAAATTTAGCACTGGAGGGCATAAAGAACATCCTCAATTGATTTCTTAATTTTCTGCAAGCCTGTTTTCACTTCCAGCATGGAACTGTCTGCGCTGGTCTATCAGCACAGCCTGCCTCTCCAACGCACGGCCGCAGGACGCATCATATAGCCCTCGATATGGAGTAACATCCAAAGCCATGGTATTGTAGATACAGACAGGAGATCCTCCTCCAAACTGGCAACTCCCTGAAGAAAACATTTGTCTGACCCCATAACCTGACTCAAACTCCTGCTTTACCCAGTAGCCCTTGCTAAAGGATGAAGGGATCTCTTCCAGTTAATCATACTTCCAGCTAGGCATGCACACATACACAGTTGATACCCTAGTGACTGCTTAGAGCTGTGGCAAAGCAGCTATCCAAATTCAGATCCACTCAAAGACCTTTCCTATACCATGACCATAAACTCAGGGGTTAGGACAAGGCTAAAGTACTGGCACTGCTGGAATTAACATCTGCAAACAAGCACCATGCACCACGGTAAGTGCAGGAAACAGGCATTCAGTTTCGAATCACTATTATCTGCACTCTTCCCCAAGCTTTCAGCTGGAAACCAGGAAGGCTGAGGTTTATTCTCTTCTTACTCCCTTACAGTTTATTCTCTTCCTTCCAAGATAAACAGGCTGTTTTGTGAAAAACTAACTTAAACAGAACCTCATCCCAGTCTCCCAAGACTTGGACAGGCTTATAGCAAACAGAGTCCCCTGTGCTCATCGCTGTTTCGACAGGTGGGAATACAGCAGTCAGCCAGAAGAGCCACTGGAGAAATTCACACTGACTCAGGCAGCTCACACCCCTCTAATTCTTCTGTTTAGACTCATCAGGGAAGAAAATTCCTCAACATAATGGCAATGTATTGGGCACTGATTTTACTTGTTTTTACATTAATCACATGCATCCTGATCCCAAATCTCCCTTCTCTGAAGACAGTACCTTAAGTTGAAATGCTTTCTCTTCTTGAACTGCACTGGGCTTTCTTGTCTCAGTAGTGACCTTGGCATCTTCCATGATTATAGGCTTGCAGAACAGAGAACTGGAAAAGATCACCTGGATTATCAATTCTAGTGCTCTAACAATACATGTGGTCACTTAATGTAGTCTCTTTCATAAACTCTTCTATTTCCAAAATCTCCAAAGCCTGTATAAAACCCTAGATGCAAACAGATGCAAGTTGCTTTGTCACACTAACCCCCAAGGGTACGCAACGCAGACATCCCCAAACCAGCTGTGCACAGAGCAGTGCGTGCGGGTGTGGAAGCAATATAACCATGCTCACGAGGTGCTGCACCTAAACTAATAAACCTTATCAAGCAGCAGAACTCATTATCTCAGTTGTAGTGCTGGACAAACACAACTACATTACTTCTGGATTCAGGCTGCTACATATGCATGCCACAGTACGGCACCGCGGGCACTTGCAGGCTGGGGAATCAATTTACAGGCTACTAGCTTGGGTATTTTTGCATGAGCTCCATTTTGTGATTTTCCAGGGCTTTCCGGCTCCACAGCAAGAATCCAAAATTGGCGTTTGTATTAACACAAAGTGCCTTTTACCATATTCACAGCAATTCACCCAGACATGACCTTTCATGTGCATTCAGGAAAACCTTCCTGTACCCTCACAGCCACAGTCTCCCAGAGAATATCGCATCTTTAAGCATTGACCACACCATGTGTGCACCTCTCGCACACATCAACTGTGTGCTCTCCATCCAGTCAAAGCTTGATGGCTGATGTGTTTATTTGCCTTTCCTACCAAACAGGTTCCAGCCAAAGATCCACAGGCACAGCCAGACTTCCCAGGCAATAGCTGCCACAGGCTTGGCACTAGAACAGAGCAGGGAGGCAGTTTTCCCTGGATAGCCACTTGCTTTGCTGCTATCAAATGCATGCTTTGAAAACCACGCTATAATGACCATACTTTCCATGGCAGTAGCTACCTCTCATGAAAAAAACCCAAACAAATAATAGAAAAACATCGCATGAGGAAAAGCATGTTGCAAAGACCCAAGTTTGGCAACAGAGTTGGGTTTCCAGCCCCTTGGTGGCAAAGCTGATGAGCTCGGAGCCTAGAGGGAAAAATTCTTCCAGTGAATGCAGAGAGGCTTTTAAGTGTCAAAAAAGCAAGTAAAAGGCAGGTCAGGAAGAAAACCAACAAAAAAATATTTCAAAATGAGTTTGGCAAGCTTACTAGCACTATTCTTGCTTGTATGGTAGGTAATTAGTAGGTCTAGGTAAGATCTTCACTTTCACAGGGCTCTAGAGAAAGCAATCATTTCTAGTTGCAATAGGCAGCCAGCCCTCTCACAAACACTCAGCATGTACTCTGTACATGGCTGCGAGAAATGAGGAAATTATCTATACCCACTATAATCTGAGATCAGAGCGATGAATCCAGTGCTTTCCTACCAGAAGCCTAGCAACAGCATGGACCTCCCCTACCTTGGTCCCTCCTGCCTTTGATAGTTTCAGCTGCCTTTGAGCACAGGAGAAGGATGGTTGATAAATTGCTTGCTAGGGCTGCTGCCCCTTCCTTTCAACCTTTCTTGTAACAACAGACCTCCAACAAGGCAACATTCATACATGCAACTCTCAGAACACATCATGCTCTTTAGAAAATACTTGGAATGAAATGGCTCTAGATTATATCTTATGACTCACAGTACACAAAGATTCATCTGCTCATAAATGAAAAAACAGGGCTTTCTCTTCCAGAAAAGGGTTGAACACTTTTCCCACACTCAACCACTCTGCTCCTGGCTGTTCCACCTGCCCCCGTGTTGTCAGTACAGCCCTCCCTCCGAGCAAAGACCCAAGACCCTCTAGCCTTCAAAGACCCAAGACCCTCTAGACTTTGTAGCCCAAATTACCCCATGTTCCATCCAGAGAACTGATGACTAGGAGCCCTGGGGCAATTCAGGAGTCCAGACAGCTGCGGGCAAATGGGTATGAGTGGGAAAAGAGGTAGATTTAGATGGTAGATTTAGATGGTGCCCTATGAACAAAGTACTCTTGTCTGCAAAAAAAGAGAACTCCTATATGCACCTCCTATTTTTAAGGCAAAGTACCCACCCTGAGTTTCAATACTGATGATCGGATGCATGCACTCGAGTTAATTTGAACATCAGAAAGACTATCATACTGTCTCTGCTTCAGAAAGACTTTATACAACTGCATCCTACACAATAAAAATGTTAAGATAAATAGTCTCTCTTGATATTTAATGGTACAGCTAGTCTGCCGCCTTCACCTCCCTCACAATGCCAAGCATTAGGTCACGATGACAGATATTTTAAGTTTCCCACTCTCTAGCTCTCCACAGCCCACAATCCCCTGCAGTCTACAAGGCCCTCATTTAAGAGTATCCTGCAATGAGTTTCACCTGAGGGAATACAGTTCAGCAAGCAGGAATGTCAGCCTGAACCAAGGCTACACCACCACTTCATTTCAGAGTCATAATTAGGGACTGCGACGTTGAAGATAGCCTGTACTTTTGGGTTCAGTATCCATGCCATACTACAGCTGCAGAGGAAGACGAGTTCTCTTTATTTTATTATTTGTGAAATGTGACAACATTCAATATTAAACAATCTCTTCAAATAAGGCAATTCTGTAACGTGCACCCCTGAGTGGGGGGGAGAAACATTATGGTTGCTGTGGGATCCATAATTCGGGATTTCAGGACTTGCATATTTAAAACCTCAAATTTAACGTTGCATTAGTGTAGCTTCATGCATTGAATTAAGGAATGACTCAGTACAAATCTCCATGCATCTGCTAAAGTCCTGACGATCCAAGGGCAAGAGGCACAGAACAGAAAAAAAGACAGCACAGGGAACAAGGAGGAAATGGGGGAGAACCTGTGAGCAAGGAAGCAAGAAATCGTCACAGCAAACCCCACACCAAACCAGATCTGCCACTCAGGGCTCCTTGTTCTCACTGCTAAAGGTTATGTAGCCCACCAGGACAGAAAGAGTTTAAAGCAGAAACAAAATGAGCATGGAGGAAAAGGTTCCTGAAAGGACTGAGGAGGGGAAGATTTCCTGAAGAACAGGGTAACCTGTATCAAGAAGGTAAAGATCATATCCAGATAGTACAAATTCACTAATTTTTTTTAATTATCATGGCATGATGCCCAGATGATGCCCTTAAAACCCCTTCAGCAATTCAAGCATTTCGCACTTATTTTCCCCACTCCTCTAAAGTTTAAATGCGATGCAAGCACAGAAACAGTGCTGCCCAAAGTTTAAGGTGCAAGGAAAAACAGCAACCCATGGAGGGCTACCAGTCTTTGTCCATCGGCAAGCGTTGCAAAACTCAACCCTCTCTTAAGAATCCAGGACAGTGCTTCACATCTTGGGCTGAAGCTGATCTTCATGCAGGCTAATACCTCCAGTTTATACTGGAGTGCTCACACACTCCTTGCCAGCGGGAGGAGGCAAAACAGCAGGGCAACTCTCAACTCTCCTCAGCTCCCACACTCACCGGCATCCTCCACGTTTCAGCCAGGTAAGAAACATCTCCATTGTTTACTGCTTATCTAAAATCAGCAGCAGCACGGCTGAGGTACTTCTCCTCTTACCCCACCCACAAACCAAGCACAAATCGTAGCTGAGCTGTGGGGCCTGCCCAACCTTTCGCACTAAAAACCAGCACCCCGGGTCGGGGTCTGACATGGCAGGCTGCGGCGGGGGAAGAGCGGAGAAGGTAGATGTACGTGCCTGCCAGCAGGGCCTGTTGGACGAAACCAAGCAAGTGTGCATACCCCAGTGCAGAATCAGGTTACCCTGCAACAAAGATAGTGTGTGTATGTGCAAAGGAGGGAAGTCAAATCCTTCTGCCTGGGTTCCAAGGCTTGCTTTGTTGCTAAAATAAACCAGTATTTGTTCCTGAGTGATGGGGGAGCCGGACTCTAAAAGCAGCAGCAGTGAGAGCCCCCACTTTCAGAGTTATGAACAGACTTAAAAAAAAAAAAAAAAACAAAAACAAACAAACCCACAACACTCCAACAAACAAAAACTTGGAAACTCATTACTCTTCACCTTGTATTATCCAGGTAAGGAACCCCAGAGCAACTGCTGATCTCAAGGGTGCCCACGAGCAGGCAAAACTACATATAGAATATGACTGAGCAGCCTAAGAGCTGACTGCTCCAGAGGAAATTCCAGTCCTTGTTCAAAGCCTGGAAATATACAAGCTTTTATATATGCTTTTACTTTGCTTGCTGGATCTATGTAACACTTTACACATGTTTTTCCTGACATTATTTTCCATACTCCACCAGAAACCCAAGTAACCATGCCACTTCTGGAAAAACAACCTCACATCCAACTTTTGTCAAAACAGTTTCTCCCCCCCACACCCCCAAAGCCCCAAATTGCAAAACTATCTATTCCCTCCCTGTTCCTCTCTTAACCTTCAGTAGCTACAAATCCCTTTCAGCAATACACCTCCACTACCTGGGATGTCTCTCAGCAACACCAAAATCCCATAAAGCAAACGCACATGGGAACAGTTTATGCATTAAAAAAAAAATATATATATATATATACAGGTCTCTCAGATGGCAGACAGCAAGCTGCATTATACCAAAACCTTTGTCTCTGAGGCACCTGCCCAAAACCATTCTCACCAAAGGAACTTACGACCACAGGAAAAGCCTGCTCGATACCCAGTTAATAGTACTCGCTCCAAATATTAATTTTTACAAGGGAAAACTACAGCCCACTGTGCGTAGAGGCTGCAGAAAGCTAAGCCCAGCAATGAAGGCCACTCACGTTAGTGCTGAGTCCTTCAGCTTTCCATTCCTTATATGTGCAAAGTGTGCAAGCCCTCACACACGCTTCTCTACTCACCCAGAGGTACATCATGTTAGCCTGGGTCCTTCAAACCCAGCAGTGAGATGATCCGGCAACACAAAAGGCACTTCAGTAACACTGTCGAGATGGAGGTTGTTTGAGAGTTTGGGGGGGGGGGGGAGTTGGTTTGGGGGTTTTTTTAAAGAAAAAAAAAAACAGACGCCTCAGTTTGAGGCTTAGAAATCGTCTCGCCTCCTCCACCCCCCTCCTCCAGCTCTGGCTGCTCTGCGCTCCTCTCGCACTTAATCTCTCCCTGGGAGTTCCCAGCCCCGTGTGTCTGTACTGGCGTGCACAGCACACACTCTGCATTCGCCTCCAGGGAATTTCTCTCTGTCATTCTGCTTCTAAAAACACAATCTCGGCCTCACAAGATTCTTGCAAGAGGCAGGGATGGGTGGGGTCAGTAATAAATGCAGCCTGGCTCCCAGCGCCGGAGCATGCTTACTTTAAAAAGGGATCTTTAGACATGAATGAGGGCAGAGCGTTGTCCTCCAACGTCACTGGGGGTGAGGACCTATCCCCCCCACCCACTAACTGCTTCTCCAGGAATCGTCTGCAGATGCAAGAGCTGTGCACAGTGCCATAATCAGGTTCTGCACATCTTCATCCATCCCATTAGTCAACACCCAAATTTTGGTCACAATTCAGTAGCTGTTATTTAATCATTAACCACTGACTGAGCACGACTATGGGGATCCTGAAGCTAAGGAGAAAATCTGTGGTGTGCCAGCCACCCTGGAGCTCCCACAGCAGAAACAACCACTTTTGGCATGAGCTGAGGTAGAGAAGCAACTCACAAAATGAAGGGGTTAATCTGCTTTCACAGGTGGCTCTACAGGACTATTTTACAGACTTGCATATTGCTAAAAGGGAACGTAGCAGCTGGCTCCAGTTCATCCAAGTGTATCGGGTTCCCACTTGCCTGGTGGCAGCTTCCCCCCCAAGTCTTACGGGGGCAAGTGTCCCCGCAGCCTTGCACTCCCAGCCTGCTCCAATTTCAGGTTCACAAAGCTCCACTGGTGGGGCGGGAGCCCCAGCAAAGGCACATTAAGCAAAAGACACTCGCCCCAGCTACCTCGACAAGATGCAGCAAGCCCTTCCCTCATCCCATCCCCCATGCCCAATGCCACAGGACAAGTGTCACCTCTCATCACATTAATCAGTTAAACCGCTCTTCCAAACTAGGAAAACGGGTTTCTCACCCCCTTCCCTTCCTACCTCAGAATGAAGACTCAACTTCCCCCACTAGGCTCCAAATGCTAGGTTAAAATTGGCCTCCTCTTGAACAAGGAGAAAAAAGAAGAAAAAAATTTGCATGTTTTCATTGAAGCACTGGTCTCCTTGGAAATGCGTTTTGAAGAAATATTTTTATCTTAGCTAAAGATATATAACTGGTATTCTTTTACATATCACCCCTACTCCTTTTACTTCCAGATTACTTAAACACAGTCCAGCGGGCTCAGCGCAAAGCAAGCAGCCATGCGGGCTGCCACACTCCACCCACAAGTCGAGCCCCATCTGTGTGGGGTGACAATGGATGGGCCTCCCGTTGCAGCGAGCACAGACACCCCAGGCACGCTTCGCGCTCCCCAGGCTCCCCTTGCCTGCAGCAAACGCACCCCGGGCCAGGCTTGTCCCAGGTACAGGCACAAACACATGGGATGCCGACGGGCTCTAAGGAAATATATGACTCATTGCAGTCCCGCAGAAGAACCTGGAGAAAAGGCTTCTTATCATGACCAGGATATAGCAGCCACAGGGATACACTTGTTAGAGACAGGCAGGATGCTGTTAGCTTTCCAGCCAGGAAAACCCAAGCGCTGCTGCTCAGGGGAAGGAGCAGGAGCCCCAGTTCAGGAAGCTTGGACGTCACAGCGTTTGTTCAACTACAGCATCTCTCAGGCCTCCCATCTGCTCTCACCTTTCAGCACAATGGGTCAGGCCAAGAGGGTGAAAAGCACTGTTCCTAAAAATCACTTACTGCACCAAAGCCTATGCACCAGAGCCTCCAAAGAGCTAAGTGTGTGATCCATAAACCTGTTCTCCAACGCTCCAAGAGAAGTGAAACGGCAGCAATGCTGACATCTGCATCATGGGTAGACACTTAAGTTAACATTTCAGCAGCGGGGTCACACCAGCAGTAGCTACTAGTTCAGCAGCCCACAGACTCAAGCAGACACTTCACCAAATAACCTTGATGGCATTTTCAAGGTTTTCTTTTCTTCTGATACAGAAAAAGACTTGAAGATGAGTGCTTAAAACCAAGCTGAAGAGTGACCAACAAGCTCCATAATACATATTAAAAAAAAAAAAAAAAAAAAGCGTGGGGGGGGTGGGAGGAGAATTCTCCCCCTTCTTCCCCAGGCTCTCTCATTCTTTAGGCCACTCTTCCATGGGAGAGAAAAGAAAACACTTTCAGAAGGCGGCTGTTCCTTAATTTCAACAACTGAGACTCATTACAGATCATCCCACCAACACCACAGTTGAACAGGTTGCATTCAACCTCCGAAGTGATACAAGACCTGTGAACCCTTCCCAAACCATCCAAATACTGACCCGAAATCATTTGCCACTGTTGCTACTGGGCCACCATTTCTACAATGGAAGGTGTATTAGAAGATTACTACAAGCAGCAGATTTCTGGTGACAAAATACCCTCAACCTGGAGCACTTTCTGATGAACTGTAAGAGCAGGCTTCTCAATGCTCAATATTCTCAAAGCAGCGAGAGGGGTACCCGACTGGCCAGGAAATGCTGTGGGATGACCCTAGAGGCACCACCACTCTGATTTAACAGAGCTGCTGCGGCCCAGAGGTTCAAACCAACAGTAAAAATATGAAGTGCATGCCCAGGACTATCCACAGTTACAGACAGTACTGGTGGCAATGGGGTAACCATGTCAGCCTCAGATTATAAGCAAGAAAAAGATTTACTTGTCCAATATAATTATGTGGAAGGAAAAAATTAACTAGATGAGCTACTAGGCCTTCTTTAAGCTTTTATTCAGATTATATAGATTTTCAACTACATTAACTGGTATGTAAAAGATAGCAATAAAAGACATTATTTTTCTGGAAAATCTACCCTAAGAAAACACAAAATATTCTGTAAGTAGCAAGAGGACAACAGTATGTTAATGATTCTATTTCCAGAAAAACAAACACAGACATGACTAAGACAAGCTTCTGAAAAAGGTAGCTATGATCCTCTGCAAATGCTTTGTCTTAATCCTGAGAATGGTGCTTCACAGGATGTATGTCAGGGAACTTGGAAGGCTGCTATGTGTGGAAATACCCATGATCTCTTAGGGACCTTTCCTGTCTCAAAAAGGATTAAAAGCAGAAAAAGAAAAGATTTTGAAACTTACATATACTGAACTAAGAGAAAAATGTTCAGAGAGCTGTAGCCTAGTGAAACACTGGTACCTCTTCTCTGATGGGAGGCTGTTGTGTAAATCAAAGTGAAAGGGGAAGAAAGGAGTCTGCAAAGATACTAATACTTGGTAGAGAGGTAAGGAAGGTCTTAGCAAGTAACAAAAGTGGTAAGAGAGAATAGGGAGCAACTACCCACCTATTTAATATTATATCAAGGTATCTGGCAAAATAAGAGGCACTGGTAGAACAGGAAAAAAAAATTCTACCTCCTTCTGTACCAGTTATCAAAAAGCCTTAATTACATGTAAGAATAATTGTGGCTGCTCAGTGCATGAATTCAACCCAAAAATACTGCTGGTATGTAAGTTTCAAATAAGGTAAATGCTTAAAAAAGTGATTTACAAAAAGTTCTAGCCTATTTAGGAAAGATCTGAGCAGGCAAACAGGGAATAGGTACAGCACAGTTTCAGACTGACACTCTCTGTTTCTAGCTGATTGTGTCTCAGAGCATATGATTTCAAATGCTCATGGATTAACATTCTAGCAGATAAAGCTCAAGACAGGGTACGAGCTGGTGTGTCTACTACACGCTACTGAAATCGCATTAGATAGCATGCAGGATGAGTGGCTAGCAAAGCACCTCTTCATAACAGAGGGAAAAACCCATCTGATCACCAGGAATTTCAAACACTTGCAGGAGGTGATGGGGAGCTAATGCCAAAGAACACCCTCGAAATTTCTAAATTACAGAAAACAATTTCTAGTTCAAGAAGTGTTACATTGAAAATGAGCAATTCCGTATTAGATTCCATCTTGACAGAAAAGAGCAATCGTAAAAACAGAAATTAACAGTAGCTTAGGTAAAAATGATTGTGACAATTGCATTTGGATATATGGAAGGAGAATAGAGACCAAACCAGTGTATCTATGTACATACTCAGCACTTGAGTGGGACCAGAGGTACACTGACATAATTTTCTTGGACAGACAGATTGCTTATTGGGCTTCCTTCTCACATCCCTGCACCTGAACACTCGTGTATTCTAGCATGTGGAAAAAACAAAAACAAAGAAAGAAAGAAAAAAAAAGAAATTAAATCAGGAAAGGAAAAAATAAAATTTGCAGGAGAATCCTAATGACAGGAGGCAAAATCCACAACCAGAACTAGAAGATAACGAGTTTCTCAAAGCTTCTCAAGAATAGCAAACCCAGCAATTGCGCTGACCTGCTACTACAGGGAAAAGGCAGAAACATCACCAGTACTGAAGAGCCAACGCATTCGATACGAATTTCTGTTCTATATTTGGATATAAGTCAGCTGTTGCAGTCTGTGATAACGAAATGCTTTCCATTCCAGCAGTAACTAAGGAAGATGTTCCAACATCTACCCAACAAACAGCACTGTGGTCCTGTTACCTAGCTTGAGCTTACGAACAGAAGGGATAGAACCAGATAACAAGTAGGTTTTAACCAAACTACAGCTGTGAACATACTCAGATGTGGACACTCAGGAAGGCCTGCAGTCTGCATCGAACTGCATGACCTGTACTTGCAGCTCTAATAAGCCCTAGTTACAGTACTAATGTTAAACCTGCTGTAAGGCCAGAAGTACAACTGTGATGCAATGACATCCACAAACGCAGGTAAAAAAGTTGCACTTGGATATATGGAAGGAGAACAGAGACCAAACCAGTGTATCTATGTACATACTCAGCACTTGAGTGGGACCAGAGGTACATTGACATATTTTTCCTGGACAGATTGCTTATTGGGCTCCCCTGTCACATCCCCACACTTGAACACTTGTGTATTCTAGCAAGTGAAAAAGAGAAGAAAAAAAGAAAAATTGGAGCCTGTATTATTAAAGCCCTGCTGCTGTTAGCTAGGCTCAGCCAAAAGACTGTACCTCTGTAAACACCAGAAGACTGCAGCAGGAAAGCAGTACTACTGGTGAAGCCACCAACACCAAATTTTGCAGCATCTGAATTTTCTTAGAAGCATCCAGGTTGGAACTCTTCCACTAATGAAGGCTATAATAACATCCTGCTGCTGAGCAAAGCAACAAATGAAGTGGGGTCTGGTAACGGGAGGTTTGCAGAACAAAGATGCAGGTGGAAGGCCTCAGGTAGGGGAGCACAAATTAAGTTGTGCGCCTGAACACATCTGGGACGGCATTCAGATACATGAATGAAAAATACTGATCATAAAAATCTCTGCTCCTGATGTTTAATAAGGCTTCCTGGCAACCCCTCCTGCAGAAAAAAAAATGTAAAATAGTTTTTATAAACAGCCTGAACTCTAAGATTAAACTTTTTTACGGTTAGTAAGTGCTATTAAATCTATGTGTTTCTCTTCACTGTGCAGTTTAACTTAGTTAAAAAGTGGGAGGGGAGGTACTCCGAGGCTAGAGCAGGTTGAAGATGGAAATTTCATTTCAAACCAAAGGATAACAGTTGCTTTCAGAGCCAAGAGCCAGACTGAGCTTCCACATTTTATGCAGAAGCTGGACTCAGACTGCAGATGGAGACTTGATCACTGTCCCACCATGACAAACACTTCAAGAACCATCTAGAAAAGGTCTGACTGGAGATGGAAAGGAAGACGTGCCTTGTGGTGCTCAGAGGGAAGTTTCTCCAACTCAGTGGCTGCTTTCCACAGCTTATCTGTCCCCAGCAGAATGTCCCAGCAAAAGACCAGGGGAGTCAGACTCCTGCTAGTTGTGGGATTTTGGCATGCCTCGTCTTGGTTTTTTTTCATTTGGTTTGGTTGGTTCATTTTTGTTTTGCTTGTTGTTTGTTTTTTTTTTTAAAGAAGCTTAGAGATGGTGCTGAGAGCTGTCTGCGAAGAGGCACAGAAGACAGCCCTGGGCACACATGCAGTTCCTATGGAGATAAGAGGATGATCTTTGAGGTTGGTTTACTCCTTTGGGTGCCACTGGAGACTACCCTAGTGGCAGAGCACTGCTCATCTGCAAAAGACTCCCTCCCCTCAGGATCCTGGCATTATCTCCGATTATCAGAATTTCTGAACCACAAGATAGATCTCCTCTCAACATCCAAAAGGACTCCAGGAAGCCTCTTTCTGCATTATCCTGTTTGTGAAAGGAAGCAAGAATACAAAGTGCATACAATAAATCACCCAGAAATATACCACAATCCCTTTTAGATGTTTTGCCAAGCAAATAAGCCAAACATTGGCATATTACGAGAAAAAAAAGCCATTTTGTTACACAGCAACCCATTTCATTACTGGAAAACTGGACTCCCTATTCTCTCTCCTGCAGGTATGGTTCAGCTATGCAGCAAGAGGCTTCTGAAAAGAGATTACTTTTTTAAAAGCAAACTATCAAGGGCTAGTTTATTTTCCACAAAAAGCAGAAAGCCTCAAACAATAGAACACCTTGACATGCAAACAAAACCGACAATTTTCAGGGACTGTCCTGCTACTGACTTCACACAGTAATTAAATTTAAGTCCTTAAATAAGCTTCAGAAGGTCTCAATTGAAGTAGGGGGGATGGACAGATGGAGGCCGGGGGGACAGGACACAACCAAGAAAAGCTTTTTAGGCTTTGTTTGGGATTTTCCTCTCCTCACAAGTACACTCAAGAGCGCTATTCTGGAAGGCACTGTCAATCCTTCAAGAGAACCACAGTAAAGCTCAGTAACTAGGAAAGATACTTCGCTGAAAATGTGTTTCCAGACAAAAATAAATTTTTAAATTAAAACCAAGAACACCCACATCAACAAAACTAAACTGTGAAGCCAGAGAAGTCAAAGTTAAATATTCAAGAACATGCAGACATTTAGATTTAAGGAATTCTTACAGCTGCTGTATACTGGTTTGGATGTTCATCTGCAGAAACGAAATGGTGGTGCAACTGCTCACACGATATAGCAACCATGAGTTTGGGCAGCCAAGTGGGAATTTCCGTGAATTACACCTGTCAGCCCTACTGTGGCAGAACAGGAGTGAAGTTTGCAGTCCTCCAATACCTGCTGAGAAGAAGCTAGCAAGCTTAAGGTGTGCAGAACAAAAAGCACCTCTGCAACTGTGTTGCAGAGGCTTGATTTTCAAGCTGTAACTTAGCCATTCTACCACACCTGGATCTAGTCTGAAGTCCGTACTGAACTGGCATATAGCAAATATTTAGATATATGTAAGAGAGGATCAGAATAAGCTGTATCACTGGTATTTAAATCTTAAAAAAATAAAGTTTAGTTAACTAAAAGCTGCCTTAACATCTTCAGTACTAAATGTCCAGAGAACAAAATCTGATCTGCCTTCAGTTTTTCCATGAAGTGGCAGAAAATATTACACAACATCAAACTCCAGCAAAAGTCTATTTTAGTGTCAAATCAGAAGTACAATATCCAGCTGAACTGATAAGGGCCTAAAGATTCTCTACGCCCTAGACTTATTTGTCAGTGCTAAAGAAGGTAGCTATTTGGTTGAGGAAGCCATAAATAAAAAAAACTGCAACTCAGCTCCTAGATCAACAGCTCATCTCTTTATAGTCCCCAAGGGAAGCTATACCAAAGGATGAACTGAGGGCATCCAAGTGTTACCCTATTCAAGGCGTGAGACTTCGGGTGGTAAGAGAGAAATGGCTTCAAATACCTCATCAATGGAGCTACAGAATCGTTACACCACTTTTTGACTCCATGCTTACCATGACAAGTGGCTGTACCACATAAGCGACTCATCAGCACAGTAACGACCTAGCAGATTAAGAAAGGATAAGAAGATGAGAGTATTGCGACAGTGGAGAAAGGGGGAAGGCAAGGCGTAGCTCTCTTCCCTGGACCACACAGGGTTTATTAATATGCTGAAACTTTGGCTTAGGCCTGCTGCTGATAAAGGGGAATACAGACATAAAACAAAACCAAACCATCCTGCAGAAAGGGACTCCTCCTGGCTTGTTTGTGCAAAGGAAGGTTTAACAATGTTAGTGAGTTATTCAGGAAGTAATGGATACCCTCTTGCCCTAGGCAAATTCCTTTTCAGTAACAGTAGTAATTTCCTAGGCAATACAACTATATCAAGGTATAATGGCTACTATATTTATCTACGGAGGCCCTGTACTGCTGGGATCTAATTTACTATGGCACAAAAAGCAGTTTACAAATCCTAGGATAGTAAAGTTGCTAGAGACAGGAATAAAATTCTATTCTGTACTGCCTGAAGACTGGGTTTTAACATCCCTTTTTAAGAGCATAAAATGCATTCTCCCCAACTTAGAAAGACTCAAAGACTAATAAACCCCAGAAGTGGACTGCAAATACACCTGAGAGTGAAGAAATCAGCTTAAATACTATATTGTGCTTATTTTTTTATTCTTATTGTCACAGCTGCTTTTATTTCTTCTTTTATTCAAATAACATTCTTTCACTGGACCCTCTAAGAAGAAAAATAATCTGTGTCATTACCTAGAAGCCTTATGTACCTAATGAAGACAAAATAGCTGAATGTCTGAAACATGGCTTCAGCATGAGAAATGGCACAAGTATATAATCAGCAAAGAAAGGAGCAACTTCAGCTAATGAAGAGGTAACACTGATAAACGCTGAATGACATCTCCTGAGAAACAACAAAACTAAATTGCTACAAGACATTGGTGGAACACAGCATCAACCTGTGATAAGTAAAAAGACCCAACACACGTGCTAGGAGACTGCAGATACTTCCATTACATAACAGTAGTAAGAAAATCCAGGCAAAATTAGCAGAACTAAAAGCGAAATATTTTAGCAGGGGTATTGGCAGTTGTCAAACCACATAAAGGACTAGCAGATTGTTCAAATGTAAAAGGCATTAATAAAGCATAAGACAAGAGGCATAAACAGATATAGAGGGAGGTTTCTAGAGGACAGAAATGCTACTGGAAAGATTTAGTTATAGAATACAATATCCCCAACTTGAATTCACAATGATAAGCAAAGGTCAGCTGTCAGAAAAGCAGTTCTGCTTCTGATCTCATTCTGAGCAAAGCAGTCCTTAACCATACCTGCGCCAGCACCATCTCGCTGGATTATTCTCATGGCTGCAGCAAACAGCTCCCTCCACCTGGCTGGTTCCTCAGGGAATTACAAGCACGAGACAATTTAGAAAAGCACTGCTTATTCCCTGCTTTATAAGCAAAAGGCAGTCCATTCTTCAAAGACTTTTTAGTGTGTATATTTAATATGGGACTTCCAAGAAGGTACATCTTCCAATAAGATATACCTACCTGTATCTTTTAACGGGGAATTTTGCCATTCACATATAGCGAGTACTGGAAACACCCAGAGGTTGTAACACAGGATGCTCCAAAAAATTCAGATGTATTTCTTGGCACTTGCGTCACCTAACATACTTCAATCAGCAGGATTTTGGCTCTCATAGGAGCAGACCAGCTATAGATCTGGTCTTCAGCATCACTGCAGTCTGTGAGGTACAAACATATTGCAACCATCAAGCACTTTCAGCTGAACTTGTATTAAAGACTCTTCCATCTTCCCTTCTTTCCCCGTAACCTGCCATGACAAAAATAATAATAAAAAAACCCCACAAAAACAAAACCCCACCCCAAAACCAACAAAAAAAAACCCAAAACCCACACACCCCCCAAAAAATCCCACAACAAACAAACAACAAAAAACACACACACACAAAACACCCCAAAATCAGTACTCTAAATTACATTCTGATGCCTTTTCTGGTCAAATCCCAGCAAAATTAGACTCTGCCATTAGAGAGTGATTGCAACTTCCTTAATTTTCTGATCTCTAAGACAGACAAATTGAATGAGTAGCAGCTTCCTCACATTCAATTTAGATGAGATTAATGTCATGAAGTAACTACGGCCAGTCAACACATGCAGTTATTGCACCCTAAGTCCTATGCAATACATTCTCATCTTAATCAAAACTTAAGCTTTGAGGTATAGCCACACCATCGACAACTACTGTACCTGCTAGAGAAGCTACTCACTTTGATAACAAAGCAGCCAGCAACAATATATTAAATTCCTTCCTCTTCCCAAATTCCCAGAAAGCAACAGTGACCAGAACAATCTTTTTTCATCCTTGTGTGACCTGAAGAATGCTTGCTTTCTTTTCAGATAAAGGCCTTGCTACGGTTATCTAATGCTAATGTCACTACAAACTGAATTAGAGACGCCCAGAAACCTCGAAATATGTACATGGATAGTCAGCTGTATCCTAATTCTAAGTCTGAAGGAAATCAAATGCTCCAAATTGTGCCTAATGTAGTTAAGTTTGCCCTTTAGGTAGGATAGACCAGTAAGAACATATTACAAAGTGATTAGATTAATTCTTGAGTGAAATTCAGAGGGCTGGCTCTATCTGTCTATTGTGCCAGTATATTTCAAATTATTTCAGAGACTATCACTCTTCCCATGCTATGTTCCACAGCAGCAGCTGCTCAAGAAATACAGCCATTCTCTGTCTGGGGTGAAGTTGGCAGCAACTGGGGAAAACGCTGCTGTCAGAGTTCAGCTCCCAGTTCTGAAATGCCATTCTACTGGAAATACCAAAGAGCCTAAATCCGGCTACATATACCACAGGACGTAAAATATCTTTATCTCAGCTTTCAGCAGAAAGCTCTGGAGTCTCATGACATTTAGTCCTCTGGCCTCTGTCAGTCCTTCTCTAGACCCTGAAAAGTATTGGAGCTAGCTGCCATAAATGGTTGGAAAACAAGATGTTCTCCAAGCACTTGGAACTGAGGAGCACTGTTTTAGCTTAGGGAGACCATGGCAAGGAGCCAGGGTGACAGGTGCCCCAGAAATAGAGATGATTACCACACTGTTGCCAACATTAGCCCACTGCTGTCCTCTTGACCTGTAAGAAAGGGTAGCCCATTGCTCTTCAGGTGTATCAGGAGCAATGGACCAGAAAAGGTGAGGGTGTGTTTGCTGGCAGTACCTGAAGTATCTCCTCAATGAAATCCAACTCTGAAGGAATTTCAACAAGTCTCATCAGACACAGTCCTACTGGTAAACCTTTGTTAGGCCTGGCAGCAAGTACAGCTCAGTGCTGCCACGACATCAGAGCGCAGCTCATAGAAATCCACAGGCACCAAAAGAGTTAAAAACGCAGATTCCTGCTAAAACTGCCAAGAGCTACAAACCTTCTGTGTGGGCTGGGCAGCAGCAACTAAATCCACTCCCCAACAATTGGCTGGCCTGCAGAAAGAGAGGCGGGAAGAGACAGGTCGTGGGGGACAGCTCCCCAGCTAAATAGGAGCACAGCATCTGCTCAGGTTTTCAGTTAAAATCGGAGAGACTGTTCTCTTCATTTTATCGCCAGCCTCTCAAGACAGCAGCCTCTGACCTGTATCAGGAAAAGCACCCTTGTCCTCTAATCACAGACTTCCTGGGAAATGCAACCTAGCCTGCAATTACTGGTGGAGGGGGGGGGCCCACCGCACACTTCATAACATCAAATTACCACTGCAAGATTTTTAAATACATCCCCCACCAAAACAGCAGAAGAATTCAAGCATGTTCTCACAAGCCATCTCGCTCCCACTAGCAATATTTAACAGTATTTATTAAAAGGATTTTCTCACCTCTCCCCCCCCTAAAAAAAACCTGCCCCCCACCCCAAAGTCTTGTTTTGCAGATGTTGCCTGCAGCAGCACAGCTTCTTGCTGTGAAAGCTTTAACACAGGTGTGCAGAGCGTGACCTGGGCAGAATTACATGTGCCATTTCCACTGGGAAATCTAAGAGACTTATTAAGCCAGGACAGTGCCGATTAATCTACTAATGGAATGAATCAGAAGTGTGTTCCTGGCCCTTTCCCTTTCACATCCCAAAGCCTCGGGGGAGCTGAAACCATCTGGTAAATGCCTGCTCCAAGCAGCATTATGCTACTCTGGAAATACCTCTCCCTTAATACTGAGAAGAATGAAACCATCTTCTATCTACCAGCTATTCTCAGGAGCATCTGTGTAGCTTGCCGAGGCAGTCTGCCTGCATACAGCATCCTTCCCCAGCCAATGCAGAGCTGATCACTCACCATGCAGGAGAAGTCAGCAGAACAGAAAGCGATCCCATTCATTTACTCAGGGTCCTGCTAGAAGCAGCCAGCACGAGTGGGGTGGTGAAGCAGTTACTGTATTCGACGTAATGCACACGGGCTGCCCTCCCACAGCAGATCCCAACCACAGGCAGGCAGAAGCATGCTCCTTGCCCAGACTGAGGCTGTGTTCCTGCTGAATTCTCTGTCCTTTCTTCATGCAAGGGGCATTGCAGGTAGGGTAGCAAGGAGGTGTTTGCTTATGTAAATTTAAACAAAAAACAAAAACACAAAACCAAACAAACAAAACACTCTCCTCTAAGCAGCTTGAAATGGAGATCTGGCCAGTGAGCTTAAAGGGAAATCAAGATACCAAACAGCTCCAAGGTTCATACATGATACACGTTATTACTGTGAGACAGAGGGAAGGACTGACTCAGAGATGCTGAACACCCTGCACCCTCTGAGTAATAAGCAAGTTCACGAAGAAAGAAGAGCCATGAGGCAGCTGTCATAAAGAAAGGATCTCTGGCACTTTTAAGATCAAACAGGAGTAGAGGAGCCTCCTATCTTACAATTTAGACACATAAAAAACCCAAGAGAAAGGCCCAAGACAACAGCAGTCATACAGCTGTGGAATTATGCAGACGGTAACAACTGGCTTGTGACTATCACAGAATAACACAAGTACAGGGCAAGGGAAACAAAAGCTACCCCATGCTCAGAGGCAGCACAGAGCATGTTTAGACAAACATCCATCCATCACGAATTGTCTAACTTGTTATCACAGACTCCTAGAAACAGGAACTCTGGTCTCCTAAACCGCCGTTCCAGTGCTTCACTACTCTGAATCCAAAAATGTTGTTTTACCCCATAATATCCAATTTAAGCCTGCCTTGATGCAAATTAAGCTACTTTCAATGAACATAGTAAATAATTGATTCCCATCCTCCATACTTCTCTACTCTTTCTTTTTATAAAAAAAGGAACAAGCTCCATATTTTCCTTCTATATCAGGCTCTCTGAGCCTCCTTGTTCTTCCCTGGACTTTTTCCAGATTCTGCCTGTATCTTTCCTGAAATGCCTAAAACTATTTACAGTGTTCCACTTGCAGTGCTGGGCTCTGAAGAATAACTACCTTCTGCAGTTACTCGACACAACTGGAAATGCATTCCAGGTTTTCAACATCATAAAAAACACCACCACATACTCAGTTTGTTAACTCCTGTTACCCCAGGTCTTTGCTTCAATATTACTACTTAGCCAGCCATTCTCAATTTTATAGCGCATATATACTTTCTTTTGTTAATACAGCTTAGCTTTGTTTAATTTCACATTGTTGGATTTCAGGCCACTTCTGCAATTTACTGTGATCTTTCTGACATCTAAAGCTGCTTTCCAAAGGCTGCCAGCCCCTCCACATACATATATTCAGTCACTATTTCATTACCCTGATGTTTGATGAACAGTACAGAAGAGCAGAGCAGCCAGGGCAGACCTATGTTAAGACCCCAGATCACACATGCAGAGAAAAGCATGACGTAATTACTCCAGATACAGTTTTCCAATGAGGTGCTCGGCCCCATCTTAATTTCACCTTTCATTTGCCTAGTTTATGTAAAGGTCATGCAGGACTAGGTCCAAAGCCAGTAGCTTTCTCCATCTGCCAGGCCTGCTGCCATACCAGAGGAGAAAATTAAATTGATCAGACATGACCAGCCCTTACAAATTAGCAATGTCTGTCTGTTGTTGCCTTAATTTCCTGTAGTAAAGGATCTGACCATAAGCATCTGATCTTTTTCAGCATCTTTCTAGGTTCTGTAACTATGCTGACCAGTTGTATCTCCTGGGATCTCTAGCCTCCTTTAAAAAAAAAATACGATAGAAAAATAATACATTTATTCACACACAGTCCCTTTGTTTACTTGAAAGCTGCGAGATGTCGTGATACTCAGAATAGACCCTGGAGACAACCGATAACGCAAGCACAGCCTCTCCGGGCTTGAAGAAGGCCATCCCTGAGCCCTGACGTGCATCCATCTTGCGTTGCCCTCGGAGCAGCAGCAGTGCTGCACAGCACACACGTGCCTTCTGATAAACCAGGGTCGGCCAAAGCCTGCTCAAGCCAGGCAAGCGCTGGCGATGGCCTCCAGGCTCCCTCTAAGAGGCACCCTGTTACCAGCGCTCCTCCTCAAACACCCCTCCTGCACTTCCCCTCTGCCCACCGCGGAGGCATTTTGGAACAGAGCGAAGAGCGGCGTTATGGAAACGCTTCCCTCCGTGCCTCTTCCAAGGCTCAAACACCCGAGCACCCCGCGGGGGGGCGGCAGGGCCTGCCTCAGCCCTCCCTGGGCGATCCGCGGGCGGGTCCGGGCAGTGCCAGTCCCCTCCCCACCCCTCCCAACAGGACAGCGCTGCCCTCGCCCAGGAGGGCCGTGCCGGGAACAGGCACCCCCACACCCCGCGGGTCGCGAGAGGCCGATCCCTCTCCCCCCGTCTCCCTACGGCTTTGGCCCTTCCCGCCCCACGCCGCGGCAGCGGCTTACGGCCGGGACAACCCGAGAGGCGCCTGCGGGGAGGGAGGGCAGCGCGGGCCGCCCCGGGCCGGGCCCCAGCGCCGGCGGGGCGGGGCGGCGAGCGCTGGCCGGGCGCCGGCTGCCCTCTCCTGGCAGCCCGCCGCCAGAGCGGCCCGGCCCCCGGCCCCCGGCCCCCGGCCCCCGGCCCCCGGCCCCCGGCCCCCGGCCCCCGGCCCCCGGCCCCCGGCCCCCGGCCCCCGGCCCCCGGCCCCCGGCCCCCGGCCCCCGGCCCCCGGCCCCCGGCCCCACAGCGCGGCAGGACCGCGCCGCAGCAGCGCCCTCCGAGAGCCCGGCGCGTCCGTCGCCAACGCGCAAGGCATTTATGGGCACCTAGATGTGACTTTTGCGAAGGTATTACACCCCTTCAGAAAAGAAAGATACGAAGCACACACAAACTACTTAAAAAAAACCCAAGAAATTTTTTCTTTCCGTTAAGAAGAAAATCGTCGCCCGTTCACCGACAGTGCAGCTGTGCAAGCTGAGGACCTCAAGCCCCACTCGCCCAAGAGCTTTAAAACCACTTCAGTTTCAAGTTAGCTGTGCACAGAACAACTTTTTCTCCATAAAACTTACCTAAAGCAGGGGACTCGTTGCCACAGGATGTTGTGGATGCCAAAGATTTAGACAGGCTCAAAAACCATTTAAACAAATTCAATAAAGAAAAATCTATCACAGGTGACTTAAAAAAATATAAAAATCTATGGGCAGGAAATCCCAGAGCCACAGGATTGCTTCAAAAGTAGGGAGGGGGGAAGCATCACCAAATCTTGGCACTGCTCCCTCTGCTTCAAGTACTTGTTATTAGACACTGTCAAAGCCAGAACACTGGAAGGCAGAGACCTTCTGTCTGACCCAGAACAGCCACTTCCATGTCCTCAATAGGATATAACACCCATCAACAAGCTGTTTTTTCGGCAGAGTTTGGTTTTGGTCCTCCAACAGATCATTTTACAGACTACTTCCAACACACGTCACACTGTCCAGCATTTGTATAATCATTCAGAAGGGAAAATCTAAACATGATGCTGTCCCTCTTGCCAAAATAAATAAGGGGCTTGGGAGTCTCCAAGACTCCTGCACACATCAGGTAACACTTCAATGGTCAAAAAGCACATCACAGGAGAAAAAGTGGTCTCCTGGTCCTCTCCCAAGGATGACTCGCATCTCCTCTCTTTAACCCCAAGCAGAGATGAGAAATTGCTTGAACCAGAGGATTCAAACATGAAAGGAATTTGTATTACATCACCCAGCCCATTTCCTGCCAGCGCCTTACAACCCCAGAGCTTTGGCCGTACTATTCATCAGCAAGGTAATCGTTACTTCCCTTGAGAAGCTGTTTATAGGATTGAAGGAGCTTATTGTCAGGAAATCTTCCCACGTATCTGAACTAGATTCACTCCTTAACTGCTTCTTCTCATACAACTTTTCTACACATGGCTATTTTTTCTCTCGTTACTCAGTAAGAGCAAGGCGTGCATTGGTATGGAGCCTGTTGGAAGTGTTTGTGAAAGGTACCCAAGGTTCTGTAAGGAAAGGATCCCCAGCCTTATATTCAGAGAGCCTAGAAAGGCAGCAGACATGAAGGAAAAGGGAAATAAATATATGGCCAGAGTAATCTGTTCGCAAGACTTGTGTCAACTGCAAGACACTGTGCTTCCTGCATTGTTTAAAGGGGTTGATGGTAGGATATCAGCTAAACAGAAAGGAAAGGAGAGATCTGGAGCAATGTGGCCAATATAAGCACAACGACTTGGTTCAGAGTGAAATTTCAGAAAACAGGTTTATATCAAGCTCAGTTATTTAGTGGTGTATGTGTTACAATTTTTTCTAATCCTAATTCCTGAATCTTTCCCACAGTTTCTTAGGGATGTAGTCTGGGCTTGACAAAACAAGGAACCACTTCCTTGCACTTCAAGTGATCAACCTAGCATCATACCAAGACAGTCCTGGATTCAGGGGGTAAGTATTACTAGATTAGTCTCAGTGGATCTTATCTTTCCTCTTCCAACTCATCCTTGATTGAACTTTAGTCTGTAATGCCAACTCCTTCAATTTTTAACTAAACACTGCTACTTTCCTTCTCAGATATGATTTACATTGCTTTTAACTTAAGTTTCTCGAGACACTCTATCAACAATTTTTTACCTTCTGAATGTGCTGAGAGTTATAAGCAGTGTTGGATGCAACCCAGTTAAGATTTCTCAGACTTCTCCCCTCATACAGTGTTAAATGCCTTTCTTAACACATCTTAACTGTCCCACATCCTTCACAGCCTAGACTGTAAACAGCAAACCCCTAGCAGTTATTCCCCTACACACCCTTGAGCCCCTCTGCATGCAGCTACCTCACAGATGCTTCCCATCTCCTAAATATGTTGGACATTTTCTCTCAGACTGCATCCTCTAAAGTGAAGCTTGTTATTTTCTATGGGAGATTGCAGTTAGGTCAGTAAGAGAATATCCCTTCAGTCCTGTCTAGCACAGAAGTAGAAGCATTTCACTGCTTACCTGAAGAAAGGCTATGGAAGCCAGGAAGCAGCAGATTTAGCAGTCTTAACCCTAATTCACCTCATTTTAACAAGAAGATTATCAGAACAGTTTCCCCTCATGAGCTTGGTCCCATCCCAAATTTGGGGTTGTTTGCTTTCAAGCAAAGAGGCACTCCTCAGAAGCACCAGGAACACCAAGCTTGGTCTCCTCTGTTTTGTATGGAGGACCTCAGACACTTCCTGATCTTTGTCCTGACTATTCACTCAAGTAGTAAGGTGTTAAAACCTTAAGGCGTTTCTAGAACCTCCCTCTGTCCCTCAGTTTAAGCATTTGCATTAAATACATTCTATTCAAACCAAAACTGAAAGCAGCAAACCAACCAAAATCCCACAAACAACCCTCTCTTCTAGCTCCCGAATGAATAACTTCACACTTTCACTGCCACAATCTCACCGGTTACCAAGCCAGTTAGCATACACACTAGAGGGTTCCTTTTCATGCTCAGTTACAAGCAGGAACACAAATTAAAATCCAAAATGCTTTTCAGGAACACTACTTACAGATTTAAACTCTTGAGACAGGGAGTCTTTGTTCCAAGACTAACAAAGTAGGGCACTGGAGAGACTGCAACTGGTGCTATCATGGTACAAATGAAAACAACCACCTGGCCAAACCATTTTCCTCCAGGTCACTTTTTATTTGTTGTATGACAACAGCATCTCAGTCTGTTCACACTAAACCAATAAATTTTTGTGGATATCCTAATGCATGCTGGACCACGCGGCTGCTAATCAAGTTACGGCAATATCCTCAAATTCACGCTTTGTCCACATGACGGAGAAGAGGAAGAGAGGTGAATGAGCCTCAGACTACACAGATGAGAGGACAGAGGTTTCCCTCTCTGAACTCTCTGCCAGGACCCCTGCTGCTCGCTGCAGAGGCAGGCCACCAACCAGAGCAGCAGTGCTCTGCAGCCAGCTCCAACAGGAAGCCCAGTGACCTGCCGTCCTGCCTCCCCATGGGAGCTCATGCACACCCTTCACATCTCAGGATGAAGGACTTCCTTGCCGAACACCCCACATCAGGAGGGACTGGGCAAAGAAAACAAACAGAGGGAGAAAAAGGAACAGGGGAGGCTTCCTGTTCTCACAGACTGCCACCACCACTGTTCAGTTCACCCAGACCAGCTTGCTGCCCCAGGGAGGGGAATGCACACAGCTGCCTGCTGCTTGTGATGCCCCAACAGATATTCCAAAGCAGTAAGTGAGTAAAGACCCAGGGGAGCAGAATGACAATTGGAGAGGATTTAACAGCATTTCACCTTAAGCTTGAACTCATACTGAGGGGATAGTGATAAAGCTATTCCTAGCAGTTGCCATGGGCACCCACGATACCTTGGGCTGCAGTCTCATCTACATACACGAGAACAGCAAGTCAGGCCTGGGTGAGCGCTCAGAGGGAAAACCAGCCACCGAAATTAAGCTGTTGAAAGAAGTGTCACTTGTGATAGGTAACGATGTTTCCACCACATTAGTACCAAGCCAATGGCTCAGTTTGATTTAAGAATTGTACACACAGAAGTACAAGCTTTTAAAAAAGGCTTCAAACCAATATCCTAACCCGTTGTGATAGCTGAGGATCACTTTCCATAACAAAAGAGGTGTAATAGCTCTAACATCCTGACCCAGTTCTGGTGTGTGTAATTATCTCCTGCTTCCACAAACCTCCCTCCTCCTCTCTTCCCTTCAGTGGCAGTTAAACAAGGTGTTCTTGCTCATTTTGCTTCCTGTTGGGGAACAAAATTATTCTGTGCAGCTGCCAAATTCTGCCACAGAAGTGCCAGCATTCAGCACTCAAATTTCAGATATCATGTCTAATACATTTAGACATGAAAAGCACTAGAGCAATATGACATAGGCCTTGGCTATATATAAAATGAGCTGGTATCATTAGCATGAAATAGCTTTCTGGAAGCTGAGTATTTATTCGTGACAAGTTTGTCTAAATGTAAAAGTTACATCAGTATAGCTGCACCAGTCATTTTCCATGTTGAGACCAACTCATAGTACCTCAGAGCTGTTTGTCACAGCTTGGGAAATGAAGCAAGGAAGACTTGGTTCACTGCATTTTAGGCAGGCACTCATGTTATGAAAAAAGAAACACCATTTTGTTGGCCGGCCCAGTAGAGAGAGAAAAACCTGAACAGCCCCCAGAGAATAAACTCTCCTCACCAGAAGACTTGGTTCTCATCTCAGTTAACAGTGTTACACTAAAACTTTCCCTTATTTTCCTTTTACTGAAGACTTCACCCCTGCCATCAGCCTCGCTCTGGGGAAAAGGAGGAGCATCCTGCCATTCCTGTACGTGCATTAGACATCCACAGAGCAAACCCTGAATTCTTAACAGTCCCAGAGAGCTCACCAGCTCCTTACATGGCTGTAACGTAGACCTAGTAGAGCAACGCTTCAGCAGCGGAAAGCCTTCTCTTTTTAGGCAAACTTACACTGTAATGATTTAGCACACATGCTCCACCAGGCCTTGTCACCACAAAAAGTCCAATAAGCCAGCACTCTGGCAAGGCAGGTGAGGGACAAGGGGGCTACATGACACCCCCCAAAGCTCTGGGTCATCATAAAGCAAGCATACAATACCAGAATAAGAGGAACATGGCCTTGAGAAACGCATCTCATTTGCCTCAGTGCTGCTGCCCATGTGTGATGTTGACAGAATACTTGAATATTTGGAAAAGGATACAAAATAAACTTTGTACTGTAGACCTAAGCATTCCCAAATGGCCAAAGTAAGGACTCAAACCAATCACGTATTTCCATTGGCAGGAAGAAAAACTACAATAATCTGGAACATCTGGGTATGATTTAACCACTAGAGGGTGTAAAAACAGCACAGTGAAAAGTTTGCCGCCAGCAATTAACAGCATTTAGAGCTTGAAGGAGCAAAGACCTACAAACAAGTGAAGGAGTAGGACGTTACATAAAGTGAAAGAAAGGGTAAGTTATTTCCACAGAATTTCTAGCAGGCCTACTGTCATCACATGATAAGAAGCCCTAAAAATAAAACTCCGCTTTGCTACTTCTGCTAAAGGAAAATACCGTGCTTTTAAAAAGCACAGCACAAGTATTTACAGCAAAGAACTGCAATGGGAAAGAGCAAGATAGAGACTTCCACTCACTAGCTTAAATCCAGCTCCTAACCTAAGGAAATCTGACACAATTGCTCCTGCATCTCATGATCACTTTGTTATAAGGTCAGGATCCCTGCACCTTATATTCCTGCACCACTTCCTTCCTCCTTCCCCAGTGCAGAATGGCAGGTGATGGATCAGCCACTGCTGTCTCTCCCACACCAGCCCCAGTCTGTAGCAACAGAAAACTTCTTTCTCTGTTGCTATCATGTCAGAGGTTCCCAATCAGATTAGCTAAAAGCCTTGAAACCTCATTAGTGAAAACCAGACCTGAATTTAAGCCACTTCAGGGCCTAAAGCAAGACAGAAGGACAAATACCACACATGAAGATGTTACCAAGAGCAGGGGAAGAAAAAAAAAAGAAGGAGAAAAAAAAACCCCAGCCAAAAAAATATTTTTACAAGTATTTGCTAAAATGAAAACACCCCAGTTAAACTGAAGCTGTTTATCCACTAGGAAATTTCCATAAAGCTACCTGCCATCTGAAATATATATGCACACTTGATAACACACATTACTTCCTATGCTCACCCATACAGAGCCCTCCAGGGCTGCCCAGGCTGTAATTCTCATTTCACACCCTGGCTGCTGTAGAGCTTCCTGTGCCCCACTCCGCTGATCTGGTGACCTGCCAGCAACAGCAGTTCTGGACTTCCAAATCAGAAGAGTTAAGGGATGAGAAAGAGAAAACCTGTGAATCAAGACATACTGGTAGTCACTGAAATGATCCTGAAGACACCCTAAATGAGAAGGTACAGTGAAGCACAAAATAGGGTGCAGAGGGTACCACCAGAATGGAAAAGCTGAAAGCAGATATGAACGACCTTAAGGATCTGGGACCAGCTCTGCCTCTCAACCTAGCATACCTTACTTAGCCTGGATAGAGTAGGAACACAACTCTCACAGCATACCAGCATGTAATATTTATTTGTGCTAGTTAACAGTTTAATATATCCCAGTAGACATTCTGCATAATTTCCTCCTATACAGAAATTCATACACACATTACAAGCACCAAAGATTCAAGCTCTTCAACTGCTGAGGCTGCACTACACTGCACTTCCTTCATAAAAACATCTCCTGTTAAAAGCTGTTGCTACATACACCCAGGCCTCATCAAGATATGATGAAAATTTTCTTTATATAGCAGTACCTCAGAGTATTAAAGAATTTGAGTTTGGTTTTGTTATTTGCTCATTACTGAGATGTGCTGCGTTATTGATTTTCCGTGCATATTAATTTCCTCTTACACTGGTTCATACTCTGCTTTGCAGTAGCACTGCAGAACACTGAAAAACACTATTCTAAGAAGGGAGATTTAGCATGTGACAGTTGTATCTTACAACCCATTAAATTTCATTTGTTCCAAAGCATCTCCTCCTTCCGTTGTGCAAATTCATCAAACTGGGATTTCTCTGTCTTCTGCTAGAAGGCAAGAGAATGCTTACAGATGCAATGCACTGAACAGTATAATTTTTACTGCTGTAGAAGGAGAACATCCTGAATAAGAGCAAGGGGCAGGGAGGGGTCCCTGCAGGACAGGAAGACAAGACAAGTTCATAAATACTAGAAACAACGCAATGGGACGTGGCAGTCCCTACTCTACTAGCAAAGCAGACTCTCACAACAACTCAGTGTTGTTTTGCTCCCCAGATGCTAGAATTATAGCAATAAGTATAAAACAGAGCCGTGTGTGCGCTGGCACTGAACATCTACATTCATTAACACTGAGGAGATACAGCGGGAGCTTAGGACAGGGATTTTAAGTTACAATGTTTTTAAGAATAAAGAATTTCCTGAGCCATGGGTAATGTAGATCTTGTTTAACCCCTTACCAGGCACACTGCCACATACTGCTGGAGGCCATAAAAAACATTCAGTTTACCACATATATCTCCACAAGCATTCCGCAATAGAAAAAAACAATTTCCACTCCATAACAAGACAGCCAGGAAGCTGTCGGACAAAACATCCGTAAGTGTAGAGACGTGCGTATACACATTTACTGCAATCAGACTCTTACTTGATTGTCTCTTGCTGGGTATCCATGATAACCTGAAGTCAGAGGCTCGTTCTGCAAGACAAGAAAAAGAGTGAATGTAGGAGTTACAAGGCATAGAAACCAAGGAATTAGGCATCTGTCTTAACTCAGCCAAAAACAAGAACCTGCATGAAATGGGGGAAGATTGAGCTAAGATTAAAGTATTCTGCTAACTTCCTATTTTCCATGTAAGCCAATACACCTAAAATTCATTTTCAACTGCATATGCCAAATTGTGCAGAAGGAAAAGACAAAAAAAATCCAAAGCCATAAAGTAAGCATAAATTAATCCTACCTTACCCTCTAATTTCAGTTGTGCATAATTTTTGTTAATTTTCCAAAGAATTTTTATACGCAAACTTTATTTTAGTACCACAAAAACTTAATAAAACAGAACATAAAATTACAGAAGCTACTGCCCACCTTGCCCCGTCTTGAAGGAATGTTCCCCTAAACATTAGCCATTAAAGTGTTGATTTTCTCCTTTTCAAAACTATATTATTAATAGTTTAACAAGAACTTAAAAAGCAGTCAGTGTATCTTCAAACACCCTGGTAAACCTGAGCAATACCTCACACACTCCCAACAGGACGTCAAACCTGCAGACTTTCTTCCTTCACCCCCAGAAGGGACCCTGAGCCTACAGATTTTGTGTTATTGGCAGCCCCATCACCCTGCTCTGTGGGAAAACATGAACATCCAACACTTCTGGAATTTCTCTGTAAAACTCCCAGACTCGTCTCTATTTTAGCAGTGTAGCAAGGATTAAGATAACATACTTCACAATGCTTCCTAAGTGTTTATTTATGTTTCTTAATTTATTTTCTGTTACTCTCCGTCCAACACCTCCTATGTGAAATGAGGAGAGGGCACTCACAAGTGTCCCACATGTGCATCTTTGTCTGGGTGGAGGATAAACTAAACTAGACAAAGCCCATACCAGTTCCAGCCTGGTACCCCTGTGCATTCACAAGCAACTCCCGGCAGAATACTAGGGGGAAAGGAGGCAGCCACCCTCCACAAACAGTTTGTAAGTCTGTTCCTATCTCTTGTTATGACTTGTGAGGAGGAACTCCTAACTGCCCTCACTTTCTCCAGCAGCACTTGGGGGAAGAGGTGGGGGTGGGGGCCAGACAGAGGCCCAAGGGGAAGACCCTGACAAAACACAGCAAAACAATTCCAATTTGTCAAAAGCAACAATAATCTGGGCATGTAGCTGACAGAGATGTATGACTGCTGTCAGGAAGAGGTTTTGTTGAGATGCTTTCGGTTTTGTGCTGGGATATTTGGGTTAAACAGGCCGGCTCCTACCAGAAAGAGCTCTTCTGCCCTAACATAGGGCATGTGGCCGCTGGCACAATTTCACAGTTTACACAAGACACTTACACACAACTTCCACTAAAAAGCAAGACGCTAGTATTTCAATACAGGGATTAGCAATGCTATTTTAAGTTTATATTCATCCTCCCTCTCTTCCTTTTTACCTCAAACCTGCCCAGGGGACTCTCCATGGAAACTTGCCAGGAAACATCCAGCCTCTCTCCTCAGGCTCTCACGCTAAAGCTACAGCGGCACGCACAGTGTGAGAGCTTCAAGGACAACAAAACTTCTGGCAGCCAGTTTTCAGGGATTAACAGTAATTAATTAGGTTGACCACCCTGTGAGTACATTCTTCTCAAATACTAATAACCAGCAAGCAGGTAAAGCACAAACCCCCACAAATAATACAGAAACAAAAGAGAAGACACAGAAGTTGGAAGAAGCAAGTGGAGACTGCCAGCTACAGCACCACCCAAAGCTTTTGTGTTTTAACTGTGAACTTCATTAACAACCAAGCAACGTCACGATGAAGACGCACAGCTAAGTATTTTTCTCCCCCAATGTAAGCAGACGTTGTAAGTACTGTGATTCTCACACACACTGCAGTTTACCAACTTAGATATAAGTCCCATAAATGTCCACCTTATATCAGGAGATATGGTCTTCTCCTGAAAGACCATTCCAGGTATGCTTAATAGTACTTGTGTACACACACCTGCTAGGTCAGTACCTCAAACACACTTGTGTACCAGTCTCTCAGCACCTTGGAAACCAGAAAGATTTCCAAAGGGAGAATAAGGAATAAATGGAGAAGTTGCCCCTACAGATACCAAAGATAAGGGCAGTGAACACAAGCAGAAAGTTATAATGAAGAAAGGAAAAAGAACCTGTTATTTTGAACATGATGTTCTTCACATCAGGGACTAACAAAAGGGACTGTCACCACAAAGCTGTGGCAGAAAAGAGACAAAACTGAACTTTGTGGGATTTCCTGAAGTCAAAGGACCTGGATGCCCAGAAACCACCTCTAGAGACAGTTTTTATAAGTAGAAGCAAATCATTAGAGTGTAAAAAGGAAGAAAAAAGACAAAGATCTGAGGGCAGTCTACAGTACATAAGAGGTCAGAAAGAAACAAGAAAAGCTAAGTGGAAGGGAAAAAAAACAACCAAAAAACAGCCAGCAGTCTCCACGCTGTTTTTTGGACAACAAACCTCCCACATCAGACTAAAAATGTTTGAGGGATATGGTTATATCAGAAGGTGAAAGAAGAGGTGAAAGTAGATTACATTAGGAAAGCAAGAATTTGGAGAAAGCAGAGGTTAGACAGAGGTTAGCAGCTGGAGCGTTAAGGTCACAAAAAGGCCAAAGATATCTCTGTTGTTCATACATCGATGCTACCACCAAGTACTGAACTCTGCAAAATCCCCGCTGTGCGTATCATTGCTCTAATTGAACTTCACTCTCCAAGAGAAGGCAGGAAGCGCCTAGGGAAACCGTCTCCCGCCAATAATCTCCAGTGCTGCCAATTTTACAGGTCACTAATGGTGAATCCGGGGCCTGCTGCACGATTATTCCATACGGAGTTTGCTTTTGTTGAAAACTAAACAGAGCAAGAAGTGAAAGTGTTAAACTCCTGCAACTGGAACAGGACAGTCCAGCAACATCCAGACAGAAAGCCTCCGCTAGTTAGCAGGCAACCTAAGGCACCAGAGGCTGGGGATACAGCTCAATCGCCTCCTCTTACTGCAGATGCACAAAACTAATCTCACAAAATGGAAGCAAAAAGAGAGAGGGGGAAGGTTTGATTCTGATAAATACCCTGCCCACAAATATGGAGGGACCCTACCTTCTGGCAGCAGCCTGGTGGGAGAGGGAATCCCCAGATAACTCCATCTCTCTCACAGCTCCCTCCTGCCAATTACATTTCTCTTATGATACCAACGTGCAACCAGACATTCGTAAAGAAATTGAGTTAGGCAGCGCTAGCCTGTGAAATCAAATCAAACTGACACTGGGATGTTTCATTACTTTGTTTACCACTGACAGGCATTTCTCAGGTACTTGTGACTTGCTTTAGAGTGGGGAGAAAAAAAACAGAAGCTAATACAGTACACCAGCTTTCTGCAACACATACTGTGATTTTATTCCAACCATATCCATGATCTCATGCATGGGCTTCCACACTTCCATAAGATGTGTGAGCATAGTGGTTGTACTCCACTAACAGTCTCTGTGCTGGCCAACTGGATTTCACAGGATGAAAATCACAAGTCAGTCAGATCCTCTAAGCCTTTAACCCTGCTTTCCCTTTACCTCAAATTTCCCTCCTCCTTTAATTTCCCAGGCTTGCTAACACAAGTTCTTCTATTGGCCTGCCACAAACTGCAAGGTACTGTCTCGGGTTTACAAGGTAAACACAGTACAGCCATTTGCAGATGACTGAAGAGCAAAGGAGGCACTCCTGCACTAGCAGAACAGCCAGGCCTTGGGGCTGTCAGGTTTTTTGACACCTCTCAACTTGATAAATTTTAGAAGTTGCTGAATTAAACACATCTTGAAAACTTGAGGAATTGTCGATAAACCAGAACACCAGTAAAAAGTGATCAGCTCTGCAGGTGCTATTGACTTTTGAAAGGTCACAGATGGCTGGAGTAGAGTCAGCCCTCTAGAGGAAATGTCACACCTGTAACACCTAACCGAAGGTCTGAAAGGCCTCTTGCCCTTTCCTTAAAAATTAAACTAAATTTTACCTTAAAGAGGCAATAATTCTCTTTGACCTAACTTGACCCTGGAACAAATCAATTTTACATCAGGGACTCGCCATTTTGCCAGATGCAGCAATCAGTGAGGCCTGATTAGCAATTGTTTCTTGACAGCCAAACTAAACCCAAAACCTGCAGACTACAACTCTGCTGGTAGGAACTGTTACCTTAGTGAGTTCATCCATATTTCTGCAGCCAGAGAATCAATTCCTGCTGAATGTAAGCTTCAATTTGAAGCATTAAGTCCTTTCAGTTGCAAAGATAACCTCAGAAACATGACCAAGCAATCTCTTCCCTGGATCTGTGGCATGCCTGCTTTCCTGACAATGCTGGGAAAAGTGAAGTTAATACAATTCCTTTGAGTTTCACAACTACCACCTTCCAGATCTGAACAACAGCAGCAAAACCAACAGAACAGCTCATCTACCTCTCCTCTGACTACCCCAAGATCTACTGGTAGCGCAGCAGCCTGGTGGCTTGGACAGAAGTGGCAAAGGCTCTGGAAAGCCAGAAACCCCTGGACTACACAGAGCAATGAAATAAAGGCAACAAGAAATTACTTGTTCCTCCTGAAAGCAAAATGAGATTTTGAAGTGAGATACCACAAGCTACGCATTTATCAGACTTGTGTTAGACAAACAGAAGCTGGGGAAAAAAAAAAAAAACAAACAGAAAAAAAAACAAACAGAAGAGAAAAAAACAGGGGGGAAAAAAGGCTGAAAACACTGGCAACAAAGCTATTAATCTAAAAGTGACAGTTGCGAAAAAGCAAAGCTCGCAAGCCAGACAGAAATCCAAGCACTGTTCACTACAGCCCAGTGATTTCACCATCTTTTTTGCTTTTTCTTGCATGGCAGAAAAGACAGAAACCCTGTGCTGGGGGAGGTAGGGGTCTTGAAAAAGGCTTTTTAGTACTTTTGTTAGTACTCTGCCACAGTTAAACTGTAAATGACTTGACCTTAACAGTTACCAAGAAAATACGTAATTCTTCATCAGACCCTTATTGCAATTTATTGCAAATCCAAATTATTGCATACAAACAAAAAGGAAACACCCATTTCTTTGTCCAAGCATATCTAATGCCTTCAGTCTGCTTTGTCAATTGTGTGTGCCATCTCCCTACCCCAAACTGTCTGTGGATAAAATTAATGAGAAAAGTAGCATCTAAGGGTGAATTACCAATTATTAATGAAAAAATGAACTAAAGTAGTTTTTAAGCGGATCTTAATGTCACCCATCTCCCTCGATACTTACCCTAATTTGATATATAGCTCTTGCTAATCACTCTGCAGTTCCAATAACTGCATCTATAGTGTGGGATGCTTCCCCTTCAGCTGTCTTCACTTTCAATTAAACTTGCTTCTCAGCTTTGGCCCGTTTCCAGACACAGAGACATCATCTAGCAAAGGACTTCCATTTATTTGCTTCCTTGTTAGTATCCTGACATCAACAGTCTGTATGATTTTCTAGATGAAAGTACAGGACTTATATTTTATTCCTTACCCACCCCTTGTACACTTTCCTTACCCCTTGTACACTTTCTTTAAAGTGTACAAGGGGACTAAAAGCCCGAGTGTTTGATGAAAGGTGCCACACCAAGTACACTGTGCTGCTGCCGCCCTTGATGGTTGGGAAGACACAGGCCAGCTAGCACAGCCCTGGCTTCCCAGGCCCACCCAAATGACTGCAGCCACTTCTTGAGGGACAGAAAACCAGCGGTGCCACCGCCCGTGCAGCACACTGGCCGCAGGGGACTGATGCTGGCAGCTGCACCCATGGGAGCATGCAAGCGCCCACTGGCTCCCCCGCCCCAGGGCCTGGAGGCCAGGGCCTAGCGGAGGCTGGGATGGAGGCCCATCCGGCCCCTCTTCCTTCCTGGAATTCTGGCCCTGTTGCTGCAGCAACGGCGGCCTCTGGCCTGGCCCCCCCACCCCGCTCCAGGTTTCCCCTTCTCCTAAAAATATCTTTTTTCAGCAGGAGCCGGCAGGACACCAGAAGCGTGGTACAGGAGAGCTCCTGTGCTGGGCCCCTGCCACCCCACCGGGCTCCAGATCTCCCAAGGGGACAGCCGATGGCATGGCATTCCTACCTCTGGCCTCTCACCCGCTTCAGCCCCCCAGCACAAGGGGGTCCCTGCCCTGGGCACCCACACCAGCCTCAAGGCTTTTCAAACCCATGTCTCTCCCACCCAGACACCCTCCCCTGCAGCGGGGACACGGCAGCCCACAGCCCCCGGCAGCCCTGAACCCACTGCGGGGCCCGCAGGCCCAGCTGGAGGGAGGCCAGGCCCGCCAGAGTCTCCCTGGGCGGGAAGCCCAGTGACACAGTAAAGATGAGAAAGGAAGGTGATGTCAGATTAATAAAAATAGCCTTCTGCCCCAACCAGAGTTTGAACAGTTTGGAGCAACTAACCAGGCAAGCCCATGACCTGACCAGCAAGACAGAACAGGGCGACTTTGGGGGCGGCTGCATCCCTGTTAAACAGAGCCCCAGCGAAGCTGCCCGAACATGTCAGCGTGATTTCCTGTATTTGAGATACATATTTTCTTAACTACAACCTCCTGGCACTTCTGTTCCACAAAACCCTATACATACTACAGGAACAGTAACTGTTTGGTATAGCAGAAGGGAATACACATAAATGTACCTCTGACCAAACCACACAGAAAGATGGTATTTAAACTTCCAGGTCCGTTAAAAATTTCAGTATGCAAAAAGTTTACAAGTGCACACTCAGGTTTTAAGCTGATAGCATCCGTATGAAGTTAGAATACGGACGTCTAATTTTGCAGAAAGAAGGGGGACTTTCATACACAGAAAGCACTTCCACAGCTAAAATGGAACAGCTAAAAAAAACAAACTCTGTAAAATACTTTGATAACAATACAGATTCTTCCCTGACCTTTCTTTCTTTCCTCTTTTTTTTTTTTCTTTTTTTTTTTTTTTTAAATAATGAAAGTAGCTTTCTGGAGATCAGAAGCAGCTTTCCAACAACTGAGTTTTTAATTTTCGAGACCAACCAAGAGGTGTTTTCAGCTTCCAAAAGATATGAGATTTCATTAATTTAGTGTTATTTCAACATGCAAAACACACTTCTTTTTTTTTTAACTACATACAGCACCATCCTCTTTATGCTCTGGGCATAAAGGAAATACAGCCTGCTTCTGCTGGTCCGTGACCTATGTTGGCAACAATAGATCCAGTGTGAGTTAAAGCCTCTGGGAATACTGTGCACAGCGTGACGTCTATGATCCATCAAATGCAAGGACACTCTGCATGCACAGAAGTCAATAGCACAGAATATTGATTTCCCTCCTCTTTTACTACGCAGAAGCATTTTTAAATGGCAGCTCATCTTCACTTCTACACTTCCCCAACAGGAACAGGACAGGGCTCATAACAAGGCTTTAAAATCCAGCACTGGGGGCACCTTTGGATCCCATAATTGTTGTATGGGGCTAAGGAAGCATTTCCCACATAATTCATGCTAAGCCACTCATTACAGGGCAACATGCTCGCGGCGTGAAAATCTGGCTTGCTCAAACATGACAGCTACAAGCTTTTGCAAGGTGAAGAGGACTATAGAGGTTTGTCTTAGTAGATGGCTTCATTACTTCTGCTTTCTAAAAAAACAGGATGGAGAACACGGGAAAGAACAAGATGAGGGAGATGACAGACCTCAGATCCATAAGGGAAGTCAGTTGATCACAAGCTTCTTGGCTGATTTTACTGACACTCAGAAGCTGTTGTTCAAAGGCTAAAAGGAGAGTACTCCTACTTTCCAGAATGAAATAATATGTTACATTACCTGCAGAAGAGAAGGCTGAAACTTACTTCTTGGTTGGGTGTGAAGAGGCTGTGATATAAAATTGAACCTGCCTTGCTTTTAGGGAAACTGGCACACAAAAAAATAGAGGCACAACAGTACATGACTCAGACGAAATCATGCTATATACCAACTGCTGCTGGCAGATAGGTGCAGGAGAAATTTTCTGTGCCCTGGACATGCTGGCCTGATTGCATAAGCTGCCCTAAATAGTTAGAGAAATTATTTTCCCAAGTTCGCATTACAAACCAGCTTCCCTTTCCCCAAAGACATAATTTCATCAAGCAGCCTAGCCAAATGCAGTTTCATATCCGGGGCACTCCAAGTGCCCACAGCCAGCCTGAGAAAGGAGAGAAAGCAGGCAGGCTGATGGGCCAGACCTGTAATGACAAAGGGTTAAAAAGTCTGGAGAATGGAGAAAGCACAGGGCTTGGGGCACAGGGTGAAGAAAAGGCAGGCTTCAGGAGCCCCTCGGCAGCCAGGGCTGTTTCTGATTAAGCCTGCAGGATTGTGGAGCTGCACAGGAAGCGCCGGGGGGGGGGGGGGCTAGGGGTCTCGGCCACCGCCATCCCAAACATACTAGAAATCTTTGTGTTCCAGCAGCACCATCTGGAAACAGTTAGCCAGAAACAACTCCCAGGCCTTCCCTCCCGAAATTTAAAAAAAAAAAAAAAAAAAAAAAAAAAATTTAAAAAATCCATTCTTAAGACCGTTAACCCCGGCCTCTTCATCCCCCTCCTGGAAAGCTGCTCTCCCTGCAACAGTGGGAAACAAAAGGGCATCTATAAAAGGGAATGAACCCCCCTCAAGTGCTACAAGGGCAATGTGCACAGTGTGGGAGCTCCCTCTGCTCACTGGGGGCACCCCAAAGTAGCACCACAAGGGACAGAGAAAAAACAAACCCTCCGTCTCCTGGGCAGCACAATGCTTCAGAAGCAGCCACGGTGAAAGAGCATCCAGGGCACTAACTGCACCTAGTAAGACCAACGTGGGGAAAACATGGACCACTCTGCAGCTAAAATATTCCCAAATGGGAGTCACGCATGTTGAGGGTTCACCCTGAATTCTGGCCCTGTGGAAGCTCTCACTTCTGTGCTATATGAGCACATGTATGTGAGAGAAACCACTCCAGCAAAGATTAATATTCCAGACACATGCAAGAGATTTAATTCTGTTCTTAAGAGGACAGAAAGACAGTGATGCAAAGCACATCATCGTGGCAATGCTCCCCTGCTGCCTCGGAGGTAGCAAGAATCAGAAGGGTGACAGACTGATGCAGCCATTTCCAATCCCTGAAAGGGCTCCTTCTGATAAAGGGCTAGTACAGCCCATTAGTGCCTCAGCACATGTCCTGGAGACAAAGAGGGTGTCTGTCTCCAAAACGCCATTCATTAGTACTTTAAAAGGCAAAAGGAGAGGTCATGACTATTGAATTTTACCAGAATAAATCCCCACGTAACAGTTTGTTAGAGAGGTACTCCCCTTCCAAAGGTTGCCATCTCCATGATGAAGGAAAGCCTGCAGGGCTTTTACCATTCCCTCCTTGCCTTTACCTTTATTCACCTCTCCCACACACATCAGGATTTTTCAGGGTTTTTCTTCTAATTAGACACCCAAGTGCTACACACTTACCTACAAAAATGTAGAAACATACCAAAACAAAATCAAAGCTAACCTTTCAACATCCCAATTAAGCAATTACATATGAAAAGTAACTTGAGTGATTTCTGCTACAACACAATGCCATTTCACTACAGAAAACACACCTCTGCTTTTCTTCTGACACCCATCCTGTAACTGAGCGCCGCCATCTCTTTATAGGCCACTGACAGTCTGGATGGCATGTGGCCACATGCCAAGGCCCTCCATAACCAGGGTGCAATTCATAAAAATTAAAAAAAGAGTCTTAAAATAGCAGGTTTTCTCAGCCATTAACCAAGGACTCCTTGGAATCCACTGCTGTTACATAGATCTCCTCACTGATCCTGTAAAGCTAACTACTGCTAAACATGATTGCCCCAAGATGGTAGCACAGTTGCGGTCACACCTTACTGACCATATAAAAAGGGAGAAATCCTGCCTAAGCTACCAGAAATACCCACCCTAGACAAACTGTCCAGCATGGCAGGCTATAGATGATGCTCTGACCTAGTCAAATAACTTTTGCTGGAGGAATGAAGCAACCCTGTGTAGGCAATTGTCACAGCTAAAAAGGGGTTAGAACAGGGAGGAAAGCAGCACTAATCAAAGAATCTCCATTCCTCCCAAAGGATGAACGGTTTTGAGAGGAGTTTCAGTATGTGCTTTGCTTCAAAGTTTTAAGAGAAAGGAAGAAAGACCTGCCCTTCATTTGGAAGGTCACATCCAAACAGTCGGGACAGTGCTCTGCACAGAGGAAGATTCAAAACAAAACATGACTCACCCCAACTATGGGGACAAAATGAGGCATTTACAGTAAGTTACTGTTTCCATCTTGTTGCACACAGAAGCAAGACAAGCCACTCTAAAGGCGTTTCTAAGAAAGATCGTGTTACTGTGGAAAGCAAAATTATCCAGCGAGGTGTCTGTAAGTGGTCTGAATTCTTTAGTTTGGCCCAGATGGGAGTACTAGCCCTGTTTATAAGGGAAAAGCTGCTGCTGCCTGGGCCGAGAACTTCATGTATTAATGGGTAAATGAAGTGAGACACCATCAGCAGTCTTGGCCATGGGATATTCTTACACCATTGTACATCCTGCATTTAAATACGGCCGTCAACCACAAAGAAATATTGTAATTGAACAGCAAGAGGTCATAGGAACAAAATCGGGCCTGTGAAAGGTCAAGACAGGTGCCAGGGATCTTTGCAGTGACTGCAGCATTAAAGCACCAAGCTGTTGCACCCCAGGCACCTAGGAGGCTGCAAGACCTGTTCAGCAGAGCCAGACAGGAGATAAGACACAGTTCTTGCTTGCAGCATCCCATAAGCCTGCAATGCATTTCTCTCTTTTTACCAGCTTTAGGTTTATTTAAAGCGCAATAAGTTGGCAGAAACAGCAGATAACCTCCTTACAGAGCCTCAGTTCCACCCTATTGTCTTTATGGATAGTCTGAAGCCACTAGAAAAAGACCCACACACACCCCTCAGGAGGTCTCAAAACCCCCGGATTGCACATTCCTGCCAGCACCACACAAAAGCATCAAAGCCCCCTCCCGTCCCTGCCTGCAAGACAATGTAATAAGCAAACAGCTCTACCAGCCGTGGAACTAACTGAAACTAGTTCTTCACAGATTCGTACCCTCTGCCCCCTGGCTGCTTCCCACCCCTGCCTCCCGCAGCTATAACCACAGCCCCCCTCACCATGTCCCCTGCCACGGTCCCGCCGGGCAGAAGGGAGCACACAGCAGGCACGGCCAGACCCATCTGTCCGCCTCCTCCATATGGAGTGCGTAATCCATAAATCATGACCACCTTGCCCTCTGTGAGGAACTTGTCTGCATCCCTCCCTGCCCCTACTCCATCACCATTTTTCACAAAGCTTTTAGGAAAGCAGTAGCATTACAATTCTACCAACTTTTAAATGTGATTGAAATTACCAGTTGGTTTGTACGTGTGCATGCGTGGGAAAGAATTGTCACAGAACATTCACCTAAAGCTTGTTTCCTTCACAATTTAGTCTAAAAACCTCTTCTGTGTGCAATCCCTGGAGACGACTTTGCATTAAGAAGTTACATTTCCCTCCCTGAGCCTACAAATGCAGAACAGAAGAGATCTAAAAAAACCTCGGCTCCTGAAATTACAGAATCATGTATCTTCCTATGCAGCACATTCAGATGAGAAACAAAGGAGCCACCCTCCCACCGAACACACAAACATCTTAAATTAGGTACAGCAAAACCGGCAGTATGGCAAGTTCCTGAACTGGAACAGACTGAAGGCACCATGTCAAACAGCAGACCAGACGGCCAGTCAAAGCTTCAAAACATGCCAAAGCACAACTTGCCTTTTTTGTTTTATTTCAATGTTACTTTGTCAATATAGCCAACATTTTTATCCAAAGTGCTAGATAGTTGCAGCCCTATAAATTCAGTGCTATTTACTCCCTCCTCCTGCACACTTGGTAACAACTGCTCAACCCAAGTATAAAGAGATTAAAACTCAACTCCCTTGAGCTAGATAGTGATGCAAACCTTCTAAGAGCATGTTTTTTACAGTCAGATTAAGCCAACCTCAAAAATCACACTACCAAAGGGAATCGCCCTGTTTTTTCCCCTCCTGCTCCCAATCATGCAACCCTGCCTCATCTCTTGCATGCACAGTAGGGATCACAGAAGAACACGGCAAGTCAGATCAGCTTGCTGATCCTCCTGCAAATTAATCCCTCAAAAAAGGAGAAGGATTAGCTTCATGAACAAAGGTGGTCACTACAGGCCACGTAATCCCTAACACCTGGTACATGGGAGTGTGTAGGACCATGTGGTTGGAGTCAGGGAGAAGGCAGGGCTCCTCTTTCAGTGAAAGCATAGTCTTAGATCAGCTTAAACCAATGATGAAACTGCAACAGCATGCTGACAAGCCTCCTTCTAAGAAACTACCAATCCCTGACCTCTATGCATTTCAGAGCCTTTTACGCAAGCATCATTAACACTGCTTTAAGATTCAGTTTCTGGTCCCTCGAAAAACTGATCATAAGAAACATCAACCAGTCATCCGAGGCAGCAGAAGCCTTATTTCTGATCGCATTTCATGGCTTCCCCTCCTCATGCCAAAACATCTCCAATACAGCCAAACTGGACATAAGTGATGTTTGCTCATACCTTTCCCCTTTCCTCATCCCTCACAATCAGGGAGCAATCAAGTCTGCTGCTGCTCTACCAAAGACCAGAGCTGCTTAAGTGAGTTCTCATGAGCAAAGGGATACTCTATAGATAGTATCCATGAGTATCTAAAATCCAACTGTCATGCTTAGTCTGTTACTTAGAATTGTGAGAATCCAGAAAGGAAAAGGCATTTTTATCAATTAAATCTACCCACACTTGGTAGCTAGTTTCCAGATCAGTAATCAGGGAAGACCTATAAAAATTGATGCTAGTATTTTTTGCCCCACTGGATTTGTGAAAACACACCTAGACCCCTTCTGCTCTCAATGCTTTGGATTCATGGCTTCCATGACTTTCAGACAAAAAGTACTGCTCTTTGCTACAGACCCATGCACCTCTGTCACAAAGAACTGCTGAGGATTTGGCAAGACCAGCTGCAGAAGTACTGGCCAACACTTATTCTGGGGAGGATGCTGATGGCAGTTTGAGGCACATAGATGACTTCACTACTAAGCATGCTAAAAGTATGCATCCTCTGTCGTCAGAGCTATCCATATTTTAAAAGTGTTCCTTCTTCTCAACCTGATGCTACAGCCTTCAGTAACAAGACCTGCACATATCCAAGAGCTGAGTGACTCTACTCCAGCTTGGAATATGACTTGGCTTCAATGATTAATGCTATCATTACCTCTCAACTGGACTACAGCATGGTGTTGACAGCACAACACTTCAGCTTTTAAGAAACTCCAAATCACACAGAAACTGGAGCTGACAATTTCATGCCAGTTCTCCATACAAATGCCTACGCAGATCTCAGGGTGAACATTTACACAGGTCATACTGCAAAACACACCACTCTTGAAGCCAAGGAGCATCACAAACTTCATCACTTTACAGGAGTGGTAGGCACATGCTTATTTCAAGTCCTCCTAAAAAAAAAAAAAAAAAGGCAAAAAAAAAAAGCCTTTCTTTTACATTAAAAAAGCTAACAGAAATCTTCAAAAACTAACGTTGAAGGAGCATATATTGCTTTTCCTGAAGTGGATAGGAAAGAACAAACATCATCTCATTACATTAGCCACATTGCTTAATGTATTAGAATAAAGCACCCAAACTAAGACCACAGAAGGTAAAGTGTGCGTATATAAAATGTACATTTGTGCACATATATTACACATTTCTACACATGAACTTGACCAAAACTGAAACATAACAGACGCCTAAACCTTCTAGGCAACAACCAAGACCAGTGGCAATTTTGCAGCACTAAAACTGTCACAGAAAGGAAGAAAGGCCTAGGAAAGTTGCTGGATTTGCAGTGCACCTTCCTAGTGCCAAAAATCAAGTCTTGAGACACCAACACTACCACCTGCAGTGTATAAATGTCTGTGTCAAAATGAAGCTTGTAATCCTCCTGGGTGAAAAACTGAACCTCCCAAATCCCATCCCATATGAAGACAGCATTGCAACAGTCAGAGTCTATTGAAAGATAGTGCTGGTGCCTGGAGGATTACTTGCAGGTTTAAAGCAGCAGCAGAAGGAAAAAAATTAAAAGATGCTGGAATTTCACAGAGATGCAGCTGCTGCATGGGAAAGCTTGATACCAGCTACATAGAAAGGCACTGTACAGATTCAGGACAGAAGAGTTGAATACATGCAAATCACAGATTAAATGAGATTGCTTCTCTCCTCCACTGCTGTTCAATCGGATCAGGAGGACGAGGGAAAAAGCAAGAAATCTGCTCCTGTCTGGAAACAGTCAAAAGTCTCCTGAGGGAAGAAGGAAGGAAGGGAGGGAGGGAGGAATTTTCCCTTTCTCCTGTTGCCATTATTAAAGTCAAAATGGGTATAAATGAGAAGCTCCTAAGCTTAAAATCTTTATTATACAAACATAATATACAAGCATATTGTCCTAAGCTCTGGCAATGGCAATTCTAGCTCTCTCCTGCATCCCAGAAGCCATGTGTTACAATAAGGCTTAGCTTCTCAACTAACTACATCTAGGCCTTACCATACACGAGTCCAAGTCCATCAGCTTTTATATTTATTTCTGGAGGGCATGCTTTTGCTCACAGCAAAAGCACATTCACAAGCCCTGTGTGCTAATGGGAAACGGCAGTTCCAGACCTTCTCCCAGTTGCTGCATGAACACCACTGCAGGCTTCACACCTTTGCAACTTGTCTCCCTTTCAGTCATACAACTTTCAAAGCAGCAGAGGAAGCTTGCTGCAGACATTTCCCTCTCCTCTGTTGACAAGGAACACTACATCTCTGTCCATTCCTGCTTGTGGACAGGAGAAAACAGGTGACTTTACCCTTTGTTCCCTTCCTTCTAGCCTTTTTGATTCAATAACCACTCAGGGCTCACGGACAAAGGTAATGATCTAGGCTCTCTTGGGGGTTGTTTTAGTTCTCTCTCGGTTGAATCACTTCAAGTCTCCTCTGCTGTTTGCTGCAGAGAAGCCACAGCAAGCGATATTGCAGCCATCACTTCAGAGGTAACAACATACTCCACTGCTCCAGGCATAGGAGTCAAAGCGGGGAAAAGAAAGACAGCACATCCTTCCTCCCAGGTTGTCCATCACAGCCACACACTGCAAACTGAGGCCGGGAAGACAAGCAGCAACTCTGAAAGACTTAGCCTTTGGCTGAGGGGACGATGTTCAGCAAGAAAAGCTTTCCACTGGCCAGCAGAAAGGTGCACTCCTCCAGCATCCAGCATTTGCACTGGTGTAAAAGGACTGGGTTACTCTCTGGAAGGGAGCTCTGTTTTTGTCCAGCATCTGTCAGACCCCTGGGACCCTTTAGCACTTTATCAAACAACCCTCTGGGATTTTAGTGTAACAGCACAGGATTTTAAACTAAAAAGAAAAAAAAGCCAGCCCCTGCCACTTTGTACTCAATCATTTACATATCACTTCTACTGCGGAAATCAGTTTTTGAGGGAAATTGTTGGTCACAATTCTGATTATTACCCCTATTTTGCTCATCAGATATACTAGTTTTAAAATATCAACATAACTACTAAACAAAAATTCAAACCAATGTCAAGGCTGATTTATTCATCAAAATCACCAGAAGGAGATTCTGGACAAAGAGAATGAGACAAAGAAAGAGCTGATTTACATGATCCAATTAGAGGGGAAAACACACTCCTCTGTGCAGCCAGGAGGAGGACCTGAAACTCCATCCGACTCCATCAACCAGGACCAGAGAGCACTCTGGTAAAGGAAGCTTCCCCAGGGACCAGCCACCTGCTGTAATCGCTTAAAAAATAAAATACAGACAAACAAAGCAGAGGATCAACACAATGAAGATGGTATCAAACATACACCCAGAAGTTCTTGCAAGTAGAAATTATAATCTTCTCCAAAGTATAAAACATGCCTTTGGTAGCTTTTTGAGTTGTAATAATGCAAACAGTAGACACCATCTAAACGTTTAAGAAAAAAGTTATTCAAATTAGTAGAACTAACATCATAGGCAAATGGGAAATGGTTTCCATTAGAACAATAAAGGAAACATTTCCTCTCATAAAATGTGAAACATGATTGTTTTTTAGCACAACCACCCCTAAAAACTTGGGATTCAGAGGAGAACCTCAAATTGTGTGTAAAAAATAAGGACGTGGTTTGCAGAGAAATCCGTGCCTTGAAGGTGAAATACAGATAGGATACAAAACCAGATACCACATATGGAGAGATGGTAGGAGAAGATTAGGACCTGGGAGTCCAGGCAGACTTCAGCACGGCTGCAAGGCAGAGACAGATATAAACACAAACCTGCCAACAACCCTTCCAGCAGCGAAAAGGCCTGCGCCCACCTAAGCTGCGGATGGGAAAGCCACAGGGCCACCCAGTCTCACCAACCCACAAAACTCCAGGAAGCCTGGCACAGGTGGCTGCCCCCTGCCCCACTCCCTCGAACACACACGGTGTGGGGTGCCCCCAGGCAGGCACAGAAATGAGTTCATCACTGGGTGCTGGCAGGGTGCCCCAACACAGGGAATTCAATAGCAATGGCAGGCCGAGAACCAGTGAATAATTCAGGCACCCCGCTCACTTACACCACTTCGAGGAAAGACAAAGCCAGCCTGCATTGCTTCCAGCCACCCCACACACGTGCGCTCAGGGTCAAAGTGGGAAGACAGTGCACAAGCCGCCCGTGAGCGTGCAAGCCCTGTGCTGCCTGGGAGGGCTGCCCGCTTGCCAAACCGTGCCACGCTGGCAGGCGTCGGCGAGCCCAGTCTGTTCTTACCACCAGCAGGAGCGGAGTACGGACGGGCTACACAGCACTGCTTGTTCCCCTCGCACACAGCTCCCTGTGTCCCTCCAGGAAGGAAAAGCCACCGGGAGGGTCATGTGCACTCCATCAGCCCAGCTCCCAAAGCTTAAAGCAGAAGAGGACGGAGGCTAATCTCTCACAGCCACCGGTCTGCCCTAGGAAAGGCTAGCTTAGATTAGTCTGACAAAAATAGGAAAAGCTGGAGGGGAAAAAAGAGGGATAAAGGAGAACAATTTAAAAAACTGTTCGGGATATGAAAAAATGTTAGCCTTTAAAGTGACAGAGTTACTGACTCAACATTGCATCACACAGCAGAGGAAACTGCTTTTGGAAAAAATTCTCTATGCCGGTCAGTAATATCTACTTAGGACCAGGAGCACTGAAACACTGGGAAGAGTCTCCGTCTCCTCCACCCAGACTGAGAACAGACACTGATTACAGCTCAACACTACAGAAACACAATTTCTTCTCGCCACCGCTAAGAATGGGAAAACCTCAAGGGCAGAAAGTATCTCTGGATTTCCTTCCTCTCCTTTCTCCAAAAATATATTTAATGCTGAAACTGTCCTGCCAGATCTTGATTCTCCAGGCCAGAAGAGACCTGGCTGATCAACCCAGCATTCTGGGTGCTCTCATTTTTAAGGAATGCCTTCCCCAGCACATGCTGTAACACGGCAAAAATACTTCCAGCATACAATGAGGCTGCTCCCTCCTCCTCCAGCCCAGCAGCCAGCTTTGCCCAGAGACCAGGTACCCCACATTATCGCACTGGCTGGAACAAAAGCACACCGAATCGGCCAGGGCAGGAACAAACAGTGGTTACAGCAGCCAACGGCAAGATGCAGAGCCTCACTGCATACCGGGCAGCTGATAACAGCACTGAGTCAGTCTTCACCGTGAGGCGTTCTCCCCATCGTTTCAGCTCTCAAGGACTTTCCAGCCGATTCGGGGCCAAGCACCTCACACACAGCAGCACCAGCACTGTCCCAGCAAGCCGTACTTCCCAGGCGTTGCTCTGCAGCTTACAGACACTACAGCTCAAGCAAACAGCACGTGCAATGGCACTGTACAAGGCTAAGCAGGTGGAAGTAGATTGGGTCCACTGTGCCCAGCAGGAGCCCCAGGTGGAAAAGAAGAGGAAAAAAAAAGAAAAACCAACTCATTTGCTTCCTACTCCTTTTCCTACATAGGCAGACGGACAGGGCAAAGCACCTTAAGCACAGATGTCTCTCCCATTATAGATCTCCCTAGGGCCTGCCAGGACTTAAGACTAGTTTAGCAGACAAAGAATCCCAAACCAAACGTGAAACCCCAAGTAAATCCTTGCAAGTCTGGGCTCTAGCTCCAGCAGCAGCTTCTTAATCTTCACTGCATTTTTTATATTTTTTAACTTTTTCTGGCACTCTGCTGACTGTCATAAAGGTAATGTATGGAATGTACAAATCTGTAGCAAAAACCATGCAGAGAGAAAACCTTATATTTCAGCTGAACACAAACTTGGTACACAGTGTATTTAGATCATGCCTTTTGACACTTCAGGTCATACTGTACAAACACCTGCAAACCAGTGGCTCTTCCTTTGTAAGCAGAGGTGGGACAAGAGAGGGGGCAAGAACAATATGAAGTCCCTCCATCTAAACCTCTTATTCCTTGTAACAAACAGGAATTACTGCATCATTAGATTTAGTAGCAGTACTTAAAAACAAATCAGATTTGGTGAGAGGAAAACAAAGCTATTGACTCCTGACATTTGCAACTTCAAGTATATTAGACCAACTCCTCCATTTATATTTAGTATACCAGTAAAGAAAGCAGCAGTGTCTAATTAAACAGCTGCAGCATAATCTTTACTGAGGGATCAAAGGCACCAGAAACCTTCCCCTTCCTGGTGCCACGGCTCCCTGGGAAGCCAGGCTCTTGCACGCTGCAGAAACCACCCCAGCTGAGTGAGTCACTGCTGCTATCCCAGTGGGGCATGATCCAGAGGGCAGCTGGAAACAGCTGCTGGGAGATCAACCAGAACAGGGAGAGAAATTCAGGCAAGGTCCCGATTTTGCCTGCTCCAAGAGAATTGTTTTATTCTTCTCACTTTGTCTGGACCACAAGCCTCCCCCATGCCTCCTGGGACCGTCTTCCTATCAAAGGGGACCGCAACCATCGTTTCAACTTCACCAACACCACAATGGACTCCAGAAGCACCAGGGAGGGACTCCTGAAAGAGCTCCTGTGCAATGAGGTCTCAGGCCAATTCCTAGCACCAGGGAAAAGGAAAGCAGCACAAACTGGAGGGGACAGAAGGTTGTGATCTGAGGGTGCAGGGCTCTGTCAAATACTGTCAAAGCAGTTTTTGGTATCCCTAAGTTTTTACAGAAGCTGCAGAATTACAGTTCTCACCTATTTCCCCAACTCAAATCTTTCAAGGAATTTACTGATATCCTACAAGTGCCTCACTATAAAGTATTGTTTTTCTCATGTTTGCACTGAGCATAAACAGTGCTGGCATGGCTTGGGCACATGCTGCCCAAATTCAGTGAAAAAACCCCCGAAGGACGCAATTTCCCTTTAGCTTTAAATTCACTACGAAAAGCATGAAAACACAGCATCTGCCACACGACCACACAACAGCTGCAGATACACAGGGGTCTACACACAGGTCCATAATCAAAATGTTTTGGCCTGTGCACAGTAGTGCACAAGAACCAGCGAAGCATCCTGAAACATAACTGACCTCAGTTTTCATAACCAATCCTCCTCACTCCAAGAAAATTGGTATTATTTTACATCATTACATTCAACCTATAGGAAATGGCAAAATAAGAACTGAGGAAGAATATTTACAGAGAGGGAACAGCTGGAAAGGGGCTAGATGAGTATCTTCAATGTGTATAAAGTTTTCCAGCTCCCTCTTTCAGTTCCTGAGCCAGCTGATAGTCACTGCACAGCACTGCACTGCGCCCAGCTACAAACATGAATCTCAACCCTGAGACTCCCTTTGACAATCAAAGGAAGGGTGGGAATCTGTCAATGAGCCTGCCCAGGTGGAAATACAACATATTCAGCCAAACCTCATTACAGGGCATCTCCGGCCTTTCTCTCCTCTGCTGCTTGCTCACCACGACAGCTGATCTATCAGTCACACTGCTCATCAGCACGCAGCCGCCTGTCCCCCACTGCCCACACCCTCCCTGTACACTCCTCAGCATGCAGCAGTAATTGCCTTTCCTATTAGCCCACAGCAACAACAGCTGCCATGGCAACTAACAATGATTTTAATAAGCATGGTCTGTTTTCAAGGGCAGCACACGCGTGCCGGCACATAAGTGTGTTGCGGACGCACACCGAGGGGAAGGAGGGCCTGCCATCAGCTACAAAGGCAGAGTTGAAAACGTGGCTGATCAGAGAAACCACAGATGAATAAATGTTTATCCCCCTCCTCTGCAGGAGGAGAGGACAGCCACTCACTCCTAAAGCTGTATGGGTATGAGAGATAGACAGCGATGTGGTGGTACTAAACATGCAAAGGGCTCTCCTTGCAAGAGCCACGGATGCTGCCCAGGTGACAGAAGCAACATGCAGCTGCACTGTGGGTACAGCGTGCCATGCCAACGTGTGCAATGCTGCTCTCAGCACCAGAGAGAAAGGCACAGCAAGCACTCAACACCACCTTCCCTCTCAAATGGGCAGCAGAGGCAACCCAGCTTTTTCAACAGCTTTTCTTTCTACAACACTACCAGAATCTCCTCTCAGGTCATTCCCCAGATCTCCTGTGCTCCAAAAAGTCAACATGCAGTTACTGGTGTAAAAAAAAAATATATATATATATATCAGTATTAAGGAGAAAAGTTTTGCCATCGTTGCTGTGCGCACACACAGAAAAATCCTTCTGATTCACTGCTTTACTTCAGCCTCCCAGTGTCTGGGGCTACCTGTCATGGTCTCAGCTACAAACAACTGCACCCACAGGCAGGACCTTTCCTGCACCTGCACCATGCCAGCATGTCACAGCTTCCCAGGACACCCCAACTCCCCCGGCAGCTGCTGGTGCCTTGTGTCCCTTGGTCCCAGTACCAGACACAGGGGTCAGGCCTACGGTACCTCAGGCCGACCTGCAGATCAGTTTACCACGGAAGATGCCGTTGCTGCACACAGAGTGAAATTGTGCATTACGGACAAACTACTTCAACACCTGGCAGGACCCAAAAGGCACAGTCCCATATCCTTCCCCAAACAGTGGGTTCACAAGCCATCCCCTCCTCTTCAACATGACCTAGCAGGCAGAGAGCCACCACAGTGGAGTCAGCTGGATTTAGTGATAAACTCCTCTTTGGCATTGCTAATTTTCTACGGGATCGCAAAAAAGAAACTCTGAGCCAAATGGAGAGCAGAGAGAAAGGATCACTTCTTTCAGCAGCTGCTGACCACCAGATCAGCTTAGCCTAGAGGTAAGGTTTCACACCATGCACGCCAACACAGGGAGTCACTACACAGGGGCTGTGCCTGCTGTAGATACCCCACAGACACAAGCCTTGGTGGCCCACAGTAAAGGGCTGTTATCAATCAGACCAACCCACACCAGGTGGCCTAACACTGCTCAACCCAGTAATACTGACACAACATTTGCAAAGCTTAAATTTAATACTACTATTTTTTTCAAAAGCCTTTTGAACCTTTGGCTTAATCAGTTGTTTGTCATCCACTCATCAGCTGCTACAAAGGGACACTTTCTGCTAGGCAATTTGCACCAACATCTGTAAACTCTGCATGAAAAACTTGAAGCAAAGAGACAAGAAAAGTAAGCATGGCACGGCAAAGCCCAGATTTCCAAACCTGCTGCAAGGCTAAGCACACAGCATCATTCCAGTCTCACAAACTATGCTGACTCATGGGAAAGGGCATTTTAAAAAAAAAAAAGGAAAGAAATCTGTACAACCTTTTTCCACCATAACACATATTTTGCACAAGCCTAAAGAAAATATGAAATATCTCTAACAATGGGATGCAGATCCATGTATGTATCTAATTTTAAGTGAATTTTGGTCCCGGCAAAGATGCTGTAGTTAAAATGCTACAGAGCATATCTTCTGCGAACACAGCAAGCTGACGCAGTACAAGATGCTGCATGAAGCTCACCATACGTTCCAAGGACCATCCTTAGATGGAGTGGGCAGCAATTAAGCAGGGAGGCCACCTAGTTTAAACTAGGGGAGGAAGGATGGCCCACTGAACCCAGTGCTCTGAGACTTCTGCTCCTGCACAGGTGACCTGGTGGTGTTTCATTCCTCTTGCATTACCTTGCACCACACTTTTCTTCCTAACATGAATGTTAAGCAATTACATGTGTTAGGATTTAAGAAGGGCTCAAATCTATGGTAACGGAGGCGAGGCTAAAGAATACAGCGATATTTAACTGTTAAAAACAAAGGATTAAATTTATGAACAAGAAACAAGAGATGTGTTTTGATTCCTGTAATGCTATCTTGAACAAACTGTGGATACATTAATCTCTGGCTAGCCCATACATGACAAAAAACCTCACTGCTACCTGACTTACTCCATTGACTGAGCCACACTGGAAGTGGTGGAGGAAAAGGATTTCTGGGAAACTTCTCCATTTGACACTGAGCAGTGACTGTGAACCTCTCCCCCAAGAAATAGCATGACCTCACTTTGCTGTACACCCTCCCTTTCCAAGCAGCACAAGAAAACGATGCTCCATCCTCAGCAGATTCATTGCTGCCCAGGGGGTTAAATACAGCAGCAATGAATTGACCAGTCTTGTTAATTTAATTCAGTTACATGGAAAATCTGTAAACAGAAGCAGAAGCCATGACAATACTATTAGAGGGCTCTGAACACAGCATTGTATAATTTGCTTTTGGTTATCACTACTAACTGTGCAAAGAGGAAGAACTTTTCCTAACAGACATTTTACATTTTTACTATTGAAGCTCTTCCAGGTAAGAAGTTTCCTACAGGCACATAATTTTTTTTCTACCCTGCCAATTAGCTTCACAAATAACATGCTGAATTAGCATTTGACCAGACACACTTCCAGCAATTCCAACCCAGGGCTAATTTAACAGTAGCCAGAGGGGAAAGCCCATGCCATCACCAGGGAAGGCAGCATCACCTGCCCTGGCTCTGCTGGAATGGAGCAACCTTTGGGAGATCAGGACATGGTATGACTCATTGGCCCTTCCCACTGCAATCTTGGTTCCAGTGCATCTGTTTGAACACAGCTCATACAAAATTCGTTGTAATTTTTTCTAGCAACTTCATGGAGATAGTTACCTCCATAACCAGCACTACGCAATAACCATCTGCAGGGAAGTAGATTGTCCAGAGAATGAAGCTAACCATCCAACAGCCTCCATACCCCAGGAAAATCCATACAAGACAGAAAAATACTTACCCAAGAAGTCAAGTTGAGAAGTTATCTTTTAAGAAGTTATCCACTACTTAGTGTGATTGTATTCATCATCAAAACCCTGCCCAGGAAATAAGGATTTCTCTGCCTCTGACAATGGTAGGAATTCACCCATGGAAGGGGAACAATGCCACATGTTTACTCCTGCCCAAAGGGCCCAGAGATTTAGGGACTGTCTTAAAAATCCTATTCTGGAAACAAAAGTAAAGATTGCTAATCCCAAAACCAATCAGACACATCTACAAACCTCTGAATCTTAATTACAAACTCCCAAGAATTCAGGCATTGAGAAACTGGTGACCTAGAATAAGAAACTGCTCAGGAGAACGGACATAAAAACTGTATTTCAGACTAACCCTGAGGATCAACCAAACCACACAAGCCAAACAAAACACTTGATACTACCATGTGACCAAGGCTGGTCAGTTTGTCCACTGTATTACACGTTTTCCAAAGCATTTGCATCACACCTCTTTATCAAGCACCAAATCCAAAGAAGCAACCCCACACAATACCTTATAATAAATATGGGAGCCCAAGCAGAGAGATTTCATGCTTACTTACGAGACATAGACTCAAGAGTTCACAGAGGAGCTTGCTAATGCCTTGTCAGCAACAGTGACAAAATAGCTGAGACCAAGCATCTTGGAAAATTTCAGTGCACACAGGAGTCAAAAACACCTGTCTCCTACACTTCCCAAGGACAGTCTGGGACAGGCATTACTTTGGGCAGACTGTCACCCCATTCACATCATAACCAGAGTTACTCGCTCTGAGGGAACAGGATTTGCCTGCAACCCCCAGAGCAACAAATACTAAAATCCAACAGAAACAGGAACATTTTTTATCATAGGATGAACCAGACCTAGTGAAGTACCATCCATTCCCCATCTACCTGTTAAAATATGCAGACTGGCTAGTCTTTTCACTATAGAGATGCTTCAGATTTTCAGATGCCAGCATGACAAGGAAGAAGAACCTGAGCACCAAAGATGAAAAATAGCAGCTGGTACAGAAAGGATAGAACAAATACAGAAAGCATGAACAAATGCTATATGGAATGCTACACTGCAAAGAAAGCCAATCTCCCTATCAAACTCCAACATAGCTGCCAAATGCTGCCCCACAAAGCTACCAAGACTGTGAGCTACTTCTATGGTAAATGCCTGCAGTAATCATGAGTTCCAAAAATGAAACAAACGCCAAGCTCAAAAAAAAAAAAAAAAAAAAACACCCCAACACACACCACACAAAAAGTATCTTCCTGTTTTCACTGGAAAGGTCATGCCTATTTAAGGAAAACTTCCCAAGCCACATGGACATGCTCCATCTACATCCATCAACTAACAGCCCCAAGTTAAATGTAATCACTCATCAAAGAATTCCTAGTCCTTAAAGGAGTCACGATCCAAGATGCTAATCCAACCCATGCTCCTCCTAGCATCCAAACCAGCCACAAATACCTGATACCACTCAAGATGAAAACATCAATTCATTGATCAGCAGAGGAGAAATCCTTACTCAACCCTTTAAGCATTGAATAATAGGAGGAAGAGAGACATATGCAAAGTTTTACAGCACCTCCATCCATTCTAGTTAGTTAGCATCTTCCCCATGGGAAACACCCTTGCCCAGGAGAACCTATATATTGATCACAGTCTGGCTGAAATAACTCAGATATGTTCTCACCCCATAGACAGAGAGGTTTCAGGTCAGAACATGAAGCATCAAGAATTCTTAGTGGTGCTGATTTATGATTTACTGACAGAGAAAAGTTATTTTTCTGAATCTGCGGTATTTGGCACTAACCATGTGATGCTCCTGTAGAAAGAAGGCAGAAGAGATATCAGGAAAGACTGTGAAATGCATCAAGTCTTTTCTGGAAGCATGCAATCAGTGGAGAGAGGCACACACAAAAAAACACAGACCTAATTACAAGCATCGTATGAATTTCCTGGCACAGGTACACAGACACATATATCCGATAACTGGTCCGACGACATATAGTCAAATGCCAGTCTCACTCTCATTTACCATATCCAAGTCCATCACAATAGTCTAGTTCTTGGACAAGACTAACTCACAGATGAGAAGGCACTGGAAGGAAGGAAGGATGGACAGATGACGTGATGGTTTTGGCTGGGATAGAGTTAATTTTCTTCATAGTAGCTAGTATGGGGCTATGTTTTGGATTTGTGGGGAAAAGGGTGTTGATAACAAAGGGATGTTTTAAGTACTGCTGAGCAGCGCTCAGACAGAGCCAAGGCCTTTTCTGCCTCTCACCCCACCCCTCCAGCCAGCAGGCTGGGGGGGCACAGTAAGTTGGGAGGAGACACAGCCAAACAGCTGACCAAAGGAATATTCCATACCATATGACATCACGCTCAGCATATAAAGCTGGGGGAAGAAAGAAGGGGGGAACATCTGGGGTTATGGTATTTGTCTTCCCAATAACCGTTACGCATGACGGAGCCCGGCTTTCCTGGAGATGGCTGAACACCCACCTGTCAATGGGCAGTGGTGAATGAATTCCTTATTTTGCTTTGCCTGTGCACATAGCTTTCGCTTAAACTGGCTTTATCTCAACCCATGAGTTTTCTCCCTTTTAATTGTCCCCCATCCCACCAGAGAGGGAGGGAGGGAGCAAGCGAGTGGCTGTGTGGTGCTTAGCTGTTAGCTGGGGTTAAACTATGACAGACGGAAACACCACAGTTAAATCCCACTGTAACCCTCTTTATTTGAAAATCAAAATCCACAGTTGGTCCACTTTCTTTTTAATTCCCCTTCTCCAGTGAAGCTTTCTCCAGCCCATGGCTGATGTTTAACCATGACTTAGACAACACTGTTCACAAATGCTGCTATCACCTGCTGCTGAATCCATCCCACCCTAGCAAATGGCCTTGCCTCCACTGTTTGCGACTGTGACCTCTCAGACAAGCTCTCACAACACGAGGCACTGGGCATGCAGACCACCACTCTTAGGGAATGCAACTAGCCAGGAAGTCAGAAATTTGCAGTAAGTGTTTAGGTATAAAAGTCACAAAGAAAAAGCTGTTAGATCCAGCTGTGACATTAGCAGATGCCAGGTCTCCACTGGATTTGTGTGAGCACTGAAGAGGCCTCCAGCCTCATCACTTCTCCCTCACTTGAAGGCAACAAGAATTCCTAGAGTAGATGCTGAGGCACAAAGGCGGCACCGCCAGGTTGGCCTTTATCTCCTCTTGGCAAAAAGCAGTGGGATGGGGTGTTTTTTCCTCCCCTACAGTTTATACTACTTCCAGTGTAACAGTCTGACAATCCTGGCAACAAGATAGGGCATCATCTGGCCCAAAATCCTGGTCTTGTTCTCCAGGGCTCTCTGCAGATGACAGAGCCCCAGCCATACAGCACATTTCTGGTCCCCCTTTTCTCAGTGCTGTACTCAGCTAAGAAGAAAAGAGAACAGAACTGAGAACCCATGAAAAAAAGCAAGAAAAAGCAGGCAGTGGTGGGATGCATCAGGGGCATGTTATTCAACAAGAAAAAGGAAGGAGATAGGAAGTCCGTGATCACCCAAGTGCTTTTGACCCAAGATACCTGAATCCCAAGTAGCAGGATTGTTTTGCAGCCCAACGTGTCACAAAGCCCCCCCAGCAAAACATGCCTTAGCTTGCCTCCCTCTAACCCCACAAGCACCCATGCTGAAACCTGTGTCCCCAGGAAGGGGGAGAGCTGCCAGTCCCCCATGCAGCCAGTGCAGGGAGCTGGTTCCTGACTCTCCTGCATGCACAGCAGCTTTTCTGTTTGCTAACAGACCGAAATATGCTTTTAACTCAAAAGGCAAGGTAGCTACCTTCTATCCTAAAACAGCGTTTCAATCGCAAAAATTGAGGGCTGTGGATTAAAAAATGCTAGTTACAGCCACCCATGCAACTTCCACTGTTTCCTCATGTGCAGGGACATTACATCAAATGAGGCTTATGTGCTATTTTTGCCTGACTCCTGCTTTGTTCAAGCCTAGGAAGCACTGTCTTCTGAGCAGCAAAAACAGCTGCAGAAACCAAAAGGTATGTGGGTTTGTAGTTAAAGACAAGTGGTATCCCTTCTTAAAAAGTTAAGATTTCAAACCTCATCTTCAAAGGAAGGTTTTGCTGTGATGATGACTAAGTTACTTACTTCAAGCTTTTCCACTTTTTTTCAAGACAAAGACAGAATTGCTTTATATTTGCCCAATATGACACACTTAAGGATCAGTATGTGGAAGTGGTAAGTATTCATATATACAGTGGGAGTTGTGGAGAGCTGTAGATCGGGAACTTAAACATAACCAAAACCCTACCAGCTACAATAAAAATTACAAATAAAATTTAAAAAAACAGGTTGCAAGTGTCATTTTTGCAAAACTGGTCTTACTACCAGTACCTCCATTCCCCATTTCTACAAGTCCCCATTTCTCTCAGGAAAACGGCAAAAATAAGATCGTTAGTATCCGTGAAACACCCACACTACACTGGTGAGTACTGTGGAAGAGACCATTAAAAAATTAATAGTTTTGCATTCAGTGCAAGGTTTAGATTATCTGCAGTAAATTCTGTTTGGGGTCACACATAAGATGAAAAGGAAGAAATTAAATATTTAATAGCTCTCAGTCCAAAACCTGACCTCACACCATTTTAACTGATAAAAAAACTCCCGCTAGATTTAATAGCGCCTCAGCGAGCGCTATCCATTTGATGCTTTTATGGAGATGAGATCATCTCTATAAATATCAAATGTACAACCACATAATTAAGACCCTACACGGTGCCTTCTTGTCACATTCTCCTGCTGGGTACTCACTGGGTACGAGCTCCAGCCCACACCATGCTGGACGCACCATGTATTAAATCTCCCGCGGTCCAGCCCACTGCAGCACTGGCTCTCCCTCTGGCACATTCTCTGTCTCCTCAACCCTCTGCATTCAGGAGGCAGGTCCCAGCAGCCTTAGACCACCCAGCACAAACACCAGCTCTCACAGCACTGCAACAGCATAACACACCTCTTCCTAAAACTGGAGCATCGAGGGCATTCTGTGTTTTCACACACTTCAACTTCCACTCCTGGTCAAAACAAGTAACAGGACAGGCAGGAGCTTTAGAAGTCAACTGATTTCTCCTGCTGGCTGCCCAAGAGACATTCAGATTTCAGCAAACCAGCAGGAGTGATATGTAAACTTTACTGCCTCAGTTTCCTCCATGATCCGGATCATTCCTGAGGCTGACATCACACAGAGTCCTGCTTCCTGCCCTGATACATCCCACCAACCCCAGGACATCTGCCCATACCATGCTGCCAGCTTCCACCTCCTTCTGTACACCCCATGGTTCAATCTGCTGCAGCAACAGCCTAAGTTTCTTCCCTGAACAAACCTTTTGCATCTCCCCAGGTTGCGTGGCAGGGGCCACTCAGGAGAGTGGAAGTAGCATCACTTAGAGAGAGTGATCCCTTTAATCCCAGGAACCACCCCGAGTCATTCCAAAGCTCAGCTTCAAGAGTAAGAGAAGGGAGAAGCACCTACAAAACATACTCCATCCTGGTCCAGCTTCACTACAAGGCTACACAGGACTTTTAACATGAAACAAGGATAGGAAAGAGGCCTCTGATGGACCTTCTCTCCAGGACAGGAGAGTACAAAGGGTAATGGAGAAGCCCTTTAATGCACGCACTTCCCCTCATTTGTCTTCCCACAAAAAGCAAGCAAAGCCACAGAACAGAGTAAAAACAAAAAGCCGGGCAGCAATGGCTCAGAAGCACCATCACGCCGCTGGGACAGTCACGCCTGGCTACGTCGTCTGTGGAACCGGGGCCCCGGAGAGAAGGCGCCCAGGCCGGCAGCAGGCAGAGCCCACAGAGCCCAGCCTTCCCCCGGCCTCACCGGAGGGTGGTGAGCAGGCTGGAGGAAAGGCCACCTTCCCACCCATCGCAGGGTACTGGAACGGCAACCGCAAGCAATAAATTATAGGCCTGGGATCCCAGCTACAGCCTCCTCTTAGCCCACACAGCACTAAACCAAGGCTTTTAAGTGATGCTTTGGTGGGATTTTCTTCCCAGGCATCACCCCCGACGGTGACAACCACCCCAAATGTCTGCAAGAATATCCTACAGAAATAGCAGGGGAAAAGCTGTGCAGAAAGCCTCAACTAAAAGAGCACACTCTGATCCCTTGAAGAAACCTGAGCTGGATCCAGATCCCAGGGCCTCAAAGGCCTCTGGGGAAAATATTTTGATATTTGTAACACACAGCAATGCCACATAAGGCTGCTGCTTTAGCCTCTCTATTAAAGGAAATTTAGCTACATACAGCCAGAGGGTAAGAAGTGCTGACACATGGGGGCTTTTCTGTCCCCCCCTTAAATGGTACAGGTTCTTCCCCATCTCTATGCCAATACCTGGCATTATTGCTGAGGCAGTTATGAGCGGATAAAACCCAAGAAAGTCACACAGAAAAAGCAACAATTGCTTCTAGCCCACACTTTCTGAAGCAAGCACCCAATCTTCTTGCACAATGAATTCTCCTAGACAAAAGCAAACACAAGCAACAGCCCCAGAAACAGCCACTTCAAAAACATGCCAGACCGAGTCCCACTGTCCTACCCAAGAGATGCAAGTAAAAGATCTCATGACCTCTTTTCTAATCGGTATGAATCACAAGTACACTCTGCCCACACTCCAAAGGTTAGGAGGTGGCAATGGTATATAGCTGACTGAACACCAATGTCGCACCAACTGAGCTGGCAGAAACTGCCAAAGTTTCCTGCTCTGCCCAAACAGATGCTAGATCCAGCTCAAGTTCAGCTGTTGCCTCTGATTAAAGGGGAAGGCTTTTGTATACAACCTTTCCCACTTTGCAGCTACTTAAATACATCATATTATCGCTAAGGAGTCAGCATCCCGTTTCCCTCAGTCCAGCAAGACAGCTGCCTGGGTAGTTTCGATAGATGCCAGCCATATGCACGTGTGACAAGCCAAACAAGAGGAATTGGAACGGTTCCCAAGCCTCTTCCCAAACACCCCAGAAATCCTCCAGAACCAAGAACACAGGTTAGAAACTTCAACCTACGATGGGCCCTTCTCAGCAAAGCCCAGCAGGCAGCAAAGGTTTTCTGCAGGAGAGGTGCCCTGGCACGGCTCAGTGGAACAGCTCGGCAGAACCCTGGCAAGAAGCGCTGCAAGTCAGGACGCTGGCATGGTCCAAGCCTGGCGAAGACTGTTTTGTACAGCCCCTGCCATCATTGGGCTTGGCTCCTACAAACATCTCAAATTCAACCCAAAAACTGGAGGTGCACTCAGGGAAGTGAAGTGGAGGGAGGGGGAAGCATGCTGAGGAAAATATATACACATCTTTCAAACTAACATGTGCCTGAATTTATAAAGATTGCTGGCCAAATTAAATTTACTGGAGAGCAAAGGGAGTTAAGGCCCAAAATGCAGTCAAGCAGCTCTAATCCCTAAACATCGGGATTATCTCATGACAGCTACACTCCAGTGTCCACTCAATACCCCTGTAAAAAGTAAATCAACAGAATGCTTCAATGAACTGGAACTCGTTACTTCTAATTGCTATTCTTACTTCACTTCTGGACGTTCCTCTGATCCCTCAGCCACCGCATTTCAAAAGCACACATACACACGGAAGGTCAAGTAATATCCAAGATGAGCAAATTAACTAAGCAGGTTTCCAGCCGACCAAAACACTTGCCCTCCTCTTGCTTGGTATGAAAACTAAGGTTTGCTCCACCCCACAAGAGAAGTCAGCAGCATAGAGGGATAGGTTTTAAAACCTCTTCAACCAATGCGATCCCTAACATTTTCCAAAGGGGCAGAGGTTCCTGTGCAACAAACCAAACACTGCTAGTGACAGGCTTCTATTTTTCCAAGCTAACAAGAGGTATGTCCTTCAGCAGCAGTCTCCAGAGGGCAGTGGACCACACACAGAATCCAGTTCAGGTCCATCTCAACTTCAGTTTGGCTTCCCTACCACTAATGCAAACGAAGCAGTTTTTATTTTATTTTATTTTACCACTGCCTCCTTTGCGTCTCCATGCATCTCCTATTCCTGTTGCCACCAACCTCACCACAGCAGAGCCACTGAAAGCCCTCAGTACAGCCACAATAAACCATGCAGCTAACAGCAACACAGCTGCCAAAATTTCAGTGACCAGCACTTCTTTGAGACAGTCTTGAAAAGAGGCGTGAACCTCCAAAACAAAAGGGCAAGGTGGGAGCCCTGCTTGCTGCACCACTGGCAGGAAAAGCCACGAGGGTACTTCACAGGACATGCATGGGAGAGAGGCACACTGCTCCAAACTCAGCTAGGTGGGCAACCTTTTAAAAACGCAAGGGAGAGCCCGGCCTTTCTGCAAAATGCCAGTGCACTCATGTTTCTAAACAGGAGTTCTGAAAAGGAAAAATAAAATGCTTATGTCTACAGCTGGTACACATACACAGAAGGAAACCATTTCCAACAGAGCCAGACCTCTGTTCAGCTTCCAACCTCAAAACCACAGCCATCACCTTTAAACACAAACCTCTGAAATCCAAAGAGAAATACCGACAGAGCCTGGAAGGGTGCTAAAGAATCCAGAATACTTTACTTGGGCTTTCCATTTTCCTGAATATGGCAAGAAAAGAGTCAACATTAAAGTGCTCTCAATGTCTCCAAAATCCCAACTTTCCGTCTGCTTGCCAAACCTTTTCTTTGAACTGCATTTTCTAAGTCTTCCCAGACTATGTCAGGTCTAACTCACAACACTCAAATATTTTCAAAAAAGCAAAGGACAAAAGCAAACAAAAGTAACAACAAACTTAAAGGTGATTCATTATGTCTCATCACATCAGCAATAGTCTGTCCAAACAGCATCCCAGGAAACCTCATCCTGGATCCAAAGCAGGCGTCAGCTTCTAAAAACTGGAACTTCGTTTCTTTTTTAGAATATCTTGTATCCCCTGCATTGCTCTGCATCTCTTTACAAAGAGAACCATGCCATGAATAATAAGAGAGAAGAAAAAGCTAACCTGATTACACAGCTTTTCCCTCATTTACTGGAACCATCTACTTACAGAAGATACTCTCTTCTGTAAGATTTAAAAATACAGATTTCCATAGGGTCCCCATAGCACAGAAGCTGTTATTTACTGTTCCCTTCTCAATTACAGTCCCACTCAGCCCTATTACTTCTAAAACCCAAACCCATCTTGGGAAATTATCAGCAGACTGATTTCTTGCCCTCCTCTGGAGCACCATGAACGGGTGAGGACACTGTTTGCCATGAAGCACCACCAGTGTCCCCACTCTCCCCTTTCTGTGGCCTGCTGCTGTTCAGGGTTTCCAGTCTTCAGGCTGGAAGAAGTCAAGCTGGCAGAAGGTATTACAGACCATCTTCTGGCTCTCAGTAGGAAGAGAAACCACAGACTTTATTGCGGAGCAAAGACTTATCATCTATTACATCATTATTTAGTCACAGGGGACTGATCTCAACACTGTTAGTCATCTTTATGAACCCTGTAAAGACATGCCTGAATGACAATACAAAGTCACCACTCATCACTGCCACTAAAAGTTTACGTGGACTTGATAAGGCATATACCACAGCTACACTAACTGTCTTCCCTGTCAGCCATGCTCATGGTTGCAGGGGTAATTTCCCCAAATTCTCAGGGATCCTGAGCACACAAGTCATTCACGAAAGAGGAACAAGAATCAGCTTTGTTCACACCTTGCATCTAATTCCAACTATGTATTACCTCTAGGTATAATTTTAATCCACTAACCAGCCTAGGCCCTATAAAAAAGTTGAACCAAAATTCACCTTGGGAACCGAATGGAGTCGATGAACTCATTCAACCCCACACGGAGGAACTGGAAGATATTTTAACAATTTTCTTCAGCAGCATAAGCTGGCTGATACACCTCTAGGACCTCAGTGGGGAAGACAAACAGCACCGTGGAATTACACCTCTGACTGCAGCTCCAAAGAGAAAGAAGGGACACTTCCCAGCTAGCCACAACATTTCTGGTCTTTCATCATGCAAGGAACAGAGGAGGAGAGAAATAATTGCAAGGGTGCGTTCTCCTCCATCTGTGCAGCAGTCAACCTCTTCTGACAGGCAGCAAATACAGCTGCATTAACAACTGCATTTCAGTGCACTTTCACAAGTGACTTACACCAATATAACGTTTTTTTCTTCCTCTGTTAGGGACTATTTTTACCAAGATCAGCAAGCTGATCCAAATGATTCAACTCATCCAAGCCAGGAAACACAGAGCAAGCTAGTTCCTAGCTAGTATATATATACAGTTAAAAAGCAGCAGTACCTTTGGGGCCCTTTACCTCCAAAGCTTGCAAGTATATCCAAACACTTCCAGGAGACCTTCCTGGTCGGCGGAATTTTATTTTTGCCACTTATGGACCAGAGGGAGCTAAAAAGTAGCAGTATGTGCTGGTCCTTTTCCTCCCACGCCACGATTAACTGAAATATGTCCCAGAAGCAGATAGCAGCCATGATCCGATTTGTCCCAATCCCAACTCAAGCAGCTTTACACCACCCTCCTAACAAGATCAGCACTGGCCAAACACCATTTATCCAGCCTGATCAAAGATGGATTAGATAATGAAACCCTAACTGCATAAGCTGTCTGAGCATGCTGGCCTGAGACAGCAGAAAACAAGAAGCTCACTAAATTTAAGGGCTACTTTAAGCTTTAAGCCACACTTCGCCCCAAGTTCTTAATAACTAGCTACTATTTTATCTTCCTATAGGCTAGCTTCTATATTTCATATTAAGAGACAAAAAAAGGGTATTAGTTTTACAGTTGCATTCCTAATTTCTATAGCTAAATTGTTTATTTCAGCTTCACAAGCTGTGTTCACACCCTGAACCACTGGTAGGTAGGGGTTATGCAAAGAAACTGTGGCAAGTGTGGCACCCCAGGATTCCTCGCTATCAGCCCAGGGACATGAGGTCACCAAGTTTACACAGCAACAGCCTGTGGCTCTGGAACAGGAAGTAGAAAATTGACAGGATCTGCAGGAAAAACAAGGTACAACAGTTTCTAGTGTTATTTCCAGTTTCCAGAAAGCCTCTAGTACATGGAGGGGGGAAGCGGGTAATAATAATAAAAAAAATAATAATCAAAGAATAGGGTCTTTATTCCTCTTGTAAGCATTATGTACAGTCAAACGTAAGGAATTTACTAAAAAGAAGCTGTTATTCTAAAATAAGGTACTTCAAAAGAATATACCATCTGAACAGAAACCTTCATGAAAGGCAATCTTGTGTTTTGACTTTTAAGTAAAAAGATAACAAATTTCCCAAACATTAAAGAACACCTTTTTCCTAGCTCTGATATTATTTGCAAGTATTTGGTATTTCTTGGTTACAAACATGAGAAGATTCTCCAAATAAATAAAACACCCTTTTTAACAGTAAAAAAAGCCAAGGGAAACTTCTGGACACACACAATGGCATGTGTGCGTGTGTATATACGTACACGTTTATTTTCATCTTTTATATTGAAAGATTGAAAAAACCTTTTCCATATATACATAAATATTAAAATTACACTAAGAATACCAACTACCATATGGAGGTCCCTGTCTAAAGAACAGTCACAGACTATAAACACACGACTTTAAAACTGGACTCTACTAGCTGCACTTCTCCATCTAATTTCTCCACTGTTTGCCTGTGTTTGACATGGAAACAAAACCCCAACTTTCCACTAAAATCCACAATTAATCCATACTACCATTACCACCAGCACTACACATCGCTGTGCACACACTGCTGTAGCCCCATAGTCAAATGCTGCAATCTTAACAACCTGTACTATTCATTGACCAGATAATAAAACACTGTCCTCAACGTAAACATAGAAGGGAGACTTTTACGTATACAGAAATCATACTTGTTTGCAATTAAAAAAAAAAAATAAAATGGAATTTTAAGACTCTTTTGTTAAGCCAGTTCAAGCCCCTCCCTGGGCAATTTTCAGTTGATTTATCACCGGTTTACATCGACACCAGCCAGTTTAACCACTAACTGCAGGTAAACTGGTGCACCTCCTGTAGCTATGCAGAACCTGTGCCTCAGACTTGGAAGAGCTGGAAGAATTTCATGTCACCATGTTCAAGCACTCATTCATAATTCCTAACAAGGCACAATATATAAGCACTCCCTCAATGCTGAGCATCTTTCTCCTTGCCATTATATACATTGTCTGAGTCATACTTGACACCTACATGTGGGAGAAGATACTACTTCAAGGAATAAAGGAGCACAGCATGGTTTTTACTGGCCTTGCGGGAGCACAAGCAGCATCACTCGGGTGTGAAGCTCCAGCCTACATTCTGCTCACACCATCACGCTGGGGAAAAAGTGATGTTGTAAGGTGGAGACACTGCCACGAAAAGCTGAACATCAAACAGAACCACAAACAAAACCCTCCAGCTATAAGCTATTTAAAAACAAAATAAAATTAAAAAAATCTTGAGCGTGCAAACTGGGGACAGCCTGGGAAATAAGAAGGAAAGACCACGGGCCAGCATTCGGCGTCTGGATGAGAAGCATGCTGGAGAAGACAGGATGCTCCCCTTGGAAACTACCAGCGGTGTTTACGAACCCAAGACAAGGTGAGAAGAGAAACAAGTTCAGGTGAATAAATCACACCGCCTCCCAAGACCTGCGATACACTCCTCAGGAGAAAGGGATGCAAAAGGCCGGCGCGACTGCCGTAACAACCCACCCCGTACAACACCCAGACAAAGGAAAGCAGGAAAGCCCTGGCAGCATCACCCCACAAACACAAAAGCGAACGCACCTGGAAAGCGCAACGCTTTGGGGACGATCGAAACGTGCTGGCCGAAGGCGACAGCACCGTAAGACCCCGCCGGCAGCCCCCGTGCCAAGCGGGATGACGGCCCCCCGCCGCCCCCCGAGCCCCTTCCTCCTCCCCAGGCAGCACCCGGGTTCCTCCCGATGGCTTACGAGACCCGAAGGCGACAGGAGCGCGCCACCCGCCGCCACCCCCCGCGCCCAGCCCCGCCACCGCGGCCTCCCCACGGTCCGCGGCCTCCCCACGGTCCGCGGCGGCGGCGGACGGCGCTGCCCAGAGCGCCGGGCCCAGCGGCGGCCCCCGGAGGGCCGCGGCCCCACGTGCTGGGCTGCGCCCCGGGAGCCGCCCGCCTCAGGCCGGGGAGCCCCGGGCAGGAGACCCGCCGCCCCCCTCGCTGCTCCCGGCCGCTGCCGGCGGGGGAAAGGGCCGCACGCCCGTAAGCAACGCGCTGAATCCCGCAAACCGAAATGAAACGCGGCCCGGCCCGGCCGCCCCACTCCCGCCGAGCCCCGGTACAGGAAAGCCGGCGAGGGCCCGGCCGGCCCGGCCCTGCCCGCTACCTGCATGCCGCCGCCGTCGGCCTCCGCCTCCGTCCGCAGCCGCTTGCTGTGGCCGCCCTCGGCGCCGTCCCCACCGGGCATGGGCTGCTCCAGCTCCGGCTCCCGCTTCACGCCGCGGGCGGCCCCCGCGCCGCCGCCGGCCAGGAGCTGCGGCTGTGGCTGCTGCTGCTGCTGCGGGGGCTGGCCGCCCTCCGCCATCCGCGCCGCCGGAGCCCCGGCCGACCCCGCCGCGATCGCCCCGCTCTGTCACCGCGACGCCCGGCGCTGCCGGAGGAGGAGGAGGAGGAGGGCGAGCCCCGCGCCGCAAGCAGAGCAGCGGGCGCGGCGGGCTCCGACCCACCGGAGCCCCTCGGTCACGGGCTCGGCGGTGGCTGGGGAGGGGCCGAAGCCCCTCGGCAATCTCCGGAAACGCCGGCCGGGCCGCCGGAGCCGCGCGACCCCCGCTCGGCAACCTTCGGCGCTGGCGGCGGCGGGCGGGGCGGGGGCGGGGCGGGGGCGGGACGCGGGGCGGAGCGGGGCCGCCGGGAGGCACAGGCCGCCGGGGGTCGCCGCCGCCGCCGCAGCCGTCGCCGCTGGGCCGCACGGGGCGGCGGGAAATGGCCGCTCGCCCGCCCGCCCGGCCCGGCCGCTGCAGCCGGAGCCGCCTCAGGCGGCGTCCGCCCAGCCCCGCGCCCGGGCTGCCTCGTCCCGCGCGGCCTGGGCTGAGCCGCGAGCGCGGCGCTGCGGGGGCCGCGGGGGCCGCGGGGGCGATGGGCGCGGGGCTGGGGCGCGAAGGCGGCCCGGTCCCCCCTGCCCGCGCCTGCCGGCCTCCTGGCAGCGGGGCCGGGCCGAGGCGCGGGCGCTTCGGGCCCCTGCAGCTTTCAGCGGCCCGCGGCGGGTGCGGGACGCTCCCCCGGCAGGGCCGGGCGGTCACGCTGGCGCAGGGGTGCAGAGCCCCCGGGCAGGGCCGGTGCCCGAGCCCCCGCCACTGCCGTGATCCTGGCCGGGTGGTGCCACCGGTGGGGTTTCAGGGGCTCTGCCCATAGGGAGCCGTCCTGAGCTGAGGTGGATGGGGGGTGAGGGGCACTGACTTGATCCCCTGCTCCAGGAGCATCCAGCTTCTGGGGGTGTGCTCCCCAGTGCTGTACCTGGTGCTGCCTCCGCGCACCGCAACCTCCCATCGCTCGCCGCTCGCGTCCTTTCTGGCCTTTTTCAGGCCTCCCCTGTGCTGTTCTGGGCAGCTCACCCTGGGACTCTCTCACAGCCCCAGGCTGCTTCTGGTTTCTTGAGAAAGGAACTGATCTGCTTTCTGGTCCCAATAGCCTCCATAGGTTTCTCTGGCATTTTTATATATAACCTTTAATTTGTTCTGCTGCAGATGACATCCAACCAGAAGAAGATACTGCACCAGTCTTCAAAAACCTAAAGCCTGTTCATCAGCCCTTTTGTATGTCTCCATATTTTTGCTCTTGAGAAACAAATTTGGGGTTCTCAACAGAAATGTAAAGTTGATTTTATTACGCAGCTGCTGTCAGGTAGCACCAAGGATGATGTCTGCTCTATAATGAGGAACGCACAGGCAGCCTGTACTGTCCTGAAAGTAGTCTGGAAGCCGCGGCAACTTAATGGAGAATCGAATCTGTAGATCATAATACAAATCTGTGGTTGGCTGTATTGCGGGATGAGAATGGCACTCTTCCTCCGCCTGCCAACGCTTTGGAGAAAAAGGAGAAAACCAGGAATGGAGGTGGTTATTGTGAGTCAACACATATAGGAGGAAGCCCTTCTTGACATCTCTAATATCGCCGTGTATAACAAAGCCTGCAGACCAATTAGGTTAGCTTGGTGTGTCTTTACACATCTGCTGATCTTCATGAAATGACAGAGCCTTTGGGTTTTGACTGACAGTTACAATACGTGACTCCGGTCTTCCCATACACCATGTTTTTCCGGATCCAAAAATAGTTTTCAAGGCCACGTTAAAAGCTATTTTAAGTGGTATGTTTTGTGCTGAGGTGCCAGCTTGTCTCCTCCGGTGACGGGGAAAATCTCTTTTTTCAAAATGATTACAAATCCCCATGGAGTGGCAGGCACCCAGAGGACAATTACATGCAGCTTTTGTCTGCTCACCTACCAAGGGTAAACGCATGTCTTACTCATCTTGACTGGGTTTGATAAAGCGAGCCAGACTGTCAAACAACGTTGAAGGAATGTGTTCAGTCCACATTTTCTTGGCTTGAAAAGAAGCTGAGTTTCTCGTGAGTGGGATGCTACTCGTTCAGAAAAAGCAACGTTTTTGTATTTGTCTTCCTCTTAATTTTAATGAGGGGTTCTAGATGAAAGGTACAGGTTAAGATACTGTCTGTGAGGTGCTGCAGAAGGCTTCAACCTGAAGACAAGTTATGAGTAAATGGTTTGGAATCGAATCTGTGTGTGCACTTGGAGTGCTCCTCTCACTGTGATGTAGGTGTCTGTCTGATACTCCCCTTGAGGGACTTCGAAAGGAGTTGCTTTGCAGTGCCCAGCCTCCATTTTTCTCTTCATCTTCCCCTAAGCCCGTTTCCACCATCTTCTGCCATGCAGGTGCCAAAGCTACTGCCAGTTCCCCCTCGCATCCTGTGTTCACACGGTCCGTGCCACAGAGCAGCACCCAGAAGAGCTCATGGTGCCATAAGCAGGTCCCTTGGGGAGGCATTTTCAGCTGGCCATGGTCCACAGCCTGCCAGCGGAGCAGCCGGGACCACCGCAGAGCACAGAGAACCCTCAGTTATGGTGGGGTGAAAAGAGCTGAGGCAGGGTACTGTGCCCTCCCTGCCAAATTGACCTGCAGTTGCTGCTGCCATGCTTTATGCTGTCGTTTGCTTTGTGTCATTACTGCTGTGATATTTCATGTTATTATTTCTCTAGCTCTTTCCATTTCCTCTTAAAAAAGATTAATGAATTAATCTTCACAGTATGCTTGTGGGATACATAGTATCTCTGTTTTAAGGAGAGGGATATGAGGCATTCCTGAAGTCACAAAAAAGCTTTTGAGCTGGGACTACAATCTTAATCCGTTGATTTCCTTTCACACAACCCAGCTGCCTTTTAGGTATTTGTATGTGACATCTGAGACATACTAAACAGCTGACTCCTCTGTTAACCCTTCCACTGCTGCACAACGCTCTTGCCAAAGGCTCCTACATGCCGTAATTTTATGGACAAGTTTGCAGAGCACTCACCAGTGCTTTGTCTTTGACAGGTCAATGAGAGGCAGCTATATGAAATGCTATCCTTCCAGAGAGCTCTAAGAAGCTGGTATGAAGAAGATAACTTTCTGAGCAGATTTGTATCATTTCATAGTAAAGTTAGGGGGTGTAGTGTGTGTTTCTGCCGCCCCAGAAAGACATCTTCTGAAGGGATTCCTTGAAGGAACATGTGCTGGTGCTGCCATTGGGCGGGAGATCAGGTGGCATAGGATGCTGGCTGTCAAACGCCTATGGAAGTACAAAGACCTGAGTCCCATGACATGCTTGGATGGAGCAGAGGCAATGATTCATGTAGGTTCTGAGACACAGGCGTGAAGTGAGGCACAAACCTGGCTATTAATCTTTGACCCAAAGGCATAGAAATCATTAGGAGACAGTTCAGAGCAAATCTGTCCTCTCCACCACAACTGAGAACAGTTTCTTGCTGCTTCCATCACCTACACACGAGGATGTCTCATCCTGCTGACTAGCTCCCTCTTGCCCTCGCAGCCTCCCGCAGTTTTGCCCCTCTCCTTCCCAGTGGATTCGGTCTCTCTGCTAAGTGGTCAGGGGAGGTTTAGTGGCTTGCCCAGCCCTGCTCATTCCTGCTGTTTCTGTCCTGCCAGCCAAGCTCCTGGAGCCAAACGCTCATCCTCCTGACAGCCGTACTCCCACAGGTAATGAAGTGCTGCCAAGGTAAAGTTTCAGCCCGCACTTCAGTCCTGGTTTTGCAGGAAGCTGTGGTGGAGCTTTCTGTAGCAACAAGCATGGGTAAATGTTGCTCCTTGCTTATCTCAGGCCGGGTCTTTGCTGCAAAATTTTATTAACAGAAGGTGCCTTTTCTCCTCACCGATTAGCACAAAACCAAAAATACATAACCTAAGTCAACAAAATCCAAAGACCTTGTCACCTGACTTAAACCGTCTGCCAAAAGGATGCCAGTCCCCAAGCAGTGGCAGGATGCCAATATCGATGTCACTCTGACGCAAGGGTGCTGTCAGCTGTCAGTCAGTGGGTCAACACCCACAATGAACCCAATCTTTTCCCAGTGCCACCTCTTACAACGAGGACACCTGGCTTCAGCAAAAGCCACTGAGCACCTCAGCGCTCCAGCAAAGCAGCAATGTCAACAGCTGGGAATCAACCAGAGAGCTCAGAGTAAAACCTTCCTGACTCGTTTTCCTGCTGGCTTCAAACATCGCTGCAGTGCATTTATCGTTGCTAATTGTGGTTTGGTCTGTGGTTCTGTGGGGTATCGTCGTATACAAAAGTTGTGCTGTTTCAGGTATACAGATGCTGCTAAAGCAGTACACCACCTGCAGTGCAGATGCAGTTATCTGCTTATATGCAGTTAGCATAAAAATGCTGTCTGCCTGCGCTGCTTGTGGCTGGGAGGATGGGGAATAAAGTAGGGCCTTCGGCGCTTTCACTATATCCCCAAAATGTGTAATAATAGGAAACATGTGAAGAGCGTGTCTGGGAAATGAAACGTCTTTGCTTTCCTGTTGAGATAGCAGAGCTTGACTGGCTCAAGATAAGTAGTGTGAGCCACGGAGGTACCACAGGTAGTGCATGGGGATGCAGACAAGAAGGAAAAAACATTGGCTTTCCCCACCCTCTGGGTGCCAGAGATCAAGCAGCGGGCAAATACTGGCATTTATTCACCTCAGCTGCCTGTGCTGCGTGAACCAGAGGTTGTCAGAGGCCAGAGTCTACGTCAATGGGCCAACAGTAACGACCATTGATGTGGTCCTCTGGTAACCTCACTGGAGCCACAGCCCATGCATAAATACACCCCTGGCTGTGCCACCAAAGTACCTCAGGGCTGTGCCACCCTCTCCGCTCTCAGACACAAATCTGTAGCAGCTGAGTGGCCATGGCATTATTATTCAGCCCACATGGGCACACAAACAAACAGACCGTACGAATCATTATTTGCAACGGCTTGTTTCCAAATCTGCTGGAGGCGCAGCTCGAGAAGGGCAAATGCTCCGCTGGAGGCAGCGTTCGTTCCCGGTGGAACAGGCAGACCGAGCGAAGGACAAGGCAAAACACCCACTGTGGTGGCGGGGCACATCATGCAAACAGAGCGGGTGTTATCATGTAACTCCTGTTTGTTTTCAGTGAGGCACCCTTTTTATTAGGGGCCCCTAGCTAGAACTTAATTTACTACATGGCTGATCTTCGGAGTCAAGGCTGATTGTTTCTCCCTAAACGGTTTATTGAAAAGTGTCTGGAAGCGCACTGTTGCACACAAAATGCCAAACTAAGGTGGTCCTTAACACAGCTCAACTAGCAAGAGGAGCTATCTCCCAGGGCAGTTAATAGCTTGCAGATATTTTCTACAGCGATCCCTGTATCACCTTTCACTTCTGTGACTGAGGCAGGGATAAAAAAAAGGGTGTGCAGTTGAAGCAGGCCCACACCCTGATGTTTCCCAGCTGTTGAAGCCTTCCCTTGAGACAGCCACCATCTGTGCGAATTACAACAGCATGAATTACGGCTCGGGATCCAAGCCACAGGAGTGTTTCCATGATTGCTCCAGCTTTTTGCTATTCCAAGCATTTTGCAGGTCCCTCCTCTTCTGCTGCTAAAGTTTTAGCTCTTTGTGTCCTCCGCACTCGCAGAGCTTTCCAGTTCCATTGCTTGTATTTTCCTTGGTCTCAACTTTCAGCTGAAATTTCCACGTGTCCAACCGTACTTCTTCAGCTTTCCAGACCACAACGCATACATTATAGATGTCTCCCCCTGCTGGCTACTCAGTAGTCAAACATCCATGTCCAGAGGGATATGAGACACCCAGTACTCACTTAACGTAAATACGATCCCAAAATTGTGCCCTTAAATTGTATGTTTGCTGCAAAACGTTATCCGTTTTCCTTTGCACAGAAAAGTGCTACGTGAATTTATGATAACATCGTACCAATAAGCACTTGCAATCTGATTTTACCCTTTCACAAAGCTATTTGTTGCTGATACCTCACACATTTCAGATAAGATTTGAAAACGTGCTTCTTTTTTTTTTTTTTAGTGCAATTTTTCCACTCTTGAAATAGTTATTGCCTCTTGGTCTTCAGATCTAAATTAGAAAACCGCAATAAAGCACAATAAATACTCTACATATGAGCCAAGAGGATATTTTCAAAGTTAGGCAAACCCCGGTTTGTAAAGAAAATCTCCTGTACATGACACATCTGCATAAATACTAAGAGTTTGCATAAAAACCCGATGCGTGCATGAACACAGAGCCAGCTAGGTCAAGAGAACTGACTGCGAGAGCACGAAGAAATCCTTTTCTTGTGATTCAGCGTGACATTTAAGCACTTACTTAACCTTAAGCATGAGAAATATCATTGCAATCAATGAAGTTATTGACATGCTTCTGGATGAGGCAAGTACTCTGGTGCTGGGCTGAATCAGGGCTGTGCCTTGCGTGCACGGCCGGAACGACTGTGCCAGCTGCAGGCAGGGGAAGCTGCCTACATCTGTCTCGGAACATGTCCATCTGCCCTGCCAATTGCCAGTGCTCTCTTATCTCCAAGAAAATGAAATTATATCAAATGCAATTTGTAGCCCCCACTGAAAAAAAGGCTAACCCTCCCTCCCAGAATCATCAAAAATCCAGACAGCACATAATCTGCTACAGGAAATCCAAACGCCTAATGCAATTTTATAGGCGGCTGGAGGGTGCCAGCTTTGCTAGCCCACACAATAGGTTGCAGATTTCTCTGTGGAAAACAACAACAAAAAAACCAACCCCCCCAAAAAAAAAGAGTTGGGGGGAGGGCTGGACTGCAGCTTTCCTCGGTGCCTCTCAAATCTTGGGAACTTCAGCTGTGGCTGCTGGCATGAAGGGGCCGCTAATCCCGCAGTCTGTAGCAATCAGAAACACAGCCATATTTAGTCATGTTTTCCAGCCCCTTCTCCTATTCCTGCCTGCTGAACAGCCATTTGGAAGCGAGCAGGGCTACAAAGTCAAACCAAAATAAAACCTAACCAGCCCGTGAAAAATTCAGAAGGGGATATCCACAGCCCTGCGAGGCCAATGATAAAACTGTGGTGGAAATCCCTGCCTGAGTGACACGGGAGCTGCCTGGGGACACCAGCCCTGCACCGCAGGGTCCGCTGACCCAGAAACTGGCTGTGTGGCTCAGGATTACCACTGCCGTGCTGGCCCCACTCTCCCCAGAAACTTGCCTCCAACTTTATTAATACCACTTTTCTTCACAAGTTGCACTCAGATGGAGTTACACTGGTTTGGGTAACACGGGTTAAATGTGGAACAGGGAAATGGCCATTGTCTCCCAAGTACTCGCTATAAATCCAGGCAATTTAAGGCAGAGGGGAGAGCTGGAAGCAATCTGAGCATATACTTCAGCAGTGGGAATGCACAGGTAGGCCACCTAAATAAACATCATTGCCATAACAGGCTATAACCGTGTCATTCTGGAGGAGTCACTATAGTTTTATCCCCAGACTCGCTTGCACTGGTTTTTAAAGACACAGTATCATCTTGTCCCCTTGATTCCCATTCTCCAGCCATCAACCTGGTTGGGTGCCTCAGCTGTACATCTCTTACCCTAATACACTTACCAAATACACGTTGTAATTGACCTCAACGCTGAGTTTCCTCAGTTTGCAGTACGTATTTAGAGGTTAATTACAATATTCATGTGATGGATCTTACCCTGGGTAACATCCACATTCTGCTTAATGCAATCTTACATACATGCATCTGGTTACGCCCATCTATAAGCTTATATGTACGTTTAGGCACACACACAAACACCCACGTTCGCACACACACACGTAAAGGTTCAAGAAAGCCTCAGCACTGCTCTTTGCTACTCCTTCAGGGGGCTGCTCTGTGCACACAGGCTGCTCACCCCACACCAGTGCCTCTCCCAGGGCCTGCAGCTCCTCCAGCTGCCCGTCCCACCTGGAGGGGGATGCTCTGGCTCCCCGCCACCATGCACGGTGCCAGACGCTGGGCCTTACGGGAGCCCCTGGGCTCCTGCTGTTAGAAGGTCCCTGGGGATTTGTGCCTCGACCTGCAGCGCCCTGTGCAGCTCCCACTGGCCTGGACTGATGGGAACCCCAGCCTGGGTGCATGGGGGCGGTGGGGGGTGTCCACCCCCACTGCAGCTCCTTGCCAGCACCCCTGGATCCTTGGAATTGCTTTCCCCCCTGCATCCCTCAGCCCTCTGCGTTTGTTTTTTTTCTTTTTTCCCCCTTTTCTGCAGCAGGAACTTTCCCTTGGAGCCGTTAGTAGGGGAAGGGAGATGAGGAGAAACGAGAGCCAGGGACTCAGACTGTGAACAGGCACAAACTCACCCCTCTGCTGCCAAAACCTCGTTGAAGGCTCCAGAGCTACCGGGACCATGAACCTAGAAGCCCAGGGCTCACCACCCTGCCTCTGCTCAGCCCTCTGCTGCCCCAGCACCCACCGGGGTCTCCGCAGTGTACCCAAAATCCCTGCTCATGCTGCCCATGGCCATCCTGTGTCACCGAGCCCAAAGCCCTGCTAGCACAGACATCACACCAGGTAATCCCTTTCATAAATTGCTCAAGCTCCAACTAAAACCACTATTAAAGCAGCTTTCAGCTCCTCTACTTCAGTGAGATGGCTGCTTTAGAATTAGTTTATAGCAAAGCTCTCTGTTTAATATAAAGCTATTATCAAGCCATTGCCTGGTTCTGAAGAAGATCACCTCATGCTGTCAGCTCCAGGCTGTGACAAAATGCCAGCTTAGGTGTCCAAACAGGACCAAACCAGTCAGAAACAGGCCAAAAAAAATTACCAGCTGCAATAAACTTCTCCTATGTGCTTTCGCCCTCACAGGCGGGTTGAGAGGCATGGGGTCCCCGATCCTCAGAAACAAGCCCCTGCTGCAGCGTGCGGCCGGTAATCAGATTCCATCCCGGCCCAGACAAATTCCTTTTGCACTTCCTCTGTGCCGCTGAGTGCAGCATGCCTGCCTGGGAGAACGGATTATAATCAAGCTCAGTGGGGCTCATAATCAACACAGGTAAGTACAAATCATGTTCCACTGCGCTTTCGAAATAAATAAGGCAACTCCTTTTTGCCTGCTGTATCATTGATAATTTATCCCCTTCTTCCAGTTTTCGACTCATGAGAAATTTCTTTTGCTGAAACCGTTCTTCATTAGTTTTCTGAGATACTGAATTTTTAAATGCATCCCAGTCCATCAGTCACAGCCAGTGTTCTCCATCCACAATTTCCACGTCATCCTCTAAGGCTGTAATTTATCGGTAGGACCCTACCAGATCCACACATCCCCAAATTTTACCCAACAGCTTCTGCATAAGCCTATACCCAGCTGCAGTCATGGGTGTGAGCATTCACTAAAGACAGGTTTTATATTTTCACCACTGGTCTTTCTCCCATCACTGTTTGTCTTTTTTGTTTCTTTTTTTTTAGAGGACAGACCTTCAAATTGCAGGGCAGGAATTGCCACGAGCACTTCTTATTTTCTGTGAAATGCTGTGCTGTGATTGCCCTGGCATCAAAGCATTTGCTGGGTAGTTCAGAGAAGAGAGGAGAGGAGGAAAAAAAAAAAGAAAACAACAGAAAAAAGGAAGAAAAGACAGTAAATATTTTATCTATTCACTGCTCAGCAAAAGCAGAGAGCAGTAGCATCAAAACCATGAGAGCAGTCATTATCCTGATGCAGTATCTGTCCAGGTTAGTGAAAAGGGTTGTGCTAGTTGCAACCAGGGAGAAGAAAAAGGCAGCACCCGAAAGCTAAGCAGGTAAAGGGAACAAATCATGTCGAAGCAATAGTTTGCTGTCTGTGCAGCCCGTCGCTGCTGCTTGGTTCACTCGCACCCGGTGACTTAAACATGATGGGCTGGCCCTGCTCCATGCACAGATGGGTCCCCAGCTTCAGCCACGCCAGGAGCGATGCAGGGCTGGTAGACCCGGGGACAGGGTGGCTGTGATCATCCGCAGTGAAGGTGCTCGAGCGGTTGCAGTCAGGCCTTTACCCTCAGCCTAAACAAGAGCCTAAGTGCCCCTTCTTTAGTGATGGTAGGGGGGGTACCCGCCCGCAGAGAGGTAGGAACCCCCTTTGGGCTGGCAGGAGGGTTGCTGGGACCACCTGGAGGGTTGTCAGGGAGTCTCTAACCTGTGCTGGAGGAAACTGAGTGCGGAAGGGAGCTGTGGGATCTTCTGGTTGGCCCCAGGGTGAGTGGAAGCCCTACCTGTCTGCTGCAGCTCTTCTGGAGCGCTCTGCCTTGGTGGGACAGGGCTGTTTGAAGCTCAACTTGAGCCCAGAGAAAGTGCACGAGCAAGGCACAAGCACAGCCCGTGGGGCTGTTGGTGCTGGGAGGGACCCAGCCCGGCATGCAGCCGTACGGCAGGCACCAGCCCCATGCTTCGCCTGCCGCAGGGAACACCGGGAAGCCCAAGCTGCGTGGCACCCTTTGCAGCTTATGTGCCTGGCCCTAGAAGAACCAGGCAGGAGGGGTTCCTGCCTCTGAAATACACCTGCCCCAGGGACACCGGCACAGGGCTCAACCCCACGCCCCAGCAAGCTGGACTGTGGCCAGGAGGTGCCCCGCGGGTTCCCACCCCGGCACCTCTCACCCGCTGCAGCACAGCCGCCCTCTGCCATGGCCGGGAGAAGAGCGCTGGCCTTTCCAGCCCTGGCTCTTCCCACCACGGTGCCTGCTGCAGGGTGTTTCCTTCCTCTGCCTCAGCAGTCAGGAAGGGCTTTGTTCGATGGGGGAACCGCAGCCAGCTTCCCGCAGCACTGCTCCTGCCCGCTCACCGCTGGCCGATGGAGAAGCGGGTCTGGGGAGCCTCCCGCCAGCATCACCCAACCGCCTCCCAACTTCAGGGCAGCTCCCTTGCCTGAAAATATAGATTAACTTTTCTAGGAAATGAAGGAATCCAGCTCGCGCATTTTGTTTGGTATGAATGTCTCGTGACAGTTTATTTTAATCATCTTGCTGCTTTTAATAGTTTGTGGCAGTGTCATGAGGCAGCCGTTCCTACTGGGTGAGCGGTAGGTACTGCAGCCCTGCGGAGAGCGGGCATCCCATAGCACAACTCACGGAGGTGCCGGGGGGATGCTGAGGGAAGGTTTTGGGGGACCGCTCTGTCAGATCCTGGACAGCAGAGCAGGAAACAGCTGCTCTGTCTGCCTAGGGGCCCAAGACCTTGACATCTCACTTCAGAAAGAGGCTATTTCCAGGTGATCCTGCATGATAATCCCGGATGCAGCACCACCCATGCTGTGCCCCATGTCCACGCAGCAGGTGTCCACCTCCTCTTGCCATCGCACACCTCTTCACTCCCACGTTATGAGAGGAGCCACAGAGAAGCTGCAATCTGGTCTCCCTGGAGGGAGATGTTCTCCCTAACGCTCATCCATCTGCTGCTCAAAGCAAACAAATCGGGACCCTCCGCGGGGACCCGGTGGCACGCTTTGCTCATTCTCAGTGTCCCCCTCCCAAAGCTATGCCAGGGCCATGCTACACCCTGTGAGGGGAGGACCAGCTCTGCAGGCCAAACTGCATATGATGCCACATCCTTGGCCGCCAAAGTGCCTGCACGGGTCCCATCCGTGTCCCGATGCTCCTGTCAGTGGGGCCACGTGCCCCAGTCAGCCCCACAAACGCAGGCACTTGTCCCCAGCCACTCTGCCAGCTCTTCTGTGCAAACCGCTCTGGTTTCCTCACGTTCTGCCCAAGGAAGCGGCGCAGGCAAAAAACCTCTGGGGTGGGTGAGGTTTTACTCTCAGTGTAGATTTCTTCTTATGCTGTAGAGATACTGTACGTACCCTCCCATGGAACAGGCCTGCTGGCTGCACGGGCCAGCTCTCCTCCAAACCAAACTCGCTGGCTGCAGCAGCGAGGTGAGCACTTCCCTGAGCAGAGGAGCGATAAACAAAGGTGCAGATAAACTCCCTTCAGTTTCACAGCAGGGGCCTGCGTAAAGATGGACGGCACAAACACGGCACCTTTCCTCACGTGGGGTCCCCCTGCAGTTTCTTGACTGCAGATCCTCGCTGGAGCGTAAGCCATGTCCTTGAAGTCATTTCCCAGAAACTTTGCAGGTGAGAGGGAAGTGGTGAGCCAAGCTTCAAGCAAAAGCTGATCAAGAGCTTTATCCGTGCCTTACCCACAAGGACACATCAGGGCGAGACAGCTGGGTGCCTCGTGCTTCCAAAAACGATGAGCTGGCGAGCTGTGCAGCACGCAATTACATCGACAGCAGAAAGGATCAAAAGCCTGCACAGCAAATTGGGCTGTACGTTACCTCGTTAAAACCTATTTTGGCTGTACCAACGCCTCTGCTTCAAAGCCTGCTACAGTTCATAGTGACAACATTAGCACTTCTTATGCAAGCCAAGAGCCTTGCCCGAGACTGGAGCCGGGTCTCCTCCAGAGGCGAGCTCCTCACACCTGCACCAGCCACAGGGGAGGCTTTGGGAGGCAGAAACAGGGTCTGAAAGAGCAGGCTCCAACCCAGGATGAATTTGGCTGCGCACGTGCGGTGCATGCAGCCTCCATGCCCCTCTCGGCCCCAGTGGGGAAGTTTTGAGAGGGAAATGAAACAAGCTTTTGACACATCCCCTCTGGCCACGGGGCAGCCTAGGGACACTACAACCATTCAGCAGCCTGCAGGGCTGGAAAGTTTTGCCAGGGTCCTCTGAAGCCCCAGGGACAGCCCAGGATTGAGAAAAAGTTCTGAGAGGGAAGAGCCTGGGCTAGGAGGAAGGATGCTTCCCTTGCTGCCGTGCCAGGAGCACTCTGTGCCAGGAGTTTGGGAGAGGAAAAGTGAAAGGTGGGCTTGGCTCTGGTACGATGCTGTCTCTTTATAAGGCAAGATGGGGAAATGGTTCCCTGGATACAGTAGGAATAAAAAGCAGGAAGCAAGTTTCTTTGATCACAGCTTCAAGGGGATGGGTTTTTTTCCTCCTTTTTTTCTCCTCCATCAAGTCATCACTTCAGCCACAAAGCTGGTGTAGGCTGCCCTGTGGGGCCGGCTGATCAGTGCACCTCTTGGATATACGGTTCAGCATCTCGCTGCTTCTAGACAAATCTCTCAGCTGACCACCACCAATGCCCTCCACTAGTACTTTGTCTCCAGTGAGACTTTTTCTGGCCACAGAGACCTACTTTAGCCTCAGCCTTACATGAGGTCTGGGATTTGAGTGATGCCTCCTCTCCTAAAAAGGAGCTGAAGGAAGCAATCCACCCATCCTGCGTGCTACACCCTGCCATAACACCCTTTTCCATGAGGCTCTGCACAGTTTCAATCAAAAGTCAATAAAGGCTGTAGTGAACAAAGCCATCCACAGTACAGCTGCAGATTAATTAGCAACACGCAGCCATATTGCGGGTAACACAGCACTGCGAGGCCAGCCACTCCATCATCATCAGTTCTCCATTTCCTCCCTCGCTCTTCCTCAGGGCTGGGGAGCTGAGCAATAGCGAAACCCGCAGGGCAGACCCCTCCCGTGGGGTGCGAGCGGGGCCCTGCACCGCGTCCCGCGGGCTTCTGCTGCCCGTGCGGCCTCAGCCACGGCAGGTGAGCGGGGAAGGCAGCCTGCCTTACGTGCTCCTTGTGCACAACCAAGTAATTGCCCAGTACAAAGAGTGACCGTATTTTTACCAAACTGAGCTTTAAGTGTCCTTCTCTGCCCATTTTATTTTAGTTGAAAGCACCGCAGCCCAGCTCTCCCCAATGTCAGTGAGAGAGGCTGCTCCACTGCAGGGAGCTGGCTGGAGAAGGGGCTCCAGCACACATCCTCTCGTGTGCCAGACCACCGCTGCTCGAGACATTTCATGTTTTTCCTCTTGCTGCATTGCTGTTCGCTGTTTTGCTCAGCCACACTGGCTCAAAATGGTAGCAAGGACAGGAGAGTCACAGATTTCAGACTGGAGAGGTTTGGGTTTTTTTCTCTTTTTCCTTCTGCTCTTGCTCCCACTGCTGGAACATCAGGGGAAGAAAAAACTTGGTCCAGACAGCAAACACTTATCTGCTAGTATTAGCTGTCCATCCTGGAACTGGGAATATTGTCTCCAGCTGTGCTGGGAGCCAAGGTTCAAAAGGACATGCCCCCAGCAAAGTTCGGATCAGGCTCTCCAGGGAAGGCCATGCAGCTGGGATCCTGCCAGCAGGGTTGGGACAAAGCCTCTCCAGAACAGGCCGAGCAGCTCTCGGGACAGGGCTGGGCTTCCAGACGAGCCCCATAGCTGGCCAGGATGGGGGACCCACACCAGCTCCATAGCTTCCTCCCCACACCAAGCACCACAAAGCAGGCCGTGGACCTGCAGGGATGGATGCTCCTGGACAGCACAAGCCAACAATTAACGCTTTGGAATGCCCTGGGGCCCACTGACGGTGGTTGGGCTGCGGCAGCAGGCAGCAGCAGGCGTTCAGTTTTGTCTTGCTCATCCCACTGCTCCGGGGCTTGCTCCACCCTCCAGGCAGGGAACGCTGCAGTTTTCCACCACAGATCTCTGCCTCAGGTGCCATCACTGAGCCGTCCTAGCTCCACCCTCGGCTTTGTCAAAAGTGATTCTCCACGTACATTAAGTAGTACTTGAGACAACTTGGGAAGGAAATGGAAGAGGGCTAAATCCTAAACCCGGCAGACCAGTGCTGCTGCACGCTCTCCGTGTGGGAAGGTGCTTTGCAGCAGGCCCAGCGATTTACCTCCATCACCCTGAGGCTGTGACAGGGCCGATTGCTCTGCCCCTCAGTTCTGCTGTTACAACAGCCTGCAAGGGCCACACTGTAACCTGCATCAATTATTTTTTTTTAGCTAGGTTTATTGTATTTAATGATCTGGTTTACAGATCCTTTGTGCCAGCACAACAGTCCAGTACAGGGACAGGAACGTTTGAAATCAGCTTTACCATCACCCCTTACATCTTCTGTAGCTATACCTGTGTGTGCCCTTCATTCAGACCCTTCCAATGCCTGCTGGGATCAGCCCTGAGGTTGGATGGTGCAGGCAACAGAGCTCCGGCACCAGCTCCCAGGAACAACTCTTTTGTAGGGACCACAGACCAGGTCCCGGTTCAGTCTTTTTCCACTCTTGCTCATTACAGCACTTGTAATCACTCACCTACTCAAAGCACCCCCAAAATCTCAGTAGCACCTGTGTGAGGCATTTAGCAGCTTTGGAGATCTACTGAAGAGCAACTAACCTGGAGCCACAAGAACTTGTTAACTCAAGGTTGCACTCTACAAAGTGGAAAATGTTGTAGGAGACTAATTTTGGCCCTTCCACGGGGATGCACAAGGTGGCGGAAAACTGAAGTACTGTGCCAGTAGAAAAACAGACACAAGTCTCTTTCCATCTCGCACCGGACAGAGCAGTGTCCAAGCAGTGCACCAGCTCATGCACAGCAGTGCAAAGGACACAAAAAGCAGCCTGTGCTTACGAAGGATCAGCATGCCATCAGCACCTGGTGTCACAGCAGTTCTGCTCTCTATCACAGCAATGCCCAGCCAGCTGGTGTTATTCAAGATGATCCTATGATGGGAAAGCAATTTTAATGTAATTTAAAGGGCATGCTGTTCACAAAGACACCCTCCACATTTCTGCAAAACACTTTGGGAAAAAATAATAAAAGCAGTAAACTCCCAGGTGAGAGTAACTCCAGCCATTTTTAACTCAAGACATCAGCAGATGTCTATTCCACACACCATGCGCGCACCTCCATCCCTTCACACACTAATCCCTATCCAGCTTTTTGAAAGCCACAGCCTGTGTAATGTAGCATCAAAAGTTGTTCATGGTCACGCTGACCCCTTAACGTGACTACACCCACTCGCACAGCGGCGCATGCTGAGTCTTTGCCTCCTTCTGCACAGACCCTGCCCCCCTCCCTCCCCCCCCCCCCCCTTTTTTTTTTTAAGTTCTACCTACACTCAAGTTTCTTAATTAGAAGACTTCTTCCCTTCCCAACATCTGCTTAGACAGAAATCCCACCCTCTGGGAGCAGCAGACATGCATGCTCCCCTGAGCAGGGGTTTACTATAAGCTGCGCGCTCCCTGCTCCCCGTTTGCCAGCAGCACCGGCCAGCTGCACCCTACCCCTCATGGTGAACACCAGCACTTCCCCATCGCTGCCACCCAGGGTCTGACCCAGCCCCAACCACAACCTCTAACTCAGACCTTCTCACCCAGGTTTAAACCCCTATCAACACAGCTGGAGAGGGATGAGGTTGCAATTACCAGGTGCTGGTGTCACACTCCAGCTTTTTATGCCAAGGCTGTAGCACCCAGAATACACGAGCACCTGGGGCAGTTTAAGGGGCCACAGACCAGAAGATGAATGTCACCACAAGCTCCTTATTCAATTTCTAGTTACCTTCCAGTGACTCCAGAGAGTGGAAATAAAAGCGAAGAAGAGAGTTTGTTTGCTAGTTACAGACTCAGAAATACATTTTCGGGCCAAGAACAGAACTAGCTTGGCTCAAATTCACAGCCTTGTGTTTTGAATAGGTAACCCTCTGAACGCACACAAACAAGGTGCTGCGTTACCTTCCTCCAAAATCCCCCGGGGCTGGCCGCTGCCAGCTGCCCCAGTGACATGCGGAAGGTACTGTCACACCTGATTTCAGCTGGAGTGCACTCAGCGTGTCACGGGAGGTCTGCAGCACTGCTGACAGGACAGGCCGATGCTCTGACACCACAGCCGCCACCTTCGGGGGTAACAAGTACGGTCTGCACTGCACCTGGGGAAGGAGGGAACGGCAACACACACACACAGACTGCAGCACATGGATAATCTTTATTGGTAACATCAGTGGAGCACCAGTAAACCATTACTGACTGTAGTGGTGACACACAGCTGAGGCACATGCTAAGGCACTTTTATTATAAAAAAAAAAAATTAATCTTTTTGTGACAGCAATTGGGACACGAGGCTCCTGCATTTAGAGCGCTTCAGGCATACAGTATGGTGCTTCATATTTAATTATTTTTACTTCGCTCATAAGTAGGTCTAAGTGCAGCATATACAATATGGTTAAGAATACAGGTAAATCCAGCAACCAGTGTACGGTGTAGAAAAGTAAAGACTATCTATATATAACCATGGTCCCAATAGAAAGGCAGTGATAAAGACCTTTATTTTTTTCTTAATTACTTATTACAAGAGATACAAAGGCCTTACGTATATCTGTGCAGATTAAAGGGTTTTTAATATACTCTTAGTCAATGGTGCACAATAACTAATCCCAACCCCTGGTTACAGAGCAGGTGCAAGAGGCTTGGACATGTCAATAAAAGAGGGATTTCCCTCCCCTTACTCCCACCCTCTGCCCACTACCCTATTAAATTCCCCTAGATTCTGTCTATTACCATTAAATATATTTGGTCCCCCAGAGATTCTCAGACAAGCACAAGGACATTGTTCTGCTTCCCCAGTCTGTCATTAACTACTGGTCCGCACTACCTTAGATGAAACCGCTCAGAGGCAGAGACACTAACAGGACATCATTGCACTTCAGAGATCTGTCCAGACAGTAAAAATAAGGAAAAAAAAAAAAAAGAAAAAGAAAAAAAAAAACAAAAAAAGAAAAAGACAACTTTGGCAAGTCCTCCAGGTAACTGGTCCTGAGAGGAGCTTCCCTCTTCACCCCTCCCTGGAAACATGTGAAAGAAGAAAGGGCAAATTGCCATGGCCAAAGCACACCGTTTTTCCTGAAACTGCTCCCAAACCATGTGGGTGGGCAGATTAGAAGAGGCAGAAGTCTGAGGTCACTGAACATGATTGCCGAAAGCAAACAAAGAGGGAGGGGAAAGAATACAGGAAGGAGCTTCCCTGCAGCTAGAACTGAAGACAAAAGGAGATTTACAGCAAAAATAATCTTTCCCTAACCCCACTCCCTCCAAACTGTGTAAGGATTCACCAGCAGACACGGCACAGACAGTTCTACAGGCCTTTGTAGGGGCCAAACTGCTGGTCAGATTTCAGAACCTCGACTCTTTGGCATTAAATACAAAGAAGATTAGGAAACTGGAAAGAGGAAGAAACTAGGAACACAGATGCCCGATGGCTCCAGACACACAGAGCTGGGCTTGCTCTGCAGATCCCCAGCCAATTTAGGAGAGGGTTTGCTGAAAGTCCAAGGGAAGAGGGGAGGGTGGATGGGTCACTCCATCACATGTAACCTGGGTCAAATGGGAGAACTTATTCAGTAGCTTTGGCATCACCAGCGTCTGCCTTGCCATCCACTTCCTCATCGGAGCACTCTCCTGCACCCTTCCTGACAATTCGACGTGTCACGACAAACGGCAGGTCCCCACGCCTAGGGAAAGACAGACAGTAAGTCAACAACACAACGTTTCACCGAGCTCACCAGACAGGACAGGCTCTGGAAAGAGGCAGGGAAGTACCTGGCCACACTATTTGCTGCGGGCAGCTGCCACTGTGGGCAGTTACAGCAAGACTATGCTGGTCTGGCTGCCAAGGTATTGCACAAAATGCTGTGCCTTTACCTGAGTTTGCTTTTCAGGGAGCTGACTTCTCTATTCATTGCATCAGCTGTTTCGGTGGCATCCTCCAGCTCACGCTGGAGCTTCCTACGGGATGCATTGGCTCGCTGGGCCTCCTCCTCTGCTTCCTCAAGCTGGCGTTTCAGCTGCTTCAAGCGCATGTTTGCCTTGTCCGCCTGAGCATGGCCAGGGGGAGAGAAAAAGATAAAGATATCTGTGTTTCCTCAGAGTTACAGCAGCAAAAAGCAGAGTTTCCACAGCCCCCTCTTCCCTTTCTGAAGGGAGCTGCCTAGGGCTTGACAGCTCCAAGATTTTTCCTTAAAAGCATTACATTTTCATCAGTGTCATCTTGTAATTAGCACAGTGAGGGGAAGGAAAAAAAAAAGAAAATTAAAAAAAAAGAGAAATCCATAGGAAGGTTAATGCTAGAGCCCTCTTACATGCAGATGATGCCTTGGTCACAGAAGAGTAATCCTTCCACCAGAAGACTCACCAATGTTGCAGGTAACTATACACACCTGATCTTTGAACTGCTCAGCATTACGCCTCTCATCATCCACCTGCAGCAGGATATCTTTCAGCTTCTTCTCGGCACGGCGCACCTGCTTGCTGGCAGCCTGGCGCTCCCTACAAATGCAGTGACGCTCAGGCAAGAACTTACCTCCCATTCTCCCCACCAAGATGACCTGACTTGGGTAAGTTAGAAACAAGGAAGATGGAAAAAAATCCTCTTAACTTAGGAGAAAATGGGCCGGGAGGCAACGTTTCCCAGAAATGACCAAAAGGCACACTCAGATATGACCCTTCTTGAAGCTAACAGAGGGGCAGCAAGTGTATCACAACTGCTGTTTTAGGAATTACTAAATCCAGAAGCAGCTAGAAATCTCTACAATGAAAAATAAGGAAGGTTTACCAAAATCTTAGTTCTGTACTACCCAGTATACCCATCATGAAGCCCTCACTCAGACCAGTCAGGATTTATTCTGAAGAGCTTAAAATCCCAGAGTGGGTGGGGCCTGTAAATCGTACAGAATTTCTACTAAAACATACTTTGTCTCCATGTCCAGCTGCTCTTCCAGCTGTGCTATCTTTGCTTCTAAGGCTGTGATGGTAGCCTTGTACTTGGACTTTACTGCGCTCTCCATCTCCTGCAGTTTAAGCTTAAGCTCCTTGTTCTGGCGCTCCATCTGCTGGCGAGCATTCTCAGTCTTCTGTGCATTGCTGCGCTCAGCATTCAGGTCGGCGTTCATCTGATCAATCTGCAGAGAGGAGAGGAGGAGTAGTCAGCGTATCATGCATGCCAGCCTGAAAGGCTGATTTACGTCTCAGATGCGTGCTGACACACAAAGAAAAAGGACCCTCAGGGCAAGCTGAATACCTGAAATAACTATGATGCAGAGGGAGCTGTCTGTAGGCAGGGCACTTTCCAAAATACCTTAGTTTATACAGATTTTCAAAGTGATTCCTTGAATAACAGGTTTATCAACTTCCTCTTAGGGCTAAATATGCCAATCCCGTCGTACAATGCTTTCTGGGGCAAAGGCCGTAGTTTAGCACTTAACACAGTAATTATCAGTCTTAGTGAATAACCAAAGTCCTGAGGCAAGGGGATCCAATACATGTGCTTCACTAATTTATCATGTATTTGCTGTCTGTCTACTTCCACTAAAAAGCAGCAGCTTAAAAATACTGACTTTCGAAAGGTGAAACAGCGAGAAGTCTGCTTCCAGGCTGGGGCTCTGGCTGACAGTCAACCAAGTAGAGAACTATGCTCTCATCCACCAGAATGAACAAGCCATTTGGAAAACCATCAGCCTAGCTCCTGGGCTTTAGAGGGGTAAGAAAGCAACATGCTTGACTCCCACAGCTAGACAGATAAAACATGGCAGTGAACAGGCAGATTAAGATCACGGTTTCTATAGCAGCCTAACAAATTCCATATGGTTAGTCCATTTGAAGCAGCACAGAACTAGCAGAAAAGTAATTTTCCAAAGACATTGTGGCACTGTTCAGCACGCCAGGTTGGAGCGGCATGCTACAGATCATCTTTCTTACAATCCCTTAATACAGAAAAAAGGGACTGGGAGGTTTTTTTGGGTGGGGTTTTTTTTTAGTAAACCTGGGAGACTGTTCCAGCTACCCAATGATTTAAATGACCAAAACCAGTGAGTTAACATCAGCTCCGACTGCCCAACCTATTTTCTGTATTGTGGTATTCAGGTGTTTTATCTTGCTTGCATCTACAGACTCCTGAGGGCCTGTACTGTACACCAAGCAGCAGGTGGCATTACTCAGAGTGCAGCCTGACAATCTGCACAGACTAGAGAACCCCTACTGGCACACACAGCCTGAACAGGTACCTGAAGATTTGCCTTCTTAAGCCGGTCATTGATTATCTCTGTGTTACCCTGCTCCTCTTCTAACTCCTCTTCCAGCTGAGCTATCCGGGCCTCCAGCCGTCTCTTCTCCTCCATGGCCAGCGCTCTATAGGACACAGAATCGTTAAAGCAATGTTGGTGGCATTAATGCCCTGGGGAAAATTCCCCATTTTTGATTTTACAAAATAAGCTCAGTCTTTCAAGACCAATGGGGATACAATGCATGCTGCAGTCTACACGAAAATAACAGCCTGCAAAGTATTTTCTCAAACCAGCTCCTCCACCCTTAAACATGGAACATTACTCACCCTTTACCACTGTTGTTGGCAATCTCATCAGCCAACTCATCCCTTTCTTGCTGGGCCTGGCGCTTGGCACGCTCAGCAGCTGCAAGTTCCTGGAATGAAAACGAGACAGTCAGCAATCCAATGGGAAGCTACGAATTAATGCAGCATAGGAAAAAGCAGTTACTGGTAATGGGTGGTATGGTCTCTAGCTAGATCCTGGCTTAAATATAAGACATGGTCTGTTCCCCACCCACGCCACAGCTTCCTTTGTTTTGCACGCTCCTATCACAGCTGTCAAGAAAGGGCCAAATTCTGCATTTTGAAGTGGACCTCATATTTGAGCAAAGCAAAAAGTACAAAAGAAAGGAAATAACCACTTGAGCTTAGACTGCTACAGTTAGTTCTTGGCCAAAGAAAACAAACCAACCCTTGACCTGCATACATATTCCATTACCTCCTGCAACTGGATCATCTCTGCCTCCATGCTCTTCAACTTCTTCTCATTTTCTTTGGCCTGAGCCAAGATCTCTTCTCTGGAAGTACGTGTGTCCTCCAGTTCCCGCATGTAATCCTTCATTTGTGCCTGAAAAGGGAGAAAAACGTTAATTTCAGAGCAACAACACTGACAAATCACGTTTTTTATCTTACAGGAAACACAGAGGGAAAACTGAAACACGGATTCATTAATCTTCAGCTACTAAGAAGGTTGTTAAAACAAAAGGAATCATCCTTTTCCCATTACACAAGTATCAAGGAGAAGCAGTAATGGAAGCAAACAGGACTGCTTAAATCACAGAAAGGGAAAAAAAGTGTCAGATCTAGAAAGGGGGGAAGAGAGGGGACAGGAAGCTTTGTAGTGAAACAATGGAACGGACAGCCTAGGGAGGATTTGGAGTTTTTCCTAAGAAGAGATCAGACAGATGCCTGTAGGAATTACAAAAGCACAACAGAACTGTCTTGGGGCAGAAGGCCTAAATGATAGTTAAGTTCTTCTAGCTTCGCAGCTCTGCAATCCCTTCTAAAAACACTGGCGTGAGGCAAGCACTAGAGTGAAGTCAACTTCCCTTACAGCTTGTCTCCCAGAGTTAAACAGCCAGATTGGGGTTAGAAGGATATTTGAAATGCCAATGAATATTTTGTGGTAAACTGCTACAAGGTTCTGCTGCTCTTGTGACACTGATACACGGTTCTCATGAGGTGAGATCTTGTATCCCACTTCCCTGGGTAAATGCTCTACACTGACAGCAAAACCAGTTGCAGTCTCACCTGCAGTTTGCGGTGCTGCTTGATGGCTTCTTCACGACTCTTGTTAGCAGTGTCTATATGGCTTTCCAAATCCTTCAGGTCCATCTCTAGCTTCTTCCTGGCAGCCACAGCAATGGAACGCTGCTTTCGTTCATCATCCAACTCCACCTCCATCTCCCGCACCTGTATGGAGAAATACAGGCATCAGCATTTCAGCTCCTCGATTTCCCAACAGCCATGTTACACATCCCCCTTTCAAACTGTACATAAGTGCAAGCATGTGACCTGTTTTCATTCTTCCTGGCAGGGGAATGGGGCTAACATTCCTCACTAATAAAGCCACATGGGTTCCTTTGATAGACAAAGGCTGTTTGAACAATCATGCACACAAGGGGGAAATTCTCTCACAGCTTTGCAGTGCTGCCTGGAGAGTTACCATTAACAAGAAACTGTGGATTGGCACTGTCTGTCTAACCATCTCTGGACACAAGTGCCTTTGTGTACAGAACACTTTCAGGATTTACAGAGCAATTCTTACTTGTCTAATCAGCTGTTTCTTCTTCTCTTCATTCTGTTCATCACGGCCCTGGAGGTCCCGGTCAAACTGTGCCTTCATGGCCTGTTGGTTCACTTCTAGTCGCAGTTTGGCATCCTCTGTGGCCTGCAGTTCATCCTCCAGCTCTTCCAGCTGTGTCTTCATCTCCTCCACCTGCTGCTCCAGGGCTCGTTTAGCCTTCTCCAGCTCATGGACCTACAGCACAGTACCACACATGAGGTTTCCTCAAAGAGTGGAGACAATTTCATCTATCCTAAGAGCAGAAAAATCTAAGAACAGCCACTCGCATAAGACTATATGCAAGAACACTGCACCCATCCCTTGCATTAGGGCAGAGACACCCCTCAAAGCCAGCTGCTAGCATCCCTGCAAGCTGCCAGCGTGAATCAACTACCTGTCAGTTCTGATCACGTAGTGGCGGTGGGGAGAAAGAGGAAAGCATTTGTTAGCCCAGTCCTGACCTACTGCAGACTCAGAGCTGGACACCTCTGGATTTGACAGAATAAAATACTTTTTAGCCTCTGAATTTTTTAATTTTCCTTCCTGCTTACCATAACATCTTTTGTCTTGAAATTTGAGTTACTGTCTTCCATCGCCTGGCTAATCCCTGTATTTCACATATCAGGCTCGCATCATACCTTCATCTCTGCCACAATACCAGTTAATTTTTAGTTTGCCACTACCTCAACTGGGCCAGTTCCAGGCTCTTCCAACCCATCTTTCTCACTTGCTTATCTAATAACAAACATAACATTCACAAACTTACAGTGTGTCCAGTATTCTCTACAACATTCCTCTGTGTTAACACTAGCATAAGCTTCTTGCATTATTAAACTAATAGTATCACCTGTGTGACATTTCCTGCCCAGAAATTTGAGCCATTGGGGCCCACATCTGTGGCCCAGAATGTGCCATTTCCTTGCCTCAGTAAGTTTGCAGATGACACCAAGCTGGGTGGGAGTGTTGATCTGCTTGAGGGCAAGAAGGCTCTACAGAGGGTTCCAGACAGGCTGGACCGATGTGTATGAGGTTCAACAAGGAGAAGTGTTGGGTCCTGCACTTGGGTCACAACAACGCCGCACAGCGCTACAGGCTTGGAGAAGAGCAGCTGGAAAGCTGCCTGGTGGGAAAGGACCTGGGGCGCTGGCTGACGGCTGGCTGGACATGAGCCAGCAGTGTGCCCAGGTGGCCAGTACCACCCTGGCTTGTATGAGAAATGGTGTGGCTGGCAGAACAAGGGAAGTGATTGTCCCCCTGAACTTGGCACTAGCAAAGCCACACCTCAAACACTGTGTTCAGTTTTGGGCCTCTCACTTCAAGACACTGAGCTGCTGGAGAACGTCCACAGAAGGGCAATGAAGCTGGTGAAGCATGTGGAGCACAAGTCTCATGAGGAGTGGCTGAGGGAACTGGGGTGTTTAGCCTGGAGAGGAGGAGGCTTAAGGGGGACCTTACTGCTCTCTACAACTACCTGAAAGGAGGTTGTAGACAGGTGAGGGTCTGTCTCTTCTCCCAGACAACTAGTGACAGGAAAAGATGTACCAGGGAAGGTTTAGATTGGATATTGGGAAAAATTTCTTCAGTGAAAGGGTGGTCAAAAGCATTGGAACAGGCTGCCCAGGGAGGTGGTGGAATCACCATCCCTGGAAGTGTTTAAACAAAACATGCAGACACGGTACTTCAGGATATGGTTTAGTGATGGACTTGGCAGTCCTGGGTTAACAGTTGGACTTGATTATATTAAAGGTCTTCTCTAACCTAGATGCTACGATATTTTAACTTCATACTTACACTTTTCCCAACATCATCCTTTGAACTCATCAAGTCTTCCATCTCTGCACGGAACTGTTTATTGACTCGTTCCAGCTCAGCTTTCTGCTCTATGGCTTCTTCCAGGTCTCTGGCCAAGGAAAGGGCCTTAGTTTCCTTCTCACGGGCTTCTGCCTCAGCACGGTCCCGTTCTTCTGCATACTTGGCAGAGATGTTCTTCTCCTCTGCCAATAGCTACAAGAGCACAGCATCAGTATTCTGAGAAATTACTAACAATTTTCTAACAAGGTAAGCATGCATCTTTTTGTTAGCCTTTCTTAATACTGTTTTGCCATGGACAGAAGGAACCAAGAAAACACAGCTTCAAAGAACGAAGCATGCATTTTATATTTTTATATATATATTTATTTATTTATATGCACATTTAATAGCTGTGTTGACCCCCAATTAACAAAATTCTGATCCCCTAGGCCTCCAACCTATCATTTCCATCTCTCTCTCAAAGATGATCTACAAACAAGGTTTTGAACTCGATCTTGGTCTTGATATAAATGTTATCCCTTTGGGAAAAGGAGCATCACTAAGCTTGCTATGCATAGAACAGAATTAACTTAGCTCTATGAAAGCTTATTTCTCCACTCTATGTGCTGTATCTCAGTTCAGAAATTGCTTAGGTATTCTTAAAGCTGACCTGTCAATAAGATGCACCTACTGAATGCCCAGTGACTGAAGTCATACCTGATCAAACTTCTTCTGCTTCTTCTCTAGGTTGGAAACTATCTGCCGCTGATGATCCAGGTCCACGGTGAGGTCATCCAGCTCTTGCTGCAGACGAGTCTTCGTTTTTTCCAGCTTGTCATAGGCAGCTGTCTTCTCTTCGTAACGCTGGCTCAAACCCTCCAAGTCCTTCTGCAGCTTCTTCCTGGCTTCCTCTGCTGACTCAAGGCAGCCCAGACCATCATCCATCTTCTTCTTTGCATCTATTGCCTGAAGGACAGAAAATATTGCACATGAAACCATGCCACTAATAGCGTGCCAGTTTACTGGCACCAGAAGTTGAGGAAATAAATCTGCTCATTTCTGAAGGTACTACTCCCCCTTCAAATACTCCTATATGACTGAGTTCCCAAAGGAATTCCTGGATAGAAATCTACAAGCAGTTCACATGATTATAATCAGAGACTTCTTCATTTCCTTTCTCGCCCAAATCAGCAGTATCACCTTTCCCAGGAAAGGTTCTGTTACTATAAGTCAAATCTGCATTTAGATTTTACTTCCGTCAAGAGACCTGCACTTAACACTTCTTCTGAAAAGTCACCGGTCATTGGTTTATGTGATGCAGACTCTGTACCTGTTGCTGAAGAATAGAGATCTGTTTCTCCAGGTTTCTCTTTGTCTCTTCTTCTTCTTCCAGTTGCTCTTTGAAACTGTTCTTCTCATCCTCCATCTGCTTCAGCTTAGTGCTGAGGCTCAGTTTTAGGCGAGTCTCCTCCTGCAGCAGCTCCTACAAAACAAACACCCCAGTGGAATTCAGCATCACTCCTTGGCTTTAAAAGCTCACAGTCCTCACACCCACTCTCTCCAGAATGAGTAGTTTTCAAGTTCAGTCTAAGTATGCAACCTACTTTAGAGATAAGACAACTGAAGACAAAATTTAAATAACTGTCCTCCAGTGAGTCAGTATAGAAACAAAATACTCAGAAAGGTCCTATTCTCTCATATACTCTAATGATTAAAGCATACTACTTCACCACACAAGCCATCTACAGACTTTTCTGGAGTCCTCTGCGTAGCACACAAAGCATTAAAACCTTTCCCAACAATACTGTGACCGTATTCTGCTAAATTACTTTCTCATATTCAAGTATCAAAGAAACGGACAACAGTCTAAAGTGATTTAATGTGGTTAAACCCAACATTGGTCTTAGCAGAATTGTAAGACAGCAGTCATTTACCAACTTAAGACACCAACACTTATTGACTTACGCTGCCAGTGCTTGAGCTGAAGGATCTGTAGAGACTAATAAAGACTGGCCTTCAAACTAGTGTGTAACTTTCGTATTGTGTGCTACTTTTGAGTCTATTTTTTAAAAACAGTAATAAGTAGACAGAACATCAATGATCATTTAAGGTTACTTAGTATCTGAGGTTTGGCCTACCCTTCCAATGTTCTGCTTGGTACTCCATGCCTTACCAAGAGTTATATTCTACTAACTGGTTGATTTATCCCAAAGTGTAAGACTAAGCATGACTTTTTCCTGAATAAATACCAAATTATTTGAGTCTATCACTTCCCTGACATCCACTGGGAAATAAAACTTTCTGCTTAACTTTACAAATTTACTGGAAATCACACATACACATAAACCTTGTCAAATACTTGACTGTGAAGATCTCAAACAATAACCTAGCATTCCAGTGCAGTTCTAGGAATAAAGAGCCTCAAGCAGAAAGGTGATAGAGGAGGAATTCTAAATTTAAGACAAGGAAAGTGACACATGATCCACATACTGAGGAAGCAGAAGGAAGATGAACAGCTTGTTTCTGGAGAAATGTTCTCAATATCATGCAAGATAATCCCTTAACAAAAAAAGCCAGACCCAATGCTTTAAAGGGTTGTATAGCCAGTATATAATGGTGTCCAGAGTGACTTCTCACTTTGAGAATTTGTAACAGACATTGGCTGTACCACACACAGATGCCTTTCAAAGCTCTCACCTGAGTATCCTGAAGCTGTGATTCCAGAGCAGAGAAATCCTTTGCTAGTTTGATTGATTTGCTATCAGACTGGTTCAAAAGACCTGTGACGTTGTCCAACTCGACCTGAAGGAGACATCAGAGAATCAGTCATTAAATGCATCAGCAAAAACAAAGCCAGCAACAGGTGAGTAGCTATGAGACCCAAAAGTGAAAGCCGAGGCACCTCTCAACAGTAAAGGATGTGTATATAATTTCTCAGGGGAATGAATGCACTGTTTTCTGGAGTCCCAGGGATGAAAGATGAGAAATCAGAAAGATATTTTTACTTAGGATCACTTCTTGCAACAGCCTTCTGGTTTTGGTTGTTTCAAAGCCTATGTGAGATTTTAGACAGCTTGGCAAGAATTTTAAAAGCTTCTATTAAGTTCTCTTCTATTTTATACCATGTGCTTCAGGACTCAATCTACAGTCTCAAAAATACATTTTCACATTCCAAAAGATAGCGCACACATCACTAATGCTAAACTTTTAATGACAGCCCTCCACAAAGAAGGTAACACGTTGTGTGAAACAAATGGATTTGTTGTTCCCTTGAAAAAAGCAGGAGAAACCCCTAGATTTCCACATCACCCTTGAGTCACCCCTCATCAACATCAACCACACTACAATGCTTCAGGACACTGTCTTCCAAATTAGTTACACAATCATCAGTCAGTCTGTGACACACTAGGTCCACAAGCAGCTGGATGTTTACAGGACTGTACTGTGCAAACCGCTGCATGCTGAAGGGGAGCACACATGCTGATACTTTTAAGGCTTACAAAACTCAGATGGCAGCTGGTTACTTCACCTTCTCAGGGCTGCTCACGATAAGCAACATCAGTCCAAATGTCCTGCCCTGGCAATGAGTTAAGGAGTCTGCACAGTCCCTGGGAAGCAAACGATGGATTTGCTCTTCATAGGAACTTTATTCTCAGGAGGAACAAGATTTTTGATCTAGCTGTGGGGAGGTACCACTCTACAACCATTTCTCTTTAGCCCTGGGTTGAATCAAAAGCTAAGGAAAACACTTGCCACTCACCTGCAATTTGTTAACCCTCTCAACCAGTTCTGTCTTCACTCTTTCACCTTCTGTAAATTTCACCTGCAGTTCTTGGAGCTGAGCATCTACTTTTTTCCGCTTGTGCTCAGCATCCCCTTTGCCCTGCAGAAGAACCTTCACTTCATTGGACAGTTCGGCCCTCTCACTTTCCAGAGCTTGTTTTGCTTTTTCAAGATTTGCTTTCACCTGAAGAAGAAAAAGAGGGGGGAAACAGAAATATCAGCAAAACCCCTCAGACTTTAGATGACAGGATCCTTCCACTGAGTGCATTTTTTTTTTCCAACAAGCAAGCTAATGTTGCATGTTTAGCAGCTAAGTTATAGCCTGCTTACTCAGAAAAAATAATTTGAAAAATCTCCTGATAAGCAGGAGACAATCTAACAATTAGAGAAGACAACAATACAGGAGATAGTCTTGCACCCATCAGATTTCCAAATCAAAGGCTGTACAAGTCAGCAAGCCCTAGCAGTGAAAAGAACGTCTTGACTATGCAGTATAAGTGCCTGATGGGAAAAAAGAATGAACAGCTATTTAAAAGAGCTTCATATATGCTTCACAGTGAAAAATTATCTACCAAGGGAAGAACAGCACATGTATCAGAAGTCTAGTGTCATGAACACTTCATGGAGCAGCTGTCATTTCAGGGAGGTTGACTACTTTGGCCTTGTGTTTTCTGTTCACATACCCGTTTGGTTTGTTCTAACTGCTCTGCCAGCTCTTCAATAGCTTGTGAATGTTTCTGCCTCATCTCTTGGATTTGAGCCTCATGAGTCTTTGCCTCATCTTCAAGGGTCTTCTTCAAAACTGTTACTTCTTGTTCTCTCTTTGACCTGCAAAATTCACAAATTCCATTTAGATGCCAAGGAGGAATCAAGCAGATGAGTATATCCACCAACGGCATCTCTAATGCAGAATAATGCCAAGGGCTATTTAGCTCTACAAGATATAAAGACAAAAGTTAGACCTTTTCAAAGTTAGAACTTAGCACTGCACCCTTCTTAAGCGCAAGCTGGCAGCATTACCTTCAGCCTAAGTAGTAACAGCCTGGAAGTATGAAAGTTTCAGGGGTATCACTAACACTATGGTTAGGGAGCAAATTAACTTTCTTATGTCAGGTAAGGTAATGCAGTCTTGACTACAGCTTGCACACTACCTCCTTCCACAGTCACTGAGGCTGCTAACCAGACTACCCTAACTTTGGTAAGAGACTGGATGTGGCAGAATTTATGAAAAATTCCAAACCAAATAAGACAATGCAGCTACATGTTGGACTTACCTGAGCTCTTGTTGAGCAGCTGTAGAATCTAGTGTATCTTCCAGCTCTGTTTTCAGTGCTTCCAGCTCTTCTCCTAGATCCCGCTTCTGTTTTTCAGCTTTATTCCTGAATGCTCTCTCTGACTCCAGGTCTTCTTGCAGCTCAGTGATCTGGGATTCAAGTTCCCTGATCTTTTTCAGGGCCATGTTCTTCTGAGCTGCCTCTTCTTCCACCCTGTGTTCAACATAGGGTTGTGGTCAGAGCCAGATTTAAACCATATGTAAATTAATACCACCTGTCCTACCAAGAAAAAAAGCTGGTATCTGTCAGCTCTACAATATTACATTCAAACTTTGATCTGTATATTATCTACAAATTCTAAGTTCTATTTCCCAATACTTGAGAGAGCACGATTACTTACCTTAAAGAACGGGACAGAGAGAGACTGACAACAGAAGAAAGCAGAAGAGAAAGCACCATTTTACATTGGAAATTGGAGACTGTACTGAATAGATGAATATAGCAACTACCAGAAAGACAGTGTGTTGCCACTACTTTTTAACCCCATCTGAAATCTTACTGCTCAGCGAAACGTGTAAACTGCACATCACATTCATAGTCTAGCTCTGTACAGAGAACGTGGCAGTGAGCAGCAGCCAAAGAACTCTGATGCTGAGGACACAGATCTTAACAGTCCACAGGCTGAAATACAGCAGCCACAGATTCCACTTAGTCCCTATTCCAAAGTGACACAAGACAAGCAATACTTCCCAGCCTAGTGGGTACCTGAACCCTGCAGGTCAGGTTCTCACCTAGCTAAGGCTGCCTGCAGCTCCTCTTCCTTCTTGGCCAGCTGCATCTTGAGTTCTGCAATCTGAGCCTGCAGCTCAGCAATCTGGTCATGCAGATCACTGGAGTCCCCTTCAAGCTTTCGGCGAGTCTTTTCCAATTCTTGCCTCTGCTTTTCTTCACGTCGCAGACGTTCTGATGGAGATGGGGATACATTAAGTTACACAGACAACATATACTCAAAGAACGTACAAGCAGAGAAAATAAAGCTATTTAAGCAGTAAGGTTTTCCCTAATAATACAACTGTCCAAACTGTAGCTGGAATGCCTTATTCTGTCAGGATCTATACATGCAACTGCCCCCATAGTTTTCCCTCAAAATATATCTGAGCAATTTCCCTTCCCCTCATCTTACAGCCAAGCCTCCTTCCCCCCCTTTCACTGCAATAAACAATGCCAGTACAATACCAGTCTCTCCCAACACCCACACCACGTAGGCATAAGCGTTCATTAACTGATGCTGAACACAAGGTCTGCTCTCCCTTTACTGAAACTAAATAGGCTGGCTTCTGCTGTGTTAACCTGGGCAGCCTCCAGGTAAGTGCCTCCAGTCTGAAGTACTTGTGCAAACACAGTATCAGAAACAGCACTAACCCTGACAGATTGATGGTGCTGGAAATAGAAAAGTGGAGACGCTTCCACAGCAGGAGAAGAAAGAGAACCAGCCTCTCTTCTCCATTGGCCTGATGCTTTACAGAGAATTTTTATTTGGATCAAGGGCTCAGCTGACAAGGCACATAACCTTCAGCCAGCCACCAAACAGCTCTATCAAACTAATCAATAGCATACACGCTATAGACTAATTTTTAACCCCTCAGAAACCAAGAAGGACTAAAACTCTAGAAATGAAACTGCAGTTCAACAGATTTTAACAGATATCCTCCTAAAACTAAACAGGCAAGTCCTTTGGAGGATCTGCCTTTAAAAAAAAACAAAGCAAAACCAAACCAAACCATAAACCACCTTCAAGGTCTGTGATCATGGCCTCATGCTTATTCTTTAGTTTGGCTAAACTCTTAGATTTCTCCTCTTCTTCTGTCAGGTTTGTTGTAAACTCAGACATTCTGTCTTCCAACAGTTTCTTTTCCTGCAGAATTGAGAAGGCAGTGTCAAAGCAGTTGCTGGACTTACAGGAGATTTTTCCAGAGCTGACTGTGCTCAAGATGACACTCATGACATTGACTACTCCTGCTACAAAGGAACTTGGAAAAAAAGAAATCCTTTCAGGTTTACAGATAGTTTCAAGTAAATGGCTACATAAAGGTTTATATTTGATAGCCCTTTCAAAACTTAAAGGAAGCCTGTTGATGAATAACTTGGTATGGTTTGGCATAACAACGTATCAGAAAACATTTGCTCATGGATCTTTATTTAGTCAAGGCTATCTAAGTATCATACAATACTGACTTGTAAAGAATACAGGCAGGCAGCTAATTTCAAAAATCCAGGTCAGAGTTGTCCAAGACAAGACTGAATTCATCCCTAAGTTTTCCTGTAACATGGGAAAGGTCAGCCTTTGGTGAGTAGCTCCAGGAGAAACACCGGTGCATCTTTAGCCTATGTAGGGAAGCTGCAGGAATCTTACCTTAGCCAATTTGAGATTCTGGTCTTCCAGAACTATCACATCTTCTTCTAGTTTCTTCAGTTTGGCCTCTGTGGTCACTTTTTCTAGCTGCAACTTTTGCCTTGCACTTTCCTCTTCTTCAAGCTGCTCCTCTAGTTCCTTCACAACACCCACAGAAAAGCAAGGTATTTGTCAGTGCTGCTCACCAACCAGTGTAACAGCACAGAAGCAATACTAGAACCTGGAAAGTTCCTTTACCCTTCCTTTACAGTATTATTACGTATTATATATACTTTCCAGAAGTGACATCTATCATGACTTAATGAAACACACTGCACCCTAGCTAGCAAGTTTTCTAGCAAAATAAACAATGCTACTTTGCAAAGAATGCCACCGTTTCTAAATCCCCTGGCTTAAGCAAAGACTTGTCTAATTCTTCGACAAGCGGCCATCATCTTAGTCTTCAAGAATGAAACAGCTCATTCCAGCTGACTGACCGAAAGCCTCGGGCTCAGCACCAGACTCACTGTGTTCTATTGCTATTTCCACAAATGGATTTTTTATGCTTTTTTATTGTTGTTCTCTCTCTCTTGTTTCCCTCCAAGCTGAGACAAAAGAATCATCTAAACCTTACTATCCTCTTTAGTGACAAGAGACAGCATTCCTAAGGCATTACCTGGATGTTCTGCTGCATTTTCTTCTTTTCAGCCTGCAGATGTTGGCACCGTTCTTCTTCTTCCTCCACCCTTGCTTCCAGGTCATGACATATCTCTTCCAGTTCTTGTTTCTTGGCTGTCAGGCGGGCTCTTATCTCTTCAGCTTCAGCACAGAGTTCAGTTTCTGCTTGCAACTGTTCCTGCAGCTGCATCTTCTCTGCCATTAGCTACATTGGACACAAAGTCAGAAATAAGAGCAGCTCCAATTTACCAAAGTACTTAGCAATCTGTGTTCAGTGAAGTTACATGCTCCTCTGTTCCACAGTTACAGTCTTAATCATTGCAGCAGTCTCCTGCTGCTACTAAAAAGCTAAATATCAAAACATAGCTTTTAAGCATGTGCTCTCCTTCACAAACTGTCCACTGCAACTACAAATTGTTAGCCTTTGTCTAGTTTTCCCCTGCAAGAGTAACACAATTATCAGCCCTACAGAAACACAATCTTGCTGCCACCTTCTGCATTCCAAACAAAAAGGATCCCACTAACGATGAGGTTGAATTCAATGAGCTTCCTACAATATTCAGCCAAAGGAGACTGACTTCATGTAACAGCTACAGAAGGTAGATAGGTGGTCACTGTACAAAGTGACCTGCTAGAGGAACTAAGGTGGGAAGAAGGGCAAAGGAAATTGAACAAGATGGCAGCTGAGTCACACATTTCAACAAGTTGCTATCCTGCAGCTTGCCTATCAGACCAATAAAGCAAAGCAGGTGCTCTCAAGCAGCTGGCCAGGTAGAGAGAGAATTACTTTTACACACGAGATTTGCAGACTCACCTGGGCCTGGAAGGTCTCCATCTCACTCAGTCTATTTTCTGCAGCTAACTGCTTCTCTTTGACCTTTATTAGTTCTTCTTCCTTGGCCATCATCTCCTCTTCCTGTCTGCTTACTTGCAGAAGGGGCTTCACCTGAAAGGGAAACCCATGCAGTGAGACATGTATAAGGAACAAGAAAAACATGAAGAGATGTTCTTGTACTTGATAAGCATTGAATAAAACAATTTTCAATAAATGTCATATTTGAAAGACTGATCATTCATTTTGTTGTGAATACTGGGAGGATCATAGAGGACTAGTTATCATCTGCTCTGCCTATTAACACACTTTCTGCCTGCCCAGCTTTTCCTCCAGGACAGAGTGCGTCAGGAAAGGGTTGGGTAAATTCCAGACCCTTGAGGGCTCAGTTGTAATAGCAGGAGAATAAAAAAGTTGCCATACAGTGGGGAAATACACAGATAGGTCAATGTCATCTACCCAGACTTTTGTAAGGCCTTTGACAGTCTCCCACAATATCCTTCTCTCGAAACTGGAGAGATATGGATTTGATGGGTGGACTGTTTCATGGATGAGGAATTGGTTGGATAGTTGTATCCCGAGAGTAGCTGTCAATGGCTCAATGTCCAGATGGAGACTGGTGGTAAGTCAGGGATCCATATCTGGACCAGTACTCTTTAATTTTTTCATCCAGGACACATCCAGTGGGATTGAGTGTACCCTCAGCAAGTTTGCAGACACCACCAAGCTGAGTGGTGCGGCTGACACACCCAAGGTATGAAATGCCATCCAGAGGGACCTGGACAAGCTTAAAAAGTGGTTTCATGTGAACCTCATGAGCTTCAACAAGGCCAAGTGCAAGGTCCTGCAGCTGGACTGGGGCAGTCCTCTGTATCAGTACAGACTGTGGGATGAAAGGATTGAAAGCAGCCCTGTGGAAAAGGACTTGGGGGTACTGGTGGATGAAAAGCTGGACATGAGCTGGCAATATGCACTTGCAGCCCAGAAAGCCAACTGTATCCTGGGCTGCATCCAAAGTAGTGTGCCCAGCAGATTGAGGGAGGTGATTCTGCCCTTTTACTCTGCTCTGGTGAGTCCCCACCTGGAGTACTGCATCCAGCTCTGGAGCCCTCAGCACAGGAAAGACATGGACCTGTTGGAATGGGTCCAGAGGAGGGCCACAGAGATCAAGAGGGATGGAACACCTCTCCTATGAAGAAAGGCTGAGAGTTGGGGTTGTTCAGCCTGGAGAAGGATCCAGTGAGACCTTATGGCAGCCTTTCAGTAAAGGGGCCTATAACACAGGGACAAACTTTTTAAGCTGGGCCTGTTGCAACAGGACAAGGAGCAATGGTTTTAAAAGTAAGAGGGTAGATTTAAACTAGATAGAAGGAATTTTTTACAAGGGTAGGGAAACACTGGAAGAGATTGCCCAGAGAGGTGGTAGATTCCTCATCCCTGGAAGCGTTCAAAGTTAGGCTGGACAGGGCTCTGAGCAACCCGATCTAGTTGAAGATGTCCCTGTTTGTTGCAGCCAGGAGGTGGACTAGGTGACCTTTAAAAATCCCTTCCAACCCAAACTATTCTATGATTCCATGAAAAAAAACCCCGAACACCACCCATCTCTGTGCTCTCCCATCAAAAACACTTACAAATAATTTCATAGGAAAGAAGTTTAAATTCTGCTCTCAACTCTTTTAGCTGCAAAGTCTCATGGCTAAAATGCAAGAAATCCCACACATTTAGAAGACACGATTTCTTCATGTGTTCATTGTCTTTATAAAGGTAAAATATCTACAAGTCTTAACAGCAAGATCAGACCTCAGCGCTCTTCCTTTGCACTTACAACCCTGGAGAAAAGAGATGGCAAGCCATCCCCATATTAACAATTTTTGTCTAGCTAAATTGAGTAGCCACGTAGTAAATGACTCTTTGAAGTACCATACCACCAAAGGAAGTGATCCTCTTACTCTTCTTAGGCATAAAGCATTCAAAGATTACTTCTGCTTTTCCACATTACTTGAATATAGCTTTGCACATGATTTATGCAGGCATACTGCACAGCTATCAAATATTCTCTGCCTAAATCAATCAACGTGTAACTGCAAACCTGCCCAATTGTGGAGGAAGTGGTTTGGGGGCTCTGGTTCAACCTGAGAAGCTGAAACTGCAACCAAACTGTCAAAATTGCAAAGGGAAAAATTATTACCTTGGTGAACAACCTCCACCATTGCCAGTTCCGCAGTTTCAAATAGGCAGCGCAATTCCTCTGAAGCACTTTCATGGCTGTCAGTTGCTGCTGGCGTTTGGCAAAGGCTCTGCAAGGTAAGTGGAAGTCAGACAAAAGGAACCCACAGCAACACACAATTCTCTCCACTAAGCCCTTTCTCAGATAACTCTACGTTTTTACTTTACAAGATTCCTTCCTAAAAAAACAGCAAAATTTCCAGTGAACATCCTCTATCTTTTTCAAGTTTTTTTCTGCTCAGGTAAGGATTTTTTTTTTCCTTTATTCAATTCCCTATTTAATGAAGTTTTTCCCTAATATCATCTAATCCATAAAGCCTCACTCTTAATTTCAAAAAAGGGAGATTGGTAACACACGTGGGTTTTCTGCCAATCTGACAGATATTTTTGGTTTTAGAACTGTATCATTTGCAGTCCTACCCAATAACTTCAGAGAAATCCTATACCTCCTGGATCAGTACCATACTAAGACTTTTTCATTTGCACACTTGCAGTTTGAGCATTTCTGTCAAAATCTTTGCCTGCTGTGTAGTATTACTACAGAAAGAAGAGACTTTACTGCTCTGGTAGTATGTGGGATAGCAGCACACCGAGTTTCTTGCAGGTGCCAGAAGTCTGGCATTACAGAGATCAGAAAACTCTAAAACACCTTCAACAACAAATAAATCATAGCCTTTCTGACAAAAAATAACTTCCAGTCAGCTTTTCTAAAGAAGAAACTTGTACCTGAATGGGAAAAACGTACATTTTTATGATGTACTTTACAAAATATGGTCCTTACTTTCTGGCCAGGTAGCCTCTGCAGCATGCTTGGAAGCCAATAATGACATCTGTGATCTTCAGATCTCTCTCTTCTTCAAGATGAGCAAGGACTCCAGCTCTAAAAAACACTTTACTCTGTCCAATTCGGTAAAGGTTTGAATCCAGCTCCAATGCTTTGATCTAAAATGAGAGAAGCATTCATCTCATGCAAAGGCTGCTTCACGTGAAACATCACAAAATGTATTTATGTTTCATGGCTGTAAGACACCCGCTCCCTACAAGGAGCCACCTAGGCCAACCAAAGTTCCTAGCTCAAATAAGTCCTGTCCCAATTAAAGGAGTTGGAGGTCAGCCAAGCACAGCATGAAAAGGAGGTAACCAGAGACAGAAAATATGATAGAAAGCATTGTTTAATACACTACATCAAGTACTCAGAACTACAAGGATGCTGTGAGGAACATATGCCAGTCCCAAGAGCCCTCTTCCTTTCCTAAAGGAAAAACATCTGTTGATCCTTCCTATTTATTTTTTCCCAGTCCTAACCTTTGTCAGAAAAAGGCCCCCCAGCCAACTTTCCTGTCCTTTAAAGGATTTGCTTATACTAGTTAAAGTAGTATACCTTATTCCTCTTCAGAAAGAAAAAATAGGAATCCCTTACAGCCAAATTCAATTCAGTCTCCCCTAGTCTTCAAGCTACAGAGCCAAAGCTTTCCCTCTGAAGCAGGCAATCCTGCAGAAATTAATTGGAGCCTTCATTGAAAGCATCTGTCATCAGCAGGCTGTTACAAAGAGTTTGTTGAAGCTCATACTTTAAGTATAAGGTAAAGATAACATTAATGCTTCTAAGCATTTTGATTTCAGGAATACTGCTGGAATCTCAAAGTATATGCATCTGTGGAAACAAAGATCCTCTTTGCCTAGGATTATTGAACCCCATGCTAGCCAGAAGCCTCCATCTGCAAAGCCAAAAGAAAACTTTTTGCACCCTCCTCCTACCAAACAAAACACTTGACTTTGGAATTTCAGTCTGTGAGTACAAGACATATTTAACATGCACAACTCTGATTTCCAAACCACACCCATAAAGTTTATTCTATTCAAGTAGAGTTTCTGGGATGTCTTACCATCAGTACACAAGCCTGCTTCCCATCCATAAATCCTTTGGGAATTGCATTTGGAGTTAAGATTTCGTATCTGAAAAGGAGAAAGCATTTGAAAAGGAGAAAGTATTAGACTAGTTACACAAGTATATTTGAAAACAACAACAAACAAACAGGGGAAAAAAAAAAATCAGTAATGCATTCCTACACCACTATGAGTTTGACAGTTTACGGTCTCATTAGAGAAAAGAAAATGCATCTCCAGACAGAGTATGAAGCAGTCTTAGACGGGGTTCTCTGTGCCTCACCTTAAATACACGCTTAGCAGAGAAGTCAAAGATGCTTTCAAGAGGCTTTGTGCCATCAAATATAAAGGGACAGATGTGCTGCCTTTGAAAAGAGTGGCAATCTAGTTGCAATAAAATGCTTTAATTTGTGCACTTATGTCTGTCTTAACTTTGCCAGGATAAAGACTGATTCAGATTCTTTTCTAGGCCTTACCTTTGTCTGAATTCCTGGAACACAACTCTGTTGGGGAAACCTTGACGACAAATACGAATTCCCTCCAGCACTCCATTACAGCGAAGCTGGTCAAGGACCAAGTGGGGATCTAGTTTTCCAGCCTAGTGAGGAAAAAGTACACTTTATAAATACCACAAAGCTTTTACAAAAGGGGCGTCCCCCTGTTTTTTGTAAAGCAGCCAGTCCTCTCTTTTCCAGCTAGAAGCAATTGAAAGTTTTTATGCTATCTTAAGAAGAACTGCAAAGATTGGTCTCCAAAACATTGGTAACTACAGTTATTTAGGATGACCTTAAAAAGATATCCTGAGAATACAGGACATTTTTAAGATCTCTTGCAAACCCTGACAAAGAGAGCAACCCAGCCACATGCCCCAAAGAAGCCCATGTAAGACTGCACAGGCTGTACTGTCTTTACCTTCTTCTCATGGTTGGGGATAATGCAACGGACGAAGTTTGGGTTGGTGTTCCTCAAGGTAGCCATCAGTTTAGCCAGCTGTTCTTTATAGAGCTGTCCCACTGTTCGGAACATACCCTTCCTGGTTTTAAAGGCCCCTGGCAATGCTGTATCTGACATACCAGCTACCTGATCCAGCCCAACAATACGGTCAACTAGAGAGAGCACAAGAAAGGGTGTTAAAATTCTTCCACAGAGGAAGCACTGGAATGTACAAAGAACATCTGGGAAGAACAGGATGAGAGGAGCTGCAGGATCCTTTTTGCTTCATCTCTACACAGATGTTGACTCCTGTACAGAATTTGTGCAGGGATAGGAGCAGGAAGGAAAAAAAAAGCAACAGCTCACTACAGGAAGTTTGAGCGATGGAGACAAACTTACTCCCAAACATATTCTACTGATGCTCTGGATAGCAGCTCTGGAAAAGCAATCTAGAAGTGAGTTTCAGATGCTTCTACTTGCTTAGGTTACAATGAAAAACAACAGATCAAGAGCTCTAGCTGCTAGCCCAGCAGAGTCAACTATTAGTTAACTCTGACCCAGAAGGGGCCACAGTTAAAGAGAAAAAGCCCAGCTTCACTCTTGCATTACAGGCAGAACGGCCATGACCGGTGATCAGAAAAGCCACATCTACTTTAAACTGAGCAAACATGGTAAAAGGCATGATAGAAACCAAACCTCAAGATACCACTGTTTGAGTCATTTTTAGAGTACAAGTATTCTATGACAGCATTCTATGACAGAGACATGAACAATACCACTAGGAGAAACTCAGAATCCCTTGCCCCAACAGTTTCTCCACTATGCCACAGTGACATCCAAGCACTGATGAAGCTATCACCTTGATGTGTGGACTCCACAGATCCTTTTTTTCAACAGAAGCCAGCTTGATCTGAGAGTAGCAGGGGCAAGAAGAAACTAAAGCATTACTTTTTCCCTTTGCTCTTCTTCATGGAAATAAAAATCCATCCACACAACCAAATCACTGCAATTTTCCACACCCCTAGTACATTTTTATTAAGGGCTTCAAGCTACTACTTCACTTTATCTCTAGTGGTTGGCTGATGCCTACTCAGGCTTCCCAATCTTCACTTCAGAAAAATATATCAACTTGTGGTCAACTGGCTTCTGATTAAAAAACCACAACTAAGAGAAACCCCTACAAAAGAAACAAGAAAGGATATCCTGATTTACAGCTAGTATTAGTTTAGAACTGCTCACTTCTAGAGCAGCTGTTAGAATAGGGTCAAGGTTGTCTTATCAGAAAGAAAAGAAGGTTATGTTACTAGATGACATCACAGAGAAATCCACAGAAGAGTGTCCCAGATTGCAGCTGGAACAATCTTGGGCTCTGCAATCTACATCAAGATAGCAAAAAGGACAGTCGTTTGCAACAGAAGATCCAGCTAGGAACAATAAATGAGAACTGATAAGCTGTTATTCAGTTGACATTTCAAGTCCAAAAGGAGTCACACACAGCAAAGGTCTTGTTAGGCACAACTTGCTGATGGCCGTTTTTCATGCACAAGTACAAGTTCCTTCGCCAAACTTTCTTTTAAATAATCAGCAGCTGAAGTCAAATCCCAATACTAGAATTAATGTTAAACTGAATTTCAGTTTAAATGCAGTCTCAGAAATCTTCCCTCCAAACCTTGCAAGAAATATAGCCTTACTAGCTCTATGGTCAAACAGTTGACAGGGATTTGCTTCTAGCTGTCCCTATGCAAGTCTTGCAAGAGCAACCTTTAGCACCTGAATATGTCCATATTTTTCTTGTATCCACTTGCAAGATGAGTTTTGCTTTTGGTTTAAAGTCTGTGAGGAGCTACTAGCACAAAGCAGAGGAAATGAACAAGAAAGACAAGCAGGTATGACAAAGGGACAAAGAGAAGTTAACGGAAGCATTTCTTGCATGGCTCTAGGATGCATTACACACATGACAAGACAGCTGGGTTTCTCAGTCACCTGGTTCTAGATGAAGAATAGGAAAGTGTTGATAGAAATAGGCTCTCTGAACGTTCTGCATCTCTGTAACAGACAGAGACGTCAAAGAAAACCCACCGCAGAAAGTGACAGCAACAGTAAGACTCAAAAGCAGATAAAACCAGAGAAGAGTAAAATACTGAACGCTGCAGAAAGAACACACTAGTTGCAGGACTGAAAACAGATTCAACCTCAGATCCTGTGTTTGCAGCTATGCAAGCTGCTGGGACATAATGGTGCATTTATATTTTATCCTGGTATGCTTGGTTTCAAGAAATAATTGCTATATACGCAGCAAGCTTAACCTAAGTTGACGTAAGTGAACCTTTCTCTTGAGTTACAATGAACTTTTAATGAAATACCATGACCTAAGCAAAGGATGTTCTAGATAATGCTCATCTTGGTGGTTTAGTCTTCAGGGAAAAAAGCAACACAGCTCACCACAGACTTTTGATGATCAAACTCTTCCACATAAAACAGGAGAAAAAAAAACCAAAACAAAGAGATTAAGTTTAATTACATACCATCTTTCCACAGCTCAGACACAAACTTATCCGATGACTGGTGGAGAAGAGTAGCAATGTTATCATTCAGTGGATCCATGTTCTTCATCAACCATTCATCCGCTTTATAATCCACCTGGAGAAGATAAACACATCAAGAAACTTGGGGGGGGGATTTTCTGCAGCACAAGATGCAACAAGATCCTGCAAAGTCTATAAAAGCAGCACTGAGGTTTGCACAATCAGCAACAGATTACCTAATCACTCTCGGATTTGCCATCTAAGCAAGCATACCTACAAATTTCAAACCCTAACAGACAGCTGCATGTTCTGTTCTGTCAGTAAGGGAATGGATTTGCAATGCCAGTTTGCACCACCCACAGTGTAACACAAAAAACAACTGCATCATCATTTTTGGTGATGAAGTCTTGATGCAAGACTTCAGAAGCATTTTTGAAAAGTACCTTCAATCTCACCAGGTTACAGAGAACAATTTAAACTGGTGTCTGTTTGACCTGTCTTCAACTATAAAAATAACAATTTGCAGGTAAATACCCTTAGGCCCTGTAACGTCCACAGCAATGGAACGACCTCATGAAATCTTCCACTGGTTTCCCATAGGCAGCCGTTTTGGTAAGTAGCCATTTCTAAGCAGCAGTGGTTATACATTAGAAAATCAAGCAGACATCCCAACGTTCACGTTCTAGCTACTAATTCTTTACCTTGCCAGCATAATGTATAATACAGAAGTCAGCTTTGTCTTTCAGCTGTTTTGGCTTCTGAAATTTGGGGTGAGTGCCTTGTTCTTGTACAACTTTTTCCACAAAGCTTTTGTCTGTTGCTTTTGGGAACCAGCACTCTTCATCCAGCAGGGCCAGTATACCAGGAGGACCAGCCTTAAAGAAGGGAAATATCAAAACATCATTAAACACATGACTGCACAATTCATTAACACCTTTAGATGGCTAGAGATATAAAGGGTACCTAAGCCTGATCCCCATCACGTTCACCTGCTATGTGGTATCCGTTCAACTATTTCTATGCTAATAGAAATTGTTAACAATTCTTCAAAATCCTCATCTGAATTCTTAACATTTTACGAAAAGGTCTCTTCCATCATATTTGTCTAGGTTATTTGACATGGGGGAAAAAATGTTTTTAATAGAAGGAATACTATCACACTGTTCTCCAAATATTCAGGTATCTAAATGCAGAAGACCACAGCACAGTATTTCACAAACTAGTCCTTACTATTGGAACATCTACTATGAAATCTATACATATTCAAGTTTCATTAGAACAGAAGGAAAGCAACAGAGATTCACAGCTTCTCACCACACAGTTAAGTAAGGAGGTTCACACTACTTATGGTAAACGACGCATACATCTAGCACCACGTAGATCTACACAAATAAAAACAATCCTGTGAGAGGAAAAAGTGGCTGACTATATCTATTTTCATGCAGTACTTCCTACAGAACCGATACTAACAGACTTATTGGTGACACATTCAAAGAGGGAACTGTTCGCTTCTGCTTCCAAATATACTTCTAAACATAAACATACTTCTAAACACAGTAGAGGATTCCAAAAGCTAGAAAGCTAATTTCCAGTTTATGTCCTCAATGACAAAATTAGTGCAGCCATCTCTTGCTACTCGATGGTAGAAGAACAACAAGCTTACCGGCTTCTCTATGAGGTCAATGCAGGGCTGCAGGTCCAAGCCAAAGTCAATGAAATTCCACTCTATGCCCTCCCTCTGGTACTCCTCTTGCTCCAGAATGAACATGGTGTGGTTAAAGAGCTGCTGCAACTTTTCATTTGTGTAGTTAATACACAACTGCTCAAAGGAGTTCAGCTAATGAAGAAAAAGGTAGAAAGATGTTTGAACAGTGGTTTTTGAAGACACACCTACTATTCTCTTAGCGTGAAAGATCACATCTATAGTTCAGGAATTTAAGTTTGTGCTCTGCATGGGGTGGGGAGCCCTTTGTCAAAATCTCCATTTGCTTACGAACTGCCTTTCCTGTCACATGCCATTGCCTCACTGCTTCAATCCCTAGAGAATTCATATACACTGTTCCTCAGACTTTGCAAAAGAATGTTTAGTTGTAAACAAAAGAATAATTACTACAGCTACTTAACCTGGGAATAGAAAAGATTTTCTCACAAACTCAGAGCTGGCAAGTGCTCTTCATAGGAAGGGGAAGGAACAGAAGCCCAAAGACAAACTCCTAAAAGCATGTGGACTGGAAAGTCCCCTTTTAATCCTCATATATAAAATCAGAGCAAGGAAAGCAAGGGAAAATTCTTCAACATCTCCAGATTTCTTCAAACTGTAAGGACAAGGTTAATAACCACCCACAGTGCATTTTCATGTTAGACCACGCTAAATACAATGCAGCTGTGAAAGAGAACGGTCCCGTTCTACTTCCTCCACGTTTCAGAAATTCCATGTATTTCCACTCCCCTCCTTTTCATGAGATTCAGCAACCATGAAACCAAAGGTAGACTAATCTGAGAGGGGAGAGGAAAAAAACAACCAGCCCTCAACTTTTCCATGTCTTAATTTTCCAATTGGTCCAATTCACTTCGCAGCTGCACAAGAGTTAGATCCAGCATAACAAAGGTTGATAACAGCTGCCTGTCTGGGATAATGGCAGGATAGTTCTTTTCTGATGGCAGCCTATGGCTGCTTCAGACTAAGTATAATGCAAATCCACATTCTAAAATTGTTGTTTCAGAGACATAAAGGTTTGGCCTGACAGTTCACTGCCACCTACAGAGGGAGCTCCCACTTCCTCTCTTTTTCCATCTCTCAACTTTATTTCCACTGTTCCTATCCTACATTTATCTTGCATCAGTTTTTATGCTCAGATTCCCCTTTGCAGACTGATTCAATTACAAAACACCCTAAGAAAATATTTTCCCCAGGGCCAGAGAGGTGAACAGCACAAGCAGTTGCAGCCAGGAGCAGCAGAGGGGAAAAGGAGCAAGTTCAATCCTTTTCTGCACCAAACCGCTGCTGTTAAATCTAACTGCATGTGAAACCACAATCTGATCCCTGATTTTCAGGTTTCTTTAAGAAAGGAGCATGTATAGGTCAATTTATATTGGATCTGATTTGGTCTACCATGTCTTTGTTTTTTCCAAAATTCATCAGTAGGAAGACAAAACTATCTCTAACAATTTTTAACGACACTAACAGATTTTTAATGACACTAACAGATTTCAGCAGATCATCCCTTAAATGTTTTGGGACAGACTAACGGGACATGAAATTTTAAGTCCAGTGGTGATCCGTAACTCTACACACTTTAAAAAAAATTTTTGTAGGTTAGCAAACTCTTAAAACTGTGAGCTATAAAGATTCAAGAACATCTCAAACTGTGAAATTAAAATAATTCTAATGCACAGGACAAAAAGCATGTAAGCACCAAAATATACCGCAATGAGAACACATGTGCAGAATATGTCAAATACTAACAAATGAACCACTTATCTGACAGTTCACATCAGCAGAGATCTCAAGTAACAAAAGTAGAATCCTTTCCAAAATTATACACTGTTCTCTTCCAGTTTTAAAGTGATTTCCTTCAGCAGTCTTTGCTCCATGATAAAAAGAGTACAAGGACCTGATATCCCCTTACCTCAAAAATCTCAAAACCAGCAATGTCAAGGATTCCAATGAAGGATGCACCCTGTCGCTTGGTCTTATCCAATGCCTTGTTGATACGCATAACCAGCCACCGGAACATACGCTCATACGTGGCTTTAGCCAGCGCTTCAATGGCAAAGTCAGCCTAAAGAGAAAAGGCAAAGATCAAGAGTTAGGTTAGAATCTAAAGAAAGGCACAGATTACACAGTTTTGGCATCTAATGGCCCAACTGCAGTCTGATTTTCCCTCTACCACCAAACTCACTGAACAAGGCTAATTTCAAAATTTATTCCCGCTGAAAAGTAGTGCAATACTCCACAAACAAGAGCAAAGAATCTGTCTTACTAAATTAGTGTGTCAAAGCCAAATTTCAGGATCCTGCCTGCTGGAGAAAGCAATGCCTGGTATTCAAGAAAAAAATCATGCCCAGTGACCTCCACAGACTATAGTAACATAGCAGGTTTCACAGGCCTAAAGAAAAGCGTTTACATTCTTTTGTAATTTTGGATTTGTGAAGCCAAATCCCTCCCTCCCATGCCACTACCCTACCTGGGATTGACAAAAAAAAGTACTATGTGTAGTAAGAAATTAAAAATCAAAATGGAAAGGCAGAATGGAAAAGCAGCCCGTGACTATTTCTAGACTTCACTCTCTTCCTAAACCCTTCCATGCTATGGGGGCATGTTTATTCGCACTGAGAACAAGGACGTGTTAATAAAGAAGCTGTGCAGCGAGTACCCACAGGGGCTTTGCCCCATTCAGGACCCTACTAGCTCCTAGGTCAGGTTTCAATTAGGGCACAACCTGATTCAAGAGTGTTACAAAATTTCAAGGCTGAGCAGCAAATTCTTCCACCCTAGTAACTGACCTACTCAAAAATAGTGCTCTTTGTATTATAGCAGCTTGAAAATGTCACCCGTGGATACAGCACTGAAGGATCTTACTCCCTTGGGACAGCCAGTTGCCAAAATTAGGGAAATTACATTCTCTTGCAATATGCACGCTACAGTATTCAAGTGTGGTTGCCATACATTGCATATGTCATAAAGTCATAAAGATGGTTATTAAATGCTACAAAACCCTCTAATACATTTATTAGCTTTGTGGCGGCAAGATAAAAGACTAAAGTACTTGTTCAATTTTACAAAATGCTTACCTGCTCTTTGGTCTGAGCTTTCTGGACATAATCTCGCCCAACTTTGATGCGAGGAGTCAGGATACCTCTAGTGAAATCTGTCACATTGATACCCAAGAGGTGAGACACTTTCTGAGCAGCTAAAGATGGTAAAAGGAAACAAAGAGATTAATGTTCATTTTTCTCACAGAAGGCAAAAGAAAAAGAAAAACATTCCTGCAACTGCCTTCCCAAAAGTCACAGAACAGCTTATAAAAATATTAAATGAAGAACAGGTTGGTGAGACAAAGATATCTTCAAAACCAAAAAATCCCCCAAAACCCTCTTGCAATGCATACTACGGGTTATTGAGAAGCCACGAAATTAAAAGAACACTCTCATACAACTAAGTAATAACACAGAAGCTTTAGAAAGTTCATTGTAATTTAAAGATATGTCAAGTAATGGATTTCTGAAGCTAACTGTTCTGTCTTCAGCTACTGATTAGTCTTTGAGGCAACTCTGTATTTCAGATTCAAGATTCAAACCCCAAATGGTTTATTCTCCTCCCTAAACGTCTATTTAGAGGGTATTTTCCATCATAATAATTGCCAAAAATATAAAACCTTAAAGATAAATTAACAGCTTCTTACATTTCTGCAGTATATCGATAATGAAGGTCTAAGAGTTAAGTCTTCCAACAGATAGCTTTCTTATCACGTGAAACAGTGTAATATTTACACACGTAACAATGGGCAGTGCAATTAAAACACATACACATACTTTATACCCACCACAAAACTACGCACCTTACTCTTACAGTCACATGTCTACCTACAGAGTCAGCAAAGAACATTCCCTGAAGCCTGATAACGTAGGTTTGCAGAAGCAATCATTCCTAGCTTGGTTAAAAGACACACACACTACATATTCCAGTAGAGTAATCTTTTTCATCTGGTCATCCCATGCACTTCCTGCCTAGCCCTGTCACAGGAACACTGCCGCGTTCCTGCCTATGGGTGGCTGCACATGCACGCCTGGCAACACAGCGCGTATTTCTGTGAAGGAGCACATCAGCTCCTTTGTTAAATAATTCACCGTATAGGAAAACAAGACTCCAGTATTCCCTACGTACTGTAACATATTCTGCTACTTGCAAGAAGCTTCTGTAGGCTTTTCTCTGCATTTTTCTTTGTGGGGAGGAAGGAAGAAGATTGCTTACCTGTATTGTCTGGCATAGAGGCTTGGTCTGTATTACGCTCCTTCTTGAAGACTATGTTGCCAAGTTGAAGAACACCTGAGATAACCTTCAGGAGACCTTTTAAAATAATAATTACAGCTTAGTGTCAGACATCACCAAAAGCCCTGATACATCGCAGTCACCTTTCCTGACATGGCTAAGAGGCCCTTCTCAACATCCCAAAGATCTTTATGGAATCTGGAAAAACAACGCACAGGTAATTCCTCTATATGACTCCCATTCAGGACACAGGACTTGCCCTGTCCCTCCTATGCAAACTACACAGCCTGGCAATTTACCTGTTCTCAACATTGTTACAGTGAAGTGGGAGACAGGACTGAACGTAACATGCCACCCTACAACATATATATTTTCTGATAAAAAGTTTGTTCTCTGTTAGAGGGCCAAAATTCACTCAATGAATTCAATATTCAAATTTCCTCAATGACTACTGTTTAACACAGGAAAGAGACAGTTATTAAGAGTACAAACCAATTAAGAGAAGGAAGATTTTGTCCCTTAAACCCTGTACCACTTTCAGCTCCCTGACCAAAGTCTGTAGTCCATACAGACATATAACGTATGAAGGGCAGCAGGATGTGGGCGAAAGTGCCTGCACCGTAACTGTTACTAATTACATGCTGAAGCACCCCACCCATTGCTAATGGTATATTCATACTCTTTGAATGGTGCACGTAATAAGAGCAGCATCAGACACTAGGAGAGGAATGACATTTTTCAATGCCATTGCATCGATACAGTTTTCACTGTGTATCAATCAAAGCTCACTGCATAAGAGCTTCTAGTACTCTTGAGTAAAGGAAACTGCAAATGCAAAGGGAATCTTGTACCGAAGTTATTTCATTCCCTAGTTTCTACCTGTTGTGCTGGTTTTAGCTGGGATGCAGTTAATTTTCTTCATAGTAGCTAGTATGGGCTATGTTTTGGATTTGTGGTGAAAGCAGTGTTGATAACACTGCTGAGCAGAGCTCACACAGAGCCAAGGCCTTTTCTGCCTCTCACCCCACCCGTGAGCATGGGGGTGCACAAGATGTTGCGAGGGGACACAGCTGGGACAGCTGATGCCAGCTGACCAAAGGGATATTCCATACCACGACATCATGCTCAGCATATAAAGCTGGGGGAAAAAGAAGGAAAGGAGGGACATTTGGAGTTATGGCATTTGTCTTCCCAAGTGACCACTAGGCATGACGGAGCCCGGCTTTCCTGCAGATGGCTGAATACCCACCTGTCAATGGGCAGTGGTGAATTAATTCCTTATTTTGCTTGCTTGTGCACACAGCTTTTGCTTACTTAAACTGTCTTTATCTCAACCCATGAATGTTGTCACTTTTACCCTTCTGTTTTTCCCTCCATTCCACTGGGGGCAGGCAATGCAGAGAAGTGAGCAAGTGGTTATGTGATGCTTAGCTGCCAGCAGAGGTTAAATCATGACACTTGCAGAAACATTTATTTTAAAACAACATCTTTGATAGCAGAGTGAACAAAGGCTCTATATATGCTACATGAGGACTAACAGAAAAGAAACACATAAGTTCCTAGTGGCATGTTATGAAATCCAGTGGTTTGGTAGCTGAATCTGGAATCCTGATAATTGGATAGACGGCTTACTTGTATGTTGTCTCAAATTAAGATAGTCAGCTTTTAGACTTTACATCAAAACTAAGTAAACCTACCATATAGCCAGCTACTGTATGTAATTATTCTGAAGAGCCTATAAGGAACATGAATGCCCTTCACACTTCGAACCGCAAATGCAAAACACTAAAGCTATCTTTGCTGTAGTGGCTGGAACCAATTTATCATCTACGTGACAGCAAAGATATGCCCTAGAGCATACATTAAAAACCCAACTCAAAAACCTGAGCACAGAAGGACATCCTGACAATAAATTATGCTGCTAATTCTTTTATTCGGTTTAGGCAAATTTCTCTTCACCTCTATACAGCAATTTCAGTCTCAGATGATTCAGGATATCAAGAAGTATATTAAACTGCGGATGACAACAGCATGGATTTATAGCAGTCTGGACCGGGAAGAGCAATAGGTAAGGCACAGGCACATATTCCCTACAGCCTCAGGGCTGCAGCTTCCATCAGAGGAGGTGATGACCTCAAATCACCACAGATGCCTGCTTCAGTGTAGAGAAAAAACAGTCCTAGTTTTATGAGACCTTACACATTTAGAAACCGAGATTTTGCGAAAACACTGGTTCCCAATCACTGAAGCAGATCATGAATGAGACAGCACAGAGCTCTGGTGAATACATATCACTGCACTTTGTGCTGGCTGTATGCAATTCTAGCTTCACTTTCATGGTACTGTGCTCCCAGAATCAGACAATATTAATTTCTGATCAGCAGTTCAGTGTTAAGCTGGAAAGAAAGGCACTATGACCAGGCCATTCTCAAAGTACTAATCCAGCAGTGGTTGGATTAGATACTTTAAAGCCACTGCTTAGGGATAGGGGGAGCACACAAGCCATGCATTGCACAAGAGAATGAGAGGATTCTTGTATCTTGGATATGTTATTCATAACCTGGATATACAGCCCTCATATTGGAAACAAAAACAGCAAGCAGAAGCATGTTTTCATTAGCTGCTTGACTTGTAACCTTAACTGTATAAACTGAAACTGTGCTGGTAGATCCTGAGGTGGGTCACTCCAAAGCTACTAAGTTTATTATTTGTACACTGTTCACTTGGGGGGGGGGGGGAGGTGCAGCATGGGAATGGACACCAGGCAAAACAAACCCAACAAAAAACCCAAAACAAATAAACAAAAAAGAACCCCAGAACAAAAAAGCTTTAGAGATGTATGATCTCTTCCCTCTGTCATTTCCTTGCATTTTCAAGCCCTTCATAGGATTCATACCTATCTGCTCCTCATCTGGGATGCCCATGATCTTCATTGCCTCCATGGTCTCCTGAAACATATCTTTGTCTTGCTGACCCGGGATTGTAACATGCCCATTGGAAAGGAAGCGGTATTTGTTGTAAGGCTCCAGTAGCAGATCAGCTTAGGAAAGAATTGAGAAAGAAGTTACTATAGCTTTTTTTTTTTTTTTTTTTACTAGACAAACTACCACCAAGACCAAATTTCTGACTTGCATATGCTAGCAGGTGCTGTATGAATTTAAGATTAAGCCCAGTTTTACCGCAGGCTGAATATTTAATGTATTTTAGACAAACCTGGAGGTTTTCTGCCTCATTTCTTTTTATTCCCTCCTCTGGACTACTCTACCAAAGCAATGTCAATCATCATTATGCCCTAAGTCTGTAAGAAGCAGGGATTAACTCGGAAGTAAATTTGCCTTTAATTTCAGGCAACTCATTTGTTTCAAGTCAGGTGAAAGTTAATACATAGGTCTTGAAACTGCAGCAACTATGAGAAAAGTCCTGTCCTTCTGTCCTTCCCCCAGATCAAATCTGCAGCTCTTCCACACCATGGATTCTAATTACTAGGCTGAAGTATTAAAGCTAGGTGCAGTAGGATCCTAGACTTCTAGAGCTGCTTAGGTGCTAGCAGCTTTGCTCAATTCAGTTAAACAGTGAGTACATTGCAGTAGGACCCTTCCTGCGCTAAAAAAAGTTTACATAATGCAAGACAAGACTAAACAAGGGACAGTAATTTAGATAAGGAAGGGTGTAGAGTCATTGCTGGCAAGGAGACAAGTGCAGGAAGGAACCAGAGAAGGAAGTTTTCAGAAACAGAGAAGTGCAGGGGGAGGGCAGAGGGAAGTATGAGTGTGTAAAAGAAGTGAAGTAGGGGTGACCGTATCTAAAAGGCAGAGACAAGACACTGTGAAGGAACAGGTCCTAGCCTGCAAGTGTTTTGGACCCTCTGTCATTGCGATGAGGGAACCCCATAACCACAACAAAGTCACACTTACTCTTCAAATGCTCCCCAGCCCCAGATAGCAGGTAGTAAAAGATGTGGAAGGTTCTCTCCTCTTTGGCTTGACGAATTGCACGTGACTTCTCCAGCAGATCTGCAGAGAGTCAAGGCATATGGCAGGGCGTACAAATCACCTCTTATTCCATGGCAGGAGAAAAATCTCCTGATGTACTACTACCTGATGTTCTTCTCGTGCCGTTAACAGGGGTATTGATATAGCAATCATTACCAGTCAACAACCCACTGAGCTTCAGGTCTCAGTTCTGCCAGCCTCCGAACCATGGCTATGATAAGAGAGACTTAACTGATTAAAAAAACCCAGAAAAACAGTGGCCATCCATCCCCTATTTGCCTTGGGCAGAAGTGAGAACAGCTTACAAAATTCCAAAGTTATTCATCTTATCGTAGTTTATGCTTCCATTTCAGCCTCCTGAAGTTAGAATTCATTCATTCAGAAAAGGTTTCCATCACGATCAAAAGATCACAAAATACTATATGAAGAAACAGGAGACTGCAACAGTAATCTTGCTAAGTGCTTCCTACCATTTTCTCAATGTGACAGTCAATTGTGAGCAGACTGCGAGTACCATTACCGCCACTTCTATAGCCTTTAACTTTTCCTTTTAAGTGGTTACAGAAAGGATACAGGTCTCAATATTAGCTCCGACAATGTAGCCGTTGACATCAAAGTTGATTCTGATGAATTTGCCCTAAGAGGAAGATAATAGCATTAAAATTAGCATTCAGTGGTTAACAGGAGTAAGCAGCAAAGGTAACCTTCTCTATTTAATTCAGGAAATTCAGAACAGGTCAGACAGGTTTTAGGCAAAACATAAGGTCAGCCAATAGGCAATGCCTACTGATCACACCAGCGATTTAACAAACAAGGCACTGCTTTCAGACATTTCTGACATTCAGAGAGCCTATAATTCAAATTCATCAAGTTTCAACCTAGATTTCCCATAACCAAGGTCCCTTCAGTTTCATGTGCTATATGACCTAAACAGCTCCATCTTCCTCAATGTCAGCTTCAACCATTTTCACTTAGTTTCAGCTCTAGGTCCCTCATCTGCCCCTCAGACACTGTCTGTTGCTCTCCAAAGCAATCAAAACAAGGACCAGTATTTGCTCTCCAGGATAAAACTGACTGTAATAAACTTACACAAAAAATTGGTATAGATGATCCTTGTGCAGAGTCAGGTTCATTCATTCCAGAGACCTATCAGGCCTATTCTGGATAATTCATGGAATGAAACTCACTTCCCAGATTAACGTGAAGGAAGTCACTTGCAGACAGTTGTCCTACCCCTGACATCAATTCACCCAGAAGTAGACTAGGTCTTCCCTCTAGGAACTGGAGAATACTGGCACCCATGTCAGATAACAATACTCACAAATCTTGAGGAGTTGTCATTCTTCACCGTCTTGGCATTTCCAAAGGCCTCCAGGATTGGATTAGCCTGGAGCAACTGTCTCTCCAGTTCTCCCTAGAGAGAAATCAGAAATTAATAAAGTAGATAGCAGTTCACTGCATTAACCCTTGGGTCAAACCAGCGCTGAAGTTTCAATTCACACTAGCTTAGCATCTGTTGTAGAGAAGCCACATTAAATCTTTGGAGATGATACCTTAAACCTTCAAAAGAGACTCATTAGTTATCTGGGTAAAACAGAAACATTCACAAATATTCCTTGTTCCCTTCCTCAACACAACGGCATCGCAGTGCTCCCTTTCCATTAACAAGCCACCCTTCAAAGCCACTTTGTGTAACACCTCACAGACTTCCCAGGATCAAAGCGAAACACCGTACCATCCAAGATCAGGCCCTCATCCCAGAAGTGTCTTGCCATCTAGGCTGGAGGAGTGAGGAAAAGCCTGTCTTGCTACTGCAAAACAGTCCTGAACTCTGCTAGTAGTAGGTTAAGAAGTTAGTCTGAAAAGGTCTAATTTTTTTTTTTAGGGGGAAAAAAAAAAAACCCCACCACAAACAAGAAGCCTGCACTAAGAGCTGACATCTTCCAAAATACAAACAAGCAAAGAACTCCTTTGTAAGAAGGCACACACACACACACAAGAAGGGGAATTAGTGGTATCCCACAAACTGCATGATCGCTTGCATTCCGCTGCTATATTCGCACACTCCTCCCCTTAAGGAACATAAAATGCTGGAGCTGTAGAAAAAGAAAATTCAGAACCTTTACCCCTGTCAAGTACTAGACCACTGGAGCATATACACCTTTCCCTGCAGGCTCTAGATATTTCCCTGGCTGTTTTTAAAAATTACTTGTCCTCTGTGCTAAAAATGAAGTTCTATATATTTCAAGATTGCCTAAAAATCTTCTAGAGACAGAAAATGACAGTTTATATTAATGTTTCTCTTTTTATCAGTTATCAGCAAGTACTCAAGGCTTCCTGTGCATAATGGATGGAAATGAAGTTAGATTCGCAAGAACTGGAATTTATGGGCCAATTATTTAAGGGTATTTCTAAAGGAAAATTGTTCCCATTTATTCTCAAAGTGCATTATAAAACAGATTAGTCCTTACACAACCTCTCTAAAAATACATGCAATAAAAAAAATATATACGAAGAGGAAGATACATGAGAAATGTACAAAGAACTACAAATTTTATTTCTTACTTCCACAATGACCTCAGTTCACGCTTGCAAAGAGCAACGCCAAAGAAGACCCTCAGGACCTGCAGAACCACACATACACAGAAGGGGCAGCTTCTGCAAACACTTCCATTCACTGACAAGTATATATAACAAGGAGGGTAGCCCTGGGAAGGGAACCTGAGGTGGGACACCTGCTCTCTCACAACAGACCCAGCGTATGGTTTTGTAAGGAGAAAACCTTGAAAACTAGGGTTTAGTCCTTGAAACTGTGTGGCAGTCACATTTCTCCTCCCTTCTGGCACGTGTAATGAAGTTGGGACACTCTTCCCTCATCCCATTTCTCCTCCCCATCCTGCAGTGAGGTCCTAGGCCTTTGTGTTACTATGCAGGTGAGAGATGCAAGCAACATAACATTTCAACCCAACTATGAAACAAAATGCCCATTTTTTCCCCTAAACAGAAGTCAAGTTTAGACATAAAATCTATTCTAATTTTTTGGCTAAAGATAAAACTAAGGTCATGCTTAGCTACACAAAGATCAAAAGTTGACAGAAACCCATACTGTAGACCCTCCTGTTATTTAGTACCTCAGGAAAAAAAGTGTCATTAGTGTCAAGTACGTGTTGGTAAACTGTGGTTTAGTGGCGATTAGGTCTCTTGAACCAGCAAGGTAGCAATATGCATAGAGAATGCCAGCTCAGACTCACAGCAGTATAAAGCTGTGAGGAAAAGAAAATGCTTAAGAGCTGGTCAAGTCAGCTAGCCTTCATGACTTGCCTTAGCACCATACAGTGGGAAGATCAAGTTCTCAGAATGCCGTGGCAATGGCACGTAAGATTAAGTGGCTGCGATTACTGCAATGTATTCACTCCTCACTGTTCGCTGTCTTTTTTAAAAAAAAGACCATCCCATTATCTTCAAAATTGTAAAGACTTTTTTTGCGTGGCGCTGTTTGGTTTATTTTTACCTTAAATTTTGATCACCTTTCACTGAAGGAAGATACTTCATTATTATTATACAATGGGTAATTCTGCAAAGCAAAACCAGTACAACACAGAGCTGTTCATCACAAGCTTTCTAGAAATTCTAAGGTTCCTATCATCAAGACGCTGCCAATTTTCTGACACCTGTAATTGCCATTCCTTGACCTGAAACAAATTTGTTTAATACTTGGCATGCATTTGAAGTATGTACAATATTCCTCGTCAAAACAGAAGCAGCAGACACTGGATCTGTTAGCCTGTGGTTAGGCAGTGCAATTCAGTACACTCTCTTTATAGTCCTCTGAAGTTACACCAATTTAAAGCAACAAAAATCCTTGATATCTACCTTGTATGCTGCATTTTTTTGCATCTCATATGCTTTTTGGAATGACTTCTACACAATGTAGAACTTCTGCCAGCCATTTATTCTTCAGGAAGTATGGAGAAAGGCACCTAGAAATCACAGCTAGCTTTCACAGCATGCAATTTAAAAAACTGAAAGATGGGGGAGGCTGTTTGGTGGTTTTGTTTATTTTGGTGGGGCTTGTTGTTGTTTTTTTTTTTTTTTTTTTTTTTTTTTTTACACTTTAGGGATTTACTTTCGCATTCTCTGCAGTTATGTGAGAGATTCTTCGATAACTGAATCCAAACAACAGTGGGTTGGATGGAGAAGGGAGAAACATCGTCAGTAACGTAACCTTCACCACAAATGTTTAAGCATTAGCAACTATTACCCATTAATTTCTGATTAGCTGCAAATTTTTCATCTTGAAAAAAACTGTTACATGACTTAAATCAGTAGAGAAGAAGAGACTAAACAAGGGAAAACATCAATCTCAACTTGCATAAACAAAGTTTCATCAAATGAAGTGTTTATATGATTAGATTCAGTAGACCCCAAAAGCAGCTTTAATGTGCTCAGCAGTCACACCATGCAGCTAGAAGCTATTTAGCTGAATATACTAATGCACTAGGATCAGTGGAAGGTGCCATTGTCTCCAAAACAAAAGAGCTGGAGTTGAAGAATATGCTTTATAAATCTGATTTTGCTCTGATACTTGGGAAAACGGGGGCTTACATCCAAAACTCTAATAGGTGAGAGTCAAGAAACCTTCATGGTAGATAAAGTACCACTACTTTCTATATTATCATTGATTAAGTTCTATGCAGAGTCTTGCAGCATAAAGGTTTGGCACTATCATATTCTACCTAAAGAAGAAAATCTGCCATGATCAGCATACCTGAGATTTTCAAAAAATTTAATGCATTCATCTTCATAAACACTTATAATCTGGTTGCAAGTTCAAGGTTTGTAAGGAATTGTTGCATAGAGCACTCATTACCAATTACATTCAAAGACTCCAGTTCTAAATCCTCTCTGGTAAGGCTGGTGCTACTGTCTAGTTACAAAATCAGAGCAGAATGTGAGCTGCAGAACTTCTCAGAAGAATCAAAACTTGGGGGGCAGTAAATACAGAACTTGGGCAAATCACCAACCAGTCCAATTTAGAATTGGTTTATTCTCCTAAGAAGACTGTCTGTCCTGCTTTAGTGGTTCAAATTTTGCTCAAGGATAAACAGGGGAAGAATACTTAACTCCATGATTTTATTTTCCACACACACCAAAAAAAAAAAAAAAAAAAAAAAAAAAAAGGAGAATGTTTCTAAATAAAGCTACTGACAGACCATGGAAAAAGTCTTCATACGTCTGAAACTCTGGCACATACAAGGTTGGGGTTTTTTTGTTGGATTCCAGAAGTTACTTATTACTCTGTGTGCGCACACACACAGTATGCCTGTGTGCAGAAATGCCTTCTTATTTGTATACTCTATACACATAAGATGTCTACACGTTAAGCTACTATGGGAAAATCCTTCTGTTGTGATACAGTGGACACACTTGGCATCTGGCTTGCATTAACACAGCTCACCAGTGAACATTTCCAACTTGTTCAGCTCTGGCTAACAAGCTCAGCCCCAGAACACCCTGTCTGCAGGGCAGCCTTCCCCTCAACCTTCTTCACAACATGCAGCCACAACTCACTGCAATGAACACAAAGCTAAACACCTAACTACATTTGTCTTACTAGGAACACCACACACTACATGCTTGTAGTTCTAGGAAAGCCTGGTCCAGTCCTATTGCCCTGGAGGAATACTTCTGAAGTGGTATGTCTTGGAAAATTCTGCAAGAAAAATCTTAAATGCAAACTAGTATTGAGCACAGAACACAAGTATTCTTGATATTAGTCTCCAACTGAACATCCTCACAAAAAGATTACTGTGCACCACACAAAAAAAAAATTGTGAATTGTCTATGGATTTGTTTTAGCTGCAGAAAGTGACATTGGTGTGGAGTGAAAAGCTGCTCAAAAAAAAAAAAAAAATCACACAATGGGACAGAAAATGCATTCCTGGTGCAGAACGTGCAGTAAACGTGCAGCTCACCTACGAGGATACAACTGACGAATTCGGCAATAGTCCATCGGGGGAGAGGGAGGGGGAAAAAAATATAAGTGAGACATCTTTGAAGTTCTCCCACCATCACCACCACCCTTCTTTCATGTGCTGCTAACACTTGGCTGTTTTCCACCCTTTAATTTTTTTTCTACAATTTCAAAGCTTTCAGCTGATGTCCACTAGCCTATCACTCCATTCTCCAGGTTTGAGGCAGTATATATAATACCCAGGCCTAATCTATAAAAGTACAGAAGAAAGGAGACAGCTCCTCCACAGAAGGATCAGTTGTAAACTGCCTGGACTGGTTATAAGCAATACATCCATGAAAAGTTCAGCATGGGTGATCCTTCATTTATAGTGTCCCTTGCCTATGCACTTGCCCATGAATCCAACTGGTTGTGGATGAGCTTATCACCACTGTAACTCCACTGAATTCAAAGGAGTTATGACTTAGAACAGTGTTCCCTGGCTTGCAATTTTTGACAAACTTGTTTCATAGTTCACTGTCCTCCTCAGATCCCTGATAGATGTTAGTATCTAGGCTTTTATTGAGCAATACAGCTTTTAACAACATCAGCTAATATATATTTATTGTCCAAAGTCAGCACAGCAATAAAGCATCATTAAACCTAGGTCTTACCTGGTCTTTTTTGGACTTGTGTGAAGAAGCAACGTGAGCCAGATACTGAATGACCTTCTTGGTGTTCTCTGTTTTACCAGCTCCCGATTCACCTCTGTAAAGAAAATCTGCAATTCATTCACAAACAAGAAATAGGGGGACATACTCATATATCTAACCCCAAAAGGGCTACAGAGCTCCTTAACTGCACTCTGGCCATTGCGGCACCTCCCTTAAACCCAAGAAAAAACAAGTTGTACTGGCAAGCTGGTAGCAGTGTAGCTGGACTGCAGGCTAGCCCTCCGGCCGTTTGCCACCAGATGCAGGTTCCATATGCATGCACATAGGAGGGAAGGCAATAAAGAACTACGCTTTCTAGTACTTGGATACAAAGCCTGCCAAATGGCTGAAGAATAACTCGGAGGCTGCTGTACAGGTAGGGGTGAAATGTAACGAAGTGAATCCTTCAAAAGGAAACTTCCTGAGTAAGAAGAAACATACCAATTCCTTAAACAGAACTGAGGGCCAACCAATTTTGGTGTGTCTAGAAGAGAAACTGCTGATTCAAGGGTATCTGTTACTCTGTTGGCCTTATCAGTATGAATGTACTGAAACATAACAGCTGCATCAAATCTGAAGGACTTTTCCAAGCCTTTTCCATTGACAAAGCTGTATTTCTTTAGGAGTTTGAGTACAGGGACTGTTTCAAAACCTCCCTTTCTTCATCCACTTCTTAGAAAAATTATTCTGCAGAAAGGATTAAATATATATTGGAAGAAATGTAGTGGGACCTTCCTTGACTCTCCATTATTACCTGATTTACTGAGCCTACTCCCAGCACCTACAAATAAGAGTCATCCAACCAAGAATTTAAAAACACAGACTCTGACATCCAGACAAGCTGATGACTGTAAACACTCACGTGCAAAGGATGGACTGATCCTCTCGATCTAGAATAAAATTTAAAAAAGCAGTCAGACTAAGATTCTGGAATTAAACTGTGACAGAATGAAATCAACACCAAAGACAAAACCAGGAACTAGTAATCTCTGACAAGTACCTTCAGAAATATGGCCAGATAACCCCTTCTCTGACAAGAGACCCCAACCTCCCACCATATGATAAAGTATACTGGCACCATAGCAGTTTAGTTTTCTACATCCAGAAAGAACATTGTTTGCTTTACAATTTTTCCACACATCTCCCACTGACTGTTTCTTTACCACAGAGTTACAGTTTGATGTACACCTACTTGTTCTTCAGCCCCCCCTGCCCTGTTATATCGGGCCCATACTTACAAAAGTTATCAGCAGAGCAGTGGAAATGGAAGGGGGAGGGGGGAAGTGGAACAGAAACCATTACAAATCCTGAAGTGCCAAAACTTCACATCAAACGGAGGCTTTCACCCCCAAAACAAACACTGGCAGCTCAGTGAGAATTTTTTGTTATTTACTTTGTACACAATGGCCTTGAAAACTACAACACTGAGCAGCAGCCCAAGTCCTATACAGTTGGTCTGTTTGTGGCACCATCCCCAACTGTATTAACACAGCAGCTGGTAACAGCAGAAACCTTTTCTTCTTCATGTTGACATACCAGTAGACGTACTAATTCCTGTGTTCCAGTCCCAGCTGTAGGTGATAATATCTTTCCAGTTACAGAACTTATTCACCCAGCTAATCCACCACTATCTTCTCCATCTTTAACCTCCTTTCAGCTTTCACCTGCGATTCCACTTCCTCATACACAGTCCTGACTAGTCCTTCCACCATGGCTTCATCCCACTGCTCCTCCACCACTTCTGTGTGAACACTCCCCTGCTGCTGCCTTGGTTTCACTTTCCATCCACTCCTCTACCCTGTGCCCCCTTCCCTCCTCCTCCCCCAGTCTGCATCCCACTCCTCCCCTACACTACCAGGAACCAGCTGGGAGCACTGGGCGAACTGAAGAGTGCCTGTACCAGAACAACTTGTAGTCATCACAGGGGCAGTGAGACCTGTTCAGACATGGAACAGACTTGGGCACTGCAAGTCATTCAGAGGCAGTCACATGAGCTACTGGGGCACTCACAGAACAGACTGTGCCACCAAACTCAAAATTTCTAAATTATCCATTTGGCCATGGGGTTTTTTTGGTTTTGCTTGATTTTAACGGGTTTTTTGCTTAAGATCAAGACCTGAGGACTGTCAGATCATCCAATCTGAGAACCTCAGAAACACAGCAGCTAAGATTTCATCCAGTTATTGTCATTTTTTCCTTTTTTTGCATAGCCCAAATTTTGTGTTGGGATGAAGTCTAATCTCCAAAGAGCGAGAAAGCAAGCCTCAAACATCCACAAGAGTATAGAATTCACAGAATTACTCTAATTATTTCAGCAATAACTTTCATCAGTATGTTTATGGATGTGACTGTCTCCATATTTTAGCTACTGGTTTATTCCTTTCTCCAGTAGCTTAGAGAAACAAAGTGCACTCAGTATTCTCCCGTCAGAGAGTACTTAGACGATATAACTGAGTCACTATTCAAGTTGTTTTGTGCAAGATAAAGAGAATGCACTGTAATTAGGGTAGGCTTTGTAGTCAGATAGAGGTCAAGTACCTGGAAACCTATATTCTATACCCTTAAACACTGCTGCTGCAAGTGAATTTAGCATTTCAGTCCTAACGTCATGATTGCCATACCCATCAAGAAAATTCTCCTATAGACCTCTCTCTTTATAACCTGAGTTTATCTAGCCTTTGGACACATGGAATAAGGAAAGCAGGTAAACCTACCAAATTTGAGATTCTATCTTTTCTTAAATTATTCTGAAGCCAATGATGAAAATATTAGGTTCACAAGTTACAGACAGGCAACTCCTGCTCTTAAGCTTCTTTACTGGAAACTGACTGTATGCAGACGACCACAAAAAAATTAGAGGACAATCTGCTTTATTCCTGTTAATACTGTTCTCAGAAAGAGCTGATCAGCCCTGAGACTGGAAGAAAGCAAGCAGAAGAAAATCACCACTCAACATGGTTTTGATCCAGCAAACTCTTGTGTATTCAAAACCAGATACTGCAGCCTAGCACTGCATATTCATTTTTCTCCAAATGCTGAATTTTAATCATTGCCTTTAAAGATACGCATCTTTTTTGCTGAGGGACAGGCTGAGTAGATGTTAGCCAGCTCCGAAGGCCCCACCCATTCAAGGTTCCCAGTGGGTCAAGGGCTCAGCAGGGCATGCCAGCCCTCTGCATGACTGGGCACTTTGAGGGTGGATCAGGGGAATAACTAGTTACTCCTTTATGGATTGCCTAAGGAAATGTATTCTTTGGTAGCGCAACACCTGGGTGTAATTCTCTATCACAAAGCAGCTATATGAAAGGACAAAATTGTGTCTCTGAATAACACCTGACTTTTGAAAACTTGACTATAAACAAGCAGTCCACTTGTCCTAGAAAAGGTTATACACACACTCAAGGTACTACAGAGACTCTTCTAAGAAGCCAATTCAAGAGAAATAAAAAATAATTTAAAAAAAAAAAACAACTAAGAAAGGTGTTCCTTATTCCTGATAGCCAGCTCTGGTCTTAGAATTATGAGCTGGAGGTCCTCAGACAGGCATTGGAGCCCCAAGTACTTGAATAGCAGATGCCTTCCCATTCCCTCTCCTCCAGGAGAAGATCCTTATTCCAGCAAAAAGATATCAGTAAGCAGACAGATAAACCAACTGCCCAACAGAAAGAGACGATCAACATCAGGTAATACTAAGAAGCTCTTTGGCACCGAACATTTTTTGTTTGACAGATTTTGTCATATTTAGTTGAGAAGCTCTTTTTGAGCCACATTCCCCTGAGGCAAGGTAGCAACAGCACCCTGGAGTGACCTGAGAAAGTCCCAAACAGGCAAGCACAGGATTTTTTCCACACCTTAACACAAAGCAAGGTGTTGAAAGGTGCTCAGGCAGGAAAAGTAGCAGACAGTGTTCAAAATCCTCCCGGCACTACATTTTCCTCCCCCAGCATACTTTCCTGGTGGCCTGCTACAGCTGCGTTAGTCACCTCTGCTTTAAACCAGCAGGAACGTACCTGCGAGTGCAGGCAAGTCACTGGCAGCATACAGACACTGCCATAAAAGGCAACATTCCTGTTTGCAATCCGGGGGAAATTCTTTCCCAGGACTGCAATGCAGCAGTCATTGGGATAGCTGGAATTCTTCTAATTGTATACAGGCAGACAACTCAAATAATGTGTTGAGCAACAGGAAACTGGAGCCGACCAAAGGGCCAATGAGCTAACACATACAAAAGCATAACTCTTAGATACACTTCCAATTAAGAATTGCTTTAAATGCCAATATTCATTCTCCATACAATACTGATTTGTGCCATCACAAATCAGAATTCAGTTGCCCAGACAAGAGGCCAACTCCACCCCCCCCCCTTTTTTTTTTTTAAAGAATCATTCAACATGGGCGTACTGCACAATTTCAGTCAGCACTTGCCTTTACTCCTTTGTCAGTTGTGCAAGCAACATACTCAGCAAAAGAGAATGTGCTGGGTACCATAAACTCAGTTGCTTATAATAACACAATCAAGAAACGCCTGATTAAAAGAAATCCGCATCTGCTTTTCAATCCTAAACAGAGACACTTATTAAAACCAATCCAGAATAACAACTCATTAGTTAATTATAGCAACAGTTCTGTATTTCAGACCAGCTGGCAAGGGAAGCTTTTTATCTAGGTACTTCTTTAGCTCTCATCACCATAGCATTCAAGAGATTGTAAGAAGAAGCAGCCTCAAGTACCCAGAAATTCAGGAAGTAAAACATCCTTTATATTTAAGCTATACAGCAGTGTACATATTTTTATTTTTATATATATATATAATATCTCAAGATCAGTATTAATTTTAATTTTGCTATATACAATTAATTTTGCTATATAAAACCCCCATAATATCTAACTCATTCTTGACTTTCTTCAGTCCAAAAATAAAAGACTGCATTTTAGACTGCTTCCAGGACCTTCCACATACATTAAAAACTCAATTAAACCAAAATTTGTTTTCACAAGAGAGACATCTTGTACATAAAAAGTCCTCAGGCAAATACTCTACTGCAAAACAACCAATCTGAATGAATGCTGAACTGCTGTGGTCGAATATATTGGCATAATTGATAAATTAACAGACCTTCAAACTCCTGAATTTTGTTTTTAGATGTTTTGGGACAGAAGAAGAAAAAAGGTTGGGAGGCTAGAAGAGAATGTGCAATTTAAGCTCCAGATCTCAGTTACAGAACATCCTAGCAGGCCTTTATCACCCACTTCCTCTGCATGAGTGACTCCAGTTTCAAGCCTGTTCATCTCCATAAAAGGAGAAGTAATATAGCATTCACACAATGGTGACATCATCCCTCTAGCTAAGAGGAAGTGTAGCTGAAAGGCTTGGCTTGCAGTCCACTGCCTATAGCTGACTCATTAAGGCTAAAATCTTAACCATAGCTAGATGGTACCACCCACCTCCTAACCACCGAGCGTCTGGCAGAACTGAGGAGCCTGGGCCTCTAGGTTTCCATTGCTACACTGCTCCCCTAGCATCGTGGTGAATGCCTGTAGCCCAACTTAGCTGACCAAGTTGGAGTTGACCTAAAGCAAGCATTAGTCTTAAATGCATGCAAGTGCTTCAACCATGCAGTAGTTTCAGTTTCTCAGTCCCTCCTCAAACATCTCTTTCTGACCTCAACATAATCTTGCAACCAATGTCCTTCCCCCAGAGTTCTGTAACAGGAGGTGCCCCAGGCATGTGACTGTACTACTCAGAACAACCCCACTGCCATAAAATCTAATCAAATATGTTCACTGCGCTATTTCAACCTACATCCTGTTTAACCAGGATCAAAAACACTCCGGGGGAACACCAGAACAGAGCTGAGAGCCTGGTTTTGCATTGTCATTTAAGGAATGCATTATAGGTTATCAGCATTTTGAAATTTCTCTATCATTATCATCAAGTTAAAAAAAAGGCAAGAAAAAAAAAGTCAAATGAAGGACAAACACAGCATATCCAAGACAGCTCTCAACAACAGAATGTCAAGATGTAAAACAGGAGAGAGGGAAAAAAGAAGTATCACATGAGCTGGCAGGAACACTGCAGTGCCAAGATTCAATTTCGCGTTATCTAAAGCTTGGGGACAGCCATGAGGAGAAAAGTTTCATTTCAAAAAATGAAATATATCCTACTGGGTCAAATGCAAATATTTACTTCCCCAAGCCATTTCTGGACTAAAGCCCATAACCTCTAGCATTCCTTAACTGAATCTGGAGATAACAAAACAGGAAAACATGTTAGACTCTAATTTTAGGTTACACAAACGTTTATGAAGCTCTAACAGGAAAGAAAAACTGGTATACAGCCTGCAAAAGCTCAGGAAGCCCACGGTACTGAAACAGTGAACTGCATGGAAACTGACAGCAAGGGCTGAAGCATTACATAAGGGACTGCCAGAGAGCTCCTGCTCTGGTTTGCAGGAATGAAGCAAAAAGGGTGTGGTAACTACTAAAAAACAAGTGGGCAAGGGACTCTTTTAGCTCCTTGTTCTGTTGAAAACCACATTCTGAGACACAGATTTTGAGAGCTGCACTTAGAAGTCTCAAGTAATTCAAAGCATGTAAAAAATTTCTTAAGAAGATCCAAAACTACGAACCTATTTTCTTTTCATTTGTATACATTTGTATACAAACACCACCAAAATGAACATCCTCCATAATTTGTATCCAAACTTAATGCATCAGAAGTTTGAACAAATCTTGGAAACTAACTACTGAAACCACAGGCTATATTCTTTTGGGTTTCGTGGAAACAGAACGACCTTTACGTACAACTTGAAAAAGACATCTGTGCCTCTAATCTGAACAGCTCTGTCAATCAAGTTTCTCTGAATTGGTAAGCACACACAGAATACTGTATAGGAAATAAAGATGCACTTTGGGACAGCACAATATACAGCGTGACATAGCAGACCAATGCTAAGCAGCAAGCTGAGAAAGAAGACCTGAGATCATGGAAGTTAAACCAGAAGGGTTCTACTAGCTTGGAAGCCTAAGAAACAAGTAAATGTCTTAAGAATTACAAATCAAAAACTTCAAGGTCTTGTTCTATAGAAGCGGATCTAGAAGACTCTTTCTTATGAAAATGACAACTGGGCCTGAGGTGCACATGAAGATCTACAACAGCAAGTGATCTGCCTTAAAATAGCTAACACCGTTTCCTCCCTTACTGTAACAAGACCAATAAAACCCCCACAGATCACAAAGCTACTACGCTTCAGAATTTTTTCTTTTAAGCAGCAAACCCAGAGACTACCTAACTCCCAAGTGAATACCAGCAAGGTCTGCAGACTAATCCATCAAGGTCAAGGAGGGTTTAATCACTGCACAATGATTTTAAGAGTTTTGTTCAGTGAACCATTAGGAGCCCTACACTAATATGTGTAGAAACTAGATGAGAAAGGAGTCGGGGAGTACATTCATTAGCAATGCGCTGTCTATTCCCTGTGCTACCCATCCCTTAGTTGAGGAAGTTGTGCTTTGCAGACCTGGGTAACCATACTGATCTAACATATTACAGAAGTTTCAGACACTGGCATTAAAACAGCCATCATGCTCTGGATACCAATGAAATTTCTAGCTTCTATGAATAAGTATTTCACATAGAAAATTCCCCTGTGTTCCAAAAGAGACAAGCAGGTGTTTGACAGCTTTAAAATATGTTTTCCTGAAGAGATCCTCTGAAGACTATGAATTGAGGTAAAGAATGTTCCCCTTCAGTGTACATCTCCTGCATTAGAATAATGATTTGTTTGCTCAAGACACCACTCCACTTGCAGGCACTGTGTTTCAATCAGCACCAGAAAAATAATTATTCTGAAAGGCAGTCAGACCTGAAGCTTCTGGCATCCAGGTTACACAGGGAATAGAAGCATTAAAACAAATAGTTGTTTTCGCTGGAAATGTTGCACTTTTTTCACTTCTGTGCTTGAAGCACACAAAGTCTCTCCAAGTACCATGCAGCAAAATAATGTTTTCATCTCATTTTTGAGTCTTAATGTCTTAGGTCAGAGAAAGAAGGAAAAAAGAAAACAAATTCACTTTGAACATGTTCACATGTTATTGCTTCAAGGAAATATTTCTGGTGAAATTTAACAAAAAACAATTTAACCTCTTGGAATATATAAATGCCATATGACACTTTTGTGAATGGAGTAACAAGGGTAGACACAAAAAGAGGACCAAGCTCACCCATAGTGCATCAGAATAGATGCCTGAAGAGTTAAATAGTTTCTGGATTAGCAGAGGTTGGAATAAAGCTTTCATCTTCCTTTCCCTTCCCAATTCTTTTCCTGATTAACATCCCTTTGAATAGTCTGCTTATTAGAATGCCATAAATTGACCAAAAAAAAATAATAAATTCAAGAGTCCAAATCAATTAACATGCAAGGCTTTTCCACTCTGTCAGCTTAAGAGATAATTATACCCCATGCTGACAGAAGTCAGAGTCAACAGCTGGCTGTCCTTCTCCAGATCATGAAGGATTCCGGTCTTCAGCACTCTGAAAGTAACCTAGGGAAGGCAGCCTAATCCTAAATGCCTCCGGCTCATGTGGAGCACCGGACCTTTTCATCTTCTATTCTCTGTACAGATTCCTGCCATACCACTGGCTGCTGCACCAAGCCTCCCCCACCGCTAAGCAAAACTGAGAAACTGGAATAGGAATGTTACTCTCCATCACCCCAGAGACTAGCCAGGACCAGAGACATTGACTGCAACAGCCTACTCTCCTTCAGTCCCACAGCAGACACTGGAATGATACTGTTATCCTTTGCAATAAGGAAATAAGGCAGCAAATAACCCTAAAACAATCTCTAGGGTTCTTGCTAGCACACATACACACATATGAAGCAACACACACAATTTTTTTCCAAACCTAGTTAACAGGTCAAAGCAGGCTAGTTCAAAAGCTAACTGGGAATGATACTCACATCCAACAAGTATTCCAAAAAGTCAGCAACAAGGTATCTCAAACCAAGCAAAGAGCTGGGATAAAACTCTAGACTGTCAGTACTGCTGAGAATATTGCATAGCTAGAATTATTCTGGGAAAGGTAAACACTCCAGCAGAGCTCATAGCAACTTTCCCATGCTAGGTAAACAGAGGCAAGGCTGCCGTTCTTCAGCTTTGTACACTAAAGCAATTCAAGTCTGGGGCTTCTGAGTTTTAGACATCACTCAAGCAGTGGTCAGACTGAGACACCTTCTCTTTTCAAAAGGAAAGAAAATACTTATGTAGATTAACCACTAGCTCTGAACCACCATCAGACCAGGGAAGGTTACCTGTCCCTTGTTGTAGAACTGCAGCTGTCTAGCCATCTACTGCCACATACGGCTATATCTGGCAGGGGCAAAGGACAACAAGATGCATGCACTTGCAGTTCCAAATGGTTTAACTTGCCTAGAGAGGGAAAAGGACTTTTTCAGTCCCCTTACAAAAACGCCAAAGAAACATTCTGATTCTACATAGAAAAGATTTCTTTCTGCGGAACAGTAAGTCCGGTAGGGTTAAGTCAATAGCTTGTTTAAGAAAAATGTATGTTGGTAGCTGAGCTGACAAGGAGTGGGCAAGGAAGAGAAGAAAATAATAAAGGAAGCAAAACAGTGATAAGAGGTTTATGGACAACCATGCTGCCACATATAGTATAGGTGGTGCATCTGTCCTTGTCTTTCACAGCAGGTCCAATCTTTGTCTGAGGGAATTGAAGTCCTGTATAGGTCCAGGTTCACAGATTTTTTTCCCTCTGGATACAGCATTCCTTTCAGTAACACATCAGTAGTAGTACAGCTGTATTTCTTCAAGAGCTGTCAAATCTTCAACAAATTGCCATAGGTACCCTACCACCAGTCCACTGCAGCATGTCTGTACTGATCACCCCTCACTACTCAAGGCTTTTACAAATACAGCTTCATCGATCCATCATGTTAGCTCTTCCATGTGCTCTGCATGACATCACACTTCAGCAAACTTTTTCAGCACTCTTCACACGTAAAATTTTTTTAAAGCCACCAATGAAAAGTAAGTGGAAGAAGTTTTTCTTGCTCCCTTTTCACTCTGGGCAGTAATATTGTTATAGTCCTATGCCTCGAGCTGCAAGTGGTAGTGAGGGCACTCTAAAACTGGGTGTAATTAGAATTGCAAAGCATGATTTTATTTTATCTGGCCTTTGTTCAAAAAAAGCGAGGCCAATGACAAGACCTAGGAGAGACAAACACCTTAATCATTGCTAATCAAAAAATAAAGGAGTAATCAAGTTCATACAAGCCATGCCAAATCAAACTGTCCATTATATCCTTTAAACCTTACAAAACATGCTTCTTCATATAACCCAGCTACAAACAGGAAGAAAAGCACAAAATACCTCCACACCTGAACACTCTGCAAGCATCCCAAACACAAGCACTAAATCTGTTAAAGACCTCCTCTCAGAATGGGGGATACAGGACATTCAGATCTCCAGATTTAAAAGTCCTCAAGTAACAAACAAGCAGCAGGTATTATATATGGTTCCTTCCTTCTCATTTGTATATACGGGGCAAGGGGGGAAGGTCAATCTGCTTGCTTTCTTTTATTCTACAAAAATGACCACCACACTTCGAAATGCGTGTTAGACTAATCTTGTTTCACCCAACCGGACTGTTAAGGCCGGATTTAAAATACTTTTGTTAAAAGCCTCTGTCAACCAATACATATACTCGCCCACTACAGCTATTATTCCACAGGCTCATCACTGAGAGGGAAAGTTCACTACCTCGGTTCTCCTTGCCTGCTTCTCTGAACACAGCGCATTCACAGCAGTCTGTTCTTTATGTCAAGTTTAGCCCCTGCCAGACTCTTTGTAAGGTTCTTCAATCCACTAGAGCAGAAGACAGCTATTCACCTGAACACAAATGCTGGTACCAAGTAGGTGTGAGGTGTCTGTCAGCAAGGACAGAGGGGACAACAACGCCTTTTGATAGAAGTGAATTGTTGTTCTACAGTGTTTTGACTGCAACCTTGATTTGTGATTTCAACAAGAGTCATTATCTCACTCAGCACTCACCTTGCATCATACTCCTGTAGGCTGTGTCTGTGATGGCATAGATATGAGGGGGCATCTCATGTCTCTTTTTGCCTTTGTACATCTCCACTATTTCTTCCGAGTATATGGGCAGGTTCTTGTAAGGATTGATTACCACGCAGAACAGGCCTGAGTAGGTCTGGAAAGAAAATGCCCCAGCAAATAAAGACAGGAATTAAAAATGTTGCATACTTGCACATTTTAACAGTGTATTTACTTGGAAAAACAAACCAACCAGTCCTTTTTTAAGTGTTTCTTCCAGTGATGCCATGTGGGATGCTTCCCACTAAGCAGTATTAGAATCTGAGCAACAGCTGAAGTCATATCAATTTGACTAGTACTCAACATTTCCAGGCATGCACAGAGCATCAACTGACACATTAGTCACACTGATATCAAACTGGCCTGCTCCCTGTCCACGAGGATTGGCTTTTCTTCCTTTCAAAGTTCCTATATTCAAGTGAAGTGTCTATTTCATTATATGAGGTAGGTGCTCAGCTCCCAGAAACATGCGTATTATTATGTTCTGCCTCATTTCTTGGATTTATCCAGTAACTGATCAGCTACAACATAATAAAGCTTCAAGCCAAAATAGTTACTAAAAGAAAAATAAGACCAGTATACAACACCTTAGAGGTCTTCTAGGCCACTGGACTCGCCTGAATCCAGTGTTGACCCTGCTCTGAACAGGAGGCTGGATTAGACGGCCTCCCAAAGATCCTTCCAGCCTGAACACTTCCATGATTTATAACGTAACATATATGTTTTCTAATGTATAACTAAAACTAGATTCAAAACTGTAAGGTCATTAATGTAATACAGTTCTGAACTTGTTAGTATAGAGAACAATTCCAAAGCATCCCATGCTCAAAAAGTCAACAAGATTTGCCAAAGTTCACTTTAATTCATCTCAAACTGTTAAATCATTGATGTGTGACAGCAAACCTTGATTTCTCAATTGGTTTCCACTGAGTTAACTTTTACAGTTCTAATGGAAGACAATTGTCAAAATACTTCTAGTGGAAATATTAAGCTTCTTAAAAGGAAACAAAATATCTTTGAGATCTCCATACCTGAAAAAAAACAACCCTAACCAACATTTTACTTGCAAAGGGAATAGGAGGAGCAGAGGATTCTTAGATATTTCCTAGATATTCTAAGAATAGCACTCCAAGCCTTGCTCCTAGACTTTAGAGCTACCCTAGTTCCCTGTCCATTTTAGTGGCAGCTGTTTGAAACATCTGGAGAATAACAGCTTTCTACAGGAATTTGCAATGCTACCAGCAGACAATTGCAAAGACCAGTACATTTGACAATTTATTTCTCTTGCTACCATCTCTTCTATTGTTTGCTCAGTGAAGGGTACTTCGGAGTGGTGAAGAGTTCTTCACAATGAACACAGAGTACTTAATCAGATTTAGCCTCTTTAGCTAGATAAAGGTAAGGATTAGACTACAGTGATTAGAAGGGTGAAAATAGCATCTACTACACATAAGTTGTCTTATATCCAAATTTTTTATATGCTGGCTTAGCATTAAGTAATTAGCCCACTCTTATATGCAGCAGATTCAGATACAGTCTTCACCTTATGTCCTACAGAAAGCAAAATTTTTACAGGTATTTAAGGTTCCTTTTCCATAGTGCAGTATAAACCATCAGGATATGTTTCCAGATGTACTTTTTTTTAAAAAAAAAAAAAAAATTTGAAGAATATTTGAATAGCTTACAGAGAATACTAAATCTCTTTCCAAAGTGGGAAACTATGAAAGTTGGCTAAAAATCTTTTAGCGTAGGACTTCTAAAGTTCCAGGAAACTAAGCTTCAGTGAGACATTCAGTCAGGCTAAGTTTGAGGTAGTGCTTGAAGGAACAGTTTAAGGATTTTGCAGAAACTGACTTGGCAAGGCTAGTTCCTTTTGCCTTAGCCTTAGTTCTCCATCATGACAGACCACACTTCTACAGCACAGAATAGCAGCTGAAAGACTGGGTTGTGCTTTTCTGACCTTTGACTACACTAGTGGAAGACAGAGTAGGACAAAGAGGTAGAAGGAGTAGACTCAAGAGTAGCATGATCACAGTACCTTGTTCTTACACTGGTACAGAAGTAATTGACATTGGAGTCAACTGAGATGTTAAAATAAAAGCTGTAATTTTATCAGAATTCTAGAAAACAAGTGAACAGAACCCTCTAGGCTGCCAGTTCCAACTGTCTGCATTAGCAACCATCTTGCCTCAAATCCCATGGTAGCAGCAACATGCACACAATAATCAAAAGAAGGTGCCCTATATAGCCCCTGGTGTCTGTTCATCCCCCCCAAAACTGTAACTCATGCCACAGACTGAACTTTTCTCTCCTTTGAAGATGTTAATAAAGCTAAATGCCTGTTTGCTGCTTTAGGGGGATTAGAAAGAAGTGAGAGCAAAAGAAAAGTGATAGCAAGTACTGTATTCCACAAGGAACGTAATGTTTTCTAGTCTGTATTTGTTTGACTTTTTATGGCCATGTTTGCTGACAAACTAGAATTGTTGCTTTTCAGTTAAGAATAGTGTAAATGTCTGAAGCTGGACTGAAGCAGTCTTACAGATAAGCACATCAATTTAGAAAATAGAAGACATTAATTTCAATTGGAGCAACAAAGCCATGAAACAGGTATGCAGGAAGAAGCCATCACCTTCTTCCAGTATTCTGGTTGCCAGGAGAAATACCTAAGGGAATTTTCCTTACAGTATAATGATCTCAGACAGATGTGTGAGGTGATATTTTTGTCTAATAAAGAGAGGCAACTAATCATGGCTGAGACAGGCAACTGAGCAAGACCATCATGTCACAACTGCTGGCCAAGCACACTGACAAGAGTTTTAAGTAGGAAGCAAGTCAAATTATATTGAGCAGAAGCTGCCACCACAGAGAAGACAAGAGTCATATTCATCTTATTAAAGTACAAATAAAGACTTATATGCATAAATCCCTGAACTGAAACCAAGGCTGCAGTTGAAAGGCTAATCTATTATAAGCGTAGCTGGCTTGGAAATCTGTAGTTTGTTTCAGACATTACTATCTCAAAACAGAATTCTGGCATTACCTTTTGCTAACTATTTCAAGTGACACACAGGCCAAACTGGAACTAGTTTTATTTTTCTAACTGCTAAACTAGCTCTGAAGAGCTGAAAGGACCGTCTGCAGCATGGCACAAAGCAACATCAGAGTTTATTTTCCAGCAATTGTTAACTTCAATGAAATAACTGGAACATGTAAGGTTGAGGTTTGAGTTTCACACTGAATACAAACAAAGGCAGTTCAGGTAAGCAACAGAGAAGCTGAAAATGATCTTCTGACAAAGCATTAAGAATAGAAAGGGTTAATATGAAAGTCAGTCAAGTCACCACAGTGCAGAAGTAATCAGCCCATGCAAACAGTAAATTGGTGTCAGACTCAAGCTCTTAGTTCCTGAAATGTTTAACACTACCCGCTCAAAGTCTGTCTGCACCCGCCATAAGACTTCCCCTTCTTTTTTATAGGATGGGCAGACAGAAAAATGAAGTTAAAAAAAAATAAAAGCGTGCCACAAAAACACACAGTGCTGCTGGCAAAGAAGAAAGGACAAGAGCAGAACTAAATTATGCTTATGATCTTTCCAGAAAGATTTTTGCTAGAGATACATTGCGTGTATTCTTTTTCTTCAAGAGGATTAATGATCAGCTAACAGCCACTCCAATGAAAGTATTTTAAGCCTTCACATTAATCTCCTGACTTGCCAAGAACTGCTGACAGGTAAGATCAGTCCATTTCACAAGTGCACAGAAACACAGTTTTGGCAAAACTAAGATTCTGTAATAAAGAATGACTATGCTAGGTTTATTTGGGTGAAGGGTGTGTGGATTTTTTAATACTTCTTGCAATCCAATTAGAAGAACTCAATTTATTTCAGTCACAGACTATGTTTGAAATTTCAGAGGATACCTTGCAAGATATGTGAAACAGTCCATTATGTAGCGTGCAACAGACTTCAAGATGCCATTGAATTATTTTCAACTTATTACATAACCTAGCAATGTTTCCTGTTCTAAAAATGTTACACATGATCTTGAACATCCTATGTCATCTCAATAACAAAATTCTTCCCTCTGAGAATAGACTTTGACCGATAGCCAAAGGAGCTACTGACAACACAGAATAATTAACTACATCAACCTCCAACTGCATTACATCTCAAAATTTTTGTCATTAGACAGTGGGAGTCAGACTAAATTTATATCCACTTTGCATCCTTCAGTTGTTCCCTGGTAATTTCTGTATGCCTTCACGCCACTCCAGAAGAGCAGCGGTCACAGCAATAGCCAGAGTCAGAGTTCCTAGCTTGTATTCATGCTCCTTAACTTAGAAGGTTCACAAAAGGTTCTATTCAAGATGCATAGCTAGGGTAAATTCCTGCTACGAGGTGTCTTAGATACCACCAGTTCCTGTTAGGGCAGAAGAGATCATCTATGGTTTGCCAAATAAGATGACTACATAAAAGACTATATCCCCATGGGTATGACGAAGTAGAGAGCATACAAAAAAAACCCCAAACATACAGATAGATACTGCACAGATTTTTTACTTACATTGTCTTCTCCATATGACAAGAGAGGCAGCTTTTGGGGTCTGGCAGCATAACATGCAGGGGAGGGGAAATCTACACAGATTTTCTCCAAGGACTGTATTAATATACATGTTTTTATATTAAATTTATTCTTTCATACAATTTATTTTAATAGATTTCCTAATCTACTGTGAAGATTTCATAGTGCCTAAAAATACTGAACATCTAGCATTTTCTACATCCCTCAGGATTCCATCTCAGACTGTCCCATTTTAATTCTGTAAGCAGAGGCTAGTCTGAGAATAAATAAACCAAGAAACACTAGTTCACGTTTTAACCAGTCATTACACCCAAATTTTACATTACCACTGAGTTTAATCATTCATTCCATGCCTGCAGAGTATTAATAAAGCAGAGGCTATCATGACCAACACCTGCTGGCTAAACAGAGGCCACATGAAGAGGAAAATCAGAAGGGAACTGAAGAACCAGGTCAAGGTTCCAAATTCTCCTTCCCCACCTTTCCCTGTTTACTGCTTTTAGTATTCAGTGAAGTAGCTGCTGCATGCTTAATTGGGTGTGACCGTTGGTCCCACAAATGGTATCTTTGTCATTTCCACAGCAATAAGAAGCAGGAATCTCTGCTCTGGTCCATTCTGGTGGAAAGAAAAGGAAATACTTCCTATCTGTAAGCACATGCAGGCACATATGTGCCTTCTCTAGTAAGGCACTTTCAGATCTAGAATTTTTGTAACAAAAAATGTTTGGCACTAGCATCCTTTCCCACTGAAGCTCCAGACATGGAAAAATGCAATTCAGATGTTAGGTATATTAGAACTGTGTTTTTATTGTTATTTGGTTCAGTTCAGATCAGACTCCCTGTTTACCACTTTCCAACTGCTCTCACTTCTTGCTAAAAGTAAAATGGCATTCAAAACATCCTGCAAACAAAGACCTTAAAATGTTAAAGACAAATTTACCACAGCATTCCTTGAAAGTTTCAACATGAACTAGAGGGGGACTGGCATAGTTTAGCGAAAACATTTTAAGCAGAAGGAAGAAGCTAAGTCGCATGAGAGTTGCATGTAGGGGCAATGAAAGGTTAACATACATATTTTAGAAGCAAAGTGATTACACTAAGTTCACATACTATGTAAGCAAGAGCTCTCACCTCAATAGACAAGATTACTTACATAGATCAGTCCTGAGTAGTATCTCTCCTTTAAGTTGTGAAGCACAGAAGCCTCATTCAGGCATGTCAGCTCCGCCATATCTTCCACTTTAGAGAATTTGGGGGGGTTCATCTTCTGGATGTCATCCTTATTTACTTTCACCTTCTTCCCATTCTCTGCCAGTTCCACGATGGCTTCATCTCCTACTTCTTCCTTCAGGCTAGCTGCCTCAAACCCATTCTTCTCTGAGGGAACCCATACCAACTTCTTAGCTGCCCAGTCAGCCTGAGTCAGAGGGTTATTAATGATGTTTTTGTCCACATAAAGGTACTTATCTGCATCTCTTTGCGACATTGTGTTTTAGAATTGGGGACCTGTGAAAAGAAGTGGGGGAGAGATATTTTTAAAGCTTCAAGATGCCTTGAAAATTCCTAAAGGCAGACAGGCACACGCTAAGTACTCTGAGTCCCTGGTCATCACAGCATGCCTCCTCCTCGTTTAGTTTCATGTCAGTAAGCACTGGTAAGTTGTCAAACTTCCAATAAGGTCAAGGTTTTGCTTGCCAAGAGGATGAAGAAAACCAAACTAGCAAGCAGTTTAAAAAAAAAAACAAAACTGCAATCCAACAACACACTGACCGTTAAGTATTTGGAAGATGTTATTTGGCAGAAAGAACACATTAAAGTGGCAAGCATCAAACACTTTGTAAGATGCGCCAATACCCATAGCATCAGATGCTATATCAGTAACGTTCAGGTCAAGATTAGCCCTTCACTGCTCTACTTAGTAGAGATATTAGCTCAGGAATATAATCATAACTGTTTAATCAACACTTTTACCTCCTGTGTTCTTGTTCTGATAAGCTATGAATCAAATACCACAACTTCTTCCAAATGCCATATACCAGTCCAGACAATACATAAGACATGCTCTACTTCTAAAAGACATCATCAATAATGAAGACACCAGTTAAGACCAACATCAGATATTTCCTATCACCAGCTTAGTAGCATCATCCAGCCCACCAGTCTGAATCTTTTTTTCTAGACAACGGTCAGTAGCAGAATACCTCCAAGACACTAACAGAATAAACCGGTGGTCAGGAAATTTAACAGCCAAAAATCCTCTATTGGGATCCTTCTACGAAGCTATGGTCGGGTAGAGGAGAAAGTATCACTCCTCAAAATGGAGATTTAGGCAGTATGCTCCAAAAATGGCACCCTAGATTTAGTGTTTCATCAAAACCATAATGCTACTGCCAGGGATTTTCCAGTTTATAAGGCAGCAATTTTATTGGTGCCATTCAGAAATCCTTTCAATCAGAAGAAAGGACTGCATACGTCAAGGCTCATTAACCACGTAACAGCAGCCTCTTTACAAGGTCCCATAAACATTACTTCTTGAATCCTTCCTCACAAAGATACCAGTGTCCTCAATATATTTTTTTCATAGCTTGCATAGAAGCTAGAGCTCTCTACCACCAAAAGAAAAGGAAATGAAAACATCAATATTCACATCATGGAAGGCTGTCAGGATCTACAGGGATCACTTTTCTACAGAACGTACTCGTATTTACAAACCAGCCTGCAAATCAAATAAGTGAAGTCTGACTATAGATACCACAGACAAAAAGGTACTGAGAGCAGGACAGAAGCAGTTCAACTTACAAAATATGCCTGAGAGCAACAATAGTTGTTGAGTCCCAGCATTAGCAAGCAGTGAATGAAGCCAGAAAAACATTAGCTATAATAACGACGGGCACAAATACCCACACCATTAATTTGTAAGCATGTAGGGAAATGCCCTTCAACAAATCTATCACTGTAGGTGGTACACAACTTTGAGCCAGAGACTGTATGGATAGCTGTATATTCACAGTCAAAAACTCTTTAGCTAAGAAAGAGAAAATTACTCTATAAATAATAATATCCTTTAGCTTGAGCATAAAATCTTTGCCTTAAGCCTTACAGGATATGCCAAGCAGCTATGCCACACTTTACCTCACCTTTCCTTCCCCACTGGGTTGCTGACACTTCCACTTCAATCACCGCAATGGTGATTCTCAGAGCAATTCCTCCTCCCTAGCTTTTCATACTTTTATTGAAAAATCCAGATTTTAATGGGTACACAATGAAGAGATTTGTTGCAGATAAGATGTAGTAATCAAAAGGCTGACATGAAAAACTTGAGCTGTCAAGAGAGCTCCAAGATCATGCCACAACAGCTAGCCTGACAGAGTATGTAGGAAATAGAGAAGACTAACAATTCAACAGAAGATATTGCAATTCCATGACACTGCAGCGTAGCATCTGCAGGTTGTGGTCAAAGGGTTAAAAAAAAGGGAGTGGAGGGAAGAGGGGGGAAGAATATTCAATTGTGTCCAGAGCTGTATCAGGTTTGGCAAGGCAACAGCTGTGCTCTGCCCTCCATTACAGAGTTTCCTGCCTATGCAACTCCCAGAATCTAACCAGTTGCCTTTTTTGGCTATAATCAGGCAGGACACAGAGGCAGTATGCTTCAGCTAAATTCAGTTTCATCATTTCCTGATGAATCCTAAGTAACCAGCCATCTGAAGTGTCCTACATTACAGTGAAACATATTCCTCACTTCCTTACTGTTAAGAGTACATGCATTCAATCCGCCTTGGAGATTTATTCTGGGATAAAGACTAATTCTTTTTGGATAAGAAATACTTAAGACCACAAGAAATCTTTCAAGGGGTATCCCCAGCCAGTTCTAGATCTGAAGAGAACTAAGGAAAGAAGATAGCTGCAGAGAGGTTAAATGCCTCGTAGGAAGAGAACCCTGAATTATCTCGCATACAGCAAGACTGCATTCTTCATCCAGTAAGGGATCATTCTATAGCATCTATCCCTTTTTATTTGGAAAACAACAACTTTCACAGTAAGAAGAGAAATAGCCTAACATAGCTACTCTAAAATCTCAAACATTTAAGTTTTTTATGCCAGTACTACCAAACAGTGAGGCGATTCAAAGATGGTCTGCATCTCAAACTTTAAACAGACTTGAAAATTACCCTGTTGCATGGCGATAATAGGGCTGTGCGCTGCTGCCATCTTAAACTAGTTTTCATACTCTCCAGAACAGAATCATCAGGTACTAGAACTAAAAAGCTGGAGAATCATGCTAAGATAACATAGCATTAGTGCTATTCTCGAGGCTGACTTCTAACCCACAGGGCCTCTAAACTAGCAATACCACAAACCAACCATTAATTTGCCTTCTCCACAAGAACAGTACCAGAGGAATCAGATTCAGCAAGTTCCATCTCTCAGCCTCCAAAACTTATCTTCCTAGCTTATGCTGCATGTCACTGGGCATTTCTAAAAACCCCTTAAGTGGTCAAGGAAGTAAGCCCAGTAAGCTCTTGCAGCCTTACAGCAATCCTAACAAATGCAAGTCATGACCATTTTAGAAACAAATTAGGAAGCAATTTGTTTGCCTAGTAGTTTGCATTTTGGGTGTAGATAATTATGTGAGGTAAGGACATTTATCTTTACATGACTATTGTGTAACTGCCAGATGAGAATACCGTTAACAATATTCTTTTTGATGCAACACCAGTCTACAGGTAAGACGACCAAAAAATAGAGAAGGAAGACACACCATCCTTATTTTGATTTTAAATGCCTCCTTCCTAGTATTGTTTCCAAAAATGAAATACTGCAGTCACTTCCCTGTTAACCCAGTATGCTCCCTTTTTGTGGTTCACAGCAGTCTGAGAACAGGCTGGTCAAACATTGCTTGTTTTCCATTATTTCAGGCACCAAGACACTCTTTTGCCATTTAACTACATAGTTGTCACAAAGATGCCATATAGTTAGAGGTGGAGGCAAGGCAATCTCTACAGTCATGAACAGAATGGGACCCAGATATTAATATGCAGTCCAATACTAAAAAAAAAAAATCCAAGAACCCTTTACATACATATTTCCCTGCAGATTCTTTTGCGATTAATGAATTAAACACTGGCTTTAAGCTAGGATGCTATATATTCCCATTGAACTAGGCAGAACTACCCCAAACCCTCATTTGAATACAATCATATGGACAGAAGTTTGCCTTCGCCTCCTACAATTTCATACCCTTAAGACTTGAATTATGAGCCACTTTGCACACTCCTCTCCCTACTTAAAGCATCAAGTGCTTCCCAAAAACCTGGACACAAACACCTTGTCTGGATTGGAAAAGCCTAAAAGCTGACTCTGCTATATGGTCCCTTCCTTTCAATTACAGTGTTTTGCAACTACTAAAAGCATAGAACATTATCTGTTTATAATTTTCCAGAAATATTTGTATTATTCCCCCCCCATGTTTATTCTGTCAGCAGCCACAGAATTGCTTCTGGGACTGAGCCACTGCTCAGTAAATTGAGCTTGGGCTATGCTAAACTATCGAGCTAAGAGCTGAAGTAGAAATAGAATATTCAGAAGAGCATTAATGGCAAAAGTTTAAGCATCACACTTACTAACAAGTATTAGAGCACTAGCTAGGCAGAGAAAGCACTTCTAGTTCTGAGTTATCTGAACCACCATTAAAAAAGTAAGGATCTCCAGACTGTTCTTTTTAGGCTTCAGTCTCTTTATTAGCAAAAATGCATTATTGCATTGGAATAGACCGCTTTAATCACAAACCATTTCCCTACTTTAATGAATTATGAGAAGTTTGTGAAATACTGGGCTATAGATAGCCAGATACGTGTACTGTATACTTTCTGATTCAGATCACTATTTCAGAACTTCACTAGAAGACGGAGCCTGAATGAAAGGGGACGTATGTCAATAAAGTTTTCTTCTGCTTCATATCTACTAGTAAGGCACTGTTATAAAAACTTTCTGTGATTGCACATGAAATGATCCCCCCTCATGGTTTGTCTAGTGGCTTTTATACTAGCAGTGCAAGAGGAACTGCCATAAAGATCAGGGTGACAAAAAGAATGAAAATAGCATACACATTTAGACTAAGTTAATTTCCCTTTGTTCATACAGTTCACATTTTAAAAGTATTTCTGGGACACAATTCTCATGCCATTTTCCAAAGGGGCTTACCTTTAGCAAGTGGTGAGAGAATGCAGCACAAGACAAAAGGCCTTTCACAGACCAATAGGAATGTACACCATTTCTACAGCATGACAAGACTTTTACACTAGAAACTACTTTTACACTAGCACTACCAGTCACTTACAGTCCCATTTCAGCTACAACTAAATTGTCCTCAGTGAAGAAACTTGATTCTTTGTTAATACACAGCATTTAAAAAATAATCTGACTTTGAGAAGAAGCTAATGATTCAAACTAAGTCTGGTCAGTAACATTCCTATGATGGGAATCCTTGTTAAGTGTACAATCCAAACAGCTAATACTTGCATTATATTTGCAAACTCAACTATTTCACTCTCTCCAGCCAGCTGAATACAGTTCATCAAACCAACAGAAACAGTTGCATTAAGCGCAGCTAGAAAGCACAGTAAGTAGACTTTAGTGGCCAGACTGCCTACAGTGACCATGAACTGACAACATTAAAAACCAAAAACCTAACCCACCAAAAAAACCTCGCTACAATTCCCTTGTATTCACTAAGAAACTGTTCAGATCTCATCTGTTTAGGACATAACTAGGCTGACACTTCACAGCTCCATGTGCCAGGATGTTTATGGGAAAGAAAACTGCGAAGTTTGTTAGCACAAACTGCTCCAGCTTCTGACACCTATATAAAAACTGAAGTCTGAATCACTAAGGGTGAGAAATTAATCCCGGGGGGTGGGGGTGGGGGAAAGGGAGAAATGGCAGGGGAAAAGCTGGCAGGAAGCTGAACTGATGGACTGACTGGTTGTAGCTGCTTGTTTCTCAGTACATTGTGACACACCAGTACTTTATGCTGAACTAAAGAATCATGAATTTCAGTTATTCCACTAGAGAATACAACCACCAGTCAAGTACACGAGTTTGCAATTAATACTCCCCCATAGATAGCCCCTCGGAGCAGAAGGCATTCAGCTACACTTACCCTTTTTGTTCAGAACACTGTGCTGCCACACAGATCCATTTCTTCTAGTTCAGCTTTATTTGGGATTCATAATGATTGCTGTTAGGCTTACTGTAGTTCACTGCTTTCCTCTCTAGTCACAGGCTGATGTACAAAATACATTGTTGAAAGATTTATTTCACAACTGGAATGCAGATTGCTGGCAATTACTGTTGCATATTCAGTTTGACTGTAGTGCTGCCCAGACTTGCCAGATACCATGTTTACTACTGTAAGTTAAACTCAAGGTAGAGCACTAAAGTGCCCTCTCTGTATGCACAGGGCTCCAAAAATCAAGGAGGACTCTAATATGTAAATGATACCTGTGTTACACAAAAGTAATCTACCAACCAGACTACATGTAAGACACACCAAACAAGTTGAAGGAAATTCTGTATCTTCCAGGTGACCTAGAGGTACTTAGCACGCATCCTCAGCACAAGAAACATGGAATAAACGTTTCTCAGTTTCTGCATAGCCAGCTCTCATCAGCCGTCAGGCACCACTTCCCGGTACATGTGAAGCAGCACTTGTATATTCTACTGTAACAGCTGACAAAGGAGGTATGCTCTGTGAAAACCTGAGACTTTCCATCACAAACTGCAAAGGCCAAAAAGCCACATACAAGTAATACACTGTCCTTACATGCCACTTAGCAGTCACCTTTTCTCTCCACTGGGTTCAAATGAACGGCAAGATTTTGGAGAACAGAAGCTACAAGCACAGCACACGCAGAAGCAACGTAAATTAATGCCAAGCTGAAGAGGCTAGTTTTGGGTAGTAAAGTGTGAAAATGGCATAGTGCAGCCTTCACCACAGGCTATACAAGAACAGAAATGATCCTGGGTAACTGCACTGCACACCATAAAGAAATTAACCCGTGCAGATTATGGGCAAATATGGCCAGGCATTGCTTCCCCAAGTTAATGCTAGGGAGGGTATGCATGACCCTATTTTAATTACACCTTCTCAGTTCAGTGAGACACAAAGACACATTACCATGTAACATGGCACCAATGAAGTTAATCAGTTCTGTGAAGCCTGTGCACATTGTTTAAACACACCAAACACTGGTTTAGGGAGGGGGAGGGTAGCCTTCTGTTGATTTCAAGTCCAGTCTTTAGCATGACAAAGCTAGGCTGGCTGCCACCCAACCCCATTCACTTTGAATAAATATTCAACGTTTACAATCCTGCATAATACACTTTCTGCAACTGTTGTTTCTCATTAGTGCGTGTACAGTACATGCCTTCTCAGCAGAGGAGAGAATTCCTCTTCCAGAGACAGTGTGCCCACAAGGAAAACATTCCAGGGGGAGAACACATTCTTCGTGACCACTCAGCAAAGTAATCCCACTTAAGGAGACAGCTGTAGTTCAGAAAACTGCAGCCCATCCCTGCTGTTCAAGCTGTTTTGCTGGAAGACTTGTTTTCAGGAGGCATAATGGACTGCAAAAGTTCTGATGAGGCATGCAGAATTCCCTAGGGACACTGCATGAGAGAGGGAGGAAGAGCTTGGAAAGTTTCAGCCTGTCCTTATTATCTCGGGGTCACTTTTCATCCCTTCCATAATATTCTGATTTAAGGCTAAAAAGCTATCTGCCAAGAACTCTCTGGGGCACTGAAGTGTAAGGTAGCTCTTCCAATACAGAGTTCCATATCAATTAGCGCTCCCTACCATCTTTGTCAATGCCAGGTTTCATTTCATCACAAGAGGGAACAAGGAATAAAAGAGTTACATCTAAAAATACAGGAAAAACACAGTTCTGGTTCACTTTTTTAGAGACAAATATTTAGCAGGCATGTGGCTAAGATAAAGTCATCTTACAGGAGCAATTATTCTTGCTTACATTAACTGAAAAATTACTTTGATCACAGCATCAATAATACTAACTTTCTTCCAGCTCATGTTAGAAAGAACCAAGAATCAGTGCAAATTTGTCTGGCAAACCATTTTTAAAAAGATTATTTTTACACTGGAGCAGGGAATCAAGTTTCTCTAGACACTTACGGCTTAATCTACTGTGCCAAACTATGACCCTGTACAAACAGCCTTCTGCTATATCTTGTATTTTATTCTTGTTTCCGATAGTTCCACTCCACCATTAACAGCAGCTATGGTGGTGGTAGGCAAAAACTCTGGCACAAGAGAAGCCTACCACCTTTACAGGGTCTAACTTTAATTTTCAACTCTTCTAGCCATACGTAAGACTCATTAAGAGGATGTGCCTCTGTTTATGAAGGTGATCTTGGGGGGGGAGGCAGGAGGAAAATTGCTGTTTCTGGATATGAGAACAGCAAGTCCTACACCGAAGGAAAAATGGCATAGCCTTAAGTTCCAGAATGTATAAGGAGGCCAAGTTGAAAGCCTTGCAGAGCATAAATATCAAGTTCAGAATGGTGTGAAAAACCTTGAAACATTTTGATTGTGACATTTCCCTATTGCATTCAAGGTCTTGCAGAGCTTCATGGCCCCTTACTTAGCGATCCATTATAACCAATGTTCTAGAGAAAGCCTCTGCTGCAGCAGAGCGCACAATGAACACTTCCCTCATCGATACCCTTCAGCCTCACAGTTGTTTTCTGGTTAGCTTGTTCCTTTCCTGACCTGTGCTTTCTTCCTCAAATGTCAAATATATCAGTCTTTAAAAAGGAACAGCATTAGGCATTTCTTGTTTTAGAATTCATCCAGCCATGCCCTCCTTCTGGATCTCCTGATTTTTGCATTAAAAGAAAAGAAAGGACTCATGTTTCAACCTGAAATGTGTAAAAGCAGGGGTACTTGGAGTAGGAACCCACTGCAAACTGTTACACTCATGGCTATATGGCACATAAAATCTTCTCTATCCTGGCGTTACAGGAAAATACATTTTTGGAAAAAAACCAGAATTATCCCTTTCTGACAGGAGACTGACACTATGATATTCCACGGTCCCAATAAGTGGAGGCAAATACAAATTGAAAGTTTCCAACAAAGTTTTGCTTTCTGGCATAACAGGATAAAAAACAACATGAGGAAACACTGACCACAGACTAGCAGAACTGTTTCATGGGTTTCTACCATAGTTAACAACATTCTCCACAACCATATACACTGCAGTGCTGTGGTGGTGAGGCACTGGAGCTGGTTGCCCAGAAAAGCTGTGGATGCCCCATCCCTGGCAGTGTCCAAGGCCAGGCTGGATGGGGCTCTGAGTAACCTGGGCTAGTGGAAGGTGTCCCTGCCCATGGCAGGGGGGCTGGAACTAGCTGATCTCCAAGGTCCCTTCCAACCCAAACCATTGTATGATTCTATGATATGCTTTTCCTTATCTACACAAGCAAGAGCTGAACCATTTACTGCAGTTGTACATCTTCCCAGTAGAACTGCATGGTAATATAATACAGCATGGTAATTTTTATCAGTTAAATCTATATCAAGTTTTTAGAGCATTAAAGAACTAAAATTTACCCATATAGTTCTGCCCATTAGGAAAAAACTTTAAATTTGCCATGCAAAATAATTTATTCCCACTATGTGAAGGAAGAAGATAAACTGACTGTGTACACATATATACCAGTGCTACACAGACAATATGTAGATCATTTTTTAGAAGTTACACCAGTTTGTCTCATATTCTGGCAATCCCTTTTTTAAAGAAAAAATATGACTAATACAACTTCCTCATCACATTTCTGTGTTCTCATTTTACATTTCCCATCTTATACTGCATTGAACTGCAAACTCTGTCTTGGGAAGGGTCATAAAAACAATTCCAGAAGAATTTACTGCGTAATGAAAGGTCAAAGATTTTAGTATCTGCTATAAACATTCATACTGCAATATAACATAGATGATAAAAGCCAAGTGAACCAGTTTAACTCACAAATACTAAGTCACAGTTTAAAGAGGTTTCTGTACCTGTGGAGAAATCTTATTTTGTACTTGTGCTCCTCCAAGAAAGAAAATTCCCTTTGTCAGTAAGCAGACACATCCGTTTGAAACATGACAGTTTCAAGTACCCAATTACTTAATTATTGTAAAGTCTACCATATACCTGTATCTATAATCCCATATCCATTTATTTAAACAATTCTGTAAAGTCTGAATAATTTTACTTCATGTCAAAAAGAGATAAAAATATCTCTATCCCTGAACAACAAAAACAAAGACATCTGAACATCTATGAAGAATAAAATACATTAAGTTGTATTTGCTAAAAAAAAAAAAAAAAAATAATCCATTAATAAAAAAAATAATCTCGTGGACTACTTCAGATGCATTTACAAGCAAAAAGTAACTAAAGTTGTTCTCTAGATAGTTACCTGCAATTAGTAGTTTATTAATTAAATTGCCCGTTTCTGGATACCTTCATCTCAAATCCACCCCTTCTGATCCGTTCCACTAACTGTGAAACATACAACTACCCACCCCCCCAACCACCACCACCCCCCAAAAAAAAGGAAGAAAAAAGACCAAAGAAAAATGTCAATACCTTCCTCTACATTTTAAACTATGAATTACATGGCCAAAACGGAAGCCAGAGAGTATTTTTCTCCATGTACATTAAAAAAAAAAAAACTGTCAAAAGTCAATTTACCTCAACCACCAACTAGTTCCAAGTGCTTAGCCAGGAACTTTCTCATCCAGTTCATCAGTCTGACTTCAGATTTACATTCAGTATTTGTTGCCAAGTTCTTACATTTAAGTATCTTATTTTGTTGAAATATGCCTAGTCCTAAGACAGACTATCAATTTAAGGAAAAGAAACACTACCAGTGAAACTTAATTTGTATTCACACATTTCAAAATAATTGATTTTATGCATTCTGAGCACAGCAAGACTGGAATCTCCTGCACAAAATGGCAAGCAGACCTACAGTGTTAACAGTCCCTATCAAAGAGAGCTTACTAACTGAAAATTTACCTACAAACTGATATAACAGTTGTTTTAACTCGGTCACATTTGGAGAAAGAGACACAAGCAACTGAATAATTATTTTTTTTTTACTTAGAATTTTCCTGTAGGTTTCCTTTTTTTCCCCTTGCATATTTAAATAAACTCCCAAGTATGTCAATAAAACTAGCTGAACTGAATGTTGGCCACAACCAACTTGAACCAAAGTCAAATCTACTGCACCTCCAAGGTTGATTAAAAGAGCCTAATTTCAACTGAACTGGTGAAGTCTTGACCTTAAAAGAAAAATACAGATGAATGTACTCTCATCACTACAAACAATAAAAAAGGGAAGTAAACTATTACAAGAACATGCTTTAAATCTTGTATTTTAAACAGGAAGCTACCCAACAGGAAAAAAAATTAATAATCTGACTTGACAATCCTGTGCAAGTTGAGCTGCAAAATTTCTCTAAACCTCTTTTCTTACAAGTCTGAACGCCGCCTTTGCTTTCATTCAAATCAGAACTCCAGTTCTGTGTTGAGGCATATATCATAATGGATTTCCTGCCGAGACTCTTTAAAATGGTAGTTCTTGATGAATAGAAGTATTCATCAGTTAAGGAGACTTTACGATACAGATTTTCAAGTTCAGTTTCCCTCAACATATATTAATTATTAGCTTGAGTTTACCGAAATCACTCATCCATGTGGTTTTATTTACTACTCTCAGTAGAGTCAGCATACATGCATTAGGAGAAATTTAAATTTCTAGTCATGAAGACAAGCAGAATCCAAACCCTATGTACAAAACTCTAGAGGCATAAATTTCATAAAGAGGTCATAGAGTCAAACCACAGTGTGCAGAGTTGTATTTCATTATACCCCTCTACATCCAACAGCAATACATCTAATATTTCTATAAGAAATAATTTGCAGTAGGCAAGTACGCTAGATCAATTTTACAGTTTCCACCTTGCTATGTTTAAAAAGGACATGACTTAGCAGTACTAACTATCATACAATGAAATCAATCACAGTTCCATCACCGGAAAATTGTAGACACTACTATTTCTTTAGACCTTTTAGGATGCTCAGAAAGGCAACATACTATGCTGAATAGTATCAGGCCAAAGAGCCATTAACTAACAACAGGGACTAGTCCATTACACTGAATATGGCTGGGCTGGAGTGAGGTCAGAAGACGCTAAGCCACTACAGTAGCCTAGGATTGCAAGACAAATCGTTGCTGAGATTACTACTTCAAGTACTCAGAACAAGTTCTCACAGTCACTAAAGAAAAAAGTGAAGCGGATAAACCATAATTAAGATGAACTTGTAAATCGATGCATTTCATTTAGTTGGACAACACCCATTTGCATTAGCTTCCAGGGCAGAAGTTGCATTTGTGTTTTTGTCTCATCATACTGTATTTAAATCAGGTTGCTAGTTTCCATCTCTTTCTACACTAGGAAACTCAATTAAAATCATGGTGTGCTTAAACTGAAAAGAAATTTGAAGTACGAGGTCACCAAGTCACCATTAAGCTAGAGCAACTGCCAGCAAAAACAATGCCGCTGTAGGCAATCCCATGCTACTATAGTTTTGTTCCAACCCACAGAAGACTTAACGTTAGGCACACAATTTCTCTACTTAACATGTAAACAGCTGTGCCTCAATTATGAGCTAAGAAAACAAAGACTAATAAGGTATTTATACAAGAAATCAAAGACAAAATTGGATGTTAGAGGGCACCAAGTGCATTATTGAGTCAAATGAACAAATACGTATTACATCATAAACTCAGGATTAAACTTTTGGACACCTTTTAGTAGACATGCACACTAACTCTGAGCCTCTAAAATGTACTTTAGTCATCAGTTAGCTTTAGCACATTACCCAATAACCTGAAGTTACCACACAAGAAAGCAGATGTAGTACAGACGGGTGGGGGATAAGATAACCTTAACTTGTGACTTCCCCTTTCAGTAAACCTTGCATTAACCAGATCGGTTCCCGTACCTCCAGTGGGTACACTTACAGTCTCACCCTATTATACTCACACCAACTCGTAAGTGACACAAATCTGGGCAAGACACAGGCCTAAGAATGGGGATAGAAACACAAGATTCAGGAGAATCACAATACCTACATGTCCTGTCCTATCTGCTTATTATCCTGGAGATTAACAGAACAAAATTTTGGGGTTTAGACAGATTACTTTAATCTCTTAGTACAACTGAAGTATGTTTTCATGTAGTTAATAGCCATGCTGATATACATACGCTCCTTTGTACCTGCATGTGAACAGTCTGACAGAGGACTAACCTGTGAATGACCAGTTATTATAAACATTTAGTGCATTATTTTTTAAAGACCTGCCAAGATAATAATCATTCAGGTTTTCAAGATACTTTGTTACAGTGGTAAATGTACCTCTCCCCATTTGTAGTAGAAATATTTGCAGTGCCAAGTGCTGTTGCAAAGAGATTTAAGCACCTGCAGTATCTGACTCCACCATAGTTTTTAACTCAAAGATGAATCTTGTACCGCCTGCTACACAGCTTGAACAGTCTAGAACATTTTACATAATATCAAATACATGTGCTGGCAACCAGCATATTTTAGCCTCCTAAGTGAGAAATTCTTGTAATTTGTTTCCTACAACTTTACTGAGCAAGTGAAGTTATTATTTTTTATTATTATTACTTATTCATTAATGGTTTAACACTAAAAGAGAGGAGATTTAGATTAGATATTAGGAAGAAATTATTTACTATGAGGGTGGTGAGGCTCTGGAACAGGTTGCCCACAGAAGCTGTGGATGCCCCATCCCTGGCAGTGTTCAAGGCCAGGTCAGGTGGGACTTTAAGCAACCTGGTCTAGTGGAAGGTGTCCCTGCCCGTGGCAGAGGGGCTGGAACTTGATGATCTTTAAGGTCCCTTCCAACCCAAACCACTCTATGATTCCCGATTCACTTAAAAGATAATTGTGTAGCTCTCAACCTATTTGTCTTCTTAAAATGTTCTCAAGCTTCTCAAAATCTACCCAAATGAAATAATGAAGAAAAGCTTATGCTTTCTTTTTCTCTTCAGATAAAACTATCACTCTGGCAACAATTTTCTTACAAGAGCAACCTGAAGTAAAAAAAAAAAAAATAAATCCCAGAACCATGATAGAAATATCCTAGCAATCTATGCAAACAAAGTCCAATAAAAGACCTTCAGTTTCTACACTCATTCTTCTGGAACTGACAGAACCTGACTATTTAGTCTTCCTGTTTATACAGAAACAGCCACATGCTACTCAGCAGAGCAAACTCTGAGGTCAAAGTCTCTTCTCCAGGGAATTTTCAAAATCAGATCTTGCCTATACAAGTCAAGCATCCAAGAGATGACACCATATTACAAGAACCACGTAACTCACCGGCTTGGTGTTGGTCATACTCACTTTGAGGTTACAGATCAGTAAATATGAGAAGTTCAGACCCCTGTTTCCATCCACTACTAGCAATTTTGCAGCTTAAGAGTTACTGAAAATTTTGCCTGTCCACCTCCAGAAAGACACACACTATGAATAAGTACAACAAATAAAGCTATGAAGAAGGAGAACAAGTCAATTCAAACAGTTCCACCTGACACGAAGCTTCACAGAACTGTTTCATGACTTTAGTTATTTTTACAAGGTCAGATTAGCAGCACAATCTTGTGACTATATAGTTTTGGCAATTGTGATTAACAACTTCAAAACTTTTGTGCTAAAGGCAACCCCACTTACATTTATCAATTGCTTCCTCCTCGTTACAACTTTGTATTTTAAAAAATTTTTGCTTATGTCTTTTCAACTCTGGGAGAGAGCACTACAGTTGCAAACAATGCATCTATGAGTCAATACATATCTGCACCACAATTTGCCATTTTTACTGGAATGCCATGGGTTAGTGAACTTAGTCACATTGTTACCTAGTGACTAATTTCAAAAGCATCTTTACACAAGCAGTAACTGATTTAGAGTGCTGTTACTTTGGTGAGAATTAAGGATGTGTAATTTAATCTTTCAAGCCATGGTTCAATAGCCTCCATGCAGATTACAGTATTTCTTTATAGTGTAGGGCAGAAGCACAGAAATCATAGTCTGCAGGCCAAAGTCCATCTTCTACAGTATCTCTTCAAGTTTGAAGCACAAATTTCTTACGCGATACTTCAGAGATTACTTTGTTTAGGACAGACCTGCTCACTTAGAAAGAAAGCTTAGGTTCTTAGTCTGCTCTGATGGAGTGCAGCTCAGGACGTTATGACAAAGGATACAGAAGAAAAATCTATGGAGAAAGAAAGATGAAGAGCACAGTGTTTTAATAGAAAAAAGGGGGAAGGAAAGGAACCGTAAGGGAAAGGGGAGTGGGGGGGGTGGGAAGGGAGTGTATGTAACAGCCACTGCATTAAGAGCTTCCTGACCAAGGCAGTTTACTTCTGAAAAAATCCCACTTCATTACCAGAGTCATGTTACTGCCTCAAAACTCATGTCACCCTGTATTTAGGAAATTAGGAGCAATCCTTATTAAACCCACTGGCTACACACAGCCCTCGGGGACTATGAAACTCCTTACCTTCCACACCTACTGGAGACAGGTTGGTAACGATATCACTAGAATCCAGGTAACTTTCCCTACTCTGTCGGAGGTGATGCCTGAAAGCACACGCTATCTGCAAGAGTTTTTACTGCAAGCTTCATCTTGCCCTGTCACTCCCTCCTCCCTCTCTCCTGGCTTCACCACACAGACCAAACCGAACGAGGAAGTGGAGATCTGAGGGCGGAAGCCAAGCCCATTGCAAGGTCTGCAGGAGGATTGTCAGCCTGTGACTCAGGCTACAGCCCTGACAGCTGCCAAACGGTCCTATTTTCCCCTGCCCGTTACTTCCAAAGGACGGACACTCGAACGCGAGGGGGGAACTGGGGGGAGACGCACCGGGGGGGAAGAGGACGGTCCTGTGAAAAAGAGCGCGAATAACAGCACCCACCCCACCTGCGGGGCGGCCGGGCAGCAGGGCGTGGAGGGAGGAGACGGGCAACTCCCTGGGCATAATGCAAGCGTGCGGCGGCACACACGCTTCCCGGGGAAAGGGGGAGTCCGGGGGGGACGGGGAGCATCCCAGGCACTGCAGGTGGGCGCCCAACCGGGCTGCCCGCCGCCCGGCTCCGCGGGGAGAGCGGCAGAGAGCAGAGGGGGAGCGGCACCCGCTCGCCCGGCCAGACAAAGAGGCGCGAAACCCGCCAGGGGGGAAGCACGGCGCCAGGGGGGCAAACCGGGGGCACCCGCGCCCACCGCCCTACCCGACCGGCTTCACCTGGGCCCGGCTACTGCGGAGGGAGGGAGGGAAACGCCGCGGCGGCGGCGGCGGCTGCGCTCCTCGCGGCGAGAGAGTGGCGTCCTCACGCTGCCGGCTCGTCCCGCAGGCACCGCTACCGCCTCTCGCTCACCGGCACTGCGAGGCGCCCGGCCAGGAAGAGCCGCCGCGGCCCAGCAACGCCGCGGCGCAGCAACGCCGCCGTCCCGCCCCTCCCGCCCCCCCGGCCCCGCCGGCCAATGGCGGCGCCGGCTGCGGAGAGCTGACGGCCGCTGCCGTCAATCGGAGCCGGCCGCAGGGCGGAGGCGAGCCGCCGAGGAAGCGGCGAGCCGTTGAGGAAGGGGGTGGTGCCTCGCGCCCTCTGCCGTTAGCAACGGCCGGGCGCGCGCGGGGCCCGCCCCTCGGCAGCCCAGCCCAGCCCCGAGGTCGGTCGGGTGCGGAGCGGCACGGCGCGGTACGGGCCGGTGGTGGCCGCCGAGGCTCTGCGGAGGGTCGAACGGCGCGCCCCGGCCTCCCCCCACCGGCAACGGGAGCGGGCCGAGCCCCCCCTTCCCGCCGGGTCGAGTGGTGCCAAAAGCCGCTCCCACAACCCCCCGCGCCAGGCCGTGCCAAGCCAGCCCCACAATGCCCCGCGCCGGGCGGGCACCGGCGGCCAGCGCCGGCCTCAGCACTGCGGGAGCGCGGCCCGCTGGCGCTCTGGGAGGCCTCGGGCTTGCCGGCTCCAGCCTGCCCCCAGGGCTGGGGCAAGGGAGCTCGGGGTCAGCCTCTGGGAGCAGGGCCATGGGCTAAGGCCCCGCCCGCCGAAGGCCATGCTAGAAGTCCTCGGAAATTCGGGGGGGTCCCCACCGGGTCAAGTTGTCCCTGCTCAACCCTGTTGTCTTATAGTGCAAAATAACCACGATAGGAAGGTGCGAGTCAGAATTTTGTTTCATCCGGCAAAGGAACAGTGTAAGCAGCTCCTGATGCTGCTGAGGTGTTTGGATAGCTGGTGTGTGTTAAAGGAGGCCCAAAATGGATTAAAAAAGGCGTGCCACAACTGCAGAGGTGTGAAAAGATAGAGGTGGCGTAATACTGCCTGTTTGCATTTACTACAGCACTCTTCAAGGCTGAACTACAGAGCAAGTAAAAGGGGGAAGCAGTAGCTAAGACACAAAAGTCCTTCTAAAAAGAGTATAGCATATATAAGTTTGTACGTCAGATCCAGCTATGCAAGTGAGGTTTACTGCACATTTTACAAGCATGAAGAAATACAAGGCTCCCTCCCTTTGGGCCTTCCTGCTTTCTGCAAGGAGGGCAGGCTTGCAGATGTAGGTGCCTGTGACAGAAAATGTGAGGTGACGTTTACCAATGACTATCAAAGGTACAAGTGGAAGAGGCAAATGAAGTGAAAGAGGCTTGAATAAAGTGAGAAGTTAGTGGAGAAGTGTCTCGTGTGAGCACCTCTTGTCCAAGTGAAACACTTCAGGCTTAGAAAGATTCACTGCAGCAGTTTGGAAACAATGCTAGACCTTTGTATCTTAAAACACAAAAGGCAGTGGGAGAAATTACTGCAAGATTTGTACAGCAGTGTATCAGATACAGCGGTGTCATTGTTAAAGACAGAGATGAGACATGTAAATACAGGTGCAAAACAGAAATGAGAATTTGATTTGGCAGTGAGAAGGGAACATACAGGATAGGACTTTGCTAGTACATCAAGGCAAAAAATGAAGCTGGAATTCTGATAACCAGAGATACCAACGTAACCAGATACCTTAGGTGGTGAAACGATCTGTAGTATCCAGTGAGTCATTTTGATCCATGAGAAATAAGTGATCAACATATGGAAAGGATATTTACTGGTTGAACAACAGGGGTTTAAATTCTCCCATGAAAATTAAGCAGAATGAAAATAGTGGAGGTTACTACATATATCAAAAACTTTTTAAGAACAGGAGAGGCTGCCTCTTCAGCCAAGTAGCTGAGAAAAGAAAGGGAAGCAAAGGAAAATAGTAAGTATGAAGTCTAAATAGAGTTCTTAAAGGAGAAAAATAGCACATTAGCTGGGAAAGCTAATACAAAAGGCAGAATGAACTGACAGCAGTAGTAATGTGGGAAATAAAAGATGACTGCAAGTATGAAATAAAGACATAAAAAGGCTGCCAATAAAGTCACTTTTGAAGAGTGTATGATACTGGGCATTTAAATTTTTTAGGTTCTTTTCTGACTCATAATTCCATATGTACTCTGGTCTTCCTGATGCTAAGATTTAAGTCAAGGTAAGACTGGACTGGTGCTTCCCCCCTGCTGCTCCTGCCCCCCCCCCCCCCTTTTTTTTTTATTAACTTGAGAACTTGGTTATACTCCTCTTTATATCAGAATATTCTTGATGACTTCAGCAGTAAAGCATCAAAACTGAGTTTACAACAAAGATTGCTGCAGTTTTAAAGTATATCCCACCTTTTTTGAAAACTCTGTGTATTTCCCTTGTTGTCAGATCTGTAGATGTGCAGTAGATGAGGCAAGTCAGATTTTCCACAGCTTGATTACTTTGAAAGTAAGTACAACAGGTTATTGGGTCGATCTGGTGGCAGGAAGTTACCCAGGAAAAGAGACACACCTCAGAGAGAAACAAGTATGAGTAAAAAAGCTATCATATTAATTTTATACATCTGTTACTTTCTACAGATTTGCAGGCAGGATGTTTATTTGGATCCTTCTGATCAGCTTCACTCATATTTTCCATCAATGTTTGCAAGCCAGCATCCTTTGGAAGAACAAGCTTGTAATGGTCATTGAATTCTGATAAACATCATCTCAACAGCAGACAGATTTACCAGTTTGGTGGGAGTATATTAATGGTACTCTGTTTCTAGAGGGGAAAAAAATATTTACGAAGCAGTGAGCATGCAAAGATGCCTCTTCAATTTGCCAGCCTTAATTGCAACCCAAACAAATGCCTATTTTGCTGAACTGCGGTGTTTTCCTCTATGCTGGTCTAATCCAAGACAACTGGGCCTAATTTTGTTGACAAACGGCAATCCCTAGGAGAAGCCTGCAATTCTGTGATCAACAATAAATGTAGGGACATTTGATTTCTGTGTCTGACAAGCAGGTAAAGTGGCTCATTTCATTTTGGTGAATAATTTCTAATGCGTTGCGAGGCAGAAGAAATCTCTTCCAAAACTAGTTTCTTACTGACAAGCTTGAGAGACTGAAACAAGAAGAGTGACAGAGACAAAAGGTGTTTACTTCATCGGAGAAGTCACATTGCTAAATGTCAACCACAGTGGGTTTAGATAGAAACCACAGATCTCTACAGATCTGGAGAATGTCACAATCTGGTATTGCTAAGCCTGCTTTTGCAAAAGCCTGCAACACCAATAGTTTCAGAGCAGATTCATAATTAGAAATTCTCAAAAAAAGCAGCTCTGGAGTGGCTTTAATATGTACAGCCATGCAAAGCAGCACCTATAAATGCAGATGAGAACCCGAAGGGTTTTCATGTACCGTAACAAAAGGAAATAGCTCTTTGAAGTTGGGTCTGTAGAAGAAAGCCACGTATGTCTGTGGACTTCACACCTGTATCCTCTGAACAACTTGAAATTTGTCTGCAATTTAGGCACCATCTATTAGCACATAACTTCCTTTTCCCCTTACACTGATTCTTTATTGTTCTGCTCCTCTAGCAAATGCCAAATCCAAATTGTGAGAGTGCAGAAGGTGGAAAACCATGAACCTAAGGTGTGGAAAGAGTGAAAGCAAGTGATGTTTCCACTGGGAGGTCAGAACTTACAAATTTAGTTACTAACCATTTAAGCCCAAGTTCTAGCTCAGTTCATCCAAATTCTACCTGAAGCAGCTGACATAGAAGAGCTGCACTGGACCACAGTAAGGGAAATGTGGCCTGGTAACCTGCCTCAGAAGCAGCCAGTAGCAGATGTGAGGAGGCGAGTAGTCCTTTTCTTACAGAATGATGTTACCCTTAGCATGAACACCCAGCTTCTGGCATGGCTGTGGAAAATGTATGGCTTACTTGGCTCATTTCCATATGTCCATGTAAGATGTTTATTCTCCCACTAGCCATTCATTCCTAGTCATAGGAGGAATGACACAAGCTGTGTCATGGCTTACCACTGCTCCAGCGGATGTTTCAAAAGCCATATTGTAAACTGGATCACTGAAGTAGAGTTAAAAAAGAAGGTTAAGAAAAAAGATCAGTTCACTGATCTAGTTTATAGGCCCACAGGGAGATGCATCAGCACAACTGAAGGGATTAAACTGAGGCACTGTGACAGGAGTCTTTCAAATTGACTTTGCCAATGGAGAAAATTTAAGAGGGAACTATACCTGCACCCCAGGACTGGGGAGGAGCTGTACCTGGCATACTCTAGCATTTAAAACAGTTATTTTACTTTTCACCTCTCCCCAACCCTCCACCCACACAGCCTTGTGTGAACAACCTGCTGAACTCCTGCTCCCTCATTGTGGTTCTTGCTTCAGCTTTAGTAAAAGAGGAACTTGTTTTCACTTTCTTAACACGTTAATGACAGGATCTGCAGCTGAAAAATAAAGCGTTTACATAGAGCATCTCTGCTCATTTGGGATACCATTCAGAGGCATAAAGCTCCTATCCATTGGTTGTGTAGTGCAGTAAGTACATTCATCTTGTGCCAGAGTTCCTCCTTTCATGGGAGTGACACCATCCTTTAGAAGGGACCTTTACTGGGGAAGCAGGTTATCAAACAGCTGTGCTCTGAAGTCATGAAGTATCCTCAGAAACACACCTAAATGAAAACTTCTGTCTTAGGCAGAGGAAAACTCTTCTTGGAGCTTTGAGTTCCTCCAAACCCTGAGATGAGATTACAGCTCCAATATGCGTGGTTAGAGACACCACATTCCTGATCTGACATACTAAGAATAATGGCCCAGGGCTCTTTAACTCCAAGCAATTCTAATATAATCATCTCTTCCATTTAAATGCAAGCACAATGCTAAGCAACAGACATTTTTTAGTTCAGTATATCCCCTTCCTAACCATGTTTCCTTTAGCCCCGTTCTCTTGCTGCTCACTATTTTCTATTCAGCTTTAAATCTGGAGAAAGCTAGCATCCAACACAATTATACAGAAGGGCCAACAGGAAGACAAGCCACCCAGCAAAAGTATCGTTGCCCCAAACTCAGTATTTGGAATCTGAGTTTTCTGCCGTGGGCCTACCCAGACTTGTCCAAAATGGCAGCAGAACACATCCTGTTACCTGCCTTAAATAAGCACAGCAACCCTTTGCTGCAGAAAACTGTAACATTTTCACACAATCTGTTACAGCTTAACTCCTTCAGTGATAATTCCGTGAGTATGATGCATGTAATTTTAGGCTTGTCTGTCCTAGCCTCGCAACTCCCAGGTTCAACAATTGCTAAGGATCCTTTATCTCAGATACCTCCTTTTCCTTCTCCCTTTCTCAGAGGGGGTAAGAAATGCTTCAGATTCCCGAGTTTAGAAGGGCTTGGGGGCATTCTTCTTACTCAGCAAAGGTTAAGCTGAAAGGAGAATAACATCCCTCCCCATCCCTTCTGTCAACCTGCATGCATCTGTTATGCTTGTGACTCTCAGATAGCAAACATACTTGCCAGGCTTGCATCAGATATTGATAAAGAAAAAATATTGTAAAGAGATTGAAAAATCAGACTAAACGCTATTTAATTCATCCTGATAAGGTAGGGCTGTGGAGAGCTTTAACGCCACCTTTTCTTCTCTTTTCTTTCCATAGCTCTCAGGCTGGGCCATGTTTTCACAGAACCGAGAACTCAGTAGCAGGGTGACTGCACTATTTGGAAGTTGGGTCTACATACAGAGAATACATAAAGGTGATAGTATTTAACTACTTCACAATTTTTTTCAGTGTTTTAATTGCTTTTCAGTATCAGTCACCTTTAACGGACATCTAAACAAAAAGCATCTAACTAGATGTTCACTGCCCTTTTCCTCTCCCAGCAGGAATTTAGTCTTCATTTCTCCTCCCCCTCACCTACAAAAAAACCAAGAGCGCCCCTGCTTTCAGCTTGCTGCCTTTCCCGAGGTTACTGTGTGAGCTTTTGCTCTGCTAATGTTGCCTCTCAGCTTACCTCATGTTTGCTGTTTGGTTTTGGGTTCAGCCTGCAATAGTAATCAAGGCCAAATATTTGCTCAAATGAAGTGGCTCTGTGGTTCTCATTCCAGGGAGCTGGCTGAGGACAAAGTGAAACTAGCTTTAAATATTCTAGTATGCCCAAGAGATGCTAGGAACAAGGGATTTTTCCAGTGCTGTAGAAAGTCATCCAGATTCTCATTGTAGCTTTGTTGTGGGAACTGCAGGGGAACTAACTTGTTTATAGCCTGCCACAACTAAAGACACCACTTTTGCCTGCCAGAAACCAAAGTCAGTCCAGTCAAAGCCAAACTTTGGGACCATTCTGTCAGGCTGCAACCAGAAAGAAGACTCGATGTGAAGTTACACGAGCATTCATTCTCTCTCTCGTGCAAAACTGAAGCCTGCATTTTTCTGATAAGAGGAGTCTACATCCTTTGTGCTTGCAAGTCAGTGGCAGGTCTTATAAACACACCCACAGATTCCCAGCGTAACATATTGCAAGCTCTGTGCATCTGGAGCCACTGCATGCTTTGCTCAACAACCCCCCTTTCATTTCTGCCAAGATTCCCTCCCACATTTGGGACTTTTTTCCTGCTCCCTTGAGAGCCTCCTCAATTCTCCCAGCTCCTCTGGCCTCCCACTGTCAGCATGGACTGTTCTGCACAGCTTTGCCGGTCTGCTCTGCCTTCAGAAACATATGGGCCAGTGCAGGAAGCTGGGCATAAAGAAGATACGTGTGTTGCTCTTATTCTCAGCCCTGTCTTTGAGTCAGGTGGATGGACCAGAAGACTGAACTGACTGTGCTGGCACAGAAGGCAGAAAATTAGCCAGGACCTACTGAGGTGCTAGCTTTGTAGGGTTGAGAAAATACCAACAGAGATACATGAGGTACCATCACGGTGGGAAACCACCTTTTAGCCAAGATGCAGATGAGTTCCATTTAACACAGCCATTTTGTTTCCCATTTATCAGAACATCATTTCCTGGGATTATTCTGGAACAAAGAAAACAACTTACTGGGCACCCTGCGTGTTTGCATAACACACATCTCCTGTCAAAAATCAATCCCTCATTGAGTAGCAGCAGGCTACGGAGCTGCCCAACTGCAGACTAGCACCTGCTCTGTAATATTTCTCAGCTACCAAGAGACAGAAAAGTGTTAAAGGAATCAAGCCCACAGGACAGAGTGCTTGGGAGCATCTTCTGAAATTCCTCTATGTGAGGTAGCAGCTTGTGTTAGGCTGGGATATAAGGAATCCTGCAACCACTGCTGCTTTCTGCAGTGGTCCAGGGAAAAAAAAAAAAAGTTAAAAGTTTTTTTGTGGAAGAGAATATTTGGACTTTGAGTTACAGACCCAAGTGTGATACAAATCTGAAGCATGAAATAGAAAGACAGGTCTGCTCTCTTTTACCTAGTGGGTCAAAGCATTCAACCCATAGTAAATCCTGTCCACTCCCTCCTTGTCTTTTCTGTTTACACATGAAGTAAAAACATCCATAAACCTCCTGCTACTCTACCATTCTCCTCATTACAGCTGCATCTAACACTGAACTTGAAGCACACACCTGTATGTAAGTTTGCTGCTAATTGCGAGACAGCACAGAGGCCTATAATTCTTTGACTCTTTATAGAGGAATGTATATATATAAAAGCCTTTTGAATTTTCATAATCCGCCTTTTAGATGTGGGATAGCAAAATACAAAAAGATGAAAACAAGATGCTCACCCGATGATTCAGCTTTCCTGCAAAGTTTCTTCTAACAGCCATCATAACCCTGAAAATAATCATCCCAGCCCCTTTTTCCTGTGGGCTAAAAACACATCAGCAATGAGGATCATAATTTAAGGGTTTTGTTCCTACTAGGAATCCATGAGAAACAAGCTTTGCATTACATGGAGAAAAAAAAAAATCATATGTAGGAAAAGAAGGTATGTGTATGTTTGGAGTTTGGGGTTTTGGGGTTTTTTTTGGTTGGTTGGTGTTTTTTTTAATTTAAGGAATGCTAAATCAGGTTTGGCTTTGCTAGGGGACATACCAGCTGTCTCCAAGCTCTTTTTATTATGATCTCTTTTGTACCTTAATTGAAAAAGCAGGGTGTGGAAGTTTCAACAAAGGCTCCCCTTTGAGTGTGTTAATTAGGCACAGGAGTTAACAAAACCCCTCAGTTATAAACAATTACCTTTCCCCAGGCTTACTTTCATTTTCATGCTGCTGCCTTTTTAATAATTTTCTATTGGTTTTCCAGAGTGGACAAGACTCATTCCTAAAATTAGTATTGTAATTAGCAAAGAAAAAAAAAGAAAAAAAAACCCAACAGGAAAATATGTAAAGCAGGAGGGGGAGGAAAAAAAGGTATAATTAGAAGCACTTAAAGATGGCTTTTTTTGTGCTTCTTCAGGATATAGGAGCCCAAGGCCTTTTCAGATCACTGTAAAGTCTCCTTTAAAGCTGTAAATCTAGATTGTAGTCCCCTGGAAGTGATTCTAGACTTAAATGCCTGGGGGTCAGAAAGAATCTGATCTGTGTTTGTGTGCCCTGAAATGAGTGCAACCCTCACCCCCGCAGGAGGAGGCAATGGAGGAAAGCGAGAGGGGCTGCAAGCTGTAATTCCTTCAGACCCTCTCCACCCATTCCATTTGCAAAACAACGTTTTCTTTAAAAAGAGGGCCCTGCTTGGCTGTGTCCTGGCTGGCTGCTCAGCGTGTGCTCAGACCCAAAAACACACAACAGCTGGGAAGGGAGAGGCCTCTGCCCTCCTCCCTGCCAACACCACGCTTCCTTCTGATGGCGATGACCTCACCTCTTGGCACCGAGCTGTCCCACAGGAGAGTGCCAGCCACCCTGGCATGGGCACCCCTCCTCCTCCCTCTGCCTTCTGGCAAGGGAAGGAAGAAACCCAGGGGTTTGGAACAGCCCTTCTGCCTCAAAAAGAGGCAATCCCAATGACAGAAAATACTATAAGGACAATTGCCATCTTAATGCTAAATGTTTTACACCCTGCACTGGCTTGAGACCTTTCACGTTGCTGCTCTCTAATCTTGTTCTCTGTTGAATTTCTGGAGAAAGGTCGAGCAAGGCACTTTAATCCCCAGTATCAGGAGAAGCACATTATGATTCAGTCCCCAGTCAGCGTCACACACCTTGTCACCTGTGATAGTGCTGTTTGCCCAAGACCTTTACAATGTAGAAGGCACCCAGATATTCAAGCATAGATGAGGGGCTACATCTGTGTTCCCTGAAAGTTGCCTTTGCATCCAAGGAGCTGCCCAGAAAGCAAGGAGCAGTGTTTATGTGGGACTGGGGAAAGAGTTTCCAGCAGACCTGGAAAAGACTGTCTAGGGGAAAACTCATAATTCTCAGTGGCAGCTTCCCAAGCATAGCAGTTCTCATCAGGAGCAACCTTGCCTCTCCTCTCTGAAAGAGACTGAGGATAGTCTAGTGAAGATATCTAGTGAAGATAGGCATTCCCCCCTTTATTGCAGCACATCAAATACAGTCCTCCTTTCTCACTGTGTTGTGTGGTAGCACAGACCGATTCTCAAGCCAAGATCAGCTCCTGTTGCTTTCCCCAAAGAGCTTTCAAGCTCAGATGGACCAGACAAACTCCATGTGAGAGAGCAATCAGAAGGGAAGAGAGGCTGAGGCTGGCCCCGGTGCCTGCAGTAGGTCCCAGGCGGGAGCTGGGTACAGAATCCTACCCTGACTGACCAGGCAAGCCTGGGAACCAAGCACTCCATGGCAGCACAGAGCTGCTTCACATATGATGGGAAATGTTTAAATTGCTGTAGTTGGGGCCCACAGGAAACTTTTGGGAAGTGTGCTGGGTCTAAGACAGGAACCAAGAGAGTCAGTGTTTAAGATATGCGCTGACAATGAATTGCTTCATTACTTAGAGAAAAACTGAGAAGCGGGAAGGAGAGAATTCAGCCACATCAGGAAACAGGCAAATAATTGTCTGACGGATGCACCAGGTCTCCTGACCGCTGGTCTAGGGCTTTGGTGCTGCTCAGCCCACAGTGTCTTCCTCATAATGACAAGCTTCTCCTTCCAGGAAACGGGAAGCTCTCCTCTGCTTTTAGGCATTCCCCATGGGAAGGCACTGCATCTCGGAAAGGGCAATATGCCCTCAGATGATCATTTTCCTAGAAAGAAAAGATGGAGGAAGGTGGCGTTTGATGGCTGACATGCTAAGCGTAAGACCCTGAGGACAGCCTCCTCCCTCGACACCAATAGTGGGGGCTGAATGGCACAGCTAAGTCTCCTCCGCTGTGTGCCCCCATGTGTCTCAGGTCCCCAGGGGCTGTGTAGGGTACAGGGGACCCTGCCAGAGAAGTGTCACAGCCATGCTATGGGATTAGGGCTCAGCAGGGTGGTGTGACCCCTGCCTACATGCTGATCAGCACAGCTCTTTCCCCATCATGCAGTACCCTGCCCGAGTGCATCCTCTCCTGCGGGATCTCACGCTCTGGAAAAGAAGCAAGAAGAAATGTCTTGCGTGGGGCTGCTTACTGTCTCTGCTAGTGTCTTGGTTTTCCCTGCTGTACTGTTTTTCTTTCTTCTTCTGCATCTTCCCCTGTACATACACTTTCAATTGAACAATGGAAGTGCCACCCTTCAAACTAAGGAAACTTTTGGCCCGTGAGCTGGTGAAGAAAGGTATGTAAACATGTGAGCTACAGCCCTCCTCCTGCAGCACTATGTAAAGCAAATGAATAGTCTCAGGCAGGAGCTTTCTACACTTCAAACAGTCCATGGCAAGTTGTGCAGGGCAGAGCACCTGGAGAAACTGGACCTCATGACCTGGCCTTGCACATCTATGAGCGGAGACATGGGAAACGCTGCCTTTCGGGAGCTGGGGTGGGGAGTGCTGGAAGCTGCAGGCAGGAAGAGTCAGCCTTGGGAAGGTGCCCAGTCTCCGCAGAGGAGGCAGGTAACGATCACACAGCTATTTATGGCTCTTTTTGGTTGTGACAGCCACAGCCGTATATGGCCAAGAGCTGCAGCGGAGGCAGGGCTGCGGAGGTGGAGCCTCAGGGGGCACTCCTGGTGCTGCTCCCAGGCTATCTGCCTGCACAAGCCGCTGACCTCCTTCCTGGGAAAAACCCTGGGAACCCTCGCTGAATCCAGCTGTTTAAATTTCAAACTGCCGAATGACCCAGCTCCCCTCCCCTTCTCCCCCGTAACTCCTGCTGGCTGGAGCTGTGGTGAAGCAGCAATGTCTGCATTTGTCATGTTGTGGGTATCTGGGGGCACTGGGTTGGAGAGTCCCCCCGCATCTGATGTGGAAACCTATTCCCATCTGGTCGTGATAGCACTGAGAACCGGAAGAAAAAAAGAAAGGAAAAACAAACAACGCTCCCCTCGGCCCCCCCAGTGTTGCTTGTCAGGCACTAGCGAGTGTGTGAAAGGCCGCAGCTGGCAAATCTGGTGCACAAACTTCGATCCTTTTGCCTCTGGATGTGCTTCAGAGCCCCTCAGTGTCTCTGGCTGAGCTGCCAGCGTGCGCACTGGGTTCTTACACGTTTCAACCCCATGCAATCCACCCCGCTGAACTACGCTGGAGACTGGTCACAAATAAAACCAAACATAAACATGATAAAAATGTCACTGTCATCAGATAAGGTTGCTATGCACATAAAATTCCTGACACAAGTTCATTAAACCAACACATGAAAAGTTAAGTGACATGCATACAGGGGCTGGGATGGGGAGAAGGGTACGCTCAGTGGGAATTCAGGCTGTAACTCTGTTTTTGGGCCGGCTGCAAGCCCATAGGACATCACCTTGGTGTGACTCAATTTCTCCCAAGGGGGAGGAAAAAGCTGTCACAGGACCCGTCCCCTTCGGTGAACACTGGCATATTTCAGGAAGGAACAGCAGGCGGAAGGCAGGGGTTAGCCGTGCCACTTGTGAGCTGCAGAAGGCTGGCCTTCCAGAGGACAAAGCACATGCTGACTGCCAGCACTCAGCAATCTTCACCAAAACCAGTCACATTTAGCACTCCAGGAGGCAGTTATCTCTGTTTTATAAGAGAGGAAACAGGCGCCGAGAGCTTCCTCTATAATACGCTTCTTGTAGTTGTAGCTACATTAAAGTTGCAGAAACACAGGGTTGAGTGGGCTAGATGCTACTACATGGGCTTACCAGTTCTGACACCCAGGTTTGCACAGCGGGTGCATGAGCTGCCAGGTGAAATTACCTTCCCTACCATGCACTGAGTTTTTATAGTTCTCAAGCCACATATTTTAAGAGCCAAGGGGGGCAGGAGCTGTGGAAGTGATTTCAGGTGATCCTCCCCATCTCCTGCGCTTACCACAGCAGCCACCCTTTAGCTGCTTGCAGGCTGTTGGTGGCTCAAGAGATGCTGTGCACCCTTCCGCTGGGGATGAGTGATGTGAGCTAGGTTAACCTGCAAGAGTGGAACATCATACTCCTCCTCAGCCTCATAAGGGTCAGGGTTGGGGGGGGTTGACTGTGTGAAGCCAACACAAGTCTGAGCAGCCCCTAAAGGGCTGTTCCCCTCCCTCCTCTGCTCTTCACACTCACTGCCAGCCCCGGAGGACATAGCCAGCTGATCCAGCTGGAAACAAACTTGAACCAAAAGAAAGAGAGATGTTTCCAGCTTGATGATTTCCTCAGTCCATTTGACTACCTGGATGCTAGAGAGGTGCTGGAAATGCACGGTCATGGGCAGCCAGAAATAAGCTGGTCAGAAACTATGAGGGAATCGCAGCCCAGGAGGGTCCAGAAAGCCTCCTTTACAGCGAATATACTCCTGCTGTGTGGCTGGTCACAGGAGTTGTTATAGCATCCCACTGGCAAGTGGTTGCAATTAGTGTCTGAATTAAGGAATGTCTACTGCCAAGCATATAGGATTACCAAAATCACAGCATCATTTAGTATAGGAGGTAAGTTTGGAGGTCTCCAGTCCAACCACCTGCTGGGAGCAGGACCAGCCTTTAGGTTAGACCAGGGTGCTCAGGACCATAACCAGCTGGGTTTTGAACATCTCTGAGGATGGCAAATCCACGATCCCTTTCCTGCCTCTTGTCCTTTCCCTGAGGACCTCCGGCAATCTGGCTCTACCTTCTGCATAACCCCCATTTGTGTAGTAGAAGGCAGTGGTTAGATAGCCCTCCCTCACAAGCCTTCTCTCTTTGCAAACCAGCCCAGATCCCTGAGCCCCTGCTGATGTGTCAGATGGTCCAGCTCTCTGGGTAGCTTCATGCTCCTCCACAGGAGTTGCTCCAGTTTGCTAATGTCTCTCTTGCATATGTAAAGAACCACCTGGTGCAGCCTGAGGAACTATCTATCTCACCTCCTGGAGGAGAGCAGGTGTCTCTGCCTACTTTTAAAAGCACGAGTAGTTGTGAGTGTGTTTGTTGGGGTGTGCAGGCACAGTACCACCATATGTCAGTGCATGTACACAGTGTCACGCAGGGAGCTGGTACGTCTGCCTGTCATGTAGATGTTGGCTCAGAAGATTAGGTCATAGAAATGGGTGCAAATTCACTCAGGCCCGCGGAGCTGTGCTGGTTTCTGTGAGCAGAGCTGTACTGCAGGTACATTGTGTGAATGCCATCCGTATACATACCTGTGCACCACATGCTTCTCCTTCAGCAGCTCTGCACCTTAGCAGGCACAGATCCTCCTTCCCTTATTATTGGAGATGTTTACAGTCAGGTCTAAATCTGGTCGGGTAGCTTCGCGATTACTCACTTCTCAGCTATTACTCTGCTCCAGTAATCCTGAAGCGCAGGGAGACAGGGTGTACCAGGCAGTAGCTAGGACTGGAAGTCTACAGAAATCATGTTCTGCTCTGCTGGTGTTGCTGGAGGGCAATGCATCTCTACCGTGATGTCATAACTGTGAGGCACAACCTTCAGAGCGTAAAAAAGAACACCCATTACTCAGTGGGCCAGCAGGTGATTTCAAAGGAGGCAAGCGAGGAGACCTCAAAACTTTTACCTGCTTGCTGTCTTGGAGATAATGGTAGGCAGAATGACGTGTCACTGAAAATCAGTGATGCCTTTTGCAATATCAGGATTGCGGTGTGATGAGCAATACCTCTGAAGTCTTCACGACAGATGGGAAATGGGGAAAGCTGAGATGAGCTCCAGGCCGTGGACAGGGAAAATGTACCACAAGGATGTAAGATGTCAGGTATGAGGCTGACAACCAGGTCATGGACATGATCTGCAGGCAGGGAGGGAGGAGGGAGGCAGGGACAGGGCATCTCTGCACTGCCAGCTCAGCTTCCCGCAATCTGCCTAATGCAGCTGAAAGCCCCATCAGGAGGAGTCCCTGGAGAGGTGGCTTGGAGCGATTCAGTGCAGGCCACACTCTTGTTCCTGTGGTGTAGATGGACTGGGCAGAGTAGAACCAAGGCTGAACCAGCAGCTGCCCCAAGCTGTAGAGGCTGCAGCAGAATGAGAAAGCTTGAGAGTGCTGGTTCTCGGCCAGTCATGTCCGCTCCCCATTTTGCAGCAAGACCTCCCATCCCACCTCTGTCATAAGGAGCTTTGGTGCTGCAGCCCAGGGTGCCTGGATGTCCAGCACAGAAGGACAAAGGGTGCCAAGTAAAGAGCGCCTGAGTGTTAAGCCCCAGGCCAGAGGAGGAAAGCAAAGCACTGCAGTCTGCTATGGGGAACAGAGATGTAAACCTGGGTTAACGCAGGGCGAGGTATTTAAAGGACTGGCCCAGTTCAGAGTCAGGCAGTTTTCTCCCCAGCTATAGTTTGTTACAGAAATGCTATAAAATAAGTTTGTCCTACAAGCCAAGGACAAGAATCACCAACTGTTCATGTTGCCCAGCTTCCTTTAGCCCAAAACAATTTGGGGACATGAGGTGGCCTGAACAAAACAGTCAGGTCAGATTTGAAAGGCAGAACTCATTCCAGGGATCAACATCTACTGTTGAGACCCACTGGTAAATCCCAAAGCAAGGCAGGGAGTTAAAATACAAACCTTGCTGACCTTCCCTATCAGCTCCACCTCTGGACCTACTGGTCCCAGCTGGGATGGGAGGGGAGAAGCTGTGTCTGTGCCATCAGCACTGCCGGACATAGGTTAGAGGGCCCAAAATACATGCACAGACACCATAAGCCATGAGACTTTGTCCTCTGCCCGGGGCAGGTTGGCCTGTCCCTCCCAGCTCTGCAGCCTGGCATATCTCACCAGGCTTATCTGGTCGTGTGCCCTCCTCCCTCCCCAGCCTTACCCCCAGGACCAGGTTTTCCTGCTTCACCCCAAATGCTTATTTTTATTATTTTAAAACAGAGTTGCGCCTGTTTTGATTTGCAGGCAAAGGTTAGTGGGAGGTCAGAGCTGACATCTGGGCTGGAGGTAACATTCCCATCTAATTAGCAATCCCTGAATAATGAGGGCCTTCCTGTCCCATCCCCCTGCCCTGGTGCAGGGAGGGCAGAGCCAGCAGAGGCCGTGGCAGAAATGGGGCAGGAGAACACCCCATTAGGTGGCATTTTGTTTCCAGAGGCGCCCAGACCAAACTCATGGGACTGCTGATAGGTGCCAAGCCACAGTTTGCCGAAGGGCCAGTGGTTTTGCCAGTGACCCCCCCAAAGCCTATTGTCCAGGGAGAGCCCGTCTGCCCTTTCTGCAAAGCAGGGGTTACAGATATAAACACCCGGGGTGCTACCCTTACTGCTGCATGCGTGGCAAGAGAAGACACCGACGCCACCGGGAGAGACGATGTTGGTGGGAGACAAATGAGATGCACGGTCAGGTCCCCAGAGCGTGGCTGGCCATCCGCTGCCCTCCCCTCAGCCCAGGGAGATAGTTGTACGTTGGCAGTTCTGTCCCCGCTTTCGGGAATTGGATCATTTATCAGGGCGGCAAAGCCCAGCCGGGCTGACATGATGCAGCTGCTGGCGCGCAGCAGTGCTGCGGAGAGGAAGCAGCCACAGCGGGAACCAGCTTGGGCCAGAATGCTGGGCTGGGGGGACAAAGGGACGGCAGTGCTGGGGAGACCCAGTCTGTGAGGGCATGTCTCCCCTGCAGCGGGGCATGGAGAGGCTAGAACACAGCCTGACTCAGCTGGGGGAGAGGCTCCCTGGCTGAATCACCCCAGACTCTGTGCCTTCCCCGCAGCTCCCGCACCGTGGGCTGGCTGTGCCCAGTCAGCGCTTGCAAAACCCCATGAGATCACGGGCGCAGGCAAGCGTGGGGGGGCTGAACTGCAGCCAGGCGCTCTCCAGGTGAGATTACAACACTGGGCACATCCACTCCGTGCAAAACCCCGGCTGACACCCCTTAGCAGAGCTGGTGACACACCAACCTGCCTGCCCTGTCAGCCCTGTGGCAGGGGCATTTGCTGCCAGCAGCCTCCAACATGTGGCCACTCCAGCCAGAATAGCCACGGCCTGTTGATACCTCAGAGGGGACATGACCCTAATTCCTGGCCTCAGTATAAAACCCCATGGAGGGAAGGAGAAAAGGAGGCAGGGGAACAAAGCTCAGGATTTAGCACTGGCAGAGCTCAGCTGCCATGCCCCTGGCTGCAGGCTGGAGAAGATGAGGCTGGAAACCATGTTGTTGGGTCAGCCATGTGCTGCTGGCCACCGCGAGCTGGGCACAGCGTCACAGGAAGGCACAGAATCATAGGGGAGCAGCAGAACAAGGCTATGAGAGAAACCTAAGGGGTTTGCTTGTGACCACAGCCATGTGCTGCCAGTTTCTTTGCCGCAGGCTCCAGTGAGACCAGCAGTGACAGGCGCCTCATGTTCCCATATTTTTTCATCTCAAGGGTGCTACCAGTTTCTGCCTTCCTGTGCAATGCCAGACTGATTAAGAAAACCTCAAATGTGCTTCTTCTGAGTGTCACGAAGAAAACCTAAACTGAGAAGAGAACTTGAGACCAAGGCCAGGGAAAGTGGAACAGGAACTAAACAGGGCGCAGACAGGTACAAGGGGGTTGGTGTGCCGGGCTGCCACATAGTCTAGCATGAAAAATGCAGTGGCAGGCATGACAGCAGCAATCTTTAATATTTCTCGAGCTCTACGAGAAGTCTCCATGCTCCTGTCAGGATCTTAGGAGGAAGACCGTGGGACCCAGCCTGGCTGGGAAGGTGGATGTCCTCAGGTGCTGAGCTAAGCTGAAAGAGCTAAACTGAAGGATCAGCTGAAAGAGCTAAACTGAAGGATCATCCCCTTGAGAGCAAACCCAGAAGTGAGAAAGAAGAATGTGAGGGTTTTGTCTTGTAGCTTCCTGCCAAAAACTGGCACGGCTGTAAACACAAGCACAGAACAATAAGGTCTCCTGTCCCAGCAGCTGCTAAAGCCGTCACCTGGGGAGCTTCCTGCAATCAGCCAGTGGAAGGACAAAAAGGAACTCCCACATGCTTTCCTGCAATTTGTCATTTGCCTGATCTTTGCTCTGCCTCTGCCATCCTCCCTTCCCCCGGAGCTGCCTGTCTCATGCTCCAACAAGAGGATGTGGTTATGAAGACCAGCCTCTGGTGAGGAGCAACCTCATCGTTCAGCCTTGCTTCTCCAAGCAGCAAGAAGTGCTTTTCTTTATGAATTCTGAGTCGCTCAACAGCCTTCCCACAGACAGCGTTTTCCCTGGGCTGGTTCTGCAGGCACTGCGTGAACTCCCCCTGTACCTGGGTCCCAGCACCCCAGAGAGACCCGCAGCACTGCAGGTCTCTGCCTGCCACGTGTTGCAGCTTCAGGGATTACAGTGCCGAGAATTCGCATGACAGTGCCACCAGCTTCTTTTTCAGAGCACCACACCTTTCCAAGAAGTTAATCTCTGGGTCTGAACACTGCCATGCTGGATCTCTCTTCACAGATGAGTATTTTTAGAAAGTTTGAGCTCAGACTATGCAGTCACTCCTGAGCTATGCCAGGATGAAAAGAAAACAACCACTTTGCCTGAACAATACCGGTGTGGAACAAAAAGCCACTGCAAATGGGGTGTTTCAGCATCACTCAAAACTAGCCGAGCTTTGAAAGACAAAAATTGAATTCAAAAAAAAAAAAAAAAAAAAAAAAAAGCTTCCTAGTGAACAGAGCTTTGACAATTTACTTTAAAAGCCAGATTAAAGCAAAACAATGTTATATAAATACCGGCGGGCGTGCCGGAGCTTGCACACAGTACGACACTCGGTCTCCATCGCAGCTGCTGTGCTAGCTAGAGCCAGGGCGTTCGTTACCTGCTGGTTGCAGCATGGCGTGGCCCTGCGGTTAAAGCCACTTGCAAGGAAAGGAGTCGTGCAGTGCCTGTGCCCACAGCTACAGGCCCCACGGGGAACTGGGGAAGCGTTATTGCCTCAAGATGGAGCAAGAAAACGACCTCGGGGAACGCAGCTCCTCTTTGTCCCAAGGTTGTGAAGCTATGCCTGGGGAGCCGGCCGGCCAGGACAAACACCCTCTCGCTGCCAGCTGCGTGGGACCAGCGTGGAGGAGTTGCTGCCACGTGGGTGGCCAGAGGTCACCATCCTCTCCGGAAACCTGGAGCGTTTTGTAGCCTCTGGGCAACTTGAAGTAGATGCCTTCCCCTGAGTGGGAGAGCAAGCAGGCTGGCTCCTGTCCTGTTCCATCAGTAGCTACAGCTGCTGGGGACATCTGTGAGCCCCAGAAGCTCCTGGCACTCTCCACAACAGAGAACAAGAGTACATGAGTGGATAAACACACATACATATATATGTTCAGACATAACTTCACAGAAGCTGCAGACCACGGAGAAAACCCCAACAATTTCAGTGCATTTTTATTGCGGCTGTTTGGATTATCAGGGCACAGGAAGTCGACACGGGCAGGTGGGAGGTTGAGTGCTGCCCTGTTGCCCACAGCCACCAGTTATCCTCCATCCACAGGGCCAGCATCCCCCTCTGGCCCCTCCTCACAGGACCAGACTCCCCATGTCCCTGACCGGCAGGGACCTCTTGCCACCAGGAAGGCAGCCACAGGGTTTCTCTTTGCTCCTTCTCCACTGGGACGTGGAGTGCCACATTTTCAAGCTCTCCCCAGAGGTCTCCTGTTTCCACCCATTTGGCTCCTCTGGCTTTGCCAAAAGTGGCAGCGTCTGGCTTTTGCAAGAGAAAGGGTTTAAGAGTGAAAGTGTTGCTGAAGTTATGAAGCTGCAGAGGCAGAGAAACCACAAAGCTCACAAGTGCACCCCACGCCCTTGAGGAGAGCGGCAGGAAGGTACCCTGTGTGTGGTGATGGACTTGAGTCTGGGTGGGTTGCAGGGGCAGGTAACAAGGACAGGACTGTGTCACAAGTGATCTAGTTTGGTTTTGTTCTGGAAGTCAAGCCCATGGTAGTTTGATTTTTTTATTGCTTAGGATATTGCAGCTCTGCGAGCTGGTTATTCTTTAACTTGCATGAAACTGAAGCTCACAGTGAGCGCTTAACGCAATTCAGCAACAGTTTTGAACAACGCTATGCTTAATGTTGCTGCTAACAGCCTTGCAGTGTTGGAGAATTTAATTGCTGATTCTGTCTGAATCCTATAATTACTTAGTTGAGAAAAATGAGGTGGTGGGGGAAAAGCTCAAACTGATTAACAAACTGTTAGGGCAAACAGCCTGGCAGGGCTGGTGAAAGGCCCTGCCAAACCAGCATCAGTGGCGGCCGTTTCCCTGTTGACATGGAGCTGGGCTTTGTTTTGTTCTCTGCATAGGAGGAATCATGTAATATGTTGATAAAGCAAAGGATTTACTGTCAGTGCTGGGTGCCCGGGCTGCTGAGGCCAGACCTCACTGGAGCCAAATGTGGCCAAAACTGTCCCCTTCAAAGGACCACATATACACAGCCCACTGCGTGCTGCCAGCTAGGCAACCGGAATTTTCCATCCTCTACCAGCACTTGAAGCTGGTCTTGGCGTGGCACCCCTAGCAGAGGAGGCAGCGCAGCTCTCCCTCCTTGCACACACGCACCGTGGCTCAGAGCAACTGGAGGCTAACGTGGAGGTCAGCAGGATGGCACAAACATCATGGGGAGAGGAGCAGCTGTGTTAAGGCTTGATGCAACTGTAAAGCCAGCAGAAACAACTGTAAAGCTTCTGCTTTGGACAAGACTGTGAGGACAGAGCCTCTCTGTGTCTGACCTCCAGCAGGGAACTCGGCACTGGGTTTCAGAACATACCTAGGGAGGGAGAAGTGGGTTTAGCTGAGCTTTGCTCCCCTTGGGAAGGCACTGACCGCCATGTCCTTTTAAAATAGCAACATTAGAAGCTGAGAAAGCTACTGTAATATAGGTAGGCTCTGGCAGGAGAGAACAAATGCTTAACAGATCAGAGGAGCATTCTATGTGCTTAACTCCAAAAGGGAAAACCAACTGCATCCTTGCTGGAGTAAGCAGACAGCAAACATTTTCACGGCTGACATGGAAAAAGCAGCTACTTCTGAGGAATTACCTGTTGTTTCACTCTTTCCTCTTGGGAAAGACCAGCATCACATTCAGGTGGCATGAAAATTGCTGTCCAGCTCTGCTTTTAACCACTACATAAATACACTGCTGCTAGTGCTTCCCGCTTGCATGCCCTCTGTTATTAACAGCAGCTGTGGGAATCCCTGAAGCCTCCCCTAGCAGTCTGCAAACAAGGAGCTGAATTAAGATCCCACCACAGAAAACATCCTTGCGCTTTTAAGTCTCATCCTGCAGTGAAAACTGTACAAAGCGCTGGGGGAATCTCAGGCTGCCCCCGCACTCCTCCTCTCCACCTGTTAACACTGTTTCTCAAGGGCTTCCACAGGGTACCATGTATGTGGGTTTTCACCACTTAAAGAAACAAGTTGCAGCTTTCACATAATGCACCCTAAAGCATGCTGGTGCTTTAACAGCTGAATTACACCTTAGCTCCACTTTTCCTCAGAAGGAAGTGATAAAATAGCTAATTTATACTGCCCCTTAATTACACAATGCAAAGTCACTGTGTTTTTTCCTGTTCTGTAGGATGGTGAAGCATGAAAGTTGACTATTGTTGGGTACATGACGCTGTTCCCCTATTTTTCCTGCTCATGCAGGAAAATGGAGACAGCCTTTACTAGAAGTGTTTACAGAGCAGGAACACTGCAACGGCAGGGGAAATGGCCTTGCCTGAAACATGAGCAGGACACGAGCAGCACAGCTTCTGTGGTCTCCCACATAAAATAAAATGCCAGGTTTTACCAATAGTAACAGTTCCTTACCAAATTACATCCAAGTGACACCTCTAGCAGCACACCAGTGGTGAGATAGCCCAGCCTCAACCGGGATGTACCCATTTCTGGGGACCAGCACCACCTTGTGCTGCTGCCCAGGCCCTGGGGGTGATGGAAACAGGTGGGAGTAGTGATACCTGCAGCACTGCAGTTGCAGCAAGACATGCAGAACTTGGATTGCCACACCTCTGCTCCTTCAAGGGTCATAAATAGTTACTGCAAAGGTGCAGAAAAAAATTGCCTCATGGCTTGTAACAACTTATGGCAGGGAGGTGAAATGGAGCAGAGCCAAAGCAGATGTAAGAGTGACTGAAGGAAACAGAAGCTGGGAAGGAAAAAATAAAAAAAAACACAACCAGCTTGTCCATAGTCATTAAGCACTTACAATGTTCTTGTGCAGCTTTAGGTAAGTACACTGGAACGAAGCATTACAGCAGGCACCAGCCGTGGTGCTGTACTCTACCTACAAGCAGATGAGGAGACTGGGAGCACTTAGAAGCCAGGTTGACTGGTAACAGGTGTATATAGGGAGGAGGAGGAAGAGATGGGAAGGGCTGAAGGCTGCTTGCGATAGGAGCACACAGCTGCCTCCCTTAGTCTAAAGGTCAGGGTAATTAAAGTCAAAAGACTGCCTTTTAACAGGGCTTACCTGCATGAGCAGATTTAATCATTTACACAAGGGAAAGGGAGGGTCTCAGGCTCCTCGGGCAGGAAAGGAGCGAGAAAAGCATGGGGGGAGTGAGCACAGCTCAGGTTCCTTGTGTGCAGTGAGCCACTATTCCTCTGTGCACAGGAGAACAGTCCTTCCTCCGGGATCCAGCAGCACCCAGAGGGAGTCCTAGAAGCAGCACTGGAAGCCCTGTGAAAGTAATCCACTTGTTTGTTTTTCAGCACATTTCCTTTTAGCAGGGATCAAGTCATAACCTGTGTTCTCCCAGCTCATCAGCAGAAACCAGCCAGTGTGCTGCTGATACCCCCTCTCACCTTTCTGGACAGACAAGGGACTTCCCTGCGATTTCTGAGAATCAAGTTTTATTCTCCAGCTAGACAGCAGTGACCAATAAAGTTATCTTCATTACAGACATACAAAAGGAGATCCATAAAATACTTCTGTTTTCTATTTCCTCTTATAAAATTATGATGGGAGCCCATGGATTAGTGGAGCTGTACCTGTTGCAGCAACACGAGGAGAAGGACAAAGAGACAGATTTCACAGACAAGGCAGAGGCATCCTCAGCTTTAAACAAACCCACCCAGGGCAGGTATGTACCCACATCTTGCAGGGAGCAGCTGCCCTCTGCTCTGGGCTATCAGATGCTAGGCAAAGAGAAAAACATTCCTGCTCTTAACTGCAGCTTCGCACGTCAGCTCTTTTCTGATAAAACACAGGCTCCTAACTCCAGCCGTATTCCCCATTTTGAGAAAAAGCAGCCCCACTCCTCAGCACCCTTTACAACTACTGCTGCTCAAGAGAAGTGGGAGTGGGAGGGAAGAGTAACAGCACTGTCCATCTCCTAAATACCCCAAAACAGAAAAAAACCCCAGGCTGTACAAGGCAGCCAGTTCACATGCCCCTCAGCTCTCTCAGGCAAGGAATGCACAATGCGGACGTGTCCAGAGACAGAGGTACAGTCACCCTTCTAATTCAGGCTCCAATGAGTTTCTTGAGGAATGCCTCCAGCTGATCCTCATCCTTTATCCCCACAAACTTATCCACAACATCTCCATTCTTCATAGCCAGCACAGTTGGCACTGCTGACACCTGGGAGCAAGAGAAACAGGGAGACACAGGTGAGCAGAGGCTGCAGGGAGCCTAGTTGCACCTTGGTGGCCCCAAATGGGGCTCTACAGAAGCAGCTATAAGGGAGCTGAGCATACAGCTCAAGGGTAACGTGTCTGCTTGCAGAACACAGGCCAGCTGAGATCTATGTTCCTCTCTCTGTGGACTCCTCTCTGCACTGACTTATGTTGCACTAAGTCAAGGCTGAGCAGCTTTCCAAGTTTAAAAAAGACCCAACATTTTAAAGACAAAACCAAAGCTAATATAAAAACAGCAAGGCAAAGCTTTCCCCCCTGCCCCAGTACAAATTCCTCTTCTCCTTCCCTTTTGTCATGTCATAAGCAAACAAACCAACCCAGCCTTTTACCAGGACATCTCTCAGACTTGACAACCTTTGGACGTCTTATGGCCAGGTTGGTATCAAACTCTACCCATGTTCTTCTTCAGACAGGACTGGAGCTGGAGGAAGGTCCCCGCCCTGATCACTGCACAGGCAGATTTCCTGCTCCGTCCTACCACAACCTCCTCCAACCCATCTTTCCTTTTCTACTACTGTTTCCAGTGGTTTAGGTGGTCACACACCAGTGGCTGTCCACTGCAGATCCCTGATGATTAGGTAAGAAGTCAAAAAGTCCCTCTGCCCAGAGCCAGTAGGCAGCTGCGCTGCTCTGGATGCTGCTTTTTTAGCCCAGGACAGTTTTCTGAGAATTATCCAAGAGGACAGCAGTGGAAATGACTACGCTCCCCAGGGACTTGCCGGCTGACCAGCGACAGAAGAGACCCCAGGGACATGGCAGAGAAGAAGCAACCAAAGCTCAGAGAGCTGCAGTGACATCTGGTCATGTTTCTGACCCCACAGCTTTGGTGCCCTTACCTCTGCAAAGCTCGCACCCCCAAAACAAGTCCTGTCCTCATCTTGCCTTCCGCGTCCCTGCCAGCCTGCAGGGACTTCTCGCATGCACTGCCCCCCCCCCTACTGCCAGCAAGCATCTGCAAATCCTTCCTTGGGAAACCCGCCAGAGGGCTGGCTTTTCTCCCATCGGGAGCCTGAAGATGAAAGGGACATTTTGTGCTTCTCTTCCCACCCGGTCCCAGCTGGCCAGTCCGGCGTGGCTCCCCGCAGTCTGTCCTCCAGGCCTTGTGCAGTCTCATCCGAAGGGACAGGAGCGCCGGGGCTGCCGCATCGCACGATCTTCAGCTCCTCCTAGTGACTGGTGGCAGCGTGTCCAGAGGTCTCGGCCCCGGCGCTGGCGACGGTGCCGTCAACACGCTCCCTTGTGATTTTAACCGTACCAGCACTGCTGCACTCAGCTGGTCTCTTCCTCCCTAAGAAGGGCAAACCTCCACTGCACCTCCCTCTTGCAAAGTGGGTTAATAATGAGCGGAGTTGCCCCAGCTCCATTCAAAAAACCAACATGCCCAACCAGCAAGTCCAAGCATCCGGCCGTTACAGCCTGGGGTAGGGAACGGTTGACTCTTTGAAGCACTATGAACAAGCTAACACAGAGTTACAGGGCTCTGCACGCTGACCAGTGCACCCATGAGCTTCCCCTTTTCGTGTGGGTGAGCAAACCCCAGGAACGTGTGGCCGACCTGGGGCTGGCACTGCAGAGCTGGGTGAGAACAGAAGGCACTGAGAAACTTGCCTCTGCCCAGAAAACACTTCCGACAGCTTCCTTCCTTCTAGCTGCAGCAAGGGCAGCTCATTAATGGAGCACGTACTTTTTTTTTGCTGCTTGAGAAGCAAATGTCATGGGAATTTCTAGAACACAAAGTTGCGGACTTTTTTCCTCTTCTTTTTTTTTTGGTCCCATCTGCCCTGAATCTAAACAAACCCTCCTCCTCTCTCAAGGCATTTCTAGAGAAAAAGTCAGGCTGCTTTTGATCAGCGCTGACTACAGATATATGCAGCCATCCAGGCTATTCCTGGCAGCATCCGTACTAAGGGAATTCTCTCCCATCTGAAACTGGGATTTTATACAAGCTTGGATGCCACACAGTGCAGCACGGGGAAGGATTTCACCCAGGCTTCAGAACAAGGTGTAACAGAGGGCTGAGCTCCGCTGATGAATGACTGTCCCTGTATCCAGCAGCTCTCCTGAGCTGCCTACTCGCAGCGGCCGGAGAAGGGGCTGCCCTTTCCCAGTGGCCACACATGCAGGCAATGGGCCAAGGCAAGAGATGAATCTAAAGAATTTCAAGAGACAGCAGATTAAACAAAAAAGTATTCCTTCTCCCCTTCTGCTTTTGGGGTGAGAGAGGTCAGGAGTGGGCTGGAGCAGCAGAGAAAAGCCACAACCAGAGATGAAAGGTGTTAGATATAAGCAGGAATCCCCAGAGAAAGAACTTCTGTGCTGTGCATAACTGGACAGGGAAAGGCGCCAGGGTCGTTTCTAGTCGCAGGAAATGCATCCCCGCTTAGTGCTAAGCCGGGACAGCCGGGAGCCAAGGGCAGACGGCAGCCCGTGTGAAGGAATGTGACTGCATTCCTTGGCTCTTCCAGGGGGTGTCTCTCCCTAGTCCTGCCTCCCCCTGCACCGAGGAGGCTGCTGAAGAGGAGCTTGTGCAATCGGGCAGCGAGCGGGCGGCTGCGTGTGTGGGCAGGGGAATAAACGTGGATGAAGACTTCCGGGCAGCTAGTGGAGGAGTTGTGGGGGCGGCACAGACACCGAGAACCCCCAGAACAAAAACTTTCTCAGCCTGCAGACATCTGATCCCCAATGGAATGGCTTTAAAGCAAATCTTTTCTGATCCCTTCCAAATACCACCTCTGGTTTTCCTGATCTCTCCTAAACACTACCTTTGGTCCCTCTTTGATCTCGATTTAGTGTCTTCCCATCAGCCCTTATGCTCACATCTCCTTAAGTGGCAACTTCCCAGAAAGAAGACGAGCAAAACCAAGCGCGTGCTCAGCACACGAACCAAACTTCTGCCTTAAAAAAGATGCCCCAAACTATAAAGATCAAAGCAAAAATTTCTCCTTTACACCTAACCATCTGCAGCTATCCTACTCTCAGACACTGCCTAGGGGTGGGGTTTTAGCCATGAGGATAATAGCCAAGACCAGATAAACACATCACTCCTGACAGCAGAGGAGGCAGCAACGACCTCCAGACCCTCCTGCTAAACAAAAACTTCATCATGTTTGTATATAAGGGTCTAGAATGAGTTGCTGGAAGCTGGCCCTTGCCTGCAGCCTCAGTCCTGCCTGCACCTACGTCACCAGGGCTGCAAAACAGGGACCCTGCAGACAAATGCGTGTACACTGAAGGCTGTGCAGCTGCTCACTCACCAGCCAGTGGGAGAGTACAAGCAGCCTATCATCAAACCTGCACAACTTGGGGAATTTTCAGCCTCTGTTTAAAAGACCTTTATTCACATGCACACACTCTGCCATTTTCCAGTCATCTGATATTATCCTCTTGTAATCACAACTAATTCAATCTTCTGGAAGGCTTGGAACAATACAAGTGTTGAGCTAATCATCTCTATATTCTCTTCTCCTTTTCTCCTTAGGGTTGTTGCTACCAGAGCTTTGACTGCATCTATTAGGATTTACCCACTTTCTGACCACCACTGAAACAATCTCACGGTCTTCAACTTCTTACCAGCACCCTTGTGCTATGCAGCCTTCGGGCTTGCCACACACTGAGCACTGCTCAGGAGCCAGCAGCCATCTTCCTTGGCCCGGGGCATATCTGCCAGAGCACCGGAGGCTCCCATGCTCATCTTGCAGAAGCTGCAAGGCACGATTGTGGGTGCCAGCTGGGTGGACACTCCACCACAGCACAGGCAGAAAGGTCTCCTCGGGAAAGAGTGGGAGGCAACAAGCTGTTTCCGCTTCCTTCTTCTTCTGGCTCGGCAGGGTGTGGGAACGGCACAGTCTCCTCCAGACTCAATAAAACGACAGCTTGCTCAGGAGATGGTTCACACTTTGCTGGGCAACTTGAGGAGCTTCCTGTTGAACCTCCACCCTGGGAGCAGGACTTCATCTGCAGAGGGGGAGTAGCTCCATCCGCATGATATACAAGTGAAAATTAAGCACTTTCCTCCCTGTAAAACACAGCAGCAGGATGCCCTGGCTCCATAGACCGAGTTGTTTACAAGGAGAGACAACGGAGGTGAGCACAGTTGTCAGAGAATTTTTTGTGTTTCTTAAACTAACCTATTCATTGACACAGGGCAAAAATACATAAATCATGTAAACCAAAGCCATGGCCTTCTCCAGTCACTCTGCTCCTTCCTGGGAGCAAGGCACTGCAGGGTACACACCCAACAGACGCGTAAAAAACTAGTGTAAGCACCAAGGTCTGTGCTTGTCAAGAGCGGGATGAATGCTCCTGTTGCTCATGTGTGCTCTCCAACTTGGCTCCTACCTGTCCCAACAAAACCCAGCAAAAAATCTTGAACAAGGAAGGGAAAGAGAGGGACAGGCTGTCTGCATTAAGAACAACATTCAAGAGCAGAGCAGACTGGGGCTTGCTACTTCATGTTCCTGCCCTGCACCTGAGCAGCCCATGCACACAGTAAAACACTCTGTATATGCTGCAGGCTCCTCAACACCAAGCAAGCATTTATGTTGACAGATGCCTGCAAGGCTCAGAGGACACCTTTCTGCAAAATTAGATGTGGGGATGCTGAGCATGAGCAAGAAAAGCCAAGCAGTGAAATCCACCTACTCACAAGTGACCCAAGGGGTCAGGAACTGGTAGGCACTGGGCTTCTCCTCACCACCAACACCACTGCCATGCAGGCACACCTCTCCCCAGGGAAGGACCTTCTTTGCACTACCAGCAAAATAAAGTCTGCACTTTTCTGGCTCCTACCTCGTACTCAATAGCAAGGTCTGTGTGATCGTCAATGTCCACTTTCGCCATCAGCACCTTCCCCTCCTGCTTGGCCACCATCTTCTCTAACCTGGGGCCTAGGATCTTGCAGGGGCCACACCACCTGACAGAGAAAGAGGAGAGGGGACATCAGAGGAGGTAAGCACAGCAGCAGCTGTGGAAGGCTTGCTGGTACACCAGTGCCTTTACCACCACTGCTGTTCCATTCAAGAACCAGGTTGGGAATACCATTCCCAAACCATGATTTAGAAAAACGTTTCCCTCACAACAGAGCTGTCAAAGGGTTTTTATCTGTGTGTTCCTGTGGTGGTGGGAGCTGAGTAGAAGAAGAGGTCACCATTCAGCATTTGCGGTAAGCCTTTTGATGTCATTTTGACCATACCACAGTCTGCTCTGCCAGCCTTGGTGGTCCTCCTGCCTCCTCTTCTTAGCTGTTCATCCCTACCCTGCTTTGCATCCTCACTGGTGTGTACGTGCAAAGCTGTGACCCTGCTGACCACAAAATTGCCCTAGAGCAAGTGCTGCTGCCAGGTGTGGGGGTCACAGCCCACACTCAAATTGTTTTATGCCAATTATCAAATCACAGACATCCCCTCCACACTCACCACAGGGTTTACAGAAACTCCCCTTTAGCTGCAAAACTTACAGAGGCATCACATCTGTTCAAAGAGAGACCACCTATTCCAAGCCCAGATGCAGTAACAGCAGACTGCAAGGCCCTGTACACAGAAAACATCCCCTACATCCTCTGACTGCACATTAGCATAGTATGAACTCAGTTCAAGGAAAACATAAATTAAAGCTCCAAGTGCCCTTTTTAAAAAAAACCCTGAAGCTCTGGAAAACTTTTTTCCTCTTTAGCCTCCCTCTATACCAGGTTTCAGGCTTTCAATCATTTGTCCTCTCCTCCCTGGATGATCCCAATTAACATTCATTTTGGTTTGTCAGTTTGGTCTATTTAGAGCAGAAGTTTTTGGGCTGTTTCATAGTGTTTGCCCAGAATCAGCCACAACAGGCTCACATGACAGCACTGTGGGTCTGTGAAAATATTTGAGAAAACAAAGATAATCAGTATTGTTAATCCAGCAGATAACATCTAGGAATATTTTTACTAGCAAGAGAATGACAACTTTTTTATTGATAACAAATGCTGCTGTTGGTATCACTGGCTATTATTAATACATAAAGGCATTTGCTGTCAAGATCCCTGCCTCGAGAGCATGCAGCGTAAGAAAACCTGAAAGATGCAACATGATGGTGCAGGGGTACACCAAGCGCAGTATTCTTCCATGGCTCTTTAACATCATTTAGTGTTTTTAAGAGGAAGTTTAATCCACAAAGTTAAAAAACGGAGGCATCAGAGATTTTATCTTGAGGTGTCTTTTGCAGGATGATTCAATGCCAGCACCAGGGTGACACCCAAGCACTTGGGAGGTGCAGCCATGCTGCCCTGGGGAGTGCCTTCCAGGCACTAGTGTTCTACACTCCTGCAGGGTGTAGCTATGCCCACAGTGGTGCAACCCAATCAGTTAAATCTCTACGGATTGCGCCATAGCGGCAGAAGCACCTTTCCACATCAGATGTGGCAGCTCCACAGCTTGGGAAGCCTTCACATCCCCAGTGCACCCGGAATGCCACTGTGTCAGGAAAGCAGCAGGGGACACACCTACATGTTTGATGGCAGAAAGAGGCTCAAGAGCTGTGTGTGTGGGAACTTACTGTGCATGGAAGTCCACCACAACGGGTTTGGGGTTGTTCACCACCCGGTCCTGGAAGTCACTGCCGTCCTGCACATTGAAGGTGCTTCTGCAGGCTGCTGAGGTGCCGAAGGCCCTGCCGTGGGGTGCCAGGGGGCCCTGGGGAGGCAGTGTCCTGGAGGTAAGGGACAGCAGCTGCCGGAGCACCAGCCTCTGGGCCATCTGTGGGAAGAGGAGGAGGCATGTGGGGTGGGTGCACCTCATGGCCAGTCCCACTGCAGCAGTGCCTCACTCACAGTCCTCTCAGCAGGGCAGCCCCCAAGCCAGGACCTGCCCTAGATAGAAACACATAGGGCATCGAACAGGAGCGCTTACTCCCCCTAAGCCCAGCCCTTGCCAGCCCACTGCAGCTTCAGCCACACTGCTGTAGGTCCCACCCACCCCGGAGCCCCCAGATACAGACCCCAGATTCCTCCCTATTTCTATGAGGTAGGCACAGGGTTCGCATTTCCCACAGCCCTACAGAGCAGAGCCCTCCCGCCGGGCCTGTTCTTTCCGACGCATAGGGCAGGCCCCCCAGCCACGGGATCCCCATTCCCCCGATACCATGGGGCTTGATTCCTTTAGCCAGAGGGTCCCAGCAGCTCCCACCAGTGGAATAGGGCACAGTTCCTCCCTCAACCCCCCAGCCCGGTAGGGAAGGCCACTCCTAAGTCACGGGAGGCCTCATTGCTCCTCCAGCCCCAGAAGGCAGGATACTCCCGCTAAGGGGGCCCAGCTCCCTCCTCCAGCCCCTGAAAGCAAGCCGCCCTAGCCAAGAAGGCCACACGGACAGGGTCAGGGTCCCGGTCCCGGTCCCGGTCCCCGCCCCCCCCCCCCCCCCCCCCCCGGAACCCCCCTAAGCCGCAGCCCCCGCCCCGCACCTTCCCGGGCCCGGAGGTGACCCACACCCAACTGAACTTCCGGTTAATGCCCCGCCCACCCAGGTACTGATTCGCCGCTGACACAGGAAGGCCAACGACGGAACGGCCACCCTCACAATCGATTGGCCGCCGCCCCAAGCCCCGCCCCCCCGTCTGACTGGCCGCGGCGGTCGTCCTTCAAAGTCCTTTCCCACAGCCCCATAGGGGCCGGCGGGCTGTGTCACGCGGGGCGAGCCTTGAGTGCTGATTGGCGACGACGCCTTCCAATGGCACGCAGCCTGGGGTGTGGCGCGCCTTCCGCACGTGGCGCGGGCCCCGCCCCGCCCCCCCGCGGCGGCTCTCGGCCGCGGCCGGGCCCGGGGACCGCCCGTGTCTCTGATCCGCCCTGGGAGAGCGCAGCCCTGCAGCGCCCCCGGCCCGCGGGTAACTCCCTCCCGCACGGCGCGCCCGGGCCGGGCAGCAGCACCAGCCTGCCACCCTGCTGCCCCGGGCAGACCCGCGTGTCTTACTGTCCCCCGCGGAGCCTGCAGCCAATGCCCAACGGCACCGGAGCCGGTCTCCTTCCCGCTGCCAGCTCCGACGGCGTCGGGCCCAGCAGAAGCAAGGCTGGAAGGCGCTGCTCGCTTGGCGGCACCCAAAGTGAGGGGACTCAGATCCTCATGCCCCAGCACCCCTGGAAGTCACCAGGTCCAACCCAGGCGGCAGGCGCAGCGCACGCTGGCTGTGGGTGCCATTTTTTCAGGTTGTTGCTTTTCTAAGGGGAGTCACAGTTTAAAGCGACACATACACTGTGGACGTGCAGCCTGTGGGTTCCTTGTAGGCATTTAAGGATGGAAGAGGAAACATCTGGAGAACGTGCGCTTCTGTGGGTACAACGGGGCTTTGCTCCATGCCAGCATGTACAGGGAACAAATTAAACGGGCGCTTGGTGACTTCCAGCCAACCCAATTCAGTCACAAGCCCTTTTCTTCCCCTGGACAATCCCAAAATAAAAAGCCTACAGTGCCAAGGGTGTAGGAAGTAGTGGCACCACCTCAGCATCTACTGGCCATGACAGCCATTCCCGGACTGGCCTTGGAGCTGGGGCAATGGGACGTTAAGCCCTCGGAAGGATGCTGATCGGTGCCAGCTGAGGTGATTGTTTCCCCTTTCCAGCTGTGCGTAAATATAGGATCTTCTAGCAGCAGTAGCACTAGCATAGCCCAGCATTCCCCAAAAATAAGGAAGAATTCATTTGTCATCTCCTTCATCTCTTCTGCTCCCCAGCCTCTCCCCAGCACAAAGCAGTGGCAGGGCTTTACAGAAACAGCAGCTGAATTTGGAGGGCTGGGAGCATTTTAGGTTTTAGCCCCCCCCAGTTCAGGGTATCAGGAAGCACAGGTGCAGGGGGGTATATTCTTCTAGATGCTAAGGGGCTGGAAAATGTGTGGGGAGGTCAAAGCCTGTTCCCTCTCACCCCTCCTCCATTTCCTAGAAATCATAGGGACATTGTAAGGTCAAGTTCAACACTGCTCTTGCTTTGCAACCCCAGGGACGTGGAAGGAACCCACAGGGAGGGGACAGACAAGTGCATGTGGCTGACAGAGGCAGCAATAAAGCGCAGACAGCCTCCCAGTCAGCACTGGTAAGACCTCAAAGTGACCAGAGAAGAGAACAAGCATTTTAACAACATCAAAGTCCACCCAAAACTTTCTTGATGGGACGTAGTGCAAATAGGAGAAATATTGGTCATGCTCTATAAAAGACAGGGGCTAACCTTTCAGGCTCCTTGGTGTGGGGGAAGAAAACTGTGATGACACCAAAGCCGAACTCAGCGTAAGTCTCTGTGTCCCAGGCATTCCAGTCAAGCTACTCGTACTTCATTCTGGTACCCTTGGTGTGCTCTCCGGAAAATGACAAATTATCTGACCTATATGGTAACTAAAAACCACCCTTCTCCACTCAAGCTACACAACTGGCCTAACTCAAATGCAGGAAAAACAACGGGAAGTTTGCCTGGAGTACCACTTCGGGATTCGGTGCAGAAACAAATCTTCAAGTGTGCACAGCGTACGGCATCTGGGGACCAGAGAGCCTGAACCGGGCTGCCACAGGGTGCAGGCAGGTCACCTCCAAAGAGGGATGTGATGTTTTAAGTTACCCAGGCATTCCTGTATCTCTCCTGTGACCTCTGTATGTTGCTGCAGATTCTGGTATGCGAGATAAACACAAACAACACCTCCAGGCAACTCTGAACTCCACAAGGACAATACGGGAGCCTCTGCATCACTGGATTTCGGCCCCTCACTTATCCTTCAGAACACGTTGGTCCTCTTTGTAACAGGAAGATCCGAGCAGGTCTTTGGCAACTCATGATCAGTGGAAGGCATTAGGATGGAAAAGGTGTATGGGAAAGAGCAGAATCCTGCTGTGGATCTCTGTTACAATACTGTCACAACAGCACCAATGGGTTTCAATGTGGAGCGAGAAAGGTTAAAGCTCATCCTTGGCATTAACAAGATGCTGCAGTGGGCGAACCGGTATTGCATGATCTCTCAGCAGCTGGTCCTGTGACCCTTCATGGCTGTCAGGGGGTCTGTCACCTGAAAAGTCTGTGAGAGCATAATCCTCCAGCAGGCCAGCTTCTACTGCGTGGCGCCGGAGCCCCTCGCTCCCCATGAGCCCTTGCATTCTCACATACCCCTGCTGACAGAAGGGAGGCAGCTTCTGATGGGTGAAGGCAAACATGAAACAGGACTCTGCAAGGGAAAGAATCAAAAATCAGGCTCAGGAGAGATGATAACCTGTAGAGAAAAATTCCCGTAAACTCTTGAGGACTCACTCAAAACAAAAGGCAGAGAGGATGAGGGAAGCTGACTGGGATTTCCCAGCCAGCACCTTGCCCTGCATGGCAGCAGAGTAATCAATCCACTTAATTCTGCAGAGCTCAGGAGATGCAGGGTGGGATCTCCACTCTGCGCTCTGAGGGGAAAAGGAGCTGGATTTGAGCTTGCAGCCTTCTGGCATCTTCTTCATACCACAGGATTGCTTCCCTCTGCATGCCATGTGGGGTTCCTGCAGAAGGTTCCCAGACCAGGGAGGGACAGAGGCAGCAGATGCTCTCCAGCTCTCACATCCCAGCACTCCCCTTTCCCATGGGAAAGCAATACCATCATTGGTACATGAAAAGAGATCTGGTACCCAATGGTACAAAGGAATGTTCAGATAATGGAGGAGAAAGGAAAGCTACAGCTAGAAAAGGGATTGAACCCAACTTCATACACCTTTCCCCAAATCTAGGTGTGCCTGGGGTGGTCTCTTTCTAGTGGTGAGCAAAAGCAAAGGCTATCTGGGAACATACACACAGCACAGGCACTTTTTATTGTCTGTGAAGTGCATCAAAGAGGTGTGACTGACAGTGAGACCACCAGAGTGCCACAGGGAGATCTCAGCTATTTACAGAAGAGATCGCTCCTGTCGCTTGTCCCTCACCTCCCTCCTCCTCCTCCTGCCACCTCAACCCTGTGCTCAAATTACCTGCAAAAAAATTGCGCAGGTCAGTGCTGAGGCAGTTCTCCAAAAAACGCCTCAGAGGCAGGATGTGAGCATTCGGGGCTGTCCAGTCTGTCAGGAAGTCCTCCACAATGTGATGGACAGCATCTGGGCGGGGGAGAGGCCAGTCTGGGGGCCGAAGTCTCATCTCATGCTCTGCCAAGAGAACATTAAGGGAATCTCTTGGAATCAAAATGGCATTAAAAAGAGCTTGGAGAGTGGAAAGCAGCTATGACAGCTGTTTCAGCTTTTGTCCCGACCTTTTAATCCCTACCTTACTTTAATTTGCAATCCCCTCTGCTAGCTCTGTCCTCAACCACCCTGCCACTGCACAGCTGCCCCTTTTTCCTGCCCACAGTATTCCCGTCATTTCACTCCTGTTCCCCCTGGGTAGGGACTGCCAGATGAGCTGAGCTGCGTGCAAGCTTTAATACCGCTACCCATCACTCTGCTCCGTGTAAGGCAGGCTGGACCCTGACCCTAGGTTTCTGGAGCCAAAGATTCAGCACACTTACTTCCCAAGGAAAGCTATTCCAGGCATGTGTGTTTGCTGGATATAACTCTCAGCCTTTGGCTGTCCCTGTCACTGCATGACCTGTCAGACCTGGGCCAGCCACAGAGAGCAGCTTTCTTTTGGCAGTAACACTGAACAGCCCAGCCTCGTCTGCCAGGACTGCCATAACACATGCAGGGTACCAGCTAAAGGAAAGCAATGTTCCTCTTTTTTTCCTGTTCTCAAATGTGAAGTCTCTGGTACAGCCCTCACCTCCCTCCCTGTATTGGTTCGTCTGATGAAAACTTCTTGCCTAACTCCCAGCTTTTTTTTCAGCTCACAGTCGGAGTGGGTGCCTCAGAGGATGGACATGAAAGAAGTGGAGGAGAAGGGTGTGCAGTGCCTTCAGGTCCCCACCCCCCTCCCCACTTTGGCTCTGAAGTATCTTCATCCCTCTCCGTTTTGCCTGTATCAGATAATTAGCAGGAAAGCTTACCTGTTGGGAGGTGTTTGTAATAGTAAACAACAGGGTGCAAAAAGTTAGACTGCCAGGCATGCTGTGCCTCTCCCACGGCTCGGTTGTAGTAGAATACATCCTTGTCAGCCCCAGAGAAATTCCTCCCATACTCCATGATGACGACAAAGAGCCCATCGGGAGCCTTTCTCCCCGTCTGCATTTCCAGCTCAGCCAGGACTCCAACTGGGTACTCTTCCAGGTATTCAAATGTCGTTGCATTCCTGTGAATTACAACCACAACCATCAGACTTTTCCACCAAAGAAAAGCCAGCTGGGATCCAACACCCCCTCAGCTGGTCGAGGCTAAGGCCAAAAAGCCATCGGATAGTAATTATTTTGGTCATTACAGATCTGGGCTGGACCACAGGCAAAGCTTATGAAGGCTGCAGATACTGTTAGAAGACTCCATTATTTTCACAGATTATGGGATTCCTCTCTACATTAGCACTGCTCAAGGAAAGCTTTTCTCTGGGTACAGTAAAAGCGCAATACGCCTCTGAGCCCGGAGGGAAGGTCTGGACCATTTCAGCCCTTTAAGAGAGATTAAGTAAGTGGCAGAATTGGGCATAGTGGCACCAGTTGTGGCAGCGGTACAGGTTTTGAGGTGGCTGCCTACTAGATGGTAATATCAGCAACAGAGCAATCTGTGTGGTGGCACCACAAGAAGCAATGGTAAAGAGAAAGGAATGAAACGATGCAGTGCAGTGCTGGGAATAATTACTCACTCACTCTCTCAGCAGTATGATGTCAGCCAGGACACTGAACATCTGGTAGAGGCCCGAGGCCTCATTCACCCGCTTGATGATGGAATTGGTCAGCTGTGTAACAGGGTGGACTGTGGATGGCCAGGGGACACCATGGTGACGATTTTCCAATAGGCGGTGGACTGCACGAGCTAAGTCATTGAGGGAAACAAAGACAGCTCATTTAAAAATCCAAGCTTATGCTTTTAAGAATTCTGATTGCTCTGCTGCAGCACACAGATACTGGCAGGACACAATGAATAAGCTTTACAGCTCATCCGTGCTCAAGATCTCCCACCCCAATCGCTGCTAACTGCAGTGGAGATGCCCTCCGAAAGCTGATGTGATGCTAAGTGGTTGGTGAGGGGGCGGGGGGTCCTCAGGGATATTTTATTACTTCTGAGCAGTCCTTTAATGATAAGGATGGGCACACACAAATAAAGACAGAAATTCTCTCTGCTGTCCAAAACCGCTGGGTTTTAACTCCACAGCACAGACCTCTCACCCACAGCCTGTCACGAGGCAGAGCATCTGGCAGGCAGAAATCTATTGTGTTACATAAATAAGAGGCAATGGGCAAGAGAGACACAAGACAAAACAAAGACAGACAACCAAAAACTTCAGATATGACCCCAAGTCACTTCTTCTCCACTTCAGATGACACAGCTGCAGCTGGGCTGTGTTTTGTCATTCTTATTGCCAGCAGAAGACTAAGGGTGATATCTTTCCAGCAGTAAGCTATGAACTGTTCCTTTGAAGGGAAGAACAATTCCCAGCTCTGCCTTTCCTCAGCCCAGTACTCACTTGTATACCGGAATCCATGGATGAAGCCCCCAGCAGATTTCCTGAAATCAACAGAATGGCTAGCAGTGCCGAGAACAAAGAGCCCCCGAGTGCTTCTGGACTCATAGCTGGGTTTGATCTGAGGATATTTCTTTTTACTCCCTTTTCCTGGCATCATTTTAAGAGATCTGATGTGCAAAAGAGAAGAGCAGGCTGTCAAGAAGGATGGGGTGGAAAAATAGAACTGATTTCTCATAAGGCACACACTATAATGCAGCCACTGCAAGACACTGCTTCATGCCCCCGCTGCCTTCAGTGCGATTCGCTCCTACAACAAGGATCTTCCAGAAGACAAGGATGCTTATCTCAAGGTAGCTCTGGACAAGACCAAATTCTAGCCTGAGCCATTGACAGTGAATTTTGGAAGTTAGCAGTACCATTTTCAACTGCAGGATGTACTAGGAGACAAACCAAGGTAGAGTGAAGGTTGCATCCTCAGGGTAAAAAAGCAGAAAAAAAAAATCTTTCTGTAGCAATCTGTACCTGTACCATCCTCATTGCAAAGAAAACCCAACACATAAAACATTGCTAGCCTTCTCCATGTGATCTGGCAGGTCAGGCTGTTAAAGTTCTAAAGGCACAAATGTTTCTGTGTCACCCAGGTCCCACCACTGCCAACTGCTCAGCCTTAGAGCCTGTCAGTCAGACGGCAGTGGCACACACACTCCCACAGGGACAAGGCCATAGCTGCAGAGTAAACAGATGTCTGTACAGCACCAGGTAGCTCAGAGCATGTGGACGTCTGGGCAGTGCTGCCAGGAGAGGACTTGCTCTCCCCGCTTCTCCCTACTCAGGCCCTTCACTCTAAACACCAGCTTCCCTGGAGATCCTGGTTCTCCCTCACCTGTTGTAGATAGAGAAGTCAAACTTCCAGCCTAGGCAGCGGATAACACGGTCGTAAGGTGCACGGGTAGCAAAATTATCCAGTTCATCCTGAGGGAGGGTGATGGAGTCGATGCCTGCGCTGATGTTCCTGTTCTCCAAGTAGAACCGGAGCGTGATGTGCAGCTTCCCTTTCTTGTCCTTCACGATAGCCAGATCTTCCAGGTTGCCCTCCAGAAGCCCATCCAGAGATTTCAGCTGGTAGGTGTCTAGCAGGCCATTGTTAATTGCTCTGCAAAAAAGAAAAGGAGAATGTAAGAAGGGCTAAAAGAAGGGAAGAGACGTGGGATCCACACTTCTGTCTCAGCTGCTGAAAATAGGACATCTTTACCAGGCATCCCACACTCTCCTTTAGTGCAAAGGTTACTGCCAGAGCCTCAGGGCTCACAGGAACAGCACAGATAACACTGCCTCACTGCCCTTGCAGGATGTAGTCAACCTCTTATCTCTCCTCTGAGACTGCAAGCAAGGTAACTAATTGGGAGCCAGCACTTTTTAATAATATAGTTTCCAACGGGACGTTTTCCTAATCGCACAGGCCTCAAAGAGCTCTCTTCAAGGTCCTGTGTCCAGCAATTGCAACCTGGACTGCTTTAAACAAAAACCGTAAAGACAGAAGGCCCCACGCTTCCTCTGCAACCCCCAGGACCACAGCACCTCCTGTGCCAGTCTGGCTTGTCACCTGGGCAAGAATCGATTCTCCTTGTTTGTACTCCAGCTGTGTTAGAAAGAGGAACAGGAGTGGTTTCCTACCTCAGATCCCCGACGTAGTGGGTGGCCCATGAGAGGCGCACACGGGACCGGCTCACCATGTGGATGAAATTTGTGACACCCAGAATGTTCTCCGCTGTCTCAAAGGCAGAGTTCCCTCGGCCCAAGATCAACACGGTCTGTCCAGCAAAATCCTCTGGGTTGATGGACACAGTCTCGTAACCTTCAACGTATTCTGAACCAGGAAAGTTTACCACGTTGGGGACCCACATCCCAGTGGCGACCAACAAAGAGCTGCAAAAACAGGGTAAGCAACAGGGAATGCAGGAATTACAGGAGTGGAGGCATCGCTCCATCTCATCACTCCTTCCTTCTCCTGCACAGTCCACAGAAGACAGCTTTGATGGGGCCCCTGCAGCCATGCTGGATCAGCTGCACAGGTCATGGTTTCAAAACAAACCTCTCCTCAGCTTCACTTAATGACCCTCTCTTCTCTTCCCTATCCTCAGGCCAAAAAAATTTATTAGGAACATCACTACATCTAGGAAAAGTCAGCACGGATCCTGCACATATATGTCTCCCTCCATTGTTTATGAATGTGCGAGTACTACTCATATGTACCCACCGACAATACACATAATACTGAAGTTTCACAGGTTGATTATAAGTCGCACAAAAAATTACTTTGGTTTAAAATTTGTGTTGCCTTTTAGTACAGCAGAACAAGAGTAATTTTTAAGAGGGATAGAAAACGGTTTCAGTATTTCAAAAACGTAACTCCTGGTCATAAAAGCATGTTGGCAACCTCACTAATTTTTAACACTAAAATTAAGTACAATAATCTTTTTATCTCTCTCCATAAGAGCTCTTACTTAAATCTGAGCAAAAGTTTTGTGACTTAAGATGGAACCAACAGGTAGCCAAAGCTAGCAGCACTGTCTGCTGTCCCAGCCTTGCTCACGCAGCTCCCAAGAACAATTTGCTTGTGGTGTGTAAGTGTCTGGGATTGCCTTCTGTCCCCTCTGAGCTTGCCAGCCAGCGCACCTCCAAGCGACAGCCAGCACAACCTGCTGTCGTGGAGCTGAGGTTCTCAGGAGAGGTGAGAAATATACTCCATATGTTCACACTAGTTACTTCTAGGTTTTTAGTAATGTAGCTCAGTGGTGGTATGGGATACACACGTGTAATTATGACAAAGAGAAGGGGAATTCAGGGACCACCAGTTACTTCTCTACAGCAACAGCCACATTTTAGTGTTTTCCCCCTGCCAGCTCTGTGCTAGCCCAGGGCTTCATTTGGCTGGGGTGTACTTCTGAACACATATGGGTTAATGGAAGTGAAGTGTCCTCACATTGACTCACTCAAATTTGTAATAAAGGCACCAGTGGCTACAAGAAGTACGACCAAATTATTTTTTTCAGAGAATAATTATTTAGTGATAAAACAAAAGTGATTTCAACCATATCTATCAAAGATGGAAATCTCAGCCAGTTTGTCTGCCAGCTCTCAGCTGTCTGAGGCGTAACATCGCTCGCAAAAGGCAACACCTTTCCAGGAGCAGTTATTCCACCCATCTGCACCTCCAATCTCAGCAAAATGTTTTCCCCTTGTGATAGTGGTTAAGGCTCTAAAAGGCTGTGAAATCTCCATCCTTGGAGATACTCATGCCTCAACAGGCCAAGGCTGTGAGTAACCTGATGTTGCTGGTCCTGCTTTGGGCAGGGCGCTTGGACAAAATGATCTTTATGAGTCTCCTCCAACCTAAATTATTCTGCAATTTTGTAACTTCAAAGACACCCGTGAAGGGTGGTATGCCTAGCCCTGGGTTTGCCCTTTACCTGCACTTGTAGTTCTGCCTGTCCTGGTCAGTTAGGAGGAAGTAGTGGCCATTCCATGCCAGCTCATCCTTCTCCAGTGTCACGTGGATGATAGCTGTGTTGTACTGAATCCGCAGCTTCAGCCGGGAAGCAAAGTCCTCCAGGTAATGCACCATCGTGTCAGCATCAGGGAAGAAGTCATGGGAGTAGCGTCGGAAAAGCAGCTGGCTGTTGTGGCTGAGGAGTGAGTTCCAGTCATGGCGGAGGTTGAACTCACTGTTGGATTTGCCGGTGTACTGCTTGTTGATGCTGATGAGCTTGCGGTGGCGAGGGTAGAGGGCAAAGAAGCTGCCAGGAGCATGGCTCCGCTCAAAGACGACGTAGTCCCGGCCGGCTCGCTGGAGGAAATAGGCTGCCTGCAAGCCTGAGGGGCCAGCCCCAATGACGCAGTAGTCATGGTAGAGGAAAGTGGTGCCGCTCACCACATGCAGGCTGCTGGCATACAAGGCCAGCCCCAGGAGTGTCTCACAGACTGCCAGGGCCAGGGCCATGGTGGGGCCAGGACTGCTACCCCTGCGGGGGAGAGAACCAGGGAGGCATCACTGAGGGGTTGAGCGCTCCAGTGGGCGCAGGCCTCCCTGCATAAGGCTCCTGGCCTGGCCCATGCGTGCTCACCCCCTGCCTAGGCCTAGCCGCAGTGGTACCACGACCGCCCCTCAGGGCCCCAAGCTGAGGTAGGGGTGTTGGGGTGGGGTCCTGCTCCCTGCCAGCCAATAGCAAAAGGGGTCCCAGGCCTTCCAGCCAATGGGCACACAGGGCCCCCTGCCCCAGCCAATAGCTGACAGCATGGGGTGAGCAGGCAGAAAGGTGTGGCAGCACTTGTGGGCCGCAAGCCCCCGCCGCGCCTCTGAGCCCCAACGGCCAATGGAAAAGGGAGGTGCAAACCCATCAGCCAATGGGAGATGGGGTGCCCCGCACTGCCCTCGCTCCCCCGCCAATAGGGACTGGCCTCGGCCCCGATGCCCTCCCCGCCCCCGTCCAATGGCGTGCGGGGCGTGGCCACCACCCGCGAAGCGCCGCACGTGACGCGCGGCGCACCTTGCTGCCGCGAGCCGGCCGGACCCGTCCCGCGAACGGCCGCACCTGCACCGCAGAGCTCGCGCCGCTCCCCTCCTCCCGCGCCGCGGCCGCCGCGCCGAGGGGGGGGAAGGGAGGGGGAGGGAGGGGGCGGGGGCAGCGCTGCCGCGCGCTGAGGGGCGAGTGACGGGGGGGGGGGGCGGGGGGGGAAGGCGCGCGGCGCGTCACGTGACACCGCCGCTTCCCGCCGCTGGCACCATGGCGCCGCCGCGCGCGCACCACGTGTCCGGGGGCGGGGAGGGGCGTTTAAAGGGGCAGCCGCGGGCGGGAGAGCGGCCCGCCAGCCGCCCCGCCCCGCCCCGGGGCCCGCCGGTACCGCCCCGGCCCGCCCGCCCCGCCGGTGACACCCCCTTCCCCGGCCCCAGGCACACGCAACACGGCGTCACTGAGCAACAGCAGCTTTATTCCGCTCCCACCCCGGGTGGTGTATCCGCGGAGCAGCCGGGCACCAGGGTGCAGCTGCCGCCCACCCCTCCAGCAGCATCGGGGAGAGGGCGCCGGGGGGACACACTGCCTGGGCCCCAGGCCCCCCGAGCTGGCCGCGGGCTTCAGCTCTCTTCCTCTGAAAGAGAAGAGAAACAGTCATGGAGCATATGGAGCTGGCGAAAGGCTGGCACACAGCCCCCCACATACACCCCTTCTGCCAAGGAAATGCCACAAAGAAGCAGAATATCCCACTTCAGGGACAATCACCGCACCTCAGTGTCCCTGTCACCCCCCTCCGGCACCCCCTACATCAGCCCAGGCCACACATGCGTCATTTGGAATTACACAACTTACATTCCTGAGCAAATTACACAGCGACCTGAAATTTCTATAATAAAAGACCAGAGCAGCCAGGTTAAGTTTACCGTCTAACAAAATAAAGGGATGGGGGTGGGGTGGGGGGGGTCAGGGAGGAAAAAGAGGGTAAAGCTAGAAGACATTTTCCGTATCACTGAAACAAAAGCTTTAGGTGAAATGGTTTCCCGTTGTTGACAAGAGTGCATTCAGATCACGTGTCAGGGTTCACAGACAGTTTTAGGCACCGAAGGAGGGACAGCAGTTGTACTCCCACAGGCAGCGACTGTCAGCTTCAACAGTCACTTTATAGAAGCCTTCACTGAGCTACCTCAATGAGGCTAGGTCACCACGTGTTTTAAATGTGCCATAGTTACTTCCATTTCTAAAACTGCATTAAAAAAATATCCTGGTACCAAGAGGAATCAGCACCCACCCACACCCCCAAATCCTGCGGCTGCTGAATGAAGGGCTCCTTGGCAAGCTTCACTTTCCCAGTCGGTGCTCTGGACCTGGGGCCTTACCCCACCCCACCCCCAGTTAAATCATTCCTCACTCTGTATCCACAAAGGCACATCATCTGCATTTCCAGCTCTCAAGTTCTGTGTGCTTCTGGTTGAGTACTCCCAATATCACTCTCACCACTTCCACCACCGAGTCCCATCCTCAAGACCATGTATTCTTCAGCCTTGCTGAACTCAGATCTCACCCTTCAGATCTGGTCTTTCTCACAGGTCACCCCTTTTCATCCAGACCAGTACATTAAAAGCATAAATCACCAAGTATGCTACGAACCTTCTTCCTCCTCTTCTTCCTCCTCATCCTCCTCATCTTCATCAGAGCTGAAGGTGCCATCGGGCAAGCTGTAGATCCGTATCACCTGCTTGTTGGGGTCCTTGAGAATGAGGTACTTCCCCTCATCCAGCTTCATGCAGATGTCGATGACACATCGCAGAATGCCCCAGGCATTTTCTATGCTCAGGTTAATCTGGCTGGCAAACTCATTTGGCTTGAACTGCTGGGTGCCCAGGATCACATGGCGGGCAGAGTCCTTCACATGGTAACGGGATACATACCTAGGAGGGGCAGGAAGAAACCAGAGGGGCATCGGGACATTACACTCAACCAGCAGAAGAATGACACCAAGAAAAGCAGCATGATCATCTTAGTTTTGTTTTCTGGGCTGAAAAACCCTAATACTCCCACACTAAAAGCTAAGAGGATCTCCTGGCTACATGCTGTCAATCAGTAATGTAACTGGAATCCTTCCACCACCTCAAATCAAATGAGATGGTACAAAAGATACAGAAAAATTAGTCCCACAGACAAAAATTAAGCAATGCATGATTAGCTGGGAGTTTACAATTAAACAGATACAAATGCATCAGTCCCATACCTGAGTGTGGAACCTAGGATTGCAGAACCCCAGAACAGAGTTAGCAAATACCTCCTGTTCGTTATCCACAGCACAGACTCAACTGGTTTTAAGCCAACAGTTCCAACAGGGATGTGACAATCCTCCCCTCCGTCCAATTTCTCAGTAATAGAGCACTTGAGGATCTCAATCAAATTCCTGACAGACAGCATAGTCACTGCACTTATTTCCCTCGCTGACAATCTTGGCAAACAGGCTGAGAGCTGCAGAGGCCACCTGCCCATCACACATGTCAGGTCTCACTAGGTCAGTCACAGCAGGGGCACATCAGCCACGCACTGAGGGGAAGCGGCTTACACCAGGACTCGTGCACTCAGCACAAACTTTCCCCTCTTGGCCACTCAAAACATGTGGTGATTTTATGATTACTCATTCTACAAATAGTTCAATTTTATGTACACCAACTTAAATACTGGAAAATTCACCTAAAGGAAGTTTGGTGTTGAAACCCTGGCTTACCCGAGTTTAAGATACTCTGATCCAGCCAGCAGTGCACAGCATGTCCAGCGGGCCAATTTGTAGCTGTTGTTTTTCAACTCTGTGGCAATCACAGCTCCTCTCTGAGAGTCAAGCTTCTGGCGCCAGTCCACTCCATTGCAATACTGACAGGAGAATCAGAACTAGGGTCAACCTAACAAGCCAGCAGCATTCATCTCTTCAGCCATCCTGACATCACATAAGGTAGTTTCTTCTGTTTACCTTATGGTACTGTATGAGGGAATGCAAATAGTAACCTACAGGGAAAGCCCTTGCACTGGAAAGGGAGAAACGCAAACAGCAGGGACTGGCCAACATTTGCAGCACTGGTTAGGAAGGGAAGTTTGTGAGGGAAGAGTTCACTAGGGAAGCATGGGAACAGGCTGGCTGCTGTGCTCAGCACCTGGGGACAAGAGGGTTCAAAACCAGCTACCTGACATCTGGGGGTGAATCCCATCAGCACTGCTTGTCCACCAAAGTTATACTCCTTTAGTGGAACGTAACCACCCAGGGAACATCACCAGATGTTTGTCTCATTTTGCCTGCTGTACCTGGCATGTCAGGCAGCAGTGAAGCTGTTAGAGCTAGCTTTGGGATCCCGTTCTTCCTCACCCTGGAATCCCACTCGTTCAGTGTTTTGATGTTGATGAACGACACTTCTCCATTTGCTCCCGTCATTACTCCATCATGTTCACAGCGGACAATGAGATCTATATCATCTCCCAGCTTCCACCTTCGGTATCTGCCAAGAAACAATCCACCTGGTTATTTCTGACCCTTGCTCTCTTTCAGATCCATGCAGGCACACAGCAAAATCCTCTCTCCCTCTTATCTGTTCACTGTGAGGATGTCCAGGCGTCCCTCTCATGGTAAAGCTTCTATCACTAACACTCCTAACTTGTTTTGTTTCCGTTACCGTGCTGACATCCTGACCCCTTGCCAAACCCGGGCATGACAGAGATCAACATACCTGTATGCAACAGAGGCTACTTCGTTTTTATCCATGTCATCCTCCACGAAGGGGTTTGGGTTGGGAAACTTGTATTTCTCCTTTCCCTGCAGAAGGAAACAGAAGGGCATGTCAGAAGAAAAATCCTGTGGCAGCTCTCCCCTATGGGTTAAATATTCTCTTATAGCAACAGTAGATTATTTTCCTTATATAGAAAAATGCTAAAATATTAAGACAGATAAGAAGCCCCATCTTCACATCAGTCACTTCCCTGTAAGCAGTACTTCTACTGGCACTTCAGCTTTACTAGGTGTACTCAGAAACCTGCTTGCTTCACTGATGGGAGTGTGAGTTCTTCTTTGTGGAAAAAAGGTGAAAAACTTCCTACAACAGAGTCACACTCCTCACCAGAAGTAATCCCACCTCCTTCAAAAGTAAAGGAAAATCAGTGTGTAACAGTGTATAACCTCTGTCAATTAAACGACTCCTGTGCTGCATTATTATAGCAGCCTTAACGAAGTCTCAAGACTCTGAAACACAGACCCTACTAGCCAACACTGCTCAACCTTACCATCCTCAGACACTGCTGGGAGAAATTATGATTGATGTAGGTAGCTTCCATGGCAAGGTTGCGTGGAGAATTAAAGGAGTTGCCCTCTTCCTGTGGTGGTTCGTTGGCTGTTTCACTCACTGTCAGGAGGTCTGGGAAGAAAACCAGGCACAAGTGGTTATACTCGGGGGGAGTAAATACATCAGCTTCAGCGAGTCTCCAGCCCCAAGCGGGAGCAAATCAATACTGAAGTTATCCTTGTAGCCAGCAACTGTACTGCAGCAATCAGTTTGTTCCAGGGGTATCAGTCTGGACACTGAGACACAGAATGAACTCAAAAAAGCATAACCTTTAGCTACTGTAACAGAAATTTCTTTCAGGGCTTTTCCTCACCAAAATCTGAATTATCCCTCTTGTCAAAGAAAAGCTTGGATCCAACTCTCTGGACAATGATGTCCCAGGAATAGACTGAGCGAGTGCAGCTCATCAGGGTGGCCAGGATGGCATCTGTGGCAAACACATTCCCTTGGGTCTTGGCCAGCTATGGACACAGGAGGAGGAGAAAACTGTGTTTCAGCAACCAGAACAGACACCCCTTCCCTTCCCCAACCAGGATGAAAAGTGTTAGCAAATCAGATGATTAATATCTTCTCCTAGGCTGAGGAAGCTGGGTTGGTAGGTACACCACCAACAGCTAGACAAAACATTTGGTACTACCCAGAAATCCAGGCCCACCCTCACCCAAACAAGGAAAAAGCAAGAAACGCATTATGAAATAATTCTGTTGGGAAAAGGCATGGCTCCTTATTGCCGACTGGGTCACACAGAAAAATGTTCAAGCTTTCCCCATCTCCAAAAGCAGAAACCTCAAGAACCAGGTCTCTTATATGGAAGTTTCTCTCCCAACAGATCTCAAGTACCGGTCTGCTTGCCCTTCCAGAATTACAGCTGTTCCTTTGCCAGTATTCCTCATTTTGCATTATTCTAGCTCTGCCTTGGACCCAAGAAAAATAACGATACCAGCTAATGCTTCTTTGCAAGCTTAGGGATCCAGAATTCTTCTGCCCTTCTCTTAACTTTGGTCTGACGGTGACAGCTGGTCTCTAACAGCAGGCACTGAGAAACACACTACTGCGTTTTACAAAGCAGGAAACACACCTTTCGGATAACTGGGTCATCAGTAGTAGTGACGGTGTGAAAGATGCGCTTAATGCTCCTCAGTAGCTTCTCATTCCTTGTTGTAATGCGGTCAAAGGCTTTGTCATAGTACTCTAGAGCTCCACAGCACTCTCTGCAGAGGGAAGAGGAGCACCACATTGATACACCCACTACATGTAACACCACCCATGAACTGCCCAGGACTGAGGGGCCCGCTGGGTGTTCCATTACCTCCCACTGCTTTGGTACCTCAGTGAGAAAGAACATTGCGACCAGGCCAGGAAACCCTTGCCCTGCTGCTTTCCCAAAATGTGTTCATTTTTGAACAGTTCAGGAAGCAAGCAAATGGCTGTTTTGTGAACTCACATGTCCTGTGGCTCTGACACCTCCAGGTAGCGCATCTTCATCAGCCGAGGGAAATCCATCTCTTCTTTCACCTCCCAATCACTGCGAACTTCAACTGAGGAGTCACGAGGCTTCTGCTGTGCAGCCAGAGGGAGGACAGATAGGGAGAGAGAAACAGAGACACAGCACATCAGGATTTGTGCAAGAGGAGGGGCCCCGTGAGCATCACCAGAGAACCAAATCATCGCAGCGGGCAGAAAGCTTCTTAGTTTACCTGTGACTTTTGGTCCCATTTCTGCCTCACTCCAAACTGCTTCTGAAACTTCTTTTGTAGACGCAAACGATCTCTAAAATGACAAATATGAGCAAAGCCATTAAGAGAAATTAACTCCTACATGCCACAACCGTTCCTGTGCTTCTAGATTACCACCAGAGGAGCAATACTTTTAGGCATCAAGCTGCTGAAACATTTGCTGAGCTGTCTGCTCATCAAGATACCTGAAGCATTAAAAGCTCTGTTCTTTACTCTGAGCGGCTCTTTAAGTATTTTCATCTCTAAAGACTGCAACAAAGTTTTAAGAAAGGGTAAGCTCTGCTTTAAAACACCATGTTTGCTTTTCAAATACGATTCAAAAATTCTCCTATATCCTGAAATTCTTCTTGGCTGTGACTGTTCACCCTAGTGGGTTCTGTCACAGTAACTTCATAAATGTATCAACAGTATGTTCACACAGTCCAACCCAGTTAATGGTATGTTCACATTTGCAGCCTCACCTCTCTTTCTGCTTGGCACTCTTTGGCAGTGTCTGCATGCTGAACTGCAGCATGTTCCGACGGTCCTTGTCTCTCCGAAGGTTCCTCTGCAGAAATGAAACAAAGGAAAAAACCAAAACATTTGCATTGCAAACGTAATTCTGTGCTGCTGAAGCTCTCCTTTGGGCCCATTTCTGAAAACATTCTACCTGTGCAAATCGCATACGATTCCTCTGGTATGCTGTTTTCTGTGTTCGTGCTGTGTCCACCAGCTGGAAGCTTGTCTCATCCTCCTCGTGGAAATATGCATATTGACTTCCACCACCAAACTGTGACGAGTACTTGTCTGGAAATAAAACAAAGCACCTTGACACCAAGCTTCTAGAAAACCCCTCTGACACTTTGCCCATTTTCCCCCAGAATTCCCTCCAACTGCCTTCACCCAAGTCTGATGCACAAATAGGGACTCCTGCCTTACACCAGCATGCTTCCCACCCCTCCAAGCCTCCCTGAGAAGCCCCAGTTATGAGGCAGCACAAAAATAATGAGTAAGCCCTAAGGACAGGGAGAGCCCCACAGAGCCCTCCCTTGGGTGACGCGTGCTTCCTAATTTAAGAAGCCTCTCTTGCTGAGGTGTGCAGGCAACCACCAGAGAGGGTGTGAGACATGAAAGCAGGAACGCCACTTGGAGAAAACTCGGCAGGAAACAAACCACAGGAGCAGCCATCAGACAACACGTACTTGTATATCTTTTATCCTGATACGTGGCTCCTGTCCAATCAGCCACCTAAGGACAAGCATAAACAGTCAAAATAAGTTAGTGTTAGGCATCCTCCTCCTCAACCTCTGACTTCATATATGCAGGACTTCAAGCAGCAAACACCACTGCATGGTCCAGAACTAATCCTTTCACTTCCCGCCTCTGCCTGCCAGCCCTGCTGACTGTTCACAAGTGTGTTACATGCTAGGATGTGCTGCAAAGGGTGTCAGAAGAGCAACCGCAGTAGTAAGACCGGGGGCAGTGTGCAGGGGTGGGGTGCCAGAAGGCACACGGGGCTTGCTCAGCAGCAGCCCAACATGCCATGGCACGACTGCGTTACCTTTCCCAGGCGGTCTCCTTTACTGAAGGGCTGATAGGGCATATCCCTGAACTGCTCGGGCACAGCGCACGGGCCCCAGCCGGAGGGGTTGTCCTGGATCACGGGTGTCACAAACTTCGCCATTTTTCAAACTTCTAGAGGGGAGAAAACCCACGAATAACCCCTAAACCCTCGGCCGCCGCATGGCGAGCCCCGCGCCCGCCCCGACGCCCGCGGCAGTGGGGCACGGGGGCCCGCGGCCTTGTCCCGGTGCAGGCCCCGGCGCGGCCGCGAGGGGAGCGGAGGGCGCGGAGCCGCCTTCGCCAGCCGGGTCCGCACCCAGCGGAGCGGCCGGGGTGGGCCGGGGACCCCCGATCGCCGCTGTCACTGTAAGTGTCGGGGTAGGGGCGGGGACCCGGCCCCCACCGGAACCGGTGGCAACGCCGGGGCGGGGCCGGGGGTCCCGATGCTGGCAGGAAGGTGTCGGTAGGGCAGGAGGCCTGTCCCAGGGCAGCCCCAGCGCCCCCCTCACCTGCGCGGCCCCGTCACGGCCCCGATGGCAGCGGATGGCGGAGGCGGCGGCAGCGGCGGGGAAGGAAAGAGGCCGCGCGCAGCCCGGGCCCTTCCTTTCCGCGTCAGCGCCGCGCGACAGGGCTGTCGTAAAATTAAAAAAAACCACCCACCCAACCGTGAAGGAGCCGAGCGCGGCTGCCGTAAAGCGCCTCCCTTAGCGCACGCAGTACGCCAAGGCCATAGAGCTGCTGGAGGGCCGGGCTAGAAAAGCCGCGGCGCGCGGCCGGCAGATGCGAGTCTCTACGATCCGTTGGGGCTGGGCCGAGGCGGGTGGCGGGGGACGGCGGCGGCGGGGGACGGCGGGTGGCGGCCCTGTCTCCTGCTCCCTCCGTGGCCGGGTTCGTGGTCGGGGGCGCTGGAGCTGCCTGTGGCCGGCGCTGCGGGCCGCGGGGTGCTGGCGCGGAGCGGGGGGCGCGGGGGCCCCCGCACGCCGTGGAGCTGCCTCCCGTGGGAGGTGTGCCCGCCCGGGCCGCTCTGCCTCTCCCGCTTTGTTGTGCCTTCTGTCACTACAGTATCATTTACCGAAATTTCGCTCCCTCTTAATTGCTGCTTAATAACAGAAACGCGTAGGAGAGGGAAGAGAGTGACATTAATGACAGTAAATTCACCCTATTGATTAAAAAGCTTGGGTTTGGCTTTTAAGCAGAAAAGCCGGGGGTGACAGATGACAAAACCATTTGGTTTGTACCCAGCTGTCACAAAGAGGAAGAAAACATTGTTTTCTGTGTCTGCTGAAAGGCCTGCAGCTCAAACAAGCAATGATAAGGTGTCAGAAACATCTCCTCCAGCGGTAATGATGATTAAACTTACTAGAAATACAGAACATCTCTTAGCAGAAGTATTTAAGCCTAGGGTAGGCGAATGTCTGTTGGGAATGGTTTTGGTGTAAATGACTCGCCCAGTAGCAGCACAGTGGGGTAGGTTTAACAGATTGCCGCCTCCTGGCTGTCCTCTACTCATGAAGATATCTTGGGCTTCATGGCCCCACAAAGGACTGCCCAATCTCAAGATTAGTATTTTTTTTTCTCCTTTGGAAGAACTTGAATTAAAATTAGCTGTCCTAAAACAACGCATTGGGAGAATATTGATCTTCAGCTTAGTCAAATTAAGATTTCAACTACTAGCATTCGGTCCCAGTCTGGTTGTGCCAGGTTGCTCTATAGATGTGAGACAGAGCTGTAAAGTCTGGTAGGTAAATTTCTGTTTTCACAGATGAAAGTGGAGATAGAATGAGATAAAGTGAGAGATTTATGACTTTGATAGAGAACAGACTTACAGGGCTCTGGGCATGAAGTGTATCAATAAAGCCATGTGTCAGGAGAGGAAACGACTTAATTCTGTGCTTCTTGATTTTCTCCTACACACAGCCTCTTGAAATAAAAATGTATCCCAAACTATGCAATGGTTTTATAGAAAAGCAAGTACTTCTCAGGTTGTGGTTGTATGATTATTAAACTGACTTTGTGTTTTAGAGGCTGTTACAAAGCACTTGGCTTTGAGAGGTAAAGATATGCGAAGAATTGGAATTCATGTTGCCCTTGCTGTATTTGCAATGAGGTATTCAAGGTTTTCGTTGTCCCTGATAGTTTTCCTTGACCTGGAGGGGAGGCCTGGAAGCTAGGATTCAGCCCTACAGCCTCTCTAGGAGACCATGAACCAGTGATTTAATACAGCATGTGCCTCAGATCCCTGTCTCTGTGACTGGCATAGTATTTCTTCTCAGGGAGTGAGGGCAATAAATCATGAAATCTCTGATGTTCACATGCCAAAATGATTGTAATTTCCTCTATCCCTAAAAAGAGCAGGATCCAGTTTACAGATCTGTTCAGCACACAGGCTAAAAACTAACTCTTCCTCTTCAGAGAATTTTACCGGGTATCTTTTAGCTAAGAAGAGCCTAGATCAATATTTTCCAGGCAGAGATGTGCGTTTTCTTCTTTATTTACCGCTTATAATTCCTCCTTGAGAAAGAACCGAAGCTGCAGCAATCTTTGCTTTGCCAAGACACCCCGCCATTAATCAGAAGTGGGATTATTAAAGCACTTTTCCCTGCTAGCGAAAAAGATCCACTTATAGAAATACACTTTATAAAATACAATTTGTAACTGTCTCACCTAAGCAGCCTTTTTGGAGATAAACATAATTAGTGTTGGAACTGCCTTGTGGGTCTCTGGCAGTGGCTCTTTGCAATCCCAGCTCCGGGTAAACCCCACGGTGCCTGTCCTTCACCCTGCCTGAGCCAGGGCAATGGGCTGAATGGGCTCAGAAAAAAGCACAAAGTTCTGAAGGAAAAAGTGGACTAAGGAATGATTGAAGAGAAGCAATGACAAATAGACTGATAAATGAAAATCCCTTCCTTCCACGGCTTCACCTCTGCTCCTGAGCCTGCGTGAGGAGTGTACAAGAGAATGTAACACTGCTGCTGTCTCCCAGAGATGAGAGATCATGTGCAGTTGAGGCTTAGCCCATCAAGCTACCTTTACTGGGGATACAGTTGGGTACAGGTGTGGGTCAGAGGAGGGAGCAGCGTGGGATATATGCTCCTTTGGGCACAGACATAACCTTCTAGTTTCTTATCAAAGGGAAGAAAGGTTATGAGAAAAAAAAATAGTCTTGAAGTGGGTGAGACTTGCTGCCACATTTAGGTCAAATTTACTAGAAGAGGGGAGGGAGCAGGTCTGTCTCACTTTCTGCTTCACACCAGGCACTGCACCTCTTGTGTTCCATGCCATGCTGCAGCCAGTGCCCCACAACTGCCTGCACTTCTTGTCCTGTCTTGCTGACCCTGAGCATCATGGCTGCAAATGGTTCGCCACCCAGCCTCTACTCTAGCTTTCGTTAAAGGCACGTGAGATATGTCATTTCCCGGAAAAGTACTTAAAATACACTTTCTTGCAATCATTTGATCCTAGATCCATAATTTCAGTTCATCAGTTAATTAATCACTTAATCAGTTAATAAGGGTAATCACTCTTCCCTGGAAGACGGTCATAAGAACAGCCAGGATAAATTGCTCCCATCTGGTTTTCTGTTCGTGTCTCCCACTTCTCCGGTTTTGGGCTGTGTGCTGGTATTAGCAGATCTGTAAAAAAAAAGGGCTTGTTCCAGCACCCTGGGCATTCCAGCACCAAAACCTTCACCACCATCAGCCTCCAGCACAGTTTGAGGCTTGTTGGAGGGCTGTTGCAATTTGAGCTGGCTCTGCATTGAGCAGCAGCCTCCTCCTGCTTAGCGGGGACAACGTGCAGCTTGGGCACTGTTACCAGAGGTTTGCCAGGTTTAAATGAAGGAAAGCAAGTTGAAGCGCCCAGCCCGTTAGGGTCCTTTTCTAGAAAATAGATCACATCTGCCTTGACTGATTATGCCTCAGAAAGCCTTAAGACAGGGATTGCTTTCTGGCTTGGATGACTATACTTCCACTTAAAGAGGCAGCTGAGGATTGGAAGACTAATGTTCACATTAAACCACTATTTTCCAGTAGTTCCTTTTCTCATTCTTATACTAAATGCATCAAAAATAGCCAGCTGGTTTTTTGTTCCTCACTAAACAACAAACACACCGTATGCCTGTGCCATATGCTTAGTCTCCACTTCCCCACGCTTCTTCACAAACCCAGAAACCAAGGGAAATAGTCTTTAGCCTTAACGCCTTCTCACTGTGGAGAAGCCTGATGTTTACACACCTCTTCAGGTCAGACTCTTCTTCTGAAGTCATCGTTGTTGTCTTTACAACAGCAAAATGCACTGCTGGCTCCTAGGCTCTCCTTGCAACTGACCTTGGCTGTGAGTGAACTGGGGCTCCTGGCACAGGGCAGCCAGGGTTCACAGGCTGGGAAGCCCTCCGTCCTTCCCTGGCCTTCCTCTTTGCATCCCATCTTTTCCATTGCACTTTTATCTGCCTTCTCAGCCCGCTGTTCTCCCAGGCCAGGTGCTTCGCTGCGATGCATGGCCTCCTTTCCAGTGCCTTCATCCCTCTCCCGGGTGCCCTGGAGGCTGAACTATAAACCTGCCCTCCTTGCGTGGCAGTTGCTTGCCACTTTTGGGGTGAAATGCTTGACTGGATTTTCAGGAACCCTGGAAAAATGACTGTAAAGCAACTTTACTGTGCACGTGCTGCAAATTTGATTTTTTAATTTGCTGCCTGTGCAATTTAGTGGGGCTGGGAGCAGGTGGCACCTGGCAGATTTGCTGCATGTGTTCATACCAGCCATGTCCATACAGTAAGGTCCATGCAGGGAATGTGCTGAGTTTATTATTCTTGGTATCAGAGACTGTTTTCATTGCAAGCTTTCTCCCTCCTCCTCCTCCTGTCATGCTGAGCTTTCCCTATGACTGCTGGGCCATACCGTCTTGCCCTCAAGGACAGACAGAAACCTGACAAGGGTAGGCCTTCCCATGTTGCTTTTGTAGGCTGGGCTCAGAGCCTGGCCTTGTGTTGTCTGCATCTTCCATGCTACCAGGATAAGCCAGAAATTTATCACCAGTGTCAGATGTCTCCCAAGGCTTCTGTAGCGTTGACCATCAGGGCCTGGGCCACATGTATTGCGAAGAGGCAGCGCGTATCATGCTCTGTCCTCATCCTCCGCTGCTGAACACTGCCCTTTCCAGAGCTGTAGAAGGAGCCTGGGTCCAGCTGTCTCCCTGCAAACTGTCAGCAAGATTGCCTCCTTTGATCTGCACTCAGGGCTGGATTTTATCCCGGCAGCCAACAGGCTAATTCTACAAGTTTATTCTACAAAGCTCAATTAGAGCAGCTGGCACTGGCAGTGTCCCTACTGGCTCTGAGCCTGCAGAAGGAGCGGAAGGCTGGTGCAGTGGCTGGGGTATGAGCCTGGGAGTCCGCAGGCTGAGCTACAAGTCCCTGCTCTGTGGCTGTCCTCCAGGCCACCCTGGTAAGCCTCCCCAGTGGGAGCTTGACACCTCCATGCTGCACAGGGAGAGACATTTCCCTGCCTCACTGGAGGAGAAATGCATTAGCGATACAAGCTATCCTGGTGATGGGGAACTGTGTCAACAGAGGCAGAAGCAGGTCACGGCTGCTGCATCTGGGAAATGCTGTGTAGATCCAGCCAGATCGACAGCAGGCAAGAGGATAGGGCCCTGGGTGATGGAGGGTGCAAGGCATGCTGTGCCTTCTCACCACTGAGTTAGCAGTTTGCTTTTCAGCTGCAGGAGCCCCGCTCCATGCCCTGCAGTTCTGCAATGCCTGAGTTATATTCAGCGCTGCCCTGAAAAGGATCCTAGTGTGTGTGAGCAGAACCGCAGGCAACACAGGCTTCCTATACAAGGGCTTTTGCCCAGCACAGAAGCGCCCTCAGTTATTTCCTTGAACATCATCAGTGTTAAGTTATCCTCAGTGAAAAATCAGAATCTTCTGGGGCTAAACGTGCTCTGCAAATGCTCCTGCCTCACTGGTCCCTCCTCTGGAAGGCTTACTGTTTATGCCAGCCAGGCAAAGATGTCTAACAGGACATCAAGAGGCAGAAAGAGTTCAAGCGATTTCTGCTAGGGAATTGAACCCCATTTGTGCAAGACCTAGTTATCAAGAAAGTAAGGAGCAGAATGCAGATGCTACCTATGTATAGCATGCTGTTCCCCTCCCAGGGACTCTCAGAAAAGTCTCTGCTAAAGACAATAGTGGCAAGGGACGTGCAGGAGCCCCGCGAGCCTGCAGTTGCCATCCCCTTCCCTGCCCCTCAGTAAGTCAAAGATGGGTCTGGCTGACACGCTTGGCTGGGGACAAATGTGCCTGTCGGGGTACAGGGAGTGCAGAGCCTCGGGGCTATTCCTTCCTCTCCTCTTGAGCAGATTTCAGTGCCATCTGCTCTCTTCTGTCTTTGCAGGAGTCATCAGGGCGCTTTTGTCCCTTCCGGCAAAGCCATGCTGCGTATGTCCCCCATAGGGTGTCAGGCAGCCTGAGGCAGCTGGGAAGGATGTGCACTCTCAGCCTTGCTCCAGAAAGCTTCCACTGCAGCAGCCCAAGGTCTTACTTCCTTTCCTCTTCTCTGTCTGCAGCCTGTCCTTCTGGATGAGGCACTTCCCAAGGTCGCAGCTGATTCCCAAGGTCAGGTTCAGGCTTTGCTGTGGCCTCTGCAGGAGGGGATGGGAAGGGGCTGGGGCTGAGAAGGGACCCTCCCTGTACTGCTCACTCCCTAAAAGGGCCCAGAAGCAGCACCAAGCCCTTGGGGGAGAGCAGCAAGGGCAGGAGGAGACATGGGGCAGCCATGGGGCTCCCTGACCTGGGAACTGCTCTGTGGGATCGCTCTGTTTTCTGCATGCGTGAAGTATTTCCCTGCTAAACACTCCTGGATGATCACTAGCCCCGCACCAGCTGGAGACAAGAGGCGCTGCAAAATTTAGGGGAGGAAAGATGGGGAGGCTTGCTGATGGCAGGCAGCTTGCTGGGACATGCTGACTCAAGCCTCACGGCCACACCAAGCTCCGGGTAAAAGCTTTGTTGTCTGCCTTCCCCACTTAAAATCATACCTGCCTCTGGGCTGGCTGGAGCCTGTCGCAGGTGGGAGTGAGCCAAACCCCCATGTCCAGGTGAGTTACGTTGTTGTGGCCCCTCTGAGCTTTCCAGCTGGAAGGAAAGAGGGAATGAGGGGAAGCAGGTCATGAGGAGCCCTGGCAGACTGGAAGTGGGCCCTCGCCACGTCTGTGCACCAGTGGGACTACTGGGCGAGGGTCCCACTGCCGCGTCTCCTGTGGAAGCTGTGTGGCTGCTCCGGCTCCCACACTGTGCGGCTTTGCGACTCTGCTGCTGTGCCAAGCTTGTCCCACGGGATGGCACTGCCTGCTCAGGAACGGGCAGCCAGGCCGGCGCTCCTGGCAGGCATAAATTCAGCAAATTAAACGGCAGTGGCAGATTCTGATTGACAGGTCCCTAGAGAGCAAAGTCCCTTGTTTTCTCCATCCCTGCGGGGATCAGGAGCAGCAGGAAGAGCAGCAGCAGAGAAAACCCTTTCCCAAGCCTAGTGCTTTGCCCTTGCAGATCTGTTTCTGGGACTCAGCCCATACCCGTATATCTTGACCCCTTTGCTGAAGCTGTCAGTACCGGGCCAGCCGGCTCCTTCACTGCGGACTTTCTGCAATGTCAAGAGCCAACCTCTGCAGAGGATGCCAAGGCCATCTCATCCCAGCCCTGACTGCACGCACAAGCTGTTCCACCCTTGTCATTCTGTGCCTGGGGTGCAAGGCCTGGAGGTTTCAATAAAGGGCAAGCGAAATTAGGCCAGCAGGGTTTAGCGTCATTCACACATTACTCCTCTCTACGGTGTAAAACTGGCACAAATGACAATACCCTGCCAGAATGGTTCATGCCTGTATTGGCTCTGCTGGAGCCAGGTCAAAGCTGGGATTTGCAGCCCAGGAAGTTGCGGGCTGGGTGAGTGCCCAGCCGCCACTCTCCTGCTTCTGCTCCTGCGTGAAGCAGCATGGTCCACGGGGATCTTGGCTCCTCTGATGGGCTCCTCACTGCAGCTCCATGCCTGGCAGGTCCTCAGCACCCCTCTACCGGCTGGTGGTTGATGGCTTTAGGATGGAGTATCCACTGTGGACACTGGGACATTACAGATATCCGCTCTACCCTTGTGGGCACAGATCCTCAAGAAAAGGTCTTTCTAGGACCTGTCCCATGTCCTGGGGACAGGTCCCTGTCCTATCTCCCGGGCTGGAGGGGAGTTTCTTCTCTCTGTAGGGTATTTTGGCTGCACAGCTGCTCTGGATCTCTGTGGAGCCACCAAACTGTGGTGCAGATGCACTCAGTTTGTTTAGGACTTCTTGTAAATGTCCTGCCTGGGTGCAGCAGCCCCTGTGGGGTCCAGTTCCATGCCTTGGCTTAGCGAGAGGGATGATGTCTTCTCTACTCTTGGAGGGGAAACTCAGGCTGGTGACGACATTTAATTCATATCCCCTTAATCTGTATAGGTCCTTGGCTACTTTTAAAATTTACCCTCCCTCTGTCTCCCTTCCCTACAAAACCTGCTTCCTCTTCTTTCTCTCTCTTCAGGGGTGTCTAGAGGAGGGGGGGAAGTCCCCAGCAGCTGGAAGGCACGCGGGGAGCGGATGCTGAGTCATCTGGAGCCACCTCTACCCCTTGGACAGACCTCCACAACATTCAGCTGTCCTGCCCTTTGAGAGCCTTGCTTACCTAGCAGCTTTCATTATGTTGACTGTACCTCCTTACAGGCCCCCTTTCTCCATCAGCTCTCCTTGAGCGTCTCTCCATCCTTGGCCTTGGTGCTTGGCTTTGGAAAGGTGAGATATGTAGTTGTCTTCCTCCCCTTGTGTCAATCCTCACACGTAAGCGAGACGGCAGGCTTGTGTTTCTGACACTTGGCCTCTCTGTAGTCATTTGGCACTAAAAATTATCTGCAGAGAAAAGTACTGGGCTCCAACCCTCGGTCTTAATTTCCTCCCTCACCAAACCGTTATTACTAATTACCACTTCTAGGTGTTTAAACCATTTCAATAATGCTGTTAAATGCCCGACATTAATTTAATGGCCAAGTATCTGGGTTTCCCCACATGAAGAACTCTCAGAGCGTCTCCCACAGACCCAGCCAGCCCTGGCTGTGGTCCATACGAGAGAGGCAGCAGGGGAGCAGTGAGCATAAGTTAATGTCAGACCCACCAGTGCCAGGACCTGAGCATTACTCAGCAGGAAGCACTCCCTCACCCCATACCATCTCCCAAAGGGAGCCCCCTCTTCAGCCATGCTGCCTCCACAGAAAGAGAAGACCTGGCACTGCTGCCAGCACTGGCCAGCATCCTGTGGGCAGAGTGTGCCCTCTCAAGCTCAGATCCTCTGCCAGAGCTGTCCTAGGGGATTGCTCCATCTGACTGGGACAGCACTCTCCCTGGCAGATGCCCTGCCTGCCTTCCACCCATCCATGGCCAGCATTTGAAAGTATGTCCTCAGATTTTGGGGGGGGGCGGGGGGAGAGGGGGGGGCTGTCAGAAATAAGCCCCATGCAGGGCTGGGAGCTGCTTTCCTCCCGCACCTGAAAGCAGGGAATAGCCATTGCCCCAACAGAGCTCCCAGGACTGCAGTGCAATGGGAACCTGGCTGAAGGCATCAGGCCAGGCTTTTCCTGCTGCATCTCTTCTCCTGCTCCACTGCAAAGGGCCTGGTGGCTCTCCTCCTCCACTGCTGGATCTTGGGACTGAGGCAGGGGGACTTTTCCAACCCAAATGTTTTAACTGACCTCTCAGTCACAAGTGTCCGGCATCTCCAGGACCTCAATGGCTCACTGCTGTGGAGAAGACCCTGGTGCCCTGTTCACCCCTGGTATAACCAGGGCCTGCCAGAGCACCAGCCATCACCAGGAGAAGCAAGCAAGTGGCACAGGGAGCACTAAGACCCAGGAGGGACACAGGGTAACATTTTAGGATCTTGCACCCACCAAGTGTTAATGCACCCTCGGAGAGAGGGGGAATGAGGGCTCCCACCTGTGCGCAAGCCTTTTGCTTTCAGTGACACCCCTTTAAGACATCACTTAATATGACAGCTTTATTTAGTTAATGTTTGTAAAGTGCTTTGAACATGAAAAGTGCTGTATAAGTGCTGAGTATTACTATTAATTATTATGGCCTGGAGGCTGGCCCTGTTTGAGCAGCATTCCCCATGCCTAATTTCAGGGTGCTGCAGTTTCCCTGCCTCTCCCCCTCTGTTGCCCCAACCTGTAAAAGCCAGAAGGAGATGGGAAGAAGCAGAGAGGGAAAAGTAAGCCCATCTGCACCCTGCAAGAAAGGAGCACCTCATGGAGTTGTGTAGGGGGGCTGAGCCATGCATGCACCCCCAGGTGGGCCATCGCATGGGAAGTGGAGACACATCTCCCCAGTGCCCCACTGGCATGGCTGGGGATGAGGGAACACCCCCTCGCCCCCAGTTCTGTGGTGGGCCGGTGTTAACAGCATTGCAGGGAGGATGGAGGATATGCGGGGGGGGTTCTCCAGCTCATCCCACCCATGTCTGGGTGGGGGTACTCAGCGCTGGTGGTGGCTTCAGAGCCAGGAAAGAGGATGAGAAAGGGGTGAGAAAGTTTTGGGGTCTGTGAGCTAGACGGAGCGGGGAGGCAGCTGCGTCCTAGACGTGTTCAGGGCAGGGCCAGGAGCTCCCCACGTCCCCTGGAGCCGGTGCCTGGCCTGCTTTGTGGCCTCTTCCCTCCTCATGCCCTCCTTCTTGCCGAAGCTGCTCCCGGGAAGGGTCCCTGAGGAAGAGCAGAAATAGGGCGGCGGGTGCCCCCAATTACCTCAGTGCTGAAGCGTCCCACCGGCCCACGAAATGTGTGTGCTGAGAGGCTCGCTGGGGGGGCACGGGGTGAGTGTGAGGTGTGAGGTGCTGCCAGGGGCCCAAAGGAGAAGGGTGAGCTGGAGGGGGGTGGGCTGGAGGCTGGGGGCTGGGGAGGGCCAAGGTGGGGATTCAGAGGTGCCAGCCGGGGGATCTGGATGCTGAGTACTGGTATCAGCCTGCACAGGGTGCATCAGGCGGTGGGAAGGACTGCGGTGCTGGGATTGCACTGTGACCAATGGGGATACCAGGTGTGCCTTCACCCCACTGCCCCCCTGCCACCACTGAATTAAACCCTCTGGTCCCACCTGCTTGTTCAGCTCGTGGTCCTGCTTGCCCTCCATGGGTCAAACCCTGGCTGCATTTTGGAGGGGCTTTTTTACTCAGGTGGCTGCCCTTCCCTGTCACCTCTCTGAGCTGCTGGTGGTGGTGTCTGGTGGGGATCCTCATCTGCTTCGGAAAGCCATGGCCGGTCCCATGGCAAGCAGGAGCCCAGTGGTGGGCAAGGGGGTCTCAGCGTGTTGCTGGCACACCTGCTGCTGCTGGTGGGGTGGGGGGTGAGGGGACATGCCGGGAGGCCGGGCCTTTTGCAGTACTCTCGCTTCCCTGCCCTGCTGCCGCCTCACCCGTTTCTGGGTCTGCAGCTCCAGCTGTAAGCCAGCCCCTGCTCTGGGCTCTGACACTGAGCATTTCCACCAGACAGCCACTGCCAACCCAGCTGCTGAGGAAATCACCAGAAACTGCATGAGTGGCTGAACAAAGCCCTGAAACAATGTTAGGCCTGCTTCCTTTTCTTTTTCCTTGTTGAGCCCTCGAGCCTGTGCAAATTCTGAGCTCGCCGGCGGTCCTTGGCTTGCTGCCATGAGAGCTGCTGTCTTCGGGTGGGAGTTGAAGCATCATCCCCTGTGGTAACACCACCCTGGGAGGAATGGGGCTGGAGGGGTGGCACTGGGGGCTAAGTGGGGGCTGGAGCAGACGTTTTGGAGGGCAGCAAGGAAAGCCCACATGCGTGACTTGAGCTTACCCACTCTTGTTTAAAAAAAGTTGTGGCAAAGCCCTCTCCTCTTACCTCATCCTTCCTCCTTCTATCTTGAAGACTGGCTTGAGAAGAGCAGCTGAAGGCAGCCTGTCTGCTGAATCGCCAAAGGGGACAAAAGTGTTTGGAAAAGTTGACTTTTTTGCTGGGTTTTGAGGTACTCCTCTGGCACAGTGGGACAATAAATCCGCCCCAATAAAGCCACATAAACGAGGACCAAGTTATAAAAAAAAAATCTTTATTTCATGTACCAGGATTTTTTTTTGTCATTTTCTCTTTTTAAATTTTTTTTCTTTTTAACAGTCTGAAAAAAACCAAAAAATAAAGAAAATGGAGGTCGGTTTCTTGTACTGGTTTCAGCTGGACATGAGCAACACCCACAGAAAAAAGCTTTTCGGCCAGCCCTCGCCTCCCGCATGTGCTCTCTGGCACGCTGCCGCAGCCCCCCCATCCTGCCTGGCCCTGGGGGGGCCCTCGGCCCTGTGAATGCTCCCCAGCCCCACGGCAGGGGTCGGCGGGCGAGGGCAGCTGGGGATGGACACCCCAACGCTGCCCTCCCTCTATGCTGGGGTCTGCAAAACTGACTTAACTTATTCCTTGGGGGCCACTGCGGGGAGGGGGTTCCCTGTGAATCTTTTTTAAAGGGCTAGGGGGTCACAGGAGGGGATTTCAGCGGTGGAGGGTGAGGGGTGCGTCTGAACACCCGGCCAAGCCGCTTGCATCCTCCTCTTGCCCTGTAATGCTGTTTTTTGGGGGTGACTCCCTCCCACTTCTGCCCCCTGCCCTGCCCTGGAGCGGGGAGGGGGGTTAAAGCAGCGAGGGGGGGTAGGTGCAGGGAGGATCAGGCTGCTTTAAAGCAGAAATCCCGCTGGGACCCGAAGCGGGGGACTGTGCAGCTCCTAAAACTGGAGCAGCAGGAACGGGGACGGAAAAAAAAGTCAAAAAGTGGGTCTGAGCTGCCGAAGGGCTTGGCGGCCCCATCCTGCAAAACCTCGGCCCTGCGCTGGCTCAGGGCACAGACCCGCAAGGGCCCTGTCCTTGCCCCAGGCTGGCGCTTTCGGGGTGTCACAGAGAGCCCCGCGCTCCCCTGCCACTGCCTCCCCTCCTGCCTGTGTCCTCAGAGGGTGAGCTGGGTTAAAAGTTGTTCCTGGCACCGCCGGTGCCCTGTTCCCCCGCCACGGCAGGGAGGGAGGGGGCTGCGGCCAGGCCAGGGGTCCCAGCGTAGATGGTGGGGGCTCAGCTCAGCTCACTGCTGCGGATGAGACCACAGCAGGCTGGGACCCCCAGCGACAGGGGGACGAGGACAAAACCCAGCAGGCATGGAGATGCCCGACAGCTTCACACCTGTCCCTGGCATGGCCGTTGGGACTTGGGGGGCTCAAGCCCAGAGCCGGGGGCTTCCTGGGATGGGGGCCGGGGGGGGACGTGTGAAGACCGAACAGCTGGCAGCCAGCTTTGGGTCAGGGCGGGCTGGCTGTGCCCAGGGGAGGACAGGAATGATCTCGGGGTGGCTGGGTGGGTCTTGCCGTGCCCCCACAGGCAGGACCTAAGGGCATCCGGGCAGCTGTAGGGAGCATGTGGCTGCCCTGGGGACCCTCCGGAGCATTCACAGGCATTCACGAGTGCCACCCCTGGCATCAGCACGCTGCCCTCGGCTTTGGCCTCCCGGGCCTCCCCCCCACCCCCAGCAACATCATCCTGAAAGGATGGGAGCCCCAGTTCCCCTCCACCAGCCCCCACCTTTTCCCTGTGCCTCCCATCCTGCTCCCCACTGTCTTTTTTCTTTTTTTTTTCACAGTTTAAAGCTTGAGAAAACAAAATGAAAAGAAAAAAATACTATCTGCTTTTCTTGCAAGTAAATCCACTTATTATATTTACATTTATTTATAGCTGTTGTTTTATTAAAAAAATTGCCACTTTTTTTTTTTTTAAGAAACCTTTTTTTGTCCTTTTTTTTGTCTCTGTGTGTGTGTGTTTTTGTTTACTGTGTCTGTTTGCTTTTTGCACTGTCACCATTAACCTCAGGGTCCCCAGGGCCAGGGGAGTGGGCCCCCTCTGGGGACTCTGCGGAGGGGTGACTCAGCATTGGCTCCCACCCTCCCTAGGGACAGGAGTCACTCTTAACCCCTACGGACTTGTAGGGGATGAGCAGATCCCCCTGGATCCTGGGGGCATGGAGCAGATCCCCATGGATCCTGGGGCAATGGAGTGGGTCGCAGTTGACCCCAGCACCCCAGGATCCTCCGTAATTGGCCCAAGGACACTGAAGCTGCTGCCAGGCGAAGTCCCATCCCCTGTCCCCCGAGGAGCCCATGCTGGGTTAAAGGTAAGTGGGAAACGAACTGTAAAATTAAAGAATAAAACCCCCGAAAATCCAAAGAGCTGCCTCCTTCTCCTCCTCCTCCCACTTGATTTATTGTCATTTGTTGTTTCTTGGTTCCCTTTTATTTTTTTTAAGTCTGTTTTTATTAAATGTTAAAATAATGGTACATGGGAAATCATGCATTTTCTTTTAAATTTATTTCTATTTTTTAAATCTCTTTCAGTTTTAAAGTTTTTCTTTTTTTTCCTTTTTTCTTTTTCTTTTTTTTTTTAAAGAATTTTTTTTCACTGTTGTCTCTTTCCTCACATTTCCTTTTCATTTGTTTGTTTGTTTTTTGTTTGCTCGCTTGTTTGTCTGCTTATCTGCTTGTTCGTTGGTTTTTTTTTGTTTTTGTTTTTTTTTTGTCATTTTTGTTTTTGTTGCTTTTTGTGGATTTTTTTTTTTTTTTGCGCGTTGGGAAGGTCCCCACCCCCCCAAGGGGTGCTTCCACCTCCTCCTTCCCACTCCTCTTCTGCCCCCTGACCCCTTCCACCCTCCCCACCCCACAGCCCACCCCGTCTCCTCCTGCCTGCTCCTGCCCCATTTTCAGCTCCTGGTGACGGCTTCATACCGGGGTGGTCCGGCGGTTGGCTGTGTTGGTGTGGATAGAGTCCTTGTTCTCTTTCTGGATACAGTTGTGAACCTGGAGGAAACTGTTATCCCTGTCGGAGTTGTAGGTGGCGGTGGGGGTGGTGGTTGCCTTCAGCGGGTCCCTGGTCAAGGTGTACATCGAGATCTCTGTTGATGGGAGGGTGTTGAACCCTTTGATCCCAACAGGAGAGGCATCCCTGGAGTGTGAAGGCTCGGTGGAGCGGGAGCTGGAGCGGCTGCGTCTCTGATAGCGGTACCGGTAGCTGGGGATGCGGGTGATGGCGGAGGACTGGAGGTAGTCCGTGGCACGAGCGTTGGCACGCAGCTGTTTGTGCCGGTCTATGAACATGTGGACAGCCAGCACTCCCACCATCTCAGCTATAATGAAGGACAGGGCCCCGAAGTAGAAGGACCAGCCATAGGAGTAGCTGTTCTTCTTAGAGTCGCTCTTGGAGGGGTCTCCAGCATTGGCTGATATGTATACGATGATGCCAATTATATTACTCAGACCTGCCAGCCAGCCAGTGGGGGAGAGAGAGGGAGATGTCAGAAGGGTCACACATGGCAGTGGTGGGGGCTGTGGGGTTGAGCCCCTGTCCCTGGGAGGTGAGGACGGGACGGTCCCCAGCCACCCATCCCCTCCTGGTGGGAAGCTTTCCTTGGGAAACCCAGGCAAGACCCTCCTTGCGTGCCTGCCACATCCCTGGACTGCATTCCCAGCTGGTCCCTGAGATGCTGGGTGTAAGGAAACCCTCTCCCTCCAGCAGCTCCCAAGCAGCAGGAAAGCCCCTACCTGCAGGGTGCTGCTGCCTGCCCCTGCCAGGCAAGCAGGCAGGGTGGAGAGGCATCCTTGGGATGCTGCTTTCACCCCGAAAAAGGCTCATCAGGGCTGGGGAACACACACACTTCAGCCTAGGTAACCGTGCCCCTGCAGGATGCCCTGGCTGGGCAGTCCCCCTACCCTCCCGCCGCAAGCCCATCTCTGGGGTGTCAGGCCCTGTGCATTCCTTTACCTGCAGACACAAAGAAGATGCCGGCACTAAGGATGATGTTGTGTCGGGTTTTGTAGAACTCGCTGGCTGCAATGCAGAGTCCACCCATGAAAAGCAGAATCACACTCAGGATCGGGAAAATACTAGAGGCTCTAACAGCCCCTGTGGAGGAGCGAGGGAAAGGGGAAGAAAGAACAGTGCAAGTGTGAGAGCGAGGAAAAAGGGGCACAGAAACAGCGCCGGGGTGGGGGGACAGAGGGATGCGAGCACATTTTGTGGGTGGGGGCAAAGGGGAGAGACAGAGGGCAACATGCAGGCAGGGAGTAATTCAAGGAGGGATAAAGGCATTGGGGGACAAAAGGAGGGAGAGAGAAACAAAGTGTGTCAGAAAAAGAGAGTGGTCCGAAGAAACTCTCCTGTGCTTTGGCCGCTGCCGTGAAGCCAGTGGCCTGGTGTGGGCAGGCAGAGGGGGCTAGTGGCTGAGCTGGGAGCCTGCTTGTGCTGCCTGTCCCTCCTCGTGCTGTCTTTTCCTCTGCTTTTGGGGGGGACTATGGGCTGCATGGGGAGCCCTGGCACTCTGGCTTCTCCTCCTGCAGAGCGCTGCCGCTCAAGCCCACTCTTCAAAGAGCAGCAACCCAAATGCTTCCTGTGGAGCTGCTCAATCTGGAATCCTCCCAAAAGGGCATGAGCATCTCAAGGAGAGAGATTTTTTTTTTTTTTTAAGGGCTGGGAAGGAGCTCCTGGTGCTGTGCACTGCTCTGTGGCTGCAGTGAGGACTGAGAAGCGAGTCTCAGCCCTGCGTGCTGAAACACGGGGCTTATCCTAGTGATTAAATGCCTGGGCTCCTTCCAGAGGGCAGTGATGGGTTCGGATGTGCCAGCTCCCACACACGCACGCTCTCCATCGGTCGATACGCGAAGAGCTCAGCCAGCAGAGGGCAATGGCATAGATGCACGTATATACTCACACACACACAAATCATACCCCAGAGCTTCTGGGGGGACTCTCTCGTACTCAAGCAGTGAAAGGCCAGGACTGTGTATACACACACCCCCACACACGCACGCATGCACACACTGCTCGTGGGCTGTTCAGTGGGTACCAACAGTCTGCCTGAGTTTGTGTTGCCAATATTCATATTTTTTAACTAGGAAGGCCTTCCCTCCTCCATTCCCAAAAGAAAATAAGCTGCTAAAGTGTGAAATGAAGCCTTGCTTGGTAACAAAGGTATCAGACGGGCTGTGGTGCAATTCTGCTTGTGGAGCAAAGATCTGGAAGGGGGGATGAAAGCTAATCCCTCCTTGCCTGCAGGAATGAACTGAAGCAATCGCAAGACTTTTTCTTAAGTGAGCAGAGACTGTGGTTCAAAGACCCTGTTGGCATCAGGATCCTACCAGGCACAAGCAGTCAGCTCTTTGAGGAGGGCTGTAGCCCACTGCCTACACATGGGGAGTGCAAAAGGCAGGGAGAAACCTCTCTTGCTTGCTTTCCAGTTCTGCTGGTCTGTGTTTCAGGGAACAGGATAGTGATAATAACCATCTTAATAGCTTCTGGAAAGCGAGGTAGAATTTGACAAATGTGAAGCTTAAATGGCAGTAAGCAGACATCCACTGTTTAGGGGGTTTCTAGAGGGATGCTTGGTCAGTCCCGCAACCTGGCCCTGACCACATCAGTTTTATCTGGGTCTTAATTGTGAAATTCACATCTGTTGGGAGGACACAAAGTTGCTGGCTGACATGGGGAGCTGTGGGCATTATGTGATGTAGGAGGACAGCAGCCTTGCTCAGCTCCTGCTTTCTGCCCCTCAGGGGGACCATACCAGAGAGGGGCAGAATCTTATCCAGTCTTCCTGGGTCCAGAGCCTTTGGTTTATAGAGAAGGGGGCTCAGATGGTGTTTGGATGCTCCCTCGTATCATCCATCTACTCTTAACTCAAGTGTCTTCTAGCAAAAAAATTCAGGGATGCTTCTGCTTCTTCTCTGACAACAGGCACCTGATTTCAAAAAGACATGTGTGGATGGCTGGCAGAAATAAAGTTCAGCGCTTCTAGCCAGACCATGGGCACTGCCCCACAATCATCCTGGTCCCTTGAATGAGGAAATCGCCTGGGCTGATACTAATAAACAACTTCCTAGCCGTTCTTGCCAGTACTGCCAGGCATTGCCCATGCAGAGTGCCCAGGGACTCTGGTTTGGCAGAAGTCCTGGGAAGAAGCTGTTCAGTAGGGTCCCTGTCCAGTCAGGTCTAAGCCAGCAGAAATCCCACTTCCCTCCAGAGTCACCCAAGCAGTCCTTTATTGATTTGCCAAATCCCTCTTTGAACCTGCTTCTTTCTTAAAAAGGGCTCTACCCTGGGGATACTGTCAGGTCCTGACACTGGGCCAATTTTTGTCTTCAGATCTTGTTCCCTCTGAGGGAACAGACCCTTGAGACTTCTCAAGATGTTCTCCCCCTCCCCCCAACTCTTCTTTCTGAAGTGTTGCTGATGCTGCAAGCAGAGTCCTTGCTCCCAAAGCACTCTGCAAGAGCTGGTTTGCCCTCAGAGGCAGCCTGCACAGTCACTGTGCCAAACCGGATCAAACCCCAGTCTTCAGCTCTGCTGTTCAGGGGCCATGCAGCGATTAAGAGACCAGCGCTGCAGAAAGGCATCTGAAGGAAGCAGTCTCCCTGGGTTATTTACAGTGGATGAAGAACTGTTTGAGAAACAAAGAGGAAGCAGCATAAGATCTGCCTCTTTTGACATACAAATGAGCTTCACAGAGACTAAATTATCTCTCTACCGCAGGGCTGGGTCTCCACATCTGGCTTGGAGCACACCAGGGTGACAAGGACCCTTATGCTGAAAGGGTCCCAGCCTTTGGAGACCTTGGACACTTAACCTTGGGAGGTCAAAATGTCAGATTTCTGAAGGGAGAAGATCTCTTCTTGTGATGTCAAAAGGCATTGGGCTTGTGGAGGGAGGGTAGGGTAGCAAGGTAGGGACCTAAGAGGAGGAGTGAACCCTGTTCAGCTGTGCTAAAGGAAGAGCAAGTCCTTGTTCTGGGGCAGGTGAAAATGCTGACTTGTGATGACACGATGTGGATCTGCCCCACTGGCCAGGCTGCCTTCCCTGTTCCCATGCACAAAGTAGTGAGAGCTTCATCTGCACATCACAGGCTGGGCTTGGAGCTCAGGTTAGGTTTCCTTACAGAGGCGCCACGTGCCTGGCATACAGCACCTGTCCTCAGGGCCCTGAGTGAGCACCAGGTCTTTTCTTCAAAGGGCTCTGGCTGTCCTTATTCCTGCTTACCATTCCCATCACTAAAATCACTAAAACCAGCAAAGATCCGATTTACAGCCTCTAGTGGTGTTTGGGGAAAGGTGAAGACAGAAATAGGTGTTCTTCAGACACAGTCCAGCTGATTTCTTAAATCTGATGCAACTGGAATATCAGGTAAGGAAATCATATCATCACAGAATAGTTTGCGTTGGAAGGGACCTTAAATATCATCTAGTTCCAACCCTCCTGCCATGGGCAGATATACCTTCCACTTGGATGAGGTTGCTCAAAGCCACATCCAACCTGGCCTTCCTCTGCTTTAGGAGGACACACACACACATTCACACTGCCCCAGCTAGCCCAGTCCTGACCTGAAGCTCACTCAGCAGTTCTGCAATGGATTTGAATTAAGACTCTGGATTTATATTGTAATTAATTGGTGTTATTAAAAAATATACTATACTATTGGTTGTTACTATGAGTTTGAAACTTGCACTGTCTTATGGGCATTGCCCCAGGGAGGTGTGAGCAGAGCTGGTTTTGGGTGGTGGCAAGGCTCTGGGGTCACCTCCTCTGGCTTGGTGAGCCTCACAAATCCCAGTGTCGCCACCACCCTACCTTCAGAAAGCAAAAGGCACCCGATGCTAACATCTACAAGCCATTGCAAGGAGAAGAGCCTGCAGACTTACGGAGGAAATATTCTGCTGTATCGGCTTCATAATCTGCATCCTCAGGGAAGTGATCGATTTGCTTACACAGACCTTTAAAATTCCCTAGGGAACAAGAGAAAAAAAGAACAAATGAGAACACCAAAACCTGCCTCACAAGAACAGCTGCCTTCTGCGTCGCCCTTTGTGCCTGCTCTGCCTTCCTCCCAGGCAGCACACCCGCTCATGTATGGATGCCCATTAAATGCCCAGGTACCCTCCTGGCACACTCATACACCAAATACCCTCTTAATTGCACAGGAACATGTGATTTGCTGTCTAGATCAAGCCTGGTGCCCTCCTAGCCCCATGCCCCTCGCTTCAAACGGTGGGGAGCACCAGAGGCTTTGGCTAGCAGGTGTGACTCCTGCCACCAACAGACAGGAGAGCACTGCCCACCTCTGAGGGAGGTGGGATGGGAAGACAAGCCAGAGTCTGGGTCAGGCTGTGAAGCATGAGGCTCGGGGGCCTTTCCCTCAGCATCAATCGGCATAACTGTGGGTGTTCGTGTTTCAGCTGGTGTGGTCCTGGTGGATCCCAGCAGTGCTGTGTACGGCGGGGTGATCAGGTTTGGGTGGAAAAGCGTGTGTTTCTCTCAGCTGTGAATTTGCTGCCTATTCATTTCACAGACAGGATACATGCTATTGTTCTGCTCCCATAGGAGAAGAACAAAAGCTCTTAATCTACTTCCTCTGTATGACTGCTTGTTTTTGCATACCTTCGTCAGGCCTCCTCTTGTGTCCATTTGAAGACTAAGGCTACAAGAAGCTTGGTGCAAGTGTGTGTATGCAGCAAAACACCCTTTGCAATGGGGGAGTAAAATCTTCCACCACAAGTGAGGGAAGCTGGGCTGCTCACCCTCAGTTTCGTCAGGCTGGTTTATGTACAGGGCCTTCTGCTGGCTTTATTCATGGGCCACCCTTTTTCACACACTCCATGACAGCAAAGCTACCCCAGCAGGAAGCCAGTGACATCTTCCCAGTCTTTTGCCATCTGGGATGTCTACCAGGCTCTTATTTTCATCATTCATGTCTCTCCCCTCTTGAAATCAGGAATACCACTCCAGGTAATCCTTAAGCCACATCATCACGACCACTAGTTGATTAGTATCTCAAAGGATCAGGTTGTTCATGCTTGAACAGATGTGATCATGCAGAAGGCAATTTCATTATACCTTCTGGGGCTCCCCCAAAGTTTTTATCCTGCCTTCCCTTATATTTCCCTCTGGACTTTTGCACAGAACTGATGGGCATGATCTGTCCAGAAAGGAGGAATGCAGTGCCCACATGAGGTGTATGGATAGGCATGGTGATCCCATGGGCCCCCTCCCCAGAGGTCAGCCACCAAAGTGGGTCAGGCTGACTGATCCGTCAGCAGAAGAGTTTGGAGCCTGAGTCTGGAGAGTGACAAATGCTGTGGCAACCTGGGAAGGCCCTGAGCCCAGCCACTGGACCAGGTGGATGTGCAGGGTGATGGGACAGTGAAGCCACCACACTTGTGGTTGTTGCTTCTGGGAAGGGTTGCTCGTGAGGAACCCAGAGCTCTTCCAGGCCAACCCTACCCAGGTTGAGACCTGCAGGTATCATATCAGGTCCCTGAGTCATGTCTTGAAAAGTTTATTCCAGATAAATTCCAGTGATCTTTCAGGGATTTGGGAATGGCTGAGAGAAGGACCAAGCTCAAAGGATTTTCTTCTTGAGACCAAGTCTTCCTGGAGCAAGGTCTGGGATGCTTTGGGAGGCAGTGCTGAGCAAATAGCTGTAGAAGGCAGGTGGGTCAGCCCCCAAGCTCAGCTCCTTCTGCATCCTGTCAGCTTGTGTCTGATGCTTCTGAGATACCTATTGCCTTTAACTACTAGTTCAATGAGCTTCCATGAAGAGGCTAGAAACAGTAGAGAGGAGTGTGTGTGCATGTAAGAGGTAAGTAGTAGCAGAAGAAGGTAGGAACAAAGCCTCTCCTTGTACCTCTGAAGTATATTTCCACACTGAAACTGTGGGTTATGAAAATAGTTTATTAACCACCCATCCCCAATCCAGTTGCCTCATTCAAGAAGTGCCTGCATCTCAGCCATGGCTATTCTGAAAGAAAAGCTTCAGAGCCGAGAAAATTCCCTTGCACACTCCCACCCTGCAACGCGCCCGTTTAAATACGGCATGAAGGGGGCCCTATCCCTTGCTTGCCCCTGACTGCCTGGGGCCACCTGCCAGCGACAGACGAGCAGCTCGTCACCCTGGTCCTTTGGCTGCGGTCACTGCTCTACAGTGCACGTGAAGACTGCCACTCTCCGAGGCACTGGGGAAGTCTCCAGCCTAAGATCTCAGCTCCTTGCCCAGCAGATCCTGAACGTTGAATGCCTCCTGCCCATACATGCTGGGAGGGCAGGTAGAGACTGCATGCACCTCCCAGGTGAGGCTTCCAGCGCACAGCCAGAGCCCCCCAGTTGGAATCAGCCAGAGAGGGAAGAGGCACTGCACCTGGAAACCCCCTCACTCTGTGCCATCCTTTCCCTGCTCCCCTGCTCCATTTCTTGCTGTATTTGAGCCTGATTAATTCCTATGTAAAGAATCGAGCTGCTTGGGAAAGATGCTGCATCTTGTGCAGTCTTTTATATGGACTTGTGAGAAGCTCATCTGCTCCTGATGCTGAGTGTCCAAAAAGCCTTGCTGATCTAGCTCAGCAAGGTGCTTGGCCACTGGGACGTCCAGCCTTGGCTTGCTTAAAATGCCATGGCATTGAGGAGCTGCCCTTCACCACAGCCTGATATGCTGCACCAGGCTGATCCCCCTCCCTGGCTCAACCCTGCCAAGGTTCATGAGGGCAGGGTGGGCAGCGTGGGTCCCACTTTAGTCCCTGCTTTGTCTGTGCTCAGCACAGAGCACCGTGACTCTGGATGCTGACTATTTGCCTGTGCTACCACACCCTCTCATCCAATGCCTCCTAGCTCCTCTGGGGAATGGATGGGGAAAGGATGCAGAATTTAGGTCATTAATGTGCTAACTGGGAATAGAAGAGAACAAGATTCAGTTTTTGCTCTGCCACAGGCATGCTGTTAAAACCGCTTTTTCCCTCTGCCTTAGAGTCCCACCCTGTGAAATGGGGGTGACCGTACTGCTCTGCCTTGTGCCGAGCGGGGATGCGTTAAAGAGGGCATGGTGTGGGTGTGCTGGTGCCTGCAGCTGTGCAAGCACATGGAGTAGGTGGGTGATGGATGGTGGCAGTTCAGAAACCTTCTTGGTGTAGGGAAGGCCTCGATATCGCTTCTTGCGCCAAGGTCACTCAGCAATTCTCTGACAGACATCTGTGGCCTGCTGAGATGGTGCAGCAGCCTCCCTGGCACCTGTGTTGGTGGAAGCGCTGTGGCCACACACGGGGAGGGGGATGGAGCAGCTCAGCAGTGCTGCCGAGATCTGACATAACAGCCTTTTCCCGTGCTGCACACGCAGTTTGCAGAGCCAGGGAGGGAAAAGCCATGTTCCACCCTATAGTTAATATTCCTGAATGCCTGAGCAAAAGCAAATCATTATTTGGGAAGGCGAGTAGGGCTCTGAGAGCCCCTCAAGGGAGTGAGAGCAATGTCTCCTCTGCATTTGTGTCCCTTTGCCCTTCCCATTCTTTCCAACTTGAACTATTTCATGCTGCAAACCCTGGAACAGGCTGGTGTTGAGCACTCTGGCTTCTCCTGCATGTCTCTCTGAGAACCTTCAGCCACGCGCTTCCACCTCCTCCCTGCAGCTCTCCCAGCACAGTTTGGACTTTCCTCTCATCCTCTTTCTCATGCTCACCCACCAGATCTTCCTCCTGTTTCTCAGTCTCTCTCATTCATTGCAGCCACCTCCCTCTCCCTGGCATATCAGTGTGGGCATCCTTCGAGCAGCCTGCTTTGGGATGTGCAGGCTGCAGAGGAGGCAGGGAGGAGCTTGGATTTTTTTCAGGACAGAAAGTCTGGGGATGCCCAGGTCCATGGAAAATCACAGAACATCCCCCAAGTGCCCTGGGTATTACTGGGAGTCCTTAGACAAGATCCTCACTCTTTGCTTGTTGCTTGCCCAAGCTTTGGAAAATGCAGTCTGGAGGAGCTAGGACTGGTGCAACAGGCATCCCCTCAGTGCATGGACCAGGACAGAAGTTGCCCAGCTGGGGCAATAAGAGCAGAGACAAGCTGCCATGCTGCCAAGAGGGACTGAACGTCTAAGATGCATGAAAATCAGCCCTTCTCCAATGCAGCCAGGTCATCGTTTGGGTACAGGCTGTCTATCCAGGACAGCTGGCAGCCGTCAGCTCTGCTGCAGCGAGAGTCAGACTGAGTTACCCCCGATGAGAACCTGGCTTGGTATTGTTGGTAATACAGTTTATTTTTGTGCTGCTTTGTGCAGTCCTGTCTCTTTCAGAGGTCTCGCTTGCCTGCAGAGTGCAATCCATCACAAAATAGTAAGTTCCAAAGAATGAAAAGCTACTCCCTTCCTGCGGGGTAAGAACACTTTTAAATGGCCAGGACTGTACATCTGAAAACTGGGAGCCAGAGGCAGAGGAAAAGACATCCAAAAGGAGAGAAGCAGACAAAGAGGGATGAGAACAGAAAGACCTGTTTTCCCAGAATGATTTGTGATATTTCCATTTATGGAAAAAAGCAATCCACTGAAAGCTTTCTTTCAGTCTCACTCTCTAATTTAGCAGAGGTTTTGGCATGATGGCTTCTAGAGAAATAAATAAAGGGGGCTGGATATAGCTGTTGTCTCTGAAAGCTCGGAAAGATGGCTTGGTGTTGGCCAAGAATTCAGTACCTCTTTCTCCCACACACTCCCTGTATCATTTTAGGCAAGTCACTTAACCCTCCTTTTCTTTCACACAAAATGAGAATAATGGTATTTCCCTGCCTCAGGGCTATAGCCTGAGGATATTTATATTAAAAATATGGAAGTGATCAGACACTGGATCATTTGGGCCAGATAATTCTCCCCACCTTCCAGTTCAAACATGATGTGCTCATCTTTGATGTGACCTTCTCTCAGATAAATGTGAAGGCTGCATGCATGTGAAAGCTCTCTCAAATTCACACTTGTGATTCTTGCCTTAGAAGTAATCTTCGTTGCAGATTAGACTAATATTTACTATCTAGCCGCAAAAGAAATGTGAGAAATGGCGCATGAAGGGCAGGCAGTCAGACACAAACATTCCTTTCTGGTCCAGGACCCTGCTCCTGAGCATAGCCCATGTGGTACCAGGTGGTGAAGTGGGGCTCAGAGCCAGCCTCTGGGCTTGGAAGACAAATTCCACAGCTACATGGCAAACTGTTGGCATGTCTTTGTTACATGTATTGGCAAAGGGCTTCCAAACCAGGAAAGGAGGTCTGCTGTCCCTGTCAAAGAATGACACAAGTGGCACTGAGTTATTAATGCCCAACCTGACATGACTTCACGAGGTTTCATGAAGCGTCAAGGGAAGCACAGGAAAAGCCCTTTGAAGGCATTTTGAGTGCTCTCCACCCTTCCAAGAATGAAGCACTTGAGAGTACTCACTGTTTTGGGGGATGTGGAGCTGATGAAGAGCACAGCAGCAGGGAGCACAGACAGGGCTCATGGGCATCTGCTTTTACCCACCTGGTTGACATGCCCAGAAGAAAGGCTGGCTTTTCAAAAGTGTTCATTATCCCTTTTGGGGAATCTCTCCATAGATAAGCACCTTACAAAAATGAGACCATCTTTTTATGTGCCTCAGTGCATTTAAAGGCCTTGGCTACAGGGTGTAGGGCTATACCAGCAAACAGAGCCACTGTGCTGCCAGGGATGGTCATTCTGGGGTTTGAGCAGGTGCTGCTCTGACAGCTCTGACCCTGCACAGCAGCTGGGGATGCTGTGCTGGTGGCAATACCTTTTGACTCAGGCAGTTAGTTTTAAGACCAAAGAGTTCGCAGCTCTCCTTAGGGGCAGAGGAACAAGGTAAAGCTCAGTGGGGCAGCAAATGAGGTCTGCAGGGATGAGCCTGGGACGATAGCAGAGATCTCATGTGAACAAAGGACCATCAGAAATCTTGCCACCTTCCTGTCTAAGTGCAGTGCACCTGCTTTGATGCGGTCTTCCCCAACACAAACATGCAGCAGTGCATATGTTAAAAAACCCAAACAAAACCCTAGCAACATAACCAGTATGTTGCATACATAATTCTCTCCCTGGGGAGAGGATAAAAGAACAAACCACATGTGACTGTTATCAAGCCCCATCACTTAGTGTGCCACTGGAAATCATTCAGATATTGTGGTGAAGAAGCCTGTAAAAGAACTGATGGAAAACAAAAATTAATCTTATGGTTATGAAAGAATATCCCTGCTGCCTGCAAGGTAGAACCATTATACCAGCTCTCCTCACCTTATTATTAATAATCATGTTTATTACAGCTGTTGCCAAGCATCAGATGATAAAGGGAGTTTACTGCAGTAAATATGGTACAAACACTGCCTTATAGACCATTGCTGCCTTGACGGGCATGAAGGAAGGGGTATATCACAGCGCATTAGCAATGACCAAGGCTACATCAGTAAAACGGCCTGATAATACCAATCCTGGGGAGATGAGTTTAGTCAGGAAATAGTTAATAAATAGAAAAAGAAATACAGACATAGATGGGCAGGGGAGAAAAAAGTGGACAAAGCCAGTATGGGGTAGCACTGAGGAGAAGATGACAAGGTGGAAGGAAAGAGGTGTTGTGAATGGCCACCGAGCACTGGGGAGAAAAGTCCCATCCAAGCCAATACAAAGCTCCTGTTCTGCCTTTTTCAGCACTTACTCCTCGCTTGCTCTCTGTAGCCCTCCCTGAGAGACACTGGCAAAGGAGAGGGGGCTAATGACAGAAGACACCACGTGTGCCACTGGAGGCGGCTCGGATACCCTCCATAGAGCCTTTACAGCGTGGGAGTGCAGAAAAGCCCCATCACGTCCCAACGTCACCCGCATGGTGCCCCAGCAGCGCTCTGCCTGCCTGGCGCTGCAGCTGAAGCTGCAACGGGGATTGCACTGCATTACGGCCGGACCCTGCGCCTGCTCTCAGCCTTGAATTGTTTTGCATTTTTCCTTGGAGGCGGCAGCCTCCTCGCCTTCCCACCTCACTCCGTAACACTGCTGCATGCTGCTAAGTAGCTGATAGATTCTGCCTTAGAGCTGGCTATAGCTATTCCTTGTACGTGGGTGGAGATGCAGTGGTAGCAAAACCTATTATTAAGATTATATGAAGATTTCCATTTATAAACACCCTCTTTTTACAGGGTTGTAACTTTCAAAAATATCCTCACTGTGGTTTGAAATTTCCCATGCTTTGTCACCGGCAGAGAGTGAGATTGGCTGGGAAAACTGGGCAAAGGCTCTGGAACACATTTTGGTGCAAACACAAATCCAGCATGCTTGAGCTTTACAAGCTGAAACATTGCGGGTGGCTGGTTTTCAGGGACTGCTAGACAATTGTCCAAGTTACAAATGAAAAACCTCAACACAGCAATGATAAAAATAATTCAAAAAATAATTTTTGCATGCATCCAGTACAAACATCTCCCCCAGTAAACAATGGCCTCTATTTTCTAGACTTCGCCGGAATCAAACCTGAGCTGAATTTCTTCTGAAAATAGTGCTAAACACAAAAATGTATTAGGCTCATCTAGATCACCTAAAGCTGTGGATAACTTTGCTCCTCTTAATATTGTATTTCTCACATTTCCCTGCTGTGCTGGCATTCTGAAATAGAAAACAGCTTTATATAAACTTATATAACAAATGCATGTTATGATTTCATATCTATGTCAATGAAATAATTTGTTTTTTCTAACTGATGTTTTCCTGTGTGATTCAGTGAATGTGTAAAGCATTGACAGTATCTCTGATTCCTCAGCAAAGAGGTTAGAAACGATTTCTACAGCTGTTAGAGTGACTAGTGTCGCTGTAGGTAGGAAAAACATAGGAACTTTCTGGCATACGAGCCCTGTTGCAGAGCTTGCAAAGTATATCAGCTGAGTTGGTAAAAGCTATTGCTTTCACCTTGCAAGAAGAGGCAGAACTGGTCTTTAAATGAGCTTGAAAATAGTTTGAAAATGAGCTTGAAAAGAGTTTGAAAATAGTTGTGCTCATATGCTGTAACATGATGCTGGGTTTTAAACTCGTGGAGTGCAACTTAAGGGATGGAGCTGCTGGAGTGAAGGATGGAAAAGCAAAGGCAGAAGTTGATCGGGACATTGAGAGAAGTCCAAGCACAACAGAAAGGGCAAGTGAAATAAATCAAGAGATTACAAGGATTAAAGTAAAACAAACCAAAACTGGCAATTTGTACCAAGAACATTTGTGTATGTGTGTAATGAGTCAAATGTGACACTACAACTGTGAGCCGAGTGACAGGAAGGGTGATGCAATTATCTGCAGTGAGAGAGAAATGATGTGCATAAGGTGTGGGAGGAGAGGAGATGTTCCATAGCTACCACAGGCAATCCCAATCCACGGCTGCACATCCAGATGTCACAGGAAGGGAGATACTAATGTAAGCCTGGAGGGAAAGGGGTGGATGGGATGAAGGGAGTATTTAAGAGCTGTTGCTTCTCTTTTTCCCCCCCTTCTATCACAGCAACAATATTGTTTTGCATATAGGGTTACAACATTAAACTCTTAGAAATCAGAGCATCCTAGCCATATGGGGGCGTAAGGGCTGAACCATCTCCAACTTGAACTCAAAGACCTAGAGCTCAGATGGATTAGTCTCTCCCCAGAAGTATGTAGAGAAAATCCATGCGCCAGAAAATTTATAATTCATCTCATCCTATCGGGTTACATTTTTCTCCTCAGATATAACTGTGCTGCTGATCCGTGAGCATGTATCAGAGGACAGAGACAGGCTCACCTTGTACAGTAGGTCGTGTTTTGGGTCAGAGACTGTAACTCTAGGGGTGACTGGAAGTTATTGTGCACAGTATTTACTAGGCATGGCTTTACCAGGCAAAAAAAGAAGGAAAACCATCCCTCCTTACACCACGAAAAGTGATGTGCACAGCCTGGGACACAGCCACGAGGCGTACAGTGCCTTGGTTCAGATGCCGGCTGAGCCCCTGCCCCAGTAGGAACCTGGGTTTAGCTATTCCCAGACTCCAGATCTTGAACCTTGCAATTGTAATGCTGCATTCACAAGGCTTTTTGAATGCAATTTCCTTTGTCGTTTTTAAAATATGGAGGAGAAAAGGCAACTCAAATCTTTCATCTGCAACTCCACGCTGCATATGTCTCTGACATACCCAGCCAGATCTATAGGGACACACTGTCCTCAGTTAGACTGGTGTAAATCTAGTGTGACTCTGAGCTGCTCCTTCAGCAGATACGGTCACAACCAAGAGGGGAAATAGGCTCACAGCTGGGAATTAGTTTATGAAGTATGGGTTGTGCTTTAGGGTCCTTCAGGATGCAAAGCGCTATATAAAAAATATTATTAGTTATTAATGATAAAAATACATGAGAACCCCAGGGAAATAATCCATAGAGTGGAGCAAATAAACAACAGAGGCAGCTTTCACTCCATCCTCCCTCTTCTGTGCCACTTAAACCCTCCTTCCCTTCCCCTCCACAGCTCAGACACTTGGAGGAAGGGAGAGACCCCCATCACGTGTTTAGCAATTTGGCAGTCTCAGCAAGTCTCCTGTGTTCTCCCACACAACATCGTCAGCCTGCAGTAGGAATTGTCAAATCTGTAATGTAATTGACAGTCAGCAGTAGAAATTTTGGAGAATAGCGGGGCGTGGGAATTCCTCAGCTTGCTTCCCATGGGAAAACTGCAGCCCTGCCCTGGTGGTTCTCAGGACCTTTCACCTCATTGCTCTCCCTGCCCCTGGGAAAAGGACTGGGCAGGTAGGCTCTGTCTGATTCCTTTAATGACCTCTGGGTAAGAATTCGGGGTCTGGCCACGGTTGCCCGGTTGCCTGAGTTGGGGTGAGCAGCTCCACTGGCGATGCACAACCTGTTTTGGCTATTCCAGCCCAGCAGGTGAGTGTGAAGTTTATTTTAGGCGAGGAAATAGAACAAGGGAAGGGCTGGGTTTTCTCTAGCACTTTTTATACCCCAGGGAACCCAAAGCCCTTCATGCAACACTGAGAAAGATCCCCCAGCGCAGTGGCTCTGCAGAGGAGCATGGCAGCCATTACGTGCTCACTGAGCTCACACACGCTTGCCCTCGGAGAGTGGAGGCGGATTTACCCAGGCAGGGAATATTGGTTATCCCTTACTCTGTTCAGAAAGCATGCTGGAATTTTTGCTGTCCCTTCAGGCAGCCCACCAGAGATGGCCAGGAGGGAACTCGGCATAGGATTTCCTTGGCAGAAAGCCCTGCTGACTGCAGTGCTTTGGGTTGAGCTGCAATGTGCAGGGCCATGCACTCGTGGAGCTTTTCTGCCCTGTGCCCTTTATGCCCTGAAATGCACCACTTCAAATCAGAAACTGAAACCCTCGAGGAAGGGGTCAGGACTTTCTAATTTTGCAATTTCCTCTAGCAGTCGCTACATCTTGGCCTGCAGCACTGGTGTTTCAGGAGAAGCCAACCCAGAGAAGCTCCCCAGCCGGACCAGGGCTGCCCAGCACTGTGCTCTGGGGGCAGCCCGGGATGAGGGGAATGTGAGTGTGCCGAACCTCTTCAGGATGCTCACCTCCCGTAAATCCACTCCTGACCTGGGCCTCACTCACAAAACGATCCAAAGCCTCCCAAATACTCCTCAACTAATAAAGAATATGAAACTGGGGGGAAGACAGGGCAGGAGGAGTGGATGGCTGATCTGATGTACAGTAAACCCCTTCTTGAAGACAGCTGGGGAGGAAGCCACTGGTGTCCCCAGCTATCCCAGAAAGGGGAGCTCCCTGCCTTGGCCATGTCCCCAGGGTGGGGACAGCCTCCATTGCAGCCCCTTCCCAATCAGCCTGAACACTGAATCCAAATACGGCTTAATATTGTTTCATGCATTTCCCAGCTATGCTAAGATTCAGGATTTGAAGATTTGCATGGGTTGCATGTATGGGTCCCAAAGAATTTTATGCTCCTGATTCCCTGGGATTATTTTGGTGCAATTGCTGGCAGGGCAAGTATCTGGAGTAACAACTGGCCTGGTCTGTGAAAGCTGTAGGAAAGCAGTGCTCTCTGTGCTAAAAGGGCCAGGACACAGAGCTTCCTATCTTACACACGAAAGAAAAATTACGCTTACTTTTTACTTGGGTTGCTGGAGTTCAGAAAGTGTTGGTAAACACAGTCTATACCCCACCAGGCTGAACAGGGTAGCTGGCCCGTGTGAGTATGATCAAATTGCTTTAGCACAGCTATGCTGTGGCTCTCAATGTCTCCAGATGAGCTGCTGCTGTTCCAACTTGCTGCTTTACTCATAATCCACATCAAACATTGGGTGTTAAAGTAGATATTGCATGGATTTGATTTTAGGTTCCTTTTTATGCAGCTGAGCAAAAAACAAATGTCAAGCCTTGTGAGTGGTGTTAGCTTTTAGAGGCTGCTATTAGAACATTAATAATTTTATTATTGTTATTTCCTCTGGGTTGCTGTTACCCCAGTGATTTACAAGGAAACATAGTGACTTGGCCCTCTCCTGAAGTGATTACAACAAAAGTTAGACTTAAGCACAGCACTGGGCTTGTTTAACAAGCAAACAGTGCCAGCAGGGTGTTTGGAAGAGGGAGGTTTATGGCAGCACAGGATCATGAGACATTTATGGTTGTGTGTGTGTGTGTGTGTATCCTGTTAGTTTATGCTGGCTTTTAAAAGAAAACCATGGAGGGGAGAAGTGTGCTAGATTTAAGGGTGATGCGTGCCAGAAAGATGAGAGGAGGTCAGTGAGGGAAGGATGATTTGGAAAGGGGAGGCTGAAGGGGAGGCTGAAAAGGAGGAGTGTGAAACTACCTGTGGAGCAGCCAGAGAAGACGTACAGGGGAGCAGGTACTGTTGCTCAGTCATAATAACCCTTCTGAAGCTTGACTGCAAGCCGCACTACTGCACCAATATTTTTTCATCCATTGAGCACGCTAATTTATTACGGAAGAGTCTGTAGGTGTGAGCTATGTGCTAGGGCTGATCTCTGAAGCGTTTTCAGCTGCTCTCTACACATAACATCACTCTTGCGTCCTGGGGAGGAGGCTATTCATAATGGGATAAAATTTACTCGCAATACTAGACTAAGGAATATTATTTCTAATGTGATCTGGTCCAGTTACACTCAGTTAGAAACCTGAAAGGCTGTTTCAAGGTTTTGGATCAAGTCCAAGCCAGGTACCAAGCCACCTTCTGTGGCCAGGATTGTACTACCTAGAGACATGCCCATCAGAGCTTCTTACACCAAACCGTACCTCCCCACCTACCCCCCACACAGAGTAACATAGGTCTCAGAACTGAAACTCTTAAGTCTGTAAAAAAAGAACTTGTCTCTGAAAGACTGCCAAGGCCCAAACTCCTTCCATATTTGCCCACTTTTCCCTGGAAAAAAATCACCAGTTCTGCACTGGAATTGCTGGTCTGACATTCCAGCCCCTTCCTCAGTTTCTAATTTACTGCTATAGCTATAGTTATAGTCTGTGAAGCAACAACAAATGTTGTGCCGCACCTTAGATCTTAACCTCATTACCCTACCTTTGAACTGGAGCTGCCAGTCAGGAAGTGTGCCAAGATAAAGAATGGCAGCACTTCAGTTCCACTGTGTGTTTGCCTCCATGAATAAAATCCCTTTTATTGCCCATGCTACAGCCACTGCTGAAAGTCTTTGTCTCTTGAAATTGGTCAGAGTTATTCAATGAAAATTTCTCAGAGGGATACAGAGACTTTGACCTGACCATCTGAATCCCAGGTGAATAAGGTGAATACCTGAACTATTGGCTTACTGACAATTTCAGTGCATCTAACTCACGGTTTTGGTCTAAAAAAAAGCCTTTAAAAACTGTCTTTGTCCCAACCCGGTGCAGAAGAGGAAGCTTTCTAATTTCAGAGTTTTGTGGGGCAGGAAAATAGTTCTTCATGTTTTTTCAGCCTGGTCTCTTCATCTACCAGACTTCATGTCAGCTACTGTGCACCTTATTTAGCATATGTTTGCAGCTTCTCTCTGGGTCCTGCTGGGACAGCTGTGGCTGTTGAAAGTACAGCTGGCCCTTGGGGACTTAGGCTTAACTCTACCCACAGTTGCCACATCTCAGTCTATCAGTCTGCTTCTTCCCAACTGCTCTCTGAGATACCTTGTGTACCAAGAACCTCTTGGCCCTCTTGATCAGCACAGCCTGGGAAAGCTGTGGCCTTGGTTTTGCCAAGCCAGCGTTAGACTTATGTCAACCTAAACCATGAAATTCCGTCTACGCATTAGTCTCTGATCCAAACTGTCTCTCCTGGAGTCACTTTTAGTGGACACCAAAATGAGTTTTGGCCAAGCTAGAACCACAGCCGTGTGAGTTTTCCTGTCGCCTCTTCTGTGACCTGACATAACAATTCATTGTGTAAACGCCTCTTCAGGGCTGCCCTCCATTCCTGCTGAAGGGCTCCTCTTCTCCTGTAGTGCACTTCATGGTGCGCTGCGGAGCAGAGGCGATTAAAACATCAGAGCAAGAATGAATGACTTTGCCTAACCACTGGGATCCTGTAACAACCCCGGCACTCGGAGACTCCCCTGTGGGGGGGAGAAGAGTGAGCATTTCTTGACTAGCTGGAAGCCCTGTGTACAGAATACCTGTGGAGACTGGCAGGGAAAGCGAGTGAGCTGGGACTGGATGCCTTCCAAGCATCAGAGCAAAACTGAGTCTCTCAGTGGAGGATGCTAAATTTTGACAACAGGAAAGAAGCATAGACAAAGGGTGAGTGGGAGGGGAAAGCCTTTCCCTGCTAATGCTGTCTGCTCGTAGTGTTAAGCATTATTATGTATTTCCACATGCCATCATGTGTATATGCTGTTTTACTGGCAGCTAAAAAGGCAGTATCTTGCCCCCCAGGATTTCACAGTACAAAGACCCCAGCCTTTCTCAACCTTTCAGAAGAGGCTCTCAGCAGCTGTTAGGCAGCAACTGTGAGGCCTGGATCTTGCTTCTGGTGAGGTCAGTGGGAAAACAGTGGGGACAAGATTAGGTCTGAGACGTGCAGGCTGGAATGAGGGAAGGAAGTGCCCGAGAAAGGTCATGAGCTGAGCGATGGCATGTTCGTGTCTTGTTTGCTCCTGGCTTTGGCTGGGTATCTCTGAATCATTCCCCATTCTAAAGATGTAATATAGTAAACAAAGTTAATAGTCATAAGGGGCAAATCTTGCCAAAGGCATAGGAGAAGTAGAAGTCATTAATGCAGGAAGACTAGCTGCAGTAAATGAGTCCTGAGGGCAGGCACGAGGGAGGTGAACCAGGTTGTGCGGTGAGGGGAGAGGGCAGCAAGAGAGAAGGAGCAGAGTCATTGCTGCAGGGAGATGGAGGGGGGCCGGGGAGGGGGAGATGTGCTGACTGAGCACTGAGTAGGGTGGGAGAAGAAGGAGGGAGCAAGCTCTGACAGAGCCACGTGAGGCCTTAAAGATGAAATGGGGAACTGAACTTTGATGTAGAAGGAGACTGGAAGTCAGCACAGGGATTTGAGAAGAGAGTGACACAAGTGGAACAGCAGGTAAGGAAGAGATAATGTAGTTGCTGCATGCTGGGTGTTTTAGTGTCAGTATTAAGCCTCCCCTATAGTCCTGCTGGGCCTCTCCGGCTCTGAGAATTGAGTGGGTTTGTGCTTTCGTGATCTGGTCTAAATAGCTTGGTAAAGCATTGTCTCTATATTGTTTTTGCCTAATCAATCAGCCATGCATCAGGAGTGTTAATTTGTAAGGGAAGGCAGTCACAGGGAAGGGCTGTCTATGAGCAGTGGGATGGGTGCCATCGCAGCAGCGGAACAACAGGACACTGAGGAGCTGAGGATCTCCCAGCCCAGCCCACAGGTTGTAGGGTGCAGAGCATTTCTATAGAGAGGAAAGCAGTGGGATTGCCTCCAACCTCAGGACCTTGCCAGAAGGTGACCAAGGGGATAATCCCAGCACTAGAGCATTTTCCACACTCAGCAGGTTCCCAAGCAGATCAATACCACTGTCTCTGTTGTTTATTGCAGCTTCCCTAGATCATGTCCTACCAGGGGTAGTCCTTGCAGGACAGAACTGTAGCATGAGCAAGAAACATCCCTGTTCCTTTGGGTCCCTCCTGGAAGAAGCCCCATCCTCCTTCTCTGAAACTCTGAATAGATCCTATGTCTTGGTTGTATTATTTTTTTTAACAGTTCATCTCTCTTTTCAATCCTGAAGCAATTTTCTGCATGTGAATTTCTTCTATTTTCTTACCTTCTGTGATCTTTCAGACTTCTTACAGTCTTTGCTTTATTACTCCAGCTGCGGTAACTCTTTCTTCATGCTACTCCTTCTTCATTCTTCGTCTTTCCCAACTATTGGCACACAGTTTCTCAGCTCTACCTTTCTGATCTCTGGGACGCTGTCCTAATGAGCCCAACTTTTCCCTCCCTGCCCAGCGGTGCCTTGCTTGATTTGCACCAATCCCTGTTGTCTTTTCATCTCAGGATTGCACTGAACCTTTGATCCCCTTCAAGCATTCTCCCCACATGCTTTTTAGTGCACATCTGCAGCCTGACTGGCTCCCTCCTTCCCTCTCTCAGTCCTTTATAGCAATACCTGCAGTGCTGTGTTAATCTCTATTTCTGTCCAACACGGTGTGCATTAAAAACCAAAACCAAACAAAATCCACCACTTCAAGATATTCAGGATGCTTTTTCCAGTCTCTGATTTTCAATCGTCTGGGTTATATTTTCAGAAACAACAGTATGAATCCCTTCTTCATATCCAGCAGGAGGCTTAGGGCATTTTATTATGGATAGTGTTCCTATTCCTTCTTCATTTCTCAAGCTGCTGTTAGCCCTTCCTCCCTGTTTCTCTGACACTGGGATTCTTCCAAGCACTTCCATGTGCTTCTTCCATGTTGTTCTCACTTCCTAGCCCTTTTCCAGAAAAGTACAATATACCTTTTTCATCCTTCAGTCACAGATTGCCCTGATTTATCTCACTTAGACTTAACACCCCCCTTTCCTGAGCCTTTCTCATGCCTCTCCTCCTACTCTCTTTGCAGCCCTGGAAACATCTGACATAATTCAGTCGCTCAAGAAAACAACTACTTCTCTTGACCCTGGTACCTCTCATCATTTAGGCCTATCTCCTTACTCCAGCTTTTTACTTCACTCCTGTTTCCAGTAATTCCTTAGCTTCTGGTACTCTGCTCAGCTCTTTGAAAATAAGCCATTATCTGCTGTGTCCTCAGGCTCCTCCATCGACACCGCCGTTCCATTTAACAAGCACCCAGAGCCTCCTTATTCTTCATAGAGCACTTAAGAGAGTCACTCCCTCCTATCTCTCCTACATGACTGTCCTCGTCCATTTTTGCTGTAGGTTCATGCAGACTGTAGTGCAGAAATCTAATGATCTCCTTTCTGCTAATGACGCCTGGTCCCATTTCTTTTTTACCTCGTTGCAGCCTTGTGAAATGGTTGCCCACTCCATCCATCTAGGGGTATTCATTGCAATGAAGGTACTCTGGTTTCTTAGCAACTGCTCAACTTTCAAGAAGTTCTCCAGACAGAGATACCCCCTCTGTGCTGGGATCCCTTCTCTGGGGATAAATGATCCTTTACATCTTTTTCTACTAAAAATTGTAATTATACTTAACATTCATACTGCTTTTCATCTGTAGAGCTCAAAGCATTTTGCAAAATCAGTAAGCATTGTTTTCTCCATTGTAGAGATGGAAGAGCTGAGTCACAGAGATATTAGGGCCAATATTTTCATGTGTTCATTCATTTTATGCATCTGCATTTCTGGGAACCCAATCTGAAATAACTTAACCTAATTGCTTTGCTGTAGGACTTGAAAGGGAGCAATAGGTCTTCAGCACCTTTGAACAATACAGAATAGAACAGTAGGTGCAAAGTGTCTCAAATGAGGCACTGAGAAATAAGTACCTATGAAAATGTAGTTGTATACCATCTGATCAAGTCCACACAGAGCTCAGTTACTTTGGGCATCAGAGCCAGAGACCTCTGTTCATAAGGATACTGCTGCTTCAGGGTCAACTTTCTGCCTTAAGTGGCGGAGAGATGTGATGGTGTAAAGCATCAGGGTATTTTAAAGCTTTCAGAATAAATCTTCAGCTTGTGCTGTGACATATCCATACCTCCTTGGATGTTTTTTTTCTGTGAGGAAGGGAGGAAACAACCTTGCCCTAGAAGAATTAGTGATCTAGGAGCTAGACTTAATATTGAAATGGTGGAAACTGGTTGAAAATCTTTCTTCTCACCCAGCAAAGACTTCACCCTGGCTTTCCTGTATTCTAGATGAGTGAGTTAATTATTTGTCTCTTCTGATTGCCTCTTGCCTTTCTCTTCTTCTGACCAGTGGTCCCATCTCAGATCTAAGCAACCTTTTCCGCTGAGACTGGGAAGTATGTTCCTGCAGAGTGTCAGCTTCAACAAACTGACATTCACAGACAAAAGATGTGTTTCAGTAAAAAATTCCTGTGAGCTCTAGCAGTCACTTTAATGTCAGCAGTATTCAAATACACACACCTTTTATAACTGCACTGGCTCTTCCCTGCTTACCTGTAGCCTTTCCTGCCTAAGAAGACTTCTGGATTTATATCAGCTTTTCTCAGGTAACTCCTTCACAGGTAGAATACTCTAAAATGCTTCAAATAATGTATATTTCTTTCCTGTCCTTCTTTGAAACCCATTCTGCATATGCTAGGCATAACCTGGGCATTTCTGTGAATTTTTAACTCGTCTTCTCTAGCTAGGTATGTCACAACAGCAAATCTACCAGTCACAATGTCTACAGTATGGTCTGACCTTTGAAATGTTCTTACTCAAGGCTTTCCCAAATTTGTGTGAGCAACTAAACACAACTGGTATTGCGTCTTTGCTTTTCATCTAAAACTCTCAGTTTCCCACTTGTTTTGGGGTGAATTTTGAGATTCCTCTCCTTTATCTTCTGAGCTGATTTGCTCCAGTCTGTGCCATTACTCACAATTCTCTGCTACCGCCGGCTTCCTCAGTGTCCCACAGCTCCAGCTGTTGACATATCTTTTTCCAATACTGCTTCCTTGGCCTGGACTAGTGTTTCTATCTCTCTGCTTTTTGGATTTTCTTTTTCCTCTCTGTCTTGATTTCAATTGATCTCATATTTGTTTTCAGTTGTTTTTTAAAAACTTTAGTCTTGTATTTTTCCACTGTGAACCCGGGCCAGCCTGCGTTCCTCTAGCACACAGTACAAATGTTACAAAAGATGGGATTGAAAGGCGATGTAAAAGTACAACTCCATGCACGATCAACAGAAAACCCTTCTCTCTTTCAAAGACCCTGGCAGATATCCACTCCCTCAACACCATTAACCCTCACTCCCATCTGTTTTCAGATAAATCTTGGAGGGAAATAATAATAATTTCCCATAATTTGTTTGTTGATTGACATTTTTTGACAACATAAGGGCAAGTCAGCTTCTGATTTGTTTGCTAATCCATTTCTTCCAGCACTATTTTACATATATGCAATGTAAAATTCAGTTCTTTTCTGACTGACATGCACACTAAATGACTTTTATCCTGTACCATCAACATGAAATAGTTTCCATTGCCTCCACAAAAAAAAGAATATATCAAAAATATGCCTAGAAAAACAGATATATTTGCATCTCTTGTAATTGTGTGTAAATTCTAAGTTTCCCTCAGACAAAAATTTCGTAGTGGCTTTAACTCATTAATAGTAGTGTCTTATCAGAGTGAGTACTATTTGATTATAGATCCAACATTTGTTTTTTACGAACATGTTCACTTAAACGTTGCTGTTTGAGTGAAAATCCAGTGCCAGTAAATATGTTGCTGGAAGAGCCACAGAAGGCAGACAAATGGAGTGGGAACACAAGTGAAGCAAATTTGTTTAAAGTAAACTGAATGATCACACACAAATACTTTATGTGTTATTTACTACAACCTATTTTCTTGCCAATCTGATAACTACCACACAATTTTTGCAAAGTAAGACACAACATCCTAACAACAGGTCCATCAGAGCATAACCTGTCCCTTCAAACGGTGGGAGTTAACAGGGAGATGTAGCATGCTGAGTTTTCATTAAAAGGGTAGTTTTAGAGGTTAGTCCAAAATTCAGGTCACGTGCACTTTTCACTCCAAATGCACGTATATGCTCAGTCAAGGTTTGACTGCAACCACAGAATCCCTCCTTGATGAAATAAGCCATTTAACAAAGAAAATGTGACTGGAGAATCAATACTGAAGGATAATGATAGGTAGAGGGTATGAATTGCTACCTTCTTCTGGTGGAAATATATCAGCTTTCTCAATTACTGGTCTGCCAAGCTGTTTCTTTTCTTGGCTGCTCCGGGAACACTACTGTTGTAGTACAGGGCAGTCTTACAGGTGCTATTAGGAGCACCACATCACTATCCTGTTTATTGGGCAGCAAGGGACAAGTGCGGGGGAGTCCAGCGGTAGTTAAGATAGTTTAAGTTGTGTGAGTTATGTGCTGGCAGGACAGAGAGAATGACACATTACAAGAGCTCACACTGCCTCCAATTCTCTCAGCTCAAACTGTGAATGTAGCCAAATGTATATGATTTGCTGGCATTTTTATTAGTTATAAACTTCCATCTTCTTCATCCAAGCCAGTGAAACTGCTCTTGTAGCTCACTGGATGAAAGGCCTTTGCTCCTGAGTGGAGAAGTCCTGAAATTAAATCCCAGATGTTGTGTGCAGTGAAATGGCTGCAGTGCAAAGTAATGGCTGCGGGTAAATAAAGTTGGTATTGGAGACTTATATTGCAAACATCTGATGAACTGTTCAAAAGAGAGATGACAGAGATGACAGTGTCACCACATCTAGCTCTGGATCAATGATGCTACTGTACACCATTACATGCCTAACATATAGATTATAAGCCAGCTATAAAACCGATAAGCAGCCCTGGGAATCATACACATTTCAAACCTAACAAAACACCAAGTGCTCATCTACCATACGTAGCGCGGTGACACTCGGTGCCATGGGGTGTGCTAGTGAATACAAGCAAGCAGATTCTGGGCCATTTGCAAAGTCATTTGACTGGGTTCCTCTGGCTGCACATAATTAGGTTTGGAGCAGAGTATCTCTCTCTAACATAGCCGCATTTCCTAGCTGGCCTAGGCAACCAGCTCCAGGAAAGTGGAGCTGACAGTAACCCATATGTGTGCGTGCAAGGAATTACTGGAGGTGACAGTGAGGAGGAGATGCCTGTGACCAATGCAGCCACTGCTATGGCAAAGGGGAAAGCTTCTGATCATGCGAGAGGCCCAAGCTGTTACCAGGGGTCTGCATGAAACTGTTTGCAGCCCTATGGCTGCTGTCTCTGGAGCATCAGTGTGCCGTGCCACCCAGAGATGCAGCCTCTCCCAGCAGCCCAGAGTTTGGGAAGGCTTCTCTGGCTCCAGGTTTGAGTGCCCTGGCTGGGCTAGATCCTGTGGGCCAGCCTAAAGCCTTTTTTTGGTGTTTATCTAACATGTATCACAGTAGGAGATACTGCTTTATGAAATACTTTTCTATGATGATATCCTGAAATGTTTCTAATTACAACCTAGGGTTTTCCAGAACAGTGGCACGGGCTGGCGGATGTTCGCGTGGTCTCAGATTGCCTTTTACTGTGTCTCTTATCCTCTCGTTTGTCCAATAGACCATTGAACTATTGAGCAGCCCTGGCTGACACAGTTTTGCAGCTCTGAGACCTACAGCAGTAGATCCTTAGCACATGGGGACTATGATCCTTTGTCACATTTAGGGAAAAAAAAGAAGTTTTAGTCTGAAACAGCCACATTGGTTGGTGTTGCTGTTAAAACTTTCCTGTCTACTTTGCACTGCATGATGACAGTAGCATAGTCTCTGAGCTGTTGTACAATTTTCTGAATAAGGAGCCAAATAAATGGGATTTCAGAGGGATATTTTTCTCCTTGTCCCTCCTGACCAGGTATTATACCTTGGTGCAGGAATCCAAATCCAGTAGCATCCATGCTGACCAAAGGCAACTTCACTGCATTCATACACCCACCCCTGCTCCCAGGACTCTGAGGATGACTGGGATGGGTTATGATACAGTGATTCCTCCAGCCTAACCCTTTGCCAACAGAAAGGCATGAGTTCCTATTCCATGTGCAGAAGCCTGTAAGATGTGGCTGTAAGAAGGGTCCACTCATCCCCAGGACAGAGGGGAGCCCCATGTGCACCTGACTACCAGAACGAGAAACAGGGTGTGTGGGATTTCACCTACTGTTGCAGAGGCATCAGAGATGTTCACATGGGTTCACAGCCTCTAATATGCACACTGTGAGCTCCCAGGGAGCCTGATACTGCAGATCACATTTTCCTACATCACTCACTCTCTGGCTACTCTCTAGTTATTGTGATATGGTAGATGAAGGACTGCTTTCTCTCTACTTGTGTGCACCACCTAGGAAAAGTCATACAAGGTGCTTCCTTTGTAGTTTTCTTACAAGTATGTGGCCCAAGCAGGGCTTACAGCTTATATTGATTTGAGATCTGAGACGGGCTATTTTCAGTTCTTGATCTGTACCTACTGAGGACTGCTAGAGCAAGGAGCTGGGATAAGTTTCAAAGACATGATGCACAAACCACTAAGACCAAAGTATTACTTTTTAAAAAGCTATGTGCCTGTGGAAGTTTGACCAGGGCTGTTCTTCAGTGATGTACCACATTCATTTGAAGTTCTGTTGGGATATGACATCAAACCTGGCCCTGGCTGGATAAAGCCCTAAGCAACCTGGCCTGACTTCACAGCCAGCCCTGCTTTGAGCAGTAGTTTTGGACTAGGGACTTTGTGAGGTCCCTTCCCACCTGAATGCTTCAGTTATGATTCAAACTTAACTAACACAACTGTCCGACTGACCTTTTCTTTACCAACACCTCCTGCCCTGCAACTGGAGGATGTATATAAACAAGCACAACCAGAGATGAAAGTCAGTGCTATGTCATTGCAAAGCCTAGAAAGCCAGTGCTAAAATGCATGCACAGCACGATAATGACCAGACTATAAATACCTATGGAGCAACTGTAAAATTTCAACCCACCACAGGACCCAGCTGTTGAAACTTGTGTTATAACTAGAACTTAAAAGGAGGAAAGGAATCAAGGAATCAGATTGAAGAACATATACAGGGAAAAACAGACTTTCCCAAACCGGCAACATATTGACAGACTTCTGTCAGTGCATCATATATTAAAGTAAAAAAAGAAACTTCCGTGCTAGTCTAAACACAGGAGAAGGATGAGTGCTCCAGCGGATACACCACATTAGCTGGTCATGACTTTCTTCTTAACTGGTAAGCCTCTGAGAACATTTTGGGATGGAAGCTCAGACTTCACCCAAGATTTGTGATGCATTATTATTTCCAACTTACCAGTGAAACTGATTCAGAGAAATAGGACTGAAACTGAACTCTGACTCAGGCCAGGGGTGTTTTATTTGGCTTGAGGTGACCATGGGTCAGCATTTGAGAAGTGCTGTGCACAGAGCAGGAAAATTGGAATCCTGAAATCCCAGGGAAGCAGTCTCAGCTGCCAAAAAGCAATGCACTTCACTGGATATTGCTGCATTCTGGTGGAAATTTAAAAATCTGCTTGTAGTTCACAAGAAATTACAGCAAGAATCCAAAATCCACTGTCTCTTAAAACCACCAGCAAACCCTAGTTCCTTCCCTCTCTAGCCCTGGGCATAAGGTTTCCTCAGAGGCACACCAGGTCATTTCTGGGCACACACTTGCTGCAGAAGAGAAAATCAGGATTATTAGTTTTGTCCCTTCTCCAGTGGGGCTTGTACAAGTTCATTCCATTACTGCACCGATGAGACTGGTGCAGGCAATGAGGTTGTGACTGCAGTTACCTTGGACCTTCAAGGGTCTCTGGGGAATTGTAGCCTTTTTCTCTAAGCATGCAGCTGCACACATTCAACCTGCATTTATCTTGCAAAGCAGTGTGTCCCGAATTGAAGTTCTGCACAACAGGATTCTTCATAATGGACTTGACAAATCTGGGGCAGTGCATAGAAAATCTCCCTGAGAGGGAACAGGTTCAGGTGCACCAACACCAATTTTCACTCTTCAGCAGATGGAAGGCTATTTAGAGGTGGAACACTGAAGATGGCATTATTGCCAAGACTTGCACCCTGGGGTTGAAGGGAAGGGAGCTGTCAAACAGAGAGTTATGCTGGTAAGAAACTCCCAGACCATGCCAGCTCCATTGCAGCTGGAGGACTGAATGATCAGTGACCTTGAGCAGATATTTCTTTTATGGGGGTAGAGAGCTTCATAAAGAACTTTTTGTCCCTGTGGAATGTGTCCAAGGAGAGATATGAGATGTATCTAAGGAAAGAATCTACAGCCATCCAAGCAGATGGGAAGTGGTAGCACTGATTGGCTTGACAGACTTGTTTGTATGTGCATGGTGAAGCCTGGAGATGAGCTGCCAGGGATGGCTGAGCGCATTGTCTCCCTGAGGACATCTGGATGGGATCCTTAGACTGGGATCTCCCTGTGAACTCAATGAAGCATACACCAGTTCCAAACTGGGTTGCCATGCTCAGTAGCTTGTGGAAGAGGAATAGTGTAAAGACAGTCTTGCCACTCTGGACTTTAGAGGTTACTCTGGCAGGGGCTGGGATCTTGACTCCTCTGCTGTAATGAAGGAAATATCCCAGGCAGGAAAAGAGTCCTGGGGGATCATACAAAATAAATCTAACACAGGCATGCTTCAGCTTCTGATGAATGGTGAAAGGAGAGGGGTGAACCGGCTTTCCCTGTTGTTGCCCCATCCTGCCAGTTGCTATTTGACTCTGTACAGCTGCTGATGTATTGCTAGCTCACTGTGTTAAAATCTGCTTGTTAATTCCCCATGGATATAAGAGAGGAGCGAGAGCTCATTTGGGAAAAGGCAGAAAAAGAGGCAGTATGGAAAAGATCTTGGAAGGAAAGCCAAGGACAATCAGATATAGTCACAATGCTTTGGCTGGGATGTATATTGAATAATACTTCCGAGTTGCCCATAAAGTCAAGATCCTGGCAGAGAATGGATCTGGATGCTAACTCAGCATTTGTGTCCTATGGTGAGAATACCATGGGGACTCAGTCCATTTTCCTCATTGAAATGATCAGCTCAAGTGAATTAACTTGGTTTCCACCTCACCCAAGCTAAAGCATTCTCCTTTGAAGTTCTCCATCCTCATTTGTGCTATGTTTCTGCCCTATATATAAAATCCAATGTGTCTCAAAAGCAACTGGAGTAGAAACCATGGAAGGAACACAGAAGCCTTTTATCCAAAACAGACCTACACAGAAAATGAATCCCGTTTTTGGACACTGTAAAGCTCTCAGCCTAGAGAGGCAGAAGAAGGTAGCACGGCTGGACTGCTGACTGTACCTCTGCTTGCTGCCCTTGAAAGGGACTGATTCAGAGGACTTTACCTACCCACACTAAAACACTTGGTGAGTTAGAGGAAGGTGATGGTGGAAAACCTTGTCCTGGTGTTACATGAGCACATCGTGTAACTTAAACTGAGGGATCAGTTCAACTCTGTAACTGTGAGCAGGAATAACTGTAGTGAAGCAAAATTATTATGAGAAGGAGTAAGAAGGGGGTTAGGGACTGACTTTTCTGTCATATTTCTCAGGGAAAAATCTCAATGAAAACCACCAGTATTAATGAAAGCCAATTGGAACTTGATAGGAATTATTTTGCTATTTTGTCAGCATTGGTTGGAACACAGGGATTTAGGAAGATTTCCTTTGTAGAAGCATATCTAGGAATGCTATGCTGTCTCCTCTGAGCTGTGAGATGCACAAGCCTTTGGGAATTTGTATTTCTCTCCGTATCTGGTTTTTATTCAGCTTTTCAGATTTTTATGGGAGACCAACAAACCCACTTTACTGGCATGCGTTAACTGGATGAGAACATGTGAGCACAGGCACAAATCCTACCTACGTGCTGTGAAGGAACCAGAAGGATAGAAGGGAAATTCAGGTTGCCAGCTCTAATCACTGCACCTCTTCTAAAAATCACCCCCATCAGCTAAGGAGAGGAGAGCCAGGATGGATGAACAAATACTTTTTCGCAGGGGGATAAACTGGCAAGTCCAAAATGATGGACTTAAAGAAAGTCCTTCTCAAATTGTTAAACAGGTCATATCAAAGAAATGACAGATGAGAAAGTGGCCTCTGTTGCCCGCTGTCATGATGGGTCCAGGAACTGGAGTGGGAAGGGGACATGGTAAGTGGGGACCAGCACAGCGTGTAGGGATCACAGAGAAAGGCACATGCTACAGCTGAGACATCTCCTAACTGCATTTGCTGATATTGCACTTGACTGTGACCAGAGCTGTTCATTGCTCTTTCTCAGGAACACACAAACATTCCCTCCCATTTAAAAGGAAGGAGAAGGAAGAGCTTAGCTGCAGGGGAGAATAGAAAAATCAGAGAGCGAGTGAGGGAGCAGCGAAGGAAAGAGCAGGTATAGTGCACGTCCGATGATGTCCATCTGTTCCTCATTAACCAGATGTCCCCCACCCACCTCCTGAAGTGCCATTGACTGTATATTGTCAGGACAAGAAGGGGATAACAATGCCACCATGGTGCAGACATTCATACACCAACAGGGGTCCTGCCATGCAGCCATCCCTCCCTCTACTACCCTTCCAGATTGGATGCCAAGTCCCTCTTTTCCATAATCAGCTTTTAAACAGTTACATCCTCATAAAGCTTCTTGCATTATAATTGCCATGTGTTCCATCCCTCTCTGAAAATGGCATTATTTCAGCCCAGTTTACCAGAATCAGACCTTACTTCCTGTAAGTGTGTCACCACTTCCTGCAGGATGTAAATGAGAGAGGAGTGAATCCTTGATTTTAAAAGCGATTTCTGCTTGCCAAACTTCATCATTTTAAGAGTCAGAGAGTCCTTGGATTCACACCTGTATCCAAAGAACAGCAATAGATTTATGGACAATTCAGCCTACTAAAGATTATTCAGAAATGCAGGAAGAGCCATAAATTACTTTGTCTATGTTGTTAGCCAAGGATCATTTATAATAAGAGCCCATCGAGTCATCCTTACTCCAAGGGTGATCTGTGCATTGGTCTGTGTGTGGGCATGTCAGCGTGAGAAGACTCTGTCTCATACCCTGAGCTGTATTCACAGCCCGTTCATGGGAAGCCTTCCCTTCCCTCCATGTCCCTGATGAAACCAGAGCACTCTGTCCTCTGTCCTCTAAATTATACCTCAGCACGGCTCATAAACTGTGGTATGCAAATGGAGCATCTGCTGAGCTGCAGCCACAGCTAACGTAATGCTTCCACCTATTCCCCTTTATAAAAACATGCAGGTTATGCTGTGCACTGGGTCCCTGACTCATGTAACACTTGGAAGACAACCTGTGTCCTGATCTTGTCTTTTTGCTCTGAGCTCCTGCTCCAGGGAACTTGAATGGGTGGAGAAGATCCGGGTGAGCGGGTGGGCAGAACCAGCAGCTCTGAACGCTTGCCAGATGAGCAGCTGAAGGCCCCAATCGCTTGTTGAGATAGATATCTCTACCTCTTTCAAAGTCATTGTACTTATTGAGCCTGCAATGCTACTAGAATAGCACTAGGTTTAAATGCCTCTTCCCTGGGTGCTAGCTGTTGAACAGCTGGTCCTGAGCCTCACGTTGATGTGGGACCTCTGCTTGAATTATGCACTCTCCTTGATGTCACAGTGTTATTACACTGCTGTAACCATGAGAGTAGCTTCAGTGTGGATGCCTGCTCAGTATTAGGCAGAAGAGTCCTTCGTACATCATTAACAGTAGCTGGTCTTTGAACCCTGGTGGGTGATGATTGAGATTGAACATGGGGTGGGGGTATTGCTGAGCCCTATGCATATTACAAAAAGCTGAACAAAGCCAGGTAAGGGTGGAAAGGATTACAGAAAGGCTTAGGCAAAGAACAAAACCAGAAACATCAGCAAGAGGCAGGAGAGAATTGACGGCAGTGAGGGGAGTGGACAGTTTTTGAAAGAAAAAAGCCTAGTTTAGCAAAGGAAATAGCCATGTTCAGAAAAGACAAATTATGAGCTGGCAATCCAAAGGGGTAGAGGGAGCAGTGGGTGGGGACATTGTGTTTGCTTTCTCATGATCTGTGTTTTCTGAGAGACTTTATGTGCCAAGTTCATCTTTATCACATGTATAACATCTAGTGTGCCTGATGAATTAAAGTGTAAACCAGACGGCTCATGCCCTGCGATAGGATTCTGTGAAAGGCTGTGCTTAAGCTACCTGGGGAAGCTGTGTGAGCCTGCAGGGAGAGTCAACTTCAGCAGGGTCAGACTCTCTGGATGGATGGTCGATAGAGGCTTCGTGCCCCTCAAACATCCCTGGAGATGCCCAGTCAGGTGTAGTGCTTTTGTCTCTCTTTACACTCCAGAAGCTAAAAGCACATTGGAAATTCAGCAGCTGGACTCTGCAGCAGCAATATGATTAGTGTCCAACAAATGGCTCCCAGCCAGGTTTGTGACAACCTGATCAATCACATTCAGAAAATCCCTTTTTAGCTCCATAGCTGACATTGGAAAAGATCTGGGAACATGTTTGGGAATTGAAGGCACCTGCTGAACATGAATGAGAAAGAAAAAAAACCACAGAGAAGCAGGTGGAGAAAGACATGGAGGATGGTGAGATGATTCCTTGTGCTGGTGTGTGGAAGAAAGCAAGCAACGTGAGATGCCAAACTGTGTCTTTGCCTTGCGTCAAAGGCAACACAGGAGGCTGTGCTGGGCTGGCAAGTTAACGTGGATGCATTTCCATGTCTTGCTTTTGCAGTAGAAAAACACACCTGAAAATTTCTCCAGGTGAGTTACAACTGACATGGAAAGCCTGAGGAGAAAGCTGGAATTCAGCAAGACATGGAAAGGCATACCCACCGTGACTGTTGTTGCTATTAAACACCATCTGTTGTAGATGTACACAGGAACACAGTGAATGCAGTATTGGAGCCTTCTTACATCAGAAAGGTTAAATGAGACAATCTGCATTTTAGCCTCACACGCATCATCACTGAACATAAGAATCAGTCGTTTACGTTCATTTGTAGTAGCTTATCCATATATATATATGGATTTGACCCAATATGTCAACTTCAGGCCTTACTTCCCTGACACTGCTCAAGACTTCAACAGCATGGATTTTCTTTTTCTTTTTTCCCTTGCTGTTTTCTTCTTCTCACTCAAAGCATTGTAGAGTTGGTTTGTTTTTTAATAAAATTCTTTTTAGGTGCCAAGTAAGCCTGCAATTGCAGCAAGAGCAATACCCCAGAGTTCTGTCTTTCCCCTTTGGTTCGAACAACCTCTGAGTATCAAACGGGCTTTGCTTTGGAGAGAAAAAGATAATAATGAATGACTTAAAACAGTTCTGCAGAGGAAAACATGAGTTCAGTTTCAATTGCAGAGGGAATAACTTTTTTCCTGGCTCACTCACTGACTCCAATAGAAGACCAGCAAGATCTGATGTGACTCCTGCAGAGACCTTCCATGTTCAAAGAATCTGGGAGCTTGCAAGGAGTACTGCAGAGCTTGAATCAGCTCTAATACATTGCTGATTGCAATCCACGACATTTCCATGGTGCTTTAGGCATCATCTATGTACTTCACACTTGGAAGACAGGCAACACCCTTCTACAGTGTGATAGGCAGCAGGGCCAGGGAAACAGTGCTCTGGAGGGATGGTGGAGTGATCTGGGTATGGACTTAAGACTTGGCAAAAAGTGAGTTCAGCTCTGCTGCAGTCCTTGTGTATATTTGACTAACCACTTAACCTTCCTGCGCCTGAAATTTTCCACACATGGAACGGGCATGGGAGCATTTTCTTATGCTCCAGGGACACTGGGTGATGAAATGCATCAAGGAGTGAAAAACCATGCACTAGCAGAATGACTTCTGTTGCTGTGAGCAGAGGACAGCAATAGCATGCATTGAAAGCACAAGTTGAAACCTCACCAGCAGCATTGTTTTTGCTGATGAAAAATGGGGCATTTCCTTCAGTAAATCATCTGATAGTCTTTGTTTACCTGACCAGCGATGGCACTAGTGGGTTGGGAATGTCATCCTGATTGGTACCAGTAAAACTTGCATACCACAATCTGCCACTGTCTATTCTGGAGGTGCCATGTATGTCATGGAAAATAAATCTATTTTGAGAGGTTTAAAAATATTATTGAGACTATTCTTATGCTCCTCTGTAAAAGCAAGCATCAGTTACTACTCAACTAACCAGACAGACCTCACAGGAGGCCATAATGATCTAAAAAAAAAATTCCTAGAACAGTCTTTCTATGCATAAAAATCAACAATTTAAACTCTTGCTGTGCAAAGTGACTTCCGTAGGGAAGTTGTGGATTTCCAGCTTTCTTAGTGGTATCTGAAACAGGATGGGTGGTGTGGGGGTTAAAGGTGGCTTTGTGCTGTGTCTGTAGTTTTCTGACCATCAGACCAGAAAAGATTGGCTTAGTTTCTGATGCAAGTCAAGAGTACATCAGGGCTGTTCTAACATATACCTGACCAAATCATAACTCAAAAGAAGGTACCAGTGAAGCAGGGGACTCCTGGAACATGATGACTTGTTACTTGCACTGTTCCTCCTTTAGCCACATCCCCTAACTGAGGGGAGGTTTATGCATTTCTTGTCCATGCGGGGGTTTCCTTATAACAGGGAACTTAAACCAGTGATGTGCAGCAATGTTAGCAGAGGACAGGATCTCTTTCTGACTCTATGGAGTCAGGCAGCAATATAATTAACTGATAATAACTGATAATAAAATGATGTCTTTTGTTCTGAAAAAAGAAGTCACTGGCTCAAGACTAGATCTCGCCTGTTTTGGGCCTTGGGCAGGTGTTGTTTTGGAGAGGATAAATCACAAAAGTCACAACATCTGTTTAAACTGATAAATGAGACAAATGCACATTTTCCAGGGAAGAGATACTTCAGTCATGAGAAGAGGCCTTAACCAGGTGCACTAGAAGGCCACGTGCAAACCCTTCTCATCATTTCCCTGATGTGCTCCAGCAGGGCTCCTGGTGAGTTTGAGATGGTATCCGAGGAACCCAGCATGACCCTGCAGAAACCTGTATGACACAGCAATACCTGATATAACCAGTGCAAAATCACCACAACCTAGCATGACCCACAAGATTGACCCTGTGACAACATTTGATTTATTACAAGTGACATGGATTTAATCACTCGCTGGAGAATGCCGAATGATGCAGCAGTGCTGCTCACTGTGGCTCTGCTGAACTGGCATGCTCGGATTGGCTTCAGGAAACCACCCATTGGGTGATTCATCCAATTAAAAAGCAGCCAATCCTCCTAACACTAATGAAATACATCTCTATTTTACTTGTAGCACTTTCTAGCAACCCATTTAGGCTTTTCTGCTGCTCTCATCACCCTAAGGTATGAGCACATCGGAACTGATGGACAGCTAGTTTGCAGCTGAGGTTAAAAGGAAAACCTGGTTTCTAATAGGATAGAATTGAATAATTTGTGTGTTTATAATAAGAATACAATTGTTCAGTCACCTAATGAACTACTATACTGGCTTAGCACACAAGTTGGATGATGTCCCCCACCCCAATAACATTAAGAGAGAACTCTTAAGGACTGTGTGTACTAAGCAAACCCGTGTTAAAACGTTGTTGCAAAATGTGTAAAATATATCTCAAATATCAGACCATGAGAAAGACACTGTGGTTCTTCTCCACTGGGAGGAAAAGTAAAGACAGCTTCAAGGTGCATAGCAAACTGCCCACTAAGATCGCTAATGTGTTGGCGTATGTCAGCAAGAGCATAGATATAGGGCTACCTTCAAATTCATTCCAGTTGTTTCACCCCAATTAGTAGAAAAAAACCAGCAAAGAATTTTGCTTAAATTCCATCTGAAGACATTCTGTATGTAGGGGAAATCCTGGATGACATAAGTTCAGGGACATGTGAATGTGACAGTAGTTTAAGACTCTTTTCTCCTCCTCTGTCATTGTGGACTGAGTATAATCCAGACATGCTGGAAGATCCAGTCCACATGTGAAGGACAGCCAACAGCATCTGTCATGAACTAGACTGGTTCAATAGTATTGTCTCAATCCTCATAATAGACTTAATTTTTCCTATTAGAGCCTCAGTTTCCCTTACACCTTTAGCATGTCCCTTGGTCTAACATCCATGAGGTCCCAGCTCACTTCCTTCCCTACATGAAAATGAAATCTTTCCTCAGCTGTAGGCTTTATCACAAGTCCCCACTCATTTTGCTGCTGTACAATTAAAACCCAGATTATCCCTCATTCCCTCTCACCATCTTCCTAAGCTAATACCCTGGTGTTATTCTCATAACAGCATGTAGAGATGTGAACTGATCTGCCTCCCTTCTTGTCATCTTCCCTCACATATCCAACTCAGTTCCCAGGGTCCGGTTTTGTACAACTATGAACGTTTATTCTTGAAAATTGATCACTGGCCCGGAGGCTAAATGTTTGTTATCCAGAAAAAAAAGGGATGACATTACAATTATTCTTATTTTAGGTCCTGAAAAGGGCAGGAAGTCCTACTACATTAGCAGTGAAAAGAACAAGGGTGGCTCAAGAGGGTCTTGGCAGGTTCATAAAGCCACACAATTTGAAAGCAAAGTCCACATGTGATCACCTATCAACAATTTATCAATAGCTCAGTGATTAAAAACAAAGCTCTTTCACTTCATTAAACACATTCAGTGCCGTTTGCTCTACATTCCAAATGGCTGAACTGATGTTCCAATGCAGCCTATTTTTAGTATTTCTGATTAGTTCATTATTTGGGAAAAGCTACTGACTGTGTATCTGTTGCAGAGATCTAATTCTTCATGTGGATCCCAAAGAAGAGCAGGGATTTATCTAGGTCTTAAGAATCTGTCTGGATGTGGGTTCAACCTCTGTCCCTGCTGTGGTGCAGCTCAGAGAAGTGATGGCCATGGAGCTTTCCTCTCCTTGAGTCCTTCCCTTTGTTTTTGTTACAGGGAGGAAGCCATGTAACATATTACACCTTTTTCCAAGAAAACTAAGATCAAGAATGACAGAAAACTAGCAGTCTCAGTGAGAATTGAACAAGATACTTAAAATAAGTGATCTCTTGGGTGTCTGAGTAAATTACCACCTCCAGATCAGATTTTATTTATTTTCAGAACAAACTATTTCTTTGCTGATAAATCCTGCAGTTTTGTCATGAATCCAATGAATTTTCACTGGTAAGTGACAACCCTAGAGACGGAAGTGGCCATGTATCCCCAGGGCAGATGCCACATGGACAAAACCATTACAGCATTGCCTCTTCAGCAAGCTTCAGCCCTCATGTGAAAGGACAGGATCCGCAGGTCACATGGAGATTAGTCTCTGTGTCCTTCAGCCCTGCCTGCTAAGACTGCAAAAGAGAAATGCAGCTGTGATGGCATCTTCTGGCTCCAGATTTCTCAAGCACTTGGAGACACATCTGGGACCAAGCTTCCTTCCAGAACCCCAGGTAATATGGTACCCCTCCTATTGGAATGGAATGAGATGTGATCGTTCATTCCTTTCAGACCACCTGTGGTTACCAGGTACGGGGAAGACCCCCTCCAATCACATAGGGATGTCCATATGGGGATACAGGAATTAGATTTGGACTGAGAGCTGAGAAGGGCTCTCACTATAAGTCTCCATGGCACAATGTGGTGTGACCTTGCACAGGGCTTGGAAGCAGCACACCTGAGTAAGCGCTGCATCCTGACAGCTCTCAGACACACTGCTAATTTGCCTGTGCAGAGCACCATGCTTGAGTAGCCATTAGGGCTTGAAATACTGAAGCTAGCTTGCTCAGAGTTACTTGGGTATCTCCTTCCAGCACTGCCTGGCACTGGGCAGACGTGCTCTGTTCTGCATTCTGCTCTGCCTGGAGAAGGAGATGAGGTCGGTTATAGGTGTAACTTACTGATGTCAAAAGCAACAATGCAGAAACCAGTTCTACATTTTTGCTGCCTTCTGCTTTGCTGCCTTTCATATGTCATTTGTCATCTTAGATTGTCACTTCTTTGATGTAGGGACAACAACTTTTGTGTATGCGCAGCGTCTAGCATAAAGGTGTTTCCACCTTACATGAAACGTTTTGGTGCAGCCCCAATGGTACAACGGCAATAAAAGGTGAAATACTCAGAAACCCTCTGCCAAAGAGTAGCAGCCAGAGAGGAGCATTAAGTTTTGGTCCTCCTGCTTTACCGAAGATAGTCTGGCCAAACCATGGGTTCTCTGCCATGAAAACTGTACCCCAGGCCTCCGGAAGAAAGACTAACTCATGTTCTTACCAGCTGTGAGACCAGCAGAGAGCCTCAGTGTAGGAGGTGGCCATGTCTGCCTTGAGTTGCTTATATAGATAGATTTCTTGGCATCACCAAGTTGGGACAAAAATGTTATACTCAGCTCATTTGATGCTTCCTCTCCCCAGCTTTCCTTTATCACACTTCACTGCATGGAGCTGTGACCACCAGTCACATTTTCCAAGCTGCTGCAGGTCCATCATTTGTTGGTTGGTGTGATTGGTCCTGCCCTGTCTATGTGTGTCTAAACCCTAAACATGGGCTGCAGCAGGAGGGAGGGAGAAAAGGCCTTTAGGGGTGGCAGGTGCTGGCATCAGACAGGTGAAAATCTGTCCCATTCCACAAGGCAGAGAAGAAGGATGAGGAGGTCCGTCTCTCCATCCATCAGCTCCAGCGGATATTCCTTCTTCTCTCAGCAATCCAAGCCTCTTGAGCCTCCGAGTCCCAGGGTTTCTCCTGACTCATCCTTCTCTTTCAGACCTTATTTCTCCACTATCTCCTCCCAGTACTCACACTGCATTCCTATTACCCCTTCTCCATGCCATGCTGTGGCCAGGTTCTGGGTCCCCTTTGCCTAGTGTTTCCTTCTGGCCAGCTGTGCTTTCCTGCTGCCACAGACCCTTCCAGCCCCAGCCATTCCCCTGTTTCCAGCATGCAGAGGTGCTCTGCTCTACAGCTGAGTCAGTCTACTCCCAGAAACAACCTATCCCTTCAGTTTCTGCGGAAGAGCATAAATCCTCCCTGGCCCTAGTGCCTTTACATCCTCACAATGCTCTTTCTCACAGTCTTGCCTTGCTCTGAATGCTTTCCCCCTCGCTGTTCCTGTAAATGTGGGCCAAGCTGTAATGATGCAGCACACAGAAAAAACACCTTTCTCCTGTGATCTTAGACAGCCCTTGGAATTAATTCCTCGAAAGCCGTTCTTGGCCTTTCTGTGTTATGCTTTTCTGTGAACACATGGACAAAGCGATGATTGAGGAGGGGAAGAATGGAGTGATGATTGGGCAAGAGTGGTGCAATGATTAGGTGGTCACCTGAAATTTAGGAAAATTGTCAATCCCATGCTTTTCCTGTGTGCTGTGCTGCTGTTTGTGCTGCAGTTGACTCGGCAGGGTAGACATATTAGTTTCTCTGTTGCTCCCTTTCCCAACAGCAAAACAGCTGCACTGCTCTGCTCTGCTCTTGGCAGTAGTTTCCTTTGAGACTGTTGAGTACGGTTGCAATGGAGGTGTCTCAGCTAGAGCACACTGCAGCGTTCAGCTCCAATTAATCTCCAACACCAAGCCTGTTCACAGCCGCTCCGTTACGCCAAACCCCTGCACTTCATGATAGGTGACTTCTCTGTAATCCTCCTGATTTCTTCCCAAATTCCCCTCCTGTTGAAATTTTATGTGAATTTTCTCTTCCTTGGGAGGAATACATAGTTCCTACTTTTGAAGACACAAGGGGAGCAGGAGAGATTTAAACAGCTCCTCTCCATGACTGGAAGTTTTCGGGGTCTAGCCCACTGTACATTCCTTCCCAGCCTGGAAGAGATGAAGGAACCTAGCCCTGGTTATTTCTTGAGGGAGCAGCAAACATGTCTCCACTTCTGTTATTTTACAGGTCAACACACAATTTCTCTTTGTGCTGCATACACTGAGATGATAGGGCTCCAGGCAGGCAAATTATTTGAGGAATATCTGGGACAGAAGCTTCTACACCAAACTCTAGCACATACGCACACACCCCATGCCAAAAGCACACTGCAGAGGTGCCCTGAAGCAGGCTGGAGGGGATAGGAGCCTGGAGATAGCCATTCCTGGGCCTTTTCTCTCCCATCAGCTGCATTTCCATAGTGTGTTTGGGATCTCTGTCTCTCACTCAGTGGTTCCCTCTGGACACCAGCCCATCTTGCTCTCCCCCAAATACTCTAAACCAACTCTTTCACCCTGCCTACAATGTTCCCACTGTCTGTGGTCAAGTATGAACTCCCAAATGCAGAAAAGCCAACCATCCTGTGGTCATGTCATTCAGTAAAACTTCATAGTTGCTTCAACCTATTCACTGTACTTTATTTTACCTCTCAAGCACCATTCTTTAGTCTCTGAATATTTGATTTCTGTTTCCCTTCCCCCTGTCTTCATGCAGGTTGACATTCTTTTCTCCTCGAGTCCTTTCAGGCGCTGCTGATCTTGAAGTTCCCCAATTACAACCACTTTTCTTGTGATGGTGACACCTTAAGAGACAACAGCAGCTGCCTATAAAGGGCCTCTGCCATCTGTTTCCTCTGCCACTTCTTTGAGACAGTTCTAGCTATATACAGAAAAATATTTATCACAGTTCATTCACTCCCTCACTCAAAAATGAGCAAGAGAAAAATGTTCTTTCATGATTCTGCCACTGCCCTTCAAAAATCCATGACCCTCAGACTAAGGAAAAGGGCAATGCTTGAATCTAAAAGGAAGCAGCAGAAATTCTTGATGATTGATCCCTTGACACCCTGTACTCTGAAGGCAGTTCTGTGGGGCATCTGCCTTTGGAAATGACTCCTCATGGCTGCCTGAAAGGCAAAAGTCAGACCCAGGCCACTTCATCTCAACCACCAAGCTTTCATACCGACTCTATCTGAAGGGAGATGCACATGTGCACGTGTGCACAGACACACCCATGAAACACACTTAGTTGCCAGTTCTTTTCCGCCACCTCTCCAAAGAGGCTAAATGGGATGGGATCAAGGGGAGTAAGTAGCTCCTACCCAGGAAGACTATGGGCTAGAAATGTAAAGGGAAGAGAAGAAACATCATCAGGGGTGAGGGCTAGGGGAGAAAATGGCAGACATGAGAGATGATGTGCAGAAAAAGGTAAGAAAAGAAACAATGAATTCTGAAAGGGTATGATGGAGGAAATGGAGAAAAATTGAAATCAAGAATGAAAAGAAAAATTGAAATTAAGAAATAAAAGTATGAGGCAACCTCTTCAGGAGAAAATAAAGCTCCAGGAACAGGCTCTTAGAAATTTACTGGTTACAATGGACAGGTCACAGTAAGGTTGCAGGAGGCAGCAAATAGGGCTGGATCAAAAGTCATTTGATTGACAGTGCTTGGTTTATGATACTGAATGAGCATGACCATAAACCTGGAGAATATTCAGTGTTCAATTGTGATCCATTGCACTGCAGCCACACTGGTGGTATAAACAAGACCTGAAGAAAGGAGTTCTCTGAGCGATAGCAAATTTAAGAATGAAATGTAGTTATGAAGCAGTGGGAGGAGAAAAAGAAAACAGACACTAAAAAAAAAAATCATGTTCAGGAGGAGAATGAAAACTGAGAAATAAGAAGAGAAAAATCAGAAAGGGATAGAAAATCCAGGGGACGGAGGTGGGTAGTGTTATTCTTTATTTGACAGAATGTATACTTTATACAACAAGCTAAATCGGAAATTTATAGTTGTTTGCTTCTAGCAAAAACACACATCAGAGAAATTCCTACCCATGGATAACATGGTTCTGCCTTCTCAAGTTTTTGTATACCATCCTCATTTTCTGTTTTTCACAGCTAGCAGGTAGGAGTATATGCTCTGGGGGAATAGGAGGTGTAGGATAAAGTCCATATGCTTCTCTGGGGAGTTATAGATTTGATAGGAAGCTAGTATAAAAACTTCAGCAGCCTGTGCCACAGAAACAGAACTGGATTTCACCTATCCTGCTGGGCTTGGTATGAAAACTCTGATGGTGTACTTTGGAATTTTATGGGAGAGCTTTTCTGTAAGACCAAGAGGAAAAACGGAGCTGGGAGACAGAAAGCTGTCAGAAAATAAAAAATATTCAATGAAAGACAGAAATGCAGAAAGAAGAAAAAGAGAAAGATGAATACCGGGGGTTCATGATCACCTCTGCCATTTTACACGCTCACCGATCCAGGGTGAGGAGCCCGTAAGAGGATTTTTGCCCCACAGGGAGGGCAGCCAGGTTGAATTTTTCTAATGAGGGTGAAAGATGATGAAAATGGAAGTAGTTAAAGAAGGAACTGCTGGACTGGATGAACAGCTGGCAAAAATAAATGCAGAATCTCATTAACTTTGGGGCTGTTGCCCCACACTGGAAGTGAATTTAGCCCCTGGTTTGTTGGGTATGGCACTGGCAAAGTGGGGACACACGGTGGCTTTGGAGACATGGTTGTTTAAAGCATGCACAGCCCTTCCTCAGCCTCATTCTCCCCTTGTCTGCACCGACAGCGTAAGCAGCATGGCTCCATCCGAGTCAGTGAGGCTGCATTAGTGCAAACAAGGGGAGAATTGGGCCTTCATCTCTTGTGCATAGAAACACTACAGTACTGTACGTCATCAGATGCCAGTTCAGTAATCACTTCCACAGATACAAGAGGAAAGAGACAACCTTGTTTCTAATTTAGTCATGATAACATCAAAGAGACCCAAAGCCTATTGCTTTCTGGGAAGCAGGGACTTCAACAATAATAATTCTTTGCACATATATAGCCCCTTCATCGCTAAGTACTTACTTTACACCCTGGGATGTGAAGAAGAAGGACTCCACTTAATTCCATATGCTCTTAATTGCTCTCTGTCTCAGATCCTTCCTAGCAAAATATGATAGAAATACCTAAACTCACTGGTAATTTGTCAAATTAGAGCAGTCATTGACACCAGCAGAAACACAGGCCTAGTTTGCATCTTACATCGCATCTGCATAGCATAGCACCTAGAAACAAAAGAAATGCCAGACTAAGTAAATCTGAGCTCTGTTTAATCCCTGACAAATGTTTCAGGGAAGAGGCAACAACCACATGGCAGTCAGATAGGGGATAGACTGCCCTTGTGAAATGTTATCCTAGTTTTTTATGGCGACTGGCTTAATTGCTGAATTACAAAACACCCAAAATGCTGTTCACATCCATTAGGAGGACGCTTAATTTTCGTGAACTCTGTCGTAAATGCTCACTTACTTGCTAAATGTTGTTAAAATCTTGGCCATGGGAGCTCCAGTGGCAATGAGTTCCACAGCCCTGATACACATCTAATGAGAAAGCTTTAACTGGGTCTCCGGTGACTCACGTCAGGTCCTCTTGTCTGTGTGTTACAAAATGGGGAAATCAAGAGCTACTGATCCATCTTCTCTAGCCCATTCATTATTCAATACAATCCAATCATTTTCCTTTTCATTCACCTTCTTTTCCAGGCAAGCACATCTAATCTTGCAGGCTGCCTTCATACACACGGCCTTTCCTACTCCTCCTCATCCCTGTCCCCTTTTTATGAGCCCTCTTCTGACTTTGCAGCCCCACCACCTTGGATGGCCCTTGCTCCTCAACTCTCTGCTGTCCCCTCACTCTAATCCTTATGCCTGGGGACTTGCTGGTGGTGGGTTTTCTGTCTACAGCCATGTGCTGCACTGGGCCACTAGCAGCAATATCCCTGTTTCTGGCATTCAGTGAGCTGCCATGGTTCATGCAGAGCCCTGCACGGTACACAGTCCCCCTTTTCCCACCAGCCAGCAGTACCCTCTGAGCTGACTCACTGAGGTTCATTCTGCTGATCATCACGATCCACTGGGCCTGGAGACCCCAGCCCCATTCACCTCACCCCCTCAGGAGCTCCTGAGAATCTGAGAGAAAATCATCCCCCTGTAAACAGTTTGAAAAGGATGGCTGCTTGCTGAGACACTTCTTCCTGACAACCAGAGATCCTTCACTGTAGTGCACAACAACTGCCCTAGGGTTATGGCTACAGAGACCCTTATTTTCCATTTGGATCCTGGCCTGATCCATGTCTGAGGGTTGCCAGGGAGGGTATTTAGGGCTGCCACGAGCTCCTTCCAGCCCAGTTGCTGGCTGCATGCAGATGAGCCAGCTCATCAGCTGAGCTGCCAGTGAGCCCTCCGGCCATGGGAGGTTGGAGGCAGCAAAGTGGAGAGATGTTGGCTTGACCACGGGCAACAAGCAATGAGGGGAACGGAAGGAGGGGCTTGGGTCTCACCCCCCTCAGAAGCAGCCAGGCTGCCCTGGGGGCAAAAGAAGACAGTGACAGCAACTGGTGTCATACGTTGCTTCAAGGAAGGGGGACACTGGCCGGAGACAGGAGGAGAGGGAGAGCCACAGAGGGGTTGGAAAAGAGTTGCTTTAGAGCATAAAGGCAACACAGCTCCAAAGCAATAGGGTCCTTCAGCTGGCGGGAATGACTGTTCGTGAGATGGGGGAAAGCCAGGGGGAGTGACTGTGTGTGAGACAGGGGAAAGCCGGGGGAAATGATGGCAGAGAGGAGGGGAAAGAGGACAGAGAGATGAGACGGCGGGAGCAAAGGAGACAGAGAAGAGCAAGGACAAGATAATGTAACAGAAGAAAGAGCAAGGGGGGATGGGCTTCAGAGAACTTGGAGAGAAACAGGGAGAAATAATGAAGGAGAAGCTGCATTTGAGAGAAAGCAGGGAAGAGACATGAAGATGAAAGAGAAAAATAAAGAGGAAAAACAGTGGAGAGAAAAAAGAACATGCCCTGTTCTTTTGGATGGATAGAATGAGTCAAAGATGGAGGGCAAGAAAAAAGCTGGGGATACAGGCAAGGGGAAATTAACTTTTAGGTGTATTGTATTTACAACACGGTCTGGGTATGCCTGACCCGTTCTGCGCTCTGTTTCCCCTGTTGGGCAGCTGTCACCCTGTGATGGGGTCTGTGCGGGGAGGAGATGGGGTGAGAGCCCCGCTGCTAACCTATTCCCCAGGCAGCAGCCCCCTTCCCTCCCTGAGAGCCCCCTGCAAGGGGGAAGGTTTCGTGCCGTGGAAGGCAGCAGCACATCCCCTGTCAGGGAGTGCAATATGGAAGGGAGAAGCAGCGCAGAATGGAGCATCGAGGGCTCCCCCTGGGATAAACCGGGTATGCTTGATTGGGAATCTGCTCTTAAAACAGGGGCAGGGGGCAGAGCCATCTGAGAGCCTGAAATGTTCCCTGCTCCCCCCGGCAACCTCCTCGACACTGCTTTGGAATTAAATAAATAAGGAGATTCTGCTGTCAAACCTCAGCGGTCCTCCTTCCCCAGAACTCTTGCTTAGATTGTACCAAACCACAGCGAAGTGAGACAGGGGCTCAGTGGGCTGCGTGGGGAAAGGGATGGGTTAAAGAGAAAACATTGGATAGGAATAGCTCCTGGTCTCCCTGGCAAAGAGACATTTGTTCTATCTCTGTGTAATTTCTTTATACATTACTGCTGCCACACTGCATCTCCATGTCCCTCCCACTGCATTTCGCTCTCACTCTCTTCAGCAAGGCAATTTCTGGTGCATTTCAGGACAATATTAACCCATTCCTATTTCACTATCAGTAGGAAGATTTATAATTTAAAAGCAATTTGAAAATTGGTGCTAGCAACTCAGTGAGGAGGAACGGCATTTCCCTGTGAAATCTTACAACGGAACTGAGCTTGCTGGTCTCAGCCTCTCAGATTGATCCCTGCCTCAGATCTCAATACCGAGAACGGTATCTTACAGTCCAGGTGTGAATTTGAGCTGAGAGGAGAACCAAACCCACCCAGGTCTGTGACCCTGAGTTATTCTCCCTCACCATCCACCACCCCACTTTTAAAGATCCTTTGTCTTCCTCTTCATCCAAGGCCTGTCCAGCTCTGCAGCGTCCTTCTTCCCGGCAGATGCAACACCAGCAGCAATCAGCTATGTGCCGGGACATTGCCTCCTGCTGCATCTCAGGGCTGTGCTAGGCTGCTCCTGGTCCTGAACCGCGAAGACATGCAGACCCTGACATAACCTACTGCTACTTTAATTCTGTGTTCAGAAAAGCCCCTGGATTAGGACAGCAAGAGTCAGGGGAATGGACCCCAGTAGATTTGTGGATCCTCGGAAACGACAGCAGGCAATTTTGCAGCACAAAACTAGGGACACTGACAGGAATGAAGGGTAAAAGAAAAGAAACTGGGAAAGGTAAGAGGGAAGTTAAGGAAAAAAACACTCATAAGATGAGTGTGAAAGGAAAGGTGGCCCAGGAGCAAACAGCAGTGGGATAAGGCAGGGCAAGGAAGCAACGCAGCGCCAGAATTGTCTGGCAGAAGCATGTCCACTGCCTGTGCCCTGCCTCACTTTGCTGTCAGCTTTTCATTTTTGCAAACACTGGAACTGCACTTAACTCTCATGCACTGTTCAGATATAACAAGCTGGAAAGGGAACAGATCAGCTCATTAATTTTCCTTGGGAAGGGTCTCTAGGCAGGAATTATTTTCTGCACCAACATCCGTTCAATTACTTGCCTTCACACCCGTCAGATCTACAGGGATGTCTAACCCCATGTGCATCACTCATGCCTGCCTGCCCTGGACTCTTCTCTCCCTCCTTCTCAGCATAAAAGCCTCCCAGACCTATCCCTTTCCTAATAATAATGACAACATGACAAAACCAATAACCTACAGATATAAAATACATTTCATTTGCTTGCTTCATAAGACCTTGATAAGACATCGTTGCTCACTTTTTGAGATTCTGTAGGAGATCTGCAGGAGCTAATGAAAGAATTAGACAAGGCGTCACTCATAATAAAAAGTGGTTTTAAAGCATTTGGTGCCAAGAAGGAATTAGGCTGGAAGATCTGCAGCCATTTCGAAGTTGTAAGAGGTGTAGTATCCATGTGTGGCATGAGCTTGCAGATCTCAGTTGCTTGGTGCACATGTGTGTTTTCTGCCTACACAGTTAAAGAGCTGAGAAAGGCCATTTTTCTTCAAGGGCAAAGATTTTTGAATGGACTGGGGACATGTTTGGGCAACCCCAAAGTCTGAAAAAGAATTATCTCAAGGAAAATTAGGAAAAAAATCAGACGTGTGATCTGCAGTAATGTGAACTGACATCACCTTTCTGCTTTAGCCTTACCATGGAGCAGGGGCTCATTGTAGGACACAAGAACGGGGGGAAAGAAATCCTGATAGAAGAGGAATACCCCACTTCTCTTTGGAGCAGTACAAAGATCTGAAAATGCTGACTGAAAGTCTGCAGTGGGGAACAGAATGACTGAAAATAAGGGAACCTGAAAATTGGAAGCCTGGGGACCAAATTCTCCAAGAAGAACAACTTGCAATTCTGACCACAGTGTATCTGTGTGTACAGCCTGAGACCAAGTCCCCACATCCATTTTTGCTACTGGATATCTTGGCCAAGAAGCAAAAAGACAGTTTAGCACAAAACAAGAACACGAGAAGTCCACCATCTCTGACAGTCTACAGCATTGACTAATGCCAGCATTCCTCCACATCCCCAGAAATGAAGGCAACCTCATCAGAGGCTTTGTACCAGTAGCAGGAGGCAGTTTGGGCTCCTTCTTTGATTATTTCTTGTTACAAAGCCTCCTGCCCTCCACTACCTCCCCCCACCCTATAGACTGCCCTGACACGCACCTCAGGCAGTAGAAACAAGTCTGTCCCACACCCTGTCAGGTGCCTTTGCCACACCTTGGGCAGGGTGTGAGCACAGTCCAAGGATTTTGCCCTTTTTACAGCCTCCTAGGACCAAGCCCTTTCCTCCACAAATCTCCCACTCTCCATATCATGGGGCAAAGGAGCCTTTGCTGCACGTTTCTCCCTCCTGCTCACCAGCAGGAAGCTTTCAGCACAGAGACTGAGTCAACCAGGGACACCTTTCTGATTCCTTCTACCGAGAAAGAAAATAACCCCCGCTAGGTTATCAGACATCACAGTAAGAGGCCTGCTGTTCAGGGGCTGTTGGGGATATTTGGCTGTGCTGTCCTGGGAGCAAGAGAGAGCCAGTCACCAGCCCATGCAGGTCATGGGGCTGAGCGAAGCCAAGCAGAGGCATCCCGGCAGTGGCGGTGCCAGACCTGTGCCGTGCCACCCCACGAGGCAAACCCATGCCTGGGTCCTGCTCGGCATGTGGCCATAGGGCTGGTTTTGCCTGCTGCTGAGATGCTCTTGCTACTGAGCCTTTATCCAAGTTGTGGTGCAACCTGTGTCCTCAGGCTAGAGACTCGGCACTGGGCTCCACTCCTGTGTGGTGCATTGCACCCTCCTGCCCTGCTCACCAGTTCTGCCCAGTGTCCAGGGCATGGCGGAATTGGCCAGCCCAACTCTCACATGGCTGGGGCAAGTGGGAGCACCCTGCCAGGGCCATGCAGCTTGCGCTCAGGCTGCATTTCACACCCCTTGTGCAGGGCTGTGTTTTGAGCACACTGGAGAGCATCAGCGGGGAGGGCAGGGGGCTGGGCTGGCAGCACAGCACTGGGGGGGCTGGGGGCACCTCAGAGCTTTTAATTGGAAGCATCCTGGCACATTCCTTGGCCGTGCAAGCCACTTCTCCACAGTGCCTGTGGGGTCCTGTCAGATGTAAAGGAGAAGGAGCCCCAAGCTCCTCCGATCTGACAAACCTCACCCGCCTCTTCCTCCTCCCCCTCAGACCGAGTCCCTCTGGGTACGGCTCTGTGGGCAGATAGACATGATCTGAATTCACTGCCTCTCCTGGCTGGGGTCCTCACACCTCCTGTCTCCACCCCAGCCTCCCTCCGCCCTCCAGCTTGGGGACACGGCTCAGGAAGGGAGTTCTTCCCTGCAGCCTCCCTTCCCCGCATGGCTTTGCATTTGGGCTTTTTTTTTTTTTTCCTCCCCTTCCCTCTCTCATTAATTTTTAATTAAGGAGATGTCTCCTTCCCTGGTTGTAATGAATAGCTGTGTGAAAGGCTTTTCATTTTTTATTAATATATACCTCTATATATTTATCTATTCAGAGGAAATGTGTGCGTGTGTGTGAGCGAGTGTGTTTAAAACATCCCCCATTAATTTACCGCTATTGATTTTCTGGCGTGGAGACAGCATATAGTATTCAGCATAGAGCTCCTCTGCAGGATATGTTAAAAGGCAGCAGTTTGGGTTGACAAAGGGCACTAAATGCAGTATGCGTCAAATAGACCATCGCTCAATGAAGTCACTTAGCTATTCAAAACATGTCCAGCCATCACTCAACCGTTTGCACCAAGAATGGGGGGGAAATTCGCGCTTCTTCCCGGACACAACCATTTCCAAACAGCAGCTTTAGCTTGCTTTGGTGAGAGACATCAGTACATACATAGTTTATTCCCCCCTCCCCCCTGTCTTCTATCTCCCAGTGCCGGTCTTAGAAAATCAGTTCTGCGGTACCCACTCCCCGTTCTCTCCCATCTGGGAGCTCCAGGCACACCCAGCTCTGGTGGACACTGACAGATACAGACATTATCCCTGGATGTCCATAAACCCCCGGCAGCCCACCCTCCAGCTGGGAGCTGATTCATAAACAGGGCTTTTACAATGGGCTGTAATGTGCGCTCCTGTGCTCTCACTCTCCTCGCTACGTGTGTAACATAAACCACGCATTTACATCGGTTGCCCCTGTCCCTCCAGCACAGGCTGAAGACCACCTCCCCAGCCCACATGCACGCCAATCGCAGTACTGAGCAACACATATTTAAAAGCGAATCACTGGCCCCTCTTTTCTTTCCCCCTCCCTTAGGAACGTCTGATTCCAGAAGTTGGCTGCAGCGGTGTCTCTTCTGCCATCAGACATGTCACTGAGTTGCTGTTCAGTTTCACCACATCAGACTTAGGCTGATTTTTCCATTCAGAGACTTGTTTATTTTTAGCCTCTACCATAAACCTTAAAAAAAAAAAAAAAAAGCAAAAAAAAAAAAAGCGCCCCAAACAAAAACCCACCCCCCCAACAACAAACAGACAGGGGAAAAATCCCAGCCCCAAACCAAAACAATCAGCCACCGACTAGACCCCCCTGCACCCAGCCCAGAGAGATGTGGTTGCTTATAGACATTACGAAATGCTCTGAACTCTGCTCGAGATGACTGGAATTGTTAGATTTAGTGTATGAGGCATTTTGGACATAACAGGGTTGCTTCCCTTTCTTTTTCCCTCCTAAAGCGAAGTAATAATTGCATCCAAAACGCTTTGCAGTCACCCCCTCCCCACCTCACTCCTCACTCCCAGTCTTGTCTTTGCAAATAAGCCGTTTGCAAAGAGAGCAATTATTTCGCTCTCTGGTTGCAGCCAGAGCACAGCAATAATACAGCATTTTGGCATTGCTTTCCCAGGCAATACAAACAAGCTGAAGACAGGCAGACCTCACGGCTGCTTTTTGAAAGGGTCTCTCAGTGTTTTTGTCACACACACATCATTCCAGTTAGAGGGGGGAAGTGAATTTTTGGGAAGGAGTGTAGGGGGGAGGGTGGGGAAGAGGAAGGGAGAAGGGAACAGAGAAGAGAATGTTTTGCCTGCCTTCTTGCCTCTGTGCCCTAAGTAACTGAGCCCACCACTCTCGATCCACGGTGAAGGGAATGAAGTGAGAAAATGGTGGAATGTGGAGGGATTTATTTGGGGGGGTGGGGAGGTGGGGTAGAGACGTGGGGTGGTGGGAGAGGAAAGGGGGTGTGTGTGGAGATCCAGAATCAAATACCTTCCAGGCAGCAGGTTCTCCATAATCCAGAATGGGTCATGACTTCCTCGTTCTTTTTGCTGGTTTCGTTCTCACTGACAGTTTTAGTCTTGCAAACCCCTCTGGAGTAAAGCCAGTAGTCGGTCCCCACAGCTATGGTCATCAGGCTGAAGGCAGCGAAAGCACCAACGGTGGTTAAAAGCATCTGAACACCTCTGTCAAAGAGCCCCATAATTCTTCATTATACAAATACCCAACCGCCTTCTGATTCTTGGGGTGTGTGTGTTTAATAAAATAAAAGAATAATAATTCCGACTAATAATATAATGGGTATATATAGAGAGATAGATATCAAAAAAGGGAGGTAAGAAAGCCCACGGAAAAGAGTGTAAATTAGAAAGACCACACGGGAAGAGGCTTGCCTTTTAAATCGGAAACGTTCTGGTTGAAATATAAAAAAAGGAAAAAGGAAAAAGAAAAAAAAAGAGAGAGAAAAGAACCAAGAAAAACCAAACAAATAAAGAGAGAACCCCCCCCCAAAATGAGACGCCTTAATCCCTTTTTCTAAAATTCTGGTCTCCAGTTTCCATATGTAATGGCTAATTTGGAGATGGCTTCCACAGTGAACAGGGGAGCAGCAGCAGCATCCTCAACACAATCTCTCATTATCTGGACCTAGACAGTTAGAGACTGTAAGAGCAGAGATGCAACCTTCAGTCTTCTTGCTTAGCTCTGCAGCCTGCGCCATGAAAATCCTTTTCCTTCCCAGTTATCTTCCTTGGGTTTTTATTTTTTTTTTCCCGGCAGCGGCAGTTGCTCCAATCCTCTCTCACTTTTTCTCGCTCGCTTCTCCTTCCTTTCGCTCGCTCCTACCACCAAGCCAGACTGCCCAGTATACTGTAAGCCCTTGATTTCAGCTGAACAGGTGCCGAGGTCTTGCCTCCCATGGCTTTTCCACACAGCCGCGGCGCTCGCTCCCGGCGGAGGTGGGCGAGGAGAGAGGGGGGCTTCTGGGGGTGGGGGGAGGAGGGGGACGGGCGCGGCGCCCCTCCCGGGCGGGGGGCGCGGAGCGGAGCCCGGCTGCGGCACCCCCTGCCCCGCGGCGGCCCCCGGCGGCTCCCGGGCCCCGCTACTGCATCAAGGCGGCGGCGGCGGCGGCGCGGCGCTGGACGGCTCCCCGGCGGCGGCGGGCGGCGGTGCTGAAGGACAGCTCCCGGGCGGCGGCGCGGGAGGCGCGCTGCCGGGCCCCCGGCGCTGCAGGACCGCTGCCGGGCGGCGGTGCGGGAGGCGCCCGGCGGCCCGCCGCGCTGAAGGACAGCTCCCCTGCCCGCGCCGCCCGCCCTGCCCGCGCCGCCCGCGCCCCAGCATCCGCGGGCGGCGGCCGCCCTCCTCCGCGCTGCGCGGGCAGGCGGGCAGGGAGGGGCGGGGGCGGCCTCCCCCTCCCTGCGCCTCGCCCGCCCTGCCGGCCCCGGGCAGGCTCGCTCCCCGCCGGCGGCCGCGGAGCCGGGGGAAGGCGCAGCTGGGGCTCGGGCTCGCCTTCCCTCTCGCTTGCTGCCTTTCCCCCCTCCTCCGCCCCCCAGCTCAGCCTCCCTCGCGTCCCCGCCGTACGTGCCGGAGCTGCGAGCGCGACCCGCACACCGCAGTGAGACCCGCACGAAACTTCGGTCAGCCGTTTCTCTCCCCGGGAGATGAGTGAAATGTAACGTGGAAGGGCAATTTAAAAATCAGCGTTTATCGCTGTTACTGCTGCCGTTGTTACGATTTCCGAGTGCTTGCTCTTCACTCTTCCCGGGTGTGCTGCAAGTTGCCTGTGTTTTGGTGTTGCTCATTTTCCGTCCCTCTGTCTCCCCCTGACCAGTGTTGTGTGAATCCCTGCGCTCTGACTTTGTCTTTGTAGCTTTCTGTGAAATCCCGATGCCTGCTCCAAAAAGCAGACATTTTGGGAAGATCCTTCACGAGAAAGGACGATTTATTATTACTATTATTTTGTTGAGGAAAGGAACCACCAAAACCGGATACCTCCCCCCACCCTCACCCCCAAACCCCAGAAAGCAATCTACCCATCACATCTTCGTTTTACACAGAAAGATGCAGGAGCTGAATGGATGCAGACTGAAATCTATCGCTGCTTAAGTTCCCTGTGTCAGACACAACCTGATAGTACCGGGAACATATACAAAATTGTGCAATACTGACATCTAAGTATGTCATAATACTCTCTCTCTTCCTCAGCAGTATCATTACACCAGGTTAATTACATTAGTCACCTCCCGGTTCTATACATGTAGCTGCTCATTAATGCAACAACCATAAAGAAAAGAAATAATCTAATTCTTGATGCTAGTGATTTTGTTTCTCTCTGATCACATTCACTGTTTGGTGAAAAAGAGACCAGAAGAGCTGCTTGAGGTTCACTGCTGCTCTGTGCGGGGGAGCAGGGAGCAGGGTGGAGGGAAGGGGGTGCTGGCAAGTTGAACCACTTGGAAGGCTTCAGCCACGTTGCAATTTTGTAACTATTTCTCTCTCCTCCCTCTCAGGGAGCACACCGGGACTGCCCTTTCAGGACAAGCTGCCCCAGGACTGTTGAACATGAAGGGCTCTATAGTAAGCGGCAGGGGGGCCACTGGCTGCCCTACAGACCACCAATCATTTCCCCCATTTGTAGGGCACAGACCAGGCTTCCCTCACAGCTGAGACCAAGGCAGAGGTGTTTACCAGCAAGCGCTCATGGTGCCTGGCAAAAACCATATGCATGCAGATCACCACTAGCAGACGGGAAAGGCCCTAGGGGAGGCAGGAGAAGGGATGAAGGGAGGGGTGGTAGGAGACAGTGCAGGCTGGGACAACTGACACATTTCTGGGGGACAAACACAGTCCCTAGCCTCCCCTGGGGGAATCCTGGCCCTGCCCTCTGCCACAGGATCTGGCGGTCTCTTTCTGCACTTGTGGAGCTGCCAAATGGCTGAGGATGGGCAAGGGGGGAGGTGGCCCCAATACACCTTTAGCGCTCTGAGTACAGCCTGATGCAAGAGTGTGGAGGATGGTAGCTCTGGACAGGCTCTCTGAACTGTTGTACTGAATTCAAAGGAATCTGAGAGACAGAGATTTAGAGAAGACCCCTAAGCTGGCAGGAGATTATGGCTCTATAGGGATGGCCTGTGTTGAGAAGGAGGCTCTGTGAGGCTTTTAGTTGGGGAAGCTAAAGAAGATCACCTGAGGACCTCTCCTCTCCTTCTGAGATGTTTCCACCGAAGGAAGGAAGGAGCATTGATGAGGGAAGGCGTAAGGGAGTAGTAATTGTTGGGACTCCAAGCCATTTTCTTTTTGTGTTGGTGGCCGTTCCTCCTCAACCCCAAACCTGTGTTCATGTCTTCTCATTCTTCAAAGGAGGGTAGAAAAGCTGGGTCAGGAGTCTGAAAGACTCTGAAGAGGAAAAAACTTCAGCTGGTTACTCTGACACTCAGATCCATCAGGCACCATCACATGTGTGGATGGGAAAGGCACTCTGGAAATTCATGGAGCTCATAGCTCCAAGGAAGGTGGGATCCTCAGTTACTCTGTACTCCCAAAAGAGTGTAGCACAGCTCTTGTAGCAATGCCACACAAGCAACCTGGCTGGAGTGAGTGGAAGCAAAAAGGGCTTAGACCCTCTGAAAGCTCACCCGTCCTTACATGCCAGGGTAATTCAAAGAGCAGAGGGAGAGAAGGGCTGATACTGTGTGTTTTCTCTTAGGGCTCACCTGTATCACCCATGTGATTGTGTGTTTATTTTACTGTTACAAATGGTAGTGCTGCTTTGGGTTCAGCATAAGCTGGGCTGCACAGACAGGGGGTTGGCTCTGGGCTGAGGAGCTTGCTTCTGTTTGTATCTGTGCCTAGTGAGACTAGGAGTGTGAGCAAGCAGTCACTGCGGTGGTTGTGGATTTGGGCTTGCAGAGGACCCCAACACTGTGAGGAATCACAGCTTTCATCTATAACAAGAAACATAGGATTACATATCTTTATATTTAACGAATCCGGTGAGATCCAGAGGATGATGCAGCAGCTGGGCCAAAACAGAGACCCACAAACCGATCCAGAACTGTTGACTTTATCATGTATTTCTACAGCTTTGACAAGTTTGGTTTCAAGTGCCATGGCAACAGGAGAGGGGCACATTCTCCCCAAAGAAACTGCTAGTGTAAGAAGGGCAGTTTTTCAGGGTGGTGAGCTTTTTCATCTCTGGCTAAGAGTGCAGCCTGTGAGGGCTCATGTCATCTCAGGATCAGGACTAAACACGGCTTCCTGCCTCACACTTCCCAATTTCCAGAAATAATTCTCTTCCTGCTACCCTACTTATATACTCTTAGACTATTCACAATAATCCCTCTACAGTTCTAAATGCCACAGAGGAAGAATGGAACAAAGGCAATGCAAATGCCAGAATGTCCTGTGTGACTGCTTGTGCTGTGCCTAGATGCTGTGCTGAGATTTCATCTTTCCTACAAAGAATCATTAAAAATGGTAATACAAAACAAGCGTACAGAATAAAACCACTGTGGCAGGTTTTTACAACAGGCGCATCTTACTGAACAGCGCAACACAGAATGACATCTATAGAAGAGTAAGGAGAGAGAAATTAATAGTCTGGAGGAAATAGAGAGATTTTAAATTACATTTTAAATTACTTGAAATGAGAAGCTGATGAGACAGGGAGCTGCAGGAAGTCTGCTTCCAATGGCAAACCAAGAGTGCTGCTATTTGTGGAGAGAAGGGGCAGTGCTGTAGGAAAAGAAGGGGTACAAGAAAGATGCAGGAAGGGAGATGAAGGGCACAAAGTCGGAAGCAACTCCATGGGATGGTAATGGAACTGAATAGAGTGTTTGTGGTTTGAGTGCTGCAGTGGAGCTTTTCGGTCCATAGGAGAAAATCAGACCACGATAGTGTACGAAAACTGGTATCTGGGAATCTTCATCCAGGGGAGACCACCTCAGAAGGAGCTGCTGTAATGAGATGTAAAAGAGATGGAGTTCGTGCAGCTGTATTCACAGGCAGAGCAGAGGTGTTAATAGGCAGATGCACCAGCAGAGGAGATGTTAGGAAAAATAAATTGAGGTTAGGGTGATGATTATAGAACTGGAAGACAACGGGGCAGAGAAGATAGAAGTGAGATATGATGCAGAAAGAGAAATCAAAGTTAAGAGATTTCACTGGAGAAAGTTGGAAAAGTCGCATAACTATGGTTAGACAATGAGAGGGTGTGATCAGAGCAGTAATCACTGGCATCCAAAGCTGAGGGTCCCAAAGCACTTTAGAAACATTATTCACATAATATCTGCATGCTGCTGGTTTTCTAAGATCAACTTACAAACTAAACTAGAAAATTAAGGAAAGAAGATTTCTGGTTTTGCCAGAGAACTTCAGGTGGAGATGATAGAGATGGAGATGAGATAGAGATAGGGAGATAAATACAGATGGAAAAAGCCTCAATGGTCCTCTCTTCTTATCTTCAGGTTCATATAACTTAAAGATCAACATAAAAGACAGTTTAAGCATTGAATATTCAAATATTACAGAAGAGTCATCTCTAATATAACACTGTGACCAAAAATGAAGAAAGAAGAAGGGAGATACAGGTAACAGAGGTCTAACAATTAAAATTAGTAGGTTTCCATGCAAAAGTGGTGCTGGTGCTGCCCTGAATGCATAAAAAAATCCTGTGTCAGGCAGGAGTGGAACTCTGGCAGGGACCAAATATGAGGTTATAAGGCTCCAACAGTTAACTCCCTCAGTTTCTGACCTATATCCTCTTCCAAGCTAAATGTTGTGCAAACAATTCGTTTAGCCTCATAACACTCTTATAAAGTAACACGGTCATTAGTTTGCAAAGGCAATAAGGCACTGAAAAATTCAGAACATGATCACAAAGCCCCCCGAAGTGAAAGTTTTTGCACTGATTTTAGTGGGATCTGGGTGCTGTTATAAATGAGTTGGTTACTCATGGATACCAAAGAAATCTGTTCCAGATCAAGTCTTGAAGCTAGAACTCCTGTGCTCTCCGTGCAAGACTCCTTTTTTCTTATGCAACCTTTTCTTCCATTGAATGGTAACCTTTGAAATGTTTGTTACTTGAAGACGGTTGGGAAAAAAAAGTGTCATCTCATGAGCCCTACGGGTTGTTTACTTCAAAAAGGGAAAGGCTTCCTTCTTTACCTGAAAGAGATTGTGGGAGAAGACTGGGATTCCCAGGATGAATTTTCCACCATGATGAATTTCTGGGATGTGAACTGTTTTGCTTCCCTTTCTCTTTCCATGCTGTGCTGAGGTTTGTATGTACAGCAGCCTCCTAATCAATAGGAATAGAAAAAAAAAAATCAATGCCTGAAACCCATTAGCTCTAACGGAGGGCAGGCTGCTAACAAGCCACTCTAGCTGGAATTCCAGTATTTGGTAAAATATCCTCAGTGAGAATATATGCATAAATATACATGCAAACTTACTGAATAAGACTAGCAGAGAAAATAAGTTGTAAGAACACGCTCCTCCCACCAGCATGTCTATCCCCACATATTTGCCTAGCTATGGTAAAGACACTATGCCCACCCACACACCCCCAGATACGATCCTTCATACTTCCCCACTCCTGAACACACATTTTTCTGCACTTGATCTATAACCTCAGGCTACCTTCATGCTGGATCATCTTCAGTATAAATAAATACTTGCCTCTACACACCCTTACCCCTACACAAACTATACACCTTAGAAATTCAATTTGAGACCCACTTACTCACAAGCATACAGCCATTCCTTCTCCTTTGCTATATCCCCACATCCTTCATGGAAATCCTCTTTTTAGTTCCCATTCATATCCAAAACCCGGCACAGATAGTTCCCACTGATACCCACATGCTCCCAACCCTGGAAGCATAATCCAGGAAACAAAAAGTTGGTGAAAAGATTATGGCACAGGTTTTGCAATCAGAATCTGCTCTAAGGTCAAGGCATGGGGAAAGGGTCTCCAGAATGGATCAAGGAAGCAATGGGTCTCACTGCCCATTGTGTATGAAACACGAGCACAACTAACTGTCTTGCTCCCAATAAAGCCTTTGTCCATCCATCCACTGACTGTAACTAGAATAGATTCTCACTCCTGATCTGCCTCTCATGGAATGGATGGTCTCTCCTGGTCAACTTCAGGATCCATGAGTTAAAAAAGCCAGAATTTCTTGACAAACTGGTGTATGAAACTCCTGTGAGGAAATGTGCATTGGCTGTGGTTTGGTTCTTAAAGAAGAAAAAAGCCTATTTGCATGTAAACATAGCAGTAATCAGAGAACTGGAAAGAATAAAGCAAGAAAGAGGAAAGCCTTGGTTTTTTCTGAACTAGAAGGTTTTCAGAATCTTCCGGAAGCATTGGTACAATGATAAATGCTGAAGGAAAGGTGAGGCCTACAGTGAGGATGGATTATGTTGACACCGATTGATATTCCATGATATCAGGCTTTCTTCCAGTGTAAAGGGCACAGATGGGGACAGAGAAGAAGATCCTGTGCAGCCTTATCTATTCAGTATCATCATCTAAAGCCAAAATCCAGCCCAAACATGAGCTTTTGCCATCTGGCCCTCAGCAGCCACAGAAGCATCACTGGGGCTGGGGCAGAATTACTCTCCTAGGTCTGGTGGTACTGACACAGGTAACCCTTCGGAAAGCCAGCTAGCCATACACACTTTTGTCTTCTTTAAGACATCCCTAGCTCTTCTTCTGTCAGACTGTTTAGGGTATCAGGGGAGAAATATTGCACTTCTAATTTCTCTGATGCTTGGTAACAAATCAGGGTTAAAAGACACTTTTGAAGGAACATCCTGAGAAAAACAAGAGAAAGGGCTACTCTCTGGGATAGGTTATTTAGTCCTACTGACTTTGCATAGGGACAAATGAAGAAAAGAACGTATCCCAACACCTATTCAGGAGTTCAGTGAGTGGGAAATCTTAGAAAATTCAAAATCACCAAGTCCCACTGATGTCAGTAACAGACTACCAATTTTAATGTGAGAAGGGCTTGTTTCTGTAGTCTCACATAATCAGGGAGGCATCCCATGAGATGTACATGTACTTTAGACACTGTTTCAGAGAAAGCCAGCTGGTATATTGTGTCCACAGAGCTATTATATTAATTCCTAGGATTTGGTTTTACATTACCATTGTAATGGTTTAGGATCCCCAATGTGAATTCTTATAGAGGAAGTAGGTTAAACACCTCAGATTAAGGCAGTCATATGCTAGACTGGAGCATTATGGTGATGCACAGAAGAGTATACCATCGATAGAAATTGTAGAGAGGTGATATTCTCTGCCTTGGTAATAGAGGCCTATTTTAACAAGAAAGCAAAACACATATGTCTATTTAGGCTTCTAACTCCATATTTAGACATCGAAGAACTGCCCTGGTTTTCAGTTGTGCTGAGCAGTCAGCATCTCACATTGATTTTGCAGAGGTGTAGAGGCTCCAAATACCTCTGAAAATCTGAATGTCTGTTTTGATGTCTTAATGTCAATTTAGCAGATTAACTATGACCTCATATAACAACAAAATTTTTAGTAGAAACAAAATCAAAAGTCCCAAGGCCAAATGCTGGGCTCATCAGGATTTGCCACTTCCAGTCATTCGCTGCAGCTACTGACCACTTGTGAAAATTTCTGGGAACAGTCTGAAAGCAGAATTTACTCATACAGTGGCAAATCGTGGGCAGTGAGGAGTCTACTGCAGAGCAAAGCAATTCCCAGCAGTACTTGGCTCGTGCAGCTCCACCAGTCCAAGCTCAGGGCCTTGATGATGCCTCTCTGCTGGCCATGTGGGTCTCCTTGGCAGCACCGACCTCAGCAGAGGCTGGCCAACACTCCAGGCCATCCTCCAAGGGTGTGGGGTTATGGCTTTCCTTTGTGGTTCTCTAATTTTTTGCTCTGTTGTTGTCTGCTCTGACACAGTGAGCAAGTCTGGCAGGGGGCATGGGCAAGCGTATCTCAGCCATGCTCCCCACTACATGTCAGGGGCACAGGAACATGCACGGGAGAAGACAGCTCAGAGCAGGAAAAGGGAATCTCAGGCTGGTTATTCCCTGGGTTAGGGGGTGGCTGGGAGATGAGCAGTCCCCTGTGCAGAACTGGTCCTCCTCCCACGCTCACTACTACTGCACTCTTTGACAGGACACATTTCCAGGTTGCTTGTGTCTGTTAGATAAAACTATTCCATTGCCATCTTCCCAGTAGCCAGTCTGAAGCGACAAAGCACTTCTCTATTTCACAGACCATTGGGACTCTTCTCTGCAACTGACCTATATTAGTTATAAGCTTCATTCGTTCTGGCCTGCACTCCTCTCTCTTCTCCCACATGGAGCACATGCACTGCTCCTCCCCCTCAAACAAACACCTTTACACATCCAAGGACATTGTAAAAATAAAATGATCACAACCTGGCCCTCCGGGAACCTCGGTTTTACAGTTTGTCCCGCTCTGATGCCAACAGAATTCACAACCCAGTTCAAGAGAGACAGACAGTGAGTGAGAGAAAGCAGGCAGACAGGCACAGACAGAAGGAGACAGAGGAATCAGGGAGAGATAAAAAGGAGCAGAAGAAAGGGAACAGGACAACTGGAAGGAATAAGCTGCAACAACAAGGGAAGGCGTGTAAACTGGGAGTCTAGAACACAACAGAGAAAGGGGGATGGGGTTACAGGAAAGGCTAACAATTTAAAATGATAGAAAGTTGAAGGAAGAGAGAAAGGAGGAGATGAAAAAAGGCAGAGGAAAGAACGGAAGAGAAAACAAATGTTCAGAGGGGAGGGGGGGACGTTGAGTCAGGCAGCAAAGCAAGGTGGTGTCTATGACACAAGGCAGAAGAATTAAGAAGGTGCCTGTGAATTTGGGCACTTCTGTTTCATGTCTCCTTTTCCACTGAGGATACGCTGTGAAGAAAAGGGCAAGAGGAGGGGGGAGAAAAGGATAAATAAATGCCTGAGCTGCCATCTTAAACAGCTCCTAGCAGTCAAGCAGGTACCCTGGAAACAGGCGGTCCACAGGTTGCAAATGCTCAGGTACACATCGCAGTTCAGCAGGCAGGAAACAGTCTGCGTTAGCATGGTGGCATTTACACTCCCAGGTCTGCTGGGTTTCTCCGGGCACTGGCAATGAGCCCTGCATACATAAAAATGCTTCTGTCTAGTATGGGGAAATCGTGCTCTGATCTCTGCCCTGCGCCCTCTCTCCGGTCCCCATAAGAAAACCTCAGCCCCAGACACATGGGCGCTGTTAGTCTCCCTTCTCCTCATACGAATCCCCTGCCAGCCCCCTGCCTGATCCCAGTTCTTGTCTGCACTCCAGGGGCTGCCTTCCCTTCCCGTGCCTCTCTTTTCACCATGGTTCATCTCCAGCCTTGCTATTTTGTTCCTCTGCTTTATCTCTCTCCTCTTTCCCTTTGGCTCTTCTTCCTCACTGTCATTCGTTCACCTCCCCCTTACATACCCCCCTACATACACCCCTCCCCCTGCCCCATTTACCTATCTGTAGTTATCCACTTACCTATTACTGTAGTACCTAGCTGACACACATCTCTCTCCCACAATCCATCCATTTCCACATCACACACCTGCCAAATCTGCCTCTTTCCTTCCTTTTCAGCCCTTCTCTCACTGTCCCACACCCAGTCCATTTCTTTGTCTCCCCCCACCCCAGTTCTTCTGTCTGTCTTTCCCTCTCCACAGTCCATTCCTCTTTCCTTCTCCCCCACTCTGCCCATCTGTCTGCCTGTTCCTCCTTCCCACAGTTGTCTCCAGCTGATACAAATGTACCCCAGTTGCTCCTTCTCTCCTTCTCCCCCCCCTCCACACATTTCATCTCTTTGTGTCTCCTCCACACCCAGGTCCACACTTGTTCTCTCTCCCATACTGAGAGGAGGCGGAGGCAAAGAATTTGCTGCTGACCGCTGCATTGCTAGGAGGCAAACACATGGCCGGCCTTGTGCAGGCCAGTTTCTGCCTGAGTGCCCCAAGTCACATATCCCCAGCATCATCTCCGGCACTGGGAAAACAGATGGTATAATAAATGAGTGCAGTCTGATAAAAGGAGGAAAGAGTGCCTGCCTTGGATGCCCCTCACCCGTGCAGAGACACACATCCAACATGGGCACAGCTCTCTCACTCCTGTACCCACCCAGTTTCGGTGCCAGAAGTAGCCAGCCAAACAAGGCACAAGCTCTGGGAGAGGAGAGGGGTAGGAGAGGGTGGTAGTGCATAGAAAGACCAATGGGGTTTTTCTGACAGCAGTTTATAATCCCAGCAAGAAAAGTACGTGGGGGGATCTTAAGGTAATGAGGAGGGCTGTTAGCATGGAGAGGTGTAGCAGAATTGTGGGGACGTATAGTTACAAGATGTCCCTGTGCAGAGACAGTTAGGAGGAAAAAGGCAAGAGGTGTGGACAGTGTAAAGGAACCAGGTATCAAAATGGTTGGGGACTGAGATGGCATCCAGTGATCACTTCTGCCTTGGTGAAGAGGGAAAGCCACCCTCCTGGCAGTCTTAGCTGGGAGGGCCATCAAGGGCAACTGACTTACTCCACATGAGGGAAATATCCCCAGGTCTCAATAGGTGCAGAAACTAGAGGATAGGGTCTGCATTACTCTGCTTTTGCTCTTACCAGAACTGTCCTCCTGCCTTTACCCAGTTTCATGACATTGCCCAAGAATACTCATTTACCTCCTCCACCACCTCTCCAGACATCTGCATCCAGAGACTTGCAGCATCCTTTCCTCTGCATTTACCTCAGTTACAAGAAACCCACACTTGTTACCCATTTCCAAACGCACCAGCATTCCTTCCCCAACTAACATTTTCACATTCACTGTAGCCTGATCTCTCTCTGCTGACAGCAGCACTGAAACACATTATCTTAACCCTATAAGACGTCTTTCCTGGATACTCTGTTCTGCTGTCCTTACAAGCTGATTTTATGCCTGATGCTTCAACTGCAGCCTGAATTTCAGAACTTCCAGTTTCACAGTCCCCAGACTGAAACCACCCAACCTCACAAAACCACAGTCCTAGAAATAGCATACACTGGCCACGCACAACTCTTAGACTGAGAGAAAGTGATGCTCCACAAAAATCAAAATAAATTAGCACAAGCAGAGAAGGGAAACCAACACATAAAAGAGATTCCTCCCATGCACAGCGAAAAGCATTTTTTATTGTAGGTAATTTTATTCATGAACAGAGTGATTTCTATCTGTTTTACAATGACCTCACACAATAGTGTTTTTCTGTTTTTTGAGGTTAAATACTGATACCCTGAGGAGACCTTCTGCTGTATGAACTGATTGTGAAGTTTTTGTTGTGAGATGTTAATGCTCAAGTTGTAGAGGGCACTTCTGCTTGGTCAGGTGAGGTGCAGGTTCTGTGTCCATTCCCTGCATAGATGAACATAATATACTCGGGATGCTGCAGCACAATTAGGCATAAATTTATGCATTGCCCCCTCCCCTCACCAAAGGAAAAAAAAAAAAAAGAGTTTTAAGCAAATAGATCACCCCACTTTCTGGCAAAAGAAAACAGAGATAGCGCTGGAACTAATTTGTGTTTTAAATGATACAAATACATGTGGGTAACAACTGTAGGCGTCTATTTCCCTCCACTCAGAAATCCCCTCGGACGAACTGTACTTGATCTGAATTTCCAACACCTCTTCACACTCTTCCACCCTGATAGTCTGGTAGTGTCCTTAGCTTACCTACTCCATCTTTTTCTGGTCTCACCTGCTCCAGCCACTGCTCCTCACAGCATCACAGCTTGCTGTTATTATCTCTCCACACTACTCCTAGGCTTATCATTCTGGATTCTCGTAGTTGCCCTATCAAATCCCAGTGTCAACCCTGTCATGCAGACTTCAATTCATTCTGCCTTGTTCTAATGCAAGCCCTATGTCTTGAACCTAACCCAATGGCTACCACTGACCTTACTCATCATGGCTCTGAACTCCCCAAACCGACCTTGGCCGGACATCTTGGCCCTGAAGATCTCGGTTCAGTTATTTATTCTTACCACCTGCCCTCCCACCTGCAGTGTCATCCAGCTCTACCCTATCCTCATTTTCCCTCAATGGCTCATGCAAAAATTACTCGTCCTCCCACTTTATTTCCATACATCATTCTACAAGCCAGGAAAAGCCTTAGGTCTTCCCACCCCTAATTCCCACCCTCCCACTCTGCCTCAGCAAATCCTTTGGGCTCTTCCTGAAGAGGTGTAGACCCCACTCTTTTCCTACATATTCCTATTCCCCTACTGCTCCTGCGTGTCCCATTTGGGACACAGCAGCCAACCATTTCTGCCTTTGTACCTTTCTGCTCACTGTCCCTAACATGAAGCCCTCATATCGCATATTTTTCCAGTACTTGTGCAGAAAGATTACAGGCTCCACATTTCTCCAATTGATGCATATCTGGCTGGAGGGAAACTCATCAAACTGACCCCAGCCCTGACCCCAGCCTGACATGTAGGGTCTGTCACATTTCCCTTTTAAACATTGCCAGATTTGGATTTGATCTCAGAGACCAAGAAAGAGAGCAATTCCAGGCTTCTCTTGACAAACAGCTCCAGGGGAGGAAATATGTGAAGCTGTGACAGAAGAATGAGAGAAAGACCCCCAAGGAGTAAAACAAAACAAAACAAAAAATAACAACTCCAAGTCAGAATAAGAACAGCCAGTGTCTGTGAAAGTTACACTGCGGCAAGCTCTGAGGAGCCAAGACGAGGCTGCCAGGTCTCAGCGGGGGGTCTCCTGCCAGGAAATTGTGCTCTAGACTGAGCAACATCCCCGTCTCTCAGGTGGCTTCGACAGGGAGTCACAACAGCTAAAGAGCCCTGAAAAGACTTGAGATTGTGTAGCGCTCTTCTTTCTCCCTCCCCCAAGCATTGCTGTTCCGGGTCAACAAAGCGAAGGGCAACTGGCGCAGAAGACATTGTTCTCAAGGCAAGATGACAGCAGGAGGAGGAAATAGGATGCGAGAAGCAGAGAGATGATGTGCCCTTAGGCAAAGAGAGACATTGCAGGGCCCAATGTGGCCCTTGAAGAGATCCTGTTCAGACTCCACCTCTGCTGCAGAAGGTCCTAGAAGTCCCTTAGCCACAGCTTCCATGGAGTACCGTCTGCAAGATGGAAAAATTACTTGCTTAGAACAAGCAGAGGTGGATATTCTCCATCAAGAAGTGGATATGAGATAGGAAAAGAAGGACTGAGAAGGCATGGGGAGAGAGGAGTCCCATCATGCAGGTGTCAAGAACAGGAACGTCCTGCTACTAGCAGATAATCTGCCATCACACTGCTGGCTTTATACAGGCAGATGAGACAACAACCGCAAGCAGCTGCCACCTGAACATCATAGATACAGTAATTATTACAAGCAGAGCACAGTGTCGAGCAGGGTATGGACCCCCGTGGATCTGTGTAAGCACCAGTAGAAAGCAGTTGCTGCCTCCAGAACAGAAATGCAGTGTTTTCCCTGCTGTCAGCACCTGCGTCAGGCTCCCGGTTTCTCTTGAGATACAGCTCTTAATTGGGATAGATTGTACGTTTTCTGCTGTAGCCCAGCCCAGCTCCCAGTTTAATTGCTAGTTTATGACTTAGCCTGTTTTGTGCTTTCCACGCTACTTCTTTCCCCACTTAATCTAATAGAATTATAGAAAGTATTGCTGGGAGGACCTCAGGATGCCACACAGTTTATCCTTCTGCCCCAGGGCAGTATTTCATTTTCAACAACATCATGTGTCTTTTGCTATCAGGTCAGATTGGTCCAAGATGTATAGTGGGTAAAGAAATGAAGCTTACCCAGGGGAGCCAGTTGGCATAGAAGACTAAATCCGGCCCTTTAAGTCACTGAAATTGTATTAGAAATAACCCTGGTCCAAATGGTGTCATGTATCAGATCAGTTTTCTGAAAGATGTCCTTTCTTAAGTTTTAATTCTCTAAAATGAACAAATCTCCAGAAGAAACTGTTCTGACAGCCCCATTTCAGTATATTTAATGCTTTATTATGAACAGCAGTGACCACTCCATTATTAAGACTTATCATTGTTAGCAGATCTTATCACAGTATGATCACCTTTGAAACTATTAACTCCCACAATAAAACCTGATCTTTCTGGAATTTTACATTCTGCATTTCACTCTGCAGTAGAATATGTCTGGCAAGACAAAACAAAACCATTAAAGCATCTTTAATATGACAACTTTACACAAACAAATTTCCAGTAAAATTTGTGAATGTCAGAAACTGTTCTTAAGGTTCTTTCTTCCAAGACAATTTGACTAAAAATTCCACTTTTGTTTTCTTTCATCTATTAATCTCTCTAAGAAGAAATGTCTTGCAGCCTTGGGAATAGATAATGCAGAAATTAGAAGGATAAAAAAAATCAGCTGGTGATGTATCAAGCTAAGTAAAGCAGGGCACAAGTATAACAGGGATTCTGTGCAGTAGAACCATGAGGACCAAAGGAAAGGTAAGAAGGAGGGACTCCCAAGGAGGAAAGAATGTTTTTGTCTCATCAAACAAGCAAACAGGAAAAAGAAGGACCATGTATATTTTAAAAACAGTTAAAGGCCTGTTTGTTTCCTCCCCCTTCTTTTGAAATTTCAGTTCTGGTTGAGCTGGGTCTCTTCTGGGTTGTAAACACCCATGCTGAGCACCTGCAGCACTGCACAGCTGGACAAAGTAAGGGAGCTGTCAGAAGACAACAAGCTTCCCGGTCAGCAGACAGGCTTTCTGCCTTCCTCCCACTGTTCTCCACAGTGTCTGTAATTCAGAGTAATGCTACGGCTGTAAGCAGCAAACATGCATCCTCACCCTACAGCTGTGACCACAACAGTTACTGAACACAGTAAGAGAAACAATAATGGCTTCAGATTCTTACTCATCCTGCTTGTCCAGCTCACCTACTCACCACCCTAAACTCATTCACACATACACAAAACTATTTTCCACAACCTTCCCTTATCTGGCTCCCATGTTCTCTATCTACTCTTCACTACTAGCCTCTACCACCAAGGTCACAAATAAGCTAGGAAAATGGCAACAAGCATCACCTGCCTCATTCTGGTACTATATAGCACATTAGCCAGTAAGGACAATACAGTGTGCTTTTAAAACACATTCAGAAGGACTGAGATGGTTATTGTCAAACATACCATTTTGAAGGACATTAAATTGTGTCTACATTAGTGCTTGAAATAGTCCTCTAAAAAGCAAATTGGACAACATGCTTTAGACACAACCTCTTTTCTAATTCTAGTCATGGCCTGTGGAAAGAGGGAAAGGGGCAGTGGGTGAATCCCTACTGCTAGCTAATTAGATCATACATTTCCTCTCTCAGGCAATATATCTTTCCCTGCATGGGATGCATTTTTCTTCACTAACCTCTCAAAAGCAGCTTCCCCATAAATCACAGATCACCACTGCAAGCATTCCCTTAATGAGATCCTCCAGCTTTTGCATTCATTTAATAAAAAAGTGTTCACCAGTCTTCATCTTACTGGTGCATTTAAACTGTTTATTTGAAGGTGAGGTCCTTCTGGTGCAGAGATTGAACTCCCTGGTTAAAGATTGCACAGAATTCATTTTATTGCCCATTCCCGAGGCGTACATCCCCTCTATATACATCACAGGTGGCATACACACCTGGCATGCTATTTTCAATATGAAAAAATATCTGTCTTGTGTTGGAATCACATCATGAATAGAACTATGGGGAAATGAGCTACCAAATCAAAACAAACCTTCTTTAGTTCTTTAACTAGATCAGCACAGCATCCAAAATAACTTTTATTCTTCATAGTCAGAGGTACTAGCACCTGCAGGCAAGAACTCTACCCAGCCCCTGTGAATCAATAGACACTTGCCAGGATTAACAAGACAACCCTTGTAAAGACACAAATGCCAGTAATGCTAATCCAGTTCAAAAGAGTGAGTTTTCTAGTTACCCTAAGCCCACAGAGGAGTCCTTCCTTCTCTGGAGGAAGCAAGAGCCTTCCCAGTTCTTCTGTCATTTTTTTGAGGTCGCTTCTAGCAAAAGAACCTATTGCTTTGCTTTTCTTGTGGGCTGAGCTCCTACTTAACCTCTTTAGCTTCTGTTCATGCTCCCTGGCTAATTCCCTATCAACACACTGTTGCCAGTGAAATGAGCCCAGCTGCTTCTCCAGATTCTTGAAGTGCTTCATAAAATCTGCTACAACATCTGCAGCCATATTTCTTACGTTCAATCCGATGCACTTTTCCTAGCATTGGGCATAAAAATGGTTATAAAACACACATATAAAAGTCTTGAAACACAGATTCTTGAAAAGCCTGCCTGAAAAATCACTCAGTGCTTACACTCCAAAAAATTCAGCTTTCCCTGCCCAAAGGAGGTTAACAAAATCTGGGAGAAGAGAAAGGTTACAGTTTTGAACTTCTTGGTGTTGCACTCAGTAACAAGGCAGTACCTTACCGTGGATGCTTTCACATAATGCATTAGCAGATAGACTCTTACACATGCAGCATCAGTACTCCACACAAAAGAGAAGTTCTCTCTAGGCTTTTACCCTTTCTGATATGAAACTTCTAGCCAGACACAGCTGAGTCAGAGTAACTTAGCCAAGCTGTCTTTTATTTCCTTAGTCCTGTTTCCACTAGCAACATCAGAATTGTGGTCTTCAATATGAAATGCAAGGACAAACAGGGAAAGTTTAACAAGAAGGAGGACTCTGATTCTAGTAAGGGACTGAGAATTGAACCTAATGAGAACATAGTATTGCCAAGTTCAGCTGACAAAAAGAAAATTGACATAAAACCACCTAAGATGACAAAGACACGAAGAAGGAAAGATAATTTGTTTTAAAATTTGGACTCATGTTTAGAATAAGAGAGGTATCTTACTATCTGACCCCATTTTGCAGATAAGCCAATTTGGATGTGCCTGTAGGAAGTCCTGCTTGCTTCAAGAGGTAGCTTCTTGAGAAATCTTGTGACCTGGGACCAGCAGAGGGCACTGCATTACCAAGTGACAACAGTACAGTCGCCAGACAGTTCCCACCGGGCAGTGAAAGTGAGCCACATTGAAGAAAAGAACCAGATTCTAGAAGTCAGAAACATGTATTAGTCATCAGCATATCAGTCCTACAACTGATAAGGGTAACACTGTTAAAAAAGGTCTAAAACTCTGGACACTCCTAGAAACACACCTAAATCCAGCTTGGTCCTTGCACAACTGAGTCTCCACACGTTGATTTTTGGGCACAGGCCTCCTACAGAAAATGCTTTTCTAGCAGCAAGGCCAAATCGGTCCTGCCCTGCAACATATGTATCAAGGTTGGGTTGCTTAAGTTGAAAAACATTCTGTCAGCTTCCTCTCACCTTCTCCAAACCTCTAAGTACTTGCTTGTAGCAGCAGGAAGTCTGCTCAGACAAGAGACAAGACAATATCAAAGCAAAAAGCTGGCAGTTTCCATTCTGCCCACCCCTTTTACTCCCTGCCTCCTCCAACCTAGCAGACTTCCAGCGAGCAGAGAACCAAGTTAGAGGACATGAAAGGAATGCTGAGGTAGCAACTTCAGAAGAGTCCTTCCACTTGCTTATTTCTAGTTAATTTTGAATTATCAGAAGATGACCATGAAGAAGCAAATAGCTCATCTTTTTTCTTCTCACTGTATTCCATCCTGCAGGATTCTGGGCACCTGAAGAAGCTTAGAAGATAAATAACTCATGCCAGTCACAGCCCTCAAGCTAGTGAGTGAAAAGTTTCCACTTTCTCTTTGTACAGTTGCTGGAATGACTTTGCCAGGATGTGGAAAGGGGCCTCAAAATTTTTCATCTCCTTCTGTAAAGAAACAAGAAAGTTGTGAATGACAGATGGAATAAGTATTTGACTATTTCTGCTCTAACTGCTTCACAAAAGACAGATTACAACTGAGGGCGAGTTAGATGACAGACAAGTGGAAGGGAGCCCCCAGTTATCTTTCTCTACCTGAAAGAGAAGATAACTTCACAAACACCCACTTCCACAGATGGTGAAAGGAGCAGACACTCACCACTGACATCTCACAGTATTCCAGGCCATGTTTCTCAGCCCACTCCTGTGCTTGTTTCTGCTCCACAACTCGACGACCAACTAGGTCTGTTTTATTCCCCACTAAGACACCTACAGAAAAAAACATAGGAAACAAATGGAAAACAAAAACGTTTTGATTTTCCTTGATTGAAACAAAGGAAAAACAACAACCCAGAAATGCTGACTTGTTAGCAATAAATGCTGGAACATTTGTAAAAGTAGCTGAAAAAGTTGGAGGCATGGAGAACAGTCTACAACTACCTAGAAAAGGTTCCACAAAGGAAACATACTCATGCCTTATCTGCTTTGTGATAAAAGCAAATGAGTTGGAAGAAGCCATGCCTGCCCCTGGCTTAAAAGCAATGCTCTATGCCACATCTTAAGGGGAACAACTGCTGTCATACAAGAGAAGAGCAGATAACAAGAATCTCACCTATTTCTTACCTGGGATGTGCATTCCAACTGCGTGAGCCCTCAGCTTGTCCAACCACTTGGCACAGTTGTTGAAAGATTGCTCATTAGTGACATCATACACAAGGCACAGGACGTTGGGTTGCTCCCACTGCACAGCAAGAAAGGAACATTGTCAGCTCTAATGAAACTGATGTGGTCAACAGCCAGTCTGTAAACAAGGCATACACAGATGCTAAGACAAAAATAAAAAGCCTAACACACAGGAATCCTGTGCCCTGGCTGAGGTCTCACATTTCAGTTGAGCTGACTAAACGGGTAGCTGGCACTGTGAGAGGTGGTCTTGTTCTCTTTCCCCATTCCTGTCTGTACAGTCCTGCTCCTTTACTTGCACTGGCTCTGGCAATCATCTGATCCCTGGGGAAGCTGATTCTTCATGCTGAATCAGCACAAAATTAATCCTAGAGAAAAAAGTAGGAAGATTTTCTTCCAGTTTGAGCCAGTTTCTAGAGGGGCCCCTTGCAAATCAGACCTAGTGCAAGGACAGAAGTGGTATTGCCTCTTGTGGAGCAGTGAACCATTAGGTTGAGTTAGCCATCTGTGGTGGGTTGACCTTGGCTGGACACCAGGTGCCCACTAAGCTGCTCTATCACTCCCCTCCTCAGCAGAACAGGAAGGGAGGGAAAAAATAAGATGAAAAAATATAACTTGTGGGTCAAGATAAAGGCAGTTTAATGAAGCAACAGCAAAGGTTGTGGGCACGGAAGAAAAGGAAAACAAAATACATTAATTCTCTACTTCCCATCAGCAGGTGATGTTTGGCCACTTCCCAGGAAGCAGGGCTTCAGTACACGCAGCAGTTGCTCCGAAAGACAAATGTTGTAAATAACGAATGCCCCCAGTTCCTCCTCCTTTCTCTTAGCTTTTATACCTGAGCAGATGTCATATGGTATGGAATATCCCTTTGGTCAGTTTAGGTCAGCTGTCCTGGCTATGTTCCCTTCCAGGATCTTGCCCATCCCCAGCCTACTGGTGAGGGGAGTGGGAATGTTGGAGAGACAGCCCTGATGCTGTGTAAGCACTGCTCAGCAGTGGCCAAAATGCCACCTTTCTAGCTACCAATACAAAGCACAGCACTATAAGGGATGCTGTGGGGCTCAGCCAGACCCAATACACCATCTTAAAAAATTTCATGTCAATTAATTGATTCTACCTCTCAAAATGAGATAACACAATGGAGAATTGTACAGGCAAGGACACAAATGTGTGAAGGAAAAAAACAAGGGCAGTATTATGCTCAAGGACAAGAACGAATCCTGTTGGATCAAACACATCACTATAACACAAAAAAACCCCACTGTTGGAGTAGCAGCAAAATAGCTGTTTTTCTAAGGAATAAAAATAACTTTAACCGACAGTAGACAGCAATTCTCAGTTAAACATCACCATTTCTACTGTAAGAAAACTGAATGACTATCTGCTTTTCTTCCTCTAGAAAGTAGTTCTAGTACTTGTACAAGTTTTAGAAAGATAGAACAGGATGCATTGGCAACTGAGGTAATTGCTCCCATTTACACTAAAGACAAAGTATGCTACATCTGCCAGACTGGGGAGTTCAGATCTTCAAAGCAAAAGCACTTATTTGGAGGAAGAGGACTGTTACATAAGACTTACCAGTTTCTCTAGCATTTCAGAAAATAGATCTTTTCCTGCAGAGTCAAAAATGAAGAATTCCTGAAAGTGGAAGCAGAAAGAATGCTCTTGCCATAAAAATGCAGTGTAGGGCAAGGTTTTGTAAGTAAATACTGGAACTTGTAACTCCTATATTTTGTTCAGTACAGCAGTGTTGCATCACTAAGGGGCAAGCTCCCTGCACTGAGAATACTCCAATTCAGATCGTATGAGAAAAGAAATAGGTATTTTCATGTATACCCAATAAAAGGGTTACCTCCAAAGCCCCAGGTTTGGTTTCCATCCCTGCTGGAAACAGAATACGTGGAGCAGGACAGTAACCTGCACTATCTATACAACATTATACATATGGTCTACATTCCACTACTGAGAGTATAGGGCATTAAGGAAAAATAGCATGTAAGTTCCAGCTTCTGTAGTTCTAAGAAACATGAACTAAACCTGAGTGCCCTAAAGGACAAAACAGAATCCGAAAAGCTGGCAACAGCTTTTGTTTAAGACATCGTGTTGGATACAAGTATGTAAAACTTATATTTTTAAAATTAAACTAACCCTGGAGTATCAGTGATTGTACATGATCAGCCTCATTTCCTTCATGCAACTTAATGGCCTGATGAACATGCACAGCAATCTTCCACCAGAATGAGACTAAAATGAGGTTTGAGCTCTGGATATCTCTTTCTGACCCAGTTTATGTCACAGAAAAACTCACCACACTATCACTTGTCTCTGGAACCGATACAGCCTTCACCAACAGTTCTATGCCCGTTGTCTGTCAAGAGGAATCAGGAAAACAAGGATCAGAAGAGTTTTTAAGAGCCTGTCTGACTGCATACCAACTGTGCATTGGATTGAGGCAATTCTTGTGAATCATTACAATCCCATCAAACATAAGACTGCTGGGAACTCTGCAGTCCTCCTCATAGTTCTGGTAACATACTCCCACCTACATGTCAAAGCCACGTAGATTTGCTCAGAGCAGGGAAAAAGACAGAAAAGAACCAATGTCCATCGGTTTGCTTATATACAGCTAATACTCTTAGCTGATATCTGCAGGGCTATGTTCACTATCACGCTGCTCTAAAGTACGCCTTAGAATGTTTAGCACCAGCCATGTGATCAACTAACATATGGGGCTGAAGTTATTTGTGCCTCTTCCACCTTTTATCTCATTCTGCTTTGTAGCTTGTTTGTTTGTTCTATTTCTATCCTTAACTTCTGGTTTCCATCTTTATTTCAATGAATAAACATATTTTAGGGTTTTTTTCTCCACACTCATATTTTCCTTTTTTTACTTTACTTATATTTACTTTTATTTTTATCCTGCTTCTGATTAGTCATCACCATTGATTCTCACACTGAAAGACTGCAAACTGTATCCTCTTCATCTGGGAACAGTTTCTGTAGATTATAATTATCTTGGGGCTCTGCAGCACATCTTCGTGTTTGCATAGTGATAAGCGCACTGTCCACACGCACATTTAATAGTTGGAATTAAAAGCTTTCTCCTTCAGCAATGCTTTTTCACAGAGCACTCCCTAAAGGAGGAAGCTCTCTAACACCACAAAACCTTGTGAAAACATTGGTTCAGCAGGAAAACTACAAAATTAACTAAATTACTCTGCATTAAATTTCAAAACCAGCACCCACATAATATAAAGACTTACAGAATGTTAAATGGCTTCTATTCAGAATCTAGGGTGTAAGAGAAAGAAAACCCTGTAAGACTCCACCTTGAATGCCTCAACTTAAAATCGTAGTATTTATTTTGTTCTAGACTTTCTTAGTTTTCTCATGCAAACTAGAAAAATGTTGGATACCAGTTTGAGGCTGTTGTATGCTTACCAGTGTGTAGTTCTTCTGAAAATGAGCCCCATCATTGCGGAACATCTGGGCTAGAGCACTCTTCCCCACAGCTGGATCTCCTGCAAAACCAAGAACATAAAAGATTTTTGTTTCATCTTAGAGAATCTTATTTTCCCTCAGTTCTTTTACTTCATGCCATAAGAGCTCGAATGCTCGAACTCTGAATACAGGCAAGATAACTGTCACAAGAAGCACAAAACAATCTAAAATCCACGTGAGGAAATTAATACTGCCATTATGACATCAGATTTCTGCTCTGTGAACAACAGTGAAGGCCTCCCAGATCAGAGTGGAACTGCTGTTAGCTCTAAAATCTATCTCTACTCTATAGCCTTTAACTAAAAATTAAAAAATCCCAGATATGTTATCATGTAGAGAAAAACGCAATGTGATAGGGAGACTGGGCTACATAGGAAGCTATTTCCTCTCAGATTACTCGTTTCCCCAGATTCAAATCCTTGTTACATACTGAGTTTAGGGAAGAGACAGGTAATTTATTTACTACAAAGCTGCTTAAGTTGGTAACATTCCTCGATGAACTCTTCTTGCTGACCCTGCTAAGAGAGTAACTCTTGCTGACTCAGAGCTGCTGGTGGCTCATTAGTTGCATCCTAGGCAAAACAGAAGCAAATGTCATTTAGCTGGAGAAAAAGAGCCTGCTGATTCATCCCTATATGGAAGGAGAACCAAGGGGCTTTACTTTTTGCTCTTCTACAGCCAAGGCTTTCTGGTACGGCTTGCACAACACTTTGGGCAAACCTGGCAGCTGCCTGGTTTGGCCTACTGTTACAAAACTCCATCACATCCAAAGCAATGGCAGAGAACTGCAGAACTCACATATGCCCACATTACTCCAAGGAATAACATCATAATTCTTGCAAAACAAAGACTTAATGTTCTCCAAGGGCTTACTCTCTCTTCACATACTGTCTCACTACCCTGGATAGTACAAAGGACAGGAACCAGGAATTAAATACTGCAGCGGTTCTAGCTTTACCCTTAAAGGAACACTGCTGGCAGCTAAGCTTGGAATACAAGTCTTTTACATTATGTTGTTAATAAATAAACCCAGAGAGAAGTACATTGACCCTATTACAGCTTTCTAGATGTTGTTTTGAAGGAAATTGGTGAAGCTATCTGCTCACATAATATTATAGAGGAGGAAGGGTGTTTTGGATAGTGACAATTGCTCCTAGATGCATTAACCAAATGTAGCTCTTGTTTAAACATTTTCAGCATGCTTGCTTACTTTGAGCTGAGCTGGGCTCATAATATTTAGACAGGAAAATCTGGTAAGCCAGCTTGTTTGTTCCCTGATCAGTTCAACTTGTGCTGAAGACAACAGTCTGTTCTGAGTGGAAGCTATTCTGTACTTCAATAGACAATTAGATCTGTCTTTGTAAAATGAGACAGAGAAGCATACATGCTCTAAACTGTGAACGCATCATCCAGTGCAAATTCTTAACTAATGTGTTGCCGTTCTTCAATTTGACAGCCCCAGTTGTTCTTGCCTTCTTATTATTCTTTGCCATCCTCTTAGCCCATTAGATCACTACACTTTCTCAAAATAAGTTTCCTTGCCCTTTTCATTTAGCTTGGTCTCATCTGCCAGTACTCCCACAGTATTTACTCCATCCATATTTCTGTTATCCTGCCAGAATCTGTAGTGTGTCTAAAATGCCTGCTACTGCCAACTGTCTTTCTACACCAAAAACCTTTTCATAGTGTCTCCATAGTAAGTTCAAACAACAATATCTTCTGTGTGTCTGTAAATTACCCTTGAGATAACACAGCAATCGCTTTCTATTGTCAAGTTAATAGTCTCTCTTTTGCTAATAAAAGCCCTTTTCCCCTGTTGTTCTCTTTGACCTTTGTGTAGCTCCTGTGAGCCACTCTGTTCTTCATAACCGTTTCCTTAGGTACACAAGAATTCCCTATTCTATTTCTGATGTTTTTCTCCTACCTATGTAATTGCATTTTCTTGTTCCCTTTAGGTTGTTGTGGTTACTCATCCCTTATGTCTCTTTCACAATATTGGTCTCTTCTGCAAGAAAGAAGGTATTTTGCGTGGTCTGCTTCATTGATTTATTATTTTTAATAATACATGGATATTATTGTAGCACTTAGGAGAACTACATATGGGACAGGACCTTCTTGTTGGTTGTGTTGCAAACAGAACTGAAAAGGCAGCTCCAGACCCAATTAGGATTAAGCACATAACTAGGTCACCCAGAGAAAATCTATGTGAATTTAGAACAGTCATGGAATTGGCCTTCCCTAACACTAAACTGCAAAACTGGAAAGATCTAAGCAAAGCCTGTGTATTGGGACCTGAAAACGTTGAAACTGGAAACCATGTGTAAGTTTCAGATCTGGAGGACAGGCAAGATACTCATGCTGTCCACGATAGCTGTCAACAGAGGCACGAGGGAGATTCATTCTGGCGCATTTGCCAAAGACCACACTGGCTTTGTGCAAGTTATCTGCTTCTGAGGTTAAAAAAAAAAAAAAAAAAGGCAAACATTTTATTCTGGATGAAAGAAAAGAGGATTGCAACAGAGTTAAACCTGGGAGTTGTCTGCCCAGAAAGGTTTTATGGATTTGTGCTTCTAGCTGAGGCTGCACAGAGCTTCAATATAGACAGAGGGAGGAAAAAAAGAAAAGTTTTCTTCCCCTAGTGTTAACAGTCAGCTGTACTTATGCTCAGCACCTCCATAATTCATCCTGACTAAACAGCCTGTGTCTTCACCTCACTTTTTTTTTCCAGGTTAACCTTCAGTTTGCTTGGGGAAAAAGATGCCTCTGTGAAGTGCACACGCTTCACCCTTCTATTCTTTGCTAAAGCTCTACCTTTCCATCACACTCTCAGAATCACCCCAGCCTCTGACGTGATTTTTTCTTCTAGCACAAAGGGAGCCTCCTGTCTGAGGCAGGCCTCGGCTGTCCATCCTGCTGTCTTCACACTTCTCCCATGTTATGCCCACCTTTCCACACTGGAGAAACACTCTTTCCTTTCTTTCTGCCTTCCTTTCAGATCCTGTCCTTGCATTTCAGCCGGTCCAGCCCCGCTTCACGCCCTCCCTCCACGCAGCTCGTGATTCTCCACATGTGGTGGGAGGGGAACGACACAGGGTAGCTAACAACAAGCACTATGTCCACCGTTCCCGAGGGAGCCGAGGTCCCCACCTCTCTCCTGTCGCCTCTTCCCCCACCTCTTCTCCGTCGGGGCGACTCCTCGACGCGGGGCCGAGCGCAGCCAGGCCGCCTCCCGGCCGCCACCACCCGCCGCTCCCCCCGTCGCTGACGGGGCCCCCAGCGCCGCCCCGCTGCCGGCCTCGTCTCACCCCACGGAGCCCGCTCAGGGCCCCCGCGGCCAGCGGGGCCGATGGCACCGCCCGGGCCGCACTCACCTGCCAGGAGGCACTTGGCAGCCAGCTTCACCATCGCCCCGGCCCGGGGAAGGCGCCAGCGCGACAGGAGGGCAGCGGCTGCCGTCGCCGCGCTCTGCCGCGGCCTTAGCAACAGCGCGGCCCTAGCAACCGAGCGCCCCGCCTCCTTGGGGAGGCGACCGCCCGCCCAGCTCGGTTGGCTGTTAGCTCTGCTCATCAATGCTACCCGGAGTTGTTATTGGGTCACTTGACTTTTCCCGCCCACCAAACGTGCTGTCATTCAAACCCGACCCCCCGGCCCTTCGGGTAGCCGAGGTGGGCAGCGCGCTCAGCGGGTGGGGCCGTGGTGTTACGGGGACAACGGTGTCGTTTCCGCGCAGCAACTAAGTACGCTGTCAGGGGCCGGCTTCTCATTGGGCAGAACGCAGGGGACCGTGCCACGGGGCGCATTAACCCACCGGGGACAGGGCAGAAAATAGTAAAGTTACGGGCAAAGAGCTACGTGATAGGGGTGCGGCAGCACCAAGGCGGGAAAAGACAAGTGATCGCGAGGGAGAGCAGCCGCCATTTCCCGCCTGTGCCCCCGCGGAGTCCGACCTTCCGTTCGGAGCGCCCCTCCGCCGGCACGGCTGGGCGCCTTCCTGCGCATGCGCGCGATGCCACGTTCAGCTGTGTCGTCCCCCTCCCCCCACCCCCGGCCGGCGGGGACGCGCGGATCGGCGCGTGCGCCGGCCGTTAACGGCGGGGGAGTTGCGCGTGCTTCGGCCTGTTGCCGGCGGGTGGGTGTCGGTCACGCAGCGGCGGGGGCGCCCGCAAAGGGGGAAGGTGCCGGCCGAGGCCTGTCACCGTCTGCGGGCCGAGGCCTGTCACCGTCTGCAGCGCCGCGCGTTTGGGGTCGCTTTTCCCTCAGGGCTCAGGCGGGAACCGCGCCCCGCTTTGTGCTTCGCTGCGGCTGCTTCTGAGCCAGCCCCGCATCCCCGTGTGCTTGTAACTCGGGCACCGACCCCGCGTCGGTCGGGTCCGCTCGGTTAAAGCAGCCGGCTGAGGAGGCCTGCGTGTCCAGTGTGGACGCTGAGCAACGTTTCCTCTCGGCCTGAGCCAACGCTTGCTCTGTTGACCTTTCTCCCAGTTCGTACTTTGTCTTGCTTTTGACTATGTTACTGATCTCCTGGGGAGAGGGTTCCTTGCTCACCTGTGTCTTAGTTGCTTTCTTAGTATCTCAGAATTTTATTCCTCCTTTCCCACTGTTATTTTTGTAGTCTTTCACACAGCAGTAGGTTGGTTCCTTCAATTATTTGTCTTCTTTTTTTTCAAATACTTTTCCTGATATCTGCCTTGACTTCTCTTAAGCTATTTCTATGCCCTGTTCTTAATCTTCATACTGATCTTCTGTCTTCCTTAAGCAGTTCGAGGCAAACTTAATGCGTTTGGGTTAGAGCTGAAAAAGCTGACTGCAACTTCGGGGGTCTTCCCCTCCTTCCAATCTCTTCGAAAGATCTTATGCTGTTAGAAAGTATGCCGTTAATAATAAACAATACTTTTTCAGGGTATAAACTTTGCTTGGCTACACCTTAGTTTGTTTACTGTGGAGCACAGAATCTGCTTACTGTGAAAGGCAGTAAGTAAGCTTGGGAAGAAGAGAATAATCAATTATGCATCAATGTTTGGGTTATACGATTGGATGTTGCGAGAGTACAGTACATTGAAAATAATGTTTTCTAAGTTTTATTTTAATCTCAAGGTAGTCCCTGCTGCTTTTTTTTTTGCTTTTTTTTTTTTTTTTTCCTAGTATGAGTGACCCATTTCACATGTTTGGGACTACATGTCGTATCTGCCAGACATCTGACCAGGCAAGCAAATAACATAAAAATAATAAGTACCTATAGCAAAATCAAAGGAGTCTTTTATATGCAGATAAAAGCATTGTTTCTGTGATTAAAAAAAAATGAAAGGGACTTCTGTAGCCTGAGTGGGCAGTGGCTTTAATTGTAGATGATGACTGTAGTGAAATAGAGTGGTGGAGACACTACTAGGGGTACCATTAAAAAGGAAAAGAAAAATTAATCCCATGTCTCATTATTGCTTTTACTGTTTTCTCTTCCATTCCTGAATCCTCTATCACCTAAAACAGGTGTGCGGTTATTGATGTTCTCCATCACTTACATCTAAATAGCTTACCTCCTTTTTCATCTTTTCTGCCTTCCACTCCACTCCATCCTCCAAGAAATTCACCTGTCTCTGTGTTGTTCCATTTTTGCAATCTTTGCATTATCCTTTGTTGTCTATTTGTAATATTGTCCCAGTTTACTGACAGGTCTATATAGGAAGGCTTTGAGGTTCCATTATGATGTACTTGAGATTTATTGATCATAGCTGTAATGTGGTAGTATCCATCAGCATTTTCTGAGGTTGCAGTTCTCTACCATTTTACACTGGGATCAGTGTAATAGAAGGAATAGATTATGTTGGAAGTGAGATTTTCATTGCTATTGAAAAATTCTGCTTGGAATTTGGCTATCTCCTTTGTTACATTCCTATTAGCACCCTGGTCCTTCATTCCCTATGTGCATGCACTTGCACATAGAGCTCTTAATGGAGCTCTTGTGTCCTCTCTTATTTCAGCTGTCCTTTTGCTCCATGCTTTCCCCACCCCCAGTCTCAGTCTTTTCCTCTTCCTGACTTCTCATAGGTAAAAGTTGTTCCCTTACTGGCATTGGCAGTGATAGATTAAGGATGGAATTACTTATCTACACCTTGTAATCCAAGCAGAATTGCAGTCTGCTCTTAGCAGTCCACAGGGGTTGCTGCTGAATAAATTGGAATACTGGTAGCTGTGCTCACTGACGCTTGTCTCATCTTGAATACGTGGGAAAGCAAGGGGAAGAGAAACCCTGTGGATTTAAACAAAAAAAAACAACAGAGGATGTTGTCCTTACCCTAGAGAAGTGTTTATGAGCTTAAATCCTGTGTTTACCAGCTAAGGAGAAATAGAGTATTCTTTTTATTCACTCATTTCATTTCGTCCTCCAATGAAGCAAGATTCCTATGAGTGGGAAGCACCCCTTCTCTTATGTGAGCAGGGTAAATTGCCCCAACAGCCACAAGATCCTGAAATTTCAAGTCATGTTCCTCTAACAGTGGTCACAAACAGCAGATAAACTGCACGTGTCTGTGTGCGGCTTGCATTTCATCGGGCTACAGGAGGCAGCGATGGTGGAACTGCAGCCCCAGTAGGAGTGGCAATGAATTTCAGGAGCAAGGTAAGGCTTTACAATAAGGGTTAAACTGAGCTCATACAGTCTTTTAGATTGATGTATGGCTTGTGCTTCAGATTCTGTTGGGCACTGTGCAGATCATTTAGTTCTCTCCTTCACAACATATACCTGTTAAAAAGTGATTTTTGTGAGGCAGAATTCACTAATATTCCTAGGACTTGTTTTTATAGTTACTTGTGTATAGATGCAAATGTTCTGGATATGTTCAGAGTTGAGCAGGTTACAACCTGTAACTTGAACATGCTGCCTAATAAAAGCTACTTTCTCTGTAATAAGAGCTACTTTCTCTGGAGTAAGCAGTGCTTCGCAGGAGAGCATTAACGTTGAGGAAAGGAAACAGATCTTTCTGTAAAAAAAAATCTCTTAAATACAAAGTGTTTCATCAGTTCTTTTTTAAATCTTACATTACTAAAAGGAAACAGTGACAACATCAGAAGTATCTTGCAAATGGATGAATATTCAAAGTTCATGCCACTTTTAAATCTGTATAGATTCTTACAGAATTGACTGAGTGTTTACTGATATGTCTGGAGAGCTTTGAAAACTGCAAGAACGGATGTGTAAATTTTATTGTAGATTTCCGTTCCTTATGCTTTCGCCAAGCAGTAGAATAAATAGAGACTTCATATATTTTGAGGGCTACTTCACTTGGCATCCCCCAAAATAGCCTTTTGTTTCTCTTCAGAGTGGGGCTATTAGCACAGAAGTATGAATTTGGATGCTTTCTATATCACTGTTGATAATGGCATTATAGTTCCAGGTCTTCAGATTTTGCTCTTTTGTGGTAGGCACTGAGACACAGATATGAAGGCTTTTTGGCTGAGACTTGGTGCACTGAAATGTAAGATGATTATGAAATGGTTGAATCAGCCAAAGGATTTGTTGGCAGTTACAACAGCACTTCTGACTGATCTGGCATATCTGTCGACTATGGCATTGGGAAAGTAGAAGTTAGAAATGAATGATGGTTGTGGGATCAATGAAAAGTGATAAATTATTAGATGTAGGGTAGGTACCTCTACAAGGCTGTAAACTTTGAGTATGCTAATTGTAACTGTAATTGTCCTCTCTTCCGATGAATATGATATGAGGGGCAGGTTTCTCAAGGATGCATTCGAATCCGCAAGGATAAAGATAAAGAGAATTTCGGGGGAAAAATTATTCTGCACATGTCTGAAAAAATTCCAGCTTGAATCTTTATTTGTTTGTTCCTGTACGTGTAAGCTAGGAAGAGCACCGGGAACAAAACCTAAATCTTTATTTAGTTTTTAATAATATATCCCAAAGCATTAGACATGGAGAGTTGATCAGGGATCTGGAACTTCGTACAGAAGGTCTTTCTGTTGTATAGATCTTTCCATGAGGGAATATCTATGACAGACTGAGGACTTGCTGTGGCCTTGTGTGTGGCCTGAAGCTTTCTTAGCTGTGAGTATGCTATTATTGGAGCACTCATTGTCACGCTGTTTTGCACAGTCCCGTGCATAGGGAGATTAGATGCTGGTAAGTGAGCGTTGAGTATGCTTCTGCATCATGGGGAAGGGGTTAATCTGTTGAATATAGAATGTACAAATACATGACATCTTTAAATAAGCTACCCATAATTCCAGCATGTCAGTCATTATGTGGTGATGATGACTATGATAGCAGCTGGGAATCTTTTTTTGGATCTCTAGCTGCTGTCTGCTTAGAAAGCAGCTGCTAGGTTTAAGCTAATGCTGTATCTTATGTTAAGAACTGTAAGACTGACTACATTCAAATCATGAGGCTTACTACAAAATAAAAGACTATGTTTTGGTTTATATTCTGTTTATGGTTTTAGTGTTTGAATGTTCAAGGTTTTCTCTGCAGGCAGGACAGCTAGATTTCTTTTCCCCTTGCTGAAAACTGAGTCAGGCATGTGACTCCAGGACCTGGAGGTTTAATGGAGGAAGGAGAGGAGAAATATTTCAGGCTTCTAATTAAATTTTTGAGAGTTTACAGCACTCTGGTTTCTATCATGCTTACTTGTCTAATGTTAATTTTTAGGCATAAACTTTTCCACATTATTAATGTCCTTTCTTTTCAAGGTCAATTTATTATAATGTATTTATATTATAATAAACCCTCCTCTGCTCTAGCTTTTCAAATCCTACCTCTAATCATTTCCCATTCTTCCTGCTCTGGCTTTCCTTTTCCCCAAGTCCCAGACCCTAGATTTCTGTGTTGTTCACCCTCTGGCCTCTGTCTCAGAGCTCGCTGTCTGTGTATTGCTGTTCCCTCCTACTTCAAAAGCAAGACTCCCTTTCCTGTGCTCCCAGTAGCTGTTACACCAGTTAATTCCTTCCCATTTACTGCTGAGCCTTGTTGGTCAGAGGCTTTGTGGCTTTGTTCCTGTAGACATAGGGCCTTGGTTCCTGCTTCTGATGAAGTCTTAAACATCTGGCCTACATACTGAACTTATAAAAATTCTGAATGAGAAGGATCCTGAGCTTGTAAAAAGAGGATACACCCAGGAAAAAAATTACATGGGAATTCCTCATTGTTATGTGTTCTGTGTTTTGTATTCAATAGACTAGATTAAATTTTAGGTTAATTTTGACCTATCAGGCTGCCTTTGGTGAGAAATAATTTCAGTTCTATTGTATCAGTTATCTTCCTTTGAAGCACTGAAAACAAAGATACATTTGAACATGCTAGGATCCTAAACAGGCCAAACAAGAATGTAGACTTATTAAATATATGGGCAAGTATCTCTTAAGACTCCTTTGCTTTGCTAAGAAGGCTGTCACGTGTGAACAAGAAAGTTAATACATGCAAGGAGGAACAGAAAAACACTGGCTCTGGTAATGGAGATTGTTACAGAACATAATTGAACACTGACTGCAGCAAAGCTAAAAGGAGACTTGCATTACAATGACAAAAAATCTTTATTTTTTCCCCTAACCTCTGATTTCAGCTGTCTGACTAAGAGCAGGTGCTGGGCAATAGCTCAATTTCAACAACCCATTGCAGCTGAAAGTAGATGCAATTGTGCTGTATCCAGCAAAATTGAAAATTACTTTAAGGGGGGAGAGGGGGAATGCAAATGTTTTAAGACTGAAAATCTTCATTCATCTGCAGAAGGAAGCATAAAATTAGCACAGCCACATAGTTCTTATTCCTCTTTATATTAAAGCACTAATAAATGCTTGATAATTTGCTATTACCTGTATGTTTTAGTATCTTTCTAGTGCTACATTTTTTTTAAACTGCATTGCATTGTGGAAATACAGGAAGTGGAGTTTGTTAACAATTAAAATGTTAGAATTAAAAAATCCTTCCAAGCAATGTTTCCAAAACCTGAAAATATCTCTGAGCTATTTGGCTTTTCCATAACCCATTGACCTTCCCTCCAGTAATCAATGGTTGAGCATTTGACTTCTGGTCCTGTGTTTCTTATGACCTGTCTAGAAGCTCTAGTGGCAAAGTTGGGATTAATAGTTACGTGTTCTTACCACCTGAAGGCCTGAGTATCCATTTGGTAATGCCAGTGTCACGCCACTGTAACATGAGTGAAACCAACTGTATTTTTTGTACATAAACATTAATTGCTCAGATAAGCATCTCCTAGAATTAAAAACTGTAGTTGCAATAAGAGTTGGACATTCTGATTCAGGCACTTAAAAGATTCTTTTACTTAGATTTTCTGAGGTGGAAGACCAAATGAGTTTATGAAAAAAATGACTTTTCTAATTGCATGTTCCATAGGCTTATTAAATATCTTCCAGTATTTTTATTTGGATCTTCTAATCCATTTATTGTTGTAGCTCATGCAGTGCCTTCTGTTTCTCTGGTGGGTGGAGGAAAGTATTTGTATTTATATTAACTTCTATCTTTAAAACTGTATCAACCTTTGTTAAACTTTGTTACTTTATTGACCAGAGGAGCACTAACCAGAAACATACTTCCTCCACCGTGAAGTCCAGAAACATACTTCCTCCACTGTGAAGTAACTATCCTGCATTAGGAGATCCTACAGTCTGGGCAAGTTTTGATGGTTGATCTCACATGCACAGCTAACCCGCTGTAGACACATTTGGCTTCACACTCTCTTGTTTAGGAGAAAAGTTGTTTTAAATGTTGGAGCTCTAGAGAGTGTTGGGATTTGTGTCTCTTTGGAAAAGAAAATTGTCAAAAATACTGGCTCAGAATGAAGGTGCAGCAGTTCAGGTTCAAGCAGAGATTAGCAATGAGAGAGTCCAGGACCTAGAGGAGGTGTTTTAATTACTGGCATGTGCTAGAGCCTGTGCTCTTGTGTCTGTTACCAGTGATTCCTGGGTGGTGTTAGAAGAACATCAGCATGGACTCTAATCACAGCTGAATTTTGGGGTGTTAATGCATGCCATATAATTTCTCTTTAATTTGCAATTGATTTATAAATAAAAGAATATGTTCTCTGTCCACTGACCACTTAAATCTCAATCTGTGATTTTAGAGTCAAATGAAGTTCTTCTGTGCTCTATGCTCATTAATAAAAATGTTGTGGGCCAATTTGTGTCTTCACTTAACTTTGTATAGATTCATAATCTTTAATGTTATCTTGTTGAGGCAGAACTTGTTGCAAAAACTGTGCCATGCTGCAGTTTTTAATTCCATAACAATATTAACTCTCCTTTGGACAGAATATTGTTAATGTTTAGATACTATAGCACAGAGGCTTTGATAAAACTTTGTGTGTGTTGCTGGAAGGGAGAACATGAACTGGATTTCCAGCCTTTGAAAGTACTTAGAAACTAGGGAAAAGTGTCCTTACTTCCCCCACAAAGATGCCAAGTCAGAAAAGGCAAAAGAAGCAAACAAGCAAGCTTTGCTTTGATGAAGTGAATAAAGTGTGGAAGCAATCATATGACATTAGGCAGTGTTGAACTCAGGACTGGTGGATAGACTGTAAATATAAATCCTAGCTCAGCTTCTGCAAAGTGAACAGGTGTTATGGCCTCCAGTCCATTGATTCCCAAAATAAGACATGTGGAAAATTGTTGATCCATGAAACTCCATTAAAAGCTTGGCAGGTCCCTTAAAGCATAAACAATTATGAATTTGTTGGTTAAGGATTTGGTAATGGTAAATGGTAATAGGAGAAATTTTAGGAGTTGGTGATGATCTGATGGTACAAACCCATTTTGTTAAATGCTAATGTAATTTGTCAGGAAATGATGGTTTGTCTAGAACTTGAAGATCTGGCTCTTCCTTTTCAGTTGTAGCTGAGAGTGAACTGTGTTTCTTTCCTAGCAATATATAACACCAATGTGAACAAGTCTTTTTTTGTATTTGTGAACATAATTTACGTATCTTGAATCATCCAGTTGTGTCTTGTTACAAACTGTTGACTGTATGGATCTAAGGAAAGGATGTGTACTGATGATTTAAAATTTTGTCTTCAACATGACGGCTGGAGTTGTTTGGGTGTTTTTTTTTTCATAACTATTTCTGTGTTATGACAGGGGAGAAAATTATGGAACACTTACTGTTCAGGACAAAGATGATGTAAGATGCCAATTAAAAAATGTAAGATAAATGTTTCATGGAGAAATTTAATTTTCCTCATTTTCTTATGCATGTGAAAATTAAAACATCTTTCTTCATGAAATAGTATATTGCAGGGTAATATGAATTTTTTGTTTTTGTCAACCGTACTATAATCCACACTCAGCTGAAATCCTGACTAAATTTTGTTGCAAATTCTGCTTTCTTCAGTCTTTACAGTAGTTTCTGTGACAGTCTTAAAGATGTTAAAATGAGTGTGGTATGAAAAAGAACGTGTATGAAAAAAAATGGAGTGAAAGATATAAAACCTTGCAGGTTCAACAAATAGAGAAGGACTATAAATGGCTTTGTTTATGTAGGGTTTTTATGTCGATTCTCTGATTCCTCGATTCTTCATTCATAATACTTCAATAGCTGAGTTCCTAATGTTTTTTCTGAGGGCCTGTATATTCTTGTAATTACACTTCGTTGTCACTTGAGGTCAGCAGCTCCCGAGAAAAAGAGGAAAATAAACTGGCTTCATTGCAATCTGTTTTAATTTACTTTATTTATAATACTTAAAAATCAATACATTCTTCAGATCCGTATATACATTGTGCAAAATCAAAGCATTTCTTTTGAACACGCAGCAGGCTCAGCAAAAAGTCCTCCTTGTAAGTTACTGCAGAGTGAAAATCTAGAATGGCTTTAGGGAGTGTTTATTGGCTTCCTGAGCAGCATTGAGTAACCGCTGTGACAGAGAAACGGTATTCTGTATAATGTGATGCTGACAGGGTTCCAGCCTTATCTTTTTGTTTATACTAAATCAGCGATAATAAATCTGAATGGAATAAGGTGTTCTTGCTGCAGGGAATAGTTTGGAATCTAGAAAGGGCAAATATCCTTCCTTTTTATTGCAGTAGTAATCACTGCTCTGTCAAGATGGGGGGAAGATATTGCCTAAAAGGATGCCCCCGTCCCCCCTTTAATCTTTGCTTTAAAAAAAAAACCACCAACAAAAAAAACCCAAAAAAACCCCCAAACATAAGAAGCATGAGCTTGGTGCCAAAGTTACCAAACAGGATTTGGGAAACAAGTGTTTAGCTCTTGGCTCTGTCATAGGCTTACTGTTGGCTAATATTTCCTTAGCTTGAGTCTCAGCTTCCTGTATGTAACTCAAGAAGAGACACTCACTTCTCCAGTAAAATTTTAGAAGAAATGGTTTTTGATGTGATTTTTTAATATACCGTTTTAACAGTGGGAGTGTCAACAGCAGCATCACACCTGAATCTTGGTGTCCCCTTTCCTGAAATTCATACTGTTGTTTCTTGTGAGTATTCCATTCTTCCAGTCAGATAGTTGTGTAACATTGCTAGTAAAAATATCCTGTATTTCAGAAGTGACTGCTTTTTAATATTTACAAAGTTATCCCCATGCATGATTGGCACCAACTGATATTCCTGTCAAACCTTTTATCCAAAAATCCCCCTGCACAAGGCAAATTTAACGAATGATACAGACAAGGATCAATTTACTGATCACCAAAATGCAGCAAGGGAGATGTAGGCTAAATATTAGGAAATACTTTTTAGCTATAACACTGATTAAGTCAAAAGAGCAAACTGCCAAATGAAGTTGGGTAATTGCCATCACTAGAGTTTTGCCATCACTAGAGATTTTTCAGGCTATGAGTATGCATCCATTTAGCAGGGATGGCTTAAAAATAATGTAGTTGGTTTTGCTGCAGTTCAGAACTGGGACTGAATGACTCATTATAGACATGTTTTATCCCAAATAATATTTTTAATTTCTTCCCACTTTACCCTAGCTAGGGATAAAGCAGCAGGGATGTCAGCAAAAGAGAGTAACATTTTCTCTCAGCGTGTGCCAAGCCTACATGAAATAAAAACAAGCTATAGTGAGAGAGAATAAAGCCCAGATTGATGTGACCTTTATTATTTTAACAGTGTCTTTCAGCACAATTACAGAGTTGCAGGATTGCAGAGAACAGAGCTGGAGTATAAAATAACATAAATAAATAGACAGGAGCCAAAGCAGTCAGCAGGAGGTGGTTGGAATTGGGCAGTGAAGGATGGGTGAAGGGTTTGCATTGGTCAAAGCCTTTATGATTCAGCCACCATAGTTGCAAATTCTGGAGAAGGGAAAAATTTTTTTAAAATATTAAGAAATGGAAAGAAGGAGGAAGCATATTACAATGATTACAGACTCACTGGTGTAGCAGAAACATCATAATAACAGAAGAACAAAGAAATCAGAATTAATTAAAGGGAAAGTATGGCTTGGGAAATCTTCCAGTGAAATGAAAGTATTTTTTGAGGGTAAGGGAGAAATGCTATACATGCCAGAATGCCAAGACTGTCCACTGCTATTCATCTGAAGAACTTGATTAATTCCCTGTTATTCCTTTGTAAATCTCAGTGGGATGAAGGCAAGAACTAGAAATTTAATTTTTCAGTGAGATAAATTTCCTTTACTTGGAGGCAAAGTTTGGCGAAGACTCATTAATGAGTCTATCAGAGTATTTGTGTCCCTGTATTATAAATATATTACATTTAAACTCTATTTTGTAATGGCAAGTTGACTGAAAATGACAGATCACAAAAACAGAAGGCTGACACCAACCTGTGTAGCAACCTTGACCACACTGGTGATAACAAGAAAAATTTCTGTGATCTCAGAAGGCCAGGATTTTACCATTTGGCTTTTATTAGTGTTACATCTGTAATATTTACATACATGTATCTGTCTGCAGTTTGGGGTTATTTTATGCTTTGGTGTATATATAATCCCTTTCAGCAGGGTGATAAAGCATGGGAAAGGCACGCTTGTATCCTGGTGAATAGCTGCCTGGCATACTGCACTCTGAATACTGTACTACCCGAGGAGGTTATAATTCCTAGCTCCATCTAACCTTGGAACAGTTACATATAAGAATACCTTGCACAGTTGTGTGTGCCTCAGAGCATTAAAAATGACAGACTGGAGGGAATCCCAAGAAGGGCAACAAAGATGATAAAGGGATTAGAGGGTATACAGAGAGAGTGGTTTATAGGTTTAACATAATCAGTTGAGAGGAAAATGGCAAATAGGGGAGGCAGTCATCTGTAAAGGCTCAAGAGGAAATTATTGAAGTCTGACATAATGAAGAGTAATGTCTTGCAACAAGAAAAAGATAGAAGATGAAAATTAGGCATTTTAAAGAACATTCTGATGTTCAGTTGAAAAACGCTAAACTCTAAACTGGGAGATCTTCACTGACTGGTGTGTGCAAACAGGACTTTTGATGATGTGTCCAAAAAACATATCGCCAAATGTTGACAAATCAAACTGAGAAATAAAAGTGTCAGAGAGTTTAAATTAAATCCAAATTTATCCATCATTTTGAAAGATGTAAATCCAAATTAGGATTAGTGATGCTGATTACTTAACACAAAACATATATAAATCCAATACATGGTGGGTACATAGTTTGAAAGTGTTGCAAACTGAATTTAAGAGATAACATAAAGTGCTTGTGGTAGAAACTCAGACTATTCTGGGCAGAAAGGGGAAAAGGCTATGATTATTAAATCACTGTGTGAATAAATTCTGCAAAGAGAAACATGAACTGCAATGAATTAAACCCTTCCAAAAGGGAAAACTAACTATGCATATTCTAACAGAACAAGTTATCATACTTGCTACTGCTAAATTAATTTTTTTATATAATTACATGTATCTACGGAATATATTTGGGAAAGGTTATTCAGACTTGCAGCCGAATATTGTCTATAATACGTTGTGATATTATCACTGAAGGGCAATATATTTCATGGATACGCTTTCCCAGGGTTTTCAATATACTTCAAAGGCATTTCAGTTGAATAATCTTGTAAACTAGTTCACTATTTCTTTTTGTATCAAGATTAGCCCAACCACAGCTGGCTTGTGGAGGCACTGTTGCAAAGTGTATTCATACATGCAAAACTGTGTATTAGCCCGTCTGTTGGTCGTTCTGACTGGCCTGTTAGTGAGAGAATCCTTGTGATTAACTACATCCTCTTTTCCAGTTGTAATTCTCTTCCCAGACAAAATTACATTATATCTTTCTTTGCACAAATAATAGTTTTAAATTACAGGGATTTAGACTATTTCGTCATGTGAAATAATTTACTAGCTGTCTTGAATCAAAGCTCTGACTTAAAAGGAGGGGGTGGTTTCACTGTGCTCAGTATAGTTTAGCAGTATACACCAGCCTAATGCATACCCTGTAGTATTTTACAGAAATGACAGATAAAATTACAGAGAACCTCTTGTAGGCTAATGATTTCTCTCATCAGACCATGTTTTTTTACATTGTCTGTACAACAGCAAATCTTAGAAAACTTTGTAAGTAATGACTTACACTAGTTTCTTTTAGAAGATGCAAGAGAACAAAGAGGGATAAGAAAAGAAGGACTTCCAAAAGATTTTTCTTTTTTTTCATGACTTTTACCTGTGGCAAGGTCATGACTTATCAGTTGTAATTTTGAATGCTTGATGTCTTGTGTTTACAACACTTGAAGAAAATAATTGAAACATTTTAAAATACTTGCAGAAGCTGAGCTGTATCAAGGAAAAGATTTTGATTTACTTGGTTAAAAATTTTGGGTTTGTCCTGTCTACAGTGCATTATCTTTGAAAATTCTCTGTGTACTTTCTCAAGTCTATTAGTATCAAGAAACTTAAAAGCATGATGTTCATGTCCAATGCTAATACACAAAACAGAGAGCAGAAATCTTCATTTTCTTTTCTCCTCTTTCTTATAAATGTTCTCCTGAAGCTGACAGAGCTGCTTCACCATCACTTCCCAATCCAATATGGAAGCTAATGCTTGTAGTTTTATTAGGTAACCTGGCCTTGACCTGCGATTTTTTCAGATTCATCATCTTCTGTTCAGATCCGTGGAAATTGGAGGGGGCCTGACATCACACAGAAGATGATCATGTCTTGTATGAATAGGCTGCAAGTTTTCAACTATTTGAAACTGGCAGATCAGCCACAAATTACAAATCTTGATTGGACAAGAGGCAAGCTGGTGAAACTGTTTCTGAGCTGAATGGTCTTGCGGGGATGATAAAAGGTTTAAAGCAGGAGACCTAAGATAAGATTTGTGGTGTGAGACCCTAACTGGAAGAAGACTGATTAGGATTAACATTTGTGATGATACATCTGGGAAAGATGGCTCTGTGGTGTTAAAAAATCACTGAAGATCAGCTGTATGGGCTCCACAGGGACAGCATTCAAGGGCTTTCTAGTAAATTAACATTAAGCCTTGTGAAAGGCTGTATGTTTGTGATCATTTAGTGACATATGAAGCTGATGTTTGAAACAAAGGCTAAAAGTGATGCCTGACAATTCAGTTACAGAGAAACAAACAAGTGGTATGCAACAGAAATACAGCATTGCAGTACTGAATATGAATGTGATGTACATTTGTGACCGTATATTTTATTTACATAGACAGTTATAATCTGGAAGTGGATTTATGAACCAAAGGAAAAGCTGGAAAGTATTGTCATCCTCATCTTTTGGCCACAGTCCCAGCTGCTAACTTTGCATGTATTTCTAGCCTTTCCAGTGTAACAATTTGCTGTTGGAGTCAAATTTAAGAAATGGAAAAGGAACAGATAACGTTTTACAGTAGGGATATGGCCAGAAGAAGCAAAAGAAAAAAGCCCTTCATCTCTTCTCATTATCAAATATAAATTCAGAGTAATTCCAGTTCAAAGTTAAGGAAGGGTAAAAGCTGCAGAAGAAAGAGATAAGGAGAAGAGGTCTTTCATATTGCTTAATTACAACGTACTGGCTTTCAGGCATTTTCAACTTTTTTTTTTTTTTAAAGTTATGGGTAATCTTAAATAAAAAAAAAGTTAATGCTGTATTCTCATGTTTAAGCCAAAAATCATTCTGCAATGTGATTCTTTTACTCCAATTGCTACTGCTTTTGTTTTGCAGCCTTACAGGAATAACTGAAAATTTATCTGATGTGAGGTTGGTGGATCAACTGTGCTTACTTACCTGAATTAAGTTTTCTTCTGAAAATCTTGCCCACTGATTTTAGTACCACTGCCACTAATTTTGATGGGAATAAGGAGGAGCCATATAATAAGGCATATGAAATTTAAAATAATTCCACACACTCATCAGGTTCAGTAGCACTGCTGAAGTTTAGCAGGAACTTCCCCTAGATGCTTCACAATTGCTCCTCTGCAACCGTAATATAATCATGATCTGAGAAGTTAAAAGGCCTGAGTCTAGAAACAGGGTCACAGTCACTGATATTCCGGTGTGCTATGAACAGGCAGTTTAGCTGATATATAACCTGGGTAATATGTCAGTGGCTGATTTTGTATGTGACTTTTTCCAGCTTCCTAATTAGGAAACTATGTTAGTTAACTGTATTTTACTTTTTTTTCCTTTTTAAATTGCTTTTTATTTTTGGAGACAACATTTTTACAGATCCCAGAGATCAGGTAATACAGAAAGAGTTGAAGGGTTTTTTTTTTTTATTTTTTTTTGGATTTCAACCTATCATATGGCTTATCAATATGGTGAAAACTTAGCAATTGCCTGCTGCCTAGGTGATTTACTACTCTGGCCACAAACTTCCACTACTGTCTCCTACAATGAGGAAAGATTTAATTCAGCAATGTATCTCTTCATGTCTCTTCCAGTCTGTCTCAGGGATACAGAAAAAGGAAAAAGGAGAAGTTTTGTATGTGGGCTAATTTATTTCATCCCGAGGGGAACAGAAAACGGCAGTATTTTTTTAAGCAATGCTGTGAAGTAGTTGTTCTTTTCTTGTAGTTCTCATGTTTAGCAAAAAGGAGTGACGGGCTTTCTTAGCTGCAAAGATCCACATAACACTAGCAAAACCTGAATAGGCAGTTATTGTATAGAAATTCTGTAGCAACCTGGCTGTACTTGGAATTTTAAGAGCCTTGCTTTGCTAAGTCATGCATTACTTTCCTGTTTACTACACATCAAGCAGAAATGCTGGTACTCAGCTTTTTTTTCCTTTCTCTTTTCTAAGTTTTATAGTCAAGCCTGAGTCTCTGAACTCTCAGTGTCCTGATTCTCACTCCACTGAAATCAATAACTTTTCTGTTGAGGTAGACGTGGGCTGGGTACTTAGTGCTGTGCTGTAGTGTGCCTTAACTACATCTCCGTTTCAGTCAGCTCTTGCCCCCTCTAGTGTTGGAACTCGGCCCCTGTTTCCCCTGAAGCCTGCAAGCAAGGTATGGCAAATGTAGCAGGACTTTGCATTTCATTAAATCCGACTCGTGCCCTTCAGAAGGTCACAGCCCCCAGCGATTCCTAGACTTCCTCAGTTCTTGTAAGAGTAATACTCGACTGTTACTGTCAAAGTTTACTCCTCTAATCACATACCATCAGCTCCAATTTTACCATCACCGTCCTTATCACCAGCAGCCAGAAGAGCCTTTGTTTCCTTGTCTGAGAGGTCTCTTCCATCAGGGGTAAAGCCCTTCAGTACAAACCTAAAGAAGAGGCATGGAAAAAAGGAAAGTTGTTTTTTTTCTCCCCAGAACAGTTTCACTTCATATTTATTTGAGATGTGATATGAGTTGGAATGCAAAGTTGTATCATCTGTTGTTGACATTCTTTAACATTCAGGAGCACTTTATTCTGAAACTGCACTTGACTGAAGAAGTATCTGCAAGGTATTGGTCATTCATGTGTTTCGGGGATTCTGCAATAAAAGTTACAACTAGCTGCCTCCAACACACTTTAGATCATATAATCAGCAAACAACTGATTATTGCACACCAAATACTAGCCAAGAGATTGAATTGTATGCTATTATTTAGTCTTGTAAAAAAAGAAAACAAGAAGGCAGACTCTTAAGGCAAGGTTATTTGAGAAAGGATGTATCTTTACTTACTTTAATTCTTCCTCTTCGATGAAGCCACTTCGATCTTTATCAAGAATATGGAAAACCTTCTTCACATCTTCCGGGCTTTTCTTCTTCAACCCTACCATCTCGAAAAACTTCTTGTAGTTAAAAGATTCTGCCGCTACAGGGGATGAAAAGCCAGGATTAGAAAAATCGTTGCAACATATACCACACCACACACCCACCCCCATGGTTTTCTTCCATCCTGCTGCGTGATCTACCCTGGGAGGCACAGTCGAGTCCAGCTGTGGTAGGAGCTGATGTACGTGCTGTAATTGTCCACGCTTCACAGGCGTTAATTGGAATAAACACAAGGGGAAAGGGACAGTGTCTCCGTTTTGCAGATGAGGAGCTGAGCTACAGAGGGACGGAGACTTGCCCAAGGTCACACAGGAAGTCAGTGACAGAGTTGGGAGCTGAAGTCTAACCTGCCTGGTCTTTTTCAGTGCCTTTGCCTTAAACCCTTTTTTTGCTAAGTTTTCCACTAAAACAGTCATCTGAGAGCGGACTCTTGACTATTAGATCGCTGTCACTTCCTCACATTTCCACCCCTGGGAAAAAAACCCAAGAACCCGCTCTTGCTCAACCACGGAGCCTAGCACTGCCGAGAAATGTTTTGGAGCACATGGCTGTTCCAGTTCCGTTTCGGTTTTCCCGAAGGCTTCCTAGAAATCAGCAGTGCATTTCGACCGCTGAAGGTACGTGCAGTGGTGGTTTGTAAGCTCAGAGACTGCGAGGGAGTGCTGTGCTGTGCTGCCTGCAGGACCTTGTGAGGCACGATCGCCGGGGGGGAACCCCACAGCCTGGAGCCCCTGAGATCGGAGCCGAGACAGTTTACCTGCTCCACCTCTCCCGTCCTTTAACCTCACCCGCTGTTGTCACACCCATGCAGCCTAACGGCTGTGGTGTGGGCTGGTAATCCGATAGTGACCTCCAAAACGTGCTGGGACCTTTTTTTTTTTTTTTTGGTTGTTTCCCCGCGCATCCTTATTCCCGCCGCAGCTTTTCCTATGACATAAAATTAAGGAGGCTCAGTCTTTCGAGATCTGCTTGACAGATCTACCATTAGTTGCTGCTAATTGCATCTGCGCCGGGACTTGGAGGTGGCCCTAGAACAATAGATGCTAATGAGAAAAAGCAGCTGCTGGATCGAGCTGAGCAGTTTGTCGGTCTCGTCGACCCTCCGGCCGCTGGGTTTAGCCGAGTTCGGCAGGTTTCGCGCTCCCGCCCGTTCGCGAAGGTCACGGCACAGCCGGGGGCAGCGGGGGGCTGCTCCCTGGGAGGTAATGGGCAAGGGGCGAGATAACGTGCACCCCGGAACACGGTTTCTGGCGTTTCTTTGAGAGCAACCTTAAACACCTGAGCCTCGGTAAACGCGCAGCGGGGGTTGCTGTCAGTTTAGGGATCGCGATGAATTAGAGGGGTAGGGAGCGTCTGAAAGCCGGAGGAGTCTGAGAGGGAAGCAGGGACCGCTGCAGTCCTGCAGAAAGCTGCTGCAGTGGAGCCGCGCACCTGCTTGCTCTACTGTTGCCTTCTGCTCCGTCCCGAAAAGCAAAGCCCACCCGGGGATTCCGCATAGGAAGTAAGGAAAGAGCCGTTTCCTATCTCCTAGGAACGAGCAACAGCAGCTCTGTAATACCTGAAACCGAATTTCCGGGGTGAGTGGGAAGCCGCCGACACCCGCGGCTGACTTCCCTATCCCACATCAAGATCCAATCCAGTCTGGTCTCCGAGGGGTTTGTTCCCTTTGACAGTATGTATCCTCTCAGTAGAAGCAAAGTCTGTCCGCAGTTCCTGCTTGCTTTCCTTTAGAATAAATATTTCACCTCTGTAATATGCAGGGCAACTTTGCTGAGGATGCAGCCCCGTACTTAATAAACCTGTCAGGCTTCCACTACACTTCAGAAAACACATCCTCATTTGATATTTTGTTTAGCCGGGTCCTCTAATCTTCCCCGAGCTTAAATAAATGCACTGCTACTCTAAGATGAAAGGACGAAAGGGGATGAAAAGAGGGGAAAGGAGAAAAAAAAAACCAAACCGCTCACCTGAAAAGGCTCCCACAGCCTTCTTGATATCCTCAGCGCTGAGCACGTCAGTCATAGCCATCCTGCAACTGTTTGAACAGGGAAGCAAGTGCGAAAAGATTAAAAAGTGCTTTTCTCATCATTTCTGCTCATATGACCAAAGCTGCAGTGCTGTGTGGGGATGGCACACCGGGAGAGGCTGGACCCATGCCAGCTCTCTAGCTCTGCGTGGAGAAGTGTCGTGGGCTGCTGCTCTCCAGTTTGCAGAGCAGCAAGCAGTCGGTCCACAGACGCGAAGGTTCGGCTAAAGAGAGGGCACGGGGGTGCCTTTGCGGGGACCGGCGTGGGGGAGGGCGTGAGTGGGGGGTCCCTCCCTTGGGAAGTTGGAGCCTAAGCCTTACTGGCACAGTGCCAGAGTCTGTCGTGATACCGGCTGGAGAAAGAGTTGTGCCAAGGTCAAGTTCTGGGGTGCGGTGGAAGAGCTAGTGGTGCAGGGACGAGCCTTGTCCTCTAGTAAGTCAGGAGGAGCTTTACCAGTTATATTCGGTGATGAGGAAGGAGCTGCAGCATATGCCACGCTTCAGGCGGCTCTTGAGGTCGGGAAGCAAATATAATGTAGCTTTGGAACATTTGCCTTACCGTTCAAACACTTTAAATGTCTTCCCCTTCTCCCTCCGCACTCCCCCCCACACCCCCCCTCCCCGTTCACACACATACTCCTTTTAGACCTCGTTTCTTTCGGGCCAATCCATATTAAGCATCATCATCGCTGAATTAATTATCACATCCCTGCGAATCCCACAGATTCCGTTTGTAATGCACAATATGCTGCAGAATCTTCTGCGATATGATATGGTGAAACGGGATGCGAGGTGACAACGTGCTCGTGTGGAGCTCCTGTGCAGTGGTGGGCTTCCCAGGCGGGACCGGGCACTTCCCGACATCGTAAAAAAAAAAAAAAAAAAAAAAAAAAAAAAAGATTTAGGAATAGTAGTGTAATTTGTAATTTTTAGGTTCTTGGTTGTTTGGGTTTTTTTTCTCTCCAAGAAACTGTGCCCATTTTTCACATGAAATATGGCAAGCAATCCAACGTGTTGGCAGGCTGGGCGGGAGCCAGGCTGGGTAGCCAAGGTTGGAGCCCAGTAGTAGGGCAGATCTCCGCAGGAGTGTTGGCACCTCTGCCAGGAGCGGTGGCCGGGGGACGCAGGGGCTGCGGTCGGGTACGGCCCGATCCCGCGGGCGCGGTGCGGCCCTGGAGGGGAGGCGGCTGCTGCGGGCACGGGGGGCTCCCTCAGCCGTGCCTCGGCGGTCCCAAAAGTACGGGCTCCCTCGGCGGCCCGAGTTCAGCTGTAACGGGTGAGTCATTAGCATGCCACAGCGCAGAAGGATGGAGGAGGAGGTGACACTGGGGTCCCCTTTTCCTTTTCTTTTTTAAACAGCGACTCGTCGTTGGAGGAGGGACTGTCGTTTTTCCCTCGTCGTTACTCCCCCACCCCCATCCCCCCAGTTTCCGCGTATTTCCTGAGATACAAGAGAGCCTTAGTTTTCTCCAAGGACAAGTAAGAAGGCGGGTGGGGGAGCCAAGTCCCTCTCCCCAGGCTGAGCGTACCTTCCCCAGACCCGCAGGGCGAGCGGGGCTGGGCGCCGGCCGCTGGCCCGAGGCAGCCCCGCAGGGGGCTCCGCGCACCCCCCGTGGGCGGCTCCGGCCCGGCTGCCCCCGTTCGGAGCTGGGAGCGGGGGGCGCCGTGGGGCCAGTGCTGCGGTTACTCGGGCTGTAGCGGAGTTCAGCTTGCAGAAGGGAGTTGAAAAAAGCCTTGTGTAGCATCGGTGAAAACCCGATCGTTAGGTCTGTTTTACGCTTGGGTTGAATGTGGACCCATCGATAGACAGCTGTTTACAAAAGAAATCGATGTGCCTGATCTTATGCAAGTGGCGCCCCGTTACTTTTCCCCAAAGGCAGAGGAGAGCCCCTCCGTGTTGCCAGCGCAGGCGCCTCCGGCCTGGCGGGGTGCGCCCGTCCGCTTCCCTGCTCGGCTAAATTCAGCATCGGTGCAGTCCGCAAAGGAGCTGGGCCTTAGTCCCCACAGTTCCTTTCATTTCTCACGAACTTTTTGCAAACCCGTTGTGGTGGTATCCTCGTTCTTGGAGCCACAGGGCCTCCTTTTAGGTCCCTACAAACAGCAACGCTCCTGACCGTCCGCCAGCGAGGATGCTCTCGTTGCGGGTGACTCGTGTTTCGGTGTCAGCCCCTCTCTGCTGACGAGGCAGAGCACATTTGGAAGGCTGCCCTCGGAGGTAACTCAAGCCGGTGGCTGGCAGGGGCGATGCGGCCGCCGGGCAGGTTAACGGGCCTCCCGCCGCCCGCCCGGGCGCGGTCCGTGCCGTGCGCCGGGGCGGCAGCGCGGCGGCTCCCCCGCATCCCCGGCGGTGCGCGGACCGCCCCTCTCCCCGCCGTCATCGGATCTCGTCCTGCTGCGAAGGCGAAACGTGAGAGGTGCCAGAAAAATGAGGCTTCGGGTCAGGTGGGGCCGTTGGTACAGCGCAAACAACATTTCCCCCCGCTTCCCGTGCCCTGCGGAGCCGAGGGGCCGTACCTGCCGTGGCCAGGAAAGTGACAGCAGCGACATGCAGGCTGACGAAGCGGACAGTTGGAGACCTAACGTGGAGGGGTGGCGGAGGCCCGTCTTTGATCTCATCAGTGCATCCGTTTTAAGGACAGCTAGCAAACTCCTAGAAGCTTTTAGCCACGAAGCTTTAGTCAACACTGTTATGTTATTCTCATATAAAAGGCGTTTCACGAGCTGGCAGTTTCACGCTCGACCCCTTCACCTTTTTCTCATCAGCCCTGCGAGTTGAATGACGCGTTTTTCTTTATGTCTGAGATTTTGCCAGTTTTCCTGCCCGAACTATTTGCAAAATCCACACCGTGGATTTCCGAGTTGTCTGCACAGAAGCTTTTGTATAGATCAACTCCCCCTTCCAGCAGCTCCAGAATGATGATATTCTTGCTAAGTAAACTATTTACGTTAAATAGAAACCAACCCGCCCCTGTCAAAAGCAAACAACTCAGGGAGAATTGAGTGATCAGCAAGAAGCCCCCACACCAAAAGCTGAAGCAGAAAGCTGGGGGTCCTTTGCAAAAAGGCTCACACATTTCCTTTATCTTCCTAATGACCACACCAAAGAGAGCAACTTCATCCCCTCGCTTACGGTCGTCTGTGCATAAAGAGAGCTGTCATTTCTGCCGGGTCTTTTGGAGGGGTTTTTCGCCTTCGGTTCACGACTGAGCTTTTCAGTAAATTCTGTTCACTGAGCCCTTGCTCACGTTCTCGTGCACTCCCACCCCTCCCTTTTTTGTTATTTCCATTTTCTCACTTTCTCTTCTCCTTTTCTCCTCATCTCCCCTCAATGACTTCACCTATTTTTGCCTTTTAATGGCCCTTTCTTCTCGTTTGGAGTCTTCTCTGCGGGAAGCCATTCCTCAGGATTTGGGAAATTTGCATCTCTGTCTCTGGGCTTTTGTTTGTGGCAGGGGGCCGGGGTCAGAGCGATGGGAGAGACCCTTATCTGCTTTCCTTCGGGCGAGGTCCCAGGGTTCCCGCCGGGAACGGGCGAAGCCATGTTTGCTGTGGAAGTTTGAACATTTTCTTGCTACTTACCTTTCGGATCTCTCCTAAGCACGCTTGGAAGGGGTGTTAGATATGGAGGTGGTCAAAAAGAGATGGAACCCGGGGTAGGAACCCCACTTATATAATCTCTCCTGCTCTTTCTATTTTTGGCAGGTGATACCCACTCCTCACTGGTATCAGATATTCAGGGATTTTGGTGGCGGTGTCACATTTATCTTTCCCTTAACTAATCAAGGAACACTATTAATAATCCTTGGCGCTCACCTTCCCTTGGCTGTGAAAACCCATTACCTCGGCAAACCGACGGTCCGCTTGAGACTTCATTGTCAAGGGGGGGCAGGCGGTGTGCGTGAGCTGCCTGGGGGCAAGTGGGCTTCCCTTTCATCTGGCCCGGGCGGCCCCGGGGAGGTGACGATGAATCAGGAGGTTCAGTTCGAGAGGTGGTACTCTGCTCAGAAGGAAGGGAATAGGGAGATGCAACCTCCTTAGAGTGAGGGGAAGCAAAGACATACTCAGGAGCTTGTCCTTTCCTCTCTTCAGCCGTGGCAGGTACTAAGAGAGAACAGCCCTAAACTGCCCCCTGCACCCAAAGCTGCCACATTCAGCTTTACCTCTGGGCCTTGAAGAAGGGCAGAAATGATTTTCCCTGAAGGCAATAGCAAATGCAATTCTGTAGTTCTGGTTGCTCATACTTAAAGGAGCATCCAAAATCTCCATTCTGGGCCCCACTGGGCAAGGTGCTGTAGTAGTCTGAAAAATTTACAACCTGAGCTTTTTTAGCAGAGGCAGGGCTTTGTAAATGAAGAGATACTACATATACAGTCATAATACCCTGACTGTAACTTTTTCAGCATATAAATTCTTTTTATGCTGAGTTGCTCATTCTGGGGAGAGACACCCTTGAAGACACCTCTATTTTTACTCGGTCAAGCAATAACAACAACAATAAATATGCCATTGAGACCCATTTGCCATTTGGTAATCCATCTGGGGACACTTTTCCTGGTATTTAATGTTTCTCTGGCAAGGGGGAACATTTTATAAAGAACTAGGAATCACATTTATCTGGAGTATATTTGTGAGTAAAAGAAAAATCTTTTATGTTTCAGGACTCAAACCCAACAGTTCTCAGGTTAAAAAGCAACCAAGGCTGTTGTGATACAACTGAAATTATCTTTTGGGAAAGGCAGGTGCTGCATACATGAGATTTGATTTTTCTAGCTTGATTAATTGATCCTAGAAGGGAGGAAAGAGAATCGAAGTATGTATGGAATAAGAATATTTTAAAATATTTCACTATCATTTTGATGCTGAGTTTTGTGACAAATTGGAAATTCTCCAGCAGCTTTAGACAATTTCTAAAGCAGAAGCTTTATTGAATCAAACATGAGAAAGGTTAATTAAATCATTTTAATCTTCTCTTATTTATTACACTTTCTGTAGTGGTTTTTGAATTTTCAGTGTGCTACAGTAGTAGGGGAAGTAATCTTACTTTTCAGGTAGCCTCCTTTATTTCTCACAAACACTGTGTCTGTGCCTTAGCTCAGAGCAGGTGAGACTTTGTATTTAATTACATGTGAGATAGCTGACTCTTGTGGGTCCAGATGTTTCAACCAACTGGTGTGTTGCCTTTGCAACAGTACGATTTGTGGGCTGCTGTTTGCTGAATTGAGTGATGTGGCGTTTCCATTACACTTTCACATATTATATACCCTTGATGTAGTACCAAGATTAGATTTTGGTTTAGAGATACCAGTATCTCATGGTTGTTAGCAGGATGCTCTATTTCCATTTGGTAGGTGGCAGAACAACGTTTCTCTTTTACCTTCTTTTGGCAGTTTAGAGAGGATAAGGAGTGAAGGACTCTTTTTGGTTGCTGGAGTGTGACTTCCATTTCTGTCTGCTCCATTGGAATGAGTGCATTTGTCCACTGGTGAAAGGAGAGCAAGTGCAGGGCTAGTCATTGTGGTTACTCTGTGTAATTCAGCCATGCAAAAGCAATCCTGATCAGTGGAAATCCTTTCTTATCCTTTTAGTTAGTTCCTACTGTTACTGATTAGTTAATAAGTTAAAATCGATTGATTCTATTTGATTAATTAATTGATTTTATAAAATCATTTAATAGAATTGAAATGTAGAAGGTTAAGGAAAAAATTATAGGAAACTTGCATCTACGCAATAAGAGACGTTATGGAATCTTTTGTACGTCTTGTACCAAGGCTAGAAGAAGGGCCTGGAACTATTGTAATAACTCTAGGGTTGGAAGGTTCCATTGTATTTAACCAGTCTTCTGTACGCAGAGGTGCATTGAAATGTCAGAATATGAGATTAATGGGAACTGGGGAGAGTCGACTGGAACAGCTTGTAGGTGCCTGCCAAGAAACTGTGAACTTTAGTAAAAGGTAATTCCGGCAGGGGGAGATCGCGACCACCGACTCATATACCACCTACCCAAATCGTACCCTAGACCCATTTCTAGACCTTTCTAAGCTTTGCTGCGCATAATCGGATATAGGAGGAGAGTATGTAAATGATTTACGGGAAATGTTATGATTATGTATGAATAATTAATGAATATGTATGAATAAGTTCTATATATGGAATCTGATTTTGGGACCTGGTGTGCATTGATCGTGAGAGGACTCGCTCACGCACCCGGCCGTCAATAAAGAAGTGTCTGCTTATCTACATCACATTGGTGTCGATAAGTTCTTCATTCCGAGATTTCGGTAACACTACTAAGGCTTGTTTACAAAGAGAGAAGCAGATCTGTAACCTCATTGGGCATATTGTGAAGTCTTTGTAACATGTCAGGTATGTGTTGGGAATTTTTTTTGTGGTAAGAAGAATGCAATCAATTCTAGGTTATTCACAGGAATCTGCCTGAAGCTGAAAGACATGAAGTACTGTGGCAACAGCATCACTGAGAGTTCGCCTATGTGAAATGGTAGAATTTAGGGAGGAAGTTTGTGTTAACTGCACTCATCAGTTTCAGTAACATGGTTACATATTTACTATCATCTCAATCGAGTTCATTCAGGAAAAGATTAGAACTAGGCTTCCCCTTTAGGATACATGTACACTGCAGAGTTAATGCATGTCATCCATTATAATTTCTTTTTCTCTTTCCCACCAGACATAAATAACTGTGATCTGAATAATAAGGGACTCCAGGTCCATATCAGCCAATGTATCCAAAGTTTTTGATGTAATCATCACAGTGCTAGCATAGCACTTTAAAAGGGAAGCTTGTTCTGTTGCTATCTCCCATGTCTAGTACATGTGTTGTGAGAAGCAACTTCAGTCTGCAGGGATACCAGTCAGCCACATTTCACTCACCCTGCATTTCTTTTCCTACTTATTTGCTAAAGAAGCCATATGACTTCCTTCATTTGAAAGTATTCTAAAATGTAGAGGTTTAAAAACCAAGAAATGTTTCTTGGTTGCCGGTTAGAATTTCTCTTACATGTTTTTATCTCATCAATATCTCATATAAGTCTCTGGATCAGCCTTCTTCCTCGCTGTCTTCTTGGTGCTTATGCCTTTCATTTGATTTTACAAAGCTGTAATATCCTTCAGTCCTTGGGTTAACCAAGCTATACAGAACTATTTATTTTATGTATTTTCTCACAAATCAGCCTCTTTAGACCTGCAATCATTTTTTCTTTGTTTTGGTATTCCTCTGGTTTTGTTGGCATCTTCCTGGTGTTGTGGTGCTCAGAATAACATGGAGTTACTTTGCTGTCTGAGCTTGTAAAATATTCTAAAGTATCTGATATTGTCTCCAACCTGTTACGTAAGACAAGAACGATAAAACAGGTTGAGTTTACTGAGTCCTAGACAGGTATACAATCTAGCACCCACCCACATTGCATTTAAATTTGGAAAGAAATCACAAAACAATTTAAAATCTTTAAAAAAATATTTTGTATGCCTGCAGCGTATTTTGGTTTAAAACTTCTTGAAGCATTTTATAGCCAATATTCATTATATAGAAACTCCTTCATTTTCTTCTAAGGCAAAGCTCAGTGCTGGTCTCACCTATGTTTAGATGCAGGATAGGAATCCTTACAATGGCAGTATTTTCTTTGGTATTTTCCCTGTAAGTTATAATGTAAGCGTACATGTCTTCCTCCTGCTCTTGCTATCAAACCTGCCCCTTCACACAAGGTCCTAGGTGTATTGTCCTCTTTCATCTTAGTTCTAAAAAAGCAAGAAATATCATATTGCTATCTTTTGCTGAAATGAGATGCCTGAGGTGCTCCATGTAACCATAAACCTTACAATACTGTGGTTCAGGATATCAAAAGTCTTTTGGAGAAGTAGGAGTAAATATGAGTTTTAATTAATACAACACATCTGGGAATTATTAGGAAGATGAAATGTCAATACCCACAGTAGAAGTTGTCCAGAATTTTAGGACAAACCTCTCCTGGCAAAAGAATGACTAAACCTTTCATGCTGGTGAGTACAGCTTGCAGCTTTTCCAAAATATACATTTACTTAGTAAAGAATGTAGCACCTATTAAAATTAGTCTGCCAAGGATAATGTGATGTTGAGAGCTTTTATTTGTTGGAGAGGAGAATGGACAAATTCATGGTCGAGAAATCCATTGAAAGTTACCAAAATCATACAGGCCACATCCAGCCTGAGAAGTTCCTGAGCTAAAGCGTTTGGGACTTGGAATAGGATTAGGGGAAAGTGTCATAATGTGTTTGCCTTGTGCTTACATTCTTCCAAAGGCTTCTGTCTATGTCCGCTGTTGGGGACAGGATACTGTGTTAGAAGACTAGAGGAAACTTGATTTGATCCAGTATGGTGGTTCATAACTTACTTTCCTCAGCGTAGTTTATAAGTGGAAGGATCAGGTGGACGGAATGTATATGAAAAATAAATCAGTTAAAAGAGTGACTCACAGTAGCCATTTAATTTTTTTAATTATTATTTTTTGCTAATATAAACCAGGAAACTTCATGTTTACTGGGACACTTTGCTTATATGCTGCTCTTGAGTTCCTATATGCCCTCTTTAGGCTGCATATGAGCATATTTGTTCAGAGATATATATATATATATATATTACACTACTACCCTGTGGCTGAAAACGTCAGTTGTTTTGTGTATACTAATTGTCATTTCCCTCTGCCAGATGGAGTATATCAGACTGGTTCAGGCCTTTTAGGTTCCATTACTTCTTCACAATCCATGCAATGGACAATTCTTTGGCTCGCCTGAAAGAAGTCTTTATTCCTAGGATCAAAGCTTAGTGGTTCCATTTTTACGTACAACTCCTCTGATAATTGGCTCAATAGCTGGAAATAGCGAATGGCTACAAGAGATACCCCAGAGACTGGAAGTAGGTCACTAATAGTCCATGCTACTAGTGGGCTTTGGGGACTCTCCAGCTTGTGTTGCAAATGGTGTGGAAAAGAAAGTGAAGTGTCTTGAGCAGTATCACCCAAAGGAATTAATATAAATGAAAACTAGCAATAGGTGTTTCTGTGCAAACCCCTGATGAGAGTTAGGCTTAGATGACCAAACAAGAAAAAAACTAGTGCTGAAAGAGTAGGTCTGTATATCATAACACCTCCTAGCAACTCTCAAATGGATATTTACAGCAGGAAAAAAAGCTGTTAGTCCCAGTGGGAAGCCTGACCCCAAGGTTAAGAGAATGGAAACAGCTGGTTTTCTTTACAACAGACACTTGTACCCACATAATTGACACTCTGGTGTTGTTCACACTGGGATGGATAAACCCATGTAATTATTACCACAGGGGTTATATTCCAGAAAAACTAGCACAGCAGAAACATGACTTCATTACTTATTCCCATTTATACTAGGCTGCTGGTAGGACAGCAGTCAAAGCATTTAGATCAGAGTAAACAGCTTTTGGGGAAATTTGACTTCAGTTTTAGCAGTTGGAATCCTGTGGTAACACAAATTTTGATAGTTATTCTTTAATGAATCTGTTGGTTTTTTTTTTCTTATGCTCTTAGGATTTGTTTCAGAGCTGTTAGTGCACAGTGAGATGGGTTTAAAAGTCAGAGGTTTGTAAAGGAGTGATGTATTTCTGGGTAAACAGTGAGTGGGAAGAATTTTATAGCAGTGATGCTCAAATGGCAAGTTAGGTCTTTTCCTGCCAACCTCCCAAATGGAAATTTCTGGCTGAGAAAGTCCATAACTAGTAGCAGAAAAGGAGCAGGGTTGTGTCAGCTGTTTATTGTCAATATTTCATTAGAAAACAATTCTTCCATTTACATGATTGGTAAATGAGATATCTTCTGAGGTTTAGGTCATGATCTGAATCCAGCCAAGGAGAATATCTGTAAATAAAAGTCATTATTCTGTAGTACTGTTTTCCCACTGATGAAATGAGTTTAACAGCCCAAGTCCAGTTGTTAATAAACAGATATACACAAAACAAATTTATTGGCACTAAAATGAATATTTCCATGTAGCTCGTGGCCTGAATCAGACCCAAATACTGAATTCTCCTGTACTTTCTCTTTCTCTCTTTAGTTGCCTGAAGGGAGGACTGCAGGAAGGAAACCTCTACTCTTGTTACCTATGCTAAACTTCTTAAGAGAATGGATGTTTTAGCTTGTCCAGAAGCATTCACTTCTGCTGTGTCTGGGCTTCTCTTAGGTAAATGTCAGATTGAAAATTTGAGGTTATCTTTTGTAATATCATCTTTTGTATCCTCTGTCTTCTGGAGAGATTTTTTACTAAAGAAAGACTCACTGGCATATTCCTAAGGGAAGTGATTTTCCCTGCCATTACCAGTGTACCACAACTTCTTACAATTCTCTTTTAGATATTCCTTCTTATGACCTTGTTCATAATCTTACGTATGGTAATGTGAAAAAGTTTATTCCTATAATTTAAAACATTATTTGCAAAAAAAATAGTTTTATTGGACTAACCCATGTTATAGAAACTTACATTATTTTTTTTTATATTCTGCACATCTGAATTTATGTTCATCATGAGCATATATTTTTTCCTTGGACGTTTTTACTGTTTCTCCTTCCTGAAAAGGTTCATGATGGTGCTCTCTTACATAAATCACCTTCTTGCAGGGCCTTCTTCCTCTCCTTTTAAAACTTTGTGAACATTCTCTGTGTCCATAGAAGAGATGTAATCTGGAAGTGGTTGTAATCTAGAAGTGGAGCATCAATGCATCATGTGGTACAGATGTGTGCAACAGCATTTTTAGCTCATGCTATGGTATTTTGACAGTTATTTATAAGAGGTAGTAGCTTCCAGGCCCTTTGAGTTTTGATCTTAGTGGGACACAGAAGCTGCTGTCTTGAAGATGAATGAGATATTTCAGTAAGCTGATCATTAATATCTTGCTTTTGGATGAAGCAGAGACTCACAAGATACAAGTGATGTGCTGATTCGCAGCATTTTACCTCTTTGAAATGGGTCATCTTTGCTATTTTTCTGCACTTATGTTGACATTTCTACCTTCTCATCTGGGAAAGAAAAAACAAGAAGCAGGGAATACTAAAAACCTCATTGATCTCTGAGGTAGCGTACCTCCATGTTGTCCATTAGTATCATCTGACTGTCTTGGGATTTATTTTTCCCACCACACTTTCTCCCATTAAAGGGCGTGTTGGGGTCTGCAGTGGGTCTGCAGATGAGTTAGTTGACTTTAAAGACTTAGTTGTGTACCTTTAAGACAGCCATAAATTGTCAGGTATGTAAACAGTATGTGAAGAACCAGAACTTAGAACTGCAGCATACGGGCACCTACAGCAACAGCAAATAGCAAACAAGAAGAATACAGAAAGCCTATCAGGGTCTGACACATGTACTATCTAAGATATATAAGCAATTTGTATAAACAATAAAGGCCATTTTGCCATTTTGTCAGAACCCAGCCACATAGACATAGTGTTTTTCAGTCCGCCTCGACTTGCATCACCACAAGGGTGGATAACTGAATCACCAACAAAGACTGCGCAGTAGTGGCACAAGAAATTGCATGCTATGTCCTCTCCTGGGATATTATCTTCCAAAATGGACCATCGTTTTCTGTTTTGTTGCTCCATATCTTGACTGTGAGAAGTATAGCTTGTGATAGCAGTTTTACTTGGGTGAAGCAAAGGGATCATCCCTTTCACAGAGAGGATCTGTTTGTTGCTTGACCTCTTCTTTGCTACTGGGTTCACCCTGTGGATTGCACAGAATGTTTGCTTTTCAGCCGGCCTTCTCTTACCTTTTCTTAATAGAGGTAGATTTTTTCTGATTATCAGTATTACTCATATTACTTTGAGGGTGACAGAGCACTGGAACAGGCTGCCCAGAGAGTCTGTGCAGTCTCCTTCCCTGGAGACATTCAAAACTTGCCTGGATGCAATCCTGTGCAACCTGCTGTAGGTGAACCTGCTTTAACAGAGGGGTTGGACTACTTGATCTCCAGAGGTCCCTTCCAACCCCAACCATTCTGTAACTTTGTGATAAGCATGTGTATTATAATAATGTTTAAAGCTGTAATCACAAGAGGTAGGTGAAGGAGAGTGGCTGTTCCTTCTCCCAGGAGAGGGAAGGTTTGCTGTTGCCCTGTGAGGGAGTGACAGATGATTTCTCTCTCAGGTTACACATTCTTTCAATCTTCTTCACCATTTCTTTCTAGCAATGAGGAGACAGATGCTACTGTAACAGCACAGGACTTGTGCGAAACCCTTACAAGGACCCTTTATTACTGCTAGGAGTGAAAACAAGTGACTTGCTTAGGCTTTCATCCTATTTTTAGAGAGGTTTACCTTTCTGAAGGACATATTTGATTCCCTTACATGACTTTGGCTAGTTTTCTGTTGACTTTTTTTCCCCTTTGTTTTAGTGTGATATGGGAGGATGAAGGTGGGAGAAAGCAAGCGTCTGTTTGTCTGAGCTGTTGTGTTGGAATTTGTTAACCTGACATTTTGTGTGCTGTGCTGTGCCCAATTCCCTTTCTAGCTGTTTCTAGTAGCCATGGGGATACAGACAGCAGAAATCACACTTCTCACACACAATTTCTCTCCTGGAAGAAAAAAAGAAAAGCTGGTGAAAATGACAGACAAATTATTTTGGAAACAGATCTTTGATGTGTCCTCAGAGTAAATGGTATGAAGTCTTTAGAGACAAAGTTTGTTTTTATTTCACCAGTTTACTGTAACCTGGTTTGCAAGAATTGCTTTTACATCCAGAGAGCTGTAGTCTTAACTTGGTTGTCTTTTTAGGACCTCAGCCATCTTCCACAGTTGTCACCGGGACTCTCTGGTGTTTTTAATGGAGATTTCACTAGGCCCCTCTTTTAGAACTTTTTACAGAAACAGCAGAGAGATAGGAATCAATTAGTGCCACTGAATAATTACTTTGTAGGGAGAAGGCCAATCTGTTAGGAATTTGACTGACACCATCAATCTGTGTGGGTACTGCTCTCATTAGATGTGACTTCTCAAAACTACTGATATTTTAGATTGCAATTACTGGCTTTCAGGTAAAAAATCTGTATCTTATGCCATTTGCTCTTAAGCATCCGTATTTTTTCTATCTTCTTTTTTCTTTTTAAGGAAGAGTACATACTGGACTGTCTCTTTTTATGTTTCAACTTGTGTGGGGTTTTTTGTTGGTTTTGTGGGGTTTTTTTGTGTGTGTGTAAGAATACCTAATTTTATCTCCTCTGACATAGAAGTACCATAGAAATTCACAGTTCTGGAATAGTAAGGAATTATCATACTTCGACATCAAAACTAACCAACTATTGATGTTGACATGCAAATTATTTAAGACACTGTGTATTTTACTACTCACTAAGAGCAGGAGTGAGAGCAAGAGGGATATCTGTTCTGATAATTACTTATGAGTGATTAAGAGAAGCAAACAAGGGAATGATTCATTATGTGAGGACAAAGACTGGGGAGCAGACACACATATACATACACACACGTACATGTGTGTGTATGTGAGAAAGAGATATATGTAGATAAATACCTTTTCATCAGGTATGTCAGTTGGAACAGATGTCTCAGGCATGCATGCAGCCTTAACCTAAGTGTGTGTGTACACACACTTTCTCCATATATAATATAGACATTTGTAGAGGAAGTATGTACCTGCATGCAAATTTATGCATGTGTATGCATGCACACACCTGGTATGGAGTTAAATGACAAATTGTTTCAATAGTTGAGTTCTTGGTCTTATCGAATCAGGGAAATTGTGGTGATCTTGAAAAATGTGTGGAAGCTTTGAGAAACCTTCAGAGAAAAGCATGGTTTTCCTACCTTTTTGTAAATGGAACATTTGGAGCTTTCTGCTCCACATCTCCTACCAGAAGTGCATCTGATACACTGTACGGGGATTTCAAAGTTTAATTTAGCTTAACTCTTGGCTGCAATCAACTGCTGATAAATTTAGTTGGGGTATTAGGGAACCTTAAAGACTAATAGCTCCTTAAAAGGAGCCTGAAGATGAGACAGCAAAACACAAACATCTGCTAAAGTCTCCCTTAGAATGGTAGCACACCATGCAGTCATAGTTTAGAGAAACAGGTTGTTTTTGGGCAAGAAAGGATTTTTGTTGATAAAGACACTTGGAGAAAGAAAACCAAATGTGTAAGTATTTAAGGGAGTTATTCCCTTTACAAAGTGAAGGAAAGGATATCCTGATTGGAATCAATAGCATGTAGCAAACACTTTTCTCCTGTAGTTCTAGATAGTTTGCTAGCCCATAAAAAAACTATTGTTAACTCCTTTTCCCCATTACATCTTTTTTATAGACTGTCATGTTTAGATAAAGTCTTTGCTCTTCTGTGGCAGAATTAATTCAAGTGTGAATTCTTAGAGCATGGCTACCACATCTTCTTAACACTGTCTGTGGATAGTAAAGTTGATGTGTTGTGCAGTACTTCATGTGTGCAGTCAGAAATGGAGACTCAAACCAAATCAATACAAGAAAACTCAGTCAGATATTTGGAGAATAGACTTACTAAAAATTACTAGAAGTTTCTTTTCCTAGACGGTTCTTTCTCACTTGTTTTTATACTGCATCACATTTTGTAGATCCAACTGTAACTATGGCCTTTCATAAGTATCGTACTTACATGTCTCCTAGTGAGAAACAATTACTGTGCCAAAGGCACTGTGATCTTGCACAGCCTTTTGCTTTAGGCTTTACTTTTAAATGATGAATAGTCCCTCTGAAGCCAAATTTGGAGCCTAAATCAGAATCCAGTAACTATATCATGCCTTTCTTTTTCTTTCCTTCTTCTGCTATCTCACAGTTACAGTTTTAGTTTTTCTGTTGCCTAAGGGCCCAAGAAAGGACTTGGGTGAGAAAAGGTTAAAAAGAAAAAAGTATTTGAATAATTAGTATTCAAACTAAGATGGAGTAATCATTTGATAAAATTTAAATCTGCTTAAAAAGAAATGTCCTTTCACACAGTGTTTAATTGTCTCGTGGGATTAGCAGCTGGATAGCTATTATTTCAGCAAAGAGTATATTGAGATTTGAAGAAGGGTTATATGTAAAAGTAGAGTATCTGCTGTTAGTCTGGCTAAATCTGATAGACTTTGAAAGCATAAGACAATCATCAGTGGGAGTAAGTATGTGAACTATTTTGCCAAGGCAAGTGTGTTTCGTATTGAAATTTTTTTTTCTGCAACATGGAAAGCACTGTTAGAAAGTATTCAAAGTAGGAATACATGTTTTCTCATAGTGAAAATATGGATTCAAGATTGAGAAAAACTAACCATTTTTCTAGTATGAAAATCTATGGTGGTCATAAACTCTTTGTATAGTTACATCATGGCATGGGTGGACTGGTAAGCATTATGTCTGGCATCCAAACATATGTCAACAGTGACTTTTCTGTAACTGAGAGCAAAATTACACTGAATTTTAAAATTATGTCTCAAAACTACCAATTGGACTTACATAGTTATGTGGTGAAAGTGTTATCTTCTGTGATTCTTGTTTTCTGAACCAGACGTTTGTAAAACTGCAGCCTTTCTGACTGGTCACTAGTAAACAGTCTTAAGAGTCCAATTTCAAGTTGTGTGATTTTTTCTTCATCCTTTTTTTCCCCCACTGTGTCAGATATATAGTCAGACATCCTAAGTTTCTATAACCATTTTATTTCTTACAGTAAGAATTCTGGTGTCTAAAGGCCACAGCGCTAACAACAATAAAGAGTCTGAGGGTAACAGGAGCCAAGCTACTAAGGCAAAAGAAAATCTGAAGAACTATATTTATTGCCAATAAAATCAATGCAGGCATAGTGCTTCTGTGGTGCATAAGTTTAGTCTCTTTCCTAATTTTCATGGTAGCCATATTCCCCTCCTCCCCCATTTCAAGCACTGAATATTTGATGTGTCAGGCAACATTACATGAAGGCTGCTCTAAGCTACTTTAGGCATCAAACTCTCCTGTTTATTCTACAAGAATCATTAATGCAGACCAGGCTTTCCCTGGGATTACCTGGCCAGCTTATGGGTTTCTTCATCATTCCAAAGCTTCCCCACACGCTCAGTAGATGTGTTGACAAGAGACAGCTGACAAAGCAGGAGCAGGCCAAAAGCCAAATAGTTGCTCTTTAGGGGAGGTGCTATGAAGAATTACTTTTCAACTCGAGATTTAGGACTAGAAGAATAAAGGGTGAGATAAGGATCAAAAAAAGACAAAAAAAGGTGGTGTGGAGAGGAAAGCAGGCTGAGGGGGAAGATGGGCTTGCAGAGGGATGAGTGCCACAAGGAGAAAGTGGTGAGGAGGGAGAAGTTGGTGTTCAAAGAGAAAAGAATTTGCAGGTGCAGGAGGTAGGTAGTATAAGCAAGGCACAGAGATCAGTTGATTGTTTCTTACTGGCAATCCAATCTGAGAATATCCACTGATATGATTTGCTATGAAGTTATTGAAGATAATGTTTAGATGTCTTGGTTTTAGGAGAACTTGTATTTCATAGGATCATAGAATCATAGAGTAGTTTGGGTTGGAAGAGACCTTAAAGATCATCTAGTTCCAACCCCCCTGCCATGGACGGGGACATCTTCCAGTAGACCACGTTGTTCAAAGCCCCATCCAACCTGGCCTTGAATACTTCCAGGGATGGGGCATCCACGACTTCTCTGGGCAACCTGTTCCAGTGTCTCACTACCCTCATTGTCAAGAATTTCTTCCTTATATCTAATCTAAATCTACCCTCTTTTAGTTTAAAACCATTACTTTTTTGTCCTATCGCTACAGACCCTACTAAAATGTCTGTCCTCATCTTTCTTATAAGCCCCCTTTAAATATTGAGAGACCATTATAAGATCTCCCTGGAGCCTTTTCCAGACTGAACAACCCCAGCTCTCTTAGCCTGTCTTCATGGGATGGGTGCTCCAGCCCTCTGATCATCTTTGTGGCCCTCCTCTGTACTCAATCCAACAGGTCCATGTCCTTCTTATGCTGGGGGACCCAGAGCTGAATGCAGTACTCCAGGTGGGGTCTCACAAGAGTGGAGTAGAGGGGAAGAATCACCTCCCTCAACCTGGTGGCCACGCTTCTGATGCAGCCCAGGATTCAGTTGGCTTTGTGGGCTGCAAGTGCACTTTACCACACCATGGTGAGCTTCTCATCTAGCAACAGCCCCAAGTCTTTCTCCTCAGAGCTGCTCTCTATCCATTCTCTGCCCAGCCTGTATTTGTGCTTGGGGTTGCCCTGATCCACATGCAGGACCTTGCACTTGGTCTTGTTGAACTTCATGAAGTTTGCACAGGACCACCTTTCAGGCCTGTCCAGGTCCCTCTGGATTGCATCCCTTCCCTCCAGCACACTGACCACACCACACAAATTAGTGTCATTGGCAAACTTGCTGAGGGTGCATTCGATCCCACTGTCCATGTCACTGACACAGATGTTGAACAGTGCTGGTCCCAGTAACCAGCTCCTGAGGAACGCCACTTGTCACTGGTGTCTACTTGGACATCAAGCAGAGCAACTTCTTGAATGTGACCATCCAGCTAATTCCTTATCCACTGGGTAGTCCATCTGTTTCCTCCCATTCCTGGTTTTTTTTCCCTTTTTATGCAGGAACTTTTGTTTTATGTACCAGTGTACCATGAACTGCCTGAAACGCTCACAGTTGCCAAATACATGTAAGATTTTAATTTAGGTCAAGCAGATTGTCTTGCATAAGGTGCCCAGTAACTCCGATGGAGACTTTGGTTAGCTGAGGACAGCATCTGGTATCTGAATATAGAACAAGGTTGGAAGGGGCCACTGGATGTCATCTATGCAATGTCTTGCTGAAAGCTGGGCTAATATAACAAATCAAGCTTGTCTAGTCACAGTGTGCAAATCTCCCCAGGTGGAGATCCCATAGCCTTTCTGGTCCCTTGCTCCAGTGTCATATTGTAATATTTTTTCTTATGTCCAAGGAGATTTTTCCCTTGTTGCAACTTGTGATTTTTGTCTCCTGTACTTGCATTGTCCACCTAGGAGAAGAGTCTAGCTACGTCTCCTCTTTAATCCCACTTTGTTCAGTTCAATTAGCAATTTGATCGCCCTTCCAGTCTTCTCTAAGCTAAACAAACCCATTTATTTCAGCCTTTCATCATATATCTTATGCTCCAGCCTTATTTGTCCTCTGTTGAACTCTATCCAGGTTGTCAATATTTCTCTTGCTTTAAGAGTACTGATAGTATTCCAGTTACAGCCTTATAAGCATTTAATTAAGAAGAAAAATAATTTGTCTTGACTTTCTGGCTACTGTTTTGCTAATGAAAAAAAAAAGAAAAAAGAAAAGGAGTGCATATATATATAAATAAAGGAGATAAACAATGAAGGTATTTGAAAAAAAGAGGAAAAAGCAAGGATTTGAGCAAAGCTCGGTCAGCAAAATTGCAAGTATCACGCAAGTATCATGGATCTGAAAGTGTAGTTGTGCTAGGCAATTGTGTTGTCAGGCAGTGGAAACAAGGTTCTGATCTATTAGCTTTTATAATGGAGGTGTCTTGGCAAGGAACATTGCCACCTCAGGACACCTGCAGATTTTTAGGTGCCAACAGAGTAGTATATCCCAGGCAGTGCCCTGGAGGGCAAGGGCAAGATTCTTGTTTTTTCAATCACTCCTAATTGTTGTGGTTTAACTCCAGCTGACACTGTACCACACAGCAGCTTGCTCACATACCCCCCCACCTCTCTGTGGGATGGGAACGAGAATCAGAAAAACAGTAGAACCTGTGGATTGAGGAGGTTGAGGTAAGAACAGCTTATTAATTGAAATAAAATACAATAATAGTAATAGTAGTAGTAATGACAAGGGAGACAACAAAAAGAAAGAGAGAAATAAACCACAAGAAAGACAAGTGATGCACAATACAATCGCTCACCACCCGCTGATCGATGCCCAGCCAGTCCCTGAGCAGCACATGGTGACTCCTGGCCAACTGTCCCCAGTTTATATACTCAGCTTGGCATTCTGTGGTATGGAATATCCCTTTGGCTAGCTCAGGTCTGCTGTCCTGGCTCTACTCCCTCCCAGTTTCTTGTGCACCTCCTCACTGTCAGAGCATGGGAAAGTGAAAAGTCCTTGTCTTAGGGTAAGCCCTGCTTAGTAACAACTAAACCATCAGCTTGTTATTGACATTATTCTCATACTAAATCCAAAACACAGCGCTGTACCAGCTACTAGGAAGAACATTAACTCTATCCCAGATGGAACCAGGACACTAATGTAAATCATCTTGGCTTATCTAAGACAGATAATTTATGGCCAGCCTGCTGGCTGGTCAGCTTCACGTCTGTCATAAATTAGATAGCTAGACACATGTGGGTCAAGTTTGGAAATGCGATGCATGTCTTTAGAGGAAGGATGGGTTCTTCCCAATCCTTTTTTTACATTTGATTGTTTCCACACAACCCTATTATTTCCTTTTATATTCCTCTTCTTGTCAGCTGTCCATTGTCCCTATTTTTCCTCTCATTCTCTTCTTTTTCTCCAGTGGAGCATGTTGATGGCTGTACCAGATCAGTATATGAACTTACCTGACTTTTATGCTTAATCTTTTTTCTACCCCACACCCCAGATAAGGAATAAAGGACTATGTTCCTCTTCCCAGTCTTTCCTTCCTTGTTCTCTCTGTGTAGGCACTTACTTCATGATGAAAGGAACTGCAAAGAAAGTTCTCTGGATGTCAAAGCTTGTGATGCTGTTGCAGCTGAACAACAGCAGAAGTCCCAGCTCTTCTCAAATTCTCAAGAAAGATTTTATTTGTTCTTAGATAAGTCTGTGGGCTATAATAGCACTTGCTGTACAGCAAGGCCTGGGATCCATTTTTTTTTAAGACCAGGTCTTTACTTAATACTGCTGGTCAACATAATTATAAGAGAAAAAGCATTAGTGAGGTGGATGCTGTACCAACCAAAGAAGTCTTTAGGCAGTGCAATTTATTTTCTTCTGGCATGAAGTGTTTGCAGTAGGAGACTTTATTGATATAATTCTGTTATCAAAGTTCTTTTTTTTTTTAATTTTTAACCTGTAGTTCCCTCACTGTCTATTGGTTCATACATTCAAGAGAAAGAAAAGTTGGCACTGAGAGAGGAGAGTGGTATAGAGTGTACCCCTTTTGGCATTATCAGCACCAGGGCAGAAGTCAGTAGTATCAAAAATGGGTCTGATTCCATACTTTTTTTACTGTGGAGAGTGATGATTCCTCTAAAAGGCTTCAGCAAAAATCGGTCGTTAGCTGGAAGCAAAGAGGGGTGTCTGACACAAAGGCTTTTCTAGTGAGTTAATGGGGATACATACATGTGGTTCAATCCCCTTTTGAGTATGATCAGGCCAGGTTTTGAAGGTTACTTGTCCATTCTCATTTTAGTAAACTGTCTCTGTAAGATGCAGAGATGTTAACCAAGGTGGGAAAAAAGTCACCAGTTTCTCTTTTAAATCCTTGATTATAACCTTGCAAAAATCACTTTTTATTCTGTCTCAGGGTAGTATTAAAAGAGCTTTTTGGCCAACAGCCTAATGTAGTATTAGAGCAGCCAGATAGAACCTAATATGGGAAAAAAAGGTGAAACCTTAAAGTGACTGAGCCCTTGTAATTGCTGGCAAATCCACTGGGCTGGTTTGTTGACAAACAGGATGGGGAGGGCTGGAGACAGATCCCTGGTAAACCTGAGAGCCAGAAATCAGCCAAACATCTTGGACAAGTTTGGAAGCTGTTTCGTGTTTCTTGTTTGGCTCATTTCCTTCTCCCTTCCCCCATTTCTCTGCGGCAGAAGCAGTGTTGAAGGGTGCGTACTCTGTCTGGCAGGCTGTTGGAGGAGTCTCTGGCCTCAAATTACACAGCATGAGAACTCTGTGCATAAAATTAGCAGCAGAGTTCTGTGTATTAGGTGCCAGGGAAAAATGTCACATTCAGCAGAACTCAGAGGCGAGAGGTGGAACAGAAAGAACTGGAACGGGACATCAGTCCCTCTACCTTTTGCTGTTTTGCAGTAGACACATCTGAGTGTCATAGCCAGCTGGCTTGGAGCAAAGATTATTTGGGTAATTTATAGATTTTTTAACATGTCTTAGTAACAGATATGTTTGATTTTTCTTCCCCTCGCCCCCCCCCCCCCCGCCCCGCCTTCACTTGCTCTTTTTCCTTTATTCTGAAGATTTCTTACTTTTTATATTTTCACAAGGAAATCACTTTTAACTCCTGAAGAAGTGCTATAGACATACAGTTTTCTGCCCTTCTTTCCACCTTCCTGGGGCCTGATTGCTGGTGAGAAACCCACTGTAATGGCACTACATTCAGCTTGTGCAACAGTTTATACAAGTTGTTTGTAGTGAAATCTGGAAAACAAAATAAACTGCTGGCAGACAGGTCAAAGGCATTAAAGCAGCTATTCAAGGACTGGATTCTTCAGATACTATCTCAGTAGCAGCTATCTCATTCAGAAAAACTGTTGCAGAAAAGGTCATGGTTTGAGGGTGTGTTATCACTTCTTCCTTACACCATAAAAGCAGTAAAGTCCTTGCCACACCAGTGTTAGATCACTCTAAAGCATACACGAGAGAGGCTGCATTAGCATCTGTATGCTGAGATGGAGTGCCAAAAGACATAAATGTACAGTTGCCTGAATTGTTTGGGTGTGTACATGGTACACATATACATTCAGTGTGTTGTCAGAATGTTCTTGTAAGACAAAGTTATCGAGCAGCAACACTGGTTTAATTTATTCTTCCCCATTTGTTCTCCATATTGATGCCTGTGCTGTGAGCTGGGCTGGGAAATTGATCCGTGGCTTAACAAAGTGTTTCTACAGCTGGGTTAGGGAGCGCACATATTTTGCAGCACAGCTTTGGATGTGCCATCCTGTGGGGCAGGAAAAGGCAAGAGCAGGTGAGGACAGGGAATTTCCTGAGCTGATACCATTGCCGTACACTCATTTCTTGAAACCACAACTTCAGAGCCTGCCATTACCTTGGCCTGGCTCAGATTACTGAAGCGATGTGCAAGCAGGACGGTGTATTCCTGGATTAGAGAGCCCCAGTTTCATTTCCTTGTTACGGTCCGTAGTAGGGCTGGCCCACTGGCTATTGCTGTTTAACATATGTGATAGTTTAGCAACTACATTCTTTTCTAAGGGTTTGGGAATCAGTTCTAAGGCCTGGCATCAGAGCATTACCAGCACATTTTTATATTGTTTTCAACTTGCACTGTAGGTGATTGTGAGTGCAGGTGGGTTGCTGAGGATAATGGTTGTGGTTCCTCACTTGTCACCTGTTTCCCAAAGAATTACACCTCTGTTGAGCACTTTTACTCCTCATTCTCCCCCCATGAGAAAAGTATTACTGCCAACCCCATTTTACAGATGGCAAAGGCATAAATAATCACAATGCGAGCCACTGGCTGAGCTGAATGCAGTTAATTGAGAGGTCTCTTATTTAGACCCGGCTTTGTGTAACGAGGCAGCCTCGGTCTACGGAGGTATGGGAGACACAAACTCCAGCCTTCTGCACTTGACATGGACAGATTGGCAGCTGTCTTGGGATCAGGTGGCTTATTGATACGGTAATTGGTGGGCTTATTCCACAAGTTTATCTTCCAAGGAATAAAGGCTTAAGTGACAAACAGCCAGTAGGTGAGGCAGCAGGTGAGACAGGCTGTAAGTATACACCGTGAGGAATACTGACAAAACAGAACTTTGAAAATTACGGGATCTTGATACTTACTGACTTTATATTTGCCACTTGCCTGCCTATTGTAATCTCTAGCCCCCTTGCCACTCAGTTTTACTAAGGAACATTGTCCCAATTTATGAACCATTAGAAAATGAGCCATAAACACTCTATAATGAGCAGACTGGATGTGTCTGCACCAGAAAATTGTGCTTTTTTGATGATACCAGTGTAGCTTAAGTAGTACATCTCCCCTAGGGTAAAGACAATTATACCAGCGTAAAAGTGCATTTCCAAATATAACTGAGTCCCGAATGCGAAGGTATCTTTATGCCAGTAATAACTAGGTCCACAGTAAGGCACAGATTTGTTTCCTTAACTTTAGGAACCTGAGGTGACAAAATTGGGAATATAGTTACTTGATAATTCATGTATATTCCAAGGAGACAGAGAAAACCTTCAGAGGGGGAGTTGGCCCAATTGAGGTCCGATTTATTGGCCAGTGGTGCCTGTCTCTTTTCACTGTCTGTTCAGACAACTTCCATCTATCTAAAGATGCCTGTCTAAAGTTTCTAAATGAAGTAAAAGGAATTTGGTCACAGAATTTCATCAAATGGATGGGGAAATTAAACTGTTAGGGGCAGCGCAGGATGGTTTGAATGCAGCACTGCACAAATTTTAGCAAATCCCAACCCTATTTTGAGATTTGGGAAAATTCAGTGAAAATTTGATTTTGAGTAATTTTGACAGGTCTTTTCAACTTGTTAACCAGATGAAGCAGATTTTTCTTTGTCTTGAGTAGCAATAACTCTGACATATTTTTGATTCTCAAGATGATGAGGAGACTAAAACACTCTCCTGCCACAAAGGCTCACTGCTGTCATGCACTTAAAACTAGATTTTAAGCTTCTGGAGGAATGGTTGTAGCCATAGGTCTCTCAGGAATTCTTGGATGGAGCTATCCTACTTTGTCTACAATGGCCAGTTACCAGATTTTGACACTGGTGTTGACTGGAGCATACAGGTCCACCTCCAGCCCACATCTGTCATACATAGTAGCAGTGGCAAGCACTGCCCTACTTCTTCCTTATTTGCCTCTTTTATTCTGGAAGTGATATGCTATCTGGATGAAGAAAGGTTCTCTTGCTGTTTCCGAGTTTCCATTTTTCTCGCTGAGCCTACTCTTGGGCATCAATACCCATCTAACCTCTGCAAGAACAAAAAGCCCTATTGCTCATCAAGGGGAAGTTACTACTGTTCTGGTAAGAATTCTTCCAACTCTTCCAATCTTAAGTGATCCTACCATATCAGAGAGAAATCCTGTTGTCTTGTTAAAAGATTTTAAAGGCAGAAGTTTTATGATAAAGGAAGAATTGTTTTCCACAGAGAGGGACATCATAATACTGCTTCTGGTATTGCTCTGCATAAGAAAAGCTGGTAAGATCTGGCTATGGCAACATGAGCTAACAAAACCTAGAACGATACTGTTGAATGCATCTTTCCAAAACAGCTGAAAATGACTAAAGAAAAAGCTCACTTTGGGGGGAATTTTTTCCTGCAATACTTATTTCTTGTTTTGCTCAAGCAATTGAGGTGCAAAAGCCAAGGTTCGGTTATGGGATTTTAGTTTAGGCTGATGTTTCTTTAATATTTGGCTCAGTAATGCCCTGTCATGTTGAGTGGTAATTTATTCTAGCAATGACACCATCAAATTCATTGTCAGGAACAGTGGTAGATGCTGACCTTTAAATTTCTTCAGTTGATGATGGATTGTTTAGTTGTGTTTATATCAGCAGGGCATGATCATAGTCTTTTTCTGCAAATGCCTACTACTTTCACCCTAAGAAAGCAGTCATGGAAACTGTGTCCAGATTTAAATCAAAGCAAATTTCCAAAGGTATATTTGTTCATACTCCTGCGCCTTTTTTTCCTCCCAACACAATGTGTGACAGAAGAATATCCATGCACTCAGCCAATATGAATAGAGCCATTATCTAATGAAGAATATAAACCCAATCAGCTCAACTTACCTCCTCTTTGTTTTTTTTCCAAGAAATTCAGAAAGATAGGACAACTTCAACAACGTTTTTTTTGAGTGCTTTGTTTTCATTTTCAGTTGTCCTGAAGCAGGTATTGAGGGTCTCATCATTTACCATTGGACCAACTGCCTTCTAAGGATTTTGTAGCACTACCTGCAAAAGAGCACTGAAAGTTACAAGGCAGATGTGAGTAGCTTATCTTACGTAATTTCTGTCAAAAAATTTTGCAAAGCTGTAATTCATTATTCATGTGCTATTGTAATAATGATAAGGAGTTTAGACATTAATGTATTTGAAAATAAATATTATAAAAGTGTATTAAAGCAGTCTGTAAAGCTGATAGTAACCGTAAAAGCAAAATCTGTATAAGTATGTAATATGAATGTAAAATGGAATATAGCCCCAAATCACTTTTCCAAAATCAGTGTTACTACTTGCAGCTCAGTCTCAAGCAGTCAGAGGAGAAAAGGCACTCAACTGGAATGATGTGTATGCTACAGAAACAAGTATTCCATGTATTCTTTGCAAACAATAGGTTGAATGAAGCTATCTTGCAAGCCAGATCTGCTGTATGTTTTTCTATTGGATATTTAGTTTCTTTGCAGTGATTGTTAAAATGTTATTTCCTTTACAGATTAATGTGTGATGAGACAAGACATCTTTTAAGAATATTATTCTTCACTTTATTCTGTCACTTAAATTTATTCTATGGTTGGTGATTGAACGTAACTATGCAGCACTTTCCAACATCAAGTCCATCAGAGAGAAGCTGTTATTCTAGAGCATACAGACATGCACAGCCAAAATGATCCAGTAGCAGCTGCCACCATAGTAGACATGACAGTAGGTAGACACTACACATATGTAGGAGTGTCATCAGAATTGACTTAACTGAGTATTTTTGCTGTGTTCCTTTGATTTAACTTTTGTTAGTGGTTCATGTTTCTTTAGTGATTTGGGATTACATTCCCATTTTTCATTGAATTTTCATGCTTGCTCTGGCTGTTTGGTTATAGCTGATACTCTCAGATTTCCAAGGTGCTATGTATCCTTATACAAGTATTTTCTAACAAGATGTGCATTAAACAGAAGGCCACAATTTCACAGCTCACAGGCGTACATGGCCAAAATAATACAGTAGATGGTGAACTCGAAAAGGTATGTAATGGTGTCAGCTCATGGTCATGATTCAGTCATCTGAGGATTTTCTTAGCAGTCTCCTTGAATTGATTTATTAGTATTTCTTGCACATGAACAAAAGTCAGTGCATAGCACCTTAATGACCGTGTGGCCCATGGCATATGGGTGAGTTTTCTCAAAACTGAGAGCTGACCATGTCAGCTGATGAAATTGCATACTTTCCTAGTACAGACATATCTCTTGACATGGGTATGTCATTATGGTATCAGTTTTGCAATGGGCATTTAATTCATTCATCAATAATAAAGCAATCTTTTGAGCAGAGAGAGAATGTGGGTTTGACTAGATTCAGTCCATTTCCTCTGCCCAAATATTAGCAATTGCTATTTTTACTGTTATAGTACAGTAGGAGAAGTTGAGAGAAAACACCTGGTAGTTGAGGCACTGATTTGGCACAGAAGAACATGGCAAAGCAGTGTTTCAAATCTTAGTATCTCACAACCTGGGTGAGCCCTCTGACCAATCAGCTATCCACTCCTCTGAGGCAGGAATATGCCTATCCATCAGAAAAGAAGGTCTTGATTTTGGTTTAGTTCAGAACAAGAAACTATTGCAGAATCAGAAACTTTCTTAGCAGGTTTAGCATTATTCCATCAGATTGGGATTATTACTGGCTATAATCTCTTGTAGAGAGTAGTGGAGTTGAGGAGCTGCTCTCACCTTGTTTTACTCATCTTACAGCAAAGCAGTTGCATAGAGAATTTGTCTGTGATGTTGCCTGTCGACTTGTTCTTGTAAACGCCATGTCTCCAGGTAAACAATGAACAAGTATTTTAGCATTGTATCATATCCTCTGACTCTTAAAAGATGTACCTACATTGTATCTAGTTTATCTTCCAAGAGACCTGAAAAGATTAGAATATTATTTTTATGAATTTCTTGTTAAAACTATTATATGCATCAAATATAAGCAGTTAGCTTAAAAGCACCCCTCCAGCCTTTCTGTTTCGCTTCCGTTAAAAGTTTGCACGGTTCTTGTGCTTTCCACAATCTTTTTGCACGTGTCAGGAAGGGTCCTCTGAATTTTCATGAGTTCATGTACATTGATATTGTGATTAAGAGTTCTAGTCAAGGTGATTTGTTTCTACTTCCTTCTGAATGTCAGGAGAAAGCAAAAGGATTGCAGTTAGAAAACTTGATAATTGTCTCTCACTCAAGGCAAAGGGAAGAGAATAATGAGCCTGATTTCAGGTTACATGAGGACTGTACACTTAGCAGGACTAATCAAGAAAATGGAATACACAGCAGAATGTGAAGGTCTGGGGAAATACTTACATCCGACATTGCCACTTAAAAATACTCTTCTAAATCTTCACGGGCAGCACAGTGTAGCAGATCACTCAGAAGATACAGTTCAGAATTTTGTAGCTTCTCCTGTCCCTTTTGAGCAAGAGACACTGTATCCCCTCTCCTATAGTGGTGCCTTCAATTATCCCCAGGAAATAGATGGGTGAAAAATTTGCTTCATTAATATGCAGTAAAATGCAGTTTACTCTCAAGGCTAGATGATTACAGTTGTAAACAGAGTTTTATTTTGAAGGATGCTGGTCGACTTTTGCTCTATTTGGTTAAGAAATGTTACGCTTGACAGCAGGAGGAGAAGGAACCAAATATATACTGAAGATGAAAATGAAAGAGTCAAAGACTGAAACAGGGAGGCAAAAATACTACACATAACAGCTTTTAACGAAGGCAGAGAAGCTATGCTGCAACTTATCTGCAGTGTTAGGAAATGACAGTTTCCTTGTGACTTTCTTAATTTTATTTTCTTCTTGAAAGATTGTCAACTGATGTTACACAAACACTATGTCACCCTCCTTTGTGTACAAGGCAGGACAGACAGGATTATCTTTGGGTGAGCCATTACCTTGTCTTTGTAGGTGACAAATGTGGATTTTTTTTGAGCACATAAAGCTGAAAAGATCTCTGCTCTTTCAAGGACTCATGTCTTACTTGCATTGATCCATCCTTCAAAGCTCATTTCCTAATCTCCTGTGCCTGATACCCTGGCACCTCTATGTTTCACAAGGTTGAATATCCTGACAATATTTTCTGCTTCCACTTGAAAATTTATTCTTTAGCTCCACCTCCTGGCTCTTGGTCCATGGCAAGGAGGATTCTCAGGAATCACAGAGCCTCAAGAAGGGATCAGCAGTATTCACCCTAGTTTACAAATGTTAGCGTAGAGGTGTATATGGGGACATTCTAGCTGGGGCGAAACAGAATTTTTTGAGACCACTCATACTGGTTTCCCATAGAGGCAGATTTTTTGGTGAAGAGGTGGACAAATGGAATATGTGGTTTATAGTTTCTGCTTTTTGTTCGGCTTTTGGTTTCTCAACTGTGGCAGTTTCGATACATGACAGACAACACAGAACAGTCTTTCTTTATGACTGTTTTTTCTCTAGCACTTCCTCAATCTCATGGGGGTGGGGAGGTACAGAAGAAATTGTCGGACACTGAAACATTAAAAAAAAGATCTTTGAGGCCTTGCAAAGGAGTCTTGGTTCACACACGGAGAATTGCTTTGACTGTATTCATCATATTCAAGCAGGAACTGCACAAGAAGTGGAGGAATAGAGCTCAGCCATCTGGATTTAAGAGGCTGAAAACCATGTCTCTTCCCCGACAGCTGCGAGAAAAGAGGTAATGTGTCTGTCCCTCCCCCTGCCTCCCCACAAGCCTCCATGTAACTGCAACGACCTGTTATTTTGCTTTGGATGCAAGCTTCTTTGAAGATTCTAAAAGGCTTCTTGTTATCAGAGCTATTAGGTTGCTCAGTGTGGAGCAGAGCATTTCTTAAATTGGAGTGGACTTTCTTTTTGTGGGGAATATTCAGCACTTAGGGCAATAGTGGGTCATTGTCCTCTTTACAGCTGTAAACAGTTTCCTTTTTACTGGGATTTGTGATATGAATGTTTGTGATGTGAATAATGATATCTTTTGATCTCCATAACCACATCCCTCTTCACTGTAAGTGGTAGTATTGACAGTGTTGTGGGTGATGCTGATTCATGTCATTCTCCTCATACAGGAAGCTATTGCAAGTCTTTGCATCATTACTTCAGCTTTCCAGATGGGCTACGCATTGTGGAGGTCCCTGCTTGGGATATTCTCCTAGCTGAATAAACTGAGCCAACTGCCATATTTTTTGTATTGTCAGAATATTTAACATTACATCAGCTTGGCATTTCTTAGATGATCCTTTTTTAAGTTTTTCTCTACCTCATTTGTTATCCTTTTTTCCTCACTATTGATCTTTTTTTTGCTTAAGTGTTAGTATGAATACCACTCTAACAACACCGAGTTCTAAGATTGACGTAAAGGTGAATTTGCCTTCTGTTTGTCAAAGATGTTATACCAAGGAGAAGGTCCCAGAAGAAAAAGCACCTGCCAATTCATGCTGTTTTGTTGTGTGGACAATATAGACAAGAAACATGAGAGTGTGGTCATATGGATGCTCTTTAGGTGTTCCACAGGGGTCCTTCCTTCTCTCTTTCTTCCAATCTGATACTTTCTAGGATCTGCAAAGCTTATTCTAACCTTGACCACTATTGTGTGTTCCTTCACACATTTTTGACATTTTCAAACAAGTACCTTTGTGCTTGCTTCAGGTTATCTGACTGGGAGGTCTCTCTGTAAATATTTGCTAGGCTACTCATTCTTTTTTCAAAGCCTCTTTAAAAGTCTGCTTTACTGTGATGTTTACAAAAAAGTGGTGGCACCGCTAGTCATGATATAGAACAATACTATGTCTTTGTTTCTTTCCTTTTTTTCTGTTTGTGCTTATTCTTCTGTTGGTTTATCTTAATGTAAAGGACTTAGTATGCATCTTACACATACAGTGTAAGGTTTTTAGGAATTAACTTTGTGCTGTCAGTTTCTACAGCACCTAGCACAAGCTCTTTTCTTAGAACTGTTTCTTATTCTCTACAGTAATGCAGTAATAATAGCAGCATAAATCATGATATATAATGATCTCCTTTGAATAAGAGATGCTGCTATAGAGTTATTATTGTAAGTCTACCAGATGCTTTAGGAAGGATTAAGAATGCACCCAGAGTTGATCACATTTCTCAGGGAAAGCTCACTAGCTCAATTGTTTCTTTTGTAGTCCTGCCACTCTCACAAGCCTGGGAATGATAGGGATGTTTTTCAGGCTTGCTGAATCTTCACAAAGGTCACTGACTTGTGCTGAACTTCTAGAAACTTGACATCTCAAGATCAGACATCTGGAGGAAAAGAACGACATCACGAGTTTCTAACTTTTTAGTTTTGACAGTAGATGATGTGATTTGCCTAACTGTCTTTGTTCTGTATGGCATAGAGACCTCCAAAGGCTAATGCTGGTATGAGTAACCTAAACCTTTTGTTCTTGCTTCACAGTGATTTTGACCAGCTTCCAGATGATGTACCTGTTTCAGCAAACATTGCAGATATTGAAGAGAAGAAAGGCTTTACTAATTATTATGTAAGAAGCGAGATCTATCCTGTCTCTATATGCCCTTATCTTTGATTAGTTTGGTTTTGGGAAACAAAATGCAGTTAATCTTGGGTAGCTGCTTTTTGGCATGAAGAATTCTGCGTGGAGAACTTTCCAGTGCTTCCTTTTTCTGGAATGGTGGTTAGTCTATCACAGATTTAGTCTAAAAATGTACTGTCTGGGTGAAATGTGACAGAGGTATCCTCTAACATTGCTTGTTTTCTAAATTCTTAGCTGATTTCTGATCTATTTCCTGTTAAGTGCTGTACCTTTGGTGAAGATAGTGGGAAAGGAATGCAAAGAAGGTAGAAGGGCAGGGTCTTGTCTTCCTTATTCCATGGTACTGGCAAGTTAGCATCTCCATCTCCACAGAAGGTAGCATATTAATAAGTCATGAAAGAGCACACAGGAATAGAAGAGTAGGGAAAAGCAGTATGAGGTTTTCTGAAGAGTGGTTTTGGATACGACCAGCTCAGTCTGACTCAGTATGCTGCTTTTGCTGGAGACATTGCTTATAAAACCTTCCCACTGCAGTATGCAGGTTTTACTCTGTTGTGGTTTGACCCCAACCAGCAACGAAGTACCACACAGCAGCTTGCTCACGTACTCCCCCCTGCCGCCCTGTAGGATGGGAAGAAGAATCAGAGAAAGGTAAAACTTGTAGGTTGAGATAAGAACAGTTTAGTAATTGAAATAGAGTAACATATACCACTATTACTACCACTGCTACTAATAATAGTAATGAAACGGGAGGTAACAGAGAGAGAGAGGAATAAAACCCAAGTGATGCACAATACAATCGCTCACCACCCGCTGATCGATGCCCAGCCAGTCCCTGAGCAGCACATGGTGACTCCTGGCCAACTGTCCCCAGTTTATATACTCAGCTTGGCATTCTGTGGTATGGAATATCCCTTTGGCTAGCTCAGGTCTGCTGTCCTGGCTCTACTCCCTCCCAGTTTCTTGTGCACCTCCTCACTGTCAGAGCATGGGGAAGTGAAAAGTCCTTGTCTTAGGGTAAGCCCTGCTTAGTAACAACTAAACCATCAGCTTGTTATTGACATTATTCTCATACTAAATCCAAAACACAGCGCTGTACCAGCTACTAGGAAGAACATTAACTCTATCCCAGATGAAGCTGGGATACTCTGGAGTATAGTGATGTTTGGTTGCTCTGTCTTTATGTTTGCTGAAAGATCTGGCTGCAATGTGACTCAGAGGTCAGTGCATGGAAATTGTGGGCTCCTTTAGAGCAAAGCAATTTTGGGAAGAAACAAGAAATAAGATAGTGGTTGGAAGAGGTCAGGCCGTAATTTCTGAAAGTCTGTACTTTAAAGTCAAAAAGAAGTATGAATGCCTTCAACTCTGAAAAGCAATTCATTTAGGTGTCTGTCTATAGATTTAGATGTCCAAAGCATCCTACTGTGAAATATTTGCATTTACCTCGCTAGTATGGTGGTTGTTTTTTTTTTTCACTGAGGGATGTTGTGTAAGCATAAAGTAGCATCTAGTCATTTCAGGTTTCCTTTTAAGATTATGAAATATAAAGCAGCCACAGGACATGACGCATGGGAAGGCTGGACCGACACTGTCTTGTGCTAACTTGTTTTCTAGTACCCGAGTCTGCAGATGCTTAACTGAAGGCCTTCTTTCCACTCTGCCCCTAAGACAATATTCCCACTACCAGAGCACTGATCTTATGTTCCTATTGTATGTGTCACTTTCATTTGGTAGGTGTTTATAAGTATGAACATCAGCCTGAATCCCCCTTCTCTGTTTCAGATGTTTGTCATTGAAGTAAAGGTTAAAGGTGGTGGCAGATACCTGATTTTCCGACGCTATCGTCAGTTCTATGCCCTGCATGCCAAACTAGAGGAGAGATATGGGGCAGAGAGCAAAAATAGCCCTTTTACCTGCACACTCCCCATATTGCCAGGTAAGCTGTCAGTACCAAATCTGTGCATGGTTAGCAGTTTTCTCAGCCTCAGGCTGTCCTAAGGCGTGCATCATAGGGATGCAGTTGTGACAAGGAACTAGTTCCCAGCTGTGGATGCTGGAGAAGTCAAGTTCCATTGGCAATCCCTCCACTTGTGGTAATGTTCATTTAGAAACCTAAAATCCTTTAGGAAATATGTATTTTCTTGGAGATCTTACTTTTTCCGGACTGCTTGATTTCTCTGACAGCCTTTTTTTTTTTTTTTTCTTCAGTAACTGTCACAATTTTTATATTTTCCAGGAAAAGTTTATGTTGGGGCCAAAAAGGAAATTGCTGAGAACAGGATTCCTATCCTAAATGTCTACATGAAGGTAAAAGTTAATTTTAAGGTAGAGATTGCACTGAGCACTGCAGATACTTACCCCTTGAAATCAGCTAAGAGAGACCGTACTGTTGAAGTCTTGGGTATCGGCTTCTCTCTGTATTCTTTTTCTGAAAGACGCAGTTTCCACACTGTGGGACAACCTGCAGTCCAGATCGTTCAGACTGTAGGATCTGCTGGAGTACACAGTTCATAAAGGCTTACTCTTTGCCTTCATATATAGATAGATATCTTTAAAAAAACACCAACCCAAGATGCATGAGGAAATGGTGAATCTCCAGATGTTGTGTGAATGTGGAGTTGGTACTTGCACTTAAGGGACTAGGAGAGTGGGGTGGGCTTCTGGGTATACTTGCTCTGCAGTGAAGACACAGCCAGTAACATCAAGGAGAGAAATTCTTTGTGTGCAGGTTAACCGAAGACCTAACTTTAAATCAGTAAAACTCTGAAGCACTGGCCAAGACTTCCAATACTTAAGCTTGTCTTTTTTCTACAGTCATTCATGTTCTGAAGTGAAACAAAAAGAACAATTTACTCATTCTGCAGTAAATCAGGCCCAAAAAGAGTGAAGCAATACATTGGCCAGTTCCAGGAGTAAACAAGAGAACTGTTCAGCTGTGTCCTGCTGAGCGAGAAGGGAGAGGAGGGAGATTTCTGGCAGTGATGAATATCTTTCATGATCCTGTAGGTCAGAGATGCATATTGGTTACATGTAAATAAATAGAGAATTGGTCTCTCCCACTGTTCTGCTCTGCTTCCTGCTTGCTTTCGGCACAGAACCTGCTCTGCCTACCCATTTGGGTGTTGATGGATGAAGAGGTACGGCTGTTCTTCTACCACTCAACCTTTGACAGTGAACAGGTACCTCACAGACTGAGACGTCTTCGCCCACGGACACGCCGAGTGTGAGTGATTGACATGTTTTTTCAGCATTGCTGGATGTAAGAGATGCTGTCCAGATTTGGGGGGAGAGAGAGATGAGGATCACCGCTGTGTTTCCCAAGTGAATCCATGAAGTCCTAATATGAGGATCTTTGTCACAGAGTGAACAGAGGGTATTTCTTCAGTAATCACAAATTTTTAAAGTGAATGTGATACTCACAGTAAAGGAAAATTCCAAAATAAGAGTATAGCTTGCTTTTAGAAAAATGCTGCTCAGATGTATCTGTTGATAATTCTTTAATGGTAGTATCTGTTATCATGCGCAGAATATACAGGCCAAGCTTAAGGACATAGGCTTGCACCACTGAGATCAATGTGAGTTCTGGCACTGAATTCAGTGAGAACTGGTTCAGACACTAAATGAAACTGAATACTTCATTTGTTCCTGTTCTTTGTCTAAACAGGGACCTGTCCTACACAGTAGCATTGACACCCCTTTGGAAAACTACTAAATAGACACCATACTTCATTACCCTTCAGACAAATTAATTCTCCTTTCAACAGAGCAAAGATGGACCTGCCTCCTTTTCACTTACCTCAAACAGTGCAAAAGCTGCATGTGTGTGTGCATTCCTGGATGTGTGTATGATGGCAGAGTTTGAACTGAACGCCATAAATGCTAGAAACAGGGATGCCCAGAAGGCAGAGTGGGGGAGCTGAGCAGTGCTGTGGAAGGGAGGTCCAGAATACTGTCTGTATTGAAAATTCCATCTGTTCTCAGCAGCAGACATCATCAGATGGCTGCTGCTCTGCACTGAAACTGAGAGGACTAGGGCAATGTTGTAACATCCATATTTATTTACTTCAGGGTTGAACACAGATTCTCATGCAGTTTCTTCAGTGATCTATGGCTTGCCTGCCTCTTAAGTAATGAAAATGCAGACATTGTACTACTGATCATGTAGTATTTTTGATGACTAGAAGGACATATTGTCCTCCCTGTTGTCTCCTTTCTTTGCAGTAAAAGCATTTCACCTCAAGTGCCTATTTTTGACCGCACAGCAACTCCACGGGCAGAGGTGAGTACTCTGCACAAGCTGTCATAGGACAGGAGATTAAAGACTGTTTTACTTTGGTATCTCATTGATCAGGTCATCTTTTCCAGTTAGAGCTTGGGGAAAGGAGGAAAAGCAAAACTGGCATGGGAAAGCAGTTGATTTTCACAACAGGGAATGAAACAAAGGATGGAAAGAAGTGTTCTGTTCCTCCTTTCTTGAGTAATAAGAAGGTCCATTGTGAACTCAGAATGGAAGGAGGTTCAAAACTGAGAGACATGTGCAGCTTACTGCCAAATGGTCCACATTTACATAGTGATACCCATAGATTAAATTTAAAACAAGTACAAGCTTCAATGTCATTGACTTCAGAATATGTTTTAAAGCTTTGCAGGTAAGGCATCTTACTATTTTCTGTAACGTAAGCGTTCTACTGAAAAGTGCCTATACTCTTGTCTTTTGCTGTGCATTGTTTTGGTATTAAGCACATGGAACTGCTTGTCTGAGCATGGTCTTGCTTCCTGGAACATGTGACTTTGCCATGTAAGATTAAAAAATAAAACAAGTTTTGAGTTTTTTTGTTTTTATTTTTTACACTAAGTATGGCAGGTCTTAGATCAGTCATATCTCTTGGGTTTTATCTATTAATTTATTAATATTGAATATAATTATGAAAACTTCAATAGATGAAAAAAGGCCTTTGAAAAAACTGTTAAGTAGACATATGAACTACTAGCACATCAGTAGTCATTGTCTTTATTTTTTATTAGGAGAACTTGGCATTAACAAGACCAGAAGAACCATCGCAACACAGAATAAAGAACACCTTTTCATTTGTGGTCCTCTGAGAGCATTTAAATGGCTACCGTGTTCTCTAAGGACAATGAGGGAGTTGTACATTTTTGATAACTAGGCCACTTCAGTTATTCAAGAGCAGCTTGTTAGGGTGGTAGCATGTGCTTACCTCCTTTTTTGTTCACCTGAAGGGGGCATCTAGGTCGCATTTTAACTACAAATCAATTTCCCAGACTTCCCCAAATCTCTCAGTTCAGCATACAGGCCTGAAAGCTAGATGTGAAAGTGACAGTTACCCTCAAATTAGGACACACTACTTCTGCAGTTTTTAGAGGCTGTGATACTTTGCAGCAAATCTGAAAGCTGTAAAGCTACAATCAGAAATAATACATATTTTTTCAGTTCTCAGGATTTCAAGTTTTCAAGCTGTCAAGTGTCTTCTGCTCTGTTGACTTACTTGCTCTTAAGTGTTTTCAACTTCTTTATTTCGCTGGTGCTCAGTGTACCGTCACTTAAGAATCCTAGCATGTATCTTTCTGAGAGCCAAGTTTATCCCAGTGCTTTCAGTACTTCTTCAAAGCATTTTAGTGTGTGCTGAGTAGAAGAAATTGTGAGAGCTGCAGACTACAGTCATATATATGACCTTACTCCAGAAATACATCTGTGATGACAAAGTGCATACTATTGTGCTGATATATGCTCTCACCTCAAGAACAGAACAGAAGGAAAGATCCACTTTCATAATTCTGTGAATTAATAATTTCAGTGTTATTACTTTCCTTAGGCACTGTTTGATTTTTCTGGAACCAATAAACTGGAACTCAGCTTCAAGAAGGGAGACTTGATCTATCTACTCAGCAGGGTAAACAAAGACTGGTTGGAGGTAAGACTGCAATAGCAGTACTGAATTATTAGCATACCCTGAAATGCATTAGCATAAAGGGTTTTCCTAGTCCTTGGGACCTGTCTCCTCCTTTCAAGGAGAAACTGTATCATAATCAGGTCTTACTGTTGAGAATAAATCCTTGACTCCAAGTTTGAAATTGTTTCTTTCCTTGATGGTTTTTAGCTTACAAATTTTATGCCCTCTAGACTTCAGTTTTCATTTGCAATTGCTTCTGCTGAAATGTTTCAAAATTCTTTGGAAGAGATTAGAACACAAAAAGACCACAGAATGGAGATGGAAACTCCGTTTCAGCATTTAATTGGTTTCTTGCCTCAGGGTGAGTTGCTTCATACCACAACACAGGTCAGCCTGATTAAAGAGAATTCAGGCAATGCAGCAAGGATATTTCTGAAAAAGGATGAGGAGAACATACTGTGTATTTGCTGATACGATATCTCTGCTTGCTCAAACACCACAGCCTTCCTTGGTAACCATCTGACTGTATTTTTTACACACAGTTTCACTCCCCCAACTTGTATTTGACTACGCAATTGTACAATCTTTTTGTAGGGATGCCATCAGGTCGCTTCCATAGCCTTTCTTTTCTTGATCATAGTAGAAAAATTCTTACTGTTGATTCCATGGAAATTAATTGAATTCCAGAACTTACCGTATGTGGCCAAAAAGGCATGATATCCTTCATTCTAACACTTCCTGTCATTCCAGGGAACAGCTGATGATGCCACTGGGATTTTCCCATGTGCTTTTGTGAAGATCATAAAAGATTTACCACAGCAGGAAGACACAGTTAATAAAGTTCGCTGTTATTACCATGATGAGACTGTGACCACTATCAGGTAATAATACAGTCTTCCAGTTTACTACTGAAGAAATGCTGACAATTCTCTTTTCATGATATGTAATGGTAAGATTTGTTCTTGTTACAGGGATATCTCAGTGGAAGAGGATCTAAGCAGCATTCCACCATTCAAAGATCTCATGGAATTGATGAGGTACAATGCAAGTAGTTATATATCATTTAAAGATTTGTCAAGTTCCTTTCAGTCCTAGATTTTCCACATTCTACTTGGGAAATACTTTTCAAGTGTCCTGAAGAAGTTGTACTTTGACTTGTCACAGGGCCACCTGTGCAGATACTAGTTTGTCTTGGGGTTGTCAGTAAGTATGGAATGCCACACACTTTGATTATGCTGGGTAAAAGTTTCCATTTCTTGTTCTAAGTTCAGAGCCATACTCCCATACAAGGATCTTTTGTCTAATATACTTCTTCAGGATGCAGGACATTGCCTTCTAATACCTGTTAAAGCAGTCTTAAATGAGATTAATCTAGTGTTGAACACCAAAACATTAGAATATCAAATATTAGTAACAGAACACCTGTGCTAATATTCTTCCATTCCTTAACCTGTCCTCCCCTCAAAATAGCAGCCATAAACAGCCAAAAGTGGGTAGTAACAACTGTCAGCTCCTCTGTATGGGAATTTTATCAAACTCACAGATTAACTGTGCCATGCATGTGATGTCACTGGAAGTGGTTCTTGGTTCTGACAGATTTCTTAGCTTAGACACAACAAAGCATGAATGAGGCTGTATGATTTCTAGTACTAGTGGTATCAAGAATGCCAGGACAGCCAAGGCTTTGTGTGGCTTTTAGCAGAGTGAATTATATTGCCAGTATATTGTTCAGAATGCAGAACATCCTAGGCATTCCTTGATTTCTGGGGATCAATCAATTTCTTTTCTAACAGGCGTGAGTTTGACCAAGATGACATTGTTTTGAATTACCGGGACCTTGACGGTGATCTGATCCGGTTGCTCTCTGATCAGGATGTTGAACTGATGGTGTCTCAGAGCAGGAGAAGGCCCTCTGAGCAGCGTTTCTTCCCTTGGAAGTTGCACATCACTCACAAAGATGACTTGGGTGTCTACAGCACTAGTCCAGCAATAGGTGCTACGCAAACAGTAGGAGCAACATAAGTGCTGTATAGAGATGTTCCCATAGGTAGCTATACAGTCCTTCCGTAATCCCTCTCTGCAGACAGTTTCCTTGAACAAGCCTTTGAAGTAAGCTTGAAAAGAGTAATTTTTAGTAATATATTACTTTTCAATGTAAAATCTGTACTTAGTTAGCTTCTTCAGCATTTTGGCATTGCTCTGTAATAGAAATGTACACAGAGACCAGAGAAAGTGAAGAACAGAGAAATAAAATTACTGTCCATATTCACAAAGTAAGTCAGTGTTAGCCTGCAGTAGAGGTTTAGTGCCCTGAGCCCCAAGACCTGCTCTAATCTCTATTCTTACTCCCAGAGCTAATTATTTGTCTTCATAAGCTTTTGTCCTAGACTGCCATAATTTTCTTGTCACTTGCTGATATGAAGGCTTGTGTGCCAGTGCTTATGAATGCGTAATTATTTCTGTCACATTTGCATCTGGCTGGGCATTCAGAGTTTGTTCTGGAAGCACCAAGAAAACTTTTTCATGTTTCCATGAAGAAATTGCAGGCCACCTTTGCTTTCTTCTTTTCACTGACCAATATTTTGAATTCTGTGAATTGAACCTAGTACACCTATGGTGTTCCTCATAGATATTTTTGTAGTTGTACAGACTACTTATTTCTGCATTCTAGGAAAATGTGTATGATGCCTATTCAAACAGCAATTTCTTCTCTATCTTCTGCTTTCTGATACCTCATTGCAAGATAGAACTAATAAAAAATTACTGTATCATATTCTTCAAGAAATAAAGTTGCAAATGAGTTTATTTTATCAGTTTCTATTCAAAAGGTTTTTCGGGGGGGGAGAATGAAATAATTCTGTGCTTTTCTTTTTTTTTTTTTTGTGAAAGTGAGATAATTTTGAAGAAGAGTTTGAATATTACCTATTCAGCTTTCCTTAAGGCGGAATTCATTATTGAAGAAAAGCATGTCTTGCAATAGTTTATTTAATGATCATGCAATTAAAATATTTTCTTCTTGAACAAATTTACTGCAGCTTGTAGAAATTACCAGTTATGTATATTTTACATAAATTGTTTGATATCTAAAATACTGTATTTTAAAACCACCATGTGGTTATGGTGTTAAAAAGATGCCACCAAGTATAAATGTAACCACAAAAAAAAAAAATTAGAAGAGTTTTCAGACATCATGCTTTGGATTCAGCTGTTAGTCTCTGTGGCATTAAACTACAATTCCTCATTCAAAAAAATCTTTGTCCTTGACCTGCTGCTAAAATTTGTACAGGCAAAAGGGAAGATTAGCAAGCATCTGAAGGTACTAATAAACAGTTAACTAACAAGAATAACTAACCTGCACCTCCCAAAACTGGCAAAATAATGTTTTCTCTTTTTCCTAGATGTTACCTGTAATGCTGTCAGGTAACAAGATCTTCAACAGCAACAAAAGTTTTTAAGGTGACTTACCCTTTAAACTTTTTTTTCTTCCTGCTATGTATACATAAACTTATTTATATAGATAAGCTATAATATTCTATTATTTGTAGCCCTGCATTTATGCATAGAAGTATATTGGAAATAAAGGAAAGGGTTTATATTTAGAGATAAGCATATAGTTTGCTATATTGGGATGCATAAATCATTTCTTCCTTGACACTTCAAGTGCATAGTTCTAGCAGTATACCAGTCCTGTGCAGACTTGTATGAAAAAATGCACTCTCCAAAGAGTTGTAAGATGTGCTACAGGCCATATCTGCTGTCCAGGTACCTGAAGAATCCATGCATATTACATTGCAGAGGTAGATAACATTTATTCAGAAGAGACACACTTTATGTGTTCCTTTTTCGCAACTATGGAAGGTTTTAGTTGATGTCGTTTTACTAAAATGTTACAAAATGTAACTTCCCACTTCTAAGTCATTGTAGCAATGCAGTTTGGGAAGGAGATGAAGCAATATGCAATGATAATGTTGGTATTCTGACCCCTTGTCCTATGTTAGAGAGTGCATTGTAAATTTGAAACCTAAAAGTGGCATGCACGGCCTGCAAAGCTTCTGGTGTGCAGGATCCTGGTGTGCAGGATTACTCATTACCTGTTCCTGGAGTTCAGCTGAGCAAATAACATCTGAAGATTTTCGCTGACTGCCAGATCCCATGAGGTATGTAACCAGCAGCTCAGCCAGTCTGAAGATGGAGGAGCTGTTTGCGTGAGCAAGGGAGGGAAAATGTCTGCTGGGAAACAAGAAACCTCTTTTCTAAGGGTAGGGGGAGAAGATACATAAACTTACTGCCCTCTGGAAATCAAAGCAGGAGAATTCTTTTCTGCCCATATACTTTAATGCAAAGTAAATTCTGACCATCCAGCAAAGCTGCATATTGCCCTCATCTGCAGGCTTGATATGCACACCTCCTGATAGTCCCAATGATTTGTCCCACACAATTTCTTCAGATACTTTCATATTCTCCTGCTTGCTCTCCACATTTCCCTTATTCATAAGCTACATTTTGTTCCTTGTATATTGATGCGGTTCTTGTAAGAGCCCAACTGTGCTACCTGTGGTTTAGGTCAGTACTATAGGGATTTAGAGAAGGTGTAGTAGCAGTGTAGGACAGACAGACTCTGGCAGTTACATTCTGTATCTGGGGACTCATCTTAGTCCCCTGTAGTTTACTCCTGAGACTGCAGACCTTGAATTTGTCTTTCCCTTATGGCTACTTAACTTTCCTATAGATCTTACTAATGATGGCTACTGTGTTAAGCTTTAAAGCTGGATTTAAAACAGTGACCTGCCTTGGATGTAGGATAATTTCAGATCAACTCTTCCCACCAGTTTTCTTTTTTTCCCCCTCTATGTACTATAATACTCATAATGTATTATTAATTGTTGTTGAATAGATAAAACTTACTTTTTAGAATACCACTGAAAGGATTACACAGGTAAAGGTAGTTCTCCCGCTGTCTGTCCCCCATCCCCTGTGTCTGTCCCCGCCCCCCATATATGTGCAAATAAACATAAAGTACAAAATGATCCCTGCCTTGAAGATTGCCTAGCCTAGAGTAAATCAAGAAACATCACTGGAGTAAAAAACAGAAGTCTGTCTTAGTCTTTCTCACTTCTGCTGCAGTCAGTCCTCTTTTTTCTGAAAATACATTAGTCGCATGATCTGGTAATTGTTAACACTGCAGACTGGCAATGACAAACTTCTTTCCTGTCTTCCCAGTTAACCAGTCCCATCTAAGTGGGTGCTTTGGAGGCTAATATAGGAAGTACAGACTTCCTATTTCACAGGCAATTACACAGACTTTCCTTGAAAGGGCGCGGTTATCATCTTTGAAAGTGCCATTTGGGGTGCATAAAAGATATAGCAGTTATTCTGAAGACTTGCTCGCCAAGAAAATCCTGTGTTTGTTTTATATCTTCTGTCTCCAGCTCTAGGGAAGTGTGGTTTTGCTGGGTTTTGTATCAGTGGTTTCTGATGCTGTGGGGGGAGGCTGGACAGGGAGGGTCACCCATCAAGTTGAAGTCATTTGCCTCACAGACAGCTCTGGATCCAGGTAAGGAAACTTCTTTCTCTTTGGGGAAAACAAAATGGCACAGTCTGCCTTCATACAAAGGTTTGTGAGTCATTAAGGTGTTCCTTAACTGAAATGTTTATTCAGGGGCTCAGCCAGCTCTTTCTGGTATAAGGAAGTGTTCAGAAATCTGAAAGTCAGTAGGAATTGAAAAGTTTTTTCCATGCTCCCCTAAAGTAGAAAAGAGTCTCAGCTCTGTAACATACTTGAGTAGGTGAATTTATTATACTTTTGAGAGGGCAATGAGAGATGGTCAAAAGGACTTGAATACCAGTATTGAACAATGTGGTCCATGGTCTTTGAACCACTCAATCTACTCTCATTTTCAGCAATCACACACACACAAAAAGAAATAGTTTCTCTAGTATTATTTCTACAATTTGCAACTTGTTTGGGGAGCATCTGGTGAAGCAGCACATTGAAGAGAAATCTGAAAGTGAATGAATATAGAAATTCAACGCCTGTAGCTCCCAGGAGCTGCTGGGTTGGAGATCATAGTTTTAAGGAAAGGTGAAAACAGAACACTATTGCCATTCATTAGGAAGGCTTTGAGCATGAAGAGCAGAAGGTTGAATGAATTTGAAGGCTGAGTTATCTTCACAGATTAGGATTGTTTCTTGTTGCTACTCAGCTGGAAGAATCCCTGCACTCCCTTGGAAATGTGCGTTTACTTCTTCATTCTTTGCTCATATCGCAAGCTCACACAATAAGAAGACATGGATTTTGTCCTACAATAAATATTTGGTAGATGTTCTTTCTGAATAGCAGGCCAACACAAAGCCTAAAGAAGTTCCCTAATTCAGTTTTACTTCTTTTTATAGGAAATGAAAACGAGAAGCTCCACCTAAGCAGAGCAAGAGAGTAGCCAGTGGGCAATGAAAACAATTGTTGTCTGAATTAGAATCAAGCTTGCGTGCAAAGAACTGTATGAACATGAAAGAGATTTTAACCCTTCTGCTGAATCTGTATTTGGTCTTCAGTGTCCAAGCCATTCGAGGTGAGTTTCAAATCTATGTTCTCTTTTATCCTTCCGTTATTGCCTTTCTTTTTGTGTCTGTCATCTTCTTTCAGCTAATGCTCTTCCTCATTTTCTGCTTGCTTTTCTGCTTCCTTCTGCCACCATCTTCTATGCTGTAGGAGAACAGACATCTTGATCACAATCAGTGTGTAGCAGAAGCATGTGCAGACGAATCAGTTGTATGTTGGTGGTATGGACAAGTGAAATACTGGACAAATGGATGAGAAGAACAAGCTGACTGGTTAATGAGTGAATAGGAAGGAGGAATAGGGCGTGATAGTTAGTAGAAACAGGAAAATGACAGGCTGCATGATGCAGACGGTAGTGGACAGGAGCAGAGACAAGTGGACAGACACAAGGAGGGGGGGGCTACCAACAACAGCTTCCAAATGCCCTGATTTTCCTCTTGTGGAATTGCTGACAGATAAAAAAGACCCTCTGCCATATCCATTGCTTGTGTTTCTGAGTTTAATCTCTTTCCTCTTCTGATGCAATGACAGCTCCTTTTCTTTCTTCCCTTCCCTTCCCTTCCCTTCCCTTCCCTTCCCTTCCCTTCCCTTCCCTTCCCTTCCCTTCCCTTCCCTTCCCTTCCCTTCCCTTCCCTTCCCTTCCCTTCCCTTCCCTTCCCTTCCCTTCCCTTCCCTTCCCTTCCCTTCCCTTCCCTTCCCTTCCCTTCCCTTCCCTTCCCTTCCCTTCCCTTCCCTTCCCTTCCCTTCCCTTCCCTTCCCTTCCCTTCCCTTCCCTTCCCTTCCCTTCCCTTCCCTTCCCTTCCCTTCCCTTCCCTTCCCTTCCTCCCCTCCCCTCCCCTCCCCCTAATTTGATTTATCAGAGCTGGGAATGGGAAGTATCTCCTTGGATCACCCAGTGCAGCATGTCTGCATCAAGACATGATGCAGATGGTAGTGGACAGGAGCAGAGACAAGTAGCTCCTGTAGCCATCCTAAACATACCACAGTAAGAGAGCTGTCAGAAGGTGTGCCTCACGGACATCTACCTTTTCCAAGACAGATGCCAATGCCTGATGTCTGTGGTAGCTGGGGCAGTTATGCTGCCTGGCCCAGTGTCAGCTGCAGGACATCTTGCTTTGAGATCTCTGCAGGAAAATGTATTACAGTGTAGGTCGGACTGATCTCTTCACATTTTGAGCCTTAGCTTACCTTCAGACCATCCCTTTCTATGCAGGATGCTCTATTTTCTGGTTATGCAAGGAACTCTGTAGAACTGACTTTGCGCTGATTTTCCAGTAGAAGATCAAAGTAAGGTCCCTGTTATATTTGCTAGCTAAGGCACCATGATAATTTTCTGGTGTTTTTTACCTGTGAAAAGCCCCCTCAAACAAGCTGATAGTAGTGCTCATCAAGAAAAATTAGAGAGAGCACACTCATGTTTGCATAGTCATCTCTGTCGTCTGAAGGTCATATCCCAATCCTGCAGCACAGATATTACCTTCAGAGAAAATGAAAAAAGAGAAGGAAGCAACTTGCTTTGTAGTGTATGTACCAGGATCAGCATGTATTTTCCCACGTCACAGTTGTGAGGTTAAAAAAAAAAAAAGTTGTCCCTGATGAGAGGTCTGGCCATTTCTGGGTCATAAATCTAATTCCAACAAATTAGTTCGGGCATTCTTCTGAGTCATAACAAGATTCTTCCCAGAGCATCTCACTCCTAAATATACCTTTCCACTGTCATAACCTTTACTAGGAGGTTAGTGGCAAAGAAGTCCCATACAGCAGCACACAAAGGTGAGATGATCACCATATGCCTGCTGACCAAGGTATCTACTAATCCCTGGAAACTATCAGTGCTTGAGAATTGATACCTTGGCTAGAATTATGTGCCTTGCAGGCACAAAAGTCTCACTTCATTGTTGTAGCTTGGTTTGGGCACTTGTGTATCGTGGAAATGCACAGGAGGGCCATAACTACATATTTTCAAGAAAAGTAATTTTCTGGTGCCATGAGGAGAACATTGTTAACAGTGCCTTCCCTGTTCTGCTGGCAGAATCACTGTACCTCCTGATATATCTCACTATTTCTAATCACTATGTGGTTTTTTGCTTGAATTCCTTTCTCAGAGAGTATCCCTATGAAAAGCTTGAGCTGCTACAATGACTACAACTCACAGGTGACCTGCACATGGATGGAGCATTCAGAGGCTCATGCGCTCGTTGGTATGACTCTTTATCAAAGGGATGACATTATGATGTAAGTACCTGATATGTGCTGTGCTGGATAAAAGTCCAAAGGGAAATTGGCCACAACTTGGAATCCCAGGGACCAGCAGTCAGGTGTTCAGAAAGCACGGCCACCTCGTTCTGCCACTGGGTTAAAGTAAAAGTTGTGCCTGCTTCTGAGGTCTCTTGTAGGAAGGGAAGAATTAATAGAGTGTGCTAGTGGAGTTATTTTTATCACGTTTACATTTATTTTCCTGTTATTTTGTTGTGGAATCATAGATATGAAATAAAATGGGGCATATAGGTTGCTGCTAATGGGATGGAGAAAGTGTTGTCAGAACAAGTGTGAGCCTGACTGTTGTTTATAATCTCAAAGGGATGATACATTCCCCCCGTTATTTTGCCCATTAAGGAGCACCACTGACAGTATCGTTTTTATCAGTCCTGAGAAACATGTGTAGACTGTGTGTTTGTGAGATAGAGAAGACTGGTAAGTTCATCTGTGCTACCACTTTTCCTCCCAGAGATACTGGTCTGTTTATAACAGTATCTCTCTGTTACATCTGTTTCCTTATGAAGAGGGAACTGAATCACCAGACTGGATTGATTGTGAGGATAAGAAAGGACAGAGAAGGAGGAATAGTCATGGAAGAGAGGAAGACAAAGATGGAAAGCTGAGAAAAAAATTAATTAGTCCGGGGATACAGGAAAGAAAAGAAAGAGAAAGAACTCCTCATTTTATTGTAAAGAAGGGAGAATTAATAGACGTAAAAGCAGCCAAAATCAGTGAAAGGTCTTTGAAACAGGACCTTGGAGCTAATACTTCTGGGAAAAGATGATCTAAAACTACTTGGATCTTTGGAGGGTTCTCTGGCACATTGTTACATGATGGAGTGTGTGGATCACCCAGGAAACATGGCTGAAAGGAACTAATTAGACAAGCAGGTATTAAGTGTGGACAGTTACACTGCTGAAATCAAAATGGCCAGTGACTAAACAAGGCCAGCTCACAGATGAATAGTTGACTACATCCCAAACGGTACCCAAAAGGTAATGCTGGTGAGTGGACAGCAATATCTTCAGGACTTCACAGCTCCTGAGCTGACTTTTGATATATGGTCAGACCCACCCATACTTCAGGAATATGCCCGATTTCGTTACTAACACCCAATTTTTAAAAATAGCAATAATACTGGATAATGCTTGCTGGCATGTAGTTGGCCAGGGGACTCCACCCTATCCTGGAAGACAATATTTGGCCTTAGGTATTCACAACTTGATATTTCTCATCTGAATTGGAACAATAAAATATATTGGGCATGAAGCCATAAGCACAAACAAAATACAGAAAGAAGCAACACATCTCTCTAGCAGCCCAGGATGCTACTGCAAGCACACAAAGCTTATCTTCTCCTGTCTAGTTTAAAATATAGTTTCTAATTTTCATGATGCTCCTTGGCTTGGAGAAAGGCTATCTAAAAGGATGATTAACGTTCTGGATGAAATCTTTAATGAATACGTAAGGTCCCTTGGCAGAAAAGAACTACTAAGGATACAGAAGTACATTTTAGATGGATATATATTTTTTTAAGTGTCTTTCTGGGACTGCAAAATTAATGTCTTGAAGAAGCTAAGAATCATCAGAAACTTTACTGCCTTTTGCTCTGAGTAAAAAGTGCATTTCCATGACATTATTTTTCATCATAATAATCGATAATAAAAAATATGCAATTACATAGAGTTAGGCTAAAAACTAACAAAAATAGACTAATACCAAAATATAACACTCTGCTGCACAACTTTGAAATGGGAAGATATTTGACAAAAATCCTGGTCTTAGAAATGTTTGTCATATTAACTGATGCAAAGCAGGACTAGTAGGTACAGTGAGAAGAGGATACAAGTCCCTGAGTAAATTATAACAACAGAATGGGATAGAATAGTTTTCAGGAGTTTAAATTTGCATTAACTGTAGGTCTCCAAATCAGATCTTTACAGATCCGTTTCTCTATACACAGGGAAAACCAGGAAATGTTTTGCAAACGCCAGGCAGAAAATGATGTACATGAAGCTCCAGACTCCTATGTGCACTGGGTTTGTCGCAACACCACACAAATTTTGGCAATAGGGGTAAAGAATATTTACAGCTTCAAACCTAACAAGATGCTACAAGCAGAACTAAATGTTGATCTTTTCCAAAATGGTAAGGATTACATACCAGATTCTCCTTTTCCAATGAATATTAGGCATCTCTGAGAATGTGTTTGTTGTTCAGTCAGGAAGTGAATTCCACTTCCACTGTGAAAACTGTCACCGAGAGGATGGGACAGGGAGGGGAGAGGGCAAGTCTCTGGCAGTAGCTGGACCTGGAAGGGGTACTCAAGCAGGAGCGACTTGGTGTGGCAAGGATAAAATACTCTGGAAATTGGGAAGCTTACCTAGTTGTTTTCTTCCCCTCTTCACGTCCCTGTCCTCACTATCTCATCTACTGGGTTGTGCCTTCACCTTTCAGTTCAGACCCTCCCACCTCAAAACCTCTCAGTCAGCTTGACGAGATCAGGAGGCTTCTTGTTGACCTGGAGAGCAGCTGATGGAATCCAAGGGCTGGGAAAGGCACTGGACTATGAAGTCACTTACAAGCGGGAGTGGGAGTCCTGGGAGGTAAGAGCAGAGGGGCTGAGCTGCCCTGGATTGGTTGTGCAAATGAATGTGTAAAGCCTGTGGTAAAGGTTGTGCAAATGAACGGCCTTTCCCTTCTCGGGTGCTATGAGGAGGTGCAACAAATGTTGTTTTGGGTGAGGCAGAAGTGGGTCTCTTTCTGTTTGCAAGTGACTTGCCCAGTGAAATACCATTTGTGCGAAATGGAATGCAAAGATTTATTCTTCAATGAACAGAAAGCGCTGCGCTTGGGTTTTGAGTTGGAATTGATTTTGCCCTGAATCCCTCCCAAATGAATCACGTTCTCACGGGAGCCTGTGGGAAAAGGGCAAAATAGATTTGAAGCTGCTTCCCGTTCCAGGAGGATACACTTATTTTGAAATAAAATGTTTAAGTGTGCATATTCCAAACTCCCCAGTTTCCTCCCTCCCTGCTCTCCCTCCTTTCCTCCAACAACAGAAGGCTGCCTCGCTCTTGCTCTCCACCACCACGCGTTGCCATCTCAGCCGTGAGGACCTTGTCCCAGGAAGCAGCTATGTTGCCCGTGTGCGAGCCAGACCGGGGCGAGGCAGTGGCTTCTCTGGGCAGTTCAGCGACTGGAGCACGGAGGTGTCATGGGAGACCCCTGAAGGTAGCGTGGGGTGCAGTGAGGCTGTGCAAGGGTGGAAGCACTGGCTGAGAAGCAAGACCTTTCCTGATGCTCAGCTTGCTCTCATCTTCTCCGAAGGTGGCATTCAGCCCAGGAACCTTTTCTGCCTCTTCAACGGTGCAGATCGTCTGACGTGCAGCTGGGAAGTGAAGAAAGTGATGACCACTTCTGTCCTCTTTGGCTTGTTCTTCAGGGCCACTCCGGCATCAGTGTATGTGCTCTGCCCATGGCAGCGTGCCTGCACCTCTCCTGTGGAGTTTCTTCTCTGTTCCATTCCTCTGATCTCAGCTCAACCACTTTTTCCCCCCTCAGAGAAGAGGAGTGCTCTCCTGTGGATGAGAAGGCTTTGCCCCACGTCCCCTACGTGGTACAGAGCTGTGAGATCCGTGTTAGCAACTCCAGTGGTCTGAGCCAGTACTATGTGTCTGTTCGGGCCAAGACGGAGGAGAAATTGATTGAAAGCTACAAGAACAGTGAGTTGCTGTGTTGTTTCTTGCTTCTCCTGGTCACTTCTCAGTGAGATGCCTGTTTGGGCAAGTGGGGCTGAGGACAGCGGTGGTGAGGAAAAGTGAGTGGGAAGGGGGAGAGACTGGGACTGATGAAGAAAGGAACTGGATGCTGTGTCAGGTCAGAGCTCTGGGAGCAGTGGCTCATAGGTGTGGAGCTCCTTGGTGGCTCTCGTTACTGCGGGGAAGGTGGCATCGGTGGAAACGGCTGTGCAGAAATGTGGGCTGTGACCCAGAGCTTCTTGCTGAGCAATGGTCACACTGCTGTCTTCTCTGTGATTGACCTTCATGGGTGTCCCTGCTGACAGGGAGGAGTGGTGAGAGGTGTTTGTGGTGAGTGTGCCACTACGTGATTTCTCAAGAAGCCAGTGAAGCTTTTGTTTGTGCAGCGGCCCTTGGAGCACCGGCTGAGGTAGGACTCTTCTGCTGAGTGAGGTGCTCCAGGTGAAACATCTCCATCTGTGTGTATCTGGAGGTACTGGTGCTGCTTTGCCCAAAGCACAGCTGGGAGAACTCCTGCAGTGGGTGAAAATATCAGGTGGTAGCTCCAAGAGAGCTGAAAATCTCTGGAAATGTGTTGGAGCGGTAGAGATGTTTCAAATATTGCTGTAGTGCTTGTCTGTACACAGGGAGTGCCGTCAATATTAATGGATATGGATTTTCTGTTACTTAATGGTCTAGTGGTTTATTGTATTTGACTAGAAAATGAAGATGCAGAGAATTAAAAAGTGTTAAAAAGCTGAGACTTCTTACATTGCATAAAACAATGTTGTTTTCATTCCCTGGAAGCTATCCCCGGTGGTGGAAGGGAGTGCTGGGCCAGTGTGTTGATAAGTGCTCTGAGACATTCCGTGTGTTCCAGTCAAGGTGCTGCCGCCTACAAATGTGTCAGTAACAGTGACGGAGAACGGGGAGTACGAACTGAGGTGGATAAAACACAAGTTGCGATATGGCTTCATAAAACAGAGATACGAAGTTGAGTACTGGAAAAGCAACCAATATGACAAGGTGACTCTAAGAAAGTGCAGCAGTCCTGGATTTCTCTTTGCTGGGCAAATGGGAGAGATGGTTCCTCTCACCTTCATCGTTTGTGCTTCTTTCTTCTCCCCAGGCTCCCCAGAAGTTAATTATCAGCAATGATGAACCTCCCTTCATCCTCACCCTGCAGATGCTGGCATCATCTACAGCATATAGGGGGAAAATGCGTGCAAGGGTGAATACGCCTCTGGATTATAAGGGGCCTTGGAGTGAATGGAGTGAGGAGTTCACCTGGGAGACTGAGAATGGTACTTTTCATGCAGGCTCCTTCTGTAGGGTTTTGCGGACTGTTAATGGCTGAAATGCCTCTGTAGAAAGATACGTTCTCTAGCTGGGTTGAAGTTAGGTCCAGCCACGAGCTAGCTGGGGTCACCTAACAAGGTAGCTGTCCCACCTGCACCCTTGCAGCACAGCAGCAATGCTCGTGAAGGGAGTGAGCAGAAATGACCTTTTAAGCTTCTTTCCTACTTCCTTTCACAAGGTGAGTACAACCAGCCATGAAGTTTTCCACATGGATAATCAAGCAAAGATCCTGCCCAGAAGATCATTCTTGTTTCCTGATTCTAGTATTCCATTCTTCTATTAGTGACAGAAGAGCCTGAGACTGCAAGAAGACAGAATATAAGCCATCAGACTTTTATATTTGATGAGTGGCTATATGGTTGCTTTAAAGATACAGCTGTTTCTGGCCTTTAGGGGCAGAAAGTCTGCTATCATATGGTCTTGTGCCCAAAGTGATATGATCTTACATGATTTGTCCTCAGGAAGCTTCTAGTGGTAAGACAGTAAGTAAATTTTGATGAGTGTCTCAGGAAGAAATTGGTATGTTGTTGATGATCCATTATGGCTATTAGCAGAGGAAATCTCTTCGAAGAATCTCTGAGACCCTGTCTCTTGCGGACTGTACAAAGTAGGGCAGACCTAAGATGCCTGAACACCTGCCTCTTCTACATGGTGGAGCATGGTACCTAGCTGTCTTTCTATTAGCATAAACTGCTTGCTCTGATGTCAGTAAAAAATAAAAAAAGGATCAGTAAAGGAGATGAGGAGCTCCTTCTGACAGTAAGCTGTTCATGCCATGTTTGATCTGTCCTATTTTGGAGGGTATCCCAACAGTTTGAAAGCCTCATGGTCCTATCCGTTGACACGCCACCTACATTTTCCTGATCTGCTTGCATGAAGAGTGACCAGAATGAAAAACCTCTTCTCTGTTTCAGTTCTTCCACCGGTGGTTCTCCCAGTGATGCTCCCAGCTCTCATCATCACTTTGCTAATAGTTGCTTATTGCAGCTATAAGTATTTCCTCAGGTAGGCTTGTCTTGTGACTAGATTTAGCAGCATGTTGGCCCTGTGGGTGGCAAAAAGGCTGAGGCACTTCTTGTCCCCCATCTTCCCTGGGTGGAGATAACCCTTGGTGTGCAACGGGCAGCCTTGTGCGTGTCTGTGCAAGGGTGGGAACTGGGTGGTGACATGTCAGGGCCTTCGTGGTGCCTCACTGTGCAGGGCAGCACAGTGTGCAGGGTGCAGTCTTTTGTGGTTGCGGCCACGCTGAGAAACAAATCTTGAAAACTCCGTGGTGTTGTTGCAGGAAGAAGAAAATGTGGGAGGAAAAGATTCCAAACCCCAGCAAGAGTCTCCTGATCCAGAGCTACCTGGGGGTAAGAGGGAGCTGTACCTTGATGTGTTCATTATTTCTCTCTCTTTTTCAGGACTTCAAATGATCTTAAGAGCTCTTCTTGTTTCCTAGTCCACAATGAACAAATATCTTTATTTGTCTATGCCTTATTTTTAGTAGTAGTTCTGGTCATATTCAACATAACTGCGTTCTTATATTTATACTAGAGACTTCTTTAGTGTTGTGTTTGTCAGCATTGCTGTGCTATAAAATCAAGGTAGAAAATTTTCAGTACTTTAACATTTTAAGTGACTGAAATAATTAGCGTCATTAACTGACTGAAATCATTAGCTAGTGTCATTAGCAAACTTCATCAGCTGGTGCTTTCATTCATCTCCAAATAGTAATCAACACTAATTCAGAGCTTTTTAGAATGGGGTGGTAGCTGTATTAAAGAAAATTTTATTTTAAGGAGCCTGATTTTCTGGTATAAATGTTTCCACATGCCTGTATGTTACCAGGACAAGCATTCCTTATTGGAAATCAAGGAACATGCTAAGGCAGCATTTGGTTAAAGCGGTGTAGGTAGAACCTCCCTCCCTTCTTCCTCCCTTCCAAAACCCCCCAGCATCTGGAAGGGTAGTAGAGGCATCTCTAGATTTTTGTGGTAAAATATATTTATATCTATATATCTTGCAAGAATATCTAATTCAATAATTCACCCACTGCAATAAACACATACACACAGATAGACATATTTTTGTATAATAGTTGATTCTGTTCTATGTTCATAAAGGATGGGTTACAGTAATTATAGATACATGGAAAGCCAATGAGTATAATTTACAACATGGCCTTTGTGTGAGGTGAGTGCGCAGTTACAGTATCTACATTTGTGTGTGAGTGAAGGAGTTAACACGTTTGTTAACCACTGCACATTTGTTACATTGCTGTAAAATGGACCTTCATTGTAATGACCTGGTTTAATACATAATTTTCAAATAGATAGCAAAGGCATGGGTTCTGTTGTGCCAGAAGACAAACTGGTTTATTCTTATAGTAAAGTCTCAAGTTAGTTTATTTTGCCTGATCTCTACAGTCAAAACTGGAAATTTTTTCCCACTCTAAGAAGCACTTTAATAGCTTTATGTCCTATTCCTTAGCTGTTTCTCCATCCACAAGCACTCACTGCCTTAGTTTCATGGTTTTGAAAGTTTCAGTCCCTGCACTGAATTACCTTACTCCAAGTTTTGTAGACATCTCAGTAATTCTGTTTCCCTGGTGCAGAAGGACTTCCCTTTGTGAACCCATGTTGACTGTGCCTGATGATTGTGTTGCTCTTTAAATGCCTTTTGATAGCAGCCAGTAGGATCTTCTTCATAAGTTTCCCATGAACTGAGGTCAGACTAATAGGTCTGTATTTTCTTGAGCCTTCCCTCATGCCCTTCTTGTAAACTGGAATAACATTGTCTAGCTTCCAGGCAGCAGGGACCTCCCCAGCCTCCCAAGAATTTTGGTAGGTGATCAAGAGGGGTCCTGCTGTAACACCCACCAGCTCCTTCAGTACTCTGGGATGAATCCCATCAGGCCCCATGGACTCATGAACATTTAGCTGATACAGCTGTTCCCTTACAACTTCAGTGTCCACAAACAGAAAATCGTTCTCTCACTCATGGTCCTCCAACTCAGAGGCCTGGGCAGCCCAAGGTCTTATCAGTATTATTAAAGACTGAGGTAAAAACCACACTGAATGCCTCTGCTTTTTATTCATCCCTATTCATCAGGTTCCCATCATCAGCAAGTATTGGTCTAATGTTTTCTTTAGACCTCCTCTTGCTATTAATGTACTTAAAAAAGCCCTTCTTGTTGTCTGATACAACACTGGACAGCTTCAACTCTAATTGAGCTTTGGCCTTTTTTGTCTTCTCCCTGCACATATGAACCCCAGTTCTGCAGTCTTCATATAGAGCCTGACCTTGCTTCCAGAATCATACAATTTCTTTTTGCTCTTGAGCAAGTTTGGCTTCTTTTTGCCCTTCTTCATTCCCTATTCAGCCAGGCTGGTCATCTGCCACACTTAATTGACTTACAATACACTGGAATTGCCTGCTCCTGTGCTTTTAAAAGGTGGTTCTTAAAAACTGACCAGCATTTGTGGACTCCCAAGCCCTCTAGACCGAATTCCCAGGGGACACTCTTAAGTAGCTCCCTGAAAGTTTGCTCTTTCAAAACCCAGGGTAGCAACTCTACTGCCCTTTTTTCTCATTACCCTGAAAATTTTAAATTCAGTCATGTCATGATCACTGTGGCCAAGACAGCCCCTACCATCGCATCTCCCATGAGTCCTTCCCTATTCACAAATAACAAGTCTAGGAGGGCATGTTTGCTAGTTGGCTCACTGAGTACTTGTACTTACGTCAGTGGTAAGGCAACATGGGACTGAAGTAACCATCTTCTGCAGAACAGAACACACCTTCTAGTCATGTTAAGGAAGTTGTATTCCTATTGCCAGATGCTGTAGTCTCTCCTATTTTCTTTTCTTTGTCCACGAGGAATGTATGGTTCTTGATTCCACTGCCAGCAAGACACTGCTCTTTTGTCATGTCTGCTTTTTAATTTTCAGAAAGTACATTTAGGAAACTGGCCAACAAGCAGCCAGCTGGATTTCAACAAATACAGCTTTTCAGACAAGATGGATCAGGCTAGCTTCCTTCAAGTTGTGGACAGGTGAGCGAACAGCACATTATAGTAGCACTGTCGATGATAATTTCAAAGAGCTCCCTAAGTCACGGCAGGTTATAATCAAATGTTCTGTCACTAAAAAGCCTATACAAGTTGCTTTTGAGGAAAGGATAATTTTTTTGTCTATCTAGGTTAGCCTGCTTTACTAAGAAAGTGTTTTTCTATTTGTAGTTTCAACTAAGCTTGTTTTATATTTAATGTTTGCCACAATAACATTTCTCATGAGCAGCTTTTAACTTTCCTGCATTCAGGCAGATGAAGACTTTGGAAGAGTCCCCTGAAGGGCAGCCTAAAAAGACAGATGTTTCTCCTGTCACACTGGACCTACAGAACTCATACCATGCTCTAAATGAGCCAGAGCATGCCCCAGTTGTCTGCCCAAGACAGATTGCTGGTCATTCCTTTCCTGTTTCAAGGAGAAACAGTGCTGATGCAAGTATTGCTTCCCAGACAGCAATCCCTTGCTTTGCTTTCAATGGTCCATACTTGTATAGCCCAATGATGTCCTCCCAGCCCAATATGCATCAGATCCTGGAAGCAGACCCAGCGGGAGACTGTAAGAAATCAGTTTCCCTTCAGTATGTGACCCTCCCAAAGGAAGACTGTCCCCAGGCTCCACAAAGGCAAAAGCAGCCAGGAGAAGGTGCTCCACAGCACTTCCTGCTCCCACAACAGAAGGAAAAGAAGCTGCACCTTGAGGATGAGAATGAAGCCTCACTGGCCCCACCAGCCTGTGGGGATAGCATGAACATGCGAATAGAAGAGCAGAAATCTCCAAAGGCTCTTAGCTGTATCGTGTCTCCTCAGCAGTGTCCCTTGGAGTACATCACCACAGACAGCCTGTCACCACCATCAGCCAGCGACTCCAGCCATCTGCCACTTGTCACTGCTGGGGAGCTACCTTGTGACTTGCAGGAGCCCCAGCCCTCCAGTGACCACTCTGGCCGTGAGCTTTTTCCTGGGCAAACTGGTGTTGTGGTCCCAGATTCAGGTCAAGCACCCATCCCTTCTCCTGAATTGCCCCTGGATACATTTGGAGACTATCTTACTGTCCCTTTAGGTCTCCATGGACATTCAAAACCCACAAAGGTTATTTTGCCTGTCTTAGAGAAGGGAAACGATCTTCCTAGGAAGCAGTTTTTGCCAGAGGGTAATTTGGTGGTGTTAAACCCTGACAGCACTGAGCCAGTTTTCCTTTGTCAGGTTGGTGACTATTGTTTCCAGAGCCTAAAATCCGATGTGAAGATGGATGTTAGCCAGGACGACCACCAAGTCAAGAAACTTTCTGAAGGCAAGACAACACCTGGGAAGCCTGTATCTGATGATAAATCCATCAATGGCAAGGAGAAGGATGTATCAAAAATGCAGGCTATTCAGCTATTCAAAAACCTGAAATCAGATGATTACTTTTCCTGGCAGCAATCTTTGAGGATCACAGAAATCTGTTAAATGGGCAAATATTAATGAATGCCACAGCTACAGGTAACTGGAAGAAGTTGCAACTATCTGATGAAAATGAACCCTCTAACCTAGGAACAAATAAGTGCCATATAAAGCAACTAAAATTCCTTTTCCCAGCTTCCAATCCAACATGTTGAAAGACTTGAGTTAGCTCAATATCCTTCTTAATGGCCTTCACAGATTTGGCATGAAAGACAATCCAAATATTCCCTCTTGGTGTTTTTCAAACTTTTGGCTTATCCACAATGAACAGTTTATCTTCCTCATGATCCTGTGACAGACCACAGTCATCTTTCAGTAATACCAGCTTGCCTGCGGTAAAACTCGTGGCAGGAAATGCAGACTTAACAGCATGAATAGCTATCAGAAATAGACAGGCTTGGAAGCCTTGGAAAGAGAACTTGCATTCTTAAGAGCAATTTTGTTGAACTTTTGTGTGTGTTTAAAATAGATCTGAGAGTCACCAAGGACCTTTCATATCTCTACCTTTCTCCTACTGGCATGAAATAGATATCTAAGGTGGAAAAAACCCACCCAGACAGTAATAGGAGGGTAAATAAAAAATGAGAAAAAATTGCTGAAGTCCAGGAAACCTTTCTTAGTGTCAAGGTGCAGTGTATTGCAGTTCATTCTAAGGGTAAGAAGGAGACCCGCAAGGAGGGATTATACATCACTGAAAGAAAACCCAAGGACTCTTAAGGTGCAGTGAGAGGGAGGGAGTGGGGCAGGTAACAGAAAATGATGGGCAAGAAATGTTGTGAGGGTGCATAAGCCTGTATGTGATGGAGTTTTTCTGTTTCTAAGTGTTAAAGTACTACATGATTTTCTTTTAAGTTCATTGGCTGTTTATGCATGATATAATTACTCTTAACTATATAATTAATTCTTTTTTTTTTTCCTGAGTAATAAGCTGTGTTGAGAAAGAGGGGCCATTTTTTTTCCCAGTTCTGCTGAAGAAAGTGGTGTAATGTAAGAGCATTTGTTCAGAGCTGCCGCTTTAAGATCAGTAAAAGGCTTTGGTGTCAGACCTGAAGGTGGGCTTCTCTTCCAAACCAACACGTTTCTTTTTTCAAATATAAAATTTGTACTAATAAAAAAATATTTCTTCCTGTAAACCTTTCCTTTTATATGTTAAGAGCATTGTGATTACAATAACTTTACTATTAGTTCATATGATCAGGTCTCAAAAAATTCTGTAGGTTCTGCTATGTCACCTGTGAGGTGGGATGTTTTCTCCTGACTTTGCAATATTATTTAATAGCGATAATAGGAAGGAGTTTTCTGGTTGTGCCAGCTGTTTCCTCCTGCTGGGTTAATGGGACAGCGCTGATTTAGAAATTGTAGTGAAATGCATTGGGGTTTTTTTCAGAATTTAAATCATTATAAACCCTGTTTTAAATCTGAAAGGTGTGCAAATGGTGTTTGGTGTTCTTGACAGTGAAAGGCAGGCAGTTGTAGCCTCTGAAAAAGAATATTGATGAACATTCTAAGGGATTTTCAATTTAGTCCTTTCCTAATCAATGGGGTTTTTTGTTAGTCACTTCTTTGGCCATTTATGCATAGTACAAACAATTCCATGTATGATCGTGCTCTATCTAGGCATGTTCTAAAATGAGATGTCCAAATTCATGACCAAATTCAGTATCTGGATTCATATCTTAGATATGCATCACTTTGCTGGGCCTTGCATTGCTGTGGTTTTAATAATCAAAAAGAACAGTGAGTGGGGGAACTTTTATTCAGCTCAGTGGCTTTTGGATGAAGCCCATTTGCATTGTGATTGGTACTTTAACAACTACCTGTTCCTCCTGTCCTTCTGCACTTCATGGGGCATTGGAAGAGCCTGCTTTAGAGATGGGGTTTATAAATAAAAGAACATTTGATATGACCCCACAGAGCAGATACTATGATCTGAAGATCACTTCAGGAGCCTGGAACTTACAGAGTAACATGCCATTGTCAGGCTAGGGGAGCTGGGCAGTGGTTTTCTTCTGCAATGATAATGACTGTTTTAGGGCAGAATGAGTTTCTGCTCTAGGTACTTGTTCAATATCCACATAAGCATCATTAAATAAAATAATGTAGTGAACACTGGAAGCAAGGGTCACAACATACAGCTCCGCTTCACCAGAGGAATCCACTTCTTACAGGGTTACAGAATCAAAACTTCCATAAACTTCATCTGTTGCTGATCCTGTGAATCTTCCATTCTCTTCCGCATGAGGTCCAGCTGCAGTAGGGGTGGTAAAAATCATTTTACAATCCTGTAGCCTGGTGATTCAAGGAGCTGTTGTGAGTCACAGGTCTTCAATTTCCTGATCATTAGCTTGACCCACAAAGATACTGTGTGAAAGGAGAGTGCTGCTACCTTCCCCAGTGCTAGGTACTCATATACCGGAGAGGAATCATCATTCTGATGATTTGGGAGCCAACTATGACATGCCCCTTTCTGTAGTGCTTCTCACTAAGTAGTTCCAGGCCCTCAGGCTGTATTTTTGAGTAATGATTCACCATTGTTCCATATATGGTCAAAAAAGGAGAGGTACACATCTCAATTAATGCTGTAAATCACATTTTACAGCTTTCAATTTAAATTGAATATACAGTTATGAAATCATTGCAACCCATTCCTTACTGTATGCTCAAACATCAAAGATTCTGCCTATGTTTTAACAGCAGGCATTTTTCTCTTCGTTGCTCTGAGGTAATCAGTTCGTTATTCTCTTATCATAATCTTCCTCAACCAGAAACATATTACCTGAATTTGCATGAGATTAGGGTAGTAAGTATATTGTGACCTCAATAATTCTAATTAAGATCTATGCTGAACTGTCTGTGCTAGCCTGGGGGTTGTCTTTTATGTAAAGAAGGAAAACAAAGCCGAATGATTTTGCTAGAAAAGGACGCCTGCATTGGAAAGACCCCTGAGACCTCGGGGAACAGTAGCTGGAGAATTTCTGAGAATACTGAATCTCTGCAGGGTAATGGAAAACAAACCCAACCCATCCTGCCAGTCCCTGTGTAGTTTTGTGTTGATTCAGTCAAACACATTTGTACACACAGTCTTGTTCCCTTACAACTCCCATGAAGGATCTCTCTCTTCTCATGCCCTACGTGCCCCCTCTGCTCTTGCTACAGAGCTGAAATTTTCATGAAAAGAAACCTCGCATGTCATGTTTTGTACGTGGAGAATAAATAGTGCAATGACTTCATGCCTGTTTTGTCCCTTTTTAAATCCTTCCAAGTGGCTGCCAGGTTTCCATATGCCCCAGCCTTGATCCTAATAACTCCTTATATTACATGATGGATATTTCACCGTGGCATTCGGTGGGTGGACCCAGGCTCCCCTGCAAACTTGCTCAACATGGGTCGGCTTTAGATTAAAGGCTTTGTAGTGGATTCATTGTGTCCTTCCCAGTTTGTTGTTAGAGGAGCATATGGTCCTCATTGTTTGTCTGTCATCCAGCTTTGGGGTCCTCAGTACAAGAAAGACATGGACCTGTTAGACTGGGTCCAGAGGAGGTCCATAAAAACAGTCAGAGGGCTGGAACACCTCTACTGTGAAGACAGGCTGAGAGAGTTGTGGTTGTTCAGCTCGGAGAAGAGAAGGCTGCAGGGAGACCTTATAGCAGGTTTTCAATATATAAAGGGGGCTTACAAGAAAGACAGAGAATGACTTTTTACCAAAGCCTGTAGTAACAGGACAAGGGACAATGGTTTTAAACTGAAAGAGGATAGATTTAGATTGAATATAACGAATACATTTTTAACAGTGAGTCTGGTGAGACATGGAAACTGGTTGCCCAGAGAAGTTGTGGATGACCTATCGTTGGGAGTGTTCAAAGTCAGGTTGGAGAGGGCTTTGGGCAAGCTGAACTGGTGAAAGGTGTCTTGCCCATGGCAGGGGTTTGGACCCTTCCAACCCGAACCATTCTATGCATCAATGATTCTAATTTCATACCCCATTTATATCTAATAACTTAGTGTTTTCTCCATCATCCCTAGACTGAAGTACCCAAGATAAAATTTTGTCTTTCTCAGTCACCCAGCCCTCTCATCACTCAGTCTTCCAGATCATTTATTACTGTGTTGAAGATTATAAATTCCTGGGTGAACTCAAAGCTTTCCTCCAATATGAAAATTAACCATTAATTTATTTCTTTGTTTTCTGTCTTAAACTGACTATAATCTACATGAGAACCTTTCTTTTATCTATTAGTTTATTGGAATGGCATTTTTGAGGTACTTCATCAATCTTTTTAGACATCTAGGTGTAATAGGTTGAATGGATAACCTTGTATCTGTTTGCTTCTGGAGTTCTTCCAAGAAATCTACTAGTTTTACGAGGCACGACGACTATCTACAAAAGTTGTGTTAACTCTTCCCCAGAACATTTCTCTCTACTATTTCTGTTTTTCATTATAGTTTGTACCAACTATGCTGTACAAAAGCCAGCCTGATTGGTCACTAGTTCCCTGGATTCTTCTCCTGAGTACTCCTCAAAAACTTGCATTTGGTATTTCTTTTTCTCTGATACTGAGAGCCTTTGATTATTTATTACTGTACCGGTTTTGGCTGGAATAGGGTTAATTTTCTTCATAGTAGCTAGTATGGGGCTATGTTTTGGATTTGTACTGGGAACAGCATTGATACACAGGGATGTTCTTGTTACTGCTGAGCTGGGCTCACACAGAGCCAAGGCCTTTTCTGCCCCTCACCCCACCCCACCAGCCAGCAGGCTGGGGGGGCACAGAAAGTTGGGAGGGAACATGGCTCAGGACAGGTGACCCCAACTGACCAAAGGGATATTCCGTGCCATATGACATCATGCTCAGCGTATAAAGCTGGGGGGAGAAGAAAGAAGCAGGGTGCATTCAGAGTTACGGCATTTGTCTTCCCAGGTAACCATGATGCATGATGGAGCCCTGCTCACCTCCCTGCCGATGCAAAGTAGTGAATGAATTCCTTGTTTTGACTTGCTTGTGTGAGCAGCTTTTGCTTTACTTACTAAACTGCCTTTAGCTCAGCTCATGAGTTTTCTCACTTTTACCCTTCCAATTCTTTCCCCCACCCCACTTCAGGGGGAGCAAGCAAGCGGCTGTGTGCGACTGGTTGCCAGCCGGGGTTAAACCACGACAACCACAATTACTTGTTCATCAACTGAATTTTTAAGTTCCTTTACAGATTTTATATACAAGAAAGCAATGGAGTAAGAAGGTAGGTTAGGCAAGGTTTGTAAAGAAAGATTTAGTTGGAAAAGATCATTATAAGTCAGGGGTCCTCAAACTACGGCCTGTGGGCTGGATATGGCCCCCCAGGGTCCTCAATCCACCCCCCGGTATTTACAGACACCCCCTGCTGCCCCCCCCCACCCCCGCCAGGGGTTGGGGGGGGAAACCAAGCAGCCGCAGATGACTGCCTGCCACTTCATCTGTGTGCCAGCCCCCTGTTTAAAAAGTTTGAGGACCCCTGTTATAAGTTATCATTTTTCTCTATATGTCTTCCCTCATTTACTTTTTCAGAATGTTCAGGCTGCAGTAACCCTACCTTTATAGTGTGGATAGACTTACAAAGGGCCTAAGTTCACTTCTGAGTTTTTAAATGATTCTTTAAACAGCCCCTTTGGCACTGCAAACATTTGACCCTTTTAACAGCTTCTTGGGCTTATTTTTGCCAGTCTTGTTATTTTTATGTATGCCCTTAAAACATTATTGCAGTAAACTTGTGCCTCTTGCTGTTTCCACTTGTTCTGGGTCTTGTATATTATTCAGGATAAATCAGTTTGTTTCTTTTCTTGTAAATGCTCTCACAAATAGCTCCAAGAAGCAATCATTTATAGTGGCTAAAAAGTAGAATCTGTGACTAGATCTGGAAATAAACCAAACCAAGGTCCACTTCTGGCTGTAAAAGCAACTGACATCATGCAGCCGTGAAAGATTCATGTATCCAAGCAATTTCTCTGACAGCAGAAGGTGGCCTTTTCCACACTGCATATTGGAAAGTGTCCCCAGCTGGGTCACTGACACAGACAAAACCCACACCAAAGCATTCGCTAACATTTGAGTGGAGTCTATGATCTCATTCCAGAGCTCAGACCTTTGCCTTGTCCTGGTTCAGTCTGCCAGTGCAGACACAGCCTCACCGTGGGTCAGTGTGATGTTTGCCTAGGCTAGCGTGACTGGGCTGTCCCACTGTTACTGTTCGTCTGCCCTTCAGGATCTCTGGTCATCTCCAGCATCTCACTCCCTTCCTTTTGGTCGGGTGATTGGTAGCACAGCCCTAACAGCATACCATTACCTTTAGCGTGGAATGAAATTCTGCAGCCATTGAAATTCTATAGCGCAACACAACTGTTGACACATATTCACACTACACTTTCTTTAGCATTAATGTATAAATGCAAATTATTCTTCTTTAAAAAAATGTGTATTTAGGTGTTGGTGTTTCACTGAATATCTTCTTTTCACCAAATTTCCATAATGCCTATTGCATTTGTTGGTTTTTTGGGGTTTTTGTTTTGTTTTGTTTTTAAAAGACATTTGCCAATGAGTCTGGCATTAAAACCATATTTTAAAAGGGAAGTATTTGTATAGACATATTTGAGCATTGGTCTTGATTTGGTTGAATAGTTTTACATATCCTGCTTACCTGCGTTATTGTTTTTCTTTGGTTTTTTTCTTACCTTCTATTCTATCTATTTTTTAAATATGGATATAGGCTTTCTGTGATTTCAGACCACACAGATCAATCTGAACAATTTACTTTCCATATCTGGCATGAATTCCTTTGGTTTTCATTTTAAAATTGCCTCATAGCATTTTTAATCTTAAATGTCAGCAACAGTGATTCTGTTTTGATTAGGTGGAACTCATCTTATATAAACTTAATCTGCCTCAAAAATTTACCTGATACCGACAAATATAATCCCCTTTCCCCTACACCATTTAATCAATCATGCACTGAGCCTCTGTTATCTGACACAGTGTATAAATCCAGGACCACTGAAGAATGCTACTATGTAGGGCTGCATTTATAGCCTCCTGGTTCAAACTTGCTTTCAGGACCTCTCGCCTGCTGTTTCGTTATTGGCAGTGTGCATATGGGCCATAACCACTGTGTCTTTCTTAGCACTTACTAAAAGAATATCTAGATTCCTCGTGGTATGTGACATCTTTTCAACTGCACGCATCTTTTCTCATAAAATGTCCATGGTTTTATTTACTTGGTCATGATCTTATTTTTTTTTAGAAATGAAGGAGATATTCTCCTTTTTCTGCTCCTGAAGGGAGTCCATCCTACTTATTCTCCTTTTTTCTGCTCCTGAAGGGAGCCCGTCCTACTTAAGACATCTATTAGTCTTTGGTGCGCATGGTACCTGTTGAATAACTCATGGCACAGTGTTGACTAGCATCCCTGTCACCAAGGATCACTTTCTGGGAGTTGACCTCCTCCTGGTGGTGAAGACCAGGTCCAGCAGATGAGGTCCACCCGGTCCACCCAGGGATATTTGGCTATTGTGATATCAATCTGTGACATCACATGCCAGACAGAACTTCCACTGAGTGCAAGAGAGGCTATGGGTGGCCTGTACAGATATGACAATACCCACAGTGTCCAAAGGATGATTTGGCTTCATCCTCATGTACTGTTTTGGACCTGAAAGTCTTGACTTGTCCACCCATTCAGTCAAGTTATATCTCACTTTGGGGTAAAAGATTTCCACTAACAAATGGCCTTTTGATGTCTTGTCAATTCATGATTCTGTGTTTTCTGAAAGGATTAATTAAAGCCTTTCTGGCCAAAGAGCCCATCCCAGAAGTCCTGAAGAGATTACCACAAATTTATGGCAATCTACTCATGACTTTTTATATATACCCACGAAAACTTCTTTCACCACAGCTCAGCAGGAGAAATCCAGGGATTTAGACTCACCCCTCCTATGTGGTTGTTGTGTCAGAAAAGTTCTTGAATCTCTACCCTAGGTTGCTGCTAAAGGTTGTTACTGGATTTCACTTGAGATAGGGATTTAATGTGCCAGTTAACTCCCTTTGTGAGGTCTTTAAAAAGAAAGGCAATCACTTCATAACCTGATGATATGAAGGAAGTTGCCTTTCAGCTTTTCGAAGCTAAAGCTCTTCAGGCCTTCATAGCACAGTGATTTCTGTGCAACCTAACAAGGTAACTGATGGTGTCAGACTCTGCTATGAGACTAGCATAGTGAATTTGCTGTCGCTGATCAAGTCACACCCCACGCAAGCTCAAGCTACTGTAGCAGCTTTGCTGAAGAGGCATGCCCCAGTTCCATCCAAGGGAACTTTAATCTCACCTTCACCAAGCATTGCCCTGTTGAAGAAGCACTCCTGACTGATAGGTAGTTTCTTTTTGTCTAGGGATGCCAAAACCTAATTGGAGTAAATTAAGTGAGAGGAGAAACAGAGTATTGCTTGGAATCACACAGAGTGTGAGTGTGCTTAACAAGCACGAAAAGAAGAAAAAGCAATTACTTATGAATGACTGAAGTTTGAAGAGACATAGTGCATGGGTATTCACTACCAATCCTCATTTTTCTCCACTGAGGTCTCTGCAAGTAAGTAGGATAATTCTTATGCCTGTTGAGAAGAAACTGAAAAGATAAGGTTACACCTCCTTCTTATCTGTGAAAGAAGCATGGAGAGTGCATGTGTGCCCTTTGGGGACTGTGAAGACACAAAGACTCCATCATCAAACTCATGTCCATGTGAGTATGCAAAGTTCACTTCTACATCATGTCCTGAAATCATTGCCAAGTAGTTTTCACTTCTTCTTCCTCTCTTTGGTTTACTTTGCTTTTCTGTCAGCTTTTAATTTTTTTTTTTTCTAATGCACTTCCAGCTGCCACTGATTCATAAGAAATTGTGTGTGCTGTGGAGGATGTAATCCAAAGTTGCCTGAACTCTGGGACTTTCAACTGATAAAGGTACTGCCCAAAACTAGAGTAATCTCTTCACAGAGATGGCAGTCTACATTAGAAAAAGCAGTAAGAAACTTTGCCACCTCTCACTTCTTCAGATGCCACCACTCCCGTTCCTTTTTCTCCTAACATTAAAAACAAGATCTAAATATATGTTAATTACACTGTCTCCATTTGAGTGTATTTTCCTCACTTCTACTGATGCAGAGTCATATTATCACTTTAAACTACAATATGTAATCAGAGTGTGGCTTGAATTTTAATCCCTTAACTGTGGATTTGGTTTAAGCAGAATCCACAATTCTAGTGCTACTATTTGGATGGAGATGGTTTTATACAGGTAAGGCTTAGCAACAGCAATGTGTCTTTAAGACAACATCCACAATGTAAACTAATGTTTTATCTAATGACCGTTTATGGCAATTAATTTCCCTTTCAGAGAACATTGCAGACAAGGAGGACGATGACTTAAAGGACAGGTTTTGAGTGCAGATCAACAGAAAAAAGAGCAAACAGCAAAGCTCAGCCTCTGTTAAGAGATCATCACATCTTGCAGAAAAACTAGTCACATTTCTTGGAAACTGTTTAACAAAATATAATAATGACAAGTACTTCCTTCCCTCTTCTCCTTAATTGTATGACATTTGATGTCATACATAGCTGTTGGACCTATGCTGTAAATGGGAAGGTCAGAGAGAACAAATTAAACATGCCTGTGGTGCTGATGACTACCACAGCACCACTGAGGGGGAAACACAGCACAGGCTCATTTGAAGGGGTAGGGCTGTGGGTGTCCCGCTGGCAGTTGCATTTGCACAGACTCCATGTGAGTGATCAATGAGAAAGTCAAATAACCGCCTGCTGTGAAGCACCTGGAAGACCACTCGGTGTTCAGGTGAGGCTAAAGTGTTGTGACTGTGGGGAAAGAATTGGCAAAGGAGCCCTCTCTCCTCAGACAAACAAGGACTTAAAAGCCCTGTGAATCGGGTCTTAAAGTGAAGAAATAGGAGGATTGGATCTCCCAATCCACCAGAAGTACATTTTTGTGAGTAGGAGTGATAAGAAATGGAAGGAGATGTTTCTTTTTGGAGCAGTTCATGATTCACTGGAACAGCGAGTGTACTTTGTATGGATCAGATGGGTGATCAACACAAATAACTAATTCCTTCTCATAACTTAGGGGCTATTCTTACTCTCATTGTGAAGGAAGGAAGTGGAAAATCCTATCATTAGTTCTAAACAGCAAGCTTTGTCCTTGTCCTCTGGTGAAGAGGCAGAACGTTTTCCCATTAACAAATTACCTTCATATGAAGCTACTCTGAGAGATCATGTCAGTGTTGATGAAAAGGCAGTTTGGGGCTAACAGAAGGCCCAAGACTTTTCCAGCTAACCACATGAGTTTTGATTTCAGCTACAACTGGTGACAAAGAAGGAAAAATAGTGGCTGTCAAACCATATTTAACAATATGGTGATAGGCGCTTTATATCTATATATATCTATCTACATATATGCATTTGAGGAAGAACAGCCAGTGGTGCAGGGAGTTGTTGCCTGACATAAGATCATGCTTGTTGCAAAGGTTTGAAGATGAGAGAGCTCATCAGTCTTCTTCTGACTCCATGCTTGGTTTTGGGAGTTGGAACTATTCAAGGTGAGTTTCAGACTATTTGCCTCTCTTTTTTTCCTCCTTTCTTTTCTGTTATTGTACCTTTTCTTTTAGCCTGATATTTCTCCATCCTCCCTTTATTTTATTCTTTCACCTTGGTGACAGAAAGAGGAGACTGTGAGGGTACACACACGTAGTTACCAGAGCTATGCCAAACAGGCACTGCCAAACAGGGCTTCCCTTCTTCCCCCAGTTTTATACACTGAGCATGATGCCATATAGTATGGAATATCCCTTTGGTCAGTTGGTCACCTACAATGACTGAAACAACCTTGTCTTTGCATCATATTTCACTTTATGGACCTGAAAGTGACTTGGCTTGGGCACAGGTGTTTCTTGCAGAATTAGGCATCAGCTGCCTTAGGGTTTCTAAGAATGGCAAAATGATTCCTCACCATCTCTTGACTGCTGTTTCTGAAAAGAAGAACTATCAACCAAGCTGATCCTACATCAGTAGTTCTCATCATAGCAGAGACAACTCCAGCCCCTGTTCTTGGAGTTTGAAATCTCAGGGAAGGGTGGCAGGTTAACAATGGCCCTTCCTCAACACAGAGACTGCTCCTCCTTGCACAGAGCTTTTTCACAAAAGAAAAAGGAAAACCAGGTTCTCTGCAAATCCACCTATGAGGTATGTTTGTTAACTGACAGAGGGACACAAATTTTTCAGCTGCTAGATTTCTGAAACAAGTTATCCTTGTCTGGAAGCTTTCTCCTTTCTGTGTCTTTAATGTCACCATAGCTAAGCAGAGTAGTGGGTGCCCCTCACTTTTGCATGTGATTTCCTAGGGGCTTGACTCTTGCTAAGGCAAGTGGACTTGTTCAGTGGGCACGTGAATGTATTCACCACCACAACAACCCACAAAGGCAAAACTAAATGTCCTGCTTAATGAGGCATCTGGTTTTTTCCTTGAAACTATAAATCATTCATATCTTGCACTTACTGCCTTTCTACTGAGACATCTCTTGACTGCTAGAAGAGCAGTGAATTGGTGAAAGCATTTGTTTGGCTTTTTAAAAATCTATAATTATGTTCTTAGAAGTTGTTTTTCTACATGTCTCCCAGAATCTTTCTGTTGTTAAGGAGTACAAAAGTCAGCACTACACTGCCTAGGTCCTGGGGTCCTCCCGTTCAGCTTGGACCCTTGTTTATTGCAAAACTTTGCAGAGATTTACCAGGACTCAGAATTATGCTGATCCTAGGACTCTGATGCTGATGTGAGTGGTCAGCTAAATAAATGCCTATTCAGCACTGCCTAGCTGGTCTTGGTACTCTCATTTCCCACTACTGGGAATATCAAAAGGTCATTCATAGGAGACAGGTTTCTCACTGGGGACAGCTGCTCCTTTAGGCTTTCTGTGTTGTACTCACACTTGCTTTACCAGCTTTCCATCTGTTTCAGAGTTTCATGGACCATCAGGCCTCTGCAGTTCAGGAAGAGAAACAGAGGGACAATAACAAGTTTTAGATCATAGTTCACTGTATCAGAATGGCTGTGATTCCTGTCTGGGGATGAGTGAGGAACAGAGAGGAGAAGATGTATTTGAGGTTTAAGCCAATGTGATGAGGCCCTTTTGCTTCAAAGGCATGAAGTCCAATGAGGCTTAAAATCACCAAGCTTAACTCTTTTTTTGAATCAGAATATTTCTTCAAAGTTAATTTTACCTATTACAAAACAATTCCAGCTTTTCTTCACAGGCCGTAGGCCAGAATCTCCCTTTCCTTGCATGTCATTTTGATGTGCAAACAAGCAGAGTGATAAAGTTGAGGCTTTCTCAGTCCTAAGACTCATGATAAAATTCTGATAAATGGCAAAATAATGATGACCCAGCCTACACTAAGAGCAGCAGCTGCTGTTGGAGACTTCTTGCTTTCAGGCTCTCCTATGAAGAGCCAAATTTTATTTGTGAAATCCACATAGTATGAGCTGAACTACACCAGGGATATTCCCAGCAGATCTCATCACCCAGCTTCTCACTTCTCTGTCTTCTCCAATACAGTAGCAGAGCTTGTGTTCATTTTACTATTTCCCACTATCTCCTTCATCCACATCCATCTTCTGATTATTTCCTCTTTTCAGAGAGCATCCGAATGCAGACCCTACAGTGTTATAATGACTATGTGTCTCCTACAACTTGCACATAGATGAAATATTCAAAGGCTCATAAATTTATTAACGTGACTAACAACTACTGTGAAAACTAAAAGCCTGGCTGGTGTTCTGTGAAGGGTCTAAAGGGGGTTGGCTGCTGAACATAAGAGATGGAGCCAAGCAACAGGACAGAAGACTGGGCTTGCAGCCAGCATAGAGTACAGCTTGCAAACACCAGTGTTATGTCCAGACTAAGCAGAAAGTTGGATCTGTACAGGACGAGGAAGAACAGGACGCAGGGCATGCTTGTTTTCATTATCTTTTCAATCACTTTCCCCTGCTTTTGCTGTGAAAGCACACACACACAAAAATGTGCCAGGACATGTTAATTGTTGGACCAGAGTGGAGAAGGATGTGTTGCACTAGCTGCAGCAGTGATAGCTACTAATCAGAATGGCAAAGACAACTGCTTCTTCTTCATGCTGGTAAAAGCATAGCTATGGTGAAATAATTTCTGCAAAACAAACTGTGAGAAAACAGAAGTTGGTGGGTTTCCTCTCAGAGATACTAGGCTACATCTTGCACTATCTTTTTGTTGCTTCTGCTTCCTTTCAGAAGAAAACAGAACAGTCAAACTGCAGAGTATGAAGGAGAGGAAGGGACAGAGAAGGAGGAAGAGAGAGGGGAAGGAGAAAAAGAATAATAGAAGCAGGAAATGAAGTGGGAAACAGCAAAGAGATTGGAGGGAGAGAAAAAAAACACATGAAAATAGGAAGAAGTTATCTTGGTTTTATTTTTCAGAAAGAGCTGTAGGATTCATTCATGAGTTAACCTGACAGCTGTTGAAATCAAAAGAGAAGGTGATCCTTACAATCCCTATAGTACTGAATCACATACCAAATGTTAGCAGTTTGTCACAGCTAGAGTCCAGATCAGTTTTCCTCACACAGGGCACCAATTGTTACAGCACAAGCAAAACTAGCAAGCTGCAACAAGGCTTTACTGCAGGTCACATTCTATTGTCCAGGCTGTTTCTCCATCCTCCAGAGGCCAGACCACACTGCTTCTTGTCTCTAAGTCCAGACCCCTCCTCCATCCAACCCTCTCTCCCACACCCCTCAGAGCTATTTAACCATGTAGCAGGAACGAACTACAGCTGCACATCATCCATGTCAACCAACCCACTGCCTTCGTAGCTAGGCCACAGCTGCATATTATCAATGTTAATCAACACACTGCCTTCATTCCTCTACAGCAGTTTGCTGTGGATTGAAGTCTACAAACCACAGAAGTGTTCCTGTGACACAAAGGACTGCACAGCATCTGCATGGAATTTTTTTTTTTTTGTAAGAGGACTGCAGTTCCACAGTCCTCACAAAACTTCTGTCCCAACTCTTAGTTGTTTCTTTGGTTTGCCTTCTTTGACTTCTCTAGTGTAAGCACAGCATAACAGACATATGTACACATGTACACTGCCAACCCTACTGTTATGGAAGTGACAAACTTTGCTTGCTGAGGGAAGGTGAGCTAGAAGCTGAGGGTGACAGCAAGGCATTGACCTCATTGGCAATGGTGTAATCCCACAGTAACAAGAAAAGCAGAACAGTGAGAGTGACCAGGATCAGGACCCATCCAGATCACCAAGGAAGTCTCTGTTCACTTGGCAGATTTAAGGTCAAGCTAGGAAGTCAGTTCCATGGATCACAATCAGCAACGTGTATCACCAGGCACAGACACGGCAGCATCATAGCACAGGCAAGGACCAAAGGCAAGAGCCTAAAATTAAAAGCAGCTTCTGAGCGAAGGTGGGGAGGCCCCAAGTCAGGCTGATTCTGGCTTAGACAGCCTTGAGCATGGGTAACCAAACCCCTTGCAGGGTGTGTGTGAGAGAGGTTGTGCTCAGGGCCCAGATACCTACCAATCAAAGACAGTTACGGTGAGTGCATCTTCCTTTGAGAAAAGGAACAGAAAATAAAGCAGATGTGCTTGGTATTAGAGAACTTATTCATGTCATTTAATGAAATACAGGAGTATACTGACATAACACAGTGGTAAACTGCTTTAGAAACAGAATAAAATAGCATGTAGGGAGGGTTTCACAAACCATTCTTTGGGCCATCTAGCAACACCCTATTCAGATAGTCATGCTTTTTTTCTGTGTAACCAGGAACAAAGAAATGACCTGCAGGTCCCACAAAGCTGGAAACCACGCTCACTGCCCGAACTTCATGATGCACTGGATGTGTCACATCCATGCACATGATCAAGAAAACTACAACTTCAGATTTGACTTCACACTGCAGGTAAAGCTAAATCTCTACTTGTTTCAGAATGGTGGAGACAAACCACTAAGTCTTGTCTCTATTTTTGAGTATTTGTTTCTTAGATTAGTGTATTGAATATCTAGGGTCAGCCCCGAAACCTGAAGCATAAGTAAGAATGAAGTTAAATGGCTTTAAGGACATACTACCACATTCAAAACCTGCATTGAGTCCACCTTCAGTGACTACAATAGAAAAAAATGGGGTAGACCTGCCAGCTAACTAGTGTCTTAATTGGGATTGGGTGAAGACATCAAAAAACCTTTCTGTTTCAGCAACATGCTTTGCATGCATTACAGCATATTCTTTCACAAAGCTGCTATAAAGCTGCACAACATCACCACTTTCTCTACTTTCACCTTCTGTTCATCCTAGGCCTTGTAGAGTTTGCACTTTGTGGTCAAAAACCCCATGGGTTATTTGTAACAAGTCAGGAAAATTGTTAAATATCCAGATTCTTTCAGTCAGAGAACATCAGCTAGGAATTTTCTTCCCCTCTTCACGTCCCTGTCCTCACTATCTCATCTACTGGGTTGTGCCTTCACCTTTCAGTTCAGACCCTCCCACCTCAAAACCTCTCAGTCAGCTTGACGAGATCAAGAGGCTTCTTGTTGACCTGGAGAGCAGCTGATGGAATCCAAGGGCTGGGAAAGGCACTGGACTATGAAGTCACTTACAAGCGGGAGTGGGAGTCCTGGGAGGTAAGAGCAGAGGGGCTGAGCTGCCCTGGATTGGTTGTGCAAATGAATGTGTAAAGCCTGTGGTAAAGGTTGTGCAAATGAACGGCCTTTCCCTTCTCGGGTGCTATGAGGAGGTGCAACAAATGTTGTTTTGGGTGAGGCAGAAGTGGGTCTCTTTCTGTTTGCAAGTGACTTGCCCAGTGAAATATCATTTGTGCGAAATGGAATGCAAAGATTTATTCTTCAATGAACAGAAAGCGCTGCGCTTGGGTTTTGAGTTGGAATTGATTTTGCCCTGAATCCCTCCCAAATGAATCACGTTCTCACGGGAGCCTGTGGGAAAAGGGCAAAATAGATTTGAAGCTGCTTCCCCTTCCAGGAGGATACACTTATTTTGAAATAAAATGTTTAAGTGTGCATATTCCAAACTCCCCAGTTTCCTCCCTCCCTGCTCTCCCTCCTTTCCTCCAACAACAGAAGGCTGCCTCGCTCTTGCTCTCCACCACCAAGCGTTGCCATCAACACCAGTGGAGCACATGTGGGTTTGTGCAGCGGCCCTTGGAGCACCGGCTGAGGTAGGACTCTTCTGCTGAGTGAGGTGCTCCAGGTGAAACATCTCCATCTGTGTGTATCTGGAGGTACTGGTGCTGCTTTGCCCAAAGCACAGCTGGGAGAACTCCTGCAGTGGGTGAAAATATCAGGTGGTAGCTCCAAGAGAGCTGAAAATCTCTGGAAATGTGTTGGAGCGGTAGAGATGTTTCAAATATTGCTGTAGTGCTTGTCTGTACACAGGGAGTGCCGTCAATATTAATGGATATGGATTTTCTGTTACTTAATGGTCTAGTGGTTTATTGTATTTGACTAGAAAATGAAGATGCAGAGAATTAAAAAGTGTTAAAAAGCTGAGACTTCTTACATTGCATAAAACAATGTTGTTTTCATTCCCTGGAAGCTATCCCCGGTGGTGGAAGGGAGTGCTGGGCCAGTGTGTTGATAAGTGCTCTGAGACATTCCGTGTGTTCCAGTCAAGGTGCTGCCGCCTACAAATGTGTCAGTAACAGTGACGGAGAACGGGGAGTACGAACTGAGGTGGATAAAACACAAGTTGCGATATGGCTTCATAAAACAGAGATACGAAGTTGAGTACTGGAAAAGCAACCAATATGACAAGGTGACTCTAAGAAAGTGCAGCAGTCCTGGATTTCTCTTTGCTGGGCAAATGGGAGAGATGGTTCCTCTCACCTTCATCGTTTGTGCTTCTTTCTTCTCCCCAGGCTCCCCAGAAGTTAATTATCAGCAATGATGAACCTCCCTTCATCCTCACCCTGCAGATGCTGGCATCATCTACAGCATATAGGGGGAAAATGCGTGCAAGGGTGAATACGCCTCTGGATTATAAGGGGCCTTGGAGTGAATGGAGTGAGGAGTTCACCTGGGAGACTGAGAATGGTACTTTTCATGCAGGCTCCTTCTGTAGGGTTTTGCGGACTGTTAATGGCTGAAATGCCTCTGTAGAAAGATATGTTCTCTAGCTGGGTTGAAGTTAGGTCCAGCCACGAGCTAGCTGGGGTCACCTAACAAGGTAGCTGTCCCACCTGCACCCTTGCAGCACAGCAGCAATGCTCGTGAAGATCAAAAAGGATCTCAACTTGTTCTGACTAGAGAATGTGAAGTATTGAAATGTGAAGAGGAGCAAGGACAAAGGAGAGAAAAGATGATTGAAAATGTTAGAGTAAACCAAAGGTATGAAGCTGCCAGGAATACTTGAAGATTGACAGTTTTTTAACCTGCATCAATCTATTAAACATTGCCTGTAGCAATGTTTCTACTGTGTCTATGTAGGGAAACAGCATGGCCCTAAAAATAAGAACAGCAAGGTTATTTGGATAAAAGTTATTTAGAAAAGATTACTTCTAAAATACAGGTTGATAAAGTGGTAAAACTAATTATACAATGGAATGTCTGGAAGCTCATTCTTGTCCTAAGCATCTATCACAAAATGTGCTACTAGTGTTCTTGTGCCCATGGCTCCTGGTTCTTCCTGGCTTTAACGTGATCTCCCTTTTCTCAGAAGTGTTACAATCTCTATTCTCTCTCTTCAGGAAGCTGTCAGACCGTGGCTGGGCAGCCAGGTAGGCTTCACTGGGCAGAACACTTCTGAGGAGGTGGAGCAGTTAGCTGCTTTCATGTGCTGGATGGGTCAGCAAGCAGCCCACTCCCTACTCTTCTCTGGAAAGATTCCTTACTAACCACGGGGTAAGAGCAGGCTGTGAATGGATATCACCCATTGCGATGGGGAGGAACAAAGCATTTTCACCTGTGTATCTCCTAAATCTGTGTATACCTTCCAAGCATCTATGGAAATCGTAATTAATCGCTGCAGCTGCAGATCTTGACTTTACCGGCTGGAAATCTGAGGATAGAAACCTGCTTCCTTTCTTCCTCTGTATTTCCTTTGGAAAAAGGCATTGGCCTAACCGGGTGGAAATCTTGTTGGCTGAATTCCTCCCAGCCCACCTGACTCATGAACATACACATACTCCCTTACCTCTTCATCCGCTGGAAGTTACATACTCCTGCTCCTTGAAGCAAAGTCCGACTTTGAAAACAGAATGAGAACAAAGAAGAGCTGCAGTGGTCCTGGCCAGAGTGCAGCTGATCAGAAATAGCTCCAAACTGTCCATACAACCTCAAATTTGTGTCAGGTCTTCAGAGTGAGCAGGTGACCATAGTGTTCTGTTAGGAAACTATCCTAGGTTGCAGACCAGATGAGAAGGCTGACACAAATTAAATTGACTCTTGGGTTTCATGATAATTACCTGCCTCTTAGAGAGAGGATCAGCTCTAATATACACTTTTGTAAGACATGTGAAGGAAAGATGTTTGTTACTTCTTTGAAATCTTTGTTTTCTCCCTTTGTCTAGCTTCACATTCAGTGCTTATAAGAGACAGGCGCTCTTTGAAGACCTAACTGCAAAATATCACTGAAAGCTCAAGAGCTGCACAAATGCTGATGCTAGCAGTCACGTTGCCTGAGTCTATACTGCTAAATAAATTAGGGCCAAGCTGTAGTAGCAAGCACTGCCTTGTAACTGCTTGCACTGCTTTGTTGTCCGCACTGTCCCTTCCATGGTTTGGCCTGTGCCAACTAGTGCTCTCCAAAATAACAACCTGGCACAGTTTGGGAGATAGCACAGGGTAGCAACCATTCCCAGTGGGCAGCATGGACATGACTGTACCAGATTAGGCTGTGTCCAGGATGGGGAGTGATATAGCAGCTTGGTGGGCACCTGGCAGCGAGACAAGCTCAACCCCCCCCCACCAAGTAAATAAGTTTTGGAGATCCATTAAAATGATCAGATAGTCTGCACATGATGATGGACCCATCGGTGGCAAGCAAGACAATGCACAGAACATTGAGGTCATTCAGATCTTCGGACTACTAAAGAAAGCTGTTGTGGAAAGGAAAGAAGCCGGCTTTGAGATTCAGAAAAGCCTGCTGTAGTTGTAGGGGTCTTAGACAAAAATTTGAAAAATGACACCCTTATAATCCCATTTTCTTTCTGCAAAGGCTACCTCTCCTCTCCAGCCTCTAGTCCAACATGGCAAAAGACCTCAAGCAACCCTTCCCCTTTCTTAGTTACATTAATGTATTTGGTAAAAGGGACAGGCCATAATTCCCATGTACCTGCATTTAGATAGATTTGCTTCGCATTCCCCTGATAGGTATGATTGGCAGAGTAAGAAGCCAGATTTAGCTAGGGCTCCTTTCTAAAAATAGGTAATCAATTTCAGTTCAAGCCTCTGAGGTTATAGGAAAAGAGAATTATTTTTTCTTGGGCACTTAATGAGCTTGGATAATCAGTTTTTCTGCTCAAGAGCAATGAATCCAATGGTTTAAAAGAAAAGGAATTTTATTAAAAGGGATAAAATGGCAACTCAGATAAACACTGGTAGGTCTGTTGACTAAAATCGGCCATAGAACTTGAAAGCTTCTTGGTAATGGAGCCCATGCCAGTTTTGCCCAGAGCTGAGAGAGGCCATTGCCCATCTGTAAGGAGATGTTGCTCTGAAACCTCTCCTGCTGTTTCCAAGTGCATGATCCCAGCTCTGATACGGGGTCGCTGCTCTTGGCAGCTCCAGCCCACGAAGCCTTGGTGCTGTTGGAGGGGAGTCTGTGACAAACACAACCCAAAGGGAACCCTGGGGAACATGTCATTTGGGTTTTGGTTTGGTTTTTAGGTTTTTTACTTTCTTGCTCCAGGGCTCTTTTGCTCTATCGCTGTCAAGGGGAACACACCACAGGTAATTCCTACCCCTCAGAACACTATTCTCTCTTGATGGATAAGGGTTTTAAATACCTTTAAACTTAAGACACAATTGTATTTCAACCCTAGTGCCCAAGAGTGAAATCCCCTGGTCAGTTCACTTGTTCCCTCTTTGTTGTGATCTCTAGCTACTCCAAGCAGGCTGGAATTCTCTTTTATCCCATTACAGGCAGGATACTTACTGCTGCAAGTACTCCATTATTTTAGGAGTACTGGGCTTACTTCAGGATAAATGTAGCTCTCAATTTAAGTTTTATTTCAGTGTAAGCTTTACAGCATAAAGGATTGAATTTAACAGCAGGCTGAAGACTCTGGAAAAGGTTTTTGCAGTGACTACCTCCTGTTCTTGCAGTTGTTACTATTTCTATTTCTTTAATGAACCATTCAAAATCATTTGTAGTGGTGATACCAAAGGTTGGAATCATTCAGGACAGCATGAGATGACAGGCAGAAGTCAGAGGGTTAAATGAAAAGAAAAAAAAAAAAGAAAAGATTGGCTAGAGAACAGGAAATCTTTAGTAAAACTGATATCCTGCAAAATGATCTGTGCCTCAACTGCAGGGATGTGTAAGCCTCAGCTGGGAAATACCCATTACTGCAAGGATAACCAGAAGGTATGAGGAGAGTGCTGCAGAAGCTTGGATGTAATTGGTCTCTTTTATTTCAAAATGCTAATGATTATCTTTATTTCAAGTGCATTGACTGTTTATAGATGACTGAAACAGTCCTTACACAGCTATTTCGGTGAACGGTTTAGCTAAACCAGAGAAGAACCCATTTTTTTTCCAAGTTCTGTCCTGTCAGGTAAAAACATTGGCTCAGAGCTGCCACCCAATGACCAGACCTTGTAAAATCACTTAAATACAGGCTACCTGTGTTGCTGAGTTCTGTGAGACAATACAGCGGAGGCCAACTGATTTCTCACTGCGTGAAAAAGGCAGTGAAAGGCCATTTCCCCCTCCACTCCCTTTCCACTCCTCTTCCTCAACATCTGCATACCCCATCACTCATTGCCTTGCCTGCAACAAGATCGCTTGCTTAGAAAATTTAATTTGTTAACCTGTTAAACTTTGCTTTTCTGTATTGATTTTTCTGCTGGTTTTTCAAGTTGAGTCAGTTCAGAGTTGGGCAGGGAAGTGTCAGCACCAGCACAAAACAAGCAAGAAGGAATGAACTGCTGAGACCAGAGGAATGGGTAGAAGGGAGGTTTCAGCTGCAGCAAGTGTTTCTTTCAGCCCTGTTCTTGTCTAACTGCATCTGACATGCTACGAAGATTCCAAAGCTGGCTTTAAATACGCATGTTTGGATACCCAAAGCACTGTAGCCAACAGAGGGCCACGCAGGGTAATGCTCCTTGCCAAGGTGCTGGCTAGCCCGTTCAGCACGCAGAGAGTTCAGGTATTGATTCTTCCCAGGAGCTTCACTGCCTCACTGAAAGCTATCACCTCAGTGATCTCCGCAGCTTTCTGTGTGTCACCTATCAGAAAGTCTTTGCCCCTGGCTGAGCTGTAACATTTGGCAAAGCAAAGAAGATGAAGGGGGATTGCCACATGTATGTTCATTTAGCATCAAACAGCTGTCACCCACTTGAGTGCATTAGACAATGCCAACTGTTTTGTACCACTGAAGTGCTTATGAAAATATTTTGATTTGTAAAAAGTGTACAAAGTGACTCTGCTCCACTGCAGGAGGCAAACAACACAGTTTGTGGCAAAGTGTAGTGATGCACCAACAAGCCCTTTCAGTCTGTTTCCCTTCTGATGTAGCCTCTTAATAAGCCTTTCATGGATAGCAAAGGGCATTTGCTGCAAGCTGTACCATAATCCTGCAGCCTGCCTGCCCTAATGTCTATTAGAAATAGACCTGTAAATCTATGTGCTGATTCAGCCCACATTATGTTTTGTGTATTAGCTAACTGTGCCCTGAACTGCTCGCTTTCAGAATGCCAAACAATGTCAGTAGATTTCTGTTCAGTTCTATGTTTTCTGGACTAGGAGCTGCTGCAGTCTCTGAAGACAGCATTTATTATGTACTTGGAGTCATGCTGGTCATCACTGCTGGATGCAACACTGGGAACAGGGTGTTCCTACAGAGCTGTGCTGTTCAGCTGAAGCTAGAGTGATGTGTGGTCAGGCAGGAGCCACTTGGTGCTGATGTACAAGGAAAACCCACAGGGAAGATTCTACAAGCTGCCATTTGGCCGGTCTCATTAATCTGAATGACTTGGACATGTGCCCAGAAACATCTGAATTCCAAACAGTTAATTATTGGTGGTGGAAAATGATTATCATTAGTTACATTTTAACTTCCTTCACTATTTTATGAAGTCAGCATATTGTTATCTAATCCCCAGCTGATGAAGAGTGAAGTAACAACCCCAATTCTGCCCCAAAACAGTTCATATGAGGGAGCAGGCAACAATCTTTTAAAATACTGAAAGCTTGGGACCAGACAGGAAAGATCAGGGCACCACCATTCCCAGACATGTACTTTGTGATTGCTGCTCCAAACTGCTGTGCTTTGGAGATGGAAGGCAGGATCCTGCAATAAGGCCCATTAAATACTGTAAGAAAAACACATCAGGAAGCCCTGAAGACCCTACGTGTCTTGCATCATTCAAGCCCTTGGGCGGTCCTTGCTTACTGTCCAGGTACAGTCCCTGAACTTCAGATTGTGCAGACTGTGTGCTGGAAGCACATGCTTCTCTCTGAAAGACATTTATTTACCTTTGACCAAGGGAAAGGGCTTATGAGAGCTTTGGTAAGGGTCCATTCACATTGTGGGGCGATTTGCAAATTGGAGAAGTCCTGGGGCTTCTTGTAGCTTTCCTGTTCCCTTTAGGTGGGATAAGCTGTGTTTTTTTGCATTGGCTTGACCTACAAATAGTGCGGGCTTTAGTGAATACCCTGATGCCTCCTCAGGTGAGGTTCCACTTGGTTTTGCCCATTTGTGCTGCTCCCTGCCAGGGTAAGAGCTTTCCCTGAAATCCTCCATGTGGCAGATAAAACAACAAAACTAGAGTGGTGGGCAGAGAACCTTCCTTTCCTACCCCATGTGGACATCTGGTACCAATCATACAGAGTTGTGCCCAGGTTATTGCGTGGATGCTGGTTTGTGCCTTTCTGGCAAGAGTCCATGAATTCACCTTGGAAACACCAATAGGGAGCTGGTCCTGTGCTTGGTGTGTCTAGCTGCTATCCATATACAGCCCTGAAGCTTCCATGTGTGGGAGTTTCACAGCCTTCAGTGTGGGGAGAGAGAGGCAGCATTCAGGTCCTTGGGCAAGCCTGGTTCATTCCCAGTGCATCCTCTGTACTTCTCTCTGGACTGCTGGGGCAGCTGTCAAAGTACTGTGAACCTTCTGGCAAACATGAGTTTGCACATACACACGCACCCGCACACCTCCTTCCACCTCCCGCCATCACCCTTTTACACTGCTCACAGGTCCTGCTCCACCTTACGTGCTTAGCAGATGAATTTCTATACGGCCTCCTTTCACCAGCACATCCCTCTGTGAGGGTGTGTGCCTCACACACTGATCAGCCCCGCCTTACAGTGACCAAGAAAGGGATTTGTTTTGCATTCACATTCAGATTTATCTTGCATTACTCTCCCCAAAGACACCCTAACTGAGAGGGGAAGAGAGCAATGGCAACACAGACAACTAGCAAGCAATGGGTTCGTGCTTTAGGTGGAGGTTTATTAGATGGCTGAGGAAAAAGATCTCTTGCTGAATGCACTCCAATCCTCAACCTCCATCTTCTTAGGCTTGCCTTTTTTTCTTCCCGTATTTGTCCTCCAATGTTTTCTGCATGTTGAGATTTAGGGCATTTTTCTGATGCCATTTTCCTGTAAAGGCAAATCGTAGTACAGTTACAGCCTCTGTTCTAATGCTATCATCCGTCAAGGATTCTTCTAGCTGTAGAGCTCCTCTCTTGTGAAAATGGCATTTTCTAGTCCCCCTGCACCTTTGTCCAAACCCATCCATTGTCCTTGGCAGAAGCAGCACCCATCTCAGGAAGTCAGCGATCTATTTTTCCTGGCAGAAGCCATACCTAGCTCATCAGTCCTCCTTCCGTGCCAATTCTTGGGATCCCTGATTGCCTTCTGAATTATATCAGGGGTGTAGGAATCTTTCATCAAGCTTCGGCTCTCCAGTGGGCCACCTACAAGGAACAGCAAATAAGGAACTGTACACAGAAACCACCCTACTGCAGTCCTTGAACTGAGCAGGGGAGCAACACCAGCAGTTCCAAGGGCTCAAGAAAAGGCATGTGTTGACTGCAGTACCTCTGATCAGGTGTGTGGCTAGGTGCTAGCTTCAGAATGTCCCGGGGGGAGTTTGTGTTTGTCAATTTACCAGCTTTTCATCCTCAAGTATGGGACACAACACAGAGGGTGCCACAAGGTATCATTTTTATCCGTATCCCAGTGCCCTTTCTTTAGTCAAGTGCCACTTACCTCCTGTTGAACCCACTCATTCATTCGAGTAACTTCCTATTCAGCAGCACAGCTCCATGAAAAGCACCATCTTACCACTCCAGGCCTTCCTGAGCTTTTTTTCTGCCATAATATGTAACAAATAGCTCCCAACTGTGACTTCTTTTATCCCCTCTTGACTTTTAGCCATTTGAGGGGGCTTTATTTTAATCTCTTATCCTTTCCTCATCATCTTCCTTTTTATTGTACTCTTTCTTTGATAATAATGATTTTGAGCTCCCTGGGGAAAGATGTTCTTCCTTTCTGTGTGACTGCACAAACCCAGGACAATGCAGTTTTCAATATCCCACAAGGTCTCGTAATGGAATGTACTGTATAAGGGAAGTGAATGTCTCATGCTGGTACATGAGAAACTGGAATTGGAGACAATTATTCTGGAGTATCTTGGACATGATGGTAACAAGAATGAGATGAATGCTTAATTCCCAATATGTGTTTAGTTGGAGGGATGCCTGGGGACCTTGGAAACAGAGCTTTGGTGAAGACATTTCAGAGCCCCACATCTCTAAAGGTCTTGAAATAATGTCAGTATTGGAATCAGAGGTAACTTGGGACTGGAGATGACAGGGGACATTGAATGGCAAATAGTGCCCATTTGGACATCTCTGAACATGGAGAACAGTGGTCATGATCCACCTTCATTTTTCACACCTTGAAAAAAAAAAAGGGTGAAAGATGAGAGAAGAGAGGGCTAGAATATATAGAAAGGGAGGCTCTAGCTTTCATTTCCTCAAGCACTGCAGCCTGGAAAAGCAGTGACTAAGGACAGAAGGGATAAGAGGAGAAAGTAAGGGTCACCAACAGTCAGATCCCTACCCAAAGTAGTGTGGCTGACCTGAGCCCTGGCAAAGTGTAGACAGAAACAGCTTTGAAGGTCAGGCATATCTAAGCGCGTCCCCTCACCTTGGAAAATATTTGACCTCAGGTTAAAACCCAGCTGGTTGTAATCAGCAGAAGATGTAGAGTTCAAGGAGTTTTTTAGCATTTCAGTACGCTCACTGATTCTCTTCTGTCCCACGATCAATGCTGCCTTGCACAGAGCTCCCTGTTCCTGAAAACAGGAAGAACAAGGAGCCACTGTCAGTCTACACTCCTTAAGTGCAGCAAACTCCTGGCATCTCCACCCCTGCATACCTGGGTCTGTCCTCGAGTCTCCCTCAGTGGCTTCTGTGGGCACTGAAACTGCATGGGACAAGTAGGACTGGTAAAAAGCAGGGGAATTAGAAAGGCATGGTGGTGTTGGGCCCTGGACTGGGTCCTGGTACCACACTGTTTTGCCTTGCTGGGTTGGGACTCTGTATGGCTGCAGCAACCTTATAAATGAAAGCGGGATGGAAAAACAAAATTAAAAAAGACATGAGACAGGCTGTCTGCAGAATGTGTCGCTACCCTGTAGTGTGAAGCCCAAACCCATCCCTTTACATGTCTTCTAGAAAACTGCTTTAACATACTGCTAATATCCCACCTGCTCAGCACCCTGCTACACCATAAAACCAGCCTTCAACCTGCCACAAAGGATACATGAAATGGCTTCCTCCAATACCTCGTCATTGCTGGTAAGTTCAGCTGCACTGGCAAATTTATATTTGTTATTAGCACGGATTAAACTGCTTCTGTTCTCCAGGAGCTTCCATTCTGCTTTCATATCTGGCTTTAATGATGCTAAGGACTCTTTGGCACTTAATCTGCTGCAGATCTTCTTGGCTGTGATGGTCTTCTGGGAAGATCCAGGCCCTCTAGACCTCAGTGTTTGCTGCTGGCCTGCTACTGGTTCTTTGGCATTTGAGACAGATTTGGTGTCTTTTGCTTCCCGCTGCCTGGACGTTGCAGACAGGTGGTAAGTGCTGCTCCTCTCTCTTGGCTTATGCCCCACTATTAGGTCTTCAGTGGCAGAACTATCTTCTCTTTTGTCTTCAAGGCTTCTTGAATGAGCACTCTGTGTGTGGGGAGTTTTGGCCTGCAGACTCTGTTTGCTCCCTTTTTCAGTCTGAATGCACTTTGCAAAAGGAGATGCCTGGGATTTAACAGATGTGGAATTCTGTGCTGTTCCCTGAGCCACTGGGCCCTTGGAGATCTTCCAGGAGGCTCTGCTGGAGCTCCTTTGGGACATTCTCTCTCTGCTGGGACCTAAACTTTCTGGAAGATGCTCCTTTTTCCCTTTCTCAGGTTCCACTTAAAGACAAAAACATTAACTCAGTGAATTTGATATTGTTTTAATGACAGATGGTGCCATAAATGGAGCTCGAAACAACTGGACATGTCATGGTGTCATTGTCAGACAAAACCAGAAACATTAAAGATCCCAAACAGGGAGAGAAAAGAGAAAAAACCCAACAACCTAGCAGCATTATACCAATCTTCCTGCTGAACCAGGTGAAGGCTCCTGAGGAGTCTTAAATGCTCTTGAGAGATGAACATTCACAGAATTGTGGAAGTAAAAATCTTGTGGTCAAACATGCACACAAAGGTCTGTGTTTTTTTATGTGTAAAGGCCGCTCCAAGACATGATCACTCTCATGAACACAAACACGCTCTTACAGTCTCTGTGGCTCATCGGTATTTGCTGATGAGTTTACAGTACATCAGTGGCTTACTGTCCTTGTGCAACAAGACAGTGAGACAAATCCACCAGTGAAGGAAGACACACTTGGGGCAAGTGGATTTTAACCCATCAGCCTGGATCAACAGGATCCCTGTTTGAGAAGTTTTCACCCACAGAGGTACATGTAAATCTGAATGGCATGAAGAGAGGGAGGGAATGAAACACAGCCTCACAAGCTGTACTGCAAAGCAAGCTCTGAAGGAGGGAGAGCTTCTCTGCCATCCTGCTTACCTAAACTACTGTTGGCCAGCAAAAAGTCACTTTCTGCCACATCAGGTGTAGGGGAAGTTGGAACTTCTAGCACACCCTTGGAACAGAAACAAAGGCTGTGTCAGGCTCAGAGACAGGAAGGAAAGGGACAGTGGTCCTGCTTATCTTTAGATGACCTAGGTTATTCTCACACAAATGTATTATACACCATCCTAGATCAAGACAGAGCTGTCCCTGCCTGCACGGTTGTTCCTACAACCCACAATCCTCTCAGGTTAAACAAGCACAGAAGTCCTGCAGGATTTCACATTAACAACTCATGGGACAGCCTGCCTAGGACACGGCCAACCAGTGCTTCTGGGGAATACTGAGCTGCTAAAGTTTTCGCATGCAGTCGTGCAGATAGAAGCCAAAATGGAAATAAACTCAGTGAAAATGTGATATTTTTTTTATTCTATAGCACCCAGAGTTGTCAGATCTGTCATGTACTGTACAATTACAACAGTTCCTTCTCTTAGTGTATCAAAGGCCACAAAAAATGGGGAGAGGAGGTGATAAATATAAAATGCCTGTGCAATGCTGTCTATGCAAAGGAAGAGAGACAGGCTGGAGACAGGGTTTCTTCCCTGATTCTGGCACAGACCATCCCGTTTGTTTGCTAGTCCTGCTGATGTGATTGATCCAACTCCCAGCCTTTGCAAACTGCCTCCTGCAATAGGAGGAAGCTCATGCCTTTCCTGCAGAGGGAATGTCTGTGAACCCCTCAGTCATGTCCTGCTGATGGTCTGTTTCTCATCTCAGCAGGATCCTAGAGGCTTAGCCCATGTGCAACCTGTGACAGGTTACAACTGAAGCCATGGCCCACAGTGGTGAATATGGTAATTGTGAGCCTGCTGGCACTAGCATCAGTACAAATGGGATCTGGATCAGGTAGGGATATATGGCTGCATTTGTCAAATTAGCTCATGACATGACATATATGCTTACCTTCTGCTCCTGAGCTAGTTATTGGAATGAAGACACCACGTGTAGGAAGCCTACCAGTTCAAAGTCAACTCACCAGGGCTGACTTGAACCAGCAGCTTCTGTTTTATACTATGCCAGTACTTTGCAGCAGCACGTCTAGTACAACATTGGGATCTTGAAGCTGAAGTTACTGTATCAATCAGACCCCAGGAATCAGTGCTGTGCACTCTGCAAATGTATTGAGACAGAACCTCTCCCACAAAAAGAACAGGGCGGCCACAAGAGATGACGAGAGGAAGCTAGTCCTGGCTCACAGGGCACAAGCTGCTTCTTTTCTGTATCGCTTTTCATTCTTTTTAAAGAAGAGCCAAACATTTACACATGATCAAACTGCAGGAATCTGTGTTGCTAAATAAACTCCTGTGTTACCTCCCACCTCCTACTTAAAACAAAACCATGTCTGTTTGTTATTATTACTATATTCAGCGGAAAGAACTTTCCAGTCTGTTGTGTAAAAGCTCCTCCTCTCCTATTTCTTCCAAAGAAACAGAATTTCTGTGTAATGAGGCAATGTGCTCATTTCCCAAATCCCATTCATTGATAACTTTCATTTCCCCAGTTCCTCCTGGACAAAATGACACCGAAGCCTATTACACTGAAGCCAACTATTACTATTCTAGTTTGTAACTGTATATGATGTTATTGTTATTCCTTATTTTCATTTTACTTCTAAGCCTGAAGGTCCAAAGTCAAAGCACCACTCTGAGACTCTTACACCTTGATGCCAAGAAAGACTTTAAGCCCTTCTACCATCCTCCTGGATAACAGAAGACACAGACCTATGCCTACTTATTCCTCTGCTAGGCCAATTCTGTGAGGGACAACAGATGACATACCAGAGAAGACATATTTTGATCAAAGAGCTAAAAATGATTAAACTTGATCTTTCTTTCTGAATTAAAAAAGTCCCAAAAATGTACATTTAGCATAGCCTAACACTCTGGCTTTCCTGACATGCAGCTGTCGAGGAAAGATGGAACTGTCTTTCCCAGGCAGAATATTAACCTCCTCAGGCAGGTGTAGGAATTGGTACACCATTCTCACCAGCCACCAGATGTGGTCAAGAATGGTCTCATATGCCTGCCTCCAAAATACAGCCAGGCCTCCAAAATACAAGATTTTGGTGACCTTCCAGACCTGAGAAACCCCACAGGCATTAAACTGACATTGGATCTTTTTTTGGTTTTGGTGCGTTTTTTTGGTTTGGGTTTTTTTTTTTTTTGTCTTTTTGTTTTAAAAAAAAGATCCAGAATTTAACAAGAGGCAAAGCCTCTTCTATAACTACCTCTCTCACCTGGTCCATGATCCCTGACATGGTGCTACAGTGGTTAGTACAAAGCAGGCAGGTCCGGCTGAAGTCCAGCTATGGAGGTGGAATGAAGGCTGAAGAGCAGATATGGTTGCTAGGGAACATCCCTCCCTTTATGAGCTGTGGTCTCCATGGGAACCAGAAGAAACATGGCCGAGATCAGGGTCATCCTTACTGATTGAAAAAACAAATAAGGAGGAGAGTAAAAGGCTCGTATCTCATCAATCACCTGTGCCCAGAAGTTCTCATCACATACACAGGATTTCTTGGAGACTCATTAACACAGTTGTGATAATCAACAAGACCGTATTGCAGCAGAACTGGATCTCCTGTCACCCCTGAATGTTTCACATGAACTCACTGACCCCCATCAGAGAGGAGGGGGAAGATGCCCCCATTTTCCACGCTGGAAAAGGGGAGATGGTGGGCAGGCAAAAGGTCTTACGTTGAGTCAATGACAGAACCACAGCTTGGCCCTCCTCTGTTCAGCACCCAGTGCTGTAATTTAGCCCCAGGGTTTTCATCCATTCTGCTCTGCCAGGGACCTGAGCTCTCACCAGGCCACTGGAATTTCTGCAAGTCTCGAGGGAAGACCACAACTCTCCTTCATGTTGCAAAGCTGTTTTTCCCACCCAGCACAAGCAGGTCACAGGCAACAGAGAAGAATTAGAAATATTCACAGATAAATCTCTTAGAAGTAGATTTTATTCATTGTGAGAAACTGAAAGATCAATAGGAATCTGCTGATCATTCTTAGAAAAACTGGCAAAATATAAATCAGCATGCTCTTGCTTTATTTTCACCTGCTCCCTTTCCCTGTATCCTGGACTGGAGACAGCTGCTAGATCTCATTGCCCAAGAGAAACTCTCCTAGGCCTTGTTGCGCTTCAACTCAGAGACCTTGTAGCGAGGTGGGGCACGGTGGAACCACTCTGACCAGGAACCATCATAAACAGCCACATCACGCTTGCCACACAGGTAGGCTGCCAAGGCAATGTGACATGCTGTGACACCTTTGCGGCACGTGGCTGTCAGCGGCTTTGAGAGATCCACTTTCTTCTCCCGGAATATTTGTTGTATCTCCTCAATACTCTTCTCATGGCCAGTTTCTGTTAGGAATGAGCGGAAGGGTATGTTCACGGCACCAGGGATGTGACCAGATTCCAGCCCTGCAAGAGTGAACAACAGAAAGAAACTTGAGCAAGGAGACATTAACCTAGGTGATGAAAGACACCTGCAAAAGAGACATTAAAGAGACATCACTGCAAATACTCCCACTGTCTCCAAGATACTAATTTGTTTCAGATGATAATGAAGATGCAAAGCAGTATGAGGCTAAAAAGAGGAGGACAAAGATTATTCAACTTTGCTGGTCAAAAATTCCTGAATTTTTAGCAAACTCTTTCCCCTCCTGAAAGCAGTAAGAGATAGAAATCTGAAGAAGCCCTAGACATGACAATAATCAACTACCACAGAAAAGATTGTAACAAAGACATTAAGGGGATCTGTGTAAAGAGGAATGCAGCAGTGCATTTCTGACCTCCCCCAAGTATGCCAGCAGCGTGCAATGACACAGCTTTCAGAAACAGAAGTGTGACTTGTATGTGGAATTTGTGAAAAGTTATGTTCACAGTTTATTCTTCTGTCACCTTGAAATCATATTTCAGGAAAGTAAAGCAACCTTAAAGTCAGCCACATTACTGTTGAGGTAGCTATCCTGAGACAATGGGGTCAGAGAAGTAAGAATTTAGATTTTGTATCACTTTTTATCTGCTCCATGGATGAAATCAGCATGGGTTCTGGTTTTTTTACTGGTATAAACAACCACTTCAGGGAAGTTGAAAGTTGCATCTCAAGTACAAGGTCTTTAGAGAGTTTTCATTGCGCTCTTGAAATTCAAACTCTGTCACTATAGGCTTAGCAAAGTCCATTACACTCCGTGGAAGCTTTTCCACTGACTTCAAGAGGCTTTTGATTGAGCCTTATTGGAGCAGGAAACATTACATATTATGTTAGAAATGCATTTCAGGGAATGGTTCCTTGCTAGGTCTGGACTTCTAATGGGACAGCCCTGGGAAAGTCACATGAATAGTAACGTTTCACTGACAGCTGTCCACCTGCCTAAGTTATCAGGGTAACTGATCTCAGGAGATGGGATAGATTGGGGTGGGGAACGTCTGTTACAGTCAAATGATTAAATTATATCTAGTCAGAGACTGACATCACACATTATAATGACACTGCAGTTTCATCACTCATGCAGAGTGATGTCATGACATATGTCATAAGGGGAAAACAGGGTTTTGGTGAGGTACTGAGGAGGGGATTTTTTCTCTGCTGGGCAAAGACTGAGAGCCTAAAGACAACCAAAATTGCTGAGCCAGCTTCACAAGATCTCTCCCTGTTCCAGATGGACCCTCTTTGTCAGCACCCCCAGAGTGCCTTAGTAATCTGGCACTGTTGTCTACCAATCACCTCATGAATCCTTCAGAAGTGTTTAGCATTACAGGGAGAAGTCAGGAGAATAACTGCTGACTTCTGGAGGAACCAATATTTAAAAAAAAAAACAAAAAAACAAACAACAAAACCAACCAAACAAAAAAAGACAGTATTTTGGACTGTTGCTTTCACCACATTTTTTCCAGTTCCAGAAAACAACAGTTCATCGCTTCAGTACAGAGAACTGCAAACCCCATGCTCATTAATATAGTGTCTGTATGACAGAGAGGAAATAAAAACAATACAAAAAATGAGTGTGAGAAAACCTTGCTTGTAGTTCTCAGACTGCAGAGCTTCTTACTGGAGAGTTACATGCCTGGGTTAGGCTGCTGCTTTTCCACAGAGTGAATGGTCCTGACCCTGTCCTTTGGCAAGCGATTTCTGCAAGGCTCTGCTGCAGTACTGGTGATCACCAGGCAAGTCTGTGAGCTGCAGAACAGCGCTGTCACACCATCCTAGGGCACTGGGAAGTGTACTGAGATCAAGAAGTCCTGGGAGCTGAACTAGAAGGGCCAGGTCTTGCTCAAAAAAGCTTGCTGGGCCACTGATTCAATTCTTATTGATCACTTTTCTAGACTGTTCACACATCTTAAAATAGGTAGAGGTTTGTACCCCAGTCTTATGGAGACTGGCATGACATACACTCACCACCCTTAAATAACTCTTCAGTTAGGAGCTGAGCGGGTCTGAAGAGAACAGTCTCATTTTAGAGCATTTTTTACTTTGATCTGTCGGGAGACTTTCTTGATCCAGAGATTCAAGAGTCTGTTGGAGTCGGAGACCAGTGCTTGCACTCTGTGAGTAAAAGATGGGGAAACCTGTAAAAACTGCATTTACTGATGCATGTGGGTGTTCAGCTGAAAGAAAGAGCTGACATTGCACAACCACAATCCCTTGGACTGCCTAAGAAGCGCTCTTGAGTGACTGAGGATGTTTTATCATGTCTCTGTCTGCTAGGACAAGAGCAGAGAAACACAGGACTGGAAGGCGAGGCTGGACACAGCTGGGATCTGAAATGGGGAGAGGATACATCTGCTCCTGCCTCGTATGACACTGAGCATACTCCACGCCAGATTCATGCAGTCACCCTTAGAAAGTCCAGGAAGGAACCCTAGGATTACAAAGCCTAGCTGCCAGCTACTACAGAGATTTCTTTATAGGGTCTCTCTCATAAAAGCATCCATCTCAGAACCAGTTTGGATTCCTGCCACAAAACTTCCTGCTGAAACACCTCCTTGCTCATGGAGGAATTTCATTTCCAATGTTAAGCTTGTCACAGTCAGTCCATACAGCATTTATCCCTGAGCTAACATTGCCCTGCGGCTGAAATAGTTTTTCTCCTTTTCTGCTATTGCTCCGACATACTGAGGGTGAGCATTCAGCATTCCTAACAGCCTCATGGCCTTAGCCTAAACCTAGTAAGAGCTCTTTAGATACACTTTTCACTGTCTTGGCCATCTAGGAACAGTTCTAAGTGACCACCAGGCTTCTAGGTAAGGAAGTGGCATTTCCTAGCATCTCGACTGGTACACAGGAGGTTAATAATTGCTGTTTTCAAGGCTAAACTGCATCTGAGGTTCTTGCACCCAACTAATTCACTCAAGTCTTACACTCTTCTATTGCTTCCAAATGCGTGTCTTCAGCTTGTAAGAGAAACTACAAGCAATTAAGTGTTTTGGGCTACTAAGCATCCAACCCCGCTCTCTCTAGCCTTATACCTCCTGTCACTCTATCACTGCAGGCGGTACCTCACATAATACTCCCTACATGATCATTTAAACCTTCCCAAGACTGTGCCAGCAACACATTTCAGTAAAAACTACCTATTTTCAGTGGCTCAATAATTCAGAAAAATATTAAATAGAACATAGAAGCATAACGATGGGACCGTGCTGGCAGCTTCCAGCCCCACAGATCTGCTTTCAGCACAAGCTACTGTTATTTTCCTTATCTCCCTTTCAGTCATTTTTTTAGGAATCTAACAGTACTTGTGCTATTTGCCCCCTTCTCGTGATGAACTAATGATTGCCCCTCTAATATTATGTCCAAAGTATTAATGAAGTCCAAATGGAACAAGTCTATCTCATAGGTGCTTCCAGTGATGGAAGAACAGATCAGACATAACTTCCAGGCATGCAGGTTCCCATTTCCCTTATCTGGCAAATCAATTCTGTTGGCAAGGAAATAGAGCCTTTGGCTGCAGTGCAAATTTGCCAAGGTATTTTATGTAATTTTGCCTTCACTTCAGATAACTTTTCTTGAAGAGTTTTTTGAAAGCCTTCCCAGTCTATCCATGTTATAATGGATCAACAGTTGTTGTATTGTGCTGTACCTCCCGTGCTAAATACAAACTTTGCTAGTGTTTCTGTCCCATGGAACCATGCTCTGATTGAATTTATTAAATTCTTGCCTCATGGAGTTGCAATGTCACATGACTGATTTTCAACACGTATTTGGGGTGAAGATCGCCTGCTTCACACATCTCTTTTGGTTATACTCCCTCTCTAGAAATGTTCGTTTTCCACTTCTTTCCCCTTCTTCTTGCTACCCCTCCCCCTACTCTGCAGACTTAGCCTCAGGGGGGAGGAAAAAACACACACAGCAGCACAGACTCAGTATAATTCTGAGGCTGTACAGAAATAATCTTTCATTTGGAACCCCTGCTAACTGCATAGCAACCCTATTTACTCTTTCGCTCCTTGTTCTCTTTTTATTCACTTTGCTCCAGCAGTTTTTGTTATTTGTTTTAATTCCTTTTGCCAGGTCTCACTCAGCTTGGCATCTGGCAATTCTCCCTCACAATTTGTAACCTGTGGTATGTTAACTTCTTCACTGCTTAATCCTCTTTTCCACATCTGTTAAGATTCTCTGCTTAAATATGTATATATTTTGTCGGCTATTTACCTAGCCCCTTCTCTCTAACCTTTCCCTTTGCGATGAAACCTCCAGATGGAATTTCTTAAAGTCAAAAAGATAAAAGATGTGCCTTGCCCACATTTAACTCCCCCGGTCTTGGAGTTGGCTGGCTGCAGATAGCTTTTCCTTTCCAAATGCCTCCTCTGTTGCCTCCTTTTTTATCTCTCTCTTCCATTCAAATTGTATGCCTTGGAAGGGACCATTAGTGATCTCACCTAATGTACCACGAACTCACTGGAAGGAACACTTTCAAGATTGGTCCTGGCCACCTCCCTGCGAGTCCTCGCAGTCAGATCAATAGGTCTTTCCCACCAATGTCAAAATACTGCGTGTGTGTCAGCCAGAAGAGTCAATTCTAAGAATCAGAAGGGCCGCAGCCCTAATTCTGGCAGCTGATGTTTATCAGCTTTGTCACAGGAACGGACAGCTTTGGACTGTAGGTTCCTGTGGGCTGAAATGATACAGTCTCTCACTATGTTGTACCTTGAATATGACTTCCTGGTCAAAATAGAGCCAGCCTACTCCCAGCTGCAGACTCCACTTGGACAAGAGAGAGAAGCAGCAGCTTCTTTTCATTCTCACTTTCATTGCCACTGAACATTCAAGCCGAACAAAAGCTTTATGTTTGGGGCAGGGAGGACTGAAAGCTGGGAAAACAGGCAAAACCTGAAGAGTTGTTAATGCACAAGGGAGACAAGGACTACCCAAGGGCTGAGAAGAAGAAAAATAACTGGAAGTTCAAGAAATTACTTTGGATTTGCTTTATTTTTTAGATGATGGGTTTGTTGTCTGGCAACTTTCCCCTCTTTTCTCAGGTGTCTGCAAAATAATTCAGCAATTGCAACTTTTCTGTATGCATTTGTTCAGCTGTAATTCTTGTTCCTCAGTTTTCAGTGCCCAGTACTCGTCAGCACTGATAACCATCATGCAATTATTTTTATCATCTGCCCCTGGATTGCCTGGGATTGTCTCAGTTCAGGCTGGTTGCATAGACCTGCACCCTACAGCACCTGAGTAAGCAGGCCCATTCAGAACCTAGCTGGGCCATTGCTGAATCACAGCTAGTCAGCAGGCCTGAGGTACTAGCTCCTCCAGAAACACAGCACTGTGCAGGGACACCTTTAAACACTCGGTGCATAGTTCAGAGCTGCACATCTGACAGGCTTATGCTGCACATCACACATGAACATCCAATCTTGTTCATCCAAAGCAATACCTGCATTTAAGACCTACGAGACCTGGCTTATAGAAACACCATCCTTTTTTCTCCACCCTGGCAACCTGGGTAAACCTCTCCCAGCAACTAAAAATTAACCACATATTATGGCTTATCTTAAACACTTCACAGGTCTAAATCCCAGCAAGGTAGCTGCTGCATTAAAATAAAACAGGGACAGCTAATTCTTACCACAAGGAACTGAAAAACTAAAGAGGTAAAAGAGGGAGCTGAAATTAGCTTCTTCTAGAGATGGAGTTCATGGAACTGGAGAGATTAATTGACTTAATTAGGAAGTCAAGAGCTGAGGCAATAATTAAACTGAAATCACCTGAGAATGCAGCAAGTTCCTTAACCTCAAGATCATTCTTCTTCTCTAAATTGCAGGCAACATTTCTCCTCCCTGATTGGATCACCTCTGTAATTAATCAGCATTGATTTCAAATTGCTCTTTTAGGTGTAAGTGTTGCCTTTTACCCACTGCTGGGTACAGCTACTGGCTAGCCTGGTTCAGAAGGCTGTCAAGCTCCTGCGGAACGAGCAGCTGCAGCTGGAGTGCTTACCCTGCTGGATCTGCTGTGGGAAGCAAAACTGGACCACCACAAATAAACTGTTCCATGCTGACTCATTTCAAAAGAAAAAATCTGGTTTTAAAACACTGTCAGGGGTTGTGGCATTTGTCACCTGGTAACAACTCCCACTTTGGGAAAGAGAACACAAAATCCACCAGCTCCCAGCAAGGAGTGTTTTATTCACATCTTGAGGTTAAAATTCAACTGTCAATGTCAAAGTGCAGTAGGGCTGCAGTAGGTGAAGGAACAGAAAAAGCGATAAGCCTAACTGCCCCTCTCTCTCTGCAACAGTCGCCTCTGTCGCTCCCGTTACCTTTCTCGCCTTCTGCATTGTCTTGCACAGGTCAAGTGTGTTTGATGGGGGGTGCCCACTGCAGACACTTAGGCAAACCACGTGCTACAGCCAAACGCTACTGAGGTTTGGACGTGGTAATTTCTTTCAGGAGTCACACACAATGACCGTACAGCAGCATATGAAAACAGCCAGAACAGAATGACAACTGACCTGCAAAGCAGCAGCGCAGTACTTGCCTCAGGACCACAGAGGCTGGCTGCACACCCGCTCATGCAGTGTGGAGCTCAACTCAGACCCAAAAACTGTTGCTGAGCTTTTGTTTGCTTTGTTTTTGAAACTCTGCAATTCTTTCTAAATCACTTCTGTGATTCCCTTTCAGAGAAGAGGTTTGCTTTGTTTTTGAAACTCTGCAATTCTTTCTAAATCACTTCTGTGATTCCCTTTCAGAGAAGAGGTTATTCTGGGATACACCAAGGCTTAAATTACACAGTAAGGGCCACCTCTACCAACCACCTTAAATTTCATTCCAGGCACATTGCGCTACTAGCTGTCCCTACTGCACAGGACTTCTTCCACCCCTGCTGATTGCACGTCCAGTATTTGACTGAGGTAACAAAATTAATTTTTGTTCCTATTACTTGGGGCATCCAAAAGAGAGAAGCTTGACAGCCAATACATTCACGAAGGGTTTGGGGCTTTTCTTACGAAGGACAAAGATCAGGTTAAGCAAGTTCTCTATTTGCTGGAAACCAGAGTGAGAAGGAAAATGTCTCTCGGGTTACTGTGCTGCCTAAAACCTGGGCTTTTGCTCGTGCATTCATTATGGTGAGGGTTGCCTGTATGAATACTGATAGTTTGTGCGTGTCTGCTAGTGTTAGATAGGACCGTGAGCAAACCACTGGGAGTTCTTACCTCCTGCGTTTGCATTCTGTCTGATTAACTTCTGCAGAGTGTGGGATGGGGGATCCTGGAACCAACTGACTGCAGACCTTTCCTGCTATTTCCTCCTGCAGCTTTACAACCAACTACAAAAAAATCATTCTGTGAGGGCACCGGGATCCAAATGCTCAACTGTGGATCCTTTAAGGTAAATTGCCGAGTTAGGCAGAGGCACGCCTGGGCATAAGGAAAATGTTTGCTGGTGGGGAGGAGTTGTTTCGCCCAGAGCCATATCAACACTCATCCCGCTCTGGTGCAGGGGGGCAGGTGCCATTCCCACCTCCATTACCTTGGTCCAGCTCTGTGCCCTGGAACCGGCCCTCGGGGCGGGAATCCACCACCTGGAACTGCAGGGATACCACATTCTGGATCATCTCCTCGAAGGTCTTCAGCAGAGCCATGTTCAGCTTGGCCTTAAAGACAGCTGGGGCGGGCTGGCTGACCTCCGCCGTGACAGGGTGGCCCTCCTTCACCCAGTTCTTGAAGCCACCGTTCAGCACAGAGACCTCCTTGTGCCCGAAGGCCCGGAACATCCACCAGGCGCGGGGCGCGTAGAAGGTGCCCAGCTCGTCCCCGTCGTACACCACCACGTGGGTGTCGTTGCTGACCCCCAGGCGCCCCACATAGTCGGCGAAGTGGGACTCGCTGGGCAGCATGAAGTCGTAGGGGGAGGCCTGGTCCCGGCACTCCTCGATGTCGAAGAAGGACGCGCCGGGGATGTGCCTCTCCTTGAACTCCTGCCGGGCATTCCGCTCCTGTGGCGGGTACCAGGAGGCGTCCAGAACCCGCAGGCCCGGTCCCACCCGCCCGGCCCGCACGGCCTCCGAGAGCCATTTGGCGGTGACCAGCGGCCTGCTCAGCACCTGCCGCGCCATCCCGGAGGGCCGAGGCCGGGAGGGGGCGCCGCCGCCGCCGGGGACACGGACACACACACACAAAATGGCGGCGGCGGGCGGCCGCTGGCCGGGGGGCGGCCCGAGGGGGCGGCGCGGGGCCGGGTCGCACCGCCCGGGACCGGCCCCCTGGGAGGACCCCGGTTCCCGCCCCCCGGCGGCGGCCATGGCTGGCGGGGACCGAGGGCGGGTGCTGCTCGGCTGAGGCCCGGCACGGAGGTACGGGGCGTCGCGGCAGGACGGCCCCGCTCCTCCCCCCGCTGCTGCGCGGAGGGAGCCGCGGCCCCGCCGGGGCTGGGGGCGTCCGGGGCGGGAGGGGTCGCAGCGGGAGGCGGCGGGGGCTCAGGCTGCGTGAGGGGCGCCAGGGCCCCGGTGAGGCCTCGGCTGGAGACGTGCTCCGGGGCGGTGAGAGCGGTGGGGCAGAGCCCCCCTCGTCGCGGGGCCGTGCCTGGCCGCGGGCGCTCGGTCCCCGCAGCGCAGGGTCCCCGGGGCAGCCCCGCTGCCCGCCCGCTGCTGTCAGCGTGGCCGGTGGTCGCTGGAGGTGCGGAGACCGGGTGGCCTTCGGGAGTCTGGGCGCAGGGCAGGGCCGTGCCGTGGCTGTCCCGCCCGGGGCAGGGTTTGGGCTGAGCTCTCTGAAACCGTTTCCAGGGCTGGAGCATTTCAGCCCCCTCAGTGTAGGCTTAGCCAGCACCTCAGTGCAGACGCAGGTCTTTGGTCCTAAAATGCATCTTCATCCATTTGCTTTTTGTAAGCTGGTCTCGTATTTTGTGACTTTCTTCCTTTTGCAGTCAGGTGGATTCAGGCAGATCCCAGGAATCGGGTAATTTCATCCAGGACTCGGGAACAATGTCACAACAACTCCTCTACCGTGCGCTTGTGTCTGCCAAATGGCTTTCGGAAGCCATCAAGTCCCAGCAGGCTGGTCTCGCCTTGAGAATCGTGGATGCATCATGGTATTTGCCAAAGATGAAGCGTGACCCAAAGCGGGAATTTGAGGAGCGCCATATCCCTGGAGCAGTTTTCTTCGACATCGATCAGTGCAGTGATCGTACTTCACCTTACGATCACATGCTGCCCAAGGCTGATGACTTTGCTGAGTATGTGGGGAAGCTGGGTGTGGGGAATGATTCCCATGTTGTGGTGTATGATGGCAGCGACCAAGGTCTCTTCTCAGCACCCCGGGTGTGGTGGATGTTCCGGGCCTTCGGACATGAAGCCGTCTCCCTTCTGGATGGTGGCCTGAAGAACTGGCAGCGAGAAGGGAATGCAGTGAGCTCTGGGAAAAGCCAGATATCTCCCTCAGAGTTCCACGCCTCCCTGGACAAGTCCCTGGTGAAAACATACGAAGATGTCTTAGATAACTTGGATTCCCACCGCTTCCAGCTAGTGGATGCGCGCGCTGCAGGACGGTTCCGGGGAGTAGAGCCAGAGCCCCGAGATGGTAATGTGCTTCATTTAAGGTGCCGATCAGTTTGACTTCAGTAGAGGTGATGAAGGGAAATATGGTTGTCCTTTATGGGATGGGACCAGAGGCAGTGTATCCACCTGTCCTCCCCTCCTTTTGACTAGCAAGTGCTGCTCTTTGAAAATTCAGGAGTGGGGCAGCTGTGTATTTTTTGCTCTTGTGAGGAGCTGGGTTGAGAAGCATAGCTTTCATACACCTCAAAGATAGTCATTGGTCTCTTCGTGTACTGGTGCTACCCTCCTCCTCAGAAGGGCCTGTGGAGGTGCTTCAGTCAGTGCCTCATCAGAGAGGGTTGCTCACATATGGGCAGCATGGAGGGAACTGGGAGGAAGAACAGAACTTGACAGCATGGTGTCCATGTGGTAACCTGAAGGTTAGAGCCATCATTCCTGAGTAATCAATAACCTAGTAAAGCAAAGTTTAACAAAAATAAATATATTTGTTTTTAAAAAATACACTAAACAATAAATATTCTTCCCAGTGAAACAGAGAACGGGTTTTGAAATAGATTTGTCCTAGACAGCAGAGGTTAATTCCTATCTGTATTGCTTTTCCTCCAGGAATCGAGCCTGGTCATGTCCCTGGGTCGATGAATATCCCCTTCTCCGATTTTCTCACAGAGGCTGGCTTAGAGAAGACCCCTGAACAGATCCGCAGTCTGTTCCAGGAGAAGAAGGTGGACCTCTTAAAGCCGGTGGTAGCCACATGTGGCTCTGGGGTCACTGCCTGCCACGTGGCTCTGGGGGCATACCTCTGTGGCAAACCAGATGTTGCTGTGTATGATGGGGCCTGGGTGGAATGGTACATGCGGGCACAGCCTGAAAATATTATTTCTGAGGGAAAGGGGAAGACAGTGTAATGAGCTGCTTCGTCTCCCATTGTGCAGATAATTTGCCTTGAAACAGGATTTGGAAAAGATGGGTTTAGCATTCCTGGTTAAGTGTCTTGAGGTCAAGGGGTTGGGTAACAAGTGTGGGCACGTGGTGCTTTGACACTTTTTCCTTACCCTACTGCTCCTGCTTAGGAGCATAAAGATGACCTGGGCAGCCAGCTCTAGGTGACCTTGCTTGAGCAAGTGGCGTGAACCAGATATCCTCCCAAGGTTGCTTCCAACCTCAGCCATTCTATGATTCTGTGGCCTTTTTATGAAATCAGATGGGAGAGAGTGCTGGTGGCAGCATGGGGAAGTAGTTGAACCAAGCCAAGCTCATGACTTGAGACATTTCACCATGTTCACTCATAGGATGGTCGTACTTGTACAACTGTGCCTCATGATCCTGCTCTCTGCCTCTGTCCTACAAGCCATCCGTGCACTTTATGGACATTTTGAGTGTAAAACTTTGGGGAAAGACATAGCTGTTAAAGGAGCAAATATGGTTTCCAGGTTGGCACTTGGGTTAGAGACTTGGTTTGGATTTCTTCTTGCACTTGGACTCTTACCTGAAGTGTGTACTTAGCCAGTTTTGTACCCCCGTAGTCCAAAATTCCTCTTGAGAAAAAGAGAAGATTCTGGGATTAAAAAAGGGTAAATAAACATGTGTTTCAAGGTCTTTCTGCTGAATCAAACTTATATGAGTGTTGCGTGGGTAGTTCCTTTTCAGGAACTCTGTTTTTATGGGATCCCTTTGTCTTGATGATTCAAATGAGATGTTTCCTTTTCTCCATGAGTAGAACTATGTCTCTTACCCTCAACAAGCTATTTGGCCCAGGAAAGAAAATGGCATGCCTCTCTCTTGGGACTTTTCACAATCTTCCTCCTTTTGGTCCTTGTCCCTTTGCTTTTTGACCTAAAGCTCCATGTTGATCAGTCACAGCTCTGTCCATCAAAGACTGGATGTCAGCTCACATGGTGAAAATTGGACTGTATGGGTGTTTCCATTCTTTCCATGAGACTTAGCGTGTAACCTTAAAAAACTTAGGGGAACCGAGGCCTACAGAGGAATAGCCCACAATGGTACACACTTTTCCCCAAGACTGTTGTCCTGTATCTGGAGGCTGAAATACCCCCTGGGTATACATGGAAATGTTCTGGCTCGCGGTAACTTAGAAAGTTAATGAGGCAGTTTCTGCTCTTAGGCTTGCAGGTACCTGTGGACATCTGAGGGTCATCCTTTCTAGGGGATGCTATGGATGCTTATGGTTGCGGATTTGCAGGGTCCCCTCCTAGCCACGGAATGCAAGGGCTGGATCCTTTCCCGTTGGGGAGTGTTTATTCTTTGCATTTCCTTTGGCCTCTGTTGGCTGCAGCCCTGGCTCATTCCTGGGCTTGGCTTGCATGCACCCAAGCTCCATTTCTGTGCACCTCCCGTGGAGCTAGTTTCACTGTCCACATGATTTTTTTTCTCTGTCCTCCCGACTCACGCATACAGCATGACCCTTATTGTCACCCATGTCCAGTGACTGAAAGCACTCAATTTCTCTACTTAGATCCAGTCTAACACCCTAGTTCTTGAGGGACTTGGGGCTGGTGATACAGCAAGTGCTGAGTGTACAGAGTGTGCAGGGGTCTGAAATGATTGGTACTTTAGTATGCAGTGCAAGACACAGATCTGGATAAAAAATAAAAAATAAGCCTTTATATTTGCCAGTTTCTATTTAGTTCTTTGGGCTTAGACTTCCCAAAAGGGCTTCCTTTGCAGGTTACAGCATGCCCTGAAAATTTTTAAGACTTTCAGTTCTAGATCTAACTGGCAGTTCAATTAATTTTCTTTTTCCTGCTAGTGAAGTTTTTTTTTCTACTCCTGTGCTTTATGAATTTCCCCACCCAGGTAATCACTGTGCTTTTAGAGGCTGGTAGCAACACCTCGCTTTATCCTAAGCGACGTAGCTTTCTAGCAACTGCTTCCTGCAGGGGAAAGGGAAGAACTAGACAGCATGTCATGTAGGACATTTGATTGCAATTTTAAGTGAGAGCACTTTAAAACAAACTTTCTAAGCTGAAGTATGGTGGTGACCTGAAAACAAAAGGATAAGCACTGGCTCAGGTGACTGGCTAGGAACAGCAAGTGCTGCTAAACTCTCTGTGGAGGGGCTTCCCAATCTGAGCGACATGGTTGCTGCTTTTTAAGACACTTAAGGAAGATACTTGCATGAACAGTGTTGTGTAGTATGGGATCTTATAGCAGGATCTGGCTTGTGACATCTTTTCAGTTCAAGATTTCTAGCTTCTCCCAACATCAGCCAAGCTAAGAGGCTTTCACCTGATGGGTCATTAAGGTTTAGTGCTCTGGGTGTGTCTGGGAGGTGAGGCTGATTTTGTGAGCGTGTGGTGAGGCCCCTGTGTACAAACAGGAGTGCTGTGCCTGCTCTATTTCTCCAGGAAAATTTAGTTATTAGAGAAAATGGACATTTTCTTTCATTTCTTTCAGACTTTGTAAATAATTTTCAATGAATGCAGGGGGCTGGCTTTTGCTCTTGTTCTTCCACAACATTAGGCAATGCAGCTTAAAGTCCTGTGTTTCTTTTTTCCCACTGACCCCAGCAGTCCCTGGGGTCAGTGGGAATCTGCTTCCTCTTGAGACTAAGCTGCTTTTCTCTGACTTGCATGTCGCAGGGAGGTTCTGGTGCAGCCCAGCCATCCACCTGGAGATCGCAAACTACATGAAACTCTCCCCTTGCTCTACATTTTGACTATGTGGCCCGATGACACCTAGCAGGGCCCTTTCCTCCCTCCGGTATGTGTGCCAAGGTTGGCAGTACTCAACTGCCCTGCTCCTGGTCAGGTTTTAAACCACAAAATCTCAGTGGTTCTTCATTTTCCCAGCTTTTGGCAAATATTTTACCAGATGCTTAGCTTTGCCTTGATTTCTCTGCAGAGGAGAAACTGAGAACTTCCTCCCCATGACAAGATACTTTGTCTTTCTGGGGTATGCCCTGTTACATCACATATCAAAAATCTGTCCAAGAGTGTCTTCTGATATTCTTCCTCCTTTTAGTTGAGATCTGTTATTACACTGCAGGCAAAGCACTGGGAACATTGTGGAGACTGAGACAATGTTTTCAAAGCCTGGAGACTGCAAAGACCTATTTTGAGTCATAACAGATGCTGGACATATGGAACAACTGAGGAGACCTGCACAAGGTCTATAAATGTTCTGCAGATCTTTATGTCCCTGACTCAGTGGGTGGGTTTTCTATGGGAACTGGAAACTGGGAAGGGGAGAAGTGGATATGAATGCAAATGTTCATGACTCCTGTGAAAAATTTGCCATAGGGAAAGGGGAATAACATATCTTTGGTGGGATAGGGCTCACGGTGGCCAAAAATTAGTCTAAAAACCAGCCCTGATGTAGGAAGAGGGTCACATTGACCTGTGGCTAACTTGAGACTGGAGCTTTTACAGCTCTCTATAAAAATTTGAGAATCTCAGGCCAGCATGTAAACTCTTTACTGGTATACTTCACCATCTACAATACTTGGGTCCTGAAACAGTTTTGGACTCCGTGAAAACGGTGTGGTCAGTGTTTCTCCAAAAGTAATGCCACAGTCCCTTGTTCCTCACATGTCTTCTTTGTCCCCTGCCGCCTTCTTCCTTCCCTACTGCTGCCTAGCAGTCAGGTTGCACTATCTCACACTTCCCAGCAAACTTTTTGTTCCCCTGCAAACTTTCCCAAATACTAAAGCAGCCTTTCTTCTGCCAGCACCACTGCCCCTTTGCATTGATGACCACTGCATGAGCAATGGTAATTGCTGTTACCCACAGGGGCTTTTCTTGTGCCTCTCATCTGGCCTGGTTCCAGCTTACAACTGAATGCTACGTGACTGTTCTCTCTCCTCCCAGCATTCATCCAGCAGAGATCCGGAGTGAAGCACGTACACACACAGACTTTACACACTATTGTGAATGCAAGTACATTGCCTATGGACCACATGAAGCACAAAGAGCTGGAGAGAGATTAGCTCACTTGCATGCCATGGGGCCTTTCTCTTACTACTCCAGTATGGCTGGCTCAGCTGGCAGTCAAGCTGGGGCCTCTGCTGGCTACAAGAGAACTGTCGTCTTCTCACCCCCAAGTCCAGCGCAAGGAGTTTCTTTGCCCGGTTCACTGTTGGATTAATGGCAAAACGTCAGAGCATTACTTGTCCTCCCCTCCCCACTTCCTATAGGGAAGGGAGAGGAGACGGTTTCTTCTGTGGTGCCTCTTGCCACAATGTGTTCATTAACTAAATGATTGCATAGGTTTAATCCCAGACATGTTCTCAGCCTGCCAGAGTGGTCGCACTGTCTGTGCCAACACATGGTGATTGCTGCTTCCACTGCCACTCCACAATGCAACGATTCCCTAAGAGCAGCTCTGCAATGTCAGTGGTGCATTGTATGTCACGTACCCAGCTGACTTGTCAGGCTGCAACGTATGTACAGAGCACTGCAGCGTGTGTAGCTTTCTGCAGGTTTGCACTGCAAGCCTGCTGGCTGCTGAACTAAGAAACTCTCAGTTTACTTCCTGCTGTTTTCCTCAACTCTTGTTCAGTCCCATCACCTATCTACCCAGTGCCTATCCAGTTTTTCCTGCCTGTGCAATTGTCCCTGGGATTTAACTAGGTACTCAGCAGAGCTGTATGGCTTTGCACCATCACACTGCCTTGTGTAAAGCCCTTGCTTGCTCTTGTCTCTGTTTCTGTGCATGTGGTTTATATGTAGTTATCATCTAAGTAGGAGGAACAGCCATTGGATTATTTAAGTTTTTTTATCCTCTGTTCTATTGCTTGGTTTTAAGGGAGCTTATCAAGGGCATGCCAGTTGCATCTTAGAACTATGTCTGGTGATGGTGTGCAAATCAGGCCTGTATTTAGCCCACACCACTGAGTCGTCAGAGCATTTAAGTTGGTAACTCACCCTGGGCTGACTTCTTCCTAAAAAGGATTTTCATGTACTATGGGGAACGCCCTGGCTTGGGGAATTTCCAATAAATTTTGTGTGCTGTATGAAGCAGAAAAGAAGTCTCTGGGAGTGGTGTACTTTGACCTCTTCCCTTGCTCATAATCCACCTCTTTAGATTTACCAACTGACATTTCACACCACGGCCCTGGGGTGAGCAAGACTTTAAGTGCTGGCCATAGACAGAGGCTGGTGCTGATGGAAGGTGTGCTCTGAATACAGACCATCCCTGACCTGTAAGCATCATTGGCATGGGAGAGGTTGGGGAAGAAGGCATTGAGAACAAGAAACAGACCCAAAAAGGAGTAAGAGGTTGAGGGGCTGTGAGAAAAGGGAGACAGAGTGTGCACTTGATAGAAGAAAGAAGAAAACTAAGGCAGGGCAAATTTCTTGGAGAGGGAGATAAGGGACTATAGGCAGCCACCCAACTACTGTATTCGTATCAGAGAGCCACAGTCCTCACCCTAATGCTCTGCTGGAGCTGCAGCCAGCACAGACAGGGTCCTGCATCCCTTGCATACCGGAGTGCAGAGTACAGCTCTCAGATTTGCCATGGTTTGATTCAGAGCCAGAAGTAGGAGGGCAACAGTCCCACAGCCCAGAGTTGTGTTGCACTGTGATGCTTCAACTTGGGTCAGTTGGGCTGAGCATCTTCCGTGCACACCACTGTTTGGTGGAGACTGGCCCAAGGGCTGGGCATTTGGGCCAAAGTCTGCTTCATATAGGCAGGCAAAAATAATTTTTCATCCTCCCTGTTACTGGTCACTCTAGTGCTGGCTAGCTCGTGATATAACTTCAAGGAGATCCAGAGTTCCTTGAATTTACACCCTGCAGCAGCTGAATTGGTCCTGTGCTTATAAATTAGCTGGGGGTCAGCAATCTTGAAACCTTTCCATTACCCTGTCATCCCCTCCTTCCCTTTGCAGTCCTCCACGATGGAGCAAAGTACACACTTAGACAGTCTTTTTGAAGGAAGTCCTGGGTGATCTGGGGGAAGGGTGACACTGTCTTCACATCCTGTAATGATAAAAGGGAGTGATTTTAAGTAGAAGAAGAGGGAAGGATGAGAAGAAAAGGAATATGAGTAAAACATAATGTTTCTCTTTATTCACCCTCTTCTGCCAATAAACCCCTACCTCAAAAACCACAAGGATCTAGGTGCAAGCACAGTGAAGTGTCTGCAAGGTACCATGGTGGCTCTGCAGTGCTGCATTGCCCTGGCAAGGAAGAGCCAGAAAGTTGCTTAGGTGAAGGAAGGCTTTGGGCCACATTCAGGTGAAACATCAGCCTTTCCTTTCCATTCCTAATACGCTCGAGCTGTTGGCAAGCATGGCTGTGCTTAAGATGGGAGTGGGAAAAGCAGAGCTGCTGGAGGGAGAGCTCGTTCAGGTTGTGTCAGTGCCAAGGAGTGCATTTGAACAGAATCCCACGGGGCATGGATTGCTGAGCTCCAGGCTAGGCCTGGCAGGAGCAAGTGACAGAAGCAGGGTTAGATTCGGTGCAGCAGGATTGGCACATTGGCCTCGGCGGGTGGTATGTGCCTGGGGCAGAGGTAAAACTCCACACAGAGCTAAGTTAAAATCTTTGCTCTCAGTTGCCCAGGCACAAACAGGGATGGCAGGAGCACAGGGGGTCTCTCTGTCTGGCGTGCTTTGTGCTGGTAGGGCAGCACAGGGGGGAGTCTGCTGACTCAGCGACTCTTCCAAGCTATTCCTGCCCGCTGCCAGCACTTCATGCAGATCCAGGTTACAGTTCCCAGAAGTGTCCCTACATATGTTAGCAGGAATACAACTGTCCGCACGTTTTGCAGCGAGAACAGCACGGCAACTGATGCAGCACGGAGCTGTGACCCTGGAGTAATGGATTTCCTGAAGGGAAAGCTGTGGAGTACAGCGCTGACAGGCTTAATCTGCTGACTGCCAGGGAGCAGGTTGTTCTTCCTGACTCCGAGGGAGCTTGCAGGCGAGCTCCGGACTGGAAGCAGGCAAACTACCAGCCGCAGGGCTGGGGTCGTGTAGTACAGCGCAGTCCCCCCTCCATTACAGCATCCTCATTGCAGGGACTGCGGGCTGGGGAAACTACAGTTCCCAGCACCCTTTTGTGCATGTCCCTGCAAACTACAATTCCCAGAACCTTTTAACGAGCCAGAGAGTCTGTCTATGCAAAGAAATGCGGACGATTTTTGCATAACAGCCTGCACCACCGCCGAAGTGCTGGCTGGCCCTTGGTTAGTGGAAACGGGAACAGGGGAAAAGCCAGAGAGCATCAGCACTGTGGAGCTGTGGTTTTGCCCACCGCTAATAGCCACAGCGATATCCTCCAGCACAGAGCATCTTTCGTCCTCTCCGGACTTGCTCGGCGGTCACAAGGAGGACTCCGCTGCTGCGGAGGGAGAGGCAGATAAACTACAGATCCCAGCATTCTCTGGCAGGCAGCACCTGCGGCAGTCCCTGGAGGGTGAAGATGAGGATGGAGGTCGGAGAGGAGAAGCAGGGTGCTGTAGGGCTAGACTGTACCTGGGACATTCCACCACCTACTGGCACCCAGGCCAAGTGGGTGAGGCTCAATGTGGGGGGCACCGTCTTCCTCACCACCAGGCAGACCCTGTGTCGGGAGCAGAAATCTTTCCTGTGTCGCTTGTGCCAGGGCGAGGAGCTGCAGTCGGACCGGGTAAGGCAGCTGGGTTGCCTCCCGCACTGTGCCCCACCGAGCATGGGGAGGGCTGGAGGGATGCAGGGGTAGAGCCAGACCCTGACAGCTGCAGGAGTAATTGAAAAATGTCTGCTCCTTCTCCCTATCCCAGGAAGGATCTTCCCTTGCCCGATCTCGCCTTGCTGTGCCATAGCCTGGCACCCGTCTTCCCAAGCTGGGAAAAAGAGAGACCCTCTCGCCTCCACCCCTGCTCTCTTGCCTCTCCATCACCCCACATCCCTTGGTTCTACCTCCCAGCTGTATCTGCCTGACTCAGCCTTGTCCCTGTAAGGGGGCTCTCTGCTCTCTCACACCAGGCCTGTGTGCACAGTTGCAGAAGGAGACAGGCCTATTTTTTTTTGCTTTCTCAGCTGGATTGGTCCATGCATGCTGAGCATACTAATGCACGAGTTAAAATCCAAGCTGGGCTGCCTTGGCTAGGGACTCTCAGAGGCCCATGGTTTCCAAGGAGTCTTAGAAATAGTGGACATTTTTGCTTAGGTTTGTATTTTCTTATAGTCTGGAGCATTTGAGGGTTGGTTCCATGGGGTTTTTCTCCTTGTGGTCTGTCTCTGTTGCTAGGATGAGACTGGTGCATACCTAATAGACCGGGACCCCACTTACTTTGGACCCATCCTGAATTTCCTCCGTCATGGGAAACTGGTCCTGGATAAAGATATGGCTGAAGAGGGTGAGTTTTGGAGCTCAGAAACTTCCCACTTGACATGGCTGCTGTAGCCTGGATGCCGTAGGACCTGTTGTCTACCTTGTTGTCTGGTTCTCCTGGAGGTTGATGTGAGGGGATTTGAGAGGGCTTTCTTTGCAGCTCTTGGAAAGCATTCTGGTGTTTCCTTTACTAAAGAGGTTCAGAGTAGGTGAGGAAGGCATCCTACAGGTGTTGTGGCTTCACAACAGTTCATTTAGGAGAGATGTCACCAAGATGGAAGTAGGGATGATCTCTCAGCCTCAATAAACTGTTTTTTACTTGTTCCTGATCCACTTCTAACCAGGCTCTGTGACTGAGTTTTCTGTTAATGATTGAGTGCTTCTAATTAGGAATGAAAACCCAGAAGACCAAACAAAATCAAGCTCATCTCTTTTACTGACTGTAAAAAAGACCATCATTAATCATTGACATGCAGTGTGTGCTGCTAGTGATCTGATGGCTCGTGGACTGCAGCAATGCCAGTGGAGCAAGCCAGATGAACCAGTCCCTCATTTGAGGTTGACAGGGGGTCCAATAGCATAACTCAGTAACGTCACAGTGTTACCAGCCAGCAGTCCCAAATACCTCATTATTTTTTGGATGCTAGAGTCTAACAAGGAGCCAATTCCAAAGGCAGGCCGTTCTGTCCAGCCCTTGCCAAGCTCAGTTTCTGCATGTTCATTAGTCGTCTTCCTTCTCTATTACGTATTTTTACCTAACACAAGCAAAGTTTTCTTCAGAATGGTCTTATGAGTTAGAATTAAAAAAAATACATCTAAGCAGTGGTACAGAATTATAATGAAAACATTTCTGAGGTGTTTCCTACTTGACATTTCTTGTAATCCTGAGGTCAGATGGAGTTCATCTGCAGGTTTTAACATCAAATCTGAAGCATGAACAGGAGTCCCATTCATAGCTTAAAATTGCCTTTTGTTTCTGCTGGAGACACTCAGGCTGGCATAGAACCGGTACATTAGATGATTCATGGCTGACTGTGGGACACAAAACAGGTCTGAGTGTGTCAGGCAGTGAAGGATCAAACTCCACACCTGCACTGTCTGTGTACCGTCCTGGGGACATGTGAGTGTTGGCTTCTAACTGCCTTTCCTTCCTTTCCCTCACCTGCCCTCTGGGAAACCACCTGCCTTTCCCTGAAGGCCTGTTAGCAAACAGGTGAGTCCTAGGAGAGGCAATGGATGCAGACACCACAGAGAAAAAAAAATAAAACACTTCTCTGTTTACCTGCTTTGAGGTGAAGCATGAGGGAGAGAGCCAGAGATCATGTGAACTCATATGGGGCTGCAAGGTGGGTGCAATTCCAACTGGCCCAGGAGGAAAGTTGGGATTTTCTAGGGTCTTTCGGTGATAAGGTCAGAAGAAATTGCGGTTCTCTGCCTTAAGAAGAGGACCTGAACAAAACAAGGTGATAACTAGTGGTTATTGAGAGAGGCTGGAGCCTGCGTTTATTCTCCCTGGCCAGTTATCTGGGAAAGGTATTAGCAGTGCTCGACACAAGCCTTCATTGGCAGTGCCTGTTTCTGTGGCGACATAAGGTGATTGGGGTGAGCATTAGAAACGCAATGCAGAGTGCCAGGGTTCAGTTCTCTGCAGTAAGAGTTTCAAGGAACAGAAACCTGTTAAAAAGTGAGGCTGCAGCATCATTTCTCCCTATGGACCTTGGGAAGCTCAGAATTGATCTTTTGCAAGTTAAAAAACAAAGATGAGCTGTTAACTTTCTGTCTTTGTTGTCCTCCTGTCTTTCTTTCTTAGGGGTCCTAGAAGAAGCTGAGTTCTATAACATTGGTCCTTTAATCCGAATAATCAAGGATCGACTGGAGGAGAAGGACTACACAGTAACTCAGGTATGGAGAGAAATGACTAGGAAAGATAGAGAGGGGTGGGTGAAGGAGGGAATGTGGAAAGGGAGAGGTGAATCTAGAGGGAGAGCAGACTTGGGAGAAGCAGCAAGGAATGGAAAGAAGCAACTAATTAGAGTTTATGTGCTGATGTCTACATAGCAACATCTTGCAAGGGACAGGCTACCACCATTTTAGTTACAATAAACAAGTTACAGACTGGTTTTGCATCCCCAGAAGTAATGCTGGATGTAGCCCCTGAAACCAAATCAGCTCCTCCAGCTTTTGGGGGAAGGCAGCTGGTTGCTGTGGGATATGGCAGTGTTTGTGAGGAGAGTGAAGGTCATGGGGAGGAGGGCTCTGCTGTGGGGAGTCCTGGGAGTGTAATCACAGTGAAGAGCATGGGGCTATCTATAGAGAAACCTGGAGGGAACAGGTGAAGAAAAGTCTGTGGAAGAGTTAAATGCGAGGCACAAGGAATCCATCCTGTGAAACAACCACACCTTGTCTTGCCCAATAACCTTTTAAAATCTGTCTTTGGGGAGTGTTGACTGATATCTCAGTTTTCATCATGTCTGCCTCAGGTTGTAAACCTCCAGCAACACAGTCACTTTGCGCTGGCAAAGTCCCATCAACATTTGTGGTGTTTGCATAAATGACTTTGTAACAGCAAAAGCAAACTCCCCATCAAAAGAGCCCAGCATCATCTGGGGACAAGGTAGGAAGCACTCAGCTCAGTCCCTCCTCTTCAGGAGAGGTACCGTTGTTCTTGCTACCCACGACAGCATATAAGAAAGTTGGGTTGTGGTTTCCACTCCCCTTTAACCTAGGACATGGGGAAGCGGACAGGTCTGTCAAGGCAGGGTACTACTGCTTCATTCTGCAGGAGGGCAACAGCTTTTAGCATCTGACCATTGTCAACATGCTCTGCAATTTTGCTGTCAGGTGCCTCCTAAGCATGTCTACCGTGTGCTGCAGTGCCAGGAAGAGGAGCTCACTCAGATGGTTTCCACTATGTCAGATGGATGGTGCTTTGAGCAGGTATGGAGAAGGTAGAAGAAGGTGGGAAGGAGTTAGTTTTTGAGGAAAAAATCGTGGATACCATACAGTCTGCAGGCAAGGCACCTTCCCTGTCTGAGAATATTGGGCCAGTCATTGATGGTGCTATCACACTGGCTCTCTCTTACCCCTTCTCTAGAGGTTTAGACATCACTATGTGGGGTTAAGCTGTTTTGCATCCTGGCTGACTCCTCTCCTGGTTCTCTGTGCTGCCTCCTCAGCTTAGTTATGGGGCCTTTCTTTTGGGGGAATGGATTAGACTTCATGCTGCGTGGTGGGCTTTCTACCCTGCTCCCCAGGTGGAATGGATGTTTCCAGTAACTTGCTTGTGATTCTTGCTCTCGTCTTTTCTAGCTTGTGAACATTGGCTCATCCTATAACTATGGGAATGAGGATCAAACAGAGTTCCTGTGCGTGGTCTCCAAAGAGCTGTACAACTCCCCCAGTGGCCTGAGCTCTGAGCCCAGCCACAAAGCCAAGGTGAGTCCAGCTTTGCTACGGCCCTCCTCCCATTGCCTATGAGATCCTTTGCTCTTGTTCACTCCCTCTTTCTTTCCTCTCTCCATTGTGACTGTGGGTCACCTCAGTGGTGAAATGCAGGGACTTGTCCTGGTATTCAGCACCATGGCATTATACCCCTCGCCCAAAAGGAGGAGTGCGTGTGTTGAGTGGTGGTGTCTGGCTGTGAGTGGCAAATGGCTTTAGCAAGTGACCCCTGGCACTTCCCTTGCCACTCTAACATCCCCCTCATGCCTCCTCATGACCATGCTCTGTGTGGTGCTCTGCCTCTAAGGTGTGATTTCCCTGAAGGTTTTGCAGCATTCTCTTTCCTTTTGCTGAGTCCCAGCCTAAGGGGCAGGAGATAACCTGCTCCGCTTTTGAAGGAAGGACAGAAATGGGTGGCAGTGCATGACATCCTGTAGGGTACAGGAAGGAGCACTAGCAACTGATGGCAGTTGTTGGGCAGTTGGGATCACAGCACTTTTAAGTTGGTTGGTTAGCCCTGACATGATGCTCCAGAAGAAGACAAGTCTCTTTGCTCCCTGACACAGAACTGCCTTGGCCATGGGGAGACGTCCCTTTTTATTGCAGAGTCGTGACCTTTGCTTTATTCCCTTGTGTGTCAGAAAGAACTGCCATGGCTCATCTTGCAAGTATCTCCACTCTTTCTTCCCTTTGTCCTGCATGCTGGGCCACAGAGCACAGAGGAGGACCTGGAGGAGGAAGAGCAGGATGTGGAGGAGGAGGCAGAGGCAGAAGCAGAAGCAGAGGAGAAAGGTGCAGCAACTCCTTGAGGAAAATGATAAAAATAACCCCCCAAGTATAGACCCGTCCACCTTTCTGGTGAGAGCTCACAGCTAGCAGCAGGGTAGGACTAGGGCAGGTGTGGGGTGTGGGGACAGTCCTCTCCAGGGGCAGGAGTCTCTCTGGAGATAAAGCTGACAAGGGGAGAGCTGTTACTGTGGCTGCTGCTTTGCATTTTAAACTCTTTGGTTTATTTCTGGTTATATTTTTTATTTGAAGACTGTCCATCTATTTGGGATTGCACTAAACTCACCCTTCCTCCGGACCCTCTCTCCCGCTCCCTTCCATGTCCATCCCAGCCCTGTCACCTACCTCCCACCCTGCCCCACTCTCCAGCATCCTTCCTTCTGCCTTCTTCGTCCCCCAGGGCTGAGTGGTCCCTGCCCAGGGACTCTGTCTCTCTCTGCTCCTCACTTTTCCTCCTCTGCAGGTATGTTACCTGTCTGCACTCTCAGCTCCCGCCAGCCTGAGCTCTGCATGAGTGACTCACTTCCCTCTTGTGGGTACGGCCCTGGTTTGTAGTGCTTGGGGAGGGGAAGGAGGGAGGGGAGGTTGACTCATCCCTAAGGTGGCTTTTCCGATTCTCATCCTGTGTGTGCCTTTACTTGCCAAGCAGCCCCTACGGCTCTGGACCAGAGGCTCTGGCAGCAGAAAGGAGAGCACAGCTGTGAGAAATGAAGAGGGGTGGAAATGAATGCAAAGGAGGCAGGGGTGGCACGGGGAGGGGGGGGGAAGTCTGCCACGTGTCTGCCTGACACACGTGCCAGATCGCTTCTCCAGACTGCCATCTGCAGCTCCTTTGCCTGCCAGCCCGAGAGCAGTTTGCAGAAGGCAGCCTGTTATTTTCCCCTCCCTGCTCTCGCTTCCCTGGGCTTTTCCCCCACCACCTCTGCCAGGGTGAGAGTGCAGTGGGAGAGGGTGGCGAAGGCAGAGCGGAAGCGGCCAGTCCCGGATCCAGATGTTCTCACAGCTGTATGTGAAATGAGCCTCTGTGCTCTGCCTCCTGCTCAGGAAGGCGTGCATGGGGCTGGGTACAGAAAGCTTTACGAGGAGGATTCCTCTCTGATACTGGAAGACTGTGGGACTTGTTAAACTGGTGGTGCTCAGTGCCACTCTCCATCCTGGTGGACAGCTGGCTGACATTTCTCACTCCCTCGCTTTGAAAGCCTCCTTGTCCATGGCTGTGGGACCTGAGTGTTATTCTCTTAAAAGGCAGTGCATGTTAATCACGTGGACTTTTCCTTTCTTTTTCTCTGTTCTCCCGCCCTCAATCCTCATCTCTTTCTTCTGTTCTCATTTCCCTTTTCCTGTTTCTCACTCTCCCTTCCGTACTCATGTTTTTTTCTTGCCGTTGATTTTTTTCTCTCTTTCTCCCTTCTTCTCTAGCTGTTACAAGCCAGAGGTCTGAGGATGTGATCCCAACACTCTACTCCAGCCTTTTTATTTCTTGTTCATATCTTTGCTTTTGTACTGCAGTGGATGATGGCCCCTTCCTCCCAGTGACACCCCCCAGCCCCCTTCACTCTTCACATGCAGCAATTCTTTTCACAAACTCGCCTCAGAGGCCTGAGCCTCCTGCCCTAGAGGAGTAGGACAGATGCTTCACGGAGCCCCTGGGCTGCCGTAGGGCTGGAGCCCACGGCCCCCTCTCGTGCCTGGCAGGCTGGGTTTCCTTAATGTCATAGTGTCCCCTGCTGGGGACATCAGTGATCAGCCGCTGCAGGCTGCGGTCCCTTCCTGGATGCGACTGGCGCCCCGGCGGTGGTGGCACCTGCGGAAGGACCGGTGCTTGCCCTGTCACTGATCCAGGCAACTGGTCTGGGCTTGCGGCCAGAGGGAAAATGCAGAGCCACTGCCCTTTTCTGGGCCACCTGCACTGCTCGTGGGGTGCCCCTGTGCTGGGTCTCACGCTCCTTGGTGCCTCCCTCCCTGTCCCCCCTGTGTCGGCAGGGTGAGGAGGAGGCAGCCGTGCTGCCCAGGTACCGGGGGCATGCTGGCACCTGATGTCGTTCCAGCTAGCACCGGGATCTCCCTGTCTCAGGGAGTGAGGCATTTGCTTCACTGCTGTGTCTGAGGACACCACGTTGTAACTCCTGAATAAAATTCACAGTCTGTTCCTCCTTGCTGCCTCTCATTTCAAGTGGCATAAATTTGGTGCTGGAAGAAGGGGGTGGGAGCTGGAAGAGTTCAGATTCATCACCTGGAGCCACCAGAAGCTGCTTGTCCTGCACCTGTTTTCTGGGGGCTGGAAGTACTTCCCACTGCATCTTGCTGCATCCCCTCTGTAGGCAGGTGGACTACAGAGCAGGTTTGCTCACTGTATCTAAGTCATAACAGCAGGCAAGGACCACCTATCTGGCTAGCATATTGACCCCACTGTGCCTGGGGGACAGCTGAGCGGGAGGCAGGGGTGTGGAAACTTTTCCCATTGCCAGTTTCAGTATTGGAGTTTGGTCGAAAAGATACAAACCCCAAGATAATTTTTAACAGAGTAAGGCAAACTAGAGCCAAAAAAGGCTTCAAATTAATTTTATTTCTAATTCCAGAGAGTGGCCCATTTTATACACACACACACACACACATACACACACATATATATCTATTTTTAGTAAAAAACCCAAACCCATAGCAGTCACTGTTTAAGCACTGTGCCCTGAAGCCTTCTCCTTCACCTCCTGGATTATCTGAGTTAGGAGATGGAAGCAGCTGAGACACCCTCATGTTAAAGGTATTTGGAAGGGCTGAGGGACGGGATGGGAGGCTGCTCCAGTGTTTTTACACTGAGGGCCAGGGCCAGTCCCTGAGGAAAGTGCAGCAGCGGAGGCTGGGTGCTGCGCCAGCAGGGAGGCAGGACACGCGCCTGGGGGGTGTGATGCTGGTCTCATGCCTGGGAGTCAGTGAGACGTGAAGAGTTGCCTGGCTGAGCTGAACAACCCTGAACAGCACATGCCAGCTAAGAAAAGAAGCAATTAGGGAGATGGAAGAGGAGGAGTGATGGGAGGGGAAGGGGGAAGAAGGATAAGCAGCAGGAAGGAAGAGGGAAGCAGATTGATTTCACGGTTACTGAAATCTAACTACATCAGTCACATTTTCTTTCAGCAAATGTTCCAGCATAAAAGTGTGGCTGAATCACATGGTTCATGGAAAGTTCAACTCCCCTTGTTCCTTTCCTCAGAAATGAGCAATATGGGACCATTGCCGTGTGTCATGTTACCCCTGCCCCCAGATGTTTTGGATGGATGGCCTAAAAACATCTCGGGATCTCCCTGGGAAGCACTGACAGGGAAGAGGGTCTGCCTGCCTTTCTCTACAATCCCCACGGCAGGCTTTTTTTACCCTGCTCAGAAGACCATCCTGGGTCTGACAACATCCCACACAGAAACTCTCTTTCTCTGACAGGCAAGTAGGATTAGAAATAAGTGCCACGTGAGTGTAGGTCTGATGGGGAGAAGGCAGAGATGCACTTTTCTCAGCTCATGGTTTGGTTCATCCAGCCCAGCACTTGAGTGATCCTGGTGTATACTCCATAGTGATTTGGACGTGCGCATCCCATTCCCCAGCTGACCAAACCAGCCAGAAACCACCTGCCACTGGGTTCCTTGCAGGCCAGTGGACCTCCAGAATCACCCTAGAGAAAAGGAAAGAACAATGGGGTGATGGTGATCAACCAGCTTCTCCTGCTGAACGATTATACCAGCTCTGAGTCCCTCTGTATGCAGGTTCCTGTATCCCCTCAACTCATGCCTGGGACATCTGCAACACTTCTTGTATCTTAAGCAGATGTCAAAACCAGTCTCTAGTGCAAACATCTGACCCATTGTTGCATTCCTTCATCATGCAAATTCCTCCCCTCTAGCCGGGTCCCAAGAAGCTGACTGCTCTATTTTTCTTTATGCTCTGTGTGGCATTTCTAAACGTGTGGAGTGCAAGGAAGCTGGTGGAATTTAAGTGGATACCCGGAAGGATGAGAGACAGAGGAATTCCTTGAGATTGATAGTAATGAAGGAACAGACAGGTTACTGTGTGTGACGGATGCTGAATAGGCTGATGGGGTAAGACGCTTATGTAGACATGTGACTTGAAAGTGGGAGGTAAAGAGTGGACAATGGGCTGAAATGAGAAAAGAAGCTTAAATGTTTTTGGATCCTTCCTAAGGCAAAGGTGCTGGGAAGAAGTGGTCCTGAGGGCTGTGGTTGGCCACTTAGATCAGAGGAAGTGTTGGGGGATTCAGGCATTTTAAAGTCTTTTCACACTCATTTTAATTTATGGAGACTAGGGACACACCCCACCTCTGGTAGTCAACCCTGATCCTACAACTCCTCAGTCACCTGGCAGGCATCTTTCTTGCCCTTGTGGTACCCAGCACACAGCATCCTGGGAGAAATCATGTAGTGATAGGCCTCACTGCAGATGTCCTGCTGGATGAGCTGCACGTCCACCTTCTGCAGAACATTGCTGATGTGCCCTGAGGGGTAGAGCACCAAAAGTAGTGCAGGTAAGCAATGGTGGAGCTTCCCACCGTTTACCATGATCCCCCAGCCCATGCCCATCTCACTGCATGCTGAAAGCTGCCATCTGAATTCTGTTCTGCTCTCCACTGGCCTCACAGTCTCTGACTTTGCTAGCAGAGCACTTCATCTGCATGGAACAAGTAACATTCCCCTTCAGTCCCTTTTCCTACAGGAACATAGTGTGAGCACTTCAGCTTTTTGGGACAAGGGGGATTCTGGTTTGGGGAAACCTCTGGGATGTCAGAATTTTGGGTTTGATTCTCATTGACATGGATGTTAAGTCCTTCCAGTTAAGTGTGCAACCCAGGAGTGTCCAGTTCTGGATAGATACATTTAGGAAGCAGCTGGAGCAAGTGTGTGAGTGAGTGAAGGCACCCAGCTGACCTGGGTGAACACATCTATATTCCTGTGCCATGCACTACTAGAAAATGGCTTGTTTTGCTGGTCCTGTGGGGAGGGAACATGAAGGTTCCATACCTATGCAGCTAAACTCTTCCTGACAAAACAGAAGGGATTCATCCATACCACACCATGGGAACAGGTCTTGGCCCATGCTGTCCCCTAGTAGTGTGTGGGTCCTATGTGGTCAAAATGGTCAAATGGTCCCAGGGCGCATACTAATAATTACACAGTGTGATCCTCAGGGGACCCTGCACTGCTCCCATTGAATATACTGGTGTTGCTGGGGGGACCCAGGTCCTAGAGTCTTTTACATTGGGAAAATGTTGCTGCAGGGGCCACAAATGGGTGTCCCCATGAGATCCAGTCCCAGTTTGATGAAGAGCAGTGTTTCTATCTCAGCTCTTTCCATTCGGGCACTGTCTCTGGGGAATGACCCAACAGGATCCCACATGTCTATGTAAGCATAGGGTTGAGCTTTGAGACTGAGGCTGCTCCATGCTGTGACCATGGTTCAACAACGACTAGACAGACCCCTAATTCCTGAAGGGCTATTCTAGTTTTTGGATGAAGGAACACATGCTGTCCTCATACAGATTACCAGACTTTCATGCCTGCCTCTCCAAATGAGGTTTCAAAGCACTCAACAGGTAACTTTGGCCAACCTGTGACCCAAAATCAAAGGGTGTGAAGGTGATAATAAAAAAAATTCAAAAAGCATAATAACGCTTTGAGGTGAACAGAAGCCTAGTCAGCCTACCCCACATCTGAACCTATGTTTCCACCTTGGCTCTGCTACAATAGGCCACCAGCAAAGACCTTGCACCTACCACCTTCCTTGAGGGCTCCCCAGCCAGTGATCCAGCAATGACGACCAGGCTCAAAGAGGTGAGAAGGAGCAGGCAAGCAGATGGGCTGGATTAAGGGTGAGATGATCACAGGATGGTCCAGCTGGAGCAGGGCCACATCATAATCATGGCTGTCCTCCTCGTAATAAGGGTGGAGGAAGAGGCGGATCACCTTGAAGGACACCTCTGTGTGACTGGTGGCATTTTGCAAATATTTGCCCAAGTAAACAGTCCAGATGGAGGCAGAGGCCAGTCTGTAGGACACAGCAGAGAAGATAACTCATCACACGAACGGAAAAGGATGGGTGGAACCTGACTGTTTCTGTTGCAGTCTTTTGAGGAGTCCGATATGGATGATCAACTCCTTCAGTGGGGTGTCTTTTTTTATTTGGCTACTAATTTCAACAGACTAGGTGGGACATCTCTTTGATGCCTTGAACACGTGTACAGTGGGACTAACTTTGGGCAGACACTCATACACCCAGGCAACTCGCTCATATTTGCTTCTTATCCTTAGCAAAGCAGGCTAAAAAGTGTATGTAGATGAGGCAAGCAAGTGGGGCTGGTCATGTGCAAGTGACTATGACAGGACAGAGAGCAAGAGCTGAGCTGGTGAAGCAAAGCTGCAAGGAGGAGACATGGAGGTGCAAGCTCTGAGAAATTTCTAAGAGGGAGTGAAGTGAGAAAAGCAGCTCAGAAGTGAAGGCATTAAAAGGCATGACAGCCCTTTACAGAAACAGGGGCTAAAGCTGGGGACGGCCTAACAAGGTGACACCTCTGAGAAGAGAACAGCTAAGAGCTAACAGCCAGGGGAGACCCTGTCCCCAGCAGGAGGTTGAGGAGCAGAGAGGAGCTCACCCTAGGCCAGATCAGGAGGAAGCAGGAAGATGTCTGATTTTAGGCTCCGAGTCCTGCCTACCCTTTGCCTTACACATGCTGTTTTCTCCCACACTGCGCCTCTGGGTACAAAGAACTCCCTGGGCTGGTTTGACCATCTCTCTTGCTCCAAACTCCCCTTCAGGACCAACCTCTAGCCTATTGTGTGCACAGGCAGATGCCCATAGCACAGTCCACCCCAGGCTGCTGCTGTTCTTCTGCTCCTCTTTTCCCTTACTTCTTATCTCTCACACCACTTAGTTTCTCTCCCTGGCAGGTGCACACACATGCCATTTAACAGGGCTGTGCTGGCTCCATCCATCCTGCACTGGGACACTCCGGAATGGCCAAATCCAGCCCACATGGACCACTTGAAAGGCCTGCTTCCAGTACTGGGGGGCTTCCTTGCAGGGTTGTAGGACACAGGTAGGAGGAGCACGGCAGGAGCAAGGTGAGGTGAGAAGCGCAACTGCAAAGCAACCTCAGCCCTACCAAGGCTAGTGTCACCATACCGAGGATGACCAGCAGCTCCTCCTCCCCAAGCTCCATAGCATCAGGAGGGAAGGGCAGCTGGGGAAGTCCAGCAGTAGTAGCTTGGGAGGTGGGGGACCCCCACTGGCTCACTGGTAGAGAAAAAGTGGAGTTTGGAGGAGGTGGAGACTGGGTCTCAGGGTGCACATTCCTTCCCCGCCCAGCCCTGTCACCTAGCAGAGCTGTGGACCTTCCTCCCCCTCACTTCTTCCTAGCTTGAAAGAGTGAGTGAACCGCCGATTGGTATGTTACTGCTGCTGTTGTGGTATGTACACTGGTGGAAGGAACTAGGGGAGAGACTGTGCTTCCCCTGAAAGAGCACGCCCCAAGGGTGGGCAGCATGAGACCCAAACAGCATCCCCCATAGGTAATGTTATCCTGGCTCCATCCTAGCACATGCTGACACCTCCAAGGTTTTCACAGCATGGGGACAAGCCAGAGCCAAAGCAAAGGTGGAGGTGTGAAATGTCTTCCACTACCATTGCCCTCCCAAAGCTGCTCTGTGAATCTCAGCACTGCCCCTTTTTCCCTGCACGCACACCCAAATACTAGTGTGTGTATCCATACCCCTTTCTCCAGCTCCAAGCCACAGACAAGCATGGCACAGGTGCCAGATGAGAGGTGCAGCTGCCCCATGTCATCTTCACAAGCTGCATGATCCTCCCATCATGCATGACATGGAAAACAATGCAAATCCTCCTGTCAGGTACCCTCCCCTCTCCATTTACCTCTCATCCTGGAAGCAGTGCGCAGCTGAGACCACCCAGCGATCAGCAACGAGTGTTCCCCCACAAATGTGGCGTCCCCGAACTTGCAGGCTGGCCTGCCACGGCCATTCCCCTTCCACAGAATTCACACCACCCACAATCCTGCTGAGAGGGGCTTGCAGCCCACAGTCTGAGGAGAAGGAGACACAGCAGGTACTTCAGGGGAGGAAGGGAGCATAATATGCTGTGCCTGCCCTTCATTTCCTACTTAATTGACTGAAGAGTTTGACTTCTAATCCCTTGCCTAACCCAGCCAGCAGATGCTTCATTTACTGTCCAGGACAGGTCTAGTGCGCGCTCCCTCCCAGTGGTGCCCCCGCTGATGCCTGCACAGCCTCAGCCCACCTCCGGCTGCAGCCTGGGGATGCTTTGGAGCAGCACGCTGTCTGTGCTACCTGCTGTGCTGCTGGGGAACCCTTGCAGTCATTTCCTTTCACTCCCCACCAAGGGTCCAGAAAAAACAAGCAGGGAAATCAGAACACAAGCTCTCTCCCTGCCTGTGATCATGCAGTCATGGGTGATTTCACTGGAGCTTTGTAGGATAGCGTTACTTCACACACACCAGCATAGTGGTCCAACAGGCAGCCTGGGGTTAGGACCTGGCCTGTGAGACATGTCTACCTGGCCTGAAGGAGATGGGGAGCAGCTGTCCAAAGAGTAAGCGCCTGCTTACAGCTCAGCACAGAGCTGGCTCATTGCTGCTGCCACTGCTGCTGTGGGGCTGGGGTAGGGAGAAGGTGATGGAACGATGGAGGGTGGGTGCTTATGCTGGGGTGGTGGGGGGAAAAAGGGATGACTTGCAGCTACGTGGCATCCTGAACCTGCCTGGATGATGTGTGACTGAGTGTTCCTCACCACAACGCTTCTCATCGGAGAGGTCATTGCAGTCTGCAGTGGTGTCACACAGGGGGTTGGGTTTCTTCACACAGGTCCCATCTTCACAGCGATAGGTGAAAGGACCGCAGGGGACCCCTGCAAAGAGGAAGGGGAGCCAAGGCTGAGGGATGTAGAGGCTGAGGTTGTAGATGCAGCCTGAAGTCCTTTGAGTGGAGGGAAAAAGGCAACAGAGAGCTTGGGGGAGCTCCATAAATGATGACGGGGAATTTCCTGAGCATGCTTGGTTAGCTACAAACAGAGCAAATGTGGACAGGTTGGGCACATTGACCCCTAGCTGGTGCCCTTAGCTCACGAGAGGGAAGTATGCTACTGACAGCCCTGGCTCGAGTGTAGGGGAAGGTATTTGTCAGCCCAGCATTGTCCCCTCCCTACCTTCACTGCACTGCTCCTCATCGCTCCCGTTGGTGCAGTCCAGCTGCTGGTCGCACACCCTGCTGAACTCGATGCAAGTGCTGTCCTCGTGGCACTGGAACTTTGCAGGACACACTGTGTGGGAGGGAAGCGCCCAGGAATTGGGCACAAAAGACAAGACATCAGGTGTGAGATCAGGCTCCCAACTGCACCAGTAAGCTCTGCAACCTCTTCCCTGACCTCATGAGGTGTTCTTAAGGCCAGCTGCAGTCTAGTGAGCTGTGAGTCTTTGCCTGCACCCTGTCTTACACTTTGCTGATGCTGGCTTAACTTTCCTGGATTTCTTGGCTTGGCCTCAGACCTGCCTCATCACCATGGACTTGCCTTGATGTCACTGGACTCTTGGTTGACCCCAGATTGCCATCAGCAGACCTGATCTGCTTGCCTTGTTCAGGTTCTGTAGGACTGCATTCTCTCTGGTAAGGTCACTGTTCTTCCTGCCCTGACGTCACCTTCAGCTCATGGATCACCTTCCCTTACAGAGCAGCTGCTCTCCTTGCTCGTGGGTAGGTGAGTCCTGGACAATAATGGATTCTTCAGTGTCCATGAGCTCTGATAGCTGCTCAGGATGGAGATGGGCCTAAGGTGCCTACCCATCATGGAGTCTGACTTCTGATTATACATTTTCATAGCAGGAACTTGTTCTGTGTTTGTGTGTATCTATGTACAGTACCAAACATGATGGGCCAGTACCTCCCAGGCATTTTCTTACTGCAATGGCTGTAATTTTTTCAGTAATTAGCATGAGGCTTCCAGATAGCTAAAGGCAGATGAAGGTCTGAGGCAATGTGAACACTGATTTTAAAGACAGGGACTGTTGCATACAGACACGGAGAAATAAGCAGAGATGCAACAGCGGCAAGAGTGCAAGAAAGGAAAGAAATCACAAAGTTTCTATTTTCTTTTTCAAAAATAAAGGGATGTTGGAAAACACTGAGGAACAAAAATGCATTTTGTTCACTGTGGTCTGTGTTAACCTGTGGAACTGAGTGATACACGATATCCCTGGGGTCAAGATGATAACAAGATTCAAGAAAGAATTAGTTATTCATAAGGATGCATATGTATCCGTGTCTACATGAGGGAAGCAAGCAAGCCCTGATGTCAGACAGCTGGATGATTGGACAGAGTGCACTGTCGGCAAGACTGCAGTCAATACAAAACCCAACACTGGCAATGCTGTGAGAGCTCTCACATTTCCAGAACTGAGTTAAAACTTCCTTGAGAAAGATTTCTCCTTCCTCCCCCCCTCCCTCCCTCCCTCCCTCCCTCCCTTCCTTCCTTCCTTCCTTCCTTCCTTCCTTCCTTCCTTCCTTCCTTCCTTCCTTCCTTCCTTCCTCCCTCCCTTCCTTCCTTCCTTCCTTCCTTCCTTCCTTCCTTCCTTCCTTCCTTCTGCTTTTCTATAACTGCCTTTAAATCTTTCAGAATTGGCCACTGTCTCCAGCGGTTCAGGGAACTTTCTGTCTGTGAAAAAACAGCTGTAGGGGACAACTAATGAAGAATTAGTGGTGGCAGCGATGTGATGAGCCCCCCACCCCCCACCAGAGATGGGAGAATGGATGAATTAGGTGTCATGCCTGAGCCTGAATAGCTGTTTCTATGAGAATGGGGCTTTGCAGGAGTCCTGGGATGCTGGGGATGGTGTCCGCATCAGCACTAACTGCTGTTGGCACGATGGCTGATCTAGGACTTGGATGCTCCCAAAATGGGTCGAAATATATGGGTAAGGCTCTCTACAGATCAAGTGTCACAAATGGCCTGGGGGGGAAAGGGAGAGAGCAGGGCAGCGGGTGGGTTTGGGGAGGTGTGGGCAGGGTGGGAGGGTTGGAGGAGGATGCTGAGAGGTATGACAGCAGAGGGGGCTGTGGCCCAGGGCTGAGCCGGATTGTCGTGCCTGGGTAGGGGCAAAGCAGGGCAAGATGGGGGACAGCCTGGGCAGGGGGCTTCTTGCAGGCTGCCTGGAGCCCTCGGTGCATGGGTACTAGGGTGTTGTCCCAGGAAGGCTGTGCTGTGCACAGGAGCAAGAAGTCTTGCTGTTCCTTCCCGAGTAGGCTTAAGCCATACAGCAGTGGGGATGAGGCTTTTAAGCTTCTAGAGGGAGGTACGAGGCTGTACCTAGGCTAACTGAATCCGTACCATCTCTGTCTTCCCTTGAAGGAGCAAGGGGCTGCGTGCTGCTGAGACCAGGGACCAGCAGGGAGAAGAAATCACTCACCACAATTTCTCTCATCCAGCCCGTTGGGGCAATCTTTGATCCCATCGCAGGCTGGGACGCACAAGCCGTTCACCAAACACAAGAACTCCCCAGGACAGGCTGTGAAACCACCAAAGAGTAGTTAGTCACCAGTGACTGGAAATGTTCTTGCACCAGAGCCCTGTGGTTTGAAAATGGAGTGTGGAGCTGCACACCTTCCTGACTGCATATGTGCTGCAGCAGTGTGCTGTGGCACTTGCTGTGCTCCCCAAAACCTGCCACGTCATCTGCTCTGAACAAGGGCAAATGGAGCCAGCCTGTGCACCAGAGAAAGGAGGGCTTTTCCCCGCTTCCCATTGTACCAATGGGCAAGAGCCAGGACAACCACCGCCTGGTATGCTGTATGTCTGGTTTAACAGTGTTTCAGGACTCCTAATGCTGCAGGAAAGCTGAAACAGGTTCTTTGGAATTATTATTAAAACTTGGTTGGGGCCTTGAAAGGTTGGTGTTAGACACGTGTTGGCAGGTGCGTGTATTCAGGGGTTGGTGTGCGTTACAGGCGCCTTTAGGAGTGAGATGGAGAAACCTTGGAAAGACAGACTGTGGGTGTGCATTTGCATATGTGCATATGTGCATATGTGTATTTATGTATGTTTTCATTTGTCTCTCGCTTGCATGGATTCCAAGGTGAGCAGGAAACAGCTCTAAGAGCTCTTGTAATTGAAATAAAAGTCACTTCAAGCTGGAGGTGGTATCTCATTGAATTCTCAAGAGCAGTCCATGATGTGGGCATTGGGGTGGGACTGTAGACAACTCTCTGACCTGGTGTTTTGGTGCATGGATGCTCTGGCAACATGTGGCCACATGTGCAGAAGCAGCTTTACATGTAAATGCCTCTTCTTTTTGAGACATCAGTGGTGTGTGCATCACTGATTTGTGAACACGTGCCTGATAGGCAGATGGCACCTAGGGCTCACGGGACATGTCATGTGTTTCTTCTAATACAAGCCAAGTGCACAGGGGCTGCTACCCAGCTACTAAGGAGCAGGGAGGAGCCTGAACTTACAGTCAGATTGGTTGTACAGGCTGTAAGCTGCCTGTACGCCAGGGCCGGTTAAGGAGATCTGTGAGGTGAAGGTGATGGTAATGTCAACAGAGGACGTGACTGGGATCCGCTCAGCGTAGGCTTGCAGGGTCCGCAGGCCACACAATCTGAGGAGCAAACACAGGTGGGGTGTCTTGGGCAGGGAGGAAGGAGAAGACAACAAAGTGGGGCAAGGGGTCTCTGTGGGAAGGGGGACACACAGACTGGGTGTGGGGGGAAGCCAGGAAGGCAAAATACCTTCAACATGGCATGAGACCCAGAGTTCAGAGTGACCCTACTATCTTTGGACATTTCCCACTTTCTGGGCAAGGGCACAAAGCAATTCCATTCTTACGTTTATCTTCCATGTCGTAGAAACTGCGGTGCTGACAGTTTAAGAGAGGATGTCAGGGAGAGGAGAAGTGGAAATCCTAAGCAAGGGGAACAGAGCTTCTGGATCAGATACTCCAGAGGAGAAGAAGTTACCCCCCACAGGAGCAGTGGAGAGAAAGTTAATGAGATGGGCTGGGGGAAGTCTTGGATGGAAAGGGGCAATTTTGCAGTAAGTGGGAGAAAAACAAAAGCCATAGGTCTAACCATCTCAGAGCCTGCTTTGAGGAGGTGGGAGCCCAGCATCTCCCAGTCCTTTGTGCCTGGGGAGGGGTGGGCTGCAGCCCCAGCTGTGTATGGATGCTAATTTTGAGAAGTCTTGCAGGGGGAAGTGGCTGTAGTCAAAGCAGGAGGATATGGAGCTAGGCGGAAGATCTGTATGGAGGTGGATGCAAGGCAATGGCACACACAGATAATATTGCAGAGGTGGTGACAGGCAGATTTGCAAACACAGGAGACGTGGGAGGACACCAAGGTTACACAGACAAGAGAAAACTAGGAAGCCTGATGCAAACAGCAAGACAGAGAAGGCAGGCTGGTGGCTCAAAGCAAATTTGTAAGAAATGTGCTCATTGAGAAGCCTGTGAATAAGAGAAGTTAAAAAAGTAGAAAAACAAGAGGCACCAGCACAAACTGTGGCCACTGAGTGTGGTGATAGGCTCTCCTTCCTCAGACCCGGTGGCTGAAGTGAGCAGGGAACATACAGAGATTCAATCCCAGTTTAATCCCAAGTGTTTAGTAAGAGAAATCAGGACCCCAGCACACACCTTCTGTTCTGAATTATCCACTGGCCTTGGGTACAGGGCAGGTCGTGCGTCTGTCTGCTGAGTGCGTAGGCATCGAACCACAGGGTGACCCCATAGTCAAGAGATGGGACCTGCAGGCAAGGGGGTCCAGAGCAGACTGTAGATGGATCCTATGAATGCTGCAGCCCACTCATATGACAGAAATGAGCAGGGCAGGTGTGAAGGGGAGAGACGCTGATTCACACATTGCAGGCCAGAGCACTGGTTGTATTCCCCGCCTAATGCGGGGAGTGCCGCACGGGTTTCAGGGATGGGGTGGATGCTCTTGTGAGAGCTGGCTTACCGTCATGTGCCAAGTGCACTGCGTGTTGGGTGAGTAGTAACTGGGGTAGTGTGGGGTGCCAATCTTTCCCTGCAGCTCCAGGCCCTCCTGCAGAGTTATATTCACTTCGCAGGCTGTAAATACAGATGTTCAAAGCTCTGCTACCTGGCAGCCGAACCCATTGGACTCATGCCATTTACTCATCCCATTGCAAGAAGGCAGAAATGGGGCTTCAAGACCTGATGCTAAAGGTGACTAGGACATTCCACCATTCCCCTTCAAGGGGCCATTTCTACTTGGCAAGACTTTTAGCCTCCTCCTCTTGTCCAGAGAAGGGTAATGGTAACGTATATTGCTGTCTTAGATTCTTATGTTGAATTGACATTTATCTGCAAGTGCATCTGGACACGATGTCCAGGCCAAACCTGGTCTGTCCATGCATGAGAGCTTGGCCTTCTCTTAAAGTATCACAATCACTCATTCTGCTTGCCAGAGCCAGGGCTGTAAAGACTCGAGCCAGATGCTGATGTATGAGTCCAGGTGAGAGAGCAACATCTAACCTGCTTTTTACTGATCACCTCTACCCTTGCAATCTAGAGTGAATTCTGCCCCTAATGGGGATGGAGTACCTCTAGAAGTTGTGATGTTGTAGGAGATAACCTGTGTCCTTCCTGTATCTATGGCCACCCTCCTCTAGCCTTTCTCACCTTCAAGGGGCACTGCCTGCACTGAGAGGATAAAGGGGTCATAGTAGCTGTACATGGCTTTCTTCCACACAACGGACATGACAGGGCCAGATGAAAGGATTTCCACGACGGGCTCCTGCCGGCTGCAGCCATAGATCCTCAGAGGAAAAAGATAAAAAGATGGGAGTGAAGCAAGCAACAAACTAATGGAAGAGAAGAACGAGAAAGAGACAATGGAGGTCTGTGTTATCCTCAGCACATGCCTGCTGTGAGGCACTAACTCAATCAAATAAAAGACCAGCAGAGAGACAGCTCATGCTGCTGTAATCTCTCAGGCTGCATGGCTGGCTTTGTGATATCCCACATCAGTGACTTTAGATGATCAGCAAGAGGCAGGTTCTGCATCAAAGAGAATTTCCTCTGATGTAGTCTAACACCTTCCCCTGCTGTGGTGTGTTGTGCCATCCTGCACGGCTTCCCTGTGGTGCGTGCCCTGCTCAGGAGCTACCTACGAGGTGATGAGGTGTTTCTCTAGTGGCCCAGCTGCGTCATACATGGCCAGGCGGTCCCTGCAGTCTGGGAGAGTCCACTCCAGGCGTAGCTTGATCATATAGCCCTTGAGGCCGTGGAGGTGCCAGAGACAACTGGAGGCCAGGTAGTCAGGGCCCTCCAGCCTTAGAACATCATCCTCTTGGACGTAGCTGTACCTGTAGCAACCTGGATCCGAGGGAAAGATAGAGGGCTTTAAACCTCAGGGTGATGTGAATGGATGCAAAGGGGGACTTAGGGGTGGTTGTAAGGGAAATAGTGTGAGCTCTATTTCAGGGTAAGGCTGACTCATCCCAGTGATCTCAGTTTACTTTTACATATGTTGTGGTGGCACTGGTCCCCTCATACTGTTGCCCCAGTTTCTTTCTATAAGAAAGCCTCTTCCTTGGTTAAGCTAGTGTTACCTCAGGCTTTAAATATCAGCACAGCACAGTTATCTTCCTCTGGCTTTATTTTCTTTTTCACCTCTTTCTCCTCTCATCCTCATATTCTTCCCAGCTTTACATCCCCCTCATCTGATTTCCAGGTTTCAGCAGGCTTCCAGACCAGGATTTTTGAGTAAAAGTCAGTTTAAAGGTAAGTTTCTAATAGCATATCTAATGCAAGCTGCCAGCCACAGCACTTACAACACTGCCTGAAATTACTAGAAGCATCTTCAAACAACACTAAGACAACAGAGTCCAAAATGACGGACAGCACATCCTGTGCAGAGCCATGTAGGAACCCACCCACCCCACTCAGCAGTTTCATGGGGCCTGGAAATAGCACTGTTGTACCAGTACACCAAGCTATTTGACAGGACTCATTAGGACAGGGACAAGACTAAGGTGGCTGCGCTGCCCCTGGGAGCTGGTGTCTCTGCACAGTGTTGTGCTACTGGGGCAGAGGTGTCAGAATGCTCGGAGCCATTCAACACATAGCTGCATCATGTAGTTTGGATCTGGCCAAGCAGCAGCACTGATGCTCCCTTGCTACTGTTCTCATCTCCCCTTCCCAGGACTTACAACTCCAGGAAGCCAACAAGCTTTCCGTCCCCTGTAAAAATCCCTCCCATAAAGTCACAAACTCAAAAAGAAAGGAAAAGATAGCCTACCCAGAGTGGATTTCAGCACTACTATGTCTTTCACACTGGATTCTGTTAGAAAGAAAATATATAAAGGAAGATAAACAAAAAGATAAACTGGTAGTGTCTGAATGCTAGCATGGCAGGTGAGGGCTCCCTCCCTTCATATGTAAGTGACTCACAATTTTGGCATGGGACATCCTCCAGGCACTTCTCTGTCTGCTCTCAGGGACTTGTTTCAGTCATGCCTTCCCCACCTCATCTCTCTGGGAAATCTCTCTAGCCTTTGCTCCGAATCCAACAGCCCCAATTCGTGCTTTCCAGCCCACCATGGGCTTCTCTGCCTTTTTTCTTTGCCTGTTTTCATGTGCCTCTTCCCCTTCCCAGGAGGGCTGGGCATTGCTTCAGGCAGCCATTCCCTTCCTCTGCCAGCCAATCCTACTTCCCAGTGCCTTCACCACCTGCTGACCCTTTCCCTGTTCTCCCAGTTTTATACATACACACACACACACACACACACACACACATATATAGATATAATCCTCACTCCCTCACTGCAAAGTTTGGGAGTTACTGAGGGTGGGGAAAGAGGTCTTTTGATGATCACTGTTTGATGAGCTACTCAGCATACTTAGAGTCCACCTCTGGAGAAGGGAGATATGGAGAAAACCACCAGCAAAGACCATAAATCTGTGGAAAAGAGAGTCACAGGGTGCACAACACTTTTAGGAGAGCTGGGCTTTGCTCCAGCCTCCCAGCTGAACTGGAACTGGTCAGAGATCAGGTGCTGCTGGGAGTAATTGCCAAAATAAAAGACACCATGAGGTCAGTTGGGTGTGAGAATTGTTATTGGGGGCTTGCCTAGGTCAAGGCTTTTGGTCTTCTGTAGGTCCTAAGCAGAGTTTGCAATTCTGTGGGGAGAGTGGAGCAGTTTTGTCATAGGAAAAACAGATGTTGTGGAAAGACAATCCTGTAGGCATAAGGCAGGCTCCTAGAGAAGCTCATGTGCTGTAGGGAAGGATGTGTGCTGAGCTGGTGTTAAGTACTCTTTTATCTGAAGGTAATAAAACTGACTTTCTGTGAGGAGGAGGAATCCCTGAAACTCGCTGGGGGAAAGGGGGAGCCAGTGTCCTGGGCTGAGTGTAGCAGTTAGTAAAAACAAAGCACTGGAGAGGCTGGAGAGGTTCCTGTGCTGGTCCATGGTTTGCAGCTCTGTGTCTTAAGGCAGGCTGCAGCCAGACTTAGTGTTTAGAGCTAAGCAGGTCAGCAAATGAGTCTGTCAGAAAGCAATGATGTGCTAATGACTTGCTATTAGCTATCTATTTTTTCCCTCCAGTTTTACAGAGCAAATGAAGGCAGAGGTTAAGCCACTGGCTTGAGGTCACCCTGGCCGAGCAGTAGAAGAGGTTTCTGGCTCAGTTGCTAAACTGTGCTTCTGACCGGAGAGGGAGGCAGAAAGGACTAGGGAAATCAGAAGGAGCTGGAGAAACTACAGAGGGTGTGTTAATGCCAAAATAGAAGTGTGGTCTGCTGAAATGAATAAAACAGTGAAACAGATGTGAAGGGAATAAGAAGTAACTGGGAGCAGCCAAAAGAATAGCACCATCACTTGTGTTTATGAGTTACATTATGAAGTGAGTAAAGAAAGGGGAAATGCTAGATGGGCTGACTTGGAAGCATTCAGCATATTATCTTATGGTATCTTTCTTAAGTTTATTTAAACTGACTGAGCATAAGGTCTGGTCTGCTGGAAAAAAGTTGTAAGTAGAAGTGACTGATGGTAACTGGAGGAGGAGATGTCTTTATGAGATGCTAACGCAGCTTAGGAACAAGATCCTAACATGGTGGTCTAGATAAAGGAGAAAAAATAATTTTGAGGGAATCAAATTTTCTTTGGGGACATCAAAATATGACACCCAAAACAAAACAATTAAGAAGTGGAGGGAAAAATTAAAATATGGATGGGATATATTAACGTAAGATTCACCTTAGATAAATGCAAGACAACAAATCTGGGGAAAAAGGCTTGGGAATGTAACATTTTGTGGGAAGAAGAAACTTGGAAATGAGAGTCCCAAAGGGAGAGAAGAAACACAACGTATTTTAAAACCTCTGAGGTTTGGGGCTCTGTAAGAGGGATCAGCTCAGGCTAAGAAGTTAAGTCCCATTGCAAACACCAAACACAAATTCCATTGGACTTGGATGAATTTAATATAGTCAGGTCCCTAGTTCTTTATCTAACACCTATTTTAAAGAAGTCCTGTAGGGATGGCTTTTTAAACAGGCTGTGATCTTCACTGTGGGCAACAATAAATAAACCTTAAAATTATATGTCAAGAACCAAAGTGGCAACAGTGCTTTGTGTCAGAGAAAGATGAGTGGTGACTCAGCTACATTGCCTTTGGTCTTCTCTCAATCAAGTAGCCTGGAATAATCTCCCAAAGGAAAGTAGGCCTAATTGCTTGTTATTTTTGAGCTGAGCTGATCAAAGTCATGACCTGTGTAAGATCTTACTCCACAGAGGCCAAAACTGATGTGAGAAAAAAAAAATTACCTAGCTGGTCATGGTCAGCTGTATCTCCAATAATCTTTAATCCTTCAAAGGAAGGATGCTTTTTTTGTCAGATTTCAGTTGTCCTTTATCAGGAAGAAATACATGTATCTCCTGATCCTCACTTTCCCCCTATCCTCTTCAGGTTTCCTTTATCCTCTTCAGTAGTGACTTCTGGTTTTTTCTCCTAACCTCCTTTCAGCAACTTATAAATCTTGGAGCATTTCTGACTGCTCATGACACAGCTGAGCAGCTGGTACTTACCCAGCAGAACCAGTGAGTCTGGGTTGACCCTGTACTCCATCTGGTAGGACAGGCTGCCCGAGCTGTTGAAGCTGGTGGAGAGCTCTTGATGGAGCGTTGTGTTTACCCTTTCAGCAGTCACCTCCTTCTGCTGACTCTCAGGGATTTGGAGGGCAAACCAGAAGAAGAAGGTCAGAGCACCCTCCCTAACAGAGAAATAGCATGTTAAATATCCTCTCTCTTCTTCTCCAGAATCACTGGAGAGACAAAGCCCAGAGATTAACCTCCCCCTGTTTTTCCACAAATCAGACATATCTGTGCAGGCTTCCCAGCTTGCTGCTGTGACCCAGAAGAACCACTCTGAGTGGGGCAGGAGAGCTGCTATGTCCATGGTGCTGCTTAACGTTCTGTCCTTTGGGAGAGGAAGACATTTTACGCCATCTGTCTTTAGTAATGACCATAGGTGGTCAAATTACTGTGATAATTAATCAAGGCTGGTCTAATGAGTAGTCTCATTTCAGGTAGAAATGACCTTTGGTTACTACTGACCAGGGGTTAAAAAGAAACACTCAAGACTTCATTGTCTCACCTCCCAGTGGTGACAAGTGGATGATTTATGACTCAGTACCTTACCACAAGCCATTAATGCTGGGCAGGCTCAAGCTGCAGGAGGCTGTGACTGGGAAAGCTCTGTTCAACCAGCTGGCAGAGAAAATTGGCTGGGGGAGGGGGAAGAGATGTTGAAACAAACCTTTGTTCAGTAAAAGGCTAGAGGAAGAATTGCAAGTGAAACTTTTCTTTTCCCAGTTGAAAATCGAGTTACATCACAATTGGAATTTTGCTTAGTTGAAGGAAAAATTTAGAGGTGTAGTTTTCCATGGAAAAAAATCAGAAGCAAATTTATATATCAGTTTGGAAGTTATTCCTGCTTTCCTGATCTACTGTGATGACCTGAAAAGCTGTAGTCCCACATCTTCCCATTTCACTGTTACCCTATTCCCAGGTGGACCATACTTCTTGGCTGGAATACCTTTTCTGGCCTCTCCCTTTTGGTGCCTAGGATCAGGCCATAAAATCACTTTATTGAATTAGACAAATTAATTTCCAGATGCTTAGTTTCTGCTGGGAATGCCAAGCCCAGGGGTGGGTTTTTTTCAGATCTTCCTAGTGATTTTTTTTCTCTTGAACTTTTGCCTCTGAAAATTTCTCCGTTTTGGTTATTTATTATGACTTCAGATGAACATGAACATCAAAATAGCCCCAGCCCTGTCATGCTGGAACCATTCTGGATCTGGACTGCCCAGCCCAGCCTAGAACTCATGGTGGGGACTGCAGCAGTTTGTCATGGCCAGAATTCAGTGAAACCAGAGTACAATCGACTGGAAGCTTTCACACACAAACAAGCAAATGTGCTGTGGGTGCTACTCACCCAAAGGCATACACTGTGCTCGAGTTGTAATATCGACCCAGCTCTGTGGCACGAATCAGTTCCTTCAGCTGCAATGAGAATGTTGTCTGATAACTATTGTGCAATGTTACAGTGGCAAAGGAACTAAGGCCAACTCTGTGTTTCACCCTTCTAGCTGTACAGACCCACCAAGACTGTCTCTTGGAGGAGGGTACCGGACCCCTTCCTCTTTCTACTCACTGAACTCCCTCAAGGCCAGCTCTGGTCATGAAATTGCCCTCACCATCTTCTGGAGCTTAGCTGACTCCAACCAAAAGGCTCTGGACTCCACCTGCCCAAGGTCCGGGGAGTATTGGCGGTTGAGAACCTGGAGGCTGCCACAGTAGAACTGCAGGATGGCCGGTTCCAGGTGCCATGGTCTGTAGTCTGCCAACAGAAGACACTACTGGATTATCTTGCTGATAAGGTAGAGATAGGGGTAGGAGAGAGGGGTTTACCCGTATATATGAGTCTGTAAAGATCACCCAGAGTCACTACTATGCTTTACGCTCAGCATTGCCTTGACTACACCCCACCCACCTCCTGCATGGGGACAAAACGTGTTGAATTTTTACCTAGGAAATACCAGGTTGCTGCAGCAGCTCCAGCCAGCAAAAGAAAGGCTATCCCAAGGGGCACATAGCGAAGGCAGTCACGTGAGTTAATCTCTGATTTGTCCTTTGAGAGGGAGCTGGCATCTTCCTCCTGTTCCTCAGTCTCCATCAGGTATATCTAGTGACACAGCACACCATGGTCAGGCTGGGTTTTCTGCTTCCCTTTACATCTGTCTCCGGGGGTGCTATGCCATGAGATCTATAGTCTCAACAGATCTGTGTGCTGACTATCAAAGACTTCGCTCAGTGTGAATGTGAGTAAAACTCCTAATTCGGTGGGAGGCAGGCCTCCAGGACAGTGTCCTGTCCGTGCCTCCTGGTAATCCCTTAATTTTCAAAGGTATTTGCTGGGTTTTGCTTCTGCCAAAACCACCAATGAGTACAATAACGAATTTCTCTGGAGACAAACGTGTGGTCCTCCCCCGCTGAGAATTATTTAAAACCTGGTATTTTATTGACCTAGAAATCAATGCAAAAGGAAATTCGTGCCCTCAAATGCACACAGAAGTTGCACAAACCAGTCACAGCCTGGAAGCCTGAAGCTGCACTTTGCTTGCTGTGCCATTTTGCTCTCAGTCCCTAAAAGTGAGCCAACCTTGCCATTCTCACCAGGCTGTCTCAGGGCTAAGCCCATGCTGACACTGACTCACCAGCTGAGCTAGCGAGGAAAGAGCACCTGAGTAACACCCAGCCCTCCACCACATTCTGCTTGTGCCAGGAGACACCTTCTGTCTTCCTTTGCCCCTCATCTCCCTCAGGCTGCTTCTTTTTCTTTCTCCCCTTCCGTCAGCCCCAGACTCTGAGGGTAAGAAATGCCATCGCCCAAGAGAACCATGTTAATCTTCATTATCTCACCTGCCTTCCTTCTCCTTTCCTCTGCTATCGCCCCCAAAGGCTTCCTGTGTTTCTGCGGCTGGCAAGGGATGTGAATGCATTCGTGTGGGAGGGCACAGAGGTCTTGGGGAATGCCAGTGCCCTGTCTACGTGTCTGTGAGTTGTCTTTGTGCCCCGTGGTGCGTATGAGCGTGGGGGCATGAGTGCATGGGAGGGACTTGCTGCAGATGTGAGAAGAGATGGTTGGCCTCACGCACATTTTAGCCTGCACGGATGCCATGGAATGTTCCCACGATAAGGATGAGTGGGCTTCTTCGTCTCCTTGCTTTCCCCTAGTTACTGAGTGCCAAGCCCTCTAGGCTGCCTTCCAACATGGGAACACACTTGTGGAACGTAAGCACCAAATAACTCACTTTAAACCCAGCTTGGTGAACATCAGCACTCGGACAATCAGCTGCACATCTGCTTCCTCTAATACACCCTTCCAGAGAGGTACATGGTACAAACAGGCCCAGCAAAGGCTGCCCTCCCTTGCTTCTCATGGGTCACCTTTCTGGGCAAGCCCTGGTGAGGATCTCCTCCTCAGCGAACCAAGCTGGGTGGAGCAGGAGAGCAAGGGCAATTCTCTGCTATCACAGTATCCCTTCAGAAACAGCGGGCACAAGCAAAGAACCACAGATGGAGGGGTGGGGGGGAGGAGGGCAGGAAGCAACAGCAGCAGAACCACTTTGTTAGATTTGGTGATAGGCACCGGGGTTTCCCCAGAGCTGCAGACCTACCTTTGAAGCCTGCTACTGCCTGTGAGGCCTGGCCCATACCCCTATGCAAGACAGCTTACACACACATGGAATGGGGGAGAAAGGAGGACATCTATTTACCCAAGCTCAAGGTCTCCTCAGCGATCAATAACCTGATGCCATGTCCCTTCAGCTCGGCCTTTGTCCTGCACCGTCCTGCCACGATGGGTCAGTGCACCCTGTACAATGTTTTTTTCTTTTCCGAAATGGAGTTTTTGGAGGCTTGCAGGGCAAGAAGATCTGCAGTCTGAGCAGGTCAAGCCTGAAGAATGTCAGGGTAGAGCAGGAGCACCTCCAGCTGTGCAGAGACAAGCAACCCAGAAGGCTGGTGCGGATAGCTTATGTTGTCCTCCTTGGGGGACAGGGAGTTGCTGAGCAACTGCTGTATTTCTTAGCTATCCTCCTTGGTCCCATTGGAGGGAGAGGCAAAATGCAGGGTGTGTGCTTCCTAGCACAAAGATGAAGCAGATGCTGGCTGGCAGGTGTAGAACACTTGAAGGAGGGAAGACAGGAGTAGCCAGCGGGTCCAGTTATCACAGTGGTCTTGCAGATGAAAGCACAGCACGATGTCTCTCAATCCCCACCAACAAGACTGCCTCTGGTCTTCTTGCACTTCTTGCTGCCCAGTCTCCTGACGCTGGGCTCCCTGCACGCTGTTGCACTGCTGCTCCCTCCTCCCTGCAACATCTGCTTTTCTTCTAGCCCCAGGTCCTCCTCACCTACCTTGCCTGCACTACCTTCTGCTTACAGCCCTGCAGCTCTGTACGTGCCCCTTTGTTTTTCATGAAAAACAACCGCACTCCAACTAGAGAAGAGTAAATAGAGTTATTCTGTCAACAAATGGGTGGAGGAGATGGGAACATGGACGACTCTTGACCTGGGGCTGAGCTCCAGCCAGTGGCATTGACCTGGGGCTGAGCTCATTTGGGCTCATTTTGGCAGCTGGGCAGGGATAGCTGTTTCCAGCTTTGCCACTGGTTCAGGTTTAGTCTGGGACTGCATAAAGAGCAAAAGCCATTGATGTAGTTGCCTCATGATGGATTTTAGTAGATAAACATTAAATGTGGATGAAAAGCTGCAGTGTTTGACTGGGAATGTGGCAGTGTGCTTATCTTAATTCATTGCTGTATGTATGGGAAACTGAGGCATGCAATGTAAGAAATGCTTCCAGAAAGGCTCAAGAGATTTAAGACAGCAGATTTTGATTTTAGAAGTTACGTTGAGCCAAAATTTCCCCAGATAACTGAGGACTAGCTGCATCTTTAGGCATATCTGTATTCATACATAGCATTCCCAAGGTTACATATGAAGGCTTGCCACAGTGGGTCAGAAACCAGCTGAGGGTATTTCCCAGTATCAGAGACCTTACTTTTTTGTATCCAAATTTCCTGGAAAGAAGCATCTTCATTCTCTGGTGTTTTCAGCAGAACAAAAAATATAGAATCTCAATCTGATTGATCTAGGCAAGCATACCACATCTATCAGTGCAGACTTTTGAATCAAACAAGGACCAAAAACCTTGATCAGATCTGACTTCAGAGGAATTCCTTTACTGCAAGTACCCTTTACTTTCTGCTTCTCCACAGAAAAGAAACGAAGGGATGTGGGAGGGGGCTGAGAGTGATGCTGTCTATTTAAGAAGAAGGTATTTTGGAAAGAGGGAGATGAGAAATGACAGCTATCTTTGCTGTCTCGGGGCTTAAGATAAAGAGAGGACCTGTGGCTGTGGCTGTTAATATTTTCCACACAGTGCTGGCATTCAGCTTTGGTTTGCCTCTGGTACCGATGGACACCATCATAGCATCTTTTTGTCGTTTTGCGAACTACACACTGTGCGTTCATGTTAGCTTGAGAGGGGACCGCTCCACATGTGACATTTCCAAAGAGCTCTTGGGGGACCTAGTGGAGAAAGGGCCCCATATCTCTGAGAGTGTTATGCCTTTGGTAGTCACAACCTGAGTTACTCACATACAAGGCCACATGACCTTGTCTTCCTGGAAGAAAGGTCCGGTTATCGACAGATCTGATGTTGAGCACTTCCTGCCGCAGTGTGTCACACATTCACGCCCAGCATGGCTGAGTGCTAGCAGCTTGACAGCTTGAAAGCTGTCATCATTTTCACAAGGGAGTGGAAAAATACTGACCCACCAGGATGGTCCTCAGGGTCCTGCAGCAGGATCACCTCCAACTCGGCTTTCTGTTTTAGGTACCTGAGTCGTTTGGGGAAGGGAGTAGGAACAAGGGCCAAAGGTACATTGGTCCAAGCAAAACTTTCCCTAGGACCCTATTTAGAAACGCTGTTAATCCCTTTCCCCCACTCCAAAGGACATAAAACCACCGTACATTCCTTAATATGTCTTTTATTTACAAAGAGGCAAAGTTTTTCTTTTGTATTCATGTTAGCAGCAAGGATAATTGAAAAGCTCATGAAGATCTACACTGGGACAGGATAACCATCAGTACAACAAGGATCCTTGGCCTGTGTAAGATAGCAAATTGCCCATCAGGGATTCAGTGTCTCTTTTTTAAGTCCATCTGGGAAGATTCTCAAAATATAATAAACAGCTGGGCAAGCCTTGTGCTTCCTTATCTGGGAAGCTGTAGGGTCTTCACCTGTGGACTCCTGGAGACAATGGAGCAGTCCACATCTTGATGCAGGTGGTGAAGAAGCTGATGAGAGGAGAGGTATAGCTCCCCCAGCCCTCTCAGCTTCAGGCAGGCTCAACTACTTTCAGCAGCTTTTTTGAGGTGAAATACAAGCCAGAGGGTGACCCCATAGCTGGGATTCATAATGGCATTCAGGCTGCGCAATGCAAGGTCAGGTAACAGTGTGGGACCAGGACAAAGGGGAAGTCTGACACTTGTACAGACAGCGGCAGGGAAGAATTAGTTCTGGATGATACTCACAGGGATGACAGAAGTACCAACAAGGTCAACATCCTTGACCTTTTTGATATAAAAACCCTTAGAAGAAAAATCTTTAGCACAGGGCTGGTATTTTCCCACATCTGAATAGTCCCGAAATATGGCAGGAAAGCAGACAGACAGTACAAATGTCAAATGCAGGGATGGATGTAACCAGAACAGCTTGTCTTCCTTTGCCTTGCCACTTTTCTTCTGAGATGTGCTGCTTTTTCTCAACCCAGATTGGCAAATGGGGGGGGGGGGGGGGGAGGGGAAGTAGTCTTTACTATCCCCATTCTTTGTGAGGGGATTGAGATTTTCTTTTCATCAAGAGTGCTGATTCGTGGGTTAGTTTTCTGGGCTCATTCACCACATCTTTGCTGCTAATTAGGCAATGGTTTCCCTTGAGCAATGGAAGGAATAGGCAGCACCGTTGCGATGTTTTCCACTAATACAGGATGTGGGATGAACTATTCTGCAATAGGTTACCATAGTCAAATAACTATTTTGCCAGTAGGGCAGACAGGTTTTCAATTTCATGAAAAATATTGCAGCAAGAATGGGAAATTGTGTGCGTTCTTTTTACTGCCATCATCAGACCTGGGGGAAAGAAGGGGGAGGGAGGGGATTTCCCCACTATTTTTAACCCAGTAATGGGGATTTCTTTTTACACTGCACTGCTTAGACAGCTGACAGTTGTAGCTCTGAGCTGACCTTACAGACTCGAGTCTGAAGCTGGACTGAGTAGCTCAGAATGTAATCTCTGATTAAAACCTGAAGTGGGGACATCACAGGAAAAAACACCCTTGGTCAATCAGGAGGAGATGTCTTCATCTATTTCATCACCAGCCGCAGCACTGACTGGCAGTGCTACTGTCCCCTGCACAAAATCTCATGTCTACCTCTTCAGGACTCTCTCCCATTAGAGGTTTTTAAGCTGGGATGAGGCAAACAGACCATCTCCCTGCTCGGCCTTAAAGCTGAGTGCTACTTTACACCAAGATGCAGAGCATGAAAGTGCTGGCACAGCATCCACTAGGAACTGGGAAGGAAAAAACAAGCTGGTGAGGTTTGGGATGGCACTTGAGCACTGTGGGAAGGGGTTTCTGTGCCATAGGATCCAGTAATAGCAGAGAAACAGGTTCAGTTATGAAGGTGAGTCCCTGTTGGCCTGTACAGCAAAGAATCAGGCTTCTACATCTCCATTAGCTGTGTGGCCACTGAACAGCTTTAATGTGTCTATCTGTGTTGCTTTACTGTCCACTAGCCCAATTCTCCATGCAAAATGCCCTCTCATTTCCAGTGATCTGTTTCACTAATGCCTTACCTTGGGAACTAGTGCTATCTGTGTAGCCATCCATGAATTTCCACCTTGTCTATCCTATCCCTTTTCTGGTTTTGCAGCTCTCTAGGGTAACCGTGGTCTCCAGCCTCATTAAAGAACAGTCCCAATGGGTTTGATGCTGAAGTCACATTCGTGTCCTGAACAGAAAAACGGTCCGTCTAGCCTTCCCTGCAGAGAAGACCTTTCCCACCTGTGGGTTTCCTCCAGGCAGATCCTAGACAGAGCAATGGCTGTACTGGCTTTGGAGGTCCCTCAGAGAAAGGTAGGCACCAGTGTTTGGGACTTGGTTGGAGAAAGCTGTTCTGCATGGATCCTCATCCTGGCTTTGCCTTAGAGGTGGAGGCTGAGAGAAAGAAGAGGTAGCGTGTGCTGCTGGCGTACAGGGATCAGTTGGAGGGCCTGCCTTCCCACTCCCCTCTGTTACATCGGTAGTATTGCTGTCAAGCAGGTCCAGTGGGTCAGGAAATTCAGTCTCCAGCTGGCACAGAGCCTCAGCAGGTTGTAAAGCTACCTTGTCCATCATCTTCTCATCCTTTTTCAGAACCGTTGGTGGTGAGGTGCCTTCACTTGACTGGAGTGCCCCAGAAATAGCCATGGCATGCTGAGCTTCACCTTCTGCCTCTCCCACAAAGGAGCTGTTTTGGAAGCCCCAAGCTTCCTTGATGCAGTGAAAGAAGTTGTGTGACAACATAGGCATGTTCTCTGCCAGTGTGCAGAGGTCTGGGGAGGGGAGACCATGGTAAGACTCACTGTCCTCAGTGCCACTGCCCTCTTGGGTGAAAGGCTCATAGGTGAAGTAGACCTGACAGGGTTCAATCTCAAAGGAGTTGGGAAGGTGGAAGAAGAAGTAGCCTTGGTTGGTGAAGCAGCTGGATACAGAGTGCCCACTGGTTTCTAAGGGAGGGTCAGGAGTCAGGGTGCCCTTGGAAAGTAGAGACTGGGAATCCTGGTCATTCTTCTGCATCACCTCAAGCATGGAGATGTCTGGGGTTATGCTGTTCACACAGTAGGAAGATGTGGAGAATGGGGAGGAGAGCCATTTCTGGTGAGGAAAAAAACACAGGAGAGAGACTGTTATGCCCATAGTATAACACTCAGTGAGGAACCAAAGCTTTCTTCTCCTGAGTGCCTGCAGCAATCAAGTGACCTTTTCACTGTCCAAGCAAGAGCAGCTGGAGATGGTGGGTAGGGAAATTCACATTCATGATGTCTCATCTGCAGGATTTTCAGGAAGAGTATACATTTCTGTCATTTGAAATCAAGAGTGGATCTTGGAAGCCTATGCTTTGAGATTTCTGGAGTGGGGAATGGAAGATGGAGGATTAAAGAGAAAGGAAGAAAAATAAAATACAAGACCATAAGATGATATGAAGGTGGAAATATGAAAAGCAATACTGAGATGTGTCTCATGCAATCTATTCCTAGGTGCTACCCAGTTTGTGATATCTACATGGCCCTATGCAGATTTCCTGTCTAAAGTGCTCTTCCAGGTCCTTTGTGCCTAGATTTCCACACTCACCATGAGTGACATCCTTCAGTGCATCATTATCCTTAAAAATTAACTTATTTTAATAACATCTAACTTCATTGCCTTTATGGCCAGTAAACCAGTTTTTCTAGTTCCTTCTGCACTGAGAAAGTGTCTTCAGTGCCTGCTGCACACCCCTCTCCTCCTGTAGTTTAAGCTTTCTAAGGTTTTTTACATTTAGGCTTTTTCGCAAGCTCTGCTGTCCTCTGGACCCTCTGCAGTTTGTTTCCATCCTTCTTGAAGCCAGATGCCCCTTGAGATCACCTCCCACGTCTTGCATCTGATGCTCCCTTTAATACTGCATTGAATGGTAATTGTCTTCTTGCAGCTGCCCATGCTCACAGAGAGATTAGGGGAAGGGAGAAAGTGGAGGTGGAGAAAGAAGGAAAAGAGACAACAAGAACAGAGAAAACAGCTAAGTGCCATCCAGCGTGATGGCAATTCACATTAGGAGCAGAGGAAAGGCTCGCAGCCAGGAGGAGGGGAACACAGCAAGAAATCAGGGGAAGAGCTGGGCAGACTAGGGCAGGTAGGATGGGACCAAAGTGGGGTGGAAGGGGATCTGAGAGGCCAAGATCCCTCCCATAGGTCCCTTGTTTTCTTTCAGGCTCCCCGTTAGGGGAGCAGGGTGCTGAGGTTTGTGTGGTTTGCTGTTTCTCGGTTCTGTAATTAGACATGCCTCAGTCGAATGTCAGGTTTTAGGTCAGAAAATAAAACTCAAGCGCAGAACCCAGCAGCTGGTGCTACAGGCACGTGTCATGTGTGCACATGTAGGTCTGACAACTGGCTATCTGTCCTGGGCATGTGCTGCTGCACCCTCCTTTCCCTCATTTCTCCCTCATAACCACATGGCTTCATCCCCAGTCCCATACCTGAATGTCACCTCCGTGAACTGAAACAAGTGGGGGAAAGAACTTCTCAGGGTCTGGGATGTGAATCTTCAGGACTTTCTTAAACCTTGACAAAAGAGAATGAGAAGAAGGAATGAAGCAGGGACTGATCCTGACCCATCTGGCACTGTGGTGGGGGTAGGAGAGAGCATTGTAGCTCACGGGTACAACACTGTGTGGAGGACAGGTAGAATAAAAACAAGCCTGAGGGGTCTCCTTGCACTTGAGTGGCCTGAAATACAGTAGGTGAGGAATGAGACATACAGAGATGAGATAGTTAAACCTGGCATTGGAAAACACACTGCCCTCAGCCTTTTCCCTGGGGAAGCCCAACCAAGAGTTCAATGGTTTCTTCCCTGCCTCGGCCAGTCACCTTAACTTCTCCACCTGCCCCTTAGCCCCTGTTATGCTGACAAGCTGGGCAGGTCTCCGCTGTTCCCTCTTGGGCTTCAGCTGCTGTGAGCTGCCCCCTCTTTGCTTTGCTGCCAACACAGTGACTCAGAGGACCACATGGCCTGAGCGGGACCATCACTGGCAAAGCTGTGCCACAGCTCTGCCCTCTTAGCAGGATGCTGCATGGTATAGCTATGATACACTGGCTGTGCAAGCCATCTGAGTACACCTTGCATCAGCCTGGAGGCCTCTACTTCACTGGAATCAGTGTGTTGTCATCCTGAGGCACCCTGAAGTGATCTAATCTTCTCAGTCCCTCAGAGAGGTTGGCTGACCTTGTCGGCTCTTTGCTGAAGCTTTGCTGTAGAGTGCTCTGAGGAAAGACCCTCCTGACTTCTGGAGGCAATCAATGTACTCTCTAAAGCACCAGAATTTGCTAGTTCTTGCATATAAACTACCTTACATCACTGCAGATGCTATTTTTATTCATGCATGTCTAATCCTTCCTTGGATCTTACCTCAGCATTATCCTCCATCCAGTTCCCCCGGGTTAATTATACTCTGTGGAGAAAGCAGGCCTTTTTATCTCTCTCTGTGCTATATAGCTAGCACTTTCTCACCTTTGTGTTATGACTCAAGGTGAAACACAGTGACCAGTGACTTTCTCAGTATCCATCTTGCTTCAACATGCTTCTCCTTCTTTCCTTACAGAGCTGATCCAGTCTCTGCTGCCTCATCCCTAAGAATGAACATCTCCTTGCTCCCTGCCATGAACATCAGCACCCTGCTTCTTTACTCCTGTCCTGAGATGAGAGAACCTGTGGCCATTTCTAACCTCACTGTGCTGACAAGTCACTCTGTATTATTGCATGGGGTCACCTTGTGAGATGCTTTCAGTCCTGAATAAACGCAGTGTCTGGGTAGGAATGCTGGCAAAGAGATCTTTAAAGCATCATGTAGATGTTTACCAGCATGTGATAAGACACTTCAGGACTGCACAGACCAGGGAAAAGAAGAATTATACTCCTTACTCAGGAATTTTGCTCACAGACCAAATGTCACCACGTCCTGCCTGAGCTCTCACTGGAATGTTTAAATGAGAAGGCAGCAGTACCTGGGCTTGCTTGGTCCTCTCTGCTGATGGAGTGCTCAACCCAGTGGCCTGCTTTTTAAGAGGCAATTTTGGTGCATCTCTTCCAGGGAACACCACTGTAACCCTGAGCAACAGAAGCGCTGAGGTGGCTGCTTTTAATTCAGCCAGGGCATGGCACCAGGTCACAGAAGCACAGCACAATACTATGATAGTGGTGAAACCACATCATCTTGGGTGGTGATACATATACCCAGACAGATGTCAGCCTCAAAAGGTTGGGCTATAAACCATATTTTTAAGTCAGTCTCTATCCTACTCATGCCAAGTGAAAAATAACTCAGGTTTTGAGAAGACACACAAGATACAGGAGAGGAACAGAGAGGAAAACTTGATTCTCGTTTACCATTTCAGGGTCCGTAAGTTAATAAGGCAGGCAGTCCCAATGATCACGAAGATGCAAGTGCTCACTATAATTGCTGGCAGGAAAGGCTGGGATGTTTCTGCAAGATGAGAGAGAGCAAGGGAGTTGCAGTGAAAATTTAACCAGGATTCTGGAGGCAGGAGTTGCAGCCCTTCCATGGCTGTTCAAGATGATAAAAGTGGGCATTTATTATAATTTTAAACAATATTATACAATTATATACAATTATAATACACAAAGCCTTTATTATAATTTTCTAAATATTATAATATTATAGAAAATTATAATATACAGGTCAGGAAAATGAGTTCTGCTGTCTCATGTAGGATGCCTTTGAGCTGATAGGAGTTTCAGAGTCCGCTTGGCATTGCTTAATAGATAGCTTGTGCTGAACAGCTTGAAATCCCTGTGCATAATGGCACCACAGCTGGGGGTTGCCACAGATGAGGTGCCACAGCCTGCTGGTTGAAGTGTCCATCAATCTGTCTGTCTCATTGCAAAGGAAATCAGGGAGTCCTAAAAGCAGATTAAGTGGGTTTGGAGACTTGAAACAGCATTATGAGTCAGAGGGGGAGACAGAGTCATGGGGTTCATGGGTCTTTGAGAAGGCAGGAGGACCAAGGATGGAGAAGGTTAGGGGTCAAGGGGCGGGCTTCTTTCTCTGGAGAGGTGTAGGAAAGATTTAGGAAGCTAAGAAGGTTACAGCTTTCCACCGTATTTTACTATTTGGTTTGTAGGATTAAGAGAAAGAGACTGAGTTCCCATATTGCCAGCGCTGCCAGCATTCATCAGTCTTGTCTGGCATCATCTCAAACTTTTCTTAATCTGTCTCTTTCACACACATCTCCCAGTGCACCTTAGCTTGGTCTTACTATTCTGGTGCCTGTCTCCTCTGCCTGCTGCCTCATCTCCCTCCACCCCTAATGTCCCTTAGTCTGGGCCTGCACAGCATCTCTGGAGTAGTCGTGAGGGAGCAGAGAAAAAATAAAAGGAGGAGGAGACATTTTTAGGACATACTTTCTTTGCCTGTCCTTGAGATGCTACTCAGATCACTTTGTCTCCTCTGCCTCTGGTACACTGGTTATCTTTGGGTCTTGGTTGCTATGACAACTGGTTGCGGCTGTATCCTATTCACTGACATCACACACTGTCAAAATTTGATCGCCACGGCAACACACTGCCCTTTCTAAACATAGCTCTTGTGTTTATACCAGCACCAGGCACAACAGGGAGGGGCTGAGCGGAGCCAGAGTGGGGGCGACATGAGAAGGAATAACCTCTAACTGCTTATTTTTTGGAAAAGAAATGACAGAGACCGCAGCCAATGACTCACCGAAGAGACTGGCTCAGGGCACTGTCTCTCAGTGCTGGAGGTGTCCTCCATGCTGTGGTTCATGGCAATGACTGATGTGAGTCTCAGTGGGCATTTTTGGAAGAGACTTCACATGTGTGTATGTCTCTTCCATTCTCCCCACGACTTTGCTTCCTAGGCTCAGGTGTTCAGGAGCTCAGCGCTCTCCTTCACTGTGTTTCACTGATCAATGGCTCCAATGAACTGGGCCATTTTATAAAGCCTGATTTATGTTCTCAGGCCACATTAGCACCTGGGAAATGCCAGTCCCAGCAGAAGGGAAACATGGGCACTGCTTCTGCAGGTCAGACATCTGGCCTTACTGCTCTGGGGAAGCAGTCCCTGATTTAAATCTTGTGGATTTTGCCTGGCTTCTGGAAGTCAGAGGGGTTCTGCTGGGGTGAGGGAGTCTTTGCTTTTAAGCCCTGTTGAGCCAGTGTGACCTAACAGATTAGGAGGGACAGATTGTTTCCAACCTTTCTATTGCTCTTCAGTCAACACAATCCTCCCTACTCATCTTCTTCCAGTTTCTCAGCCTGCTTTGGCCCTTCTCTTTGTTTCCCCTGAGTCCCTATTTTCCCCTCCAAGTCAGACTGCCTGACTCTGATCCTTACGGTCAGCATGTGTCCTCCACAGTATTGTCTTGCTCCAGTCGCTCCACACGCCTTTGTAGGTACTTGAAGCACTTGGCCTTGCACGCACAGCTGCCTCATATTTCAAGTTGGGTGAGAGGCTCTCAAACACCACCCACATCTGGTCCTGCACAATGGTGAAGTTCCTGGCCTCCTGGGAGTAGGGCAAAATTAGAACATCATCAACATCCTGTCTTACAGCCTTACATCCCCATCTCTTCCTCAGAGAGGACCTGTCTCAGGTCCCTACACCTCGTGTGCTGCTTGTTCAGCCTGGAGGAAAATTCTTCTCTGCTTTGCTTTTTTTTTCCCTTTCAGGTCTGTCCTGGAACTGTCTGGATTTCTTTTTGACATCACTAAGTAAAATAGGATTCCCATCTGCCTCCATGTCATCACCAAACACTGGCATCAGGTGACACAGATAAAAGGGTTCGGGGGTGTCATCTGCTCTCCAGCTTCACCAAAGCTGGTTTCATCCTGAGGGGAGGCTCAGGAGCAAATCCTGGGTGACATAAAGAAGACCAGGATTTGCACAGTGACAGCTCCCAGTACCCCCTCTGAACTCACCTCCCAGGACTGACTCGTGGTTCGATACCGCACTTGGTATTCCCGCTCCCCATCCAAATAGTGAGAGGAAATATCCAGGCTCCACGTTAAGTTGTACATGTTTTCAGTTTTGTTAACCAGCTGAAGATTTCCTGGAGGCCTCAGCTTTACTGGAAAGAAAGAAGGAGCAGGGCTGATACCTCCACACTATCTGTCCGTAACAGGACTCTATGACAAACCCCACTGCAGCAGGGTTGGCGTCTTGGCTGGGCTTACAGATTCCAGCCAGTCACAGCCACGTGAAATGTGTAGTGAGCTCTGTTCCCCCTTCTTCCCCACTGTCAGATGGCAAAAGGTCTGTTGTCTCTGGGCTATGTTACAGTCAGCTCCTCCTGTGAGCCTGTGAGAGTGGCCCCTGCGGTCAGGGCAATCAATCCCACATGGCCATGCATCCTACCTTGTAGGGGTGACCCACAAGGCAACTGTGTGGGCAGGAATGGAGCACGGCTGGGCAGACAGCTGCTTCCCGCCTGCTCTTTCAGAGAGCTGCAGCCACAGGGGATGGAGTTAACACAGACTGTCTAGGCTGATCCTTCCCAATCCCTGACTCCAGCTATGCCTTGTTATGCCTTGCAGCAGCTCTATCAGATGTCTTCTTGAGCCAGGTAAACTCACACATCCAGCAAAAAAATTACTCAAGCAGATGTTTTTCTGCTGGATTAGTGATTGAACCCTTTCAGCAAAGACTGATGCATACCAAAGCTGGCTTAAAGGAGGGTGGAAGCACATATCTGGTAGGAGGGGCAGGGGAAAAGCAGCAAGACTTTCCCTCCTTGCAGCATGCATTTTTCAGGAGGTCAGATGAACTGTCATTGCCTGTTTGAAGACTCCTAGCAAAGTACTCTTATTTAACAGTGTCCCAGGTACAGGACAGGATGGGAATTGGTTGGCATGACACTGCATTTTAGAGGTGCAAGTGTCAGGAGTCAATATGGTTCATCAGTCTTAGTTGTAGAGGGGACAAGGAAAAGACACAAGTCTAAAATCAGCTGTGGGTGTTGCACAGGGGTGGATGAGGAAGAGAAATTAGCTATTATTTTGTGGGGAAGCTTCAGAGGCTGCAAGACAGAGGAGTACTCACTATTTGCAAGCGGATTGAAATCTTCTATTTGCGCAGGCATAGACCTATTCTCTCCAATCTGGCAATGGACAGACATGGTAAGACGATCTGCAGTGGTGAAGCACTGAGACTGCAAGGAAAATTTACCATTAGTGACACCGAAGTTCATCACTAAGCATTCATATTTCTAAGCATTGCCTATGTATAAGAGGTTTAGGAATACTTGACAATAAACATGGACAATATTTGTGGCTGAAAGGCATAATCCTCAGTGGTGACTGAGGAACCAAAGATTTATACTTCATGTGGTTGGATGGTTTTTTGTTCATTGGGGAGAAGGGCACAAAATATGATGATATGCTAGTTTGCTAGTATTGCTATATATGCTGACTAAGCAGGAAAAATTACTTTCTATGAGTGTTATTTATTAAGAAAATATATTTATACTAAAACATTTTGTGTTCATTGGTGAGACTGAGATGACATCAGTATTAAATATTACTCTTGAAATGCAATGATACCAGAGGGCCACATACATCATATAGTATTAAATAAGCAATAGGGAAATTAGCTTGATTAGAAAGAAAAGATTCTGGAGAAGTTTACGAACCCTTCAATTTGTCTTTGCACATGATAAGCAAAATGTAAGAAGGCTTGTCTGTTGTTAGAACTGTTAGAACTGGTTGTGACTTTATCAGTAAGGAGAATTAGCTCATATTTGGGTGGGGCTTTTTTTGAAAACACAAGGACTACAGTAACTCTGGGTATGACTGAAAGAAGTACATAATGAATCTAAGAAAGGAATGATTTAAATAAAGAATAATAGCTAGAGGGTTTGCATCACCATTTTCTCCAGTGATGTGTTGCTGTTGCATCTTGCATTTGACACATCTAACCAGACTTCACAGTAGTTAATGATCAGGAAAACAGTACTGACCTCTTAAAGGAAAATGAGGTCAAGAGGTGACCTCAGAGCTGATGGTGTCCATCCCTCCTCAGAGGAAGGGATTAGGGCCAAACCCAGGTAACTGAGACATGGGACAGTGCATGTGATCTGTGTGTCCTGCACCTCTTCTGCACATGTCAGAACAGCCTGGGCCAGCTCACAGTCACAGAATCATAGAATCATAGAAGCATAGAATCATAGAAGCATAGAATCATTTAGGTTGGAAAAGACCTTTAAGATCATCAACCCAGGACTGACAAGTTCACCAGTAAACCATGCCTCTAAGCACCATATCCATATGTTTTTTGAAAGCTTCCAGGGATAGTGATTCTACCACTTTCCTGGGCAGCATGTTCCAATGCTTGACCACCCTTCCAGTGAAGAATTTTTTCCTAATATCCCATCTAAACCTCCCCTGGTGCAACTTCAGGCTGTTTCCTTTTGTCCTATCGCTTGTTACATGGGAGAAGAGACCTACTGCCACCTGTCTAAAACCTCCTTTCAGATAGGTGTTAAGAGCAATAAGGTACCCTGAGTCTCCTTTTCTCCAGACTAAACAACGCCAGTTCCCTCAGCCACTCCTCATAAGACTTGTGCTCCAGACCCTTCATCAGCTTTGTTGCCCTTTTTTGGACATGCTCCAGCATCTCAATGTCTTCCTTTGTAGGGGCCCAAACCAGGGGGACCATTATTTCCCTAGTTCCAATGAAGCCAAACCCTCCCACAGAGGAACCCACAGGGGCAATGCCTATTGACAGCACACATCAAGTCCAACTCCAGAACTGGAGTCAGGGACTAGGTTTGGGCTTTTTACATTGCTTCTCGATGTCACACATTCATACACCCCAAATTCACATACAAATTCTTTCCTCCTGGTCATTAGTGCGGACGTTGCAGATTAATTACTCACATTACTGTTTTTGCCGAAGGTCTTGATGCATCTCCTCAGTCCTGTCATGTGTTCTGCCTTGGGCAATTCACAGTGCTCCTTGAATTTTTCAGGAAAGGGAAATAACCTGGGTTTTAAGCAGGAGAACTTCCGTGAGATGGGGATCCTGTTTTGTATTTAGTCAAACTATATGTAACACTAAAGGCCTTTCAAAACATTTTGCATCCTACCATATTTGCTGCACAGGTTACAGCAATGATGTAATCCCACTTTCTCTCCCCACTGCATCACTCAGACAATTTTTACGTACTGGCACATAATGCATCAATGTCTCAATGCATCCCAGTTATTTCAAGCCAAAGATAACAGCAGGTTTCCAGTTTCCAAGTCTTCACAAAACTACCTCCTCTGCTTCCTGTTGATATCAGAGGGCATGCAAAGCCCAAACACACCTGCTGCCTGCAACTGTGCCAATGTAGCCCTAGAAGACAGGTGCCTGTTTCAGCCCCATTAGGGTTTACAGGTCTCCTTCTAGCCACTGTCAGTCCTGTAGGATCTCAAGTACTGAGTGAGATGTATCCTCTGAGCCAGATCACATCCCAGTCAGCCAGGACCATATGTCACATTTGGCAGCGCTACGCCATGACTTCTTTTCTCCTCTGACAAGTATGGCTAGACAGTCTAAGCTGAGCTATGGCACAGGGGGTGACAGGGTGGGAGAACATCCATGGGGTTGCAGCTTAAGGGGTATCAGACTGAGCTGCCTGCTCCAGCTGTAAGGTCAGATCAAGCCTGGGACTTGCTGATGCTGGGGAGAGGTGGTGTCCTAGAGCCCTGGCCAAGAAATAGCACAGATCCAAACCCAGCCCAGATTTCAGCCCCAGTCTCTGTGATTCACATGCATGGAGCAACATAAACCTTTTGGGTTTCTAGATCCATGCACCAGGCCCCAGAATATATTTACCCATCTCACCGCATTGAAGGTGTCTCTGTGACAGTCAGGAGCAACCCACCCACTGCCAGAATCACACCGAGCCTCTCCTTATGACAGGAACCCAGTAAGGCCCTGGGGTAGGCTGGAGATGTCATCCTGGGAGACCACAGAGACTCAGCCAGCCTCCACTGCAGTACTGGCCACACACCTACCCCTCTGCTGGGAGACATGTGGAGAGGAAAACATCATGAACTGGGAGAGATGAAAGGGCCAGGGGAGAAAAGTGGAACAATATTTTCCTCCGTTTCTTGCTACTCAGGGTGCAACATCCCAGTTCATCCTGGCAATGAGCAAATGGCCTCTGTATAACTTTAATTCCACCCTCCTCTTCCCCCATCCCATCTCTATACATCCTCCTTTTCCATTGAAGATGCCTTTCAGTCCAGAGGCTGGCTACCAAGGAAAAGGGACTTTTTGGAAAACGAAGCACAGGCAGAGCTATGGAGATGGAAGGTGGGCTGTGCTAGACAGTTGGTGACCACCAGATGACAAACACTGCATGGTGGCCAGCACCTGTGAGAAGCCCACATGGGGTTGGAGGCTAAGTTCAAGACAAAGCCCCTTGGTTCTGTGACTCCACTATACTTGGCCTGGGGATGGGGACCCTACGATTTTGTTAAGTGATAAACTTCCCGGGAGACTTTTCATTCAAAACATTGGCTTTCCTCAGCCACTCCAGTCACCCACCTGTCACAAAAAGCTAACTTTGATAAAATCTCCAGCTGGCATGGTGCTTCAACCAGGTCCCTGCCTGGGTTCCAGTCACAAAAGAGAGCTGCTCGTGAGTCATACCAGCAAGTTAGGCTGGAGGTGCCTGTCAGCAGAGAAGAGATGGACAGCAATGTGGCTGGATTAGTAATGATGTTTGGCATTAACCATCACCCCAGACAATTCTGTCCCATCCCAAACTACAGACTCCTCTGCTGGATAGCTGTCTCCAAGAAAGAAAAGCAGAGCCACTTGCTTCTCTATGTCATTGGAGGTTGATGTGCTCATAGGAGACCTGTAACTATTGCAGCCTCCTCTGGCTGTGTGTTACAACACTAGCATTGTGCAGCAACACATTGTGGTGCACCCCCCCTCTGGGTCACCCCTCTCCCTGCTTGCCCAGCTGGCTTGGGTGAAAGGAATCACTTCTCACCTTGTGCTGAGTCTGATGTCCATGAGGGAGGCATGAAGCTGGACAGCCAGAGGTAACACAGAAGCAGCAGAGAGGGCTTCATCTGTACTGGTGACACGCTGAAAGAGAGAAGACGCCCCCCAGCATAGCTCAGCAATGCAAATTAGGAAGAAGTCATCTCGTAGGAGGCATCCACTGTCCTAGGGCAGGGCTCAATGCCAGGGCCAATCTTCCAGAGCCAGAAGCTTACACTTCTGCCACTCTGGAGTCTGTGCTTTTTCCTCAGCACCTCATTGTTTTCCTGCCTTGGTTGCTTTGCTCAACACTGAAGCCATTTGCAGTGCAGCACAGGAGTAATGCCTTCTGGAAATGTGTGTGTGAGTGCACAGCAGTCCGCATGTGTTGTTTCAGGCTGCTTGCTGACTCAGGTAGAGAGTGCTGCCTCGGTTGAATACAGCTTGTGCTTCGAAGAGCTTCTTTTTTTGGTAAGCCCTAGGTCTGAAATAACTAGGTGCTTGCTGAGTAAGAGAAGTCTCTAGCTGTAACTGACAAAAGTTAGGTGCACAGCTCATGGCTTAGGAGGTACATTTTGAATGGCTTGTTTGGGAGAGGAGGGGAAATAGGGAGAAGAAGGAGTTTACCAGGTTCTGGAAAGTCAAGGCTTTACCGTATCACAAAGTATTACATAGTCATACACAAACCGTGCACCATCCTTGCCAAGTAGACCTTGCACTGCCTTGGAAGGAGCTGTGCTTTTAGGTGTAGCAGAAAAGTTGAGCTTTGCAATTAGGAAACTCTGCAGCATCTCTCATCCATCTGTGGTACCCAGGGAGACTCCTTGTCTAACAAAGCCTGTACAACCATGCTCCATATCAGACAGACTGAGCTTATGGGCTTCTCATCCAAGCCTCCCCCTCTCCCCACCCACCTGGACATCCATACCTCAAGGTCTGCCTCTTCCCAGAGGAGAAGGGATCATCCTCACCTCTCAGCAAGCCCACAGCCCCTGCAGAGCTGAGCAAACCAAGACAGAGTCCTGCTGGACTCTGCTGGGACTGCCAGGGGAGTGGGAAAAGAGGGTTTATAAAGATCTGGCATGAGGCATATTACTGATTCCCCTTGTGATAAAAGATTAGGTTCAGAGGAAAAAAAAACATGATGACAACACATTAACAGACAAAGGGGAGAGAAAGAGAGAGAAAGAAAGCAGGCGGCATGGTTGTGAGATGTGGGGTATGATTTGAGAGGACTGTGGAGAGACAGATAAATACGTGCTCAGCCCTCCCCAATGGTGAGATTCAGTTTGTCAGACTGAAACTCCTTCCAAGACGCTTTTCAGATCAGCCACCCCCATGTAGGAGAGAGCTGGCATCGCCCCCTTTACCTTCCAGCTCCAGGCACCCGGCGATCCAGATGAAGGGAGTCCCCAAGGACCAGGTTGTGGGGTTGGATGGAAGCAGGTGCTGGACGCCAAACAGAGAGGGGAACAGGGAGGGGGAAAAGCAACAGGGAGGGAGGTGGATATCCTAGTTCAATGCATGTCCAGGTGTCAGCCAGCGCTGCTGGCATGAGAGGAGAGGTGCTTCCAGCCCAGCAGTTCTGCTGCAGAGCCGTTCCTCTCGTACGTGCGTGGTCTCTGTCTTCTCCCTCTCACCTTTGCACAGGAAGCTGCTGCTTGCTTGCCTTGTCAGACTGAGACGAGGCCCTGAAGTATCGAAAGGGCTAGTGAGGCCGAGAATAAAAAGCCCCAAACCACGTCCTACTTCCTGCTGGTAAAGCAATAGGTGCAGAAACAAGGGTGGAGGGATCAGGTGTTAGCTTACAGTGCTCAGATATACGGGGACCAGTTTGTAACTATTGCTGGGAAGCAAAAGAGAGAGAGAGAAGGACCTGTCCTCTTGGGGCACTGGCAAGAGACCCATCGCTTCCTCTTTCAATAACCCAAACAGAAAACTCATATCACTCTCAGGGTCTGCACACGTGCACAGATCACTTTGAAACCAGGGGTAGGAGTCAAACTGCAGTAGAAATACCGTGGACCACTTTGTGGAAAATAACTTGAGTCATTGACCTAAGCAACACCAGAATGAAACCAGCCTCCACATCACTGCCCCAGTTTCAGAGGATCCATCCTGGGTCAGAGCAGGAGCGGAACGAGGGCAGTGCTGAGTGTGAGCAAGCTTGAGGCACAGCCTTCACACTTGCAGATGGTGTGACACCACAAGAACACGTGTCCCACGGCCTCCCTACCCGGCTGAGCACCCCACTGGCTTCACAGAGGAAGAATCACCTGCTTCAACCAGAGCCTTGCAGCTAGTCTGGATAAGCAACACTGCCCTGCGGTAGCTGCAGTGCCTCTTTGGCATGACTTGTCCATTCAACAGGCCATACAGGGGTGTCCACTTTCTTCCAAAGCTTCATGTGCCATCACCTCCACAGATGGATAGCCCCTCACAGGCCCTGCAGGGCATGTTCAGTTTTAGAAGATCCTTTCACCACAAAGGTCTCCCCCAGAACACTTTGTCTTCACATCCCAAGACAAGACAGACACACAAATGCAAATCCACGGCCCAGTGGCTGCCTTGTTCACAGATAGCCATACATATGCATGTGGTCCCTGCTCACCTCTCTTTTCCCATGCACAAATACAATTCTCTGAAGTACAGCACATTACGTTTCCTGTTTGGTGTGGACGGCGCAAAGATGGCCAGTGGTGTGGGGCCAGATGATGAGAATCTCCTTTTATACACACGGTGGTCATCATGCCCTGTGCTCCTTGCTTTTCTTCCCTAGAGCAACTCAAGGCCCAAGCTCAGGTCCAGCAAGCAGGTTTTGCTGACCAAATATTGTCAGAAGCTAATCTCAAGTCTGCAGGCAATTCCTTTATGAGAACTTTATCAAACCTGGAGGATAGGGCCTCCTTTAGCAACAAAGGGATCTTGGTTTCAGGTAATGGAAAAAGGGTGTGGGAGGAAGATCAGTTTTTAGTCACAGGCAGACCACCCCACAGTCTGGATCTCAGAAGATATTAGATCACAAAAAGAAATAGTGTTAGAGCAAAAGAGTGATTTGAAGGCATGGGCTGAACCATTTTGAAGGAAGTTGCAATAGTGGATCCACACAGCCATTTCTGGGAGACCATTGCAGTTAATCCAGCATCAAGCACTCAGCCAGCGGTCTGGGGTGCAACACCTCTTTCCTCAACATGCATGACATGGACCAGGAGTCTGAGAGTTGTCACTTGGATGCTCTTGCTAGTCATCTGAAGACTCTTGTTATGGCCACCCTTTGTGAGGGCAACAGGGGAATCTGACCAGCCAGTCTCACTGAAAGAGAAGCAGCAGAGGGGATGGGCTTGCATGTTCTTCTGCTCTGGTAATCATTGGCTGTGGTAGTTGCACCTTAGGGGCTCCCACCAGGGTGGAGCTGTAATAGCATTATCCTCAGGCCACAGCCCGCCTTTCCCAGGAACTCTTAAAATGAATGCAGCTTATTCTGGCACAGAAGTCCTTGACTGAAGCAGTGAAGTTCTCTGTGAGTAACTTCTTGGTCTAACTAACTTGGTAACTAGCACCAACTCTGCAGCTGCAATGGAGTACTCATGTTAACCATCATTTTTCCTGTTTGTCCTTCAGACTGAGAAATCTGTGCCCTCCTTCAGACCAGAGATCACTTTGGGAAAGCAAGAGCACAAAGCACCCATTTTTAAATGGTTCAGCTTATCAAAGGAAAAAAGAAACCCCACTGATTCTTTTTTTTTTCTTATTGTTTTTAATGTGTAAGAATCAGATGAGGTTGGCTGTACACTGTGGTATCTGAAATAGTGTAAGAAGAAAACTTAACATGTAGATTAGACCCTAGAGAAGGTAAGTAGCCGCTGCCATTGAAAACAAGGATTTATCTCATTAACCAGTTCATTGGAGACTGTTTTTTCTATAGTTGGGTCTCTGTGACAGATTCTCGTGCAGAGTTTTTGATATCTAGTAAGGACTGATGTTACATCAAAGACTTTCCCAATGAGGGTCCTAACGGAGACCCAGCTCCCCTCTGTCCAGCCACCTTTGCTTACCAGTAGTACTTTGTCAAGTGTGACTGGCTTAGATTGACTTTCCTGAAATCATGGAGGGAGGGGGAATGATCTGATGGATCAGCTAACAGACAACCAAACACTGATGTGTAGAGACACAGACTCCTCAGCATGTTTAATTTCCATTGGAAACAGTTTAAAAATGTACTAAGCAACAACTGCATGGCATAAGTAAGAAAGGGTTTTCTGCGCAGGTGTGACACCATGATGGTGTCCAGATCCCATCTGCTACAGATAAATACACTTTCAGCATGGTTTTCAGACTTGATTGCCCAGGTTGTTGTGCTACTGAGAATGTGGCACTTTTTAACTTTTGTACTCTGACGTAGTTAGGAATGGTGCCATTTGTAATGTGACAAGCCAAACAAAACCACATTATCAGCAACACATGCGAGGTGTTCTTGCGATTACCTTCCTGTCCCCATAATGGTGACTGAGATGAGTGAACTCACTAGTCAGTGTTGTAGTTCAGTGTTAAAGCAGCAGGTAAGTGTGGTGTTGGAGGTTTGGTTAAAGGCCCTGTTTGGGCCAGGCTGGTGTTTCAGGAGTAATGTAAGTTTTAAAAATCGTCAGGGCTGTGGCAGGTGCTTATGCACAGGCTCATCTTTTCCTCCTTGCTCGGCTTTCATTAAAGAAGAGCAATGCTGCTGAAACTTTCCTTTTTCAGTTGCGTGTCCACTCCGCAGAGAGAGTCTCCACAGAATGGTGGAGGTGAACACGAGAACAAAGAGAGTGAAGAAGCGTAAAGTGCAAAAGTATTGCATGGTGTCAGATTATCCCACAATTCATCAATTCATCAGCTGTGGTTAGGCTAGGCACATCTCTTCCCTCTGCTGGCTCTCAACTGGGACTGGAGTCCCAGGCTTACTGGGATGCTTTGCCTGTGGTTTACAAACCACCCAGCTCACCAGGGGCGAGTTTAGTGGAGGGGTCCGTAGATCCATCCCCGTGTCCTGTCCCCATGGTGCTCTGGAGTGGAGCAACGATAAGGGTGCAGAGACAGCAGGACATGAGGGGATGAGAGCAGAGATGCCCTGATGGCCACCAAAGTTTGCTTTCTGACAGGATACGCTGTGAAGATCTCTAGATGCTCTGTAGGTTATATTTGGTACTTTCCAAATAATGTTGTTTTAACTATAACCTTTACATTGAACTTCCTGCCATTCATATAAGTGCACTTCTCAAAACTACAATGTTGTTCTACATCTGCCATTATTTTCCTCTTAAATTGTGGTTCTACTCCGAAAAAAGTCTGCAAAAACGGCCCCACGAGGAACACTGTTTAGTCTATTAGTGATCTCTTTATTGAATTTGTTCACATTACCAGTCTAAAAGAGGTTTTGCTTTGTATCAAAATGGCAACCTCGGGCAGATGTTAAAGAGGTGGGCTTTTTCCCCCTTCTCCAGCATCCCTAGGGATATTGCTGCTGTAGGCTAAACACTGCCCTCAGGCTAATCTCCATCACCGTGTTTAAGTGGAGAGCCTTTTAAGCAATGGAGTTTAAGTTCTGGGATCAGGAACCACAATGGAGTAGCCACGCTGTGCAGCATTAAGCCCACCTACACAGCAGGTGATATTCCTGTTTCTTCCCTTCCAACTTCTGTCCCACAGAGAGTGTCCTGATAGATCTGCCTGATAAAAGCAGGAGACTTCAAGTATACACATGAAAACACAAAATGTTCAAATTCAGGGATTCCCTGCCCCTGCAGACTAAGGAAGAACATGGATAAAAGTGCTAGAAAGCTGAGGCATTTCCAGGCCCTCTTGCCTGTGGTATGTCTGGGGCCACAGGTGGGAGGGGATGGAGGAGATGTTCACTTTCACTCCCTGATGGTGATGGTCACAGGCCCAGAGAAGTGGGGAAACAAGGGTGGGAGGGAAAGCATACTACTTTTGATCAGTTTCACTCTCAGCCTGCCTGGCTGTGAACATACAGCTATGAGCTTGTGAGCACGAACACAGGACAGTCAGGAGATGCCATCAGTCAGGACCTGAGCCCCGGCTCATCATGATGTTTGGGTTGAACTAGACAGTGTCAGGACTTTGATCTGAAGGACTGGAGCCCATGCAGCAGACTCAAGGCTTAAGAGAGCTCCTAGGTGTGGGTGTCTGCCTCCCTGATGGGTGCTTGGGTTCCACAAGGGCTGCTCAGACCCAAAGTCCCTCCCTAGAGACACTCATGGAGACCTGGGCTGTCACCCTGGGCCTGGCACTCTGTGTCCCTCCTTGGGCTCAGCAACATGAAGGAAGGCCAGTACTCATGCCTTTGAGTGAGCCTGTGGATATAGCATGTGAGGCACAGCAGGTGTTTGAGACACAGCAGACTGGCAAGTGATCTCCGTTGGCTGAATCATGACGTTTGTGTATGCAGATGGCCTTAGCCTGGCACATCTGTGATAGAAAACTCACCAGTGTGAACTGGAATGAAGGTGGTGTACCCGTGGGGCTATCGACGTATTTCTACAGCTCTCGCATCCCCTCTGCATCTCAATTTCCACAGCCGAGAAAGGGGCATAAAGGACATCTGTCTTCTTCAGGAACTGAGATTCACACACCAGGCACCAGATCCTGTATCGCATGCAAGTGTTCTCTGCCCGGGTGTGTAGGGACATCACTGACTTCTAGTATGAAAATGTGCCAGTGCAAGTCCCTAAGGGTTCCCCTGGCATCGGATGCTGAAGATGCATGGACGGAGTGCCTACTGAACTTGCTCACAGACCTGTATTGAAGAGGGAGTGCCTGTGCAAGTTGTATGATCTACAAGAGGACAGCATTGGATTCAGACACCAGCCTTGCACCAGAACTGTGCCCGAGCAAGATAATGAGCTGAACACTGTCTGATTTGCTATTCAGCACCAGCGAGTGCTCTTGTCCTTGAGGGAAATTATTACCTTGTCACCTGGTGGTCTTGGAAAGATAAAGCCCTGCTCTCTTTTGCAGTCTGCCAATGTGTTACAACTCTCTATTCAAAGTTAGAGGGGCTTGTGTGCAAATGTTTGACAAGCCTAATGTGAAGCAATGATGGCTTCCAGACCTAATAAAATGGGAAGAATTCAGAGATTTATTGTACATTCAAAACTGCTTGAAGACAAGACATGATACTGTAAGGAGATTCTTAAGAATAAACCCTCAGGTACTTTGATTAGCAAGGCTTGCTCCCAAATTAATCACATTTCCCTTTCTTCTCTAGAGGAAAAAAAATCATTACAACAACCACCCCCATTCTGCTCAGAGCTCTCCTTGCTCTTTCTCTGTTTTCTTCATCTCTTTGCCTGAGCAGTTTCTAGAAAGGGAGTTAATTAGATTGTTGATTTTCTTTTAAAATATGCTTGATGATGTCATTCTTATCCAAAGACCAACCCCCTCCTCCCCCTTTAAGCTCTTCTGGGGGTTACTGATTTGTGACTATGGCAATTATTACCTTTTATGTCGTTCAAATACCTAAACAGAAATTACTTGTTTGGAGGCAGCTGGCTGTCTCCCCACAGCTCAGTGCTCAGAAATTGTGCTCCTGTTTCTCCCCTGGGCTCAGTCGGGCGACCCATTTTTTCCCCTGTTTTGTGGTTTCTCAGGTTCAGCCCCACACTCCCCCCACCCCCACCACCGTTTGTCCCTCTAATGTGAGGGAGAACTTTACCTTTCCCACCTTGGGAGAATGAGAAAGGCAATGGCCACAACCAGTGTTTCTGGATGGAAGGTATGAAAGGGAAGGGTGAAGTCCAGGTCCACGACCTGACTCAAGGACTTGAGGGCACTTCACTCCCCCAGCTGATGACCTTGTGAAATAGGTCAACCCAAAGAGCTCCTCATCCCTTTTGAGAGCCCACCCCTGTCAGGGTTTCAGCTGTGGGCTTGCTCCTCTGAGCACTTTTCCTCCTTGGCAGTCCTACTCTGAGGTGAACTGCCTGTTTCAAAGTGGCTCTTCAGCTTGATGAGGCTTTTGGGTGCAGCTGCATGCACTTGAAGAGCCTGTTTTCTGGCTATGGGGGCTGGAGTAGGAAAGGCTGCTTGTTATTGGAGACTGCTAACCAGATCCTGGCGAACACTGCAAGACCTCCGCTTGGAGGAAAAACAACCAGTGTGGAAATTACTGTTTTCCCCACTGTGGTGTCTGAAGACCTTGAAGGTGCTCCTTGAGAGATGCAACACAGAGCCCTTTGCATGTGACACGTTTCAGGTTCACAGCTGTAACACAAAGGTCAAGCCATATTTCACCACATCTACCCTGTTGACTGTGCCTGTACTTGGGAAACGGGACATGGAGGTCTCAGGGGAAATGAGACTTGGTTCCTTGAGAGAAAGACAAGACTGGGGTGTCACTTTCCCCCTCTCCTGCTCCTGAGAGTGGCATACATGGACAGGAGGGTGGTGCCCTTTTGAGTATCACCATTCCCTGTTGGTCCAGTACCTCCCACATAAGAAGCAGGAAAGGGCATGGAGTACTGAAGCAATTCACGCCTTCATCCTTCTCCCTGCAGCTCAGCAGAGCAATTGCAGCCCTCGCAGCCAGCACGGGGCTAGGAGGGCTCTTTTAGGCAGAGTGCTGGTGCCCCACAGTTGGGAGCAGGCTGTGGAGATGTTCTGGGGGGCATGCCCTCTGCCTGCACCTGTGCACACATTCGTGCACCACAAACACACACACAAGCACGCACACACTGTTGCAGCCAGCTGGGGAAACACTGAGGGGATCAAGCTTTTGGCTCCACTCAAATGCTTACCCTGGCAACAGGCCGAGGACAATGCATGTCCACAGGCACCGGAGTCCCTTCCCTTAGCCACGGTCCACCCAGGTGAGACCTTAATTCCAAGGGGAAACTTGCATTGCTGCTCTTACATTTCAAGGATGAGAGTGTCAGTACCTTTCCCCAGTGCTGACCTCCCCTGAACCCCAAAAGAAAGGATTCTCCCTTTCTTCCTACTCTCCCCACCCACTTTGCAGGCAGCAGGTTCCTTCATCAGAGATGCTCAGTGTCCAGAGGGAGGGTGGCTGTTGAAAATGGCAGCTCAGGGGTTTTTTTCCTCTTTGGTCTTGGAAATGATGCTGGCAGCCTGGTGTAGTATCTCTCCCTCCTTGCCCCCTCCCCTGCCTCAGCCCCCATGAGGGGGGAGGAAAAGCGTGGGCAGTGGAAGGAGTTGTGGTTCCCAGATGTGTGAATTGTTGCCAAGTAGAAATAGTGCACCACGGACAAACAGCAGAGCAGCTCAGCTGAGAGCCATCGCTTTGGGCTTGCGTCACTGACCTTTTCCTCTCGCCCTTCTCAGTCCTCACCTGACCCCCCCTTCCCCCGCACCGCTTCCCCTGCACTTTGCACCGAGAGCTCTCTGCACAGTGCTTTGCAGTGGTGAGGGGGGCTGGCACAGGGATCTAAAGGAGTGGGGGACTGGAAAAAAAATATCCAAACAAAATCCTGCAGCAAAGAGAAGGCAATGAGCTGATCCTCTCTCCATTTCCCCAGAGCTCAGGTTGCCACCCTGCAGGACAAGAGAGTCATGGGCTGAGCTAACACACCACTGTCCCTGCCTGGTTTAGCCATTGCAATGAAGGCACAGCTCTTCTGCCTCCACAGCTGGCAGGACGGGGGATGACGGAGGAGAAGCAAGCCTGTCTTAGGGTCAGGGGAGTGCTTCAGACTCTGGCATATCATGAACAAATGGAATTTCAAAAAAACATTTCAAAGCCTTGCAGGACCAAGCTTGAAACACGGTACAGCTGTAAAAGCCTGCATAAATCTTCTGAAGAGTCAAACAATGCCACCAGCATACCACAAAGAGAGAAGCAGTAGTTGAAGTGAAGCAAGGGCTTGGGAGGTGTTCTGGACTATGTGTGGAATGGTAATTCTGTGGGCCCTCGACGCAAAAGATCTGCTGAATTGCTGCCCATGGCAGTGGCAGTGGACAGGGCTCCGTTGCCTGGGAAGTCCTTTCTAGTGATTTGCCCCATTCCGCTACTTCACGTGAAGAGCTGAGGACATGGGTGTGTGTGTGAAGAAAACAGTGTCTGTAGGGGTGAATGGGAGAATGCCATGAGCCCAGAAAAGCATGTGTGGGGCAAACAGGAGACTGCAGTGAGTCTCAGGTACTCCATGGAAGATGCTTTGCCTGAGTCCTGCTGTAGGACATTGTTGTGTCAAACACCTGGAGGGTAGTCAAGACTTCAGAGCAGGGGACCAGAAGAGTGAAAATGATGCCTGCAGTGCATCAGTTAGACAAGGAAGCCTGTTGTCCTTCTTCCTCTCCCTGGGTATTTTCTTCCCCTGGCTGCTTTGAAGCACTGCAACTGTCCTCAGTAGCAACCAGTGAGGCTTGGACACATCTCCTGCCTCAGAGGTGCACTGCAGTTTGCACTGTCTGGGCTCCCTGGCAGTCGAGGCACCTCAGCAGCTGTAAGGTTGATGCAGGTCAGTGTCACTTCTCAAAGGCGTGGATACAATAGGTTAAAGTGAATCAAGAAACAACACAGCCCCCCACCTCTTACTCACCCTGACCTGGAATCCCAGCCTTCCCAGGTGGACGGGGAACCCCCTACTCCTTAGCTTCTCTGACCCAAGGGCTCTCCATCCTGCTCCCTCCCATTTTAGCTGTTGCAAGCAGGGTGGGAAAGGTGTGAGATTTTGCAATAATTCTCTGGCCATTTGTGAGTTAAGTAAGTGACACAAACTCAAGAGATGGGCCAGTCTGTGGGTTGAGAAACTCTCAGAAGCCTTTGATTTAAACCTTCTGCCATGGCACTCGTCATGGTATAACTGCAGGGAAAGAGATCACAGAGGGCTGGTGGGAGAAGGGGGAGGCATGTAATGAGGTGAGGTTGCTATGCTTGTACCAAAAAGGCCTGGAGCTTCAGCCCCACTCTACCCACCTCCTGATAGCATCTTCAGAGCGAGCCAGGTTTGCAAAGGGCCGTTTGCAAACAGTTTCCGTTGGCAGGAAGGTGAGATATGTCCATACTGGGCTGGTAAATGCATGTATACACGTGTGTGGGTGTCATAGCAAAGTGCACACCGAGCTGACTTCTGAAGCCCAGCATGGCTCTGCAAATGCCCATGTTTCCACTGTGGTCAGAGGAGGGCCATACCATGTGAGGCAGTGGAATGATCACCCTTGGCAAAGCAGCTGTGCCCCACCATCCATGCAGCCATGGGCAGGGTCCACATCCAGCCCTTTGGGCCCAACAGCAGGTCCCAGCCAGCAAGGTGAGAAAAAGGAGATGTGCAGCAGGTTCAACCCATCGCTGGCATCTGGCTGCAACGCACTGGATGGAGCAAGGCAGCAGCTCTGCTTGCAGCACTGGGCTGTACTGGCTGGGGCGTTGCAATACCTCCTCTCCCTCCCTGGACTCTGGGAAGTAAAACAAGGCTGAGGTGTGGCTGATGTGTGAGCGAAGCAGGTTGTCTGGGTGTTTGGGAGGGGAGGAGGGACAGCAAGCTGGAGCAGAGGGGAAACCTGCTGTGCTACACTGTGGCAGCCCCCTGAACGGTGCACAGATCCCTCATGTGGGGCAGAGGGTGCACCATGGCTGGCAGCTGGGGCGAGGCTTGAGGGGTTGCCAGAGACCTTTCCCATGACTGCCCCACCTGTGACATGGGATCAGAGGAACTTCAGAGACAGGTCCTGCTATGCTATGCCCCTGCTGTACCTGGTGCTTTGGGTGCAGGCATGTCCACCTGTGCCCATCTAGTGCCCCCAGTGGGGTCAAAGGTCTCCTTTTATATTTCTTTTCTTGCCCTGCTTTTCTTTTCCCCTTTCCCACAGCAATCACAGGGCAAGGAGCTATTGCAGGGCCTTGAGCTTCTCCTGAGCTGGGCCTGACACATGCTTTTTTCCCCAGAGACAGCACCATATCCTGCCCTTTACCTCCTCTCTCCCACTCTCCCCACCTTTCATGCCTGCAAAACCACAAACCTGCAGGAAGCCAGTTTAAAGAGCTGTCCCCTTGGCAGATACCTCGAACAAGCCTGAGACATGGCCACAAAGCCTTTTGTAGCAGAGTTTAGACCTGTCTTTCAGGGGAAAAGAGAAGCGTGGCTCCAGAGTAGTGCTGTAGCTGCCCACTCCAGGGCACGCTTCTTGTTTGCCCAGGAAAGAGGTACTGGCTGTCACCAACCCCAGGCTCACATGCCACGGTGCAGCCCCATTGCATGGAAAAGGACCCAGCCCTGGGGTGAATGAAGTGAATGGAAGTCTCATGGCCTTCAGGGCATGGCTGCACCCACTGGCAGGGCAGCTGGGCTGGGCTGACCCAGCCTGGCACGCATTCCTTCAACAGCATTGCAGGGTCTGTCTTGCCTGAGCTGAGTCTCACCTACAGCAGCTCCCCAGTCAGGCATCCATGGTGTGATGGGTGGCACCAGCTACAGATCCTGCCTGTCACTGTGCATCTTGGCCCCAAGGGATTTGGCTGAAGAGACTCTTCAGGTGACACTTTCCTCTCCAAGTGGGCAGGCTGAAGAATTGAATCATAGAAAAAAATCCTAGAAGGTCTGGCTACACATTTCCACTCCTCCCTCACTCCTCACCTTCTGTAAGTGTGACTAAGTCACCTCCAGTTTACCAGGATCTCACCTCAAGGGGCCAGGTTGCACAAGTACAGCCCCTGCATTTCCTGAGGACAAGTTTCTATCTGCTTCCTCAGAAGTAAATAAAAAATGTGAAGCAAGCCTGTAAGGATGTGTATGATAATGTTTTCCACCCCTTGCCAAACATAGCATCTGGTACATGTCAAACCACAGGAGAAGCTATGTGAAGATGATTTAAACTCAAAACAGATGATCCTATATGGGCATCTCCTCTTGTTTTGTTGTCCATTCCTCCACTTCAGCAGAAGTCCCCTCAGTCCAAACCCCAAAGATGTTAAATAACCCCCCACTTACCTCTTTGACTTGCACTGAGACCTCTAAAAAGCATCTCCCTGTCCGTAGGCCTCTATCCCTCCTAGATCTTCCACTCAAGCCTCTGAGTCTCCACTCCCCCCTTGTGTCTCCCCCTTTTCCCCAATTTTATGGGCAATCGCCTCTTGTCTTTCCACCTCTGACATGAACCTCAAGCCTTTCTCATCACACACAGGTCTTCCAAAAACGTGTGTGCAGCTTAACTCTGGAACTGCCACTCTCCCGACTGTTAGCAAGCACAAGTGTCTAGTCAACAATTTAATGTACCTCTTATATCTGTACCTCTGGCTTTCACCTCTTGGCAGAGAAAAGAGAAACACCACAGGGAAAACAGAAAACACACATGCTTACTAAGTACTTGATAGAAGGATCTGCTAAAAATTTCACCAGATAAAGGGTCTGATCCCCCTTAAAAGAACTCCAGCATTAGCCCAGCCTTCCTTAATATAATTAAGTACTTGAAGCTTAAGCCTACAAGCCATTGTATTGTCCTGGGTTTTTTTGATAATTTCCAAAGAATCCTTCCTTGAATTTGCTTAATGCTTTCCCAGAAGAGGAGAGGACTGTCACAATTATAAGTGTTCAAGTAATAAATATCTTTAGGGTAATGAATGGCTCTCCACAAAGGAAACAGACAGAAGATTGCCAAGGATTGCCCAGGGAAGTTTCTAGAGCCGAGTTAGACTTCGTACCTGACTTTAGGTCAGTGTCTTTTCCATCACACTATTTGGCGACAATCAGAGCTAGAAGGAATAGGTTGGGAGGGAAAAGCGGATCTAAGTGCAAAACAACCAAGGAAAAAAAGTTTAATACCACTGGAAAAAAAATAATATACATATATATATACAAAACTTGGAGTTTGTTTGGTTTTGTAACATAAAGCACCATTAATTCCACAGTACATTACAACTCGGCCTACTACACCTTCCAGAAAGCACCCAATACTCCTGAAATCTTAATTAGCACCAAGGGATTGCCATCTTGTTTAGCACCAAGAAGCCTGTTAAACACACCCTTTGGTCCCCCTGCCCTCCCCTCTCATACAGATCAGGCACTGTTTGACTGCTCATGGATAGGCGCATGAGACATATCACTGGCATTCAAACATCAAATAGAAAAGGAGGAAGAAGAAAGCTTGTTTCTGGAGGTATTAAGTGTTAGAGAGGCTTGATTTTCTTTAGGGAGACACAGGGGCACTATACACTGTAAATAGACAATATCTGGGTTTGCAGTCTATTGAGGAAGAGAGAAAAGGATTCAGTCCTGAGCATCATCTCCAACATGCTGCTTCCTCTCTACTGTCTGAAATCCTGTCTCTGAGCAATTCCACACACTTGACCTGCTTAGGGAGGGGAAGAAACTCACAGTCTCCTTTAGTTCCCATGATCCCATCATTACATGCTTCCCTGGGAAAAACCCAGCTTTGCCTCAGTGAAACCTTGTTTTTATACCCATTGCCTCAGTGACAGTGGTGGGGAGGATCCAGGACAGAAAGTGCCTGAAACTCATTCCAGTCTGTACATCTTCCTTAGCAAAGCAGGGAGGGTAAGCAAACAGGACAAGAGAGAAAATGTCCTGCGATTTTCTGAGGTTCATTTTTAATATTTATCCTGGGTCCCTGTGCCCTTGCCATCCTGGGCTGAGTGTACCAGACCTAGTCCTGTATAAGGATGCATATCTCCTATGGCAGAGCTCTGGCAGTCCCAGGTGCTATAGGCAGAGACCACGGCTAATCATGAGAGCACAGAAGCTATGTAACTCGGAAGACTTCATTACCAGTGATGGGCAGAGGAGAAATAGTTTCTCCTCCTGCTTGTCCTGTCCTGAAACTCAAAAAAGAGACAACTCTTGGCACCGCTGTTTACAGGAGCATCACAACATGTGGAAGTAGGTTTCCCAAAGTGCTGAGTCAGCCTCACCTGCCCCCCACCAGGACCACAGCAATCCCGGAGGGACTTGAGTGAGAGCAGTGTGAGACCAGTACAAATGGTACTAGAAAACCCTGCTGCTGACATTCCTTTCCCACTGCAACATCTCCAACATGACAAGAAGAGCAAGGATTTGTTTTAGCCACATGCTTTTCTCAGTTGTTCTGATGAGATTGCCAGAAAAGGGCACGGAGCATGGGGCAGGGAAGCTTTTAACCCTGGGGTGAGCTGTTGTAGTCTCACCTCTCTCTCTTTTCCATCCCAGAGGCAAAGAGGAGCCAGCCTGCCCAGGTTTGGAACTGATGTAACTGCAATAGCTCTCACAGCCTCCAGCTATCTCAGGTCCTGAAACAGCGGTGCCTCAATACCAGTGTGGGAGAACCACCTTCAGGAGGACAATGTAATGGCACACAGTAAGCAGGGCCTGACTCTCCCCTCACATCAGCAAGTGTTAAAAATACTGCTGATACCAATGGAAGGCCATGGGTGCACCTCTGCCAAAGAAGGGAGCAGATTCAGGTTCTCTGTCTGGACTAGCTTCCCACAGCTGGGGAACCGAGACCAAGTAGCACCCCAGGGAATTTTGGGGAGGCAGGCTTGGTAGGGTGGTCTCTCTCTCTCTTGTTCTATGATCCTTACTGGGAATCGAGTGGTGGGCTCTACTGATTCAACAGCAGATAGCTCTGAAGAGTCTGGCCCTTCACCTGTTTGAAGGGCTAGAGCTAGCACAGCGGGGAACAGCCCCACCAGGCCTAGATTTTACAGCCAGCCTGGACTCTGTGACCCAGAAGAGCATCTAAGGAAAGCCAGTGACATACTTCAGAAGACCAACAGTCCCCTTTTTGGAAAACCAGTATTGTTTCTCACTGGTCTTACATCTGATACAGGAGGCCATCAGACCCCAGTCAGCTCTCCAGACTACAGGTGTGAGAGGTGACATTAAGACCACGTTTCAGGCTGCAAAACTAGTGTGTCTAGTTGTGATGGAGACGAGCCAGGGTGCACCTGGGCAGCGGGGACTTTTTAGCCCTTTATACAGGAGTCCTTTGTGTATGAAGCTGCAAGAGGGACACATCCCCAGGAGCAGCATTTTAGCTTTCCTCCTGCTCCAGGACCCTAAATGCCAGACACAGCTCACTGGCAGATTTAGAAGATGCTGATAACCTAAGTTGGGATCATGAGGTGAGGGGGCGAGAGATGGTAGTGTCTTGCTGTAAGTGGACAGCTACAGGCCTGGCTACAAGAGAGCGTGAGGTGGAAGCCAGTGTGGCAAGTTTCACACTCAGTGCCTGAGACTTCACAGGCCCATTTCCAAGTGATTTGCAGTGGCTGCGGGCAGGAGAGAGATTGAGAGAGAGAGAGAGAAAGAGAGAGAGGAAGAAGGAAAAGGCCGAAGAGGCCCCAAGGAGGAGGAGAGACAGTTAGTCAAGGCTGGGCTTGACCAGGTACCCATTGAAGGTGATGTACACATCAACATCATCACTGTAAATGGCATTTTCCCGCTCCCGCTTGTAGAGCCTCACCCAGATCTCATCATTTTCCTGAAGCTCCAGCATAAGGCTCTGGCTCTGCATGATGCTGCGGTCGCTGGGTTGGGCATACAAGATGACTGCCTCTTCTTCGTTGTGCATTATGTGCATGTAGGTCTCCTTGAAGTTCCAGGTGTGGACGTTGAGGCTGAAATAGTAAAGTCCCCCTACATAGCAGTAGAATTTGCCATTGAACATATCAAAGTGGCTGTAGAGGTTGACAAAGACGGTGTCAAAGATCAAGACCTGGAAGCCTTCGCTGCTGTGCAGTGCTTTCTTGCGACCAACAGAGAATGCAGCATACTGATGCTTGCAGGGGTCTCCCGCTGTGCCCATCTGTCCTTTACTGCCTTTCTGGCCCTGGGCACCCCGCTCACCTCGTGGTCCTTCTTTACCCCATTTCCCTGGCATCCCAGGCTCTCCTCGGTCTCCTTTCTCTCCTACAAGAGGAAGCAGAGAACACACTCCTGTGTGATACCAGATGGAGAGGTGGAAGTGGCAGTGAGAATGCCTGATGAGGAGGCAGAGGATTGCTCAAGAATGGGGCAATGCCAGAAGAAGGAACACTCCTGAGGGTCAAAATATCATTGTGCTTCATGGGAAAGGAGCTAGCAGAGCTCTGGGTGCAACTGGGGTTTCTTCTTTTAAAAAACCTTATCACCACATGATATGACCTTGCTGGAGGCACTAGGGCCTGTCCTTAGGAGACTTCAGCCTGAAAGGGAGCCCAGCAGTGCAAAGTACCAGTGGGGCTCTTGACCTCTTCTTCTTCCTCCACACTTTACCTCCACCACAGCCCCTGCCTTCCTACACACCTCTCCTATGACCCAATTATCCATGTAGGGTGCACACTGTTCTTAGTGTAGGCTGGAGAAGGGAAGAAGAGGTAAAGCCTGTGGGTGAATATGACTGGAGAGGTACAATAGGGTGGGTAAGAGGGAAAAGGTTCAAGCTGGACTTGGTGGATGGTGCGGTGCAAGTTAAAGGGCTGGTACTTTGGACAATACCGGCATCCCCTGTGCATCCTGTATATTAGTATAAGTAATACTGCAGTTCTACCCTGGAGTTTGTGCATTGCCTGTCACACACTTGGGCAGGCATCAATACAGACAGTGAGCTGCACCAGAACGTACACTATGTACAGAGAGAAGAGATAGGAGTCAGCGCAGCCTCCAGCACAAGTGAGTGCCCCAGATTTGTGTCTTGTTCTTTTCTGCCCCTCCATCCCCTGCACAGTATTGTAGGTCCCCCTGCAACATCCCACTTTAGCCCAGGCCTCTATCTAACCCAGACACACTTCTGAGCTTTGATGGCTTGCAGCTATTTCCAGGATGGGCAGGGAAGGGGGAGCATCTGCCCAGCTAGCCTACAGGAACCACAGAACAACAATAAGCGAGTGGAGCAGGATCCAGCTGGGAACAGGCTTTTGCCCGCAGCAAAAGCTAAAAGGGGAGCCCTGAAGGGAGGAGCTGATCTAAAATAGGGAGCCTTTTCCCATTAGCCAAGCCAGCCACAGCAGGGTGGAATGAGCTGGGATTTACTGCCAGTTAGCCTGGAGGTGCTTGCAGATAGCTGCCGCCTCCCTTTGCCCTCCCCCCACTCCAAAATGCACGTGACCCACGGAGCTGGAGAATGTTTCCCCACAGCCTTCCTGGGTGCCAATGCTTACCCTCCAAACATCCTTATTTTGCAGCTGGATAGACTGCTCCTTCCCTCAGGCACTACAAGACTCAGCACAAAAAATCTAAACCCTGGGCACAGTGTGTGTGGGCACATACCATTCAGTATGGCATCTGACAGTCTGTTAGCATAACCAGCATGCCAGCAATCCAGCTGTCACCTCCCTCGAAATGCCACCAGTCCCTGAGCAGGCCTTGGCATCCCGGGGCCCAGACGGACACTTACCCTTCAGTATGGTGATGTTGATATAGGGACGGACCTCCGGCATTGGGTAAGGCAAGTGGTGGTGGCTGGGAGGGAGCGGTAAGGCATCTGTGGAAGAGTCTGGTGGGTCACAACAGCGCTTGCAAGCACCAGGGGCTTGTTCTGTGAGGTTGGGTTCATCGGTGGGTGCCCCAAGCACAAAAAGAGGGAGGAGAAGGAAGGCCAGGGATGCGCGCAGGTACATTGTGTCCATGGTGACCTGGGAAGATACAAGGAAGCACCAGAGTGAGGTATAAGAACGGGGGGACACGTGGGATGGAGAAGAGATAACCACAAAGCATCTTCCTGTGGCTGGAGCCAGGGGTGGGAGGAAATGGCGCTGTCCTGCAGAGTGAGTTTACATGCTTGAAGTCCCTGAAGGTTCAAGGCTGCAATCTGAGTAGCAACCGCACGGCCCAAGAGGATGCCCACGCCCTTCTGCGCAGACCACTGGAGACTAGGTCCTAACCCTGGAAGAAGACTTGACCCTCACTAGGCAAACCACTGGAGCCACTAGAAGATTCAGTCCCCAGGCTGGAATAGAGGAAGGAGACGTGGCAAACCACACAGCCCCTTTAGCAAAAGCATGCTCCTGTGGGCTACTGAACCTGGGAAGAGGGCTGTGAAAAACTTCTTCAGCCCACCAGTCACTAGATACCAACTTTTTAGGGGAGTCTAACCCAACCACCCCTCTGTCCCAGGCAGTCTGACCCACATCCTTTCTCCCCTGGGCTGGGAACCAGACTTCAGCCCCCTCCTTCCCCCCACCAAACCCCATCCCTCTCAGTGCCTCGGCCCCCTCCCACCAGTGCTCAGCTGTGCTCTCGGCCAGACCCCAGCACCTTCCCGAGGGGATGGCCGGCTCCTCCGAGGGCAGCCAGGCCGGGGGGAGCTGCTTCGCCGCGCAGGGTGAAGGAAGCAAAGCTCGGGGCAGGCAGCCTGCAGAGAAGTATGCTTACGGCAGACAGACACGCAAGCAAGCTGAGAAAGCCCCTCTCCCAGCCTCTGCCCCCCCTTCCCTCTGCCTGCCCCCCAGCGCAGCGTGGCAGCTCACCCCCGAGGCCGAGAGCTCCGCTCCGCGCTCCCCTCCGCGGGCTGCGCTCCCCCGGCAGAGCCGCCCCCCGGCCCATGGCTTTAAGCGAGCGGGCTCTTGGCACCGGCGCTGCTCTGCGCTGGCTGGGCGCGCAAGCTGGGCTTGGACCTGCTCCCTCCCCTCTCCCTCCCTTTCCCTCCCTGGCTTTGGGCGCTCTCCATTGCAAACCGGCTTGGGTTTCGGAGCCTTTTAACTCTTTCCTAGGTAGCGCCTTTTCCTCATATATGGTTTGGGGTTTTTTCACCACCATTTTGCTTCCGTGCAGCCTAGCCCTGGTCAGCAAAAGGCAGGCAGCACAGTTTGCACCCTGTGCAAGGGGTGGGTGGGCAGCAGGGCAGTGTCCCACCCTTGAGCATCTCAGGATGGGCAAGATGTGTGTCAGTGCAAGAGACAGGCTTTCCTTCAGGTGGGCCGGTGCAGGACTCTGCCCCCACTCCTCTGCATTAGTCCCTTGTCCTGGCCCTTCACTTGGCTGGCGATGCTCTCCCCAGCTGTGCGTGTCCCACTCACAGTCCCCAAACTTCATCTTTCATTCCCTCCTGCATTGTTTCTTCTGCACGCCACTGCGGCCTCTTGCCACAGGCGTGATGTTTCTAGACGGCTCATCTGCCAACTGGAAGAAACATCAGGTTTTTTCCTCTCTGATCACCCCCTCTCCCTGGGCACAGTCCCAAGCCTTGCACTCTGGCGTGTCATCTACCGGTCATGTCCCTGGGTTATGTCCTGGGCTGACCAGTTCGCACGGGAGGGGTGTGCCTGGCCTGAAGCACAGCCCTGCTGTGGGGAGCTGCCTGCCAGCAAAGCTGAGGATCTGGAGCAAACCTTGGCCATGATCTTTGCACCCAGCCTGGCGTCGAGCTGGTATGCTTGTGCTGTCAGGATGACTGCTATGTGGCTGCGCCAGGACCTGGGAATGAAGGGCATTTGGGGGGGGGGAAGAGTGCCACGGGGGTGGGGTGGGCAGGAGACTTTTCTTATACTGCAGAATCTCTTGGGAAGAGGATTTTGGGGATCCTATCCTGCAGAAAACCTGGATTCAGGAACTTACACCCTGTGGGGGATGCACATATCTGTGGGAGGTAGAAGGAAGAAGGATGGGCAGTAGCTCTCTTTTGCGGGGGCCAGAAGGGCCAAGTCAGCACTGTGCCTTCTGCAATTTCCAAGAGCAGCTGGAGAAGGCTCCAAGGTTTCTGAGGAGGAAAGGGTTTTGTGTGTGTCTACGTGTGCTTGGACTTTTTTTTTTTTTTTTTCTTTCTGTTTTCCTTCTCCCATTTGCTTGGTTTGGGAATGGGAGGCCCCGCTTCCCAGAGAGTGGCTGGCGTTTGGCAGGACCCCAGCACCACTGCAGAAGCAAGCGGAAAACTCTGGGAAAATATGTGCTGCAAGCTGGGGGAAGGGAGGAAGGGGGGCTGGGAGGCCTGGAGATATTCTCAGGCTGCCTGTCAGCCTTGAGCTCAATGAACATGGAGTGAACATGCCTCCCAGCCAGGGCAGGAGGAGGACCAAGAAATTTGTGGCTGTACTCCTGAGTTCTTAGCCAGGCTCCAGCACCAATGTGTAATGAGACACACTGCAAGTCTCCCACATCTGCCTGTGCCTTGCTTTCCCATTTTGGAAAATAAAAGGGGGAAAGTTTAGGGCAACGCTTCTTCCTAATGGAGCCTTGCCAGCTGACAGAAGTAGGTTTCTGTGATCAGTTGTGTTGTCTACTTCTGCCTGCTGCTGGTGGGGATTTCGGCAGCTGACGGTAATATAGAAAGCCAATACATTTTCTGGGGTGCATGAAAACTCAGAGACTGACACTGAAGGAAAAGTTCCTCTCTGTCACATCAAAGCTATTGTGGCGTCTCACTCCCTCAGGTTTTCCTGCCTGGCATATTTCCAAAAATGCCATTACCCCCTTCTGCAGCTCTCAGCCTTGTCTGCTCTCCTCTACCTTTCCAAGAGGAACAGCTAGCAAGGGAAGCCATTGTCCTCATTTCTGTCCCACATTTCCATCTGCACTCCTCAGTTGCTCACAACCAAGCAAACATTCTTCATGGAGGACCTCATCAGCTGGGGCCTTTGCCTTTGTCTCATCTGACTGCAAGAACAGCTCACAGTGGGCAGCGAGCAGGACTTTGTATTTAACATCTCATCTGAGCTGAATAGGGACTTGCAGGCAGCCGGCAAAGACTTGCATTGGTGGCATGTCCAAATGGACAGCAGTTTATGCTAAGTAAAGACACTTTTGCTAGGGTAGTATCACCCTGCTCCATGAAAGGAACTTGCTGTAACCAGCAAAATTTTGCCAGGGCAGCTACATTTGCAGAAACTTTTGGTTTGTATGGCTGAGTGCTCCAAGATACATGTTCTGAGAATGCTATCCAATAACCCTGTGCCAGCCACACTTTTAAGTGTAACCCAAGCCTGAAGGCACCTTGTGTGCTCAAGAATCTTCCCTCTCCCTCATCACATACTCTGCCTTGGAGGCAGCCCAGGGAAGCTCTGGCCAGATTGGACTGCAACAATCCCTGCCCAAAAGCAGCTGCTTCCTCCTCCTGCATTTCCTCCCTTCTCCTGCAACCCCCCAACACGGGAAAAGTAGGGGGCTAAAGCCTGACTCTCCCCGATGACCGCCTCCATCTTATTAACCCTCTCTACCACAGGTACAGAAGGAAGAAAATAACTTTGATGTTTTCTTCCCTTTCTAGCCCTTGTGTACAGCTCAGCTCTCCTGCTCTGCTGTACATACAAACATACATCCACCCACAAAGACCCACACACTCACCCTGCACAGCTCCTCCCTCACCAAAACCTCCGGAGCAAAGGTATCATCCCCACCAAGAGGCAGAGAAGCAGCTCCTTCTCTTCCCCTTCCTGGCTGCTTCTTCTCCACCACAGCCACTTCCCCTTTCCCTTTTTCCCCAGCCCTCTTCCCCCACTCTCCAAGAGCATCGCAAGCTGGGAGAGAAAGCAGAGGACCTCTTACCTCCGCTCCCCTCTGGAGAGTCCTGCGTTGGGTTATCCGTATCCTCAGCTGCTCCTGGTTAGCAGCGCGGAGAGGGAGGGCTGGTGGGGCCCAGCTGACTCCAGCCAGATGCTCGCCAAGTGCTCTTATGTAATTACTGTCTTTTCCATCCTGCCTCCGAGGCCTTTGCGAGTGCCTCCCCTCTTGCTCTGGCCCATGTCAGGCTTGGCTTTCCCTCCCTCCCTCCTTCCACCCACTCTGCACAATATCCCAATTTGCTCAGCTCAACAGCTGATTCCTTCTGGAAGCAAAATTCAGGCTTTTGGCTACTGCCATTGCTACCCTTGGAAAGAGAGCTCACATGTTGCAAGAGCTGGGAAGCAATGAGCAGCACTGCTCTGTGCTCACCTCCTGCCCATCACTGCCCAACTGATGCCGGGTACCTTTGCCTTGCCCTTCCATAGTGCCTGCAAACAGGGAGGGGGACACCTGAGACACAGAGAGGTGGCAGTGTGTTTTTGTGCTTCGTTACTTCGGGGTTCCCTTGGGTTACCTTGTAATAGCAGCTGGCCTTTTGCCGTATCAGGATTGCTGATCATCTCTGGCCAGGCTCCAGAAGAGGCTGGGAAGACTGGATGACTTTTAAAGGTCCCTTCCAACCCAAACTATTCTACGAATTTATGATTCTATGATAACACAAATATTTTCCAGTTTGTGAACTCCATGACTGTGCACAAGGCTTGTATAACAGCCAGCCCTTGTTACCCAAGAGCACCAGCGCAGTGTGAAATTACTGGCTTAGAATATTTAGTATGTCTCTGAGGGTGGGCAGGCCGGCTGGACGTCAGATGCATGGCTACATTTCTCTTGTAACTTCTGCCGATGGGCCTGGACCAACCAAGAATGACACGCTCCTTGGCTTTACACAGGCTGCTGCTGAATTTGAGGGCACTTCTGCCAGCAGAAATTTCTGCTGTGGGCTGCCCGGCAGCCTGGACTATCTCACATGGAGATCAAGGCCTGGCAAAGCCGCTACATTTTTTTGCTGTGCATTGCTGAAACGCCACGTGGCTGAGGAGCAGCTGGAAGAGCTGTTCACCTGTACTCATCGCTACAGCAAAGCTGTTGCTAGACCTGGCAGTCTCTGGCACTAAGCATGACAGTGTGAGCTTGTCTCCCACTTCCCACTGCCTCCGAGACACCGCACCTCTGCCAGACACAGCTGAACGGTGTATTAGAGACCGGCTGACAAGTTGTGTCAGTTGCAGATGCCTTGCAGCTAAGGGCGCATCACCCAGGCTGCCCCTCTCCCCACAGACAGCTTTTCCAGCTTGAGTGTCCTATCTCTTACCCCGCCTTGTGACCCTGCCCACGAGACCAGAGACAAGAAACTGTGCCAGTATCCACCCCAAACTCTGGCATGTGGCTACAAGCACTAACCCTTCTGCAATCAGCAAGACTTTGCTGCCTTGTAAGCATCTAGACCCAACAGCCTGGCTGGGTGGGAGCTACCAGGTGACATTTGCAGCCTGTTTGAACCAGTCCTTAAAAATAACCTTCAGCCAAGCATGCTGCCTTCTGCCTCTACGCATCTGAATGCCTCCTCCTCCCATCCACTCCTGTGTAGACCCAGGAGTTTTTACCCCTGTGCTGTCCTTCCCTACACATGCTCCTAGCCCTGCCCCGAGCAGTTATCAATAGCAGATCACTACTGGGGGCACCTCAGCTCTCACAAGGAGTGTGGAGAAAGGTTTCTCACCAAGGAAACAAATACTTTGTGGCAAGAGGGGGGAAAGCCAAGTGTTTAAGAGCTCACAGAAGCTCTTGGATCTGTGAGGGGTACTTCCCACTAAGGGAACCACCCTGACACAGGCTGGGGGTCTGAAACAGAGAGAGGTTCCACCACCACTTGGTAGCACTGTCCTGAGACTGGTCCTTACAACCAGTGAACAGGCAAGAGTCCTGCCCCATTCTCTAGCCGTTTGATCCAGCATGAGCATTTTCTTCATCACTCCATCTTCAAGGCACACAGCACAGGCGTAGTTTGATACCTGTGCAACAAACCTTGATGCTTTCAGAGCGACAGATCTCTGCTGCAACTGTATGATGCCTTGTGGTTGCCACAATGCATCGGACGGTGTGACAGAGGGCTCTGCATGGATTGCCAGGCCCACAACCTGCATGGCGAGTACGCGGGATTTCCAAGAACAGTGCTGTCAGAGAGGGGTCCCGACGAAAGTCCAGCCAATATCCCTCGTTCCCGCAGTCAGCACACCACGGAGTGTGCAGGGTGCTGGGACCAGCCACTCCTGCAGCAAACTTGCAGGGCGCAGCCCTGCCCCAAACCCCACACATTTCCACGTTAGAAAAGAGCAGGTTTCCAGTTAGAAAAGACAAGCGGGCACGGCTCGAAGGCAGCACGCCCGGCTCCCCCCAGGACTGCTTGCCCCGGCCCCGGCCCGCCCCCCGCAGCCCCCCGGCTCCCCCCCAGCCTGCCCCCCCCCCGCAGCCCCCCGGCTCCCCCACAGCCTGCCCGCCCCCCGCAGCCCCCCGGCTCCCCCCCAGCCTGCCCTCCCCCCGCAGCCCCCCGGCTCCCCCCCAGCCTGCCCTCCCCCGGCAGCCCCCCGGCTCCCCCACAGCCTGCCCGGCCCCGCCGCAGCCCCCCCGGCTCCCGCCCGCCCGGCGGCTGCCGAGCGCCCCCTGCCGACCAGCAGCGCCCCGCCCCGTGCCGCACGGTGGCCGCGAAGGGCGGGCAGCCCGCGTGTCCTGCCGGCGGGGGACATCTGCGGCCGAGGGCAGGTCGCGACCGGGGCGGCTCATGGTGTCCTTCGTCCTCTCCGCAGGCTCCCGCCCGCAGCTCGGCAGCAGCTCAGGTTGAAGACCACCGAGAAGCGGTGCTGGCGCACGGCCCGAGCCATCAGTGTGAGGCGAGGCGTGCGCACCTCCTTCCCGCACGGCCCTGTTGGTCGCGTGTAGAAGGACATGCTGCAGCCCAGGCACGTGTCTCTAGCTGGCTGCATTGACCTGCCGGGTATATATGTGTGTGTGTGATTGTGCGGGACGTGCCAAGTGTGAGATCTGAGTGCGCCGGCTGCGTTGTGTGTGGCGTTTGCATATTTTATGCTTGGGAAGGCAAAGAACACCAAGTTTTTATGAGCAAATATTTGCATATTTTCCACTCGTTTGAGCAGATAAAGCATTTCAATTCTCTGTTGAATCCTCAGGAGAGCCAGGAACGTCCTTTCAAGGGTGTTTCCCTTTCTTGTATCTCCCAGTCTCCTTTATCCATTGGCTACCCCATTTCAACAACAGATTGACGGCTTGCTGCCCCCTCCCCACACCCCCTTCTTCCAAGGTCCTGTACAATGACTGAAGCACAACGCGGCCTGAGCAGTTCTTTTGCCTGAGCTGAGCCGCAGCATTTCCCTGCTGATGACAAATGCGGCAGCTCCCTAACAACAGCTTCAAATGACATTAAATGTGGGCTGTGTTAGTAACAGCCTGGAAACGCACCCTGGCCTCTCCCCGCTGGAACACCACCACCCACCCACCCCCAATCGTCATTTGCTGCCCTTACCGTTTCTCTCCTGTGCAGAGCAAAAGGGTCACATTGAGTGGGTTCAAAGCTGCCCCAGGCCACTGTTGGGCTGGCAGAAATCTGCTTGGGTGTGCATGTATGGTGGGTCTGTGTGTGGGTCCCATTTTCAAGGTCCCATTGTCATCTCCCAGTTTTAGCCCATGCCTGCACTGTGTATGGAGGTGTATGTGCTATGTTCTTCTGTTCATGCTTAGGCCAAGAGGTACGTGCATGTCTGGGTATGTGTGCATCTGTGTGGGTGGCCACATATGGTCTCATGCACACATAAATATACTTGAATCAAAGCACTCAGAGACGTGAATATGCATATATATTCATACACATTCACACAGTCACATGTACCCACACACACACGCGTGCAACCACATCAATACTCATTTATATGCATGTATACACATCACATACATATGCCTCTATATCTGCCCTTGTGCACTCTTGTCATGTGCGTATAAACTCCCTGAGCGGCTGGCAGAACGGGCTCTCCGTGTCTCTAACACCCTGTCTATGATCAAACGTTTGCTGGGAAGAGGCACTGCACAATGCTGCTGAAATCACTGCGGCCCTAACTAGTCTTGCAGCTTCAACCTCTACGTGATGAGAATAAAACCTTTTGTGCAGCGCAGGACTTGATGGAGCCCTTATCTCCACGTCTCTGCACCCAGAATAGAAAAATCCATTTCCATATCTGACTGGAACAAATCCCCCTGAACATGTCCAGAATTTCACTTAGCCACTGCGCACGGTCCTCATGGCCTCTGGGTTGCCCGGAGTCAACCACACCATCATTAGGAGAGGGATCATAAGGGTGGTCAGATTAATGCTGCTACCACAGACAAAGCTGAGGATTCACCAGGAGGGAGACAGAGCTGAGGAGAGGGGCAAGGGTCAGGAGGCAGCAAGGTACTGTCCGTCGTTCCAAACGTCTGTTCCTATAAAAAACAGCCTTTTAATCAGTGGTGACAGTTGGCAGGTTTTTGTAGCATTTGTTTTCTCCTCATGAATTTCAGACAAAAAATACCTTTTCTTTTCCCTCCCTCAGTCTCATTTTTAGTTTGTCTCCATTTCTTCCCCCGATTTGTCACTGAGAAATAGGATGCGGCATACAGGGGAGAAGAAAACACAAGACAGAAAAATATGATGCTTATGACCCTTTTCTTTTAAACTCCTGTTTAAACTAAAGACCCCCCATTATTTTGCAGGTCTCTCCAGAGCACATTTTGTTTTTCCCAGCAGGCTCCCCCGCAGAGCTGCCTTGCTAGTGGGCTCAGACTCCATGTGTCAAAATGATGTCTCCTTGGCACGCTTGCTTGGTGCTGGCGTTGCAGTGCTTGGGCTTTTCAAAGATGCAGGTATTTTAAGAAGCCAACCAGTTGGTGGAGTTTCTTGAGTGGTGACTTGCAGCAGATGGAGCTGCAAAGGCTTGCAAAATGAAGTCTCAGCTCCATTCAATGGTGAAGGAGAGCATCTCTGTTAAGCTTGTTGGCAGCCAGGGAACTCCCCCATCTCCCCACAGCAGCTGGGCAGCCACTCTGCAGAGAAGGAAACCCTTCCTAGATCTGCCTACCACCCATTTGAGCTGCCTTCTGCAAGGTCCTCATTCACTGTCTCATACCTTCTTCAGTGCCTGGTCATCAACCACAAAAAGTGTTCCATGCTCCTCACCTAATACCATTTCTCCCCTGCCCTACAGTGATTGCTATGCCAGTGGTGCCCAGCATTCACCTTGCCCTGCTCCTCACTGCAAGAGGAGCAACACAGACCCCCGTTTAAAGTGCTGTGTTGTCCATCTATCTCACCACTTGATAGCCACACCTTTTAAATTCCCTGCTGTTTGCTGCCCCTTGTACAGGCAGGAGCTTTGGCAGTTTGTCTTCATTCTGCTAGGATTTCTTGATTGTGCCTCATCCAGTAGATGCAGTGGGAGCTCCCCAAACCAAAAAAAAAAAAGGCTTTTTTAGTCCACAAGACTGTATAACCCGTGCTTATGAATAATTTGGCTGCTTTTCTCACTGGGGCCTAGAGTGTGGGCAGCTGATGCATGGGTGGAAGGAGGAGGAGATGTGAAGAGGTAGCAGAGGATAGAAACTGGCTACCAAGCACTTTCTTTTCCCCAAGAGTTGAGCCTGCACTCCTGGGTGTCTGCCCATGCTCAGGGCAGCAAGCACACTTTGTAAGAGGAGCTAAGCAATAGCTGTGTGGTATCACTGGTAGCTCAGCTCCAGAGGTTGAGCCTATAGGCATGGACAGCTTGGCACCAGCAATCCAGGTTCAAAGAGGAAACAAGAGGATGGAGCATTCGTAGGGACAATCTTTCTCTGTCAGCTGTACCAGTGGCTGAGAACACAGCTGAATGTCTTTTGCTTGGTCATGTTTGCAGTCCTTCCCACCCTTCCTCTGCTCTCTGGCCTGGCTGTGACATGTCTCCTTACCTGAAGCCCTGTGACACTCTTTTCCTGAACTTGGGTGCCCTACACTGCAGTTCTCCTGATGCCTGCTAGGCCTTCGCTTCTTCTTATGTCACCTTTGGGTGACCTTGTCTCCTGCTTCCTCATGAAGTGGTTCTGTTCCTGTCATCCTCAGCTGCTGCAGCTTGTTCTGCTTCCCAGTCCAGGGCTTTTGTCTTCTGTTCCAGCACAACTGATCCCATGCTATCCCTTCACATCTCATGTCTTCTCTCAAGTGACCTGTGAGGAACCTTTCCATCACCCAACCAGCTCTTGTCACTGACCCTCCACAGACTGCCACCTCCAACATTTCCTGACCTCAGGGAGGCATGTCTCCTCCTAGTGGGTCCCTCCTTCCCATTTCTCAAAATTATTTGTGGAGAAAAGTGCCCGAATACAACCAAGGGCTCTAGTATAAGAGTCATCTTTGTGGCTGTAGCTTAGCAACAGCATTCATGGAGAAGTTCAAGGTATAGGGACGGAGATTCAGCAGAGCCTGCAGGAACAAAGTCAAAGTGGAGAGACCTACTCACCCTTGTACATTTCTGCCCCTCTAGCCTGCACACTTGGATGGGCCCACCCACAACTTCCCTCCGACAGCCGATGCACAGAAACAAGCACTCATTCAGCACTCACAGCAGCACACATACTCTCACATTCTTACCCAAGCATTCACACGTGCACACGCACACATTTCCATACATACTTGCATGCCTACACAACCATATCTGCACTTAAACATCCCACAATTACATAACCACACTTCCTCATCTATGTTTGTATACACTTACACGCATGGTTACCCCTTCATGTACATTTGTACACATTTATATGCACCCCACAGCCACACACAGATTAGCATCAGTGCTCAGCCCATGCATGTCTTCCACTAGCCCTGGCTCCTTGATCTCTGATCCTGTTTGGCCATTCTCATACATGTGCAGTCCAGTGATCAAACTTGCATACAACCACCTTTGTGTGCATGCGGACACACCATTTCTCTCCATCCTGGGCCAAATATTCTAACATTTCCCACAAGACAAATCAGTTCCTCCTATTGCCCAGACTCCTGCAAACACAGCTCTCACATGCTGGAGATCCCCCAACCTCCCTCTGCTCCCTGCCGCCATCTGCTACTGATACATGCCTCGATCTCCTGCACCAGCCAAACATTAATCTCTGCAGAGATCAACTCATTTCAGAGGCATTGTGTATTCTCAGGAGAGCCAAATCTATGGCACCCCTCTTCCCTAAACACACAGAACTGTTCTGCCCAGTTGGCCTTTTAAGTTCAAAGGCTGTTTGTTTATTTACAATAAGGCTTAGGGAGAGGAAAGGGGAAAGGGCATTTCAGCTTGTAGGAAACCCTGCCTCCAACCCATGCCCTGTTGTCTTCTCCTCTACCCTTGTTACACCTTCCACCAGGATGCAGAGGCACCAGGAAAACCCTGAAGAATTTGAGATGCAGAAAAGAAATGTCCCATTTGCTCTCCCAGGTAAGTCTCATCACCCTACCCAGAGTCCATGAGAGCCCTGGAAAGAAAGAGGAGGCTTTGAGCAGTCAGAGTGGTCTCCAGCCACGATGAGCATGGGTAGGAAAGTTGTCCCCAAGGCTTACTGGAGAGCTAGAGAGGGGTCACCCGTGCATGTAACTGGCTCGTATGTCTTTGCTGCAGACATTGTTCCTTCCTGTTTTTCTTACAGGGTAAACTACTTCTCATGTTTATAAGGAAGATAATCAAGGCACTGGGATGCCTATTTGTTGTATATGTCATTTAAGGACTTCCTTGAGGTGCCTCAGTCAGATGGCAGATAATGACCTTCACAGTTGGGTCATCTAAGGACAAATCATGCAGTCTAGTGCTGACATTGCTTTCTCTATACTGTCAGTGCCCATCATCTCTTCAGCTCTCCCTGGGTGCAGTCCTTCCTTTACCAAACCTCAGGTGTCCCTTCCAAAGCCAAGAACAATGCCTTGTGTCTTCCACAAGATTATGGAGCTCTCTTCATTTTTAAGCAGTCTTGGACTTTAATATTCCCTTGTATCAACACCTCCTATTGCCTTTGAGGTGGAAAAGCACGGAGGGTGAAGGGGGTCCCATGTCCCAGTGTGTCTGTCCCCTGCACCGTCCCTTTCATCATAAATAACTGACATGCAACTTGTTGCTCTTTTCACATCCCATGGGCTCTTCAGGGAGTGGTTTTTGCTCATTGCTTTCTCCTTCCCTACTGCTTAGAGGGTGCTCCTGCCTGTCATTACCATTCTGGGTGATCTTGCTGATCTCACCCTCTTCCCCTTCATCATCAGTCTTCTCTGGGGGGCACGCTGGCACCTCCTGGCTCTGGATCCGGCGGGATGGCCTGAGGATGGCCCTCCGGAAGCCCTGCTTGAAGCGGTAAGAGAGGAAGCCATAGATGATAGGATTGGCACAGCTGTTGGCATATGGCAGCACCACCACGAGGAAGTAAACGCCAAAGAGGGATGGCTCCTCTGGCAGTGGGCAGACGACATTGATTATGTTGAGAACATAGAAGGGAAGCCAGCAAAGGACAAAGACGGCCACAACAGCCACCACCATGCGGGTCACTCTGCGCTCTGAAAGCTTGTGCTTGGAAGACAGAGCCCTCACCCGCCTGCCAGAAGAACGAACCTTCACAACGATAAGAAGGTAGCAGAGACAAATCACCAGCAATGGCCCAAAGAAGCCCAGGGTGGCAGTGTAGACAATGAAGCCAGCTCTCCACACCGAGGCAGGCTCTGGCCACTGGATGTGGCATGTGCTCATTCCTAAAGGGACGTCCGAGAAGATGACCACGGGCAGCACCACTACAGAAGACAGCACCCACACAGTTGCACTAACGGCCTTGGCCACTCGTGCTGTCCGCCATTTGGAGGACTTCCCTGGGTGGACCACGGCCAGGTAGCGATCAACACTCATTACTGTCAGGCAGAAGATGCTGGTGAACTGGTTGATGGCATCCACAGCCATCACCAGGCGACACATGAAAGACCCAAATGGCCAGTAGGACAGGGCATTTTGTGCAGCCAGGAATGGCAGGCCCAGCATGAAGAGCTCATCAGCTAGGGCCAGGTTCAAAATGTAGACGTTGGTCACCGACTCACTCACAGAGTGCCGCAGGACCACGTAAATGACCAGAGAATTTCCAGCCAGCCCCACCACACAGACAATGAGGTAGACCAGAGGGATGAGGACACCGCTGACAACCACACCAGGGCTGGCGGTGGTGGAGCTGTTGGGGGTGGTGAAGCCTGCCCAGCTGCCAGAGGCATTCCCCTCCTCTGACACTGCCGGCGTGGGGAGGCTGAAAGCAGAAGTGTCCATAGCAGAGGCAGGGAAAAGGGCAGTGGGCAGTGTCCTTGCAGGATCAGTTAGCAATCTGCAGGTGAAAGGAGAAAAAAGCCATTGATACTGAGGACATGAGAGCTGAACAAAGCACAGATAAAATCACCACATGAACTGCATGTAAGTGTGGACAGGCATGGGAAGTCGAGAAGAGTTTGTGGATGCTGGCAGCTGCTGGAAGATGTAGGACAATGTCGACCTCATCTATTCCTGGAAGGCACAGTGGGCATGAAGGGACAAACAGGGCCATGGCTCAACATGGGCCAAGGGATCCTCTCCTTTGTGAAAGAACCACAGACTAGGATAGGGACAGGGATATTTCTAACTTTCTGCTATTGGCACCGATACTGAGGACATAGTCATGAGGGTCCTGGTTCTCATTTATGAGTGGCAGGTGCCTCATGAACAAAAGAGGGAAGAGCATCCAGTGACAAAGTGCCATTCCAGCTCTGGCTTCCCCGTTCACTGAGTGTCCTCCTGCTTGCTGAAGCTCTTTTTGGACTGGCCAGGTTATTGTGGGGTTGTTAGCCCCACCAGCAGAAATGAAAGCACTTCCACTCTCAGTCCAAGCCAGGAGGTTGAGCTCAGCACCTGAGCCGGAGGGTAACTGTTTTGTGTTATGTCAGTTTGAGAGTAAAGGAAAAGCCAGATTATTCCGGGTACCAAGAAGGATCAGTGCAGATCTCTCTTGTCTTTTTCTCGTTTTCTCTCTCTCTCCTTCTGCACCCTCTGACACACCGCTAATGGAAGAGGCTCTGCCTGCCCCAGCTGCTTGCAACACCAAAACAGTGTCCCAGCCTTCCTAATTTGAGGTGCCCGATTGCCCGTCACATCAGGGTTTGGCATGGAAACAGCACTCAGCTCACCTAGAGAGAGCCTTGAACAAACAAACTGTCTGTTCACCACCAGCTCTCTGCTGACACTGGGTGAGAAGCTGCAGGGAGAGAAGAGACAGATAAGGGAAGGACATGCTTTCTGTCTTTTGTCAGGGCTCCAGATATGTGAAATACAGAGCCCAGGACATACTCCAGACCAGAGACACCCTGACAAACCTTATGCAGGGGAGATCTGTGATGCTTTCAGGATCACTCCAGCTCTGGCAAAATTTTCTGGAGGTGTGGAGTGACAGGGTCATCCTTTTGATAAACTAGCTCCTTGGAAGGGAAGATGACTTCATGGAAGAGAACAAGGACCCTGAGGTTCACCTTTACCCAACCCAACAAATCTCTTAGGGCTCTGAAGCTCTTTTGTTATTGAAATGAAAACTGGGGGTCTCAGAGGCAAGTATATTAATGACTTTCAGGAGGCCAGAAACACCCTGGAGACTTTTCTCCCAGACAGGGTTCTCTGTACCATCACAACTTTCTTAATATTACAGATTTTCTTCTTTTTTTTTTTTTTTTTTTTTTTTTTTGTAGATGTCATTCCAGCTTCTGGAAACCTTAGGGGAGACTTGGAGACTTGAGCTTTAGATGGATTCCCTGGATATCAGATCGGCAAACCCAACAGAATCCACAAATGTATCACATCTCATGCTAAAAAAACTTTGTGTGATAGGCCCCATAAAAACACAGTTGGGCAACTATGTCTTAAGGCCATTTCTGTAGGGTATTGCATACATGTTTCCTGCTATACTTAAATGAGCTTTAAAGTACTAGAATTGTTTAGACTTCTTTTTATTTGCAGGTGCCTTGGGGGGTGACACACTGTCCGGATGGAAGCGCATTTCTTGGAGTCCTGCAGTACTGTGTTGTCCCACATCATGAGTGGCTTCAATGAACGGGCAGAGTAGGAAGTGGTTTGAAATTACATTTCTAAGCTCGAGGATCTTTACTCTGACATTTTTTTCCAGTGCTGTTCCAGTGACGCAAATCATTTGTTGGAGGAAAGGGGAGGGCAGTGGCTGCTCTGAGGGCAAAGATCCCTGCAAAGAGTGGCAGAGACCAGAACAGTATGTTCATAAAAAGATGATCTTCTAAAAGGTGGAGACATAGTTAGGAATCCTCTTGGATGTTCCTCCTGCATGCAAAAGAACTTCCCCCCCAAAAAAAGCATTTGAAGACAGAGCCCCATGAATATCAAATATGGATGGGGACACTCATGCTGGGGCTGAAGAGCATTTGGGGAAGTGTCTGAGGTCCAGACCTCAAAGCTGATTGCTCAGGCTGTGATTTAACAATACAGTAAATCCAGCTTCAGTGCTCCAAAAGCCCTCAAAATGCTAAGGCATGCAACACAAAGCACTGATTCACTATAAACTCATTCTCCTGCTCAGACAGCTGCAGTGGAGGAGCTCTGTCTTTAAGCAGGCGTGGTCTTGTGCCATTCTAACTTTGTCGAGTACCATCTACCAGTTCAAATGCCGCTGCATCACACATTCTGGTTAATTTGACAGAAAAAACACCGGACACCAGTGCCTCAGCTGGGTTGGATCCACTCTGCTGGCTGCTTTGGCAGCACCTGCATAGGTAGGAATTGATGAGGATCCTTGGGCTCTGACTAATAATGTCTTGGCATCTGCTTGGGGTCTGTCCCTGATGCAGATAGCACCTGTTGCAAAAGGCTTGGGATCCCCTAACAGGTGCTGCCAGAATATACCTGGTCCATATATCTGGAGAGCAGGAGGAAGGCAGAGAGCTAGGAATAGGTAGTAAATTGGTGCTACTGCTTTCTTTAGGGGGAAAAAAAAATATTTCTGCATTGAATGCGAAGAGGAGGTGGATGCTAAAAGCTGAGCCTGGACCTGGTTACAAAACAGGAATAGAAGCTGGGAGGGACCACAGAGTCCAACAACCTGCAGTCCCTCTTGCCACCATCCCCTCCTGTCCACCTGGTTTCCCAGGGCCCTGTTCTAGCTCAGGACTCGTCCTGCCTCACCTCGGGGCTGAGCTCTCTGGGCTGGGCTGGCAGAGCTGGGGGGTCAGGGTGGGGTGGGGGGTCGGCAGGTTTCCTTCTCTGGGACTGCAGAGTTAACTTCTGCATGGAGTCGTGCCCGCGGGAGACATCTGGGAAAAGCGGGCAGAGCCGCCTGGTACTTACGTGTCGTTGGGAGGTACATTTTCCTCTGCTTCACCGGGAAAATCCGTGTCACGTTTTCCCCCTTCCCCTTTCTCAAAAGCAACTGAGCCAAGCGGTCCCTGGAGGGAGGGGGTCCCACCAAGCACTACCGGAGACTCGAGTCCTTCCTGGCCCTGCCCATCTCCCCCTCCGTGACTGGGGCGGCACTGGGGTGGCACCGAGGCCCACTGCCGCGCCCGCTGGCGGCGGCCGGCGCTGCGGGGTCCCTCACCGGGGCCGGCGGGTCTCCCCGCCGCGCTGCCCCGGCCACCCGCGGGAGGGGGCGCGTCCGCCGGGCGCGGGCAGAGGGAGCGGAGCGGCGGCTGCCGGGGGACGGGTACCGGCAGCCAATGGGCGCCGGGCACGGGAGCACCGGCAGCGGGAGAGGAAGGAGGGGATGGACGGAGCGGAGCGGGGGGAGAGACCAGGATGGAGAATAAAAGGGGGAGAGGCAGGTGCGGGAGAGGGGGAGTGCAGCGGAGGGGAGGATGGAGGAATGGCGAGTACGGGAAAAGAAGCTGGGGACAGTGGAAGGGAGAGGGAGAGGAGGAAGGGAGGGATGCAGAGAGCAGCTCTGTGGCGGGAGAGTGGCGTGGCGGGAGGGGGGGACTCGGCTCGGCTCCCCTAGGAGGGGGGGAGGGCTGTGGCAGTACAAAGCGCCCTGTGAATGCCCACGGGCACACAGGAGAGGAGATCCCTGTTCCGTGGATCTTGCGGACAGCACCGGTGCTGCTCGGAGCTGCAGGGACACGGCAAAGCCTTCCAGCTGGCAAGATGCTCAGGAACCGAGGTGGATGCTAAGCACACAAACCCTTGTCCCTTCTGTTCTGCCCTACAAGCACCTCCAGGTGGATGGAGCTGAGGGCAGACGGGCAAATAGGGGAGCTATCTCTCAACTCTCCCCTGGCTCCATGCACAATCTTGTATCTTTTGCACCTCTTTGGGGAAAAATCTCCAGTTCAACAGCCTCAAACTCCTCTACAAGATTTAATTTCTGCTACAAGGAGTGGGTCCAGAAGAAATGGGGCAGGGCAAGAAATTAAGCTCCTTTGTGTAAGTAGCTCTCCGAGGAAGGAAATTAGCATTTTCCATCCCATTCCCTGCACAAAATGCTTCCCTGTAGTCCTCACACTCTTCCCTGCCCTGCAGCCAACATCAGTGACTCCATGTGCTGCACAGTCACCCAGCTCTTGACATTTGTCACTGCTGTTATAAGCATTTAAGCTCCTAGGGCCAGTTCCAGCCTTAAAAGAAGTAGGGAGTATCTCTGCAAGCGGAACATAGGCAGAGTCTAAAACTTGGCCTTCCAGACTGGCTTGAGCAATTTTGGCTCCAGCCAGTGCTGCTCAAAGGTGAACAGATGAAGGCAGTACAGGGCTTCAAAGCTGTCAGGATGCCTTAGCTTAGATCTTGGCCACAACGCTGTCTGGAGACACAAAGAAGAGATGAGACCTCATTGGGGAAGGAATGGCATGGGCAGCACCCCGTGGCTATCTTTGTCAGGGCAAGCATCTGCAGCACCAGGGAGGGAGCCCCCAGGCTTGTGTCTTGGAAGAAACAGAGCCATGCAACAGCAAAGCTCTACCTCTCGTAGGACTTGTTAGGAAAAGCACAGTCATAGGATCACAACTTCCAGGTCTCCAGCTCACTTCCTCAATGCTCAGAGTCCTGCCCCGTTCCCTGCCTCAGCTCCAAAAGGGTTGTGCAAACTGCTTGTATCGTGTTGGAAGGAGAGCTCCACCCAGGCACCTCCACAGGTAGTCAGATACATGAATTTTGTTTCATGCACATGGTGAGTCCTCCTCTCTGCATTGCTGTACATGATAGGGGACAAGGCAGACTGAGAAGATAAAACCCAAGGCTTGAAAAGTGAAAGGAAGTAATAACCCACTGGGAATTCATTGATTTGAATAACATATAGGATGTTTAAGGGAGGCTAGGTCCCATTCTCAAGGGCTTCATGTCCCTTGCCTTTCCACAGGTATATGCCCACACCAGAGACTTCATTTCTGCTCTTCTGGACTTCTGTTGACACAATTAACCTTACCTTTGGATGGGGCTTGGGAAATTTATCTGGCAGCCCATGTGCAATGCAGACATTTGTGGATAGCATGTACTCCAGGGTTGCTCTGGACATTATAAGTGGATAATGTTTTACATCACTGAATTAACTGCCTTAGTCAGATCCGACCATGAATTGAATTTGCAGAAATTTCCCTGGCAGCAGGGTACCTCAGGGGCTACACTGTGGTGGGCTGTTGCTGACATTACCCATGCACCTCCTCAGTGCAGGAAGCAGCCTTTGGAACTCGGAAGTGGTGCTGCATCGAGGAGTGGTAAGCTGGCTCAACTCCACAGTTTCTCTGTGCTCTCTTAGGACTGCAGGATATTGCAGTGCAAATCATTGCACCCTGAGCCTTCCTCTCTCCTGCAAGCAGTGGCGGCAGCAGCCACCCTGTAGCACTTATTACTTCCAGGCCCCTGCAATGCATCAGGAAGGCAGGTGCTCACAGCTGCCGGATCCATAGTACTGCTGGGACCACTCTCTTCAGTTTAATTTTAGTGGCTTGGAGGTAATTTGTCTGGACTGGTGATTCATACCTTGTTCTCCCCGCTCCCCTCACCCCCCCGCCCCCCCGCCCCCTTCCTGTTCTCACTCTGCCTGTGCCTGGCAGTGTGAGTCAGTGCTGGTACCGATATGACTGCCTGTGACATGAGCTTAGGAGCGTTATGGCAGGAATGTTTTGGTGAAAGGGTTTCCCCAGAAACCTCCAGGGACAGTCCCCACAGAAAGGAGTCTGGGCCTGGATGTCTTCTCCCAAAAGCCTGCATTTCATTCTCTGTTTTGGAGAGGAGACCACTTTTCCCTTGAACATATGGATGCTGAGAAGAAGGACAAAAGCTGAGGTGTAATCGCCCCACTACTTTTGGCCAACACATGGTATTTGCACTTTACTGAGGAATCCAGGGAGCCTAGCTGAGAACTGAGCAACTCGGTGCATGATTTGGGCCTCATCCCTTCATCCGATAGTGGCTGGGGCTCACTGGTACCAAGCTCAGTGTGGCGCTGCCTGAGTTGTCACTGCTGCAGGAGGGACACAGCTGGCAGGTGCCTCTGCCCCATCCGCCCTGTTGCTCACTGCTTCAGGGCTGTGTCCCCCTGGGGTGTAACACATCACTGACATGGCAAGAAGGTACAGTCTGTTTATTGGGTCTTATTCACTATGTTGTAACCTCGGAGGTCAGTGAGGAAGGGCAGGGGCAGCTGGGGTGGGGTGAATATGGGGGAGATGTGCAAATGGACAAACCAGTGCTACAGAGCCACAACAGTCTTTCAAGCCAGCGGAAGTAAAAAGCGCAATGACCGCCACAAGGTACTGAGCTCCAGGATGCTGGAGCCATCGCTCTCCTGCGTGCTGGGCAGAGCCTGGCATCAGGACAGGGCCGGGATCTGTAGCCAAAAACATGACAGACTTCGTGAAACCAGCTTGGCTATTTTCCTGCTTTCCTTCCCGCTGCCCTGGTGGTAGTGGGAGAAAGAAGGGGCAGGATCCCAACTAGAAAGCTTTCACTCTTCTCTCCCCTCAGGTTTTTGCCTCTCACCCCGAAGCCTGTCTCCTGCCTCTGCCACTTTGAGTTGAAGGGGAAGGGCAGGTGGGGAGTGTGAGGAGTTGTCCTGGGGGAGAAGCTGCTGCCTGCCAATGAACAGCAAAACAAACCCCTCCTTGAGGTGAGCAGGGCCTGGTAAGAGGAAGGGCCATTGGGCAACTGCCATGAACAAGGAACAGCTTTTTCTTTTTTTTTGCCGTAGGCAGAGGCTGTGACTTCATGGCTCTCACAGCAGGTCATCCCCAGGGTGGCCTGGATACAGTTCCCTCTGTGGCACAAGGTGACAGACAGATCTCTGTGAAGGCAGAGGTGGAAAATCCTGGGCCACCCTGTACCAGGAGATGGGGCAAACCTGCCCATGGGCAAGCATCAAGGAAGTGGAAACAGTTCAGGGGTCTGTGTGCTATATCATACTATGTCCTGTCCTTTCCCCAAGCAGGACAGCTGTCTCCCTCTCTCTCTCTCTGAGGGTACCCATGCCACCAGGCACAGCAGGTCATAGGAACCCAGTGGCCCTGGCCATCTGGGTTCAGGAGCAGGAAAGTGCCCCTGGTGTCACTCCCAGGGTTCCCTTTCAGACTTACTCGCTTAGAGGAGGCTGCATGCACGTTTCTTCGTCCGTGTGGGCTGTGGGCAGAGGACTGCTCGGATGGCCTCGTCAAACACTGTCTTGAGGCCACGCTGCGTCAAAGCTGAGCATTCGAGGTATTTCACAGAGTCTGTCAGGAGGAAAGCAGGTGCTGTGATGGGGAGGAAGGTGACGGGGGTAGGCGGGGGGGTACCCAGGAGTCTGTTGCCAAGGGTACTCAGAAGAGAAACATGCAGGATGAATACTATAGATCACATCAAGCAAAAAAAGATGCACATGCCTATATCACCAACACCTTTTGAGGCTCACATCACTTGACAGCCACAATACCTTCCTCCCTCAGTGCCCATTTTACATTGTCCTGAGGCACATACACATCACCTAAACACCCCGGGTCTTGTCTTGATATGAGGTCTCACATCTCCTCAGGCTTCAAGTATCATTCAGACTGCCTGGCTTCAAACACCTCTGGTGGCATCTCAAGTCACATGGCACCTCCCTTTTGGGACTTTGTATCCACAAATTCTCAGAGCCCTTGTGCAGGAAAGCAAGGCACCTGGCTCTTGCCTGCATTGAATAAACACAGCTCAGGTGATCAAAGCCATTAAAGATTGTCAGGACACACTGCACTCACTCAGGCAGTCTTGATTTCAGGGCAAAGCCTGCCAGCTGTACAAGACCAGGGTTTGCCTATTCTCCACCCTTGTAGCCAGAGCAGAGCCATTGCATGAGGCTGTCTATGTTATCCTGGCCAGACACTCTCTCCTCCAAACTCCTTGTTGAAAACTCCCTCCAGCTGTGTTCCCCACACTCTCTCCTGCCTGTGCGTGCTGCATCTGAGAAGAGACGTTACCTGGAACACACATTTCTGCATGTCCTGGAATACAGGAGGAAGGTGATGCCCCTGAGATGTGTGGTGGGGAAGGATGCAGATACCTGGGGTTGCATGTATAAGCCCCAGCAGTCAGAGGCAGGGACAGGAAGCTGCAGTTGCAACTCTTCCTGCGAGATGTTAGAAAACTCACTCTTCCGCCTCTCTCCGGATGTGGAGGGGAGGCCCCAGCACAGCAGCTGCAGCTTTCACAGAAAAATATTGGCCCAGAGAGAAATAGCAGAGTAAAAAGGGAGGAAAATGTGCAAGTGTATGTTTGTGTGTGTAGGATGGCGGCCAGAGAGAGGCAGAAAACAGAGGGTTGAGGCTTCCTCAAGGAGCAGATCTTCTTCCTGAGTTTCCTGAAGTGCATTTTGTCCCATGACCCTTGATGTGTCTCCCTGTGTCCCTTGGAAATACCACTGTAAGATACTTCTAGAAAAGCCTCACTAGGTTGAAGGGAAGCCCTTATCTTCTGCCTCTCTCCTTTCAGTATGTCCAAGATGTTGCCCCAAGCACATACCGATTTCCTTGGCTAGAGCAAGGCCCTGAGGATATGTAATTGGGGATAGCTTCTTCTCCTTCAGCTTCTCGATGGTGTCTTTGTCATCACGAAGGTCCAGCTTTGTGCCCACAAGGATGATGGGAGTGCTAGGGCAGTGGTGCCGCACTTCAGGGAACCACTATCAAGGGAGAAAAGATGTGAGAAGTCACGTATATGGGCATGCACAAAAGAAACAAAGAGGAACCCCTGAAAAGATGTCAGCAAGATAGCTAACAGCCTGTTCTTTCTCACAGTCTTTCAATCCAGTGTTGGGCACTACAGCCTAGCCCAGACCAGCCCTCGTTGCTCAGTACTCAGGCAAAAACCCTGACATGGAGCTCAGATTCTGTTAAGCAAAAGCACAAGCTGTTCTCTACCCTTCATGGCTCCCTGAAACCCAGGGAGGAATTTGGAAGTGGTAGGAAGGAAATACTACGTTGTTCTCTTCTTTAATCTCTCCCTTCTTCCCTCACTTCCCATCCAAAGGCTGTGGGTACCCGCTTCTCATGTCCTATGGAACGGTCCTGCATCTGTGCTGTGACAGTCTTGGCTGAAAGATGCAATCAGAATATAAGCCTGTTGTCTCACAGCTCAATAACCTAGCAAGATGAGTACTAGCCCATTAATAGGGTTGGCCACCTTCTTTGAGATGACCTAGAAGACCTCTGAAGGAGGCCGATATTGTAGTTTCTTCTGACTGACACAAAAAAAGTTACTACCTCCCTGAATCTAGCTGTCCTATTAGCAATCTCCACCCACAGGCACTCTGCTTGCAAGATCACCACCAATCTCACCCTCCTCAAACCCTGATGGACCAGAATATTGTGTCTCACCTTAGCACGGACATTTTCATAAGATGCTGGGCTGACAAGGGAGAAGCAGATCAGGAAGACATCCTGTAGGCATACAACCATGGTGCAGAGTTAGGAAGAGAACATGGGGCTGCATGACAGGAGTCGGGGAGGGGAGAGAAGAGCTGGGTGTGCAGCATCCCCCCTCTGCAGCAAAGGGTCATGCGAGGGAAAGCTGTATCACAATGTAACACAGTCCTGACTGCTGCTAATTGCCTCTAGAGGAGAGAAGGATATTTGCTCCCCTGACTCGTGGTAACCATAGCCACCACTATCAGAGGAGCCAAATGTTGAACTATGAGGATGGGGTTTTTGCGGTAGGCACACTCATCCTCATGGGAAATGGCCTGACAGCATCCTGCTCATTTCTCACAGAACACCAGAGATCTTTCAGGCCAGAACAATTTTGCGTGCTGTTGAGGCAGAGTTAGGCTTAGCCCAAAAAGTGCACATGCAGGACTCAGATGAGGTGGAGTTTTGGTTACCCATGTAAGTGCTTCCCCTGGGCATGGCAGAATTTAGACTTCCATTCAAAACCAAGCCAAACCAAGCCAAGCCAAGCCAAGCCAAGCCAAACCAAGCCAAGCCAAACCAAACCAAACCAAACCAAACCAAAATAAAACAAAACAAAACAAAACAAAACAAAACAAAACAAAACAAAACAAAACAAAACCAGCTCTTCAGGGTTATATTTATTTTATCTAACTTCAGCTAGCTAGAACAAGGGTGTAAGGCCCAGCCTATCCATTTCTATACTTCTGCAACCATTAGAGGCAAAACCTTGGAGAACAATTCCCCCATCTATCCTTGGGATGTGTCTGGGGGCAGGTGCAAGCATGTTGTTGAGAAATGTGCCTGCTTGCACTGACTGCAGAGGGAGTAAACATCTTATACCAGGCATCCAACTTTTAGGTGGCTGAACCTAGCTGAAACAAATAGTGCCCTCAATTCCTAGCCCTTTCAGTTGCAACAGCAACATTCAGACCAACACCTGAGGCAGCAGGGTCTTTCTGAGCTTTTCAAGACACTGCTTGGAACAACATCCTCCAGTGAAGGTGATCTTTAAACCCTGAAATCACTCTGTCAACATGGTGAAAAGCTGGTGAACACAGTAACTAAGGCATCCATTTGTTCTGCTAGTCTTGGGCTTAGCTGAGGCATCAGCAGATCATATACATTTGTCCACACACTAGATCACTTTTAAAAGGCAGAAGCCAAAATAGTGGAGTTCAAAAAAATCTGAGAAGCTTCTGCCTCAGCTCCTAATTCCCTGAGCCCCTTTAACTTCACAAAAGGAGGGTTTTTTAGCAGGGCTGTGTAAGGCATCTGCCCCACACTGAAATCTATGTGATCTGGGCTTCTAAGTATCTTTGAAGATCTGAATTTTCTTTCTAAGTTACACCAGTAATGAAGTTTAGAGAAAGGCTTCAAAATACCCTCAGATGTCTTTTACCTTTAGGGTTTCAAGGCACTTGTATACTAACAGAGGTATTCTCAGAAAAGAGCAGAGAGAGTCAAGAATAGTCCTATCACTGTTTTATGGCAAATGTTGATTTTTGCAGCAGGGGGTGGAGGCATATCTGAGGGAGGAACAAGGGAGGAGGGGTGTGGAGTGTGACCCACCGTCTGCGGGTAAGAGAGTGGCCTCAGCCTGTCATAATCCTCTTGTCCAGCAGTATCCCATAGCCCCAGATTTACAGGCTTGCTGTCAACCATCACGTTGGCGGAATAGTTATCAAACCTGAAATTCACAGACATAGGCCATGGCTCAAACAGGAGAAGGAGCCCTTCCAGTAGTGTAGGTGGGATTCACTAGGTGCACCCAGGAGCAAAGGGTTATGATTACTCTTCTCAGCTCACTTGGGTGATGCTGGTTCCTTGTGAACCTTACAGACTTCCCACTCAACATCAACCTCTTCCCCACCACCTAGCCGTCCTGGACAGGTGTCTGGCTCCAGCTCCACCTTTGCCACCTTGCATGCAGATCCACAAACCCTTCAGTTTCCCACTTTTTTCCCCAGTATCCTTCCTGCAACTGTGTCTGTTGTAGCCAACTCCCTGTCTACCTTTTGTGCTCTAAACCCCAGCTTTCTTCTTAAAAGTGAAGAAATGTCTTATGTAAAAAGCTACCCATGTCCCTGAAGCTCCCCCAGGGCCCTGCACTCCCCAACTCCCCTGCTGGATCTGAGGCCAATAAGCCAAGTTGTGTCACCTCAACTCTTTGACAACCCAGCATGAAATATTTGAGAACAGCTGTCAGGACTGTATGCTTGAGGGCAAAGGCTTAATGGAAAAAAAAGGATATTAAATCAATAGAGATCTTCCTCCCCTTGTCCTAGAAAACTTTATTTCCTGTTCCTTTTGGTATACTTTTTTCAGGCTAAGGTGAGGGAAACCAGTGTTAGGAAGGGACCAACACAAAGACATTGTGAAGTGCTTATGGCATACACTGCCGTCGTAAGATAAGCCATGCAGTCCAAGAGAATAAAATGGCCTCCCTTTCACATCTCCAGACACAAGCCTCACACAGCAGGAGAAACAGTGTGTGAGAATGTGTGCACAATGCATAGTCATTTCATGGCTACATGCTAGGAAGGGATGGTGCCCTTCCACGAACCAGCTTCCGAGAAAAGGTGGGTTCTTGCTGCCACAGCCATTTTTTTTGCAATAGCCATTGCAAATTGGTCTGGAGAAAAAAGTGAGGCTCTGAGTTTTCCTGCACCTGTCCTTCCCAAGGAATCTGAACCTGAGCTGGCAGTCTGACATGCTGTGCCTAGCTCCTTTCTCCACCTCCGGGAGCATGTAGTCATACTCCATATCCCAGTGGTGTGGTAGAAACGCATGTGGTATGCATCCCCAAACATATCCCCATGCACTGTGGGGAAACAAATGCATCTGACTGCTCAAATTAAAGAATTCCTAAGCTTGCTCCTTATTCCAACAGTCTGCAGGTCTATTCCAGCCGTGCACGTACATTCATTTGATTGCATAGGGCAATTCTACTCTGGCACTGAGCTGAATCGTGCACTTCTACCATCAGGGTTATCAGTGCCTACTCCCATGACAGCAGGTGCCTTGGACAAGGAAGGAAGTGAAGACCCTTGTCCATCCAACTGCCTTCTTTTGGGTCTGGCCCAATATTTGTGTCCTGGTGCCTCATTGTTTTGCCTAGCAGGACCCCATCTACTACTTCTAAACTCAGTTGGCAGATAGACCTTTGGATTGATTTGTGTGGGCCAAATATCCCATTGGTACCAGGGGTTTATAAGGCCACTTGTGCTTCTGCTGAAAGGTGACAGATCTGAAGTGCAGAGGCACCTTCACTGGCTTGGCAGCCCTTCCTCTGCTGACATGGAAATTGCAACCCTGCCTTCAAAGTGCACAACAAGGGGGTTCTGCACCCCCTTTGCATCCTGCTTTCCATGCCTCCCACCCACCCCAGGACCTCTTTATGCATTACTCACACAGTGGGGATGTATTCTCCTGGGAAAGCATTAGTAGTGTAGCTGATAAGGAGACAGGTTTTCCCCACAGCTCTGCAAAAGAAAAAAAATAGCAGCAAGTCATGGTAGTGCAGGCAGTCTTGCTAGGGTGAGATGGGGATGTGGTAATCCTTCCACACCTCTAAGCTAACCCTGTCAGGAGACCCCTGAAAGCAGAAACACCTTCACAGGACCACACTGTGCATAACAATAGGTTAGACAATAGGCAGGAAAAAAGACAGGATGTCACCCAGAAGTGTTTGTTGTCTTCAAGCACGAAAGTGTTTTTTTACTGTCTGGTACAGGGATCACTCAGCTAAAACCCATCCACCCTGAGCTGGTGGTGAGAACCTGTTTTCCAGTGCATGCACAGTGCTGTATGCTCAGAGCCAGACAGGTGTACTGGGAGTACCATGACAGGGCTGCCCGGCCAGCTACAGCCCCTGAACGCAGTAACTCCTGCCTGCTTCAGCAGGTGCAGTGGCCAGGGGCTGATAGCAGCTCTTCTTGACAGCCACAATGCCCAGTCTTGCCTGTCTATGGTAAGCTACGGTAATCTGCAGCACCACTCGCAGAGCGAGCTGTAAGCAGCCACCAAGGTGCCTCTCCCTGTGGCTGACGGGGGCTGCTGGTGGTGTTTCTGAGCTAGAAGCTGGTGCTTCCTCTCTTCTCAGCCTCCCCCACAGCCATGTTGCAGCAGGGTGGGGTGCAGATAAGCTGGGGTAGTAGCAGGGTCCAGAATGGGTGGGAGCATCGGTGTGAGGGTAATGGGTGAGGGGACAGTGAGACTATCAAGGGGAGGAGAAGGTGTGGTGCGCAAGGTGAAGCCTGTGGTGAGGGAAAGAAGTGGAAAGAAGCCGGAGCAAGATAAAGCAGCCAGGACAGGTGTGGGAAGGAGAGTCCTCCTCCCCCTGGGTTGCTTTCCTCAGGTCTGTGTGGCCTTGAAAACTCTGGCCATCTTGCAGTTGAAGCATGTGTGAAATGGAGGTGGTGAAAGTAACTTGCCGCCTCAGCCTACGAGCACAGCCACAGGATGAAGGAGATGTCTTTCCTAAGGGAAAGGCTGGAATCCTGCCGCTGGGGATACTCCAGCCATCTCAGCTATACCTGCAAAGTCCTCTGATGCAGACAGAGCTGCAGCCCTGCCTTTTGTGTGCCCTTGATAAGCACAGCTGACATCTTCACCCTCGTCACAAGGCACCTGCCTTGGTCACTGTCCTGTGGGGCAGCTGAGGAGGAAACTGAGCTCTTCGGCACACTCTGACACTTGTTTCTTCCTTCTGACACCTCCCTTTCTTAGGTCCTCCTCTCTCAGTCCCTTCTTTCCCCCCCCCATCTCTCCTACTTCCTTCTTATCATAAAGATATTGAGGGAGGGCGTGGAGGCTTCCTGAAGGTAATAGCTCAGGAGATCGATGGCACCGTGAGTGGGTCAGTCATGGAAGCAGGGAACAGTTCTGAATTAGTGTGGTTGAATAAGAGAGGAACCCAAAGGGTCACTGAGGGGGTGAAGATTGCAACAAAGCTACCAAGAAAAGAGGTGAGGTTAGTGGCACCTGCTGGTTCCTAGAACTGAACTCAGGCACTGTTATGAGGTTGGTGATGTGTGATGTAGGGGGCTGTGGGGCCAGAACATCTATGGAGCAATGTGAGGGGCTTAGCTGAGTGACAGCAGAAGGTCCTGTGGTGGGTAAGGTTGAGCCAAGGCAGGGTGACATGGCTGGTATGGCTGGAAGGGAGGTGAAAGGTGGTGAACCAAGAGCTCAGGGCAATGCAGGAAAGATGGACTGCTGTGTTGTAAAATGGTGAGGTAAGGTGCACAGAGAAGCAAAATGACAGGACGGAAGATACTTAAGATGAGTTGCATTGGAGGGGTTGAGAGCAGGACATGTTGTGGGGTTAGCCATGATATGAGGGGAATGCTGCCTTGAGGAGTCGCTACAGAATTAGTGCAATGTGTGAGGGGGAAACTGGGGGGTTAACAGGGCAACAGATAAGTGCCCAGTAGACTTGTTCATCCAGTTTTAGCTTGCAGCCTTCAGGGCACTTTTCTTAGAGGTAACGGTTTTTATTTGGGGCTCTGTCCTACCTTGTTCCTTCTTCCCGCTGCCTTGCCCCAGCCCCTAACATGTACTGTTACGTTTGCAGATGCCTTCTTCCCCAGGCAAGTTTTGAAGGAGGAAGTGACTGTGGGGAGCGGGGCTGCTGCAAATGTCTCTTCATCTGCTACCTGATAGCTGCCCCAGATAACAGTCTGGCCAGCTCCTAGCTGGGAAATGAATTAACCTACTCCATGCCAAACATGGATTTTCCTCCCCTCCCTCCCCTGCATCTACTCATCCTACAGCACGAGAAGAGGCCCTGTCCACCCCACCTCTCCCACCCCTAGCACTACTGACTGCTTCGGTTACTGATGGCTTAGATCATGCTAATTCCAGGGATCACAGGACATGGGCAGTGATGTCATCATGCTGTGAAGGCAAGGTTGTGTTACCTCCCACTTGCAAAGTGGCACATGCTTGTGCCTGTCCCAGTGAAAAGTGCTCCTCCTCCTTGTGCCCACAGAAACACTTTGCCAAACAGTCTCCCCCTCACCTTGATACAGAGATAACGTGCCGAAAAAAGCTGAATGCAGAGATACTGGCAGATGTCTCATCAGGACCATAGTGCCATGCCCTCTCCCAGTCAGTCCCAGTGAGCAGATGGCTTTCAAGGAGCCATTCACCTGCAGGACAACACTTAAACCTCTCAGGTTTTAAATCTGACTCCTGCCTACAGGTTGAATCTGGCAGCAACGCCACCGCCTCCCCTGTGTGGGACAGACCTGCTCCACTTTCCATGCTCCTTCTGCAGATGCCCTTCAACATGCCCTCTTCCACACCCTCTCCAGAGGAAGGTCCCTTGCCCTGGGGAGTGAAGACCAAGTGGGAGAGGGAATGCAGTCTGCAGGAGGTCATAAGCAAAGCTAGGGAAGTGTCACCAAGCAGCCACCTTCTTTCTTGCCCCTTGTCACCACCCCTCCTTCCCTGCATTCACAGCAAATCAGCAGAGTACCTACCCGTCTCCCACCACGACACACTTGATGGCTTGCATGTCTCTGGACCCGTGGCAAAGGACAGCACCTGGGGCAAAGGAAAGTCAAGCTGAGGCAAACAGTGGGGAGACACGGGCAAATCTGGGTGTCAGTCCTTGTGCTGCAGTGAGCGGCAGGTTGCAGGGAGGAGGAAGTGGAAGAGGGAACTTTACTTGACAGTCACCCTCCGGTCTCTCCTCCCCTCCTACCACAGCAGCAGTTCTGCGGCCAAAGCCGTTAGCTGAAGGCGGGGCGTGTATGACTTCATGGTTGGGATGATGACTGCTGTATTTTATTTTTTTCTCCCTGCATGTCTCACCCACTCCCTTCCCACTCCATCCTAGTGGATGGCTGGGGGAACCAAAAACTGCTTTTACAGGGGAACTGGACAAGGGTTAGAAGCAAGGTGAGAAATGGAGGGGCAGATTTCTTCCTTCTTTATCATCCGAACTTTGGAGGAGATGTAAGCAGGGAAGGCAATCTGAAGTGGGAGTAGTAGGGTGATGTGGGGCAATGAAGATTTTTCAGGTCTTCCCAGTGCCCGAGTGTCAATGGTGAAACATCACAAGCAACTATGCTTTCTGTGAAGGCTGCACAAGGAAGTTAAGCAGCCTCTAGGAAGCAGCAGCTTCCAAGGCTGCTCTACGCCCCCTCTCCTGTGGTGCTGCACTTGCCCACCTTCCCAGATTACTAGTGCAAAGAAATACTGTGTGAACCTGTGTGTTCACTATGAAGTGGAGCAAATGTATCAAGGGATGCAATTTCTCTCGCCTGCCAGTACTGTGAAAGCCAAGACTGGTGGACGAGAGGAGCTCCAGCACACCAGCTTCTCCCTATCTATCCTCTTCCCTACTTCTGTGCAAAAGCAGCCAGTGGGAGCTGCTGCCAGATCTCTTCCATCTTGTCATAGAACCATAAAATCACAGAATGGTTTGAGTTGGAATTGACCTTTAAAGGTCACCTAGTCCAAACCCTGTGCAATGAGCAGGGATGTCTTCAACTAGATGGTTGCTCAGAGCCCCATCCAACCTGACCTTGAATGTTTCCAGGGATGAGGCATCTACCACCTCTCTGGGTAATCTCTTCCAGTGTTTCACCACCCTCATTGTAAAAAATTTCTTCCTCATATCTAGTCTGAATCTACCTTTTTAGTTTAAAACCATAACCCATTGTCCTGTTGCTACAGGCCCTATTAAAAAAATCTCTCCTCATCTTTCTTGTAAGCCCCCTTTATGTATTGAAAGGCCACAATAAGGCATCCCCAGATCCTTCTCTTCTCTAGGCTGAACAACCCCAGCTCTCTCAGCCTGTACTCATTGTGCTCAGAAGATAAAAGAATTATAGAGCTAAGCAGCAAGGACAAGAAGAAAGCAATCACCCTAAGAAAGAAGAGACAAGGATCAGAAAGATCTCAGGAGATTCTGCTCCTTCCTTTTTCTTCTTGAAATGAGGGTCTGCCTCCTCTTCCTTCCTTCTCCTCCCATGCAACACTAAGCCTGAAAAAGTGCATTATGTGTGCACAACTGTGTGCTCCAGCCTGAACTGATGAGTGGATGAGCAGGAGATGCATTTTATAGAAGGAGGGATGTGGTGATGCAGAATTAATTAGAATTTCCAGGCTTTGTCAGAAGGCCAGTTAGACCAAGAACAGTGGGGTTTCAGCTGGGTTGTTCCTGAAGGAGGGAAGTCTGAGGGAAAGCATTTCTCCAAAGGTTGGTGACTGTTGTGCTGCTGCAGCCATGGGAGGCTGCTGCAACTGACCTGCTTGGGAGAAGAGCTCTCCCATCCACCACTCAGTGCTGGCCGTGACCCAGAAACCCTCAACTGTGGAACGTTTCCAAGTCCTGAGGCTATGTCAGAAGCACTAAGCGACCAGCTGTACTAGGTGTTCCCTCTGTGGGTGGTAGGGAAGCGGGAGAAAGGAAACCCACTGACTCCTCTGCAGGCAAGAGCAGGAACAGGCCATAGGAGTACAGGTCAGAGGAGGACAGAAGAGAGAGTCACAAAGGCTGTTACAGGGAGGAGCTGGAAAGGGCAGGCAGGTGCAGAATATGGTGTGCCAGGAGACAGGGATTCAGTCAGAAGAGAAGGCAGGTATATCTGGCTCTAGAGAGTGCTACTGGTGGATGGAGAAAAAACACTGCAGCTTCCTGGGCAATCAGACACATTGAGAGGACTCTGTGGGAGACATCTGGGTGAAAGTGAGGGCCCAGGGAGCTGGTGCTGGTGGAGTCCTTAGGGATTCAGGGAGCTCTAGGTTGGGCAGGCAGACTGGGACAATGAAGCAGGAAATTAACCGCTTTCTGGTCACTGTTGAAATGGCATTTGGAATCAACTTCTCCAAAGGAACATTTCCATTTTTACCAGGTCTTTCCAATAACCCTTATGTGCCTGGGGAGAAGCAGGGTGAGAAAAACAGAGTGGACACCCTGGGGTAGAAAACATGGGGACTGAAAGGAAAAGAGCTGTGGAGAGCTGGAGAATACATTGAGTCTCACCTGGGACAGTAACAGTCATGTGAGGATAATGAGGCTAGGGATGGGATTCAGTCTAAGGGAGACTAGATGGAAAACTGGTTGGTGCCACAGCAGGACCTGGTGGCAGGGACAAACAAGGACCTGCTGAATGCCAGTGTGCACTTTTGTCCTTGTAGTATGGCTTATGGGCTTGGGGGACCGGCAGCATGGAAGGGACTGGGGAAGAAAACAGGTTAAAATTGATCAGGGAGGAGGGACTGTTGTGAAGACCTCATGTCCCAGTGAGCCCCATGTCAAAGACACTGTAGTTCTGTACAGCCAACAATGAGCTGTGGAAGCCCTGGCAAGAAGATATATCTCCAACCCACTTCTGGGCAAATTGCTTTTGGAAGATAATTGCCTGCTGCTGCTATGGATGGTCAGTTCCCATCTGAGTCAGAGATCTGTGCTGTGAATCTATAAACACCCCTCCTCCACCCGCGCCTCTGTAAAGTGATGATAAGGATCTACACAAACGCTTTAGGGTGGTTTTTTCCATCATATTTAAATTATTAAAAATGGGATATTGCGTTCACATAACACATATATTGTAATCACTCTGAGAACAGCTGGCGCCTGCTACATTAAAACCTCTCGGTTGTTACATACTGCAGTAACGGGAAAGCAACTACAGGAAACTGACCCATAACCCTTAACTGAGCACATAAAGATCTGTTGCTGCTTTGATGTCCTCTCACACCACCAAGAGGTGCTCTTGGCATGAATTTCCTCCTGCATGTGCAGCAAGGCTGAGGGAAGGCAAGCACCCATCTGGGGTCTCTTGTTCCCTTTGCTGAGTTTGAGGAAGATGCTGATGGAAAAGAATTGCTCAGCGAGACAGTTTTGCTGTGAGAGACTTCCAGGGCCCTGGGCTGGGTCATCTCTGAGTGACCCATCTGTGCTGGTTTTGCATGGCACCCATGAGAGATGGCAGGCAAGGGAGGAAATGCATGATACCATTTTTCCCCCCACAAGGATCCAAAGCAGCGAGAACCACTCCATCTCCCCCTCTCTTTCTGTGGGTTTCTGATCCCTTAGGGAGGGTGGGAAAAAGGTGAGGGGGCTCTTGCAGAAATGATGTTTGCACTTCACAGCCCTGCACAGGAGGGCAGGAGCTGAGCATGAGGCTTGTCCTTCAGCATAGAGTAGCAGGAACAATCCTTCATTTCCTGGGGGAACACAAGGCTCATTTTTTTGCACACACACGGCACAGCCAAGTGGGTATTCTTATTACCCTGGGCCCTAATAGGATTTATTTTCTGTAAGCTATCATTCACGCAATCCCGAGTGGCTGTGAGACCTCTTCTGTGTGTGCTGGGCAGGAAAAAGAATAATTTACTTCAGCCTGGCTGGGCTGCAAACTGTCCCTACTTGCTATATTCCTCTTTTGCGTCTTCCCACTTCCCCATTCACGCATACCACCTGCCTCCCGCTTTTAGTTCTTGCTTTGCTGTTTCTCCAAAACTCCCACCCCCTGATGGTTGCTGCCCCCCTCTCCCCTCACTGCTGTGGTTTCTCACTGACTGCCAGGCTGGTTTGGAAAGCCTGCCCTGAATTCAAAGCTCAGGTTGTAACTGAAGTGGGGCAATGCAGCTCAGGCCATGATGTTTTGCAGTCCCTGTTAGAGATGTTGTGGAGATGCTTCATACAGGGTCTGTTTTCCAACACAGCCATACCAAGGGCTTCTCTAGCCTAAGTTTACCCTGTCAACCAAAAGTTTAGGAAAAAAGGTTTCTAATCCAGCCTCACTGAACACAAGCTACCGACATGTACAATGTAACTCATAAGCAACTAACTTGCAAATGGGGTTTACCGAGTCTTGGACCTGTCTTACTCGGGGCCTTTACTGGAGACCAGTCCTGCTGCAGTCAGGGACAGGTGGTCCGTTCCTGGTGCATTATGTTATGGAAACTCCTCTATTTGCAAAGTGTGACTGTTCTCAGCCTTCCCAGTTTAGGGCAAAATAGCAGGGCCACTGCCATCCTCCGACCTGGAGCACTGAGAGAGGTTCACCTCCACCTCTTCTTCATCTGTACCTGGGTAAGCAAAATACCATGGAACAGACCTTTGGGCATCAGGTTCTTTGTGATGGCTGTTTCGCACTTGCACTTCCCTCAGTGAGAAGTTGTTCACAGACTCTAAATCATACTGGGTTTTTATGGCTTGGTCTTATCTGGTTCTCTGAACTTTTGCAAGTTCCCAGTGATTCTGATATGGGTTTCCATTCTTACAGACATTTTATTCTCAGCCAGTGACAACCCCCATCTTGCTGATTCCACTCTGTTACTTAACGGTGATAAGTACAGATCAATATCTGACTGTGCATCCTTTCCCACGAGGTGCCCAGATAGTTCAACAATATTTTTCACCTGCCTGTTGTAGAGGGGAGGTAACAGGGGCTAGAGATTACGTGTAAATTCTTGAGTGTCAACTACTTGACTTGACTCCCCGGCCTGCTAGCACTCTTCATACATTATCAGATGTTAGATATACTATGTTTTATAAAACCAGATCTAATATATATCTTTACTGGTAAGCTATGATATCTTCTGGGAAGGCTGCATCAAGGAAGTGAAAGGAGCTGTTTAGAGTACTAAGGAAAACTATAGCTACTCTGTTTTGCAAGACTAGTATTTCCTGAACTACCGAAGTAAAATCTTTTGCTTGACCTCTACCGTTTTGTTGTTGTTTTTTTTTAAAGGCATAAAGCTTCAGTCTTGCTGCCCTTCAGAGTCCAACAAAAAAATCCCTCTGGCTCTTCATTCAAGTTTATCAGACTCTAAGTGATCCTCCTGTAATCTTAGAAAAGGGTAGATTGTTTTTTTTCCTGTGGCCTTTTATAATCACCATCTTTCTACCTTTAAAATAGATCCAGTGCCTTGAATTAGTAAAAGCAGTTGAGGGCAAGCTATTCCAGGTACTCTGCACTAGTAGCTTTACTTAACTGTCCGCACATTTACATCCTGAGCTACTGCTCAGGCTGTCACTGTGTTGCTCCTTACACTGAACAAGGATTATTTTATTCCAGTTGTTCTATGAAAAATCCTGTTATTGTCTTTGCTCCAGTGCTGTTTTACTTTGCATCAAAATACTGCCTGTGCAGTTCATAATTCCCACAATACTGTGTAAAAAGTGCTACACTATCTCCTGACATACTGCAATCCCTAAGCCCAACCTGAATGGCAAGCTAAACTTCCTGAAGGGGCTATTGAATTTGTACAGATGTGTACTTTGTCTCTGTGTGGATAGTCGTGGGAATACAGTTGACATGTTCAGCACAGAAAGATATATAGTACATTGTCACGGTCTTTATTTGCTTGAAAATAGTAGGAAATATTTGTATTTCCTTTTTAATTGCACAATCATTTGAAGAGTATACGAGGTAGCAAGAAAGTGCACCCACACTGTTGGTTTGATATTTTCCTTTGTGACCACCAGAACAACAGGTATTTCCAACTGCATTTTAAGTCTCTGTGTACAGTCAGGGAGCATCCTGGGAGAAAAAATGGCTCGTGGCATAGGAGGCACAAGGAACAGCCTGGAGTACTGATCTGCAGCAGTCTGCCTAACCTGCCCGTGCCTGATGAGGTGAGAAGTGCTGGACTAGCCTGGAGGCCCCCATTACACATGCTGCCACCTCTTGCCTGCACAGCCCCAGCCTGGGAGAACCGCAGCTGGGAAGGATGTGCACTGGCAGAAGCAATCACTGGATCTAACCCCAGTCCTGTATCAGAAGCGCTGATTTCCAGGGATCTGGCTCTTCCTGTCCCTGCTCCTAACAGCCAGCTCTGGAGGCACAGGAGAAGCACTGTATTACCTGTGGGGTGGTGGATGTGAACGTGAGTGATAGGAGGGGACCAAAAGAGCCAAATCCCACCTTAATCCAACCCAAGACATATCTGACCTGGCCCAGTCCCCTTCACTTACCCTGATATTATGCAGGCTCCTCAACACCCCCTCTCATGCCCTTGACATCTCTTCTTGCACAGTTAAGAGAACTTCATTTGCACCTCTGAGCCAGGTATGTCTTGGAGCAAGGAGCGTCCATTTCCAGCTCCACTCCTTGCCTTGTTGAATCTCTGTCACCTGAAAAATGTTGTTTGGTTCTTTCTCCAATATCCTGCTTTTCCAAGGAGTGCATTCCTTGATCTCATCCACATTGATCTTTTCCCAGATGTTGCTGCAGTCATCATAGTTGGGTTTTTTTTAATGTATAGGTTACAGCTTTCTCTGGAAGAAGGAAGATGCCAGAATCAGTGCCCAGTGTAAGAGTGAATCCCTTGGATGTGGGTATCTTTCAGCTTAAGTAAATTTTTGCTGCATGTCAAATTCTGTTTTCTTAGTCTGTATTTGAGCTAGGCTGTATCTACATTGGCCTTGTTGATAGCACCAGTGGGAGAATCCATGTACTCTGAGCTGCTGGCTATGGACTAGCTCTGACCACACTGTAGAGCATTTAAATCTCACCTGCCCTAGGATCCATTGGATGTTTCTATGCCCCTGAGGCATAATTAATATTTATGTGTTCTTGCTGGTGTGCTTTCATGCTTGTTAGGTTTCCTGCTTTCTTCCTCTCCTTCCTTCCTTACTCTCATTCTCCCTTGTTCTTCCTCATTCTCTCTGTCTTTGCTTTTCCCTTTGGTTCTCTGCTGCCTTTTTCTCTTGAAATCATGGGAGGGTTGTGTTGTAGCCCTTTCACGCCATGACCGCAGAACACACATTACTTACCTTAAGGGCATTTTTGGACACATTGCTCGCTGGGGTAGTGTAGGTATCCACATGAGTTCACTACAGATCCATATTATGTGTCTGGGATGATCAAGAAAACTCAGCTTCCACCTGGTTCTAGGTTTCCTCAAGAGAGGAACTGGTTGTTTTTCCCCAGGGCAAGCCTGGGACCAAACTAGTTTGTGCACCATGTGAATGAATGGGGGACTATGTACCTGGAGAGGGACACATACTTACCCCGCACTTGGGAAAGAATGGGAGATGCTCTGGGCTTAGTTTAGTTGCATGATCCTGTTTCACTTCTTGTGTACCCTCATAAGAAAACATTTTCACATGAAACAGGTGCTTCATTTTTACATGAAATAGACTTACGCAGTTTTTTAGTGGTACATTTCCCATTCAGACACCTCTGGCTGAAAGAAATGAAAGCATTTAAAGTGCATCAAGGCCAACCACTGTTAAAAGCAAGGCTACCAGAACCAGGAGAATAAAAGTAGTGGAAGTGATCATTGAACTGAATTAGTAAGTAAGGTCTCAAAACAGGGCAGTCAGGGTTTCCAACAGACAGGCAGGAAAAGCTGTGAGAAGAAGGAAGCATCAAGGAGTTGAGAAATGAAGCAAGTATGGATTAGAGACACAGGTACAGATTTTCCATTGCTCTCTGTTTTGGAGTGACTAAGAGTGCTTCTGCAGTGCACAGAGGCATCCATTTTGGTGTTTGCAGGGTGTTTGTGGTTTGACCTGGCCACAGACACATAAACAAGAACAAGAACAGCCCTGATGAAGCTGTCTATATATATGTCACCTACCTTTGAGGCAGGCAAGATCAGGTCTTTCAAGGAAGTGTTTTAGGCTGGCCTGTCTGCTTGATGTCATCTGCAATATTGCTGAAACAATTTTTTTTGTAGAAAACAATGATGGAAGGACTGGAGGTGATACACTGGACCCAGTCCCAGTACAGGAACTGGGGACACTGGGCCAGACTGTGGTGCAGTGAATTCTCCTCTGATGTGGCCCAGAACCTCAAGACAGAAATTGAGTTTACAAGGGGTGGGCTTTTGGCAATTTGTGACCCAAAGGCAGATTCTGATAAATTTTAAGCATGGACATTGGATATAATGAGGGTCAGGGCAGACATGGGTGTAACGGTTTGAAAGCAGGTTGCATTAATAAAGTTTGCTCCCTTCTTCCTTTTACCCCTCCCAAATAAGCTCCTAGCTGGTTCTTTGAAAATATTGACACTAACAATGGAAAGCAGGTGCTAAATGTTTACCACTGACTCTTCCTAAAGATTGTAGGTTATTTTTAACCCTGCCTACACTGCCTGTGTGCATTCATTCTGGATTTCTGCTACCCCTTGACATCTTTAAGGTTGGGATATCTCCCACTCTTCACTGGGGGTTCATTAGAGTGCTTGTCATCTTCAGTAACAGCACTGAACCTATAGCATAACCACAGGTTAGAGCAAATGGAAGAGGCTGATAGGAAAGGAGGGCAATCTGTGTCTTTCATTGTGAGGGTGAATGGCCCTAGATCAATGGACTTTAGCCAGACTGTTCAGGCAGATCCTACCTTTTGCATCAAACCTTTTAAAAGGCCAGTTACTCCCTCCAGAGGATCTCAGTCCAGACTCAGCTAATGGGAATGTGGGAAGGTAATAGCTCTTCCTTTCCTACTGAGTCAAGGATGTTCAACCTGTTCTAAATGGTGGCAAGTGTACATAGATGCTAGCTCCCACTGCATACCAAGTCTGAGGGTCTTTTTTTTTTTTTTCTACACATGCAATGCTCTTGCAAACTCTACCTTGTGCTGTCATGGAAAGATGTCATTGAAAGATGGTAGGCAGAAGCCTGGACCTGTTTTGCTGTCCTGCTCAAGGCCTTCTGTGTAAGGACAGCAACAGGTCAGGAGGTAAGGATATAGAGTGCTTCAGAGGTAAGTGTTTGTGCATGGAGACGAGCCATTTGTCTACAGTTTCAGTCCTGCTAGAGGAGGCACAAGCCCTGTTTGGGCATCACACCTGGTTTGAATTTTAGCTTGACCTATTTATTCAATCTGACATGGTGCTCTCCTGCATGCTTCTTTTTTCCCATATTGCCTACATCAGAGATCTACCACATAAATCACATGGCAACTCAATACAAGTCAAGGGGAAGTGTACAGCCTTCTGGGGCTGTGTGCAGGGGATGGAGGAAGAGCATTCCTCTGCCTTGCAAGTGGACAGAGCAGCAGAAGTCCCTTCAAAACTGTCCTGCTAATGCCAGCTCCCCCACCAGCTGAGAAATGACTCCATTCCTCCTCAGTTTACTCCATCCTTACAAGGCTTTTCAAGAAAAAGAGTTTGTTACTGGAAAAAAAAGGAACAAGACTGAAAGTACAAGCCACTTAGTGGGCAGTGTGGGAGGGAAGAAAAGAAAAAGACCCTCTTCTCCCCTCCAATAACAATCCTTCAATTTTGGAGCATTCATCCCTCCACCACCTGCTGCAGAATTAACACAGGAAGAATCTTTCCTTTAAAATGAAACCACTTCCCGAAACAGATGGGGTTTCTGAATAAAGAAGTTCCTCTCCCCCTCCACCACCGAGTACCTCAAACAAAAACCCAGAGTACTACCAGCCTCTCACTGCTCATTTCAAACTGCTCCCTCAAACAGAGGTATGTGCTCAGAGATTCCCCCAAAAGCTGCAGGGACGGAAATGCACTTGTGGATTTGCATTTCAGAAGTAGCCAAGAAGCCCCTGTTAGCTCACAGCGGTATGCATATACAGTTTCCTTCACTGATGCAAGCTCAAGAGATGTGGTCGAGGGACGAGGTGAGGAAGGGCGGAGTCACGGGGCAACCCGCCCCCCCTAATGCTGCTACAGTCTTGGTCACTGGCTCCAAGTTGTTTCAGTTCTGTGAAGGATCTGAATGAGCAGAAGAAGGCAAGGAGGAACAACACTTTTGTTGAAAAGTATTGCACTCTTCAGGATGGACTTTTGTCCTGCTGGTAAGCCTTGACCATCTTTTGCCTTGTTTTCTGTGAGGGCTGTGCGCTCAGTTTGACAGGGCAGAGCACACCATGAGATCCCAGCAGCTAGTGTGGATGCTGCGGCTGGTGGCTGCAGGAATGAGATGGTGAAAGATCCCTGGTGGTGCAGTTAATTGCTTGTCAGCCTTCAGCATTAGGCATGGGTTTCTTTTTGCTTGCTCTCCCGTAAGCCACTCCTTTCACATTGGGAGACATTTTCCCACTGATCTGAAAGGTCTTTGTGCTGAGAATGTCTGCTGCTGTGATCCCTTGTGCTGGTGATCCTAAGCTGAGCTGGGGACTGCCTCGGGAGTATCAGGAGTATATGTGACACGTGGGATGAGCACCTATAGGCTTTGGCTTCTCTTCATGCAACTCTGGCATGGCTTGCAAGCTCCTTAGTGGTGTTTCCATACAGCCCCCAGGAGCCGGCTTGACTTTGCAGCGCCTCTCATGCAGCTGGGTAACCCAGTGCAATATGCTTGCAAGGTTTTTGGTACTGGGGCCTCTCTTTTTTATGTCCATGTTAAAGGTAAATTACTGTATTAGGGTCCTGCAAACTCCAAGTGACATGCAGGTAGGCCTGCCTGATCCTGAAATAATTGCAAAAGGCAGATGTGGGTGGGGGCAGATAAGCCACATCTGAGGAGCTGAGAGAAATCTCAGGTTTTATTTACTACTTTGGCAGGTGATGGAAAAAGTAGTTGGGATTCAGCAGGGAAAGGCACACTGCCAGACTGAATGTTTCTAGCCTCTGGCTGAGGAAGTGTGTGTCTGTGCAAAGGCAGCAGATAGGGAGAGCTGAACGGGAATAGGCTGAACAAGGGCCAGGAAGAAAAGGGATCATCATGCAATGGCCCTGCTGTGTCTGACTGTCTTCACAAGCTTCTGCGTATAGGAAATGAAGCACAGAGTGAAGGGAAAGAACAATGCCAAGTTTCAACTGTTCTGCACCTTTTAGCTCCTAGGTGGGTAGCCAAGGAAAGGGCATGCTCAAACCACATACCAGCCTTGCTTGTCAGGGAAATTGGTGGCATGTATGTCAGCTGAGCTCTTGTCAGCCTCTGGCTATGAATGTTGGTGAAGATAGGTCTTTTCAGATCACCCAGACCTTAAAGCAGCTGTGGGCAAAGCTTCTGCAGGACAAGCTGCATGGGATGAGGCAGGTAGCCTTGTAGTGTGCCTTCCACAGAAACTGAGGCTCTTAGAACTGATGGTCTGACACAGTCATTCACTCAAGTTATGTGTTACGGAGTTAATTATGTTTTAAAAGTTATGCACTGCAACAGCACAAAGAGGTCCTGCTCAGGAACAATGCAAGTTTGCTCAGCTTTGGCTAGAGGCAGAGCTTGGAGGCAAGCAATGCCTGAAGAGATGTTCTGGTTCTAACTGATGTCTGCTCAGCCCCAACCTGTTACTACACAGCTATGTGGGAAAGTGGTCTTGTTTGACGCTGGTCTACCTTGGGAGCAAAGGTTGCCGCCAGATGCAGTTTCCCCGTGAGCTTTAGAGCACCGGATGAGTTCAAAGTTGCTTGGTTGTGACATGATTTTCTTGAAGGTCAGAGGTGCACATACAGATTTTCTGGGAGCCACTCCTACCTGGAGATGCAATGGTCCTGGCAGGCACCTCTCTGCCACAGCTGCATGCAGATGAGACCTGTGTCAGGGCTGTGCGTGTGTGTGTGTAACATGTGTGTGTGTGTAACATGCAAACCTGATTACTTTAAGTTGTCATATGGGATAAGGGGACCAGAAGGTGACATATATACTTCTTCACACCTTTCCCCTCGTAGCTGGAATGTGCAAATTAAACCTGTGTGAGGTCCATGTTGAACTTCTTCTGACACGAGCTGGAAGAGAACTGTGGAGTGGCTACATGACAGAGACAGATTGGGCTGAAAAGAATTGAGGAACTAGTACCAGCCTGGTACCTGGCTAGGGAGGTGGTGCTCTGTGCTGGAGATGGCACAGCAGCCATATAAAAAAAGAAAAGGATTTCAGGTGAAATTCTTCCACCAGACAGCCTCATCCAGGCAGAAGTTGCCCATCAGGCTTCTCTGCTTGTGTGTTGCCATGGGTGGAGGTGCCCAGACCTTTTAGCAGGCACACTCACAACCCTACATTGCCTTGCAAATGGGCCAGATGAACCTCTGCTGTTATACTGTGGGTGGGTAACACGTGGATGATCTGTCACAGTGCCACAGATGCAGTCCTTCTTCATAACCTTGCCCTACTGTTTTTGCAGTCCATCCTTCCAGCTTTCCTGGGCAGTCACTTCCCACTTACCTCTGTGCTCCAAAGTATCTTCTTATTTGTATACTTCTGCTTGGCGTTGAAAGCTTCACTTAGCACCTGTGCAGCTCTGCACAGCCCGTTGTGATGGGAAATGGGAAAAGCAAACACAGTACTCTGCTGGCCACTGCACCCAGACTTTTGGGTAACTTTGACCTGGCCTCCAGGTGGAGAGGCTGAGGGCATAAGTCACCACAACTGAAATTGAAGTCTGTGTTCTGTTTTGGGTGACAGCACTGAAAATACAAGCCTGGGCAATTCATGAAGAACTGGCAGGTCTTTCTATCTGTGTCTGCCCTGAGAGTGGGAAAAGAACTTCAAGAGCAAGTGTAAGCCCTACAAATGTGATGCTGATGTGCTTCCCTTTCAACATTTTCTCTCTGAAAATAAACATCAAGCAGGAACTTCATGTCCTCTCTGGAGAGGACGCCAGCCAGTTTTTTATGCCTTGTGTCTGAACTGGAAGACTTCAGCGTTGGTTTGGCTGACAGGCATCCCCCTGAAACCTGTGGGTGTTTTCATGGCATGTTCTTCATCGGGGTGAAATTTCCCCCTATGCAGAGAACCCTGACTAGGGCTATGCTTCATCTGTGTCTGACCTAGCCCTAGAGGGAAGTGGAACTTGATTATACTGAGGACTTTGAAGAAGCTGAAGCCATTCCTCAGTCCCTGGTGCAGGGATGAAGTCCCTCTGCCATTCCAAGTGTCTGGAGCGAGCCAGGCAGCTCTTCACTTGGAGTGTCCTTCTCCTGCTGGTTCAGCTTGTTCTCAACATGGAGAGGGAAGGAAAGGCAAAGCAGCCTACTCTAATTATCTCATCTGCTGCTTGCCCAGCTGCCTCTGCTGTCTGTGCTGCCTTTCTGTGGACAGTTCCCCAAACAAGACTTTTGGGTTCACTTCCCCTAACTGTAGACCCCAGTGTGTGCTGTAACATTGATGAAAGGCCTCAAAACAGCCTTTAGCAGACCATTAGGCCTTCTGTTTGGGAAGTGGAGTAATGTGCAGGCACTGACCTTGGAATTATTTGCCAAGGCAATCAGGGACTTAAGCTGTTTAGGAAAACTTAGGAGACCTTCCAAGGACCCTCCCTGCAGCTCAGTCTAAATTGCTCTAAAAGTTTGATCCCTTAATTTTTCTCCTTACTATGTCACTCTTACCTGTTCTTTTATCCCTTGATTCCCTCCCCTTCTCCATGATTCATATGCTTTTTCTCCCCTGCCCTCCCCACACACGCAGTCCTCCCCACACATGCAGTCCTCCCCACACACGCAGTCCTTCCCACACTTTTCTTGTTCTGACAAACTGGACAGGTAAATCACTTGGGAGCTGGGGTTTTCAGATGTTCAGAAGGAAGGGAGACTAAGTTATTTACAGTCTTGGTTGGGGTCGTGTGGGTGGGATGGTGTCCTCTGGGAGCTTCATGTCTCTTTGAGATGCTTTAGACTGCTTCAGCAGACACAAAACAACTGAAGCAAAGCAATCAGCCACACTACAGACTTTGCTGGGGGGTGGGGGAAGAGGAGGTTCATCATGTATGTCCTACAGAGCTTTTGTAGAAAGAGAGGACAAAGGGTCTTAGTAGTAATTTGTGCAGGAATCACCCCAGTGATTCCACAATTACCAGCCCCTGTAGAGGTGAAAGAGATAAAGCTGGGGAGGCTGAGAGGCTGGCCTCATCTCCTGCAGACATCAGAATGGTGGGAGACATAAAGTAAACTGAAAGACACAGGCACCACTCACAGGCACAGAGCTGACATTCAAGGGGAAGTCAGCCACCCACCTAACAAGCAGCAAAGCCACTGCATGGGTTTTTTTGTTGTTGTTGTTGTTTCTTTTTGTTTGTTTTCTTGCTTGCTTACTTGTTTGTTTGTTTTCCCCTCATACAGATTTGACTGCTGCAAGCTGCTGGATGCCACAGGTTTTCCTCTCAACCAGCTCCAGCAGCCAGCTTCTTTCAGCTCTTAGTGAGGGCTGCTTGCAGAGTGTGGAGGGGATGCGGGTCCTTCCCAGTCCTGGCTTCGTGCTGGTTCCTTGCCCAGTGCTTTCCTCCCAGAGGCTCAGCAGCCTCTCCTCAGGGAATGCAATGCTTGAAAAGAGGGGGAGAAGTGATGGGAGAGAGGCTGCAGCCTCAGAAAATTAATAGGACAGACTTAGCACATGGAAACACAACCAGCCAGGAAGATGAGGGAAAGATTAGGATCAGGGAAGGAAGGTTTCTCTGAGCTGTTATGGCCGTGACAAGAAAGAAGTATGAGATGAATGCCCTTGTCCCCGTTGTCCCCTTTTCCTTCTGTCTGTCTTGGCTGGTTCCTTCCCCTTTTATCCCCAGTCATATTTATAGCAGTTGTTTTGCATGTGAGATCCACACTAAGAGAATTTCCAAGGCAGCTGGTGCCACTTCCCCTTTTTCCAGGAAGACAGAAGGCCCAGGGGATTTTGGCTTATGAAACAAAGGAGCAGGGCATCCAGTTACCTGACCTGGCTTCCTGGAGAAGCTTTGTCTTGCAGTGTTTAGATGCAGCAAGGTCCCTGTCTGCAAGTTCTGCAGTGACCTTATAGGAGCTCCAGTGCTCTCAGCCTTGTGTGAGTCCCATTTTTGTCCTGGGGCTCACCATCTGTTTTGCCTCTCTAGGCCTGCAGCCTTCTCTTTCTCCTTGCTGAAGAGGTTGTGCTTCACCTGGATTATATTTAGCAGCAGTGCTGTCACCCCAATTCTTCTAAGTCCTTTATGAATCATTTTGTGGTCGCTTTGGCTCTGCTGGTATCTGTTTAACTTCCTGTACATTACAAGGAAGCCTGCTTGTGTTTCTGTATTGTCTGTAGTCCACAGAACAATGCCACCCACAGATGCTTCTTCTTCAGCAAGGCTTTCATCCCCCTGGATCCTGCCCTCGGACCTGAAAAACCTTGATTCTGTCTCTTAAGCCATTTCTGACTCTAGCTGTGGTGGATCAGTCCATGAAGCCAGTGGCTCTTCATGGGAGGTTTGGATGTAGATGAAGTATTAGATCACCACTTTTCCATATATAAAGATGACAGACATAAAAACCGCCAAAGAGGTAAGACCTCTTCATTGTGCTTACAGTGAGCAAAACCATTGAGTAGGTGGGGTGGGTTGCTGCAGACTTAGATCAGAGAGCTACCAGTGCAGTGGCTGGCTGCTAGGAGGGTTATATGGGTCTGTGCTGCTTGCTGTGGACTGAGAAACATTTGCAGGGCAAAGCTGAGGTGCAGTGGCTGCAACAGCAGGTAACATAGATGCTGAAACACAGAAATCAGAGTTGCTGTGGCATGACCCTATGAGAGGATAGGGGCTGAGAGGCTAAGGCAGCTTTTCCTGTGATATGTTGGCCCCAGTAATATTCTCATGGGCAACTCTGTTCTTTCAGGGTCAACTGACTTGAGTGAGGCTGAAGAGGCTGAAATAGAGACAATCAGGCAGCACAGACAGGAGCTTTTGGAGGACATTAAGGTAAGGACCATCCTCTTCCTCTTGTCTCCCTAGCTTTCTCAAAACTGTCTTCATCAAAAAGTGTTTTCATGTAATAGTCCAGGTCATGCAGAAGTGCTTCTGCACAGGAGACATTTGCTCTGGCATGATCCAGCTTGAATTCTGAACTTCAGGTGGCCTTGGCGTATTTGCTACCAGGCTACATCCAACCTGTGGTACCCTCTGCTGCAGGAGTCATCAACTACCCTAATGGGATATTTGAGAAAGGTTGGTCAGCTCATTAGCAATGATGAGCTGGGATTGCATATTTAGGATTAAGGAAATAAGTATGACTTTACTAAGTCATACTGGCAGGGATCTGGTTCAGCATTTATGATGATTTTTAATTACTGATTACCTGCTAATAACATATCAGTCCTAGTTACCTGCTGCATCTCGCTGTGTTTATTGAACTTTTGTTTGGTTTGTGGACCTCTAACAAGTCCTCCATGATGGATCCTGTCTCTTTCAGAGGTGTGTGATGGCAGGACCATCCACACAAGTTTCTGTGGTTGAATTTGTTTTTCCTTTTCTTTTAGGAGACCCAAACATTTCTCCAGAGACTCCAAAAATGTCTGAAAGTGACAGATTCAAAATCAGTCAGTAATATCATGTTGTGGTCATGCATAGTGCTGTACACTTTCTATTCTGTTCTGCCTCCACCACCATGGAATGGGGTCTCCTACTTGAGAGAGCTTATTGCACTGAATCATTGGATTTGCACTGTTTTTCCCACAACATAAAGATATCCAGATGCCTGGGGAATAGGTGCAATATCTCCTTGTGTAGAGTAAAGGATTAAGTAAAACTACCTATTACTTCTTAGGCTTCCAGAGTCACCATCTCTGCTGCAAATCAGAGTAGTGTCTTGTCCCTTCTTGCAAAACAGGTTGTGAATGTATGTGCGTGTGGTTTGCCTGTGTGGTTCTTATCTCTTCAGTTTTCAGCATAGGCAACGTGCACTGTAGGAGGCAGGATATTTGAATAGGAATACCATGTTTTTTATCCACTGTGGACAGAGAAAAGCTACTAGACTGCACAGACCCCTACTCTAAATCCCAAAGCCATTAACCAATGGGGTATGCATTGTCCAATGGAGCAAGATGAGCTTAGGTGAGAGTGTTTGGAACTAGAGACATTTTCCCAGGTGGATTTCTACAGAGAGCATCTAGCAAACCCTTTAACACAATGAGTTGGGGGGATGTCTGGTGGGAGAGTAGGGAGGAGGGGAGAGCTTGGGTCAAGACTTCCCAGTTGCACTGCCAAAAGACAGCAGCGAATAAAATAACAAAATTGATAATAATTTGAAATTCAGGAGCTAAGGTCACAGCTTTGTTACATTTGCACAATAACTAAAGCTTAGTAAGGAACACTCCCAGCTCTGGAGACTGATGAGGCACAACAGAATGAAGGCCAGAGCAGAAATCCAGAAGCCCTTTTAAATTATGGGATACTGGAGAGCTTCAGTTTCTCTATCTGGGTGCATACTTTGGCCACATCCTTACTCCTTGTTGAGGCAAGATCTGTCATAAAATAATGCTTCCTCCCCTGCTTATTCTGGTTTGCATGAGGAAGAATTTGGGTGATTCCTGCAAGAGAGCTGTGATGCACTGTGGCTCTGAGGAGGGCCATAACTACAGGATGGAAGCAAGGAGATATAGACATCTTCATTTCCTTGGCAACACAGAATATCCAGCCAAGAAGGCCAAGGTCTGTCATGGACCTAAAGGGAACTGAATTCTACAATTGATGATTTAAAATTTGACAGTGATTACTCTTCTTTTGCTCCTCCTCCTTTCTTTCTCCACTTAAAGACAGGCATCTGCTTAATGGTATTTCAATGATAGCTACGTTAAAACCTCCGTGTTTCACAATGTGGCCACTTCAGGTTCATATTGACCTCACAGTTACTGGTTCCACTTCCTCTTTCGTGGACGTGTACCAAGGCTATGCAAAGTAAAAGCTAGAAGGAAATGGGCACAATGGAAGGAGCCTCACATCTGACATTGTTTGAGGAACTGAAATCAACACCATTCTGAGTTCTCTGATATTCTCCATGCTGGCTAAGCTTAGTTTTCCAGTCTTGATTGACAACAGATATAGGAACATCTTTCTGCCCCACTGTCCCATTGTTTTCATCTGGAATCCGTCAGGGTGACCCTAGAGCAGTGTCCATTTCATAGACATCCTTGGCTAGTTGTGACCATCTGACCTGTCCTTTTCCTATGACTGAGGGAAGAACTAAGACTTGCTCTGTATGCGTCTGCTGTTTTCCACTCCATCCCCTTCATCCTCATATTTCTTTTGCAGAAGCTGAAAGAAGAGATTGCTGAAGTGTTTGCGGAGATTGAGTGCTTCCAAAATGCAAAGGAGAGGCAAGAGGCAGACAGTAATCCTGGGGAGCAGACCAGGCAAGTGGGACAAGATGAGTATTCATTTGTTTACAAAGTCTCTCTCTTGATGTTGAGAAAACAAAAACATCTATGGAATTTGCATCACACCAAGGACAGGGAAATGAGAACAGGAATACCCTTCCCTCCTCTAAGATTTCTCTTTATTCCTGAATAGTCAGACAACTGTTCTTGAGACATGTAAGTTACCTTGTGAGTGAATTGAAACATGGACCTTTTTTCTAAGCTTGACTTTCCTCCTTCTTTGTGTTTGCAGCAAACTATCACAGAAGGATAAACTTCTGTCCCTGGGCCGGAAGAAATTCAACGTGGACCCTGCGAAGGTAGGATTTGCTCATTCCACTTACGAGGAGAAAGATCTCCTGTTGGCTACTGGTCCACTTGCAGTCACCAATGTCAAAGGGACTACATATGGCATGGTACTGTGGGGCTAGTTTTCTACCTCACTAAGGCTCCAATTAGTAGCACCCTCCACCCTGTCCCTGAATAAGGTCCCCTGATATGATCAAGCTGTGTTGCATCTCCCCATCACGTGCCTATAGGCCACCCCATCAGGTACAACCCAAAACTAAGGGAAATAAAGGGAGAACAGTTTAACACTGCCAATGTGTCAGAAGAGCCAAATCTCCTCCAGCCCAGATCTTCTTGCCTGTGAGAGGCTAAGAATTGGCCATAGTGTAAAGGAGGAGGATGAAGTAAGAAGGTGAGAAGTTTTGAATGTCAAATTGCTTAGCTAATTCAGAACAGAAGACAAAGTGCTTCTGTACTTTTGGAAGTAGTTTTTGTTTTGATAGTATTGGTTGGACTGTGGTGTGAATCCAAGTTTTCTACTTTCTGGGGCTCTGACCAGTGTGCTCCAAACTCCATAGCTTTCAGCCCTCTGCAGAAAGCTCTAAAATCATTATGATTAAGCAGAGAAGATGTGAGAAAGACAGCTTTGTCTTGCTTCCTCCTCACTGGTGCACCATTTTTTGAGCTCTGTAAGGAAAACCACAAGCTTCAATGATTGCTTGCCAGCTACCCACCACAGCTAGTATCGTGGGTGGCTGCTGGTCTGAGTGACAACATCTCATGTCTCCTCCTCTGCCCTCCTGAGACCCTCAGGATGCCTTCCCCAGTGCCCACACCACAGCTGGAGTGCTTGCCAGTCCCCTGGACATCCCTCTGCCAGTGGAAGCTGTCTCAGAACAGTAATATCAGTACTTACAGCCTGCGTGAGAGCAGGCTTCATTTTGTGGTTTTGTCTGACCTTTTTTTTGAGACCCCAGAGGCTTTTCTGTCTGTGGCACTGTGCCATGCTGTGTGGATATACATATTATGTATATCTACATATATAATATATATGTTCTGTGGAAATACCTGAGCTCGTTCTGACTCCAAACCAGTTTAGCTTTAGTAGTTCAATGCTGATCAACCTGGTTGAAATGTTATACTACGTGCATATATTATGCAGATCTCTGTTTATTGCTTCCCTTTTGCTACATGCCATAGGCTGAGTGGTGTTGCAATGCAAGGAACTTTCTTCGCACCTCATTGCTAAGGTTGCACTTCATCCATGCAATGCTGATACTTTAAATGAGTTCCTACCTCCAAGATCTCAGGGCAAGTTCCTGAGGCTAGAGGAGGTAAGCATTAGGAATCTGGCTGAATGAAACCTTTAGGGAGAAACGTTTTCTTCTGGAAAATGGAGCTACATCATCACTGCAATGCTTTGCAAAATTAAATTGATCTTCCAATTCCATCTGGGGATAAAGAAAAGAAAATAGTGGGGAAAAATCTCACAAACATTTCAATTTCTTCTTTTGAAACTGCTTTTTCTTTGGGGCATTTTAGAAATAGTTTCTTATATATTACAAGGCAAAGTGAATTGGTTCTGCTGAAGTAGAACATTTTGATGGATCTAAACCAATTTTCATTTCTTTATTGTATTTTGTGAGGAGACTTGCAATGTGGTCTGGAAACTTGCAGTGGTTTTAGATATTATTAAGAATCTTAAAAAACCCTTAACTTTCTGTGACTTTGAAAATCATGGAATTCCCTCTAAAATAGGATGTTGACTCTTTGTGCAGCCCAACTCAGACCCTTTATATTTCTTACAAAATGTATTCCATCCTTACTGGCAGAGCAGGATGGATCTGAGGAGATTGCAGACTTCTCTGTTCTGTGGCATAGAAGAAAACTTAGGAAAAAGTAATTTTATCTCAAGGCCATATTTCTGTCCAAGTACATTTTTTTTACTATGTCTCCTTTTAAACAAACATTTATTTTTTTTAAGTCAAGTTAATTCAGAAAAAAAATGACATTTAGGAGAACAGTAAGATATTTTGACTGAAAATGTTAACATGACCTATTTTGACTTTGCCTTTTTGGACTTTTAGCCTACATTGCCTTTTTTTGTTTGGTTGATTTTTCCATCCCAGTGAAACATTTATCCAAATCTAGGGCTAAAATGGAAGTGGGACTGACCCACCATGGTGAATGAAGAGGAATACAGGTGGGAACATGGCTGGGTTCTTCCATAAAAGATCTGGGGAGTAACAGAGAAGGCAACATCATCAAAGCCAAGGAAGGCTGATACCAGGGTGTTTGAGTCCTACTTTCTCATCAGCCCACAGAGCTGTCTTACTTCACTGTCTCACTTCTCCTCCCCCAGGGGATCCAGTACCTGATTGAGCACAAGGTATTGTCCTCAAACCTGCAGGAGATTGCCAAATTCCTCCACAATGGTGAAGGCCTGAACAAGACAGCCATTGGGGACTACCTGGGTGGGAGGTGAGCAACTCAGCCTGGATGAGGAGGCCCTTTGGAGGCCCTGTCCTGCCTGGGCCCTCTCAACTACCATTTTAGATGATCCCTGGCAGACTTCAGTCAGGTGCCAAGACTGAAGATACCTCAAACTGCAGTGGGCTAGGTGGTCAGTACACCTGGGGCGGGGGGCCTTTGGAGTGGCTAAGGCTGGCTGTATGGGCTACTTTTCCTCCTGCCCGTAATGGAGTCAGTATTCCCAGACTAGAATGTACATCTTGGCTTCTTCTTGGTCACATAGGAAGTGGAGGCTGGGATGGACTCAGGTTGCATGTTGTCACACGAAAGGGCATCCAAACTGAGTAGGGTAAAGGTTCTTTTCTGACTTTTTTTCCTTCTACCCTCTCCCAGGGACCCCACAAACATTCAGATCCTCCAAGCTTTTGTGGCGTGTCACCAGTTTGCCAACCTCAACCTGGTGCAGGCGCTGAGGTGAGTAAGCATGCAGGACACAGGTGATGGAGCAGAAGCCGGCTCAGTCTTTGGGTCTTACCACCCAGGAAGGTTGTGTAGCCCTGCTGGGCTGAGATGGGGCTTCCCAAGGCCCTGCTGCATGTGTTGGCTCCAAGACTGTTGCTCTGTGAGATGTTAACATCTCTTCCTGGGGGAACTCTTCCGTGGTCCCTTGACTGGACTGGCCACATGCAGAGAGAAAAGACGGGAAAAGCAAAGTGGGCTTCAATGACTGGGGAGTGGGGCAAGTTATTTTTGCACCAAAAAACATGTCTGTCCACAGTGCCTGTTATGTCAGAGACAAAGTGAGTCTTAGTCTTAGGGCACTCTGTTTTCTTATAGTCCAGCCTTCTGGCAGGGCTCTTTCTCTTGAGGTCTCTGCTGCTTTTCAGGGCACTCATTAGGGAAGAGGAGCCATGGTTTCCATGTCGCTCAGTTATGCTTTCTGGGTTTAGGGTGTTTGAGGTTTATGAACCCAGGCAATTTTTTGAGAGAGGAGCAGAGCTCCTGCTTCATGCGCTGAGTTGTCTCTCCAGTGTGATGGGATGACTTTTATTTTCATGGTGTCCCATGGTTTGAGGGAAAGGATAAATGTCCCTTGCACTCAATCTGACTAACTCTCTGGCATGCTGGTCCTGATAGGCAGTTCCTATGGAGCTTCCGCCTGCCTGGAGAAGCGCAGAAGATTGACCGGATGATGGAGGCCTTTGCCAGCTGGTACTGCAAGTGTAATCCAGGAGTGTTCCAGTCCACAGGTAGTTACAGGGAGAAGACAGGCTTTCAAGCTGAGCACTGCTGTTTGCTAGGGAGAGGAGCCTTCCTTTTCCATTCACAAAGCACAGAGGACATCACTTGGAAGTGCAGATGTTTCCCCTTAAGCTGAAGGAGGCAGCCGAGCTCCTGTGAAGCTTTTGTGAAGCTTTTGAATAGTCTGAGGGTCTTCAGCTCTCCTTTTGCTACTATGCTGCAGTCCATCCCCACAGGCAATGGACTTGAGAAGTGCTGCCAGCCCCTATACCTCATTGCAGCAAGGATGGCACTGGCAGACATAGGTCATAGAAACTTTCCTGCTGGCAGAGCCATTATCAGACCAGGTCTACCTAACTTGCCCCATTACCCTGAGAGGATGGCATCACCTCCATCACAGGAGATCAACCCTTGTCCCTCTTTCTCCTAGCAGAGAGAATATCTCCCTTTCCCTCCTACAGCTGAGAGGATGACACTGTTCTCTGCTGCCTGGAAACCAAGCCACCTGTAAGGATATGGATTGATCTGCCCTCTAACACGTCACTTACCCTGGTTTTCTTTCTCATTGCCAGATACCTGTTATATACTCTCCTTCTCTATCATCATGCTCAACACCAGTCTGCACAACCCCAATGTGAAAGACAAACCCCCCTTTGAAACATTTGTATCCATCAACAGAGGCATTGACAATGGGGGGGACCTGCCAGAAGAGCTCTTAAAGGTAAGAAGACCTGCCATTTTCTCATCAGTCCCTCTTTTTCTCTCTGGCTTGGGGTCCACCAAGAAGCAAAGGTCCACAGGTCTCAGTGTAATACAGGTCTGTTGACCTTCTGCCATACAAGGGGAAGGGCTACACGAGGAAAGAGGGCAGTATGTAGAAAAGCAAAGCTGGAAAATGTGGAAACTGCTTTGGAGAGGTGCTGCATATGTGCTTGTTGGTGAGGACATGGACCAAGAGAGACGGGGCTGGAGGCTTTTAGGGAATAGTAGTATTGGTTTAAGAAAGTTTGTGCTTTTAAGTGTGTCCGTGTGAGACAGGGACAGGTATTATAACTGTGTGAGAGAGGAAGACATGAGCTGTGGGTGTCTGTGTGTCACATAGGTTGTGTGAACGGGGCACCCACATCTGTGGGAGGTTGTTGGGTGCCTGACTCTTTTGGCCAGCTTTGAAAGTCCTAGCCCTCAGGAGGACTGTCTTGTTTCTTGTGTGTCTCTCTGTGTGTCAGGCAATGTCACCCTGGCCCAGATTATGAATTCCTTTCCGTTGTTCATACCTAAATGTCTCAGCTGACCCCAGTGTTCATTCACATCAGTCAGGACACCAGTGCCTGACCTCTCTTACACCAAGATATGCCTTTGAGTGAGTAGAACTAACAAGCACCAAACGAGTGTCAGGATCTCTTCCAGCATCCGTGAAGCTCTCAGCAGGTTCATGTGTCTCTGATCCCAGAGTATGAAGATTCAGAGCAGGGGAGACAGAGTCAGGGGATGCATCCATCAACAAAGCTGAAGCTATCGTTTTCCCAAAGGCTCAGCAGGCATCAGACCTGCCCTATGAAGCCAGGTAGAGGTGGGCAGCCTGCCTACATGTGTTTAATTTTACCCAACCAACCTGGGGAAAACAGCTTGTGTCTTGTGTCGAAGAGGCTGCCTACATCCCACACTTGGGTTTGCTGAGCAGCATCCCCTCAGGGTAAAGGCTTTAGATTTTTCTCCAGTGTGTCATTTCTTTCCCGCAATTTGAGGGAACTTTCAGGAGCCTGTAGGTTTGGTTTTTTTCTTGGCTTGGAATTTGTGTAATAAATGATGGCAAGTCCAATGATGTGAGCAACATTTTTGTATCCCTTGAAAGCTAGTAACCTGCCTCCCTGTCACTCTGCTGTTATGAATGTCAGCCACCCTTTGTGTGCCTCAGTGCAAAAGCCTTTGTTCTATGAAATGTGCCTCCTTGTGGACATGTAAGTGTGTGTGTTGGTCTCTACATACAAGTTCTCAACAGTGTTTGGCACCACCAGTCCAGAGCCTAAATGGGGCTGCAGTCTCTGTCATGTTGTGTCGTGTGTCCCCCAGTGCCACAGTACTACCCACAGTGGCACTTGTGTGACACGCTGGGTTTAGTCACTGAGACCTCTCTTGGTAAGGATGCACACTTTTGTGCCTGTGACTTCCCAAACTGGGTGCCTTTTTTTTTGACACAGGATGCAGAAAAGAGCTGGTGAGCCCCCTTGAGATGCTGTGAGATGTAGACTGAGGACTGTCGTAGCCCCAGTGCTCCCCTCCCCATTCACCTGCCCTCCCCTGTGGGGACAGAGTGATGAACCAGATGGACTTAGGAAAGTTGTGTACTAGCTTTGTCAGAAATCTTTCTTTCTCTTTCCCTCTCTCTTTCCGCTTCCAACGTTCTGGGGCAGAATCTGTTTGAGAGCATAAAGAATGAGCCATTCTCCATTCCAGAGGATGACGGGAATGACCTCACACATACTTTCTTCAACCCTAGCCGTGAGGGCTGGCTCCTGAAACTAGGTAAGGGTGAGGATTCCTCTAGCTCCTCCGAATTCCCCACCTGCCTGCCTCCCACCACACATCTCCCTCGGGAGCGCACCAGCATCTCTGCGGTCCTTCCCTCCCCTCTGCTGCGGTGGGGTGAGGCTGACACCTGCTGTTGAAAGCAGCTGCCTGCCCTCTCCTCCCAGCTCCTGGCAGGCTCTGTCTGCTCGAAACGGGTCGCGGAAAGATAGCCCTCACCCTCCCCATTCCCAGCCCCATCAGAGCAAAACTGGCTCCCTGTGTCTGCGTGTCCACCCTATGGCATCACATCAGCAGTGAGCACCACGGTTGCCTCCCTGGGGCTGATCTACAGGGAGAGCTGGGAGGGTATGGCTGTGTGTGCAGGACTGGAGCTTGGAGGGGTGCGGTGGGGAGGACGGCAAGATGTGTGACTAAGGGCCTTTGACTTACTGCCTTTAGGAGGACGTGTGAAAACCTGGAAACGCCGTTGGTTCATTCTGACTGATAATTGCCTGTACTACTTTGAGTATACCACGGTAAAGGCTTAACTCCCAGTGGGGAAATTGTGTGGTGGGTGGTTATGAGCCTCTGAGGGGCCAGGAAGAAGCAGAGGGTGGGGGGCAACTCTTCCCTTCTACCCTGTGCTGCCAGCCAGACCTCTCTTCTCTGCTATGCTGTTTCCTTACCTCTGGTCTTGAGGAGGAGAGAGGCTGGACACTGCAGCTGTTGCTGTGATCTCCTGTAAACTAAGCTTCTTATTGTGTAAATGGAGGGGGTTTCCCCAGGCACACACTGCACTTGTCACCCCCACTAAGGTACATGTCTGGGAAATCAGAGAGGCTCTAAATAGTGTAGCTGTGGGGAGCATGTTGGGTGTTAATTCATGTTTCCTTGCCTTCAGGACAAAGAGCCTCTGGGCATTATCCCCCTGGAGAATCTATCAGTCCGGAAGGTGGATGATCCTAAAAAGCCAGTAAGCATCCATTGCTTGATACTCTGTCAGTGCAGGTTCTCAGATGGTCAGAGGGAAGAAAGGGTGCCCATCTCCTACTTTTACCATGCTTTTCAGAGGGCAGCTGCCATTCCAAATTGCCTTGTGCCCCCATCTAAACATGACAGTCTCTAAACATGATTGTATTTTACCAGGGAAGATCTGGTGTGAACAGAGAGCTGTCCTTTGGCTGGCTGTATTGTATGTTTTCATGTGTGTGTGTGTGTGTGTGTGTGTGTTTAGGGGGGCACACAGCTGACTCCCTCCTCATTTTGCACCAGGAGATGTGGGTTCAGTTTCTCTCCCCGGGATTCTCCATAATGAGTTACAGAACATACAGACCAGACAGTGCTGTGGTGCTAGGAAACTATCCCAGGAAGTGACACTCTTTGTCTGTGCATCTTTTGTTCATACCCACTCTTTTATGTGTCATGTATGGCTCTGGGAAAAGTGCCTTCTGTCTGTGTGCTGGCAGGCAGAAGAGAGGACGCATCTACTTAAAAGGGGGAGAAATTTTCATTATGGAGCAGAGTGACAGATCCCAAAAAGTGTTTTCTGATAACTGTTGATGGTCTATCTATAAAGCCTGTTTTAGTGTCCAGCCCTCCACAGGAGGGGTGTATTTACCTAAGAGGGGTGGCCTGGAGATCTAACTTATAGGGGGGTTCTTGGGGTGGGGAAGGAAAGGCTCTTCTGCACTTCAGAGACAGAACGCTCTCCTCCCCTTTGGAAGGTCTCTGAGCCTGTCAACCATAGTTGAAGGCAGCATAGTCTCCTTGGTCCACCTGCCCTCCCCTACTGCTCCATTTCATTCCCTTTCTCACAGAACTGCTTTGAGCTCTTCAATCCTAACTGCAAAGGGCAGAAGATCAAAGCCTGCAAAACAGATGCGGATGGGAAAGTGGTTGAAGGCAAGCATCAGTCCTATAAGATCTCAGCAGTCACACCAGCAGAACGTGATGAATGGATTGAGGCAATAAGGTGAGAAAACCAGAACTGGAGGCCTGAGCTTGCCTTTGATCAGTCCCGGGGACAAATTGTTGTGCAGTTTATTCAGCCACCACAGCTTGAAAAAGGGGGTGGAAGAAAATGTTTGCAGTCTACCAACTGTAGTACCTCTTGATTTCAGAGTTTCAGGGTCTTTTCTGGAGAATCTCTAGCCACAGCTAAATTCTCTGCTGTGGGTATGCAGATCTCCAGTCCTATATTTTGGTGAGAGGTATCTCTGTGCAAGTTCAGTTAAGTTGCCTTTGCTGTTCTCCAGCATTAAATCTCTTACTTTTGTTCCCATTTCCTCAGTTAAGTTGCCTTTGCTGTTCTCCAGCATTAAATCTCTTACTTTTGTTCCCATTTCCTCTTATTTCCAGGACCAGTATCACACAGGATCCTTTCTATGATCTGGTCTCTGCCCGTAAGAAAAAGATTGCCAGCAAAAACTGAGCCCTGACCTGGGCACTGGCAGCAGGAAGATGTAGTTGTTGGACAGCTTCCCTCCCACACTGGGCTCTTCCAGTGAAGAAATTTGGGAGCATTGGTTCCCTCTGCCTCCCACTTGGCAGGAAGATGACTGACAGGACAACTTGCCAGATTTGCTTCTTCCCTTTCCAAACTGAAGGCAGAGGCACAGTGTGCAATCCACTGAGAACTGTCAGAACCATGGGCATGGCGTTTCTTATGTCCAAACTTAAAGGCTCAACAGCAACTGGCCTTTGGATTTTCCCATATAGCCCCAGGCATGTAAGACAGGATGTGAGAGGAGACAAGAATGTCTCCAGAATGCCTCTCCTGCCATCAAACCAGGCCTGGGTATTTTGCTGTGAGGAACCCTGTAGATGCTCTCAGAGCATGGTTCAGTCAGTTGCAGAGCAGAAAAAGCACCAATGGTTTCTCTTCCATGAACAGAGATGTGTAGTGGTTGTGGAGACGGGGCCACTGATACTAAGATCTCACTGTGAAACCAGAGGCCAAGGGAAGATAAGAAGCCCCCTGTCTGGAAGAGAGCCTTCCCTACCTCTTCCTATAGCTGAGAGGGCTGTAATCCTGGGAGGTCCCTGCTCTGTAACTGAGTCATAGGTTTTAAAACATTAAAGATGTTGGATAGAGAGATAAGGGGTAAATGAGTGTAGAGAGGCTGTGGGACCAGGGAAGTAGCTCTGAGTCTTTTGTCTCTCTGTTTTGAGACCCAGGGACCACCACAGGTCTCCCTAGGGAAGTAATACAAACACTAGCTCTCCTCCTGGCTGATGGCTCCCCAACAGAGGTTGCTTCCTTGTGCTGCCCCAGAGGCCTGGGCTGTGTATCTGAAAAGCCTGCAGCCAGAAGACATGAAAAACTGGAGGTGCATACACACCACACACACAAGTGCAAGTGCATACACACACACACACAGAGACATTCCCACCTTCAGACTGGTCATCTGGAGTCTGGGGTTTTTTTTGTCTCTTGTGTAAAGAAAGAAATAAAAGTGCCTGAAATAAACCAAAACTCAGCGTAACATGATGGTTTTAGTGATAAAAGCAGAGGAAGTGAGATAAGTGTCATGTTCCTGTGCCTAGCCAAGCAGCCTGGGCACCACCGCAGCTCTGCACTGCACCCGAAATGCAGGCGGGCTGAGTGCTGGCACAAGCTGGGCAGTGCGGGACAGAGGAGTAAAGGTGCAGGGAGCTGCAGCCCTGCAAACTGGGAACAGCACGGAGGCCAATGCCGGGGGCTCCAGAGGCAATTACACCTGCAGGGTTAAAGGACGTGGTAAGCTATTGCTATTTCCTCTGTCACCTTTTGGATCTCTTCTAGTAAGCACTGGTGCTGCCTCAGTCTCTTGCATTTTTCCTTCCTGCAGAGGGCTGTATCTACCCGGCAATCTGCAGCAGGGCCAGCACAGCCTAATTATTCATTCTAGTTATTTTTGCCCAAGCCACAGGAATGCTGAATTAATTTCAAGAGGCAGGGAGTGTATCTCAGAGTTGAAGCACGTGCTTACCCTGGAGAAGAAACATGAAGGTTTTCTTCTGCTTGTGTCTGCAAATGTCTCCTGTGTTGAATCTTTTTGTTGCTGGTGTGATACAGGGTGAGTTTGCTGCCTGCTGCTGTAGAGTACATATGCTCACACACACATTCACTCTTGCTTTGGGTTCAATGCAAGGAGGCAGGGTTGTGTCCAGAGGCAGGAGGAGAAGTCAGAATATGGTCCCTTGTCTTGTCAGTATCTCCAATATATGTAAGAGAAATATAAATATGCACTTGGTTGGTGAAAGGCGTCCCAGAAAGAGCCTAGGATTTGGGTGAGAAATATCTGTTCTAGTGCCTCTCAGGCTCATGCTCTGTGTGACACAAGCTAACAAAATGTAGCCTGGAGTCTCTCTTCTACACACAGTCTGATCTTGGGTGAGAAAATCCAGGCTAAGCCCTCCCTTGAGTTTACCTGGATCATTCCTATGACAGCAGGGTTTGTCCAACTCTTCTCAGTCCTTGCTCATCCCAAATCCTTGCAATTCTTTTCAGGCTGCCTATGTCCTTTCCCCTCCCTCTTTCCCTCAGATACCCATGCACTGCAGAGTAGATCTATTCCTAGCAGGGACATGGTAGGAAGGACAACTTCTGAGAGGCAAAACAATGCACAGAGACAGGCAATTTTGTAATTTCCATCCATCAAACTAACTACAAGAGTCAGGAGGAGATGGACCCTTTCCCTGACTCCAGTACAGAAAATTCACTTCCAAACTCCTTGCTATACCATGCCCCGATATCCTCAATGCCACAAACATAATGGTACCTGATGTTCCCCACCAGCAATGCAACATGTGCGCTCTCCAAGCAGTAGCCTTGACCTCATGCCTGCTGAATACCAATGTGTTTGGCATTGGCCAGGGTGTCTCAGGACAGGTCTATAAAACTTGACCGTCCAGCCATATTCATGTGCTTTAATAGCTGTGCTTGGAGCCCTTGCAAATTTATGATGGGAACAACTTCTGCAACTAGAATGGCACCACCAGGGAATGTGTTTCTGGCCACCGTCACACATTGCGTTTGCTGAGGGCAACTGCAGCACCACACACATGAATGCATACACACATGAATGCATACACACAGACAACCCTTCAGGTAATAAATCTGACGGATTGCTATCTATCTGGTAGATGTGTCCCTCTTTCTCATCATAGGCAGTGTATGTGGCTCACACAGACATACATGTAGAAGACTGACACTTATTCCCTGCCTGCCTAAGGACTCCTGCACACACCCAGTAATTCGTTTTCATAATAAATGTCTGTCTATTTTCATAAAAGGGCTGGGAGGAGAATACCACAGATGTGTGGAACAGACCACATCACTGCATCCTGCCTCCTCCACGCTTCTTCCCTTCCTTCTGTCCCCTGTTTATCAGCTCCTTTTTGGAAGGCTAATACATTTTAAAAAGGCATTCTAGAAATTGTTTGCAGTGACAGAGATGGAGCAGCTGTGAGGAGAGCCAGCAGCCTCATTTAGTACAGCTTAGATATCTAGCAAAAGGTAGAGAAAATCTCTGGGAGGTGGAGGGGAAACACAGTGTATGAATGGAGACAGACTGGGCTGAATTATGGATTCAAAGCCGATCAGGTGGTATGAATTGAACTTGTCTTTTTCCAGGGGGTGAATGCCCTTGGTGATAGGAGCTCATGAACAAATGGAAGCCTGTAGGAAGGCAAGACTCTGCAAGCAAGTTGGCTGGGAGTGATGTTCGGTGGCAGGGTGGGAGCACCCATCTGATATACTGTCCATTCCTGGCAAGCCTGAAACTGTTCAGCTGGTTATCACACACCTTTCAGCGCAAAGGGAAAATCAAGCAGCTCTTTTCTGCTAGCTAAACGGGGTTATCTGGAGTGGGACTGCTAGCCTTTAACTCTCTCTGTGGTACACACCTCAGCCCTCCACAGCAGTGCAGGGATTGCCACCAAGCGGGGTTGACAAGTTTGCCAGTTTGTACCATACATAAATCTGGAAGACTAGAAGGCTATCACAAGGGCCACAGAGGGATGGGAGCCAGCCTTCATACCCTCTGAGACTGGTCATTTGCGTGGAAAGAAGCACAGTCCTGCTGTATTGGAGCTGGTTTGAATGGTGCAGTCAGATTTGTGGGTCCAACAGGAGCAGTTCCTCCTGTCTCCCATCCCTTATGTAAGTTTGGTGGCTGAAAAGCAGCTCATTTCCTGCGGGGGGTGGGGGTGGGGGTGGGGGTGGCGGGGTGGGGTAGGAGTGGGGGGAGCCACTGTGGTACTTGCTCCCTCTTAAAACTTTCTTTGAATATGCATTTCACGCAGAAAGTCCATTGCACAAAGCCAGAGGGCACAATGGCTCTCAAAGACACCATGGTCCCTCTGCTGAGCCTTTTCTGGCTCATTTCTGTCTCCAGCCTGACAGAAGGCCAGGCTGGGAGGCTGGGGGAAGCCCAGGCAGACTGGGTTTGAGATCTGACCAGGCTTTCTTGGAGTGTGTGTCACATCTGCAGAGGCTCTGCTCTAAGTGCCTGCGACAGAGGCATGCAGCAGTCTCATCTTGCCATGCCATTTCCAATCCTGCCGCCTCCCTGCAATGAAGATGAATGTGGCCTGTCCCAAGTTACCACATTCTTGTGTATGCGAGCCTGTATACAGACAGTTTGCTCCTGAAGGCTGATGTTGTTGGGCTAACTGCAAGGAGGTTGTGTATAGCTGGACAGAGAGGACTACAAGGGAAGAGTCACGGAGGGTGGAGGACTCTGGGTCTTGTGTGTGTTGTTGATGAAGAAGGATTTTTGGTGACAAGGACAGGGTTTTCACCTCAGCTCCAGAGCAGGAGCAGCACAAATGCTAGGAACAAGTGAGGTATCATCATGGTTTAACCCCAACTGGCAGCTAAGCACCACACAGCTGCTTGCTCACTCCCCCCCAGTGGGATGGGGGAGAGAATCAGAAGGGTAAAAGTGAGAAAACATGTGGGTTGAGATAAAGACAGTTTAATAGCTAAAGCAAAATCTGCGCATGCAAGCAAAGCAAAACAAGGAATTAATTCACCACGTTCCCATCAGCAGGCAGGTGTTCAGCCATCTCCAGGAAAGCAGGGCTTCAGCATGCGTAACAGTTACTTGGGAAGACAAACACAGTAAGTCCAAACGCCCCCCCCCCGCCCCCACCCCCACCCCTTCCTTCTTCTTCCCCCAGGTCTTTATGCTGAGCAAGAAGTCATATGGTATGGAATATCCCTTTGGTCACTTGGGGTCACCTGTCCCAACTCATGTTCCCTCCCAACTTCTTGTGCATCCCCAGCCTGCTGGCTGGTGGAGCAGGGTGAGGGGCAGAAAAGGGTTGACTCGGTGTGCGTAAATAAATAAAATTAACACTATCCTAGCCAAAACCAGCACAGGTGCAACATCCCTTGAACAGCCTGCAACCTTTACTGCAGTCACCGTGTCACACCACCAAGGGGCACTCCATGCCACCACAGCTCTCCTCTTTCTGTGGGGCTGAAGAGTATTTGTCACTAGACACACCAGCCCAACACTTTAGGGAGAGAGTGGAGATGGTGTAAGGTGGCCATTACATCTGGGCCTTCAAGGCCACAGCAAGTGCAGGAAGAGGACCCTATACCCTGCTAGCACAGCATGTCTTTGCTCCTCTGCCTTGCTGAATAAGTGGGGTTACATGCTCCTTTCTGCATGTCACACATACCTAAGCACATCTGCACATACACAGGTGCACACAGAGTCCACATGCTTCCCAGCCCACTGCCTCTCCTTGCCTTCTTGCAGATGGGCCCTGGCAAAATGGTCTGTAAGGGAAGAAAGGAGATTGCAGAAGACCAGAGAAGGGCAGTCCCTGTAGGGCTGGACAGCAATCAGTGTGCAGGGAGAAGGAGGCATGACAGACTGCAGTGAGGTCCACTCCTGCCCCATGGGGGCTACACTAGTGGAAACACAGCCCTTCACCTGGGACAGAATTTGAGGAAGGGCTGTGGTGGCTATGTTAAGGGACATTGCAAGGTGAGGCATTTAACAGTCCCCTCTTCCTTCCGAGGTACTAGGCTGACCTTAAGGGACCTACAGAAAAGACATTTTGTGCTGCCTCTTTAACTATGGTGGGTGACAGCAAGGTTCCTGGGGTTGGCTGAAGAGGTGGTGATTTGTGCAATTAATGTCTAATCAGTTCTATGAATATTTATTGCTAGTCAGCAAGCTCCTGAGTGACAGTGAAGCCCCATCTGATTTGAATCCCATTCACAGGTAAACCAGAGCCTCCTTTGGGGTTCACGGACTTTCCACTGGGGCAAAAGTATAACTGTCCTGGTGCACATGGGAGGCACATGTGTAATGTGCACGCAGAAAATTGTATTCAATCCTTCTTGGGGGGAGAAAAAACTGAGGTTTTAAAATTTATGTGTTCAGAAGAGACACCTTGAAATAGTCTGATACATTAACAAGCTTAACCCATGGCTGAGTTTGAGCTTGTTTCTTTGTTGGATTTTTTGTGTGTGTGTGTGCTCTTTCGTTTATCTTCTATTGCAAGATGGGAGAGAAAATAAAAGGGAGAGGAATATAAACTCCTGAAACTGTTTGAAAAGTTACATAACAGTCAGGAATTTCTTGAAGCTTGTAATTGACCCTTCCCCCAACGTGGCATAAAGTGTGCATAAAGCTAGTATCTCATTTCCTCAAGAAATAGTATTTTGGGGACTCTCTGTCATCATCAGAAATGTGACGCTTCTCAACTTTGCCCAAATTCATGCTCCTTTCCAAAATCCCCCATTCACACCCTTTACTTCACTCCTGCTCTAATCCTTTCACCTCACATCTGTCTCTGGCTTCTCTTTCCCATCCTTCTGCCCTCTGTGCTTTGCTCATTCCTCTCCACAAACTTGCCATTGTCATCTCACCTGCAACAAATCCCCCTTTTCTTTTTCCTGATGGGGGATGCTGCCTTTCCTGCCCTCCTGCTCCCTGGACAGACTCAGTCTGCTTTGGCAGAGCTCTGGGAAAACACCCTATTATTGGTGGAAAGTGAGTTGTTAAACCTCTCTTCAGCTCCTGCTGCTCACCTGCAGCTTAAGTTTGTGCTGGCAATGCTCCCAAAAGCCTGTTATTACCTAAATGAAAAAGATACACAGCCCTCCCTGAGAACGAAGAGACACAGATAACAGTGATTTGCCAGTTGCCTGCTGCCTTTTGACTGGTAAAAACACCCCAAATTCCAGCAGGGCTTCCAGGACCAGCCCTCAGTGGAGGGAGAGGGACAGAGACAGCTTTGCATGTTTTCATTTTCTGCACAGAAAGGATCCTGTGGCTTTTGGTGGCAGGGTGAGGTAAGATCTTCTGAATTTGCACCACATATATCCCTTTCCTCTCATGTGATTATGCTTGGCCTTGAGAAGATACAGGACTGGGAAAATACAAAATGGGGAGCCAATAATAGACCCAGAATAAACAGCAAGCTATCAGGGGAAGGAAGAGAAGGGAGGGTTGGCAAGCCTGAAATCATGATCATGGTGTACAAGGGCTCTGTTGTGCAGAGCTCTGTTTTCCATGCTGCAGCCCTTGACTTTCCTCACCAGCTGCGCTACCGTGCTCTGGAGCTGTGATTTCAATATCCAGGAGCTAATGGGCTGCTTGGCCTCCACGCCAGAGGGCATTCAGCAGGAGAAAGTGCTTCACACACAAAGAGGCTAGAGGGACTTTCAGGGAAGCAGTGGAAAGGGAGAGGGGGGAGCAAGCAGCTCAGAGCCATGTGCTATGGGGAAGAAGTGCACTGAGAGGTTCCTGGAAATGCCAGCTGGCCCTAAACCCCAGACATGCACAGCTTTACCTCTCATGGCTTTGTGTCCCTATAGCGATGCCTTTACTCTGATGCAGTTCATGTAATGGTAGACAACACATTGGTGTGTGTAGACAGCCAGAAGTTAACCAATGGTAGACAACCAGTAATGAGTGGTGTCCCTATCCTGGTACCAATATTCTTTAATATCTTCATTAATGTCATAGACAGTGGGATTGAGTACACCTGCAGCAAGTTGCTGGATGACAACAAGCTGAGTGGTGCAGCTGACATGCTAGTGGGAAGGGATGCCATCCAGCGGGACCTTGACAGGCTTGAGAAGTGGCCCCATGTAAGCATCATGAATTTCAGCAAGGCCAAGTGCAAGGTCTTGTACCTGGGTTGCAGCAAACCCAAATAACAATACAGACTGGGTAAATGGTTTAAGAACCACACTGCAGAGAAGGACTTGGTGATACTGGTGGATGAAAAGTTGAACATGAGCTGGCAATGTGACCTTGCAGCCCAGGAAGCCAATCGTATCCTGGGCTGCATAAAAAGAAGAGTGGCCAGCAGGCTGGGGGAGCTGATTCTGCCTCTCTGCTCTTGTGAGACCTCACCTGCAGTGTCCAGCTCTGTGGCCCTGAGCACAAGAAGGACACGGACCCATTCAAGTGGGTCCAGAGGAGGCCCACAAAAATGGTCAAAGGGCTGGAACACCTCTGCTATGAAGAAAGGTTGAGAGAGTTGTGGCTGCTCAGCCTGGAGAAGGCTCTGGGGAGACCTAATTGCAGCCTTTCAATACTTAAAGGGGGTTTATAAGAAAGACCGAGAAAGACTTTTTACCAAGGCCTGCAGTGACAGGACAAGGGGCAGTAGTTTTACACTGAAAGAGGGTAGATTCAGATTGGACATAAGGAAGAAGGTTTTTTACAATGAGGGTGGTGAGACATTGGCACAGGTTGCCCAAAGAAATTGTGAAGAGTCCATCACTAGAAGTGTTCAAGATCAGGTTGGACAGGGCTTTGAGCAACCTGAACTAGTGAAAGATGTCCCTGTGCATGGCAGGGAGGGTGGACCAGATGATCTTTAAAGGTCACTCCCAATCCAAACCATTCTATGATTCTCTGAATACATGCATATACATACACAGTCTTTCCACTACAGCACCTTCTTATATCCATTTACCATTCAACCACATCTCACCTTTCCCAAGCTAGACCAAAATATCACCAATTTCCCTAAACATAAGACTGGAATTCAAAAAAATCACAAGATTTTTTTTGAATGTCCAAGAGACACTTGCCTAGTTGTATTTTGAGGATATTTTGTCCCTCTGGAGAAAAGAAAGAAATTTGCTTCCCTCCTTCCTTTTTGTGTTTGATATGAGAATTGAAATTGTCTTTTGATTCCCCTGACTCTAGGTGCTGAGGCTTTCAGGAAATTACTAAGTATCATGATGCTTAGGACAAAATGGTGAGAATCTGCATAATTTCCATGCACTCCTTTCATCAGGCTGTAAGGTGTGCTCTTACACTCCATCTCCTCCTAAATGCTTGCCCTCCTGTGTTCCCCAGCACCTGAGCAAAACATCTATGTACCCCCTGCAACTCTGCTTAGTCCTTTTCAATCACACACAGAAAATACCTTTTTGTTTTATTTTTTTAAGGAAGGCAGATATTCATCTTGCCACAGGGAAAGATACAGAGCCTCTTCCCAGCTTTCCCACAGACACCTCCATGATTCCCAGCTTTGCTCCAGACTCCTCCATGATGCCTTCTCATGCCTGTTTCCCAAATTCATCAAGGAAGCAGATGTAGCATGTACCCTTAGGACAACCAAGAACTCAGAAAGTATTAAAAAGTGTTCACCATGCTGTTAAAAGACCCTGTGTCATTCAGTCTGATCAGGAGAAAGCAAGGCTACCATTTTCACAACAAATCCCTGCACTTCTGCAGCCCACAGCTCAACCTGCTTCTGAAAACCCTCCAGCCCTTCAGCTGTGGGATACTGTCCAGCTACGCTGTTATGCTCCGGGCAGCTCCCCTCCTTCCAGAGCCAGGCTTGTTGGCCTGAGCAGCCAACACCCAAAGCTGTAGGTGAAACCACAAGATTCCGGTAACCTTCAGCAAACCCATGGGGTCTTTGCTGTAGAGGAGGAAGGAGAGGAAGAAAACCTTTGTCTTCTAGGCAGGTTTGGGAGCTACTGCATATTTCCTCTCCCCTTCCCAGAGCAGGCAGACTGCCTCTGTGAGCTGGGAATTGCTAAGAGATTGAAAACCTGTTGCTGTGAATTTCAGAGATGCCTGGCAGGGGCAGCTGGAGCAACGAAGGGATCAGTGTATTAAACGCACCATAGAAAAGCCATAATGGGATTTTACATGCTGCTGCGACCAGAATACCCAAACCAGCTCAGCATCTTGCCTCATCGGGCATGTTTTCAATACCTCTTTCTTGCTCCAGTCCCTCTCCCTCTACCTGTAGTTCATGTCCCAGCCCTAAGGCTTCAAAAGAATGTCTATTTGTAGAGGAGGAAGGGAGGCTTTACCCCTCAGACCCACCCAAGTCTCATAGCCTTGTTGGCTTCTTCCTCTGTTCCTTTTAGGAATGTGATAAACATCATTTATAGGCGGGAATATGTCAGCAGCGAAGGGGAGAGAGCAGAATTGCTCCCTAGGAAGAAAGAGGAAGAAAGTGAGCTTCTGGGGAGGTGGGTCATGTATGTGGAAAGGAGGCTTGGGAAGAGACAGGTCAAATGACAAATGTGACATGAACGAAGAGCACAGAGGAAAACTGGGAGGATGGGTGCTCAGGGAAAAAGCTGGGAAGGGTTTGGGGGAGGAATGCCTTCCGAATAAGGAGAGTGTGGAAAGGGGTCCAGGAGGAAGTACGTAGGGGATGGAGCTGTGACAGGGCAGGCACTGGGTCTGAACAGAGGTTTGCAGTCTGTGGCCAGGGGAGTGCAGGGGTGTGTGTATGCATTTAGAGGGGGATATCTGCAAAACAGTCTGGGTAAATTTCTCTTACAAAAAGCCACTTTGTAATCAGGAAGCTGGGATTTGCTCTGCTGGTTCTGCCTCCCCTCTGCAAACCATTTAAGAGAGTTCATCTTGTTAAATCCTCTGCCCTGGAGGAGATGAGGAGGTCAGGTGCCTTCTGGGGGATAGACACTTAGCAAAACTGTTTCCCTACTGCACAGAGAGACCCTAATCCCCGTGCCTCCTTCCCCTGTTCAGTCTGTAATACCTAGAAGGAAGAAAACAAGATGAGAAATAAGGGCTGATGTAAGAGTGAACCCTCCTTCCATCTTGCATGACACTCCAAGGCTGTGTGCATTCACCCTAGACTGACTATGCCACCTGACCAGCTCTGCAGCTGCCCAGAAGAGATGAGGTCTAGGAAGACCTGGGGCTCCCTCCCAAAGCCTGTGGCCTGGTTAGCTCACAGGCACCCAAATCTGTTTGTGAGACCCAGACTTTGCAGCAGGGGGAACATAGAGGGCAAATGCCCAAGATCCCTATGCATCAGGGAGACAAGAAGTAGTGGCAGGGCTTGCACAACTGAGGACAAGCCTGATTAATACATCTCTTTCTGTCTTACTCTCTCAGTGTGTCTTGGTTCAGGAGACGTCAGGCACTGCAGGTGTATCTGTCCCACAGAGCTGACTTTGGGGTGCAGCTCAGGGGTTGGGGAGCATGCTTAGACCTGGAGTATGGGTCTGCTTAGAGCCCAGGATGGAAAAGAGGAATGCAGACAAGAGTAGAACCAAAAGAGATTAGCAAGGATAAACAAATGAAGGAAAAAGTGAAAAGAAAGCAGGTAGTTCCTCAGAGAGAGGCACCAGGGCAGCCTGTGTTCACATTTATCCAGTGGTGTTGCTGTGGACTCTCCCCTTGCCTGATCATTTTAGCCTGAACATGTAGTGGCCATTCATCAGAGCATAGAGTATGAGGCAGGAGGAAATCACTTCATTATCGAGAGGTTTTGACTGCCAGGAGGAACTAGGGCCCAACAGCCCCTTCAGAAACACTCTTAAAAGAGAAAAGGATTTTTCACTCCTTTACCTCTTGAGCACCTGAAGGCCAAGACTTCACCTTGAATTAGAGGCAATGAATTCACCTGTGAAGAGCTGAGCTTCAAACCTCCCGGTGTTGCTGGGGGTTAGCTATTTCAACTTTACCTTTTCCTTATGTTGCCTTTATAAAGTGGGACATTATACTGGAGTAACCCTTTCATTTCTCCCTGGGTTGCCTCATCTACTGAGCTGCAGGCTCTTTGGGGTAAGGCAGGTGCTACAGCCGCAGTGCCTGCGTGCAATGACCCTGCTATTCTTGTTGGGGCTACTGGGGATAACCCTAATACACATACCTGAGAGGGTGGACTGCAGACTCACATATATCTTCTTTATCATAATGACAGTCACAATTTGATTCATTTTCTGGAGAACCTGACTCCTACTCATAAGTACTTTCCTTCCTATTTCCCCCTTGTGTTTCCACTCTTCCGAGATTTTGCCCACTCCCTCTTTCTGTGATTACTCCTTACCTCTCTCCTAAGTGTGTGCTTGTGCTTGGCTGGCTCCTGGCCAGTGTGGCTCTCCTTCACTGCGATGAGAAGGTAGGCAGGGACAGTAGGAAGGAACTGTCAGGCTGCCTCTGGGGACCCTCTCTGCCACACTGATTTGGTTTATCTGACATCAAGATGTATGCCCCAAAGCCCATCTGACCCCAGGGCCTGGCCATTGTGACAGAGTTGGAACTAGCCTCCATCCCTCTCCAGCCCCCTCAACCCAACATACAAGCCTGAGTGGAAGTGAAAGAGATGTGAATAAGGGATGATTTGTTGGTGTCAACAACTTAGTAATTTGGAGTATTTAGGGTGGCCACCTCTGACACAGTGGGCATTAGCACAAGGCAGGTGTGAAACATTTCTGTGCACACTGTTCCTTTCTAGCCCAGCAGAAGCCAGGAAGGTACCTGAAGGTTTGCTCTTCAGCTGTGAGTAAGCTTGCAAGGAAAACCGCATTGCTTGGGTCACTGACAACTTGGCTGGCCAGAGCCCCAGGGCCAATGCTCCCCAGCTGGCTGGGTAACAAGATCATCCATCTCCAGTGCTGGCAGCGTGGAAGCCAGCCACTTGGCAAAAACATGGATCAAATCATAACACAGCCAAGGAAAACCTGGGAGGGAGGTAACTCTGTCAAGCCAGGCTGTGGTTGCTTAGCAGTAGAAGGACAAATCTCAGTTGGATCTCTTCTTTGGCACCCTGGAGGGTAACACCTGGGTATGAATAGATGAGGGTGAAACCTAGTGTCACTAAGAGCAGGAGAGCATTGGGGCATCATACTTACACCTTCATTAACCTTCCCTCCCAGCACCCAAATCAGACATCAGTTGTCCCCACCTCTATGCCAAAAAACCCTACCACATATACAAGGGGAGGGCAGAGCAGATTAAGGGGAGTGGATGGAACTAGTAAAGGGTACATTGCTCCACTTCTCCCTAAATGCTCTTTTCTTTCCCTTTTTCCTTTTGGTACCCCATGTGCAGTGGTCTCCCATCTGCTTAGTGAGGAAAGGCAGGTGAATCCCTTCCTTTCACCATCTCTTCCAGAAGGTCTCTAAGGGCTGGGGAAAGACAGTATCTCATTTGCCAGTACTCTGCCGCAGAGCAGAGAGGCAAGTCATACCTGGCTGAGGATGGTACTGCCACCAGAACAGGCTGGAAAGACCCAAACCCCAGGACTCCAGCCAGCAGTCAGCCACTCCTGCCATGTCTCCACCTCACTCCACTCCATGGGGAAGTGGGATATCCCTCTTTTCCTTTGAGGGATGAACATGTCCCCCTTTGTGCTTCTCGAGGAAAAGGCACCATTGGGCACAGAGGAGGAGAGCAGATCTGTATGGGTGTTAGAGAATGGCTTCTCACCTGGAAATATGCCTGCTGTTAGCAAGGAGCACTGCATAGGATTGTCATCATGAGATGTGGAGTCACAGGAGTAAGGTCCCTGACAAGAGAAAAGGGCAACCCCGTACTCAGCACGTACATTCTGTTGGCCCTAATTTCTCCTCTGCTCTGGGCTCTGTGTGCCAGGATGAGATGCATCAGGAGAGGTACCATTTTGCTAAATCTTGAAGCTGACACTTCTAATATCCATTAGTGTTGCTACTCTGCCAGAGAGCATTAGCTGAGATACACGGACTGTTCCCTTCCTGATCTCTAGCCTCAGCCCCTACCATCCCTCCTTTTGTCACCTCAGCTCAGCCTGACTGCTGTTCCCTGTACTGGCAACAGCACCTATCTCAGGGTCAACTTCCCTGTTCAACAAATCTGTCACGGCCATCTTTCACTCTGCCCCTTTTCAAGGATTTTTGTATCTTGAGGAATGGGTCTCTCCACACAGTGCACATGGACCCACACCCAGATACGTACCTAGCAAAGGACAGAAGGCAAGACTTTCTTCTGCCTCCAACAAGCACTAAATGGAGCAAAGGAATGAGGAAGTTTGAAATACAGACTCTGGCGTTCCCTCTTGGCTGCATTGCACGGGTCAGCAGAATCCTCTGCCAAGATTTGTTTTTGAGGCACTGTGCAAATGAGTTATCAAAGCCATCCCTGCCATCCTTCCACTAGCTTGGACTACTGAGCATCCGAAAGCAGGACGGCCGGTGCTCCTCTGCAGGGCATGAACAGAGGTGAAGAGAGGGAGTAGGATTTGCCCTGGACGTCTGTGAGCAGGTTAGAAGGTGGGGCTGGCCCTCTATGCATTGGTCAAGCTGCCGTAGACTCAACGTGTTAATTACCAAACCTAAGTGGCCTGAAGAAGCTTATACTCAAAAAGTTAAATTCTACTTTCATTTACCCTAACAGGGGGGGATATAATGACCCTTGGCATTGGCTCTCCCTCAAACCAGGCATGAACCTCATACAGCAGATTACTGATTTGCACAAGCCACAGCCACGCTCAGGAGTGGGCTAACAATTAAAGTGTGGACAGCCTGAGAACAGTGCTCAGACTGTCCTGGATGTGTTTGATATAGATGTAACCCCAAAGGGCTGTGTTTACGGGCCTTCAGTCTTCTAAGCATTGAAGAGTCTTTGGGGAAAAAGGAAGGGAAGAGAAGGACAAGCAAGAGATGTGCTTTCTGCAAAAGACTTTCTGGGGAGATGATTTTAAATGACTCAGGCAAAGAAAGAGAATTATTTTAGGAGCACTGCAGTTTGTTCTGCACTGTTTGACTGTGCAGCTGTCAAACATCAGAGACAGGAGGAAGATTATATCAGAATTCCCATTTTGGCTGGGTGACTATGAGCAGCAATGCATGTGTGTAACCAAGAAATGTCAAAAGCTACCACAGACCCATGTGCCTTCACCCACAATCATTTTGATCTACTTCCTAATCTTGATATCAGGATCCATCTTTTTCCCTCCCACCCACAGAGGTTTAGAGAAAAGGAAAAACAAGGCAATAGTTACCCAGTACACGTAGCAAGTCAAGATCAGCACAGTACACTACAATCGTTATGTTAACTCAGTGGGAAAGTATTGGGGAACACGTTTGTGAGCATGTGCTTAATGATGAAGAAAGGATTTGGTGGGAGTAAAATAAGGTGTACTTATGTTTGTTTGTGTTCATAAAGAATAAATAGCCACCTGTTTGCAGTAAACCAAGCATAAACATGTTTCTGGTCACCCTGTAACTGACAGTTTTTTCTCCTCTTATTTTCAGGTGATACTGTCTTCATCAAACAGGTAAGAGGGGCATATATGGGTTTGTTATGGCTGGAGAGAAAGATGAATACCAATTGTCAGGGAGCAACAAGAGCAGGACTGCTCCATGAAAAAAACAAGGGTAACATAAGCATGTACAAGGCACTAACCCCACAGGCTGGGGTGAGATACCACACTACCTGAGCAGGGTTAGTGATAGCAACAAGATCTTGGGTAAACCAAGATGATGAAACAGATCTCAGATCCATTCAGGAGCAACACAACTACAATACACCAACAGTAGGTGCCTTGGCCTGAGCTCCAAGAGACCTCCGAGGCTGTAGGCAGAAGATGTGGGGAAAGCCACAGGTGAGACTGATCAGGCAGTTAAGGGTCGTTAGTGCACTCAGGGCCCTGACACTAATTAATACCACTCAATGTCATACTGTGAACATGTTTGTTACTGTAGTTGTGACTAGGATGGGTGGGTGTATATATATATAGTTATATTCTAGGGTGTGTTTATGATTAAGTTTGTATATGTACAATCTACCAGCATACTGGTATTAAGTTGTATGGCTACTGAATCCAAAGGGGAAAAAAAAAAAAATGTAGCTGACAGAGCTGCTTCTGTCTATTCACCCACTAACCTGGTTTGGTCTCAAAAGTATGGGTGAGTTATTTTTACTTTTGCTATTGCTTCCAGTTCAGGTAAACTAATGATGGGAAAATCTTTTCAGAAAGACAAGTCTTAGCCTGAAGTTTGTTTAATTTCTTTGTCTCTGAACTGCTGTATTTGACTGAGTTTGAATCCAAGTGGCTGTCAATCATTTTACCTGGAGAAGTAGCAGAATGTGCATTTATGCTTGAGTTACCACTGTTTAGAAGGTCACTGGACAGCTTGTTAAAGAGTTTGTAGCTATACTAGAAAGTGGGAAAACCAGACTGGGTTTTCTTGCAGATAGTGAGATACTGTCTGTCTGGGAACCACTTTAATGGGATATACTAAGGAGCCCCTCACAGTGAGAAGGAGAGGAAATAAAAATTTCCTCTCTGTAGGTAAATGATACTGTTTTGTATCACATTGTCCCTGTGCAGATCAGAGGTAAAAGAAAGATGCAAAACCCAAAGAAAATAAATCAATAGGTGTTAAGGTACAGAGGCACGTGCAGAAGTCTGAAAGGACCATAGACACAGATGGAGAATTGATTGGAAGCTCAAATAAAGGAAATAAGTGTTGCTCAAAGCACCTAGACAGACAAAGTCTTTAAAAGGTGTTACTATGTAAAAATAATTCCATAGCAAAGCATGTGTGTGAAAACTCATTATTTCACACAGATCTCTTGGCATAACAATTGCTTTGGCAACTCCATCCCAGCCCCAATACAATGGCACCTCGAGGCTCTCTCTTGTGATGAGCCTTGCTTTCTGGCTCAGGCTGGGCCTAAGACCCCACGGCTGACTCGCACCACAAGCTTTCTTTCAGCATAGATCTCTTAGCAGCATACGTTTTGTTTTGGCTTCCCTGTTTTAGACCCACTCCAACCATATCCCTAGCTATTATCTTTATACCTTCTTTAATGGTTTTTATCCTCTTTATAGGATGTAACGGATTCTCACAGACAAGACTTTCAGCTGTGGTCTAAGTTAATCTTGAATCTTCTGATAGTTTGTTTTGGTTTTTGTTTTGAACATCTGAAACTGCAATTTGAGATCTCCATTTTCACCCTGTCTATTTTTTTTCAAGGCAGAAGCCAGCTATTGATCTTAGCAGAATGAGATAGTATTTGCAATGTCTCCTATCAACATAGTGTTCAGGCACCAGGCAGAAAAATCCCTGGGACTGCAAAAAAGCCTGGAACTGCTTCTGCTGCATATGGATATGCTAAAGTCCCCTGGGACAGGCCAGAAATTTTCCTCTCCCAAGCCACAGCCTGCTCAAGAACAGCATGTAAGTTCAGACCTGGAGTACAGAGGATGATGAGTAGAGTGAGAACTGTTGCTGTCTTGCCTCTTTGTCCTCTGGTTTTGTCCTTAGTACTGAGATTGTTGCAAGACCATCTCATTGTCTCTGTCCTCTTCCCTCACTCCACTCCTTACAACAGCACTCTTCTGACAGATTTTGATGGTGAGGTTGGAAGGAAAGACAGTTGGGTCTGGATTGCTTAAGGGTACTTGAGAGTGGCAGGACTTCATGCCCTATTGCCTACAAGCCAAGATCAGTGTTGGGGTACAAAGTGACACGTGAGAGATGTCTGGATACAGTGATGCAAAGAGAATGAGCAGATGACACAACAAGGAGGAGGCAGGAAGAGCTGTGGAGTCCTGCTAGCTCCCTGTGATGGTACTGGGTCAGGGTGTCACAACGGAGCCAGGCAGGAGCAAATGGGCAAAGCAGGATCTAGGCCTTTCTCTGAGAAAACCAAAGAAGAGCAAAATCACCAGACTGCAAGGCCTTTTCAGCAGATATGCCAGGCAAATCTCAGGACAAGGATGAGCTGCAGAACCAGGCATACCACTAAGAGCCTGATGCCTACTTAGGCACCTAAATTCCCATTGCATTGGAAGGGACTGTAACAGTGAATACTAGGGCCATTTGTCACTCCCTCACCCTGGTTTCTATGGGCTGGATTAGCACAGAGACAGACAGACAGAGCGAATGAAGCAGCTCTGAATTAATCTCCAGTTTAGCAACATGTTCTTTTTATCCTCGGGAAGGATTAGATAGTGCCTTGGTGCTGACCTCTAAGCTCTACCTGCTGCTCCTCCAGGCAGCCCAAGGTTGATTTGCCTTGGATTTGAGGCAACTGCTGTCAAGAATATAAAGCTCAAGAGGTGAGTAACAGGCCTTCTCCTGAGATATTTTTTTCTCCCAGCTACCCTGTCAGCTTCTGCAGCTTTAAACCCAATGAAGGAATGAGTAATTTTTTTCTAATGATTGAGAGAAGGTAGATAAGAGGTAGGTCTTCAAATTAAGAATCCAAGACTTGATTGCAGCTCTTATCATATTTTTCCATTTTTTCCCCCTTCTTCCGAATAGAAAATAAATTGCTTCAATAAATTACATCTTTAATCTGCATAGGGGACCAGCAGGCTGGGCTCTCCTTTTAATATGTTCTATTGCAAGATAATCAACCCCTTCCTCTCACTGCATGGAGCAAACTAATAGATTTTAAACAATTCCATTATTTGATGATTTCTCCCATTATTAATACAAATTGCCTCCACTCACTTTCAATTAGAGCATTTTCATTTTCTAATAAATCCCAATCAGGTTTTCTCAAACACCACCTAAACATGGGGAGATTACTGCACTTCCCATTTAAACCAAGAACCCATCAAACTCACATGCCTGCCTCCCTCTGTTCCTCATGACCTCCCTTCTTCCAAACTCTTCTTCCATTTTCCCCTCCTCTCTGTTCATTTTCTTATTTTCTTCCCATACTGCTTTCTCCTAAATCTAATTCTATGTCCCTGTCTCTGGTGGTGAAGTCAGTAAGGCCACCTACTAACACTATCGATTTGTGTTCTCCCCTGTTTCTCTGCCTGCATTCTCAAGAATAACACTGCTCACGACTGGTACAGATCCCCCCTCCACAAGGCCTCCTTTCTCTGTCCTAATGTATGAAAATGAGGAACTCTACTAACCTTCAGGTGAGGGTTGCCTCTGTCCCAATGGCAGCTCTGCCTGCAACATCGGCTGCAGTTCCATGCCTGAATGTTTGTGATGCAACCGTGCAAAGGCACCTGCTGTCTGAAAGCAGAACTTCTGTGGTCATTCAAAATGGAAGGAGTATCTAATCTGAGGCTAGTTGCAAAAAGGGCTGCAGGAGATTCTCTTGCCACTGTAACCATGACTCTGTTGATCGTGCCCAGCTGCCTGCTCTCCTGCATGGGCTTTTGGCCAGACACCTTGGCTCTGGAGGTTTTCACTCACCTTTTTGAGTTGCTAACCACAGAGGTTAGCCCAGCCTTGAACACTGATGTGCTGTTGCTAGACACCACGCTTATTTCTTTGTTGGCTGTCTCCAGCAGCACCAAGAGACCACCATTCAAAGGAGGCAGGGAGGAGCTCAGTGCATGCAATAGCACCCCATCCACAAGGCTGGGACCCTGGGGGTAGTGGAGGGAGAGGCAGCATCACCACCATGGTCTTAAAGCTGAAAAGCTAAAGGAGAAGCATGTGGTTTGCCCTACAGGTCTATGACAGAGCCAAGATCTCCCAAATCCCACAGGGCTGTGATGCTGCTTAATGGGAAGATCTTTTGTTGTTGGTGTTGTTGGAGGTGAGGATTGTGGTGTTTGAGGTTTTCAGGGTGCAGTGGGGGTGTGCTGTGTAAAGGCCCTGAGACAAACATAAAGGACACTAAGTGTCTGTGTGAAAGAGGCTTGAGAGGGTGCACCAAGACATAACGACACAGTAAAAATATAAGAATGGCTGTCTCAGGGTGGATCATGCTTAAAAATATATAAATATAAAATATTATCCCTAAAATGGAGCACCATCTTTTCAGAGGACACCAACTGTCGTAAAAAGCAACACCAGCTCTCTTATTGCTATCAGTCCAAGTACATTCACTAAATGCTTAGAGCAGACAGGAATGGCATTCATCTCATTTTTTAATGTACCTGCTTCTGGGGTGCAACCTGATGCTTTATTTGCTTCTGCAGTGCCACAGCATGTCTGTGTGATAGGGAGAGAGATGAAGGAGGATTCTTGAAAAGGTACGATTGATTCAGTGTGGAGGATGTTTGCGCTGCAAGCTAGGGGTGGTCTGGAGACCCCTTCTTTATTTAATGCTGTTGTAGCACAGTTACGCTTTCAGATGGGGCCACAACTGAATCCAACCCAGCAGCTGGACAAGACTGGGTGAGGAACAATGTGCACACCCAGTACGCTAGCAGTTCTCCCTCAGTATAACACCTGGATGCTCTTAGGTGATTACCGCCAGCTTCAGAAAGTTACCAAAGGAGTCCCAGCTGCTTACCCCAAGAGACAAGGACACAAACAGGCCATAGGTGTCTTCCTTTGACCCATCTTTTTTACTGCTGCTGCCTGTCCTCCTAAGAGTTAGGACAGTGGAAATTGTCAGCTGCTATGGCAACACTGCCTTGTCTGGCAAGGAGCAAGGAAGGATGAGAGTGAGGGCAGGGACGGGAAAGGGTGTGGGGATAGATGATCTTCACAGCCTGGTTCAAGGTAATAAATATGCAGAGGTCATTAACCTTCACCATCCTTCCTCACTGCAGGCCCTGCATGGAGGAGGAGGGACTGCTGTGGGGTGAACAGGTGTAAGGATGGGAAAGCTGGGTTCCTACACATCGTTGGGCTGGCCATAAAGTGACATGCATGGGCTTCATCTCCTTCTGCACTCTGGCCACATTGCTTGCAGTGTGTGCCACACAGCATCCCCCTCCCACTGGCTCACACCTCCATATTACCTCTCAGCCTGCTGGGCAACACACTGCTGTTGGCCACCTACAGACATTCTCCAGGAGTGTCATTTTCCCTGCTCCTCCTTGACATGCACAGACACATCTCTGCTCCCACTCGGAGGCAGGTTTGCAATGCACTGACCCATCCTGCAGCTGCAGAGCTGTGCTTCCTTATCCTGATGTAAACTCCACCTGTGCCTGTGATCCTAGACACGTGCACACACACCTTACGTGCACACAGAAAGCACAGCCATGCACACACACTCCCAGGCTTGGCCTCAGCCATGTAGGTTTGCATACACTGCCGCAGCAAACTTTCCTCCTCTACTCCCAAGCAAATTTGCTCAAAGCATCTGAGTTTCCCAGCATACACACATCCTCCTCTCCGCCCTGATACTCCCTCCTGCCACGCCAGCCAGCACCAGCCACCCACGCAAAAACACACGCATGCACATCGAGAGCAACGGCAGAGCCCTCAGTGAGCTGCTGGAGCAGAACAGATGGCTTAGCAACCAAAAAAACAGTCATTCGCTCCACAAGTTTCTTCCTCAATGTTCTGTTTGTTTTCAGAACACGTTCATCACCAGAATAAAATCCAGGCAAGATGGGCTGATATAAACACCCCAGCCTCGATTCCATGAGGTGTGAAGTCCCACCTGCTTTTTGCACCCTTTTTTTCACTGATCCCAACTAGCTCATCCTGCGGCATACTCCATATACACCCCTACACCCCCCTTTCCCCACCTGCAGATCCCCTCACCCCTTGTTGGCATACAGATTAACTTCATCTTCCCTGGGAGATAATACCCCCACAACTTGTCTCATCCTTGTCCTTAGCTGGCAGGCATCCTCCATACTTTCCAATACATGTTTTTCCATTTCATGTGTGCAGTTGACCCAGATGAGCACTTTGTCTCTCTCATCTTGTGCTGGAGTCGTCTCCCTGAAAAGTGTTTGCTAAAGGTTTGAGGAAGCTGCATGGTGGATGGGGAAACTGCCAGGTCTGAGGCACTGGACATAGGACCCGTCGGGTAGCACGTGCTGCTAAAAAGAAGGGTTGGGGGTATGTTGCAGCTCCTTCTCTTCTACAGTGAATTCCTGACTGGGATTTGGGATAGCAGATAAAGAAGGATTCATATGAGTGAGGGGAAACTGTCTGTCACAGGCAGGAAGGAAGCTGGCATAACCTTGTGATCCAGGGCATCACAGCCAAGTGGGAGCTATATCCATTCCTGTACACACAGGTCAATTATCAGAGCTGTCTTTATCCAGGACCTATGGCAAGGGAAGGGGGAGTCTTAAACCCTGCCCCGCCACAGGTCTCTGCCCTCTGTGGGAGTTGGAGGTTCCCTGTACTTGCCATTCATTAGCAACAGAGCAATCCTGTCCAGAGGGTTCTGGGTCAAGCTGAGCTGCAGCAGAAGGCAGGTCTTTGACTCCCTCTAGTGATACAACTGGAACAGGGCCTCACAGACCCACTTTCCCCCCCCCATATTTCACCAAAATCCAGGGTTGGGTGCTCTAGATGCAGCATCCAACCTCCCCTGCCAGCTGAAACCAGGCTATTTATACGAGCAAGCCAATTAATAGCTCTTATGTTTATTCCCACATTGACACTTAATGATGATGCCTCCTGGGAGAGCTCACCAGATGCATGGGGCGGGAGAGGAAAAGCCCCAGGAAGGCAAACAGCTGGCTCCAGCGCAGTAGGAAGAGAGGAGAGCTGGGTTTGGTTGGGGTCACTCTATGCCTTCTGGAGAACTTGTCTCAAACCTTGCTTCCCCCCTGACCTTAAATGGGACTGTCTGTCCTCACAATGTTCTCCACTGTGAAGGAACTGCACATCTCTGTTTCATCACTGAGGACAGGCCCACAGTCCCAGAGAGCTGCCAATTAAGAGCCATGCCATGCACAAGCTGCCTTTGTATTTCTAGCAGTGGCTGAGGTAGTGCCCTCCCTGCACGCTGTCTCTCCCTACTCCCCTCCCCAGGAAGAAAAGAAAACATGAAAAGCTTCTGCAAGATGAAAAAGAATTTTTTAAAAGAAAGGCTAGATGAAGAGGTAATTGACAAACACAGTCAGTGTGAGGAGAGGCAGGGAGAGGGGTGGGGAGCCCATGGCTATGGAAAGGCAAAGGGTTGTGTCAATAATTTATGAGGAGGAAGTGCTCCTGTGCTCTGGAGGCTGGTGTTCTCCGCCAGTGATAAACAGCTATCAGGCCAGGGCAGCAGGCAGGGGAGGGTCTCAGAGCATAGCTTGCTTCATATCAAAAACATGGTCCAGGCAGGCAGGGAGCATGATGAGATGTGGAACTGGGCAAAGACGGGATGGAAAAGTTGAAAAGAGAAACTGGTCCTTTCTGGCAGATGAACGGGGGCTAAGGAGTGCAAAAGACACAAGGTAGGGTCTCCTAACCCTAAAGAAAAGTTGTGCTCCCACATAATTATGCTAGGTCATGCTTAGCTCTAAGCCATCTTTGTTATACTTAGGGGATCATCTTACTGTCCCACTTGCACTAAATTAAGGTATCCATGCTGTGTCCCACTTATAGAACAGAAGTTTTAGTATGAAGGCAGGGGACAGGGCCCCTCCTGTCTGCAAACGTGCTCGATGTGTTTGTGCATTACCAGCCTCTGCTGAAGGCTCAAGCTTGTCTCTTCTATGAGACTCAGTTGTGCTCCTGCAAAGGCTCCATCTAGACTGGGCTGCAAAGACAGGCTGCAGCATACCTTGGTATTCTCAACCTGTTCTGATGAAACCCGGGAGACTGCAGCATGCCATGGCTCCCTGCCCACCTGCATCCCTGCACTGCCACATCAGGCAGGCAAGATAATGTGGTCTTACTGCACATGGGCTTAGCACAGGACAGGGGTACCTGGCAGAGCAGTGACCATAGGTAGCTGAGAAGTGTTCTGGAGTGCTGAAGCTCAAATGTAGCCTAAAGGAGCTTTTTCTTTGTCCCCAAGGGCTCTTCCAGGGGAGGAAGGCACAAGCGCCAGCCTTGTCACCACCATGAAATTGTGAGCAGTTGTGCTACGCAGCACAGCAACAACTGTGAATTCCCAAGGGGAGTCACAGATTCATTGTACTGTAATGTATCTGGGTCAAAACAGGGCAGGCAAGGAAAAGTGACAGGACAAGGAGAGCTAAATCCTTCCTCCCAGACTGCCTCCCCTGTGAGCAAGAACAAGCACCCACAATGTCAAGCAGGCTAATGTCATGACCTGATGCTGGACTCATCCGTGGCTTTTGCTAAAGATGAGATGTGTTGCCCTTGCCCCAGCACTTGCTGAGTAGACAGGGTCCCACTGGGCTGCTGCTGCACCAGCACTGCAGTAGCTCTGCCTGTCTCCTCCTTTGAGTTGCAGCAGCCCTTGTGGGTCTGCAGCTGAGACCAGGGCAGGGAGGGAAGGCCACAGCCCAGGGAGCCTCTTGTGGATCACTGCCAGCTCTGCCATGCCAGGGTAGGGCAGGGCAGCCAGAGACCATGGAATTGCACAGCAACAGATAGGCTTGGCCCAGGCGCCAAGAACAGGAGAAGAGAAAAAAGACAGCCTCATTTCATGTGCAGGGCATTGCTTCCTTCCCTCTGCCTCCCATGCTTTTAGCTGACATGCCTTGAGACCTCCTTCCTTCCTTCCTTCCTTCCTTCCTTCCTTCCTTCCTTCCCTCCCCTCCAGTTCCAGCATCCCTTCTCATACTTCCAGGAGATGACTGTCTCCTCTGGTTTTTTTTCTCAGCTTCTTGTTTCTCTCAAAGCACTGACAAGGGGCTGTTTCTCCACACTGGATAACCCTTTTCCAAAAAAATGGTACTGGCCATGTGTTATTGCCCCTACAGTCCCCAGACACTAACCACAATGTCACCATGTTGCTGAGTATCCTCACCAGCTGCCAGGCTGAAAGACCAGGGGAGAAGCAGGCGTTCCCTTGCAAAGTCAGTAGGTGCCCAAGATGCCAGAAAAGGCTCCTGATCCTTTCACGTCTGGTCCCTGCACAATCCACCATACATCCCTCTCATCTAGAAACAACCGAAATTTCCCCTTGCCTCCTGCTTACCCCCAGCATTCTCCCCCGGCCTCCCAACCCTGCTTGTTCCCACCAGTGCAGCATGGTCACCTCCCTCCTCCATCACTGTGGAAGATGCCAGCAGGCTGTGAGAGCAGGTCTGGGGAAAGAAGGTTTCATTTCCTGGTGAAGCCGGTCAAGGTTTGACACAGCAGATCAACCTTGGGCCTTCTGTGTGTTTCACCCACCCTTACTCTCATGCTTTTCCTCTTTACAGGCTTGACTACAGACATCACCTGCTGTGGTACACAGCTGGTATTTCTACTGCTACCAGGCCATCTTCATTTTTGTTACCTTTTCCTCCTCAATGTCCCCATAAGCAAAAATTTATTATCGCAGGAGGCCATTATGGATAAATGATGTCCTGGCAGCTCTGTTTACCGGGGGATGGGGAAGAAGCAGGAGCCTGTGTTTGTGGAGGTGGGGGAGGCTGGATCTATGCTCCAGCTGACAGCGACATTCATCCACGGAACTGTGCAGGGCCTAATTAACATGCAATGATGCTGGCCATGGCAGGTAGTGCCATGGCAGGACGTCAGCAGGGAGGCAAACAGACCAGGAATGGAAAGAGGAGAGAGCAGAGAGCTAAGTGGAAGAAGAGGGAGGGCAGGAGAGGAGGGAACAGGGAAGGAAGGCAGTGCGGTAAGGGCAGCCCACTGCTTCTCAATCACCCTGCGGGTGCTGCATCCCCCTGGATTAGCTAACAACTTCCTAATTGCAGCGACTTTTTGTTTTTCACCTGGCTGCTTGAAATGGCAGCCCTTTCAGCAATGTTAATAATGTCTTCAAAGCCCACAGCAGCAGCCAGACCCCATGAGGGGTGGTTAGAGATGCAGGGGCATGGGGTGGGGAGCGGAGTGGAGCACACAAGGATTTTTTATTCTTTCAGATGAATTCAGGACTCAGGTTTTTGGTTGACACAAAATAAACAACGCCGTTCCAGGTCTGGGGAGGCAGGCCTTGGCATCCATGGGCACATGCATGGCTGAAGGTGAAAGGATGGGGACGAGGAGTGTGGAAGGGGAATGGAGCCATGTACATGGGCTTACAGAGGTGGCAGGAGGTTTTGGTGTGAGAAGGCCAATCAGCCCATTTCATACAGTTGAGTGAGTAGGTGACAAAAAGCATGATGTAGCAGAGGGAGATGCAATGTCATACAACAGAAAACAAGCTTACTTCCAGTGACTGGATGGTGGGGTGGAAAAGACTTTGTGATGTGCCTATGCATGTTGGTTCCCTGTGTGCACCCTGTTTTGTGCTCACATGCCATGTGCCCCTACACATACAGATCTGTCATTGTCCACGTGCTCAGGCGAAGTGTGTGTGTGTGTGTGTGTGTGTGTGCATGTCCTCCCACCCTGTGTGCCCAGTTGCTCAGTGTGAACCTATGAAAGTCGAAGTGTCAGCTTGGATTTGTGCCTGCAAGGTGCTAGCCCAGGCTGCCATTGCACAGTTGTGCAGCTAAGTATGCGTGTGTGTGTGTGTGTGTGTGTGTGTGTATGCCGTTTCCCTTCTGTACCAGCTGAGTGCCCAAGGAGCTGCAGGGCATATGATGTCTGGACAGCAGCTTGGTGCTCATGGATGCTGTGAATGATACAGGCTAGCTGCGGCAGTTCTCAGCAGCTCAGGAGAAGGCTCTTAACACGCACAGACAGCTGGTGCTGGGGGCAGCTGGCAAGGGGCTGAAAGCCAATCCATTGTGACAGCTGCTCTGCCAGGGGTGGTTGGGGGCTTCTCTCTTCTTGTTTTTACCACAAACTGGTTACCTAGTGTGAGGCTAACAGGGCCACTGCTAAATCTGACAGAAACGGGATCTAAGGGGACAAGCACAGAGTGCATTAAGCAGAAGAGCATCAGGAAAGCAAAGCATTCAAGAGCTGCATGCTTCTTGGTTCATGTGCTACTGATACACACTCCTCTCATGCTTGCTGCTTTTTTCAGAGTGCCTCTTCCTTTCTGTTCCATTGCTCCTCCTCTTCCTCCCCACGTCTACCACATCCTTCTTGCCTTTTCCCAAGCATCTTCCCTCCATGGCACCATTGAGCACCCAGTCAGGATACTGTGAAAGTTGAAGCTTCTGGTGTGGCTGGGACTGGCCCTTTGGATATCTTTTGGCAAAGAAATCTGAGAGGTAATTACAGTCAACCCCTACTGTTGCCACACTTTGTTCAGCATCCTTGGCCTTAGCCACTCTGGGAGCCCCGGAGCCAGGCAGGTTGCCAGCTATCACAGAAAACTGCTGGGTTTCTGCTTCCCCACAGGCTCCTGACAGCACTGGTGAGCCTCATGCTATGAGTAAGGGAAAAAACAGTAACAGCTCTGAGCCTATTGAAGAAATCCAAAGGGGCTGTGATGCTTCAGTATAAAGTTTGCCCTTGTGGATAGGTACAGGTAATAGGGAGGAGGGGTTGAGAGCAAGCACAGAAAACCTAGTGCTCTGGATTACTCTTGAAAACCATTCTAAGTCTACTCTGAGTCTTTCCAGCCCCTTCATGCCCCATGCTGATCCCTTCTCTGCAGCTTCCCTCTTTTCTTTCAGTCCACTGCAGGAATGTTGGTCCTTTGTCCAGTCTCACAAACCAGCTGGAAAGCTAGTATGGATCAAATTTTCTAGTGCCATAAAGATTGGGAAGAAAAGAAAAAGAGCACAAAACCTGACTTGGCAGAGAAAGCAGCTTTGTTGCACATCACCCCATAAATCTCATGCCTGACAGAGTTTCTAATGCTGGAGTCACTTAAAACCATGGCATCGTATTGGGTTAAATTGATGAATGGCACAGAGAGAGGGGACAGCCTAAAGCACTGAACAAGGACCCTGTTGATGGCAGGTGTCCCACTCTTGCTCACATTCTGCTCCCTCTCTCCACTAATGCATCCTCATCTCTTTAAACAGAAAGTAAGTGTTCTCCAGGTTACTGCCTGAAATGTTCAGAGACACTCTTCAGGGAGACTTGGAAGCAGCAACACTTGGCTTGGAAACTCTTCAGTCAGAAGAAGACAAAAGAAGGGAAAGGACAATGAGGTTCAGAGCATTCACACATGAAGGGTTGTGCTTCCTCCATTGTCAGTGGCACTAACAACAGCCTATCAAGTTGTTGGAGAAGCTCAATGCCAAGCCAGACTTGGCCAGAAGAATAATGAGTATAGCAGTTCTCAGAAAAGGCCACCTTTAAAATGAATGAAGATAAGTCCAGGGCAAGAACCTTCTCTCCTCCAGGAGAGAGGAGGGGACTCCTGGGGCAGCACAGTGGAGACCAGGGGAGATCCTTCCAAGGTAGAGCTCTGACCTCACTGCAGCTAGTGCTGGAGGTCACATCACTGGGTTCAGGCTAACGCTTTCTTAGAGCCTTTCTTTGGCTCCATGGTTTCATCTTTTCTCATCCCTGTTTGCTGATGTAAAAGAGAAAGGGTTTCTGAAGTTATCTGCCTGGATTGGTCTTATTTCCTATTCTGTAGTGATCTAAGTACAAAGCAATGGCAGAACATCCCATAGTCTTGTGATAATACATTTTTTACTTCCATTCTGGAATCATATCCTTTGACATTCAGTGTCTATCCTGTTACCTGTGTCTGCACGATACTAAGCATGAGAAGTGTGAGTTGCCTCACCCCCACTGTTACTTTGACCCTATCTCTTCCACTCCTTCCCCCTGCCTCATCCTCCTTTCCTTGGAACCCCAGAACCCTGTCCCCTGCTCTACCACTGCTCCTCAATGGCTGTCTTCCCCCTTTATCTTCCATTCCCAACCTTCTCAGGTTCCCCTGCCAGACACTGTAGTTTTCCCAGTTTGTTCTCACTGTTGTTTTTTTTTTCCTCTTGATGTTCCCCGGGGAAATCTCCTTTTGTTCTTTGCACTGGTTTTCCTGCAGGTGCAGGACTTATTAAGTACCAAGTTTACTCGTTGTCAAGTTTTCTTCCTTACCTCTTCTGGGCATGTGTTGGCTGGGGACACAGGCTCCTTGGGGGCACCCAGCTGTGGGGTGAGTATATCCAGCCCCTGCAGATCTCAGCCCAAGCAGTCAGGAAGAACATAGGGATAGCAGCCAGGCCAAGCTTTAACTGAGGATTGAGTCAAAGTACATCTACCCAAGAACTGCTGGAAAAGCCGCATGCCTAGTTTAGATAGCTGTGACCTGCATAGGTGAACACACCTTTGGCATTCTGTACTTCTGCAGTAAGCAGGTGCAAGTTCTTTTGTGTAAGAGTAGCCTTGGAGCGTGGGAGCACAGGGAGTCTAGAGGTTTTGGAGCCCTGCTTGATAATTGCCATGCTTTTCAAGTTAATTGTGGTTCACCAGTTTTGGTGTGTGCAGATGGAATCCCTCATCACCCCTCAGCCTCCAGTGCCCCAGTATGTGTGATGCAGTCACCTGCTCTTCAGTTTGCATCATGATAACACTCTGCGTCTTTCATATTTTTCAGGTATAACCTTCTCTCGAGTATCAGGGAGTTGGGGTAAGGATGCAGGGTGACAGGTGAACTTCGTATGTGGAATTAAAAAAAAATTCATGTTGCTACCATGTAAAATCTTTGGAAATGAGGTGATCAAGGAGAAACCTGTAAATCAAATGCCCCCTTCAGAGTTACAGAGGGAAGCCCGCTGTGATTTAGGTATCCAGGTCCCAACATGGCCACCAGTCCTCTCTCCTTTAGTTTCCAGCCTCCTACTAAGCCTTGTCCTGTGCAACAGAAGCTCTGGGTGGCCAATCCTGCTTCCTCTTATGCTCTCTGGGGACAACACAAAGTCAGAGTTCAGCATCTTTACCATGTAGATCCCACAACTGCTGCTCTGCACAGCCACTGGGATGCAAACACGAGGGTGGTAGGGAGACCCCTAATGTGTTGGGGGGGGGGGAGCACTGGAATATAACTTGCACCGCAGGTGCCTCAAGGGAGGTCTGCTGAAATAAAGGCAACAGGGAACATCTAAGACTCCTAGAGAGCTCACAATAGGTAGGCTAAATAGAGCACAGAGGTGTGCTAGATACCAAAAGGCAGAGCGAGGAGAACTGGAGCAGTGAGGGAGGTAGAAGGGGTGTCTGGGGAGGGCACCTTCCCTGCTTGGCTGCTGGAAGATGCAGTGATGTCAGCCCTCCTACAAAGGGACCTGATGACAGGGTAATTTCATCTGTGTCATTTTCTAAATGCTGGTTGTGCTGATGAGCAGGGCTGCTGCAATGATCTTACCCTCTGGAGAGAGTGCACGTGGGGCCAGGCAGGGGAAAGGCAGGTAGGAGCATGGTTTGGGACAGGAGGAAGAGAAAGTGAGTTTGAAATGTTGCTAACTTCAATCTCCTCTGCTTGGGTGGCGGCTTTGAGGGGTGGAGGAACAGGCAGAGGCAGAGCCACGATGCCATGCATGGTCCCTGCAGGTAGTGAGATCAGCAGATCTGTTGTCAACCAAATGTCTCCCTCTCAGAGCTGGGACTGCTTCCTGAGGCAAAGGAAGCCTTCCCATACAGGGATAAACCATCTGTGACAAATGTCTGCCACTATGCCATGTTCCATCTTCTCTGAAAGCTTCCAAGCTCCCCAGCTTTCCTATGTTGTTGGTCCCCAGTGTCATCCCTTTTGCTCTGTTTTTGCTGGATATTCTCCCTCCCTCATGCATCAGCATGAGCCCCACCTGATCCTTAAGTAGAAAGGGACTCCTAGAGTCTCCTGATGCATCGTTTGCACTGCCCAAGGGCTCCTTAGATGGCTTTCCGCTTCCTGATGTGCAGAGAGCAGGGTGGGAACACTGCCTCAGTGTGTGCATCAGGGAGTTGCTGTAAGGGACAGGCCAGGAGCCCTAGCTTGCAGGGGTCATGTGGGAATGCTACCTGAGAGGGGTGGATGGGGAGAGACTGCAAGCGGTTGGCCCCATGCAGGGCCCCGCCCCAGCTCCCCACAGCTGCCACATTTGACCTACACGTACTGCAGTGTGTGGGACTCAGTCCTTCCAAGTCGGTGCCTCCCCACCCCCTTTGGCTGTGTGTAATCGGCGCTGTGTTCAGATGGCACAACCTTTTTCATTCCTCTTCGTCTCAAGGCTCTGCCTGCCTCTACCATTCACCATCCCAATTCTGACGAAGAGAGAGGCAGGGCAGGAAGACACCACCCCCCTTCCCAGAACCAAGATCATTTTCCCTGTCGACTGCAAGCACATTTGGCTTCCACCTCTCTTGCCCTCTCTCTCCTCCACTCCTTTTCTGTGTGCTACATTTTCCCTTCTAATGAGGGCAACACCTGCTTCCCAGCCTCATTTGAATCCCTGAGCATCTTCCTTAGCGAGTGCAGCAGGAGCTTGGTGAAGGGATGGAAGGGCAGGTAGCCACAGTGAAGGATGGGTTGCCCATCCAGATGTTGAGTACGAAGGGTGAACCACTGCAACAGCTCCTTTGGCTACGGGTGGGACTAGGGCTGCTTGTGCAGAAAACTTGCAGAATTCTGGCCCCAAATCCCTGGGTGTTTGGAATCTAATGCTCAGGTTGTCATATTAACCCTCCAGAGGTTATTTCATAGTCTGTGCACTTCAAAAGCCCACAGAAGCATAGGCCTGCCCAGCCTATTTAATGTGGGCAACACAGATTTAGTACACATGCCCCATCTGCACTTCTTAAGGCTTCTCTGGGGGATCCTTTGCTCCTCCAATTACCTAGACAGCCAGCCCAAGCAAGGGACACCCAATGTGTCAGCTTCTAGCTGTGTAGGGCAGGCTTTTTTGGGGGAGCTGTGAACAAGAATGTGGGGAGCCACTCCTGCCTGTTGGCGATCCCTGGGAGCCTAGCCTATGACTTCTTCACTGCAAGGCAAGGCAAAAGGCTGAGCATTTGTGAAAGTGGGCCCTTGTACCAGAAAGCCTGGACATAGACAGCTTTGCTCTGAAGCAGAAACCCCATCTTTTCACTGCGCAGACTTGGATGTTCCAGCAGCCTGGCTAAACCTGGTGACTTGCTAATTGGGAGCACAGGGAGAGGGGCTGAGATGTGTCAGGGAAAGATGGAGTGACTGAGAGAGCAGACATCAGCAGCAGCATGGGGGGACGGTCGTAGGGGGAGAGGAAGATTGCATGGGAAGGGTGAAGAATGGCAGAGGCTGAGGAGGAGGAGGGGCTGAGTGAAGCAGAGCATTTGGGAGAGCGGATGAGCACACGTCAGAGCTGCAGGGACTCAGGGATGGTGTCACAGGCAAGGCTGAAATATAAATGGAAATTCTCACTGAGCTGGATCGATGCCATATTGGTGAATGAAAAAAGGGAGGCTGAAGGAGTGAAGGAAAACAACACAGCCAGGGCAGCCCATCCAGCACCTTCCCAGGCACCCTCAGCCGTGTTGTCTCACCCCAGCAGCGGAGGCTGCCAAGCAGAGGGCTAGGCAGTCAACAAACTGGACTGGGAGAGGGGCACTAAGTCATTAGTTTGTCATTAGTAAACCAATAAGGAAAATGAGCAAAGACACACAGCCTTTTTTTTGTTTGTTTCTGTCTTGCCTCTTCCCCTATCCCACCTCCCCAGCTTCCTCCCTGGTCCCTGTGTGGACAGCTCTGGTACCCATGGCAATCAGCTAGTTCTCCTTTCCCCAGCTACCCCCCAGCCTCTGCCTCCTATAGGGTCTGCTTTGTGCACTGGCACTTCTCATTAGGACTCCAGGAATCCATCAGACTTGGGGTTCTTACAGCCCCAGGTGCTAATGCACAAATGTATTCCTTAACAACATAGCTCGTCACTCCTTCCATCTGGTCCTAGAGTGGCGGGAGAGACTTGCCCTGATTAAGTGTGCTGCTCTTGGAAAAGCTGAGCAGTACCTGTCTAGCAGCTACAGGCAGTCAGGCTAGGCTAAGGTGAGAGGGAGGTAGGGGAGCAAAGGGCATGATCTCTTAAATCAAGGGAACTATGGTCTCCCTTGCAGGACAGGCTGGTCTCTAACTCCCCTAGCTTTTGCCCCTGATGCTTCCTCATGGCTATGTTTCATTTAATTCTATTTTCTGCTTGGCCACAGCTCCACACACTGCACGCCAGCCCAAGTCCCAGTTACCTCTAGCTCAAATCAGATCTGCCTTCATCTACCTCCTTTAGCCATGCTGCTTTCTTCTCTCAAATTCTTCTTTCTCTTTACCTGACACCTTTCTTCTTCTCCCACCTCTCTGTACACTGAATTTCATGGCACTGGAGAGGAGCCTTAGAAAAGTCAAGGTGGAGCAGTGCAAATTAGCCCCAAGGTCTGCCCTTTCCTACCATCTGTCTTTACCCACTCCTTATTCCCCTGTGTACCAGGAAGAAAGCTTCCTCCAGAGTACAGGGGAATGTCTTCTCAGACAGAAATAAAAGTACTGAGATATAAGTGCTGCCATGCCATTGTGGCCTGCAGGTTGGAGACCCCAGGGACTGATCTACCAAGAACAATAAGACAGATGGGTGGATCAGTGGCCCCTTTCAATCTGGATCTGCTGTGGTCTCTTAATGCCACAGTCCTGACTCTTCTTGTTCACCAACAGCAAGATGGTGAATCTCTGGCTTTGAAAGCCCCAGAGCCTAAAAGCAAAAGGGATGCCCCTATGGGAGGAAGAAGAGCACTTTACTGCAGCAAATTTATTCACACTGAGAACTTTGTGCCTTTCTGGGCTACACGGATAGAGAAGCAAGCAGAAGTATTTCCATTTGATGATGTTGAGGCTTGCTGTGGTATACCACCAAACCTAGATCCCCTGTCTGACACTGATGCCTGACAGAAGTTCTCTCTAGGGAGGGAGGAGCATCAGAGAGTCCCTGTGTCACCAACTTGACTGCTTTTGTGAGCATCACTGTGCCATGAGACACAGAGGGTTCCCACTTTGTGTAAACAGCACTGACTCAGCTCCTGCAATGTAGAAGGAAGGATCATGCTACATAAAGCCTTTCCTTAGAGAGAGCGATCATGAGCTCTGTGGAAGGGTAACCCTGACAAAGTCTGTCCAACGAACACAAACCAGACTCACTTACTGTCCATATCAGAACTACTCAAGCAAGTACTAAAAGGTTGCTGGTGCTCTGTAGAAGGGATGTCACCTGCATGGTGACATCTTAGCAGGCCCATGGTCACACAGTCTGCATGGAGCAAGGCCTGTCCGAATGCTTGCTTCAACGTGGTGTACCAGCAACACCAAAGCGGGGCTCTGCCTAAGCACATTGTGGGTACGTTAAGTTAGAGCCAGCAATATGGACAGACATGGCCTGCTCTGCACCTTGCAGTGCAGTCAAACCTCTATGTGGCTCTACCAGTAAAACTTCTTTCCCCCTCAACTTGAAGGTCAAACCCGTTTTCCCCAGGAGGCCAGAGCTCAGGAAACACTTTGATCGTTTGGACCAAATCTGCCCCGAGGAAAAGATTTCTCATTTGCCACAAAACTGTTCAGCATCTTTGTCATCCCCCTTTCACCCTCCCATCCTGTGAAGTGAAAGAACATCTCCCTACCCTGCAAGGCACCCTCCCACCCCTCATCCTGCCTGCCATCGGTCCTCATGAACATCACAGCCAGTTTCTGTGCCACTGGAGCAGTTTGTTTCTCTCTTGATTTTTCACAAGTGATTATCAAAGTCAGAATGTGTCACCCACAGAATGAAAGGAAAATTAACCTTCAATCACAGATGCAGATCTACCTGCTGAGAAAGAAGAGGGTAGGAGGGAAGAGAGAGACAGGCAAGGGCAGGGAAAAGCAAGGAGAAAAAGGACATGTGAAACAATGAGAAGAAACCACGAACAAAGTGAGCAAGAATGAAGACAGGAAACATGGCAGGGCACAGAGAGTAAAGAGGCTGCGATAAGGAGACTAAGTGAGGCAGAGCAACTAAACCCCACAAGGTAAAAGATAAAAAATGAAGAAAAGAAAAGATAAAAAGATGAAAAATGAAGGGGCAGGGTAGGTGAGATCACTGCATCTGGAGATGGAGCAGTGAGATTTCCTCATTCTCCTTCCCATCCCATCTCCTACCTAATCCAAACCCACTACCCTAATCTTTTCTGACTCCCAGCAGGACTGGTCCCTCTTTGGTGCTGTGAGGTGATTCTGCCTGCCCTTGAGCATGTGCAGGGGCAAGGTAGCCACTGCTGTCTGGCTCTTCACAATGCCTTGTCCCCATCACTGCCTTAAAGCGTGCCCACACACACACACTTGCACACAGTTATTCATGTCTCTCAGATGGGAAGGTGGTTATCACACATCCTCTTAGTCATCACTTAGCAAAGCTAAACAAATTTAGTGCTTAATCTTCCCTCATCAGTCAGGCCTTCCTTTGCCCCTCTATCTGCTGCTCGGCCCTGAATCTTCTCCATTTTCTCTCCATTTCAGTTAATAAGCTGCCCAGCCAAGCCGAGCCCTCCAGAGAGGGGGTCAGCAGCTCCCTATTCCATGACTTGATGCTTCCTTAAGGACAACCCTTTCCCTCTCTATTCTCCCTACTCCACTCCACCTCCTCCAAATAACAGCTATGGATATTTTTTTTTGTAATCTTCTTTACCCTTCCCTTATCTACCACCCTTGCTAAGCCTAGCAATTTGCTTCCGGATCTCTCAATGGCTATTCTCCTTTAAAGAATATGTTATCGGTGTCAGATGAAGAGGGGACAATTTTGAGTTCTTGAGACATGTATAAAAGTATATATGCTTCTCTAAAATAAAAGGAAAATAGTGATTGAGAAAAGTTTGACAATAAGAAGCCCATATACAAACACAGCTCAAAGAAAAAAAACCATCAAGTATTCCAATTATCATTTAAAATTCATTGTGATAACCATATCTCAGTTGCATGAACCCGAAGACCTTCCATTATACCACATTATTTGTGGTGTCACATGCTTCCTAAGATGATTATCCATCTATGCCTTCCAGTAGCTTCCACAGATCTGGGTTATTTTTAGAGCAGTGCTACCAAACCCCTCCAAGTGGTCCAGGCTGCAGCCCTGAAGCACCAAACCCCAGCAGTGCCTTCCCTGTTGATTGACTGACCACGTACCCACAACATAGTCAGATCTGGCTTTCTTACAGCCTGTATGGCTTTCTTACAGCCTGTATGTGCCCAAAGTGAGCTGACAGACAGCGGCAGCAGGATGAGGCAGCTCCCTGTACACCTTGCCTCCAAAGCTGTAATGGGACCAGGGTTTGTCAGGTATCCCAGAGAAACAGTGAAAGATGTGGAAAGAATCTACTCACTCATTCTGCTGCATTAGCAATATAAGTCACTTCAGAGAGCTCCAGCACACAAGCACAGAGAGATGCTGGACTGTACAGTCATACACACATCCCCACTGAAAAGGCAGAGGGGAATCCAGGACAGGGCTGTACGTGTCTGACAGGGATGAATAAAAAAGATGCTGCAGGTTTAAGGATTGCTAGGGAGTCTGTATTTGCTTGTGGATAAGGATGGAGGATCTGACTGAATTTTGAAGAAGTTCTGCTACAAACTGATCGAATGTCCTTTAATCAGGTGGATTTAGCTGCCGCCTTTCTTTAAGAAGGTTCCAGGACAGAGTTAACCTCCTCTATGCAGCATTAGTGGTCATCACCTACACATAGGTATACACCACAGAGGTATGTGAGAGAAGAGCTGTATTTGAGAGAGGGCTAAAGAAAGCAGTGCAGTCTGATAAACGGATGAGATAACAGACAGGAAGTAAAAAAAAAAAAACAACAAAACTAACAGCCTAAAGAAAGGTTTTTGGGCAGCAAAGAAATTGCCTTCTAGTTTTTGTCTTATCAAAGTAGGGCTTTATACTTCCCTAGGAAACAGAGAGTATCCCCAGAGAACTTCCTAGATCAATCATTAATTTGTCTCCTTAAAAGAAAATGATATACAGTAGCTTGAACTTCAGCTAACAACTTGAATCAAAAACATGAAACACATTCTCTGGGCAAAAGTCTAGAGCAGGGATCCTGTAATGTATGCCTTCTCACCCCACGGTACATCTCCCATTAGGTTCACCTCTTCTCATTCTCAGCACTTAGCCCCAAGTGAATGGCGGGGGGGGGGGGGGGGGGGGGGGGGGGGGGGGGCTCTACTCTTTCTCCCCAGTAGCAGCATGTGTGTGCACAACAGGTCAGCAGTAGCCAGGGAGAAGACACAAGGCTGCCTATGTATCCATCCCTGTCTTTGGATGAGCAGAGGAAAGAAAAGAAGATTAATATTTGGACAGGATGGGAAGGAACTCACCTTGCCATTTGTCTGTACACTGACTTTCCCATCCTCTACCTCCTGCTTCACTGCAGCCAGAGGGATGTTTTCCCTGTTGACTTCAGAGGCAGCAGAAGCCAGCCACTAATTAGGATCCAGTATGACAAAGCACAGAGTAGCTTGACACTGCTAGACCACAGGTGCCTAGAGGCAAAGGAGGCAGCGCCTGCCCGAGGATCAGTTTCATTAAGATGAAGAACATCAAACAGCTTTCCCTGAACTGACATCCATCTGTCAAAGGAGCCTGCAAAGAAAGGCAGAGCTGACAGGGGCCCTAAGGAGAATCTCATTAGGATGGTTTTAGAAGGGTCTGTTGATGAGAGGGCTGTGGGGACTATCTTCTCCCTCCCATCAGGAATGGCTCGTGCCTGTCAGTTTGTTGTCTCCATTCTCAGAGGCTGATGGGGATGGACAGGTAATACTGGTGGAGGTCACGGGCATGGGAATGTGACCAAGGAGGAGGCACTGGACTGAGGAAGTAGTGGAGCAGGGAACCACAGAGCAAGTGCACAGAGGGAACATTTGAGGCACACATCGCTTTTTGACTCTGAAGAGAGAGAGCTGCTGAGAAGGGCAGACTACTGCAGCAAGCCCCCCAGGCAGTGCTGGGCTGCCCAAGGGGAATCTGGTGGGAGTGAGAATAGCATCTCACCTTGTGTAAACGTGCACACTATGCAGAATTGAATACAGACAGCTATCCTGCTTTTTGTTCATAAGATTTGGGCATAGCTTTCACTCCAGACACATTTGCACATCCCTAGAGGCTCATCAAGATCTCAACCCAGCTGAATTAACCCACAGCCCAGCCTTACAGGTAGGGATATGCTTCCTCTCTCGCGGGAGCAGTGATGAGGAAAGACTCCTTCACTCCACAGACAACAGCAATATGCACATTTGGATGCAAGAGGCATAACCCCAGGGACATATGGATCTCTGGGTCTGAGCTACAGCCACATGGCTCTAACACAGAACAGTGATTTCTGCAAGGCATAAAATCAGGCATTTATCTAGCACCATAACTCTCTCCTGAGGCACTCCTGCTGGTAAGTGTATTCAGATGCTTGCCCTACAGTACAATGAGAAGGCATGTGCTCAAATTCCCCAGCCAGCTCTGATTCAGTAATCACAACAAGTGTTCATTAGTGCCTGCAGGGACATCCTACTCATTAGGAGTGGTCAGCTGGGCATTACACTGTGCTCAAGTAGTTCACCAGTGTTTAGCCTCTAGAACTGACCTTGCAATTGATTGCTACACATGTTAGTGACATCATTCAGTGTCTCTAGAGGCTCACATGGGTGATATCATTGCCTTTTGTTAAAAGTTGTTACTCACAGTCTGTCGTTGTAGGATGAAAGCATAATGTTTTCATTTCCTTAGAAAGCTCATGCTGATGGTCTGTCTTCATGGTCATCCTCAGGGCTGCCACACATGACCTCTGCTTTGTCTAAAGCAAGAGTAAGAGATCTAAAGCCCATGGAATGGATATAGCCTGCAAGAGCTTGTGGGCCTGGGACGTATCACAGATGCTTGGTATGCCCAAAAGACCTGCACCTGGGCAACACAAGAGATATCCCTGGCACAGGCCAGTGTCTCTGCATATGTCATCACAATCTCAAATCAAAGATACAGCTCACAAACCATATTCCCAACCAGCACTGAAAGCCACATGATGTTCTCACTTTGTGTTATTGCTGTGCAGTGTTAAGGTATGTGTGAATTTGCAACTAGTTAAAAGGTGTTGGAAAGACCTGCTCTCTCCCCAGGAAAGAACAGGCTTATCAGTCCTGCACCAGGACTTTGCAGTGATGACATCACCCAGGCTTTGAAGTGCTCTGTCAGATGATGTCACATGGTACCTCTGAAAATCTGCAGTGCTGATACTGTCCCTGATTTTAAGGGTTAGCACAAATGATGTCAGTCAGAAGTGAGTCAGAGGCTCAAATACTGGTGTTCGGTGCAAGGTCACACACCTGTCTTCAGCTCCAGAACATCTCCTGCAGGTCCTGTGCGGTATTTGCCAGCACTGAGCAAATGTTTAGGGTAACCCAGGGCACCAAAAATTACTCTGAAAACCAGAATCTCACCCTTTAGGTCTCTGAGTGCCTGCAGCAACGGTGTCATCCCCCATCTCCAGAGCCTTACTGGGATGCCTTTCTTCCAGATTTTCCTCTCTTCTGAGGACAGCCACTCAAAGGTGAAGGGATGTTCCCAGCACCTGGTTCACGCTGCTGTCCCTTCAGCTGCCAGAGTAGAGCTGCATTTCATGGTGCATGAGCACTGCAGAAACCCTTGTTTTGCCACCACACTTACACTTTGCTCACCCTTGCAGGACTTGGAAAGGATCTGTCAGTGAGCCCTGACCAAAACTAAGGGGTCTCTGAGTACCAGATGACAGTCAATCCCCTCTGTAGAGGAAGCAGGAGCAGGATAGCTAATGCATTCAGGCCAAGCAGGTGCTGGGAAGGGGCACAATGTTCCCATCTCCCCAAGACTGAGAGTTTGTGGTGAGACAGGACTGGGTCCGGCCAGCTGCAGAATCTGGCTATGCTGCACTGGCCATTGGCTCTGCAGAGGGGCCTCCCACAAGCCAGAGGAAGGCCGTCTGCCTCCTGCTCCAGTTACAGGCAGCACAAACACAGCGGCAGCTGGATGGGCTGTGTGAGCAGGACAGCAGCTTCTGTCTGTCAGGTCTTTGGACTAGTCCTCTTCAGCTTCCCTGTGTACGTGGAAGGGAAGAGGCTTATTCGACCAGTCTCCCTTGCTTCCATCTTCACTGCCACAGACCAGCCAGGTGGTATTTCAGGCTTGGTGGGGATGGAGGACAAGCACCGTAACAGGGAAGGCATGTGTACAGACAGGAGGTTGGTGCAACTTCCCAGCTCCCCCTGGCATCATTGACTAGAGCCAGAAGGGTCGGTGCACAGTTCTTAGGACTCCCCATCCCTACCTGAATTGTGCTAACCCACCGCAACTCCAAGTCCCCAAAGTGGCCTCCCAGGCAGAAAGGAGGTTGGAGAGGCTCCACTTCAGCTCACCCCTCTCTTTCTGCAGGGCTCTTATGCTCCCGCTTGCATGCACACTGTAGCTGGCTTGGGCTCTCTCACACAGTCTGTCTCTCACACATACAAGCTCAAACACAAACACACAGGCTATAGAATATGTGTGTCTCACGCATTGTATAGGATCCCTCTTCCTCACACAGTGTCTGTTTCACACAGCCTGTCTCTCTCCCTCACACTCGTGCTTGCACACACTTCTTCTGTCTCTTTCTCCTTTTGGCATTGGTGGGAGTTTCAGGGAACAAGGCTCTGTCTTATTCACTCTGTTCACAGTATCTTGCTCCCTGCTAGTCTGTACGACTTGTTTTGCTGTATTACTACTATTTTATTTTCTCAGGGCTCAGTTCCTTCCCCTCAAGGAGGAGCTCAAACCCTTATGGCTTAGCAAGAAACATGTCCTGGTTCCTAGGATTCATCAGACATGCCTTCGTTGTCAAGTCCATGAGGGTTTTTCTTTAGACCCTGCTTTGTTTGGCTGTATTACCTCTCAGAAAGTGATGCTTCCAGCATGTGGCAGGTTCACATGAGTCAACCTGAACACCAGGTGAGCTTAATGTGAAAACAACCCATAGAGTAGCAAAGATCAGCTCCGAAAGACTAACTTTTGAACTGCAGTTCAACTACCTGGAAGAACAGCTGATCCTCTTCTTCCTTATTGCAAGCATGGATTATCACAGTGGGTATCCATATGCAAATGGATCATCAAACAATTCCTTAATCTTCTGCTTCCTTTTCTTCTCAGCTCACCGATCAGTATAGGGTATGTTGTTTTTATAGCTGGGTCTTTGTGAAAATAAGAATTCATATTTTAACAGCAGTGCTGTTCTAAGTGTGATATCTGAAGTCTGTAAGAGTGGCAAGTTTTGCAGAGAAGCAAAGAAGTGGACAGGGTGTCAGGCACACATATAGGTCTGGAGGAGATAAATGCAGCAGGCTTGAAGAAGAGCTTGTCCATTTTTATTTCTAATTTGGCTTGTCCAGAAAATGACATTGGTCTCCTTCTATAAAACTTGCCTCACCAACATTGTTCTGACTTGGCAGGAATCAGAAATATGTGGATTCCTTACGGCAGCATCACCCCTCTTAGAGATGCATGTCTCTAAGAAGACAGAGGAATTTCAGTGCCATCCTTCCTAGGCAGCATGAACCTTCCATTGACTTCATATAGACTTAGACCTTCCACAGTGACATTTACGTTCCTCCAGTCCTCAGACACTTGTCTCAGTCACCATGAGTGTTCAAAGATTATTTAGAGTGACCTTGAAATGACATCAGCCAGCTTCCTTAGGACTGCTGTGTGCACCCCATCAGGGCCCATGGACTTACATATGACCAGTTTGCTTAAGTATTCTCTGATCCTCTTCGACCAAGGTTAGGTTCTCTGTATTTTCCCCTGGTCTTTGGGGCCTGGCATTTCTGAAGACCAGTCTTGCTAGTAAAGACTAAGCTGAGGAAGGCATTCAATACCTCAGTCTTTTCCATGTCCTGTCTCACCAAGTCACCTGCCCCATTGAGTAGTGGGCCCACATTTTTCCAAGTCTTCCATTTGCCACTTACATACTTCTGTATTTTTGTCAGTTTAAAGGTTCTGGATGGTCATGGGGAACTCACTTGGAGGCTTACTTAGAGACACTCAGTACTGTGTCCCACAGGCAAGTAGTGCAGAGCGTACCTACCATCTGCTCAAGAGAGGATGTGAAGCTGACTGCAAACAAGGTCATTAGCACATCTAGCATAGACCTACATCTCCCAGGATCAATCCTGCAGGGACTTTCCTGTCTCAGGACCTATCCTGATTCAGAAGGGGCTTTACATTATGAAACCATATGTTTCAGCTTCTTCCTTGTTTATTTTCACCAATAAAATCCTGATTTCTTCTGTCTTACCCCTCCCCACATATACTCCTGTGTCAGGAATTGCTGACATCAGCATTCTTGTCATGAGGTAAATTTTGCTGCAAGGATTCCACTGCCCTGGTACCATGACTCTCCCTCTCCCATGTCATCTGATGCGCCTGGCCTTGGTCCCAACACCTGCCAAGGTGCTGACCAGAGTAATTGTAGAGACTCTGGTGCCCAAGGCAAGCATGTCTCCAGGGCTGTCCTGACTCATATGGTTTTATTTGATGAGAAGCCCGAGATAAATGTAGTTTTTTCTCCTGTTCATTTGTCTGATTGCTGCTGTGTACATTTAAGCTTTTTTGTACCTGCGCATCCCACTTGCCCTTTCAGCCCATGCCAAATAGTTACAAGGCCTGAATTTTATGCCAGCACTTGCTGCGTGCTGGGAGAACCATCAACAGCAGCTGCAGAAACTCTGTTCTGAAACTGTAAGTCTCAATGCTGCAATGCTGAGAAACTTCAGATGCAGCTATTTTCCCATCAGGTCTGTCAGATGATCTTAGCATCAGGCTGAGTTATCTGGCAGTTCAGACCACTGCAGCAGCCTTGCTGGGTAGACTTTGGTGCAAGGCTGACACAGGCTGAGCAAGACGTGCAAAAATGCAGAATGGATGTACTGGATCAGCATGAAGGTCCATCTGTCCCAGTGTTCTGCCTCTGATGATGTCCAGAGCTGGATGGCTGGGCAAGAACAAGGCATGAGTTTTCCCCATTTTCTCTTTCCTGATACTGGCCATCAGCCATTTAGAGACTTACAGAGATTTGATTTAAACACTTGGGCAAGGAGTTTCACAAGTTATTTCTGTACCATGATATGGATATGAATATGACTTGGATTTTCTTAAACCTGACACCTGATCACTTCAAGGATACTCATTGTTCTCACATTGCGAGAAATAGCTGATATTTTTGCCCTGCTTGCCTTCTTCAGAACATTTGTCATTTCAGGATCCCCAGTGGAGAAGATGGAGACAGCTTTGATTCATGCTGATATGGCAATTTTTCTGCTGCTGTTCCACCAAATATTTCCTTCATTTGGAAGGAAGGTCATGTTTCATGAGCAGATAAATTGGCCCCATCTGCCTGGTGGTCACCTGGTGATGATCATACAGAGACCAAAAAACATACGCCTTCTTCCACTGGGCCTTTTTCTTGCCTGTGACCCTAGCAACGGAGCAGTTAGCTATGAGGGTTGCCCCATCTGGAGCATGAGAAACCCTGACATCATGGCTTTCTGCAGGGAATGTTTCTGGCAAAAGCCTCCTCTGTGTGTGCTGTCCAAGGAACTTTGGTGCAGATCCAAGGAATCTCTTCTGTCCAGACTGTTTCAGGTGGTGTCAGCAGAAGCTGGGAGAAGGAGCTGACCCATAAGGGGAATCCCTTCCCACCCACTAACCCTCTTCTTTTATATGAGCAGGTGGGGAACACACACTCCCCATCACACACCAAAGGAACCCTGCTGCAGCTACAGAGCCTGGTCATAGTAGGATCTGACTCCAGAACATCACAAGCTGGCAGCACCATCACAGCCTCTATAGCTTCTACATTGCTTGGAGAGTATGTCCCAGACCATACCACTCAGCTTGGCCTGTGATATCCTGGTAAAGAAGAGCGATCTGTTGCACTGCAGAGCAAGACCACACACTCACAAGGTCTTGCTAGAAGGCACACTCCATTGCTACCACTCTGCCATTGTCCCTTCCCCAACTTCTCACCTGTGTGCAGCTTCACTCTGCGTCAAGGCCCAACACTGCCCCACCACCATTACACGATGTGCTGTCTCAAGCACTGACAAAGCAGATGCCTGCCTCTCTACCCTCTGTTCAGCTTGATGGATCCCAAGAGAGGCACACAGTGAATTAGCCTAAGACCCAGCTGTAGAACAGCTGGTTCAGCTAGATCTGAAGACATTTTTCTTTTAATCAGACACCTTATGTCTCTCACTGCTGCACTCAGAGACCCTGACTTTCACCCAAAATCTTCCTGTTTACTAGGAATCTTTGGAGTCTGGCTTCAGGGCTCCTGTAAGTGAAGCAAGAAAAAGTCCCAGTTACCCTATCCATGAACAAACTGCTAAAAATACCAGAATCACATGGGATTAAGCCTATGCTTGCTGTACATAAGGGTATGGTTTGTTTAACGGATTGCTGCCACACAGAGGTCTGAGGGGTTCATTGATACTTTCTTTCTCTGCCCACCAAAGCTGCTGATTGAGCTATTATGTGTTGGGTGAAATTCTTCTTTGCCCTGCTTAGAATCTATAACGATGCAGGGTCTGTCCCCTGCTTGCAAGAACAGCGTGTTACTTTCTCTGCTTCAGTCATTTCTGAGGTGATGCCCCTGCCCAAATCTATTGGACTTCCTCTGTAGTATGGTCTTTGTTAAGAAATTCCAGCTTGTGGGTGATGTCGAGACACTGCAGTAGGTCATCTCTGGGATCTCGGTGTGGAAGAAGTTGGTTACAGTTGAAAGCATTCAATATGGAATCACGAGGGACCTGAGGATCTGGCAGGACCATCTGTAGTCTGTAGGGGAAGGTGTCTGATCCCTCATGGAAGTAGTTCCCAGGGATGCTGTGAGTCTTCACCATGTTCTTATTTCTGATGGTATAGCACCATGTTAGAATGGGCCTACCCCTGCCCTTGCTACTCCACAATCAAGGCCATTTCTTGAAACATCACAGCTGGAGTAATTTGGGCAGGGGTATCACCTCTAAAACGACTGAAGTCGAGAATACCCAGCTGCTTGGTAGGCTGCATTTCCCTTTTCATTTCCTCCTTTCCTTTTGAAGGGCTGTACTTTCACTTTATTCCAGCTCCTGTTCAATATAAAACGAGTCCGTGTCCAGAGATACATCCAAAGTTTGTTTCACCCACTGGCAGTATCTCAGCTGCATCCCAGATTCCACTTTCTGTCAACCCCAGTGCAGGCTAGGTTGGGCCCACTGCAGTGCATGTCTAGTTAAGAACCTTAACAGGACTTTCAGCAGCACACTGATGCAGAAATGCTCAAAACCCAGTGGTGAATACTTGCTCAGACAAGTTTTGCCTTTCTTCATCCCTTTCTGAGCAATCAGCTAGCAATTTTTTGCCTAGTTTGTTAGGTTTTTTCCACCCCATATGGTCAATATTTGATTTTTGGTGAGCAAAGACATTTTCCCTGCGGGAAACCACTTCTTTGCAGGTTTAAATGACTCAAGATGTGAGGAATTACATTAGATATTATATGGGAGAGGAAAATATGTGGACATGGGAGGAGACAGAAGAGGTTGAATGGAAGGAAAGAAATGGAGAAATGGAAGAAGGACAACAGATGGAAGGTGGTGAGTGAAAGCATCAGGGAAGTGAAGGAGAGGTGGAGGAATTCATGATTCCCTAAAGAATAAGAGATGAAGGACAGTGAAGGAAGGTGAAAAACAGAGAAAACAGGAAAAAATAAAGTGTGAAGGGAGTGGGAATTGTGAGGAAAACACAGCATGCAGGAAAGGAAGAGAGGGGTGATGGCCTAGAAGATAAGGTAGAGGTGAGAGGAGAACCTGTGTCCTGTTCTGACAGTGCTTCAGGTGACTGAGTGCTTCTCACAGGTAAGCAGCCACGCAGAAGAGGCCCAGAGGACTGGTTGCCATCACATGTTGCAAGTTGTCACTCCCTACATCTGCCACATGGATTAGACTTGGGACTTGGTGATATGGAGAGAAAGTGAAGGAGACAAATGTCTTCCATTTCCCAAAGACACTTCATTAAGTCTATCTAGGGAATAAGGGATGTGACTTTCCAAGAGACTCAGAGAAGTCCATTACTCCCTGGGAGCCAGAATGAAGTTCTTCAGTTCGTTCAGACTGGAGGAGGCCTGTAACTGTAAATTCAGATGTAGCAACCTTGTACTTTATACTCTTCTGTAGAAAGATCCTGTAACGTCCTGGAGTGTTGTTCACTCCGAGGCCCTCCAGCAACAAGATGTTTCTTATTCCTTTAGGACGGTATGAGGGTGTAGAAAGTCTGTGCTGGCAAAGGCGACCTCTTCAGAGCGTCCCTACATAGCAACAATTGCAAGTAGGAAGGACAGCTGTCGTATAAACCTCCCTCACAGACTGGGTCACCTGCCTCAGGCAGTTTCACCTTCAGGCACACTGGCTGCACAACATGGCTGGAGAAATTAGTGCCCCCTTCTCCGTTAAAGATCTGGGTGGGGGTGAGGAAGCAGTGTCTCCTCATCACCCCCAGAGCCAAACAATTCAGCACTGGCAGAGTGGAGACAGGTGCAGACAGAGCAGCTGTGGGACAACGGGAACAACAAAACCTGGAGAATCATCTCTCTCCCTCTCACACTCCACCACCGGACTAGTGCTCTCTTCCACTGCACACTCAGTCACAGGCAGACCGACCTTCTTAAAGAAGCAGGAAGGGCCCATGATGTCTTCTTACAGAAGCAGCGTACATATGCCAGATCAGAGTTGTCATCTGGTGGTTGTGGGTGCCCAAGTGCCTTTCAGAGGTCACTTAAGCCTCAGGTTCTATGGATGTTGCCCTGGCAAGTTCTACCTTGCAACTCAGCTCCCTGCAGCAGTGGAGAGAGGAATGAGGACCAGTGAGGGACCTGCCACCCAGCTACCCCCCCAACATCAGACCACAGCTCCACAGAAGTTAAAAAACCCTCCACTTCCACCACGTCAGTCATTAAACTTCAGGAGCAGCTTAGTCTGACCTGCCTCCTCAGGGCCTCTTTTTACCTGCTGGGTTTTTGAGAGGCACTGCTTTTGCTGCAGAAAAAGCTGAACTTCCATCAGCTGGTGCTGAGAACTGGCTCTCTGCCCTCAGTTGCATTTTCTCCACCATCATGTCCCCCCACCGCAGTCTGTGTCCAACCTTGTTTCTCATTGTTCTGAGATGTTTGCTCCACCCCAGCACCATCAGTGCCACTGAGTAGCCAGAACACCCTTTTCCTGGGCACCACAACCACCATCAATGTCATCAGCAACTCCTTACTCCTCTCCCCTAAAGACACCATTCTCTACAATGGCCCTGAAAAGAGGGCACCGTCCTCATGGTGTATGGTAACAGCCCTGAAAAGACTCTAATTAACCCTAATTATTTAATATAGAGCTTAATCCTGGCAGCTTCTGCCACAAAGTGCTCAACAGATAGTGTCAAAAATACCAATTATCTCCCTGGCTGCCACTTGAGCAGCAGAGAGAAAGAGAAATGGGTGTCACAGGCAGGAAGCCTGGTAGATGATGGTGACACAAGACAGAGACAGAAAATGTATGGCAGAGAAACAGAGGCAACAGCTCTCTTCCCATCTTATCAGGAAGGGATGAGAAGCTGGGATCTCGTGTGTCTTCTGGCCCAATGTCTAATCTGAGCAAAGCCCAGAGTGAAACTCCTTTTCCTCCTCCAGGCGAGCAGATATCATGACACTAAGCAGCCACCCTACTTCAACTGAAGGCACTCATACACAATAGGTACAGCCACTTCAGCCTTTATAGATTTAACCTGCTAGGCCTAGCACCTTCTTGCCCTGATGAATCTGCCCTATGACATGGTTTGCCTTGGCTTGGCCATTTTGGTCAGCCATATCACTGTCCTGCAGCTCAGGAACTTGGTCCAACAGCACACAAGCCACTTTTGGCTGTTAGGAAACCCCAGTCTTCCCCACCCTGAAACTCACCCCTGGGTAAATGCCAGATGTTCAAGAAGGGAAAAAACAGAGTAGAAGGAAATCCCCAGGCCTGTGTGAGCATGTAACAGCAGGCAGCTGGTGCAGGCTTGTGCTTATTTGCTCACAAGTCTGCATGCAAGCCTGACTCTTCCTCATGCTCCCTCCCTGGCTGTGCTTCTCCCTCCTTCAGCCACTTCATGCCAGAGGTTCTCAGCACCCCCAGCCTTTCTTCAAGTTCCATCTTGTTATTCAGGTCCTGTTTGTCCCTCGATACTCATGGCAGAGCCTCCACTGTCTTTGGAGCTGGAGCAAGACAAGCGGGACAAGGCACTGGGCTGGAAAATTGGGTGCAGAAGTTGCAATGAATTCTTAATGATGTCCTTTCTGGCAATATATACAAAGAGATGGAGCTGAATGCTTTTCTTTTTTAAAATGTTTCTTATTTAAAAAGTGATGAAGCTTTTGATCCATTTTCCACAGTAGCATTGGCTGCCCCCCTGCTTACTTCTGCCTTGCTTAGCAGCAGTCACCAATACAGCTCCTCAGATTCACTTTCAATGCTGTTACCTCACCCTTCAAGGATGCATGTTAACTATCAGTCCCTGAGTAGACTGGCAATGCTGCTACCAGAAGTATCATATAACACTGTTTTGAGAGAGAGACCCTGTCCCAGGGAGCCTGATGAGGTAAGGGAAGACACAGATCCCTGTTGGATACTTGGGAAGCCAAGGAATGGAGCTGTTCTGCACCCTACCATAGTCCCACCAAGCCTTTGGCAGAACCTTGAATTTGGCTCTATATTGCAGCACCAGTGATACTAATCCATCCATCATCTTAACTATGTATGTGAACCTGTTCCTTGTGTTTTCAAGTCCTCATTCCATCTCCCTTATCCTTTCTCTCCTAAATATTTCACACTCGGGCTGTTCAGGTTTGCCTACTTTCATTTTGTGTTTCCTCCAAGGATGAGAAGGGAGATGTATGGGTTGTGTACATGTACACATGTGTACAATTGTGTACACATACAGATGTACAGTGACATCCTCTTACTCCCTGCTAATGATGGGCATGGTCTGTGCACTTACACTCCCAAATCCCCCTGGGCTCTGTGTAGATCTGAGCCTGCCCTCCAGCTCTGCATGACAGACACCTCTGCATTTTAATTGAGAGTGCATCCAAGACCTGGGGAAAGATGTTGGCCTGACCATTCCCTAGCGTGCACTGCTCTCCTCCCCTTGAAGGACAACCCTTGGGACAAATGTCAGCAGTGTGACCCTCACAACCCCATCCATTTGCTCATTGCCCTTCAGAGCTGTTGGTTACCAGTTCCATTGAAGCCAACATTATCTGCAGGAGAGAAATTCCTCACTCTGCTCTCTTGGGCTTGGCCTGACCCTGAGGAGTCATGATTGCTCAAGGTTCCCAGGCACTGGAGATGCAGAGAGCAGTAGCATCCGCTAATATGACGTGGGTATGGTAAAAGTCACCAGGATTTGGATAGGAAATCAAGGCTCAGAAAGGATGTTACCTTTGCAGTGAAAACAGGATTCATGTGCCAGGCTGCAGTTCCGCCAGAGATGCTTTTCCAGTCCTGACAGTCAGTCCAGAAGAGGGCAATGTTGCCCACTTGCCTGTCCCTTTCACAACACATACGCACATGCACACACACACACAAAGAGATCTCAACTGCCTGGTATGACTTCCAGCAAAAAGCTCTGCGGCTGTCAGTTCTTCCTGTGCTGCTGCAACAACTGATGGCTTGGATAAGTTACTGAACTTCATGGCGGTGAAAAAGAACCGTGTCAGCATCAAGCAAGCACAAGACAACACAAAGTGGTCTTCCTGAGTCTGCACCCAGCCTAAAACATGAGGTTATGCAAAGCTGCACTTTTCTTCTCCATGATGGGTTTGCTTAGCAGGCCAGCTCATGCCAACCACCCTGGTAACTGTCCCTCACACTATGCTGCAGCCACTTCACTCTTTGTAACACAGTGCTGGGCCTTTCTCCCACTACATGACCACCATCATGGTCTACCAAGCAGGTTCTGGAGGCAGAGGTCAGTGTGATTTGCTGCAGGGACTGCGTCCATTGGACAGTTATATCCAGAGGTGCTTGAGAGAACAACACAGATTTCCAGATGCAGCTCACACCTCATCCCTTCTCTGGACACACACTGGCTCACACAATCCTGTGCAGAACAGAGGATTCCCAAGGTCTCTGACCGGAATCAGCCAAAGGCTGCTTAAATACAAGCACAGCTTAACTCTTTCATCACAGATCATTTTGGCCCAGAGGGCTGACTACAGTGCCTCCATGTGCCCCCAGCCCAACAGTCCTCACCTTCAGGATATCTGTGATTACTTCAGCCCTGACAGTCTTCCCTGTCCAAAGCTTTCTGCTCCCCCTAGAGAGCATTTGCAAATACATCTTGTCCTTTCTTATCCCTGTGGAAGAGCAACCATATGAAATGCAGGGACTGTGGAGACAAAATCAAATTTTGCAACAAAATAAACAGCATGGGGGCACTCTACTGATTAGATTATGCCTCTTTATAATGTACGCATTAATTCCTCATAAGGTTTGAGATTCTCTGTTACAGAAGGCCCATATCCCTGCACTGCGGAGATGCAGACGCCAGGAACATCACCTTGACCCAAAGATCCAGCTTTACACCAAGCACACGAAGCTCTGATTTACCCAGCAGAGCTCCTCTTTATTACACACCATTGTCCATCCCCCAGAGATGCACAGCCCAGCACCATTCCTCCCCACACTCAATCATTCTTCCCAAGTCCAATGAAGAATGTGTCAGACTATGAACCATCTGCCTGTGGTAACATCTGCCCCCAAGGCTGCTCTAAAATCAATTCAAGCATTAATAAGAGTCATCAGCTACTGCAGCACATATATCCAGGAGCTGAAAGTCACTGTTGTGTCCACAATCACAACCCCCTAGGACCTTATTCCTTCCCCTCCCTACAGTAGGAGCAGAAGCTGTCTGCTCAGCACACCCAAGAACACAGCTCAAAAACCATGGTTAGACCTGTCTGATCAAAGCTGGATGTGCAAGGGCAAAAGAAGAAACCCTCTGAGCCAAGCAGCAGTACCACTCTTGGGAAAAACTAGAAATGAGAAAAAACCGGAGGTGGAAAAGAGGCAAGACATACAAGGGAATGGCTTCTATGTCACCTTACACAAATTGGCCTGATTATGTGCATAACGCACCAATAGCCATGGATTTTTGCTGGCTGCATTCTCGATTTTAAATATTGATGGTTAGGAAGAGCTGAGATCAGGATATCTGCTGGTGGATTAGGCTACAGATTGCTCAGTCATTACCCACAGCCGAATCACCTGGCTTGGACTGCCTTCCTCCAGAGAGCTCTGGAGCTTGGGCAGAGGATGCCTCTCACCGCCAGCCAAGGATTTGTTGTGTAGGTGATGGGCGAGGGAATGCTGCCCTACACCCAGGCAGTGCTGTGTGCCTGCCCAGAATGGAGCATGAACTGGAGGCTGGTCAGTGCAGGCAAGGACTTGTATCATGGCAGAACTGAGGACTTAGTGAAAATGAGGATGTGTCCAAACAAGGCAATATCCAAGGGCAGAGAAACAGTGTGTTTGGGGACAGTAGATGGCCACTGGGTGCCTGGGAGAATCCCAAATACTTCTCCCGTGCCCTGGCCTAGCTTTCTTAGTTTCTCCCATACCCTGTTCCCTCCCATCCCGCCTCCTCTACAAGACAAGGCTGCGACAAATGGACTCAGAAGCAGCTTTTCATACTTTTTGTTTGTTGTTTTTTAGGTTTTTTTGTTGTTTTTTTTTTTAAATAAGAAATTTATTGCAAATATAGAAATTGATTTTCTCCATACAGGAATCTCCGAGTTGAGGAAAAAACGATTTCGTGCCATTCAGTTTTAAAACAGGAAAAGAAAGAAAAAAATAAATAAAAGAAAGAGAAAGAAATAAAACTCTAGAAGAAGAAAGAAAGCAAGAAAGAAAGAAAAGAAAAAAAAGAAGAAAAGAACACAATTCCAACTCAAATTTGTCCATACACAACCAGGGGGGGTCACAGGGTTGTTACGGAAGGAGGAACACCAAAGAGGCCACAAGGAGCCAGTCCCAGCAGCTGCCTCCCAGGCCCTTCCTTACATTCAAGGGCTGATAACCCGGGCTCTGTGCCCGGCAGCTGCTCGCCCCTTCTCACCCCCTCGCCCCAGGCGCTGTGCTTGTGGATGGACCAGCCGTACCAGCCCTGGAGGGTCTGGCCTGACCCGGCCTGCCTCTTCCTCTTCCCCCCAGGGAAGGTGGAGAGCAGGTGGTGGGGGCAGGCCACCCAAGAGCAAGGCCTCACAGTGGCGATGGTAGTTATGGGGGAGGCAAAGGCCAAGCCAAACGTGCGAGGATGGGACAGACGGAGCGGGGACCATAAGGGGGAGAAAGAGAGGGTGATTTACCTCCTGGCAGGGCAAGAAGGAGAGGAGGTGCCCACCCAGTGGGAGAAGGAGAAGCTGGGCATATTGCCCTCTCTCCACCCGGGGACAGGGGGTGTGTGGGGGCGGCCCTGCAGAGAGCTGCCCTGGTGGGACTGCGCACGGAGTGGTATGGAGACGTCTCCCTACAGTGCGTGGCAGGGGAAGATGAGGGGAGGCAGACTGAGAACACCCCTCACAGTACAAGGCCAAAGCGGCTGGAGGGACAGGGTGTGGGAGTGCGTGCGTGTGTAGGGGGATGCAACAGATGCCCCCCTTTGCCCCTTCTTCAGGGAAAGACCCAAAATCACCTGCCAGGGTGAGCAGGGGGCAGCTGAGGTGGGACAGGCTCCGGCCAGCCCTACAAGAGACCCCCATAGCCCAGCGTCCATCCCACACCAAGCCACCCTGAAGATGCTCCCTCCTGCTCAGATGGTGGGACAGCAGCAGGCTGGTTCCAGCAAGAGGATGCGGCTCCATGAGGCGCTTCTTGTGGGCAAGCTTGTGCTGTAGGAGGTGGTGGCAGTGGAAGGGGCATTCTTCAGGCTCCCGGAGGCGGTGTCCTTCCAGATGCAGCTGAGCTTTCTGGTCAGCAGCAAGCATGACAAGTGTGCTTTCAGGGCCCTGGGTCCAACTCCTGCTCACGTGGCAGCTGCGCACTCTGTAGTGCTGAGCTTTGCCCTACAGAGAGGGGCCACAGCTCATGATGAAGTCTGCCCAGCTCTTTTTTTTCCAGCTGTTGCTAACTTACTATCCACCTCCTCTCAGAAAGCCTCCACCCCTGCACTCAACCCTTTCTCTGCCTGATCCCATTCTCCCTTGACCGTCCCATTCATTTCACTGTGGCCATCTCCTCTCCTGGTCTTTCCTGCCTGTCCCTCTTCTCCACCCTCTCTGTCTCCCTCTACCTGTCCCCTTCTTGCCTCCCCATTCCTTGTTCCCACAACACCTTCCTCACCCCTGCTGTGTGTGCCACTCTCTCTTCCGCAACTCCTTTTCCCCCTTCTCTACTGCATCTCCCCCTCCTTCCCGCAAGCCTGCCGGGTGGAGCCTCCTCCAGGAAGGCAGGCTGATTAGCATTGCAAACACACAAAGGCCTCCTCAGCCCAACATAAATCTTCATTTGTCAGTCATGAATATTTCACACCTGCCTCGAGAGGGATTTATTCAGCATGGAAGACTGGGGAAGGGGAGAGGGGAACGTAGCACTGCAGCATAAGCTGGGGCAGCACTGGCAGGGATGGGGAAGAGCTTTGCCCCACAGGATCAGCACAGCTAGGGTCTAACCTTCACTCTTCTGGCTGTAGGAACACAGCTCAGGTTCCCCCTACCTCGAGTCTGTTCCTGGGGAAACAGGGCAGGTTGGCACCCAACCTTATTCCTCACCCTCCACACTTTCCAGTGAGGTCAACTATACCAATTTTCCCTTCCAAGAGTCACCAACCCAGAAATAAAGTGTGAAAGGGGCTGGTCCTAGTTCCGCCCCATGGATCCACTTTGCCCTGAGAGAAGGCAGCGGTGGGGGACTCTTGCCAAAGCCAAGACATACAGGGCTTAGAAACTTCAGGCAGTCTCTCCACATTTGCTCCCACCACAGAGGCCTTAAATGTTTCATCATGCCCTGCCCTCTGCCAGGGCCACTCATGGGAGAGGAGGGGTAGATCAGACCTAATCCAGAGCTCTGTTCAGTCAATGAGAGGAAGGTGTTGGGAGCTCCTCTAAGTGATTGCAGCAAGCTCCACATCAAGCTTTCACTGTATCAAAGGTTTCCCTGCAGCTGAAGCACTCATTGTTCCTCCAAGAATAGCCTTGCTCGTAGATTTGGGAAAGAGCAACCAGGGCAAGGGGATGGTAGTGACCATTTCTCTTATCAGATCGATCTTGATGGGCCTCACTCTTGTTTCTAAATAATTAGGAGAAACAATGACCACTAGAAAGAACAGGCCTTTGGTATATAACACGTTCCCCTTCACACACACAACCCGGAAAAGCAGCTGAGAGACAGCATTTGGGGCAAGGGGCAGGGGACACTGGAAAGAGGAAGGAATATTATTTTATGAGGGTGATTGGGTTGGGTTCTCTTTGGGGTGTGTTCCCTCCCAAACTGGTAGAAGTCTCTCATAAATCACATCAGGGATGAATGAAAGGGCTAGGGAAAACAGGAACAAGGACAGGAGAGACTTTGAGGGAGGAGGTTAAATTCCAACAAACTGGCACATACACAACAGGTGTTTGCTCAGAAAAATACAGTAAAATCATCATGCAAATAGAACGTTAAATCTGCTTTCCTCCAACAGGGCTGGCGTCACTTTGTGAGCCCTCATCCCTGGGGAGGGAGCAGGACAAGGAAGAAGGGAGGAGGAAGGAAGGTGAGACACTTAGTTCCCCTTCCTTGCCCTCTTCCTCCCACAGAACAGTCCATCTTGTGCAAACTTCACCCAGTGTTTTGGAGTGGGGGGCTACAGTTGGGAGAGAAATGGCTTATCCCTCCTACCCAGCCTTACCCCTACCACAAGCAAAAGAAGGGCCTGATGATAACTATCCCTGACCTTTCTTTTCTGCCTTGTTGGGGTGAAGGGGGAAGGGAGCAGAAACCATTACAGGTTAATGCTCCCCCAGAAAGTATAGGCTGAGTGGAACCTATTACAAGACTATGCAGCAGAGAAGCACAGGGAGGGAAGAGGTGGGGAGAGGAACAGGACTCTATCCCCTGTGCCTGTCATCCCCCTTTTCCTGTCCAGTTCTGTGCCCCAGTCATTAGCCTTTCCTGCTTGGATGGTTGCCATGCTGGAAGATGGCTGGGTATGCTCCATGTGGTAGCTGGAGAGGTGTCTGCTACACTAAGCATTTCTCACAGCATTTACCTGTCTTGATTTGCTGCATTGCCCCAACATGGAGGGACACCTGGCAGCAGTGATGTGACTTCCCTTCATCCTCCTGCACATACACACACATGCGCAGACACACGTGTGCACACACACACACCTCTTCCTCTGGGTTAGACTGGCTCCTACCGTGTGGAGTCAGTCCCATGAATACCTCTGGACTCAAGGCAAAACAATACTTTGACTGTGGACAAGCAGGCTGACAGTGAAGGAGGCTGAGGCAGTAGGATCAGGACCTGGCTTAGGATTGTTACCATCAGCTTTCCTACAAGGAAGGAACCCCATGGATCTTCACAGGTTTAGACCCTGGGGATTTCTCTAGTTTTCACACACCAGGCTCTGCCTACTGCTGCTCCTCACTTACAGAGGGTGAAGTCATGTCACCTGTGGCGTAGAAAGGAGCTCTCACAGCTGGCAGCGCTACCTGACAGATAAGGTTGTCTGCAGGCAGCATGTAAATCCCTTCCAGAGAGGCTCCTACACCCTCATCCTTCTCCCAGGGCCCCCAGAAACACTGCGGCTTCTGAGGAGCACCTCAAAAGGAAACAGCCGCTTAGGAAAGGCCAACACAACACAGGCTCTCACCCTCATCCTGATAAAGTTGAATGATTGTCAAGAATAGGGGTGTGCAGCTCATGGAAAGGAGACCCACTGTGCTGCATAAAGATGCACTCAGCAGGCAGCACCCCTGTCTGACAGAAAACTTTGGGGGAGACAGTGCCAAGATTGTGCTTTGTTGGGCTGCTCAGAAATGGGATGAAGTGGAGAGGGTAGTAGGCTCATTCCCAACTCTGCACTAGATCTTCTGTCCAAGGGACAGAGGTTGGGACCTAGCGAGTGAAACCAGGTTTTTGCCAAGACATTAAAGGAACCCTAAGAAAAGTTTGTCACAACTAACTGCGAGGAGGTGGAGGATTTAGGAGGTGGTATGTTGCTCTGACTCTCATGAGGGCCTCTAAGTATTCAAAGGCACACTGCCATCCAGAGGCTGGTATCTTCTTCTATCCCAGCATACACAGTGTGACCGCACACTCAAAGGGACCTTCTTCTGGAGCCATCCCTTCTGGCCTACTCCCAGGATCCATGCTCACATCCCTTTTGTTTCCTGTGTTCCTGCCCTCCCCCTAGGCTGTCTCCTATCCATGCCAGAATGTCCATGGCCTATCCAAGAGGAAGCCACTTCTTGGCTTTTCTGTCAACTCAGTGAGACGAGCAACTGAAATCCTATTCTTCACATCCACTTTCAAGTGAGGAGGTTGAGTGATGCTCTTCTCACGCACACCCACCCACCACCACACCCAATGGTGCAAATCAATTGGGAAGAGCTGCAGAAGCTAGCTTGGTGTAGAACTCATTCTGCCGTGTTCCTCTCCAGGTCCCTTCCTCATAGTAAGGGAGACATGAACAGAGTATCAAACCCACTGCACAAGGGCAGCCTGAGCATAGGTGTGTGTGGTGGGGGGCATCTCTGACCTGTAGCACTCATGGAGAGATGGGAACCCTTTACACCTCTGACAGACCAGACCTTCCTGCCTTTTCCTCCACCACTCCTTGAGGACCTGGCTTGCCATGCCAAAGAGCACATTCATACCCCCTCTACCAACTGGCAGATGCCTGTCACTCCAGAATTGCTGGTGTTCATCAGCAACAACATGGCAGGAGAAGAGAAGGAGGAAGAGCAGCAAGGGCACAGAGCCTGTTGTACAGCAGGTCCTACCTCCCTTAGTCCTCTACACCTCCTCTCCTTCTGAGGACGGAGGTTCATGAAGTATCTAGACAAAAAGTGCAAGCCTAGGGAGCCTTAACATAGAAAGGTAGGGAAAGGCAAAGGAAAAGAAGCAAGAGAACTTCTTCCAACAAATCCCACCTATCTTTGAAGGGGATAGGAGAGAGGCAAAAGCCCCCACTGCCAAAGGAAATGAGAGGAAAATTAGTGATGGAAGATTTGGAAAAGCAGGCATATCAGGTGGGCAGAGAAGCTTTCTAAACCAAAGTCCTCCCTTCCCACCCAAAAGAAAATTCAGCCCTCAACAGGAACAGAAAGAGCAACAGTTCAGAGCTGAGTTTCATGCCCAGTGAGTGTCCATCCCTGCCCTTCCCCTGCCACCGCTGCCACCCCCTCCTGGGCCATTCCCACCCACCAACACTCCAGTGTTGTTACCACAGTGTCAGAGCGTGACGCTACTCCCAATCATCTGCAGGCAGAACAATGGTCCCCATAACACAGTAGAGACAATTCGGCATGTGTGTGTGCCTGTATGTGTCTGTGTGAGAGTTTTCTGTTGTTGTAAACTTTAAGAAACAATTTTGTCAGTTTTGTATTTGTCGAGAGTATTTTGATGTTGGTTTATTTTTCACAGTCAAGTGGCATATTTTTTTTCTGGTTGTTGGGGAGAGGGGGGGGTCTTGTTTTGTATTGTTTCCTTGGAAAGAGTGAGGGAGAGTCACAGCTTCTGCTGAGCAGAGACTCCTTTCCAGTAATCCAGGATGTCATGCAGATCCTCATCCTTGGCAAACTGAACTTTCTTCCGCAGGGCATGCCCAGCTGCCATGTACACCTCCTCCCTGTGGTGCTTCTTGTAAGGCCGGAATCGTTCCCAGATCTTGTGGGTGCTCTCTGATGAGTACTCAGGGCTGGAGGAGTAGCCCGAGAAGTAGTGTCTGGGGGAGAGCTGGGAGTACGTGGAGTCTCGCTTGGACCGGGAAAGTGGCTTAAGAAATGACACCCGCTGGCTCAAGGTGTCAGCACTTTCCTCATAGTACAGGGCCGGGAAGGAGTGACGGTGCTCACTGCAATGGTAAGAAGGCTTGACCTCCAAGTGGTGGATGGCGCCCGGGGACACCAAGGGAAGACGATCCAAAGGGCTGTTGAGTGGGCTGCCCTTTTCAATGTATTTGGAGTCAGACTTGCTGAGTGGTGGGTGGTCAGGCACATCCAAGCTGAAGACCTTGGCGCTCTTGATGGAGCCACTAGAGGAGACACTGCAGGTCTTTCTGGCCACAGCAGCATCAGCACTGAGTTGGCGCTGCAAAGGGTGGTGGGAGCTTTCCTTGTAGGGTGGGGAAAGAAAGCTGGGCCGCTCTAGTCCACCCGAGGAACTGGCTGGGATGGACTGGCACTCAAAGGCCATGTCTGAGTCAACACCACTCCCACCACCCAGGAAGGAAGCTGTGTCCAGCTTGAGGGCATCAATGCAGTTGTTGATGATCTGGTTGACCTTGTCTACCTCCTTGGCTATGGTAGAGATCTCAGCAGCTGAGCCTTGCCCATTGTCAAGCTCCCTCAGGTCCTCATCCCGCTGGGTTCGCTCCAGCCCATCCCCAGCACCAGTTCGCACCTCAATGTAGTTACCTTTAGTGGTAACTTTAGGAGTCTCCATCCCAGCCTCCATTGACTTTGATGGGGGCAACTTCTCCCCAATCATGGAAGGGATGGAGGACATCCGTGAGACAGGGATGACTGGTGGCTCACCCAGCTTCTGGGAAGGATGGACCATGGTGCTGGTATCAATATCTGATCCATAACGCATTTCCAGAATGGTTTTTTTGACATTGAGGGACTTCTGTTTCTCTTCCTGCATCCTCCGCTTCCGTAGGCAGTAGTACACCACCCCTAGGACAATGACCATGCCAAAAAGGCAACCCAAGGTGGTCATGATATAGTGAGTGGTGGTGGAAGTACTGGAAATAGGGTCCTCCCTGCCTTTGCTCCGGGTTGCAAAGGTCAGGCAAGTGTGGTTGTAGCGCCTGTTGTTGCGGATGGAGGCCACACAGAAAGTATAATCAGTGTGGGCCTTCAGCTTGTTGACAGTGACATACTCCTTCTTGCTCTTCAGTGTTGCTATGTCAGAAACATAGCTGTTGTTGTACTGGACCAGCACATACATCTTACTGTAGGGCATGGGGATGGTTACCATCAGGATGGCTGAGGTGATGGTGACATCATGGAGCTTGATGCTGGGACTGAACGAGGAGTCAGTAGTGGAAGAGGCTGGAGGCTTTACCGAGAGGAAGTCCCCAGGGCTGATGGCTGAGCCTTCATCCAGGTCTCGCTGGGAGTCAGGCGTATAAGGGGTAGGGTTGACCCTGGAGAGGGAGGGGATGGTGCCACCTCTGCACATGGACTGGAAGATGGTGATGGCATTGCGGTTGTGGTGAGGCCGAGGTACCAGGAGCGGGTACCCAGCAAACTCCCGTGGAGTCTCACACTGGAGCCGGTCGTAGTTCTTGGTGACATTGTTGAAGAGTGCCAGCCAGTTAAGAAAGCTGTAGAGGCTACAGTCGCAGTTGAAGGGGTTGCCAGCCAGCTCACACACCATCAGATTGCTCAAGCTGGTGAAAGTGTTCCCCTCCAGACGGCTGAGACGGTTAGATGACAGGTCAATGCTAATCAAGCTGGGGCACTCAGAGAAGGCAGTAGGGGTGACCAGCTCAATTAGGTTGTGCTGCACAAAAAGGAACTGGAGACGGGCCATGCCCCGCAACATGCCCTCGGTCAGGTTGGTGAGTTTGTTGTAGCCCAGCTGTAAGACCTGGAGGTTTGACTGGCCCATGAAAGCCCCATCCTCGATATAGGAGATCTCATTCTTGGTCAGGTTCAAATCAGTCAGGTTGCCAAAGCGGTTGAGGGAGGAGTACAGCACCACTTTGAGCTTATTCTCATTCAGACGCAAGTCGTGCACTGTGCTGTTGATGTGCTGGGGGATGGTCTCATACGGGGGCTGGTTCTGGCTGCAGATAGCCAGCCACACATAACCTTTGTCCCCCTCAATCAGCCAGCAGTCACCTCGCACGGTGCCAGGGGAAAACAAGCAGAGCAGGGCAGCTGCCCACAACCCCAGGCACATCATGGTCTGCAGTGGTGCCCTCATCAGGACAGAAAAAAAAAAAAACCAACAAAGAATACCCTCAAATCTCAGGACCACAGCAAAAGGAAACTAAGGGGCAGAGGGAAGAGAAAGGGCCAGTACCTGGGGTTTAGCAATGGAAGGGCATGAGCACCCCAGTCCTACTGGGTGTCATCACCATTGTTTCTTCTTGCCCTCTGGGTCAAGCCAGGAGCATGGAGCAGGGGGAACACATGCAATCTGCTTGCAGTACACCCAAAAGCTATGACCATGGATGGTTGGTCTGGGAGCTACCTTGTGCTTCTTTTCTAAACAAAAAATCAGACTGAGGATAGCAAATCTTGTTTGATGTTCATGAGTGACTCACCCACTTTTTCCACTTTTCTCCCTCCCCCCCACCCCCCACCCCCACTTAACCCACCCCAAAACAAACCCAAGTCCTCCCCGCCTCTAGTCTTCCCCTGCCCTTCCACGGTGTGATTTGGAAGAACAAGGCAGGGCTGCCTCCTCTGTCGCTCACGCTCCCTTGGTTCCTCCTCCTTCTCTTCCTTCTCTCCTGGGTTCTCTCTGAGAAGCTTCAGAGCTTCAAATCAAACATGTCGAAAACAAAACTACAGAGAGGGAAAGAGCAAGTGTGCACAAGAGATCCATCTGTCACTGGAACCTGAAAAACAAAGCACACAGGAGACAAGAAGAGGCATCAGTTGGAGAAGTCTTTGAGATAACAGTATAGAAAGCAAGGTTTCATGAGAAGTTTCATGAGAAGAGAGAGATGGGGAAGAGATGGCATTATGGGGAGGTGCGAGCATGAGAGGAGTGGTACTGCCTACCATGCTGATAAGCCTTTGAGAAGGGAAGTCTTACGACATATGATCTCATATAAGGTGTATGCAGAAGGGTACCCAAACTCCCTTAAGTAAAGTGATCAAAGCCAGGGACCTGGTGGAAGGCATCACCTGGGGGTAGAAGGGGAATGGGAGGGATGGTGGGAAACATAAGGCTGTTATTGCAGGCAGCTCAAACCTCCTAGTGTAAACAAAGGCAAGCCCCAAACACCGCCAAAGCCATGGATTTTCAGCTGCCTGAAAATGATGTACACAGAATGCATGAAGCAGGGAAAATGCAGACAAGCCTCCCCCCCCCCCAAAAAAAAAAGCAACACTTTTTTGTTTGTTTCCTTTCTTCCTTGATGCAAGAGGGATAAATAATTCAAGCCACATGTAACTACTTGTGCTCTAAAAATTGTTACTGCCTCTTAGTGCAGGGATAAGGCTGTTGAGGTGAGCCAGCCTGGCTTGATCCTGCTGGGTTGGGCAGGCTGTAGGCAGTGTGTCAAATACCAGCCTCCAGTCTCTCACCCAGCAATGCCAGCAGTCCTAAGCTGGAGCCCACCACCCACCTACCTCCCCATCAAAGAGAGATGTACAGCTTCCATCTTCCTACTTTGCCACCTCTCCTTGGAGGCCGTGAACACCGCCCCTTTGTGGGAAAGGACACCTCAGGAAAGGACAGGCTTCCTGGTCCTGATTGGGAAAGGCAGCCCGGAGCACCCTTCCCTCCAGCCACAGCTTCAACCCTTCTCCCACTGTGCTGAGGCAGAAGCCTGGCAGGGGTGTCCTCAGGCAGTGCAGAGGAAATATTTTCATATAGCAGATAAAACATGTGGGCACTGCACCCTCTTTTTTTTTTTTAATTTTGAGAAGAAATAAAACAATAAAAAACAGAGAAAAGGATTCTTAGTTAATGAAAAATAAAGATTCCCTTTTGCCCCTGGTATTTTGGTGGGAGGCTTCTCACTAAAGATATCTCCGAAGCTTTTGCTGCAAAAGCTGAACCAATTTCTAGCAGAGAGACACAAAGGGCAGAAATAAAATGAAGGAAGATAAATGGAGGAGGAGTGAACCCTTGAGGAACAAGGTTTACGTCTGTGGAAAAATCTGAGCTGATTTGGGTCTGTGGAATTACCAGGCCAGCTGGATTAAAGGATCAGAGATAGTGTCACAGAGAAACACTTAAATATTCAATAATCCAAACAGTAAAGCCAAGATGGAGAAGGGGAGGGGGAGAAGAGCTAGACCAATGGAAAAAACAGAGAGAAAGCTCTGTCCTCAGAGCTCATCATCTGAGGCCAACAAACTCATGTCATAAATGTCATTTATGGTTGTCATGATGGCCTCCAGCTGCTGCCCCAGCTTTGCATCAGCCAGCGCTGAAGCAGAAGGCACAGGTTTTTACATTCTGTTGCTTTGTTTCTCAGCCTTATAATCCAATAAGAAATAATTTCCTGACACTGTCTCCCCAGATGCATCAGATAAGAAGCACATTTGGCTCTCCACAGGCTGGGACCCACAAGCCTCTGATATTCCTGATCACCGGTCCCCTGCCCTGTCCCACCTTTTCCAGAGGTGACTCCATGCAGAGATACAGCCAATCCCTCACACCATCTCTGTCCCTCTACCTTCCTCTTTAATGCCCCTTCACTTTGCCCAGTCTCTTGCACTAAATAAAAGAGTGACAGATACTACCAGGCTTTTTGCACATTGGTGTCCAAAGTATGTCAACCCCAGGAGAGGCCAGGGGCAGCCCCTGAGCAAGCAATGAAAAGCTTAACCCATATTTTAGCCAGCATCCTTCGCTGAGCATTATGCTTTGGCCTGTCTGTCTCACCTCACCAAATACTCTGCACAATATCCAACTCCATACAGAAACATCCCATCCCCCTTGCTTTGACCCCTTCTGGTAGGGGAGGCTGCTCCAAATGCTGTGCTGAAGTCATCACTGCCTGCTGTAGCTTGTTCATGGTGCACAGGGAGAAACTCTGAGGTCAGGACCACGTTCTTCTGCAGCAGCCCCAGCAATCACTAAAAGCCACCCCATCCCACCCAGGGAGATGCATTCAGGCAGCACAGAGAGGGCTTGGAAGGGGAGATGTCCTAGCAGCCTGAAAAAGAAAGAGGTTAGGGGGTGGATGGAAATGAAGGTGGTGTTTATGCTTGGTATGTGTCAAAAAGAAGGGGGCCGTGCAGAGAAGACTTGCTTCCTGTCGATCACCCACCTTGGCTGTGCAACCTTGCCTCAGCCAAAGGAAGGGCCAAGCCAATCCTCAAGCCAAACTTGTTGGTTCCCTCAGGTCCCCAAGGTGACTACATACAAGAAATATGCAGACCTTGCCATTCTTCCCCCAACAGCTCCTGTCTCCCCACTATCGCACTGGTTTTAAGGGTCCTGAGGCTAGCCTAGCCTGTGGCCTCCTCCACTCTTGTACATGGCCCAGGACTCCGTTTCAGCTCAGGAGTGCTGGTGTCCAGCTCCACCACAGCCATGCCCTGCCCTTTAGGGAGCAGCTGCTCCCTGACACTGGCAATTCACAGGCAAGGGGAGGTCAGGGATGGGGGTCAGCAGCATACCCTCCCTAAACTGTCTAAAACCAAATGAACACAAATCAGATAGCATTGGAATCCAGCATCACAAGGAAGCAACACTCCTTTCTGCTGGCCTGAAAGCTGCTGACAGTGAAATTGGCTGATTCTCTTCCTTGCTTCTCAGGCAAGAGAGCAAGAAGACACAGAGTGGAAGGGTGGGCAGGGAGAGCAAGAGCAAGCAACTCCAGCCCAAAGGAGAGCCAGTGAAGGGGGACACACAAGTTGTGGAGAGCCTGGTTTCAAGACAGGCTGTGGTTATAGGCAAGAGGAAGATTTGAGACGTGGGATCTGTTTTACATGGCAGATGCAGGGTCACCACCTGCATCTGCTGGACCTACACAGCTGTAGGATCCCAACACTCTTCAGGGTAACTCAAGATGGCTCTTACAATGTGCCCCTGGCTCTTGGCCATCCTGGCTTCTGGCCATCCTCATGTGTGCAAGAGCATCAAGGAACACGAATGGCATTGTGCATGAATGGCTGTACCCTCCTCGGCTGGCACAAAGTCAACCCATCAGCTCCCAGCTCCTGATAATTTCCCTCTGGTTTATTCCCTACTAGTGGATTCCTGGATGTTATTGGCATATCTTTGCACCAGAGTGTTTGGAGAAAAGCAGGAGGTCACAGGGATGGTTCCCCTCTTCAGAGGAGAGAGCGGGAAGGGTGAAATGGAGGGAGGAGAGCCCCAAATCTGAGTCAGGAGCTTGCTGTACTGATAGCCATAGACAACTCTTGATTAAGCATTAAGGTGGTGCAGGGGGTGACACAGGAGCACAGTCACTAGTTAGATGGACAGGCATGAGGGCAAGTTAAAATACAACCACTGAAAGTATGGAGAGACATATAGACATATACAAGCTGTGGCTGAGGGGGTAGAAGGACCACAAGTGAGAAAGGATACAAGCTCTAGGGGCTACAGTGTAAAAAGGCAACCAGAAAAGCCACATACAGCAGCAATTTGGGCCTGAAATTCTGACCTTGTTAACCTTGTCCTCCTGGGGCCCAGTGCACTGGAAAAGCCAGCACTTAATTCTACCATTGCTTAAACGGTGCTAAGAGCCTCCCATTAGAAATGCATGCATTAAAAACCTGCCAAACATTCATGGCTCCTCTGGGGACACCCCGAAACCAGGCCAAAGCTCCTGCTGTTTTCTTATACTTTGTGCTGCAGCTGGGCAACAGCCCTCTTCCCAGCTCAATGTGCTGCTTGCTCCTGGCTAGCCTCAGGGCACAGGCACCATCTCCAACTGGTTCTGCCTCCCCCATCTTGGCTTCAGGGTCCTTCCAGGATTTCTGTAACCACTTTCCAAAAAAGGCCTTTCCCAGGGATGTTTGGTACTGTCAGTTAGTGCCTTACTTGAAGGGACTCTCCACACCTGCTGGATAGTTTCTGTAGTACACACTGGTCTCGGCATCACTGCAGCTGCTTATATCACCACACAGAGATGTTCCTTGCTTCTGCTCCTGGTTATATTGGAAGGACAGTGCTGTGGGAGAAGCTTGCAGCACAGATGTGGCACTTACACAACAACAGCCCCTCCCCTCAACGCCACTGCTTCCAGGGATGCTCCGATTTATTGCAGGAATTACCATCAAGACATGCAGCAAAGAACCTGTTGCTGTGCCCAGAGGTGCTCCAGAAGCCCTGAGAAGTTTGGGACCAAGAGAAGAGGGAGCAGGAAGCATGATGACCTGTGGATTTGTGACGTGGAAGACATCTGAGAGAGAGAGTTAAAGTCTTCTGCTGCAGCTTCTCTGTTGTCCACCAAGGGTTGAGCTCAAACGGCACTCTTGGCTTTAATAGGGTTCTGTGAAGGTTTCTCTTGTTTTCTCTCTTCTCTAATTTATCCCTTTATTTTCATGAAGCATGTAAGATCTCAGCATCTCTGAGATCCATCCCAATGTTACAATTATTTGAAATTGGCCCTGTAGTTTCAAAAATCTAGAGGAAAGAGGAGCTGGCTTAGGCAGAAACAAAAAGAAAAAAGAAAAGGTTGTAAAGCCAGCCTAGAAAGTCATGCAACAAAAGGTGTTTTCATGTTACTAATGAGACATGCTTTCATATCTTACAGGGGTTGAACTGGTATCAATGTGTCCTGCTGAAGGGTGGCCACTCAATGCTAGAAACTCTGTGAGTTTTGGCAGAGTGCTGCCCCAAAAGAAATCTTATGGTTCAACTCTGGGCAGGTTCATTTTACCATCTACAAATGCACAGTGCCTGCTGGGGAAAAATCATTCCTCTGAATAGCCCTGCCATGAGTAGGGAGAAAGCTTGCAGCTCCCAAACTCCAGCTGTCCCTGACACAAGGAATCCCAAAGTACTAGGATCCCAGAAGGACACTGCGGTGAGGAAGCCCACGAAACCACACAGGATCTCAGCTGCTTCTCACAGGACACTGCTGCAAGGATGCTTGGATACTGCTGCAAGGATGCTTGCAGCACTCAAATTCCAGCCAGCAACAATGGGGCTTTGCACAGAGGTAGGGCAGGGGTCTGAAATAAAGGCTGTAGGACTTCCCCCAGGACATGCTGCTCTGCAGTCCTGCCCTTTAGCCAGTCTGGGGCACAGGACAAGTTCAGGTGTTAACCTGAACTGAGCATCTGCTATACACATGCACCCAGGCTCAAGCAAACTTACAGCCATTGGCTCTAAACCTTTGCTGGGCCAAACAGCTTAAAGACCAACCATGAAAAAAACCAGCACGATGCTGTATATAAAACCCCTGCTCTCCCATCACGCCTCCCCAACAGCAATTAGATGCCTAATTTGTTACACAGCAAGAAAGAGAGAATGGGAAAGCTCAGGGGAGAAAAATGAAGCAGCCTAGAATCATGAAAGAAAAGAGAGAGCTTTAGAAGCATAAATCTTATTTTAGAGTAATAAATACCGCCAGAAAGGTCCTTCATATGCCAGTGGTTCCCTGGCAGACCAGAGGGCCACCTTTGTTTTCCAAAGTGAAATGGTTACCTTTTATATTAATATGATTACTGAAGATTAAGTGGGATTTGCATCAAGCCAGCTCCACCCAGACAGCCCACGGCAGCAGCCCACAGGAGTGTGTGCATGGGGGTAGGCTGGGGGAACAACCTTCTTCAGGTAAAAGAGGATGTCAAGAGATTACAGGTTCCCTAAAAAAAACCTAGCAGCAATAAAGCTGCCTTCACTGCTCTCTTTCCAGGGGAGACGGGGGTCTGGGAAACATCACTCCCCTTGGTGTCATCCCATGAGCCCAGACATAAGACAGTGGAAAGGCTTAGAAATAATTCCTGTTGGTGATGGGGAGGGAGCGTGGGCTCTGTGTGACTGTCTGTAGGGACCTGCCACAGGGAGTGCAACGGCAAGACTGGCACTGCCTGTGCACGTGTATGAGTGTGCATGTGTGTGAGTCACTGTAGAGAAAGGGGTGGCAGTGTCGGCTCCAGGAGTGTGAGGCGGTGGGGGAGTATGTGTGGAGGAGTTGCTATAGGTGTTGGGGTGGAGGTGCAGGCTGGGTATCTATGTGGGTTAATCACTCTGCAAAGCAGGGAATGAGTGCTGACTCCTGGAGGGGGAGGAATTGCCATGGGGAACTAGGCAAAGCACTGGTTGTGAGTGTGTGTGTGTGCGCGTGTGCGTGCGTGCGTGCGCGTGCGTGTGTGTGTGTGTGTGTGTGCGCGCACGTATGTTTGCATGAAGAAGTCATTGTGGAAAAAGTGGTGGGAGTTGTTAGCTCTGTGTGAGGCACCATAGGGGATGGGGTAAGGTTGTGGGCTGTGTGTGGGTGTGTGTGGATCATGGGAGACGACCACAGTTATGTGAATGTGTGTATGGGAGAAGGGCTGTAGGAAAAGGGGTGGGAGCACTCCATCTGTATGTGTCCCCTGACATGAATCACTGTAGGGAGCGGGATGCGAGGAGTTGCTGTAGGGGACAGGGAATGACCTCTGCTCTCTGCGAGCTGTTGGGGAGTAAAGGGACAGGAGTGGCAGCTCTGCATGAGTATGCATGTGAGCTGCTGCAGGTAACAGCCCAGGAGTGGGGGCTCTGCGTAGGTGGAAGGGAGCTGCTGTAGGGAAGCAGGGTGGGAGTGTTGGCTCTGTTTGTGTGCAGGGCTTTGCTGCAAGGGAGGACAGCATGTCTGGCATGAAGCCAGGAGCAATTCTTCGGCTGTATGTGATGTCACTGTGAAGACCCCCATCCCCTCAGGGTCACCGTGATGCCTCCACTGTCCTGCGCTGGCCTTGCTGCCCAATTTCCTACAACAGCAGCTCCTGGCTTTCACCAGGCTGGCTGTGAAAGGCAGGTCCACAAGCTATTTGAAAGATGCCCTCACTCAAACCAAGCATACCTCTAGTATTTCTGGATGCTAAATACATTCCCAGCAATGCACTGGCACCAGTTTGGAGTGCCACCAAACATGCTACCCTGCACGGAGGGGGTTAGTCCTTGCATTACAACTCACTACTGTCTCTTGCTGGAGGGACTCAGAGACTGAGCAATCGCATAGCTCCTGGGCTCGCTAAGGGTAGCAATCACTTCACAAGGTGCACTGGCAGCCAGCCATCCTGTGGAGGATACCTTCAGGCCTACAAACTCCTGTGGGGCACAAGCACTGGCATTCCAACATTCCTCAACATACTCTCACCTTCCAGCCAACCTTCTCCTGAGTGGCCATCTGAAAGAGGTTCCCTCACTAGCAGTGAGACCTCTCTCCAAGTAAGACAAGCAGCCACCCCGGTACAACTTCAGCATGAAAACTCCAGAGGTCAAGCCACCATTCCAATGAGAAGAAGAGGCTGCCCTTGCATAGCCTTCCCAGCCAGAGTGTCTCTGACAGTTGTTACCCCAAGTTGTTAGTCTGCAAGATGTCAGAAGATGGACAGCCCCTGTGCTCAGGTTTCCTGCAAATGGAGAGTCAACCAGAAGCAGAAGCTGTTACAGATGGTGGTTCAAATATAGCAGATGCAGTTCTGACCTGACGTGGGGCAGAAGCAAGGAAAGGTGTGGGAGGACATGAAGAAGCTGTTTCAGGTGACTCAAGAGTGAAATGCTGTGGCAGCATGGGCTAATGGGGACACTTCAGTCCCTTAAAACTCTTACTCTGGTCAATGTGTGCCTGGATTCAGCAAGAGAGTAGCCCCATGCTGGACAGGACATTATGTTTCCACTTGGTTACTTCCAACTTCCCTCCATTTTCCAACCCCAGGCAATGGCACAGCTCAGCCCCCTGGGGAGGGACCCTCCTCCCGGCCAGCTCACCCACCTATTTTTCAAGCTAACATCTGACATGCATTTTGACACAGCCGTGCCCCTCCCCCCCCCACCACTTTTCCCCACTACCTTACCTTGTTTAGTGCCTGTTTTTTTCTTCCATTGCCAAAACACAATGACTGTTATAATTAACAGATTATCTCAGTGCGACAGCTGCAGTCCTTTGAAAATTAGGTTGAATAACAGGATCCTGCCGTATGGTAATTTCTTTTCATCTCTCAAATATTTTCTCTCTCTTGCTCTCATTTCTACCTCATTTCTTTTTTTCCTTCTTTCTTCCCTCTCTCCCCCCTCCTGCCTTTGACCAGCTCCCTGACTGTATGAGTGATATCTTTGGGGTCAGACAGACAGAAGGGCTCTCTCTACCTTCAGCCTCAGCCTTCATTCCTCTTCTTTTACTACCACACATCACAGAGAGGCAGTGTTTGCAAGTAGGATCATAAACATGTCAGGAAAAACGGTGCCCACCAAAGGTGATGGTCAGGGGTCCTCTCACAAGCCCCACTGGCTCAGAAAGGCAGCCTCAGAATTCCGTGAGAAGGGGAGAAACTAGGATGCAGTAGCCCGAACCACTGCCTGCAACTTTCCCACGGGGAGCCAAGCGCAATGGTGTGGCTGAGTGGTTTGTACTGAGCTAGCCAGGGTGCTCTACCCACCCACCTACCCACCCGTCCGCCTTCTTGCTGACTCAGTATCTGCCCCTGACTCACCACTTGCTCACTGAATGGGGACTGGCAGTACTTATACGGCACCTTTCCCTCTCTCTAAGGCAATAGCTCTGCCACTTACCACCCCCTCTCCCCATTATCCACCTACATCTGTCTCTCTACCGACTCAATCAACCCAAGCCAGCCAAAAAAGCATCTTGCTTGGAATTCGGGGTTTCAAAACCAAAATAAGAACTGATGCTGCTCCCAGCTGGACTCAGACTAAAGGCTCTGGAAATTTGCTCCTCTGGGACTGGAGATCTCCTTGCCTCTGCTGTGAACTGGACTGATCCATTCACCAAAGTGTCTGGACTCCTCAGCCTCTGCTTAGGCAAACATGCCCGCACACAGTGTTTCAGGCTGCAAGGATGACCAGCCAGACACGTGGGATGAGTCTGTTGGGATGGTGCTCTGGATTTAGCAACTGAAAGGTTTCAAATTCAACATGCTCTGGACTCAAGAAATCTGCAACTTTGTCAGTTGTACCAGGAGCATCAGCTAACTATTCTTAATGCCTGGTTTGAACTCATGCAAAATGCCTTGATCCTGCACTGCTCATTTCAGCCATCTCTGTGATCTATATCACATCGCCTGTTACAATTAAACACTGCTGCTTCCTCTTGAAAAATAGGGCAGCATTCCTCCATACCACTCATCCATCACAGCCTAACCCACCTCTGCAGCGGCTAGCTCCAGCTGAGTCCTAGGCCTCTTCCTGCCTCCTCAGCACAGCCATTTCCTTTCCACCCATGGAGTTCCACCTCATTTATTTCCTTAATCCAGACTCAGTAGAACAGAAACACTTTGTCACCATTATTCTGCCAAAAGCCTAGTAGAGTCTTCTAACAAACCCTCATCTGTTCCATTGTATTTCAGCAGTCTCCGGTAATGCTCCTCCTCGGTGTCCACGATATCTCTCTTTTCATCCTTTGCCACCCTCAGCCTTCATTCTCCCTCTGCTTTCACTCCAGGCCCTGTGTTGGCTCGTGGCACTTACAGCACATCTCCTCATTCATTCACTGTCACTTATCCAAATGCTACCTTCACTTATTAATTCTCCTTTTTTCTAGTAGCATCCCTCCTCTGAATGCTTTGTACAGTCCCACTTACGTATCCAATAATAGTATTTTCCCAATGAGTGAGTCATATACCCCTTTGCTGACATTTAGAATTCTCCTTGTTCTTTGAAACACGTTTATTCATTCCCCCTCTCTGCAATTATATATATCTACTCATGGTGTTGCATTTCCTACAGCAGCCGTGCAGCAAACAGATGATCCATGCAAATAACTCAACAAAATAATTGTCTCTGCTGGTACCTTGTCATCCTCCATTTTAATTATGTAGGCCAAAGCTAATTCAATCTATGAAGCAATCAAAAATAGGGGATAACTTAATTTTAAACACACCCCACCCTTTCCTTTGTTCTTGCTTAGTCCAGATTTCAGTCTTCGTTTTCCCACCTGTTTGCTGCTCTGCCTCTTTCGATGCTGTTGGGAGCAGAGTACATGAAGGCTGCAATTGATATCGGGCTTCTGGTTTCCTAGGTGCTGTTAAATATGTTCAGTGAGAAACAAACTTTGCTCCAGACTGGTTCTGAGCTGAAAGGACATCTAAAAAAGGAGCCCTACTCAGCTAATAGGAGCACATAAATGTCTTACCCACCAACCCAGGTAATATATACTCCATGACCAGGGACTGATGCCACATCCCTCTAAATCTCTCTCTAGAGGCTTCATCAGGTAGCTCTAGCAAGTAATTCATCTGGCAGTCCCTCCTCAATTCCTCACAGTAGCCCTTATTCCTTCCCCCACACTGTTCTTTGCTTCCTTTCCAGTCCTTAGTCACCCTTGCATATGCCATATTTTATTTATTCCTTATTACTCCTCTTAATCTGCATAGGCCAAACCCTAAGCTCTGTAGTCACCCTGACTCATTTACTATCCAGGAAAAGCAACAAATTAAATCAGTGGGAAAGCCTGTGATGTCAATCTGGACAGAGAATGATATTGCACGGGGACTCCCCCATGATTATTTCTTGTTCTCTTCTCACTCATTCAGGTCTCCATTTAGCAACATACTTAACCATGCACCCAACTGTAAACCTATGCAAGCCCCATTCAGTTTCTCAATTGCTTTCTTCTGCAACATCTGTGTTGATGGTTCCCACATCTTCCAAACACAACAGATTCTCCTTCTGTGCTTCCTCTCCTAGCCTCTTTGTTACCCACCCACCAACATCCTTTCTCTCGCTTTGAGAAATTCAGACTTCTCCTTTTTTTTCCTTTTGCTTGTTTGGATTTTCTTATTTTCACTGCTGCCTGGGGACTCCAGCTTGTAATTTCACCTCCCTTTTCCCAAGACTGCTATGTTGAATAAAACACTGACTTCCCCCTCTGCTCTCCAGTATTCTGAAACACCAAACTGGGCCATTGAGGAGAAAAGCTATTGGCCAGGACTACTGTCTCTGATACCGAAACAGAGCTGGCAGTAATATTTACAGGCTACTTTGAAAGCTCCAGGGATGGCTTGTGGCCAAAAATGATGATATCCACCCCCTCTTTTTTTTTTAACGATGTCTTCCTATGACTCAGTCTGGTCCATAAGTCAAAATGAGATATTTTTTTTTAACCATCCTCTCTTTAAGCAATGAGAACAAGAGTCTAAGAACAGAACGCTGTAGCATCACGGATAGGACGGGTTACGTCACGAGTAATACAACTTGGGGTGTCCTTGGTGGCTTTAAAAAAAGCAGAACAAAAGGCATATGTCCTCATTCCAGAGAAATTAGTTTTGGTGGAGCTAAACCAGCAACTGCCTGAGTTTTCTAAACTTAGTTTTACCTGCAAGCAAAGCCAGAAACATGTGGGAAGCAGAGACACCACGACCTCAGGGGGCTCATGACTTCCTGGGCTCAGTGAGGAGCTATCCTGCCCTTTGTTATCCACCATTGTGCAGAGGCAGTCTGGAATAAAGGGGACGGTGCAGGGGGAACTGTGACATCTGTTCCAAAGGGGGGCTGTGGCATACCAACTCAACCTGCCCACACACCCTTACCTCTGCCTCTCGCTATACAGTCTGCAACCGCAAACAGCCATTCAGCTGGTTGATAATCGAGCAGTTCAGCCAGAGACCACTTAATTTGTTCCTTGCCTTCTTTGTCTGCCGGTGGCAGGGAAAAGCGCATGTTTGGAAATTGGCAGTGTTGTGTATAGCATTACTGGGCTGGAGTTACACTGACTGCTACAGGGGCTGAAAAAAAAAAGCGAACAAAAAAACCCCCAAAAAGTAACAACATAGGAGAGGAGGGGAGAAGGCTGAGAGCTGGGGAGAAAAAGGGTGGAGTGGGATCAGGGGAGAGCCAGGCAAGGAAAAAGGGAGAGAAATGAGATGGTAAGAGATACAGGACTAGATACTATGATGATAGGGACATTAAGAATATGATAGATTGTCAGAAAAGGAAGGCAAACAGAGGCAGGCACAGAGAAAGAGACAGAGACGAAGGAGGGGCGGGGGGGGGAGAAGAAAGAGAGAGCCAGAATTAATTTAGGAGGGATATACTGAAAACATAATCTTCTCAACAGAGAAAAAGAGAGAGAGAGAGAGAATTAAACAAACAGTGACAGGAAACTGGGAAAGAATAACTTTTTTTTTTTATGAGCTTGTTAACATTTGTGAAGTTAAGTAACCCTAAATTTATGCCATTAATTTGCATGTATTACGGGTTTTTTCTCTGCTGCCAGTTTATAGTCTCTGTGAAACCTTTAAAAAGTGGCTTTTTTTCCTCCTTTTCCCTTCGCTTGTGTTAATTAAGGCTTGTGATATATGTATATTTTTACACCGCTGCTGTGCTCTAGCATTTAATCATCAAATGGCCCTTTTTGCCTTTTCTTTGGGCCGCGCCTCTCTCTTCCCCTCCTCTCCACAGAAGGATCAGGAGGCCTGTTGGTGCACCCATCCACACGGACCTGTAAGCGTGCCTAGAGCCAGGCTGGGCTCCCACTGACCCCTCTCCCTGTGAAATAAGGTGGCTCTCACAATACATGGATGGGGGGAGGATCTTCAGCTCCTGAAGAGTTAACAGCTCAAATCCACTCGGGCAATCACATTGCCACACTGAAGCACGCTGTATTTACACATTAGCAATCACTGGGGAGCCTTAAAATTGGATTCTCGGGGGAAATCCAGCCAAAGAGCACAGTGATATTCCTAATGAAGGTAGTCACAGCCAGAGCTGAGGGAGGCACACAATAATCTCCTCTTGGAAGAAAAGGGGGTGCAGGTCATGCACCAGTGCTTTAGTAGCACCTAGACATCTCAGAACTTGGACGTACATAGGAAGAGCTGCTGTAGAAAATGCAAGTCCGGCATCTCCCCTCCTTCCAGGGAACTGCCCCACACCTGTTCCAAGGACAGCCATCCCTCCTCTCCTCCCAAGGACTCTTCTTTCTGGGCAGACATCTCTCCCCTAAGCACATCACCGACTTTGGAAGTGCCCAAGGCCAACACAAAGCGTAGCTGGTGGAGCCCTTTTGGCAGCTCTCCCAGCGAGCATATTTCTGAGCTCAGCTGGACAGGAGTCTTGGTCCTAAATGTGCTTTGATTGCTTTGCTCCTCTCTAAAGGCTCTGTATCTCCCAGCTGTAAGCAGAGTTTGCTGAAGCAAGAAGCATGTTGCTAAGCCTGGTTTGGATGCTGTTTGGTCTCTAGTGGAGCTGACGGGATTTGTCTTGTTAAAAGCCAGCTGAGCTGAGACCACGAACACTGAACATTGATTCAGACCTAAACACCCACCATGGGAAACCCAGCAATTGGAGCCGAGAATAAAGGTAATTGCTGGTCACAGTAAAGATGGTGTTCCCTCACTCCCTGTGGAGGAGGCTTGTGATCTTTCTGGGGCTCTGACAGGCATATGACAGGTCTCTGGAGGGTCTCTGCTGAACTGGAGTTGGGATGGAGAGGCAGGGGAGACAGACCAGGCTTTCCACACTGTCACTATTATTTTGCCGTATGGGGGTGTTGAGCACCAGAGAGGATATTCTGATTTACTCCCTGGCTTATGGTTGCTGTGGCAACAGGAGAAATACAGGCCAAACCAGGCTGCATCTGCAATGTGGTGGTAATAGGGAGTTTGGGCTCCCATGTGTGTGTTTGTTTGTTTGGCTGTTTGCAGGAGCCACATGGTAAAAAAGCACTGTCGCAATGGAAAGGGAATGGGGTCCGAATTGTACCCAGACAAATACACCCTCCTCTCATGCAACAGAGGAACAGTCATGCATACAGTCATATTCACAGCACACAGCCTGAGGAACATCAGCAAATACACATCTATCTTCCCACTACATACACACCTCTGTAGCTGGGGATTCCCTAGCTGCTCTCCCACTATCCCAAGAAAAGGCACACTTCTTGTTTCACAAGTACAAAGCCCCTGTGCAACAGCAACTTTCTAGTAGTGCTCTGAAGCATGACTAAGAGTCTGGCCTATCAGCTTGTGTCAGCAAGAAAATCTCCTCTGCCATCAGGTCCACACATCCCAGTTAGCCATGATGCTAAGGGATTACAACCCCCTCCATTGGCTGCTGAGCAAATACTCCTCCTTGCAAATACTCCTCCAGCACATCCTAGTGACTAGTTCTTACCCTCCCGACACAATTAACAAAACAAACAACCCAGTCTCAGTACTCATATCCCCAGCTAGGAAAGAGAGCCTCCATTTTTAACATCAGAGTGAGCCCTCAGGTCACATATATTGGCCTGTTGCAGACACCAGCCTCCAGCTGTGACACCACCATTTTATGAGTCTGCCAGCATAATTCCCATCCCAGAAATCAAGTTGTAAACCAAAGTAAAGCTTCTTTCCCTCCCTCTCCTCCAGCCTGCTGGGACCTGGTATTCTCAACCTAAACTGTGGCCTTTGGAGAAAGGCTCAGTGTCCAGCACATCCAAAGTACTGGCCCCAGAGAACTCCTTTGGGTCAAGTGGAAGGAAGGAGATGATTTTTCAACTGCCCTTCACAGCCTCAGAGCTGATCCCTGGAGAACTGGAAGCACAGCTGGAAGCTGGAAGCTTTATACCAATGCAAAGTTGCTATTCAGTCACATGATCTGTTCTTCCTTAACCCACAGTCCATGACAGGCTGAGGCTAGCAAGGTGCAGGGGAGAACTGGTCTGATGCCAGGGCAGTAACAGGATTTACTCAGGCATAGAAGTCTTGATGTTTCTGGAAATCAGGCTCCCGATCAGCTTTGGGATTATCGCATTGGAATTTTCGTAATGGAGAGGCAAAGTCCATCACAGCGACAACCTGCATTTCCTCAGTCTGGCATGACAAGGCCCTGTGAGGTGGGATGTCTCTATGGGGACAGTGCACATGGGGCTGAGACACTGCCAAGACAAGGAGTGGCACTGAAAATCCAGTGGTGTCTGTAACCTGTTGGTTGCTACTCGTAGTGACCTGAAGGACATTGAGGTAAAAAAAGGGGGGGAAACAAGGGGGTTAAGGTTAAGCCGAAAAAGACAAAGTGATGAAGATGAGAAGCTCTGCAGGCATGAAAAGCTTCTGCAGAACATTGTGCAGAGAGAAGTCCAGCTCAGTCCCAACACGGACAAGACAACCACAGGATGTGTGGTGGCTGGATGTGTGCTACAAGAATGCTATGAGTTTGCAAAGTGCCCAGCCACCCAGGTCCCTGTGCATGCAGGAGAGGTGAGGTGGGGCACAGATTCTCCTCCTTTGACTCCTGGCTGCCTTTTCTCCCATCATTCCTGAGACTCCATCTGGCTCCACTATTTTTACACACATACACAAAATAGAAGAGAAAATAAACACTTAATTTCTAACCTAATCAGCCCTTCTCTCACTAATTAGCACCCTCTGAGCACATCCACAGGCTGTGAGAGATACTCTGGGGCTGATAATGACCCCCAACCTGCAGCTGCATATGCTGAAGGGTCAGCAGAGCCAAGAGCAAGCCAGGGGGGAGGCAGGGAGCAGAGCGACTTTTGCCATTTGTTTTTTTTTCTCGCAAATCTGGGATACAGGAAAGGGGATGTCTCTTTCCTAGCAGGATCCCTTGTGTGTAAGTGTTTTTCGGTGAGAGAGAGTGTGTGTGTGCATGCATGTGTGCCGAGGAGGGGGGAAGCTGGAGAGGTTTGGAGGGAGGGGACTGGAACAAAATTCTGGCACTGAGCCCAAACCTGAAACACATGCCAATTTGTGCCTCTTGCTGGTGGTAATGAAGGGCTCCGTTCAGGACACACGGGACACTAATTAAGGGGCTTCAAAGGCGGCTTTCTGCAGAGTGCTCTCTAAAGGGGGGCTGAGGGGAGGAAGGAGCACAAGAGGGGGGTGTTCTCCACTCAATGGAAGACTTCTGGCTCCTTGTGCTGCTGGGGAAGGCACTTTTTCTTTCTCCCTGTCTCCCATAGCAACTCCTACCCGTGAGAGCTAAGAAGGTGCAAGCATCTGGCAGCTCCAGGCAAGCCCTCAACAGCTAGCAGGCAAGCCAGGTTCCTGTACGGAGTGTGTGCTGCTATGGGGAGGGGAAAGCTCCCAGTGAAAGTAGAGGGACACCATGCTGAAAAGAAGAAAAGGTGGACAAGCAGCATGGCCAAAAGAGAGAAGAGAAAGCTGGAAGGGAAGAGGCAGGATCTCAGTGTGATTGGTTTGCAAATGTAGCACCTATAGGAACAGGAGTTGCCCTTAGTCTCCAGGGGTTTCCAGGGAATAAAGCTCTGGATCACCACAGGTCAAAACTCCATGTCTGAGTCTTGTCAACTACATCCCATGGGCTTATTTCTCATGAAAGACTGGATGGGGTAAACTTTGTGAGTAGGGCAATGGGCAAGGCTGAGAATGTGCTTCCAATGTGTCAGTCTGGGCACAAGGCTCTAGGCTTAGCTGGGCACCAAAGACAAACAAGCACTGCATGGGCATCCACAGAGCTCTAGCCCACTTCTAGGAGCTTCACAGACCTTAACCCTACAATGCTGAAGCATTGCAGATTCACTCATAGCTGTAGTGTTCCCGTGTCAAAGGGAAGGAGCCAAGCTGCAGAATGGGTGATGTGACTCAGCCATGGCCACCAAAGAGTCTCAGCTCAGCCCTTCTGCTTCCTACCTGGTACCTTAACAGCACAACTGCCCACCCTCCCTCCATGGGAGTAAGCATGAAACAGCAGCTGTGGTGGAAAACAGGCCTGTGCTGAGATTGATTAAACGGGGACAGAATGTGGGAGGAAAGAGAAGAATAAATTGGCAGCGAGAGCAACAGAGCGTTAGTGAGAGACAGGAAGAAAGGATGAGTGAGAAAGATGGTGAGGAAGAGAAAAGAGAGAACAGAGGGTTATCTACGGATTACATTCACTGGGCCATGCACCAAGCACAGAGAGAAAGTGAGGGAAAGAAAAGAGAGGTGATACGAGCACATGAGAAGGAGAAGTGAGAAGAGATTCACAAAGAGCAAGAGAAGCAGACAGCTTGAGAGATAAGCAGTGCTTCACTGATCCTGCACAACAGCATGCTCCCTGCCATCACTCACCACCCCACAAGCTGCCGGAGTGCCCCAGAGCTCCTCTTAGCTTCAGAGGGAGCTGCTTTCTCTATACCAGGCTATCTCAGCACCACAAATGAGTCACCTGGACACAGTGTTTGCGAGTCAGGACCAGTCCTGCCACAGTGAGACATGTGTAGACAATATTTGAACAAGGTGAAGCAGAAGGTTAGCTGAACTCATCTTTCAGCGGTCCTGTAATGGCCCTCCACAACTGCCCAGATCTTTAGTTTTTCTGACCTTTCTACCCTCTCCTGTTCAGTATCCTCCTATGCACCAGTCCACGCTTAACTACTTATTCCAGATGACCTGCTCCATGTCTCCCGTGTTCAGTGTCACCCAGCCAAAAGCACGGCCACCTGCAGCCCACAGCAGTTCAGCAGAGCTGTGCCTATCACTGAAGACAAGGAGGAGGCTCACCCTACGAGAAGCGCCTGAGGCAAGACTGGCTGAGGCGTTACTTCAGGCCCATGACTGCCCAGGGCAAGAAAAGCAGTGCAAGGCAGTTCTTAACACCAACTCTTGGGCAAAAGTCTTCACACGAATATCCAGCAATTCCCTGTCTATGTTCTTACTACTGCCCAACCATCTCACTGCCCAGCCCAAGAGGTTTCTGAGAAGAGGTGGTCAAATTTGCTGGGCAGACAGAGTCAAAAGGGTTTGAATGCAGAAAAACATTACGTGCTGGAATCAGCCCTGCAGCAGGTCTTGCAGCTGCTTGGGCTGTGAAGAATATCTGGGGTCTGCTAGGATCTGCAGAGAAAAGAGATCAGCCTCAAGGAAGTGCAGACACAGGCTCAGATGCAATTGCAAGGCACAGCCTTGGAAGGTCTTAGTTCCAGTACTGACTGGTGTCTAATGCAAGCATAAAAAACCACACACAGCCCAGACAAGTCCAAGACCCTGCCTCCTTCCATCCCACAGACCACCAAACACTTCCCATCAGCTGCTAACATCTGCTGAAACTTTAATAAGAAAGCCACAAAAGATCTAAATCAAAGGGGAGAACAGAGCTGATCACCAGCCTCTTTGGACCATGGGGGAAACAGTCAAGACCTTTAGGTTCACAGAAAGATACCAGCCTTAGTTACCATGAAGGGAGGAAACAGGGACACTCTCCAGCCTCCACTTTCCCAGTTCTTCCTTCTCTCCCCCATCCTTCTGCCCTGTGCAATCCAAATTGGACGCTGTGCCAAGGATAAACAGAAAACTATTGAATCACTCTTATTAAGTTTGAACTGATTATTTAAAAAAAAAAAAATCGAAAGAGAGGGAGAGAAAATCAAAGCTGGGATTACAGGCTTAGCAAGCATGAGTGCATATTCAGCCTACACTGCTCTCTTTGTGACTCTGTCACACCAGTAGACTGCTAAGAGAGTTATACCATTACTAACATGACAGCATTGTCCTACCCAGCCTGGATTAGAAATCTCAGTGGCTCTGTGGAGGGGAAAAGTCCCTTGGCAGTGGCAGGCATTTGGCCTCATGATGCCTTCCACTCGCAGCATGCTGTCCAGGCAGGGAGAAGTATTCAATTATCAGACAGGCTCTGCCTTTTCCTAGGCCAGCTTTCTCTTATTGTCTGACTGCTTTCTCCCTGGTCAGTGATGCTTGAGAATTCTGTCATGCAAGAGAAACTCAAGATGGTCCAGGCAATTCCTGAATCAGGCAGACTTCTCACAGATGAACCCCTCCTCCTCCTCATGAACACATGGTCTTCTCCAAGTACGGATAGGCTGCTTAGTCCACAGGCAGTGAATATCTCCTTCACTGACATAGGACCTCCAAAAACTGCCTGGAAAACTGGATCTCCCCATTCCCTGCTGGGTTGGGGGCATCAGCCTGTTGTGATTCCATAGTGCTTCTCCGGCCTAAAATCATCCAATGGTCACCGAGCTGAAACTGATTGCCTCATTACTTCCACTTCTTAAGCAGGACCCCACCAATTTTTAAATACATTAGAGATACGTGTGTTGCTCTGATGCATTTCTCAAACATTTACTGTTTCAGGTAATCCCCATATAACCACCATCCAAAACATCATAGCAATCAAATCATCAACCACACTGCCATCCACTGCTTGTACTCCTTGTAATGTCCCTGGGGATTGTGTTTCCTCATTGGGACAGTGCTGTTACAGTGTGCCTGTGAGCTGGCACAGATTGACAAACAAAGGCAGTTCACAACAAGAAACGCATCACCCTGGCCAGGATGCAGAAAGAGGAATTGTCATGGAGTAACATGGTTTCTCATAGCCCTGACACCAGCCAGAATTTCTGCTGATGTGATTACCAATGCTGGGGGACCAGCTTTGGTACCACTGAGGGAAAATTAAATGGATGCTGTGTGAATTGGCTGTGTCAATCCCTGGATCTTTAGAGAGGGAAGGAGGAGCTGGACTTGGAGTGAGAAAGCAAGGAGCTGAGAGGAGGAGAGAATTGGGTATGCAGTGCCTGGAGGGTGAGGGTCAGGACCAAGAGCAACAGAAGGAGCTGCCTAGGACAGCTGCTCACCCAGATGGTCTCCAGTCTGTAGGCTTCAGATCTTGCCTTAGCTTCAGCCCCGTGGCTGGTTCTTGTGGCCTCATCTCCCCACATTGCTGTTCTGCAGCCAGGAAAGCCACTGGGGGGGCAGTCTTTGTACCACTGTGGGAACTGGGACAGGGACCATGCCTCATTCATGGTACCCCAGTACTACTTCATCTGTCCCAATACAAAGAGACAAGGAAATAAACATATTTTTTCTTTCCAGAGCTGCCCCAAGGCTAGGCTACAATATTTTATGGCCCAGTTCTTAGCCTATTTGCATTTTGTATTTTTACTTCAACTGCTGTTTGTTTCCAGGCATTTGGGATGCCTAATGATTTTCAAAGCACTGTTTATTTTAATCTGTCTAATTTATTAATACAGTGGTTGGCCTCAAAGTGCTTGGGAAAGAAGAGTAAGGAAGTTGTAACCAGTGAGCATCAAACTGTCATATGATCACATCAAAGCAACAACAAGCAGCTCACTTTGTTGGCTGCATCGAGATACAGCCTCACGGGTCCTCCAGCTTGGTGGCAGGTTTCCTCATACATGTCACTCTGCAACACTACCAGGCTCACCAACTCCAGGGATGCAGTAAAAATAGCAATGTCCAGGGGTAGCTGCCCAAGAAGAGTCTGCCCTTTCTCACCTTCCCATGTGTTGTGAGAACCTAACATGCCACCATGGTGCAGATAATATAAACCATGCTGATATCCATGTGGATTTGCAGGCAGTGTTGTAATCTTCTAATAAATCAAAGGTGCACTTGGCCTCCACTATACTCTCTTCAGCCCAGCGCTCTGTGGTAAGGATACAGTTCCACACACAGAACATTCCCTGAAAAAACAGTGAGCATAAACACTGCTAGTCATGCAAATGAGATGGCTTTGAATCTCTGGTCAGTCTCAATAGGAAAACATCAGATTTCCTCAGCACCAGAAAGCAACTGACAGGTCCTGAAAATCCTAGGGGCTGCCCTCAGATAACTTTTCCTGTCTCCAGGAAAGTGGTGAATGTGCCCCATGACACATTCATGAACCTGTCCTCATCTAAGTCAAGGCCTGCAGACCACAGTCTTTTGCAGCTGGCAACTTCATAGCATCCTTACAGCTGGAGAGCCTGTGTGCTCTCAGTGGTCCCACGGAGCTGAAGAATCCCTTTCACCCATCTCACACCTGCTAGGAAAGCTCACACCAGCACAAGTTGCCTTGCCCATTGCTATTGCTACAGCTCTGATAGCTGCCCTGTCAGTAACAAACATATTAGCCATGGACCAGAACTTGCAGAAAGCAGAAGCCTCTCTCTTCTGTAGTGGCAGGGCTTCCTACAAGTGTACATCTTGTGCTAAAGGGCTGAGGTGATTCCACAAACAGCTCTGTGAAAGATGCCTGAAGTTGCTACTGGTTGTCATGATGAGTTAGTTGTGCTAGATGTCCTCCAGAAGCACAGTTCTGCCTGGGAACAGACAATGACTACTGTTTACAGAGGTTGAACACATCCTGCCTGAATAAGCTTATTACAACAGCCAGCACGGCTGGCAAGGGGGGGCACCTGCACTGATGTTCCCTTTGCACTTGTGGAGAGACCGACAGAAACAGGGGTACCTCAAGAAAGATGACAGACAATGGTGGGGTGGAATCTCCCTCACCCAGGATGCAGGAAGGACAAAATAGTTTTTGCAGTGCCAGTTGAAAAGTCGTTTCTGGAGTGGCTCCCGTTCTGTCAGTGCTGATGTAACCTACGCAGGAGCACGCCCCAGTCTTGCTGTGTACCCATCCAAAGGCAGGCCCCTGCATGCCCCACAGCTCAGATGCAATACCTTTGCAGGACAAGTATATCCTCAGCAGTGCCGGGCCAGACACCTTCCCATGGTAGGTGATAGATCTACTCCCTTCTCCACCACAGATTAGGCCCACACCTCCAGGTGTGGCTCCAGTTCCTGCCCAGACATCGCTGCTGATGGTTCACCGTACATTGCCATGCCCCCAGTCACCATATTAGTATTTTTGCTTCCAAATCCCATGCCGTAAAAAGCCCCTCTTCTCTCCAAGCTGCATCTGCCCGCAGATGAATGGGAGCCTAGGGACAAGGGCTGTGTGCCACAATGCCCGCTTGCCCCCTGCCGGTACACGGGGTGCCAGCCTGCCAACAGAGCATGCCCCCTCCCCACCTTCCCTCCCTGACTCCCAGCACTCCCACCACCTCCTGCCAGCACATGAGAGGCCCCCTGGGGAGGCACTGAGACTGCTCACCCTGGTTCCCAGCTGTTTCCTCTCTCCCATCTCCTCCTCTCCCTGTGTGGACTCCCTGGTGGCATCTACCCACTCACTGGGAGGGCCATCAGAGACATCATGCCTGCCCTGCCCCTGGTACTCAATACACAATACCGTGTTTTGAGGGCACTGTCAACCTCTCCAGCAGCCTTTCCCTCCCACCCAGCCCCCCAGAGCCAACAGGCAGCGATCCATGGTGTGTAGGAAGAAAAGGGATGGCAGGAATCCCAGCTCATCACACTGTGTTGTGGACAGGGCACTATATTCACCCTACAAAGCAAGGGTAACTCTGCCCTTGGCTTGCTTGTGTGTGAGCACTTAGTTGATAAAGCCAGGTTATTACCTGCCTGCCTTGGCAAGGTACCTTGCTTTCCCTCCAGTCCATCTTCCCTGGGGCAGGGAGCTCCCTGCTTTAGCAAAGCCTGATCTCCCAGGCAGCTCTCCAAGGATGCAGAGGAGATAAAGATCTTTGAAGCAGGATTTGAATTGAGTCCTCAGCTTGATCACGTCCCACTTGAGGAGTAAGCCAGCGTGAATTAACCCTGATCTCTGCTCTCAACAGGATGCACCAACAAGTGATGAGGACTTTGGAGAGAAATAACAAGAGGGACAGCAGACAAATCAGCTCTCAGACCCTTCCTGAGAGGAGCATAACCAGCTCATGTACTTAAGGCTAAAATCCTTCTCACTCTCCCTGTAGGTCTCTTAGTGTCTTTTCTTCTGTTGCCTCTATGATCCCTCAGCAAAGAGCACAGCCTAGGCAACCCAGCCCCAGCAGGGAAGTCCAAGAAAGGCCAAACCCTCCAGAATCGTGCCTTTCTTATCTAAGAGCACAGGTAAGGGCCATCTGGCCCCAGGATGCTTTCTCCAGCTGTGACAACCACTAAGGCCTTGGAAAAAGGAGCAGAACCTGGCCAACATACAGTGATGCCTTCTTAGGTCACTCTCCCAGACAAGTTGAAGATGGTGGATTTTGTGAATTGGACAAAACTTACCACGAATTTACTAAACCTCACAAAATTCTTCTGTAAGGATCTTACCCATGTCCCCTTTAGCTGCACTTCATAGCTACACTTCACAGCTACATGCCGGGTACATTTCTGCTGGGAAGAAAGGGGACAGTAAAAGGCCCATCCATGAAGGAAGAGACTGTTTTGCAGTCCTTCCAATGCGGTGTGCCTCTGTAGGCAGGGAGGAGGGCAGGTGGTCCCTCTCCACTCTCCTAAGTAGGCGTGAAGAGTAATGAACATGCTGGGAAAGGCCAGCAGCACTTGGGTAAGGCGTATATATGGGTCTTTGTGTAAAAGCATGCCAGCCAAAATGGAGAGTACATTACTGCATTCACTTATGTTTGATGTGTCTGTAAAACTGGCTGGTACAAACATCCCATTGCGAATGTTCACATGTGACATGACTCACAGTGGGCCCTGGGTCATGTTCCCAGCCCGTGAGCGTGCGAGCCGACCCTGCAGGGTGTGCATGTGTGCTGCCTGGCTGTCAGGGCGCTGCCCACTGAGGAGCTTTCCATCTAAACCAGCTGACAGCTGCTCTCCTGAGTTTCCTGGACACCAGTAATGTTTTCCCTTTCCTAATCTCCCTGATGTAAATCCATTCACGACAAGTGCCTAGAGACTTTTAATTCCATCGGCATTAAACTCACTAAAACCTCTATTACCAAAAGCTTTTAGGATTTTCCCCAGAATCTACAAGTCAGGTTTGTAACATGACAGAACTCCACCTCTCTGGGGTGTCTAAGAAATTAATTTATGCTTTCTAAATGCCAGGATCACTGACCGGACACTCAAAGTATCCCCCTTGCCATCAGTAAGCTCCAGTTGCTGATATGACACAGCCATTCCCAGATACTCAGCTGTCTTCCGAAAGATTTGTAACAGTGTGAGAAGAGCCCCCACCCTGTAATAGGCAAGAGTAGATCATCTGCCACAGCAGAGCAGCACCAGAGGTTCACAGATGCTGTATTAAGGGTAGAAATGGTCTATTGCAGTGGTCCCTTGCTGCACTCATAGTGCAAAGTGCAGCAAATGCATCACAACACTGATGTTCCTCAGTACCGTAACAAGTGAAAAGGTAGTGTGGTCTCATCTCAGCGCTGCACACAGCCAGCTGTGTAAAAGCACAGGGATTATCCAGCTACACCTCAGTAGATAAGGTGGCTGGATGCCGAGACGACTTGAGGGTGGTGGTGGTGGAGGGGAGAAGAGAGCTGTGAGTCAGTGAGCGAGGTTTCTAAATGCTATAATACTCCAGAGATGGTGCATTTATCCTTTGGCCCTGGAGGTTCATTGGTTGCTGTAATAGAGCAGAGAGATGCAATCATCTTTCGATCCCAGAGGTCTTTTTAGGTGCTATAATAGACTAGTGGTGATCAAGCCATCTCCAAAGCCTTGGGGTTGCTGGCACGCAGCAGGGGTGACGTCAGCGTCTCTCAGCCCCCGCAGTCCCCAGCCTCTGGATTCCAGGAGAGGTGCTGGAGATGTTGCTTCCACCCCAGAGGTTTGCAGTGGCTGTGATGATGTCTGCTTTGAAACACTGCCAAAGATCCCTCCAGCCGTACAGGAGCTTTTAACCCTGTGGAAAGGTGTGATACTGACCCCAGGTCCGCTGGCACCGGCACATGAGCCTGAGCCTGGCTGCTCCCACTCTATCCACACCAGCTGTAGTGGGTGTAGCTCTGAGCTACCCACCAAAACAAATCACAGCTCTAAGAATACAAGATAGCTCAGAGATCCAGCAGAGTGGCATGTAGAGATGATCCTCAGTGTTTGTTTTCCTGGCTTAAAAACATTTCCCTGTGCAAAGAGTCACTCCACTCACACCTCGTGGGATGCCCAGGAAGGAGACATAATTACAAGGAGTCTGAGATTTGTGTGTACTACACACAGATAGCTAGAAATCAAACTCTGTGAACAGACTCAGTTAGCCAAGCTGTTAATGACTTCAGGACCATATATCATATACTCAATAAAAAAAAAAAAAACAAACAACTAACTGGACCATGCTCCTGGGTAGGGAACACTGTAGGGCAGGGGGTAGATGTTTATAGACTCAGCTCCTTACACTGAGGAGAGGAGGAAATAATCAAATAAGGTTTCAGAGTTTCTATAGGCTCAGGGATTTCTCTTCTCCCTTCAGCCCCAGCAGGTTTTAATTCTGGGCTCCAGCTTGGCCTGGCAAATGGAAAGGCTGCAATATTCTGTTATCCTGGCGCTGATTCCCACAGCTCAGGCGGGATGTGAAAGCACGGGCAATTTCCCAGGAATGTCTGGGAACTTTCCAGGTTAGGTTTCTGATCTCAGACAATTTCAAGGGTTTAGGTGGGTTTGCATTTTTTATATGTATGTGTGTGTGTATTGTTTGGTTTTCACTGGAACTGAGTTCAGACTCAGAGGCTGAAAACCCTGCTTCTTACTATTGACTTGAACGTGATTATGCCAGTTGATGTTACAAGAGAATCTAGCCCCATTCTTTCCTAAGCTTCAAGATCCTCCTGAACCCAGGTGATGCTGGGAAGAATTGGGACATGACCAGAATTTCACTGCTCATGTCCCAGCAGGTGTTATTAAGGTAAGCTTCATGCTGGGGAACAACCATTTCGGATCAGAGAGATGTCCACACTGACTCTTGTGAAAGATATTGGCAGATTTTGGGGGGAAAAGGTGGAAAAACCTCAAAGCAGACAGGTGAACAATAATGTGCTCCTATCTTCATTTTCTTATTTGCTGTTATGAGTTGCAGGTTAATATAGGCTCTGAAGACAGAATCTGAAGGTTCAGGCTACAATACTGGGCTCATTCCTAGGAATAGCTCATTTATGTATTCCTGCTCTCCGCAAAAATACACAAGCCTGCAATGAACCTTTCTAAATCCTTCATCCCGACAAAATCTCATGACTTAGAGCTCTACAGTCCAACCTCATGAACCTGAATCCCATGCATTTGAATTTTACTGTGCCTTCCCTCAATCCCTTGTGGTGAGGAAAGAAGGGACAGATGTACTCCTAAGTCTTGTAAGTCTATTTCCAACATCCACTCCCAGTCTGCTGTCTAACACTGGCAACACCTGTCTCCTCCATCTCTTCACTTGGGTATGTTCACAGGCTTTCTGTCTCATCTCAGAGCCCCTTTAATTCTCCATCATCCCTTTGGAAACAGGCTGACCCTGGTTCAGCATGCAATTCCAAATGAGGCAGCACCACAGGTGTAACAAGAGCCTCGCATCTCTTCCAGGGTACTCTATGCTCACTGCCTCCGCAGCACAACACAGGGCAGAGCTCTGCAAAGAGTCCCTGATATCTGCCCACACTTAAATTTGGCTGATACCCTTCGCTCAGTACCACTTGGAGTATCTAAGGGGTTGCAAACCTGCCCTGCAACACACATGAATTTGCACATATCAGTGCTGAGTTTCATTCATGAGAGTGCAGCACATTCATCTAGCTTAGCTCTCTTTCCTCAGCATTTCTCACAGCCCTTTCTGGCCACAGCCAACTTAATAACTTTGTCTCATCTGCAGATTTTCATATAGCATACTTCTCCCACCTTTCCAAGTCATTAAACAATACAATAAACCACATGGGATTTAGAAGAGAACCTGGAGGCCACGTTAACCTTTTGCCATGGTGAAACTTGACTGTTTAATCCCCTCATTCTTTCAGTCTCCTACTCAGTTTTTGATCTATGTCAATATTTTGTCTTTCCCTGACTACTTAGCTTCTTTAGTAGCTCTTGTGCAGGATCTTTCAAAAGCCTTTGGGAAGTCAAAATACATAGCATTAATTGGTTCTCCCTTATCCACTGCTTTATTGACACATTCAATGAGTTGTAGGAGACCAGCAAGATGCAGTTTTCTTTGTGCCAAACCCATGATGGTTAGGCCCTATCAGACCACAATCTTCCAGATGTCTTCAAGCACTGCCTTTTAATTATAATTCCCACCAGTTTACCAGATACAGATGCAAAGCTTACTGATCTTTAATTCCCTGGATCATCACTGGAGCCCATTTTTAAATATAGGTACAACATTTGGTCTTCTCCAATTCCCTGAATCAGTAGCTTTTTTTTTTTTTTTTCCACAAGAGATTGCATATTTTTGTTAGCAGCTCAATCACTTAAGCTCCTTCCAAACTCTGGGATTTAACCATCTGGACTTGATAACTTATTGTTCAGGGAAAGGGGGGCAGGGGGGTCGGTTTTGTGATTTTTTTTCAGTGGGTTTTGGTTGTTTTATGATTGGCTTTGTCCCAGCACCCATTATTCTACCAGCATGGTTTCCAACAGTTCCTCATCTAAGCAGATACAGGAAAAGAATCTCACAAACACCGTTGGTAAGGATGGCTGAAGAACAGAAATCATAAGAAAATTCAGCTCCCCAGCAACATCCTAAAAATGGAGATACTGAGTCACTTTAAACACAGGAGGTGACTGGAATTGATCAGTGCGAGTTTTCTTGGATAACTTCCACCCTGTTCTGACCAACCAGGCTAGTTTTGCTCATTTGTTTGGGTCTCTTGCTGAACAGTGATTTCCATCTTGACCCCAGAAGATCCAGGGCAGGAATGGAGCTAGCTTGATTATATCCAGCCTAAGGTGCAATAAAAAGAAAGTGACCTCAGTGCTAGGGGATGCATGAACCTGGGAGGAGATGAAACCCAGCGTGGATGAAAAGAAGTAAATCAGAAGGTGAGCAGAACAATGCTGGGCTGTTAGCTCCATTGATTGCCTTTCAACTGCATCAGCCTCAAGACATGAAACACAATGGGAAATGCTGCAGAACTCAAACAAGTAGCCCCATTATATGAGTGTTTCTCTCTTTGTGCAGGGCTGGTTCTGCACAGCTCTCACCATGCTGGCTGGCTTTAAAAGGCATGTGAGTTCAGATCAGGGCATGGCCTGATGGCCCTAATATGCCACTGACTCCAAGCCACATGGCCCATTGGTCCTGCAAGAGGGAGGATGCTCAAGATGGGCGAGACACATCCACAGATTTGTGTCACAGTGAACACATGACCGGTTGTGGGTATACGTTGACCTGCAAGCCAACGCTGGCATTCCAGCTTCTGAAAACTGCCACCCTCCTATCAAAAATGACACTCAAAACATCTGTATGACATCTACCTAACCTATGACAGACCTGGCATGCCTACCTTATATGATGGATACATACTCAAGTATATTTCGTAAAAGAGGAAGAGAAACTTCCATAAATCCCTTTTTTCTAATTGCTGCTATTCAGTTCTTCTGGGACGTGTCGACGGGGCAATTGTAGGGAAAATTCTGCCTCGTGTAGCATGTTGAATTCATTCCCTGTGGACGCGTCCTATGTGAGGCAATGTGGCTGTAAGTATTTCTGGGGAGCAGTCCTAAAGGCAAGCCTGTGGCTCCCTCTTAAGACCTCACCAACATCCCTCCAGTACATAGCAAAGCAATTCCCAGCAGTGCTGGGCAGTGCACTCACCTCCTCTGGCTTCGCAGGGCCAGGGCCAGGAAGACAGAGGACATGGGGAGGCATTTCTCAGCCATGATCCCTCCTCCATATCAGGAGCAGAGGAACATGCACAGGAGAAGACAGCTGAGAGCAGAAGGGAATATCTGACTGGTTATTCCCTGGGTTAAGGAGGTAGATGAGAGATGAGCAGCCCCCTGTGCAGAGCTGGTCCTCCTGTCACAGCTTCTCAGACAACATCTGTACCCAGTACAAACGTTGTGAGGTGGAACTCTAGCCTGTAATATCTATACAAGAGACTTCTACACCACATTCGCACTGCAGAGACATGCTTCTCTCTTCCTGCCTCCCGCTCCACTCCTCTCTTCCTTTGCTGCTTCTGTCCTTTTTCTCTTAGGTCTTCCCTCTTTCATAGTGTTTTCATCCCCTCCATACCCCTATGTGCCCTGCAGTCCCCTTTTCCTCTGCAACACCTCCCCTCCACTGCCTGCAGGTCTCCACTTCCAGGAAACGAAGCAGGACTCACACATGAAGATGCACAGCAGGGGTGAGGCAGGGGAGAAGCTCAAGGAAGGAAGAAGTCGTTATCCCTCAAGTTAGCCCAGCATGACTCCATAGCCTGTGACCTGGCCCCACACACCAGGCACAACCCTGCTGAAGGTGCCCACTTGGGCTGGGATGAAGGAGCATGGACACCCACACAGATGCTGTGCTACCACATGAGGGCTAAGCCAGGTAGGGAGGTAGCCCAGATGCTCTTCTAGCAAGGCTTTTACTCCTCTCCCTCTCCTCACACGCATGGGTCTGACGTATGTGCATCTCAGGGCTGTCCTTGGCCATTCAGCAGTGGCTGTGCAGAGGGTACAAGGGGGAGGTGAAATGACGGAGGACTGGGATTGCCGTTCACCAGTCATAGCCTGTACCAGGGTCCCCTTTGCTCCCCTGAAACACACACAGACACATGGTGTGGCTGCTTGGGGAGGCCCAGCCAAGAAGCCTGCCCTCCGCTGCTGAATCCCCACTCTGTTTCCCAAGTGACAAGCCACAAACTCCCTTTCTCTTCGCAAACAAACAGAGGCTTGAGTGAAACACTGCCTCAGCCCTGGCACACAGCACCCTGGTCATTACGGATTCCCCTCCAGCATCCAGCCCACTGCAAACGTCAGCACACAGCCATGACAGCAGAGTCCACAGGCTGCACCTCTCTTTCCCCACAGCATCCCTCTGTGCAGCCTGAAGCACCGTGCAAACGGTATGCATGCCTTCACATAGCTCCTTCCCTTCCACCTCCTCTCCCTCGGTGTTTGTGGCTACAGCCTGCCCCCTGTAAAGGTAGGGGAAACCGAGGCACAGCATGGGGGCCTTGCTGGGATTAAGATTCAGAAGATGTTAGAAACAAGGGTTTGTAGGCAGTGTCACTTGGCTTCAACACCCAAAAGTTCATCTTGCTGGGCTTTAAAGTAAAGTCTGCAAAACCCAGACAGCAAACACTCCTCCTTACCACCAGAGACTTGCACATGTCCACACCCAAGCATAAGGCAAGCCACCCTTAACCACCTTCCTGCTCTTTCCGCTCTCCATGCAAACAGAACTACCTCCCTCAGCAACACAAGCACCTGAGTGACAGATCTGGAAACAGTCCCTGCAGTCCAGCAAGTAAGGGTTTGCATTCTTGCTCTGTCCCAAATCAGCCCCCGCCTCCAATGGGGCTATCTTGGCTCCCACCCATGGTGCAACCCAGTTTTTTGCCAGCATGAGCCTATGAGGAATGGTAACTCTCCTGGGCCTTCTGCAACAGCCATGGGGCCGTGAAGTGATCAGGGCTGGAGAGCAACATTGTCCTGCTGAGACAACCCTTCCCTCCCTCTTCAGTGCAATGCCTGCCCTCCTCCCAGCTGGTGTCATCCTCTCATCCCCCCACACACACACTCCAGGGCAGCAAGCAGTGTGCAAGACACCACTCAAAAACCCTTGAGGAGAGCCAGACCGAGAGGTGGCCACCAGCCAGAGAACATACTTGTCTCTCTAGGATCTCCCCAGAGCTGGGAGGGCACTAGGAGAGATGGAGCTACAGAGAGCTGGGTTTCTGCCTTGCCATGCATCACTTCTTAAGGCACCTGAGAGACCACGGTCGTTATAACTCCTGAAAGAGGAGGGCAGCTGCCTGGTGTGGGACATGGCTTGCTCCCTGCTGAGACTGTAATTCAACCTTCTTTCAAACCAGCTTGCCTGACAGGAGGGACTGAAGCAGGCTGGCTGCAGCATACAGTTGCATCTGTCAAATTAGCCAGAGCACACATGATCCGGAGTGCGTGCCAGATGTGGAAGGACAAACAACACTTGAGCCAGCATCAAGCTAGAGTTGTGCAGACAGATAATACCCAACGCAACATAAACATTGCCAGTGCAGAGTTAAGCCAACATTGTTTTCTAAACAAATCTGAAGCAGCAGAGTGAGTTCATACTGGATCAGCATTTTCTACCATGTAGCCACAGCAGTTTTGACCCAGTACCAAGCTCCCTAGAGCTGAATTTATTGTCTTGTCCACCCTGAGCAAGTGCCAAGGCCATGTCCTGAGAGGGCTGAGGAATTTAAGCAATGCCAAATGGCTTCAGAAGCTCCATCCAGGAAGAGCTTTCTTTCTGCAAACTCCCTAGTAATGAAACTGAGTGCAACTGCATGGTCACACTCCCTGCCAGGCCCTGGCCAAGAGGAAGAGTGACACATCAACAATGCTACAGTCACTCCAACACCTGCAACACACATGCGGTCGCGCACACCAGAGGGTGCAAACCACAGGGGAAAAGATCACTTCGCAGTATTGTCAGCTGGCAGCAACATCCAGAAATAATTCCGCCGGGGAACGTCAGCCCTTCCCGAGGCTGCCCAAAGCGGTTCCTGCCCAGCATGGCATGCACTGGGGTGTCACAAGGGATGGGAAGCACTGCAAAGGGAGTGAGGAAGGGGTGCTGTTGAAAGGGGGAAAAGCAGGGCTCAGAGGTACCCCAAAAGAGGAAGAAAACCATCCGGCATCACCTGACAGAAGTTGAAGGCAGCAGTTCAGGTGGAAGGGTAAGTGCAGGGGTAGGCAGAGAAAGGGGACTGAGGAACTGCAGCCAGGGAATACTGATGGCAGGGTCCTGCTGTGGCAGCAGGGAGATGCACTGGAAGGCGTATCCTCCTTGCCAGCTTCACCAGGTGGGACCTGGGCAGGAGGGGAGCAACCCATCACCTCCTTCAGGGGATACCACACCAGCACCACTGCCAGGGCTGCAAAGAAGCACAGGCCCTGCCAGCCACTTCCCCTCACAGAAATGCAGCAGCCCCAAAACCTGACTCAGAGAACTTCAGTGTCTGCCAGAGTCTGTGCAGAGCCTGAAACCACAGTCTGACAGGTGCAAACCCCCAAACCTCCCCTCTAAAATCCACTCCTCTGAGGATGCCCTCTGACTGCTGCCCTGCCAGCAGCTTATTGCTTTAGAGTCTTGTTCTAGGAAAAAAACACCTCCAGGCACGTTCACGCTCCTCAAGGGCCAGCAGCACATCTGGGCCTGCCCAGGCAATGGGAGAAACAGCTGCTCCCCACTTCCCTCCTATCCCCATGCTACAGCAGCTTCAGCAGCACAGAGACATGGCATGGAAACAGCTCAGCTGATCTTCCTGCCTTCCCTGCAGAGGAGCTGGGGAAAGGGGCACGGAGGGCAGCCCCAGGCGGCGGGAGGCCCTTTCAGGTGCTCCCAGGAGCTTTGTGCCCCAAAATGGGTCAGGCTTAGCACCGGGCCCCTTCGCTGCCTGTGCAGGGCACACGGTGTTCCGAGCTTATGAAACACACTGTCTCCGGCAGGAAAACATCCCTTCCAGCCAGGCAGGAGCACCAGGGGACAGCAGATAAGCAGTGACAAAGAGCCTGCCCATCACCCCAAAAGCTGTGCCGGGCTGGGCTGGGCATTCAGAGGAGGTACCTGACTAGGAAATAGAGGCCAGCACCCTCCGTGGGGAATCGGGATACCCAAAATATCTGTGAGAGGAGGAAAGGGGGCGGGGTGTGGAAGCCCCCCACTGCATGCCCCACTCCCAGTAACATGATGTCCACTCTTGCCCTGCTGGAAGCTGCATCCCCGAGGGGACCCAGGCCAGGGCCGCAGAGCCCAGCCGTGCTGCTGGCCAAGCCAGACTGCTGCTCCGCTGCAGCAGCGTCAGCCTGCCTGCCCCTTCTCCGGAGAAACAGGGCGGGGGGGGGGGGGGGTGGAAATGCCACAGGGAGAAGAGCAGACAGGTGGGTGCCAAGGGAGGGATGGGAAAGGAGAGGAACGCACTAGGGATTGTGAGCAGGGGACCCGCAGCGCTTCCCCCTGCTGCTCTGCAAGCAACCCCTCCCTGCACACGTATGCAGAGCTGCAAGGAAAGGGGGTTGGAGGGGACGCAGCAGCTCTCCGTTATGGGGGGGGAGCTGATAAAAGCCTAGATTTTGCTCACAGCGTAGCAGAAACCCCTGCCTTTCCCCTCCCTCGCACCTCTGGGGAACAAGCAATGAGCGGGAGGGAGGGATGGAGAGAGGTGCATGGACATAGGTGCCGAGGTTGGCTTACCTCGCGGTGCCTGTGCTGGGGGTGCCCGCGGGTGCGGGAGGTATATCCAGGGCTTTGCTCTCCTTGCTGAGCGCTGGGAAAGGCCTCTCTTCAGTCACATCAAGGAGTGGCCTGTGAGTAGGTGCTCCAGCTCACCGTTCGATCGAAGCTGCCATGGATTCATTGTGAGCGACTTTGCCTTCTGTAAGGAGGAAAGGGGAGGGCAAAAAAAAAAAAAAAAAAAGGAAAAAAAACCACCAGCTTAAGACTTGGAGGGTAGATTCACTTCTTTCTTAGGTTTCCAATGGCAACTGAATATACCACAGATGAAGATCCAGGGTGTGTGTGTGAATGTGTGTGTGTGGGAGGGACGGAGAGATGCACAGCTGCTGAGTCCACAGGCAGTATGGGGTGTGAGCTAGTCAGGGCTTATCGGCGATTATGGGAACAGACAACTGGACACGGGCATCAGAGCAGACAGACGGACGGATGGAAAGAGACTTAAAGGATGGAAAGAGGATGGCCTGTATGCTAAGAGCCTAGCTGTACCACTGCACACAGAAAGGAGACAGCACCTGGCCCAGTGCAGGGCAAGGTGCTGACAGAGCCGCGCTGTGAGAAGGTGAAGTGCGCCTACACACACGGCCGCACGCACCAGACATGCTGCCTCCCAGCCCTGCTCACATCACCCAGGCACACCCCCCTGCAAGAATGCTGTACACACACACATGCACACACACACCCCTGGCCTTTTCATACCCTCATGTGCATGCCCTTGCATACATCCCCTAAAAATTCAGAGTCCTTCCAAAGGATGAAGTGCTTCCCTTCATCACATACATCCTGCACCCATGAGGCTGCACAGCTGTATTAACATGCATACAAGATATTTCAGACAACCATCACACAACCACATCAACTCCACCCAGCCTGTTCCACCACTCATGAGTACACAGCCAAAATGTCTATATACAGCACAGTGAATACTGACCACTGCACAAATGCATGCTGAATATCTGAACGTATCTACCACACACAAACACCTGACTAGTTATAAGAACTGTCACTGCACAAATGCACATAATTTACTAAGCCTACCTCCATATCAAAGACCAGAAAAAGTGCCACATACACACACACACACACGCCTGTATCAGTGCAAACAGCACACCAGCATATCACAAAGCAGAGATCTATAAGAAAACAAAAGCGTATAAAACATCCTCATGCACTTAGGAACATAAGTCAAGCAAGCACCACTGGCTGCATATCACAGATAAATATACTGTACTTACAAATTGCCTGCAGCATACAAACTGATCACATCAGATACTGTTACCTACCTAACTCAGCCCACACAGAGGCATACCATCCTTCTGGATCCTAAACGCTAGCCCCAGCATCATCAAATACCAGCCATATTCTGTCACATGGAAAACACAAAACTCATCAGCATCCAACACCGGCAGACAAACAAACTACACATGAAATGCAGGCAGCCAGCATCACTCACAGAAAAAAATGCCGCTCTGGAAAGTTATGAAGGTGGAACTCACTTTGGAGACAGCTGTATTATTCTGTGCAACTACACGGGGGCACACACACACACACACACCTACCACCGCCACACCAATGCTGCTTAAACTGCCTCCATCTCTGAGATCTTCCCTTTTTTTGCACTTTCTCTAGTTCTGCCCATTCTACCATCTTCCAGCAAAGCCCGTATATCTGTCTGCAGACACGTATTGCAGCTTCTGAGGGCAAAGTCTCCAGAGCAGAAAGCCTGTAAAAGCATCCACACTCGTCCCTTCCCCTTTCCTCCTTTCTTCTGGTATTAGATGTGCATAATTTGCATGCAACAAAGAGTGCAAGGTCCCACCAGCCCCAAGTGCTCTGGAATTGGCTGATAGGGGCATCAGGGGATGTGACTGCAAAACCTAAGCAAAGTGCATAAACCCTCAGGAAGCAGAGATTTGGGCAGGAAGGTACCAGCTTCCCCAGGCCCCAGGAGAGACAAGATGTAAGAGGTGGGTAAGAAGGGGTGAAAGAAAGAGAGGAAATCGGCCCGGCACCAGGGATGGCACAGTGAGCCCTGTGCCAGACTTGTTTAACAAGCTCTGTAGTGTCACAGCATGATACTGCTAGCAGATGACAGAGAGTGATCAGGGTTCGGCATCAGGGCAAGCACATGTACCTTCATGCCCCAGAGAAATGGGAGAGGCATGGATGGGAAAGCATGGGGTTTCCAGGGGGGAAGAGCAGCTGGGCTGTTGGTGCAACAGCAGGCACTTGGTGCAGGGGTCTGTACTGGAACCACTGGAGCAGTGGGTACTGGCACAGGTACAAAAAGAGCCCACAGACACAAAGGGGCTGGCATGGGGGTGACTTGGGCACAGGGAGCGCTGGAGTTGCGGTCAGGTCTAGCCCCAGCCACACGGAGGGAAAACAGAGGGAGTCCCGCAAGCTCTTGTCCTGTGCTTTTGGATGGCCACGGGCTTCAAGCACATACAGCCACACCTCAGTGTTAAGTCATGTGCAAGTGAAACATACATTGCAATAGCCTCATCCAGGAGCTCCCTGCCCTCCCAGACATTGCCTGCCCCAGCACCCGGCTTCCACAGCTCTTCACCAAACACCCCCCAACCCCCTTCCTAGTTCATGCAAGTACACCTTCCCCACCGTTACTCAGGCACACAGACTTTCCACTCCCCAAAGCCACCTACTCCACACCTTCCTCCCAAGTACTCCCACTCCCCACACATGGACCACACACGTTTGTGTGGCAGTACAAAAGGAGCCAGGAGAAACATGTGGGGAAGCTCCACCTGCCACCATCTCAACCCCTCCAAACTACCCCCTCTTCCTCTCTCCCTCCACCATCACCATCACCACCATTCACTTTTCAGAAGTACTTTAAAGGAGTAAAAATTTCCTCTCTCTCAGCTAAACTTCCCCATGCACCCAGGCAATTTCAGCTTGCTAGGAACGTCTGTTCCTTGGCACTATGCTCAATTGTACCTGCATGCCTCTTCCCACAAACATCCATTTTGCATTACAGGAGATGAATAATGCAGGCTGAGAGGGGACAAGTGAGAGAGTCTTTTGGACCTCGGCAGCATTTGTACAGAGCAGAGTGGAGGTGCAGTTGCCTCATTTGGTCAAAGCTAACAGATGCTGCTGAACCTGGAAAAGCCACCATGGCCTGAAGTGCTACGTGGGTTAAAATACGGTCATAAGGGCAATTTAAAGAGGCTTTTGGATTCAGGATTTCTAATAGGTGCTGAGAAGTAACACGGAGGTGTCTTGTGTGGATAGGCAAGGAGAATCTTCATCTCTGACACACTTAGCACTGAGCTAAGCAGCTGAAGAGAGCCACTAGTGGAAAAGGGACCCATCATCCTACACTGAACTCCAGACTATCTCCCCCTGTGCTTTAGGGGAATGGGACTGGCTAAACAAAGCAAAAGGGAGCGAGAAAGCAAGGCAAACAGGAGCCAAGGGGAATGTGTAAGCATGTTTACATGTGTATATTGGTGCAATGTTCACCTCGTTCATCACAAAGTGATGCATTTTGCCTCACCTTCACCTGCCAGTTTTGTGCTGGCAAGCAAGGACACCTGGAAGACACAAAAACACATGTGTCTCTCAGTGTTGCCACAAGTGAGTCCCTCTGCATAGGATAATGCTGAAAGGGGGCAACATGGACAACGTGTGTCATGTGTGCACATGAGCGTGCAGGAATGTGTGGCATCTGGTGAGCATCTGTGTGTTGCTGTTGTGTATGTCTGCTGTGGGTAGAGGACTCCCAGTATCAATGTAGGAAATGTGTATGTTACATCTGTGCATCCAAGTGCTGTACTATAGGGTGAACAGTGCATATGTGTACAAATCTGTTCTTTGCTGAAAACAACAGTGCATTTGTGAGGTGTCATAGGGAGCAATGTGTCCTCTGTGAGTTGTCTTGTTGCTTGTGTGGCAGCATTTACGCCTCTGTGTGACACCAGTGTGTTACTGCACACCTGCAGCGTGAGCATCCTTGTGAAAGCAATGCTATGAGTATAGCACAAAACTATGGTGCTGCGTGTGCCCCTGGGTGCATGCAGGTTTGCAGGGACAGGATCCCAACCTGAGTGGAACAGTCTGTCTGGCTCCTGCACTGCCTCTCCTCCTGGTCTCTGCTTTTCCTTTCTCACCTTCCCTCAGTTCCCCTCGCTACTGGCAGCAGCATACTCTGCCCTGGGAACCAACTCCCACACACCACCACACAGCAAGGGAACTCCTTTCCTTGCAGTTCCCTGGTATCTTCCCATACCAAGAGCCAGAAAGTGAAGAAAAACCTCACTGGACAACCTGAACTGGATCTATTACCATTCCATGTCCTTGTCACCCATTTCCAAACCCCAGGAACTGCATCACAAACCCACAAAATTTCACCCAAATCCACAAATCTCAACCCCAAACTACAAACCAGATTCATGGCTCACATCCATGCTGTGGACCATCTAAAGCTGACACAGCTCAGGTAAGGCAGCTCAAGGTAACAGAGTTAGGAGACAGGAGACGGCTGTCCCTATAGCCGGGGATATACAGAGGCTCCTGCAGCTACAGTGATACCTGTCTGACTTTCAGTTCCCCGGCCAGAATCACCTACAGCTGGGTTTGGTGTAAGAAACCTTTCGCACAGCTTGAAGTTAGCACAGCTAAAACTCACAGTTCTGGAGCCAAAGCAACACGACTTAGCTGCTCTGTCATTGCTCCCACATCAGAAGGCTAAACTTCAGGCCAGATCCCATACGTACTGAGTAACCTTCAGGCTCAGATCCAAAGCACAGAGCCTGCCCAGTTGGAGCATCTTCTGGGGCAGTGGGACTTGAGCAAGACAAAACCCCAAAACCATTTCTTTATTTCTTTAACCAATTCTGAAGATCACTACCTTCCTCCCAGACACCCTACCCTTTCTGGGGCTGATCTAAATTACTCAACTCCCCAGACTGAAATGCAAACAACTGCCCTCCATTTCAGGCTTTGCTTTTGCCCTGTATCCTACTCCGCACCTATTCCCTCTGGAGAGCAAAACTAGCACACAGGAACCTGATGTGAAAATATGCAGTCATTCCCTGGAAGGCTTCACAGGCTCCCAGCAAGACCCAGTTTCATACAGACCAGCATCATACAGTTTTGCCTTGAAAAAGCAGCCTAACACTTGAGCTTCATCTGTTTTGCCTCAACTGCAGTACTGAATCCCTGATACCCCCAAACTTTACCCAGCCCTATACACTGAAAGCCTACCTTCTAAGCTCAATTTTGTCCCCTTTAACTTATCCCTAGGTTTCTTCTGAACAGAAACCCAGCCTTTCACCTTGTTGCTCACCAGCAAGGCAGTGCACTCTTTACACATAGAGTGTGTAAAGTGCTAGATCCCTTCCCCGACATTTTCCCCACACCGTACAACAAAACAGGCTGGGCAAATCCAGTGCTCTGATCTGCAAGGCAGCAGCAGCCACAACCCACGGTGCAGGTCTCCAGGAGCCAGGCCAGGATCGTCCCAGGATTTTTTTCCCTAGAGAGGAGCCCTGCTCATGGCTAAAGCAGTTTGGGTGACCTTTTCACTGCTGGCAATCACAACCAGGGGAAATAGCCCTTTCTGTTAATATTTAAAGGCTCACCACAAAGAGTGTGGGGCCAGCCTCAGCACCTGTTAGGGGCTCTCCCCTGTGCAGCACCACCAGCATCACTACTTCACTCACCCCAGTTCTTCCCTCTCCTCGAGGTCTTTCCCTTCAGCCCTGCACTCTTCTCTTTCCTTCTCGGCTTCACCAGCAGCTCCTGCTGATGCCTCCCCCGTGTCCTGCCCTGCAGCCTCACCAGCTTTCCTGACTCCGCTGGACATGCGGAGAGCTGGACATGCAGAGAGCGAGCCCCTGATTAGCATTCAAGCTAGATTCTCATTAGGCAGAAATTCCCCTCCAGGAGATCCATTAACAGTCCATAAGGTTAACTTAATCCAGCCAGTCTTGTGTGGTCTCTGCCCAAATTCCCTGTTACATTAACAATCTTGAGCCTTAATTAGCATGTGAGGCAGAGGTAGCATTATTAATGGAGATAATATGGAACATTAAGAATAAACAGGCCAGGCTGTCTCCCCCACCATGCATGCAAATCCTCTTCTGTTAGGAACCGGCCTGAGCTTCCCCCATGGGCAGCACATGCTGAGGGGCTGGGGTGCCCCAGGCTGAAGATGAGCCCTGGGGTGTACATTCAGATTGGTTCAGGAGGATGGTGCCAGAGAGACCCTTCATCTGTTCAGAAGAAAGGCTGCTAATGAAAAGATGATGGTATGGCAAGTTCTGCGAGGGAAATCTTTGCACTGGGGGAGGAGTGTCATGTCCCTGGTTAATCCAGCCACACCATCTTTCTGGGAGGCTTGGGAAAGCAAGGTCATGGTTGTGTGACTTTCTGTTCCCTCAACAGCTCGATGCATGGTGCCATATGTGTGCACATACACATGATGGGTGTATGCCTGTGAACACCATGTGCAAGGAGGGGGTGTCTGCCTGATGTGGAAGAGGCTGTAGTAGCCTGATGCAGCTGAGGAAGATGCTCTTCATGAATGTCCTTTCTGACCACTGAGCACACCAGTACACTGAGAACACAGTACGGGACAGAGGGGGTTCAGGTGAGGGAGGGAAGCAGTCACTTGCAGAGAACAAATGGACTGGGGCTTCTGCTTGGTGCAGATTCACTGTGTGGTGGGGAAGGGATCGGTCCCTCTTGGAACAGGACAGTCTGGTGGCTGGGTGCACAGGTGGCTGGTCAAATCAGCTTGGTCAGCCTGGTGCAGACCCTCTCCCATCCCACACAGAGCCAACCATGCCCCAGGAGGAGACACCCCAGGTGAGAGGAGGGGAGAGAGAACTGATGCCGCCAGCAGCAGCGAGGTGCTGGGGCAGCAAAGGCTGCAGCCTGGTCGGGGCTACACAGTGTGCCAGCCAGGCTGTGCGAGGAGAGCTTGTGTGTGGCCAGCTGCCCCTCTGTCACCCCGCAAGCCTGACACTTTCTTCTAAAACATACACTTGCAAAAGCATAAGACAAAACAGGGAAGGAGGGAAGCAGAAGCCAAGCCAAGGAAGCAGAGTCTAACGACAGCACCTCTGGACTGCTAATTCACACCTCTGGCAGCACCCAGCAGGCTGGGGAGGGAGTGGGAAGCTTGCCACAGGGACCTGCGACGGCAGGGAATGGTGTCCTGGCTTGCTCCTGAGGCCTGACCCATGCTGTTCCAGCTGTACATAGCTCTGTTGTGGTCAGTATGTCCCTCTAGGCTTTGCAGAGCGGCTTGTGCTGAGGCAACGATCCCTGAAGCACAGAACGACATCCCCTGTGCCTTGGCCCTAACGCACCCAGCCAGTGCTAAGTAGCCTTGCTTAGCAAAGAACAGTGCTGCAGGCTGAGACTGCTCTCTCCCAGGGCAGTGTCAGGACTCTGCTCAGCATCAGCCCAGCTGCTTTCACGTGCCCAGAGGCACCGTGGGCAGCAGGCAACAACAGAGGCCCTGAGCAGAGCCCAGCTCTCCCACTTCCCAGCACAGCAAACTCCCACTCCCCCAGGCCCACCAGCCAGCCCCTGCCAAATCCATTTGTCCAATCTTGCACTTTCTACTAATCCTGTTGAGCCATCCTTTAAGTTGCTCTGAGGCAGAGATAGAAAATACAACTGATGCTTTAAGGAGCTTCTCCTGACCTTGCTCAATTCAAGATAAAGGGCTTTGATTTAAAATATTACAGTGGGGGTCTGTCACTGATCCATTGCATGGATTAAAGGAAAACAAATATACACAGGATGCAGCTGGTGTTAGGTAAGCAGACAGGGAAGGGAAGAAAGGTTACAACCAGCATGGGGGAGGAGACAGAAGAAAGGAAAGGACAGAAGGTGAGAAGGAAGGCAGAAAAAATACTTTCTCCTTGGCCATCTCCACACTTGACTACTGGAAGAAGAGCTTTATACACACATGGTGTGATACAACACATCCCACGACCTTCCTTGGTTTGTAAGGAAGAGCGAGGCAGCTGCACTGTCCCGTGGTGTGACCAGGCTGGGAACAGGCTGCTGGAACTGAAGAACAGCTCCTTGCCCCATGAGAGGTACCCAGTGGGGAGCACAGACTGAAATCTTGAGGCGTAAATGGCTGCTACAGAGATCTTGCCACCACTGTCTCTCCTTCTGATGCTGTTCAGGCCTTTCTGCCTTCACCCCTTGACCCTTCCTTCACACCTAACATCTCCCTTCATCTCCTCCCCTTGCTGACAGTACTGTCCCTCACTGCCACTGCTGCCTGTCCTGGTCCAGCTCACATTTGATAGCATCTAAAATTTTCCATCACTTACCTCAGTCCCCTACAGCCCTTAATTCAAAGGTTACTCAGAACAGTTTTTCCCTGTAGGAAATATAACAAGGGCTACTGAAGGCACCTTCTTCTTTCCCTGTGCCCTCCAATACCACAAGGTTGTTGCACCCCACCAGGGCCTTTTTCTTCCTGGCATGAGCCTGTTTCCTCCCTCTGAACCTATTCTGTTTGAAGACCACTCACAAGATGGCTGATGTTTCTTTTTCAATAATCTTTTCTCCATCACTTTGCTGAGGGTCTCAGCTGGCCACGAAATATGTGAAAACTTTATTTTCAGCAAGAATTTTGTTGATGAATCTCTCAGTCTGCCATAGAAAAACCTAGTTCTGATCTGGGAGCTGACTCTTGGGTATCTCTTTCAAGTGGGTCAAGACATCCCTGTGCTGTGCTTAGACCTGAGAGCCTCCTCATAGGCAGCCTGTGTTCTCTTACCTTCTCCTCTACTGCCCATCACAACGGTAGAATATCCAAGCCATATTTTCCCAAGACCTTCATGTCTACAGACTGACCCACCATCAATCTGCTTATCTGAGTCAGACCTCCAATCAGATCTCAATCACCTCTGGCCTTTCAATTCCCTCACTCCCTCTGTATTGACCAGTCCCAATTCCTGCCTATGCTGACCACCACTACCCACGCTCAGAGAAGCTATCCCCACATCCTGAGGTCTGCTTCAAAGTTCCCCTTCCTATCTTTTCAAGCCTCCTAGGATCCTGCTCAGTCCTGTCTTGATGGCCAAGGGCACCCTCAACTGGTTTCAGAGGTTTTGCCCAGCTTCTTCGCCTCCTTCTACACCATATCCCTGCAGTTGACACAAAAGTCTTCACCTGTGTGTGACCTGGCACAGCTCATCTCTGCGATGTCATTTCCCACTTAGCAATGCCCCATGTCCCTCTGTCACTACAAAGCTGCACTGCTGTAGCCAGGAAAGAGGCAACTGATGGATGCAGAAAAATGAAAGGTGAAGGCTATTGGAAAAGAGACAATAGAGACCATAAAATTAGACAGGTCTATAAAACCATGGATGACACAGGAAGGGTAGAGGGGACAGGTGTTAACTGTCTCTTCCGACCCAAGAATCAAGGGTCAGGAAATTAAACCAGAAAGTAACAGATTCAAGACAAATGACAGGAGGCCTTGCATTGCATGCTGCATGTTTAGGCTGCAGAACTTCCTACTCTGAGATTTTGTGGATGCCAAAACTTTACTGCAAAAATTGGCTAGACAAATTCAGGGAAGACACAAATCCATAGAGACCTATGTAAGTATACAACAGATCTTCTAGCTCAAGGTCACTCAGCCACACGTCACATCTACAATGGGACAAATAAGCTAAGAGCGTTGAGAAGCACCCCTATGCAGCTTTCCTGTCTTTATGCTCTTCCTTCTTTCAGCCATTGTTGGAAATACTGGACTGGAAGGATCTTGGACCTGGCTCAGTAGGGTCCATCTTATATTCCTATGGCTTTCCATAGCCAGGCTGACCTAGAAGTCATGAGCAAATAGTGACTGTGAGTAACAATATCACTTCGGTGCATTAGGTCATATTGAAGACGGATGGACAAGGAAGCAAACAGAGCCCATTCCAAGAACGATTTTTTTTCCCTCTGCCCTAAAGCTAGAAGGAGGTCTGAGGTTATTTCGATCAGTCATCTCAGTATAGATCCTTGCTGGGCACAACGTCTGTGCTTGAGTGCTAGCCCCCTCGATACCTTGTTCCACACTTTTTAAGACCAAATCCTCTTTTCCTGTTGATAAACACAGAGCCCTTTCAGCAGACCATCTGTAATAGGCCCAGCCCCCTTATTTCCCTTCCATTTCCCTGACCTGTCTATCACACTATTCATGGCAGCCTCTTCACACTAATCCTTTTATTATGATCTGACTCAATTTTCCTGGCCTGTGACTGCAATGGGGAAAAAAAGGAGGGGTATTAATCCTTCTGACCTTGTTGTCCCAATTCTGGACCATCTGTGACTAGGAAGTCAGAGGAGGGAAGTCAGATCCTCCTGACCCCACATTCCCCATGCCAAGCCATCTTTGTCTGGAAAGAGGGAACCACTCACTTTGGCAGGTTCAGCCTGTAGCCTCCCAGAAAGCTGTTGTGGCAAAGCCCCTTTTCACCTACAGGCACTTCCTACAGGATTGCTTCTCCAGCCAGAGAGGATGGGGAGATGGAAGCAATAATGTCCTGCACCTCCATCAGGCTGTTTGCTCATTCACCCTGTACCACCTCTCTGCTCCCTCAGCAACAGTGTCTGCAGGTTCTCCCCAGCCGTGAGACAGGGAATCAATAAAACATGAAAGACAATCAAACGTGTCTCCCAAATTTTCCTGGCAATGCTGCATATGCAGAAGAGGTCTTGCAAATCACTCCACCTCCACCAGTGGCTGAGTCTAGCTTGTGCTCTCCACCCCTTTTCACTACCATGTGTTTCCTTGCTGTAAGCGGTTGCATCTCCATAAACCTGCCAGACTATTTCATAGCTGGTCTGATCACTCACACCAGGAAGCTTGACTGCATCCTCAGAGCCAGTCAAATGTTATTGTCTTTGCTCAGCCTCATCCCATACCTCTGACTTTGCCCATCTTTCACCACCTTAAATAATCTCCTCCTTTCTTTGGTGTTTACAGTCCCCAAATACTGGTAAATTGTTATCGTATCATCATTTAGTCAAGCTCTACATATTTAGTTCTTTTAAGTTCCCCTCTCAAATGGGTCCCTCCAGCCCTTTCATAATTTTTGTTGCTCTTCTCTGAATTCCCTCCAATTTATCACCTTCCTTCAGCTAGCGTAGCACCCAGGTTTGAGTGCCAGGTTTTCCAGACTGGTCTCACTAAAGCCTTGGAAATAACATGAATCAGGCCTCCCTTGTGCTTCAGGATTTGATGTTTCTGAGTGTACTTGAGTACACAGATGTCAGGAAAGCTAACTCAATTCATACATGTGGCACCGATACAACCCAAGACACTCAACACACAGAACCTCTCCCCAGGGAGAAGCAGCAGCAGGTTCATGAGTGGTGGGCACTCCTGAGGTGACTGCAGATGGGAAGGAATGGCCCCAGCACATCAGCTGGGTCAGCAGAGGATGGATGAGCCTCACCATCAACAGCAGGACAGACTCTTCTACTGGGTTTTGATCCTGCACCTATCTCCATGGCAACTGGTGCTATGCTGTAAGGCACCATGTAGCCACTGTGTCTACCCAAACCAGGGTTGCATGGGAAAGACTCCCAGCAAGAGGCAACATCTAGGAACCCAGCCCTTCAAGTCATTCACACCAACCTGGCTCCTAGCAGCTTGTTTCCCACCCCTTAGAATACTGTGGGAAGCATGATAACTGCCCTTCTCTCCTTCTGTACCTCAGTTGGTCAGCTGGAACTGGGTTTCCTCTTGGCTTACAACTGTTGAGCAAATGAGGCCATTTCTCCTCGGTGACAGAAAATTATTTGGTCAGTCCTCTCCATGTGGAAAGCAGTTCATCTCAGGCAATGGCTAAGGTACCCCTGAGCTCCCAGGAGACCCAAAGAACTGCTATAAGCCTTTTAAAAGGAGGTCAGGGAACGGCAAAGCAAGCCACAAAACTAACACAGGCCAGGGAGCACAGGAAAGCCAGGACACAAATGCAGCTCTATTAAAGTGAAGCTGTACTGCTGCCAGACCATCTCGCCACTGAAGCACATGCAGCAGCAGTCCCACAGCCATTGTCACCTCCAAAGTGCCAAGCTTAATTCATCTGGGACCTTAAAGACAACCTTCGCCTGGTTCACAGCTGCAGGAAACTGAGAGAAAGGGCTGGAGGTGGGTCACAGAACTTTGGTCTGCTCCCTGAGCTTTGCAGTCTCCCCTTCCAGCTCAAAAAGAGGACTTCATCTCCTCTGGCACGGGAGGTGGCTCCCGTGCATTCAGCCTGCCTCCCTTCAGTGGCTCAACTCTATGTCCTCCCTCACCCCTTTTCCCACATGGAAACACATAAGACACAGCTCTGCCCCTGCAGAACCCCAAAGAGAGCTCAAACACCCACTGCCACTCAGCATCAGGTCCCACCTGGACAAACCCCACCAGCAGAACCCACAGTCCTATCTGGGAAGCTCCAGCTTTCCCCATACCTGCTGGCAGCCTGGGATCCCTCACTGTTCAGGGCAGCTCTGGGCCTCTGTGGAGGAGAAAAGCAAAAGCCCCTCTGTTCCCAGGAAAGGCAATTTTCCTGGAGCACATTTGCTTAGCACTGAAGCTGCTCCTGTCCTACTCTAGTGCCAGGGCATGGGTGAGGGCTGCAAGTGTGTTTGGGGGACGTTGCATCCCATTCCCAGAGCAGGGTGCCTCTCATCAGCTCACAAGAGCATGGGGACAGAGGTGTTCCTTCCGCGTCCTCTGCCCTTCCTTACACTAACAGAAGAAACAACTTAGCCGAGGCTGACACAGGGGACCAAGGGAAAAACCACAGTATTTGGGATGAGGGAGAGAGCAGCCGGACCTCTCTCTCTCTCAACGAATGTGCTGATATTTTCTGACACAGCTGCTGACAGCACTGGGAGGTTACAACAGGCCCTGATGTGACCACTAGCTTTTTTCCCAGGTGAGCAGTGCTCTCTACTGCTCTTTAACAGGGTCAGGTAAGCCAGCTGCACTCTGCCTGGAGCTGCATCTGACTTCTGACATGACCCAGGTAGGAACAAACATCACAGACACCATCACAGCTATGCTTCCCTCTCTCCTGCCTTCCCCCTCTGCCTGTGATTTTTACCTTTTCTATTTTAACCGCAAGCTGCCCCCCAGCAAAAACTACACCTCCATTCGCCCCCCTTTCCCAAACGCCCTCTCTACCCTCCAAGCGGCTTCTGCTCCACAGCTTAGCTTTGCACTGGCGCAGCGGATCAGACAGCATATTCCCAAATACCCACTTTGCCTGGAGCTGGGTGAAGAGAGGGAAAGGCCACGCATCCACAGTTCTTCCCTTGGTGTCGTAGTTTTTGCCGGGGGAAGAGCAATGAAGGCAGCTTGCTTCGTACCAGCAAATCCGCATGTTTGTGGGTTGGATGCCCTGAAAGCCAACCAGTTCCCAAAGGAAAATAATGGGGTGAGGAGGATGGCAGGTGGGGAAGGGGCTGGGTGCGAGGGAAAGGTTTTTAGGCTGGGAAATCGGTGGGATTGAAGTGGCTGTTTCTCACCCCCGGCACTGCATCGGCACCCCTCCACTCCCTGCAGCTTCCTCACTGCTGCTGGTACTGTCTGCACAGAGGGGGGAGGCAAGAGGGGGGCTGTATTTAAATATATTAATAATGCATGCTCCATGCAAATGAAGCTTCCTTTGAATATTACATTAGTGATGCTGTCAGGCTGCGCTTCCCGGGACCCAGAAGTGATGGTGTGTGTGGGAACTGGAGGGGGGGGAGGGGGGGGGGGAGGGGGGGGGCAGGGATGCAGGCCACCAGAAATTCCCCCATACCCTGGCACAGCCCCCTTTCTCCCCCTGCACCCCAGCTCCCCCACACCACACACACTCCCACTCCCTCCCACCTCCCAGTGCATGACAAATTCCTTGGCTCACAGCATGCAATGCAGCCAGGTTCCCCAGTCCCCTAGGCCCTCTCCAGGGACATGGACCCCCCATCTCCTCCCCACTCCCTACATAATATTTATCTCCCTCCCCCCAGTCTCAGCCATCATCTCCCAGCTCCATAGCTTGGTTTATAGCTCCCTACCTCCAGGGTGGGGAGAAAGGTTGTGCTCTCCAGCCTTTAGGGGAAAGAAGGGGGAACAGCTCCTAAGTCTGGCCTGCATATATGCACCCACTGTGTGTGCACACACTGGCCCCCAGCAGCGGATGCTTGCACGATCCCAGAGTGGGTGCCAATGGACCGTGGGCTGTGCACGGCTGCAAGAGGCACACACCCGCAGCGCACGAGCGATGCTCTCCTCCCCATCACCAGCACCTCCTTCCCTGGGTGCTTGCAAGGATGTTTGCAAGCATATTGTTTGTGCACAGCCACCCCCACCTCCGTACACATACACACATGCAATACACACACATGTGCTCACATGCATGCACACAGAGTTAGGGGGGAGCCACACCAGCAGACATATGAGACGGCATTGCAAACAGCAGCTCCCAAATGCGCTGCCTGCTGCAGCATTAGCAGATTCATGCTGCCTTTCCCCAGCCAAATCCAGGCTCTGGAATGGGAACAGCAGCAGCTGTGCACTCCTGCCTGTCCTGGGATGAGAATAGGATGCGTCTGTTCATGTCTTTCCCCCACCCCCATGCCTCCTCCTTCCCCCTCCTCTTGCTCCCATTCATTCATTCAGCTTCTCCTCCCCCCATCCTATGCCCCAAAGCAGGAGGATCCTTATGCATAAATATGTGGGCATGCTTTCTCTGGTGGAATAAATGGGCACGCAGACACCCTGCAAGCAATGCATATACACTTACGTATGCATTCAAGTAGCTGTCCTGGGCCCCTACATAAATATCCAGCCACCACCACCACATGCACACTCACACACCCGACAGACACCACGCAATGACTTTTCTGCATCCAGTCAGCCTCTCAGCACAGCAGTGTAAAAGCAGAGCAGAGATTTACTCACTCCCCTGCATCCAAACCAGGCGAATGTTCACACACCACACACACACCAGACACACACACACATCACTGTCTGCAAAGGCTCCCCGACAAAGTTTGCAAAGAGGCAGGAAGCAGGGGGCTGTGGGATGAGGCTGTCTCCTTCTCCCTCCCATAAGTACAGGCAATATACATATATGTCTGTGTATCTATAGCTCTATATACACATGCATGTATGGGGGGGGGCGGAATATACATATAGCTATACCTATACACACGTATGTATACACACACAAAGACACACACATATATATACATACACATACATGTATCCCCTCCTCTTGCAAGGTCTGGATAGAAGCAGACCAGTCAAACCCAGCTGCATGCAGCAAGCCCTGGACTTATTCAGCATCCCGATCCTAAGTGAGTGCACACGCGCGCGTGCACACACACACACACACACACACACACACACACTCTGAGTGGGGGACCTGTCTCCAAGCCTCTCTCCCTCCCATCACCCCATGTGGGCATTATCCCCCCCACCCCACCCCCCATCCCCCGGACACTTCCTCATCTCCCTTGCACTCACCCCTTGCCTTCATCCTCAGATCAGAGACATCCACCCCCCAGGGAGTGCATGCACGGGCTGGAAGAGAAAGGCAATCCATCCATCCTGTCCTTCCCCCGCCCCGGTCCTCCCCCTCCAATCTCAGCCGCTTCTCCGAGAGGCGACAGGGATGACAACAGGGAGCCGAGGACACACGAGGCAGCTGCACAAGGACTGCACACAAAATTGTGTCACACACGTGCACACACATGCACACATACCTGCTTCTGGAGGGGCGACTGCTCCCTGTTTCCATACGGGGCATGACAGAGGCGAAGTGGAGGCACAAAAGACCCCTGTCTTCAAGCAACTTGCAGCCCTGCGGATGTGTGTGTGGGGGGGGTATCCCCCACCTTGTGTCACCGCTTGGAGCTGTGCTGTCCCCTGCCCCACAGCTGTCTCATTCCCGGCTGCACCTAGGCAGCACTCCCAGCCACGCACACACGCGAGCACGGCAGGCGGGGATGGAGCAGCAGTCCAGGCAGAGCACGCACAGCCGGAGGATTTGCTGCCTTCGCCGCATCCGCATCACTGGGGGAAGAAGGCAGAGAGGGCTGTATTGGCATTTAAAACGCGAGTGATTAATTCGCCACAGGCTCGGCTGATAGGACTCTGGGACCAGAGCCGGCACTGCTTCTCCCAGCTGGGAAGGCTGTGACAGGCGAAGGTCCCTCTCCCATGCAGCCAGCTCTGAGCTCTCCTTGCCTGCACAGCCACAGCCACCGCTCGGGTGCAGGCGGAAAGGGGTGGGCCTCCACCAGCGACATGAGCACACATGCAACAGCTGCTGGGGAACCGCACACACACACAGACACAATTTCCTTGCAACAGCTGCTGAAGAGCTACACACAACATAGAACAGCTTCCCAGGAACACACACACAAGCGAGAGCTGCTGGGGAATCACACACACACACACACAGAGGCTACAGCTTCTCAGAATCAGGACACACACATGAAAATACAGCAGCTTCTAGGAACAATATCGGTACAAGCAACAAGCAAGCCGAGCAGCTACATACACACACATATTCATGCAACAGCTATACACCTACTGACACAGGTATGTGCAACAGCTGTGGGAAACTATACCTCGATATGTGCCCCTGCGGTATTTGCTGAGAAAATTGACACATAAAAATGCAACAGGAGGTGAGGAAAACCTTTCATCCACGTATAAACACATGCATGCAGCTGCTCGGGGGAGAGTGTCTTTCACACACCTCCCCAAATCACCACACACAGAAATACAACAGCTCCTCAGAAACCACCTGCAACCACATACCCTCACATGCATAAAACAGCTTACTGGAAGACCTTCCACCTCCCTACACACAAACCCACACATGCCATCACTGATGGAGAACCTGCTCACAGGCAGAAACAATCATCCATGTGCACCAGGTGCTGGGGACCCAGCCACAGCTCAGCCCCCAAATACTGCACACAGGCAATACCCGCTAGGAAACCACCTTACCAAACACAGGCTGACTCTTAAGAAATTACTCCCCAGCCCCTTCACAGAAAGCACAAACATACAAGACACCTAGACATAAATAATCCCTGCACAGACACGCAGACCACAACTGAAGGGACATGATGCATCCCTTGCACTCACCGCAGCTGTGGAGGGACTGCCTGTCTCACTTGGACACACGCAGACATGCAACAGCTGCATAGAAACTTAGGAACATAGGACGTTGGATGGGAGCTGGCTTCCTGGGATGTGCAATCCAGTCTCCTGCTATTCCAGGCAACCACATCATATAATCTTGCTCAGAAACGTCTCAGAGGTCCATCCTAGTGCTGTGAGACTATTTGCTCCCTGCTTGGAGGCTGTTCTGGCCCCTGGCTGCTCTGGTGTTGGAAACCTGCCCCAACACCTACATTTACTCATGACCAATTCACACCCACATTTCTTGTGCCAGCTGTATCCTTCACATGGCACACACAGACATCACAAGAACAAGTGGAAATGCTCTGAAACCTCCACTTGCAGCTGAACAGACACCATCTGCACCCCTGCCTCACACAAATATACACACATACAACAGCTGGGTGAAGACATTCCCTTCAGCATAAATATCAACATGTTTGCAACAGCTTCTAGGAAAATAGATGCCTAACCCTGGCACCCACAGCACTCACATGCACACAGGTACAGACATACAAACGCGTGTAACCTCTGATGGGAAACTAACAACTTTCTTCATGCAGTCCAAGAACTGCAGAGGAATTACTCTGCCACACACACACCACTGCAAGCAACATTATTGTTAAATGTGTTATACTGTGATGTCCAGTTGAATTTAAAGAAGCTCAACTGTGGGCCCAGCTCCCCATCCTGCTAATTACTGTAGAAGTACAGAACATGACATTACCCCATCTATCTCACACCTGCAGATCTATAGGGGGGTGGTGAGCTCCTTTGATTCCTCTGCACATTTTTCCCTCTGGTGAAAGAGGAATAACCTCATGCAAATCGAAACCCAGCAAGTACGGGACCACCCCTAGCCTTCTCAGGTACACACAACAGCCTCAAGGACAGGACACCAAACTCACACGCACAGAGGGTGGTGGTGGTGGTGGGGTGTGTGTCTGCAAACAATCAGTAGCCCTACGGGAATGAGTTGCCTCCCTCAAAGTACAGGCAACAAGTGCAAAGGGCCAATCTACCAAACTAGCCCCCAGCATCACACACATCACCTAGATGGCATGAAGAAACAAGTTGATCCACCAGGTGCAAACATACAAGGTCATCAGCCCTTTTGAAAATTTATATCCTCTTTTACTCTAAACCTGCAAACCCAAGTGGGAAAAAATACACAGACACACACACAAACTCCTCAGAGAGACAGGAGGTGAGCAGCTCAGAGGACACTTCTGGATGTTCCCTGGACCATCTGTAGATGTCTGTTTCCAGTGGATTAAATGTCAAAGCTACTCACTCCACCTGGGATGAGAAAGAAGATACAGGTTCTAGTTTCCTTGTCTTTATCACTTTGGGGGCTTATGACCATGGGGGTTTTCCTCCAAGCTCTTTTGAAGCTAAAAGCTAAAGGAACAGAGACTTGCTTCCATCTTTCTCTACCTCCTCCAAGAACAGACACTATCTAATCTTGGGTGTTGTTGAAGTAGGAGAAAAGGTTTCCAACTCCAAATTAATGCAGGATCTGCTCCTGCTTGAGTTCCTCCAGGATCATCTTGCAGTCTGTTCAGGAGGAATCTCCCAGAGGCTATCCGGCTGGCACAGATCATTCTGGACTCAAAAGTGCTGGGGCAGGATCCTTGTGCTGTCAGGGCCTGTGGGGATCAAACAGTGCTTGCTCATACTCCCACTGACCCAGGAACAATACTTCAATCCAGCAGAACAGAACTGCCCTGAGAGACAAACAGAAGCAAGCCCCGCATCCCCAGGGAGGTGGGACATTTGGGTCCTCAATCTGATCCAAAGCCAGGCCCCCAATGCTTATTCATCCCATTGTAGATAATAATCAGTCCAGAGGGTACAGAAGCTCACCTCCATGTTTATTTTTCAGAGGCTCTGACCTTGTCAATAGCCCTGGAAAGACTCTGTTTTTTGTTACTTCACAAGTTTAAAAAAAACCAAAACCACAACACTTCACCAAGGAAAAAAAACTCCTAAGGACGTCATAGATACTTTTAGTCAGCTGCAGAGGCACCTCATTCTCTATGTCCAGCACTACAGAAGAAGAATCACCTTCTAATTCATCTGTTCAGATGTCCCTGGGACCACCACCCTCCAGCCAGGCCTCACCTCTCTGCCCTTTTAACAGGGATGGAAACAGCCCTGAGAACCACCTTGGGTTATGTACACCTTCCTGCTCAGCTGCTGCCCTGTTGGGCTGCTGCATCCTCTAAGACTGGAGATGCTGTTAGGGGTGAACAAGGGAGCTGACCTTATTAGAGCAATTCCCTAGTATTATTCCAACATATGTCAGGGAGCTGTTAAGTCCCAGGTAGCCCAGGATCTGGAAGTCACTAAGGTGATGATAAAACTGATTTTTTAACTGTGCTCAGGGTGGGGAACACTGGAGGTAATGTTCAACGTGGACAGTACCTCTAGGGAGTAGGGACTGGGAGTGCATTACGCCCCTCTCCCCCATCACCTGGCCCTTGTGCCTTTTGCCCGCACAAGGAGGGAAGTCAGGCAGAGACGGCAGCCACACAGTCTGCCTGCGCTGCCTTCGGTGTGTGCTGCCAGGGAAGGGAGTCTCACTGGGAGCGTTTCCAGCTCGCAGAGACGGCAGATCAGCCCTTCTCCCTCTCTGCCTCTTCCCCTGCCCATCTGCCTGTCTCTCCCAGGGGTACAACCGGGTCCCACGGCTGGGGAAAACGGGCCCCAGGAGAAAGCTGGGCTCTGCCCTCGCTGCAGTCAGAATCTCTCCACTGATCTATACTGCGGTGAGCAGTGACAGATTGATTTTACAGCTCTGCTTGGAGCCGGCCGCTGGCCCTGGACTGTGGATGAATCAGCTTTCTCTGGGCCTTGGCTTTTATTTCATTATTTTACTGCAACCTCCCTCACAGGCAGCTAAAGAGAGAGCAAGAGGCAGAAAGATTAAGTTGGCAGATTTCCTTCCCTGCCCGTGTGCTCCCAGCCTCCCAGCTTGGCTTTGGGACTCCAGGAGGAGGGAGGGAAGGGATTGTTTTCCAGGGACTGACAGCTGTCAGGAATAAAGACATGAGGCTCTTTCTACACGGGTAGCTGCACATTGCAAAGGCTGTGGGAGACAGCGAGTACTGCGTAAGCACTACGTAGCATGAATGGTTCCCGCACTGCTGTGCTGATGCCTTGTTCTTTGCCGAATGGAGAGGGGCCAGTTTTTCATTACAAGGAGCAGCATGTTCAGAAATAGCATCCCATGAGCGCATTGGACATTAACCTGCTTACAATCTCCAGGGTGGAAGTGCTTCTAGGTTCTACCCTAACAGCTGTGGACCTAGAGGAGGGGGCAAGTACTCTGCTGTCTCCACCAGGCTGAGAGGTTTCTGAGCATGCCATAGCTAGGATGTTTTCTTGGATGTACCTCCAGTCATGGAATTTACCTTCTTCCCCCTCCTGGCTGTGGATATTATAGACATCGCCCAGGGAGAGCCAGGCCATGTCCTGACGCTGTTGGTTATTGTGCCATCAAGAACAGCAACAGTGAACTTAAGCAAGGAAGGAGCAGCAAAATCAAAGGGCAGAAAGGTGCTGGGTTTTCCAGCCCTGGTCTGGAACTACAATGGGACAGTTCAAGCCCCCAAAGGCCCCATTAGCAAAAGGCAGTCTAGAGCAACTGGTGTCCAGATTGTCTGAGCAGAGAATGGAGGGAACAACCCAAAGTGCAACAAATATGTTCCTCTTCACAACCCCAGCACCTCAGGAGGGAACGGGAGCAAATCTCTCCTCTGTCATACTGACTGCTGAAAAATCCCTTTTTCAGAGCTGAAGATCTACTCAGAGGGTCCCTCACCTGTGCTGGCACCTGCCCTGCAAGAGGAGGAATAGCCAAAGGAACCCATCACCATTTTGGTTTGCTCCAGCCTTCTTCCCATGCACTCACTTCTCAAGAGGGGCTTCACATCACCATGGGTGGTACCTTCATCGCAACGGGTTCAGGATGCCTTGGAGCTCTTTCCTGCCTTGTCACAGAGTTCTCCAGCAATATAGATTGCCTGGACAAGGAGGGTTCTTCAGAGTAAAAATGCTGGAGTTACTGAAGATGGACAGCTAGGACATTATGTCAGTGGGTCCCTCAAGCTCACACATATCCTTTCTCTCTCCACCTGCCCCTGAGCAAAGATCAGAGAGAGGCCAGAATGGCTCAAACCATCAGAAGGCAAGGGCCTTTTGATCTGTAAAGATCAAGGGGTGGGAGGGGAAGGAAGATGGGAAAAGCAGGAGAGAGAAGTATCCCAGAGGTCTGTCCCAGCAAGAGGCAGGGAGGCAGCAAAATCCATCTCATCCACTTTGTGTAATCTCTTAATCTCTTGGGTTTTAATCTTTAGCATCAGGAATGAGACACATCATTAAGAGTATAAGAAATCCCAGTTGGAAGAGAGATGGGGATGGTGAAGGAGGCAAAAATGTTTCTTTTTTCTAGGCCTTCTGCCTTGTTCCCTTTCTCTGTGTCTCTCCCCGCCTTCCTTTTTCCTCTCTGCTTACAAGCAGTAATATAGGTAATGACCTGACAGACAGAAACACCCAGAGGGCCTCAGCACCTGGAGAAAGGGTAGTACCATGACCTCTGTGCAATGCAGGTCGAGCCCTCCCATGGTGACAGGCAGTGGTGGCACAGAGGCACGAGGCTCAGTGTCCCAACTCATATTGAAAGGCTCTTTCATAGCCAGAAATGAACAGCAAACATTGCCAGGGAGGTTTCTTCTTGTCAGAGACAGGGTGACTAGAAGAAACCACCCACCCCTCATCAGGACAGGAGAGACAAGATTTTGGAGGGCAAGGGAGGATCTGGTGGCACTGACTGCGTCCTGCCCCATGGTCTCAGGCTGGGCGCTCCACGTCTCAGCTTCCCCCATCTGTCCAATCCTGTGGATAATAATCCTCACCTCAGAGGGTGATTGTGAGAGGTTAATGAATTAACATTTGTAAAAGCTTTAGATAAAGGGCTAAGGATTATTTCTGTTGTTATGCATGGAAACAGCTCCTAACCAGCATTTCCCACCTCCTCCCTCCTGCAAGCCTGGGGGATCATCTGACACAGATACTGCCACACAGGAGCTCCCCCAGAGATGGAATTACTGGGAGAGTAAGAGAGAGGGCTGCAGGCTGCCAGAGGCATTATCGGGGGAAGGCAAACTGGGGGCATTACCATCAACCAGCAACCCATGCTGGGCTGTGAGGCCGAGACCCTCCGCACTCTTTCTCTGACCACTGAGAGTGACGGATCCATCCCACTCCCATCAAAGTTCAGCAGAAAACAGCTGCTGATTTCTGACCATGGCAAGCCAGCCCCTCCTCCTGCCCTTTCAAGGCTATCGACTGACCTGAGATAGTAGTACAAGATATATTTGCTTTAAGGAAAGCTTAATCCCAGAACGAAACTTCTGTGTGCTGACTTGGGGCAAGATTCAGAAACAACCCAGACAGATGTTCCTTTCACAGGCATAGGAAGAGGGTAGCTGGGACCAGATTTTGGTGTCTTAAATCTTGTGCAAAATGTTTTTCAGGCTGGGGATGGGAACTAATCCAAAGCAGGAGTCTTAACGTTATACATCTCTCCCTTACACACAAGCATAACCTCAAGAGAGAAAAGCCCTCCCTAACTCACCTACTATAAATACACCAAAGCACTTAAAATGGCTACATTAAAAGAGAGCTGGTAATTTGATAGTGGTCTCCACTTAATTAGATTAGGCTCTTCTTAAACACAAGGACTGCAAGCAGCTAATTCTCCTTTCCTTTTCAGTATTACCCTGTCAGCTGCCATGCTGATCTGACAATTTAGTCCTATTCCATGCTTGGTCCTCATGGGATGCTGACAGGGAAACCCTGGGGGACCAAGAGCTGTTGTCAGACAGTGACCCAGCAGAGCATTTAAACATGTGCCCTAACCCTGCACTCAAGTGCCCACTTGATGGAGCAGGGGCAGTGTTCCCACAGTCAGGGTGAAGCTTCAGACCCTGCCCTGCAGCCAGGGTCCAGGGGATGCAGCTGGGATGAGCCTTCTGCTGAGACAACAGCTCTTATTCACTGGTCAGGCAATGGTCTTCCTGGCATTCCTTGCCATGTTCACATGCCTTTTGCCTTTGCTTCCTAAAACATGTGTACCATGGCAAGAAAAAACGTGAACTGGAGTATAGTAATGAGTATGAATGTCACAAAGGGACAGAGATTGACCAATTTTTGGCCAAGGCAACTGGCTGAGCACCTTTACAGAACTGCATGTGAATGCACATTTTCATGATATCCCATACTGATGAAGAGGGAATGGATGTGTTAAGGGCAAATCATGTCATCGCTGATGACTGGAGATGAAATCATGGTGCTCACACATGTTCGGGGGTGTGAGACCACCAGCCCTGCCATGGACCATGCCTGTGCAACGCAGTGCAGAGTTCCAGACCCCAGAGCAGAGTGGCTGCGCCAGTACACTGCCCTGCCTGGGCTGCTTAGCATTGCTGAAAACAAACAGTGCTGTGCACAGCTCGGTGACAAAGTTTTTCAATCACATCTGGGGTAAAAATCAGCCCCTCTGCATTGCAATGTGTGGGATTTTGCACTTGATCTAGGCAAATAGCAAACAGCACAGTTAGTGTCCCCTGCAATGAGAGACCAGAGGACAGTGCTACCTTGGTCTTCCCCTCAGGAGACTAGAGCAGATGTTAACAAACCATACACATAGCCAGGAGCTTTTTTAAAATATCTTGTTCTCCTGATTTCTCATTTGGAGGGAAATAAGCAACCTGTTTGTAGGTTACTGGGGTAGCTGGCAGAGTCTGTACCCTGAACATCATTGATAAGACGACAGAAAGTCACCTGGAAGGGAGAGATGAAGCTGTTCTGGTCTTAGGGCACAGGATGGACCTGGTCAATTCTCCAAAGCCTTGTTAAGCCTTCCTAGCAATACAAACAGCCAGTCAGTACCTTTTGCATGAATCCAGGTGTTGGGTCCTCCTAGAATCTGATTCAGTTCTCACTCAAGGCCAGGCTAACTGTGGTGCTGCTCTTAAACTGCTGGATTGGACTGACACCCTTCCCACCCAGGCCCTTCAATCTCTACCCAGTGAACTTTACTCTGTCCCTAGCAGGGCTGTATTCTGCACAAGTTGTCCCCTTCACAAAACACCTCTAGGTTTTGAGAATTTAAATTCCCAAACCTTTTGCTCTCCATCAACAATGAAGGAAGTTGACTTTAATGACACACAATTTGCTATTCAATATGTTCTTAATTAACATTAAAATCTATGTCAGGTTGTTTTATTGTGGGGTGGTTTTTTTTATTTTAATCCTCTATCTCTTTGTTATTTATTCATTTTGATTTTTTATTTTACCTCATTAATGCAGTGGTGATTTAGATGCAGTTTCCTCTCTCTGCTGCACTTAATGAGTCGTCAGCTTTATTCACTCTCACCCGTGTCCTCATGGGAGCATGCTTTGATTTTCTAGTGGGTGCATGAAAACACAGATTAAAGCAATTAGACAGAAATAATCTTAGGGAAAGGGGAGAGAGATCCAGAGCGCCTAATTATACCATTTTAATCAAGATACAATTATGCAGAGACTTTTATAGATTATAAATTAACCAAACTCCAAAGGCAGAAAAAATATCATTTTAAATATGGTTCATTATGCTTGTTGTTTCTGCCTTGTGATGTCTCCCAAACTGGACTTCAGGGTTCATTTAGAAGAAGTTCTGGATGAGGCTTTGCAGAAGTGGAGGAGAAATAGACTCAGGAGACCCTGCTTGCTAGGACAACAGTCTGGAAATGGCCTCTGGGAGAAGGTAAGGAATCACAGCTGCATTCCTCACTTACTGATCTCACCAGTCTTTTCCCAATGAACTGAGTACATGCACCTGCTGCTACGCCAGGCTTTACTGAAGACCTCCAGCTGCCTGCCTGGGTCAGGTAAGGAAAGACCCAGTTCAGAGGTCTGGGTTTTGCTTTGCACCCACAGGCTATGCTAAGCTGCCAGCGAAGGACTGTGGGTACTGTAGTCTAAGAAGCAATTTCCCAAGCTACAAACATTCCAATTAGAAACACAGTGAGTGGGCAAACAAAACACATCACGCTGGATGTGTTTTATTCTGAACCCTGGAGGAACTTAAGCCAGCTGCTCCAGATTTATAGCTGCTCCAGATTTATTGCAGCAAAACCTCAAGGCGCTCAGGCTCTCAGAGCACGTAGGAAGGTGCTCTGCTCCTGCTGCCTCTGCAGAGGAGCTAGGGAGGACCCCCCCCTCCCCAAGAGCTCCAGGGAATCCTGGTTTCCCATGGAGCTGTCACACTATGATGGAGAAGGTGTCCAGAGATCAGGCAGAAACAGGCTGGCCAGTTCAGGTCCCTCTGATTTTGTGGCTGCAGCCCAGTGATACCTGTGAGGCATCGTGCTGCTCACTTCTGCTGTGAGCACAGCACTAGCAGTCCCTCCTGCATGGCGTGCGGCACTCCTTAAGCTGTTCACAAAGAGCTTCTGGGTGTTAAGGAGACAGGAGAGGGCTCACGGCAGCAATCCTTGGCTCCCTGCAAGGTTTGCCAGCAAGTCTCCTGAAAGGTTTTGCTGCACTGTGGCCAGCGCAAAACTCTTCTCCAGAAGAGTCTGCTGCCAGATGCCTCTCACAGAGATGCCTCAACCCATCAGGCCTTCACCAGGCCCCTCTCCATTGCCATGGCCATCCCATGCCATAAGAACCAGTGCTGAAGTGACTGCAGTCCTCTGTCTTCGGAGGGAGCAGTCTTAATCATCTCTCACCTGCAAGTGTCCTGGTGACACTCATGCATGCTGTCTGCAAGGTGGGGATGGCTGGGAAATGCCCAGAGCTGGTCTATCCAAGTGACAGGGACACCACCAGGATGGGCAGCTGGGGAAGGGAACTGATGGGTCCTGCTGTTGAGGCTGAGGTTCCACAGTCCTTCCAGGGAGTGAAGGGTAGTTCCTTCCCTCAGCTGCCCTGTGCTGGAGCCATGCTGCACCCATCGCCTGAGAGGGGAAAACCCTGGGCTCTGTGCACTGTATCCACCATCCGTGTCTGAGTGGTGGGACTGCTGTGAACCGATGGAGGCCGACACAGGTAGCAGGGAGATTCCTGGGACATTCCTCCCTTGCAGCCCCCTCACCCATCTTCCCCTTCCCGCAGTGAAGAAAGCAGGGCTGCAGGCTGCTGTCCTTGATCCTCGTTGCCTCCTACAGCCAGGGCAAGGCTGAGAAGGGCTGTAGAGCTTTGGGGGTGGCCCCGTTCCCCATCTGAGGGCTCAGCCTGGTGGGTGAGCGGTGGTATCGGAGTGCCCTCTGCTGGCCCCGTTTCTGGACTGTTTGGACATTCCAAGCCTTACACAGCCCCGGTACCCCTGGAAAGTTGGGTCTTGGCTTGCCCCAGCCAAGCCCTGACACCCCTGCCATGGTGGACACCACTCCAGCCGCAACACAAGCACCATGGAGTCCCGTCAGCGCTGGGTCACAGCCCCAGGGCAGCCAGTGCGATGGAGAAGCCGGGATGGGAACGATTGTAAGTCAGCATTCAGCTCTGCGTGGGTGGGTGGGCGGCTGTGAAAGTGCAGGCATTGCTCTCAAGCTTACCAAGTGTTACTAAAGAGATGTGGGGGGGCTCCCACGGGCTTTTTGGATATGTTCCCAATTCTGTGGGAGGAAAAGTCCATCCCCTGATGCTTTGCTCCAAAAGGCAAGAAAATCAGAAGTGTGGTAAAATGGGCTGAGGAGGAGCACACTCTGCTTGGGCTTGGTGCCACTCAGATGGTTGATCCTGTGATGGAAGACGGTGGTCTGGCCACTTTGAATGAGTCTCCACAGAGCTAGAGCAAAACATCCTGGCCATTCACCAGCTGTATGTGGCTGAGAGCCTCCATCACACTGGGAAGTTCATGCCTCCATTCTTCACCGTAAATTTTCCTCCAGAGCTCCCCTAGATACCTCCCTGTGTTTTGGCTGTCCCAGTCTGCCATGGCAAAACCATGGGATCATTCTGTCTGGACCCAGGACACCCGGGTTCAGACCTACCACTGGATTCCCAGGTTGTGCTAAGAAATCTCCCAAGACTGTGCACACACAGTCGGGGTCTGCAGTCCCTGTGGATCTATGCTGATTTACACCAGCATATAATTTGACACACTATTCTGGGCTCCGGAACTACAGAGGTGACCTATTGCTATCAGCAGAGGAGAGAAGTAGACAGCGAGATCACAATCCAAGGAGTTCAGGTCCCTCTGTAGAGCTGGTCACTTTGTGCTTTGGTATCTAAGTCATTGAAGTGGGGATAACGCTGACCTGACAGATAAGATGTGAACTAATTAGCAGTACTCTCTTCAAGCAAGCTCCTTCCAAGCTCAAGAGCTGCAGGAATGCTGAATACTCGGTCTGGTTACTGTTCAGGGCAACTGTTAGTCAGAAAGAGGTAATGGAAACTGGATTATCCAGGGAGATGGCTTGGATTTCAGACTGGGATGATGTGTTGAGATATTTGGGGGCTGTGAGGGAGAGATGCAGTGAAGTTCTGGACATGCCAGTACCAGGGGACCTGATGGGGCAGAGAGAAGTCCCAGATGAGCCCTGGAGGATAGTCCCTGAGGAGAAACTTCCTCCCACATGTCATGGGTAGGCAGCTGAGCCCTGTGAGCACTTCCATCAAGAACTGCCTTTTGTAAATGTTACAAAACAGTGACAGGAAAAAAAAAAAAAAACAAAACCCAAAAACAAACCAAAAACCAACCACAGGAGAAGGAGGTTTATTTTAAAGGAGCAAACTAAGGTGTCCTGCAGCCTCAGCAAGTGGGACAGTGCTGTGTCCTGCGCTGGCAGAAGACTTGAAATTGCTTACATATAAAGCCCATCACAAGACTTCAGCATGGGACTAACACATAGTGTAGCCACCCTCACTGGGACTGGCTGTGGCCTTGAAATGCCAAGCATGGCAGTTCTCTGCCAGGGAGGGAGCTACAAGTCATTATTATTCTTCTCTGGCCTTCCCTGGCCTAGAGTAACTTAGAAAGTAAGCTGATAGCATCCAAGGTGGAGTAACAACTTTCCTTTCCCTCACCTTTTTATTAAGCACTGCTGAAACCACTGCCCTCTCCCTGCCTCTGACAGTCATCTAAATGTCGAGCCACAGACAATGTGGAGCCAGCCTCTGCTTCTATTAATCCAAAGTGCTGGAAGAATCACAGGCCAGAAAAACTTTGTCTGGTAAAAATGTAAATGTCACTTTACAGAGGACAACTTCAGCTTGACAGAAAATCCACTGCCTCTTCCAAACAGACTGTGAGCTCTTCTGGATGCCATGCTGTGGCTTGTTGAGCAAGCAAGGTGGTATACAACTGCTATTTTTCCAGACCCATCTACTCAATCTCCAGCTGCTGCAGTCCATTTACATGTGGATGGGCCTGTCACTGCCACAAGGGCTTCCATTTTAAAAAGCACCAAAAAAGTGAAAGGCAGCCAAGATCTCCTTCCTTTCTCCTCACTGCTCAAATCCAGATGCCTAAGGTGTTGTCATAGATGCCATTCTCCATGGTCCCCTGGCTAAATCCCAACCAAAGTGGTGTCAGGCTGGGCATTCCATGGTCTCTTGTAAATGAAAATTATTTTCTGCAATTGAAGTTGAGAACCCATTATCCCAAACTGAATCAATTCCAGATAGCACTGAAGCTCTCATCCTGTTTCCTTGCCCACTAGGTACTGGCTCCTACCAAGTAAGTCAATGCACATTATTGATGTCCTGCAGCAGTGTTGGAGACCTGCTTCAGGGACACCATCCCAAGGTCTGCAAAGCTCCCCAAGGAAAGCCAGGGATGATTCCTGTGATACCCAGACTGGACTCTGAGGAGAAGAGTGGAGAGACAGAAATTCACGCTGGATTCCTGGAATGAGCCTTGACTACCACTCTCTGCAAGCTGATGCTTTTCCTCCAGGTCTGTATAGCCTTCTGCCCCATTCTTAGGCTCATTGTTCTGTATAGGCACAGATCATGAGGGAAACAAAGACCAGAGTTCTCCAGAGATATAGGAAATGTTTTTTATCAGAGCCCTACCCAATCCACCCATCCATCAGTCAGTGATTCCAGCTGTCTCCCAGGCTCCCTGTATCTTTAATTCCTTCTCTGTGATTGCTTTCTGCCTCCAGCACCCTGGAGGTTCCTCCCCAGATCAGCTGGAAGGCAAGGGGCAGTGTGTGAAACAGTTCCCTGCAGAGGATGTCAAGGTCCACCAGCTGTAGCAGGTCCCAAAACCAAGCACATACTAGGTATTTTGCACCTGATCTCAACATGCAGAACTCCAGGGCAGAGAGGACTCTGATAATCTTACAGCACTATGGAAATGACCACAGAGAAACAACCAGGAGAGGGAGTGAGAAAAAAGGGATACAAAGAGGAAAGCAGTAAAATACATACATTTGAGGGCAGTGGGGACACGAAGAGTGATGTGGAGATGCAGAGCAGCAGAAAGTGAGCAGATGAAATGATAATCACAGAAAGCTGGCTATAGGGAAAGAAAAAGGGGAGGGACGCATATGGAGGGAAGAGCACAGATGCAAGGAAAGAGAACACAGGGCAGGGAAGAGAAGGGGGAAGCCAGACAGGGAGAAAGGGAGGGATCTGGAGGGATTGCCTGATGTCAAATCTGATAGAAAAGAGGATTTATCTGCAAAAAATAACCCAGATCTAAGCCACAGCTTCGGAGCAGCTGTGTACAGATCCACAGCACTGTGTATTTGTTCTTAAGCATGAGCAAGAAGGGGCTGGTGTAGGTTGCAAGCCAAAGCGGGGTCGTGCCACAGCAGGAGGCTGCCCGCCAGCCCGGACCATGGGGAAGGGAAGGGAAGGGAAGGGAAGGGAAGGGAAGGGAAGGGAAGGGAAGGGAAGGGAAGGGAAGGGAAGGGAAGGGAAGGGAAGGGAAGGGAAGGGAAGGGAAGGGAAGGGAAGGGAAGGGAAGGGAAGGGAAGGGAAGGGAAGGGAAGGGAAGGGAAGGGAAGGGAAGGGAAGGGAAGGGAAGGGAAGGGGAGACGAGGCGGGGCAGGGGCAGGGGCAGGGGCAGGGGCAGGGGCGCGGCGGGCCCGTCCCTCTCCAGGGTGCTGACCCGCCGGCATGCCCACCCCAGCCCCACGGCCCCTCTCCGCCCGCTCCCCCCACCCCGGCACAGCGGGCAGGGGCCATCCAGGGGCTTCAAATAGTTAATGCACTGTGCATCCCGGAGTGAGCTGAGCCAGGGAAAACAAAACACACGGGTTTTTTTACAGCTACAGGTAAAATACATTTTTCCCCGTCCTCTCTCCTGCCAATAATTTTAGCAGCAGGGCTGCACTCTCTAAGGGCAGGAATGGGTGGCTGGCAGTGAAGTGTGTGCCCATGGCTGGGGAGCTGAATGAACATAAGGCATCTGTGGAGCTGCATTTCTGACCTGTCTGGTCATTGTAGGGATCAGCTATCCTCTTAGTCTTTCTGCAAAGGACAGACCTTGCTTCTCGAGCTAGGCTCTCGGTGCTCCTAGCCTGTGTTGCTCTGGATGTGTCTGGCTGCTCTCTGTCCTCATTGCTGCTGGATCCCAGGCTCTCAGTAGCCACACTGGAGGAGCAGAGATTGAGATGGGAGGATGGGCTTGGCTATCCCACCTGCACCTGATTTCTCCAGATTGTATGACCAGGAATTTGCAGTCACACAAGTGCTGTGTGTGTTGGGCCACGTCCACCACCAGGGAGCTTTTGGTGAAAGTCTCCCTTCATGGCCTTGAGGTTTGCAAAAGGCTTACTCTGAAAAGTGGTCTTAAAACCATGGTCCACCTACAGGGTGGACAGGTGCTCTGTCTCCACAGCAGCTGAAGCCCCTACCGTGGAATGCCAGGGCATTTTGCAAGATGAAAGGGCTGGCCTCCTCTGCCCTCAGCTCTGATATATGTCTCTGCCTCTTTCCAAACACATCCTGGACTCAACAGGCCATTTTTTTCCCCAGAGAATTACAAATCAGCTTCCCCACAGAGGAAAAAGCAGTGCCCAAGAGCCTGACAGAGTTGCCCCCTGGGCATCTACAAATCAGTGTTGGCACAGAGCTGCAGGACAAACTTATCCTTCTGAGATCAATCTGGTACCAGTGCTTTGTTACCAGTGACATGGTGTTCCAATCTGACACCAATAGTCTGGACCAGAACAACATGTTTTAAGAGTCAGTTGGAAACAGATCTGACAGAAGGGGTGTAAGGTGGCTGGCCCTGCTGCAGGACTAAGTAACCTCCTGATAGCTCAATAACACCACCTCCTTAACTCTGTGACTCTAATATGTGACCAAGTCAGACAGCAAACTCTCCGGTCACACAGACCTTTGTGTTACCAGAATAATAACAACATAAACATTTCTTTCCAACACTGAAACCTTGCTCACACTTAACATGTAGCAGGAACCCATATTGATTACTGCCACGACCATGTAACAGCAAGCATGACTTCATAATCACCATTCTCCAGGTCACCATGGAAGGCCAAATGCCCCTCAGGGCTACAGGTGTGGGGCATCAGCTGGATTCCAACTCTCCTCTCAACATAGCAAGTCAGGGAGCCTTTAATCAACTGGGCCCACATTTCATGGGGATGTGCTGCTTACCAGCAAGCCAGCCCCATCTTCTGGGATGATTGAAGCAAGGGAAATGCACCGGGAAAAGTCAGAACAGAAGAGCACAGACCCAGGCCAGCCTGCCTTGTGGCATCTCCCACATTCCTGCTCTCCTTGGTTGGGCTGTGCCCAGCAGCTGGCTGGCTGAGTAGCCATCCCTCTCCCGTGGGCCAGAGCCACGTGTCTAAGTTGGAACATTATTCTCCAGTTCTAGGAAATTGGATTAAGGGTCACAGAATACCGACTGTTATTTACCTTTGATTAAAACCAGCCCTCCTCCCTCCCGGGCCAGAGAGGCCAACGTTGCTGTTATTTACTCTGCTGCCAAACCTGGAGTTCAATCCCTGCCCTGCGGCATTCAATAAAAGCCAACGCAGAGGTGGGGGTGTATGGCAGGCAAGCAGGCAGGGCTGTGTGGGTGGAAGGGGAGTGATTATCTAGGCCACTAAGTCCGGTTTGTTTCCTTTGCAGTCACGCTCTGGCTCAGCAAGGACAGGGGTGCTGGAAGTGCCTGCCTCTGTGGCTCACAGCACTGATGGGGATCCAGCCAGGGTGATCCCAAGCAAGCCCTATTTTCCCCCATACCTGTCTCTGGTCCTCTCCCCTCACCACATCCCTACTTTCACACAGCTGCCCTTTTTCTTTACATTCTTCTCTATCTCTCTCCCCTCAGACTCCATCTTCACCCTCGTCCCCACCCCCAACCTCCCTGCCTCCCCTTTCTGCCTTTTCCTCCCTTCTGCTCACCCTCCTTCCCACCCTCTCCCCCTACCTCCATTTCTCATTCCCCTCATTCTCCTCCTTCCCTCTCCCCCCCTCCTTCAAGCTGCTATTTCAGAACAATAGAGCAGATGGCAGGCTGTTTGTTTTTTATGTCCCTTTGGAAAATCAGCTCAGATGTTGAATCTGCGACTTTTGCTCAAAACAGACACTGTCCAACACTAGCTGAATGTGGGGGGAAAGGAAGAGGGATACGGAATGGCCCTGTTCTCCACACCAGCTGCACAGAGACCTTGTCTGTCTGCACCCTACACCATGCCTTTGGGAAACAGGTCTGTCAGAGAGCCCAGAGAGGAGCATTCTCCCCTGCACACTAGAAGGAACACCATCACATGCAGAGAGAGCTGGGCCAGCTTCTGCAGTCAGCCTCACTCCAGACAAAGGTGATGGTAATGTGGGAAAGGTGGGGCAGTGAGGAAGGGCAGAGTCTTTTCAGAGCATCCATCCTGCTCATTGCCCCAGTCTGCTGCTTCTCTGAGCATTCATGAAAGCTGTTACATGTGGTCACCCCAGGCAGAAGATACACAGCAGAGTAGAGGCTGATTCTCTTTCCAAGACCCACATCTTCTCCTAGGCTACTGGGTTAGCCATGAGTGAGAAGCCACAGGCCACCATTGGGTGTGTGTGTAGGGGAAGACCGTCCTTGCCTTTTTCTTTCCAGTTTTCCTTTCTTTTTGTTGAATCCCAAGGTAATCTCCAAGGTACTGGTCCTCAGCCTAGCATTCATCAGTTGCCAACACAGCCATTGAGAGGTTGTGGATTTTGTTCTGGTCCTTTCTCTTATCCAGATGACTTCCTTAATCCCTCACCTCTCCCTTCCCATCTGCTTATATAAGCCATCTTTCAGATCTGTTGCTTCATGGAATTTCAGGGTGGAGAGGGACCTTGGTCCTGAAGTCTGCCCCTCCCTGTCCCAAAAGCCATCTTGTTCCCCCTGCTTAGATGTGACAATACTGTCTTATCAATCCTGCAAGCTCTCCCCTCCTCCTCCACCCTGTCTCTGCTTGTAAGCGCTCCGTTAATTCTCTCTGTCCAGCACCAAGCACAAACTGGCCTTGGCTCAGAACCGGGCTTGCTGGATTCTCTGCCAGTGCCAACACTGGATGTTTCATGGCAAGTCCTCCACCTTAATACACCGTGGCCAAAGGCACCAGCTGCAGATTCTCTCTGTGCCTCACTTCTTCGGGTGGGGTGGGGATAGCAGGGCTTCAGAACAGCAGCATCTCTACCCTTCCAATTCGCCTATTCAGTTGCACTTCTTTTTCCTATGTTGCTAAAATCAATACTGTCTTCTCAAGCAGTGGCAGAAGGGTCAGGGCCAGCAAATCCGTGTACAAAGCACTCAGTTTAATTTGTTCTCAAAGTTTGCTATGAATCAGATGCAGCTCCCAGAAAAACCAAGGGAGGCTTGACAGAGGCACAATCAGGTGTAACATCTGAAGAGGCTCCTTAGCCTTGCAAAATCCTGGAAGGCAATTTAAACATGGGAGATAGACAAGGAGCCCATTCTTGGGGTCTGTCATTAATCACATATAGGTCAAACAAGGAGAGAGATGAATTCCCAGCTTTCTTGGAGTCTAAGCTGGATCAGTCAGGAAGTGACAAAAATCTCGGGCTGTCAAGGAACAGCCTTAAAGAGGCAATGCCAGCTGAGCAACAACAGCTCAGCCCCGCACTCCTTTTACCTCCCAGGTAATTGGGCAGAAAGCCTAGAAGAAAAATTCCTGCATCAGCTAGTGAGAACAGACACAGTTATTCGTACATTTGTGATGCTGTTCTTCTTCCTGGCCTTGCTTATGTCTATGGTAACAATCACAATTTCTTCAGTGGAGCCATAAGTCAAGCAGTATTTGGAACAGAAGAAAGTCCCAGCTAGTATGAGATCCCATCTCTGGCACCAGCTGCTAGCAGGTGCCTCGAGGAAGAACGTAAGTATGGTCCATGTCTCTCTGTGCCCATGCAGTTACTGAATAGAGCAGTCACCCACATCTACCCAGGAGTGTGCTCAGGTGTGTAGAACCCTGGTGGCCTGTGGTGCAAAAGAGCAAGCCAGGTGTCTTGTAGGGTTTTTCAGGGATGGAAGACAAAAGAAATTAAATAAATGAAAGAAAAGAGCTGCTGATCCCACCTGTGGACTGCTTGAAGAAGAGCCTGCATTTAAGCAAGGGCAGAGGAAGTATTGAAATTAAGAGGCCAAATCTGCTGTAAGGAATTGAGTATGATTGTCAGATGAAAAGACATCAACTTCTCTGGAGTGTCATTTAAAAAAAAAAAAAAGAAAGAAAAAAAAAAGGGTGTTCAGGGCCAAGCAACTTGATCTCACCTCTTCCAAGGTGAACTCTTGACTCACAGGCTGGCATCCTCTGTGGCACTGATGGACTACACAATTGCCGTCATCACAAAAACATCTAGAGCCAACGGTCCAGGCAACACCCTCTTTCCTGCTATTGCTGGGCAGCTCCCAGACAGCCCTTCCAATGCACAGCTCCCACGGCCTCCTCCAAGGCCCTGCTTGGTGGTTTCTTTCCTTCCAATCTCCTTTCTTCCTGTCCCTATTTCTCACCTTTTGGCTTCTGTCTAATGAACTGCTTGTCTTTTGAAGGCTGCATCTTTAGCAAGAGGCCTGGGGAGAGAGCTGAAGGCTGCGATCTGGGTATGAGTTCGGTAAATCCCACAATGACTGAGAAATGTGTTTTTCTTTGGCAGCAGAGCTGTTAAGAGGAGTTGGCACCAGAGACAGAAGAATTGTCTAGTGGTTGCTATTCTCCTCTTGCCCCTTCAAGACTTCAGTGACAACTGCAGTTTCCCACCCATTTCCACGAACTTCTCTTTTACCCCTAAAGGAAACGATAGTCATTAGCATTCTTTTGCAATGACAGATAGGGGTTTCCTTATAAAAATTCTTTACAGCTAAGGGGAAAGTGAAGAAAGGGCATTGTTAACATGAAAGCCTCACTTAATACTTACATGTCAAACACTGTAACTGCTTTTTTCCCCCCTCCTTCTCCTTTTCCTGAATCTTCAGTATACAGCTTAAACATCATTAATAGTGTTGGTTGCTATGGTGCTGGGCAGGCAGAGGTCTCTGTACTTGAAACCTTGAACTACACTTAATGTTGTACAACAGCAGGGTCATGCTAACATCTTTGACTTTGACCCCATTTTTCCCAGTAAAATATAAAGACCATGTCTCCATCCCTTTTCATTCTTGGGAGAGGAGTTTTTTTCCTGCAATGAGAACAGGGAGCATGAGATAGAGAAAGGGAGAGAAAGAGATAAATAAAAGAAAAAGAAAGAAAAAAAATTAATAGACCAGTGGAACCTCTCCAAAAACTTTAACTGTTATATCAGAAATTCATGAAGGAGAATAGAAAAAGACCCCTGAAAAGTTTCATGTGAAATCATTTCTCATTTTCCCAAGCAGCTAAACATTTTAATAAACTAGGAAAATGAGGCTGTAAACCCACAACATCTGATAGCAAGCCCCAGGGGCAGGAACCATTCCTGAAACTAATTTTAACTTAGGTTTTAACGTTGATCAGATTTCATGTGGTGAATGTCCCCTTAAGCTGTCTCTCTGTTCTTAGAGAAAACCTGGTTTCTTTTGTCGACTATTTTCTTTCCAGTGCATTGTCGTCACAGGCACAACAGGACTTTCCTGTCATTCATTTCTCTACAGCCCGAGAGATGCTCTGCCCCAGACATCTCATCTGTTCTCAGTTTCCTTATGAGACAAGACATTTTCCACAGAAGTGGCACTTAACTGCTCCAGCAATGAAGCTCAGTCTTAAACCAGTCCCCATGCAGCCACTCAAGGACTCAACCTGTTTAACATCTGATCTGCAGCCATGCAAAAGGCACCAGGTCGTTTCAGACCAGCTGAGTGAGGCCAGGATCCAAAGTGGGCTTCCAGTTTCTCTGTTTTGCTTTTCCCCAGGAAAGTGAAGCTGCTTTGCCAGTTTCCTCTCCTTCTCCGGGCACATGAATTTAATTTTGTTTTGACTGTCAGCAGGACATCCACAGCTACCACAGGCTTTTTAGCTCAAAGTCTTGATTAACAACAGCTGAAAGTTTGAATGGGAAAAACTAAAAGATGCCCGGGTAGTGTAGATTTTTCTTGAAGACTCTTATTTCTTGTTGTGGACGCATTTTTCATCTTCTGGCAGAGTTCAGACCAAATCATTTGCCCTGTGTGCTGCACCTGTCTTCCAATAGCTGGTTGTTTCTGTTTTAAGCCACATGATTCCTAGGTTCACATAGCTGTGCAAGCCAAATGTTTTGCATGATTCAAGGAATGTCCATTGGCATCAGCAAGCCCCTATCTCTGCTCAGGATGAATTTCCAGTTCAAAGGCACGTTGTGCAAAAGAACAAAGCAGGGCTTGCTGCTTCACAAGCTGGTTAAATGCCAGGAAGAATGACCAGATTGGAAAACAGCTCTACAGGCTCCTGTTTTCTGTTTCTCCAGAAATTAAAGTGCTCAATCATTTCTGGATCCCCCTTTGCAGATGTGGAAGGTATTTCTGATGCCTTTCCTTTAAACCTCATGTGTGCTGTGTAGGAGATGCTGGTGCTTGGTGGGGTGGGAGGAGGCGATAGAGTGGCCAGTTTTCAAATGGTAGAGGCACAGTGATAGTTGCTCTTGGCTCTTCCAGCGCAGCAGCAGCCGGCTTAGTCACATCAGCAGCATCAAAGCTGAACAGCTCTTCAGAGAAAGGGCATTTGTCCTTTCATCTGGAGATTACAGGAATGTTTCACAGGTGCCAGCAGTGTGTTTTGAAACACACTTTAAAAATACCTGTTTGTGGCACCACCTGCCATTTAAAACAGCCTCTGTGCCTTCCAGCTTTCCCTGCAACACTCTCCCCCAGCCATTTAACCATGTGTACAAGGAGAAAACAGTGCCAAAGTTAATTCCCCAGCAAGCAGAATTGTCCAGCTTTTATGTCAGGCTCTGTATTGAGAAAGGGACTCTCCACAAACATGCCAGAAAACTTGTAACCTACTTGGGCCTGCTCCTTCCCCCCGTTATGCTCAGCAGGGACAGCAGGAAGGCAGAAAGCTGCTCTTAGCATCTGGAGGAAAGAAATAGGGAGATAAAAAGCTCTGGCTTGCTGCTTCCTTTCCTTCATGACTTAATTTTTTTGGTTGGGGCACAGAGAAGATTATAAAGCTGTAACCTCTAATCCACTCCTGAGCACTCCTTCTCCATCTCTTCCTTTCTCCTCCCTTTCAGCCAACTCTAATCCTTTATGTCTCCTCTCTCACAGAAAGGAGTTGGAGTCTAATCTCAGGCGACAGGTTAGTAATTAGAGCAAGAGATTATCCTGACCCCATATCAAGAAGGTAAAAAGAGAGGAATAATGCAGGGCCATATGACATCAAGTCTCCAGTGTTCAGTGCAGGAACCATCCTCATCTCGGTCAATCTCCTTCTGGCTCCCCCACCCCACCCCCTTTCTCTTTTGTCTCATCAGAGGTAGGAATCCCTGATTCTTTGTACTTCCTGCCCATCTCCCCTTTGCCAAGCAAGGACTATGCGTTTCCAGCACTTGTTCAGCACAGAAATGGTCACATTTCCCATTTCTATAGACCTTGACTAAGCAGAGACTCAGCCAATGGCCTGTGGCTGGGAAGAAGTGGGTGGTGGGGAAAGCACAGGCAGATATAGAGGAAGAGGGCTTGCTCAGAGCAGCTGGAGCCAAGACACACCATCAGCTGTCGTCAGCTGGGCACTGGTTGCCCATACCCAGGGCTCTTCTCGTCCAGCAAGATGAACCCACAGCAAGGAGCAGCAGCAGGTCCCCATCTCTACCCAAATGCCCAACAGTCGCTACCCAGTCATTGATCTGCTCAAGGAAAGTATACTTTCTCTCATCCCTTGCATGAATCCCAGCACAGATGGGAAATTCATCCATGTGTCCAGCTCATGTTATCCATCTTTGGAATAGATCTTGTCTCTTGTCCTGTGTCACCAGTATTCAGCGAAGACCCAAAAAGCCATCACACAGCCCCAAGACTATGACAGAAAAGGGGAAACTGGGAGCACCAAGCTTCTTCTGTGTCCCACTCCCTGAATGCACCAGGTGAATGGATGTCACCAGGACCCACTGTAGCTGAGGCTCAGTCATCACCAGCCAACAGCTTGCAGGCACCAGGAGGTGTCGGGATAGAGATGGCAGTGGAGTGATCGAAACCTGCTGGGGAGAGAGTGAAGGAAGGTCAGGTGGGTGTTTTCACACCAGCACACATCTGGAGAATGGAAGACCTCTCTCTTGTGTCCCATCCCACATCAGGCACCCGCCCTGCACTACAGAGCTCCAGGACTGGTTGTTCATCTCAAGACGTCTTTTCTCAGCAAAATTAAGCAGCCAAGCCTCCCTCCAGCACCTTGATCCAGTTCTGGCCCATGTAGCACAGGCCCATGGCTCACCCTGATCACAGGCAGAGAGACAGGCACTGCACCAGCCCCTGCTACATTGTTCTGTTGATGCTCTTTTCATTGCCTAGATGCTTCTCACCCCTGCTATCTCCAGCCAGGAGCTTCCTACCCATGTTCTGCAAATAACAACTTTAGGTTTGTTCACTCAAAGCAGAGAAGGTAAATGAAAGACCACTTTTGTTTGCAGTCAGCCTGAAGTGAACCTTTTTCTTTTTTCCCTTTAGTTTTTCTCAGCAAAACAAAAAATGAAAAAGCAAGCAGAATTTCCTTTCCTGAGTTGAAAAGAACATTTCTGTTCCTGTCCCAGAAGCAAAAGGTTAGCTTGTTCAGTCTCAAAATGTGAAATAAAAGGCAATACTTTTGGCTCAGGAATTTTTCAAATAAAATGTTTTGATACTCCTTTTCTTCCCACCCATCCAAAAAGGTTTGCAAAGTTTGTAAGCATTCACAAACAGCTTAATACTGGCATGCCCCTCACCCAATAAGCCATGTGACTGCAAGGTTTCTGTCCCTCACTCTAGACCTCATGCACCCCATTTGGCTGCCTCCCCCTCCCAGCCAGTTGTCTGAGGGCTCACACTGCAGCAACACCTGGAGCATTCATGCCACATACCTTGAGGGATCCTCTTGGGGTGAGAAGGGGCCATTGAGTTCAATAACATTGAGCTTGTTCTCAAAGACGCCGTAGCTGAGGGTGACCTGCAAAGAGGGGTAGTGAGAAAGGAGCAGGGAGGATGAGGTGAGCTCAGGAGCAAGGAGTTTGCTTTGGGTAAGAGGAGCTCCCATTCTGATGCCTTCTCTGCTGGCTTGGCCTCTGCCTTCCATGTCTCTCCTGTCTTCCTTCCCATGATCATCCACCATGCTAATCCCCCCTCACAAAGCAGACACGGTGCCATGTCAAAGCCCCTTCCTCAATCAATCATTATTTCTGCTTGTCCTTGTGCCATGTTCCCCCCAGGGATGCTGTCAATCCTCCCATTACTTCCCATACATGTGCTCCCCACCATTGACTCCAGGGGCACCGCGACTGGCATCTGTGCTGCAGACAACATCCGCTCCTTATTTCAAAGAAGCATTTGTCAGGAAAACCTCCCCAAAAGAGCAGATGATTGATTCAAACCACATCAGTGCCACCAACGGAGCAATGTGCCTGTAAGCTCCCCTCCACTTCTCACACACTTCCCTCTTGCTCCATTTCCCCATCTCACCTGGTGCATGAGCTGAGAGGGGGGGATAAGCTGCAGGTTCTCCAGGTGGGAGTGGAAGAGTGCACTGGGAAGCAGCTGCCCACCAACTTTGCACTCAACGATGTAACCCACGGTACAGTCGTCCGGCAGGCGGATGAGCTCTGAAGTGCTCAGGAAGTTCCTGCCACTGGAAGACAGTAGCACTGCATGGGTTAGGAAAAGAGTAGGGAAGGATACAGGTATCCACTTGGGTGGGAGATAAATGAAGGACTTAACTGAAAACCAAAGTAAATCTTGGAACTAGGCAAGAAATCCCTGGGTTCCACTTGCAAAGATTTGGGAGTGTGTTTGGTCTTCGACCACTCCCAGCCATCCTGTTCCACTGTTTGTCAGGTGCCGTCCCTGAGACATACCCAGCTTTGCAGCGAGCTGATGCAGAGAGCTTGCACACTTTGCCAAGTCACTTTTTCATCTGCTTGGTGAGCTGCACTGAGCCCCTGAGGGGTCAGACAAGCCAGCACAAGAGAAACAGCGGGCCCACATGGCCAGGACCAGGAGGAAGAAGAAACAGGTCAGTCTCGTGCAGCTTGAATAAGACATCCATGGCTTCACTGTAGTGTAACACAGCATGCTTGGCCACCCTTTGATGATAGACTAAACCAAATTTTAAGGCTCCTGTAACTGGAAGCAGTCACACAGCATGAAGCACTGTCTACTATAACATGCCTCAGCTAGTTCAACTGTGTTCTAAGCATTTTAACACAGTCGTGGAAGATTATGCCAAGTTAGGCATTATCTATCCATGCCACTTTCATTTTACCCTAGATCACAGATCATCCTCCTGTCTGGGTCCACAACAAAATATTTATTATGGGTTTCAGCTACACCAGCCACCTGATGTGGACGGAATACCTCTTTCTGGATACACACAGACCTGGGTAAGACTGGCACAGCCACTGCCTATTAGTGTATGTGCATATAGCCTGTGATATAACCTTGGGTGTCACAGGAAACATCATCTTCTTGTAGGCTGGGCTAAAACAAGATGTCGGGACCTACTTCTGTTCTCCATGCACCAAGCTGAGGAAATGACAGTGGCCACTGTAAGAAGCTGAAGAGGGTTTGGGGTGGGGGAATGGGATATTAGCTCAGAAGGGAGGTACAGGAGGTTGGGAAGAGACATATCAAGGGGAGAGAAGAGAGGCAGGCAAGGAAAGCACTTGGGTGAAGAGGCAAGGGAAGCTGAAAGGGAAAGGGTGTGGGGGAATACCCAAGAGCTGAAAGGAGTTGGGGAGAGGGGAGTATGTTATCCTATGGTCATGTTTGCTGACATGCCTGCTCTTGCCTCTTTCTAATCAGGTGGCAGACCCACACACTACATCCTTCCTCCAGTTCCACATGCTTGCAGATGTCTAGCATGTGGCACTCTGCACCCTTGCAAACATCCTTGCAAACACCATAAATCCAGATTTGACATTGCCAGGAATTAACGTGCAGCCATGTTCTTCATCCCCTAAGGCTCCCATACCCACCAGCAGAGCTCACCTGGCCCACGGCACCATCTTGCTTGCCAGCTTGCGGCTGATGCAGAACCCAGCCCCTCCCGTGGCAAACCAGAAGTGCACAGATTTCTGGAGAGAAAGCGCAGAGAAAATCAATGGCAGAGGCTCAAACAATCCCATACTCCCTGAGATGGGAATGCTGGAAACCTAGATTTGATGCCAGGACAAACACAGCCTTATTGTCGCCCCAGACCCCGGACTGCTGCTCAGAAGAAGGACTTAACAGCAGCACATCACAGATTTTGACCTCATATTTTGAGCGGCCAAGTTCCTGCTGGCAGCAGCAGGTAGGCTGCCCAAAGCAGGCTTATCTCCTGGCAGACAGGTACCCAAAGGCTCAGCAGCCACATGGGACTCTTCCCCTAGGTAGATAGGGTTGAGTCAACACCTACAGCCATGTTCAGACAAGACTGGCAAGTTTTCAGCTGTTGTCTGTTGCTCTTGGGACCTGTCTCTCCTTGGGGTACATCTACGGCCAATGAACCAGACCACTAAAAGCAACTCATTGGCCCCCACACCCCCACCACGGGCTGTACCGTCTGGTTGTTTGGCAGAGTTTCGGAGGCCCGGATGGGTCGGTTCAGGCTGGGTTTCCCCAGGTAAATGTCCCACATTGCAGAGTAGGAGGACAAGAGCTTCAGAAGGGCCTGAGAGTTCAGGTAGTTGTCATCATCCATGTGGCAAAACCAGCTGCAGGGAGACAGGAGTGAAGACACAAGAGGCTTGCACTAAGGAGGGTACATCTTGATTTCAGGGGTCCCCCTCATGGCAGCCCTGTCTCACCTCTGGTCGCTGGCCATGAATGCATTGAACTCAGCAGCCATCTTGCAGGAGAGGGCCAGGTGGCTGTGCTCAGCAGAGCAGTTGGTGAAGATCGCGTGGTTGCCTGCAGTGAGACAGAAAGCTGTGGCTCAGGGCTGGCCCACTTCACATGGTCACAGGGAGGATCCCTGGCCAGGAGGGAAGGGGTTTGTTCACAGCCAACCTCCTCACAGCCCCACCCTGAACAGGCATCCAAGCCCACGGTGATGTGGTCTCCATCCTTCTCCCTAGCAGGAGATGAAACCTGGAAAAAGCCAAGCATCTTGACCAAGACTAGGACACCTGCCAAACACACTTCCACCCTGCCCACTGCTAGCCAGGGTGTGGGGGCTGAAGGGCTCTCTCATGGGTTGCTTCTGCCCATGGATGCCTTAAGGCAGACAGCACCCTACCTCCAGCTGACTGCATGCCCTGAGTAAGCCAACTGAACCAAACCATCACTGTTGCAGCTTGCAGTCCTCCCACGGGACGTGGCGAGGGGTGCACTTCAAGGGGCAGCGCTGGTGCAGGAGAGCCAGCCTTCGTGCCAGGCCCCCTCCCAAGGCTGTGGCAGTTCAGAGGCTGAAGGTGGGGGGAAGGTGGTGTTATTATATGACAAGTCATTAGGTTGTTACCCATTCTCCTTTTCAGGGCATCATCTTCTTCATCGGTGAAGACGTAGGTCTGGGGAAATGAGGAAAGGAAGTTACTCTCAAGGCTGGAGCTGGTGCTGCTCCTGTCCACCCACCCCTTCCCCTCCGCAGCTGGACATGCTTACCATGGTCACCCCACTCTGTCCTCTGCTGCCATGCTCCCCTTCCCAGGCAGCAGTTGAGCAGAGGGATCGCCACACTCTGCATAGCACAATCATCTGCTTGTGTGGCTTCACTCACACACACACCCCCCTTCACCTTGGGAACAGGGAGAAGGGGCCTGTGACACTGAGTGAGGGGGTGAGGGAGCCCTGGCTTAGGTGTCGGTGGTAAAAAAATGGAAGCACTGTGGCTGAATGATGCTCGGGTTAAAAGCAGAACATCTGTTTGTGTGTTAAGTGTGCACAGCCCCCTGCCGCTTATTGCTGCCTCCTCCTCTACCCCCAGGCCTCTCTAATCCCTCTCACTGCCATTATGTGGCACATCTCCCCCTCTTCAGGGCCAGGCAGGGATCAGGGCTGGTGGAGAAAAGCTTTCCTCAGGCAGAAAATGAGCTTTCATGAAATCAAAAAGGAGTCGCGAGCCGTAAACAGTTTCTCCACCAGCTGCCCACAAGCTGGTTAAATGCAGCACCTGGGCAGGGACAAAGGGGACGAGGCAGGCAGAAAACAGCTCCAGGAGCCATCAGTGCTCCCAAAGGCTCTGACAAGGAGATGAGAGTCTACATCTCCCCACACCCACCCAGCGTTTGGCAGATATGCCCCCATCAGGAGGATGTGGAAAGAGAAATGTTCTGCACATGAAAAGAAAGCAATGAAGGACCCTAAGAGACCACCTGGCTCCAGCACAGACAGCAGGATGGTTTCATGATATGTATATGCTACAGTGACTTGGCAAATTACCCTGCAACAACTGAGCTGCAGCAATGGGCCATGCACATTCCTACCCCAGCCCACTAGTAAAGTCTCTTAGTTAAAACCACTTTCGAGGTGATCACGGGACAAGAAGCAATTAGCAAAGTCTCACATAAAGGAGTTGCTCTGGGTCAGGGGACCATATCGCAACCTTCAGGCAAGGCAGGGATTGTCGGTGGCACAGGATTTCCCTCACTAGTGTGTCAGAGCCAGAAATTTCCACTATAACAAATATTTCATCTTAAAGAAAAAAAAATCTGAAACCGTTGAAACTTTCTGACATTTTAAAAAAAACCCAGAAGCATTGTTGCTGGAAATGACAGCTTACAGACATAAAACTGACTAGAAATCAAGCGTCTAATAAGCATCATATTTGATTGACTTAGAATAGGAATTTGCATCTTTTGCCAGATTTTCTACTTGTGAGAATATTCCAAGGTTCCCACTTTTCTCTTGATGCAAGGTGGGAAAAGTTTTTTTGCAGACATCCAACATGTTTCTGTGGGAATGCAAGGTTGAAGGAACATTGCCACCACAGGGAACTCCAGACTGTCCAAAATAGCTGGAAAAAGAGAACTGTGAGTGCACGGACTAGGCAAATCTGATTTCTCTGGCTGTCTCAAACTCTGATTTCCATAGCATACCTGGCTACAGTACTCCAGAGATGGCGCAGTATGTGCCCTGGCTCTGTCCTGAAGAAGATCACAATAGCACAGGCAGCTGCCTGCATCCTTGTCTCTACATCCCTCATGGCTGTGAGTGGGCAACCTGGAACACTTGACCACTGCCATGTGTCCCTCAGCAGATCCACACATGGTGTTGGGATGGGAGAGAGAGAGAAATGCCCCAGCTAAAAACCTGCCTGGAGACCATTTGGTCCAGTTCTGCAGGTCTTTCTCAAGGAGACACCAGCCGCTGTTGTCCATACTAATGGAGTCTGGAAGAGATTCAGGTCTCTCGGGCCATGCCAGACCTGCTCTCCCTGATACGGACAGGCAAGCAGAGGAACATCTGGTGTCACTTCTGTCCCTGCAGGCAAATGGGGTAGACAGAAGCAACATCCCCATCAAATCCACCCTCCTATTCTCCACCAGAACACCTATGAGGTCATGCAGGACCTCCCATTGTGGTGCCTCGGCACAGAGACTGGACCAGGATGGATGCCAATGCTACTGCAGGGCAGCCAATCGGGGCCTGAGGAGATATGCAGCACAGAAAGCATCCCTCTGTTCTGGAGAAGATGGCTGGGTGGGAAAGGATGCCTGCTGGACAGCAGTGCAAGCAGTGATATGGGCCACTGGTGTTAAATGACTTTGGCGGCTCTCCGTGGACATAAGAGCCCATGTAATGGATAAGCACTAGACTTCGAGACCTCCTCATCCCAATTTGGGAAAGTAGCCTAGCAAGGAAAAACTAGGAAAAGGGAATAAAAATGTGGAATCTGGCAATCCAGGGCCATGTTCATCTCCCAGGCTCTCAGGATATCCCTTCTCCAGGAAGAAAACCCCTCCAAAATGCAAACATCTCAGTAGCATTATTGTTGTGTCCTGCCCAGAGAACAGATTCAAAATCTGCAGTGTGTTCACAGCACTGAAAATATGAAAGCCAGTTCAGGATGGGTCATCCAAAGGTTTCAGTTCAATCGATTGGATGTCTGAGTTTCCAAAAGGAGGAGTTGCTAGAATCAGTTTACATTACCAAACAAAATGCCATTTCAGACCAGAAACCCACACTTACCTCCATCAAAACTAGCAGGGCCAAAAATGTAAGCCACTCCAAGATCCTATCCGGCCTAAACAATCATCAAATCAGGTTTAGACAAAACCTTTGCTGAGGAGAAGGCCTTTCACTGAAATGACTTCCACATCAAGCTCCAGTGGAAAGTTTGTCGTGGATCAGTTCTCAAGAGGTAGAGCGTGGTCTAGTGAAGAGTGTCCACCTCACATTTCCCCTTTTGTCTCCCACCAGCTGCATATTTTCTCCTCTGTTTGAACAGCGCAGTTTCAGGGAAAATGTCTCTTTCTCTTATTGTCTACCCCAAAAGAGTTCAACACAGAGGACTTTTAATTTGGCTCCTGTACAGTCTGTCCTAGCCATAAAAACCACATCTGTTCCTGCCTCCTGTTACAGTCACCTAAGCCTGACCTGTGAGGTCTGGGTTCCTTCCTCTGGGAGGACACCGTGCAGGTAACCAGCTCGGAAACCAGGCTTGGCATCAGTAGCACGGCTGGCTATTAAAATTTCCCTGCTGGACATCTGCAAAGAAGGACCCACTGAACTGGTCTCCAGCCATGAGTAAGGGCAAGTGAGACAGCAAGATGGGGGGGTCAGCCCTAGGAGGAGGCAGTCTCTGCCCTTCAGGGCTTCTGAAAACCTGGATCTCTCTGGGACTGGGTTTTAAGCCTATGTCTCTCCATAAAGACTCAATAATAGGAGATCTGGTGCCCTATCCCTGGCCCCACAGCAATCAAATGTCCTTTGCAGATTAAGAGCTCTAGGGTTTTTTGCTAATCAAGGTTTCTATATTGTCAGTTTTTCAAAACGAACCCTTTCCCCTACCTCCAAAAAACCACGCCAGCAACAGTATATTAAAAAAAAAAAGAGCTTTTGACATTCATGTACTTCTATTTACCTCCCTCCCTGCCCCCACACCCCTGCCCTCAAGGCCATTTATTAAAAAAAAGCAGAAGCAAAACATGGAAAATTGAGAAAGTGGGAGGAAAACACTGATTTTGCAACAAAAATTGATAACAATGAAAAAACTGTTTAAAAATGACTGGCGTTCCCACTCTACCCTTCCTTCCTATTCCCCTGCTCAGTCTGTGAAGCCTTCCTAGAGCCTGGCAGCAGCATGGAAAATTCAACACCTCTTCCCAGGTTTGGACATCATTTGTTTGCCAAACAGAGGGTCAAATGAATCTGGGGAGCTAGTATCTAATTCCTGTCATCAGCAGATTGGCCAGGCACCTGCTTGTCAAACGCATGAGGAGCGAAAGGTGAGCTGCTCCTTAAAAACCCAGTCCAAAAGCCCCAGTCACAGTATCTCAGTGCCAGTGCAGCCATGTGTTTGGGCTTGGTTTCTCCAAAGACCTGCTGGTCTGAGGTCAAGCAGAGAGGAGAAGTGCATCTGGAGGAGGAAGCAGTACATCGCAGATGCTGAGAGGGACACGCAGACAGGAGGGGAAGCATGCTCAAAATAGGACATGGCTTCCTGTGACGACAGTAGCAGACCAGACAGTTGCAGCACCATGCAATGGAAAACCACCCTTACCCAGAAAACCCTGCCTTGCTTCAAGCACTCTCCTACCCAATACCTCCGCCCCCATCCCCCTTCCTTGATGAGGCCTGAACTTGTCTTCTAGGCACCTGTCACACACAGGCAGAGGCAAAAAAACACCCTTTGAAGGCAGCCACAGGACTTCTTTCTTGAGAAGCAGCTCTGAGAAGGAGGGAGAGAAGTACCCGAGCTCTGGGGAGTACTTCTGCCCACCAGTAAGCCAGTTTGCACAGCACCACCGACGCGGTGCCCCACATCAATTCTTCTAACAGGAAGGAAACTCTCCAAACTCTGCTTTACAAAGGTGGAAACATCAGACCCCCAGTTAAAAAAAAAATCAGCACATCACTTCAAGATCACGCACATGAGAGGATCTGCCCAAGAAAGCAAGGCATGGATTGTGCTGATGTGCTAGTGAGTGAACAGGGCTGCAAACACCCCTCCTGCACTCCACGAGGTCCTCCGGGTCCTCCTGCCTCACTCTCCTGCCCTCTGCACCACACAGTCCGGGGCGAAGGGTGCCCCTGTGCATTGCAGGCATCCTCAGGGAGGGCCAGGGGGAGCCACTCGGCTCGAAACCCAGCAAACTCATGGTGCTAGGAGGTAGAAAACCACCATTTCATACAGACCCAGGACGGTCTGTGTTCTCAGTCTGGTGTAGCCCAGGCAGTCTGTGGCCCATGGTGTCACTGGTTAAAAAAAGGAAATTAAATCCCTTCCACCTCAAGGTGAAAGATTCAGGCTTAGGTTAAGGACAAGTGATGCCTGCTAAGAGCACATGTCCTCCTAGCCTTCATGGGAAGAGCCCACAGAAGCTCTCTGCCAGCCTTTTTTCCTATGAAGCAGCTACTGGTGAAACATTTTTCCCAGGTAGCATCCCCCTTTCAACATGAACAGAAGTAAGAATCAGGGAAAATGAGGCAAAGGTAGGACTGCAGTACCCAACCTCCCCTTCCTTTGGCCTTTATCCCCCCCCACCGACACTCTGTCCTTGCCCCATTACCAAACACCCCCTGTCTAGCCTGAATCCACATGCTCACCTGCTCTCTGGCCCGGGATATCCATGTGTCCAGGAGCAGCTCCATCCTGCTCTGGTGAAATCTCTTGGTTGTCTTCACAGCTATGAAAATGTCCCCAAGTGTCAGGCTTTCCTCAGTCCTGTATCCCTCTGGAGGATGGACTTGTGGGACCTTCTGCCCGCTGCCACCTCCTCCCTCTGGGCTCACTTTGCTCCATTGCTCTGGCTTCTCCAACATCCCCTCCCTGAGCCTCGGGTACTGAACTGTTTCCTGAGCCCCACGGTGCCGCACGGAGAGGAGAGCCACGCTGACAAGGAAGACTGCAGCTCCAGAGAGACCATGGATGACCCGACGGCCCATGGCTCCCAAATTGCTCCCAACGCAGCCAGTATCCTATTGAACAAGGACAACCTCTGCCTGTACCTCCATGTGAAGCTGTCCGCTCTTCTTGAAGCATCCAAAGGCGCAGGACCAGCCAAGAGCAAGGTCTGAATACGATGTGGCCAAGGAATAGGGTGGGTAAAGACCAGAAAGTCAAAGAGAGCCACTCCGGAGGATACTGGTGAAGCAGGGGAGTTTTCACAGACTAAGACAGCTCAATGACCCAGTGAGGCAGAGACACGTGATGGGAAAATACTCCGAGGTGACTGGCAGGTGGCTGGCACACTCTGCCAGGAGGAAAGCGAGCATCCCAGCTCCCAGTAGAGAGGCCAAGGATCCCAGGCTGGGGGTCGAAGGGGCAGCAAAGGAGATCAGAGCCATCAGCTGGGAGTCTGGACCGAAGGCATCAGTTCCCCAGCAGACACCAGCCCAAGCATCCAAGGCAGGGCGCGCGGGGCGGAGGCCAGCGGCTGCAGGGCAGGGCCCGGGTGCCATGCGTGCGGGGGGCTGGCTCCCCACCTGCTCCCCACAGCAGCTCCCCACAGCAGCTGCCCTTGCTCCCCGGAGCCCAGGTCCCGCCTCCGGGCACGGGGCGGGGCGCCAGCCCGGGGGAGGAAGAGGATGGAGGGTGGAGAATGGGGAGGGGGGAGCCCCGGGAACGACGGGGGTGGGCGGGGTGGCCAGGCTGGGACATCTCCGAGGTGGCACACAGCTGATCTGGGAGGACAAAGCTGTTGTTCGACCTTTCCCAGCTCCTCGGCGACAGGCCAGCCCGACCTCTGCAGCCCTGCGCTGCTGTAGGAGGAGGGGAAGGTGGCACGGATGTGGGCTCTGGTGAAGTTAAGGTGCAGGGTCCTATACTGTTCTTGAGAAGAACGATGTTTCCCCAGGAATTCCCCTAGCCCCAGCCTTTTCCTGTGGGCACTGCTCTGAATTGCTCTTTAACCTGCCTTTTAACCTTACCCTACATCCTCAAAGGACAGTGTGTCCCCTGCTGCCCCCCCAATATGTCCCAGAGTCTCAGACTAGGGTCTGGCCCCCACTTTTGACACCCATCTCCCCAAACCATGACCCAGACCCTCTCTACTTTTGAAGGTCCCTTTCCCTTTGCCTGCAGCCACGTGCCCCCCTGCCCCATCTCACACCCCCACCAGGGATGCCCAAGGACAGTCTGCTGCCTGGGTGGCTGCAGAGCCAGCGATACCAGAACAGGTACACCAGCACCAGAGAGTGCAAGGGAGGGCCTGCCACCTCCCCTTCAATGTCCATGGCTCAGCATCACCGCTGAGTTTATATCCCACCCAGTTCCTTGGCCCCTGCAGCAGGGCTGAACTCAGCAACTCATCCCATGTGGCTCGTGCTGCCCAAAATGATGCTTCCTTTTCTCCTTCCCCAGGCAAGGAAGGGAGGTGTCCTTGCCCTTTGTGGAGAACACCAGACAGTGGCACAGGCGCAGCAGCAAAATGGCACCTCCAGCTCCTTCCCCACCACCAGCACCACTGGGTATAGCTGTACATCTCCCCTGCACCACCTTCACCTGGCCATCTGGCTGCCAACAAGGCCAATGAAGCCAAGTGGGCAGTCTGGGGCCATGATACAGAACATGCTGAGGGTAGCTGAGCAAGTCCTGCACAGAGAAGGCTTTCCTCAGGGACAGGGATATCAGAGACCGTTACAAGGTGTAAGAGCACCTCCCAAGACAAGGACCAGCACAGATGGGAAATCATGGGGTGAGCACCAGAGATTGCTGCATGCTTTTGCTGGTTCAGTTGGCTACAGGGTGGATGACCATGAAGGTCCCTTCATGCTACCTCTAGGCCACTTTACAGAGCAGCTGGGGCGTACAGAGAGGTAGACAGCCCAGGAGGTGGAAGACACCCACACCCCAGCTTCCCTATGCAGCAAGCATGGGTGCAACAGGATGGTAGTGCTCTACATAAGATGTTGAAATCAGAGCGCCTCCTCAGGGAGCTGCAAGCTGTGGGCATCCAATCTCAGCATACCAAAAAAAATAAAAATATAAAGTAATAAGATGGGGACTCATGGGAAATGCTGGAGGAGACATGGCTCCATGTGGCAAAAGCCCCCCCCCCCCATCAGATCATGGGACCTCAGAAAAGGGGGTCAGGGCAGTGGTCATCCAGGTCCTTCTGTTCCACACTCCCACCATGTGTGCAGACACAGACACTTTCCAGGCACACAGGGAAGACCTCCCTGCAGGGCTAAAACTGTGTGCTCCATTTCCCCAGACCTCACACGCACACTTTTACCCATGCCGCATCCCCAGGTACAACTTTTTTCTTTTGTAAGGAAGAAACCACTGAATCCACTTCTTCCCATGTATTTCTCTGAGTCTCCAAGACTCCTAGCCTTCCCCTAAAGCAAGAACATCTCAAGAGCATCTCCCATATCCCTTTGGAGGGTCTCTGCAGGTTTTATATTTAGAACCCTTTGAATAGCAATGCTTTCTTACACTGATTTGTGGCGGGGGGGGAAAGTTATTCACCTTCAGGCCCTACATCTGCAGGGAAGCAAAGCTGGTACAACTGATCCGCTGCCTCTGCACTAAATACTGGGATTGTTCCTATGGCTAGCCGCTGCTCCTGAACCAGAAATTAACCTCTCCAGGTGCTTCAGCCACACACCAGCAGCCCCAGGCAGCTGTAAAGGCAGCTTCCATGGCTCCCAGGCATCCTGCAGCACCTCCCAGCCCTGGTCTAGATCATCTGGGGGACAGGGAACGCAGGCAGTGGAACCTTAGTGATGTCCCCAAAAGACATGCAAACATGATTCAAAGCTACCTTGTACAGAGCACGGTGCCAGGAGGCAGAACAGGTCAGACCCAACCACACACAAAGCAGAAGATGCCCAGTGCTGAAGGTGAGCACAGCCTGCTTCTTGCACTCTGAGACACCTCTTTTTTCTGGGATGCCAGGGATGCAGGGGGCGTTCAGTGCCCAATCCTGCCTCAGGCTGAGGCTGGCTGACTCATCACTGGGGGACAGGGAGTGTGTGGATGGGACAGAGACCCCATGATGCTGCAGCTCTGCTGGGGCAGAGGGGCAGTGCAGAAAGGGCTGGCAGCTTTCCAGGGGAACACACACACCACCTTGCCAACCCTCTCCCTAGAGGGAGAAATTTTGCTCTTGGTGACTCATTACAGGGGCTTGCACAAGGCTGTTACAGCTGGTAATTGGTGCCCAGGCTGGCTAATTGCATTCTGCCAATTACCTAACCTGTGACTCATTCCTCCAAGCAGGCAGTGACCCCCCCAGAGGTACAAAGAAGGTGAGCTGGGGTCTACAGGGCAGTGGAGGGTCATTTACATATGCCTTGGAGCCCTCTGCCCTGCTTCTCACCCGTGTCCAGAACGAGTTGAGGCTGGATTTTGAAAGCCTTAGGGGAGACAAGAGGGATAAAGACAGGGCCTGGAAGAAGCCTGGGAGCAGGTGAGGCAGTGCTGCCTGCTGCTCAGAGCTCAGCAGTGCCAACCTGCCTCCCAGCAACCTTCTTCTGCCTTCCTTCCCCTCCAGCTGACAACACCAATGGCCCAGGGAGGTGCTGGAGGATAGCTGTCTACTTGAGAGGGACTAGCAAGCACCAAGCTGGGAGCAGAGCCTGACTACCCAAAACAAGGAGGCCTGCTCTTAACCACCCCCAGCCTAGGCCATAGGGTTGGGGATGGTTCCCAGTGCCAGTAGTGGCAGAAGTTGTCAGGCCCCAAATCAGAGTGCCACACAGAGTGTTTTCCCTGGATACTCAAGTGCTACTTTTTTTCCCTGCAAAGATGCAAACTCTAACCTCCAAATCTATGTAAGGATGGATAGAAGCTGGCTTTGGGACTTTTCTCATCAGCTCAACAAGAGTCTCATTTTGTTTGCCTGCAGGGCAAGCACCTTCCCAGGGGGCTGTCTGTGCCTGGATGCTCAGGCTGCATCCCCTGGAGTGCGTGTCATTTGGGAGCTTTCACCTGGAGCCATGTGTTACACCAGTTCCCTCTTCCTTGGGAGGAGAGCTGCATCGCTCCAGGGCAGAGCTGGGACTTTGCTCTACATTTTAGTGACTGCAGGTTAAAATCTTTTCATTTTCTTTCCTTCCTACCTTCACTCTTGTCCTCATGAAAGACACAGGCAACTGGTTTAGAGCCTGAAATAACACCTCACAGGGGACCCATGAAGATCAGCAAGCTAATCTTTACTCAGAGCTTCAAAAGTGCATGGCACTAGCAGTGCCTTAATCGCAGGGGCAAGGAGGACACAGAGATGACTTGATTGGTGCTGGTTGCCCATCTCCCACTGACCCCAGGATCAGTGGGCTCAGCCCTGTCTGGCCTCAAGCCCCATGGAGCCTCCCAGGGCCACAGACTCCATTTTCCCCTTGCATGCCCCAAGAAAGACCACCTACCACCACCTCTCCAAGTGTGGGTGTCCTGGCACCCCTTCCCTAGAGCAGGGCTGATAATGGCAATTGGTTAGGAGTCAGGACTGTGCTAGGGTAGGGAAGCAGGGCTGCTGCTACGCTAACCCTCCCTCTTCCTTCTGTCAGAACCTGAACCCACACCCAGCCTCATGTCAGGGTGAGAACAGCCCCCATCGGAGGAGCACTGACCCCACTCTGCTGGCAGCATGGCTGACCTCAGTCTCACAGTTGTCCCCCAGGAGGATAAGGTAGCTGGCTTGTCACTTCACAATAACCAGGGCACGGAGGGATGTGAAGCTCTAGGGACCTCAGCCAGACACATCAAATGAGCTTTTCACCTGGCTTTTCTAAAGCAACCTGGCCAACATCAGCACTGGGGAGAGACAAGGGGCTGAAGAAGGGGAGGAGTAGAAAGGCGAGGGGGCTTGGTCACAGGCACACTCAGCCTATCCTCTCCCCACACCTACTGCTGCTCTCCCAACAGCAAAACCAGTGCTCCCTCCTTCCCCTGGAGGACTGGGCAGCTGGGTCTCAGCTAAAGGAGAAAAATACCCCATTGTCATTACCTGAACCTTCTCAGTAACACAAAAGCCCATAGCCTGCCATTCCCATTATGAATGGTATTTAATTCTCCTTTATATGTTGTTTGCCAATAAAAGGCACCATTAATAATTTACAAGCAATAAAGAGTACAGCTCCTGTAAAACGAGGATTTGTTGCAAGCTTAGTGTCACTCCAGCCACGCCAGGTGTCGGCACATAAGCCGTGCTCCCTGCGCTGTGGGGCCGGAGGTGAGGTAGATGGGAAGAGGGCACCCGGAGCACACAGTGCCACAGGGCAGGGCAGATGAAGGTGATGGGATAAGGGCTCCAAATGTGTGAGAGATATGCTCCTACAGAGCCCAATCCCACACAGTTCCCCTACATTCCCCATCTGGCAATCTGACCACATACCAGAGACAAAGGCAGCTCAAGGTGATGGGGAACAGCCCATGAGGGTGGTTTCCACCATGTCACTGGAAGAAGTCTCTCCAATAAAACACAGAAAGCTCAGACAGGGGAGGCAGCATGTGTTACTCCCCAGCTCTTGGTGGCCTCAAGAGGACCAGAAACACTACTCCTGGGGGCCTTTGTTGCTGGCATTCCCTTGGGGAGGAAGAACACGCTATCTGGAGGAGCTTGGGAAGGCAGGAACCTCCAAGAACCGCTCTTGGGGACAGTAGCTGGCAGTGCCTGCTGCTATCCCAGTTCAGTCATCACCCTCCTCGATCCACAGCGGGCGAGTTTGCTCCTGGAAGATGCATCCCCGAACCACCTTGGGCAGCTCCTCAGTGTGGCTCCAGGCGTGGGGCTCCACACGGGCCCAGGAACACGGCAGAGTGTGGAGAGCCTGCTCTGCACCACGGCACACCTTCAGCACCTCTGAATCCCGCTGGCCTGCCTTCCCCAGCAAGCTCCTGAGGAAAACACAAGGATGAGAGTTACACTTGGTATAGAGAGATGAGGTAGCAAAACCACCCAGGAACTCCCTCACATGTACACAACGCCAGTTCTCCTGCCCTTTTTCCCCTCACATCAGCCAACCCAAACACACACACAGCAAGTGCTCTCATCCTGATCCTTGTCTCTCCCTCTGAACAGTGACAAGGGCCTCTCACTCCTCTCGCGATACCCAACAGCCAGGCCATTCCGTCTTTTCTTACCTGAGTCCTCTAACATTCTTCTCAGTGACCTCGACATGGATAACAATAGGGTATATTTCACTTTTAATTAGATCCCTCACACTCTGAACTCCCAGCTCTAGCAGGCAGTGTTTATTCTGGAAGGGAAATTGAATAGATTTACTGGTTTAAATGGAGAAAAAATAACCCCAGCCCCTGACAGTTACATTAAATCAAACCCCATACTGTGCAATATCATTGCTTTTCCAATAGTAATTCCATTAAATGTGGGATTTACGGGAAGTGCCAAGAGGGAAGGAGGGAACTAAAGAACAGGGTCACCTGCTCCATCACCAACCCAAGAGCCCACCAGACCCCTCACTCAGCTACAGCCCATCTTCATATCCTCTTTGTCGTCGCTGTCACCAACAGCTCCACATTTATCTGTCTGCTCTGAGCAAAGCTGTTGCTGCTTTGGCGAAGACGAGGAATGTGAGAGCAGGGAGGTCATTTCTGCATATGGCATTTTCCACCACCTCCACTAAGAATCCTCAGTTGCCATTTCTTTCACCTGAGCTCCACAAAGACTCAGGGAAAAAGTCTGTACCTGCTGCCCCACAACCTCACAGCACCTGAACCTAAAACACCCTCCAAACTACACAGTCCCCAAGCAAGCAGCTGCTTCTCTATCACCACCCCACCCTTCCTCTTCTCCTGTTCAGCTGTCCCTTCCTCTCCTCCAATCTGAATGGGGTGCCCCATCCTGGCCCTCTCTCTCCACACCAAACAGCTCAGCACCTTCTCCATTGCCTCCCGGATCATGTGGATTCGCCTGCTCTCCCTCTGGCCCTGGGGCGCAGTTCTAGACACAGGGTGCTCCTGATCAGGGGTTGCGCTGGGTTCCCCTTCTGCCAGCTTCTCTGTGAACCAAGAGGAGATATGAAAAAGGAGATGTCAGCCCCTTCTTCCTCTTGCACATATTTTCCACCACAGATCCCGCACATTTACTGCTGCGCTGATGTTTATGAAGTTCAGCGTTTATGGATTCTGGAGAGTGAGTCTAATTATACAACATTACACGTTGGCATGGATCTCCTGCAGCTTTCTGCATACAGAACAAGCAAGATATCACAGCTGAAGACACCTTGCAGGGCAAGAGCAGCACTTGTGTTGCAGTACTGGAGCAGCCTAAGCCAGCTCACAGCCATTATACCCCCTTCCCCATTGCCACATTGTCCCTCCCCACTCTGTAACAGACTATGGCATAAAAATAATTGCTTTATTTTTCCAGGTAGATTTTCTGCAGGGTTTGTGAGCTACATGGGGTCATAGATGGCTCCAGTGAGCAGGCAGAGCTAGGGAAGCAAGAGGAGTGTGCATCTTGGCGGGAGGAAGATGGGGGCCAAGTTGAACCTCCTTTTGTTGGGGGCAGCCTGAGCCACCTCCCCCTGCTCAGAGGCAGAAGGACAGCACCCAACAGCCAAGCCAATGCCAGGCAGGACAGCAACAGAGAGGTGATGCTAAGACAGAGAACCGAGGGCAGAGCTGGCAGGACAGTGAAGTCCATTGTGGACAAAACAACAATCGCCAGGTGCCCCTGGTAACTCCTAAAAGAAGATGTACGATACACACACACACAGAGACCTCACTTGGGACCCACAGGCTCCGCAGCCCCGTGTGGCTGGCTTAAGCAGATGCCAGGCTTTACCAGACTGTGGGCAGATGTCTAGGGCTGTTGACCGTGCTGCCCTAGACAGCTGCCCACAGTGCCACTGAAACCTAAGCAGGGAACCTAATAAGGCTATTAGAAGCTGCTCATCCCTAAGATAGAAATAATTTATTTAGGAGAAGACTCTTCCAAGCCCCAGGCTGCTGGGCATCCTCTGCCTGGTGGCATAGGTCCTTCCCAGGTAAAGCTGGATTCTGCAGAGCCATCTGTTTCCTTTGGGGCCACTGGCTCCTGTGGGAGATCAGCCGACTTACACTAACTGCACTGGCTGGGGAGTTCTCCAAAGGAAAATACAGGCAGCGAAGAAAACAAACGGCTCGGGGATCCCAGATCACCTTCCTTCCCTTGCAACAGGCAAAACTGACAGGGGAGACCAGAGTTTTTGCCCTCAGTGTAAATTCCCAGCCACAGTAATGGCTTCGAAGCGTGTCCCCGTGCAATGTGAGGGGGACCCTGCAGAGGGCTCAGTAGGACAGGATATATGGCCAAGCCACTCAGATAAGAAGCCCAGCGGCCAAGTTTCAGAGCTATACTTTCTCTCCAGCAGACCAGAGATTTTTCACTACCTCCATCACCACTTCCCCCAAAAAATATACCGACTCATTTTTCAGTCCTGCAGTTGGCAAAGGGAGAACTCTAAACACAAGGAAAGGAGAGAGATGGCGATGGGAGGAGGAAGGAGGAAAGAAGCTGTCCTTTGTGAAAATTCCCTATGGGAGAAAAGCCCTTTCCGCAGCAGCCTCTGCAGTGGCGTGTCAGCCTCACACTGCTGGCAGAAGGAAGGGGACAGCAGCACTAAGGCTGGATCCTCCCGTTCCTGGGGAGGAAGAGCTGGTATGAAGTCAACCTGCAGATGGTACCTCAGCCAGGGGCTTCACCTCTGGGAAGAGTCACCCAGAGCAGCAAGGCAATGCCACGACCACCCACTCAAGGGAAGAGGGAGGATCCCCATTCCCCCGGAGACCAGAAGGATTCCCTGTGGTCCAAAGGGATGAGACAGTTAAAAACAGGAGGGAACATCCTGCAGACACTCAGCCCAAGAAGGTGACCTATCAATAGATATTGTCTGGGAAGACAGAGACCTCCGCACTTAGCCACTGAAGAGGCACCTCATGTGCTTTCCAAGAGTCCCATGAGACTACATCTCATACTTCCAAGACTAAGAGCATCTGTTCCCTGCATTGGGCTGACCAAGGCCTCCACAGAAGTTACCTCTTTGAGCAATATCTTAGCTTCTCACTGTATGCCTAAGAAGTGGCAGGAGATAAAAGGGGAAAGCAGACCTCAGAAGCAGGAGGCTTGTGCACTTCACTTCTCCCAAAACAGAACGTGCCGACCACTCATTGCTGCCTACCTGCTGGGCACACGTGGAAGTCCAGGCGAGAAGTGGGCAAGTCCAGCAGGTTTCTGATGAGCCGTGGTGCAAGACAGTTAGGTGACAGCACCACAGGACGGGGTGTCTTGACCACCACAGGGCGCACCAAGCTGTAAGGCTTCAGGTTCACATCTGGGTCTAGAAGACAGGAACGAAGAGAAAGCCGAAGGTGACAACACAGACCAGCCTGTCACCAGCCCATGGACTATCCCATTCTCCCTGTACCACCCCCTCATCCTGACTCATGGAGGCACCTACCAACCATCCTATGTCCCAGGAGAGATCCTACCCTGGTTACAACACTCATTCATGGGCAGATACCTTGGCTGTAACTACACCTCATCCATTTCCCGGAACTTCCTCAAGTTATGCACCAGTTTATTCTCCACAAAAAGTTAGGTGACCCCAAGAACCACAGAAGCAATGGAAAGCCCCAGAAAACCAGGGAAAAGGAAGAGGGACTTTAAATATGCACAGGCTTCCCAAAATCCCATTAGCAGAGTTATAAGAGGTATTGTGGGCAGAGACACTGAGGCATCCCAGATGGCAGTGTCCCTTCAGTGCCCACAAGGGACAACTGGGTGTCCAAGGGTGATGGGGCAGGTGCAGGGGTAACAGCTCACCTGAGCAGGGGTCCAGCCACAGCTGCTGAGGGGGCTGTTCTGGGCTCCTCTGCGGTTTGGATTTCACTAGGCGCAGTTGGTCCAAGGCTCGTTTCTTTAGCTGAGCAGAAAGTGAGGGCAATAAGGCTGAGAGCATAGACCAACACACACACACAGAGCTGGCTGCAGAGCACCCACTGGGGCAAAGGGGATGGAGCACACACGTAGAAAGTATGGGACCAGGTTTGCCCCCTGTCAGGTGCAGTCTGGGAGGTGGGGAGGGGGTAGGAAAGCAGCCAGAGAGCAGTAACACTGCCTGGGCTACAAGCCCCTGCTCTGCTTGCTAACCCAGCTGCCACCTCTGTACGAGCTGGTTTACCAACAGAGTGGGGCAGATTGCATGCTGAGGTGGTGGGGTGGCCACAGGTGCACACACAGAGCTCTCATTGCTAGGTTCTTCGGCTTACATTAGTTCTGTGGCCCTTCTGCTGCCCAGGCATCTGGCCCTTCTCCTGGATCTTCAAAAGCTGGTGAGCCCTGAAAAGACAGAGAGCTTGCACTCAAGCAGCTCTAGAGCCCCCAGAGACTGTAACCTGCTGTGACCTCTTCACCAACGCCCACAGACCTACTGAAGCATACAATCATAGAATCATTTAGGTTGGAAAAGACCTTTAAGATCTTTTGAGTCCAACCATAAACCTAGCACTGCCAAGTCCACTACTAAACCATGTCCCTAAGCACCACATCTACATGTCTTTTAAATACCTCCAGGGATGGTGATGCAACCATTTCCCTGGGCAGCCTGTTCCAGTGCTTGACAACTCTGTTGGTGAAGAAATTTTTCCTAATAGCCAATCTAAACCTCCCCTGGCACAACTTGAGGCCATTTCTTCTTGTCCTACCACTTGTCACCTGGGAGAAGAGACCAACACTCACCTCGCTACATCCTTTCAGGTAGCTGTAGGATGCGGTAAGGTCACCCCTCAGCCTCATCTTCTCCAGACGTATCAAAGCCCTCAATCAACCTCCCATCCTCTCAAGGCACCCAAACACTACTACACTGGTCCCCCACACAAGCCGTGGGTAGCCCACACTATCAAGAGGCCAGTCTGCACCCCTCGGGACTCCTAGGGGATGCTCACCACAGATAAATGGGACAGGTACCCCAGGTACCCCCTGGCTTCCTCCTCACCCTGGTTACCTGCTATAGTTGGGCACTGTCCCCTTGTCCAGGTCCCGCATGGTCAAGGGATCAACACGGGAGCAGTACCACTCCAGCCGCCCTCTGTGCATAGTGTCCATGACATGGAGGATCTCCCGACATTTCACACACAGTGCATAAGGGTCTGACAGCTCCAGGAGGGACAGGTTGGTGCGTACATAAAAAGAGTCTCCAGAAAACTTCTTTCCTTCTTCCAGAGCTTCCTGCAGAGGCTGGTATCCTGGAGCAGGAGAGATAGGTCACCACAGGTGGGAACGCAGGAAGCAACCATCGCTGATAAGATAGCCAAGTCCCCAGCACAGCTGTGATGCTACAGATTGGGGTGGGGTTGCAGAGGAGGCCAACAGACAGAAGGTCTGTACCTCCATCCTGTAATTCAGAGGATGCACAAGTCGCACCAGACAGGGAAAGCTACCGGAGCTACGGCCGGCCAACCCCTGTGTCAGACATGATGGCCTAGGACCAAACAGGAGAGGAGAGAGATAACTGAGATTTACCTCCAAGGCTGGGCAGAGGGTCTGGAAATGGAGGCAGAGAGCTCAGGCTCAAAGATGACCCAGCCACCAGGGCCTTACCTTCCAGGTCCAGCTGAAAGACGAGGCTAGAGGGCTCATCCCAATGCAGCAGGCTCAGGTAGGCAACCTCCCGTGTGCAGTTCTCCAAGGAAAGCACCTCTTCCTTCAGTGACGGCACCCTCAGCTAGCAAGGATCCAATACTGTTAGACTTAAAGGCTGGAAAAGCAGGCTCCCCACTCAGCTCCCTCACCCAGCAGGGTTAAACAAGAGATGTTACAGAGCAAGGCAGGTCCAGGGAAAGCTCTACCTGAGGACAAGGGATCCTCAGTCTGCCTCTGGGTCCCCCCTCTGCCTCTGAAACACCTGCTGCTAGCCACCACCCAGTCTGCTGTGAAAGCAAATGTGTGCGCATGAATGCGTGTGGGAGTGGGGGCAGGTGAGCTGATTTATTTTCAGTTACAGGTGGGATATTAATTCAAGTAGTGTAGCTGTATTTCAAGTGGTGTCATTCTTGCCAAAACAAATGCCCTTCCCTCCATCCAGGAGCTTTCTTCAGAGCAATTATTCTCTATAGCTCAGGAGGGTCACAAAGGCCTTAGAAATTTTGCCTCAGAATTGATTGCTTTGCAACAGGCATGTGCAGGATGCAAACTGCCCTGAAATACTACAAGGTGACAGACAACCCTAAGGACACAGCCATACTGCTGTCTTAATTGCACGACTCCTTTTTGTTTCTCCCCTCCCCACAGCTGAAGAAAGTGTTTCAGAAGGTCTCAGCATTTTTACATGCATAGGTACGCTCAAGTGCCATGAGACCTGGATGGGTGTTTGTGCTGCTTAAAGCTCTAGGCAGGGAGCAGTCCTGGGAAACAAGAGAAATGGAGCTGGCCTTCAAGCTGGGTAGAGGTCAGCTTGCACTGGGGATCACTCCACACTCCTTGCATCATTCCAGGTGCCTTGCAAACCCACGAAGTGAGCCCATTCCCAGACTCACCTCAATGAGCCGGCACCCTTCCCTGAGTCCTGCTTCCTCAACCCGTGAGCCTGGTTTGACCCACTGCACATAAATCCCTGTTCTGTTCCCTCCAAGGATGGATATGTCTGCTCCGAGGCTCTTCTGGGGTGAGGGGTTGCTGGAGTGACCCATGCTAGCGAGCTGCACCACCAGTGACCTGGCAAAGAGAAATGCTAAGTCCAGCAACTGAAGTTTGCTGCTTTTTGTAAGAACCGGTTCCCCATGCCTTGTGTCCAGCTACAGGGTGTTTATTGTACCAAGCGTTGTGGTACAGAGCTTGTGATTCACAGCCATCACCAGGGCGCACACGGAGCTCACAAACCCCCAACAGCCTCTTCCATCACACCAGCCCCTTCCATCCCACCAGCCCTAACACTGAAGCCAAGCTGGGCTCCCACAGTCCTGTCCCTGCCTAGACAGATGTGTGCCCAGCCCAGGGCAACATCTCCACCCCTGCCATGACAAATGGGACAGCACAAAACATTGGAATTCCTGCTAGGAAGCAAGAACTATAGCATCTTCATTTCTCTCCTCTCCCACTAGCGAGAAAAAGCCTGCAAGGGGGGAGGCAGAAAGGAAGGATGTCTCTCCCAAACATGGTCCCGCATAACCACAAAACATCCCCCCAGGCAGCTGGCTCGGTGTGCCTAGCTCAGAGAGCAACAGTAACCTCCTGGTGACCTCCTCACGGCTGGGAAGCGTGGACAAGCAGATCTCTGACTTCACCCTGGCATAGGTACTGCTGGAAGAAGAGAAGGCCCCAAGCGAGGTGCTGGCAAAACCACTGCCTAGGGAAGAGAGCAAGAGGGAGCACATCACCTCTCCGAGTACTACAGGGAGCTCATGTTATTGGGGTGGCAAGGGTCTGTCAACCCTTCCTGGGCATCTTCTAGCATCTGACTAGGAAATCGAGGCTTCAGGGAGGCTTTGAACAGTCACCCTCCTGGACAGTTTCCCATGCCTCCTGAGAACAAGCAAATCTTCACTCCATCAGCATTTCAGACAGAAGGTGGCAGCAGCCAGGACCACCCAGATGTGCCCAGACATCAGCCACCAGCACTAACCACAGGACCTGCCAGCACCAGGAGCTCCACTCCAGATTTACAACCCGTCACCCAGGTAGCAGCAGATGAAGGGAATATCCAGTAACAACCCAAGGCAAAAGCATTTCTCTATTCTGTTACCTGCTCCCCCAGCTTCACATCAAATTATCTGTCAATGCCGCTCTCCATGAATTAAACAGAGCTGATGTGAATAGCTGCCTGCTCTGCAGAAGAAAACCCAGCTTTTCCAGCTGCTGTGGCTGGTAAGGCACATGGGGATGCATGGGTCCATAGCACCCTGCTACAGATACAGAGCCCTCAGAGTGAGCTGCACAAACCAAAAGTATGAGGGAGGGTCAGTTGTCCAACCCCTCCCTGCACAACCACCACTTCTTTTTAGCTACACCCTTTGGGGAAAGCCCCCACCCTGATACCTGTTGCATCTTCCATGCTGCTGAAGGAGCCACAGGACAAGCTACAAAGGAGACAAAATGGGATCTGTGAGGCAAGAGCTTTTCCAAAGCCTGTTTGCATCCCATTCTCAATCCCATCCCCACAACCTTCCCCTACCCCACAGAAGCCCCCCGCTCAGCCAGCACACAGCTGCTAGCCAGCCCTCCCACTCTCAGCCCCCACTCCAGGTTCACCCCTCCCCTTCCAGCCTGCTCTCCCTGGGCCCCAAAAGCCCCACAAAGGAGACGGACTGGAGCAGCCCCCAGCAATCACCTTTTGTAGGGCATGCACCTATCTTCCCGCTGCCGACGAAGGATGGAGCCAATGCAAGGGGGGAAGGGGAAGGTGGAAAGGCGGTTGATATCCTTCTCATTGTCGGGAGTCACCTCCTTGGGCAGTGAAAGAGAGATGTCTGCTAACACCAACACCCAGCACCACCTCTCCCCTCCCTTCAGATCAGGTCACAAAGAGCTCCTCAGGTATCACACGACTCTTCAGGGACCATCCATATCCCTCCAAACACCCAGGGGCACCTTGTTTTCCCGAGGAGAGACCACAGAGGGAGCTGCATGACACTGCATCCCCATCTTTTTGCAATGTATAAGCTGTAGGAGTAGGAACAGATGAAGAGAATACCCAGCTTTGTCCTTCTATCTCCCTTTTAGCCACCACACACCTGTGGAACTGCCCATCTTAGGGTGCTTTAGGATGAGTTCAAAGAGTCAAAGGAAAGAACCTGGCTCCCGTAAAAAGAATACAATGCTGCTACAGGATTCAAAAGAGCCAGGATTTCTCCCCCAGCGTGCGTAGATTAAACAGCTTTTTGGGTAGGATAACATTTTACATAAGGCTGTTGATTTCTAGGGTGTCATATGGGCTGCAGAGAGTTTCACTTCCCCCTCTTTCCTACCCAGCTGAGTGCTGCATACATACTGCAGCAGTGCGGCGCTGGCCAGTTTGTCAGAGACTGAAAGAACAAAGCTTTGCACCTGGGATCTGCCCCACCTTACACACAGCCCCATGCCCCGTCTTCCACAAAGTCATAGCCCCACAACAAACCCACTCAGATGCCTCTGTGCCCTTCCTGAGCAGCATGGGTCCCCACTGCCCTCAGCTGAGGGTCAGCCTCTCATGGTCAAGTGCTCACCATGCTCTGAATGGCCGAATCCCCTGGGAATGGGATAACAGAAACCCCCAGCGGATCCACAAGTCCAGTTGTAAAGCTGGTAGAGTTGTCTACAAGGCTCCAGGTGCTGCTGAGGTTGGAGCAGAGGGAGTAGGAAGAGCTGCACATCTGGGAGAGAAGGGACTCCATCACCCCACTGCGCCCCCCAGAAATCAGTCCTGACCCTTCTGCCTTCTCTGGTCCCCCTTCTTTCTAGCCACCCTCACCTTGCTCAGACTGCGGCTGCCTTGGCACCGCTGCAGCTGTGCCTCCAGAGTGCTGTTCAGCCCTTCTGCCTGGCTTAGCTTGCTTAGGAGCTCATCCCGCTCCTCCTCCAGGGCCCGCACGCGTTTGCGGTACTGGTCCTTCTCAATAAGGCTCTGGGAGTATTGTAACTGCACCCCATCACGGCTCTGGATTGCCTGCAAGAAGCCAGGCTGAGAGTGAGAAAAAGCAAAGAACTGCACTACTAATCCCCATCTCACACCTTTGCATGGATGGAGAAGATCCACTGGGGAAGGACGGGTTATCCAGAGCAGAGACAAATGCCCTGGTCCAGCTGGGAGGTGGAGAGCTGTAGGGAGAGCAATTTACCTGGTCCCGCTCTTTTTCGATCTCCTCCAGCTGCAGCAGCACTGTGTTCATACGATGCTTGTAGAGATCACAGTCCTTCTGCAATGTCCGGTATTTCAGCTGCAAATCTTCCACCTCCTGGAGGTACTGGCAACAGCAAGCAGCAAGCATTAGCCCTCCTAGAAGTGACTGCTGTGGCTTCCCAGTCCCCTCCCTCCCCTCTCTTCCAGGCCCTTCTCGGTGTGCGGGGGCAGTGATGGGGGTGGTGATGAATGCTCTACCTTATCCCTCAGCTCCTCGGCCCACAGCAGCTCATTCTGCAGGGAGCTGAGTTTCTGGCAGAGATCCTGCCGGTCATCTTGGGCTTCCTTCCAGTCGTGCTCCAGAATGTCCAGCAGGATCTGCTCAGAGCCTGGCACTGGGCCCTCGCCGGGCGTCTAGAGAGTGAGGGTACTGTCACTGCACCACAAGCACTGAGGGAGCACCAGACCAGGACAATGACAAGCAGACTGGCGCAACTGTCATCATCCTCCTACGTTAATCTAATGCACACTCCAAGGCACAAAGTCACACTTGTAAGCACATCCAAGAGTCACAGAGCTGGGAACAAGGGCCCATCGCTACCTCAACCCAGAAGCAACGGCAGTCACCACAGCCAAGAAATATGCTCAGAGGAAGGGACAGGCCAAGCAGGACAGTGATTTCACCCACCTTTCCAGTGCTCACATCACCAGCACTGGGGCTGCCCCAGGGAAGGAGGCAACCTGGAGCCTTCCCTGCCCCGCCAGGTACCTGCAACATGCCCTGCAGCTCCTGTAGCGATGCCGTGAGTCGCTGGTTCTCAGCCCACAGCTCAGACACGGTGTCGGGGTGGCCCCGCTCCTCTGCCTCTCGCTGGGGCGGCACAGACACCTGTTTCCGCAGCAGGCTGCACTCTTCCTCTAGGCTGGTCACTTTGCATTTCAGCTGATCCACCTGCAACCCAGGGAAGAAACATAGTCTTGACACACATAGCTCTGCACCTCTGCCTTAGCAGGAGAGTGAAGCAGAGGATGCGGGGCAGAAAAAGGGTCTGGAGGTAAGGAAAGCCAGGGCTGGGCAACTGGGCAAAGGAGTATCCTGCTGTTGGGCCAAGGTTAGCACAGCTGCGCACAAAAGCTTTTCCCTGCAGGGCAAAGGAGGAAGATGCACTTGCATAAGCAAAGTCAGTCTCAGGATCCTCTCTTGGTGCAACCACTTTCTTGGTGCCTAGGGGCATCCCCAGTGCAGCTGGCCTTGACCGTGGGTGGACCAGGGACCTCTGGTGTGCTGCCAAGGCCAGCAGCTGTATCTTAAAGGCTTCCCAGCTCCTAGAACAGCTGAAAACCAAATCTGCAGTAGAAAAATCCACTGGAGGCTATTCAGTGTGGGGAGACCACCTCTGGCCTGGGAAGTGTTTAAGGCTCAAGCTGCTGGAGGCTGCATGGTACCACAGATGCATCGTCACACCCTGGCCTGCTCTCACACTCCTCCACCGACATGTCACTAGAAACAGAGGAGGTCAGTTACTTTTAGGAGTAAAGGAGGTCCTCACAGAACTGTGACAACTGGTGAGTCTGATCAGAGAACCCAAGTCTCACAGCCAGGTAAGGCTTTGAGAGCAAAGAGGGCAGGGGAAACCTAACAAAGCCACTGAGCACTAAGCAGCACTGCCACAATTGCCAAGGAGAGATTCTGGAACAGGATTACTTCTGTAAATCTGCCCAAAAGACCTAGAATGACTTTCAGAGACCAGACACTTCTGGACCCTGGAGTCAGGAGGGGGTCTGGTGGCCCACCCTGCTTCCAGGGTGATTTCTTTACCCCATAGTCACCCACAAGCAATTCACTTCCCTGCTCAGAGGAGGCCCAGGGGAGCTGGCATTGGCAGGAATACCAGATAGAAGGCAGGGGAGGATCCCAGCACCGGCAGAGCAGAATGAGGAATGAAATGTAACTGTGGGGCTCTGTGAGAGGTCCAGACCAAGACTGGTAGGGGAAATGCCAGGAGACAGCTGAGCACTGAGGAAATTGGGTTATTAATAGGTTCAAAGTAGGGCTGTCCATGCCCAGGCAGGAAATGGGTGTGAGTTTGCTGCAGGTGAGAGCTTGGCAGCTGGCATGCAGCATCACGAATTCCTTCAGGTATGCAGGGCATGAATCTCCCAAACGTCATGAGGGAGACAAGGAGGTGGTGGGGAGCGGCAGGGGGAGGTGAAGTCTGGGCCAAAACACTCCTACGAGCAGCAAGGCACGCTGGGCAGCTCCAGGCAGCATGCCCATGCCCAGTGCCTCATGTGCAGGTGCCTGCACAGCCACCATCCTCACTAGAAAGAGAAAAACACAAGCCCTTTCCCAGGGAAAAAGTAAATACAAACTCAGATTTGACAGAATCAGCTGACTGCTGTGTGTCTGCGCTACCCGGACACATTGCAAGCGCCTGCCGGCGGAGCAGGCAGCACAGGGCAGCAGGAACATGCAGGAGCAGACAGGGCATCTCACAGTACCAAAAGCCAGGCTGAGAGTTGAGAGATGCTGAGGAAGGCATCGCCCTGACAGCTCCTCTGAGGAGTCCGTTTTGTCTCCTCTAGGTGCTGTATCTGCAGCTGCCCTAGGGCAGTGGAGAGCCTCCTGTGTTGCCCTGCAGGGCACATTCCCCCTCAAGAGCAGGGGCACATGCCCCAACATATGTCCTGCCTGCCATCAGCTCCTTCACTCTCACAGGCCACCATGTGCAGACATTCGTGCGCATCCCTCTCAGTCGTCAGACCCCCACCACCTCCTGCGGCCAACCCTCATGTTCCCCAAAGCCATACCGCCAGCTGCAGGTCCCTGCTTCGCAGCACGGCCATGTTCTTCTCCTCACAGAGCTGTGCATAGCGCATGGCCATCATGTAGTTCTCATCCTTCAGCCTCAGCAGCTCCACACTGTTGGAGTCCCACTCCTCTCTCAGCCGCTGGCAACGCTCCTGCACCTTCAGGAGTTCCTTGAGCTGCTGCTCCAGCCGGGCCTGCTCTTGCTCCAATGCCTGGTTTTTCAACTGGAGCTGGTGTTCCTTCAGCAGGTGCTCTTTCCGCTGAGCCCTCACCTTCTTCACCTCCATGATCAGGAACTGAGTTAGTCCCTCAGGGCCTTCCTCATCTGGGGGGAGACAAAGGAGAATCTGGTCCTGGCTGCTGAGACAGGGGTAACTGCCAAATACCAGCCTGCAGATATGCTCAATGCTCTGTTTTCCACCAAGGGGTGCCAAGCTCTCCTGAGGGTTGTAGCCCTTCTTGTCACAGGTTTACAGCACAACAGTCCATCACACACGTACACCTGGCCCCCTCCCTAGCAGATCCAGGGCACAGAGCTGTCAGGGTTCCTCACACACTGGTAGCATGAACCAGGTTTTTATGCATGCACATGCAGAGATTTCTGACCCTTCCCATGCAAGCAGCAGCTGAAGAGAAGACGGAGCACCTGCCCCTACCCAGGATCATAGAGCAGCGCTGGGCTGCCTCCCTCCCCGTTAGCCGCGTGTAGTGCTCTGGGTAGTAAAACTCTAAGGATTCCAGGAAGGCTTCATAGCCTCGCTTTCCACGGCGCCGGAGGATGTCCATCAGGTAACCTGGAAGAAGGGACAAAGAGCTAGGATTAATTCCTTGCAAACCAGAAAGAAAACAGCATAGCCCAGCTTCATAATATGAAGTAGCATCTCCACCAGTTTTACTTCCATCCACAAGAATGGGAATGGCTACAGGAGGGAATGGGGTGGGAATACTGCCTTCATCTATGTGCACGCAGGGGGAAGCCCACAGAGGGTGAGAGGGAGGTCTGGCTGCAGAACAGCTCAGAGAGCAGCAAAGCCGAGGTAGCAATGCAGTGGGAGACACCAGGAGGCCACATAAACACGTGCTGGGTAGCATCCACTGCACATCAAAACCAGGCTGTCCCCACAAACCAGGCCCATCTAAGTGCAAATTTGTGCTTTCTCCCACCTGTCTGGTTGCTTTTGCAAGGGAATCGGCACGAATTCAGGACCTCCTCCTCATCCTGCTCATCTATCACACGACACTGGCGCAGGTACGGAGTAAGCTTCGCCGGGTTCAGGGAGCGGGTCAGCTGATGTCGTGCACTCTCAATCTTCTCCCAGATGGTGTCTTCTTCCTCCTCCTGCTCCAAGAGGCTGCAGGCTTGGGCAGGGGCATTCTCCAGGGCTGGGAGGATAAAAGGATAGAGAAAGTCTGAGGAATGATGGAGAAGCACAGGATAAAAGGCATGAGGAGGCATGGGAGAACATGAGTCAAGGTATGATCCTGCAAATGATTCATCAGTCTTGCAAACAGGACTCAGATACATCAGAAGCCATTTTACATACAAATTGGTTCAGCAGGATCTTCAGTGTCCACTTAGGGCCTTAGATACACAGAAGACAAGCGGTGCATAAGGGAGTTAGGAACATATACTGTAGGAAGTCCAGGGAAGATGTTATCTTCATCCCTGAAGCATTTTTAAATCCCCCCAAACATCGCACATCTTCCTTTTTTCCCCTCCTTGCAAACTGGAAATTCTCAAGACCAAGAGTTTTCAGAACCTGGGACGTGCTGTCTCATACTAGGGCTGGAAAGGTGGCTTTCCCTGGTGATTCACTCGACTGTGCACACCCCAAGCGTTGGTGACCAAACATGTTCTTGAGGGCACCGTTGCATGGAGCAGTTGGCTACAGGTGAAACCAAACGGGAATTGCAGAAGCCTACCTTCAATGTATCTTCCACACATCAGTGTGGAGCCCTGGAAATATGTAGCAACAAGGGAATCCATCTATCAACCAAATAAAGCAAGAGGGAACACCTGAAGTCAATGGACCGAAAACCCTTAGAGCAGTAGCGAACTTGCTCCATTACATCCTACGAGCTGTGATGGAGCAGGTATGTGCAAGGAGCTCTCTTTCCAGCTATGTATCAACTCAACCAGCATTACCTATTTTCACTTGAGAAATACAATCTGCTTCAGAGGCTAGCACAAATCCTTTTGGCTGGCAAGGCAGAGCACAGCAAAGATCTTCTGAGACCATGAAGCCATCTCTCCCCGCCAGTGTGCACCATTACCTACCGCTCTGGTGCTGGCATCAAGCGCAGCTTTCCTTACCCCAGCCACAAACATCCCCAGGGGCAGTGCAGTGGTTCATGAAGGAAACCTCCCACCTTTTTTTTTTTTTTTTTTTGGGGGGGTGCGGTTTTTTTCTTTCTTTCTTGGGGTGAGAATGATATTACACTATTTCAGACAGCCACCTAGCACAGCAAGGAGGATGGCTGAGAAAGCTGTGCATAAATTAATCCTCCAAGTAGAAATACAAGAGGCTCAGGATCTGCTGGATGAAGCGTAACGGGAAAAGAGAATTGTTGAATCCACAAAAGATAATCAAGTGTCTGATTTCCAGCGCCAAAGGACTTAGGAGCCTAAATACCAACACAGATCTGGATTGTCCTAGGTTGAATAAAGAAAACAAACTTTGTTTCTTGCAGAAGCTGATCTCTCTCATTTGGGACAAGCTCGCTTGCCACAGGGACATAAGTATGCAGGAGGAGGACGCAACAGCAGGTCACACAAGCTGCGTTGTTTTGAGCTCCGCTCCTCTGCGGCGGACTTTGGATTTTAAATCGAAGTTACTTCGCCAAGAAACCCACGCCAGCTGTCCAAGCAGCGACCAGCCCCTCGGCTCGGCGGAGAGGGAGACGGCGGAAGGGCCTGGGAGCCGAGCCGGCACACCCCGCCGCCCGGCGCGCCCCGCCCGCCGCCCGGGGCGCCCCCCTCAGCCGCCCGGCGACCCCTCCAGGCCGGGGCGGGCAGCGCTTCCCGCTCCGGCCAGCCCGACGGCGCGCCGAGGGGAATGGCGAGCCGGAGCCAGCCCTGCGGAGGTGGCTAGGAAAGTGCAGAAGAGGAGCGAACAGCCCACCACCCCCGGAGCCTGTGCCAAACCCACGCTCCCGGCCGCCCTGGGGCGACGCAACTGGCCCCGTGGGAGAGGGGCCACAGCGGGCTGCGCCGCCCCCGCGGGCCGCGGGGAGAAGCGCCCGTTACCCGCTCCCGAGGGGGGCTCGCCCCTTACCCGCCATCGCCGCCGGGCGGGCCGCGCCCCGCTCCGCTCCGCGCCGCCGTCCCGCCGCCCCGGCAGGTGTGTCTGAAGCGCTCTCCCCACCCCGCCGCACCTTCCCTCCCCCGTCCCTCCTCCAGCCGGCTGGGAGGGAACCGGCAGCCCCCGGGCGATGGAGAGCCCAGCCCAGCCCAGCCCGCCCCCGGCGGCACTCACCGGCGGGGCGAAGGCGGTCCCTGCCCCGGCCTCTCCCGGTTTCTGAGACCCTGCGGGTGCTCCTCACCTGGGCGAGCCGCGGAAGGGCTTTTCTCTGCGCGTGTCCCGTATTTCTCTCCCCCACCTCCAGCCCCGGGACGGAGCTGCTCTCCGGAAGGATGTGGCTGGCCACCGGCTTCTTCCGAAACGCGCCCGGCTTCCCCTGGCGGCGGGCCGGCGGGGGCAGGGGGTGCCCGGCCGGGCCTCCCACCGCAGCGCTGCCGAGGCGGGCGGTCTCCCCTGGCAGAGCACAGGCTCCCCAACTCTGCCTGCAGAGAAGAGGCGCATAAGGAGTTTTTTTGGTTCAAGGGCTCCAGAAATTGCAGCCTAGCCACCCCAGATGTAAGGCTGGTTCTGGATGGGGGGGGTGGTGGTGGTGGTGTCAAATAAGGACAGAAAATGAGGGTGGTGGAAAGAAGCCCGATCCAGGCCGAGAAAAGGTCCCACAGACTTAATTTCTCTTCCGCACCCCTGCCCCCTCCTTAGTAGTGTCTGGGTGGAGCTGGGTTGGAGTCACCCTCCGGGCAGCGTGACTGAGTGGTACCCCAGGGCATGCGGGGGCTTGCACCAGCCTGACCGGGCACTGAGTCCCCCACAGGCACTGAGTCCCCCACGCCAGGAGCAGATGCCAGGAAGCCTTCCTCCACCCACCCCGATCCAAGTGGCCACAGCAATCCCAGGAGTGGATCTGTGTGTCCACACAGCATCTGAAAGGGTCTGCATATGGTAAACCCCACCCCTGCCAGGTAACCAATTGCCCAAATCTGTGCTTACCACTGGGACTAGGAGGGTTCTAAGAGAGATGGAGTTGGACACTGTGATTCAGTTCCAACATCATATGCCACCTCCTCCAAGGCTCAGGTGTTTTTCATTTTCTCTAGCAATCCCATCACACTGTCACTTCATCACGCTCAACCATGTCAAGCCTCAGACCTCAGCAGCCAGGACAGGCGGCACAGGCTCCATTCAAGAGATTCCCAATGCAATATCAAGCTCATAAGAAATGGGAGTTCACCTGATTCCCCCCAGCCACAGGGTCAGCCCACAGGGTAGCACAAAGTAGTGTTGTGCATCCTTCCAGGGCTCTGGACACAACATGAAGGAGCCCTGTATTGCTCCTGCCCCTGCCAACGTGTTCCCAAAAGGGAGATGCCCTCAGCACCCCATAACTGCAGCTTCTAGACTTACCTCTGCATGGAAACCTTCCCTCCTCTCTCAGATAAGTGAAGGAACCAAAGCGGGAGGAGTATGAAACAATCTGGGGCCCTGAAATCATACTGGGGCCCCTGTCCTAAAGGATTTCCCTTGTGCCCAAAATGAACATCTTCATTTGTTACTCCTCCAGGGCTAATGGCAGACACATCCTCTCTGGTCCCCACAGGGTTCCTGCACCAGCTTCCACAAGGTGGTTTGAGGGAAGGGAGGCTTTAGGAAGACGGTTTCCTCATGCTTCTATGTTCTTTTCAAGATCAAGCACAACCACCATTTGAGAATTGAGGCTGTATGTGCGATGCACAGAGCATCACATAGATACATAGCCTCTTTCTTGCAAAATATACACAGGCATTGAGCAAACACCAGGCACACGCGCGCGCACACACACACACAGGCAGGCAGGGCTTTCAGCAACCACCTCCTCTCACATGGCATCTGAACCAACAGGCACTGGCTGACACCCCGAGGGTATGAATTTGCTGCTGACTCACCCTCCCTGCAAGGGGTCCCAACAGCTGCCTTCCCCTCCCTTGCAAACCCAGTGCTGCACAGCTCCCCCCTAATGAGCGTGTGCTGACCCAAGACCACCCGTTACAAGGCACAGCTCCAGCCACCAGCCCTTACCTCCAGCCAGAGGCATCCAGTTGAGTGATCAAAAAGCAAATACAAACAAGGCTGCCTGCATGGAACCCGTTCTGACTCAAGGCATGTCAATTTTTGCTTGCTAGTTATTCTCTGGCAAACAACCCAGGTCTCTCTTTCTAGTGAAAAGATTTCCTGAGCAGGATATTATGTGGTGATAGAAGATAAGATCTTCATGGTCATGATAAAAGCCCCAAAACAAGGGTTGGTTTCTCTCAATCACCCAGAAAGAGATGAACTCAAGACTGATGTCAAGGAAACCTCTCCCTCCATCTGCCCTGACCCCATGGGCAGTGGCTGTGGTGCTTTGTGACTCAGAGCATACAGACATCATCAGACAGAGCAGGTCCCACATCAAGCACCATCAGCTGCTCTCCTTCATGGAGGGTCTCAGCATGGCAGGTACCCCAGGAGCAAACAGACCACCCCTGAAGGCTCTGGGCTGGGCAGCTGATCCCAACAGGTCAGACAGCGTCTAAGAGGAAGAATATATCCTATCCCTGGGTTTTGGCCAGAGTTTGGAGGCACAGAGATGAAGAGCTCTCCCTTTGGAGTGAAGCTGCAGTTGAAGAAGACATCCCCAGTTCATCTGAGATGTGTGATCCCACCAAACCACACATGCTCACAGCACAGCCAGGTGTTACATTTCCAAAACAGCATTACCAAAATAGCTTTAGTAGCAGCTACTTTTGTGCTGGCACACTTGATTTCACACTAGGAATGACATTGGGGTGTTTGGGTGAGATTTTTTGTGTTGAATCGTTGGTTGGGTGGTTTGTGTTTTGTTTTGTTTTGTTTTTTTCAAATCATAATCAAAATATTTGCACTAGTAAAACTTTCCAAGCCACACCGTCTCACACAGGAAATCTATGACAAGCCAGCAAATGGTGAGCCATGCGTTGTTTCCACTGCCAGAGGAAGGGCTTAGCACACATAGTCCACAGAGTGTGACAGGCAGCTGGGTCTTCTGCAGAACCTTGTGGTGTGGGTCTGGCTAAGGGTGCTAAGAAGCCAGGATCCCTCAGAGGCAAGCCAGGCTACGCTGCAGGGGGCAGGGCTGGCTATGCCACCGCACTGCATCATTTGGAAACAGCTTTAGGAAGGTCTGAGGCGGGGAAGGAAGAGAGGAAGGAATTCGTTGAATTCCTGATAGAGTGGCTAAAACAGTGTCAGTATAAAGCTCAAGCTGTGGTTACAGATGGTGAGCTCAGATGCTTTGTAAAGTCCTGCCCTGTGTTTTGGGAATCACAGTATCTTTACAAACCTGCCCTGAAACTGTCTACCCACGCAGTGTCTGTAATGTGAACTGGTCAGAATATCTTCAATAATATATTTCTTGCTTGGTCCTTTTTTTTTCCAATCAAAATATGTTATTCTTCTTATAGCCCAGTGATCTTCAAAGACCTACAGCTTCCAAAGATGTTTCAGGGGGGAGGTTTGCTAAGGTTCAGGGTGGTCTTCTTAGGTTGAGGAAGAAAGTTTGAAATAATCCCCTTATTAATTCCTTCCATCCTGCAATAGCTGTCCCAACATAATCTGGTGTTGTGAAAAACCTCAGCAGTTTTTGTTCCTGTGTGGAACAAAAACAAACGCTGAAAACATGAAAGAGGTTGTGAAACAGGATTATTGACTCCAGCCTGATCCAATCGGATCATGCACTGGTTCAACTGGATCAGTTAACACACAGAAAAGTAACACTTTTTAAAAAATATATATTATATTTTATAAAATATAAACTCAGCGTTCATATTAACAACCTTTGCAAAGACTTTGACTACCTGCTTATCTCCCGGACACTTTTCATAGCAGAGATAAGACTGTCCTGACACACTGACAGTGGTTTGTTCCCTTCATGGTGGTGGTGATGTCTGCAGAAGGGGAGGAGGAATGAGCCCCCCCTCCCAAAAAAAGGGAAGAGTGGCCTTCATGGCAGGAAGGAAATGCATGTATCTGTGTGTGGAGATAGCAAAACAAGTGAATTCATTCATTCATTCAGCATTCCTCCCCCTCGTGCACACACCCATTGCCTGGAGCTACAGGAGGCAAAAGTATGTGGGAGCATTTGGTAAGGTATTGGCAACACCTCTCCATCTTCAGGTGTGCAGGGTGGCAAGGAAGACCTGAATTAGAGCCGGATGATGGGATTTGAGTCACTGAGATGGACTTACATACTGCAAAGCTGCCCAGCTGCCTGTGACAAAGGGGTTCCACCTCAACGACTAAGCCTGGAAATCTCCTCAGACTTGGCTCCTACTTCAGCCTTGCTCGCAGTTGCCTTATTCTTAAAGCATTTTTCCTGTGGGATCAGTCCCAGCTTTTTTTTTTTTTTTCCTCTCTTTCCAGAAAATGCATCAACTGAGAGTCCATCTCACTGCTCATTGTGAATCCAGTCTGGTTGGCTCCTTCTGCATCAGACTGTGCAAGGGGACCATTAAAGTCTGCCCTCCCCTGCATAAGAAGGGTCCAAACACTGACCTTATAGAGGTTACAGTATATTCAGGGGAGCACTACGTGCTGTCCCCAAGTATGACTTACTCTGTTTAGAAACTGGGAGTAAAATCAGTTCTTCAACAAAGGATCCACCTTTGGTTTTCACTGGTGCATGTGCAAACAGAATTTTATTGTAAGGGGGAAGAACCACGGGGACTGAAGATGTACGCACAAAGAGGGGGCAGATCACACCTGCTTCGAGCAGAAATGAAATGACTGTCCAAGAGGCAACACGATGGCAAATGGAGCCCAGAGAAGGAATAAACCCATCTGCATTTTAATCGCAGCAATCAAGAGCTCACCAAACCCACCTGCTTTTCTTTAGTGCTTTCCTAGCACGCTAAGGCTGCAGCCACCAGAGGTCAATGTGACCGCGTCAATCTCAACCAGCTGTTCGGTGCTGCACAGAGTCCCTTCGAAACTTTGACAACAAACAGAAATATGAAGTTGTGTTTTCCACCTCTCAGGACATAACTTTGGGGTAGATTTGCGTGTAAACCAACATTCAAAGCATGAATCACAATGTGACCTCAGCACTATCCTGGAAAAAAGGGCTTGAGAATGGCAAGGTCCCCAGTTAGCATCCTGCAAGCACTCTGAATTGAGACCCTGTTACTTGCCTGCAGTCCTACAGGACGCCACAAGTGCTCCAGTTACTCCCAGCATGTCTCATACTGCTAGTTTCAGTGTCACTAGGGTGTTCTCACCAGTCCCAGACCTGCCTGGTTAGCAACAGGTGGAAATGGACTATCTGACCTCCCCTGAGTCCTGTTTGTATTCCCTGGGGCATAAGGGCTGTCACAGTGAATGAGGTCTGCGGCAGGTCCAGGCTGGCTGAATAAAACAAGTAGCTGACCAGCGGCCAGAGGAAGGCAAGCGGGTTAAATGAGCAGGGTCATTAGTCTGGATTAGTAAAAGTCAAACAGGGAAGACGGGACTATGCAGAACAGAAATCAGTATGTCTGGAAAGTTTTGTAACAGCCAGCCATTCTTCTGCACTCCCACACCTGCCAGTCATGTTCTCCTCTCCATCTCACCTATGTCCTCTCCTAGACCACCTCAAACAGTCACCAAGATGCCATTTCCATCCTAGTCTCCCAAAACCTTCATCATGTATGTGGACACCTACCTAGTCAGAGCAAACAAAAGACTCCTATTACCCCTCCAGCAGAGCTCCAGCCTCATCTCCAGCCTTGTGGGATGTCATGTTTCCCTAGGTAAGAGACATCTTCTTCTCCAAGAAGACTCCAGCAGACTACAGGTTCATCAGTGGTCCTCTGCCCAAAGCTAGCCAGCTGCCCAGACCAAGCACATTTACACCATCTCATATGAATGAGCTCTAGCTTAGGATGGGAACAAAGACAGATCAGAAGAAAAACCCTGCCTTGTGTTTGCAGGGCAGCTGAAGTCAAAGACACTGAGACAGTGAGAATCACTTTCACCAGCTCAGATGCTGTTATGTAGACGAGCAAATTGACTGTGAGCAGTCTGAATTCAGAAGACTAGACAGAAGATTAGCTAGTTATCTGGGAGCTCTGCTCAGCCCACTTCAGAAATGCTCTGGTTCCTCATGCAGCTTCAACAGGAGGGAAGGAAAGAGCATAGATGGAAAACACCACTTCCATCTTCCCTTCCTCTTCCCTGAAGATGATCAAAGCCCTGTATGGCTCCTTTCCTGAGCTGGTACACAAGCATGCTCCAGGGTCTTTGGTAGCCAGAGTCCCCAAGAGTCACTGTCAGGCTGAGACTGGCTAGATGTTGATGGATGAGAAGCAGAAGGGGGTGATACCATCCCATAACACCCATGACACTAAATGTGCCATGTCAGCAAAAGGGACAGGGTTCATGTATCAGGGAAGGAAGATGCTGGTCTTTCAGACCTACCAGCAAATTTGCTCCATAAAGCGACAGACAACATAAATTAAGTCCCAAAATACTCCCTTCTGCTACAACAGTTGGAGTTTTGAGGGCACAGGTTAGCAATGTATGTGGGATAGCATGTTGGCTTTTCAGCTTGCAGCCCGTTAAAGCTCCACCAGCAACTGTCAGCAAACAGGTCCTGGTTCACCTGTGCACCTAGCCTTGCAGTTCATGGTTTGGGCAACAAAGCCAAGCCTGGTGGTTTCCTAGCCCCAGGAATACCTGAGGGAGGGCGATGCAACTGCAAGAAAGGGAGGCATGCTGAGACTTTGGTGGGGTTTCAGTAGGCCAGGATCAGGCCAGGACCTTTTTCCCTTGGCTGGAGAGAAAACCTGTCCAGGACACAGACAGGGAAAAGAGCTGAGCTCCTGCCAACAGGGACAAAGTCTCTCCGCAGAGAACAAAGAACAGCCGGGTGCCGCCAGCACGTGTAACGCTGCCCCAGAGCCACCGGGTGGCACCACCCCACCGTGCAACCCCTTGGGGAAGGCGGTGGCTGGGCAAAGCCCAGAAGCTTTGGGTCAGCGTGTCCTTATGCCGGAGCCCTTGCAAAGAGAAGGATGTGGGGAGCCAAGTCCTGTGACTGTTCCTGCCACACAGACCTGCCAGGGCTCCTTGATCCTGACTGCTGAGGCCTTTCCCAAGCCTTTCCACTCTGAAGATGCTTGACCCACACCCACACCCCTTGACCACTGCCCTGACCTACACTGGGCCCAGCTATTCTCATCCTACAGCTGCTGGGAGATTGCTGCTGCACTGAGCCGGGCCCAGACCTACCTGCAGGACAGAAAAGGGGCCATAACTCCCCTCTGCTCCTGTTAATGCCGCCAAATGGGCGTGTGCTCCAGGGCGTGTGACAGAGGTGGGTCTGTACAGAGCAACTCTCAAGCCACGTTCAGCAGGGGCCAAGGACTACAAACCAAAGCTGAGACCTGACAAGGTCGGTACAGATGTGACCTAAGCCAGTGGTTAAATGCCAGAGGTGAAGGCAAGAGCACAACATCTAGGACCTCATTTCCACCTCCGCATACCACCATGGGCACACCAGATGCCCTGCAGGATGTGACCCTAGATAACGCAGGAGGTCTTGCAGCCCTTCTGCCTGCTGCACGGGATCTGTGCTGGAGCCTTCATGGCTGAACCTGGTGTGATTCATAATCTTCCCCCAAGCACTTCTCCATGACTGGCCCTCCAGAGCTCCCTGTTCCTGTGTCCTGAAGCCAATACACCCAGCTACCTCCTTGTCTTGACCCGAGTGGCTCTCTGCCCTTCAGATGGTCCCACAGAGAGCAGCATCAGCCAAAGCCAGAGACAGCCATGGGGGGACTCAAACCCTGGGGTGCAGCAGGAGCCGTGCCTCACTTCCCAGGAACTGCAGCCTCCCTGCAAGACCAGACCTTTGCAAGCCCCAGGAACGTAACCCCAGACCCCCCCCACCCCCCTGGGAGCTGGATGCCCATTTCCCCTGGGAAGGAGTCACGCCCTGCCCCAGGGATGCGATCCTTGGGCTGGAGCCACAGACAGATGCTAGCTGGAGCCCGCCCAAGAGCAACGAGCTTTCCAAGTCCTTTCCCTTTCTTGGGGGTCTGGTAGTCACATAAACAGGAAAAGCCTGGCCCTCTCCCCTCGCTTCCACGGCTCTGCCTCCCCTCCCCTCCCCTCCGCCGGCGTGATGGAAGCCCCAGCGCTGGGCTGCTTGGCCCCCACGAGGAGCTGCTGGCTGGCCCCTGACCTCCAGGCTCCACATTTCCTGTGGCAGCCGAGGAGGGAGACGAGGCCCCTTCTTCCAGACGCTGGGGCTGGGCGTAAAGGGGCCTCAGCGGGCCAGCCCGGCGCGGGGAGGAAAGGTCGTGGCAGCCCTGTGCCAGTGACCCGAGGTCTGAGGAGGCAAAGATGCCAGCTGCCCCGGGAGAGGTGGGAGCATCTCGGGGACAGGAGCCTCCAGCCCAAAATGACAGGGCGAGGGCCACGCTCCCGCCCCGGCCCTGCAGCCAGCTCCCCAAACCCTTCTTTATCTCCTGGCGCTTATTTTTAAAAGCTTTGTGGCCTTCCCTCCTAAAACCATAGGCGGCCACTCTGGGTCAGGGCGGCTGCCCAGGAGGGACCGGAGCAGTGCCTGCAGGGGAAGGGTGCAGCTCCTCCTCCAGCTCACAGTCACCCTTGCAGAGCCCAGCGCTGTTAACCCTCAGCAACCTAAGCCCAGCTGCAGGAATAGATGCCCATCCTAAAATGAAAAAGCTGGGATTACTGCCTAGGAGGGTGTTACCCCTTTCCCCCAGGTCTCTTGAGGGAGGACTAAGCCAAGACAGACATCCCCTGCCCTTCCACACATCTCCTATGGGTCATCACAGGGAGTGGGACTGAGATCTCTGGAGGGGAGCAGGGAGAAGAACCAAGCCTTGCTGAAGGATTTCAGCTTGAGAGGCAGATCCCGGTCCCCGGGGTCCTGGTCCATGCTTGGGTTCTGGTGCCAGCCCTGGCTTGTAAAAGCCCACCACACTGGCCAGATGTGATGCTCACTTTTCACGGCCTGGCGGGGTGTGCCAGATGCATGGGGAGAGCAGGGAGGAGGGGATGGCATCCCGGATGGAAACCTCTGGCATGCCTCTGCGTGGATCTCCACTCTGCCCTGGAATGCGCCCGCCAGCAGCATGTGGGAAAGTGGAGTCAGCAGAGACCTTGGATGTGTCAGCTCCCCGGCTGAGTAAACAAGAGGAGCCCTGGCAAGCATTCAGCCCCAAGCATCTGAGACCTTGAAAAAAGGGGGCTGGAGACAGGGAGATTCTTCTGTCCCCTCCTTGCTCAACCCCTGCAAAGTATCTCCTAACCTCTCCCCTACCTCAGGTGCTAACACCACCTCTTCTCACCCCCACCACATCTGGAGAAGTGTGGGGAGACACTCTCCCTGAGGCATTTCCAGCACCCGGCTGTCAGATCTAACATCTGGGAGAAACACTGCCACAAGAGGAGGGTCTGGGGAAGAAAGAGGTGGGATAAAAGGATTTATCACCCACCCACACCCCCCACGCCGCGCACACCCATCTATGCCCCTTGGCCGTCTCCCAGACAGCAGGGAGAACAGAGCGTGGAGAGAGTTTCCACCAGCAGTCCTGGCACTGCCTCAGTGAGCACAGTGATGGGCTGGGACAGAGGCTCACTGCACCTCCCAGGTAAATACCTCCCTGGCCCCGGCTGGAGACATTCCCACGAGGGGATGCAAGCTCCAGCCACCCTCCCTGCAGGTTTCACAGGCTCAAGGAGAGGCTGCAAAACAACAGGTTTCCCCAGTGCCTGTTGGAGACATACTCCCACCACTCCTTGGGTTGCCAGCATTGTATCCCTCATGTCCTCCATAAAGTGCACCCACAGGACACAGCCCCTCATCCGCTCTCTGCCCAGGCACAGGAGCCTGGTTTGGGGTCTGGAGAAGAGAGATGGGCTGGGGAAGATACCCCCAGTGACATCCCAGTGGTGGACCCATCATGTCCTGGGGGGCGAGCTCCTGCAGCAGTGGTGCTGGAAGGCTGTGCTCACCTTCTGGCCACTGTCCCACGTCCCCTATCGCTCCTCGGCAGGCACAGACTCCCAGAGAATGAGCCATTGTTCCCCAGCCCTGTGGCCTCTTCCTGTCCCTGTAGGGCTTCGAGACAAACAAAAGCAGAGCCAGACACGGTAGGGAGGAGGCTGGGCCTGCTCCCCTCCTCCAGATCCCGCAGCAACCCCGCAGGCAGGCAGGCAGGCAGACGGATGCCCGCCTTGGGGGAATGGGCAGGGACATCCCTATTTTTAGCTGCCTCTGCATCCCCACCCCCTTCCTTCCGTGGGCCAAAAATACATGGGCTGTATGGACAGGCAAAATCATTATCATAAAAGAGTTGTCCAGGCCTTCTGTCCAGCCACTCCCCTGGCTTTCACCTCTTCCCTTTGACCAAGACAGATTCCTCAACACACAGTCTCTCTTTCCCATCATGGATGACATCACTTCTTCCCCATCCCTCATTTCCTGTACCTCCACATTCTCTCTCCGCACATTGCACCCTTCCTCATCCCTGCACCCTGCTCCCCTTCTGCTTCATGGATGCATCCCCCATCCCTTGATGGTCCCCTCTCCCTTGCCATACCAACCATGGGGGACCTACTCCCTTCTCTTGAGACCCCCCAGCTCCTCCTTTCCCTGAAGCACCTTCCCCCACCTCCTCTCACAACTCTTCTCTCCCAGAGTCCCTTTAGTTTCCTGCTCCTCTAACCCATCCCCTGCACACCCTCCCTCCCTGCTGCATCCCTCATACCCTCACCATCTCCCCCTTTCTCTCCTCACCCCAGCAACCTCCATCCCAGCTCCCTCCAATCTGCATGGGCTTTAAACTCCTGCAGATGTGCTCCGCCTCCTTACCCTGCCAAGGAAACATATCTGGGGGATGGCAAATGGACCCCCAGATGCCCTCAAACACAGAGAGCTGCTTCTCCAAGCAGTAAATTAGCTATCTGAGCTCCCCCCACCAGCTCCCACCTTCATCTCCTTAAAGTCTATGATAAGGAACCGGAGAATCAAGTGGTGTTTGTGGAGGTTGTTCTGGGGGAGACATAATGTACATACATAAATGTATATATTTACATCTCCTTTTCCAGTGCCCGGAATCACAGAGGTGTTTCCAGGCCACCGGCAGCTGTTTCTGGATTGCTTCTGGTTTATGCAACATCCCCCCCTCCCCTCCCAGCCACAGCCCCCATCCCCCCCACCCCCGCCGCCTTCCCTCTCCTCTTTGCCCAGGGGAAAGTCAGAGGGAGAGCACAGACTGGGTGTCTGTCCCTCCATCCTCCCTCCCACAACACCTCCCAAACACCCCTACAGCACCCGACATCCCCATCCAGCGAACAGGGCTAGCATACAAGGAGGAAGCCAGGGAGGGTGGGAGGAGGAAGAAAAATGAAAACATTTGGGATGTAAGATGGGCAGAGGGAGGAAGGCAGCCCGCCAGCAAGCCTGGGAACTCATCCCTACCTCCTCCTGGGCTTTGGCAAACCCCGAGGCTTTGAGTTCCCAGCCCAGCTCCCCGGTGAAAAGCATGCACATGCACACATGCACACATGCACACATGCACACATGCACACATACAGACACACACACACACACCCCCACCCCTCTGCAAACCCCACAAGTGGGATGTGGTCGGTCTCATTCCTTCAGCTTCCTGCTGCTCCAGGGGAGGGGAGCTGAAGGAATAGGTGGGGAATATTAAAAGTGGGCTTTTACAGAGGTCAATCCACCATCTTCTAGCATGAGTGGGTCTAACCCAATGCTGCTGCCTGCCTGCTGGTTCTCACCATAATCCACCCACTTTCCTTCCCCAGTGCAGCACAAGGATGCTGGGAACCGCACTAGTCTGATCCCTCTCCCTGGTTATCACAAAGGTTATGGGCACAGAGCAGAGGACCCACAGCACAGCCCTAGAAATTGGCTGAGCCTAGCACATCCCTGGGGGTGCTGCTGGAGGAGAAATCACTCTGGTGAAGTGTGAGTATATATGTGGTGAGTATATATGTGTGAGTATATATGGGGTATGAGGAATCCAGTGCCCACAAAGCCAGTGCTGGCATCAGGCCAGGGATGCTCTGGGCAAGACGCTGGGTGCCTCACACCTATCCCTTGCCCTGGGGTGTCACCTCCTGCCACCACCCTGGCTTGCTCACCCTAAAACCGGCTCTGCCTCCAGCTCATCCACAGGGCAGCGAGACACAGACCGGAGGCAGCACTGAGGGCGACAGGCTGGGAGGAGGGATGAGGGACCTGTCAGTACCAGGGTGCGGAGGAGCTGGATGAGGCCATGCCAGAATGCGTGGTGGGGCAGGAGGCCCTACGGACCCCCCTTCCCGTCATGGCAGGGGACTATCCCCTACCCTGCTGCCAGAATTAATTCCTGTATCCATGCAGTATGTGCCCTCACAGCCACCGTGAGGAGAATGGAAACATCTGGAAGTCACCCGCAAACAAGCAGCACTCCCAGTTAATGAGGAAATATGAGCCGGAGACCCTGGGCAGCAACAGGATATGTACTTCTTGTGTGCCGAGCCAGGCACCCCCTTCACACCAATCCCCTGCCTGCCCCCCTTCCCCAGGAAATTTCCAGGGCTGGGGCTCTGGGAGCGCAGCAGCATGCTCCAGGAGCTCCATCCCAGGAAATTTCATAGGGAAAGAGGGAGGCAGGAAGGCAGCAAGTAGAAATGTCAGGGAATAGAAATCCAGGGGCAAGTGCACCATCCACAGGCTGGGATGCCCCCATCACCTTTCCTCAGCTCCCCCCAGGCACCAGGGAAAGGGAGAAGGGGGATTTTTCTTCTATGGAGGGGAATCCTGCATCAGCCTCCCTCAGGCATCAGGTCTGAGAGCCACAAGGACTGGGACTACAAAGCGAGATGGCAGAAAGGACTGAGCACCTGGAGGTGTGGGGCAGAGATCTCAGCTCCCCCCAGCATCCCTCCATTCCTTTCTCCATCCCCATCATGCTCAGCCCCCCATTAGACCTCAGCACCATGCTGGAGGGATGAGCACTGGGAAGAAGAAGGGATGCAATCTGTGCTACCCTATCTTTGATGTTGTGAGAATCAAAGCAAATCCTCAGCTGGGAAAGCTGTGGGGCCACTTTTCTGCTCCCATGATAAGCTCGATGGCCCGTCCCTCTGTAATAGTGAGACTGGTACTGGCTGCCTGGAGCACAGGGCTACAGACGGGATGAAATGTTGGGGTGACTGAAGGTAAATGAGGTAGCCAGGCTGGGAGGGGTCCAGGCATTAGCTCCTGCCCAGGGCACCCATAAGCAGTACAGTGGCTCTGCAGCACAGTCACCTCTCATTTATCAGCCAAGGTAGATAAACAGGTTGGAAGGCAAGGTTGTATGGATTCACTTTCCAGGCAGCTGTATATGAAAGAAGGGGGTCTTAGGGGGGCGCAACCCCTGTTAGGTTACAGCTGGAGGGGCCACATGACCTCTGTTCATACCCAGGCAACCAAAGGCCAGGATGGGTGCTGAGTCCTGGAGCTGGCACATACACTGGAGGTCTCCAAAGCACTTCAGCACCAGCCCCAGGACAAAAGTCACAGCCCAGCTGGCATGGCCACAAGACCAAAAGATTTGGGGAGGGGTGCTGAAGAGGGGGGATTTCCAGCTGCTTTCCTGGAAACAAAGCCTGTCTTGGCCTGGAGTGCAGAGATGCTTGAGGCAAGGGTGAGGAGGAGGAGGAGGCAGTGGAGAGCTGGCCACCCCGCAAGGAGCAGAACATGGCCCCTGTCCCATCTGGAAGAGATTTGTTCTGCATTCCCCGGCGGAGGCTGCTGCCATCGCCCAGGCTCCACTCCCTGCTGCAGCCCCCACTGCAGGGCATGCGGATGGGGGTGAGGGGAGTGAGGAGGACCCCCTTGGGCTGTGCGGAGAGATGCCCTGGCAGGCCATGCAGAGGAAGGAGACCCAAACAAAAGGTCTTTTCCTGCCTTGCCCACCACCCCTATTGGCTTCCTCTGAGCAGGACTCGGGGGAAGAGATGCCTCCCTGGCAAGTAGGGAGGATGCAGGTCACAATTTCCCCTCCTTTCCCTACTGGTGGCACAGTTTACCCCCCTCCTCAGACCTGAGATCCCATCTCCGTCCAAGACATAGACTCACTTAGAAGTACCACCAAAATGCACAGTCCATGTGATCCTAATTCCTAATGGAGAAGACCTCCACAAAAGGCAGAAAACCCAACTATCCCATTTCACAGAGGAGAAGCCTGAGGCCGACAGGCTGAGAATGGTGCCATAGCCCTACTGCTGCTTAGCAAACCTCTGAGCAATAAGATGCTCCTGCCCAGGCACCCCAGCGAGAGCCACCTGAGCCTGGGAAGAGGCCAGGCTCCATTTTGACATCTCCTCTGCAGACATCTTGTCATCCCTTCATCCAGGCCCTGCTTAACCCCAGCAAGTCTCATCTCGCCTTCACCAGCAGGGACACCTCCCTTCTCCACCACAGGGCCCTGAATAGGTGCCTGGCCAAGTGCTCCCCAGCAGAGCCACTGAGTCTCTCCTGGAGGCCATGAGGGTCACCAGTGGCACTGGTGATGCCATGCCCACCACCAGGCTGACCCTCATTGGCACTGATAGGGTCTTCTGCCCTGTGACCATCAAGGGACAAAGCAACAAAGCACAATGTCAGAGGGATGTGGTGTCCCCTGTGTGGGCAGAAACCCTCTCTGGTGCCTCCAAAGTGCATCTCCCTTAATTTACCCACTGCCACCCCCTCACCCTGATCAGCTGCTGCTGCTATGACGCTTGTCCTGATCCCGTGACGCTTGTCCTCACCCTGTAACGAATGCCGACCTGGCCCACGCGGCCTTCAGGGAGGCTGTTATCGTGCTAATGCTCAACCCAATGCTACCCACAGGTCCCGGCATGACCACCCACCCCCAGACCCCATTCCCAGTTGGCAGTGCTGCACTGCAGGTACTAGGGGCTTCCCATCCAACATGGGATGGGATGACCCTGTATGATACCCAAGGGGTCACACACACAGAGGAGGTAAATTCCTTTCCTTTGCCCCCTGGCCAGGCTCCCCTAACCAAGTTAGCCAGCAACCTGGGCTTCCTCTTTTCCCCAAATCCATTCAAGCAGGCATCCAGGAGCAGGAGGCAGCCGATGGAGCCGGAGGATGGGAAATGGCACTGGGGAAGTGAGGAGGAGGGGGGAAGCGACAGAGAAGTTCCTGAAGTTTTCTGTCCTGGATAGTTGGAATAAATCTCATTTTCTCTGGTCTCCTTGCCAGGCGAGGATTGGCTCGGCGGTGCTGCAGCCCGCCCTCCTCCTTCCCACGTCCCCTCCCCACCAGCTTCACTCCCTCTCTCCCGTGGCATCGCAGCGTCAGCCTGGGAGAGCCAGCCTTGGGGAGACAGCCGAGCCGGGCTTGGGGAGACAGCCGTGGGAAAAGGGAGGGGGCCATGCCTCCCCGTTCTCCCCTCCTCTACTCTAGGATGCAGCACCAGTGACCCGCAGAGCAAGGTACGGGGGCCCACTGGGAGCTTCCCCCAACTTTTCAGCCGGGGGACAGGGAAAAAAATAACCCTCGTTCAGAAGAAGTAAATCCTGAAAGTTTTGATTCCTCAGTTTTAGGAGCTGGGGGCGGGGGGATCGGGAGCAGAAGGAAAAGGGTGGAGAGGGTGGTTGGAGAGGGGAGAAGCGGGAGGGGTGGCAAGGCAATGGAGTCGGGGAGGATGGTGAAAAAGAAAAGGAGAAGAAGGCAGGAATGCAACAGGAAACTGAGAGGAAGGAAAGCAGGAGTGAGGAGAGGGGAGACAGGCTGGGGGGAGCAGGGAGAGAAAGGGGGCAAGGAGGGAGTCCCATGGATGGGGGAAGGCAGTGGGGCACCCCCGTCCCACACCCTGTTCGGGATAGCCCTCGCAGCCCCGCAGGCTCTCAGCGCCTCGATTGTGGGGGACTGCAGAAAGAAAGGGAGCACTTTTGGGCAAGGGGGACAGGGAGACGATGGCTGGAAACCACCCGCTTTTGGAGCCCCAGCCTCCCTCCACGTCCCAACACATTTGCTTGGAAAAATACCCTTGTTACATGGAGAGATAAAACTCTCTATATATGTAGCAGCCAGCAGCACAGGAGTTCGACTCAGGCTTGTCTGCCTACTGCCCGGCACAGCTCCAGGGGAGCTGGAAGAGGCCTAGCCTGGCCAGCCAAGCCCCTTTCCCCCTTCCCCAAAAGCCTGTCCCTGCCAGCTTTCCCCATACCAGAACAGTGACCCAACAGGGGAGCCTCTGACTCCCTTCTTCCAGGGAACGGGAGGGTTTTTGGCACTCACAAAGGCTAGGAAAACCTTCCTGGCGCCCACAGCCATTTCCACATGCTCTTCCTTATGTTGAGACCACCCCAAACATCTCCTCGCCCTCTTTTGGAGTATGTCCCCTTGGGGAGGGGGGGGGCGGGGGTGTAACGAGAGGAGGGAAGAGGCTGCTTTCAGCAGCTCCAGCCAACTAGACATCTGGATTATTTTCCCCCCCTTTCTGGTTTCCGCTCTTCCCAGCAAGCAGAACAGCTCCGGCCATTCCTGGCTAGTGGAAAACCAGTGGTAACCAGCTGAATTCGGGGGGGAGATGGGGAAGGCCGAGCTGGGAGGAGGAGGAGGAGGTGCCAGCAGTTGGTCTTTGAGTTCAGGGGGCTTGCCAGAGGAGGCAAGTAGGGCGCCAGGGAGAGGATGCTGGGGAAGGGGAGGTTGGGATGGGCTGCAGGCTCACCATGCTGGGGGCTGGAGAACACGGCAGGCTGCCAGACGGAAGCAGTATCCGGACAGACGGGTGGCCAGATGAAGGGGGGGGGGGGGGGGGGGGGGGGGGGGCGGCGGGACGGTGAGGGGTCCCCTTGCCCAGTGGAGGAAAGGAGAGCTCATGGGTCACCCTTTGCCCACAGAATCACGAGTCTCCCTGGCATGGAGGAGTCTACTTGGACAGAGGGGAGGGCTCAAAGGGGCACAGCCAGCAGGGAGATGCACCAGGGGCAGAGGGAAGGAGGAAAAAGGGGGAGATTGGAGGGAAAAAAGGTCTAACAGGCCTGCCAGAAACCTGCCATCCAGGTAGGGCTGAGCACCAGCTGTCTCCCTCCCTCCCTTCTCTCCCAGTGCCTGCTGCCTGCCAGCAGGCAGGGAGAGCCAGGGGCCAGGAGGTGCTGGCTTGCATCACCATGGTGGCCAAGGGACAAGGAAGAAGGAACTCTTTCCTCCTCTCAGCTCCCCACTCAACAGTTCTCCAAGGCAGGGAGCAAGGGATGCTCCCTGTCCCCAGGGTAATGCCAGCCCCAGCCCCCCCCCCAGGGGTCTACAGGGCAGCTTTGCTATGCAGGGGATCAGTGGTGGGGGGTTCACCCCTCAGAGTGGCCTTGCCCGGTTGCAGCACACGCTGAAGGGCACAGTCCCCACTTTGGGTTTCTCGGGGGCTCCAGTGTGCAGAGGGGAAGACTGGAGGGCTGTAACTCACCTAATACCCTCTCCCAGGGTCATGCGCCTTCCCGGGAGACAGCTCAAAAATGGGGTCACATCTCTCTCCTTGTGGTCCTGAGACCCCAGTTGTGTGCTGCAGGGACCACCGCAGTGGTTTCCTTGCACTCCAGAAGAACCCTGCCGCAATGGCTATGGCTGGGCTTCTGCCTGAGAGAGGGAATTGCTCCCCGGTTGTCCTCCCACCACAAATCCGCCACGTGCCTGGCCTGTCCCAGCGGTGAGGCAGCACCACATGGCCTCCATGAGCAGGAGGCAAACATGGGCTGCATGAGCTGGGGGCCAGCAGGAAGCCAACCTGCCACCTTTCCAGCTGCCACCAGCCACTGCCACCCTGGGAGGCAGCCAATGGTGCTAGGATCTGCCAGGGGGAGGTTTGTTTTCCCTTCCCCAGGCATTAACCCCTGGCAGATAAGAGGGGCCCCGGGTGAACAAACAAGGCCAGGGCAAGGCAAAAACGTGTGTAGCCAGCCAGGAAAGCAGCTTCATGTCCAGAGCTCCCCCTCACCAGAAGCTCTGCCACCCTGGAACCGCCTGACTGCCCCGAGGTGACCCAGAGGACAGGCAGGGGAGGCAGGCAGCGTGACAGGGGGGAGACAGATGGAACCATGCAGCAGTGGGGGTCCCAGCACATGGGGGCTAAGGGATGCGAGGCTTCTGCACTGCTTCTTGACATGCTGCCCTCCACAGCCATCCCTGCTGAAGGGACCCAGCTTCAACCTGTTCCCCCAGCCCCTTAGCAGGGACCGAGTCCAGGGATGGACATGTCCCCAGGTGGGCACCCAGACCACTGATGCCCTGAAGTACCCCACACCCTGAATCCTCACCTTTCCCCAACCTGCCCTCTCCCTCTTGCCACACACACTGACAGAAGATCTGCTGATCTGAGTGTCCTCTCTGCTGACCAAAGAGGTCATTGTCCTGCCATCATTCACCCAGCCACTGCCTTCCTGCCTGCCCCCAATGCCTCCAGGACCTGCTTGAGTGCAGGGATCCATCCCACCTTCTCCTCCAACCTTGAGCAATCACCCCCCTTGCCATGCCTCAGTTTTCTCTGCCTGAAAAGCAGCTGCCCTCCCCACACCGCCGGTGGCTCCCTGCTGCTCTGATGTGTCTGCCCAGCACCTGGAGACCCAGCCAGAGGAGAATAAATGAACCAATATATAAATATTGCGTTTTCACTCCGCACCACCCCTCCTCCCCAAGAAGCACGTGGTCCCCAGGCCTCACCCTCTCCCCAAGGGCTCATCTGAATAGCAAAAAGCAGGGAGAGGCTTCTCACCCCGGCAGACGGCAGACGGGGCAGCGGGGCAGGGCACCACTTCAGGAGGAGGTGCTGCCTGGGAGGGAAACCCTCAGCCTGCATTGCGGCATGGGCCCAGCAAAGCTGCTTTGCAGGCAGGGGAAACTGAGGCACACCACGGGAGGTCAGAGAGGTGAAGGAGAGCACGTGGTTCTGGGAGAAAGCCTTTTTCTTCCTCTCCAAAAGGAGGGTGAGGTGAGGGGGACAGCCAGTAGCAACCACCCCACCTCTGACCTCCCCAGCCCGTCCTGGGGGTACAGCCAGCGTGATTGGGACGATCCTCTCCAAGGGCTTCACCATTCCTCTTATCTTGTTTAGGTGGCCAACAAGGGGACTGAGGCATTTGCCCTGCTAGCCCACCCCAAGCTACCATCACCCACTGCCCCATCCGTGACCAGCTCTGCTCACCTGGCTGTGACAGAAGACAGTGGATTAAGCCATAAACCTGCCGCCAGACCAAGCTTCCAGTGGCCTCCACAGCACTGAGGGTGACCCCAGACACCCCCTGGGGACACCTCCACCATCCTCACCGCCAGGCACGTACTCGCTGCAGGTGATTTCATGAGCAAAACGTAGTGCAGGGAAGCAGGGGGACAGGCACCCTTCCCACCTGCGGAAAGCCAAGGTGACATTCCCCCACGAACATCGGAGCAGGAGCGATGGGGAGGCCAGGGATGTGACAGGCCACCCCAGTGCTGGAAGGCCAGCGAGGGCCACTTTGGGGGTCTTTTTCAAAGGCAGGGGCAAGGTGAGGGGTGCAACATGAGCTTGGGGAAGCTGCCGGTGCTCAGCTGGGTGTCAGGCTCCCATGGGAAGCGGCGGTTGAAGTCAGAGCTGACACCGGACATGATCAGCCCACCGCTGGGGGACTTTCGGCACACCATGCACGTGGGGCGTGGTGGGGATGTCTTCGGGGACACCTCTTTCCTCAGCAACCATGGAGGGGCTGACACGGCCAAAGCCAACAACTTCTTCACCCGGACGCTGCGACATGTCCGGCGGACACCGCTGAGGAGCCGAGGCAGTGGGGGCCAAGTGGGGGCATCACCCGCCCCCCCAGCAATCTCGCCCATCATCAAGAATGCCGTCTCGCTGCCGCAGCTAAATGAGGGGACATATGACGGCGGCAGTGGCCGGGGCTTGACCAGCAAGTTCTCCTTCAAAAGTGCCTCCAACAGCTTCTCCAAAACACACCAGGCCTACGGTGAGTGAAGCGCGGGGCAGAAACTGGCACCCAGGCACAGTGCATCCTCTGCAGACCTTCTCCATCACTCCATGCCCAGTTTACCCACTGAGGGACTTTAGGCTGTCAGCAGAGACAGGACATGTCAGAGTCCCCAGTCCTGGTAGTCCCTGCAAGGAGATAACCCTAACCTTGCTTTCAACCACAGTCCTTGCTCCTGTCCTTGGAGGGTTTCCTCCCAGGATGCCCCTAACATGGGGCATGGATGGTTTCTCCTCCTTTCCCTCCCCAAAAGCCCCACACAGCTGGCAGCCTGAGTTGAGCAGTTGTAAAGGGGTGTCCCCCATCTCTCCCAGCCCTACACCTTCCCCATGGGTAGCCTCCCCGAGGAAGCCAAGAAGGTGCTGGGACAGCAGGGCAGTGCTCACAATGCTCATACCGAGGTTGTGAGGACAAGGAGATCCATGGCATGGCCTTCCCCACCTCCACACACCTGGGCTAACCCTGTCACTAGTTGTGCCAACCCCTCCATCTCCATGTCCTCCTCAAGGGACTCCATCCCCCCTTCCCCATTGCGCCTCCATCCTTCCCTGCCAGCCAGGGTCCAGGAGGGACCTTTGGGGAAAGTTGTGGGAAGGATGGGATGGGGCAGCTGGGTGGCTCTTCTGTGGCCTCATAGCACTGGGCTGTGGCTTAGCTCTTCCCCAGCCAGGAAGGTCTGGAGCAGAGGGTCTCGCAGGGGGGATCTGGGGGACCTACCGCAGCCGGGAGGTGGCTGGGCTGAGTGAAAGGCAAGCTGGGACACTGCTGCCATCTCCTGGTCCCATCTGCGTGGCTCAGCCCCCACCGGCATTTTAGCAAGCCCTGAGCCCCCTTGGAGACCCTCTGCTCTAACTCAGGGCTTCGGAGATGTCCGCACAGACAGTGTCCTTTAGAGGCCAGCGTTACCAACCGCAGCGTGACCTGCGCCACTTTGGCGGTCTGTCCCTTGTCCCCCACAGATGTAAGGCAGGCTTCCTCCCACCTAGCTGTGCCCCCCTCACCAGCCATCCCTTCTGCCTCACAGGGCTGGAGTCCGGGTTTTGCACCATCCCTCGCGTCCCTCGCTTGGAAAAGGCCCAAGAGAGTGCCTTCCCTGGGGAAGCAGAGCTGAAGCGCTCAGACTCCCTGCTTTCCTTCCGCCTGGACCTGGGACCCTCCCTGATGAGCGAGCTTCTCCAGGTGATGAGCTTCTCCGAAACCAGTAACAGTGAGGTGGGGGACAATGGCCCAAACCTTCTGTGTGGTGAGGGGACGAAGGATGGCGTCCTTCCAGCATCAGGCATATCCCATGGAAAGGACAAGGCAACATCCAGCTTCTGGGACCACTCCAGGCAGAGCAGCCTGTTGGAGGCCAGCTCACTGCCAGGACTGTCGGTCCATGCCAATGGAGAAGCACACGTCATCGAGGGTGCTGGCGAGGACCCTGCCTGGGCGTCGGGGCCAGGGGCAGCGTCCAGAGGGACCCCATGGCAGGGTCACTGGAACGACTGCACCATCGAAGCAGGGGAGTTTGACAGGGCAGCCCAGGTCCTGGCCCGCCACTATGGTGGGACCAGCACCCCACAGAGCTCAGAGAAGGGCGAGGGTCCCCTGCAGGCCCGGACGCAGACCCTGTGGGAGAGCCCCAGCAGCAGCCTGTGGGGGTCACAAGTGACAGGGGAGAGCCAGTCCCCCGAGGCCACCTGGAATCAACAAGAGGAGGAGGAAGACGAGGAGGAGGTGGAGGAGGAGGAGGCCAAGTTCTCCAGCCTGCGGGAGGGGTATGCTGGTGCCCATGAGGGGCGCAGCAATTCCTTTGAGTATGCCGATGAGGAGGAAGATGATGAAGTCAAGGTGTGAAGAGCCATCCTTCCCACCATGGCCCCCTGCCAGAGGCGCTGGTGCTGGGGTCTTCGCCCTCTTCCCCGTCCCCCACCCTCAGGTGCCAGTGTCACTGCCAGACCCAGCAGATGACCTCCTTGCCAAGCTGGGGGCACTGGGGGACCAGAGAGGGGCAGGAGGAGAGCCTGTCTCCCGGGGGCGCTCCCTGGGGCTAGACTAGGCTGCTGCGGAGGGCCAGTGAGGGCTGTGCATCACAGCGCTGGGCATCACTGCCTGCTCCCCACCTCACTGCCATTAGACACCAAAGGGACATTCCTATGTGCCAAAGAAACCCCAAAACCTTTCCTAACCCATCCCATTCCTCCCCGGCACCCTCTCTTCCATGTCTCAGCCTGGCCTCACCAGCATGTCTGGGGATGTGCCTGGTCCCCCACTGACACCCCCAACCACCCTCTGCACTGGCATGGGTATCCTTCTGGTAGGCCTGGGAGGACCTCCCACCGATAGCTCTGGCATGTAGGGGATGGGGGTCTCCCTAGCTCCAGCTGGTGCAAGACGCTCCCATATAGCACATCTGTCTACTGGGTGAGGTCAGCTGGGGGCTCAAGGGGCAGGCAAACCCCACAGAGCTGAGCTTTCTCTTTCCCCTTCCCCAAAAAAAAAGCTGTGAGCTCAGTGTTCATGAGGTGAGAGCACACAGAGATAATCGCAGGGGTCTTTTCATTTGCCTCCTGCTGCTGAGTGTCACTGAGGACAGCTCCTTTTCTGACCCCTGACCCCTCGCAGCAGGGAGGGGAGAAACTTCTTGGCCAGCTGAAGGCAGAGAAAAGGCTGTCAGGTCACCAGATTCTGCAGTTCAGGCCGTAAAAATCCCTTCCTTTCCCCCACCTCAGAACAAGGAGACTCCCACTCTGCAGCCACTCGGTCTGAGCCTCCTCTTCTCCATCCTCACCCCCTCTTCCCGTTTCCCACATGCGCATCCCTCTTTCCAGCGCACCCCTTTCCAGGGGTATGTGTGGAGGACAGCTAATGTCCCTCACCAAGTGGCCCTGGGTGATGTGGCCGCCCCAGAACGAGCTGCCCCCCACGCTGCCCTGCCTGCAAACTGGCCCTCACAGAAGCGGCTTTGTGCCATGGCATGGAGCCGAGATGCTTGGGGACTGAGGTCACCAGAGGGACCCTCACAGGACCCCCCTTGTTCTCCGGGACAGGAGGGGGTGTGCAGTGGGGGGAGATGCCGGGCCATGGCCACAAGGCTCTGCTCCCACGCAGCTCACCCACCGCCTGTCTGCTTCTGGCAGGGAGCTCTTTAGAGCATAATAAAGAGGCACATGTTGTACATGGGCGCACTGCTCGCAGTCAGGCCGTTGAGGTTACAGGCAAGCCCATAGACCCCAGCCTCCCCCAGTGGCTGCCTCGTGCTGGCCAGCAGCAGCAAGCCAGGGCAGGCAGCAGCTTGAAGGAGCCTCCAGTTCTGGCTACTGGCACACAGCAGGATCAGCCTTACCGCCCCTGCACCCTCTGGTGCAGGGACCCTGGCTCTCAGGATGAGTTCCCTCTGCCCTCCACTTTCCAGACCATAACACAAACTCTAGACCAAAGACCTACACCCATGGAATATCCTTTCTGCCTCCACTTTGTATCCCATGCACTTATTATTGTCCTTATTAAAACAGTTTTGATACTAACTTCTCCTCTGGTGCCTCCCCTCAGCTGCAGCAACCTTATCATCTTCCTTGCTACGTCTGCGAGTGTCCCAGACACAAAATCCCATCCTCTCCACTCTCAGCAGGATTTTCCAGCACCTCTAGGATGCATGGATTAACTAGCCTGGTACTTTGCTGCTCACCATGGCTGACACACAAAGTGACCTTCCTATCCACCCAGCCCCATGTAGCTCACATAAAAGGTGCAAAGCTTCCTCTCCAGCCTGGCAACAATTCACCTGCAGCCAGAAGCAGATCAGTACCCTTCCCAAAGGTGGCTTGGCTACAGCCCGTCCAGCCCATCAGACATCCTCTGCCTGTGTGCTCAGGCAGCAGCAAGTCCCACAGGCCAGGCAGCGAGGAAGTGGAGAGGGAGGGCAGGTGCCCTGCCACCTTGCCTTGGATTGGGCTTCTCATAAGATGCTCTTCTACCTCTGCTCTCCTCCCACCCAGCCTAAGGTGCCCCGACGTTTGCAGTCACGCATCGATCTCACTTAAGGCTGGTGAGACACTTCTAAATTGGAGCAGCAGCATCTGGTATTCAGCACTAATTGACTGTAGTCCCCTGTGAGGGACACAGACTAGAGGTGCTGAGCCACGTAAACCAGCGCAAACCCTGTCGTCACTCCCTACTGCCTTCCCCTGACTCACTTTCACTGAGTAGGGTTCGGTGTGGGAATGTCAGAGTAATGGGTAACCTGGCTGGAATGCACCAGCAGATAAGTGGGGTAAGATAAGGGGGAAAGTCCAAGGAGACAACTCCTTATCGATGTCAGGAATGCTGGCTCAGGGGCACATCTGTGCTCTCTTCCCTTTGCAAGGCACTGCTTCCTCCTGCCCACTGGCTGCTCAGAGCAGCCAAGAGGAACCCATCAAACCCATGCCCTGAGGTTCCCAAATCTATTTAATTTTGGTTTTGTGGCACCAAATGCCACATTGAATGCCACATCACTCACATCCATGCTTTTCTTCCCCTTCCTTCCTTCCTCCCTCCCTCCCAAAAACTTGGGTGCAGGAGGAAATGGTGCACTATGAAGAGATTACACAACCATTCCCCTTCTGAACCCCACCTACAGTCTGCTTTGCCCTACCTACTACCCATTCAACCCCACACCCCAGTCTGACCTGAAAAGCACCTGACATTATCTGGGGGCTGTTTCCATCCAGCAAGGGCTCCTTTCCTGTTAGTGGAAAAGCTTTGGACTTTGTTGGTGTCTTGCACAGAACTGCAGAGCCAAAGATGTCAGAAAAGCCAAAGCAGCTGGAGAAACCACTGCTTGTGTTTTTATTAGAGCTAGGGAGTGGCACCCATCAGTCCAGCTTGAAGGAGGTGACCCTGAAGCCTCCCTCGACACTCAGGTAGCTGACGTTATTGGAGGAGTGCCTGTTGGGGAACTCCACTTCATGCCCATCCGGTAGTTTCACTAGGAATTTGTCTGCCAGCATCTCAATAATGATCTGGGAGAAGAGAGGGGAGGAAGGGCAGGAATTGGGGACAAGGAGGAGATTAGTAGGTAAGCATCCAGGCAAAAGGCCCGACTGTTACATGTGAGTCAGACCTGGTCCCTACAGACTTAAGCAAGGTGCGGGGGGTTGAGCTGAGGATGATGCAGGAAATGAGTAGTTGATATCAAAGCTCTGAGCTGGTATCTAGACTATGACCTTGGTACGGAATGTCTCCTGGGGTTGTTTCAGCTACTTAGATTGTAAACTCAGAGCAGTTAAACCCAAGTATATCTTTATGCACCACATGGCTTAGATCTGCTCTGGGCAGGGCAGAATAAACCTGACACTCCAATGCCCTCAGCAGCTTACTGGGACACAGATAAAGGAGTTTCGCTGATAAACATGCACAAGCAGACAGGACAAGAACACATTGCTGATCATTGCAAATTAAAGGGATCATTCCCCAAAGCAGTCACCTCACCATCTCTTCCCAAAAGCCAGCCATGACTGAAACAAGCTTCCTCCCCACAGCAACAGGAACAGGATTACCCCTAAACACAGCCCTGTTAATGTCTCAGGACATCAGATGGGGTGAGACAGCAACTAGGACAGCATCCCTAGCAGGAGGAGAGGGAGGACAGACTGGCAGTGTGGATCCAGCAGTAGTGAGGACAGAAGAGCTAAGGGAGTGTTTTTTGGATGTTGCTTCGAGCTCTGGCTTGCCTTAAAACCTGTGTTTGCATAGGAGGGAATCAGGGAGAGAAATAAGGTGAAGAGCAGCAAGGTCCTGCTTCTTGGAGATCCCCTTTACCTTCAGAGATTCCCCTGGTGCACTCACCTGCTAGGCAGGTATGAGGGGCAGGAAATCCTTACAAAGTCTGAGACATGCAAAGTTCCCTGAGGAAAAGCTGAGGTTTTGAAGGAGGAGTGGAAGTAGCAATCAGGACCAAAAACCCAGAGGATGAGAATGAGGGCCTGTTGGGAGGGAGCTGCAGGCATTGAATGGGACTGAGAGGACTAGAGTATGGGAATCTGCTGACCAGGGGCTTCCCCCCACTGCACACACCCCCCACAACCCCACACCAGCACAGACCCCTCACCTTCACAGTGGAGCCCTTGGAAAAATGGAAGTGGTTATCACGATGCTCTTCCTGCCAGACACTGTTGCACCTGGAGTTGCAGACGATGACAGATTCATTGAAGCGGGGACTGAAGTGAAATGCCAGATCTGAGAAGCTGGAGCCAAGATTGATGCTGAAGCTGTGGGTGAACAGGAGGAAGGTCAGCTGCACAGGCAGGACAGGGTCTTGGAAGATCCAGCACATGGCTCTGCACCCAATTCTTCCCTCAATGTTGCAGGTACTTAATGCCTCCTGTTTTGTCATTCTGCCTGAGAACCAGGGGAGTTTGCACAGTGGTAGTGTAGGGGTTCCCCTAACACTGAGCTATGCTCACACTTTTTGTACCTGTCAGCCTTGGAAAACCACTTCCCTCTACAGCCCACCTTCAGCCCTGGCAAGTCAAGGTGATTTCTTTGTACTTACTTGTCAGCATCCTCAGATATCTTGCCCTTGACCTTCACGGTGTCCCCAGTCTTCATACCCAGGTTGAAAATTTCAAATTTTCCCTAAGGCAGAGAGAAAAATAGTCTGTGTGGCTCCTTCAGCCATTTCTCCCTGCCACTGCAAGTGACAGAGTGCTGCTTGGAGAAGGTGTCCCAGCCAGGAGAACATCTCCCGCTCTCAACTCCTCTTATGGCCAAAACCACTCCATGCTGGAGGTCTTGCATAGGCTTCTCACTCAGTGAGGAGTGGGCTGAGTGAAGCCAGTAAGTGAGAAAAGACACCAGAGAGACAGATGAAGACAGGCTTGTCCTCAGCAGAAGGAAAGGAGAGCATCACAGCAGACATACAAAGAGGGTTAAAGCAGAGGGACATAACCCAGGGTTTGGAGGGAAGCATCGCCTGCAGTCCAAGAAATGCAAGGATGAGAGCAAAGGTGGCTGTGGCTTGCTGGTCTCTTGCTCAGCCTTGCTGAGCTGGGGACCCTGGGTGACAGAGGACAGGAGCAGCAGCCCTTACAGACATCTTCCTCAGAGGGCAGAGTAACCAGGCAGGGAGCCACCAGCAGTTAGGTCAGAAACACTTCACATGCAGGGCTTTACATCCCTAGACTTCCTTGTGGCTTACACATTAACAGTGCCCCTGCCTCTGCAAGGCCCCACTGACTGCTATTAAGCCAGGAGACTTTGATCCAAAGAAATAACTTCCCTATGTACACTTCCTTTCATTAGGGACTCCAGGAGATTTAACCAATTCCCAGCCTCCTCAGTGGGCTCCCTGCAGAGGATGACCACACACAGCCCTTAGGGGTGCTACTCCAGCCACCACACAGGACAAGTATCTTCCCAGCTGGCCATGGAGGTGTGACCACCATGTTCACTTCTTTTCTGCATGTAACAGCTTAGCCAAAAGAAGCATCCCAGCTCCCTTCTTTTGTGGCAGGGGGCAGCCCCCAAAATCCACAGCAGCACACCAAAATGGTCCCCACCATCCCTCCCCATGGTGCTCTGAGGAAGGGCTCCAAGGGACTCAGGGGAAAGGGCAGCCAACACATCCCCTCTAGATGACACAAGCTATGAACAGTCCTTTGCAGGAGTGACATGAATCGCATCCCATCTCCTTCCCTTCTTGTGGCTCTAGGTTCAGACCCACCTGTGTGGATTGCACTAGCAATATGTGGGAGCTCTGCAACCTTCCATCCAAGCTCCGTCAAGACCCAAACCTTTTACCTCAAAGACCCATGCACATCAGGCTCAACAGCCCTGTCTCCCCTACTCCTGAGACATGAAAATGTCGTCTTCATAATGGAACGTCACTCCTATGGTCTTCTTCCCAGGTGAGATCTACAAGTCAGCAGACTTTGCGCCAGATTTGGCTGAACAAACTGGTGGTGGTTTGCCAGACTCCAGAAGTCAGTGGGGGAGCAAGAGGGAGCGGGAGGCCAGCAGTCCCCTCAGCCCCCGTCTCGAGGTGTGCAGAGAGCAGCTGAGTGCAGCTATCCTGCTGCTGCACAGCCAGCTGGGAGGCAGCTTCTCCCTTCCCCAAAATCTCCTGAAGTAAACAGAGATAAGTGCTGATAACCATTCCTTCCCGGAGGTGTTTCCTATTAACAGAGGGTTATAAAGCCCAGCAGGCTTGGAAAATCTGTTTGCTCTTGAGGTCACTGAAGCTGTTGGAGAAACACACCCAGGCTGAGCATGGAGCCAGCAGGAGCAGGTGCCGATGATTGTGGTTTCTGGCATTGGGTCTTTTTCCCATCACGCTGCTGTGTCCCACCCACCCCTTCACCCTGCTTCCCCATAGCCATCCCAGGGAAAACACAGGGCCCAGAGCCCCCCGCTCAAAATATCAGAGCATCCCACTGGCTATGAGGGGTTTCTCTTTCCAGCAACTCATGTTGTCCCTTTGCAGGGACAAGGGCAGTACAAAGACACTGTTTGCACAGCCACCTGTCATGGTTTACCCCAGCCAGCAACCAAGTACCATGCAGCCACTTGCTCACTCCCCTCCTGCCTCCCCCCAAAGTGGGATGGGGAGAAGAATCAGGGGGAAAAAAGGTAAAACTTGAGGGCTGAGATAAGAACAATTTAATAATTGATAATAATAATAATAATAATAATAATAATAATAATAATAATAATAATAATAATAATAATAATAATAATGGAGATGGAAGGGGAGAGGAATAAAATGCAAAAGGAAGGGAAAAAACAAAAGTGAGGCACAATTCAATTACCACGTGGTGACCGATGCCTAGCAGCGATCTGCAGGCCCTGGCCAGCTCCCCCCAGTTTACACACTAAGCATGACACCCCATGCTATGGAATACCCCTTTGGGTAGTTTGGGTCAGCTGTCCTGGCTGTGTCCCCTCCCAATTTCTTGTGCTCCTCCAGCCTGCAAAACTGAAAAGTCCTTGATGTAGTATAAACATTACCCAGCAACAACTAAAAACATCAGTGTGTTGTCAACATTGTTCTCACACCAAATCCAAAACACAGCACTGCACCAGCTACCAAGAAGAAAACTAACTCTATCCCAGCAGAAACCAGGACACTACCACCAGGGTTAGTTATCTGAACCCACTTTAAGCCAGCGAACACACAGAAACAAAACACTTGTACAGCTCGAGAGATTGCATCCGGGGCACACCATGAACTCCACCAGAAAAATCCTGTCCTACATGGCTGGCCAAGGTGACACAAGAATGTTGTGGCAGAGACACCATCCAGGTCCCAGGCCAGCAACATAAAGGAGCTTTTCCCCCACTTCCCACACAGACCAGACGGAACATCACTCTCACTGGGATTTATCCACTGATCCCACTGGCAGAGCGTGAGGCTGCCCAGGAGGGAGAGCAGCATGTGTCTGAGGGATGGGGAAAGCTACCTGCACATAGGGTTATGTGTGGAACCGCAAGTACCATGGCTGTGAGAACATGCAGAGAGAAAGACAGGCAGGAAAGAGGCATGAGCTGCTCAGAGAGGGGCCATGAGATTTTATGGAGATAACACTAACCCCCCTCCTACAATGCTCAGCAGAGGCGTTCACCCCCCTTTTATTTGCCACTGGGAACAATAGTGGGAAGCCAGGCAGCAACTCTGCCAGCGCTGGCGACTTCCTTCATCTGCAGAGCTGAGCCTCTGCATGGTCAGACACCAGCCCTGTGCAGATGGCCTCTCTCATGCAGGGGTATGTTCTCCCCACATAGGAAGGGGCTGAGACTTCAGGGACACCAGAAAAGCCAAAATTCTCCAGTACAATTGGAGGTAGTAATTGGGTTGATGAAAGGAGGGTGAAAGGGGCAGGCTGATACTTCCCTGCAGACATTGCAAAGCAGAAAGCCTGGGGAAATGGTGATATGATGGTAACATAAATCCCAAAGAAAGAGGAAATCCGGCTAAAGGACATCTGCAGAGGAGGTGGAGGGTCTGTGCAGTGAGGAAAATACAAGCAGTGGTTGGTTGTGGAAGCTGGCAGCCACTAGTCCAAAGGATCCAGGAGCCCTTCACCCCCAGAGAGATGATCCTCTAATAGCATACCTGCCTGGGAGTGCCTCTCTGGGGCCCTGTATAGATGTTCAGCCTGGCCAGAGGACAGCTGGCCTGTACTGGCATAGGTTGTTCACACTGCTGGCACTGGAGGAGGCTTTGCTGCATTCCCAGAGGGTGCCTTGGGACAGCAGAGATCTGACAAGCAGCCACTGGCAGGAGGGTGGGGACCATGCCCATCCCAAGGGCAAGGTGAACTTCCAACAGGGAGCAGGCAGCCCTGCAATTTTTCATGGAGAAAAAAAAACACAAAACCATATTTTAAGGAGGCAAGAGACCAAGGCAGCCATGTCAGCTTTCAGCCAGAAGTCCTTTGCAGAGTGCTTTCACCCCATGTGACACTTCCAGTTGCAGTGGTCCCATAAGGTCAGTTTTGGGGTTAACAGTCCTTCCCAGACTTCCTGCTAGTCCTGGGGACATCTCAGCCACCAGGAGCACCTATGGGATCTCAGAACCATTGGGGTGGCTCAAGACAGCAGCACCTCATGTACCATAGCCTAAAGCTACCACATCTATGACAGGGCACCCACACAGTTATTGAGAACAGACTGAATGCTACCCTTCCCAGCAGGCTGCCAAGATCCTTAGCAGCATCATTGCTGGCAGCAGTATTTACTTTGTTTTCTTACTCAGGCAGGAGGTAAGCCAGCTAGGTGTGAAGCCCTGAGGAAAACCACAGGCTTCCCCACTTCCCAGCCAAGGTAGCCCAACTGCCCCCCCCACCCCCCACCCCCACCCCCCAGCTGTGAGAGGTTTCTCAGAGCCTTTTGTAGCAGGAGCAGCCCCCAAAATCCCCACCAGCACACCAAAATTATCCCCACCATCCCTCCCAACAGTGCTCTGAGGAAGGGCTCCAAGGGGCTCACAAGGAGAGGGAACTGAACACATCCTCTCTAGACAACAAGAGTTATCAACAGTCCCTTGCAGAAGGGACATGGGGCATCACCAGGCATGATGGTCAGCCCAGAAGGGAAGAGGGAGAGACGGGAAGGCAAGGTAGCTGTGCCAGCTGTGTGAATGCATGTGCCACTGCCCCCCACGTCAAACCAGGCTCTGCAAGAAGAGGTGGGAGATCCCCTTAGCACCCTCATGGAAGGCTGCAGTTTCAGCTCGGCACTAATCAAACACCGAAGAAGCGGCACCAGAGGAGGACACTGCAAAGGAGAAAAGGCGCCTGTCCCATTTTGCACTCACGGCACCAGGGAGCCTGTGCTGTGGACCAGTCATTGGCAAAGGGAGCTGGAGAGACCAACCATGCATTCTTTCTCGGAGCAGCAGCTGCTCACTCTGCTATTATTTCCTACTGCTTCATATAATTTGTACTCCGCAGAAAGCTATTGTCCCTTTCCACTGGCTATTTATTTCCTTGAATAGCCTCTGGGGAAGGATTTCAGTGCGGGAGTAAAGAAAAAAGAAAAACTCCACACAATAAATATTGAGCGGTGACCTGATTTAAACTGTGTTCTCTGACCCCATCTGGGCCCTGGTTGCGGTTTGTCCCAGAAGTTACAATTAAGCCACTTTTGTGCCTCGGTTTCCTCCTTCTATGAAGCCTAGGGGGAAATGCCCCCTGCCTTAGAGGGGTGTGGGGTGGATTTCAAGAAGCCGAGTCCTGGATTTTCAGAGGCCAGGGCTGAGGCCGCAGCTAAGAAGAGGCTTCCACCACCTCCTGATGGAGATGCTCAGTCCTCCACCTGCCAGTCACAAAAATTCCCAGATAGGTTTGACAGGTCTGGTTTCCCCTTTAGTCAAGAGGTGTTGGTTTGCCTCTCAGCAGATAGTGCTGCAACCTTCACCTAATCAATCCCTATACTCTGAAATCCAGGCAGTTTCCTAACAGAGGACTGAGAGAACAAAATTTACTTTCCTCAGCCAAACACTGAGGTAAGCAGGAGACTGGATAAGCAGGTCTGTGGATCTGGAGGGTGTGTACAGGAGAGTATTGGCCAGGAGACGCAGGAGAAGCCAAGGCAATGATAAGCACAAGGAAACTTGTGCCCATGAGCACTAACGCCCTGCCTAAGAGGTTAACTAGAGCGGGACAGCTCCTCTAGGGAAGGCACTGAAGTCTCCATATCAGATCAAGTAAAATGGGAAGGAACTAGGGACTGGAGATGAATCTCCTGTCATCTCTCATGCCCCAGCTCCCTAACAGTGCATTATCCAGAGCCCCTGTGGGAAGCATGGAAGTAGCATCCCTGCCCTGAACCAGGTGGTAAGGGATTAGAGGGCATCAGCATCCAGTGGGCTCTTGAGCAGCATCACCCCTTTCAGCTGTGGGGTGCAATTTCTCTTCCTTAGGATGTGGGGACTAAGAAGGAGGAAGGACAAAACTAGCTGAAGAGGTAAAATGTGGGAAAAAAACCCACCTTTCTTCAGGGCTAGGGGCAGCAGTGAAGGAGGGAACTCGCACCAAGCAGAGGAGCAGCTCAAGAAAACAGGGGAGGGATGTCACCTCTCTCCCTACCCCATCAGAAAGGCAGTGGTGTCACAGTGACTGGCACCTCCCATCTCCATGGGGAGCTCAGATGTGCTCTGTTGGATGGTTTCCATCCCCATGGCTAAGTTACATCCTTATGCCTTTGCAGGGGTCATCTCTCTCAGGCAGCTCTGAAGTCTGTGGCAACATTTTTGTGTGGCACGAGTTGTGCATAGGGATGGGAGGAAGGTGGTTTGTGTGCAAGGAAGCTGGTTTATAAGGCACCAGGGCCATTTCATCGACCCAAGCAGCCAGATGAGTCATTCTTCTGGGTCCCCAACTTGCCTGAGGGGCAGGAGAACAAACAGGCAGAGGGTGGGGGAGGTCAGAAGACTGATTACATGCCACCCAGTTCCGTTTCCAGCCTTCATTTCTCTAATTCTTTCCTTCATAGGGGCATGCCAGGAATGTGGGTTGTGGGAAAGGCTTTCAAAAGCATGCCTGGAGATAAAAATGCACTTGTGTTGAAAGCTTCCCTACTGGCTTCCCCCTCTCCTGGACTTCTGGGATCTCCCATCTTTACCCAGACTAGTAAGTCTGGAATGAGATGTTATTAGCTTAGTGGGAAAAGGATCTTCCAAAGAGCTTCCAGAAAGGATCAGCTTCAAGAGGTCTTATGCTCCAATTGCATCTTGCACCAAATGATTCAGATCTCTAACGGCTTTATCTTGCCATTGAGTAAGGAAGATGGCAGCCCCCTCATCTTGCACATGAGGAAATTGAGGCCGTCACCCAAGTTCACATCCAAAACCGACTCTTCTTGTTTGGATTCTCATCTTAAAAGCTACCACGTCCAGATTTAAAAATAAATAAATAAATATTTTTTTAAAATCTAGCTTTGCAAACCTGTGCAAGAAGCTAAAAGGAAGCTGTGCTCCTCTGGCTAATGCAGCTGGAGTATCAGAGATGCTGATCTCTCACCATACCATATACTATCAGTAGCAGGTACTGAAGCGTTCAGTGCCTCTGAAAAAAATTATCCCTCGGGTGGGTCCAATTAAGTCTGAAAACCAGAGGCATTCAACGAACAGATGCCTTCCAACAGTGGAAGCCAGGGGACTTCCGAGATGCCCCAAGCCCAACTCCCCTGACTTCAAGGGGACCATTTCCCACAACAAAGACAGTGTGAGACCAGGGGGCTGGAACTCAAATAAGCAAAAGAGGAATGCAGTGCTGCACTATACACTGAAGGTCCATGGGGACCTCCCTCCATTGAGCTCCAAGCAGCCATCCCAGATTCTACCCCACAGGACAGCAAAGGCGTGCAGTGAGAGTGCTGCCGGGTCCCCGCACGCAGCAGTCCATCCCGCACAGGGAGAACAAGGCTGCTGGCACTGCGCAACTCACTTTGAGTGTGTTTCTCACGGGTTCCAGTGCTGAGCCCAGGCGGGTTGGACAACTCTGAGGACTTGCAGGAATCCTTCAGACAAGCAGAATCTGTCTGAGTCACACACATGAGGCGTGATGCCAAGGCTGGCTCATCCACTGGAAAAGAAAAAAAAAAAGAGAGAAAGAAAGAAAGAAACACTTAGGGAGAAATAGCAAGTTTTGAAAAGCCACAAGAATTAACAGTTTATGGGCTGGAAAAAAGGGGGAAAAAAAAAAAAGTCTGTTCTCCCATGATCGTGTCACTAAAGCAAAGTATCCCTCATCCCTGCTGGGAAGCAGCAAGCCACCTTACCACACACCAGCTTTGAGAGGGTCTCCACACTGGATCTAAGGCCATGGCTGAGGTCTGCAGAGGAAGGGGTTGTCAAGTCAAAACTATCTGTTGCTCCAAAATCAGCTTGAACAAACTCCCTTTGATGGCCCTGCTAAATGAAACGGTAAAAACCAAACCAGATGGAAACAGGAAAAAAAAGCTGCCAAAAAAAAGGGAATCCAAATCCCAAAATGACTGACTCAGTGCGAGAAATGGGCTTCTAAAGAGAGAACTGCAGACATCTGAAGGAGACCTAAGAAAAGACCAGGCCCACACAACCAGCTCTCCCTGTTCCTCTTCTCCCCCCTTCCAGGGGTAAGGGCACCAGAAATACATGAACCCACCGACCTTCAGAGAGAGCCACAGGGAAAAGAGCTGAGCCTGACCCGCTGCAGGAGCACCAAGGACAACCAAAGTGCAGAGGAGGTCCCAGCACTCACCAGCACAAGGAGTGCTACGTTACTTTTTCCCTGCTTCCCAGTGAGGAACTTCATCTCTGTACAGTACTGCAGGGAGTAGGGCAGCAGAAGCTTGCAGTTGCTTTGCACTACCGAGACACCTCCCCTCCCCTTCCAGCATTATAGTGGGCACCAAGGGACACCCTGTGCATTTGAGGACAGCCTGTTTTGCTGGCCAGTCCTATATGGGCATCCTGTCCCTCCTCTGGACTGTTCCTGTGAGCCTCTACTCCTGTTTCTGAACCATCCCACACAGCCGGTAGTACATAAGCCTGCACTTGACCACAGCAGATGTTTACTCTGCTTTCCCAACAGTCGCGCTAGGCTGTTTGCGCTCTCTGGCTTTCCCTTCCCTCCAGTTTGCCCCTCTTCTTGCTGTCCTTATTTTCCCCACCACCAGCAACACACCCAGGTTAGGACCTGGTTGTGTCTCTCTGGCTTCCCTCAGGTCTCTTCATGCTGCTCCCCCCAAGAGCCCCACAGCAGCAAAGCAGACACGCAGCTTTAATTGCAGTCACATTCCTAGATGAAGAACACTTGCTCCAGAGAGGGGAAAAGGGTATTACATACTAAATGCTTTGAACACAACTCATGCCAGGCAAATCTTACCATATCCCAGGCTGAATAGCCCCAAACATGTTGCCATTCACCACGACAAACAGACTTGCCAAGCCAGGATCAGATAAGAACAATGCAAAGAGGACCGGTGGCTGCAACTGCCAGGCAAGTTCCTATCTGCACGCAAATAGTTTATCTCTTCTGTCAAGATGGGGCACGCATCAATGTCTGCTGCACAACAGCAGGGAAAAGCTAGTGGAGACCTGCTGCCTGGTCCTGAACATGCACGTAGCACTCCTTACAACACTGTCCCTGAGGAGCATCTCTATTACTCACTTGGTCTCATTAGGAAAGGGGCGGGAATCTTTCCTGAACAGCTCTGGCAGAGACGCAGCTCCCTAGGGACCGAGCTCAGGACAAGCTGAAGAATGCCTAGCGCCTGCTCTGGACACCAGCAAGTGTCGGGCCAGCTGCAGAAGTAGCATGGCAGCTAGAGGACAGCCGGAGGGAAGAGGGAAGAGGTCTCATAGCTCTCTCAAGCCACTCTGCGACACTGTTGCTTTCATCCTCATCAACTCCCAGCACGTATCCTCCTTCTGAAATACAGCCAGAGCACCGCTACAGGGAAGCGAGCTACTCAAGATGCAAAGCTACTCTGTCCAAGGAGGGAGGTGGAAAGAAGAGCAGCCTCTGCTGGGAGCATCTCCTCCTTCTGCACAGATGAGGGGAACTTGGGCTGCAATCTGGGGACAACAAAGGTGCAACATGGTTGTGGTGAGACCCAGAACATCAACACTGCCTTTGAAAGGTCCGCTGGGCTGAGGGGAACAGCAGCATGCCACTTGAACACAGCCCTTCCAGGCATGGACAAGGATCCATTCAGATGCACCTGATACTTCTCCTGGCTGGGGAACTCAGCTGTCAGTAGCACATTAAACGGGGGATGCATGAGCTCTGCCCCTGTTCTGCTCCACGAGTGAGTTCCCAAACCTGATGTAGTTTGGGTTGGCAGGGGAAACAGGACAGAGGTGTGTGCATGGTATGGGAAGCCCTTCCAGAGTCGCATGCTCCATGGACAACAGGATGGGCTCCTTGTTCTGCCTGCCTGAGGCCAGAGAGTCAGAGGGACAAATTCAACATGTCTGTGCAATGTTTCCTCAGAGCACCTCTCCCACCCCACAAGGCAGGGTGTCAAATGTGGCCGGTGACCCATAGCATAAGTTGCAGGACGCTGAGTCACAACCCTGTGTTCAGCTGTGCCAAGCAGACAGAGCATTTCCCAGTTTCAGTCTGGCGCACACACTCACCTACAACCTGTTGCATGACATTTCCCATCTTTGGAGAGTGAAAATGTGGGAAAACAGGTGGTAAATATGCAGGCTGCAGGGGACTGCACTTCAAAAACCTGCCTTCAGAGGGGCCTGGATTTACAGGGTGTAGCTGTTTTGCTCCCGGCCCCAAAAGCAAGGAGCAGGGCACAGCTCCCACCCATGGGGTTAAATGCTCGGCTCTGTTGGGAATGTTCCCCAGCCCACGCTGTCCCCCAGCCATGCCTGGCTGGGCACTGCAGCACTACGAGCTAGCACAGGCCAAAACCACGCCAGGAACAGCGGTAATGAGGGCACAGCGCGAGCCACCAGCCCAGGGCAGCACTCAGCCCTGGCCCCATTCCCGTTGCGTTTATTAAGACAGACAAAGCCAGAGGGACCAGAAAGGAGCCTACAAAAGGCCAGGTCCACCCTCGAGAAATCTATGGGCGCAGGCTCTGCATCTCCCTCCTCCACCTCCTCGGTCCCAGTTTTCTTTTCATTCCTAACCCCTCGTCCGTCATGCCCCGGCAGTGGGTTCACTGCGCCCTGCTGCTCCTCGCCTCTGCCACAAGCAGGGCTGAAGCTGGCTGCAGTGCCAAGCAGCAAAAGGATGGGCAGCCAGGCTGGAGGGAGAGAGCCACCGGACTGCCACCTCCTACCGTTTCACAGTCCAGAATTAAGCCAGCACTGAAGTTTCCTAGGGAACCTGAGGCAGCTGCAGCCAAAGCAGGATCACCGGCAATGGGGGATTTTCAAGCCTGGGCCAAAACCCATCTATTCAAGCTCACCAGCTGCCAAACCTGAGCCAGCTGCACAGCCAAGCACACGTGCATTCGGTGCCGGGGCGCCCTGCAGAGGGAATGCCTCCTGCCTGGGCTGTGTTGTAAAAGAGAGGCTGCGCACGGCTGTGTCTCTGAGCTCCCCGGGTGACTAGTACACTAAACATCCCTGGCAAATGCTTCACTAAGTCACACTTCGTTGTCACTGCAATGCAGGGACGTGTTCATCATCCAGGCTTGGGGATTTGTCGCAGCTGGGCTCCCTGATTTGCTCCAGGATGCCTAGTTTCGTGTTGCCGATCTCTGCTTGGATTGTGCTTGGATGCCCGTGAAAAATGACTTTGCAATAGGATTTTTCTCCTCCTTCTCCCTCCTGCTGTTCTTTAGAGCCAAAATGTATCTCAGCAAAATTCAAGACTCTTAAACCATTTTTTTCCCCGGTACGTGTGCTTTCTAGTGATGCCTCGCCCATCTGCTAGCAGTGACACAGCAAGCCAGGGCTACAGCGAGAACGGGCGAATCTGTTCACCTTTCGGAGTGCCTCTCGACACCTGAATCCCGAGTGCAGAGTATCGGTAGCAGATCTGTTCCAGCCTGGAGCTGATCTCATCAGCAGTGCAGTGAATGACTTCATCGAGGCTCCCTCTTGTGGGCTCGGGGCCTTCGACGCTCGCTGCAGCCCCATACATTTAAGCAGCTCTCTAACCTGGCAGGTCTTCCTCTCCCTGTTCTGCTTTTGGCTCGTCCAGATACATAACGCACCAGCCCGTAAGCCATGGCTATGACTAGGGCTTCTGTCCCGTCGGTTTTCTTTCATCTTTGCCTGCTGACAGTACTGTTCCTCGGCAGCATGAGTGTTCCCGTGTTCTCAGAGCATCCCCTTACTGTCCCAGACTGTCTTGGGAAGGAGCTATCAGCAACAGCAAATCCAGCTGAGCTCCCCAGGGCAGGTAACAAGGCACTGCCACTCCCTACGCTGCTGCCCACTCGCTCGAGGGATCAAAACAACCCTTGAGTTACTTACCTGGAAGGAGAGCTCGAACACAAGCAGCAGCAAACTGCACAGCTCACCTCTAACTCTGGTATTTGCGTTTCTCGCTTGCCTCGCTGAGCCAGCGGCTCTAATGACAGAACCAAGGTGGGAAGGAAATTTAGTGTACAGAGGTGAAGGCAATTCCCCAGAGGAAGCAAGTGCAATTATTCCCACACTAACAACCGGGGAAACTGAGGCACTGAGCATAGCTGTGCACTGCCTTGAGTCTTGCTCCGAGACACACTTAATTGCAGAGATCTAGCCAGCAGGTTTTCTGATCCCTTATCCAGCATCCTATTTCCTCATTCTGCTCCTGTAGTTGTAGAAAGACGCCTTTGATCACCAGGGACAGGTCTTCCTACAGCAAGAAGGGAAATGCTGAAAGAAATGGAAGGGAGCAATCCTGGTGGATGACTGCATACCACAAGAAAGTGCTGCATATGAAAGGGAAGGAGACATTTCCTATTAGATTAAAGGAACTCAAACCTGCTCTCCCTCTAGAGAAGTATGCAACTCTGTACTTCTCTAATTGCAACCCTTTGCTGGGAAAGGTGCTTAGAAGTATTGCAAAAGGAAGGAGATTAGCCAAGGTCAGGGAATGGCAGGGCTACAAAGCCAGAGGATTGCGTAAGAGGTACGTGGTCCAAGGTGATGTCAGGAGAGGTGCTGCCAGCCCTCTTCCAAGAGAAAGTAGCAGAGGTAAAACCGAGCCAAAACCCCAGGAGCTGGCTGCTGCAGTCAGCCTGAGCAGGAAAACAAGAAAAGAGAACAAAAGACTGCAGTACCAAGCGTCAGGCAAGTGAAAGGTCTCCGGCAGAACGCCTGGCCAAGGAAAGAGGAATGTGACAGGGGAAAGGGAACTTCTTGTCACAGGCCAGTGCCGATGACCCAGCAGGAAGCGCACAAAGCACTCCCTGCCGCACACAAGCGCATCTGAAAAACATTGCAGGGCTTGCATAAACACGCAAGGCAGAGAAACTAAACAAATGTTGGGACAGAGCGGTTTTGGCTGGCTAAAGACGACCTGGTGGGTGGAAAATCCCTCTCTCAGGCGACCTGGTCACTCCTGCAAGGCCACCTTCCTTTCCAACTGAGTGGGACTTAATCCCCTTTTGCGATTCACCTCGACCATCCACGCAGCTGTTCGTCCAGCCCCGGCTGGCGAGGCAGGAGCTCTCTGCCTGCTGCTACTTTCTGCGAGGCAGCGGGGCCAGCCAAACCTGGGATCCCACATCTCTGCCAGCACACGCTTCCCTCACCTGCACGCCAACTGCCCAGGCCTCCTGCCTGCACCTAATCACTTCCCTCTGCAGCTGGCTATGAGGCAATTATAGTTCCAGCACTTTCATTCTGGAGCGGCGTTAATTGCAACATGGAGCGTCTCACTCCATCCAAATCTAGTTTGGGATTCCAGCTGTCGGTAAATATAAATCAAGGGACAGGAGAAAGGTTTTTCCTCACACGTCATCTTGCCACTGTTACAGGGAGCAAAATTTGGATTTGGATCTCTTTTTTTTGTTGTTGTTGCACTTAGGCTCCTTGTTACATGGAAAGCAGAGGTAACCAAAGGGGGAAGAGACTCGTAAATCTATGAGAAATAAAAGCAAGGTTTGAAAGGCCACTGCTGACACAACTGGTCACGCATGAGTTCAGTCACCATTGTTTGCAACCCGCTGAGAAGAGGCGCAGCCTTCCACTCATCCCAGACTCGCTAACCACTGGGTGTTGCCATAGAGAGGAAAATAAACAACCTTGAGTTTCAGAGGGATCGAAACCTGAGCGAAAGAGGGCTGTGAAACACCAGACTGCAAAATCACTCTTTTAGAGGCACCGATACCGAAAAATCAGAGACAAAATTCTCTAATACTCAGTTTGGAGTGTTAGAAAGTAGGCATTCTTTACTTTCGGCACCAGATACACAGGGGATAAGTTCCGCTCAACATGCATACTGACTTTGTTCACTGTTTATATAGCTGATCTATACATATTAATGACATTTCTGAGAAACTATTAGCATATTCATTACAGTTCCATGAACTACTTCTGTCTACATTCTTACTATGCATGTGTAGCCTAATGGGTGGTTTGGGTCATCATCCTTTCTTCATCATCTTCCTCATCTTCTTCTCGCCCTCTTCATGACCTTCTCTTCTTCTGGCCCTGTTTCAGCACTCTTGGCTCATGTCTTGGTTTCGGACCGGTTCTTACCTACTTGGCAGCTAAACTATACAATGCAGCGTACTACTAGTAGCTAAACTACAGTAGAGAGTTGTGCAGCTCAGCCATGTCATGGATATGTAGTTGCAACATTTATAGTTAAGCACACTGGTAAAATTCCTCTGGTATCAATCTCTCCTTTATTTTGATGATTTGCATAAAACAAGTCATCATCCTTCTTACACTTATTCTATTTTAAACTATTCATTTATACTTGCACCTTCAACACAATTCTGTCATATAATTACAGCACTGAATCATAATAGAAGAGAGAAGGTAATTTCCCAATAGTACAGTAATTAAGATGAACAATTTTATTTTTTTTTAACCAGGACAAATTAGGTAGGCATGAGGTAAGTTTGTTCCAAATTTCTTTGAATCCCTAATTAGTGTCATCTTTACCTGTTCACGTAAAATTTTAATTTGTTCCTAAACTATCTGTAAATCAGTAGAAATTCTGCCACTTTAATCCACATATGTGCAACAACTTGTGCTAATAACTGTACAAACACTTCCCTGTGAGGCTAACAATTCGATTCTGCAGAGCTACCTTTGATAAACTAGACACTTCAACTTGTAGTGCTGGTATTGCATCCAGGGTCCTGTTCTCAATATTTTGTATTACCGATGATATGTTCACGATTGTCTTCTTTAGTCCACTTACCCCTGATTATGGAAGAAACCATATAGCAAAGCTATGGAAGGCTGTGTGTCTGTCTGCGATAGCATTTCAGCTTCTTTTGGTTCGTTTGAAAAAGGCTCTAATCCAATTATCAAACTATTCTTGTGAGATTAGGAATTGAGGTTCCGAGGGCATATGCTCCTTGCCAGCTGGGGGGTGATGTTTTATGAGCAGTATCTCCACATAGCCAGTACCAACCACTTCCTGCCCGGACCGGGAGACCAAGATAATTCGTTCTGTCCATGTGGCTTAATGTAGGTCTCCAAAATGACTTGGTTCTATTACACCCAGGGAAGCAGCCTATAAAGGCTTCATAGTTCCTGTTAGTTACATGATTATCACACCCATCATTTCCAAATTTTAAGTCACTAGTGCTTAAAGAATCATTGCCTGGTCCATATAAACAAAGGGTTGAGTTTTGACCATCTAGCAACATTGTAACCTGTATTTCCCTTTGTCTTTCTTTTGAAAGATACTTGGCCACCAAGGATTCTTAGGGTGTCCTTTGCCATATTCTGGATTGTTATTTCACTGATTGGTATGGGCACTCCTATTAAAGGCAGGTCTTGCCCCCTCCCTGAAGTTGGCAGTTGAGTACAAATCCAACAATCGCTTCTGTTTAAGACATCAGTAACATTTCGGACCAACATTAGGTACAAATTTTAATCCCACCCTACAGTCCAGATCACTTGCGTTACAAGTTCTATGGTTAATAATACCCGATTATACATTTGGCCTTCTAAATTTGAACTTCACTGGAGATTGTTTTTCTATGATTCAGGGTGTAGGGGCCTTCTTTACTGGAGAGTAATGGATCCAAGGCCCTTTTCCCTCTAATTTTACTGTTGTGTTTGTGATCACCCACACCTGATATGGTCTTTTCCTCTTTTTTTCCAATGGTTCCAACGTCCAGGTTTTCAAGCAGACCCAGTCTCCTGACTTGGAAGGGGTGTATTGGAGAATCCAGTCCTGTCTCCCAAGTACCCATAACAGATTTCTGAAGTTCAAAAATTATTTTTCCTGAAGTTATTAGATAATTTTCCAAATAGAATTCCCCTTCCATTACTACATTTCTTGGTACACCTGGGACCTGATAGGGTTTTCCATACATCATTTCAAAGGGTTTTATTTTAATTTTACCCCTGGGTTGCACTCTAATTTTTGATAGAGCTATCAGTAGGGCCTGAACCCAATTTAAATCTGGGGTTTTGGCAAATTTTTTTCAAGTTGTAATTTTAGCGTATGAATCATTCTTTCTACCCTTCTGCTCAATTGTGGGTGGTATGGGACATGAAGTTTTCAAGTAATTCTTAAAAATTTGCTTACTTGTTCTACAATTTTGCAACAAAGTGTGGTCTTCTATCTGATTATAAGCTTTGTGGAACTCCAAATCCAGAAATAATTTCTTTTACCAATACCTTAACTAATTTCCTAGTTTTATTGATGCAACAGGGAAAGGCTTCGGTCACCCAGAAAAGGTATCCACTAAAACCAGTAAATAACTATAATTTTTCTTTCAGGGTAGCTCAGTAAAACTGATTTGCCAGCAATCCCCAGGAAAATGTCCATGTCTGGTAACTCCAAATCAAATCCGGTTCTTTGTCTTTGGGTTGTTTCTTTGGCATATTTCACATCATTCAGTGATTGACTTTACAATTTTCTACATCTTTTTACTCAAAACTGATCTTTGTAGATGTTTAAGTAAATTTTCAGTTCCTCAGTGAGTCTATAAGTGTTTTCTCTGGGCTAATACAGTTGTTATTTGTTGTGGAAGAACAATTCTATTATTTTCAGTAATGGCCCACCCATTTTCTTTTATTGTGGCTGTCAGGGTATTAATCACTTTCCGACCTTCTGCATCATATACTGGGGTTTCAGGTAATTATGACTTTATTTAAAAATGATTTTATATAAAAGGTGGAGACTTTAAGGGAACCAGGACTAACAAGGGCAGATTATTCTTTTCTGCTGCAGCCCATGCTGCTAGATCTGTTTTGCAATTTTCCCTTCCTGTTGTGGTATATATAAACTGTGATTCTTTGTCCCAAATTAAATTTTCAAGCTTCTTGAATAATCAGAACAGTGGCAGCCACAGCTCTCAAACATCTGGGCCATCTTTTGCTCATTTTGCCTAGTTGCTTAGAAAAATATGTCAAAGGTTTTTTGAAGGAGCCTAACCTCTATGTCAATACTCCCAGTGCAATGGCTTCTTTCTCATAAACAAAGTTCAAAAGGTTTTTCTAGGTCTGGAAGCTCAAGGTCTGGAGCCTTCATGAGGGACTGTTTAGCTTCTTTGAAGGTTGTCCTTCCTGCTGCATTCCACTCCAGATGTGATCCCATCAATCTATTCAAAAGTCTATATAAAGGTTTTACTAGTAGTCCATAGTCAGGCATCCATAATCTGTACCATCCCAGCGCTCCCAGAAACATTCTTAGTTCATGAACAGTCTGTGGTTCTGGGAGTTGGCAAATTGTTTCTTTTCACCCAAAATCAAGAGCATGTTGTCTTTGAGAAATGTCAAACCCCAGGTACTTCATGGTCTGCTTTCCAACCTGGGCTTTGTTTCTTGACACTCTATATCCAGCTAGCCTGGCTTGGCCCAGTATCTCTCCAGTCCAGACCAGGGGAATCTGTGTCCTCCACTTCCACCAGGATTTCCCCTTTCTCTTTTCCATCCCTCTGTAAAGACAGTACTAGCACATGGACATAGTTACCTTCAGGAATCATCATTTTAACACCTTCACCCTTAAATCTGATTGTTGCTTGTAAAGGCTTGGAGGTTCTTGGCAAATACAAAAACTGATGAGTTACCCATTGTTTTCCTATTTGAGATGATATTGGTTTGAGGAACCGTGCTTCTTTGGCTTTCCCTGTTGCACCAATAATTCAAATACCATTGTTTACTGAATACGTTTCCCTGGTATCTACCAAAACCTTAATTTCTGCCTGATCTTCCCCCAGCTTATATATTCAGCATGACATCATATGTTATGGAATATCCCTTTGGCTAGTTTGGGTCAGCTGTCCTGGCCATGTCCCCTCCCAAATTCCCATGCCTCTCCAGTCTTCTCACTGACAGAGCCTGAGAAACTGAAAAGCCCTTGACTTCATATTATTATCATTGTTCTCACACCAAATCCAAAACTCAACACTGCATCAGCTAAAATCAAATCTATTCCAGTCAAACCAAGTACAGTATCCACCCCTTATTCCACATCATGTCACAATTTCTAATATAACCTCATTAACCACCACCACCCTTCCCATCCTTTGATATAATACACAGGTATCATTCCCCTAGTCTGTGGACCACCCCTGTAAAAATGTGTATCCACAAATGTCATTTAGTCCATGAATTTGGGCTCCGTCTGTTATAGTGGTCAGAAGTGGAGAGGTGGTGTGTTGTATGGGGTTATGGGGTACCGAAGTCAGCTCTGGTTGGGTCACTGATGCACTTGCACTGTTTCTTGTAAGGTTTGTCCTCCATTGGTTCAGGTGGTTTCTGTCACACTGGAGTCCCATCCTGTCCAGTACAGCAGCACAGAAACAGCAGCGATGCCCTGGCCACTTTTCAGCCCAGGCCCATCACCATGGCTGTTAACAAAATGTTACCGAGCACAGCACAGTAAGATGATAAGCGGTACAGCAAGCAGTGAAAGCAAAAAGTGGCCACTAATGAGTGCTAGACTCTACAGCAAGGAAGCCCCATGGCAAGCATGGAAATCACACAGAAACCTGATGATTAAAGCTAAACAGCAATAACAGCTATAAATTCAAGCTAGCACATTCCAATCACTTCTGTCGTTATCTCAAAACCTTTGTGAACCACATTGGGCTCCAAAAAGAACTGTTGTGGTTTAATCTTGGCCAGCAACTAAGCACCATGCAGCTGCTCGCTCACTCCCAAGAGTGGGATGGGGGAGAGAATAGAAGAGGAAAAAGTGAGAAAACTCATGGGCTGGGATAAAGACAGTTTAATAGGTAAAGCAAAAGCTGTGCACAGAAGCAAAGCAAAACAAGGAATTCACCCACTGACAGGCGAGTGTCCAGCCATCTCCAGGAAAGCTGGGCTCCATCATGTGTAAGGGTTACTTGGGAAGGCAAACATCATAATGTTGAATGTGTCCCTCTTCCTTTTTCTTCTCCCAATTTTCAATTTTAAACACCTCTGTCCTATATTAAAAGATGAACAACACCTCCTTGGAGGTCTCTCCCAAGAAATTTTCTCATCCTTCACTAATGACAGCACTAAAGGATCACTTGGTGCCAAATTAATTCCACACTGTTTCTGCCACTCAGGATGATCCCGTAAGCTGAAAAACATATCAGCGTATATCACCTCATCCCATTTTCCTTCCCTTTTTAAAACAACATCAATTATAACAAAGTATCATAATCTAAGTTCCATTATTTGGCCACCTACAGCCATTTTCTAACTTATAAAGTGGCCACCACTGATTACAGTATTTAATCAAGCCCACCCACCTGACACTACCTACTGGTGGACCTGTAATCTTTCTCAGAATGTCATTATGTCATTCTTCACCTTAGATATGTTGCATCCCATTTTATCTTAGTATATTATGTCCAATCAAATTCAGAAATACAAATTTCACAAATAACAATGTAACAGCCAAGTAACACAAATCTAAGATAAATAACAGAACCCAGGCACAGACTCAAACCAAGAGTCTAATTCAAGTACCCATGTCACTCACCCAAATGCAGGCACAGACTCAAACAGACAAGAGGAATTAATGTGCCCATGTCACAAACGAGAGTCCAATTCAGGTACCTGTGTCACCAACATGAACACAGGTACAGACTCAAACAAACAATAGTCTAATTCAGGTACCTCTGTTGCCCACATGAACACAGGTACAGACTATCGAATCCAGAGATGCATCTAACTTGCCCTGCAAGACATCTTACAATACTGTGTCTCAACTTATGGGTAGGACTTCAAGTCAAAATTCAAAATCAAAAGAATGCCTTTGTCTTACCAGTGAGGTTCTGCTTATGAGACCAGCAGAGCCAGGATGGGGGTGTCCCCGAGAAATCCTCTTGGTGCTGGCTGGACATCCCATGATTCCGTACTCAGTCCAAGTTCAAAAGCAGGATCCCATACTCATCATCAATTTGATACTAAAAAATTGGAGACAAAACTCTCCAATACTCAGTTTGGAGTGTTAGAAAGCAGGCATTCTTTACATTCAGCGCCAGATAAACAGGATAAATTCCATCCAATATGCATACCGACTTTGTTCACCTTTTATCTTTATATGGCTGATCTATACATATTAATGACATTTCTAAGAAACTATTACCATATTCACTACAGTTCTGTGAACTGCATATCACATCTACACTGTTAATACATATGTGGCCTAATGGGTTGGGGGTCCTCTGGTGGTGGTTTGGGAATCTTCATCCTCTTCTTAGTCATCTTCCTCTTTTTCTTCTCTCCCTCTTCATGACCTTCTCTTCTTCTGACCCTGTTTCAGCACTCTTGGCTCATGTCTTGGTTTTGAACTGGTTCTTATCTACTTGGCAACTAAACTATACAATGCAGCGTTCTACTAGTAGCTAAACTACAATAGAGTTGTGCAGCTCAGCCATGTCATGGATACATAGTTGCAACTTTTATGGTTAAGCACGCTGGTAAAATTCCTCTGGTATCAGCATTGCTTTGTGGGTTGGAGAGAAGAGATGCACGCCTTCTACACAGATTCTACATGACCTAGAAGAGTACTATCTAGGCCTCAGTCTCCTAAAGATGACTTAAGGATTCTCAGAAAAAAAAAAAAAACGAAGAGGCAATAGTGACAGGCAAGGCTGACTCATAAGATTAAAATAACACAAATAAAACGTGCCTGGACACAGCAGAGGGAAGGATGTGGCAAGTTTCAATGAAAGGCACTTAAAAAAGGCTTTGTGATGCAAGACAGTAAGAGTTAAAAAAAGAACTACATTCAAGCAGCAAAAAGTACTTTTTAATGGCCAAAAAATCCCCCCCAAAACAATGGCTATCCATAAGGAAAAGACATTAGGTGTGACATGAGGGCAGTTCCCTCGCCTGCCATCTGTGGGATTAGCACTGTAAACCAGTAACCCAGCACAGACCGCCCTGGCTCAGGACATCGGTCTCCAGGATTAGACACCTCCAAGACCAGCCCCTGCGTGGCTTTGAGCACCACCGCTGATACCCCTGAGCACCAGGGACTCTTCAGACAGGTGGAGGCTTCTGCTCCCTAAAGTCATTGAGCTAGCACCTTTCACCAGCATTATTAAAAAAAAAAAAAACACAAAACAAAAAACCCAACAAAAAAGTAATAAATCACCACAGGGAGAAACACCCACAGGTTCCTTCCAAGCAGGGCACAGAGGAAAGAAGTGATATTAGAAAGAAGTGATATTAAGTGTCACAGTTAGGACTGGCCTACATTACCAGAGCTGCAAGGAAAGCGAGGACAAACAGGGTTTATATTCCTGGAACCCCTCGCTATTTCCAGGGCCCCACCAAGCTGCACAGCCAGGAAGGCGGTCAGGCCCCGCCAGATCTGCGGCTATTTAAACTTGACGCCGGCCAGGCCAGGCCAGGCCAACTCGCTTACTAGCACTTACAGTGTGTATATGCCCTAACACTCCCGACACGCTGCGGCGCAGCCCCCGCTCCCCCGCCCAGGCGGCCGGCACCGCGCACGCGCCAGAGCAAGCCGGCTCGTGTCCTTTTAAAGGACACGCCGCTGCCCCGCGGGGCGGAAGTGCTCCATCTCTGTACCGGAAGCGGCCTCACCTGCCAGTATGAGGGTTCTTCCGGGAAGGGCTCGGTCGGCTTGTTTTCGCGTGGCGGCTGGTTTCCGGCGTTCTGGCCTGCTCTGCTCTCGCGTGCCTTTTCCTAGAGGCCTTCCGCTTCCTTCCCCGTCCTGCGCCTTTCTTTACCCTGCGCAGTGAACTCGGTGGACGGGGGGTGTGCTTCAGCAGGGGGCGCGCTGGGAGCGGGGTGTGGCGCTCTGCGCCGCCGACTTCCGCTGCTCTATGGTGAGGCCGTTGGAGCGGCGCTCTAGACCGTTCGGTGCGCTCTCGATGGCTCGGCGGCGCCGGGCCGGGTGGGTGGGCAGCGGCGCGGCGCTGCCCCGCTGAGGAGCCGGCGGGCGGGGCCCTCCGCCATGGAGCCCGAGACTCTGGAGGCGTGCATCAGTGAGTGCGGCCGGGGCCGCCCTGCCCCTCCCGCTGGCACGGCCCGGCCGTGGCGCCCGCAGATCCCGGTCGCCGCTGTCGGCGGGGACGGGTGGCGGGTGGCTGGGGTGAGGGTGCGGGTGTCCGGAGGGCGGGTGGGGGTGCGGGAAGGGGGGCGCTCACGGAGCGGGGGAGCTGGGGAGGGGCTGGGGGTCGTGGTGTAGCGAGGTGTCAGGGCGGGCCCGCCTGCCGGGGCTGCTGGGCCACCGTGAGGGGCGGGTGGCCGCGGGGCCCGCGGGTGAGCCCCCGCAGCGGGCAGGTGTCCCCGCAGTGCCGGGGGGGCAGGGCGGCGGTGGCCAGGTGGTTGGTGCACGGGGCTTCTACAGGAGGGGGCAAGCGGACGGAGCGTGGTTTTCCCTTCGGTGCCATCCTCCGCTGAGGCACCTGGTGGAGTTGGCTGGGACTGAGCTGGAGCAATCTTGTCTGTCACCTCCGCAGGGTGGGAGCCTGGGGAGATTTTTCTCACCGTCCTCTTCTCCCACCTGCAGACAAAGCAACAAACCCCCTGAACAAGGACCTGGACTGGGATGGTATCAATGCTTTCTGTGAGCAGCTCAATAAGGAGCTGGAGGGGTAAGTGCTTCGTCCTTTCCCCAGGCTCCTCCAGGTCACAGGCCTGCGTTAGGATCCCCCCCCCCAGTACAATTCAGTGGGGTTGTCCTGAGAGCTGAACAGGCACAAAGCCCCTCGAAGTGAGGGTGGGTGGGGGATCCTGGTCCGCTAATGGAAAGTTCCCCCAGGGTTTTGAGGCATCTTGGTGTCTCGTCAGTGCCTTAAACTTGCAACATGCTTTTCAACCCTGGATTCCAACATAGAAACACAGGTACCAGGCTTTTCATCAACAACTGGCTAGCTTCTTTTTTTTCCCTCACTCATTCCAGTCCTCCGCTTGCTACCCGACTTCTTGCCCACAAGATCCAATCTCCGCAGGAATGGGAAGCTCTTCAGGCCCTCACGGTAAGGACATCTGCAGGCCAGTAGAACTGGATGGAGGGGGGCCAGAGTGTGGACTTGCTCCAGTTTGACTGGAGGAGCACGGGAAGCTGAATTCCCCCTGAGAATGTGCTGGACACCTGGGTCCTTGGGTAGGAGAGGGGCTGAAGGTGGCTCCACAAGAGAGGAGTGGTGACTAGTAGGAAAGGTTTTGTTCCTAGGAAGGCTTATAGCCTGTTGAAGTTGACAGAAAGCTTTTTGGGTTTTGTTGCGGTGGACTTGGTAGTATTAGGTTAATGGTTGGACTCAATGATCTTAAAGGTCTTCTCAAACCTAAATGATTCTGTGATTCTTAATTGTGTTGTGGCTCCATGCTGCAAAAATCTGGTGACTGTGAGCTCTAAGGGTATCCCTTTCCATGGGCTGTTGAGCCACCTCTGCAAAGACTGACCCCAGAGAGGAAAATCTTCCTGCCTATTTTTGGGGGGTGCTTGGCCACTTGGGAGGGAAAGGGGCTGGCCCTATGCACTGCTCTTAAGGACAGCCATAGGCTCCGTGCCTGGCAAGGGGGGAGCAGGATGGAGCTGGCTCCTGAATCTGTGCTGACCCCATGCTGGGGTTTACCTTGCCCCTCTCCCCAGGTGCTGGAGTCCTGCATGAAGAGTTGTGGCAAACGCTTCCATGATGAGGTGGGCAAGTTCCGCTTCCTCAATGAGCTCATCAAAGTGGTGTCACCCAAGGTAGGTCTTGGCATTGTGCTGGAGGGCACTGGAACCTGGTGGTAGGAAGGCTTTGGGAAGAAGTGGTGGCTGAGCAGAAAGGTTAGACACCCTCTGGGATGTGGGGGAAATAGGACAATGGCAATAGGAGGTCTAGTCCTTGTCCCCTGGTGAGTTTTCTAGTGGGAAGGTGAGCTTTCACCTGTCTGCTAGAGGGTGATCTTGATGCAGCAAGCTGAGGGCCAGCTAGACATGATGCAATCAGCATTTGTGAGACTATTCAGCTCATGTGCGTGCCTGGAGTCACCTTTCTTGCATCTCTGTTGGGCTCTTCCTGTGCTGCATGTGCTCAGGAGCCTCCCCCAGCTCTGACATTGTGACCGTGCCTCTCTGGGGTGTCTCAGCCTGGTTGAGACACTCTGAGGGCAAGCCCAGGCCTCGTTAGCAGTGCTCTGGCAAGTCCATCTGAACCACCAAGCCATTACCAGCTCCTGTGCTGATGCTGCTGTTCCTGCAGCAGAACAAGCTGTGCGTGCTCTCCCATTCAGTTAAGGCAGTTAATGCCAGCCAATATAGAGTTAAGGGAACACAGACTGAATATGACTAAGGAAAGCCTTCATCTGCCAGTCACAGCTTGTGATCTGTGATCATGAATAGCCATGGACAGTGACAGCAGCATCTTAAAGTCCTCTTGCTAGATGCCCTGGAGAGTGTCCGCTACCTTAAGCCACTGGCTTCTGGTGGCACGTGCACTGTTTCTACCACCAGTGGCCTCAGCAGACCCATGGGAGAAGGGTGAAGGGTGATTGTATGGCAGGGAGAGAGTGGTAGTGTGTGATCATCTCACCACTGGGTGCTGGTCATCTGGGGAACACCTAGCTCTAAAGGATGCCAGGCACATGTAGAGTGGAGAGTGCCCTTGAGAGAGAGGGCGGGGTCCCGCCCCACCGGGACCGTCCCACGGCCCTTTCCCCTCCCAGCCCTGCTGTCCCCTCATTCCTGAAGGGCTGCCTTGCTGAGCAGCTTCTGTTAGCAGTAGCCTTTCCTTCACTAGGCAACAGACCTGCCTGAGCCTTCCCACCTGTTCCTGCATGTTGCTGAGGGGCTGCTGGTGCAGCATTTCTCCCACCTCTTGTGCTTCCTGTGGAGGAAACCAAGCACAGCATAGGACATGTTGCAAGGGCCTCGTGAGCCTTCCTGCTTGCTTCCTCTTTCCTCCTCTTTGTGCCGTTGGGAACTGTCTCACTTCTTCTGGGGGAGGGGAGGAGAGGAACAGGCCAACAGGCTTGCAACGGCTCAGATCAGCTTCAAGGTGCCTCTTCTCTTCATCTAGTATCTTGGAAGCCGGACACCAGAAAAAGTGAAGTCAAAGATCCTGGAGCTGATGTACAGCTGGACGTTGGGGCTGCCTCATGAGGTGAAGATCTCGGAAGCCTACCAGATGCTGAAGAAACAAGGTGAGAGGCAGAGGTTTGAAAGGGGATGGTGCGCTCTCCCTCATTTTTTATCTGGGCAGAATCTGAAACAGATTCTCCCTTTCCTGTGCCCAGACCCAGCACATCCATCAGTCTAGCTCAGCACCAGGGGTTGGTGAAGGAGAGGCTGCCCAGGGGCTCCTAGCTGGGAAGAGAGAGTTGCTGGTGGTCTGAGTTGCTTTATGGGTTGGAGGGAACATCTGCGTGCCCCTACAGGAGATGGGACACTGGAGAGGTCTGGGGATGAAGGGCTGCAAATGCTTTGGCAGTTGATGCTGGGTTTTTCTAAAAGAGGACATTGATGGGGAGTAGAGGGCAGTCCTGGATCTTGGGTAGTGGGAGCAAACCCACGCATCCTCAGTCACAGCTGCGTTTGGTGGGCCATTAGGGAAGAAAAGACCTAGGTGGCAGTGCCATCCCCCAGTGGGTGAGTGTCCTCCTGACCTCTCCATTGGTGTCTGTCTGCTGCAGGGATTGTGAAGTGTGACCCAAAGCTGCCTGATGACACTCCTTTTCCACCACCTCCCCCTCGGCCCAAGAACATAATCTTTGATGATGAAGAGAAATCCAAGGTAAGGGCTCTGTGCAAGGAGAAGGACAGCAGGCAACATCTTCCCTGCTTCAGGATCTGCTGTCCCCCTGAGGTGGAGGTCCAGAAAGAGTCAAGGCCCCTGCTCCACATGCTGTCCTTCAGAAAATGCACCACAGGAATGCTGAGGGCCTGCTCCAAAATCACGACAAAGGGAAGTGCCAGAGATGGGGCATGTGATGGGTCTGTTTGACCTTTGGAGTGCTTGCTTAGCTGCAGGATGGTGAAGCACTGACATTAGCCAGCAGGCTGTGGGAGGTTACTGCTGTGCATTCTCCAGGCTTCTGAGTTATCTGGCCAAGAGGGTTAAATCTCAGCCCCAGATGCTGCTGCTGTCTCTTCCCCACCACCACCACTGCAATCTGCTTATCGCCCAGCCACTTATACCCTCCCGGACCCATCCTATATTGCCTTTCCGTCAGAATTGTGTCACCACTCAGACAAACCTCTGCATTATCAGTGCTGATATATTTAAGCAGGAATTAGGCTCCTCTGGGTCTAGTTCTGCAGTAGAGGTGTGGTGCTGGTTTGCTACAGGGCCTATATTTTGCATCTGTGGGTCACAGTGTGCAAATGAGGATTTGTAGGTGGCCAGTTCACTGACTGCAGAGGGGGAGAGAAAGTGAGAGCTCTTCCTCTTCACCAGCTGCACCTGTGAAGAGGTCTGAGTAGGAATCCATTACATTCCCATGGCAATTCCTGCATAAACCAGGCTTTGTCTCTTTCTCAGTACTATGCTGCTGTGCTCCAGGGTCTCCATGATGTGTATTGGGCGCGCAGGAGCAGGTTTTGAATGCAGGGGATCTTCAGGGAAAGACCTGTCTTACATAACCAGAACCACAATGGGAAAAGGAAGACCAGTTGTACTTCTCTCCCTGGCCTCTGGTAGCCCACAAGGGGCTTTCAAATAACGGGCATTGTCTGCTGCCTCTGACACATATGAGTTTGGGGCAAGGACAATTACTGGCTCTAGTGTTGCAAGAATGACTGTGGCTGCCACCCCTCAGCCTGGGCTCAGAGATGCCCTCTCTTTTGCAGATACTGGCTCGTCTCCTGAAAAGTTCCCATCCTGAGGACCTCCGGGCTGCCAACAAGCTCATCAAGGAGATGGTTCAGGAGGTGTGACTGGGGAAAAGAGAGGCTGGGGGGTCATGGTCTGGGTGGCAATGGTTGGCACCGAGGGAGCAGTGTCTCTCTGTCCTCCTGCAGACATACAGAGCTTCTGCCCAGAATTTTGCAGCAGCAGCTGCTAAAGAGTCTGTGTGATTTCTGCCATCCCTTGGCTACTTGGAGGAATGGCTTTGGGTGCTTTCTGTGGCCCAAGCCCTGCTGCAGCATTAGATCTGTGGCAATTCCATCCCTGTTTGGCAAGTGCCAGCCCAGAGGTGATCTGGACTTTTCCACTGGAGTGGGAGCTGTTTTGAGGGCAGCATTGCTATGCCATAGTCCAGGGAGTTGGTGTATTGGCTAGTCCAGCCTTCCTCCTCTCCAAGCTGCAGACAAGAGCAAGGGCATCCTCCCCCATGTGCTTCCGTTCCAGGACCAGAAGCGCATGGAGAAGATCTCCAAGAGGGTGAATGCCATTGAGGAGGTGAACAACAATGTGAAGCTGCTGACAGAGATGGTGACAAACTACAGCAAGGGGGAGACAATGGAAAGCAATGAGGACCTAATGAAGGTAAGGAAAGGCCATCCCAGCATCCTCCCTGGGCTTACCAGAGATGGGTGACCCTTATCCCCCAAGTTCCTCCTGCCAGTTTTGTACCTCCAGCTGAGCATCCCGGTGCTTGCCTCGGCACCCCTTTCCTCTCTCCCCCAGGAGCTGTATCAGCGCTGTGAGCGTATGAGGCCCATGCTCTTCCGGCTCGCCAGTGACACAGAAGACAATGATGAAGCTCTGGGTAAGTGTATCTGGCCTTTCCCATTCTGTCTCCTTCCATCTTCGTGGGCTGCCCATGGCGCGGCATCTGTCAGCAACTGTTGCTCTGTTTTGGGTGGCCGTTCACTGTAGGTTAGTTTATGGCTTGGCCCTAAGTGGGGACACGTGGCAGCAACCAGCAGCGTTACAGGCTTCCTCCGCTTCATTGTAGTAATGATGCTTGAGCTTGTCCTGCTGAAACTGCCATGGAGGTATCAGCATACCCTGGTGCAGTCTGCAGCAACAACTGCAGAAACACCATCTGCAGTAGGCTGTTAACAGCTCCCTGGGCCTTGGTTTGAAGGAGTAAACAGAGTTGGGTTATAAAAGTCACTTTCTTTGTTTCTTCGCAGTTTTCAAACTTAACTTCCTACCTGTTCCATTTCAGCGGAGATCCTGCAAGCCAATGACAATCTGACACAGGTGATCAATCTCTACAAGCAGCTTGTAAGGGGAGAAGAGATCAATGGGGAGACGGTGGCTGGTCCCCTTCGAGGTGAGACTTGGGGAATGGGGACAGGAAGGTCAAGCAGAGGGGACCGTATTGCTGGTTTCCTGTAATGTAAGACGAGACGGAGAGATGTGGAAAGGTGAAAATTGCAGGTCAGAGTGGAGCTGGTGAGATGAAGAAGTGGCTTGTGGAAATGACTGATGTGTGAAGAGAGGGAATTGGAGGGGGGAGCAGAGGGGGAGTTTCCTCTCCCAGGTGGGAGAAAGGAGGGGAACTGGCCTCAGCACACTGGATAAGGACTGGATAAGGTGTCTTAGCTTGTTCCTTTGCAGGCAGCACCTCAGCGCTTCTGGATCTGTCAGGCCTGGATCTTCCAGCAACAGGCCCTTCCTACCCAGCCTTGCCCACCCTTTCAGGTGGCTCAGCAGTCCCTGTGCCTGACCAAGCTGGCTCTGTCTCCTTGCTGGATGATGAACTCATGTCTTTAGGTGAGAAATTCAGAGCAAAAGCTCTTTATTCTCTCCTTGACTCTGGACAGTCTGCATGGATGGTTCTCCTTGTGGCAGGAACTTGAATAAGGGGGAGCTCTGGGAGAGGTGAATAATGAAAGACCAAGAAATGTCCTTCATTTAGTGTGATGGAGAAGGAGGGGAGGACCTTGCTATGATTCTGAACTTCAGTACGGTGGTGTTTTCCAGGCTGGTCAGAGACAGCCTGCAGGGATGTGGCCTCTGATTTGCTGTGGGAAAACTGACCTGGCAAGTAAATCAGGAGTGATGCAATGGCCATCCCCTGATAGGATCACAAGGGTGGATCGCCCCCAGCATCTCATGTTTACTCCTTGCAGTTGAAGTCGTGAGCTGACAACAGATGCATGGGACTTCCAAAACTGTTCACTTGGAAATCTTGTGAGGTGTGAACCCTAGAAGGCTCTAGAGTCCTGCTTTTCCCAACAAAGTGTTTGTTTCCTAAGATGGGTGCTTTTGGGTACAGCAGCATGAAGTAGACGATGTGGTCAGTCAGGCTTGTCAGCCCAGTAGTATTCACTTCTCTGCCAATTGCAGTGAGAACTAGACTGTAAATGAGGGTCTCGGGGCAGAAAAAACACTGTCACCCTTCTGGCTCTCCCCCGTGCAAGAACGGGGACCAGAGACAGAGACCACATTGGTGGTTCTGTCCTGCTGCTTCTGTGTCTCACTCAGGCCCCATTTAATGCTCTTACCCACTTGGTAGCTAGGCTTCATGTTTGGTTTTACCCCCGGCAGGCCTAAATGACCCACCACCGCATCCTACCCAGGCTGGTGACAGCAGTGGCTGGAACAGCTTCCAGGTAACATGCTGGGAGCCAGGGCAGAGGGTGGGAAGGGTGGTTAGAACAACAAATGGAGTAGGTGGGGGCACGTCCCACATCTGAGAGTTGGTGCTGATAACGCAACCCTGCTTGGGGGGCTCTCCTGTGCACTCTTTTTACAGTCATCAGATAGCAACGAGCTCAGTCTCACCCCTATCGTGGCGACACCACCAGTCAAAACAGATGCTGGTGCGTCCTCCCCCAAACCTCCTTTCACCAGTGGCCTGGATGACCTGGACCTCCTGGGCAAGACTCTGCTGCAACAGTCTTTGCCTCCAGAGTCTCAACAAGTGCGATGGTAAGCAGGGGTAGTGCAGTCTCACATCTCTCCCCATTATTTCCATTTTGGGGGTGCTGGACACGACATTTCAGTGCCCTGTTCTGCTCCTTGCCCTCTCTCTCCCTACAGGGAGAAGCAGCAGCCACCCCCCCGGCTCACCCTGAGGGATCTCCAGAACAGGAGCAGCTCTGGCACTACGGCCCACAATCCCAGCACTCTGCCCATGCTCCAGAGTGTTTCTCCGAACCCTACACTGCCCCTGACCTCAGAGCTGTCTGCTCCTGCTACGCTTCCAAAAGCTGCTACCACACCAACAGGAAGTACTGCAGTCCCACCACGGCCTCCTGCCACCACACTGCCCCAGGAGATCTTGCTGGCCAACATCACTGTGCCTCTGGAGTCAATCAAACCCAGTGAGCTGGGGCAACAGAGGGGGGCAAGCTTAGGGGGAACAAATTGTGCACATGGAAGGGAAGAATGTGAGGAAACTTCTTGCCTGTTGCATTTTGTGAAGGTTGAGGAGGAGTGGTGTCTGTCACTCCCATGGAGTTTGGGTGATGGGGAAATGTTACTACAGGGCCAGTTCCCTCCTGGTTGACTGCTGCCTGTCCCTGCCTTTCCCACAGGCAGCATCCTCCCTGTGACAGTGTATGATCAGCATGGCTTCCGTGTCCTCTTCCACTTTGCTAAGGATGCCCTGCCGGAGAGGCCTGATGTGCTTGTGGTGGTGATTTCTATGCTTAGCACAGCCCCGCAGCCCATCCGCAACATTGTCTTTCAGTCTGCCGTCCCCAAGGTAAGGCAACGGCTGGGTCTTGAGGTCCACAGATTGGGCCAAAGTGTGATTCTACTTTTGCAGGAAAGGCAGGGTGGTGGGTTCAAACAGCTCTGTGGGGCTGAGAGTGAGTTATGTTGCCTTCAGATTAGCAGGAACCAGCATGTTGATTTTCTTTTTGACTAGACAATGGAAGCTCCCTAAATACGGGAGCAGGGCCTCTGGCTGCCAAGTCCCTCTCAGGAATGTGAGATTCTCTTTTTCTCTCTCTAGGTGATGAAGGTGAAGCTACAGCCTCCCTCAGGCACGGAGCTGCCGGCATTCAACCCCATTGTCCACCCCAGTGCCATCACACAAGTCCTGCTGCTTGCTAACCCACAGAAGGTAATAACACCGTCCTTGGGGCGTGAGGAGAGGCTGGTCTTACTGCTTGGGCAAAGCCTGCCTACCCTGTCCTGTTCCCTCTGCTGTCTGCAGCTTCTGAGAGACCTGAATGCTTTGTGCCTCATACCCTTCTTCCCTTCTCTTCTGACTGCTTATCCTTTCTCCCCCATGTCCAGGAGAAAGTGAGGCTACGGTACAAGCTGACCTTCACCATGGGAGAGCAAACCTACAATGAAATGGGGGATGTGGACCAGTTCCCCCCGCCAGAGTCCTGGGGAAACCTCTAGGGCTGCACATGGCAGGCACTACTTTGCAGAGTCCTTGAGAAGCCAGCCCTGTGGGGCTGGAGCAGCCTGAGGAGATGGGGAGGGGGGGGGGGGGGTGCACTGCTCACACTCCATCCTCCAGATGGCTGGGCAAGGGCCAGAGGGAGCATGCCTCAAGGAGGAGAGCAGAGACACCAGGAGATGTTCATCCAACAAGACTACTAGGAGTGGAGTGGAAAGCTTTGTGTGGGTGAACAGTTGCCTTCCCTGCTCTTCCCAAAGGCAACACTCCCTCCCGACCTGTCCAGCTTCTCTTCTAACCCTGCTTTCCCCCTCTAGGTGCAGTGGGGAACAAGGATGGGGAGCTTTAACAGCCTCAGCCTGGGGCAAGGCCTAACAAAGGAAGATCCTTTTCCTTGACTGTCCCCTCTATGCTTCCCAGCCCTTCAGCTGCTTTGCGCTCGGTGTGCTCCCTCTTGTTCCCCTCCGCTCTTTGGAGTTGGGCCTCAGCCACTCCCTGTCTGGTCAGAGCACACTGGAGCTGCTGTGGAACAAGGCTGGACAGAGACTAGGTGTCTCTCCAGTACCGGAGAGCAGGCAGCTGTCCTTGCTTTGGAGGGGTCAGTGGGAGGCATCTTCCTATATCTTCCTCCTTCCCGCTGCTTACAGAACTGTTGGTGGGAGGTGGGCCCTGGGCTGGGACCCCAGGGGCTGGGAAGTGCTTGCTCTGTGCCTTCCCAGCCCCTTCGGCAGGAGCTCCTGGGCACTGAGCCTCTGCAGCAAGGAAGCCCACACCCTTCCCAGACACTTCATCTGCCACAGCAAGCTTTGGGGGCTCTGTCAGACTTTGTCCCGTGTGCCAGCCCTGAGGGGCGTGCTGTGGTGAGGTGAGTCGCCACACAGCCTCCTTGCCAGACAGGGAGAGGAAGCAGCACGTTGTCTTCCTCTGCCCTGGCTGGGCTGGAGAGCTTGGTGTGGCACGGGGCTTTCTCAGCTCTTCAGTGTCTTCTCGGGGTGAGGTAGGTGATGGGCTGGGGGTTGGCGAGAGACTGGAGCCCAGCCCATCACCAGGGGACAGCGCTAAGCTTGGCATTGGGATCCCAGGTCTGCAAGGGGGGGGTGGGGGGTGCGGGTGGGCGTACAGCTGTGCCTTGCACACCCTTGCCCGCAGCCGTGGGCAGGCCTGGCTCCCTGCGGTGAGGAGAGGGCTTGCCCCAGCCACCTGATCACTGTGACACAAGAGCAGGGATCTGCAGGCACGGAAGAGACCAGGGGTGGCATGTCCCAAGCACTCCCCATCCCAACAGGACTCATGACCGCAGGAGGTGCTTCCCATCCCTAAGCTGGTTTTAAGAGGGCTTGATCTTAAAAGCAGGGGCAAGCTGTGCCCTGCATTGGCTTGCCAGAGGTACAAGGAGGCCTGTGAAAGATGGAGGTGAGCAGGGTGTCTCGCACTCTTGGCTTGGGGACAGCAAAGGTGAGGTGTCTTGGAGCTGGGCACAGCACGTGGTAGGAGGAGAGGGGGAAGCAAGGTCTTTATGCTGGGGTTCTGCTGTGTCTTACTTCCCTTTCTGGTCTCTTTTCAGGGTTTTGTATGGGTTTTTTCTTTGCAGATCTTGTTTGGTTCTTGAACAGACTTGTATATATTTTCAGTGCAAAATTCTGTAAATGGAAGAAAACAAACAAACAAAAAGATTTAAAATTAAACGCCCGGTGCGAAGAATCTGCTGTATTTATGGGAAATAAAGAATTCTTTACTGATCCTGGCCCTCTGATTTTGACCCAAGGCATGCATTTTCCCCTTGCCTTTCCTGACCCCTAAGGAGCTCTTTCCACCCTGCAAGGGGCTGTTTGCAGCTCAGATCCTGCCCCTGTAATCATCCCCCGGTCACCTGGGCCCTTGTCACTATGATTTCCCCACTCCCATGAGCAGGGAGAGGGGATGGTGGAAGTCCCCCAGCTGGTCTCAATTCCTGTTTTGAGAGCAGAGTCACTTGCAGACTGCAAGCTGGGTGCTGCCTGCTTTCCTCCCTCCCCAGGGAAAGGCAGTGGGCAGGGGCTGGTGCCCAGCAGCCCCCGAGGAGCAGGGCTTGAGCTCGTGCCTATGCTCCACATGACTGTTTGCAGCTTCACTGCTGCCTGTGGTGGGACTTCCTCCCCTTCCCCAGGGCTGCCTCTCAGAAGTGGCCCTGTGGGGCAGTTTTATGGGAGGGGTGCAAAAAGGGGGATCTGCTCTGGCAAGCAACAGCCTGGGGCTGGGAGCAAGTCTCCCGACATTGCACGGGAGGAAAAACACCACGGCTTGGCCACCACCTGATGCAGCCAGCAAGGATCTGGAGGGGGAGGCTCTTCTGCATCTTTGCAATAGGTGCTTGAAGCCTTTGCCTGCTTTCGGTGACCACAGTGCCTGTTAGGAGCATCCCCAGGGTTCGTGACTGGGGGGATCAGGTGTATTTGGCCACAGGTTTAGAGCAACCTGGTGTTTTGGGCAGGGGGGGCAGTGCTCCTTCACCCAGTCCCCACTTGAAAACAGCTGCCAGCGCCGCTTTGCTACACACTCACTGGAGATTTGCCCCCCACCAAGGAGCAGAGCCCAGCAGCCCCCATATTATTGCTCCTTAGGCTTTGGGGCACAGGTGGTGTGGCCTTTCCAACTCCTTTTCCTTTGCAGCTTGTCTCATCTGCCCACAAGCTGACTGCTTCCCATTTGAGCTCGGGTGCTAGTTCCTTTGCCAGCCGTGTAACCTGACCGACTGCAACCTCTGATCTTTCTTAGTGCGGAAGGAGGAAAGTCCCAGCTGCAGGTAGCCAGAAATAAGGCGAGGTTTACACCTCACAAAGCCAGAAGCAATGGTGGTGATGATGTGAGGGGGATGTTCTTAGACAAAACAAAAAAAGCTGAGCCCTTGTGCAGCTCTGCAGTGAGCAGGCAGCACCTGAGCCTGGGAACCGGGAGTTTGTGGTCCCCGTGCAACTGTGTGCAACCGCTGCTGCTGCTGTGCATTTGGCCCAGCCACCCTGCTCAGAGCAGCTCTGCCAGCGGTGAGGGTGCAGGGTGGAAGGGGGTGTCCCCAGGGCTTTGCAATGGCTCTGGAGACCCTCTGCAATGGCAGGGAAGGAAAGAGGGTGAGGGGCACGGAAGGGATTGGAGGGGTGGCTTTGCTGCTCATCCTCCCGCTTTTGTCACGACCAGGGGGATATGTCGCAAGGGGAAGACAACAGAGCTACATCTGCAAGCGTGGAGAGGTGCTCGAGGGGCACTGGCAGTGTTTGGGTGACCAGACAGGGCAGAGTACACCCAGGTACCCCCTGTGGTACGCCACATCAGGCACCCCGTATGCACTGCACAGCTAGCTGGTGTGGCTGTGGGCTGCCCTGCAGAGCAGCTAGTGGTGGGCAAGGCAAGGCTGGGGGGAAAAACCACCCCAGCTGAGACAGAGAGCAAGAAACAGCGTGGGCCCTTTGCTCGGGCTCGGCAGCAGCGTGTGCTTGTCCTGCCTTGTTACGTGTTTGCTGTAATATTTCCCCTTTAAGGCTGGGCTGAAGTTATTTATACTTGTGGGGTGGTGACAGGAACACAGAGCGGAGTAGGAGCCCTGAACTGCTCTTACCTGATCTGCGGTGGAGGGGCAGACAGAGAAGGAAGGAAACTCAGAAAAAGAGAGGGAGCAAGAGAAGGGAGTCGAAGGGAGGGAAAAAGAAAACAGGGAGAGCATCCCTGGGGAGAGACAAGGGAGAGAACCAGCTGGGGAAACAGAAACGGGGGAACAAGGGAAGGAGAAAGGAGAGGAGGAAGGAGGAAGAGATCCTCAGGGAAAAGCAAGAGGCACAGTGGCTCCGGGGAGCCGAGGGGCTGCCAGTATCCAATGCCAAGCATTGCCAAGGGGTGCTGAGCGGGTACAGCTGAGAAGAGCAGCTCTCGTGGACTCTTCCCGGCTCTCAAGATGATGAAAAGGCAGATTAACTGGATGCGGCAGCAACTGTCCCATCCCAATGTCACCAGCCGGTAAGAACTTCTCCACTACCTGTACCGGAGGGCTGGGAGGGAGTGGGGTGCAAGTCCTGGAGGGCTTGCACTGGGGCTGGACTGACCTCCCAGGGCCAGGGGCCAGGGGAAAGGAGGGAATGGCCCCAGGTTTGGAGCATCTTCAGCATAAGCTAGGGGACTGTGGCTTCCTGGCACCCCCAGAGCAGTGGGGAGGTTGCACTGGTGCTGCCCAGCAGTGATGTGATCCCCAAGCCCAGCTACCTCTCCCAGGGTCCACAGATGCTGCATCCACTTGGAAACAGGCCTTTCCCAAGCCTGGCTTCCCCAGGATGTGAGGGCAATGGGGAGGGACCTTCCAGCCACATGCCTTTGGCTGTGCGGGGACCAGGAGGATGTTAGGAACTGGGATTTTCCCTCCCTGCTGAGCCTCAGGTGCCCCACAGAAGACAAATGCCCTGCACAGCTCTAGCTAGCCCAGCAGCACAGGTGTCCTGGGGTGCCCTTCAAGGAGAGGATTAGGGATCCTCAGAGGACCCGTGGAGGACTTACAGCTTCACACAAACCCCTCTGGCCTCATCCTACCTCCACCACTTCCTTATTTTTCTCTTTGGGTTTCCAAAGCTCTGCCCTTGCAAAACTCAGAACTGAAATTACAGGGCTGAGCCCTCCCTTCCCAACCTCCTTATTCCTGCTTTCCTACAGCCACCTCTGCATTCCCCAGCACTGGGAGGCTGAGCGGGAACAACCGTCTTCCCTGGACCACTGAGGTCCTTTAGCCAGCTGAGCAGACTGGCCACAGGGAAGTAGCTCCTACATCCTGGTGGCCTCCTGCTCATCTCGCATTCCCTGAAGGGGACCATGATCCCCTTTCCCATCCATCCTCACTCAAGACATCTCATCTCCATGCTAGATGCCCCGTTGGGCAGACAGGAGGTCTGAAGTAGTTTGTGCAGTCCAAGAGCAAGCTCTTCACCCGCTGCAGAGCCTCCCCTCTGCAGGCTGAGATCTCATGTGATTTTGCTTGCATTCAACCAAGCCGCCCCCGTTTCCTGCAGCTCTGTGGCTGCGTCCCACATCGGCTCTGGCTGGTGGTGAAAAGAGAGAAACATACAGCAGCAGAGGGAAAGAAAACAGGGTTCCCAGAGCATAGCAACAGCAGCAGGCCATGCAGCAAGGTTTCCTCTACAGGAGGCACCAGGGAGGTTTGGTGGCGATGGCAGCTGATGGGTTTTGAATTTGGTTATGAGCAGAATTCACTGCAAACCAGAAGTTTCCTGTGCCAGATTCGCTCCTAATACCTGGTGCAAAACCAAGCAGAGAGCTGATTTCATGTAGGCACTTCTGGAGGGGCTGGTGTTGGTCTCAGTCCCCAGCTTGACCACAAAGGTATCCTTCCTCTGACACTGTGGCCCCACAGCTGGTGTCTACTTTGGCCTGCAAAGGCACATGCTGGGCCCCAGCAGCACTGCCATGGATTAGCCTTCAGGGGAGAGGTGGGAAGACCAGTAGGAGGCTTCACCAGCAAACATCCCACCCCTGCTGTGGCCCTGCTAGGCAGCCTGTCTCCAAGAAACAGGCCACATCTGGACGTTTTGACTTCTGAACTAGAAGCCCTGTCTGATGGGGTGTCCACCAGCCAGAAAAGCTGGCTGCCTTGCCCTGCCCCAGCTGTTCCCGTACCCCTGGGCTCATTCTGCTGATACCTTTGTGTGTGATGGTCTGGGCCATAGCCAGTGTCTCCTGCTCCTAGGAGCCCAAAGAGTGGCAGGTGAGACAAATAAGGACCTGCGTTCCCAAGGAGGCTGGGTGCAGGTCACCTCTATCTGCATCTGCTGATGGGTCTTTCTCCTTCCTTCACAGAGCCCAAGAAGCAACCGAGCTCCTGCCAGAAGATTTGCTGCAGGTGAGGTGCAGGCTGGGCCGGCAGGCGTGTGCCTGCTTGTGCCCGGGTGTGGGAACCTGCCCCGTTCCTGCCTGCGATTTTCTCTGCCAGCATGTCCAAGTCATGGGGCTGGGATCTGCCTGTGTGCCAGAGGGCAACTCCAGGACCACGGTGTTAAGGGAATGGCAGGCTCCTACCACAGGAAAGGGCTTCCCCAGCTGCTTACAGAGGGATGAATCCTGACCAGATCTGTGCTTCCTTTTCCCTGGACCGGGGATGCTCTGGGCTGCAGCAAGATGCTGGGTGGGCCACCCATGCCCAGATTTGGGTGGTGGGGAGATGGCTTCAGGTGCTCACAGTTGGCAAATGGGCTTCCTCTGTCCCACCTTTCTGCCCCCAGATTGAGCAGAGGATCGAGCCAGCCAAGCGAGCAGCTCACAGTGTGTCCAAGAGGCTCCAAGCCTGCCTGCAGGGGCAATGCGGCTCCGAGATGGACAAGCGAGTGGTGAGTAGACTCCTCCCACCACAGCCAACACCCAGCTCTGTTCCCTGCCAGCAAAGGGGATGCCAGGCACCTGCTTTGCAGGTTTTGCTGAAGGGTGGCCCAAAGCTGTGTCCAGCCTAGCTATCTCCAGCACTGGCCACCAGCATGTGCCTGTGTCTCCACAGAACAGGGCGACCCTCCCAACCAGCACTAACTTGAGACACTCCAGAAACAGAGACAGTGTCTTTACGTTGAATAACTCTCCACAGCCCTGTTGTCCATGCCCCTTCCCAAAGCCCTGTGAACCTCTGGCACCCACAGTGCCCTGTGGTGAGGAACACCGCAGTGCAGCCAGGCACAGTGGTGCCACCACTTCCTCCTCCTCAGTTTGAACCTGCCACCATCTTGCTGGCAGGTGCTCACCAGCCCTTGTCTGGGAAGAAACAGTAGATCCCTCAGCACTTTCCTTAGCCTCCCCATGGTTCTGTGGGCTCCACTCTTCTCAGCAACCTGACAGGGCCCAGCCTGGCTTCATTATTCTCAGTGATTAAACTGCTCCATACATTTGAAGCTATGGCAGGCCTGGGCTTGGTGAGGACCTCCATCGGTATCACAGTCCTCCACAGAGGACTATTTTAGAGAAGAGTGAAGGTTTTCTAACCAACTATGGAGCCCTGGTGCTTTGTTTAGCTAACTGGATCCTGCCTTCGGCTGAAGGGACATCCAAAGGGCCCTTCCTCGGGCGCCAGGACCAATGGAGCTGGGTGGGCCAGGGGAAGATGTGGGGACCCAGAGCAGGGTTTGGCCACTCGCTTTTGTGGCATGCTTAATGGGGAGGGAGCTGCCACACACCAGCTCACCATCTCTTTCCCAAATCCTTGGCTCTGTACAGAAGAAGCTGCCCTTGATGGCTCTGTCCATGACGATGGCTGAGAGCTTCAAGGAACTGGACACTGAGTCCAGCCTCGGGTAAGTGCCAGTGGGAGAAAGTGCCAGAGACAACCCCAAAAGATACCAGACCCTGGCAGTGCCACTGTCTTGGCTCAGGGGCTCCCACAGCCAAGCTGAGCTATCAAACCCTGTGCTCAGAGCAAATGCTGGTGTTGGAGTGGGAGAGGGGACAGCCAGCACCTTCAGCCTCCAATTGCTGAGGAGGGCAGGGGCTGGCTTAGGGTCCCACGTGGGTTCGGTGGAGGGTGTTGGATCAGAGAGTGGCATGGCTCCAGCCTGCAGTCATTACATCTCTGTCCCCATGCAGGAAAGCCCTGGAGATGGGCTGCTGCATACAGAGCTCGCTGGCCAAAATCCTGGCCGAGTTCGAGATCGCCCTGGAGCACAACATCCTGCAGCCGCTCAACAAGCTCAGCGAGGTAGCCCTGGCTGCCCTTCTAGCTCTTCTCTCCCATCCCACCACCCCCCTCCCACATCCCCAAGCCTCCCCTGCTCACTCTGCCCCCTCTCTCCCCTAGGAGGAGCTTCCTATCATCCTGAAGCGCAAGAAGGCCCTCCAGAAGTTGATTTCTGACTGGAATGCAATCAAGAGTCGGTATGGGGCACACTGTGAATAGGGGACCAGCGCATACAGGGCACAGCCCCCAGCCAGGCTGTGGGTGAGAGGAAGATGACTGCCCTAGGGAGTAAATTTCCAAGGGCTGGAGGTGAAGCTGAAGAGGCAACAGCTTTTTGGGAGCGCCCAGCCAGCCCCTTTCTGCAGGTGCATCCTGCTCTGGGCTGAGCTGCTGGCTCCACGGCACAGGACAGAAGGGCAGTGCCATTGCCAAAGTCAGAAAAGTGCCCTGGCACTGCTTGGTACCACTGAGATTGCCCCACTCCAACTCTTGCAGGGTAGCCCGTGCTGTGCCATGTTTCTCTGAGAGATTGGAGGAGCCATGGATCACTGATGGCTTGTTTCCACACTGTCCTCCCTTTGGCTGGAGGGAAGACAGGAGGGGACATCTCAGGAACAGGGCTTGGGAAGGGTCCTACTGACCCCAGGTGTTTCAGTCAGCCCTGCTGGGTGCCTCCCAACTTGACCAAGTCACACCCCTTGGTGCGGCAGTGTCTCCTGAGTGAAGGAACTGAGAGGCACTGACCTAGGAAAACCACCACAGGGCAGTACTGGGATTTGCTGTCCCCCTCATGACCCCCATACCCCTTCTGCACACCCGTCCCATCCCACACCCCTGACACTGAGACTGTGGGCTGTGTCTCTTCTCCCCTTCCAAAGGCTGAACCAAGCTGCCAAGAGCTCCAGTAACAGCGCTGGCACTGGTGCTGGCCCAGGAACATCTGCTGCTGCCAACAAACTGGAGATCTTGAAGGAAGAGGAGGAGGAGGTGAAGAGGAAGGTGGAGCAGTGCAAGGTAAGAACACTCCCTCCCTCCTCCAGGGCAGCTCCAAGGCTGCAGACCTGCCCCCCTGCACTGGCCCTGTCTGAGGCGACCCCAGCCTGAGATGGATGCAGCCAACTGGCACATCCCGCCCTCTGCAAGCAAACTGGTCCCTCAAGGAGCAGAAGTAGGGAGATGCCCCGAGCCCGGGGAAGAAGAAAAGGATTCAAAGCATAAGTTGCTGCAGAGAGGAGGCTCCAGGGGCTAGAGCTTAGGGGATCCCCTCAGGCTGGGAGCCAGCCAAGCTGGGGTCTGTGCTGGGTGGCAGGGGACTTTTGCATCAACTTTTTCCACTTCTGCCCTGTTTCTCTGAAAAGCTCAGTGCCTTGTCTGGGAGAGCCCATGGGCTCACCAGAGCTGGAGGTGCAGGGACCTCTGAGCCACTTGTGCCAGGACCCTGATCGTAGAGCGGGTTGCTGCCGCTACCCAAACGCAAGTGATGGGGGCAAGAAGGAATCCCCCCATGGTCCCAGCCTGCCTCCTCACTGCACCCAGAGACCCTGTCTGGATGACTCAGCCTGGACAAGGGGGCTTCATGAAGGTGTCCCTTATTCCTCGGGTGCCAGGGAGGGGGTGGAAGATTGCTCTTCTCTGTGACTCCCCAGGACGAGTACATGGCTGACCTCTACCACTTCTCCACCAAAGAGGACAGCTACGCCAGCTACTTCATCAAAGTAAGTCTCCTCTCACACTCCTCGTCGGTGTGTGAATGTCTCCTGGGGTATGTCTGAGCCCAGCCTCATCCCCATCTGCACCAAGCCCTCTGCCCAGAGAAAGGGCCAGCCCCAAGCACCAGCAGATGCCTAAAGCCAGCCTTGCTCCATGTATTGCAGGTTAATGCCACCACTAGAACCAGCTGCAGAGCAGCTCCTTCTGATGATCCCTCCTCTCCAATTTGCCCTCTACCCCTCACTACAGACATGGTCCCACAGACCCCAGGGGAGTTCCCCTTGCAGTTACCCCTTCGCCCTGTCTGTGTGTGGGTACAATGTCCTGGGTGTGAGGCTCCCCATGTCTCTGAGAGGGGCTGGTGCCAAACTGAGTGCTGTTTCCATGCCCCCTGTCTGACAGCTGCTGGAAATCCAAGCCCAGTACCACCGACAGTCCCTGGAATCTCTGGACTCAGCTCTGGCAGAGCTGAAGGAAATCCACAGCCAGACAGGTACCCATTGGCTCTCCATGCAGCCCAGGGAGGGCTGCAGTCGAGCCTGGGGGATGCAAGTGTGGCTGGCAAGGCTGGGAAAGGCAGGTTTTCCCTCCCTGCGCCTGCTGCTGCCTCCCATGTTGCACTGGTGGGTTGGGGACTGCAGGTGGGCTGTCTGCCCTGTTTCTGTCTCCACCCAGCCAGGCTCAGCCCAGATCAAGATATCACTGTGGCTAGATGCCAGATGTCCCTGGCTCCTGCTGTCCCTCCCAACATTCACCTCCCTCTTCCAGAGCCCTCCTTTGCTGCAGACACCCCTATGGCGGGGTACTATGGCGTGCCCCTAGAGATGCACCTCAAGAGCTTGGGCCGGGAGATCGCGCTGCCCATTGAAGCCTGTGTCATGATGCTGCTGGCCTCTGGCATGAGGGAGGAGGTAGGCAGTGCCCTTGACACCCCCACTACCCACTCCCCCAAAATGCAGCCCCCCATTTCCCTCTCTGCCCTATCCCCAGGGACTCTTCCGGCTGGCAGCGGGCGCCTCAGTGCTGAGGAAGCTGAAGAGCAGCTTGGCCAGTGGCTCCAATGCCCTGGAGGAGTTTTACTCAGACCCCCACGCTGTGGCTGGTGGGTGCCAGTGAGGTGGGGCAAGGGGACATGATCAGGCAATCCCTGCCATCCCCCAGCCACCATCGCCCTCACCACTCCCCCTCCCCTCCCAGGTGCACTGAAATCCTACCTGCGGGAGCTGCCCCAGCCTTTGATGACTTTTGAGCTCTACAATGAATGGATAAAAGTGGCCAGGTGAGTCCAGCCATTGGGACAGAAAAGCCTGGTGGGGCTCAAAAAGCCCCTGATAACCCCCCCTCTATAGCTCTGGCACTTGAAGCAGGGCTGCTCGGCCTCCTTTGCCACATGGGGAGATATGAACATAGTGTTATGGTCTGTCCCATGCTCAGCAGAAATCCAGATGGCCCAAAATCTCAAAGAACAGCAATATAAACATGGCAGGGAGAGGCAGAAGGCTGCAGCCTTTTTGGTTGCAAGAAGATCTTAGTTTGTGAAGACCCACTTGGCCTCAATGGTGTGAGTCCCACCTCACTGGCCCACCAGTTTGGCCTCTTGCTTTCAGGATGGAAGGGGTGGCAGAGGAGACACAGCAAAAGCCCGTGGAGAGGGGAAAATGATCTTTCCAAAGATCGCTTCTCAGTGCCAATGGACCCCATAGTCACAGTGAAATAGGGTAGCTGTTCAAGGCAAGGCAGCGCTCACCCCTGGGCCCACCTACAAGCTATATTATTACCATACTAAATCCCTCTGAGCCTTTGGGGTGCAATTTTGTCCTCCACGGATGCCTTACTTAGCTGCCCAGTAAAGGCAGCAGCAGGGCATCTCCATCCCCAGTGCTATGGCCCACACAAGGCGGTTAACACTGGCCTTCCTCCCTTGAACCCTGTGTCCTTCTGCCGTAGGGAGCAGGCTGAGGTCTCTGCTCCTCCTTCTCTCTTGCAGCTTCAAGGATGTTGACAGCCGTGTACAGAGCCTGCGAGACACCTGCAGCCGCCTGCCCCAGGAAAGCTACAACAATCTGAGGTGTTTTGAAGGGACAGGGTTTCTTCAGCCCCAAGCAATCACCAGAGGCAGCTGTTCCCTCCCCAAATCCATACTTACCACCACCTTGCCCTCCTTTTACCCCACAGGTATCTGATCAAGTTTTTAGCCAAGCTGGTCGAACACCAGGAGGTGAATAAAATGACCCCCAGCAACATTGCGATCGTGCTGGGCCCCAACCTGCTGTGGTCACAGCAGAGCACAGGGTAAGGCCTGGCGCAGACGGGGGGAGGCAGCTCCCCAGCCCCAGCTGGGGTGCCCTGAGCGCAAACGCTGTGGGAAAGGCTGATCCAGCAGCCTGCAGGCTGGTCTAAAGCACCTGTGCCTCTTCCACCCTCAAGTCCTGTCCCTTGTCCCCGCAGTCCCCAAGTGGCATGTCCCGTCACCAAGCGCATGTCCTCTTAGCCACTCTGCAAAGTAGCAGAGGAAGAGGCTGAGACCCAGAGCACTGGTGACATGGATAGCATCCAACACCATTGGTGTCCAACACTAAACCAGGGTCTCCAGGACAGGGAACAACGCCCACCTCCTGCCCTACCACCCCCCGTTGGCTGGGCTGTCTCCCCTTTGGGATCTGCCGCCTCAGGAATGAACACCAAAAGGGTTAATACCCCAAAATCCTTCTTCTGATGCCTCCCCGCTTCCTGTCTCTCAGAGACCCCATGCAACTGGACTTGGCCTCAGTCTCCTCCATCCAGGTGGTGGGCGTGGTGGAAGCCCTCATCCAGAATGCAGACACCCTCTTCCCTGGAGGTAGGGCCAGGCCCCTGATGGGAAGCAGGGTGGAGGGGAGAGGAAGGGAAAGGGACATTTCTCCATCCTCAGGAGGAGCAAAGTGGGGGGCTGCTGCAGTTCCCCACCATGGGGTCATCAGGGGAAGCTCTGGGAGGCAAACACTCCCTCACGGGCTCTCCTCCTTTCTCTCCACCCAGAGGTAGATTTCAACGTCTCAGGCATGTTCACGCCACCTGCAAACGTTGAGCTTGGTGAGGCCACCCTGGTGGAAGAGATGGCCCCTGAGGCCCCTCCAGCTGGCACCCCCACTCTCCTGGATGGAGAGGCGTAAGTCTGGTGGTAGCTGAGGGCTTTGGCTGTCCCAGCTCTCCCCATGTCCTCCCCCATCCCATCCCACGCCAGGGGCCGTACGCTCACAGATGGATGTGAGATGCCTCACGGCCAGAACCACCATGACCAGCCAAAGGCTGACTTGCTCCGTTCATTCTCTGCACAGCACCTCGAGGGACCCTGAGGCCAGGTCCCAGCCAGTATCCCCAACGCTGACCAGATCGTCTCCTGAAGCTGTGGGGCTGCTGGCTCCAACAATGACTGACAACGCTGCCCCCAAAGGTTAGGGTGCCCCAGATGGCACATTGCTTGGGAAATGATAGCCCCCTATGCCACCTGCTCTGGTTTGCCTTCATCCCACCACTCCCTGCACAAAAGGGTGCTGGGGATGTCCCTGCCACCAAATGAGAGGATGGGCCTCTGGCTGAGTCACTGTGGTCAGGATCCAGCCCCTCATTGCATGCTCCAGCCCCTGCCAAGGTGGGACTGTGGGAAGGACAAGGTAGGTCCTCCAGTGTCAGGTTGAACACCCTCCATTAAAGAGGTGTCAAAGCTCACGGGCCCTTGTGAAGAGAAGAGGGTGGGAGAAAAGCCCCCAAAAACTGGTGTGCACTTGGATCTCCAGTATGGGAGCTGGGCAAGAGGTAGTTTGTCCATCAGTCTGCCTGCAGCCCCCTGCCTCACCCACGGCTGGCACTGCAGCCCCCTCTGCCCTGGGGACAGAACCTCTGGCAGAGGGGACCCCAGCCCACGCCAGCTTTCTTTCCAGGCAAGCGCCCAGCTCCAGCCCGACCCACGATGCCACCACCACCCGTGGCCCAGCCCCGGAGCACAGCTCCCATGGTGGCAGCCCTCGAGCACACAGCCAGCCCCAAAGCCCGGCCACGGCGGATGGCTGGGGCACCCAGCCGAGCGCCCTCTGTCCCGCCACCGCTCCCCCCGCAGCCAGCACGCCGCCTCAGCCGAGATGCCGCATCGTCCCCCAGGCCTCCCACCGATGAAGCCAACATGGCGGCTGCCTTGCACTGTGCACTGGGAACCACTGACAAGGAGCAGACGCTGCCTGAGGGAGGAAGGAGCCCCCTGGCCACATCCCCACCAGAAGGACAGCCCACAGAGAACTGAGCAGGGTCGGGGTGCAAGGGCACCGCAGGGCCGGGGAGATGGGGTCCGGTGCCCCTCTGGGACCCAGCAGGCACTGTGAAAACGCCAGGGTGGCCTGAGGGACAGTGCACCCCTCCATCTTGCTCCCGTGGCCCGTGCCAGCTATGACCCTCTGCCTGCCTCCCCTTGCTCTCCTGTCTCCACTGAGCCTTCCTCCCCACCACCACCACGTCCCTGCCGGGGCCCAGCCACCACTAAGGGACCTGACTCCCTGCCCAGCATTCCCCGATCATGGGCGACCCCCTCAAGTCCCCACGAGGGGTCCTCCCACGCCTGGAAGGCAGGAGGGGGTGACGCAGGGTGCTCCCAGGCACTGCCTGCCAGGTTTGGGATGGCACGGGCACCCGTGGGTGCCGTGATCCCAGCCCCTTCTGCCCCATTTTGCCTTAAAACGTGCTGCCCCAGGGACACACACAGTCAGATATATATAAATAACTAAATAATTATATATTTTGCAACTAAATAATCTAAAGAGCTGGTGTCACAGTCACAGGCAGGTGCAAGCAGGGTACTCCTGGCAGCCACCTGCCCAACAGGCTGCAGCCGGGAAGAGGGAAGGGGAGCTCCCCGGGGGCGCCACGGCGGAGAGGCACGGCTCAGCCGCAGGGCGGGAGGCGAGCCTGGCGCTCCCAGCCAGCGGGGCGACAGCTAACCAAAGGGTAATGGCGGCTCCGCTGCCCACAGGCCGCACCGGGCAGCAGGGGACGCCCTGCCACTGCGCGTTCAGCCGCGAGAGGAGGGGCCTGAGGAGAGTGGCTTTAGCCAATCGGCAAGCGCGCTCAGGCTTCGTCCCGCCTCCTCGCAGCCTCCCTCGGCAGCCAACAGGGCGGCGCGGCTGCCACTTCGGAAGCCGGCCTCCCGCCTCTCGGCCCCGCCCCTTCCCCTCGAGGGCCACAGGGCAGCGCGGCTGCCGCTCGGCGAGCTGCCCGTCTCCCGTTGGTCGGCGTGGGGCGGGGGGCGGTGATTGGCGGGGCGGGACGCAGCGGCCAGCCGGCCGGCGGGCGGGCGGCCGGGCTGCAGCGGCGGCGGCATGGCGAGCTGCAGGCGGCTGAGCGGCGCGGGGCTGCGGGAGGTGCTGGGCCCGGCGCAGGGGCTGCTCTTCGACTGCGACGGCGTGCTGTGGGCGGGTGAGCGCGCCGTCCCCGGCGCCCCCGAGCTGCTGGAGCGCCTGCGGCGCAGCGGCAAGGCCGCCCTCTTCGTCAGCAACAACAGCCGCCGCTCCGTGGCCGAGCTGGAGCGGCGCTTCAGCCGCCTCGGCTTCCGCGGCGTCCGTGCCGAGCACGTCTTCAGCTCCGCGCTCTGCTCCGCGCTCTTCCTCCGCCAGCGCCTCCTCGGCGGCGGGGGGAACGGGAGCGGGGGCGGCCGCGTCTTCGTGCTGGGCGGCGAGGGGCTGCGCGGCGAGGTGCGCGACGCCGGCCTGCGCCTGGCGGGCGAGGGCGACCCCGGCGCCGCCGAGCCGGTGCGCGCCGTCCTGGTGGGCTACGACGACCAGTTCACCTTCGCCAAGCTGGCGCAGGCCTGCGGCTACCTGCGCGACCCGCAGTGCCTCCTGGTGGCCACCGACCCCGACCCCTGGCACCCGCTCAGCGACGGCCAGCGCACCCCCGGTGAGCCCGCGCTCCCCTCCCTTGCTGCCCCGGGGGGTGCGGGGGGCCGAGGCCGGCGGCGGGGTTGGCCTCGGTTGGGGTTCGCCGTCCCAGGCCCAGGCGAGGCGGGTCCCTGAGCGTCAGGACGGGCGGAGCTGCCCTCACGATCCCAGCCGGCTCCCGAAGCCGCGTTGCCAGCACCCCGCTGGCCGTCACCCCGCTGGCTCGTCCTCTGGCTACCCGGGGAGCGGAGCTGCCCGCGGCTGGCTGGCCCGTGGCTATTTCTTTTTCTCCTCCTTTCCCCCCTCCAGGGACTGGCAGCCTCACAGCCGCAGTGGAAACCGCTTCGGGCCGCAAGGCGCTGGTGGTGGGGAAACCAAACACGTACATGTTTGATTGCATCGTAGAGCGTTTTGGTGTCGACCCATCTCGCACCCTCATGGTGGGAGACCGCCTGGAGACAGATATCCTCTTCGGCAAGAACTGCGGCCTCTCCACCATCCTCACCCTGACAGGTGTCTCCCGCCTGGAAGAGGCGCAGGCCTACATGGCCAGCGACAGCGCCGCTGCCAAGGCTCTGGTGCCCAATTACTATGTGGACAGCATTGCAGACTTGATACCGGGCCTGGATGAGTAGCAGTCTGTACGTGTGAGGGCAGAGGGGTCAGGTTCCCCATCCCAGATCTTCATCTGTTCCCATTTCTCTCTCACTGCCCTATTCCTTCAAATCCTAGTTTCTTCACATTCCAGTGCCCTTCTTTGGGGGCAAAACTGGGGAGGTTGGCAGGAGGGGCAGGGTTCAAGTAGTCTCTGCTGAGATCTATCCATGATGAACAGGGTCTTTCTCTCCCTAATATGCCAACTGCCAGTGTCTCTGGGAGAGAGCTGGAGGCCTTGAGGGTGACAGGGATTGGTCAAATCAGTGTCACCTCTTCCCCTGCAAGGGTTAGAGACTGGCTGTCTTACTATTTTTCTCTTAGATAACCAGTGGCGGCCTTTTACTGCTGTCCCTTCACTTGTAACTCTTGACTTCTTAGCTGCATCGCTGCAGTCCTTGTGGTAATGCCATCCTTGCCAGGGGACTGGCTGACGTTGTCACCCACCCAGTCTATCAGTACCAGGGGATGTGGAAGGAGTGTGTCAGAGCTCTGGAACCATGAATGAGGGCATCTCTTCTCTCCCCTGTTCCTTAGAGATGTTTCTGCCACCACCCCGTGCCCCAGCTCAGTTAATGACTGTGCCAGTGTCCATCTGAAGGACTATAGAAAGGGAAGAGACTGGTTTGAGGGTTATTTTTGTGCCAAACGGACAAGCTGTGACTGTGCACAGCGGGTCTGCTGTTGTACCTGGTTTTCAAGCACCCTTTCTGAAGGGGCTTGTGAAGGAGAGAGGGCTCCCAGACCACAACGGCACAACAGTAGTGAACTGTATGACTCCCTGGTTCCCAGTCCTCAGTTGGAATTTACCATAGTACGGTGAGAGAAAAAGGCTGATGGGGGTCTGTGTTCCAGCTGCTGGTGTGCAGGTGAGGTGTTGGTGGTATTGTCACTGCTGTGAATGTGTCACAGCCCTCAAAATCATTCCTTGCTGCTTTGTCTTTCTACATTTTTTAATTTCCTGATCTTATTTATCAAATTTATTTATTGTTGAAATACTGTATTATTTGTATAAACTATGCTGACTGGTTGCACCAAGGGGACAGGAGGCAGTGCCTTTGGGCCTCCCTTAATGTCCACGTCCCATGTTGATGTTCTTACACTCGCTGTGTCTCTGTATATAATAAAGTGTGAGCGTAGGCTGGAAATGTAGTCCTTTTTTCACTTGTGGCGTGGTCAAGACGAAAATGGCCTAGCTACCTTTCAGCCCTTGAAGATCGGGACATGGCAAGACCATTTCTCACTCAAGGGGGTGCTGCCGGGTAGACAAAAGGGGTGGACAACATCTTGTGGATCTTTGAGCTGCTGTTTGTTGCTGTCTCTTACTGGGGTCTCATAACTGGAATTGAGGATGGAGGTGGCTGGTGGGGCTATAGCATAGGGCACAGGGTCTAGCCAGGTGAATTAAAGCAGTGAGCGATGTGATTTTTTTTTTTTTTTTTTTTTTTGCCAGCTGCCTTTATATTTCACAGCATGAGTGATTCCTTGCTGAGAAACTGATTTCTTGTGCCGTGCCTGAAATCTGCCCTCTGCTAGTCAGGTGGATCCCAATGATCCATGTGGCCCTGCGCAGCGGTGTCCAGCTCCGTCACCTGCATGTAGCTTGCAGAGGGCTGAGAAATGCCTAGGTCAGGTTTTGCTGTGACCGTTCTCACCTATGCTTAGCTTTGAGTGAAGGGGAGGTGAGTGTCACCGCATCCCTGGAAGTGACCTTCACCAGACTAGCTTGCTGTGCCACAAGTCCTCCCCCTGGGTTTGGTTGTGGTCCCAGCCAGGAGGGAGAAAACAGGTGGGGTAACAAGAGTTCGAAATCCCTTGAATGTACTTTGCCTCCCTTCATTGTATTGGAGCCAAATCCTTCCCTTTGCCTGTCAGACCATTTTAACAGCTGTTGATGGTAACCAAGGATCACACCTCCTGCCTGAGAGATCAGCTGTTCAGCTCAATAACTGATCTCAGTGTAATTAGTGTTGCGTCAGCTCATGTGGCAGAACTGGATGTGACGCTGGCCTTAAGATAATTCCAGGTGCAGAGTGTCTTCCCGCCCCCCCCCCCAAAAAAAAAACAAAACAAAACTTGGGGAAACAGCTCTCGAAAATAAAACAAGACCCAAAGAGCGCTCTGAAGACTGCCTGTTGTCTTAATTGGTCCCCTTTGTATGAATCTCCCTTTTGTCTGTTCTGTCTCCAATTAGATAGCCAGAGGACTGGTGCTCCCTTAATGAGTGCCTGACCAACACTTGCATCATCAAGCAGTGCGAGATCAAGACCTAATGTGTTTGCTAACTCCAGCTGCCTAACTAGAGATACCCAGACCCTGATGGATTTTTCAGGGCTCTCAGTTCTTGTATCGGGCTGAAACTCGGAGCACTGTTGTGACTTGGGGCCACAGCTGGGAATGCTCAGTACGGCTGCAAATTGTGTAGGCTGTGTTGGTTACACATGCATGTACAGAGGAGACAGTGCACAGCAAGAGCATCCCCAGGAGATGCTCCCTTTTTCCTAGGGTGCTTTGACGGCGAACGCTTCCTGTGCTCTCTGCCTCCTTTGCTCTGGCCTTTCCAGCTCTCCTAGCCAGCAGGTGGGAGGTTGGAGGCTGTCATCTCCCAGGCTGCCACACCGGGAAACAGAAGGGAATCCAGCAGATAATTGGAGCATTAACGGTCTGTTTGGGCCCTGTCCAAAGAGACTTTAGAGTTTGCTCTTTGGATCCCAAATGGTGAGCTTGCAGAGTAGGTTTTCTTTTACATGTGGCTGCTGCTGAAAACGGAGCTCAGCAGAGGCGATGGCTTACAACTATGTAACTGTCTTTTGATCTGGTGCTCCTCTCCCTGAGAGCTTTGCTGTGAAGCAGAGGTGGACTTCAAGCAGAAGGGGAATAGGCTTTACCTGGCCTTTCCTTGGTTCTTCATGTAGCTGAGGGCAATGGGCAGGAGTGACCTGTGTTCTGTAAATGCTTTCTCTCGCCAGCAATGAAAGCAGAGGAGTAAGCGCAGCCTCTAGCCACAGGGCTGCTCTTGCTTTCAGTGGGGATGAGAGCAGCACTATAGGGGTCCCTCAGGTCTGCCAGGCTTTGGTTTTTTTGTGGCTTCCCTCTGCTACTATTGCTCCTGCACATAATGAAGGTGAGCGTGAACAGATCTTATTCAAAAACTAGACTGGGAGGGTCCCTGAAGGACAGCGAGTTCTCCACCTGAGCCCTTCAGAGATCTGTTCAACTACTGACATTAAAGGGTCTGTGATCCTCGTGGGGGTTAGGTTTTGGGTCCCTCTGGAGTAGGTCTGGTGGGGCTGCAGAGCACATCTGCTGTTGAAATTGAAAAAAGTGATGGCTCTTGCCTGATTTCTTCTTGTCTAAAGCAGTTCTTCTTGAGTGTTCAGGGAAGCAGTGCAGTTGCCAGGGAGCACAGGGCTGTGGAAAGTGGAGCTGTGGCAGCACATGGAGGGTGGAGTGGATGGGAAGGCTGGCTTGCTGTAGTGTAGGGAAGGGTATTTATTTTCTCACCTTCAGAAAACTGCTTCGTCCTTTCCTGCTGTGCAATAGAGACAACACCCAGGCAGGTGGCTATCATTCTGTTACCCCAGGAACCTCGCATCCTTCATCCGTAAGTGTGGTTACTGTGGCAACTGCTGGCTGGATGATGTAAGCAGCAACCTGCTGAGCATCGCCTGCTCTAGGCAAGGCCCAGGGAGAGGCTACGGATGCCTGTGTTTCCCTGGCTGCAGGAGAGGCAACTTTATCTTGCCTCTTGGACTCCAACCATTCTTAGGCATGGGCAGGTGGAGGAGGCAGAGAGCTGCAAGAAGTCTCTCTGGGCTCTTGGGAGCTTGGGGCAATGTGGAAAAAGGTCAGATATGTGAGTAGGTGAGCCTGATTCCCTAAGAAACTATCCCTTGAGCCAGAGTGGACCAAGCTATACTGCTCCCATTTGTGTGCGGCATTTTTGATTCAATGGCACGTAATCTGGAAGCAGTCTGTGTGTGCTCCTCCGTGGCCATCTGCTGCTTTCCTGCTTTCCTCTACTGCCTTGTGACCTCTGGCTAGACTGTTGTCACCACCCTGGCTTCTAGGGCACTGAGGCTTTGGCAACCTGATGTCCCCTGGTTTGAAATGTTCTTCATCATGCTCCCATTTTCCTGGGATCACCATATTAACAGGTGCTTCCTATGTTTCCTCTCAAGCATACTGCTTTCTTCCCTTTCACAGAATCACATAATGGTTGAGGTTGGAAGGGACCTCTGGAGGTCATCTGCTCCACCCCCCTGCTCAAGCGGTGCTCCCTGCGCCAGCAACCCAGGACTGTGTCCAGATGGTTTTTGACCATCTCCAAGGCTGGAGACTCCACAATCTGTCTGGGCAGCTGGGCCAGTGTTCAGTCACCCTCACAGTAAAAAAGTGTTTCCTGATGTTCAGAGGGAACCTCCTGTGTTTCAGTTTGTGGCCATTGCCTCCGATCCTGTTGCTGGCCACCACTGAGAACATTCTGCCTCCATCTTCTTTGCAGCCTCCCTTCAGGTATTTATACACATTGACAAGGTCCCCCCAAGCCTTCTCTTCTCCCGGCACTCTCAGCCTTTTCTCATAGAACAGATGCTTCACTCCCTTAATCACTTTTGTGACACTTCCCTGGACTCTGCGGTATGTCCCTGTCTCTCTTGTACTGGGGAGCCCAAAACTGGACAGAGTACTCCAGGTGTGGCCTCACCAGAGCTGAGTAGAGGGGAAGTATCACCTCCCCCAGCCTACTGGCAACACTTGTCCTCAGGCAGCACAGGATACTGTTAGCATCCTTCACTGCAAGGGCACATCACTGATTCATGTTCAACTTGGTGTCCAACAGGACCCCAGGTCTTTTTCTAACAAGGTGCTTTCCAGCTGGGTGGTCCTCAGCATTTACTGGTACCTGGGATTATTCCTTCCCAGGTGCAGGACTTTGCACTTTTCCTTGTTGAACTTCATGAGGTTCCTGCCAGCCATTTCTCCAGCCTGTCAAGGTCCCTCTGGATGGCAACACGACTCTCCCGTGTATCCACTCCTCCCCATTCTGTGTCACCAGCAGACTTGCTGAGGGTATACTCTGCCTCATAATCCAGATCATTAATGAAGATGCTAAACAGGATCAGACCCAGTATTGACCTCTGGGATGCACCACTAGTTTCTGGCCTCCAGTTAGACTTTGTGCCACTGATCACTACCCTCTGGGCCCAGCTGTCCAGCCAATTTTAAGTCCACCACATTGTTTCCTCACCCAGCCCATACTTCCACTGGCTTCTCTATGAGGATCTTATGGGAGACAGTGTCAAAGGCCTTACTGAAGTTAGAGTAGACAATGTACATTGCTTTCCCCTCATCTGCCTAGCAAGCCATTTCATCATAGAAATTTATCAAGTTGGTCAAGCAACTGACAATTCAGGAAGACAACAAATGGGCCCAAAGATGTTGATCAGTGAGTAGATGCCTTTAATTATGAGGATCTAATAATCATCCTGGCTGGGAAGTTGTTAAGTGTTCAGCCACATGACATGGTAAGAGAACTGGGAGGATCTGGAAGGTGTTGGGACTGGCAGGACAGAGGAGGTTTTTTTGCATGGGAAAGTTCCTCCAGAGCCAAGAAAGGATCATGATCCTAGGAACTTGTTCGATACTTGCTCAACCTGATGTGAGAGTCCCCCTTTGCCAAGGCAGGCAGCTCAGGCGCCACCCTGTCCTGCAGCAGCTGGAGCAGGGAGGAGGAGAAGGTGAGAATCAGCAGCCTGTTACTGCCTGCCCTGTGGAGGCAGCCAGCATTTGCTCTTCCTCCAGCAGCAGTGTGGGTAGAAGTCCCTCTTTGCAGCACAGCTTCCCTTTCCTCACTCCTTATGCAAGGCATTGCCCCATAATATGGGCTTTTCCCCTTTGCCACCCCTGTGTCATTATACATTTTCTTTCTTTATTGCTGCCTCGTTTTCTTTACAGACTCTGACCCTGGAAAACTCACCAGGCAGCCCAGGAGACTTGCATAGCTATGCATATCCAGGAACTGTTGCTGTGTTGTTGGACTCTGCCTTCCTAGGAATTGTGTGTAGGTACCGTATTGGAAGTACTCCTGGCAGACAAACTATTTTGGCACTCCGTATAATCTCTGGGAGATACTGAACAGCTGAACCTGCTGAGAGCAATTCAAAGCCATTAAGAACTCCACCAACTTAAAAGTTATACCAGTCTTTGTATGTAGCTTCAGTATACCACCACAGCACAGCACTGTCAGCTCTGCAAGCCTTCAGCATGGAGACAAGGGAGACATGATGCTAGAAACATTCAGAGATCACAGGGCAGCTGCCTGCCATGATCCAGGTTGTTCTGCCCCGTGATTTAGCCTGCTAGATGTGCAGCTGCAGCAGCTAGCAGTTTCCATTCTGTAAACAGGATATTGCTGAGCACTGAGGTGCTCTCTTCACTTGTTATGGGTGAGAGAAACCTGTCCTCTAAATGGACACTGGTGGCCATTGTGTTGCCCCAAGCCCTGTGCCAACCTTTCTGCTCACCAGCCCTTGCTGAACTCCTAGGCTGATTCCCACCAAAGCTGCGCAGAAAGTGGTACCTGGTTAAAATTTGGGGGCAGGAATTGCTTCCCTACTTGACTTGTTTAAAGTAACCTGAAACAACTCAGATACGGTTTTCTGTTTCCTCCAGGTGCACTCTGCTGTTGTACTACAGCTGCCGATGTTCAAGTTAAGTACTTTATCCTTGCAGCACAGATGCTAGAGGAAATTGAGTCTTCGCGGGCTGTAGATGAGATTTCCCACCTGCCAGGACAACAATGATTGTGGCCCTGGCAAGGTGCCCCTTCCTCACAAAACAGACACCTGACTTGGTGTCCTTCTCTGGTCTAATGCCTGGAAGCTGTTGGTTCAGCTAAGTTTGAGCAGAGCCGAGGAGCAGCGTGGAGCAGTGCCAGCCCCAAATAGGGGCAGTCACAAAGTTTGGGGGTGGAGGTGTGAAGAATGGCAATATGCTCCCATTCAGAATGCCGGTACAACTAGGAGACAGTGTGCCTGCCACAGCCTTGGTAACCTGGAGATTGACACACCTCATGAGATAGGGTGGCCATACTCCTTCAGTGGAGAGCATAGGCTGTGTTTAGGCTGAGCTTCCTGATGCTCACTGCCTTGTAATCCACCACAGTCCCATTAGTTGCCTTCCCTCAACAATTTCAGGAGCGAAAGGACCTGTGTCATTAAGCAATCTCATACTGTTTGTCTCCTGTTTGGCCGCAAGCAACTCTGAATGCCCTTGAGCCAATGTTGCTGGAAATCGACCTCTTGGTGCAGGTTTTTGAGCTGCTTTCTTCTCAGTTATCTGTTCAGGCAGCCTGATGTTAAGAATGCTCAGGAGAACTCTCTACAGAAGTGGCCTTCCTCATCCCAAAGGTCACTTGTCAATGACCCAGTGGCAGTAAAACAGTCCTTCCTACTGGAGCACACTTGTTCCTCAAGTCAGTCCAGAGATGTAGGTGGCTGGTCGTTGCAAGTAGCACATGGTCCTGGCTGGAACATCTTTTAAATGGCAGGATCTGAGGCAGGCCCCCCTGGTGCTGCTTGCTGATGCAATACAAAACTCTGACACTACTACTTTAGATGTGCTGTAAGCTTTCCAGAGCAGCATCTCCAGCAATGGGACACAAACAGCAGCAGGAAAATCTGTCTTATCCCTGTAGTGACTTAGGAAGTGATACAGCTCCCTGGAAAAGGAGTCTGTGAGTTACCCTGAGACTCTGCCAGCAAACCACTGAGCTCAGCAACATGGAGGCATCCTGTCCAGTACCCATATTTCCTCCTCCTGCCCTGGCAATGTTCTGCAATGCAGAAGAGTAAGGCACCTGCAGAAGATCATCCTTATCTGCTCCTCGTCTCTTGAACTTGGGTGCTGTGCCAGGTGTAATAAGTAAATTAGACATCTCTAGTAAGTCATCTGTCTAGGGCCGTCATTCTCCCATCTCCTGGGCTGTTGTTCTCCAAGCTGAAAATAAATGTAGAAGTAGCAGGCTTTTACCTTGTCTTCCCATTATGCTGGCTGGAGTGAATTGACACCAGATTTTCCTTTCATTTCATAATATTCATGTAAAATATTCTCTTTCCTTTTCCCTTTCTATTGCAACCACCAGGGGCTCCACTGCCCATCAGTTCCTTCTACAAACCAAGTGTGAGCTGTGACATCCACCCCATTAAGACCAGTTGTTACCCTGTCCTTTAACACACAGCTGGGTGATAGCTTAAGGCCTTAGTGCTAGGCATTGTAAAAGGGAAAACTGCAACTGGATAGAAAGAAATGCAGCTGAAATTGCTTTCCAGCAGTCTTCACTTTCGGTGTTGCCTGAGCTTTCCTGTCTGCCTGTCTGTCTCAGTAGGAGGGAAGGAGTGGAGGTTCCACATCAGAGTTGAGCCATAGGTCTGCAAAGCCAACATAAGCTGGTACTGCAAAAAACTCAGCTATTTTCACATTAGTCAGATGCTCAGCGACATGATGCTTTCACCACAAGGGAGAAAGCTGTGCCAGGCAGGGTTGAACAGCTGAAGGCTGGAGAGCAAGATGGCATGGTCTGGGGTGTCATCCTGACCGATGTGAGCTCACTCACAGAAGTATGGGTTGATAAATGGTGGTTAGCTGGGAAAAGAGTGTGAAGCCCTGTCCCTTCACACATTCAAAACTTGTGTTCCTCTGAGTTGTTGAACAAGCCCCCTTCCTGAGAGCTGAAAAGCCAGATTTATCACCACAGACAATTTTGGCTGTTCTTTGGCTGTCAGCTTCTTTCACCAGCCGTTGTTGACACTGCAGGGCCCCTAACTATTGCTGGAACCCTGGGTGCAGCCAGCCACCCTGCGGCTGCAGTGCTTGCTCCAGAGCTGTTTCTCACCACAGCTCATCCTCACCTCCCCCCACAGCTCCAGTCGGCAGTGACTTGGTCACGCACATGTCTCTGCTCCAGAGAGCCTGGTTGCTGGTGAGTACAAGGCTGTGTCCTGGAGAGCAAACGGTGCACAATGAGGCCGACAGCCTTGCATTCTGCATCCAAGTCACGGCTCCCTTTTGTGCACGCTTAATCAGCTCCTTCTGTGCTGGGCTGCACCACGCTGTTGCTTGGCATCTTCTGTAATGCTTTCAGTTGCTCTTAGTGGGACCATGCCCTCCATCTACATCCTATAGTTTCAATGCTATAGATGTATGCTTTCCAGTCTGCACAACATCCTCCCTTCAATAGTTGTCTTATGCAGCTCTTCATCATCCCTTGATGAATGCCAGACACGCTGCTCACTGCTCCATTGGCTGCACTGCTACAAGAATCCAATTTTCTATTTTCCAGGCCTGTAGCACATTTTTTTGTCTACCCAAGTCCCAGGGAAGGAAGACCTAATCTGTTCAGGCACTGCTGTAAAGCCCTTAGCAGCAGTTTCAGGTGCCTAAATCTCTATGAATCAGGCCTGAAGTCTGGAGCAGTGGGATGGGGAAAAGGGCCATCCACAACGAGCCATCTGCAACCCCTTCTGAGGGGTGCAGCAATCCCAAATCCACGTGTGGTACTCATTTTCAGATCCATGTGGAGGGAAGTTATTGATGCAGGCTGGGTGAGCAGCCAGATTTCACAGTGCAGCCAGGCAGTGATTCTTCTTCTGGCCAGGTAGGGGGAAGGAGAGCACCTTGGATTGTGGTTGCACAATGCTGGGAAGCTGCACATAGGCAGCCTTGCTGTTGTAATGGCAGTCCTCACCTTCAGCTCAGTTCATTCACTGGTGCCCAGCTGGTTTTCCCTCAAGGGGTGATGTTTCAACCACAGGAGGCCACAGACGCTCAGCTGGAGCAGGGCAGCTGCCACACCAGCAAGGTTTGCCACCATGGCGTGCCCAGCCAGCCCAGGCCCAGGAGAGCCAGAGATGCAGTCAGACAGCCTGCAGGCACAGCTGGCAGCAAAGCTGGGCTGGGCAACCCAGTGCAATACGGAGAGGGAGCTCTCGGCTTCTCTGCAGGCAGACCTGAAACACACTGGCTGGGTGAAGGTGTGCTGGGGAGCGGGGGCCTGTCAGTGCTTGTCCTGGTTGCAGATGGAGAAGGCTAGGGACTTGATCCATCTGCAGCTGGTGTGGTGTTAAGAAGCTAGGAGCACTGGGAGCCTGGGGAGCCATCTTCGCAAGGTGCTGGGGAGAGACAGGGTTTCTTCCAGACACCCCGTTTTGCTGTGATAATGGCTGGCCTGCCAGCACTCTGCAAAATATCTACTTGAAACTGCTCTGAGAGGTGATGGGGGGCCCAGAGCTGGGGCCGGTGCTGTGACTACCGAAAAAGAGTGGTGGGTGTTGGCATGCCCTGAGTATCCTCCTCCCTCAGCTTGGCAGAGGCAGTGCAGTATGGTACATCGCCCAGGGAGGAGATGCCTTAAGAGGTCACAGGACCCCTGTTCTTATCCCCAAGGCACTGCTTGCTCACCCACCATCCTTACCTCTTCTGTCCAGGCCAACTCTGACTTTACCTCTTGTGCCACACACCTAACCCTGAGTTCCCACCAGCTCTGCTCGTGCTGCTGTGGCCTGGTCCATGGTATTACAGGGCTGGGTGATTCTTAGTGGATGTCATGGTGCTCACGAAAGTGTGAGCGCACAACTCAGAAGACTGACCAACATTGCAGTAAGAAAGAAAGAAAAGCAGCACATTTCATTTTTCAGCCTCTCAGAGGGACCACAGAATATCTCATCTTTAGAAACACCCACAGAAAGTTAAAAAAATAAAGATAAGATTGGCTGTGAACTGTAGTGCGTGTCCTGCTTTCTGCCTTCCCCTGGGATTGAACCCTGCCCACCGCATGTACCCATACCCTGGCACAGTGCTGGGGCTCTGCAGGGCTGAGCTGAGACGTCCTTCTCTGGGCACTCAGGACAGAGGGAGGCCCTGCAAACACGCGGCGGTGGTGTTCTGCCTCGGGCAGACCCATGCCAGGCCAAAAAATCCAAAGCAGCAAACTTTTCTGAGCCATTTGTGAGTCTCCCCCAAAAAGGCTGAGTACGTAGTCAGCAAACTGGGCCACCCTATCTCCAGCAGCTCTCATCCCTACGCAGAGTGTTCTGCTGGCATGCTGATTGCCATGATCCTGCATTTCTCAGAAAGTGTCCCATTTCCCCATGGGGAGTATCACTCTGACCCAGCAGCCACCCTCCAGCCTCCAAAAAGGATGACCAGCTTGCAACAGAAGCTGAGCATCTTCATCTGCTTCTGAGAATAGCAGCACAGAGCCAAGCATCTCAGTTTCACACTGAGAGGTAAAACCATCTGACCCACAACCAGACTAAGATGCAGCTCCATGCTAGGCACGGCCTGACCTTTCTGCAGCAGGGGAGTGCCCATTTTCTGAAGGGGAAATGGCGACTTGGTGGATCTGGTCAGCATCCAGCAGCCATCGATCTGGTCAGCATCCAGGGCCAGTCCTCAAGAGCATCCCCTGGGCAGCTGCAGCCCACCAGCTTTGGCCAGTCATGCTTTTCACTTGTTGCTTGCTTTCAAGAAGGTTGAGGCTAGCTTTTTTGAGGCTGGCCTGACAAAAACCACAGCAACCCTGTGATCTCCAAGAGTGGGTATGTGTGTGGGGGGGTTCGGTTTCCTCTGGCAGGGCTGTTCTGGCTGGCCCCGTGCCCTGGGCTTCACTGCAGAGCTGTACAGACAGTTTGGAACTACCTTCACTTGACTAGGGCCTTATTATTAGGTTGGAAGGAGGAGACCCTGGTTCTGGGGACAAGGTTTCATCCCAATCTTCCACTGACCTTTTTCTCCAGAGCTAAGTGACGCTTCCTTGTCCGCTGTTCCTGTGTCCCGAAACATAGGGTGTGCTGGCTTCTGAGCATTAACCATTGCTCTCTGGGAAGATAAAATCTTTCTACAAGCCATCTCCTTCAAATGACAGCCATCAGCCTTATAGGCACGGCAAGCCACCTTCTAGCCTTCATCCCAAACCCCTTTATGTGCCCAAGAGTCCAGGGGAGCTTTGGGAGCAGATGGGCAGAGACACCTGACAGCTGCTCCTCTAGCATCTCATGGCCCCATGCAGCTAGCATCCAGCCTAACCAAGTGATTGCAGCAACCTGGCCTGCCTTTCCCCTGGCCAAGGGTTTGACAACCCTGAAGCCACCCTTTCCAACCCCATTGCATTGAAGGAATCAGTGTCAGCACTGATCCTGACCTTGCTCCAGCCACAATACAGGCAGGGCTCAGAAGCAACAGGTTTGCTGTTCCCAAAACACAGACTCTTGCCCTAAAGCAAGAACAGCTGCTGTCGATTCCTATCCTCTTGCCATCTTGCACCTTTGCAAATCCCTTAACAGCTTCCAATATCTAAAGATCCTTTCAGTCCAGGCTACTACAAGCTCACAGGGCTTCCCTGGCTGGTCTTGGGAACTTGAGGAGGTATTTTTCAGGAAGCTTCAGCCTCATGGACATTGCATAATGCAAGAAGAGATGAAGGCTGGTGTTTGGTGAGACCAGATCCCTCTAGCATGGCACCCTACCTAGCCAGAGGGCTGCCCCAGGCATCTGGAGATGAACATCAGCCCTGGGCTCCCTGCTTCTTTCTCTCTGATTCAGCTCCAGAGCTGTGCTTGGAGGGTCTGAGCAGCAAGGACGGATGTGCTGGTCTTGGTGGTGCTCCTTGAAGGGTCCTGCCTGGGCCCAGGGAGGTCAACCCACTCCCTTGCCCTGAGGGGTCCCTGCAGGCAAGCAGTAATCCTGAGGCAGAGGGACAGGGAACAGGTATCCCAGGACACGTGGCTATGCAGCATGGCACCGGGGGAGGGGGCCTCAGCCCCATTGCCCAGCAAGAGATAGTGTTGGCACTGGTGTGATAGGCTCCCAGCACAGCCAGAGAGCAGAAGGGGATGGGAACACAGCAACTGCAGAGGTCCTGCATGAGTCTCCATCTCCTCCCCAACCCACTGGCCACATCACCAGGATGCTGCATGGTTCAGTCTATATGGAAGTTGTAGCAAGGCTAAGTAGTGGATGTTTTGTCCAAAGAGATTTCTGGGAGGTGCCAGGTGCCACCTGTGGTTTCCCTGCCACACGTGGGGTCCATGCAGGGTGGGGGAAGAAAGAGAGTGGATAGTGATGAAGTGATGAAGAGTCTGAAGGAAGGCCAACTGAGACACCCTGAGAAACGAAGCAAGTAATAAAATCCTGGAGAAAAACAGTGTTCCGCACCCAGCCGGGCCCACTCTTGGAGCTGCCAAAAAGGCATCCTTGGCTCAGAGACAGACAGTCATAAACACAGGGAGAAACTTCACAGGGAGGGAAGGTTTTACCTGCCGAGCAAGTTCAGGAGTGCTTTCGCCCACCAGCTGGGAGTGTTGGGCAGTCCTCCCACAGCAGAAGGAGGAGGAGGCGGAGAAGGGAAGCAGCAGCCCTGTTTCCTCTGTGGCAGCCAAGCCAAGAGACTGGCAGGGCCATTTGGAGACAGGACCAATCCCTAGGGAAGGTGGGGTGGGCATCTGGGCCAAGTGGGGTAACCTCTTCTCATCACTGGGGAGCCAGCTAAGGAGGGCTGAGTGCCTTCGCTGTTTTTGGCAGGCTGCTTGTGTTTTTGGCCACCCTCCTTGGACTCAAACCACAGCTGGAGAAGTTCTGTCCACTTGTAGGGCTGGCCCCCAGCTGCCCTGACCCACCAGCCTGGATGGGTCCTTCTCCCAGCCACACTTTTGCCTCCTGCACCACTTATCCCTGCTCGTGGGCACAAGTCCTCCTCGACTTGCTTAGCAGGTAAAACCTTCCCTGTCCACGAAGCTGAGCTTGCATCCCCAGGGCAGCCAAATAAAGCACCAAGTGGGACAAGGCCCTGTTCTGCTGTTTTTCCTTCCCTTTCCCCCAGATAAACAGACCACCACAAAGAAAGACAAGCGCCTTTGTTTCCAAAGCAGGAAGGACTGTCAGAATGGCATGTCTCCCTGCGCCTCGTCAGGGGCTAGATAAGTCCCCGAGGGCCACAGGGGAGTCCTGCCATGCAGCACAAGTCCTTGCTGACAGTGCTATTGTTAAGAAGGGGTGCATTTGGGGAGGGCTGGGTCTTTGCCCCCTGCTTGTTTCTCTCCAGGAAAGTCAAGGCTGATGCCTGCTTCCCTGGGAGACTTTCATCCCTGACAGATCTTACCCTGAACAGACACCAGCCTGGCACTCACCAAGGGGTATGTAGGGAAGCCTCTTGTTTCTGGATCTTTCCATGTGCCCCTGGGCTGGAAGGCACCCCATGGGGTGCCAAAACTGAGCTTTAAACAAGTGGCCTTCTCTTGGGGCTGCCCAGCACCAAGCTCATGCTGCTCCATCTTGACATCTGCACCCAACATTGGCCCTCAGGTTGCTCCTTCCAGGAGCTTTCGGGCAGCAGAGCCAGCGAAACAAGCCCAGGATAGTCACCTGGCCCAGACTGAGGGATGCCTCACCCAGAGCTTGGCTTAGGGCTGGGTCCTGCAAAGGGCCTGTCCCTCTCAGGGCAAGTTTATGCAACAGCAGACCCTGTAAGGACATTGCTTTCCCTCTGAGGTTACCTCCTTATCATGAGCTTAATCTGGGGACTACTCTCATCTCCCCATCTTCCCTTTGAATGGGAGGATGTGCGCTATATTACAGCTTGAACCTGTCTCACTAAATTTAGCCAGTGCAGAGGCCAGCAGAACATCCCTGGTTTTCCTTGTTTGCTTTGGTAGGAATGGAAATGACAGAACCTGGCTGTTGCCTGCTTCTGGAGTAAACGTTCAAGGGCCTGGAGGCCAGTACCTCTCAGATGTCCAGGGCTTTTGAAGCTAATCCACCCTGCACAAAAAAATATTTAGACAGTAGGACTTAAGGCCACAGGCCTCCAGGGTGAGGGTGAACAGGCGTGAGCAAGCCCTGTGGAGCCAGGGCTACGGGGGACACCACGCAAACCATATCTGTGTGACCTCTGAAACGTTGTCACCAGCCTGGGGTCTGGGGTGGGAGGGGAAGTCAGACAGATTTAGTAACCCTGTTGGGTAACCACCATCAGTAGCTGGAGCCAAGGGGAAGTGATAAATGCCCCTCTGTTCAGGAGGGAGCTTTGCAGGGGCCCCACTTCTGCTCCTTGATGCTTCTGTCTTGTCATGTCCACAGAGATGTTCCCAGTGCCTTACCCCATCCTCAGGCAGTGCCTTCTGCCCTCTCCTCATGGGCTGCACTCCCTTGCAGTCATTTACTTTGCTTTTGCCAAGAAAGAAGCTAAATGCATTAAAGCCTTTCCCAGCTCTGGAGAAGTCTCAAGGGTCAGCACCCCAGGGTGCAAGGGCCAAGCTTCCTGCCAGTGCGGCGACCCTTGGCCTCACGGTGTGTCTGATGAACTTGCTGTGGATGAACAGACAACACGGACCTGCTCCACGATGCATGCCCCACAGACTGACTGCCCTATGGCTTATAAAGGGTGGCTGACGGACTCTCCCTTACCTTCTATGCTGGGAGAGAAAAGCAGGCTTCATGCTCATGTGAGCAGCACTTGCCACCAAATCCCTGGGACACAGGTGCTGCAAGTGAATATCCATCCCTCTTCCCCAAGGCTCCTGCTGCAAAGGGGCCAAACAGAAGCTGATACTAAGTCTAATCAACCCTTATCCCCATCTGTGACCCTATTCCCTACCAAAACTTCTCTCAACCAGTAGCCCATGGGCCAAAACTGTTTCATAAAATCCTCAAAGCTGTCCCACAGGAAAAAAACCCACCCATGCACATGGCTGGGCAGTCAGCTGGCATATCAAGGTCTGCCCCTCTGGCCAAAGTCAAGAGTCTGTCAGTGCTCAGCCTCAACATCCATCATAACAAGAGCAAGACTATGATCCCATAGGACAAAGCCATGTTGTTTATTGCAGTGCTAAGGGCATCAACATACTTCCCTCTCTTCTTGCAAGCTGCCTAGTTCTTCTGGGATGTGAGCTGGTCCTTGGCTTTCCTCCAGAAAAATGAGATGGTCCTTTGTTTGGGAAAGGCTGAGGAGAGCAGCCCTGGAGTAGAAGGCAGTAGAAGGAGAGGGAAAGTAAATCTGTGCTGCCAGTGCTGGGGAAGTGTGAACTTGTGCTCCTGACAAAATGGCCTGTATTAGCACCCCACCAGCTACTGTTGTGAACGTGCTCCAGCTCTGGATCTGTAGGAGGGCACCAAGGAGGTCCCAAGTGTGAATCCTATTGATAGAAGATTTGGGATAACACTATCTTTTGCCATGAGATGTGGACAGTTGACACCTGGACTGGGCTGACTGCGGAAAGCTGGCTTTTCCTGCAGGCAGGCTTTGGTGTCAGTGGGGGGCTTCAGCACCTTGTCTCTGCCTGGGAGCAGAGGAAGATGGAGAAGCCAGAGGTAACGAAGAGCAAGTCCCTTGTGTGGGACACGGTGATGGATGGACGTGCTTGCTGGCAGCAGTAGAGATGGCTCTGCAAAGGGCTTCCTCTGAGAGATCTGTTTGCAAAAACTCCTGAAAGAGTGACACAGCCTCACCACAGCGCTGACATGCTTGTGGCCACCAGCCCCAGAGGGTGCCTGGGCCTCCTTGCAAGTGGGTGGGAACCAACAGTGTTGCAGGGGATGATGCATCCCAGTGCTTTCCACTGCCTCTAAACTGTGATAGCATCGGAGAGAAGCACCCTGTGCTTTCTCTCCCCAAATAGTACCAGCCTCAGGGAAGGGAGGGTGCCAAGCCCTGCCAAAACGCCCTCCCATTTCAGCAGCTGATCCCAGTAGATAGCAGACAGCTTACTAGCAAGAGGGTAATTGTTCCAGATGGCTGTAGGGTGGCAGGCAGCAGCTGTCTAATAGGGCTCAGTACTGCCTGTTTGGTGCACCAAGTTAGGGATGGCACAGGCTACTGAAACCCGCAAGGGAGTTTTGGGGGGTTGAGAGGCCCCCAGCCAAGCAGCAGAGGAGACTTGCAGTGGCTTTGGGGTGCCGCCTCTGTTGGGAGGATGCATCCCTGTTGGGGAATGATGAGCTGTGCCACCTGCAGGACCCCGAGGGAGGGCAGTTGCATGTCTGCCCAAGGCAAATGCTCTTTTCTCCAGCTCTTACTACCTGGCAGGGCCCCGTTGCCCCTTGGAAAGGCCAAGTTGCCCTTTTGGCTGCCTTGGCTTCAGCTCAACTGTGCTGATGACTTGTGGTCCCATGTGCTTTGGAATCTTTCCAAGCATGAGATACAGGGTACATGTCAGTAAGAAAAACCTGATGTGCTCCAGGCTCCCTGCCTGCCTCACCTCCCACCTCCCAAGCAGCTCTGATGCCATTTCTGTCATGGGTGGAGACTAATATCACGGATCACATCCTAGGTACCACTTTGCATGCACAAAAGAAAGGGTGTTTTCAGGCATCTTGGTCATTCCTGCCAGCAAAGCCTATTCAAGGCAACATTTTTTCTTCAGGATTATCATTCCACATTGTATTTTATACACATCACTCACTGAAAAATAGCATGCAGCTGAGTTTCAGTCTCAAGGGTGTTGCAGGATAATGTGCCTGTATTCCACAAACATACTTCTCCTGAGCACTGTTTCTTGGAAGAGCTGAAACCAGCATCTAGGTTACTGTAACATGTTCAAACACAGCATCCACTTACAGTTTGCATATTAAGTACAGCAAACAAACCTCTGCCCAGCACGTCTCAAAAGTTACTTTAACAGACATCAACCCGAGACAAGGAATATGCCCCAGCAGGTCATTTCTAGGCTTGAAATAGGCTCAATAAATTGCAGGTTTCTAAAGCACTGTAAGGACACCAATTTGGGTATTACAGCAGTGCAGAGCTGATGGCCACAGTCAATTGATAGCCTGCAGCTCTCCTGCTCCAGCACGTCAGTGCCGAAACATCTGACCCTGCTGCATGGAGCTGCATTTCCTTGCCCTTGAACTCTCAGCACTAACCAGCAGCCCAGGAGTATTCCTTAGCATTACATATTAGCACAATATTCCCTTTCTCTCCAGCAGCGCTGGCACCAGGCTTATGTTGCAGGCCCTCTGGAAGCCATTAGCTGACATCCAAACAAAGTGGTGGGAACGTTTTCCCCTCTGTAGTCAGCATTTGCTGCATTTGCTGAGCACGTAGCTTTGCTTTTGAAACGTAATTTCTTGAAGGTTAGGTCTGAAGCCTTGCCTTTAGTCCCTGCAGTCTGAACAACTCATGCTGCACCCCAGCTCATTTTCACTTCCACTTATTCCTTTTTTCTACTTATTCAACTTGATTTATTTAAAGAAAATTGGAAGGTTTTTATGCTGCCAGTCAGAAGTTGATTTCCCATTTTCTTTAAGTAAGAAAAATATCAGTTTCAAACTGTGTGGCAGAGTTGTACAAGGTTCCTAATTGTACTTTGCCTACAGGAGAACTTGAGCCTTACTCCATTCAGCACTTTCCAGCTGCCCCTGGATCACTGTCCCACTCTGGGTCAGCAGTGACTGCCTGGCCTGCAAGGCTTTTCTTAACCTGTATTTTCAGCTCTTGGAAATACTGTACGTGCAGCAACGTTCCCGGCTGTGTCATTGCAAGCACCCTCTCTGTGTCAAAACCAAGAACATGCTTTCCTAAAGCATCAGGCCACCCCTCCTTAATTTGCTTTTGCTGTTCTGCCCTGGACCAAGTGCCCTTAAAGTGACATGCAAATGGCCTGAAGCCTTCCTGACCAGTCACCGCCTGGCTGGGATTAAAGATCTGCTAACTCCACTGCTCCTGCCTCAGTCAGGAACCTTCACATCCAAGTTAGTCAAAGGCTTGGCACATTTTTGCTGTGCTGTCAGTATTTCTAGCACTGTCAGGCAAGGAGTCCTCTTTCCTATCACCCAGGCGGATGAGCTAGCCCGTATCAGTGGGTGGCTTCTTGCTGTTCTTGCATGCTGGAAGGGAACTTGAATGGCTTGGGCCAACGGTCTCCATGGGTTTACACAGGCTGATCTGTGCTGCTCATGGCTGCGACCCAGCACCCAGCTCTCTTTCTGCCCTCCGAGCCAGGATGCTGTGCTGGTCCTGCAGCCACAGGAATACCATCCCAGCTGGTGGACCAGGATTACTCCCTTCCCTGTCAACCACTGCAAAGCCCACTGGCTTTGCCTGGGGATGGTTTACACTCCAGAGGCGAGATGGAGCCCAATGTGAGCAGACAAAGGTGCAGGGGAGGAGGTGGGGAGCACAGATTTGGGGAGCTCCTGGGATGTACTTCGAGGTGTGTCTAACACATCCCGGTGTCATTAGCGTGAGCAGGAGTCATTCCCGCTTCCCCAAGCTGTAACCTCAGGCTTGCCCAGGTAAATCACCTTGTCCAGGTACCCTTTGATAACATTTGCAGGATTATCTTCACCACCGGGGAACATATTTCCATACTAATTTAATGAAAGCAGAGATTCTGGAGTCAGCAGGAGCCGGAGCCTCACAGACGGCTCCTAATCCAGGAAATTGGATGTGGTTGGAAATGTTTCAGCAGGCAAAGCTTGGGAGATCCTGCTGTGGCTCATTCCTGATGGAAGCTCTGTGTCCGCAAGATAATAAATCTGAGTTTAGTGCACCTAATCCTGAATTTAAAATACCACAGCCCACATAACACAAAGTGGCTGAACAGGTAAGAGGATGCTTTCCCAGTGGAAAGATGTTGCAAACCACTGGAGTAATTGCAGCCGAAACAGGCTTTTGCCAGCTGGAGAGCAATGTATACAGGTGGACTCTGGTCACGTAGTCCACGGGCTTTTCAGCCAGGCCCTTTCCCAGTCCTCCAAGGTCATGCATGATTCGGGATGCCCCATCTATCACTGCACACCTCACAAGCAGATTTGGGGGCAGATCTTCCCTCTTTTGCTTCAGACACTTGCCTGACTGGACTACTTCTTTGTTGGCTGCCAAACCACCTTGGTTAAAGCCACCCAACAGCTCAGCCCAGAAGTTCAACTTAATCCCACAATTTGCAGTAGCTGGACCTTCTTCATGCATGCAGGACCAGTCCAGGTATGCTGGGACATACAGTGCCTATCAGCTAGACCAGAAGGCAGGCTCTAAATCAAAGCTACTCACAATGATGAAATTCACTCTTAACAATCATATTCCCCTATTCAGCCTAAGATGAATTACAGCTTGGAGGTTGGGAGGGGTGGGGATGTCCATGAGGAAAACTGGGAGCTCAAGAAACCATGCCATCTCAGCATGGAGACATCAGCACAGGCTCTTTGGGTGTCAAGGAGAGTGCAGGAAGAAAGCTGAGGCCCTAGAAGAAGAGCTACAGTGAAGGCCATGGGCAGGCCTAGCTACAGATGGGGGTGTCTGTTCCCTTCTACGGGAACTACGGCTTGCAGCCAGCATCAGGGGATGAGCTCAGCCCCCACAGGCGGCAGCAGTTCTTTGAGAGCTGTCTGGGATTGCTCACTGTACAAGAGCAATTTGCACTTTCCAAGGAGGAGTGAGCAGATGGGGACATTGTGCAAGGAAAGGCTAGAAAGAGAGCAACAAGTCACTCCCAGGATTCAGGTTGTCTCTAAAGCACAGGGCACAGTGGAGGTGTGCGGGGTCAGGATCCGAGCGGGATGCCTAACTACTAGCATAGGACATGCTTCATGGAGTCTTTGCTGTGATTTCTGGCCTTGCAAACACGTGCTGGCTGTGAATTTGTCGTGTCAGCTGGCTCTTCTTACACTCCCTTCTCCTGGCCCCATCTTGTCCAGGACACACAATCACAGTTTGGAGAAAGCAGGTGCAAATGCAAACACCACCTGCCTCACCCTCATAACCATAGATGAGGCACTGTTGAAGAAAAATCCCACAGACCTTACTCCCTTCTCCACACTTGCGGCACCCTTTGACTAAGAGTTTGGCATGGCCAAGGGCACTGTTTGCAGCAACAGAATCAGGTCCAGTCACTCCCTTTGGGGAGTGGGCAAAGAAGGTCTTTTGCTTCTCAAGGTACGATGCGGATCAGTGTCTCTCTCTCTCTAAAACAAAGTAAGGTTTTGCAATGTGATGCAGGAGGGCTCTCCTGGTGAGGAATAGCCTAGCTGGAAGGGTGGAGGCAAAGCCACTGCTCAGTTCCCACATAGAGGGAGAAGCCCATGTCTCCAAAGTTTGCTGTGATCTGTCCTCACCATCCTTATCTCCATCCTTTGCAGACCAGATGGGTCGATAACCTGCTAGCACATCCCCTAGCTGGCTGGCCCATTGCACACTGATAAGGAATGAGATGAGAGCAAGTGAGGATTGCCAGCTCTAGCCAGCCTGGGTCTGCCCTTCTCAGCCCACAGTGGTTCTTCCTTTACCACATTGCTCCTGAAAATAACAGGCAAGCACCTCTGACCCCCCTGCCTGTTGTGCTAACGCCATTTAACTCAAAGCTCCCTGAATGCCAGCAGAAGCATCTGGACTTCCATCAGACAAACACAGGCTGCCTGAGGTAGCCTCAAGTCTGAAGGCTGAATTTCCTTGACATGAACAGCCTTTTTAGTGTCGCCTCTGGGATGGTATCACCTCCCTCATTATCACCTGCTATCCGTGAGCTGGTCTTTTAATCTTCACAGCAGCATTTAGAGGAAGGTCCCTGGACTGGCATGACTCAAGGTGCCGGTGGCTGCTAAGGCTGGGTTACAATGCCCAGCTGCCAGAAACGCTGCAGGAGACACAGAACTACCTCTGACCTCTCCCATCTCCAGCTCTAAGTGAGCAAATACCTACACATTTCCCTTCCCCATCCAACATTTCTTGAAAGGGAACAGCCCCTGCAACCTGCTAGACTGTAGCTCCAGCCGCAGCTCATCTCCTTGTGTAAATGTCTGGGGTCCTTTGTAGGGATTCGGTCTCACAAAATCTTGGATTTGAAGGGAATTGATTCAATTATACATGCATCCTGAGCAGAGGGAAGATGGCTCTAGTTACTTTTTCTCCTGCTAGTTATGGAGCACTTCTTCTCATCCTGCACCACCTGGAAGGGATCAGGCTCGAGGGCTGAACCCTCAGGCAGGTTTCCAGAGGGGGAAAGAGGGAGTGAGCATGTCAGAGCAGAGAAGCCCACTTTAGCCTTTAGTCTAGCCCCCTTGTGTTGTGGGGTAATCAGCAACCTGGCCAAAGGCTGGAGCCTGTCCGTGCCTTCCGCAGCTCCAGCAGGCAGGGTAGTGTCCCTGCTACCTCCGCTGGCATTGATGGCACTAACTAGAAATACCCAGCAGCAACAGCCTCTGGGGTCATGCTTGACAGGAGTAAGGGGGCTACCACGTCCAAAGCAGAGGGGGAACTGATGGGCCTCATAGAAAGAGAAAAATAAAATGTTTCACTGAGTTTCAATTCTGGGCCTCTTAAGGAAATCACAGAGCATCTTGTGATTTAGAAACAAATATGCAAGACAAGGAAAGCTTTAAGCCACAGGCTTGGCCCACTGCCTGAATTTTTTCCCTCTTCTTTCAGTATAATTACAGTTGAGCCATGTAGTAAATGAGTAACTTTTTCCAAAGGAATCCTTTCACCCAGAGTGAATCATACTCGCCACAAAGAGAACGTGGAGACAGATAAAAGACATATAGATCCTATGGCTTATTGTGATAGAGTGTTTCACCCAAATTCCCTTGTTCCTCAGCCCCCCAGATGTGTCCAGGGTATGTACAAGAGCCAGGCACTAAACTTTCCTGGACAAATCCTGCCTACCCCTCCAAGATGGCTTCCTCCTGGTTTGCTGTGCCCTACAGCCAAGATGAACCGCATGGTTTTGAGGGCATCTAGGGGTTCTGCAGAATAAGGACTATTTTCCCTCCTTTGGTTCCTGTACCTACAGGAGCAGGTGGTAAGCTAGGTCAGCAGCTGGGCAGCCTCTGGGGACAGCAAGGCTTGATGGCAGAGCTGGGTGACCCTAGATCCAGCTTCAGTCCTCTGCTCCTGGGGTTTCACCTGGACTACAAAGAGTTTCTGAGGTACTGCGTGTGCTCAGTGATATTTCTTCTGCTCCCGATTTAGCCAGAACTAAATAGCCCAGCCTCCCTCCCAGACCCTTCCTGCCAAGTCTCAATCCATCTGACCGTTTTCCGTATGGGATAAAAGCCTTGGACAGTAACACACTCATTGTAAAACTATTTTCCATCGGCTTCACGGCCACACACAGCTGGATCTCCTCCTGGAGCAACCAGCAGCCCGTTTGGAAGGGTTGGGTTTAGCATCCTGGAGAGAGGCCTGAGTGAGGGTGGGAGGGGACAGCTCTGGGTGATCGTGCCCCCTCCCCTAAAACCAGCCCCTCCCACCCGCTCCCCAGCCTGATTGGCGGGTGCGGTGGCCAAGGGCTGGGACAACCCAGCTCCCCATCTATTTAAAGGCAAGGGTGGGGTTCCTGCAGTTACTTGCCTGGGACCGGTGCACCTTGGTGGAGAGGAGCATTTGCCTGCTGAGCAGCACCATGTCTTGCGTGAGTAGAGAAAGGGATGGGGCAGCTTTGCTGGAGGTGATGCTTTGTGGAGTGGGACTGGGGGGAGCACGCTGGTTTGGTGTGAGGGTGTTTGCATTATCCTCCTCATCAGCCTCTGTGTCAGACCGTCTGCTAGAGCTGGATGCCAGCTGTATCTATTACAGGGGGGTGGCTGCTGCTTCTTGTTCTGGCAGGAGTGTTCTTCTTCCCTGCAGGATCCCTTTGGGGGGGTCCTCGCTGGGCTGGCTCCCAAGCTGGGGTAACCTGTTTTACAGCAGCTCTGCTCCGGGGAGGTAGCTGCAGTAACGTTTATTGCTTTCTGAGCATCTCTTCTGGGCAGCCTTGCTGCTTGCTCCCTGGCTGAAGTTTTCATGAGTCACTGATTCATTCTCCCTTCCTTTCTTGTAAGGAAATGTGCTATACAGAAGTGTCCTTTGAGTGTCAAGGACTGCCAGGGAGATGCTTGTGTCAGAAGAGTGATTGCACTTCTTTGATGAATTTATCTTTCATTAGACCGAGGGTGACTAATTGGGGAGTGTCCCAAGTGCAGGCTTAACTATTAAAGTGGGAAGGGGGAAAGATTCTTAGTACTTGTGGGGTCTTGCCTCTACTGTCGTAGGAAATGAGTACATATTGGTTTACCAGAGTGTTTTAGTTCTCCTAGAGAGAAGGTGGGGAAAGACATACATGTACGTGGGGCAGGAGAATGTTCTTGCAAATGCTGAGCCTACAAAAAATGAACAACAAAAAAAAAAACCCCAAGCCATTGGGGGTTGGGGACCAAAGTGTCTGAGCCTCTGGCCCTGAACAAGGCTTGAAGTTCAAATCTAAGCTAGGGAAAGGGAGTGGAGGCTCCATCCCTGTACAGCCAACTTGCGTGGGATGATGTGAGATCCACACGGCACACTGGCATGTTTGGGACAGGGTGGGTGTGATGGGAGCTTGTAGGTACCCAAGCTTTGCTGTGAAATAGAGATATGTTAATGAGAGAAGCAGGAGGAAGGTTGGGAAATAGGGCACATGTCCCATGTGATTGGAGTAACATCTCTGGGATGTCCCTGGTGCAGTGCCCTAGGGGAAGGGAGCTTCCCTGTCTCTCCAGCGGTCCAAAGCCATGCACTATCTTGCAAGGCAGCAGGGAGAGCTGCCAAGTCAGAGCAGGTGAGCCAGCAGGTACTGAGCTAATGTCTCTGCCTCCATGTTCCCCAGGGACCAGTATGCACCAACTTGGGTCTGAAGCCTGGCCAGCGCCTCACTGTCAAGGGGAAGATTGCACCAAGTGCCAAGAGGTAAGCTGTGCTGCACGGACAAGGCACCACACAGAGTTGTCTTCTGCTGGTGGGGGACAAAAGGAATCCTTCCCCTGAGTAGGAGAGGAGCCGCTATGGAAGAGGTTAACACTAGCAGTGCTTCCCAGTGAGTCATTGCCTAATGCATGTTGCAGACACACTCTACTGCCAAGGGGCTAAGCCAAAGCAGATGTGAAGCCCCAGCTGCATGCACTGGCAGTGACCACATCCTCTCTAGTGCAGGAAATGGAAGCTGTCTCTATACTAAGACTTGGTTTAAGATGGTCACATCCTCTCCCCTGCATGAAGATAGCCCAGGAGTAGGTATACTATTACAGTGCCTTTCCTCACTAGGCAGGAGATTATGGCCCAAGTAGCTGGGAGGTCTTGGGTCCTCTGGCTCCATGAATGCTCTGAGCCATAGCTCCAGCCGATGGTGCAAATGAAGGGCTGCATTTTGCAGCAGGGGGTCTCCAGGTATTGAAGTTTGCTTTTACTCAGTGGAGATGCTGCTCAGATGCTAGTGGGGAAGGAAGGAGGGAAGGTGGTGAGTGGGCCAGTGGACTTCAGTGGAAAGGCACTCCTAAATGTGCAGGGATCAGGGTGGCTGGGACCCCCAGGGAAGCCTCTGCAGCAACCCCCAACCCTTGTGCAGGTCTGTGGCTGGTGGGGCCCCTTGGTGAGTAAGGTGGAGCCCTGTAGCTGCTGTACCAGTGCTAGTGGTGTTCCAGGAAACATGTCCCAGCTTTTCCCAGTGCCTTTGAAGCTTGATAGTGTCAGAGTGAAGCCTCCTGGGCTTTCTCTTGCCCAATAATATGCCTCCTGCCCTCATTTGGGTAAGAGGCCTGGAGGCCAGGTAGACATGGCTAGGAAGCTGCTTCCTCCCACTGCCATTGCAGATGCTCTGGGATAGCTAATGAATGGTAATTATTTCAGCTGCCTGCGGGGTGGGGAGAAGGCAGTGGCTGTCAGGCAGCATGCAACACTAGCTAACTGGGGCTGAAAGAAAATGTGTGGAAAGCAACCGGCTGCTTGGGAGCTGGTTTTGGTGCAGGATAACTCACTGTTCAGGGCTCTAAGTGTTGAACCTTTCCCTTGTTAAAAGCTTTGCAGAAACTAAGTGGTGTCTCTCCCAGGGATGGCACTGTGGGGCCTGTGTACCCCAGCAGAGGAGAGTACCCCTTACTGACACAGCACCACCTTTTTAGGAAAGCTGTGCAGTTTAGCAAAGTGTTTTGCTTTGGTTATCCTCAGCTGGGCTTGAAGTAACAGAGCCAGATATGCTCATAGTATTGAGCAAATGCTATGATACTATTGAGTAAAACAGTATTGATGTCATCTTTCTCTGCAGCTTTGTAATGAATCTGGGGAAGGATGCTTCCCAGCTTGGGCTTCACTTCAACCCCCGTTTTGATGCTCATGGTGATGTGAACACCATCGTGTGCAACTCAAAGAAGGCAGAAGAGTGGGGTGCAGAGCATAGGGAGACTGTCTTCCCTTTCCAGAAGGGGGGTACAGCAGAGGTGAGGCCTGGGATGCCCTGGTGAAGGGAGGGTGTTTGGCACAGGACACCCAACTGAAAAGGCTCTCAGGGCTGTCTGTATGGGAGGTGGCTGGCTTCTGCTTGGCCAGTGCTACCACCTGGGGCTCTTGAGCAGTGATGGAGGGTGCAAGCTCCATCTAGCTCAATGGGATGTTACTATTGAACTGAGCATGGAATAGGCATCTCTTGGGAGACCAAAATAACACTCCTGCTGTTGAAGAGTGGATTATGCTGCTGAGCGTGTTCACCCAGCACAGCAGACGGTGGCACAGTAATACTGTAGAGGAGAAAGGCTTGAGGGTATCTTTGCAGGAACTTTGACTTTGCCATTTGTCTTGCAGATCACTTTTGCTGTCAACCAAAGTGATGTCACGGTCCACCTGCCAGGCCACCAGTTCACATTCCCTAACCGGCTTGGTCTCTCTGTCTTTGACTACTTTGATGCACAAGGGGACTTCACACTCCAGTCCATCAGCTGGGAATAACTTCCTCTGACAGATCCATCTCAAAGATACAGAAAAATCAATCAATAAATAAGTTTTGGTCTACCCAGTCTCAATCTAATCTCTTTCATGCTGCAATTCCATGTGGGCTGGTCACCTTGCTGGAGGGAGGAGGGCAGGTAACTTTCCTGGAGTACCATATGTGGGTGAGATTGTGCTAGCCTTTAAAGTCATGGATGGAGAGGATCAGAAGCTTGGGAAGGCAGAAGGTAAAAAGCCCAAGGAGAGTCTTGAGAGGAAACATGGGGACTAGATGTGGCTGGTAGGGGAAGAGTGGAAGTGTTGAAGTCACACTTCCTTGAGGTCTAAACTGATACCTTACACTGCCTGAGTAAAATGGGTTGATTAAATCTATCTCTCCCTAAACTAAGCATCCTTGGGTGGCCTTGGACATTGAGTTGCTGTGCTAGGTGAACCTAGTGAGGCATGCATTGAGGGCAAAGTCCTCAGGTGTGCTAGGCTTGGCCTGCATGCCTCTGCAGAGGCCGGTGCTACTCATGACAGCTCTCCTATGCCTCCTTTGGATTTTTTGCTGCTGCCGCCTGGGGACAGCAGTAGAAAAGGTTACCTTGCTAGGTGTGGCAGAGCATACAGTAGGTTCCTCATCAAAATCCATTCTTCCAATAACTGCAGAAGCTTGAGTACTCCTGGGCTGTGGCACATGAAGGTAGTAACCTGGAGGCGTCTGGCTTTGTTCTGTCCCATGTGCCTTGCCTAATCTATCTAGAGCTGGGACAGGTAGCAATGCCTAGCTAGGGTGCAGGATGCTAAAGATGTGCCTACTATGCTCTTGTTACCCTTGTACTTAAGGAAGCCCAAATGAGCCTGATCACTCCTCCGTCTAAATGGAGGCTAGCTTCTGAGGAGTCTGGAGATGATGAGGCATGTTGTGTGTTGCAGCATAGTTCTCACTTGGCTGTTGGTTGTTACACCAGGTGCCAGCCAGTAGCTGCCTTGGGGGCTCTCCCAGTCTAATGCTGCTTAAGCAGCAATTACTGCTGTTGGACAGGCTGTGCCTGGTGGGCATAGGAAAGGTGGGGTTCTGCTCTTTCCACAGGGCACAGCAGTTACTAGGTAGGCCTGGGATGGAAGGACCCAGTCTTTGGGTCCTCGTTTCTAGATTTGGCCACAAACAACATGAAGCACAAACAATTTGATGTCCTATGAGGACTCCCTGTTGGCCTGGCTGGGCCAGTTCCTCCCATTAAGCAGCTGCAGAGTAACTGGAGCATGGGAACTTGCTCCTACAGCAGCAGCACCTGCTGCTCTTGCTCCATAATTCATGAGGCTCTGCCAGGTCCTGTGTCTCAGGTACCTGTGCAGAGGGAGGGAGGCTTGGCTGCTAGAAACGGGAGCTAAGGAGGAAGAGAGAGATGAGTTAGAAACACGGGCTTGAGCTGGGGTTTTGATCTGGGAGGCAGGAACACTTGGGGTGTACAAGCAACTTCAGGCTCTGCAGCTGGATCCCTCTTGAATCTCCTTGTTGCCTAAGGCCAGTCTGCTCTGGATGATCACATCCTGCTCTTCAGGACTACATCTACAATAGTAAATGCTGCATCTAACGTTGCCACCCTGTGCATAGGCATGACCAGGGGACAGCATAGCTTGGGGATTGGGGTGATATGGATGACACCATCCTTTCTGGGGAAGAGAGTTTAGCTGTATAGAATTGAGCCATGCTAGGCTGGATGGCCTCAAGGCAAAAGACCCAGCCCAGTTTATGCAGTAGCACTGATACAGTTTGGCAAACTGGGGTACATTTGGTACATTAGACATATGGGGATTTCCTCAGCCGCAGCAGGGACATGGTGCTGGTGAAGGCCCCCTCCATGAGCTGTGATGACAGACATGTAGTGGGGCTCTCTCCTTGCAGCTTTCTCTGCTGGGCTGGTCTTGAAAGCTGAGCAAATGTGCTCACCTCCGTGGTCTGTACTTTGGAGCAATCTCGCAGTGTCTCTTTACTGCACTTGGGAGTCTTTTCAAAGATTTCCTTTTGTGGAGGGTGGGGGAAGAAAGCTGAGTGTGAGCTTTACCACAAGATGCTGATCCTTAGTTAGGTCTCCTGCTAGCGTGGCTGCTTCTTGAAGTGACTCACTGGTCCTGTGAAATCTGTGACTCACTGTTGTCCTGACTTTGTTACGGCTTGGCCCATCGCTAGCAAGGAGGTGAGAGGTGGCAAGGGTTCCCCAGCTGTATAATTTAGGTGTGTTGAGGCTGACTGCTCCCTTCCACCCACTCCTTGGCCTTGTGCAAGGTGGAGGCTGGTGTGTAAGGGCTGAAGGACCTAAGGATGGAGTCAGGATACCTGAGACAAGCGTGTGTGTCCCCAGCTGAGCAGGGTGAGCAGCCTTGCGAAGGAGAAGACATGAAGGGGAAGGCACCACAACAATAATAACAGAAGACATTGCATGCCAGCATGGAAGGTGATGCACTTTTATTTCTTGAATTGACCCTAGCCAAAGGCTGGGAGATATTCTCAACCTGGGGTGCTGCTCACCCCTTGCTTTCCCCCACAGACCCCAACAACTCCCCAAAAGCTGGGGGGATGCTGTGTCTTCCCACTGGGCCCCCTGCAGCCTTCCAGGAGGGCACTGGAGGCCGTGCCGTGCCCATCCCGCTGCGGCCAGGGCTGCGGCGGTAGCTGCTGGCGAGCAGGGTGTAGAGGAAGGGGTTGATACAGCTGTTGCCGTAGGCCAGGCAGGTGACACTAAAGTTGAGGTAGGCCTGGGTGGTGGGACCAATGCCCAGCCTCTCACCCCGGTACAGCCTGGTCAGCTGCCAGGCCCAGAAGGGGAGAAAGCAGGCCCAGTAGGCCACCACGATGGCAGAGATCCTGGAGAAGAGCTGCCGGGCAGAGGCCCGGCCAGCCAGTGGCAGCCCTGGGCCCCAGGCAGAGGACCAGTATGCCCAGGCCAGGCGGGTGTAGACAATGCCCAGCACCATGCCAGGTGCCAAGATGCTGGTGGTGAAGAGCACCGTCAGGTAGAGCCGGAAGGCTGCTGGTGTCCAGGTGGGAATGCAGATGCGCTTGTGGGGGCCATCTCCCTCCCGCAGCTGGGTCATCACCATCATGGGGGACGTAAGCAGGAGCGAGAGGAGCCAGAGGACCGTGCTGACCAGCTTGCGGTAAGCGTTGCTAGCCTGTCTGGCCTGCAGTGGCCTGGCCACTGCCCAGTACCTCTCCAGGCTCATGGCGGTCAGTAGGAAGATGCTGGCATGCATGGTGAGGAGGTCCAGGCTGAGCAAAAGCCTGCAGCCCACATCCCCAAAGAACCAGTCATGGGCAAAGTAGGTGCAGACCACAAAGGGGATGGTGGAAAGGTACAGGAGGTCAGCCAGGGCAAGGTTGATCACGTAGACTCCCAAGGAGCCCACTGAGTGACCTGCCACCCTGCCGAAGGCCACCGCCACTGTGTAGATGTTCCCTACCATCCCAGTGAGGCACATGACCAGCAGCACTGCACCCAGTGGCCCTGTGATTGAGCTGTCCCCTCCCAGGACACTACTGTCATCACCCTCACCGCTGCTTTCCTCCAAGAAGCTGCCACCCTTGGGATCCTCTTCAGGCCTTGCACTGATGAAGGAAGAGTTGTAAGACATCTTTGGGTAGGATGAGCAAGGGCAAGTCAGGCTGTCAGAGACCCGGTTCCTTCCCCCTGCCTTAACCCCCTCGCTGTATGGGACACGTCTAGCCTTAACAGGAAAGCAGCTGAGGGAAGGGAAGAATCGCAAGAGTTCATCAGACATAGGGTACTCCAGAGAAGTCTATTCCTCACCTCCAGCCGCCCAGTCCATTTTGCTGATCTTGTCCATCACAAGCTCTGTCCGGTGGTTTCCCTTAACCATCAAAGGGCTGAGAAATGGACACTGTCCTCCCTTTCAAGACCAATAGGTGCAAAATAACCTCTGTCAGCCAGAAGGAAAAGTCTCTGCTCTTCACCAGCTGCTCATTTGTTGCTTCTACAGCATTTGCTGGGCTCATGGAAACCAATAGACTCAGTGGACAAGTGGATTTCTCTTCCTAAGTCTGTGTCCTCTCAACTCAGACAGACTCTGGCGAGGTGGGCTCTGCCCCCCTAAACCAACCCCTGGAGAGCTGCCTTGCCCACTGCACAGAGGAATGTGTCTGACTCACAGCTTCACACTCCAGTGTGAACGCAGTCCCAGTTTATACTGGGCTTTTTAGCCACTAGATGAGGAATCCTGCTGGCACCCTCCTCTTTCTTGCAGACACACTCTTTCTTCTCCCATGTCTTCTGCACCTTCCCCCTGCTCCTTCTTCCTTCTTGTTCTGATATAGATCACAACCAGCCCAGTGGGCAAGTATTAGCTTGGCATGTTTAAAGTGGGCAATAAGGAAGGGCTAATCTTTAGCTAGAAGATGTTTTACACTTGAACAAAAGTTAGATAATAGATAATGTGTATGTAGATAGAACAAAGAGCTTTAGTAGATACAGAAACTAAACAGCAAACTGCTAATGTTTGCAAAGATAAGCAGGAACTAAGTAATTACCCAATAATAAATCAGTTTTGCAGTATTCCATATCAAAGGTGAAAAGTATAATGAATTCTCTGAACTGTTTTGAATAACCCAAACTTTTCTCAGGAATCTTATGTACACACATGACTTTGTATAATAAATATCCAGCTGCTGGTTGAAATGCTGTGCAAGTTAGGAGAAGCAATCCCCCTTGCACCCCAGCGCTGCAATAAACATACCTGCTTTATAACCTTCCATGGGTTGTGAAGTTTGTTTCTGCAAGTAAGTTCATTTCCCTTTCTTTTCCCCATTTCCCCTTGCACAGTTGTCCTTGTTTGAGAAAGGAGATAACTGAAAGAAAAGACTTCCTAGGGGGGGAAAAGCATCATGCTGGAGCTTTAGAAGGGAAACAACGGCCAGTTCTGAAAGTGCAATAGGCAGGGAGCTGCCACAGTACTGTCCCTGGCCCTTAGCCAATCCAGGCTGAGAGGGCCTGGCCCCCACTCCCTTCCAAGGACAACAGGTCCCCTTGAGGTGCAGACAAGGAAAGTAACCCCCAATCTGCAAGCAAGCCCACCAGATGGTAGGACATCTCACTTTTTCTATGACCTGGCCTTGTCCCACCCTTACTACCCCAGTCAGCTGCAAGCTCTGAGACATTCAAAGGGCTGCATATTTTAGACCCACTTTTTCTTCCCTCTCCCCAGAGACCATCCTCCTCCTCTAAGCTTTTCCCCCTCCCTTCCCTCGAAGCCCCAGGACCTGCTGCCTCACCCCAGAGCAGGGAGCAGAAGCCCGTTAGGGAGGCACCATCGCCTTCCAGCGGGGCATCCCTGCGTGACACCTATGCCCCACGCTTCTGCGCCCGCATCCGAGCCCCATTCGTCTCAGGGAACAGACACGGTGGGACAGAATTTCCAGTGCAAAGACAGATGCACCATTACTAAATGTGCTCTGCTTTTAGCTCACGGGTGTTTTCAGGCCACTCCAGCCACACTCTTTTGCGTCATCAAGTGTATTAGCTTTGTTGTGGCTGAGTCAAACGCCTCCACTCATCTTCAGCAGTGATAACTCAGCAGCAAACAGAAAGAAGCTCCCCATTAGTACTGCCCTTACTGCAGTAGAATCCAAGCACCTTCCCGAGCAATGCACTGCATGTAACAGCAGCAGCTTCACCATGACCATGCCACAGGAGTGGGCATACGGCACGTACGGCTTTGACGGAGCTAACTTCAGAGGCCTGCCTTTGGGTTATCTGTATCAGCTCTTGGTATGTCTGGGTCACGCTCTACTCTTCACAGAGAACCAAATGCGCAGGTTGTTTAGATGGGGCTTGTGCTTTTTTTTTAATGGACTGCCCTGTTTCATGTTACCAGAACTGAAAGGCACTTTGTTTTGGAACACAGGTTTTGCAACGGCCTTTGGTTTTTAGGACAGTCATGCTCCAAACTGGGAGAGATCAGCAAACTGCAGTGAAAATAGTTTTGTGTGGAAAGCTCCATTGTGTCACCACAGCAGGATGAGTGATGCTGCTTCTCATCCAGCAGTCAATGCTCCCAACAGGTTGTGGCAGCCTCAGCACAGAGAGGGGTCCCCAGAGAACCAGAGGGAGACCATGACTTTGCCCATTCGGCTCTGATGGGAAGATTTGCAGTCCACATGCCCCAGGAAATGCAATGAATAGCCATGGCTCTTGCTGTGATTGTCTGTGCTTTTTTCCAAGAAAAGACCTCAAACCTTAGCAGTAGCTCAGTTCATTTAGGAAGTTAAAATAAATTACAATGGGATTTTTTAAATTCATATTTTAGGAGCTAATTAAAATACTGGTTGCCTCATTGATTCCAGTTAGCTACCCTTAACACATGAGATGTCTATTCTCACACTGCCTGCATAAAACTGCAGTCACATCAGAAACTACAGTCATCAGCAGAACTCAGCTAGTCCTTCCAGCATGTGAAACACAGCTCTCCCAGGAGAGCTTTGAGATGATCTTCAAGATATGAATCATGGGTTGATTTAGTGGTTAGGGCTAACTGTTAATAGGACATGAACATACAGACTTCCCTGTTATATGACTGCAAAAAAATTATATGTATATGTGATATAAAACATAAGCATATGTAAGGTATAGGGCAGAATGAAAGTGCCAGGCCTTTGACACACAGAGAATGAGGGAGCAGAGATCCATGTATTACTATCTTCAGACATCAACCTCTAGGCCTTAGTAAAGACAACAGAGAGTCTCAAGTTGGTAACAGACATGCCATAAGCTGCTCTCTGCAGGACCTAACCTCTCTCCATTGGTTTGACAAGCGACTCAAATTTGACAGCTGAACTTCCATGGCATGAATATCCCTCACAGTATCTTTCCTAAGGCAGTATTCCACCTCCCATCACTTTTTGTTAACGTGGGCGCATGCACATACATTATCCACAACACAGGTGTATAACGATACATTGTTTCTGAACAGTGCTCTTAATCTTCTTTGCAGCAATTGGAGGAAGGTCTCCCCACAAATGCAGTCTGAAGAAGCTTTCAAGGCCATACATGGCAAGAGGAAACAAGCCTCACATTGGCTGTTAGATTACATCTTCTAAGTGACCTTTCTCAACTGCAGATCTAACTGATCAAATATCTAGATATTTCACATCCCTGTCACCAGCAGAGAAGCCATTCCTCGTAAAGGAACAGGCTCTCCTAGTTCAACAGCTCCTGCAACCTGCTGGGGTGTAACTCCAGCCAGGCAGCTGTTTTCTTGTGTAAGGCAGGTGTCTGCAGTTTCATGCAGGAGCGATGCTAGGTCCCACATCCAACATAGCAAGTGCCAAGTTTTCAAGGCCCGACTGACAAGCAAGGCCTGCCACCATCCAGTCAGATCACAGCAATTTAACAGTGACAGGTTGCACTGAGGGTTCAGACTCACGAAGTCTTGCACTTGAAAGGAAGTAGCTTAATTGGGCCCTCGAAACAAAGTGGACTGTCTATGGGGAAAAAAAGTGCTTCAAAGGGTGCTTCAAGCACACTGTGTTTCTCTGATGTCGATCTCCTCTTCTCTTCTGACAGCCCACTCAACAGGACCAGGTAGAGTCGAGTCATACAAGGGTCCTGCATGGCTTCCTAGGATTTAAACTTGAAGTAGGCTTCAACTGTAGTGAAGGAAAAAGGTGATGCATTAGGGCAATAACCTGAACCAGAGTGGCAGGAGGGAAAGGAAACAGCATCCAGGCACTTACTTGCATATTCCTGTGGTGTCATGGCCTGGCTGACGATGCTAGTGAAGGCTGCGATCCAGTCCAGCTGGTCAGTCTCTGTCTCACAAGTGAAGAGGTATTCCCGGTCAGGGGTGACAATGGTGAGGCCATAGTGCCAAGAGAAGTTGCCCTGTGTCCCCAGGGGCAATCCCTTCTGGACACTATATCCATTCTCTCTGCTGCCCACAAATACCTCACCCTTAGCAAATGCATCCTGCAGATCAGAAGGGAAAGAGAGGGTTTTATGGAATCCCAAAAGAACCGGGGAATAACAGCGGTGCATCTAAGGACCCAAGAGTGGGTGAGGACTAGGGATGTAGCAGCAAAAAGATTTATAGGTGGTCAGGGGATTGAGAAGAGCAGGGAGGATATGCTCAAAGGCAGCAACAGAAAGGAAGTTTCAGGAGATAGAACTCAAGATATTTGAGAGGAACTGCTGCCCTGTCTATCCATGTCATTCCCCATGTCATTCTCCTCCCCCTCGCTGCCTTTACACTGCTCCCCTGCCCGTTCCCTCTGTTTGCAGGCAGCGAAACAAACACAGAAAGCTTGCGATGAACTAAGTGGGATGGAAAGGCGAAGACCTAACGTCTATTCAGAGCAACTGGTGAACTTGCAAGCCTCCCTTACAGCAGAGCAGTCTCTGGTCGCACTTTGACCCTGCCCTCAGCACAGCTGCCAGCAGCTGCCAGAGGTCAGATCTCCCCCTCACCAAAGGGTCCTTGAAGTACATGAGCCTGCGGTGATCCAGCGTGAACCAGCGCTTCTTAAAAGCCTCTCTCTGCTGTGGAAGGAAGAGGTGACATACGTAAGGGAACAGCGCCCTCTGCTGTGAGAAGGGCAAATGGACACCCGAAATCCATTCCAACCCCCTGAGCCAAGCTCCTGCCTTTAACAGCAACCTCCTCCTCGCCCTTTCTGAGCTGAGAGTGCGGATCAGTACGGAGTTTTTAATTCCCAGCTGCGGTCCCCAACTCTTGGACTTCTGCGAAGGACCCCAGAGTTGAGACAGGATAAATCTAGACACTAAATACCTGTAAGGTCACGCACACACAGACACATGCAGAGATCTGTTGTTCTGGGAGAAAGCATGGAATCTGGCTTCATCTACTTTCAAATGTGTCCTTCCCCTTCCTTTTATTCTCCCCTCCCTTGGTGCACACACACTGTTCCCACGGGTGTCTAGAGTCAGAGGGGAATGGGGAAACAGCAGGAGAAAAACATTGAAGTAGGGAAGGTCAGTGGCTCTCTGACAGGTCCCTGTTAGATTTTTTTGCTCCCGCAGCGGCTCACCTTGGGACCAGTTTTCTCCATGTATCCCTCCTTCAGGAAGTTTCTCGTCAGCCGATTTTTAATCTGACAAAAAGACAAGAGTAACATTCACTTACCCACCTTTCTTTGCTATTCATTTTTGCTCCCCACCCTTTTTTCTATTCTCCAAAATTCAGTCGCCTTTTAAATTTGTGTTTGCAGAACTGCCTAGCCAGGAGTCACTTCTGCTCAGGAACAGCAGAAAGCAGTTGTTCTCTGGCCACCACAGGCCCTTTTACACACACTTTCTCATCCCTCTAACTGAACACTGCAATTTCCACTTCTGTACCTGGGGTTCTAATAGTAACTAATGGGCTCTTTTATCACATAATCGAGTACAAATGGGACACTCAGCACGGTGCTCTAGTGCTGCCTTACCTCATTATCACTGGCAATGGGAAATGCTACCTTCAGATAATGAAACTGCACAGAGCGAATAGCATTGAACCAGTCCACTATCTCCTGAGAATGGAAAAGGACACGACAGGAAGCTTAGCCAGAGCAACAGTTAGCCATCTAAATTCACCCAGCTGCACCCAATCCTATGTTAACTACAAACACGGCCAGCTCTCCCTCCCCAGCACCTACAGCATCTCCCTCACACACACACACAGAGCCAGCCCAGCTGCCCCATTCCCCGCATGCACAAGCAGCACATCTGCACATCTACAGCAGCTCCTCCCACACAAACCCACTCCGCCAGAGCTCCTGCCCTGCTCCCTGAAGCAAAACTCTCTCACAGACACACAAACACAGAGGCAGAACACCCACCGTGTTACCTACAGCAACTCACACACACACATACACCCCGTCCTACCCATGGCTTCAGACTATTTAATATTAGCAGCCTCTCAAATGACATCAACTGCTTTGCAGTAATTGATGCTAAAACCAGATACCTTTCCACTTTCATGGTAGACAAATATATTCCGGGTCTTGTTGTCTTTGATATAGGTGATCTGCAGGCCATTGGGGTTCCCAATCTTAACTGGCTGGAACATAGCATTGATGACATCTATTTTAACATTGATTTTGGGTTCTTTGGCCTGAAAACAGAATGACATTAATCATGCATGAGCAATTGTAGTGGGAAAGAGACCGGAGCTACTGACTTAGTGGGGTAAGGCAGGATCAGAGGGTCATAAAAGGTATTTAACTGCCCCTTCCCAACAAAACTGTTGTAGCACACACCCCTTTCACTGTGTGGCATGTTCGAGCCCCAACAGTGGCCCAGCCCCTCCAATTTAGGTTTGAGCTGTGCCAACTCTGGAACTGCCAATGAAACACTGAGAATGCAGCATCTAACTTTACAGTTGAGACAGTCTAAAGGCTACCTCACCTCAAAAGGAAAGAACCCACTCCTAGAATCATAGAATAGTTTGGCTTGGAAGGGACCTTTTAAGGTCATCTAGTCCAACGCCCCATAAGCAGGGACATCTTCAACTAGATCAGGGTGCTCAGGACTCCGGCCTTGAATGTTTCCAGGGATGGGCCATCCACCACCTCTCTGGGCAACCTCTTCCGGTGTTTCACCACCCTCCTTGTAAAAAATGTCTTCCTTATATCTAGTCTGAATCTACCCTCTTTTAGTCTAAAAGATTACCCCTTGTCCCTATTGCAACAGACCCTGCTAAACAGTTTGTTCCCATCTTTCTCATAAGCCCCCTTCAGGTACTGAAAGGCTGCAATAAGGTGTCCCCAGAGCCTTCTCTTCTCCAGGCTGAACAACCCCAGCTCTCTCAGCCTTTATTCATAGGAGAGGTGCTCCATCCCTCTGATGATTTCTGTGGCCCTCCTCCGGACCCATGCTAAAAAGTCCACATCTTTTCTGTGCTGAGGACTCCAGAGCTGGAAGCAGTACTCCAGGTGGGGTCTCATGAGAGTGAAGTAGAGGAGAAGAATCATCTCCCTTGACCTGCTGGACACAATTCTTTGGATGCAGTCCAGGATACAGTTGGCTTTCTGGGCTGCAAGCACACATCACCAGCTCATGTCCAGCTTTTCACTGACCAGTACCCCCAAGTCCTTCTCTGCAGGGCTGCTCTCAATCCATTCATCCCCCAGCCAGTACTGATATAAGGGGTTGCCCCAACCCACGTGCAGGACCTTGCACTTGGCCTTGTTGAACCTCATTAGGTTCACATGGGCCCACTTCTTGAGCTTTTCCAGGTCCCTCTGGATGGCATCTCCTGCTCATCCCTACCCCAGGCCATTCCCTCCCTTGTGACAGTATGTTAGCACTTGCCCATTCATTTCAGGGAGATGAATGAGTAAAAAACCAGCCCTCCTCAAAACAAGCCAAACAGCAGGTTTTTGCTAACTTGGCTCACAGTGGAGTGAGGCTGGTTCCAGGAATGGTACAGGATTCAACAGCCAGGCAAATGGATAGGGGTGAAGTGAAAGATCAGTCCTTTTATCAGCAGTGAGGGAAGAGTGTAGGGAAGCACAAAGGGAGGATGTGGGGAAACATCATCCTGACAGTAGGAAGAGGACCCCTATCCTCAGTGACATGTTCCTGTTATCATCCCTGACCTGGGATGAACAAGGCAACCTCAGAAACATGCGTAGGAGATAGAAACAGCTCTGTGACCCCACTGCCCTGGGTGGAGTACAGACTGAGGTGGGAGTTGACCACCATACTCACATCCTGCTTGGTGAAATACTTTAGACATCCCTCTCTCTCAGACAAGAGGAACTTGCGGGGTAGAAACTGCCCGTTGTCTCGACCTCGCTTCCAGAGGATGCCTTCTTTCACCCCTAGGAGCAGAAAGGCCACTTTTAAGAGCATTCCCCCATGAGCACGGTGGGCATCAGAGAGCTGCATGCAGACTGGGGTCCCAGCCATACCTCTGGGACAAAGCACATGATGGACTACTGCTGAGAACAAACACTTGAGAAGGAGATCTCCCACCTCTGGCTTACAACTGAAGTTGGTGGTGTTCCGGGGTCTGCAGCCCAGAAAAAGTCACCAAAAGACATTCTCAGATGCTTCCCACCTCCTAGTCTGGCTCCCAGTACTGCCTCTGACAGCGTAAGAGCCACCTCTCCAGTGAATACCAGAGTTCTGGCCCACACAGACCATGGCATGGGACCAGAACTCTTCCTACTTAACTCTACAGGCCCTAGGGCTCCTGCACCTTGTGTCACAGTACTGGCAGTGACATTTCAAAGACGGCTGCCATGGTTGAAGAGCGTGGCATACAGCAGGACAGAAATTCCTTACTGCAGAGGTCTGGCTCTGCCAGGACAGCAAAAGCCTTCAAAAAATGTCAGCTGGTAATACCAGGCTTAGAAGCAAGCCATGGCACTGCCAACCTACGCTGCCCAGTATTTAACCTCCTCTGAGACACTGCTGTGTAAGTACCAGCTGGGTTCTCAGGAGTACTTGCGGAATCTGCAACACTGACACTGTAAGCTTTCTCTTCGCGGTGCTCAAAAGCTTCCAGCAAAGGCAACAGGCAGGATATTTTGATGCTGTGCTCTGCTCTTACCATCAGAATATGGCAGCTGTTTTCCTGGCTCGGTGAACTCTTTGCGTTCATATTTGGCCCGTATCCATTGTTCTCTCAGCACTCTAGGGAGAGAGGTGACAGGTAGCTCAGAAACGAACTAGAGGAACCCAGACCTGCCCCTCCCGCTTTTCTTCTGTACGCAGCAACTTACTGGCAGTCATTGTAGGTTGGCTGGTAATAGTAAATAGGGATGTGAGCTTCATATGTGGCTTTAGTAACAGCATTCCCATGCTTGGCCAGAAACTGCAGAGTTAGACAGAGAGTTAGTGCCTTCCCTTTGATGCAGACTCATGTTGGACTCACCACAGGGCTAGATGCACATTGAGCTCTAATGGAGCATTCTTTCCCCTCTATTGCAACATCCCAGCAAAGTCTGGCTACAGAAAGGTGGGTCTCAAATGTCTTGTCTGCTCTCAGAAGTGACACTGATTGCACATGAATCAACATAATGCCACAAATGTCACTTCCATGGGGCTAGGTGCATGCACATTCAGTGGATTTGCTCCCATCTCTGGGGAGACCAGAGCTCTGCAATGCTGTCTGGGATGACATTCCAAACCTCTTCGCTCCTCTCCAAAGAGCAGCAAGATACAGATTTTCTTCTTTGGATGTCTGGAAAATTTTTTCAGTCCCCTGAAGATTAATGGGTTGAGGTATATATAATGGGGAGAAATCAAGTTCCTCTAAATGCCATTTTTCTCAAGAGATCACATTACATCTGCAAACTCTTCTCAGAGCATGGAATTGCCCAAGATTTTCCCCTTGGATCGCTGAAACCAAGAGGAGACATTGAGGCTGGATGGTGCTGGCAAGTGGGAAATTAATGATCTGGAGCAACAAAGGCCCTGAGCCTCGGCAAGATACATTGCAAGAGCTCTGCATTTTCCATAAGGTAATAGGACACAGAGACACGTAAGACAAGGGCATCCTCCCTCTCCCAATGCGGTTATGGGGAGTTATCCCCACTTGCATATTCAGAGCATGAGTAGCAAAGGGACAGATTAAATCAGATTGAATCTCCAATTCTGTGAGGCCAAAGGGCTGATTTTCCCAGGACAGTTAGTGTACGGCCTAGACCCAGCCCACCTAACATACCAGCGGGGATAAAGATCTCACCTGCACCTGAGCATCATCCCAGTGGTCCATCTTCAGGGATTTCACCTTGCTGATGCTCGGGATGTTGCGGTGAATCCCTGAACAGCTGAGGCATATAAAGACACCCAGAGTAGAGGATGCCCAGTCAGGATCTGAGGGTATAAAAAAGGGTATGACTGGAAGTGGTAAATTCCCCTGGGAGATATGCCTCAACTGAGAATGTAGTCCAGAGAAACAGAGAGCTGGGTGACCATCTGAATCTGAGCTGATTAATACCCAAGGTACAGATGCCAGTCAGGACAAGGCATAGTTATTAGTCCCTCATTCCCTTTGCTTCAACCACTTCATCTGAATCTCTATTGACCTGAACCCTGAAAAAATCCAGTGTGCTCTATGAACTCCCTTTGTGTAAAGGGTTACCCACCTTGAAAATGAAACCATCTCCGGGAAAAAACTCCAGGAGCTGTTTAGTGGAACATAGCAAACCCACAACAGTATTTAGCTCAGAAAGTGAAAAGCAGCCTTGAATCCAAAACCTTCTTGGGAGAATTTAAGAAGGCAAAATGGTACTAATTAGCCCAGTCTTAATTTGGCTGGGGTGGTACACCCCATGTGCCCCTTTTGAGAGGAGTATAATGGGTGTTTTTAGCAATGCTTGTAGGACCTCAAACTAGGTACCCTTTCAAGAGGGGAAGTCCTTCAGGAAAAGAAATCTCTGAGGCGCCTGTGGCAGGTTGTCAGTTCAGAGCTGAGTCACAGAGGAGACAATGTCCTCCTGAATCATGCCTTCTTTCTGGAGCAGTTAGAATTTCACCAGTTTTCCTGTCAGGTCCTGACTGGGCATGACCTTGCTTTGTATACAAGATCTGACACAACTACAACCCACAGTATAGCAGCTACACAGCCCCTGCTCATCTGGCACTACCACTTATGTCCCCGTCCTTCCCACCAGCACCGTGGCAGCATCTCCTTCCTCCTCCCTTGCCAACTGACCTCCAGGGAGAGGAAGCGAATATCCAGAGCAATGCTTCTCCTTCCTCTCCACCCCAGACTCCTGTGTAGTCCAGATAGCTGGCACCAAGTAGCTGCTAGAGACCAACCCCAGCTCCCTGCTTCCAACTGTTTCTCCAGCAGCCTTTGAGGACTCACCTGGTTTCCCACAGTCTGCACACAGCGAGTTTTCCGCTCTTCTCCACACCTCCTTCAGGGTCTTCACGCTCCGCTCATTGCCTCCGGCCATCATGCCCGAATGCTATCCCTCCAGGCAGGGCAGGGCCAGGAGGGCAGCTGCCTGCGCCTTCTGCACCCACAAGCCAACCCACTGGGTTGCCCAAGGGAGAAGAAGCCACCAGAGAGACAGAAGTTCTGGCAGATGGAGGGAAAAGGAGACGGCAGGAGAAGCCGTAAGGTTAATGGAAGGAGTGCAGAGGCCTGATGGCACACCTGAGCCGGCTGAGTGCAGGCAGGGGCAGAGGCTGGAGGCTGAAGTGCACCCAGACTGAGTGAGGGTGAGGAGGAGGAGGAGACCTGCCCCATGGGCGTGGAGGGAAGTACAGCAATTAACCACAGAACTGGTTTTTCCGCATTTCTGCTGGTGAAAGGACAGGCCAGGAAAAGAGCGCAAGCAGCAAGTGAGCTGATAGAGGCGAGTCGGCCCTTGATGAGCGGCCACCAGGATGTGTCAGGACTCTGTGTCATGCTCTGTGGGCTGGGGGGTTGGCTCTGGCTGCCCCGGCAGTGCTTCAAGAGCTTCCACCAGTCAGCTGGCCACCACACAAGCGTTTCACCCATTTTTGAGGTGAGGACCGGAGGGCAACAAATGTTCAAGAGTTCAGCCAAAATCACTCAAGCCAGCAGCCAAGAACATGGCAGTCCTGATGCCCCCAACAGCTCGTGCTAGCACCTCTCTCCTTCACTATAGCCACCACAGCTGCACCTCTCTCATCATGCAGACTCAGTGTCAAAAGCCAAGCCCCGTGCCCGCAATTGCCTTCCCTGGCACTAGTGCCACCAACACCAAGCAATGACAATAGCTTGAAATCAGCTCTCGGGCTTTTCTTGAGGAAATGAGGATGTTAAACATCTGGAGGAGATGCAAATGTAAAATACTCAAGAGGACTGGCAAAATGAGTCTCAAGGTGAGAGATCGGGCTAGGCCGTCTACATTGTCCACACAGGCAGCACCTAAGCCTTTTGCTGGCAGGGAGCTGAAGGGGAGCAAGAGCTGGAGGCACCCAAGCCTGAAGAAACCCCCTGTCCACCCCAGTCCCGATGCCGGGGCTGGGAACGCCTGCAAGGTCCGTGACGGCGGCTTCCCTCTGCCACCGCGGACCGGGGGAAGAAAGAGCCAGAGGAGCAGGAGAGGGGACGCACACAGGTCCCACGCACCGGCGGCACAAGAGGACCCGCTGCCGACCCCGCTCTGCGCCGCGCCGCCATGCCTCCGAGCCGCCCCGCAGCGGGTGGCGCCGGGGGACGCCCCGCGCCCCGCCCCGGGGCCGCCCAGCCCGCCGGCGGCTCAGCCGGCGGGGACCCCCGGTGGCACCTCCCGGGGAGGCCAGCCCCGCCCCCTCCGCCCGGCGAGGCGCGGCCGGCACAAGATGGCGGGCGGGGCAGGGCCCGCCCCTGCCGGCCGGGCGGCGGAAGGGGCGGGCAGTGGCGGCGGCGGGGAGCCATGGGCCGCAAGAAGAAGGGGCCGGGGGGCCGCGAGGCGCGGCTGGTGGTCACTTTCGACGAGGAGAGGCGGAGGTGAGGCCGGGCGGGCTCCGGGCGGGAGGAGGCGGCGGCGGCCCCCGGTGAGGGAGTCGCTAAAAGCGGGGGGGGGTTTCCGCGTTGCCGGCGGTAGGGAGTACCTGACCGGCTTCCACAAGCGGAAGGTGGAGCGGAGGAAGGCGGCGCTGGAGGAGATCAAGCGGAAGCTGAAGGAGGAGCAGAGGAAGATGAAGGAGGAGGTACCCCACAAACACCCCCTACCCCGCCGCGGGGGAAGGCTCCCTCCTCCCCCGCCGTGGCGGGCTGGGAGCGGGGCAGGCCGGGGGTCCGGGCCGCGGGGCAGGGGGCGATCTTCGGGCTTCCCTACCCCCGCTGCGGGAGGAAGGGAGGCGGCTGGAGCGGAGGGGCGTGCGGTGACCTGTTTCCGTCCCCCAGCGGCACCAGGAGTACCTGAAGATGCTGAGCGAGAGGGAGGAGGCGCTCGGTACGTGGTGCGGGGCGGCAGCGGGAGGTGGGCGCCCGGGGCCCAGCCCCCTCGTGGGCTGCGGGCAGGAGCTGGGGCAGGGGGCCTGGCACGCCGGGCGCCGTTCAGCTCCTCGCTCCTGCCGTGTGCCGCTGGGAAGCGATCCGAGCGGTGACCCCTACAGCCCTCTGGGCCCTGGTGAGACGGGTCAGCTGGGTGCTACCAAAAGGAACAAGCAGGAGGACATATCTGTGGTGTGACCAGGCCCCGCTCTGCTGGGAGAAGGAGCTTGCCCTTCATGCTTGTAGTGCCGGTGTTCAAGCCCCTCCATGCGTTAACCCTGCGTGCAGAGGCCGGGGTCCCCCCTCAGTATGGCACCACAGGAACAAGCAAGTGTGTCTTGTGAAAAGTTGGGTGCTTTGCAGTGCAAGATTTCTTCTCTCCCCAGATGAGGCTGATGAACTGGAGCACTTGGTGACATCACGGACAGAATCTGTGAACATTGACCACCCAAACCACATTGTGACAGTGACCACCATCAGTGACCTGGACCTCTCAGGGGCACGCCAGCTGGGACTGACCACCCCTGTGGTAAAGCCTCTTGCCTCTCTGATTGTCAGCCATAAACATTCTTGGGGCTGGCTAGGTAGGGCTGGTACTCTCTGAATATGCCCAAAGACTTGCACCTGGCTGGGAGCAGGGATGAAAAGAGAAACTCTTAACTTTCAAATTCTTTCACAACTTACGTTGGGCCTCTAAAGAGGAAGAAATGTCCTATGTGAACAACTCACTCCAAAGGTCCCTGGAATCCTTCGCTAGTCCCAACTGACCTTGTGTAAGCGAAAGGTGTCACAGGGCTGAATGGCAAGAATGTAGTATTAAAAGCTGATACAACACAAGCAGCAAGATTTCAGACTTTGCTGCGTGGGCTATTCTCAACCTCTTTCCTGTGTCCTGTCCGGGAAGAATTACTATTAGCGTGAGGAGGGATTCCTCTCTCTGTGATCCTGTGCTTGGACCACAAATAAGGAAACCAGTCAGTTCTGGCTATGCTTGCTTGTATTCTCAAAACACATTGTAATTGAGCTATCACATCGGTTTTGTAGAGGCTTTCGGGTACCAGATGACTTGATCTTTTTGATCTTCGTGACTTCTGGCTGGATTTGAGCTGTTTGGGGAAGTGTCTGTGTTAACCCTTTACATTTGAAAGGTCATCTTCTAATCTGAAAATCCACTTAAAGAGGTTTTGATAGTAACTTTAGAAAAAAACTGAAACCTTCAGTTCATAGTTTATATTTCAATTGCATCGCCATTAAGATTATGCTGAAGTTTTTGGATCTTAGCATGGATTACCGTAGGGTTCTCACTGGTTGTCCCTTTCTGAGGGGCTGCAATAAGAAACTTTGAGATCTGGATGGCAAGGGATATGGAGAATTAAAAATACTTAATCCATGACTAGATGGTTCACAAAACAGGATGAAACCAAGAAGGCAGCAGAAACACTGGAATCACAAAACTGACTGGTTTAATGTGTCTATAGGGATTTTTTCTCTTTTGCTTCCTTCTTAAGAGAGAAAATGATGGATCAGAAGAAAAGAAAGGGGAAGAGGTGGTGAACAAACCTGTAAGAACAATGCCCAAGAAGGCCAGAAACCCCTTCCTGTCTGAAAAGTATGTATAAATTCATTCAGCTCTTTGCTGCTAGGCTCTGCAAGCTGATGAGGAGGATTTTTCCTTCCCAGATCAGCGATGTGGTTGCAGGGGGGGGATGCTGTGCTGCTTGGGTGCCCGTGGGCAGGAGCCAGCAGAGGGCACTGGCAGAGCACAGGCCTACCCTGGGTGCTCCATTCCCATCGCACCGATCCCTGCTGACAGCAGTAGCAAGAGGAGGACGATGAGGTGCAGGGCAGGCTTTGTCCCGAACTGTTTACCTAGTCCTTCTCGGCAGATATTCCAGGGTGCAGAATTTGCCTCTGGGGTTGAAGGTCAAAAGACCCTGAAGCTTAAAGCTTTGGCATTCTCCACATTTTTGAGCAATCAGGATTTATGACTGCTTTGGGAATGCAGATAATTACTTAACTCTGTGGCAGTCGGGCAGCCCACTGCTCAGAAAATTCATTTTGGTTGTTACTGCATATAGATTTGCAGGTTTCCTGCCCTGTTAAGATGATGCCTAGCACAGGAAGCATCCTCTGGGGCTTGCTGTGGCTGGTGTTCGTTCCTGCTGGACCACACAGGGCACTCTGCCATTGTGGTGTCACCTTGCTCCTGCACACTTTGGTCCCCAAACATGTCTCTCTTCCTGCCCTGCACAGAATCTCTTCTCTTACTGCCACACTGCATATGCACAGCCGGAAAAAGACAAAAGGAAAGAGATCTCAACGTGGGCAAGGCCCACGCAAGAAAGTCCAGAAATCCAGCACGGGGCGAACCACTAAGACTCAACGACGAAGGCTGACAGGCAAAATGGGCCGCGACCAAGATTAACAGAGAAACTGGTGCTCAGACCAGCAGCTGGGACGGCGCTCCATGTCTGGCCTGCTGCTCTTTGGGGCCTCTTCATTGCGGGCAAGGGCCTTGTTTACTTGGTTCTCTGACCAGCAGTGAGCCCAATACAGGCTTTCTCTTGTCTCCTAAGCACTGGTCAGGGTGACTGGATGCGATCAATTTATTTCTGCAGTGATCTCCAGCTAAGTGGGTGCCAGAGAGTCTAAAAATTTGTGCTGGGGCTCACATTCTCTATTTGGCATAACCCTGCTGCCCTTGGGCCTCCCCTTCCAGAGCTGATACTTGGCTTTATCAAAGGAGAGGCTCTCGGGTGGAGCACAACAGGCACATCCACATCGTCAGGGCAGTTTATGAAATTTGGAAGAGCTCTGCTTCCACTCAGCATCAGTGCCCTGGCATTTCTGCTGTGTAGCAAATCCTTTTTTCTACAGAGACATGGTATCATCTTGTCCTGTGTGTTTCTTCTCTAGTGCCACACCTGAATGCAGGGGTACTTTTTGTTTGGTACCTGTGCCAGATAAAATTTGGTAATAAATCTTTATGAAGTTTTGTTAAGAAAAGAACATTTGTGACTTATTTGAAGCATAACAGCAAGTGTGCTAATGCCAGTACCAGCTGGAAAGAGGGGAGATGATTCCTGGTGCGTAAAGAATACTGGAATTCACTGGTGCTTGGGAGATGGAATAGCTAGGAGCTATTTATGTGGTAACACAGCCAGCCAGAGCAGGAATGGTTCATTCCATTGTCTGCTGAATATGCTGATCTTAATTACAATAGCTCAGAGGAGTATGACATGCCCTAATGCCCTTGCTGTATGTGTGTGGCCTTCTTTGGGGTGGGAGTGGCAGAGGCTACTGCAGTCATCAGCAGTTTAATTGCCTTTCTTCTTGGGACCTCAGTATATGTATTTTAGCATGGATGCCTTCAGCAGGGGAAGAAAAGAAAAGGTTTGCATAGCTAGGGTTGAGGAATACTGGTAGCAAACCCTTGAGTGAATCCTCTGAGGAGAGTGAGCCTAGGCAGCATGCTAGCCTCTGTCCTGGGGTGTCTGTAGGAGATGATGGCCATTCTGCCTCTGTCAGCCAGGGCTCCTCCCATGCCACATGTGTTTTGGCAAGGAAATGACAAAGGAAGAAAAGGCCTGTGTGACCAAACACCACACGAGAAAACTGGCAGCCCAGCAATGGGCGAGTATGTGGATTCCTTATGCCAGAAATGGGAGGGGAAAGAGTAAACCAGTGCCTGAGGCTTCACAGAGGAACATCAGAGCAATGCTGATGGCCACCAGCTGCTAAAGCTAATGGCACCAGCCTGATGTATCTTGCCATTATTTCTTAGAGCATGCATATACATGTGTGTATACACAGACAAGTTCTTCAGAGTGTGTTGAGGAGGGTATGATCTTGATACTGACAGCAGCTACGCAATTTCTGCTAGAGCATCTTCCTCTGGAGAGAACTGGGTGACACATGTGCTTGTAGCAAGGAATGGGGTCCTTTTGCACCTCCCATTTTCTTCTGAAAAAGGTAAATGGTGGGGAAGTGGACACTGTTATCCCATGTGTCACTGGTGCCTTGTGTTCTTAGATTCTGCTTCCCATCCTGGACTGAGTTCTTAGGCACAAATGCTGAATAACCTCAGTCACATGAAAGTGCGGTGTGTGTGGCTTCCTTGCCTCCAGTATAGTTCTCATACGCTGCCTTAGAGGCCGCTGCAGAAAGCTCATGGGGTTTTGTGCATGACCTTACCCATCTTCCTGGCTCACTTTGGGGTGTTGGGTGTTTAAAAGCTGCAAAAACACAACTCTGAGGCAGGGCCAAAAGCCTGATGTTAGACTGGATCTCATCCAAAGTGCCCAAGAGGTGTGGTGTGTGGAGCACGAAGTGTTTTCTTGTTCTGGTTTGGGAGTCGCATGTTCTAGAGCCATTCTGTGGTTGTTGAGTTTGAGAGGGATGTAGGAGGGAAGGAGGGGGGAGGCCTGTTCGGTGTACCACACCAAGGGGACTGCAGCTCAAAGCTGGAGGATAGCATGTGATTGCCCTCAGTCTGGGTCATACAGCAGCCTCCCTTTCTCTCCAGGTCATCGTGCCCTGTGGAGTAACCATGGGCAGAAGGTGACTTGCACCTTCCCACCCCAGGAGCTTGCTCTGGAGCTGGAATGGCCACTGTAAAGAAAACACAGTCTGCGTGTTTGTGAAATCTGCTGAAGTGTGGAGTGTGAACTATGGGTTGGGTTGCCTTCCACAGCCTGTAGACAGTCTGGCATCTTAGTTGGGACAGCTCTGGATTACCTCATTGTAATCCTGATGGGATTTCCTCAGTAGCCTTCAGTGTGTGTTATTTTGCTGCCAGGTGATTTAGAATGTGTCTTTTAGTTTGATGTTTCCTTGGCCCTAATAACTCCTGAGCCTTTCTCAAGTATCAGCTGCAATCTCCAACAGCCTCTTCCATGCTCCAAAACGTTCCAGTTCCTGCTGGAAGTTGTGTTTTCACATTAAAAAAAAAATATATATATACAGAAAAACTGAGAACAGAACTGTTAAATCCTATACTGTGTTAACCATCAGGATTGTTAGCTGCGCTATTGATTTCATTTGATCAATGAAAGCTTTATTTTGTAATGTAAATTACTGACTCAGGCCTAGCCTGCTGTTTTTGTTACGCACTGGGTGTGCAGTCGGGTTACCCCAGGATATATTGGATCAAGGATATAAGCTCCCATATGCAAGTTAGTGTTAAGTGTTTGCCAGACACACCACAGCTCATACAAGACTGGTTTAAATTTTTTTCTTTTTGTTTGCTGCTTCCTCTTGTTTTCAGGATGGGTTTGAGCATTTTTGTGGGGTTTTTTTCTCCCCAGCTGCTCGCAAACAAGTTCCAGCTGCTCGGGAGGAGGCTGCCTCCAAATATAAGGTACCTGCAAAACTCAACATGGTAATGCAGCCACTGTTCTGAAAAGGAAAAGCAGAGACCAGCAGCTCCCTGTCTGCTTCCCCTTCCATAGCCTATGCACAGGCTTTTCATGCCTGGCTTGACATCTAGGCCTCCTCGGGCACCTGTATGTTGCATGCCTGCAACCCTTGCAACCTGAGGGCTTGCACAGAGAGATGGAAGGCTTTGATATGGGCTGCCATGCTGGGGTTTCCTTGCATGATGGCTTTCACTGGCTAGACTGTGATTCCACACATGCACGCACAAAAATATAATTGGGATTACAGAGGATCAAAACCAGACTGGAAGCCAAAAAGGTCAGAGAGTTGGGGAAAAATAGGAGTGTGGCGCAAAGGAGGCATGGTTGCAGCATGCACATGAGCTGTGATAACCAGCACATGGTGTTTATTGCTCTTAAGTAGCATATCAAGCTCAAGGCTGTACCCATTACAGTCCAACTGCTACGTCCAGCAGCGTATTCCAGAAATGAACTGGGTAAAAAAAGTTACTGGGAGAATGACAGGAAGCTTTGGGGACTGATGGAGCTGAGTAACTGGAGTTCTCTGGGAAAGAGGTTTAAAGAGTTGACTGCAAACTGCCTTCAATGGGTAAACAAAAAGTGAAATTAAACTTTTTTGAATGCTCACCAGGACTGGGAAGAGTAGGAAGCTCAACTGTAGCAGGAGCAATGGAGGACAGATGTTAAGCATGTTCCACTAGAACTAGTGAGGCTCAGGCAGGGCTTGTGCTTGGCAGGTAAGTCCAGGTTACACCAACCTCTCTGTGGAGAGCGGTTGGTAGGGATGACCTCATTGGAGCTGTGCTAGGGGCACGGTGACATTTAGTTGTCTCGGTGCTCGTAGATGAATCCACTGCTTTGGCATCTGTTTAGGGTTCAGGTTCGCTAACTCCTGGGGTGATGCCTCCGGGGGAGCACTGGGGCAGCCCCTCGGCATGCGGTGGGGTGGGCCCGGGGGAGATGCAGCCGAGGGGAAGGGCAGGGAAGGGGCCGAGCTATGAGGGCGCAAGGCGGGGGGATGAGCCGCAGCCCGGTGCCCCCTCCCCAGGCCCAGCTCCGGGGCCGCCGGGCCCGGCCTGGCCTGACTGGGTCGATCGCCCGCCCGCTGCCACCTGCACGTGGCGGCCCGCACCCGTGGGCGCCGTAGCTCCGCGCCTCCGCCAGCCACTCAGAGAGCGATATTCAAATCGTTGCTCGGTGGCGGCCAATGAGAGGGGAAGAGGCGGGGCCTCGCTCCCCGCGATTCCCACGGCGAGCTTCATTGAGGGGGGAGCTCGGCGGGCGGCGAGGTGCTGGGAGCCATAGGGATGCTGAGGTACTGCGGGTACTGGGAGGTACTGGGAGCGCTGAGCATGGCGGACTGCGTGCGTGCGTGCGTGCATGCATGCATGCCAGAGGTCCTGGGAATCACAGCGTTATCCTGGCAGTAGGATGTGGGGAGCAATGATTTGCCCATCAGGCAGTGGGGTGCCATGGGCTCCAGCCACGGGTGGTACTCCATGGGCAGGGGTGGGCAGCAGTGTTGGGGTGTTTTGTGCTGCATCCCTGGCAAGTGAGTGCTTAGGCTCCTGTCTGGGTATTTTGTGTGAACGAGTTAAGAAAACGTGCTCCAATGCGAGGAAGGAGGCTGCAAGGTTGGCACCAGTGCAACTCACGGTATTGCACACGAGTGCACTGACAAACAAAACTTATAGCTTAGTTTTGGCATTAACAGTTGGCCCTGGTTCTTTTGGGGAGCAGCCATAGCCTTGATCAGCTGTTCTGACTCAAGCGTCCATGTTTAGGGAAGCAGTGGCGTGTTCGCATCAGGGTGGCTGGACTCATCCCACACAGATTGCCTGTCCGTCTGCTGGTGCCTCCTCCAGACAAATTCAGTGGAGCCCTCCCAGCACAGATCACATCCTCAAATCCAAGGACTCACTTTCAAACCCTGTGGGACAGAGGAGGTGATGGTGGGCAGGATGCTTGTGAAAAGCCAGGACAGAAGCGTGGAGTCCAGCTGTTGTGCTAGCTGTTTGTTGCCCTTCACAGTTTTGCAATTGACTGTCCTACAGGTCTCAAATTTTAGTGGGGTCAACAAGTTTAGGAAGAGTCTCAGTGGGCCTCCAAATTTCCTAAGCTGCTTAAAGCTATCACTTTATGAGCAACATATTCAAGAAGAAAGGTTTCCTTTTTGTGCCTTCTAAGAGAGCTTGCAGGAAGAAAACTTCCATCAAACAAAATAGCAGGATGTGAGCATCATTCCCTCTGTTCGCAGGGACTCCCAAACTGGGGGGTGTCATCAGTCATTTGAAGGCGCAGTGCAGTGCCCTTTTCTGTGAGGGGTCCCTGCTAGAGCATACACCCTTTTATTATCTGTAATTACATGAATCATACTGGTCACCTTGTGCCTGGATGCCTTTCGATTCCAGTATTGCCAGCTGACAGCAGCAAAGTCCAGTCTGGGAATAACATTCCTGCTTCCATAGGAACCTGAGGCTGGGAGATCCTAAGCTCTGGTCTTCTGCTGCTGCTTCTTCCTCTTTTTCCTCCTGGCTGCCACCTGCCAGCAGCCCAGCAGCCAAAGATCTTTGTGTCCCTGCTATGGACGATGTCTGGTTCAGTAGATGAAGTGCCCTGCATGAACTTTGAAGCCAACGTATTTGCAAAGAGCCTGTGCCAGCACTGTTTCCAAGCCGCAGGGGCTCACCAGCATGCTATCCAGGTGAGCTCCATCCCACCTGGAGGCTATGAATACTTCATTAAGGACCCTTTGTTTATGTTGGGACTCCATCTGCCTTTGTAAAGATGGAAATCCCTAAGACAAAGGCTCACCTGGCCTTCTAGAGGTCTTTGGGGGAAATCTGCATGGGGAGTCTTCCCAGACATGGGAATCCATCATTTAACCATGTCCAGGCCAGAGCCTGGAGCTACCTTAGCAGGGAAGGGCTGGACACTGGGTGTGAGTGGCTTGATAAATGCTGGAAGGGAAAGCAGGGGTGTTGCAAATGCAAAGCTACAAGGAGGGAAGGGGGAACTGTCAGAGCAGGGACCCACCATGGGTTAATCTCGGCTTGATGTCTTGTGGCGTTTACAGTTTACAGGCTGCCTGACCTAAAATATGGTCCTGGTGGATGTCCCTGAGGCCCCCAGCTGTCAGCTTAGGGCCAGGGCTGAGTTCTGTCCCTGGGGCAGCTGCAGCAAGCTGTTCCTGGAGGGGAAGGCAGGAGGGAGATAAATCTCATGGGACTTTGGGATCCAGGTACCTTGATCCAACACATTCTTTCGGCACAGGGCTGGAAGCACAAACCACTTGGCTGCCTCTGACCAGGCAACAGCTGGTTTCATGTTCACTGAGGGTTTCGTGTTGTTCACTGTCCTCCGGGAGTGACTGGCCTGGAATGATGAAATAGTAATGAGCCTCCCTCTCTCTTTCTTGCCCTCTCCCTCTCTCACCCTGTCCCTGGGCCCTCTAAGGTTACCTCAGCCCTTTGCCCATGATCTGCTTAGAGCTATCACCTCTGAGTGAATGCTGGCATGGGTGAGATGTGACGCAGACAGCTGGCTCCTCAGAGCCTCCCCCACTGCTGCTTATAAGCCCTGCAGGTAACAGGGCTGGGGAGGATGCTGAGATGCCTGCAAGCCCTGACAGACAGAGGCAGGGGCTGGGGCTACAGCCTTCTTTACAAAAATCTCCCTCCTTCTTGGCTCCATTGCCTCTCCCTGAGCTCTCTGGGTGGCAAGGGAGAGCAGCTGCCAGCAGCATCAATGCTGACATGGGAAGGCAGTTTCCCTGAGCCCTCATCCACACGCGCTGTCTCCGAGATGCCTGCAGCATTCAGCATCAGATAGGAGCCTGCTGGGCCTCTCTGGCCTCCAGAAGTAGGAGAAAAATCTCACTGGTGGGCTGGGAGAGGCATCAAGAGCCCCAGAGGCCAGGCTGCTCTCAGAGGAGGTAGAAGAAGGCGGCGTTTCCAAAGGGCAGCCTTCCTCCTCATCCTCAACACACTGACAGCACCACTGCACTCCCTTCTTCCTCACAGGACCATGCCACGGAGGTCACAGGGCATGATGCCGGCAGCAGCGCAGACCCAGGCGAGCCCTGGGACGCCCTCCATATTTTAGCCCCACAGTGTGAGGTATACGTGTGCGTGGGCCCAGTGGAGGGACCAGAGCGGTGAGTACTAGCTGGGAGCCATGCTGCTCCAACGAGCCCCCCTCAGTGGGAAGAGTGGAGGAGGGGGAGCGGGAAGCCAAGCAGGGGGAAATCAAATGCCTTCTCCCTGATGCTCTATTCTCTGCTGCCCGGGAAAAAAGGCTGAGCAACCCCCATGCCATGCCCTCTAACTGGGTTTCTCTTGGCTCTTCCAGGAGAGGTCAGGGGGCCACCAAAAGAGTCTCCTTCCTTCTTACTGCTTGTAGAGCAAGGCTGGTGGTCCCAGGATGGGCTCTGCCAGCCTCTGCCCATCCAGTAGAGAGAGAGCCGGTGTGGCTTGGGCTGCTGGTGCTGTCTCTCGCTTCAGAGGTCTGTGGGTTGTGCTGACCACCAGCTGTCCTCTCTCCCTGCCCCACAGCTGGCACGAGAGCAGGGGATATCCCTCGCTCAGCCCCGGAGCTGAGGGTGAGCACAGAGAAACCAGCACCAACCCCAGCGCCTGTGCCGAAGCCAATTCTGCGCTTCCCAGGGTGAGATGGGATCTCGTGATTTGGGTTATTTTGGTCTCCCCAGCCCCCTCGGCCCTTCAGTGCCACTTCTGCTGGCCACATTCAGAAGATCCTGAGTTGCAAGGGAGGGGATCAGCTGAGACCCTTAGTCCCAACAAAGGAGGCTCTTCCCCTAAAGAGCACACGAAATTCGCTTTTGGATTCCCCTATGTGGGCTTCCCTATGTTTCTTGCCATGACCACAGATGTTGGGCTGGGGTCATCTTATGCTCATCCGGCTCCTCTCCTCATTTTTTTCACCAGCAGCTTTTGGGCTGAACAGGCTGTAACTTCTGATAAACGCTCTTACCTCCTTCCAGCCCCCAAAAGCTACCGGTCCCCATTGCAGAGATCTGCCCTATCTTGTCTCCCAGGACGGGGAAATGACCCGGTTGTGGGACAACACTTTGGGAACGGGCAAACGAGACATGACGAGCTACACGGGCCGCAAGGAGGAGATGCGGCCACGAGCCCCGCAGGCAGACAGACCCAGGTGGGCTCAGCCCGTTCCCTCTGGATCCTGGGTGAGAACCGAGGCACAGGGCTTTAGGAAAGAAATCTGCCCACTGAAAGCAGGTACTCTTGGTTTGCTCCTGTGTGACATCCTAGTTCTGGTTTGTTTTCCACCCCGGGGATCTCTGAAGTTCACGGCAGATCTCTATTTAGTTCAACACCTCCATGGGCATCATATGAAGGGATGAGGCCCAGAGTCCATGAGATGGCATCCCTGTGTGTGCTGACCATGAACCGTGGGTCTCCCGGGTGTTCTCTGCATGGTTTGGCGTGCCCTTGGCTTGCAGTACTGTGTCCCAGCACTCCCACCCCACCTGGAGGGAATCTGGGTTTTATCTCTGCCCTCCTGGACCGTTTCTAGCTCTCCTGCGAAGACCTGCTTTGCTGTGGACGTGGTGGCATCCCGCGTCGCTCGTGCCTCCCCCAGTAACGGCCTTCTCCCCGTCCCAGAGCACCGCACCACCAGCCAGAAGCCTGAGGAGAGCTGGCTGAAGCACCGCAAAACCAGCCCTCCCAGGGCATCAACCCCACCATGTGCCACCGCTGGCTTCTTGCCAGCCCGCAGCGACCCGTTGGGCGGTGGCAGGCACCTCACCGGCTCACGGGGTCGGGACACCCGTGGGCAGCCTGGCGGCGGGGGCATGGAGGGGCAGCATGGGCTGGAGAGGCAGGAGTACACGGTGCTGGCAGATCTGCCCAAGCTGAAGCTCCTTGGCCAGCGGGATGCTGTCGACCGCTGTGGCTCCCGCACGCTCAGCCCCGGCCGGGTGGAGGTGGAGAGGATATTTGGCTGCGAACGCAGGTGAGAAGCAAGAGGTCTCCATAGTGGCCAGAGGCAGGGAATTGCCTGTGCTATGCTCCCTACGCTGTCGGGGAGCTCAGCTGAGCTGTGCCTCAGGGAGAGAGCAGGGCTAGATGGCAAAGCTCAGCTTTCAGCTGTGCTTAAATTTCCCTTAAAGAAAGGGCTGGGTTTAGGCTCAGCTCCTCCGGCCTGGGGAGCTCCCCCAGTGTGGCACGCAGGCAGCTGAGGCCATTGGAAAAGTGGCGTGGAGCTGCATTGCTGGAGGCGGAGGGAGCAGCCCACCCTCCTTATCCTCACAGCCACCTCCAGGAAGCTGCAGGACATGCTGCAGAGCAGGGCAGGCCACAGAAGAGGGGAAGGAAACAAGTGGTCCCCGCTCCCAGTGTCAGTGGCTCCCCAGGGATCCAGGCTCCACTGTAGGAGTCACTCAGGAAAGGATGGGGGATGCTAAGAATTACCCAGTGCTGGTTGTTGGGTCTTGGCTGGAGAAGCTAGAGTGGCTCCAGCATCAATGACACAGGGCAGGAGGGGATGTAAACGGGGACGAGGGAGTATCCTGGGCAGGTGGCTGGGATGTGAAGGACCAGATGGAGGAAAGCTTAAGGAACGGTGTGAAGAAGACATGAGTGAGGCAGTGGGACATGAAGCGATGGGGACAGGGAGAGGCTGTGGCACACACGGTGTCTGGGGCAGGTGGACATCTGTGGGGTCAGGCTTAAGTGGAGAAGGGGCTCTGCCTCTGAGCTGTGCCTGGTGGCAGCCAGACAAACTGTGTGTGCCCACAGGAAATCAGAGACCCTGGAGGCCTTCCAGGCTCTGGAGGAGGGACGTGTGGACCGGCTCGATGGCAAGACCCCTGTGCCACCCAGCAAAGGCCGCCTAGTTCGGAGGCAGTCTAGCCCCAGCCTGCCCAGGGAGGTGAGGCTTGGCTTGGCTGCATGGTGGGACCCCATGCTGCGTTGCTTTTCCCTGACACGTTTTCCTCTATTTCTGCCACATGCTTCTCTCTTCTGTTGCCCTGCTCCCCCTTCCCTGCTATGGCCAGCCCTCCCTCTGCTATGGACTGTGACTTTGCTCTTAAATGGCAGCACCCCTTTTGCCCTTTGGGTGCAAGACACTTCAGTACAGGCTAGCTCTGTGCATGAGGATGCAATTGCTGTCTGGGGAGCTTTTTAACCAAACTGTCTCCCAGCCCTAATCCTGTCTTCTTCCCTCTCACTGGCAGTTATTTTTTTTAAGAAGACTCTCTGCTTTCCGTCCCCTCTGTCCCTAGGGTCAGCGGCTCTCCTGGCAAGTCGAGCAGCGCAGCAGAGACCTCAAGGAACCTCTGCGTTCCTCCAGCCCAGCTCGGCACCCTGAGAAGTCCAGCAGGAACCAGGGTGACCCCCCACGCCCTGCTAGCCCCGGCTGGCTGCTGGAGAGAGGCAGCCGGAGCCCATGCTCCGCAAGTCCGTCCCAGCGGTCAGAGAGGAGGGCAGGGGAGCCTGCGAACCCTCCTTGGCGCTCAGAAAAAAGCTGGAGGAGCCAAGGGGAGCCTAGCCGCTCCCTGAACTCGGAGAGGGGCCGAGCTGCCTGGCAGGCAGGGGGAACAGGGCAAGCCCTAGAGAGAAAGAGCCGAGGGAACTCCCTGCACCCTGTGGGCTTTGGGAAGGGCTCTGGTAACGGTGGAGTGAGCCAGGCAGGGCAACCACCACGGTCCCTCAGTCCTGGGAGGCGCACGGAGAGCACATGGAGAAGCCAAAAGGAAATGTCCCCTCCCACCCCAGTGCAGGGGACAGGGAGGCAACGGGTGAAGTCAGGGGAGCCACTGCACCTCAAGGGGCCTGGGAAGGCATCTGCATGTGGCTGGCAGAGCCTCCGGGAAAAGCTGCCACCCTCCCACGCTGGGAGGAGCACTGGCGGCAACTGGAAAGGCCAAGGCAAGCCCCTGCGCCCCACAAGCCCAACGCGACCGCCGGAGAAGGACTGGAGGGGTCGAGGGGATGCCCACCAAACACAGGCATGGGAGAAGGACTGGAAGCACCAAGAGAAGCCTGTGTGCCATGCAGACTTGATGCGCCAGCTGGGAAGGGACAGGAAAAGCCCCACAAGATGTCTGGACGTAGGACTACGGCCGGATGACAGCTGGAAAAGGCCTGAGAGTCCATCACAGCAGCTGGAGGATGACTGGAAGCACACCCAAGACACAAACAACCCAGAGAAGCCATTGGAAAGCAGCTGGAGGAACAAGAGGCTTCTCGTTTACCATGTGAGTAGGGCAGGAGCCAGAGGTGATGGGGGGACGCCATCAGGCATAAGCTGGCAAGCACAGAGTGGGTGCATTCCCTGGGTTGCAATTCTGCACTGCCCTGGCTCCCCTGGGTCCTCTGCCTGTCCAGGGAAGCCACGCTGCCTGCCTGGCACTGGGAGAAGGGAAGATGCTTCCCCCCTGGCCTGCACTGGGAGGCAGATGCTTGGATCTGGGAAACTAAGGTGAGGACCCATGGCTTCAGCTCCTGCTTTCTCCCCATGCAGCCCCAGTTGGGTGGAGCCGCCTTCCCACTGCAAAGCAGCGCTGGCTCCTCGAGAAGCCCACAGCCACGTTCGAATGCCAGTGAGAAGTGCAACAAGGTAGGTGCCAGGCTTGGGGAATGGTGAGGAAGGACAGCTGCCTGCTCTGCTCTGTGGGCAGGCAGCACCTGGCCCTCCACCGCTCAGTGAGGTGCTGCCTTCCCGTGACCTCCTGGGCACCACGCTCACGAACATTCCCCTTCCCTTTGTCCTTTGTCCTTTTCTCAGTTAGGGAAACGGAGGAACGGAGCCTTTTTTTAAAGCCAGAAAGAGGCAAGCAGTAGACCTGGGACTAAAATCTCAGCATAGCTGCTTTCCTTCCCTTTATTATTGTCTGTGCTGTGATAGCACCAAAGGTTTTATGGGGATGAAGCAGGCTTTAGTGGCATGAAAGAAGATACAGGTGTATTGTGTTGGCATTCCTGGGGTACCAAAAATGCCACGAGAGTGGCCTTGGAGGGCTGCAGAAAGTGTTCTGGGAGCCCATGGAACTGCCAGCTGCGCCTAAGTCCCCCCCCCATGTGGGTCAGTCACCTTGGCCAGGTTATCCCCTGCTAGGGCCTGGCTTTTTGCTTTATGCAAGGACAAACTGCAGCAGGGCAGGAGGCTCCCAAAGGCCTCTGAAACTCGCTTCCCTGATCCAGGCTGGAGAGGAGCCCAAAGCCCTGAGCTCCCCCTGCACGACTGGGTCTGGGTCACCGCACCTATTCCAGGTTTCCTCAGCCCTGAGCTCTGGGCCAGGCACCTTCACTTTGCCTTGCGGCAACAAGTGTTGCCTCTGTAATTGCACGGTGGAGCAGAGCCTGGCATTTCGTGATCCTCGGCCTCCTGCCCCCATTCCTTCGGGACCTTCTTTAGCCATTCCCCTTCCCGATGCCAGCTGGCTTTCTGGGACCTGCTTCCACTTCTGCCGAGATTGCAGCTTTAGGGGTTCGTTTTGGTGGGGGCGGCGTATAAAACCGAGCAGCTTCAGGGGTGAAGGCGAGGACCCCGCTGTGTGCACACGACGGGGCTGCTGAAAATCCCTGCCTAAAAAACCCCACAGATCCCGCCTGGATAAGGGCTGGGCTCCCGGCCTCCCCTCCTGGGGCAGCAGCGGTTTCGGGCCGTACCTCCCCGGGCTTCACCCTTGCCCGGGCCAGCCCCGGGATCGTCCCGTCCCGTCCCGTCCCTTCCCGGCAGCCCGGTGGCTCCATTGGCTGCGGGCGGCCGGGGCGGTGGCGGCTGGCTGCCATTGGCCTGCCCGGGCCCTCCCAGGAAGTTTAGGGGAAGGAAAAAAAAGTTTTTGGGTTGGGTTTTTTTTTTCCTCCTTGTCTTTCTTTCTTTTTTTTTTTTTTTAAATTAAAAAAAAAAAAAAAGGAGGGGGGGGAAGGCGAGCGGGCAGCGCGGGGCGGGCGGCGGAGCGGGCATGGTGGGGCCGCGGGTGCCGCCCGGCCGCTGAAGCTGCCCCGCCGCCCTGGCTGCCAGCGTCCGGCCCCACCGCGACCCCGGCCCCGGCCCCGCCGCCGGCCGCGGCGCCCCCGCCATGACGGTGAGTCGGGACCGGCCCGCGAGGTTCGGGGTTTGGGGGGGGTCGGGGGGGTCCTCCCCCTCGGCTGGGCCCTGGGGGCGCGCAGCGGGACCCCGCGGGGCAGCCGGCGGTTGGGAAGGAGCGAGCGGAGGGCCCCCAGCTGTCAGCCGCCGCCTCCCCGGGTCCCTCCGCTCCCTGCTGGCCCGGGCACCGCTGCTCGCTGGGGGGGCTCTGGCCCTGCCCGGTGCTCGGGGCTGTGGCCGAGGCTCGGTGCCGCCTTGCCTCCCTTCCCCGTCGCCGCCGGGGCCCCCGTGGCCGCTGGGCAGCGCGGCTCCGCTAGCGGCAGCGCACCCCGCCTGCACGGACCTGGGTGCCGCGGGCGGGCGGGCTGAGGCCTGCCGAGCTCAGCGCACCGGTGACTGCGGCCGGTGCGAAACCCGCACCCCCTCCGGCATGGCGAGCTAATGCTCCCCGAGGGAGCCAGATGCGGTTTGGGGGCTGGGAGCATCCCCCACCCGGGGCGAGCCTTCCTCGGAGCAGACCTCTGCCGGCCCTGCCAGGAAGGCTGCTGGGGACAGCGGGGTGGTGGAGGTGACAGGCCAGGCTGCTTTGGCAACACCTATAGATTCGGGAGCTGCGTGTGCACCCTATCCTGGGAGCGGTTTGTACTTCCACCAAACCGAGCTGGAGCGGTTTTGCTTTGTGTTTTGGCCTGGGGCATGCGCCTTGCAGAGCGGAGCGGGTTCCCTTTTTGGAGGAGAGGAGACGTTGTGCTTTCCGGGAGGCCGGGAGCCCCTCGCACCGTCTCTGGGAGGTGAGATGAAGCGGTGCTCTGGGACCTGCTGCTCTGAGGAGCTTTTGGGAGCAAGACGAGCGGGATGCACAGCGATGGCAGAGGCTGGTGATGGAAGGAGCGCGTCTGATCATCCTGTCCCTCCTCTCAGACACTGCGCTTTCTCAGCCTGCTGCTGCCTCTTCCCCCTCCACTTCTCCATCCTGGCGCCTCTGTACCACCCAGGAACCATTCTTTTGCTCTCACCCACTCCCCTTTCCTTCTTTGGTGTTTACATTCTTCGGATACTTGCAGGCTGTTATCACCTCCCCTGTAGCCCTTCTTCAGCCAGAGCAGGCAGCCACCTCTCTTTAACCTGCTGTTGTAAGCCAGTCCTTCCAGTGTCACCGCTGTCCCCAGCTGCTTGGGACCCCTTCTGGTGCCTCTACCTGGCCAGCTGCAAGGCCAAACGTATAGCTGGTGGGTATGGATACAACTAGGCAGAGTTGCTGCTGCCACCCCCCGAGCCGAAGCCTCGCTGTCTGCAGCCCCGAGTTGCACTGCAGGACTGTGCATTTTGCTGGGGGTGCATCCTGCCACATTCTTGTGTCTCTGGCACCCGGATCTCTCCCAGCAGTTTGGCTTTCCTGGCCATTTCCTCCTCCTGCCACTGGGCCACTTCCTCTGGATGGGGGGTTCAGTCTGAACCCTGCTCTCTTCTTTCCCAGTATCCCAAACTCTTTATGCCAGATGAGGAAGGTGGATTTGGTTGTGGGGAGGTGGAGAAAAGCATCAGTTGATGCCTCATCCTATGGTTCTGGCCTTGCCATGACAAAAATAGTTCAAAGCCAATACCAGAGCTGCGGCTCCATGCCTTGGGGGTGGCAGCGAAAATGGAGCCACCAGGGAAAACAGGAGTCCTGTGCAATTTGCCCAGTTGGAAGAAGCCCTCCGGGGGGAGGGGGGGTTCTGGCCCCAGCACTGCATCAGGGGCAGCAGTTCTGGCAGGACTTTGTGCCAGTTTTCCCGGCAGCATACATCCCATTAATGTTCGTTGTTTTGGCACCTAATGCTTTGGGATTGTAAATCCTCAATAAGATGAGACCCAGCTGAGCTGTGCAACAGCCCCAACTGGGAGTCCTTTCACTCTGTCTCTCCCTATATTGTTTTTTCACCTCCACGTAGCCTGCCCTCTCTTCTGCTGAGCCGAGTGCACGTGTGGCCTGGGAGGGGGGGAGGTTGCACTTTGATGTTTTGCCTCCTTTCCTTCCCTCCCACTGCTCCCAGTTCGGAGCCGGAGCTGAAGTCACCGGATTAGAAGGGATAACGGGAAAAAGGGTGGAGCTGCTGCCACAGGGAAGGAATTAATTTTCGGGGCACAATTTCAGGGCAGCAGCAGGGCTGGCGGGACATCCGGCTTCATACGGATGGGGATGCATGTGTCCCCCTCATCTCCCAGCTGCTGGCAGCGCATATCACCTCGGTGGGAGGTGAGACATGGGAGCCCTCTGTGTCCTTTCGCTTTGGTTTTCCTCCCTTCTCAGGCAGCTTGGGGCCACCATCGGATACTTCTGGCAGAGCCTGAGTCTGTAGCAGCTGGTGACCCTCCCCTTGGCGAGCCTCCGTGTGCCTGCTCGAACCAGTAGCCAGAGTGCTGGGGTGGGCCGGCGTACTCGCCCCTTGCCACCCCATAACCTTGGGTGTAACCCAAGAGTGGCAGCTCAGGAGATGAAAACAGGGGAAGGCTCAGCCCAGCTGGGCAGCCAGGGAGTTGGGCTTGCGGGGCAGCCACGGCTGGCCACCAGGCTTGTTCTGGGGGTGTGGAGTGGCTGTGCCAAGCCACCCCTTCTTGCCAGCTTGGTCTTGGGTCGCAGTTGTGGCGTGTAGGGACCACTGGTGGCTTCCACAGGGCTGGCAGTTTTGGTGCAGAGCGCTGGGAGGTCCAGCTCTGGCACCGTCACCTCTCTGGCACTGTCCGCACTTGGCTCTGCTGCGGAAGGGACAGATCAGCAAACTCTGGCTTCCCGGGGAGAAGAGGTATTGGGCTGAATTATTTGGTGGCGTAACTTCTCTGGAGCCAGCAGGGTTAGGAAAGAGGGACTGGCTCCAGCCTGTTTAGCTGAGGGCAAAACGAGGAAGAGTGGTTCCCCTGAGTCAGCTTTCTGGCACTCCACCTTGGGAAGGAGATAAACTGGTTGGGATGCCGCACCAGTGGCATGAGGTTAGGAGGAGGGGGAGCAGGGGGAAACTTCTTTCTAGCACAGGGTGATTTGGGTGAGATTCTGTTCATCCTTACGTTTGGTAGCGGTGGCCAAGCCTGGGCTGAGGGCAGGCTCTGCAGCAGGAGGAAGCAGAAAGCTGGGTAAGAGGAGCCCCCAGCACCTTGGAAAGGATTGAGTCTTTGCGAGTGTCAAGTCTCTGAGAGGATCAAGCACTGGTTGTGACTCTGATTTCATCTCTACCCTGGAGCACATTGTTTAAAGGCAATGTGTTTTCACAGCTGTTGAATTGCCTCCTGTATATTTGCGGTGAGGGCGGTTTTGTAGAGAACTACTCACTTCTTCAATAAAAGATTGGTGGTGAAGTTACCAGAGGGACAGTAGCCCTGGGGCATGGATGGCCATGGTTTGGACAAGGTGTGTTTGATTCTTTGTGACTTTGCCTCCATCTCTGAGGCAAGCCCCATCAGTGGCAGTGAAACGCTCCCTTCTGCCTGCTCTCCTTGTCCCTGCTTCCCCCCCCTGAATAAATACCTCTGAGGCACCTTGTGGAAAGCTCCCTGCTGCATATTTTCCTTTCATTTTTTTTAAAACCTCTTTCCTTATCTCCTGCTTCCTCTTACAGGAACGACTGCCTGCTGCTGAGAGCTAAATCCAGTTCTGCTTCACCACCGGGTCCTACACCCCCATGAATTTCCTAAAAGCAATGCCAGGCCATTCCCACTGTTATTCTGCCACTGGAGACTCGCCTTCCACCCCCTGGCATGAAAAGACCTTTTGTGTGTCGCTCCAAGACAGTAACCCTCTGTTTTTTCCTCTCCTCTCCAGCCGGATCTCCTCAATTTCAAGAAGGGATGGATGTCCATCTTGGATGAGCCGGGAGAGGTAAGCTCAAGGTGGAGGTCTGCCTCTTCCCCCAGCCCCTGCTGCTAGAGATCCCCTGGTGAGCAGCCAGTTTCCTTCCCCCTCGCTTGCTGAGGTCACTCCGGCTGGGAAAGGCAGCAGGAAGCCTTTGGTGGAGGTGCCTTGCTCTGTGTGCAGGCATGGAGGTTCACCCAGCGCCCCTCTTCCAGCCGAGGGGTGTGAGGGGGAGCTGGAAGGGATGTGGAGGAGGGGGAAGAGAAGGCCAAGAGGTCACAGTGCAGAGCGTCCCTCCCTGTTCCTACGTTTCCCCCGGTAACTGCCTATCCATTTCCCTCCTGTCTTTTCCCTTCCCTCCCCCTGCCCGATCCGCCTGCAGTGGAAGAAACATTGGTTCGTGCTGACTGACTCAAGCCTGAGGTATTACCGGGACTCGAACGCAGAGGAGGTAAGTATGGCCAGCTTTTCTCCAGCCTTCTCTTGCTTCCTGGCCAGCACGGAGAGGAGTGCAGCCCTGGCGTAACCAGCATGCTCCGGGGAGAAGCAGCAGCATCATGTCCTCCTGAAGGGCACTAGAGGTGGCAAGCTGCTCTTCCCAAAGGGGTGACGAAGGGGATGGGTATCTGAAGGTGGGGTGGTGAAGCCTGGTGGGCTGTCAGTGCTGGGAGGTGAGGAGAAGGGCTGGTCCTGTGGCTGGACATCTCTGATGCTCTCCATCGACACTACTGGCTGCCCTTGGGTTAAAAGAGGCCACGCTGTGCTGGGGAGCTGAGACCGGCTCCTGGAGAGCTGTGGGATGAAGGCGGAGGCTGCCTGTGCTTTGTTTATGGTGCTGACAGGTGATGGGAGCTTTTTCAAAGCTGGGTTTGCACTGATGTCCTAATGGGTGGCTGTGCTTTCAGGCTGATGACCTTGATGGAGAAATTGACCTCCGCTTCTGCACAGACGTGACAGAGTTTGCGGTGCAGCGCAACTATGGCTTCCAGATACATGTGAGTGTCTGGCACTGTGTGGACATGGAGCAGTGGCACCAAGGGACACTGGGTGGCAATGCTTGTTCCCTCCCCATGCTGAGATGCCGAGAGGCAACCCATGCAAACCTTTGGCAAGGCTAGTTGGTGATGCGTGGGTGGCAGTGCTCAGGGACATGAGTGCTGCCCACCTGGAAAGGATGGAGGAGGAGGAGGGAGGCTTTGCAGGGCTGACCAGAGGCTGTGCTGGAGGGGGCCCAGGAGCCAAGCTAAATGCCAGGAGTGTTTACTTGACGAGTTGTCCAAGGCACCTTCTCTAGAGCTGCGGGGAGGGAGTGGTGAGCACTGCAGATCTCAGTGTAGCCTGGCTGACTGTGCTGTAAGTAACAGCCTGTACCCTGGATCTGGCCCCAGCACAAACTTGGCTACTTGCTGTAGCAGCAGGAGGTGACTGCTAAGGCAGCACAAAACCCGGCATCTCTGGGTATGCAGAGCTGGGCACTTCACGGTCTGGGTTCCCCTGTGGCCTGCTGCTGTAGGGAACCTCACCCCAGCGCTGGTGCCCAGCTCCCGGCACCTGAATGGCTGGATTGCACTGCCTCACGTTGGGCCAGGTGTGTCAGCAAAGTTTCTTTGGTCTTTGCCTGGAGATGGTCTCATGGAGGATGTGTAATGGGCTTCCCCACAAAAAGCATGTCCCTGCTCCCACCCCTTCACCTGCCCCTAAGAGTCTTTGACACAGCAGGTGGCCTCTTTAACACTGTCAACCACCTGTGCAAGCAGGTGCCTGGGGGTCTTGGGGAGCGAGCGGGAGCTGCTTGTACCTCCACTGGGTGCTGACGGGGCTTCTGTTGCCTCCCCATTGCAGACAAAGGATGCCGTGTTCACCCTCTCAGCAATGACCTCGGGCATCCGGCGCAACTGGATCGAGGCCCTGAGGAAGAACGTGCGGCCGGTCAGTGCTCCGGATGTCACCAAGTAAGAGCTGCCCCACGCTGCTTCACTTCTTCCTCCTCTTTCTGCCCCTCTCCCCTGACAGGCAGGGACTGGAAAGGCCCCTCTGGAAATCCGGCTGCTCCTAGATCATCCCTGCCTTCCGCTCCTCCTGAACATGGCCTGGATACACCAGCCAGTGGCAGGGGTTGAGAGCCTGGTGGCTCCCATTGTTGCACCCACTTTTTGCCTTGCCACATCAGTTTAGCCCGGTTTCTCCACCAGCATGGCTAGAGCTGGGGTGGAACCCATTTCCTCAAGGGGTGGGATGCTACAGGCCTAGCTCCACGCTCAGTGGGATTTTGTAAGGCTGGGCTGAGTGAGGGCTGAGCCTTGGGCAGTTGATGGTGCCTCCGCTGGCATCCTTTCCCACACCATGCCTCTCCTTCACCAGCTGTCGCTCTGGTTTCAGGCTGGCTGACTGCGACAAGGAGAACTCCTTCCATAACTGTGTCCCCCAGAAGGGCTCACTCCGGTTGGAGGAGCAGCAGCGGCCAGGCTTGGGCTCTGAGGGAAACTTGAAGGGTGGACACTGGAAGGCAGATGGACACCGCCATGCCTTTGACTACGTGGAGCTGTCTCCCCTGCCGCAGGACCCCGGGAATCAGGCGTCCCTGCAGAAAATGAGAGGGAGCTTGAGGATCTCTGATCGAGCTCCCAAGCATGAGGAGCTGGAGCGGGATCTGGCTGTCCGTTCGGAGGAGAGGCGGAAATGGTTTGAGACCCCTGACAGCAGGGTCCCAAACAGCGATGGCCCAGTGGGAGACTCTTCCTGCAAGGTGGGGGAGCAGGACCTCCCCACTCCCCCACTTTCGGAGGACCAGCGGATTCAGCTGAATGAGGAGATAGAGAAGAAGTGGCTGGAACTGGAACGCCTGCCCTTGAAGGACTCACGGCGGGTGCCCTTGACAGCACTGCTGAACCAGAGCAAGGGAGGCCACAAAGAGACCAATGAGATGCTGAAAAAGGAGGTAAGAGCATCCCTTCTCTCTCAGACCAGGATTCTGGTGGCCCCTTAGTGTGGTGCTTGGCAGTAGGAGGCTCTGCAGAAGAGCAGGGCAGAGGTGCAGAGAGGTGTTCGTTCTTTCTGGCTCTGTTTGCCACCCCTCAAGTGCATGGGAGCTTTTGCAGCCAGGTAGTACAAGGCCAAAGATCTGCTCTCACACACTTGGAGAGGTTGCCCAGGCCATGTTTTGATCAGGATAAGTTAGTTGGTGGCACTGCTTACATGGAGTTGGTGTTTCCCAGGAGTACATCCACAGCCTCTCTTCTCTGGCTGTTCACAAATCTGCAGGTGCTTCACCCACCAGCTTTTGAAAGGACCTGTGCGCTTGTCTGTTGTCCCAGCTACATGTGTAGTGGTGGTTTCCTCCAGCACAGATCCACACCTGGAGGCTGGGATGTCTCCTCCTCTCCTTGCTAACACTTACCAGGCTGGGGGGTGGCTCTGCCAATTTGATCCCTTTGCAGGCTGCCGTTCCTGTCGGAAGCTGATGCCTCCATTGGCCATGAACACTAAGCCCAGTGTTCAAATGCAGCGCGCTGGTCAGGCCACAGCACTTTTCTCCCCTGACTATCTCTCTCCCCTCCCTGGTGCAGGTCCAGTCACTGCGGGCACAGCTGGAGTCCTGCCGGGCCCGAAATGAGAGCCTTCGGGAGGCGGTGAAATCCCAGGGAGATGGCCATGTGCCCCGGGGGTACATTTCACAGGTGAGCAGGGTGCTGGACACAGGACTCTGGGGTCTCTTCCAGTCCGAAGCTGGGAAATGCTGGGACCCAGCTCATTGCTGAGCAGGTATTGCTAATCATTGGGTTGCCATGGTGACCCAAACTGTGCCCACTTGTAATCAATGTTAATTACATAAAGGCTGGTGTGTGTTGCCTAGCCTTAAAGGGGACAGCATAAATGGGGAGGAGGAGGAGGAGCATTAGGGGAAGCGTGCAGGATCTGTGCCCTAGCTTGGAGGTGGGTCAGCAGCCTTCTGCTGAGCCACCTGTCCAGCGGTTTGCAGCTCGCCACATGTGGTTCTTGCTAACATGAGCTCCCAAATCCCTTGTTAAAAGCAGTCCGTCAGGCCCTGGGGATCTCCTGTTCCTGCCAGAGCCGCCTGAGCCCTGAAGGTCACTTTGACAGTGCAGCCGGTTTGTTTGCTGGGGTGGCACGTGGGAAAGCCCGCAAAGCGGAGTTTGCTCACGCTTCAGCCTCTGGCTTCTCTTTATTTATTTTCCCCCCTACATGGACTTGTCCAAAGCAAGTGGGGTCACATCCCACAGGGATTTCCTGAGAGTAGGCTGCCATTCCACCAATCTGTGGGGATTTCAGGATGTGTCCTACGTGTCAAAAGAAATTGGGGGAAAGGAAATGGGGTCTGGTGAAGCCTGTTGCAGCAGGCTGGCTGTACCTAACCCAGATAAAGAAACCCACAAGTCCTGAGGTGCCCAGCCCAGCCACTTACCAGTCGCTCTGTCTTCTTGATTTAATATTTACAGCTCACAGGCCTCTTTATGGTCAAAAAACCCAAAAGGAGTGAGGAGGAATGGCAACTTACCTTCCTAATAACTTGTCTCAAAAGGCCAGCATTTCACATCTGAGGCCAAACTTGGCCTTTCCCCAAGGGCTCATTTTCCCTCAGTCTGCTGAGGTCCACAGCCATTCCGTGGGCCGATCACCAAATTGATCCGTTGCTTTTTCCTTTGGTTCATCTGTGAAACTTCACACCTTCCCTCATCTCAGTAGGGAGGAGTAGCCAGAAAGGACTTGCATTTCTACAATGTGTTGCAGCACCCTTTATATCAGCCTTCACCTTAGTACTGGGGGAAGGAACGGGACAGCAAGGGGCTGTTGGGGGATGGATGCGATGTGGCACTCTGGTGATGTCTTAGAGGCCCTGACTTTTAAAATAATACTGTGGCATGGTTTGGGGGTGAACAAAACCTTCCTGAGGGGCTTGGGGTGGTGCTTCAAGTATCTGGAGGGAGAGCAGAGGTGTAGCTCCAAAGTAGGAACCGCTTTGTTTGGCGGTAACCCCAATTCACCACAGTGCTCAGCATTGAAAGAACAATCCCCTTGATCTCAGAGCCATCAGAAAGGAGGGCAAGCTGTGTGAGGAGGATCCCTAACCATTAGGCTTTGTGGAGGGCTCTTTGGCAGCCTCTGTTGGGCCACAGGGCAGTTCAAGGTGTCAGTTTTCAGGAGAAGAGGCTCAGTTTTCATTGATTCTGAGGGATGCTACTTCATTTAAAAGGCAGATACTGAGATGCAGTTCCCTCTGTTGATCTCCTTCAGCCAGGCAGTGCAGCCTGGTGGAGGGTCTGGACTGAGTTGTCAGGTGTGTCATTCCCAGCTCTTGGCCCAAGACAGACATTCCTGTCTTGCTGCTTCAGTTTTGAGAAGAGCAAGAGGAATGTTTCATCCTTCACAAAGCACAAAGGTTGCAAGATGTGCAGCCCTATCAAATAGTTGTGTTCACTGATAAAAGTTCCACCTCACTTCCAGAAAGAAATGACCCTCATGGCAAATGGTCTCACTTCTCTCAAAATGGCCCTGGACTCGAATGAGGTTTGCAAAGGCAGACATCAGCTCAGCCCGGTACCTGTCCTGGCCCAAGCCTTTGCTCTTGCCTCCTGGTCCCTCACCCCTCCTTTCTTTGGCACGGCAGGAGGCCTGTGAGCGCAGCCTGGCTGAGATGGAGTCGTCCCACCAGCAAGTGATGGAGGAGCTCCAGAGGCACCACCAGCGGGAGCTGGAGCGGCTGCGGCATGAGAAGGAGCGGCTCCTGGCAGAGGAGGCGGCAGCAACGGCAGCAGGTAGGAGTGAACACCAAGCCATGCCCCCACTTAGGAGGGTCCCTCCTGCCTCTCCCAAATGTCTCTTGCCAGAAACCAGTCATCCCAGTCACCTGGAGCCACACTGCTAACCCTACTGGTGTGAGGCTGATGCTCCTTGGAGCACGAGTTTGGTACTCCTCAGACCTGTGCTGTGGAGGCTGTTTGGGGCTGGGGGTTTGGGGTGGTAAAGATGCGGTGGGAAATGGGTTATTTCCTCTGTGGATGGGTAGGAGGGGGGTCAGCACCTTCTAGGTGGACGGGGCTGGCAGAGGTGGCAGAGAGCTCCCACACTGCCCCGTATTGGTCTAGTTGGCAGCATTTGGTGCATTGGGATGATCCTGGGGCATGGAGAAGGTGGGGTATGCCCTGAGGGCAGGAGGGGGAATCTGCAAAGAGGTCTGGGAGCCCGCAGCAGCAAGAACTCAACCAGTTCCCTGGTGTGGTTTCCCCATATGTGCCGGAACTTGCGCAGCCTGATCCCCCATCTCCCATTGCCCCTTCTGCAGCCATCGAGGCATTGAAGAAAGCCCACCGGGAGGAAATGAATAAGGAGCTGGGCAGGACACGAAGCTTCCAGCAATGCAGCTCGATCTCAGATGCCCTCCAGAAACAGCACCAGTAAGAAACCACCTGTCCCGCTCCCATTGCCTGATGTTGCCGCCATGTGCCAGTGTCACTGCACCCTGGTTGCAGCCATAGCCCCCAGCTCTCCCTCCTGTCACTTCCCCAGCTCCCTCTGTGGGCTTGGTGGGTGCCCGGCAGTGACTGCCAGGGCTGCTGGAGCTGTAGGGCAGGGAGGTTTATCCCCTGCTTGGCTATTGTAGCACCTCTGTTTTCCCTGCAGCTCCTCCATTTTTCCTATAGCTTCTTCCCTCTGTTTTCTTTATGGAAAGCTCCTCCATTTTTCCTTCATGGCTTGAAGCTCCTAGAAGCACCATGCTCACGTGCAGGAGGGTGGGAAATAAAGCCTTGGTCCACAGGGAACGTTGTTTTGTGCCAATGACTGATGGGGGCAGAGGCTGCCCATGGCAGGGGGGGAAGGTGATGTCAGTGGCCAGGGGCCAGCAAAAGTTGCAGGGCAGCAATGAGCCAGCACCTCTTTGGCAGGTTGGACGTGGAGTCCCTGAAGCGGGAGCTGCAGGTGCTTTCTGAACAGTATTCCCAAAAGTGCCTGGAAATCGGGGAGCTCACCCAGAAGGCAGAGGAGCGGGAGCAGACACTGCAGTGCTGTCAGCAGGAAGGGAAGGAGCTCCTCCGGAAAAACCAGGCAAGAGAAGGGCTTTCCCTGCCAGCAGAGACCGCCGAGCATGTTCCTCCCTTGCACAGCCCAGCCCTTGTGTTAAAACTCCCCTACTTGTTCCCATTTCTTCCCTTCTGAGACTTCATCATCATCAGGAAAAAAAAAAAAAAAAAAAGTTAGAGGCTGTGGATGGGCTTGTCTTAACTATCATGTTAAATATGGTGAACGTACTTTGCTGTTGTAGGTGCTGTAACCTATGGGCAGAGGGTTACAAGAAGGTCTCTCGAAGCTGGAGTAGGGCTGGCTTGAAGATGGAGAGGTCAGGACAGCAGAGAGGCCTGTGCCATGGCGAATCTGATGTCTTTTGGTTTTGCCTGCAGGAGCTGCAGACCCGTCTCTCGGATGAGATTGGGAAGTTGCGAAGCTTTATTTCATCGCGGGGCTCTGGGGACCGCTCTTCGCACAACAACGAGCGGAGCTCCTGTGAGCTGGAGGTACGGAGTCCCCCCCTGTGCTGCCCCCCTGCCTCTATCCCCACCCTGTGCTGGGGGTCTCCTCACAGTGGTTTTGGCTGGGAGCGGGTGGGAGTGGGGTGCCGGATGGAGCAGTGGGCTGGTGCAGGAAGCAGGTACGCAAGCTTCCCCTTCGCTGCTCTCCTGGGCTGCTCACGCTGTTTCCTGCCCCAGCCCTCCTGGCCCTTCCTTCCTTTTCCATTGCCACGCTTGCGCCAGGACCTGCTGGCCTTTCTGAGGCTCCTGAGTCATCTCTGATTCCTCTCCCTACTCCTGGCCCAGGTGCTGCTGCGGGTGAAGGAGAACGAGCTCCAGTACCTAAAGAAAGAGGTGCAGTGCCTCCGGGAGGAGCTGCAGATGGTGCAAAAGGTTGGTGTTTTCTGGGAGCCATTGGGAAATTAAGCAGGAGAGGGGAGGGAGGGGAGCACCAGGGCTGCATGTCAGCAGGATTCAGCTGGGTTTGATGGGATTCTTGGGCCAAACTCTCTTGTGAGTTGTGCTCCTTGTCCTGGCGTGCTCCTGAGTGCATAAGCAGCCACATGCTCTGAGCAGCACAGGCTGGTGTAGACTTCCCTTGTACAAGGGAAATGTCATGGAGACTGCTGCTGGTTTCCCCAGATGTATGTACACGTAAGTGTGGACAAGCCAGGAGCCCTTCTTTCCCAGTTGGGAAGCCTGGATGAAGTCTGCCCAGTGCTCTGCTTGCCCAGCCACCTTCTCTTCCTCCAGTTGTCATCTCGCTGGGTAGATGAGTTTCTTTGGGCACAGCTGCTGGGTGTGCTGCTCCCTCCACTGGCAGCAGCTCCTTCAGAGGGATTTTCAAAGACCCCTGCCAAAGGGGAACCTGAAAGAAGCTTTGCGATTCAGTGATGCTCCAGGAGTTTATAATTTTCTCACTTAAGATTTTTTGCTGTATGAGTGACTGGGCTGGGACTGGCTTTTTCCGTGGCCTTTATCTTTAGTAGGGCTTATTTTTCCCACATGACTGGCCCAAATGCACACAAGCCATAGTAAATCCCACATCTCCTCAATCTGATATTATAGATCGCCACTACTGTGGGACCAGTGACCCTGCCTTCCTTCCCTGCCTGGGGTTTGGGAAATGCTACCTCCATGGTCTTTTTCTGAATGGTTTCTGTGTGGCCTGGATTGGGATGGGCTTCAAACATGGGATTCACTTTCACCTCCTCACCTGCTGGCCTTTCTGCTGCTGGGCTTGCCTTGTCACCCCCTTCCCTATTATTGGCCCTAAAACCTCTTGACCCCTTTCCCTTCTCTGGCAGGATAAGAGATTTGCGTCAGGGAAATACCAAGATGTCTATGCAGAGCTGAATCACATCAAGGTGCGCTCGGAGCGAGAGATCGAGCAGCTGAAGGAACACCTGCGCCTGGCTATGGCGGCTCTGCAGGAGAAGGAGTCACTGTGCAACAGCGCTGGCGAGTAACGGTGAGCACCAGTGATGCTGTGATGTCCCCTGCAGGTGCAAGTGGCTGAGACTGGCTGCCCCGCATTGACAAGGAGATGGAAGCTGCCAGTTCCTCCTGCTGCAGAGTGTTAAAACTTTAGGCTTAAACTCTTCCTTCTCTGCTTCTTGCATTCTCTCATCCTGCACCCCTGGCCCTCCTTTTGTGCCTGACATTCTCGCAAGGTGCTCAGCCCCCTTCTTGCCATGCTGCTCTTGACGCTGCTCTTGATGCTCCTGCAGCTAGCACCAAGCACTGCTCAACCAGGCTGGACGTAGGAGCCAGCCACATGCTGGCCTTCGCCCTGTGGCTTGGGTGACAGCGTGGGGGCAGTTATGTGCTACCTACATAGGTAATGTTTCTGCTGCATTCACCTTTGAAGCAGTTTCTCTATCGCAGCATGGAAATTAGGTCTGCAACAAAGCAGCCCTGACTAGACCCAGCCCTCCTCCCACTCGCACCTGTGGGCATGCCTGCTGCATCTGGGGAGGGAAGCAGGGTGACAGGAATGAGGTTGTCCTGTTGTCCAGAGCAGTTCTGCTTCTTGCCTGGATGCAGTGGCCATCAGGATTGGGGTCACCCTGCTCCACCAGCATTTGCTGGTGGGCACCAAGATGCATGGGTCTGTAGCAGGGCTCCAGATGGCCATCTCCTGGGGGAGGAGAAGATACGGTATTTCTGAGCTCAGTGGAGTCTTTCTAAACCAGGTCTGGTTTTCTCTTTTCTCTCTCTCCAGGTCTTCTCTTCATTTGTTTATCTGTTCTTGTTTTGTATTTGCTCCATTCCTCACTTGCAGGGAAGGTGGGGGGTGTGTGTGTGTTGAATCCCATCTGTTATCACCTTGATGAGGAATCCCACACACACCCCAACCTCCTCAGTCCCCTCCCAAAGCTTTTTTGATGAACCCCTTTTGCCTGCATACCTGAGCACATTGTTTGGACTGGCTCCTTACATGCACCTTCTTCAGGATTTTATATGTGAAAATTATATTTTATAGAGGAATTTTTCTGCCTCCCTGGGAAGAAGGGGAAGAGAAGGGGGAAAACTTTTACTGCATCACCAGAATTTTTACCCTAACAAAGAGAATCTGGTTCCCCAACCCCCTCCCAGCCCCATTGCTCCTGGCCGCACAGCCACCTTCAGCACATATTCTGTCTGTTCCAAATGTCTCTGTGGACCATCCTGGGATGTATGGTGAGGATCATGACCCCTCCACCTATGCACTCCGTGCCAACCCCAGGGACCTGCAAAGAAGACATGCAAGCCATAGGAGGGAGCTGCTGGGGCAGTCTGCCATGGATATGCTTGCCTGGGACTTTTGAAATAGGAGACCTTGGCAAGAGTCCGCATGATCGAGCTCTCTCTGTGACTGTCCTTTGGCTCCTTTGAGAACCCAAGCTGGCAGAAGCCCAGAGCCAGGGGGCTTTTCCTTTCCAGGGAAGAGGAGCTGTGACGCTGCTACTGCACCTGCTGGAGCCAACCCCCTCCAAGGTGGCAGCTGCTGCTGCTCTGCTACACCCTTCAACTTTTAACTTAATAAAATCTTCCCTTTTCGCTGAGAAAAATGTGTTCCTTGAGGGGAAGGCTTGCCACATGGCCCTAACCCAGTGTGGCAGTGGGGTGTCATTTTTCCAGGTTCCTGTGCGACTTGGGTATCCTGACCTGTTGCTTGCCTCCCTCTAGATTTGGGGAGGGAAAGCAGTGGGAGCACCCCCAGCCCCTGGCCGGAGAGCAAGAGGAGCCCTGCAGTGCCATTAATCCAGCTGCCTGCCCCACCTTTGGATCTGGGGGAGAAATAACCTGCTTCACCACACAGCTCTGAAAATCCCACGTGGACCCTCGGGATGGAGGACCTTGGCATGACTGCTCCTCGTTCAGCCCCATCTCAATGTAAATGTGAGCTGCTGCTCTGCAGAGAGGCTGCTGGCAATTATGGAAGAGCCCTAATTGCAGGCTATTGCCAGGGCTGGGGGCAACATCTGAGGAGGGGAAGACCAGGGGGTCAATGAAGACCTTTGGATAGAGGTGATGGATGTGTTGGCTGGGAGGCTGGAGTACTGTGCGATGTGGGGATGGGAGTGGTGTGTAAGGTGGTCGGGGATGGGAGTGGTGTGTAAGGTGGTCGTGGCAGCCGTGAGAGGAGAGTTAGGGCAGCACGGCACTGCTCGGTGTGTGATGACCTTGCTGTGGTACCAGCAGCCCCTGAGGCAGCGGGGTGCAGGCAAATGCAGACCCACCCCTCTGAGCAGGGCTGCAGCAGCTGCTTTCCCTAGGTGAGGCGAGCTGCTTTTGTAAGTTTCAGATTCTGGTACAACTGGGTTGCAGGCTTTAGTCACGTGCACAAGGCCTTTGGGCAACCTGGCAGATGGTGCCAGAGGCCAGGCACTGAGTTCAGCGGCCGGCTCCCCCCTGCACCCATGCAGAGCCAGGGCTTGCTCTTGCTGGTGCTTAGCCTCCTGCCTCCAGGCTAGAAACCTTGTCCCCACGCTGCCCCAGGTCCAGGCTTTTCCCTCTGCCTCCCAGTAAGACATGGCTGTTGCCATTGAGTATGGGACAGGGTAAGCATTTGGCATGCCAGGGGCTGAGATGGGAAGGAAGGCAAAAGGCAGCAGAGCAGCTCAGGGCAACTGCTTCCAGACTGCATGGCTTGGTCTTGCCATGAGGCAGGGACCAAGAAAGGAAGGAAAAAAGTGGGGTTCAGGGCACAGTGTTGCAGGCTTGGGGGTGCATGCATGGTTTTTAGAAAAACACTGAAACAACAGTCTGCATGGTCGTACCTGCTCTCAGGGGAAGAAATCCCCAAAAGTGGGCTGCTGGGGGCAAGCGGAGGGTGAGCAAGGGGTGAACCCGCAGAGTGCTGGAGCGCACAGTGCTTGGCATGCTGCTCACCAGCCCCTTCCCTGAAGGGTTCAGTATCTTGTGTTTGTTTGGGTGGTGTTTTTTTCTTTTTGCTTTCCTGACCAGGGGCTGCTGGCCCCGATAAACGTGTCGTGTAAGTGCAGGCGAAATGTGCGGGCGCCCGACATGCGGTTGAGCCTCGCCTCCTTGAGGCTCTGTGGCTGCAAATCAGCCACTGCTTGGGTAGGAGCATCCTGTCACCCCAGGGTGATGGGAGACCGCCGCCCTCCAAACCAGCACGGTGTTTATCGGACAGCCCCTGTCTTGCCTGTGGCAGGGTGATACGCTTGCCCATCATCTCTGCATCACTATCTGCTGGGTGCAGGGGAGCTGGGTTGGGGGAGAGTGGCAGGGAGAGATGACCAAAATGCCCACAAGTGACAAGCGCAATGGCTGGCAGAGCCCAAAAGGGCAGCATCCTGGCTCACATAAGGAGCTTGCTCTTGAGAAACAGCTTGCAAATCTTTGAAAAACAGTGGTAATTGGTCCAGCAGCCAGAGGCAATACCCCTTCACTATTTATTGGCATCATTAAAGCCTGCTCTGCTGTTAGCTGTGGATGGGCTGAGTGGCTTCATGCTGAGCTGACCACACTGCATTACACACCAGGGGCCCAGGGCTGAACCTCTGATGAGCATGGCTGGAAATTCAGGTAACTTCCCCGGTTTGCCACTAACAAAGTACTGAAGCACTTGGGTCTGAGTGCCAGTGAGGCCAAGTCCCACTGCTGAGGATTCTGAACCTCTTTGAAAATAGAAACTGGGTAAAATAAAATGTCACTGGCACTAGTCACCAGAAGTGCTCTGATGTGCTGGGGTGTCAATGAACAGCCATCCTCTCCCTGCAAGGAGATCCTACCTGGCAGATCCACAGCACATCCACAGTAGACACAGCTTGACCATTTAAGATGAAATCCGCAGCTGGAAGTGTGTAAATCCCTATGGGGTCTGGTTGAATGCAGTGCAGGGAGGGAGGAGAAGGTAAATGGGATTATGGAGAGGATTCCTCTGCCAGGCTCTGTCTTCTGGGGTTCGTCAGAGAAGCAAGATTTCTCAACCTCTGCTGACTAATGCCAGAAACAGGAGGGTTGGAGCAGCTGGGTAGCCCTCCCTGAGGAGAAAAGGAGGTGCAGAGGGTAACCCACCCTGCCCTGGGCATGATGGCAGGTTCTTGTGGCCAAAAATGCAGGCACGAGCCCAAGGTGGTGGCCCACAGGAATAGATTTTCCTTCTGGATGAGGCCCCCACCATGCTGCCTGCATGGCATGCTGGCAGTGCTGGACTGCACTTCCCAGAGGGCACAGGGCTTCCATTGCCCTGCAGCATCTGCATCCCACCTCCAGCTCCGGCATCCTGCTGGGCGCTAGAAAACCTCTCTCAGTGCTGGCTGGCACATGCTAAGGATACATCGGTATCACAGCATAGGGTTCAAGGGGTGCTTTCCAACATCAAGTGGGGTGCTTCAGGGTTGCCTTGACTGGGATCCTCCCAGGTGCAAGGCCAGCAGCAGCCTGATGAGCTGTGACCACCCATATGCCTTCCCTCCACCGAGTTGCCTGGGGGATCTTCCCCTTATTTTGACTGGCTGAAAATTAGGGAGCTAGTCTGGATGAAAGAGTTGGAACCCCCACATGTAGGGAAGAGGGTGTTTGCCCACCAGCAGCAGCACCTGGTGGAGGAGACTAAGCAGCCCTGGTCGGCAGCAGGACCTGCCCAGGTGACTGGCTGAGATTAGACACCTAATTTTCAGCCGGTTAAAGTTAGGTAAAGCATCTGCCCTCCTCCCTCCCTGCCTCCCCATCACTGCACTGCCCTGATAATGGCTGCCTGGGTGTTAAGGCTGGAGGGTCTGTGGCCAGCCCATGGCACCGTGCCAGCCCTGGGGGCTTAGGGCTGATGCTTACCCACACGCTCCTCCATCTACCCTCAGAGCCCAGTGTATGGGTGAGATGCTTCTGACCGTTAAAAACTTGGATGCAAATAAAAGCAGATGGTGCCTTATCTGCATGCACCTGGGTTGCCTACGTGCAGGCAGCCAGCAATGGCTGTTTATTCCCAGTTAGGAAAAATGAGAGGTCCTTCAGCCCGTCAAAGTCAAAGCGTTGTACAGCAGCCACCAGAGCTTGCTGCCCGTGTGCTCTGTGCGGGGCGGAAAGTGATGTGTTCATTAGGTCTTAAGCAAAAATAAAAAACAACCCAGAGGAGGTGGGAGGGTGGCTATTCCTCTCCGCAATTAGGAGCTCTTTGTTCTTAATAAAATCAAGTGGTTTGCAGGTGCTGTGAACTTTTACTGCTCCCAGAATGAAATGGGGTACATGAAAGAGTGGCATCAGGGAGGGAGGCATGAGGGGATGTCCCCAGCAGCCCTTCCACCAGTAGGAAAGCATTAGGGGGCCGAGTGCCTCCTCCTGGGGCAGGGGGCCACTCCGCACCCTCATGTAGTATGTGGGCATGTCAGGGAGGGGGCATTAAATATCTCAATTATTTTTATTTCTATTATTTCTATTTATTTGTATTTATCTATATTTCTATTTATACTCCTGTGCATCCTTGGCCAGTGGTTTTCACGCCCCTGGGCATCCAGGGGACGTTGAGGTTACAGGCAGGTGCTTGCTGTGTATTTTAATGCCCTGCTGAAGCACTTGGGGGTTTGGAGGTGCCAGGGTTCACCGCTGAGCACCGCACAGCGTGTCGGTGGGCGCAAGGCAGCTGCGCCCACGTGTTTTTAAGAAACAAGGGGGGAAACATCATCTAAATCCTACAGGCAAGATGGTGACAGCAGCTACATTTAATCTCCCAGAAACAGCCAACCACTCACCCAACTGGGAAAGGATGGCTGATAGTTGCTGCTACATGTTCCTGCTCTGTCCCCTCACAAAGAGGGGTGTGTGTGTGTCCCCCCCAAAAAAGGGGACAGTCTCTTATTTGTGACCTCTGCCACACACATGTGGGGGCTGAGCTGATGTCTCCAAAGCACCTAGTGTGGAGCAAAGAGGGCAGAGGAGGGGGGCAGAGGACTGGGCTGTGGGGTACTACTGCTGAGCCTATTTTGAGCCCAATGCTCTCCCTTTTCTCCTTGGTGTCCCCCTCAATGTCTCCTCTAGTGTCCCTCCTTGCCCCCCCAATGTTCTCCCCTGTGCCCCTCCTTGTCCCCTGATGTTTCTCCCTGTGCCACCCCTTGTGTCCCCCTCTCAAACATCCCTTTCTTACCCCCAGCATCCCCCCTGTGCATCCCTCCACGTGTCTTGATGTTGCTCCAAGCGTCCCTGCTGTGTCCCTGTCTCCCCAGGGTTCCCCCAAGTCCCCTCCCAGTGTCCATCCTTGTTCCCACCCAGTGTCCCCCAAGTGCCCCTCTGTGTCTCCCCCATGCCCCCCCATATCTCTCCTTGTCCACACCCAGTGCCCCCCCCAGAGGGCTCCTCCTTGTCCTGCTCTTGTCTCCTCCAGTGTCCTTCCTCGTCCCTACCCAATATCTCCCCAAATGCTCCTCCTTGTCGCCCAGCGTCCCCTCCAAGTGCTCTGCCTTGTCCCCAGTGACCCCCGCCCGGTGTCCCTCCTTATCCCCCAGCGTCCCCTCCAAGCGCCTCTCCCTGTCGCAGCCCGGCGGGTCGGGGCGTGGCAGGGGACAGCCGGGGACACCGGCGGCGGGCGGGTGGCGCGCGCGGGGCAGTCCTCCCGGCGGTCCGCACCGCGCCTTTAAAAGGCTGGCGGCGGCGACCGCGGCCGCAGAAGCCACGGCGGGAGCGGCACCGGCACCGGCTCCGGCACCGCTGCGGCTGTCACCCACCGCTCCTTCCCAGCCTCTCCCCGCCCAGGGGCGGGGGTCCCGAGCCGGGCGGGCCAGGCTCCCCGCCGTGAGGGAACAGCAGGGCGTCGCGGGGCGAAGCGCTGACCATGACCGACAGCCCAGCCCCGGCCCCGGCCGCCAAGCCCAAGCGGGCCAGGGCAGCGCGGCGGCCGGCAGCCCACCCCACCTACTCGGACATGATCGCGGCCGCCATCCGGGCCGAAAAGAGCCGCGGCGGCTCCTCCCGCCAGTCCATCCAGAAGTACGTGAAGAGCCACTACAAGGTGGGCCAGCATGCCGACGCCCAGATCAAGCTCTCCATTCGGCGCCTGCTCGCTGCTGGTGTCCTCAAGCAGACCAAAGGGATCGGTGCCTCAGGCTCCTTCCGCCTGGCCAAGGCCGAAAAGGCGAAGAAGTCTCCGGCCAGGAAGAGGAAGAAGGCGGCCAGGAAATCCACCTCGCCCCGGAAAGCAGCTAGGCCCAAGAAAGCCAAGTCGTCGGCGAAGAAGCCCAAATCTCCTGCCAGGAAAGCCAGGAAGAAGTCAAGGGCCAGCCCGAAGAAAGCCAAGACAACAAAGACTTTTAAGGTCAAGTCGCTGAAGGCATCCAAACCCAAGAAGGCAAAGCGGTCGAAACCCAAAGCCAAGTCCAGCATCCGGAAATCGCCCAAGAAGAAGTGAGAAGTCTAGAAGTGTTTTGGTACTCTCCCGTTGGTTTCTGTAAATAGCTTTTGCCTTTATCTTTACCCCTTTCTATTGCATTTTATAAAGAATTGATCTATTCCTATCTAGAAATGGCTAAAACCAAAGCAGTTAATGAAAGAAAGAAGGAACATCTTTGGTATGGAGAGTTCCCATTTTAAAGAGTTGCTGGTCTGGGTTTTTATTTTGACGTCTCAAAAATTTCTTGTGTGTGTCTACTTTTTTTTTTTAATGCCAGGCTGATTGTTGTGCGTTGGGAATGATGGTGACTCTGTGTGTCTGTTGAGGCTCTACAGGATTTCAATTCCCAGTCCTGCCCCAGCTCCTGCGAGGCTGCATGTTTGCTGGGGCCGGGCAAAAACTCTGTTGGAGGGGAAGCAGGAACATATGGCTGTAAGAGCCACAACCTTCTCCCAAGGAGGAAAAGGGGCTCTCTGCTCCCTCCTCCACTGCCCTGGGTCCTTACTGCAGGGCTGATGCGAAGTGTGCCGGGCTGCTGGGTGTGAGGTCTGGCTGGTGCTGGAGATAACTGGCCGGCCAGCTGGGCAATGGGGCTGCCTGCCTGGGGAGCCGCCTCAGCACAGTGGGGTGGTGGCAAGGACTCTTGGGGCAGGGGTGGGATGGAGGAGGTGGAGCACAGCCAGGGTCTGTCCATGTTTGCTTTCAAGCAGTTGGAGGTATCCACCAAGCAGGAAGGGATTGATCCCTGGGGAGAAAGGACAAACAGAGCTATGAGTGGCTTTGCTCCCTGGGGAGGAACAGGCTCAAGCACAGCAACGGGCAGCTCCGCAGGCAGGCAGGGGTGGGCAGCCAGGGCAGGGTAAGGCAAGACTGCTGGGCATGGCTCCGCTATCACCCCAAGGCTCTGGCTTTGTGCCCAGAGGGGACTGGCATGACTCCAGGGCCTGCCTGGCCCCTGCCAGAGCCCCTCCCCAGGCAGGGCTGGGCTGCCTTGACAGCTGGGGCTGGCCGGGAGCCTGCCTGAAGGTCGGCCCTACTGCTCCATAGGGTTTGAGCCTCAGGCAGGAGGTGCCTGATCCTCCTTTGCTAGAGACATCTAAACTCTTATTTGAATGTCAGGATCCTTAACCACCTGTTCCAGGAGCTCTGAAATCCCAGGGCCTGTGGGTGCCCAGTCCCCTTGGACTTGCTGTGCCTGAATCTCATGGGTCCGGGGTCTTCAGTTTCCCTGATGGGAGCTCCCAGATGCATTGGCCCGATGATCCTAAATCACTTGGGTAGATGGGAGCCTTTTAGCCATCAAGGATCCGAAATTATGTAGTTCAGCGTACTGAAATCCTTGGCCTGAGGCACCTAATGCTTTTGGGCTTTTCTTCCTAAGACCCTTGGACCAAAGGCTCCCAGACCACCTAGGCCAAAGACCCTAAGCCCCTTTTAAAAGCCTCGTGCCTAATCCTCCTGGGCATGAGGGGCCTAAACCACTGTGGCCACAGGATTCCCTGGTCAGCTGTAGTGGAGGATGGAGACAGCTGATCCAGCTGGACTCTTTGTGTCTAGACTCGGTGGGCCTGTGGATCGCAAACCCCATTGGCCAAACACGCTCAAATTCCTTGGGCTTGGGTATCGAATCCTCTTCAGCTGGTAAATCCTAAACCTCTCAGACCAAAGGATCCTTGGCCACCTCAGCTGGATGCACTCAAATCCTACAGAGCCTTGGTCCATTACCCACTGTGGTAGGCACCCATAAACCACCTAGATGAGAATCCAAGCCACCTGTGCTGAGGACCCCAAATCCTTTAGGTGGGGGCACCTAATGCTCCTGGGCTTGTTGATCCTCAAGGTCCATGTCTTCATGTGTCTTCACCACTGTGTCTTCAAAATCCCTCGGGCCCTAGTACACGACCCCTCTACAATTCCTAAATCCCATGATCGGGGTTCCCCCAAGTCCCTCAGACTCCAGGGATCCCAAATCACCTGTTTCTGGGGTGCCTAAGCCCCTTGGCTCAGAGACTCCCCACCAGCACCTCCTAGCGCAGCTCCCCGCGCCTCCGCGCCGCCGGGGCCGGGTGGGAGGGGGCGGAGCCACGGCGGCGCCCCGCGCCTCCCCCCCGGCCCCGCCTCCCGGGGGGCGGATCCCGGCAGGCCAATGGCGATTGGCCGCGGGGGCACCGCCCCCCGCCGGCGGAGCGGTGCGGGCAGCGGGATGTGGCGCGGCGTGGCGCGGCGGGTGCTGCGGAACGGCGGGGCCGGGAGCCACCGGGCCGCTTCGGGGGCGGCGGCGGCCCAGCTCCGCCGGCGGCTGGAGAGCGAGCTGGAGGACATCCGAGGCGCCGGCACTTGGAAGAGCGAGCGGGTCATCGCCTCCCGGCAAGGTCCCCACGTCCAGTTGGCGGGCGGCGGAGGCGGTGCGTATGGGGCGGCGGGGAGGGCCCTGGACCTTTTCCCCCGGTGCGACACCTGTGCTTCTCCCTCTCTTCCCGCAGGGATCCTCAACTTCTGCGCCAATAACTACCTGGGGCTCTCCAGCCACCCCGAGGTGATCCGTGCTGCCGTGGAGGCCCTCGAGAAGTTCGGCGCTGGGCTGAGCTCTGTCCGCTTCATCTGCGGTACCCAGGTACCGGGCGCCGGGGCAGCATCCCCTGGTCCAGGGTCGCCTTCCTCAGGGGCTCCGCTCAGACTCCCCACTCAGCACTTGCATGCGTGCACCACGCTAAGGTACACATGGCTGCCTGGAAAAAAAGCCTGCCAAAAATCTGGAAATATGCCAGCTTAAACCCTTACAGCCCCTCAGAGAGCAAAGAAACTAAACACCTCCCTGAATTCAGAAAATGAATGTCTTTTTCTCTCCCTTAAGGGCCAAAATTACGGCACGTCTGAGTTCAAGTGGCTCAGACAAACCATCCTGGAGCCCTTTCAGAGCACCAGCTGGTTAAGGGCAGAGAAAACTCAGAGCTGCTTCCCCATGGGTGGGGAGCTTGGAGTCTTCCTCCTATGCTTCTGGCATCCAAACCCATAACCACATTTTAGGGCTGCATTTGCAAACGCTTGCCGAACACAACTAACTTCTCCCACGCACACACACCTTTTCTGGATAAAACCTGGCTGTTCCCTCCCTTTGCAGTCAGCGTCTGCAAAGGGCAAGTGAGAACTTGTCGTGCCCCTCGGTGATGCTTGCTCCTCTCTTCTCTTTAGAGCATACACAAGGACCTGGAGGAGAAGATCACACGTTTCCACCGTCGGGAAGATGCCATTCTCTATGCCAGCTGTTTTGATGCCAATGCTGGTATCTTTGAGGTTAGTAGGGCTTTCCTTGTGTTGTGCATGGAGGAGGGAGGTGGCAGCAATGTGCCTGCCAGTGCTTTCCAGAGGCTCTGTGATGTGAGGTCTGTGCTGCAGAAAAGATGGCAGTGACCAGTGGTGGAGAACCCTGACTTGGTGCTCTTGGACTGGAGAAGCCATGCGGAGCTGTTTAATCAGCCCTCACCTCCCCCTTCCCCAGCCAGCTCCAGATTTCGGGGAGAGCTCACATTTCCTGGGAGGTCTGTTCCCCTCCTTGTAGCATAGGTGGGGCGGAAGGGGTGATCCCCCAGGCTTTCTAGGGAAAAGGAAGGGAGGTTTTGAGCCCAGAAGCCACAGACAGGAGCCTGGCCTAGGGAATCAGGGGATATAGTGGCTGGGAAGGAAAGCGGAAAGTTTAGCTGTGCGTGCCAGGAGAGACGTGGCAGCTGCAATCAAACGCAGCCTTGTCTTCTGCACTGAGGGAGGCTGGAAGATCTCAGTGAGGTGGCACCCTGGAGCAAAGGATGATCCTTTCTGTTCGGCATGGCCAGACCCTCCTGACCGCAGAGGATGCAGTGCTGTCAGATGAGCTGAACCATGCCTCCATTGTTGATGGGATCCGCTTGTGCAAGGCTAACAAGTACCGCTACAAGCATGTGGACATGCAGGACCTGGAGGCCAAGCTGCAGGACGCACAGGTATGGAGGTCTGCTCCCACCCAATGAGAGGGTGCTCATTTAGCTGTGCTGCCTGCACAGTAACTAGCCCCAAAGGGTGAGCTCTGCCCTTTCCCATGCAATAGGCATTGGTTTTCCCAGTAGGCACAGGTAGGCATGGGTAGGCAAGGTGGGGGAAGCAGCTGGTTGCAATGCAACCCTCCCCCTCTTGGTTAGATCTATCCCTTCCCTACAGGAGCTGGACTGTGTCCTGGTCTCCTTCGCCAGCCCCTCTCCTCAAGGTGTCGTCTTCACCCCTGAGGATGCTGCTCTCCCTCCCATAGAAATACCGTCTGCGGCTGGTGGCCACCGATGGTGCCTTCTCCATGGACGGTGACATTGCACCCCTGAGGGAGATGTGCCAGCTGGCCCAGAAGTATGATGCCCTGGTCTTCATTGATGATTGCCATGGCACAGGCTTCCTGGGACCCAATGGCCGGTAAGCAGCCGTTTCAACCCTCTTTCTCCCTTTGACCCTAAACTACCTCTGAAGCAAGGCCAAAGGTGCTGATGACCAACACATTTTTGTGTGGAGACTCCTGGAGCCACCATTTCTTGCGCCCCACCTTTGGAGCATCTGAGGTCATTGAAGGGAGATACTTGAGCAATGATCCGTTTCAACGTGACAGCTGCTTCTCAGTGTGTAAGGGGTGGTGCGACCATCTCGTCTATCTCTCCTGGCAAGCAGTTGGACTTCCTGATTTCCCAGTCCTTCTCCTCTCAGATATCACTTTCAAATGCTTGGGTCTAGGGCGTTTTGTGGAGTTGGCTTGCACAGATTTATTAATTCCCTCAGGGCAGCTTTTCTCTTCATCCCCTGGAGATCCTCCAGATGCCAATCAGTGCACTTGCTGCATGTGTTTGCCAAGAAAAGATGCTTCACATGCTTGGTTTTTCAGGCACATGAGTGCCAAGCGTGGTCCTTGTGTGGTCCTTCCTGCTCTTTACTGTAAGGTAGAGACCCGTGTGAGGCAACACCTGTGGGAATGAGCAATGGGTCCCCCCTCAGATGGAGGGATAGTGCAGGAGATGAGGAGAAAGCTATCTCTGAAAAAGCCAAAAGTTGCTCTATGAAGAGCTCCCTTCCAGCTCTCTCCTGTGTAGACAGATTTCATGTGGGAAGCTGGTGAATCCACATCAAGCTGTGAAATGGGTGAAAAGTGAGAAATAAGCAAGAAAACTTGTCTCATTTTCTCACCAAGGCCATGGCAAATGCTTCATCCTGGATCATAATGATGGTGCAAGAGGCAATTTTAAGAGAAGGGTTGCCACTCCTGGTGGCACTTCATCACTAATGCAAGAGGTAGTTGTGCTGAGCTTTAATATATTCCAGACCCTGTAGCTGCGCTAAGCCTTCTCAAATTTAAGTCTTCATAAGGAAGAAATCATGGGATGGTCTGGTTGTCTTGTAATCTTCCTTTCTTGGGGCATGGTAGCCATCCTGTGAGTTGAAGTAGGCCTCATTTGTGTGTCCCAGTAGGCTCAGTTGTCCCACCAGCTGCAAAAACAACTGTTTGACTGCACTGAGGTGTGTAAGTGCACAAGAGTTTGAGGGAGAGGGAATGATTACTGAGTGCTTCATGTATTATGCTAGTTTCAGTCTGAACCTGATGCTGTTGTCTACAACACTGTGTTTCAAGAGAGGCAACAGCTGGGTGGCCATGCCCCATCCTGCCTTTTTGGGCTGGAGGACATGAAGCTGCAGAGCACGTTTGCAAAGCACGTTTGCCATGTCCGGTTGGTTCCACTAGCATAGACTTTTACATGGATGCTTTAGGCCTGTGTGCTTTTAGTGCAGCACACCAGCGATGTGCACAGCCCACCTCAGAGGACATCAGCTACTCTAGCCAGGCAACTGGTTTTTCCTGGTGTATGCTAACGGTGTGGCATGTCAGAGGTATGTGCAAGACCTATGTTGACAGCTAGTGCTCTGTTTGAACTATTAAACTTCTGTGCAGGAGGTTTGAGCACTCTGTCATCTGTGAGGGTTTTAAACCCCACGCTCTTACCTCCATAGATGCTAGCTTACCCTTTCTGCAGAAGGGAAGGTCAACACTTGGGTTGGACTGCCACAGGGGGTGTTTTTCCTTTATCAGAAGGGAGGACGCCAGAGACCTGACTGGCAGCGCTTTGTTTCCCTTGAGACATCAGGGGTAGAGCAGCTTCCCTGGTGCATGCTGGCACCACTGATAATGTGACATTCCTTTTTCTGCAGGGGTACTGATGAGCTCCTGGGAGTGATGGACAAAGTCACCATTGTCAACTCCACCCTGGGAAAAGCTCTTGGAGGAGCTGCAGGTGAAGGCGTTTTCCTGTCGAAGGCCCTCCATGCCCTAAAGAACTCCACAGCATCACTTTGATGTTTCCTTCCTCTGCCTAATGATAGAGCAACAAATGCATGTTGTCCTTTTTTTACTGGGAGCATGAAGCTCAATTTGCTGCAGGGTCAAGAGAGGTCTTGTCATGTGCTCCTTCCACTGTCATCTTCCCCTTGCATTTGCTTTTGGGGTCAAGGTGGAAGCTCTTGGTAAAAGGTATCAGCTGTGATTTTCTTTAGGCCTGGTTTGTACTGAAATTCCCACTGTAGTTGACAGGTTGGCTTTATCAAGCCCCCCCCCCCCCCCCCCCGAACAGGTCACCCTGGGGTGCCTTGTCCATTTATCTTTCCTCCATCTGCAGGTGGGTACACAACTGGCCCCAAACCCCTCATCGATTTGCTCCGCCAGCGTTCCCGCCCGTACCTCTTCTCCAACAGCCTACCCCCTCCTGTGGTGGCCTGTGCATCCAAGGCCCTGGACCTGCTCATGGAAAGCAATGCCATTGCACAGTCCATGACTGCCAAGACCCAGCGGTGAGTGGGCCATATTGGGGTGGGAGCAGGGGGAGAGGTTCGTTAGGAGTGAGTTGTCTTTGTGTGTTTATTCACCCCGCAGCGATAACCATGAAGGTAGTTTGCAAGTCATGGCCAGGGGGTGCTCAGGGGAAACCGCAGGATGTGCCTCTGTCAGACACATGTGCAGGCAGGTGTGTCACCTCTGGATGCGCTGCATGCTGAGGCACACCTGCCACTCAAGCAGCTGCAGTCACATGGAGCTGAGCAGGATATGGCAGGAGGTCACTCCAAAAAGAGATCCCTTCCCTGCACAGGAGATGCGTGGTGGAGCAAAACCACACCCAGCCCTCGGTGTCCCCGGCTCCCAGGGGAAAGCGAGTCAGCAGTCCTCAAGGACAGGGGTGATGAGGTTTTTACTCATCCTCTTGTTCTCTTCACCAGGTTCAGAAGCAAGATGACAGCAGCCGGCTTCACCATCTCAGGGAAAGACCACCCCATCTGTCCTGTCATGCTTGGGGACGCTCGGCTGGCTGCGGTGATGGCTGAGGACATGCTGAAGAGAGGTGAACTGGGGAGGGAGCTCTGGATGCAGACACATGGCTTGAGGGAAGGGACAGCTGGTGGTGGTACTACCACCATCCCTCCTCCAGAGGATGTTCCTGCATGAAATCTGTTATTTCTCTACCCTCCAGATGCAAATGTCCTCTAGGTCTCTCCCAGATATTGCTGACTTTACCTTCTTTCTCTGTTGGAGGGGTATGTGTTAAATTAGCCCTCCTGTCCTGACATGCTGGACTCCATCCCCACCACTGGCCCTAACCTTCAGTTCCATGCCTGGGAGGAGATGCCACTAGAAAACCCTGAAGCCTGGAAATGGTTACTGAGAGGGGAGGAAGGATCCAAAAGCCTTTCTATCACCCAGTACCACCTCAGCCTCCCTCACTCCCTCCCAGCCAGTTTCAACTCCCTGTGTTTCCTCCCCAGGCATTTATGTCATTGGATTCAGCTACCCTGTGGTCCCCAAAGGAAAGGCCCGCATCCGGGTCCAGATCTCAGCCGTGCACAGCAATGAGGACATTGACCGCTGCGTGGAAGCCTTCACTGAGGTGGGACGGAAACACGGAGCGCTGCCTTAAGGGGCCAGCAAATACCTCCTCTGGCACTGTCCCTGCTCACAACCAAATACATGTACTGGGAGGATGGGCTTGAGCAGCATGCTGCCAAGAGCAGGACCGATCCTCAAGACATCACAACCTGCAGGAAGCTGTGGTTGTTGCATCGTGCTGGCAGCAGCACTGGCAACCAGCTCATATGTCATTAAAGCAGTCCTGCAGTGCAGCACATATTTGGCTCTTGTTTTCTCATCCAGGAGCTGCAGCCCATCCCCATCCTCTCTCCCTCTGACTAGACACTCTGCTGTGTCTTCCCTGAAGCCTCAGTCTGGGTGCTGAAGCTGTGCAGCTCCTGCTCTCTTGTGCCGATGGAAATGTAGCATTGCTGGTATGCCTGAGATCACCTGCTTCCTCCACGCTCTCCTGCGGGTCCAGCAGTGTTGGTCCAGCAGTGTCACCCCGGCAGATCTGCCACCTGTAATTCCCCACCAAGGCAGGGGAGTATCCCAAGGCAACCCATGCCACCAGTGGCTGGTTTGGGAAAGAGGACATAAGCCAGCCGAAGCTCTGGTCCTCCTTTCTCCCCTTCTCACTCTCAAGTGTTAGGTGTCAGGCTTGCTTGGTCCTGAGGGCCAGCTGTAAGGCTTTGCCCATCACTGTGGTGCTCCCAAATCTGCCCTGGGAGCTGCATCTTGCCCCAGAGAGGCCATTGGGCAGCAGATAAGCCGAAGCAGCAGAGACCTGCAGCATGGCAAGAGGACCTGGGACTGAGGCTGGGGGCGGAACAAGTGACAGAAAATTTTACTCTGTCAGGTGCAATTTTCCCGCAGCAGAGAATATACAGCAGGCTGAGATCTCTGGATTTGTTCCTCCACACTGTGCTGGGGTAGCTATTTGCTGCTTAGGCAGGAACAAGTGAGTCCTGGGCATTTCTCAGGATTGCTTTATTTGCATTGGTTTTGCTGCAGATGAGAAATCACATGTGTCCTGCTGTCTGCCCACATGCTGAGCTGAGTGCCATCTGCCTGCAGCCACTGCCAGACTCCAGCTGAAATGAGGGTGTGCTGTGCTTGGGTGCTGGAGTGCTGGGTCACATCAGCAAAGACTTGCTCCAGAAATGCTAACTGCTATTAGGCAGTCAGACAGCAAGCTACAGGGCAATAACACGTCTGACCTGAACTGCTGCAGAAGAATACAGAATTTAATCCAGGGCTGTAAGGCTTTACAAGAAACGGAGGGCCGGGAAGAAATGCATTTTCCATAGAGTTGCCACTGGATCTTGTTAGGGCAGCTAGCAGTGTAACTGTGTGCTGATTTTATTTAATTTTCCATCTGCACAGGGCCCTGAGCTCAGCCTGCTGATAAAGTGTGATACGGAGTTCCCTTTGTGTGGCACCAGGCCCTCATGGTGCTGCAAACCATTCCCCCTTATCAACGGGCACCATTTTGGGAACGGGGAATGTAGTGGGGAAACAGCAGGGGGTTGAGCTCAGGCCCTTGTTGCAACCTGGAGGAGATGACACTTGAGCCAGATGGGCTTTGGTTCAGGGGGTTTGAGTCCCTAAACTGCATCACTGCTGTTTTGAGCCTGATGCATGTGCACCCCCTACTTGGCCCCCGCTACTTGCACATCTCCACCACACACCTGTACCATGCTCCCTCCCTCCCTTCCTCCTGCTGGTCCCCAGCCCAGGCCTCCCCCTCTCCCCTGGGCTTCTGCAGGCAGCCCTGCTGATGTCTCTGCTGAACTCAGGGAACCCAACGCAAGCAGTTTAACCCTGCTCCAGCTTTCAAGTCCTCCTCAGTGGGAGAGCAGACATACAGATGTTTCACTGCTCAGCTGCGAACAAAAGCAGCAGCAGCCTCCCTCCCCTGCAATGCACACACTTGTTTTCATGTACATGTGGGCTCCCTGCTTCTCCTCCTCCTCCTCACCAGGCATCCTGACCTCAGTCTCTCTCAGGCCCCTCAGCACCCAACCCCCCACGCTCTGGCTGCCTCTCCGCCTGCTTCAAGGCCAGGCTCTGCAGCAGACTGCAGTTTGCACGGCACAGGGAGCTCTGGAGCCTGGGGAAAGCAAGAGGGTCAGATGATGGCATGCTGGAAATGAACAATGCAGTGCCCATCGACTGCAGGCATCATGTTAATATTGCATTCCCATGGAAAGCCTCCAGCTCTTTATTTCTTCAAGACCTGTCCTAGGTCCAATCTGCAGCTCTTTGCAGCTTTTAGCCAAGAAAGCATAGGACTTTTTGCTGGGTGGAATGTAGAGGCAGACACCTCTTTTTGAGGATGCAGTTCCCACGCCTCACTCACTGACCCACCCGTACGCTGCTCTGCCAGGCTTCCTCCCAGGTCTCAAGCCATCACCCTGCACACCATGCGGGGTAGGTGTGGGATGCCTGTATCTCACACATCGTACATTCAAGCAGGGGACTGTGCTGTCCCATCCCGCTTGTCTACACACCCACCCTGACAGATGCTTCCAGCCCTCGGTCCCTGCCCACCCTTCCCTTCTTCCACCCTCACCAGGCTACCTCGTTGCAGTCCCAAACCTGCCCTCCTTCCTGCTGACACCCTCCAGCCCTATCTCCACAGTCTCCACCCTGAGCTGCAACCCACCTCCCCCTACCATTTTTCCGTGGCATCCCTCTGCCCTCACTCACTGCCCGCAGTCCTGCCCAGGCAGGCAGCGATGCCTCAGCTTGGGCAGAGACCACCAGGGCTGATGCAGCTGGGGTCTGAACCTCCCGCTGGGTGCCACAATTTTCCCATCCCATATACTTTGCAGGAGATAAATGCTGCACAAGGGCTTTCACCGCCACTAATGCCTCCCTGTGCTGCCCAGGGGTTTTGGCAAGAAACAGTAATGACTGCAGCTGATCCCCACTTCCCTTCTGGAGGTTTATTTCTCCGTTTGGGGGATTATCCGCCCAGCTCCCTGGCCCTGAGGGTAAGTCCAGGCAGCCGCTCACCTTTTCAGGCCATTTGTTTGCAAGACCAGGTACCAGGGGGTCCCTCCGCAGCCCCTCAGCGGCAGGAGCACTTGCAGGCGGCCACCACGGGGTAGGGGATCTGCTGCCAGGCGCAGTGCAAGGGGCCGGGGGACTGTGGTCCCCAGCAATGCCAGGCCAGCAGCTTGATGTGGGTGACCTGCGCAGGGCGGCAGGTCATGCCAGGGGGCCAGGAGCAGCTGGGGGGGCCGGTGTTGCAGGCGGTGTGGCGCACCCAGCAGGGCCAGAAGACGGGTCCCAGGTCAACCCAGGCAGAGGTGAGGCGACAGGCGGCCTGCTCCACCAGCCACTGCCGCAGGCGGTGGGCCAGGGCCCCCGGCAGCTCGGGGGGCAGCCCCGGGCTGGGGGGCAGCAAGGTGGGCAGCTCCAGCCCCTCCACCTCGCGCCACAGCTTGCAGCGGTAGCGCCCAGCACCCTCCGCCAGGTCCCGGCTCAGGGACTCCAGGTTCTCCTTGAGGATGCTGCCGTTGTGGCCCCAGGGCTCCTCAATGGCCATCCAGAAGGGGTCGAAGGCCGAGCCCAGGAGCCGGCGCAGCCGCCCGGGCCGCAGGTGCCGGGGCTTGGGGGAGTAGCGGTAGTCCTCGGGGGAGAGCGACAGGCTGTAGGGCCGCACCGGGGCCGAGGGGCGGCTGCGCAGCAGGTGGGCAGCAGGATCAGTGGTGCTGGACGTTGGCAGCAATGGCTCCTGGGATTCTTCCAGAGATGGCGGCGGGCTCAGGGCGCCCGGCAGCAGGAGCAGGCAGAGGAGGAGGAGGAGGAGGAGGAGGAGGCAGCTGCGGTGCGGTCCCTCCATGGCGTGTGGTGCTGAGGCAGACAGTGCCAGTCTGCGGGCTTGTGCTCTGCTGCATCCCCTGGGTTATCACCGTGTCCTGAGGCACAGCCTTCCCCTTTTCCCTGGTTACGGTGGCGGTGGCTGATAGCGAGCCGGCAGGGACACCTCGCTCCCTCCTGCCGGAGTGGCAGGCGGGGAGGACAGGCCATGTTGTCCCTCCTGCCAGGCCAAGGGATGATGCCAACAGGGGCATCGGGGCTGCTGTAGAGGGGAAGGGGCCAGCACCTCCTCCTCCACATCCTGCTCCAGCATTTGAGGAGGCATCCAGGATCTTCCCAGTGAAAGGAAGCTGGTGGCCTTCAGGTCTTGTCAGGAAAGGACTATCAAGCCACGCTCAGCCTCAGCACACCTGGAAGTCTGCAAGGCACAAATCCCACTGCAGGGGTGGACATGGCTGGCAGCAGGAGGGCTGCGTGGGTCACTGTCACCTCTTGCCACATCAGTGATGAAGCTGAACCTCCGGAGATGGTCCCCCTGGATGGCTTGTCCTCCCTCCCTGCACTGCAGTGCCCCAGAAATGCTGGTGGAGGGCAGACCTGGGCTGGATGGAACCCCAAATCTGCTTTCCCCTCCTTCTCCGGGTCAGACATTGTGGGAGATACTTGGTCTGCTCTGTGCCATGCTACTAATAATTAATTAATAAGAGCTAGTAACATCAATTAATTGCTAATACTCCAAGGACAGGGCAGGGGCCAGGCTCACCATGGTGGGATATTAATGTTCCCTTGAGGTGCTGGGCAACATGTCCTGAACACGCAGCATTGAGGGGTGACTGCAAGGCCCACAGGGGTCCATGGGACCCTGCCCCCCTCCATCCTTCCTCTCCCACTGGAGAGCAGTGGGCTTTTTCTCTGCCACCCCCTCCTCACTGGAGCAGGAAGCGGCTGAGCCTGCTGGAAGGCTGGGCAGAGAGGAGTTAACTCCAAATCCAACCTCAGGGAGAGGGGAAAAAAAACACAACAGAGATCAATGGATCAGCAGCAAGAGCAGAGGGAGGGAAAAGGGGGAGACAGAGAGAGAAGAGCTTCAGAACGAGAGAGACTCGTGGGGGAGCCAGGAGAAGAGAGAGCAGAGCTGGCGGCAGGCAGGAGGAGGCAGCGGAACACCAGGCAGGAGTGACAGTGCTGCCTCGCCAAACTATTCGGTGGCCCTTATCCTCCTCTCCACCACTGCTGCCTGAGCTGGACCGGAGGTCTCCCCTGAGCAAGCAGCAAAACTGCAGGCCCTTCCTCGCAGAGGTGAGTGCCAGCTTGCCAAGCTGAGAGATGGCCTCGGGCTCCCTGAGCAGGGACACATGGGTGCCCAGAGGTTCCCCATAGTCTATGTGTGAGGTGCATGCACAAGGGGAGACAAGGACATCCCATGGGGGCAGGTGGAGGAGCCAGATAGTTACCAGTAGGACAGGGGGGACTGCAGAATCAGAGAGGCAGGGACGACGACGTTTTGGTGTGATACAGAGAGGCCGCTGAGTAGGAGAAGTAGTATGAGCTGAGGGATGGGGGAGCATGCAGTGAAGGAGCTTGCATGACCCAAAAAAGAGTTAATTGCATGTCAACAGTTGCTAGATAACGTGTCTTTCCCTCCTGGTTGCTGCTCAGCGAAGGACAATTTGTTCTAATGATAGCACAACATGGGGAAGGCTTGTTAGGACATAGGCTGTTAATGCACCCCACCTGAGTGTTGCTCAGGGCTGGAGGAAGTTTTGGAGCAAATCACAGTATTTTGAGCTGCAGTAATAGTGTGCTTCTTCACAATGGTCATTGTGTTGTGTTTCAGGCAACACTGAGGTCTTCCCCTTATCCTCTCCTAGCTGCCACCATCCAACCTGTGACCACCTCTCAGCATCAGGAAAAGGTGCCCTAAGGTGCCCTTCCTCCATAGAGCATAACTATACTGCACAGGGAGCAAGGAGCAGCCAGTTCTGGGGTGGAAGTGGTCCCAGCTTAAGGAGCTTCCTTGAGGCAGGAGTATGGTGGGGTGCTGCTGCTGTGGGGTGTCATCAGGTCTCCGCTGCCAGAGATGGCACAGCCCTAAGTTGATGTGCCAGGACCACTCTCAGCCCACGTGGGACCACCACCCCCTTCCCCGTGGCCTTGCAGCTGAGCCCTGTTAACATCAGCTAGGATTTAGACTTGCCAAAGCAAGCAATCCCAAGAGGTTTAGCAGTTTTGGGATTGTAGGAGGAATGTAGGGGAGGCCAGGCAGCAGGACAGGGCTTGAGACAGCTTCAGAGGGCTGGGAGCACAGGAGATGCCATGGTGGGGATGTGAATCTGGGCAGGAGAAGAGGGCTTCAGCTCCACTCAAGCCAGACAGATGTGAACTGACTGATCCCAACGGCATTCTTGCCAGTAACGCCATGAGGATCTTGGTGTCATCACTTAATTGTCTGGTTGGGATTGGCATCTCTGGGAGAAACATGGGCATCAAACAAAGGCCGGGATCAGGCACCAAAGGGCCAGAGCTCGGGTGGCCACTGTGGTCAACACACCATCCAGCACCCACATGCCCATGGCCCTGCACAGGTGCTGTGTCTCCCTTTCCCCCCATGCAGGTCCCCACGGTCAGATGGGGAGATGTCAGGGGGATGGAATGCCTCTTCTGACAGCCCGGAGCTACGAGCAGCAGGGATCATTGTGCCTGTCATCTTCTCCCTCATCTTCCTCCTGGGTACTGTAGGGAATGGACTGGTGCTGGCTGTGCTGCTGCGGAACGGCCAAGTCAAGTACAACACCACCAATCTCTTCATCCTTAACCTGGCCATGGCCGACCTGTGCTTCATCATCTGCTGTGTCCCCTTCCAGGCCACCATTTACACCCTGGATGGGTGGCTCTTTGGGGCCTTTGCTTGCAAAGCTGTGCATTTCCTCATCTACCTCACCATGTATGCCAGCAGCTTCACCCTGGCCGCCGTCTCTGTTGACAGGTAAGTGCCCCCTTCCCTTTGAGTCCCTTAGCTCAGGGACAATGTGTTTGCCACTCTTGATCTAAGAGGTGGGGGGAAGGCCAGTCCTTACCCTGTTGAGCATCCTGTAATAAGCAGGTAGGGTCTCCCCAGAGGCAGGGACAGCAGGACCAGCAGAGCCAGCCTCTCCAGGTCCACGTGCCCTCTCCCATCACCAAGCCAAGTTCTCGGCCTGGTTACCCAGCCCTTACTTGGGAAGGAGGAGTGCAGGCATGTGCTGAGGTTTGGTGCCCACCACACAAAAAACAAGAACCGCAAAAGCCCCAGGGCATGAAACATACCACAGGAGAAACATCCCTCTGGATCCTGCTCTTATCCTTCTCTTCCCTGGTTCAAGAGGCATGCTGCTTGTCCTTCCCAAGCTAGCACAGCAGAGCAGGTGACAGAGATCCCAGACCTGCTGGTTGGGATGACCCTGATCCCCATGTGAATTCACCCTAACACCCCTTACCAAGAGAAGTGGGAGAGATGAGTGGCTGCATGGGAAGGAGTGCACAGATGGCAGCTCCACAGGGCAGGAGAGACACCTCATCTCACCCGTGTTGTGTTCGGTCTCTCCTTCTCCTTCCTCTCCTCGTTAGGTACCTGGCTATTCGCTATCCACTGAAGTCCCGGGATCTCCGCACCTCCCGAAATGCAGGAGTGGCCATTGTAGCAATCTGGTCACTGTCGCTGCTCTTTGCAGGGCCTTACCTCAGTTACTACCAGATTGTCCATTACCAAGGGGTGCCCATCTGCATCCCCATCTGGGAGGACCAGCGCCGAAAGGTTCTGGACATCCTCACATTTGTCTTTGGATACCTCCTGCCCGTGACTGTGGTAAGCCTGGCATATGCCAGGACCATCAAGTTCCTGTGGACCTCCGTAGACCCCATAGAAAGGATCTCGGAGTCCCGGAAGGCCAAGTGTAAGGTCACCAAGATGATTGTTGCTGTGGCCATCCTTTTCTGCCTCTGTTGGCTGCCCCACCACCTGGTCATTCTGTGCTTTTGGTTTGGCCACTTCCCCTTCAACCAAGCGACTTACGCTTGCCGCTTGGCTTCCCACTGCCTTTCGTATGCCAATTCCTGCCTCAACCCCATTGTCTACGCCCTCATCTCCAAGCATTTCCGCAAGCGTTTCAAGCAGGTCTTCACCTGCCTCTTCCAGAACAAGACCAGGAAGAAGAGGAAGAGAGTTGGAAAGAAAGTCCACGTGGTCAATGTGGATAAAGGTTTCACCAACAGCATCAGAGGTTTCTATGGAGGCAACACTGAGGTGACTGAGGTCCCAGAGGAGAACACCAGGAAGAGGGACCCTGAAGGTGCCAGTCATGCCAAAGCATGGTCTCACCAGCTACAAGATGCCATGGTCTCTGTTCAGAAGGAGCTACTGGAGGAGGAAAGTTTGGCAACAGCTGGCCATCCCCTAGCCATGACCCCTCCAAGAGGAACACGGGAGTTTCTGACTGTTCGCTACAGATGAACAAAGTGAAGAAACCCGTTTTCCAGCCATGAGTAGCCACTCAATTCCCAAACAGGAAGAATAGTGTGGGGCAGAGGGGAATGGATGCAGCAGAGCCACTGAAGGATCCTGTGGCCACAGTTAACCCATTGTCCCCACTCAACCTCACTCACTGGCCCACAGCATTCATATAGGAATGACACAATCCACCTGTACGTATGCAGAATGGAGGGACATGTTAATGTGATGCCAAATGACCTGGGTGGTATTCCTGCAACAGGCCTCCATTTCCCTTCTTCCTAACTTGCTGATTTTGTGTAGCACCTTGAAACTCTCAAGAGGGAGGCAACCAAAATGAAAACATCGTGGTAGGAAATCCAGACTGTTAAGGGCACATCAGAGCATGGGTGGGAAGGGTAAAGAGAGGGCATAGGGACCTGAGTGTGAACAGGGTAGCTGGCAGCCTCTCCCCTGGGCAGCCCCAAGCAGTGAAACACTGTCTGCTGCTCACATGTCCTTCTTTTCCCTTGTCCACCTCCATTGTCTTTGCCTCTGCAACCACATCACAGGACTTTTGCCACACCGGCTGATGTACAAGGAAGCCAGCTGTCTGTGCCAACAGCTTGATGATGCAAACTCCACAGCAGTCACTAGTCATACTCAAATGATTTCTGCCATGACAGGTGAAGAATGGAAAGGCTTGTGTGTGGACACCTCTGCATGCCTCCTTTCTGCACCTATGGCATCTCTGAAGTTCAAAGAGGAAAGGACTATCTGTCCAGCCTCTTCTCTCCACCCTGCCCCACCAGAAGTACTCACTGGAGGATGTTTGCTAGAGCTCTGTTCCACCTGGCTTTAGCTCTTGCAAGCAGATCCTGCAGGATCCTGTCCCAGTTCATAGTCCTGCTCGCAGTTCAGAAATATTTGATAGCCATCCTCAGTTCTTCCTAAACAAACCTGGTAACGCCTCCTTCCACCACATTGCTCCACCTGATCAATGCCTCTGCTTACTTTCTGTCTGTCTTTTGCAAATTCCTGAGGGATTGCTACCTCCTCTGTGATCTTTCTTGGCTACTCAGTTTCATCCCTTCTTTCTGGGGTTTAAGGACCTGTTACTCTCTGAGCAGTGACGTTATTCACTGGTATTAGCCCCATGTGTGTGGTTTACTGACTTGGACAGACATTTTTTTCCATGTGATGGTGATGATTATGAGTGAATTGATGGCTGTCACCAAAGCAGAAGAAAGTAGCCAAGCTGCAAAACGAGCTGTGGAGCCAGGTGACAGTTGTGGTGAGGCAAAGGAGGAAGAAACAGGTTGATCACAGCCACGTGCACTTGATTAAATCCTGTCTCCTCAGTACTCCATTTTACCTGATGGAGAGGGCTTCCAGGAGAGCATGAAGCCAGCACTGCCCAGCGGATTGGGACACCTTCCAAGACAGCCATGGTTGTGAGATTGCTGATGGAGCCATGTCCTCTAGAGAGCAAAACTTGCCCCTGCTCTGTCCCTGCTGCCTCAAGCAGCTGCTGGGAAGCCTTTAGCTATAGTAGCAGCTCAATGATACCCTGCTGCAGAGCCAACAGTCCCCCTGGCCTGCCAGTGGGAAGGATGGGAAGTACCATGGGGATGGCAGGGTGGGACAAGAAATCGCATTCACCAGAAGATATTGGAATTTGTCCCTGGCTTGACCTTAATAAATGCTGGTAATTTCCTTCTCCTGCTGTGTTTACTGTGTGTTGGATACAATTTCTGGGCGCTGGGCTCTGCAGTTTGGGCTGGAGGTGGTGGAGGCTGTTGAGCCATCTGACCACTGTCTGGTGCTCCCAACTCACTAGCAGGGCACATTTTTGTCTGATGTTGCAGACACTGAAGAAATGTATAGCAGAAGCAAAGCTGAAGGTTTTAAGATGGATCCAGCACTGCTGGTATTCAAGAGAGAGTCGTAGAAGAGGAGACAAAAGCAGAGAGAGGGAAAAGGAGGGATGGTGAGAGGACAGGTGGAGGGGGGCAATATAAATGAGAAATGTGTGGGACTGGGTGGGAGCCATCCACAGGGACAGAAAGCAGCAAAGCAAGGGGTTAGAAGCAGAGGGAAGAAGGGAGGGCAAGGGGGCATGAGGGAGTCGGGAAGCAATGTGCTGGCAGAGCACCCATGTTTTGGCAGGAACATTCTCCCCATCCCAGCAGTGTCATGCTGCTCCAGAGCTGGGGTGAGCACACTATGCTATCTTGGACCCCAGCCCCACAGCAGCTTTCTCTAAAGTTTTTCTGCATCATCAGGCTGCCAGAGAAGCCCAGAAAAACACCCAAGCAAAGCCTTTGATCAGTCTAGCACACATGTGAGGGAGGGAGCCGGTGGGATCTGCAGTGCTGTGATTTGCCATGGTGCCTGGCAGAGCCAGGTCCAGACACGTGGCTGACTTCATACAGCTCCCATTTGGTCACATAGTCATCACATGAGTGGAGAGGGGAGGGGGACCAAGGAGAGTTCTCAGCTTCACACAGTGTGCCAAGTCCACGTGCTGCATTTGACTGCAACTACCTCAGGCTATCCTCTGCAGGGATGAGGCAGCTTAGCTGCGGGGACACAGGCTGTGTGATGCTACCTGGCTTGCGAGTGCAAGCAGGACAGATCCTGCATTATCTGCCAGTACAGGCATAGCCTCTGAGCCTCAGTCCTGTGGCTTGGGAGCTTTTGGTGATGCTGTATGATAAGACCAGGAAGAAGCCCTGGGAAGGCGACTAAGACAAATCACCTGAGAGACCAGGAGGGGCCAAAGGGACTGCTCTTGCTGGCCAGGCAAGCCCTGAGGAGGGGAAAGGGACCAGCCTGTGGAAGGACCTCCATGGTGAAAGGCAAGGGAGAAATCTCAGCATCCTGCTTTCTGACAACATCTCAGGGGCTTCGCTTTCCTCCAGGAGGGGCCAGAATCATCAGTCCCACACCTTATCCCCACTAAGTTTTCTGTTGGCACCGAAAGAGATGAGCTCACTCATTCAGACCCATTAAACTGAGCTCAAGCCCCTCTGAGTTCCTCAGACGCCTCCTCCACAATCCTGCAACCAGGTCTGAGATGCCTCAGCCACAAATCGTTAGATCTGCCACCATCCCAGCTCAATATTTCGTAAACTTTACATGATTGCAACAGCTCTCCTTTTCTTTCATTACATATGGCGTTTAATTAGTGCTGTGTGGCTCCTGACTATGTAACTCTTAACATGAGGAAGATCTGCACCCATAATGCCCTAAGAGCAGGTAAAAGAGGGAAAGCCAGGCAAAAAGTGTTTGGTGAAAGCAGCGACATTGTTAGACACTCCAGACTTCCACACCGAAGCTGGGAAACAGCTACAGACCGTCACGGCAGCAGGAGGTTTTAGAGCGAACACGTTTGCGCTGGATGAGGCAGATGGTTCTCCTTCCAGGGCAGTTCACTCCCCCACACCCTGCCACCCACAGCCAGACGCGCGTGGAGATACCCCTCCCAACAAAGCCCTACAGGCTGACTTTCCAGGCAGAGATGCAAGGTCTGGGTCCTATGGCAGACTCCATCACCTGGACACCCGCAGGGACCACAGCCATCTCTAGCAAATTAGAACAGTGAGGGAGCCGAGCTGGGGAGCCCCAGCTGGAGAGAGGAGCCATGTACTGCCAGCCCGCTGCTCATGGGGAGCCGGTTGCTGGCACGAGGCTGTGCCAAGTGCAAAGTTGCTGGAGGCTGTGCAGCCCCGTCAGCGGTGTCCTGAGCCCTGCATGGGCTGCAGAAGCCGCTGGTGTCCTCGCTTGTCCCCATGTACAGTGGGACCTCGGCAAGGCAGCTGAAGGCTCTTTCAAAAGTAAAGGGGTTTTGGCCCCAACCTTGTCTTTTGATGCTGTCAGTGTTGTAGGTGTTGTACGGTGGGGCTGGGGGACATCAGGCAGCAAGGGGCTTGCAGAGCTGATGTGCGTGAGCAGAGCCACAAGCCCACCCCACCCCCCTTATTTCTCTTATCTTTCTGTCCCCTCCTTCTGTTTGTATAAATCTTCCCTTATTGCTTTGTCTTGCCGGCTCTTAAAATTCCCAGGTGATGTGGTATTTCTAACCCTCGCTGAAGCTGTTGCGCGCCTCGCTGGATCTCAGCTGCAAGGACACCGCTTTCCCTGCGTGGAGGCCAGCCGAAGTGCTGCACTGGGAATTGTTTTTCTTTTTCCATTCAAGTGTTTGATGTTGCTCTCTGCACTTTGAGACTCCCTTGTCTCCTACGCATGTTTCTAATTTCTCCAGCTCCCTTCCTTCACGGTGGCTGCCACTCCTCTGTGGCCAATGCCTCTCAGAAATGTGTCCAGCATGGCTTGCCCACCTTCCTGGGGATGGCTTGTGGACGCTGTGGTTGGTGGCCAGCTCACAGGGTCTCAAGCAGCCTCCAGGCGATATGAATGTATACATAATTTCTTGTGGGTGAGGATTCACTTCACAGCCCAAAGCACTGGAGGGAGAGGGAAATGGCAGTTGGGAGCAGTGATGTGGCACTGCCAGATGCTGCCTGTTCCTGCCCACATGTGGCTGGGCAGTTGCTTGCCCCGATCCTGCTCCTCCTGGTCCCAGCTTGCAAAGGGAGCGGAACAGGTTGGGACTGACTGCTACATGTTGGGATGAAGCTTAAGTAAAACAGGACAGAGAGAAGACCTAGGGGATAAGTGTATTTAGCATGGCAAGTGTCTGCAAGTCCTGGCTCCCATCCCTAAGCTCTGCCTGGTACTAAGCCCCGAATTTGGGGAGCACATGAGCAGGAAGGGCAGACGCTGAGCCCGGCTTGGTGAGGCTCAGGAGCCAGGGGGGAATTCCTGTCTGTGCAGTCCAACTGGTTTCTCAGCTCAAAGGCAGAGGTGAAGAAAAGGCATCCTTGATATAGAGCCAGGTTTAATTAAAGCTGAAGGAGCTTGATTGCTGCTTTCCACTCAGCCATCCCTCCAGACTGATTAGCATCCTGCAGTCTGTGCTTTCAGCTTCTTGCCTTAATTAATGACTCCTTGCTTATACTTTCTTTCCTGCTTGTCATCATTTGGGCTGACTAGCTCACCTTTAACCCTGCAGAGGCCGGTTTGCCACATCAGCTGAACTGAGCCGTGCTGGGAGCCAGCACGCAGCAGAGGGAACGGGACAGGTGAGAGCAGGTCAGGGCTTTGCAGCTAGTGGCTGGCACCAGCTTCTCTGCAAGCTGGGCACAGCTACCCTCTGTGGAAAGCTGTGTGCTGGTGCCCAGCATCTCCCAAGCATGTGTGCCAGGAGCCTGACTCTGCTGGGAGGTGTCTGCCAGGCAAATCTGGCAGCCCTGGTTGGGAGGTTTCCTTGTCTGCAGATACATGGTGCTGGGGGAGACAGAGAGCTGCTAGGACAGCTCCAAATCCCTTGCCACAGCAAAATACTGGAGTGCTGCCTGTGTTTCTCCTCGCACTCACAGGAACGGGACCTGGTACAGACCCTCTGCAAGCAGTCAGGACAGCCCTGCAAAGGCAGCTCATGGCAGGACAGCCTTACCAGCTCGCAGGCAGAGAACTAACAGTGTGACAGGGTTGGTCAGGACACTAGACACTAGTAGGTATAGGGATGTCTGGTTATTTGCTTTTGGGTTTAGCTGCTGGTTCCTAATCCATGAGCAGCCATAGCAGGTTGCCAGCTGATTTAATTCTTCCAAAAAACACATGCTCTCTTCCCCTCTCAGAGCTTTCAGAAAAAAACCCAGAGGAATGCTATTTGCCATATCTTCTTTATCAGCTTCCTAATCAAAACTGCTGGCTCTTCCACCTAGTCACCCCATGGCCCTGAGGTGCCCAGGGCTGCTCTCCCACGCTGGCCAGGCGCAGTGCATGAAGAAGGCATCTTCCTGCAAGTACCTTTCTGTAACGGAGGAGAAGGGATCTGTCTTACTCATGGAATGAGCGGGGGAAGCAGATGAGAGGGTGGGAGGTTTGCCAGAGATGCTTCATGGAGCTTCTTTAGTAGCGCAGATAATTACAATGATGGATTTGGAGTCTGCTAGAAAGGCAAAGGGGGAGGAAGCAATGGAGTTCAGATGTTGGCTCGGTACCCTGGAGTTTAATTATTTCAGCTGCTGAAAAGTTGAACAGATTCTTGATATTCACACATACTGCAGTGTGCGCTTTGCATTCGATTGCGTGGGTGAGTGCGTACTTCAGAGAAAGGCCTTTTGCTCATAACATCCAGGCGGCTTTGCTGGGAGGCTTTGTTCAGGGTTGCTGTTCAGCTGTGGGTCCTTGGTGAAACACAAGCAGGTTTTCAGTCTTCGCTTGCTTGGATGAGCCAGATCCTCTGCTTGGCTGGTTTGGGTTGCATCTTACAGCACAGCAGCAGCTGCAGAGCCGGGGAGGCTGCTGCTGGGTTTGGCTGGTGCGGATTCAGCAGATTCACTGCAGAGCCATGCTCTGAATGAGTAGGGGAAATGGAGTGTCTGTGGAGGTGAGGTAGTGGTGAGGGGGAAGCAAGGCCTTGGATCAAGTCCTGGTTGACGTCATGGCTCTGAGGAGTGCAATGTGCCACTTGGGAAGTGACCTGGAAGGTGTGTTTGATGGGGTAGTACAAGGGAAATGAGGAGATTGGACTGAGTTTAATGGCAAAATAAATAGCAGAGGGAAACCTACGCTGTTTCCATTCTCCATTACTGCAGCAGACACCTCTGGGAGATGCAGAAAGCTGCCACTAACCTCACACCTATCAGTTGTGCAGGGAAATCAGTGGCCTGAGGTGCAAGGGCAGGAGAAAAAGCAGCTGGGAGATGCTGAAGGCTCTAGATCGGGAGCAGCAGAAAAAAAAATACAAGGCCAGTGAACAGCTCTCAGCACAGCGTGAAGCCACATTCTCCTCCTCCCTTGGAACCATTTCTTTCCTTCTTTCCCTCCCCAGGACCTAACTCTATTTCCAGACACAGCTGCTGAGCACGCAGGGTAGTCATGGCATGACTAGCTGACACACAGAAATCTAAAGCTTTTCTCAGTCTAGTGCCAGCCACACAACGTGGCTCTCAGCAGCCCAGTGCTTCAGCCTTGAGGCAGGAAAGCAGAACTGACTGCAGGGATTCACCGAATGCGATTCTGACACAATACATTTTTTCCCCACTGAAGAACAGATCCCATTTTCTCTCTCTGATCTGGTGTTATCACTAAAGCTGTGGCAAAACTTTCCTGTGAGCCTGCTTGTTTTATCTGCCTCCATTCACTGTGCCAGCCTCCAGGGGACTGCCAGCACTGCCTCACCTCCAACGGAGGGAGCAGTGCCACAGAGGCAAGGCAATTGCTTCTGGCTGGCTGCAGCACCCCCCCCTTTCCCCCTCCCTGGGTATACAGTCAGGAGAGGTTATAAAAAACTCCAGCACTAGGCAAGACAAAGGCCTGAAGAGCTGGACAACAACATCACGTGTGCTCAAGCTAAAAGCTTCGTTCCAAGTCCCAGCTAGATGTATTCCGGTTTTGAGGAAAGCTTCCAAGCTGTGTCTAGTTAGCAGACATCAGCAACTAAGGTAAATGCAGCAACAAAAAGCATTTCAGCTGCCTGCTCTTCAGGTGCCTTAATGGTTTCCTCAGCAACAAGGCTGTTGAGTGCAGAAGCATTGACAGCTGGGTGTATGTGGACACCAAGGCTAGGCTGCAAGAAAGGAAGCAACATGGTTAAGTAAAGACTGGACATGAAGGTTACCCACTCCCCACACAGGGACCACCCTGGAAATTCTCTGCCATGCCCTGATGTCCCTCCCCAGCCCCTCAGTCCCTTCCGATCTCTTCACAGCTGTCCCAGGACAACAGCACAGCCATTTTATCTGGCATGGGGCAAGGCTCAAGTTCAGCTGCCTTCTCCCCACCAGCTCCACAGGAGCTTTTGCAGGAGCACAGGCTGGGCAAGGCTGCTTTTCCTCTTTGCAGAACATCCCATCTTCCAGCTTAAAGCAATCCCACTGAGATTCTCTTTCCTCTATTTGTATGGTTTCACAGCAACTAACTAGGTTTAAAGCTTGCATTTCTTGGCTGTGACACCCAAGATCAGAAGGCGAGTCAGCAACCACGTACTTTGATCTGCAAACAGACTGGTGTTTGAATTCAAACAATTTTGTATTGTCACTTCTGATTTCAGCAGCAAGTAGGAGAGTAGCGGTTACCAAATCCAGTGCTGTCAGTTTGGCCTGGAACATAGGTAAAGAAAGAGGAATGAGCCACTCTGAAAAAGAGCGAACTTGGCTGAGGAGTCCAAAAAGGCCGACAGGATTTTATTGAAGTTCAAAATACAAAAAGGTCAGATTGTCTCCCACCCCCTCAGTATCCTTCCCATTCAGCATATCCTAACAAAATATCAGTATTCACAGTGACAGCTCCAGCCAAACCACAAGGCCGTTAGTCCCAGTCATGGCTTCTAGCACCCCACAGATGAACTTATCTAAAAGTCACGCATATTTCTGGTATCTCAGCTTTGAACATGGAAGTCCACTTAGCCTCTTCCTGGACAAGATGCCAGACATTAGGGAAACATGCTGACCTGAAGGTCTCTGAAGAAAGCTCCAGACTGTGGCTGTTGCATGGTTAGGCTGAATCCTAAGAATGAACACTTCCAAACCAGTGATGCCCGAGCTGTGGGATGGGTACAGCTACCAGCACACTGTATCTTTTAGGTGTGGCACACAGGTGGGAACTCTGCTACTGAGCATGTTCTTGTCACCCTGCTGCTGTTGGCACCCTACTGACAAGACTTCATGAATTCCCGCTCCAAGAACAAAGCTGTCTACATCCTCATGTCTAACCACAGTGGGGCAGAAGCAAGAGAGCAGCAAGAGCAATTCCCTGCATTCTTCATAGCTGCATCACTTTAGGCTTCCAGCAGGGCTCATAACTCATTCCTCACACTGCACTGAAGGTCCTGGAGCAGCACATCTCTATGACAAGCAAGGAACAGTATGGATCAGCTGTGGGTTTGGTGCTGCTGAGGAAGACCTAAATCCACCTCCATCCCAGCCCAGTAATACAGCTGAATACACAACACCTCCTGCTGCAACCGGACCTCTTGCCTGAGACCGCTAGTAACAGGAAACACAAAACTCAGTTACGGTGGTTTTTTGTTTGTTTCTTTTTTCCTCTTTTTTTTTTCCAAGATGCAAATGTCTGCCTAAAACTGCACTAGGATTAAGTCACATCCCAAACCTTATTCTTGCATCAGGGCAGCTCTGATGTGCTAGCTGTCTACCTGGGTATTTTTTGCAAGTGTTTCACTATAGTATTTAAGCACTGACTTGTAGCAGCTTGGAACAGGCTGCCCAGGCAGGTGGTGGGATCACCATCCCTGGAAGCATTTAAAAAACATGTAGATGCGCTGCTTAGGGACATGGTTTAGTGGTGAACTTGGCAGTACTGGGTTAACAGTTGGACTTGATCTTAAAGGTCTTTTCCAACCTAAATGATTATGTGATTCTATTCAAAAACCAGGGCCAGTGAAAGCTGTTAAGTCTAGCAATGAAAAGCTTTGTATTGCATTTATAACCAGATAGATCCTCTGCCCTGGTTAGGATTAAGCCTTGGTGCCTGTTTCTCAAGGTAGTATGTTTGCCTGGCTACTAGCATGCAGAATTCAGTGTGTGTTCTTCTCACAGCAGAAAGCCTTCTGTTGTCAGAGGCATCCACTTTCTCCCCCATGCAATTGAGTACTGTGGAGGTGGCAAAAGGTGCCTGTTCCAAGCATTTCTGTGATGGTGCCCAGCTGGTGTCAGGGCTGGTGACAGCACATGGCATCAGCCACCACCTACATCAAACTGAGGTGCTTAGGAGAAGGCAAAATATCTCTGGAAGGGGTATCCTATTCAGCGCCAGCCCATCTGATATAAAGAGGAGCAGCTCCTTTTTTCCAAAAGTCGCAGCTGCAGCACTGTCTGTTGTCTCTGTTGTCCAAAGCGTGCTGCCTCCCCACGAGGCAGCTGCAGCAGCACCAACAGGAAAAATCTAAGCACCACTGGAGAGTGGATCCGGCAGGAATGGCTGCTGGCAGCAATATTTATTCAGCGTTCTGGGAAGCAAGCTTCAGCTTCCTCTTTTTCTCTCTCTAAGGCTTCTCCTGCTGCATCAGGAAGATGATTTGGAAGCCCATTACCTCTTCTCCATCTTCTGCATCTGCAGGCTGAGAGATGTGAAGCTGGCCAGGAGGTCTGTAACCTCGTCCACCTGCCAGAAGAATATAGCTGGCCGTTAAGCAGGGCAATACAGTTGCGCAGTCACCCACCACCACAGAAGAAACCCCTGTGTAGCAGGAACCATCCTTGCACCAGGACTGCCAGTAAGGCCCACACTAAGCTTATACTAGGGCAGAATCCCTTTGGTCCCACAGTCATGTAGAAGGGCTCCAGTCCTCAGGATCAAACAAATATTAATTAAGGTAGTGGGAGCTTCTCCTCATTACTCAGGAGGTTGATGCTTGATCTCCACCTCACACCATTTAGTCAGTCCTTGAAAATACAAGTATGCTGCTGCATTACCCAGAGCTCAGAAATGGTATTAGGGCTGTTTCCTCTAAGCCTATTTCTAAAGGCCAGTCTTTTGTAGAAAAAAACCCAAACAGGCCCAGCAATCCTGTGTAGTTGTGCTGAACCTGGCCTTAAAATGCCTCGGCCAATCTGACATGCAGCTTCTCTGCTGAGCTGCTAGGCACAGTGATGCTTTCTGCATTTTGAATTCCAACCTAAAGAAGTACCACAAGTCATCACGTAACTTGCCCATGTTACCCAATATGAGCAAGAATGCTTCCAAAACTGTCTTCATTGTCACCTTGCTCATGCAGTTGTATTCTCCTAAGCACAGAAGTCACAACACAAGTAGGTGAGTCACAGTAGCTCAGCGCTGCCTACCTGTTCCTTTGTGCTAGTCCTCTGTAACCTGGAGCAGAGGTCATCCAGCTGTTCCTTTTGCTCATGCCTCCCTAGACGCTCTAGGTATTCCCGCAACATCTGGATAATCTGAAACCAGCAGGAATAAGAGGCAAACATCAGATAGCCGCACCAGACTGGGATGTTTTTACAGGAAAAATTAAATTGCCAAGCACAGCCTTGACACTGCAGTACATGGCAGAGTACATGACCCATACAGAAGAACACATGCAAAGCAACTGGAGAGCACTAATGGCAGCATCAGAGCCCAGTGAGACACCAGAGGTGTTTATCAGCCACTGATGGACTGTCGTGATCCCTGTGCCTGGTTTAAGAACAGGGAAGAGAGACAGGCCCACTGAAGAAGCATAAAGTCTAGCCCTGAAAGCGCCAAACTTTTCTTTGTGGCTGGCTAGCTAGCTTCCCTTGCTGTAAGGAGCAGGGACTTCCCAATCCAGCAAGATCCACTTGTGCACTGGGGATGAAAATCCTTGTGGCTCCTATATGGCTCCCAAAGAGAGGCCCACACCTTGTGCATTTGTGATGTAGCCCCATGACCGCTTTCCTATTCCCTGTTCCCACATATTGAAGCAGGGCAGGCTGTGCAGGAATGCAGAGTCCCTGCATGTGTAGCCATAGCTACAGCCTCATGCCGTGGTCCCTCTCCTGCCATAAGCCATCTGTCTTACAGGGTGGTTAAAGAAAAGAGTGCTCCATACAGCCTGAGAACTATGACATTCAATGCAGCCTTGGCCTACCAGAGCCAAGAGACGTCCTGCAAAAATTCAGAGTAGCGGCTGGGAAAAAGGAAGGTCTCTGAAAACAGAAGGAAAGAGTCAAACTCTCCTCACAGCAGCTAAAAGCTTACAGACAGGTATTTAAATAAAGGGTGCAGGAGACAGCCAGGGGCTGCACCACTTTACCAGAACACAGGACTGTTTCTTTTACCTGTTTCACTTCAAGGCGTACAGCCTCCAGGCTGTGGGAGAGTCCTTCCTGCAGGATGTTTAGCTTTGATTTAGCGAGGTGCAGTGGAGTTCTGCCAGCTCGATCCAAGGCATCAACTCTGGCCCCTGCAAGATGCATGAGCAAGGACAGAAAGTGAGGTCTGTCTTCAAGACTTAGTGTCCCTGGGGAGTATAAACAGGGGCAGGGCAGGAAAGGGACAGGCTGTAATTGTTATAGAGGAAATGTTACCTCCGCGCAGCAGCGTGGTGATGACAGGAACGTGGTTCGTGCAGGCAGCTGGGGAGGGAAAACACAGGACACACAACTCAGAGGTACTAGCAAACAACAAAGGAGTTTCTGCTCAGTCATGGAGCTTGCTGCTTCCCAAAAGGCTCTTTGCCACGGGAAAGACAAACAGCTGACTTGCTAAGGGTAACCTCACACTCAAGCCTGAGTACTCTCTCTGGAACAGGTCCTGCATTCCTTAGGGCTGGCAGATGGAGGGAAACTGATTTTCTCAAACTGATCGTTAAACCTTTGTGAGGAGTGAAACTAACAAAGTGCAGAGTTCCACCTACGTCCTAAAGCTGGGGACGCATACCGTTATGCTCAGGAAAGAGGAAGGTGGAGAGGAAAGGAACAGCAAGGTGGTGATCACCTCACATCTCAGCATGCAAAGCTCCTCTGTGTGGCACTTACCCAAGTGTAAGGGGGTGTTTCCCAGCCCATCTCTCTGGTTTGGGTCAGCCCCATGGTCCAGAAGCAGTTGCACTGGAAGCAAGAAAAGAGAGTTACAGCAGTCCCTTCCCTTTGCCCCACAGGTTAGGCCCACATGGGCCACAGGTCCATGCAGTAGCCACCAGGATGCCTTATGGATGCTACTGTTCAGCTCATCGTCTTCCTCCCAGAGACAGAGGGTTGGCACAACAACGCAGAAGGACCCAGCACAAAGCCAGACAGTGCCACTGTCCCTAGTCTCCTAAAGGGAAGAACTGGGACTAAGGACACCCTTCCTTCTGCATCAGTACACCCCTAAAGCTGGGAGTTCCTGCTCCCCCTTCAGCAGGGGGACATGGCAAGCCCTGGAGCCAGTTTAGCTGGCAACTTTGCCACAAAACACACAGAAAACAATCTCTGTATTTCTGATAGGCCAAAGCAATCTCTGTCACACACTGAATCAAATTAAAAAGCATCCTTTGAAATCTCTGCCACAGAGAGGCTGCTTTTAAATTATTTTTTAATTCAATTTATTTAACTACATTTTAATTAAATTTTAATTTTTAACAGAACTTCCCCTCCCCACTCACCAATGTGATCATTGCCATTGCAGGAGGCAAAGTGCAGGGCTGTCCGGCCTTTGTCGTCTGCAGCACAGGGGTCAGTTCCATCCTCCAAGAGTTGCTGCACTGACAGTGCCAAGGAGAAGAAAGCAGGTAAGCTGAAGGGGCACGTGATCAGAAAGGGGAAATGCCATCCGTTCTTCTGTAGGTAGGTGCACACTCTGCCAGCTGAAAAGTCAACTGGACCTGAACGAGCTCCAGCCAACACCCTGGCTCAGCAGAACCAGCCTAAGCAGCGTACCCTCCACCCTCTCTTACAGCCTTTCACCAACTTCCATGTATTGCTATAAAAGATAAGCCAACAACTGTAATGGCTAAGGCTAAGGATCCACCTAGCCAAATTTTCAAGCTCCAAGGACAATCAGCAGCAAACACCTACAGAAGAGCACAAAAAAGATAGCAAGGACATGGGGCTAACTCACAGCCTTTAGTCAGCTGTATCTCGGGCACTTCTCAAGCTAGAATTAGCGTCCTGTGCTTACTATCTCTCCATGGGCTCTCTCCGTAGATTTGCATGGTCATTTTCTACATGTGTAAACTTTTCACATCAACATGGACCTGTGGCAAAAAGTTTCACAGTATAACCACATGCAGTGAAAAAAGCCACCTCCCCACACCTGTTTTGACTATGTCCCTTCCTACATTCATCTGAAACTCTTAAGTTTTTGCCATACTGACAGTGGCTACTGTTTGGGAAGCAGGCAGGTGAGCAGTGCAAATAGACCCTTAGGAGATGAGGTACTGAAGTGAGATAGTGAGCGGCCCAAGTAGCCATACCATCACCTACGCATTCCCTCATCATCCACTCATTCCCCCTGCTTCTTCAGTGCCACCACTGGCACTTCTTGTAACCTGATGTACCTCCTTTTCTCAGGTATCAAGGAAAAACCTGCTCACACAGAAAGACAAACTAGTATGACTCTCCAGTATTGGGTATAACAAAGTCAGAGACCAGTAAAGGCTGAAAATATTAGGGTCATAAAAGCAGCATCTACAGCAACATGTGTAAGAACAACTTTAAGGGTTATTACTCCTGTTGTTTTGAGATTATCCTGATGTAGTCATCAGTCTGTAAAATAAAGCTCTCATTCCTTTAGCTGTTAAAAATACTGACAGATTTGCTGTATTTTGAGTTCTTTAACAGCACATCCTGTAACAGTCAAATCTGACCAGTACTGGAGACAAGAAACTAGGTAGCTTAGATCACTGAAAGTCACCATTCATCTCAGCTTTCAGAGTCATATTTCAATTTCTTCCTACACACCTACTGCTTTAAGTGTGGTATAGAAGTGAAAGGACACCTGAAGAGATGGGAGTGGCATTAATGTGCGATGTTTGATACTCCAGAAGAAAGACAGGGAGACTGACAGTGTCACCTGTGAGAGCTGTTAACAGGGAACACTTTACCTAGTCCTGCCCCGAAGCCAGTAGGAAATGACATAACCTCTCCCACCCAGTGCCAAGTAACAGCAGGTAACAGCAACATTTTACTTGTCAATGAAGAACAAATTTGTCATCAAACAAGTCTTCCTCAAGTTGCAGAGTATACAAAACACAGCAGGGTTGAAAACAAGGGAACCTGTGTATCAAAAACAGGTGTAAAACTCTAAGATGGATTGAAACCAAGACTTTCATAAAGCCCGATTCTTTCATTCTTCCTCTTGACTTGGTGACTGAAGCCAAGCCTTTCTGTACTAACAGAGCTCACAGATTAACTTTATCCATCAGTTCATGAAACAACATATTGTGGAGCCAAAGGGTGAAGCACGCTAGACAAACCCCCGTTCTGATATATGGCAAGTTTCTACAAGTCAAACCAATTTCCAATTATGTTCACAGAATGGCCTGATAAACAGTTAGGCCAACACAGCTGAGGGGACAGTATAGTTAGTCTAAGCAGGTGTCGTGGTTTCAGCTGGGTTAATTTTCTTCTTAGTAGCTGGTGCAGTGATGCGTTCTGGATTTGGTGTGAGAACAACATTGACAGGACACTCTTTTTGACTCCCCTCCCCATCCCTCTGGGCGAGGGGGAGGTGAGTGAGTGGCTGCATGGTGCTTGGTTGCCAGCCAGGGTTAAACCACGACAGAAGGACAACAATAAGGGGCAAATAATATACACCAGTATCGCTGCTGGACACTACATATCAAACCCCACCTAATCTATGGTATAGAGAAGTAAAGGGAGTCACAGACAGGCCACAAGTCTTCTCTGAAGTCACTGTGAGAGGCAGAGTCCAGCACTGGGCTTGGTTCTGATCTGCTGGGTCACACTGTCTCATTGTACACAGTATGGCTTAGATAAACATAACTTTTCCACCTTGCCAAAACACTACTCTTTTGCTGCTTGCAATCACACAAAAGTTACATACCAAAAAAGCTGGAACAGTGCAGTGCTGATTAGGTTGAGGCAGCTGGAAAACTAACACTATGAACCAGATGCAGTGAAAAACTGAATACTGTAACCAGCCTCACTCTGCACAGAGAGCAAAACAAGGCTTCAGACAAGCAGTTCTAGATTTGCAGCATCTAAAGCACCATGGCCACGAACTATCTGCACCCTCCTCCTCCTCTCCTAAAACAAAAGCCCTCGACAAAACTGCCCTTCCAGGAAGAGGTCTCAAGCAGGACTGGGAGAAGTCCTACCTGTGTCCAAGTCGTTGCTATTGGCAGCTTCACGCAGCCTTTTCAGAGCTATGGAGAAAAGAAAGCAGTTACTAGAAAGCACAGAGAAAAAAGGAGCATTTCCCCGCTGAAACACCCCATCCCAGTGCTCGAGCTCTGGTCAGGGCTCAAACCGTGCTGGTGCTGGCTCAGGAGATCAAGAGCCCAGGTAAGAGGCACTCTTCTTGTCACCTCCTGGGGCCAGCCACGGGCCCTCCCATTCCGGACGGCCACCCCACCCGGCAGGAGCAAGGCGCCTTCCCAAGCCGCCCACCGGGCAGGTCCGACCTCCTTCCAGAGCCCCACCGCAGGAAAGCCGAAGCTTTAGCGCCTGCCCGAATCAGAAGCTCTGCACCCAACTGAGGCCTGGACGGAGCCGGCCGCAGCGAAGGGCGGTCCATGGAAGGGGCGCTGCCCCCCGCTCACCGTGGCTCTCCTTGCCCGTAGGCCCCAGCCGGCGGTGGAGGCGGGCGGCCCTGCGCAGGCGTCGGGCCGGGATCTTGCCTGCGGGCTCCTCCCGCTGCCACAGGACGTGCAGGTAGCCGAGGGGGGCACCCGCCGCCGCCCCCAGCGACAACCCGGCCCCCAACGCAGGCTCCGGCTCCGGTCCCGGCTCCGTGTCGGTCGCTGCTGCGGCCCCGCTGCCTCCCTCCATCCCTGCACGGGCCGGGCCGGGATGCAGGGGCAGAGGGGAGGGGAGGGTCGTCTCGGTAACAACGGGGCGGGCCGTGTCCTCTCGACCAATCAAGAGTGCCGCATTCCGCTGTGTGTGTGTGTGCAGCCAATGGGGACGTAGAGGCGTCTTCCTTCTACCCGAAGGAAGGCGAGTAGAGAAGCGAGGTGGGAGGTGGAGGAGGTGCCCGGGAAGGTTTGACGGGCAGGCATACTATCCAATCAGAGGGAGGGACGGGGCAGAGGCCGCACCAGGCTCCTGGCAGCTCAGCAGGCTGAAGACAAGCAGCTGTTTCAACCAGTGGAAGAGCGCAGCCCCTCTCCGACACCGCCCTTCCGGCCGGGGGCCCGAGCCCCGCCCCTGGTGCCAGCCCCTCTTCCTGCCCGCTGCGCGCCGGGCCTGCGTTGCCGCCCGGAGCCGTTTCGTTGCTCGCTGCGCCGCCGCCATGGCCTACCCGGGGGAGGACTACGACAACGAGGTGTGGGGCGAGGGGCCCGGGGCGGGGGGGAACGGGACCCGGGCGGTCGTGTCCGGGCTGGTGGTGGTGACTGGCAGTCTCCCTCTCTCTACAGGCCGCCTACGACCCCTACGCCTACTCCAACGACTATGATATGCACACGGGTGAGTGTGGGCCTCGGCCGCGCCGGCGCGGTGGCCCCTCGGGTGCGTCGGGCCCGCTGGCGCTTGGCCGGGTCTGTAGGCCCGGGCTGGGCTGTGCGGCAGCTGCCTCACTGTTCGTCTTTTCCCTCAGGAGACCCGAAGCAAGACCTGGCCTACGAGCGCCAGTACGAGCAGCAGACCTACCAGGTGATCCCCGAAGTGATCAAAAACTTCATTCAGTATTTTCACAAGACCGTGTCGGATCTCATTGACCAGAAGGTGTATGAGCTCCAGGCCAGCCGTGTTTCCAGTGATGTCATTGACCAAAAGGTGTACGAGATCCAGGACATCTATGAAAACAGGTACAAAGCTGTCCTTCCTGCAAGGGGGAATAGCTGTTTAAGCTGTGATGAAAGTGCACTAAATGGAAAAGCTGACTACCTGTGTTTTTCCAAACTTCGTCTGTCTTTAAAATACAGCATGAGGTTTGGTTTGGTTACTGGGGGAAACCCCCAGATATTTCCAGACCATTAGGCTAACATAAGTATAGGTGAGTTGTGACCTGTCTGAAGGAAAATATCGGTCCTGTGCCTAACAGGCATGGAAGCAGTAAAAAGTGACCCAGTAGTGGTAGTTAGGCAGTTTGCAGAAAGCTGTGAGTTGTAATTGTTGTGCCTGTTCCTTACAGATACTCCTGCTTCTGCTTGTAACTGTGTCACTTTGCCGTGAAGGGAATGTAGAAGTAACATACACAGCTGTTCCATATTTCAGGAATAATTTGAAGACTTTAACTGCATAGTTTGCAATTCCCATTCTTTGTTTCAACTCTGGACTTACTAAAAGAGGATGATGGTGGTGGTGGTCTACTTTTATCAAGCCCAAGGCCTCTATATTGTGATCTCTTAACTCCAGCACTCATACTACTGTGAAATCGTTTCTAATACCACGTGTTGTATCTTTCAGCTGGACAAAGCTGACAGAAAGGTTTTTTAAGAATACCCCATGGCCAGAGGCTGAGGCCATTGCCCCTCAAGTTGGAAACGGTAAGTCTTTTACTTTCTTTTTGTTTGTCAGGGAGAGGAGGAACTAAATCACTTTTGATACACGAGTGAGCAGGTGCACAGCGTTGCTGCTGCCTGAGTCAGTTGGTTTTGTTCACTCTGACAACTCCTTCAGCAGATGTCTGGCAAGTTAAATTTGAACAAAGTATCCTTTTGTGCCTCCCTTTATTGCTGGGTGATAACCAGGTGGCAGGAGGAGCACAACTTGCATGTCCAAGAGATCCAGTTGCTTAGGCCTTGTGGTTTGCTAATGTCCAGTTCCGTCATCTTTTCCAGATGCTGTTTTCCTTATCCTCTACAAGGAGCTGTATTACAGGCACATCTATGCCAAAGTCAGCGTGAGTGTCCTTTGTCTTTCTGTTGGTTGCATGCTGGCTTCTCCATGCCCTAAAACTTGCCAAATCTTACTGCTGCCATAGTACCAGTGGTTCCATATTTTTTGCAAGACAGGATTGGATGGGTTTATGAACTGTGAGTTGCTTTTAGGGAAGTTTAAAATTCTTGCCTTGTGTTAGCTTAGTAAGGATTCACTGACTGCTGAAAAGCAAGAAAGACTTGACTGTCTTTCTGAGGCTTATTAGCTGTCTCCTCAAGCTTGGTTGTAATGAGTGTGCAGGCTTCCCTGGCAGCTTAGATGAATCATAAGAACCCGGTCTGGGTTTTCAGGAGGCTATTTTATAAAAGTTTGTTACTGACATCAAATGTAGTGATTAGTGAGTTAGGGAAGGAGATGTTGGGACATAACTGAATTTTCTTTTTGATAGAGCTATGTTGGTAATTGCAAGTTGATTTTGTGTGTTTCTTTGTGGCTCTTTGTTCTTCGGATTAGCAGGTGGGTGAGAGGAGGTGTCACAAGAGGAAGGTGTGTTACTTGTGCTTAAAAAATCAATATGGAGTCAGAGTGCCTTGCAAAGAGGGAAACACGGGCACCATAAAGGATACAGGAGAAGGAAATGGACAGAATAATGCTCTATAGAACAAAACAAACACCATTTTTTTTTTTCTTAAGCTAATTTGAAGTCACTGAGGAAATCACAGTAGTTCGTGGTTCTTTAAGAAAAGAGCTGAACAGACTTATGGCATAAATAAGTAATAACTGCAGTTTTGGTGTAGGTGGAGGAATGGGGACTTTAAAAGGACTTTAACAGGAGAGACTGCTTTCTCAAGCTGTGCTGTTAGTGGTGCTCAGAGTGTCTCCAGGTGAAACAAGGAAAATGATTCTAGGAAGAGGGTGATTCCTTTCAAATGCTCTTTCAAAGCATTTGGAAATACTGTTCAGAAGCAGAATTGTTGATTTATTAAGGCCTCACATGAGGGGAGAAGGAAGGAGAGCTGTTGAAGGTAATGGGAAGCTCTTAAGTCTGGACAAGGAAGGTTAACGCATCATGTTCACGGAAGGTTTGAATGCATGGTCATCCTGGGAGAAGGACCTGTACATGAAATCAGCCCTATTTCATGGGACAATAGTGATACAATTTCGTGTTTTCTGGGTGGTGCTGATGGGTATCCTGATTGAATACTGGCTCTTAACATTTCTGAAATAGACCCTCTGCTGCTGTGACTATTGACTGTCCTTCATACACTGTTGCCTGTAAACTCACTCCTGCTGTGCTTGAAACTAAATCGACTGTGCTGACTTCTCATTGTAGGGCGGGCCCACACTGGAGCAGAGATTTGAATCCTATTACAACTACTGCAATCTCTTCAACTACATCCTCAGTGAGTTGCTGCAATTCATTTCTGTTTGTGACTTTTGGAGAGGGCAGAACTGGAGAAAGGGTCAGAACAACAGCAACATGTTAGTTTATAGATCATATAGGGAGGAGTAGTAGTCTACAAACTTTATGTATGTTCACGTTTGTTGAATGAAGAGCACTTTACATCCATGCATTTAAAACCACAAAAAATGCAGATAGTTTCCAATGCTTTCTGAAATACTGTAGAGAATAAAACCTATTTAGCTTTCTGCCTTGCTGAGAACTGCTTCACCAATCTTTATTAAAAAGCAAAATGAAGCTGTAAGCTAGAGAAAACTTGCAGTGTTTCACAGCTGTTTACTGTTGTTGACTCCCCTTGGGACAAATGGGTTTGTGACTCCTTGCCAGACTTCTTGCAGAGAATAGATTGATTAGGATAAACCCCTACAGTCTATGCAGCTTCTGAGAATCACTGCTGCTGAGCAGTGCTAGAGATGAACCCCATATGCACATGTGTTGTTTTAAAGTGAAGGCAGTTGAAGTAGCAAAGGTATGTTATCACTGCCCTACTGGAAGCTTCATTCACCTGCTGCTTCATCCATTTCGGGGAAATTCTTGTGTTCCTTAATTTGTGTATTCCTCCAGTTCTGCCACTGTTCTTGCTCAAGGTATTAAGCTTCTTATCTGTTACTTATGCTCTTTTGCAGATGCTGATGGCCCTGCTCCTCTGGAACTGCCCAACCAGTGGCTCTGGGATATCATTGATGAATTCATATACCAGGTCTTACATGACTATCAGGCTGGGCCATTTTGGGGTTGCCTTGCCTCTATTAGTGCTGTAAATTTTCCGTATCCTCCCTCTCTGATTTTCATAGCTAGGATACCACAAAGTGAAAAAACCTTTGGTGAACACTGTTATTCCTGAGTGACCAGGTAGATGAAGTAGTTGTACAGATTTTTAAGTTATGGGGACTATTTAGGGAGTACTGGACTTCTATTGATATTTCTGTTTCGGTTGCTGCTTATGAGATTATTTTTTTTTTTTTAACTCACCTTCATTTCTGCCTGGTTTGTGCAAAGCAGCCTTGACTGAAGTCTGCTATAATTACATAGACCTTGTGAAGATACTTGCTCAAACTAGTTGTATTGTGTTTTACGGTTTTACTTTAGTTTTGTATTTCTTAGTCAGTAGGGCCTTTATGCTTGCACTGAAGAGTGCTGACCTGATTTGGAATAATCTGTGGTCTAAGATCTTGATGTTAGAAATACTTTTCCCCTTATTGTTCTGAGTGCAGCAATACAATTCTCAAATGCTATTGGCTTTTTTCTATAGATTCCTTTCTCTGTGACTTTTTTTATTATAGAGCTGACTGGAATTCCTCAAATGCAGTCTTGTCAAGCTTGAGGATGAAAAAGGATGTGTGCATATGTAGAAAAAGATGTGTGTGTATTAAGACACATCTTATGACTTGGTCATTCTCTTTGCTACCTGTTCAGACAGCAAATTTGTGTTTAGTTGCCTGTCCTCATTGTCTAAGAGATCATTCTCTGCTTCGTTCTGTCTTCTGGCCTTTTCCCTCGGTATCATTTTTCCCCTAGGTGCTTTAAAGGTGGTATAATTTGCTGTTCTGATTGCCAGGTGTTCTCAGATGAAACTTTTTTCATGCAACTTGTAGCTTATTGTAATACATTTATGTGATCAACTTGTACCAAACCAGCTTCTCATCACTGAATCTCTGCTTTTTCCTGTAGTTCCAGTCTTTCAGTCAGTACCGTTGCAAGACAGCCAAGAAGTCGGAAGAGGAAATTGATTTCCTTCGTTCCAACCCCAAGATCTGGAACGTCCACAGTGTCCTTAATGTGCTGCACTCTCTGGTGGACAAATCCAACATCAACCGACAGCTGGAGGTCTATACAAGTGGAGGTGAGCTAGCTGGGTGACACCAAGCCAGACTGGTGTCTGTGCTGACTTGCTTTGATTTGACCAAGCTCAGTTAGCTTTGTTTGGGAGCTGGATCAAACAATCAGTGGATGTACTGACTGGGAACAGGTTCTGTTGGCCTTGTGTGAGGAGTGCTGGTGATTACACTTGAGGTTTTGCTCCCTTTGCTTGTAAACATAGAGGTGTTGAAAAGGGAGCTCGCTTCCTTGGAGAAAAGCAGCATGGTTCCTTTTTTCTGTAGGTGACCCTGAAAGTGTGGCTGGTGAATATGGTCGTCACTCTCTCTACAAGATGCTGGGCTATTTCAGCCTGGTTGGGCTACTGCGTCTGCACTCTCTGCTGGGGGATTACTACCAAGCGATCAAGGTTCTGGAGAACATCGAGCTCAACAAGAAGGTAATACATGTTTTAAAACCTCTGTTGCAGTTTTCCAAATGTCTCTGTTCAAACATGCTGGTGAAAGATTGCCATAATTTAATCTTCCAGCTGAAGAGCTGTTTGTAGCTGTTGTAGTTTTCAGGAGTTTGTAGTTGAACACAGCTGGAGCTTTGGCATTAAACCAAGCCATATGATAATGCTTGACAATGTTGCAGCACAAATGCCTTGTTTTTTAGGAAGTTTGCTGTGTTGTGCAAGGCAGTGTTGTTACAGGGAGTCTTAGTTGAATGGTAAACAGTAGCACAGTGGTAGCTAGCTGAACACATTGTCCCCATCTTGATCAGTGGTTTATTCTTGGATTTTTGACTCTCATTCTTACTGTGCCCACTCCCACCTTGCATGTTTTTGCCCTAGAACTGGGTGCTGCTTGGGTAAGTGGCTAACAAAACTCCAGCTGCAACACGGGCTTGGCCCAGGGCTTGGCACAAATCTATGTATCTGCTGTCTGGCACAGGGCATGGAGTGAAATAGGGGGAAAGGGAACTGAGCAAAGCAATATTAGGTCCAGTGCAAGAATCCTCTGCTTGCAGGAAGCTGAAACTGGAAAATGTAGGAAACGAGATGATCTAATGAACAGCAAGGAAGCTGCTGCAGGGATGGGTGGGAGATGAGGTATCCTGAATTAACCCTCTCCTTGCTATATTTGGGATGGGACTGAAAGCAGAGGTGGCTGAATTCTGGGTAACAAGCTATTTGGATCAAAGGTGGTTATCTCCCCTCTAACATAGTGTGTTGATCCTTCTCAGAGCATGTATTCCCGGGTGCCTGAGTGCCAGGTGACCACCTATTACTACGTGGGCTTTGCATACCTTATGATGCGGCGTTATCAGGATGCCATCCGTGTCTTTGCCAACATCCTCCTCTACATCCAGAGGACCAAGAGCATGTTTCAGAGGACAACCTATAAGTATGAGATGGTAAGAGATAGAATAGGTCTAGACTTCCCAAAAGGAAAAGCAGCTGTCGTCTTTCCTGCCTTTCCTCTATCACCTGATAACCTACATCTAATAGTCCAGCCTTGTGTTCCTGGACTATGCTGCTGGTGGTCGTGACTGGGGATCTTTTGAACCCCTTTGACATGTGTGGCAATATTTACTCTTAGCTGTGTTACTAGTTCCTTTGGTTGTTCACTATATGGTTGCCCCTGCTCCAGCTGGCAGCCTCTAAGCAGTGTTGTTAATGAATATCAGCTCCTAATGATATTCTTGTTGATGTTTCTTCAGACTCAGTCCTTTTCCTAGTCCAATCCTGCATTTCATGTTACTGCCATGGTCAGATATATTTCCATTATCAGATAATCATTTACGGACTGTTTTAATTCAATATGACTGAAACAAAGCTGCTTTCTCTTTTCATGTAAGCTGTCTTTGGTGCCTGTTTTACACCCTGCTGCTGCTGTCGCCTTTTTATCCTTATGATTCATTTCTAACTCTGTGTGTAGCCAAATTCTGCCATTCTTAATTCCATGATACTTCAAAAATTTGGCATGTCTGTTTCATCCACACAGCTATCTGTTTCATCCCATGCTCGGATAAATCTTCCTTCTCAGTCTTTTCTTCACTGGCTTCCCTGATAACTGTCCCTTGCCAGGAGATGGTTCTTAAACTATCTGCCTTCCCTTCTCCTCTGCACATTTTTGCACCAAAGCAGTCAAATCTGCTTCTGGCCATGCAGGTTCTGTATGGCTCTGGACACTTTCTCCTTGTCCAGCCCTCTTTCATGGATGAGAGCCTTGATATGGTGTTCATCTACCTGCTTTGCCCAGCAGCACTGCTGCTTTGTTGTGTCCCCCTTGAGCATTAGGACTATTAATGCTCTGAGTAAGGGTCTGTCTTTGAAAAACGCAGCTCCCAGCTCCATCTGGCACCATAAAGCCAGAGCATATTGACAAACTAACAGGTTCTTTCTGTCTCAGATTAACAAGCAGAATGAGCAGATGCATGCACTCCTGGCCATCGCCCTCACCATGTACCCTATGCGCATAGATGAGAGCATCCACCTGCAGCTGCGAGAGAAATATGGGGATAAGATGCTGCGCATGCAGAAGGGTGATGCACAAGTCTATGAGGAGCTCTTCAGTTATGCTTGCCCCAAGTTCCTCTCCCCTGTGGTACCCAATTATGACAACGTGCACCCCAACTACCACAAGGAGCCCTTCCTGCAGCAGCTCAAAGTCTTTGCTGATGAGGTTCAGCAGCAGGCCCAACTCTCTACCATCCGTAGCTTCCTCAAGCTCTACACTACCATGCCTGTGGCAAAGCTGGCTGGCTTCTTAGACCTCACGGAGCAGGAGTTTCGTATCCAGCTTCTTGTCTTCAAGCACAAGATGAAGAACTTGGTGTGGACCAGTGGCATATCTGCCCTGGATGGGGAGTTCCAGTCTGCCTCTGAAGTAGACTTCTATATTGACAAGGTTGGTACCTGCTCCTTCCTGGCTAGGAAATTCCTTCAACCAGGAAATTCTGGAAATGGCAGTACCTGGTTTTGCTCCAGTTTGTGGGAAACATCCCTTCCTTTGTCATGTGAACAGCTTGGCTGTCCACAGTGAAGTCACAGCCCAGCTCAACAGGAGTGCCCCTGGCTGCACAGCAATGGGATGTCACAGGCAGCTTTGGCAGTTGTTGTACCCAGAAAACAAAGGTTCTAAATGCCTTCTTCCCCAGGACAGAGGAAACTGTCAGTATTCTTGGCAGGTGACAGCTGGATGACACATAGTGTTGTCAGTGTGTCAGGTGGGCTTATCAGCTTTGTAGGTCTCCCTCACATCTCTCCTTTGCTTGACAAAGCAGGGGTGTTGCTTGGTCATGTTACAGGTCTGTTTTTCTCTGGAGCAGCATTTAGCTCTGCTCTAAGAGGAATGTAAACACAATGTATGGTCCTGTTGCCATCCTGCCCTTGGAGCTCTGGGCAGCAGGAAGCATAGCAAGGAGTCTTTTAGGACTTCATCCTCAAAGAAGGTAGCAGTAACCGTTAGGCTTCTTGCTAGGAAGGAGAACAGGTTGTCCCTTGTTCTTGGTTCCTTCCTGCAAGGACTTATGCTGTGTCTCAGCCTGCCTCTCCTGGTAGATAGCATAACTCTTAGCTGCTGGTAGAGGGAAGCAGAGCATGGATTGGGGTTGGGACTGTCAAAGCTGCTATAAAGAGACACAAAAACGGGAAGAATGTGCAAGAATGTGAACTGAACACAATATGCATTTGGGACCCAGCCTAGGCAAAGTTATAGGGAAGACAATCTGCAGAGAACTGAGTGGTTGCTGTGGGGCTAGCACAGGTCAGGCATATGTGATGCAGAACCAGGGCTGGAGTGAAGCCCCTTTGATTGCCTGTCATGTTTGGCAGCGCTTGCTGTTTCTCTGCTAGCGCAGTCCTTCTCCTGACCTCATGCTGTTCCCTCCGCAGGACATGATCCATATTGCAGACACAAAGGTTGCTCGACGCTATGGGGACTTCTTCATCCGCCAGATCCACAAGTTTGAGGAGGTGAGGCCTGGGCATGAGATCTGTGTAGCTCTGTAGGAAAAGTAGGGCAAGCACTGGGCTGTGCAAGCCTGATGGAGCTATGCTTGTGTGACAGCTATGTGGCGCCTTGCTGGGACGAGCCTCAGCTCTGCCAGGCACTGGGCCAAGGCAGGTGGTTTAAGCAGTAACTGCTGGCCTTTGGAGAATGGTATAGTTTTGTGTGAGAAGTGCTTATTTGAGCCACAGTGGAAAAGGAGAGTTCTGCTGTCCAAGGACACTGACTCCATTGTCCCTAGACAATAGTAACTCAACCAAAATGGTATCTCTACCCTCATAACTACAGCTCTAGAAAGTGGCATCAAAGATTTCTGGAGCACAGATGACTTTAGCATTGTGCTCAGCCAGGAGGTGACATTCTGTCGCTGCTCCCCTCTCCTGACAGAGGCTGCTGCGCACTGGAAACTTAGGCAGCAAAATCCTGAGATGTAGGGATTTGAGCAATACAGGGTTGCAGTACCATTGCTACAAGTTTGTACCCTTTCTTCTCCCCAGATCTTCCTCTGCTGTCTTGGAGAGGAAGAGGGAGTTTTACTAGTTCCCCTTCTACTTCCCACACTGCCTTGTGCTTGCACAAGAGCTCTTTTTGTCTTTGAGTTAGAGAGGAAGGAGTAGAGACATTGGATAAAGGCTTCTGAGGGGAACAGTAGTGTATGTCAATCACTGTATTTTTATGACCTTTGCTTTCTCTAATTCCAGTTGAATCGAACCCTGAAGAAGATGGGCCAGAGACCCTAAAAATTCTGTGGATGCAGCAATCAGCCTGAAAAGAGAAGTGGGTGGGAGAGATTATTCTCTCCATGGTAAGGGAGGGGAGCTCAGGGTTCTGGCATTTTTGGAATCTCCTGTGATGCTGAAGGTTTTTTGTACTTAAATAAGCAGACCAGTTTGGCTCAAACTGTCCTATGAAGGATAAGACATCTAATAAATCCGTGAAATTGGAATTTTCCTGGTGAGCATTGAGTATCCGATGTACTCATTTTTCCTCTGTGGAAGAATATAATTGCATTTGGAGACCTGGGCAGCTGCTCTTGTTTGTGCTCTTTTTGGTCCACGCTGTTGCAGGTAACAGTTGGGGAGCAGATCTCCCAACATGTTTACAAAGCATGGAAACATGCTTTGTAAAGGCACTGTGCATAGCGAACAGGGAAGGCTGCAGAACTGATTAGTAGGGAGAAAATGAGCTGTTCCACAGTGTATCTATAGGATATGGAAAGAGAAACAAGCTAGTATTGTTCATTTTAGCTCTTACCCCACACATTGAATAAACCTGAGTTGTAGTTGCTTTCGTAGAAGGTTGCATTTTTGCCTTCCCACATCTCTTTGGACTTTGGTGTTTGTGGGTTGTGTTTTTTTTTTTTTTACTTGCCATGAAGTAGAAATGCTCTAAAGTGGATTGACATTTTCTTAAAGGAAGGGGGAGGATTTTTGCAAACTTTCAACCAATATTAACTTCAGTAATCTTATGAGATGTCCTTGATGGATGTTGTGTTTTATTTCAGCAAAGTGCTGCCCTGGCCCTTAATTTAATGGAGTTCAGTTTCTCCAGAAAACTCCCTGACAGAGTTGAATTTATTAAAACCCTTTAAATGCTTATCTTCCAAGCTCTTGAGCCACTTTGGATTCTTCAAGGCAAATTTGCTGTGTCTTCGAAGTGAAGAAAAGATCGAAAACTAGCCCTATAAAGGGGAATCAAGACTTTGTATATATTGGGGAAGAGAATGCAAAAAATGAATCGCATCTCATCTGCCCTACGCACCCTCTGTCCCCCTCTCCTTTTGCTGTCTTTAAATAGTTTGGTATTTGAGTGGTAGAAACAGGTGCAAGAGGGGAACCTCTGTAATAAGAAAGTTACACAAAGCATGCTTCATATATACCATCTGCCTCTTTGTACCTCTCCCTCTCATTCCTTTCCAGTGAGAGGGGGGTCTTGGCAGGCCAGCTTGGCTTCGTATGTGATTCTGAGTAAAGTCAGGAATAATTAGCCTTTGTTGGATTATATGCTGTGTTTGAATGAGGGTCAAGTTTCTAGTATCTAGTGACCTAGATACTGCTCAAAAGTAAACTGCATTTCCTATCACAAAATCTTGTAACTCAGGTGGGCAGGGTACAGGCAGCACAGAATGAGATTAAATAGGCAACTCCTGTTGGCCTTCTAGCTGCTACTGTTAGTGTTATACATAATAAGAACTTAATACTTCCAGTTCTGAAGGGTGTGAAGCAGCCATATCATTAAGAAATTGAAGGACTAAGATGCCACTGCATTGCGGCAGCCCATGGGAGCTGGGTTCATACCAAGAAAATTGCTCCTTTTTATTTTTAGGGCTGGCACTTTTTTGCTTGTATATATTTACCAACAGCAGCACAGTGAGCATAGCTGTCAACAGCAACTCTCCTCCTACTTCCCTGTTACTCAAAGCCTAAATCTTTCACAGAACATGTGCTCGGATGTGATATACAACAGGAGAACCTCTGGCAGGGCAGTATCTCCATGACCAGTTATAGTTCATAGCACAGCAAAGGAATCCATTGGGTTACTGGGATTTGGTCTGTTTTTAATCTGTAATGGGCAGTGTTTGGGTTACAGACTTTTAATGCATATCTGTATAGTTTTAAACACTCCAGTGGTTACAGGCTGTTCTCAGGTATGTGAGTATGCCAGCTGCTTGTTTTTGTTTCTGCCAGAGCAGCTTCCAGAGGATGCAGAGACCATCCGCTGGTCTGCTGTCTCCACGCCTTGTCTGAGGGACTGCTGAAGGTTAACTGAGCAGGACTGGCACTTGGTGGAATGAAGCCAAGAAGAGCTTGTAGCTCTCTTATGGGACAGAAAGATGGGCTCAGTGAGCTGCGGTGCCTGGCACTGCTTGAGGCTAGAGGAATGCAGGCGTTCAGCAACGTCAACAGAGCCCCTCTGCTGCTGGAAGGGTGCTCTGCAGGGAGGTGGGGTGGGTTCCTTAGAGCTTGAGCCTGGCCTGCCCCAGCAGGGTTTGGTTAGTGGAAGTGTTCTCAGGCGGTTCTGGCCAAAATGGTTTTATCAGAGGGAACCACAGCACAGGGTTATCTGCTCTGTGTCTTTTGTGTCAGACCTACAGTCGTGAAGGGGGTGAGTGTGATTATAGACCCTGGAAATGATAGTCAAGAAAACATCCCTGATCCTGCTCTCCCTTGGGATACATCAGGAAGACGCTGTCAGGCAGGTCTGGGCTGTGCTGAGCAGTCACCTCAGTCGTTACAAAACAGAGACAATGCTTCATTTCCTTTTTCTCTCTAGTAGTTTTTAGTGTGATTTACAACACCGCTTACCTCGGGCACTGAAGGGGGAGGCTGCACAAGCCATTCAGCGAGGATTTATTTTTCACTTGTTACAGCTCTGGGGCCACAGAGTGGTAGAATGAAATGGTGGAATAGAGGAAGGAGGGTGCTAAGCATGAGATCTGACAGGAGAAAGGAAGATAGAGCCCATTTAAAAAAAAAAAAAGAGAGAGGGGACTTGCTGATTTGGGACTGGCAGCAATAAGCTGCAAACCTGTGTGATGGGTCTGTCTTCTGCAGAGACAGCTGTTGCCCCCCTTTGCCTAATTGGAAATGAAAAACATGTTTAGGAAAATAATGTTTAATGGTGTGCTTCTCTCCTGCCCTTGTCAGACCATCCCACTAAACGTGCAAGCCAGCTCATGTCAGTCCATCTCCTTGATGTCGTGGGTTCCTGAGATTGTATCGCCCTCTTCCTCCACTTCTTCCAGGGCTTCCTGTGAAGTGCGGCCTGCGGCTCCAAGTGTTTTGGAGCCTTCAAAGCCCTCCCGGGCCCTGAGCCCACCCTGGGAGCCACCTACGTCCCACATGTGCTCTGCTGCCGTGGCTTATGCCGGCAGGGCTGGAAGGGAGGCTGCCTGCTGGTTCTTTTCTTTAGCTGAAGTTAAACTGAATTCTGTCCCAACTGTTCTCAGTTCCTGCGTGCTGTCCTCCCTCTCCTTCGGGGACCAAGTGGAAAAAAGACTGCAACTGTTGGTCAGGGCTTTGCTCTTGAGAATTCAGCCTTCCTCGAGCTGGGGAGAGCCAGGGCGCGGGTGCGCCTCCCCAGCCTCCTGCCCTCCCCGCCTGGGAGCCGGGAGCCGCTCCCAGGACACGCGGCTCCCCCTTCCCGGGGACCGCGCTGCCGCCTTCTCGCCCGTGCTTCCTGCACGCCCCGCCGCCCCCCGCCTCGCTCGGGGCTCGGGCTGCCGCGCTCCTCCCGCGCGGGGCCACGGGCCAGGCGCCCGCCAAGCGCGCGGCCCCGGGGAGCCCTGGGCCCCGCCCCCTCAGCCCCGCCCCCTCGGCCCCGCCCCGCCCCTGGGTTCGCGGCGGCGGCGGGCGGCGGCGGCAGTCGGAGCGGCCGCCCCCATGTCGGGCCCGCGGGGCGCCCTGCAAGCCTGGTGCCGCCGGCAGTGCGAAGGGTACCGCGGCGTGGAGATCCGCGACCTCAGCGCCTCCTTCCGCGACGGCCTGGCCTTCTGCGCTATCCTGCACCGGCACCGGCCCGACCTCCTGTGAGTGCGGCGGCGGTGCAGGCCGCGCGGCACCGGCCTCGCCTCTCCCGCCGCGCCGGACAGGGCGCCGCGGGGCCCGACTCCGGCCTGCGGTCGCAGGGGGAGGAAGAGGAAGAGCGGGGGGGACCCGCAGGTTTGCGGTGCGGGGGGCGCCGGGAGCCCCGTTTATGGAGGGGCTGGGCCGTCCGTGCCCCCCTGCAGCTCCCCGGCGGCTGCTGGGGCGGGCGGGGGCTCGCAGGGCGATGGAGGCGCCGTCGGAGGCCGCTCCGGGAGGGCTGGCGGGGGGACGGCCTCTCCGTGCAGGGGCGGTGGGCTTCGGGGGCAGAGAGCGCAGCGGTGGCTCCGGCGCCTTCTGAAATAATTGGGTACCGGGATGGAGGGTGCCGCGTTTGGGCAAGCAGCTCTCTGACCTGGGCGCACAAAGACATCAAGGTCGGGGTTAGCAGCAGTCGTGTGTGTTAAGGCCGAGGGGAGCGTGGCGGTGGGCAAGGCCCGTGCACCCGCTGGGAGCCGTACCTGCCAGGGAGGAGGCATGGTGCCGGCAGTTGGGCGTGTGGGAGTTTCTTCTCTGCAAGAGGTGGACGTTCCCACTTCCCCAGGACCAGGGGCCTGCCCGGCACAGGGACATTTCCTGGCTGCCACAGGCAGCCACTCCAAAACTTGCAGAGACCAGGTTGCTGCTTCCAGCTTGTTTTTTGTGGATGCTGCAGTGAAAGCAGGAGGTAGCATATACCAGCGGGGATATCCAGCCTTGCTAGCCTCCACTGGCAGATGGCTTAGAGTTGAGTTTCCTTCATCAGCCTCCCTTTTGCAGGGTAGCTCTGAGGGGGAATGTGAGTTTCAAGAGGTAGACAGTGAGTTTAGGATTGCTTGAGGGCACAGTGTCAGGCTGGAGAAACTGGCTGATCTGCTGGAAGGAATCTGCCCCAACCTGCTGTTATAACCCTGCGTGCCCCAGCACTGCTGGGAATCCGCCTCCTGTCTGCTCTAATCTTTGGTAGCCCTTGCAATGCAGGTAGGCATGGCCCCACCTTGCCATGCCTCTGGCATGCATGCGCTACTTGCCTGTTAGCAAAGCCTGGTGGTGCATCCCCCATCACATTCTGCTCCAGGACTGGTGTTTTTTCCTCTGAGGTTGCCTGAATTGACCAAATCCTGTTTTCTGAGCTGGCCTTGGGATGGCCTTCTGTCACAACAGCAACTTCTAGCAAGCAGAAAGTTAACAGTCACTCCACTGTGGAGCTGTGGTGTCCATGGGAGGGCAAAACAGGCCTGTGTTCTTAAAATGAGAAGCTGAACAGGTAGGCTAGAAACCAAACTACTACCTGCTGTGTTTCAGGTGGCTGCTACAAAACCCTCAGTGTGGCATTTGGGAGCCACCAAGGGCATCTCTACACGGTGGCTTTGCATCGCTCTGGGTCTTGAGGGAGCTGCGTGGCCTTGTGTCCTGGCAGCTCCTGGGGGGTATGGCTCGCTCTGACCAGCTAGAATAGAGCCTCTGAAAATGCTCCCAGTTGCAAGGCTGCTGGAGGAGAAGAGGTAAATTAAGGACAGGAACACTTGCAATCACTGTGTTTCTGAATTTTATTTATTTATTTTTTAAGTGGCACAGTAATGGGGAACTAAAAAGCAGAGGTTCAGCAAAAGCTTACGATAAACACCACTAAAACCACCTGATGCTTTCCCATTAACCATATTTACCATCCCATTAAGCAGCAACCGCTGCTCTTAAGTTGTCAGTGGGCTTAAATCTGCTCTTGGCAGATGTCCTAACTAAATGCTTCACAGGTTTTCTGCACGAGCTGTATTGTAGAGACAAAGCCCAGGGCCTTACAAGGACATGGCATGTTGTAGAAGGATTTTCAGAAGGTGGTCAGGAGAGTAGCATCATTTCATCTGATTCCAGCTTCTTCAGCCTGTCCCGATTTGGAAGTGGGAAGATCAGATCAGAGGCAGTAAATCTCCTGACGGCAGAGCAAAAATGGTTGCCCTTCGTTTCTTCTAAAGTGTTTTCAGTCAGCCTGGTAATGGGACTTGGCAGGGATCTGCAAGTACGTTTCTGACCTTGTGTGGTCTTCCTTTGTGCAGGGCTGCCTGGCCTGCATGAGACAGCTGTGCTGCTCCCCAAAAGCTAAAGTTCCTCTGTAGTCAGCTGCTTCCCTGCTTCCTGCTGGCTTCCCCTTGGGTCACAGAGGGGAGGAACGGGCACATCCGTACAAGAGCTGAGCTAGAGCTCTCTTTCCTACCTGTGTGCCACCACTCCTCTGGCACCACGAGCCTCTGGGCTTTCTTTTGCTGCTGTGGTGGCTGTTGATCTGTCCTAGTTGTTTGACCCTGCCCAGACACTCCCCTGTGTGCTGCTATGCTGACAGGTGACATGCTGGGGAAGAGGCTGTCATAAAAGGCCGTACGTACGGGTTAGTGAGGCTGAGGACAGTTTTCCACATGACCCCTGATTTGAACACTATTACGATGGGATAAGACAGAGGGATGTTCCGCTGGAGAGCTTCAGAGAAGCTCGTGCAGAGCTCTTGGAAACATGGTCGTTTTTTTGAAGGAAGTAGACTGGCAATGCTTGCTGTCTACTGAATCTGGCTAAAGGTGTCTTGAACTGACCACCAAGGATGAGGTGCTTGCCTGCAGGACCTGTGTGTTGAACCATGAAGCTGAAAGTCCCTGACTCTAGCTTTGCTACTGTATGCACCTCGCTTGGTTTCCCTGTCTCTCTCTCTCCCAAGTGGGAAACGGGAAACCTAGATATAGCCTCTGACTGGACTGCTGGCTGTGTGGTCTTGAGGCAAGACACTTAATATCTTCTTTTCCCTTGTCAGTTAAGCTGGAAGCCTCCAGGCCAACTTGACAGTGAACTGGGGGGATTAATGAGTTTGTTTGTTCAGTGCTCTAGAAATCTAAAGCATGGAATTAGTGTTTACAAGGCATTTGCTGCAGCTTAGTGAAGCAAAAAGCATCTTTCAGCATCCCAAGCTGTGCAGCCTCCCTGGAGCTCAGGGGAGGTTCTTGGCATTCGAGGGCAAGAAGAATAAGAGCATGGTACATGCCTTTGAACTGCTGAGAGAGATGGAGGCCTGAGGAAAACAGGAGATGAGAGCCGTGTGTTAGAAACGCTGTTTTGTCCCTAGAGCCATGGATTTAGTTACAGGCAGGATCACAAATCTCGTTTGTTCCTTCCTCTGTACTGCCTGCATTTCCCTGACAAGACCTGGAAAGCTGAAGGGCTTATTATGCGGCACTGCTGTTAAAGTGTTCATGATTTATATTTGAGGAATCCAGGAATTTGCTTTGGTTTTAGCTGTATGGCACACCCATCCCCCTTCCCTTGGCCTGCTGTGTTCCCTGGCAGCTGCCCTAAACCCCGGAGTGCTTAGTGGCTCTGTATGTATCTAATTAGGTAAGCATTTGGGATGTTATTTGCGTGGAAATATTACTCCATGATATGCTACGATGCTGGGGTTTGCTGAGTCAAGACAGTTGTTCAGCTGGGATAGCCAGAGTCTTCCCTCTTTTACATTGAATCCCTGGGACTGGTATGTTACCAGGAGAGGAGCCTGAGCAGAGCTGGATGAAAGGCTGGTGAAATCAAGGCAAGATAATAATGTGACATGCAGCCACATGTCATGGAGCTGCAGGATGGCAAGTTCTGGTCTTTCTGCAAATGAGGCAGTTTATAAAGAGGAAAGGGGTATGCCCGGGGTGACTTTCCCCCATACCTGAGAAGCTATGCTTCTTGCACGTTGGTACAGGGAACATGCATGGAGATGCAACATAGCTGCATGTGGGACCGCTCGTGTCATATGTGATGGAGGTCAGCACAGTCCTCCTTGGCTTGTTCTGAGAGGGAGCTGGAAAATGCAGTGGAGAGGAACTCAATAAACGGTGATCCCTGGGGCCTCGTACTGATGGACTTCCACATCTTGGGTAAAAGCTGAGAGGCTGTAATCCTACATTAATGGAAAAAAATCTTCTATTCCCTTGCTGTTTGGTAGCCCCCCTGTTACCTCTCGAATTTTACATCTTCTCTGCTGGCATCTCCTTTCCCAGGCAGATTTGCCTTGGTTTACTAAAATGGCTTTGGTTCGCTGGGGCAGAGTGGACATGGTGTTATGCCTGTCAAAAAATATTCTCCCAGCCCAGGCCACCAAGGAGTCTTTGAGCTTCCAGCTGCACCACTCCCATATCCTGAAAGTCAGGGCATTCAAAATGAAGGTCGTGAATGTTTAGAGGGCAGTTGATGTATAACTTTGCTGTCATCACTTCTCCTGTGTTCCCAAGCTGGTATTTTCTTTAAAAGGGAAAAAAAGTAACAGCAAGGTTAAAGGAGTTCTCTAGGGGAAAAAAAAAAAAAGTCTTGGAGGGAAAAAAATCTCCCAGTGGAGATTAGTCATAAATACAAAAAAGGCACAGGTTTTCACTAGGCTGAAGCTTTCTCTCACCAGCATGTGGAGAGGGAAAAGTGGTATTTTGAATATGCTGAGTTCTGTGCACGTATTTGCATGAGCTTTCAGAAGGTGCTAAACACAGAGCTGAATGTTTGACCCATCTTCCACGTGTCTGCTGTATTTGGTCCCGTGGCAGCCAGTGGCCGTGGTTTAATTTATCTGGGAGGAAATGGCACCAGCAGCCTCTTGCTTTTGAACGAAGGAAATGTGGTTTTGTGGTGGCTCGGGCAGATGGGAGAATCTTCCTGAGCTCGTCATGGACTTCCTCTGCAGCACTGGGAAAGGCGCGTGAAAGGGTGAAGGGCTTCGAGAAGGGGCCGGTGGCCCTGCGGTGTGGTGCCGGGGTGGACTGGGTCAGTGTTACAGGAAAAGGCAATAAAATCCAAAGGGGGATGGAGGAAGGGAGGCTCCCGCAGACCCTCTCTGCAGGCGCACAGCTGAGGATTTGCCATCTTGCCCGATTCCTGTGCACCACCTTTGGGGTGGGGGACATGCTCCTCCCCTCAATCTGAATTGTCTTTCCAGGGTCAGTCTCCTGAGCTTTGGCACCTCTCTCTGGGCCACTGGGGTGGCTTTGCCTGACCCTCGACCCCTCTGGGCTGTGTCCTCCTTTGTGAATCCAGCTCACAGGCACACCGAGCTGCTGCATGAGATTTTTTTGGTAACAAAGCTGAGATCCTTGGCAGGAAGGGACTGTGATCCCTTTAGCGTGATGCTGTTTTCACACATTATACCCACGCGCATATGCAAAAGGCATAACTAACTCCTTCCTGTATTTTTCCCCTTCTGTTGAAAACCTGCAGATCGCTTTAACCCTCTGCCTTCTGCTGCTCTGAGGAGAGCAGCTAGTTGATCCCTGTGGCTGGGCTGATTGATCCCCCCAAAAGGGATCCAGGGGAACAATGTGAAATGCCTGGGTTGGGAACTGCTGGGGTTCCTCTCTGTGCCCCGAGTGCCTTGCATTCAGCAGGCTGAGTGTTGGGGGAGCAAGCAAGGACAGAAGTGCGGTTTAACACCTTCTGTGTCACCCCAAATCCTGAGGTGACCTCAGCTCTCTTAAGGTGGGTGCAGGGCTGTTTGTCTGTGGACCCTTGTACAAGGGAAAGATCTAGCACAGGTGGCTCTTTCTCTTGAGGTGCGGGATCTGCTGCTTCTTCCTCCTCCTGCTGTTGTGCCGGTGACCTTGGAGGGGGAGGTTTGGGGTGATGTTGTGCACCCTTCAGTGCAACCTTGTGGGGTGCTAATCGGAACATGGCCCTGGTGTTTCTGCAGCCTTTAATCATGAGGGCAGGAGAAGCAGGTAACAAGAGATGAGCATGACATTCTTTGTCCCTTTCAACCTGAAATCTGATTTGCCAAGGTTTTGTTTATCTAGGGTCTTATATGTTGACTTGTAAAGTTGGCTGTCCTGAGAACCTTCGTGTGGTGGCATTGGGGCACTTTTCCTCTGCACCTCATGTGGCTTTTTTGTGCTTTCTTATTTCAGAGACTTTGATTCTCTCTCCAAGGATGATGTCTATGGGAATAATCGTTTGGTAAGTCCCCATTAATCAGTGTACAGAAGGAAGAAGGGATGTGAGAATGACTTGATGGAGGTCACGTAGTGTGGGAAGACTTCATGATGGTGGTGAGGGTGTAAGAAAAATCTGTGTTTGTAAGTAACAGGGGGGAGCTTCTCTGGAAACATAAGGGAATCTGAAACACCAGCTTCTAGCCTGTACTGAAGGGAAGATAAGATGGGTATCCTGATAGTTGCCAAGACAACATCTCAGGTGAAGATTAAAACGGTGCCACATCTTCTTGACCTCAGCTGTTCCACACTTGCAGGCAGCGTGTGGTGGTTTGATCTTAACTGAATGCCAGGTGCCCACCAAAGCTGCTTTGTCACTCGCCTCCTCAACTGGACAGGGAAGAGAAAATACAACAAAAAGCTCATGGGTCCAGACAAGGGAGATCACTTAGCAGTTACCATCACGGGCAGAACAGACTCACCTTGGGGAAATTAGTTTAATTTATTACCATTCAAATCAGGGTAGGATAATGGGGACTAAAACCGAAACTTAAAAACACCTTCTCACCCCTCCCTTCTTGTATGCTCGAATTCTAAACTACCTACTCCCTTCGAGCAGTGCAGGGGGACAGCTAATGGGAGTCCTGGTCAGTTCATCACACGTTTTCTCTGCTGCTCCTTCTCACACTCTTCCCCTGCTCCATTGTGAGGTCCCTCCCGTGGGAGACAGTTCTCCATGAACTTCTCCACATGAGTCCTTCTTAAGGGTTGCAGGTCTTCATGAACTGTTCTAGTGTGGGTCCCTTCCATGGGGTGCACTCCTTCAAGAATGACTACTCCAGCTTGGATCTCCCGTGGGGTCACAAGTCCTGCCAGAAAACCTGGTCCAGCGTGAGCTCTTCTCTCCATGGGGCCACAGGTCCTGCCAGGAGCCTGCTTCAGCGCAGGCTTCCCACAGGTCACAGCCTCTTCCAGGCATCCACCTGCTCCAGTGCAGAGTTCCCCATGGGCTACAGGTGGCTATCTGCTCCACCATGGACCTCCATGGACTGCAGAGGGACAGTCTGCCACATCATGGGCTTCACCATGGGCTGCAGGGGAATCTCCGCTCCAGCGCCTGTCACCTCCTCCTTCACTGACCCTGGTGTCTGCAGATTGCTCTCACATAGTCTCACTCCTCTCTTCCACTGCAACTTGTGCAGATTGTTTTTTTCCCCCTTCTTAAATATGTTATCCCAGAGGCACTACCACTGCTGCTGATGGGCTTGGCCTTGGCCAGCGGTGGGTCTGTCTTGGAGCTTGCTGGCATTGGCTTCATCGGACACAATGGAAGCTTTTAGCAGCTTCTCACAGAAGCCACCTCTGTAGCCACCCCTCCCCCCAAAACCTTGCCATGCAAACCAAACCCATTACACGATGGAAGCTGGAAGCTAGTTTTACTACAGGTATCAGCAGAGAGGAAGGTCATGCTGGACCTGGGCTGGTTCCTATGTTGTGCTTCTGCTTGGGACATCTGGAGCCAATAGTAGAAGTAAGCAGTGGGGAATGGGGAGAAGCCCAGCCCCACAGACTAATGGTAGGACAGAGCAGCAATAGCCTTGATTTTTTTGCTGAAAGACCTAGTTGCTGCCGGCTCCATCTCATAGTCCATGGAGAGACATGGGCCATCACCTTCCCAAGATGAGTCCAGCTAGGTCATTTGGGTTATTTTGGGTCATTTGCCATTAGCAGCTATCTTTTCGCATTCAGGAGCCACACAATGGGTTTCTTGTCCTGTTAGTGACCCCTAAGCTGGGGTCTTTCCTTGCTCCCTGCTGCTTGCAGCCTTGTGTTCAGCAAGGCTCTGTCCAGAGAACCAGCTTGAAGCCAAGCTGAGCAGAGCTGCGTGTCCACGGGGGGCATTTTACACCCCCGGTTACTGCAAATATCCATTTTCATGTATTTCTCCGTTCCTTTTCTTTAGATCCCACACCCTGCACAGCATCTTGTGCCCCAGAAACCAGGCACCTTCAGGCTTTACCCACATCCTGCACCTGGTACCTCACCATTTAGTGCCCACACCACACTGTTCCCCTCCTGACTTGGTTTCTCTTTGGTCCCTGCTGTAGTCCTGCATCCCCCCTCCCTTGGAGATCAGTGTGGGTATGCTGCCCTTGACACAACAGTGGGATGGCCGGCGTATAGCCAGTAATCCACATACACTGCTAAGTGGGAAGCTCTGAAACACCTATTTTCCTCCTTCACTCCTTCCTTTTAAGTAGCCGTATATGCAGCTGTAGGAGCTGTGTGCTTCTTATCACAATGTCCTTGTTGTTTCTGCTTGCTGTGACACAGAAAAGTACTGAAGTGGTTTGTACATGGCAGGCTGCTGGCTGTTGAGCCAGGATAGCTATGTTAACTGTGGGAGGGGAAGATGTAGCACCCCAGAGCGTGAAAGGATGGGCAGAGTTGGTGTTCCTGTGAGGTGAGTATTTGGGGTGGCTGGGGACACTGCTCAGTAAAGCCAGCATTTGGCTGTGTCGCTGGAAGTATCTCCCAGCCTTAGGCCCTTTACAGGCCTGGTGGTATGCCCATTTCATGGGCTGAAAAAACACTGGGTTTTTTTTCCAGTGAAAACTGAGACCTCCTGAGGGTTACCCTCACTGTCCTAGTGCAGCAGCCAAAGGACAAGACCTCTCAGGTGAGTTGCCAGGGGCACAGGCAGCTGAAATGACTTGGAGGAAAGGGCAGCTGGAACAACTTGTTCCCTTGCTTCTGATGCCACCTTTCAAGTCAAGCGGCACGTCTGGGAGCCTCTGTCACAGATGCCACAGGGTTACTACTTAACCTTCCCCAGAGTCCTTCAACTTGGTTTCTCTGTTATTTTTCAAAGAACATCAGTTTTCTCTCCTTAATGCCTCTCTCTGCTGTTCCTGCAGGCCTTTGAATTGGCAGAGCGGGAGCTGGGCATCCCAGCCCTGCTAGATCCCAACGACATGGTCTCCATGAAAGTCCCTGACTGCCTCAGCATCATGACTTACGTGTCTCAGTATTACAACCATTTCAACAACCCCAGCCAAGGTGAGTGTCCTCCCACCCCTCTGGTTTCCAGTTTGCTCCCGCTTGAGTATAAGAAACTCAGCATTACCCTGTGCTTCCTCCTTCCTGTGGCAAATGGGTGCCATGTGTGTTTGTGGGGAAAGGGAGAGGAGTGGGTAGTACCTGCCTCTCCTGGATCTCGCTGGTGCTTGTGAGAAAGGCCTAGAACAAGGAGTGCAGTAGGGCAAGATTTCACAAGAGGTGGGGAGTGATTTAACAGCTCAGGCTGCGGAAAGAGGAACGCCTTGTTTCTCCTCCCTCCACGCTGCATTCCTGCTGCTTGGGTTGGGCCACCACCCCTGGTGTTCATCAGCCCCTCTTGTGATCTGCTTTAACCCACCAAAATGAGAGAAAGCTCGATAGGCAACCCGCCTACCACAGATGATTTTTATCACATCGGTAAGTGTAAAGTGACTGGAGGACAGAGGGAGGGGAGCCAGGGTGGAGTGTCTCAAATCAGCTCATCTTGTCCTTGCAACCACAACCTGAGATGGATGCTGCTCTGAAACAGCTTTTGCAGGGAATCGCTCCTGGGTGGAGACGAGAGCTCCAGGTCTCCTCTGCTCTGCTTTCTAGCCACAACATCAGATAAATCTCTTCCACATCTGTATAATTCTCCAGGGATGCTGGCCTCCCAGCCAAGGACTCCCGCTGGGGACTGCTGTGTGAGTGCCAGCCTTGATGGGCAAGAGATGCTTCACAGACACACTGACAGCCCAGAAGCCCTGGGGCCCAGTCGGTCATAATAATACATCAGCAGCTACCCGGAGTGCTCTGGGCTTTGAGCATTGCTTAGGGAGTTGACTACAAGGAATCCAAGCAGCATTTAATGAGTAAATCAAATCATAGTGAGAGGCTGGTATCCCTGAGCCACAGAAGGGGATCCACAGCAGGGCCAAGCTCTCTGGCAGCCCCGCAGCCAAACCATTATTTAATTGTGTTTGTCTCATCCACCTAAAATAGGCACTGAAGTGTCAGGAGCGACAAGTCCCGTCCTGTGTCACAAGGCTAGATGATTTCTTTTTCCCCTCCCCCCACATGGGTGGTGTGAGTCACTGCTCCTCTGTTCCTGATCCTCCTTGCCTTCTGCCTCCAGCCAGCATCCCTCCGCCTATGAAGCGCCCAGCTGCTGCCTCCTCACCTCCTCTGCTGTCCCACAAGAAGCCCGTGGCTGTGGTGGAGGGTCCCTCAGCACCGCAGGTACCTAATTTCTTGATTCAAAGCCAGCCTGAGGCAGTGCTGCTCCCTGCGTGGCAGGTGAGGAGATGGGAGAGAGCCCATCACAGGAGGACAGATCTTTGCAGGGAGCTACCTGTTTATTTTGGGTGGGAGCGGTGTCTGCGATTTTGGTGCCTTGAGGGACCCAGCTGAGAGAGTGATTTCTCTCTAGGAGTCTCTGGACTGAAATTAGTCCATGGCAGGCAAGAGGTTTGGCAGATTGGTGCCAGGTGGTTCCTTGAGCTACCCAGGGCATAAGCGCCCTCCTTCCTATGGGAGGGTAACCCTGTAGATGAGGAAAGAGCAGGAATGTGGGACTAGAGGAACAGATAAGATGCCTTTTTCTTTCTTGGCCCTTTATTTCAGGTTTTAGCAGATGTCTGGGCTGGCACATTTTCCAGAGAGAAGGGGTTCCTCTTGCTGGTCCCTGATGCCTGCGGTTTACATTAGTCCCTTCCACAGCCCTTTGGCCCTAGACAGGGGCAAGACACCTTTTGGACTGGCCCCTTCTAATTTGGGAATAGGCAGCCTGTCTGCGCCTGGGCTCGGGGACAGCTGTTCTGTGCATTGTCAGCCCCTGAGGTCAGCCCCTGAGCTGTGCCACAAACACTCAGTGTTAGGCTTTGCACCCAGAACAGCTGCTCTGGAGGAGCCATGGGCTGGGGAGCAGCTCATGGCCCCTATCCTGAACTCCCCGTGCATTGTGTCTCAGGATGATGCCCCCTCGGACCTGTCGGAGCAGTCCCAGCGCACGACACTCAGCAGTACCTGCGCCGCCTGCCAGCAGCATGTCCATCTGGTCCAGCGTTACCTGGCCGAGGGCAAGCTCTACCACCGCCAGTGCTTTAGGTATGTCATGGCCAGGCCTGGTGGGGCGGCCACTCTCTCAGCAAACTGGAGGTCTGTGGCCAGCTGCACCCTGTCTCTTGTCTGTGTCCTTGGGCAGTATGGAGCATTAACAACAGTGCCTGAAATAATACTGGCAAGGGTCTGTTTGCGGGCCAGCCCCCTGTCCCAAAGGTCTGACTAGCCCCTTGTGTCCAGCTCTGTGCTGCTTACCTCCCCTGCTCCCTGCCTCCCCTGCTGTCTTATGCTTTCCCGCTTCACTGACTTGGGATCCCAGCACCTTGTGTTTCTGCTGCCTTCATAAACCACGATGTTCTGCCTCTTTACCACCTGCCTACTCAGAACCACCACCACCACCTTCCAGTAGGGTCTAAGCCAGGACATCATCCTACAGACCTCCTTCCACCTACACTCCGCATCCTCAACTGGATATACAGGCTCCCATGCTGCCTGAGGTGGTGCTGAACTCTCAGGGGAGCATGTGGAGAGCTGCAGACTGTTACCAAACTGAGGAATGAGGGATTAGACGTCAGCAGCTCTGTGGTGCAGGTCCTTACCTGCAGCAGCTGTGAAGTCATTTTACTTGCTTTCCCTGCTCTGAAGGTGAAGGGATGAGAGCTCTCATGTGGGCCACAGGACAAGAACTGGCAAGTGGGCAGCTGGCATCGGAGGACAGAAATGTTGAGCCATTGCGAAGTTGCAGGAGACCTCATTCGCCTGCCTAAACCAGCTGGGGATGTGTCATACAAACAACATTACAGGAGGGGGGCTGAGCTGGGGCCCATCAAGCTTCCCATCTGCAACTGGGGCAAAAACAGGAGCTTTGAGGTGCAGGTGCAGCATTGTTCATGGGCCAGGAATAGTAGAGGTGCTGTGTCTGCCTTGGCACATCTCATGGCCCTTAGGACTGAGCAGCAAGATCTCTAACTTTATCCCAAGTTTGTTGCTTTCTTATGCTTTTCTTGTCTTTCCCCCCTCCCCCCACCGGTTCATGGGTGCTGTTTGGTCAGGAATGTCCTGTGGCAGCATTTTCTGTGGGTTGGCAGAGATAAAACCAAAACAAACCTTTTTTTCCCCTTGCCTGAACTTGCCATCTCTTCATTTCATCATACCCCTTTTCTCTAGAGCCTCTGTGTCCTCGCACTTCTGCTCTACATCTAGTGGACACCCAGAGCAGAATTCCTCACCAAAAGTAGCTGCTTGCAGTATAGGGCAGCCAGCTGCTGCAAGCACCAGGTATTCAGACAAGAAAGAACAAGCTTGGTTTTCATGGGAGTGCTTGATCAGCCCCTTGCCCTTGGCTGTCTTTCATGTAAGCTATCCACCTCTCTTCCCAGGTGGAAAAGGGCTGACTTGGTTGCCAGCGCCTGGAGGGCTTCATTAGGGAGGATTCAAAGGCTCAGTGAGGAAAGAGTGGATGATCCAAGGAGATGTGGCAGACAGCAAAGGACAGGGAAGCTATTAGCCCAGTTTCAACAGGCAAGGCAGAGTGTAAGAACAGGCCTACTGTGTCATTCCCGCGTCCTTGCAACCAAAGGCCATGACCCTGGTGGGGTTCATGGTCAGCACCAGCAAGGGTGAGCATGAGACCAGGCTAGGCTTGTATGCTGCTTCTCCTGACTGCTCTTCAAGCCTCCAGCATAGGGATTTCCTGAGTTGGAATTGGCATAGTTTTATTTAATACTCAGAGTTTGGAGGGTTTCTTATATTTCTCACACACACACACACACACACACACACACACACAAATGTGTCTGACAGTTCTTTAACCTGCCTAGACCCTTGGCACCCGCAAGGGAGCCTGTAGCCTTCCTGTGCCAGTTCTGAACCACCTGCCCCTAATTCCAGTTGATACTCCCTGTTTCATGTCTGTGAATTGTTGATGTGGTTGATCCCTCTCCTCCTCCCAGGGCCACCACATGTGATCTTGTAGCTCTCTGTCCCGTCCCCCACCAGATGCATCTTTTCCCAGAAAACTATGGGTTTCTGCTTTTCCAGGCCTGGAAACCGTGTGATATCCCAATACCAAGTGTTGCCCTTCCACATCTATTAGATCTTTTCTGAGTTGGAGGAGGAGCACAAATGTGCACAATATTTGAGTTGTGAACTCCCCATGGGTTCATATAGTGCAATGGTGATGTTTCTCTGTTCCTCTCCTTTCCTGAATGGCTTCCCCAAGACTGTGCTAGGATTTATTAGCAGGGGTGGGAATCAACTCCATGGTCCTGTAAGGATCTCCCAGGTGTGTTGCGTTCCCTGAGGGGCAGGATGGCATTCCCCATCTCATGGGGCTCTCTCTTCTTATTGGCAGGTGTAAGGAATGCTCCAGCACACTGCTCCCAGGGTCATACAAGCCCGGGTCAGAGGCAGGGACCTTTGTCTGCACACAGCATCGTGGTAAACTGGCCATGAGTGGAAGGGTGGAGCGGAGGCCCAGCCCAGACCGACGGTCCCCAGAGCTGAGGACTGAAACTGGGGCTGGCAGCGTGGGTGAGGATACCCTCCCCACAGGAGCAGAGGTGGGAAAGAGTGATGGCGACTCCCTGAAGAGCGTGGCAGAGACCCATATGCCTGCAGAGGGGCTTGCTGGCCCTGTGGAGAAGGACAACATGCCCAGCAAAGCAGAGACAGCGATGGCCCCTGCTCATGCAGGCAACGAGGCACCTGTCCCCCAAACTCCCCCCAGACCTCCCCTTCCCAGCAAGCCCACAGTGCTCAGCCAGGACAAAGCCAGCTCACTGGATGGACGACTCAGGGAGATGCGACCCACCCCTGCCCCAAGGAGGGCTGCGGACATGTCGGCCCTCTCCCCTCCGACCTCTCACCCAGTGCCGCGGCCCAGGTCCACTCTCCAGGGCGAGGGCAGCGAGTGTGGGCCTGCCGTCGTGAATGGTAAGAGAGCACAGTGATGGTAGGGGTTACCCTCGGTTTTCCCAGCCGCCGAGGTGGTTGGCTGCAGGTGGGATGAGTTTTGTTCCTTCTTTGCAGCCTGACACCCTTCTGCCTCTGAACAAATCTCGGGCTCAGACACTGAGCTTTGGATTGCCAGCCATCCCCCTGGTGGGGAGAGCAGCACTAGGTTTCACACCTGCCTGCTCCCTTACGTTTCTCCAGAGCTCCGCGCTAGAGCAGTTTGCAGGTGTGGGGTCAGGGGGGGCACATCAGGTCTCCAGGTGCAGCTCGTGGGGTGGGAAAAAAAAGGCAAAAGGGGATGTTTGGGGTTGACTGACTGCACCAATTGTGGGAGAAATGCTGTGAGGTCTTCAGAGAGTGGGAAGAGCCAGCCTCCTGCAGAAAGATGTATAAGAGGTACCTCATGTTGATTTAACTTCTTTCTTCATGTCCTTTTGGTGTTGTGACAGTCTGACCCTGTGTCTTTCTAGGTAGGGCACCTGAACCCAGCCCCCCTGTCCCAAAACCCCGAGGGAGACCCTGCTCCTCTGATCGGTACGTCCTTCTCTTCACAGATCACCTGCAAACCACATAGCAGCGTGGGGCTATAGGGACAGCTCCTCTCCCACCTCTGTCAGCCCCTGCTTTTAGGAGGATGTAGGCTATGATCAGGCCCCTTCCCTTAATGGGTGCCAGGCCAGTACAGTAAGACTGACAGTATTTGTCTGTATCTCCCAGGGTCTTTGTCTCTCAGGGTTTTTAAAGAGTGTGGGGACTTCAGGAAGGCATTTCTGTGGCACATGCAGACTGCCACGTGCCTTCTGAAATGGTCCTGCTTGTGGATGCTGAGAAGGGGACACTTGCCTGGCTTGTGGAGGGTTTGTCCTGGGAAAGGTCTGGTGCAGGGACATTGTGAGTACCTGGCTGCAACCTTTACATCTCCTGGGCTCTTACCAGGAGCCCATGGGTGCTGGTTCATTCTTGCCTGCTCTTGGGCCGGAGGTAGCATGAGCACCCAACGTTTGCAGTGGCCAAGGAGTGGGTGCGTGTGGCGAGTGATGGCCACTTTCCTCATAAGCAGTGATTCACTGAGCTGTGGTGTCATCTTGCCAAGGGCTGTGCCCCCAGAGGAGCAACGGTGGGTGCTTCCAGCTGCGGGACACTCGGGTGATAAGGTGACAAACAGTCCTCTGGAGCGTAGGAAGGGAGTGTGACCATGCGGGCAGGTATCTGATCTCGACTCCCCCTCCATCCACAGCCTGGGGAGCAGAGCTGGGTGTAGGAATGGTGTCAGGGAGGGGAGAACAGCTGTGCCCATGAAGCTCAGCCTTTACCACTGCTTAGCAGACGGAGGCTATAATATTCAGAAACTAGAACGTTGTGTCCAGCAGGCAAGTCAGGCAGGCTGTGCTTCCCTCAGGCCCGTAGGTTTGCCCACAGAGAACAAGACACTTTGTGTCTGGGGAAGACTAGGGCCACCCTTGGATGAGAAAGCTGGCTTCTGCATGGGAAACATGCTGCTCCGTCTGTCCTTTCCCCTGAGAGCTAAGTTCCTCTCCTGTGCCTCGCCATCCCAGCCTGTCTCTGCTCCCTGCCACCTCCACCGTTGCCACCCACCAACGATTTCCCGTTCTCTTTCCCCAGTGCTGGAGCTGCTGCAAGAGCCAAGGACCCACCGTGGATGGCCTTAGTGCAAGCAGAGCCCAAGAAGAAGCCAGCTCCCCCTCCCCCCCCGGGCAGCAGCCACGAGACTCTGAGTAGGACTTCAGAGGAGGAGGATGGGGAGGAGGTAGGGAAAGCCAGGAGTGAGGAGAGCAGGTCTGACGCCACAGACCCCAGACCATACAACCCCTTTGAGGAGGAGGATGAGGAGGAAGAGGAGAGTGCTGCTGCCCAAAAGAGCACGCCTGAGCAGGAGCAGAGTGAGACTGCTGCCAAGCCTCTCCACCCCTGGTATGGCATCACTCCCACCAGCAGCCCAAAGGCAAAGAAGCGGCCAGCTCCACGAGCCCCCAGTGCTTCCCCACTAGGTGAGCTTCCTCCCACTGCCTAATCTGACCTCTGCAACACCTGTGCAGCCCCTTGGAGGCTCCCCCTTCCCAGGTGCCTCAGCATCACCTTGGCAGGCCAGGCCTTAATGCAGTGATGGTTGTGCTGGAACTTGTGTTAGCCATGTCCTCTCTACCTATTGGAGCACAGCATTTACAGGCAAGACCTTTGTGCTGGAGGGTCCCTTCTGTCTTCTCTGGAGACAGAGAGACACTGATTCCTTTTGCACTCACCCCTGCCTCCAGCATATACTGCTCTCCCCTTCTTTCCTGGCTGCCCCCCTATTCCTCTCTGAGCTCTCCCTTTGCTTTGCAGCCCACCACCCCATCTCCAGGCTGTCACACTCGGAGCCATCGTCTTCTACTCCATCTCCAGCCCTCAGCCTTGAGAGCATCAACTCTGAGAGTTCAGCCAAGGTGCCGGGTGACACCGATGAGGTCTCGGTGCCCAAAAGCTCCTCTGAACCCACTGTCCACACGCCAACAGCCACCAAGACCTCTAGCACTGACACGCCACTGGCCAGTGTCTCTTCCAGTGAAAGCCCTGCTGCCCCAGCCAGCCTCTCCACCAACTCCTCCTTCTCCTCCTCCAGCGAGCTGGCCAGCTTCAGTGGGGAGGCACAGCCCAGCACCCCACATGCCAGCAGGAGTGTTTCCACTGGCAGCTTAAAGACCAGCCCCAGCCGGCTGCCCCCCAAGCCTCCTGCTGGGGCTAGCACTACAGCCGTCCTCTTGACTTCAGATGGGGATGCTGGGAGCCCCAAGACGCCTTCCTCACCCAAGCCACAGCTGAAGGTGAGATGGTGACCTTCCTCCCATCCATATCAGGGAACTTTTCTCCCCCACGTATCACTTGGTCACAGTGGACATCGCAAGTCCAGGCTTGCCCTTTAGGTCAGTTTGGTGTGTGACCCCCTGTGGCCTCAGACTTGTGCTTATTAAATGGTGGCTCTGCTTGTACTCTGTCTGCCCCATGTGCTAGAGAAGAGGCAGGATGTCATGTGGTCAGAGCACATAGGAAGAGAATCGTGAAAGAAAACAATTCGGTGTGTTTGTTAGAGAGAAGCTGGGCAACTGATGCCAAACAGGAGCACAGCTGGTTTTTGCCCCATGGCTAGGCTGCTGGTTGAGATCAGTGCTGTGTTCCTCCTCTAGGAAGGTGTGGGGCGAGACGCACCCTGGGGCTGTCCTGTCTGCTTAGTCCCAGCTGGTGGGATGCTATACCCTTCCCTTCCCTTTGCTGGACCCTCACATACCTCCTTTTGTTCCCCCCTCTGCAGTCTTCCTGCAAAGAGAACCCCTTCAACCGGAAGCCATCACCTGCTGCCTCCCCCTCTGCAAAGAAACCTCCCAAGGGCTCCAAGCCAGTTCGTCCTCCTGCACCGGGTCATGGCTTCCCACTGATCAAACGCAAGGTAGAAGGACCCTCGGGAGCAGATGGGAAAAAGCCAGTTCTGTACTACCCCCAGGGCCGTAGCTGTATACATGCTCCCGGTGGATGCATGTGTGGGTAGGGGTTACTGCAGGTGGCTGTGGCTGGGGAGGATCGTGTTTAGGCTAGACCCCACTGACGGCAGCACCGTGATCTCCCTTTGCTTCAGAGCTGGGTGGGGATTTCAGATCCACACTTAGGTGGAGTGTTCTGTTGTCTCTCCACCCCCATTAGTGTTGACCAGCCTTTGGATTACTCCTGGGAACTGTATGGTTGATGGTAATGCAAGTCTCATGGTTTGGCAGGTGCAGACAGATCAGTACATTCCTGAGGAAGACATCTATGGGGAGATGGATGCCATTGAGCACCAGCTGGACCAGCTGGAGCACCGTGGGGTGGCCTTGGAGGAAAAACTTCGCAGTGCTGAGAATGGTATGTGAGGCAGGCTGGCTGTGGGTGTGGGGCAGAACAGACCCTAGGGCTGCCCAGTGTCCAGCCAAGGAGATAGCAGTGACTTCCTCCCTGCTGATGCTGGGGTTGGAAGAGCACAAGGGGCTGTGCTGGGCTCCAAGAATGATCACAGCCATACCATGGACTTGGAGATGGAAACAGGTGGGAGAAGAGATAAGGTCTCTCTGGGGCTCAGAAACAGGCTGAGATCAGGTTGGCTCTAGCCCAGTGCTCCTCTCCTGACTTGACAGAGCCCAGCCTGCTGCAGGGTGGTGGGATCCTGCAGGGCTGGGGGTGGCTCTAATTTGTCCCTTTGCCTGGCAGACAGCCCCGAGGACAGCCTGCTGGTGGACTGGTTCAAACTCATCCATGAGAAGCATGTGCTAGTGCGCCATGAATCGGAGCTTATCTACATGTAAGTACGTGCAAGCATGTGGGAGGCACTGATGCTCTTACAGGGAGCCCTGTCTCAGCCCTCCTGAAACTGTGCTTTCAGGGGAGTGCCTGACATGGCCTCCTGACCTGGAGAAGGGAGGGAAAGAGGGCAAGCAGACAAATCTATCAAAACACACTCAGAACGGACTCAATGCAAGTCACCAGAGTCCCTGCAATGTCTCCTCCAGGAGGGCCTTGAGCAGCCAGGGCTGGTCCCTGCTGGTACTTGGTTCCCTGGCTGTAGAGGATAATATCAGCATGCTGGTGGTTCTTTCCAAGCTCACCCCGTACCTTAGGATGATGTTCCACATCTCTGGAGACTTGCAGTGGTTCTTGACGGTGCCCTCTTCCCTTGCAGCTTCAAGCAACAGAACCTGGAGCAGCGGCAGTCAGATGTGGAGTATGAACTGCGTTGCCTCCTCAACAAGCCAGGTAAAGCATCACGCTGGGTAGCTACCTCCGTTTTTCACCGGGGAATCATCTACCCCTGGCCTAGGTGGGACTCATTTGAAGAGAAACAGATCTTTAGGGATGTCAGTGCAATCAGCTGGCTCTAGAGATGCTGTCCTGCCCCATCTCATTGCATTCCCCAGCCTTGTGTGGTGACATGCTGCTTTTGTCCCCATGGGATGCCACGTACAGGGCTCTCCCTCCACAGCACCACCAGCCCAGCTGGCCCTGCAATATGGTAGGGTGGCAGGGGATTGTGTCTGCCCCAAAGCTGAGTTTCAGAGCTCCTTCAGCCATTTAATTGCCTGTCCTTCCTCGGCATTTGGCTGGGTAGAGAAGGACTGGACCGATGAGGACCGAGGGAGGGAGAAGGTGCTGATGCAAGAGCTGGTGACCATCATTGAGCAGAGGAACGCCATTGTGAACTGCCTGGACGAGGACCGGCAGAGGTGAGTAAGGAGTGGGGTGGGCTAGGGGAGAGGGGAAAAGCGGAAAAGTGTAGCCTGCCTGACTCAGCACCACATGAGTGGCTTTGTGGGGGTGTCCCAAGATGTCCCTGTTGCTGATGTCTTTCCCAGGCTTCCCAGTCCTTGTCTCTTTGAATGCTTTGTGTGGGAAAAGACAGGGCCGTACATGCAGCATGTGGGATTTAATCTGCTGGTAGCAAATGCTCACAACACAGTGATGGATCTGCCCCTCTGTGGCTTATAAGTAGGAGGTTCTTTAGCCTTAAACAATGCAGCAGCTGTTTTCAGGGCTGAATTGCTGATCTCTTTCCCATTCTTTCTTTCAGAGAAGAGGAGGAGGATAAAATGTTGGAAGCCATGATTAAAAGGAAAGGTAAGAAACAATTGGGAAGATTTTTGGAGTGATGTTCTCACTGCTGACCCCAGCAAGGTGCAGCATTCATGAAATTGTGTGCAGAAGGAGAGATGTAATCTGTTCTGTGTAGACTCTGGAGCCTTTGTTGTAGGATTGTTAAAGTTTGGGGCACAGTTGTGCTGTGCACCCCTGTTAGAAAGAAGTGTGCATACAGTGAAGGGCTTTGATTCATAGCTCTCACCCTTGCCCCTGCTGTTGTGTGAGTGTGTGTACAACCATCCACGTCCCACAGTAACAACCTCCCTTTGCAACCCCAGAATTTCACAAGGAGACGGAGACTGAAAGCAAGAAGAAAGGCAAATTCAAGCCCATGAAGGTGCTTAAGCTGCTGGGCAACAAGCATGACTCCAAGAGCAAATCGCCCAAGGAGAAAAGCTAGAGCAGGGGAACACCAGCAGTGGGAGGGATGTGCTGCCTGACTGCCCTGGCCTCGCCACAGCTGGCCAGGATGCCTGCCAGGAAGGGGGGCTTGTCTCCTTCCACTCCCCTCGCCTCTCCCCCAGCTCCCTCCCCAGGCACCAGAGCTGCTGCCCCAGGGAGATGCCAGACCTCTGCCCAGAGTGGGGGAGTCCAACAAAGCACTCCCCTTCCCGAGACTGCAGAGGAACATGACCATCCCCTCCGTGAAGCCTTGCTAACGAGGTGGGGAGTAGACAGATTTGCTTTTCAGATAATTACCCCATTCTGTGTTCTTGTTATTAACTGAGAAGCAAGCCAAGGAGTTTCGTGTTTGTGGGAAAACTTGCACTAACTGCCCCCCATCCCTTCTCCCGCTCTAACTGTGACAGTTCCACGTGCCTCTGATCTCCGCTAGGATGGGACTGGGTCTGCCTGTCCCTCCCTGCCTACCCGCTCTTGTCCCCTTCCTGTCCCATTTTTAATTTCAGGAGAAAACCCTGGCATTAGAATCAGGATTTTGGGTTTTACTGGCCTAAACTAAAATGTTAAGAAAATACTCCCGCATCACAAGACTCTAGAGCCGTAGCCAAAAAAATAACTGGTGCCCTATTTATTTTGAGCTGTCCCCTCCCTTGAGCGCCAGGGCTTGGCGGGCTCTGCAACAGGGCTGAGAGGACCCAAAGGGGACTGCGTACAGCTGCTAGGATGTAGCTTATGCACCTTACTCAGGACATCTTACCCCCACTGCTGCTAAACACCACTGACTGCTGCCTTCACAGGGAGGGAGGAACGTTCGTTTTCCAGGCAAGGGCAGAAAAACTCAAGACTTGACTCAGTGCTGGCAAGGGGCACTAAGCTTGTGCCCCTGCTCACCAGTGCCACCCTTGAGCGGCTGGGGAGGGCGGCACAGTCACAACTGACCTTCACCCAGCTTCGTCTGTGTATACTTTAAAAGTGTGCAGGGGTTGGCTGGTTATTTTTTACACCTCCTTTACTAGATTAATTCAAACCCACCCTAAAAACTTTTTAAACCCCTTATTTTATTTGTCATGTGTGTGTTCATGTGTGTACATTGGAGGAGGGAATGGGGGAGTGGTGTTCTTCCAAGCATCCCTTCTTCCTTCCATTTTTGTTTCCTGCCTTATCCTCCAAGGTGAGGAGTTATTTATTGAATTGTTGGATCAGTCTGAATTAGTGTTTCATGGGTGTTTGGTTGGTCAGCTGTTTGTCATGCCTCCTCATCAGCAAATTAGACATAACCAGCCCCGAGCAATCTGCTGCAGTCCCTTCTAAAAACCTAACAGGCTTTAGCCAAAATGCTCTCGGAGCAGTGCCTTGCAAGGTGGCTGGCATGGTGTTTCCGGAAAGGGATTCTCATTTCCCAAAACCTGAGGGACCCAAGCCCCTCCTCAATCCCAGTGTGGCCCCCGTGGCCGGGAGGTGGCAAGCCCGGCCCTGTTCTGGTGATGCCGTCTCACTCTTGCCATACCCCAGCAGGCTGATGAGGAGCAGTGGTAGGGGAGGGGAGATCCCAAGGCACAACTCTTCTCCGAGGAAAAACAAATCCGCTTTAGAGCCTGCTGTCACGTTGCTGTTGCCAAAGGCCATCGGGATTGCTGCAGCCTGACACCCCCTTGGCCCTGTGCCTGGTCAGAAGTTTGATTTGTAAATTACACCGTACTAACTCCATGACTTCCATTCACCTGAACAGAAATAAAAGAAACATTGGATCTAAAAAACAATCGTGGCTTAGATTTCTGATTCCTTTGTGTACTTGCGCTGTCCTGGGGACAGGGTGTGCTGCCTAGCTTTGGGGAGTGGCTGACGAGTATTGCTAAGAAGCAGGTGATGGGATCTTAAGGAAATTGGGAGGCAGACTTTATGCTGTGATTTGTGCAGGAATAGTGGGACGTCACGCTTCAGCCGGCTGGCAGACAGAGGTGGGAGTATGTATGAAGTAAGCAAACAGCCACATCCAGGCTCTGTGGGAAGCTGATGGCTATTCTGCATACTGTGCTTTCAGGCATCAAAAAAGCACAGCAAGCCCACAGCAAAAAGCAGCGGGCACTGGGCTGAAATCCCCTCTCCCTCCTCAGCACAGCTGTCCCTCAGTGTCTGCCCAGTTCAGCTGCCACCCAAGAAGTTTACTGATGCGCACGATCATGCCGACCTGCAGCAATGCCAGAGGCTTCTGTTTGTGCAAGGCTGTGCAGCTGCATCTTCCTCCATGCTGTTTGCCAGTACAGCCATTCCCAGAGTTTCGGGGACAGGAGTGGGCCACAGATGTGGGTGGCAACGTGCACATTAGCATCGTGCTGCCATGAGAAACCTGCACCTCGGGTGGATGGAAAGGAGTGATGTTTTTATTGATGGGTTGCTGTGCTCTGAGGTATTGCATAGGCATAAGGAGGCTCTGCTTTGTCATGTTTTGGTACTCGCTGCTGTGTGTTTTCCGCTCTTCAATATCATTGAGCAAGAAGGGATCCAGTGCATGGGCAGGATTTTAGAACAGCTTTCTTGTGTCACCAGTTATGCACAAACTGCTCCTGCCTTCTGGTTTTAGGCAACAGGTGGTGCTACCCTACTCCAGGCGCAGGCACAGACCAGCCCTTGAGATTCAAATGCCAACAGTCTAGGAAGAAGAGGTGGGAACAAATTGCACTTGTGTTTTTCCCTTGGCCTAGTTGTAGGGATCAGATTTTTTCCCACCAGGGAAGTCTTTTGCCATGATCTCTCTCATTTCCTCACTTCTCTTCTTGTCAATGATCTCCATCTCACGCATTTTCTGCAAAGTACAAAGGGGAAGGGCTAAGCAGGGAGAAAGTTGGCAGCTTTTTTTTTCTTCTTTTGCCAATTTCAAGAACAAAGGTTCTATTTTCCCAATTAATTACAGGTAGAGATGGAAACAAAGGCTGAAAACGTCTATCCCCATTCCCCAAATTCACACCTGTCCTATGCCATGAAGGGAAAGAGTTCTCTGCCCCCTTCCCCACTCGGGTATCAGAGAAGACCCTGCTTTAAGGGCTCTGACACTAGGGGTTCCCTCCATGTACTGTACAGCCAGTGCTGCCCTTGCGTACCTGTGAGATTTCAGTGAGGACAATCGTTTGATACTTCTTGCCCTGTCCTAGAGCTTCCATGTCTGCCAGGAATTCCCTCCTCTCCTGAACTTCATTCACCACTGACAGATAAGAGAAAACACCATGGAAACAGAATTCAGCCAAAAGGCAAGAAAATATGTTTCTGTCTAGATCTGAACCACCAATTTCCTAGCTCTGCTTAAACAGCAGTCTTGCCAGGAGAAGGGTGATAATCTGCTGTTACACTCATCTTGTGTGTGTCATCAAAATACCTCAGCAGTCCCTTACACAATGGGAAATGTTCCCCCCGCCCATCTCCTTACTGCTTCCCATCTTGCAGGAGCAGGAACTTTCTAGGGGTTTTTGTACAGATAGTTCTCTGTTGCTTGTGGGCAATTTAACCAGTCTGTGGATGGAGGCAGAACCTGCTTAAAGCTGTTGTTCATTAGCTGACATGCATCACCCAGTGACTGCAACTATCTCTGCTCCCAGGACCAGCAAAGGCACAGAACATTAGCTGCTGCTTTGCAGTACAGACGTGCAGCCAGCTGGTCCAAATCTTGCCACAGTACTACGTACATGGGTATTTCAAATGTGTCAAGGGCAACACTCAGCTTGCAACAAGTTTTAGAGGATACAAAGCATGCGTGAAGCCAGCCACACTGGCAGCAGTGACCAAAGCACCCCTTCTGTACACATTATTCTAGCGTTGTCCATCTTTGTGCTGCCTTGGCTAGCAAAGGGCAGGCTGGGGTGTACATACACATTGAAGATTCAAGCACAGAGAGGTATTAGGCAGGGTTTTGCCACCCCAGAATACTCTGCAGGCCGAAGTCCATCACTGCTTAAAATTCTGCTCGACATTCAAGCTTTGCTAGCTTAACTGCTATGAACTTGGAGTGAAAGAAAACAGCCCAAACCATGGTCAGACTGGCAAGTGGCCTAGTATGTTGAGTTATGCTGGCTGGAAAAAGGTCTCACAGTACCTGGGCTTCCTGCCCAGGTCACCCTGTGTGTCCCTAGGGTATTCCCCTGCCAGCAGAGTTCATTTTGTGTAGGCAGCCCAGAGAGCTTGAATCTGCCAGCAAACGTCTGGAGTATAAGCTCTGCAGGGGTGGCTGGATCACAGTGTCACAGCAGCATGTCCTTTCTCTTGGAAACGGCTTTGTGGCAACACAGCCTGCCACACCAGCCCTCAGAGGGAGCCAGCTTCCCAGGCTTCCCGCCTGCCTTCCTCCAGGCTACATAAAGACTTACATTCTTCAAACCGGTCAGGCTCAGGTATCTCCTCTTCCTTTGTTTGAACTAGCATCTGCTTCACGTTGTGCTCCACCACATCCTTCCCTGTCGCTAAGATGTTTTGTAGTCTTTGCTTCTCCTTTTCCAAATCTCCTGTGAATGCCAGGGGGAAAAAAAATTATCAGCCTGTCTCGTCAGGGAGGAGCCTGGCCACACTACTTCTCTGCTAATGACGCAGAAGAAGTGTTACGTTAACGACAGCTCATCCCCAGACTGAACTGTGCAAGCACCACACAGGCATACAGAGCCAACCAAACTGACATCAGTGTTCTGATTTCAGTTTATAAACAAGAAAATGACATAGAGCTCCCTTCTTACGCAAGGACTGTGTGAGTCCCTATTGCCTGTCACCCTCCCAGCCAGCGGGCAGAAGTCAGTGAGCACTTTCAGTATATGTTCCCTCAGAGATCCATTTTCAAAGCATCTTTGAAGACAGAAAGCGTGAAGATGAAGAGCAACTAAGATAATGCCTGCTGCTGCTGAGATTGCAGGCAGGGGATGGACAGAAGGGGAGGAGAGGGACCGGCAGCATCATTTATTTATTAGAAATGTTTGCTGACTTACGCCTCGCCTGGGGCTTGAATTTCTCTCGGGTGTAGGCATCTCCTGCCTGGCAGACCTTGGCAGGTCGGAGATGTGGTTTAGCTGAAAGCTTGCTTGGCTGACAAACTGGCGGGGAGAAAGCAGGCGCTGCAGGCACTGGCTCCTTGCTGGATGTGGGGTGGCACTGGAGGGGCAGGGTATCTCCTCCTGGAGAACAAACCAAAAATAATGGTAAGTCAGACAGAGAGAAGCCTGGATGGATGGCCCCATGCCACCACCAGCAGAAGACCTGCCTGTTGATCCACCGTAGCAATGCAAGTGAAGACCCCAGGGTGTCACAGATGTCTCACCTGGGTTGTTGGTATGCGCTGACACGAGACTCTGGTTCAAGTCACACCATTACATCTTGTTCCCTGAATGACCCTGGGGGACACCTTGTCCCGTACATCCATGCGTTGTCAGCAGCAGCCGTGCTGCTGTTTTAAAGCCCTTGCCCGTCCAAGCAGGCAATGGGCGAACGCCCCTGTCTCAAGGTGAGCAGCAAAGGCTCTTCACCAGCACAGCAGCGGGCAGCGAAGGCTGTCACTCACGTTTCACACAGTCCATCAGGTATCGCCTCTGGAAACACGTCAGCTTTGATTCCTCCATCATCGCTGAAAAACATGACGTGTGGGTGCAGATGGCAGCCCGAGGGGGCTCCTGCAGCAGCGGGGACGCGCCGGGGAGCCTGCCCCGGGGCCATCCCCCCCTCACAACCCAAACCCAAAGGGGAAGACGCCGGCTTAGGAGACTCAAGCCGGGGCCGGGCCCGCCCGGTGGCCCCGCTCCCGCCCGGGGGTGCCGCGGTGGGACGCTTCACTTCGCGGGGGGGCCGGGAGGGCTCCTCCGTGCAGCAGCCGCCGCAGGGGCGGGCCGGGCCGGGTCCCGGCGCTCGGGCGGAGCGCGGGGCACGGGGAGGCCGAGCAGCCGGGCCAGGCCCCTGTCCCGCTGCGCCGTTACCTCTCAGCAGCTCCCGGGTCCCCGGGCTGTACCGGGCTGGCCCGGCAGCGCGCCCGCCGCCGCCTCCCCCCGCCGAGCTCCCGCCGGGCCCGCCCGCCGCGGGCGCTGCCGTCTCCATAGCGACGAGCGACGCCCCGGGGGGGAACGCAGGCGCGGAGCGCGGGGCAGCGCGGCGTCGCATTGCCCCGGCAACGGCGCCAACGGGGCACTTCCGGCAGCGTCACGGCGAGAACCCGGAAGTGGTTCCTACTTCCGCCGGGCCGGAAGGCAGTGGGGAAGCAACATGTCTGACAACGAGGACAAGTGAGAGCGGGGTTGGGCGGGGGTGGGAAGGGGAGGGGAGGCGAGGTGGCGGCGTATCTCGCCCCGGGGGGTCGGGTCGGGTCGGGTCGGGGGCGGCCCGGCCCGGCCCGGCCCGTGACGTGCGTGACCCTACCGCAGCTTCGATGGGGATGACTTCGACGATGTGGAGGAGGATGAGGGCCTGGAGGACCTGGAGAACGCGGAGGAGGTGAGTGCCCCGCGGGCCGCCGCGCCGGCCGGCCCAGGCAGGCTCTGCCGGTACTGCGGGCCTGCGCCGTGGCCTGGGCAAGGTGGTCGCAGGGGCTGGGGAGGCCTCAGGGGCTCTCCCAGCGCCACGGGGCCTCGGTGGTGGGTGCAGCTGAGCTCTAACGTTGCTCTGCTTTCCCCCAGGAGGGACAGGAGAATGTGGAAATCCTCCCCTCTGGAGAGCGGCAGCAGGCAAACCAGAAGCGGATCACTACCCCTTACATGACTAAATATGAGCGAGCCAGAGTCCTGGGCACTCGTGCCCTCCAGATAGCGTGAGTATTTCACTCTGTATCCTGAGTGTTGTCACAGCTTTACCTCCCTTCCCAGTAAAAGCTGCTTTTCTCTTTCTTTAAAAACTTCTGGATCTCATGTAATCTGTTACATGACTGCTGAGCTTGTAGACCACCATCGTGGTCAACACTGAAGCACAGGACCATGGAGCTCTTGGTTGCATGTGGAGTCCCTGTATCACTCCTTGGCTGAGACTGTGGTACTCATGTCTAGAGATGGGAGCATTCAGCAATTGCAATGAACTTTCCTCGGTCACAGGCAAAATGAGTAAGGAATGTGACAAGCCGGTTCTGGTTTCTGCCTTTCATAAGGGAGCCAGTGTGGGCTGGAAAGGTCAGAACTGGTTTGTAGAAGCCATGTAGGAGGGAGGGATGCTCCAGAACGTATTCACTTGATACTGCAGGGCTGTAGGAATTGGGAATGGAGTAACCAACCCGAAATCTGTTTTAAGTGCAGTTGCATTGTGGCAAGCTGTAAGGTTTTTTTTTTTAAGTATTTGGAATAGTAAGGCCTCATTTATAATAGGTAATAACATTTAAATCCGTTTTTAAAATGCTGTTAAGGCTGGCTGCTCTCAACTTCATCCATTGATTTACCTGTCTAGACTTGTTTTAATAATACATATTAAAAAGCTCTGCACTTTTTGAAAAACTGCTTTATGAGCAAGGTTATTATGCTTATGGCAAGATTTGTCTGAAAGCACATCTGAGTTTCATTTTGGTTATATCCACCCTCAGAATGATGCCTGTCCTCTACATCATTTAGAAGGTGGTTATCAGATTTTTCCTTAATCATCGCTTTGCCAAGCTGTTCTTTCCACAGTCTTCACTCCATGAAGCTATTTTGTGCACATTCTTTCAGCTGGTGGAAGGCCAGAAAAATGGGGGAGACAAGATGGGCCTGTGCCAGGCCTTTAATCCAAAACACTGGCGCCTGGTTCTGCTTCACCTACATATTCTGCCTTCAGTGCTGAACCTAGGCCAGCAGCAGCCCCCAGTGGCCTTATCCACACATAACTTGAACTTTCTTTGCTGCTGCTGTCTAATGGGCAGATAGCATTTTCCATATTTGCTGTGCTATTGCAACCCTCTGCAAAACGCTTGATTTTTTTTCTTCCTAGAGGTAGAGTGTATTGTAAATCCAGCACCATGCTTTCCCCCAGACGAAGCCTGGAAGATGTGAGCAAATGAGAACATAACAGATGTGCTGGATTTGTAGGAGGTGTGCTCATTTTACAGTGTTTCCACCCTCTTTATTGGATTAATTTTAGGACCACTCTTTTCCTCACATCTAAGTACAGCAGAGGGTGACTAGAAAGTTGTGGATCTGACCAGCCGTTGAACACCAGCTGGTCAGCACAGGCTGAATGATGGGACAAGAAGAATATTCAAGTAAAAACTCAGTCAGTAACCACCTGGGGGAATTTTCTTCCTGAATTGCGTAAGAGAGCAAACCAAATTAGGAAGGTGGTGTCCCACTTCCTACTTCACTGGCCTTTGTCCACATTACATAAGTAGGCACATGCTTAGTTGTCCCTCTTCCCTCTCTGTGCGTTCATTCAAGTGATCGTTGATGTTCTGTCCCAGGATGTGTGCCCCTGTGATGGTGGAGCTGGAAGGAGAGACAGACCCCTTGCTGATAGCCATGAAGGAGCTCAAGTAAGTCCCAGACTTTGGTGGTGACCATATTGATTTCCATAAAGCCAGCGGTCCTCTCTTCATCCCAGCATTTAGAAACTTATCCCAAGACAAGCTTGTCTTGATAACAGTGAGTGCTATCATTCATTACCTTCCCCTTTTTCACCTCGGGACTTCTCCACAGCAGCTCTCTCCCATCCGAGTTGCTTATGCAAAGTACTGATGATTAGGAGTGCTCTGACCTCATTTACTTTGGAGTCCAAGTATTGCTTATTTCTGTGATGAAAATCCAAGGTCCTCATCTTTCTGGATAAGTTTAATTCCCTGAGTGGAATTGATTCAAAGCAGCTAACTGAACAGACCTGTGTTCAAGTGAAGTGCTGGCAAAAAATAAAATAAGGGTCAGGCTGGTGGTGTGGAGAACCTGTTAAGAATGTTATTTTCCTGCACCCTTGCACACTTGGCTTATTGTGCTTGTGGGAGGATACCTCCCCTGCTTACAGAAAGATAAAGAAATCCTTTCTGACTGTAGCAGAGGCAGCTTTTGGATGACCACTTAACAGACCTACCTTTTCACAGCAGAGCTCCTTGCTGGCCCACAGTGTGCCTGTGTGGTCAGTGACCTACACCACATGCAGCTATCCTTCAAGCAGAGCAGCTGGACACCGTTACTGATTAAATCCCTTTTCTTGAACTGAATTGTCCTGCTCCCCCAGTTTCAAGTGCATTCCAGTTGTTCTTGCAGATTTTGTATCTGTTACGTTTCCCTTTATCATTGCCAGAAGCTTCTTAAGTCATATTCCTGTCAGATCTCCAAGCTCTGAGTTGCTTCTGGTCACTGAGCATGAGCTCTAGAAAGTAAGTCAGGGTGTGACAAAGTATAGTGGCATCCTGTGCTGTGCCAAAATTCAGTTGTAATTCTGGGCCTGAGGGAGCTGCTTTGCTGCTAGAAAAACAATGGCCCTGAATGTGATCATTGAAGAAGCTGTATTACTTTTCAAGTCTGATATGGTTGGAACCTGATGCCCTGGTTAGATTCCAGACTGTCTGATTACATTCTGCTGACTTAAATCTACTTCCGTTAAGTTAAACTGTGTTCAGCATTTTCTTGCTTTCTGATTGGGAGCGCTGTTAGCAGATGCTGTACTCCATCCCAGCTGTGCTGGGTTTTGATACCTGAATAGTTCCTATTTCATGTATTCTTCTTAAAAGGTAACTGATGCTCTCAGGGTGCAAAATACTCTGTAAATACCAGTTTGGTGTGAAGGTTCTCAGAATTATGCCACTTCCATAGTGTCTCGTGGGGAAAAATCTTCCATCAAACAAAAGGTGGATTTGTTCAAGTCCCTTGATTATTTTTTCCCCCTATGTCTGTTAGATGCTTGGTGTTGCCTTATAGTGGGTTCAGATCACAGGGCTCAATTCCTGCAGTAGCAACAGAGGGCTGGCCTTCTGTAGGTCTTTGTTGTTTCCAGTCTAAGGGTACTGAGCACTTTGCACCTACAAGAGAGAGAGGTTGTTGGGACTTCCCTCTACTATGTAATACCAAATAACTGGTGCTACACAGATCTCTGTTTCACCTGATGCTCAGTGGCTTCAGTACGCTCACCTCAGTTCCCATTGCCTGCTGCAGCGGTATAGTGAAGGCTGTGGCATTTCTGTTCACCTCTCTGTCCTCCCTTCAGAGCACGCAAGATCCCCATAATCATCCGTCGTTACCTGCCAGATGGGAGCTATGAAGACTGGGGTGTGGATGAGTTAATTATCACAGACTGATCAGCTTCCAGCCATTGTTTGGTTCTTTCCTTCTTGAGAGATGTTTCTATTTTTGTTTATATTTGTGTAAATAAATTATAAACCTCCCCATTTTAAGTTAAATGTCGTTTGTTTTGTTTTTTTCCTCTCATCTTCTCTTTCATCTCACTCCTACATCCCCCAGACTTTCTTCTCTCTACCAGCTTGGTTGTTCTTTCTTTCAGTGTTGTGGGCTGTATTAGTAAGATTAGGGAGCCAAATGCTGTGCTTTTCTTGCAGCTTTTTTTCACCTGTGAAGGTCCTGCCTTTTAGCTCCGCTAAAGACTGCCCTAACTACTTCCTCCTCCTCCTCCTCCAGCATGGCTCCTTCCTGGTTATAGGATTGATAGCCAGTTAAACTCCTGCTGTACAAAAATGCTTTTGCAGGTATTTTGGCTTCAGAAAGACTCCAGCCCTCCACCCCATCCCTTCTTAAAACAGAAGTGCTGAGACACCTCCATTGCTTCCCCCTAGACAGTTGGGCCTTTGTGCCCTGAGCAGGTTGCTGTGGAAACCCCCAATTTCCTCTCTGGCTGTGGGGCTTCTCAGGAGTATCGTAGAGCAGCTCTCATCAAATCACCTATTGTTTCTCTGCTGCTGCTGCTTATCAGAAGTGGGGATCCCCTTTCAGTGGCACTGCCCCAGCCGGAAGCGCAGTTGCTACTTGCAGTCCCACCAGCTCAGCAGTTGTAGGTTGTTGCCACATTTGCTCCTTGTACAGCTGCTCGCTGACACACAGTGGAACTGATGGTCCTGGGTGTGTGGGTGCTCTCCAGCCATCTCCGTTGTACATGTTCTGGTGGTTCTTATGGTGGCACAATAGTAGTTAAATCCTAGAGTTCTTTTAATCTGTGACGTGATGAAAGATCAGCTGGTTTTCCCCTTCAGGTACCTGCACTCGGGCCTCTGATGTGCCGGAAGGTTACATGCTCAAGTCAATAGTTGGGTGGATGAATTACAACCTGCAGGGGCTTCTAGCCAGCCGCTACATAGTTTACCTAGTTTTCATTTCTTGATCTGTGTGCTCCAAGGTTCTTGCTCTGTATGAGGAAGATCTGAGCTCTTACACAGAATGCAGAGTCTTTCTCAATTATTTTATTAAAAACTGCGCTCAGAATGTTTGTTTTCTTTTTTTAAAGAGAAGAAGGGGGAAGGTGCACCTCACTTGTAGTTTCTGCATTATGTTAGTTTTTATGCTGATCCAGGAAGAATATTTCCAACTAGTTTGTGTTAAGGCTTGTGCTTATATATAAAGCATGCATTCTCCATGCTGTATGTGTGGTTAGTGCCTGCATGTGAGTATCCATGTCCCAAAGGCAGTTTACATCCACCTGCCTGGGAACTTGGCTCATATAACCAACCATGAATATCATTCTGTTACTGCTCCTTGTAAAAGCACCAGTCCATCCTTCCTGTGTTGGTGTGCACAGGAGAGGGTGGGTTTGGAGGTGATAATGCAAGAGCTGAATGGGTCCCTGGGCAAAATGACAGGTCAAAAGGAATGTGGAGATGCTTGCAGGTGTGGGAAGGGGGTTGATGGTGAGGGACACAAATGCTTCCTGGTGTAGGCCACCCTTACCAAGAAAAGGTTAATTTGCAGCACTGAGGCCTTCAGCCTTCTTCCCCCACCCTCCATGGAATCCTTTAATCACGTTGGTGCGGTGAAATTTCAGCCCTGAAATGGTGCCTTTGTGTAACCGTTTTGGCGTCAGCCATGGAGCTCGGGGGTCGTTTTCTTGTCCTTTTTTTTTTTTTTTTTTTTAAATGGCTTCTTTGTTCCCTCCCCTCCCCAGCCTTGCATCTGTATCAGATACGATTAAAGGGATAGGGAAGGATGCCGATTAAAGGGATAGGGAAGGATGCCGGGCCAGCTCCCGCTAGGCTGCAGGAGGAGCAGTTAACCCCTGTGTTACCAGCAGCATTCTCAGTCCTGTCTTAGTTGTGAGGACCCTCCTAGATGAGACAAGGCATCGTCTTCCACTAGAGAATGGTTCAGGCAGAGCCCACTCCCTTTCTTAATTGGCTTTTTGCAGAGCTGGAGAAGGGTACTTATGCGCAGTTAAGAACTTTCTTTTCCTGCTGTTCTGTTCATCCATACCATGTCCCTTCTGTCTCCCAACCCTATGATCAGCTCTCCTATCCCTAACTCCACCATGGCTTCTCTTCTTCCCCACACATGCTCGTGACCTGCTCAGCAGTGCAGTAGTTTCTGAACTCTTCCCACAGCCTGTAGTTTGGGATAGAGATTTCTCCTCCCCTCCAGTGAATGACCACAGTCCTATTTTGCACAGAGCTCTTTAGCTGGCATCATCATTGTTAGATCCATTAAGCCATTCTGCTGCTGATGTTCTTGGCCCTATACAGGACTTCATCCAAACAGTGCTATGAGTTTCAAAAAACCTTTGAACATGTTCCACAGTTCTTGGATGTCCTGCTTTCTCTACTCACCCATAAAGCATTTAGTGAACACACACTCACTGGATGGATCACATGTGTCAGCACTGAAACCCTTTGGAATCAATTTGTAATTGTTATGAAGAGTCCATGTGTTAATTGGGATCCTACCTTGCTACCATTGGCCTTGAGAGATGAGACCAATATCTGCTGTACATTTTCTTTCCAAATACATTCATTTAGCCTCCCAGGACCTGACTACACCCAGGATGTCTTCTTCCAACAAGTAAGAAAGTCTATACAACTATTGCTGAATATACTCCCTGTGTGTGTTTGTATTTACATTCTTGCTTGTTGAAGGCAAGATGCCAGGGGGTTGAGTTTCTACAGGGAGACTAATGGTTGCTTCCAAAATACACAAGTTTGTGTATGTGGAGAAGGTTTTTTTTGAAGGAATGTCATCTGCTACCTGGTGGTGAGGAACCAAGACAAGAAGCCCCATGCTTCTATTCTGGAGAGCATTAACAATCACACTAAGAAATTCTTGGGTGAAGCATGTACAAAACAGTGCTCCTCTTAACTGCATGTGCTGAAGCTTAGCTGGAGATCAGAAATCAGTGTTACTACATTTTGCACTGAAGAAATGACTGGAGCTGGGGTGTGAACAGAAGATGAGTTTCATCTGCCTCAAGGAGTCTGGTAATCCAGTCGGAGTTCTGCCTGTGGTTTTTTTTATGACAGGCAGAGAAAGGCTGTGCACAGGATCTGTGTGGTGTTGGTGTGACCCATCATACACTGACTGGGGGAAAAAACAAAGACCTGCAGGGAAGAGGTCAAAAAAACCCAGACACGTGAAAATGAAACTGTTAAGGTTATTATTCCATATGTTTAATGCAGAGTTAATGGTGCTAGGACAGCATAGAGATCAAGGAAAGGGGGGTGGGGGAGGAAGGTGCTACTTGCATAAATAAGGGGACAGGGCTGGAAGAGGTTACATGCGTACAAGGAGCAAACATTCTACGTGATCTTTTCAGACACCACAAGGATAAGTCATCCATAGCTAAGGGAGGCAGGAAGGGCATCTGGCAGTCATATCAGCAGAGGGATATAGCGGCACCGATCACAGTCCACGTTTGGTCGAAGTATTTTATCTTTCTAGACTGGAATATCCATTGGAAGGTCCCACAACATGTTTCTGCGATCAATTGCCAGGAGTCATCTTTTCCTGCAACAACTTTTGTGCCAGTTCACTCCCTGGCATGACAAACTGCCCCAGTCCTGGAAGTGATAAAGGAGAAGTAAGCAGACTGTCCTCAGGCATTGGGTTGAAAAAAGGAGGTTGATCTGACTGCAAGAGGTTGTCGCTTCCAGTTTGAAACCCAAAGAGGAAAACAAATTCCTTTGCACCTAAATAGGCTTCTTTTTTTTTTTTTTTTTTTTTACACTTATCCGAAATTGGGTCCATATGTACCTTGGTTAAAGCCGCAGGAGTATCTTTCCATCCTCAATGTAGATAGGAGGGAGGTGTTGACTGACTGGAAGACATGATGAACGGACGAGCAGGGATGCACACCCCATCAGCCTGAGTTTGGAGTGGGGTTTCAAAGAGAGTATTGGAATCAACTCGGGGTGTCAGCAGGTGCATAGTAGCTTTCTTGGTGCCTCTTCATTTCAGGCAGGCACAGACAGACATGGAAGAGGGAAGGACCAAGTTTGCTCAGAGGTTGTTTTGGGTACTGAAGAAATTAGAAAAGACTGAGATGCCAGAAATGCCAGACATAAGTGAACAATATAGAGTAACTGTAAGAAAGAAGGATTCACCCACAGCACCTTAATGATTCACTGGTTCTTCCCCACCTCTCCTGCACCTCCATACGTGAACAGGCATGCGCACACAGGCTGTGATATGAGTAACGCTTAAGACCAACAGTGCGGTTCCTGCGTCGTACGTGTTGTTCAGGCAAGCCTTAAAATTTCCACGTGGGAAAGACTGTGGGATTAAACAGAGACAGGATGAAGAGAAGAGGCGGGGAGAAAAGCTAGGATGCAGCTGTGGAAATCAGCAGGTAAGCAAGTGTAGGTTGGTCTTCCAACAGGGTTCAAGATTCATGCATGTGTGAATCTTAGGTGGGACTGCTGCATGATGCTGATAGCAAGGAAGCCGGCCATGCCATCCTCCCTACTGCTTCTCCCATAAAGTGTTCACCAAGGCTGAGCAATCACCCTTCACCCGCAGCAGGTGACAAAGTGCTGGCCATTGTGGCCTGTTGGAAACACTTGCTAACTCCCTGGAGCAGTTTGGGAAGGAGAAGGAAAGGATAGTCTCTCTCATCATACAGTCCAGGGTGTGCACAACGAAACCCACCACAGACCAGTCACTCCATGTCTAGAATCCTCCTCATCTAGAAAGCCAATAAGGTGTTGCAAGCCAGTCGTGTGGCCTGCATGAAATTGGTAAAGGGCAAAAGGACGAAAAACCTTCCTCTAGGCGGGTGAGCCAGCGATAGCCAGGGTCAAGAAAGGCACTTCTGTATGCTCAGTGGGTTCTGGTGGCTGCGTGGCACTGAGTGACCTTGGAGTTCGGAGGCTCTTCTGCCTGTGCTGATTCTTCGGAGCCTTTCCATCGCTGCTTCGGTCACTGTTCCCCATTCCCTACGGTCTGGAGAGAGTCGTGTACACGGGCTGTTCCCAATGTGTGGGACTATGGGACTGTGGCACAGAGGGTGCAGGGTCAGAGATGGCAGTGTAAAGGGGACGCTGGGAAGGTCCCATATAGGAAAAGGCAGAGTAGAGGCCAGAGGCTTGGGTGGAATGGCTGTAGTAGGGTCCCGAGGGCTGGTGGTCTGGGTAGTCAAACTGTGGCCTGGAGATGGAGGGGAAGGCCGAACCGTAATGGGGCAGACTCAGGGATGTGTAAGCTATCTGGGAGGTGGAGGGCTGGTCAGTGTAATGACCTCCAGGGGCAGACCCCTCCGTTTTCACCTGGGCCTTGGAGTCCACCACTGATGAGGTGGCAGTGGACAAGGAGACTCCATGCTGCTTGGAGATCCAGGCAGAGTGTCCGCTGGCTGCGGCCAGGGCGCTCCCGAGGCCGTAGCTGGCAGCTGCCGCGTAGCCCCCAACATGGCCTGGGTGGCCGGCGTGTCCGTTGGGCGGCAGGTATTGGTCAAATTCATTGACATCAAAGGTCTCCATGTTGGACATCACTTCATGGCTGATCTCCCCGATGTCCACATTGCCAAAGTCAATGTGTGGCTTTCCCCCTTCCCCCAGGGAACGCCCTTCTCGTTTGGAGTCGGCTTTGCCTGCCTGCAGCTCGGTCTTAGGGGTGGTAGGAGGTGTGGGGGGCCCGTGGCTCTGACCTGCAATGTGAAAAACATTTTGAGGAGGAAAGAGAGTGAAGAGATGAGTTACCACTTTATGCCTGGCTTTATACACAGCCCAGCTCTGCTCCTCCCAGTGTGACAGCAACTGTCTGGCTGGAGACTTCAGTGGAGGGGAGAAAGAAATAGCTAGCCAAAACCAAACCTTTTTATATCATCTTGTGGAAAAAGGGAAGAGTGCAGTGATACCTTGCTTGACAAGGAATGCAAGTGCCTGTCAAACTCAGGCACGTCCCTATACCACCGACTCCAGCAGAGTTTGTTGGGTCACGAGCAAGGTGTGAGCCACACCACTGAGGCTTTCACTGTGATGCCTTGTCTTTTTTGAGCCTCCAAGTTGGCTGCAACCTGTCAGTAGGTTCATGGAGACCTGGGACTCACCTGAGGAGTGTTCTGGATGACCATCCGACATGGGCGACCCTTCACCAGGATGCCTGTGGTCCAGGTGGGTGTTCTTGTAGTGGGCCTGGATGGCAGCAGCCCCGCCAGCCTCCCCCTCCACCTGACCTTCACCCTCGCCCTGTGTGGCCTTGCCATTTTTCCGCCGGCGGGGCTGGTACTTATAATCAGGATGGTCCTTCTTGTGCTGCATCCTCAGCCGCTCTGCCTCTTCAATAAAGGGCCGTTTGTCACTTTCATTCAACAGCCTGCAGAGGCCAAGGTGGCAAAGAAGAGAAGAGGGGAAGGAGAGGGGCAGGTACATCAGAAAAAAAATGCACCTGTACAGAACATTGTGGGACACAGGGTGTAAATCCATATGGCAGGGTGTTGCACCATTGAAGGCATTTCCCAGAACAACAAGGAGAGCTTGCAAGTGTTTCAGTGGAGACAGTGATGTTTTTGTCCTCCTTGCGAACTGTTAAGCCCTGACACTGGCACTGGTTGGTGTCAGTGCTGGGTCCCCCTTCTCCAGCTGCCTGGTGCTTCTCACCTCAGTAATTTCAACGCCCTTTCTTACATTGCCATGTAAAATAAGGCTGGACAAGCTGCTTTCAAAGGCTCTAGGCAAATTAAGGTCAATTGGGATCATCCTTCAGACTGAAGCAGTGTGACACAGCCTTGCTACCTGTAGTGCTGCCTCCTGCATGTCTCTTGCTCTTCCCCAGACTATTAATTCCAGTTTAACTTCCCACCCTTCCATAGGCTCTGCTCCAGGCTTGAGGCTCTACTGAGCACAAATGGCAGCAACTGGTGTTAGCTCCACAGTACCTATGTTGCTGCATGGAGCTTGCTGGGCCTTTATGCACCTTGCAAGATCCGAGAAGGGGATTAAATAAAATATCAAAGGGAGGGAAACCGTGTGTTCTGCTGTTTCTGGAGCTCCTGCTCATGTTAGACATGGATAATGCAAAAGGCTGAAGCACAAAGGATGAGACCTGCTTGAACTTAGCTGAGCAGTTGTAAAAAAATTAGCTGCTATGTTGCTACCCTTGTAGAAATAGATGAGCTTTGATCTCTGGATGAAAGGCACTGCAGAAATGTAAGCTCCTCCTCTGTATTCCTGCCAGATCATGGGCTGCTCTAGTTAAGATAGGCTTTCTGAGAAAGTGGTGTAGTGTGCGGGCAGGATGGCTCACAGCATTGCTCAAGCCTTTAGCAGTGTCTCAGCTGGAAGCACTTCAGTTTCATTTTATGATTTTTACCCTCAAATATTCTTGTGACTCAAGGTCATCCTGCTTCCAGCCAGAAACCAGTGCTCTCAGAAGGGACCAGTCTTCCCATGACTTGCAACTCCAAACAGCCATTAGAAATGGCAGGGCTCCCAAACGGCAAAAAATATTCCGTTTAGGAGATGTCCATGCCTTTTTCTCCCCAGCAAAAGAACTACCTGGGGATGGGGCTGTGTCAGCACCTCAGAACCCCTGAAGCCCTCAGCAATGAAATGCGACCAACTCTGTGAACCTATAGGCTCTGAGGAAGATACAAAGGCCTGAACAGGCCTGAAAAACTGAAGACAAAGAGGAGGCATGGCTCAAGGAGCACACAGATAATTCTGGTGGGGAATCATAGGAGTTGCCAGCAAGTAATGTGTTGGTTCCTAAGCATTCCCTTTCCCCCAGCTCTTTGTGCATCCCCTTGGCGGGCAGCCAGAAGGTGTATGGCATGGGCTGGAGCCCGTTACAGTGCTGACCTGGGCTCACTCCAGGCAGCCTGAGCAGGTCACGGCCGCACACCACATTCCTCCACTGCCTTAATCCTGGAGATTAAAGCAACTGACCCACCATGAATCCAACACCAGCTTTCCTGTCTCCCTCCCACCACCATACACCATGCTCACACATCCTGGAGGGCTCTAATCCCTCAGCCTGTGCCGCTCCAGACAGTCCTCCAAGGGGACTTCAGGGACATCATGTCCAAGCCTTGTAGTCATTGTGGACTGGAAGGTGACCTTGCCTTGGCAAAACCCTCATCTTTGCAGAATGCCTCATCTCCACGGGAGGTGGAGAATAGAGGCAAAACCTGCAGCCTTGCAACCTGGGACTCTTCACTACATGGCAGCCGTGCTCTGGTGTCCCTGCATTCCCAACTCAGGTGATGCTAAATCTAATAAGATGCTGTGGCTGGGAATGAAAGATTTCTTTCTGTGCGGGCACCTCTTGGAGCAAGAGGGCTGTAGGCTGCACAACCAGATTTGATCTGCAGAGCAGGCTGCATGGCAAGCTCAGAGCAGAGCCTCCTCCAATGGAGACCAAAGATCGGCCTGATGGATCCATCTTGTGGATGGGGTGAACCAGAGCCACTCAAGGCGATGCAGGAGTCAGATCCCTGCCCTCTGAGTTATGCCCAAGTGCCTCACCTCCTCTCCCCTTGACAGCAGCCCACGGGCAGTGCCACCAGCAGGACAGCAGTGAATCCACTCCCCATGGCTTAGTGTTCTCCTTTCCAAGGCTGCTTGCTCCCTCCTCCCTCCCTCTGGGATCAGAGCTCAAAATCGGCTTTAGCAAAGTGAAACTGGTGCAAGCAGGCAAAGGCCAGGAGATTTGGGGGGATTTGGATTTCACTTGCTTCCTGCCCTCCCCCTCCTGCCCCCCATGCTCCCCAGGCCATAATGCAAAGGAATCTTGCACGGGCAGAGAAGTTATGGATCACAGAGCAAAGCCCTTCATGGGGTTTAACCAAGCCCTCGCCACCCTCCCCAACACCGAATGCTCACCCTCCAAGCTGAGGGGACAGGGGCAAACATCTAGTGCCCCACTCTGGGAGGAGAAAGAAGAGCCAAAATCTTTCTGCCCACCTGTGGCAGCCCCCCCTCCAGCTGCCTGGCAGCGCACCGCGCTGCGTGCCAGTGGCTCGATGGCCAGAGGCCTGACCCTGGGACAGAACTCAGCTGCTGATGAGTCAGTGGAGTGATGGGGATGGTCACTGGGGCTGATGCAAGGCAACGGCTGGCTGGGAGCAAAAAGCAACTGGGTGGGCTTTCCTATACATGCACGGCACCAGATTTGGTGGGCATGACCCTATAGCCTGGGTGCTGCCACCCCCGTGCAAAGATCCCTCCATCGGGTCCCCTCGCTCCTCCCTACCGAGCCTTCCGCACCTTCTTCCCATGCCTTACTTGTTTCTGGCCCCGGAGGTGGTGCTGGCTGGCATTTTGGCTGAGAGTCATGCCGACATTTTCAGCAGCCAGCCTCCATTTGAAAGCCGCTCCTTGTCCCACCCCGGGAAAGAAAAGCAGCCAAGGCAAGATTTCACAACCGTCAAGCACAGAACCCCTCCCTTCTTCTTCTTTTTTAGTACATTCAGTTCATCGACTGCACCCCTCACACCCCCCAAGTGGGTACAGCCGGGGAGGTGGATAGGGCTGTAATCCCCCCGGCGCTGCACTTGGGGCCGGGTGGGTAGTGCAGCCATCAGGGCACGTCCTGCAGCCCTTCCCAGCGAGGGCTGGGGCCCGTGGCGGGCACAGCGGTGGCACGGAGCTGGAGCAAAGGCCAGGCTTAAAAAGAAAGCCTGGGCCATTGCAACCTGTTTTGCAGAGGCATGTGGGATGGCACTGGGGTTATCGCTCAGTCTGCTAGCTGCCTTTCAAGGTTTCCCAGCCTCTGCCATCCCCACCCAGTGCCGATCACTGGGGACGTGCTTGATTTAATGGTGGTCTGCAGGCAGTCTGCATGCTTACCAGCACTTGACTCTCTGCCTAGCATGCCCTTGCCCTTTACCTGGATAAGCTCAGAGCAGCCCACGTGGAAATATAAGCCATCCACGTTTTCCAAAGCTGTAGGGTTGGGGTGGCCACCTTGTAATGGCAGGGATATGTGAACAGCCAGGGCCCTTTGCAGGGACCCTTGTCAGATGTCCAAGACTAAGCCGTACAGAGCAAAACATGGCTGCTCTCAGTGGTACCGGTGCATAGGAGCTTTACCTTTGGGATAGCGTAGATGAAGGTGGTGGGAACCTCAGTGGATGAAGACCCAGCCGTACCATGACTAGAAGGTGAGGCTCAGGGCTACTATCCAGGTAACCTTTGGGCCACCACCCCTGGAATTTTGTGGGCTGATGTTTCTCCCCAGCCTCACAGAAAGACACATGCACGTGGTCCTACCCAGGCCAGACACTGACTGCACCCATAACCCAGCTTACTCTGCTGTATGGTCCCTGTAGGGATTGACATGGCCCAGAGAGCTGTGGCCTGCACTAGGGACACTCGGAGAGGAGACATGTTCAAGCAAAGCAGCCAGGTGGCAAACCCAGCAGCACGCAACAACCCTAGGCCTCATCCTGCAAGCTTCTACACCTGACCACGTGGTGCCCTAAGAAACAGCCAGGGACCTTGTCCATCGTCCAGTGGCAGCATCCCCCTGCTCTGAGTCCTATGCAGTCAGTGGCAGGAGCCATGCCCTGGGAACAGGGAGGCAGCGGGGTGTGTGAAAGCGGTCACAGGCCAGGGGCTGTGTCTCCCTGTGCTCTGAATGCACTATGTATGGAGGATTTCACTGCTCTGCTATATTTTCAGGGGAAATGCAGTGTCCAGAGGGAGGCTGTTGCTCTAAAATCTGGCAATATTTTGCAATAACCAAATGATACTTTGAAGTAAAACTTTGGGAACAAAAAAGGTGGGTTACCCCCCCCACATACACCTCTTCCAGCACAGCTTCACAGTCCAGAGGCTGGCAGCAGAGCCCCAGGTGGGAGGAAGTGCTGTGGTAAAGGAAGGGAAGGCAGTGGGGAACAAAGCGGGGAAGCGCATCAGATGAGGTATCTGCAGTTGCCCTGCCTTCAGCATTCCAAAGAAATCCCTTTCTTGGGCTTACACTAAACACTGACAGGTGGGGGTAAGCAGGCTGATGCAGCAAAGGGAGAAACTAATGGTCAAAGGCTCTGTTCCTTGTGAGCAAGGAGGTTTGAAGCCAGGAGGAGCCCGCTGCTGGAAAGGGTGTGTTTTACTTCTGCTTGGAAAAATGTCTCTTGGCCCACCCAAGGTTGAGGTCTTCCTCCACTAAATGCTGCCAGGCCAGGAGAGAGAAAAAGAGGGGCTGTTTGCCTGATGCTTGGTTTGTGTTGGTTAGTGCAAGGCGAGGCAGAGGATCCTGGGGACTTGTGGCAGAAGGTTGATGTGGTTATCAGCAGAGACCGTCAGATGGGAAAGAAGTGGCATGGCCAGCCTGACACACTTGGCTTGGGCACAACACCTCTCTGCACACCTATGGGCCAGCTGCAATCGATCAGGGCAGCCTGTGGGTCTGCTGGAGGAAGGAGGAGCTGGTTGGGGAGGGTATATAAAGGACCCAGGGATCTGCACAAATCCAAAATTATAATGGGCGCAAGAAACTGGTGGGGCCAGAGAAGGAGCGTTTGTATGCTGGCGAGAAGGGAGGGCATCTCTCTGGGTGCAAAGGGAGATGGGGCTGGTCTGAGCCAACATGTTGCAAGAGAGACTGCTAAGCTGGGACTGTTGCAGGTCTCTTCCTTTCTGCTAAGCCTCAGCCCTACTTTCTAGCAGGGTCTGTCCTTTCCATCTCACTGAAACTGCATGGCCTGCCAAAACTGGGACCATCCTGGGAAGGATGGGTGTGGGGCTCTGACCAGCTGCCTCCCTTCCCCTGACCTTCCTTCCTGGCCATAACTTGGTTTTCCACTTGCTCTCTGGCACTGTGTGGACAATAACCCCTGTGTCCTGTCCCAGCACTGGGACCCGAGTTCAAACAGGCTTGAGGTAGCCACCAGTGAGTTAAGTTGGATGGGACTCAGCCTGGCTCCTGCTAGTGCATAACTTGGCCCAAAAGAAAAGGTGAGCCAAGAAAACAAGATTTCTCCTGGCAGTCAGGCAGGAGAGGACCAGGACAAGGGTGTCCTGATCAGGAACAACAGGGGAAGTTAGTGGGAAACGTGTGGAAAGGGCTGCCACCCAGGATGGAGGTAAGCTCTGCTGAGGAAGCCTTCACTACATCAAACCACCACTCTTGCCCCAGTCACTGACTGTGCCTCCTGCAAGGGGGCTCCCCGCAGGGAAGGAATTCCCCTCAAGGGACACCCCTTCCATCCCGCTAAGTCTCCGTCCTTCCATGTGACCGCACAGTCCTCTCCAGGACACTTCCAGACCTCAGCCCTTGTGTTCCCTCTCCGCCCGTCTGCTCTTACCTCCAGAGCTTCCCCAAGGTCTTACTGAGCTCAGCATTGTGGAGGTGTGGGTACTGGTCAGCCAGTTTCCTCCGGGCAGCCTGTGCCCAGACCATGAAGGCATTCATGGGTCGCTTGACATGGGGTTTGCTCTTGTTACTTCCATTGACCCGGACAGGCATGGGTACCAGCGTCCAGTCATAGCCGCTCAGCACCTGGCTGACAGCCTCGCGGATGCACACCGGGAACTTGTCGTCGTCTGCCTCCGAGTCTTGCTGTTCCTTCTTGACCTTCCCCATCTCCCCATTCCCGGAGCTGGTGAGGTGCGGGGAGTTGTCCGCCACCATGGAGGGTCCTGGCGAGAGGCAGTGGTGGTCTTCAGAGCCCACTGGGCTCATCTCCACTTCCGAAAGGTCTTGGTCATCAGCCATTGTTACTCTCGAGCCCTTTTTCTCTTCCTTCTTGGTGTCCTTCTTCTCACTGGGGAGGGGAGGGAGGAAGACAAAAACAAAGGAAAGAAAGGAAAGAGGGGGAAAGAGAGAAAAGGAGACGCAACCACCAAATCTGAAGGGGGCTCCAAGGTCTCTGAAGAGCTGACCACGAGACAGGGGCCGCTCAATAAAAGCGCAAGCAAAGCAATAGCCATGCACACCACAAAACCCGTGATCCGTGGGGGTGGGGATGGGTCGGGGCCCCTGATTAATTGGGATATTTCTCCTTATCTCTGCAATCGTCTGGAGATGACATGTGCAGAGGGGCCTGCGGCAAGAGGGATAAGGGGGGTTGGGGACCTGAAAGGCGAGAGGCATGGACTGTCCTGTCTGGGCGCAGATCCCCACAGGGAGCGGGATGGAGAGGATGGCCGCAAAACTTGTGTGGGGAAGCGCCCCTCTCTTTCGAAGATGTGTGGTGAAATGCCAGCGCGGTGCCCAGGGGCAGGCGTGGGAGGGGGAGCACTGGCACCATATCGATAAATCAGAAGGGACCTATATTCCAGCTACTGGGGAAGCTGAGCGAGCACCGCTGGGCGGGGACCGAGCCTGGGCCCCGGTTTCGCACCTGGAGACCCTGATCCCAGCTGTTAGGAAGTGCCTCTGCAGGGACACCCCATCCCTCACCCTCCTCTCGTAGCTCATAAAGCAAATATTTAAAATACATCTACACACGCACACCTATTTATGTGTCTGTATGCATATACATATTCACATTCAGATATATATATAGATAGATACAAACAGAAACCAAGTTTAACTTTGAGAGAAGCCAAGGCTTTGGGCTGCCTGCGCCACGCACTCCTCCTCTCTCCTTCTGTCTGCAGTCATCTCTACAAGCCCCTGCTGCCGTGCAGCAGTTCCCCCCTTGGAGAAAGAAGCACTCTAAAAATAACGGCCTTGCCATCCCCCCCATCCAGCAATAAAAAAAGGAAGAAAGAAATAAAAACAAAAAAAGTGATAGAAAAGTATGCCTCTGGCTTAGCTGAAAGAGAGCCAGTGCAAAGCAAGGGCTGCTATCCCTCCAGTTTCAGAGGACCACACGGATGCTCACAGGGGTAATTAAGAAAAGTAAAAGAAAGTAGAGGGAAAAGCATGAGCAAATGTGTGCGCGTGTGTGAGCGAGCTTAGGTAGGAAAACTTACGTTGCTGGCCAGTGTGCCGGGCAGATCCTGTGAGGGCTGTGATTTGTATCCCAGTAGCCCCCCGTTCCCCCTGCCAGCCCCAGCGGCGTCAGGGCGTGCGGTGCGGTGCGGGGAGGCTCTCAGGCGAGTGCCATTCCTAGAGGGAGGCTTGGTTTTTACTAATACCCCGGCTGGATGTCTCTAGCTGGCTTTGCTGCTTAGCACCGGGGGAGGGAAGGGCGGAAGGTGGAGCCAAGCACTCCTCGGAGCCAGAATACGGCCGGTCAGGGACAGCGGGGAGGGGACGCAGGCAGCCCCCCACCCCACCTCAGCTGCCGGCACGTTCCCCGCTTTCCCCTGGTGCCAGCTTCTTCACAAGAGCTGCCAGCTGTGGGCTGCTCTTGGCGGCATGGCCACCCCAGAGACGGTGCTGGAGGAATCACCCCCAGTGGGGTTGTGGTGGTGGGGTGCTGGAAGGGGTCTGGGATGGTTTGGGGAGATGGGTGTGCACCCCAGGACTGGGATCCCCCTCCTTCCCCCTGTTAGCACGGTTGCTTCTGTGGGGTCTGGTGCCCCCCATGTGCCAAATAAGTCCTGGTCCCCACCCCAGAGTGTCATGGGGACCCTGCCGTGCTGCAACAAGTTGGCCCGGGACCCCAGGGTCAAGACGCTGGCCAAAAGGGCATCCTCCTTCAGACCTGAGTCTGTGGGGTGGGAAAGGGGATGCAGGAGGTCACAGGTGTCCCGAGGATGGAGAACATCAGGTCCAGGGAAAATACCATGCTGCTGGACAGTGGATACCAGTTTGAACCTTCTTAGGACTTTTGCACCCTAGGAATGGGCTTGTCACAACATGTTCCTCTCTGTGTGGTCTTGCCAAGGCAAGCAGGCTCTGCTTCCTCCAACATGCTGAATTGCTCCTGAAGGCAAATGTGGGGTCTTTCACAAGGAAAGGGAGGTCTCCTGATGAGAAGGACTCACTCAACCTCATTCTTGCTGCTCACGCACCAGGACACATAGAGGATCTCAGCACCCAATGGGTTACCACGTTCTCCATCTCACCTTCCATTTTTTGGCTCGATTTCCATCCCAGATGCCTCGGATAGTTGGCTGCTTCTGTTTCCTTTGTCACCAGGGCTGGTATAGACCAACAGCAACCCTGTAACTGTGAGAGGTCATCCACAAAAAATCTGATGATCCTCCTAGGTCCTCCTGAGTTAGCAATGAGAAAAACGTAGCTCCTGCCCCAGCTGCTTGCTGGTCAGCCAACCTGAAGACACTTCAATGCTAAGTCAGTAAATAGAAAGAGATGAATGGATGTGAGCCAGGGCACCAGCTTCAAGGAATTTCAAGAACATTTTCAACTCCTGTAGCACTCGTCAGAAACCCTGCTGGAAAGACCCAGCAAAAATGCTGGGTGGCACCACATGAAGCATAAGTCCCGAGGATGGTGCTGAGCACCTGAGGAAAAGCCCTCAGAGCAAACCTGTGGGGCTGGCCACTGCCCTTGCAGACCTGGCTGACAGCACAGGGCTATTTCCCTGCACATCTGCCATTGCCTTGAGTAAGTAAAGCTCTAAAATCATAGCGTGGCTGCAGGGAAAACCTTCGCTAGAGCCCAGTGAGAAGTCTTCACTGAACAGAGCTGGGCGGGGAAACGGCTGCATGCCATTGGCATCAAGTGGGCAGAGGTGCTTAAAGGTGCCTCTTGCATCCCTCAAAAAAAAAAAATCTCAAGGGATCACCTCCTACCTTTCTTCTTTTCGGCACTACCTACTCCAGAAGAAAGACGGGCTCAGATACTCTTCTCCATATGATGCCTTTTCCCCTTTGGAAGAGAGGAATTTGTATGCTGAGTAACCCAAAGGAGAACCTAGCAAAACAGCACTGAGGCCCTGCTTCCTTGACCAAAGTAGGGTCTGGTGAACCTCAAGTCTTGCAGTATAGGATGAATTCTCTCACCAAGACAGACTGTGGTTGTGGGTGTCATGAGAAGGGGTCCCATGACACAGGCAGAGGCAGTTTGGCAGTTCACCCTCTGTCTGGCAGACAGATAACCAGCAAAACCAAACAGGGCGAGGTCACTTTGTGCAAAGTTGTCTGTGGCCCACTGGATGCAGAGGCAATGGTGCTGCAGAGTTCATGGCATCTTCCCCCCGCCAGCAAGGCTCACCCTCTCGGGTCCAGAGACCCTGCATATGAGGTGTGTGAGAACTGGAAGGACGGGAGGGTTGGTCTCCTGTCCCACAGGGAGATAGCCACTGCTGAGAAACACTGCCCTGCTTGGTCCCCTGACTGCAGCCAACTTCCAACCTAGGGCAGAAAACTGCCAGAAAAGGGTGTTTATTTGCCCTCCCTTTAGGTGGTGGGTTCCTGTGGACCCCCTGGGAAAGTGGCAATGGGGCAGGGACTTCTCATTTCCCTCCAGAGTGGGTGTACAGGGTGCTGGGCACCAAGTGGTAGGGAGCGAGAGGCCAGGGATCCTCCTAGCACTTTGTTGGAGATCCCCAAGCAGGAGCCCCGCAGGGCACTGAGAGGAGCTTCAGAGCCCGCGCAGCTCATACCCCAAATGCAGCAGCCTCTTGGCAAGCTCTGTGGGGAGAACAAGATGGTGCTTGATCCCAGCAAGACCGTGAGTGGTGAGGCTCACGTCTTCCTGCGTGCCCATGGAGTCTGGGTGAGCAGAAGAGCACCTGACCCACCACTCCCAACTGGGGCAAGAAAGAGATCAGACCTGGAGGGGATTTCAGTAACCCACAGGGGTCTGTACTGGTGTTTGTCCCCCTGCTCACCATCCCTGTCCGGGGCTGCTGCCACCTGCCAGACAAAAGCCATGTCCCATTTGTGTCTTGTTGGAAGAGCTGTGGGTGCCTCAACTGCAGACAGGGACATCCTCAAAGGACCATGTACCAGCCATACAGTCTTTGCAAACTGCAGTCTCTGTGTCTCCTCACATTTAAATGGCAGGGAAAGGTTTTTTCCCTTCATTCTGCCTTTCTCCACTTCTTGCTTTTTTGTCTCCTTTGGTTCTGCCTCGTCTTTATGAACTCATTTTCCCTGTAGTGCCTTTTTCCCTGTTTGCAGCCTACCTCTCACAGCACTGACTGCTCGTATATTGTTTTCCAAGTCTATCTATCATCTTTTGTGCTACAAAGAGGTGGATGCAGGAGAGCGAGCTGTGGAAAATGCACCTCTACAGCAGCAGGAAGAGGTGTGACGCTTTCTCTTCAGTTGAGATGATAAGATGGGCAGAGGGGAAGGAGAGGAGACCATCCCTGTTTCAGGAATCACTGAAGTGGCATGTCTTTTCCTCCAGCATCCCCTGGGAACCCTTTTTAGACACAAGGACCCCGCAAGAGCTTGCCACAACAGCTAACATTGCAGAAGTGGTCTTTCTAGATGCCAGTCTTCCTAATGCCTAGTCCCTAGGGAAATGCTCATATAGCAGGTTTCCACCCCTTCTTTTCAGCATATATTTCTATGGATGAGGTGCTCCAGATCCATAAAAGGGGACAGTCCTTTGTGGATGAAGGATCTACCAGTGAAGGTGGTTCATGAGGCAGAGACGCTGCTAAGCCACAAATTTGCTGTGACGCATCCGTGAAATTCTTTCTTTGGGCCTCAGTCCCCAATATGCAAAGGTGGAAGGATGCCACTTCTCCATCATAAAGCCATGTCAGGATGGCAAGGGTAAAACTGGGTGCAAAGTGGAGATGTCCCATCATGCTAGATGCCCCTGCATCTGCACCGCTCCCAAGGATGACGAGAAAGGCACCCTGCTCTGGCCTGGGCACTCGGTGAGCAAGGTGCATCATCACAGGGGCAGGCAGGGGCACCTGCTCAGTAGAGTTTCAACAAGTGGACCATGTTGATGAGACACATCCACTACCAAGGTGGGATCATTGACATTGCTGGGGAGGGATTTTGCTAGATGATACCCATGCCCTGCACCCATGGCAAGGGAGGAGTAAGAGGGGAGAGCCCCTCTGCAGCAGAGGAGCAACAGCATCCCCATCGCAAAAGCCAGGGCCAGTTTTTGTCCCCTGCCCAGCTCAGGGACACAGCACTGGTATTGTCCCAGGACTGCCTGGGAAAATGGGAGGGGTTCCCCGTGAAATCTTTCCATACAGTAAAACGGCGTCAGAGCTGGGGAGTGAGGGGGGAACGACACAGACATTCAAAAAAATACACACACACACACACACCCCAGCCAAACAATACCCGCAGTGTGCTGAGGGAAAGGGAGACCCATGAATTGGGAGTTTGATAAGGATTTTCTCCCGCGCGCCCGCTCTCTCAACAGCCCCTTCAGTTTTCCCAACTCCCCCCCCCTCCTTCCCTTGCCGGCTTTCTTGTTTGGGCCTTAAACAGTGTGCTGTCTTTGTTCAGGATACAGGTGAACGACAATCATGTGATTAACACACACTCACACACACACACACACACACGCACGCACATAAAAAGCTTTTTAAAAGCGTCCAGCTTGCTCCAGACCCAAAGACGGGAGAGGAAACCCGGGCTAGGAGGAGCTGAGGCAGCAGCGGTGGCTGGGATGGGGATGGCCGCTGGGATGGACGTCTCTCTGCAAAATCCCTTTCCCATGGAGGTGGGCACGTGAGACAATTAGGGGCAGGAGGGGGGGGGCAAGGTTTGGGATTTGGGTATGGGAGGGGGTCCTGCCCCTGCTGCCGCCTTGCCCACGCAGGACAGGCTGGTGTGGGTTTGCACTGGCTGTGTCCCCCTGTGATGCTGTGGGAAGGACAGGGGGTGACCATCCCAACATTGTGCTGGGGAGGGGGATGCAGAACTCTCCCCTTCTCTCCCTGCTGGGGATGGGTACCAGGTCTCCCACGCCAAAGCCAAGCCCAGCTCCCACGTGGGATTTGCATCTTTGCCAGCATGAGGCTTGCTGGTCCCGCCATGGCTAGAAGGGAGGGCTCGGTGAGCAAGAGGAGGGTGGCAGCCCTCCTGCTGGAAAAGGGGAATGTCTCCCCGCCCAAATCTGAATGGATTTGCTCATTCCCCTGGTAGACCAGGAAGGAGACAGAGAAAGGGAGAGGACCAGGAAACTCAGGTGGTTGTGGGAAGGTTGTGGATGGCAGGAACAGTTGACCCATGCTGGAAGTCCTGCTGCCCCAGCCAGAAATAATATATCCAATATCCTCAGTGAGAACTGCATGGCCCCTTTGGTGTGGAGATGCCATGGGACCCTCTCACACCTCATCACCATGACCATAAAATAGCTGGGAAGCTGGCTACTCAATCCTGTGGGGGAAGTGGAGGGTAGTGAGGGCGTGACCAGGTGACCTTATGAACCATCCACAGAGGAAGTCATGAAAGAACTAGAAAAAATAGCAAGGTTTCAAACAGTTACTCTTTTTATTTGAAGTTTGGTTGAGTGTGATGCTCCAAGGAAAAGCAGGGAGGAGCAAAGGGAGAGGCCACCAAACACTTGGAATATCTATGGGTCTGCAGCTAGTCTCACTCGTGAGACATCATGGGACATGACTGATGGCAGCCTGGGAGAGATCAGGACCAGGCCATACCCTTTGCTGGAGCACCCAAGCCCAGCTCTGTCTCCACCACTTCCTCATGCCCTTCTCTCCAAATTCCTCCCTGATCTGATGTCACAACCACCCTCCGAGGCTCCCAGCATGCAGGTCATTTTCAAGGCCTTTCCGTGAACAGAAGCAGCACAGTGTCCCCAGAGCCTACGTTTGTGTCACCCTCCACGATTCTGCGATGGCTGTGATCTCCAAAGAACTCTTCCATTTGCCTTGTGCCATAGGCATCCTAACAGGGAGCCGGGCACAGGAAGCACTGCTGGCCTCTGGTCTTCATCACCCCTTGCCAGTTTTGGCTGAAGCTCCCAATATTGGTCCTAGACCTTCCCAGACGCTTCTTTGCTTCCAGTCATGGGCATTGGCGAGCTGGCTGCCCGCAAGGCAGCCTGAGGAGAGATAAAGTGGTGTGGGTCACTCGGCAAAAGCAAAGACCTGCCTGCAGCCCTGCCTGGGTTTTGGCAGCACCACATCACATCCATGTGGTTACAGGACAGTTAGCTGCAGGGGGTGTGCGGTGAAACAAAAGGCAGGCAATGCCTGGAGTTGTTTACTACCCGAGTTGTTTGTCAATCCAGTGCCCTGCACAGGGCAGCAAAAGAAAGGTTGCAGCAGCTGCCCTGCTCTGGGGTTATCATTCCCCATGGGTGACACAGCATGGGTGATGCTGATCAGCATGCAGCACTGCAGTCCCATCACCCCAGGATGGGATGGGAGTCTTGGGAAGCTTTTTGGGGACTGGGTCTGGGATGTGGTTGCAGAGTCCCACGTGGCTCTGGAGCAGGAGAAACCCCGTTCCCTCTGCAAGGCACACCAAGGGCTGCTGCAGGTGCAGGGAACCACACTGCTGCTGCCACTGGCATGCATGCCTTGATGTGGCCGAGCAGGAGGCTGCTCAGCAGCATTTTTTGCTCTAAAACAGTGGATTATGGCACCAGCTGATTTACAGAGGAGGTGTAGGGAAAACCTTATGGAACGGAGAGAGGAGAAGCACCCCTGAGCACTGAAAGACTCCAAACAACTCCTGGCCCATCGTCTTGGTCAGCTCATTGTTTCATGGGTGCACAAGGACTCGTGATGGCAAAACAGGACAATATTCCTGCATTACTTGGGTCTGGGAAGATCAAAGAGGAATGGGGTAAGCCTGTCTGTCTGCTACCTGCTCTGATGAGTGGCAAGGAGCCTCCCTGGCTGTTAACCCCCTCATCTCCTGCTGGAAAGGCCAGGTGTACCTCCAAAAAGTGAACCCCAAAAAGCAAGCGCTGAAGGGGTGGGGAGCTGGAGGAGAAGTGGACAGGGTTTGCCTTTTCTCAGATGGAGTCTGGCATATCCAGTGTGATGTGATGGAGGGAGCTGGGTGCTCTCAGTCTGCACGACAGAGAGATGCCGAGAGGGGAGAAAAGGGGAATTGTACAAGATTGTGCAGAACAACGAGAAAAGGGGACCCTCCCAACAGGACCTGTGGTTGTAGTAGTGCTGAGTGACCGCAGTGGGCTTGTTCAGCGGTGACCAAGGTGGCTCCGGGGTGATCTTCACTTCTGCCTGTCTTCTGGCTGCAGGGAGGCTCCTGGGGAGCCGGGGGAAGGGTTAAGTCAGGAAGGCTTCAGCCTGCTGCCTTGGCCCCTGTAATTCCTCCAGAGAGTAGGACTGGGAGAACAAGGAGCCCTTTCTGTTCACAGGAATTAATAGCAAAGAGTCATCTGGGGTGTCATTCAAGCCCTGATCAGCTCCCGGAGGAATGTGAGGGAGAGTGAGCGAGCGAGGGAGCACAGCCCAAGGCTGAGGCACCAAAGCCAGGGCAGGAGCCGCTGGGCTGGTAACTAGTGTTACCAGCTGGCATTTGGGCAGGGGACTGTCTTCCCCTTCACCCCAACCTCCATGTCCCCTCTGCCCTGTGCAGGGGCTCACCGTGACACCCGTACTCAAAGGTCCCTTATTACCCACTGCTTCGTTGCAGGGGGAAGATGTCCCAACCTGTCAACACCACAGCTTCCCCTCTGCTGAGCTGGGAGGGATGGGCCAGGCAGACAGGAGCCAGCACAACCCCACTGCCCTCATGGTGGACATGAACCCCAGCAGACATCCCCTCTCCAGGGCTTCCCCATTGCCCCCAGCCTGTGATGGCCTTGGGGTTTGTCCTCCCAAGCCAGCTTGCCCATGGAGAGGGGAGCCCTAGGGAGCTCTAGGGAGCTCTAGGGAGCCCTCAAGCATGGCCTGGGACATGGGGTGGTAGCTCAGTGGACCACAAAATTCACTGCTGACCCCTTTGCCACTGCATCATTTTGCCCAAACTGACTTGGTCACTGCAATTTTGGAAGAAAAAGATCAGGCCAGTGAGTTATGTCACTAGTGTTTCACAGTGTTGCTTCACAGCTGCACAGGAAGGCTTGAAAGTGCTGCATGGTGACACTGCAGCATTGCCTGTAATGGCGATCAGCTCTGGTGAGACAAGTAGATATTTTGGCCATATGTCTACTAGCATGAGAAGGAGACCTTGGAGTGGTCCACCCTGTTCCATGGCTCCCTGCTTCCTCTCTGCCCAGCTGCAACATGGACTGCCCACGTGACCATGCCTGGTAGCACAAGGTGACCCAAGGCTCTCGTGATGCAACGTAGTCAACCCTACCATACAGAGACGATGGGGTCCTCAGGGCAACCCTTTGGGTCAGCATGGCCACAGCATGGACCACGATCCGGTCTGGCAGTGAATGCAGGTCAGGCAGACGGTGACCTGCATGAAAAGTGACCAGAGCTGCGCTGGAGTGCAGGAGTTGCTTTTGCTGGCCGAAATGCACCTCACCAAAGCTTCCCCTCCTCCCCACACACATCAGGTCAGTGCAAAACCAGGCAGCTTAAGCACTAATTCTGCATCTCAGCATCCTCTAAGAGATGCACAGTGCTGCTAGGATGGACTCCTCCGCCCCCTCCCCGCTCCTTGTACCACCACCACAATGAGTATGCCTTGTCATAGAGGGGTTAATAAATGATGCAAGAAAGGAGCCCTTTAATGCACGATGACCTTTGGCCTTTCATAAATCACAGTGTTGGGCTGCAAGTGCGCAGGGGGCGTGAGGCAGTGGGGGGAGAGTATGGGAGGGGGTCCATGCAGCTGCGCCACGGAGTTGACATTGTTCCCACCATCACTAAAGTGCAACAAATCCCTCTATTGTGTTCCTGGTTTATCTGGTTCCTCTTGTTTATTAGCAGAGGTTGTTTGGCGCTGGCTCCAGCCCTGGGCGGGTGGAAAGAGTGTTGGCACGCACCAGAGGAGGGGAGGGAGTGAGTGGGGGGGATCGGGACGGGAGGACGAGAGCAGTTCATCAATGGCTGTATTGTCCCATCTTTTTTGTTGCTCCTGTAATGATATGTTCGAAAAAAGGGGATTAAATTAAAAAAAAAAAAAAAAAGGCAGAGAGGGAGAGAAAGACAAACGGCACAGAAGGACTTGGTAAGAATGGCCAGTCTGGGCCCACAGCGGATGCTGTTGCAGCTGGGGAGGATGGGTCGGGATGGAGCTGCGACGGGGCTGCTCTGTGCCTTTATGCTGCTTATTCAGGTTGGGAGTTGTGAGCCCCAGTGGCTTGGGCTGGCCCTTCCCGTGCCAACTCTATTCATGGCCAGAGGGGACCACGTGCGCACAGCAGAGAGGATGGGGCGGAGGGAGCAAGGGGCTGGAGCCAGCGGGGAAGGGGGGGGAAGGCTATTCTTCATGTCCCTCGAGGCTGAACCTGCGTTTGTACAGAAGAGGCAGCTGGGGGGTACAGCATCTTCTCAAAGCACTAGCAGTGTCCTTCATCCTGCTTGGTCATCATCCCCCAACCTGCCCACCCATTAGGAGAAGCACCAGGGCCCCTTCACAAATTAGAGATTTTCTTGCGCCCAGACCTTGCTTGCGCTTGCATTTTTTCCCCTGCAGCTGCCTATGGACACATCCCCATGGAGAGTTCCACTGGTTTTCATAGGGATCAGTGGGACAGTGCTGGAAGATGATGGTACTTTGGTCACCTCTTTGCCTAAAGATAGATGACAGCGCAGGTAAAACTGCCACAGCAACAGGAGCTTTGCTCGTCATTGCTCTGCTTGTTGCTACCCATGGAGCTGAACAGATGCAAGCATCCCTAAGAGGTGCACATCCCACCATAAATAGCCTTACTGAGATCAGAGTGAAGTTTGTTGAGATGAGAGTGAAATTCTGTCTGGGATGCTCAAGGGCATTTTCCAGTTCATCTCAGGCCACTACCTGGCCAGTTTTATCCCAGCCACACTGTCTGTTTCTGCTCCAGTGTCTCCATCACCTCAGAGGTGTTGTGTAGGGGCACATTGATCTGGATGTGCACAGGAGCTCTGCTGTGATTTTTTTTGTTTTTTTCAAATGGCATAAGTCAGAGACCGAATCATTCTGCTGAACTTGAAATAGCAGGTTTTATTTTGTGTTGTTAGACTCTCGTGTCTGACCTCTCATATTTCAACCCAGGTCAAGTTTTAAATGCAAAAAGCTGGTTTGAAATGAAATGTCAGAAATTCCCTTTGAAAATGTCCATTCGCAACATTCTGGCACTTAGAAAACGTAACAGTTTAGGAACATTGTCCTGAAATGAAATGTTTTGATATTTTAAAAATCACACGCACACACTCACTTTCCAGCCAAAATTACTTGTTGAACTAGGTTTAGATCTGCAGCTGGTTTCATTCCCCTGAAGTCCCATTTCTTGGCAAATTATTGACCAATAAATGCTTCCCCGATATCAGTCATTCCCACCCTTAGGTGATGCCACATCCTTTCCATCCCTGGGAGGTCTCAGTGTCTCCACAGACTGCTGGATTGTGCTTGGATTCTTTGTTTCCCCAAGTCCCACCTTGCCTCAAGTGATCTCAGGACCCCCAGCAGCCCCAGCAGGCCTGCCATCAATCTGTGCCACCCACCCTCTGAAGGTCAAGCATGAAGCCCAGCGCTGGCACTTAAAAGCTAGAGGTTTAAACTCATGTAACGTGGTCACATGTCTTTGTGTGGTTGCTGCTCAGGGTGTTTCTAAAGGGACATATGAGGAGCTGGGTCGCGGGGCTGTGAAGGTCTGAAGCTGTACAAGTGGAGGGGAGGAAAGGAGGGGATGGGATGGAGGGACCTCTTTTCAACAGAAGTGGCAAATGAAGTGCGTCAAAGCTGAGAAACATTGCTGACTTAATTAAAGCTAACATTTTTGTACCCTCTTCTCCCATGTAAATATAAAATGAGAGTGAGCCATCCCACTGGCCACATAGAGATGAGTCAGGTAGCGACAAAAGGATTATACAGCTGTCAACAGCTTCCCCCAGCCCCTGATTTCAAGAGTGGTTCAGTTCCCCACCTCCCCCTCTGCCCATCACACTCTTTCTCCAGCACAAGTCTGATCAGCTTCTCCACTATAGGAAATTCTCAAAGCTAATTCTGGCTTACCTGTCAGCTACTGCTTCACAGCCAGTAGGTACCTCCATACCCAGTGTCATCCAAAGCATCTTCATGTAAACTCTGAAAAGAAAGAATGAGTAATTCCCACCAGCAGTCAGTATCACAACTTGTTCAGATAAACATCATAGAATCACAGAATCATACAATGGTTTGGGTTGGAAGGGACCTTGGAGATCAGCTAGTTCCAGCCCCCCCGCCATGGGCAGGGACACCTTCCACTAGCCCAGGTTGCTCAGAGCCCCATCCAGCCTGGCCTTGGACACTGCCAGGGATGGGGCATCCACAGCTTTTCTGGGCAACCTGCTCCAGTGCCACACCACCCAAGTCCACCTGTCCTTCCCTTCCTCTAGTCCAGTGAGAGGGGATTCATGGGACTTCTGGATTACAAACCTGAAGAGTTATAGGGTTTTCCTTGGAAAATCTGGTCACACAGTGAGTTTAGCAGCAACCTGGAAACAGAGTACAGTTTGCCTGTGCCAACTTGAACCAGCAGCAACACCAATCCTACACCTGAGCCAGTCAGTCACAGAAATGTATCAAAGCCAAATCGCCTTCTGAGACATTCACATCTCTCTTTTTCTCATGGGCAGTCTAAGCTTTGTCTAATCTAAGGCTACCTACCAATCTCATCAGCTCTTATAGCAGATGGCACTGGTGGCTTTGAAGGAGATGGTCTTGTCTGCCCAGACTAGGTCACGTCATGTCACAGAAAGGACAGAGCACTGGGACCTGGATTTATAGCAGACAAGTGCACCCCTGAGTGTCCTCAAAGGCCAAGTCGAGCCTGAGATAATTCCCCTGAGAGCAGCATCTGGATCACACCATAGATGTCCCCAAGAGCATTCAGTGTGTGGTAATGAGGACCGACCAGGCTGCCTCAAGGCTGTGCCTGCAAAGTCATTATCCACATCAGCAGAAAATGGAAGAGAAAATAAATACTCACCACGCACACAAAAGAGGATATGCTACTCCAGACAGTGTGGGGAGACACACCTTGGACACTGAGGTCTCAGCTGTGCTCATGGTGAGCCTGACTCTGCTTTCAGTGGCATGCCTTGGAGCAGGGACAGGACTGTGGCACTCACCATGAACATCACAGTCTGAGCAGCTGTCAAGAAAAACCATTAGGTTTTGCTTTCTGAACCCCAGGGAAGTTCAAGGAACCATTTACCTGCCAGAAGTGGTCTGGGAGTTTTTACATGGCTATCAGCATTGGGCTGGAAATTCATAACAAGCCCAGATCAAGTTCCTAATCAAGAGGGATGTCTGGGATATTTTAAATGCAAGTGTCACCTCTTGGGAACAGCACAGGCCCTGCAGCTCCACAGAGTCACACCCTGCACATTTTGCTCTGAAGTGGGAGAGGAGTCACAGCCCATCGGCCCCTGGGACGTGCAACACAGTGACTAGAGGAGCATGGCACTGCTTGCTGAACATCCCGGCCCAGATGGCACAGCTGAACCTGCCGGGCAGCAGGATTCCCCAGCACCGCCGGCTGCACCAGTGCCTGCTCCTGTGCTGTCTGAAGCACAGCTGTCTCATGTCCCCTCTTCTCCCTACCCCCCAGGAGACCACAGAGCATCCATGGTTCCCTGGCCACCAACGTGGCCCCTCTGTCAGGGGTCCCCTCGATCGCTGGTCAGCTCTGTTTGAATTGAGACAAGAATTTCTCCCTCATTCACACAGTCATCTTGCCTTCCCCCTCCAAGCCATCAAAATCCTCTTTCCCTGCCTCCCTCCTTCTCCTTCCCGCCACCTCCCCCTTCTCTCCCTGGAACTTCCCTGCAGCTGCAGAGCTGGCCAGACAATCGGGTGTTTTAGAGAAATACATTTTTGGGCTAATTTGCCATGCATAAGTGTTTCTCTTACCCTTTAAAGGCAAGGAACAAAGAGCACATTCTCTGGGAGCTCTGCCCTGTTGTGAGCAGCCCTGCAGCTGTACAGCACTGTGCTACCCTCCACTCTCCTGCTCCACTCTCTGCTAGTTGTGTATGGAGATGGGGCTCTGCTTCTCCCTGTGGGACCACAACGTCTCCTACCCGTCACTACAAATTTCGTTCTGTTTTTTTTAAAGCAGAGCCAGAATAAGTGGGGAGGGAAGGGATTTGGCAGCACCATCACCTAGACTGACTTGTCACATCATCCAGGTACAATTTTTTATGTTGAGACATCATTTATTTGGAACCAGTCCGAATTTTCTTTTATGTGGGGCTTCATCTGGTGTCCAAGTTAATTATAAATATTTATTTTATCCCCTTGATAAGTAACACTGTGCAATGCATTCCACGCACCATATTAGACTGTAAGAATTCTTATGCTATCAAGGAAACTTAGTCATTAAAAGAGAAGTCATGTGTGAGGCTTTCAGGTCCTATTTCCTCCCTTGAAACACTGGTAGCCATCCTTGCTTGGGGAATTTCTCAGACAGGAGGATTTTCCTTTTTGAACTAGGATGTTCGGTTATGAACAGATTTGACCTGGTGGACCTGACTGGGAAGAAGATGCACATGTTCTGGCATGAACCACTCGCTGGTTGTGGGAGAAGGAGATGGCCTGGAGCAGCTGGACACTGAGGAACTAAAAATTTTTGTCAGCCTTGTGGGGATCCCATTTCAGCACTTGCTGAATAACCTTTTTGCTATCCATGGGAAGCTGGTCCAGCAAACAGCTTCCCAGATGAGGCAATAGGTTCTGGTATAGGTGAAACAAGGCTTTTAAACCAGCCACAGTGAAGTCACTTGCTCCATTCCAGCAGCCCTGTATCCTGGAAAACTCTTCCCATCAGCCCACTCCAATCCACCAAAAATACTAACTCAGTCCAAACCAGTCACATTTTCAGCTCCGAATTCAGCACAGTCTAAAGCAGCTAACCCGGTCAACTCTAGCCTACCCAGAACATGCCTATCACAAGCTGCCACCTCAAACTTGCATTCAGATTGCACTCAGTCCACATAAATGTAGCTCAGCTGGGTCAAATCCAGTGTAACTCAGACCAAGCCAGCCATATGCAGGCCATTCTAACCAAATTCAAGCCACACTCCATTCAGGGACCAGTATAGTCTAGCCTGTCTAAGCCAGTAAGGGGCTGAACCAGGATGTACCAGCTGCAAGGCAACAGAAGCTCAGCTCTGAGACACTTGAAATGTGTTTTTAGGTAAAAATGTCTGGATCTTACAGAAGTCACCATGACTTTAAGAGCTTGTGGCACTTTATCTCAAACAGGTTAACAGCATTGGTCCCCCTGAAATGCCCGGCACATCATACCGATACAGATGCATTCATTCTTCAGTTCACTTCCACACCTTGTGTCCTATTGCTTTGCCTCCAGCAGATCCTCTTGACTCAAATCCAGATGGATCTCTTGCAAAAAAAAAAAAAGAGATTTTGCTTTAAAATCCTTCCACCTGTTTAAGGAAAAGTCTTCCACTGTTTTAAGGACAAATGGGAAAAGAAGAAAGAAGAAAGAAGAGAGAGGAGAGGTGAAAGTGTCATGAGCAGAAATGTATTTGGGGGAATACGTAATACAGGAAAAGGTGAAGGCCTTATTGGCTGGAGCCTAAGATCCTGAGCTTCTAAGCTAGGAAAGGCCAGCTTGGAAGAAATGATAGCTGGAGGAACATACAGTAGAATAAGGTATGATTGGCAACACCACCCAAGGACAGCAGGACAGGTTGAGCCTCACCTGGCACAGCCCACTAAATCCCTCCCTTTCTGACTCTTTAGGCTTTTTGCATGCAGCAAGGCTGGTAGCCGTACCTATGTAAGAACTAAGTTACAATAGGAGGCCATTAGTGGAGCCAAGGCTCAAGGACATGCATTTATTGGTAGTGTGGTGGCACTTGTTCTACACAGAACATCACCTGCTCTTAGCTCAGCTGAGATTTTAATGGTCTGAGACTCCTGCCATGCTGTGCTACTGTGAATGAGCTGTGTGAGGGAGCAGTGCAGAACGTCAAGCTTCCTAGTTTCCAAACTGCATTTCAAACTCCAGGATTCACTCTTCTGACCTTGCAAGTGACTCCAGTAAGTGCCAGTCAGGTATTAAAACCATAGTGCCAAAAAAAAGTCAATTTCTGCTGGACTCAGAGCTGCAACAGTGAAAATCCCATTGAGCAATGGATGTAATCATATTTAGCAACCCCTCTGGGTAAATGTCCTTCAATCCCTCTAGGAGACTGAACTTGAAAATTTCCTTCGTAGGGCTGCAGGGGACATCACACAGCACAAGTGGTCTGAGTGGCACAGGTAGGTTGGCCACCAAGACCAAGTGCCAATGCAGACACCCCAAAACACTATATGGGGTTAATGGGAGCAAAATTCAGCTCCAGCCTTTGTGGTTACCAACTCAGTGAGACAGAGAGAGAGAGAAAGAAAGGAGAGGAAAGGGAGGGAGAAGGTTAGGGAGAGGGGGAGGGCAGATTTCTGTTGCCACATGATTTTCCTGGTTATTTTCAAAGCGCTGCTCTAACACACGCACACGAGTCCCATGTGATTGCTTATTTACGAAAGCACAGTCGTAATGTTTTGTGCATCTCACATCCGCTCAGCAGCCCACCTGACTGCGGGCTCCGTGGGCACCCACTGCATCCTTTCCATCTGCGCCATCGAGCCAAGGGGGATGGGCAACCCATGATAGTGGACACTGCTCCTGTCCTGGCGAGGCAAGGAAGCAGAAAGGAGGACTGTCTTTCCATTTCCAAACTGCTCCTTACTTCCCTTTGCCTGGAGCTATGTGAGGATGCTCCAGAGGCAGGGTGCTGTCCCTTCTGTACTGTCATGGGGAGAAAAGGCATTTATTTCAGATCTGTCTCACTTCTTTCAATTTGCAGAGCACCTGGAAGCAAGCTCAGATACAAACAAACCTGGCATATGACAATATCCCATATTGGATCTTCAAATAGCTGCACATTCTCTTTCCCTGTGTAAAACTTTTTCTCATACCGTCATCACAGAAGTCCCCTTTCACCCAAATATCCACTCAATAAAAGAGGAAGCCTCCTTAGAAAGGGCAGGGAGGTGGCTAAGAGAGGGTGTTCACAATGAAATAAAGCTGGTTGTTTCTTTGAGGTTGTGGGATTTGGCCTACTGTCAATGCATTTGTATAGAGAACCTCTAACTCCAGTAAAATTGTTCTTATCAGCTAAAGGGAGGTCTAAGACATGAGCAAGAGAGATGCAATGTCGGAGAACAGATTTTTTGAAGGCCAACAATAGGAACTGAATTCACAGAGGCTGTGATGGGACAAGATTGTGCTGCAGCAAAACATACATTTTAAGTGTGGTGTTTTCCTTTCCTTTCTCTCTCCACAGTCCTAGGTGCCAGCATCCCTAGCAAAAATGTCAATGAAAAGGAGTCATTGCCTCATATGCTGCAAAAACCCCTCCAGTGATCTTTGCCAGTATTGAAGCTCCTGTGAAGAAAGGACATCTGACATTTTAAAACTTTGGTCTGGCCAAACCACCTAATGTCATTCCTGCTTCCTCTTCCCAGACAACCAATCCTTGCTTTAAATTGCCCAAGAGCCAACAGTGCTACCTTGCCACACAGATTACACCTCCCACCACCATGCATCTTTCCTGCATGCTTAGTAAGTCGCCTCCATGAAGGGTTAATTCAACCAGGGCCTTTTACTCCAAGTTGTTTTCCAAGTAGCTGAGAGAATAGGTCTCTTGTTACAAACATGGCTTCTGGGCATTTGGTGATGCTTTCCCTTTTCTCTCTCTCTGTACCACAAAAGAATCTTTTGTTCTTGTCCCTCTGTCTCATTTACTCTCCCCCACCCAGCTCTCGCCTCTTCCCTCCATTGGCTGCCAAGTGACTAAGGAATGGCAAAAAATGACCATAGCTGGTCATGGCAAATATTTCTTCAGCTATTATCTGATAGAGACCTTGAGCATCTATGTGAAGGGCCCTCTGCCTTCCCTCAGGCTTCTCCTAGAGATAGGGGAAAATGAGTCGGACACAACAGGGCAGGATATAAGTTGAATCAGTCCAACATGCTAATGGAAATGTCTTTCAAATGGAGTCATGGTGCCTGTTTCAGGAAAATCAAATGATAGGGACCCAGAGCTGGCAGGAGTCCAGTGGAAGCTTCAGTCTGCATTTATTAAAAAACACATGGGAGACACAAAAAAGTCACTTTCTGGCTTCCACATTTACTGATTCAGCTGTTTGTAAGCTGGAATCAACACTCTTTGTTGGATAGATTGTAATGTCATATAGTTTCTCTGCACTATTGCTATAAATCTGGTTGTGCGTGATCTCCTACCACAGAAAAGCTGTGACAAATCCCCATGGACATCATGTCTTCCCACACCCCATTGAATTACCTCAGGCATTCCCACAGACATCCTTCTAGATATAGCCCCTTGCACATACTGCTTCACTGAGTCATTTTACACATACATACATAGATATGTAAAAGTTCACATGATGCTAAACTCACTGCAATTTCCACGATGACTTTTCTGCAACAGAAACAATTCCCCAGCCAGATTCCTACCTCCCTACCTTTTAGAGCATTTGGGTATACCCTTCACTGATACTGCCTTCTGCAAGAAAATCAAATTCTTCAGTCTCACCTGAAGCAAATCTTGCTGGTTTTGCCTTTCTGCTCATCTTCCACAGACCCTCTTCACTACTCTGACTACCATTTGTCCAAGTCCATCTCAGTTTGTGTTGTTCTTTAGGTGAACATGGCATATACTGCCTGGCTCCATCTGCCAAGCTTTCTGTACTCTTCTTGCATTCAGTGCCTTAACTATTTTGGAAAGCCCTTGAAACAATCATTACCGTTCAGCCTTAGTGACTTCCCGCACACACGTGTACAAAGCTGTGGATTTAAGGCGTTATCTGGAGAATTTTTATTCCTGTAGAGAAGGGAAATGGACTATACAGGTAAATGGACCATTATATACCCACATTAGAAGGACTTGTCTGGTGGATTTTAACGAAGCTGGTTAAAACATCATGAAAACAGTGCACTGACAAACTCCTTATATTCATATGACTGTGCTCACAATTAAGATTTGTGCCAAGTCAACTGTATCTGTTTTGAAGCTGCATGCAGAGCAGCTTTCATTGTAAAGCATCAAACCCATCTAATATGTAACAATTAAGGAACATATAATAATGCCTCCTGGTTTGATAGCATCTAAATGAATCCCAACATAGACAGAGAAGTCCTTATTGCAATCCCAGCTGTGCTCCCCTGTCCTCACAGTAGCTCTATCATACAGGGTGCTCGCCAGGAGCGTACAGTCAGCCTTAGTAGATAAACACTGATCATCTCCATCGCAAAGCATAACTGAAGCACCCTGAGATGAAGAATTTTACCCGTCAGAAAAGCAAGTCTCTGGCAGAACCAGAAACTCATTAATTCAAATGTTGTGCATCTAATGCTACAAACACTAACCTCCCCACCAAGCAGTGCCCCGATAAAGCAATGCATTGCTGGATCCTCTTAGAAACCCCTGTTTAGCAATGGTGAAACAAGGAAAAGGATTTGCTTCTCCCTGGCTCCAGTTCCCCTTTACAGGGTGAGATCCCACAGTCCTGCAATGGAGACTACTGCAGTCAAAGGCAGTACACTGCCTAGAGGGCCCCGTCAGGGTCATCTTTGCACACTGTGGAGACCAAGAGGTCAGCTGTTGAAGTCCCTTTGGAAAAAGAGAGTCTACCACCATCTCTTTCACAGATGTGAAGCCCAAGGATGGATTATGGATAGATAATTTTGGATGAATCAAGAAAAGAGAGGAGGAATAGCTGGATGGCTAAATAAAGCCAATGAGATCACATGTTCCGCCTTTTTATCTGCTTTTCTCTTTCTGCTTTTCGACAACAAAGCTTCCTTTGATACAGAAGAAGAGGGGGGTAAGGAGGGTGGGGACAGGGGGTGCCAGAGTCACCCCAATGGCCCCCGGTCACTTATCCACGCTCCTTAATGTGATGTTCCCACTGACAGAGGCAGAAAAAAACAGTGATCTCATGATTCCAGAGACAATTCATGCAAACAACGCTGGGAGATGAGGGGTGAAGGGGACAGGAAAGAAGAGTAAAGGATGGGTGAGTAAAGGCAAGAAAGGGAAAGGAATAGGGAGAGGGGACACGGGAAGCAGGACCTTAGAGGACAACTGTGACTAGAGATACAAACTGAAGGTCAAAATCCAAAAGAGGATGTGTAGAGGGATTGTAGGGAAAAGGAGAAAAAGAGGAGTCTTGAGACCAAGGGTAACAGGACTGGTGGAAGAACGTTAGGTATGACATTGTACGGCAGGACTAAGGGCAGGGGCAGGGATAAGAGTTGACTGAGTTGTGGAGTACGTAGGAAATGGAGGCTGGGCTCAGAGGCAGTGTGGTGGGAGGAAGAACAAGGGCTTGATATGAGCGTGACAAGGAAAGGAGGGGGAAGTACCTATGGGGTCGGGAGCAGAAGGGGTAAGACTTACGAAACTTGTTACTTCTGCATTCTGCTTACACAAAACCAGGTCACCAAATCTGCCAAAACAATAATCCTGGTCTCTTACAGCCCCAGAGCCAAGAGATGCCAGGAATGCAATGGGGAGAGAGATTTATTACCTGAGGCATTCAGCCATGTCCAAGGGAGGCAGTGGTGAGGCAGTGGGGCTGGAGACAGGCAGCCCGGTTTCCACTTTGGCTGGGCTGATGTCTCTGCAGGAGACCTTCACACCTGTGCAGAGGAGCACTGTGTGTGTATTACACCTCACCGGCCAGCAGCTGCTTCTTTCAGCCTTCTTCCTTTCCTTCCCTCCTGCCTTTTTGTTCCTCCTTCCCTTCTTCCCTCCCTCAATCCTTCCTCACCATCTCCACACAAGGAGACAAGAGCTCAGTACAGTTGGTAGGAGATGTCACACCTTCTTCCCCATCCTTCAAGGGGGACCTGCCACCCCAGCAACACTTGCCCATAACCAGTGAAGCAGCCAGGGACCAGCAGGAGGCTTCTGAGTCCACAGGGCTCCTGATGGAGTTGGGACAAAGAGGGGAACGAAGAACTGGGGAAACAACTGGGGAAAGTGTCCCCCATTATGAGCTGCCATCTCCATGTGTCATGGCTTTCCCCAACAGTGGTCTGTCCTGGGGGCTCATCACGTTTCCCCCCTCCTCTGTCTGCTCCATGGCAGCTAATCAGTGACCCACTGACAGTCTCTGTCCATCACTCATCTCTGCATGCAATGGGGTAATTAAACCCTGACCCTCCGCTCCTTTTATCCATTTCCTCTGCACAGTCACTCCCCGAAACAGCAGAGGGGAGGGCCTGCTGTGGAGGCTCCTGCCCCAGCCTCCAGCTGCAATGAAGATGTAAAGCACAGGAAGGACTTGTTGCAAAAGAAAGATGCTGAAGGGGCAGCCAAAGAGGTACTGAGTGCTAACAGGCTTCCCACATGCTTATGCTGAGCTCTGTTGACCTACCTCCATCACAGACATTTGTAAACATTCAACTCTTTATCATCATGCCACAAAGTTGTCCAGCACCTTTCCCCTGCCCACGCACAACTACAGCAAACTCACTGCTCCTCTGTGTGTCCTCAGGGCGGTGCCAGGTGCGGTGCCCAGCTCAGGTCTAGCAAAGCTTTTCAGGACCCTCAATACATCCAGCCCTGGGCTTGCTCCCCCACAATACCACCCAGCTTTTTTGATGTGCCCCAACTCGAAGCTTCTGCACTGCCTGGTGTGAACCCATCACCTCCACGTGGGCTAAGCCCAGTGCCTCAGACCTGACACATCGGGCTTTCCTCATTAAACATCTGCAGAAGGGCGGAGGGAGTTCTCGCAGCAGGGTGCATCCCAATGGAGCACAGCAGATAGACCCAGGAGCTGGCTGGGGCAAGGTGATGTTGCTCTTGCCTGCATGGGAGGACAATGGAGGATGCACCCAGTGACAGGCAGGAGTCACAAAATGCCAGGAAGTTCTTTTTCATTCGTTCTTTCTTTTTTCTGGCTTTCTGGCACTCTGCAAAATTTATTACACTGATTGATAAACAGCCAGAAATGATGCCGAGCAACCCAGACTCTGCTTCCTCCTCCCTACTCGGAGTGGGGAAGCTGCCTCCCTCCCACGCATGAGCAAGAAGGGCTGGGGCCACCCGGGGAAGGGCATGACGGGTAAAGCAGTGCCCCCGAACAATTAAGCACTGTCCCAGGCACTGCACACCCTTGTCCCGGGAACAAAAGAGTCACACACAAGAGACCTGACTGTGAAGCCTCCATCCGCTTTCATCACTGACCTCCGGGGCAGTCAGGGCACAAGGTCAGCCCACTTAAACTCCAAACTCAGCCAGAAATAGAGCTGGGAAGTGGGCAAGGGTGGCCAAGTGCAGGGGTCCCCAACCATTTGAGGGTTTTTTTGACTGAGCCATTTCATTTCATCAAAGACACATTTTTTTCTGGAAGGAAAATGGAGAGCAGCGGGTGTGAAGGGAGTAAGGGGGAGGCAGGGTGTTCACCGTGAATTATGACCGCTCTCAACAAGAGTCTTTTACATTGTGGAGGTGAGGAGAGGATGGGGTAATTGGCCATGTTAGACCCATGCATAATGAGGGCAACTCTCTGCCTGTTTCCCACCCTCCACTCTGCCATTGCTTACAAGATGTGGTCCCCCATATGCCCCGTCACTCTTCCACTGTGGGGCTCAACACTCCAAGGGCTCAACCCAAGGACCACAAGCTTTGACAGTGCCTTACCAGACTGGCAGTCCTCCTGGGCTGTCAATAACGTGTGGTCATGCCCCTGGTGTGGGAAGGCTGAAAGTTGCTGTATAAATTAAAAACCATCAGCCAAGCCAGGGCTCATATTTTCCACTTGCAGGATCTCAGAAAACCTATTAGGCTTTAAGTCACTGTTTTTTCCAGGTTGTAAATACCGCCTTTGCGTGTAATGCTTTCATGGAGGTAACAGCTGTACCTTCTGGGGGCCAGCAGTGAGCAGTGTGTTAGTGGCAGGGAAGAACAGACTGTCCTGAGACCTACCTCCTTGACTAGGAGGAGAAATCTGTGGGAACAAAGTCAAGGGGGAATGAAACGTGTTTGGTGCGTGTGGAAATACAATGCATCTACCACGGAACAGTGTCCATTTTACCAGGCTTCTTCCCTCTAGATAAGCTTCTGATAACCCTAAATGCAGGAAATTTCAGAGGCAGGGTAATAAAAACACCTGGGGAGGAAAAAAATTACAAAAGAAAAAATCAATCAGTGCACAAAAATACTGCTTTTCACCCCAAAAATGGAAAATTTCACCATCCAGACTAAGTCAGCCTGAACTCCGAAGGACAGCAATACTGTGTTCTGCTGAAACAATATGGGGCAAGCACTCAAGAGCTTGGTGCCCCCATGGGGAAGGATATCTCCATTTTGTCAGAATGAACTGAAGGTTCATCTCATCCTGGGAGGAGTCTGAATACAGCAGCAGTAAGATCCACAGGCTGGGAAATCAGCAGTCAGGTCATTTGTAGCAATGTTTTCAAGGTTTCTCTCCCCTTCCTCTCTGAGTTGGTAGCCCCAAGATGCAAGTGCTAACAGCAAACACCCACCCTGACATGTGATAAACCACACCTGTGTATGACTGTCCCCTATTCCACCTCAAATGGGGCCACCCCCACTTCCATCTCTCATCTGCACCATGTAGAAGCCCCTGCAGGGGTCTGAAGCACCTAGCAGAGGTAGGGCAGGGACGGAGCAGGCAGGCTGTGGAACAGTGGGCAGGAAACACAATCCCCACACTTACCCACTAGAAGTTCCCCTCAAAACAGACAACGTGGCTTGAGGGACAACAATCAAGGAGGATGTTAGCTCAGCATTAGTTGTGTTGACGCTGACAACAGTAGCAGAACAGCAGCCAGAAACACGAGATTCAACACAGACCCAGTACAGAGAAATGCATCTGAGTGCCAAGAAGCTAACCAGTCATGCAAAGTGTGATCTGCTTGCAGACTTCTTATTACACGCGATGAAAGACAAGCAGAAAGGAGTTTGACTCCCAGAGCCTAGGCTGACTTTTCATGGATTGTCTGTCTGGGGGTGGAAAAATGTCTGTACTTGCAAACTGAGCCCTCTTGACCCAGGCTGTATTGATAGATTTTCAGGATAAAACTGTTTCAAATTTTTGATACAACAATTAATCAGACCTATTCCTGGAAGAGAACAGCTTCCTGGGATTCTTTTACATGCAGGCTAGCCTTATTTTTTTGTATGTTAGATAACCGTTTGCATCAGTAATTCATTAGTTTTTCCCTTGGGAGGAGGCAATTGGCTGGATTTCTAATGAATGGCTTTAGGGCACATGCAGATTCATTCTCCATCTCATGCAGAGAGAATCCAATCGATTCCGGACATGTTAGAATGACTGTACACACACAAAAAAAGCAGGGTCAGTCAGCACACACACACACACACCAGCCAGTGCTTCAGGGACATACACAATGTGCAGACATCACTGGAGCAATACAAAAGCAAGGTGCATCAGCCCTACCGGTTTTGGCCTTGCTAGTGTCAGAAGGTCTGGGTTTTTACCTCAGGCCAGTTCTGCCTACTGTCTTTCTTTCTAATGGCAGGAGCTGCCAGGAGAGGAGACATTTGCTGCTTGTTCTTTTCCCCTGCAGCTCTAGTAGCAGAAGTGGGTGCAAGATAAATGAGGACCCAGGACTGCTTTTAACTAGTCTGTTGCCCAGCCATGTACAAGGCCCTGACCAATCCCCTTGGGCACAACCAAATGATTTTGGTTATGCAGGTGTTCTCTTAGGCGTGGGGGAAACGGGTTTTTTTTTCCCCTTGCAGTAAAATAGGAAAAATATCCTACGGTTGCAAATCCAGTACGCCTGAATCCAGACCCGCTTCCTGCAGCCGAGGTTCTCAGCAGGGCCCACACGGTGGAGCTCCCCTCTCAGAAATGAAGCCCAGCTGACTAGCCTGGTGGTCGCCTCCTCCGGGGTGACCCTGCCACGAAGCAGGAGACTGCACAGGGCCAGTGTGGGATTCCCAGACCTGCCGTGGCCTGGGAAAGACTTGGTTTCTGCCTCTGCTGACGATCTGATGTGTGCTACTGGTTTATTCAGCTTCTGTCTGTATTAACACTCAACTTTGGGCAGGGTTATGCAGGGTCGCCTCTGTGTTGGGCTGTGCCTAGCTAGCCAAGGGCTGGACTTCACTGCGGGCTGCAATGTGTCACAAATACATCAACCCCTAGCTGTCAATAGCAAAGCTACTAGCTCTGAGGAGGACAGATGGGTTTTTTTTGTTTTAATGCATTTCAAAGTATTCTAAGAAGAAGAAAGTTACAGACAGTTGTTTTGATCCAAGAATTTGAAAAAGAATTACACGCAAAAACATTTCCAAATGTTGCAGAGTCTCTCTCGGGACCTCAGGATTGCAGAATCTGTCCAGTAAAATTTTCACTGTCTCTAGGGGTAGATATTCCACCACCTCTCTGGGCTGCCATAACAGTGCTTATCCACCCTCACAGTGGATTTTTTCCCCCTTTCATTGCACTGGAATTCCATGCTGCAACTTGTAACCCTTGCCTCTTGCCTTTTGCTGGCTCTGCCTTCTCTGTATCATCCTCAGCTGCAGTGAAGTGCCATTGAACTGCTGAGCCACAGCAAGCTCCTCACAGGCAGAGATCAGGGCCTGGCTCATCAATTCTGGTGTTTCACTGATGTAAAATTCCTGTTAGCATCCACAGTCAGGATATCAGTCTTCTCTTCAGAGAGCTTATACCTGAAGGACTGCATTTTTTATTCAACTTCCCTTCATAAATAAATCATCCCCTAGACCTAGGACTTCAAAGTGATTATTAACAACACACTCTTGCCCTTGTACTCCAGCACTGTGGGTGGCTTCAGCTGATGTTTTGATGTATGCAGTCAAGAGGTTCATAGCTGCACACTGCAAACACTAACCACTCTCACAGCCAGGAAGAGAGGTCATTGTCATCGGCCAGTCCTTGTTCCTGGTTACGGAGAAGTATTCAGTTCAAAGAGTGAATTTTATTTTTTTTTAATCTGCATCAGTAAGGCAGGTTTGGCAGGCTGGTAATTGCTCAGAAGACAGCAGCAGCTAGAAGAGATGACACATAATGCAACAGGTGACCACATTCTTCTGGGAAATCAAAGCACTTTCCCAGTGATGGTACTATCTTGATGGAGGCAGAAAATTAATTTGAACACCTAACCACTACCCCCACACACATATCACAGAGGAGAAAAAACGTGCAGAAGCTTGGCGATCCTGCCATACACATGGCAGCACAGTAGTTTTGCATACAGCTGTGCTGATCAGCTTCCAAATCACTGCTTCCACAGGTTGCTGCTGGCCTGCCAGCAGTAGGGGCAATTGTACCAACCACTTTCAAAGCTCTTTGTGTCCCTGCTGTCATCTGAATCATCAGTCCAGGGTGTGTTCACATTCACAGAAGTTTTTCTGAAACGCTCCTTTCTGTGGGAGGCTGGTGCTGGGTGTATTCGTGTAGGGTACATCACTTTCCATGGGTAACAGCTCTGTATTTTTCCAAGCAACAAGTGCAACAGGGCCTTTTCCTTGCTGTGGGCACACTTTGGGTGCCCTTCCTGGTGAATGAATGGCCAATAGTTCATCGTGGTCCATTAATAACAGCGGGACAAGCAACGGTGCTGCTGTTTCATGCTGTGCCATGACGCCTGTTCAACTTAGCAGTTCCCATCCTCTTCTTCAGCGCCTGCCACCACTGCAGCTCCCCTTCTGCGACTTAGGGAGCTCAAAGGCTCCGTCTGCCGGCGCCGCGGTGACTGGGGTGCCTCGGGAACCTGGAATCGGATGTAACCCAAAACCTGGGGCTGGAGGCTGCAGGCCCGGCCCCAACAGGCTGCCCAGCCCTCCCTCTCCGCACGCTGCGGTGGCCGGAGGGGCCCGAAGGCCTCGGGGCGGGCGGGGCCGGGATACACCACGCACCCGAAGGGCGCTTGACTCCCAAGAGCAGCACTCCGCCGCACCGGAGGGGCCTGCCTGGCCGGAGGGAGGATGGCCCCTTCCCTTCCGCTGAGGCCAAGGTGAGCCCCCGCCCCCCCACCGCGGGGGAGCCCGAGAGCCGGGCTGGGGCCAGGGCGCCGGCACCGGCACTACGGCCACGCCTCGCCTCTCTCAAGATGGCGGCGGGAGCGAGCTGGCCCCGCCCCGCGGGTCGCCGTCCTCATGGCAACGCACGGCGCGAGCGGAGGGGGCGGGGCTCCGCCGGCCGCTCGGGTGCTTCCGGGCTGGCCCCGGCGGTGACGTGTCGGCGGGTTGACAGCGCCGGGAGGCAGGTGGCGGCGGGGGCCGCGCGCCAGGCGGCCACTTCCGGTGAGCCACGGGACACCCCCCGCCCCCCAGGGCCGCCCCCCCGCGGCTGCCCCGGCGACGGTTTCTGTGAGGGCAGGGGCTGGGTGTCGTCCTCCGCCAGCACCGCGCCCTGCCAGGGCGACCCCTCCTCAAACCGCCGGGCCGGCGCCCGGTTCCCCCCGGGGCTGGGGTTGAGGCCTCGGGCAGAGCCCGCCGCCAGGGCCCAGCGCCCCGCCGCCCGTGGCGGGCCCTCGCCCCGCGGGCCCTGGGGTGCAGCCCGGCGGGAGGGCGGGGGTGGGGGCCACGCAGCAGGCAGCGGCGAAGGGCTGTGTTCGATGTGCGAGGCCGCCGCCAGGCGGGATGCAGCGTGGCCAGCTGTCGGCGAAGCCTGGTGGCGGCTGGTGGGGTCGGGCCACATCACCCACCGTGCCTTGGGTGCTGCCAAAGGACGAGCGAAACAAGACGTGTCTGCTAATTACTGTCCAAAATTAAATAGGAAACAGAATGGGGGGCTCGTGTGTGGGGAAATAATGAGGCTTTTTGGGAAAATGAGTTGCAAAAAGCTTTGCGTAGCCTCCTGAGATAGGAAATGGATGTCAAAATGTGACATGACTTGCTATGAAGTCAAGAACTAAATTGACATGTTTAACAGATGTAGGGGATAAAACTGTAAATATCTTTAGCAGCCGTGGTGCCGGTTGAGCATGTGAAGAAACAGCTTCCAGAAGGGACGACTTTTTGTTCCGTTTTGGAAATGCTGCACATATGTGGGTTTTGAAACCTACAGCATTCAAACTCAAGGACTTTCTCCTGTCTCATTCAGAGCAAAGAATCAGAAACACTTGACATGTTTTTCATCTTTGATAAAAGAACAGAGACCAGGATGTGATGTTAGGGGAAAAAAAGAAAAAAAGAAAAAAAAAAGGAGATCAACAAGTGTGACAGGTTGATTCTTTGCAGTTTTCTGTTGAGATCATTGGTTTATTGGGGTTTATTCTGTTCTTTCTTCCCAGGGAGTTTGGAATAAGCCGTTTCAGACAAACAGGCTCCATTTAACCAAAACAATGTTTGCGGATTTGGACTATGATATTGAGGAAGATAAGCTGTAAGTTTTTTGCTTGGTTTTCCCTGTTTTTTGCCAACAACAGAAATAATCTTTGCAGCCAAGACCTCATGGGAGTGGATAAATTTGCCTGCTGCTGTCACTGTGTGCTGAAGAGTCAGTTCAGTTCTGATTTCTTGCTCCCTATGGGGGATGGGGATGGGGCATTGATGCACTGGTGAGCAAAGGAGAATGCTTTCTGTTGCTCTGCAATGACTACCCTGCATTTCTGATTGCAAAGCAGTGCTGACAGATCTTCTGTAAATTACTGACCTTAGCCAGAGAGAAAAATATTTATAATGGAGGAAAGATAATGAGGCAAGAAATGGAGAGAAACTCAGGACTCCTTAGGTCTGTAAGGAGGAGGACACTGGTATTTCCTGAGAAGTAAAAGCTTTGATGAGATTAACAACTAATTTAACATGGAGCACTTGTCTTGCATCTCATTTATGCTGTGCAACTTGTCCTCTCACTCCAGCACTAAGCAGATTAAATCTCTAAAACATGATAGCATTTCCTCGGTGTCTCACTCAGTGCCGTGAGTGAGGGTGTCTCTCCCACTTCTGATCTGTGTATGCAGTCTCGAAAAAGATAGCCCAGAAGGTCTTTCTGCTGGCCTGTGCTGATAGACTCTATGGTGGTGATAATGCGATGAATTCAAATGTGGAGTGCCCATCGTGTTTTCAGTTTGTATCAACTCAGACACCGCAGTTGTTTCATACACGTGCGGCTCTGCCATCCATGTTCAGTTATTCATTCCCCCTTTCTCATTCTAGGGGGATCCCCACTGTACCTGGGACAGTGACTCTGAAGAAGGATTCCCAGAACCTGATTGGGATCAGCATTGGGGGAGGAGCCCAGTACTGCCCCTGTCTCTACATTGTCCAGGTCTGCACTCAGGGAGGAAGAATAAAACATCTTGGTAAAACAGTGTTGGCTTGGGAGATGGAAAGCATGGAGAGTCCCTATGCTATTTTTTTTTCCTCAAAGTGGGAGACATCATCTCACTTACCAGTGAATAAGATTTCCTCACCCTAGTACCTAATGGTGTGGAAGAGTTAAATTAAGACTTCTGAAACTATCCTTCTCCTTGGAGAGCATGTTAGAATTCACAGGGACATTCTCAACATCAAGAAATCCTCTCACTGGGGAGGTACGTCCTGGAGGCAAGAACTTCCTGAGAGAGCAAGATGATCAGCCCACCTCTTAGTTAGGAAAGGGGAAAAACTGCAGCTTCACTGTGAACAAAATACAACTGAGTTAAATAAGAGGAATATAATTGTCTGTATTTTGTTCTTCAGCCCTGTGTTAACCTTTCTCTTCCTCTTGATTCCACACTACTTGTGCTCTTTCTCCTTTCTGCTAGGTATTTGATAACACTCCAGCAGCCTTAGATGGCACCGTAGCAGCTGGTGATGAAATCACAGGAGTGAATGGGAAGTCCGTGAAAGGGAAGACCAAGGTGGAGGTGGCCAAGATGATACAGATGGTAAAGGTGAGAGGTAGGAGGGGGCCACTGGAGCTTCTGGGTCATAGTTAATGGTTTATTGTCCACTGGTAAAGGAAGCCACTGCTACTTGCTTCCAGCACAGCAGTTTTGGGTTTGCTCTTTCTACAGGGAGAAGTGACGATACACTACAACAAGCTTCAGGCCGACCCAAAGCAGGGCAAGTCTTTGGATATTGGTAAGACTGGTTTCTTTTTCCCTAGAGTGTTAAAATGACGTGGAGGGGTGAAAGACTGGTCCCTGCAAAACCGAAGTAAAATTTTGGTTCTGTTCTTCCTCTTAACTCAGTCATTTTCAAATGGATACTGTCAAAGAGAATTGCAGGTTTAAAAGATAACTTCCCTGACTTCTTGAAATAATTTTAAAAGTTAAATTGAGGCTTGACTGTTGTTGCGGGAGGCTTGTTTTCTTGCACTGTGTTTAACATGGATGATGAAACTCAACTAGATAATAATGTAATTTATTTATTTTTAATACATGTAAGTTATGCTGACCTTTGAGATTTTTAGCTGTACACAGAAATGCATCTATTGAAAAACACTGGTTGCAGTTTCTCAGCTTGGAGAACAGTGATGAAATGCCTGTCTACCTTTATATGGTCTACCTTTCTCACTTTTGTAAAAAATCTGTATATTCTTTTTCCTTTCATTTATTTTCATGGTGATTAAAGTTCTAATGAATTGACAGGGGTTCAGGAAAATCATGAAGAGTGAGATGGATTTCTGGGGAAACAGGTGTGGTGAGAATATGGTATTTTCCAGAGATGCTGAACACTGTGGCTTCAGCTGAGTTATTGGGAACTGCGGGCACTTGGCACCCCTGCAAGGTTGCCCCTAAATACATGTAGCTGGGTCATCTAATTCTAAAGAGGGTATAACTGTGTCTAGTTATTTGCAGGGTATGACCACCAAAGACAGAAATTAATTCCACCAAGGGGTGACAAAAGGGTTTAACTAAGATTCAAAACGTAAAAGTAAGCAAAGGGATAAGTTTGAGCATTAAATACTATTTGTCTTGCTTTCAGCCTCATCTCCTGACTTCATTTGCAGTAATATAGCAAGTAGCATAAGCAAAGTTTAGTTCCAAATATCGTGATAGTTAGCTTATAGCAAAGTGATTGATCGGAATAGTCTTCCAAAAGAAGTGCTGGAGCTCTGGTGATTGAAGTATATAGGATGTGAGAGCAGAACAGATAGGCAAGATAGAGGATGTGTTATGCACAGCTGGACCAAACATCTAGTTTCTATGCTATTCTTTTTCTGCCTGCTACCTCAAAAGTGAGTTAAGTTCAATTTATTCAATGCCTGAGAAACTAGTGAAGTATGCTATCAGGCCCATAGAAATGATACTGATCCTGGTTTGCAACTCTCTTTTGGCCTTTAGTATTAAAGAAGGTAAAGCATCGACTGGTAGAGAACATGAGCTCAGGGACAGCGGATGCCCTGGGATTAAGCCGGGCCATACTTTGCAATGGTAAGTGTTGTCCAGGAGGACATTTTCTTAAGGGAACACTTACCCTTTTGTGCTTACCTACTTTTTATTGTTATTTGCATGTTCCACTTATTCCATCGTAATTCTTTCCTTTTGCTGTGCTCGCTGTTGTGATTGCCTCTGCCCTTCCTGAGTGATATATCCAGTCGCTGGGGCCATTTAAATGTTAATTAAAGTCAAATCAATTTAAAGTGGGGACCCACTTAGTGGATGCCAATAGGTGATGACCCCACACTGTAAAGTAAGTTTGCAGTTGTTTTTTAAAAGCTTCCCATGTTGGGCCAGGGGACAGGCATTAAGAGACGAGGGAGTTTTGAACCAAAGATAAGAAAGTGGTGTTTTTCTGGCTGATCAGGTCTTAACCACATCCTGGATTTGACTGTTGTAATTCTGTATTCTGATTCTTGTTTCCACTTAGATGGACTAGTGAAGAGATTAGAGGAGCTGGAGAGGACTGCAGAGTTATACAAAGGTAAAACGTGTCTTCCATCAGACACCAAATGGGAGAGCAGGATGCCTCCATTATGTTTCAATGAAATTACTTAAACGTTTTTTCTGGCTTCCATCACAGGCTTGACAGAGCACACCAAGAGTCTTCTCAGGGCTTTCTTTGAGCTATCTCAGACACACAGAGGTAAAGAATCTTGAGTGAAGGGAGCAGAAATCTTTGACCTCCAGTTTCAGGAGTTCTAGTCAGTACTTAAATGCATGGTTCTCTCACTCAAAGAAAGTTAAGTGTTGCAGAAATGAGCTGGGAAGGGCTGCTTTCCTGGCATTGCCAGTTACGGTGCTAACACAGGTCCTGTCTTTCACACGAGACATTGAAAAAACACCCTGCCAGCCTCTGGTCTTTAAGGAATATATAGCATCATTCCCCAGCTAATTGCAAGGTTATGGGAAGGGGTCAACTCCAGGGTCAACCTCTTCTTTCATCTGTCTGTATTTATTACCCTCATCCAGCTTTTGGAGACGTTTTCTCTGTCATTGGTGTACGGGAGCCTCAACCAGCTGCCAGTGAAGCCTTTGTGAAATTTGCTGATGCCCATCGCAATATTGAGAAGTTTGGGATTCACCTTCTGAAAACAATTAAGCCGGTAATGAATTTAAGCATAGAAGTAAGTGGTCTGGAGAAGAGGGGAATCTAGAAAGACAGAAGCCTGTCTTTGGAGGTGTGGTCTTAAAGATCATTCATTGTGGGAAAAACTCTTTGCTTTCCTTCTTTCTTCATAAAGAACCTAAGAGGTAATGTAGCGAATATATCAATCTTGTCCCTTTGACTTTTGTGCATGAGTGTATCCCTCTCCTTTTCTTTTGTGGATGAGGGGATAGCTTGATCAGCGGAGTCCCTAGAGCCCTTTTCCTGATATTGGTACCCATAATTTAAAGATATCAACTAAATTTAAAAAGAGTTTAAGTAAGCAGTTCAGGAACAATTCAAGGATTTGAATCAATATATTTGAGTGAAAGTCTCCAGGGGATCTGTCCACTTAGTTTAGCAAAGAGAGGTTTAAATGTTGACTGGGACACCACTTTCAGTGCCACGTTGGATGGACAGCTTTGGGTAGTGGGCCTTTGAATGAGGGAGAGTGCTTTCCAGGACCAATTGAAAATGAGATTAAATGAGTCAAAAGGAGATAAATTCAGATTAGAAGGGAGGCATGCATTTCTAACACTGGAACCACTTGCCTGTGACAGTATTGGATGCTCTAACCATTGCAATTCTGAGTCAAGATCAGAGATTTTCTTTCAGATATGCTCTAGCTCAAAAAAGAGTTAACTCGAGGCAGTCTTATGACCTGTGCTGGTTAGAAAGTTGCACTTGATGAACTGTAGTCATGCTTTTTGGTTTTTTACATTCAGCAACAGCATGTTTCCCTTGCAGATGCTTACTGACTTGAATACGTATCTTAATAAAGCCATTCCTGACACAAGGCTGACTATCAAAAAATACCTGGATGTCAAGTTTGAATATTTGGTGAGCTGCGAGCTGCTTGCTTTTTTTTTTTGCTTTTTTTTTCTTCCCTCACTGGTGGTTGAAATTAAGTTTCACAGAGCCATAGCCTGAAAGTCACATATAGCCTGTATGATCACATACTCATCCTTCCAGAGTCCTTGCGAGAATGCATCATTTTTTCCAATTCTTTGTCTGCTGCCAGATTACTCAGATTCAGACACCTGCTTTTAACCTAATGGTTCACACTGGTAAGAAAGATCTCCCAGAGTTCAGGTGACTTACTTTCTACACGACTGAATTAATTTCCTAATTTATTTGTAGAGTTCCTGTGCAACTTATGCTTTTGAACTCCCCTAAATAGCTCTCTAGTCTGTGTTTTCCAGGTAGTTTTGGATAGTCTTTCTTCAGCCAAAGTAAACAACTGTCAAGACATATTTTTCATTTAGACCGTGCCTTTTTTTTTTTCCCCTCCTCCATTCCACTGACACCTTGTTTTCTACACCCAAAGACAGTAGAGTCATTAAGTGCATCTGTTCTATTTCCTTTTACCAGTTGAGAGGAGTATTTGAAGCTGCAGCCCTAAGGCCAGTGAATACAGCAGCATGTCTTCCCACATCAGTCCTTCCCACAATTCAGCTTTTTTTTTTCCTCTTTATTTGTTTTTTCCTCATACTTCTCTAATACTGTTTTCCTAAACAGTAGATGAACATGGGATTTTTCTCTTACTAGGTTATACTTATCTAAACTATTTGCTACTGTAATATAAATATTAAGTGCCTTCGCTCTCCCCCACTGTTTTCTCTTCCCATCTTTCTCTAAATAGATTTTATTTCCACTGAGGTGTTTAATATACTGTGATCCCACTGTGCTTTCCCCAGTGTCCCTAGCTGCAGCATTGAAGGAAGGCTTGAAATGGTACAGCTCTTATGCCTGCAGATGATGATGGAATTGCTTCTAATTCTTAATATTTCCTTCTTGTTTTGCCTTTTTTTTTCTCCTTAATTTTAAAATCTGCAAAGTCTTACTGCCTGAAAGTCAAAGAGATGGATGATGAAGAGTACAGCTGCATTGTGAGTACCAGTACTATGGCAACTGCAACTGCATACTCTTGTTTCTGCCGCTTCCTTATGCACACTACCTTATAATTGCGAGAGTTCTCCTGTGCCTGTGTGCACCGAAACTGGTGAATGCATCCTAAGAATTACACGCATTTGTTCTTAATGTATTAGAAACTGGAGAGCCTTAAATGCTGCCTGGGAAACACTGCAAATAACTGTCATGAATTGCTAGTGCTGCAGAACAGTAGAGGGACCAGACGTCTCCTCTGCAGCTTGTTTGCTCGGTGGTTGCCTGTCTCCGTGTTTAAGTACTATTAGCTTGTGTAAGGAGGATTAAGGTGTTATCTTCACAGATTCCATTTGTGTACAGCTTATCATTAATTCTGGGCTTTTTCTGAGAAACGGAGGGTTAGCTTCTCTCTAGCAAAACGCTTGTGAAAGCTGCATTTGTAGTTGAAGAAAACTGATTAAAGGATCTCTGTTAACAATAGGAATTTTAGGGTTTAGACTTTTATGACTGTAATGCTTAACAGCTCTGTTTAAGATAGCTAAAGGTGTCCCTGACATGCCCAGTTTCCCTGCGTAAAAGTAAGATCTTGTTTTACCCTAGGTGTTGATCTCAGAGCAGGGATCTGATTTTTTTGGAATGCCTAGTTCCCAATGCCAGGAAGGAATAAAATTTTCCTGACACAACATTTAATTATATCTTTCCTTCTAAATGTGAAGGAAAGAAACCCAGTCTTGCCCAGCAGAGTAACATCTTTGAGTTTTGGCACATGCAGCATGCATTACCGAGCCATAGTCTGTAACGTGGGGTTTTATGTACATTATGTTTGTAGGAGCAAGAAAAGAACGCTGTTTTGCTGACAGACCTAACCCTTTTCTCTCAAAACTATTTTGTGGGACAATGTATAGGTCCCTCCGTCCTGGTTTCCAGTGTTATGTCTGGATGACTGTAGATCCCACAGTGGTCCCTGTGTATGTCACGTATATGTATGTATAGTATGTTATGCAATGCGTACAGGGCAGAGCTTGCAGAGGAGGGCAGAATTTTTCGTGTGATTGATATAAATTAATATATTCCTCACACCCTAGACTTGTTTGTTCATAGTGCCTGTCTTAATAGTTCAGATAAGAAGCCATGCCACTTCTCCGTGCTGGGTTGAAAGGTGCCTGTCCTTTTGTCTTTGCGTAGTAGTGATGCTTTTCTTTACCATGGCAGGCTCTGGGTGAACCCCTCTACCGTGTCAGCACTGGGAACTATGAATACCGCCTTATCCTGCGTTGCCGGCAGGAGGCTCGAACACGCTTTGCCAAGATGAGGAAGGATGTGCTAGAGAAAATAGAGCTCCTGGACCAGAAACACGGTGAGTACCACTGCTGTGTCCAGCACCTGAAGGGGTCAGGCAGACATGGCTTTGACCTGCATACTCCTTCATCTCAGCTCAGAAGTCTTTGCTGAAGAAGTCTTTTGTGGCTGTGCCTGAGACATCAGCTCTCGGAGCCACAAGGAATGAATGTGTAGGAGACTATATCTAACGCTGGCGAGGGAGGCTTGATCGCAGCCTTTGTGCTGTTCAGGAAGGGGGTTTCACCTGATTTGTTCCCAACATGTCTGTGCTACAGTGCAGGACATCGTGTTCCAGCTCCAGCGTTTTGTCTCCACAATGTCCAAGTACTACGACGACTGCTATGCCGTGCTCCGAGATGCGGACGTCTTTCCCATTGAGGTGGACCTTGCCCGCACTACTCTCAACTATGGGCAGAAGGACACGTACACAGATGGGGCGGAAGAAGAAGAAGGAGGAAGCGAGAGAGAGGGTAGCGGGAAGGAGGACACAAATGGTGAAAAGCTCATTGATGGTGTCTGAGCGTGCCCACATGGCCAGAGGAAAGACTTTGTGGACTGTTACGAAAACATGTATTTCACATGGCGATTCATCCTCCATGATTTCTGTGTATGTCTGGCCTGGGATTCCTCCTCTGCTTTGGGTGGGGGTAGCTGGTTGGATTGGGACCAACCTCTGCTTTCCGCTGTCTTCCCTTGCTTGTTTGCCTGGACATTCCTTTTTCCCCACTTCTGCTGCCCAACTCGAGTACTGAGGTGTGGGGAGGAAAATCCCCTACTGCACCGCCACATGACTCTGTGCAGCCGGGACACTGCTGAGCATGTGGGGTGCACCACTCCCCACTGGCATATGGAAGCCAGTTAAACATCTGCAGATGCCCCCTTCTGTCCTCCCCTTGTGCTATGGGCAAGAGTTAGCACCAGCATTGTTTTCTTCACCCCACTGCTCGCTATCTTCAAGCTTCCCATTCACCGGCCTGTTTCAAGCTTCCTCTGTCTCTCCCATCTGTCTTCATGGGACGCAGGAACAACTTTTGTAGGATGAACACTCCCACCACTCCCAGCTCTCTGTGCCAGTGTTTTTAAGAAATACACGTCTGAACTGATGCCTAGAAGTGGTGGTGGTACATGTGATGTGATCACCCCCGCCTCCATCCAAGGGGCTGGGGGAACCCCTCAAAGCAGGGGCTGGTGGAAGTAGCTGCCTAAGATGCTGAGCTGCTGCAGCGATGAAGTGTCTTCCCCTGGCTGCCATCCTCTTCATAGTCCCTGAGCTCCTGCACAGCTGGCACTGTCTGCACACTCCATAGCTATACCTCAGAGCTAGAATCCTGCAGGATACTGCTTTGCCCTTCCCTGGGGACCTGGCTCAGGAAGGAGCCCCCTACTCAGCAGAGATGCTGAGGTGAGCATACTTGTCTGAGGCAGATGGGTTCCTGGAATAACAGCAAAGCTGCACACATTTCCTTTCCGTTGTTCTCTTCTCTTATGGCACCTTGTAATGGACAGTAACGAAGTGTGTTTCTTGAGATTGTGCAGCCAGTCCTGCACACTTTTTCCTTGTGCAGGTGCCAGGAGGAGCCACCTTAGACCCACAAAGGAGATATCCCATCCTTAAACCAGAGGGGAGAGACAGGAAGCCTTGTGAGGAGTGGAAGATGCAGCCTGTAGGCAGAGGCCTACAGAGACTTTTTTTAGTGCAAAGCGTGAATAGCATGCCATCCCCACTGTCCGCACAACCATTTGGTGCCGCCTCTGGGCCAGCTGTAAGCAGTAGCTAACATCCCATTCCCCAGCACGAGGGAAGGGGGGAAAAGAAAACCAAGGTAAGTGAGGCTGCTTCTTTCCTCCTTCCTTTTCTCTTCTCCTCCCTCCATCCCTGTGGGCTGATCCCAGATGCAGACGGGCCTTTCTCTTTTAGCAGTCAGCACAACTGCCAGGAGTGGTGTGCTTCTTCGAGGCAAGGATTTTGACTTCTCTGTCATTACATTTTAGTGGTCATGAGTGAAGTTAAAGGGCATTAATTTATGATCAAGATGTTTGTTTTGTTTTGTTCTGTTTTCTTTGATTTGTTTTTGGAGGTTCGTCATCTCTGTGGGTGCCTGGAAGAAAGCCACCCATGGTCAAGCTGCTCTGGAAGATTTAAATGGGCTCTGATGTACTGACTGTTGTCTCTAACAAAGAAAAATGTGACATTTCATTTCCTCTCCTTCGTGGGTTTTCTGCAGAGATTTGTTTGCTCATCCTCCATTGGTTTTAATCTTAAAATATAATGATGGAAAGATGAGTGTCATGTGCTGGCCATTTTTGTTCTTGCTCATGCTGATGGGTAATCTCTGTGCCAAGCAGCGGTAGTTACTGCAGCACAGGTTTCCAGAGAAGGCAGTGTATAAATGCAGCAGCAAAGCCACTCTTCCATTAACACCAGCTTCTCTGCATCTTGGCTTCCCAGGGAAAAACCAGCCTTGTCAAGCCTCCCATTGCCTCAGTCCTGCCCAGTGGCATCCTTGCACCCCTCCAGGGCCAGCATCACACAGCTCAGCTGTTGCCTCACAAGCTTGAGCTGATGCTTAAGTCCCTGATCCTCTTTCAGAGCTGTTTGTTGTACCAAAGGAACAGAGAAAATGCTTCAGCGGAGCCTGCCTGAAAGCCGACGACGGAAGTGGAAGGCAGCGGTGCCAGGTTTTTTGCAGCCTGACCAGTGGAGGGGTAGAGAAGAGGTCTGAGTATCTTACAGCACCATCTATAGCGAGGTCTTGTAACCTAAGGGCTTTTATGTCCTTTTGTGAAAAGATATAAGAGCAGGAGGCTTGGTGGGAGATGTTGACTGGTGACAAGGAAGTAGAGGGGACCCTGTTCTAGTGACCTGCCTGGCTGACAAAGGCAGTTGTTTTCATACTGTGGACCTTGGACTTCTGGGAAGATGTGAGCTGCTTCTTGGAGTGGGTATTGGTAAATAAGGAAAACCCTGCCTGGGGGCCAGAGGTTTGCTGGCGAGAGCTGCAGAGCTACTTGGTCAAGCAGGGCAGAAATGGTGATCTCACCTTGCGGGGAGGGGAGAACAAGCTTGAGGAGCAGTGAATGAATACCTGCACGGCTCCATCACCCTCCCTGCTGCTTCTCGTTCTCCCAGAGCTTTGCATCTGGGGTTTGTTGTGGTGCTTAGTCTGATTTGGGATCTTTCTAAGTGGGTTTGAATAGGAAAAAGCCCAAAGTCACTGCCGTGACTGGTTCACAACCAAAACTAACAACAGTGGTGACAAGGTACAGCCCCATGGGGTTTACCTTCTCCCCTCCAATTTCCAGTTCTTACGTCTTCTTAAACTGACATTCTTCAGCAGCTTTATTTTGCTTATAATCTGCTCTTTGCTTGGGAGCATCTGGAATGAAACGCTGTCCTTCGTGTCCCCACTCCCCTGCTTGAGTTTAAATGGCTTTACGGCTCATGCAGACTTCAGCCATTACCCATTAATTTGTAGTTAGTCTGGTCTGAAATGAAACACCTATTTTGATGGCCCCAGGAGCTGCCCCCTGCCGCCCTCCCCTGTAGCCTCTGCTTAGTTTTTTGATCCCTCACTACAGTCACAGGTTACCCCCAGGGCCCCTGAGGTGAAGCAGTTCAGGAAACCGGAAGGGCTTTGCCCAGGGGTGTTTATAAAAGATCCAGTCCTAAAGCAGATTAGGGGTGGTTTAAGCATGCCAGGGAAGGTTGTCCTCTCTGAATCTAGAAATCCACCACTGCAGCGGGGGTGAGGGGGGTCATGCCTGCCTTACCACGTGCTCCAACACCCTTGTTAGTGGCACCCAGGCGCTGTGGCTTGTCCTTCTGCCTTACCTCTGATTCCTTTACATAAGGGGTTTTTCTCTATTTAAAAGGAAAACACACATGCATCTGGTGCCATTCCTGCTGAGTGGATGATTGCTTGGGACACAGTTATTTACCTGCCCTGGAACCCCCACCCCCATAGGGGCCAAGTTGTTCCCTTCACACGTCAACAGGACTCACTTCAGCCTAGTTAAAGCTGGCTCGCTGCTATTCCTGTCGGCAAGGCTCCGTCTCGTGGCTGCTCACCTAATGCCATTTGTCTTAGATGTCTTCTTCTTGCATCTCAGCAGCAGCCTCTAACCCAGCACTTTCCCACTTGGAAAAGCAGCACCACGTGTCACTGCCCTAGCTTTACTTCCTACAAAAGATGTACCAGATGGAGGTGGTCAGAGCTGGCGTCCCACCAGCTGGCAGTGCCTGAGGGAGGTACGTTAGGGACCGCAGCATCTACCCCCATGCTGGCCGCAGCTGGAGGTGACCCAGACGATAGCTACGAATTACACCAACCTTAAACCTACTGCCAGATAGTCTGCCGTTACCCCGACCGTGGAGGTGGGGCAGAGGAAACACTGACACCAGACCAAAGCGTACCAGGATCTGATTACAAAGAGTCTCTAATTGTTTGTGTTCTGTATTGTGACAATGCAGAAGGAAAAGGAGAGTCCTTGATGGCCTCTTCAAAAGACCATCATCTCCAGGGCTGATTTGGAAGTAGGAAAAGAAGATTTTTTTTTTGTCTTTTCTTTTTTTCTTTTTGGTGTTTGGGTGGCTCTGAGCCTGTGTTGTACCAGCATGGGTGCTGTATGCAAGTAGTTGTATCACTGGGTAGGTATGTGGATATATATATATAAGGATGAGCTATTCTTATACGTCTCCCTCTTCTTACATCTGCTTTTGTCTCAGCCTTCCCTTCCCCATATCCCACCTACCATCCCATGCTGAGGTGCATGCAAACAAGGCCAGTTTTATACATCCTTGTTCCTCTGCCTTGGCTAAAAACTGTCCCTCTCCACCATCTGGTCAGCGTTGCAGCCATCTTGTGCGGACACCTCCCCGTCCCCCTCGGGACACCCACCTCCCTCCCCACTCTGCTCCTCAGCCACATGGTTGGCCTCCTCACTGGCCACCACCACGGCATTGTCGGTGCTGTGGGACAGCTGGTGGTTGTTGCTGCTGTGCTCCTCTGCTTCCTGCACATCAGACTCTGCTTCCTCAGTGTCACTCCCGCCGGCCCTGGATAGGTTCTTCTCTGGAGGAGGTTCCTTCTTCTTCCCCCGATTCAGGCAGCAGTAGGTGGCCATGGCCAGGAAGAGAGCAGATAGCACCACCTCTGAGCCCGCCAGGTAGAAGATCACCTCGTAGTTCTTGAGGGCATCGACCAAGCGGCCTGATGGTTGGAGAAGAAATGAGACAGTTAGCTTCAGCCTGTATGTTCCTGCACAGACAGCCCAGTGCAGGTGGGCAGCACCTGCACGTGGCTGAGGACCTGCTTGTAAAGAGAAGAGCAAGAAGCTTGAACATCTAAAAATCACAGTGGGCAGAAGCCACACTGTACTACCAAGGAAAGTACTGTGAGGGTATGGGGTTGGTGTTTTCCCTTGTTTGGGCAAGGTTAAATAATTGTGACACACTGATGTTGTGGTCTCACATCATGGTGGGCCATCTTGCCAAGGTGAGACAAGCCTCTGAGGACTTGGCTTGTCCAGTCTCAGAAGAGAAACAAAATTTGAGAGGCATTGCCATTTCTTAAGCTATCATGTCAGGAAAACATTCAGAGGGGGAGAAGAGACATCTCTTTGGCAGAGAAACCCCTTTGGCTGGCCCACCCCTGGTGATTTCTTTGCCAAAGAGATCTCAATGCATCTTCTGAATGCACCAGGGCTGGCAATGGAGGGAGGGTTACCAGTCCTTCGTGCTGGGGAGCCTGAGCAGCCACCCTGCTGCAATCAGGATGGAGCCATGGTGACCAGAGGCTTCATCCTGGTCCTGCGTGCTCCTGGTTGTACATGTGACCCCCAGTCCCTGCTGTGCTATGGTGCGTGGTCTGAAACCAGCCCCAGGACACACTTGAGGTGCCTCCCGGGTGGTAAATTCCTCCCCAGGTGAATGTGCCCCTGTTCACCCAAGCCAGAAGGCGAGTGAGGAGCCTATGTGCATGCACGCGTGCGTGTGTGGTTTATCCTGTGCCAAACCCCCTCAGCCCCATGGAACGGGAAGCAGCTCAGGAGGATTACACCAAACAAAGCTACTTTGTTCAACCCCCTTCTTCCAGCCAAGCACTGCTCCCCCAAGCCCAAGCCGCTGGGTTTGCCAGCACACTCAAGCTTCCTGAACTAGAGGAGAACTGCAGCAGCAGGTTCCCCCTAAGGGGAAGGTGGGAACCATGACTTGGCTCCCTGCACCACCTGCCTCCCATTGTGCACGCGGACAGTACCAAGGCACAGCTGAACTGAAGCAGGAGGGCTGAGGGCTGTCCCCCATCACCACCCATGGTGTGCCAGCTCCTTGGAGCAAGGCACTGTTAAATCCCCCTCGCCCCCTGTGATGTCTCTGCAGCTGCCTCCCAGACACATATTCCTTGACCTTCCCTGGCCTGGGACTCCTGACTGCCCCAGAGCTTATAAGATGTTAGCATCAAGAGGATCTTCTCTTGGCCACCAGTTTTTACCTGAGAGCTGGGTGGAGTTGCTGAGGGTGGGTTTTGCTCGTAACTGGTGGTATGTGCTGGGGAAAAGATCATTCACACAGAAGTCTTCACTGATGGGCTTTAGCCCACAGGTTGCAGCTGAAGGAAGGGAGTGCAGGAAGCCATGGAGTGATTCCTGCCCAGGGGTTTGCCCATGGTCTGTCCCTGATCCTTCCTCGCAAATTGCATGTGCGGGGAACTGCACTTCATTTGGAAATAAGCTCTTGGCATAATTTGTCTTTCTCAGACCTGATCAGACACTAAACAGTAATCTACACCAACCTCATGGGTAAAGGGTCTCCCGATTCAACAGCCTGTTTGTGGAGCGTGGAACTTACCAGGGACTGTGGCCTAGGCTAGACTGAGAAGCTGTGAGTGTTTAAATCTCTTAAAAAAAAAGTAACAACAAATGCCTCGGGTGGGTCTACCAATTGTTTTGACTTCATCAACAGCTAAACGCCTGTGCCTTGGGATTGGGGCCAACACAAATTGAGGTCATTATTCACAGCACCAATCTAAAGGCCGTGGACACCAAGGAGAACTTGAAAGACCCTCACCTTGTCCTACTGAAGACTCTCAAAGGTCAGGCATGTGCCTGACCCTACCCATAACATGATTTTACACAACATTGGCAGTGAAGGCAGAGGCCTGGATCCCAGCATGAAAGAGAGGGAAGTGCCGCTGCTCAGGGCTGAGGGATACTGGAAGTCATGCCACTCTAGATAGCTCTGTGTGCCTGCCATTGCGTAAGTCGCCAAGCAAAGCAGACGGAGAAGTATCACTTGCCACCTTCTGCCCCTGTTCACATTGAGCATTGTGGTGCATGGAGTGAGACGGGAAGCTCTCACCTCAGATCTCAGCTTCCAGAGGAAATTTAAAGTTGAGAAGTAGGGTCTGTCTTCAAGTACCATGTCCATGCCCAATACCCACAATGCTGTGGAATGGCAGCCAAACAAATCACCTGTGTTTTGCAGCAATGTACCTACCTGCAGAGGGTGGACCGATGAGCACAGCAAAAGCCTCGATAAGTAGGACCAGCCCAATGGCACTGGAGAACTTCTGGGAGCCAACAATGGCCATCAGCACCTCAAACTGCAGTGCACCCACCATGCCATAAGAGATGCCAAAAAAGACGCAGAAGATGACCAGTCCTGTGTAATTGCTAGCCCTGGCACTGCAGATGTCTGTCAAGCCATTGAAGAGCATAGCAAAGCTGAAGAGGTATGCCACGTGAGGGCGGACCCACTTCAACCCTGCCACCATGCCACAAGCTGGACGAGCAAAGATGTCTATGAAACCAATGATGGAGAGCAAGAATGCAGCCTCTGTGTCTGGTACGCCTGTGTCCTTAGCGTAGTTGACCAGCAATATGGGGGGCACAAAGAGACCCAAGACCAGGATGAACTTTGAAATGGTATAAATGATAAACCCTCGGTTGGAAAAGATACTAAAATCCAGAAGCTTCTTCCCTTTCTTGGGCTTCTTCTTGGCTTTTTTAGCTTTCTTGATTCCATCAGCTGTGCTGATTCCCTCCTCTGATTTCCCTCCTATGGGCAGCATCTCCTTGGCTTCGTATTTGTCCTGAGCTTTCTCCATCTTCCGCTTCATGCCCATATCCAGGGGTCTCATGACTGCCCCACAAGTGCAGCAGTTAAGCAGAAGGCCCCCCATGATAAGGAACCCTCCTCGCCAACCAAACTTTTCCAGCAGCACTTGCCCCAGTGGAGAGAGGGAGGAAAGGAAGACAGGGCTTCCAGCGGCAGCCAGTCCATTGGCAAGAGGCCGACGCTTGTCAAAGTAGGTGCCCAGCATGATCAGGGAAGGCTGGAAGTTCAGCGCCATGCCCAGACCTACGTGGGGATGAGAGCCAGGAGGGAGACAGGGAGTGCAAGAACATGAGACATGGTTTGCAACGAACTGAAAACTCCCCTCAGACTTTCCTAGTCCTGAAGTCCCGTGATGGGATTCATGCATTCCCCACAAGCCTCTGCTCCTTCGTGATGGTGGGTTGCCCCCAGAGAAGATGGGCTAAACCAGCCTGTCTACCTGAAACGTATTTGAATTAGGTAACTGTGGCCATGTTTAGATACAACCTCTGCCTTAACCAGGAACTTTCCCTTTCTCCCCTATCACTATATACTGGTGCTACCCCAGTCACCATGATCACTGAGCATCACTTATGTTTCTTCTGTCCCTCCCCCCTCAACCACAGGACCTGCCTGTTTAGGTCCAGCAGATGCATCTCACTGACTACTTGCCTCCTGTGAGCAGGTACAAATAGGTGAGGGGAGACCTGATGCCTAGCATCATGCTAGATATGGCAATGCTAAAGGGAGCTACAACATGGTCTTGACTCTTCCCCAGGTAAGTCCGTCTCCCATCCCCCCCCCCCAGCTTCTGGGGCTCTCACCTGTCAGCACGCCAGCTGTCAGATAAAGCTCAATGATATTAGTTGTAAAAGATGCCAGGATCATCCCAGAGGAAGCTAGCAGCCCACCGATGAGCATCACAGGCCGGCAACCAAACTGGTTCACCATGATGCTGCATACTGGTCCTGGAAGAAAGCAGAGGAGACCGAATAGGTAGACCAGGAGACAGGACAACTGGGAAGGGGCAGTCAGGCCAAGCAATGCACTTGGGGAACATGAAACACTAATGGTGGAAATCACTACTTGGCTGCTTAGACATACATCTGTTTGGCCTGGCCAAGGGGGAGAGGCTGTGGTGTGGAGGCCTCTGCTTTGCCTGTTCAGTTGCCTGTTCCCTGAGAACAAGAGGGGCTTGGTGTGATAGGGGCAGCACTTCAGCAGTGAGGGCAAACCCCATGTCAACTGTCTGAGAGGCAGGTGGGGTGACCCCTGAGGTCTCCTGGGGCAGAGGAAACGAGGATATGAAATGCAGCACAATTCTAGAAGGGAAGTGGTGGGACGATTGTATTCTGCATGTTGGTTCGTGACCAGACCAGTGAGCATGAGAAGAGCCCTGGGGACATGGTCTGGGCCCATAGCAGAATGGGGAAGGCACAAGTTAGGGAGGGGGAAGTGTGTCCAAGCATCACCTGTCCCATAAAGCATGGCCAGCATGATGGAGGAGATCCAGGCTGTATCACTGTAGCCCACGTGGAAATCTTTCATGAGCTCCTTGAAGTAGACACTGACGGCTTTTGGGAAGGCATAGGAGAAGCCAGTGATCACAAAACAGCCGAAGAGCACAATCCAGCCCCAGCCACCATCTGGGGGCTTCACAGCAGCTGGGAGCTGCCCTTCCTCTGGGTCAGGTCTCCCCATCGTCTAGCCTGGGAGGGAAAGGCAGGCAGGAAGGAGGTAGGGCAACAGAGAGAGAGGGAGAGAGAGAAATCTCCAGGTGCTGCAAGAAGAGCAGAGCAGGCAAACGTTTACTATGAGGTTTTTCTCCACGTCCAGCATATCCAATCTCCACAAGCCTCACTGAGGGAACACATCACCTCGCTGCACCTTCATTCTGCCAGGCAAGGCAGGACTGCTTCAGGGTGTGAGGTCAAGCCACAGCTGGGCAGAGGTGGGAATCACCCCCTGAGCCTGGGGCAGCCCACAGCTCCGTAACCCCTGGTCAGATGCAGCCAAGCAGGGTCACAGCTCCCAGCTGAGACTGGAGAGCTGCATCTGATGTGGTGGGGCATCAGGATCTGCAGCACTTCGCTTGCTCCATACCCAGCCTGCCTGTAGGCTGGTGTGAGGTGAGAGTCAGCAATGTGAACCCCTTTCAGCTACCAGGATCTTCCTTTGAGCCTTTCCTGCCTTGGCCTGCTGCAGCTGGGAGCCCTCCAGGACCTGCCCTGCTACAGAGGCCTCCAGTAGTGAGGGACAGGAGATCTATTAAGCTCACTGTGCTTTCCTCTGGGAGGCCCCAGTACACAGCCGTCTCCCTCACCCTCCCTTCCCCGCCGTGAGGGGCCAGATTTGGGAAATGGGTGAAGGGGGAGAGCACAGCAAACCGGTGGTTATCTGCATGCCAGAGAGATTAGGGCTCTGTACCTACACAGAGGGGCCAGAACAAAGCCTAAGGGGGGAGAAGGAGGGAATTAGAGGGGACGTCTTGTGAGTCGCTCTTGGGACCCTTAAGCTGCCCAGGAATTTTGCTCCAGTTGGCTGCTGTAGGTATGTTTTTCTTATTTCTCCCCTAGGCACCACGTCTCTGACATACCCCTCCCAGCACCATTAGCCTCAGTTTCTTGGTCAGCTGGGCTTATTTTCAAACCTGTATGCAAAACCATCACTGGACTTTGATTATAGATGCTCCCAAGTAGCACCAGAAAGGCATTAGAAAGCAGGATGGCCATTTTCCATGCCTGAGGTGGCCTTTGTCAGGTCCAGTTTGCCCTATCACCATTCTGCTGCCAACGTGGGGCCTGTCTCCTCTCCAGCTCCCTTGGCTGAAGGACGACGGGATTGTGGCAATGTCCCCATCCCTTGGCACCAGCAGTCATGGGAAATACCAGCAGTCATGGGAAATGCCAGCAGTCATGGGAAATGCCAGCAGTCACGTACTGGCTGGAGACTGCCGAGGTCCTGTGGGCAGGACACATAGGGCTAGCACCTGGGAGTTTTGGATCTGGGTGCATTTCTCAAGGAAGTCCCTCTTCTTTGTGTCCCCCAAGCAATGGGGATGACTGGACCTGATTCCCATTGCTGCTGTTACTCTGCACATTAAACAAGTGCAAATCCTTTAGGCAAAAGCACGGATGGTACAAGCTGGGGCAGAGCCCAGGTAACAGGCCCTTGCCTGGCAAGAAGCGGTCCTACCCCATGACACCCCTGAATCTTGCAGAAAAGGAGAGTGGCTGGTCTTTCTCAGGCTGCAGGAGGTTCAGCATGCAGAGCCAAGGCTGGAAACAGGGCTGGAAATTGCTCTGAGAGGGGTCTGAAACTGCAGTTTGGGGGATGCTGGAGAAGGGACTTGCAGGAAGACAACTAGGTCAGTTCTAGACCCCTCAGCAAGGGACATGGCACCTGCACCTACAGTGCGTCAACATGAGGAGGCACAAAATGGTCTTGGTCAGTTGGTTTTAGCCACATGCCCAAGCCAAGGCTGACCTGTGGAGGGAAGGGTGGGATAAGATTCACCAGCCACCCTCAGAGGTATCCTTCCTTTCTCCCCCTAGGGGAACCCTTGCTCCTAAAACCACAGGACTTCAGGTAAGAGTGACTGCCACCAAACACACTCTGAGCCTTTTTATCTAAGCCCTTTTCCCAGCCTTGCTCTCCTTGATCATGTCCTGAACCACAAATGAAATGAACCAATCAAACCATTGCAATTCATCTTCCCCACCCCTCCCCTCCAGCTTCCTAGCAAGAAAATATGTGTCCATCTGTGGCATGCTCTTTAGAGATTTCTGTAGCACCTGTCAGTGACTCTGATTTTGAAGAGAACATTAGACAAATATCCATCGGTACCGTTTGAGTTTGGAGCTAGATAGATACCTCTGCAGGAGCGACTTGCTCGGTGTTACAGAACTGTATAGCAAGGCATGAAAGGGTTTTAGCCTGGCCTGCAGCTAGATGTTGTCTGAAAAAGATGAGGTGCACCAGAGGAACTCAGCTGTAGAGATGCTCCAAGGTCAATATGCCACAGTGCTGCTCTGCTGGAGATTTATGCCAGCTCTAAGCCAGGCAGTTCAGAGCTGCCTTGTTCCTAACACCGCGGCACATATGCTACTTCTTCTGCTCATGGCTGCACACAGTGGTCACACCATGCACCCTGCCCTTGCCTTTGCACACTCTACAGCTTGCTATTATTTTCTCCTCAGTTAAGGAGCTTTATTCACAGGTGAAAATACCACGTGTAAGTTCACATGCACCTAAAAGCTCATCAGCATGAGCACCTGCCCTTCCCCGTGCATCACTGGCAGGTGGGCCCGGAGCGGGCGCTGCTGCAGCGCCCTCTGCAGGTGGGCGCCGGGAGAAGATTTGTGCTGCCACCAGAAGTCACCAGCCCCGGCTGTGAGGGTGAATGCCACAGTAGGATCAGCCGTGGCTGCAAGTCCCTGAACACACACAGAGCACAGAGCAGCCAGTGCTGGCGATGCCCAGCACAGCCCCACCGTGCCAGGCAAGCTATATCCAGGTGGGTCCCCAAAAATGCTAGGATGGCTCCTACTGCCCTCCACACAGCCTGGATGAGGTGCGGGGTTTGTTTATTAAATGCAAGGGCCACAATTCATGCCACCAGCCTCCCCAGCCCACAGACAAAACCCTGGGAAATCATTCATTAGAGAATTAAACAAGTGCAGGCCTGGAACGAGCTGTCTCTTCGGCAGCCGGTGCCAGGATGCAAGCATCCCTCCGTGCCACTCACCTGCACAATGAAGTGACGACCTCCTGAGAACGGGCTGAACTGCCAAGGGCTGAGAAGATCCGTCAGCAGCGTTCCCTTGTCCCTCTGCCTGACACTTCCCAGGTCTGGATGAGGGCACCTGGTTAGATGGTCCTGCTGGCTCTTTGCTCCATGGTGGGCACACCGTCAGCTGGGCACAGGGTGATGTCTGCAGGAATCCAGCACCCCTCAAGTGGTCTCTCGTGCTCCACTCCTTCCTCCCAGGCAACTATGTCCTCACAACAGAGCTAATCCACCTCTCAGCCTGCTTTCCTCAGCTCCAATGTTGCCCAGCAAAGCTGCCCGTGGCCAGTCCGGGGGGATGCCCCGTGCAGGGGACCCCCTCGCTTCCTGCAGGTGCAGGTAGTGCCCCACGGCACTCAGTGTGGATGTGGGTCAGCAGCCACTTATGGTTTCAGGTCGGCAGAGACCAGTGGGTGCTGAGCGGGCAGAAAGCACTTCTCCACTTTTAAGAGGCTTTTCCAGCCAATGGGGAGGAGGTGGCTGCCTGCCGCGGCCCGAATCCCCCAGTAATCCCGCTGCCCAGGAGCTCCTTGCCTTTCCCCAGCAGGATGGTGCAGGCTGGTGGGGGCAGATTTGGAGGGGCCGAGGCAGGAGGCGCTGGTGATGGACCCAGCCAGGAAGGAGGGTGCCAGGGAGGGGGGCAGTGCAGGATGAGGGCATGGGCCCATGCTTCGGTAAAGGACAAAATAGGGGAAAGGGCTGCTTTCAAAGCCCCACACTGCTTCCTCAGCCACCAGCCAGAAGGATGGAGAAGCACTGCCATGGTTTTGCAGGGCATGTGCCCAGCAGAGAAGAAAGGCAAGGTGGGCCACCCAAGGAATCGACAGCAACCATGGATTGAAGTGCTGGATCCAGCCCACCCCCTGGCAGATCACTAACCTCACCCATCCCCCACCCTCAAAAAAAGAAACAACCCACCAGAAACAACCCCGCTAAGTGGCTGCCACCCAGAAGGGGTCTGGGAGGCACTGGAGACGAGCCAGTCTCTGGCCACACATGGGGGAACCTATTTTACTTCCAGGGACGGGGCTAGGGCTCACCCCAGGTGGAGTTTTGGGGAGGGAAAGGCTCGGGCTGTAAACCCCCAAAGCCCCGCAGCCTCCTGGCAGCACGGGGGCCTACGGGGGCTTTACAGTGCTTGCAGCCAGGGCTTAATTTCTATTAATAAGGCTAATCAGCTAAAGCCCTGGCCATTGCTTGCACTCCCTCCCTCACCCACGCTGCCTCTCCAGTGAGGCCTCCCCCAGCAAACGTAGGTCGCCCCAGTGGTGTGGCCAGGCTGGTGGGGCCCCCACACATCCCAGGGGAAGTTTTCCCCCCCACACCAAGCAGCCTCGGGGTGCCCTGGGGTGCACGGCCCAGCAGCAAGTGAGGAGAAGATGGCCACCAGGCCTGCCCATGCATGGCAGCCAGGAAGCGAGGGCTTGCTGCCTGCAACGGCAGGAGAGCCAGGGGGTCCGGGGGGACCCACAGTCAACAGTGGGTTGTACAACCCTCCTGGTACCCTGCATGTCCACCGTGGCCTCCTGGGCTGGCAGCTGCCCTGTCCGGAGCCATGGCACTGCAGCGTTCAACACCTGACCATGAGCAGCCAGCGCAGCCCCAGTGCTGGCGGGGACCCCCCAACCGCCTCCCACTGCGTCCTCTGACTGAGGCAATGTCCCAGCCACTGGGATGGGTACAGAAGTGGTGTTCTCCATTTTATTAAAAAAACAAACAAACCACAAATCTTTTCCACAGGACAACAGGGGAAAGAGCAGGGCAGTGACAGCACTGTCACCTGCCCCTGCCTTGCCCCAGGCTGCCCGGTAAAGGAAGGGGCAGATGGGACTACAGACAGACATGGTTGCCAAAGGGACTGTTTGGCGAGACGTCCTTCTCTGCTCACAGCCAGGCTAGCAAAGCTTCACCTTTGCCATCCTGCTAGTTCTGCCCCATGTGCTCCATGATCTCACCCATCTGTCCCTCCACCTCCCACACCAGCAGCATCCCCTCTCCCGGCCACCAGCACCAGTGACACCAGACATCTCCCATGCAAGTATGGTAACATCACACGGGGAGGGGGGACAGGGGGTGATAGAAAAAAAGCAGCAGGGATCTGCTGCTGGCTTAAGTATGCCAGACAGCCAGGTGAGATGGGTCCCAATGTCCTGGAGGTAAGGCAGTGGAAAAGAGAGGTCACTTCATGAGTGGTAGCACAAGGTTGCTGCCCAGCTGGGCGTCACTTTTATGCCTCCCCCTTCTCTGCTGAAATTCTCCACTGTCTGCAGCCCCACTTCATCGGATGATGGGTGCTGAGCGGTCATTGGTGACTGTGGGACGCAGCTTGACTGTGGCAAAGGGGTTGGTACCTCTGGAAGCAGAAAGGAAACAGGCAACCATCAGGAAAATCTGCAAAGACCATGCAGGGGTCCCACTGACCAAGCAAAGGCTACTTAGTCCTGCTCGCCAGCCCAGGAGGAGAGTGTGGCAAAGCTGGCTGCTAGGTGTGTTTTCTCCCTCCTTAACACACCCTGCTGCAGGTTCCCATGTGTTTCCCCTGGTACTCTCCTCAGGGCTTCTCACCCTCCCTCTCTCATAGGATGAAGAAGGGACTAGCATAAGGCTGTCCCTTGCAGTAGCACTCTACACTTGTGGCCCCTGACCCTCCAAGCAAGGGGTGAGGGAGCAGAAAGAGGCCATAGCACCAGGCCAGAAACACGGAGACACCAACCCAGTTGCAGGGGGAAGGAAAGCAGGGATTTATGGCAAGTCTTATCTCCACAGACCTGGCTCATCAAAGCTAAAAGCCATGTCCCTTATGCCTCAGCCCTTTCCAAGCAGGTAGAGCTGCCCAAATCGTGTAGCTCCATGCTCAGGCTGTGAGCTTCTATTGTGGCTCTTCTGGAATGGATGGGAAGGAGCATGCAGGTCTGGCCGTATGCTTGGTGTGCTCAAGTCCTACACCTTCTACCTGAGGTAGAAGAGCACCTTCCCAGTCAGCAGAGGCCAGAATCGCCCAGCTCTGCCTCCTGTCCTGGGAGGTGGGTTGTGCATTGCTTTCCTCCAGACACTTCCCTGTTCCTCCCACATTTGATAATCCAAAAGATTAAATAATAATAGCATTGGAATAATGCCTCCCCTGTCTGATGATTCCAGAGCAGAGCTCCACACCTCACTCACCGTGGGAAGAGTTCAGGGGGCCGGTCAAATACTCCTGATTTCTGCAGTTAAAAGAAAAGCAGCAGTGAGCGATCTGGGGTGGGGAACGGAGAGACAGAAGTGGGGCAGGAGACACCGCACACATGGAGGAAGATTTCACAAAACACTGAAGTGATTTAGGAGCCCGAGTCCTATTAACAGGGCTCTGATTACTTATTCATTCAAGCTTTGCAGAAGGCCACAGATTTACCACTACAGATAACACCCTGATTTCTGTGGTGGGGGGTTGTCCCTACATCACAGGTTTCCTGTTCCCCCAGGACACATCCCTTTGTCTTGGGGAAGAAAGGAGATGGCTCAGATCCCCAAAGTGTCATGTCTGAAGAGCACAGCAAACAGTGACAGTCTGAGCTACATTTCACCCTGCCAGCACAGCCAGAGATGCCCCCTTCATGTTGGCCACACATCCTGGGGCAAAGAGTCCATCTCATCAGTGCCCTCACATGTTTCCTGCATCCACAGGGAACTCAGGAGCTGCAGCTACCTACCCCACACCACAACCTGCTTAAACGTGGACCAACCCGATGGAGAAAGATGGACCTAGGCCCTGTGGCCCTTATTCTTGGCCAGTAGCTAGTGAACAGATAGATCAGTGACATCTGGCCTGCTAAAGAACACCAGTTTCTGTAGCTGGTGTCAGACAAGAAAGCCACATGTGTTCCAGCTGGGAATCAAACACACATCCATTTGCTCCTGGCTCAACTGGAGGATGTCTTGGGCATAAGTTTAGAGCAAGGCTAAGTTTTTCAAAACTTCTAGTGAGGGGTCAATTGCTCTGCCATGGTACTCCAAATGCTCTACGCATTTCACTGCTCAATCCCAGGTCTATCTCTATGCCCTAGCCCTGGGACCAGATGGAAACCAGTGACCCAGAGCAGGGGACAGGCTGCAGAGCCTGTTCCCCTGTGTGTTGTGCGGCCTGAGGTTCCCTGAAACCACAAAGGAGGACATGAAAGGCAAAAAAAGAGTAATTAAATGTTGCATTTTTCAGTCCTTTGAGCCATCCAGTCGCTTGCAACCTTGCGCTGGCTTGCAAGCAGTGACCAGAAATGAAGTTTCTCAGCCTCCTCTGAGACTGAGCAACATGCCACAGGCAGCACCACTCTTCCCTCTCCCAGGTCCTTGCCTTTAACTACCCTCAACTTCATCCTCACCGGTCAATTCCCCCCAGCTGGGAGCAGTGACTAAGCGGAGGCTTTCCTTAGCACACCATCCATAAGCCATGGGCCGGACACAACTTGTTCTAGGGCTTTCCAAAACGGCTGTGCCCTCAGCCTTTACCCCTAGCTTTTCCCCTACCCCAGCTGTGACTTTACGCCAGCCCTTGCTTGAATTTAGAAGAGGACTCCTACGAAACTCCTCTCCATTCTCTGAAGGGAGAAGAAGGATGGCATCTCTGTTAGCTGGTCACCCAGCCCAGCCTGATCACTCCATGGTCCTACTATTAGCAGAAAGAGGTGCTGCCCTGGAGCCACCAGAAATCAGGCTGGGAGGTCATGGAGAATAGGACTGAACTGAAGGGTCCCTGGTGAGCAAAAAAAAGAGAGAAATAAGAAGGGCAGGGGCAGAGAAGCAGCTCCTTGTGGGAGCAAGCCAGGCACGGAGGATCTGCACACACAAGGCTGACCAGCAGGGGCCACCAGGACATGGTGGCATGCAAACAGACTCGGTGAGAAAGGCCAGTGCTAGCAAGACACCTTAGCTCGGGGAGGGAAGCCACACACCAAAATCTGGAAGGTGTTTTTCTTTCTCAAGAGGCCAATGCAGAAAAGGTGTGCGTTGGAAGATGAAAGTCAGACGTGGCCCACTCCACACACACGCACTGGTCACTCCTCCTGCACTCACCTTGGAGCCAGAACTGACTGGCGTGGCTACCCCAGTCTGGTGACTGCTGGCACCCACTGAGAGGGGAGGTGGGTTTGGCAAACTGGGCTGGGCCGCAGCAGGCCAGTAATTGCTAGAGGAAGGAGTGCTGGGACGGTCCAGGATGTCATCCATACTGTGACTGCTTCGCAGTGGGAAGGACCTGAGCAAGAGCAGAAGACAGCAGGGTGAGAATCAAAGAGCAAGGAATAGGGAGCAGCAGAGGTGCTAGCTGCAACATGTGTCTGTGGGATGTCTCTGGAGAAAATACACATGGCTTGGACTGGTCCAGTCACAAGTGCCTTTGAGAAGATACTGCACGTGTCAGGGGAGCCTTCTAGGTAAGCCTGTGATATCTCAGGGCACAGTGAGGCTCTCAGCAGATGTTCCAGCATGGGAGCACTGCAGCTTTCCATGGGGCACATCCCAAACAAGTACCCCACTGGTGTTAGTGACCTACCAGGAGCCACTCCAGCTCCTGCCTGGCCAGTTACTCTCCTGTTACCTGGTGGTTGGCTCTTCCATCTCTCTTGCATCCTCCAGAGGCTTGACATAAGCTTCAGGGAACCAGCCGCATCTAGGGCACAGACACAAATGAGACCAGGCAATCGCAGTTTGTGGTTCTTCGGATCCAGCTGTCCAGCACTCCTATCTACACCCACCCCACACATCCACCAAGCTGCTGCTGCTGCTGCACTGGGTGTGACAGGGTTCCTGCACATCTTTCACCTCTGGGTGGGGCACGGGGTTACTGCGAGACTGTCCTTGGAGAGACAGTCCTTGGAGCAGGACTCGCTCTTCTCAGAGGCCATGCAAAATCCACGCTCCCAGTAGCAATGCTGGTGCAACCCAGGAAGAGATGCTCCGACTGAGCACGATCACAAGGAACCCAAGGCCAGAACACAAGGAAGCTGTGGAAATCCTTTCTCCTCAGGGTAAAACAGTTCCACCCCAGAAACCCCTGCAAAGAAAGGCACTGCTCTTGCTCATCTCACATCTGAGCGTGAGCTTCCCTGCAGAGCACGGTGCAGGGGTCCCGTGTGGAACAGGGCAGACTTTGCACACAGGTTTTGACCGGTGGTGCCACGGAGAGTAATTCAGTAAGTGCTGGGTGCAGCAGTTTCCATGCCATGTCTGTGCTGGAGGCTGTGACAGCAGTTGTGGTGTGAGCTGAGAAATGCCAGGCCTCTCAGGTAACTCCAGCAGTTCGTGGCCCTGAGCTGGATCTCATGACAGAAGTCACTCAGTCATGCAAGCCAGGAGGGGGTCGCTGCATCCCTGGATCTTCTACCCAAAGCCCCCAGTGCTTTCTTAGGCAGCTCATCCACACTAGCCCAGCCCCACCGCATCACCTTGGCTTGGAGAGCCCCCATGCTAGGCACAACCCCCAGCTGAGGATACGGTGATGTCCCACCCAGATGGTGGGTGAGGCACAGTGCCCAGACCACACCAGGAGGGGAGCAGGGAGAGAATTTCAGGCTTAAGCCTCCCAGCCTCAGACCCAGCAAGCCTGCATCAGGACCATTTACAGCACCAAAGTCACGTACGTGGATGAGCCCTCCAGCTTGCCGTACAGCCAGCCGTTCTGCGCATCTGGCATCAGCACCGTGATGACATCCCCGGGGTCAAACCGTAGCAGGGTCCGGTTGACACCAGTCGTGTGGGGCACGATAGCTTGCACTCTCGCTGTGCTGCTCCTCCTCCTGCCTTCGCTGCCGCTGCTGGCCTCACCAAAGGAACCTGAACGGGAGGTACGGCCAGTAGGGAGCAAACCTGCAGGGACAAAGGGGTCTGGCTGGAGTCTGGCATCCTCCTGCAAGACCCACACTGCCTTGAAGGGACCAGTGCTTCCCCAGTCAAATAATCACTCTAGAGAAGGAGTAGACAGCCTTCCTCTGCAAGGAGACAGCAAGGCATAGCATGGGCAAAGCATGGGAAAACATTCATCTTGCAGAGAAAATCAACTCAAGCCGAAACGACTTGCTTTGCACTATTCTTCTTTGGCCAAAGGTCTAGAGCATAGACATTGCATGTCCTGGCTGATGGCCCCCTTCCCAGCCCTGAAGCTGGAAAGACCTAAAGCAACTATTTGGGTAATTTTTCTCCCTCCCTGACCACCCCCCCCCCCCTTTTTTTTTTAACACTTCAAGCTGAAATTTTTAAGGCTAGACATCAGGTTAAGTGGCTGGGTATCGTAGGGCAGGCTCATATTTAATCCGGTAGCATGAGGGCGGGTGCTTTACCAAAATGGGAACTCCAGTAAGCACCAGCCCTCATGGTTTAAGGAGCCTTGAAAATTGCACATCTGGGGGTTCCCCACCTCACACAGCCAGACAAGAAGCCTGGCCTTGTCCCGGATGGACCCTGCTTTGAAGCCTGAGTTCAGCCCTCTGCTTCATTCAGCCTTGCCCCCACAGCTCCCATACACACTGTCCTCTCACCATGCCCTGGAATATGGCTGAGGACCAGTGGTCTGATAGAGTGGTGGCCCCTCCTGAAACCCAACCCTGTTCCCAGAGAGGTCCAACCCCTCTATGTCCCCACAGCATTGCTCCCAGACCCATGTCATACTAGCTGATGGTGTCCTCCGCAATGGCCACCTGGGGGGCTCTGGTTGAGGAGACAGTCTCATTTCTGGAGGCTCTGCAGAGAAGACGCTGGATCTACTCCCAGTTATGGGAGAAGAAAAGTCCTCAAGGGGTCTCTGGGGCTGTTGGAAGGAAAGGAGGCTGAACACATATCCACAGGGGTTGTGTTAATCAGGAGATGCTCTGAGAGATACTCAGTCCTTCTTAGAAAGGCAAACCCAGCACATTCCCCTGTTGCAGGCCATACACATACTTCCCTTCATCTTGGCCAGGAAAGGCCACAGAAGCTGGACAAGGTAGCCAGTACCACCAAGGCTGGCCAAGGACTGGCCGTGCCCCACAGCCTGAAAGGCGGAGCTGCAGCCTCACCACCACAGAATCATAGAATAGCTTGGGTTGGAAGGGACCTTTAAGGGCCATCTAGTCCAACCCCCCTGCAATGAGCAGGAGGACACCTTCAACTAGATCAGGTTGCTCAGAGCCCTGTCCAACCTGACCCTTGAATGTTTCCAGGGATGGGGCATCTACCACCTCTCTGGGCAACCTGCTCCAGTGTTTCACCAAACAAGGTGAAGGCTGTCCATGGGTCCTCACCATCTCGAGGTGGGTAGGGGTGAGCCGGCCTGATGGATACCCCTGACTGTGGGAGGCTGCGAGAAGACCCTGTGAGTGGCTATTCGAGGGGTTGCGGCTGGCCTCCAGCTGCTCCTTCCACTGTGGTGCCTTAGTCTGGATCATGCCCCGAGCCTGGGGAGAGAGAAGGAGTGACAGACAAAGCAGGACAGCTACAGAGGGAACCGAGGGCTGCCATGTGCATCAGGTTGGGGACCAGCTGCTCCCACAATTAGGTTTGTGGGAATGACCAAACAGAGCCCCACAGGAGCGAATTTCTAGGATGGCACCCTCCAGCAGAGACCCTGTGGTTTCAAAGACCCTGCTGTACACACCTACATCACCTTTACCTCTCCCATCATGCACACACCCAACTAACCCCCATGTCAGCACCATCCTCAGCCCCAGCCAGGCTCTCCTAGCTTAGTACAGCCAGCCTGTACTTAGTACGACCAGCAAGAAATGAAATAGATTTTCCTGCCCAGTCCATGCACAGATGTTGCCTTCACCCAAGGGGCATCTTGGCCCTGGCTCCATCCTCCTGCATGCTTCTCCTCCAGCCATGCTGCCTGCTCCCCCAGCTCTGCCCCCCAGCATGCCAGGGCCATACCCTGCTGTAAAACTGGAGGAGAGTATTGTAGAGCATCTGATGCTTTTCAGCCAGGAAGCGGTAGCGACGTTTCTCCTCCAGCTCAGCCTCCCTCTGGCTCTCAGAGACAAACACCTGCATCTCTGAGCACAGTCGCATCACATTCTCCTGAAACACAAAGGAAAGAGGGAGGAAGGCATCAGCATAAGTTCAGAAGAAGGGGCTCATACACGGCAGGGGAAGGGTTGAAACAGGTGGTCATGTCTACGAGCTTCCCAGTCCGCTTGCAGTGCTGGAGCAGCACAGAGGAGCTAAAGCGGAATCCCAGGGATTAAACCTTGCACACTGAGGCTTGCTGCATGAGGAAAGGTCTTGGCAGGAGTGAGCACCACAGGACTGCAGCACCCTGAGGAAAAGGAGTTTCCTCCTTTCCAGATAAGCCTGCTGTCTCTTGAACGTCGGTGTCAATCCCTTGGCTTTTAAGGAAGGATGAGGTTGCTGAGAAATCAAGCCTTGGCTCCAGAGAAATCATCCAGTTCTTTTTCCAGCTCCCCTTCCCACAATCACTGCTCACCTTCATCTCCCGGACGTTTTTATCACGGGCCCTCTCCATTCTCCACAGCTCTGCCATGCACTTATCCAGGTTGGTGGCTCTGCGCTGGTACTCCAGCGCATACTGCTTCTGGCTCTCCTGCCAGGGAGAAACCAGGCTTGATAAGGAACCAGAGACACACCGTGATACAGCAAGGGTCCTGCTCTGATGAGTGATTGAACATCTGAGTACCCCTGAAATCAGACTTCACCTGGACCTCTTATAAAGTCTTTCTTTACCTTGCCCTTCACTTCAAAGGGCCCCATAGTGCTGATGAACCTCAAGATCTCAGGAGCAAGAACTGGCACCCAGCTCCCCCAGCACTGGGAGCCCAGGCCTCTGTCTCCCTCTGTGACACTACCCACCAGCATGGCCAGCTGGGCCACAGCAGCACAGGACGTACACCCATGCAGAAGCTGTAGTTTGGAGAAGCTGGGAATTCTGCTTTTGGGATGCCTAGCCTCTTAGCCCAGTTGAAGCATTTGGCAAGTCCCAGTGCACAAAAAACAGTTGCCTTCCCTCTTTAGCTCTCCATCATCAGCCAAACGAGGTGTGTGGGGGGGGGTGTTGGTCCATGAAGGAGAGGAAGATAAGCCCCCCTTAACTCCTTCTGCGGAAAGTCAAGGAAACACACCAGATGCTGAAGCAAAGCCCTTGGGTGGAGGGGAGGGGGAAACAAGGAGGGCTGAGGAGGAGAAGGGAGCTCATCACTCACACTGATGAACTGCACGTCCATTTTAGTGTTCTTCTCCATGTGCTGCAGCAGGTCCACATGGAAGGTCTGAGCCTGGAAGAGGCAAAGGAGCCATCACCCTTGTCCCTTCACCATATGGGGTGTTACATGCACTGTGGTGAGGAGTGGCTCATAAAACCTGCAGAGCTGGTAACTCTTGCCACCTGGACCCCATACAGAAGCCAGAAACGGACACATCAGGGCTACCATGGAGCAGCCCTGCAGCTTGGGGATTGGCACTCAGCAGCCACCTGACCATTATCCCTCAAGCTTTGGCATGGGCACAAACAGCAGTATCTGGAAGGGTTATCAGCCCCTCCACTCCTGTCCCACCACTGCCACCCAGGAAAAGAGAGGATGGCCTTGCCATGTGTTCCGAGCCAGGCATTGCTCAGTCTACTGCACACCTTCCACTGCACTTGTGAGGAGGTGGTAACAGTCCACCAAGGACACCAAACACTGAACACCAGCCAGGCTGCGGGCACGCCAGCTCTGTAACACACCTCTGTCACATGCAGCAGGGATAGCAAGGAAGCAGGCACCTGCCAGCAGGCATGTGAGAGGGCAGGAGACAGGGCAAACTGGGCAAATGCTGGCAAGCTGTGGTTAAGGAAGCCCCTTTATTCCCCGCCTGCACCAGCGCTCAGGAAAACCACTCACCACAACTTCCAAATCAGAGCTCAGGAGTCTCTGTGTGTCAGACATCTGCATCAGAATTTCACCTTCAGGGAAAGAGACAGGAGACGGTGGAAAAATCCTGTGGCCATTTCCTTGTGTGCCCAAGGAGGCAGACCACAGTGTGCAGCTCAAGCTGATGATATACAGGTGTGAAAGTCCAACAGATATCGCAGAGCGCTGCTCTCTGCACCCTGAGAGAGGCTAGTAGCCTTCCTCCCCAGGGCTCAGCTCCACCACCACTCCTCAGGCACTGCCCAATGCAGGGTTGCTCCAGCCCACGAAGCTGCCAGACCAGTGCTCTGCTCCAGCCCCAGGTGCCCACCAGCAGCCTCGGCTCTGCCATGGGCTCTGGGTGCTGGGTCTCTGCTCTGCCACAGCCCCTGCAGGCCCCATTTGTAACTCCAGTGCCACCCCAGCTGCAGTGCATGGCTCTGGCTGTCCTACAGGAAGGCAGCTACAGCACCTGCTGCCGATGCTGTGCATGGTCCCGCTTCGCCAGGGTTGGTATTACAAAACCAGGAAAGGAAGAGACTGACAGCAGGGAGCAGAGGAGCTAGCTGGGTGGTGCAGATGATGATAGGAGTCTGCAGAAGGGACACATCTGCTGGAAGCTTTTTACTAAAACGTTTAGCAGTAGAGCAGTTCCCTGAACATATTTTCAGCAGCTGCCATTAGGCTGCAGAACAATTTGCACTGCTGAGCGTAAGCCCCTCAGCTCCAAGCTGCCATTTCAGCTGGCTGCAGGCTCAGGAGGACATCATCCCATCAGCTGTTGTCAGTCCATACATTCCAGCATTTCCCTCACACTTGCGAGGAGGAGGAAACTGGTTCCTCCAAGATGAAAACTTCAGCTCTCAGAGTAGGATGCCTCAGCAAGCATTTGTTTCCATGAGCGGTCCATTGCTGAAGGTCCATCCCAGGAGCTGAGCTCAGTCATTGATCTCAGAGAGATACAGGGCAGAGTGCTGGGGCCTTGAGGGATATTCAAGGGTACACAATAAATTTGACTCTCACCACCTGGACAGGGCCTGGCACTGTGAGACACCATTTAGAGGAGCTGTATTCCTTCCCGCAGTACCTGGAAAGGGACCAGCTAAGGGGAAGGGTCCAAAAAAATGTAACTGTGGTTCATCACAGGAAAGAGGATGGTGAGTGGAGAGGCTTACCCAGCATGTGTGAGGTGGAGCTCTGCAGCGCTTGCTCCCCAATCTTCTCTATCGCCTTAAAATACACTTCAGCAGCTTTGGATAATGCTGTGAAGAGAGGAGAAGGGAGGTGAGGATCTGACCTGCCTTCCCACCATCACCAGCCCCAGCAAGCAGTACACAGGACAGCCACCCCCCGGTACATCACCTGTAGGCAAGGGTACCCCATCTCTTCCCATCTGTGCCTAATAACAGCAGTGGGTCCTGGAGCAGAAGAGGGCTTAAGAGCAGCTCAGGACATGTCAGCGAGGGGATGGGTACCAGCAACCTTGTTCTGGGTGATGGCACAGTGAATGCCCAGGACAGATGCAGCAGCATGGTCTGGAGCCCTGGCTCTGCAGGACCCCACTCACCGTGGAAAGCACGCAGGTAGTTGTTCCCGAGGTACACCAGGTTCTCCAGCGCGGGGTTGAACTGCTCCAGGATACTCTGTGGCCAGGCAGAAGCACGTTAGCACCAGTCTTCCTCACGGCCCAGAGACCTCAGCAGGTCGATGCCCTCCTGCTGTGGTTCAGCCGGGTGCAACAGGGACCCAGAGAGCTCCCCCGGCCGTGACGCTGGCAGCCATGCACAAAGTCGGCTCCCTGCATCGGAGGTAGCTGGGACTCGGACCTTCAGCTGCCCCAAGTCCTCTCCAGGCAGCCAGGAGAGGAGCAATGCCAGAGGGCGAGTTAGCCCACTGCAGAGCCAAGCGGTTGCCTGAAGATGACTCTCTCCCCAGGCCCCACACCCACGCTGTAGACAGGGAAGTAACTGCAAGGGGATCTGAGCAGCCTTTTCCCTCACCCCCGAGCCAGCCAGGGTGAGGGCCACCACTTATTATCCAGGCACGAACACAACTTTTTCCTGGCCAGGAAACTGCCAGCCTCAGAAGCTTAGTAAGAGAAAGCATGGGCTGCTTCAGGCCAGCCACTCTGCTCTTACCTGCTGTGCTTAGCAAAGGTGTTTATTGCCCACAGCAGAGAAGACCAGAGGCTGGAATAAGCAGTTCCTCTGTCTCCCAGCCCTCACCCCCTTGGTGCAGCATCAATGCGTGTAGGGAAGCGTTTGTGAGATCAGACTGCTCTTTCCAGCAAGGGGGAAAACAACCGACTGAACTCCTCCTTCCTACCAGGAACAAAGGTGTGTCACCCTTCATTTTCCCCAAACCACCCTGGTGGCCCAACTCCTTCCCAGATCTGCCTTAAGACCCACACCACACTCCCCACCTGCCATCTACTCTCAAACACAGCCCAGAGCCCGCAGGAGCTGCTACAGTTCAGCCCAGGGACAGATCCAGCCCTCAGCTGCCCACCCAAGGGAGCCTTTGGCAGAAAACAGCTCTTCTCCTCCCCTCCGCACGTCTCCTCTAGGCAGACCGGAGCAACCTTCGGTGCTGGCACTCACCTTGTAGATGGAGATGGTGGTTCTGTAGGACAAGTCCATATCTGGAGCCTTTTCCCTCTCCCGCAGAGAAACAAGGAGCAAAGGAGGAGAGCACAAGATGCTGTACTGGCCCAGAGGACTCTGCTTCTGCACAGCGGCTGGATGGAAAGAGCCCGTCACTGGTAAGGAAGGGCAGCAGGAAGACACAGACACGGTACAAAGGGAATGGAGCACTGCTGAAGTTTAATAATTCACCAGCCGAGAGGCTGGAACTTGATCTCTGGAAGTAACCAGACTCCGGGGAGAGAGGAATCCTGTGACAGCCAGCAAGGGCATGTGACTGCCTCTTTGCATTATTGATTGCCAGCTCCGTGTACCCGGCTCTCCCTGCCCCGACACCTGCAGAGCCAGCCACCTGCCAGAGCAACCACCTTATGGCTCGCTGCCTCTGTCACTGTCGCTGCTCAGCGGTGGCTTGCTCGGCCTCGCTGTGCTAGCAGAGCATCTTCAGGTCTCTCTCACAGAGGCACCTCACGAGTCAGGAGATCCGTATCAGCCTGCAATTGCAGGCAGCAAATAGCAGCAGGCAGGGGGAAATACAAGGAAAGCTCAAAATGGGATTCAGCTCTTCCCTGCCCGCTATTGTCCCAGATCAGGCCTCAGCCCTCTGGCTCTTAGCCGCCCTCCCGCTCCCAGTGAGACTCCCTAAGGGCAGGCACAAGCTTGTGCCCGAGCCCTCCTGCTGTCCCTGCCTGCGCAGGGAGCCTAACACAGCATCACTCCAGGAAGTCCCTGCAGACGGTCCAGGCTTACAAAGAGTGAGGGAAGGTGCAAGTCAGGGCAAAAAGCAGGAAAGAACTCATGTTCTCTCCATCTCAAGACACAAAGTTTTGCTTTTCCACAGCAAGGTAAGCCCTCTGTTGTGTAGGAAAAGAAAGCTTTTACTCCACATTAAAAGCCCTTCAATTCCACAATCACATTTGTGAAACTGAAGATCAGAAGACAGTTTTTAGCCGTATCCATGACAGCAGCCACATTCCTGCCAGCAGCATCCCTTAGGAACCAGTGGGCACCAGGTCCAGCAGACCTGCAGCAGTTATCTTACCCAGGAACCACCTGGTGAACCAAAATGAAAGTCCCACCTCCAGTCATTTGTATCCTGAGGGACTTGTGCGTTGCAGCTCCAAGAGGATTCTTGTATGGTAGCTGGTCCAAAGCCTCTCCACTGGCTGCAACTGCTAAGCCCAGCATGCAATGCTGTGCTTCCTGGGTCACCCAGCCACTCACACGCGTGCTCCCAGGGCTGGCTGCAGGGACAGGCCAGTCACCTCTTCAGCCCATACGAAGGGTATAATCCTGTGTCTCCAAGAAGCCAAATTTCTGATTTTCTGCCTGTAAGAAATTCAGAGGCTGCAAGCTCAGAATCCCCCTGGGACCTTGCAGGATGGAGGGGGGGTGGTGGACGTGGGAGAGAGAGAGACAAGACAACCACGGACTGCATGACAGTGGAACCAAACATAAACCTCTCTTTATTTCAGGTCATATTAGTTTTGCATAGAAGCACTGCTCACAACAGCAGTCCATTCAGACAAGAGCAATTAAGAATTCAGTTTTTCATGTTACCCCTTAAAACGCCTCCAAATAGATACACAAATTATTCATAAATATCTGCAAAACCTACTGCAGAAACATTGAATAGTGTAGCAGTCACAACGGGATTTCCAGCAGTAAAAAAGGTAAATCCAAATTGTCACAGGGTCAGCTTTTTTGGTGGGAACTGATCTCAGATCATTTCAATTCCACATTAAGAATAAAGAGAAATGATCTCTCTACCAAGCCAAGGCTGTTGTCCCTCAACTTGAGCTTGCTGTAAGACAGGCTTTTACATCTCAGTCCTGGAGCAGAGTAGCACAGCAAATCAGGTGGCACAAAACAGTCTCTGACGGGGGTCTGCTCCCACCCTGGGCACAGTCAGTATCTGTGTTGCCAGCCCATCTTGGAGGGGGAAAGGGGAAGGTGCTACAAAAGATAACTGGCTCAGGAAAGGTTCCCCCTTCTCCCAAAGTCAGCTGCAACATTCTGCATCATACGTACTGCAGAAAGTCGCAGCATTTCTGCTCCCATTCAAATCAGGCATGCTGAGGGAAGAATAATCCCTTTTCCCCATACTATACATTCTGGAACACCTTGACCCCAGTGGGCCAAGTAATCCCTGAAGCTTTATCTAGCCTTGGCCCATTCTGCGACAAGGGAAGGTGAACAGTGCTTTGTCAGTAGAGGTGCTGCACAGACAGGAGACAGACTCCAGCTGTTACAGCTCAAGACAGGTAGGTGAGGGCTCTGGCTTCTGGGAAGGGCTGTACGGTCACACAGCAGGGCAGCAGCAAAGATGGGGCTACAGTATGAAGACATCTGTCAGCATTTCACAGCTGCCCAGGTATACATGGGTGACTCCTGGAATACATGTGTATGTGCACTGTTGTCTATTAAATATAATTATTTCTTCATTAGTAGTAGTAGTCCCTCTCCCACCTCAACACCTTGGTTCAAGGGCAAATCTAAGCCATTTCAGTTTCAAGTGCTACTCCTTGCCATCAAGATGCAGAACAGGAACCTCCACGTCAGTCATCGGGAGAGATGTTGCACCAGCTGCTCAAACTGCTCCCGCTGCTGGTAGATGTAAAGCTGGGTGTCCCAGAGAGCGTTCACCAGCACAGTATCATTCACCTCATCCAACATCACCTCCGTGTGCAGCTGAGGGCTAAGCCTGCATATGGCAAGACAGCATCACAAGCTGGGAACAGATGCAAACCCAACAAGGCAACGAGCCTGCCGAGTGCAAGACTTGTGCAAAGTGGCTCCCACTGGCTTGGGTGTTCACGTGTCCTTACCTAGCAGGCTGGCAGAGCACAGGCCTTCCCCCTCTCCTCCAGGGCCCAACCACACTCAAAGCTGAGCTACAGTTCAACTGCACCACGAGTCTAAACCACACTGTGCATGGTGGGATAGGGCAGGATGCGCATCCCTGAAGGACCCTGCTCGACAGCATCCCCCAAGCCCCAGCTAACCAACCCCAGACAAGGCGTGCTTGGTGCATCAGCTCATACAGCGGGTCACGGCATCTGCCGTTATGCCACTGAGGCATGAGGAGAGGGGGCAGGGGGACAGGTCTGAGCAGGCGTGCCTCTAGAGGGGACACTCTTTGGGATGACACATGCCACAGCCAGGAATGAAGCAAGAGGGGTAAAAATAGGTCTGTTCAGAAAGCAGAAAGGAAGCTCCTACCGAAAATATGCGGTATCTGTCATCTCACACCAGGCCCTGGCACGATCCACAGCTGGGCCATCTGCGTCAGTGCACTGCAGGAGAAACAGGCCCACAGTTACAGCCTGACTGTCACACTGCTCTCCCCCTGCTTGCAAGAGGCTCTGCTGGCACCAAATCGAACTGCACAAGCTGCAGAGGGAAAACCAGGAGCAAGTGCATCCTGAATGGCACCATTCACCACCAAGAGCGGGGTGGCTTTTTATTTGTATGGGTTTTGGGTTGTTGGGGTTTTTTTGGGGTTTTTTTTGTTTTTTTAAATGTAAGAACAGTATTCCTGATCCTTGGAACACAAAAAACTGTACCCTACAGACTCCCCATCCATCACAGCACCAAGCAGATTCCCTTAAAGAAACCGCCAGGATGACCTGAATCACAGCTGCCTTGGGATTTCATCTCTATCCATTTCTGTCCAAGCCCAGTACCAGTAGACCCTTTGATTGCTACAGGCCTTCTGGCCTATCCTGGGACAGCTTCCCTGGGAGCCCTGAAATAAAAGACAGGGGAAGCAGAGGGACCTCTCTGGGTTTTTTCTGGCTTTAGGAAGCTAAAAGGAGACAAAGCAACAGAATTAAGATTATAGTTAGAACCTCAGTTCTGATCTTTCTGGCTTTCATTCATTTGGAGCATTTTGATGCTCAAATTTAATGATCTTTTCAAAGCATGCAAGAATGGATGCTTATTACACACTCCTAACCACAGCTCTTAGCTACTGCTTTTTATTAGTGATACTCCCACTTCTCTAGCATTTACTGATTTTCCCAGTCGGAATAACAAAGCTTTTCTGAAGAAAAACAAATTGCTGTTTCCCAAGGCGTGACATGTGGGGATTTTTTTCATCCAGGTTGCTCAGGTGATAATCAGTGCTCCCTGGGAAGATACTGAGTTTCATGAACTCATACCTGCAAACGTTCCTAAGGGTCACTGACCACCATCCTGTCCTTAGCTCCTTTCAGCTGCAAGAACCTCTCCTTGGTACTCAAAACCCCAAAGAGGCATACAGGGCTTCAGACTTGCTGTGCTCACACAATTCTTAAGTTACCCACTATGTCCGTTCCTTGAACTGGCCATGGCCGGAGCAGTTTCAAGGAAATATAATTTGCTTCCAAAAGGAAGAAGATGAAGACTGAAAACCTTTGCTCCCTCCCTGCAAGCAGCCCCAGGGGTCTTCCCCCCCCCCCCCCCCCCCCCCCCAGTACTCACACAATCCACCACCATCTTGCTGAGCTCCCTGGCCCCAAAGACAGTCTTCGCCAGCTCCCACGGGTTGGAGGGGCGGAAAACATCCACAGAGCTCACCGGGACCTGTGGAGGCTTCCCTGTCCCCAGGGAGACCACCAACCCCAATTTTCTTACTTTTTGCCCCTGACCCTGTGGACAAACAAAAGAATTGTTCACAAGGACCAACAATCAAGGCAAAGTACATCTTTCACAGCAGTCTTGGGGAAGCTCTGAAAGCCAGCAAAAGCCTTGGAAGCCTTTTCTCTCCCCCATCCTCCCCCTTTAATACTGCCTGGTGAAACAGGTGACTTAACAGTTGCACTGTTCTGTCCCTTACACCCCTGACTGCACCCAAACCCAGGGGATCACCCCAAGGATGAGCCCTAGGACCAGGTGACACTGAAACCGTCCAATTTTTTTCAGTCATTTTGGCAATACACCTCCCATTTCAGCTACAGGGAGCAGTAGCTACCAGTAGTTAAGTCACCTTTCTGAGGAACTTGCCACACCACAGAAGGCATTCATTCTTCAGCCTTGCAGAACGCCCTACCATCATCTTCTCCCTTTATTTTGGGACAGAAAAAGGCCCGGCAGAGCTGCGTCAAGGGTCATATAAAAATCAGCTGAAGCAACCTTGCTTGAAGTAGCAAGGACAGGCTGACGGGGCTGTTTCCTCATCTCACATCCTTGTTGGAAGAGGTATTTCACCCCTCAGTCACCATTCCCAACACACACTCCCCTCCAGACACTCCTTTATAGGGTGCTGCACTGCTAACTTGTTTATCCACCAGAGAGGCATTCATTCCCAAACTCTCTCCCCCTTCAAGGGAAGCTCAGTGGAGCCATTAAAGCCCCAGTTACCAGTCAGTGCCAGGACTTCCCTCACCTTCTTGATCAGCGTCTTGTTGTACTCATGAATCTCCGTCATGGCATCGAGGGTTGGGTTGTTGGCTAGCAGCCCGCCATCCAGAAAGCGGCCTATTGGCCGGAAGTAAGTGGGAGCCGCACCACTGCAGCGAGCAGCACGCCATACGAGTTGGTCTGGGGGAAGAGAAAGCATATAGCCTCTTGCAGCAGCTTTCCTGTGTTCAGGAAGCACCCTGCTTTCACCAACACAAAGCAGGCAGGCTTGCAAACCCAGACGACCCTGCCCTGGACAGCTGTGCTTCTTTCTCCCCACAGTAGGCCTCTGCTTGGATGGACAGAATTATTTTGGGGGTCTTGAAAAGATGTTCTCACTTTCTACATAACCTGGGTCAATTTCACACTCTATCAGCTTCGTTGCAGCTATTTTGATGGTGAACCAGTTGCATTTGCTGGACAAACAAGCAGCAAGCTGAGGGGGCCGCATGTTTCAGTTACACTGCTTTTCTGTCTTAATCTGCTCTTGAGAGCCCAGGGAGAAGTACTGACGGCACGCAGGATTCCTCTAGCAGACCCCTTCCTCATGAACCTCACCAGCCAGCCCCTGTTCCCAGTACAAGAGAAGCCAAGGGAGCAGGAGAGAAGAGAAAAGGGAACCATCACTAGGACCAAGCTACAAGTCACCATCAGGGATAAGCCATTGCTTGGACACCTCAATTTTCAGAGCAATGCGGGGAAGAACAGGAAATTGCCTGTCTCTGAGGGATAGCACCCTCCCCTGCCAACCAGCTGGACTGCTGTGTGCCAGCATTTACCTTCTGGTTGAGTGAGCGGTTTGAAAGAAGCAGTTGTCTTGTATTCAGTGGAGGTTTTTGTCTCTGGTACAGGGTAATTCCGGAAAAGGTGGAGCTCAGCTGGCTGCCGGTCGCATAGTGTCCCTGTCACCATAACCCTGGGGGAAAGGACATGACAGAGTAAGAGTAAAATGGAAAACACATGTACATGAACAGGCTTCAATAGTCTGCACATCACACTCCTCCGAATCTGCTCTAAGGACAGGCTGAGCATCTCTGCTGAGAGGGATCTAGAGCACACTCAGGAGAGCATCAACCAGCGCAGGCCCCGGCAGGACTTACTTGGGGTTTCGGACATCTGTCATTTTGGTGTTTTCCCCAAATTCCTGCTTCAAGAACTCATTCAGGAGCTCCGACTCATAGGGTCGAGATCCCTGGAACACCACGTCCTTCATGCGGAAGTACAGGCAGCGCATGTAGTCCATGGACTTCCCTGAGACAGGCAACAGCAGCAGCAGGAGCAGCGGGTGGGAGGAAGGACAGGCAGAACAAACAGCACATCAGAGCTGGGAGGCATCACTCCCAATGCCATCCCCTTCCCGAGCTGCCTGTCATCTGCTTGGACCTTGGCAACATAACTGGGAAGGACTGAAGAGGAAGGGCAAACCTGGAGTGTAGTCTCCCACTACCAGAGAGTGTTGATCACCTTGCTGCAAAACCCCCGTAGGGAGAACGGGAAGAACAGAACATTGCACTCTGCCACCACGCACTTCCCAAAACCCAGAAAGCTGCTCAAGGTCAGCTGATGTGAGAAGCGAGCGCAAAGCCAGGTCTAGGCTTTTTTTCATTAATGAATATCTCTTCCTTCCTCTGGCAAGGACAATCTCAGTTGGGACTCAGAGAGGCTGCTCCCACCCCACATCCACTCCCCACAGAGAAGCACCTGAGCCCACAGGAGCAAGAAGGGGCCTGTTATTTGCATCATCCTCACCATGCACAATAGCCAAGGCTAAGATTCCCCCAGTGCTGGTCCCTGCAATCCAGTCAAAAATCTCACGAACGGGACGGCCCACAGCCTTTTCAATAGCCAGGAGGAGCTGAATGAGAACCAGGCCCCGAATGCCTCCTCCATCCAGGCACAGGAGACGGTCATGACTGGAGAGAGACAGACACAGATGACTGGGAGCTGTGGGAGAGCTTACAAATCACAACATGCCACATGGAAATGTGGCCCTGGGGATGGAATACAACACCAGTAACAAGAACACCGCTGCGGACAGTATAATAAGTGAACAAATAAATCCAGCAGTGCTTTCTCAGGTGCAAGTAAGACTGGACGTGGCCAGATAAGCCTCATCAAACCTGGTGCAACACCACTTGCTCTTTTAGTCATTTCTAACCTCTACACCAGAGAGACATTCACAAGCCAAAAACGCATCCTGTCCCTTACTATGCAGTAATGGGTATAGTCTCATAAATAAAAAGCAGTCAGCCCTAAGTTGCTGCTAGCAGCATTTCAGTGCCTGTCCTCCCTCTGCTCCATTCAAGGCGAGGTGCAGCAGTGCACAGCCCAGCAAAAGAGCTAGGTGAGCATCAGGGCAGTGTATGGAGGTGGGGAAATCACAAAGCCAAAACAGCATTTGGTGCCTAGCAGCAGACAGGAGGGACAGAGCAGGGGTTTCACCTGCTGAGCTCACGCTCCACGCAGGCAGGAACAGGCGGTGATCATTTATGGGAACAGAGATTTATCACAAGGTTCTGGCAAAAACTGGAATGTCAATGGACATTAAACGATGTCAGTTTGAGGATATCACACCCATGGACGTGGGTGGGGAAAATTCACACACACAGATTCCACCTTTGAGTTGCACAGGAGCCTGGACAGAAACTGTTTCTCACTTACTTTCTTCTACCCTCACTTGGTGAGTCCACAACATCTGGTGCCTTCAACAACTGTCCGAGCGTTGCAGAAACATACAGAAGGTCCGCGTACCCTAGAGGGCCATGAACATGCGAAAGGAAAAAGAAAAATTAGAGACCACTTTGCTACTTGAATCCTCTGATGTGTGCTTCAGAGGCAGCAGTCACCCAATTTCAACTTAACCAATGAGAAAACCTTGAATTACTCTTCCCACTTTCTTTCTGCGTCAGGGTACGCAAACCTCCCACCAGTGCGGTCAACGATTTCCACCATAATCACACAAAGAACATCCAATTCCCTTCCCAATTGAATGAAGCTCCCTGCAGGAGACAGAAGCCATCTTACCCATAGCCACCAGGCGCCCCCCCAGATTAAACTCCACACCAAAGAGGAAAAACCCCGTCCTTTAGAGCAGGCAGCTGGAGATGGACTTGCAAAGATGAAGGATTTGTACAAGCAGATGATGAGCACAGTAGGCATGAGAGAAGGCAGAGCCTAGCAGCGTGCCCACTAAGCAGTTTATTGCAAGCCTTAAGGTAAAACCTAAATCTACTCCTGCAAGGTAACCTAGGCAGAACTGTGGGGACAGGGTGGCTTGTCATTACCCCTCAGCTGATGTACACCCAGGCCACCCTGGGTGCAGGGCACCAATCCAGACTAGGTGAGAAGACAGCCTGCGAAGCCAAAAGAACAGGGGGAAAGAAGTTAAGTATTTCTGCCAGTGCCCAGGCCGGAAGGTGGCCATTGGTGACAATGAATGTGGTGAGGAGTTTCTTCACGGGTCAGAGTCCATGATGAAAAAGGGTCCTCCTCTGTCACTGCATCAGAGCTGAAACTGGGGGGTTGCCTTCACAAGGCCATCGTGAGAAGAAAGTCTTGGTGTCATTAGCCAGTGAGACTTGTGACAGACACGCTGCAGGGCCTGGGGGTGGGGTGCCTGTCCTCTAGCCCCACAGGAAGGTCTTTGCAAAGGAAACCACCAACCTGAGAGGGTAAATTGACCACAAGCAGCTGTTATCTCCCTGCATGCCCCTCTCATGAGGGTCCAAGCCTCCCTCCAAGCCGACTCACCCACTGCCCACTCCATAACCCCTCCCGCTGCCTCTGTCAGAGATCTGGAGCTCCCTAGAGGAGGAAAGCCTGGCACCTACCACAGACCCACAGGCTTATTTACACAGTCTGGGCAGTACAGAGCAAGTTATACACAATCGTATGTCCTAAGGTAGGCTTTTCCTATGTGTAATGTAAAACCTGTGACCAGAGTCACTTATCCTTGGGCTGCATCCCTTCTCTCTCCCAGCCGCTGGCCTCCAGGAACTGACTGAATGATGCTTTTAATTTCCTTGTGCCCAGCCCAACACCGGGAGGTCCTCAAGGCAGACCAGAAAGTACCTCCCTTCTGTACATGGCCTAGTGGATAAAGTACAACATGTGGGCAACTAAGTCCTACATCTCTTACAGAGAGGTGAGGGAATCATTCTTCCCTTTCCTTTTTGCAGAGCTGCAGTGTGTCAGGTCTATAAAACAGAAGTTTAGAGTACAAGGGTTTAGACTACACACAGAGGAAAAGCAGAAAAAAGAGATGGGATCCTGCAACAGCTGAATTGGACAAAGTCACCAGAAACTGAGAGTAGGAGACGGTCCCCAGAACACAACCCATCTGAAGAAGAGATCTGAGACAGCACTGTGAAGCAAGAGGGAAGGAGAGCAAGGGAGGGCCAGGGGAGGCTTTACCTAAGCTGTTGAAGTTGCTCCGTGAGGAAGGCTGGCCTTCCAGGAAGGAGGAAGCAGATGGTGCCAGGCTTGGGGAGTCAGGGTTGGGTGGGTGGCAGCGTTCAGTCCCTACAGTTTGCAGCAGGTCTAAGAGCACTTTCCGGTTCGCACCTTAGGCGACGAAGGTCACAGATCAGAAAGAGAATCAGTGCATGCACACATCAGCACGGGGCTCTGCCAAATTCACAGCAACCCTGACCCTCAACAAAACCTCTGGTATGACCTGGGGAAGGGGAAAGCATGTCCTGGGTATCTCTCCCTGAACACCAGGCACCAGGACTTGTGTGCAGCAGGACTTGTGCACAGCAGGGGTACCAATGCTGTGCAGCTTCAAGGGCGTGTGCCACATAGTTCTTGCCACTGAAAAGCCTCCTGTGTCTGCTTACACCAGGGTGCTTCAGCAACACTGTGTCATCCCGTTGTGAGCCTGCAGTGCCTGACATCGTGGCTTGAAAGAGGGGGAGTGAATGTCAGCTTTTCCTCTTGCATCTCTGCCTCAGAATAGAAATTCATCAAGGGCTACTAACACAAAGCCTACACCGCTAACTCAGGAAGCGCCTCCCCTGTGAGCAACTGGAAGCTGGGAAAGCATGCTGGAGGCATAACTCACACTTGGCATGTTTCCACTTCTCCCCAAGACACTGTCTTGGCCACCAAGGGGAAACAAGATGCCAGGTTCACCCTGTAAGGCTGCTTACATGCTCCCTTACCTTTGCTGCTCCTGGCTGCCAACAGCCCTGGTGTCTCCCCAAAATCATTAGGTATCTCAACATCTCCTCCAAACACGATGATTGCTTTGATCATATCCAGGTGGTCATGCTAGGGAACAAGAAAAAGCTCAGTCAAGAGCCATGCTCCCCTTGGCTACTTGATTTCTCATTCCCTCCCTCCTCATTAGCCAAAGTACCCACAAGGGATCACTCTATGAAAGACAACAGCCAGAATTTTAAAGGAGTGCGTCCCTGCCTCAACCCTTCAAGAAAATCCTCTCTCTCTTTCCCAGCAACCTCTGCAGAAAACTCACCTTCATGGCCAGGTGCAGTGGTGTGTTGCCATCCTGACCCCTGGCATTGGTCTGGGCTCCATGTGTCAGCAGTACCATGGCGCAGTCAAAGCGTCCCCTCTTGACCGCAATGTGCAGAGCCATGTCAGCCGTCCGGCTGGTCAAATTCACCTCAGAGCCATACTCAAGCAGCAGCCGTGTCATCTGTGCACATGCCAGGTCAAGAAGGGAGAAAGCGATGGTTAGGACAACCACCTGGGCACTCAAACGATCCAGGTCTCATGGCAAGGAAAACAGGGGAAGAGGAGGGAGCCTTAGCCTGGATACAGCTGGCTGGCAGATGTCAGCTGCTTTTTTCCAAGCACTGGAGATGGAGTTTCTCTGTCTTTTACCACAGAACTAGTTAGTGGTTTCACAATCTGGCCAGAGCTTCTGGATGTTTTGGGACTTAAACACACGTATAACAACTGGCTGAAATCAACAGAGAAAAAAAGTTCCTACTCAGATCAGAATCCTTGCAGACTGGAGGGAAAAAGTTTACTTTCTGATCTTTTCTTTATAAACCAAGCAGATCTATGTCTGCTCTGAAACTCCACAGGACATTTCTGAAGAGGGATGTGATACTGCAGGAGGCAAAACAGTCCTGCCATAGGAACATCCTCTGTTTGCAATAAGCACCGTTCAGGTGCTGCAGCATGGCATGTGACACCACTGACCAGCCCATCTCTGGCAGAAGATGGGCCAAAATCCACATGCCACCACTCTGTGCCTACTTCACACTCCTCCTGCACTTTTTAAGGTATCAGTTTGTTTCCTCCCACAAAACTGGCAGGTAATGAGAAGAGAGCTCCCCCGGGGGCAACTGTGGTTCAGTGACAGTGCTACAATTTCCTCAACAAAAGGGAAAAGGGACAAGCTGGCAGCTCTGCAGCCATGGATGAAGTACTAGGGATAAGGCCACCAGTTTATTTCACTGCAAGGCACCATTGCTCTGTCCCCCACGGAAGACTGCACTGATCGACACAAGGCAAAGAGAATCAAATACGGGGCTGCTGGCTGGGCTCTGACACTCCCAGGGCTCTGCACGTGCACTCACTCAGAAAGGGACAGGTTAGCAGCAGGGTGCTGGGTGGCAGCACAGGCCCTCGCAATGGACTGGCTCCATTTACCTCTGCCTTCTTCGCCCAGTGCAGTGCAGTGGCTTCATAGCGTGGGTCCTTGGAGCGAACCTGGCTGGCATCTGCCTCGAGGATGGCCTGGGCACACCTGGCAAAGACAATGAGATGAAGAGATGCGTTGCTCCTGTCTCGACTCAGCACCTCCACTCATATCAGCACCTGCCTTCCACCCAGCGCCTTTCAGGAAACCCTTCAGCAGCAGCAGGCTCTCTGCAACACTTGCAAGTTCCTCAGCCGCAGTTTTGTTTTGCTCATTTTAGAAAGGGCGGGCACAACAGGAAGCATACAAGCAGCACAGTGTTCGGAGGAAGCATGAAAATCCCTTCCCAATTCCATGTTGTGGAGCAACATCTGGGTGTTTCTCCAATACAGGAAAATCTGGCATTTCTGGGAACTCTCAAGACCCGAGGGGAAATTCTTCTCATCCTCTCTCCATGGAAATGCGGGGATAAAACTGAAATAGTTAAATACTTGCTGAAATTAAGAATCTGCGTACCTCCCCATGGGTTAAAAAACCCCCACACCTACTGTGAATAAACTGGTGCCTAGAAAGTGTGGGTAGTTAAGACTTAGGAAACAAGCATACGCTCTCCACTCTGTAATACCACCAAACAAACCACGTACAAGAGATCAAGCCCCACTGCAAACTAAGGAGACCTAAGCACAGTTTTGGCTTGTGAATGTGTCTCTAACGTTGGAAAGCACTTCTGAAAATGCTGAAAAATTAGCAGCAGCTACTGTTAACTTGAACACCCTACTTGTAGAGCTTGGACACTGTGAAAATTAAGTACAAAGAGAATCAAATTTCTCCAGGGAAAACAAAACAGGGAGTAAACATTGTGTCTCTCTTGATTTGGTGCCAGAGTGTGTTATTAAAAGTCAAGAGAGTACCTTTGGCCTACAGGAGACAGCAATAACTAGACTTTGAAATGAAAGCTTATTAGGATCAGAACACTCAAAAGCAAACAGGTACAGCAGTTTGCAGTACCATTTAAGCATCAGTAAATCATCTTCTCACAGCTCATTTTGAGATAAAGTATTTCACAAACATTTAAAAAAAATTATCTGTGTTTTTCTCCTGATGTCTGACACTAAATTATATATATAGATAATTTCAGGGAAATATTTTTTTCCTGTAAGTGTTTCTTTCTTTCCCACACCAGCATTTCTCTACTCCTTTGCCAACTCTGTGACGAAGCAGAGGACAGCACAGGACATCTTCCTACTGAGCACTGCCCTGAAAGATGTCCAGTCTTGGACAACCCTGAGCAAGCAGACAGGTCCCCAGACTGGATGAAGAGCCCTGTTCTGGCAGGCCAAGCAGTTACTTACCCCTTCTGGGAGAACTTCAGTGCTGTGTGGATGGGGTAGCCCAGTGTCCCCATGATGCTGCAGCTGGCACGGCATTTCAGCAGAGACCGAACCATGTCTTCTTTGCCCAGCTGACAAGCCAGATGCAGAGCGCTCAGCCCTTCGTGGCTCAGGTGGTCCAAGCCAGCAGTTGGGGTTCTGCCCAGGAGCTGGGAAGAGGAGACAATAAATAAGTAGACAGACATGGAAAAGCACTGTCCCTCCTACTGAGCTCTGAGGACAGACTCTGGAGTACTGGATTCCCCACAACCCTACAGGCTGTCCTCTCCACCCGTTTCCAACACAGTAGCTATGGAAGCACTCCTGGTTTTCTCTCCCCAGAGGGTTTATCACTGCTGTCTGTGCCCTCTTCCTCTGGCCCGTGTGCTTCCAAGACACCCTTCAGCTGAAAAGGGCTCACACCACCTTGAACGACACAACCCAGTAGACTCCCAGCGCCTCCCAGTGCATAAGCCAAGCTCAGCCCAACCAAATGAGAGCACTAACTGAAACCAGTAGTTTCCTCTTCTGCTGTGGCCCCATCAGGTACCACAGACAGTCAGCAGGCAGGAGCTCAACCTCCACTGCAACTCCATCCACCATTGCTGTCAGATACAAACAGGATTCTCTTCAAAATATACATGTGGGGATATGTTTGAAGCGATTTTCCTACTGTCCCCATAAATTTAGACCTGTTATCAGCTGACTGGTTTGTTACACAAAAATATCCCACTGCTGTACTGGGGAAACCCCGGAAGCCCTGCTGCACACAAGAGAAGCAGGAATTTGGTTTCTTTTCTCTGGATTAGCACGGAATCAAGAGAGCAAAGAAACAAACAGGAGACAGACCAGACCTGGAAGTATTTCCATAACAACAAGGCAAGTTGCTGCCTTCAGAGAATTAAAGGAAGAGGGTATCTTTTTAATACAAAGGTCCTAACTGACCTGCTCCACAGCATGGCAAGCCCCGATCGTCATCCCTCCCCCATCATGCATTAGGAAACCCCAGCACAGTCTGGCAGGCAGAGGGAGAGCTGTCACAACAGGTGTTGGGCAAATGTGGGAGCTGCAACCATAGGGGAGAGCTGGTCTCACGCTCACTCTGGGTTGCTGGGGAGCTGATGAACCTTAAGAACCAACACAGAAGGCCACCCACGGCCTTATGAACTCTGTCACTCTGCCCAGCACTTCTCAGCAATCGAGAACACTTCTGGCTTCAGACTCTCTCTGCCTCGAGGCTCTGATCACTGTGCCCAGTGCAAGGCCACTCAGTCCAAAGAACAGGTTCTACAATTCAGGAAAGCCCAGGGTAGCTCCAAACTGTCCTTCAGCCTGTGGGCAGCAGGTACTTCCCCACCAGTGGCCTAAACAAACGCTCCCCCACAGGAGCACACTGCCCAATATTTGGCAGAACCAAATACACTGCTCAGAGGAGACAGAGAAGGGAAAGTCAAGGGCCTGACAAAAGGCAGGATGAGAGCCTGATGCAAGTAGCAATGAAGGACACTTGCCGAGGAAACTTCCTTACTATCTTTGTCCCACTGCAGAGTGGAATCTAGAGCCTGCTTATGGCAAACAGCACGAACAAAGGGGGAAGAAAGAGGCTGAAATCAGCCTCAAGCATTAACTCAATGCTACAGCAGAGGGAACTTTCTCCTCCCCTGTCTGCAGCTATTTTCCTGTTTCCCTCCTCACAGCACAGAGAGGACCCATTCCAGCCCCACTCCCCCCCAGCTTTGAAATCACTCCCACCTCAATGATCTGGGGGTTGTTTCCTCGCACAGCATAATGGAAAACAGTCTCCCCATTCCTGTCAGTAATATCCACCCGTGCATGGCACTCCAGCAGCTCCAGCAGGCACTCCATGTCTCCCTTGCGGCACGCTAGATGCATTGGGGTACAGCCATCCTCACTGTCTGTGCTATTCACACAGCTGCAAGAGATGAGTCAACATGAGGCCAAGGAAGGGCTGTGAGGAAGAAGATGTGCAGCTGCCCCGGGATCTGACACAAAGGTACCTTCCATGTCTGTGACAGGCCCAGCTGGTGTGAACCACAAAGTTCATGAAAGCCCAGCCTCTTGCCACAGAAAGAGCACACAAAAGGGCTACCAAGCATCCGTGCCACGGACCCTCTCCCTGACACACTGCTCCTTCCTCTGCTCCCGCTATGGGAGCAGCTTCCTCTGTCCAAAGGGGAACAGGAGACAGGTTATAGTCAGCAACCTGGCAGAGGTGCTGCCATTAGATCCCCAGTCCCCTAAGTCCTCACTAGCCTACCCTATCTTCAGTGAACTTCCCCATGGAAAGACTGCAAGGGCTTATGGCCAAAAAAACATTTTCAGAAAGACAGTTCTACTGTACCTCTTCTGGTTTACAAAGTCAGCCACAACACTATCCAAAAAGCAGCTCCACAAGGGCTATAAAAAACTAATTAGTACCTCTAACAAAACATTTCAATCCTTTAGCTCAAACACTAGAGCTCTGGGCTTTTATGTCCACAGTAGCAGGTTGAAAGCCCCCCAGTAAGCTTACACAGCAACCATTAGACCCCTTTTGCTACCCCATCTGTCATTCAGGCAAGATACACCCAAGCCAGAACTTTTAAACTCAGCCTCTGCGGTAACCACAGGTGTTCAGCTCCTCCAAGAAGCAGCCCCTGTGGCTTTGGTACATCAAGCTGGAACAGACTAACCTGGCCCAGCCTGCCCTCCCAAGCTCCTTCCCAGCACCAGGCCCATCAGAGACCCTTCCCAGCCCTTGCCTCAGAACACAGTTGTGTCGAAAGTTCTCACGACGGCCAATCTCCACCGCGACATGTGCTGAAGACCAGCTGGGGTGGTTGCGGAAGCAGTCACTGAGCTGTTGGAGATCCTCCAGTGACAAGGGCTGGCACGAGCTCTCGTAGAAAGGGCGCAGCTGCCCGGCATATTGCTCAAAACGCATCAGGGCATCTGCTTCATTGTCAAGCTGGAAGAGCCTGGAGGAAAGGCATATGCAGCACTAGTCCTGCTCAAAGAAACAACCTCCATCCCATGTCTCTTAGAGAAACAGCTCTTCTCCAAACACTAGTGCTGGGGACTTTCCTATTCCTCCTCATCTGGTATCATGGTTGTTCCCAGGGAAGGGAGCCTACTTCATTAGCAGAGAGACTCTCCTCTTCCTGAGGAATGTTTACTTTTGGGCTCAAGTATCCCATGCTCCAAATGCTAAAGCAGCAACAGTACGAGTGGAACTTGTGGATGTTCTGATCTGAGTACCCATTTCAGTTGCCTGTTTTCAGAGTGTCTGGACTCTGTCCTGCCCTGTTGTCACAAGCTGTTTTGATGACAACTCCTCCATCAGCACACACAAGGGCCTCGCACTCCTCAGGAGCCCACGTGCTGATCAAACACATCAGCCCACACCCACACAACACTACCGTCCTGGGGCTGGAGATTTCGGGTCTTTTGTTTCACGCTTGAGCAGTGATTGCTAAAGGTCTGTCACTTACCGGAAAGCAACCTGTGGGCTCTGGGGATTCACCAGCAGGCAATCCCACGATCGAGCGAGGCTGTTCTTATACAGGGCCACCCTGCCTTCCTTCTTTAGACAGGTATGAGCAGCATACTCCGCAGCTGGCACCTCCTTCACCCGGTAAGGGTTTGTGAATATTTGGGTGACGCTGTTGATGGTATCCACCAGCCGGCCAAAGAACTGCATCCTCCTGGCGCCTCAGGCGGCTTCGCCCCAACGCCCTGAGGGAAACCCGGTCACCGGCTCTGCCCGGCCCGGCCCCTGCCCTTCCCTGAATTTATCGACCCAGTGCCAGGAAAGGAGAAGCGAGAGCCGCCGGGGTTAAACGACGCCTGGGAGGAAAGTCCGGCGCCAGCACCTGCGGTTTCTTTCCTGGCTCCTCCGGGAAAAGCACCTGCTTCCCCTCAGCGCCTCACGGCCACCGCCGACCTCTGACCGCCTCCTCACGGGCCTTCCTCTGCCGCCTCAGCAGGCAACGCCCCCTCCACGACCGCCCCCGCCCGTGCCGGGAGGAGCAGCCCGCCGCCGGGGGAAGCGCAGCGGGGCCCGGCGGGCCGGGGCTGGGTGCGACCCGCGGCCTGGCAGGACCGGGCCCAGCGCCCGGGGTGCCACGGGGTCCGCAAAGCGCGACGGGCCCCCAGCGTCCTCCGCGCGCGGCCCCCGGCCCGCTTCGCCGGCCGGCCGCCAATCGCCGCACCGCCCCCCGAGACTGGCCAATCAGCGGCGCCGAACCCGGGGAGGGGCGACTGGGGCGGGGGAGAGCGGCGAGCGCCGCAGCGCCACGCCCGTCGCCATCCCCGAGGAGGGCAGAAAGGCGGGAGGCGCCATCTTTTTGAGGGGTGGGAGGGGAGTGCTCTTCTTAAAGCGGCAGCGGCCCGTGGCGTTGGGGTAGGGTGGGGTCCTGTGCTCCCGGGCAGGGCCGGGTGCGCGACATCCTTGGATTCGGAGAAGCAGCGGCGGCGCGGGAGGACGGCTGTGTTCGTGCCCCACGGTGTGTAACACGCTGGCCGCGTATGAGGCGGGGGCGCCACCTGGGTCCTTTAAAGGCAGCGGCCGCTTTAAAGGACAGCGGCTGGGGCGCGCGGCCGCGGCGGCGAGGGGGCGGGGCGAAGGTGACGTCATTGCATGACTGTGTTTTTATGAATGAAAAGAATCCGCGGGTGAGTAATCTTGGGGAGCGGGGCTGGAGGCGCCGCCCGACGGCCCGACCCGGCAGCGGCCCCGCGGGGACCAGCGCAGCCTCCCGGTAAGTGCCGGCTGGGGCGGCCCCTCCGCTCCTGGCTTTTCCCCCCGTGGTGCGGCGGGTCCAGCACCGGCGGGAGGGCGCTCTGCCGCCACTGAGCGCGGGGACCGGGACCGGGGACGGGGCGGGGGGGGCGGGTGGAGGTGTCCGCGCTCGGGGCCGCCCGCACCGCCCTGCCGAGTCCCGGGCGCCGCTCCGCCGGCGGCTCCCGGCCCGGATTGCATCAGCTTCCAGCCGCCCCGGCTCCACCTTCCCCGCCGCCCCTCTCCAGCCTCACACTTCCCTGCGGGGCGCTCTCGGCCCCGGCCGGGCCCTCCCGCCCCTCCGGGGGCTCCGCTGGCGAGCGGGGAGCTCCTCGCGGTGGGGAGCGGCTGCCGGGCTGCAGCTCGGGCTCCCGGCCCCCTCCCCGCCCGAGGGACCAAGAGACCGGCCCCCAGGGAAGGGGACAGGCGCCCCTTCAGCGACTTTTCCCCCGGCCTGCTGAATCACGGAAGGCCACTTTTCGCCCGCCCGAGCTGAGTGACCGCGGCCCCGACCCCTCACCCCCGGAGCCGGGGGACACCCGAGGCTGGCGTCGGGAGCCGCGGGGCCGGGGCCCGCCGGGCGGGGGGCGGGGGGGCGGTACCGACGCGCGGGGCCCGGCCGGTTTGGCCCGAGGGCTCCTGCTTTTACTTTCTTTTCAGCCGCGGGCGATCGCGCCCGGGTCCCCTCCCCGGCAGGAAGCCTCGGCCTCCCGGCTGCGGCGCTTTGGGTCCCCGGCGCTGAGCAGCATCCCGAGCACCGCGGGGTGGGATGAAGGAAAAACGGGAGGTCCAGCCTCTCCCCGTTATTTTTTGCAGCCCTTATTACAATTGTTATTATTGTTGTGGTGTAGGGATGAGTCACGCGGTGGGGGGACATGGGCACTGGGCAGGGGATCCAGCGGGGCTGGTGCCCTCCGTGCCGAGGCGAGGGGTAACTGGCTTTTCTCTTGGCTGCTCGGCAGGGCCAGTGCGAAGTGAGGATGGCTGCGGACGGGCTCTCCAGCAAGGCCCTGAAGGTGAGTGCCAGCGGGAATGGGGTTGGGGCACAGGGGTCTGGTTTCGGGGGTCTCAGGCAACCACCCCACTCTCTGGCAGGTGAAGCGGGAGCTGGGGGAGAACACACCGCTGCTGTCGGATGAGGAGCTGATGGGGCTGTCGGTGCGGGAGCTCAACCACCACCTGCGTGGCCTCTCCAAGGAGGAGGTGGCGAGGCTGAAGCAGCGCCGGCGAACACTGAAGAACCGGGGTTATGCCGCCAGCTGCCGGGTGAAGCGCGTCTGCCAGAAGGAAGAGCTGCAGAAGCAGAAGATGGAGCTGGAGTGGGAGGTGGACAAGCTGGCCCGGGAGAATGCCGCCATGCGCCTGGAGCTCGACACCCTCCGTGGCAAGTACGAGGCCCTGCAGGGCTTTGCCCGCACGGTGGCCGCCCACGGGCCCCCTGCCAAGGTGGCCACCGCCAGTGTCATCACCATCGTCAAGTCCGGTGCCAATCAGGCTGCCTATTCCTAGTGCTGGCCTCTGTCCCCTGGCTGGGCACAGGCCTCCCCAGGGCGCCTTCCCCCACCAGTTGCCTCCTACCCCCTCCCCAACTCCCTCCCTGCTGGGACCTGTGCCCAAAATCCTCCTTCCGCCATCCCCTGACCTCCAGCTCCCCTGTGTAGGGAGGGCTGACACGGTGTGGGTGCTGGGGTGGAGGACAGAACCCCACTGGTGACCCCTGCAGCCCCGTCCCCTCTGGGGGGTGCAGACAGAGAGGGTGAGTCCTGCAGGCAGCAGTGGGGAAGCATCCCACAGCTCCAAGCTGGCAGGAAAACACCAGGTGCCTTTTTTTTTTTTTTTTTTTAATGGGAGAGTTGAGTGTGTGCCAGGTACTCCCAGGAGCATGAGTCGGGGAGGAAAAGGAGGGGAGAGAGGCTTCACAGCAAGGGGCAGAAGGGATATGATGGAGAAGGGGGTATCAGCACTGGCCCCACATCCTGGGCCACGGCTGGAAGTGGGGGGAGAGATGGCAGCATGGCTGGAGTCTCCAGCAATGGAGACGGTGAGGAAAGGTGGCAGGTCGGAGGGGGAAGAGAAAGTGGCTGTAGGTTGGTGCCTGGTAAAGGTGAGTGGGATGGGAAAGTGCCATGACAGTCTGCAGTGCTGGGGGAACCCAGAGGTGACTTGTGATGGAGGAGGATCGCTCAGGCAGGGGAGAGCTGGGGGATGCGAGCAGGTCAGCCCAGGCTGTTGTCCACAAAGGGCAGCAGCAGCATTGCTGTTTTATCTTTCTCAATCACGCACATCCTTCATGCCTCTTCCTGCCTATGGGACGCTCAGCCTGGCTGGGTGTCTCCAAAAAGCAGCAGCACTGGCAGGAAGGAAGCGGAGGCAGCTGGAGCAGAGATAAACACTGTTTTGCTCAGTGCAGGCCAGCTTGTACAGCCCCACCAAGCACTCCCTGGCACCCCACTGCCTACAAAGTCCACGGAAAGGTGCTCCTGGACCCTGAGAGCCAGAGCTGTGGGGGCAGAGAGAGGGGTGGAGGTGCGGGAGGTGGGAAGTAGGGGTGGAGAGCATCCCTGCTCCTGGGAGCTGCCTGGCAGGCAAGTAGGTAGGTGCCTCCCTTTGGTTTTCCGCCAGCTTGGACACCTGTGTGGGATATAACCAGCTCTTCAGCAAGCTGAAATGCTGTAGAAGAGTTTGGTTTGCTAAGTACAGGCAGCACAGGGGAGGTACCAGGAGGCAGACCCTTCCTGGCATCTGCTGCAGTAGATGATCCTGCCCCTTTCTGCCCCTGCTTTGGGTATTGCCCTCTGCTGCAGCCTCCATCCTTCCCTGGAGAGAGGTGCCCACTGCTCACGGAGAGGGCACTGTGGTTAGCATCCCCCCCACTCCAACTCCTCTTGGGTTTATTTATTGCACGAACATAAATTATTTTCACGTCCTCTTTGCCATTCCGCCTCTCGGCACAGCCAGGATGTTGGTACAGAGCTGTACTTTATATTTTATATATGCAAATCACATTTTATCTTATACTTATATAGAGCAAAAAAAAAAAAATACTTATTTATTTTCTGACTTACAGTATGTGTCCTACCTGACTCCTCTGTATTTTGTAGACTTTACAAATAAAGCAAGTTTGTTTGGTTTTTTTTCCACAGTGACAGTGTGCTTGGTCATTCTTGAACTTCGGGCAGAAAAGGTGGTCGCTCTGGCTCCCTCTAGCTTTGCTGCAGCACACGTTCAAGCATGTGCCTATAAAAGATGGGGTGGGGACAGCTCATGATTTTTTAGGACACACACCAATTTATAGTCTCTGGAAGAAAAGTGCTCAGTAAGCAAGCTTAATGCTGAACATCACACCCCCAGAAGTGCTTGCTTTCAGGAGTGGTTCAACTGTGCTGAATCAGCTTTTCTTAGGAAAGATAATGCTTTTTCACTAGGAAAAAGTCCCTCCAGGCTGTCCTTAGACCTGGGGTGGGAGGAGAGGCAGGTGCAGTCAGGGCAGCTCTACCCCAAAACTTCCTTATGTGACTCAGGAAGAGTGAGGAGCTTGCATCCATAGGTGGCAGAGCAAGGAAGCATGGCAGGCACCTTACGAAGAGGTGAAGTCTGAGCTCCTTCCCCATAGGGAAAAGCCACCTTTCCTTGGAGCTGAGATAGGGGAAACACTTTTCATTGCTTCTGACAACCTGGCAGCTTGCAGTGCTCACATGGTGGTTCTGGGTTTTACATTCAGGTTCCCTCTGCCACTGCAAACTGCCCCAGCCCCACCACTGCTCATGGAAAAAAAGCCCAGAGCTGCTGTTTGCTGGGGCCCAAATCAGAGAAAGCAGCCCCCTTTCTCCCACAGGTGCTTTGCACTGAGCATCCGAGATAGAGAGGAGTCTCAACTCCAGGTTTTTGTTCACTCCTGCCTTGGGCCATCAGTGATGTCTTGGCCCCAGGCTGTTGTAGCACTACTTCTTCATCAGCTCCTGCATACATAGACTGCATGACTTTCCTCCCAAGAAGAGGACTAGGAGAACAAGACAATGACCCACTAAGCCTCAGACCCTGCAATGAGCAAAAACTCAAGATAAGTTCAGACAAGTCACCCAGACAGCACCACACAGAGGCAGCTGAAGTACAATCTATATTATCTCTATATTTTTATTTGTCATCATATTTGCTCATTTCTGCAGAGTATAACATCACAAAGACCAAAATAGAGAGAGCGGCTTGTCGCTGAGCTCGCATCAGTTAAACACAATAGGTACAAAACTAGGTGCCTCTGTCTTATTTATCATACTTTTTTTTTTTTTCAGTCATTTATATACAAAGAACTACTCTATATGGAAAAATAATAAATCCCATGGGTATGTTACATAGTAAACAAAAAGGAAGGAAGGAAGGAGAGGGGAAGCAGGTGAGGGAGAGCTGCTCCAAGGGCCTACTGCTGGAACTGACACATTTGTTGGGGCCCTGGGCAAGCAGACCTGTAAGACCACGGATGCCCTGGCCTCCTTGGTCACAAGCTCTGGGTCTTATAAGGAGATATTTGTTCTTCCAAGCCAGAGCAGCTTCAGAGCCAGTCCTTGCTCTGGCATTTGCCTGTCAAGAGGGAGAGCAGGAAGCTCAGAGATGATTTTGTGTGGTGTTAAAAAATATAGATGTATAAAAAATTATAATGCATGGCAGCTGGCTGTTGTTTGGGCACTAATTCTTCACCAGGCTTCTCCAAAGGCAGCTAGTGCAAAAGGAGTATACTTAGAACCACTACATACATGAAGCTTTGAGAATATCCAGATCCTCTGCACAGCATATATATGCAGCATACATTTCAGAATAATTTTTAAAAAAATGCTTCCCCAAACCTGGATCACCTTCAAGCTCAACAAGGCAATTCCAGAGATTTCAGATCTCAGCCACCCAACACAACAAAGATTGGGAACAGTCACCAATTAAGTGACACTGAGACATCATCAACGGCCTGCAAATGCAAGGGAAGGGGAGGAAGTGATCATGCCCCACCTTCCTAAGAGAGAGGGGAAGTTTAACATAAATATCTCACACTCAAGGACTATTAACCAAAGCCATAGAAGACAGAAGGAAACCCCATTCAGTCTTCAGCCCTACTTTTCAGGCAGCTTATGGCATGAGGAAAAGGAGTTTTACACCAAGCCCACATAAAGCCTGGCAGACACATCTGCGTGTCCATTTAAGCAGCGACAGATTTAGGAAAAGCAGTAACTAACTGCATGGCATCGCAGGATGTGCACAAATGGGAAAATCCAGCAGCAGAGAAGCTGCTGGACCCACTGACCCTGCCTCCAGCTGCCTCGAGAGTCAGCACTGTTGCTCCCACCTGCTCCACAGTCCCCCTCAGACATGCAAGCATGGAAGGAGACACTGTCCTTAAGCTTTCCCCTATCTTATCCTCACAGAAAGGAGCAAACCTACCTCTCTTCAAGCCCTTTTCCCCCAACTCCTGGCAGAGGGGAAATTAGGTGCTCTTCACTTACAGTTCCTTCTGAGAAAGTGAATGAGCAACACATAGATTAGAATACAAGAGGAAAGGTAAACTCCAGGCAGTAAACCAGATCCCAGTTCTCCCAGCAGAGCAACAAGGGGCAAGCTGGAAATGTGCAGGTCTGCTGGTGGCAGGGTAGGCATCAAGCAGGAGAAGAACAGAGAAACTTCAGCCAAGAACACAGCAGCTTGCTTCAACCTCTCCATTTTGCTTCCTGCTTGGGGGTAGGGGCATCTGATCGGGGGCACTTGAGTGTGCTCCGCCCTCCTCCCCTACACAATTTGAAGCAAGCAAGAGGCATTTCCTGGTCCCTGGATAGATCTACAGAAGGATCATTTTTATTTTTGCTCTACCAAATACTCAGGGGCCAATCCAAAACCCAACAAAAGCAAGGGGAAGCTTCTCCCACTCCCATGGATACTGGCTCCACCCTTGACATCACTGCAATTGCTGCAGGGCCTGTGAAATGTGCAGCAGCAGCATCTGCTGCCTGGGAAATTAAGAGGGACAATTTTAACCACCCAGGTCATGTTAGGTTTCAAGTCTGTTCCAGTTTGGCCCAGAACAGCTATGGAGATAAAAAGCAAAGGAGGAGTATGCAGCATCTCTTCCTGAATACTCCAGCTTAAGGGCAAAACTTGTGCAGCTCACAAGGGAAGTCAGTGATGACAAGCAGGGGGAGAACCCCCTGCAGGAGACCAGCACCTGCTCTGGTGCAATCCACACCTTTAAGAGGGGCAGCTATGTAGGTGGGGGACAGGAAACAAGAAAAAACATTTCAGTGTTTGTGTATCTTCCTTTCCCAAAGAGGGATGAAAGGGACAGAGCTCTACAAAACTCAATCACCTATCACAGCCAGTCCTCACCTCAGTCTCATTACCAGGAGACAGACACTGCAGGCAGGCTTCTTGCCCCACAGGAACGAAGGGGAGATGGGAAGCTTGGACACCTGCTGATTAGAAAACCCTGCCCTTGTGAGACAGTAATACCATCCCTGCTGAGCTTCAACAAGCATCAGCTCTGATGGGAAGCAGGGGGAACGCAGGAAGTGGAGGAACAGGAAGAAAGTTCTGTCCTTTTTCCCCCTCGCTCACTCAAGTACAGGACTGCACAAGCAGGTGCTTAGGAGAGTGGGAGCAGACATTTTGTTACGAAGCATTCAAGAAAATGGCTATAAACAGACCAGTCTCTGGTCTGGTCCTCAGGAATGCTTATCACTGCATCCTAATCCCATTTCTCAAGGATCACAGAGTAGTTGTTAGTACCAGGGAGCTGGGGGAGAAAACTGTGCCTTCATTAGCATTCAGGAAGAGGAATACAAAGCAGTTGGGTTGTCCTGTTGGAAAAAAAACAAAAACATTTTTGGCCACAACTCCAGGTTCTGGCCAGTCACGCTCTGCACCAAGCTGAACAGGTGTGGGAGGCCAGAGCCCCAAAGCCTGGAGCTTTGCTTCAGTTAATTCCAGTCAACTGCTGCTGTAAGGAATGGGCTCGAGAATGGAGTCCTGGCCATTCCCCCACCTCCACAATGCTCATCACGTCTGTACCCACAAAAGTTAATGGGAAGTGCCCACTTCTGCAACCTACACTCTCTAGGAAGTGATATGACTTGCATGTTTCTGCTTCAATAAATTAAAAAAAAAAAACAACCAACAAACAAAATTAAAAAAAGAAAAGAAGGAAAATGACAGCCTGTGCTGGCAGTTTCCCTTCCTAGAATTCATCATCGGAGCTCAGCAAGAGGGTCTTCTCGTTGTCACGGGCACCTGAGCAGCTGTGTGAGCGTGAGATAACATGACTGCCATTGCGCCAGGCTGGACCATGCTCCAGTGTTGACTGCTGGGTGTACTGCTGGTAGGCTGGGGAGAAGTTGTGGATCGCATCTTGGACGATGTCATGGGGGTTCATGGTCTCCTTGAGGCTGCTGGAGATGCTCTTCATGGGAGCACAGCGACCTGTCAAGGTAAGACAGGGAGAGACAAGTGAAGAATACTGCTGCCTTCCCACACACACCTTAACATGAAGGTAAGGAGAACAGGGAACATGCAGTCCTAGATCCTGCAGAAATTACTTCACAGACTTCTTTAAGCAGCTGCTAAGGAAGCGTCACACAAATGGTGTCAAGTTTTACCAGTAGTGCTCCTAAATCCAGCCACTGCTAGCCAAGCGAATCCACCTCAGCACCAAATGGGGGACTTGCCATGAGAATGGGACATACCCACAGCAACAAACTCTACTACCTGTGCCGACTTGGGTGTGCAACGAAGACAGTCAGGTAGGGAAGTGCTCCTGTAAAGGGTTTCAGAACATAAAAACTAAGGAAATTCTAAAAATAAAGGAGAAATGGCATTTGCCATTCCCACTCACTGGAAATCAGACTGATAGGTGGTATTGAAGTGCCCACAGGAAAGAGATCATAAAGTGGAACGTAACATGAAGGAGGGAAAGGAGGGGAACAGGCAGTAATAGAGGCAGAACCACTCATGGGTGGAAGGTGTCACAGTGATACCATGAGGGAATCAACAGTTGGAGATTGTCCCACCCAAGTGCTGAGCATAGAGGAAGGCTGTGTGTCCTTCTAGGAGATGCCATTTCTCACGGCTTCTAGGTCTCATTTCCAGCATGGGCTTCTAGCTTTGCTCAGTCCTGGGGATGAGCTCCCCAAACAACTAAAGCATGCTGATGATCTGTGGCAATTATGCAAGTGAAGGGAGGCTGGGGTGAGAGCACAAACAGGCTCCTTTGAGAGCCTGAGCAACTCATTGGAGAAAGATTCACACAGTTGGGACAGAAACGCTCTAAAGCTAGGTGTTATGCCACTGACTATAGGGCTGTTTTACAACATATGATCCAGACAACCCTAAAGCAGCTGTGTGAGGCAGTCAAGTTACAGACCCACAAGGAAGGGGGAACAAGGGACAGAGCAGGCAGTAGGCAGGCGAATCAGGACAGAACAGCATCCCAGTTAAAAACCAATGGAGACAAACACACAGAGCATGCTGTACCTACCGTATGGCCCATATGATGGAACAGCTGCATCAGGGACCAGTGGCCAAAGCAAGGGAGAGATAAAAAGGGGAGAGGAGAGAGAGAGATGGAGAAAGAAAGAGAGAGAGGGGAAATAACAAGAACTGAACAAGACCCACCACCGAAACATCCACCACGTATTTGCCAGCAGTTTACCCTTTCATCACCCACACATCTCATCTCCCCCAGCTGCAACCACTGTCCTTCCAAAATCTCTGGGGCTGGCTGGGATGGAGGGATCATGTACATGAACACTGCCCAAGGGCTGCTCTTTTCCTGCACCTCAGCACAGACTCCCCCTAGCAGGAAGAAACCCCTTTATTTGTGGAACACTGAATGTACTTGCATAGAGTGGGCACAAGAACCCCCTTTTCCAACAGATAACATCGACCTCCCTCTTCCCCAGAATAAGACTTCTAGCAGCCCAGCCTTCACAAAGTTGTTACAGGAAGAACCTCCTCCTCCAAGCCAAACATATTGCCAAAGCACAGCCTCATCTTCCTGAGCCAGATTCAAAACAGAGCCTGTTTCAGGCCCTGTCCCTCCTGCCTTCAGCCTGTTGCACAATCTGGAGCAATGGAGTTCCCCTTTGGGGAGACAGGAAGAAGGACAAACCCGCTCTACTGAAAGGATGCAACTTCTTGCAGCCCTCAGGTCTGCAACAAGTTGTCGTGGGTGGCATACTGGGGAACTGAAAAGGGAACAATGCAATTCAGGCAAGGTTTCTGCCCTGCAGAGCCATTGCACAATGAATCTGCTCAGACACCACAGAGAAGGGGATGTGATGTTTTCCAAGCATTCAGGCTAGGAGTCATATCAGTGTACTGGCTGCCAGAGGGACCAGTCTCCACCCAGTCTCGCTACCAAACAGACATGCCATATGTGCTGGCATATTTCCTACCTTGGGCATCAAGTCTCTTGTCCACATACACCTTGTATGTGAAGGCATGGCGTAGGGCGATGGCTGCAAAGAACATCTCCACACAAATGATGAAGTCCTGATATCCAGCAGCTACTGTGCCTTCACCCACAGACACATTGGCAGAGTGGATTTTGGGGATGGCACCACACTTTTCCAAGATGGCCAACAGCATCCCTAAACAAAGCAACAAGCTCATGTAAATGTGCAGAAAACATGACTGTATACTAACTGTAAGAAATGGAAATAGCTGCCTGTGCTGTATGTCCTAGACACAAAACCATTTAACGCAGGAGCTACAGAGTGGGTTTAGATACTCCCATCTATGCTTACTTGTACAACAGAGAAAGGAGGAGTAAACAACACAAACACGTTTAAGCAAAAAATGTTCAAACACTAACCCGCTTCTATTCTCAACTGATGGAACTAGCTGCTGCAGGACTTGAAATCAAGTCCAAAAGAGTAAAGAAGCAGTCAGATTTTTCTGCGAGCACTTTTGTGATCTCAGCACTTCCACTAGCTGGAGCAAAAATTGAAGTACCAGAGATTTTCATTTAAGCATAAAGTGTTTTCAACACACCGCTGCAAGAAAGTTGTTTCTCCCTGTCCATAGCCAGGTGGCTGAAGAATTCCACAAAAGGCAGACAGCGTGTGACCAGATGTCTCAAGATACTAGGCAGCTTATTAGTTTGTAGACAGGGAGGACAGGCCATACTCCAACAGTCTGAATTCCACCTAAGTTCCTATTCAATTAGTCTTTGAAGTGCAACTCAGTAAACCTAAATAGGGCACTGAACACGGAAATGCTTAGAGCCAATTAGTAAGGAGCACTAAGCTTAGGTGGAATTTCAGCTTTCTGAATGTGCCTCTGCATCATGTGTACGTATTCTGAATGTCCTGCTTGGTGGTGGCTCTGTGGCAGCACACGCTGCATTCAGCCAGCTTGCTGCTTCACATGAATCACAGACATACCATTAAAATTTTATTTATAGAGCACTTAAAAAAAGTGCTCAAAATTTTTAGATGTGCCACCTTAATCAATAAAATGGCAGCATGCAGATAAAGTGTTGGCAGCTTCTGCTTTATGATGGTTCCAGGAATGCAAAGGACTCTTCATCTGAACAGCTGATTTTGCCAGGCAGATATGCACATACATGTGCACAAGCACAAGGCTAGTAAGGATTCAGGAACACAAAAACAAAGATGAAAATGAGCAAAACTGGTTTCCCAGAGAAAAGCAATGAAAGACTATAAAACAAATATAGTAATAATACAGAAAGACATTCTGGTTATTAATTAGCGTCTGCTCTATCAACTCTAGTTTCTTGAGCCCCTGCAGAGAGCTCTTTGTGCCTACCAAGGGAAGGGAAAAGCAGCTCACCTTGCCAGAAGGACAGGAAGATGACAGACTTCACCATGAAGAACTTGAGGACTGGGCTATAGGGACTGAGCAGCTCCCGTGTAGCAAAGTAGAAAAGGAAGAGAGCATACAGTGCCAGGCTGACAGAGATGTTGTAGATGATCGTCACATAGAGGTAGCCACTGGTTACACTGGAAAGAGAAGATACAGGAATGCCTGAAATTTCAGCATGATCTTTTCCCCTTGCCGCTTTCACTGGGGAGTTCTACAACTCCATTTTCTTCCTGCCTCCCTTCCCATTCCCTCCCCTAAGCAAGGCAGAAAAAACCTGAAACCAACAGGCTTACCCCTGCCCTCTTTCTTACGTACATATTTAGCCTATGTTGTCCCCCTGTCTTTTCCCATAGCCCAGCACACACACCAACAATAAGCACAGCTGGGCAGAGAAGGGGCAGCCAAAGTTTGCATGCTAGACAAACAAACTTACTCAAAGTCGCCATCCTGGTACTTGCCAAAGGCCTGAAGGATGACTGTGCTGATCGCCATGAGGGGCTTCACCACACAGAACTGCAGGGTAGCCTACAGGAATGAAAGAGGAGGAATGAGAAGGCAGGAGGTGCAAGAGGCCAGGTTCCCAAACGAGCACCACAATGGAGTGTCCACTGGGACAACTCAGCAAGGCAGCACAATCCAGCCCCAGCGAGGAGTCTGACCCCGCCACTTGTTAATGGATCATGCTTGAGGACTGCAGCACCCAAAAGGAGCTAAAAGAGATTCAGAAGAAGTATGTGTGCTATCTGCTTGTCCAATTTGGGAAAAACCATCTCTATAGGTTGCTCCTAGAAGCTGCTCAGCTGCTCTCTTCTAGAACCGTTTTTCATAAGCTGTGCTGCAGCACATTTATGCACGGTAATAGCATGAAAACCAAAAAAAAAAATATTCCCACACTGTGCTATGGTACAGACACAGCAAGTTTAATAAAGGAATATTAGGGAAGGGAAGCAAACTTCAATCCATAGCTGCCATAAAGCTAGGCAAACAAGTCCCCTGGATAGGAGGGGAACCCAGCTCTCCGAGGAAGAATTTTGACAACTGCCACCATATTAAGGCATTTTTGTATACATAGCAGTGTGTGTTGCCAGACAGAAGTTAAGAGCTATTCTGTTGTCAGCCACACAACCTTTACTGAGTCTCCCCAAAGACTCCATGGCACGTGGGATCAGCTCTATCCATTCCACCACTATAAATCACTGCTCCTATTGGGATGACTCCTCTCCTCAAAGCCACCCCATTCTTCACCTTTCTGGAGACACTGAACTTCAAGGTCCTAAGAGAGTGGAGGGTTATAACCCTAAAAATGTCACCCATGTCTCCCTGAAGGACGCTGGAAGAGCCTGGGCAAGTGCTGAACTGTGCACACGTATGGAGGGCTGCGTATGGAAAGAGAGCAAAACCAAACAGGAACAATTGCTTTGGATACGATGCAATTTGTTAGTGGTCATAAGACTTCAAGGAGATTAAAAACCCCAGCACATGCCAGTTAGTGAGTCACTGTAAATATGCGAACTGGAAAAGGTCAAGCTAATTGGTAAACAACTCTGTCCTCTAAGCTTCCCCTCCTTCCAATCTGGGGATGTTTTAACCATTTCCCTGCAATCCAAACCACCATGTCCTATTTTTAGTTGCTTCCCTAGAAGATGCTACAGCATACAGGAAGCACATGGATGGTGTGTGACCAATCTGTGAGGGTCACCAGAGACCCAGCAAAGAATCTTGATCAAGACAACTTTAAGGAAACAAGCTGTCCAGGTTTTACACCACAGCCACCAGCAAACCACGCAGCTGCTGGAGGGCCACAGGCAATGCAGGCAGACCGACAGACCCACAGCAGGCACCTGCACGAGAACAGCCTGGGGTGGGGGTGAAGATTTATAACATAGACATTCCTTCGGGATGAAAGGGGCTGCAAAGAAAATGGGCAGGTGGTGATGGGAGGCAACAGGAGTGCTGAAAACACGGATAAAATGGGCAAGGTGGTCCTTGCAGCATATTCTTCTTCCTGATCGCCACAGTGATGGATACCACACAGGCCAGCATTGATAGGTGCTCTGATGCCCTTTCACACCAGTCTTCCTACGAATTTGCATTGACAGGTGTTACTCAGCAATCCTGGAAGTCTAGAAGTACCAGAAAGTGAGTCTTTGTGTCAAAGATTTCTCACCAAGGTAACGTTTAAGTTCAAGGCAAGAAGGATGGAAGCAAGACACTTGCCTCACAGCCTCCACAGCAGACTTAAGTTGGCAAAGGCCAGGCCTGATTAGGAGAACTGCTTCCAGATAGCAGCAAAGGAAAAGAAAAATACCCACCTAAGCCAGTTACCAAATGAGCTGAGGATTTATTAAAGCCAGCAGAACACCCACCCACCCCCCAAAAAAAGTGCTTCTAGTCTTCATTGTTGTGAAAAAAAACTTTCCAAATGTAACCCATATAGAGACAACTGCCAGAGCCTGTGGAATATGAGAAACAAGGTCCAAGGGAAATAATTTCTCCGGCACTAATTCACCTTGATGGGTGTTACATCTACTTATGACATACTTAAAAGGTAAAAGTTAACATTAGGAGCAAAAAGAATAGGTAATGCATCAAATCAAACAAAGGGTGCACAAATGAAGCCCAAGAGAAACGGGCAAAGCAACATACTGAGAGTAGGTTGGAAAATAAAGCATCAGGCAAGAAAACAGGAAAGTCATGAGGACAGAGACAAACAGAACAGAGGAAAGAAAGATGTGATCCTCAGAAAGGCCAACTGTGCGGCAGAGATTAACACTGGGTATTACTATGAGGCTGCATTGTACCTTTGATGTTCCTGCATATTGCTAAAACACAGAAGACAGGTCACAATGTGGACAAGAAGCCAGGGCAGGTATCTAGACCCAGTGACTGGAATTACAATGACCTGAGCCCTTTCAAAGAACCAGATCTGCTTCACACTGTATCCAGCAGAACCTCATGTGGTCATTTATGCAAGTGAGCAAAGCCTTGAAACTCACCTGCTGTTTCATGGCACCCAGAAATGACTGACCTGGGATGAGCAGACAAGGGTTGTATCGAGGTTTAGATCTCTCCCATTCCCTCCCCCTCGACATACCAAATTCAGCACAGACACACACACGCACGGTGAGCAATGCTCGGTTCCTCCTACAAAGCATTGTGTCACGCTCAACTTCCACCCCCTCCTCAACTCCAAACCACAACAGCAGCATTGGGAATTCAGGAGGCTGTTACACAACTGTGGGGTGTCTGCAACACAACACAGCCATCAGTTTCTTAAAGTTGGGACCTCTGCAATTCAGAAAGGGAAAAGGAAATTGGAATTTCTTCCCAAGGCTAACATCAGATCCAGGAGATAAACTGGGTCTTTTGCTAAGGCCTTCCTGATGTGGGGTTGAGTAGAAAGTGTTAAGATCATTCAAAACAAACAAATCCCAAAATACCCCTCTTCTCAGCAGTCTGCAGGCCTCTCAAAACGCTATTATAAACCCCCTCAAAGGATTGCTCACCTCAGAAGCTCGGCAGCAAAAGGCACCGTTGCCACCCCTACACACTTCATTCACTTCTGGAGGATGGCACAGCTCCTCTAGCACATACCTGTTTGCAGAACCTCAGGAATCCAATTGAATAGGTCTTTCCCCACAGGCAGCAAGTCCCGTATACACAGCTGGACCTGAAAGAGCCAACACAAGATGACAGGGTTTAGAAACAAGATTTGGGCTAGAGTGCAAGACTCCTACCCTCTTTGTCTACCTCTCTGTAGCAAAGTTGCAGGACTGGTGCTTTCTCCAACCATGATTACAGTTACAGACATACCCTCTTTCAGACACACATTTAAAACAACATCCTGACTCCACATTCCAATTTTTTTATTTTTTTTTAAACAGAGTAGCATGGGGAAAAACACAGATCCTAGAGGAAGCACACACACAACCAACTGAAGACAGAAAAGATTCAAAGAAGGAGGGAATAAGAAAAGAAACAAAGAAGTAGGCAGGTGTCCAAAAAAGCTGTGAATCCATCCAGCTTGTCTAAGAGGATGTGATCAGCCTGATTTGTCTCAGAGAAGCATACTGGTAAATCACCATCATCCATGCTGCCCAGTCCCAACAGACATTAGCCACCTGACAGTTTTTCAGGGCAGGCATAGAGACACGGTAGATGAGCACAGGAGGAAAAGAGTGTCATGCTGTAAGCACAATAAATACTCACTCAATTGGTTTCCCTCTGATCTCAGACATGATGGAGCTCTCCCCTCCCAAGTACTCATAGCACAGGCTGAGAAAGTTGTATATTACAAAGGCTGCAAAGACATCAATCAGAGTAAAATGACAACCAACTTAAAACAGGTGCAAGGACCAAGAATACAGGCAACAGACCAAACATTAGCAGGGACTGCTTATGCAGCATCTTTCCCTTCAAAGCACTCCAGATTATTTTCACTGCATTTATAGACCTACCTCAGCACTCACAAGACTATCTGAACTGGAGTTTGGCCAAGGTCCCAGACCAGTTCCATGACTCATGCCAAAAGGGTCACACGACCATTTGAAACTGTGGTCAGTCTCTGTTTTACTTGGCATCTGTAAGATGCCATTCTTTACAGGGTTCCTGTGCATTATTCCAGCACATTACAGTGGTACTAAGTAATCTGGAAAATTATCTGTGATCCATCAACCATATCTTATCTTCTGTATTTAACCTTTTAGGAGATGAACACAGTTTCTCTCTCCAAGGTAACCAGCTATAGACATAAGAGTTGGAGACACAGAGGATTTTTACCCATCAGCAAAACTCTGTTTTCATGTCTGGTGGAGATTTTTGAAAACCAGGCTGTGCTTCATTTCTTCAGAAAGTTGAAACCTCTTGTGTATGGAATAGCCTTCTCCTTGAGCCACCTCTTTTCTGCCTTCCCCAGCAATCTGGTACAGATGAGGAAGAGCCTTCTCAGACTGACCGCTAATACTCCACTCCATTTCAATTCTCTTCAAGATTCAGTTTTGCTGATACATATAAACTGAGGTGAAGACACTGTGGGGAGGGCTCTCATCATAACTACAGACATGTTTACTTTTCATGGGATCCAAACCCACTTAACTGTGCACGGAGTAAGCCTGTATGTGCCCTGTCTGCGACACTTGACTGGTTATAATCACTGGTGCTTCCTCATACAGTTGTAAGATTTTTAGGGCAAGGACTGTACCCCTAAGTTTGCCACATACAGCCTTCGGGCAAAATGACACACCAGGTGATCCCTCTTTCAACGTTATTTTCTATGGCAGTCTATACCGGGACATTCCCTGGAATGCCAACACTCAAATTCTGGTTTTGGCCCCCAGCATTGACATAATACAAAGAGAAAATAACTTGGGATGGAAACAGAAATCTCAAGGAATTTTGAAATAAGACAAAAGCCTAATAATGTGCAGTGCTGATAAGGTGACCTCACCAAGCAGCTGGTTATTAGACCTGAGGTCAGTCTACCTGCATGGATGAACTTCCAAAGTCAGAGACAGACATCACCTCTAATTCTTCTAGAAGCATCCAAACTATGCCCTGGAAAGGAGGTACTCAACGCACTCCAAAATGCTCATAGTCTCAAAACGTTATATTTATGGATTGTAGACATGCCTAGCTGGCAAGAATGCTACAGCAGATAAAAACCAGTGGTATACCTGCTTCTATGTATGTAATTGGGTATTGTTATTCCATCTGTAATCCTTGTTATTGAACAAAGTTAGGTATGTTCACACAGCCATGATTTTGCAAAAGCCTTAATTAGGAGAGAAAATATCAACCGTGGAAAACTTACTTAAATAACTGTGGTAACCCCTTTTGCCTGCAATTTTCCTGCAGCTTAGATGACAGCACCCAGAGGAAGAAAAGCTGAGCTTTTCCTATTGCCCTCCAGTGACACCTGCCCTCCGGTGTGGTCATTACAATACCAGCTGCCCATTCCAAAAGCACTAGGGAAGAAATGACATCAGAGAAAAACAAACAAAAACAAGTAACAAAGAGAGGGGGAAATATCTGCCACTCCATCCCCAAAAGAAATGAGTGCTAACTATCAAAGCTGACCACACCAGGAAAAGAGCTCTTCTCCCATTCCTGATCCACATTCATCAGACGGTGCTCACGACATCAAAAAAAAAATTAAATAAATCTACTTGTGTCAGTGTTACCGACACCCAGGTTTGTACAGCAGCAGAGTCATGTGAAAGAGCAACACCAAAACATGCTCCTCCTAATGCACACTGTGAAATGCAGCTCATAAATGGCCCAAGACAGCTTTCAAAACGTAATTTGTAGGGTCTTCTCCCTCCATTCCCTAACAGCTCCTCCCCACTTCGTTATCCAAAACCTTCCCAAAAAAAGAACGGATAAGGTAGATGACAAGGAAGGGGAAAGAACAAAAAGCCTGCTGTTTCAAAGCATTTCCCAGAAAAACCAAGGGAGAGAACCTGCTGACCAAAGGTGCTTTCACCTCCACCTGTAGTCTTCTTGCATAGCCTAAAGTGCTGAGGCAACCTCCGGAGCACAGGCTGTCTCCTGAGCAGATGCTCAGATGTTTGCAAACTTCCCCAGCAAGCGAGGCAGAGGGATACTGGCTGTTGCTAGGAGAGGAGTTTCACAGAGCTTCCTGCTAGACCTACACATGCATGTAGAGCAGGGAAGGAAAAAAACCCCCAAGCCCAAACAAAGATGCCTTCTGAATCACGTGTGTGCATTTGCCATCTGCTGCTGCATCTCAGAGCATTGTTGTGGATGTGAAGGAGGCCCTGCTGGTCCTTTCAGCTGATTAACTTGTTCACATGGCCAGGGGCACCTCTCTGCAATGCAGATCTCACCAAAACAGCTGCACCAAGGAGTTACAATTTAATGAGGGTATGGTGATAAACTGTCCTCAAAAATACACTGCCAGAGTGCAGTTTCTCCTGCTGGGTGGTAGAGGCTTCCTTCTGGAAGCAATAACAGAGGAAGTTTAGATAGCCTTTACTGGAGAGTAACTGTTTCCCTCTCATGCAACGCTAGTGGCATTATCTGCAGCAGATAAACCAAAACCAAAGCAATCGTTAACTCATCCTGAACATGGCACCCTCTCTTCTGCAGGACTCCAAAGCTGTTACACCTCACAAACCCCAGCATGTGGTGGCTGTGCTGCCCTGTGCAAGCACACAAGTGGCTGCAGGATGGGACCAGAAGAATACATTGCTAGCAAACTGCACCAGGAAAACAGGACAAAGCAAGTGCCTGGCTGCTGAGTAAGTGCTGTTAGAAGAGCCAGGGGCTAACTGATACCCCGCTTTGTAACACCCAGGTAGAATCAGATATTTGACTTTACACCTTCCTGAAGCAAAGGACCCACAGAAAATCATAAAATTTGTCTCTACAGAACATTGGAGAGAAGGCTCAATATGTCTTGTCATGCTCAGAGGCCAGCAAGGGAGAAGGTCAGGTTGGACAGGGCTTTAAGTAACTCAATCTAGTGAAAGACGTCCCAGCACACGGCAGAGAAGTTGCACTAGATGATCTTCAGAGGTCTTTCCTGACCCAAGCTATCCTATGATTCTATGATTTTCAGTCACTAAACAAGCCATGATCATCCAGTGAGGCACAAGGTAAAACTCTGTCTCAGTAGGTGACAGTGATGCTTCCACCACGTTCCCAAACAGAAGCAAAAGTTTTCTCAGGGCAGAGACTTCCCACCTCCCCCATTTTCTGTGCGACCCCTCCTTACCTTCATAGCAGTCCCGCACTGTGCCAAAGTAAACATAGTACTGGTCATTGGTGAAGAACAGGAGACTGAGCCATGAGTCAAAGGCATAAATGGGCACAATGAAGAGGATCCGAACAATGTAGCGCTGTTCATTTGGGCAGCTATAGCAGCGAAGATGCATGTAGATCTGAGAGGACAGAGAGGGGAGACCAGGATCAGCAGTATATGGAGTAGAGAGGAAAAAGGAGAACTGGAGAGTCAGTTGGTCCAGGAAAAACAAACTCAGTAAATCAGCTCAATTGCCTCCAGCAGCCTCAAGGTGATTAAGAAAAAAAAACCACAATAAAACCCCACCCCCAAAAATAAATAAATAAATAAAAACAACAAACCACTAAAAAAAACCCCAACACTGTATCATATGGTATTGATATAACATCCCTTAGTTTGCAGGGAGAGGTAAGGAAGAGGAAAAGAAGTGGAGGCATTTCTAACCTAGTTTCTTATAGGAAATTAATTTACTGTTATCATCACCCTGCCCGTATTCTTTTGTTCATACCTCTTTTTCCCAATTATCAGTGCTATATTCCTGCTATCCTAAGTACCTAAGATTCACCACACTGCAGGCTGCTTTTCTCTGAAGAGGGCAGGTACATGCACTTAAGCGCAAGCTCATTGTAAACACTCTCACTCTCTTGGCAGTTTTGCATGCTTTTGAGACTTTCACCTGAAACAACCTAAGAGAGCCCTTCACAGCACTGCCAAGAGCTGATAAGCCACAGCCCATCTGCTCAAAAAATGCTGTTCTGCACATTGGTGACAGCACAGCTGCAAAGTATCAGCCACTAAGGGATGACCAAGCTCGTGCAGTGTGCTCAAAGGAACCACACAGCCACACCACTTGTTTTGTCTGACTGTCTGCACACATGCCAATCCCTCTAAGTCACTGGCTGGGGGAGCACAGTGTCCCCACCCTACCTGCTCCCACCACTCATAGTTTGTTAGCCATCATTAAATCCCACACCTAAGATGCTTTTTCACACAATATCCACCTCCTGGAAAAGGTATTGACCACAAACATACCCTGAAGATGAGCACCACTCCTGTAATGGTGTAATAACACGGCCAGAGCTTTGGCACAAGTTGCGGGTACGCTGTCGACCAAAGTCAGCAGAGGGCACATTCTCCAGCGGCAAGGCCTCCATACAGCAACCCTCATCAAGCTGCTGTCCCAACTGCTGGAATTAGTAACAGCTGGCTTATTACATACATGCCTCACAACTAACCGATTTTGCTGCCTGAAGAGGCACAAGCATTTGTCTGAAGCTTCACTCTGCATTCAGGAGTGCTGTGAGGATTCTCCATGGTCTAACGAAGCATACGTTGATGATCTCACCTTTCCCTTGTAAGGGAGAGGGGGGTGACTCTCCCCAGCTGTCTGTTGCTCACCTCTCCTTGCCTCCCAGCCAGATTTGGTCAAAGTCAACTGAAGGGCTCAAAATACTTCTCTCCCATGGGGTTTCCTCTCCCCAACCCATGAGGTGCTCAAAAACCCCTCACTTCCTGAGGAGAACAAGTTGAAAATAAACTAACAAACCTTAGGGATATTTTTTCCTTGTGACAATCCCAGTAACGCATCTCATCCAGCACAGGAACAGCTGACGCCAGAGTTCAGATGACTCCAAGCTTTGCCCTTGGGATGTCACAAGAGCCCTGCAATTCATGCGCCTACGAGAGCACAAGAACTGTTGCCTTGTAAGAGGACAACAGTGCATTTCAATCAACAGTGTCTCTCTGGTACTGACCTCCATTGGTTTCTTCAGAGAAGGGCATCAATGCCTAACTATGCAATGCTATACTGCAGAGGAAAGGTTTCTTCCTACCCTCAGCAGGTGATCAATTTGACAAGAGGATCCATGGCACTTGTAATTGTTACCCAAGCTTGTGAGACTGCAGGGGTTACTCTTATTCATCAGTCACTAATCTATTTTTGAACTTCACTAGCCACTATACTCCATCAATAGGCTGTAGTTTTCTAGATACTAGTCATCACTCTGGAATCTACGGACCGACAGGTACAAAACACAGGTTGATAAATAACAAGGCTTGTGGGTCCCCACTGTGTTTTTCAGTTCACATGACAACCGCATGAAAGAGAGGTAGGGAACAGGATGCAGGGTTTGACTTGTTCTGGCTCCCAGGACACCTGCCTCAGAAAGAGGGGAGGGGGAAAAAAATTAAAATAAAACATTTCCTGCTACTCCTTTCTGCAGTGGAGTTCAGCTTGTGGAATCCACTGGCACAGGAGATCAAAGGAGGTATGTCAAACAACAGATGACCACGATCATTCAGCTAACAGCTGACACAATAACAAAATTGCTAGGTTCAGCTACAAGACCTGGGAAAGGATGGCTTGAGATAACACACCTTTCTGCAAACACTCAAGAGATGGCCAAATGTTTTACATCTCCTAGTTTTAAGGAGTTTGCTTTCTCTCAATTCACACTATGGAAACAGTCTGGACCTGGGTGTAAAAAGGCCTTCATATAAAAGTCACCACCTTGATCAGCACAGATAATAAATTAGACCCCAAATAAGAGGTTCCAGTACCACTCCAGAGTCTGCAAATCCCCATCACACAGTTGTATCTGTCAGAGTTATGCCAGGGGATCAAATGTGTTCCTCCACGTGCGGAAAAAGGGTGAGAAGTATGAGTGACAGGTTTTACCTGATGGCAGGTGATGAGCAAAGCTGTCCACACAAAGAAACCTGAGATAGCCTGAGCAGCAGTGGTCATGAGGAATATTGGCTGCTCCACAGCTGTGGGGCTGCCATCCTCCGGCATCCAGGAGAAGTTGGGAGCCACAGCTGGAGTGGTGGCAGCTGACCCCAATCTGGGGGCCACAGTGACGTCAGTCATCACTATCATGGTGCTTTCTGGTGTGACGTTCCAGTTGGGATTCTACAGAGCCACCCACAAGCCAAGACCTGTCAAGGAAGAGAACCAAAAAGCAACTGAACCAGGCTGAAATGACTCAGGAGCATAACAGTGACAGTACTTTACATCTCTCACATGCCTTTCACCAGGCTGCTCACATGCTTTACAAACAGGACCTGGAAAAGCCTGCCACTGCCACCCCTCATGATACAAGAAATCATGTGGTACTCAGGAACCTCTCTACCACTCAACACAGCCTCCCCAAGACCATGAAACACTGCCGCCGCCGTTGTCACCACCCTTCTGCAACAAAAATATTTTAGAACAAGATGAACACAGCATTCACCTGAGACCAGAATGAAGTATCTAAATAATCCATACTGGAAGATGATGGGCACACCTAAATTAACAGCTCTACTTTTCACAAAAGCACTGACTATTCTGCTGTCTCCTAGTCTTACGGTTAGCCTGCCAGAGTCTTAGTCTTATGGTTTCATCTTGAAGGCAGTGGAACAAGCAGCAGCAGGCAACAAGAATATGTACCACAAAGTGTCACTGCACAGCAAGGGGGAAAGAAGAGCATCCTTATTCCTCCAGCAAACAATCCGTGCTCCCCTACTGCCATTTTGAAATCCATACTCAACCCAAATCCACACTCAATCCAAAGCACCTTCATTGGAAGGATATGCTCTGAAAGCTCTCCTCACTAGAAGAACACGAAAGTGATACTTTTACCAAACACTGCATGACATGGTACACTTAGCCAGCCTGTCATTCATTCTAACTTAGCATTGTTTTCTACGTGATGTGAGTTTAACCTGATTGGCTTTTAAAAGCCAGTTGACCCATGAAAACATACCCAGAATACAAGGATATGCAAGATTTCAAGGCAGCATGACCCTTGGTCATTTTGTGGATGAAAAGCTATTTTCTTTTAATGGAACAAATTCTTGAAGGTCTAAGATCTAAAGCGGCTATTATTTTCAATTTGGTTGTAAGCAGGTTCTAATGTGACGTTTGGATTGGAGGAAGATAATCCACTTAAACCAAGATCGCAAGGAGGCAGCCGTTGGTTCTACCCACTAGAAGAGCTGTTTCTGATGTGGTTGTAGTAAAGACAGGGTTATCAAGAGGAACAGCTTCATACTGCCACCTCCCAATAACTTCCTAATAGTTTTTGGGATACCCTTTCTGTAAAAGTGCAAGACGTAGCTCTCACACAAGCCTTTAAGATCAGCAGACGGAAAGGACCTTAGAAAAGCCAACAGTCCATTGCCACAGCTTACAGCTGCAGCAGGGAAGGACGTGTATGTCATTTACTGACAGGTCACAGCAGAACACAAAAAAGAACACATACCTGCAGATGAACTGCCCCAGCCTTGGTTCACCCAAAGCCACAGCGCAAATCGGGGAACAAGCACCCAGTAAAAGCAGAGGGCCAGAAGCAAATCACTTCCACATGCACACTGAGGTGCGCAAATGGCTCCTCCAGCACATGCTTTTCCAAACCACACACTTGCACCAGTGGCGTGCAGCACTCTGATGGTACTTACACCACATGCCACCTCATTTCTGCTTGCTTCCTCAGGGGGAAGAGAACAAATACAAATCCTGGAAATATCCAGATCTGTTTAAGCAGGTATTATCTTACTATAGAGGGAGCTGCACAACTGTTATGGTTCAATTTACAAAACAATCACCAGACTTGGCTTTTCTTTGTTCTTTCCAGCCATTCTTTTTCCAAAATATCCCTGCTCTGAGTTACAGCTTTCCATAACTGCACATACTGAAGAGTAATTCCCTTCCAGTCCTGATCAGCACACAAAACTTAATTGTTTTAAGTTTCATAGCATACACACACAGCACATTATCTGTATCTAAAAATTTGGGCAGACAAAGGCTGGATGGAGATGTCACAAGGTAGCAAGGTTTTTATGCTTTGAGAAGAAAGGGATTTCTACCCAAGTGACATCTAAAGTGACTGGACACTCACAGTGCTGAGAGTGTTTCCACTAAACTCACAAAGGGCAGATCTCAAATGAAATCAGAGCAGATGCACCTGTGGTTAACCTAGCTCTAAATAAAGTCCAGCCAGCTGCAATCCTGCACATCCCAGTGCACTTTGGGAGTTATGCAAGAGAGGAAGCTGCTAAGCCCTTCCTAAAGTTCATGGGGGAGAGGATCTCTACTGCAGACCACCAGTGGCAGAAGGGACAGATCCTGGAGCTCTACATTTGAGCTAATCAAACCACATTGATAGCACAGACCCAAATGTAGTGCCAGTAACATCAGCAGAACTGAAGATCTGAAAGGGAATTCCTCTGCTTCTCTACAGTCATTTTAAAAGAAGCTGAAGCAGCAAAAAGTGATCAACAAGCATTTTGATGTGACAAGGGTCATGTATTCAGAAGCAAGGACACTTACTTACAAGTTCAAGCTGTGTATGTAACCTTAACACTGCCCCCTTGTGATTATACATCAACTGTCATTAATTACATGACTACGCATCATTCTTCACCTAATCCCCTCTAATTCACACAGCTATTGAAACTAATAACTCTTTCCAGCCCTGTGTTCTGAAAGAAAACACACAAACTTTCTTAATAGGGCTCCACTTTTCCTACCCCAAACCTCACTCCACAAGCAACCCTCTCTGCTTCTCAGGGTTGCCCCCAAAGACAACTTATTAATTGCGTGATACTTTTTATTGGTTGTAAACGTCAGCTTCCAGTTCATTTTCCTTGCTAGTGAAACACGAAGGAACAGTGTACTCACAAATCTGCCGAACTAACATACACCTTCCAAATTATCCCTTCTAATCTCCTGAAGTCCCATATAGCATTGCCACAGTGACAGGTATAAGCAGTGCACAAAGCTATTATGAAACACCACTGTACGCAATAAGCTGACACTGTAAGAGCAATTCTGTACTATATTTAAAAAATAGGTAATAGCATGGATGATTGGAACCTTAACCAGGCAAGTGGATTCCGACTCATTTACCAACACCAGCCCAGAGCCTGCTAGCTCCTCTTTTGTCTTGTTAAAAAGAAAAACATGAGGGTGGGCTATGGCAACTCTTAAGAGGCCTTGTCTCCAAGATGCCTCTTCCTTACTGTGCAACGGGACGCAAGCCCAGCACATCATTAGAACAGGCTTCCAGCAAAGGTGGTGCCTCAGAGCACATCACAGCAAACACGCTGCCTTGACAAGCTACAGATTGAGCACCCTGGTGTAAGTAGCTTCCCTCTTACCTGACACAGTAAATGCATTTTGATACTTGTTTCTTGGACACCTACCTCCATCGCACCCCAGTGTCAGTGCCACAACACATACCTTCCTGCTTCATCTCACGTCCAGAGAAAAATGCCTTTTCCAGCAGCCACAAAGCCATTTTACATTCACCTCTATCTTCTCCAGTCTCCCACTTTGCTACTCCAGCTGTGCAACAACCTGACAACATTTAGGCTACTAGCTGTGATCTCTTTTCTGTGTACTCCTCCCATCTGGCTATATCTCTCTGTTGTTTCTTGTGCATTTTAAGCTCCTTGGGACAACCATCTTTTTGTTCTCTGCCTGTACAGTTCCCAGCACTGTGAGGTACCAAACCAGGGTACTTGACATGACCATATGGCAAATTAGGGGCATTTGGAAACTTGAATTACCAATGTAGTACAAACCAAACCAATCTAATGCATGAGAAATGTTAAAGAGTTCCTTACTCATCTGCCATATCCTTTTTTCTCTGCCCATCTCTTTCACCTGCACCTTATTGCTTCCATTTCAAGAGAGAGTAAAGTCACTTGCATACTTACTCTCCCTCTAACGGAGGGTTCTGCTGATTATACCAAAGGAAAACATTTCAACACTTCTAAATTTCACTCTTGAAGCTCCCCCGTCTCCAGCTGACTACCGTGCTCCCCCCGCAGGTAACCTGCAATATAGCATGTCTCAGACAGGACCAGGAGAACGGAGAGCCAGGAAAAGCACCAAACTTTGGAAACTGGAAACACACAGACAGAAGAGTACATCTGGGTAAACGCACAGGGCTTTCGGACACGGGCTTAGGTGTATTTCAAGATGGCCACAGGAAACTTGGATCAGCTGGTAAGATTCCTCTACATGGGTATAGACCTCACACAGCCCTAGTGTAGCCCAACAACCCCAAACATGGAAGGCAGAGATGACACCCCCATTCCCAATAAGCTGCAATGTGTTCCTGCCCAGGTGCCATTACAAGTTACACACATTAGAGCAAGACAAGACCTTGTACTGCTAAGGCATTAGCTTAAACACCAACCTACTACTGACTTAAACTTACCTAACAGATCTTCTGAAAGCACTTTAGGACTACTTGAGTCTGCTCTCAGTGCAAGGAGGAGAAAAGAAAGTAAAGCAAAGCATGCGCTATTTTTATCAAGATAACTATCCTGATAAAAACCTAGAGATGCAAACCACTATAACTGAGATCCTTGATAGGGAAGGGGCTCCAACCTGCATGGGGAGCAGTTCTGTTAGAGACACCACACTCATGTAAAGCTAGTGGGGACATGTCCACAGGGCCTGCATCCACAGAAATACAGCAGCACAGTAATTCTCGATCAGGAGCAGATTGCCATTCCTGTACCTTTTGGAAACAGGCCTTCTGTCTCTAACATTAACATGGCAGCTTCTTCCACTGAAAATAAAATCAGAACAATAAACCAAAGGGATATGGCATAAGTGAAAACAAGAATCTTCAGTTCTGGGCTTGCATAAAGGCATGGAAAACGTTACCAGTGACGAGGAGCTATTTCTACATAACATAAACAAACATAAATACATAAACCCCATGTCTGACACAACAGAAGTGGGGTAAGAGGAGGGAAGAAATGTTAAAGCTTGGTCCTTCAGTTCTGAACACATATTCAATCACAGAGTCTAGTAAAGGAGGAGTGGGCTGCCTGCTCCAAGCAAGACCTGCTCCGTTGTGCTGTTGGTGACAACGCAATTGCTTTGCCCTGGTGGCAGTAGGAAAAGAACCCCAAATGAAATGAAAGCCATTCTCTGCCATCTGCACATACAAACTGTTTTTAAAATAGATCATCTCCTCCAAGGCTAAAGTATTTATTTCTAAACTGCTGAGGGAGCAAAGAATGATACACAAAGCTATCCCATGAAAGAGTCTTAACAGCTAAGCCTCCTTCTGCTGTACAAGACATGATACAACAAAACATGCATGACCTCGCTGCAAGGTTCTCCTGGAAAGCTACGAAGCAAGAAATTGCTCCTCCTTAAAACCTACTCCACACTTACTGTAGTTTTAAATATCCACCATGCTGAGCTTTGTTTATGTTAACATACCACAAAACCATTTCCTGCTCCCCTCTTAAATTCTTATTCCTCCAACAGTTTTTCCATTAAATTATCCTGATTCTGGACACAAAAAGACAAAAGCAGAAGTGCCATGCAGTGGATGACATAGTCTGAATTTTCTGCACCTATTAGGACACAAACAAGAGCTCTGCATTAGTGAAAGCAGGAGCTTCATGGTTTTCAGAATGTCCCCTAGGCTTAACAAGGTGTACAAACACACAGGACAAAATGGTTCAAGGCTTATTTTAGACTATTTTAAGAATGCCTAGAATTGCCAACTGGGATCAGCTCTTTCCTTTGTGTTAAGCATATACTGCAAATTAATAGTTGGTTTAAGGTCTTTTCAATCCACAAAGACATAGCATCACCAGCTGATTTGGGAAAAGGTAGGAAGAAGAGAAGGTAGAGAGTCAGGACAAAATAACATTGTATAGTAAGAGTGTCACTGGTGCAGCTCAAATCAGTGATAGCAACAAAAGAAAATCAAACGCTTTAAAATGTATTACCTCTTAAAACTGCTTTTGCTTTCTAGGTTGGCATCTAGTTTACGTAGCTATGAGACATGAAAAGGCCCCAACAGTGCATTTTTAAGCTCTCCAGCAGCACTTCTGAAACAAGCTGTGAGTTAAGTGTGTGACGCAACATACAATTTTTACTAGTGCAACTCATTTACATTTTACTATTCATGGTGGGTAAAGCCTTCTTAATGTCACGTCAGCGAAAGTCACCCCACAATATGCACTTCATACACAGGCACACACACATAACTCAGCTAGAAGACAGGCATTTGACCAGATTTACAAAACACAGTGATTGAATCTACAGTTACTGCACTTCATATCAGCTTAATGCACTTCTCTCTCTGCACAACAAATTCACATCCAAATGCAGTTCTTCACAACGTTAGGTCTCCAGAGGAATAAGCAGTCTGAATGCTGAAGACATTTTGCCCAGTCACAATTTTCAAAACAGCTGTCAGTACAGTCAGTGAAACAAGAGAAAAGTGTCACTGGGACATAAAAACAGTAGTGTCAGCACAAGCGGTGCAGAAAGACCATTAGCCTCAGAAGTAGAAGGCAGAGGAGTCAGGCACCTAGAAGGACTAAACCACAGAGCAAGGTACACACCCACTAAGCCATATTCAAGAGATGATCCAATACCTACATATACATAAGATCATACCATACGCACAATTTAACCTTCAAAAAGGCCATGCAACTTCTTTTCTCTTTTTAAGGAAATTAAACACTGAGAATATCACAGGATTCTCCTCCACTCCCAGCTCACACAGCCCCCACCCGTTTTGCCAATCCACACACAGTCACCCAAAGAGAAAGCAGCTTCCCTTCCCCATGCACCCATTTAAAAACCCAGAATCAACAATAAAACCCTTTTACCCTGAGCCATGCACTCTTCATTCCAGAGTTTTCTGCTCTATTAATTTTTGTTGTCTCGCTGTAGTCACACAGCCCTCCTCCCCCCATCCTCCTCCTCTTGTTTTTTTGGGGAGTTTTTTGGGTTTTTGTTTTGTTTTGTTTTTTTGTTGGACTGACCCACTTTTGTGATAGGTCAACATCCAACATCCAGTCCCTTTTTTGGAAGGGGCTAGGGAAAACAGAGAAAGAGGGAGGGAGAGAAGGAGAAGGGATGTTCCCCAACCTTCCAACCGCTCCTTTGAGAGCAGGATCAAGCACACTTGGGCCATGCGCTGCTTCCCTTTCCCATATTCCCAGCAATCCCACTCCACACAAACCAGTCCAGCCCTCTGCTCTCAGGGGAGAAACACAGAAAGACTACAAAGATATTCTGCAACTGGCAGGGGAGAAAGAGACAACAAGAAAAAGGATGTGTTGTAAACACTTATGTCCAGTATGACAGAGGAAGTTTGCATTTCATTTTCCAAATTCTCAGGAACAAAGTCAAATCAGAACTTATTCCACCACTACTTGCATTCACCCTTTGCCACCTCTGAGGGCCAAGACAGAGGAGACAACAGTTTTAAAGTTGCCACAGGGTATACAGTTACTCTAAAAAGAATCAGAAGTCAAACTCTACAGCAGGATCAAAAGCCACTGAACTCATGGCAGCCACGCATGATGGGAGGGGTTTTTTATATTGGAACATACCTTTCACATAGAATGCAACATACAGAATCTATCAGATCAGATCCATATTTAAATTCAGTAAGTAAATGTGCTGGAATAAGTCAGACATCTTATCACAAGCCTAGGCAACTGTGCAGCGATGCATATGAGGCAGATGGCACATCTGACTTCCCTAGCAATTATTCTCCAATGCAAATACATAGCAGTGATGAGCACTGCAGAAGTAAAACCAGTGATTCTCAACAAAGCACCCAAAGCCACTCACTATGAAGCCATCCTGTTACTGCTAAGATAACATCTGATCTGCTTATTTTTGTTTCTGGGTTGTTGCTGGGTTGTTTGTTTGTTTGTTTTTAATTCTGGACATAAGATACATGCATCCTCTTCTTAATTCCCCAAAATCACCAACTCCTGATTTCATCACTCCTGTTCAACACTGACCCCTCCACACTTCTCTCCTGCCCTGCTACTCCATCAAGAAAAACAAAACCCCTACAGATTCAAACTTCTAAAAACAGGATTAGGAGCTCTGTATTCCTGGACTCCTGGGAGAGGAGAGTTCCTCCCCACACAGAAATGCCAAGCCCTAGATACATCAGCATTACAGCTTTGCTAGTTAGAGAATGAGCACAGATACAGCACTTCCCTTACAGGAAAGTCACCTCTGGAAGCTCGCAGGCTGAGAGCAGTGCTTGGGGGAAGAAACCATTCTCACCCTTGCTGGCTAAAGCACAGCAAGTAGAAACAGCATCAGAGGGGAAAACCTTGCTCAGCATCCTCTTCCAAAGGCTACCTACATCCCAAGAGTGGCTAGAAGCTGCTCACCCTTTCCTGACGCAGCACTGACGCTGACCACAGAGGTTTGCAGAGAAGTCACCAATACTGTCAGAAGCTGACAGATGCCAACAGCTACTAAAACAGTTCAAGGTGATTCTGAAATCCTCCCCCCCCCGTCTGTGAAGTCAGCAACAGCCATGCATTTTTTTCTGTACATAAAGGGGCACATCAGGTGTGCACTTAAAAAAAAAAAAAAGATAAAAATGCAACCAAATTTTTCCAGACACCGTAACATTACATTACCCAGTTGGATGAAGTTGTCTAAATAGGAATTTATAGGATTAACTTCTAGCTTAAAACTCTGCTGTAAAATCAGTGCCATCACAAAGCCATTGAGACAGGGGAAAGAAAGTCTGAAATTCAGCAGAGTATGGAGGACAGAGGACACTCCCAGCTCCCATGGGACAATTAGCTGCAAATAGCTTTACCCACCACTAACCAGCCTCTCCTAGCAAAGCTGGCAAGAAGGAGACAAGATGTGGTGAGCCATGGAGAGAAATTCACTCTTTTCTAATCTGCCTCCTCAGGTGACTGGCTTGTCCAGGTTCATTTTAAGTGACTTGGACAGAGGCATAGCTACTTAACGTTACTGCTGCATGGGCTGCATCTGTGATGACCAGGCAACCGCATGCTCCCAGGCAATCAGCTCAGCAGCCTCCAATAGCATCCATGTCATACTTTGTAACCTGGGGAGGGAACGCTGGGCCGGCAAGGTCAGCTTTTAAGGTATTATCTCATCTCCTACTCGAAGCCTTACTGCTGCACTACATAACATGTTACAGTCATTTTCTTTGTAGAACCAGAGAGACCTTTTTCTACCTTTTTGCCACAGAGTTGACTGGGGCCACATGTACAACATACCCACGCAGAGAGGAACATTTTCAGGTTAAACAAAAAATTAGAGGCTGTGACACCATCCCTCTATGCTCTTGGTCGCTCTCCATTATACAATGCCCTCAAATAGCTGATCCTTTCAATATCATCAGACTCCCAGGGATTGTGACTGTAAGACAGTAACGGCCATATTCCTATCATTTCAGTCCAGAGATAGACTTGAGCGTGGGGAGACAAACATCCAGATACTCTATGGATTAAAGGACATTAAATGCTGCACATAAGTTATTTCCCTCTTCAGATTTCCTTTAAATTATGTCCCTCAGGGGCTATAAAGATGTGGTCACACTCAGATATAGCACAGTTCCTGGGCAACTTGCCTATACACTGCATTTTCCCTGGACACAGCTTGCTCTGTTGCCTTCCCGGACATGTTCCTTACACAACCACAAACAAAAGACCCATCGAGGTTGAGCTGATTTTCAAAGACTAGAGAGAACCTGGCTATACGCAAGTACATCCAGTCCCCTGCCTCTTCCTAGAGGTGGAAGACTCAGAGGTGAGACTCCTGGAGGCTGGCTGCAACTCACTGCTTTAGCTGGCAGATTTTCAACTCTAAAACCTTCCTGGGGAATTGATTCTCTGAAAACATGTCCAGTTGCTCTCTCCCAAAGTAGTCCATGAGGGAGGAAAAAAAGAAAGAAAAAAAACCCTAAACCACCAACAAACACCTTTTCAAAAGGGTATTTCCAGTCCAAGCTCTATCATATTTTGCAGTTATTCTAAATAAGTGTTTTAATCTCTCTCATCACAGTGTCAAACGGCTTTCAGAGTCCCAAGTGTTCTGGTAGGTTGTAATGTCTTGGCAGGAAACCACTGTTCCACCACAAGAAAGCAAACCGCAAGAGGTTTGGGAAGAAGCAAGAACAGCACATACAACACACACACACCACTTCAAGCAAACAGATGGGCAAGTCAGCACACACAACGCAAACACAACACTATTCTCTACACCACCTCAATTTTCCAGGGCCTCAGCGAGTGCAATCAGTCACAAGCTCTAAAAGAGAGAAAAGCTTCTTCCCCCAGCCCTGGCTGTTCAGTAACACACAGCAGCTTTGTTACGCAGAGAGCTAGCCACAGTCCTATGCTAGGAGAGCTCTACCGTGCAATGGTTAAGTACAATTTCTCTCAGAGGCTGTACTATTCTCTTGATTCTGCAGACAGCCGAACCTGTACATTCACTGCTGCTTTACATCCTTGGTTTCCTCAGTTTTAGCCTGGAAACCCTGTGAAAACTAGTCACAGCAGTGGCCCCTCAGAATCAGCAAGTCTGACTTGCAACTTCCTATTTAACCCCAGCCTTCAATACTTTGAACAATGTAACGCTCTTGAAGCAGCTAAGACCAAATCACAAACACCTCCTGAGGTATTTACTGCTCCCACCAGCCATTGCTGGAAGTGCTCAAAGACATCCTTTGAGCTGCTGGAAAATGAAACTGGCATTTCTGCTCTAGAAGGAGCAGGCAAGAGCTCATCTCCATCGCTGCAAACATAAGCCAATTAAACAGGAGGGGAGGAGGGATGAAGGGTTGTTGTCTTAAGTCAGAACATGATTATTAGATGTTTTAGCTAACAGTAGAAACTGGGTAAAGGCACTGACATTTGGGGGGGAGGTGTTTTGAAAGTTATTTTAATTATGAGTTGAGGGAAAAAACCAACCCACCCCTCCTTTATGCACAAGAAGAAAAGAACCCTAATCCCACAACTGCAAACTGCAAAAGTTCATCTCCCAGCCTGCTACCAGCAAACAGGCAAACAAGCTGACAGAGAACAAGGCAGATTTCTAGCTGGATTCTGTCAAATTGTTAGAAACCAGCCAGCTCAGAATGCTTTTGTTATGCCAAACCAGCTAGTCACGTTGAACTTTATTTTCTGACCAGCTTGTGCATGTTTAAGAACCTCCCCTTCGAACTGCCACATGTCCCAAGGAGACAGACAAATAAAAGTACAACAGATGCCTGAATGATTGGGAGGTGTTCTTCCCCTTGCCCCACATTTCCAAAACACAACCCATTCAGCAATCTAAACTGATTGTAGAGACCTGAGCAGAACACAAAGAAAAGCATCTTCCCACACCACCAAACTGGTTAGAAACACTGACTTCGGTAGCAATGCTTTCCCGATCATTTTACAGCAAGACCGAATCACTTCTGCCCTAGGTGCAGAGATAGCCAGCCAGCTGCTGCACACATGCCACTTAAGGTTTACAGCACAACCATATCAATGGCAGTATTAAGGACTTCAAAATTGCTCCACTGGACCAGAGCAGACTTGAAGCCCATTTTTGGGGGGGACAATGGTGAAAAAAAAGCCTGAAGTTGGTCTTTGTGGAATACCTTCACCCTAAGAAAAGCTCCCCCTAAAGCCTATTGTTTAGTACTTGGTCAATATCCTAAAAGTGTGAGAGTTTATTTTTTCCAAAAGCACCACACAAATACAAACCTGTAGTATTAGAAACCTGAAAAACACAAACATTTCTAGAGAAATCTCTGGTCCCTTTCAGGGAGGCTGCTAGGCTTTTAGACTCAAGGGTAACTTCCAGCAAGTTTAAGTTCCAAAGAACAGTTAACTATTACGTTAAAAAAGCCAAGTCTCTTTTAGTGGGATGTATGCTTTATCACATTTTCATCTACTGTTGTCTTTTTCTTGCAGGACAGGAAATAGACATTTCTATTCATCCTGTTAGCCTTTGCCCTATTACTGATCAATACCTTCTATTTTTCACTTTAATGGAGGTAAACAGTCTCCTCTCTAGGGAAGCCTGCCTATGTCTTCAACAATAACTCCTGTTTGAGCCCCTTACACTGCAAAAGCAGTTTCAAACTTTCTGTAAGCAGGAACCATCTTCAGTATTTCCTCTACATTTCCCACTCCTCCTCCTCTTGACAGCTTCACAGTGTTCCAGGCAGCTTTGATAGAGCTGTCTCTGAAACCACTCCAGTCCCTTTTCTGGAGCACAATTCATCAGAATTCAGTCACTCACATGTTCTTCCAAAGCCCTCTTTCCACTACGCGTTGCAGTTCCCAAGATAGAATTAGCCTTCGCGGTGCAACTGAAATTTCAAGGCACTGTGAGCATCCAAACAAGACCCATCACAACTCAGCTGCACTACAGGAGCACACAGGGCCTGTAACAGCCTCCTCACCTACCACATCAGCACACGTACTGTGTCTCCCCGTTAGTCCATTCAGCCTGAACCAGAGGAGGCACAGCAAACACAAACCCAGTGCCCACCACCCTGCTTGGGTCTACCGTGCTCCCAGCCCAGCTGGGGCAGAACACACCCTCGCAGACAGTGACACCCACCCAGCACCACTGAGAAGCGTGACAGCACCAGGGGCAGGGATGGGGCATGGGGAGGCCGGGTGGGCTGCAGCAGGGACATGCTGAGAGGAGGGGGGGAATTATGTGGGCGGCGCGGGGGGCTGCATGGGAGCTTGTGGGGAGGCGCGGGATGGTGCGTGTGTGTGCATGGAGGCCAGGCAGGAGGAAAGCGGGTGGTGGGGAGAGGCCGGGGGTGGCCGCCTGCGTCGAGGGGCAGTGGCGGGGGCTGTACGGAGGGGAAGGGGGGCGGCACACCGGGAGAATGGGTAGGGGGGCTGGGGGGCCCGCACCGCGGGGATCGCGCAAGCCACGCTGGGGAACGGGAGGAGGTAGGATTAGGGGGGCTGGGCGGGGGGGGCGGAGGTCGCGACCACGCCAGGCCGAAGCGGTGCGTAAGGCCTTTGTGGGGGTCTCGGCGAGCACCCCCCCGCCCCCCCGCCAGCGCGGCCCCTCACGCCCGCCCCGCGCCCCGGCCACCCTGCCCCCGCCACGTCTTACCTCCCGGCGGGCGGGGCGGGGCTAGGCTGGGCTGGGCTCGGCCCGTGAGGGTGAGGAGGGGTCAGGAGGGGTCAGGTCGGGTCGGATCCGGTCGGGTCGGGCCCTGCCCCGCTGCCCCGCGGGCGGGCGGGCGCCGGCACCGGCGCGGGGGCGCTGCGGGCCTCAGGAGCCCATGGCGACGCCGGGCCCACCCCGGCCCTCCGCGCCTGCGCATGGTACGGCACGCCCCGCCCACTCCGCGCGCGGGCGGGGGCGGGGCAGCGGGAGAGCTGGGTGACGTAACCGCCCAGCTCTTAAAGGGGCGGCGCCGGCGCTCGGCCGGTGTGGGTGGCTGGGCTCGGTTGCTGCAGCGACCCGCGTTTCCCTGAGCCGGGCGGCTGGGGTGTCCGGCGCCCCAGCAGCTCTTCCCCCTCCCGAGGCCGGTTAAGGGCTGCACTGTGCCCAGGAAGATCCCCCCAGGCAGATTTCCACCTCTACCTCTGAGACGGTTTCCCAAAAACTCCAAGGAAAAACATATGTGTGGGTGCTGGAAACCAAAACTGTACCTCGACTGAACCTGGAACAAGAGATTTTTCAATCTAGAAACAAAATAACCAAAACCCCCTAAAACCAAAACCTGGAAAAAAAAAACAAACCAGCAAACCCAATCCTAAACCCTGAAAACCTTTAATATGCAAGCAAACTGCGGGGGGGCAAGGGGAACTGTGTTAGCAAGAGGAGGAGATACCCCATCTGAGACATACCTGATGAGACCTTCTGCCTCTTCACAGAGGCACTCGCCCTCTTCTTTTGCAACATGCATGTGTGGGGCTGCTATCTCCCAAAATGGTGGTGCATTTCCCTCCTGCCCCAAAAGAGCTACAGTCGAGGCCCTGCTGCCTCTGCCCACTGCAGCGAGGCCCAGCACTCTGTGGAGCCAAGGCAATACGGGGGGGGGGGCAGGTATTGTCTTCCACGTAGGCAACATTCAAAACAGTATTGAGAAGGAAAAAAAGTCCAGTTTCACTCCGATGCCTCAAAAAACACACTCAAAACCGAGGCAGGACCAACACAGGATAGAGGCAACGGGACAATCCCCTACACCCCTGAACTTCCCTCCTCTTTCTCCTTCCTTGCCATCTTCTCTCCTCTGAGGAGCTGGAAGCCCCACACAGCAGGCAAACAAAGGAGAAGCTCTTCCTGCTCAGCTGGCAGAGAACAAGCTTGGAAGGCATTTGCAGTCACCAAGATCCACCATTTATTCCCAGCAGGTGGTTCTGAAAAATCAATTTCAAGAGTTTTTACACAGCCTGCAAGAAACAGGCCTCTCATCTGGATAATGCAGGGAAGCGTAACTACAGGAGCAGCGATTTAAAAATAAATCAGTATTAAAATTTAGTCATTTACTGCTAGGACAGGTTAGGCAACCAAAGGAGGAGAAACCCAAACAAACCACACTACCGCAGGCACTTTACAGGGAGGTTCAGCATGTTTGCATCAGGCACCGTGCTGCTGCCAGGTGCTCAGCGCTGCTGCGCTGACCCCTCTCCTTCCCCTTCCTCCATGATTTAAGTTTGAGGATAGAAGAAAGCAAGAAAACATAAAACCCAGGGTCCACCTCTGTTGAACTCTGTGCACACCCAAAGCCAACAACAGCATGGAAAGGCCCCATCCCTCTCCTGAAGGCCAGACGCCTGGGACACCAGCGGCTCAAATCCAGGAACTGAGAGATCCTGAATCAGATTTCACATAGCTTTTGCTGTTCCAAGGCTGCAACTGCAGAGATCAGCTCAGATTTATTTTTAGGCACTCCAGCCCTGTGCCTTTTTTCCAGTAATTCTGATCAAACTCGTTCCTGGAACTCAGGAACAGGTTCAGCCACAAGACGGTGCTTCCTGCGGGTAAGATGTCACTCCCAGCAAGGATGCCAGGGAAGGAAGAAATGACAGATGCTGGCGTCACTTTATCATTTTCTACTTTATTACTTCAAATTAACAACCACGATAAAGCTCAAAAAAGTCCAATATTTACACAGGAAAAAAGTACAAAATCCCCCCCAAAGTTCTTCAGGTTTTTTTTTGTTTTTTTTAAATTACAAAGTAATAAAAAGTTTTGCTCTTTAATTAAAAAAAAGAGAGACAGTAAGAGGGGTAAATAAATTAGGAAAAAAATAGGGAGGAAAAATAACGTGTTAAATAGAAAGGATAAAAACAAACAAAACAAAGACTAACCCCACCCTCCCCACCCTGCCAACAACCCATCGGCTCCACACTACAGTGACAGTGTGTCTGCTACAGGCCATAGGTCGCAGTGGTAATCATTGTGTTTCAAAGCCCCAAGTGCCACAAAGCAGCTTGAGTATTCCTAAATTATATTTAAAAACAACTAAGGGGGGGGGGAGGGGGGGAGATGGGTGGGAGAGGGCAGGAAGGGATTGTGCATGTACGGTGGATCTTACTTGAGGTTACATGAGGGAAGGAGAGAGCAAGAGCCATGGCTCTGAAAGAACACCAAACTCCAGTTTCTGTGCACCCCTCTCTTCTCCTCAAGTCCCACACTCTCTCCGCAGGAATTAAAACAAGTTTTAATTAAAAAAATAAAAAATAGAAAAACACGCACAGCCAGACGAAAAAAAAAGACCCCGCTGCAGGAATGGGAAGTGTATTTCTCCCCGTATTTCAGCTCCAGCCTTCCCACCCTCCATTGGGCGCAGGTACCTCTCCATAGAGGTCCCTTGGCTTATGAGGGCCACGCAGATCATGGAAGTCTGGCACTTCTCCCAACAGGCAAAAAAAACCCACAGAGAAGCCACCCAAGAAAAGGAAGCCCAAGTCAATGATTAGACTGTTGCCACAATTCCCCTCACAGCTTAAAATTCATTTAATGCTTGAGAAAATAAATTCTGTTATAGTAATAAAAATCAGACTTCTACCATCAAGCATGGCTGGAATCTGATTCCCTCCTGGCCCACAAGGCTCCTGAAAAAAACAAATAAAAAATAAAAATAATAATAAAAAAAAATTTCCCCACCACCCTACCCTGCCCTCAGAAGAAAAGGAGGGCAAAGTCAAAATTTATATGGCTAGAAACCACATGATTTGAAAGTAATAATAAAAAAACAAAGCAGGAGAAGAGAACCCAGAAGAAGGTGGGGGGGAAGAGAGAAAAAAAACAAAACCAGGAGCAGAGTCAGGAGAAGGAAGTGGGGGTGACCGGTGCAGGCAGCAGTAGGGCCAGGGTGGGGCTGGGGGCAGCGGAGGTGTTCTCACACGGCTCCCACGTCGTCAACTGCTTGGAGGTGCTCACGTTGGGGGACACAGGCAGCCCTCTCTGAAACGGCTCACACCAGCGTGGGGGCACAGCTTGACTCCTCGTCGTTGGCAAAAAGAAATTGTCAGGTTTTTTTTGTTGGTTTTTTGTCTTTTTTAGTTTTTTGTTTGTTTTTTGGGTTTTTTGTTTTTTAAAAGAAAAATACAGTGAAGACACTATGAAGAGAATTAGAAAGAGAGAAAAATGGAAGAGATGTTAGGGAAAAAGGCTTTTCCCAGCACTTCCAATGCCAGCTGGAGTGTAACAAATCAAATCAGCCCTTTCTTCCACACTCCTGCCACCCCTCGGAATTACCTTGTCCAGCTACTGTTGTTTCCTCTACAAGAGGCACTCACTAGCTGTGCAAAGTCTCACATACTCAGCACCCTCCTCCCCAACACTATCACACTGCCAGAAAGGCATTCATTAGGAACTACCAAAATGGCTCCCTGGCCCAGCACCTTCTGCACCCACCCCACCCTCTTGGAGAAATGGAAGCTACCTTCACACCCAAGATAATCCATCCCCTCAAGGTTTTGGCTGCCAACCCTCTGAAGCAAAAAAAAAAAACAATAATCTCAAAGTAAAGCAAAGGGAAAGGAAACATACCAATTCGACACAGCAACATCAAAGCCTTAATCTAATCCCTAATGCCAGCAATTCCCTCCTTGAGGGACCCCAGGCATGAGGGCATGCTCACCTAAGCAAACACTGGTCCAGTGGCAATTGCTCCTCACTTCCCAAGGTGATCAAATGGCACACTTGTCTAAGAGAAAAGAAAGAAGAGGTAAGGGATGGAGAGGAGGAAAAAGGCACAAAGGACACCAAAACAGAGAAGCTGTGTGTTCCTCTCAGGACATCCTCCTTCCCAACTCCCTCCCAAGAGTTTACTGTTCCACTTCTTCAAATCTCTGCAGTCTGGAAGACAACCAGATGAAGGCTTACTCCAAGCAAAGCAGAGCTAAGATGACAGTACTAAGCATGGCCTCCAGAAAACACATAACTGAAGAGTGAAGGTGTAACTTGGTACCATTCCCCTCACCACACTAGAAGCTTCAGGCTCATGTCAGCTCCAGCAGATCAGGTAAAAACTGCTGTGGGGCCTGTAGTCCTTCCAGGACAAGCAGACCAAGGCCACGAACATCGCAGCAGGGACTCACCTGTGATGCTGAAATCCGTGACACTTCTTGCCGCCCTGTGAGGTCAGATGAGGAGACATTGGCAGGAGCTCCTCGGTGTAACCTCATGCTGACCTTCCGCTCCCTGTCCACTCTTGAGATTGCTCTGGGGGACGTGTTTCCTGTTGGGGCAGAGAAATGTGAGACAAGAGTCAACAATCCAGCCAACAACAGGGGCGGCATGCTCCTCCAGCTCTCCCACCCCACTCACCGGACTGTTGGATTCGGGAGGTGGGGGTGGAGGCCATGGGCTCAGTGACATTGCGAAGACGGTTGGCAGTGGCTCCAGCAGGCGGGCCAGGGGGCAGCGCTCGCGTGGCTGACCCCCGGAGTTGCCCCATCCTCTCTTCTCGCTCATGCTCTCGCCGCTCCCGATCCATATCCTCAGGGTTCCGGGCTGCTCCCTGAGGAGGAGAGAAACCCCCATGCCACGCATGGCTGTCAGGCAGGAGAGACCGTAGCAGCCCCATACAGAAGAAAAACTGTGCGCCATCACGCCAACAAAGCAGAGTTCCATCCCCAAAACATGTTCTCTCCCCACCAAGGGCCTCATTCTCTTCCATGAAAAAACAGGGAAGAAAGCAAACGGTACTACAGCTATTACTGCCATCCACGTCTGTATCCAACCTCCAAATCTAGTTCTCTCCTGAAAAAAAATTATTTCTACCTACCTATAGATCTATTGACACACATGTTCCAACAGACACACTCACTAACACAACAGTAGCTACACCTCCCCAGTTAGCACCATGAAACAACTCTGCCCCTTTTCACTCTGCCTGCTCCCCTTTCTCAAGTTGCTCCCCAGGGGCAAGTACAAATGGCAGGCAGTTTCCAACTTCCCTCCCCCATCCCCATGATACAAATGAACCCCTGTCCCTCCAGCCATTTTGCCACAGACACTTACAAATTTAAGCATGTTCCAGTCAAAGACGTAGTCGTAGGAGAAGCCTTGGCGGTGGAAGAGGTTGCGGAAGAGCTGCCGTAGGTATGAGTAGTCAGGTTTATCATCAAACCTCAGTGAACGGCAGAAGTTGAGGTATGTCGAGAACTCAGCTGGAGAGAGCAGAGAACACTTGGCTGTTGAACACCATCCAACCCCCCTGGTGTCACCGCAACCTTTCAGCGGCAGCGTGCTGGACCAGGATGGCACAAACACAGAGCTATGTAACAAGAATGGAGGCTGCCAGTCGCAATACTTTGGCCAAGATCACCCCCTTCCTGGTTTTACCAGGGGAAATGCTCATGCATCTCTCTCTTTCTGGCTCCTTCTCCAAGCAAAAGGTAGCAAGTCACAGAGCCTGCTGATGGACAGTAACAATGCACGTCTTAAAAATAGGTGGAGGTGAGCTTTGGGAAGCTCAGCTCAGACCACAGGTCCTTCTAGCTCAGTAGCCTGTCTTTAGCAGTGGCCAGTAGACGGCTACAGAGGAGAAAGCTTTAAGTATCTGGCTGTGTGAAGAACGACACCATTTTGTTTTGAAGCTAGGAGCCAGCTTTGTTTCTCTTCCAATACAAGAACTACGGCCACCAAATAATCAGCTCCCATCCAAATTTCTGGATGCATAGTGAGTGTGTAGACTTCTATCACCTTTCAAATCACCTTTTTTCTAGGATCCAGCAAATTCATTGCTTGTATAGAAATCATCTCACCTCTGATCACCCTTTTGGCCTTTTCCTGGACCTTTTTACAGTTCTGCCAGATCTTTTCTGAAATAGTGGGATGGACCAGAGCTGCAGAGTGCATGCAGGGTACAAGTGGGCCATGGGTTTATGCACACTGTTTGGGCTTCCTTTTCTTTCCTAGTAATTCCTAATACCTCATCTGCTTTCCTCAGTAGCCAGTAAACACAAAGTTGATGCTTTCATAGAACCACCTACTGTAACTGCTCATTGATGAATGGCACTAGTCAGCTCAGAGCCTAGTATTCTGCATATGACAGAAGGACCAGGCCGCCTCTTTTCCCTCACACACATTACTCCATGCTTACCTACAAAGAACTGCATTTGCCACTTCATTGTCTGGTTATTTCTGAAATTCATCACACTTGGCCCTCATCCTCATTATCCGGTAAAAACTGAGGATCATCAGCACACCTTCTCACCTCGCTGCCCACCTTGCTTCCAGACTGTTCCTGAGGTCCTGAAGAAGATCCCTCTCAGCACTCTCATGCCCTTACTAACACAAGGCTCTACTCTCCACAAAAACATTTCCCACTTCTGAACCAGAACTGTATCACCACTGGTCTCTTATCCTTCTCATCACTAGTGTCAGCAGCACATCCTGGTCTGGGGGTACTGGTCATTGCCCTTCAGGAGTCAGTGCTCCATGGGGTTTCAGCAGGAAAGCAAGCCACACATCAGACAAGACAGCCATCAAGATCAGAGCACTTACAAGGGTACCCTTTGCAGAGCACCTCAATGGGCGTTGACATCTTTTTCTCGCTGATCCTCTCGTACTTTTGGCGCTTGGTGGCAGCCTTAAGGCCCTGCCAGGGCAGCGAACCCAGGTTGAAATACATGAGCACATAGCCCAGGCTCTCCAGGTCATCACGGCGACTTTGTTCTGTGAGAAAAGTTACAAAGGGGCAAGGAGTGAGTAGCAACCAAAACTGCTTTGGCAGCCCCACAGCTTTGGAGGTGCACAAGGAACAAAAGAAACAACGCCTCTCTGTTCTTCAGTAGATTTCTATGGATAGACAAACTTGCAGAAGACATTCCAGCACAAATTCCTGTGGGGATGTTCATATTGCAAGAGTTAAAGCACTCCTCTCCCCACACAGCCCAACCCACTTCATAAATGAATAATTACTCTGACTACCTCCTCACTTGGGCAAGCCCTAATTCACACAAGAATTCAACAGCTCAAGAAGTGCTGCAGTGACACTGCCTGCTCCCAGAGGAAGGGCACCTAACACTTCTCCACCCAGATTTATACTTCACCCAGGGGATTAGTCATGATGGAAGTACTCATGAAAAGACAAAGCTAAAAGAGGTAAGCCCAACACTACCCTTTCAAACTCATCTTCTAATTAATGTGCTGATACTCTTTACACAAGGCAGAAATGAGGAACTAGCGACCCCTTCTTGTGGTAAACAACTTTGTTCATAGTTTAGAGAAGCCTAACGTGTAATACTGTACAAAGATCTTTCTGGATTGGTGGCATTTTTCAAGCTGTGGAGGAAAGAGGCATGAATACAGAAGTACACTTTGAACCAAAGTTTCCCCTCCAAACAGGGGATGACTGTGTAACTGGTGTAACTACCAACTCTACTCAGTTGCCCTCAATATGACATGCTAAGGGCCCGCTTTTAGATGCTTATTTACAAGAAAAAAAAAAATTGTTTCCCCAAACAAAAACATTCCACATTGAACTTGTTCTCTGGAATGGACAACCCATTTTAAGTTTCAAGTTAGCTCAAGATGCAGCTGAAGCAGAATTGCAGCAACTGAAAATGTTGACTGTTATCTTGTGAAACTCCTCCCAGCTCCTCCAACATGCTTACAAATTCATCTGTAAGTTCTGCCAAGAAGCTCTTGCCCTTATTCTCCTCCCAAATAAAATATAACAGACACTTTGGAGAAAGTAATTTACATCTTGAAGAGGACAACAACTTATATAGGTAACAGACAGCCAAAATATGGCTTGAGGGAGAGCACAGGGTAAAGACTAAAGAGATTCATCTATTACATTGATTTATAACTACAGCACATTTTGCTGGATTCAGTGCTATGCCATGGAGGATGCTGCAGATTATGTATTGGCCTGTGGGTTAATTCTCAGTATCAGTTACATGCTACCACCTGCCCCATTCAAAGGCCAGCAGGTTATTACAGCTACCCCTTCCTCCACTAGCTGAACTGAACCCTGATGAAGGAGTAGCTGTAGCAGGTCACAGATCTACATGTCCAGATGTACAGACACAAGCTGTGGGTCACCACAGACCCTTCTTCCTCCTGCATTTCTCTTATAACCTCCTAGTAGTTTTGAGAACTAGGGTGCTTGCTAAGTTAAAAATATCGGGGGGGGGGGGGGGGGGGGGGAAGGGAAACAAACAAACATTGTGGTTGCAAAAGAAAAGGAGGGTCTCATCGCTCCATAACCAGGAGGAGAGAGCCTTTGGGTCAAAGCATGTGAAATGCCAAGACAGGAGTAGAGGAGAAAGCAGCCCTGCAGATCCCCGAAGTGTCTTATTTTCAGCATGCAGAAATAACGTAATTTTTTGAGCCTAACTTACTGCCTCAAGTTGCCCGCTTTAAAGGGGCTAATACTTCCTAATCTTATCAGGCTGCTGCCAAAGATAACTACACGACTGGCTGTGAGATATTTAGATGCTATGCAGGGTGCAGCAAAAAGAAACCCGGTTTTGCATTTGGCCTAAGATTAGGATACACGTACTCTCAGAGGGCCATGATTACACACTACACATATAAGTAAATAAAACTAAACAATATTTGATAATGACCTACATCCCGAGACAGGAGGCGTGTGGAAATGGAGTCAGAACACACATCCAGGACCTGAAAGCACAGGAGACATGGGTAACATCAGTCCTGCAATTTGCCAGCCATTGACTTATGCATTCTGTAGCTTTAAAGCCTGTAACTGCAGGTTCCTCATCTACAGCATGGTGATACCCCTCAGAGGAGTACAGAAAGGCAAAGCAGGAACCAGAGAAACCTACTGAAGCAGCAAATCAGCCTTTTAGGAATAAATTGGGATCTTGTCTCCAAAATCTTGCTTGAACTCCACACTGCTTAGGGCAGGCTGGACCATACACCTTCACTTGGGTGGAGCACAGCAGCTTTGAGCACAGCTACCAACCCCATCCAGAACAGGATATGTTCTGTGTAGGCACAGTCCTAGTGATTTGAGGAAGGCCAAAGTTACAGACTTGAGGTTAGGGAGCCTTAAGTTGGTGGGGGAAGCTATAAGCCCTTACCAGAGGCAATGAGAGGCGTTACAAAGTCAAACTGGACAGCTCACTATCATCCATTAGGTGCATGCAAACACACCTTAACTGTGCTTTAACACAGCAACATGATCAAGGAAAAACAATTGCAAGCATTACACCTAACTACTAAAATACTGCATGATAAATCTCTGATTTCATTGCATCCCTGATGTCCAATACCTATGGTATATGTGGTCACTATAGTCCACTTAAACAATTTCAGTGAGATTCAAATTATTACAATTCTGAAGCACCAACATGCTAAGTCACAGCTGTCAAGGTACCTCAAAACATTGTAGCTGTCTTTCACCTGCAACCCTAACTACAAGATCCTGAATTAAACCTTGGATGATGCTGAAGAGAACAACAGTTCCTACAGCCCATTTGTTTGTTTCATCTTCAGTTACTACTACACATCTCCAAATTTTTTTTTTTTTTGCCTGGCTTTATATAACAATTTCAAGATACTAGATAACATCAGACAACAAAACTGGAGTAATTAAGAGTTAGAAGAAAAAAAAAAAATCACCTCTACACACCAAAGAAACATTATTCAATATCATTGCTTTCCTCTTTTAGAAGCTTGACAATCATTTAATAACTCTCACAGCATTCCTGGGACACAGGAAAAAAAGAAAAAAAAATAATCTCACTTCATCGTTTGAAAAGAGAAACACGGTGACATGAACGCATGCCTAGGGTGAGTCAGTCCAGAAGCTGTACAGTCATGACCTATGACACCACATCACACTCCCTTCTCCATTTCATTTCAGCTTTGCAGCTCTCCTACAACACACAGGGGACTGCTACTTTTATAAGACAACCTTTCCTCCCTCACTCACAAAACCCCATCCAACAGAAAACAGAGGATTGCCTTCCCACACAACCCAGCAGACCTCTCAAACCCAACCCACCCTGCAAGCAATCTCCTGCCAGTTCCCTCCCGCTCCCAGGGAGGTTCCCAGCCAGCCCACCCCCTCACTCCCTTCCCAAAGCACGGTCCTCAGCAGCAGTGTCCAGGGTGAGCAGGACTGTGAGTTACCTGGGGAAGACACGCTTGGGCAAAGACAGGAGACTGAGGGGACTGGTTACCTTGGACACAAAGTTCATGAAAAAACATGTTTCTTTGCAGCCTGAAGGGCCTCCTGCTCCCCCAGGACAGTGCTTCCCTCCACCCCAGTACTATCCAAAGTGATGCTGTTCCCATGCAGGACTCCCTAGAAATCATCTGTCTTCACTGGAGCCAGCTCAGCTGCAAGCAGTCTTAACCAAGCAATGTTTTCCTGACTACATATTTAGATCTGAATTTCCACATGCTGGGACTACACTTCCCCTTCCTCTCCCCACTGCATGTCAACAGCATTTAAAAACACACAGAAGTCTGGAATGGGCGACAAAGGGCAAGATGAGAAGAACTTTATGATCTGCACAGCCTACGCTGATGCCATCTAGGATGTGCATTTGAGGAGGAACTGCCCCCTGCCTCCTGTTCTCCAGACAGAGCCCACCAGGCTTCTTGCAAGGCTGTCTCCTGGGCACCCCTGGGCATCTTCTATTTCAGACTTTACAAGCTCCTGAGGGTGCAAGGGACTCTTATTCCCAGAGCATGTGAAAATTGACTGGAATGCGTGAACCAAAGTCTGCACAGTCCAATGACTCCTCCAACAGTAAGTCTCCAGCTGTGGAAACCCTCCCCAATCTTGCCTCCAACTTTTTCCCCCCAGTCACTGGGAAAAGAATGTGTTTCCTCCAGACATCGGAATGCCCAATCCTTAGCTTGCACATTCAAATAAAAGGCATTTATTCATTTGCTATTCCTGTCACATGAATACCCCAGCACCTGGTTCCTTTCCTCTCCCTAAACCACATTAATGTAACATTAAGACAGAGAATTTAGTCTCTGAAAAATCACAAAATTCAGAGTGATGGCTCACACGGCAACGCTGCTAACTCACAAACATGTCTGTCATACACCCTGTAGCAAGGTCTTGAGAAACTGGAACTCCAGCTGCAACCCTGACACCCCCATCCCCTGTCCTCTGTGTAAAACAAGTAACATTTATGCCATTCAGGGGAATGAGCTGCAACGCGGAGATAATACACCCAAGACCTGTTGCACAGAGTAACTCACACCCAGACCTTGCCAAAGCAAAGGGCATGAAGAGAGTGACGGCTGTGCTCAGACTGATGGCATATGCAATTTGACCTTGGATTAGTGTTCAGACATTGTTTCTTTATCCTGATACACAAGCCAAGCACCAGTAGTAAAGGGCTAAGTCGGGACGGAATGAATAATAACATCCTTTAAAAAAAAGCCAACTCCACAACCAGACATTTAGCCTCTCGTGATCTGTTCATACAGAGCAGGCACACACAAAAGAATCGACAGACATAGTAGTGAGAATTATTTTGTGCATGTCTCCTTGCGGCAGTTACCATGGCTGTGGAAATCTTGACTGAGAATTCAATGGAGAGTCAGTTATATATAAGCAGGTCAAGCCAAAATACAGAAGACCAACTCGGAAAGCTCTACAAGAACTATTTTTACTACACGGAAGAGGTCAAGAGATCACAGCCCACTCTCAATGCACAACACTCCCCATTTTGATATAAATAAAGCATTTTCAGTCTACAGTTATACAGTTATTAAGCAAGGAAGATGGTGGGAAACTGCTTTAATTTCTGCAGGTCGAGTCTTGACTCCAGATTTCTGAGAAACCATCTGCAAGAGGGGAGACTAGGAAGCTTTCCCTAGGAAGAATGAGGACACAAAATCCTGTGGAAGCTGTTAGTTTAAAAAGGTTTGAGTTTCTTGCTCTTATTTTCTAATTCCCAGCTTACGCATTTCAGAAGGTCTCCCAGAAATACAGAGCTACAAGCACAGCAGCTACTTTCCTAGCTCTGCAGGCAGGGCAGCTTCAGTGTTTCTGCTCTTCAGATTTGCCAATCAGTAGTGGAACAAAGTCCACCTGCTCAGAATGAACCCTATGGTAACTGTGAAAGCTTTGCACTTGTGGACAGGCAAAGTTTAGCTGAAGTCTGCAGGGGAAAGAGGTCACACACCAAAGAGAATTTTCCATTCAGGGAATGAAAGAGAGAACTGCAAGAGGTTTTCACTGTTCCTCACAGCAAACAGGTGTTGCGCATCAGGGGCTCATTCCTAGGACAAGAGTTTGGGTGACTTCAGGTGGTTTAAGCACTGTGGGTACTAACCCACAGAAGATTTTTACAAAACTTGGGATGATGGCTATCACCAGTGTAATAATACTCGGCTGAACTCAGGACTCTTTCCCAGTCTATTTTTCATCCCACAGTACTAGCCATAGACACTGAAGGCAGAGCCCTACCTCCCTAAAGCTGTCTCAGTCTCCCTCAGTGGTGAACAGGGCAGTGTGGTTCACAGACGCACACATAATCTGAAGACCCATGACAGCCAATCCTCAATCACAAAACCTGGTTGTCCAGGCATCATGAAGCTTCCCCCCATTTCAGCTTCTTGTACATTTCCAGCACATGACTGTCCCCATTCTCAGTGGTGGGTAACAGGAATATCACCATATTGCGGTGTGCCTGTATCCTCCAGCTCTGACACCTACAGAATAAGGCACTCAGAAGCCAACAAGAAAGGTTTCAACGGCACATATCCCTAAAGGCTCAATGCCTGTGAATGTCTCCTTTATGTATCTAATCAGCCTGCAAAAATTGCGCAAGGCCAGAATCAGTAGCAGCAGAGTCGGAGAGGTCACCACCTTGATGCTAAACAGGGCCCCCCACTGTCCTAAGCAGTGCACAAACACGTACTGGTAGACAGTTTCTGCCTTTAGGAGCTCAGAGTGCCACAAAAGGCAGGACAGGTAACACAGGCGTAACAGTTAAAGTTATTTGCCCGAGGCAGGTCAGCAGCTGAGCCAGGCACAGAACCCAGCCCCCTCCTTCTGGGGACACATGACCTCCCCTGGAAAGCCCCACCAAGGGGCAACAGTAGGCTCACCAATTCCCAGGTGGGTGTTGATAGAGGCGTAACGGGCTGTGCCAGTCAGATTCTTGTTTTCCCGGTAAGGGATGTGCTGGTGGGTCCGGGCGTCTCGGTACTTCTTGGCCAAACCAAAATCAATGATGTATACTAGGTTGCCTTTTTTGCCGAGGCCCATAAGGAAGTTGTCTGGCTTTACATCCCGATGAATGAAGTTCTTGGAATGAATGTACTCAATACGGCTGATCTAGAGTGGGGAATAAATAAATAGTGAGACAAGCAAGAAGGAAACTTGCCATAACTGCATCTGTTAAAAACAGTACCCTTTCCAGGACACTGGCCTGTGAGAGTACAGAGAATATTGAGATGACAGCCAAGGAATAGACACCCTCTGGAGACAGAATGAGATGGAGACTGAATTCAACCCTGCGCACCAGCTCAGTCCTCCATCTAGGGAGGTCACTGTCAGCAGCACAAGGAAGGAGGAGAAGCAAATTTGTACAGACCAAAACTTCGAGCTTCAGCACTGACACTAGCCAACTTTCAAACTTAACCAGGTTGGGAAAGGAGAAGGTCCAGAACAGCTAAGGGTCTTAAAGCCAGGACGTGGGCAGTTCAGTTGAGACAGGTAGTGATGCCAATCATTCATCATGCAGACAAAAGCATCTATGCATGCAACACTAACACAGGGTGAGCAGCAGGAGAAGGAAGGAGAGATGGAGATCAGGAAAAGCCAGTGGTGTCTAGGTTCCAGACCCCCAGCTTTACCGAGATATAGAAACCTGGCAACCACTTGCTGCTAAATGAAAAAAGCCTGGGATATAGCAGTTCTTGAGCAGAGACGATGGGGGGATGGGGGAAGGGGGGTGCGGGGAGAAAAAAAAAGAAAGAAAGGCATGGAAAAGAAGAGTAGGCATAAATGCTTCAGAGGAAACTCACCATCTGGTCTGCCAGGAGCAGAACTGTCTTGAGACTAAATTTGCGGGAACAGAAGTTGAAGAGATCTTCCAGGCTGGGCCCCAAGAGCTCCATCACCATCACATTATAGTCCCCCTCTGCTCCACACCACTTAATGGAGGGGATACCCACTGGGGAAAGAGAAAGATTAAGCCCACAGAACAGAGGAAAACTGCTGCATCCCCTGCTGAGAAGATCATATGTAGCACCAAATCATTTCCTTTCTAAGGCCTTCCAGAATTATTTCCTTCTTCAACCACTCCTCCAGCCCCATCCTTTCCTCCCCATCTCACCTCCTCCCTGCATCATCTTGTAGAACTTGCTTTCAATGTGGAGCTGGGGGTGCTTGGTTTTGACACATTCCAGTTTGATGGCCACCTCTTCACCAGTCGCAATATTGGCTCCTGCATAGAAATGAGGGTGAAATGAAGATTGTGCAAGCTTCCACTGAAGCTAAACGGTTTTTACAAGGCCTGTACAGATGCCAAAACCTTAAGATTTGCCCTGAAATTTATTCTCTGTGACAGAAATGAGATTCAGCTGCTTCAACCTCATACAGAGTTTCCAGCACTGCCATTTACAAAGGCAAGCCCAGAGGAAGGCACAGGAATAGGAAACCAGCTCTGATCTTGCAGCTAGGCTCGAACAACAGTCCTACAGTACGTTACCTGCCTTGTTATCTCAAAAAATGGCAGACTTTGGGAGGTCAATCTGTATGTATCAGCAGTACCTAAACTGAGTGGAAGTTTTAGCTTATTATATACCTAGCCCCTGAACCCAAGCCAGCCCCCCAGACAGTGATATGGAACACCTCTTGCCAAGCAAAATCACTGGTTACCTCAGGTACATCGTTTCAACAGAGCCAATTAGTTCAGGAGGAGACATTGTTAACATTCCCAGCTACCTCTGGTTTCTCCATAGCCCTGACCTGCTCAATACAGACAATTCCCAATCTCCAGCTTCTCCCTCTCCTGGTAGCTTTAATAATACCTTTACCTTTTGCCAACACATAAACATTTGCTATATCCTAAATTAGAAGCATGAAGAAATGAACTGAATCCAGTACTGAATTAAGCTACTCTGATGCCGTTGTTGAAGGTATTGCTAGATAGTTTGCAATGACACAAAACCACCACCCCCCACGCACTCCTTTCTGAAAAGAATGGAGCTACCAGCCACAAAAGCCAGCACTCCGGTCCCAAAGTGCACTCTCAAAGGAAGAACAGGCTGGTCTATCTCTTGTACTAGCTGAGAGGATTCCAGATGTTTCACATCATCCTAAAATGGAAAGAATTAAGATCTGTACACAGGTCACGGGAATGACACTCAAGACTTGCTTCTCTCTTCTCCCCTTCCACGCCTGCCTCACACACAGAGACAAGCCCTTCCTCGTATCTGGAACTATTAAAAGTTCCACTCAAACACAAATCAGAGAGCAGCTCTGATCACAAATGACTTATGAACACTGTCATAAAATAAACTGCTCCAGAATATGCATGTCAAACATGAGCTGGAGTCAAAGGTGATGTTTTGTAGATATCCCATAGCTAGCCTTGGTAGCTCTGGTTAATTCGTTCCTTCTGATCCCTGTGATAAGACTTTCAGAGTCCACAAGGACAGCTGTGGATACACCTCTCTATCCAACCTCTTTCACACACTGCCTCCAGAGCCAGGGACCAAAGAGAAAAAGGAAATGTTTACACAACTGGATTCCTTCCCCCCTTGGATCCTAAAGAGATCCATCTCCCATTCTGTACAAGCCAGAACTCTTCAAAGTTAGCCAAGAGCTGCCTGCTAGCAAAAAGACGTCATCTAGATACTATAGCACCGGGTCGAGACAGACAAGCTGCTAGGAATTTGTAAGAGAGGAACACAAACGATTGGGGCCTAGAGGGATTGATTTACTAAGAAAGATTAAAAGAGCTAAATATGTAACATAGACAAGAGATACAGCTAAGAAGGGTGGGGAGGAAGAATGGGACATGACAACAGTCTGCAAATATTTGAAGGCTGTAAACACTAAGGAGGGAGAGGAATTATTTAGGGTGCTCCAAGGGAGGAGAAGGAGGAGCAATGGGATGAATTTAATGAAGGTTTTTACTCAAGATCCAGGAGAAGGGAAAGGGAAAAAGCCATCCTGAGAGATAGAGCCATTTGTCCAATGGTTACTTTGGAAAGATGCTGTCATTTTCCAACTTAAAGCTGCTCACCAGCAAAACAAGCCTCTACATTCCCTTTACTCCCCCACAGGTCCCTTCTCACAAGCATTAGGAGTGCAAGGAGGAAAAGGGCAGGAAAAGGGGCTCAGATCACAGGAAGAACATGGCCCTGGACTAGCATCTACCTTTTAAATCAGTGTTCAATCACTAGCCTTCATTCAGCATGGACCCAGGACATCCAAAAAGATGAGTGCTTCCTCCCCTTCTTTCTTTCCCCTGCCTTTGACAAGACTTTCCTCCAAAACCTCTGCAGCAGCCTCGTCTGTTCCCTAAGGGAATTTTTACCTCTCCTAATCTACCTGCTGACCCACAAACACTGAGGAGCACTCATGAGACTTCTGGCAGTATTAGCATTTCGAATGAGCCCTACCCCCAGAAGCTGAACAGTGGAAAGATGAATGAGTTCTCATCTCCACATTACCCTGCATGTTTAGGAAGATGATGAAGCATCCATCCACCAGGCTGTCTGCAGATGGGGAGTGTTATCTGCCAGCATATAAAGCAGGAAAAGGGAAAGGAGGTGCAAGTATCAAGAAAACTTAGATTCTGCAAAATGTGAATATGCCATTCAAATGGTCAACATGACCTTCAGCCCCACACTCTACATAGCCCAAACACAGGTGTTAGTCTCTTAGAAGAAACAAAACCCTGTGGCCTGCAACAGCAAAAGTAGGACCAATCAGACCTAATGGCGAGCCAGTCTTTGCTGAGGGTGTCTCTGACTGAACACTTCAGGCTCACCCCACCCCCTCCCCAAAACCCACTATGTCTTCAGGTTGCTCCCTCTACCATTTCTTGGCTAGAGATCTACCCAGACTGAGACCACCACAAGTGAGGAAGGAATTCAAGGGCAGGAGTCTTCCTGATCCTTTGTTCCACACTTCAACCACCACCTTTTTTAAAGATGCAAGTACAAACGCAACAGTTCTCTGCTCCCTTTCCAGACTGGAAAGCATCACGTTTCAGACAAATGAAGTAGAGCCTGCCTAGCTTCAGCCACTTGAGAGACGTATGTAGGATTGGGGATAATTTCTAACATCCACCTCCAGTCTCGCTCTGCTGTGGGGGCTGCACAAATTCAACTCATTCATCACGAGCTGTTTGAAACAAGCCCCGGGGACAGAGGATGTCACCGGCTAAACAGGATCCTTTCAGCGTGGAAGCCTTTTGCTGCATGTCTGATACAATAAACGCCACCCTCCTTGCGCACCGGGCAAGCCAACAGGCACAGCCCTTCACTCTCCCCACCGCTGGCTCCCCTCTCAACAGCAAGAAGAATGGAGGGCTGCGAACAGATGGAAGAAGTCAGACAGGGCGAGAGAGAGTTAACAGGCCAGGAAACAAAGGGAAGGCACTCCCCGCCCAGCAAGGGAGGAGCCTGCCACCAGGAACTGTCCCCAGCCAGCCCAGGTCCCAGCATGCTTTGTCTGCCCAGCTCCTCTCCACCACCAGTGTGCATCCCAGCCCAGAGATTGCTACCACGTTCAGCAACCCTGCCTTGCCTCTTGGCCAACACCTCTGACAAAGCACCTCTCCTCCGGCAGCCCAAAGGTCTCTGCAGTTCCTCTGCAAACTGGGGTTTGCTCTTCTGAGTGAGCATTTTTAAAGGCAAATGGGCTAGCCAAGGCCCATGGACAGCCTGATCTCATTTCTCACCTTCCCAAGCCAACATGGGGTGAACATCCCCCTTTAGCACATCTATCCCCCGAGGCAGGGCATGGAAGCAAGGCATTGTGCTTTAAGACCCAGCTAAGGATTAACAGATATCCATCCTTTGTGTTTGCCCATGTAGAAATTAGAGTTTCCTTCTGGCAGGAAAGCCCCAAAACAAATTCCAAGGAGCACAGCATGCAGTAGCTGCTGGTTACAGAGCAGGTGAACAAACTAACATCCTGAAAAAGAGAAGCTGAGGATAAACCGTAGAGCCCATGCTCACCTACAGAGACAGAAAAGGCTTTTCTGTCCCTGCTCTGTCTCCACACCATCATTGAGAGAGAACTGGGAGGTGAATCTGGTGCAGGAGAGAAGTCCTCATGAATGAGTTTCTCTGTCTGCAGAGCAGACCATGAGAAGACAGGATGAGCACAAGCATCCTCCAGACGCAGCATCAGAGACTACATGCCTGATCCCTCCAGGCTGGGGAGTCACCCAGGCTCCAAGAAGTCTCGCTATCACTGCTTCAAAACACACTGGCTTGCACCTCAATGAACATCACAAGGGCTTTGATACTGCATTCAAGTAACTTGGCTGAACTCGGCAGCTGGAGGCATTCTGCTGCCCTCGCCACACTAGGGCACTGGGGCTTCCTCTGCCCCTCATGTTGTTTGGTTACAGGCAAGGCAGACACAACCCTTTCACCACAGCCTGTTTGCCATGTCCCCTTTGCACAGGTGAACGATCTCTTACATCGTACAGAGAAATACAGTATCAGGCCTTTCCAATCAGTACCTCCCTTCTTTCTCCACATACACGCCAATGTTTTGCTCTTTCTCGACATGTACCCCAACGTTTTGCAATATCCTGGCAATTTATACTGTACTAGAGAGGGTCTGGAAGGCTTCAAGCCCCACCATAGGTGGAAAATGCTGTGTCTGCGCTAACACCTCTCAATCTCTTGCACCTGGGAATTAAAAGCACTGTCAAGAGACACTAAGGCTGGAGGGCCACAGAGGAGTGGCATACAGGAGCAGGCTGCTGTAAAGGAAGCATGCGGTGGGACTGGGATCCCAGATCCATTATTTATCATCTTTGTTCATGCTCTGGATAAAGGTGGCAACAAAACCTGTTACTGCTTATTCCCACAGGATACTTAATCAAGAGAGGCTGCCAACACCAATCGAGAGAATAATAAAGCAAGAGGGAACTGGAAATAAAAGCAAGAGGTAGAAAACAGAAGGTGATTTACAAACACGGGGAAAAGTAATCTGAATTAGAGGTATTCAACAAAAGGAACCCAGGGAGGGATGGGAAGATGTTGCACATCCTAGAAGAGATCTCCCACAATACAGCTGACAGTGCGCTAAGGCCAATTTTGCTACCCGATACAGTGTTGATGATGGGGGAAGCCAAGGAGACCCAAAGCAGTCTATGTAGAGGCATCACATTACAGATCACTCAAGGGTAGCCCTTCACTGCCAGGCACTGGACTTCTAATGCTGTGGAGGCTTCAAGCTGCTCAGCAGATGGACAAAATGGGAAGAACTGAACGAGCAGCAAGAGTGAGGAGTGGTGGATGTACTGGGAAGCAAAACACAACTCAACTGAGCAAATTAAGAGTCAAGGAGCACATGATGACCATCTGTAAATACCCAAAGGGTGCAAACACCAAGAAGGGAGAGGGCAATCATTCTACTGGCCTGCAAGACTACAGCAAAACAGGCAGTGGTGAGAACTAGACAACAGGTAAAGCCACGCCAGCTTCCATGGAGGGATCGATCAGGCTACTGGGTAGTCTCAACACTCTGGCCCCACATGGTTTGAACCAATAAAAATATCATCAGACAAAGCATTAGGGAACGTATCTACACATCAGCATGCTGGCTTGGAAGAACTTCTCCCCAAGTGACCTGCCATGGTAACAGGAAACCTAGTGCCTCATGAGCTCTGTCCATTGAGCTCCCAGCTCAGGCCTTTCCAGATATTAACTCTAAATCCCATTACAGATCTAATAGATCTGGGCCCCAGGACTTTTAACTGGGCTACCCTCCCTGACCTGTTTTAGACCTCCTGGTCTCAGACCCTCTCTCACAGGTGCTGGACCACCTCTTCCACTACCAGTCTTCCCAAAACTTTATTTCTACCCTGAAGGAATAGCTATCTCCTCCCTTTCCACCATCTACTCTGTAAACAGTTTATACCCACACACCCAAGCTCAAGAAAAGGAAGCAAGAGAGCTGCAATAAGGGGGTATGACAAATATGCCCTGAACAGTCCAAATCTAAACCAGTCTAATCAACCACCACTGTGTCTCTCATATCTGCAAGGCAAAGCTGAGCTCATCCCACTTTCTCTGTCATCAGAAGACTGGCAGCAGCTAGCAGCATCCCTTGAAGCTCTTTTTCTCTCCACCACTTCCAACCTTACATGGCACACACAAATATCAACAGGCAAGAAAAACAGCCCCAAAACAATGACGCAAGTGAGAACAACAACCTTACAGGTGGAAGGACAGAGACTCATGCTCACCTAGGTAAATGTCTCCAAATGAACCGCTGCCAATCTTTCTGCCCAGACGGTATTTGTTCCCCACTCGAAGCTCCATGGTTCAGTCGTGCTGAGAAAAGAAGCACAGAAAGCGCAGCGTCAGAGCAGAAACAGGAAGTGAATCATGTAAGACAGTACAGTAGAGACCTCCCCACTAGAGGCTGGGTACAGTTTTTAATCTTGAAATACTTCATCTTCTACAAGGCCTCTGTCACCTCTCCTGGTCTCTTGAATATCCAGGGACAGTAAGAGCTAAAAACGCTGCAGGAACATGACCCTTTCAAGCCTGTTTTCCATGTTCCCATTATGGGAATGAAGGAGGATGGAATCTCTTCCCCACTGTTTCTGTTCAGATGCTGATTTGGGGGGGACACAGGAAATCCCTCCTAAGAAGGTTTCGGTGGGTGATCACACTACTGTGACAAGAGATGGTACTGCTCCTTGTAAACTACAGTGCCTGGCACCCAGACAGTGGTAGCCTCGTGAGACACCAGAAGGGACAGGCACAATAAACCCTGTGAGAAGGAGCACTCTCTAGTCCAGCCCTAGACTAGCACCTCAGTGGCAGTGAAGCACAGGACCCAAGGGCTCTGAGAGCCAGACAGACTGCCAGGAGCAAGCCACTCCGTCAGTCACCCCTAGGCGGGGGCTGGCACAAGGGACAGGGAGGAGGCATCTTGTCGAACTGAACCCTGCAAGGCACGCAATGACTAGAACACCACTTGCTTATCTTCATATGCTTCTGCTGATGGGATCACAGCCTCCTTTGGTCTACCTGAGCCTCTCACTCTCTGCTGCCTACCTAGGTGTGCCGGCTGTTTGTTTTTAGCAGGTCAGGCCTTTCCTCATCCCTTTACCTGAGGTGATTAGCTAACCCTTTGACCTGCTATACCCCATGAACAAGCCCAGGCTTAGCCTACTCACCTTCCACAGAAAACCAACTCGATTGAAGGAACACAGCCACAGAGTTTGTTCTCCCTGCCAACCTCAACTTCTGCTGCAAACATCTTGGCCAAACACAGTTCCAGCAGCTCCCCCTTCAACAGCCCCATTTCCCTCACCCGTTCCATGGCCACCAACTTAATTCTAGTAACTGCAGCTCTTCCTGAGACAGCCAACGTGTCTCCTTTTAGAGGGTTTTGCCACAATCCTAATTTATGCAATGCCACATTATTAGCGTACAAAATGCAGACACAGAGCCTGTTGGGGACAGGAAAGGTGAGGAATGATTCATGTTTTCACAAGTAGGTGAGAGGAACTTTCCCTTGCTGGAGCTCAGTAGGAAAGAAGCATCACTGAAGGAAAGACAGGAGGAATGGCCTTGTGAGACACAAGCACAAAAAAAATAATCCCAGCTACAGGACTCTGGGCATACAATAAACCTAGAGCTGCTTCTCCTGCCCCAGGAGATGGGATTACAGAAAGAGGAATGGACGGGCTGCAGAGACATACAGGGAAATAATCCTATCAAGGTATTCAGGGGACATTGTGAACCCTGAAAGCAGAGCTCCAGTCACCAGAAACCACACACAAAACACTCGGAGGTGGAGTCCCCTCACCTAGTATTTACTTATGCATGTGGGTTTCTGTGCATCTCAAGTCTACAAAACCCTGTGGCTATTTCTGACTTTCTTACTACAAGGAATGTAGGCAGAGCCTTGGGAACCAAACCAGGAGGCAGGCGTACCTGGGTGAGGGCACAGCAAACAGACATGATTTTTATCCGCTGCCTGCTGTTCTGTATAACCACATTAACATACATCTGACTTGCTTACACTCCTACTCCAATAAACGATCAAAGGTCTGTGTCCCTGGGAACCCGTCACACCACTGCCAGGAAGACAGCTCTTGAACCTCCTTCCTTCATGGCCGTGTTTGCCCAGGCCTGCAAACCCTGAGCACTTCCACTCGAGTTCAACTCCCAGCCGGGGCAAGCACAGCCAAGCAAGCCACAGAGGCAGGGCAACAGGTCCCGGTGGGGTCTCCTCCACACCAGGGCACAGCACTTACTGCTCTAAAACACCGCAGTTCCATGCCTAAATTTGGTCCCACCCTTCTGGGACAGGCAGGAGCCAGGTTAAGAAGGGCTTCTCACACAAAGAGGCAACAGCCCTTCTAGCTGATTAAGCAACAGGCTCCAGAGGGGAATCTAAAAAATGCTCCGGGGCGAGGGGGTGGAAGCTGGAAGCAGGATAATGGAGTGAAAAATCATGGTCTCGCACAGCTGTCATTTTGCCTTATCTCCCCCCCAGCACACACACAAGTGTGCTTAGAAAACCTGGGTGGAGGATAGCCACAGAGCAACAGCCTGGATTCATGGTAAGGGGGCAGGAAACACATCCCACCCCCTAACAACTGCTCCAGGAGTTCAAACATCTACCACATTTGCTTCTACTTCACACACATACCCCCATCATCTACAGTTTCCACCCTTATCATCTGATCTTCGGTCTACTATTACAAGACAGAAAATGTTACATATAAAATTTGTATGATTATATATGAAATCTGTATTACTCTCTATATATTATTTATATGTGTAAAATTTTGAAGCCACCCCTCCCTCCTGCCCGCCAACCCCCCCCAGCAGGCTTAACCCCCCCTGCACCGCCACCCTTCCTGCGCTCTCCAGCCAAGGCAGCATTCCCAGGGGCTGCAGGGCAATCATTTAGTTAAACCATTTAGTTTTCCATAAGGGATTAACACACATACAACCTCAAAGCGAGTGTGTGCTCTGCATGAGCGTTTGCATACGTGAATATCCAACATTACACAGACACCTACAATATACTACAGAGCCTCATAATAAAATAGCAAATAAAAAAAATACTATCCAGCCGCCAGTGCTGCTTCCCCACACACACCATTTTGCACCAATCCCCTTTTATATAATATAAAATACCCACGTACAGGCACAAAGGCCATTATATAAACACACGATAGAGTTGATATCATGCTACTGTGCCAGCATTGATGGCGACCAAAGATGCAGGGACCACCTCGGGGTGGGGGGTCAGGAGGGCCACTTCGGCCCCACCTGAGGGGATCGGGAGTGAAAAGATGCCCTGGCTAGCAAAGATCTGGCAAAAGCAAACCCACGGCTCCATAATGGAGGCTGCCGAGCCCAGCACCACTCCAGCTTTCAGTGGAGGTGTGGGGAGCAGGAGCTGCTTTGCCCATAGACCATAAAGGCTTTACATGGCTTTTTGTGCGTGTGTGTGAAGGGAATAAAGAAAGAGGCTGGCAAAACAGTAATTTGAACTGGCTTAAAAATAGGAAGGAAAAAAAAAAAAAAAAAAGAGAAAAATTACGTTTTGATTGAAATGCAAAACATCAAACCCCTCCAGACCCTTTCACACTTACAAAAAGGAGAGCAGCAAAAGCGATGGGGGGGGGGGGGGGGGGGGGGGGGGAAGAAACCCCACGCACAGAACGTTTGGACTACATATGAAGAAATAGCCACAACAGGAAAACGGGGGGAGGGGGGAACACAAAAAAAATAATAATAAATATGTCCCTTACACCCCCACCCCCTACAGGCAAAACACTACGCGAAAACGGCGTTACCCGGGCTGTTATTTTTCCGGGTAGGTAACAAAAAGCAGCCGCCCCCGGGAACGGCGCTGAACTTCCCCTCGCCCCCCCCGCCGCGGCCACCGACCCCCGCCTCTACCGCCCCCCACCCCGCACAAAGGGAAACACCGAGCCCCACACACCCCCCCCCCCCGCCAGAGGCAGACCCCCTGATACAAGCGACGTGGGGCGCTGGGGAGGGAGACAAGGAGCATCAGTAAGCGGCAAGGGTGGGGGGTTAAATCACTCAGGGGGCGGCCCCCCGCGGGGACCCCCGCGCCCCCCCGCCAGGAACGGCACAGTCCGGCGCGGCACCCCATCCCCGTTCGGCTCAGCGCCGCCGGCAGGCAGGGCCCCGGCAGGGGGAGAAGGGGGAGAAAGGGGAGCCCCCCGCAAATCCGCCGCCGCTGGAGGGGGGAGACCCCCTCCCCGCGCCCCCACAAAGGGGATTTTGTCCCCCGCTGCCCACCCCCGGCCCCGGCCCGGCGCATCGCTCCCTGCCCTCCCCTCCCCCGCCCCCGCCCCCTCCCCCTCCCTCCGCGCACACAAAGAGCCGGAGGGGCCGCCTTTCCCCCGGGGTTTGCGCCCCAAGATGGAGGCGGGCGCCCCCCATACCCACCCTGACGAGAAGGGGGCCGTGTGAGGCTGCTGCTCCGCCAGCTGTCAGGGGGCCAGGCGGCCGCGGCGGGAAGGATGACGGAGGATTGGGGAGGGCTGGTGGCGGCCGTGCCCGGCGCGTCCCTCCTTCGCTCGACTCGGCTCAGCGCGGCGCGGCGCTGCCTGCCGCCTCCCGCCCGCTCGCCGTCCCCTCCAGCCGGCGTGTGCTCGGCACAGCCCGGCGCTCACCCAGTTTCCATTGAGCCCCAGAGCCAAACCCACTGATGTCACCCAGCGCAGCCCCAGCCCTCCTCCTCCTCCTCCGCCCGCCGTTAAAGGCGCAACCGCCCGCCGCCGTTCCCGCCGCCCTGCAGCCCGGCGGCCCCCGTCAGCCCCGGCGAGGGGGAGACCTCCCCGCAAGCACACGGGGTGGGTTTTGGTTTTGGGGGCCGTGTCCCCTCAGCGGCCGCCGGGCTCCCGGCTGAAGTTTTCTCCTCAGTGGGGTGTTGGGGGGGAGCGGGGCAGCAGCCCACCTGTGGCACCCCACAGCGGCGGGGCGGGCAGTGGGGCAGCCCCAATATGGTGCTATTGCCACCACAGTAGGGTCATCGCCCCTCGGCCCCACTTGGCGATCCTCATGCAGGGGCATCGGGTCCCGCCACGATGGCAGCAGATGGTGAGCAGGGGTCCAGCAGGATGGGTCATGAGGTGTCAGAGTCGCCCCAGCCACACAGAGAGGGTCAGGGCTCCTCAGCCCGCGCCCCTCGGGAGCAGGGGCACCCCTTTGGTGAAGCACCTGCACATACAGGCGAATGTTGGCACGCACATAAACCTTGATGTGGATGGATGGAGGTCCACAGGGCACCCAGGAGACAAGCGCAAAGCTGGGGATACCCCTCAGACCATGGGGCGTTTGGGGGCCAGACAGCCACCGCGTGCTGCAGTGAGTCCCAGATCAGCTCAGGGAGGGCCAGCTGAGTTGGGAGGAGGCAACCAGGGTGTACCAGACCTGCAGGGAGTGTAGGAACAAAGCCCAGGCTGGGGAAGCGTTTGGGGGCTCCTGGGAGGCATGTGTTTGAGGCTGGATAAGCAAAGGAGGAGTGAGGTGCCATTGTGAGCATTGGGAGCCGAAGCGGTGGTGGAGTCCAGAGTCCACAACCTCTCTGGAGGTCTTGGAGTTTCCTTCTCTGGGGACTTTTAAAACCTGCCTGGACATGATTCAGTGCAACGCACTCCAGGTGAACCTGCTTTAGCAGGGAGGTTGGACTAGATGATCTCCAGACATCCCTTCCAACCCTGAGCATTCGGTGATTCATTGAGTGTGGAGGGAGGCTGGAGCCAATGTAGGTTGAGAGGGAAAGGAACAGCAGTAGGTCCTGTGGAACAAGAGCCAGATGCTGCCAAGCTTTGCAGGCACCAGGATGCTTTGTTGGGGAGAGGCTGCTTCAGCACAGTCATCCCAAAGTCAAGAACTCCAGTTCCTGCAGCTGAGCTAAGAGTGGAGGAGATAGGCATGGTGAGGGAGAGTTCGAGAGCCCCCATACCAGGCCAGCCCTGTGATGCGTCTAGGCTGGGACTTGCATGTCACCTTTCAAGTACACAACACAAGCACCGGCTGTTGGCACAGAGGCCAGGTTGCAGCTTGCCCCCACTGTGTGGTGCAGAAAGCTTCAAGTTGTACCAAGATGGTGGGCCTCAACGCTCTGAATCCCGCTGCCAGTCAGTGCCCACGCTGAGTTGATGGGCCACTGAGACCTGGGAATAGTCCCTGGTTTATGCAAACCTTTGGGAACTGCTGCTGTTTCCCTCTCTCACTGCTGGGCCAGCTTTATCACAGAACTTCGTCTCCCTTCCGAGAAGTTAGAATTTAATTGAGTTTTTTGTAGTAATGACATTTCCTTACACATGCTTCATTGAATCTCTGTAGCTTCACAACTTATGTAACAGCAAACAGATGGGAAGGTAGGTAATAAAGTTACCTTAAATAAAGCCACTGCCAAATCCAGATGGGGGCTTGCCCTCCTACCCTGGGTGGGTGCATGTCAGCTGAGAAGGAATTTGCTGGAGCCCAACAGGGCTCACAACTTTTCTGTGAGTGGCAGGCCCATGCAGGCACTGGGCGAGATGGGCCGTGCCAGAGAGGGCTCCTGGAAGAATGGATCTGAATCAGAACCCAGGAGAGGCAGCTCTCAGTGTGGCCAGTGGGAGCTGAGTTTGGGGTGACCCTGCCTGGCAGGCAGATGCAGGCTCTGGGGGGACGGTAGCCTCACCAGCTCTCCCCCTGTTGCTGGCTGAGGCAGCAGGAGGGAATTTAAAGAAATCCCAAACATAGACACAGCCCTTGGGGATGAAATCAGAAAATGTGTACGGACACTTCGGCTACCTTTATTTTAATCATTTAGGACTTAAAATAAGAACTCTTTAATTAGAAACATTCCCTTAATTGAATTGTAATCAAGCTTTTAGTGCTGTTAGCCTGGCTAACCATGTGATCTAGTAACACCCACCTTCCTCTCTCCAAGCATTGCCTAGTTACACCTCTTACGGAGTGATTTGTATTAGGGAGCCTGGGCCAGGGGCTGTTGGTTTTAGCTATGCGTGTAGCAGCCAGTACGGCGGGGACCCCGTCACCACCAGGACTGTCAGTGTTCCAGTGGTACAGGAGGTAACTCCTGCCTCAGTGTCTAAAAACGTTAGATGTTAACACACAACACCAGCAGCAGGACCCCAGCTAGAGAGTGGTTGGGGTTGGGTAGGGTTGGGAAGGGAAGGGAAGAAGTTTGAGGGACAGGCAGAATCCATGCTCACAATCTGTGCTGGGTCATCTCCATTCCTCTCCAGTTACCAAACTGGTGTGCAGCAGTAGCCACAAGGACCTTTTCCTCTCCGTGCACCTCTTCAAAAATTATCATCCCCTCAGGTCTAGCCTTGTATTAGACCCCAGAATACAACAACAAAGGCACCCTAAGACTTTGTTTAAACAACAGCACCTGGAAGACTGTGTAACTTCCCAGACCCAGCAGGGAGACACAGCTGCACTCAAAACCCCATGCCAGGATGAGACCCCAGGAGGCCTTACTTCATTCGTTCTCCCTGGTTTGCCTGGGAAGGATCTTTGCATGTAGAGCACGGAAGGGAGTTGAGGCTCCAGCCAAGACCCTTAGCTCAGCAGCTGGAGAACCTGCACCTGGGATACCTCATGTCTACCTCTCACAGGGTTCAGACATAGCCAAAACATCCCTAGATGATCCAGGGAGTGCTGCTGCTGATGGCAGGCAAGCAGAAGATGGGCTACATGGCGTGGTTCTGCTTTCAAACCCTTTGGCTGCTGTCCTGTTCGCGTGGGAATGTCCTTGGGCAGTCCCCAGTGCTCACGATGCAGCACTGTAGAGGGAACCCATGGCAATGTGTCTTGAGCTGAGTCTTGTGGGCTGATGTATCCAGGGGGGATACCTCATGAGCACGCAGGTCTAGCTAAAGCTAGAGCTACCCTTTTTAGTCACTGCTGGGTGGCCTTCCAGAGCCGTGGTATATGATACTCATAGCACCTAGTAAAACTCACGGGAAAGCTGAGCTCCAGTGTCCTAGCAGACCTCAGAGAACTGCCAGGTCACATTTGGCAGCCTTGCCTGATCTGCAATGAGCAGAATCCCATTTCACCCACTATCTGGAGAGGGACATACCGCTTTGAAGACCAAAGCCACTTCTTCACAGAGAGACTTGCCTGTGCTAGGAAAGTGTGAAGGATCAGTGAAAGAGCAGCAAAAACTTCAGCTCTGTGCTGAAGTTCTACTTCTGCAAGGCCAGTGAAGGCAAGAAAAGATGAGAAGTGAGAACAAATTCATTTCCACCTACAATTCAAGAGCAGAGGTTCCTGAGGAGGCAGGTACCTGTGTCTTGACACATCCAACAGACCAGAACAGAGTTGTTCAAAACATTAACAGTTTATCCAGAGCGTGCAGCCCCCACTCAAAAAACAATGATTAATGTTATCAGGGTCTTTTTTACAGGTCATAGTCTAGTTTCTCAGTACTTCCCAAGTAATAATAGATTTGACTTTTAAATATTCATACCAAGCAATAAAGTAGCATTGTATAGAAGACCCAGTATTCCTGGAGGGAAGGTCAAATGCAGCCTGCAAGGTGGACATGCTGATCTGAGCGCTTTACCAGAGCGCTCTGCATTTTAAAGCCTTTTCTACAGTCAAGTGCAAGTCCCCATTCTCATGCAGCAGGGAGCAATAAATACTGCTGCAAATGAGACATTAGGATCCCAGGATAGCACAAGGCTAAAAACAAAGCAAAATGCCAAAATAAATAAAACATAGCTAATAGCTACCTCTGAAAAGGTTGCCGTCAGTGACTCGCTCAACATCAGGTAGGAAATCGGCGGCAGGGGCAGGGATCTAGGCCAACACACAACTGTCTCAGCAATGAGTCATTCTTTTTTCTTCACACTTTTTTTTGGGAAAAAAAAAAAAAAGGATGATGCTGACTCTCTGCAACGAGCCTTCTTCATGACACAGCCCAGACTCATCTAGAGTACCATCTAACCTGTGTGCTGTAGGTGTCCTGTGGAAAATAAATATGTGGCCACATAATTAAAGACTCAACCATAATTCATATGCATGAGGACACTGAAGGGCAGTTGTACATCCAGCCTTGGTGCTGTCATTTCTCAATGATGAGAAATGTGTATTCTGATATAACAGGCAGCAGCAATGGCCTGTCATCCTCAGTGAGGAGCAGAGCTGGCAAGAGGTGAGATGTGCTGTTGAGTGGCATTTGGGGTAACAGCACAGGAGCAGTAAGGCTTGGGAGGAAGACTTGGGAGAAGACATTTGTTTGGGCACTGGAGAAATCTGTGATCCCATAAACACAAGCTGATACAGCTCTCCTCCCTGCTCCCCTTGTCCCCTCCAAGCTTTCCCACTTTTGGCTTCCCTTCTTCAGGCTTGTCACAAAGCCCTGGACTCCACCTCAGCCATTGCCCCCTCCTAGGTCCACCTCACCTACCCTTCCCTGTCTCTTCCCCATCACACCCCTGGAACCAGTCTCCTGCCCAGGACATTACCAGTCTGGCTCAGCTGAGTGTCCTTGGCCATTCAGTCCTAGCCTTCCCACCACATGCTGTCTCCCTACACACAAGCTGCTCCCTGTCACCAGTCCAAGCCTTCTTGGGCAGTCAGTCAGTGGCCACTCCCCTCCATCCCCAATCCCCATCCATCATCAGAATCCCCCAATCCCCAGGCAAACAGATTGAGAGCTGCCTGCCTCCCCCCCATGCCTGCTGCTCACCCCACTGCCAATCACCCCTCCTCTGTTCTTCCCATTCCCCACCTCTGATCACCATGCCTCTGCTCTTCTCATTCCCATTCTCACTGCTCCAGCCAGCCCTGCTTTCTGCTCCCAGTTCCCCTGATCAACCAGCCCAGTCACTCCAGCAGCTCCCAGGCAATAGCCCCTTGCACAGCCAGGCCCAGCATCTCCCTGCTGCTCCCAGTCTTATCTGCCTCCCAAGTCTCATTTGCTTTCCCCCAGATTTTTGGTCCTTTCCCTTTGAATTTCACCCCTTCCCTATTCAAATCAGGGGCTTTCCTCCACTTGGCTTCCCAGAAGCCAAAAGAGAGGTGGATGGGAACACAGGCAGAGGGGAGTATCAAGGGATTCAGCCCAGTGCCTGCCACAGAGCAGCAGGTTGTGGCCCTAGAAGGGAAACCCTCCCAGTTCCCTTCAGTTCTGCTGCTCCACGGGAAAGCCCATACACCGTCACACCAGCCAAGGGAGGGTTGGGCAGGTTTGCAGAGGCTGAAATCTTTGTAGCTGTGAAGCTGTGACTTCCTTCCACGTTTAACAAAACCATGTAATTTGTCCACGCCAGTGGGGGAGAGCAGCGGTGTTTCATGAAGCTGGCAAAACACAGCCTCCATGACACAAAACCTGACATCCTGCCCAAAGCCAAGCCCTCGCTTGAAAGCCCAGAAGATCCACAGCTTTCATCCCCTAGGCTGTATATATACTTCCTCCAGCCCAGAAAACCTAGTGGTAGACCAACATTTTAAAAAAGAACTAAATAAATGTGCCCAATTCAAGCTAAGACTGTCACTTTCTATGGAAAATTTCTGCTCCAGTGGTGAAAATCTGACAAAGTTATAAGCAAAGTTATGAGTGAAAACAGGGTCTTAAAAGGGGAAGTGTCGGCAACCTTAATAATAGCAGTTGCTTTGGCCACACCTGTAATTAAGGGCTTTTATTGCTTTTTTCCATATACTGCACCTTTTTTATCCTCATGGTATTCCCAGCTTCTGTCAGTTTGTGGCCAACTCTCTTTATTACACGCATGCTGGCTTGCTTTGGTAAATTAAAAAAAAAAAAAAAAAGAAGACCTAATGGAGAAAAAACTTCCAAACAGGAATATTCAGGTGCATCCTCAGAGCTGTATCAGGCCAGGGCAGATGTAGCAAAAGACCACACAGTACAGGACCAAGTTTCCTTGGAAGGAGCTGGACTCAGGGCTGAATCAGCAGGATCTTGCCTGAAGACGTGTAACCTTGTCCTCCTTACCTGCACACTGAGTGCTCCATGGGCACCAAGGCATCAGAGTGCCTAGGAGGTGGTGGAAGAACCTGGCCCAGCACCCTGGGCAAGATGCAGGGATGCAGGGGAGGCATCACCTCTGCCTTGCCAAGTCTTGTGGATTCCTCCTCACCTTGAAAGCAGCACAGATCCCTCTAAGAAACTCCAACCCTTGTATTTTTGGAGAAAAGTAGCTGAACTGGTCCCTTTTTCTGTTTAAGCTTTTGGCCCATGGCCACATCCTGTGGCAGAGCCATCAGGTGGGGCAGCCCTGTCTCATCTTTCTGGAGGGATGGAATCAGGCTGCTCTGCTCCCCTCTCCCTTTCTGCATGGAACTGGGAACGTTTTTTTGCAGCAGTGTGAACTTCTCAAAGCCTCTAGTGAGAGGATGTACAGCCCAAGGAGAGGAGAAACACCCTGGGGCTCAAGCACACAGCCCTCTGTCTGTCTTAGGAACAGTGGGAGCGAAGCAATGGGAAGTGAGAAGCCACATTCACCCCTCTGTAAAGATCTGCAGGGCAGGCCAAATGAAATAAAGGTCTTGGCAGGCAGGAGGCAAGTCACCTGTGAAATGACTTGTGTTTGGGAGGCTGGCTGGAGGAGAGGCTGGATACAGAAGTACAGGTCAGAGGAGGTACTCCATGACTGGAGAAAGGCAAATACTGCATTCTTCAAAAAAGGCCAAAAGGTTGATCCTGGGAACTACAGGCTGGTCAGACTTGATTGGGCCCTGGAGCAGGTCCTCTTGGAACACATTTCTGTGGACATGAAGGAGAAGGAGGTGACTGGCAACTGTCAGTGTGAATTTACAAAGGGTTAATCAGGCCTGAACAACCTGATTGCCACCTTCAATAAAATTACTGGACTTGTTGGTGAGGGGAGAGTAGTGGAAGTTGTTTATCTCAAATTCAGCCAAGTTTTCAACGCTGTCTCCCACAACTTTCTGATATCCACGTAAAGGTGCTGTGGTCTCAACAGGTAGACAAGCAGGTAAAAAATTGTTTGGCTGGCCAGGCTGACAGAGTAGTTGTTAATGTGTTGTACTCTATCTAGAGGCTGGTACCAAGTGGGGTGCCTCAGGGGGCTGTCCTGGGACCTGTCCTGTTTAACGTAGTTATTGATGACCTGGAGGAGGTGATGGAGTGCACTTCTACCAAGCTTGCAGATAACACCTGGTTGAAGGGGGAATAAGTCAACATGCCTGAGGGCAGGGCTGCCATCAGAGGGACATAAGCAGGCTGAAGAGATGGGCCTGCAGGGATATTGTGAGTTCAGCAAGGGCAAATGCACAGCCCTGCACCTGGGAAGGATGAGGCCATGGCCACAGTAGCGGCTGGGGACCTGCCAGATGGTGAACAGCTCTGTGAGAGAAGACCTGGGAGCTTTGGTAAAAGACAGAGCCAAGCTCTTCACAGTGGTGCACAGTGGGAGGATGAGAGACAATCAGTGTAAGCTGAAACAAGCAAAAGAAGTCCACCTTGGATACAAGGAAGATCTTTCTGTTTCCAAAACACAGACAAGCACGGGGAAAAGTTGCTCAGAGAGGCTGTGCAGCCTCCATCCTTAGAGGTTTACAAAACCAGATAAAGCTCTGAGCGACTTCATTTGCTGACCCTGCTTTGAACAGGAGGCCAGACTAGAGCTGTCCTGAGGTCTCTTTCAACCTGAATTATCCTACGATCCTGTGGTGTGCAGTGCCCCATTTGTCTATTGCATGTGCCAGGTACGTTTGTGCCCCACGAGTCCATGGCAAGGATGAGCCGCAAGCCTGTGTCTCATGTGAAGGGTGTAGCTGAAAGGGGATGAGTTATCACACACACACGATGGGTGATGGGTGATGGGTGATGGGTGATGGGTGAGGAGCACACCGTGGCAGGGTAGCAGCTGGGGCAGTAGCTCTGAACACCCATGACAAGTGTGCCAGTTTTGCACATGCTGGTGAGCTCACCAAGCATCACACGTGTGTAAAGTGTGCTTGCAAGGAGCTTGTGATGTAAGTGTGCCGTGGGAGCTTGCGCACGTGTTCCAGGGGAGTGAACTTGTGGTCATAGCGAAATGCCTGTGCAGCATGCAGATACTGCGCGCATGGGCAGGGGGAGAGTGGTGTTTGTGTGGGCTTGTGATTCACAGCGGCGCAAACTGGTGGTAGCTAAAAAGCCTCCCACATACGAGCATCTCCCATGCAGACTCAGGGGGTGGAGGGACGGGACATAGCACAGGCGGTTATGAAACCAGCTTGCCCAGTCAGGATAATTCATGTACTACTGTAGGAGGGACGGGACAGATAAACAACGCACAGGGAGATGGGAGGGTAGGGAGAATGGCTTAAAATGCAGCTTCCCAGCATGCCCTGGTGGATTAGTTCAGCATCTCAGCCCAGCTCCTCTTTAATTCTTATGCAAGGGGTTTCTCTGGAAGGGACAGTCTGTCCTCGCCAGCTGAACACCAGGCACAGGGCACCGATTAACAAAAGGCCATCTCACCACCCGTCCCACGCAGCGAAGGGTGAGAGGCAGCTGGGGACTTGTTCACTGTGAGGACTGAGGTCGTGGATTTTCGTTTCTGCCTTGCATCATGCTGCTGCTCATCAGGGACTGCAGGACATGCTCGTTTGAGCCTGCCATGGTCTCTTACTCACTTCTGGATGTGATTTGAACATGCTGATTTGTATCTGTAAGGACTCATGTAGACTATTTGAAGGAAGCACTGTGGTCTGATGGCTCCCAGTTCCTACATCTGGATGTTTGGAGGCCAGGAGTATTCAAGTTGGGAATATGCACTGCACTTGGTCCGTCAGAGCTGCCGTTTGGAGTCATAGACAGTGGTATGAAGGTGATGGGCATTCTGTACATATCTAGGGAAGTGCAATGTCCTGGCCACAGCTTTACTGCAGCTGTGAGTGCAGGATGGGCAGAGAGCTAGTCTAGGAACCACTCCCAGTTCCCTTGTCACTTGCTATGTACCCAGCTGTGCAGAGAGGTGACAGGTTAAACCCACAGTGGCAGGTTAAATTCCTTCTGCCACTGACTGCTTCGTGATCTTGGGCAAGTCACTTTGCTTTGCTGTCAGCCAGTTCTGTCCCGCTTTGCTTGCTTTCTGGCTGAGAACAGAAGCTGCCCTTTGTCTTACGACTGCAGCAGCAAGCACAACGGGGCCACGGAAGACCTGAGGGGTCTGGAGGCTTTTCCATGGGACAAATCATCAAATAATTACAAGGACTCAGAAAATCTCATGTTTTTCACAAATTGCTTTTGCATTTTATCAGCTGACAATGCATTTTGAGCTCACAAGACCATCTGACCGCTACAGGGTAGCTGTGTCTCAAACAGAGCAGCAGGGAGCATGCAGCTTCATCCAGTTAGTACAACTCCACCAACACACCTTGTACCTCTTCTGCAGCAACTTCTGCCGGCTGCTTTCACCCTGACTTTCCTCTTCTACTGACCTCAGACCACTCTGTCCCATTGGCACCTACCGGCTTGCCAAGCACTGCTGACTCCTTGGGCACTCCAGGACTCCCAGTTACTAAAACCTTGGCACACCGGGTGCAGCCATTCACCCTGTGTCTGCAGCTTTCCGCTCCAGAGCTGGTTTTCATCACATCTCTTCCCCGCCTTTCCCACAGCCTTGTGCAGTGCTGGATGGGTCACATAAGTTTCTCTATTCAAGGCAGCCTGGTTGCTAGTGAGCACAACACTGTATCCTGGAGAGCAAAAGGCACATGGTGTAACCCAGCAGCCCGGAGCTAAATGATGGCTCTGCTTTGCTTACATTTAATCGATTCCTTCTGTGTCGTACCAAGTGTTCTGCTACAGGTCTACATTGCCTGTCATGTGCTTGCACCCACTCTCCAACTGATTCATTATTTTATCCCTGAGAGAATCACGTGCAGGCTGCAGGTCATACATACCTCCAAAGTCTTCTCTGGAGTTCCTGTGTCAGCTCATCCTCCTCTGTTCAATACCCCGGGAGTGCTGCACAGGCCTGTATTGGGTCCCTGGCAGACATACAGAGAATGTTGCTGTGTGAGCATCTAATCACCTGTCAGGAGCAATTTCAAGCTCCTTATTCTCTCAGTTGCATGGCTTCTGTAACGAGGCTTTGTATCATACAGGCCTTCAGCTGACTCTTTCAGTGACTATAGTGCTGGGACATTCAAACAACTCTATCAATGCACTACAGCCAGGCACCCAAATATTACCAGGTCCCAGGTTTTAAGACATGCTATTTCAAATCTGGGGCCAGCACCAAAATAATCCTGCTAATTTCAGAGGCCAAAAAAAACTTTTAAAGCTCAAATATCCAGTGTCTCATTGACTATTTCAGGATGGTGTTTGTGACCATTTTGAACTTCTTTGCAGGCATCAGCATACTGAAATCATATTGCTCTACTTTTCCTCTTTCCATACTGACCTGACTTGGGTAGCATGTCACTTGGGGTCTGTGTGCCCAGGCTGTCCAGAGAGCAGAGGCATTTCCCCCACTAAATGCTTTCTTCTGGAGGTGACATAGTCAAAGGTAAGCAATATGTTGTGGTCCACTGATTGCTTTGCTGGTGTTGCTTTCCCCAGGAACTGCAAGAAGCCTGGGAGCCAAGACCGCACAGTTTACAAGCCAGGCTGTCATTATCTAATGTCCCCAGGGGGTATGAAAAGGTTGATTGCCAGAAGAGCTCTCGAGGCATTGCAAACCCTGTACCTGAGAATCCTCACGCTGGACATTTCTCCACTTCCATGCAGCTTCACTGCCTCTCTCCTGCCGGGGAGTGTGCTGGCCGGCTGCCTGTGGCAGGGGAGGGGTGGCAGCGCCCTGCTACAGCCACAGGTTGTGTGTGCCCCATCGAGGGGCTGAACAACAGGAAAAGGGGAGCAAATCTCATATATTGAGTACGTGCAGCCAGGCAGGGCTCTGAGAAAACTGAAGGGCAGGCAGGCAGCAAGGTGACAACCAGAAGGACCCGGATCTGAACCAGTTGTCTGCCTTACTTCCCAGAGCTGGCACAGCTTTGCAGGCTTCTCCCCAGGAAGAAACCAAAGTGGTAGCACGTATCTGAACTGCTTCCAGAGTCAGTAGCCACTCTGTGAAAGCCATGGCCTGGCTGTCAGGCAGGATGACTTTTACTGCAGGTTAGGGGTGCAGTGTTGGTGGTGAGTGCCGGTCGTCTCAGAGCCTGCCTTCCCTCGAGAGCAAACGCTTCCGCGCCAGAGCCCCAGCTCTGACCCACGGCACTGCCCGGGGAGCCGGCCCCAGCCGCAGCCCCAGCCCCAGCCCAGCCCCAGCCCCAACCCCGGCCCCGGCCCCGGCCCCTGCCCCAGCTCAGCCCCGGCCCCAGCCCAGCCCCGGCCCCAGCTCCGGCCCCGGCTCAGCCCCGGCCCCAGCCCCGGCCCCGGCCCCATCTCAGCCCCGGCCCCGGCCCAGCCCCAGCCCAGCCCGCTATGTCACGGCAGCGCCGGAGCTGGAGGCAGCGCTGGGCCAGCCCGGGGAGCCGGTGCCGGTGCCGGCGGGGCTGCCACCTCGCTTTCATCTCTAGGTGGTGCTCTGAGGCCGGGCAACGGCCGGGCTGCTCCGGTGCGCGCCGTGCCGCTCAGCCGCCCTGCGCTGCGTCCTGCCGGCGGGGACACGCCGGGGCTGGGGAAGGCAGGGCCCCCACTCTGCTGACCGCGGCAGGAGGAGAAGCATCTGTAGCCCTTCCAAGAACTGGCTACCGCCTCAGGTCCTCCTGGTGTGACAGCCCCCGGCCGTGGGATACCGTGCCACGGGCGGCTGCTTCGACAGACTGCCTCCCCTGCCTCCCCATCCCTCTGCTGTCCCCCTTTAGCTGCCCCAGGGGGGCTGCCCCAGCCGGCCCTACACCACCCCATGCTCTCAGCATCCCGGCCGGCTGCCTTCCCTTCTCTCCCCGGCCTGCGCAGCCAGCAATAGTCTGTCCCGGCTCTGCGGATTTAGCACAGGGCCAGAGCCTGCGGGGTTTTCCGATAGTGGCACTCCATTAGGTCCCAGCTCTTACCATGGGCAGTGGCAAAAGTCCCATTGACTTCACGGGGCCAAGAGCAAGCCTTTAATGGCCTGGGAAGGTGAGGCTTTTTTTTCCCTGGGTTTTCTTTTTCGTGACATTGAAAACCATGGCCACTTTATATTGTCTGTCCAAAAGCTAGGAGAGCTCTCAGGCCCTCCTGCAAAGGTGAAGAAGGGCTGCTAAAGCTCAAAATAGCAGAGGAGTCATTTTGCTGCTCAGAGGCAATGAGCCTGCATGCAACTGCTGGGGCAGTGCCATATGCCTTGCTCCGCTCCTGGGCAAAACCTGGACAAAATGGAGCTGGTTGGAAAGGAACGCATTTGTTCAGCAGCAGGGACATTTATTTTCAACACCATTTCCTGATCATGGAAATCCAAACCCATTTTCTCCCTGTTTGAAATTATTGTTGTGTTTCTTGAAATTATTTTTAGTTGCAGTGTGTATCAAAATGTTCTGCTGAGCAAGTTTTGGGTGAGTTGAAAGGTGCCAATGACAGTTTCTTTTCAAAAGGGTTGTCCAAAAGTGTCACCAAAAATAAAATATGAAACAAGTTTCTCAAGTGTCATTTAAAACAACAACAATATTCATTTGAAAGCTGGCAAGACTGACAGCAGCGTAGTTGTCATGGGGTGGAGGATCTGAACCATTGCCTGGATCTTATTCATAGGGAAAAAGTCCTTCCTCTCCCCATTATCTTTCTGGTATTTGAATAGTTTTCAATAATGAGCCAAACAAGAAGTTCAGAAGTAGGACAGGAAAGAAATATAGGTTGTGGGCAGATAAAGAAGCAGAAGCAGTGTCTTCCTCCTGAAAAGCAAGCTGCCAGCCCCTTGAGATTAGGGGGAGGTCTTGGGAAAACAGCCCCTCCATCAGACCCTGGAGGAAGGACGAGCCCAGGGCCGTCGTGCCCTGGTGTGCAATAGAGGTGTCTTCTTGGAGAGCACAGGCCTAGACGGTGTCACCGACCTGAAAGGTGATGTTCCACATATTGTATGCAAAAGCCAAAATAGCAGTTGTGGTTACAGTTGTGAATGGCTTGGAGAGCTGATCTGCAGATTGCTTAAAAATGTCCAGTCTTCTTTATAGCAAACAGCCTTCCAAGGTGGATTCTCCTGGTGGTCTTTCACAGGCTGCATAAAGGAGTCCCCGGCATACAACCAGAGGCACTTACTGAGATAGATGCTGCCGTCACATGGCATTTGTGCGCATGTCATTGGGTGTTTATGGGATGAAGTTGTGGTGTAGGATGGGTTATGCCCCCATGTGTGGCATATGCATGTAGGTACATGCAGTGGGTACTTGGGCATGAATACCCTGTAATTTGAGCATACAGAAGTACCTTGCAGAAGGATGTGTGTACTGCTGTGTATCCGCAAAGCCTGTGGGCATGCGTGCAGCTTGCAGAGGCAGGAGAGCACTTTTTATTAGGAGGAGTGACTGCACCGGGCAGTCAGATGGGCTGTGTGTACCCAAGGAACATGCCATTTTGGTAACATAAGCACAGATGCAGGAGGAGCAGCTGATGGACAGAGGTTTTACCCCTCACCTCTGTTCTCCCACACTCTGGCTGTTCCTCTCCTTCCCTCTGCCCTGTCTCCTCAGCCTCTCCTCACTTGGGTCCTCCTCAGCTCTCTCCCCTCTCTAACGATGTGACAGTGTTGCCAGCTTTCTCCCAGTTTTATTGGGAACAGCAGGGGTTTAGCTGGGTTTTCCTCAGTGCCTTGGTGTCTTCTCCACCATGTTGCCAAACATGACGTGAAAAGGGCCAGCAGGCTGAAACATATGGAGTGGGCTGGGATACCAGCATGGCCGCGTGATGCTTCTTCCCTTAACCTCATTGCAACCTTTTTCCAATTTTCCCCCCAAGGGCCCCACCAGCTGAAGCAAGGGGTGGCAGTGCTGGCCTGTGTGCCACCTCAACACCCCAGCTGTGCTCGCCCATGGCCCTAGTGTATTTCAGCTGCCCCATACTTGCCTGGCTTTGCTGGGCACTCTCTCCTTGGAGGTGAGCCTTCCAAGAGCTAACAGGCTGTGGGCACTTCACCCCCACCAAGCACTGCCATCCACCTCTGAGGGATGCTGTACTTCAGTGGGAGCGTACCCAGCCACGCGGGTTCCCCCCTGTCCTGGAGGCCACCACCCCAGCCTGTGTCCTGGATGCCTGTGTCCTCGCACACAGAGTCCTCTCTCGGTCCATTAGTTTGTTTCCACTGCCATGGCCAGTGGCAGGCACCCGGCTCTGAAAGCTGTATTAAAAGCCAGGTCAATACCAGCCCCTGCTTATTCCCTCTGGGGGAAAATAAATAAATAACAAAAGGAGGGAGGGACTTCATTAATTAGCAGTGGGGAGGAGAGGTGGGACGGGGACACACATGGAAAAATGAGGCTGTGTATCAAGTCATACATGGGAAAAGCCAGGAGACACCAGGACTCATGAGCTCCTGTCCCCAGTCTGTACCTGAGGGGAGGAGCGGGAGGTGTCAGGAGTGATGCCTTTCCTTTCTCCCCCCACCCTCCCCTGATGCTCTGCTCCTCAGTTGTCACCTGTTTGCTCTTCTCTCATCCTCTCATCAGCTCCTCTTCCCCTCTTGACAAGGCTTCCCAAAGGTGTCAGATCACTGCTTGGGCACAGAGCAAACCTGTGCAGGGCAGCTGTCCCCCCACAGAACCTATGTGCTGTGACAAGAAATGGCCGTGTCTGGGTCTAGACCAGTCTTGTTAGTCTATCCCCACTTTTTCACAAATGCACTCCCTTATTACCTCATTTTCTCTTCTTTTTCGCTTCCTCCTCCTCCGCCCGCCTGCTGTGCCTGCTTCTTCCTCTCACTCCTGCTATTTCCTTCCTTCCCCTTCTGCTTCTTCTCCGCTTCCTCTTGCTTCTTGAACCAATTCCAAATTGATACTGAGATGCTGTTTTTCTGCTTTGTAGATCAGGGGTTGGGTGGGACATCATTTCTTCAGCCATTCCCTCCACAGCACAACTGTTGGATGCCCTGAGCAGCTTCCTGAGCTACCTGTTTGTCTTCCTGTCCTTGTACCATCTACAGTTTTCAAGGAGTAATTCTGCTGCTCCTAAAGGAAAAGGCTCATCAGGTTTTTGTGTCTTCTGTGAAATGACAGCCAAGTGATGTTACGGGTTTAGCTCTGGTTGATGTCCTCCCTCATTTCCCTTAGTTCTTACTTGCCTCTAGAAAAAAAGGAGGCTTAGGGTTTTTTGGTTTTGGAGGGGGTTTTGAGCCTTATATCTAGAGCAATGTCTTACACATCTTTGTCTCTTCATCAAGCGTATTTATAACCCTTCCCTGAGCAAAACTCTTGTTATCTCCAGACCGAGCGGGATTGTTTGATCCAGGTAATTTTAGAGCAAATGATTCCCTACCTACCTACATTCTGTATGATCTTCTCCCTGAGCAAACTCTGTGAGCTTCTTATTTTAGGTCTTTACCAGAGAGGCCTAGAACAAGGGAGTGCTCTTGGTGGAGCTCCTGGGCACCAACACCATACAAACAGCAAACACCAGCACTAGTAACTGTCGTTGGTTTCTATACCTTGGGATCTCTCCTTTGCTTCCACACCTCCCCCTGGATATTAGACTTTATTAAAAATAAATAGTTACAAATTCAGTTTTACAGCTGATGGCAGCAGGGAGAAGAATGGAGGAGGTGAAAGGAGCAAGTTGAGGGTCTGCTGTCCAGTCAGGTCACTTGTCTGTCATCCTGGCCACACTGTGCCAGGGAGCAGTCTGAGTGTGCAAGCACAGGGCCCTGCCTCCTCTGCCAGGAATCTCAGGAGAGGAGCAGGGTGTATTTTTCATGAAGTCTGGGAGAACTGGGTCTGAGTCCGTGGAGCTGAGCTGCTTCTGGAGACGACATATGCCAAAAGCCAAGGAGAATGCTGAGTAGGCTATGCGGAGTGTCCTTGTCTCCTAGCTTGGCATTTGCAGTGGAAGAATATGGATTTCAGTTCTCATTCTGTTTTATATACAAAGAAAGAGTCATGTGCAACACGAAATAAACATGCAAGTAAACCCCTTCCTTAAGATCCTTCCCCACTCCCTCCAGGAGTCCCGATCTCTCCCATCCATCCTCATCTGGTCAGGTCTTGGGCATTGCTTCTCTCCTAGTGATGGTCGTGACTCTGGACAGTCATGGGGCCTACCCATGTCGAGAGGGGACAGAAAGTCTGCTGTTGTCTCCGCAGCAGAAACACTCGCTGCGGGTCCCAGCCTGCCCATTGAGGGCAGGGACTCCTGTCACCTCTCCAGAGATGAGAAACCAGGCGTGCTGCTCTCCTGTCTCCGGGCGGGAAGGGGGTCCTAGCACAAGCTGCACATACAGGAGGAGTGGTGTACCCTCACTCCTTTTCCAGGCAGTATGACTTCATGGGGAAAGGAGTATATCAGAGCAGCTCCAGGCCTTGATGTACACAGGGGCTGAGAGGCAGTCACAGGAGGCATTTTTTGGTGGGCAAGGGACTTATCCAGCTACATATGGGTGCAGAACAGAGAAGGAGATGGTGGGTGACAGGTGTGGAATGGGGAGGCTGGAGGGGTTAGATGGCCGACTCCCTGCGGTATGAGATTGCATCTAGGGGCAGAGTTGCCTGGAGCCGCTCCAGGTCCAGGTGGCTTCCAAAATCCATCATCTGGATGACACCTGCCTCCTCCTTCGTGTTGCCCCCTAACACCACACCCACTTCATCATCATCTTCATCTTCATCTTGACTGACAAGAGCCAGCTCATTCTCGTAGCAGAAGGCACTAGGAGGTGGAGGAGAAGGTAGGATAGTCATCTTGCTTTCTTGCAGCTCCCGGGCTGAGCAGCAAGGCGTGCCAGCTACCTCGTAGGTCTTGTGAAAGCGTGAATAATCCACTTTGTAGTGGTTCTTCTCCTCAAACACAACTGGTTCAAAACGATGACCCCAAAGGATTTCACTAGCAAGGTAAGAGCTTCGTGCCTGTGTGGTCATGGCTGTGGCTTCCACCATCCCCTCCAGGATAACAACAATCTCAAAGTTCTCTGTCTCCAGCTCCTCCTTGCCAATCCCGTAGAGTGGGCTCTCCTCATCAATCTCATGAACGATAATAATGGGTGAGACCAAAAATATACGATCAAGGCCCACGTCGTAGCCCACATTTAGGTCCCGCTGGTCCAGGGGGAGGTATTCCCCTTCCTCCGTCATGTAGGGCTTGATAAGCTGGGCTCGGACATGGGCCTCTACAATGTGGCTCCTCCTCAGGTTGCCCACCCGCCACATGAGGCACAGTTTGCCATCCCGCACAGAGATGACTGCATGGTGACTGAAGAGGAGGGTCTGGGCCCGCTTCTTGGGCCTTGCCATCTTGGCCATGATAGTGCCAATCATGAAGGAGTCAATAACACAGCCTACGATGGACTGGACCACAACTGCCATGATAGCCAGTGGGCACTCCTCAGTCACACAGCGGAAGCCATACCCAATGGTTGTCTGTGTCTCCACTGAGAAAAGAAAAGCCCCTAGGAAGCTGTTCACATGCATGATGCAGGGCTTGAGGAGAGAGGGACCACCTCCCACTGCCGGTGTACTGAGGTCACCATGGAAGAAAGCAATGCACCAGAAGAGGAACCCAAAGAAGAGCCAGGAGACCAGGAAGGCGGCAGAGAAGATCATAAGCATGTACCGCCAGCGCGTGTCCACACAGGTGGTGAAGATGTCAGCCATGTAGCGCTGAGACTTGTTGCTCAGGTTGGCAAAGTAGACGTTGCACTGGCCGTTCTTCTTCACAAAACGGTTGCGGTGCTTCCTTCGTGGGGCATGGCCCTTCCCATTCCGGCTGTGCCCATTCATGCTGCCCAGTGCAGAAACCTTGTGCCCATCCTCTTCAGTTGAGACGATGCTGTATCTGGAAGAGAAGAAACAGGCACTTCCAGCAGAAATACATGAATAACAACTACTGAGACAGCAAGGGCAGGAGACACGTGGGTGGCTCATGGGGCTATGGTAGCATGGTGTTAACTATCACAACAGTATGGTTCCCTGGTTATTGCACCATGGTGCCACCCTGACCAAATTGGTGGAGCTTGGGTGCAATATTTGCTGAGTCTTACTGCCAGGAGGTTGTATCTAGCAAAGTCCTGGCAGGGCAGCAAAGCAGGAGAAGTTTGTTGTGCTGTGCTACCTTTTAGACTTTGTGGTGAGGAGGGATCCAAGGTTTCAAAGCCTGACAGCAGCTGGGCCAGCTGGAAAGCCTGGGAGCAAACACTGGCATTCTGGCCACATTTTGGCCCTAACATTATATAAGGCTGGGAGTTTCTGTTTTCTCCTCTGCTTTCCTCACTGATTTCATGGTGTGCTGGTGACAATGTTTATACACTTCCTGTGCTCAGGACAATTCTGTTGCCACAGCAACACATGTGGCTCCTGCATCCAAAGCCAAAGGTGTAAGTGCTGGCAGATTTCCTGGCAGAAGCTCCACACACACTTTCTGGGAGACATTTGCCCCTCCAGCTCTCCTCCCTCACAGGCAACACTGCCACTGCCCCTCATGTACTGCTGGGACAGTTGCAGATACTCCTTAAAGATGCAACGGCAGAAGATGCTCTAACTACCGAGGAAATCAAGCCAGCGCACAAACCCACCAAAACCACTCTGCCCTTGTGGTCATCAAGCCACAGCCTCCCAGGAGACCCCTCAGGCTGGCAGTGTCTCTCCAACCCCGTAATGTTGACAAGTCAGCTGGAGCCCTCCAACACAGGCTCCGTAACCCCCATCCTCGTCTCACAGTGAGGGAAGCATTGGTGGCTGGAGTTGTGATTCCTGGAGACGTGGGGTTCTGCAGTGCTGCTGGAATCTGTAATTTCTGGTCCTGCACCATACAGCACTTTGCTTCTCTATGATACTCCTCTAAGCACTGCCCCCACGTATGGCATGTTTGGGACTGGAGAAGGAGAGAGGAGCCATACCTTTGAGCAGGAAAGCCCCTGGCAGGTAATTTGAGAAAAATATACAAAGGGCAGGCTGAAAGGCCAGATGAGGAGGACCAGGCCACCTGGGGCATCAGCAGTCCTTGAGAGGAGGATTACTCACCGGTTGACTCGGACGCTGCCCATGGCTCGCTGTATCATCAGGTGTCAGGGGGCTGCGGGAGCTGGGAGGGCACGGGATCTCATGCAGCAGCACTCACATGGGACTGGGCAGCTCCGGGTTTCACCTCTGGCGAGCTGGGACCCATGCTGCCATTGTGATTGCTCCTGGGCACGCGCCTTGCAGAGAAGGATGAAGCAAAACCCAGTCAGAGCCTCCCTTGACAGCACCCGTCTCAGTCCCAGAGCAGGGGCTGCAGGGCTCCCGGCCTTTTGCTCGGGAGAGGTCTGGAGGTGTCCGTGGGGCACCGCGCCGCAGCCTGGCTCAGGCAGGTGAGGAGCTGACAGACACAGAGTGGGTTGCACGACCTGCAGCCCCCGCGCTCCCCAGCATCTACTGCTGGGAGAGGTGCAGGGCCAGCCCGTCCCTGCTCTCCAGATCAAGGGCACAACGGCTGAGCAGCTTGCAGGGCCCTTGCCCTGAGCCATTATATTAATATAGCTTACACTAGGACAAGAGCTCAGCCAGGCTAAATACCTTGCACACAAGGACTAACAAAGCACAGACATGCACAGCAGCCCTCAAGGATCTTCATCAGCCCAGCCTGACCCAGAGGAGACTTATTTCCAGGGGGTGCAGAACACCCCACTGTTTTGAAGAGAAGAAAAGCTATCAGTAGAGCCAAAAAGGAGAACTGGTGGAAAGGAAGGGCTTAGGGATAGCCAAGGAGAAGCTGGTTAGAGCAAACAAACCTTGCGATGTGCGCTGTGTACAGCATCCAAGGAGTGGCTCAGCAGCAGAGCCCTGGGGAGGATGTCCAGCAGATGTTACGTCCTGACCCGGTCCTCCCCAAACTGAAGAATGGGGAAACTGAAGACTCAAGAGCCAACCTATCCTGCCTGCCCAGAGCTGCTGGGAAGTGAAATGCAGTGAGGGGGTAATGACTCACAGATTAGGAAGGGCTTTGTACACCCATGCTAATCCTGCACTGTAACCTTTGGATTACAGCAGCCAGCGCAGAGCGCAGGATGCAGACAAAGCCAGCTAGTTTACTTCCCCCCAGCCTCACCGATGAGCAACGAGTGGTTGCCATACCTGGGACAAATCCAAGGATTTTGGGGACAAATCCAAGGTTTAGAGCTGCTTGCAAGTGGTCATGCACGGACAGGAGAGAGAAACACCAAGTGATGTTGTCTGGGATGGAAAAGCTGGTGAGATCCATCCTTGTCTCATCATCAGTGTTGCAGAACAGGGCTTCATGTGGCTAAGCGTGACCACCACCAGCTTTCCTCAGCTAGGAGCACAGATGAGAAAGCAGCAAGTAAGTAGCTCCAGACATCACCTCTGATGCGCAAGCACTGCTGCTGTCATGTCTGCGATGGAGGTTAAACAGCAGTCTCTCCTTCAGAGACCAAGCTTACTGAAGCAGTTTAAGCTGTGTGGCAACACAAATATGGTTGTTCAGACCAAGGATATTGGGGGACCAGGAGAAGGTAGCAACCTTGTAGTCCGCAACTCACCATATAGATGTAAAAGTGAGCAGCTGCCCAAAAATTCCCACCAGTAAAAAGCACTTAAGCACGGAACTGTGCCAGCACCCACCCTCTTCCTCAACTGCCCTACAGCATCCAAGCCTTTAAGGAGGGTCAGTTTGGCCAGATACAGGAAATTATGATGTGCATCTGGGTAAACCTAGAGCAGAAACTGGGGTTAGTAACCTAAGTTCATCAGAAATGTTGAGGGATGACTAGACGCTGAAGAAAGGTCGCTTCACGCCCACAGATGGTCCTGCTAGGATAAAGCTGAGACATATCTTCAGTGATTACATGGTGAGTTTGGACTGCAGGATGCCACAGGTCTTTAAGAGGTGAGAAAGGCAGGCAGGTATACCTGTCCATGCTGGCTCCAGCCAGGAGAGGAAGGGCATCCTCTCCAACTGGTACCTTCTTTAGTTAGCCTGGACAAGCCAAGCTCATCCTTGGCCAGCACTGACACTGATAGCAGAGGAAAGGCACTACCACAGCTCACATGTATGGGTACTTCACAACTTCTTAAAGGCTTCTGACCACCGCCCCCTTTCCCCAGCTGCAGGAACTGGTGCACAATTTCTAGAGGCTTTGAATTTCTGACCCAGGTACTGGCCAGCTCCAAAAGAAGAGGAAGGAGGACCTGAATTGCTTCTGCTCACTGAAATCATGTGCAGCAGCACCTGGATCTCTGCTACACACCTTCCCCACCTCACTGAGAAGTGGCAAAGGAAGCAGACGAAGTGCAAGGGCTTTGCTTATCTCTGGTTCTGGGTGGTACAGCTGTGGGAAGGGGTGGATGCACTGTTTAAGAGTGCTGCATCCTATGCTGCTGTGCATCCTCCTGGCTCCCACACAGGAGCTCAAGTCAGCCAGAGCTGTGGCACACACAGCCTCCTGCGCAGAGCCCACCATGGCTGGACCTTGCAGCTAAGAACATGGGGAAGGTTTGCTGCTGGGTCCACAGGGCCAGAACAGAGCATCGGCAGCTAATACTACATCACTACCTGCAATTTGTACATAATCACAAGAAAAGTATTTCCATGAAGAGAAAAGGCTACAAATCTGAACACACACATTCGATCATGTGAGAGCAAAAGGGTTTAGTATAGGATGTAGTGGGAGATCCGTGGTCTTGGTCCACACACCCATCTGTAGGACCCACACAGAACTGAGTTCATCGCTCTTTTTCTGCTTCAGCTTTGGAAATTTTGCCAATAGATTTAAGGACCTCAGCAACAAAATGCAGCAACTTCACTCCAGAGGCAGGCTGTCTGATGGACAAGTTTGGGCCAGCTATGATCTCGTGGAGGTTCTGCAAGGCAAAGTTTGTGTTGTGCTTCACTGCCCCCAGGTCAGTTGTTTGGCCCACTGTCAGGTTTTCATTCTCCATCTTGGAGCTCTCCAGCTCTCCCTGGAGAATAGAGATCTCCTGCTTCAGTTCTCCACGTTGCTTTCTGCCACCAGAGCCTGCTGGGTCATTAGCTGGAGACTCCACTCAGTCTACTAGACAAAGGATTGTAGCTTTTGGGCTTCCCTCTCCTCTTTGGCCAGGCTGGCCTTCAACTGCCTCTCCAGACTCCGCTCCACATGCTCCTAACCATCTTCCTGAGCATGGTGTTCTCCTTGAGCACATTTCAGGTCAGCTGCAGTGACAGGGACTCCCTGTCCCCAGTGGCCTCCTTGTGCATCATGTGGGGCTCTGCTTCCCTGGTGTGCTCTGGGTACCCCAGAGAAGGGCCACTGGCATGGGCTTCTGAGGTAGAGGCATCCGTCCCAAAGTGTGTGCCCACACTATGCTAGAAAGAGTCATAGGAGCCACATGGTGCCTTACTGGCAGTTTGGAGAACTTGCAACCTTTGATGCACAGGAAGGCGTCAGGTCCAGCTGTGGTCCTTATCTTTGGACAAGCTTCCAGGCATTTCTGTGTCTTTGTAGAATGGTTCCTGAAAATTCTGAACTTTCTCCTCCGAGATCCAGTGCATGCCTTGGGCAACCTCTTGGCATAATTCTGGTTTTTACTCTTTCACCATCTAAGAGTGCCTGGGATTTAGGGAAAATGGGATGGATTCCCCTAGATCCTCCACCCGAGTGTCACTCGAGCTGTCATAGTTCTTGCACTGGGGTAGAGGATATGCTGAGTGGCAGAGATAGCTGGATTCATCATCATTATCATTGTCATCATCATCTTCCAAGCCCTGAGATACTGGGCAGACTCCCTCCATTGTCCCAGAAGTGCCAAGCAGCCATGACACTTTTCAGGTTTTTGGGCTGCAGCAAGTGGGAGGATCCAGATTATCCTCCTGGAGCCTGGGTCATGCAGGCAGGTAATACTGACAAGCAGCCTGCCAACTTCTATTGCCTCAGTGACACTCATGGGGGAAGAGGCAGACACTGAAATCCCCCTATTTAGATCACGAGGGTGTTCAGGAGGGAGCAGAGGACCAGGCATCTCTGTGTCTTTGCTATGGGGAGAACAGGAATCATCAGGGTCTGTGATGTCATCCTGTGACTTCACTGCCTGCTGTGAGGTCATGAACAGGGGAGAGGAACCGATCAATTGCAAAAGTGCTTTTTTGGCAGCAGGAGGATAAGCTGGATCTTTGTGGCTGCAGAGCCAACACCAGCTCACGGGTGCTGCCAGTGGGCAGGGAGGAGCTCATGAAGCCACGTGAGACCTCCAGCATGCAGGAGGGACAAGGACCAGCTGGCCCTAGGCAGGCAGCATGGGGCAGAGGGGACAACCCGGCCCCACAGGCTGCTGAGATATCTCCAGCAGCAAGGTCAAGCTGCCTGCTGGTGTTTTGGTGCCAGGGCTCACCCTGGGCAGAGGCAGGAGACATCACCAGTGCTTTGGCCAGAGGCGTTGCCTCAAGTCGTCTGGCCAGTGAGGGGTCCATGCTGTGGTGCTGCTGATCTGATTCATCCCCTGCTGCCAGCTGGTGCAGGGAAGTGTTAGTAATACCAAGCACCACAAACTCAGAATGGCACGAGCCAGGAGACGAACGAAAATAAACCCACTTACCACTTCCACCCCAACACACCCCCACAGCGTGCAGTGCCACCATGGGAAAGACAGACAGGCAGGCGAGAAGCCCGAGGCTGGGGACTGCCATTGCATTGGGTCAGCATTCACATTAGCCCCCTGGAGATGTCACACTGGGATGTGATGTAGCCACTGTCCCTCCTCAGTAGCTGGTGGCCCAGAGCCACCACCGACGTTCCTGCCTGCAAAAATGGATGCCAGCAGCTTGGCAAGGTCAGGAGCGGTGCCAAGAGCCCAAACCCTCTGGAAACTCAGTTCAAACAGCTGTGAAATTGTCCCCTTGCTACCTGAAAACCTGAAACACAAATGGGATGAAGGGGGAAGGCCCAAACAGACAGCTGCCTGTCACATGGATGAGGGGGAGGAAAGCCTGGACGAGGACAGAGATGTGAATCCCGGAGTATGCCCGAGGACCTTCTTGGAGCCTTGCTCTGCCTCCTGGAACCCACATGTGGAGGGAGAATCTGGGGGGTCAGTGGTGACTCCTGGGGAGTGGGATGACACCATGCTGGTGGGTGCAGCATGGGGCACTCTGGGAGATGCTAGGCAGGAGACTGGTTCGGAAAGATGCTTCTCCATCCCTCTGCTGCCATGTCCTGAGCATAAATGAACACCCATGTATTTCATGGCCTGAAGAAGCCCCCCAGTGCTTTGGGAAGCTGCTGCAGCGTGGACATCACAGCTGCTGTCTTGCATCATTGAAGGTGTCAGCCAGGTGGGTCTCCAGAGGCTAACAGCCACCTCCAGCCCTGCAGCCTGGGCTGCCTTTCCCTCCTTCCCAACTGCTTTCCCCCTCCTGCGCCCTAGATTGAGTGATGCCAGGACACTGCTGCCGTGCTGCAGTCATCCCTGCCTTCCCAAGTGACACTGCGCTCCAGCAGCACAAGCCCTTGCACCAGCCCACGCTGCCACCCCGGCACCGCTCTGACCCTAAGCAGATGCGTGGGGCCAGGCTGCCGCTGTCACTTTCCGAGGGATCTGTGGGCTAATAATGTCAGGGCACGTGGTGCTGATGCAATGCCTCCATTGCTCCATCCTCAGTACACAGTGCAGTGCCTCGCACATCCCAGGCTTTCTCCAGTCTCTGCCAAGGCAGATCATAGATTGTCAATCCTTTAAATTTGCAGTGGAAGAATCTGATGAAACAGAACAGAAAAGTCCACACTGAAGCACTCCCCCACTTCTCTTTTTATAACAACCGTATCTGGTGCTCTGGGATGTACACCGTGAACGACAACGATGGAAAAATCCCAGGGTATTTTTACACTCTTAGTCTTTGCTTTATCTGGAGTTGTCTGGCAAATGCTTCCCTCCTGTCTGTGGTCAATACCAAAGCCGCTGGTTGTGCTGTGCTTCTTGCCTTTATTCTTCTTACCAGCTGCGTAGCACCGCCTGGTTTTGAGATCAGCATCCACAGACCCATCCTGCTGGCTCGGGCATGGTGACAACACAGCAGACGTCTTCTCACCTCTTGCGAATTCAGGGTGGAAACACCTGCAGCAGAAAGAGGACCCCTTTGGCTTTTTGCAGAGCCTTGCAGACCCATGGCATTCGTTTTGTCCTCTCCATCCTCTTTGTAGCTCTTTCTCTTCTCCTCTTCCTCACAAACATTCCCGGGGTTCATGCTGGGGCTTGTAGGGCAGCTTGGTGCTGTGGGGCTGTCTTGTCACAAGAGGCAATGGCTGAGCTCTCACTCCTCCACGCTGGCAGGGCTGGGTGCTAGGCACTGTACGAGCACACGCGAAGGCACAGTCACCATGCAGGAGAGTTTTACCATATTAAAAAGGCAAGTGACATATGGAAGGTGAGGGGAGGAAGCTGTAATCAACTCTATACCATTTTTATATACACACTTCTGCCTTTTCGTTCAATAATTATAAATAGATTGAGTAAGTGCCAACAGTCCCCATCTGCCCCGCAAGGCATGATCCGCTGACCAGTTTCTCTCTCCAAATGAGGATTTTATTAACGTGCCTCTGCCCGGTTTATATTTTGGGGTGGAGTGAGAAGGGGGATTTTTTTCCCCCCTGTGAAGCTCTGGAGACTGGGGATGGGTAATATCAAAACAAAACAAAATGATTTGAAGTTAAACCATCTCAGTGTGTGACTCAGAGCTATTCATAGCTCCCTGAAGCCAGCTGCAGCAACGGAGCCAGAAGGATTCTGCCCGTATTATTATTCCAATTACCATCTGAATTAAAAGTTTGAGCACTGATCAGCCCACATACTGACGGGAGGGGGAGAGAAGAAAGCAAAGAGAGAAGGAGAGAAAGAGAAAGAGGGAGAAAAACCAGATAAAAATGGGATCCACACAAAGGTCCCCAGGATGGCAACGTCGGGAAGTGGCATGGAAAGGTGACAGCATTACCTCCTGCCTGCTCCGGCAACCCCTGCTCTGGCTGCACCATCTGGGTGACAGTACCACAAGAGTGGCCACTCACTCCCCAGGATCCCGGCCAGCAGGTGGGGTACCTCATGGCAGGGCTGGTGGGACTGGCACGGATGCTCACCCACTCTCCTCCGGCCAAAATGGAGCTGGGGGAACAAGTGACAGGGGCTGAGGAGCAGCTGAGCAGGAACGTAAGGAGAGGACATTGCTGGGGTGGTGGCTGTGGATAAGTCCGTGTTTTTTCTTGTCAGGTGAGGTAGGTGTGTGTTATTCTTTGTGGCTGGCATCACAGGGAAAATTAAATGTTCAAAAGGCCCCTGGCCTTGCTTGGGTGGTGGTCTTGGCCAAAAAGGAGCTGGACTTTTGTGGCAGCCAGGGCGCAGACCACATCCCACCAGCTCCCAAGGAAGCACTGGCCCTGACATACGCCCCAGCAGCCATCCTGCCAAAACTGTGGCCTAGACCCTGAAGGGCTGGTGCAAAACCCACAAGACCTGAAAAGTAGAAGACGCTGGGGTGTCCCCAAGGTCCCTGTGTCCTAGGCAGCTGTGGTGCACTCAGGTCACCTCCTCCAGCTTCCCAGCACGACTTCATCAGCAAAAAGAACATCTCCCCTAACCCCCCTACACCAGGAGGTCCCTTTGCTGAGCACCCTGCCCTATGGGAGCCTTGCCGAAAGGCCATTCCCAGCAGCGTCCCCACGCTTCAGCGTCTCTCCAGCACAGAGCTCCTCCTGAGCCTGTGCCAGCCTGGCCAGGAGGGCTGCCCGTGTGGGGCCTCTCAATGGCTTCTGGCGAGTCAGGAACAAGGATCATTATCAACACACAGGAACAGGGGGCAAGGGTGGCTAACATCATCTGCCTGCCCACTGCAGTTGCGCTCCTGACAGGGCAGGAACAGTCTGCTGGTGCCTCTATAAAGCACCCAGCAAGGCAGGCGCCTGCAAATGGGTTATGTATGATGATAACAACAGCGACAGCAGCAAAGGGTGAGCAATACTCAGGGCAAAGCCTGCTCTGCACCAAACCCCCAGCCAAGAGAGGCTACAGCTGCTGCTCTACACCCGGCTGCTGCACGAGCTTCCAGCATGGCCTGGCTGCTCAGCACTAGTCCATCGGCAATAGGGGAAAAAAAAATTTCCCCCAAAACCCCTTGTCACTACTCTAAAAAGGAGCCCAGTGGAGCCACCAGCCTCCTGAGGGCATCCCAGCTTCGCCCCTTTCAGGTATGTCTGCTAGGCACCAGAAACAGCAGAGGGAGCATCCCAGGTAAGCTGCAAAATTGCACTCCTGAGGAGAGCAGATCAACTATTTCACTACAAGTCTGCTGACTTGTATTGCTGTAGCTTGCTCAGTCTGGTTAAAAAAATGCATCTCAAAGATGTCAAGCCCTAGTGCTTCCTGCTGCCTGTGGTATGGGAGGACCGTCCCCCTCTCCTTCCCCTGTCCCCGGGCTCTGCAACTTGGCCGGGGCTGCCCGTGCAGATGGGCTCAGGCACAGGGGGGAGAGCAGTGTGAAGTGGGACATGGCAGCTGCATTTGCGCACTGCTACACCTGCAGTATCCCCCGTGCTATCATTATGAGTTGCTGTTGTACCCCTGCTCGTCTGGGCTGCAGCGCTTGCCCCTGCTGGTGCCCAGCCTGCTCACCTGCCTCTCACCTGCTGGCACTCAGCGCTGCCCACAGCTGCTCTCTGGTTGCCTTCACCCAGACACAAGGCTCTTTTTGTGTGATGGGAGCGATGGGGGCAGGGGGAGGAGAAGAATTCTAGGGCCGCTGGGTCTAGTCCTATGGCAGGCACCACCTCTATATAATGCCATTGAACTTTGTGGAGGGGTGAAGCGCCTGCCTGTCCAGCCTCTGGGCTCCCTGGTGCTCTTCAGCCTATGCACTCACTGTGCTGCTGGCAGGGCCACTCTGTACAGCTCTCATGGGGCTATAGGACTGGTTTGCTCTTCTCTACAGCAGAGTCACTTTTGACATCCTTTTTCTATAAGACTCTTTCAGCTGACCCCTCTGCATCAGTACCCAAGCAGGCTGCCAGCAAATGCCATGGCCCAGCGCAGAAAGGCAGCAGGAGAGAGGAGAAGGGAGAGCAAAGATGAAGGCAGGAGAGGGAGAACAGGCAATGGAGGTGCAGGCTGGATGAGACTGGCAGCTCATTGCACCGATGCTGGCACCACTTGCCTGGGAGAAAGGAAGGGAGGGAGGGAGGGAGGGAAGGTGGGAAGAAAGGAGGCAGGAAAGGTGTTAGGGTCTTTTCTCCGAGCCTTTCACAGGGGACAGAGTGGGGGATGCTGACTCCCTCATTTTCACACAGCACCAGGCTCCCTCTGAAGTGTTTCGGGAGAAATGTTGCCATAGAAATAAAACAGCCGTCCAGATTGAGAGGGGCAAGCCCGCCACCATGGTGGCAGGGGCTGGCACAGGCACAGGCAGAGTGCTGGCAGGAGCCCCCAGCCGACGGCATGGGGCCGTGCCAGGCTGGAGGGTACCTTGTCCTCCATCCTCCACTCCCTCATCTCCAGCGAGAGCAGCGGTGGTGCTGGCATGCCAGCATGGCTGGCGCTAGCCCCAGGTGGCACCTCCTCCCCACATACACTAGTGGGTGAATGCCAAAACTGCCCCTGCAGGCAAGCTGTCTGCCACCAGGCTCCCAAGGGGACAGGCATGGGGGTGCACGGGTCTCCAGGGCAGTCAGGACAGGGTCACACTGCAGCCAGCTCCCATCCCTTATCTGCCCAGGCCACAGCACCACCTTCACTGCTGGAGAATAAACCTAAGAGGCCTGAAAGCAAGAACCAGCTCAAAGGCAGCCCCTGCCCATCCCGAGTCCTCACTGTGGGAGGATCAGCATGTCCCACGATCAGGGGCTTCAAGACCAACTGTACTCAGTAAAGCCACCTTGTCTGGGGAGGAAAACCAATGCCAATGCCTCCGGGGGCTCCATCTGAGGTCCCTCCACCCTGATGAGGGGCACAGGAGCAGCGCCATCGAGGAACATGAATTTAGCCTGACACGGTTTCGCAGTGCTGCAAGGCAAGCACAGACAGCTTCACTCGGTCCTCACCATTCACAGAAAAACGAGCACCAGCGGGAGGCCGGGGAGCCACGCGTGTGAGTAAGGGATCGATCGCTAAGACAGAGCACCCATCTATTGATCTCCAGCTGTGCTGTCAGGTTAAGCCAACCCAGTCCAGTAACGAGACAGGACAGTGGGAACTTGCTGAGGGCAGATTGCAATTAACCACTCTGCTCTGCGTCTGCACTGATGTCAGCGTGCAGCAGTCGCAGGTATCTATCACCATGTCCTTTTCCCCCTCGCTGGCACCCTCCTGCTGGCAATAGCAACCCAAGAACACAGCTGACCCCAGGGTGGTGGCTGGCAACCAAGCGCGGGGTGGCTGAGTGGCCAGAGGGACCAGTGGGAGACCCATCCTGCCAGGTAACTGTCCTTCCTCAGCCACCTCCTTGCTTCCTGGCTTTCCTTACAAACTGCAGCGGGCAGCCACGAGGGGCAAGGACCACTGGCAGTCCCCTGCCAGCACTGCACATCATGGTGCTCTGTCTTGGCACCGAGGAGGGGGAGAGATGGAAAAGAAGAAAGGTGGCAAAGAGGGAGCTCCACTTCCCTCCAGATCCGCTCTCCAGCTTTCTCCAGCTTATCCCGTTCATGGCCACCCTCACCATCCCTCCTCTTCCCCACCACCCCCATCCCCACCAGGCTCACTTTTCCCTCCTAGGACATGTATTCCCCCTGTGCTTATTATGTGGCTACAGACAGGGATGGCCACATGCCGGGGTGACTCAGGCATCTGTGGATGCCACTTCCGATGGTGAAAGGAGAGGAGAACGTCCCCAAGTCTTCAGCAAGATGTGGTCCCCATGCACCCCCCATCCCCTCCTGGGCTCTGGGCAACCCCAAGCCCTGGGTCCTTCTCCACACCTCCCACCTCCTGCAAACACCTGTTCCTGAGAAGCTGAGGAGGGCACAGAGCAGAGGCTGAGGGTAGTTAGTCTTGGAGCCATGTCACCTCCACCACATGTCTCCTATGTGTGCTGCCACCATCTGCCCTTTGCAGCACACACCCCGAAGGGAGGAAGGGGCAAAGGGAGAGGCCCCGGAGCCACCGTTTGCTTTGCTACTGATGAAGTCAAGGATGGGTGGTGGAGATGAGAGACTCCAGGCTCTTGGCAGAGCAATTTGGTTGTCTCCAGGCAATTTGCCCAAGAAGGAGGGCATCAGGGGCTGAAGGTGGTACCAGGGATGTCCAAGGTGACCTGCCCGCACCACGCAAACCTACCCACATGCTCCCACCCCAGAAGGGATGCTGGCCTTGCCAAAAGAGAGCAAAACCAGAGTTTCTATGGCATTCTGCTCATGGCTTCATCCTGAGCTCCTTCACCCAAACCCAGTGTCCAGAAGGCCCTTTGCACTGTGCCTGTCTGGGAGATGTTGGATCACCACCAGCAGGATCAGCCACACTGAGACTAGAAGAGCTGGAAGGCAAGGGGGAGGGGGGCAGGTCTGGAGCCCGAAAAGCTCCACGGGCAGCAGGAGAGCCAACACAGCTGCTTCAGCCCCAGCTGCACCGAGGTGCTTGGAGAACAGATCTCCAGCACCATTCTTCTCTGGGAACCGGCCAGGACCATTGCCCGTGTGAAGCAGGAGAAACAAAAGGTGAGCGAGACCCAGCCCCAGACAAGAAGGCACTAAGGAAACACAGAGAGCCGAAAAAATGAAGAAGTTACCTGCAAAGCGACCGAAGCCAGGGTGGCGAGGGGCAGGAGGGGAAGCTGGGGAGGTGTACGGGCAGGCACCCACCCCTGCCCCGTGGCCCGCGGCCACCCCGCTCGCCCTATTGCATACGCTGTGCCCACGGGCAACTTTATTATTCACTGGCACGCTCACATGAAGCCACGCATCTCTCTCTGAGTTATATTTATAGCTGTTCCTCGGAGCGAGCGCGGATGAAATGGTACCTTATTTTCCTAAGGAAAAGAACCCTTCCCGGTCTCACGCTGGTGAGGGGAGCAGCACCCCGGCACCGCCTCTTACCCGGGTCCTGCCGAGGGATGCTCCAGCCCTGCCGAGGCAACATCAGAGGAAGGGGAAAGCAGCCAGTTTCTCCATCTCACCATGAAATGTCTCAGCCGGACCGGAGGAAGGTCTCTCTGCAGCCCTCACTCACCTCTGGCTTGGGGTTTTTTCCACCCGCTTCTCTCCCCCCCCCCCCCCCCCGCCCCCAAGAAGCTACTTCTCTGCCATGACCTGCTCCTCTCCTGACTCCTCTCCTGCCCACGCCAGCACTCTGCTCCTGCCTCTGCCTCTCCTCAGAATTTTTTGCTCCCAGGAGCGTCCATCCCACAGAGCACTGATGCGCCTTCGTGGCTCAGCGATGGGTTCAGATCTCCCCTCTCCTGCCTGGCTCCCTCCTTCCCTGGCGTTAATTGCCCGTGCCTCTCTCTGCCCCCCTGCTCTAGTCCCCAAATCCCCCCTCTCCCTTCCACTCTTCCTCCCTTTGCGCTCCACTCCCTCTCCCTGGCTGCCTCTCCCCCTCGCTGATTGCTATGCAGTCTGTAGCTGAGAAGTCAGTAACTCTGTGGTAGGATCCAACAGCTTTCCGCTACTTTAGCCCATCCTCGCGTGTGAGCTCAGAGCTGCGGAGCCACCATGGGGGAGATGACAGCACAACCATTGGCAGTGGCAAGGGGACGGCGCGGCTGCTGGGTGCCCCTGCTGGGAGGCAAATCCTTCCACCGGGCTGGCGCAAGGAGCTGAAATATCCATAGTCAGGGGTTTTTTTCCCACCTGGATTTGGGGTGCTGGACTGACACCTTGCCCTGAGGAAGGACCAGGCTCTCCCAGCTTGTGCAGAGCATTTGCAGTGGGGCATCATCTCTCTGCATCCACAGCTCAGCCTCCCCACCCTGCAGTGCTGGGGCTGTCCTGCCGGGATAAACGATGCCAGGGACAGGAGCGCAGGCGAGGAGGGACCAGCTCTTGGTGCTCCAGGATGGTGAGCAGCCACCTGCCAGGAAACCTGTCTCAGAAACCTCCCCTGGGTCTCCACAGCCAGCAGCATCTCAGGGGCTTGGAAGAGGTCACTTCTTGGTGGCAAGGCGAGGGACCAGGGGACCCTGCAGCAGTGAAGCCAGAGGCTTAAAAGAGCCCTGACCCAACAGGCAGTGGCTGTAGGCCATGGGCTCCTGGGGATGGCCCTGTTCCAGGCTGGTAGGGTCTATGGGTTTCCATCTTGGTGTCTCATCTGCCATCCCTAGCATTAAGGCCTGTGTTGGAAAGTAAAAAAAATTTAAAAAAACACTTTTTCAGTGTGCCCTGGGCCCCAATCCTGCAACAATCATTACCCTCCCTCCCAAAATCATCCCAAGATCCCATGGCATATGAGCTGCCCCTGCGCCCCCCCCCCCCCCCCCCGCAACACACTGTGGGGACCAGCAGCCCCCCACTGGCATTGGCAAACATCACCGTAGTGGGCGCAGCCTGTTCTCACCTGGCAAAGCCACCCCAGGGGAAGCAGAGGGTATTTTTTAGTAGCTCTCCATGCAGATGAGCAGCTGCAAATGGAGAGGTTTGCTTTCCCAAAAGCCCTGTCCTCAGAGCCCATGGGGGTCCCAAGAGCTACCAGCTGGGAGCTGGTACAGATGCCTCATGGCAAAACATGCTGGCCCTCTGGCACCGTGACAGGCCTTTCCCCTTGGTGCAGTAAAGGGATGAAGATGCTGCTGTGACACCTTGCTCCTTCCCGGGGTGGGCAAAGACACCAGGCACCTGCACACTTCTGCAGCCACCTTGACTTCATGTTGGGTTTCACCCTGTCTGCCTTTTGCTCCCCATCGCCAGCTTTCCCTGGGCCCTTGCTGTGTTTCCCTCCACCTGGGCAGCAAGAGAATGAATAGCTGCACATTGTGCATGGCACCAGCACCCTGGCACAGCCTAGAGGCAGCAGGCACAGCCAGGGCCATCAGCAGGGACATGGGGACATTGCATCAAGGATGCCACCGGCCCCTCACTGTCTTTGTGCCCCCAGTATGCCATGCCCTGGCCGCCCCAAGCCCGCCAGCCCCGGCAGCGGGGTGGCTCACACTCACCACCCCCGCCCGTCTCCACCAGCACCGTCTTTAATAAGAAGCGTGGAATATTTTAGCACCTATGGAAAAGCCACCACAGACGGCGGTGGCAGCCGTTGCCAGGGAGACGCTCCCAAAAATAGCCCCACTCCGCCAACCTTTCCCGATGCTGCTGTGGGGATGAGGGAGGCAGAGGGATGGAGGGATGGATGGAGGGATGGAGAAAAGAAGGGAAAGAGAGATGGGAGGATGGATGGAGAAATGTTTGGAGGAATGGATGGAGGAATGGGTGGAAGGATGGAAGGATGGAGGCATAGATGGAGAGGGATGGAGAGGGATGGAGGGGGACATAGGAGCTCTTGGGAAGGTAACATCCTGCCTGGGGATGAAGACAGGAGCAACCCCATCCCAGCAGCCCCTGTTTGAGCACCTACGGCCCCATTTTCCTGCAACACCAGCTAAGCCAGCCCAAACCCTCAAGCCCTCTCTGCACTGGGCAGGTATGACTTTTAGTCTTTAAACCAGAAAATATTGTTTTGGTCTCCTTAGTACCTGCTGGGCTTCCTCTGCCATCCCCCTCTGACCATCTCACCTCTGTCCCCAGTGCTCCAGGACTGCCCGGCACGAGCTGTCCTGGTCATAGGAGCAGAGGTGGTGAGAAATGGAGGTAGCCTGTGGTGCTCAACTCCACCATGTTTCCCAGCCCCTCCAGGAACATTGAATCACTTCCCTCTCTGGGGCCGCTCTGGGATGACTCTCCAGGGCTGCCCGGCCTCCCAGGGGGTCTGGATGGGGCCTGAGCCATAGCCTGCAGTAGTAATGGAGGGGGACCCCTGGCCAAGCACCTCCAGGGGCAAAAGCACAGAAGCCTTCCCGGTGGCAGGAAAGAAATGCTTTAGGGGGAAGGAGACGCCCTTTGCACCCCTTCTCAGGCCATCGCCATCGCCTTCGCAGGGCAGGTGGGGGCAGGGAAGGGCACTCAGCGGAGCTGCTGCTGCTGCCTGGCCCAGTGGCTCTGCAGGAGAAGGAGCCTCCCAGGCCAGTGGAGGCAGAGGGAAACACAAAAATAGAACTAGAAGGGTGTGTGTGTGTGTGTATGTGTGTGATTAAAAGAAACCAAACAACCCCAAATTCTCATTTTTAATGCCAAATCCTAGCTTGCTTGCTTCCCTGTCACCCTGGCGACATTCTTTGCTGTCGCCATGGAAATGGGAGGCATGGAGAGAGCATCACCATGCGGGCCGTGGCAGCACCCGGCATTATTTTGGGAGGCAGGGAGACACCCGGTGCAAGGCGCTTCATGTTGTGGCAGGGAGGGAGGAGGGAAGGGTTATTTTTACTTGCTCCCACTTAGTGTGCCAGTTTTTCCTTCTCTAAGTGACTGAGTGCCCCTTGCCCTCCCAGAAGCTTTTCCATGACCCTCCCATGTGCCGCACAGGGATGTCCCATGAGGACAACCCAGCCCCACCACTGTGTCCCAGCTGAGCTCAGTTGGTCTGCTCCCATGAAGTCTCTCTGACGGTCACCTCAGCTGGTGATTCCTGGTGCCACAGCAGGAGATAATGCCATGGCTTGGGGCTCATCAGCTCTTCTTGGGAAGGCGCAAGATGAAGAGACTAAATTTTTGCTACCCACAATATTCTTACCTCTCCACAGGAGGCATCATCCCCTAGGTGGAACAAGAAGCTGCCAAGAGGAGCAGAGGGACAAGAGGACGATGAGGACTCTCAGACATTGCATCACAGGGGCTTGGAAGGGGATCTGTCGGAAGAAAGGACCCTAAATCTGTTCCTTCCCCCAAAACCTCCCATCTCTGCTCTATGGCTCAAACCTCTCTCTGCCCACCTGCAAAAGGACCTGGGATGCCAGGGACCTGCTGGGCCCACCGAGGCCGGGGCTTGGCTTTCACCAGCACCCGCATGGCCTTGCAGGGCCCTGCTGAAATCCCAGGTGGCTCCGCTCTGACGGCTGGAACCTCGGTTTCAGCCAGCCCCTGCCCTGCCGCTCCTTTGCCGATGCTCTCCTTTGGTCTAACCTGCTCCTCTCCCACCGCCCCAACCTCCGCCTCAGTGCCCTGGCCAGGGCAGGCAGGGCCCCACCTGTTTTGCGAGGCTGAGCGGGTGTTTTCCAGCCTGGCCTGGGAACGCGGCTGGAAAAGCCCGGTGTGGCAGGTGCTGGAGTGGCAGAGGGGAAAACACAGCATCCAGCCTAACAAACGGGCAGGGAGGAAATGTATGCAAATGTATTCAGAAAGGAATCCGGTGATGCTAATAGACTTGTTAGTCCTCTCAGGAAGCACCAGGAATAATATTTTTACACTTTAATCATTAAGGATTTTACTCCAAGCGAGCCCGTAAAGACGGAGGGAGACGCGGAGGAGACGGCCACGAGTGACGGCGGGGGTCAGGCAGGGCAGCAGGCAGAGCCAGCCCGGGGGCTAGAGCAGGTGGGGTTATCCAACCCTGGAGTAACCAAATTAGACCAGTGGCCAGATGTGATTTGCTCAGGGACAAGGTGACAAATTAGTACATCCATTTGGTTGTATTAAAGCTACTTTATATTAGCAATTGGATAATGAATGGCCCTGTCCCAACACGGAGGTCCCCTGCCGCAGCCATGAGACCTCCCTGCATAACTGCTGCTGCAGGGACAAGGTTTATCCCAACCAGGCTGGTCACCCAGGGCTGTTTCTGAATATATTAAAACTTTATAACCATCACTACTAAGCTCCTTTGTGTCAAATCTATAAGACCAGCAGCATCTATGTGCTTCTTTTGTCAACTCATGCATTATGTTGTTTGTAATCCAGAGTTAATATTTTCAGCAAAGTTCCTTTCAAACCAGCTCTTGGAAGGATCTTTCCTTTCCTCCAGGGCTGGACTCTGGGATCCGTGCTGCTCCAGACAGGACCCCCAAAGGCAGGGGTGCCTGGTGGGGGGACGCCGGGGAACGGCTGCGTATGACCCGCGGTGGACGCGGGGTGTGACATCCAGCCACAGTGGCCCGCTAACTCGGATCTCCTCGCTTCTTCCTTTGCTCCAGGAGGCAAGGCGGAGCGCCTGGGAGAGGTGCTGGATGTGGGCCGGGGCCGGGAAGGGCAGAGGGCGGGAGGCGGCCGGCTGGGAGCAGGGCAGAGGTAGCGCATCCACGGGGAATGTCCCTGGAAGCCGCCCTGCAGCAGCGCGCATCCCCGCGGCCAGAGGCCGGGGATCCCTTTCCCTTTCGCCTTTCCCCCTTTAACAACACTTCCGCCTGTAACTCGAGACAAGTTGGGGAAGGAAAAAAGAGGAAGGGAAAAAAAAAGAAAAAGGGAAAACCAGCGCAGTTATTCCCGCCTCCGCCTCCTCCTCTCTCCCCTCCCCGGGCAGCCAGGAGCCACGTCACCGTCACCCCGGCTGGCTGCGGGCTGCTCAGCAGGCTCAGCCCGGGGCTCCCGGGCCACCAACCCCAACTTTCTGCCTGGGGCAGGGAGAGGAAGGGCCTGGCCAGGGGAGAGAGAACGTCTACCTTGGGGGAGAAGTAAGCAAGGGAGACACGCAGCCCGATCTGGCAGGGGACAGGCGCTCGCAGCCAGGGCAGAGCGAGCCTCAACTTTCCTTTGCCAGAAGAGAGGCTCCGTGCTCGGGCAGGAAGGGCGGTTAAGCCTGAAGAGCACGTTTGCTCAGGCGAGGCTTGGAGGGGGAAAAACTTTGCCTTTGCCCGCCCTGCCCGCAGGAAGAGCGCCCTGCTCCCTTTGCTCCAGAGGAGCCCCTCTGGCACCATGAACATCTTCCGCATCCTGGGGGATGTCTCCCACTTGCTGGCCATCATCATCCTCCTGATGAAGATCCTGAAGTCCAAGTCCTGCTCTGGTGAGTGCTCCCACGCCCCGGGGAAGGAGGGGGACACTTCTGGGAGGGTGACTTAGCAAGGGATGCAAGCGAAGTGGGTTCCAAAAAGGCTAGCGATAGCCCACAGAAGCTGGCAGCCCTCCCCCATGGGCTCTTTGAGAGAAGTCATCCTCCTCCTCCAGGAGGTCTCCCTGCCTGGAGAAGAGGGCTGTGTTGGAAGGATGTGATGTGGCAAGGCACATGGCCTCAGGCAGGTGTTGGTCTTGGGATGATGAGGCGGAGAGGGCAGCAAGGCCAGAGGGAGGTGGAGAATGAGCACAAGAAGTTGTGGTGGCACCAAACCCAACAGCCTGGAGAGAAAGCTGCTTTAGGCTGGAGGTCCTGCCAGTGAATGGGCAGGTACCAGAGGCTGCCCCGACCCCAGGCAAGGAAAACAGGGCAGCAGCTTCCTGCAGGAGGGTTTTGCTCGGAGTTCATGCTTTCCTCCCTGAGAGACTTTGGAGCTGGGCTGCAGCCCGTGTTGTCACAGGTAGAGAAAACGGTGGGTCTGACTGCACCTCCCTGCCAGCGGTGACTAAGCTCCATCAGCATCCCTGGGCTGGTCCCCAATCCCGCAGCTCTTCCCTTGTGCAGCAGATGTCACATCACACAAGCCCTGGCAAGGTGGGCAGGTGAAGGGGCCCAGCGAGGGAAAAGCATTTTGATGATAGTAGGGGCTGAATTGGCCAAAGCAGTGAACATGCCCACCAAGAGCCGGTCCCTGTGACCTGAGGCAGGGCTCAGGGGTGTCTGCAGGAACTGCCCTGTTACTTGGGAGACTCCAGCCAGTCCTGGGGTAGGTCTAGAGCTACCACAGCACCAACACATCAGACCTGGCTCACAAAGCAACATGCGTAACTACGGCCGTTTCCAAAGAAGGCATAATGGGAAACCACCATCCTAAGGGTCCTTCCCCTCATCTGCTTTACCTTCCTTTCTTCTCCCTGCCATGCAGGTATCTCTGGGAAGAGTCAGATTCTTTTTGCCCTTGTCTTCACAACCCGCTATCTGGACCTGTTCACAACCTTCATCTCTGTCTATAACACTGTAATGAAGGTAAGGAGAGGGCAGTGCAGAAGCAGAGGTTCCTCTCAGCGCGCCCTGGTTTCCTGGGGAGGTGAGGGTACGTGGTGGCTAAGTCAGTTTTTCAGCCAGCAAAGATGGATAAAGATGCTTCCTTTGGTGTCACTGGCCTTCCGCTGGCCAAAAATCCTCCTCACCACAATCAGTGAGCAAGCTGAGTCCACCACATTTAGTACCACCACAACCAGAATGAGACACCATGAATCAAGCCTGGGTATCCTTGCACAGCAGGAACATGAACAGAGAGCCACAACCAAGCCAACCTCTTCACACCGAGCCCTAGAGGGCTCGAACAGGTGTGATCCTCATGGTGGGGCAATCTTTAGTTGACCACAGGAGTATCCTCAGCAGAAGTCAACTCACAAGCCAGCACAGAAAAAGTATTCACCACTGTCTTGCTCTGGCACAGCTCCACCAGAACTGGGTTAACAGAACTTGACTTTGGCAAAGCCACCCCCTCTTCAAGCACAGGAGGTGCAATTGCAGGTAAGGTCTTGGTGTCTCCCTTCCCTCCCCCAGGTGATTTTTTTGATGTGTGCCTACATCACCGTGTACATGATCTATGTGAAATTCCGGAAAACGTTTGACAGCGAGAATGACTCCTTTCGCCTCGAGTTCCTGCTGGTCCCTGTCACAGGCTTGTCATTTCTGGAGAACCACAGCTTCACACCCTTGGAGGTAAGGAAAACCTGAGGCAGGAAAGGGGAGGGGAAGCAGCAGCCTGACAGCAGGCAGCAAAGTGAGCAGCGTGTTGAATAGCTGAGATGTTTAACAGCAGAAGCAGACAGGAAAGGCAAAGTTGGCAGGCCTTGAAGACTGGACCATCCATAGAGCAGCGCAGTGCTGTCTCCTCTCAGTCGCGGCACAGCAGGCTCATTTTCCCCAACTCCAGCAGCGCTACTCATGCTGCTCGTACATCAGTGCTCTGCCAAATGAAAAGCTTTGGGTCTTAACGTGTATTACCCAGCACCAAGACCCTTCACTGCCTTCATTTTGCACTCACAGATACTCTGGACCTTCTCCATCTACCTGGAGGCCGTGGCTATCCTTCCTCAGCTCTTCATGATCAGCAAGACAGGGGAAGCAGAGACCATCACGACGCACTACCTTTTCTTCCTGGGCCTCTACCGTGCTCTCTACATTGCCAACTGGGTCTGGCGCTACTACACGGAGAATTTCTATGATCAGATCGCTGTAGTTTCCGGGGTGGTACAAACCATCTTCTACTGTGACTTCTTCTATCTCTACGTTACCAAAGGTAGGTAAATGAGTTGGTATAAATCTGAAATGTTTGTTCGGCACTCTTGTAACGTACAGTGGAGCTACAGCTTGCCATGCGTTAATCCTTACATGACTTTATTCTTTGCTGTATTTGTGATGCATATTGTCTACCTAAAATCCAGTTTAAAAAACGTATCTGTTGAATGCAGTTGGGCATCTCTGCTCACAAGGATCTAGACATTTGTGTGAAACAAAGTAGAAATTAAACCAGAGCTAAGCCTGGTTTAACCCCACCTTGGGAAGTTAACAACTGAGGTATACTCATTTCTACATACGCTTTGAAAGATTATGAATCATGCAAAGAAACTTTAAGGGGGGGGGGGGGGGGGGGGGGGCGCATAGCTGTAGGCAGACAATGTACCTGAGAAAGCAACTGCAGAGATACAGAGATTATTAAGTCTGCTTTTTTCTTTTGATGGAAAAGATGTAACGTTCTCAAGAACTGATTCTGTAGGAAGATGGGCATCTGCAGACAAGACATCCCTTTCTGTTTCCCAAAATCAGAGGCCCCTTCCACTTCAGTGCTGTGCTTTGGTAAATGGCTGCATACCAGAGCTAACAAGTGCATCAAGGGCATAGAATCTGGTAGAACATGCTATGGTATGCTGAGGCTGAAGTATGCTTTAAAACACTTTTCTGTTGAGGAGGATGGAATTTGACGAAATCCAGCTGAGTGAACAAATATTTTCTTCCTTTTTCAAATTCCCAAACTAGTCTGCCAAAAGCAGCAGTGACGGCCTACATTTGACGTTTCAAGGGATAAATCTTCGGTAGCTTCATGCAATATACCTGCTGATAGAGAGGTGACAGGAGCACTAAGCAGGTGGCTGGCCTTGGCAGGTTACAACTTCCTTCTGTCATTAAAACATTTCTGTAGCCAGAAAAGTACTTTGTAAAACTGCCATCAAGGTGCTCCACATCAATTCCTTTTTTTTTTAAACTAATCCCCATTTTAGCTTCACTCAATTCATGTGTCCTTCTGTATTTTGTGAGAAATCCGTACCCTTTGTAGTTGCGGATGGTGGAACAAAAGGGGGAAAAAACCCAACTGCTGGCTTTCAGTCTCACATCACTAGTGACAGAGCTGCAAAATTTAGATGATACAGGAGACAGAAGAAAAAAAAACATTTGTCCCAGGGACATCACAGTAGGAAGAGAATTGCTTTTTGTTGGGTTTTTTGGTTTTTTTTTTTTACACAAACGTTCTGAATCACGGGAAAGAAAAGGTGTCTGAAGATATGCAAATGCTTTGCAGTCATTTATGAAAACCAGCAGTATTATAGCAGGTTGCATCTCTCTTACACTCTCACAAAAAAACCCCACCATCTTTTCCAAACATTTCTAACACTGAAGAGCTTGAACAAAAGGGCAGCAATGCTGCAAAAAAAGCAAAGATGCGTTACATAAAGAAATGTATTTTAAAAGACTTCAGAGTCTATACCAAAGCATTGCAAAGGGATTTTTATAGAACGCAAATTCTCTTTATCTTGTTTTCAAAACTAGATTAACTCCTTTCTGTGTAACACCAGGACCTGAAAGATACTCTGAGGAAGCTCTCGGCTCCCAAAAGCTTGCATTTCAGAATGTCTAAGGTTGGAAGCAATTTGGGGGATCCTGTAATCCACCCCCTGCTCACAGCAGGGCTGCCTAGAGCAGGTTGTTCAAGGTCCTGTCCAGTCAGGTTTTGTGTATCTCCGGGACAGACGCACCACAGCCTCTCAGGGCAACCTGTGCCACTGTCCAACCATCCTCACTGTAAGAAACTTTTTTTAAGTGGAACTTCCCATCACTGGGCTCCACTAAACAGTCTGGGTCTGTCTCCTTTACTCCTCCCATCAGGCATTTTACCCACTGGCAGGATCGCCCTCAGCCTTCTCCAGGCTGAGCCGTCTCGGCTCTCAGCCTGCACTCTTACAGCAGATGCTCTAGTCCCTTAATCGTCATGGTCTTTCTGGACTTGCTCCATTATGTTCCCACCTCTTCTACTGGGAGCCCAGAGCTGGACCCATTGCTTCAGCTGTGGCCTCACCAAGGCTGAGCAGAGAGGAAGGACCCACCTCCCCTGACCTGCTGGTGCTACAGCTCTGGAGACTGCTCGCATTCTTTGCCAAAAGGACACATTGGTGGCTTGTGTTCAACTTGGTGTAGACCAGCACACCCAGGACCTTTTCTATCGAGGCACTTTCCAGCTGGGCAGCTCCCAGCACATACCGGTGCATGGGGTTATTCCACCCCAGGGGCAGGACACAGCGTTTCCCTTTGACTTTCATAAGGTCCCCACCAGTCTGTTTCTCCAGGCTGGCATGGTCCCTCTAACCCCGTCTGGTGCATCAGCCACTCCCCTCTGTTGTGCATTAGGAAATCCCTCAGGGAGTACTTGCCCTTCCCGCTGGCACCAAAGATGATGAGCAGTACTGGCCCCAGTACCCACCCCCAGTACTACGTCAACAGCTGGACTCCGTGCTGCTGACCACCATATGGCCAGGGCAGCACTTCTCCATCCACCTCATCTAAGCCTATGGGCCCCTGGTGTTCCCACAAGGCCACACATCCCAGCTTCCAGGTCGGGTAAGATGGGGCAGGCTCAGGCGAGACTGGCCCACAGACCATTTATTCAGGCCATGTTCTCTATTAAAAGGGGGAAAGCACTGGGGATAGAACAGCAGACTCCACAGTACATCATCAAGAAAAAGCAGGGAAATTAAGAGGGCCCACACGTGAGAAAGAATAACCACGGAAGAGGAAAGAATCCTTTCCCTTTAGCATAAAGGAGAATAAATTCATTGTGGATTTTCCCTGCTAAGAAGCAATTCTGTAATGGATGTCTCCCATCAAGGATCACAAATTCTCCTGGTCTCAGGATTCCTTTATGTTACCCTTCTCACTAAATTCTCCTAGATGCTCCTTCCATAACGAATGGGATTCTCTGGAGCTGTTAGCATACAGTCGTAACTGAGGACAAGCAGTTGTTCCCTGAAGATGGCACAGCTCTATTCCTGCTAGCCTACATTAGCACGTGGAAGATGCCCAAGAAAGTCTATTTGATAGCCATCACCTCTTGCTGTTTGCAAACCTGGCAACCCACTAGCTAAGCACTCTAAATAGCAAGTTAAACAAAAAATTAACAATACTGTTGAAACAATGCAACGGCTGAATTGCCCAGAATTCTTTCATTACCTTCTCTTTCTCTTTGCACAGTCCTAAAAGGAAAGAAGCTAAGTCTTCCCATGCCTGTTTGAAGACATTTCAACAGAGAACATTGGAAATTCTGAAGATGAAGCTCTTGATACCAGTTTTCCTTTCCTGGCCCTTTTTGACTAACGGATGGCTCAGCCGAGTTTCACTCCAGTGCCGGAAAAACAAGGCCTGGAAAGCAGATACGCTTTTCATCCACATGAGACTTAGCTTTTTTTTTTAAAAAAAATTCTTCTTACTTGAATTTGGTGCTAGTTAGTAGTGCTGGCCGACGCTGAAGTAGGGCAAATTATTCTCTCCCAGCTTTTCCCAGCAGCTACCTCCAAAACAATCCTCTACCTTGACCCTGAGGCAGCACAAGTATAACAGAAACTGTCACTACCTTTGGTCCTTCAGTCCTTGAACGAGTGCCTAAGGTAAAGGGAACATAGCACCATTAAGTCCGATAACATATGCAAAGGCCATGGACCCATTTCACATGTGACCACATCACATGTGACACAGCAGATTCTACAAACTGTTATTTTAATGCTGTATGAACTAACACCCTCCTGAAAGTTAACTTTGTCTGACCCTCACTCTGTGCAGGCCCCATAACATTCAGTAAAAATATGTTGCCTTTGAATGACATGAATCTTCCAAGTCCACAAGTATTCAAACATCCTCCCTACTCACTTTCAGTGGCAGTTCTTTGTATTCTACAAACTGGGACCATTTCTATTAAAATTCAGTGGGTTGCCAATGAATGTTTACAACTCCTTGAATTTGTTTGTTTTTTTTTTTTTTAATAACTGGGAAGAACAGGGGCAAAGATAGCTTTACACTCCAAAAATAAAGACAAACTTCACAACTTATTGACAACAGTGTTTTTATTTATACCTACAAAAGAAAACAAGATGGTATCAAAAGGACAATTTACAAACTAAGAATAGTAACATAGCTCTTAGTATCCTGTGTCTGAACACCACAGATCCATGAATCTCTCAATTCAAGTCTTCATTAATACAACAGGAATGTGTTCAGAGACCAGCAGATGCGTGAAACAAGATGCTGATCCCACACAAAGCCACTAACCCTTTCATTGTTCAGAAGTCCAAACAGTAAATTGCTTCAGGAAGTGCGAGGGGAGGAGACACCCAACTCATCTGACACTCCCACAAACTTTTACAAATTGAAAACAACGCAAACAATACTAGATGCTGATGCTTTATCAACAAGGGCCCTCCAGCTGGTATATGGAACAGAGCAGCGAGCACCAGGTGGGACGGGGCAGCACATGCCACGGTGCATTTATGCATTCAACAGTCTGGTTAACACTCTGAACTGAGACCCTGGACTTCAGCTGACCTCAATGGCAGTAAAGCACTGCAAGACTTGGCATAGACATTTACATGTGCACAAGTCTCCCCAAAAAGAAGTGAAAGCTATAGCAGACTATAAGGCAGCTTTGACGGTCCAGAGACCCTTTTTAAAACCACTCAGTGAGATACCTTACTCCTACACCCCCTTAAACCACATTTCTGCATCGAACTCACAAATTAAAATAGTAATAATAATAAAAAAAAAGCTCTACATTTGCTTGTGAGGGAGGCCAGAAGAATCAGTCAGTGCCTGGATAAACTAAATGTTTCTGACCTTCACTTAACACAAACAAAGAATTTCCTGCCCAAGCACTGGGATTAGATGGGATGAGGGAACCAAGGTTCTGGAAGATCTCTCCTTTTTCCCTCTGGGTCAGCAACCTACCTGTGTACTGCACAAAAGAAAAAAGAAAAAAAAAACAAAACACACCAAAAAAAACCAACCACAAACAAAAAGCTCATTCATCCCCCAAAATTTTACTCTGGGAAGAAATTTTATTAAAAAAAAGACATAATTTCTGTATAAGCAAGCTCTTTTTTTCCTGGGCTATAAGAAGTTCCACTCTGCTACAAAAGGAGTGGGCTGCCTTGTTCATCCATATGCAAGAACACCAACAGAAAATATCAAACCAACCCAAACCTCTGCGCTCTCATAATGCAAAGATTATGCCTCACAAAGCAGGAGATGTATCCATTCTTTTGCCATATTACCAGATCAAGAGCAGCCAACTCCTGTTATCATCTACTGTCTCTGAACCGTCTGGTTTTAGGAATAACAAGTCAACAACATGCTTTACTAAAGGGGAAAACCCCTCACACCCACCTTAGCCTGTAAAATAAACAAGTTTTATTTACGTATTTACTAAAATTTCACTCTTCTCTAACATTTTCTAAAATGCTACCTACCTGCGAGAGCTCAGCTCAAAGGGACCAATGGAGCAGGGAAATGCACTCAAAAGCCAGGAAAAGCAATAATCAGAGCAAAGTACAAAAGAAAAAAAGCTTCAGAATCAAGATGCACTAACCAGCTCACCGCTTACCTCATGAAAAGGAGATCCCAGGCAATCTCCTCCTCCTCCTCCTCCCTTCCTCCCATGTCTTCCCCCCCAGCCCACCCTGTTCAAACCTCTTAAATTTAAGTGTGAAAAACTCTGTCACATTTTATTCAGCATAGTGGCATTCAGAATATTCCCCATGGCAAAAGGGAGTTTGATTGTAAAGGAAAAACAAGACATACTGTTCCATTATCTCAGTTCTGTTTAGTTTCTGGGCTCTCAAACTAAGACTTCTCTTAATAAACTCAGAAACAGGAGTGTGAGATCAAAAACTAGTTTAAGGATAACCAGGCTCCACATACTTGTGATGCTGCAATTTAGCAACTATAGGGAAAGAACTTATTTGGCTAAACATTATAGCAGTGGTACCTGCAGCAACTACCTGGTTTTCAGGTATTGAATCCAAGACAAGTTTGGTCTCTGACACTTGGGGGTTTAATCCCAACTTCCCTACTGCAGGCTGCTACAGGTACCAGAAGATGGGGCCCGCTGCTTCCAGAGCTGCAGAAAACACCAACAATGTACACCTGGGGCATTACTCCGAACACCACCCAGCTCAGACAAATGAGCAGAGTTTTCCTATAGGAAGTCACCTACAGCAGTTTACAAGCAATAATAGTGAGCTATTTTAAAAAAGAAAATTAAGATTAGGAGTAGTGAGCATTGCTCCCTTGCATTTATAATTTTTAATGAAGTGCTTTTTGGCTCCCCGAAGTTTTCTACCTCTCTTGATACTTTCTGAAATTAAGTTAACATGTTACAGAATAGAAACTTCCTCCCCTCAAAAGCAAGTTTTCACACAAACCTTAGACACCAAGATGATCGAGCTGGGACCTATCTGCCTTATACCCATTTCTTTTAGAGAAAATAAAATTTCCAATTTCCTCAACATGCAAGACAAAAAATAATAAGTTTTCCAGTCAACTATATATATCTCTTAAAAAAAAAAAAAAAAAAAAGACAAAAAAGGACAAGGTCAGTAATGTGGACTGGGGGCCATTTTTGATGGGCTCGAGGGATTTGAAAGGTGAATTCTAAGTCTAACCTGCATGAGAGAGACATCACAATGGGAAAGAAGAGAAAGAAAAGGTTCCTTTAAATGCAAGAGGTCTACACTGGTCACCAGCGGGTGAGTGGTCTCATTTGCGGGAAGGGGGAGGGGGTGGGGGAGGGGGTGGATACTGGTAGGTGGCAGTCTGTCCCATATAGCCCATCACATTAGTGGCAGGGGGCTGCGGAAACTGTTGTGACATGAGCGGCTGTGGCTGCTGGCCTGAGCGCCCCACCATCCCTGCATACTGCTGTTGGGTAGTGCTCTGTGAGGTTCTCCCAGCGGTGGCAGCTGTGGTGCTGGCACCATAGCCACTAGCACTGTACTCTGCAGTGCCATAGCCACTCGTGCCATAGGCAGCTGCTCCATAGCTCCCTTGAGTGTAACCATACTGGCTCTGTGCTGCCCCAAAAGCAGAATTTGGGCTCCCGTAGGCACTGCCATAGGTCTTGTTGGCTCCGTTGGCATAACTGTCACCACGCTCACGGTCTCTGAAGCCACCTGAGTCTCTCCGGCCCTCTTTCACTCCCCGGAGCCTCCTGTCACACTCCTCCTGGTACATCAGGTTAGGGTTGTTTACTGAACTGCTCGTTCGGTAACGAGAACGACCTCCTGGCGATGGATATATTAAGATTTAGTACCGTGAACAAGTCTTAAACAATGAACTCTGGTACAATTATGCCACCCTTTCTCCCCCTTCTACATCCAAAATCTTGCCCACAAGCAGCAAGTTCTTTTGACTGTCTAGAACTTCCCTGCACAGCTGTGCATATACACCTCTTCATTTCGTTCAAGGTGTAAATACAAAGTTCAAAAAGCGTTCTTAACACATGAGCTTGGAGACAAAGAAATAGAAGAAATTCAGGACTAACTTGCAAATATAAGGAAACTTATTAGTCCTTCAGGGAACAAAAGGAAAAAGTCTCAGTCCCTGAAGATAACATCAGTGTATCCCTTCACTGATTTCAATTTTGCACGTGCATGCACACACATCCGGCTGCCCATGCTTAGGTAGGAGCTGCAAGGAATTAATTCAACCAAAATTAGCTCCAAGGACCTTATCAGGAGAAAAAAAAATAATCTACAGCCAAGGTAAAAGCGGACTACCTCTCTGCTGGACAGAGATAAATTAAGTAACGTATTGAGACCTCGGATACAAACCAGCTTTATTACTAATCTGTTCATTACCTTAAACTTGCACCTACTACCTCCCTGCCCTCTTTTAACCTTCCCTCCCTCAAAATGGGGAACCTATTCCTCCTGTAGCCCTTTTCCCATGTGCCTTTACCTCCACCACCACCTCCTCCTCCTCTGTGGTCCACAAGCTGCATCAGTTTTGGATTGATGGCTTGATTGGCTTCTTCCAACACTTTGATAAGCTCCCTGGCTTGTTTCAGGTTTCCTGGTGTGAAGAAGGTGTAGGCAGTACCTTTGTTGGTACTACGTGCGGTACGACCAATACGGTGCACATAATCTTCAGAGCTGTTCGGATAGTCGTAGTTTATCACAAATTTAACATCTTCCACGTCTTGTGAAGTGCCCAGGTGCGAAGCACAGTGAAGGGGTAGGGTTGAGGAAAGGGGAGAAGAAGAGAGGACGTGCCAACGAAAGGTGGGGAGCACGAATGCAGGTGACAGTAATAAGAAAAAAAAATACAAAGTTAGTAATTGCACAGAATAAATACAAGACAGACTCATCCCAAAAGAGTAGAAGACTCAAATTTAAGATCATCAGGAACAAAGATCAGTGTCCTGAAAAACAGGGGTAATTTGAAAGCAGTTTTGCCCTGCACTCAAATTCATCCTCCCCGGAATGCATTCCTCTGTCTTCCTGTGTCAAAGACACCAATGCTTGTGAATAAGCTAATTGAATTTTGTACTCCTTTTTTTAAAAAAACCAACTAACAATCTGCAAAGTCAGACAGAGCAAACTGAGGTGGAAGAAGAGCAGAACTGCCGCGGTAAAGCTTTTACTCTGTTGGGAGAAGTCTAACAAATAATAACAGTAATAAGATCACTTACCTTCCACTCCGTAACATGAAATAAAAGGCAATCTTAAAAATATTTACTTTTACAGTCCTAATAAAATACAGTGAACTACCTTCCCTAGCCTAAGGCTTAAGGCACTCCAATTACATTAGTATTATTCAGCCAACTCATTAAAAATTATTCAGACCTACAGTATCTTAACTCAGCTTTGTAGTTATCACCAGAACGCATTGCACTAACATTTCACCATGCTGTTCCATCCAGTTCTGGCAAGCTTTTGTAATTTGGGCAATCCTGAATTCCATTAGCAATTCCCTACTTTCAGTGTCAGATGGAAGCAGGAAATGAAATTATCAAAGTTGCTTTGTACACAAAATATTACTCAAATTTAGGAGATCAGAACTGCGTGCCTTATGGGAAGACAGACTTTGTAAACTTACTGGACAGAAACAAAGGAACTGTTAGTGTAACACTTAGTAAAAGCAGCTCAAGTACCGAAAGCACCTATTTGCTACAGTATACAGTATTTTTAAAAAGCATGGTATTACAGTAAGTGCCCTAACAGCTCATAAAAAAAAATAATTTAAAATCTGCATTTTAAGAAGAATATTATGAAAATATCCAAGATAAAACACAGATTTTTGTGATTTCCTTTCCTTTTTTTTGTTTTGTTGTTTTAAAGAGAGAAACATTCTCTGTTTGTTACCAGACCGATGCACACTCCCTCCTCCTGTGGGAAACCGCTGCAGCCGATCCCGTCTCTTTGCCTTTTATTTTTGGCGGCCTCCTTTCGAAAACTCCGCCCTCTGACACGGGACCACTGGAGCGCGGGGAGCATGCATCAAGGGTCCGTGGCAGCGAGAAGTCCCCACACACGCTCGCTCTGTGAACTGGCTTAGATGCTTCTCTGTAGCCCCATTTGGTTGTGAAGCGCCGGAGAACCTGGGTTCAGGTAAAAGTTTCAGGTCCTCCAACGCTTTTTGTCCCCTATTTGGGGTTCTTGGGGGCAATTGTCAAAAAAATGAAGATACAAAAATTACATCCAAAGGGTCAGACTGCATCTATTGCCCAGACTGCATCAATTTCAGAGGGGTTGCAGGAAAAATAAAAACAAGAGGGTTGTAGTGACAAGAGGGGGACTTTATGTCTGTTTCTTATTACAGCAAAGGGGGGGCTCCTCAGTCTTTGCTGACTCCAAAGTCCTGAATCACACCAAAAAAAGGGAGTGAGAAGGCAGGTTTCACAGGGGGCTGCGCGAGTCTCCAGCTAGGGTCCTTGATGCAACAGGTTTTTTTAAAAAGGGAAAGTGAAGTAAAGAAACGAGTACGTATGACAGATTGCATCTTCACAGCCAGGGTGTAACTAGTCTGACAAGCTGCAGGCTACGTGATGTTCAGTCAGTCCCGTTTTGCAAATCCATCAGTAGCAAAGTAACTTGAATTATCACAGAGGATATAAGGACGTGCTTTCCTGGCAGAAAGCACAGGGAATTGTGGCTACCAATGCAGATGGAACTGATTTGACTGGGGAAGAGGGGGAAGAATGGGAAGGCAGGAAGAGGAAAATGCAAGGGTGTTTTCCAGACTAGAAAGTGGTCCTGGTAGAGCACACAGCTCGCTGAAGAAGAGACCAGAGCAAGTACAAGACTCTGCTTCTCCAGTCTAGCATGCTCCAAGTGTTTGCGCACACTCCCAATCTTCCTGCGCTTTTAGAAGATAATGTAGCAGGATCAAGATTTGAAACTGTAAATCATTTTTGACAGCTACCTGGGAAACATTCCCTTTGTCAGACCATCAGAATACTCTATGGCACAGTCTCCAATTATTAATCAGGAGAGATATAAACTAGCAAACATGCTAGTCTAGAGAGCTGTTCAGACCATCAATGTAGATGTGCCCCCACCCCTGCACTGAGAATGATCTGCAGCTGATATCAAAGCTTCTGTTAAAGAAAACAAAACAAAACAAATTCAATGTTTTTAGTTTAATACTGAACAAAAAAAAAAAAAAGGTAAAAAAAAATAATATATATATCAGTGCAGAGAGAGGACCTCACTCCAGGGAATTATCACAAAGAAGTCATTACGGGACTCAGAACTTACCTGGAAGAAGCTTTTTTGAAACCAATGTTCCATTAGGAAGAGGGAAAGCCCTGGTGACTCAGCCAAAAGGCGCGCGCCCCTGTTTTATGTTATTTAGGTAGAAGCCTTCACTTTCCAGGATCTTGGAGGAAGTCGTCCAGAAGTTTGCCAGTTAAGTGACTTATTTTAAGAAGCAGCAAACTCAGGGCCCCAAAACAAGCAGAGATGTTGTTCAGTAACAAGAAACAGACTCTGGTACCTTTCCCCCTTAGCTCAGGTGAAGTGGATGATGGGAAGTGGGGAGACTTTTCTGAAGTGTTATCCAATTAAGTAGTTTTGAGGGGAGTGTTTTTTTGAGGGGGGTGAGGCTGTTTTAAATGTCTAGGCAAGATGCACAAAGAAGCTACCAGCACATAGCAAGCCTGTTTAAAAAATGCTGCTAGAGAAAGCAGCTCTCTTTCATACAAACTGGTTTCAGGCCTCAGTCCCTTCTCCCAACAGGCCCAAGTTCTAACTGCACAGGTCCAGACATGACCCTAGAGGGCAGAGACTGAAGTCCATATAATCACCTCTCCGAGGAAGTGTTGGACATTTTTTGAGGGGGGAGGGGAAGGAGGGGTGAAGGTTGTGTGAACAAAGGCTGCCAAGTCTAGTAATGGTCTGCCTGTATTAAAGTGACCATATGATGCACAGCACAGCCACCCTTTCAGCACATGAAAAAAAACAAAAGAGCTCAGATAACCGAGATTTTTAACAAACTAGAGATTTCTCTAGGCTTATCTGCACTGATTTGCAGGAATTTTGTCTAAAATTTACTACAATGAGACACTGACCCCCAAGTAGTTTATCTTCTATCAAACTCGGGGAAAGCGGAGTATTCAGTGTCTGTTATTAACCTCCGAGCACCTCAGAAGCCATCTTCCTCTTCTAGGGTGGGCAGATATAGAAGGACTGTGCTTAGCACAGTGTTTCACAATACAAATATGCGCATTAAAACAGGGGGCGCAACTGATGCATCCAGACAGATCATTTCCATACCACTAGAACAGAGCTGTGTGATTTTGTTTCAATTACACGTTTGGGTAACATGATGGTAAAGGCCATATGTAATCTCAGTGGTCCTGCCTAGAAGGAACACAGAGGAGGGAAGGTTACATGTCAAGACCAAAGATCTGGAGCAGTGCTTTCTCAGATGCGAATACATCTGTGGGGTAAACATGCGTGTACACTGGGGTTGGTATGTTCAAATCTGTGGTGTGTCATATGGGGAGAATATTAGCTATTTGCTGTTGAAATGCTCTCCCACAGCTTCCTACTTGAACTTTATCTGACACGCTCTGAACTGAGAGCAATCCATCCCTATCACCCAGCAACAAAAGCTGGGTTTGGGGAAGAAGTGAGTGTGGTGGAAGGGTTGGGTTGCATAATTGGACGTCTCTTCTCCCTCTTGGCGATCGATTGGTCATGCCTAGGCCTTGCTGCAGACCAAAGCCTGTTCATTAGGAGCAGGAAGAGACTTTGAATATGAAAGAAAAAAAAAAGATTAATGTTAAAAAAACGTATTTCACATGTGGGGGAAAATCACGCTTTGAATTTTTTTTTTAAAAGAAAACATATTTCAGTCCAAAGAAGAAAAATATGCAGCAGTAGGCAAGAGTGGTCTATGTGTACAAACCTAGCCCACGAGATGCAACGTCGGTAGCAATGAGGATAGGAGCCTTTCCAGAACGAAACTCTGTAAAACAAAGCATGCTATGAAGTAAGATTTTTCAAAAAGATAAAGTTACCTGAATTTGATTTACAGTAAGTGCTCATTTTTGAGAATCTAGGTCAGATGGGTCAATTTCAGAAACCCCAGTAAGTCAGCATATAATGTGCTATTTTTCAAAATCCAGCGCTCTGGGTTAAGCAATTTTCCCACTGCATTTTTCACAAAAAGAATTTTAAAAGTTGCAAATACAAGTACTGCAATTAACAGTACAAAGGCAAAGGAAGTTCTTTTGAAACTTATCTATTGGGTAGAGACAAAAAAAAACACCAAACCAAAACACACACACCACCAGAGAAAAGTATGTCTCTGTGAATTACGTACAGCAGCCTGAGTTATTCTCCTCTGTGTGATGGACTCACCATTAAGCACCCAATCTCTTTCCGGCTGACTCTTGTCTCCATGGATACACATAGCTGGCCAACTGCCAAATAGAGATGCACATTAGTATAGACAGAAAGTACATACATTAAAAGCAACAGGAAGCTTTATTGGCATTTTGGTAAAAAAGCAAAAAATGAAAGACATGAAGTATTTTATTCCCTCTGGCCTGGATCTACCCAGCATGTCTACTGGTTTGTTTCTTGCATGTTAAATGCACTACCTCGATAAACAACCATCTCAACCAAATCACATTCGCTACATTGATACAGTTCCAATCAGCGTATTGGAATTCTGATACACTAAAAGAAGCACAACTTAAATATACCATCTTGCACTAATGCTTTCTTTGATGGACTGGAATGTTCTGGGAAACTAAGACTGAATTCAGCCAAGAAAAGAATGGACAAGTTGTTCCCAACAACAGCATCATGAACATTTAAACCTTACTGCTTTTGATTACAATTTCTGTTTCCCATTAGAAACAAGGGGAGGGAGGGGGAAACTAATCACCCATCTCTGCGCATCCTTCGAGTGAGATCATCACATCGCCTCTTTGTCTCCACAAAGATGATAGTCTTGTTTTCTTTCTCTGCCATAATTTCTTCCATCAGTTGTATCAGTCTAAAATAGACATGAGAGCTAATATGTGTATCTCCATATACAAGAATATAGGAGCACACTCTCAGCTTACATTGAAAGCATATACAATAGGCATCCACATAAATAAGTCAGTCTCACACAGAATTTAGGTCTGTTGTATAAAGGTATGGTTAGAATATACCCAACAGATTTGTTAATGACAGGACTGGCTTTGTAACACTCAAATAATACAAGTAATTTCACTATTTGGAATTCACAGTTGGCTTACAAAGCAATCTGGATTTTTAAGTACAACCTAAATAAAGTGAAATGGTAGGTAAACCAGCTTACTTATGGTCTTTCTCGCTTTCCATGCACACATCCACTATCTGCAGGATATTGTGGTTGGCACTCAGCTCCAAGTTTCCCACGTTGATCTGAACATAGTCCTGCAAGAAATCCTCAGCAAGCTGGCGCACTTCTTTTGGCCAGGTGGCACTCCACATCAGAGTCTGTCTATCAGGCTAAGAAAATGGGAAAACGGATTTATTTAAGGTACTGGACTTCAAATGGAAAACCAAAGGAGGCTGTCCTTTTACAAGGTTCACGCACCCTTATCTGGTCAACAATTTTACGAATTTGGGGTTCAAATCCCATGTCCAACATCCTGTCCGCTTCATCTAGCACCAGGTATGTACACCGACGAAGGTTGGTCTTTCCTGCCTCAAGGAAGTCAATCAAGCGACCTGGTGTAGCAATGCAGATCTCAACACCTTCAAAACAGAATAAGGGAAAAGAGTAAGGCTCTGCATTTGAATGTCAATTGGTATTTTTAGTCAGAATGAATCACCTTCCAGAGCAAAATTGTTTAAAAAAAAAAAAGCACCACCCTCATTCGTACCCAAGATTGAGTCATTTCAGTAGAAGCCCTAGTTTCTTTTAGTATTTTTTCCCATTCTGAAATTACTGCTACAGTGCCATTAGAATAATAAATGCAGTATAGAAGCTAAAAGCTTATTGTCAGAAAACACCAGTGAAGGGCTGTCCAAAAATCAGCAATAAAATAAGCTTCTACTCAAGCCTGACCCACCTTCATCCAGAATTATGCAGTCTAGAGAGCTCTCTAGAAATCTAGAGAGTGAACTCCAGCCAAACTCCCCACTAATCAAACATGAAGTGCTTCTCTGGCTATACAGGTCAAATTACTTCCACTTCTACCTTTTTTTTTTAGAATATATAAAGCCAAAGCACAGGCTTTAATACTGAGTAATTATGCACCAACAGTGACAGACAACCATCCTGCCCGTATTGTTAGCATACAAATGGAATTCAAATATTCATAAACTAGTATCAGGTATGGCAATTTATACATTCCTTAAAAGGAGGAACTGGTTTCCATCAATTCCCAGATCTTCTTACAGGCGAGTCCTTCTGTGTCACCATAATGTCCAGTGAATAGGTAAGTTTAGGCAAGCAGCAGGGTGAAAAAAAAAGCAAAACCCCAACAACTTTCTTGATACTACACTTACAGATGCAGAGTATTCTGTGGCAACCCAGATCTTTTTTTGTCTGTTTTTTTGCCTCCCCAGAGCCGAGAAAGCTGGGCAAACTTCTAGTTTCTATAAAGCTCATGCAAGAATTCAATTTCTAACAGAGCCATTTGTCTGCCAGGGAGACTGAATAAACTACAGTCTCTGTTGTCAATGATGTACTCCTCCAAAATTAATTTACTAAATACCCCAAGTATCACAACTGAGGGAAAAAAATTCTTTTTCTATCTGTTCAACAGTCTTTGCTGCAGAAAATACTAAGCAATCATCCAAAGACAGTAACACCTGAAAGGACTGAAAGCACTGGACCTCCCCACATCCTCAAGGGTTTTCTTCATAAGCAAAATACCTATTTTACAGCACCCAAGAAAGGTGTGCAAAAACCCACCACGCTGATACTCCCAAGGTCTCTTCATGTAAACTCTGACTCTTCCATTGAAGATGCTACTTTTGAATTGGAATGCACTACCATTTTCTTGAACACAGCTACGCTGCAGTCTTCTACCATGCATGCCTTTATACCATTACTGCAGTTTTCAATAATGACTCTTGAGAACTGCAGTGGTAAGTAAAATGTTCTCATTTCTTGAATAGATCTGTATATATAAGCTTACCCTGACAGTACTTTTTACATCTTTACACGTAATTCCATTACAATTTTTTAATGTAGTGAAGATGAAAGCCATCAGCACATTCCTACATTTGAAATTACATGTAACTAGCCCCTGAAATGAAGGTTAGGTCACTTGAATACTACTGTGTTACAGCGGTTGCTGTAGAACCATGGTTCTGCATCATCCTCAACCTCAGCCCCTTACTATTTACAGAAAGGCAGTTACAGAACATTATGGAGTATGTTAAAAGAAAGAGAGCTTAGTGCTTAAGAACAATAAAAAATACCCCAAAATGCACTGTGTAAAGAAGCTTCTGTGCATTCAAAAATTAAGTTTGATTATACAAGCCTAGGCAGAAAACTAGCAATCTGGCTTAAGAAAAATCATTCCTTAAGTTTGCTGCTACTACATTTCCTCAAAATAATGTGTTCTCTTTCCAGTAAGTTCCCTTTTCCCCTTCCTAGGTCCTGATGATATTCACAAGTGGGAAGTTCAAAGAGAAAATAGAAAGGAAGTCTAATATCCAAATATGTCACTATACAACAAAGAAGAGAACTACCTCATGAACCATCATTGTAACTGGAGAAACAGACAGCCAGTCATTCATGCACACCCCCTTCCAAACAGGTTTTAAAAAGATCATGTTATTTTTACAGAGATTTTACAATACGACCTCCTCCAGAAACTACAAACACCTGTTTTAAAATTACCTCTTTCTAGATCTCTGATTTGGGGACCTTTGGGTGCTCCTCCATATATGCAGGTACTCTTCAGTCTTGAACACTTCCCATAATCATCAGCCACCTGCTGCACTTGCTGGGCCAACTCTCTAGTAGGTGCTAGAACCAGACACTGCAAAAGGAATTGATTCAGGATAGCCAAGCTGCATACATACCCATGCTCCGCATAGATACCCGTAAGCAAAGCTGGACCATCTGCTCTTTATTAGCTAAAACACTTACAAATCTTTAAACGATGTCAGCAATTGCACAGAATTTCAACTGAGTGGGATGTTCACATTGTGACAGTAAACATTTCTTTACTTACTATTCTGATAAACCAATTGAATACAGTACACATCTCATTAACAATGCCATGCCACACACAAAAAAAGGAAGAGAATCAACAAGCACTTACAATTGGGCCGTCTCCTCTCTCCAAATATGGCTGGTGGTTGATGTGAACAATTGCAGGCAACAAGTACTAAAACAGAAGAACTTTAAGTCAAGACATGGGACCTCAATATCCACCGCCAATGACCTCCTGCCATGACAACTGGCTCATGGCAAGAGCCCCTTTAGCCTAACATTCCTTCAAGAAGCCAAAACCTGATGCGAGAGACAGCAAGAAACTGCGGCTATATAAAAATCAGGATTCTGCAAATACAGATATTTGCACTTATCCAAGAGAACAGAAGATTTTCAGAGCTGCTGACCAACCGTATCGGCTTTGACATGAGCACAAAATATAGTTGCTCAGCAACTCTGACAGAAAGGCTCATTTAAACATCTAAGTTAGTAGAACTGAGCAATCTTGGCCCTAACCAGTACTTTTCATAAAATTACTTTTTAACCACTGCAGATAAAATTAATGTGTACCTTGAAGACTCAACCATTTTTTATTTTAACTTGCACAGTTAATAAAATATGCTAAAATGCACATAGTTTTTTAAACTGTAATGTAAGCATAAACCAAAGAGAAGTGACTAAGCATCCAAAAATAAAGACACACACAAAACAACTGCCTTTAAATGATAGGCTAGTTGAATTGAAATTTACTTGCCTGTAAGGCAATAAAGCAAGCTTTAAAAACATGTAATCATTGCACTTTATGCTTGTAGTACGGACAAGCCCAAAACCTACTAACAAGTAGCCAAGGGTAACTTCTGCAAAGCAGCTAGGAAAACTAAGTAACAGGGAAGAACACATACTGCTAGTGTCTTTCCAGAGCCAGTCTGCGCAATGCCCACCATATCACGACCACTGAGGGCTAGCGGAAAGCCTTGGCACTGAATTGGAGTGGGTTCTGTGAAGTTCTGGTCCATCAAGGCATCCATTACATACTCTAAAATTTAATTTGTACAAAAAAGAAAAAAAATCTTAAATGATGACAGGCTTTAGAAGACCCTTTAGAAAACAGAACAGGCCTAAACAGCATTTGTTTTTGAGTAATCCTCATTATCTTAAAGAATAGCAAAGTACTTACGCGGAAAGCTACACTGGTGGAAGGCAAACACAGGCTTGGGGCAGCCCTCCATCCCTCTAATTGTTATCTCTTTCTTTCTTCGCAATTCTTCAACTTCATACTATTTATGTGGGGAATAAAAGCAAGGACAAATGCTGAACATCAGCAGGGACAAGAACTTAAAAGTGCTTTTTTCTCACTATTAACTCTGGCTAAAGCTCAGAGAAGTGAATTGAAACAGAGATCTAAAAAGGACACCTTTTCCAAAGATTTTCTTTTAAGATTGAGCTATCACATAGCTTCTCCAATATTCAGAGGTATGGGCTCTCTATGTAGCCTAGAAGGACTCTCTTTTCTTCCAACCTTCTCTTTTTAATGAGAAGTGTATTAATATAGTATTTTTAAGAATGATACTCTTTTTTCCAGAGGTCAGAAATGACCAACAGCTTCAAAAGTGATTAGAAACAGATAATCAGATAAGAAATATGCTAAGAATGAAACAAGTAAGTAGGCCCTAATATAGTACAAACAAGGAGAAGGCGGGCCTGTCCCTCTCCTCCAATTAATACGTTCCAGAGGCAGTTAACTACAGAGCTCCTGCTGGACAACTTGCAACTCACAAACGTTGCTTGGAATCTTTTTGGAACCAGCACTTCCGTTCTGCACGGAAGAAGCCCAGGCAACGTCCTAACGATACCCTAAGACTTCCCAAGTTTTTTTAATAATGGAACTTCTTAATATATTTCTGAAACATATATCCACATAAGCATAATTTTAGGATTAGAAATAGTATTTTATCTTTTTTTAGGTTATCTTTTAAGTCCAGCTGCACTTCACAATGTGGTTCCACAATTCATGACCTTATTCTAATGCTCATTAAAAAAAAAATTTAAAAAATCAATAGAAAGATACACACGATACCAAAACATATACTTTATCCAAAGCAATAAATTTACTATTTGTGAGAATCTCTTCAGCTTGAATGAAAAGGTAAAAAAAGAAAACAGCTTCTGGGAAAAACATGAAAATCCTTTTAGTTGGCTAAGACAAAGACAACTAGAGCAGCTAATGCTAACTGTGGTGCAGTAGTTCCAAGTTGTTCTGTCTTTAAAAAGCCAATGCCTCCTTCAGTTCCTTCATGCCATATAAATATCTCATTAATATTTCACAATGATCTCTAAATCTATGTAACTGGATAAGAACATTTTGCTTGTTTCCTTGTGTAAAGAATGAAATCTCTTAGTTTCTAAATATAAAAAGACATTAAATAGTGAAAAGAAGACTCTAGACAAGCTGTGTAGGAAGGGGCGATTACTATATGTACAGAGTAAACACAAAGTACTGCATCTGGTTTTGACCCCCGCCCCCATGTAAGAAGGGCATATCCAATTATGGGGGGCAAGCAAGAGGGTGGAGTGCAGTCTATATGAAGAAAGACTGGAAGGGCTAATTTGTCCAGCTTGGGAAAGAGAGGACTAAACAGGGGAATTTAACTGCTACTTTCAACTACCCCAATGGGTCTCTACAGAGAAGATGTTGCAAATATAATTATTAGGGGGGAAAAATACCATGAGAAGCATTAAACTCTGGGACAGCCACCCAGAGAGGATATAAACTCTACCCATCCCTGGGGATATTCACATTTAACAGGACAAGGTGCTAAGTAACCTGCTCTAGTTCTGTAGTTAGCCCCGCTCTGAGCAGAGGATTAGACTAGAGGTATCCCATAGCCTCTTTCAGCTTGAATTATTATTAAGATAAAATGCTACTTTCAAACTTTTCTCATGCATTTCTGCCACTCTCAGTTCATTATTTTAAGTTCTTTCAGGGCCTCCCCAGGAGTGCAACTTTCAAGTTTTCTAAGTCTTATCTACCCTCTTGAATAGCTAGAACAGACAAGCATTATGATGATGAATTACAAATGGCCAAATACCTCGTATAAAAACAGCTGAGAAGCATCACCTTTGCTAACGTTAAATAGTGAAGCCAACTAGAGCCAGCATCCTGCACAGTACACAGGTACCAAACAAGCTCAATGAAAAAGCAGTTCTATTACACACTGTCCCAGACTTCCTAGGACAAGTTTTTCCACTTATGACATTTTCTGTTGTAGGCAAAATGGGACAGAATCTGAAAACTTACTGGAGTAAGCCTGGCCACTTCCGGATGTTCCACGTAAAAATTCTTCTCAAACTTGGGCAGTTCATTTAAATCCCATTTTTTCTTACGTAAACGTTCCCCTGGATTACCAAATTTCTTTGGGGGAAGAGGACCTCCACGACTTGCTCCAAACCTGTGAATGTCGATGTCCGTTATAAAATAAGCAAACAAAACCAGGAGTATTAAATTACTCTGGAATTCACAGGTTTCTTAAGCATTTTCCACTCTCTTTTCCCCAAACTGACATGAGCACAACGTTCTAGCAAAAGTCACCCCCCTCCAAACACTATGATGGCATACGTCTTCTTGAAATAACATAAACCTGCTTTAAAGTCAGTTCTAAACCCAAAATCATCTTAAAGTTTCCTTCCAGTACAGCCATTTTGTAAGTCACTGCCTTAAAACTCCTGTCTCTCTAGGTTTCTACCCCAGGGTTCCCTCCCTCGGGACTACACTGTGGGTACAGCTACAGCACTTACCTTTTCTTGAAACTGACAGTACACTTAAAACATGGAAAAGGTATGAGAAAAATCTGTAATTGCAAGTTCCTTTTATCTCTCTCAAGATTAATTTTACACAAAAATAGCTACTTCAGTCCTCCCCTCTATGTCTTCTTTCTTATCAATGAGCATGCCTCAACTGAAAGCCAAAACAGTGAAGAACAGAAAGTAAACAAGTCCAGCCAAGCCTGCAAATCCATCTGTAATTCTGGAACCAAAGCAATGAAATTTAAAAAATAAAAATTAAAAAATCTTTTAAAACAAGAGTCTAACAGGAAAAATACTCAAAAAAGTACCTGGGAAAAACCATATCCTCTTTTAAATATTATTGATGAAGACTCAAGAGGGTAAGAAGCTAATGTTTACTAAAGATTTCCTAACTAGCAGAACTCAGAAGTTACTGCTCTTTTTCTCTCTCCTAGTTTTCTTCATCCAGCTAATTAAATACACTTCAGAAGGTTAAGAGCCAACTGTAATGACTTGTTAACGCATTAGACGAAGCATGAGCTTCTGGCAATAATCTGTAAGAAAACTGAAAACCGAGTGGCGTAAAATTATTATTTACTGTAAATATTATAAATTCTGTATTTTAAAATTCACAAAATAAGTATAGCGCTTTCATTAGATTCATACAAACACAGCAGAAGATGCTTTACCAAATGCTATCAGACCAAATTTTGTCCTAATTCAGATTTTGATTAATAAAGCTACAGCTTCCTGCAAAACATCATTTCATCAGAAATGCCCATTTAAAACAAAACTTTTGTTTAGATGGCAAATCTAAAAATGTCTGCACCTTACCCTGGCAGTCCACTAGTAAATAAAAAACTTAATGAAACAAACCAAAAGCAACAAAAATCTCAAAACAATCTTCTAACAGTAACTTGGGGAAGGGGGGTGGGAGCGGGTGCTAAAAAATATAGTTCTGAAATAAATTTTTGAATTACTGCAAGACTATCTGTTCAGACATTAACTACATTTTTTTCTTTAAATTGCTTCCCAGTGGAAACTACAAATTACAGTGATTTAGACACCAAAAAAAACCAGAACTCAAATCAACATGTTAACAAGAAGAAAGGGTTACATTGTTGGAAAAGCTAAGCATGGCAGATATAATTTATCTTAAAACCTGCTAAGTAAGTTTGAAAACCTTTGCTTTGTTGCAACTGTTTCATTAAGTCTCTTCCCTCTCCTATAAATATCCCTTATCTTCTCATCAGTATGTCTATCAGATCCCTAGAGGCCTGCAATAATCAGCAGATTTTGTCATATGAAAAGACTGTGTAACACAAGTTCAAAAATTCATTTAACCATGACATTTTCTTTCAGGATAAAGTAAAAAAAAAATAGTTTAAATTTTCATTCACAAGGACATTCACCTTTACTGAAGATGTTTACTACTTATGATACTAACCTGAGGTCAAAATGACAACTATTTCTGTATCCAAGTAGTTCTAACAAAACCCATAACCTCACTGAAGTCAACTGGAGTTTCAAAGTATCAGTGGGTCTCCTTATGAAAGGAAACATATGGAAGAAGCAATTGCAAGACTGGACACTGAAACCGCTGGGTACTGCAGGGATTTGCTCCACAGCTACTCAGACGGAAGAACTGATGTATTCTACATAGAAATCACATAGTTTCAGTTCTCTGTTCCTACAGACAACATGTCTGTATGGTGACCTGAAAGAAGAGAGCCCTGCAGCAGTTCCTCAGCGCTGCCTCTGCTGAAGTTTATCCACTACACAGGCAGTAACTGACACTGTACATTCCAATTAGAAGTAAAACAAGATTCCAACTTCAGTTAAAGTGATTTAAATCTAAGATCATTCCACTGATTTGCCAACAGTTCTCTTTCAGAGTCAATTCAGGCTGACTCAAAATATTCTTCTGTAATATTACTGGTGTTACATTCCAGAGCAAAACAGTACAACTTTCCATTCTAAGAAGTCACCTACAACTAGGTCCTGGCAGAAGGAAATCCTGAAAGCCTGTATTTAGTTAGCCCATGAAAGAACCAGCACTGAGAAGGTTATACTTCCAAATGGTGCTTAACCAGCATGCTGAGTGGCCCAAAATTTTATAGAGTTCATGAAGTATGATGGTGGTTAATGGGTACAAATATTTTCACACTTTAAATAGACATATATAACAAACTGAATCCCAATGCATTAAAGCTTCCAGGATAATATGCCAAAAAAACGTTTTCCATGCAAACGTCCAAAAACTTCACAAAGAAGCAGGTAGGCATTCCTTTTACTTATGCAAAAACCCTGATGCAAAAGAGAATCATCTGCCTGTAATCAAAGTCTTTACACAAAATAAGATTACACAAATTTTAAGGCATGCCAAGTGTTGTGACAATGCTTTGGCTAGTGTTCTTTTAAGTAACTGTATATAAACCTGCATACTCAAACTCACTCAAACTCCAGAAACAGCTGGGGTCTGAACCATCTCTGACTTGCCAAAGCATTTACTCCAATGTCCTTGTGTTAAACTGAGCTGGAAATCTCACAGTGGAAAAACACCAGAACACTTCTTTCTATGAAAAAAATGAAAGTATCTTTCAGAGTGTAAAATGTGGGTGTAAGATAAAACAAGGATGCAACTATCTCTCTCCACAGACAACGAGAAACTAAATGTTAAAACGTATTGCAACATATTATGAAAATAATACCGAATCTCCCGGTAGGGAAGGAAAACAAAAAGGAAAGGAAGGGGGAAAACAACAAAAAACAAACCACCACAAACAAAAAGAGAGACATTAACTGAGACCTAGTCTGCCATATTAAGAATAACAGAACCCACATGATGTATTTATTGTTAATTCTTGATAATGGAGGCCTAACTACTTGTGATCTAAAGGGCAGAAAATGCTGCTTTCCTAAACGAATTCTAACTTTCTCTTTAAAAAGGCCTGGAATGAACACCTTACTACTTTTAACCCTTAAAATCCTCGTCTCCAAGTAGTTTTGCATTGTAATGGCACTGTATTTATTGCTGCCGTCCTCATAAGGAAAAAAAAAAAAAAATCTGCAAAAGCCTTTTCCAAGCCAAGCTTCCTTTAAATAGCAGATTCAAGAGTATCAAGCACTGGGCCTCTGCAGTGCCACACAGACAACTCCTGTCTGACTGCTCCATAAGCTTGGTCACGTTCGTTAAGCGTGGTCCAGGGCCGTGTTTACCGAGCTCACCCTGCCGCGTACTCAAGTCTCCTGCATGGCAGCAGTTTTCAGTCTCATTTCCTCTCACAATAAGCCTGGGCGCGCAACTGAGAAAGATCTTTCACGAACTGCCACATTTCTGGTAAGTCCAGCAGGAGCAATGACAACCAGAAGGGCAGACAGTCCAACCGGCCCTGCCAGGGCCACCAAGGCCTTTCTGTCTTGCGGGGGGGCCGGGGGAGGCGGAAGTACAGGGCTGGCAGAAAACAAATTGGGGGGATGGGGGGAGAAAAATGCAGGCCTTAAAACTGCAAGCAAGGCACACACGGTTACAGACCAACAGAAAAGCTGAATAAAAAAACTTCAACCCACCACCCTGCCTTGCTGCCAGAACTACACTAATAAAGTCCCCAGCTCCCCCCCCCCCCCCAATACTAGAAATTTTTGGGGAAAAGCTCCCCCAATACCGCAGACTGAAAGCGCCCCCTCGCCCCCCCGACTCCCTCCTACCAGGCCCCCAACGCGGGGCAGACGGCTCCATCCACAGCCTCCATGCCGTGCGACCGCGCCGCGCCGCCCTACCCGCCATTGCCCCCGCCCGGCCCGGCTCGCCCCCCCCCCCTTACCCGCCGCGGTCTCGATCGCGGCCCCGGTCCCCGAAGCCCCTCATCGCACCCGGAGGGGTGGGAGAAAGGCAGCGGAACGCCGGCCGTGGGGACGGCGAGGGACTGGGGGTACGGGGAGACGGTCCAGCCAGGGGCGGCTGTGTCTCGGAGGAATCGCTTTGCGCCACCTCGCTTCTTTGGTGGGATACAAAAGGAGAAGAGGTGGTCAGTGGGTCAGAGACCCGCTGGACGTCGGCGGAGGGAACGGCGGGGCTCTCGGTCGGCTCCAGGGCCCGTGAAGTGTGGAGACACCAGCGTCTTCTTCCTCCGGGCTCCCGGCACAAAATGGCTGCCGCCGCCCCAACCCGCTTCAGTTACGTTACGGGCGCCCGGCACTGCGCAAACTGCGGCCCTCGAAAATAGCTACGCCTATTCCCGGAAGCCAACTACGCCCTAAGAACGCTTGGCGAAACAGTGCTCCGCGGGCAGGAAGGGTACGAAAGGTGCGTAGCGTCCTTCGATGAGGCAGGCCCCCGCGAGAGGACGGGAGGGAGCAGAGTAACGCTCCCCTTATTCCTCAAAGTCTGCTACGCAAGGAGTCAGCCCCGTAACCCCTTCTAGACGGTAGGGAAAACGTAGGCCGAGGCGTACGTTACGTAAGTACACGGCGTACGCGAATTGCGTAACTCAGGCTGGCGTAGGACAGGAGGAGCCCGTGTCTCTTGCGTAAAATTCTTCCGCGGCGTGTGCTGGCAGGGTTGGCGGAGGTCGGAGGATTACGTTAATGTCGCAGCGCAGTTGGTTTGGAGAATACGGCCTTTCGCCTACGCGCCCGGTGGGACGGCGGAGAGTGGCATCAGGGCTGAGCAGACAATAAGGGGAGCGGGGAGCGGCGGGGCGGGAGCGGCCCCTCGGGCCTCCGTGGCAGCTCCGGCGAGGCTGCACGGGTCCGCCGGGCTTGGGGTTTCCCTCCGCTTTTTCTCTGGCAGATGACTAGGGAGGTCTCGGCGCGGCGCTGGGGCAGGAGTGACAGCAGCCATGATGTTTGCGTTCGCCGGACTGCCAGGAGACCGGGAGAAAACGGCATAACGGGCCCCGCGCGGGTCCTGCTGGCAACCCCCAGGCGCGCACACCCTCCGCAGTTGCAGGAGGTTCGTGGCAACCTCTCCTGAAAGTGACCGAACTTGCCTCTTCGCCCACTGTGGCCTTAATGCTGTGAAGAAATGAAGGACAGCAGGCGTGGCACAGACACTGTGTTTGTGGCCTGCTAGCATTTGACTCCCCAAATGAACCAGAGATGCCTAGCTAAAAGATAAAATAAGCCATGAGGCAATTAACGCAGCATAGGCCTTAAGTTCTTTTGTGCTGTGCTTATGCTTCTAGCACCTACTGACAAGTGGCCGTTCTGTGAGCCGTGTCTGATGGGTGGTCTGTGGGCCCCAGCCAAACCGGGCCCTGGCTGCTGGCAGGGCTTTCCGGGCTGTCCGATTGTCACAGATCGGTTACGTTGGCAGAAGAGAAAGTGAGTCCCCTTTACTTTCAGACCCTTGAAACAAATAAGTTAGCCTGGAACAAGACACATTGTTTACCATTACAATTTTGTTTACTGTATGTATTTACATACAGCATATGTGAGAAAGTAGAAGGCAATCTTGGTGCTTAAAATATTGGAAGAAACTTGGGCCTTTCTCAATGGGGGTGAGGGAGTCAGGTGACACTGTAAGCTCTCAGGGATGCTCGCTCACTCGGTACTTGGCCGTTAGATACAGATGCCTGGTGTGAGAAAGCTGTGCACATACAAAGAACTAGACATGACATTAAATGGCAATGGCCGATCCATTCCTGGCTTCCTCAGATCAGCCAGCCTCCCTGCCTTTGTCTCTACGCTCCCTCCATTGTGAAAAATAGTGCTTTACCTCGGGAAAAATATCAAAGATCTGTTAAGAAACCACCCGAGGAAGGCAAACTCCCTAGCTCTGTCACAAGGTAAACCCTGGCTACAGTGTCAGGCTTTTCTTGGATGAAATCCTGGTCATTGCTGGCTTTTTACTTCATGTTATCTTACATGCATTAGTTAATCTAAATGAAAAAATTCTTGTATCAGTAAGGACAAGCTCTCTAACCAGACACCAAAGTCAGACCCATTCTAATTAGCATCTTTATACAAGAAGACAAAGTAAGGCCTTCCCTTAAAGGGCCTCATATATAAATCGTTGAGTTTATTTTAAAACAAGCAATTCCATGACCATTGGAGGTAATGCAAACTGAACTGATATTTCGCTCCTAATCCCCTGTTTCTCTCTTTTATTCCTAGCTGCTTCTTTTGCCCCCCATGATGTACATCTCTGGCTAGCTTGGAGCTATGCCTGTGCTGGCCGGACAGATGGCATGCTCCCTCAGCAAGCCCAGTCATAAGTGCCTTTCCCGTGCTGTAAGTACTGGTGTCAGCCTCTCTCCCCTATCTAGCCTCTGTTTTTGTTTTCTTCTGCTTCTTAATAATAATATTTAATATTATTTAATAATTTTAATAGTCTTATATTAGGTGACTGACAAGGCAATTATATAAAGGTTTTTCTTTAGAGAACTAGATAAAAGGTTTTAAAATGTTGGATTGCACCCAGTTTTATTTCTGTCACGAAAGATGAGTGAGTTATTGAGAGCAGGGTTTGATTCAAAGCACCCAAACATAAGCAGAGTGTTGTTCTAATTAATAATTTTTATTTTTAACTTTAATAAGAACAGTTTTAAAACATTCTCTCCAAAAAGTAGAAAATGCTAAATAAAAATACAAAAATTATCTAGTCAAGATAAAAATGCCTAAAAATGTATTTTTAAAGTAAATTGTTGTCTACGGTATGTGAGAGTCCCTCAAGTTCTTGGGCTGTTGTTCCTGCCACTGCCTTTTCCATCCATTTACGTCAATCTTATAACTGAGTTTATTCCAATTCTGTTCCGTTTTGCTGTTAAATTCTACCACATAGACACCTTCTTTGAAATAAACTAAAAAAAGAGTATATTAATCCCATGTGAAAGGACAGCTTTGATTTTCACAGAATGGAGGGAAAGGATTCTTTGAACTGTTCACGAGCTTATTTCTCAAATCTTTGTCTGCTGAAAGTTCAGTTGGAAAATAAAGACTCTAAATGAACTGATTTCTGTTAAGATCAATAAAACTGTACTGTACAGAGTTCATCCCAATGTTCTCCCAAAATACCTTAAATGGTTCCCAAAGGGTGGAAATGCAGCTAGGCAGTCAGTGACCTTGCACAAATCTGCGTCCTGATTGCCCAGGTGGTTTTCAGCTGTATGTCAGTTTTCTGCCTATTCTTTGGCATCCCCAATCCCTCCAGCAGTTATTGCAAATGTGGCTTCATTTTCAGGCATCTCAGGACTGGGAAAAAAAAAAGAAACAAGAAACTTGTGGGTTTCCCTATGTTAAATGCAGTTGTGAAACAGTCCCCAAAATGTTGTAAGTCTAAGCAACCTGGACTACTTCAGCATCTTTATACCTGTGTGCAAACTGTAGAACGTGATCAGTATTGTTAAGATCAGAAAAAGTGAAATCTGCCTCTTAGAAGATGACAAACACAAGGGAGAGAAATGGAGAAGGTGCAGGAGAAGGGGAGACTCTTTACAAATTCTCATTTCAGCGTCTTGGTTCCTGACCAGAAACACTGGTCTCTCAGTGTACTTCCACTAGTACCATTTTTAACAATTTGTGTCTGCCACAGTTTATCAGGCAAAGTGATACTAATCATCTCATCAAAACTTAGTCATTTAACAGCTGTGGAATTCCTGCCAAGGGACCACCAGTCTTACCAAACTGATGGTTGTCTTTGAGAGATCATCATCTAGTAGGATTTATGATGAAAGATTATGTAATTTAATGTATGCAACATGCAAGACAACTTTAAATCTGTGAATTAGTTTGTCCTTTCAGATTTTCTTTCAACTTACAATCCAGAAACGCAGATGGTTTGAAATCACGAATTGCTGGTCAAGCTGTTTAAGTTTCAGTACCATGAACTTTGTCACCTTCTGGTGGCTCATAACACAGCTTCCTTCACGTGAAGGAAAAGTGATTTACCTGTCATATATCTTTGCAATACGCAGCTCCCCTCTCCCTTTCCTCAAACTAATCCTGGTAGTCGAAGCATGAGCAAGGATGTGGCCCCCAATGGGCTTTTTTGGGTCCGCCTGAAAGCTAAATTAGCAAGAAAATTGTGATGATTCACTAGGCAAATTCCATAGGTTAATACTGTGATTAACTGTGAGACGAGGCATACTGAAGTCAGTAATGAATAATAAATAGGTAAATATGTCAAAAAAGGACTTAAATGGTAGCATAACTTTCATCTCGTTAAATTCAAGAGGCTCAAGAAATACACACCTTAAACTTCATATATAAGCTGCTCCAAAAGAAAATGGGGTGCTTTTTCAATACTTTTTATGGCTTGTTCTCTTCATTCAAGTCACACTGAAAGAAGCCATCATGCCAGGTGGCAGATAAACATAAAAAAACTCATTACAAAAACTGAGAGAAGCCTATAGGTATCATCCATGAGAGACCACTGACCAGTATGAACCTTCATCTCGGTGCCTTTTGCTCCATACAATCTCAGTTCTCATCTCTGTTAAATATGTAACACAAAAGAGAAGAGATTTTTTTTTTAAAGAGAAAAAAAGTATCTTACGTCATCGTTGCTCCTGGATCAGCAGTCATCTGGTTGGTCACAAACACGGCCACATTATATTCTGCAATAGAAAACAATACAAAGAAGGTAGACTATGTCCAATTAGAATTCCAAAATATTCTCCCATCTATGGTAAAAGCCAGGCTCCTGCTGAAGCACTTCAAATTTTAAATGAAAGAGAAACAAATACTCTTTATGTCTGATGGCTGGAGTTAGTCATGAGACAGCCTAAATTTGCTCCTGTGTGACTTAGCTGTAATACACTGAAAATGAGTACTTTTCAGAATTCCACTGAACAAGTCTTTCTCAGTTCCCATCTCCTCTGTTGGCTCCCTGCCCTCAGCCCCCTCTCCCTCCCTTGGCCTGTTTGCCTCCTTTTTTTTTTAAAATTCACTGCATGAAAAAAACATTTACTCATTCCTCGTCAATATTTCTGACACATTCCAAAGGGGAGGAACCCTATTCATCCCTGTCATCATCTCTCAGAGGTTTGCAAAGTACTGTGAATGTGGCAATGGGCACAGCTCTTTTATCTCTCTGTGCCTTCAACCTTTTTTCTATTCTTCTTGTTTCTTGTGTATTTAGACTGTTGTAATTTGGGGAAGACAATTTCTCTTATTGGATGTTTGTCCAGTTTTACAACCTTCTCTCTTGTTTAGGACTTCTCTTAGCAGTAGTTCTAGGAAAACTAAATGTTGAATAGTTCTAAAGATTCCTTAATCTGTCATCTTGAAACAATATATTATCAGTTTGATCTTTTTGGTAACTGACAGAGGTGTGAAGTGAGGAAAGATTCCTGGGCCAATGCCTGATGGATAATATACTTGGACTATTAGGTGGTTGTGCTATCAACAGCTATGGTTTCAGTAACTCCAGTCCATGTTTTCCAAATGTAGGAATGTTTCCCTTACCTTCTGATATTTTTTGGAGCCTTGACAGCATCTGAGCCAGTTTCTGTTGTCGTTCAGCCAACTCTCCACGACCACTGAAATCCACACGGAAAAGTGCCATTATGGAGTCAATGATCTGCATTGTAATTATGCTAGATAAGTAAATATAGTGAAAGAAAATAGGAAAACTTATTCTGAAAGCAGTAAGCATGCAAAAAAGTACCAACAGCTTGAAGATACCAGCTTCCTCATGGAACTTGGCTGCTACATAGTCAAGCAATTCCATCTGATGTTCACCTGATGGGAAGTACAGTTGCCAAGTGAAATTAGGACCAGAAAGAGCTCTGAGGGAACAAAAGCCTGAATTTTAAAATTCCTCTTCAAATGTCTCACTGTTTATATTTTCACTGCCAGCAGTTTTAAATCCAGTGCCCAATAACAAGCTACCTGTACAATAAATACCCAGCAGTGCCTGTGCTTCTGCAGATTGCAGTTCTCACTTGCCCAGCTAACCAAACTTCTTTGTGGAAAGCTTCACAACAAAACTATGCATGAAGACAACATTTTTGCTGTGTTAAAAACTAAAACGCAATATAAACATCTGAATTTAATGTTGAATTAAATGACACGCAGAAATTGTATTAATCATATTACTCATTTTCATATTGTATTCCCAAAGTAAAAGTCTCATTTAAAACTTCCTTGAAGTTTTAATCCAGTCTCCCGTGACAGAGTGTGTTGGGAGCTGTCCCTATAAAGTTCCATTCACAAGATCATAGAGAATTTCTCAACAGCATTTATAGAATTAGCTTGCATTCAAGCAGTTCAGGTGCTTCTCTTACTAAGATGCTATGCTGACACTCATGTATGATACAGAGTTCACTTAATGCTGTGGCAAACTGCAAAACTGTATTGTTTATGTAGTGCATAAATACTGAGCTGGAATACTTACACTGAGCACATCTCATTGTACAACATTAGAAACAGAAAATGGAAGCAAGCTTACAACTTCTTTTGTCAGCAGTAAAATATTCTTAATGATCCTCAGTGGGCGATCACAGTTAATAAACTGAGAATTATTAAAACAGGAACCTTGGAGAAAAAACAGCTATCATGCCAGCTGCAGTAATGGTCTTACTAGTATATGCACGTGCGTACAGCACATTGTCAAGTACTGCGTCATGGTCAACATTGAAGCGATCAGCAATGTCACGAAGGCGGTCTGGTCGGCTGACATTAATCCAAGTTAAGGATTTCTCTTTATACAAGCCATGCTCTGAAAATAAAACTTCATTCCAAAATAGAACTATGGGGGGAAAAAAAGAAGGATATTTACTTTGATCCTAGAGAAGACTGACTTTTTCTCTTCACACTGTCCCACAGACCCTAAAAATACTTTCAGGCTCACAATGATAATTGTCTTGTATTTAGGGTTTCAGGTGGGGGCGGGGGTTGACATGGATAACTGTGTTCTAGAAATTTAGCCATGAGCAAAACCTATTTATACACAGTCTACCACAGTTACAAAGTGTTAAAAATAGTGCTTAGTATTTAGATTAATTTCTCTTGGAATAAAGAGGAAAGCTTCTATCACCTGTAGGAGGCATATTAGATCTCAAAATAAAACCCCAGTTAAAATAGAATCTGTATACTTACTTTAATTTTTCCAGGTTGGATTCCACCAAACGACAGAGAAAAAAGTCACTGTCTTGTGAGCCACTACACACTGTGCTCTCCAGGCTTTCCGAGTCAGTTATAATGTTATACATGTACGGAGCAATCTGGAGCCTCCTACTTGCTTAGAACAAAAGTAACTGGTTTTCCAGTTCACCATACCTGTAGCTTTTAACAGTCCAAAAGATACAATGTATTTTCAGTGTCAATGAAGATAATCTTTCCACCTGTGTAGCCATTTGGTCCTGGAAGCTGAGCTGTCACTACAGTGAATCATAGATCAAAATGAAACAGTGGGGAAAAGTATTTTCTTACTCTCTATATTATTAATTTTTAATAAAATACAACTGCTTATCCATATCACAAAGAACTGCCAGTTTTAATCAATGTGGAAATCAAGAGTATCTCAAGTCTTACTGCAATCTTGAGATGAAACTCAAGCCATTCTTCTCAACTGGAGATCAGATGTGATTTAATTAATGGGATCAAAATTGTGTTTTACTCAATGCCATCACTAAATCTGTATATTTTATATTGAAAATAGGTAAGAATATTATGAATAAGTTCTTATGCACAAATCTCTTAATCCTCTGCCAAAATTAATGGTATTGATTTAGTAGATTTCCAGCTGTAACTTGTATGATCAAAAATTCCTTGGCTATAAATTTTTCCTGATATGTGAATAGTTACTGATTATGGGTTTATTCTCTTCGGAGTAAATAAGCTAAAACACTCAATTCAGTCGTAATCATTCATGCAAAAGGGTATGACTCTGCTGGCCATTAAACTGTGTGAAACAGAAGAGGCCTTATTTTTCCAGAAGTTGCCATAATTTCCTTTATAATATAGTGTTCATTCAAGGGAATGTTTGCTTACCTGGTGTCTGGTAACTATATTCCAGTAGCATTAGTAGTTACATTAGTTATTATTTACCTCTATTTACACACTGAGAGATATTGCCAGGAAACTGGAGTCCTGCTGTATTTGACACTGCCCAAATACGGTGACTGCCAAACTCTTTGTTTATCCAGTTTCTGTCAGCCAGTAGTATCCTTTCAGTGCCCTTTCAGAATGTCATATTCAGCAAAACCTCTTGAAACCAGGAAGTTCAAAGAGTTGCTGAGAAAGAACCTTGCCTTTGCTCTTTTCTGAGCAATGCCCCTGTCTACCAGTAACCTGTATTTGTGCTCTACTTTTCCAGATGGTGTGTTTCACTGGCTTCTCTAAGACAATTATCTTCTTTCTCCTTACTGCAAAACTTACACTGATTTGAGCTGTATTAAAAAGTAATCATTTATATAAGTTCTCTAATCAAACACAGTTAATGGAGGTAAGTCACCAAGATCTGTTTCACCATATTTCTTAGAGATAAAAGATTCTGACTTGTGTCTATGTGTTTAATTCTGATATAGTTGTAAAGAATAGATTCACTGAGAAGAAACAACTCTCTTTTAAGGTATTACACCTACCACAAAGGGTGTGAGAGAGCTGAGTTTTGCCTGTCCGGAACTCTGTTAAATAAAGAAAAAGGAAAAAGAAAAAGGTCAGAGTTTCTTTTTCTGAGTTTGCCAGATTCAGGAGTTACTGCAGTTAGAAACACTCTTACTTACAAAATTCACGTCTATCTCTACCTTTTCAAATCATTTAACCCCAATTTATAAATCCTATTCTGTGCAGTAGAAACATGTTATATTAAAAGCAAACTCTGAAATGCTTTAATTTGACCATGCTTGACTGCTACAGACATTTATTCTTTTCTGTGTAGAAGTTAAAACCACATGGCACCTATGGAAAAGTGTTAACTGAGGGAGGAGGGGAAAGAAATGGTTGATTCCACTGACCTGGCCCAGTTTAATTTTCAGTAAAATGATCAAGGAGGAGCTTATGATTTATTAAACTCATTATATCAAATCATGTTAGTCTCCAGTTTATCTTTTCTAAAGGGAATAATACTGTGTTTTATGAACTCTTAATTGTTGATTAAGTGCTAACCACTAACTGATCAAATTTACTATAATAGTAGCTTAATTGTAATTTCAAACTCTTATCTGAAATGTAGAGTATCCTAATTGTGCATAAATAAAACATATTTTGTGTCAGTTTTGTTTCTAGAAAGGAACACAGATTGCATCAGGGAAATCCTTCCTATATGACATGCTACTAATAGTATTAATAACGCTACATTGTGCTGAATCAGCATGCTCCAAGTCTAATGATTACTCAGCTCAAACTTAGTCTGCAAGCAAATGAAGAGTAAAAATGGAAAAACGCTGAAAGAAGTGGATTCTTTCTTCTTACACTCTTGCATTTTTTTTTTACTTTATTACTACAATGTGAAAAGTTTGATAGAAGTAATCCAGCTTGATTTAAAATCTAAACAAAGTTGCAATTCTTTGTGGTTTCTCAGTAATACTCAGTTAATGTGGTTTTCTCACCTCCAAAGGCTTCAGTGATTGCCATGCTTTCAATCCCACCACCCAGAAGTTTACTGGAGAAAGGGATGGGATTATGGTATAGTTAAACCCACAAAATCACAAGAAGAAAGTAAAAAAGAGAAAATTTTACTACTTTAAGTAAAATTATTTCTGCTCTAAAGCCCCTCACTCAGTGCAATTAAGTGCAGGGCACTAAATGATCACAGATTCATAAAACAATTCTGCCTTAAACTCCCTTGCTGTGTGCAAGAGAAAGATCTATCGAAATTATTACTGGAAAGAAGAGAGAATATACCTTTGAAAAGATAACATTCCGTAAAAATATCTTAAGGGAGGTCTTGAAGACATACTTTTGACCTGAGACCTGCGGTTGTTCTGACTAGGATGCAAACACTGTTTATTTACAATGGCTGTACAAAGTCTGGTTTCGCCTCAGAAAAGGAGATGGTTTTGTTACTTGCTAATGCAGGCTTCTTTGAGCCAGCACTAGCTCCAAATGCAAAGTAGCCTACGTGTCCTAGCTGAATATTTATTTATATTTTTGTGTCTTATTAAAGACAATAAATACAATTATTGAAACAGTTTGGACTAAAGAATGATTTAAGTAGAGATAAGCTTACTCAAATTCCTGGCTGCCGGTAGTAATATGAAATACCATCTTCCGTTTTTCACTGTACTCAAAGGCAGTCAGGAAGCCTGGTTCCTAAGGAAGACCAAAGTGAACATGAGAGGTTTATTTTATCATTAACCTGCAGGTAAACTGCAATATCCCACATTCCACCCTAGCCTCATTTCCACAGGTTAGGTATGAAAAGCACCACAGCATTTCTCTGGTGGTTGTAGAGTTGTTGTGGTTTAATCCCAGCCAGTAACTAAGTACCACACAGCTGCTTACTCACTGCCCCTCCTCCAAGAGGGATGGGGAGGAGAATTGGGAAGGAATGTAAAACTCAAGGGTTGAGATATAACAGTTTAATAATTTAAATAAAATAAAAGCAATAACAATAATAACAGTAATAATAATAATAATTGTTGTTGTTATTATTGCAATTATAATGAAAAGGAGGGAGAAGGGGAGAGGAACAAAATCCAAAGGGAAGGGACAAAAGAAAACAAGTGATGCACAATGCAGTTACTTACCACATGCTGACGGATGCCCAGCCAGTCCCCCAGCAGCGATCTGCAGGCCCTGGCCAGCTCCCCCCAGTTTACACACTGAGCATGACACCCCATGCTATGGAATACCCCTTTGGGTAGTTTGGGTCAGCTGTCCTGGCTGTGTCCCCTCCCAATTTCTTGTGCCTCTCCAGCCTACTTGCTGGTAGGGCCAGAAAAACTGAAAAGTTCTTGACTTAGTATAAACAGCTAAAAACATCAGTCTGTGATCAACATCGTTCTCACACCAAATGGGAAACACAGCACTGCATCAGCTACTAAGAAGAAAATTAACTCCATCCCAGCTGAAACCAGGACAAGAGTATAAAGAGTTATCTCTTTAAAGTTATAAGCAGAGTAGTTTTCAAAATTATCTTGATGTTGTGTTGAAAAAATCTGTTAAGAGAAATGTTGCACAGCATTTTGGAGCGGCCAGCATTAAACTATCATGAAAGTGATTGGCTTACAATAAGCTTGTTTGCAGCTTCTTTAATCTTGTCCACTTTGGCCTCTGAAAGCCCTTTTACATTGCACAGTGCCCGTCTTGTGGTCATCTGGATTCCTTTGATCGTGCAGATCCCAACTGACTTCAGTTTTTTAATATCTGCTACATTCTGTGAAGAAAGTTCCCTTCTGTGAGTACTCATGACAGTTAAAGAGAAGACAAAGTAAACCTTTGAAACATACATTCATATGCATGTGCATTTTCACCAACAAAAAACAGATTTACAATAAACTCTTTGTTACGTAGTTTGTGACACCAACAACAGAAAATTCTGAGTAATATTGGTGTGAGGGATTGTGGTGCAGAGACCAGATCCTGGTGCTTTTGAGAGAAAGGTGTCTTGGGTTCAGTTGTATTTACTTGTCCCTGTTCAGTGTCAGTCTTTCTAGATCCAAGCCAGTAGTAAAGAAACAGTACAGATTATTTCAGATAGTGTGGCGTCCAGTCTAGTAAACCTTGTAGCACACAATCTGTCCTTGGTCTCTTAGCACAGATAATCTGCAAACCAGTTGAGCTGATCATGGATAATTGGGAGCTGACTTGCAAGGATCGTTGGAAGCTGGCTCTAATTGCCTTGCTTTTTCTGCATGTTCACTGTATGTTTAAAACACGTGTCCTCCAGATCTGACCAACACTTTGGGCTGGATTGACTAAATGACTAAAACTAGTAGAGTTTTTCAGAAATTGGGTACAGCATTACTTCAGTCAGCGCTCTACTGACACATTTTGTGTCCTCTCACCTCATTTAATGATTCTGACATCACTGGAAACTTAAAGGCAGGAAATAGATTACTCTCAAGAAAACGTACTGTGTGAAAGGTGTGGGATAATACTTCAATTTACCTTTTCCAGCCAAGATTTTTCTTGCAAAAAACAATTAACTAGGTGTATCATCTATTTGTCTAGAGTGTGTGGGTGCATAGGAGTTAAGAAGGGAGGGAGGTTATGCAAGAAATTAGTCATGTTCATTTGGAAGCTTATTTCTCATCCTGTGATACATTTTCTGATTATTACATTAAGAGGGATGGGTAAGGTAAAAATCAGTCACGAATAAAAATGACTCTTCCAATGAAAAGAATATCATAATCAGCAATATAAAAACGATTGAGCTGTTTTATGGTGTTTTTCTATTAAGACAACAGACTACTGCTGCAAAGGTCATTTTTCTAGACCAAAACTTTAAATGCAATACCCAGCTGCTGCACTTCTTCAGTAGCTCTCTGTCTTGCTGGTCACATGAAACTTGAAGGCTGTTGTGCATTACAAATCTGTGATAGACCTGGTTATAGAAGCTCTTGTTCTCTCCTGCACAGATACACCTTTCACTAACAGCTTATGTACTAGCCAAGGTCCCAGCACATACACCTCCTTAGAGTATAGAGTTCAAGACTGTGAAGTGTTCAGCAGTAATCCTGGCTCAACATAGTGACATGCTTAGACCTTAGACCAGCTGCTTGTCCTGATCCTCTCCCTCATGTTGCAGCCCTGTCCCAGTTGCATGCCTCCAAGGTGGAAAAGGGAGAAGACTGAGAATTTTTAATCTTTGGACTAATTGATTCACAAATCCTGTTGACAGGGTGGCTACAAAAGTAGATGTGTCAGAAGAAGGGATAGCATGCTGTACAGGCAGGAACACTCAGCAAAGGCTGTGGGGTCACAGCACCTTAATTCCTACCAAACACTTTTAAACATTAAACCACATCCTCAGTTACTAATCTGACTCTTTTTGTGGTCACACTGTCAGATCTAGTAAACACTTTACTCCAAGGAAAAAAAATTCTAAATGCACAAAAACTATTTCATTAAGCAAATTAATTTAACAGATATGGGTCATCGTATATTCACACAAAGATTTTAACTGGCACAGCTGAGAACAAAATCTTCCCCTGGGGTCTGGGCATAACTACTTGGAAGGAAGAAAAATAAAAAAGAAGAAAAGGAGCAGGAAACCCTTATGAAGCCAGAAAAACAGCCTAAGTTATTATTCTTTATTTTCAAGATCACTCATACCTTCTTATCATTTCCTGCATACCATGCCTCATTTAATATTGATAGGCTAGTACAGCTCCCTTCTAGCTCATAAGGTTGACTCTGGTAAACTTCTTACATTTTTAACACAAGAATTTGTGTATTTTTTCCTATGTTGCACCATAGTTAGAGGTCCCAACCTCATTACTCTTCCTCAGAACTCTCCTAAAAACTGTAATGAATTGCCAATAAAAAAAGTTGACAATAATTACACTGTGGACATGCTGAGCCCTGTAACTATAGTGCTGACTAATGCTGTTGCATTGTGTCTGTCCTCCTCATCTGTATCTGTCTGTAGACATTTATATTAAAGTTAAATCTTACATTACTTCAGGCAAACCCAACTTTTTATTCTGCTTCCATAACACCAAATGTAATAGGTTCTGATTCATGAGCCAGTCTCCTGGATAAACATATAATAATAGAAATTCAAATAAATAGGTGATGTTTAGGTGATAATGATGATAACTATTATAGGAATTTATATTTGATGAAGAAAACTAACCACTTATTTCTCTAGCTACTAATATTTTCCTCACTCCCACTCTACCCTTTTCACCAGCATGCTGAAAATAGTATAGCAACAGTTGTCACTGTGTAATTTCACAGACACCAAAAATGCGAGAGTAATTACAAAGATTGGCATGAACAGGAAGTAATCTATCACACAGTTTTCAAATAAATTAGCAAGTAGTTGATTTTTCAAGAGAGCTGGGTGCTAAATACTTTGAATATCTTGCCACTTTATTTAGCAATCTCACGGGAACGAGATTTTCTGAAAACATGTCTTATCACCAAAGGCAAAATTTTTCTTCACATGACTGATTTAGAATTTATTGCAAGGAGGAATTTCAGTTGTTTGTAGCAATGCGTGTATGCTAAACCTTACAATAGCTTTACATGGAAAATTCTGTGCCATAAAGTCATTGCTCATACTTACGATTCCATGCCTCTGTAGCAGGTCAATATCCTGGAAAAAGGATTCCTAAAAAAAAGCAGAAAAAAAATTAAAATAATTTTGCTTTTTCTTTTAATTACATTCCTCTCACTGTGTCTGTTTCAAATTTGTAAACATTTAAATGATTTTCCCTAATAATACATAAATTGTTGGACTACCCACATAAGCAAAGCCATCATGAGTCAACAAGGCCTACACATTTCCTATCACCGTCACCATAAAGTGTATCTTCAAAGGCAAGCAATCCACTGCTGTGCTAATAAAACTTGTGTTATGATCATCATCATCTTGATTTTTTCCGCATAGTTCCTCAGTCTTTTAAGGCTGATGACCATTCCTTGGAAGCATAAAATTAACTGATAGCCCCCTGGCATTTAATACAGAAGTGTAAAATAGAAATAGTGATAATCCCATTAAAAACTGTGCATAGAGAGTACTGAAGAGCAAGCTGTTCAGGGACTAGAAGAATGAGGTTTTCTTGGTACTAGACTGGAAGAAAAATTTAAATGGATTAGACTCCCTGATGGTCTTTGGGAACTCCTGCGTCTCTGTGGATTGCAGAACACTATCAAAATACCTTCAAACAACATTTGCTGAACCTATTTTTCAGTCAACCATAAATTTACCTCATCATCCTGGTATCCTGGTTCTTCTTGGACTACTTGATCCTCCATGGCCTTCATCGTGAAAGAGCAGGCAGTAAAGTGTGGATCACTAGTGGGAAATGCAAACAAAGGTAGTATTGGGGTGGCAATAAATGAGTCAATTATTGTAAAATTACTTTTAAGAAGTCCTTGAACTATAGAACCTTCTCAGCATGCCATCACATAGGTTTAAACTTGGATTCTGCTTCCAACTCTTTGTTACCTTACCTACCAGACCAAAAGGAGAACATCTACTGCATTACTTTCAGATGAACCAGTTTGGCTAGAAAAGGTTTAACAGGCAGGCATTAGAGAAAAGAAATCTCATTCCCTTGTGAGAATCTTGGGTCAGATATGAGTTTAGAGGTGGGAACATTTTAAATGATTAGATTTATTCTGGTAGAAAAGTTAAAGGCAGTCTGTATTTTTATATCAGAAGTCAGCATAGCTGCAGGGAGAACAGGTAACGGAAAGGCTATGCAACATCTCAGCCTCCCCACCTTTATGTGACAGAAAGCCCACAACACAGTGCTATTGAAAAAGCTACAACTCCTTAGTCATGTATCTTGAGAGTAAACTATAAAGCTGTATTTGTTTTCAAGTTCTTGCTGGGGTTCAGAATACCTAAAAAATGCTGAAGACATGCAAGTAACACCTGTAAGAAGTAAGCTTGCATGAAGAGAATAAAAAAAGGTATAAAAATATGAAGCTTTTATTATGCAAAACCATATACAGAGATCTTATCTCATGTTTTTTTCATGGTTAACTTGCCATGCCTATACTCCACTACAGCTTCACTGCCCTCTTTATGTGGCTTCCTATAAGCAAGGCCTAGAACCAGAATAGGCACTTACTGATAGCATGATTAAATAAAAAGCAAAATATGACCTCCTTACATTTTATGAATACAAGAAAAATGAATACAAAGCAGCTCCTTAGAAATATGATCTTATAACTGTCTGTTTAATTTTTGTGGTTTTGTAAATGGATAAGTTGCTTCTGAAAGCTTGCTTTCACTCTTCTAGCTACGGCTGATCAAAAGTTTTGTGACCTGCCTCATCCAGATGTGCATATATGTTTGCTTGCTAATCCTTACTAATAAAATCCATAAAAGGTAAGACAGGTTTATTATGAAACTACAGAACAGGCTACATCTAACAAAAGATGGGATGATTTAGACTAAATATCTGCAAATAACTTTTCAGCTTCTGAATGGATACTTAGAGTCTGCCTAATTTGCTTACAAGAATCTTGTGTATACAGAGGCTGGAAGAAGTGAGAAAGAAAATACTATAATTTTAGAATGGCTGGGGTTTTATTAATGAAAAGACAATGGAGTTACTTCTGTTAGTATTTAATGGAAATATGCCTATAAAATCAGTTGTTTCTGATAGTGTCAGGATACCTCTATTTCAGAACCCTGACAATTATGGAATGAGAAATCATCCCTCACATCATGCCTAACATCAAACAGAAAAATAATTACAGTAAAACACTAATTAATAAATATTTTAAGATATTTTTTACAAAATCAGCTTCAAATACTGAGGGAAGAAAACCAAGTAATGCAAAAGGCATTACAACTGTATTACAATCCCATTCTCCATTAAAAATATCCTCCTGAAATGCACATAATCCTGCACTCCAAGCACAGCTGAACAGGTCACGGGATTGTTCTCCTACTCCCCATCCTTAGGCAATTGGCATCTCACAGCCGAAAAACCGGGCAGACCCAGATTGCCGACTACAAGGGAAAATGAGGAAGTTATACCACACTCTACTAAAAGCTTTAGGTATGAACATAATCCTCCTGTTTAGTGGAGGGTCCTCCTGTCACTGCTGTGTTGGCACACCAAAGACCCAGAGGATCTCAGCTGCCACCACCTGCAATGAAGCAGATAAAAAGGCGAAAGTCTGAGACATTACAGCAAATCCATCAATAAACAAGGACCTTTGCGAGGGAACACAAAACACTTCTGTGCCACCTCAGGTGCCCCTGACCCTCCTGTCGCTGCCCTGGGAGCTATTACTGAGGATATGTGAGGAAGATCTGCATGCCTCACTTCTTTCACCAGGTACACACTGCCGATGTGACAGGGAGCAGGCCCCAGCGCGCCTGGCCCCAGCACCTAAGCCTTAGGTTTAATGAGCTGGTTTGGAACTGACAAGAGACTGGCACCTGACTTGACTGGAGTGGACTTCAGGCCCCTGTGCTAGGGGCAGGGCAGGAGGCCATCTAACCTGCCCCGAGGGGAGCCATGGTGGAATTTCACATCTATTGACTCAGAAGAAAATAAGTGATTAACCATATATCAACATACAGATTTATTTGGCTTTTCCTTGCCAGCTGCTTATTCAGGGGATGTAAATTTCTGTTCCCAAAGGGTGACGCACCGCAGAATTTCCTCCCCCTGTGGAGCACCAAAATTCCGCGTCAAAATTACAACAGTGATTAAAGCACAGCTCATCCCCGGGCACCTCCGGGAGCGCAGGGCTGCGAGTTGTTCCAGTACCCCAGGGTGCAGGGATCTGAACCCCCAATCCCGCCCAGGCTGCACCGCCCGCCCGCCTTCCCCTCTGAGGGGACAGAGCCGGCGCTTTTCCCGCCGGAGCGGCGGGGCGGGGCGGGCGGCCCTCCCGCCAAAACGAGGCTGCCGCGAGCTGCCTGCCCGCGCGCGCTGGCGTCCCCGCTGCCGCCGTGAGGGAGGTGCGTGGGCTCCTGACAGGAATGGGGACTGCCCCTTTCCTTACTCCCCCCCTCGCTGAAACACAGTTGAATTATTGTCCTCAATCACTTTTATCTTCTAAAATTTATCAATATTTGCTGTCTCTAAGGAATATTGTATCACACTTATTTTACAGATGGCAAAGACCAACTTAATTAAAAACGTGGAGTGGCATTGGTTTGGAGGACATTCAATTCAGCACAGCTCAGCCTTATTTTTTCAGGGTGACACACACACATACATCTTCCTAAACAAGGCACAGAGCATTTTTGGATTGGATGGCCAAAACCTGTCAGAAAGCTGGAATAGAAGTGACTTGCCTGAAGTCACAGGACCAGAAAATGAGGCTGAGTCATACACATGACTTCATCAACCATTTTAAAAGGATGGAAAAGGTGCTTTTTTAGGATACTAACACTTCAACAAGACTTCTGCAGTCTTCTTAGAGACAGTATTTGGAAAGCAATCACCTGTTTTAGCTTGCCTCTGGTAGCACAGTCAGTATAGGGCTCCGTGTAAAGGAGATGTCAGTGTGCTCCTGCAAGCAGGAGGAATGGCAGGCTGCCCCTTGGGGTTCCTGCCTTGGTGCATGGCAGGTTTCAAATGGCAGAAGTGATAGGAGCAGCATCTCGGCCTGCTTCATGGTGCTTGTGAACACTTCCCCACCCTCCTCTGCCCACAGGGGGTTAAGAGCATGCACGGGTGTAATCAGTGCTAGCCAAGTCAGAAATGAACCAACACAACACACAGCCCCTAACCACCATCAGGATGCCACAGGAGTGCTCACAGGAACCCCATCCAGACATCAAGGGATTTATTTAAGTACCTAAAGCCTAACCCTGGATGCCCACAGCTTTGTCTATACAGAGGATCTGGCTGGCACTGCTTTTGAAAACGTTATTCCGCAAGAGCTGTTCCAGAAGAGCACTTAGGCAGACAGCCCATTAAAGACAAATTTCTTCAGAAAGTATGCTTTTATTCCAGAACAGAATGCACATGCAGAGAGTGATCCTTCTGCTGCTGCTGAACAGCTCTGCAGCAGCTAATGCCTCTGTAAACAACCTTCCCTCCATCATCCTTCTAGTTCATAAAATAGTTCTCAGAGGGGTCAACAAATGCACAGAATCTGAATATAATTTCCCACTCCAAAGTGCTACTTTGGGCAATAAATTGCATTCTGCATCTTCAGAATGATCATTAACTGCTCATTTGGCTTCCAGCTGGCACTGTGCAATAACTGCGCATACCCCATCACATTACACACAAGCTGAGATGAGGCATCTGAGAGTCTGCTCCCTCCCTCTTACAGGTTCTGCTGCGGATCAGTGCACCTCCAGCTGCAGGTGAGGCACTGGCAATGAGATACACCACTGTGATCTGCATTTCCTCTCCCTTGAGATCTTATACCAGTTTGGACAAGGGAAGACCCAAGTCAAACCACTACCATTAAAAAAAAAAAAAAAAAGTATCCTGATTTTTTCACCCTCACAAAACATTTTAATCCATATTTGTAGTAGGGAAATCATGTAGGGTTTTTTTGGTTGGGTGGTTTTGATTCAGATTTATGTGACTCAAATGGACTAGAGTCAAATACACAAGCTAATGCCTTTTCTGAACTTTCAAGTTGGCAGTTTGCCTGTTCTTAACCAGGACAGAATAGTCTGATAATTGGCCTTCTGGAATATAACCCATGGAGATTCAGCCTGGGGTAAGCGTACATTTAATATCTGAACTGTTTTGGAAGACCTGTGCCTTCTTGTTTCCATATGAATGCATTTCACTTACAGTTGGTCCCAAACTAAAACTATGACACACCTAAAATCTTCCCAGAATCGCAGAATGCTTCTGGGCAAAGATGCAGCAATTTCTTCATATTCTTCAGCTCTCCCTTCTCTAGCAGCAATTGTTTCAGGTTTTATTCCCTCATTAAGTTGAAAATACGGGGGTGGGGTGGTGGTGGTGGAGAAAGAATACTGACTATTTCAAAGGCAATCCAAGTATTAGCAAGGTAAAATGTTCTTGTGTCTCCTACAGCAAAGGAATATAGGGTGAAAGTCCAGCACTACTTCAGAAGTTATGCAAGCTATTATATCCCCAAAATCCACAAATCATGACGGTCTTGCGCTGATGTCTTACTTGAGCTACTCCTTTAGTCACATCATTAACAATCACTGCTTCCAAAACAAAATCTGCCAAAAACTGTGAGGATGCACCAGGCAAGCAGATTACACCTCAGTCAGACTCAGGGAAAGGCCATGCTGCTTTAATGTGCCTCACAGAATTTGTACTAAGTAACTCCATACACCACAACTTGCTCCTCTTTCTCCATATCTGAAAGCTCTCCTGAAAACTCCTGTTCATTAATGGGCTACATATGTCTAGGGAAAAGAAAAAAAAAAAGAATAGCAGAGTGAGTCAAATTCAGGTTATCAGAACCCGATAGGATTAACCCACACAATGTTTTTGTACTTAAGGAATTTCTGCTTACCTTTCTGCCACTTCTGGTCCACATCCCTCATTTATCTTCAGTGTCCCTGGTATGCTTCTTTGACAATGCTGTACCTGTCTTGTGCATATGCCTGAAACTCTGTCTGCATATGTTGGGGTAGACTCTTAAGTTTTACATACAGAAAACAGCCTTGCCTATGTTTTCCTTCTCTTTGGCCAGAACTAAGATGAACTGCAAAAGCTGTATGCATACAATGGGTCTCAGGATAGGACTAGCAAAATATCAGACCAGCTGAGCCTCATCATTCAGGCTGGAGTAACAAGAGGGCTCCGTTGTTAAATGGAATTACTGGAAGGAATAGAGATGATACTGTGAGACTGAGCAATGTCTGCATCCTAGTCTCGAGACCCTTAGACAAAGCCTTGACAAAATACTCAATACCACACTGGTGGGAGTGATCCTGCTTTAAAAAGACACAGATTTTGCTACCTCTAAGTTACTTTGAGTTAATCATGAAGGATATGTGACAGGATTAGAGAGGTCCCTTCTCTGTATCAAGATGTCCTGTCCAGACCATTGTTCAACATGCAGCTCTGTAGGAAACAATGAATTAGAGGGATGTGCCCATTGATTTTCAAGAGGTGCCAGGTACAGTCAAGGCCACAACAGGTTGGATGTGACTGGGGAAGAAAAGATGTCAAAGATAACTTATTAATATCAAAACACTGGCTAGACAATTCAGGTATGGGTATTTTTCTAAATGAAAAAGAAATAATCGGTATGTCCCAAACACCGTGAGCTTCATTATCTTTGTGATCATTTTAATAGATGATTGTGAAATAAGTAATTCTTTATATATAATAAAGGATTATATGATTTTTAAAAATGCAGATTAGAATAAACAAAGCTACTTCTAAACTTTGCAAAAACCTAAACCCAGTTACAGGCTTTCTGAAGACATGCATCAGTATTTTATATGCAGAGTCTATCAAAAAGACAAAGGAGGTAAGAAAGCAGCCTCTTGGGAATGCACAAGCTATTTTTTTATTCAAGGTAAAAAAGCAAACTAGTAATAGAGAACAATAGTACCAAAAGGGACATCAAGAAGTTATCTAGCTCAAAGCACAGTCAGCTAAATTGGCAGATGTTTGTTTGCCTGAGGCAGCTGTGGGTTTTATTTTATCAGAGGTTTTGGAGAAAGAACCAGACAATTTCAGTGCTTAACTGTCCTTGGCATTACTCTTGTTCTCCACCATTCGCTACATAATGCAATTTTGTCTGTAAAAACATGCAATATACTTTGAGCTAACTTCTAGTTTTAAAAGGCCAGCTAACTGAAGCTAATTCTTGCATTTCTACCACAAAAGAGAAAAAAATGCCAGCACAGCCGGTTCAGAAAAAAAGGCTCAAACCTGAGTAGTGCATACAGTTTGCTCTTAGCTGCTCACGGCTTTTGGGACTAAAACATTGTAACAATGTAGCCCTATAATACAGTATTGCCATTCTTAGTAATTTGCCATAAGCTTTGTACCGAATTTGCAAGGCCTCAGGATGGAGGGTTGTCAGGCATGCTTTGTTTGAAGCACCCTCCTGTACCTTTTACTTGGTTAGCTGTGACAGCAGTTTCCTTAATTGACAAGGCCTGTGGCTAATCTGCTTTACTTCTATTTATCTGTGTGTGGTATAGCCATCACTTTATGTAAATAGCAGTAACAAGCAGTTGTTCTATGTAGAATGAGAGATTTATGGCTAGCACAAGGGTACAGCATAGAGAAATGCAGGCCTGGTGCAATAGCAGAGGACTTAAGAAGTAGGGACAAGATGTGCAGAGAAGTACAGGCATGTGAAGATAGCAGGCAAGGCACGGGCACTAGAGACCTGGTGGCTATAAGCAACTCGCCAGGAAACAGTCAAAGAAATGCTGACCTGCAGCTGGATGCTGCAGTTTTAGGGGTAAAAAAGAGAACAAAACAATAGTAACTAATGTATCTAATAGGCATCACATATCATGAAATCAGATGTAGCATGGCACTGCAGACCAATGAAGAAAAGTGTAAATGTGTGCTAGCAAATATATAAAAATGACACCAAGTGGACCCTAGGGCAAGGAAGGATAAACCATCAACATGAAGATTGCATTTGCTCAGCAAAGGATTCCAGGTGCTGACAGCTCTCCATATCACCCCCTCCACACCCTAGAATGAAACCACCAACCTTAGGACCCACAGGAGCAGTGGAAAGATGAGTGAAATACAAGGAAAAGGGGTAGAAGCCAAGAAGTCTATGTGTTACCATTTTATAGAACTACTCTAACTGCATTATTATACTTCCTCTTTCTGTAGGTTATATCTGGATCAATAATCATTAGACTCTCAAGATTTCAGTTATACTACCAATAAATTCATGGCTTTAATTATATACAAGGTACACTTCCTCTTTGTCCATAAACAAGCTTTTGAGTATAGCGGTTTGTCACTAGTCAGTGTCTGACACACACAGTGTCACGGGTAGCTGATAAATTAGAAGAAACTCAAGGATTGCCTGAGCTAACAAGCAGATGAGTAGCAAAACAGACAGACAGAGATTAATTGTGCTTCCTGGTTGTTGCTAAAAGTCAGTCCTTTAAAAATGTATCATCGAGTACATTTCAAACTGATGCTAATAGATGTTAAAAAAATTATCTATTTTAAAGCAGCTTATTAATTTTTAACAATATAATTCTTCCTGCATGGGAGGCTGGTGCTGTGACCTTCTGCAATTTATCAATCTCTGCACTAAAATATCTATTGCAAGAAATGAAAGTCTTACTCTGAATCATGAAATGTATACTTTGAGACATACAGGTCTTTTTTTAAATGGGGAGAGTTTTCTAAGCAGCTGTTGCAAATTCCAAAATCACTGTCCTTGACTAACTCCACATACATACATTTTTGCTCTGGAATAAGTGCACCTTGTTCTACTTCAGCTTAATCAACTTTATGATAAAGAGGAGTAACAGACTAATTATGAAATAAGACTGCTCATGTAGCTAAGGGGGAGTAGTAATTGCAGTTACATATATCTTTGTTCATTTGAACTGACCTCCAATGTCAGATAAAATTAGGATGAATAAAGCAATAGTAAAATTTATCTACTATGAAACTGTTAACAGTCTTCCAAGTCAGTGACAATGCCACTGACAAGCTTGCATTTGAATTAAAGCTCAGTCACAAGCCTAGTTAAAGTCCATGGGTGAAATACCTTAATTTTGCTAAGTAAACCAGAAGAATTGACTAAATATTCCTCCACTCACAGATGAAATGGGAAGCCATCACCCAAGGGCATGAAGTACATCAAATGGCCAGTCAGGCACTAGGGCTAGACCTGAGCAGACTACAGAGCGTAGCCAGGCTCACAAGCTACCCCCTAACTAAGGTCTCCCGTCGCAGTGCTCCAAGTTAGCCAGAGCTTTGGTCTGAGCCAGCACAGCAGTTGTGCTCTTCCTTACCTAAATGGCTTTGCATTTCTCCTATTTGTATTCACTCCTGTGCTCATTTGAACAGTAAACAAGAAAAAATGGGATCAGGCAGATGGGGGATGGGGAAGAGAGACCAGGAGAGACTGCCTCAGCAAGGTGTTGGACCAGTTTTGCCATTTGGTGGACCCTCACCATCTCTGTAGAGAGGGACTTCTGTCCGGGACTGAATGTAAATACAGGAGGTAGAATTTGGCTGGTGGCAGCTGTACAAATTGATACATGAGACAGAAAAAGAGAAAGAAGCAACAGAGTTTACTGCTTTAGGAGGAAGCTGAGGCAGGAAACTTGATTTAACCACAATAACTCATCAGAAAGGGAATTAAAACAAGAAAATTGCCCATGGATGCATCTGCCGTGCTGCAGAACACAGGACTGTGTGCGCATTCTTCACACCAAAGAAATTGTAGCTCCTAATACAAACAAGCTGGAAGTACTGCAAATATTGTCTTAACTGTTATGGCTAAAAGAGTCAACGCTTCTGTAACTTATTCACACACGAGCATTGAAAATTAATCTGAAAAAGACACAAAGCAAAGCAGCTTTTTCCACAGAACATAGGCAAGTAGAGTTTTCAGCGTTACAGCAAAAAAAAGCATAATTCATAGAATGTTTTGAGTTCCCCCCCCCCCCCGCCCCCCCCCATACATTCCAGCTCACAGAAGCTTCTGTTGTCAAGCAGGTTGAATAACGACTTTGAGTACACTGCTCTGTTTTGTACTCAGGACAGCATTTTCACTGGCATGCTTCAGAAAGAAGTATTTAAAGTGCAGCTAATAAATTTTTTTTTAATTTCCAGGTCACAGTGGAATTCACCAGTCACATCAAAGAATGGCATTTTACAAAAAAAAAAAAAACATTTTTAAATTCACACTTGGAAGAGGTTCAGCACTGGTATTTGAGACATTCTTCATTTAAAAAAAACCCCAAACTTTGAAGAATCTTTACTTGAAAAACTAATCATTTTCACAGTGTTTCCACATACCTTATGACTTTGGAAAAGTTAAGGCTTTCTAGCTCAGTGTCTCAGTTAGTAAGCTTTTCTTTTAAACCAGCCATGCTGCAGAACTGAACATGCTCTTCTTTTGGCCAGTTTTCTACTCTTGGCTTTGCCTGCTGCTTCTGCAAGTCAGTTTGTATGTAAATCACAGAAAAAAACAATCTTGCTCCATTTGTATTCCATATGTTTGCCAGGCTAGTGGCCAGAAGAGATCATAAGCAGTTTGTTTTTCAAACCCTAAAACTTGGATAGGCATTGAGTACATCATCACACAGTTATTTTTAGCTTAGAATAATATACAGAGTTCTCAGCAGTTGTAATTAGCTTTAAAATACTGTGTTTCCTTGATTTTGCCACATATAGAGACTTAATTTTCAGTAATGGTCCAGCTAATAATTTTCTTCAATCTTGCGCCTTTGAACTTCACAGATTCATTAGCCTGATTATTCTTGTTTTATCCCTTGTTCCCTTTTCCTAGGATTATCATGGTCTCTTTACCAGCCTTAATGGAAGCGTGTCTATTTCTTAAATATTTCCTCTGTCTGTATCTGAAGAATGCTTTTCACCTCCCCTCCTCATGTTTTTGCTGAATTGGTGATTATGAATGACATACAGGTGTCTCTGAAACTCAGTGTGGGTGCACAGCTCCCACTTGGTTCAATATACACCAGTAGTTCCTACTGCAGTTTTCCTTCCTGTTTTGTCTGTCGCTGCTTATTTTCCCACTGCATTATTAAGGCAGACCTTCCTGCTTTAATGGCCAGGCAATCCAAGACAGAGGAATAGGTCAGAGTTTCTGAGACCAAATTGCACACATGACCTCTGTTCTTAGGGCAATGAGTACGACAAGTAGGAAATCACATGACACTCAAATCTTTGATTTCAACATAGTATTCAGTATTGAACTGCAGCCATGAGATGTTCCTAACCGACCAGCCACTGTTCCCCACCCTCAGCTATCACAGTGCTAAAGTGGCAATAGCAAATTGGAGGTAAGAATAGGAACCATCTTTCAACCCAGGCAATTGTAAGAAGTGACTGACTGGCCTTGAAGGAACTCTCTCTAAAGTAAAAGTGTCTGTGAATCATCTCAGAAGGCTGAACTATCTGGGGGGACAACTTTTCTGGGTGTTGCTTTAGGAGGAATTCAAGTATATTTGATAGGCAAAAAAAGGCAGGGAAGGAAATTCCAGACACAGCTAGAATAAGTATGCAGTATATAAATTGTCACCAACATTATTTGAAGTTCCTGAAGAGCAACTGCTAAGGGAAGCCTGTTGAGAAGCACACAATGCTATGGACTTCAGAACTGTCATCATTATGAGACTAAAAATATATCCAAAGCACTAAGGTTTGGAAGCTCTACTTGTCAATAGTTCAACACAACAGAAGCTCTTTCAACTCTCTTAGAGGACCTGCTTCCAGAGAAAGGAGTAAAGTCCTCTCACCTATTCTTCTCAGGAAGAAAAAAAGTTTTAGTGGGGGACAGGGAAGGGACCTTAGTGGCTTAGGGACAGGATCTGTGCAGAAAAACTGTCAAAAAAGCAACACTAAGACATGCAAAGCAATCCCCCTTCCACACTCCCTTTACACGAGCAACTGCCCTTAAGAATCTTTTCTGTATTGCAAGTCATATGTGAATGCCAACAAGATCAGCTATGTCAGCAGGAGAGAGAAAAATTCAGTATCTCCCATCCTTCTCCAAACGTTACCTCACCACTCTATGATGAGGTGCTATTTTTAGTCTTTTAGTTTTAAGCATATGTTGAGACTGCTTCTGACACTTTCCTTCTTATCCTTTTCAAGCTTTGCATCTTGGCTGTGGAGATTTGAAATATTAAATACTAGCAGTCCAGATTCCCCTCGCCTAGCACATGTCAGTGAATCGAGTACCTAAGGAAGTATTGGCATTAATTAGACACACACAAGAGGATACACACAAGAAGCTTTGACGGGTTCCAGCTGTCAAGAACTTATACACCTATATGTACACACCCTCTCCCACTTCTCGCATGGAGAGCACATATCACAGCATAGCAAAGGCCGTCTGAACGAGTCTGCAAAGTCTTAGTGAAATAAATATTATTTTACCTTTTCTTCCACATTCTATACCTGGAAAAGTAACTTTCTTAAAAATATTTTACCTGTTTGGATTTAGAAGACTTTGCTTGTTGGATGAGGTTGGTACTTGCTAGAAACTTGTCTATGTCTCAGTTCCTTCAAGAAAAAGGCAAGACAGAAAAATTTTGAGTAATGTGAAACATAGCTGTTTCTAGGGCAAAATACAGCAGCCAGTAGTGCTAGCAGCACCACATTGCAGTCATGGGCAAAGAATAAAAACATCCTCTCCTGCTGAAATGGCAGGAGAAATTTCAGGGTCACAGAAGGCCATTATAGGCTTGCAAAATAGCTACGACACCAGGGTAGTGTCCTTATCTAGCAAAAAGTAGCTGATGGAACTAGTCCATAAACAGCCCAGCCAAGTCAGCTGCCTCCAACAGAAGCAAGTTTGGAAGACTTCTTCCCTCAAGACTTACTGTCTTCATAAATTGGTTTAACAAAATAAAAAAGCACAACATACAAGTGTGTTTCAATGTGCAGATCTGGGTGAAAAAAGGCACTAACATCACATGATTACTGTGTTTCTCTAAGCCAGTTTTATAAGCAAACTAATCTCTCTCAAATATCCACTCCCAGCATAACTGCTCAGTGAAACAAGCTGCCTCTTTGCCACTCCTCTGTGACAAAGCAGCACGCGTCAGGGGGCGTTTTGTAACACTCTGTAATGGCAAGACCCTGGGTTTGGTAAGAGAAATTGATATGCTGGCAGCATGGCAATATCACTTTGATGATATTGAAATATAAGCAAAAGACAAGGATTCCAAAAAATAAAAGTGATCTGGAGCCTGGCAGGATTGCTCTAATAGTGTATATTAAAAGAAAAAAATACACCAAACTTGATTTAGCTTGGTCAAGAGAAACAAAAGTTGTTGCTTCCACTTGCTGATAGGCACGTGAAAGCACAAATATTCATCACAAAAATATATAGAAAACAGCAAGATGGAAGCAGAGTAAGTTGTTATGCCAGGAGAAGTCCTCTGCAACATGAGTAAATATAAAAGAAAATGTTTGATATATCTATCTTCAGGTTTTAAAGAGAATAATTTGCTCTCCTGCCAGCTTGTTTTCTAGGGCTTTAGATTTTAATGGAACAGGCAGACCTTATGACTGGTCACCTATTTCTTTTCCCCCTCTTCAACATACAAAACGGGGAGGGGGGGAAATCACAGCATATAACAATACACACATTCTTCTTAACTTCAATTTAAGAACAGTATAATTCAATTTATTTCCAAAGCATTTGTAAAGAAATAAATAACTGACACTATCAGTACTGAATATTCTTACTGGCTTCTGTATCAGGTTCAGCATTTCCAGCCTCCTACTCAGGGCAGGCTCTGTGTACATTTATTGTTTTTTCCACCATTCATACTTTTTTCCATGCTACTTTGCCCAGATATCCTTCTCTTGCTTTTTCCCTTCTGACTTACTTTCTTGGCTGTGCTTAGAACTTTTTTTTCCTTCTTTGTGTGACAAAGAACCATATTTTCCTTTCTCCTAAACTACTAACAAAAAACATGTCTAAAAACCCCAATGAATTCCTATTAGACATTGCAAAGTAATTTGCTACTCTGTTTCCAAGTACAGTGGTAATGCTCTTGCATTAGTCCATCATCCTTGTCATTCAGGTCTCAGAATTTCAAAACGGGAATTAAATCAGAGGCTCATAATTAAATACCAAAAGCTGAAGTGCCAGGCACCTTCAGTTCCCATTAACTGCAAAATAAATGCTTATTATGGAGCATTTTGGAAGGCGTCACTACTTGTCTAGGTGACTAAGTATCAAATTAGGACATTTGTTTTGGAAACTGCAATCCCCATTTTTTACTGACTTGATTATCCTTATTTGCAGCCAGTTGGACACTGGCTCACCTGTCTCCATTTCAATTACAAGCTTTCCCGTGTTCTACACAAGGCTTGACACACTGACACAATCCCTGACAAGCAGCTATCACTACCAGTTGTTTAATCTTGGAACTGAAGTAGCGCATTACTTCAGCAGTAAATGAATGAATGAATTGTGAGAACAGCCTGTATGCTGACCCATGAAAACAATTCAGCTTTCTTTCAGACTGGCAAGATTTAAATCTTCAGAGACTCTCAGATTTTCATCTGCTTTTATTTCCAAAATTAACCAAATAACATAGATGTGTGTGAGCTGGGAACCAGTTCCTAAATATTACACGTTCCCTCCCAGTAACATTAAAAATATGAGATTCTTCACAATATTTAAGCATTTAGTGCATAAGTCAACATTAAGGATCATTTTTCCTGTGCCATAGTCTTCACTGACTTCTTTTCTAAAGGAAACGCCTGCTGTGTCTTGGCTGGAGGGTACAATACAGACAGCAAGCATTGCCTGTGGAATGATGACCTGCAATGAGCAGGAATCCCTAAACATCAAAGGAAGTGCAAAAGGTGCTTGTGGGGCACGTGTTCTAAATTAGTAGGATCAAACTTAGAAAATGAGAAGACTGCTGAGGACTTCAAGAAACTATATCTGAATAGTTAAGGAACAACTCTTTTTTCATGTCATCTGACAAATTGATCAAAAAACCCACTCAAACCAACAAACTTGTCAGTAATAGGAACAAGATGAAGAGGTCAGCAATGGATACTTTTCATGAAACCCTTAGCTTGTGGCACATCACTTGCTGGCTGCACATCTCTGTGACTGTATTTTTATCTTACATTCTTGTACAGAGTGCTTACCAGTCTTCTCTGGACTGCTTGGCATCTTGACAGAATCTGGGGGAAGAAAGCAGCATGAAAAACACAGTTCATAAGTTCAGAATTCAAGACTTAGAACAACTTTTATGCAGAGGAAACACCCTCCATACGGCTCATTTTACTTGGGCATACAATGCAAATTCAAAATTTGTATTTTCAGGGTTCTCTCTCCCTTGCGAACCAATGAAGATCCTACTTCACTGCTGCTGAACACGCTGACACCATCCAGCTATTTATATGACAACTGTTGAGCTATGAAGACCATCTTCTGCTCGGTCCTAGTTATGCCTCATATTTTCAAGCCTTAGAACAACACAGAAATAAGGGGAAACCAAACCAAAACAACTGGACCTCCCATTTTAAGTACTACAGTACCTAGCCTTCACAGGTCTCATAGGAATGAGTTCTAAATCTCCCAGTGTCCCTGAATAACTTTTATCCCAGGCTAGTTCAGGCCATCAGTGAGTAGTCATCTGCACTCCCCAAAACCCTGGAAAGCTGCCTCATCTGCATACAAGCTTGCAGCAGAGCCCCAGGACTGGGAAGGACTTTCTGGGTCACACAGTCCATTCTCACGCTACTGCAGACGCCACATCACCTAAAGCCCACATTACTTCCATTTTTTGCCTTTGATAAGAGGCCCCCCCCAGGCATAACTTTCTAACACAAAGAATCAGTAAGACCTGTGGATCAAAGCACCTTGAGAAGAAAAATGACCACCTGGTTTGGACACAAAATTCCTATTTAGATTAGCAGGAACTAGGGAGAACTGCTTACATCAGTGTTCTTATGACTCTCCTCTTCCTTTGGTGACAGCAGACTGTTTATCTTGATTTCTTCTGGTTCCAGCTGGGAATAAATAGTACCAGTTAGTGTAATTTCTTGGGGTTGGTAGTGTGCCTACGTGGAGAGAAAGAAAGAACTGTGAAAGAACATGGAAGAGAAAAGAATACTTAGCATTTTCCCCACATCTTCATAGCGTGCTATACACACTAAGCTTCACAGTATCTCATGATGCAGTTCACATGCTTGTATGGAGAAAGCACAGCTGATGTTCATCTAAGGCATAAGATAAAATAAGCTTAGAAGGGGATTTAGAATGCAGGCTCTGCTTGCTGTCCCTTATGAAAACATGGCAGCTCAGCCTGAAGGCCTAACATCTTGCCTGCAGCAGCTGCCAGCTCTGCAGGGTCACAACAGAGCATAAGAAACTGACCCATACCAAGACATCCTTTCCCTGGTATTCTCTTTCCCTGCATCCACTGATCAGGACTCTACAGACTGGAGGTTTAATATTTCATCATTTCCTGGAAAGGACATCTTAAGTGACCCAAGGAAACAGATGAGTGAAAGTAAGAGACAAAGAGAAGAATGAAAAGACAGACATGGCAGCAAACAAGGAGTAGCCAGGTAACGGGAACAGAATGAAATAGAGCTTAACACAAGCTTTCACTGCTGTGTGGACTGCACACGTCCTCTGAACCTTCGGTTACCCAGTCACCAAGGTCAGCCTCATTGCAAACTCTGTCAGAAGTGACAGATTCTATCCCGAGCGCCTGAGTGGCTGAACTGCCTACATATTTGCTTAAACTCTTTAAGGTGAACAGTGTGGCCAGAATGGCAAACCATGATTGGAAAACCTCTTGAGAAGCCCGGAAACTCTGTATACAGCATCACAGCTTCATATACACTTTTGCCACTTAGAGCAGAAGACACAAGTTTTACACATTAATACATGTAAGAAAGGCCCAAGTAAACCAACCTAAATGTGTAGAATGTGTATGTGTGAATTCAGGGAAGAAGAACAGAAACTGAGTTTGAAAGACAAGGCATAACTCAATTTGCAGCCTACAGCTTGCACGGGCCACATTTCCTGACAGGAGCAGAACTACTCTCACCTATCATCCATTCTGAAATTGCACTGCAAAGCTGTCTCAGCTTCATCAATAACCAAAACATGACCTTGGGAAACCAGAACAGAAGCAGATATACAAGGCTTGATTTAGCAGTGAAGAGAAAAATCTAAGGTTTAAGGAAAGAAAAATGACAACTCTGTACACTTTTTAGTTAACAGATCACAGACACACTGTTCTTTTGAATAACAAAGTCTACATTTCAGCCAAAGCAGCGACTGCAGCTTTGAAGAGCCAGTAAGCAAAGCAGCACACAATTTGGCAAAAAAAAGGATGAAAACATTTCTTCTTCCCGCCTTCTGTAAAGAGGGTCATGTTAGCAAAAGAGAACAATCAGGCAGACTGTTAGTGCAGATATTTAGAACTTTTTAGGAGACAATAAAAGCCTGCTGTGAAAAGTGCAAGAAAATTAAAAACCCGGGAATAAGTAATTAGCTTAAACAGAGAAGGCAGAGGTGAACTAGGTGAAGGCATATTTGATGGGTGAAAGACAGAGGGCAGACATGACTGGAAACCAAAACCGTGCTTTATCCCATGTTATTATTTTACTTACATTATCAAGACCTTTACTATCGAGAAGACAAAGGCATGAACTTTCCTGGCTATGCCTTGATGATTCAACGTAGGGATATGCACCCATGACACCCCAGTATCCTCAAAAGTTACAGTACAACTGATGGTTGGATATTAGGATTCTTGCAATAATTAATTGAGGCCTGCACAGCACTCCAAAAATCTCTATTTATAGGATAAGTATTAGTTTCAGATTACTCCTGTGGGGATGCGTTCCTCTATGTCATTTCACTGTCCTTGTGCTTTTTTTGCCTAGCTATAAGCTCTTTAATGAGGGCCTCCTAGTGGTGCAATCTGCAACAGTCAAGCAAGAGAAAAGCAGCATTCTCTGCAAAGTGGTGAAACAGCTGTTCTTCTATCTCTTGAGTTGGCTATAATGAAAAGAAGAAACAGAGAGAAAAATAGACGTCTGCTTTGCCAATAAATTATAGGTGAGAGATTTAATATCTAGGATACTAAAAGGAGGAACATCATTAACTGCAGAGCACTGAGGCGACAGGAATTATCTCGCTACTGAAGAAATTATTCCATTGGGCATGGAATTAATTTCAATGTGCCAAAAGTAATTTCTTTTATAGGTTTTAAACTCAGTCTCATTTAGCCTACCAGTCAATGTAGGAAGTTTCAAGCAGCACTAATTACAACAGATATTCTCTTTGACATCAGGGTAAAGCTAGAGTAAGTCTACTGAATTCATCAGTCAGTGGGGCTTCCCTAAAGTTATTAATGTAACAAAGAACAATAATAATCCTGCAGTGTATCTGCAAGAAGACAAGAGAAACACTATGGAGTTAAAATAACCTCTGAGACCATCTAAGCCAGGGGTCCTCAAACTTTTTAAACAGAGGGCCGGCACGTGGATTAAGTGGCAGCTGCTTGGTTCCCCCCCCAACCCCCGGCGGGGGGGGCGGGGTGTGTGTGTGTGTCTGTAAATACCAGGGGCCGGATTGAGAACCCTGGGGGGCCATATCCAACTCGTGGGCCGTAGTTTGAGGACCCCTGATTTAAGCTATAGATTCTGCATGGCTTGTGAACTGAAAAAGCCAAAGAACACAGTCCAAATGAGGCTACCAAGAACAGCTTGGGTGTATTCCAAAATTTCCACATTGTCATGTGCTACAGCCCTATCTTCGTTCTGTCACTCTCTTAGCCTTCCATCAGTGTTCCCAAAGATGTCTTCATAGAAGGATACACAGTTACCTTACACAATGACTGTAATATATAGGTTCTTCACCATTTAATGAGCTTTTGCAGATTCTAAGTGATATCTCTAGTTACTGTCCCAGGAAAGAGAGTGGGCACTGGGTGTTCACTTCCCCACAGTGTGTCAGGCACAGAGGGATGCACAGTGCTACATGGTAATGCTTTTAACATCACTTAAAATGTATGTCAAATTACCTACTGGCAGGAGGCCGATGTGACATATTAAGAGGCAATGCTAGAAACAGCCATGGTCAGCTCTTGTCTCAGTATCTACCTGATGTAAATGAAGAAACAACAAAAAGCTACTGCCAAAATAGCCTGAGAGGTTGGTGCAGCAAGGAAATTCCACATCATTTTTCAAGGAAATGGAGTTTGTTGAGAAGTGACATTTAGTAAAACCATGCAAAAGAAGAAAGAAAGACTTCTGAAGCGAATCACACCAAAAATCAGACACTGAACCTCTTTTTCTTGCTCTCAAACCTCAGGAGAACTTTCTGAACTCACTTACAGGCCCTACCAACTCTGACACTCTTACTATGCACACATGCTGGCATCCAGGCACACAGAAGTGTGCATTCACCTCACATGCCGAGGTCTCTGCCTTGGAGAAAGAGGCTGTCAGAGAATCACTGTGAGACCCTGGATAAATGAGAGAGTTTAGTTTTGCAGTAACTATAACATATTACTACAATACTCATCCTGCTCAGCGCAAGAACTCAAGCACACAACTGTGCTGAAACATACAGGTTTCTTCAAGGAAGGTGAACATTGCTACCCCCGTGTTACTGGTGGGGCACAACCTGACTAGAGCTTCTTAAGATTGGTTCCCTTCCCTCCCCCCACCCCCCCCAACAAACACCTTAAGTATTTATAAAAGAAACCTATGTGTCTTTGTGTTTGAGCATCTCAGGGAGATGTTTATCTCATCTGCAGCTCTTCAGGTCTGAGTATTTGTTTGGCAACTCAAATTTTTTCAGTGCATTTAGCAACTTAAAAAAAAAAAAAGAAGAGAGTGAGTGTTAAGAGCTCAGTTCCTCACTTTGGTCATCGCATCTTACAAGCACCTAGGTTAGCTACAAGGTTTTTTCAGTTCAAAATTGTACTTCTACATTCTTCCAGCTCTTCTTCACAGGTTCTCGCCCTCTTTTCACTTCTGGCCCTTCTTCTTTTCATCTCTCTTACCCAATATATGCACACACAGAGCCACAACTACCTCGCAAATCCCTTGTTCAGAACTGCAAGTTTTTGTTCTGCTTTTAAGGGTGTTGCTGTCCTGTCCTCCCCACCCCATAATCCCGTCCCTTATTAAAAAATAAAATTAAATTAAAAAATGACTAGTCTCCAGTGCACGGACTCTAGTACACAGGGTCAGAAGGCCACTGTTTTTACAGTATGCAGAATCAGCTATTGCTTAACTGGACTACCAGGAGATACTGCAGCACCAGAGATTTCTCTTTTCTGTAGTCACCAAGCTTGGTATTGTGGTATCTTTCCAATTCTCATGCCAAGTAATCAATTTTCTGGTTTACTTCAGGCAGGGTGCCAATTAAGCACTATGAGAACGAAAGACTGTTAAATAACTTTTTTTGTGGAGCATTAATACATGTACAAACCAAATTAAAAGGCTGGTGATTCTCTTTATTTCCTCCTTTCTTTCCTGTCATTTCTGTTTGTCTGCCTGCTATTCCCCCACCCACTCCAGCTTTTTTCCCCCCTCACCTTTTCTTTATTGTTCCCCTTTAAAGTCAGCATCTTACCATCTCATTAATCTAAAATTTGTGTTTAGATTAAAACTGTGAGGAGGAAAGCCTCACAGTCCTAAACAGAAGCTTTTCTAACAATGAAGCAAGTAACTTCAGATCACTAAATTCTAACAGATTACATAATTATAAAATTTAGAAAACGAGCGGTATCTTGCCTCTGCAACATAAAAAAGTATTGGAGCTATATGTGCTACATACCCCTGCTGTTCATTCAAAATATAATCCAAACCAACTACAAAAGCCATCTCCCACGGAATACAGGCCAGCAAGTAACACAATAAAACTAAATTTATTCCACCATGTGCTGAGAAGGGAGGACTTTACACCACATGCAGAAAACCAGGACACTGGGCCTGTTGCTGCAGAGAGCTCGCTGAGGAGCTGCCGGGTCCCCACTCTGCAGCTTCTGACCCACCACCCCGAGCTCGGGCACCCCGGGCCCCGGGCCGCCATCTCTCCCACGCTCCCAAGCGAGGAGCGACTCTCTGCCGAACGGCGTTTTCGCTGTTCATCTGCAAGAGCAATTAAAGGTCTTCCGACCCGCTCAAGCACTGGAGGGAACCTGGCGGGAACCCGCGGGCCGGACATGGCAAGCCCGCTGCAGCCCGACCACGGGAGGAGCCCCGCCGCCAGCTCCTCCGCGCCCGTCCCCCTCCGGCGCAGCCGCCGGACCGAGGGGCGGCGCGGGGGGAGCCGGCCCGCCAGCCAGGCCCTCCGGCGCGGTCTCGCCCGGCCGCTCCCGAGGCGGCAGCCCCGGAGCACCCTCCGCGGCCATCCCCCTCACGGCCGCTGCCGGCCCCGCGCCGCAGGGGCCCGGGGGCCGCCGCCTCCCGAGGCGGCGGGGAGGAGCGGCGGAGCGCCGCCGTCGCCGTGGCAACGCAGCGGCCGCAAACCGCACCCGGGGCACGCGGCAGCTGAGCCCACGGGCGCGGTGACGGAGGCGGAGCGGCGGGAACCAGCGCGGCTCGCCGGAGAGGTGCTTCCCCCACCCGTAACGGGGCGAATCCCGAGGGCACAGCCCGGCCCGGCTGCCCGCGCCGCGGGACCGGCCCTACCACTCTAGGGCGGGGGGGCGGGGGGTGGGGGGTGTTTATGTTTCCAGCCGCCGGGCCCTCGCCGAGCCCGCCGGCTTCGCCAGCCAGATGCCGGGATGGGAAACAGAGCGAGGGACCGCCCCGGCGGCGGCGCGAGCGGGGAGCGACGCTGTCCGGTTCTCCCGCCCTCCCCAGCGACCCCGGCGGGCGACATGGCCCACGTCCCCGCCGCGCGCCGAGGCGGCCTCGCGGCACTGGCGATGGCTGCCGAGTGCGCCTGCGCGGGGCGGGGGCGCGAGAGGAGGGGGCGCGGGACGCGAGCGTGGGGGAGGGGGTGACGTCGGGGGCAGCCTCGCGCCGTTCGCCCCACCGGGTGACGCCTCGGCGGAGGTGTGAGGGGAGGCGCGTGCCGGCGGGGAGGGGCGCGGTCCGGCGCGGGCCTGTCGCCCCGGGGCGGGTGGCCCAGGCCCAGGCGCCCGCGCCCCGCCAGCTCTCCCCGCCATTTGGCCCTTTCCGACGGGCCGGGGTGCACAGCGTGAGGGGGGGCACACCCGGGGCCTGGTTGTAGGTGGAAGCGGGCAGCGCCGGCGGCCACCGGAGGAGACCCCGTCCTGCCAGCACGGCTCCTGGCCTGCGGCCTCGGCCCGGCCGCGTCCTCCCTGCTCAGGGAGCAGCGTAAGGCCGTGGGGAGCGCCCTGAACGCCCAGGCCGCAGTGCGCGATGCCTCTCTTTGGGAACACCTTCAGCCCGAAGAAGACCCCCCCCAGGAAATGCGCCTCTCTCTCCAACCTGCACCTGGTGAGTCCTGGTGGCTTGCCTGCGGGAACGCTTGTTTGGTGGCCAGGGGTAGGTGGCTGCTACTGTGGCCACCATAACCCTGACGAGCTCCCAGCGGTGCCTCTTCCCTCCCATGGTGCGCACCATTTTTGATTGCTGGTGACTACATATAAAGGTAGAAATGCAATAGCTCAGGGAGGGATCATCGTCGCCCCACCCACAGTCCAGAACTGTTTCACCTAATGCTTCTCAGCAGTGGTTTCTGAGCCCAGGAGGTGTGTTTGGGTGACAGAAAGTGCAGGCATGGTGGCTAGAGGAGCCAGTCCTCTACTGCAGCAGTACATGACCAAAGGATGATTTCGGGCTTCAGGGGCAGTCTGACCAGCAGCTTCCAATGAAATGCCAGTCACCAAGAAACGGGAGAGCAAGGGGGTGGCTTTGGATTTCTGTAAAATGCTGAGTGTGATCTTCTCCCTGCAGCTGGATAGATCTACCCGTGAGATTGAGCTGGGCCTGGAGTATGGCACCCCCACTATGAACCTTGCTGGCCAGAGCCTGAAGTTTGAAAATGGCCAGTGGGTGGCAGGTAGAATGCAGCTCAGCTTGTTTTGATCTGAAGTAGCAACGGTTGTCTGACAATCTGTATTTTGAGCTCTTTCCTTCCTTCCAGAATCAGGAAGCTTCACAGGGGATCGCAGAGAAATGCAGCGCTTGCGCAAACGGAACCAGCAGTTAGAGGAAGAAAACAACCTCCTTCGGCTGAAAGTGGATATTCTGCTGGACATGGTGAGTCTTTGCCCAGCTTCCACCTGCTCACATCAGTGGAAATGCCCAAGCGAAGGGTGCTGGGACCGCCAGAGGAGGCCATTCTCACTGCACCCCGCTCCTTCCGTGTCACCCGGCTATGCAAGACAATTGTAACAGTGAAGTGACTGTGGGAGTAAAGTCTGATCCCCTCTGTGGGAAGAGGGGAGGGTTCCCCCTGCAGCAGAACTTGACTTTTGTGAGCACTGTGACTGATTAGAGAGGAGCCCCTGCAAGTGCCATGTTTACTCTTTCCCTTTCTGTGTGAAGTACAGCACTTTTCTTGCCACTCTGGCCTCTGCCCCAACTGTGACTTTTAAGTTATAGCCATCGTTTCTGGTCACAGAAGATTAAAGCTTCTGTCTGCTGTGACAAGTGGTGTGACATCTATTTGGTGTGTAAACCTGTGGATGAAAGAATTCCCAGGCCCTAAACAAACTGAAATTCAACTTTACCCAGAGATCGCAGCTTTTGTACTTAAGATTTGGAGACATTTTCAGTGAAATTCATGTGTATTCTCAGTCTAACAAGTGACTTAGCATTTATGTCAGTCTGAACAAACACTTCTTCCTTCCTTACGCTCTTCCCATGTTTTAAAGCTGGCAAGTGGCTTTTGTGGCTGCAGCACTTAGCAGAAGCCCTAGGTGCTCTCCAGGTTTTCCAGGCAATCTCAGTAAAGTGTGAAATCTCAGCTTCCCTCTTGCTCAAATGGGGACAGATTCCCTCATGTGGGTGCTGGCTCGCAGCTGTAAATCTCAGTGGCATCTCTAGAAAGGTTGTGCTCTGACATCGGAAAAGCTTCTGAGGCACAAATGTCTGTCTTTGTGTGCTGCCGTGACATGAGGTGCTTTTTCAGCGGGAGAGCAATCTCTGTCTGATCCCTCTGAGGGGCTTTTGTGTCCTGACACGCGTGTCTGAGGCAGGCAGCAGACTGTGAGGTCACCAATCCAGTGTTGGCCCTGCAGCTGTAGCACAGGGTGGAGGTTGGAGGCGTAGTTCACTCTTGTTCACTGTGCATTGCAGCTCTCCGAGACCACAGCTGAGTCCCACCTGATGGAGAAGGAGCTAGAGGAACTAAAGAACCACAGCCGGAGGAGGAAGTGAAGAGGAAGAGGTGGCTGGAGGATGGGGAAGCCAGGAGGCTTGCCCCTGAGTCTCGGCTGCCCGCACGCACGCGATGCTGGGGCCATCTTAGGCCTCCTAGCCGTGTTGGTACTTGTGTGTAGGTACTTTGTTCCATGGGACCGCGAGTAACAAGATGCCTCCAGCATTGTGTGGTGCTGTAGGTACTGTGTAACAGCTGGCCCCGCACCCAGACACCGTTAATTAACATGTTTTTTCTCAGAGCACTTTACCTCGCTACATTTCCTAGCCATAGCCCAGCTGTGGGTACCCTCTGTCCTAAGGCAGCTGGAAAACAGGTGGTGAAGAAGATCCACCTCCGGGTGGCCCCCTCCTCACCCTCTCTGCTTAAAAATGCAGAGACCTCCACCCCCCACCAAATCGCCCCTCCTGCGGAGCCTCCAGGGGCCTGTACGAGTTTCACCTCTTGCCATTGGCGAGCAGGATGCTGGAGTTGCTTGTTCTCAAGAGTTTTGCATATTTTACATAAAAATTCACCTTTAAACCCAGATGTTACCGGTGTTTGCTTATGCGAAGGGTCGTGCTGCGAGCTGGGGGGAGGCCGGGGGGAGCGGGCCGAGGAGCGGGGGCCCCCTGCGGATCCTCCCGGCCGCCAGGGGCCGCTGCCTGCCCCGAGCCCAGGCGGAGGGGGGGGCCGCCCCGCTTCCGGCGCCGCCGCCACCGCCGTTCCGCTTCCGCTGGCTGCCGCCCCCTCCGTCCCTGGCTGGTGGTGATGGCGGCTGCTGCGTCCCTGTCTCCGGAGGAGCTGCTGCCCAAGGGCGGCTCGGGCAAGGCCGAGGAGCTGGAGGACGAGCTGGAGGAGGACGACGACGACGAGGAGGTAGCGGGGCGGCCGGGGCCGGGCGGGCCGGGCGGGCGGGCGCGGTGACCCCGGCGGGCGCGCAGGGCCGGGCGGCCTGACGCGGTGCGTGCCGCCCGCAGCTGGACGAGACGCTGGCGGAGCGGCTGTGGGGGCTGACGGAGATGTTCCCCGAGAGCGTCCGCTCGGCGGCCGGAGCCACCTTCGACCTGTCGCTGACGGTAGCGCAGAAGATGTACAGGTAAGGGCGCGGCGGGCCGGCCGGCCGGCCTCGGGAGCGGGGCGCGGGGGGCTCCGCCGGCCCCTGCGGCGGCTTTGGCCGCTGGCAGCGGGGGGCGGGGCGGGCAGGGGGCGGCGGGGCCGTGGGGAAAGTGGGATGGGGAGGGTCGGGGGAAGGTGCCGCCGCAGGGGTGGGATCGGCGGGGGCTTTTGTCTGAAGGAAACGTGGGCAAGTCTGGCGCCTGTAAGCAGCCGCGGAAGAACCGGTTCTTAATCCCAGTGTGCTTTCTGCTCCCCAGATTCTCCAGGGCAGCTCTGTGGATTGGGACCACCTCCTTCATGATTCTAGTTCTTCCTGTTGTCTTTGAAACTGAAAAACTGCAGATGGAGCAACAGCAGCAGCTGCAGCAGCGACAGGTGAGGTGGAGACGCTCCAGCCTTCTCTCCTGGCTCTTCAGGGCTGGCTCCGGGTGCCTGCACCTCCTCCCAGTTATCAGCTGTTAATGGAGCTTAGGGAACAGGGTTTAGTTTGCAATACATTGTGGCCTCATTCATCCCACCAGGTGCTCTGGTTGGATGTTCTGGTGGGATGATCCTGCCGATTCCCAGGAAAAGGCTGGCAGCAAACTCTGGCAAACACAACCTGGCTTTTCCTGAGCCGAAATAACGTAGTGAGGACTGCACGCAGGCCTCACGCAGCCATGCCTCTATCTGCCCCGTTTGCGTTTGCTGTGGTCGCCTTGGTTGTCATAGCAGGGGAGGAGCCAATACTGCAAAACACTGCTGGTACCTTCAGCACCCGCCAAGTAGCTGCAGGAGGGGAGGGTGGCATGTGACAGTCCTCCCACATCCTTGCTGTCCCTCAACTGATTGTTTTCCTTCCAGATCCTCCTCGGACCCAACACAGGGCTCTCGGGGGGAATGCCAGGGGCCCTGCCTCCACTGTCTGGAAAAATCTAATTTGTGAAAGCTGCGTTGGATTCGTATCATGGGAAGACCTTGAAATTATGATATATTGAACTGTTGATTTGTTGGGTCAGGGCATTTTTGTTTTTCATTTGTTTGTTTTTATTTTTGGTTCTCCTTTGGGACATTGACCTGTTCATAATGAGGGGGGGAGGCCCACCCTCTGGACCTGATGATGGCTCCAGTCTGCATCCTCCCCCCATAGAAGTTGTGAGTTTTTCCTTTTATTCAATCAGTATGCCATAACCAGTTACAGACTTGAACAGGGGGAGTTCCTCTTCCAGCCTCCTTGGCCCCCACAAAACCACCCTTGGGCACAGGTCCGGCTTCGAAAGGCTGCGGTCAAACAAAACAAATCCTTTCCTGACTGACTCAGACCTGAAGGACACCAGTGACAGGAGGAGGAGCGACTTTCCCAGCAGGTGAAGCAAAGGAGAGGTGTGGGTAGCTGTACCCCATGGAAAACACTCTCTGGGAAGACGCATCTGCAAAAATACTTTTGCTGCAACTTTGCATGTGAGAACTGAGGGAGCAGCAGGACAGGTTCAAGACGATCACATCCGCACTGATCCTCTGCCTCATAAAGTAGAACTTCAGATATCGGCTGATATTTTTTTGTATTGAATATTAAATAAATCCAACCTGAGCAGCGTGGTTTTAATAAGATGTCCTTTAGGGAGGCTCAGTTTTTTCAGAGCTGTCAGTGGCTTTGTGGGTAGAGACCCTTCTGTTTCAGGCATGTGTGGCAGTGGGGGAAGGGGCAGACACTTTAAGCTTTGTCTGGCTTAAGGGAGTTCTCAGTAGGGTGATTCTACCTCAGGACCAGTGACCAACTCTTGACTCGCAGAAAGGTTGCTGTTTTATTAACAAAGAAAAAAAATTTATTTTTCCTTTATATACTTTGTTACAGAACAATTCAGTTGAACATACAGAAGTGATAGGACATTTATATGGAAACCTTTCTTCCATTTTTAATATTTGGTTAAACAAAATACATCTCTGTAAACAAACCCAAAACAAGGCTCTAACAAAACAAAACAAGCAAGAAAACAAACATGGGCTTCCCCACTTCCAAGCAGTGGGACTGGATCAGTTTCGCCCACCCTTGGGCACAGCAGTCTCACCTCCTGCAGGGATGTGATCACACACTTTCCCTTTACCTGAGCAGCTGGATCACACCATTTCCCCCTGCACAGGAAAGGAGCTGACATACAAGGAGAGGAAAGTAGCCCCAAAATATTTTGAAACATCTTTGCATATTGTGCACTGATCCATTGGCTTGCAGTTTCCATGCAAACAGGGTTTCTCTGAAGTGCAACTTTAAATCAGCATAGAAAATGTTGCTGTTGAGATTTTTTTTCCCCCCCTCTTGAAGAAATGGCTTCAAGTCACCAGCAGAATGCCTGCAGGCTGCACATCCTGCCTGTGAAGTGTTTAAAAACTGGCAGCTGGTATTGGTCATTGGAATGTGTTACGAAATAGGACTTTTTATAGAAATGTTGGGTCTTTAAAACATAAAGAGCCATTTGCCCTTGACTGTGGGAGGCTGTGCTCAAAAGACTGCTTGCCAGATGTCCGGAGGTTGGTGAACAGCATCATCCCGTCATGTGGCCTCTGTTGTTAGGAAGGTGCAATTTTGGTGGTCTCTCAGCTTCGAGCAACTGCTCATGCGTTTGCAGAGCTCTCAAGAGAAAAACAACTGAGAAAAGTTAGTTACAACCCCTCCTTTCGCAAGCTCAAACACCAGTAACGAGACTTCTCCTGCAGGATGGAGAGGATCCTCCAAGCTCATCATGTCCCAGAGATGCTGTTTAACTGAGACATCCCACGTGTAAAGGAGGGAAGCAAACGGCAGCTCAGCCAGGAAGTGCTAAACACAAAGTCTGCTCCAAATTCTCCTTCTGCTGTGGAAGGCATGACTGAGCTACAGCTCACTCGGGTGACCAGGAAACAGCTGGTGGAGATCCCTCTTAGTGTCTCCATGTCTAATCACTCTTCCCCCGCAGAAGGGATGGGAGGAAAAAGTAGTTTGTCCATTAATGGAATGTTTGTTGGCCAACGCTGAAAGAGAGGTTGGTTCAACTACCAGGGCAGGGTCTCTCTTAACGCCCAAAGGTTTTGGTGGACCCTCTGCATCTCCCACATTGTCAGCTAGTAGCTATAAAAAGGGCAAAAAAATTACTATTATAAAGGCTTCCCTCCCCAGCCAATTTTTTCTTTGTAAATTTACTTCTTTCTGGGACATTTTGCATGATGGTCATGACTGTGGGCTAGACTTCTGGAAAGAGGAAAATAAAGAGGGAATGAATTCCTCTCAAAACCCCTTCAGTTTTATTCCTGTCTCCAAACAGCCCCTAAACTACTGGATGACCGTGCAGAAAACCAAAACAGATGTTAAGAAAAAAACACCCAGGCAGCACAAAGAAACCCAAGCAGACTACAGCCTCTCTCCAGTCTAGAAACCTGATACTCCTGAATTAGCTTGTGCTTGCTGTTCCCATGTCGCCCGAGTCAGCCACATGCTGCTGAACAACTGCTCACTACATACATTAGTCCCTGGAGACACTGGGGAAGAATCCTGTAGCTACTCAAAGAATTTCTTTAAAGATGATGCCATTTCTATTACTGTTTTCTAATTCCTAGCTCAAACCATCCGTAAGAAGCAGAGGGTTGTGCTGAGCACCGTACCATTCCTAGTGTTCGAGAGTGCCTTGAGAGACCCTTTAGGAATTGCAACCGTCTTCACAATGACTTGTTTTGGAGGGATAGGCTTGTGAAGAGGTGGCAGTGTGCTCAGCCCCTGCCCCTTCCTGGCAAGTCCCGGGAGGAGCAGTGTCCCACCACACGCAGCCTTGAACCATGGGGGAAAGGGAGCCCAGAGGCTTCCAGATACCCTAGCCCCAAAGCCAGGTTTTAAAGAGCGCAATGTGTTCTAGCTAGCTGAGGGGCAGGCAGCTCATCCGCCTCTACAAATAAAGTGATTGCCTTCCAGTTTCCTCCACTCTGCCCTCAATTCTCCACTCCCCCCCACCCCCGCAACATCCTACGCCATTGCCCTATTGCACCAAGGAAGAGAAGAGCCTAAACAAAGGAAATTCCAGGAGAGAAGAGTTGGGGCACCCGTTACCCAGATTTCAGGACATTGGGAGTTCAGTAAAGGGGAAGGAGCTGTAGTGGGAGGACAGAGTCAGTCCGGGTCACACATCGGCTCTCCAGCTCTGATGTGCTTCCACCTCCTCTGGCACCACCAGCAGTAGTTCACAGTTCTTTCCTCTCAGCTGGTGTTTCAAGAATTTCCTATCATGAAGGGAAACAGAAATAAGTGCTACTGAATGTAGAATTTCATCATGTTCTAGAACAACTAAATGCAACTAACTACAAAAATATGACAAGAAATAGGAGGAAACACATTGTCTTTAATTATTTTCTGACAAAAAAAGCCAAATACTTGCTTCACTGAAGTCAACACACCCTCTACCCAGCAAACTATCATAGAATCAGACAGACATAATCTTAGCCTCTGCACAGGTAAGTTTATGTAGATGTCACTTTTCAATCCTCCGAGGTGGCAAAAGTAGAATTAAAAACGAGTTCAGTCTCTTCAGATCTCCAAAATCAAGAATCACACTGTATTTTAAAATCATTCCAACAAACCTAAATGATGGTTTGCTTGGTTTTTCACAAGTATTTCAGATGTCCTTATCACAGGCTGTAGCAGCAGTGTACCACCTGGTCATTTGACATGGTTCTGCAGCCCCTTTCTCGCCATAAGCTTTTTTTAATACGAAACTTGGATTACCTCCAGTAACTATGAAAGTCAAATCAGTGTTTTCTCTGATATCTTTGGGTCAGATATCCAAAATTCCCTACATAGGAAGCCCTTATTTATTGCTGAAGAACGGCACACAGGATAAAATCCACCAGAAGCTTTGCACAGTAGTTCCAGAACTGCGTTAACTTTATCCCAGAAGTTCACAAAAGGCTGACGTTCACTTTACCAAGACTTCAGTGGCATGGCAGGCTCTGCAAATACTGCTCACATGCAGTCCCTACCTCAGAACAAGTCTGGCCAAGGCAGCAGAGCTGCTAGTAGGCTTTACAACAGGATGGGATGGAAGCTAAACAGCAACTAAGAGCAGGTGAGATTTACAGTCAAAGTAATTACACCAACCATCTTGTATTAAGATTAAAGAGGGGAGGAGAGTCAAGCCAGAAGTACAGCATATGCTTACACAGGTAAGTGATTCCTAACAAGCAGCTTTCACTGCTGTCTGGGATAAGGCTGCACTTTTAGCCTGGAAAGCCTTTTGTTGGGAACATACACACAGATCCCTACTAAAGAGGTGAGAGGAATGCTGACACTCTCACATTTGAGGAGACAGCGAGGCACAGCACATCTTGTTGCAGGTGTCGCTCAGTTAATACCAGACTTGGCCTCTACCTTCAACCCTAGTGACAGAGTAATGTAAGAGACGAAGTCAGGCTCTCCTGAGCTCACAGAGATCACCACTGCTGAAAGCATTTCCCTAGCTTCACACAAATGGTATAAATCTAAGTGGAGATGCCAGAACCTTATTAGTCTCAAATCTTTGCTATTAAAGGTTAACCATAATTCAATCGCTAACTGTTTTAAGGACAGACTCCCCACCTCCAACAGGGAAGGATCTGAGGAGGAACAGCATACAAAAAAAATCCTACCTGAGCTCACTTTCGCCTCCAATCCACTCAGGCACCTTGAGTTTGGAGTCGAGGTTATAGTACGTGCCTCCCACCTCCCGGACGCAGATCCAGTGCTGTCGCTTGAGGGGGAGCTTCAAGGGGCCCCAGCAAAGGCTGGAGGGCAGATTCATGATGAAGCCCATCACGTTAGACAGGGCAATGACGTTAACATCCCTGAAAGAGTACAGAAAACAAGACGGCAATAAGATTATATTCTGGTACTTTAACTTCATCTCTTTCTCATTTTTACAAACAGCGGCTATCTCCAGAATTACATGACTTCTAAGTACCTGCGCTTGTCCCACCAAACCGCTTCATAGCCTTTGGTCTGAAGTGCTGCCATGATCACGTTCACATCATAGTTTCCATTTCCCAGCATGCTCTTCTTGTGCGGCGTCACCATGGTGTTGGGAGACAGCCTGCAAACAGAACAGGAGACTGACTGCTCTAGCGAGCAGGTGTTTGCTGAACCTATATTCCGCAGCTGGAAAGGGCTACTTGCTGTACAACTTGAAGCCCATTTTTGTTTAAACAGTGTTTGTTTAAACACAAATCATTGATCCCCCTTACGACTCCACAAATGGGCTAAGAGGCCTTCCAAAGCCTCCAAAGATCCTAACTTTGATGTGAAAGAGACCACAAAGCAGGAAGCTCTTTTTCCCCCCCTTGAACTGGTACTTCTGAAGGATGCTTCAATTATGTTTTTCCTCAATTCACGGTTGAAGTCAATGCCAGTTTGCCATTTAGAACAAAGGCTATCACAATTTCAAGAGTTCAACAGTCAAACACCAGCCTTGAAGCCTGTCTGAAATAACAAGAGGCAGGGTGGTTGGCTGCAGAAAAGGTTGCTTCCCCCCTACACTGGTAAATGAAAACAGCTTTCTAAGTGGAAATGGAGGCTTTCATTGCCTTTGCTATATGATAAAAAATATATATATATCTGTTGCTGCAGGTAACTAAACAGAGAACCTTGTTGCAAACAAATCTCTTCAGCTTTAATCCACAAGCTTGCCTAGACATCACTTGCATTACAACAGCATCTAAAAATCGAGAATCACCGTCCACAGTGTTTCATAAAAAAAGATAGGACAGCCTTTGCACAAACGTAGATAATGGATGCAAGACACAAAATATGGAGACATATGTCAGAAAAACAAATGGTTAGTCACTTTTATTGTTTTATGTTTCCTGTCTCATTCCCATCCTGTGTGTCCCCTCCACTCCCCCCCCCCCCCCCCCCCGAAATTTTATAGGGAGGGGAAACGATGAGGGGGTGAATTATTATGAAGGTGACAGACAGCCTTCAACAGCTGGAAGAGCAAGCACAAGGGAAACTGGGAGCAGAGAACAGCAAGGTCTTGCAGCACCAATCCAAAGAAAGTCAAGCCTCAGATCAGTTCTGTTGTCATTAGTTGCTCTTTTGATTGGTAAGGACACCATTAGTTCTGCTGACACAAGTTCAGATGTTTTGTGTCATCCAAATATCCATGTTTCACCTGTCTCCTCCTCATGTCAACTCCATCCCCCCAAACTCCTGATGTTCCCACACATTTTTCACTTGGCCTTTAACACAGTGCAAATTCTGTAGGCATACTTCGTCCAGTGAAAATCCCTCAGCCCTTCTGCATTCCTCTCCTGACAACATAAGGCCTTTGACAAGAAGAAAGCAGGGGATTGAGTAGGGAGCTTCAGACCAACCAAGGCTAGAGAGGCCACAGACAGGTAGCTTTTCGCATCAGCTGTGAGTTTTCTTGCAGTGGAGCAGACTGCAGCAGAGCAGCCTGGGAAGTGACTTAACTACAGAAGGGAGAAAAGTCCGAAACAACGTTGTAATAGGGAAAGCTATTAATATCTACCACTGGGCATTTCAGAGTGAGGCAGCGACATTTTCAGCAAATCACGGTTTCCAGTCTCCAAAGCTCTCTGTATTTTACTAATCACAGAGATGCAACTGTAGCTTGTCACAGCTCTTCCAGCATCTCCATGAAGCAGGATCACTTGGCTACAATTCATTCCTCAAGATCATTGCTTCAACCTACTATCTCTCATGACTGCCAGCAAGCTAGGAAAGCCTTCCAATTAAGAGCCCTGCGGGTTGCACAAGCACCCTCTCGTGGCACCATTTACCAGAGACAAGCTTATCTGAGAGCTGAAAGAACACATTTATCTTAGTTCCTTCCCATAACTTTCAGGGCCCCAGAAACGAGATGAAGAGACAAGCAGAGATGACATACTCAAAGAACTGGCACCCATGAGCAGACTTTCACCAAGAATCACCTCAGTGTCTCTACTCATACACAAACAAATAGGGTCCACAATCATCAGCTGAAGGATTCTGATTACAGCAAGGAATTAAGTTACCTCCCCAAAGTTAGGGGGGTTTTATCTAGGCATTAAGCTGAGGAAGACTGATGAAGTTGGGCAGAAATCCAGGTAATATTCCTCCCGAGCTTTCTAAGTCAGAAATGTCCATCAACACGTTGTCTTAACAACAGGCTCCAAGATTCCTGCATGCAGTTGTCTTTCCAAATCAGGTCTGATTACACAGACTCCATTGAAGCAAAGAGATTTTGTTTGCATCTCCATGCAACATTTGGGCACGCAATCTTACTTCCTGCAACAAATGCCAGAGGAACATCAAAAAGATACATCTTGTATTAGAGGAAGGACTATAAAAATCAGAGGGGAGCTTGGACCAAGTTTTGGCATACACTTGAGACTATTATCATTAGGCTACCCTGGCCTTACACAATGGGATGCAGCAAAAGGGAGACTAATGATTAAGCAAGGAGGTTCAATCATTCTTCAAGAGATGTGGTAAAAGCTACAGAAAGCTGAAGCTTATTTGTCATTTTGTTACCTTGTCAATGCCAGATTTAGAAGAAAAAAAAAATTAAAAATTAAAAAAAAAAAATCACACCTCACAACATTTTTGAGCTTATTAAAATATTCATCAGTCCTTTCTCACACACAGAATATGACTAGACACAAGACAGACATATGGAAAAGTGATGTATAAAGGGTAACTAACTCAGTTCTTAAAAGCAAGTCAGAGAGCTAGGCACAAGTAGTGACGCAACAGAGATGCAAAGGTAGTGGCAATTCTTACGCATAAGTTATAACTCATCCATTTATGAGAGGAATTTCCATATATATTTCCATACTACCATGGGGCTGAATCAATCTGTGTATCTTGATCCAAATATTAGGACAGAACAACACCAGGCTGTAATCAAAGACAAACTCCTCCTTCTAGGACAAGAGGTCCGACAAGATTAACATCCCAGCTCTTTCTGTGAGGTATCATGCTGCACTCTAATTCTGTCTCACCAAACCCCACAAAAGCCAACTAATTAGATCATCACACTCCTTCTACCCCTGCCTTTGTTTGCTTCAGGCCAATAGCAATCCATCTCTGATTAAGATTCTGACAATTGCTGCTCTGGAACAAAACCAAAGCGTCTTTACACTGGACAAAGAGTACCTTGAGCCTGTCATGGACCAGCTCCATTTCACCAACAGGAATTTTATTTACGACAGTATCGTAAACAGTGTTTCAATCTGGTATTTGCTGTTGTCTATCACCACACTTCTTTTGCCAAAGACAGGCATGTGTCTGATGTGTCAAACACTAGTTCCATAAATCTGCTGATTTCCAGGACAGCAGCAACAGGCACACAGCTCCCTGCTCATCAGCACAGGGTACCACGACTGTCTTGTCCAACAGGTAACAGGTATTCAAGTGTAACTTATGTGATGTTTCCAACATCTGTGGATTGATTATCAGAGGAAACCTCTTTTCCTATTTGATTACTTAGCTTCATCAGTGAAGGGTCACCAGAATTTTCAATGGCACACACAGGAGAATTTCCACAAAGCATTGAAACAGTGTAAAATAAACACTGAGCAAAATATGAGCTATTGTAGAGGCCACATTAATAATTTACATTTATCCCAGTAAAACTCAGAAAATCTTTTATTAATTATCTGATGCTGCTGGGAAACATTTAGCAATGCCACAGAAAATAGAGATCTAGCTGCTTAAATTAAATCCAATTTGACAAAATACACAGGGTCTTGCTTCACGGAAAAAAACCACATATTATTTGAAGGACTTCACTTAATTGCTTGAATAAGGAGTCACTCATTGGCAAAGCTCCTAATTTCCAAAAAAACTTGGAAGCACTGTGGTACTAAATCGAGGTGGTTTTATGATGACCCGTTTGTCATTCCTGCCACCTTCACCCTCCCAAGACAATCCCAAAATCCATTATTAACATCAAGATGACATACCGACACAAGGCAGGGGCAAAAATATGGAAGACTAGCAGAAGATGCATTAAGGTGGGTGGAGGAGAAGACGGCAGTCCAACCACATGACAGCATCTGCAATAAAGCCCTTGAACCCAAAATTTGCATCCAGAATTGTAAGAAACAAGTAAAAATAGAAAGAACTTCTGCATGGGGGGGGGGGCTGTAAAAAATAAGCTATATTCAGTTCAAAGCAGTGGCATACTCTGAACCCCTCCTTTGCTCTTTCCGCCGCCCCCCAAATAAGATCTGAAAATTCCTCTGAGCAACAGAGGACAAGGGGAAGCTAATGCCATTACAGTGAGTATCCTACCTCTGAAAAATCTCCTGGAGGGTTTCCCTAGTGAAGGCGTTGCTGTCCTGGAAGACATTGTTGAGGGCATGGAGGGCACACAGCTCTCTACGCTGCTTCTCATGGTAAATATGCAGCGGTGGTAGCTGGGGTGGCTCTGGTGATTCCGATTTGGTCTTGTCACCTTTCCATGGCACGCAACTCATTTTCTCGCAGGGTGGATGGAGAGTAGGTGGTGAGAAACGAAGGAGGCTGAAGTTTCTTCCTCCACAGTCACAACAACAGCCCACTACCCCTTTCTTTTGTAGGCTAGCACTGCTTCCAGCTCACAAACCCTCCTCTTGTGCTTCAGTTTATTCAGCAATTGCCTCTGATGGCTGGTTTTAAAAACCACATAAAGATCTGCAACATATTTTTCCTCCCTCCTCCCATACCCCATAAAATGTAATAAATACTTCCCTCCCCACCCCCCACCCCCCACAGGAAGGGGAGAAAAAAAAAAGTCAAAAGATAATAATCCCCTCAGTCTCAAGGTACCAGCTGGAATTTATCACATCGCTCCTTTTCTTCCATCTCCTTTGGTCTACAGTGCCGCTAAAAAGGTACCAAGAGCAGGTAACAAAGAGAGGCCCACCCCCAAAGTGCCGAAGTGGAGCGGATGAAGCCAGCTTCTGGTGCTGCCTACGGGAGCACTGGGTGGTTAAGGACTTATCAGCTGCATTCCTCCATTCCTTTGGGAATGACTGAATCCAGGCAAGAAGATGCCAACAGCTCGAGAAAGGAAACCACTTCTTGCTAGGCCACAAAAAACCTCACGTCCAGGCTCCGGGAAAGGCAATTCCTCACAAGTCACCCTGCACTCCGACAAAGGGAAGTCTCCATTAGCAGCGAGAAGAGGCAGCTCAGAGCCCGGGGGAGCGAGGGGAGGGCAGGAGCAGGCGGGACCAGCCCCACGGCCTGCCTCACACCTGCGCACCCCGCGGCCCGCCGCCGCTTCCCGGAGCCGCGGCCCACCCCCGCAGCCCCACACGCCCCCGCGCTGAGGGGAGGCCCCCGCCTCACCCCCGCCGCCCCCCGGCGGCCTGCCCGCACCCTGGGGCCCACCAGCCCGGCAGAGGCGGCCGCCTTCCCCCTCAGGGGGGACGCGAGCGGAGCCCCCGGGCCCCGCCGCCGCCTCACCCGCCGCCGCCTCACCCGCCGCTCGGCCCCCGCCGCCCCACACCGACGGCCGCTCGCGCATGCGCGCGGGGCTCCGCTTGCTCCTCTCTCTTGCCTCCCCCCCCCCCCCCCCCCCCCGTGACCCCCTCCCTCCGCGGCGCGCGTGCCCCGCAGCCCGCCCCGCACGCGCCGACGTCGCGCGCGCCCCCCGACGTCACGGCCCACGCGAGGCGGCCCGGGGGGAGAGGGGCTCCGGCGCGGCGGGTGCTCCCGTCCCCGCCGCTGGCGCCTCGGTTCGCTCCCGGAACGTCGCAGCAGCAGAAGCCGCGGTGCGGAGGTGGGCCGCGGCCTGGCTCGAGGGCCTCGTTCCCGCAGAGCGGGAGGCAGCCGGCCGGGTTCGCTGCCGGGGCGCGGGCAGGGCTCGGTGGGGGAATGCCCCGGCGCGCCGGGCTTATTCCGGCCCTGCGGCCAGCGTGCTGCATAACCTTAGGCGAGCTTCAATTTCCCTTCTCTTCTCGGCTGCTTAATTACTAAGAACCTCGAGTCTCGTGCCGTGATAAATAAGTCGAGACGACTGAAGTGGTTTACCGCCTGGTAAACAAACATAAATCCTCCCCCACTTCGCTTTGCGCCAAGCCGGGGCTTGTGGCGGCTGAGAAGTGGATGCGTGACCTAGCGGAGGAACAGGACGGACAACTTCCCCGCCGGCCTGCCCGCTGCTTCGGGGTCACCTTTCAGCCTGCACAACCCCTCAGCGGGTGGGACTTTCTCCTGGGCCCGGGTGCCCTGCCCCTCACGGGCTGAGCACCGTAGGCTCGCACGGCGAGCAGGCGGGGCGGTCCAGGGGCTTTCTGTCAGGAGCCCAGGGCCTGAGGGGCCGGCGCGGCCGTTCCTCTGCGTACCGCGGGCGGCGGGCCCCTTGCCAAACCCTCCAACGGATTCCGGCAGCTGCCGGCCTTCTGAGCAAGGCGTGAGAGCAGCCGGGGCCGTGACGTCCGAGCTGCTGGACAACACCCACCACCTCAGCAGAGCGCCCAGCTGGCATAGCCCGACCCACGGTTTGAAGGGACACCCGTGGCGCTCCCCCCCATTCCATTGGTTTACACGACTGTCCGTGAAAAATTTCCTCTTTCTCATTGGCTAACCCGAGAGAATACCCACCCACCAGGGCGGGCCCTGCCCACCTGCCGCCGCGGCTTGGGCCCACACAGTCGCTGAAGTCTTCTTATCCGATTGGCCTTTAGTGATGTTTGTCATAAGGACCAGCTCTTCTATTGGATAGGAAGCACCGGGCGGGCCGAGCTGGCTCTGTTGTGTGCGTATATATAGAAAGTAAGTCGAGCTGGCAGTGGTTTCCCCATTGGCTTCGCGCGCTTCTCGGGGGCGTGGCCGTCCCTCATGATTAACAGCTACTCCGCCCGCTGTCGCCATGGCTACAGGCTAATCGCTCCGTTCCTCCGCCAGTGGTTGGCTGGCACCGCCTTGGCGGGCTGGGGGCGGGGCCGCCGCACCCCCCGGGGCGGAGGGGCGGGCCGGGGCAGGGAAGATGGCGGCGGCGGAACGGAGCCGATCCCCGATGGGGGGCTCCCCGGTGCCGGCCTGCATGTTCGCCCCGGAGCCCGGCTCCCCGGGCGGGGGCCCTCGCGTAGCGGCGGCTGCTTGTCCCCTCCGCGCTGCCTTCGACGCCGAGGACGGCGAGGCGCTCAACGGCGAGCCCGAGATCGACCTCACCAGTAAGGTAGGCCCAGCGGGGGGGCGGGCGGCGGCCAGCGCCGTCACCCTACCGGGCCCCGCGCCGCCCTCTCCCTGGCGGCCGCTTTGCCCGTGGGGCTGCTACCGGGCCCGGGCCGACAGCCGGGACCAGCCCCGCTTCTGGCCGCCGACCTCGTTTCAGGAGAGCGAGGAGCTGGGGGGCCCGCCGGCGTGGGGGGGTCCCCCGGGGGCTTCCCCGCGGGCTGGGCTGGGGTCCTGGGCGCTCTCCGGTGGCCCCGCCATCGCTGGGCCGGGCGGCAGAGCCCGCCGTGCCGTGGGGGGCAGCCGGGAGGGGAGCAGTAAGGTCGAGCTACGAGGAGCTGTGCCCTGGCCGGGGGCGGCGGCGCTGGCCTGCCTGCCCGCCCGGCTCCTTCCCCTCGGCGGCCCGGGAAGCGCCGGCGGCGGGTGTTGCATCTTCTCAGCAAGCGCCGGGTTTGAAGCTGACAGTTGCTTTAACGTCTCGCTCACGTTTTTCCTCTGTGCTCGTTCTCTGTAGTTACCTGCTGCCAGTTGTACTAGTTCCTGGGGCTTTGTTCACATTCTTAAAAGCAGGTCAGAGCTCATAACTTGAGCACGAGGGCTCAGTGACAAGGGTGCTTCGCTCTTGGAAACCGGGTTAAATCAACACCAAAAGGTTTGTTCGCCTTGTGCAGTTTCTTTCTAGGATCTAAGTGGCAAAACTTTGTGGTGGTATTATTTCTGTCAGAATCCATTCTGACTTCCATCTTGCAGGAAGGTACATTGTAGTAATACGTGCATGCCAGAGCCCGCCACAGACTACATTAGCTGCCTTTCCATGCTGTCTTCTACTTTTTCCCAGTTGGCTGATCTTTTTAACTTTATACCTTTTGCTGCCAAGGGTTTGATGTATTGAGATGCCATCTCCCACTCTAAAGTCTCCTGAAAACTTGGTTCGGTCCACTTGTAATTGTATGATGTAGAAGTCAGCATAGCTGGTGTTTCCTCCTGTTTTTCTGCCATCCCTCCTCTTCATGCTTCCAGCTGGAGTTGTTCCAAAGTCCTGGATTTTCTTGCCCTCTGTGGAGAAATGAAGAGAGAGGAATTGTGGTGTGTGGATGTGGAAACATTTGTTTTTGAGGGGGTGACTGGATATTATACAGTGTGGTACTGTATTAAAACAAATGTTATGAAGATGTCTTACAAGATGATAAAGAACAGAAATCACACCTGCACTATCTATTGAGCCACCTGTTCGTGCCTTAATGAGCTGGACAAGATTTTGGTACAGGATGCCAATATTGATCTGTGCTTTGTCTTGGACGTGGCTGATGTGGAAGAGGGCCCAGGATGATGCCAAGGGCTGTGTCACTGATTCTTGACAGCGAGGAACCTGACCAAAACTCTGACGAAGAGAGAGAAATGCTTTTCTCCCACAACCTCCATTTGTGTAGTCAACCTGTCTTCCATTCCTAGAAATCTGCAGGCACTACAGAGGTGATAGGTAAGCCTTTTTTTATGTTTATTACAAGTTATTTTCCCATATAGCAGTGTACACCTGCTATCTTTTCCCTAGACCTTTCATTTGTCTCCGTCTTGGGTGAGAACTAAGTCTATGAGCTCTGCCCCATCTCTCCAAATTACTGTCCCACTGTGCACTCAAAACAGCAATTGCATATGGTGAGAATGCAGTAGCTAATTGCCCCTGCCTTCCCTGATACCTCCATCTTTTCTGTCTTCCCAGTTGAATTGCTGCCGTCCAGTTCCTGCTTCAGGTGATGATTTGCAGCGCAGTCAATTTGTTTGCTAGTTGCTGCTTCTGTCCTGGTCTGACCCAGCCCCTTGCTGTGTTACATACTTTTCTCCCAGTCCTCCCCCAGTGTGTTCATTGTAAGGCGTGCTCTTTTTAGAGAGGACCACTTTGGGATTCAGTTGTCAAGTGCACCTGTCTGCTGGTCAAGCAAACAGTTCTATTCATCAGCACAAACTCATTTATCGTGTTGATCTTAATGGGTGTTTATTTTCCTTTCAGTACTAACACACTGCAGTAGTAATCATCTTTCAGGTCAAAACCATATCACACAAGGCTATTAGTGAAGTTGATACTTATATTAGATCTACATTGGCAACAGAACATTAATAGCACTTGAACTATGTATGTCCACAGGACACTGAAAGCTAAATACGATGTTACAGAAGAGGTCTTTCCCCCAACTTCCCAATGGCTGGTAGTGGCCTTCCAGCCATCCAAAATATCAGGCTATGTTATTCCAATAAAGAGCAGCACTACATACCATGTAGTATTTGGTTTGCCCTTAATCTTTATAGTTTGCTGCCTCAGGGATATGGGATGCTTCTTTTATGAGGACTGTCTGTAGCAGTGCTGATATAACCTGAGCTCAATCTCACCGGTGTCTTGAAACTGCTGTTAATTAATACTATGGCCTCTTGCTTGCTGTTGGGCAGGGCAGAATGGCACAGTCCAACTTGTCCCCCTGGAGTAAACTCAGACAGCTGTAGCTATTACCCACCTCTGTTAAGTTAAGCCCAAAACTGAGGAAAGGTGGGAAAAGCCACCTCTCCCCAGAGACTGGGAAAGGACTTCAGAGATGGCATCTCAAACTTGTGAGATATATTTCCTTCTGCTGTCAGGAGTATAAAACAATAACTGGTTGTTACTTTTTTGCCCTATAGGAAATCTGAGGTTGCTAGACCCACATGGCTCCTACTGTTAACTGCTCAGTGCCTGGCAAAGTGGAAGGAACAAAAGTGAAAATTTTTGACTTTGTGAAAAATTCTGAAAAACATGAATACCTAGTGCAAGCATGGAGGGGATTGTTCAAAGGTGAAAAGCAAAAAAAAAAAAAAAAAAAGAAAAAAAAAAAGCAGAGAGGCCAAGACGGAGGGCCTCTTTTTGACCAAGGAGATGGCAAAGAACAGGCTCCCTCTGTCCAGGAAGCTAGCTAAAGAGATCTTCAAAACAGCAAGTAAAGTCTTACAGTGACCTAGGAAACTGCAGAACTGGCTGGGGGCTGCAGGCTGCAGAAGCAGTCGCTAGAAATACTGAATGGCATTGGAAGGTGTGATCCATGAAAGCTGCTATTTGTTCTACACATCCTTCTCTTGATGTCTCACTTTATCAATATCAACTGTAAGCTTCATCAGCCCCAGGGCAGGCTTTGGAGCAGTCTACCACTGGAACACCCTTCAGCAGCACCTTTGCATGGCAGTGAAAGAAGCAGTGTTTTGAGCTGATGTGTGTAGGTACTATGCTGTTTGAGCCCCCAGGTCTCCTGCCTGGTACCATGAAGAAAGGCTACTGCAAGCTGCTCGGCTGAAATGACCCCTGGTACTTTAGACAACACCCTGCCTACTCACACTGCTGAAACATTTGAACTCAGAAAAATAAAGCTGGTGATGAGACTTGAAGAAACTGAAGTTAGTGTGCCTCTACACTGGTGGCCCCTGATGTTTTATTGATCTTTATGCGTATGACAGCCTATTTAATAGATCTTCCCGAGTCCCTGACCTGTGCTGGTGCACTAGCCTAAACTGTGAGCCTGTCTGCTGTGTTTCCAGGAAATCCTGAAAGTGCTTGCTGGCCAAAACAAGCCCTACACATCAACGCACAGCCTTCCATTCCTGTCCTGATCAAGCCTCTGAACAGTTGCTGATCTCCTCCTCAATACATTTACATCCAGTTGTCTCCTTTAAGAAGAAAACAAAACCACAAGAAAAACTAATAAAGGCAAAACTCAGTCCTCTGTCGCATGAAATAGAAAGATTATGTGGCCTTCCACATCAGCGTGCTTTGCTACCCTTTGCAGACCATGCCAAGCATTTAAAAGGCTTAGGTAGGGCATGTGTCTAAAAGAGGCAGGTGAAGATGATTGTCTCTTGTAGCTCTCCGGCCCTTGCAGATACCTACATGCTTTGTGTGACCCTTAACTTTTGAGGAAAATGTTGCTTTGGCTGCCTTAAACCTTCTAACCAGCACTTGCTGTCTGTGCTGCAGTTTTCCAGATGCATGCATCACTATAGTTTTGAAAGCTGCTTAAGCATTATTTATAGGGTTTTGCACTCCCTTACACTCCAGAATTCTAATAAAGGTCTTCATCAACCATGTAGTAGTAGTAGGTGGTAAAGGTAGTTCCTCCTTGAATACGTATTATGTTAGCTGTGCTAGCAAGTCAGGCTGTGTTAGTAGGGAATGTTGGGCGGGTTTGAAGATTTAGTCATTGTGAGCTGCTGTAAGCCATATGTGTTAGGCAAATCTAACACAGATTTCAGACTAGCTGTAGCGCATAGTGAAGGGAAGTACATCTTTCTGGGCATGATTTTGGAACGTGTATGTTAGGACAGCTAGTGGAAGTATGGATTTCACTGAGTGTTGTAGAGGGGCACAGGTGTGCCTACCCATAGGGCTATCAGTAGGTGGTAGCCTTTACAACTCCTACTAAAAGTGCCTTTTTAACAGAAACGCATATCTTGGTTGCAGCAACTATTAAGCTATGGTACCAGGTTGCTCAGCCACCAACAGACTTGTTACCATGGAGGCAGCCAGAGAGCAGGTAGCCCATCAGTCCTGAATGGGTGATAAGGTTTCCTTGTTCTGCCACTGTCCTGCCACCGTTGTAGCCACTCTGTGTGAGTGTCCTCAGCTGTATTCTATGAGCAACACAGGTTTTTGCCAGAAATGGTGCTACACCATTCTGTTCTAAGAAGAATCCTTCCTTCCAAGAGCACTGTCTCGTTGTCCTCATTTGTTGCTTTGTTTCTGTCCACTTTTTCTTTCTTTTGATGTCTCTGTAGGGAAGGGCAAAGGAAGTTGTGTTTGTTGCAATAACTGCAGTTAAAACTTGTTGGCAATGCAGCAGCGGGCTTGCAAAACTGCAGCTCTCCACTGGTGAAATGTCCAGATATGCTCGTACAAACTGCTTTGTATTTCTGCCTCTAAGCACTGTAATGTAAAGTACCTGAAGTTTTGTTAGGAGTTTAAAAATAAAGCTTATTCATGTTCTTTCCTTCCCCTCTGCCCCCTCAGAAAACAAAAGGGAACACCGAGTGTGTGAAAGACTTATGAGATGCTCTAGGTGTGCTCTGTGGTGAGGTCTGGCTGTCCCGTCATGCTTTGGGGGAGCAGCAGCACTCTGTGCAGCACAGACTGTGGAGTACCCAGCTAAGAAATTACTTTGGAGAAGATATCTCTTCCCCTTTCAGTTATCCTTGCATGGCAACATGTATTACACAGAAGTAGAAGCGGGATGTTCACTTAAATGTGTCTTTTAAACTTTGGTTACTTCAAAATGAGGTGCTTGGTTATTCATATTTGCTTTGAAGTGTACCTTGCAACATAAATGAACTCTGAGCAAATAACCTTGTGTAGTGTCACAAGGAAACAGCTGTCAGCAAAGCTGGTTTTAAAAAAACAACAAACAAACCCAAACCACCAGAAAGCAGTCCTTGAAAAAGAGCCCTTCTTTCTCAATAAAGCACACGGATTGATTGTCCTTATAACTGAAGCTGGTTTTGAAATTGCTTGACATCTGCAAATGGATATTTAATCTTTTTTCCAGCTAGTGATGGTGAGTCCAACTTCAGAGCAGTATGACAGTTTGCTCCGGCAGATGTCAGAGAGAATTGATGAGGGATGTGGGGAGACCATCTATGTCATTGGTCAAGGATCAGGTGAGTATAGATTCCTCAGGAAAAAAACCAAAAAACATTAAAATGATTAGAAAAACCTAGTTCATCTAACTGGACTGCTGCTGAAGGTAGTGCTTACTTCTCCAGAATAACTTGGAAACCTCCACAAAGTATAGCAGAACATGTAGGACAAATTCTTTTATTTTATTCCTGCCAGCAGCTGTCTTATGTAACATATTTTTTGTATAAAATCATCCAAGTTCCTTTTTGGAAGTAAGGCATAAGTTGTCTAGGCACACCAGGAAACGATGAAGGATATGAAATTATAGTAACAGTTTTAGTACAGACGTCCTCGATGTCTGAGGGAGGTCTTTTTCTGTCTGGTTTCATTAAATTCTCCATTGTAAGTAACAGTATTTGTACTGTACAGGAATGTATTTGAGATACTTCAGATAGCTGAAATACCTGCTGCTGACTTTCTTTGTTAGTGTGCATTTGTACTATGGAGAGAAAGGTTTTCCTTTCCTCAGCATGAGGCCTTTATTTTTATGTTAACTTGGGTATGACTGCAGTCATTCGCCTTTGCAGATTTTAGCAGCTAGCATCGATTACCTCTTTTTCACAATTTGAATATATGCATCTGATGCTGGTATAGTAATATTGAACATGGCCTTGCTTTTGAAATTTCAGTTTCTTTTCTGAATGCAAAAAAATTGTCTATGGCTATCATAAAGCTGAAGGCATGTTTCAAATATATTAGCTATCTGCTGGATATCAAGTTGTTACAATCAACCATTCTACTAGTTACTATGTTTAAGGAAGAATACAAAACCCTAGTCATCACTGCCAAGGTTGGCTGAGATAATGTAGGGAGGGAGCTGCGTTACCTCAGAACAGTGTGCTTTTGGGGCTTTCCTGGTGTCTTGCAAAGCAGCCAACATAGAAGAGAGGACAGGATTAGATGGCCAGTGGTCGTGCAGCCAGTATCGCAGAGATAATGCTCTTGCCTCCCAGTGAGCTTCCCACATGTAGTCCAATTTCTTGGTATTTGGGATAACCACATCTGCAGCAGAGAACTAACAAGCTGGGCTAGTAACTGCTTTGTCTTCTAGGATACCCTGTGAGGGTGTTAACTGGTGGTTGTTGCAGTGATGTACTTGGATATAGGCATTTCTTTCTTACAAGTATGAGCTAAGACTTCTGACTTCATTTTGGATTGCTGCATAGTCAAGGAAGATGGGGATCTTTTCTGTGAATTGGAACCAGAAAAAAAATCTTTATAATGCTGTCCCAGTTGCTCCTTCTCATTCACTTCAAGTGTCTATGATTTTGATCATCATGGATACCCAACTCAGATGACTGAGAAGCTAGTGAAGACTGCCAGGAAGCTCACTGCTTCATCAGTAGTGATCCTTCTCTTTCTCACTTGGCCTTTACACCTCTCCTGTCCCCTACTTCTCATTCCCCTTCTATGACCCAAGACCCCAGCTGTGGTGCTTTTTGCTTTCCCCACCATCTCAACAGCTTCTCAGCCAGCTTATGAGTTGGGCTGGAAACCATCCAGCAAATCTACTTGTTGTAGAGATGTGCAGTAGTTAAAATGCTGCTTAGTTCATGCAAACTGCAGTTACTGCCTTCCAGCTGATGAGTCAGCTGTGCATATGCATGCACACACAGCAATAGCTTTGGACATCCAGGTGTGTGTGGCTCTGTACCTTGGTTTGTTGGGGTTTTTTTTAATCCACAGAGGAGATTCTGTCCTGAAGTCTGTGCAGCTTCTCAGCACCTGGGTTAGGAGAGAAGCTGAGAGCTGAGGTGGCCTTGGAACTGCGTAGATAGTTGCCACTGGCTTGCTCTGACTGTCAGCTCTTTGCTTGGGTGAGCTGTTCAGAGGCAGCGTGCCTTCTTGCTGTTTTCAGGCCTCGTGCTGTCAGCATTTCTTTCAAAGTGCCAGGACGAAGGCAGTGAGACATGCCAAAACCACTGTTTTAACTGGAGTATGTAGGGGCTAAAGAAATTGCTGTGCAGGCCAGACTTGCAGAAATTGTGTACCTAGGATGTGGTTTTATAAAATAAGCTGATTGTTTAAATTGGTCCCATGTTTACTGGTTAATTGCGGTGATACTTCAGTCAGAGCTTTCCTTTTGTTAATGCTTTTCCCTTTATTGCAATGCAAGAGGAGATGTTTTATCTGACTGAACGAAATCGCACGAAAAGTACTTTCAGCATGTGAAATAAGGGAATTAGACAGTCTTTTTTGCCAATCCATAAGTATTTGCTTGTAGAAATTGTGAAGTAAACTCCTCTAGATTAAAGATGGTGCTTTTCTAGTGTCTTTTAAGTCCTCTATGGGCTAAAGGCTTAAAGACTGTCCCTTTTTATTTTGGGCAAAGGGTGCTTATTCTGTTTACATGGCTGACGTCTCCAGTCTGCATAAAGTTCTGATCAGTGTGAAAATCCAGGCAGAATGCTGCTGCTGCTGACCATTGCAAGGTGGTGCTCACTGACTGTCCTTTGTCTCTTCAACATCACGCTAGATGGAACTGAATACGGTCTGAGTGAAGCAGACATGGAAGCATCCTATGCCACGTTGAAGAGCATGGCAGAGCAGATAGAGGCAGATGTGATCCTCCTGCGGGAGCACCAGGAGGCAGGGGGCAAGGTGCGCGACTACCTTGTTCGGAAACGTGTGGGTGACAACGACTTCCTGGAGGTCAGGTGAGGAGCCAGGTGGAGACAAAGTTAGTCAGCAGCCCAGCTGCATTTTTACCGTGTGAGCAGTCCATGATGCTGAGCCAGCAACGCTGATTCGAATCTGGGTGTTGTAGCTACCCAACAAAGGGAATTGAGCTTGACCACTCCTTGCTAATGAAATGGCCTTTTTGTTGTTGTTGCTGTCTCTTTTGTGTTTGTGGACATTTGCCTGTGTTTAGCTGAGAACTGTGAAGCTGTCTGGGTGACAGCTTCACAGTTTGGGGATCTTTTGTGTGCTGAATCCCAGTAGGGAGTCACATATGTGCATGTGTGTCTGTGTGTGTGCATATATGCACACTGCTGGGACACAGTAATTTTGATGAAGGGTTCAGTTCTATTCCAAGACTGTGGTGATCCAAGTCACCTTTTAATGCACATGAAATAGCTTGTGTAGCATGACTTGAGAGTCTGTCCAGACCTGGATATAATGGATTTCCAACATTTCCCAACAGCTATAATAGCCACCTTTATCAGAGGCAAGGAAGGAGATTGCTGCCTGAGAGGGTTTTCCCCTAAAATGTTTTATTGTTGTTTGAGCTTTTACTTTTCTGGGAACAGCAATTTCAATTTCTGTGCTCTCCCTAGGACCTGGTGCTATTGCAACATGAAGAGTATAGAAAAGCAGAGGTATTCTAGACCAAGTTGGGATTTAGTCTTTCTTTTAAACTGCCACAGTGTATATGTTGGATTGCAGAGACTAGCAGTTGGAAGAGAGAGATTCTGTATGGCATCAAGCAATGTCAGGTTCAGCTGACTGTGTTCTGGGCACCACTGACATGTTTCCACAGTCTTCCACATCCCAGTTCTCAGAGTCTGAGATCTCTGCTGTTAACTAATGACTGTGACAGAATCTCTGCTCTGCTTGTGAAGGTCTAACATTTTTTAATCTCTGTTTGAATGTTAGGGAGAAAAAGCTAGTTATTTGCAGGAGCAATGGTGTTTGGCATTTGGGGTTTTTTTTTGATCACTTGTTTGTTTCTTCAGTTACCATATTTTACCAGGTTCCTTTTACCTTTCCCCTCCAGGGTAGCAGTGGTTGGCAATGTGGACGCAGGAAAGAGCACGTTGCTGGGTGTCTTGACACATGGTGAACTAGACAATGGCCGAGGCTTTGCTCGGCAAAAGCTCTTCCGCCATAAACATGAGATTGAGTCCGGTCGCACCAGCAGCGTGGGCAATGACATTCTGGGCTTCGACAGTGAGGGCAATGTGGTGAACAAGCCTGACAGCCATGGTGGCAGCTTGGAATGGACAAAGATCTGTGAGAAATCCACCAAGGTCATTACTTTCATTGACCTGGCAGGTCATGAAAAGTACTTGAAAACCACCGTCTTTGGCATGACTGGCCATTTACCTGACTTCTGCATGCTTATGGTAGGTAGCAAGAAAGACGTACTGTACGGGGCTGTTCACAGCTTTAACAGCCTCGACTTCTTTCGTATTGCAAAGTCCCTGTGGGGTGGTGGAGGGAAGCAGCATGTCCCAGGGGTGGAGAGCAGAAGTCACTGTATCTCACCAGGACTCTTGAGGCAAGTGCCCTGGGACTGACACTCCCAGACAGGCCTAAGCTGTATGATTTTTGAAAACTGAAAGATTTCTAAATTCCAGAAAACCTATTTAAACCAAGGAGAAATGAGTCCTTAGTTAGTGTCCAACAGCATTTGAAATGCACTGGGTCTGCTCATACAGTCCCAGTGACATATCTACAATCTAATCACAGCCTACTGCATGTCTGACACAAGACCTTCTCTGTAGCCCAGCAGGAGGAACATTTACATCCCTGTATCTTGTATCCCTGGTGTAGGTTGGCAGTAATGCTGGGATTGTTGGAATGACCAAGGAGCACTTGGGCCTGGCGCTTGCACTTAATGTTCCTGTCTTTGTTGTGGTGACCAAGATCGACATGTGCCCTGCCAACATCCTGCAAGGTGAGTCCAACCAGCTCTCTCCAGGGCTGTTTCTTACCTCTGTATGTCCTCTGCTTGAGTTGAGGAATTACTGCTGGAGAAAAGCGGCTTTATCTGCTTTTGACTGCATCTTAAACATCTTCCAGAAATCTCTTTTTTCCCTTGCCTGTTTTGTAGGCAGTTCACTCATAGTCACCATTTCAAAATTCCCTGAATTGGAGGACTCACCTGGGTAACCAGTAAAGTGTTTGCTACAGGGTTTTGCTTAGCTGAGCTCTAAGGGGAGAAGCGTATAGTTGGGTTTGTGCCTTTGCTTTCTTTCTGGGTATTTAAACCTGGAGGGAAAGCCTGGAAGTTCTCTTGAAAGCTGCTTTCCTCCTCGCCCATGGTTTGAGTGTGATCTTAAGCTTCAATCAAACTTATTGTCCAGCAGCTGTTAGGTGAAAGGGCAGCTGCTTTTTACATCCTGCTCACCTGGGCACTTCTCAAGATACACTGGTATAACTACAGCAGCTCCGTTCTGTGTCTGAACAACCAGTGCATAATAAACCATGGTTCAAAGCAGCTGCTTGTGGGCTATGGTAGCAGGACTGGACTAGACACAGGCGGGGATGGCAGTGAGCAGCAGGGGCTAGCAACATTTTTGCTCAGCAGCAGTTAAAGCAGCACCTCTAACCCCAGCAGTGTCCCTTTAACCTACGCTTGATGTTTTTTCAGGCTGTGATCAACTCTCACCTTTAACATTCTCTTGATGTGTTTCTCACACCTTCAGGAACATGCTGTGGTTAATGAGAGCAATGTTTTTTTTCGATAATCAGTCCTAAGAATCAGGAAAGTGAATGCTCCTGGTACTGTCCGTGGTTAGTTCATTATGTTTCAGGTAAACAGACGCATATGATCAGAAGATTATCTAAATGTGTCTGTAATAGATGTTCGGCAGATAAACTGAGGCCTGACTGTAAGATAATAACTGGGAAGGAAGGAGAGTCTTTGGCTCTGGGTGAGGAGAGAAGAGCTGCTTGTGGGAGAAGCCACTCCCATGTCCTCTTCTGTTTGTATTAAATAGACACAAGCTTTGACTCGTGTGTCTTTGAAGAGCAGATGGCATGATTAGATGTTTGTGTTTCTTTATCCAAAAACATTACTTTCCCCATAGGCAACAATTTGTTCACAAAAAACATCTAATTGGATGACAATCATAGCATATAAATGATTTGCTCTTTTAAGCCCATATTGGCCTTTTTTTTTTTTTTTTCTCACTGTAAGGCACTTTGCAGGAGGCTGATGCTAGTACATCAGGTAATGCCCCTGCTAGTTGATAGATATCAGGCTTAGAAAATAAATTGAAGAGAGGCAAAAGATTAAAGCTGGAAGCCATGAGATTCGTCCCAAAATATTTATTTCTGGATCTGGTCCACCTACACTGTCCTAGACTGTGATGGTGACCTTTACCTCTTACATGCTTCTCTAACATTCTAGGGCAGGTTGATTGCCAGGGAATGTCTGTTGAGGTTTGTTTGGTCAAAATTGATTTCTAATTCACATGTTCTCAAATATTTCAGTTCCTGAGTGCTGCTGGTTTTCTTTGAATTCAACATGAAAAATCCTTTATAGGAAGAGGAAATACCTTATAACTCCTTAAAGCTACTTAATGGACAGCTATAAAATGTCTACTTCACAGCATTGCACTTGCAGATGCAAACACTTATGTCTGTTCGTGTATGATGTCGCTTGGCAGCAGGCTAGCTGGCATGAAATGGAAGATGGAATGGCTCCAAAGTCCTACCTGGGCTGCAGCAAACTCATAGTCTCATTCACGCACCTTTAGCCATCTTCTCCTGTCTATTTGTGACAAGAACACCAGTCTCCCTTCAGGGAGAGACCCCACAAAAGCGATTTGTAAAGACGGGAGATGCTGCCCTAACAATATTCATTTCACCCTTTAAGAAACCCTGAAGCTGTTACAGCGACTGCTGAAGTCCCCAGGGTGCAGGAAGATTCCCGTGCTGGTTCAGAGCAAGGATGATGTCATTGTAACAGCCTCCAACTTCAGCTCAGAGAGGTAACGGGAGTAGAGGAGAGTCATTTCTCTTTCGATCCTATTTGGAGACTGGGTGAGAAGATTCAGAAGGAGAGTCCATTGTCTAGATATGTGAAGGTTGCATTTGCCATGTGGTGTGTTGATTCCATAAGAATGTGTTGATTCTGAGCTTGACCTGCTTGTGTTCCCCTCTCTGAGACAGAAATGAGAGGCTGCTTCTGGGCAGTCTGCAGAAGATGGCAGGGTGTTCGGCTTCCTTCCATCCTGGAACCTTACACCTTTTCCTGAATGTCATTAGAAGGCAGAGGCAGTGTTGCAGGTTTTCAAACATGGGGTGTTGTTCATCTGACAGCTTGCCAGGCTCTCCCTTCCTAGCAGTATTGATTTCAGTCCCAAAATTTTGGATGTCTCCCTACATGTAGAGTCCCAGGCAGGGAGGTGAACTAACTCCGTTTTCATCAATTTTCCTTTACAGAATGTGCCCGATTTTCCAGATTTCAAATGTCACTGGGGAGAACCTAGATTTGCTGAAGATGTTTCTTAATCTCTTGTCTCCACGGACCAGTTACAGGGAAGAAGAGCCAGCAGAATTCCAGATAGATGATACTTATTCTGTCCCAGTAAGTGGCCTATTATTTGGCAGAATTTTCTGTTCCTCCTTTTAGTTTGAAGAAGGTATCTTCCCTACCGAGGGGAGTTCTAGAGCTCTTCTGCTAGCATGGTCTTACTGTTTTTTCTTTTTTGGCATAGGGTGTAGGAACAGTTGTGTCTGGGACAACACTGAGGGGCCTAATCAAGCTCAATGACACCCTGCTGCTGGGGCCAGATCCCCTTGGCAACTTCCTCCCTATTGCTGTCAAGTCCATCCACCGCAAGAGAATGCCCGTCAAAGAAGTGCGGGGAGGCCAGACTGCCTCTTTCGCTTTGAAAAAGGTGAGATAATCTGCTCCAGGCCCACAGAACAGAAACCACCCTCCTAATTTTAGAGTGCTCTTGGAGTTCAGCTGCAGTGAGACTGCTTTTGCAAAGCCCAGCTACCTCATTTTGCAGTGGAATAAAATCCCATAGAACCTCTGTGGGTCCTATACCCTGGTTATTCCACCTGACAGCTGCTAGTGATAGCGGTGGGACCCAAGGTAATGAGGAGTGTTGCAGACATAACAAAATGGAAGCATTGGTCTCCTTTTGTGCTGGAACTGCATTAGTATCCTGGGCAGTATATGGATGCTGTTCCTCTCAGCTTGTAGGACCAGCAGCATGATTTGGGATTTAAAAATTACCAAATCTGATGTGATTCCTCCCACAAAAGCTTTCTGTCAATAGAAGCTGCACTGATTTTAAGGGGATATAGTTTAAGCTACACCAAAATTCATGTGGTCAGGCTTATCACATTGTGTTAACAGACATCGTGATTTTGGAGAGATCATCTGCTTGGATAATGTGCAACTAGGATGTATGTTTTGATTTAAAGGATGAGTGAGTTAAAACTTCTCTGTTGGTGTCCAGCATTCCCACCACTTTAACTAAAGCTTCCTTAGAAACTTCAGCTGAAGTTGGGATTTTGAAACCTTTGCATAACATTGTTACATACTGCTAAACAGCTTCTGCTTTGCCTTTTGGTGAGCATAAGTTAGTATCTCTGAAATCCCTTAGGATCCTTCTGGATGCAGTCAGCCAGAGAAGCAAATTTATTCCCTGGAGAATCACGCTAAGGTTTTTTGTGTCGCTGCTTTTTAGATCAAGCGTTCTTCCATCCGGAAAGGCATGGTAATGGTGTCACCCCGCCTGAATCCACAAGCATCGTGGGAGTTTGAAGCAGAGATTCTGGTGCTTCATCACCCCACCACCATCAGCCCACGATATCAGGCCATGGGTATGTGTCTCAGCATTGCCTCGTCTTTATTTCCCGGTGGTAACAGTTTGTATCAGCTCTAGCCTGAGATAATTTTGCTCCCTTGTGGCTCTGTCAAACTGAATATAAGCTATAGTTCCTGGTTTTTCCTTTCCCAGCAATGTGTTAGAGAGAGGGGAAGGAGCTGACGGAGGGAATAGGGAGGCTGTAGGTAAAAAGATGTGTGACTCCAAGTGTACTTGTAGCCTGCCTGAGCCAGAGCTCTGTGGTGCAAAGATTCTTCAGCTTCAAATGCTGATGTAAAGATGTGTTTTGGGTCCTGCCCTCTAGCCCAGCTGCTTGGTGTGTAGGATTCTGTTGGGGGTGCTTCAGGAAAGTTTCCATTTGAAGGCAGCTGTTCTAGTTTGATTGTGTTTTCTTTTTGAGGATTGAACAAAAGGAGCTGTGTGACCCGCATAGTCTTTGGTACACAGTAGATTTTTACATTGCTGACTCAGTGCTGTTAGCTGTAGGGTAGCAAGAGCTGCCTTACATGTCTCTCTGAAGCTTACTCCGCTGATGGTACTGGCTGTTGAAATCCTTTTACATTTGTATTTGCAGTGCATTGTGGCAGCATCCGTCAGACGGCCACGATTCTCAGCATGGACAAGGACTGCCTGCGGACGGGGGACAAAGCCACAGTGCACTTTCGCTTCATCAAAACCCCAGAATATTTGCATATAGACCAGCGGCTGGTCTTCCGTGAAGGCCGCACCAAAGCTGTGGGTACCATCACTAAGGTAAAGGCTGAAGTCTTGACTTTTTTTTGCCCATTAGCTACTTTCGGCACTGAGAAGCCAGCAGGAGAATCCAGATAGCTGTGGAAAATTGAGAGAAGAGACCGTCCTTCGATCACAAATGTCAGCCCTGACATGGGTTGTGGATGACCAGTGTGCTTTGTTGTGTGGTGGGTCTTCAGCTGGTGTGAATGAGAGAATGTGAAGGTGGGGGATGAGCCAGCTGCCTCCTGGTTCTTCAGGCTCAGTCTCTTTCTGACAGCTTGTAGCTGGTCTCTGAGTCATGTTGTGGAAGGTTGAGTGTCACCTCAGCCGAGTGACCCTTTCCACCCTGTAAGGGTTCTTGAGGGCAGCTCAGAGGCCTAGGTTTCTTTGAACAACTGTTGCTGCATTCTTCTCGTGATGGCTATTGGTATCAAATCTCTTGAGGCTTTTTGTTAAAAAGCAGCATTGAACCTTGCCAGATTGGCCTAGCTATTTTAGTGCTCATTTTGGCCTCTCCCTTTGTAATCTGCAGTTACTTCAGACCACCAATAACTCACCAATGAACTCCAAGCCACAGCAGATCAAGATGCAGTCAACCAAGAAGGGAGCTGTTACGAAACGAGAGGATGGTGTTCCTCCAGCTGGGACGGCAGGTGGAGGCCCACCAGCTGGAGATGAGGCCCCCTCAACAGCTGCAGCACCACTGACACCTACTGCCCTGCAACCATTGGTAAGTGAGGAAAATACGTCTGTCCTAGCTGTTTGCATCTTGGTTTCATCTGTTGGAGGAAGGGCACTCTAAAGCACAAGCATTATCCCCTCATACCCTTGAACTCACCTTGGGCCTCAATGTGTGACAGAAACAAATAGAAGCATCAGTAGTGTCACAGCAGAAACCAGAATTCTCTGATGCTCATGGCTGACCTTTCAGCAGCTAGCAGCTTAGGGTTCTGGGACAATTCAGGTTGGACCTCAGGAAGTGTCTAGTCTAACCTCCTGCTCTAAGTGGGATTAACTGTGAGGTCAGACCAGGTTGCTCAGGGTTTTATCCAGTCATGTCTTGAAAACCTCCAAGGTGGAAGACTGCACAACCTCCCTCAGCAACCCGTTTCACTGCTTGACTGTGCTTATAGTGAAGAAGTCTCTACATATACCCAGAAGCTGAACTACTGAAGCATCTAACAACCAGTCACAGAATGGGTTTCTACTGTCTGAATCAGAAGTAGAACATCCCTGCTCTAGGGAAATGACAACCTAAGTAGTAGTATTAGGCACAGGTCGTCTGCCTTGTCAAGGAGGGAGGATGGAGATGTCCAAGGAGAAAGAAAGGCTTATCTCTTTCTAGAGAAATTTATCCAGGTGGTTTTGTTGGTTAGGACTTCTCAGCTCAGTTTGTCCAAGAAAGGTACCTAGCTTTTCTGGATCTGAAAGGAATGGAAAGGCAATTCTAACTGCAGGCTTTGGGAGCTATTTCTCAGCTTTATTACTGATAGAAGAAAGGTCTTCTCCTTTTAGTGTACTTAGCTAGTAAGTGAAAGGTTCAGGAAGTGATTCTGTCAAGAGACGTGGTCAGTGTTCCCCCCTCTTAGTTCTAGCTATCTTCGTTGCCACTGGTCAAGTCTTGTCCTCTTGAGCCAGGCTGGCTGCTGAAAGAGGGCCCTCTGGCAGGGGTCCTCTGCCTTTGCATGTGCCTGTGGCTTCTTAATGATCCCCCATCTCCTCCTTGTCTTGTTGTAGCGTCACTGTGGTTGCAGGTAGTGCTCCCAGCTTGCTCTTTGTTTTGTCCCTCCCCCTGAGAGTTTGTGTTGCTTTTGTTCTTGCTTACCTCTGCCTCTCTCTCCTTGCTGTCTCCCCTCAGCCTGCACTGGATGAAGAGCCCCACATCCGTGAGGGCAATAAGGTATTTGGCTGCTTTAAAGGAGAACGGTGGTGGGCTTGCTGGCTTGAGGCTGGGAACAGTTACGTTAGCAAGGGAGCCCTGGTAGGGGGGTGGGGGGCTTTCCTTCCATTCTGCACAAAGCCAAGGGAGCCTGAGGCCTTGGTTTCTCAGATGCTGAGCCCCATGGCACTTGCTGACTCTCATGGGAGTGAAATGTTCAGAAAATTGGGAAATCAGGTCCTTTCCAGCTTGAAGGGCTGAACTTCATGGTATATCTGACTCCTCCTTCCTTCATGGTGTGTCTGTCTGCCTTCTCTCCTCCCTGCAGTGGTAGGAGGTTGCTCAGTCACAACTGCTGTCCTGCTGTCTGGGTGTGTATGTAATCCATCCGAACTCCTGCTGTGTTGATACTCTGATTCAGAGGTCACTGCACACTAAAGTGTCTCTTCTTGTTTTCAGTCAAAAGTCGGAGGAGGAGGCCGGCGACGTGGGGGTCAGCGCCATAAAGTGAAGTCTCAGGGAGCCTGTGTGACTCCTGCCAGTGGCTGCTGAATTTCTTACTCCTCCTCCCTCTGAGGAATTCCTCCCCTTCCCTTCATTTCTTATTCAAAAGATCCAGAGCAGCTTAAACCAAAACCCATCCCAGCTGATTGGCTGCAGAAGAATCGTCTCTCCTCGCTGAAGAAAGCGATGAAGAGCATAATTTATAAGCTAATGAAGGTGATAAGACACACAGAACTGAGTAACTGACACCTTCCTCCTCCCCCCATCGACACATTTTTGTACATCATGGGCTTAGTTTTTATTCTTAGTTTTTATTATATTTTGTGTGCATGAAGATGAGAGTCTGGATAGAACTGCAAAGAGCCAGTTAGCTGCCTCCCTCCTCCCTCACCCCTTTCTGTCCACAGGACTTGCTGCTCTCCTCCTATTTGCTGTCTCAGATCCAGGGATTAGCAAATGCCTGAAATTTCAGACTTGCAAAGGTTAAAACATGTTGTTAGGATGGCTCCATAGGGCATTGTTTCCTCACCACTGCAGCCCTGTGCCAAATATGTTTCTGGATTCCCTCCATCTTAAACTGTTCCTGAGTGGGTTTAATTTAGTGACTGAAGTTTGATAGAGATAGTAAGAAATTTCATTAGTTGGAAATCTAAGAGAGAAACAAATAGGAAAGCAGTTCTTGATGTTGAGGAATCCTATACTGAATATCCTTCTCAAATACGTTGATAGCACTTAAGATTTTAATTAGAGACAGAATGAAATGGGCAGTCATTTGCCCATCCTGTTCCACTTCCCATCATGCTGCTTTTTCTATTGTTTGTTCAGTGCGCAGTGGAGCAAATCTAACCTGCCTCTGAAGGCTGCAGCAGCTCAATTGACAGTATTAAGAATATAGTGCAGGAGCACTCGGTCCATCCCTTGAGCCAGGGAAAGCCTCACCTCGATGGACAGAGATCACAGGTGGTAATATACTTCTGAAACAGAGACACCAGGGAAACGTGACCTCCACTTGATTTTGTTTACTTCCAAGATTTCCCAAATCTTTTCTGGAACTCACTGGCCAAACTTTGCCATGGCAGAGGCAAGATTTGTCTTCTTCCCTCTTGGATGAAGAGGCCAAGGATGAATTAGTACTAAAATTATAGAAGTACTTTCAGGTTTGGAAGTACGTGGTAATTTTTCTGACTTGCATTTAATTTTTTTTAATATTGTGGGGTTTTTTATGACAAATTCTGGCTTCTCCAGGAAGGCCCTGCAAGGACGGTGTGTAAATTAACTGTATTGTTACCATGCTTTTTAACTCTGCTTTGTGCAAGTGATCAACTCCGTGCTGATTTTGATGTCTCCTTCTAACACTGCCTCTTGGCTCTCATGAGGACAGGAGTGATCCTCTGCCAGCTTGTGGTGAGCTGTGGGAGCACTTTGAGGGAGGAGGTGGTATCCTCAGCAAATCGTTGCTCTCCCCAGCAGGTGTGGTCGGCCTCGGTTTCTTTGAGGGCTTCCTCCTCCAATGAAGGACTTTAATTAGAGGGAGACTGTAAAGTTTCTGTCCCTCCTTAGCGGGTTGTTCCTGTTTCTCACTCTGTGGCACCTGTGTGCAGTTCATTTCAGTTCACCTTGTGATTCAAGGTAGGCTTTCAAGCTGACAGAGCGACAGCAGGCTTAGTGGGGAGAGCGCATCTCCCGATGCCAGCACCAGCACTCCAAGAGCATTAAGTGGCATGGGAGAGGGGAGAAATGTGGTTTGGGGGGCGAGGGTACTTTGCCTTAGAGACTGCAGTGGCCTGAGTGTGGGTGGAAGGGGGAGGTCAGACAGTCCTTTCCAAGCTATGTGCCTAAATACCAGCACTCTTCTGGTGAGGGAGGAATTATAGGCGGCTACAACACTAATAGCACCCGCATTGTGAGGGGGTGTGAAGTGTGGCTAAGCAGGGCACAAGGGCCTGGTTGGTTTGTCTTCTGGCCCTGTAGCAGCATCGGACTGCATCTGATTTCACTGCCCTCTATTTCTGAGGGGAGCAGCGAGCTCCGGGCAGTATTCTCTTTCTCCATTCCTTGTGCTCCAAGTGAAGGAGACTGCTGAGACTGGAAGAAGGTTTACTTTAGTTTGTGCAAAGGAGGTGGTGTGATCTCTCTTTTGTGACCAGCATTCAAAGATCACTCAGGCTGGTGTGATCTATAAAATAAATTTTAAACAAGTTTGTTCCAAGTTAAAGTGTGTCTTGTTGCTTTTTGTCCCTCTGGAAAATCAATGCTTGCCGCTTTAATGCCAGAAGCCAGACCAAGTGGGTTTGCCTGGCACCGGGCTCCTTTGCTGGCTATGAGGCTGCATTCATCGTGATGGCAGGGGAGGGCATGCCATGCTGTAGGAGAGCTGCCGCTGAGCCTCTGCATAGCCCCTGACAGCTTTTACTCTAAGATTTAGTGCTTCTCAGTGGCAGAGTAGTGAAATCAGAACACTTGCATGGCGTGAGCTATGCTGTTAGGTGTGTACATATGTGTCTAAGAGCTGCTATGGCAAATCATTTGGGGCCAGCTCCACGGGAGGATGCAGGTTTAGTGCAGCACTTCCACTGCCTGTGTACGTTTGTGCTCCCTGGGCCCTCACTATGACTTGCACCTTACCCATTTTTGTAAACACAGAGGGACTCTCCAGGGCTTGGAATGGGCCTTTTCTTGCCTCCTCCTAATCTCAGACATTCACAAAGGCTCTTTCCTGCCCTGCACAGCCCTCTCACAGGTAACTGTTGGGCTGGTAGCTGGAGCAAAGGCCCATGCAGCCCCCCTCCTCCTGCAGATGGCTGGTCCAGGGCCAGCAGAGAACAAGCTTTTCTCTAGGGTGGTCTTCTGGAAGGAGCTGCATGGGCACTCAACAGAAGCCTGCCTCCAGACCATCCTGGATATTAAGATAACAGCATGACCTTCCTCAAGCCCAAGCCCTAGTAATCCAATTTCCTTTTTGCAGCCTTCGGCCTTGCCCACCAGCAAATTCACCTGCAAAACACTCAAAACAGTCACAGCAGTTTTGATATAATTTATTTGTCTTGGTCTTTTTTTTTCTTTGCATAGGCATAAATTACAATCTGTTGATTAAAAAATAGAATGAACAAAACAGTGCAGCATTTGCAACAGGCTACAGCATCAAACACAAACTCATCTCCTGCCTGTAACCATCTGTTTCTGCAGGGCTAATTCATAACACATGTGTAGGGCAAACTGAGGAGGGAAATGGGAGTAAATAAGGGAAGTCTGCTCTGACAGCTGTTTCATGTTTCTCCTGCCTCACCAGGCTCATCTGCATCAGCACTAGGATTAAGTACCCCTGGGCACACATGCTGAAGCAGCAGTTTAATGTGCCCTCTTTTTCTTGGCAGCTCAGATAAGTGTTGCAGAAATCCTGCAAGCTGCTGCGGGAGAGGCAGCTGGCCAGGCGCTTCCATGCGGGCGCTCAGGCTGCAGCCCTGCACCAGTGCAGCATCTGGGGGCTGAGAAACTGCACATAGCCTCAGCATGCCTTTCCGGGATCCTCAGCAGTCAGCACGGTGAGGCCTCCAAAACCAGCACTATCCCTTAGAGAAGGGCATAAGCCCCCAGGGTGACCTCCTCTCACTGGTATCTCCAGGAGTTTTTGCCTCAGAACAGCAGAAACTTTCATCTCCCAGGGACAGGGCAAGCTTGTCTTGTAAAGCCAGATGCTCCCCACCCCACAGCCAGCAAGTTAACACCCCCTCGGAAGGGGCAGAGACCCTGCTCCAACTCCATTCTCAGGAAAAGAGGTCACTCTTTCCCACCTCTCACCAGTGTGCCTGATGTACTATAAAAAACATTTTTTCTTGGGCAAAGACCCCATCTACCCTGGCAGCCAGGGAGCCAGAAAGGACATTAAAAAAGGAGGTTTTCCAGCCTCATGGTTATGGCATTTGCTCCAGCAGCCAGAGAACCCCTGGGGAAGGGGGAGAGCTTAATCACTGCTCTCTCTTTATCATTCAATTAAATACAGGAGCTACTCTGCTGAGCCTGGGACAGGTCCAGACATACACAAAAGCAGAACTCTATGTGCACAGGGTACTCATGGACATGACTCCAAGGCAAGCACACAGCTGTAGACAAGTTTAAAATAACTTTGGCTATTGCTGCCAAGAATTAAGACTACACTCAGTATAGGAGAGAATTTATCATCACTGGATCTGGCAGCAGGACTGCTTTTTCCCAGGAGCAGGGCCTCCCAGCTCTGCAGAGGGTTACATGGAGTAACTTAACTTGTTAGAGAGGGGGCTGCATCCTTTGGGCTTGCTTTCCTTGCTTGGAGTAAGCAGACCCCTCCAGAAAGGGCACGCTGCCATCATACTCATCCCCTGGGGCTGGTACTGAGGAGCTCAGGGCTCAGCACACATCAGGGCACGATGAAGGGAGACACTTCTTCAGCCCCTTTTCTCTATGTCCCTTGCCCTACAGTGCTTCAAGCAGGGAAGAACAGAATGGGCATCAATTCATGGTGCCCCGCCTGTGCCCAGGAAAGGACAGTCCCAGGGAAAGGATGATGCCAGCATCAGACAGGGCTGAAATGCTAAAGATGAGCCCTTTAGCTTTTCTTTCAACAAAACACAAGTGTGGAGGCTGTATAATGCCACCCAAGGACATAAGCCAAACTAGAGCATGATGCAGGCAGCCAGGAGGTGAGGCAGCCAGATGGCCCTGGCACTCCTCAGCCTGGGGAAGGTCCCTGTGCATCCCGCCTGCAGTGCCCTGCCACGGCTCCCCCCCAGCGGTACTGGCAGGATCTACGCGCCCGCTGCAGGCAGAACGCCCCATCCTGCTCTGGCACAGTCCTCTGCAGCCCAGGGCTCAGGGAACCAAGCTATGCCAGGGAGGAGAAGGCAGGAGGGAAAGGGAACCCTTCCAAGAGAAAGGAGGTCAGCCTGTGCCAGCCATCTGCCATCAGGGACCGGGAGGTGTCGGAGACGGCCCTGAGCACTGCAGGTAGGGGGAGGCCCTGTTGCTCCCCAAGGTGCAGAAGCATGCTGGCACCTGCAGGCCCTGGGGATTGCCCCATCTCCCACCCAAGAGACCACTGAGGCACAGAGGGATTCATGCCAAGCACTGGGGCAGCAGCTCCTGCTCGCTGCAAAGTCGCCTATGTACAGATGCAGCCGCAGGCAAGGGGCCACAGCCATGCGTTGCAGTCTCGGAGGGCATCTCCAGAGCAAGGGAAGGCAGGAATGCCTCTGGCACCCTGCCAAGCAGCAGTCCAAGGTCCAGAGGACCTTGCCTCCCAGGTCTAGCTACTAAGCCACCAACAACTCTAGGCCCATATTTTAAACAGCTCTGCTCATCTTATTCTAGCTTATCCTACTGTGTGCACTATTCGCCTACTAAACAAAGCTCTAGCCCTCTGCATCTAAGCCACTCGCCCAAGTGGCACCATGTAACATTCTCTGGTTAAGTAGAAACTGCATGGAAAAAGTCTCCCCCTCACCCCACCCCCCTTTGTTACTACAAAAAAATAATCCCAAACACCCCAACTGGAAAATAACTCCTTCCCACCCCCCCACCTTCCCCCCACTTAAAAAGACAAAAAAAAAACCTCAAAAGGGAAGCAGGCAACAGGAGTTTTCAATAGCATCATCAACCCTAATACCATGGAGACGGGGGCCCAATGGCATTGCCGAGACCCACCACAGCCGCTGGCAGCGGGAGCGCTCAAGCAGATGGGCAGCGGCACCAGGGCAGGCTCCGCCACCAACACACGCTGAATTTCTCCCCTCCTGCTGTCCTAAACCGTTAGTTTTACATTAATACTTCGTTAATACTGCCTTATTTCCCCTCTGCCAGCCCAGCATTGGAGGTCTGAAGATTTTCACTTGAACCATCACCGAGGCAGGAGGAGTGGCCCCACGTGGAGGGGGGCCACTCGGTGGCCATGACTGGTGGCTCCTACCTACTCCCGTGGCACTGAGCTGGTCAGCGCAGTCCCATATACCCCATCACGCCCAAGCCTGCATGAAGCACGTTGCAAAGTTACGTACCCCTTTCCCCAAGCCCCAGCGACGCTCCGCACACCATCAGAAAGGAGCAGACAAACAGGGATGAGGGGCTGCGCAGACCCGATAAAAAAATTAGCTTAAAAAGTTAAAACGTCCAGTACGCACAGAAAACAAGCCAGGCTGCGCTAGGACCCACGTGGGATGCTCTTGCCTCGCCACCCCAGTCCTTGGACGAGTGAAAGCTTCACCCCTTAAACGCCAGCTCTTCTCCTCCCCCGAGGGGAGCAGCTCCCCAGGGCAGCTGCTGGCACATCCCAGGATTTCTACGTGCAAAGCAGCGAACCAGACGCATCCCCTCCTGCTGTCAGCCCGGCAGCATCCTCGTCCCTCGCAGGAGCCGGGGGTCAGTGCGCTGGCTCCCCGTGCACGCGGAAGCGGTAGATGCAGGTGTATTTGGGGTGGCCCCAATTGCTCAGCACCCGGAGCTCCACCAGCTGGTATGTGCCCACAGCATTGCCCTTGGGGAGAGGAGGAAGGAAAAACACCTGAGCCTTTGAGAACTCTCACAGGCTCAAAGACCCCACAAGCCCCATTTTCTTCTTGGGGTCAGGTGCTCTGACAGCAAAGCACTTACCTCCAAGTAAAACGTTTGGATGGGGTCACCATCATGGTTGTAGGTGAACTGCCCAAGGAGAAGACCCTCATCCTCTCCCTCCTCCTTCAAGCCCTACAGAGGGACAGGGAAGCAGAAAGGGAAAACCGGGGCGATCAGACAGGGAGACCAGAGACAATGACTGCACCCAGGGCAGAAGCAGGAGACAGAGAAGCAGGCACGCTTGGCCCCTGCTCCTGCTCTTCCAGGCCAAAAGAGACAAACAGGGCCAGGGGCCAGTGGGGAGGGATGGGGCAGGGGGAGAAGACCAAAAGTTACACCTACTCGATTGCCTCTCTCCCAGTGTCACCCAAAATGCTTCCTGAAAGCCCAGTGCTCTCCCTCTCCTACCCCCCCCAGTACTGCTTCTTCCTCCTCTTCAGGATAAGAGCAGCCCCCCAGAGTACTTCACAGCCAGGTGTGGGGCTCACCAGCCCTCTCCCCCCATGCCCTTCTCCACCATGGCACCCTCCCACCACATCCCCCCAGTCCTCCCTCCAGTCTGGGCAAGGGCACTCACATAAACAGCGAAATCCTTGGGGGCACTGGGAATGGTCCCCTGGGGCGAGAGGGCTTTCGGGATGTGCTCCAGTGTCACGGCTGTGGGGCGGATGATGCTGGAGAGGCGGATGACAGCAAAGCCCTGAGACCCACGAAATGCCCAGCAGTTCCCAGGGTTGACATCTGGCTACGAACACAGAAGCAAGACACCAGCAATGTTATCACCATCAGTGACATTCTCCTCCATCCCAACATCAGCCTGGCCGCTTGCTTAGAGTGACAGCAAGAGCCCAATAAAACCCACCAAGCCCACGTGAGAACCAGCCTGGCTGGTCCTCCCTGTCAGTGGGGTCTCGCCCCGCCGGTGCCCACCTGCAGGATGACACGGGGGGACTGTGAGTGGAACCACAGGGGGATGCCAAACAAGCTCAGCAGTGCCGTCTGTGTCTCATAGGTCTCTGAGCAGCGGGTGTTGATGACGCTGGCCCCTGGCATGGAGAGGGGAGGACAGCAGATAAGCTGGGTGCCAGCACCCTGTGGTCCCCTCCCCAGGATGGCTGGCTCATCCAGGGTGGGCAAGTCTCCCCCACCACCCACCTGCTGACTCCAGGGCGTAGTCAACCATCCCCACGCGGTCCTCACTGTAGCGCTTCAGGGCCTGGTCCACGATAAGATGCACTTGCTGCGGCAGGAGCAGAGGGCACAAGACGGGTGAAGGGCCAGGGCAGGCATCCTGCTCCCCACCCGCCTCCACCCTGCAGGGACAGAGAGGGCGCAAGGACCTTCCCACAGAACAGCCAGGGGATGAATCACCGTGGCAAAAATGAGAGGACACGCATTTGGCTGGGAAGCCTCATCAGAGGTTGCTAAAAATACTCCAGACGAGAGGAGCTGTGCAATGAAAGGGCAGCACCCAGGCAGGCTGGGCTCCCTCATCCCCATCCGGAAAGAGGGGTTGGCCCCAGGGGAGGAGGGGTATTCCCCCAGTGGGTACCAGGCAACCTGACAGCCCACCCAGTCCTCCCCAGCATCATCTGCTGGCTCCTCCTGCCCCAACCTGCAGGATCGATGAGAGCTCTGCGCATCTGGAAAAGGGAGAGCAGGCCAGAGCATGCTTCTGGAGCCAAACCCAGCCCCAGGAGCTGGGACCCTGCAACACCACTGTGGATCTAAACTTTATGGCATGCATGAAGCTTGCACAGACTGTAGGGCCTGCTAATCCCAGCTTGATCCCTCCCTCCACTACCTCCGCAGGGAATTGCCAGCAACTTCTTCCAAAGCAAGCAGGCTCATTTTTTCCCTTGGTGTCATTTTGCTGAAATGCTTTGTCCCAAATGACTCTGCAGCACTGCTGGAGGACAAGGGTAAGCAAGATGCTCAACCCATGGAAACCTCACTAGCACCTGCCCCACCTTCTGATGCTTGAGCAGAAACTTGGATTTTGAGACAGCCACAGTCTCACAGGCATGGGGATTTGGCCACCTGCGACCTCTTCTGGGGCAGGGTGCAGGCACAGCCCAGGACAGGCTGGCAACAGAGAAGGGATGAAGGAGTTTCAGGGATGCTCTTGCCAGCTGTGATTGGGGCCAAGATCGATGTCCCAGCTGTAATGGCTGTCCTTACAGCTCTGCCATCTGCCAGGCATGTGTGCCAGCCCCACCCCAGCACACACACAGTGGGGCACAGCCCCCAGTTCCACACCTGTGGTCACCATCATGTCCCTGGGGCTCAGGCCAGCACTCACCTCCTCTGTCACCCCCGCAGTCCCCGCTTGCTGCAGGGCCACTCCAATACCGGCCTGAGCATCCCGTGCCGACAGCCTCCGGTCTTCCAAGACTCTGGCCAGGATCTTGTGTTCCAGGGCCTGGAGCTCCGCTTGCAAGTCTTCACGCTGGAGAATGAGGCCAGCAGCACCATCCCGCCGGGACTGTGACAGGAACTGACTGACCCACGCCGGGAACTGCGTTTCCACCTGAAACAGTGGGGACAGAGCTCAGCCCTGGGGCAGGCATCCTCATGCCTCCCTCTGCCAAACAGGGTGAGGATTGGAGGACTCACATCAGCCCGCACCGCCTTCAGTTGCTCCAGCATCCCCTCCACGTTCTTCCCCATCACCTCCTGGTCCGACTTGAGACCTGCCAGCTCCCTCCTCAGCGCTGCCACCTCCTGCTCCAGCTCACCCACCTCCTGCTGGAAGCTCCCTTGCAGGCTCTCCTGCGCTGAGCTGTGCCGGGAGAAAGGCAACAAAACCTCACGCTGACAGTCCCAACTCCCCTCTGCAATTTGGGGGAGGAGGTTCATCCCCCATCACCTGCTCCAAACTGTTTCAATTCCTGTGGCAGTGACCTTTTCTACTGCATCCTGCGGGAAAGCATCCCCAGCTTGCTCCTTGGCTGAGGGCCACAGTCCTCACAGCGATGCAAAATGATGGTGGCAAAGGTCATTTGCTGCAACTGCCTTTTGAGCCCTGCCACCCACCAGAGCACTTTCTTGCCGACATACTTGCATATCCATCCCTCCCCTCCCCCGCCAAGACCGTAGCACTCAACCTCTCCTTTGCCTCAAACAGACTAGACCTGGAAACCCCTCCTAAGCCTCGCCGTGGGGATTTCACCCTGCTACCTGCCTGCCCCTAACAGAGCAGCATCATCTCTGCCCTGGCAGCCAGCGTTACCTCCGCCACTTCGAGTTCAGCTCCATCAAGCGTGCCTCCATCTCCTGCCAGGAGAAGGGGAAGCTGTGAGACCTATGATGCCAGTGGTGAGGATGTCCCTGCCCAGGTACCACCACACGCTCACCCCCTTACCAAAGAGGCTTGTGCCATCTTCCCCAGGCGCTCGTCTAAATCCCTCTGCACCTGAGTTCGGAGGGCATCCAGCTCACCCTGCAGGGTGAGGGGAACATGGGGGAACATCAGAGTCCAAACCCACACGCACCCAAGTCCCCATGTGCCCCTCACGCCCCTCACCTGGAGGTGGCTGGTCATGTCAGTGCGGAGATGCTCCTTCAGCCCTGTATCCCGGCGGCTCATCAGTCCCTCCAGCAATGCCAAGACGTCCCCTGAGGGCGGCTCTCCCCCTGCTGCCACCGCTGCCGCCCCCCGCTGCAGCTCCCACCGTGACACCTCAGCCTCCAGTGCCTCAAAGCGCTTCTCCAGGGCCTGGAAGCGAGCCAGGAGCCGGTGCTCCCCCCGAAGCCCCTGCAGTGGCAAAGGCAGGGCACAATGCAGCCCCCACAGGGAGCTGGGGACCACCTGCTCCACAGGGATCCCAGTGAAAGAGGACCTAGGCCACCTGGTCCCCAGCGTCAGTGGCACTTTATTCATCTGCTGCTTCCCAGCAGCCAGCAGATATTGGTCCTGCTCCATTCCTGGGACACCCCCAGAGTGAGATGGCGACAAGCTGGGGGAGACATCTCCACCAACCCCCAGCACCTCCCCATCCCCTGGAAGGGTTCTTTCAGACACAGAACACACTGTCCCAGCTCTCACTGCAAGTCACCTGGGCCACCGCTATGCCTTACCTGGTCCAGTGCGGTCAGGTCCCCTGCTCCAGGCACATCAGAGGAGGAAAGCTTTCCAGCTCCCCACCACGAGAAGGTGGGGAGGCTGAATGTCGACAGCCCATATGGGTAGAAGTACCAAGCTCCTGAGCAATCGGGGGGATGAGATGGTTAAAAAGGCAAGCCAGTGATGGGCCACAGCAGGGGACAGGGCGGACATGCAGAGGCACAGCCATATCAGCATCAGCTGGGGTTACCAGGAAGCCCCAGCACAAGGGTGCAGATGCACCAGGGTACAAGGAGCTATAAGCACTGAGCTTAGGGCCATCCCATCCCCCACATACAGCAGTGGGATGCTCTGCACTGCCCCAGACATCAGGGCAACAGATTGAGCCAGGCCAACTCACCGTAGGCAGCAACAGCAAGGAGCAGGAGGAGCAGCAGCAGAAGCAGGGACCTCTTCAGCCATGGGTAGCGCCTGGAGCACAAAGAGGTGCCTGTAGGACTGCAGCCACGTTCCCCCACTGCAGTGCTCCTCTGGATGGGGGCAGAGGGAAAGCAAAGCCCAACCGGGCTCTGGCACAAGACGCCCACCCCACCATGCTGGGCTCTGTGGGGCAGCCCCTCTCTGAGATCCTGCAGGTTTTCCCCAGGCCTCCCCCACCCTGCTGTCCTGCCACCACACTCACCTAGAGAAGGGGACGCCACCCGTGTGGGGAGCTGTGCCGGTGAGGCGGTGCCAGGCAGCTGCCAGTCCTGAGAACAGCCACCCCACGAACCGGACTGCCAGGAGAGAAACCAAGCCTCAGGCAGAGTCCAACAGAGGATCCCTCCATCCCAGAGGATGCTCCCACAGAGGGGGATAAAACCCCTCTACCCAAGCAAGGAGCAGCACACATGGCACACGGAGAACAGAGATGCTGATGGGAGAAAGGTGCTGCTAGAGCACCCCCACCCCCACCCCCAGTCCTCCACTCACCTGGGGAGGTGAGCACCTGCCAGAGGAAGGAGCCTACTCGAGAGGCTGCGGTCCTCAGCCCCGACCCAGAGCTACTCTGGCCAGAGTAAAGTTGACCTGGAAAGGAAGAAGCGAGGCAGTAAGTCACTAAAAGAGAGTCTGTGCCCCTGTGCATTGCCCAGGGCAAAAGCTTTGCACAGGGGGTGGCATGCAAAGGCGGCTGGCAGCACCCTGGGCACAGCCATGTCCTGGGCTGGTCCCCTTGAGGACATCTCCTCCAGCACCGCTGCCACTGCAGAGAGGCTGGTGCATCCCTACCTGCGTAGTCGTCTTCCGAGGAGTACCCAGACGAAGAGGCGTAGGTGTCATACATCTTGCTCTCCAACAGCCCATTGATCTTGCTGGACTCTGCGTCCCCTACGCCTCTTCTCCTCCTGCTGGAAAGCTCCCCACCTGGCCCCAAAACAGCATCCCCCTGAGAAACCACTCACCACCACCCCTCACAGGGGACAACCTCATCGGCTAGCTTGGGGGGCCTGCCCCAACGCCACCCCCCCACCCCCCCCCGATGCCCAGGGGGGTCCCCAGCTGCCGTGGGAGGGAGGACGGGCTCACCCCAGTATGTGCTGCTGTCCAGGGCATCATCCAGCACAGAGCTGCCCAGGGCGGCGAGGCCCCGGCTGCCCCCCAGGTAGGACTCGCTCACCAGGGACTCGCTGTAGTAGGAGGTTTGGGTGCCCGGGGAGGGAGAGAGGCGCTTGGTGCTGCTCGATTTCCTCCTGATCGTCCTGCCGAGGGCGAGAACGGCCCCATCGGCCCCGGGCGGTTACGGGGTGGGGTCACAGAGCACCCGGGGAATTCACAACCACCCCTCGGCCGCATCACTTCCCTTTGCCGCCCCCCTCCCCCGTACCAGATGGCAGCAGGTTTCAGGGTGCAACCACCGCTTGCGAAAGGCCCCCCCGCCCCTGCCGGGGCTGCTGCCGCCGCTTCCGCTCGCGCTGCTGCGGTTTTCCGGCCCGCGCTCGCAGCGCAGCTCCCGCCGGCGGTACCCGGTGGCGGCCGCCTGCACCGGGGCGGGAGGGCGCGGGGGGGGGGGGAGACGGCGCCTTTACCGGGGCGGGGTCGCAGCCAGTGCCAGGGTGGCTGTGCCCACACGCAGCGAGTTACCGAGTTTGCTGTCACACTCCCTGCCGCGAGCCGCCCTGCCGCCCCCCCCCCGTTCCCCCCGGAAGGCGGCCGGTCCGCGGCGCGGGATGGAGCGCCCCGGCCGCGCTCGGGACGAGGGGGTCCCACCCGGCCCCCCAACCCACCGACCTGCCGGTGCTCTCCTTGAAGGGGAGCTGTTGGCCCCCCAGCAGAGAGCTGCCGCTGCTGCTGGTCGTGGCATCGTCGTCCCCGGGGTAATAGCGCGTGGTGATGAGACGCTGGCTGCGGCGGGACATGGCGGCGGCGGCAGGGGGGGGCGGGTATCACGGTACACCTGGGGAGCCGGGAACAGAGGGAAGTGTCAGTGCAAGGAGACCCCAGCACGCACCGAAAACCCCTCCCGCGCAGGCGGCCGTGGCGTGCCCGGTGCGGCCGGGGGCGCTACGAGCCCGCCGAGGGGCGTCTGCCGGCCCGGGCCATCCCCCCACCGCCGCGGAGCCAGCGCCGCCGCCTCCCCTTATAGGGTCACAGCCGCCTCCGCTGCGCCGGCACCCGCCCGACGGCAGGGCCCCTGCCCCACCGAGCCCCCGCCCGGCGCGAGCCGTGCCTCCCGCAGCTCCCGCCCCCCGCAAACCCGCCGCGCCCGCGCCACCGCCCCACGCCAACCCACCGGCGAGCCACGCAGCGTAGGGCGGCCGCCCGCAACGCCGCTCCCGGCCGCCGCCGCCGCCGCTGCGCTCCCTTTTGTTGTGCAGGGGAAGCGGCCCCGGCCCCGCCCCCCGCCCGCCCCGCCTCGCGGCACCGCGCGCGCGCCGGCGGGGGGGCCGCTACCCCCCGGGCCTCTAGGGGCCTCCTCGATATGCCATTATTATTATTATTATTATTATTATTATTATTATTGTTGTTGTTATTGTTATTGTTATTACTGTCATTTTCATATTTTATTTTATTTTGCTTTATTTATCTCATTTTTATCATCCCCCCTGGGGGCGGCCGACGGGGAGAGCCCACCCCCACTTCCCGGTTGCCCACGGGGAGCCGAACGCCTGAGCCCGGGAGGTGTGTTCCCCGCCACCCCAGGGCCAAGGGCAGCCCCCGGGCTGGTCCCACGGGTGATGCAGGGCCAAAATGGGGGCTCCCAGCTGCAGAGCTGCGCCCCGGCCCCGGCCCCCTCTGGGTTTTGGTGGGACAGACGGTTTGCCAGCCCCGGTGGGTTGGTAAATAGCCGTGTCCCCCCCGCGCCCCCGGGGCGGCAGCAGGGCCGAACCCGTCCCCGCGGCACGGGCAGCGCCGCTCGACGCCCCGGTGCCCACGCGCTACCAGCGCCGCCGCGACCGGGCCGGCGGGTTCTGCTGCTCCTCGGGCACCCCAGTACCATCCCGCTCCCCCCGCAGGCGGCCGGGCCGGCTCGGCAGCGGGGTGCGAGCCAAACCCGGCGGCTCCCGTGGGACCTTGAACTTGCAGCGGCGCAGCCGGGACCTTGTGCAAACTCACCAGGCTGAGAAAACAGCCGCCCACCCACGGCCCGGCCCGAGCCTGACAGCGCCCTGGAAAGGGATTTTCCCGGGGGGGCTCAGCGAGGAGAGGGGAACCGGCCACCCGTGTCCGGACGCAGTTGTGGGGCTGTGTCTGTGGGGCACAGGGCAGGAACAGCCTCGCCAGCCAGCGCTGTGAAGGCAAAAAGGCACTCGTGGCGAGAGTCAAACAACATGGAGCTGGCAGAAGGGGAGTAACCTGTTGCAGAACAGCCCTGAAACCTTTTCCTCCCTGTGCCGGGGTTTGGTGCAGCAGCCAGGGCAGCAGCAGGACATGCTGCCAGCGTCGGGGGCGGGGGGGGCACGTCACAACAAACCCCAATTCAGAGTCCCCAGTCCTGTTGTGTAACGTGGACAGATCCTCTTTGTCTCGCTTTTGGTTTTTTTCTCTCTCCCTTTCGAGCCCATTTTTTGTTCCGGCCTAAATCTCCGCCTGGCTTTTCCAGGGCAGCCCTGTCTCCCGCTGCGCCAGCCGCCCTTTTTCACTCTTTCCTGCGGCTTCCCATCGCTCTGTGGGTGACTGGCTGGGCCAGAGGACATCTCCCCGGTGGCACCTTTATCTCTGGCCATGCAGATGCCAGCCCTGTGCCCCATCCTGGGGACACTGGCGGTAGCCTTAGCAATGGCACCTGCCCCAGCTGACGTAACCCTGCTGTGGATTAACCTCCCTGGGAGGCTCAGGGGATAAGCTGGGTGCTGAGCCACCAGGCACTAAATAGGGTGCGTGGCTCTGGGTCAATCCGTCCCCTCCTGAGAGCCACTTTTTTGGGCAGGGAGGGAGCCAGCAGCGGTTCCCAGGGGATTTGGGGGGATGCTGTGGGTGGAAGTGGGGTTTGTGTCCCCTTGCTGCAACCCCAGTGCTGCAGCAGAGGTGGCGATGCCGGAGCTGTGGAGGTTTTCAGGTGGGTGTGGGAGGAGCGGGGCAGGGACAAGTGGCAGGTGGCTGGGAGCTTGTGCCTCAGGTTCCCCACATTGGCAGTGGGGAGCCTTAGCTCTCTTTTTGGGGATCAGCAGGGCATTGCCGTGCTGGGGAGGGCTGGGGCAGCAGGAGCTTGCCAGCTCCTTGAGTTTGGCAGCTCTTGCTGGACAAAACCAGGAGAAATCCCTACCCTTTCCTAAAAGGCTTTGGAGAGCTGAAGCAACACGTCCAGGCACACAAGGACAAGCCAGGTGGGGGAAATCTCAGCTTGTGTCTTCTCCACTAGGCCAACCTTTTTTATTCAAATACCCTCCCTATACTGGCTATCCTTACAGCCCGCTTTCCTAGCACATGGCACCGCCGGCTCTGGCGCTGCTGAAAGCCAAAGCTACACAGAATCAAGAGCTGCATGCCAGTCCCCACAACACCCTCGACAGTGCACCAAGACACCCCAACTTAGTGGGGCACCAAGCCCTCCATCACAGCCGGGACCCCACGTCATCCACCAGCACCTCGTCTGGGTGGGCTGCCCTGGCCAGGCAGCGTCCCACCACCACCAGCACCTTCCCCAGGCGACGGTCCAGCGCCTGCAGGTGGGGCTCGGCCAGGATGGGGGCCAGGGGGTCAGTGGCCAGCGCCTCCTGCAGCAGGTCACTCAGGCGGTAGGGCTGAGTGGCCAGCAGCTGCAGCCGCAGGTAGGTTGACTTCTTGATGCTGACAAAGACAAGAAGGGAGAGGTTTCAACCTGGGGACCCCCACCCCAATGGCAGCTCTGGGGTGGGCAGCAGCAGCCCCTTACCTGCAGCATTGCTGGAGGGGAGCCAGGATGGACAGTTCATCACGCGAGTGTGTGCCAAAGCTGGGGGGAGAAGCCCACCGGTCGGTGTCAGGGTGGCATCACCCCATGGTTCAGAGCCCAGCTTGGGGTGCATTTTGGCAAGACTCATGGTCTCCCCCGGCCCCTTTGACAGGATTGCAGCCTCCCCCTCTCCCCCTGCTTTACCCACGGCCGTTGTCCAGGTGCAGCAGAAAAGTGTCGTTCCCAAATTTCTCAAAGGTCTCGTAGTGGTGCCGGTCCATGTTGCCTGCAGCGAAGCAAAACATTTGCCATCGACTGGTGGGCTGGGAGGTGGGAGCAGGGACACAGAGCACCCTCCTGGTGCAAGACTGATACTCAGGGGCTGGTGACAAGGTCTGAGGGCAGCTCTGAGGTGCCTGTCCCGTGGCCATGGCCATAGGGGGGACACAAGCAGAGCCTCCAGGGCCTCCAGGCCCCTTTTCAACCCAACAGCCCCATGGAGGGACAACAGCAGCAAATGGAGCAGAAGTAACTGCAAAGACATGGCTGGGTGGCCAGGGACAAGGCGGGAAGCTCTCCAAGTCAGATAATGGCAGGGGACAGCACAGGGGAGAAGGAGCTGCCCCAAGGATGGGAGAGGCAGCACGAGCCCCTGGGAGCATCACTGCCAGCCCCAGCTCTCCAGGGGCTGCACATGGGAGCTTGCCAGGAGGTGTTTCCTGTGCCTGGGCTGTTCAGCTGGGATCTCCCTGGCATCTCTTGTCTTTGAGCTTCTGCCTGGGATATGCCCTAACAGCACAGCCCTTTGCTTTCACTCTGGGTAAGAGCGCAGCTCTCTGCAGCCCAAGCAACGGTTTGGCCAACAAACTTCATGGGATGTAGAGCCATGGGACATGGAGCCATTTGGGCCTCTTGGTCCCGAGGTTCCCCCCCCAGCCCCCAGCGCCGGCACGGCAGGGCTCACCCATAAGGAAATCGAGGACTGTCATGTCGATGAGGTCAAGGAGGCGATGGCCCCTGTTGTAGGGCGGCGTCTCTCGCACCTGAGTGCAGTAGTTGGGGTTCAGCTCCCACCTGCAGGCAGAGGCCAGGGTGGGGGACAGGGCTGTGAGGAAAGCTGTAGGGTGGTCTGCTCCCACCCCATGGCTCTGCTGCTCCATGCCCGCTGCCCCCCGTGCTCCCCGTGCCCCGGCTCACTCAGCCTTCTTGCTCTTGTGGTAGGAGCGGCGCCAGGGGCTGCGCCAGGAGCGGCGCTTGGCCAAGGTCTTGTCAGGCAGCAGGGCGGCCATGGAACCCTCCAGAAGGTCCGGCTTACCGCAGAGGGCGTGCTCAGTGGAGCAGTAGTAGGAGCACTCCCCGTAGAAGCAGACGTTGCCCGCTGGCCATGGGGACAAAGCAAAGGTTGACGAACAGCAGGAAGGTAACGAGCCCTCTACTCCCATACAGGGTGGTCCAGCTGGGTGAGGATGCCCCATGTGCTGTGGCCACGTGCCACCAGCAAAGCAATGGCAAGGAAGGCCTTGAGGAGCAGAGCTCCGTGGCAGGGGACCCGTTGGGAGCTGGAGCAGTCTACAAAGGGATGGTTTGCCCTGATGCAGGGGGAGACAGGGCAGGAGCAGCCAGCTCCAGGTGAGCTCCATGCGGGTGGCTGCAGGAGAGGATGGATGGCATGAAAACTCACCTGGGGAGATGAAGAAAGTCTTGGCCAGTTTCTTGTCCGTGGTGATGTCACGAATCTCTTTTGTTATATTGACCAAACGGCCAGAAACTGGGGGGATTCGCCGGAAATCCAGGATCCTGAAACACAGAACTCAGAACCATTTCTTGCCGATCCTGGATGTTTTTCACAGCAAGTTATTAAAATCACCATGAGATGCACGTATCCCTTGCAACAGAAGGGAAGAGGTGGGATGAAGGAGGAATTTCTCTGCCACTTTGCTGTCCTGGGAGGGAAAATTTGGATGCAAAGCTTGTGCTCACCTGTCCAGGTGGAAGGCTGCAATCTCTGCATTGTGCCGCTCAAAGTCTGAGAAGTAGAAGACATCCATGGGGGTCTCCTGGTCCCGGGTCTGCCTGGGAAAAGAGGGGAGGGTGGTGGCAATGCCCATAGACAGGGTCACCCCAAGGCTGGTTTGGCTCCAAACCACCCCTCACCTTATGCCCCCAGTGCTACTGGAGACACAGCCAGACCCAGTCTCCTCCAGTCACTCCCTGCCGGGTGCGGCACCGAACCCCCCAGCCAGGCCCCCATGCACCCCCTGCTCCCAACCCAAGGGCTGGGAAGCCCTCATTAACTGGAGAGTCCTCGATAGTCCTCATGGACCGTCTTCTTCTTTCCACCACTGGAGGTCACTACCCCATCACAAGCTGCGCCCAGCCTGCTGCAAGCACCATCAAGGAAGGAGAGGGGAAGGGGACCATCCCGCTCCCCTAGGTTTTGGGGTAAGGGGGCTCAAGCGAGGTAGCAAATGAAGCACATCTCCATTTTTTCCCTCATGGTCTCCTCCAGCCGCTCCTCGCCGCCTAATGGGACCACGTGTGGGAGGTAGGGGGTTGTCCCCCACTCTACTTACTTCATTGGCTTGAAGAGGGCCTGCCCATAATTTGGGAATGTCATGATGAGCTTGAGCTGGGTCCCGCCGGACTTCTGGACTGAAAGGTGCCACATTGGTATGAGGGAGACAGGCAGCAGGCAGGGGCAGGGGTGTGGGCAGGGGTGCAGGCAGGGAAGTGGTACCCGAGCTGACGATCCTCTTTGTGGCCAAATCCTGGAGGAGGGTGGGCATCAGGGGGTCCTGGCGAGGGTACAGCTCATAGCGGTTGATGCCAACGTGGAATTTCAGCCAGGTAGGATAGGTGTCGTAGGCCGTCTTCCCTGTCGGGAGGAGCGTCTCGGCTTTACTGCTGCTGACCCTGCAGCCCGACAGCCACCACCACCCCAACAACAACGACAGTGTTTAGTCGGGACTGGACAGGCCCCACGTCCTCAGGCCCTTCCTGGGAGCCGGCTCATGGAGGGTGAGGCAGGGGAAAGGCCCAGCACAAGCCCTGGGTGGTGGTGAAAACCCCTGCCCTGAGTGTCCTCCTTGGGGCTCCTGGCACCTGGGCAGATCCCACCCATGGCTGGTGGCTGGGAAGACCCGCTAGCAGAGCCAGAGGGGGCTCAGTGTCTTCCCCTGCATCCCCCATGGAAAATCCCCCAGCTGATCCTGTTTCTCTCATCCGTGCCTTTATTTCCCTGCTGGAGCAGCTCATCTCATGGATTTTGCCCAAGAGATTAGCTCCCAGGAATACACACACACATCCATAAAACAGGGGTGGGGGAGCAAGGGCTTCCAAGCCATCGCCAGCACTGACCTGAACGCCCACCCTCACCATCCAGTTCCCCTTGGATGGGTTTATTGTGCACCCCTGACTTCCCTGGAAGGATGAGTTTGGGCTAGCACTATCCCTGCCTCTGTGCATCCTGCAAATTTGCATTTTGCTGGCATTCAGGGTGGGGGTCCTGGGGGTATCTTCCACTCCTCTGTACCAGCACCCACAGGCACTGCAATGGGACAGTCCAGCCCAGGGCATCTATAATGCAAATTCATATGTCTCTCTAGGAAAATGCAGACTGTGCCCCAATTACATCAAACCAGACCCATCTCCCATGGCTACCCAACAGGTGAGGTGGTCCTCAGAGGCAAATGCCCATCTGTGGTAACCAGCTCTTAAACCAGCTTTTATTCTCTCCCAGCTTTAGCAGCCACCGTGTTTGGAAGGTGTGCTTTCCGTAAGGAAGCTGCTATGGGTATCAACACTAAAGCTTTTAATATCTTCCCTCCTAATTAGAGGTTAGTAGTCCAGTGATAAAAATAGGCAGCCAGCAACAGTGAGCTCACCATAAAGCTGAAACTAAAGAGGTCAGACAATGTCCTGCGAAATGCAGGATGGGAACGGTCTCATGGTTAGAGGTAACCTATATTGCAGGCTTTGCATCTCCAACTGTGTCAGGAGAGGGGAATAAAACCGGTTAGCAGTCTGGAGTGGGGACTTCCTCATATACATAAAGGCAAACCAAAGGCTAGTCTGCATTGGGGAAGGAAAGGAGACGAGGAGATCAACTAAAAGATACCCTGCATAATTCTATGAATAATTCAAGTCTCCTTTGACTTCACCATGTGCTACAGGCTCCCAGGGAGCAGCCTAGAAATTCTGGGCTAAGAGAGGATTTGAGGCACAAGAAGAGCGTGCTCAGCAATTGGGGCCCCTCTCGGGTAGGGTGCTGATCTACGCAGGGAAATGATGTGTTTGGTTGCTGCCACTTGTCCCCTCAAACCCACATACCCCTCAAAAGCAAGCCAGGGCTGAGCTCACTCCTCACCATTCGTCGCTCCCGCTGCTGTGCAGGCTGAACTTCTCCATGGAGTTGACAACGAAAAGCTTGTCTTTCTCTGTCACCTTCGGGATTGGGATGTTGTAAAGAGGGTGCTCAAAGAGTGCCGCCAGCTTTGATCCCTTGGTCTGTCCCTCTCTGTGCTGGTGTGGGACCCCTGGCCCTCCAGCCCTTGCATGCAGTCCTGCTCCCTGTGGCTGGGAGCTTTTCTCCAAGGAGCCGTTGCTGCCACTGAAATCCTGAAGGATTCGCAGGCTCAGCTTTTTGGGGCTGGCCAGCATGGGGCTGCCTGATAGGACACCCGAGGCTTTTGGTGCTTTTGCGTTGCAGCCGCAGGCCTTGTGGGCTGCAGGGAGAGCCAAGTCCATCGCCAGGTGTACCAGGAGGGCCAAGAGCAGGAGAAAGAGGAGGCTGACTTTAAATTTCCTTTGGAAAAGCGTTTGCAGCCGGCAACGCATCCTTCCTTGGCCGAGATGCTCAGCGAGAGGTGGGCACCCACCCAGGGCTAAAAGACAGTTGGTGCAGCCACAGCCTCTGTGCAAAAATAGGAGTGAGGCGTCCTGGATTTAGAGCATTGCAGCAAAAGAGCAACCAGTGCAAGGGCAGAGTTGCAGGAAAGATCTGTCACCACGGCACCTCAAGGGGTGACACCACTGGGCTGACAGCAGGACGGGGCAGGAGGTTGCAATGGGATTTATCAGTGCTGATAAGGAGCAAGCTAGCACCACCAAGGTTAGCGTGAACGACAGGGCAAGTTCCAAATCAATAGCCACAAGGCTGGCTTGGAGACAAGAATGACTGCAGATAACCCCCACGCTGTCCCATCTCTCTATGCTGTCACCTGCACAGGGCTGCAGAACATTTCTTTGTATACAGGGCATTAAGGCGGTTCTGCTCTCCTGCAGCACCCACCCTGCCCAGCACCACTCAGCCCAGTTCCCCATGTCCATCACATCCACACACTCATAGCCCAGGAGAGTTTTTCTCCTGCTGCTCCGCTAGAGCAATTTTACCACACTCCCCCATCTATTCAAAATCACTTGTACTCAACCCCCCCTTCAAAAACCACTCAAATTAGGTAAAACGAAGGAGAGGTGAGTATCAGCATTAATAGGAGGGAAAAATACGGGCTGGCAGTGTACGGAAGGGATGCCGGGCAGGTGAGGTTCATGGGCAGGGATGCTCCCAGGGCCTCTGAAGCAGGCAGGGGAGGCAAGCAGGCAGGAGTGAGGATGCTGCCTGCTGCCTCGGGCATCAGCACAAAGGGACAGAAGGACCCACCAAGTGTTGGGGAAGAACTAGCAGCTTATGGAAGGGCAGGACAGCCCATTTTCACAAGAAATTCACTTTTCCAGTGACATCCATGGACACAGAGCTGAGCTGCATGGGCAGAACCAGTTGATGACTTGTAGGGGGAGACCTTTGGATTTGTTAAGGGACAGAGAAGCACAGGACCACCTGCAACAAGGTTGGTGGCTTGGATACAGAGTCTAGAGTGATGTTTTTCCTCTTTTCTATTTCCCAAAGGATGCAGAGGGCGTGTGAAATCCCATACATCACACGGTCCTTCCTCGCTGTGTAATGTACCAGCAGCCAGCTTGGACATCCTTGCTCCAAGCCAGGGAGGGTAAGATGAGTGGCAGACATAAGGGGGTACGCTGGAGACCGTCTCCCCTGCTGGCATCCCTGCACTACCCTCTCACTCGCGCTGGCCTCTCTGCACCATCCCGTGCCAGCTCTGTCAGTCCCGGGCTCGGCCCCCTCCCAGGTGGTACAGCAAGAACGCGGTGCTCCTGATGTTCTTGGCTCACCGTGTCCCACAGCACTACAGTTGCCTGGAAACCGCCTTCGGCTGACACCATCAGCCACCCCAGATTCAGCCCTGCGTTCCCTTCCCGTGCCTTGCGCTAACAAGATGGCTGATGGAAGCCAGGGCGAACAGGGAGGAGGAGGAGGACAGCTTTCCAGCCTGGTTGGCGAGCTTGAAGCCCTGCAGAAGGAGCCGGGCGGAGAGGAGCAGATGGCTTCCCCAGGGAAGGGAACACACTGCTCCGGGAGGTTTGCTGGATCCAGTCTGGATGTACGGTTTGGAAAGAAGGCGCCTAGGAGGAGCTGTAGCTGGAACACAGGATCGTTAGGTCATTGCTTAGTGAAAAAATACACCAACAAAACCCACGTGCTAACCACTGTCATCAAAGGAGCTGGGCTCGGCTCCCAGAGCAGGGCCACAGATTTCTTTATTCCAGAGCCAGCCCTGGGAGACTGAGGGGAGAGGGAGACACCCTCCTCCTTTCAGTGCCCCAAACCAGCTCCAAACTGGGTTGAGGGGGATAGATACCTCCACATCCTAGAGGCAGACAGGGACAGGGACCCTAGGGGCTGAAGCCACCCTACTGACGGGCAGTCCCTCCCCAGGCTGGGGGAACTTGCAATCCTACCCCTGCCCTGATTTAGCATCCCATTGGAAAGTGGAGGCAGGGGCATTAGGTGGGGCACTTGCCCACTTAGGACTTCAATGCTGACATTAAATATTTACCAAAAGATTTTTCAGCGAGTCAGACATGAGCCCACAGCAACAGGGAAGAGCTGGAGAGCTTCAAAGCCTGCCCCGATCGCCTGACAGCACGTCGACTTGCTTTGTTGCCATGACATCATCTCAGAGAAGCAGTTGAGTTTGCACCTCTTTCTTCCCATCTCCCCCCTCCAGCTCTTCCTCCATCTTCCCAGCGCCTTCCCCCTGCGTCACAGCAGGTTCGAGTCACCCTTGGGGTGGAGGAGGAGCCGTACATCCGGAGACATTTCCACTGCTGGCACCAAGTCAGGACTCCCCGGCAGCTGATAATGATGCTGCCCATCTCCCCTCAGTGGGGAGGGATGAAGTCACGAAGCACAGCCCTCTGAGATGGGCGGATAGGAAGGGTCACTGGCTGGCACCGATGCATCACCCTGTGTTTTTCATCTCATTTTCTACATCTGACTCAGCCTGATGCTTTGATGGGTAATGGCAGCAAGATGCAGGGGACAGGAGATGAGAGGGAGAGGAGAACACAATAGCAAGCCACCTGTTGCCAGCTTCCCCAGCTTTCTGCTGAAAATTTGTAAAGTAGAAATCCTTCAGCAAGAGACTGCAGCTTTATAGCCAAAAGCATCTAGGCCCTAGAGGCTCCAAAGCATCATCCACAGAGGGGTCTCTGGCAAGAAAACACAGGACAAGGGGCCATCTCTGATCCATGAACTGTAGTCCCCGCAAAATTACAGGCATGCCCAAAAATGTGCCAGTTCCACAGCAAAAAGGGGGCGGAAGTCTTTCTCCTAACACACAAGGGCCAGCACAGCATGGCTCCACTTGCAACGGGCAGGAAAATTGATCTTATTGAACTCTTGCCTTGGAGCAGGGGCCTTCACATCCAGCTGAATTTTGGGAGGTTGAGGTTTGTGGTTTTGCATACAGTGCCAATGACGGGTATGCACACCAGCTAAAATGGGTCGGCTCCTTCGTGGTAACTTCTTGAAGGAAAGCTGTGACATTTGGAAACAAAACCAGCCTGCTGCTGCCCTGTAAGCTACCTTGCACTTACCTTGGGGGAGTTACAGTGCGGGACCTGACTTGCTGCAAATTCACACCTAGCTCTCGCCTCACTCTGCACATGCACACTGATGCTTCGAGAAGGTTGAGGAGCAGTCAGTGTTCACTTATTGCCCATGCAGGTCATGGAGACATCAGCTTTGGTCAGCTGGCAGCCAGAGAGATAACAAACTGGCAGCAAGGCCAAAAGATTGTGTGTTGAGGTAAGCAGCTCCCTGTGATCATCTGCAGGTCACCACGACCCTGCAGAGATGCCCATGACCAGCACATCTGTGCATATGCACACAGCAGTTAATTATTCATTAGTGTTAAAGAGGCACAACTACAACAACTATAGTATGGCTGAAGGTATCATCATGCTCCAATGCAGAGCACTGCAAAGACACTGGCTTTACCTTTTCCTCCGAACCCAGAGGAGACAGAAAGCTGTGGAAGAGAAAAATAATCTTTTCCACCTGCAGAAACTGCCAGTCAACAGTGCTATCTTCATGTAAAGGCAGCCAGCTGGAGCAAGCAGAGCAACCACACCAAGCTCAAAGGATTTGGACTCTTCTACACTGCACAGCAATCCTGCCACTGTGGTCTGCCACACAGAGCAGGTATCGTGATACCAACTACCTTATGATACCAGTTGTGTTCCCCCTACCCTGCAATTCCTTTCCACCTGATCAATAAGGAATTATATGAGAGGACATCAGGCCTAGCCAGCACAGATGGTCCAAATTTGAAATAATTTCTGGTTGTCTTCGTATTACTCTAATTCCTGGCTTACACAAGAGCTCCTGATGAAGATAAAACGGAGGCAGGACATCTCTAGCATCACACTGAGGTTCAGAGAAGGGACAAAAGGATTTGTAAGACCCTCCACCATTCTGATCCACCACAGGCACTAACGCAGAAAGGTCCTTCAGACTTGAACTATGGGCCAGAGTGTGGCCTCTCACAAAACATGAGGTGCCAGCAGTACTGCTGGTGAGGTGCTAAGAAAGTCTGAAAATCAAGGAAGCCACACATATGAGACCCCAAAGGTCAGAGCAGGGGCATACTGGCTGGGCAGAGGACACAGGAACACTCCCTTGCTGCTACTGCTTAGACAGCTGTGTGGACTGATGACTTTGGTCAGCAGCACTGAGGGCCTGGCAACCTTCCTCAGCGTCACGGCTTGCACTGGTGAAAGGAACTGAATAGGGAGGATGACCACGTCTCTGGTACCTATGAGTCACCTGGTCACACAACATGCAGGATGGAGACTTGTCAGTGTCCCCCACCTGAGCGATACCATTGCTTACTTACTTCTGTGTTTCCTGAACTACTTTTCCTTCTTGTGCTCCACTTTGAGATTTTCATTTTAGAACACACAGAAAAGGACATTTTACTAAATTTTTATTGTAAAAACAGTTCCCCAGATTTATATAAATAAGCCATATACGTAACATACAATTACGTTCATTCCATCCTCCAACACTGACAGCTTTAAAAAATGAAACAGACTAAAAGAATGCAAGTCCAAAAAGACGTTAGGTTTGTGATGACCAAGTGATATCTCACATGGAGCCTCTACCAGCCTCCAAACAAGATGCTGAAAGTACACAGCACTTACAACACCCCCAAGAACTGACAGGGAGGCATTCGAGCCTTATGAAGAGTTCTCACCCACTCCCCAGGCGTCGTCAGCTGCCTGTGTTTTCATGCTATCTCAGTGTGTGGTGGGTGAGAAAGGAGGGGGCAGTTTGCATAGCAACCTCCTACACCCAGGCAGCTCAGCTGTTGTGCCCTCCCAAAAGAAATGGGGAAGGGCGAGCTCAGTCTGCCTCCATGGGGACCCTTGGCACTGCCAGTTCTGTACGGACATCTTAAAAGCGAGGGGGAAAGAAGATATGCTCAGCATTCAGAGAGAGGAGAAACAGGTGCCGGTCAGAGCCATACCACAGGGTAGCAGGGAAGGCAGAGAAGAGAGGGCACGACGTGGAACAAGTGGGAGGACAAAAACCCCCGTAGGGTTAGATAGCACCTTTTCTCTTTTGCTTCCCCCTCCTAGCGTTGCTACACGGCTCTGCAGCGTGTCGTGAGATACCTACACCCCATCTCCTTCCTGCTTCGGCTCAACCACCCCAGAAAGAGCCACAGACAGATGAGAAATCCTATAAGCAAGGACAGGACAGCTTAGCAAGTTTATACATACACATGCACCAACTATATGTATCCCATGGAACTGTTAAGTCAGTATGAAAAAAAAATCTTGATGTTTAACTATTAAAAAAAAAAAGCCCCACCTCCAGATTGTACAAAACTGTCAAGAGAAGGAAGAAATCTCTTGAATGCAGCGTACAAGAAATCTCTTGTATGGGACCCCGCCAGACGTCAGGAGCACTTCCAGACACACACAGCCAGGCTGCCACCAAAGAACATGTACAGCAGATTCTTCACCTCGTGAGTGATCTCAAAGCCAAAACCTTCCCCAATCACCACATGCCAGGAGGACCCAAATTTCTTGTCCATCATCTCTTTGATCATCTTGGCAGCACTCTGCAGAATGTTAAGGAGGAGAGCATAGGGTGAGACAGAGCAAGGAGTGAGTTTTTATGCAAACATCCCCCTAGTCATCTTCTCCCTTTAATACAACTACTCAAGTCATGGGCAACAGGCTATAGCAGCTGCACTTCAGGAACTGGGACCTCCCCAGAGCTACACCCAAGGGTAAAACAGGTCTTTGTGTTTTCATCAGCCTCTGACACAGCAGCTAGGAGAAATTATAAAGAACTGCATCTAGCAATCACAGTCTGAAGCAAGAATTCTGATTTAGATGCTGATTGAGTTATGCTGGGTGTAGTGAGCATGAGAGAAGATTCAGGTCACTAAGCTGTGACTATTTTTACAGGAGTCCATATTTTCTTTTACTCCAGCTAATTACCAAAACACTGAAACTAGGCTAACTTTTAAAAGGCTTGCTTCTCCCAGATCACACCCTGCTTGATCTAAAAAAAGGAGAGGAAGATTTTGCAGTGACATGCAGCGTCTCAGGTAGGATGGGACAGAAGGAATCTCTGGCTTTGTATCTTTGCCTTGCTCCAACACAAAACTGCTCTGGCAACAGGCAGCCCGTGCCCTGCCCAAGAAGCAAGGTGTGTTTTTCTTTATCGTTGGTTCTCAAAGTTAAGGGCAACATTTCTAAAGACTGTAACTTTTACATCACTCCCCCATTTATATGGTCTCAAGTAATTTCATTCAAGAGGCTGAAAGCTGAGAGGGAAGACTTTAACAGACTGTACCTAAAGGTTCAAAGACTTTCCTGTACTCATCCCCAAAACAGGAGTCTCCACACAGTGCTGAACCAAGCCCTCAGGACACAGAACATTTTATGAACATTTAGAAGCATGTCACAGGCAAGGCAGGATCAGGAAGGCGTAACAGTCTGGGAGGCAGCATCGCTACTAATCTCTGCTTCCTGCAGGAAAGCAAAGTGCTAGTACGGATCTTGCTGACAAAAGGAACCGAATCCAACATCTAGCCGAGCTCTTTGCTGCCTCCTACCCTTGTTCAGTGCAGAGAGTAATAGGATGTCAGGATTTGACTCTACTCTGCCCTGCACCCTTAGCCCTGCTCCTGCAGGTTTCCTGAGCCACAGCAACTGAAGGCTGGCCATTTTGGGATTTGGCTAGTACCTCGTTGTTGGTGGCGTATTTCTCACATGCCGTAACGCACAGCTCCATGGCCTCTACACGCATCTCCTCTGGCATGTCAGTGTGCTGGAAAGAGCAAACAAACAAGAGGAACTAAGCAGAAAAATAAGAGCTAGACACAAGACAACAGTAAGTAGCTATTACTTTTGCACAGACTATAGCAGGGGTCTAGACTGCTGGGTATGGGCAAAAGGCAGCTAGTCCCTGCAACTTTTAATGCTTGCTTCAAGGTGGGGGGCATCACCAACAACAGGGGCCTGTCCATACACCAAGCATTTCCACTGTTTCAGAGAACAGTAAATAGGAAAATGGCTTACTGCATTACAAGTGCCCCTTTGCACCAGCAATGCAGAATTCTTCTCTACCTAACATTAAGACTAGCACTAAGTAAGCACAGCTTAAAGGAGAAGATAGATACATCTGTCGGTTTTTCTGAAGATGAAGGGAAAGCATGTTAATGCTGCTCCAATCACAGTCCTTAATTATTGCTGTAAGCATAAAGTCTAAATTACACGGACTTTTCTTTCTGTTCGGCTGGCTGGCTGGCAAGGTCTCTTACTCCAGCTCCTCTAGGATAAAAAGCAAGCTGCATCCACAACACAGGAGAAGGCTCCAAAGGCAGCATGTTCATTCTATTAGACAACCACTTTGCCCCAGGCTTCCCCTGGCTAACTTGAGGGGAGAGGGACGGGGCAGCACAGTACACAGAACAGACAGGGGACACAATGGTGCTAATCAATTTCTCTGACAGAGGTCAAGGACAGGGAGAAAGCAGCAGTGATGACCAGGATCCCTCCACAGGACCACCGGTACATTCTCACAGCAGCTACTCAGTGGGAGAAATTCTAGTTTGGAAGGTTGGTAAGAATGAATGTAGAATTTCTTGTCTGTAACACTGGTAAATGCGTAATCCATCCCTCTTCTTACCCTAATCAGTGGAAAGCTGTGAAGTCTTTTATAGTCAGCTTCCTCCTTTTTCCCCTCCCCGGTGTCTGCCATGGTACTTCCACAGTGACCCCGGGAAGGGGCAGTGGGGATGGCCTGGAGCTCAGCAAGGTGCTGCGGCACAGGCAGCTGAGAGGAACACAGCTCTGTGAACACAGGCAGAGCAGCTTCAGCAGGAGGGGAAAATTTCCAGCTCAGAGGACACTGCTTGAACAAAAACAAACATGAAAGAGAAAGAAAGCTTTGAATTAAAATGGAAGGCCAATAAAATTATTATGAGAATATTGTCCTATCCTGCTTACTTGCTGTTTCTCAGTACCATCTTCACAAGCCATGCACTTAAGAGCGTTATCTTACAGACCATTAATGCAAACAAATTTTAAAAACTTATCATTTTCCACAAACAAGGCTTCAAGAGCACAGCACTTCCCAGAAGCACCAATCGACACGGAGGAAAAAGCCAAGTAACGGTACAGCTTCCAACAAGGGAAGGGAGAACAATACATCAGCCATTATGTCTATTGATTAATTCCAAAAAGGTTCTCCCAGGACACTATTATCTGCGAGACTTTCAAACTGCGTATGACAAGCAAAGAGTAAGAGTATTTTAGGAACAGGATCAGTGTACATGTCTGGACGGAAATGCTTAACAGGAACATCTTGGTCTGGTTTGTACATTTGCTCCTTATATCCCTGAACATTTGTCAGCTGGGGAGGACCATATGGGAAAATGCTGGACTGTGCTTCTGGGCCTAATTACCAGCCAGCCTCATCTTGGGCAATGCAGAGGCACAGCACCATCTGACTGGCAGGTTCAGAACATTTCACCACAGTCTTCCCTCTGGTTCTTTCATCCAGAACAAACCACCTTCCTCTCCCACCTAAAGGAAGCAAGGGTGATCTCACAGTAAGGGGAAAACAGAACACGGTGCCAGGCAACGCCACACAGACCAAGCATTTATGCAGAGTGTGTACAGCTGCTGGCTAAAGCAGAGTCTAAAAGATGACCAGCTTTCACACAGGGACCACGGGACCTGTAGATGACCCCACAACAGCCTCCACAGGACAGAACCTCCACCTGACTGGCACCGGCCTCCCGCAGCGGGGCAAACCCCGGGAGCTACTTCAACACCCAGCCTGCCGCCGGCAGGTGCTCAGGGCCGTAGGCCGCCGGGGGTGCCCCCACGGGCCAGCGGCGGTTTCCCTGGGCAGAAGCCGCTGACAGACGGTTGCGCCGGTTAGAAGAGGGGGGCAGCCCGCCAGCCGTGGGCCCGGAAGGCCACGCCACAGCCCCGGCCGGAGGTGGGGGGCAAGGATCGGAGCCACCGGGCACGGCAAGGCCAAGCTCCCTCCGCGGCACAACCAAGGGCTGCGGGACGGGACGGGGGAGCGCCGGAACACGGCCTGAGCGGGCCGCACACCCTCAGCGGCCCCCTTACGCCAGCCCGCTGCCCTCAGCCCCAGGAGAGGGAACGAGGAGGGAAAAGGCTCAGCGAGCAGCCCCGGGCAGAGCAGGGGGAAGAGGACGAGGGGGCTCCGGGCCTGGCCTCACCTGCGCCGCCACCGCGGCCCGCGCCGCCGCCCAAGCACCGGTTGCTAAGGAAGACCCGTGACTTGTCGTAGCAACGGGCGCAGGAAGTCCCACCCACCTCGCCGTCCATTGGATGCGAGGGGGCCGCCCGGCGTGTCTGATTGGCTGTCTGCCTTGCGGGTGACGGCGCGGGGGCTTGGGGCGGCGGCGGGGACGGCAGGGTGGCCGTGGGGCGCCTGTCCTGCGCCGCCCCGCCCCCCGCCCCGCGGCCCGGTGCCTGTGGCAGCAGTGCGGGAGGGCCCGGGGCTGCGGTGGCGGCACCGCGGGGGGCCTCGTGAAACAGCCCGGCCATAGCGAGTGGAAAGGGTCCGGGACCCCGGTCCTGCGTGGCCGCAGGAGCCACAGCTGTGCTCCGCGAGTGGCGGGGCGGGCCCTGTGCCCACCCCCTTCGTGGGCCGCCGCCGGCGCCGGTCAGGAGCTGCTGGGAGGGGGGGGCCGTCTGCCGGCGGCGACGAGGAGCCTTGTCTCCTCCCTTGGCCGGGCTTGGCAAAGGGGCTTCCAGGGGACTCTCGGCCTTCCCGCCTTTTCCAAGGCTCCGGGGTGGGTTTTGGCAGGGCAGGCTGCAGGGGTGGGCTCTGAGCTGCACCCGCTGCCGGATCGCCAGGTATCTGGAGACTTTGCATTTTTCTGACTTAAAACCCCTTTGAGGCCTAGTTCTACCTTTTGTTTTAAACAGGGATAAATACTGGAGTGGTTTGGGGCAGTTCATGTGTTTTCATTGCATGGGAAAGGCAGCCGCTTGTGTTTGCGATGCAACTGGGTGCATCTGGAAAGTTTGATGCAACTGGAAAGAAGGAGAAAGCGAGGATGGGTCATGAGTTTGCAAACAGCTCCTGTAATACTGACCCCCATCCCTACTGAGCTCATCGCCTCCCTCCGTGGCCTTTTTATCTGTAATGCCTGTTTGCTTTGAGGCTTTCCTTTATTCTGGGCTCCCTAGGAAGCCTGTGTTTGCTAGCCAAACACCAATTCCCTATAAAACAGGGCTTAAAACAGTTTCCTGGGAGTCTAGGAACATATTCATCTGAAATTAATACAGGTGGAGAAGCAGCAAGCTACAGAATAATACTTCCTGTGCAAAGCCCTAGCTGCTGGGCGTGATGCCCAGGTTTCCGTCAGGGCCCATCCTTGTCTTGCAGAGTGGCTTGTGGGCCTGATCTTTTGTGTGGTCTTTTGGCTGGTGTACGTTTGAAATGTCCTCATTGCCGGCTGGCTGCTGAAAGAATAATTGCTTTCTAGATGTCTTGAGAAGGGAAAAAGAGGGGGAGGAACAAGCTGGGCATTTTCCTGCCCCTGCCAGCTTGTGGAAAAAGTCCTCTTCCCTCACCATAACCTCAAAGCCCCCTTCCCCCCCCGCCCCCCCGGAAGACATCTTATTGTCTCTTTTGCTCGTGTAACAGTGAATCAGACCTGGTTGTTGTTTGCCTGACAAAACGCAGCAAAGCTGAGTTTGGGTTCGGAAAGACAATGCTGCGGTGATCGTTCATCTGTCCCTCTGCCTTTTCTGCTGGTTGTGACAGAAATGAAGCGCTGCCTCTTGTCCCTCTCATTCTCCTACCGCTCCTGCCTCCTGTGCCGATTCCTTCTCCTTCCTCCTTTCTGCAAGCATCGGCCTCTTGCAACGAGGCAGGCACAGAGCTAAAATTGTCAGGAGACAGATAAAAGCTGGGAGATCATTTTTTTTTTTCTTTTGCAGAGGAGATAATTAGGAATAGAATCTCTGCAAGGAAGATCTTTCCATCATCATTACTTTATCTCCAGGCAGCTACTCTAATCTCTCCAGGGACACAGTGCTTTCAAGCATCGTATTCTTGCTGTGTTTTTTTTAACGCTTTAATCCCTGTGTAGTTCACCCACTTTTGCTACTAAGCAGCAAGACGGAACGAGCTGGTGTGTTTGTGTGCATATGATATGCCTCTGTTTGGGGGAGGGAGTGTGCATGCATATGTGATTCTGGGTTCAATTAAATGTGCTTTGGTTTTGATCAGTGTGTCCCCCAGGGAGTGTTTTCCTTGGGAAATGTGGGGCTGGTTGAAAGGATTATTCATCAGTGGTTCCTAGGTGAAAAGCTAAGGGAAAATGGCCAAACCCAAAACTGTAGAGGGTCCAAAGATAGGAACACCATGTTGCTGTGTTCTTTGTGAATGTGGTGGGTTATACAGCAGGGCTGCAAGGTAGAGAAGCCTCCTGACAAAGGGGAGCATCCTACTGGCCTGTCTCCATCTGCTGTGGCTTAGCAAAATGCGAGCTGTTAATTTCTAGACCCTCAAGTGCGGGGTTTCTGCAGGCTGCCTCTCTACAACGCTGCAAACTGTTCAAAGCCTTGTTAGGCTGACACAGGTAATGTACTGGTCCCTTAGCTGCTAGTACAAAAGGCAGATACATGGCTGGCTTCATGTCACCCCATCTTTAGTTTCCATACTGAGCAACCATGTGCCCATCTGTAGGTGAAGGTAAATTCAGAGCAAGGGCCTGATTCACCTCTCTGGATCTGTAGGGACCTCTGACCATTGCTCTGCTCTGGGTGGTCCTTTCTTATTTGCCACTAATCGCAGATGAAAACTCTTCCAGCCCTTTGCCTTTGGCAGCCACGGTGAAGTGCATTAAAAAAAAGAAGTGCCATTTGCCACCTGACGTTAGATTGTGTAGTACTCCTTGGCTGAGAAACAGAAATGTAGCTGCTGTCTGCAATATGTATATATATGTATATACATATACACACACTATATATATATATACACTGCCCCACCTTTTTTTTAGCTATCTCCATCATTAATGGTAGGAAGAGACTGGACAGCAGGCTGACTTTTCATCAGGTGGAGGGCACCCACAGACTCTCTCTTTTCGTGGCTGCTTCTGGTCAGGTTTTGAGACCTCCCTATCATCCCCATGGGCACAGGCCCTGCTGTGCCCCATCTCCTCTCTGCAATAAAGCAGGGGGCTAGAGATTGCTGTCCTGCCTCTCGGCTGCAACCTGGAGGCTGGGCACTGCTCTACACAGCCTTGGGTAGTACCAGAGGGCCCGGGCTGGGGACATGGGACACACTGAGGTCCGCCCTACAGCTGTACCAGGGTGCGTTAAGATGGTTGCAGGTCTCTGGAGGCAGACGTGCTCAGGAGGTCCCAGGAGGATGCTGATGCCGTATTTCACTGGATCAGAGCCCCAATGTCTTGCGTTGAGCTGAGGGAAGGCAGGGATGAGGACACTGGTGTGCAGAAACAGCTGCTGAAAGCAGCCCAGCCCTCTGCTCCAGAGGAGAAAGCAACCTGTTTTGAGACAGGTGGATCCCCTGGTCTGCTGGACAAGCCAGCGCCCCATGTGTGGTCCTATAGCTACTACCTCTAGTAACAGCTGCTACCTCTGGTAAGGTCTGCTGCTGAAGCATTAGCAGCCATGCGGGGGCCGTTCCCGCACCAGATGCTCTGGAAGCACAGCGTATTCCCCGTGCAAGGCGCTGCACGAGTCTTAATGAGCCTTCCTGGCTCCGGGAGGGAGTGCAGGAGGCTCCCGACAGGATGGGGGAGCACAAGAAGGCAATTAAGGCAGCCCCCCATTGCTAGGGCAGTGCAGGTAATGGGGTCTTTGAAAGTGTCACCTCCTGGCAACAAAGTATGGGCTGGCTTGACCTTGTTTGAGGGGACTGGGAGGTTGACATGTCACAGGGACCTGTGACTTGTGAGCCCAAAGCTGAGGCTGCAGGTGTCAGGGAGCACAAGAGCTCCCCGAAGCCCACTCCAAGGTGGGGGTCCCAGGGCTGCCCATGTCCCCAGGGAGGCAGAGCCTACATGGCTGATGGTGCCCTCTGGAAAGCCAGGCAACGGCTGAAGGAGTTCAGGAACTGCAGCATTTTCTTTTCAAACCTGATAATTAGTAGCCATCAGACCTGAAGGTTTCCCATTCCCATGTTTGACCTGGTTATCGCCACTGCAGGCCAAAGCCCTTCCAGGGCAGGGTGGTTGAGTCTGGCTAAGTCCTTGGCCTGCAGAAAGCAGCGGTGAGTCCTGGAGGTTAGGAAGGGAAATGGTAGTCCCGTTCCTCCCCTCAAAGCGTGTTAACAGCCCTTTGGTGGGGAGATAGAGACCATGCCGGTGGTATCCATTGCATCCACCTGTTTCCCCCGCCACCTCCTCTGGTGCCAGCGCCCGCTGAACCGCCATGTGTCCCCTGCCTCTGCTTTGCCCACCTCTTGGGTTTCCTCCGTTTCTTTCCCACCCCATCTTAGGTATCCGGACACAACGCAGCATCCCAGCTGAGCAGACCTACCCAGACCACAGAACCTTCTCTGGGTGGTCGTTAAAAAGTTCCTTCTTTACACCCCCAATAGTAACTTTGTTGTTCCTCCTCTGTTCTTCATGTGATGTGTTGTTTTCCAGCCAGCTGCCCTTAGAGAGGCGCAGGACTTCTCCTGAGTGCTCCTGGTTAATTTAGAAGCAAGCAATATGTTTAAGTCATTGTAATTGCGTCTTCCAGCCAGCAATGCCATTGATTTGTTGTCTCCACCTTTTAAGCCCTGTCGCAGGTTTGCAGCTCTTGCAAGGCTTGGCTTACCAAAAATAAATGGTCCCGTCTTGCTCTTCTCCCCAGATGGGTGAGAAGCAGCCACTGCTTCCCCCACAGAGTCAGTGCAGGATGGAAATAAAATATTTATTCCTACTCTTGATCTTCTGTCTCCTAACCAGGTTCCAATCTCTCCGTAATACCTTCGGTTCCTGAAGAGCTTTATATGGAGGTGTTTACTGTAAGCTTTTAAAATGTCCAGATAAATTACATCAATTTTTCTTGTGTCCCTCCTGATCTGCCCAGCTGGCTGTGAACCTCTGTGGGGAGAGGAGGTTACCCTGCAGAAGCTGTGCCACCGGGCTCCCCCCTTTCTCTCATCCCAGACATGACAGATCCAGGCATCCTGGGGACACAGCTGGGGTTGGGATCACACCAGCATCATCTGGTGGGGAGCCAGAGGGCAGCATAGAAGTCCCTGCCTGAGCGTCTCCTGGTGTCCCCTTTGGTTCTGCTTTTTCTGAGGGGTTTACACAGGTTTTGGTGTGGGCTGTGTTTCCAGACTCCGGAGGAGACTGGTTTTATGCCAATAGCCTACATCAGCGGCTAGACTGTTTCCATCCTTGTTTATCCTCCTGCATGTCTTCTGCGTTGGCCAGCAGACCCAAAAAACCCCTTGCAGGGCTCCTGGAGTTTTAATAGGAGGGTCTTCTGAACCAGTCTTGCCCCTATTTCACCTCCTCCTAAGTTTGTGACCCCAGAAATGGTTTTGGACATTTATTTCCTCCTCTAAAAAGTGCTGTCTTTCCTAATTATGCTGCTGCTGTTTGGGCATGCAGGCAGAGGTCACCTGTTGAACCGCCTCCTGTTAGTGATGTGGGGGTGAGCCTCCAGCTCAGCAAAGCCCTTGAGCATATGCTCCAGCTGAAGTACGTACTCAGAGTTAATGTCTTCTTCAAAAAAACCCTCAACTTTGAAGAGACGGGCTGAAGATGAGAGCTCCAGACTTTGTTTTACAGCATTAAATACCCTCCAGAAGGAGAAGTGGGAGCTGGGGGGATGGTTCTGACTCAGTAAGGAGACCCTACTGGCACACCAGCAATGGCAGGGCCCTGGGGTAAACTGAGTCTTCTGGCTTTATGCTCTATTTTCCCCAAATATTGGTGAGGTTATATCTTTCCTAGGAGGGCCAGGACTCACTGAGGGGCAAAAGCATTGTGCAGACCTGGCCACACTTGCTCTAGAATAGGTGGCTCCAACAGCCGTGCCAAGGGTGAACCAGCTTGTGCCTAGCTAGGTCAGGAACTCATTACTGGTATAAACTTAGACTGGGCATGAGCTCCTTGCCATCACAGCCTGACTTGGAGGCTGTGGTTTTCTCCTGGGTTTTGCTTCCCTGTTGTCGGGATGGGGGTTCTTCTTCCATGGGGAGTTGCTTCCCGCAGCAGCAGCCTGTACCCCATGCTGCTCCACCACAGGGCAGATGAGAGGTGCCCAAACTGTGACTGTGACACCACCATGACCCCCCCAGGGCAATGCTACCCAGCCTCTCGCGATGATATTTCTGTAATGCCAGCTATGCAGCTGCGGGCCTGTCCACCTCCCTCCAGGGATGCCACCCTAAGCATCCCGGGGAAGGACACCTCGGCTTGGGCTGGCTGGTCCCCTCTGTCCCTGCAGTGACCTCACACCCCACAGGAGGCTTGAACAGAAAATGTCACGTTTATTGTTCACGATCAACTTTACAAAAGAAATGCCCCAACATGGGTGCGCATCAGGGGCTCCTTTCACAAACGTGCATTAGAGAAAGCGCGTGAGCGAGCAAGGAAGAGGGGACAACTCGGCGGGGTGCATGAAGGTCACAGTGTTTCCCACTTGGCACGAGGGCTGCGCCCTGCCCCCACGCATCCCCCCGCAGTGGGCTGAGCTGCCCCACTGCCGGCGGGGACCCTGCGGGGGGGTGATGCGGGTGGCAGGGCTGTCCCCTCTGCCTGCTTCACCTCCCCCTGGTGCAGGAGCAGCTGTTGCTGAAAGCACGAAGTAGGACTTGGGGTCGCAGGGGAGCACTGGAAGCTGGACACTGGGCTGAGCAACCATGAAACCCCCGAAATAACCCTCTCCCCCCTGGACACATACACGTGTGCACACACACATGTATTGAGACATTGGTGACCATGCGGCATGGAAACAGTGTATTCTCAGGCACTCCATGGGGAAAATACTAGCCCACTCCATCACCCCTCCAGTTCCAAGGCTGGCAGCAGCCCTGTCCTTGGCCAGGAGCAGCTCAAAGCAGGGGAGCCAGGTGGAGGCAAGGGCAGCAGCCCAACCCAGCATGCAAAAGGCCAGGGATGGGCAGCAAGGCTCCTCTGGCCACCATCATCCTCTGTCTCTTTTTTTTTTTTTTTTTTTTTTGCTTGATTTTGTTCCCTTTAATGGCAGTGCTGCACTCTTTCCCCCTCAGCCAGGGATGGACGAGATGCTTTGCCCCTTCTCCCCATTCCCTTGGTGGCCAACCGACCCCCCCAGCTTGGGAGGGGAGGGCTTGCTCTGCTTGCCTCTGCCTTGAAAGCCTGTCTCCCCTTAGGCAGTCCTGCCCAAACAGGCAGTAGAGGCAGGGGAAGGGGCACAGGGAGGGTGAGCAATGTCTCGCCAACCCTCTGCCATCTTCCCTCAGCCTCCTCGGGGCTGTGCTGGGAAAACCAGGGTGACAGGAGAAGAAGGAATGGGGCCAGAGGGGAAGATGCTCCCAGCCGAGTCTTTGGGCTCATTTGGAGTACAGACTCACAAGACCAGATAGTGGGGCACTAGAAATAAACGGGGAAAGGGGATGTGCTTGGGAGAGGAGGGGGAGGGGCACACGCTGGCATCCCGCTAAGGCTGGACCGTGCTTGGGGCAGACGGAGGTCTCCTTCCCACTCATTGGGGCTGACAAAGTGGGGAGCCTCGCTGTACCAGAGACACCTGTGGGTATGGTGGTGTCCTCCTGAAACAGAAGTGTCGCAGGGTAACACCCAGGGGAAGGCATGCCAGGACGGGGGACAAGCCGCGCCACCAGCGTGGGGACAAGAAGGAGGATGCCAGGGGAACCCCTCCCTCCCAGGACACCAGCGCGGGGGGCTTGAGCATCGCCCTGATGAGGCTTGGTAGTCTGGGAGGGGAGAAAGGGGCTCCCTGCTTCGGGGCTGCCACTGGGCTCCTTGGCGCTGCAGAGCGGGTGAGGGGCTGCTCATGCCTTCCTCCCTTCCTCACAGGCAGCGAAGTCCCCCTTGCTGGCACCCCCAAAGACCTCCACCGCCTGGTCGTCCCACTGGATCACGTTGCCTTGGAGGTGGGAGGTGCAGTTGGCCAAGCCCAGGATCTCTGCTGGTGCCAGCATGTGGTCCCACACACTGAACTGCGCCAGCTCCCCCACGAAGGCCTGGGTGGCATCAAAGCGGCCACCCAGCGTGTCCTGGCAAAGAGCAAGAGAGGTGATGGAACGGGGATGGGGACAGGAGAAGGAACATGCATCCAGTGGGCAAGGGGAGAGGGAGAAGTATCGGGAGAAGCAGAGCAAGATGCCCAATAGCAAGGATTGGAGGGGATGGATGCATGGAGGAGATGCAAGATGACAAGGCGGGGAGCAAATGGAGGACAGAGGGACAGGGAGAGGGAAGAGGAAAAGACAGTGAGTGTCCGTGGCCTGCCCAGAGGTGGGATGAGCAGGCAGGATTGCCCCTTGCCCAAGATGCCAATGCGCCATGCTGAATGGTCCTGCCAATGCCACCCCCAGCCCTTGCCCCATTTGGGGGCTGCCCCCTGCTCCCCAGCTGGCTTCATGACGGAGCGATGCAAACTAGCAGCTCTCAATGTTGTGCTGGCACTTACCTGCTCCTGGCCCAGGATGACGACACCCTGGGGCTTGATGGCATGCCAGGAGGCCAGGTTCTCACCAGCACCTCGCTGCTCACCGTCCTGGTACGCTGACCACTTGCCATCCCGGGTGGTCCATGCCACACAGACATGGTGCCAGGCCTTGTCCTTCAGGCTCAGTGGCAGCTGGGCAACCTTGGAAAGAAGAGCAAGAGCCCGGCACTCGGTGCAAATGCTGGGGGACCCCAGTGTCTCTCCAGCCCCTTGCAGAGCAAGAAGTGTGCCCCCAAAGCAGTGGCACCCCAAATTCTACAGACATCCCAATGTGCTGCTTCTCCCTCTCAAATCCCACCACAACGTGCCATCCTCCCCATCCTCCTGCCTCCCCCTTCCCTCCCAATCCCTTCCTCCCAGCTCCCCTACATCAGTACCCCCAGGAGCATCATTTCCATGGGGGGCTGAAGCAGGGGAGATGAGGGCAGGGGCTTCCCTCTTGCCCCTCCTGTGGCTGGGCTGACCTTGTCATTGATGAGCAGCTCCAGGGGGTTGCTGCCCCACTCCAGCAGCACGATCTCATTGGCTTGGCTTGGGACAGAGTAGGAGAAAGGGGTGCCAAGCCCTGCCAGGGCCTTGGACTTCAGCCACATGCAGATGGTGAAGGCGTAGAGCTCAGGCAGGCTCTTCTTCATGCGGGCATACATGTAGTTATTCTGCACTGGGATGGTCACCTTGAAGGCATCGGGAGGGCTGTAGCCTGGTGGTCCTACATGCCAAGGATAGGGAGGAGAGAGGAGGGTCAGCACCCATCATTGGGATGAGGGCAGCCTGTCCTGGGGCTCTCCTGGAGATGCATCTGGGGGTAGGGACCCCCTGCACCACCTCCATCTCCACCGGGCAGGACTCACCATGCTCCAGCTCTGTCACCCGGTTCTGGAGGGAATTCAGTTCCTTCTCGATGTCGTGCTGCTGCTGGCTGCGGTCAGTGCTGGCGGCCTGGCGCTCCTTCTGCAAAGTCAGGATCTTGGAGAGGAGCTGCTCCTCCAGCTGCTCCATCTTGGTGTGGAGGGCATCGCGAGTGAGCGCTGGGGCAGTGGGTGCCGAGCCGTTGGTGCGGGGTGGCAGCTCCTGCTGCACTCAGCAGCAGGCATGACGAAAGGGAAAGGAGGGAGGAAAGAGAAAAATCAGCACAGTGTCACTGTAAGAGGTTAAATAAGGACACATCCAGCTTGCACTACCACAGGGAGTGCATCAACCACAACCCCATATCTCCAAGAGCCTCCATGTGACTTTGACTCTCCCCTCTCAGAGCCTCCCCTGAGTTTGTTACTGCAAAATGAAGCTTGGTTGTTCTTAATGACTTTCTGCCACTTCAGAGACAGAGCAGTGATGGGACACAGGAGCACTTGGGTCATCTCTTGGCTCTGCTCCTGCAGGCAGCCTCGCACAAGGTGGGAACAATGTGGAAAGGAGCTTGGAGCTCCCCTCCCCACTGCTGGTGAGGCTGCTTCCGCACTGCCGGTGCATTAACATCACATAACGGGGCTTTAATCCTCTTAGCCCAGCTCAGCCGGTGTGCGGGGGTGTGTGCACACATGCCAGGTCGGCCAGGTAGCTCTCCATAAGCCAGCCTTTCCCAGGCCATCAGGATGCCACGGAGAAGTGGGGCCAGTGGCCAGGGTGTCATGTCTCTGGTCCTCGAGACATGACCCATCACCTGGGGACATCAAGCATGTCTTGTCCCATCAGGGTTAAAACACAGACCAAAACTCTTTTCTTGGCTGATCCAAACCCCAGCGCCTCATGAAGATGCTTCCAGCTGCTACAGCATCCTGCAAAGATCCCAGATCCCATCCCAGCTGGAAGAAAACCAGGCTGGAAGGGAGCAGGTGGCCCTTTGCCATGCTTCTGGGGTTTCTCCAGAAATAAAAGCCCTCTCCCTTCCCCATATCCTTGGGATGTTAGGCTCTTTGCCATGAGCTTGGAAAGATGGTGACCACCTTCTCCATGCTGCCAGACCTTCCTGAAGGTACCAGAGTGGCCATGGTGAACCTGCCTTAGCCTCTGCCAGACCGAAGGCCAAGGCAGGGCTTACCATGGCTGCTCAAGCACCCAGGGGGGTCTGCATAGCTGCTTCAGCCCTGGACATTCACACAGCTTATGCTGGTGGGACATGGGGTGATGCCATCCCTGCTGATCAGGCTAAGCCTCCTCCCAGCCTCGGAGCTGGCCTGGAGGAGGTGACCATGCTCATCTGTGGTTGTGGCTTACAACTTTTTCTTCTTCCCTATATCCCATTTTTCCAGGATGGACAGGACCTGATGATCATGCATACAAAGGTGAAGGGGAGAAAGCCCACCGATGTCACCACCTATCTTTGCTATCCATCATGAACCACAGGGGAAAGAAGAAGTCTGAAGGAAAGCTGGGTTCGGCCAGGCAGTATGCAACCTTGGCAGATGGGAACAGCAGGGAGAAGCTAGCAGCGAGAGGGAAAGTGAGATGGTGTTAGTGTGAGCACAAACAGCCCCGCACTGGGCAGCGACACACTCAGGCTGCAAATAAGAGGGAGGCTGTGATGCTCTAGGGTCTGAAAGAGCCTCCAGTGGGGTCTGCTGGGGCAAACCCACAGGTTACGTGAGGAAAATCAATGTGGACAACCAAAACTCAGCAAGGAAAGTGAGGTGGCACAGGGGACATCTGCCAGCCCTCATCAAACACCATCTCTCGCTGCCAGCTTGCTCCGGTGCCGCTGAGTATGCTCTCGCTGAGAACAAAACCTCTCTGGGAAGGGAAAAGCACCTGGCAAAGGGCATCCTACCTTTGGTCTCTGTAAAACAGGGAGGGCTTAGACAACGGGGAAGGGGCTTGAGCACTTTTGGGGGAGTGGGTCTTGGAGACCCACTGGTGCAGCTGGCTGAAAGGCAGGGCAGGGATGGCAGGAAGGAAAGGTGAGTGGAAAGGTTAACTCTCATCCTCCCAGCAGGGATAATTCCCACCCGGGGCTGCCCATGCTCACATCCAAGCAGAGCTGGCTGTGTTGGCAGGGGGCAGTGCAGGTAGGATAGGGTCGCCTTTGCCTCTTTGTCTGCATCCTGCAGGCTCCGAGAGCTTTTCTCATCCCATCAGGCTGCCTGGCTGTGGTGGAGGCTGGCACGCTTTGCTTCTGTCTGCCGCACGCTTTGATTGCTCGAGCTGCGGGTTTGGAGCCTACGTCCCTGCTTTCATGCACAGCTCCATCTGTTAATGACGAAAAAAGAAAAGGCTGGGAGCTTTTGTCGCTCTCGCTAGCCCCTGATAGCCTGCACTACATTATTTAGTAGTGACTGAGCGGTTTTTTTCCTCTCCTTCCTCCTGCTTTTCTCCCTGCTGCTATTTTCTTCCCTCTGTAACTTTTTTCCCTATGGCTTTTTCATTTCTCTGGCTTCGAAGCATCTCCTCTGGTTGCTCCCCTCCACACACATACATGCTCTCTCCCCTTTTGGTCAGTTCCTTCCCCCCTCCTTTTTCCCCCTCCATCTCTCTCTCCAGCTCTCCCTGGCCCTTCCAGCCCAGCAGCCAGGCCACTGATAGTTGGACCCATGTGGTCGGCTGAACCACTGCCAGCTCCATGTTCCTCCTGGCGAGGGATGCAGCTGGTACCCTCCTCCAGCAGTTTGAGGGCCACCGCATTGTCCCAGCAGACACCATCCCCACCCCAGGAGCCAGACCACGGCTGGCAGGAGACCAGACCTCCCCATACAAACCCATGTCGCTGGGATGTGCTAGGTGATCCTCCCAGTGCTGGGATGGGCTGCATCCCTTAACCATCCTCCGCATCTCTGAGCTGCCACTCGAGTATCTTTCTCCCAAATCAAATTATTTGCAAAATTATTGCTAGATGTGCAGCTGCTGTCTACCAGTGACCTTTGGGGAGGGGAGAGGAGGGGAAGCGCCTTCTCCCTGGTTGTTCAGCAGGCACCCGGCTTCCCATCTGCTGCCGTGCAGGCAGCAGGGGAGTGGGCAGTGGGTGCGGGGGAGGCTCGCTCAATGCTTTTTGGCCACCACAGCCACCAAAAAAAAAGATTGAAAGATGCCAGGTAATATTAATCACATTAAATGTCAGCGGGTGGGGCGGTGGGGGAAGGGAGCGGAAAGGGGGAGGCGGGGGCAGGGGGCTGCAGGGCCGGGGCAGCCACGTCAGCGTGTGCTCACTCAGGCTGTAGCCCTCAGTCGGCAAATGCACTTTGATTTATGTAAGGAGATCAGAGCCTCATTTACTAATGCACCAGCAAATCTGGGCCCCGATGCTCCCCCTCAGCCATCAGCACGCAAGTGCCCACCTTAGCTGCTCAGATGGGGTGGCCAGGACCACATGTTGATGCCCCAGCACATCCCACAGATCATGATGCTGAGCTGAGCACGTGCACATAGCATTCCCATTTCCTTTCCTGGAACCTCAAATCGTCCCAGCTTGCCCACAGCTCTCCCATGGCCACTGCCACAGGATGGCACACCTACCACACCGGGGTTTTTCAGACCCTGCCACCTTTTCAGACACTTTTGGATCCAGGCAGGAGCTTTGGGGGTCATTAAACCCCGAGAAGGACTGCCCAGGGCAGGGGATGAGCAGGCATGCGTCAGCCTTTCCCTCCTCTTCCTCGTGAGAGAAGAGCTCGCTGCTGATTCCGTCCCCCTCAGATGTTATTAGCAGCCCAGGGCTGCCACAGTTTGGGGCTCTCCATCCCTGCTCTGCCGGAGATGGAGGTGTGAGGGAGACAACCAGCTTGCTCCCACTCCCATGCCCATACCTGCAGGTTTCCTGCCAGAAGCTGGGTCGCCAGTCACAACGGCACAGCCACATGCTGGCTAAGGAGCCAACGGGCTGTTACATTCAGCTGGGGCCAGGTCCCCCATAAAGCCTGTTGGGCTGTCCCCTCTCCCGCTCCCTTCCAAGGGATGACGGGGAGGAGCGGGGCATGTGCAACCTGGCACAGCCCAGGTGATTCCCCCCCTGCTCCAAAACTGCTCCATTTCCATTTGCAGCAGTAATTGAAAGTATGGAAAAGGAGCACCTGGGGGCCCGGGCTCTGCTCACCAAGATGCACCCAAGTGTACAGACGTATGTGTAGAGAGCCAGGCTAGACCCTTCAAAACTGGGAGGAAAAAGCCCAGCCAGGCTGCTGCACACAAGGGGAGGACGAGTGATGCCTTGAGGGGGCTAGGAGGAGGTGAGGGAAGGTACCCGGTGTGAATGCTGTGCCAGCACTAGCCTGTCCCCACCGAAATGGCAGGGCACAAAGAGTGAGCCTGTGGGGGCCCTCCCTGTGTCCCCCTTCCCTGGGAAACCCTGCCGCCACACCACCAAAATTAAGAATGAAATGATTTAATAGGGTTTTTGGCACATCATTGGATTAGATCAGCCATCTTCCACCAGCCCCCTCCCCGCAATCCCGGCTCCAGAGCCTCCCGTGGTAACCCCTGCTGGCAGATCTGCTGGGAGATGCCCTGGGACCCAGCCTTCCTGGGGAGGGGGCCCACAGCACTTTGTGTCATCTCTCTCCCAAGACTAGGTCACCCTGGGCTTCATCAGCATTTTCTCTCCTTTCCTCCCTCTGGGTTTTGCAGAGCCTCTGGCACACCGGTGGCCACCCTGGGACTGTCCCCAACCAGGTCACCTTTCGGGGTGATCACTGTCACCCTTTAGGAGAGCTGCAGGGGCTGGGGGTGCCCACCATGCCATGTGGTACCCCAGGAAGGTTCCTGGGGCCAATGGATGGAGCTATGCAGGATGGAGAGGCACAGGTACCTCCCAGAGTACAAAAAGCAAAGCAAGCCGGGGAGGGAGGCCACAGGCAACCATCACCGCACAGCCAAGGTGTGACACTAGGGCTCGGCTGGCTGGGCTGTGGCTCTCACCAGGCCATCCCAGGTGATACATTAGAGCTGCCTGGAGCCAGGTCAGCCAAAGTCCAGCCCACCTGCGACATGCTGCCTTATTTCCTCAGTTCGCAGAGGAGATACAGTGCCCTGCGGCTCAGCCCGCCCTGCCGGGTACCCTTGAGACACTGGCAGTGCAAAAGGAAACATTTCTGGCAATGTGCCACTTGGCTTCCTCATCAGTAAGCATGTGCGTGAGCCTAAGCCTTGACCCAGCATTGCTTCAGGCTCCCTGGGCACACGTGAGAGCCTGCTCTGGGTCTTGTGAGCTTCACCATTCCCTACCCCAAACCTCCTGCCATTGCCAGAAAACCCAGGAGAGGGGCCAGGGCAGCTCATGGGTGATGCTGCCCCTTGGAGAAGGGGGAGAACGTGGCCAGAGAGCAGCTAAAGGACTGATGCTCCCCAAGATTCAAACTGATGTGCTTGGGTACTGTCCCGCTGAGTATTGCCTGGTCCTCATGCACACACAAGTATGCATGTACAGGGGCTTATTTTTTCCCCCTTTATTTCTGGGTGAGCCTATCTGCTGTCTGCATGTGCATGTCTTAGCCCGGTTGTGTTATCCCACTTGTGGGAATCCATTTGTTTGGGGCTGCAGGGGGGGTTCAGGGTGCCTCTGTCCCTCCCTTTGGCTGCATTGGGCTCTGGGCATCATGCTCAGCTGAGCTGCATGTCCCCCTCTCTCTGCACACATCTGGTATCCTTCTGTGTTTGTTTTTGTGCATGTGTGTATTACCCTGGCAGCTCACAGGTGCATCCTCTGTAGCTGGTCTCCAGCTCTTTTCCCTCCCGTGTGTGTGTTTACTTGCCTTTCCTCATCTTTCTGTCCCTGCCCATATCTCCATCCTCTACAATAATTCTCTCCCAGTCTCATTTCTGAGCCCGTGACCTTAGTGGCTCTGAATTATCCACCTGTGACCTGCTGCTACTGCACCCATGTGGCTGTAGTGAGGAGGGCAGAAGGGCAAAGCTGGGGAAAGGGACGCCCATGGGGTGCTGCCTGACCCCCTGCTCCCAGTTCTGCACTCTGGGGAGGAGTGGAGAGGGCAACAGGGACCCAAACGGGAGGTTGAGAACTTGCTGGAGGCTCCTTACAGGTGGCTCTGGCCCCCAGCAGACCTCAGGGGATAACATAACCCCCAGAAAAAATGGGGCATCTGGAGCATCTCCCCTAAGGAAACCAGACAACCCCTCTGGCAGCAATCATGTCCCCAAACTATTGCCCTGGCTGTGTCCTGCAACGTCTGCCAAGGTCTGTGCAACCGCTGAGCCCACATCAACCCAAATAAACGGACACACACACATACTGTCATCGGCCCCATCACAGGCACCGCGGCAGAGCCGACAGCGCTTCTAGCTTGCAGCCGGGCCAGGGCCGAGCCTGCTGGGCACACACTGCACAGCTGCTACAGAGTGGGGACAAGGGGTCCGCAGCCCAAGTACCAACAGCCCGATGCCACAGAGGCGGGCACAGCAAGCGGCTCCAGCTGCCCCCTTCTCTCCACAGCTCCTATGAACCGTGCAGGGAAGGGGTGCTGGCTTGCAGCGGGTGACACTGCGCTTCAGTTTGTGAGAAGTCCCACTCAAACCTGCGATGGCATCACGGCATCGGATGGGGTTTGCCTTTCTGCTAAAGGGCAGGACCTGGCTCAGAGCTGACGGCCTGCTCCAGTGGGGGCCTTGGCAGGTGCTGGGAGGCAAGCGGGGTGCCCTACATGGGTGCGGACGGGGTGGGGAGGGGGTGTGTGTGAAGCAGGGCAGCCCTGCTCCTTGGGACCACCCTGCACAGAGGGAAGAGAACGGGGCCGAGACCTCCAGGAGGAGTGGGACAAGGACAGCCTTCCCCAAGCCTCGCAGGGGGGATGAGCTGGTCCAGGGTGTGTGTGGCTGCAGGCCCGGGGAACGGCACGCGTGGGAGCATCCCCCCGCCAGTCCCGGGAGCATCCTCCCCCCGGAGCACCCCTCCCCGAGCCCCGGGAGCAGCCCTCGCACCTCGATCCGGTCGATGCGGTCCTGGAGGGTGCGGACGGCCTCCTCCAGCTCCCGCACGGCGGGCGGCTCGGCAGGGGGGTGGCCCATGGTACCGGGACGCGGGGCGGCGCGGAGCCCGGCGGCGGGGGGGGCGGCGGCGGGAGGGGTCCGCAGGCCGCCCTCGCAGCGGCTGAGCTTGCCGGTGAGCTCCCGGATGGTCTCCTGGTCCATGCGGATCCGCTCCTTCTGCTCCAGCGCCGTGCGGCGCAGCTGGGCCGCCGCGCTGCGGAGCGCCAGCAGCTCCTCGGGGCCGGCGGCGGCGGCGGGGCCGGTGCCGGTGGCCGGGCACTCGGCGCTCAGCGGCGTGCAGACGAAGCGGCTGAAGAGCGGCGGCGGCGGCCCCCCCGGCAGACGCGGCCCGGCGCTGGCCAGAGCCTCGGCGGGGCCGTGCAGCGCTCCCAGCCCCTTGTCGGCGGCGGGCAGGAGGGCGGCGGCGGCCGAGTCATTGTCGGCGGCAGCGGCGGCGGGCGCGGCGGTACCGGCCGGGTGGACGCTGGCGATGATGCAGATGATGGCCCCCAGGAAAGCCAGCATGCCCGCCGCCAGCAGCACCGCCAGAAACTTCAGGGTGGCAGCGGCGTGGGGGGCCCGAGCCCGCGGACGGCGAGAAAACAAAGCGGGCGGGGAGGGACGGAGGGATGGCGGGCGGCGGCCCGGAGGGAGCCGGCGAGGAAGAACGGTACCGGCAGCAACACCGGCGCCGGGGCCCCGGCGCGCCGCGCTTATATGTGCCGGGCGGCGCCGCGCTCCCCGCACCGCCCCCGCCGCCGCCGCCGCCCCCGCCCCGGCCCCGGCTCGGCCGTGCGGCCCCGGCCCGGCCCCTCGCAGCGACCCCTGCGCGGCTCGGCCCGGGCCGCAGGTGCGAGGGGCCGGGCGGAGCGGGGGCGGCTCGGGAGCACCGGAGGCGGGGGCAGCCTGAACCCGGGGCTCGCTGAAATCGGCCCGGCGGGAGCCTCCAGCCAGGGGATGCTCCGCCGGGACAGCCCAAGGGAGGACCTTCCCCTGCGAGATGCTCAGGCTGGAATTCCTCAGGATCCCCTAGTTACCCTGAGGGTCAACACCCCGCAATCAGGTGTCCCTCGGGAGTGGCTTTCAGGCTGCTGGCGGGCCTTTCCCTCCTTGACCTTCTCCTAAAAATCCAACCGGCAGCCTTACGGCTCTTGGAAATGCCTCCTCCGGGAGGGCGGCCGGGCGGCTGTCTTGCTCTCCCACCCCAGACTCGACTGTTGCACAGAGTGGATGCCTCACCCTCTGCCCTGCAAGCCCACGCCATCCATTTGGGAAATACATACCTAAACCGAATCTTCCCCTTCCAATGCTTTACCCTAAACCACTCATAAAGATGATACTTCAGACACCCACTCTCTCCTTGCTCCAACAGTGTGCTCGCCCATCCACCACGAGCCGAGCCGTGCGCTCTCCGTGCCCCGGGCACGCCGGGGGCTCAGCTATCCCGGCCAGCCCAGCAAAGAGGAGCAGTGGAGGAAGAGCAAACAAAACTGATTTGAAGCTCTGCTCCGAAATGGCAGGAAATCCATCCTAGCCAGCAGGGAAGCAGTGGCATGTGTGTTTAAAAACAGCTCCAGTGCTGGATATGAAACACCAGTAAAGATTACATCTTCTCCCCGCCAGGCACATTTGAGTATTCTAGCGAGGGAGCCAAAGCTACAAAGGCTCCTCAAACTCAGCTTCCCACAAGCAGGGAGCAGGATGCCGGTGGGGCATGGGCACCCTCTCTCCCCACAAACTGCATTGCACCCCAGCCCCCCAAAATCCTCACCTTGGAGCCAGCAAGAGTCCTTCCCTGACTTGGTGCTAGGTGGCTACAGGGAGGACAGGAGGAAGTTGGATGGGGTGGTTTAAGGAAGAGAGAGATATGAAGGGAACCATGAGAGAGAAAATGGAGGTGGGCATGGACCGGGGCAAGAAAGGCAGATGTGGAGAAAGATCAGTGACAGGCATCACGCTGTGGGGGTGAGGCCAGTCAACACTGCAGGCAGGTGAGTGCTTGGTGTGCAGGGATGTGGGTGCAGATGCAGGTGCAGGATGCAAGGAAAATGGAAGCCTGCACCCCGTGGAACAAAGGGAGGCCACCTGCCTCCAACCTGCCCCTTCCTAGCGGTGGCAGGGGATTGCACCCCCGCTGCATCACCCCCTGCCTGCAGCATGCTCACCCCTGTGAGCCAGGCAGGAATGGATTGGAAATGAACCCATGTGGGTGCTGGAGCAGCCTACCCTACCCCATAGCCTGCAGATCAGGGTGGGATAGGGTGTTCTTCCAGGGTGGGATAGGGTGTTCTTCACCTGCAACCTTGTGACAAAAATGCCATATGCTTCCATGAGGCTCTTCAGGTCCCAGGCTGGGGGAAGTGACACTGTGCTAGGAAATTCACACTGGCTCAGCCATCCAGATTTTATTGCCAGAGGCTCCAGGATATTGGTGGCAAGGTTTATCCCTCTGGCTGATGCCGCTGTGGCAGCGCGCAGGGTGGGTGAGCCCCTCTACACCAGCCCTGACCCACTCGCCTAAGCTGGGAGGTGGAAGAGTTGGGTGCTGCAACAGGGCAGGGCTGACCACTCCTGGGGTCCTGACCTCTCCCTCGGCAGGGACCACAACTTCTTCCCGGAGACAAAGAAGTGGCAAAAATAGATGTTCGCAGGGGGTGATGACTCAGACTGGTGAGTAGCCAGAGCAGCTTCCCTGTCCCATGAATAATGATTCAAAGATGCTCAGTGGGCAGCTGGCTCCACATGGATGCAGTGATGCCGAAACCGTGCCCTCCTGCAGGTGGTGGGGTGAGGGCAGGTGACGGGGGGGCTTTGGGGAACCCTGTTTTGAACAGGATTAGTGACAGAAACTGGTTTTAGCAAAAACTCATGGATTCAGCCCAGAGGGACAGGCAGCAAGCAATTAAGGATTTTCTTCCATCTACTTAACACCCAGACAGTGCCTCGGGCTGGCAAGGTGGGCCAAGGATCTGCCCTGCCCTGCTGTGGCTCCCAAGCGAGAGAGACATTTGGGATGGGCTGCTGGCACAAGGGGAAGGACACCCCCTGCTCTGAGCCAAGTGCTCCCCATCCGACCCTCCCTGTGGGAGCAAGGCAGCCAGCCCCTTGCCAGCCAGGAGGAAAGCCTGGCCCATTCATGATGCTCAAGCCAGCAGGGTGGTGGGAGTGAGGAAAGGGAAGAGCCTTTTCCCAGGGGAGGGTAACCTGGGGCCTCTGGGGTGGGGGATTACCCCCAGGATTATTGCCCAGCCCAGGTGCACACCCAGAGCCACCCTAATGGGGCAAAAGGGCTCCTTTGCAGCTGCCACCCCATGGACCCAGCTCCACCTTCTCCTTAGACTAGGGACCCTGAGTCCATTTCACTTGGGGATCCACAGACTCCACATAGCATGGAAATCCTGGTTTATTTCCAGGTCTCTAGGCCCTGCAGATGCAGCTTGTGTCACCTCACCCTGCTTGTGCAGGACCTCTTAGGATGTGTCCAGTGAAGGCTGGCATCTGCCTCTCCCACCTTCCTCCAGCTCCAGAAAGCATGGGTCAGAGGTGGCTTCACTTGCTGTACTCAGATCCAGCCAAAAGCTCACCGGCTTCTGAGGAAACCCAGGGCACAGGGCAAGAGTGCTGGCCTCGCTGGTGTTTCAGCACAGCAGATCCAAGGTGAGCCTGACGGCACAACGCCAGTAGCGTTAACGCCTTGGCTGTGCTCAGCTTCAGTGGGCAGTGTTCCCTGCTCCAGGCCAGCCAAGAGATGCCACTGCTGGAGAGGGCTCTCTCGTGGCTTTCTAGGCCTCCGACACTAGGGAGGCATCTCAAAGCATGTGCAGCCTTGGCTAGTGAAGCAGCAACCCTTCCCGGGAACACCCAGATCACCCTGCAGGAAGAGGGCAGCCCTGAGGGTGTTTTGGTCAGAGCCAGCTTGATGGTGACACCCGAAGTACTGACCTCCTGCTCTTCTCCCCCACCTGACTGAAGAACCCTTTCACCCAAAACCCATTCGCTTTCCCCACCACATATCACACCAACAGCCCTTTCCCACCAGAAATGTTGCTGTAACCTTTCTATACAGTTTCTATGGGCTAGAGGCTAACGGAGTCTATCTGGGGCTTTGATTACACACATTAAGAGTATTTTTCACCATATTTCTTAGATTAGTATGTTATAAAGTGCACTTAGGCACACATTTTGGAGCTGAGAAAAGCCCAATGCATTTTTCAGCCACCAAGTGCTAGGTTGTGCCTAGATCTAATTTCATTTTTAAAAGAAAAGGATGTGGGAGACCCAGGGGAGGTTCTCCAGAGCACACTGGAGGAACATGCTCAGTTCCACTTGCTATATATGCAAGCACTCTGACTTCAGTGCTACACAAGTCTCCCTCTTCCTTTGTCAGAGCTTCTGTGTCCAGAAAGTTCTGAAGACCCAAAGCAGAACCAACACAGGTGCATGAGAAGGTACTAAGTGTGTTTGTACTTGACTGCTGGCTTAGAGCAGGTGTTTCAGCATCCCTGCTGTCAGCTCCACAGGTCACTCACACCGAGAGCAGGTCACAGCCCACCCAAGGAAGAGAAGACAACAGGTTTTGGAATGTAACAATTTATTGGGGTTAATTTTTTTTTTTATTATTTTTAACTCCCCATTTCTGGCATTGATACAATATTCAAGAGCAGCAGAAAGAACAAAATGTACAAGAATACAAGAGTAATTAGCACAACCCCCACCCCCAAACCTGGAGCAAACCATTTTCTTGTGGGAAGCACCAGGGGAAAGGGCGATTCAATCACCCCTCCAGTGGCTATGCCTCCCACCCATCCGCTCTAGACAGAGTTTAGCCAGCTGGGAACTGGATTAAAAAAACAAAACAAAAAACTGAACAAACACTATATTTAAAATGAAAATTGCAAGACAAAAAAAAATATAGATATACAATTCATCCGTGCACAATCCTTAAATGCATTTTTTTCAAAATAAAAAAATTACAAGATACATATTTAGGTTTATTTTAAATAAAAAAAAAAAAATTACCACCTTCACTCTGTATGCCAAGTAAGGGGAAATAGACACAGATGGGTTGCACCAGAACCATGAGCACTCTAGAGTTAGGTCTGACCTTCTCTAGGAGAAAGGATAAGGCTCTGATGCTGCCAAAACTCAAGCACAGGCAGGATCTGAAGCACTCAAGTACCACAGAGCTCAGTGGGGTAACTCGCCTGCTCTAAGTTCAGTATTTGCAGGAATCTGCAGGATTTAAGCCTAAGCTTGGCACTGGGGAAGGTGAAAGGAAGGAACAGATGAGGCAGGCCCCCGTCCTCCACCACCAGCGGACAACTTTCTATCCAAAAGGAAAACAAATGAGAGAAAAAATATCCCAAAATAGAGTCTCCTCTATTCTTAAGGAGTGTACAAGGCTTAATGGCAGGGGAGACAAGAAGAGGAGGGGAGGACAGCACACCAAGTTTATCAGCTTGGGGGAGGCACAGGCACGACAACTTTTCTCCTAAAAAAAGTCATCACAATTTTTTTTTTGTTCTGTCTAAGAACTTGACCTAAGACTACGTCCCCCTTTGCAGGTGGGGAGCTGGAAGCAGCAGGCTCCCTCCAACACAGCTAACGAACCACCTACATGCTGCCCTGCCCAGAGGGAACCCATCGGCACCCCTGGATAGCGGGGCGCAGCCAGGGAGCTGCTCAGGAGCACAGAAGAGCCCACTAGTCCTACAAGACCCCAAAGTCCCACAAAGTGCTTTGACACACCCAGCCACACTCCTTCGGCTTAGTGCAAGCTTTAAGTGCTCAGCTGAACAAAGTCAAGAACCAGCCCTGCAATGGCAATTAACCCTTCAGCTGCTTGTCCTGGCCCTTCGTCCCTGCCAGGTGTACTTTCTGAGTCGCTGCTGGAGCTGGCATCACCATGTCCGCATCTAGCGGCCCTTCTGCCGCCTTACTGCTTCCCTATGCAGCAGCACGCTGCTTGCTGCCCACCTCCCAGCTCCGCTCAGCCCGGGCGCAGAGGGCATCCCCACCGGTCCACCCCCCAGCACCATCTCTGCCTGTGCTCTTGGATGGACACCTGGAGGGAGAGGGCTCAAAGCACAGCCTTCACCTGAGGTGGAGTGACTCTCACCCCAGGGACTGTGCTTTTGGACTGTCCTGGAGACGTTTTGTTTACCACCACAGAGAAGCTTGAAGGGACAGAAGAACTGCCAGAGGCAGCCCACCACCACGGGAAGGGCACGCTGCCTAAACCTCCCTTTATTCCAAGAAGGAGAAATTTTTCCCAGAAGGAAAGGAAGAAAGAAGAGCTCAGGGCCTTGTGATATCCATACAAATGAGGCAGGTGGGACAACAGGGTACCTCAGATGCGGAACACATGCAAAGCTGCTGGTGCCGAGGCTGCTGACCCTGCACAGAGAAGGGTGCAAACCCCACTACTAGCCACATTAGCCTGACACAGGGCACATCAAAAGGAGAGAAGTAGAGAACGGAAGGGCAAAGGTGAGGATGGAGATAAGACTCCAACATCTCCCACCTACACCCTCAAAAAGAAACTACACACATTGCACTCTGGGGAAGGACCTAAAAAATAGAAGAAAAAAATAAAGCCACTTATTTGCTCAACCCCAAAGCATCGATGAAACGAAGGTACCTCCTGGTGTTACCTAGGGAAGGAAGCATGGAGAGGGGGATTTCTAAAGCGATACTCGGCACTCCTCTGGCTCCATGCAAATGTCGTGGGAGTCAGGCTGCCAGCACCATCAGCAGGATGGTCCCCTCCACCCCCCACCCCCTTCACACAAGGGAGACTGAGGCACGGGGCAGCAACACAACTGGCACAAAGGCCACGGCAAACCAAGAAGGAACAGAACCCAAGAGGCACCAAATCCCTGGCCCCAAATTAATCTTCTACAGCACACTGCCTTCAGAGCAGAGTTCAGGAAGGCTACACACAAGGTGGTGGGTGAGAGAGGGGGGAAAAGGGGAGGGGAAAAGGTTTGTTTCATATTTATATATAAAAAGTAAATAAGATCCCAGCTCTTGCACGATTATTGGGCGATTGAAAAATGCAGCAAAAGCAAGCGACATTGGAGTAAAAGGATGCGCCAGGCAAGGAGGAAAAGGTCTTGTCAGAAAGTGGGGAAGGAGGCAAGAGGAAAAAAAGCACTTAGCTAGACACGCACTCCAGGTTTGTTACACCTCCGAGGGAAGAAGGACCTGCTCTCCCAAGCAGCCCCACTCATGCCACAACCTGGGGTAGGCAGAAGCACGGGGGTCTTGGAGCACCATCCTTCAGCATGGCAGCCTCTTTCTGCCAGGAGGTCCCCAGGAAGGTGATCATCCCCGAACACTAGGAGCTGCCAAAACCTCCTCTACAAAGAGGGGCTGGGAAAGGGACTGAAATCCCTAGGAAGACTCAGCTCAGAGACAGCTCCCACCTGGTTAAAAGCAGGATTGTGGGTGGGGTTGGTTGTTTTTTTTTTTTTTTTCTTTTTCTTTTGTTTATTTCATAAAAATCTCCCTGGGAACTTCAGTAAGGGGAGATGCAGAGAAAAGCTCTCTTTCCTTTTTGAAAACAGAAATTAAGCAGTGGCTTACCACAGCTGAGCCTGCTTACCACGCTATTTCTCTGTTTTCCATGCCAAAAGGAGCTTGCATCTCATTAGCTTCACACCCCCCCAGTCCCACTCTGCTCACCGAGGAGAAAAAGAGAGCACAAGAGAGGAGGCTGCCACTCCAAGCTGAAGGCCGTGGGAAGCACTGACAGAGCTCGATGGGCAGAGAGAGAAGAAGTTCCCAAGAGCAGCCCAGGCTATGGGAGGCATTGAGACATCTGTCACCTGCCACTGCAAAGCCAAGGGCACCAGAGAAGTCCAGACAGGAAAAGCTGTCCTAGCGTCCCCTGCCTGCCACCTTCTGTTCAGACACCAACATCTGGTGGCTTCCCTCTTCCCTGCAGTCACTCCCATGCACCAGATGAATGCCCAGCGGAGACATCTTGGATGGGGAAGCAAGCACACAAGAGCTGCCTCCTTGCTTTGAAGAAATGTTTGAGCAACTCTTCCCTGCCACGCTGCAGGAAGCTGGAATAGAAGGCAGCAGCCCTACTCAGGCCTGTTGGGGTGTTCCTCTCCCTCCCCCCCACCCCAAAACCTCCAGCAGTTGCTGGCCTTGAGGAGGGGGTACACATTGCTCAGCACAACCTTCACAGCACACAAGGCAGTTCTCCCACCTGCCTCTGAAGATCCGGCTACCGCCAGGATGGCAGACTGCATACAGATGGGACTCTGTTCTCTGTCCTGATGTGGTGAATCTTATATGGAAAAATGCCACCCCCCACCTGTTGCTGGAAGAAGCTAAGAGACCCTACAGAGGGGAGGCATGTCTGCTTCCCAGGAGATAAGCCCACCACGTTTAATCCTGCTTGGATATGGGGGAGGGAAAAGAGAAGAGACAGTGACTTGGCAGGAAAGGTACACACCAACCCCAAACCTTAGCAGCTTGCTGTGCATGCAAAGTTAAGTCAACTGTTTTCATGTGGGTGGCCTGATCCACATTCTAGCAGAACATGACCAGCCATTTCTGAGGGCCACTCGGCCAAAAAACCACTTAAGAGACTCCACCTTAGCTCACAGGAGAGGTATGGGAGGGAAGGGAACTCACTCCAACACTTGGGAGGCAAGGACGGGAAGGGTTTGTAGACAGGGTTCCTCCAACATGCAACTTGCCTTTTCAGCTCAGAGATCGCTGCTTAGTCCCAGAATGCCTTTGCCTCCAGTTCAACCAAGCCAAACAACATCCCAGACACACATGCTTCGATACTACAAAATACTCTTTTCTCTAAGGACCATCTAATACCACTAGTTTGTGCAATCACTGCATTTATTATTCATTTTTAAACTCTCTCTCGCTCTCTCCCTGTAGAAATTTTTTTTAAACTTTTCTTTTTTTATGCAAAACTAATCATTTCACTTTTTCCACTCCATCATAAAATCTCCTCTAAAAACACGACAACAAGAGAACAAACATGGCACAGACACAGAGAATATTTCCCTGTTTTTTGTTTTGTTTTTTTTTCTTTTTTCTAGGAGTTACAGGGAAGGGAAGGGGATACTTTCAAATAAACTCCTCCCTCAATCCCACGCCCTTTTCAAAGGGCATGGGTGGATCTTCTTTCCCATCTCCATTAAGAAGCAAGGGCAAAAAATTCAGAAGGAGGAGTGTAACCCACGTGAATACGAAGGTAGGTTAGTCAGCCTCAAGCGGCTCATCCACCTGAGGGGACTTGAGGCTGCTGCTGCATTCAAGTTAGCAAACCTCTAACTCAAAACAGCACAGGATCCTCAATTTGGATCCAAGAGGTTCAGGGTTTGGTTCCCACCTGGTGACCCACCCAGGGAGAGATTTGTCACACAAGCAGTTGAGCTGTGTCTGCAAGCCGGATCATACTCCTTTCTTCCTCCACAAAGTTCTACTGCATGAGTTCCTCTGCTGCAACAAGTCCCCTCATCTCCTCACCACAGAAAGAAGGTCCTCATGGAGTATCCCTACAATGACCCACTGTTTTGCTCTTCACAGACAGTCCCCTTGCTTGTCACTCTGGAGAAAGGCAAAACCCCTTCGATTAAACAATTCCTGCCCCCTGCCCCCAAAGAACACCATACAAGAGACACTGGGGAAAAGAATTCTGCCAAGCAAACACATCTTGGCCAAAACACATCAAGAGTTTCCTATTAAAGTTCCCTTTTATCTCCCACTTAAACGCATCATTATTTTTTTTTTGCAGAACCTCGACACCACAAAACAAAACACATCGCCACATACACACCAAACAGTAACTTAACAACCTAAAGTGACTGGCCAGTTTGCATTCACCCCACAAAAGCTCCTCTTATCTCACAGCCACAGAATAGTTCTTGTTGAGAAGGGGGGGCAGGGGTGGAAGAAGACAATCTCCTCACTATTTCCCTAAGAAAGAGCTGTTCCCTATGCCTACAAACTGCTCACCTTTGAAGCTGCAGTCAAATGGATAGGCTATGCTAAAATAAGGGATCCCCGGGTGTGCCAGGCACAGGAAAGATGCCAAAAAAAAAAAAAAAAAAAAAAAAAAAAAAAAAAGAGACACGAAAAATACAGGCAAGTATCAATATAGACACACACAAGTCCAACAAGTTATAGGAAGCCTTAGCCTGGTGAATGGATCAGGGAAGTCTCTTTCTCCCTGCCCCTAGCTTCAGCTGTTAATGCAACTGCATCCCCAAGGAGTCCACTAAGGTCTTTAACCAAGGAAAGAAAGAGGTGTACAAAGGGTGGTGCTAACAGCACCTGGAATCCCCCTCGAACTGTCTGCACAGACACTCCACCACAACTAGTGCGAATTCGCAGTGCCCCACGGCTCTGAATGCCACCCACTGTGAGGCAAGACTTTTAGGGAGGGTAGCAGATTTTATTACACCAACCCAGGCACTGGAGGCAGGGAAAAGACAAGCTCTGGGCACAGAAGCCCTAATTAAGGTCAGAAGCTGGTCTATTCCTCCACCACCCCAATGACGCCTCTTGGGCAGACAAATATTACCTCTCTCCCACAAACCGCCTCCCTTCTACCCTCAGACCACTGCAACCACAAAATCACTACTCCACGTGAGAGCACTCCTTGGAGCTGGAAGCTCCTGAGCACCCTCATGCAGAAGCACCAGAGGGGCTGATTCCACTCATGTTCTCCCACACAGGGCAGGTCTGCAAGTAGGTATGCCCTGATACGGGGAATTTTTTCCACCCTTTTCACCTCTGCAGCATGTTATGTAGAAGTGACACCCCTTTGCCCCATCCTGAATACCAGGGACAGGGCTGAGAGGGTGAGGCTCTCCCACAGATTGATCAGCACCTCTTTTCCTTGCCCCTACAGGCTGGGTCCTGTGCAAGTAGGGGGAGAAGGGAGAGCAAAGGAATGGCATCTCACTGGGAAGCTTAGGACCCACACAGAAACAGAGCAAGCCAGAAGCGGCATGCAAAAGAGAGCTTATTTTGCATGTGAACAAGAGTGGTCAGGGAAAGAGGGAGCAACAGCAAGCGTAGCCTTGCTTGCTCCTACTTGCTAGGGGCAAAGAGAAGGAATTTCTGTATCAGCTCACAGGAGCTCTGGGGGAAGAGATCCAGCGTACATGCATACGATGTGAGAGAGACAGTTATTTCTTATTAGCACCTTTGGTTGACAGTTGTAAGGGCTGTTTCAGATGATGAAAAGACAGAGGGGAACCCTCTTCTAGGCCATCAACCACAGGGAAGGAGAGCAGGAAAGACAAAAGGAAGCAAGAAGAGCAAATGACCCACCTTAGCATCCCTCCCTCCCTCCTTCTGAGGGAGTGGGGGGAAGCAAACGGGATCAGGGAAGCTTACACGCAGGGCATGAGACCAGCCTCACCCGGCTGGGGCAGCAACACGCTGTCAGCGTATCTTCCCCCAAATTAAAGGATGGACACACAGCCCACTTCCACTTCCACCACAGAAAGGGCAGGGAAGGGCATTTCATGCCCTCACCCTCAAGCAAGTGCAATTGATGAACACCAGGAGGAAGATCTGGGCCAGAAGCAGATTCCCCTTTTCTTTCCTTCCCCCTGCAGAGCTGAACAAGTTGGAAGATGCAGGGGAAGAGGAGGGACCAGGACACCTGAAAGCGCCCATACAACTGCCAAGGTAGCACCAATAGTCAAAGGAAAGGGGAAGCCAATATAGGGCGTATGCTGCATGGGGCACCCCACACCACCCCAGCTTTGTCTCAAGCACACGTTACCTGCCCCTCTCCCCCTTGCTCTAGGGGCATCTGGATCTGCAGCTGCCATGAGGACAGCAGAGGACAGGGCAGATCCAGGCCAAGAAGGGGAGGGATGACAGGATCGGAGTCATGGCAAGGGGGAAACACAAGAATGGAAGAGACTGCATGCACATTGTGGGAGAAGGCTTGGAGGATGTGGGCGAGGGCTTCAATCCTCTTACATGCTCCCCTCAAGGGTCTGGAGCTCCTCTTCAGTTTTCATCAAAGACAGAAGGGGGAGGAGGAGGAAGAGCACCTTCCCCACCACCCCCACAGGCACACAGACACGCTCACCCATCCCTCATTCCCAAAGGCTCCGCCGCCTGTTGGACAACACCACATTCAAGGACAACCAACCACTGCCCAGCCCCACCACAACCCTCCCAGCCTCCTCCCAGTAGCAGCGACACCCAGGAACGGTGGGTGCCCCCACTCCCCTCCACTGACACACTCCAGCCTCTAGGCAAGCAGGAGTGGGCAGAGGGAAAGGAGGAGGAAGAGTGGCAGTGAGGGCAAGAGGGACAGCCAAGGGGAGAAGGAGAGAACTAAGGACAGCCATTCGCACCATGACTTCTCGCAGGTAGAGCTCCCCCCACACCCCTGGAGCAGGGGGACCCAGCTGCTCACTTGCTGCTTCCTCCACCGCCACCTGCCGCCACCTTCTCAAAATCCTCCGCATTGCAGAACTCCTTGATGGTGACAGTGAGAAGGTTGCTGGTGACATCTGTGACCACCACGTTAGAGCAAGGGGACATCTCAGGACGCCAGTCGCCAGCCTCCTGCTCCGGGTCAGAAGAGGAGAGCGACAAGGAGGGCGTCTGCCCTCCACTGCACCCTCCTGGGGGAGAGCGCTTGCTGGTGGCAGCTGACTCTGGTGGGATCGAGAGGTCGAGGACCTCTGACTCACGCCAGTCGGGGATGGCTGGGCTGAGGGTCTCAGGAAGCAGCTTTGGAGGTGAATCATCTGGGTCAGAAGAGGAGTGGGGGGCAGGTGATGGGCACCCAGAGGAACTGGAACTGGGGGCATCATAGGGGGTGGAGCCCATAATGAGCCCACAGGAGGCTGCCTGGGAGCCTTCAGCCTCCCCTTTGCCCTCCAGAGAGGGGGCAGGTGCAGCGGACGGCTTATTGTAGAGTGAAAAGGCGCCGAACTTCATGTGGCGGATCTGGGTGCGGAGAACGCTTTCGCTGAACTTTTTGCTCTTGCCAATGACACGATTTCGGGACGGGATCTTGGGCCGAGCAAGGCCCCCGGCCCCATTGGCTGGCTTCCCACCTTTGTCAATGACTTTGAGGTTGAGGATGATGCGACTGCGCTTTGGCTCGCGGGGTTTCACCTTACGATTGATGATGCGGACGGTCTCTGAGAAGGGTGAGACGGGAGGACGGATGCCAGCCCCACCACCCACACTCCCGCTGTTCTGGGGGTCTGGACGGGGCAGGGGGCGCCGGGACATGCGGTGGCATCGCCGGATGTCTTTCTTGAGCCGATGCACTGCAGCACTGGAGTGGAGCTTGGGAGAGGAGGTGCTAGAACCAGGCTTGACAGAAAAGTGTACATCCCCAATGTGGAGGGCCTCCGCTTGGGCCCGAGCCTGCGGTGGTGGGGAGAGAGAAAAAAAACAGGGTCAGAGAGGCAGCCTAGACGCAGCCATATCTTAAGTCAGGCATTGCTCACCTCAGGACAAGTGCTTACCAGCAATGCTGTGTCACATTTATACCCACATTAATGACAAGCACACGTACACGTGATATACTACTGATAGCTATGGCACAGCCCCCATACGAGCACAGGGCACTGTCTATGTCCTTTTTGGGCAGCTAATTACTCCCAAGGCTGTGGCCCTGCTGACAGGTGCTTTCCCCAGGAGGAAACTGCCACCCTCCAGCCATCTTTCAGGGTTACAGTTAATGGCTTCCAAGGCCCACCTCAGTCATCATTATCAGCCGAAGCGCACAACCCTCCACCGTTGGCCAACCAAGCATCCTCCTAGGTACTGGGGCTGTTAGTGTTGGGTTAGCATCCAAAATTACATACTAGTCCCCAGACAGGGGACTGCATCAGGTCCTCTACAAAATGAGAGCAAGACAAAGCAGACAGGAAGAGTAATGCATCCAGTTTGCTCTTCCCCTCCCGCAACCAGACTCAACTGCTCTGGAAAGCATGGTAGAAGGGGGTCTTAAGGAGCACAAATGGAGGTGGGTGAGGGTGGTCTAATGGAACTTTCTTAGCTAAACACAAGAAATGTGGAGATTTGAAGCTTAATTTTAACTAAAAACCACAAGCAAGTTGTTTATCCTTACTCTGCTGTGGAAGCAAGGTCCAGTGTTTAAAGCCAGAGACTAAGTCAGCTGGAATTCAAGTTTAGCTGCATCTCCAAAGAAGAGACTGCCTTGTCCTTTTGAACACCACGCTTGTTTGAAACCTACTACTGGAACACAGCAGAAACAGCACTGGTTCAACTGCTTGGTGCCAGCCCTGCCCGAGAACCAGGGCAGAGGAACAAGAGTTTTAAACTCTTCTGGTGCTTGGAGATAGTGCCAAAACCTGTCCTGGTTCACGCACCAGGAACAGGAGCATTTTCTGGCAGCAGGAACAACAGTTTCATTGGTAAGTTGAGGCAGTCTGACCTGAAGACTCCATGGGCACAAAACCCTAGTGTATTCTTAAATAATACCTTGTCAGAGGAAGCTGCTCGTAGAGCACAGCCTCTCACCTGCACCCTACTCCCTGCCCAAACAAACCCCCGTCCTTATTCCTTCCTCAGCAGTGGTTTACAGGCACAAGTCACCCAGGCCTGGAGGCGACAGGCGAGCCCCTCTGCCGGCCCATCTAGTGAGCAGCTTCCCCCACCTGCTGGGCACAACAAGAACTGCAGGGCTAGAAGACGGCTGCTTTTCCTCCCCAACTTTTCCATCCCGTGTTGCCCCCTAGTACACGCCAAGATCGGGATGGCTTCTTGCCAGCTAAGAGCTTAAGCATTCCAACACCATCTCCTTTGTCACCCTGCAGGCTGCGCCTCCTACCAGAGAAACGCCTGAGGAAAAAAAGTGTGCGTGTAAAGGCAGGGATCTAACATATCTAAGCGAGGGGCCCAGGCCAGCTCTTGCACAATAAGCTCAACCCCCTGGCTCTACATCCCCAGAGTTTTGCTGTTACCCAGTGCCCCTCTTCTCCCACAGAGATCCCCATGGGAACCGCAGAAGATCCTGAACTAGCACAGAACAGAGACGTGAAGACATTTCATTCCTCTCTGGCTAATGCCAGATGATCGTGCTGCTCTTCAGTACTACTGGTACACTGGCTTTAAAAGGACCGCAAAAACGAAGCCTCCTTCCCTGGCTGTATGTGGAAAGATAGACCAAAAGCTCATCTGAACCAGGGAATCTAGACTTTGTATTAGCCAACTGACAAAGAAACACAGATGACTAACACGACTGCCAAGGCAAGCACAGCCACTCCGCACACTAAGCCTGGGCTGTACAGGGCTGTTTCACCTAGCTATAGGGAAGTGTCCCCAGCAAAGACAAACCCCAACATGTCACGCTGCAGCAGGAAGCATCCCAGTGTCCAGCTAGTTTCTCATTGCTCAGCCTCACATGTTACTCCATGCCTCAGACTGTTCAGAAAATGGTTACATACAGTTTCTGTCCCAGGCATCCTACGGGCTGGAGCACACCAGCAGCACCACACAAACTCCCTGCACCATGTATCAACTCTCCCCATCCCAATGAAGCACTACTTCGAGACCCGCCTGCAGACCCTGCCAGGAGACCACAAGCACAGACAGATGCACATCTAGGGCTGCGCTTGCTCCCTCTCTTCACAGGTCCCTCTGAAGCAGATGGCAAGACACCAGGACAAGCTACAGTTTGTTTTCTGCCATTACATACTAGCACAGCCTGGATTAATGACTTTATTATTCCTTTCCCTCCCCTGCCCCATCATAGCCAGCCTTCCCAGCATTGCTGCTCTTGTGCTTTGGGCTTCCTGCCAATTTACCGCTGCTCAGCTGAGAGCAAACTGCAACACTACGTCCCGTTCCAAAACGCAGGACAGGGAAGCCAGGCAGAGGGTACAGACAGATGTGCAGTAAAAATCCTTGATCCACAGCTTCAGCAGAGAGACACAGGCATCCTTCAGGGCCTCTCCTGCTGCCAACACTGCACATTCTAGATTAATTCCCTACCCTGTAATCATGCCTCAGAGTGAGGAGTTCTGCCCCTCCCGTGCCACACTGCTCAGATCACCCATGAGAAAGAAGGCAGCCTCCCCCAAGCCTGGGGGAAGCAGTCACAAACATCCACAGTTGCCTTATACACCCCAAAGTTCCTCAGCAAAGCTTCCCATCAACGACATTAAAAGAAAAGCAATAGTGCTGGGATGGTCACTGCCTGGCCACTTCCATAATCCTGCTGATTTTACTTTCTCAGCCTATGCACATGAATTGGCTCCTGTCCCTTTTTGACAGACACCTGTCTTGGTTTTGTGCTTATACAGCAGCTAGCACAGAGCTCTGGTCCACGGCTAGGGCTTCTCCGGTATGCCAGATACTGGGTCTCCTTCACTTGCTACATGTCTGCATTTCCAGTCACATCTGGGGCACTTCCTCAAGGCTGAAGATGTTTCAGCTCTCTGCATTTACTAAATTGCAGTTTCAGTAGTCTCCAGGTAGACAAGCAGCATTGATCTCCTTGGCCAGATTATTAAAATAGAGGGTAAGCTGGGAGCCAACAGTCCTCCCCTGGTACTACACTGCTATCCCCAGTGACAGTCTTCAATGCAAGTTCCGAAGAGCAATATGCAAAATATTCAGCTTACTTTGAGCTTGTTTTTCCAGGTAAGGTTTCAAGAAAAACAGTATCAGGTGCTTTATCTAAGGCCAGCCCCCAAAGCCCTCTCACTTGCAAAGCTCAGTATTCCTACTACAGGATCAGGTTTACTCAGGCATCAACTATACAAACTCAAGTCTCTTCCCTGCAAAGGACAGCACATTTCCTGGGCTCTCCTTCTCCTGCTTCCAACTTCACACCAAGTAACTTGCCACCTCTGGTTTGGAGAAGACTCTGTGTTCAGTTTTATCCGTTAGAAATGCACATCTCCCTGCTACGGATCCGTTATTTAACCACACTCATGAGCCGTATAAGGTCTTTGAAAAACAAACCCATTTAGTCCTTTCAGCTGCATCACCACAGTTTGCTACTTAACTCAGAAGTTTTCCAAATGGAAACCACCTCTCTGGATTTTGCTGTTTTCACCTGCAAGATTTGCTCACTGCTAAAGAGGTACTCAGCATGTATACAAAGTAATTCACCCTGCTTACAGCTCAGCCTACATCAGGTTGCAGCTTCTGGAGGCTTGCTGCAGTGCTCTGTCACGAGAACAAGCCAATTGCTTCCCTTCCCCCTCTTCCCTTTTGGGATATGTATCACCTTTATTTAGCTTGTACAGCTCTCCCTCACTGCCCATGGGAACAAGTATATCTCCCCTGTTCCCTACTATTTCTGAATAACTGTCCCTTGAGGCCCAGCAAGCATATTTGTTCATTCATTCCCTTAACGCACTGAGGCACACAAGCACGTACACGGACACGTGCTTAGAAAAGCCTCTCTTACCTGATTTGTATCAAAATCTCCGCAATCCGGAAGAAAAAAAAAAAAAAAAAGACAAAAAAAGGACCTTGTAGGGCTACGAATTTCTACTTAATTATTTCAAAATCAAGTAATTTCCAGTAGTGCTGCTGCACCATAGTAGTGCTACTCTCTCATAAATTACTGGCTCTGCTTCGCTTTTTATTCTCCACCTGCATTCCCACAGTCCTTAGTCCAAACAGCATTCGCAAGAGCTCTTCTTTCCCCTTTTTGGCTGCCATTCTGCCTTTTTATCACCCTCCTACTTCTGCGGTCTTCCAAGTGACAAGGCAACAGCAAGCCAGTTCATAGCACAGTTCTCCCAAGCAACACTGCCATAAACTAGTTTCCCTACTGGATGGGGAACAGTCTGTTTTCAAACCGCTCAGGGATAATTTATGAACGGGGAGGACATCAAAAGAAACCCAACTCCAACTTTAGAGTTCAAGGAAGGGCAAAATGACAGAGCACCATGCTGCTCACCCCCTTCTCCCCCTCTGCTTCCTGCTGCCCCCCTGGTTCTCCTTTACCTCTTTCTTCCCACTAACCTTCTCCAACCTTTTCACCTTAGTATTTACAGCCACCCTGACCAGGGGGTCTTTGCTAGCCACCCACTGAGCTTGCAGACCAGGCTCTGTCTCTTAATAGCACTTGCTAGACTTTATTAGATTAGTTGGCGAGTTTTGCATTCCACACAGCGGAGTGCTGCGAGAAAAGCAAAATAAAAAGAGCAAACGGTGCAGGGGAAAGAGGAAGATCACTATAGCAAACGCTAGGTCTCTGTCTAACAGCTGAAGGGCCTGTCCTCGAGGATGACTCCTGCCAGACACTTAAGTGGCAAGGTAAGAGCCTTATGTACAGCGCTGCCCATTTCAGACCAAGGACTCTGCTTCCTGAACACTCAGCACAAAGCTTGCAGCATACCAGCAGCCTCCCAAGAATTACAACCTCCCGCCAAGCTTGATCTCAGCTGTGGGAAAGTTTGCCCCTAGTATGCAGAGGATAAAGACCCGTTTCCTGCCCAAAACTTTTCAGTTGAAGTTTGCAGGGGTCACTTTCAATACCGGCCATCTTGATAGCAATATTACAAAGCCCAGACTGTAATTTCCCTTTGTGGTCTGATCGAAAGGGCAAGTGTTAGACAGCTCTCAGCTACAGCAGCCTGGCTTATAAAGGCAGCAGGTGGCCGAAGATGCAGCTTTTCAAAGCTTTTCCAAAGGCGTGGGCCACTAACCTGCTGGAATGCTTTCTGCAAATCCCCCTGGGTGCCTATCTGCAGCTTTTCAGAACTAATCCCAGGATAAACGTAGCCCCAGCTGCAAACTGGAACACCCACACAAGCCAGGGGACTGAGCGGTGTATCAGAACACTTATTTCGATGCCTTACTGGAGACTCTGAAACCTAAGTTTAAGCACTGATACACAAGAAAAATCCCAGCAAGCCACCAAGTCAAGGGCAGACTAGTCTACCAAAGCAGTCCTAGGCCAGACTCCTGCTTAAACATCGTTGCATCCAGGCCTAATCTGTTCAGTTAACAGATCAAAAAGAATATTGTTCTAACTGCCAACTCCAAAGACTCCCTCTGGGATGCAAGAATCAAATTTCTTCCCTGCTGCTGAAATTCTCACTGGCAAGAGATTCTGCAGCTGAAAGAACTGAAAACATCGTTAGCGATGCACAAGGCAGAACTATATCCCACCCCTCCCGCAGCAGCACCAGTGCTGCAGGTCTAGCAGAGGTCAAATGCACGTCTTTAGCAGGTCAGAAAAAAAATGACAGAGATGCACACAACACAAACTATCATGCTGGTCTCTGTCATGTTTCTAGTCACAGTTGCACTGCTAGTGGTTTGCCTGAACAGAGCTCAAACAAGTTCAGATAGGGCTAGCTGAGATAGAGTTACTTCTTGCTGCCTAGCCTGGGGTGTTATTTTTAGGGTAGGATTCGAAGTCACAGAAAAATGGCAAGTCGGAGCACTAACAGTTTCACCAGCTCCGTTTCCCAGAGCAGCAAACCAAGCAGCAGTGGTAGCACTCTGCCCTGCCAGCCTCTCCCACAATGTGGCACCAGCTTTCAGGAGAGCCCATTTCACTCCCTATCGCGATTCACCTTCTACAACATACCAAGCCAGCTCTGCAAACCCACAGGTTTTCAGCAGCATTTGAGAAGCTGGCAGAAGGAAGATGCGCCACAGAAATGTGTCAGGGATGTGATTCAAAGGATGCTGTTGAATTACTCAGGTTCCAAGTTGGGGGGGGGGGGGGGGTTAAAGGGCAAGGGGAGAAGTGAAGGAATGAATGGGCTTTATTTTTGAGTTTGGGGGTTGGTTTTGTTTTTTTAAGCAAGTGAAAAATTTGCAATGGATTTTGCCATGTCACATTGCAAATCAAAAAGACACCAATTACACACAGTAACATTAAAAGCACAGCACAAACACTTATTTACCACTCTGAAAAATGTCAGGTGTTACAAATACCAGTATTTTTCAATTCAAGCAGAGAACTATTTTAAGCTGGTGGTTTCCCTTTAAGCGTTCCCCTGCATTGTTGGAAACCTAAACACAAGGGTTTCATTTAATGCATGACTGCCAGAAAGAGAAAAACCAACTAGTCTAGTTTCCCTGAATAAAGTGTAAGAGGTAGTACATATCAGTTATGTTTGTAGTTCTCAGTCTGCAGATACAGAAAACTGTTAGCAGAAAAACAAGCAACGAGGGAGGACAGTTCCATCGCAAGGCCTTTCCGAGGATTACCACAGGCCCCTGGGTTCTACTTGGGGCATCAGAATACGCCTGTTCCTGCATTTCATCTGTGTGCTTCTTTATGTCCTTTTAAAGCAGAGGTGACACCCTGACCCTCACCACTCTTTCCAGTGCTCATACAGTTAAAGTGCTGCGCTAACTTGAGTAAAGCTCCTACCACTGTCAGGCAAAGGAAAGTATTAACCTGTTTCACAGATGGGGAAACATGCACAAAGGCTAAATAACTTGCCCAAAGCCATAGGATGACTTAGTGATAGTGATGCCTTACCACAGGGTCTGCCCTGGCTGTTCCAGGGCTTTATACCAGATCAAGACCGGGGAAGCTGTGAACTCACTCATTTGTCTTAATCACACAAAAGTATGCTGTTTCTACAAGGTACCAGATTTCTTAATTAAAAGAAGAAAGCAAAAAACCGGGGTGGGGGGTGGGGTGTGTGTGCATGTGGTGTGTGCACTAGGGACTACCTTCGTCGTTCTTCACTGTGAGCAAGGAGAGATGCTACAACACCTTGCAGAGCCACTGGGTCTATCAGAGGGGAACTAGAAACTTTGGCTGCTATCCTACGCAGTGGTGAAACACTCTCCCCACCCCCCAAAAAAGAAGTGCAAAACAAGCCTGCAGTTTACAGATCAAAACATGAACCCTTCGTGAAACTCCTGTAGAGCACCTACATCCTGAAACACAACCGGAGGAGCACAAGCGGCCCCGGGATTCCCAGCACAGCTGCCCGATTGCTCAGCAGGCTGCTAAGTTGCAGGGTACAGGCTGGATGGAATGACTGCTGAAGGAAGAAGGAGCAGGGCTGGCTAGCTCTCCACTGCGGCAGCAGAAGGCCGTAAAGAGAGAGGATCTTGGAAAGAGACTGCAGCCTCACCGTGCACATCCGTGCGTACCGACCGTCCTGCTGGGGCACCCGTCGCATGCACACACGCTTTCCCCTCGCATGCTCCTGCGTCCCTGCCCCCCACCCACTTTCCTGTCGGGCTGTCCCAGTGTTTGCAGAGTAGGCGGCAGGCACAAGTCATTTGAAAGCCCAGTCCTTCCAAAGGCATGCACCAGCGAGGTTTGAGAGACATTTGGCTAGGCCTAAGTTCTTTAAATAAGAGTTACCTTCAGGAGAAAAGTTTTAGGCTTAGGTCCTCTCTTCTTGGGCCCATACAGCTCACGCTCTCGTTCCCTTTAGGGAGTCAAATTTGTGGAGATGTTAAAACTTTTCCCAAAGGGCGAAACACAAGCATACAAGTTTAAAAAAAAATATTAGAAAATAAAAAATAAATAAAGAAGAGCCTGGATGCCCTTTCCCGCTCACCCCCTCCCCACGCCAGGCCCGCCGCCACCCCCCCAGCCCAGGGTGCGTGGCGAACACTCACTTCTGCTCGAAGGCGGCGATGAGGCGGGAGTCCAGGATGTTCTCCTCAGGCTCCCAGGTGCTGTACCTGCCGGGCGCGGCGGCGGGAGAGACAACCAAGGCGTCAGAGCCCAGAGCCCCCCACAGCCGCCCGCACGGACCACACACCCCGCCCCGTCCCATCCCGTGCCCACAAACCCCGCGGCCCCGGGGGCGGCCCCCACCGGGGGCGCGGCCCCCCCGCGGCGGGATGCACTCACTTGATGGCCCAGCCTTTCCATTTCACCAGGTACTCGATGCGCCCCTGCAACACACGGGAGAGGGGGGGTGGGGGGTGAGGCGGGGGCCCGGCGGGCCGGCGAGCGGCGCGGCCAGAGTGCGGCAGCGAGAACCGGGGGGGAGCCGGGGGGCGGTCCCGCGGCCGCCCCCCCACCCCCGCGCCGGTCGGCCCCTCACCTTTCGGATGCGCCGCTTGATGATGGACTCGGCGGCGAAGACGCGCTCCCCCACTGCAGACAGCTCCATCTTGCTCCTCGGCGGCGGCGCCCACAGCCCATAATAATCCCGCCCGCCCGCCCGCACCGCCCCGCCCCGCCCCCTGCCACCCGCCCCGCCCTCCTCGTGCCGCCGCCGGCTCGCGCACGCCCGCGCGCCCCCTCCCGCCGCGGCCGCGCGTGACCCTCCCCCCACCCGTGTGTGGGCGGGGGGGCGGTTGCTAAGGGAAGGGGGTCGCGCGCAGGCGCCGGCCCTTAAAGAGGCCGCCCGGCGGGGGGTGCGAGGGCGGCGGCGCGGCCCCGGCCCCTTCCGAGGGGTCCTGTGGGCAGCGCCGGGCGGCCCCCGGGCACGGCGGTGGTGCCGCGCTGCCTCTCGGCCGCCTCAGCCCCTTCCCGCCCGAGCGGGGCCTGTATTTCACTTAAAACAATGGCGGCAGCGGGGCCGCGCAGCCTCCGCTCCTCCCGCACACGCAGATGCACCGTCTCCCCGCACCGTCCGCCTCCAGCCAGCGGGGTGGCGCCGGGGGGTACGCGGGGAAGCAGGCAGCCTTGAAGTACCTACTGAGGCAAAAACCAGCGGTAAAGGTGACTAAATCCTTTTTTCCTTTTTTTTTTCCCTTTTGGCTGGCACTTTTATGTGCCCTCATTTTTTGAGCCAGTATAAGGTACCGCAAGGTAAATGGGCCAAGCATGCTACGTAAACCTTTAAAAAAATGAAATAGAAAAATGTTAAGTCACTTAGAGGAATTCCCTGCCCTGAGCATTACTTGCAAAATCCTATTTAATTTGCAGCGTGCTTTACACTCTCTTCTAGGTGCTAAAAAGACAAAGAAAAAAAAGCCTCAGTCAAAAATCATTCGCTGATTCAAAATGGAAGCTCGCAGCCCTGCAGCTGCCTTCGTGTGGAGCTCAGGGTCCCTCATTGCCTGGAGATACCACCTGGCACAGCAGAACAGCATACTCTCCTGCTTTAGCTCCATTTTAGGGTGAGGAGGGGGTGCATTCCAGAATGGTACCCTCTGGAAAAAGGGGGAGCTGTGATGAGGGTTGTAGGCAATGGCCAACTTGCTTTTGCTGCTCTTTCTCAGCCCACCTTGACTGCACCAGCCACCTGCAGGGCACTGGCATCCCTCAGTGACCTCTTCAGCCAGCCTGGCAGGGAGCACTCACAGCCCCTGTGGCCTTTGCTAACTCTTTATTTGCATTCGTCTCCCCTTTCTACCTCTGGCTCAGGAGTTTCACCCAGGAGGAGGATATTCTGGAAATGGCTATCTTTATCAGTAGTAGTAGTAGGGATGGATTTCCCAAAATCAAGGTAGGCAGGCAGGAGAACAAGCGTCTTCCTTGCTGCCTGTGATTCAGGCAAGATCTGTCATAGTGTTTTGTTCTTTTTCACCTTAGCAACTGAAATGTTGCAGCCACCACAAGCTGTCTGACCAGAGGAAAAGTGACTCAAGAGAGGACGCGTTCCCCACCACCTTGTCTCATTTGAAGGGGCGTGGGTGGAGGGGTTGCTGAATGCTGACAGAGACAGCAAATGGACAGTCACATGGACCCTGGTTCAGGAGATGCGAACAATTCGGAGAACAAGGTGTTTCTGTGGTCAGGGACTGAACCACAGCGAACTTGACCTAAATGCAGAATTATCAGTGGCAATATCACTTGCTTTGAGAACAGGCTTTAAGAGGCCCTTTCTCAGGTATTTACTATCACAGGCCAACCGAGAACAAAACCCCAGACAGATCATTCAAGACTCATCTAGAATAGGACAAGTCCTTCTGGACTGGCCTATCTTTCTAGACACCATTTAAAAAAATCTTAATTCTTAATTCAAAATATTATATATATTTTGAAGGCAACTTCAAAAGAACAAGCTGATCACACCCATCACACTTTGTTTTTCACTTTTTTAACTGCTTTGAACTTTGCACATCGAGTGTTCATTAACACCATCCACATTTAAATTAGTGTATTTGATACTGTTTGCTTTGTTTAAACAACTGCTTTTACACTTGTGGCTGAGTGTCAAACAATTGAACTTCTAACCGTCAATATCATCCACCCTAAAAAGCAGGCACTGCTAAATCAGAAGGAGGAAGGGTCCTCACACAGATACACAAATACACGTGCAGCAGCTGTGACTGATGGCCTTGTCCCCAGGCAGACGAATGGGTCAAGAACAGCACACCTCACCCTGGGGCAGGGGCACAAGGCACCCCCGATCCATGGACCAGAAGGGGCAGCAGCGTTTCAGACAGTTCTCTGTGCTCTTTCTAGTTATTTTCTCCTTCCACCTGTCAGCAGGACCTTCTTTCCAGCCACAGCGACTGCTCAAATCACTGCAAGCAGCCATTGTATAGGTATTGCCCAGTCCCAGGCTCTTTCATCTAACTTTTACTTTCACAAAGCAAAATAGCAGCAGAATATCCAGCTGTTCTGAGTATTGTTGGCTATTTCCTTTGTTTCATTCACATTCCCAGTAAAACACTTCAGGAAAAAAAAACCCAACAACCAAACGCCCAGCAACCTGGGAAGATGGCTCTCCCAGAACAGCTATCGTTCACTACAGACACTGAAATAAAACATGTTTTTGATGCCTCACTGCCAGCAAGACTGGTGCCGTAGGATATACCATAGCACTTCTTGCTACAGCTGAGAAGCCAGTGCAGGTAAGCAGTAAACTTTGGGGGAACAAGATGATCTTTCTCACTAAAATCACTGGCAAGCAGTGTACGAGCATGGGAGGAGAGCAGCAGATGCAAGGCCATTTTTATTTATTTTTTAAATGGCACTTGATAATGGGAAACTCACCTGCTCAAAGCTGGTTGTTGCCTCGGGGCTCATTTTTTGCAAACTGGTGACTCGCCAGGAGTAGCAGCACTTACTTCCATTAGAACAACTCCAAGGGTTGATCAACTGACTCCGTTGCTGTTTGCTCCAGGGAGGTCGCTGTCAGGAGTGGTGGATTTCTGTAAAGAAATGGTCATTCCCTCGCCTACACTGGGAGCTGGTGCAGCTGCGCACACCCCAGCCCTTCAAGCAAACGCTGCACAGGTTTTAAAGTGAACCCTTGGCATTATGGTTATCTGCATCAAAACGTGGTGAGATTTGCCAGCTGCAGCTCTGAAGCACACAAGACAAAGGCAGACCCCTCAGAGCTGACCATGTGCTTCCCTGTGCAGCCGTTACAGGTGGCTCAGTGTGGCCCAAGCAGTGGGCACAACAACCACCCCTCCAGCTTTTTGACATAGGAGAGAGAGGAGAAGGCCCATGGGTGTCACGTAGTGCCCACACCACCGGGGTGCTAAGAAATCCCTTGGCCAGCCTATGAGTTCCCAAAGCAGGCCCAGCTACCCAGGCTGCCACTAGATTGGGGTGATGACACAACTCCCTCAGGTTTCTTGCATCCTTGCTTCAAAAACAGTCACTTAACAAGCAAAATGCTGTGAAGAGAATGACCAAGAGCAGGGAAGACAAGCGGCACTGAACAGACAGGAGGTGATGGCCAGCTTGCTGACAGCACTTGACACTGTAGGGGCCACAGATGCTGCATTTCTTCACTTCATGCTTCTCGGAGAACACCTAGCTGCTCACACCGTGCAGTTTCCCCTTTCAGGTGCTGCCTACCATCGCAGGGGCCTGGGGGGTACCTCCTGTGGTGCAGATGAGTGTTCTTGTTCTCAAGTCACCAGATCGGGAGAGTTGGCTGCACTGCATGGATCAGAGGGGCAGCATAGCAACAGATTATTTGAAAAAAAAAGTACTATCCAGATTAACCTTTAATCCAACCAACACATGCATCAGAAAGGACAAGCTGTTTTGAGTTCCTAGTGCCAGCCAGCCTCTGCAGCGTTGGCAGGGGCAGGAAGAAGCCTTCTCCCGAGCCGGCTTTCCCATAACTCTGCCCTGCAGTTTCTTACAACTTCACCTGACTCCCTAGCTGCTGCCAGAAATTAAGTAGCTGGCTGGAGTCCTGCTCTGATGCCATCACTCAAATCCAGCTTCCCTGGCTCAGGTCAAGCATGCTGACTGTGCTTTGGTAGCACAGGCAAGACCTAACCACACCGCCTTGAGCCATGACCGACTCAGGAAGTGCACCCCATCCCCCTCTGCTTTTGCTCCGCGTGCTTTAGCGATTGATGTCATAGCTGTATTCGGATGCAGGGCTCACCCCCACGTTAGAGCTACTAAAGACATCTTGGGCAGCCCCATCTGCTTGCTGAGGTACCTCAATTAACAGCTAGCCTCCCCCTCCACAGAGGATGGCGAGGCACATGCCTTTGAGGGAGCAAGTCAGAAACCAAAGTGGACTAAATGACCTTTGGGATTCTCTCCAGAGTAGCAGCAGTTCCAGGACTTGGGCTCCCTAACTGAGCCCTTTGTTACCTGCAGTGAACCTGGGGCCAAACTCTACCCAGCAGCTGCTGTGCTGCCGGGGAGCTCCTTGAAAGCCCTGCAGGCCAACCCACCAGAGGACTCAGCTTGGAGGAGAGGGGCTTCCCTGCTGGCAACCTGTGTGGAGCACGTTTGGCAGCCCAGGCCTTGCCTCAGTTTCTCTGTTCCCAGAAGAGACACAGGATACAGGGCACACCAGCACTCTCCCAGTGCTGGCAGTTCTCCTGGCACTGCAGTGTTGCGTGAGGATGTCAAGAACTCCCTAAACCCATAGCAGCAATCACCCTGCCATCAGCATTTTCCTCTTCAAATTCTAATCCACCAACAACCAGCTGTCCCAGGTCACCTCTGTACAGCTCTAACTTACCCAGTGGGTTAAAAATTAATAAAAACCTGACCTCCTTGAATCAAAGTAATGAGTAATGTCAGAAACAGCCTTCTGCAGGCTCCGTTCTTCATCGATCCTTCTTTACTGATCTTTCTCATGCATACACACACATTTTCCATTCCTTTTCCAGCCACGCCGTGTGTTTATACCAGCAGAAGTGACTGGTGGAAAATAATTCAGCTGTAGAGTTAGAGCAAGGGGAGGTAAATGACCACACAAACAGACCATTAGGTAAATGTCAGTTCTCATATTTAATATTTTAATAATTTTGTTTGCAACATTTACCACATAAATCATCTAAATAAATAGATGCTGTACAGTCTCTTATCCATATCAGTACAAAAATAAAACCACACTTTGTGTCAAATTATACTCGAGCCTGCCCTCCCTTTGCTATTACAATCTCCTTTTACAGCACGTACTCGCTCAGAAAAGGCATTAAACTCCAATTGGTTTGTTTGGAATTGGTTTACTCCCTATTTCCCCCCCTCCCCAAATACATTCAATTAGTCTGTACAAAAGCTAGAAGCTCATTCTGTGCAAAAGGAAGCTTTCTGTGTGCAAAGACTCAGATACTCTAGCGAGCTGACAGGAGCAACAGCAACAACTGAAGAGACAAGAACAGAAATAATCCGGGGCCCTCCCCACTAACTGACCCCATCTCCCACCTCCCCCCACCAGAAAGGAAGAACACCACATTAGGTGAATCAGTGTGCAAAACAGCCCGAACAATGTGTGTACGATGAGGGAAAGAGTTGGTGCTGAAAACCCAGCCAGAGGCCTGGGGTTCCCTCAGCTGTAGAGCTGGCTAAGTGAGGGGGGAGAAAAAGATTCTCTCATCTTAGCCTGCTCAAAAGGTTCTTGAGACGCACAGAACAAAAGCTTAATCTAAGAGATTTTAGGTCTTTTGTTGCCGTTCTGTTGGTGATGAGTGAGGAAATGGCGTCTGGAAAAATCCAGTAGCTACTGAAGACAGCTCCTGGTTCACCCTCCCTTCCTCTCCCCACTCCCTGCAGAAGGACAGATACCTTCCTGTTCCTCAACTAAGCTAATAAGGTGCAATTTTTCAGACAGAAAACGCTATAAGATGTCTCCAGAGTCAGAAGAAGCAAAGTTCCAGACTAGGACCGCTCAAACCGAAACTCAGCTTCATTTTCCCCTTTCTTTCGACAAAGAAGGTGGGGGAGGGAGGAAGCCAGCCTGCACCCTGAAGACAGCAAGACTTTGTGTGTCTCCTCTCCCCGTCCAGGGAGCCCTCGTGTTAGTTGGCACCCTGGACCGCACTCCCCTTTCTGCCATGGGAGGGAGGCAAAGGGTTGGGTGGCAGCTCTGGAAAAATGATAAGGAGCAGCCAGTGGCCTGAAACATACATCTTTTGCTTTTCAAATGCCACTTTTAGACAGACGGTAAGGAGTATGTAGCACTCCTAGTGCTTTGCATTTCCAAAGTGCTTCAAAATATACTTCAGATTTAAAAGCAAAAAAAGCTACTTAACATTTAAACAGATTTGCAAAAAGCTTCTTTGTGCTGACACTACATTTTCTGGTTAAAAAATAATAATACTTAAAAAGGCTTTCCACCCCCTCCTCCAAAATCCCCCTCCCAGTCAAAACTCTGGTACCCCAGTAACAAGATAAGCTGCGATGGAGGTTCCAAACAGCCTTATGAGCTCTCCCTTTTCCCTAGCATTTTTGCAGAGCAGCCCATGACAGATGGAAACAATCACAGCAGCAAAGCTTCCATCCCGTCCCGACTCGATAGCAATCCATCTCCACCCTGTTGGCCATTAAGCTCTCCCACTGAGCTCTGCTACTACTCCCAGTTAACTAGGGATCATCTGCCACCTGCTCCCTGCTGAGCCACCATACTCTGAGAAATTAAGGGTGCAAGGGAAAAAGAGGTGGAAAAGAAAAAGGGGTCATCGCTCTGGGAAGTTGCTTGTTACAGGAAAGGATTTGAAGGGCCTGAATTCAATTTTAAGTGACTGCTTCTCTCTCCTTCCAAGTGTCCTGGGGATGTCTGGTGGGCCCTCCCATCTTCACCAGCTGCTTTGGGGGTATTGAGGTGATTTGACACCCAGAAGGTTCATGGTTTCTCTGTAAGGATGATAAGTTGAGCTGGCATAGGACAACATGGTCTCTCGATCATAAGCTATTGTCTCAAAACAAGTTTACGATGCCCTTGGGGAAAATAATTTTACAACAAGCACAGCAAAAGCAACATGCTCCCTTTACCTGTATGTGGCAATGCTATACATTCCCACGTAGAAGTTACCCTATGCAAGCTGTTAACATAGACATCTCCCTTGCTTTCCCAAATGGTAAAACATACATAAATGAAGCACTGACCATCTCCTCTCCATAGGGCCCACTCAGAACTCCAGGGGGCATCCACCCACTGATGCAAGGGATCGGCTTCACTACAAGTTCTTTGCACTTCTAACATACCTTCTCTCTCAGCTGCCAGCTCACCCAAAGGCCTGTCCTCAACTGCCTAGCAAGAGCGACTCTGAGGCAGCTCCTTCCCTCCCTTCCCGGACAAGCAGCTGCCCCTACTATCTTCCTAGAAAGGCCCACTGCCTTCTTCCTAGGCCACAGGTAAGCAAGGGAGGAACAGAAGATGGGTAGATACCAACTAGCTTTAGAAAATGAGATTTTTACACTTTCCCTACTTCACAAAGGACAAGCTTAAAGCTTGAGAGGAGAGGAAGGCGTGGAGAGGTGGTGGCAGATTTAGCTTTGCTCAGATAGATGTGGCTGGCTGACAGCCCTCGCTGCTGTCTTCCACACCCCAGCCTCTGTTGTGGGTACCACCGAGGGTCTTGCACGAGCTACCCTGCCTATTTTTTTGACCTGTGTGAGGCCTCCCTTCTCTGTTCCAGTAAAATTAAACAGCGCTAGCTGGTGTACAGCAGGAAACAGTACTGGGGCCAAGGGCCCCCCTGTGAGGTGAACAAACAATTTTATACATTCAGTCACAAAACACCAGAAGAACAATTCTGGACAGTTTCACAACACTAACAACAACAAAAAAAGCCATTCATTTCTCAATAAGCTTCTTTCTCTCTGAGGCTCTAACATAAGCAAGGGTCGATTCACTAACAAATTTGGGCTTATTTTGGCAAATGGAACTGCTTTTGAGTTTTCTCACAATAATATCCTGTTCTTGCTTAAAAAAGAAAAAAAAATAATCCACAAAAAAACCCCCACCTTGGTCTGACTTCACAAGCAGAAGGGTGCCCAAGCAAATGCAAGACACTAAGGAGCATGCAGGAGCTACAAGGCTACTTAATGCCACTATTTTATGTGTTAAAACTTGCTGTTCCAAGGCATCACATGTATCAGAGCAATAACATTTCATTTATAACTATCCAGGAACAGAGACAGTCCTTTCCACAGGTCTGGGGTGGTTTTTTGTTTGTTTCAAACACAGTGTTAACAATAAAGGTTTTCCAGTCTCATGAAACCCCTCAGTTCTGTCATATATACAGCGAGTTCACTGTTAGAAGATCTATGAAATAAAAAATTCCAAACTTCCATCCCCCGATTGTGGCTGGTAAATTCTCACATGGGAAGAGTTCTAAGAATGACCGTAGGAAAGAACCGTTCTTCTTCGAGAAGTTTGTTTCTTGCATACAGTTCAGTAATTTCCACTGGCTGAAGTTTTTCTTGTTTACAGCCATGGAGCCAAACGAGGTATGGGAGAGTTAGCCCATTTCTATTCTCAGCTTGTGCTTCAAATAGAATTATTAAACTCAGCTTCAGCTGGATGCTATTCTGGCTCTTCTAATCAAACGGAATGCTTAACGAAGCTCTGAGTACAGCATCTGATTTTCATGGTATGTTAGCCCAAGAGGTCCCAATTCAGTTTTCAAATTTTGGGCTGAACTGGCAGATGAACAGCACTGGGGAGAAGAGACAAGACAACCCAGACAACCTCTCATTCCATCACAAATGAAAAACCCCTACACGTCTACACCTGCAGAAGTGGAATAACACTAATTTTAAAGTCCCTCAAGACCAGCTCTACCAAGGAAGTTTACAACAATATGTCACCAGACAATATGGAACAGAGCCAGATTTTTAAAATATCAAGAGAAAAATCTTCTCAAACAGATCTTTAAGACAAGAAAGAATTCATGAATGTAAAATAAAAAAAAAGTCCACCCCAACACAGTAACTGCTTAGTTTCCTAGCACAAACTCCTCCTCACACACACAAACCAAACCCACACACATGCAACTTGTTGCATCTTAACCTGATAAGGGTTAACTCCTCTGACCTGTACACAAAGCAGCATGATAGCAAAGTACTTTGTTCAACACTTTGTGTAGTGAGATTAGTCACCAGCAGAACACAAGCAAGCCTGATCCAAGAAGTGATTAAGATATGAAGCTGTGGGTGGACCCTCTTTGAAAGACCACCACAGGTCTTTGAAAACTCCACTGCAGGAGGAAGCAAAGATGTTTAAAGAGAAATGCCAAAACAAAACATTGAGAAGTCTCAGCTGATGAGTGGAGAGAAAAGCAGAGGATGGAAATCCAGTTTATTAGGACAAGCTCTTTCCTGCCGCAGGATTGGTATTGCTTCCAATGTCAGCCAAAGCCAGGAACCTTAGGAAGCTTTTCTGGTGTATTTGTACACTGAGATGGAAGACAGGACAAAGGCAGCAGTAGCTGCATTAGAATAAAGAAACCAGATCCCATAAACGCCACGAAGATTTAGCAGGAAGAGCTGGAGTTCAAGACTTTTTATAAAATAAGCTAAAATATTATGCTTCTGCAGCTCTAACTACTTGACCCTCTACAACCTTCAAGAGTGGACTCAGCCATGTGGTGCATCCGCTGGTCACAACAAGAAAGAGATGCAGGTAATCAGCACATTTGGCAAGTGTTGGGGAGAGTAAGTGTGTGGGGGTGTGTGTGGGGTGACGATGACAATACTGTCTGACCCCACATCCTGCAAAAGAGGGTGCAGCTCCAGACACAGAAGCCTCGCTCTGGACACCCACGTTTAACAAACATCCTGAGCCTGTATGCTTACCTCATCAATTTGCCCTTGCTAGCTATTGCTTTCCCACTCACTCTTCCTCCCACCACATAACTTCTCCATCCCCCAGCTTCCACTTCTCACCCTCTCAGATTTCCCCATAATGAAACTCCCATGTCACTTACCTTGAGAGACAAAAGGTTAGTCCAGTAATTCAAGATCTTCCCAGTGGTCCTTACACTGCTGTGACACAGTGGAAGATAGGCCTACTCAAACAGCTCTGAGATGGAAGGGGAAATCCTAAGTCTATACTGAGCCGCCACATCCTATCTTGAGGTAAAACCTTCTTTTAATAAAAACCACAGGGGCAGTCCAAGCATTTCGCAAAAGGTAGATGTTTGGAGGACCAGAAGTCCCAGAGCTCCCAAATTCTGCAGGCTAGCAGCCAAGCCCTTCAAAGGAACACATTGAGGATTTCCACAGGGTCTTTAGAGCTCAGAAGGCTTGTAGAATAAATACAGCAGGTAAGAGATGCTTCAGGTGGGGTGGGCAGAGGAAACAAAGGATTTAAGAACAGTAATCATGACAGTAGCCAATGTTACCCTGCAGCACTCTGTCCCGCAGTTCCCATTTTAGACTCTAACTTACTTTTCTTGCTTTCCGTAGGAAAAGGTCTGTATTTTAAATTTTAAGTTAAATAAAATTTGCTTTTAAAAAAATGGAAGAGAACATGCATGTGCAAGAACAGATGCTATGCTAAACTACTAACTCAAAATACATCAATTTTTCCAAAACCTTAAAGTGTCACAGGCAGTCCAGCACAAGGCATTTTTAAGTGCAAGATCAGGCAGGGTCTATTGAAACGCAGACCGCTTTCCTTGGCAAAGATTTTTTTAAGCCTTCCAAGGGGAAGTTCCTATCAGTAAAGTAGTACAGGATCACAGATACTGTGAGGAGACCAGAGTCACAGAAGAATATTACTCAGGCAGTACAATCCAAGAATTCTCATTGCTAAGAATTAAGACTTTTTTTTTTTAACCCCTTCCTCAAATCTAATACACGCCTTCCCCACATGTTGTTTACCTTGGATCTCTCAATGGGATCCAAGAACAGAATTTGCTGCTAATCAAGGTCCGTTTCTAGCTCAGTTCTCTCCAATTCCTGTGTCCTGGGCCTGTGCCAGTATCTTGGATATCTTTGCAGTGCCAGGCAATGCTTTAGTTGTCCTACTGGCCCCTCCTCCCAGGGGAGAGGAGCCGGTTTTCAACCAACTTATTACCACAGATTCAGGGTAGCATTTGTTATTAATACTGAATTTGGCAAAGGGTAAAAATACCCCACTCCCCATAATGCATTCCTCACACAGCAGAGCCAAGCCCGGAAATCCTCTTCAGCATATACAGAACAGTATGTCTGCACTGGGTTTCTGAGCTTTTAGTGAGTGCAAATTGAATTTATGTTGCCAATCTAGATTTCAGAGACGCATTTCAGTCTTTCCACATGATCAACTATCAAACGGAGAAACCTCTGCTGTCTATATGGACCCACGCTGCAAAGACTGACTTACCACAGACAGGCAAACATGGATCTGAAGTCCTGACAGCAGGCCACAGGGGAAACAGCACTGGAGAGGAAGTCTGTTAAGACTGGAGTTATCTACACAGGTAGGATCCATTGCCTCTCACTGCTGCAGGAAGAGAGGGAGGAGGAAGGTAGGAAGAGCAATGCACAGAGAAGTATCTTTATCCAAGGGATATCAATTGCAAAACAAGGCAGCAGACTAGAGACCCAGCTCTCTTTCCACCTTCACATGCCCTCTCCCCACAAATGCAGCTGCCACCACTTAACAGGATAAAAGGCAAATTGTTCAGCTTGCTGCTTTCACATCTAGGAGGGGAGTCTTTGCCAGGGAAAGGGCTGTCAGTTTTTCAGATGGACAAAGCAATGACAAACACACACCCCCTACACTGCCCTTTTTTGCGTATCTGAAAGGGGAAAAAGGAGAAAAGAGAGAGGGTGGTTGGTGGTTGGTTGGTTCGTTGTTTTTTTTTTAAAAAAAAAAAAGGTATCTGTAAACATTTTAAGAGGACACATTTTGGATATTTTTTTTTTTCTTAAGGGATAAAACAACCCTTCCCTAGCCCCACCCTAAAAGCACTGGTTTTGGGGAGCACTGAAAATGGAGATTCAGAACTGCACGCTCCGGTCTCGGAAGAAGCCCTCAGCCACTTGTGCTTCTCTGAAAGTGACGGTAATGGAGTTTGCTGTGATGTCTGTCACTGTCACTTCGCTGGGGGGCACAGTGGGAATCCAAGGGAGACTGCCATCCACATCTGCTGCAGAAGGAGAGGCAGATAAGAGTAGGTTAGCAAGAGAGAGGTGAGGGAGAAGGAAAGGAGGAAGAAGAGAGGGAAGGGAAGGATGGAAAGAGAGGCCTCCTTTCTGACAAACGGTGGGTGAAAACAGCCTGTACTGAATCTGCACAAAGGCAAGAAAGAGCATGGGCAAGCCCTCCCCTCAGAGGCTATGGGAAAATAGAGGATCCCTGCAGGATATAATGGGAAAAGGAAAGAATAGCGAAGGTGTCCAGACACACGCCAGCATTGGAGCAGGCTACGCAGAGGTCAAAAGACCCTGTAACACCACTCGGCTCATCTAACCATCCACAATTCCCTGATACCTCTCACCTCATCTCAGCCCCTAATTTGGCTGTGTCAGCAAAGCACACTCATCCAGGAGTGAGCTCACCTGCTTATAAATGTCCTATCCCGTTGAAAAGTAAAAAATCACAAACTCTTACACATGCTCTTCAGATACTCCTGGGGGAGTCAAAGGGATCCAAAATGGAGAGTGTTCCTTGTACTGCACCTGTAATGCAGCCTGGGTGTGATTCTCTCCAAAAAAATCTGTCAATACTGCTTCACAGAGAGGTTGTTCTCCCTTTCTTCTATCCTTTCTGTGCTCCTGGATAGCTACATACAAGAAACCCAAGCATCCCTGCACTTTTTCACTGCAGTAATAATTATCAGTCTCTCTGCCACCCTAAGCCTCACTTCCCCCAAGCCCCAGAGACAGCCACAAAAATACAGAGAGAGGAAGGAAAACGTACCCTCTCCCTGTCACTAGACCTATACTATACACCTTGTTGTCCCAAACCAGGCAAGGAATGAGGGCCCCTTAAAAGTGTATTTCCTGGCCTCTGTCTCAAATACCTGGGGTGCCTACTTTCACCTCAGAAAGAGTCTAACCCACCTAACAATAATTGGAATTCCATGCAAGCCACGTGTCAAAGGGATAACAAAAACAGTTTTACATTTCTGTAGAACCATTCATTCTTCTGATCCCCAAGTGCTTTAGAACCCACCACTTCCAGGGGGGAAGAGCCTCACATATTTGCCCATTGGCAGGACGCAGAGCTGGGTTCGTCTGTGCTACCACCGTTGAAGCCTCCCTGTATTTTGGGCACTCTTTGAGTCCCTCTCAGAAAGGAGGGGATAACGTTGATTGCCAGAACACAGCTCTCTCCTCAAAATGCTGCCTAATCCAGCCTGGCTAACAGCTACCCCTAGCAAGGAGTAACAGGATTCCCTTAGCTACTACAAGCAGCACAAGTCCTGGCTTTCCACTCCTTAGCAAAGCTGTGCCTTCAGAAGCTCTAATAATGCAGGGATAGAGTTTTCTTCGTAACTCAGAAAACACACCCTTCCCACAGCCCATCTGCACAAGGTGCTGGTATCCCTCCCCAAAATGCCAAATATGCCTGGACAACTCCCATGCCTACACCCACGCTGCCTATTCAGTGGATCAGGCAGGAGTTACCATCCTCACTTCATCTCTCATCCCCCTCTCACATAGCTCTAGAGCAAGAGACTTTACAGGATGTGGGGTGTGGAGAGAATAGGGAAGGAGGGGGCAGAGGAATGCACTATGGGTTCCTAACGGCATTCCTGTATGCTTATCAGAGCAGCACTAGGAGAGCAGCTCTCATGCCCAAGCTTGCCCACTGCCAGCCGAGCTCCTTTTAGCAGAGCAGCAGGCTGAACACATGTGGATATGTGGACAGAGGCAGAGTTCATCCCTATCACACCTGCACGTCGCCTCTGCTAGGAGGAAACTGTAAGAGGGGAGTAACTTGCAGCACCTTCCACATGCAGTATCTTCTGCTGGGAGGGGCATTACTGATACAAAGCCTACAGGGAGGCAACAGCACCAAAAAAGCAGATTAATCCGTGCTATTCATCCAAACAAGAGGGCCACAATGTCAGCCAGCGAGAGCTGCTCTGAGGACCTGACCCAAACCACAATCCCAGGATGAGGCAAGCAAGGAGGAAGCATGCAGAGCATCCTTTGCTACCCCAGAACTTCACAGCCGAGGTGTCTGGCCTTACCTTCCTTGCTGGTGTGCTGCATGGCCTCCCAGTCCTCAGGGCCCTGCCTGGCCTCTAGGCCCACTGCATCATTCAGGAAGAACTCATGCCTGCAGTTTCGGCTTTCCAGGCTTGCCATGCGGGGGAACTTCTTCCTTGACAGTCGCAGGTACTTCTGGTTTTTGCGTTGCTTCCGGAGAGAGAATGGCAGGACCGTTCCCCCAGTCTTCTCTGAGAACTCTGCCTGCCCTGGCTTGGCCCCTGGCATGCTACTGTCTCCTCCTCCAAACCTCCGTGCAAGAGAGAAACAGAGCTTCTCCTTTCCCTTGTGGGCACTCCTCAAGTCCATGCCATAGAGTCGCTGCCAAGACATCAATGCAGCAAGGGTCAGAGAGGAAATCAGATAATACAGTCAGGGCTCCCACCTGGGAGCCAGGAAACTACTCTCTGTTCAGTCCCCGAACACCTAGATGAGCTAGGATAAGTTGTGCTGCTTCTACAACACTGTTTCTCTCGCCTCTTCAACTGCCATCTAAGCTCTTCCTAATATGTGCTTCCTAGGATTGGCTGCTTTGCTTGGCAGCAGTCAAGGCATGCTGGAACTCTGCTTCCAACCAGTGTCTACCTTTAATATGATGTAAAGTCCAAGCCCAACGTGAAATTGAAAGAGCACACAAACCAGGTAACCTGCAACCACCCAAGCCCAAAGTTTAGAAAATCCTAGTTCAGACAGCAAGAACTGTTGTTGATTGTTTTGTTTTGTTTAGCTTTTTTTAAAGACAAGTTAGCTGGCTCTTCAGCTAACAGGTTAAAAGTATCTGCCTACCCACTGATTTCATGTTGTTGTGTAAGCTTGTTACCTCCAGTTTTGTCCATAAAACAGCAAACTGATAGTTTCCACCTCCCTGTGAGCAGAGGAGCAGCAGAGCAGCTAATGAGTTAGAAATACACAGAAGAGCAAGAGGCTACCTGCAGTAGGAGGCGCTTTGGTTTGGGGCCTCTTTTCCTGTACCCTGATGCACGGTCTCGCTCTTCCCTGTGAAAGAGGAACACAAATCAGAGTACTAAATACCACAGCACAAAACCTAGTCAGGACATCTACCTTTTGCAGCACAGCTCCCTCATTTCCCGCATTAAAATCCAATGATGACCAGTGTGGGCTTGAAGAATGTCCTGGAATTGCTTCTTGTAGGAGTGAAAGCCTTACAATAAGGGAATTTCTTTGACTGCTGATCAAGGATGGGTTAGGGAAACTTACCACCTCACATCAGTCGAGCCCTGGACCTGATCAAAACCTAAGACTGATTGCTCTTTGGCTCAGTGCTGCTTGTTCTTGGCCTCATTTACTGAACAGTGCCAATCAAAGCTGCTTTAACCCCATCTTGTCTGCCTCAGCCAACACCAGGATACAGAGATCAAGCAGGATTCATTGCTATACATGTCATCTTTGATTGAAGCAGGGACAACAGGGGCACTTTGTACATGCTGTGAAATAAAGACACTATTTCCTTTTCCTGTGTCCAGGGAGAGAAAGAACATGTGCCTTACTTTTCTTCGTAAGCCACTACCAGGCGAGGGTCCAAGATATGATCCTCTGGCTCCCATGTGCTGTATCTGAAGAAAAACATAAGGAATATAAAGTAAACAATACTTTTTTTGCAGGCCTGCTACCAATGTGCTGTGGCCCTGGATACTGCCTTCACAAGAGTTGGTGGGGCCTGCCACAACACTGCAAGAGCTCTGAGGAATCTCAGCCTTTCTGCACCCCCAACTTCCAGCAGACACCACCTCCCCTTCCCAAAACAGGCAGGGCCAAGTGTCAGGCAGCTCTTTAAAGGAGAACAGGGAAGACTTTCCTCCCCAGGGCCCCCTTCACACTATTTGCAAAGACTCTGCAGACACTTAAAACTGATTTTAAGTCAGTGCCTAAACAGGTCTCATTTACAGCACTCCCTCAAATCCAACAAACCCCATGGAACAATGAGATGCAATCCAATACAGCTTTCTGAAAAATAGGTCTCTCTTAATTTAGGTTGCTGAAAGAGTAAGTATGCTTTCTCACCTGCATTATTAATTACCTCTAATAACCGGAGCTGAAAGTATTCATTTAAGAAGAGTTTAATTTTTCTCCACTGATGCTATTAAACTAAACATGTTTAGACCTGGGCCCTGAGGCAAGTTGACAGCGATTTTCCAACTGTTCCTCCTCTTGCTCAACTGCCCCTGCGGGTTATTTTTATCTAGCAGAGGTCACCAGTGTTTCTGTACCGGTGCAGGAGGAACACATCTGCATTGTGGTCAGGGCTACCAAAACTACTCAAAATAAGCTTGATGCTCTGAAAGTAGCCTGTGAACAGTGTCACTCACTGCCCCATCTCCTGCCTCGATTTTGAGACAGCTGTGACAGGAGTCAGATGTTCAGGAAAGGACTGAACCTACCCAGCAGGCAACACCAAAACTGGTTCCCAAAGGGCACTGCTGCACTTCATACCAAGCAGAAGCAGCAAAAACTCCCATTGTGGAAGGTGAAAGAATCACAGGGTAGTCCTCATGTCAAGTTTGCTTCTAAGGGGTCATGTGTGCCCAGAAAAGGTGGGTGGCATGTCCCTACCATAGAAACTCAAAGGCAAGAAAGCAAGTCTGAAACCCCAAATGCTCAAATTGTTAATTTTCCTGGAATGTGAGGTCCAGGGCCTGGAGACAAAGCACCTCCCCAGCCCTTGGGGAGGAGAGCAAGAGACAAGCCACATGCAGGTGGGCAAGGGGGCACTGATATCAGTGCCTTGAAACAGGGGAAAAGCCAATTAGGATTTTTACATTTCAGGATGAAGTCTAGGCTACACACAAGGGCACATGGTACATGCATATATGTACACAGGGGAGGTGGTGTGGGAATGCTTTTCCCTTTCATCTCTCCATTAGATGGAAGACAGGTATGGATAGCATTCATGGAGAATGGGTCTAGAAATAAAAGTACAATTCTTTTGCAAAATGGAGAAACAAAAATATGAAATTCAGATATCCCAAGGTGCACTGTACATCAGAGAGTTAAGAACAGACACTTCTTCCTAACCAGCTGATCCCTCCCTCCCTCCTTTGCTCGAACCTCCTGCAGCAACCTGACTGTGAGCTGTCAAAGCCAAGTTACTGTTTGAACAGAGGAAGGTTTCCTCCCAGCTGCGGGGATTCTGGCATTCATTCTACAAATTTAAGAAAAATAATAACACAGGGAGGGCAAAACATTGGATTGCTTTGCATAGGCAGGAGAGGAAAGGGGATTTGCTTTAAAAAAAAAACAACCCTGGTGGGTGTTGCCTTTTTCTCTGCAGTTCAGTTTCTGGCTTCTCTGCAGTGGCAAAACACTGCATATAAAAAAAAAAACATGGCTCAGTTTGCCATGCGCATGCGCATACACACAGAGAGCTATATATACGGGTACACACAGCCCAGGCTGCAGCAGAACCGCAGAGAGGCACTCTGGAAAACATAGATCATATGATGTTCCTTCCCCCTCCTTCTACTCCTCCTCTTCCCCCTCCCCTCTAAACTCCAATACAAGTTGTAAACAAGCTTGTAACTAGAATCAGATAGTAACTCCTCCATTCCCTGACTCCAGGAGTACAATCCAGAAATCTGAGGTGCAGGACATTAACAAGAATTTATTATTAAAACGAAAGGAAAAAAAGTGAAAAGTCAATTATGTGGGAAAGCATCAAACTGCTGACCTATCCTTACTCCCTTCCATGAAGCCTCTGATGGGAATGATGGGACAACTTGTACAGAGATTACAAAGAGCATTAAGACAAAGTTTGGGAGGGGAATGAAGAGAAACACGATGTGGGATGGGGAAACTGAGTATGCTGGAAAATAAAGACGCAAACAGCTTGTGGTGCTGCATGCTATCACAGACATATGCATGTTCAGAAACACGGAACAGAGCCTACTAGGATGAAAGCGACTTCAATGCTCAAAGCATCTTGGTTTTAAGCAACTCAAACCAACAGGTGAACAGTTTAGGGGAGGGTGGGAGCATGGGCGAAGAAAAAAAAATTCAGTGTTTCTCAGATTTGGCGTTTGGGGAAAGAGCGAAGATGTTTGGACATGTCACAGCATCAGAAGAAGGGAACTCTGGCATCCCCTTGCTCCCTGGGCAGAAAGCTGTGCTTTTAATTCCCAAAAGAGAGCTTCTAGCTCTCCCAGAGTTCCAAGGCACATGGCAAGGAAAGGCAGCAGTAAGAATAAGGGCTGTTCTGTCCGAGGAAAACTACGCCATGCCTCAACCCACCTTCTTGGCAAGTGACTTTACAAAGGAAGGACCTCAATGCACTTGTTGAAAGGAGAATGGGATAAACATCAGTATTCTGGCCAAAAGGGGATGGTGCCTCACAGACTACAAACACATTTCCCAACTTCTAACAGTGATTAAACAAGGCTTGGCTACTTAGAAGGCTGAAGCAGTCCAAGAACTGACCCAAACTACATGGCAACTGGCGCTCAACAAGTGCACAAGGTTACGCTTTGACAGCAGAACTTACAGTCAAGAACAAAGTCACCCTCTCCCACCACCACCAGAGAGGGGAAGCTGCTTGTATTCACACATGCCCTATAAGCACAAGGATTAGGCACGAGGATTATGGCACGTAGGAACACATTTCAACTTCTTAGACACCAGGTACAATCTGTTAGGACCATCCTAGTGGGCCCTGCTTTGCAACTGCAAGGATGAAGCCGTAAAAGCAGCCCCCTTTGCTTAGCAACACACAGCGCAACTGCATGTGTAATGTAATTGTACCCACACAGAGCTGCAAACAGAAAAGCAAAGACAGGGCCCCATACAGGCTGGTCAGGGGGCTGTTCTACTAGACCGCTAGCTAACATAGTAATATTCTCCAGTTACCTAATCCTTTTAATCTTAAAGCCTTTTACAGACTGTTTAGACCCAGAGCAATCACTCTTCTTCAGAGGCAGCTGCATTTTAATAAGAAAAATATCTACAAACAATGTACAGCAATGCCGCAAAAAAAATTTTTTTTTCCCTTTTTGCAACATAGCAACCAAAGCAAAAGCAGAAGAGACACTCAAAATAACAGAAGGTTTCAGACAAGGAAATGAAGACATGGCAGTAATTTTCAAGGGACAAAGATCACCTGCATTTGGCTACAATCAATAAATCTGAAACATTGCCCCTTTCCGTTTGTGAATAGCAGAGGGGAAGTAGTAGAACAACAAGACAAGACCATCAACTTGTTTTCTATTTTAAAAAACCGCATATAGCTCTAAAAATAAAGTGGGATCCTCTCGGTGCTGACTCAGGAAAGCAGGAGCCATTCCAAGTTCAGAAGAATCAGGGTTCCCTGTTAAACTCGTAATGAATTTAAAACCATTTGTATCTAGAAAGCATCTCAATGGAATATTTCAGTGGTGGCAAAACCCAGTCAGAATAGACTGGCACACAGTTTGCATCCCTCAGCTGCTGGTCCAGAAATAGATTTGGTTTTGGTTTATAGCTCTTTGTTTTTGTTTATTGTTGTTGGAACCAGGGACAAAAGGTTACCTGTTAAGAGCGGGATACTCAGTTGTAGCGATACAATGTAAGCTATTACCAAATATTAAAGGCGTAAAAACCAAGTAAAACAACTTACTTTGGGGGCCATCCTTTCCATTTCACCAGGTATTCTACTTTACCCTAAAGGCAGAAAAGGGAAGAAAACAGGTGAAGTCTGCAACCAAATATGGGCTACAGCAAGAGATGCAACCAATGAACAGGCCTAAACTCTGCAACTGAAAATCTCGTTTCCCATCCCTTTATTTTCAAAACAAAGCCACTTCCTCATTCAAATATGCTCGCTATAACTTTTTCCCCAGAAAATAGTAACGCAGGGGTATTTAAGCATGCTTGAACTACCATCAACCTGGGGTCATACCTTTGCAGAAGCCTTGCAGGCAGGACCCCAAAAGCCAACTGGAGAGCAAGACTGCAATCATTCCCACATTTACAGACAATCCTACAAGAAGGCAGCATGCATAAATGCGAGAAGGAGATGTATGCCAGAAGCAAGTGTCAAAGGAATTTTGTTCAAGCAGAGATGAAATACAGTATTTCAGAACCTATGATATATCTCTTCAACTTCCCTTCCAGTTGCTACACACTCTACTCAAACGCTGTCCCATCATCACAGTCACTCAACCTTTCCACCCAAGCAAACAGCAGCGCACAGCTGAAGTTCAGAGTTATCCATTTATTCGTTCAGTCCAAGCACAAGATGTAAAAAGAAAAAAAAATCCAACAACCCAAGCAAAAAAAAAAAAAAAGCATAGCAATTGGAAACCATGTTCAAGGGCTCCATGAGCAATGTGTACAACTATTAAGATCTTTAATATTATACTGAGGAGCTTGTTAAGGACTTCCCAAAGTGTGGCAGAGGCCCTCGCACGCGCGGGATGCCCATCCCTTGAAGTGCCGCTGCTGCAGCCGCAAGCACCTTTACACAACAGCACAGCACCTGGATCCTCGGGCCAGGGAGCCGGTTTTGTCTTCCTCACGGGGGGCTCATGGGCTCCCCAGCGCTTGGAAACACTGCCCTGTGAGGAACTTCCCGCCGGAGGGTCCCCGCAGGCTGCGTGCTTACGGGCTAGGCCTCGTAGCGCCCTGCCGGGACAGCGCGTGTGTCCACTGATGGGGAAACTGAGTCACGCAGCTGCCCACCGGGCCCTCCCGAAGCCCCTCCCGCCGCCAGCTCCGCTGCCACCAGCACGGATTTTTGGAAGCGGAAGCCCCCGGCGGTGACACCGCCCCCCCCCTCAGCCCGGCCGGCCCCCCCGCGGAGCCCCCCGAAGCACACACCCCTCACGAGGCACTCCCGCCCCCCCCGCCCCGCCGCCCCGCGGGCAGGTGCCGGTACCGCCCCGCCGGCAGCGCGCGGCTGCCCGTTACTCCGCGCGGGCATGGGGGGGGGGGGGGGGAGGCGAAGGCAGGGCGGCCACGCGCGCGCCCACCACGCCCCCCGCGCTCGTGCGAGGCAGGAGAGGCGAGGGGTGCCCCGGCGCGCGCCCCGCCGCTGCCCACCTTCCGCACGCGCTTCTTGCGGATGCTCTCCACCGCGAACACCTGCTCCCCGATGGCCGACAGCTCCATGCGGCGGGCGGGGCAGCGGCGCTGGCGCCGGACACCGGCGGAGCCGGCTGTCGCACGGCGGAGGGCGCGGGCGGGGGCTGCCTCCCGCGGCGGCGGCGGTCGCGGCTGGCCCGGTGGCGGCGGCCGTTGCCCGCTGGCGGCCGTTACCCACCGCTCCCCCTCACACGCCCCCTCGCGCGCGGCCGCGCCCCCTCCCCTCCCCCCGCCCCGCTTTAGAACCTGCGCAACGTTTTCCCCGGCTCGCGCGGGGGGGGGCGGGGCGCGGCGCGGCGCGGGTTGGGCGGGAACCGCCTGAGGGGCCGCTCCCGCCTCCCCGCCTCAGCCCCCGCTCCCGCCGCCGCCCGCCGCAGCCCGTGGCCGGCAGCCGGCCTCCCCGCCTTTCCCTGGGAGCCGGGCTCCCGCCGGCACCCCGCTTTCCTCACGGGAAGGGCCGCCGGTTTCCAACGCCCCGGCGGCTGCGGAGCGAGCGCCGTGAGGAAAACGGTCGGCCGCCGCAAAGCGGTGATATTTACGAGTGTGTTCCACAGGAACGGCCCTCAGCGATCTCGTGGCGTCGGCGGCGGGTGGGAAAACACCAGGTGACAAAGTGCTGAGGCAGGGAGAGGTGGCGGCACGGGCCGATGCAGAAGAGACCCGGTGCGGCTCGGTTGTCCGGGCACCCGCTTCAAGTGCCTTGTGGTGAAGTGCTGAGGGGTTTTAAGGACAGAGCACACACGTAGGTGTTTGACATCTTGAAACAGGCAGGACCTACGGCCACCTCTTCAAGGTGGCCAAGGCTTTCTAGGGTAAGGCACGAGCAAACAGGAGCGTTGTGAACAGGCATTCAGCACCGAGGTGTCCAGGCTCCTTTGTGCACCAATCTGGTGTGCAGAATTGTGCTTTTTCTTCCCGACCACTGCATTAAACAACAGGCTGTGTTTTAAAAGTCTCCTCGGATGTTTTTGCATCAGAGCAGGTGCTTTTTTCAACATGTGTGGCTACCTTTTCTCCCACAAACATGCTCGGTCGCTCCTCCGCTGTGACTGCGTGTCACTGGATGCTGTTCATATGCAAAGTTTGTGATGGGATGAGCCTTACTGTTCAAATTGCAAATATTATGCAAAAGGAAGTCTATGCTGAGAGCAAGTTAATGTTCATCATTCACTTTGAAAGCATTCGTTTTCACACAACATACACAATCCATACCTGTGGATGCAGTAACTGGCAGGTTGCTTATTTTTTCTGCAGCCATTTAAGAGCTCAAAGCGCGCTGTCAGGGACTTGTGGCTGTTGGGCTAACCATTATGCAGACCTAGCAGTCTGTAATGTAGAATTGGTTCTGTAACAGTATAGCCATTGAATATTCAAGGTTTTTGTACCATATTGCAAAATAATAGTAAAAATAATGATAATAATAATAATGAATCTTTGACCTTCTTCTGAACTCTTCCTTTCTCATATTATGCTTCTATTTCTTAGAGGGAATAGAGAAAAATATTTAAGATAAACTACTTTGTTTCTCAAAATTAAGATCTTCAGAAAAAGCAGAGACAAAAGAAGAGCAGAACATTTCCCTGAACTGCAGCGACCTGTTTATAACCCCTTTCCTTGCACTTGAATCCAATTACTGCAGTGCCAAACTTCAAAATGGAAGAAACTGTGCTCCAATGACCACTTTAGGATAAAATAAATAAATAAATAAATCCTACAGTCACAACAAACTTGCAGAATAGTCCACTATTGATAAACTGTTGCACTTCTTAGTATAGGATATTTATAATCTGTTATTTAATATGTATCTTTTTAAGGTCAAGAATATGTATATTTCAAAATTAAAGAAACTTTATTAATGAATATTAAAGGATTTCTCAAAGTGAATCAACCTGCATGTTGATGGCAAGCTACAATACTCTTCTTATAAACAGAGGTATGCAACAAGAACCCATATGCTCTGCATCATCGGTGTAATTTCTGCACAATTATTCCCTTCTTTCTTTCTGCTTTTCCCTTTTCTCACACCAGCAACTGACCCAAGTGAAGTTTAAACAATATTTGCATCAGTTATGTTGCAGCTTTCGAAAGAGCACTCTTTTGCCTGGAAGGATGATCTGTCCACAAGATGACATCAGCATGCAATAAAGTTCCAGGCAAATCCCACGACATAACAAAAATATCTATTCCTTGTTTGCTGGGGGATTTTTCCGTGCAAGTCCTCCTTCCTTCGCAGGGACTTTATTCTCACCTGTGGTTGTACTGGCTGGAGTGAAACCTGTGTGAGTCTGGACTGCTACACCGACCATGGTTCTTCGAGTGTCTTCAGTACCACAACAGGCTGCCTGTGGCTCCTTTTACTTTTCAGAAAATGCTACTAAGTGTCTCACCATAGTCTGGTCACTTTTTTGTCTCAGAGGGTTTGTTTGTTTGGGGTTTTTTTGCAACATTCTGGACAAAAATGTAACTTTTTCAAGCTGTCACACCACAGTTTCTTTTTGTTCTACTAATGGTTATAATATAATTTGAGTAGGTTTTTTGGCAGTGTGTTTTTGTTTGGTTTCCACCACCCCACCACCCCCCCCGGCAACCGAAAAATGAGCCTAAAGGGTAAGAGTAAGAACATCTCCCTTCCTTTCATGCCATCCCGAGTTCTGAATTACCATTAAGTGAATATTACTAAGCCATTTATAGGGACTAGAAATAATTAAACAATTTAAGCAATCAAGGTTTTTTTTTCAGATCTTTTAGCTTGTTTTAGCAGTACTTTAAAAGCCATTCTGTGATACAAGACCTTTTCTAAAGTATATCAAGAACTAGATTACAGAAATCTTTATTGGAGTTGTTCTCGTTATGGCTAATTGTACAGTTGCACTAACATATAGAAGTGAACTCAATGTGCAGAAAACCAAAGCAAATATTGAACTTTCCTTAGTACAAATTTAAAGACCCAGATCCCGGAGTCTTTAATCAAATTTCCAATTAACTTCAAAGAGTTTTACTTGGGTAAAAATTGCAAGCAGAATCTAGTACAGAAAAAATTACCATTTTAATTGCTACTAGCCTGATTAAGCGATTTAGCTTCCAGTTGATACAAGCATTTACATTAACACTAAAAATTTATTAATGGTCATTTATATTTTACAAAGCCTAATCCTGCCAGGGATTTCCCCCCCCAGAATACTGCAGCAAAGATCAGTATAGCTCCAAAACAACCCAGCACATCCCTGAAGAAATGTTGCTTGATGAAGCTTCAAGAAACGACCTTGCAGCAGAAGCAGCCTTGGCAGCCTGCGAGCACGGTGCTGCCATGACTCCGTAATGTCACGGGAGCTGGCAGCCACGGAGAGCCACACTGCCGACGCCGTTTGCGATGTACCGCTGGCTTGGTGGGGGGACCGGCCTCTCCCCGTGGTGCTGTATGTTTAATTCTCAGTAGGTGGCACTCATCATGCTGCTCTGCAAGCGCAGGTCCGTTTCACACGCAGATCATGGTTTCTGCAGGCAGCCTCCTAACACATCACAGAAATTCAAGACAGTGAACGGGCACGGGCAGCGCTGCCCGGGCCCAGGAGAGCAGCACGCCCAGACCCCTAAGCTGGCTGGAAGCACAGCAAAGCACAGGCAGGGTGCACGGGGTACCGGTGCCATTAAGCCCAAGGGCACCAGAAAAACTGACCTCTTGGTATGTGCACATCAATTACTAATGTTAGTTCCTTAAAACCCATGGAAAGCAAGCAGCTGTCCCCTGCTGAGTTGGCAGCATCTCGCTTTACCCGGAACCCTTGTGACAGCAGCCAGTGAACAGTATGTTTCAAGCTGTACTTCTGCTGTGCGTTCCTCACCTGGCTCTGATCTACTGCTCCCAGCACAGGGATTTCCTGACAGTAGATGGCCAGTGAGCCCCAGCCCCAGTGCAAAGCAGTGCTCCGCCTCCTGCCGACACACACAGGGAAAACAAACATGGAAGTCCCCTTGCCTTGGCCGATGGAGCTAGTCCTAGGCGGTAAAGATCATCCGGCCCAAGCTTAAGTCATGCTGAGAGCTCTGGTTGGGGTCTGTCATGAAGAAAAATACCTTCTGTGGCTTCAATGCCATTTTTCTTTCATCCTTAACCTCTTTTTTCCTCGCCTGGGGTTTCTTTACCCCTTACAAGGCATACATGACAGTTTTCTACTTCAGCCTTTCATCCTCTTTAGATCAGAGCACCCACATTTCTGTCTCATTGTGGCCATGCCTTGGGTGCAGATCTGAGGCACCTGGAGTACCAACTAAATGGGATGGTAACCACTGAGTCCCAGATGGTGATTGTCTAAACACCACACCACTGGCACTTGTCCCTTAGTGCACCTCAACTTGGTGGGCAGCTCGGTGTTCCTCTACAGCTTGGCTTACACTCAGGTGTGACTGGGAACCATCAGGTAGGTGTTTCATCCCAGACTTTCTTGAAAAGCTCAGCTACTGCCCAGAGCAGATTCAGTGACGAAAATTTTCTTTTAAAATGCCACTGGAAGAGGTCTTGTTGTTTTCCTACGTGTTAAACAGTAGCTCAACAGTTATAGCACACACCCAGCAGTGCGGGTGATCAAGGTCCAGTCCTTCCTCTGTCTTTCAGGGCCATGAAATCCCATCTTCTGGGAGACTGCCCCAAACACCAGACTATAGTCTATCTCCAGAGCAATACACATTCACTTACAGAAGTTGTCTCACTTGGTGCAAGAAGAATTCAGAGTTCCCTGGGCCAGGGAACAGGTGTGTCACATCTCACCTCATGGTCATTTTCCTGGGCAAGAGGAGATCTGTGTCCTGATCCTGATCCCTGACTGTACATGTTATCCAGTGCCTGACTCATGCAAAATACATAAACAGGTCCTAGTGAAGGTGCTGAAATGCCAGTCTCTGCTTTCCAAGATAAACACTTGGCTAGTGAACAGTCTTTCTTCTCTTTGGCTGCTGGGTGCTGAGTACTGAGTACTTCGTCTCTGTCACGGCAAGAGTGACGTACGCTGGTTTGGTACACAAAGTACAGTTCAGATAAATTCCTCTATGGGAAACTGTAGTAGCATTTTCAATGCTCACACTTCAAGCCTAGCTTGAAGTGTAGGTGGGCAAGGGAAAATAAGTGCTTTTGTGGGTTTGTTTTTTAAAAAAATATTTTTGTGGTTTCAATTAAATTGTGTTTTGTTGTTTCAATTAATTTGAGTTTTGTTGTTTTAGTGAAAGCCTGCCTATCTGTGGACATATGATATGTCTTTGAAAAGCCTTGGCTGCCACATGCTCTATAGAAACTTCTTCAGCTGTTCATGGCTTAAAACTTCCAAAGACTCCCACTCTCATGTATGATCCTTTCATAGCACCTCCTGCCTGTAGAGCAAGAGCACCCAGCCCTAAAAATGTGTCTTTCCACAGAGGACTATTTCCATGAGACAGTCCATGTCTCCCATTCTTTCCACTGTGAAGGGGCCAGAGTTGCAGTGTTCACTTTCCTCCTGCCTGAAGCAGTCTGAAAATTCTGAAAGACTTAAAAACCAGGTACGGGGCCAGAGTCTGTTTCACACTTAGCTAAGGTTTCAACATCTGCACCATCCATGATGTGATTGGCATTTGTGTTCAGATCTCCTGCTTTGGTGCCAGAAGCTGGCACCCAACCTTCACGGCAGGGCGCGTCTGGGTGATGCCCTTGGGGTCCAGAAGCTAGGAGGTGATCTTCACCCATGTTGCAGACATACCATACCAAACCATGCCCCGCCGTGCCATGCTGTGCAAGGTAGAGCAGACCAGGCTGGTGGGAAGAGTGAATTACAGTCCCTACAGGCTGAGGAGAACACTTAGCTCAGACCTCCCACTTTCTGGGAGAAGGCTCTGACCACACAGCTACCATTTAATGCATGATGTGCTCTGTGACAACACCTTTACAAGAGGCCTCTGCTCTGATGGGTGCCTGGCCTGAGATCACGGCAGAGAAGGTAAATGGAGCAGGAGGAACGCACAACCCTAACTTCTAAGCTCCGAGGAGGGACTGAGTTCTCACACATTTTCTGCCTGCTGCTTCTAGGCAGCTCCGTGCCCCTGGAGATGGTTTGTCCTTTGGGATGCCTCCTTGTATCAGCAGAGGCCAGAAACCTGAGTGCAGTCCTGGGAAGCACCTCAGTGTCTTGGTCTGTGAGTATAAGGCGGTTGTTGTGACCAGCACAAAGCTTGCACTTCATGTGGAGCATTTGTTCTCCTTCTCTTTGATGATTTTCTGTGTAAAACCCAAACACCAGCTGGTTTCTCTCTGAAGGAATGTCCTCAGGCCCTTTAGAGCCATTCCTGATCCTCTGCCTGACCACTGTCCTCACCAATGAAATGAAGCCCAACTTCTGCCTCCTAAAAAATGGAAGTTCATGGCTTGTCACTCAGGAGGGTGCTGTTGCTGCACGGGGAACGAGCCAGTTAGCCCAGGGCAAAGGTGCAGGTCACAACACCGCACCATGTCACCCCTCTGCCCTGTCCCTTGGAAGCAGTATTTCCAGCACTGATGCAGAGAATGGAGTTAACTCTAATTTGTTACTCAACTACTGCTGACTTGTCTGGTGTATTTGGGCTTGGCAAAAAGTTGCTCTGTGACTCGTCCACAGAAGAGGGTTAGTATTATCTGCTGCCTAACGGCTGGATTGCAGGGATCGAATAAATTAAGCACTGGGAGAGGGACGAACGGCATGAGAGTGGAATGAAGTGTGGTAAGGAAGCCTTCCACCACCTTCGCCTGATTCCCCAGTGCACAGCAGCATGCACGCGTACTTTGCACGGCGCTTGTTCATTAGGTGGCACCACAGGCCCAGGATTTCATGGTGAGCGCAGTCTCCAGAGGGCTCCTCTAGGTCTGCGCAGGGGTTTGCAGGCTCAGACGTTTTGTTGCCCTATTTGTGTATTTTTTTTCCTGGAGAAACATGCTGTCCTGACAAATCCTGGAAGAACAGAGAATTATTATTGCAAAAGCAAAGCAGCAGCAATCAAGACTTCCGATACAGACACCCAGCCTGAAGTTTCCAGGAACTGCACATGGGGACCTGGAGCTGCTTGGGGTAAAAAAACATGCAAAGTGCCTGCAGTCCACCCGCCAACCTTGGCTGCACCAAGGCACTGCAAAGGGCAGCACTGTGGGGCTGCTGCTTTTCCCTGAACTGGGAGACAGCAGAGCCAGTCATCTCAAAAATCTTGTCCTTTCTCCAGCGGTCTGTGGAGAGGCCTCAAAGGATGCTGGTGATGCAGAGACATGTGCTCTTCGAGGAGAGGGCACCGTGCCCCTGCGCCTGTGCCTCCTGCCTCTGCTGTGGGGCTGGCACCAATGCCCAGCATCTGCCCCAGGTTCTGGAGCCTTCTGTGCTTTTGGGTTGAACATACCCTACATGTCTCAGGTTGTGCCTCTTTCACTGAAGCGTCCTGAGCTGAACTGGGGTAGGGAAGGCGCCTGCGTTCTCTTACAGCCCTCCCAGCCACCTTCTTCCTCACCTTGATTTCCTTGGCATTTCCTTGGTTAAATGTTTATACAAGTTTTCAAAGCCAGGGAGTGCACAGGCAAGATTCTCTTGAACAATCTGGTTTGAGGTGGTTTAACTCCTTCCCCCCATTCTGCCAGTTATTCCCGGTCTGACACAGTGCTTGCAAAAGCCCGGCTCTACCAAAACACACTTGACCTGGCTTGCAACTGCCATGGCTATTCCCATCTCAGCACCCTGCTAGAGCCAGGTCTGGGCTTCTCCATCCCAGCTGGCAGCTTAGTCATTCTTCAGCCCAGGGTCAGCAACCTGCAGCCTACTGAGTGCCCCTCTGTCTGAAGCTGAAAGATAAACGCCCTTGAAATCTGAAGTAACCATGATAATTTTATTTTGAACAGGAAAATGGGCTGTTTTTTCCCCTTATCTAATTGATTAGGAATGTCAAATATTCTTTTCTGTACACCGTTCATGCCTCTTATTTATGTAGGAAGCAGCTGGTCTAGGGATTGAGCCAAACACTTTTTTTAACGAGAGAAAATTAAGCTTTCTTTTGGGGCTGGGGGGGAGGGGGGTGTCACTGTATTTCATCGCAAGTTGACAGATAGAATCCATCTCTCTGCTTTTCTCTCTGCGTCCTGACATGTCTCTGGGAAATGTTCGCCTTGTCCCTGCTTCAAAGAAAACTGCAGGTGTCTGGGAGAATGGGGGCAAAGAGGGAGCACAGGGACACAGGCAGCCCAACAGGATGTTCACAGCTCAGGAGCCATGTCTGGGCACCCGAAGACATCAGAAAAAAAAATCTTGGCTTTTGTCTGGGTGGATTTCTGTCCACTTCTATTTCTGCACATTGCTGAGCAGTACTAGATGCAGCAGTTACTATCTAGGGGATGATATTAGCTTTGCGTCCGCGTGACTGTCTAAGTAATTCCTTTCTGTAATGGGCTTAAAATGGAGTGTATGTTCTCATTTTTCTCAGTAGGCAGTTACGCTTCCCATCTGAAATTGTACAGCCCTAGATTGCATTTCAGAAAGTTTTCTTAGGAAGAGCCTGAAATCGCAGCACAGTCAGATTTGTTGCTGAGGTTCGTTCAGCCTGATTGATAGATACAGCACCATCTACTTGCAAAACCCAACTGAAGGATGGTTCTTGGTACAATTTGGTCAAATGGGTAATTGAACCCCCCTAAAAGATGTAGGACTCTAAGTCACTAGTCATCATAACACCTCGAAGTTCATGCAAAGGAAATTGCTAATCAATAGAACTGTTTTGTAGAATAAACATGTAAATAATTTAAACATGAGGAAAAATAGACAATCAATGTTATAGGTGTCACCATAAAGCTGTCACTATCAATGTACCTGCTGCAGCTCTGCATGTCCACGGCCAGTGGTTTTAGAAGTGGGTATTTGTGAAAAGAGGATGTACAAAAGAAATGGTAGTGTAAACACTAAGTAAAGCCACATATTGCACAAGGAATGTAAAAACGTATCTCCGGTAAAACCTCTGTTCACAGAAGATGAGAATGGGTCATGCACCAGTGGATTGTTGAACTAGCAATCTTTCATTCAATGTAGGGTTACCATCATCTGCAGGATGTTTATACCTGAGTGAGCTGGGGGATACCAAATAAATGGGGTAGTGTCTTATTCCTTTTAAAAATGTTCGCATGACTTTTCATCACTCAGCCATGGCTGATGTCACCATCATTGCTTCCCACTTTCTGTGATACAGATCAGCCTGGAGGGTTTTACACATCCCAGACGTGTACCTGCCTCCATAATCAAAATGGGATCTTGCTGGACTTGCCATTGTAGTTAGTGGAGCAGCCACAAATGAGGTGCAGAGAAAATAGAGCTAGAGATGGACTTTCCCAGTTAAAATAGCATATATTCCCTGTGGCAGGTTGCTATGGGAAGTGATCATGCTGACAGTCACCTTGAAAATACCTCAGACTGGTGAGTTGGCATGACACTGACAAGTTTTCAACAGGCTCGCATATGAGATGTCCCACAACCAGCTGAGCCTACCACTTGTCTACATAGACCTCCAAGCCTGAGTCCTGAAGAACATTAAAAATGGTTTGAAGAGCACGCTCACAGCAATATTGAGACAACCTGGACTATCTTGATGTGAATATTGTCCTTTATTTATCCTAGTTGTGCGGTGTTTTGGAGAGCCATTTCAAAGCTGAACTCATGGTTGCCATTAGGGCTATGACCAGAATGACACTCTGTGTCTCTAAGCTAAGTATTCAGCACTAACTGAGCTGCTGATTGCTGCTTGATGAGCTTGTAGGGACGACACAGCTGAAAAGCCTTGGTTTCACCTGGTCTGGCAGGAATGCTGGGATTTGTTTAATCAGCTAGCCAAACAACCTCCAGCACCTGCTCCCTTAGCAGAGGAGGCCAAGCAACAAACATTTTGCTGGGTGAAAGTTTCCACCAAGTTCTCACTAGTGGAAGGTAGATCTGCCAGCAGTGTTGCTCTCCATCACTGAGACTTCTTCATAGGGGTTGACCTGGACATAGAAGCAAATATGGCCAACCTGGTTACTCCCACCAGGTGTGAGGACACATATACACAGTGATTTGGGCTAAATGTTTGGGATTGGCTATTCCAGGTTTTTACTTGTGTTATCAGGGGCTGATGAATTGCCAAAGGTTTAGTAGCTAATAAAAACAAGTGCTGTGCCAGATCCAAGGAAAACCCCATGCTCAGAAGCAAGTTGCTAGCCCCAACAACTCTTTCCTACATCTTTCAAGGTCCCCAGGGGACACATTCTGGAAGACCAGGTGTGTTCTGCATGTTGACCAAGCAGGTTTTTGCTGAAGCAGTGGTTCCCATGGTCAAATTTTAGCACTAACTATAGTTAACTAAATCAAGACGGGAGCTATGCTCCTGGACTTGCTGCTGCTTGTCATACACTCGCACATTGTTCTCCTGAGGTGGGATTCACTGTGCTTGGTGTTTGCCAGCTAAAAATTAAGCACCTTAAATTGAGCTGACTGAAAATGAAGCAGTCAAACACTAGCAGCTCTTGTCTCCTTCTCTAGACAAAGGAGAGCGTTGAGCACTGCCACAACATGATTCATCCCAACCTTAAAAAAATTAAGCCAGGGAGTTGATTTCTGGACTTGCCTGTCTTGCTCTGTTGGCTATAGAGGGAGCTGAGACAGCTGGCTGAGAGTTCAGAGCCAATGTTTAGATGTCTGCTGTGAGGTAAATCCCACCGTTGGCCAAGAAGGTGAGCTTTCTGCCCCGGTGAGTGACCAGAGTTACTACCACACATGGACAGGTTTGGGAATGCACAGAGAGCACAGCAAACACAGGGGAAGTACAAACACCCAGCCTTCTGCCAGGCTGCGTGCTGCATCCCAGCTCTGCCTCAGTTTCCTTCCTAAAGACCTCCCACTAATCCATCTCCAAAACCTCTTTGACATGGCTAGTGATTGCTCAGAAGCCAGCTTTTGCTGACCAAGAGGTTACCTGACTACTGTTGTGACTGACCACGTGCGCCCTGTAGCAGGGGACAGGCTTATTTTCTGGGTGGGAGAAGAACAGATTAAAACAGTGCCAAGAAGATGTCACCTTCACAAGGTATTTATTATTACCCAGAACACAAATCCATCACCCAGAGGCAGGACCTGAAGTTTAAGCTCAGACAATGCAGGTAGGCGGGACCTTGGATCTGGCTTCTCTGGATTGCCTCAGGAATGTCAGTGCACAAAGTCAATCTTGGAAACAAGTTTGCTCAGCTCAGGGTGTCAGTGGACATTTATGTCTAATGCCAACGTAGACCTGCCATCTGCTCCTCCACCGCAGTCTGGCCCTCTTTCCTTGTACCAGGACAAGGCTGGCCAGCTGTGCATGCCATTGACTGAGCTCCGAGACTTGCCGGTAATGGAGATGTGCCACATCTCTGAGCAAGAACCACTGGGTCCATCTTATCCAGCATCCTGTGTCCTCAGGTAAGCAAGCAGAAATCTGGGGAAACATACATACAGCTGAAGTAATGCCATTTCGTGTGCAAAGACCCCATTTTGATTTAAAAAAAAGGGCAACTCCTTTCCTTCTTGCACCTGCCATTTAATCAGAAAACCCAATAATCCTCTAAGAGACATGGATCTGATCAGCCCCTTGAAGACTCTTGATTGATACTGCCAACAAATGAGAGGCATGATGTCTTAGATGCTAAATTTCTCAGGAAATAAGTTAGAATAAACAAAAACAGTTTTATGTGGATTCCTCTGTAACACAGACGTCTAAATACAGTCGGTCGGGTGCCAGTGACACTGTTATTGGGAAGAGAAATCCCAAAGAAAAGAAATCTGAGTGCAAGCCGAATGGGAACTGAAGAGACAAGGTGCAAGTAACAGGGGTTCCCCTTATCCCAGCCTGGAAGCCTGACCAGAAATGTCATGAAACCATTCATCCCACATGCGATGTATCTTGTTTCATTACTCTGTTTTATTTAATCTGGCAATAAATTGACATATATGATATGACTGCCATGATTAGCTTGTATGGATGTCTTGGTAACTTGGGTATGGCTACATGGAGGTGGCTTGGGATGGCAACCTAGCTTACCTTAAAGAGATATTATCCTGCAAAGCAGCTAAACGTGGATAATGCCGGTGGGTGGGGGAGGTCATTAGAAGCACTGAAGAGCCCCACTGTCCCCGCAGGAAAGCTGGGGGGAGCTGGGCAACACAGCCGCGAGGCCCTTGCTTCTCCACAGTGCTGGGAACAGGCAATCCATGGCAGTGGGGAGAAGCAGCAGCCCTGAAGTGCTGAAGCTCCCATGACAGAAGCCAGCTGCCATGACCGACACCCGTGCAGCAGGGGAGAAAAACAAAAACCGGCCCAGGAGGGCCTTGTTGCAAGAAGGAAGTATTATTTAACGTGCATTGTGTTGGGAAAGGAAAACAAGGGTTCTGGCACTGGGCCAGGTCCATTGGCCTCTTTTTTTTTTTTTCTTTTCTTTTCTCCTGGGCAATTGTTCTAGTGAGGCCAATTTTGTTTTTTGTTTTGGTTTGGTTTTTTTGCTTTGTTTTGTTTTCTTTGGTGTTTTTGGAGTTGACAATGCACGGGGTAATTTCTTGGTGCTCTTCCTGTGTTTTGGCACAGGGGCTGCCCAAGTGTTGAGCCACGCTTCCTGTGGCAGAGACACCACTGTCACCACCGCCACCATGGCCACCGGCACTGGCACACGGGTTGTATCATCGGGTGAGAGGGGGCTTCTCTCCTGCCCTGGAGCCGGGGGGCAGGAGGGAGAGGCGGGAGTGCGGGCAGCCGGGTGAGTCAGTATGGAAAGGCAGCGCGCATTTCTGTAGGGTGACTCACCAGCCTTTAGGAAGAAAAAAAATAATAAAAAAAAATTCCAGCCAAATTCTTTCAGGGAGGTAAACAAGGTCACGCAGTGCGGCGAGATCCTGTTTACCTGAGACAGGACGTCTTTGCAGAGCCGGTGCTGGAAGCGGGGATGTGTTGACATGACTCAGGGTGGCCAACGCAGGCAGAGGGGGCTGGGGGCACCACTCAGCCTGGGTGTCCCGGCATCACCACAGCAAAGAGGGGGGAACGCTGGCCACAGGCTGGATGCTCCCCTCTGTAGGGGCTCACCCTGCTACCTTGCAGCTCTGCCAGGAGGGAGGACAGGGGGCAAGGGACCACTGGGTCATGGCAGGGCTGTGCCAGCATTCAATGCTCACCTCCAGCCCTCGCCGTGCCGGTGGCCCCATCAGCTCCGACCCACTGCTGCCTGCTTGCCCGTACCCCATCATGAGTGGGCACTTTCCCTGTGGCCCCACAAGGAAGCCCTGGTGGCCACATGGTTAATCAGAGCCCATTCCAGACGCTGACTGAGTGTTTTTTCCTGATAACAAGATGTGTGTGAGTGTATGTCGCTCCTCATTCGAGTGAATATCCTGTTCTTACTGCTAGAGAAGTGGGGGGCAGCCGAGGGGGGGTGTGTGGTGGATGACAGGGCAGCATGCCGGGACTTTGCATTCCTGACATTCCTGCCTTGGCTGGTGACTGCAAAACAGCCCAGCGGGGAGGATGGGGCACCCATGGGTGGTCACCCCAGCCACCTGCTCACCCACGCTTTACCTCCATCACTGCTTCCCCGGTGAGCCTGCCTGTGGCATCAGGGCAAGGGGTCAGCCCAGGCTGCCCCTCTGCAGCCACTAGGTCCTCAGATGGAAGCAGCCTTCTCCCCTCAGTGTCTCCTCTTTCCATGATGGTCTTGGCAGCTTTTCCAGCACCTGTCCCTCGGTTTGACCTCTGCTGTGTCCTAGGAGTGCCTTTTCCAGCCCAGCTCCCATGCTCTAGCCCAGCAGCAGGGCACTCTGCGTGGACCCATTTGGGGTCGGGGGCATCTGCTGCAGGGTGAAAGGCTGAGGGGCCTCGCTGAGTCCCTGCGTCCTGCTCTTGGCCACCCTGGCCAGCTGGCAAAGATATACTGCAAGGACTATGCACCCAGGTCTTGCAGTCCGGGATTTCACTGGATGAGAAAGCCTTGCTCTCTTCCCCACTGGGGTGTCGTACATGGGGAGGACAGATATGTACAGGAGTAAAAGTTACCCTGGTCTGCACAGTTGAATTTAGCTCTCAATATGTATGTTTCTCCTTCTCCTTCCTCTTCCATAAACCCTGACCCGTCAGCCAGACTGGGCTTCTTGCTGGGTCCAGACAAGCAAAGAATGCTTGGCACTTCTCCCGCTCCCAAGCTGCCATCAGGAACCAGCATAGTGATGGAGGAGCCCATGGGACACCCTCCTGATGTCGGTACTGCTTTAGCTCTTGGAGGTGCAGAAAAGCACCCACAGCTCAAAAAAAGCACAGAGCCCAAGGCTGCCCCTCAGCCAGCTGCCTGGACCTGCTCCCATCCCCTCCACCCTTGCAGAGGTGAGCCAGGATCTGCAATCCAGCTATTTCAAGAGATGCAGCAAGAAGAGCTCTTTTTCTTTCTTTTCTTCCCTTTTTTTTTCATTGATATGACAAACCAAACACAGCCAATGTTGACCCTCGGCCAGAGCTACATCATGATGGTTTTGTTTCACAGTCAAAGCAAGATCCTTGGGGTCTTGCACAACCAGGTACTCAGAAAAAAGAAAGGTTTCTTTCTTTTTTTAAAACACACCCCTGTTTCACCTTCTCCAGCTTCCTGCCTTCCCCTTTCACAACCTGCCAGGATTTGGCAACTTTCTGAATGAAACAAGCATAGCTGACCTGTTGATGAATGAAACGTAGCCCTGCTGACCACTAAAAAGAAGGAGGAGACTCCCTGTCTCCCATCACAAGCTGTGCACACGTGTGTTTGTGGAAGGGGAAGGGACCAGGAGGAAAGAGGACAGTGCCTCTGGTCACATGCAGAACCCCATTTTTGAGGAATCGAAAGCATGTTATATCTGCAAGATTTCCAAAAAAACACAAGGGTGCTTCTGCATTTTAGGAAGCTACTAGTACAACCATGCTCCTGAGGCCTGGGCAGGCTTGCAGAAGTCTCTCAAGGGAGTCCCAGCACTAACCCTCCCTGCAGCCACTGGGGAGAAAACTGGGATATGCTGGGTGTAGGTTTTACCCACAGCTGGGCATGCAGCAAGGACCTCGGCCTCATCCCCACACCTGGTGCCTTTGCCCTGGCAGCAGCAGGGTGAGGAGCAGTTGAGGTTTGGGGTTTGCTTTGTGCTTACCAGTTTAGGGGAGGTGGGGGGTGGGGGCAGGGACAGATAGACGGATGGACTTACCCCTAAGCCACAGGGATTTTGGTAGATTTGTGTATTTCTTTGCTGTATTTCTAGTAGGAGAACCCCTGCAACACAGAGTCAGGGTATCTGTGGGACTGCAGCCAACACCAGACAAGCTGCCTTTGCTCAGCATGGAGGCAGGTCTCGCTGTCTCAGGATGTGTCTCTGCAGAGAAAAGCTGCCATGCATCAGTCCCAATTTTCTTCCCAGTGCAGAGAGCTTTTGCCTTTTAAGCCCCCACTGGCAGGGGACTAAGCCACACCGCAGAAGGCAACCTGGTGCAGGACAAGGCAAAGGGGGCTTCTGCATTTTGAACTCAGCCCCCAGTGCTGCACAGGATCTCCCTCTGGAGCATCATTTATTCCTAAATTCCTTAAATTCAACTTCTTTTCAAACTGCCTTTTATGCCTGCAGCTGAAGAGAACCCTGGTATTGGGAAAAGGTGGGAAGATTTTGGACAACACGTTGACAAGTGCCTTTATAAACACATCTGGGTCTGTAGGAGGAATGGTGTCGAGGTCCAGTGCTTTCCGCTTGGAAAGGGGTGTGTGTGAGACCCGTGCTGCCCAGAGAAAAAGTCCAAAGATCAGGAGCTTAATCTAAAGCACAAAGCTCTAGTCACTCGAGGACTTCAGCCCTGCCCCGGGCTCCCAAGCGACCTGGTTCCTTCAGGATGGGAAAACCCCACCAGGGATCCTCTGGACTCCCTGAGGATTACAGCCTAAATGACTAAACCTGTTAGGTCACTCGTGATCTGCCTCCTTTTATGGTCAAAATCAAGTGTCAGAATCACAGATTTCCTCTTTCCTTAGAACTGGGCTTTCTCGCTACCACAAATCCTTCTTTCAGTGCTAAAATTAAATGTCTGAAAGCACATGCATAGTGTTGCAATCTTGCTGCCTTGCTTACTGGTCTGTGTAATGCATGAGTTGAGTAACAAACAATAGAGGTTGGAAATAGCCGGGACAGAGATTTCCTCTTTCAATTGCAGAATTGTTTCCTTGACTGGTGCGTGCATAAGCCAGGTGGCAAAATGCTTGCCCCCACCAAGTTTCCTGGCAAGTAGGAGGGGTCTTTGGGTGAGGGGTGGAAAGGAGTGAAAGAAAAAGTTCCCAAAAAGAAACTCCTTCCTTTCTTGGGCTTAGCTTTATCTTCCTACTCCTTTGCAAGTTCACTCTGTCTCCCAGTAGCTGGTTCTTGCAGCTCCTGACAAACGTCTCAGGTCCTTTTTCAAACCTGTGAATGAGAACTACCGGCACTCCATACTAGAGATGGAGGCCTGAGATACAGACACCCATATCCAAAGCACCTCTGATACAGCCAAAACCTGGCACTGTGACATCTCCCATTCAGTGACACCCCAGGGATCCAGGTCCTACCAGTCCTGGGGAGCAGCAGAGCTTGCTGCTTTCCCACATTCAAGCACTGCAGTGAACACTGCCCTTAGTCAGCAGTAAGTCCCAGATGGTACCTGCTCCAGCTGAGCATAGACATTCAGGTATCACCAGGCTCTTGCTTCCCTCCACTCCAATTCAATAAGGACTTGTTACATTTGAGGCTGAGGGCCCACCTGCCCTACCCGTGGCCCAGCAGGAGGCCTGGCAGGGAAGTTGTCATATCCTGGTCTCCACGGGACCTGACAGCTCATTGAACACAGGTGGGGAGCAGTGGAATGTCTTTCCTGGATGCTGTAGACCCAGCTGGGTGCTTCTAGTCCTGGATGTGTAGGTAGAGTCACCTACACATGTATGTTCCTGCTTCTGAAAAACCCAACCACTAGGTCTCCTCCAGATCCTAGTGTTTGTGCCTTGTCTGACTAAAATGGCTGTCTCTGCCACACTCAACTGGCACGACCCAGGAAAGGGACCCTGGGCTGCGAGCTGCAAGGTGGCTGCCGGCCAAGCTTGTGACACTTTGGCTTTGTAGCCATAGATGGCCCAAATGCCAGAAATGCTGCCAGCAGCGATGATGTCCTTCCCCAGCTACACCCATGGCGCAGGTGGAGCACCACAGTGGGCTCAGCAGCACTGCACCAGCTCCTGCTGTTTGCTGCCCGAGGGCTCCCGCTTCCTGGATGGGTGTTCACATGCATCCAGGTTCCTTAGAGGGTTTTTAAAAATGTTTTCCAGCTAGAAAAAATCCCCTGTTGCTGGCTGGCCTTCCTTGGAGACCAGTGGTGTATCAGCCCCTGCTCTTCCTCCCCATGGCAGTGGGAACCTTTCAAGCTCCCAGGGCTTCTCCTACACCCATCCACCCAACCCAACCTTCTCTCCAAAAGGAGCAGCAGTTCCTTAATCCAAACCACTCCAACTAGCTAACCTCTTGCTTGGGAAAAAAACACACAGGATGAACGTACAATCAAATATCCTGCTTTTTAATGGCTGGGTTACAGCAGGGAGGGAAGGGAACGGGGTTCAGCTCTGGGTCTGGGGGTTGTGCCTGGCTCTGCATCTGTGTTCAGAGTGGGAAACTGGGGACATGGTAACAGCATCTGGTTGCTCCTTCCTGGCCATGAGCTTTGAAACTATCTACAAAACCTGAGTAAATAAATACTTACAACAATAGGTTGCAGCGTACCCGGTGGGACTATCCATGGAAAAGGGAAAATATGTATCATGGGGAAAAAACTGCAAATCCTGTTCAACTGCTCCTTTCTGTTTCATTTAATGCACTTGAAGGTGGCTGTGCTGGGGAAGTTTTATTTGATTACCAGGCTGTTCACACCTGCCTTGGTGGAGCCAGGAGAGCCAGCCAAACTCAAATGTGGAGAGCACCCATTTCAGTCCTTTTACAACCAGCTGATGAATCCAGTGGGATGCTCTGATGAATAGAGCATCCCCCATTCCTCCCTGGGGACAAACTTGCACCACTAGCTGTCTGCCTCGCTGTAGCAGGTGCTGGTCCTGCCCTTTGTAGACCAAGAGCCTCATCTGGATTTGTTCATCCTTCTGGGAGGGAGCTGCCCCTGGGTAAATCCTGGGATGCTCCGAAGTGGGGTTCTCTGTGAGTGAGAGGTGTGCTCCCTATTCATTCTGCTGGCTGGCCAGCACTGCTTCAAACTTTCCAGGGCAAGGCTATGCTGCAAATGCGGTGTTTTGTCCATAGCCACCAGGTTTATGGGACACCAGGGAGACCCCCCTTTTCCTCCCATCCCCCTCCCAGTGCAAGCGTTTTGTTTTTCTTCTTGATTAGTGGAAAAAATTCCTGAACCTGTCAGAGGGAAGGAAGGTCTTTTTCTCTCGCTCTTTCTCTCTCTCCTCGGACAATTAGTGAAATACAATTTCCATCATCACGGTGAACCATTTTTTCCAGCTAAATAACACCTCTGCAGGCTTTAAAGGGGAAGGCCCCTTTGCACAGCATTGCCCGACTCCCCCCCCCCCGCCCCTCCCCGAGAGATGCCCTCCCGGGGTCACACCAGAGCAGGAGGGGGGTGGCTGTTCCCCATCCTACTTTACCCAGACATGTGCAGCCAGCCCAGAGCTTGGGGCACTGCAGGCACCTTGCAGGAACACAGGCACCTCCCAGGGCTTTTCCTTGCAGACATCAAGCCAGTGTGTGCAGGATCACAGCAAACCTCCCTGCAAACCTCCCTGCCTTCCTTTCTGGGAGCAGCTAACACCCCGTCATGCGGAAATGTCAGCTTTCCTGAGTGCTCTGCCAACCCACCAATGCCCACGGAGCCTGCTGGCATCCCCAGCCAAGGCCTGGGGAGTGGTGAAATCCCCTCCAGGGATGTGGCTGTCCCCAGGCTCTCCTCTGCGCCCAGCTGTGTACGTCTGGCTGAGCTCTGCTGCCTCCTGTGCAGCCCTGCCTCTGCTGGGGGACCCCAGCCCCTGCCCGCTGGAGAAGAAATGTGCTGCTGAGTGCCTCCTTACAGCTGCCTGCCTAATCTGGGCAGCAAGAGCACTCATGCGGGTGCGTGGTGCTGTTCACATGTGACCCCATGCATGTACACTGGGTTGTCCATGTGCTGGATCCTCATGGGGCAACATCTGATGTGACCGAGGGAGAAGATGGTCACCTATGGGACATCCAGGGACCTCTGGCCAGCCACCTCCTTGGTGCCCTGGGCTGCCACCAGGCATGCATGTCTGAAAAAGGGCTTCTTTCTGGGAGCACATCTTGGTTCATTAATCACCACTTTTCCTGTGCTGACCTCGTTTACTTCTGCCTCCGATGTCATCTCTCACAGCCAGCTCTGCGCCTCGGAGACCAGCAGTAGCCAATACCATCTCCTCTGCTCTTGTCTGGGTCTGTGCCAAGATTTGTACTGAGAAATAGTTTCTCTTCATGCAGAAAACACCCTGGCAGGGCCCAGGTTTGGAGAGCTTCACTTCACTTCACTGACTGCATTGACCAGCAGTGGCCAGGACCAAAGGTCAAGGCTTTTGGGAACTTGGGAGTTTCCAAAGCTGCTGGAGCAAGACCTTGAGCAGAGCTGCTTGCCTGGCATCTCTGCACCATCCACCATTTGTTTTTGCAGCACATGCCAAAAATAATCACAACAAACATTTTGAAACATACATCGATTGTCAAACCACAAACCTCCCTGCTGCCCGGGTCCCCACCGTGTTGGGGTTGCTGCTTAATTGCTTGCAAACAGCTTCTTTTATTGAGTTAGTAATTACAAGGGGGTAGTTTCCCTTGAGGCTGCTTTCCTCCCGGTTTTGCTACAGCCTTTGCTGTGAAACTAAGGCCGCCCATCGTGCTGGAGAGTACAGTTTGTTATCTGCCCGGCTGGGGAGGAAAAATGGTAGGTGAGCCCTGCCATAATTGTGTATTTTGGTCTCTTCACTCCCCTGGCTCCTCTGCTGGGAGCAGACCCACAGACCCACCGCTGTGACCGGGGCTCTCGCACTAACCCTGTGCTGACACTACCTGGAGGGAGGCCCCAGATTTGGGATTCCTTCCAACTCCCACCCTCTTCCTGCTTATTTTTTTTGGGGGGTCTCTTTTGTTCCTTTAACCCTGTGATGAAAGCCGAAAACAGCTGAGGCTGCCTGGCTTCCTCACAATCTCTTTTAAGATGGGAAATTCCCAAGCCTGCATCGAGTTCACTTGGTCACGGGCAGATCATGGCTCGGGGGGGGCGGCACCATTTGGTCACGGGCTGCGTGAAGGCAAGTGGGGAACAGCTGCATGCTGAGGCCAAGGGAGGTTTTGTTGTTGGTTTTTCCTAAATAGCTTTAAATTCTTTGTATTTTCCTCCCTCTTTGTACCCTGCTTTTCCCTTGGTGCAGCTGGCTTCTCCGCCCCTAGGGCCCACCAAGCACAGGTGCCTGGACAGTGAGATGGGGCCACCTCTGACACATTCCTGTCCCACCCGGGGATCCAGCAGGATGGCAATAGCTCCCACTGAGCCCTCTCCAGCTGCATCTGGAGTGTGGGCAGGTCAGGCAGCAGGACAGGGCGGCTGTCACAGAGGGCATGGCTTATGGCAGGGAGGCACGAGCTGAGCACAGAGGGGACAACGCCTGTGTGGGCTTCGCGCCACATGGCTGGGCTGAAGAAGGTTTTTTCCTTCGATCTGCAGCCAGGTATGGGTGTGAGCTGAAGCTGTTTGTATTCCTGAGTGCCAATAAAATAAGCTAACCGTCAAGGGTTTTCCTGGGCCTGGCAAGGAAACTCTTGCAAACTGATTTTTCACTTCATTTAGCCATGCAACAGCTTTAGCATTGCAAATTGTCGGCGCGAAAAAGCCTGAAGCCTGGTTTTAAAATACAGGGATTTGCTTTTTATGCCTGAATAGCTCACAAACTCGTTCTCCCGTCTGCCTGCCACTTTTGGGAGCCTTGTTCTTGCAGGAGGACCCATTGCTGAAGCCTCTCTCTGCTGCCTGGAAGGCTGTCTGTTTCCTCCATCAAAAGATGAACCTCCTGTTGAATGACATATGCTGAGGCTGGGCCCTTAGGTAAGGTAGCAGTCAAGCAATTAAACCAGGGAGAGTTGCCAAGGCTCCCCAGCTCCTCCGAGGTCACCTGTACCACCGGGTGAGCCAAGCTGGCATCCCTGCGCAGAGGAGCTTCTTTCTGGTGGTGTGCTGCAGCCCTCCTGGGGCTTATTTAGGGTTTTATTTCCCAAGCTTAGCTTTGCGGGGTGGATGCGAACCACCTGCTCCAGCCTGGAGAGGCGACATGGGCACCCGCCTTTCTGCACCCCACGCTGACCCGCGCTGAATGCGGGCCAAGGCCCTGTGAGCAAGTGGCGCTGCAGCGAGCACCTCAGTGGGTGTTGTGAGCGGCCGCCAGGCACAGCGGAGGTGTTAGCTCCAGGTGCCCTGGCCCGTGGCTTCTTTCTGCACCTCTTCATTTTGAGCTGTTAAAAGCGGAGAAGCACACTTGCGGGTGGCGTTGTACAGCTCCCCTGGGACAGCCATGGCCAGGTGGTGTGCCAGTTCCCCTGGGATGCCTAGCCTTTCCTCCCACCCCAGTCCAGGCTGATGCATTCATGCTTCCTGTGCCTCGTACCCCTCTTTGCACCCATTGCTCCCCAAATTCCCTGCTCACAGGACCTCAAGCCCAAAGAAGTCTCATGCCATAAATCTTCCTTCTCATCAGATTATCCTAAGGAAATTAGAGCAGGCATGTGATTATTACCCTCACTGGGATTTTGCCTGTGCTTTCCATCCTTGGGGGTAGATAGAGCTCACCTTCAGCTCCTTTCAGGGGATCAGGGAGAAAACGTGTTCTCACCCAAAAATGAACCATACTGGAGCAAGGCACACACCCGGGAGTGCCAGGCTGGTCCTTGGAGGATGGCCTGGAGCACGCGCAGACACCATACTCCCCAGCTACGCTGTTGCAGCACATGTCCCCACTTGGGTCTACACTCCTCAGAGCTGAGCCATGGACTGGGGGTGCTGTGTGTGTGCCAGGGGGACCCTGAACCTGCTCCCCGCAGCCTTGCGCCCGAGTGCCAGATGTGCGATACCTCCCTTGCTGGGAGGAAAGGGAAATGCAATGGCCCTTCCGACTGAGGGAAGGACTGCCGTTGTCTAGACGATGTGACTAAGGAGGGAAGGGGACGACTGTTTGTACAGCTTTGGGGAGTGTAAACAGTGCTGGCTGTCCCAAGCCCTTCAAAGCAGAGGAATCCGGAGATCAGATGAAAGTGCAGGGAAATTCTGGCTGGGTGTCCAAGCAGAGCAGCTAAGGAGACAGGGACCTCTTTGAGACAAAAGTCCCACCACCTGAGTCATTTCAAACCAGCCCAAGCACTGGGCAACAAGCAGGAAGGAGAGGCGCAGCACCGCCGGCGGTGGGCAGGGCTGTGTGGGGGCTCCCAGGACTTTCCCAGCTTTGGTTGCTTCTCTCTGCAATCTCAGAATTAAGTGTCCTGAAAATGAAACTGGAGGCCTCGGGAATCCTGCTCTGCCCCACGGTGAGCTGGTTTGACCTCTGCGTTTCATTCAGCTCACAAAAGAAAGAGAAAATATTATCTGAGATGTAGTTCCTTTTTTTTTTTTTTTTTTTTACAACTTTAAATACAGTACTGAGTATAAATTAATCTTACATTTAAAAAAAAGCCAAAAAAATTAAAATAAAATAAAACCTCGCCATCTTTACAAACCAAATGAAACAGATTTTGGAACAGGAAAACAAAGTGTCTTAAGACTTGAGGGGTTGGGGATGGAGGGAGGGAAAAACGCGCCGCCTCGACAGTGGTTTAAGTGCTCTGGGCTTGCAGGAGGTGAGGGCTGGGCCTCTCCAAAACTTATAACAGCGCCCAGGTTGCGGCTTTGCCTCCTTCCCCCGGCTCTCTCTGGGGCTTTGCCCTGCAATAGGGGTGCACGTGTGCGTGAGGGGAGAAGTGGCTGAAGGCAGGAGAGGCTGCCATGCTAGCTCTGGGCAGGCATTTTCCTCGTGTGTAACTCTGCAGTGCACAGCGCGGCACAATCTGAGACCAGGACTCTGAGGTAAGGCTGGAGATACCCATCATATGTAACATTTCTGTTGATGGTGACTGAGTATTAAGTGTGCAGAAATAGCCCTGGCCTGCAGAGTCCTCCTCCCTCCTCTGGAGCAGGCAGTGGCCCAGGAGGGACTCTCCAATTGTTCAGTGAGTCCTCCTCACTCTGAAGAGCTCATTTCAGTCTCAGATGGCTGCTGCCAACTGCAAAGACCATCCTCATTTCTTTCTTTATATCTACACAGAGCTGCCCACATCTTGGACCAGCTTCCAAGCTAGGTGGGCTGGGAATACCTAACAGGCAAAAATCCAGAAGGAATTTGAGAGGGAAAATGTGAGGAAATGATGGGAGATGTGGGGACATTGACAGGGAGAGAGCAGTGGAGGCATGGTGCGCAGGACACCCATGAAGGGGTTAAAAACCTCAGAGGAATGACATGATTCTGCTTTCAGGACCACAGATCAGGCAAGGACAGCTCACTGAGATTAAGTCATGCTTCTAAGTTTGGCTGTTGTTGGTCTTGTGGTGCCACTTTGCCTCCTGCAAGGAAGCTCTGCTGGGTGGTTGGTGCAGAGTCAGAGAGAGGGGCAACAAGACAGAGAGAGATCGAATGGTGTCCCTGCCTGTCCAATTGGACCTCGCAGGCACACTGCAGTAGCAGTGTGCTTTGCTGCCAGCCCAGTGAAGCTGATGCCTGCACATGCCTCTGAGCTTCCTGCCGCTGGGGAATGAAATCCATTTAAGAACAGATATATATATTTATATATGTATGTATAAATACACATACACACACACACACGCACGCACATGTATATATATATATATACACACACATATACACGCGCACACATACAGAGCGAATTCTAAAAAAAAATTGAGTCCAAGCCTGGAAAGTTGAATTCTCCACCAGCATGTGCAAAGATGGCTCCCCTTGGCAGGGGCCTGGGGTGTGGAGACAATTCGGCTGCCGTCTGCTCCTTCCCCACAATCCAAACACCTTCCAGTCAGCACCAGGAGCAGGAGGGGAAAGGGAGCGGGGGAATGCATTTGGCTTCTTCAGTTTGTGGGGGTTTTTTCTGTTTGTTTTTTGTTCTGTTCCCCGAGATGTTGTATATCTTAGTGGTTTTGGTTTTTCTTTTTTAAAATAAAATATACACACGCACGTCAAAAATATATATCTGTCCAGGTAGGGCAAGAAAAGTCCTTAGTGCATTTTCCATCATCGGCCACTGCTCGCAATCTGAGATATGCCTGTTTTCAAAATTTAGGTCCAGTGCAAGTGTTGATCTCAGCCAGGTCCCCCAGCCTTACCAGAAACACAAGGGAAAGGGAGAATATTTCCCTTCTGCCTTCCGTCCATTTCTTTTTCTCCTCCCCTTGGAAGAAATTGGACCCACTTTCCTTTTCACATTTTCCATCCTGTCCTCTAGAGTAGAGAAGGCATTGTTCTGTCCTCATTGCATGTTGTGGCTGTCAGGGTTCGGGGTTCATGGTTTTATTGGTACTTTGTTCTTTTCTCATATATATATATATATATATATATGTTATTTGTCCTTTTTTGTGTGTGTAAAACTTTAAAATTATGCTAATAAATGAAAGGAGAGAGAGGCTTTGGTGGGAGAAGGTCCACTGATGGAAAGGGAAGCACCAATTGCCGTCTGAATCAGACGTCGAGGCAGATGGACAAAGAGGAAAAGTTATCACTCCAAGGACCCCATGGGGGCAATACAGCAAATATATTAAATAAACCTGGAAGTGAAACAAAACCAGACATGGCATTAGAATACAAAACCCTCTTCCCCTGCAACTCCCCTCCTTTCCCTTTTTCTCCTCTGGAAATATTTGTGTTGAAGTGCGAGATTAGAAGCCCAGGAGGGCTTTTGACCTTCTCTATTTTTTTCTCTGGACAGCTTAAGCCAGAGCTGAGATTTGCATGGGTTTGCATCACTTCTACCTACCCTGGGAACTCTGGGCTAGGCAGGAGAATCCTGGGATAATCACAGCCCTTGTAGTGCTATGCATGGGAATACCAATCCCAAGACACCACCTGGTACCCCTGATCACTAGCTCCTGAAACACCACATGTGGAAGCCTGTCACCCCTCTGCCGAGGTGAGGGGAAATGAATGTGAAGTGGGTGATCCAGGTGCATTCAAGGGGCTGCAGCAGAGCTGGAACCGCTGAGTCACAGGCTGGGGCTCTCCCTGTTAGGTTGTGCTGCCTCCCTCTAAATTCAGATCCTGCGCTCCCCAGCCTGTGCCCTGTGACCTGGCTACTCTTTCTCTCTTTTCTGCACCTTTCCCTCTCTCATGGGGAACAAGGGCTTATTTTCCTTTCCCTGGTACCAGTAAAATTCTTCTGATGACAAGGGAATTACTCCTGTTTACACAAGTCAGAGAGAGAAGAATCAGACCCTGGACTGACAAAGTCCAGATCTCTTGCCAGAGATTCCAGTTCTCCTTTCCCTGGTATGACCTTTCTTATGCACACAGGCTTCCTGATAGGAGAGAGATGAACCACAAGTGTTGCTGCTTTTCAGTCTTTCTGCCAACTCAGCTAATGAAATTAAAGGAAAAGGGATCCCCAGAGCAACATTAATTCTCTGCTTTCAACAGAGAATCAATAGAGAAAGGAGAACAGGAGTTGCTCCACAGAAGAGATGAATTGCATGGACCCCAAGGGGATTTAGGTGTAGAGAGAAGTCAGGCATGTTCTCTGCCTATAAGTGAGGCAGAGAAAGTGCAGAGCTCAACAGCAAGTATGGCTGCAGCATGATTCTTCCACCTTCGTGAAGAGCCAAAAAGCCATAGATAGGATGCACACGTTGGGTCCCATCCTAGTCCTTCCTCCTCCTTCAACCCAGCTTTTACCATATCCAGGCCCTGCAGTAACCCCACACTGAATGAGCAGCCAGTGCTAAGGGAAGGGTCCAAGATGCCTGCGCAGAACCATGTCCCAGGAGGACATCTCTCCCGACTGCAAAAGCAGCTTGCTGTTACCTGCTTTGTGCTCTCTCTCCCCTGCCAGCACTTCTATGCTATGAGGATTTCTTTCAGCACTTTCTTATCGTTGACATGCTTGTACTTCTTATGTTTCCTCTTCTGCACTGGCGGCCGGCGTACTCGCTGCCTCTGTGAGACAGCGGCTGTGGTGAATGACGGTGACAAGCCTGCCAAAACAGAGGGGAGAGTGTCTGTACAGCGAGGGGTAGCTGGCTCACGTTGAAATACCTTTCTCCACACACTATCAACAAAGGGCTACGCAACAGGAGGGCCACAAGGCCTCCTTCTGTTCTTCTGTCCCTTGTCCTCTGTTTTCCAGAGTCTCTGCTCTCTCCCTTTTCCCACGATGCCCTTTCCCTCACCTCTCACCTTTCCTTCCTTCACCTCCCTTGGTTTCAGCCCCTCGCTGCAGGCAGACATCCTGGGAAAGGTCTCTCGGCTGGTATAAACCAGCCAAGGCCCATGGGATTCACTGGAACTAAGAAAATTGAAACCAGCGGAGGGCTCTTTCCTCTCTCCCCAGCCTCTCTTCTCACACCTCCCTCCACTGTCCCAATGCCAAGATCCTTACGTCTCTGTTCACGTGGCCCTGGCCGGCTGTTCCTGGGGGGCTGACGGGACACTGCTTCACACCGACACTGCACATGGTCCTCCAAAGGCACAATGACTTTTTTGAATTTTGGCTTCCTCTGGACAAATTCGATCTTGTTCACCTATTTGGAAGAGAGAGGCAAGCAAAAGATTAATACAGCTGCAGCTCCCACTCTGTAAAAATAATCAGTATCAGTATGCTTCAGTACTGGCTTTCTTCCTAAAGGGTCAGAAGGCAGTTTATAGAGCATGGGTCAAGTTCAGGGATGGTGTGTATGGAAGCTAATTCTGCACACACCAGCAGAGCAGACCTAGACCAGGCAGTCTGGATGTGACTGGTTGTTTCTCCTGTTCCTGACTATTGACACTTAAGCAGGATGACTGGCTGATCACAGACAGAAACATGGGACATGCAGAACACACTAGCCTGTTTCTGATAGATGTGATGGTGGAGACCTGGGGGAAACCAGAATTAATTCCCACGGGATCCTACAGGAAGGGCAAAAGGAGAAAAATTCAGGGCCAATGCAAGCAAACACAGCTTCACCAGCTCTGCTGAGGCCTGTCTGAATTTGTCTCAAGCTCTTTAATAACTCACAGGGCTGAAGCCCTCAGCTCTGTGTTTCACGGGAAAGGCAGTGCTCTGGAAATTCCCTCAGACTCTCCACCAGTGCTGACTCAGAGGGAAGACTCACTGCTCCACATCCCACCACAGGGCACAAGCTTTCTAGGGGGTCCTCCCACTCCAAAAGTGGCCGGGCCTGACCCCACTCAGCTTATCTAATGAGACTGCGGTCCCTGAAGAGCTCCACAAGCTATAAATACTTGCTCTGCTGCACGTCTGGGATTGAATTCCTCTAAACCCACTGCCCCCAGCAGCATCCCTCAGCCAGAGCTGAAGCAGTCAGGCTGTTTATCTTTCCTTGAAAGCCCACTCCACACGCTTCAGACCACACGCTGCTCACTAGACAAACACTTCCAGCCAAACAATAGAGAGACCTCTGTCCTCAAAGAAACCATTTCCAGGTCACTTTTTTAGGCTGGCTTTTGACCTCTCACTTGTTTTTTCCACAAAAACAACTCCTGTTCCCCCCCATTTTTCCCTCATTCAGCTTGGCTTTTCTGAGAAAGGAATTTCCTGATGAAGAGGGCTGTGTGAATACAACCTCCCAGCCAACCTCTGCCGTCTGCCTGGGGGAGTCTCTTATGGCTCATGCAGAGGATTAGTATGAGATGAATATTATTTTTAAACAAGCTGTCTGGGAGGAAGCTGTGAGGAGATCACTGGTAGCTGTGAGGAGCGCAGGATCAAAGCAAGAGGTCAGCCATGAGGTGTCTGCTTGCTGCTGTAGTGGGTAAGGAGGTAACTGTGGGGCTGAGAAAGAGGAGAAGTTGCTCCAGTGCATGTCTTCGGAAGAAGCTGCAGCAGCAGCAGCAGCGGGATGGAGACCGACACTGCAAGCCCTCCTCTTTCTGCATCAAAAACAGTTCCCACAGTGAAAGTGTCCTGTTTCTTCTGGTCTAACACAGCAGACAAGGCTGCCTCAAGCCACAGAAATAGCCGAGGTGTGGAGCTGCAGCTGGGGACTGTGCCCTGTAGCTCTGCTATGGTGACAGTCCCCAGCTGCTGGACAGCACCAGCCCTCCCAGCAGCTGGCACGAACACCAGCCTGTGCCAGAGGCTGCAGTGTTGTGTGGCTAATGCAGAAGATGTGGCTGCAGGGGGGGTGCAAGGGGACAGACAGCTGTGTGAGGCTTGCACCTGAGACCTGCTCTAGTTTTGGTTTGGGGGGGCAAGGATGGAGGTGGGCTGTGGGAGGCAGGAGGAGCAGGAGGTATGTCCCTTACCTGGACATGCCGGACACGAATCTGCGTGGGGCGACACTGCACATTGCGGTTGTTGCAACACCCAGAGCAGCGCTGCACCTCCACGCAGGGTGGCCAAACCACAAAGTTGGCGTTGGTGCTGTCCACCATGTTGCGGGAGATTTCAAAGACCACTGCCCGTGTCTTGCACTCAGCGAGGACAGCTGGCTCTGCTGCTGCCAGAGCATCTACGGAGGGCCAAGAGAAGAAGGGGAGATGAAACAGGGTTTGTAGCTATTACCAACCCACTGCAGCCACCTTTACTGGAAGAGAATGACCCCACACGGCTCTCACACACATACACACACACACACATACACACACACATACACACACACACGTTCTTTCTCCTTCTCCCACCCCTCCAGCTCCCTTCCTGGACAGAGCCGTGGCCTGTGGAGGAGGCCCCAGTAAAATGATGCTCCTCACTGCAGCAGCAGTCCTAGGCAGAGGACACTTCTTTAGAGTAAATCAGCACCAGCGGGTTTTAAAGCAGAGCAGCTCGCAGAGCTCCACACTCTCTCTCCTTCCCTTCTGGGGTGTAACTCCCAGATTCTACGTGAGGCTCAGATCCTCCTTCTCATCCCTCTACACACCCATGTGCATTACAACCTCTTCCCACTCTACCCACACACATATACATCAGACATGTATCTGCACCCACCCACAGCCGTTCATGTAAGTGCCCCAACAATCATAAGGCGCAACACCCCTCACTCACCTAGGCTTCGTCGCTTTCGAGACAGGGCTACAGGGTTTTGACCGGACTGAGTTGCATTCAGGTTCAGGCTCAAGCTATCCTCCTCTGCAAAGGGAATGATATGACCTAATAGCACCAGATAGAGGCAGGAGAAGACAGCAGGCACTTGCGCTCTGCTCATCAGGCAAAGTGCAGAGACACGGGATAAGCCACAGCCCCAGTATGTCGTGCTAGGTGTAAATCCACCAACAAAGCTACAGCTGTGCTGGGGCACAGACGACTCTAGGTATACTCTTGGCTTGGACTAGGCAGCTCAAAGCAACAAGTCTATCATGGAAGAGAGAGGGAGAGGAAAACTCCAGCTCAAGGATGGCAAGGCCTACAGCAGGGCTTTCTTGTGTCAGAGGGGAGTAGCAGAGGGATTCACATCAGCCAGCTGAGACCAGGATACAGCAAGGAGGAGCAGAGACCAGATGGGACCAGCAGAAATTTTGGTATATAACACTGAGGTGCCTTGCTGGGATGGCTTGGGACTGGGAGCGTCGCAGAGTGAGAGGGCAGGTGAAGGGGATGATGGGTGGGAGGTGGGGTGCTTGCTTTCTCTCTCCCAACTCACTGCAGCCACCCTACGTTAAAAGTCAGTTTTGTGACAGAAGAACAGAAAATAAAATTACTTTTCCCCTCTACTACTCTAAGGTAAGCTGCAGGATCGGGAGGTAGTTCAGTCAGCGATGGGAGAGGAAGACTGATAGCATTCAGGCTAGCCCTGAGCAGTTCCCTCCCACCCCACTGCTTTTTCCCATAGGAAGTGCTGAATAGAGAAATGCCCATAATCCCCATGGAGCACTCCAACACGCAGCCCCTCCTGAGCTCCGGACAATGGCTGCGCTCAGAGATAGCTCCCACCCAGCCACAGCTCTTTCCTTCTCTGACCTGCTTTAGCAGCTGAAGGAAGCTGAATGGACGTCAGCATCAAGGGAGCAATTTTCTTAAAGGGAATTTTGGGCCAGGGGAAGATCTCTGTTTATCAGATGTGTGGTGGAGCAGACTTCCCATACCTACCATGTCCCATTCCTCTTCCTCAGCCCTGCCCTAGTGCAGCCCTCTTAAAAGGGGGAGCAGAGACTTTGCTCTCTGCTCAGCTCTGAAGCAATTGCTGAAGGATTTGGGATGGGTGCACAGAGGCTGTATTGACAAGGCAGGAATCATGACCCCGAGCAGTCAACATCTATGCGTGAGGTGGACAGCCAGCTAGCCAGCCTTTAAAGTGTCTGGAGAGGCATAATCAATTCTAGGACACCATTCATCTTGCCCTGAGGCAAGATCACGCTCTAGAAGGGCATGTAGTTCTCTAGGGGCTACGGAGGGTGTCTGGATGGCGGGTTTAGATAGGCATGTCTGCTTTGCAGCCAACCACAGTTAAGGGAGATTACTCCCCACTCTACACACCTCTGTTGCTGGGTCAGGAGAGCAGTATCTCAGTGCACCTGCATTCTGGAGCTGCCTAAGCCTGGCTCCCTGTGCAGTCAGTGGAGGGCAGCAGCTGTGACACATACAGGGTGCATGGACAGCACAGGGAATAGCTCCAGCTGTTTTGAGATTATTTTGCTAATATACTTATTTGCTAATACACAAATTCCACACAGAGCAAGGAAATGGTGATGCACCTCAGTCACTACCTGGGAGCAGATGAGAGCCACAGGGTGCAACAAAGAGACAGCTTCACAGCACCATTTTCTGTTTCCCTGATCAGGGAAAGCCCTGAAGTGAAACCAGCAACTCAGATCTCTGCAGCTTTCTCCCATACCCCCTGGGTTTTCAGGCCAACAAAAGAAGAGCATTTTGTTTCTTGATTGTGAGGGCAGTTAGTAACTGCAATAGAGATGTATCTGTTCCTTAGACACTGGGACATGACAGACTGCACACATCTCAGCCGCTCCTTCCCCACCCCTCCATCCTGTGCTGCCTGGCTTTTTATCAAACGAGGGTGGGGGCTTGCCTTTTGTGCAGAGGTTGAGTTGATGGGGGGGGGGGGGGGGGGGGGAAGTAGCAACAACTGTTGACTTGAAACAAATCTCCCATTGAAATCCTGGTCCCTCCCTCCCCCAGGTTGTCCTTCTACACCCCGGGTCAGCACTGAAGACATTGGGGCGGAGGGACCAGCCTGGGACAATCCAGCACAGCTAATTTTGGAAGTTGCCCCATTGTGTGGCTGGTGGATGAGGAGGAGGGAACTGGTGAGGGCAGGGAGTGGCCGTGGCAGTGATGGTGAGCCTCGTTGCCTCTTTCTAAGGCAAACAATAGCTGAACGCAGCTGGTGCCCTCCCCCTCGCTTTCCCCCCCCCCTGCCCCTCCAGGGCCGTTTTGAAAGGCAGCGGGAATGCTTTTGAGACTGCGCCAGTGGTTGGACTGGCATAGGAAACAAAAGCAGGAAATTCTGTTCCCCCGTAGATAGTGTCTCGGCAAGGATTACAAAGCTCCAAACAGACAAAACACGAGAGAGAAGGCGAGCTGGGGGGGCCGGGGGATGACGGGCGGGAGCAGGGTTAGAATAGAAAGGAATTTGCTCTGAAGAGACCGTTTATAAATAAATTCCTGGGCCAGCCCAGCCGCCGTGGCGCGTGCTCCAATTCCCACACGTGCCAACCCCTCCATGCTTCGCCGCTCCTGCCGCGCGCTGTGCTCTGCCCTGGCCAATTGACCCCGAGGCACTGCAGACCCCAGAGCTCTTATCTACGGGCAGGAGGTGAAGCACCACTACACTGACTTAGCCCCTGAGTCCTATCTCACCCACAGACACGTGCTCTGCTGCTCTCATTCCGAGTGTCTGGGAGCCCGTGGCCTGAGAACTCACTCAGCCCATTTCTCCTCTATCACCCTATTTCCACCTCCCATTTCTCCACCTCCTAAGCTGATCCTTGGCCAATTCAGGCCCTGCTGCCTGTGTATCTTCCAGGGTGAAAAGTGTTGACCTCAGTTCCTTTCACTCACCTTGCCCATCTATCATTTCCAGAAGCCAGTGTCCCTCAATAGACCAGGCAGTTAAGAGGAGATCTAAAAAGGTATCTAGTTGCCTAACTCCCACAGGTTTCAGGGGGCCTAGGTCTGTAAATAGCCAGCTCTTGAATGGTTCCTATATAGTGAGGTCTGTTGATAATGTGCCTGCTGGAAAACAGAATATCCATCCCCTCCCACCCCACAAAGAGTTAATAAAAAATAGACGAGTGTTTGGTGAAGAGGGGATTTACCTACGGAGTCTATCCGCAGGGCACGCTGGAGGTCGCTGATGGATCGCACTGAGCTGCCACCCAAAATCTCATAAATGTCTTCAGGTATGGGGTCCCCCTGCCAGATGACAAAAAGAATAGGAAAAAGAAGCATTAGAGAGGTGATCTGCAAATACTGACTGTGTCACAGAGAAGGAGTGGGGCAAATCGAAGGAGCATGGAGGAGGCACAACAGAACCAGCGAAACGCAAAGACATGCCCTCCTGAAGGCACAAGACTGAAACCTAGGCAAAAGTGAGAGCCCCCCTCTTGCTACCTCTCACAAAGTGCTCAGGAGACTGAAAAAGCCATAAAATGCCCGGGCTGTGCAGCAGAGCCCCAAATACTGTGCAAGCAGCCAGCAAGGCTTCCTTCTCCGGTGCTGTATGACTTCTCCAGGTGGCCTCTCGTTCCTGCTGCCTGCAGTAAAGGCATTTTAACAGACTTCCCTTACACTATCAGATAAAACCTTCCCAATATTTCCCTCCGTTATGAAACTCCCTCACGGGCTTTGTCAGATAATGTGTGTATGTGCGTGTGCGTGCGCGTGTGTTTTCAAACCACAGCGGCCCAATAATATACAGCATTTGCATACTCTTAAAAAAAAAAACAGGTGGGGGTGGAGAGGAAGATCAACCTTCGCAGCTGAGGCTGCTCCAGCATGAGGCTGCTCCAGCATGGGCCCGCAATGAAACCACAAAAGCTGCAGGGAGGACTTGAAAGGCTGTTTGAGGCGGTGGGCTGAGAAGCTGATTGGGATGAAGAAACATGGGAGTTTGGATGTCATTGCATGCCAGTGCCAAAAAAACTTGCGTAAGCAGGTTTACAGATATCAGACGATGGACCAAATGCAGGGTTTGTGCAGGCAGGTGCAATGCCATCAATCTCTTGGGAATTTTACTCCAGCACCAGGCTTGAATGGGCCCCAGTGACAGCACTTAACAAGACTACAAAGGAGCGGTGTGGGAAAGCAAGCACTGATTAAAATGTACTTCCGAAAGACTAGAAAAAGAGACGGGGGAAAGTACTGTCCAAAGTGTTTGCTTAGCTCCTAGCTCTCTTCTTTCAGGGCTACTCATGCAGAAAAGCTGCTCTTTCAGCCGGGTGCTGGATGCTGTCTGAGCCACAGCCCTACACATGCCCCTGTAACTGAGAGGAGAGCTTGGCTTGTGTGCTTGTGAGACGCAGGGATTTTCATGTGGGTTTTTATGGGTAGTTGGTGGCGTGTGTGTGGTCCTTCTAGAGCATAGCTTTTCATTCCCTCCCTGCCTGCATTCAGTGCAGAACATTTCCCTTCCACTTGGAGTCAAGGAAAACCACCAGGCAGGTGGTTAAACGTTGGCTTTTAAACCTTGAGGGCTTTAACCCAAACCAGCAGCCACTTTTGCATGGCTGCTTGAGCCTGGCACCCTCCTGCATGTGCTTGTCCCTTGGCCACCAGCCCTTTGCCTCTAGTAACAGTGTAATAGGAGTGCTCCCTCCTCAGCCCTGCTAGCCCACTCTCTAATACTATAACTTAAACTAGGATGCAGTGTCTTGAGCTGCAGCCCAAGTCACGGGGCAGAAACCCCCTGGGATAGCTGCAGAGCAGACAACACTAGCATCTTAAACTGCTGCAGCGAGATCCACCAGAGCTCCAGTCAGATCAAGCCTTTCTGCCCTGCTCCGTCCCTGTCACTGTCACATCTCACCACAGATCTGGCTGTCTGCCTACAGCAAAAAGCAGATTTTACATCCCCAGGCGTTACTTCCTCAGTCTCCGAGGAGAGGGAAGCAGCATCAGTGACGAATGCACAGTGAGAGAGAGACTTGTATAATTCAGGGATCACTGAATAGCTGTGAAAAAGATGCCTTCTGACAACTCCTGCTGCATGAGGAAGAGTGGGACCAACAGCCCAGTGCTGGAAAGGCTCTGCAGCGTTTCCCTGCCTTGCACCACACACATTTACTAGAAAAGGGATCATTTGCAATTCCCAGTACTTGTAGCCAGAGCTCAGCGCCGGGTAGTGAATTTGCAGGCTTTTTAATGTTTGCACCTGTTTGCCAAATGCATTTGTGTACAAATGCTGCTGTGCATGGGTGCCCCTGGTCCTTCCTGACACTTAATACGAGTAGGAAATTGAACTTTATTTTAAACTCTGGCACTCACTGGGGGAGAGTGTGGGCAGGTGTTACGAGACTCAAGACTCGGTGACTTTGGAGGCGAGCTGGGAGGTGTCACCTTGCTAACGGAGCAGAGGGAACAGATACGAATCAGGGAGGCCCTCAGGAGCTGTACTGCTGGAGACCGCCTGCAGGAATAAGCTCCTCTCCCTGCTCACAGCAGCAGTTTTAGGTGCCAAATTTTTCTTGTTGCAGATACTACCAGCATGGCTACAGTGTATCACCAGCCCACATGGCTCATAATCCCGGCCTCCTCCCCCGGGTTTGTGAGGCAGCTCTGCTGCCGGTGACAGCCACAAGCCTGTGAAGCTTGTTAGTTCCCTCTTGTACTGCAGAACCCGGTCCAAGGCTGGCCTTAGAGCAGCTCTGCAGACCTGAGCTGCATGGCTTGTCCTTGCTCCCTTTGGGGTCTGTGACTGGGAACAGCCATGCCCCTGGCCCCCCATCCCAGCCCTACACCTGGGAGGCTCTGAGACTGGGGCACCACATGCACCTAGGCTTGGGGCACTTCGCCAGACGGGCCACAGGGGAAGCAGAGGTCCGTCAGCCACCTCCACCTGATCCCATGGTGTCAGAAGATGGAGGAGCACTGCAGGAGGTGGGGTCCTCAACAGACCAGACCAAGCAGCTGGTGCTTTTCCTGCTTAGCAGCTCCTCTGGAGTTATTTGTCTAACATAGGTTAACAATCTCCTTTTTTAACTGTGCGGCAGATCAAAGAAGACTTTTGTCTCAATGGACTCCTGGCTGGCTGTCAAGTGCCCCAAGGCCTGGCCTCATACTCCTGCAAGGCCCTGAATTCCTAGAAAAAAAGTAAGTTTGTTCTTCCCTCCCTCCCTCCCTCCCTCTGCTCCCAGTGCCTGTCTCTCCCCTGAACTGCAGGGGCACTCCCCACTCTGCCAGACCCCTTCGAGGGACGTCCCCTCCCCCTGGCTGCTGGCACTTGCTGGGGAGAGAGCCACCGCACACCTGGGACAAGGCAGCAGAGCACCTGGGCAGGAGCCCTGCCTGCCTGGCAGCTGCAGCTGTGACACCAGGGCCTCTGGGCTTTGCCTCCCTCCTCCCAGATGTCAGCAGCACCATTTGGCTGCTGCAAACTAATGCACAAGCAGCAATGCCCTGCAAACAGGACATTCCCCTGTCCCCGCTCCCCACACACATGATCTCCCAAAATCAGCCTCCTCCCTATAACCCCACCACCCCTTGCCTCTAGAGCTTTCTGCCAACATATGCTTTTGAGCACCAGTGATGCTGAAAAGTCCCCTTCGGATCAGCCGCTGCTGAGGTGGCTGCTGAGGTGGCGCACGCAATATGCTGGGCTGTGCTCTGATCCTCGCTCCGGCTACTCACAGGCAAGGGGTTTAAGAGTCTTGCCCAAAGGTGTGGCTCTCCTGGTAACACAGCAGATACTGAGGAGGAGGGAGCAAAGATTGTGCAACTGGCAGGGAAGGCATACCCTCGGGGCTCAAAGAAACCAGCCAAGGATACTCCCAAGGTGAGGACTCCTCCAGTCCTCCTTTTTGAGGTGGTGTGTCTACACACAAACGTGTGACTGCGCACAGATAGACGCTAGGGTAGCAGCAGCACCAGTCCAGGGCAGGGAAGCACCCAGCTGTCTGCTCCTCTGCACAGGAGAGGAGGACTTTCCCCAGCACCTCCACACTGCAAGGGATCTTGGCAGCTGGGTCTTGAATGATCAGCCAGGCAAAAAAACCCAAACAAACAGCATTTTTTAATTCCCTCTGAAGCTGACGTGAGGACCCTGAGGGGAGACTCCACTGCATTCCCTGGCAGAGACTAAGACTGGCAGCACCTGCCACCAGCCCACTGAACCTCAGAGCTCTTTCTCCCCTGGCACAGGGCTTCTACCCTTCCAGCACCGCTCCCGGCTACAGGGGGACTCCGACGTCTGCCTGCCAGAGGACCACGCTTGCTTCTCCCCACAGCAGGCCCAACCCTCCTCACACAAGCCCCTTCCACCTGGGATGGTGGCTTACGTTTTCCTGCCTTAAAATAACAAAACTTAACGTTTGATCTAGCCCACGTTCCTAAAATACAGCCAGACCTACCCACCCTTTTTTTCGCATTTCAAGAGGGACTCCACTGCACCACCCTGCTCCTCCGCGCTCCCCCTGAGGGAGGAGCTCCCCACCTCCCCTTCGAGGCTGGAGGCATTTCTACCCCTGGGGCTGGCTGTATGCCGGCAGCACTGGAAACAGTACAGGAACCACCGTCGTTCTCTCCTGGTGCTATGCATCAGCTGACGGTGAGAGGGAGGCAGGGACAGCTCACCTGACTCCTTCCACGAGCTCACCCCAGACGTGTCATCCATCCCGGCTGACCCACTACTTTGTCCTTGTCACAGCCCCATGTTAGGATGACTTGAGAAGAGCCCTGGAGCCTTGCAGCAGAAAGATGCAACGGGGAACTGGCCGAGGTTATAAGCAAGCTCCCAGCCGCACCCCATTCCTCGGGAATTCCAGAAAGCCCTGCCAGTGGGGCTTCACCCCAGCACAACCACACGGAGCTCGGCCCATCTCTGTAAATGTTGCAAGGCAACTATTACAGCCCGCGGGGCAAATGCAAATCACTTTAGTATCCTCGCTTCCCAACTGGCAAATACCTTCCCACTGAGGCTCATACTCCCTACTCCCTCCGGCTGGAAGAGCTCCAGGGCCCTCCAGCTCCAGATGGGTGTGATAGAAGAGGGAGAGGGACTCAGGAGGCTCCATCTCCTGGCTCAGGCCTCCGCTGATCCGGGGAGCTGCTGTTCCCAGTGCGCTTTCTCCAGCAGGACTGGGGAGGAGGTGCAAGCCTGGTTCAGAGGATGGCTATGGTTCAGCAGCCTGGTAGGAGTCATGCTGTAATGCACCCGGTGCAGAGGGTGCAACACACTGCCCTCAAAGTAGATGTGGGTACCGGCTGCAGACAGAAGCATCTATGCAAGCAGAAACCTTGGTCCTCTGGTCATAAAATGACAAATTCCTCCCGAGAAACCTAGCGCCAGAATTCCCAAACTCTAACCCTACTAGGCTGTCATAGTGCTGTGCAGTCTTTCAATGTGATTACAGCACAGAATAACAGCCCCCCTGGGATCAGACACTTCCATCTTCACCCTTCCCCAGTGCCAACCATAGCTGATGTTTCACACTGCATGGGAGAAAGATCTGAGCCACCCACAGAGGAAATACCATCCTCTGCCCAAAACAAACACAACCACTGGGCAGCCCACAGCTCTAACTGCTTCCCTTTGCGGCTTAGGCAAGGGCAAAATGAGCCCATAAGGAGGTGATGTGATGCTTTGCATTCAACCCCTTCCCTGCCACCTCACAAGGGGATCCTCCCACCCACCCACCCTGCCCAAAAATGAGGAAGAGAAAGAAACGATGCAAAGGGAAGAAAGTTTTGGTGGAAGGATATTTCCTGCCCTGACAACCCCCAAGCTGCAGATCCAACCCACGGTTTTGCCACCTTAGGTGGAGATGAAGCGTGAAGCAAGTGCTGTGAGTAAATGTTTAGGGGTCTTCTGATCCCCCCAGTCTGCACATGATCAGATGATGAAACATGGCAGCAGAGGTCAAAGTATTTATTTGGGGTGTTGGGACTCCTTTTCCTCAACCGTGGTTTGGGGTGAGGCTTTGACTTCTACATAGGGAAACTGAGGGTTGGGTGTATGTTCATCAGCCAAATCTACCACCTGCCCCCCACCCTGTGCCTAGCTTCCTGCTGGGCAGTGCATGCAGGAGGACTGCGGGACAAGATGCTCGTGTGACCACGCAAGCACAGCAGCAATACTCATCTCCTGCCTCTTCCCATGGCCCCAGCTAGACACACACCTTACCGAGTCACTGTGCCACCCGGTATCAGTGTCTCTAACCACGCTGTCCCCTTCCTCGCCCCACTCAAAGCCCCCTTGCCCTGTCTCCACTGGCCCCTTGGCGATGCCCAGTTGGGTCTCACACAGTGCATTATTCTGGTGGTGGCAACTGGGCCTCGGTGCCTGCCTCACGCATGCTGCCGTGATGCCAAAATACCTGGAGGGGGCAAGAGGCTCAGCCAAGCCGCCGGCGGGCGCCGCACCCCGGGGTGACAGCCGCTGGGCGAAGCTGGCGAAGGGGCAGGAAGCTGTGGGCTCCCCAGCAGCACCCCCAGTAACCAGGGAGCGCTTCAGCCTGGCCTCCCCTGCCCCGCCGCCCGGCGCTGGCTCCAGCCTGGGACACAGGCACGGGTGGGTTTACCGCCACGCAAAGCCCCCCCGCAGGGCCCGTCCTGCGGAGAGGCGCCCGCGCCTGAGGGGCGGGAAACCGGCAACGGTCGCTCCCCTCAGGGCCGGGGGCGGCCGGCCCTGCCTGCCGTGCGCCTGCCCGCGGCCGCGCAGCCCTTCCCTCAGAAAGGGGCAGGAAAGCCGCCGCCCGCCCGGGCTCCTTGCCCCCGCCACGCGTCTCCGCTCTCCCCGCGGCCGCCCCCGGGCTTCACCCCGCCGCACCTGCGGGGCTAGAGGCGCCGCCGCCGCCGCTCTCCCCCTCCCGACTCCGGGGCTCGCAGCTCGGCAGCACCGCCCGCTGCCGGCGAGGGAAACTCACCTCCAGGCGGGCCAGAGGCAGGGAGAGGATGAACGCCAAGACCACGCCGAAATTCATCCCGACTTCAGGCCCCGCCGGCTGCGGGCACATGGACGGCGAGCCCCGGAGGAGCGCTTCCCGCAGACAGCCCCGCACGCAGCTCCGCGGCCGCCCGGCCTCAGGCATCGAGGGCGCCGCGCGTTCCCATCTCCCCTCCGAGCCGGCTGCTGGTGGGAGAGTTGCGGGAGCCCTTGGAAGTGGAGCTGGCGGTGGTGGCGGTGAGGGGAGACAGGAGTCTCGGCGACTCGCCTGCCTCTGTGCTATCTCATAAGCCTGGTGGACAAAAAATGCAGTCCCTCGAAATGATACGCATCCAGAGCCTGCGTCCCCCTCGCTGCAAGGGATGCTTCGGTATTGCCTTCTGCTAGGTGGTCCACATGCTATTTTGCCTCTTGATTTTCTTCCTTCTAAAAAATATATATATGTAAAAGGTTTTACATGTAGGTAGCAACTCAATGTTCTTAGAAAAAGATGCACAAAATAATAAAACAACAAAAAAAAACTTTTTCAAAGTTTGGTACGGAATCCAAAAAATAAAATCTTCTTCCTTAAGGTGTTCTTTTCTTAAAATGCTCCTTTTCTTCCTTACGCCCACTTGCTTTCTAGTGAAAAGTTCCTAGCGTACATTGGATTTCTTCCCCTTACATTAGATTCTGGCTTGGGTGCCTTCGCGTTCGAAGTGTTGGCAGTTTGCTTGGACGTGAGGTTTGCTTTGGGTTTAGAGACAGGTGAGAGCAAATGTTTTCGCGCTGGGTTGCGTGTGTGTGTGTGTGCGTGCGCTGAGCCTTGACAAGCCTCAGAGCAGAGCTGCTGCTGCCTCCTGCGCTCTGTTGCAACAAGAAAGAAAGAAAAAAAAAAAAGCAGGAAAGGTAAAATTGAAGGGGAGGCAAGTGAGCCGATGGGTCTTTATTTTACTCTGCGAGCTGCAAGAGAGACTGAACTGGCACTCAGGGCTGCTCCTTTTATAAAGGAGAGGAGATGGGTGGAGCATAACTTGCCATCCTCCTCTTGGCTGGGTATCAAGGCAAAAAATCTAGTGAGGGAGAAGCAGTTCATTGCTGACAAAATAAAAAGTGTGTTAATTTAAATGATAAATTAATTAAAAATGACTAACGCTGCAATAACCCGTATAATGTGGCTTTAATATCACGTGAGGAATGGGGACAGAAATTCCTTCCTCCTCGGCAAGAGATAAGAGAGGAGTTCCCAGCACCAGCACGGTAGTTTGTTATTTTTGTGGCCCCGGGTTCTTACTGTTGCAGTCTGGAGCCCATTTCTCTAAGCTCCACTCGCCTCCTTCCCTGCCCTGCTACACCACTAGCTCTGGGGAGAGAGACAGCTTTAATATCTTACATCTCTTTGTGTGCAGGGAAAAAAAAAAAAGCCAGAGAAATTTAAACGTTTCTGCAAAACAATCTGGTGTTGCTTGTGGCACCAAGAGGTATTTTGCTGCATGATTATCTGCATGATGTAATAAACATCTGAAGGGAAATAAGCAAGCAGATATTTGGGGGGGGGGGGGGGGATGGGGAGGGAAAGGCTGCTAACAGGTGAGTTCAAGGAAGAGTCATATCCTATTGGAAAAACACCCATATGCACACCCTCTCATCCACTCCTGGTGTGGAGCTGCACTTGCAAAGCACACTTTAGGCACAACCAAGAGGGGTTTCTGCACCATCTTTGTGCAGGCTCGTATCCACTGATACATTCCTGCACCGTCATGCACCGCAGGCACTCGGCAGGCATTCGCTCTGAATCCCAAGCATCTTCCCTGCTTTTTCTATGCTACGCACACACTTCTATTCGAGCCGCACACATGCACAGCTACGTGCAAATTTTGTCTCATTCACACATCCCTGGGCATCCATGTGTTCTCCTTCACTCTCCCCCTCTCTCTTCCTTTCTCACATACAAACACCCACCGGCACACCAGTGGCCTCATCTCACAGCATCACACGTGCCATGCTCCCTTAGACTGGCTAGGTGCCTGCGAGTCTCATGCAGACAACCCTCTCTAAAACACACGGTCTCACACCAGCACTCATGTATGCACTGTCCGGGTACGAGGAGCAGCTACCAGAACTGAGCAGCAGGCAGCCCACCAACGGCCATTCTGTAGCAGGCATCTGACCACAACTTCTAGCTTGGCTAGCTACGCCCCCAAACCTGACTTTTGTCTCATGGATGTAGACATTGGTCAGGAAGCACAGGGACACAAGGAGGACTGGGGGTCTTCCATAGCTTTCTTAAAACAGCGTAGCTCCTCTGCCTCTCCCATCACAGAGACAGGTAACTCAAACACAAAATGAAAGGTCCTGGGGCAGGGCAGTGTGTCAAGATGCTCTTTGGTCACAAGGGATCACTGCACTTCACCCTCACCCAGAAGAAGAGGGGGCATATTTCCTCACAGGGGGAAAGTTCGTCAAAGCCATGCCAGCTCCAAAGCCCAGGCCATCTGAGGTACATGAGTGCAGACATAAGGAGTGTCCTGGGAGTCCCTCAGATAGAGTCTGAAGTGACTTGGTCCTAATTTTGGAGCTCAAGTGGGAGGAAGTGGAAATGCAATGCATACCTTTGCTTGTTTCCACTGCCAGACACCTTAACAGGACTTTATCTTACATGCTCCAGCCATGTTAACGCTGTCCTACCCCAAATTCCTCAGGATGCTCTTAGAATTCCCCTAATTCTCCATCCTGTCCTACCAGTAGCATACCAGCCATTTCACATGATGACAGTTTGGGTCTGACCCCCCAGCAGGGTGGAGCTGCTATCCTAATGTCTACCTGGGCACTAAAACACCTTCTGAAATGCGTAGGAGGCTCCAAAAAAAGGATTTAAGAGGGCCTGGGTCCATTTCACCTCACTCCAGATGGCACTGGGCGAAGGAATGCCATAGCCCTGGGCTCCCTGGTCGTCAGCAGGGGGAATGCTGAGGATTTCGGATGGGCAAACCAGCTTCTGGAAGTCCTTCTATCTGTGTAGAGGGAGCTGAGGGCAGCTAGGTCCTGAACGTCCATGACCCCATCATGTGTTTAAAGTTTCTTAAGGGGTAAATGGAAGTTCAGGTGCTCTTTGAGGATCTCTACCCTCAAGTAACCTGATGTGGCTCCAACACCTTCAAGCCACCTTGTTCAAGCTGTGTAGGGGGTCCCCAGGCTGTAGTGACTGCCTGGCCAGGACAGAACAGCCTGCTCGTGGGAGGGTTGATCAAACTCCTCAGCAGGGAGAGATATCGTTGCTGGGGAGGAGAAGGACTCAGCAGTAAGCCAGCACGGACTGCTGCAAATTTCTTGCTTGGTAACAAGAGCTGCTGAAGGGCCTGGTTTTGAGGGGGGGCTATGTGTGGTGCTTTTTTTCTAAAAAAAAAAAAAAAAAAAAAAGCCAACATATCCGGCTACATTACATGTGAGCTGGAATAGAAATAGAGTTATTTATTTTCATGTGAATGATGCCGGACAGTTTTTAGAAGCTCAACATCAGAAACAAAAAGCTAATCCCTGTTGAACCTCCAGACAGCAAGGAAGAGGATGTTTGGAATTTGCTAATCATCTACCTATGACCCTGCCTGGAAACAGAGCAAAATGATATTCAAGCTGCTCAGGCTTCAGTTGCTTTTCCTTACTCTTCCTGCTTTTAAGACGGGGACAGATTTTTCTCTAGTGAGGTCTTTAGACTCGTAAAGCCTGGGCCATTTTCGTTGGCGTTGAGTTCAATAGGGGCATGTGCACTTAAAACTGCTGTGCCTTGAGCCAGGTGGGTGCTCCTTTGATTCTTTTGCTTTTGTGAAATTAGCTTTTCATTTATCCCATGAACACCTAAATCTCATGAGGATGACTCTATTTTCCCCTCACCTGGCCTGTGGGGTGGGTGTGAAGGCCTTTAGGGCTATCAGTGTCCCAGATGTCACAGGACAAGAGTTAGAAACCGCCATTGCATATGGTGGAAAGATACTTTGGGGCTACATGAAGCGGTTGAACCATAAAAATGTCGCATTAGAGCATCACAACTTGACAAGGTCCAGTTGCAACTTTGCTAGCTGGCAGTGGCCCCACAGACAAACCACAATAAAAACAGAGATTTCATAAGAACCTATAGCACTTCATCACCACTACAGCTAACCTACAAACAGCTGAACTCATCTCCTCAATTGTTTTCTTATTACTAGGGAGGAGGGCAACACGTGTCTGAGGACAATAAGCAGTTCCTTGCTGCAAGGCAGTTCTCCCTTCATCTCATGTCTGTGGAAAAAATTATCTACTAGCCACCATGCATAGAGGCACGATGTGAGGGGTGATAGTTTCTTTTTATTTTTCTGTTTTTACTTTTTTTTAGAGGGGGGAGAGAATTGTGAAACAACAGGAAGAAAAACAGGGCTTACAATGGAAAGCAAGACTCAATCTGAACAGCTGAGATGTCTCAGCCTCTCCATGATGAGTCCTACTTTGAAAAACAATCAATGGAAAGATATTAGGAGGTGTTGACAGCCAACGTGTAGTCAGCCAGCCCACTCAAGGTATCTAACTTAGGTGTTGCTCCTGCTTCTGTCTCTAAGTTCAGGAAAATGATGAGCAATCCCTACGCCTACTCTGTGGGGCTGCCACAGCCGTCAATGGAGGGGAGCAGCTGTGACACTGAAATGAAGCACCTAGAGTAAATTTTATGGCTAGTTTACACCAGGAGGCCTGTTCTGTGGGCGCATTGGTTTTATGCCATATCACCTGGTTGTATGAGGTTTATCCTGACCCAAGCAGTCAGAACAGAGTCATCGTATGTAGCTTACGCTGCAGTTTACTCCGTTTGTCCCAGAGGCTGCCGCCGTGGAAGCTGCCCTGACTTCCTGAGTTCAGTCTAAAGGAGGAAAAAAAGGAGGAAAAGAGAAGAGAGACAAAAGGAAGGAAACAGACAAGCAGGGAGCCTGGTGTTTATATGTGGTGCTGGAGAAAGGCAGAGCCTCAGGGAGCCCAGGGCTTGCATAATTCACCTTCTTCCCCCTGGCACTGGCAGGGAAAATGCTTTCCAAGGATGAGTAAAGCCCTCACAGAGCAACTGGCTCCAGGGGAAAGGGAAGGTGTCACCTGGCAAGCAGGAACTCGATGGCACCTGCTAGGCTTCCTCCAGGAGCCCACCCCCTCTGCCTGTCTCTCCCTGGAGGAGGGATAAGACTCCCCCAGTGCCTCACCACCTCCTTCATCTCACCCATTCCTGGCAGAAGCCTGGCAAAGAGGAGAGGATAGGTAAGAGGGACAAGTGCACAGACACACGCAGTGGGCAGAGCACAGCCACTGCCAACAGCAGAGGGAGAGGGCTCATGCCAGCCGCAGCTTGCTGCCCTGTGCTTTGGGGTGAAGGAGAAGGCAAAGGCATTTCACACCTCTCTGGATGTGCCACTCAAGTAGCATTCAAAGACAGAACACAAAGCCGGGGGGACTGGTTTCCCAGCGCTTTCCCATGTGCATACACGTTCCTGCACCAGGTGGGGAGGAGGGGATGCAGCCTTCCCTGCTCACGCTACCATATATTTCTCCCCCACCCCAACCCCCAAGTTTAGGGTAGAAGGGAACAATTTCCTTACTCTGGCAACCGTCCATTATGTCTATGGATCTGCTCCCCACCCCATTCCCCCTCTCTTTCCTGTTTTGATGAAAGGAAAAAATGTTCTGCTTTCCTTCTTTATTTTTCCAGACTGGTGAATAGCACTCGAAAGGAATTTCTCTCCCTCCCCCCTTCCCCTCTACCAGTATAATAAATATATATGTGTGTGTGTGTGTGTGAATACGCCACACATCACAGGTCATCTGTTGTTTTTCAAGAGGCATATACTATTTCTATTTCCAAATTGATTAGGTGGGCAATGGTCCCCCTTTCCACTGACACCACCCCAAACACCACTTCCCCTTGCCCTCAGCCTCTGCCACTCACCATCTCCCCATCCTTTGCCCCTGGGTCCGCAGCAAGCGGCGGTGGCAGTGGCAGCAGTGAGAAGGAAGCTTGCTGAGCTGAAGTAAAAATAGCCCCAGCAGTTACTCAGCTTAGAACGTAACATGACTCATGATGTGAAATGAAGATGAGGGTCGAAAACCAAAAGCAAGTGGCTCTCCCTCCCCCTGCACCTGCTATTGCTGTTCATGTTGCAGAGCAAAACTCACTCTAAATACTGCTCACCACGGGTCAGGGCACCAGCCAAGGCGGAAAGCCCTGTGTGCATTACCCGTGAGAGCTGGTCCTCCCTCCCATGCCCATTCGGTTTGCACCGACACCAGTGGCAAGTGGATTTGGTGATGCTGAGCCCAACCCTCAGCTCATTTACCTCCTGTAAGCTGCAGACCCTGAGCAAAACGGGCATCTCATTGACACAGCAGGACGAAACACCCTGTGGCAGCCCTGTGCCGTCACAGCCAGCAGCTGGTTCACAACAGCACAAATGCAGCTGGGCACTGCTGCGGTCTAAGCCTGTGATGGGGGAGACAAGTGGGTCCATGCCCACAGCCCACCCTGCGTCCCACGTCCGTCCTGGGGCAGGGTGACCCCTGCCCACTGTGGAGGACACTCTGCTCCCTGGGATGCGTGGGAGAGCAGCACCCCTGGCATGGCAGGAGGCAGGCTGTTGCTATCTGGTGGCCTGTGTAATAAAGGAGGGAGTTTAAAAATAGACTTTGAGCTGCAATGCCGGAAAGGCAGCGAGATGTATAGAGCGGGTGTGTATTTATCCTACACACCCTGTGTCTGACACCCTGCTGGCATGGGGACCTGCCCCAAAGCAAAGGCACCGCGCACAGGTTATGGGTGCTTGCTGAGGGACCCTCGTGCCAGTCCTTACCACCACCTTGACTGTGGATGTGGTGGGTGCACAGGGTTGAGGGGACCCCAGAGCTCTGCCTCTCAGGTACCAGAGCTGCTCAGAGATGCTTACACACCACCCCATGCCATGGCCACTTGGAGCAGTGGGACATGCACCTCTTGCCCATGCCAGACCAATCCAATCTGCGACTGCTCCGCAGCCGTATACCCAGACAAAGTGGCATCTCTCAGGACAAAGCCTTTCAATAGATCCCCTGCCCTCTGCCCTCTCCCGAACAATAAGAAATCAAGGAATATTGTCCAAGCTGAATAAAACGATCTAAATTTAGAGTGTCTGATGTGTTCTTGGTTTCCTGCCATGACTCCCCTCCTCCTCCCCGGCCTCCCTTTTCATTGCTCGCTAGCCTTGTGCACAGAAAGGTTTCTGATGGGGTGAGATCACCACCAAGACCCTGTCTCCCCAGTGATGAGGCAGTGGGGAATTCCAAGTTTGACTTTAGTCTCTGTTTTCGTAGGGCAGGGAGGAGGAGAGCACGCTGCTTTTTAAGCCTAACCAGCTTAGATGTGCAGAGAGGAGAGGGAAACCTAAGGTCAAGAGAGAGGGAACTCTCTCTCCCACTTCAGTCCTCTCATGTCCTGGCTTTTACATGGCCCAGACCCTCTGTCCATATGTTTCCACCTGCTCGTGGCATCCTTGCCTCCAGCCCTTGGAGCAGTGCTGCCCCTGTGCTGTTCCAGTCCAGAAGCCCTGACTTCTAGGACCCTCACTGTCCTCCCACTTCCCCTGAGCAGGTTTGGCAAGAAGCAAGCAGCTATGAAAGAGCAAATAGAGGCAGAAAAAAGCCCAACCCAACCAAAAAAAAAGCCAAGAGGGGAGGGAGAGGAGGAGTGTTATCCAGCAATGTACTCCTGATGTTTAAAAAAGGGATTCCCCTGGGTTTGTGCCTGATAAGGCTGGGTGTCAGGGGAATCTATTCATTTCTTTTCCTCTTTAAACAAAAAGGCCTTCCCATAACCACAGTGAGGAGGGAGCCAACACCTCTTGACAAACAGACTTGTCTTAAGTGCACATGTGGGAAGCCTTTCTGTCCTGCTCCTGGAGAGGAAAAAAAGCCTAGACTGTGAGTATCGACCACACTGTTCAGCATCAGTGGAAAGGGGAACATGGTCCAGCAGTATTTTCTGCACAAGGATGGACACCAGGAGCTAACTGAAGCTTGCCAGCATGTCTGTGGGGTGTCTGAAGATGAAGAGGTCCTTTCTGATAGTGGGATCCAGGCAGACGGGCTGGGGGACTGCCTTGAAAGCAAGGAAAACTCCTCCTTCCCTCCTTTGGCTTTGAACAGTGTCTCCCAAGAGCCTCCTCCAACCCTTCCCAGCTTGGTGGCTGAGTCGGCGAGCAGGTGGAGCAGGGCTTTGAGGCCAGCCAGGCTCTCCCACGCTTTGCTCTCTTTCCTTGGCTGTGTAATCTGGCAGGGGAGGGGGATTATTAATCTTTTTTTTTTTATTATTATTATTAATTTCCCTTTTGCCAAGAGTTTGGGAGCAGGCTCTTTGGAATGACGCTCACCTGTGCCAAGGACAGCACACCAAGCATGCCAGAGCCATTGGTGGGACAGGAGTGGGGAATGAGCATCACTAGGTGCTCCCAGGGAGGGGGAGAGCCACCACATCCCTGGCTGACATCATGTGAGCAGGTGGAGAAACGAAGCAGGGCTGGACCTGCTGGGGCAGAGAGGAATTGCCCCCCTTCCCTCCCTTTCAGCCAGAGTGAACGGCACGGGGGGATCAAGAAGCAAAAGGGAGAGCCAGGAGCCATTTGTTGGTGGAGAGAGAGCTTAATGCCTGTTCCCAGCTCACAGGGATTGGCAGTGCTGGAGGCTGGGGAATGGAAAAGTTCAGGTCTCCTGTTCCACATGCAGCTGCTGCCAGAACACATCAGGCTAATGGATGCAGCAGGGTGGGAAGGGAAAAACCAGCATCAAGGCCACTGGAGATGAGGCCGCCTACCATAGTCTGACTTGTCACCAGCATGAGTGAGCAGCAAGAACAGGGCTGCTGCACAAAAAACGACAAGCCAGGAGTGACCTCAGCCCAGGTGGTGGCCCTGCTGATCTGGGTACCAGTCCTTCAGTACCTGAGCAGAGACAGAGATGGCACTAGAGATGAAGTGACCTACAAAGTGGGTCTAGAGTCCATTTAGGAAAACCAGTCAGTAAGCCAGGACAGCTGGAGACAGGACCAGGCACGGCTACACCTACAGCACAGCCTGGGTTAAATGGAGCTCCTGGCCATAAGAATGTCTGGGGTGCAAGTCCCAGGTGAGGCTAGCCAGGACAGATAAGGCCCAGTAATGCACTCACGGTCCTGACAACTGTCAAGGTATGTTCTCACACCTTCTGGAGGTCTGGGCTCAATGGATGGCTCCTTGTGAAATGCCTTGGCTGCTTTTGGTTGGGTGACACACAGCCAGGGCAGGGACATGGAGTTGGGTCAGGATGGTGGCACAGAACGAGGGCAGGGTCAGTGCGGGGACAGGGGACTTCAAGCCAGGTTGGGATCATAACTTGGAAGCAGAGCAGGGACATTAATCTGCTTCAGAGACACAGAGATGGAAAAGGTGTCCCACAGACAGGCAGACATGGGGAGGGGTGCCAAGCCCCGACTGCAGAGAGGGCAGGTAGTGGTGGGTGGCATGGAATGCCAGTGGTGAGCTGAGCAGGGACAGAAAAAGGGATGCAGTAGTGCCCTAGGGTCTCTGGGGAAGCAGTGAGGTTCAAGGTCCGTGGCCTTCACTCGAGGAGCAGGTATGGGATCGGGTCCCACACAGCCCAAGGACAAGGCTCCATTATGTGCAGCTCAGGACTAGAGATACCTCAGCTCATGGCCAGCAAGCAGCAGGAACGGGGCTGCCCCACACAGGGGACCAGCTTAGGGCCAAGAACAAACCCAACGCAGCCCCACAGGCAATAAGCACCACCAAGGTAACAATGGGGACAGATTCCAGTCACAGCCCCAGAGAAGGCAAGGTCCGGTCAGGAGTAGCAGGAGACAGGGCTAGAGACAAGGCTACGGCATAGGTCCAAGGTGCATCCTGGAGATAAAGCTACCACCAGCAAAGGTCTGGAGTCCATCTGGGACAACCAGTCAGGAAACCAGGACTGCTGAGGACAAGGCCAGGCACAGATACACCTACAACATAGCTCAGGGCAGAAGTAGGTACCTGGATGTGAGATCAAATGGAGCTCCTGGGCAGAGGGGGGGTGGTCCCAGGTAAGCTTGGTTGGGGCCATTGAGCCCCACCAATGTGCTCGGGGCACTGCCAAGCATTAACCATCCCCATGGCAGGACATTCCCAGCTCTTCAGGGCATGAGGCCCGTAAATCTGTCCTGGGTGAAGCTCACCATCCAGGCAGGGTGTTGATTACCTAAACCAGCCAGAGGGAAAAGAGGCTCAAAAGCCAAGACATACCTGAGCAACACGTAGTCAAGCTGAACTATCCGTGCCTGGCCTCAACCCTCTTTCACTTGCTCTCCCTTTCCCTCTGGAATGACAATGCAAGATACTGCCTCCATCTCTGAAATCTATGCCAAGAAACTTTTATTTTTAAATTCACAAACAATGACCTAGCAGCTGCTCCAAGGCTTTTTTTTCCTTGCTAACAGAGTGGAAATTATATATATATTTAATTAGCTCATCTAAGCTAAATTTCCCTTCCCACCATTCTTCGTTAAAGACAGATGTAAAATGACCCCAGACTCCAATCTCTATTGAAGGGGGTGTGACCCCTAACAGATCTGTGTGATCTAACAGAAGTTTCCAGAAAGCCAGTTTCTCCCATCCTGCCTCTTTGCTTTGTCCAATTGTTGGTAGAGTGAGCCAAGAGTTTGAAATGCCATTATAGCTGCCTCTCCATTATCTTGGGCAGAGGGAGGGTTGAGATACCTCAGAGAATGGAAAAATCCCGATAAAGGAGGGGAGTGTGGTACAGATATACCCTCACATCTCACAGGCCCTTGGACCCAGGTGGGATCCAAGGATGCCTTCTTGTTGCTAAAAAAAGACCCTTTTTTTTTTTTTTTAAGTATCAGTCATCTCCAGTTCTTGCTGGACTTGAAGTCAAGCCCAGCCTGCAGGTCTTTACATTCTGCACCCAAAGACTAGCCTTTCCCCATGCATTGGCCATGTGCCATTCTGGGGAAACTCTCCTGCCCTCACGCTGGGTGAATGGGGCCGGGGAGGTCCCCACAGCCTTGCGCTGCACACACGGGGCTGCCTGCACCACTCACACATGCACTGTGAGCAGTGCTGCCAGCGCCGGCAGAGGACCATCGTCACTGCATCAGGGTTGTTTAACACAGTGCATGCATCCATCAGCCTGAGGCATGGCAAGGGGAGACAGTCTCCTGTTCACACCTCTAATGAGAATTTGATCAAAACACGCAAAAGTTGTTTTCTTCATGTTCCCTCTGGAGGGATTCCTTGAAGGCATTACTTTTCTTCTCCTGTCCCCTTTTTTGAGGAAAGGTGCTGGGCTGACTGCCCTGGTCCCTATGGTCCAGAAGTGATAAAGGAGCACACATCCCCTTTTTTAATCCCCCTGCCAACCTGCCAAGGTATTTGTGGGGGCAGTGGGAAGCAGAGTTCATTGCACACACCTCCTGTACAGCCACGACTCCCCAGTTTGAGAAGGGGCATGTGCTCCAAGGTGCAACAAGACCTCATCCTTTCCACTGAAGCAGCCAACCAGGGACACATGAAACATGGATTTTGGTACCTTTGCCACGTCTCGGTCTTTTTGCCGTTCTTCTCATTCTCTCCCTCTACCCCGATTATTTATGGCCTGTATCTAAATTTGTCTTAACTAAGCAGAAAATAATAGCATTCTGGATGCTTCTGGCATGCTTGTCTGCCACAGCATCTTGGACTTGACTCCAAGCCATCGGTCTTACTTTGAGAGGTGTCCTACAGGATTTTGGGATCAGCAGTCACTGGATGCATATGCTGTGAGTTCAGCACCTCCGGATGTCCCAGCTTCCCAAGTCAATCTGCTTGGCATAGGTCCAGGCTGGTTGTTTCGGACCTAGCCATGGCTGGTAGGTCTGGGCTTCTCTGCATTGCTGCGGCCCCATGCTGGGTATGCCTCAAAGTTTGGGAGTTGTTTGGTTACTGCCTTAATCTCTTCCAGTGTCTGAGCCACAATAGAAGGTCAAGTGAGACGTAAAGGTCGGCTCCTACCGCTGCTCTGGAGTGACTGCGAATAGGTCAGACTTATCTCAAGAAAACACAGCTCCAGGAATGGCACAGCCCCTCTTGTCAACCTGTCTGGCCTCTCTTTCTCCTTCCCCACTGCTCATTCCCAATGGGAGCCTCCGTGGGGCTGCTGGGGTCACAGGAATCTCAGCAATGCCCCTTGCACAAAGCCCTCTCTGGTGACAATAGCTCCTTCCTTCCTTCCCCAGTTCCTCCTTCCACCTCTGCAGCTCTCACACATTCCCAGAGCTGCTCCTAGGGCCTTCCAGAAGGTCCTGAGCAAAACCCTGCTCCTGCCCTCCTCCTCCAGTCTGGCTGGCCCCTGTCATAGAGGGCAGCCAAGAGGGTGCTTTGGGGGAGGAGGGGTGTCCCCACAGTGTGGCTCTGCTTGCGAACAGAACAGACATATTTACATCTCTGTCTGTGACTGAGGGTGTGGTTTCAAAATTGGCGCGGGTTTCTTGGAAAAAAGCTTCTGGAGAAAGCAGCTTTACTCTCCCTCCAGCTGTGCAGCCCCTCTTTTTTTTTTTCCTGGTTTATTCATTTTCTTGGGATCATTCTCAGCCAGATCAGCTCCAACGTGCTACCCTGCCACCTGCTCGCTCATGCTGACGTAGGAAGCTGGAGAAGGCATGCCCAGGATGGAGGCACCAGCCCTTTTGCTGGTAGCAGAAGCTTAGACCAGCAGAAACCAATCCTGAAACTACCTGCTCCCAATCCCTCTCTCTTCATGCTGGGGAGTATCCCTATGGCTATGTGGGATGTATGTATCTATGGGTCTACCTCCACGCTAGGGATGCTCCATACAACTCCAAGAGACCACATAAGTGTGTGCAGGGAGTCTTTTGCTGTATAATTTCTTGCATGGGAATGGATGCTGTGCAAATGGCCTGGATGTTCTCTATGGATTCACACGTGCCCCCATGTCCACGCCTGTGGGATCATCTGTGTTTCTTATGTGTGGCAGCTGTGGCCATGCACCATGGCACAGCTTTGCCTTTTCCTTGCCGACATGGAATTTGATGACTCTGGAGCTGGGAGCCAAACCCACACGAGGTGCCCTGTTCTGGGCCTTGGCTGAGGGAAGTGAGGCTGGAAGAAGCAGCAGGGCTGCTGTAACCCACTGTCTTCTCCCCTTCCTCAGCCTGTTTCCTGACACAGCTCCTATATAGGACAAGTTTCTGTTGCAATCAACTGTTAAGTTAATGAAACCCTGAATTAACCCCCCTTTTCTACCCCTGCTCCAGGGAAACTGTCCCAGTGGACAAAGTAAATCCCTGGTATCTGTTCTCTGCTCCAAGGGAGGCACATTCCCAAGGACACGTGTGGGAACTTGGGCTGGAGTGGCCTGCTGGGAGAGGGCTGGTTGGTACAGACCTTTGAACCCCTCTGCACGTGTGTGCGCAGGGACACTCACCACTTCACCAAGGGTGGTAGGAAGAGGGGGAGGGAGAGGTGGGATTGTGTAATTGGGATTTCTCTTACCCAACAGACAGCAGCCCCCCAGAGCACCAGCAGATAACGGGGCAGTGGCTGGTAAAGGCATTAGAGCTTTCAGGCATTGCCTGGCAAAGTGTTTGCTGGCCCCTGACAGGCAGATTCGCTGGTGGTCTGGAGGATGACCTGGCTCTGTGGCTTGGAGTAAATCACTGGATTTGGAGAGAGGCTGCTCCCTTCTTTCAGGAGCTTTTCTACCCAGGAACAGAGCTAGTGCAGGGCCACTCTGACTGCTGACTTAGCCAGAGGTGGTGAACACCTTTTAAAACCTGCTGATGCTGGACTAATCAGTGTATTTTTCTAATGTGGTGCCTTTCCTCATTCGAGGTTTTCCCTGAGATTCCTGCCTGACTCTACATGTTTCCAGAGACGTTTTTTGCCTTTAGCACTGATGGAAATTACCAATCTAAAGGCTTCAGTATATTAATACTGTGAATTTGTTTTCCTGCCTCTTCTTCTGGATTGAAGCGTTTCAGCTTAGCTCATGGTGGGGCTAGAATAGTCTTTCCCTCTGCCTTTTATGTTCAGGCTGGCACATTAAAGGAGCAGGCTTCCCCTCATTTGCACCTTTACTGCATCCCAAATCTGGAGTGGCACTGGCCACCTCCTGCTGAGGGCCCTGGGCTCGTCAGGAGCCAGCAGCAGCGGGGTGTTCTCTGGTCCTGCTCTAGCTCTGGGCAGGGATGCAGCAACGGGCTCTGAATCATGAAGACCTGTGATTTTTGCTGAGAGGTGGTGATGGGTAAAAATGCCAAACTCAGACTGATGTTTCTGTAAAAATGTGGGCAAGCTGGAAGGGACGGGGGGGAGGGAGCATGAGTTATACAGAACAGATCCTTTAGTTCTGTCTGGCACTAGCAATAATAGCAACAATAGTAATATTCATCATCATCATAGCATTCAGATATCAATTTCCATCTTGCAATTTCTGTGTGTGCACTGACTCGTTTATTTTCCCTCACAAGACAGGGAGGAATTGTTAGTCCATGGCAGATGTAGGGAAGCAGACATCCCAAGCTCTGTGGAGAGGGCCAGTAGTGAGCTTTAGTCAATAATTTGCCTTCTGGTCCCACGTCCACAAGACTCTGCATGTTAAGTGTCTACTAAAAGATTACTACCCTGACATGGTAACCCAGGCACAAAGGACTCGGTGAATCAAAGCAACCATCTCTGAAACCATTTGAGATTATTTTTCCCCTAGCAAAGCTGTTATGGTGTGTGGGCACATGGGAAGTTATTTACCACCACTGTAAGCTCCTCAAGTCATGTTATGGGCTTTAATTTTCAGTGCTGAGGCTCTGGCACCTCACAGTGGGACTAAATCGGCTAAGAAGCATATCTAACCATGGAGCCATCCATTTGACGCATAAGCCACCGAGTGCAATGAAAGGCAGGCTCGTGGCTGCAGCCTTTTTCCCAGGCCAGCCTCCCCCGCTCCCAGCTGTGCTGGGCAGGACCCTCTCCACAGTGATGGGACCATTGCATCTGCAGTTCCGTGTCATCGCTGGCCATGCCTACCCAGATTCAATAGCAGCCATTGTCCTGGGGAAAGGTCACCCAAGCCAGGCATGCAGGCAGCAGCGAGCGTGGAGGCTGCTGCTGGAACAACTGAGCACGGGGAAGGGAAGTGGGGGCAGAGGGCAGAGGGGGCCGAGGGGATGGAAGGGGTGAGGATGTCAAAGGAGGTCTGGGTTGCCTCCTGCTCGTGGGAGGTTTTGGGGCGGTACGTAGTGAGGAATCAGCCGATTTCCACAGGGTTAAGCTTGCATTTGTGTGGGCAGCACCTGGACCCTTGTGGGGAAACATCTAACACCAGAAAGCTCAAGGCTTTCCTAGGCAATCTGCTTTTCCCATAACTGGCTGCACTTTTCTTCCCGTCTTGAACACAGTGGTTGCAGGGCTTTAATGGCTTTAGCACCGCACCTACAGCCGACATCACCTAGTCTCCTCTTACACGTCTCAGTCCCCAGACAAGTGCTGTGATTTAGTATGTCTGATCTTGTGCTGTGCGACATGATGAAAGAATGTCCCTTGCACAGGATCCCACTGCCTTTGTCATCCCAACGAGGTGCTGCATTTGCAGTGCTGGGGATTTTTATATCTGTTCAGCAAGTCCTTCATTACCCAGCCTGTTAGCTTTGGGTCATTTTGTGCTTCTTACTGAAGCTTCACAAAGAAGTGGGGTTGGAGCCATTCTGGCAGTCATTTCCTTTCCCCTCATCCCCTCTCTCTGGAAAACACACTGGAATTTCAGTAACAAATATTTCTCCAATTTCACGATCAGATGTCTGGGTCGTGAGTCCCACCCTGGTTTTTGTAGCACAGATTCTACCAGCCCAGGGTGGGCGTCTGCCTCCACCAGTTCCTGACTGCAAGGATATCCATGAAACCACTCACAAAGTCAAAGCAATTGCCAGCATTTTTTCCTAATCTGTTCATAGTTCTGTAGGGCTCTAGTCAATGCTCTGGAAGCATATGCCATTGGGTGATCATCTTGCATTTGAACAGCTGCTAATCTCTGCAAATTTGCGTTCACCAGGGGGTTTAGTCTTCTTGTTAATCTCAGGGCATTTGGTTTTGGGGTTTCTATAACGAGTATTTTTTAATTTTCAAAAGCAGTTCTCATTATGAGAGGCATCACCCTGGGATAATCATTCTCCAGGGAGAATAGAATGGAGGTAAATTAGAGATGCATTTAATTTTAATTCATTTAACATGCCCAGGATGAGCTGGAGGGTGGGCAGGGCAGCAGGGGAGAAAGAAAAGTGAGAGCAGTTTGCCCCCAGGTACCTGTTGAGAGAGGCCTGGCTCATTACAGTATGAGACATCCTCAGTTAGGAAAGATCACAGACCTGGGTTTTGCCCCAGACCCTGTGGAACCTCGCTGTGCCCCTGGATATGTCTGTAAATCTCCAGGAGGTTCCTGTGTTTTGGGATCCTTCTTCCAAAACTATTGCCTCCCAACCTTCTCCCTGTCCTTCTTCTGCAAGCCAGGGGACTGAGGAGGGGAAGGCAGAGCTACTTTTCCAAACTGCCTGCGACAGGAGCTCCATCAAAGCATGCTGCCAACGGAAGACCCTGGGAGAGCGAAGTGTGCAGTGCTGCTCGCACCAAGCTGGTAAAGCCTCCAGAGCCCAACTTCCCCTGGCTGAACCTGCTTGAACCTGCCTTTGCATTCTGCCAGGCTTCTTTATGTTGGCACCAGCTCCTCTTCAACGAAAAAATAAGGGGACTTTCCCAGGCATCCTACTTTAGTGGTACCAAAATGAGACAGCTCCGAGAACGGACTGTTCTCAGCTCTGAATATCCCTCTGCCTTCACTGGGCTTGACTCTGAAGGGAGCTTTGGTGGCTGTAGTTATTTGGGTCAAAGTTCTTCTGTTTGGCCATTTTCTTATTTGGACTCCAGTCGTGATTTCTGGTCAATTGTATTCCAAATCAGCCTGTCAGCCGTAGGCATTTCTAAACTCTCAAGACCTTCAGAGATGTGCTTCTGTGAGAAACCTCAGTTACCAAAAGAAAGGTCCCTGTAACCCCCAACATGAGAAAAGAGAGTGGCAATATTTGCACTTTCTTTGACTTTGGCTCTACAAAGATTTTGTCCCCCATGCCTGTGCTGAACCGACCCTTTTGTTTCGATTGCCTTATGACCACTTCTTCAGAGGTTTGTCTGTGCTACCTAAAATTCCCAAAGCTCTATCAGAAAAGGACAAAAATTAAGCAAAATTAGGTATTTTCTTTAATATATCCATAATCCCGGGATCCTGTTGCCAAAATGGAGTTGTTCAGAGCCATCTGAGATGTCTTAGGGTATCTGAGACACATGAAGGGGGCTGGCAGATATGCCATGGGACTTACTGGAGACCAACACTCATCTGGAGTAGCAGCTGGAAGCCAGGCAGGATACGCTACTGCATCTAAAATGAAACTGGATACCAACATTTGGGCAACTGCATCAAACCGCAGCTGAGTGAGCTGCAAATGCATCCCCAGCTTAACAGAAACAACCTCAGGATGAATAAAAATCCAAGAGCTGAATAAATGTGGCACTACCAAGCCTTGCAAATCTGGTTCTTGCACTAACACTGAATCAAACTGCTTGTCAGTTCTGCAACAAAATAATTTCAGCCCCACTCAGGCTGGCCATCTGTTCACTCTTTGGATTCACATGATTTTGTGCCGTAGCTCTGTAACCTGATGATCAATAGCTTCGCCATTTCTGGCAGCTGGTGTGCTGCATAAAATCTTTCCCAAGTGCTCTTCTTACATGGGTGAGTGGAAGGAGCCTTGAGATTTCACCATGATGTTGACCAGCAGTTTCTTCCTGCTGTCTCCGGAATGGAGCACAGGCCTCCACCTTTTCTGCCTCCCCTGCATGTGGTGGCACAGACTGTTTCATTTCTCCTGCCTTCCCTTGAGGACCTCACTGCTACAGGGGCATCCAACCACCTGTGGCTACCTCTTCCCATCCTCAGCCAGCGAGCTCAGCCTGCTCTGCCAGAGATCTAATTGACTTTGGTCACTGTGCAAGCATTCTGCGACCTACTGCACGGCTGATAAGAGACTCAGTTTTATTTCTCGGCCTCAGTTACATGACACTGATCAAGGTTGCCGTGAGTTATATCACTGTCACGTGGCTGGGGCCACCATGCGCTGCCTCTGCCGGTGACCCAGCTGAGTGTGTGCCGGGACTGGCATGAAACCATGGTACCCCCAGCACAAAGCAAATGGCTCTTTATTCCCTAGGGGATCTCTGGCGTGTTTGATGAGGGGTGCAAAACCCAAAAGCACTGTGGTGGGAGCTCAGGTGAGGGCAGAGGTGCAGGTGTAGCAGGGAGCATGTGCTGAAGGGTGCCTGGAGAGCTGCAGGGCAGAAATGCTGTGGCTGGGAGCCCCCATAGCATCCCCAGGCAGCTGGGGGTAGGGGAGGAGAGGCCCCCTGAGGAACAACAGAGCATTGAGCTGCCCTATCTCTCCTGCCCGAGGGAAGCGGAAAGGTGATAAGAGCCCTCTCAGATGAGGAATTCCTTCTCACTTTCCCCTTTGTGTTTGCCTTTCATCAGAGATAACAGGACTCTCGGGCAGCAAACTGGGATGTGGAGCTGCCAGCACACAAGGGACAGCCACAGCCGCTCCTGCATCCATCCCCCTGGGCATGTGCCCATGCCTGCCACCCTCTCTGGTGGAGTCCCATAGGAGCATCCTGGCCATGGCCCCCTTTCCTTCTCCACTATCTGACTCATGTCCTCAGGTCCCCTTGCACGATTACCATCAGGAGCTGTAACCTGAGGAGCAATTCGGAAAAGGGGAGTGAGATTATGGACAGTAAAACCAAGGCTGATAAAGGTGGCAGAATATTTGAGCAGCATTTCACTGCAGCACTACTTACCTGGGAGCGAGTGGAGAGCACCTGAACACCTGCCTGCACTGTCTCCAGCCTGAGCTGTGCGTGCCCTCAGGAGAGTCGGTCCCTCTGGATCTCAAAGTCTTTGAGCCCTCCAGCTACTTAGCTTGGTGATCGTCTTTCCAGCTATCACACCCTCTTTCTGCTGGCCCCTCCAGGTCTCACAGCCCACTTGGGGCACTGCAAGGCTGTCTGGCACCTTCCCATAATGTTGATGGGCCATTTTCACACTCATGATACCAACCACAGACCTGCACCAGAACCATGTGGCAGATGAGCAACTCAGACCACCTGTGATAACCCAAACTTGGCAGTGTGCACAGGCTGAGGAGAGCAGGCAAGGACCAATACCTCTGATGGTGGCCTCCTGGAGGACCCCAGCACAGGCTTCTGCAGGCTTTACCTAGGGAGACCATGTTCTTAATTCTCACAGGCTCTGAGTGAGTCCATCTCCTGCCTCCACAGATGTAATGGGTTTGAAAGAGCTCTGGGGAAAAAAAAGCCTAAAGAAGCAGTCCTACCAAGCTAGGTCCCTTCTGTAAATATCTGAACCACCTCCAGAAGAAGAGACTGCCTTTTCTAAGTCCAAAGATGACCATTCTGACTGCCTAGTACAATCCCCCTTTTCCCCACCCCTGCATGACACAGTTCAGAAAATCTTGCTTGCCAAACCTTTCCCCAGCCCATGTTACTGTGGCTGTGATGTCTCCAGTGACCAATCCTAGTGATGTGGCACAGTGAGGTACAAGCGCGTTATGGGATCAGTGGGAGCTCTCTGGGAAACGGGAAGAAGACAGAAGAGTTGCAAGCAGTTGGACCCGATGAGGCTCAGCATGTTGCCAATTTTCTCAAGAGAGGCTCAGCTGCAGAGCGCTCGGGAATCCCGGAGCATGACTGGGCTTGCTGGTTGCCTCCTCAGCAGATGTGACTGATGAACATTTTGGCTGAAGATTTGGGCTGTGGTGGTGCCCCAGCTCCACACCTTCCTGCCTACGCCCCCTTGCCAGCAGTGGGGAGACTGGTCATTTACTCTGGCAGTTTGAGAAGAATAACCTGCCAGCTCTTCAAAGGTGGGCACAGACATCCAGGCCAGGGTCTACCCCTTGGTGTGAAGAAGCAAATAAGAGAAAAAAACAGGGAGGAAAAGGTTGGATGATGGAGCGAGAAGACCAAAGCACGGAGCTGGTGTTTTATCCTTGGCCTGGCCGCAAACCCTTGGAGCAGAGTAGAGGTCTTTGCTCTGTCCAGAGAAGGCTCTGGGAATGTCTCTTTGGTGCTGGAAAAGACCACAGCTGGAATTCAGCCCTTTTAGGAAGATATTCTTGATCACAGCTTCCAGTGAGATGACTCGGAGATTTCTCTGTCCCCTGGGGTCACCAGTCCATGTCACTCAGTGGTGGGCAGTGCCCAGTCCCTTGTGGTGCTGCAGCTGGCATGTGCATGCTGCGACGCTGGGGGGTGGGCTGCTGGTCCCTTAGCCATCCCAGCCTCTGATTCATTTGTGCTGTTTGTTGGCAGTCCTTGCCAAAGGGAAGGCTGAGGAGAGTGCGGGAAGACGGGGTGACTCATCCTCAAAGCCCAGGTGGCTGTCCTAGCTGAGGGACACCTGAGGGCTTCCGGTGTCACAGGGAAGTGGTAGGAAGGGCAAACATTCCCAGAGGAGCCATGAGGAATAACCGCAGGAGAACAAGGGTTTCCCTGCTGCATTGTGTGCCTCCACATCTGGGAATCTCATCAAACCCACGCGGCAGAGTGAGCTCATAGCCAGGGTGGGAAGGCAAACCCACAGGCTTTGTCCACCCTGGAGTCCCCTCCAGCCATTGCTTTGGCTCCCTGTTGTGCTGCTGGCACTGGTTGCTGAGTTACTATGTGGCAGCTCCCCAACCCACTTGTGGGGCAAGGAGGTAGGATGGTCTTCAGCAAAGCATAGGCATATCTTCGATGGCATCAGTCACCTCCCTGGCACAGCACACCCCTGTGCCAACACCTCTGGAGACCAAATGCTCAGAGGAAGGGAGGAGACAGACCACTTAGGAGAGCAGCAAGAAGGGAGGAGGGAGAAGAAGGTATGGATGAGGGCAGTGGAGATAGTGAAGATCAGGGAAGCTGGAGTCAGGCAGGGAAATCTTGGGGGTGGGTTTTGGAGAAGTAGGTGAGATGGAGGTGGAACCTCTGCTAGTGAATACTGTATTGGATCTGGCAATTGACATAGATCATACAGCAAGATTAGAGGTCATGGAAAGTGTATTACAAGCCCTGCATTGCTTTTATTCACTGGAGACTGTTGGAAAAACAAGCAGGAAAGCAGCACAATGGGTCCCCCAGCTACGGACATCTCAGCACACATTTGAAAGACAATGGAGAAAAACGATTAACTCCAAGAGTCCTCTATCCTGTCTCCAGTAAGATGCATGCCTTGTTTTGCCTGGCTAGGAACTAGGGATCAAACCGACAATGCCAATTAAAAAAAAAAATCTCTTAGAAATTTCTTCAGGGGAAAAAGGGGGTGGGGAGAGAGGAAGAATGACGCAGCCGCCAGGATGAAGCGCAGCCTGAGTAAGCTGGGCATTCAGCAGATGTTGACTTGCAAAGGAAAACAGGTTTGCACATAGCCTGGCCTGTTGCTGTGGGATCCCTTGGTCCTAATATGGGGTGCTTTCTTTTGAGGACCTGGTCCGGCTACCAGTTCCCACAGTCCCCAGGTGCTGATGACCAGCCAGGCCTGCAGAAGCATCCCACCTGGCCACAGAGGGTTGCAATCCACATCTTTGTCTGCAAATGCCCTGGCTTCATGGTAGAAGGAAGGGCAAGAAATCCAAGCACTGTGGAGGAGAGGACACTTAGAGGGAGTGAAGGCCTCAGGAGCTCAGAATCACCCAGCTCCTGCAGAGCTGCAGCCTGCTGGCCATGCTGGGGGGCCATGTCTCATCTATCCTCCCCCTGCAGACGGGAGGGTGGTGGGTGGTGTCAGGCACCAGAGAACAGCGAGGAAGGTGCTGGGGACCTGCAGCTCCTCTTGCTCTGGTGCTTGATCTTGGCTGAAAGGACAAGGTCAGAAGCATCCAAGCTTGAGGTCTCTCCAAAGGTCTCTCCAGGAGGGAAATCTGCAGCCTGTCACCTGTCTTAATTAGACAGATTATCTAATTAAATTGCTCTTCCACCGGTATTCCTCTTACTGTTAACAGATGGTGGCTTCCTTTCTCAGGAACCAGGAAAGCTGTGCATCTTTCCTCGTGTTCTGCCACATCCCCACTCATGACCACATCCCCCCCTCTTCGGATAACGATTGGCAGTTCCAGGGCTCTACTGAGGATTTTAAAGTTCAGACAGTCACATTTGTCCATCAGGCAACCAGAGGGACCCTAAGGGGCTGTACCACCTTTCCATACAAGGTGACCCGAGTCCTTCAGCCATGACTTCTCTGCTAGAAAGACGCAGGCCAAGAAGCTTGGGCACGGACCCTAAGGACTTCTGATACCTGCACCATCAGGGCTTCCCTGCATATCCCTGGGAAAGCACCAGTAGGGTTCACAGCTGACTCAAGTAATGGCAAATTCCCACTCAGATGGGCAGTGCAATTAGACAGGCTAACGTGCTTGCAAAGTCCCTCAAAGACAAGAAAGGCCTGGCATGATGTTCAGGCTGGCCTCTTGCTTCTCCTGTTGCTCCAGTATCAGCCTGTTCACTCTTCCAAACCTCCCAAAGTCCATTGCATTGTCCCCATGGCCTCTCCCAGGTCAGCAATCTCGCCCCTCTGCCACTACACCACTCCCTGCCCAGTCCTGGCCCATGTGTATCCTGTTTGCCTGAGCTTGGAAGGTTTCAATCGCTGGTTCTCGTGTCAAAATGAAAAATAGGGGGCAGGGTGAAACAAGCACTATAGGAAGAGGAAGGCTACGAGAAATGGCGGAGGTGGGAAGAAATGTGGGGTAACCCCTCCTGGGAACACCTGCTGCAAGCAACCCCCTCACCACGGCTCTGCACAGAGCCCCAGGGAGGTACCATCACATCTTGGCTCTGGAGGAGAGGGGATATCCTTAACATCACTTCTTAAGGTATTTTGGCTGAGCATCCGGTCCCCTCTTCCTCTCCCTGAGTTCCTGTCCCCTGCAGTGAGTGGTGACCTCAGCTCGCTTAACGGGTTGTTGAATGCAGAGATATGAGACCTCACCATGGTCCCTTCTGGGCCAGTGGGCTACTTGGTTCATTTCCTAAGTCTAGAAATAACCTGTTATTTCAGAAGATCCTTCCCAATCTTGAATTTAGCATCTTTGAGAGTGATGTTTGCTGCTTTGACTCATATACCCTCTTCCTCCTCCTGCTTCAGCCTGAAGGGGTCTCAGTCCCTAATTTAACCATGAGTTGATGGGGTACTGTAAGGTTGCAAAGAACTGGAGAGTCTTCAGCTGAACAGATTCTCCCTGGAGGAAAAAAAAAGCTTTATACAGAGCTTCTCAGCTCTCCCTGGTGTACCTCATCATTCCATTTCCATTGCCCTCTACCCCTCAAGCTTACTTCTGGGGGCATCTCTGCCCCTGGAGGTACTTTGAGCATCTACTCCCTTCCCAGCACAGTCTCTGAAAGAGAATCCTTCCCTGATCTGAAAACATCCCTGCTCTAACTTCCATCCAGCACATGCCATTGCTGATCTCCTCTTCCTCTGTGTGCCCCTCCATGTCTCCCTTCCCAGCCCTGCTCCTGACCACATGTGACAGCCCCAGACCTCTTCTGCAGCAAAATGTGCCTCCATCCCCGGCTCTGAGACACATCAGCCTCTGATTGTATCCTACCCCCTTGAAACACTTGAGTTTCATGATTCCCAGCCCTCCTGTGCTTGGCAGCCTCAACCCCTCCACCGCTTCCACCGCTTGCCCCAGGAAATGCTGTTCACTATGAAAAGCAGCAGTGCTGAATCCTGCTTCCAGATCAGCATTTGTCTCATGTTGGGTTCCATCCCTCAGTATCCAACACACATCCTTAAACATTTTGTATTCTGCACAGACATCTTTGCCCAGATCTTCTAAAGGGCCAGGTAAGAGAAGAAGCAATAACCTACAAAGAGCATGAAACCTTTGTGTCATGGTCTTTTCCACTCGTCCTTCGTGAATGCCAAGAAGTCCAGCTGTGCAACACTGTGTGAGGCAGGGGCTGCACAGGGAGCAAACCAAAGTATGTAAGGCCTGAATGTGCTGTGAAATGCCAATGTGTCGGTGATAGATGCAGAGTCCCATTTTCCTTCTTCCTGACTCCCCAGCTGGTTCCCACAGAGCGTCCTACAAGCCACTCCACACCTGCAGCTTCTTCCCCATAACTGGATGCCCACAGACTGCCACCCTGCCACAGCTTTCCCTGCTTCCTGGGTCAGCAGAGCCCTGTGGCCATGTCCCGCCTTCTAGGCAGAGCCTGGGTCCTGCATCCATGCTCAGGGGGTGAATGTGGTCCATCCATGAGGAAGAGCAGGTATGGATAAATTTGGAGTATAAGGAGGCAGAAGAGGACGCCCAGCCACGTGGAAACCAGCTGCTGGTGCCGGGGAAGCCCAGAGAAGGGCAGCAGCATGGTGAAGGGCAAGTTCACAGGAGCTGTTGGAGGGGCTCGGACAAGGAAGGGGGGTGGAGCTGGTGAAGAGCATCTGGACATGTGAGGTCAGGTAATTCTTCATATAGCAGTTCCTGCACTGTTCTGGGAACAGATAAACAAGGCCTTCCTTCCTCCTGGCTTCCTCCTCCTCAGCAGCTATCCTTTTCTGGAGAGGCAGCCTGCTGGACCACTCCTCCCACATCACTGGCTGCATCCCTCCCTCGGGGTGACCCACCTGGCCCCTGCTGCACTCTGCAGCTTCACACCTCCCTGCCCCGGTTCAGCAAGCATGGGCAACATGGGGCTGCTGCCTGGGACACACCACAGGGCAACCACCGGTGGTGCCCTGGGGTGGCACAGAGCAGCCAGGTGGCAGCTGGCACTGCTTTGGGCAAAGGTTGCAAAGCACCCGCTTGCCTCCCAGCGCAGTGAGGTTGGGGCTGCTATTTTAGGCTGGGAAGGCATAAAAGAATAGACCTGAAATCCCCTTGCAAAGCTGCAATGGGCACTTGACCAGGTGTCAATTCCAGCACTGGCGAGCCCGGGTGATGGTGCTATTTTAGGGATGTATTCTTTCCCTCTGCTGGGACTATTTTTGGAGGCTGAATAGGTACCAAAATGACCCGGATATGTTGCAGATAAGGGACCGATGACATTTTGGTGCTCATGTTCCAGGCACAAACACTGCTCATGAAGGCAGACCCTGGGAATAACAGCACTCCTGGCAGCAGCAGCATCCTGGCTGTGCTGCCCTTGCCACAGGCAGCAGGGTAGGGGGTGCTGTGATCTTCCCCCCAGCAGTGCTACCCTGCATGACTCCATGATCCCCAGCACTCTCCCAGGCATCAGCAGTGCTCAGCAGCATCACTGGTGGGAGGTCCTCCCCTCTGGCTCTGAAGCAGGCAGTGCATATGCCATGGGGACAGGGTTATGGGCCGAGGGGGTTTGCATCTGATGGGGCTGGGACGGGCTCTTGCTCTTCAGCCACAAAAGGGTCTGAGATGTGAGCGCTGCCCCTTGTAACACAGAAAAGGAAGGTCTTCATTGCAGGCAGCTGTGGTATGCATCCTTTTCTTGGAATTAGGTGTATGGGGACTGGATGGGGGTATTTCCTTGGCACAAGTGTGTTGAGGAGAAGGTTACATCCACTGTCATCACTCTCCACTGCTACACAGGAGGGCAGGGCTGGGCGAGCGTCCCAGCCCAACCTGGCCAGGACACCTGTATGCCACAGGACCAGGAGCTGGGAGACCCAAGTGCCTTGCCCCGTGCTGGGAGAATGGGTGTCCTGCCCCAGAGACATGTGGAAAAGCTCTCGGCACTTGAGATGTGGCACTGCTGATCCACGTTTTCAGGAGAGGAAACACATGGGGACTTCCTTGGGCCATGAAAGGTGCCATGGATGGGGATGTGGACAGGGGCGGCTTGTGACTCTGCAAGGCAGAGGCTTGCACACCCCTCCCGGCCCCGGGTGAGACTGGCGGCCAGGCCCTCTGGCCTTTTTACTCAAAGGTTCTATTTGTGCTCATGGGACAGAGGCCCGTTGTGTGTGCAGGGCATGGGTACGGCCCCCCTGGCATTTCAGGGTAGGGGGGGGAAGAGCTTTGAGACAGTGGTGAGGCTGGAGCCCACGCTGTCACCATACGCTGCTGCTCTGTTCCCACGGCCGCCCTTGCTCTGCCGTGCCAGCTGAAGCTCACAGCAGCTGGGGCAAGGATAGAGGACATCCCTCTGGGTCACCTTCCCCAGGGCTTCTCCATGCCAAAAACATCTGTGTTGGCTTACAGCTGCCTCCTCTCCCCACCCTGGCCCTGCCTGAGGTCTCCTTGCGCCCCAGACCAGGGCTCAGCCTGGGGGAGACGGAGGCTCAGCATGCCGGAGAGGCAAGAGGTGTGCTGTAAGCTGAGACCGAGACGACTTGTCTGGGCTGTCTCCAGCGCAAGCCCGTGTATAAGCCCTTCTGAATCTCCGTTTTTGTTCGCCTTGGTGGCGTCAGCAGCTCTTCGCTCCCTCCAGGAGATGATTCTGCTTCCGTCACTGCTGTTTCCTGTCTTTCTCTCTCCCCCCTCGCTCCCGTAGAGCCAGGCAACACCAGCACAAAAACAGGATTCGAGCTGCTGGAGAATTACCCTGATAACAATGACCAAGGAGACAGTCCGCTGGACGGGACCCTCCCCGGAGCCAGACCAAGCGGGGCCCCTGGCCAGCTCACACCAGCCTTTGGCACCCCCTCTTCACTGTCCCCTGCGGCTGCTGGTGCACGGGGTGGGGGGGGGGGGGTGGGGGGGCGCGGATTTCAGGCAGGGGAATGACCAGCCAGAAAGGGGAAAATCTGGGTGACCTGCTGCCTGCCAGCAGGTCCTTCCATCCCCACACCTTGACCATGGCGACCAGGCAAAGCAGCTCTGACACCATTCCCACAGCAGCTCTGGTCCCCACCAGCAGTCAGCAGGGCAGCAGGGATCACGCTGTGCTCTCCCTTGCCAACCCAGCTCCGTTTCCCAGTGGACAGAGCATTTCTGGGAAGCAGCCGAGGGCAGCTGCAATCTGGCTTCACCCATGAGCAGAGCTGAAGGCAGCTCTGGCTTGCAGGCAGGACTGAGGGATGTAATGCCTACAGACATGCTCCCAGGCAGCAGCAGCCGCCCTGGACCTGTGTGTCCATTCCTCCACCCTGGGCAAGCCTGAGGGAGAGCTGGGATTACTTTAGCATCCCAGATGGAGATCTGAAATTCAGGGAACCCTCGCCCTTGGCCGAAAAATCCTTACCTGGATCGTCTGAAGGAGGTCCTAGCCCCAACTGCTGGCCAGCACTCCCTGCCAAGGAGCTGCCACCCTCCCAGCGTGCTGGTGGAACCGTGGAGGGAAGCATTGCCTGCTTTGCTTTGTGCAAAGCTGGCCAGCACAGCTGAGGCAAGGAAAGAAAGGGCCTGAGCGAGCCTGGCTGACAGTGCCTGAAGCAAGCTGGGAAGCACATGCACAGACCGATCTGCTGGCAGGTCCGGAGGCAGTGACAAGTGCTGGGAAGGAGCTGCAGAGTGGGAGCGCAGCTGGAGACCAAAGGAGACACATCCATAGCCTTGCTGCAGCTTGTTGAACAAGCCGGGTCCATGCACGCGCGGGCGTCTGTGCCGCCCTCCCCCTCACAGGTGCTTGCTCACCCCTAACCAAGTGCTCCCTTTGCCTCGCATGGCAAGAACCTGCAGCTTGGAGGGCAGCAAAAACACTGGGTGAGAAAAACCACCCGAGTGACATCTCCCCTGTCTTTATGGCCTGGAAACCATACCACCATGTTCCACTTTTTATCCAGATTTAACAGGGCATCTGCTTCCCACTGGGACAGTGGGTGGTCTTGGAGGTGGTGCAATGCAAGAAATGTCCTAGAGATAGAGGAGGCCAAAGAAGTCCTGCCTGCTGCAACACCCAGCAAGTGCCAGCCTCGCAGAGCAAAGCTGGAGCAGGATGCTGTCTCCAGCCTTACTGATCCCTCCAGCCTTAGCCCTGACCTTGCTACTCCAAGGGGAGATGATCACTGCCCTACCCTGTAGATGCACAGCTGGTGCACAGGACCTTGAAGCAATGGCTGGGACTGAGGCCAACTGTAGGCGTGAGTCTGTCCTGCCCAGGACCCCGGGGGTTGTAATCCCCCGATTACCAGCGGTGCTGCTGATCTGTAAATTCCCGACGAGGGAGGAAAAGCTGACTTTTGGCCAACACAGGAGGTCTCTGACCAACAGAAGCAGGAAATAGCTACGGTGAGCGAATAAATAAATGGTGCAACTGTAGCTCTGCCTTACATGGTCTTTGTGGGGAGTTTTCCTTTGTTTTTCAGGTTTGCTATTTATACTGCAGAGTGTGAAAATGATGTCAGCAAAGCCTCTGCTCTTTGCTGCAAAGAAAACCAGCCCCAAGAATTTTTTGCAGGGCTGAGAGACCTCCTTGAACAGCAAGACTCAGAGACTGTTCACAAAGCTGGCAGAGCTGGCAGGAAACCTCAGTTGCGGTGTGATTTCTGAGGAGTCCTCTCCATTTCTATGTGCAGGGGCTCATTTGTCCCAGCTCAGTGGCCCATTTGTCCCAACCCATCTAGGATATGGCTCTGCTCATGTGAAAGTCCATCTTGCCTAAGATGGACTCATAACCTCCTCCAAGAATATCTCCAACCCCTTCCAAACCTAACTTTTCTTACTGCCTTTCTTTTTTTTGACCCCTTTTCCTCTATCCCATTCTCCATTGCAGCCTTTAATGGTTTCAGCTCCGGCCTGCTCAGCCCAATGGTGTTGTCCCAGCTATGCCCTGGGGGACAGAGGAAGAGGGGATGGGGTGTCCTTCTCCTTGTGGGGCTTCACCACTCCCTTGGAAAGGCTCAGGAGGTATTTCGGAGAGCCAAGCTCCCAGCTGAGCAGTTCCCATATTCACATGAGGTGGGAAAGCACAGGTTCAGCCCAGAAGGTCGACCAAGTTCAAGCTGAGCCTGCTCAGCAGTGGATGGCAGGCAGCAATGGCCATGCTTTGGGAAAGGAGGAATATACCCTTCCTTCCCACATTTGTCCCCTGCAGTTAGGAGCTGCAATGACAAGCCCACGTGAACAGCTCGGTGAACAGCTCAGCGAACAGCTCGGCAGCCAGCGAAGCCTTGGTGCCCGTGGGCAGGGGCAGCTGGTGGTGGTGGGAAGGGAAAAGCCAGTGTGAGTTCAAGGGTTGCCGGTGTACTTGAGACGAGAAAAAACTCTTGGTGACACATGCATCAGGTGTTTCCAGACGATAACAAAACCTGCCTGAGGTCATCAATATTTAATTAGCAATGGGCTTGGTTAAACATTATCCCGGGGGCAGGAGGGAGGGGAAAAGTCCTGAACTGAAGAGAGATTTAACTCTTTGCAGAGAAAGGCGAAGGTTGCCTTCAAGGAGAAAGGGTATCCATGGTTGGATGTCATCAGACTCTGACATTAGGTTGGCCAGAGGGGCAGAAAAGCTTCGGGGTACCCGTCTCTTGGGTCTCCAAGTGAAAGAGGTGCTTTGCCCCATGTAAATGAAATGATCTAAAATTGGAAGCTCAGCACTCCTGCACCCCAACAGCCCCAGGCCAGCCAAGCAAAATGCTGGAGCAAGACGCCTGAGAGCAATGAGGCTGGTGGCCTGTCTGGTTTCCCCACCGGAGCTCTCCCAGCCTCAGCCGAGCCAGTGGCTGGGCACTGTGGCGCTTTCTCTGGGATGGCTGAGTCACTGCCCTGCTACCTGTGCAGGTTCGCACCTGGGTGCCTGCCTCACCGCTGTCTCCTCCGTTTCCTCTGGCGGCTGAATCCCTGGCATCAATCCCATGCCCCTGCCCCCAGGGAGACCCAGCTCAGCAACCCAGGACAAAGAAGAGGAGGAGGGAGGCATGGGGGGGCTTCGCCTAGGGTTTCTCTTTGGGAGGAAGGCTTGGGTTGAAGAAGGAGATGCTGAAGGCTCAGGGTGGGGGGGATGTGTGCATTTTGGCCCTCCAAGCACAGCCTGACACCCTGGTGTGCTCCAGGAGGAGATGTTGTGAAGGTCCATCTCTGGGGTGCAAGAAGCAAAGCAGCATGTGATGGAGGGGGAAAGACCTTGCCAAGGGAAGGGAACTGCCTTGGGGCTGCAGCTTTTGTACCCTCAGGCTCCTCCCCCAGGTCGGTGCCAGGTGGGACCTGCGTGTGTGCAGAAAAGGATGGGGCCAGGTTGCACACAAGGAGCCACAATTAACGGTGCTGGAGCGTCCTGATCTCCATAGGCAGCGTGTATGGTTGTGAGGGGGAAGCTGCAGACCCTGAAATGGGGAGCTGGCACCCGACTGCATGGGGCAAAGGGCTGCTGCAGCACCTCTACACAGGGCAGGGCAGGACCCAGGAGAAAATGGGGCTGAAATCCTGCTAGTGCCCACCGGGCTCTGTCCTTCCCTGGCCCCTCACCGTCCCTCTGCTTCTCCCTGCCACCTCCCCCTCCAAAATCCTCTCTTGGCTGCCCCAAACCTGACACCCGTAATTACCCCAAGATCACAGGGACCTGCTGAAAGAGTGAGCGTGAGCCAGGCTTGGGGGCGGGGGGGACGACACATGAAAAGCAGCTGCGGCCCCTGCCCGCAGCCAGGCCCCCCTGCCGCACCAGCAGCCCCCCGGCAGCAGGGACACCTGCAGAAGGCGCCTGCTGGGAGAGGGGAGTGGGAACCTGCTCAGGAGACGGACAGGACAGCACAGCACAGCTTGGGATATGGCCAGCGGCAGCTCCCACCAGCCAGCCAGCATCCCCAGCGCCTGCTCCTGTCTCGCAGGGAAGCCCCTCTCGGGGGGCAGGAAGGTGAAGCTGGGCTGGCGTTTGCCCACCACCCGCTTCACTTGCCAGTGGCTGGGTGCCAGAGGGGTGATTCCACTCTGCCCCAAGCAGAGCCTGGGGAACAGGCAGCCTTTGCTGGTGCTTGGCGTCACCTTCCCAGGGATGCTGCATGCTGTCCCTCCTGCGTTCTTGGCAGCAGTGGTGGTGGTCTCACACCAGCAAGCCCCCCAGGCAGGATCCCCAAAGCAAAAAGGCCTTTGGGGAAAGGGTCTGGACAGATCCCCAATGTGGCAGTATGTGAGGGCCCGTGACTGGGGTGGGGTCAGCAGCAGCAGGTTCCCACAGCAAGGATGTCATCTCTCCTCCACATCACTGGTGATACAGACAACCTGCCCAGCACAGCCATACCATGATCCTGGGACCTCACCCTCCCATTTTATCCCTGCTCATCACCAGGGCCAGGCACCGAGAAAGAGGATGGAGGTGTGGAACAGAGAAATAACCCCCTGCCGGGCACCTTCCTGTTGTCAGGAGCAGACATTCTGCTTTTCTTGGCCCCAGCCTCAGTGACATCCATGGGCACAGCCTGCATGACTTGCACGGGATGGGTCCTCACCAGGGTCCCCGGGAAGCTGAAGAGGGGATGAAGTCAAGGTGGAGAAGGTGGGCAGTCCCAGTCCTCTTGGACCCCTCACCCATGAGCTCTGAAAACAGGGAGGGGGAAAGTGAGCAAATCCCCCATTTTGGGCAGAAGAAACAGCAGCAATGACACTCCAGGTCTCCAAGCTAAGGAAGAGGCTGCAGCCCTGGGCAGGGTGGAGCAGAGCGGCAGATGCAGGGACTTCATCTGCGAGGAGCAAGGAAATGTCCTGGAGCTGTTTGATCTTATTGTATGGAGGGAAGCGGGAGTGGGCGTCCAGCCTTGCTGGAACCAAACAAAGATTATAAATACCTCCTGCCACCAACAGCTCCTCACCGACCTGGCCCGCTGGGGACCCGGTTGCTGGCTGATTCCCAAGGGGAAAAAATGAGCACTTGAATGTAGTGGTGGAGCGCATGGCAGACAGCTCCAACCAGAAAGCTGGGGGGAATTTGTCCCTGCGGGATGAAGTGTGTGGGCGGGACATCTCCCACCACCACACACGGCCGTATGCAGCGGGAATGGCCCTTGTTGGCTTGATTCAGCCTCTACTGCCACTGGTGTCAAAAAGGTTTTAAAAATACATATTTAAACAGTCCCGTGATGTGGTGGCTGGGCATGAAGTAACGCCTGAGCCTGGTGGACAGCCTTGGAGAGGTGTCCCTGTGTCCTTTAGGGCACTGGGCCAGCACGTTTTCCCGCTTCAAGCCTTGGGTTTGAATTCAGTACCGCAAGTGTTACCAAGAGTGCCGTCTGGCATGGGGTTACTTTGGGGTTTCTGGTGCCCAAGCCCTGGCAATGCCTCTCAAGGGCACCTGGGAGTCCTGGGCAGCCCTGACACACAGCGGCTGTTCCCACCAGGAAGGGAGAGCAGCCTTGTTTTAGGGAAGTTGGGAGGCAATAGGAGATAAATTTAGTTTTCCCCGCTGTGGCCTTCGGCTGCCGCAGAAACACGTGATACCCCAGCACCACACTGGGAGGGGGCGGTGAGAAGACTTCCCAAAACTCACATGGGCTCCCATAAGACCCGTGCCTGGCTGGGGAGCAGCACTGCACCAGGACCACTGACAGCCAGTGGCAGGGAGGCCGTGGTGGCTGTGAGGGCGGGGGAGCTTCAGCTTTGCCTCGGCATGAGATGTTGGGGTGCCCATGGGTCTGCAGCCCTGGAACAGGGCTACCCACCACCCCTTTGCCCCACGTCGGGAGGGCCTGACCTCTGTGGGGACCCACCTCCCCGCTGCATCCATCCCCTGTTGGGTCCCGCACGCACTTCTAAGGGTTGGTGAGAAGCCAGAGAGTTGTCAGGTACAAAAACAGTCCTTGGGCTGGGGGGGCTGCAAATCAAACGCATGCTGCACTCGGAAAAGCCCAGCGGAGCTGCTCTAGTAGAAAAGCCGCCACCCGGCATGTGAACCCAGCCACCGCTCCCCTGGGGCACCTTTGTCAGCCTCTCTCCCCCATCAAGCATACTTGAAGCTCCCTGCCTGTCACTGGGATCAAAGGCAGGGCTGGGGTGGGGAGGCAGGGGTGTCAGCTGGGCCACTTGTGAAGCTGACTACGGGAGCCAAGACCTCTAACTTGAACCTGCTTTTTTTTCCCCTCCCAGGCATCCTTACGCACTTCTAACATCTCCGCTCCAGCATCGCAGCTGCATCTCGTTTCATCTCCAGTGAGGGAAAGAGGCAGCACTGGAGCCAGATGCACCGTGGGAAGGCTGGAAAAGTGCCCCCCCCTGCCTCCAGGACCACCGGGTCCCAGCCCCTGTGCTGCTGGCAGCTGGGGAGCACCAGGTGCCGGGGGTGAAACTCAGCCCTGCTTCCCAGCCGTGACCCTCCCAGCACCAGCTGGGATAGGGCCCGTTCCCAAGGTGCCCAGTGCTGTTTCAGCAGGGTCAGGGCTGTGCCTGTCCTCCTGCAGCTCTTGGGCTGGCCCAAGCATCACCAGGGTGCAGGATCTTGTCTGAGCAGATCGTGATGTTGTTGGCCATTTGGGAAGATGCGCTCAAGCAGCATCACCACAGCACTTGGGAAGCTGGGGGGGTGTGTGTGTGTGACTGTGCCAAAGAGAAAAAGCTCAATGTTAAGAGAATGCAGTTAAAAAAAAAAACCCACAATACACCCCAAAACCAGTTTCTGGGTTCTTAGGAGCTGCTGGACTGACATGTCACCTGCACCGACTGCTGCCTACTGGACTGAGGACTGTCCCAAAGACAGAGGATGGATGCTCCTCAGGAGTGGGAAGGCTGGGGGGATGAGTGCCGCCAGGAGGACCCAGACATTAGGAGCAGGAAGCTTTGCAGAAGTCAGCTTGGTGTCCCCTGCCTTTGCCTTCCATCTGCATGGCTTGGTAGCGACCTCCCAAACCTGAATGCCAGGAGCTCCCCAGGAAAACGCATGGCGAGGCTTCAGGGAGCTCTCGAGCAGCTGAGAGGGACCACGTAGCCTGGGTGACCTGGCCTCAGCTAAAGGCCTCACCCTTTTCTCCAGGCCAGCTCCACCAGCAAGTCGTAGGGGACAAGTGTCCCACTCACCATCTACAGAGGGAGGAGCGCCACCTCCTGACGTTGGGTGTTCTCTTGTCCCCAGGATTCCAGGATGGAAAAGGATTAAAAACTGCTTTTGTGAGGTTTTTTCACCCCTAGCCACTGTTTCACGGGTCAGAAGCCATCGCTTCAAGAATAAACAAACCCAAGTCTGGCACTGGATCCCAAGCTGAACCAGCTACTCCTGCTAGACATGCACCAAGCATGTTCAACAAGGACAGCATTTCTTCAGGACTGCTTCCTTCTATTTAGGTGCTAATTTGACCTTAAATTCCGCCCCCTGCTACCACTGCCACTTCAAAACACATTCACCAGCTCCCCAGCCTCCCGTGGAGCTTCCACCACAAGGTGCGACTTTGTAAAATGAGGTGCTTTTACAAATTTTCACCAAGGCAGTGCGTAGCTTGTCATGGATGCTCATCCCCAACACATCCCAATTTATCCTGATTTAATCCCAGTCCCCTTGGATAAATCTGACCTGTTTGATTGAAGCAGCAGTAGCAGAGAGGGCTGGCTTAGAGCCATGCTCTTGCTAGTCAGTTTGCATGTAAGTGCCTTAAAACAGCCAGCTTGCCACCAAGTGAAAATACCACCTAAGGCTTACTAACAGGCAGGGAAACCTCACTCCTCAGAGCTGCTCATGAAACTGCAGCCTCAAGATGGACAACAGGTTGGAAATTCCACTTTTCTGCATCAGAGGAATACTAAGGCTCTTCTTCACCTACCTGCTGATTTGAGACTTGTGACAGAAGAAAAGAGAAAATAAAATTAGCGGGCAAGACCTCTCTTGTTACATTTGGCTGAAATCAGCCAGCAGGTTCATGTGCTAAATGAGGCTGACAGGGAGCCAACCAGCTTGTGCAGCCATTGTGTCTGGTTTCTAGGGGAACAAGGTAAATGTTTTCTCTCCTTTTTGCCACCTCTTAACTCACAAGGTTCTTACACATCACCACAGGAAATATTATCTACATCCACCTTCCCCATTTCAGATTAAAAAGCAAATTGGGTCAGCCTCAGAGCAACACCGCACTTCAGTGTGTAGGTCTGGAGTTACCACCTCGATTGCTGCCATGTCTCCAATTATGGTCAGCAAAGGATACAGCAGCTCAGTTAGCTAAATTTACACAAGCCTTCCATCAGGCTGTGGCCCAACGCACAAGTGATCTCACTATTGCAGGAGAGACAAGCACTCCAGGCCACCCACCGCTGCCTTTCTTGGTAGCTCAGCTCCCCTAACTGCAGCACTTCCATCAGGGACAGTGCTAGTCCTTGCACACAGACAAACCCCGTAGTATCTGCCCCCTCACCACTGGCCTCTGCCGGGAACACCGGCCAAACCGCCTCCCCAGGAGCTGGCAGTTACTTTGAGCCATGCAGTAACACACCAGCAGCCAGCACAAGCAGCTCTCCCTCCTCTTGGAGGGTGGGATGCAGAAGTCTCCCTCCTCCCCTCCCAGGGAGGCCCCTTTCCCATCACAACAGGCAGAACCTTCCAGCAGGTATGGAAAATTGATTCTGGAATACTCGAGGTAGGAATTTGTCACATTACCTGCCACCTTCTGCTGCTCTCAAGAACAGTAACAAGCTGCATTTGTAAATGGTGTGCAGGTTGCATCCCCTCCGTCATACAGGAACTGGAAGGTTTCCATGGTAACCAGCAGCATCAGCCACCTACCTAAAATTTAGTAGTTTCAACTGTCTGAAGTAGTTTTATTTATTTCAAAAGCCGTTTGATTCAAAGGAGCTCTCTAGCCACCCAGCAGAGGATTAAAACGTGGAGTATCTCAGTAATTGCAAACACATTTAGGGCTCCTGCTGCTTTACTATTTCTCACACAAACAGAAAAGTCTTGCTCTGCCCAAAAATCTTTACTCTCCAAGAACAGCAGTTACAGCTTCTTTCCCATGACAGGAACCCTGCTACGAGTTGGACACTCTTTGAATGAGCTCTACTTGCTGCTTTGGTTTGGCTGCTCCCACACATAGGGCCTGCAGTGAGAGTACCAGACTTGAAACAGCTATGTATAAACCAAGAGGCAACGTTAATTTCTTTAAAATATTTATTTTGTCTGAGAGCACACAGGCCACAAGACCATTTCACACATTAAGCTGTCTCCTCTTTTGCAATACGATCTTTCTTGAGAGGTCCCTGAAAAAAAAAAAAAAGAAACTATGTAAACAGCAGCCTGCACCAAAGACCACATCCCATCCCAATTACAACACCTCTTGCAGCAAAGGTGTTAGGGCCAAAAAAAGCCCTCAGTGTGGCAGGCCATTGCAAATCCCAAGCCCCATCCCCACAGCTACAGGTTTCACGGGAAAGCTGAACTTGGCGCAGCCGTGCTGCGCCAAATCAATGACTTTGTATTTAACAGAGAAGAAATGCTGGTGCCATCTCGTGGAGAAGCTGAACCACTCGCCGACCCAGCAAGGGTTTCACATCCCACCCAGGACTCCCGACCTGCCTTCTCCAGCAAGTAACAAATAGGGAATGCCACCCACAGCCCACAGTGAGGCGAGTGCAGTGGTCTGGAGCTGCTCTCAGAAGAAATGCAAGTACAGAGCCACTCCCCGCGGGTGTCACACACTGCCCAGTGCTTCTTCCCATGCCTCATCACTGAACGTGCCCAAACACAGCAACACCCCTCAGGCACCAAGCACTGTTACTGGGGTAGCCACCCCACGCCCAGCCCATGGCTGGAACACAGTGGCAGGATGCACTCTCGACTGAAGCTACACCATTTGTTACAGAGAAATTCTGGCCCTGTGGCAGCCCAAAGGTCAAGCTTCCAACTGCCATTAGCTGAAAGACAATACAGAGGTACACAACACAAAGCTGCCAGCTTCAGAAAGTGTCCTTACCATGAAAGCCTTCTTCTCCTCAGCTGTCTGGAAGCGGCCATGACCAAATTTGGAGGTCGTGTCAATGAACTTCAAGTCAATCTTCTCCAGGGCCCGGCGCTTGGTCTGCACAAGCAGGGACTACAAGAAAGATGCCAGGTGAGTACACAGCAGCACCATGTCAGCCTGCCAGTATGCTGGCTACTTATCACTTCCATGGCTAACGCCTCCCACATCACTCAGACTTCACTCTCCAGCTGCTATTATGTGCAGGAAGCCGATAAGCCAGTCTGCACCTTTGCCCTTCAAGGCTGAAGACTAGGCTAGATGGGCTTTCAGCAGCCTGGTTTTGTGAGAGGCATCCTTGCCTATGGCAGGGACGGTGGGACCAGATGATCTTTAACATCTCTTCCAACCCAAACCATTCTGTGATTTTATGAGGACTGGTCAACTCATACCAGCTGGTGAGCCCCAGTCTGCCTGCCAGTGTCCTTACAGTCCCACAAGAGCTCTCAACCCTGAAGCCTGCCCTTCAATACAAACAGCCCCGGACTGCATTAACTGGGAGAAGCACCTCATGCTGCTCCTGAGGTCATTAATGCGAGGTGGGTTTGTGTGCATGGGGCTTTTCTTTCCAGCTGGCTGCATGAATCCTCACAGCAGCAACCAACACCTGCACCAGAGGCAGTGCTGCACTGTTCCAGTCCATCTGACAGCAGGTTGCACTACTGACCTTGCGCAGGGTTAGGACCCTCTTCTTGGTCCCAACAACACAGCCTTTCAGCATGATGAAGTCATTGGTCACCTCGCCGTAGTGGACAAAGCCTCCCTGAGCAAGGAGAGAACAGTTAAGTGTCTGCATAAAGCAGAAACAGTGATCACATCTGCCTGCAGCTTGATGGCCCATTCGCACGTTCACTGAAATCCCATTTCCAGTATTGCCTTTTGCTGGTCAAACTTCTCGATACAGCCATTTACTTGCTGCCATAAGGCTGTTGCTAAGATCAGCAGAAACAAGAGGCAGCCAGCAGCAAAACAGCAAAAGCTGCTCTCCCTGCTAAGTTATTCCTTATTTACAAGTATCATTTCTAGGCTTGTAACATCCCTCTATAATATTGCCACACAGCAAATGCAATTAGCAAGTTACACAAATCAATACTGGTATGTCTGAGCAACACCACCTCCCACAGCAGCCAAGTTTTTTCAAGAGCTCTTCGTTCAATCATTCTGCAACTTATACCAGGCCCATTTGATCTAGGACTGCACCTCGGAAGCAGACTCTCTCCATAGAGCTGCAACAACTTACCAGAGGGTTAATGCTTTTGTCAGACAAGTCATAATCAGTTGATGCATTGTTTTTGATCAGCTTTCCATCCTTTATTTGGTAACCCTGGCCAATCTTGTAGATCTAAAAACGTCAAGAATTTCTACTTAGCAAAAGGTAGGAGAAAGGGTCTGTCATTAGGTAAAACATGAAGAATTAGGATTACAAATAGCATTGGAGAAAACTATCTGTTGCACTTCAAAAGCACACAGCCATACAAGATTATGGCGATCCAACATAACTAACTATGGTTACTGCTCCCAAGATGACATTCAAACAGAGCAAAACATCCAAAGCAAAACTCCCTCCTCCATTCATCATCATGCAGCAAGTGACCTCAGCCAGCTCTCACTTCTTCCCAGCAGCTCAGGGACACAAACCTTCTTATTGATTTCAGTCCGGTGGTGATACCCCTTCTGACCAGCCCGGGCCACAGAGAAAGCCACACGAGCAGGGTGCCATGCACCGATGCAGGCCACTTTGCGCAGACCCCTGTGAGTCTTGCGGGGCAGTTTTTTTGTGTGCCAACGGCTGGTAACACCTGAAAGAAACCGAAGCAGTGATGACAACCACTGTCAAGCTGAAATGTCACCTAACTGTTTGACTAGAGTTTAAGCCACCTTTCAAGCTGCTCTCCCCAGGCAACAAAAGGGGAAGCCAGACTAAACATCCCAGGAATTAACCACGTTTCCTGATGAAGCACCTTGTCCCTGAACCACCCATGCTCCCTCCCCCAGATGTCCCTGGGTTGTGTTCTCAGAAGGAAGGCAGCATGGAATGACTCCTCATGGATGTCAGGCACTGTGCCCAGTGCTCATTCCATGGTCTCATCATTGAACTGTGAAGAGCCGTATTTACCTCCTCAGCTCTTAACCCACACACTTGTGAAAGCTAGAGGCTAGGATTTCACTAAAAACTGTATCCAATCACAAAAAGAACTTCCATGCATTTACCTTTATATCCCTTGCCCTTGGTGACTCCAATGACATCTATCATCTCATCCTGGCCAAAGACAGTTGACACAGACACCTGCTGTTCCAACTTCTCCCGGGCCCAATCAACTTTCTCAGCAACAGTGCCACCATTCACCTGGATCTCCATCAGGTGAGACTTCTTCTGCCTCAGGGGAAGCAAACGCATCTAGAACACAGAAAGGATGACATTTAGCTCCTGCTCTTCCAACATGGACTTTCTACTAACTAGCCCAGCATCCTTCTAATCCTGGCCTTATGTTTTTCTAGCTAAACATACTCATTTCCAAGGTACACAGCTTCAACATACTGAAGTAAAAGGTCCCACGCTAAGAGGGAAAGGCTGTAATGCAGCTTCAACGACCAGTCACAGTACCTGGAAGTTATATGCCACCCACAGGAACATGGAATTTCCCTGATCAAGTGCAAGATGTCCTTGCACATGGTGGGGGCAGTGGGACTAGATAATCTTTGAAAGGTCCCTTCCAACCCAAACCATTCTATGATTCTTTGATAAAGCCTGCCACACAGAAGGACACTTTGGGTAGGGTTGCAGCTGCAGTTACTTCTACTATATTTAGCATCAAGGGACTGATACGAGTATCAACGTCATCTGCAACACTACCTTTGCTGTCTAGTACGGCAAATTAATTGTAAAACTAGCAATGTCATAACTAGACATCTTACTGCACCTACAGCCAACTCAAAAGATTTAACTGCATCTCCCAAGGAAGTCTGGCAGAATACTGATGGCTAGGGAGAAACCACCACACCGCTCAGCAGCACACCTCCTTTAGCTGAGCAACAGAAGCCATTAAAGGCCTCCAAGTGTTTGCAGTCCCTACAGAACACAGCCTGAAATGATGCTGACCACACAAACTCCACAGTGAAGCACTCAGCATGCTTTTATTAGCTGGAATTAAGGGAGTTCAGGTCTACATAGTCTCAGCAAAAGAATGAATCCAAAAGTTCCTACTAGGGTTCAGTCTCTTGGGACACTTGCTTCAAAAGACTGCCAGTGGCTGCCCTCAAGCACCCTGTGAACACATACTTTGTACAGAATGAAGAGTGCTAGTACTTGTATCATGCTTCCACCAGCATCAGGCTGCAAGGGAGGGCAGAAATCTCCCCTACAGAGATTAACTGTTTTATGGTTGCTCTTAGCCATTTCCAGTGTACATCTGAGTTCCACAGACACTTACCTGAGTGTGAGCCATGACTCTAATAACCTGGCAGTATTTCTTCATGCTATTGAAATCTTTCTCCAACTGCTTTTTGCCCTCCTCATCTTGCCATTTCTTGCAGTATTTGGTGAAGGCCTTCTTCTTGGACTTGTGCCTTCAGGAGCAGAGCAGAGACAAGGTTTGGCTAAGCCCTTCATCAATCCCCCAGGGAAGTGGGGACGAGCGGAAGGAGCTGCCACCTCAGCTGGTTTTGGCTCATTGCCAGCTTCTAAAAACTCTTTTCCACTGGCAAGCGGAGCCTGGAGCTCATCAGACAGTGGCAAAGTTGCCAGAGCTGAGCGGAGCTGCCATGAATTCCAAAGCACATTAACATTCACAGTACAGAAGACAAAAGACTGTAGGGAGATGTCAAACAATAACAGAAAAAAAAAATCTTTAAAGCAACTGTTGCATGACTGCTATCTGCTTCAGAATACCATAATTTCCCCCCTTGTAAGTCCAAGCTATGCCTGACAGTAAGGTCACTACTTTAACACCCTTGAGATCATTATTGCTCTACTCTTGACGTCTCTTCAGCCTGCTAAGTTCATAAACAAGCTGTAAACTCTAGACACACTGGAGCCACACTCCGGCAAATGTGCATACTTTGAATCACAACAGTGCCTGGAACACTAATCAGAAGTAACACTTGTCTTCCCCTTTCCTGAGAAAACAGGGCTACAGTCAGGACTCGACACTCAACAACAAGCACCAGAGGCGATTTCCTTATGTCCGCCCGTCGAAGTATCATCACATGTAGCCTGTTAAGGAGATTTCAAGCGAAAACCAGCACTGTCACTCCCACTCTCAAGATGGGCACTAACACACTACCACCCTCCCAGAGCCATTCCTACAGCCTGTCCCATTATTAGGCCAGTTCATCCAGGCCAAATAGTAATTGCTTAAAAGCCCCTTCAAAAAGCTATACTAGCATAATCTTCAACCCAGCAGAAAAAAATAAAACCATGGCATGATCTTAAGGCAAAAAGCAAAAGCCCTACTCTCTTACCAGTTCTTGTAGAAGCGACGCTTACACTCATCGCTGATGTGCTCAGCAAAGACGGTCTTGAAGCTACGGAGACCACGAGGAGTCTGCACATATCCCACGATGCCCACAATGACCATAGGAGGAGTCTCTATTATAGTGACTGCCTCTACCACCTCCTTCTTGTTCACCTCTGGGTGAAGACAGGAAAACAGCAAAACTAACACCAGCATCAGCTATTAAAACATTTTTTTCACACAAATCCCTCACACAGGAAGTTAAATAACCCAGGTTCTTTTCACAAAGGCAAAGATGATGCATGCTTAAGTGACCAAGTCTAAGTTATACTTCAATGCCTTGCAAAAATTTTGAGGCTGGCTCAGTAGGAAGCACAGCAATGCCTGGTAAGCATTACGGATGGTAGCAAGTAACACTCATTCAGGAAAGGTGAATCAGCAAAAAAAACCACAGGCAATTTGTTGTATCTGTCCATTGAATCTAGGTTATCCTAAGCAGCCTGTTACAGTACAGCCAAAGGAAACCATCAGATAATTGTGCTCAGTCCTCAAACAGGACCATTAACAAAACAGATACTGCCAAACATGAAGTCTTGCTGCTGGGACATCATCCACATTGAAGTGGGAGGGGTATGGGTGTTTTATACCTCAGCTCAAGGGCCTTGAACAAGGTGAAGTCACACTAGGACTCAAATTCAAAGCTACTAACAGACAGGTCATCTTTCACCATTCATAAAAAAAAAGAAAACCACCTCCTCCATTAAGAGGAACATTAATACATACTGGATCCAGGTCTGTCAACTTCACGGACAATGTGGGTCATGCCAGCTTTGTACCCCAAGAAGGCAGTGAGATGGACAGGCTTGCTGGGGTCATCTTTAGGAAAGCTCTTCACCTTGCCCCTGTGCCTGCTACTGCGCTTACGCGGCAGGAAGCCCAAAGACCCATGTCTTGGAGCTGAGAACTTGCGGTGAGACTAGAGAGAGAAAATAAACATTTAGTGCTTGCTATAGAGATTCACTTATACCCACTCAAGGGCCAAGGCCAACTCTCCTCTTGCAATGAAACATGAATATTATGTATATATCAGACGTTTTGCATTCTAGAAATTCTTCTCAGTATCAGCTGTTTGGCTTCTGAATACCAGTATGGTGTTTTAAGAATGTGATCCCCTTGTCTCAACTGTGTCCCCTCTAGAATTCCTCAACATCTCCTCCCTTTCAAGCTTATTTTAAGGTATCACCAAGTACCACACTTGTCAGGGAACCACACAAGCGGTAGTTTGGCCACAGCATGCCACCAGAATTTCAATGCACCTCAAAAGCCTAGAAAATTGAGAAGCAATGTTTCAACACATCAGTAACGCTATGAAAATAAACATTATAAAAACAATTCCAGTCTGAAAAGCTGCAGTAAAACAGTATTTCAGCATCCACCTTTAGGTCAGACATTTTGGGCAGAGCTGCAGTTATTTTTTCTAAGCTGGTCCGGCAGCCTCCCTCTGCAAGTCGAGAGCCAAAAGGCTGGGTTCCACCCGGAGAACTCTCAGCCCAAAGAACTACCCATCCCACCTCACATCCAAATTAAAGAAAAACATTTTACAGCTAAAAATGGAGCTAACAACCAATAGCTAAGAACTATGTCCTACTTAAAAAAAAAAACCAACACAAACACAACAAAAACCACAAAAACACTTAACACGCTGCCTTAAGCGGACAGTTTGCCAGGTCCAGAAAAGGCTTTTTGTTAGCGTTACAAAATGTTGTGGCAGGGGCCTGGAGAACTCCATTTTGACGCCTGCTGAAGGCTCCCAGCACAATACCTTCGCGTACGAGTGAGACACGGAATTGGATGTGGATGAAAGATGAAAAGAGGTAAACTGCATTATTTGCCTGACCACCCCGCGTGCTCGCCCCGGCCCCCCTGCCCCTGCAGCAGCCGATGCAGCCTCACCGAGGGCGCCCCCGGACCCCAACGCACCGCGCGCAGCCCGCCGGGTCAGGCGGGCACGGCTGCCGGAGCCTCTCCACACCAGAGCCCCCCTACCTAAACCAAGGGCCCATGACCACCACCGCGAGCAAAGAGCCCCCTTGGCAGCCCCCCGCGTGCCCCAGAGTCCCCGGGCACCAGGAGGGCCCGGCCGGCGCCCCCAAGGCTAAGCCTCACCCGCCCACGGCGCCTGCCGCGGCCGAGTCCCGCAACAAACCCTGCGCCGCCTCCGGCAGGGACCGGGGGCGGCGGCAGCGGGGCCGGGCAGCCGCCGATGGCGGGATGGCGCCGATTCCCGAGGGATGGCGCGGCCAGGCCCGGACGGCGCCACCGCCAGCAGCACCCACCATCTTGTCCCCACGCCGGGCCGGAAGGGCCGACAACAGCTGCGCGCGGGTTTTTTATAGACTTCCGGCCCCACCCCCGGTGACGCGCCGCGCGGCGGTCTCGCGAGAAGCCGGGGGGCGGGGCGCGCGCGGCGCGGCGGGTGGGGGCGGGGCCAGGGGAGCGCGCGGGGCGCGGCCGCGGGGAAGGAGGCGGCGGGCGGAGCGCCCGGCGGGGCGGTGGGGCAGGGTCGCCGCCGAGGCGTGCGGGCCGTGGCAAGCAGCGCTACGCTGCGGCCTAAAAAAGCAAAAGGAAAGGGGAGAGCGTACTGAAAGGCGTGCAGCTCCTCACATAAACGTTCAGCTGCGGTGCGTTACCACTTTATGCAAAACCATGACGTCTCCGTGCCATCGTTCAGCTGTATGTAACCTCAGGGAGTGTGTCCCCCTGCGGTCATCCCCCTGGAGTAGGCTCGATGTTTCATTTCCACAAAATAACGTGCTTGTTCCAAGCTGGGAGTGAGTACTGGCCTCGTACCAGCCCGGACAGAGCATCCCCGCTAGCACTGAATAGGTTGTATTGAATGGCTCCGGGGCCGTAGGGAGCCACGATGCCCCCTGAGCCAAAGGGTCTTGACAAACCCGCATCACGGTTTGCAAAAGGTGTTAGGTAATGTGAAGAATCACAGTAACGAGAGAAAAATATTAAAAGTTAATAACATAAAATACATTTTGCTGCTAACATTGGCACCCATTACTTTTGCATGTATCTCAAAATAGAAAAAGACATCAAATAACATCTCTTCTTTCACACAGGGACGTGTTCTCGAGCCAATCATGTGTTCTCCAGGGGCTGTGTCCTGCTGGGTACACCCACGGTGCCTGGCACAGTGCAGCTCCAGACTCAATCAGGGCCTCTGTGTGCTACTGTTGAATTAATAATAAACAATAAAACCAACGTAGATGCCAAAGTTAGGCTGTGAAAGAGGAACTGAAAATAAGACTTCCTGTGGAACCTGTCTGGAGCTGTCGTTACTCCTGCTATTCTCTCTCACGTGCCGCTTGCTGCTGTCCTGGCACAGAGGTGAGCGCCATGGGACCCGCCATGTCTCTGGGAGATGCTGCCTGGCTTGGCCCATGTCAGAAACTTGCCAGCACAGGAGCTGGCACTGTGCAGGGTAGGGACAAAGCAGAGCTGAGGCGAAACCCAAACAGGGAGGGAGCTGGGGGATGGGAAATAAATTAGTCACCCTCCATCCGTTGATGCTGGGAAATCAGATAGGATCCAGCTGATGAAGCTCCCTCAGACTTCCCTGGATTGGGAACTGCGTGAGTACCCTCGTGGGATAACTAACGTGACACATAAATTCCAGCTGAAATGAACCCTGAAGCGGCTCTGGTCCTCAGCCAGAATCTCCACAGCTCCTGGCCAAGGAAGGGGAAGGAGGACCACCCTAATGGATCTGGAGTGGACCCACGTCTGAGGGGCAGGAGAGGGTAACAGGGCCACCTGCCTGTTTGGGCTGGGCTGGTGAAAGACCAGGTGAGAAGGTTTCAAGGAAGTGATGCTGTGAGACATGGTCCCTCCAAGGACCGCACCACGGGTTAGCAGAGGGACAGCTGCCCTCCGGGCCTCATGAGCTGCGAACCCCCTTTTTCATGTCACTGGAGACACAGGACATCCACCCAGCAGCTGGGAGAGGCAAGGGCTTCATCCATCCTGCGCTCCAGCAGCTGAATGCCAGTCCCTTTTGGGGGAACAACTTGCCACTTGCTCAAAATGTCAGGGTGTCACATTGCCTCTGGGTCAGCCTGAGAGCCTCAGCTGCAATAACACAGGCTGAACCCAGGCTTTAGAGAACCGACATAGCATCAGACATCCAGGTGCCTGGTAAAAGTAAGAGCCAAGCCAGCTCAGCTGGTGGCCACGTCCTGCTACCTACAGCCTTTCTTGGAGTGAGGATGCAGGATGCAAGCCAAGCAAAGAAGCCGATGAAGCCACTAGATGGTTGAGATGGTGTCAGATATATCCAGAAGGTTATCTGTGGAAAATAACCAAACTGCTGAATGGTAAGATCCACCTCCACCCATCCAGAGGCTAAATAAACTGGGAATAAGTGGGTAAATTTGTGTTATTAGAAGGAACATGGGCCTTAATCCCACACTGCCAGTGGTACGAAAGGAGATGCAAACTCAAGGCTGTGAAGATGATGGTACCCTGAGCTGGGTGGGCCGGAGCTTCCCACACATGGAGCACCCAGAGTTTGACCTTAGGATCTCCTGGGGCTTACAGAGAAGAATGTGTTTGACAAACACAAAACCATGGGGAGATTGCTGCCCCCGGGGATGGCTGCTGCCCTGCCTCCTCCTTCCCTGCCAGGGACTGCAGCACTGCACAGAGGCCATCTGAATTCCCGCTATGGGGATGCTGACCTGTAACATGCGATATAAGTGCTGCACATTATGGTTATATCAAGTTACTGCAAACAGTAATTAAATAGTCCAAGCAAACACCTATCTACAGAGCCAAATCCTGCTACCAGCTGCACAGGTGTAACGCACCTAAGCCATTCAGCACAGGAGGCTGGTTACCCAGCTAGTGTGAAATAATTAAGGAGGGCATATCCAAGCATTAAACACAATTAATCAACTCCCAGAGATCTACCTCCCCGCCTCAACTCTGGTCCCTGCCAGTTCAGTAAAACGCAAGGTTGGAGGCTTTGCTGGAGGGACTCTGCAGGCAAACCTGTGTGAAAAAGCCCATACAGACCAAGAAGAGGTGCTTCATTTGGAGGACATTTCATTGCCTGCCCTAACCTGGCAGACAGTGGGAAAGGAACCAGTACAAACCAGAGGGCTGTGGGTACAGCCATGCTGGTGCTGCAGCTCATCTTCCCAAAGCAGAGCTGCCCCGTCCCTGGAAACATTCAAGGTCAGGTTGAACAGGGCTCTGAGCAACCTGGTCTAGTTGAAGAACGTCCCTGCTCATTGCAGGGGGCTTGGACTGGATGACCTTGAAATGTCCCTTCCATCCCAAACTATTCTGTGATTCAATGGCTGGATGTGATGGGGGAATGTCCCCCACACCTCCAACCTGTCCCTCAGAAGATGCCTCACAAAGGACAAGGAATGGCTGCTTACTTTTTAGTGTGCTGTTCCTAACAGGCAAACAAGGGTAGGCTTCAAGTGTTTCTTTTATCTCCCCCCTACATTTGCCTCTAGCTCCTGCACTGAGCTCTTGAGTTGTGCAGCCCATTTGGAAACTCTGCCAAGAAAACGTATTCAGAATGAAATGGTACTAGAGAGCGTCAAGCACGTTCCCCATCCCACTGCTCTGCTCTCTGCTGCCTTGCTGCTAACCTGACTCTCTGCATAGGTGTGACCCAGAGGCGAGCGGGACGTAAGCCACACAGCTGGTCATTCTGCTTTGTCAGCCTCCATGCTGATGGTCAGGTGGAGCAATATTGCTCCACCTGGATCCGGAGCTGAAGCAGCTGCGTTTGCTCCCTACCTGGCTTGTTTGGCCAGATCCAAACCCTCTTCATGCAGAACACTGGAGAATTTCAGACACCTATTTAGCAAAACCAAATTTCTGCCCTCTTATCTCCCCTCTTCCATGCATCTCCCCCAGTTCATGGGGATGTACCTTTCAACGTGGGGACTTTTGTATTTCTGGGCCGTTTGGAGATGTCCTGGCGCTGTAAGACCTTACAGAGTGCTCACAGTGTTCCCACCTCACTCTTCAGCCAGCTGCTTCCAGGTTTGAGCTGAGTATCGCCATAATCTTGCTAGAGCTGTCCCGTGGTATGCCTGGTGGAAACACAGTGCAGAACATCTCTGTCCAGCTGAAGCATTTGAGCTTCAGTTGTGTTCAGGCTGAAGCAGAGTCAAAACGGTTTGGCTTCCTCTGCCAAGCTTAGGGAACCACGTCACAACCCAGGGGCTTGCTTTTAATTTCAGTCCTATGAATATAGATTGTCAGGGACTCTGCAGAAGCCAGTGGGCCGCTGGTATGCAGTTACTCTGCACAAAAGGTGCTGGTAAAGGAGTTTGAGCCACTGCTGAGGCTGGATGGCTTCTCCCCAGGCATCCCTTCGCCACAGCGGGACTGTGGATGCAGGGGAAGGCTGGGTGACTGGCGAGGGAGGCTGCAGCCCCAGGGATGCGAGGTGTGGACCCCACAGTCCCTGCATCCCAGAGTCAGGGGTCATCCCCATAATCTGGACTCCCCTGTTTGCAAAGGGCCTTTTCCCGGCTGCCCCCTCCCAGGGACACGGCATCTCTAGAGCCAGGGATGTTAGAGATGAAAGCCTGGGGCTTCGCTGCAGCCCGATTTTGAGGCTCACCAGGCACCTCTGCCTGGGAGCAGGCGCCCGGCAGGGGCGAAGGCCGCAGGGAGCACGCTGGCTGCTCCGCTGGATAACCGGGTCTCTCCCAAGGGGGCCAGCCTTGCCCCTCTGTGGGGGCTGCAAGCGGTGAAATACGCTGGGCTGTGTGGCAGAGGGGTGACGGGTGGGTGGGTGGGAGCGGGTGGGGAGCTGGCCCCACGCTTCTGCTAAGCCCTACCAAAACAAAGCAGGGCGGCCCCCCGCCTTCCCCCTATGGCGGTGGGGTGCGCTGCCTTTGTACCGGGGTGCCCACACGCCCCCCCCGCACCCGCCGTGCCCGCACCCTCCCGCGGCCCACACGGTGCCCCGCGGCCCCCGCACCCCTCCCCCCGGGTGCCCCCCTCCCCTCCCCGCGGTGCGGCTGCGGCGGGGGGGGGAAGCGGGCGGGCGCGCGCTCCCGGCGCGGCGCGTCCCCGTGGGCGGGAGCGCGCGGCTCGTCGCCGCCGCCGCCGGGCAGCCAGGGACGGCTCGGCGCGGCTCGGCGCAGCTCGGCACGGCTCGGCGCAGCCCGGCACCGCCCGCCGAGCCCCCCGCCCGCCCTCCCCCCACCCCCGCGCCGCCATGGACGGGGGAGCCTTCGGAGCGGGGAAAGCTGGCGGCGCCTTCGACCCGCAAGCCTTCATCCGGCAGCCGCAAACCCTCCTGCGGCTCCTCTCCTGGGTAAGGCCCCGCCGCCACCGGGGGCTGCCACCGGCACTGGCATCGGCAGCGGGGCGGGGAGCGTCCCGCCGGGCTGCGGGGGGCGCGGGCGCGGGGCTCCCTCCGGGGCGGGCAGCCGCCGCCGGCCCCAATCCCGACCTTCTGCATACCTGCGTATGCATATAGATATGTATTTCTCAAACTGTTATATATACGTTCTTACCTGTTATATATTTATTATTATATATTTTACATATGCTTGTGTGTGCATATGTATCCACATAGATATGCATATGTCCATTGATATGTTTCCACATGTCTAGATCCATACACACACAGATACATATGTATACGCCTCCGTAAGCATTCATGGCTATATCTCCATATATATATGCATGTGTATTTGGATATATGGATCTAGTGCTGGGTTTCTCAGTATGTATATATCTCTCTCTATATATCTACATATATGTGCGCTCACACAGATGTACAGCCCTATGAGCATATATATCTGTGTGTATGGATATAGGGCCATATGGGGTGAGAGCACTCTGCTGGGATTTCTTCCCTGGGGAGGGAAGGGGTGCGCCAGGTTGGACCATGACCCTATCTCCATCTCGGCTGTTTTGGAGCTGGTGGTGGGGTCTTCTCCCCCCCACATTCCCCTGTGCCGGTGGGTTTATGGTGGGCATGGGGACGCAGTGGGTTGTGAGGTGACGGGGGGAGCTGGGGGGTGATGCTGCAGTCCTGGCATGGCTCCCCAGCAGGTTGGGGCTCAAGGGGTGCTGGGCTCTGGCCCTGCTGGCACGAGTTTGGGGGGCTACAGGGGCTGGATGTTGCTCTGTGTTTTATCCTCATCCTCTCACCCTGCCAACCTCCTTTCCCTGTAATGCTTTGCTCTCTGGAATTTGTGGGGAAGGGGGCACAGGGGAAGGAGGGTCTAACGGGGGTGGTGGGGAGAGCACAGGGTGCCAGGGGACAGGTCTGTCCCTCTTCCCATGAAGCCGATCCCATGGCTGCCAGTGGGGCCGGTGCATATGTGCAAGAAGGTCATTGGGATTAAGGCAGTGAGAGCTGCAGCGCCGAGCTGGCAGGGAGAGATTGAGGTCTCGGCCAGGAGCGGGGAAGGGAGGGCAAGGGAGAGAGAGTGGAGGAGACACATGCGCACCAGAGCTGGAAGGAGAGGCATCAGGCTGGCTTTGGGAGGATGAAATAAAAGCAGTGCCAGGCAGGGGAAACGAGGAGGGAAAGGGAAGGTGGCCTGGCTTGCTGCCGGTGGTGGGGAGGCAGCCCTCGTGCTTCTGGGTGGGTGGGTGGGTGATGTCCCCTCTGGGTGATGTGACTCAGAGGGCAGCCAGAGCGTCCCAAGGCAGCTGAGGACGTGATTAATGTGGGCGGTCTGTCTGTCCGTCCATCTGCCCGAGCTTGTTTACAGTACAGCACATCACTCAGGGAGTGGGCTGGCAGTGCTGGGGCTGCCACTGGGCACCAGGCAAGGGGGTACGTGTGCCCCCTGCACCCAGGCGGGTGGAACGGAGCCAGCCCGCGAGCCCAGGGATGATGGACGTGATGTGACCTACAAAGGCGCTCTCGTTGCTAATCTCTGTGGCAGAATTTCCTCTTTCTCTCCCTCCCTCTTGGTCTGGTGGGTTTTTTTCCCCACTTCATCAGAGCACTGCGGGATTTTGGCTTCCCAGAGGCACCAGGTGAGGGAGAGAGGACAAGAAATATGTTTATTTTTAATTAGGTACCTACTCTGCTTCACAGTATTTTAGACATTCTTGGCTTGCTCACCGAGCTCAGCTCTGCACCCTGCAAGGTCTGCCCAGGCAAGGAGTGTTTCCTGGGGACTGGCATCTCCTTGGGACCCCACATTGTTTCCCCCTGCCCACCTGACCTTGGCAGAGGACAGGGAGGGATTTACGCCGGGCACTCCACTTGGCCATGGAAATTCAAGTCCTTTTACAGGAGCTGGAGGTGCTCCAGGTTAGCAGTCCAGCAAGGGAGGCTGGCCTGGCTGTAGTGGTGCAAGGCTACGCATGCCCCTCTTCTCTCCTGAAATACGAGTTTCTTCTCCTGCTTTTCCACTGGCTTGATCTTGTCTGTCCTCCTGAGCATCTCTCCCTCTGCAAAGCTGGGGAGCCACATATTTAGTTGTGGTTTTGGTATTTTTTTTAACTTGAGACTGAGAGGGGTCCTCATGAGCACTGAAGTCCTATCTCTGGCTGTCACAAGCATCAGACCCTTTATGGCCCCTTCCACAAATGGGTTGAACTTTGCTGAAAAAAAGACTAGTTCATGGGGTTTTTGCCCTTCTCGCTCCCTCTGGGAGAGGGTTCAGCGGCTCCAATGGTCAGGGCCTTCCACCATAAATCTATTCGTGGCTGAGTTTTTTATCCATTTGCTTTTGTGCTCTTGTGCCCTTCAGTTTAGACGGTGCTTTTCCCTCCCTAGTGTTTTCCCCTGGGTGTATTTATAGACTGCAATCGCATCCGCATTTAGCCTTTCCATTGCCAGGCTCTACAAGGCAAACTCTTCTGGTGGCGAAGGGCTCTCCATCCCTGTGGTCTCTTGTGAGAGTCCTTCCTTTCACCTGCTCTTGCATGCACTGGAAGCACCTTGCCTCCCAGCTCCTGAGATCTCATTTGCCTTTATCCAGCTCGTGGCGTGGGTGGTCCACTGTCTCCCCAGGGCAAGCCGGAGACTCCTTTTGGTCTGTTTCACATGATGAGCTTTCACTGAGAGCAGAAATTCTCGTGACTGCTTCCCCAGGCAGTGACCTTGTGCTTAGGTCATGCTGCCTTTTAGCAAGCTTTATGACGGCATGGGAGGTGCATATGGCGTTTTACCAACAGGCAGCAAAACTGGCTTCAGCCCATGGAGTTTGTAGTCCAACTGAGATGGATGCAAATCTCCAGGGAAAGCTGCAGGGTCAGGAGCAGATGGGGTGTGAGAATATTTATGTTGCTCCTCGCTGAGGAGGAGATGGGATAGGTTTGACAAGGAGGATGCTAAACTATGGAAAGAGGTTAGCAATTCTGGGACATCTGTCCACTGTGACCGTGTTGTGAGGCAGCTCGGGTTTCTTAGCTGCTTTGGAGGTTGGGCACAGCAGAGTATGTGGCTCCCTACAGAAAGGTTGCCTGGCATGGGTGTTGGAGAGTAGTGGTGGTCCTGCAAAGCGCCCTTGTCAGGTTTGGATGTTCACCCTCAGTGTGAGCCATTTCTCTGCTGCTGCCTGTCCCAGATGTGCTTACCTGGATGAAACAGCACCTTGTAGCGCAGGGAGGCAGCCCTATGGAGCAGTCCCTCCTGAGCATCTCTGCTGAGGCTGCCTTTAAGGGTATCTGCATCTTGCAGTGAGGGGACTTGTGTGATGCAGCTGGACTGAGGCTTGCCAAGGAAAGCAATCCACTGCTAGAAGATCCCACAGGCTTCTCAAACTCTCTGTAGGGAAGGGCAGAACAACTCCCTCCCTATTCCCAGTGGTGGTGAAAAGAAGTCATGCAGCCCACCTTTTTGTGGTGGGTGGCTGGAGTTTACTCCCAGTCCTGGTCTTTAAAGGCATTGCTCTACACCATGACATTTCACTTGCTGCTGGCTGCAACACAGGCATGCTCTGAGCTGAGCTGCATGGCACAGCTGGTGCCCCACAATAGATGAGACGTGGGTGCATGGGTGGGTTTTTTACCACCCTGACATATAGACCTGCATTCAGCCTGCTTAGGTGACCTGACGGCTGGAGCTAATGGAGCCTCAGCTGGAACTAGTGGAGATGGGTGACCCACACCAAGCTGGAGCTACACAGCTCCAGGATCATTCTTGAAATAAAGCAGGCAAGCGTGGGCACATCCCTGCCTAATCCTGTTGCGTCCTGACCGCAGTGCTCTCCGCAGCCGGCACGGGGGAGCTGGGAGGCTCCTTTGCAACCTGCGGGCGTTGGATGTAGCACCGGCTCCATAAATAAATAAAATGCTAATTGAAACAGGTTGTTCCAGGCGCTCCTGACTGCTTGGAAACCTGCTCACTGGAGAAACTGAAGCGCTGCTCAATGTAAAAGCCTAACAAGGCAAAAGTAACTTGCCTTTTGGAAGCAGGCCCAGCTAGGTGGCTTGAGTGAGTGTATTTCCACATGCAGCTGTACAGGCAAAGCAGCCGTTAAAACTTGCCACACAGATGTGTCCCCCTCCAACACCACGGGCACTGCCTCTCCAGAGGGAGGTTTGGTGAGGTTTGGTGGAGAGGTGCTGCCTGCCCTCCATCTCTTCCATCACCTGTTGCCATTGCCACTGTGTCCCCTGGCTGGTGTGAGCGCAAAGACCTTTCGAGCCGGGACGGGAAGCGCTATCCCCTGTCTCTGCAGGCATGTCCCATCCCAGGCAGCTCCAGCAGAGAAGACAAGGCAGGTGAAGGATGGGAACCACATCCCCAGCCTTGCCATGATGGGCTGGCACCTGCAAGCTGGAGGATGGGGACAAGCCCTAGCATGGCAGGCAGTACTGTCTCCTGCCTTGCTGGCGGGTCCCTGGCCTGCTGTAATGACGCCCAGCCTGTGACACCCCTTGCCTCTTCTCCCCATGCTGTCCTTTGCTCTAGGGAAAGGATACCAAGCATGGGCTTGTGGTAGTAGTTAAACTGAGCCTTAGAGCTCAGGTGGCCTCAGGAGCCTGAAGCCAGCTGCAAACTCCAGCTTCTTTCTGTCCCAAGTAAATTTAGCTGAGATGTTCCCTGTGTTCCTGGAATGTAGCTCATGTTCTCTGCCTCTGCTCCTCCATGTGATTTTTGCCCCAGCCACCATGCTCGCTGGCTGGGCGCTTGTGAGATGCCTTGGTGCATGGTGAAGGGAACAGGGCAGTTCAAGGCACGTGCTTTCAGTCAAGCCCTAGGTACAGTTCTTCATAGGATCCCGTTCTCTGGGTCAGCTTCAGAAAGGTTTTTTGGGGCATTGCTGTCACTGGGATTGGGTGAGAGGCTGTGTCAGAAGATGGACAGTAGATGTACACAGCTGCGTGGTGATTTGGGCTAGGATACAGCAGGTTGCGTTGTTTCCAGCATAGCATTTCCAGGAAAGATCTTGGAGCAGAAACAAATATGTTTGTTGGCATTTGCAGAGAAAAATCTGAGAAGTAGCACATGGGGACCAAATACAGTCAGAAATATGAGCAAAAAATAAGATAGCCGTATGTAATCTGCTGTTTTAAAACATGAGAGGCACACAGGTGGGGAACAGAGAAACTGCATGGTGATGAGACATCACTAAGGCAAACATTTGTGGCAAGACAAGGCAGCAGAGAGAACTTGTGTGGCTGTGAGAGGAGCAGGTGGCAGCGGATGCGGTTTCCACCTAGGCTGGCACAGCCAAGCCAAGGAGGGAGAGTTGTGTTGCTGGGAAGAAAATTGAATGCTTCATCATGCAAAAAGATGCGACCTTTGGGTGGTCACTTCGCTGAGCAGCGACCTAGCAATGGAGGGACCATCTGGAAAGCACAGAAGGACCTGGATACCACCATGGGGGTGTGGCTTTTCAGGGTTGTCACTAGTAACAGTGGGACAGAAGATGATGTTTGACCACGGGAAGAGCGTGAGACTTGTGGGACTGGATGCAGCTTCCTGAAGCTGCTGTCTGGGACACAGCCTGCTGTTACAGCAGAGGGAATCTGCCCCTGGCAAAGCTCTTCCTCCCTCCCTGGGGTGGCTGGCACGGCTGCTCAGCCCAGGCCTGGCTGTCGCTGGAGGCTTCCCAGCTTCTGACTCCCCATCGTCTCCCAGGGCTTGTGCTGCTGTTGGGGGGAAGATTGGTTCAGGTATGGGTCTGGCAGGCAGCGGAAGGGTTAATGGCTAGCATGTTGGCTGCCAAGCCATGTGTGAAAAAGGCTGGCTGGCCAGGAAAGCCTGTCCAGGATCCCGTGGCAGGAATTAGGGATGTGGAGCCTTTCTCCCCTCCATCACCTGCTTCAGCTCAGCCCCAGCTGGGGAGCTGGTGCCACGTGGCTGCTGGCTGGGGGGGGTGAGCTGGAAGGGAGGTGCTGGTGTATCTCTGCTCTTCCCCCATCCACTGCTCAGGGGAATCAGGTACAAATGGGTACAGGGAGTCCAGCCCCTCCAGCACCCGCACAGGGCTCAGGCACACCACCCAGACTGTGGGCAGGAGTCATTTGCTGCCTGCGTGGTGCCGGCTGGGGGAAATAAATAGAGGCCACCTGTTTCCAAGCTGCCAGTCCCATGCTTATCAAAAGCTGCATATGTTTTCTTCAGAATAAACTAAATACAAGTAGATCTAATGATGATAATAACAATAGCCATAATCCAGTCTGTGCAGGGCTCTCCAAAGCTTTACAGAGACTCCATTTGCGAGTAGTGGAATGAAAATGAAAGCCAGATCATCTCTTCCAGTTTATCACTTGCACTCTCCCCTGTTCTTGCTTTCTTTTTAAACAGATGTATTCTTGGTCATTACCAGATCAGACACAGAAGAGGTTATTGCTTCATGCTGCTCAAGGTAGATTTGATTTGAAGTCCCACGAGGAATATTATGTCACTAAACTATTTCCTCTCTATAATAGAATAAAGAGAGGGTGTGGGAGAGGGAGAGGCAACACACTGTGACAGAGCCTGTGATCAGAGGGCACCGCAGCGAGCCCAAGCAGGCAGCTTGGCAGAAACCCCCTTCAGCCTCATCCCCACCATCACGGGAGTCTCAGGGATGAAGTCAGGAGGCAGCATGACAAACTCCTGGAATGAGGTGCAGGAAAATCTTAGCGCACTGCCAGAGGCGGGCTGTGCTATGCAGCCATCACATGATGCTCAGGAGCGTCTGATGCACAGCTGGGGATGGGCAGCATGGTGGAAAGCCTCACATGATGTTCAGGAGGTTTTGGCTGGCTCTCTGCAGGGCTGAGCCTCCAGTGGGGAGGTGAGGAGGGGCCAGAGAGCCTCTCTTCTGAGGGCTCATCTCTCGCCTTTGCCTCTGGCAAAATCAGCTCACCTAATCTAGCAAGAGGGGGGAAAAAGAGATCTTTTATGGTGGGATGCAGAATTTTGCCTGTTCTGCACTTTTCTCTCTGTAGCAAGCCCTTACATGCTAGTAATGGCCAGTATGAGCCCCTTGAGAAGCTGAGAGAGGAAAATTCCCTCCCTGTCTCCTCCTCGCAGTGCTTAGTGATCATTTTGCTGTGTCCTTTGGCAAGTTGCTCTGTCTCTTTCAGCTTTGTGAAGTGCCTGACTCTGGGCTTTGCTTGGTGTGTCAGAGCTCTTTGATGAAAACAGAAGTCTGGGAAAATCATTGCAACAACCTGTGTGGATGTGATGTTTGAGGAATGGTGAAGTCGACAAAAGCTGGGTCCTGGCAGCAACGCTGACTTGGCCAAATCTTCACCAAGTGCTCTTTTCTGTTCCTTTTTTCAGCCTAGCTGAACATATTACTGTAAGAGACTGCGTCAGTGAGAACCACCATCCCTGTTGTTGGGCAAATAAAGTTTCTTGGCTCCGTTTTGAGCCTTAATTCTGTTCCTGAGAATACAAGCAGAACCTCGCTCCAGTCTTGGACGAGCACGCAACAATTACTGCAGGTGGGCTGCACACCTGCCCAATTAGTGTTGCTCTTGGAGGCTTAAGGAAACCCTCTCAACCTAAAAATCAAGTTACTTTAAGTCCTGTTAACTGACTTAAGCAGCCTTGCTGAAGAAATGAGACTGCTCAGGTGCACAAAGCTGGGGATGGATGCATGGTTTTTGTTGCTTAGCATAGGAAAGCAGCTAATGATCTCCCTCTGTGTAGCAGAAGGATGGGCTGTGTTTGGGAGCATCGGAATGCAGTGCTTTGCAGCTGCCTTCTGTCAGCCTTTGGACAAGACACTCACTGTGTCTTGGTGCTTAGTTGGGGGAAGGCTCCTGCCATCTTCTCCTCAGCTCTCTGCAGCTGGATGCGTATTTTGGACCATTTTATTAGTGGTTGTAGGCAAGACTTTGTGCAGCGAGGATTCACTATGCCAAACAGGTGTAGAAGGAACAGGGAGTGGTAACGCAGAGGAGCAAGAGGATTGTACTGGTGCTGCTGGTAGCTGGCATTTCTTCAGAAGTGATGCAGATGTGATGGGAACAGGAACATGAATGTGTCATCCTTGCAAACCTGGTGCTTTGTTTATAATCCAGGCAGACATTCATACTGCACTGGCTGCCTGGGTCATCTTTGCATGAATTGTGAAATCAAGGAAATAAACAATACTTGCTCTTTCAAAGGTGGGTTCCTACATCAGTGAGCTTCCACCCACCTGCCCCCGTAACAGCAAGAAGTAGCTACCAAGGATTAAGCATGCAACAGTTTCTCCTGAGGGCTGTGAGATCTGGGCTGTCACAATTATAATTTTCTAGAAAATTGTTTGTCTACGCACCCGTCACAACAGTTTCTTGGTACAGACATCAACAGGGATAAAACAGGCAACATTGTCAGCCAGCAGGAGCAGCAATTGCCTCTTCTTCTGTTGTCCAGCTCTGCTTGTTGGTGTGAATCCTCTGGTTTAAGCTGCCCATTCTTGCCCAGTTGGTGTTCTCCAGTCCAGCTCAAGGCTTCTGTGCTCAGCAGATCCTCACAGCATTTTGCTGTGCCATGAGGGTGGTGGTAGGCTGGCAAAGGGAGCAAGCCCTCTCCACTGCCACTGACTTTTCCCTGTCTGCAGTGCCGGGGAGTTGAGCATGGACCAGAGCTGATACCAGTGGTGAGGAAAACACGGAGAGGAGACATCCCTTAAGCTACTGTGCTTTGGTCCATAGAAAGCTTTCCTAAAGACAAAGAGTACTTGGGGGTGGCTGTTTCAGGACACAGAAGATAAGGACCTGCAGTGACTTGTTCTGCTCACAAGTGAGAATACCCTTAGTGGAATGTCCCCAGAAAACTCCTAAGATCATCTTAAATCAGATGCTTGCCAGTAAATCATACCTTGGGCATCTCCAGGCTGCGAAACATAGAGAAGTTGTGGCATCTTGGCTGGCTGAAGATAGAGAAAGGAAGTTAGGAATGCCACCTCTGCCTGAAAATTAGGGAGAGAGAGATGTCCCTCTGGTCTCGTGACTCTGAGCTGCATCTTTACGACTTGCCAACATAAAAAGGTACAAACGAGCAAATGTAAAAAGGAATTATTCAGCTTCTTTCACTCACAGATGAGAGCTCTTCCAGGCCAGCAGTAAAAGCAAAGATAAGAGCAGAAGGAAGATGTCTATCAGGATATGAGCGAAGTAAACAGAGGTGTCTCTGGGGAGAGGCCATTACAGAAGTTCATTCATCCCAAATGAGTAAGCAGAGACTTGAAATACAGCTGGTTGCAAAGGTTGACCTGAGGCAGGGAATCGACGTTTTGGCAGTTTTGAGCTCTAAACCAAAACTGAACACCAGACTGTGCCACTTTTGAGGTGGTTTCTCATCTTCCAAAGAGAAGATATGCTTTCCGTCTAATGCTGTAGAATACGGGGTACCCGCTTTGTAATCCAGCGTATGGAGGTTGGTACTTCAGGTAGCAGCATCAGTGTGGGTCACAGCCTCACATTAGGACATTACTTCAGGAGTCTCTCAGCTCTCCCTCGGATTAGAAAAACAGTGTTACTGCCAATGGTCCTAGGCAGACCTGTCAGCCCAGCCTGTTGTGAAGGTGTGTGAGCCTGGCTGTAATTGTGTGCAATTTCACCGCTTTCCAAACCATTGAGGCTGAAATTTTGAAGACCAGACCTTTGCTTCAGGCAGAAGAGATTTTTACTTAATTTTCATGGGCAATTTCTGCAAAGTATGATCAATCTTGATTTTCAAGAAGGAGGAGGAGAACAAATCAGTTGTTTTACTTCTAAGCTTAAAAAGCTCTTGTGAACTTTCAGAGAACCCATACAGTCCCCATGCTTAGGATAGGATTCAGCTTTTTTCGTTTGCTGTAGTGTGTCAACAATATGCCCAATCTCAGCAACCCAAGTGTGACCGAATAATGAGCCTTGGGGTGAAAAAGTAGTATCGGTGTCAGTGGATACTTGTTAGAATTTGGCAGCTGAAACATGACCAGCACTGAGTATCTGCCCAAGGGCTGCTGGGACCATAGGTAAGGATTGTCCTCTTGTTCTTGATGCCACAGGTCAAACAGCAGAGGCCTGTGCTGTGGATCTCAGGCATACAACCCCACCAATAATAGATGGTGTACTGCGCTGGCATTAATCAACAGTTAATTTTGTCACAAAGCTGCTGCTTTGCTTTCTGGGTTGTCTGCCATGCCCTCTTCTGCTGCTTGGTTGGATTAGGTGGTACTGGGGTCCTTCTGACCTAGCAAACCCTCAGACCTACCTCCACTCCCTGCAGGAGACTTGGCCGCCTCATCTGCTTGTGTGCTGCCTCTTCTTGCGGGTTGGGTGGTGGTTCCAGGGGTGCCAGGGTCCTGTAGCACAGGCAGCTCCCAGGCTAGCAGAGTGCCCTGGTGACATCCCAGTGCAAATCATATGTATGTTCACCCCATGCTTGAAGTCCCATTTCCCATCTACCTGGGGCTCTCACAGGCAGCCTGCAGATGGGCTTTTCCTACTGAGGGTTTCAAGATGCCCTGCAAAGAAAAATCTGTACATGCTGCCTTAATCTTCCCCTCTTTCTCCTGTGGCTGTGAGGGGAAGCAGTTTATCTGAGAAGCGGGACGGAGCCTGCTGTGTCAAAGAGGGACAGCCTTGTGGCAGGCAACGAAGGCTAAGCCTGTGAATGAAGATTAGACCAGCAGCGGCAGATTACGGCATTTCTACCTAGACTCATCCTTAATTCTGCCTGATTTAAAATAACATGCAGTGGCAGTGATGGGTAGGGAGGATTCATGATGGCCCTGCCAGGTGGACCTGGAAGGGGGATGTTTGGCCCATGAAATCCACAAGGAAGGTTGGAAGGTGGTGGCGTGCAAGTGAGTGGACAGCAGGATAGGTGGTGTCATGGGCTGGGCTGATGGAAAACTGGTGGGGAAAGGTGTGTGATGTGTGGGGAGATGGGGATAGTGGGACCCAGGAGAGTGGTGCTGCAGAGCAAGCAGAGCTGTGATTGTGGGGAGGTGGATAGGGAAAAAAGCGTAGTAGCTGAGTAGATAAAATTAGTGAACAAATGTGTGGTAGAAACAATGAATTCCTAGAAGGAAAAGGAGTGGGTGGAAGAATAAGTGTAGACTAAGAGGTTTTCCACTACTTGGAGCCCTTGTACTCAGGCACCTGCACCAAACCCATATCCCAATTTATACTCCATGTTGCCTCCCTGTGTGTCTGTGGGAAGCTACCCTTACTCTGGACTGTGACTGCTTTACATTGCTTTAGATCAGATGGATAAAAAGGCTCAATCTAAAAGTGTCCTATTTTAAGTTAATCCTCAGAAATAAAATGAGACCATCTCCCCAGTAAATTCCCCACGACTACAGCCCAGGCAGGGCAGCGGGGTGGGAGCTCAGCAGGGCAGAGAGGTGCCTGTCCCCTGCAGAGCTCTCCTCTTTTGTGCTGGTCCAGAGAGATGGGGCTTGCCTTGACGTGTCTCCTGCCTCCCTCCCCACCAGGTGTTCTCCATTGTGGTGTTTGGCTCCATTGTCAATGAAGGGTACGTGAACCGCCTGGACGAAACACAAGAGCACTGCATTTTCAACCGCAATCGCAATGCCTGCAACTATGGCATTACCGTGGGTGTCCTCGCCTTCCTCAGCTGCCTTCTTTACCTGGCTCTGGATGCCTACTTCCCGCAGATCAGCAGCGTCAAGGACCGCAAGAAGGCAGTGCTCTCGGACATTGGAGTCTCGGGTGAGCTTGCTGGCTGGTTGGCCATAGAAGCCCTCTCATCTGCTGGCAAGGGAGAGGGAGGGAGCTTCTGCCCCCTTGCAGGCCGGGTCCCTGCTGAGAGGGAGGTCTTCGGGTTCTGTGCTTTCTCAGGCCTTCTCTCTCCATTTCTTCCCCTTTCTCTTCTTCTCAGCCAATCTGGCTGATGCCTCCCTGCTGTTTTCCATAGGCATAGCTCAGGGAGCCCTTTAGGATCAGCACGTCTTGCCTCCCTGCATGCTTGTGCTTGCTAAGGCCACGTGTTGATGCCTCTGGAGATGGTACTTCCTTCTCTTCCAGCTCCAGGGGATTGAACCCCATATATTCTAACATAAAAAACCACTGAGGGTTTCATGAGGCTGAGTAAACCAGTCCTCCTAGGTTACCTGGCATTCCCCATCTGCAGGACCTCCTCCAGCCCTGAGGCTTATTCTAACTCACAGTCAGATCTGTCCATCCCCAGTAGTGTGTTGAAGTGACAGAGTGATGGGGTGTGTGTATGTGCATGTGTAACACCAGTCAGCAGCATCATGAGGAGGTGCTTTGCTCTCATGCTGTGATCCCGAGTTGCTCTACTGATTTACTCTGGCATATAGGCAGACTTCTCCTTGCCAGGGTCCCTCCCCAGTTTGTCAAAGGGGCCATGAGTGGAGTGAGAGCAGGACTGGATGCAGCATCTGAGCTTGTTTAGGACTTCTGGCTTGTAAGTTTGTTCACAGTTAGCCTCTTGCCTAGCAGTCCTGTGTACAGCTAACAAGAGAAGGGGAATGGGAAGGACTGAGCCCTGTTTTGCTGCCACTTAGGAATGCCCATTTCCCTCACTGTCGGGTATCTGGCTGCACCTGGCAAAGAGGGTGAGTCCCACTCCTCCCCACCAGCTGCCAGTCTGGACTCGTGGCTCCCCTCTACCTTCACCCCTTGCCCAGGGGTACAGCATGTTAATGATCCTTCAGCACCTTTCCTCGGTGTGAGTCCCTTAGCCTGCGCTGTCCTGAGCAAAAGCCAGTCTCTGTGCAGCTGCAGGCTGGCTGCTTCTCACCCTTCTGCAGCTCCCTTGGAAGGAATTGCTCTTTGCTTGTCCTTGCGGGACAGGGTTGTGAAGCAGTGGCTGTTTCAGAGAGCCCAGGTGATCACTCCTGTACTGGAAGCCCTTCAGGCTCCATCCCAAGGCAAATGCAAGTCCTGTGATCAATCCAAACACAAGCAAATGAACTCCTCTGAGGTATTTTATGCAGACACCTATTGTCACCTTGACAATTTAGCCATCAGCAAGACTGCCAGCTTGCTTGCGCTTAGGTAGGTTGTGTGGGCAGAGTTTGGCCCAGTCTGCAACACATCGGTGGGTCTTGTAGTGTTGAAGTTTCCAGAGAAATATGATGTGTTTATGTTCTGTTCACACATACCTTCTTGATGTCTCTCCCCTTCCCCTTTGGCATGCTGGTGGTGGTCCATCCCAGCCTTTTGGGCATTCCTCTGGTTCGTTGGCTTCTGCTTTCTGACCAACCAGTGGCAAGCTTCAAAAGAAGAGGACAACCCACTGAATGAGGGAGGGGATGCAGCCCGAGCAGCCATCACGTTCTCGTTCTTCTCCATCTTCACCTGGGTGAGTACAGCAGCCATGATGTTGGATCAAGTGTCCTCTCCACTATATTAGCTCGTGGGGAATGGAAGGTGACTGGCTAAGAGTGATTCCCTCTGAGATCTCAGTTCACGTGGCTTCTGAGAAGGGAAAACAGGAGGGTAGGTGGTTAGGAGGTAATCTTGGGAAGCAAGGACTCAAAAACTTACATGGAAGAAGGCGCTAGAGCATTAATAAGCACAATGGGCAAGAGTCCCATATCCCAGTAAGGAGCATCCTTGACAAACCTCTGATACAACCTTGGACAAGCCAGCTCCCCAGGCATCATTTTCCCTGTGTGTCAGAAGACTTTACCAGCATTTTCACCTCACAGACAGTAAGCAAAGAAGGGAACTCCAGGCCAAGGGTTGCACCCATCTCCCTCCCTGCTTTGCTCCTGCCACGTAAAATGTCATCAGTGGCCACAAGAAGCTGCAATCAGCATCCCTTTGGGCTCTCCCTCTGCACCCACGACTGCGGCGCCACCTCACTGGGTTGCCTCTTGGGAAGCTGGTGGTGCTGCCTCTTAAGCCTGCCATTTCTCTAGCAGTTCTTTGTTGCTGCTTTCCTGGAAAAACGGTGGTGTGCAATATAAATATCCCCCATGATTTCCTCCCATCTCTGAAAGCACCAAGCCCGAGTGATTTTTGTCTGAAGTGACAGGATGGTGCCAAGCAGGAAAGCATTTAATGTCAGTCTCCTTGAGGCTTTATCATCTCCTCTCCCTACAGGCCTTAACGCTGGGCAGGGGCCAGGTAGGAAAGGTGCTGTAAGGCCACAAAGCTGTGAGAGGGAAAGGGGGGCTGCAGAGTGTTGTGCAGTCAGCACCCTCGGCAGGGTGACACCAAACGGGGCAAGGGACAGCAGTGTCTGTGTGTGCCCCCCACAGGCTGTGTCCTGCACTTGAGTACTGCCAAAAGCCCCTTGCAAGCTCCAGCAGAAAGTGTGACAAGGAGTATAGCTTTTGCAAGGGTTTCCTCAGGACCCTTTTTGAGGTGCCACCACCTGCAGTGTGGTCCTCCCTGATGCACAGGTTTGCAAGTGGCTAAGTAGGCATCCTCTTCGCCCCATTCCTTGAGGGTTTTATTTCAAACACTTTGGTTTGCTTTTCATTACTGATTCTCCTTCCCACACCCCTCTTTCTCCTCACAGGGCTTTCTCGCGTTTCTGGCTTTCCGGAGACTCAGAGACATTACTTTTCAGGAAGAATACAACACCCTGTTCCCTAACTCCCCGTCCTTGCTGCCTTAGTGCCCCTCACTGATGGGGGAATTTGGGGGAAGGGGTAGAGGGATGCAGCTGGAGGAGGTTACTGAGCAGAAACAGTTCCAACACCCCAACCATGGGTGCGTGGTCACTGCAGGGCGTGGGGTGGGAAGACATGGGCCATTGAACTGGAGTGTGGTTGTCCACTGAACAGGGGATCTCCCTCTGGGGAGTTGGAACTGGCAATTTCTTCTCCTCCTCCTCTGCTCCCTTCTTTCTCTCACCCACACCCTAACTAACAATGCATAACACCACTGCGGCTTTCTTTTGATGACTGCTGAGACCTAATACTTCAGCCAGGAGATGCCCTCTGCCCCCACTACTTTATCTCCTCCATTTCCTCCCAGCCCTCATTCCCCCAAAACCTCTCCCCTGTCACCTGCCAGACGGCTTACCTCTTTCAGAGATGCTCTGGGACAACGAGCCGTGCCTGCTGGGGTCCATGATGCTGAACCCTGTGCCTGGGCTCCCTCAGTCCACCAAAGGGTGTCCCACGTGCAGTGCCTGGGGCAGGAGGCAGCAGTATGCTTTCGAACCATCCCCTGGTCTGGGAAGCAGCTGTCTTGCCTCCTGCTGCTCCTTTCCAAGGTCTGGGCTGTACCGTGTGGATGCTGGCTGGTGAAGGAGTTACAGGGGGTGACCACTACCTCGCTACTCTGGGTCAAATCCTGCTCTCCTTCCTGGCTTCTGCAGGCAAAATGGCTGCGTACCTCCAGCCCAGCAGATGAATCTTCTGTGGTGTTGCTGAGGCAGATTGCCTTCCCAGGGGCAGGAGGGGCTGAATGGGATAACCACATGCCAACTGAGCCTCTGCGACCTGTGCCATGTCAGTGAAACCCCACCACCAGGCAGGAGGTGCCCAGCATACCCCAGAGACACCGGGGAGCCCCGGCAGGCTGCACGCAGCCAGCTGGGCTCAAGCCAGCCGTGCCCAGCCCTCCTCTGTCCTGGCAGGCTCATGCTTTCTGTGGGGCAGCCTGAACCTCATGCTCTCAGGGGTGTTTCACTGGTGGTCTGCCACGTGGGCCTTGCACACTAATCCGTAACCACTACTAACCCCACTTTTGTTTGTTTCTCTTTCTCGGTACGTTCCCCCTCTCTTTTCTCCCCTCCCCTCTCTGCTTCCCAACTCTTCCCTCCACCTCCTCCCTTAAAGGTGGGCCAGGCGTTCCTGGCTTATCAGCGTTTCCAGCTGGGTGCCGATTCGGCCCTCTTCTCCCAGGACTACATGGACCCAAGCCAGGACTCCGGCATGCCTTATGCTCCCTACACGAATGAGGAGGATGCTACAGATGCGGTGGGGACATACCAGCAGCCCCCTCCAGCAGATGCTTTCGACACCGAGACACAGGGGTACCAAACGCAGAACTACTGAGCCACCGATGCCCCTTTCCCTTCCCCTTTCCCTTCTGCCCCTTTTCCCACCGCCGGCAGAAAGCCGAGGCACAAACCAGACAACGTGCGTTAGTGGCACAAGAGGTGGCTCTCAGCTATGCTCCAGCCTTCTGGGTCATCTGTTTTTATTTATCGTTTTTAAAAAAGGAAAAAAGAAAGAAAAAAAGGTTTCCCCATCACCTCTTCCTTCTCCTCCCCCCTAAAACTACCTGCCAGAACCAAATTCTTCCAAAATCTGTCACCTCCTTGTGAAAGGAAGGTCCCCCCCTTCCCTCATCTCCCTCCTGCCTGCTGCAGAGGGCACAGTCTGGCCAGTGGGCAGGAGAGGGGCTACAGTGCCAGCAGGGCAGGGGAGAGGGTACTGGAGGCAGAAAGGAAGGAATGAGAGGGACTCGGGACCTTTCTAGAAAAGACAGTGTCACTAAAGGCTGGAGTAGATGCAGGAGCATCTGAATTGGGCTGGAGAGCCTGGTGGCTCAGGGAGGGGGATAGTGTTGGTGTCAGCATGCAGGAGTGCCAGGGTGGAGGGGGGCCAGAGGGAAGCAGGAATGGCATCCCCCACGCAAAGACAGGGGGGCTTTTCTCTGCCACACACTGGCGAAGGAGTGATGCTTTATTTTTAGAGGTTTTGGGGAGAAGTGGTATTGGGGGGGGTGTGGGGGGGTGGGGAGCATGGAGAGATAAAATGGGAAGGGCATAAGGAAGATTTGCAAGTACAATCAAAAACTACAGTCATGTCTGTAGGTTACAGCAAGAGACTGGGCAGAGCAGAGGGTCAGTGCCGGGGGAGTCATTCCTTCCCCAGCCCCCTTGGATTGAGGTGGAAGTGATTCCCCTCACCTGTACGTTCTGCTTGCCACTCTTCTGAGACCAGTGTTTGGCGAGGCAGGAGGGGAGCCATGCCCAGTCCCTGGCCCCCAGATGTAGTGCCTGTGGAAGGAAGGGGAAGGATGGAAGAGGTGGGCTTCTAGGGGGCCCTGTGAGCCCTCGTCTCCAGCTGGGCTGGTTCGAGGCGGAGAGGAGAGCTTTGCCATTTCACCCTGGGCAGGAGGAGGAAGGAAAGCCAGATTCACTCCTCAGGTCCTGCTGAACCCTCCTCCATTCTTCTGCTACCACAGTGCAAAGCCTCTTACTGAGACCATCTTTGTAGCACACGGGAATGGAGCGGGCTCCCCCTGGAAAGAAATACTGCTGCTGGGATGGCCAGCATGCGACTGGCTCTTGCACAGGGGTGCAGCCAAGCAGGGAAGGGTCCAGCACTGCGCAGCTCTCCTTTGCCTCCCACTCAGATGGGGAGGAGGTCTTGGTGTACAGAGAATTGCTTGGGGCCAGACCGAGCTCTCTGGAAACTGGTGTTGCTGTACTTGCCATAGAGTATACCGTAGTGCATCTTTTGCAGCAGCTCAGATCCTGGCCGTGTTTAAAGCTTCGCCTAGGTGGCAGTAGTGACTCTCAGATAGAGCTTGTATGGACATTCCACACATGATTTTCCTTCAAGTAAAGAAAGATACAGCTGTGGAAGCACACTCTTCATTTCAGGACAGAAGTAAGGTCTGTGTGTGAAGATGGTCCCTAAAGGGAAATAATTCAGCAATAGCCACCTGGACAATTCTCCCCAGCACAGACATCTCTCAGAGCACAAAGAGCAGGGTATGCCTTGCAGCAGTGAGGAGCTCCATCCCCCAGGCAGCCGCCCCACTCCACCCAACACTGGCCCCAGTAGCAGAGATCAGGAGCAAATTCAAGCATCCAGCCTGCTCCCCGTAGCACCCGTAGGAGTCAGGATGATGGGACACAGGTCTGGCCTGTGGTTGCGTGAACATCTCATCTGGAGGACACTAAGGTTACCAGTCCTTCCTTTCTTCCCAGCACAACTCCTCTCCAGCTGCCCCACAATGATAGGGAAGGGGTAGAAACCATAGAGCTGCAGGCCCCGAGAGAGAGGGGGGAGTTGTTGTCCACTGTACAGAGGCACCATTTCTACCTGCTCCTACCAGACTTGTGCTGCCGGTGGCTGTCCTCATCGCTTGTCCCCATCATGGTTTGCCCCCTGCCTTGCTGGTGGTTAACCACTGGTGAGGATGCGAGAGGGGGACCAGCTAGCCTCATGGATGCACCAGAAGGGACTGGGCCCACATCCCTCACTCTGGCTGCAAGCAAAAGCAATACTGTAAATAGGAGAGGTATTTTTTGGAGGGAAGCTCCTCAGCCTTCTTTTTCTGTGGGCTGAGCCTAATATTTAGGCTTGGGAGGGAGTTACTTTATTAAGAGAGGTTCGTTATGACTGTGGCTGTGGGGGGAGCTCCCTCCAGTTTGTCTCCTGCCAGGGGAGAGAAAGGAACGAATGATGAGGTGGAAGAGGAGAAAAACTAGTTGTACTCACCCAGACTCACCTGTGTCATGCTTCGTGCTTTCGTTTGTGGGGTGGGGGGTGGGATGGGACCAAGAGGAGGAGTAGGCTATAAATAACCAACCCTCAGCAGAAATGTGATGTACTTATTGGGAGGAACTGCCCATCACATGTCTCCTCTCCTTGGTGAGGAGGTGAGGGACTAGGCACGTGAGGAGAAGCATGGACCATATGTGGGGGTTCTACCTGGGTCTATGTTTTGGGGTGTAGCACAGGAGCATCTTATATGCCCCTTCTCCCGTCAGAGTTACCCAGACAACTAAGCACCGTTTGGGGCTGACTGATGAGGAAGCTTTTCTCTATCCTCTTTGGCTTGCTGCCCTCATGTAACCAGCTGATGGGTTCTGGTGGGCTTGAGGTAGGAATGGCCGTCCCCCTCAGAGCTGGCACTTGAGACATGATCCAGGTGGCTTCATCCTGGGTTACTGCCCATCTCTCTGGCCTTTTCCTCCTTGCTTTGTGTTGTAGGAAAGGCATTGGTGTGGCAGGGGACACTACAACAATAAATACTTGGGCAAATTCTTGCTTTTCCTCATGGGAGAAGACATATCCTCTGTGGGTTGACACACTTTCAGTCTTTGCAGTGGAGGGTTGGTGGTGACAGACCTGGAGGTGGGACTCTCCTTGTTTGCATGTAGCTCTTTAAAATGCAATCTCCAGTGGCATTTGGCTGGTTTTGCAGCTGATGAAAGATACGGACCCACCCAAAGGGTTGGTTATCTTATCTTAGGTGCTGCTGATAAGTTGCTGTCTATTTCTGGTGATCATAGGCAAGACCTGAGCAGCTGGCTGGAACATGTCCCTTTTAGATCCTAAACATGGGTGAGATCAGCCCCACTCCAGGGATTAGGAGATCAGAGGGAAGGCTGTATAAGCAAAACGATAAAGTGGCTTTCTTCCCTCTCTGCCATTTGTCCAGATTACAGAGGATTACGCATCCCCTGTTGGGAGCAATGGCCCCTTAATGTCTTCTTATCTTACAAAGCCCCCAAGTAAGAGACTGTTTTGTGGAAGCAGGGGCTGTGAAGGGCAAAGGGATGATGAAACTTTGCCCCAATTCTACCTGTGGCTTCAGTCTTCTGACGCGTCCCCATCCCCTGCTCACCCGTGTCCCCACCACACTGTTCAGCACCTCATCACACACCCTTCCCCTCCATGTTATTCCTGGCAGTTCCCTCAGGGGAGGAGGTGTCTTTGTCCCTGCAACTCTTGCAAGCGCTTGGGAGGACCCGGGAAGGCAGCATTGCAGGGTGGTTCCCACGGGACTCTTGGCTCTGATCCCCAGAGCAGGTACAAGGCAAGGAGCCCAGCAAGGCCACCTCATGCAGCAAGTCCAAACCATCCATCCAGACAACTCCCTGCTGCCTACGTGGCATCCGTGACACCACCTGGGCTGCCCTGCCCCTTCCCCTGCCTCATTACTGCCTGTGTATAGTATATATATTATATATATATATTTAAAAAGATGTATAATATAAAGCTATACATATATACGTATATACAATGACTCATGGATGGCCTGCTGCATACAGGATCCCCTGAGTGGTCTTGTCTAAGCCCGAGTGTCCCTTCACCCCTCCTCCCGCTCCACCCCTCAGCCCCGTCTGTTCCAAAATCCAACTACAGCGAACCCCGCCACCTTGGCACCTGTGTTTACAATGTCCTATATATTTGTGGTTAACAAAGTGAAGGTGGTAACTACTGGTGTCTCAATAAAGTTATGAGATTCAAAATAACCAAACTATATGGAAAAAAATGGTCTGGAGTTTTTTCTTTGGGAAGGGATGGCTTTTTTTGCTCAGTTTGCTACAAGAGCACAGCTCCTATGCTCCTGCATGGTCGGCGGGCAAGTTTATTGACAGTTGGTGGCTTGAATGGAGGAAAGAGACTTACAGAACTGCCTTTAATGAGAGATACATTTCAGCGGGAGCTAATGGTCCTTTGTTTTTCTTGGCCTAAATTTCAAATCACACATACCGTCAAGTGTCTTTTACCTAATCGGTAGGAAGGTAGGAAGACATGAGAAGGAGCTTGACATGCCATGTTAGAAGTAGACTTTCACTGTGAAAGGGATGTGGCTATAGGGGGTGTGGATGGGGGACATCCAGGAATATAGGATACAAACTTATATGAAAATAAACATCTGTATTTCCACACCGGGGGAAGCAAATCTGTTTACTCCTTTAATATGTTTCTACCTCTATTCATCTATGTGTGACCATTGCTCAGGTGTCTAGCATAGTACACATGCTCAAAATAATCAAATACTGGGAAACAAAGGCTCTCAGGCAATGTCGACAGTGGGTGTCAGTAACTGATAGCCTGCCACTAAAAAGGATCTCACTTCAATGGGTTTTGCAATAAAAATAAAATTCAAAATCCCATCCCATGCCAATGCTTAGGTAAAGTTTCCTTCTCATCCCCTTTTAATGAACCTGTCACCTGAGGACCTTGAGTATCACATTTCTCAACCCCTGTGCAGTTTGAGGACAGTAAGCAGAAGCGTGGTGGTGAACACATTCCACCCATTCCTCCAAACTCTCTCTCCCCTTGGGGACACAACTGAGCGCAAACACGCTGTAGCTTCACATCAGATTATATGCAGAAGTATTGATAGACTCATCTGTTTCTTGATCTTTGCTTGGACAAAGGCCCTTCCTACTGTCCCAGCTGTTGGAGTGCAAGTGTTGTGGAGATACCTTGCCCACCGAAAGGCAAATGTCTGTGCTGGCAACAAGTGGAGTTAAAAGCTGGTGAGACAAGATGTTGCCAAAAGCAGGCATTTAAGATGAATAACACTCTGACATTACTAGTTTGTTTATGTCTTCTGATCATTTGAAATCTCTTTAATTTTGCTTTCTGGTATTTCAAGCTCTTATGAGTCACGTTTTGAAGCCTTTCCCTGCAGTCATGACATCTAGAAACATTATTATAAAGTGTTTTCTTAAAAAAAAAGTTCGCATAATCCCAGGACTCAAGGCGATGAGACTTTGTTTAGTGTCTCAAGGAATTCAATAAAATCATATGTTTTGGCACAACTGAAACAACCCCATTTCCCTCCCTGAAAAATTCAGCTCGTGTAAAGCTCTGCAAAACCCCTGTTTTGCAGGGATATTTGGCGCTCTCTCAGGGGGATCAGCACTCCCTCACCATTCCCCGTTCCCCTAGCAGTAGCTCTCCACGTTGGCTCTCCAGCTCTCTAGAGGGTGCTGGGGGAAGGAAGCTGCTGTTTCCAGCTCTCCTTCCTTAATGCTTTTTCTCTCTATTACTGCACTTCTATTTCTTTGCCATTCCAGCCTGTCTGGAAATAGTGACCTGCAGAGGAACAAGAAGCATTAGGGCATCTGTGCCTGTGGGAAGCATCAGGCTGAAGTTGGTAGAGGTAGCTGGGGAGACCTTGGGATGGAGCTGTGTGAGAGCTTGCAACGCCCCCCTTCCACCATCCCTTTCTGTGATAGTTTGCCACAGAAGCAGAGCAAGTGCAACAAGCCGGCTCCTTCATGGAGACCCTTCTTTTCCATATCACCTCCTGCAAGCCTTGCCAAAAATCACAACTTTCCTTTCCAGCCCCTGCCTCCATTATCATCAAAACAAGGCAGACAAAAAATCCCCTAAACATACCTCACGCGATCAGTAGAAACTAAATGATATGATGCCTTCTGCTGTTGATCCTGTATTTGCTTCCCATTGTGTATGGTTTCCAAACACCTACAAGAGCACTGCACTGCGGCTGCCCTATGCTCCCTGCTCCCCACGGCACATTGTTCAGTCATGTTCATCTTTTATCCAGCAGCCCAGCAGTGACCATGCTTCTTCCTTTTCTACAGGGAAAACATTAGTAAAAACAGGAAGGCAGCAGTACAGCTTGGCACCAGAAATGCCATGTGTATAATCCCTAGCACTGGGGACAGAGAAACAATGAGAAACAATTAATTATAAAAAGAGAAGGAGGGAGGGAGGAGGAGAAGGAGGGAGGGAGGAGGAGAAGGGGGGAGGAATGAAAAACGTGGGAGTTTGGTCCACGGATGGTGAGGTTCAGTGACTGACATCCTGAATTCTTGGAGAGATTTTGGCTGCATGAGAATATAGCATGGTAATTCTGAGAGGATTTACTGAAGGTAAGAAGTATAAATAAAACAAAGGATAAAATAAGCTTGATCAATACAGCCAGAAAACACTCTGTTGGTGCAGTATTTCATCTTGCAAGGGTTGCATAAAGCTGTTGGTTTCTGTGAGCAGATATTAATGAAGCAGTGCAGCAGCTTCAGTAGCACTTTCTTTTGGAGGACTGTGAAGTGCTGGACAAATATACATCATGCATTTAGCACTGCAAGCAGCCTTATTTCGTAAATCTTACTATTCACTTTTTGCAGGCCAAGTAGTTAATTGCCCTAGCCAAGGTTAGGGCAGAAGCTTAATGACAGAACCAGAGAAATAGCCAGACAGAATCTGGCACAAGTATTTTCACCAAAAAAAAAATTGCTTTGCACCAGCTGTATGTCCCAGCCCCATCAGACAGAAAAAAAATAAATCAGAATGACAAGGATTAGTGACTATGAGCTGAAGCCAGACATTTAAATTAGGAACAGGGCACATTTTTAGCTGCAAGAGGTGACTAGTCATTGTATGATGAAGGAAAGTAGGCAGCTTTTCTACTTTGTATCTTTAGGGAAGTTGTTTGGCTTTCTCACATTCTGCCCTATTGCACCCACAGACAGACTCTGCTCTTGTTAGTCTCAAAAGGACTCACCTATGGATATAAGGAGACAGAAATGTCTAAATTCCCAGTCCTGCAATACAATACATGCTGGCAGTCTCTGAGCTCACCTGAAGCCTTGCTGATTTCAGTGGCACTCTGAGCAAGGACAGGGTCTGCTTGTGCTCATCAAGGTGCATGACTACAACCTTGAAAGTAATTAAATAAGCACAAGCTTCTGCTGCAATGCTGAAAAAGTGTCATCGTGTTTTAAAGCAGAGAAACTCACCTGTTGCTTTTTAATGAGATGGAAAATGCTGTTATACACATATTGCTGCAGCATCAGGACTTCTTCTTGATACTGGTAAGAAAACAAATCTTTATCAGTACTAAACCTGCCCATCCTTCTTTTATTGCAGACTCAAGACCTATTCCTATCATTATTTGTACCCACTCGCAGCTTTACCCACAGGAATGCTCCAAATGACATCGGTGAGACCAAGCTTATACAGAAAGCTAAACATGCAGAAACTTGTTTACACACCGAGGTTCTAAATTTAGCATTTTTTTCTGTCTTTGGCCAATAAAACCTTTTAAAAAGTAATTCTGCCTGTGTGCCTAAGTCTGCTTGAACGGCTGAATATTTGTGAACCTTGCGTGAAGGGGAAGGATCTGTAATCTTTATCTATTTGAAAGAAAGATATGCAACAAAAGAATAGACAAAGGACTTACAGGAAAGGGAGCTGGAACCCTCTGCATGACCTCCTGCAGCAAAACCCATCGTTCCATAGAATGAAGTTAATTAACCAGCAATTATTTCTGAAGTGCATCTGATCTAATGTATTTGTCACAAAGATGTCATTAAAAGAGTATCAAGCCACTGCTGGAAGTCAAGACTACTTAACACTCCCACCCTCACCACAATCACACTGCTACATGACTGAAACGGCACATTTCTTGCATTGCAGTCCCTTCAGCTTCAAATCACACAGGGAAATGTGCTCTTCCCCAAGCCCCCTGCTGCTGCAGCCTGTCTGCCAGCTGTCACTCACTTCAAGATATGCTACTCACACACCTGGAGGGCTCTTCCACTGACTTTTAATGTTAAGAAAGTGGTGGGAAAGATTCTTGTGTCTTCTCTCCTGCTTCAGCTGAGCTGATTCAATGGAAACTGTCCCTCCTGCAACCTGTCCCTCCTGCAACAGCCTACCTCAGCCTAGAAAGGGTCTTAGGGAAGAGCAACACCAGTGATCTCTGGTTTTGTCTGTATTGTTCAGGCAGGCACACAAACTATTTTACTGTTGTGTCTGACTTGAGACTACCAAGAACTGCTCCAGACCATGGTGGGTATTCAGAACTACCTGTCAACTGTTGTAGACATCTTCCCATTGCTGGCCTGAAAGCATGGTTTCACTATGTCCTTGTTATGGCCTGCAAACAGAGTGGGAAAGGGCTGTGGATCACCTTAGCAGAAGCCAGAGTCCAAGCTGAGACAACGGACACCTCTTGTGGTGTCTACAGAGCAGCAGTGCTGCTGAGAGCCGATACTCTTGTGTTTACCTGGGCTTAGTCTTCCCTAGAAGTTGCACAGAACACGATGCAGTTCTAAGAAAAACATTTCAACACCAGGCTCGCTCAGGGCTCTCCAGCAACCCCACCAAGCAGAAGTGTCACAGCCCTGCCCCTCTTCCCTCCCTACATCTGCAGAGGTGGCCAAAAGGTGCTTCTTTCTCTCAGAACTGAAGGCCTCAAGGTAAGAAATGGAGATGTCTCCATTCCCCCTGGACAAGAGGATGGGGTAACAACAGGGAATTTTAAATATTCCACTTCTGTGGGATTTCTCTCCTCAGGAAGGTGAGCTGACCATGCTCTCTCCTCCAGCCAGTAGGCAAGCTGGGGCACCAACCGCAGGCTCCCCTATACCGCCGAGGGGGCATGCTTCTCCAGGGTATCATTCCGGGAGCCCCAGGAGGGCTCCACAGCCACCGCTCTGGCCACATTTCCAAGTGCCCTCAAAGCTGACGCGCCAGCGCGACCCCCTGCTCAGGACAGCACAGCCCCGGCGGCCAGCGCGGCCAAGCTTGCTCCGCACGGCACCGCCGCCGCGCGGGGGCGGGGCTCGCGGGGGGCGGGGCTCGCGGGGGGCGGGGCCCCGCTCGCGCTCTAGCGCGCCCCGCCGCTCCCGCCCACTGGGCGGGGGTGGTGGGCGTGACCATCCCCTGCGGGTGGGCGGAGCTGTGGCCACCGAGGCGGGAGGGGGGGTGTGTGCGTGCGTGCCTGCCTGAGGAGCGGCCGCTCTATCCGGCGGCCTCGGCTGCTCTGGAGGAGAAGGGCGGGCGGGGGTAGGTCGGTCCTGCTCCAAGATGGCGGCGCAGAGGAGGAGTCTGCTGCAGAGTGTGAGTGGCACTTTCCACCCCGGTCCACGCACAGGCACCCCCCGGTGGGTGCGAGGGGGTACCCGGGCCACCTCCTCGTCTGCCCCCCGCAGTGCCGTGTGGGAAGGGGGAGGCCCGGCGGGGGCGGGGAGCGTTCCGCTTCAGCGGGGGGTGGGTTGCTGCCCTCTGCCCCCGGGGCCGCCTGCGGCTGGGAGTCCCCGCCACCCTGGCGGGCCGGCCGCTCTGCAGCGCTGCGGGCGGGGGCGGCAGGTGGCGGCGGGGGCCGCGCCGGTACCGCGGGCTTGGGGCGGCCCGGCCGTGTGAGGGGGCAGCGGCGCTGCAGGCCGGCGCTGTGTGAGCGGGCGGCCTGCGCCGGGGGCTGGGCCCGGGGTGTCTGACCGCGGCGGGGACCAGTCCTCCTGTCCTGGCTGGCCAGAGTCCGGCGGGGGACCCGAGCCTTCCCTGTGCTCCCGTGTCGCGGGGCCGCGACGGGCCGATTCACCACATGGATAGCTAGTGCTGTGCTGTACCCAGCGTGAAACTCTGGTGCAAATTTAACTTCTGCTCTCTTGTTAGCAAGAGCTGGAGGTGCAGCCAGAGCTCAGCTTCAGAGGGAAAGGAAGTGGTAAGTGATCCAGTTCTGCAGCAGGGAAGCTGAAGTTATCGGCTGGGGTGATGTGCTGCCGTGCTAGCGAAGGGAGGAGGGTTGAGAAGATTGTAGGGATGGATTTGTAACCTGTACTGGACCAGGATCCTCAGTTCAAGATGCTTGGGGTTTACGTGATCTCCTTCCTCTTTCTTTCTCATAGGAACAGCAGCCCAGTTGGACAGACGACTTGCCATCCTGCCATCTCTCTGGAGTGGGCTCAGCTCCAAACCGTTCCTACAGTGCAGATGGCAAGGGGACAGAGGGTCACCCCTTGGAAGATAACTGGTTAAAATTCAGGTAAATGGGTATTTAGTTTGTCACACAGGACTTGGAAGAAGAGGGTGGGGCCTGGGCATGCAGAGGTGTCTGGAGGAACGTGTTAAGTATGTCTGTGTCTCACAGACATCTGTGACCTCTTTGTTTCTGCCTCTGACAGGAGCGAGAACAACTGCTACCTCTATGGTGTCTTTAATGGCTATGATGGCAACCGAGTCACCAATTTTGTGGGTCAGAGGCTCTCTGCAGAATTGCTGCTGGGCCAGCTACATGCAGACCACAGTGATGCTGATGTGCGTCGGGTTCTGCTGCAGGTAAAGAAGCTTTCTTTGACTGGGAAAGCTTCCTGCTTCTCACACTACCCACGTCCTTCTTTTGCCACCAGGGGAGCAGCATCTGGTTTCTGTGGGGGTTGTAAACATCTGCCAATGGTTGCAGCTGCACTCATCCTAAGCAGCTGTAGTGCTTTGTTTCACTCCCGCCTCGTACCCATCTGTCCCCTTGGCTTTGTCAGCACAGTCCTGAGAGTTTTCCAGAAAGCTGCAGCTTGTCTTCACTGGACACGTAGGAGCAAGTCAGCCTGTGAAGAAGATGGCAATAAGTGAAAGGGGGAAGTTAATGTGTGGGGAGATGGATTTGTGAGTGCGCTTTGAGTGATAGGCAAGTTCTTACAGTCAACGTGCAAGATCAGATAGGTCTCTGACATTGCTGTGAATGTAATTTTTATGGTTTTGTCACCTGTTTTGAGCTGTTGCAGATTGTTTTTACAAGCTGTTAACTAGTTGCACTGAAATAATTGTGTTTCAATGTGATGTACTGATCCTTGAAATGTCTGTATGTATAGTAATCATCCACTCTTATGAGCCAGTCTTAGGGAGGTGGGGATGGGTAGCCTCAAAGGCATTGGATAAGAGCTTAGTTTCTCTTCATGGCCTTTTTTAGGCTTTTGATGTGGTAGAAAGAAGCTTCCTGGAGTCTATTGATGATGCCTTGGCAGAGAAGGCCAGTCTGCAGTCCCAGCTACCAGAGGTAATGTAGCCTTAGGAACAGAGGTTGTTGAAGGTTGCACCTTCCAGGTTACTGGATGAGGTTTGGGAATGTTAGTCAGTCTGGGCTGAGGGAGGCTGAAATTGAACGTGGTTTCTCTGTGGCTCTCTTCTGGGAGCTTGCATGAAATGAAGCAAGTGTCTTGGTGCATTTCCCAGAGTTCCCACTGTTTATACTGGCACTACGCAGACCCATCACTGGTTATCTTAGTAAGGAACTGAACATATCATGGGGAGGAGTTCATCCTGTACATGTGGCTCTTCCAGGACAAAGCTGTATGATGCGGGTGAGAAACAAGGCCTCAGATTTGCATGGCATCTGGGCAGGTGTGGATTCTGTTCTTAAGGTTCCGGAGACGACAGTCCAGTTCACCTGATTGGAGCTATGTCATTTGTTAGGATTGAACAAATAATTGTATGTCTTGCACAGGCTTGGCATGAAGCTAAGATATGTCAAGACAATTCCCCTCCCTATGGAATCTGATTCCAGCTGTGGTTTCCGTGTTGTGGACTGTGTATTTAAGCATCTCCCTCATTTTGGGTTCCAGGGTGTCCCTCACCACCAACTGCCTCCTCAGTACCAGAAGATTGTGGAGAGATTGAAGGTTGTAGAGCAGGAGATCTCTGGAGGAGCCATGGCTATTGTAGCTGTTGTTCTCAATAACAAGCTTTATATCGCCAATGTGGGTGAGTTGTTTTTTGTCAGCAGCTCAGTCTAGGCATTTCTGAGGATGGCTGTGGTTCTAAGAAGTGAAAGCAGTTTGCATGTGGGGGACAGTTTCTTTGGTCTGTGGCCAAGGAGTGATATGCTTGTTACTTACAGGAGCACTTGAGATCAGCCTGGCTCTTTATTTCTGCAGATGTTGGCTGGTGCAGTGTGCATGACCAAAGAACAGAGGGAAAGTGGGTTGAGAGGCAGTAGTGCAGGTTCATTGAGAAATGGAGAGCTTTCTTGTGAGGTACCAGCTCAGGCCTGGATGAAGAGCTGCCTAGCAGGCCTACTATGCTGCTAGCAAGGCTACTCTTGGAGATCATGATGAGACAGTACATGAGCTTTTCTCTTTTCTATTTCTCTCTCCTGTTCCTTTTCCATTTGGGTATGTTCTCCCTCTTAATGGCAGAGCTATCTGGTGCCTCATCTCACTGCTCCCACTGCAGGTACCAATCGAGCACTGTTATGCAAGTCCACGGTGGATGGGCTGCAGGTGACTCAGCTCAACGTGGACCATACGACAGAGAATGAGGATGAACTTTTTCGCTTCTCCCAGCTGGGTGAGTGTTGAGTTTCATGTTCATATCTGAGAACATCACATGCCTCCGTTTATCTGGAGCACCAGGAATGATTCAAGCCAATGGAAATAAATAACTGCAAAAAGCAGCTTACTGTGTTTTCAAATGACAAGTTCAGTGCCTTCTTTTTCTGCGTGTCTAGCTATTGTGAGGCTGTGGAGTGATTCACTGAACCAGCGGAAAACTCCTTTTTTTTCCAAGTTTTGAGTGTTAGTTTTATGTCTGACTGCCAAACTGACATTGATTTGCCCTCCAGCTATGTGATTGCTGAAGTCTATAGGAAGGCAGGAGTGGAAGCACGGAGCCAGCTGGTAGAAACTGGGTGGAGAGTATATGACTGCTTTTTTGGAGGCAAACCACATTTATGCTAGGTTAAGTTGTGTGTGATGCCGCACCCTTGGGATGGTGCATTTCAATATCCTTTTGTACAAGCTGTTGCAAAAAAAACAGGTACTCTGCAGACGGAGCCAGGCCAAGCACTGGCGTTCACTGCTGTCACATCAGTAACTATTGAACTCTCAACGCTGACATTTTGCTATAGGCAGTTGCCCTTTCCTTTGCAGTTTTGACATGTTTTCTTTCTTGGTCTAGAACTAGCCCAGACCACTTGTGTGATTGCTAGTACCGAATTCTTCTTACTTAGATACTTACGTTGTGTACCTTTGTTTAGGTAGAACTAACTGGGCAGTTTTCATTGGCTTCGCCTGGTAGATATGTTCTTATCTGGTGAGGCTGTTGATGTGGCAATTTTCTGCTTGTCTTATTCTATTTCTGGGTCTTGCCTTATTCTATTTCTCTTCCATTTCCTCTTGTACTCATACTCCTGCAGTAGGGGTATGTGCTGTGAAACAGAAGGCTGAATACAAAAATCCAGGGAAAGAGACCCTTTGACTGCCTTTCTACTGCCAAAAATGCAGACTTTAGCTGTAGTCCATAGCAGAACAGGGATCTGCTAGAAATACCAACCTTAACTTGGTGCAGCAGTGGCTCTCCTGCTGGCGGTCCCAGCAGAAGGGAGAGCCTGTGGAACAAGTCAGTGTGCAGAGGCTGTTATGAGGGCCCAAGGAGGTGGTTGTAGGGCTAGGCTGAAGCGCAGTGGTGTAAGAGGGTAGCGGGGATAGTGTTCGTCATGATGATGCTTGTGTTGCACCTCTCCTGAGGGGAGGAAAAGGTCTTAGGCCTTTGTGGCTTTTCATCCAGCACATCACACCTTGTTTAGTGCTCCAGGAGAGTTGCTGTGATTTAGACACAACCTCTCTGGTGTGCTGTGAGCCTCCCTGTATTTGTGTCTGTCAGTGGCATGTATCCCCCTGCCAGGAGCTGGCACATGAGCAAGGCCATGTTGATGAGTCAGCTTTGGTCTGCAGCAGATGGCAGAGTTGTGTCTTACTGCTGGGGTAGGTGTGGAGCCATCTGTGCAGTGAGGTTTGGTTTGACTCAGAGGGAGAGTTTCAGTTGGACCCCTGCCCTCCCCTTGTACTGAAGACAGTCATCTCTAGATAAAATCTCAAAATAACATTTTCTGCCTGTTAGCTGTAGGTATAACCAGGAAAGGGGATTTGCCAGAACAGACTGGGTAAGTGGCTCATCTGCTCTGAGTCCTGCCTCAAATAGTAGCTACACCCAGATGGTCCCTGTTAGAACCTTTTTCAAGATAGGATTCCTTCCTAGACCCTGCCAGAGGTGTATCTCCTTAAATTTATTTAAATAAATACTTGTTTGGTCATTGTCCTTTTTTTAGGAGTAGCCCACATCAGTTTGAGCATTTGAGCAAATTCAGTGCCTCTTGTTCTCCTTTTCTCCCTTTGCAATCTAGCGTATTAGTGAAATTGTTATGTGGAGTTTAGGAGCAGGGATTGATAATAGATGGAAGAAAAAGCAGAATCCTTCTCATATGTTTTCCTCCTTCCTGCCTTCTCCTCCCACCGCCCAGTCCAGAGCTGACAGGCGCAGATGTTCCCCTGCCTTTTCAGCAAATGCCTGTGCACACAGGCCAGCTGCCGCTGGTGGCTTTGGACCAGAATGTGGGCTTTGTCTCGGGACCGGCCAACTGTTGCATTTAGAGTGCGCATGTCAGGCTGTGTGCATCTCTCTCCTCTCTTCTTCCCAGATTACAACTAATGAAAAGGTGTCCCTTGGGACACAGCAAACTGCTCTTTCTTTTCTCCCTCTTGGGGTCCTGATGATTCTTTGGCATCTCGTTTTGTCTTGCAGTTCTCTTTGGCTGTGCCTATTTCTTTTCTCATTCCTGACAACCAGAGGAAGTCCTGCAAGTTTCCCAAAATCAATTAAACTTTTTTGGTTTTCAATCTGGCAGGCTTGGATGCAGGGAAAATAAAACAAGTGGGAACTATTCGTGGGCAGGAAAGCACTCGGCGCATTGGAGATTACAAAGTCAAATACGGCTATACTGATATTGAACTGCTCAGGTCAGAAAAACCTTTGTGGTTTCAGGCCCTCCTTTTCTTCATGACCCTTTTGTTCTCACCTACCATGTCACCATTAAATACTAAATAACACCGTCTCTTTCCAGTGCTGCTAAATCTAAGCCCATCATAGCAGAGCCTGAAATACATGGAGGGCACTCCCTGGATGGCGTGACTGGCTTCTTGGTGCTCATGTCTGAAGGGCTCTACAAAGCGCTGGAGGCAGCTCATGGGCCTGGGCAGGCCAACCAGGTGAGCCTACTCACATCGGAAACGTTCCTTCGGCTATTGACACGCTCCAGCAGTGTTGGCTGCTCTCATAGGGGCTTGCCTCCTCATCTGTCATGCGAGTGCTGGCCAGGTTGAATGCCTGTGCCACCCCATTCCCATCTGTAGTAATATGGGAGCTGTTTCGCTGAGCCAGTTCTTCTAGGTAGCTGCCTGTCCCTTAGGACTAGCCCATTAAAGGGAATGGGATGATTCAAGGCGCAAGGGCACATAGCAGCAGGTGAGACCGGCAAGCAGCACGGCTGGAGGAGTTGCCATAAAAACTCTTAGATGAAATGGCAGGAGAAGGTTTCCTCCAAAATCTCCTAAACTTCATTCCTCTTTTTTTTTTTTTTTTTTTTCCTTCTTTTCTTCCTTCCCTTCTCTGCTCAGGAAATTGCAGCCATGATCGCCACAGAGTTTGCCAAGCAGACATCGCTGGATGCTGTGGCACAAGCAGTAGTGGACCGGGTTAAGCGGATCCACTGTGACACTTTCGCCAGCGGTGGGGAACGATCTAAGTTCTGTCCCCGGCATGAAGACATGACGCTGCTTGTGAGGAATTTTGGGTACCCCCTGGGTGAGATGAGCCAGCCCACGCTGACACCAACACAAGGTGTGTTGGGGAGAGAATGAAACCAAATGGAGGGTGGAAGATAAGATCTCTTGGTTGACCCAGCACTGACCTAACATTGGGAGAGGAGATACTCAGTGTAGAAGGAATTTTCTTATTGAAGGTATTATTGGCTTCTGAGATACAGAGTCTGTGATAACTTGACAGAATACGGTACAGCACATAAGAAAGGCAGTTTAATATAAATCCTTGGGTTCTTTGGCCTTTCTTTGCCGCTGTGCACCCTCAGCCAATCATGTCTCCGCTGCATTTTATAGCTCTTGTTTTCTCCCTTCTCAGGAGGCCGTGTCTACCCAGTCTCTGTGCCGTATTCCAGCTCCCAAAGCACAAGCAAAACGAGTGTCACGCTGTCTCTTGTCATGCCTTCCCAAGGCCAGATGGTCAATGGTGCCCACAGCAGCTCAACTCTGGATGAAGCCACCCCCACCCTCACAAAGTAAGATTCCTGCTCTATTGCTACCTGCAGTTTTTCCCTGCACCTCACACTGTGTAAAGTGGTTGAAAAGCAGATACACCTGTCAGTTACCTGTCAATCATTCCTTTATCTGGAGTGTGGTCCTCCTGACTGCAGTATTGACAGCCAGCATAATGTGTTAGCTGGAAAGCGATTGTGTGAGGAGTGGGAATGAGTAAAGCGAGCAGCTCTGAAGCCAGCTCTGGGAACATGCCTTGGGAGCAGCATCTGCTGCTGCTGGTGGAGGGCATTCTGGCAGAGAGCAGCCCTTCTCTTTGGATCTTGTGTGCCAAGCGTGTTGGATGCTGCGCATGGGGGGGAATGTGGGTCCCTTTCATTTTAATAAGAGGGGCTATGCGGGTCACCTGTAAGGCTGCTGGAGACTTGCTGCGCAAGTTGGCTTGCTCACAGGTAGAGGCTAGGGTAGAAAAAAAGGATAAAAGTTAGAACTGGATTCTATTTGGATCCACTTTGAAGGATCATACTAGTTAGTGGCTCTGGTTTGGGTTCAGCCTTTGCCATGGAGTGGTGTGTGTACACGCTGCAAAGTGAAGAAGCTCTCTGATTATTGTATTCTGGTAGCTCCAGAAACAATGAGGCTGACGCACTAGAGCTGCTTTGGCTGCAACACAGGTCACGCAAGAATAGCTTTCCTTGCTGCCAGACTCTTCCCGTAAAGCTCATACTGTATGGGTATGGGGAGGCCAGCAGAGTGCATGCCTTTCTTTTTTTCCTTTTTTTCTCTCCTGTTTTTCCACTCCCTTTTTTCGCCATTCCTCTCTCTCCCCTGCCCCCCGGCTTCTTCTCTGTTCTTTAGAACGCCTGGTTGTACTTAAGGCCTTCCAGTTCAATGTGAATCAGGTATCTTTGGTGTTCCAAGCAATTCCAAGCAGTTCTCAACACTTCTAGTGCTCTCATAGAGCAAGAGACTGCAACTTTTTACCTGTTTGCTAAGGATAGCTTGATTTGTGAAGAAGCTGGCACTTGTTCTGGTGTTTTTCTTGTCCAGAGTATCAGATGGGGAAAAATAAAGATGCTTGTTTTCTCTCCATAGCCAAAGCCCAACTGTAACACTCCAGTCGACTAATACTCATACGCAGAGTAGCAGCTCAAGTTCAGACGGGGGTCTCTTCCGCTCCCGACCCACCCACTCGCTCCAGCCAGATGAAGATGGGCGTGTGGAGCCTTACGTGGATTTTGCAGAGTTTTACCGGCTTTGGAACATGGACCATGGTGAGCAGGGAGCATTGACTGTGTCCTAACATGGGAATCTGCCTCCTCCAGACACCCTGCACTCAGCTGCGTGGGCAAAGACTGAGGCAAGAAGGAGAGTGCTCCACTGGGGGCTGTGTTCTGCTGAGAAATAACTCCTATCCAGGATGTGCTGAACACTGGGCTGGGGAGTGTGTGCAGCACACTACACACGTGTAGCCTGTGCCATGCACCCAATCCTGACCGACCTCATTCCCTCAGAAACCCTGTGAATAGGGGAAGGGGTCTTGAATGCAACCCTTGCTGCAGGTTTTTGCAAATAAAGATGCAGAGAGGGCTCCCTCTGGGTAATGCGAGAGTAGGGGCCTGTACCAAGGCTGTGTGTGTGCGCACGTGTGTGTAGGTGTACATGTGTGTGCCTGTGCGTGTGTACTGTCATGATGTTTCCACAACTCAGTCCATAATGCTGTGATTCTAGTCTTCAACTCCTTAGAAGATACCTCTATTTTGCAGAATAAATAACTTATAGCTACACTTGGTGGCATCTGTGTGGCTTGCTCTCTTCCTTACAATGTTGTGTGGGGGTGTGACGGCTCTTCCTGTTGAAACCCTCCTGCTGAAACCACAATAGGGGGTTGCACCCTTGCAGCAGGCAAATTTCTCTTGTAAAAGCGGCCTGAGCCCTTGCAGGTGGCTTAAAAGCATAAGGTCCTTTTCCCATGCTTGCTTACTTGAGATTTGGCGCTGGATTCTGGCTTGGAGTTAAACTATAAATTAAGACTATTGGTTTTTGTAGGCAAAATGCACATCGTTTCCCTTAATGCAGGCCATCTGGGGAGTCGTAGAGGGCAGGTGGAGTTTGTAACGCAGTTTTCCTGCACAGGCTTCTGGTAGCGCACAGCAGGAGGTCACGTGTGGCTAGAACCAAAACGATGTCGTGATGTGGCTGCCTTGACGATGCAGATGTGCACCCTCGTGTCAGAGCGGAGAGGTGGGCAGTGAGGAGGGGAGGGTTCCCGCTGGGCTGCTGGCTACACACCAGGTCAGCCAAGGCCTGGACTAGCTGGCGGAGGCATCAGGCTCATGGCCGTCTTGCTCTTCAGTTCAGATTTTTGACGGCAGGCGGCAAGCGAGCCTCTTCCCTCCCTGCTCCAGCCTTCCCCTTCAGCCTGCCTTGCTGGCTCCCCAGGGAAGGGGCCTTTCTCCAGCAAACACGGCGAGGCCTCGGTAGCGACTGCTGTGCCACAGCTCCTGGTACCTCCGCCGGGAGTTGTAAGGCACCAGGCAAAGCCAAGAGGGGGCAAGAGGAGATCACAGGAGAAAGAGCTACTGAGGGAACCGGCCTAGGTTCCTTCCCAGATACATTTTTGCCTCCAGGCTGGTCACCTTAGGAAAGAGAAAGGGAAAGGGAAGGAGTCAGGGTGAAGTAGCAGCGGATGCTGCAGTCAAGGCCAGTGTGTAGCCAGGCCCTGGTGTGTGCAGGTTCAAGGCACTTGTGGCGTGCCAGCTTGGAAAGGAGCAGAGGGAGATTTATCCCTTTGGATAAATCAAATAGCCCTGAGTGCCCCAGGGCAAGATCCGAGTTCACTGAGAAATAACGTGGGCAGGATCAGAGCAGTGAGAAACACCCGTTTCCTTGGAAGGCACAACAGGGATCCCTTGCCCGTAGGTGGGTGGCTCTCCACCGCTGCCGCCTCCCGGTCCCGCGGGCATGGCTTTGCCTGGCAGGGTTTCGTGCAAATTGTGCGGGGCTCTTGGCTGCTGCGCTGCCTGCAGAAGCTCACATTTCCCTGTCGTGTAGTTCCCAGGAAGACTGAGTGTGCTGAACATGCCGGCACAGGCACCTTCCAACCCTGCCAGGGAAGTGGCTTTGAGTGGTGTGGAGGGAAAGGCAGCAGCTTTATGAGGCTTGGTGCCTTGTCCCTGAGGCTGACTGAGGCAGGGGCTGGCAATCCCTCACCTGTGCCCTCTGCCCTGTGAGAAGCCAGGAGTTCAGGTATCTGAGCCCAGCCTAGCTTTGTCCTGGAGTGCTCCGAAATGTCATTTGGCCTGGAGATCCTATCCTTTCCTCCAGGTTATTGTGTGGCTATTTGATAGGATGATGTGATCTTGGTATGGACTAAAATGGAGTTGAAGAGGTTTTATCCTATTCTGCGTTCCCTAACCTGGCACAGATTTAAATAGCTGTATAAACACGTCTTTCTTGCTTATTCCCCCATCCCATTTATCTATGGTATTTGCTAACTTACACTGAGAACAGTTCCAATGGGAAATATTCCAGCATGTGGATGCTCCAGATAAAAGTTTAAGAATTGCCAAGTGCACTTACACAGGCAAAACAAACTTTTCCTTTGGCGTAATTATCAGTTTATGAAATACAAAAAAATAAAGTAGGTAAGAGTGGGTGCATCACACTAAGCTGTGTTTGCAAAGCCACTGGAAAAAAAGATGAGGAAAATAAGGTTTTCTGTACATGCTATGTAAGCCATGGCTTAGGAGTCCAGGTCAAAGAAACAGACTGAACATTCTGTACAGGGGAAGGAGGCTTGGGAGCAAATGTTGGTGTTTAATATAGTGATGGGAAGATGTGGGCTGCAACAACGGTGGAAAAACCTCCTCTCCCTTGCCCCTTTAAAATGAAGGAGTGGATGGAAGAAGACAGAACCAGAAACAAGAGCAGGGGCCTTTTTGCAGTGTAGTGAAATTCAAAACCACCAGAAACTTAGTCCTAGGCAGAAAGAGAAAAACAGTGCAGCTATGCACCATAGACTGCTGGAGAGGAGCTGGCAAATTAAGATCGGAATATGCAGAGTGAGTCTGCAGTAAAGGCAGTTAATCTTATTTTTCAAGAGCTATCCCCTTGTGAGACAAGGGTAGAAATGACAAGCCCACGGGAGCAGTGGGGAGCACCTGTGGCTCAGGCTGAGGGTTGTTAAGAGGTGCTCAAGCTGTGGCTGGTGAGACAGGCTGGGAGAAGATCTGGATCCCCGTGCTCACGGGCAGGCAGTGAGGTGAGAGGGCAGCCAAGCTGAAGTGGCATGCTGAAGATTCAGCAGGGCCAAAGATGTCGCAAAGATTTTTTACGCTTTTGGGGAGGATCGAAGCCATGTGCCCCTCACTGTATGCCAGGGGTGTGGAGAAAACCCAGCAAAGACTGGTAAGGACTTTGTAGACTCCCTGCTGCCTTTGAGGACCTCCAGAAATAGCTGACAGAAAGAGGAGGCAATGTTGGGGCTGGTTTCAGTATGAAGCCTGGGGCTTGTGTTGCTCTGGACTTGAAGCAGTGTCTGTCCTGAACCAGCCCCCAAAGCCTTCTTTCAGCTTGCACTCTTCCTCCTCCCTAAACCACCATTATCCCCTCACCGGGTGGAGGTGCCTGGGTGGGAGACAGGACACACTCCATCATCCCTCCCATCCCTAATTTTCTGTCCCTCCTTGCTTCTCCTTTACTGAGAAACCTTTCCAGCAGCCCAGTGGGGAGTGCCCAGCACTGGTGGAGGGGGCTGGGTGGGTGTTGGCAAGACACCCTTGCTGGCAGCTGTCTGCACCTTCTGTGCCCCCATACATCTCACGGTCCCAGGACTAGCAGGGTGGCCTCTGCAGCACTAGGAAAGGGCGGTTTCCAAAAAATTCTTGGCAGGGTCGTGTCTACCCCAGCATGGGGTGGACATAAGCCATCAGATGGAGACCTAGAAGCTCCTGGGCTGCCTTGGGGTATGGAGGTCTGCAGCCACAGAGTGGCCCTTGGTGACACCTAAAACTGAGGTCCTCACCATCTCTGCCACTGAAAGATCACCAGGGACTTTTTTTTATTTTAAGCTCTCCATTAGCTGAGCAGCGCACCCATTTATAACATAAATCTTTAAATAGAGGAAGGTTAGCCAGGCAGGGTCATGGCTGGCAGTCAGTGCTCAGCTCTGGTACATCATCTGTGGGCAAGTCATGCAGAGCTTGGGTTTTCTTCAGCAGCCGAGGCATCAGCTGAAGCTAACGTGGGCTGGTTTGTTCCCATTCACCTCTTACTTCACACTTGGTTGCTTTTGGCACACCTGGACATTCCAACAGGGAAGAGGCATCCAGTCAGCAAGTGCCGCTCAGTGCCACCAATGCTCCCTGGACCATGCAAGGGAAATGCAGCATTCTCGACTAGAGTCTGTGCTCCCTCAGCTGCCATGCTCTGAAGAGGAAGGAATGTGTTCCTTTCCTTTCACCCCTTTTATTTTTCATCACATGAAGGTTTTGAGAGTGTTAGGAGATAGCAGAAGGGTTTGTGGCACCACTGAAAAAAATGCCACAATTGGCCTCCTGCCATTGTGTGGCAGATAGCCATAGCTGAAGAGTGAAGCTGCCTAAAATATATAAATATTTTTTAACTTGATAGCTAACAGACAGTTGTTTATATATAATAGTCTAGTTTTTCCTTTTCTAGAAATTCTGAGAAAGGGCTTTAAAGTAATCCCGTATAGTTCATTGCTCAAGTGACTTGCCTTTCTCTGGTTAAGAGCATCGCTGGCATCCTAAAACATCAGTGCCGTTAACATGAGTTGTAAATAAACCACGAGGGATGGGTTAGGTATTTTAAATCCTATAGCTCTTTCTGTAAGCATAGGAATGCTATTTGGAGTATTCTGGCTAAAATTCAGCATGAGTACTTATATTCTGCCAACTGCAATCCCCTCCTGGAGTTTCAAATGGATACGATATTTATCTTCACTTCCCGTCTTAACTATTGTGTGTTGTCACCGTAGGTTGCTAAACAACTGCTGTCTCATCGGTGGCTGTATTTTGCTAGTGAATAAAGTGAGCCCCACGTGCATATGAACCAGAAAGCTATTTGGAGTCCTTGCATAAGAACCCCAAGATACATGTAAGCTGTTAATATTTATTATGTGGAGCTGAGAACATCACTGAAGATGGAGGGATTAGAGTAACTGAGTTCAGGCTGTTGAACAGCCAGACAGAATGGAAGAGAAAACAGATGCCCTGGAGGAACAAGAGCAAAAAGCATGAGGAATTTTCTGCATGCAGGATTAGACTCCAGTGGAGCATGGAAAGAAAAAGCTTGGGAATACTCCAGAGAGCCAGGGCAGATAGGACAGATGCAGTGTCATGGCTTCTTGCTTGGAGGTGAATCTTCCCCTCTCCACGTCCTCAGGCAAGCGGCAGCTTAACCTCAGGCTCGCTGGGCTGCCAAGCCAAGAGCCCTGGGAGAAGGGACCTGGCCACAGCCGGAGACAGGTGGGACGGGGTGTTTCCAAGGCACATGAGAGGACTTGATCTTCTGGGCTGTGCAATGCTTGGGCATTGGCCTTCTCTCTGCTAAGTGTTTCGAGAGTCTCCTAATCTGTTTTCTCTTCTTGCCTCATCTCTCAAGAACAGCGTAACCTAGAAACTCTGCATTTCTGCTGCTGGTTTTACCTCAGCTGGGCAAAGAGCTTTTCCCTGCCTTACGAAAAAATGAGCGATGGCAGGGAGCAACACCAGCCCCTTTCTGCAGGGCAAAGTCCTCAGCAAACCAGCTGCTTTGATGTCCAAAGGACTGGTAGCAAGGAAAGGTAAGGCTTGGAGAGCCAGAGGCTCTGGAAGGGTGGCCAAGACTACACCTCCCCATTCTGGAGCTACAGAAACACTTCTGCACAATGCCCTTCTGGTTACTGTGGCACTAAGGTGGCCAACAGCCACCAAAACATCTCGGGAAGCCACTATGGTTTGTTTCCAAAAGCAGCCACAAGCCCAGTCATCCAAAACTGAGGTTCCTAGGGGTAGCTGGGCATTTCTGAGCGCGTAGCACAGAGCTCCCAGCCGAAGTGAAATCAAGCCAACATGACTGGCTTTGGAAAACTCAGGACTTCTTTCAAAGTACAGGGATCAAAGCTGAGCTGTTAGTGGTTTCATGCATCAGCAGTTTGGAAAGTCCCTTGCTCCAGCCAACAGCAACTGGCAGTCGAAGCCAAACAGGTAGCCACTCTCCTTTGCCTGCCTGCTTACAGACTCCTCCTGCCCTCGTCCGCACGCGAGCTGCTCAACTCCTGTCCTGGCTGCAAACCTGCTCAGCAAAACAGCCAAAAAACTGGTGCGTCCATCACCTCTGAGGCAGGTGGGCAGGGCCCCCCCTCCCACAGCCAAGGAGAGGGTGATTTCTTACCACTGTCATACAGACAGGGACTGTAGGAGGGAGGGGGAGAGCCTCAGTGCCTTGTCTCCAGATCTCCACCCCAGACCCGCTGTGCAATCCCTGTGCAAGGGGCACCGGCTGCCCACATCAGGAAAGAGATGCCTCTGTGCCTGGTTTTAAGCAAAGCAGAGCAAACCGGCCAGGTCACCCAGTTTAGCCTTGGTTAAAGATTTGCTGTGTGTCTGCTGCGGCGTGGCTGCGAAGGCAGAAATGAAAACTCATCTTTGCATGGGCTCACTGGGCACTGCTGTTCAGTCCGGCATGGAGGCTGGCCCCAGCTGGCCCTCCCGCAGCCCACAGCATTTTTTACCTGCAGCCATATGCTGTATGAAAAGGGAAGAGGCTCTTCCCTCTGTTTGAAGCAAGAAATATGCAGTGAAGCAGCTGAAGAGCTCATCCCTAAAACACTTACAGCTCTTAAATGTAAATGAGAGTCAGGCGCTAAGGTGAAATAGCTTTTGGATATGAATTCTTCATCCAGGTAGTTCAATAATTTACTGAACTGCCCCCCTAATCCCAACGTATTCTGGTGCCAACTCTGCTTTTCCTTATTGTTCCTGTCATTAGCTCTTCCAGGAGCTCTCAGCTGCTGTGGTGAGAAATATCCAAAATAGCTCCACGAGGGACTTCTCTGCAACCTGAAGCCTTGAAACAGCAACAGCAAAGAAGGCGGCTAGGTAGGAAATGGAAAAGGTGAGGAGTCAAAACCAACATGCAGTCAATAAAAGCTTTCAGAGAAGAGATAAGAGCAACAAAACACAGAATGGCTTACTGCTTCCTAAAGGTGTGGTGGGAATGAAAAGAGCTTTTGCAAATGTCTGGAGGGGGAAAGAAATTAGAGGAGAAGCGTATCCATTAGTAAATGAGTGTGTGACTGTATTATTCATGGCTGCAAATATATGAGCTGCAAAAGTACAACATTTTTGTTTCTATCTGCCTTTAGTGGTGAATTTAAGAATTTTGGATAGCAAGGAAGTAATTAAGACCTGAAAAAGCAGCTTGTGCCTGCCACTGCAAGTGAGGAATGTGACAGCATCCTTCCCGAACTCCGCAGGGCTGTTCACCTGGATAAAGTTACTTTGTGTTTGCAGAACTGCAGCTTAAGTCAGCATGAAAAAACCAGAACAGATACAGCACCTTGACAAAACAAAGGTACAACATTAAATGATCTAGCCGATACACCTATGGGAGTTGATTTTCGACAAGTCACTGGGGTCTGGCAGCTCCTTGGCACCAAGGGACCCTCACTGTCCTCTCCTTGATCCCCAGCAGTGCCCCTAGGAGGGATGCAAGAGTTCTACACTGCGCCTAGAAGCAAGGTAGGCGGCTGAACGTGCCTGTGATTTGCAGCTGCCATTGCCAATCCCACCACAAAGTGGCTGTTAATTGCTACGCTCGGCACGGCACCGGCTGCCGGCCAAGCGTGCGAGCAAACGCGTAGTTCTGGGGAGACATGTTGTTGCGCTAATGGTCTTATGCCAAGCTTTAAGTAGGCTGGGGACCTGCGGCTCTCCAAGCAGGAGAAGCATTTCACTCTCCTGTAATCGGACCAGTTTCTCAACCCCGGGGCGCTGGAGTGGGGCTGTGATTCCTGGAGAAAGGGACGGCTCTGCAGGCTGTTTGTCAAACCCACCGCAGGCAAGGGAGAGACGTGACTTCGCAGGATGCCCCCCGCGCAGGGGAGCTGGGAGGCACACTGCCACAGCAAGCCTTCTGCTGCAGCCTCTCCCACACCCCATGGCTGGACGCATGCTGGTCCTCAGAGCAGCCAATACCCCATGACACAAACCAAGACATGGGACAGGGAAGAGATGCGAGGTCCAAGTGTGAGCCAGGCTCCATATCCACTGGGAAAACCAGCTTCGTGCCATAGCAGGGAAATGAGGGTAGTTTCCAGAAGAAGAGCAGCCACAGCTAGCAGAGATCAAGGGATGAGAGAAGAATATGTTGTGACAAACTTCGTTTGGGAGGTGGCTGATGTTTATTGAACCACAGAAGCATGGCAGCTTCAATAGGAAATTTCAGCAGAGAATGTAAGTATTTCTGTATTTCTGGGGGAAAAAAAGTAAATTGGCATGGCTATAAATACAGCCGTGCGGAAGCACGCTGCCTGGAGGACCCGGACTGCAATGATAAATGACTGCTGAGTGCTATTTAGGGCATGGAGGCCTAGGGAGGTGCCAGCAAACTAAATATCTAGTCAAGTCATGGCATCTTCACTAATGAGTTCAAAGCAGGATGGTAAAGGGGACTTCTCCCGGCTCCCTGCTTATCCAGGGCTGGTAAACTCCCCATGCTGGAAAACAGCTCCAACAGGCACGAGCTGCAGCAGTGTCGCTGCAGAAACTCCCCCAGGCAGCAGTGCTGGGGTTATGATGGCTCCTAATGAGGAGGCACGTTCACTAAACCGCATTAAGCAGATCATCTAGGATAGGGACATAGCCAGGAGGTAGCACAAAAGTGGGCTATGGCATACAGACTTGGTGGGGACAACCCACTGAAACATTAGGAAAACACAACAGGCATCGAAAACCATGCAGGATTTGGTGGGACGCACCGTATTGGACGGCCTCCAGTGAGAAAGCCCGACAGACCTGGGCTGTCCAAGCAGCCTGATCTGCCCATTTCAGTCCCTCCGTGTTTCTGCTAGCACAATCAAAAAGCCAAGTCACAGAAGTGCTTTCAAATCAGAGCAATTCCCTGGCCAAACACCAACAGAATTCTGACTTTTTATTCCTGTCTGGTATGTAAACACATTTCAAAGGGCTGCAGTGATGGAGGGGAAAGAATCGCTGCTCCAGGCCAGCTCCTGCTAGCCAGGGACAGTGGCCGCACTCCCCGGGCACTGGCCCTTCTGTGGGAAGGTGCAGCCCCAGGTCAGCAGGGACGAGGGGAAGGAAGCGGCTCCGGAGTTTGGTGTTTGAACTCTCCTCCGACCTCTGACGCAGCTTTGCTGCCAGCGGGCTGAACTCTGCAGCATCCCTGTCCTCCTGCCTGCCCCTAGGCTGCCCTTCAGCTCTTTTGAAGGAACCAGAGGAAACAAGGTCGAGGAGCTGAGCTAGATTAAAAAGTAACCCAGGTGAAAAAAAAGAAATTTAAAAAAAGGGATTTTTTTTCAGCCAGATCAGTTCCCCAGCTGGGCTTGGTAAATGCACTCACATGCAGCCGAGCTGCTTGCCATGCTCAGTTTTGGAGCCATTCCCACCGTGGGGGTTGTACTGTGGACAGCAGGCTGGAGCGGTGCAAGGGGGCCTGGGAAACGTGCAAGATGCAGCAAACTCCACTCAGCCTTGCCGAGCTGGTACCCTGCAGGGACCACTTGCAGGAGGAAGCAGAGATATGCGTCTCCAAGGACTGGGGAAACTGGAGAGGAGCCAGTGTGAGTGATGGCAGGGTGGTGATATGGGCAAAACTGGATTTTACCACCCTAACGTAGGAAAGGGCTGAAGAGAGGCAGGTAGAGTGGAATAGTGCAGGCGCAGAAAGCAGAGGGGGGCCCGAATGACTGCTGCAATGCTTGCCCTGGTCCTGGCCACTTGTGGCAGTGGCCAAGGTGCCCAGAGCTTCCTGCCATCAAACGGCTCTGAGAGCCAGTACTTGCCTGCTAGCCAGCAGCTGGAAAGGGCTGCAGTGTGCTAGCATGGGCTTGCCAAGCTGAGGACTAAAAAATGGATTAGTCCTAACCGATGAGATCCAAGGAAAGATGTGCGGACCACCCCATCAGTGCATCCCTGTCTCTGCAAAGCCAAGGACAGGGCTCCCTGATCTCCTGAACTCGGCTCAGGAGTCTGCACTGGCTGTGTCTGCTTGCAGAGATGTACAGCAACATCTTGCTCATCCCTGGGTCCCTCAATCTCCTCTTGAATCCCCAAATACCTCTAGTTTATCACTCCAGCAGCAGTGACATTCCCACGGGAGAGCAAGCACCATTGTTCACTAACCAAGGCATGTCAGAGAGATGCTTTCGCTCCCCCTTGCTCCAGCTATACTAAGCACGCAGGCTGGCTGGAAATGAGAGTGACCAGGGAAGATTGGCCCTGTGGGGAGCGTATCCTCCCCATGGCATTGACCTTCCCCTCCTAGGGAGGATTGGCAATGGGGAAAGAGGCAATTCTCCATTATCTGCAGCACAGGGAAGGCAGCCGGGGCTCCCAGGGAGCTGGCAGGAAGATGGAGGAGCTGGAGGGATGCAGCAGTTTTTGCACTGTTTACTAAATGTGTCTAAAACATGAGGCTGAATCATTTATTTATGGTCTGGCTGATGTGCAAAATTTTGACCAGGGTGACTGCTGCTAGAGAGAGACCAGACACCCTTAGAAAGGCTGCCAGAGCAAACCCTCTGCTTGCCACTTTCCTCCTATACCAGTGCAAAAAGCTGCTGTATACAGCCTTACAAGAGCAGCACTGCTGCACGCAAAAGCATGGTGCAAAAGCACAAGGATGCAAACACCAGCAAAGGGAAACTGGGCTCAGAGAGCTGCTCTCTGCTATTTCACAGGAGCCTGTTTGTGTGTCCTGCCCCAAAGCATCACTGCTTATTCCCAGATACCTGCAAAACACCATAGCTGGCCGCTGCATTAAGCAGATACCTGAAGGCAGGAGAGGATGATCTATGGTAAAGGGGTATGTGGGTGGAATGAGGTAGCCATAAAACCACCCCCCAACAACAACAACATGAATCTTGCTAATTTAACTAAGCCCCTGTATTTATTCACTGATCCATAAGGCCTTGATTAGAGATTTCCTAGGAAGACATTTGTTTTAGATTATATTCAGGGAAAATCTCATGCTTCTGGGAAGGCTCTGCTGTGTATCGCTCCCAGGTGTTCAAACACCATGAATCGGATCCTTTAATATTCTTGTGTTTGGCTTAAAATAAAAAGAAAATAATACCAGCTCCTTTCCATTTGTGTTCTGCTCTTCCAGTGCCTGAGGTGTCTCAGGTAGCTTCTCCGTGTGGTTCTTTGCAACTCCCACGGTGCGAAGCTCCCAGAAAAGCAAAAGGGGCAGAGCAGGGGGGATGCAGCTGGGGGATGTCACCTCCTCACCCTCTTCCCCAGCTCAGTGATTTCCCCCATCCCACTGACACTAAATGCAACTTCACCAGGCCTGAGCTTGTCTGTCCTTAAGGCATCTGTGGTATTTTGAGCACATGCACGTTCCTCCCACCCTCATTTCCCATGACCCATCTGAGGGGCTGGAGCAGGGGGCTGCAGCCCCGGCTGGCAGTAGTTCCCACAGCTGCTACTTGGCCCTGGGTGGGTGAGCGCTTCCCCACGGCACCAAAACATCTGCTTGGTCTTGGCTGCAAGCAACTGGCTTCACACAAGTGATCTGGCAGCCTGGGGGACCCAAACTAAACCCGAAACACGGGAACATCCCTCTGCATCCCTGCCAGCTGCAACTGGGGAAGCAGGGACTGGGGAATACCTATTTAAGACTCTGCTGATCCCTCTTAAATCTGGAGGAAAGTTCTGTCAACATCTAAAACCTGCCTCCTTTCACCTGCAAGGATTGTTCACTACAGGAAAAACAGGTTTAAATAAGCAAAAAGAAAAATAAAAGAGCACTAGAAAAAGGAAATAGTTCTGCAAATTGAGACCCAAAGAATCCCGGAGGTATTTGATGCTTGAATGGCTGAATGAGATGCCATTCTGCAAGGCGGAGCATTCGGACTCATTTATTTATTTAAATTGGCATTGAGATGCTGCTCAAATTTGCTGCCTGCAGCTATCCATTAGCTGGGATCCAGCAGGCTGACAAGGACACAGCAGCCATAGGGGGATGCAGAGTCCCCCTTGCTCAGCACCTTCCTGGGGAGGGTTTTCTTCCACGTAGTGGGTACGGCAGTGAGGGTAGGTGAAGCAGGGGATGGCATACTCCCCAGCACCTCAGGAATGTGTCACCCTCTATGCCAGCCATGATTTCCCAAGCTGGATGCCATCTTACGGGCGGTGCTGGGGCGACTGGTGGGGATGGGACCATCCTTCACTCGCCTGTGCCGTGACATTTCTGATATCACATCAGATGGTGTTAAAACAGCCCAGTAGCAAGGAGAGCAATAATGTACCGAGTGGTTTGGGCCTCAGCCAACAATGTGTAAGCACACCAGGAAAACCCAGCTCTGGGGCACCCATGAGATGGAGCAGCCCGTGGCAAGTTGCCCCATGTGAATTTGGGAGGGGAGGTTAGCAAAAGGCAGGAGTGGCCTGTCAAACCAGTCCCTCCTAAAGGTCTTACAGTGCCGGTAACACCTGTACATGCCCAGACAAGTCATCAGCAGGCTGCAAGGTGGGATGTAGACCCCATGCAGCAATGCAGGTCTGAGGCTGGTGGCCCAAACACACTGTTGTCTCCCTACAAGGTGTGCACACAACTTGGTTAACTGTTTTTTCCACCCTGTGGCAAGCAAGGAAGGAGCACTTTTGGCTCTGACATGGGACAACAGCTGAGGGAAGGAGCCAATAGCTCTCCTGAGCCTCCTTGTCTCCCAGGCGCAAGATTCCCTGCTGGGCACAAGGGCTTCCAACACCAACTTGCAGATGGAAAAGGTGCTGGGTTGGAGCGGTGGGTCCTCCAAATAGAGGAGCCCCCTTGGAGGTACCCACCAGCCCTTTTCCTGCTCTGTGGCCCAAACAAAACGGCTGCAGCTGGTGGGGACAAACGGCCGTCAGGGCAGGAAGCAGGAGGAAACAGGAGTTAATTGCATGAGGTTTAACAGGTCCACAGAGGAGCAGACCACCTCATTTTTGGCCAACAGCCTCTTCCTGGCCTCTTGTAGCTCAGGATGTATGAAACAGCCCATGGGTTACCGCAGCCTGTCAGGGCTGACCTGCAAAAAGTCAGGCAGCTAGGAAAGCGAGGAGAATTTTGTGTCCCGTCCCCAGCAGGCCCTGAGCTCAGCTGCATTCAGAGGAGAGGTTCATTGGTTCAAGGTGAAAGTAAAGGTGAGCTAAACCCAATCCAGGCTTTGTTTAACCGTGTTACGCTCCTCTTTCTGGGGTTCTGCTGACATTGTACATTGTTTTCCGGACTAGCGCCAGACATTTTCTGTGGATACATTCCCAATGGCATTCCAGGCGATGAGCTGTGATAAAAACCTAACCTGTTATGTTGTAGGGCACTTCCTCTTCACCCTCACATAATCCAGGAATGGGATTTATTTGGGATATTTACAGCTGCAAAGAAACGGCAGCTGGGTAAAACACCTCACCAAACAAAAAGGAAAACCCCACAATTAAAATGCAGCTAAAGAAAACATGTGAAACCCGAGATATGGAACAAATCCCAGCTTGAATCATCTGGTTCCAAGACCTGTGTGGAGCCCATTGAGCTTGAGCTAATATCTATTCACAACATGCAAGAAGCAAAGACAAATAGGAACGGCCCGGAGCTAAAGTTACAGGGCGCTGCATCCCGAGGCGATACCAGCCCCCTCTTCTGCTCCGACACCCAGTCAGGCACTGGCCCTGCTCCCAGCATTCGTGCCTCTGGTGCTGTCACTGCGCTCTCCTCACACTTCAAAGCCCTTCTCCAGGGAGGGCAGGAACATCACCAACAGGAACGTGCAGCCCTCCGCAAACTCCTGAGCTCTTTGGCTGCTAGAATTTGGGCTTGGGAAGCACCTCGGTGTACTCCTGGCCCTGCGGTAGCCCAGCGGTGCCAGTGTATGTCACACTTGAAGGGCCGGCGGTTGGACGGAGCACTTTCTGTTGTCCTAGTCCCCAGCTCATCCCCACCGGGAAGCCGGCTGGGGACCCAGCAGCTCCCAACCAGGTATCCCTCCCATGGGTACTAGCCGGAGGGATAACACACAGCACCCTCTTGGGTGTTGCTCCCATGGAGGTGCCCCCAAGCACACCATTTAATTCTGGCACTGCATCTAGGGGGCTAGGCAGAGCAAGCCCTGTGTAGCACTTTGGAGCGCGCATATCTACCGAAGCCTCCTTTACAACCCTAAATGACCCACAGGATCATTTGCCAATCTGTTGGCAGCTGTGCCCTGACAAAAAGCCACTGCTTCCCCCGTCTCCCCCAGCTGCGATGGTTCTGCTCCCGGCTGGCCGCCCCACACAAAGCCCTGCCCGCACTGGCACAGGCAGCATGACCCGGGCACGGGAAGGGTAGCTAATTGAACTGTCACAGTCAGCCTGAGTCACTTGAGCGAAACAGGCGACAGAGAGGCTGAACCAGTAATTTTGAAAGTTCCCAGGAGAAGGCCTAGCCTGCTGATGGGGAGGCTGGTGGTGGCAGGTGGATGGGCTCGATTACATTTTAACCCCAATAGCTGCAGGCAGTGCAGATGTGATCAGACCTTTAGGTGTCATTTCCTTTCCAGGTCTCATCTTGCTTTCAGGCTGTTTTCCTAATTTTGCATTTCTGGGCTATTGGAAATCTGTCCTGGCCTGGAAGATGAGTAAACCTCTGTCGAGGGCTCTGTGCCCGTTTGCAGCTCCCCAGTTTGCTGGAGCCGGGTGTGGAGCCCCTGCACAGGCACGGGCGGTGGGTCTCTGCAAGAGCCTGCCAGGCTGGGCAGAGCGAGAAGGTCGCTGCAGTGCGACCACATTAGTCTTGCAATGAGCTGTCACTCCTAGAAGGGCTTAATAGTTTAGATTGATGAGCCTGGGAGACACTATGTGGCTCACGCTCCAGCCATGTGGTTCAGTCAATGGTTAAGCCAATGCGGCCAAACTTTGCCAAATAAGAGGCTGTGGGGTCAGGGCAGCCCTGCTGACGGTGACCCCGCTGGCCTTCCCACCTGCACCCATCACACCTGCCGAGACAGTCTAAATGGTTCTCTCTGGGATGCTTTGATAAGCCTCTGTACCTCACGGGTACTTTAGAAAAGAGCAATAAAATAAGATGAGGGGCTGACAGAACATGCACGCAAGGGAAGAGCAAATGATGCACATATTTTAGTTGTCGGCTGCCACACATAGATGACAGCTCCCTCCTTGGGGTCCCTTTTGAAGGGACAGGCAGCTGTTGTCCTTCTGGGATGTCCCTCTGCTCCATGTTCCCATCTTCTCCCAGAGTGGAGGAGCCATGAGTGAGTCAATATAACCCAGGTGCAAGCAGAGATGAAGCAAGCAGCTCACCAGCACAGCGTGGGACAGGCTGAGGTTTCCCTCCTTGTTCTGACCGCTGCCCCAGCCAAGCCATGGGGCACGGCATTGCCCTGGCTGCTCACTGCTTGCAAGGGATGTTTCCTGGGTACTGTAAGCACTTGGTGGTACTGCCTCCAGCTCCCCCCTGCCAGCAATGAGGGAGCTGTACCTTCAAGACAGCACTGTACAACATGGGTAACTCCTCTCTGCAATGTTATCAAAGACCTTATCAATGCATGCAGCCAGCGCTGGTTGCAATGAAATTGGTTTCAAGCCTGTTTTCTTTACAATTCCCTGGCTGGACATGCTTGTATCAGTCACAGGGGCTGGAGAAATCGATCCAGCCCCAGTCAAAGCATGTTCACGCAGCAGCATTTTAACTCGTTTGGCTGCAAATCCCACCGTGCCCTTGCCTGTGTCAGAGGTTGGATGAGGGAAGGCAGGAGCAGCAGCGCCCGCTGTGCTCCCGGGGAGGTCAGCTGCAATGTGAACCAGCCCCTCCTTGCATGGGGCTGTGCTCATGGGGGCTACAGTGCTCCTGCGCCTACCCTTATTCCCTCCCCAAATCCACTTGCCATATCTCTGCATGGCTGGGTGGGTTGAAGGCCAGCCTGTGACTTTTCAGTAGATGTAATTCTATTGAAATAATAGATGACACAAGAAAAGGTGCTGAAAAAGAAACAGAATCAAAGGGACCCTCAGATCAGCATCAAGGGCTAAGAGGGGAGGGCAATGGAAAGCAGAAGGGATACCTGGACTGGTGCCTCACCTGAGACTGCTGAGGCAAGGACATGGTTTCAGGGAAGCTGTGGTGGGAATCATATACCATGGAGGATATTTCAAGGCAAACTTTGGAAAATGCCACCCCAGGAGCAATTCTGCAAGTGGATGTGGATGGGGATGGCTGTGGTTTAATGTGGCTCTCCCACCTTTGTCTCATGGGAGGAAAAGTCACAATTCAGAGGCATCGGGGCCATCCCCCGACATCAGGCAGCCAGAGAAAGTCCACTGGCTGAGGTGAGCCTACCTGGGCTTGGCCAACAGCCCCAACTCCTGTAGAAAATGCCCAGGATCCCTTCTTGAGTGCCCCAAGGCAAATCCGTCCTGCTCTCTGTGCTGCTGGTGAGCACTTTAAGCCCCTGCCAGCACGCACCAAAGAGTTTAGTGCTGCTTTGCCACAGCCACAGCAAGCTTCCTGTGGTTTTGTGCACTGTGTGCTACCTATCCCTTTACCACTTTCTCACCCAGTGGCTGCCCCAGCAACTCTCCGCATCCCTCTGGCTGCAAGCTGAGAGCACGCTGCTCACCAAGTGGCTTTGCAGCTAAACGGCTGAGCTGCACGTATGTGCAAGAGTTTCACTATGACTTGGACTTCATGTAGTTGGGAGGACAGGGCATGTGCTCCGGGATTGGGCCACGTCCAGTCCAACGGCACCTTCCTGCATTTTCTCAGGTTTCCTCCTTCAGCTTCAGTAGCTACTGACAGCGATAAACACGGAGGTTGGCCCTCGGCCCAGGGTCAGAGACCCAGGGCACAGACCTGCGTGGCACTGCAGTGCTGCGGCACCAGGGGGGTTTCCCTCTCTGTGGGTGCTGGATGTGGCCAGCATCTGCAGCCCTGGGGATCACTCCAGAAGCTGATGGAGGTGCAGATTCATCTGGAGTGAATGGAAACAACAAAATAAAACCCCTCCAGACTGCGGCCACCAGGCAAAACACACCAGTGTGCCATTTCCCTTCCCTCCCATGCTGGTAAACTGACTCTAAGCCACATCTCAGTACGTCCAAGCATGCAGCTGCTGCTACACTGGATGGGCTTTTGAAGATGTTTCTCAACATGTCCTTGTTTTGGCTGTGGTTGTTGCCTGGGGTGCTGTTGGGGGGGAATGATGTGCTTGGAGACACCACGTCTAGTGAGTAATATGACGTGGAGATGCTGAAACTCAGGTCTGGAAGAGGCCCTAGGGTGAGCAAGGCTGGGGAGAGCATGCGGATGTTCTTGTCCTCCCCCCTCAGCATCCCCGTGGGACCAGGGTTTCCTTCTCTGATGTGTAGGCACAGCTCCATTTTAGAGGATTTGGAAACTATACCCAAGTGGCAAATGAGAAACCCCCCTTTGCTTCATTGTCCTGTCCCTGCTTTCCCCACGGTGTTTCTCAGCCCTCCCTCAGGAGCTGCCAGTGGGCCAGGACCACAGCAAAGCGAGATGCAAGAGGGACATGAGGTGGGGAAGCAGCAGGCTCAGAGAAGCGGGTAGGCAGGTCAGTTTGACCTGAGCCTGGTTAAGTCGGGAGAAATACAGCGTTGGTGTCTGCAACACCGTGAATTGCGGTCTGGAGAGGGGTGACAGGTGATAGCTGAGACATGCTGTGTGTGAGGAGAGGGAAGCATGGTTCACTTTTCTCCAGGCTTTTTTCCCCCTCATGTTGTGATAATTATGTTTGCAAGACCAAATTAACACTCTCAAGTGTGAAGAGCAAAACTCAGCCCTGGGAAGAAAGGAGCAAACTGCCTCCCTCCCCTCAACCGCAGCAACAGCTCTGTGCACGCCAAAGAAGGGCAGCTGCCCAAATCTGTGCATCCAGCATCTTCTCAGGGTCCTTCTATCCCCTGTTGTCACATCAATTATAGAGATGTGTTCTGTTCCTTCTGATATCTTTATCTTTGTTTTGGCCAATTCTGCACACTGAACTAACTAAATAAATAAAATCCTCTGGTTTATTTGGTTTCCAAAGCCAAATGGTGGTGACTTGTTGGCTTGTGCGTTCATCACTGGGAGAGCCAGCAGGTACTGCCTCCCATGCCATCTGGAGGGTGCAGGCTAACCTAATTTCAAGCAGTGACAAGAGCTAGAGAAATGAAGGCAGGTGATGTTCTCCTTTGCTGTTGCTCCTGAAAGGAAGACACCAGAAAGCTCCCACCCCAGCAGCTTTTCTTCTGTGAGAAGGGGTTTGCTGTCACACTCAGAACAGGTGATTCAGAATATGAGCACCCAGTGACACCAGGACCCTCAGTGCCCTCCACTGCTTATAGGCAATTGCTGTTATAGAACTCTTCTGCCTTGCTGCAGAAACGCCTCTAAAGCCACCTCTGCATGTGCTTTTTCTTGACTGCATGGTTTCTTTATCAAATACATGTAGAAACACACTTGGTTGCTGCCAGGCCAAATTTTTGCTCAGCTTTTCTTCACTCTTCTGACAAGCCACCACTGACTTCCTATTGTTTATATTTCAGTTGTTCTTGTAGGAAGTGATGGAACCTCTGATATGTCAAGTGGTCTAAAACCACACAACAAAACATAGCCCCACGCTAAAGAGTTTGCAGGCTAGAGAGGTATGGCATTAGCAGGTACAAGTGGCATGAGGTGGGACAGGCAGGACGCTGGTGTCAGCAGACACCTTCACTGCTGTGCCCACTGCCTAGGGCAACCATGCCACGGCTGCCACCGTCCTTTGCCCTCCCAGATGTGGAAAGATTGGATTTTCATGCTGCTCAGAATCGCTTTGCTGTAGGAGATGAGGATAAAACTTGATCGCTTTGCCTTTAAGATTGCAAACTGAAAAAATTCAAATGCATTTCAGCAAATAATCCAAGGAGCAGGGCTGCCAGAAACCCCTAAGTGAGAGCAAACAATCCTTATCTGGCAAAGTTTTACGTTACTTAGCACCAGTGCAAGTTTAAAGGCATTTGTTTGTTTCTGTTACACACAAGGCATCTTTTCTGGGTGGATCCTGTTATTAGGGTTGGTCCCTGAGTATTTGTACCAGCACTTGTTCATCTTCCAAATTGCTTGACTACAGCCTTATTGCTGGAAATGGTGATTGCCTGTGACTGTAATTTTTTGCAGATCCGAGGCCTCAGAGCATTCAAGGAGGAGATAAATATCATTGTCTTATGGCGTCTGCCTTGTGACCGACATAGAAATGTCACTTTGTTGTTTTCCTCCCTGCCACCAGCAGTGCAAAACGAACAAGGGCATCGGATTTCAAGATTGGTTGGCTCAAAGGAGGACTTTGTTTGAGGAGCTAGATGGAAAGGCCGTTAAAAGGACTGTAATCCCAAAGCGGAGGAAAAGAGGTGACCTTTTGGTGATCTTCTGGGGAAAGGGCGACAGTGAAAGTCCGGCTCCATGACCATTAACTTGGCTCTGTAACTTAGTACGAGGGAGTTAACCAAATGTCAAGTGACTTGCATGCAAGGAGCCCAAGAATCACTTATCAGCAATAGCCACATGGTGAAAAAAAGATCACATAATAGCAACTGAGCAGGAAGAATTTGTAATTCCTCTTAGGAAAGGGACTGGCAGAGTTACCTCTTTGTGTAGCAGCAAACCCTTACGCACAGCTCCTCAGATGTGAACCAGGTTCACCCAGAAGTGATGGAAAAGCCCCTTTCCACTCCCTGCCTTTGGCTGGCAGGTTGGAGCTACCTGGCTCCTCTGGGGTTAGTAAAGCCCAGCACATGCCTGACACCCTGCCTGGAAGCTCTTGCCCATGCCACCCACTTTCAGCACTGTCCAAGAGGAAGAAAATGGGGCCATGTCACAGATCCTGGCCACCAAAACCTAAAAAACCACACAAGGCGATGTTTTGCTGCAAAGCCTTGCACGTGGCAATGCAGCAGTGTTGGGTGGGGAAGTGCAAATTGCCACAGGGCTGAGCATCACCAAGGAGCCCACTGGGGCTTCAGTTGCAAACACAGAAGTGTCTCAGCAAACAGGCTAAAATGAGGTCTCGGTTTTGGCTGGGTGGTGTTTTATCTCGCTTCTTCCATCAGAATTCATTTGCATGCAGAGGTTTGGATTTTAGACCATTTAAGGTTAACTCATTGCAATATGTTAACCGGCTGCTTTCCCAGAGGAGCAGCCGGTGGGGGTTAGGGAGTGTGCAGAGCAGAAGTTGCTCTGCCAGTGGCAGGATGAACAATCTCTGCCACATTCATGCCTGGGGTCACTGCACACCCAGGACATCCCTGCAGCATGCTCAGCTACTTCCCAGCTCTGCCCATTGTTCCCTGAGCTCAGTCCCTCTCTCTTGCCCCGGAGAGGGGCAGGAAGCATCACACGCCATGCCAGGACTGGTGTCCAGCCACCCCACGGCCTGCAGGTACACAGGGGCATGCTCTGCTTTGTCCCTCTCTTCCCTCCCCTATTTCTGCTTATCATGGAGCTCATCCAAATTGCTTTGCTGTAAGATCCCTTCCTTGCTGCCAGGTTTGGTTGAAATTGGCCAGCAGATGCAAGTCATATCATGGGCAGCTGATAGGTGGATAGACAATATGATTGTGAGAGCTTAATTTCTGTAAGAAATCAGGCTTAAAATGACTCCTTATCCCAAGGGGGCTTGTCCAGTGCATCTCAGACTGAGATATGCAAAGCAGAGAGAAAACACTACACAGACAGCAATGGTTAGGGTGCTAATTTGAGATCCAAAGTGGAATTTCTCCCCTACCACAGCTTCTCTGTTTGGCCTCCAGCAAATCACATAATTTTTCTAATTCTCTGTTCCTTTTATGTAAAACAGCCAAAGGTTTGGGGTTTTTACCTTCTGGAGAGGGTATGATGGCTAAGTAAATTAGAAATCATGAGGTGCTTGGATACTACATCTAAGCCTACAGCCTCAGTCTGGTGCCATCAAAGCACATAATACCATTTAAATTTCTTTTTTTTTAAAAAAAAAGATTTCTGCTGTCCGGGTCCACAAAACCAGAACCACACAAGTTTGGAAACAAGATCCCACTTGGGAGGGGGTAGAGATACAGCTGCACTGGGCTGAAGGATGTACCACCATGCTATTGCATCCAGTAACGTACTAGCACATACTGGATCAACAGCCTTCTGCATCGTTCTGCTCCAGGGTTAGCCTGGGGAAGAAGAGCAAAATCATGTATTTCCTCACATAAAGTTTGAAAGGTGAAGCTAAAATCTCCACCAAATCTTTGCAGGGCATAATAGAGGGGCAAACACCTCCAGGGAGGCTGCGGGAGCCTGTCTCTCTAGTTAGGAGTACTCAGCATGGCAAACACTGTTTTTTACAGGACAGGGGACCTGTAGTATTGCAGCTGCCTCTCGGTCAGCAGGGATGTTATCCTGCCTCTAGATTTGTGGTCTGATGTTCCTCAACATTTGCAATCTCTGGGTGAGCCTGTAAGCTGTTTGTTTTATCACATTAACATGGAAAAGTGTTGGCTCTCTTCAGACTGCTCCGGGGATAATATTTGAAGCAAACGGGTAATGCTTTGCAAGTGAAGGAGGTCCAAAATAGTGAAGTTTTCTTTCCATTAGTGCCAAGCACCCCTTCTGTGATGGATGTTCGCTGGCTGGGGGAAATGAATCGGTGATTGCTGTCCATCCCTAACAGGATTTACACTCCCAGAGCTGAAATCACCCCTACAAGCAAGGCTAATGCTGCCACTTGCCAGACCCCTCAAAAAAAAAAAAAAAAAAAAAAAAAAGAGCAGTCATGAACTCAATGCAAATTGAATCACAGCTGCCAAATTCCGCCTGGGGATGCAGGAGCTGAGGGCCTCCCTCAAGCCCAGTTTTCTGCTAGAGACCCATGGCTGTCCCAGAGAGCATTGTCCTGTGGGCGAGCGACTTGATCACAGAGCCGTAGAGATTGGGGATATTGTTGTTTGCCTTCCTGTTGCCACTGATATGCTAGTGCTGTCGTCAAGATGGAGCCTTTCGGCGTCCTCAAGGGCTGGTGCTGGTGTGCAGTATTTTCTGCCACAAAATGACCTCTCATATGGCGAGGACTTCACTTGCTGTATCATTGTCTTCCTCCTCTGTCCTCATTCCTTTCCCTCAATACTTCTGCAATACTCCCGAGGCACTTCTGAATCCTGAGCTGACTTCTGGCTGTCTTTAGTCATCCTCCTAGCTGAGTTTGCAGCGGGGAAAATTCCCCTTCATTTATGCTGTCTCTTTGCCTGAGCTCTGACAGGGTCTCCATCTTGGCCTTAAAGCTCAGAATTAGGACGGCCCTTTCGCAGGGAAGCCATCTCTGGTGCCAGCTAGGGAAGGTGAGGAGAAGAGGCAGAAGATCAGCCCGTAGGGCAGACTCTTGTGCATCCCCGTTGGGTTGCCGCAAGTGCTGCTTGGGAGAACGGGTGGCAGCAGTTCCACAGAACAGCTTCTCTCCTTCTCCCCAGCGCGCTGCCCAGCTCGCCCATCTGATAAATAGCAGGTTGGAGGGGTGTTGGCACCGATGCTTTGTTTTTAATGTGCTGTTTTTCTAAATTCCCATCAAATCTCGAGGAAGGGTGTACTCTGGTTCTGCTTCCTTTTGACCTTTCGTTAGCTCTTGGCCACAAGGGATGAGGTCCCACACTCGCATGTCTGCGTGTTTGCAGCGGTGCCGTTCGGCCGGGGGGTGGGGGTGGGGTGTGTTTTGGTTTGGCTTGGCTTTGTTTTCCTTTCCAAAGATGGGCCTGATGAGGAAGGAGGGAGGGAAAAGTTGAATTAAGAAAAGGCAGCTTTTGCGGTTGGGGCGCAGGATCGAGAGTCAGCAGACACAGGTTCTATTTCTGGCACCGCAGCAAAACTTCCTGGATGTCGCTGGGCACGGCAGCCCGCACATCCCCGCCTCGCCTCGCCTCCCTCCCGCCGAACAGCGAGCGCTCCTGCCTCCCCCCTGCCTCGCCCCGGGGCACGGGGAGGGATGCTGCCGCGCCGGAGGGGCCGGCTCTGCCGTGGGGCTGCGGGGCGGCACCGCGGCTCCGCCTCGACCCCGCAGCATCCTCGGGGGGCACCGCCTGGCCCGGCGCTCGCTACCGCAGCCCGCTCCGTACAGCACCCTCGGCTCTGCCGCGGGCCGCCGCCCCCCCACAAGGCGCTCCTTTGTGCGAGGAGGCGGGGGGCGGCCGGGCCGGGCCCCGGGGGGGGGCGGCGGCGGCGGCCCGCGGCGGCGGCGGCCCGGGGGGCGGGCGGGCGCGCCGGGGGAGGAGACAGGCGGGGAGGGCGGCACAAAAGGGGCTGCTGCAGCCCTGCCCGCCGCTGCCGGCGGGGCTCGGCGCGGCATCGCGGCGCAGCGCATCCTTTCCCGCGGCCGGGAGGAGGTGCCGGGCCGCTCCGCTCCGCGGCGGAGAAGGAGGAAGGCGGCGGGGGGCTGCGGGCTCGCCTCGCCTCGCTTCGCCGCGGCCGGCGCCGAGCCATGCCGGGGGGCGGCGGGCGGGCCGGGGGCGAGCGGCAGCCTCGCCCCGCCGGGGGCCCGGCGGGCACCGACGCTGCGCCGGCCGGGGGTGAGTGAGCGGGCGGGCGGCGGGGCTGGGCCGGCGGGGGGCGGCGCGCACCCCCTCCCCGGTGGAGCTGCCCCGGGGCTGCGGGCGCTGCGGGCAGCGGCGGCGGGACCCCCCTCCCCTTCCCCGTCCGTCCCCCACCCGCCGCTGCCGCCACCTGCAAGTTGTGCGTCGGCCCCGGGGGTGCGGCGTCATTCCCTGCGGGCACTGTCAAAGAGGCTTCCCCCGCCGAGCCCCCACCTTCCCGCTCCTTATTTATTTATATTAGTGTTATTTTTTTCTTAGTCTCCCCCCTTCCTTCCCCCCCCCCCAATAATCCCGGCATCCCCTGCTAGGGGGAGCATCGGCGGTGGGGAGGAGGGAGGCGATGCTGCCAAGCCCCTTGCCGGGTGCGGGCTCGCCGGGGATGGAGGCACCCTCCGGCCGGGGCACTGCAGCGGAGGCCCATCTGCTGCCCGTGCTCGGCAGGCGAGGAGGGCACGGGCTGGGGATGCGTGCCAAGCCTGCAGCAAGCGAGAAGGAGTAACAGGAGTGTGCGCGTGGGAGGGAAAACATACATACAAATAGATCCGTATGATCATCAAACGTCCCCTCTCCCCCTGCTCTGTCTCCATGTCAGGTTGCTGTAATCCCCCCGTTGGGGGCTGGCTGCAAAGGGACGTGGGCAGCCAAGTTCTCCCTGCTCATGCAGGGCTGTCAGGTCGCTGCTGGGCTGGAAATAGATGTATGTCCTGCTGGAGTGGCACAGGCTGGCGGAGCTCTGTCCTTGTTGGAGTTTAGCTCCCTGGGTGAGCATGACAAGGGTGATGGGGAACATGGCATCTGCTGCAGCTCTAGGCTTCCTGAGACAGCTCAGCAAGGGAGGGAGTGCAGAGCGGGATGGAGAGAGGCTCCCCTTGGTGCCTCAGCCTGTGGTTTTCCTCTGGGTATTTCTGCAGGCTGCAGTTCCCGGAGCCCTGCCTGTTTCCCAGAGCTGAAGCTGGGGTCTCGCACGCCTCCTTCCACCCTAAGGCGCAGCTTGGGTCAGGAGAGAGCCTGCCCTGTCTCCAGCACACAGCGTGGGTGCCGAGCGCCTCCCCTCCCAGAGAATGGCCCTCCAGTTAACTCCAAATCCCTCCCCTTGAGTGGGAAGTTCAAGCCCGTGAAAACATGCAGTGGCACCATTGCTAACAAGTATGACTTGAGTCACTGGGATCCCCCAGCCCTGTGCGAACAGTTTCAAACTCCCACCTAACTCCTGCCCTCGTCTCCCCACCCCCTGCAATGTGTGAGTCTGCAGGAACTTTTCAGGACCCCTCCCCGAAGGGTGGCTCTCGTGCTCGGTAGATCCCACGTGCAGAAAGGGTGTTACAGTTGAGCTGGAGCCTGTGATTTAGGGAACACTTGCAAGCCCTTGTTGCTGAAGCCTGGTTGCTGCCAGCTCCTCTGAGAAGAGCTGAAATCAAGCAGGACCTGCCATTGCTTGAGCCTCAGACAGCAGAGAGGCATCTCAGAGGGGAGGGAGAACTGTGGGCTCCCCAGCACATCTCCAGTTTCTAAAGCCCCCAGTAAAAACAGCTATAGCACCTGCGCTGGTTTTTCAGCCTCAGTAGTAGTGCTGGGAACATGTCCTCCAAGCTGGGTGGAAGAGCGGTCTTTTGAGCTATTCCTGGGGAGCCTCCAGGCTCCCTGTAGTGTTATAAAGCAAGCTTTGAATGAAAGCCATTGAGATCTGCAGAAGAGTGAAGCTTCAACTCTGCCACTGCATGTCATAAAAGTCCCTCAGAGATTTATAGCTTCTGTATACCCTTGGGTGATTTTGCAGTAGTGGTAAGAAATCCACTGCAAGGTATAACATTCCCTCCCTGGGAGGACTCTGTTGCACCTCCGTAGCTTGTTTATTAATGCCCTGGATCTGGCAATTAGATCCTTGGGAGAAGGAAAGGACTCAGGCTAGGTGCAGGTGAGTTTTCTTGCTCTGTTCCTAATGTGGTGGCCCAGCTGCTGCCTTTCATGCCGGCACACCTTTGGTCCTAGGTGCTGTTGAGGCTTACGTCCGTCAGAGGTGCCCAGAATGTGGGGGACCGTTTCCAAACTGGGTTCAGGGGCTGAGCTGCTACCTGCCTCCCTCCCTGCAAATGCTGATAAGATGGGGAAGAGTTGCCTGCGTGGCCCGCAGGGGTTGCCTTAGCAAGGAGGTCAAGAAGAGGAGATGGGAAATAGTGTGTGTATTTGCATGGATGTTAGCTTCAGGGGGTGCTCCTAGCTGTAAACACTTACCTAGAGTACTTGTGCCCAACACAAGGCAGGGATAGCTGGTCTGGAGTGTTGCTGGGGTGCTCTGTGCTCACAGAGCCTGCTTAACCTAGGCCAGGTGCACGACAGCAAGCACAGATACACTTGGTGTGTTTGCCTGGGGAGCGTACCTATGAAGTTTGTGTGCTTGTGCGTTTCTCATATGCCTTGTGTTTACCTTTCTCCTCCTTCTCCCACGCACGACTGGTTAAGTATGGTGTGACTTTGTGGCCTGCCAGATTGGTGTCACGTGCTTATTGCATGTCTTTTAAGGGATGCTTGTGTGACAAACATAGGTGGGTGGTTGCTGGGTACACATAGCAATGCACACAGGTCCTGCTGGGTGTGCTTACCGTGGAACGCATGTACTTTTCTAGAGTTTCTGCCCGCAATAAAGGTGGTGTGCATAAACAGCTGTGGGTACAGCAGTTGTCAGAACAGTGCGCTTAGATGTTATTGTGCGTGCTCAGTGTGTGAAGGACACCTTGGGACAGAGAAGTTTCTGCCTGTGCCCCTCCCTTGCTTTGACCTGTCAGCAAGCACAGATAAACGCTGTCTCATGACAGGGTTCAGAGCAGAGTTTTTGGCTTGCTGTGTCTGAGCTTCCTCCTATCTTGAGAATAGCAACTTTAAGGTGCACCAGCTATCACAAATTGATGTCTTCCCCCTGGTCCCTGCATTGGATCATAAAGGTGGAGGAAGGAAGTGGGGGAATTTGATGATGGATAGATGGGGCAAGCTGGGCCAGCATTCATTCCTAAAGGCTGATTAGGTTTTAGGTGGAGTTAGTTGCTCTAAAATGAGCCCTTTGTACATTGTTAGAATCTGTGACCCAATCAGTGGGATGTAGCTGGAGGAGGTGGTGCTAACGAAGGCTGGTACAGCTGACGATAACTCTGGCAGAGAGGGAGGCGGAGGGGTACTGACTGGCACAAGATCTTCACATCTTTAGGTCAGTGTAAGGTGCCTCAAACGGCTGGTTCATGTTACCAGCCCTGACTGTAGAAGAGAGTGGCTAGTTGTCCCTACCTGCATTTCCCTATCACCCATCAGTTCTGCAACAAAAGGTCAGGCTGCATTGCATTTGCCCTGACAACAGGATGGCATCTTGTGGTATTGCAACAAAGCGTTACAGTGGGATCTGAAATTTGGGGAAGGTGGGCACATGGGGCAGTGCAATACAAGGGGACATAGGGGTATGTTTGAGGAATGCCCACTGTTCCCCACCCTGGATGTTCTTGGAAGGGTGATGACATCTGCAGTGCACACATGGAGTGTGCTGTCAGGTCAGTGCTGCAGGCTGGCCTTGAGGAGCATTGGCAGAGCTGCGTGAAGGGGGAAAGCTTGGTATCGTGGGCAGCTCCAGGTCAGGTTTGGGGTGTTTTGATAAGAGTTAGGAGAGTGTGTGGTTGGGACTGGACTGTGCCATAGTAGCGATGCTGTGGGGTGCCAGGACCAGCAGCTTGTCCTAGGGACCAGGGCGTAGTTGCAGCCACATTGCTGCTGAGTTCCCCCTTCTGAAGGAGGTGGGAGGAGATGCCTTTTGCTGGAGCAGCCATGTAGGGTGCACAAGAGCATTCCATGTTTCTCCCTGTGAAATGGACTCTGGTTGCAGCTCTCAGGAAGGCAGAAAGATGGTTTCTTTACTTTCCTTTTCAGAATTCTTTGCGCTCCCTGCTGTGCAAACCCTTTACTTCCTTCAGGCTCCTCCTGAAGCACAACAGGTACCTCCTGCTCTTCAAACCCCTGAACACCTGGGACAGGGCAGGTGTACTTCTGTGCTCAGAAACTTGCCCGGTGGAGCTGATGGGTGAAAGGGAGTGCAGCACTGCACTCTGAGCTTGCTTTCATCGGGTAGGCTGAGGGAAGCAGCAGCATGAAGGGAACTGGCTGCCTTACAAAAAGTCAGGGCTTGTTCTTGAGCCATGATCTAGGAAGTGATTATTCCCTGCTTTAGGATAGCAAAAGTTACCCGAGCTGCTCGCTGTGGGGGCCTTGGCCTTTCATAATGAAATAACACCCCTACCAGGTTGGATAGGCAGCTTGATGAGATCGGTTAATGTTCCCTGTTTCCCCAGCTAGGTGAGTGGCGAGGCCTGTGTCTAAATAGGGTTCTCCCCCCACCCCCAAAAAAAATCGGCCATGGCTGTGGGGTGTGACCAAACTGAGCTCTGCCAGCAGTCTTTTTCAGCATGTAATGCAAAAGCTGCAAGCAGCAGGAGAGGTGGGTATGGCTGTCCAGGGGGAGAGAGGCAGTGGGGGCAGCTCCTCTTTCTGAGGATCATCTGAGTCTTTGCATTTTATGACAAGGTTTCTCTCCAAGGGCCTTGAAGCAACCCATAAAGCTGCTTTTAATTAGGCCAGCCCACCGCCTTACCTGGAGTAGAAAAGTCTCTCTCCCATTTCCCACCCAGGGAAACTGAGGTGTGGAGCAAGGCGGCGATGTGCCTGTTGGTGCACACAGAGGCTCCGCAGGAGAGCAGCAACTGAAGCACAGCACTTCCATTCTTCCTTCACCGCCGGCTGTCTTGGAAATCCCAGAGAACAGCCGGGTGTGGGTGCTGTGCCAGGGGTTATCGATAACTTTCTAGTCACCGCTTGGATCCTGTTGCCCTTTTCACTGCACATATCGCCTTGTTCTTGATCTGCCGCCTAATCTATAATCCCGGCTCCCTGCTGCCTTTCCCTTGGAGTGCTGTTTTCCCCTTGGTGTGTAAATCCTTACAGGCTGGGCCAGGGTTAGCAAGGAGAATCAAACTGTCATCTGTTTAAGGCTTTGGGGTAAATTTTATCTTGGGATATTGCTGACTGTGTCTTGCATGATACCAAAGCTGCAGCAAGCAGATTTGAAGCATACCGAAAGACTAATGCAAATTAGACCCGCTGCATAACGGCTTCAGCAGCTGTGAAACCTGCGATCTAAACGCAGGTATCTGCTACGCTGACTTTATCTGAGTTAGGATCCCCTGTTTTGGCATGCAGATACTGGAACTGAACAAAAAGCAAGAGAGGCAGTATGGCAAAGAGGCATGAAAGGAAGTCTCCCTCCTGGATGCTGAGCCCTTTAAGAAAGAAGGGGAAGGTAAACTAGAGCCCTGAGATTTTAAGCTGGTTTTGCTGAGGCTGAAGAGAGGGCTATGGCAGCACTTTCAATTCCTGCTTCCTCTGGCTGGGCAGCAGGGGAGAAGGAGGAGGACGGAGGCCTGCGCAGACTGAGCATGTTGGGCGCAGACCGATGGCAGAGGCGGCGGGAGCTGGGGAAGGTAGGGCTTGGGGAGACGCGTTTGCCTGTGCAGAGGCTGAGAGCAGGGGGTGCTCCCTGTGTGCGAGGAGGTGCTGTGTTTGTGGAGCTGGTGGTGCGAGGGCTGGCTCAGAAGCAGAGTAAAGGGCAGGGTAAATCAGGAGAACGGTGCCCTGAGGTGATCAGCGTGAGCTGCACGCTGTTGTTGAGTGACCCCGTTGCTGAGGGAAACCTCGGTGGCCCCGATGCTCAGGGAGGCAGTATCTCCCAAAGGCAAAGGAGCGAAAAGCAGACTGCAATTCTCTCTGCGTTCAGTTCGGCCTTCCCTGTACGATATTTGTGCTAGTGTAAAAGTGTTCCTCCTTTCCTGCCTCTGGAGTGTTTTCTCCTTCCCACCTGCCCCAGTAATCCTCGCCTCCGCGCCTGGCTGTGCCGGTGCTGCCCGGCTGTGGCTCTCCCCAGCTCCCCGCGGCCAATGTACCGAGCAGCCCTGCTTGAAGGGGACACGATCTTGCTGCTTGGTCTCCTGGGGCTGTGTGAGGTCTCGGGAACAGGTGGGTTAAAGGAATTGCTGTTCCCCTATCAGCCCCGTGTCCTCAGATACCTCCTGTCATGCTGTTGCTTGGTGCAGGCCTGACTTAGCAAGTGGCTGCTGTGCTCTCAGATATGTTCTGTTGGCGCAGAGCCTCTGTGGCCTCAAAATCCCTATCTAGCAGCAACTTCTGGAGCAAGGGTTGACCACACCTGCATTCAGCTTGGCCAGAGGGATGATGGGATTGCTTTTGCATAATTTAGCAGTCTCTTGAATTATTTATAGTGCAGTTGTGCTCTGGAACAGAGTCTTCTTGCTTCCCGTGAGTGCTGGGGTGGGAGGGGGGGGGGAGGGAAGGGAAGGGGAGTTTGTCAGGCATCCAGAGTCTATCACTTAGTGATGAGGAAGTGCTGTAGGTTTCCTTTCTGCCTGTATGTATTCACGTATGCCTCTGCAGCTGAACTGCCCTGAAAATCCAGTTTGGGTTTCTACATCACTCAGGTGTGTGGTACTGTGGAGCATCTCTGTGGCTTGGGACTGTGAGAGGTTCCTGTGTTTGGACCCTTGTCTTTGCAGTAAAGAGATGATGTCAAGCTGGAGACAGGGAATCGGGTGCTTGGATATGGTGCCTGACTCGGTTACAGTGCTGTACTGTGGGTCTGAAGCAGGGATCATTGGGACTGTTTTTTAAAATATTCAGATGCTTGAGAGCATTTTTTCTTTCAAAGGCCCATCTTGTCCTGCCAAAGTATTTTTTAGCTTTAGCATGATATGGTCCATTGGACTTTACAAGAAATCATAAGAACCTGAAGACTTGAAAGATCAGGTGGTTGAGCAGCAAACTGTGCAGCTGAAATTCCCATCGTTTCTCAGTAATTAAACCCTGAAGAGCAACCAGTTGAGGGCAGAGGGAGACCGGGGCAGCTTTTTACTGGCTCTTGCAGCAGAAGAGCATCATGAAGATGAGCTGGGTGGGCTGAGCACCCCCACCAGCTACCTATGAGCTTAATACACTATGCCCCTCTGCCTCACTATGGCAGGTTGCTGTACCATGCAGATGGGCTGTCCCACTCCTGCCTGTCTTGTCTTGGTGACTTCAACATGACGATAGCTCCCTGCCCTGCACATTCTTCTTGTTCACCACCAATTTTCGTGGTGTGCTTACACAGTTTTTGTCTTCCTCTTCTCCTTCCTTTTTGACCTGGCTGTGGCAGCTGACTTCTCAGAAACAGAGTTCAATATAAATGTTTGTGTTATTAAAGACCTGGAAGGGAAGGGAAAGGGCTGAGGGTGGAGAGAGAAAGGAACTTGGCCTGTAATCAAGTGATTGTGGCAGTAAACTGCTCTACTTAACAGTACAGTAGACAGAAATGCTCAGCTTCCCTGTTTTTATCTGCACAGTGTCAGTTTGTGGCTTTTGCGTTTGGGGAAGAGCTGGCTGGACAATTTCCAGATGTCCCCTGGACAAGTAATGCTGTCCCACCTGGCCCTGGCCTGGTTCTTGGGTTCTTCAGCCTGAAACAAAACTCATTCTTTCATTGAATGGTTTTAGCTCTTGTCAGGGATGTTGGCAACTGGCTAAATGCAAAGTTCTTCCTCATCTTTCTCAAGGAATAAGGCAATCTAAGGCAAGAATGTGAAGACAAATGGTCCCAAGACCTCTGTGATGTCCAGGGCAGCATTTGGTTTCACTAATTTCTCCCTCTTTGCCTATAGACCTGCTCCCATTTCTCTCCCCTTGGTTTAATCTGGAGATCAGGGTACTGCTTTGCTTAGTGAAAGGGTATGTTTGTGCAGAAGAAGTAAACATATTGTTGAGACCCAGGCCTGCTGCAATGCCTGTAAACAAGATCCAGCCGTCTGTGGGAGGCAGAAGAGAGATTTATGTGACCCTGAGTTAAGTGCATTAGGAGGCTTTTGATTTCATTCTGGGAAACTGCCCCTTTTCGTTGTACCATATGCCTGTTACCGGCATAGAGCTGTTGCTGAAGATTTGATTTGTGTGGATTTAATCCGAGGGGCTGTGATGCTGCAATCAGAAGGATAACATAAGCAGGGGGTTGTCTCTGCAAGCCGGAGGTGCTTTGCAGAGCCCCTGAGCCCATGCCCTTTGTCCACCCCAGAGGTGGGAGTACGGGCTGATTTACTTCTGCCTTGGGGCAGGGCACTGAAGAGCTCTCTGCCCATCAGCACTTTCTTTCTGAAAATAATAACAAAGTGAAGTGGCAGCAGGGGATCCAGACGGCACTGTGTCGAGGTCTTGCCTAAGTCTTGAAAGAGGAAATGAAGAACAAAGGCAGAAGAGACAAATAAATAAGGGTCTGTTCTTGGTCCAAGAAAAATTCCCATGGGCTCGTGTAACAGTCTCAGCAAGACGTGACACTCCCAGGGCTGGAGTTAGTTTTTGAGAAATAAAAGGAAAGGGGAAAGAGGTGACAGAATAAGGAGCAGGGGGTCGGGGATGGGGAGGAGAGAAGGAGGGAGAGACACCCTAGAGAAATGTCTCAGGATGGAGTCAGGTTTCTCCAGCTGTTCCTGGTGAAGAGGGGTTAATGCTCTTTGCATGGGATTGGCTGGTCACCAGAAATTCAGGGAAGAGGGGGATCCGGGGGCTGCCAAGAGGGACCCCTGTGGCCTGAAAGGAGGGGAGGAGGGGAAGGAAGAGGCTGGGAACTGCTCTTCCAAACAGTAATAGATCGGCTACTGTGGGAAAGTGAGCACACTGCCAAACCCCAAGTGGTTGGTGATGGATGGGGGAGGAAGGAGGGCGGGGATGGAGGGCCAGCTCTTCTCCGTGGCCGCTAGGATCTTGCTGCTGTTCCATGGCCTCTCTTTATTTATTGTCTTCCTGGGGTTTAATCACTCCCCCCCCCTTGATCCGTCTTGGAGAGCTTTTATCCCCGGGATGCACAAACAACTGCCACCCGCTTCAAAAATAGCTGGAGGCAGCGTGGTTTCTGCCTGCCTGCGTGGGTCTGTGCACAGTACCCATCACCATGGCATCAAGTGCTTCTTGCCTCCTTCCTCCAACTGCCTCGCTCTGAGCCCACAGGGCACCCACCTCACCTTCCTCTGGGCTCTTCAGCCTGCATCTCCCTGTTGCTTGGGCTGTTAGTTCCCAGGAACTTTCCTGCTTTCCTTTGCACAGGGCTTATGTTCATAGTCTGGCACGTGTCTGTCATGTGGTCTTCACCCATGGACCCTCAGCTATGAGGGTAACCAGTAATCTTGACTGCTTGTCTTGGTGCTGTTCTGAGGATTTGTGATTTGTACTCCACTTTCTTGGCATACATGGACTGCCTGCCAGGATCTGCTTTGAAGGCAGTTACCTGCTGCTGCTTCTTCCAGATCCCGTCTTGAGATTTTCTCCGTCCCTGATGCTGCTGGGAGGAGTTAGTGGGCTCATGGCCATTGAATTGGGGGCCTTGTTGGAGACTTGGTTAGATGAACAGTGCTTTAAAAAGCCCTGTAACTTTGAGTGACTGAGGTTGTATCTACATGATACCACAGTTTGGGTGAGAAGTGAGCTGGTGAAATAGTTTAGAAAGTTTCTGCTGGTCAGCTGCTTGTTCTCATGCCTAGGCGTTTTCTTAAAAGTTTATTTTTAACCCAGTTAGATCTGCTGCTGATTTAGCTTTCCAAAGCAGACTTTCATACAATTGACAACTTGAATTCGTACAACTGGGGGGTGGTGAGCTGTGAAGGTGGTGAGGGAGGGAGGAGAACCTATGAAACAACAGCCTGTGTTACCACATGCCTCACTGGAGGTCTCTGAAAGCATGATTTTCTTTTATCATCAAACAAAATGTTTTTTCCCTGTCCCTCTCTGTAAGATACTGAGGCTAGATGGGAGTTCTTGCATGCTGCTTTGATTACCCCATGGCCTGTCTGAGGGCGTAAGTTGCTTCTTTGTGTGGCTTTGTCCCTTTTTCCTTTCCTTCCTCGTCTCATGATGGAACATTCTTTCCCTGTAAGATAACCAAAGTCAAGAAGTGATAGAACTAGGCAACTCAATTTTGCCCTGCTGTAATAGTTGCACTGTTGAAGCAGTGAGCAGCCGCAGTACTGTATCTGGCTGGGAGAACGTCCTTGCATCCTTGGTGTGCATGTGTGTACTGCAGAGTGCAGTGAGCAGTGCCTCAGCTCACCCTCTGATGTCCTGAAAGCCCCGAGCTTGGAGCCAAGTGGTGACGCAATCTCCAGGGCCATCACAGCAGTCTTCATGGAACCAGCTGTTTTGAGGAGGCAGTAGGCAGGGCTGAGGAAGAGTTCTTCCAGGATATCAGGTGTAAACGAAGGAGAGAAGATAGAAGAGCCGCTCGTCCTTCAGTGGAAAGAGCACTTAGATTAGTGGTGCTAAGGAATGAAAACTGTGGCTTCTGAGAATGTCTGACAGATCAGAGTATGCTGAGGCATCTCTGGAACCATGGGAATTCTTATGGTGAGACTGGCTTTATCTGGGAGGCGATTAGTTATGAGGGAGCCCAGTACAGCTGAAGGATACAAAAAAGACTATTTGATAGATTCCAGTGGAGTTGGAAATCTAGCTTGAAGTTTTCTTTATCATGCAGTACTGTACCCTTGTGATGTTCAAGTACTTCTTGGATAAAATTAAACTGGTGTCTTTTAGGCCGTTATTGGGCTTCAGTAGAGTCTTCTCTGAGAAGTTCTTCTTTTAAACTGGGGGCTGGAGAATTATGTAATTATGCTGCTATTAGTATTATGGTTGTTACAGTAGGAACAATCTGTTCAAGTGGAAGGTTTTATAATGGACTCTGAAGGTGTTCAGATGCTGGTCTATTCTGCTGACTTCTGGAAGATCAGTCTTGAGCCAAAATCCTGTCAACAAGGACCATTTTATCTCCAGGTCCCTTGTGTTATGTACAGAGGGTCAAAAGCTGCTTTGTCCCAGAGTGTGCAGCTATCTTGCTGTGGCTGGAGATGTGGCATCTAAAATAACCAAGGCTTAGTCCACCAAAGAGCAGGACAGGACACTTGAGAGAAGAGTCGAAACAGTGAAAGCCTGTGGAAAGTGTGGAGTCCAAAGGTACTGTGCTTCCAGGAGATGAAGTAGTGAGCAGCCACAGTACTTAAAAAGCTGGAGGCTTTGTATTGCATCCATCTTAGTTTCTGTATGCAGCAGATTGTAGCTACTGGCACAGAGCATTTGGGTTTCCTACAATAAAGCATAGGAGAAGACACCTGTTTTCTTTTTGACCACAGATATTACTGGTTAGTTGAGGCCTGGTAAGGTCTCGCACACGATCTGGAGGCTTGTGGTTGACATGTGCATCATGTGTCTGCCTCCACTGGGAAGGGGAAGGCAATGCCTGTGTTTCTCAGCTGTGCTCTCCTCTCACTGCTCCCTGGCCAACCTCACCTTAGCCTTGTGTAGATTCACCCTTTAGCTGTCTCGCCCCCCCCCCCCCCCCCCCCCCCGCTTCCATCCAGTTTTCTTCGTGGGTTGTTGACACCCATGAATGGTGTGTAGATGGCAGCTCTGGAAGTCAAATGGATGCTATGGTGGCACGCTGTTGAGTGGTCACCTTATCTCTGTTCGCCTCCCTGTTGAAAGGGAGGGAAGATGCTTAGGGCAGAGCCTCACTCTCCATTAGCCTGACCTTACTTGAAGAGTAACTGTGCTGGATGGCTTGCTCCAGCTGGTTCTGCTGGCAGCAAGTCAGTGGCACTTTGTGGTCAGTTGCCTTGAAGCTACAAAGGAAATGCGTAGCATGAGGTATTGCTGTATTGCATTAGTGCAGTGGGCAGCAGCTCTTGATGAAGGTTGTGGAAGAATGTTTTATTTGGTCCTTGAAACTTGAACGGAAGCCAATATGGACCTGCTTGCACTCAAACTGCCTTGTACTGTGACTGTCAGAACTTCCTGCTGACCACCTTCTAGCTTGCACTCCCTGAAAACACCGTGGCATCCTTCATGTCAGAGATGCTGAGCCCTAGCTACCTTCTGGTACGTCCCACTTCTCTCCTGTGCAGCTTTGTAATATAATATCCTTTTCCTATCCTTAAGCAAAGTGTGATCCTTTTGTCCCTGGGCTAGTCACGTTTTCGTTGTAGACAAATAGTAGGTTTTATAGTTTCTCCTTACTGCTGTAGGTGTTTGCAGGATAAGTAACATGAGATTTTAGTGTTTTGAGGTACTGTGACCCCAATGCATGTTGTGATTCCTGTTCCCTATGGATGACAGGTAGAGCTAGTATTTCGGAAGTGTGGAGCCTGTTCGTTGCTTCTAGCTGGAGCAGAGAAGTGAGTTTGGCCCTCAGTGTGGAGTGGGGGATGGAAGTCATGCTGGATTTTAATCTGCCATGTGAAAGTGATTCCAATTTGAATTGTTGCTTTGTGTTGAAGTGTCTGAGTGATGGGCAAATATGTTACTGCATGGGTGTTACGGGATAACTTTAGGCAGAGGAGATGAGCATCACTGTATTAAGGGTAAAACCACAAGCGGCTACACTGACTTGTCCCCCACAGCAGCTTTTCTTCTGTAACTGTGGGAGAGGTCTAGGGAGTCTTAAGTCCCATGCCCTAAAGAGATGGAGTGTGGGGCAGCAGGCATCCAGTGGCTTCTTGCCAGTGTCCTCCAGAAGAGAACATTAGGACTGGTTAACTGCCAGCTCTTAGTGGTGTGTATCTTTGGCTCCTTGAAAAATCAGGATGTGATTTCAGGATGGTATAAATCAACTGGCCACTTGATATAATGGCAAAGTAAAACAGTAACAGGAGACTGGGGATAACTCATATACATACCGCTTCCAGCTTTCCTCCTTCTCTGAAAGCCCTTCTCCTGCATGGTTGAGACATAACTTCAAGCAAGGAGATATCAAAGGGATCCCTTACAAAAAGAAGCTTTCAGCTTGTCTTGCCAAGACTGAATGTTGGAAGCAGTTTATAACTGCATGTTCCCTAAAGAGCTTTGTCTTAATGGAGCTGACCGTCCATACTCCTGGCTTTTTCTCCTACTTGAACATTAAAGCTTTTCTTGCTGTTGTTTTTAACCTGACAGCAACTTGATCACTCTCCCTGAGATCAAGTTGACTCTTTTCCCCTTCTCACTCAAAACTGTCAGAAGGGAAAAACCTCTTCTTGCTGTTTTCTATGTTTCTGGTAATTGATGGCTGCTTTGTGGCAGAGTAGCTGGGCTCTTTTATGACAAGCAGAGATGCCTCCCTGACTGGTACCTCCTTTCTCATTTCCACCACATGTAAACGTTCTGGATGGGGAAGGTGGGTAATACAGTCTTCCTTCCCTGCTGGCCTCTGTCTCCAATTAGCTACTGCGCAGACATATCTTTCACTGCATTGCTGATCAGACGTTGTGGGAAGGGCTATGTGACTGATGGTCTTTAGCATCTGGGCCCACCCAAGACTGCATGACTGCTCTCCAGTCCTTGGCAGGGGAATCCCTGGCATGTGAGAATGGAGGTGGTTGTGGGGGAAGAGGTTTTGAGGAGGACGCAGCCTGCTGCATTGCTTCCCTCCTTTTAGGAGGAGATGGGAAATGTGCTCATGTTCCCACTCCCTAACAAAGGCAACCGAGCAGTGAAAAACTGCTTCCTGGGACATGTCAGCAGCAAAACAGCAGAGGGTACTGCAGGGCCAGCTTGCTTGGGCAGAGCTGCAGGGCAGGGCTGTGCAAGCCCAGGCCAGGCTGCAGCAGCGGGAGGCAGCGCAGCTGTGCACGGGCTGAGCCTTGCCCGGGGGGTGAGGAGCTGCAGTGCCGTGTGCTGAGCCTGACAGATACTGATGTATGCAAATGTCAAGTGAGGAAAATATGCCGTACTTCCTAAAACCATGTGTCCTGCTATGCTGAGATGGCACACCACATCCCAGAAAGTGAAGCGGTTTGAATGTCAAGAGTTACAACCTTTGTCTGCGAATTTACTGTAGCATGTGGAACATCAAAGCCATCTGGGAAGAAGATGATGATGTGCCTTGTGTGACTCCTTCAGCAGCTGCCCTCTGTCCTGGGCCAGCCCAAAGCTGGCTGCCCTGCATTTGTGTGTCCTGTAGGAACTGGAGTGAAATCAGCATTACCTGGCAACCGCTGGGATTGCTTTATTGAAGCAGGCCAGGCATTCATCTCACCCAGGTTTCAGTGTTTGAGGGAGCAACCTGATGTCTGGAGGTAATGCCTTGGAGAAAGGGCAGGACACCTGACTGGAGAAAGCTGTACTCATTTACCAGTGAGGGACGCTTTCTCCTGACAGCCAGTTGCTACCAATTTAGTGTTTTCAGCTTTTTTGTGCCCTTCTCTTCCCCACAGTTCAAGAGGGAGCAAAAACTGGTGACATGCAAGGAAAAGGCACTAGAGTCCTCTACCTTGCAAGTGATCTCGCTGCTCTATCAAGACATTAATGGACCCTTAAGACACCCCCCCCCCCCCCCCCAAAAAAAAAAAAATCTGGACACAATGGGGGCTCTTGGGGGGTTTCTTCAGCCCCTTGTTTTGCCCCCACAAAGAAAGCTTGATGGCGAGCCCGAAGATGGTCCTTCATGGCTTTGAACAGAACATCCAGCCCCGTCATGGCTAGGCCACCACAAAGATGGTTGCTCACCAGCTGGGCTATGACCAGGCATATGAGGTTGGGCTGTGGAGCCCTGGCAGGTGGGTGGAGGAGGTGAGGGCCTGCCCTGGTGTGGACCCCTGAGGACAGCCACCATTTCCTCCTTCCCAGCCCACGGGACAAGATGGCATCCTGGGGGCACAGAAAACCAGGACCTGGCCCCTCTGCTGGCCTGTGTCATGTCATAGTACCTGAAAAACCCCTGTAATACACATTAATGAATAGGATCAAGCTATCTCTTATTTTTCTTGAGTTTTTTTCTTTTATTTTTTTTCTCCCGTGGCATTGCTTTAACTTTTCTACCAGCTTCAGACTTGCAGTCTTCCCCTTCAGAGCTTGACATGGGACTCCTCACTGCGCCACCCGAGCATGGGGGATGGCATCAGTGGACAGTGGTTCTCACTTAAAAAGGTGACCGCAAAGTGTCCAAAAATGCTTGTTGCTGAGCTGTAAGGTATAACTGCAGACAACCCCTCTACTAAAGTCAGTATCCGAGCCATCTGTAGAGCGCTGAATATGTTTTCCTTTGGGCAGTTGCCATCTGTCTGAATGCTTTATGGCTTTTCGCTTCAGTATTAAATTCTCTCCAAGTTAATCAGTAAACATGCTTCGCTGTATTTTGCTTAATACCCTCTGAACCAGCGGGAGTGGGCTGGGTGCTTCATCCCCCTGCTCCCACATGATGTGTCGGCTGCGGGGAGCCCCAGTGCAGGGCAGTGGGACAGCCCCTGTGTGGGGCTGGTGGCGTGGGGCAGCTCCCCTGTGCCTCCCAGGGGGGAGGGCTGCCTCCTGGAAAGGCGTTGCTGGCACCATTGCGTGCTGGGTGGAGAGTTTATAAGTGATGGCACAGCATCTGTGGTGCGTCTCAGGAACTTTGGCCCTGGCAGGAGGCAGGGTGCGGAGAGCTGCCACGGGCGAGCGTGCTGTGCAGGGGGCACAGCGGTGCAGGTGCATGCATGGGGCTCCAAGGGGGGCTCTGCCTCTTCACCTGCTGCTGCACAGGGGGTTTCATGCTCCAGGGAGGACTGCCTGTGCGTTGTAAAGGGCTTTTGGGTGACCTTGTTTCCCCATGCACCTTCACCCCAACCTTCCTTTCCCTAAACAGCAGGTGAGCACCTTTTCTGCTTTTCTTTGGCAAAGCATTGGTTGAGCTTAGTTTTTTCTTTCTTTTTTCCACCCCCATTCCCCCCACACCCTGTCCTTTGTAGTCTTCAATCACTTCTCCATGCCTGAGCTGGAGGAGGGGAGATGCTGTAGGGAGAGGATGAAGGCAATATTTTGCACTTGGAGAGAAGGGCTCTGCGCCGCTGGCTTGACACAGATCTGTCATGATGGCACAGTATTACTAGCGGAGACAGCCAAGCATTTATTTTAGCCACCTGATCCAGGTGCAAAACACCTCAGCATCTCGTCCACAGAAAACAAAAAGCAAAGGGCAACATTTGGAGATACAGGGGACGTGAGAGGGAGGGGAGAAGAGTGAAAGTGAGATAATCTTAATTTTATTCTTTTCTCCTGTTCCCTGTGTGAATTTGGCTAACCTTTCCTAGGAAAAAAGGTGGGGTTTAGGGTGCCTGTTGAGCAAACACTTGAAAAGATCTGAGCAGCGTAGGTTCTGGCTCTGGCAGCCTGGCTAATGATCTTCGTCCTTTAGAACTGCCTCTCTTGCACCATTCATGTTTCAGCTGTGTACCCCTTACTCTTGCCTTGTCTGTCCTGCTCTCTGCTCTCTCTTCATCTGCCCTCAACCCTCTGGTGATGCAGGGCCTGGGGAGACCTATGTTAATTTTGTTTCCATCAATAAATGGGGACAAATCTATGAAGTGTGGTGACTTCACTAGATCATTAATCATCGTTCTGGATTTCCCATCTTTCTATCCTGTTGCCATTGCCTTTCTTGTCTTTGTGAGTTTATAAGACTGTGACTGATCTAGAAGAGGTTCAGCTTGGTGTAACCCACCCAAGACAAAACGCCCAGTTCAGATGGCAGGGGGTGGGGGGAGTAGTTCTTGGACTCAAGTCTTGGAAGTTGCATGCTGAATTTGGACCAGCTGTCTGCCACCCCCAGCCTGGCTTTCTACCGGTGGTAAACTTTTTGCACCTCAGTAACTATTGAATGTGACTTTCCTTTTCATGGCTTTTCCACAGGATGAAGATGAGACGCCATAAGCTCTTTCTGACTCTCTGCATGGCTGGTCTCTGCCTCATCTCCTTCTTGCACTTCCTCAAGGCCCTTTCCTATGTCACCTTCCCCCGGGAGCTGGCTTCACTTAGTCCCAACCTTGTCTCCAGTTTCTTTTGGAACAATGCCCCTGTCACACCTCAGGTCAGCCCTGAGCCAGGGGGTGCAGAGTTCCTCCGCACACCCCTGTACTCCCACTCCCCCTTGCTCCAGCCCTTGCCCCCCAGCAGAGCCAGTGAAGAGCTGCACAAAGTCGAGTTTGTGCTGCCAGAAGACACAACAGAATATTTTGTTCGTACCAAAGCCGGTGGCATTTGCTTTAAACCAGGCACCAAGGTGTTGGAGAAGCCACCTGTGGGAGGGCGGCTGGAGGAGCGAGCGGATGGCGCAGCCTCGGGGCGGCCGGCTCGCAAGCCGCTGAGTGCCAGTGGGACCAAGCGGCGCAAGTGGGTGGAGTGCGTGTGCTTGCCGGGCTGGCACGGCCCCAGCTGCGGGGTCCCCACTGTGGTCCAGTACTCCAACCTGCCCACCAAGGACCGCCTTGTGCCACGGGAGATCCCCCGGCGGGTCATCAATGCTATCAACGTCAACCATGAGTTTGACCTATTGGACGTCCGCTTCCACGAGCTGGGAGACGTGGTGGACGCCTTCGTGGTGTGTGAGTCGAATTTCACAGCCTATGGAGAGCCACGACCCCTCAAGTTCCGTGAGATGCTCCTCAACGGCTCCTTCGACTACATCCGCCACAAGGTGCTCTACGTCTTCCTGGACCACTTCCCCCCCGGCGGCCGCCAGGACGGCTGGATCGCTGACGATTACCTGCGCACCTTTCTCACCCGGGATGGCATCTCTCGCCTCCGCAACCTGCGCCCAGATGACGTCTTCATCATTGATGATGCTGATGAGATCCCGGCCCGTGATGGTGTGCTCTTCCTCAAGCTCTACGATGGCTGGACGGAGCCCTTTGCCTTTCACATGCGCAAGTCGCTCTATGGCTTCTTCTGGAAGCAGCCAGGCACCTTGGAGGTGGTCTCAGGCTGCACCATGGGGATGCTCCAGGCTGTCTATGCTACCGACGGGATCCGTCTGCGGCGGCGTGAGTACTACACCATGCCTGGCTTTCGGCAGTATGAGAACAGCACAGGACACATCCTGGTGCAGTGGTCGCTGGGCAGCCCCCTCCACTTTGCTGGCTGGCACTGCTCCTGGTGTTTCACCCCAGAGGGGATCTACTTCAAACTGGTGTCGGCCCAGAATGGGGACTTCCCCCGCTGGGGTGACTATGAGGATAAACGAGACCTCAACTATATCCGGGAGCTGATCCGGACTGGTGGCTGGTTCGATGGTACTACGCAGGAGTATCCCCCTGCCGACCCCAAGGAGCAGATGTATGCTCCCAAGTACCTGCTCAAGAATTACCAGCGGTTCCGCTACTTGTTGGAGAACCCTTACCGAAAAGCAGAGAGCACTGGGTGAGGCCACTGGGGCTCGCATGGGAAATCAGAACTTCACAACAAAGGGAAGGAGTCGGGTGTTTTCATCTGTTCTTTTTCTTTTTTGTTTTCTTTGGTTCTGGGTGGGGTGTACCATTTCTCCAGGATCTCTGCCTTCCCTCCCTTCCTTCTCTTCTTCCCTTCATCCAGGGTGATGTCTGGGGATGTGAATTTCTTGGTAACGGGAAGGGAGGCCTGGGCAGGAGGAGGAGAGATGTTTGGGACCTACTCTGGCAGTAGCATAAAGACTGTCTTGCATTTCCCGGACCTCTTCGGCTGGCTGGAGAGAATCTCTGCAGCCAGCTGGTGGATTTTCCTCCGGGGGAGGCTGGGAGGGTCCCATGGGGAGAGAGGGCAGCTGTTCCCATCCTTTGTGGATTGGAGCAAGCACAGATGTGAGTCTGGGCTATTCAGTGAGCGTGTGAGTCAGCAGGCACAAACTGATGCGAGTGGTCACGTGTGCAGATGTGTGTCACAGGCATTTTTTTGGATGAGTGAATGTGCAAAAGCATCTCAGTATGCGTTTATTTTTTGTATACCTCTATATTCAGAGTATTTTGGGGAAGGGAAATCCTTTGCTTCCAAGGTGTTCTCCCCAACATGCAGCCTCGTCCCACAGGCTTAATGCGTCTGTCCTGGGCTGTATCTTGTCCTGATGCTCTACCAATCCTGGAGCAGACAGATGGGAAGCAGAGGAGAAAGCAGATTTATTTTTTTTTTTAAACTCCTTTTTCACCCCTGCCCCCACAACACTGCATTGGCTTGGCCCACAGAAGCTGAAGCATCTTCCCTGCAGTACATGCTTCTATTGGAGCTGGGGTGAGCTGCAGGGTACTTAATCAGATGGTGGGAGTGTACGTTTACAAGTGCATGGTTTCCTATGTGCATGAGTGCTAACATGCATGGTTTTGGTATGCACGTGGGCGTTTGATACCAGTATTGGTATATTGGGGGGGGAAGGGGACATAGTTGGGCTTAGGGGGGTGTGTGCTTTCAGGAAATGGTGGTATCCAGAAGTTGTGGTCTCTGTCTTGGCATGGATGACTTTTTGGGGAATTCATAGGAAAGGGCCAGGGAGAGCACTGGCTCTGCATAGCACTGTTGCGTGCTTCTGTGGCTGCCTCTGCAACACTGCAGGCTCTGTTTGTTGCAGGGTCGCTGCTTACATGTGCTGGCCATTTCATCTTGCTGTAAGGTAAAAGGGAAAGGAGAAGGGCAAAGCTCTGAGTCAGCAGTGGGTGTTATGGAGAAACACAAAGCCTGTCAAAGGCACAGGATCCGTCTGCTCTTAGGGTGTGAGGGAGCTCATGGAGAAAGAGGGCATAGGCAGACTTTCCTGGGGACCAAGAGGCTGTTTTGGGACAATCGTGCCATCCAGAGAGCATGTGCAGCCTGGGCTGTGCAGACAGGACTGTGCAGAGGAGAGGGAATCTACAGCACTAGTTGCAGCTGGTTGGGCCAGTGTCTGCTCAGAGTTTGCCAGTGATGGGTGGTCAGGATCTGGCCCATCTTATTGGTTCAGCTCATTGAGGACGCAGATCCTCATCTCCACCCATACCGCCCTTCCTTAGCAGATGGCTTGATGGAGTGCCCGGAGCCTGGGCTGTAGTGGGCAGAGGGTGAAAAACATGGTGAAGTTGCTCTGTTAGCCTTGCAGTGGAAAGACTGGCTCATGTTCCAAGCATAGTAGTGAAGATCATACAGAGGAGGAGGAGGAAAATGATGGCATAAGGAAGAGTGACCCTGACATTGGGAGTGCTGTGTTGAAGCAGGAGGGTTTCCATTGCCATTAAGTCATTCCATCAGGGTCCGTATTCCTGTGCTGTCCAACCTATTCCCAGCCTTGTGCCTCATTCCCATCTCTGTATATCTTTCTTTAGCCCTCCTATCCACATCTCTAGAGAAGTAAAAAACATCGACAATAACTTGATTGCCTAATAAGACTGAGACTGGAACAGAATAAAGATGAACATTCTTTTTCTGATCAAACTGAGCTTAGCTTCTTCCACACCTAAGCCATAATGCCTGCTTAGAAGAACTGAAGGACTTTGATTTTAAAAAAAAAAAAAAAAAAAAAGGCGTTCTCGCTTCTGCTGTGTCTTCCCCACAGGTAGAAAAGTCCCATTTGGGAACCTAGTGGAGGGAGGAGGAGCTCTGGTAGGCAGAATGCTCTTCCCCCAAAGGGAATCTGTGGCTCTTCTAAGTGCAGGTTTGTTGATGCAGCAGGACGGAGTCTTGTCGCAGTCACAGGGTCCTTGTGCCAGATCGCTGCATGGAGGTCTTCGGTGTACAGGGATTATAGAGAAATGGGGATCCAGCTGAGAGGAGGAGTCTGCTTTGAGCAAGATGAGAGCGGTAGCACTGAGGCTGCAGCACAAGGGGGACATGCTTTCCCCAGGGGCAGCCGGAGGAGAGCAGGTGTGTCAGCTCGTGGGATTCAGTAGCAGAAAAGTATGGAAGGAAGAATCTGTTTTTCATTTTTACTCTTGGAGGGAGCCTAAGATCTAATCTCAGACCTTTGGCTTTGCCTTATCTTTGTGACAAGAACACAAGGCCAGTGCCAGGCCTTGCTGAAGACAGGAAAGACAAGTCAGTCCGTGCATGGGTGCTTTGGCAGCAGCAGAGCCCTGTGAAGCAGGGGCTAAAGTGCATGTGTGCTAGGGCTGCACCTTGTTATCTTCTACAGTGGGAGCAGCCTCTCCTCTGGTACCAGCCCTTCTCATGCATGGGCATCCTGGGGGATTTTTAGTGCACTGCAAGTCACGTTTTCACTGCTGGGTATGGCCCTTGGCTTGGGAGTTTCAGATGAGCCCACAGCTGCAATATCTGGATCTCCTGTTCCTGAAGTGTACAGCCTGTTACCTTCGCTCCTCTCTCATCCACTGTTTGTTCCATCATTCTCCACCTCTCCCTCTGAATTGCCTCTCCCTTCTGCCCCCTTGGGCAGAAGCAGAAGGTCTTGCTGGAACAGTAGTGCTGGGTCTTTTCTGCAGGACTCTGGCCTTGTTCTCCTGGACTTACTTCCTTACTCTTAGAAAATTAAATTTAAAACAGACTTCTGTTGTGGTGGGAGGAAGGGGCTTTACAGATGAAATGCGTTCTTTTTTGTTTCTCAGGAATTGTTTAAACATTTTTTGATTTAAGGCCAAACCAGTCAATGCTTCTGTCTAATTTGTCTGGCTAACCCTGTGTTTATTATCCTTAGGGGCTAGAGTGCTTGTCATTAAAAATCATCCTCCTTGTTCCTGGAGGGGACGAGGACTAGCAAGCTGACTTGTGCAGAGTGATTTCCCAAGGTGGTGGGTTGCCCTCTGTCCAGCCTTGCGTGTGCTGCTGTGCCAGGGCCTCGGTGGCCAGCCACCCTCCCAGACCACCTCCATGGGAGGGACCGCAAAAGCATGTGGGGGTGTGGAGTGGCAAGAGGCAGAGGAGGAGGCAGGTTTGGATCAGATCCTCATTTCCTAGTGCTGAACTCTGAGGTGAGTGTTGAGGCTCCTTTATCTTGTCTGAATCAAGTCCTGAGGTTTGAGGAGGCATAGGGCTAAAAACCCCTGGGCTGGAACTGGGATCAGGCCACCAGAGCCCAAGTCTGTTGGTTGCTGCAGCCGTGAGCAGCGAAGCCATGTGCCCGCTGCCTGTGGGAGCGAAGCTGTCCAGTGGAGAGAGAGAAAGCATTGCCAGACTTTCCCTGCAGCCTTCTTCAGCTCTGTGTTTTTTCTGCCCCAGCACCTTTCCACCTTCTAATTAATTGGTGCAAGGGAGGACCGGATAGTAGGTGAGGCAGCGTGTGGCATTCCCAAGCCTTGCTCTTCGCTTTCTGTCTGCCCATACCTGTTATTGACTTTCTGTGTGCCTCCCACCTAAAAATGGGATTGTGTGCCCCTGCAGGGCTTTGGACTGGGGAACGCGTCGTCTTCCTTGACCGCAGGTGAAGGGAAGGACATGGGCTTTGGTGACCTGCAGCAGGTGAACTTGCTGAAGCAGAGGGAACCGCGCAGGTCAGCCATCTCAGCCCCTCCGGAGGACTGGGGGTAATGCTGTACCCAAGTGATGGACAGAAAAGATGAAGTGGTTTTGTGCCTGTGTGGTTGGTAATGAAGGATGACATGCTCAAGTCCACTCTTGCTGTTGCTTTCTCTCCCTGTGTCCTGCTGAAGTGTTCGCTGTCACGCAGCTCAGGCCAGCCTGCTCTTCATGTCTCTGTGGCAGGTGAAAAGGGGGACCTTGTGGCCTCCAGGTAACATAAGAGTCAGGATGGAGGGAGAGTTGGAGCAGAATGGGTATTTGTTCCCCTCCACCCCCCTTGGTGTATCCTTGTGGGACAGTAGTGTGTTTTCCCCTGTTGAACAGCCGCTGGGTCTGCCCCTGTCTCCCAGCTCCTGCCAGCAATCTCCGTGGCTGCTATGCCTCTGCACTGTGAAGACACGTGTCCGGGGTCACTCCTGGTCCGATTAGTGAACACTGGTGATGAAGAGGGAAGGGATGGCTCATCCTGGCTTCACTGACCTCAAACCTTGGTGAGAAAGGAGGGAAGTGAATGGGAGAATGGATCCTGAATCCCTCCACCGTTGTGTGCCGTGCCCCCCCCTCCCCCAACCTCCCTTCGGATTTCATTGGACAAACTTGCTGTTATTATGGAAAGGGAGGGGGAGCTGGAGGTAAGGGGGTGGCAGGAGGGGCTCAGATCCAGCGCCAAGAAAGAAGAGCTGTTTCTAATGCAATACACTGACATTTAAAGCTTTGGGGACTATAGATAACAGATTAAGAAGGGATCTGAAGTAATCTGAGACTAAGATTTCAAACCACTGTTTTTTCCTTCCTGTACGGATGGGATGATGATGTAGTATCATCCTGGAGGTGGTCCATCAGCACTTCTGAGCCTGGGGTCCACCTGGACCTATTGGTGGTGTTGCCCCTGGGGCAGCCCCAGAACACCCTGCTTTGGCAAAAGAATGCGTGGACTTGCCAAAAATAAAATAAAATAAAAAAAATTTAAAAAAGGAAAAATAAGAGTGTCTGCAAAGCTCCTTTCCACTCTGTAATTTATAAAGAGCAAGTAATAATGAACTTTTTGTAAGGATAAATCAAATGTACATTCTGAAATCATTTTCTCTGTAAATGATTGGATTTCATTTCACCCTTAAAGGGATGCTTAAAAGGAGGAGATAATAATAAAAAAATTTACAAAGTATGAAAGGAAACCAAGGGGGTGTGTGTGGCAGCTTTTATTTCTGATCGCCGGGCAAAGGGGCCACTGGAAAACAGATGAGGGAAATTGCTTCCCACCTTGGCAGACTGTGTTCCTGGGAAGGGAGATGGAGGGGGAGCCTTGGGTGGTTTGGGGAATGATTCCTGATTTTGTGGGCCCAGGTCAGATTAGGTGACTATGAGCACATGAAGGCACACAAGCAGGTAATGATGGCTGCCGGCCGAGTAGTTCTCAGAAGAGCTGGTGGATGTAGGAACCAGCATCACTGCTCCTTAAATGGTCCCTTGTCACCACCTTCCCTCCCTTGGATGCACCCACTTTTTCAAATAAAGCTGTGGAAAACCCTGGAGCCCCAAATTACACCTTCCCCACTGCAGAAATGTCTCTTTTCAGCATGGTGCATGAGAGAACATGACCTCCTTGTTTTGGCTTATTTTAAAACCTGTCTAGTGTAATTTTGACTGTTCCCATTATTTGGTATCAAAGCGTGGTCCTCCTCTGAATCATCCTAAGCATCTGGCCTCAGCAGTGCCTTTGGCAAGGGCCTTTCACAAGCCATCTACAGCTGTTTCACTTTTTACCTTTTTAAGTGTCTTGCACTTCAGGTCCATTCCTGGTCCCTTTTAGAGATAGCGACTGTAAACGTCACAGGTTGGTTTCCATAAAATCATTAGATCCAGCACATTCCTTTTTCTTTCTCTCTTCCACATCAGACCAATGATTTCAATTCTCCTCTTGTGGAAGAGTCTCTGTAAAACTAGAGATTTGTGTTGTGCATGCTTAATGCCTTTCTGCTGCTTCTCTCTCTGGAATAAAGGGCCTGGAATAAACATGCCACTCTAGTAATTAAAATTCTCTGTTAAGGATTTTTATCATTCTTAGTGATTGCTGTATTTTTGTGCCCAAATAGGTGATAATCTAAAAATACATGATTGCCAGAATGCCTGAACTTTCAGCTTTTCAAGAGGGGGAGATAAGTATATAAGCTTAGGCCAATGGCAATCGAGTGAGTTTAAGAAATGAGAGTTGACTAGGTCAAAGGTTCTCCCATGTTATTTTTCTTGCCTCCAACACAAAATCTTTTACTGGCATTTGTATTACTTTAAGAAGTAATTTAAATGGCATTTCTTCATTTCTTGTGGGTTTTTTAAAGAAAGCATTGACAGAAACCAGAACCTTTTTCCTTGGCAAGCACGAACTTCTGCTGTGGGAGCTTGAAGTGCCTCTGTGAGTGAGGGGTTGGCTCTTCAGCAAACCAGGCTGTGGTGGAGACCCTCATTTGCAGGAGCAGCGCTGACAGTCAGCTGAGTGCAGGGGCCACGTGGCTCCACCGTGAACCTTGTATACCGTCTCTCAGAGGGTCCTTCAAGACATCAAAAGGGATCTTGGTATGTGCAGCGTGCATCCTGAATGTGGGATAGGGAGCCTTAAGTGCCGTATTGAACCAGGAGCATGCAAGCCATCTAATGCCAAGTAAATCCTGTGTGTTTTGCAAAATGTCATTACACCAACAGGTGTTGTTTGGGGAGATGCACCATGGAGGGGCTGTAGAATCACCTGGAAATAAGCTGCTTCTCCAGGCTCTCACTGTATGTCAGGGATGCCCAGTGCTTATCACGGGCATCGTGCAACATCGCTCAGTGGGAACCAGGGCTGTGACAGGCCCTGGGTCTCGCAGAGGGGCTGACTCCGGCTGATTCCTGATCGATGCCTGCAGCAGGTTAGCTGATTGGGGGATGGACATGCTGTTTCCAAACACCAGGGTGCTTGGAAACAAAGTGAATTCAATATAAAACTACAACACCTTTTATAAAGCTGGAAAGGGGATACCAACAGCTTGGCTTGCTGGCTGTTTGTTTTTGTTGCTCAGATACATTTGTTCCCTGTGTAAGGGCATGGCTTAATATGCTGTTTAGCAGGGATAGTTAATTTTTAATTATTAGTCCAATTTTGTTGTTTGGTTGTTTTTTTTTTTTCTTTAAATCTCACTGCTTTAGTGGCTCAGCTGGGGAAGCAGTGAGGTCTCAGCTGGCCGGGTGGCAGCTCACGGAGCCGCAAGGGAGAGAGTCACCCCAGCCCTGGAGAGTGTCACCAGCAAATGGCTTCACACTCACGTGCCCCCAGCTGCAGGCGCTGGCTGCCCTGCTTTCCAGAGCACCACAACAGAGAGGATTTGGCTGCAGCCGTGGTAGGAGGGAGGCAAATTCCTGCTCCTGGCAGCAGCATGTGTTTCTGTGGCTTACAGGCACACTTATACCCCAGCTGTGTCAGACCTTCACCTGGGAGCGATCTTGGCAGGGCTTTGCTCTGTTGCTGCATAACAGCCTCAGAGGAGCCATCCAAAGCTGTCCCATCCGGAGAACGGGCTCCGTGTCACTGGAGTGAGAGGCTGACATAAGGGATATAACCCATGGATGCTTGGATGAGGAGCCTGGCTTGGGGCCAGGCTGCTGCAAGCTGTGCCTTTTGTAGCTGCAGCAGGGACAAGCACTCAGCAGAAGGGTGGAGGATCAGCCCACTTCAGCTAATGTTTGGGACATTACTGTAAGCATCTCCAAGAACCCCAAACACAAACCTTTACTTGAAATTAAGGAAAACTTGGCAATCCTGGCATTTCCAGCATTTCTGGGTGTGCTTTTTTTTTTTAAAAAAAGCAAATGAGAGGAGAAAATAGTCATTACTGTCAGTTGAAGTACATTACAGCTATGTAAGAATACACATTTTTCAAGGCCATCTCTCTCCTCACCCTGCCAAATGAAATACAAAATAAAACTCCATTGTTTTGCTCTTATGTTTCCTGTGCCTTACGACTTGAACCATGGATCCTCTTGGCTAAAGTCCATCCCAGTAACAATTTAATTTGGGAACCACGCTTCACCTTTCTAAAAATAAGGAAAATTGAGAAGAAGAGCAACTAAGCTGTGCTGAATAAAGGTCTAAAATGACTTCTCCAGGATATCAAATTAAAGAAAATATGTTACCCAGAAAATGTATAAAATCAAATATTATGAACCTGCCTCTATGCAACAAAGTCTTTCCTGGAATTTTAGCCCTGTCCTACAGTCTGGACCTTTTCCAAAGAGAGAGCAACAAATCCATCAGTCATATCTTTTTTTTTTTCCCCTCAGACACTTACTAAGAACCAGACACACACACAAAAATAAAAGAATGTAGAAAACATCTACCCACTTCTGTTTGGTTCCCAGAGTTTTTAAAGCATTTGGCTCAAACTGTTACCCAGAAGTGAACATCAGAGTACTGCAAAACAAAAAACAGACAGATTTCCTCAAATAGGACAGAAATAAATCTAAGGACCCATGACTTAATGGGATGAGATGTGCAATAGGTGCCTTCACCTAGAAAAAGAAGAGAAGCAGCAGGATATAGCAGCTCTGCCCTTCTCAGGTTGTATATATGTACATGGGACTCAACCCCACATGATGTTGGGAGTTCAGATGCCCCTTACACAAACCAAAATTCCATGGCTTGAGGACCTCACCACAGCATGTGGCAGGCAGAGTACAAAAACCCTGAGATCACCATGTGCAGCCCTGCCGGGGGGGTGGTGATGGGGCTGCTGCCACCAGCTGCAAGCTCTCAGCTCTCCACAGACACTTCTGCAGAAAGCCCACAAGGCTGTCAGAGTGATGCAAAATCACAAGGATAACGGCACTCACAAAAGCAGGGTCTCTGAATGGCTCTGGAAACCTTCTGCAGCATGCAGCTGGTGCAAGGTGAAAAATGTGGGGAACAGATCTTACTAGCCAGGGAATAATAATAAAAAAAATAAATGCTTCAAACAAATCCAGCCACAGGGAAATTTGGTTGAAGAAACACGAGTTGTGCTAAGAACGAAGGTGCACATGGACCAATTGCAAAAATACTACAGCAGCATTTTCCATTTGTTAGGTAACAAAACTGAGCTTTCCCAGTGACCATTGGTGCAGATCCTTGCAGTGGCAGCAGCTCTACATTGCACAGGAGACTGCTCATGGCTGTCAGTGTTTGCAGCACCCTGGGCTGCAGGGCTGGAGGCTGGGAAGCTGAAAAGCCCCACTTCTGCAGCAGCAGCAGGGCTGGGAACTTCTCTCCCCCTGGCAAAACATGCCCTGTGTGTGGCTCCCCAGAGTGGCTGGTTAGTCTGTTACTAAAATCTGGGTTTGGGCTGTAAAACAGGAATGCCCCTTGAAAGGCAGCTGTGTACCAGCAATCTCTCCTCCCTCAGCACCTGTCTTCCTTCCCACATGCACTCGACATCAAAGGTGCTGGCGGTTCAGGGAAAGAAGCCACTTATGCTACCCGTGGCCATCCACGCCTCCTGGCTCACTGCACCCGGAGAACAGGACCCCCAAAGCCATTATTCCTTGCGATTGCTCAAGGGAGATAAAGAAATAGGGCTGCAATGAAAGAGAGAGCTGTTGAATTACACTGCCAAAAGGCCTCTGCAAGGTCCATTTACTAGAAGATATTAAGGGTATTAAACTCAAGCTCAGATGGCATTGGTGGGTCACTACCCATCTTCCCTCACACATTTTGGGATTTTTTTTGGCTCCTGGAAAAGGCCAGCCTTCTGTTTCAAAGTGCAGTTTTTCTCTTGACCCTGCAGAGTTCCTGCCAGATGCCATTTGCAGATCTGTGGGTCACATTCACCTCCCTGCTGACCAAGGAGGGTTTCCTGGCTAGTGGTGGGCAGCACAGGGATGTCTCCCTGGCTGGGAATGGTCCTGCTCTTGCAAAATGGGTGATGGGAAGCCCCGGAGATGGCACTTGACTCCCAGGAGCAAAGGCTGCAAGCTGGGCTAAGAGGCAGCGGTTTGCTGCTTTTGGTGGCCACCAGAGTCCATGGCAGTGGCTGCTTGAGCGGGAGGACTGGCTGCAAGCATGAGAAGACTGGTAGAGGAGTGGCAGCTCCCGAGACTCCCAGGAAGGCCGTGGTTGGGGGGGAAGTCTGTGCCTTATCCCAGGTAACAGCATGGGTTATTGTGCTGTCACCCACGCTGCCTTTGTTATTTCACAAGCTCCCTTAGTCATTTGGGGAAACAAAGGTTGTTATTATTCCGCAGGTGCACAGCTAAGGCGTGCTCCCTCCTCTCCACCTGCACCTCTCCCTGTCACGGCAAAGTAAATTCCCTTTCTTGCAGGCATGCAGGCTGGAGTCGGGGGGGGCACCCCATTCCCAGTGGGTCCACGGGCAAAGAAGCCACCAGGCAACAGGGCTCGGCAGGCAAATGGGTGCCAAGGCCAGCATCCCATCAGGGCAGCACAAGACTGGGGGGGTGCTGGGTGCGTCCCCACCAGCACAGCTGCATGTGGTGGGTCAGCAGAGGAGCTGATTGAGTTGGGAAAGGCTGGAGAGAGGGGGGATGTTGCTTCACTGTTTCAGGTCGAGTTTACAACCCCCAGCATGTCACCAGAAGTCTGGCACTTGCACAGCAGCTGGGATGGTGTCAGCCATATGTTGCTTTGGCATTGCACTTGCCCTTCTCTTTGCAAGACAGAAGGGGCAGGTTGAACACCTGTGCTCACACAGTGTGGGTGTGGGGAGCCCAAGCAGGCAGTGGGCACAGCCAGTGGCCTCCTCGGAGGGGCCAGGGCAGCTTGCGGGCACATTGCGTGCCTGGAGCAGTTCACACACACACACACACAGACACACAGACACAGACACAGACACACACACACACACACACACACAGCTGCCAGTGAGGGGGCCTGAGCTGGCAGCCAGACCAGGGTGAAAAAAACCCACAGAAACTCTTAAAACTTGCACAACCCAAGGGGTCCAGGCTGGGGAGGGGGCACTTATGGAGGCCTGCAGTCCTTGGCTGCCATGGCAGGAGGGCAGCAAGGAAAGCCCATCATTGCCCAGCCTGATCTGGCAGATCCCATTCATAGTGCGTCAGGGATTTGCCACACATCACTGCACAGGTTTTGATCCGAACTTGAAAGTTTCAGGGGCTGGGCTCATCAGTGCACCTGCCCAGAGGCAACAGAGCCCTGTTGTGAGGACTGAAGTATTTCTGTGGCTCAACAACCCGAGGAGGAGGCAGGAAGCTAGTAAGAAGGTTCAAAGATCAATTTTCATTCTGGCAGAAGGTTAAGGGTAGGGAATATGAACACTGCCTCCAAGGTCCTGGATAGCTCAGTATATGAAGTGGTGATCTGGAAACAAAGATGAGCAATATACCAAACATTTTTCAGAGATGACTCAAAGCTATTGACTCTTGAGAAGATCAGAAAGGACTTCAAGTAAAATGCAAATGTCACGAATGGGCAACACCATGCATTTTCCAAGGTTTAACTGGGCACATGCAAAGTCAGACAAGAGATAACAAACTGCACATAAGAATTACAAAGCTCCAGACAGTGTCTAGCAACTCAGGAAAGGATCTGGATGTCACACAAACCCTGGCTCTGTGAGTAACTGCAGGTTAAAAAAAAGCACACAAAAAAAAATCAGCATGCAGAAGGAAGAAGGGGAGAATAATATGGAAAATATGATAATGCTATTATGTAAATCACTAGCACGGCCTCTCTGGGAATACTGTCTGCAGTTCAAGTAAGCCTTTCTCAGAAAGGGCTGATTAGGGGCATGGCAAACTCACTCACAAAGAGAGATCAAAACGATTGGGGCTGTTTATCTCTGAAAGGAAATGAACAAGAGGAGATTGGCATGGAGCGAGCTGGTCTGCAGCTTCTGGTTTTCTTCTTGTTCAATTCTATCACTGTTATATCTGGTGTCACTGAGAAGTGTATGAAGGGATGTGGCTCTCCTCTGACACACAGTTTGCTCTTTCTCTCCCCCTCTCCCCAGGGGAGGCATGGCACATACAGTTATGTTTTATATTTTGGTAGGATCCGGGGAAGATGAGATGGCTACGGAGGAATAATTATTCCCCAGAGTAGGCATGTAGTAGCAAAGGTGAGAATAGAAAGGGGGGTTTTGCACCTGGACAGAGGGACAGAAGGTCCAGGCTTCAGGAGGCTCCTTCCACTTCCACAGGTAGACCCTGGACAGGCTGCCAGCTACTGCCCTTCCCCAAAACCCTTGAGACTTCCAGACCAGACCCAGGTTCCTTGGAGATAAAGATAAGGAACTGGAATTTGATAAGTTATTCTTTAAAAAAGCATCAGGGTAGTCAGAGGTACCTTCAGATATGCAGCATTAACCCACTGCTCTCTGCCTGCCCTGCAGCACCAAAGAAACCTTCTCTACCCCTGTTACCCTGGGCAGCCAGCACACACAGCTGGTGATGGCCATGCCACCCTGTGGGTGGGTGCTGCCTCGCCGCAGCATGCTGAACTCTCACCTTTCTCACACGGAGCCGAGCCTGAGCTGTTTCATGGCATTTAGGCCCATCAAAGCCAGAACGGCTGAAGGAAGCACCGACTAGTGCTCCAGCTGCTCTGGGCTGCGGGGAGCACACTCGCAGGCACGTGGAGCTGCCGAGGCCCACAGCCCAGCCTGCCTCGCCGCAGCACACGCAGCCCAGGCTGCAAACGAGAGGAACAGGCCTGGTGATGAGGTGGGCTCGGCACAGGTACCCACCCTGGCCTCGAAGGCAGCGGCAAGCCTAAGGGAGGCCTAAACGGGGAGGGAGGCTCCTGTCTGCCATGGGGACAGCTCAGAACAAGGTGGGAAGGGGCTGCTCCACCCTGGGCTGTCCAGGCACAGCTTGGGTCCCTCCAGGCCGCACTGTGGGGGTCCCACTTACCCCCCGCTCCCCTCAGCTGTTCCCCACAGGCTTTCAGGGTGTCCCCGGCCCCCACCCTCCCCCAGCGTCTTCTCCTCAGCCACCCTTGCTGAGGAAGCCGGCACCCCTGAGGGGCACGGCCTCCTCAAACCAGGCCAGCACCGGACCCAGCCTGCCCGTCCCAGCCCCACCTGGGAGCGAGGGGGGCGGCAGTCCCCCTCCCCGACGGCAGGGGGCAGCCTCTCGGCGCGGGCGGCCGGCGCGCAGAGGCCCCCCCCGCCTCGCCGTACGGCGGCGGGCGCGGCGCCCCGCCGGCAGGGGGAGACAGCGCTGCGCCACCGGCCCCTCTCGGGCGCGCGCCGGCCGGAAGTCCTTTGCCGAAGGAACGGTTTGGGCCCCGGCGAGCGAGCTCTATGATTGGCGGGGCCTGGGTCACGACCCGGAAGCGCATCGGCCATGTTGCCGGGTGACCCCGGGAGCGGTGCCGGGGGGGAGGCGGTGGCGGCATCCGCTGAAGGGAAGCGGTGGCCTTGAGGGTCCCAGAGTGCTTCCCTTTCCCCAGCGCGGTCCTTCCCGGTGAGTGCGATGCGGCCTGTCCCCGCGGGGCTTCCGCGGGCCCGACCCCAGCCTGGGACCCCGGCGGGGAGCGGGTGCTGCGGGCGGCCCCGGGGCGGCCCTCCATGAGAGGGGTCAGGCCACGGGGCCCCCCGGTTCCCCGCAACAGGGCGGGCGGCCGGGCGCCCTTGGGAGAGCCCGTTATCCTCGGTGCGCTGTTGGAGAGGCCGTCCAGCCGCTTCCCGGCCCGCGAAGGACGGCGGCCTGTGGGGCCGAGCATGAAGGGGGAGGCGGTGGCCGGTGCGTCCCTTGGGGAGGGGAAGGCTGACTCAGATTCCGCATTTCGTCACCTTTCTCTAGGTTCTTCCATGCACCTGTCCCCCATGGCAGCGTGGTCCCGGGAGGCTGTCCTGACCCTCTATCGGGCCCTGCTGCGCCAGGGCCGTGGGCTGCGCTACACTGACCGGGATTTCTACCTCGCTTTCATCCGCCGTGAGTTCCGCAAGAACCAGGGGCTGCAGCGGCTAGAGGACAAGGAAAGACAGTTGGAGAAGGGGCAAGTTTTCCTGCAGAACAAACTTGGGGGCCTGGTTTAGAGATCCCCTGTAGCTCATTTTGGCCCCATTTCTCTTTTCTTTCCAAAACCCACTTGCCATCTAAAAGACATGATTAACGTTCCTTGTCTATCACTATCTTGAAGAAGTCTGGAACGTGCTTCTACAGGCACACCAGGAGGACTCTCCTGTTCTCTTTACAAATGCATTAGGTCACAGGTAGGTCATTTACAATGATGTAACCATGTTCTTCATGCTACTATTACAGTTAGCTTTGTGAAGATGTTGGGGTTTTTCTGCCTAGGGGTGAAGAGTGACTGGATTCCTGATTCATCAAAGCAGGAACATTCTTCCTAAGATTGTAGCTTGACCTTAGAAAAACCTAAGGACAGTTTTAAACCACCCAAGTCAGGAAGGCTCTGAACCTTTGAAACTGATTTAGAAAACAGATTTCAAGTCAGGTTGGAAGAGTTTCCTGATGTTTTCATGTAGGTTCACTGAGGATGCATCCGCAGGTACAGCGGTGGCAAAGTGTGTTTTACATGTGTAGTTGGCCAGGGAGGCTCTTTAAATTTAAATATCAAGATCAGGTTAAATGGGAGTTGGAGGAAACAAAAGTACGTACATAAAAAATATTAATGTTCATGTTATACATTACTTCTATGAGAGTCAAACCCACCAGCCTTGAAGGCAGGAATTAATGTCCAGTGAAAGCACGGGAGCTGTTCCCATTGTGGTGTGTTGTGATTTCTACTGTTGATTCTTGGGTGTCTTTGAAGTATCTGGGACTAGCCACTGCCCAGAAATCCTGGAAGTGGATGCTCTGAGACTGCCTTGGCAACTCTTGGGAAGATTCTAATTTATTGCAAACAAGCAGTTGACCATCCCTGGATTGCCTTGTCTGTGAGAAAACTTTCACCCATTAGACTGAGAATAAGACAATAAATTGGCATTAAAAAAATCATGAGAAGCACAAACTAACAGGAAGAAACCTGAATGGTCATAGAGTTTTACATAATACATAGGGGTTTATTGCAAAATATCACTGAAGTAAATCTTTCTTTTTTAAAAAACATTAAGTGATTGCACAATTAAACTTGCTTCAATGATTAGAAGCCTCACATCAAGTTTGGGATGTTTTTCAGGTCACAAACAGAGCTAGAAGCCAAGGAATGCTGTCATTGCAGAACTTGGTCAGCACTGTTCTTGTGTGTCTGTGAATAAGCAGCTTTTCAAGGGAAGATACTTAATGAGGCTGTAGGGTTGGGTGGTCCCTTCCTATAGCTCTGTGCTAAGACTCCAAGAGCTGTGAGTGTGAGATGGAGGAGAATGGAGTGAGCCATTAGGACTGTGTGTTTTGACCCATTTGTTTAATACTGCTGCTCCTTCCAGGTGAGATGGCAGGCACTGGGCAGCGCAAAGGGAAAAAAGATGACAACGGCATTGGCACAGCCATTGACTTTGTACTGTCCAACGCCCGGCTTGTGCTGGGTGTGGGTGGAGCAGCTATGCTGGGCATTGCCACGCTGGCCGTCAAACGGGTGAGCATGTGGGACGGTGGGGTGGGACCTAAGCATGGGGACACTGGAAAGAAGGAGTGGGAAACAAAAAGATGCAGGACGCTGGCACTAGGTTGGGTAGAATGCAAATCTTGGGCCCTTAATGACTCAAACTGTGCCTGGTGATGTTGCTTTAGATGTACGACCGGGCAATCAGTGCTCCCAGCAGCCCCACTCGCTTGAGCCAGTCAGGAAAGAGAAGCTGGGAAGAGCCAAACTGGCTGGGCTCCTCCTCACGCTTACTGACCCAGGACATGAAGACTAGCCTCAGCCGCTCCCTACAGACCCTTCCCACTGATCCTTCAGCTGCAGACACAGGTAAGGAGCAGGGTGATACTCCTGCATTACAGAGTCATCCAGGTCTAAACCCTGTATTCATTTAAAAGAACGTAAGAAAGAAAATACCCTGTCTAGCCCAGGATTTTGATGTTTTTCTTTTAAGCAGGTCTGCCAGTAACTTCAAGAATTAGAATTTAGATTGGGTACTAGTGAGTAATAGTAATCTATTTGCATTCTTCATTCCTCTCATGACTTCATGGTCTTAAGCTTTATTCTCCCCCCGTCTTTTCTCTTTCAAGCTGAATACTACTTGTGCAATCTTCTCTGCCAAAAAGCCGTTATGTTCCTTTCAAGCTCTTTGTTGCATTTCTTTGGACTGTTCCAGTTTCTGTCTTTTTAACAGGGGAATATTCGAATTGTCAATGTACTAGCAATATATAACAGTATTTCCTATATTATTTCTACCTTTTCCCTAATAATTTCTGTAACACTGTTTGCCTGTTTAGTGCTGCTCATCACTGAGTGAGTCTTCATCAGGCTATAAAAAGTGACCTGCAGTCACCTTTCTGAATGGGATGATAAGTAGTTTAGAGTGCTTCAGTGTCTGGTGGGTGTTTCTCACCGGTTTTACTTTCTATCCCAGTTCTCTCCAGGAGATGTAAAACAAAAGTCAGGATCAAGCTTTTAAGTTGATTTCCAGGTTGTCTACAAGAAAATCATCTTCAGGATGGCAATGGATTTTCTGCTGAAGAAATGTTAAGTAACTAGACAGCTATGTTAAATGGGGTCTAGATCACTTGACTGAAGTCCCCAAAGATGAGGACTGAGGAATAAAATAATTGACAATGGCATCTTGCATTCTTGACTTAATTACCATAAATTAAGATGGAAAAATATTTTTTTTTCATGAGCAGACAATGAAGTCAGGTTCCCTATGGTTTTGTGGGCTATTTCTTTTCCACACAGACCCTCAAATCGGCCCAAAAGACCCCCGTGGGACAAGACACAGCAGCTGCTGAGGTTGGGCGAGATGGGTCTGTGTGCAGCTTGGACAGCCGTTCTGCACATGCTGTGTGACCAAATGTCTGTTGCCAAACAAATGTGCGACAGCTGATTGCTATAACGGCATCGCTGACTTCAGGGTTTCTCCTGCACCTGTTAAATACCACAGCCCTTCCAAAGATCTCTTAGATCTGTAATTCTTCCTTAATTCTCACTGATAACTTCTGAAACTCTTGCTTGGTCCATATTAAGAGAAATCTAAAAGATAGATGGGAAGCACTGACGTTTCTTTAGGAAACCAGTCAGGAAAAAAAGGGGCTTGGAGATGCTGTGCGGGTTAGGCATTGCTTAATAACACAGATGGCAGCATGAAGCATTGCATTGTTGTATTTTTTGTGTCTAAGAGTGTGCTCTCTGTTCTTCAACAATTGAAGGTTTGAAGGAAAATTTCACTGGAGCTATGATTCCCTGAGTTCTGCTGGCCCTGCAACCTGTCAGCTCACCATCCTGATAAGTGTTGATCAGACATCTAACAACTATTCCATTTCCAGGTGGTGTGATCTCTGACCTCATACCCTAGTCAGGACTGGGTTTTGCTGATAACTTGTAGAAATCCATTATATTGTTAAAAACTCAATGAGATCATGATGGTTGTTCAAGAGTGTTTTACCCACTGGTCTGGCATCACGTTGAAATTCACTTGTGAATTGCTAACAGTGCTGAATTTTTGATGAAATTGAACTGAGGTACTGCTCGCATAGCCATTAAAATTACTTCCTTGTACATGATGTTAGTCTTGTTTGGCTAAATTCCAAATCTAGTAACTTGTTTTCATCTGGTTTGATGCTTGCAGGTAGTATCTTTTGAAGTTTCTCAGCACATCCCTTTTGACTGGTACCTGTGTAAAGCGTGCAAAATGTCTGCTGAAAGTTTTTTGAGACCTAGGAGGCTGCACTTCCATGCTGCAGATTTTCTTCTGCAGATCGTTTCACAGTGAAACACTGCAGACGATCAACAGTTTTCCTTCTGTCTTGCAGGCTTTTTTCGACCCACAAAGTCCAAGCCATCTGCCAAGAGGAGTCAAGTGGAGCTGAAAAAATCCCGCCTTCGTCTGTCTCTGCAAGAAAAGCTCTTTGCTTATTATCGGAAGAAGGTTGCTATCCCAGCAGACGAGCAGGCCCGGGCCAAGCAAGCAGCTGTGGACATCTGTGCTGAGCTGCGCAGCTTCCTACGTGCCAAGCTGCCAGACATGCCCCTGCGTGACATGTACCTCAGCGGCAGCCTGTATGATGATCTGCAGGTAATTCCTGGGGCTGCATGGTGGGTGATTATTCAGAAGGCTGACTAGGTAGGGGTATTTCAGGCTTCCCTGTTGGCACTGCTGGCTCAGCACAGCATTCCTCTGTAATAAGGCTCGTAGTGTCACCTTTCCCACCATGAAGGCAGGTGTTGATTTATGCAATACTGTTTGAACAGGCGTGAGTGACCCGGCTGCTCTGGAGTTGCCTGCAAAGCATTTGCTTTTTGCTGGTTTATTTCTTTCGAGTATCTCAGCCCTTCTTTCCTTGCCTCTGTCTCTCCCTTTAGCTGTGTCTTTCCTGCTGTTTCTCCAGTAGACCTGTTTTCTCTCTGTCCCTTCTATTTCCTTCCAAATACATGATATTCCCTTAGGACTCCTGTGTATTGATGTAGGTCTTCCCTACTTTTTTTTTTTTTTTTTTTTTTTAATGCATGACAGACCTGGATTGGACAGCAGTCCCTGCTGCATATCTCCCTGATGGCAAGATGCCCATGGCTATAGTGAGTGATTCAGAGGCACGCTTTTTTGTTTGAGTCAGGGCTCTGGAATGGAGTGTTGTGTCCAGTGAAACTTAGATCTAGGGTCTTAATCACATTGGTGAAAAGGAATCTTTAATGACCTTTTCCACACAATGTGGCAGACCGGGTGAGGGCAGTACCTGGTTGTAGCATGGGATAATTAAACAGTGGCAACTTAAGCTTACCTAGAAACTTAATACTCTGCCTCCTTTTTTAAAGTATCATGTGGTGTTGCTGTGCTCTGGGCCAGCTGCATCTCACATCCAAGGAGTGGACTTTGAGCAATAGGACGCAAAATGGTTAATCTATATGCAGTCCATATCAGGTCCTGAAGTATTTAAAGATCTCTAAATAGTACCTACTGTGTAAGCACTAGCTTGGGCTATACCTTGGAGTTATCCTACTGCTGCTGAGAAATAGCCTTTCAGAATATCTTTTGGCAAAGGGAGGCTGTGAATCCAGCGCAGAGAGACAGCTGAATCCTTATTCCAGGTTCCTTTGAACAGAAGGCTATCTAAAGGTGATGGAAAAAAAGAGCATGGAGAGAGAAAGCTTGTTCTTACGGACTTTTCTTTCCTGTGAAAGGTAGTGACAGCTGACCACATCCAGCTCATTGTGCCTCTGATGCTGGAGCAGAACCTGTGGTCGTGCATCCCTGGGGAGGACACCATCATGAACATTCCTGGCTTCTACTTGGTGCGTCGAGAAAACCCAGAGTACTTTCCCCGTGGGAGCAGCTACTGGGACCGCTGTGTGGTGGGAGGTTACCTTTCCCCCAAAGCTGTAGCAGACACATTTGAGAAAGTTGTAGCTGGCTCCATCAATTGGCCAGCAATTGGGACTCTCTTGGATTATGTGATCCGTCCAGCAGCTCCCCCAGCAGATTTGACACTGGAAGTCCAGTATGATCCAGAACGGCATCTTTTTATTGACTTCCTACCATCCCTGACACTGGGTGACATCATCCTTGTGGCCAAACCCCATCGATTGGCCCAAAATGACAATTTGTGGCGATTGAGCCTGCGGCCAGCAGAAACAGCTCGCCTCCGGGCCTTGGACCAGTGTGATTCTGGCTGCCGTTGCTTGTGCCTGAAGATCTTCAAAGCAGTATGCAAGTCAAACCCAGCCCTGGGTCACCTCACTGCCAGCCAGCTCACCAATGTCATCTTGCACCTATCCCAAGAAGAGTCCAATTGGTCTCAGGACATGCTGGCTGATCGCTTTTTACAGGCACTGAAGGGGTTGATCCACTATTTGGAGGCAGGTGTCCTCCCTAGTGCTCTGAACCCCAAGGTGAACTTGTTTTCAGAGCTCACCCCTGAAGAAGTGGATGAGTTGGGCTATACCCTCTACAGCTCTCTGTCAGAGCCAGAGGTCTTGCTGCAGACGTAATGGGGCCTTACCTAGGGAAGCATTGATAGGGTTTAGCCAAGGTGTCCTTTGATTACTGCAAAGTATGTCTCCTCCACCTCTCTCCACACACGCACGCACACACACACACACCCCACACCTCTCCTCTGTCTCCAGCCCCCCTGTCCCCTTTGGTTCATTATTATTTCCTGCTGTGGAGTTGGTGCTCCCACTGAATTTCTTGGTGCTACCAGTCCATTTCCACCATCTCTGCCCCAACAGGTATCCATTGGCTAGGGAAAAGAGGCTAAAACTGCAGCTCCAAGATCTTTGCATAAATTCTGTTGATGTTTAAGTGTCTACCAAAAAAATAAACCAAACTATGCACTCCTTTCTCCTGTAGTACACTTACTGCAGCAAGTCCATTTTGGTCTGAAGAAGGTGGAACTGGGCTGGTAAATCCAGTGACTATTTTAGCAGACTTGCATTGGGGTCCTTTCCTTTCCTCCAGTCTTCACTTTGCCCCATGTTTCTTTTTCTCTGCTGTACCATACTTACTTTCCTCTTCTAATTTTTCTTTTGTGTCTCTTGGTCCTTTTGACCCAGTTGTGCAGGGCAGACTGACTGAGATGTTTTGGATAGGGTTTTATCTTTGTATTTCTGAGTGGGTGATGATTACACTGGCAGTATTTAGGACTGTAGAGCCTGGAATATGAGAATGCCCATGCCTGTGGTTCCTGCTGCTACAGAGCCTTCTCATCCTTTGCCAGCTGGGTTCAGGGGTAAGAGCTGAGGCTTGTCCAGTCTGCTGCAACAACCTCCAGTATGGGCAGTTCTCACTGAAGGTGTGGTGGGGAGGAAGAAACCTTTGTGGTTTGGCTATTCGATGAGGCCAAAGGAGCAGGACTTGCCATTCCTGCCTAGCCAGATCTGCTGGGTATTGCTGGTGGGAATGGCCTGGGGAATGGAGAACAGTGTGGCTCCTTAGATATCTCTAGCATAGAGGAAGAGAGGTTGAATGTGCAGGAGGGGTGGGAGACGCACATGTGAGCAGGGATCTTTTTTTTTAATTTATTTTTCATCTTTCCCAAAGAGCTTATGGCTGTTCTGGTTTATAGGAGGTGAAAGCAAGACTGCATGCCTCAAAGGGCTTTGTAATAAGCACATGTAAGCCAGATTCTCACCAGCTATAAGTCTGTAAAGGTGATAGGACTGAACTGGTGTCGTCAGCAAGGTTCTGTCCCATATACTGATACTAGGGTACATACGTAGAGCTGGCATTTAGAGATACGTTGGCTTTGCCATCTGCTCTCAATTTGTGTTTTAGTCCCCTCCCCAGTCACCTCAGAACTGAGGCTGTCCATCCCCTTCCTCATTCCCATGCGCTGACTTTCCAGTGCTCCCAGTTTAGAATTACTTGTAGAAAGCTCGTAGGGGCACATCTTTCCATTCTGTCCATTCGGACCTGTTGGTAATGCGGTTCTGCCCACTCCTGTTTATGGCTGCTGTCAGGCTGTTCTCCCTTGGCTGCCCTACCATCTGCTGCTGACTGCAGTATGGGTTTCAGGGGAGCACCTGCTGCGCTGTTGGTACAATCTAAACTAGCCATGTAGACTCTGCGTACTCTGCGTTAAGCCTTCTGGCATCCTGTCTTCAAAAATGGGGAGGGAGGGTGTCCTCCCAAGTCTGGGGCTGGTTTTCGGTCAAAAGACCAGCTATCGTTGCAGAAACGTAGTTGCCTTTTCCCAGCTTTAGCACCTTTTTTTCTCCTTGCTGTCCAGCCTCCCTAGCCAATGGAGAGGCCTACTGCAGCAGCAGAGTTCGGAGGCAGCAGGAATTCCTTTTCTCTTCCCTTAGTCTCAGGACTTCCCCCCACCTTTGACAGAGAAGTCTCAAGGTGAGTTTCAGGAGTGGAACCACCGAGGGGAGTCTTTAGTCCTTGTTTTCTTTTTAGAGGCAGTGTTGGTGAGATGGGGAGGGAGCATCTTTCTTGGACAATCCGTCCATTTTAGCCGGTGTGTCATATAGTATTGCATATACAGTGATAATGCAAAGTTGCATTTTAAATTATTTAATCCTTAGGGTACTGGTATTTTCTAGACTGCCAGATGCGTACTTTGAAATCTTTGTGTGTATATAAAGTCTGTAGTCTATACAAGGTTAACAGAAATTCCGTTTGTATGATTTTGTGTTTTGTAAGTTTTGCAGCAGTGTTGGTCAGCTGTTGATTGCTCTTCACTCTGGTTCCCAGATTTTCCCCCCTCTTCTTTTCTCTGCCCTCCACTGCCTTTCTGATGTCAGCCTTCCTACCCTAGAAGCAGACACATGAGACATGGAGCCTATAGGCTCCTGGGGGAGATTCCCCTTTCTTTTATTTACTTGAAGGTCAACAAAAATATTAAAATACATGGGTTGTCAGGAGTTCCCCATAAGTTCATTTCTTCAGTGTGATCTCTACCCCTCACTTGGTGCTGACTCCAATATCATGCTCTTCACATGGAATTGAGCAGCAACATGGTTTGGAATGATCAAAACTGTAGATACAAAAAAAGGTGAGACATGAACAGGAGGAAGCACTGTCTGAGCTGGCTTGAGAACAGTTGCCACATACATATCTGTATATAGAATTCTTTACATGAATGCTTTTATTTCTTCCTGGCAACCTAATGAATTAATATTTTATGGCCATTTCTTGCTGCTATTGAGCTCAATTTGTGCATCAAATGGAGACTGAAACTGCCTTTTTGCCTTTTCTGTAGACTTTGCTCCACTTTGAATCACTTCCATCATTTCTTCCCATCAGTTTTGCCCTCTGAGGTAGCCACAAGCCCATTCTTGGGAGGCAAATGCTCACTTCCTACAGGCAGCCACCACAGCAGGCAATAGCTGCTGTGGCAGTGGCAGTCTCAGCAAAGGCCAAAGATGTAATGGGTCACAGGAACACTGCAATTAGGAGCGTTTCAAGAGCAGGGTCCTGCGTAAGGGGCAAGAGAGGCAGGGAAACAGAAGAAATAGGGTAAGTATGCAGGAAGCTTACACTAATGTTGTACCTGGCCTGTGGGTCAAACGGACTGTTGCAGAGTTTTTCAAACTGGCACCTTTCAGTATTAAATGCAGTACGTGTGTTGACCTACAGCCCAGAGGGCTGTCTTACCTATAGGTAGGCTCCTTCCTAGTCAAAGCTGTAGCACAGAGCAGAAGGACCTAAAGCCGAATGTGAAAAGGGCAGCTCCCAGCCACCTTCCTGGCAGAGTGGCTCAGAGACAAAGAGATTGTAAGGGGCCCAGAGCGTGCATCTGGCTGCTTGCTGCCTGGGCTCCAAGAATGCCTCTGTGTGTTCTCCTATAGCTTGGCTCACACGAGGTTCCTATGAGATTGTTGTCTTGTTCCCTGTAACCACAGGGCAAGGACCAACTTGCTCAGCTGTGGGGTTTTGCTGCTGCTGAGCTCCATCACTAATCCTTGAAGTCAGATGGATTTCTTTTCCCTGTTTAAAAGCAATTATGGAAATGAGGCTGCTTTCTGCCTCCTGACAAGCTGCCATCAGGGTTCTCACTCTTTGCATGTGGGTACTTGTGGTGAGAAGTGTCGGTCTTCAGGTGACACCCCATCTCTCCCAGGCCTGGAGGTTGGGGATTTGCAAAGGGGAAAGTCTAAGTGCATGGTCTGTGACAGAGTGCGTGGAATTCTGAAATAAAATGACTTTCCGTGGTAACCTGGTTGTCTCGGTGTGTTTATAAACAAAGCAGCATGTCTCTGCTTCTGTCTCAGTGTATGACCTTTATGCTGACAGTTCTGTGCCACACCAGATTATACCAGATTCTGCTCAGGGACTGACATGCCCCTTGCTGATTTCACTTGCTTTTCCCTTGTGGCTCTGGGTGCTCAGCACACTGCAACTTGTCTTGAGAGAGCAATCAGCTCAGTACTGCAGTGTGCTGGCTCCTGGCAGCGTTCACACCAGTCACAAGATGATGCGTAATTATGGTGCTGTGCCTCCCATCCTTTCTCTGATTGCCCGCGTGCCCCGACAGGCACCTGCTTTTCTTGTGGCTTCCCCAGACTTCACAGGCTTCCGTGCCTCTTTAATATTAAACTTTCCTGTGCAGACTCCTCCACCCTTGCCCAGTCACACATTGGTTTCTCCCCTGCCAAATGCACTCCTCTTTTTATCCGAGCATCAGCCTTGAGGCAGTGAGGAAGCTCTTGTGCCAGGGGCCTGTGTCTGGTGTGTTGAAGCTCTTTGCAGTAAGACCCAGTTTTATGTGCCTGCTTACGAAGGTGGGGCAGAAGTGTTGGATGTCGGGTAAAACATGAAGCGATGCTGCTTTTGATGAATCCCAGGCTCCTTAATTCTGGAAAGACATGCTACAGTGACAACGTTGTCTTGCGAGACTTGTTTTAATGAGGACTCTGCAATTAAAATTTAAGTATTTTGGAGGATATGTTATGATACAAAGGGAGTCTATATCATGTACGCTTTTTTTTTCCCTGATACTCCTTGCCTGTGTTGTTTTGGTTTTGTTTTTTTCCTTTAATCTGCTCTGTGGTAGAAACGGATCAGATGAGATCAAGCGCATTTCACGTCATAAGGAGTCTTACGGGAACAGCTAAAACAAGCTGCTCTGTGGAATCTGTGCCAGGTATTACCCACTCAAGTTAATGCCCCTGGAAAGCCTAGAGCTTGCAATACATGTTTAATGTATGCGGTGGTTTGCACCTTTGCATAAAAGTTGTCCTGGCATGAATAGGGAGGAAAGATCAAAAGATATGGGTTTGTTTAATGTACAGAAGAAATAATTGAGGGGAGTCATGATAATTATTTCAAGTATGGAAAAGGTTGCTACAAAGAAGCAGCACATAAATGGTTCTCCAGGCTGCAAAGGCTCAGCACCTCTTTTGTTCTTAGCCTAAGGTACAAACAGCTTAGGAGGAAGGGGAATTTTTGAAAAAGCAAAATAGTTTGAGCACTTTCTTATATAACCACAGTCCTGTCCTGGAAATGAATGTAGCAGAACTGACATTTTACTTATTTATTTATTTTTAAAATGAAGAGATACAAAAATAAATACATTCCAGCCTGACTATTCTGTAGCTAATCTTAGGCTGGGGGAGAGAGAATGACTGTATCTCAAATGTGAGATTATTATGCTAAAGTGTTGAACTGTATGATGAATGTTTCTTTTTTGCCCAAATACTTAATCACCTCTGTGTTTTTTTAAGGTTTATTTTAATATTCTGAACTCCAGAAAAGCTGCAAACAGCTGCTGCTTTTTAAATTTAAGCTCATGGAAAAAAGAGGAGCCTCTTTCAAATAAGGAGGTTCTCTTCCAGGTAAAATAAAATATATTGGCCCACTACCTGCCCTAGGTACAATTCAGTGGCTCCAGCATGGCTCACAGAATCTGGGACTGGATCTTGAAACGTTGGGCTTTACTCACAGATGCAGCAAGCAAGAAATGGGAGATTCTCCCCCCTACCAGTGAAACCCAGTATTGGCTTCCAGCCCTAGGACTGCTGCAGTCTAGGCACTTGGGGAACTGTTCGAGGTATCTGGATTTTGTCAGGCTGAATTATGATCTGAGTTTATGATCCAAGGGATTCAAGACATACCCTCCCCCTCCCTTTTTTCTTCTTTTTTTTTTTAAGATTAAACACCTTAGAATAGCTGTCATCTAACAAATGACTCCCCTGCACAATCAGGGATAGCAGGGTGTAAAAGTTTTACTAGCATACTCTAAGGACAGCATTATTCACGAGTCACAGATCACGAGTATGTGATCCTGTGGAATAATCTTGCAAAAGGCAAGGCAAAAGAGGGTGGTCAGACCAACAGGTAAGGTAGGGAAGATCTGAAATAATTCTCTATACAGAAAGTGTTCTTGTTGTTTTATGAATAGCAGGAGAGTAGGAGAGGGTTTAGCTCACAGAACTCAAACTTTTTCATCATCTTTAGCTTTCCTAAGTGCTCACACAGAAGTCAGTTCTGAACAAAATCACTTTAAATACACTTGAAGTCAGATTGATTTTTATTTTGCTGCCCTGGTTCAATTTCCCTGGCTCCAGTGGCCAAGCAGCTCTTTGATCTGTCTATTAACACTCAGTGCGAAGCTTCTCAGGGGAAAAAAAAAAAAAATATATATATCAATTCCAACCACATTCTTCACAAAAAGCCTTCTCTGTACAAGTAATGGGCAAAAGTTGTTTGTTTGAGTTTTCAGGTTTGTTTTGGATTTTCTTTTTAAGGCAACAGTTCCCTTGGTTCAGCGCAAGCCCACCTTCCCCTGCCTCTCATTGTGGTGGAATTGTCAGCATTCCACAGAAGCACATACACTACCATATATACACAGAATATATATATACACATATACCACATAACATATAGTGATCTATTGTCCCATCAACCACCCCACTACAATGATCCCAGTCCTGTAAGACCATCTTGTCCCATTCTGCTTAGCATTGCAAAGGACGGAGACCTAACAGGCAGCAGACAGGAGGGCACAGATGGCAAATAATGGACTGTGTAGGCCCGTTACTTGTTCCACAACAGACATTACTTCAAAACTAGTACTGCCCCCGCAGGCTCCCTACCCCCTTCGAGAGGCAAGAAGCAATCATTCCTGGAAGGAGTATGGCAGAGACATTTTTGCCTTCAAATTCTTGAATTTATTTAGTACAGAGGATAGTTGTAGCCTTGGACATAATGACTACTACCACTTATATAGGTAATATAACCTGAATTATATTCAACTCCTGGTTGTTTATAGCAGTGGTGATACACTGTTAGAGGGCCTGAGGTATGCTGAAGCAAAGGTAGTACAAGACACAGTCATCCCACAGGCCACAGAGCCGCAGCTCCCATGTTGCTTGTTAGAGAGCATGTTGGCAGGGGTCCCAGCTTCCTGGCATTCCAGTGAAGGTTGGCTCTTGCAAGCGTGTGAGCAAGGCACAAAACTTCTCTTTTCCAAATCACTGCCTGTGGCCGTGACAGAGACAGCAGAAAGTATCTAGTCCAGTGTGTTTTCTTGAACAATGAGCTAGTGATTTGGATTAGGAACTTTTCTTCTCTGTCTGTCTTTCTTTCTTTTTGTTTTATAATTTTGTAATTTCTTTCATATGTAAGAAGAGAAAGTTAATAAAGAGTGATCCCTGTGGCCTGACAGACTGCACACTTCCATGGTCAGACAGAGCCTGCCCTGCCTAGGGGAGACCTGTATTTGCAGTGAGCGCTCAGCACCAAATCAGTCTCACTGAGACAGCATGACTAAGGTGAATGGCTCAGATGTTACCATCCTGAGATGTTACCTCAGACCCAGAGATGTCTACCATCATCACAATCTCAGGACAGGACCTGAACAGTGTCTCACACTCCGAGTGCCAAAAGAGCAGGCCAGCAGCACCTCCCCAGCAGAGGTGGGTTGCCATGGCTGGTTCCTCAGACAGACCTGGCTTTAGTCTCAAACCAGCGCTCTCAGCAGTTAAGTGCAGAAACCTCCTCCTGTTAAGAGAACAGCAAACCTCCCTCACCAAGCTCCACAGTGATACCGGTAACAGTGGCAGTGGACAGCCACAGCACCTACTCAATACAATACTTTGGCCGCAAAGTCTTTTTTGGGGACTATTATCCAGCTTGCCCGTGGCCAGTCCCCCTGTAATGCATCTGGGGAGGCTCTGCTGAGGCCACCCACAAGCTTATGCACAAGTGCAGGGAGCAGAGCAGTCTCAAAGTCTTCTGAAAGAACCTGACATTGTTTGCCAAATCTCCTAACACAGATCTCAGGAGGGAAAATGACAGTTATTCAGGAAAAAGCTATAAACTCAATGATATCACAACTGCATTAACATCTGCCAGGAATTTCTCTCTCCTCCTCTGTAAACAAGTATATATTAAAACAGATTGAAGTCTGCTGGTAAATTCCAGCCACAGAACAGCTGCTGCCTATGAAGAATGGAGAAATACTACTGAATAATGTCTGCAGTGCTCCTCCTCAGGGGCCTGGGGAGCTACAGCCTCAACAGTGATTTATCCCCAAATGAGTTTCAGAGCTTCATCTGAACTACCTGGTTTGTCAGTGTTCCTGCTGAAGCTGCCTGCCAGCATCAGAGACAAAGAGATCTCACACGCACACAAGACATCCCCATGATTCTGTTTTATTTCATTAATAGAGTATACCCATTCACAGTCTCTCTTCCTGGCTGTATCAAGACACTCTGAAGTTAGGTGAAGTTAAAAACAAATCCCCAGACAGAGTACACAGAGCGTAGTCTGGTATTATCAGCCTTTCATTGTGCATCCCCCCTCACTGAATAGAAAGACTGAAATAACTAAAGCTCAAATAACTTTTCTACCAGCTTCTGACAAAGCTGCTGCTTTAGATGCCAGATTCAGGAGTGCCGTATAATTGCCATTTTTTGGCTACAGCAAGAAGCCCTTATTCTGACAAGTCTAAGGGGCACTGAGAGACTGAAAAGACAAATCCACTGAAGTGGTGACAGGCTGTTAGCTCACCCACTGGTGTCTGTGGCTGTCTGAGACGCTGCACTCTCATAATCTGTACCCGCTTGTCAGGCCTCAGCTCTTGCTAACTTCACACTGCTAGAAAAGAAGGAATGTTCATTGCTGCTCTCCTCTTCATCCTTTTGCACAGAAAGGCACAAGGTACCTGGCATATGTGACTCCAGCAGATGCTGATAACATACAGATTTGGTGCATTTTGATACGCACTGAATACACAGTCTGCAGCGGAGGTCACATGAACTACAACCCTGTGAAGAACAACAGTTGCTATGAGATATGTTTCTGTTCTTCTATTGCTTGGACAACTGGAAGGCTTTTGTTTGTGTGCTAAACAGCTCCCACATGTGCTAACACACATGAGGCATTATTCTTGACCTCCAGGTCCTTTCATCATAATAAAACAAGGCTGGACATGGAGAAAACAAAAAAAAATCCTGCATGGTCTGAACAAAAAGTCAGCACATACCCCTCCCCGCCTTTCACACATATTTTTTGCTAAACATCATTTTTAGCCAGTTGTAGCTTTGTTCAAGAAATTCATGCTTGGGCAAGTTACAAGTTAAAACTCACCTCCCTCTTACCAGATCTGCACAACATTTTTACCTGTGGCAGCTGGCCACAGCCTGGCTGATTCTGAGTAACTAAGCCTCTGGAGAGACGTATTTTGTGAGCCATCAGCATGTGCTTGGCATGCCCACGTTTGTTCAGTAAGAAAAATGTAGGTGAACAACCAGGATTGTTTCCATATCTGTCTAAAATAATTGAACTGTAAGTTGCAAATGTAAATTGCAGATTTAATGCTTTTTTTTCATTAGTCTCATTTCAAATGTCAGTGATATTTACATAACAGGATAGAAACAGAAGATAGTGAGGGGGTGGGTAAGCAATGAATGATTTATTAGAGATTCCATTTGGTGTACTAGTCCAAAACAAACCAGGCAGAGCATATGGCTAACTTATTTTCTGTTTGTATGTAATAAAAGAGGGACACTAATACCTCCCAGCCTTATCTTTAATCACATATATTTTCTTTTCAATCTAGTTTTAAAATGGAACGCCTATAAAGCAATCCCTAAAGAGCTTACGATGAGAATCTGGCAGAAAAGATCCTTCAGATATCCGTTTGTGCCACATGAGGAGAGAAGCAACTGAGCACTGCAAATTAGCCTGTGCTATAGAGGTTGTAGGTAGTTCTCCCTCAAAATTGCTCAGAACGTCTAGCTGCTTTGCCTCATTTCCCCATTGTCTTTCCCTTGGCACTTTTGTCTCCCGGAAAAATTCCTGCTGGTCTCTGGAAATGATTTGCTCATTGAAGTGTGGAGTAAGGCTTCCTGTCCCTTGTGATGGAAGGTTCAAAGGACAGAAATTATCACAAGAATCCCCTTGGGGTTTGCCCTCACACCCATCCTTCTGCAAAGCAGGCAATGACCCCTCCTCCCCAGCCACCCCAGCAGGGCCCAGCGCCCGCCAAAAGCCCATTCGTCCCTTCTCCAGGGCACTGAGGCTCAGCGGGGGCCCAAAGCTGCCTGCCCAGTGCCACCATGGGGGTTGTGCACCCTCCTGATGCAGCATCTGCCAGCCCTTCTCCCTGGCTGTGGCTTTCCCAGCACTCCAGGAAAGAACAAATAAACAAATACCTCTATCTCTGTTACTTTTGCTGTTTACCTCCCTGGCCCCAGCAATATATACTCCCCACACACACACACTTTGATCCCCTGCTACAGAGGCCCATGAGTATTTCACCCCCACTGACAGTCCCTGAGAGCATCCTATACAGACTGTGTAGGCTGTGCAAGGAGATGTTACTATGGAAACATTTACGTCCTCCCTGTCTTTTGTGTACTTAATAACATAGCATTCAGCATGTTTATCTCCTGTATACTTGCGGGTGGAAGAAGAAAACCTCTTTGCCTTTGCAACTTTAACTTAAAAAAACAAACAAACAAACCCCCACATATATTGACCTTCCATCTTAATGAAGGAGGAATGTTCGTTTTTCACACCCTGGTGCTGCTGTTTGGCCGGAGGTGGCTTTCTGCAGTGCTGTATTTATTCAGGGCAGTTCATCACTTCCCAGCAAGGTCACTTTGGCCTCTATCCTGCAGTGAGCTCTGCATGAGCAGCTCCTTTTGCCGGTGGCTGGCTCCTTGCTTCTGGGTCAGGATGGAGCTTACCTATCACAGGAGCTCTCTTTGCTGAGGTATGGCACCCAGGGCAGGAAGATAACATCCACAGTGCTAAAACTGTTAACGTGTCAGCAGAAGTTCACTGACCATGCATACAAATTAATCTTCATGCAGAAACTACCTTTTTTACACTGTAAATTCAATTTTCTTCTCAATCTCTGAGCTGCAAATCTATTCTGTAATACTGGAAAGGAACACTTTTTAGACACTTTTGAGTTAGTAGTGGGTAGCTAGTAGTTCTCTGCATAGAAAAGACTCGTAATTTTTTTTTTGTTTGTACAAAAATTCCCAAGGAATTGTTACTTGGGCTTAGAGAAGTGTCTTCTACCTCAGTCAAAAACTCTAGCCACCAAGGAAAAACTTCTGATGTAATATGTGTAAATGCAGAGAGATGATTTATAAATGAATCGGGGATATAGCTCATGATATTATGTAACAACAGTAATTCTGCAGTCCTTCAGGAAATGGGGAAAAAATATGCTGTTCACTAAATGACTGGCTTCTGGTTACTTGATTTCACTTTTTGGACTGGGGATTGTTAAAAAATTTCCATCTCGAGCTCATAACGCAGGCAAATTTCCACATTAAGTTTACACCCAAAATGGAAACCATGCAGCTAGGAAACAGGCAGATCTGGGTTAAGTTCCTCACTGCATATTTCATTTTTGCTTGCATGATTCTTTCTTGCACATACCCAGAGTCCTTTCAGTGAAATCTATAATTATCTTTTCAAGATTAAGGATTGGGTGTGCATAGCATTTCTGTTTATTTAGCTATGATTATGGTTGTACAATCACTCTTTTCACTTAAAGGAGGGGCAAGCAGGCATGGCAGGGAATGTGAGAGCTCTCCCTTAGCCAGTGAGGACATGAAGATGCTGTCCACCCAGCCACCCAGCCAATCACCCACTTGGCTACTTTAAAAACTGCTGCATTCTCTAAACTTCACTTTGAAGCAAGATCTGCCTGCTCCATAGTGTATTTATCAGAACAGTCATCTTAGATCACTCAGTTGCTGTTGTGGTGTTTTCTGGCGTTGGAGCACATTTTTCTTTGCCTCCTCCATTTTACTGACTCATTCCAAAATCTGTGCTTGCTTCTAGACACATCCCCCCCCCCAAAAAAAAAAGCAAACAACCCCCCCCCAAAACCAACAACCAACCAAAAAAAACCCCACAACAAACCAACATGGAGGAAAAATCGCTTTTTTCATTCAGCAGCTAGTGTTCAGTTTACAGATGTGGAATGACATACTCTGTAGGGATGATGGTAACATCAGACTGCTAAAAGTAGAAACTGGGTCACACCTGTCCTCGCAAATCATCAGTCAAGTTGTTTAGTAAGTGCCAGGCAGGTACACCTGAGCAAACTCGGTGAAGGCTGTGGCTTTACAAAATACTATTGAGGCCCTAACTTAAAGATAGTTGTATTAGAGAAAATAGCGGAGCATTTTGCAGACATAGTGGAGAGCAATTTGACCTGCAGGATGATGATTGAACAAGCAAAGATTCACCGCAGTTCTCAGAGCTGATGGCAACATAGAAAAACAACTGTTTGAAGCTGGATAACAAACACAATGAGAAAAGCACACAGGCACCAATCTTCCCAGCTCACCAGAGCTGGCCAAAGCTTGTCTGACGTGAGTGAAATGATGAAGGGACTGAAACCAGTAGAAAATTGTTTACCCCCCTGAGTTTCCTGCTGGGTTAGCTGGCTTACTAAGGGCCAGACCAGCTGGTGGAACTGTATAGCCAGGAATAGGGTGGGGGAGGAGGGAGGGCTGCCTTCTTTCCTAGCAGAAAGTCGATTTAGATCAGTAAAACATAATGTGAAACTGCACTTTAGTGATCCATCAATGCTGACATCAGTCAAGAGTAAAGTCTGCACAGAGAACAGAAAAGCAACTGTATAAGTGTGAAACTGCATAGCAGGAGAGGAAGTTCTTGTTCCTCAGCTGGGAAATAACCAGCTTCATTTTCAGCTCTTGCATAGGCTGAAGTCACTAATTAGACTCATGCTCTCGGCTGCTCAGCAACATGGCTCTCCAGCAAAGCTCCACATGAACAACTCCAGGCTGATACTGTGCCGGGGCTGCTGCAAAGCCGGCAGGCACAGGTCAGACACAGATGCCACCATACACACAAACAGCCTACGCCTCGAAGCAGCCATAATCTAAGTGCTGCATGCGTGAGGCAGGCAGGGAGGGAAGGCGACGCGGCCCTGGGCCGACACTATCTGCGGGAGCAGGAAGCCATGGCGGCGCCCCGCCTCAGCGCTTCAGAGGAACCGTGCCAGCACCCCGGCCTGAGCAGCAGCTGCCAGCTCCGGCTTGGCCTCGGCAAGACTTCGTGTGGCGAAGAAAAAAGGCCGTTGGAAATTAAAAGGGGGAACACGTCCTGTTTCGAGAAGGACAAGTCAGCGACAGCACAGGACTGTGGTAAGGGGCGCAGCCCCCACTCCCGCCCCAGACGCCATTTCCCGGCCCCTGCGCTCTTCGCCGCTCCCCCCCGCCTTCCCCTCAGCATCTGGCCTCCTTCGGACCCTGGCCAATGGCAGCGCACAGTGCACGTGAGCAACTCGCCTCTAGCCAATGAGCACCCCCCTTCCCACGTGGCGATCTGCGTGACGCCTGCTAAGCGAGCGCCCCGTCTTTGTTGGCGGTTGAACAGCTCCCCCCCCTCCGGCGCCAAAGCTCCTCGCGGGAGGGGCGGGGGGAGCGTCCTCAACTGCTCAGATCACGTGACGCGGTTCGCCTCGCGGGGAGGCCGCCGACGCGGATGTACACCATGTAGTCCCTCCGCCTCTGCTCCGTCGTTGAGCGGTAGCTTTTGCCGGCGGTTCCTGCGTTTAATTCGCAGCAGACTGACACGAGAGAAGCCCAGAAAGCTAGGTTACAGGCCGGCGGGCGCTGGGAGAGGCAGGTGACGCTTGGCGGAAGGATACCTCACAGTCGGATCTTGTTTTGCTTCAGGCGGTTCCTATATAAGCGCGGCACGCAGGCGGTGCCACCGCATTGTGTGTCTGTTGCCGAAAATAGAGGTTGTCCTAGTGCGTGTACGCGCAACGCCTTCCCGCGCGGCGCGGACCGGAGCAGCCTCCCCTCCCCGGGCCGCCATGGCTCTTTAAGGGCGGCAGGGCCAGCGGCGGCATCGGCCAGTGCAGCAGGCGCAGCAGCAGCGGCGGCGGCCTCGGCACATCCCCGGCATCTGCAACCATGGCGTGAGTACTGTGTGCCAGGCATGGGGGTTATCACTCCTGTGTGGCGTTAGTCGCACTCTTACCCCTTTTAAGTGGGCTTCGAGGCTGTGTTTATCACCCGTATGGTAATGGGTGGTATCTGCTGGGAAAGAAAAGATCGGGGGGGAGGCATCCTTGTGGGGCTCAACTTCCCGGGGCGGCGGGTGCCAGAAACAGCAGGAAATGCCATTCCAGAACACATTACGAGAAACTACTGTGTTCTTCTCCATAAACACAACTCCAATTCCTAAATGTCCGAGAATCTTCCATTCGCTGGAATTTTCGTGGGTGTAAGAGCAGTACCTCTCTATGGAGGGTGTACCCACACCCCGCGTGGGAGCGTGTTTCTGTAGCTTCGGGAAATGGGGTATTGGAGACACCGGGGTTCTGAGAGCGTAAATACCATCTGGTGTATCGTCCCGAGTTAAGATAAACGGGGGCTGCTCGTAACCTGGCAGCAGTACTGTACTCCGTGTAATACCGTAGCGTTAAGTCTCCCCGATGATCTGGAGAGGTTTCATAAGCCTCTGGAAAATGTCTGACACTGGGTTCGGTTTCTCACCCAGACGCCCTGTTGCCGTCAGCTCGTTTCGGAGAGGTCCGCTGTCCTTTTCCCACCGCGTCTCCACCGCTGCCTCCCGGGTTCTCGGCACGGCTGGGCCATGCGAAGCCTGGGCGGCAGCCTGAGGCGCCCTGAGCTGGAGCCCCGGTGGAAACGTGGCAAGACACAAAATGGCGGCCGCTGCCGGGGTGGGGAGGAGGATGCGGCAGGATCGCGAAATGGCTGCGGCTGCCGGCGTGGGCGTGAGTCACGCGGGTGGGTGGGGCCGGCGGCCGTGCCCGCGCTGCGGCCTGAGGGAGCCGGCGTGAGGGAGCCGGGAGCCGGGTGGCGCGGCCGGAGGCTCGCACCTGCGGCTGGCCCTGGCGAGCCAGTAGGAAGAAGTCAGAAAAGCGCAGAGATGATGTTGTGGAGGCAGAGAGCAATCCCGAAAATGGAGAAGTTGGACAAGCCTAGAAAGTACCACCATACTTCCTGAGGTGGTATTGCTGTTGAAAAGGTACTATGTTGGTCAAACAAGTGCTGATGAATTCAAGTTTTGTTCGCAGGTTTTTCAAGGCACCGCACAGCAGCATTGCTGTAGTCGACAAAAAGACCCTCTACTTGTCTACATCCTTCACCATCAAAGCATTAAAAACTGTCGAAGATGAGCCTCTTGAACAACGAGATGCTGTTGGGGGATTCATTATCCCCCTTCAGCCAGCCGTGTTCGGTGGCTGAGGAAAGTCTGGGACTCCTAGATGACTACCTGGAGGTGGCCGAGCCCCTCGGTTCGCATGGGTTCTCCAGCGACAAGGCTAAGGCAGTCTCCTCCAATTGGCTTGCTGTGGACAGTTTAGGCAACACCATAGATAGCAGCCAGGGTAAGGTATTACTTACTTGCATGAAATGCAGCAATTAAATGGCACATAATCATAATGTGTTTACTAACGTTCTGATGAAAAAATGAAGTTGCTAAGCTTTCACAAAGGCGTAGGCAACCTCACATGCATATCTCTGCTTGGAGAGCATGTGTACTGCGCTGCTTACACAATACAGAATTGCTGGTTGCTGGACTGGCATATGGTAAAGTGATACTTCTGTTGCCCTTTTAATAACATACCAGCTGTTACGGTACTGCTCCCTGGCAGAGGTCACAAGAAATGAGCATGGCTGTATGTTTCAAATGGCCCTGAATTCTTCTGGTCTCAAGTAAGAGGGATGGAATGTTGGAACAGCTGACAGCTTACATTGTACCCTGTAGTCTTCTGCAGCTAAATGGCAGGGGATTTTCCCCCCCCTCATGATTGAATTTTTTCATATTGATATGAGAGGGAAAGATGTTAAAAGGTGTGAGCTGCTCGGTTATCTCCAGAAGCTTGAATTGCATTGGTGGCTGTTCAGCTGAACTGGTAATCTTCTCTTTATTGTGCAGAGGATGCCTTCTCTGGCATGGAGTGGATGGTGGAGAAGATGGATCTGAAGGAATTTGATTTTGATGCCCTGTTAGGTATGGAACATCTGGAAGCCACCGTCTCACCAGACGAGCTGATGGCCACGTTGGAAGACACGTGTGATCTCCTATTTAACCCTACCATCCAGGAATTTCACAGCAAAGAACCTTCACTGATAACTGACCTAATTGCCCATCTCCCTGAATCTCCAATTGGAGCAGATCCAATGGCCCCATTGGCTTCCCTTTGGTCTTTTCCCCTCTCCCCAGGGTCTCTGACTTCCACTCCAGACCACTCGTTTAGTTTAGAATTAGGTAGTGAAGTGGATGTTCTGGAAGGAGAAAGAAAACAGGAGGCCCCCACCTTTGTGGTAGTGATCACCAAGTCTGAGAAAGAGGAGGAGAACCATTCTGATGATAGTGGAATATGCATGAGCCCAGACTCCTACCTGGGGACACCCCAACATAGTCCTACCAATTCAGTTGGATCCCCCAATGACAACCAGTTCCCTGCAGATGCCAGCTGTGGCTCTGTGCGGTCCAAACCGTATGATCATCCTGCAGAGAAGGTAGTGCCAGCAAAGATAAAAGGAGAAAAGAAAATAGATAAGAAATTGAAAAAGATGGAGCAGAATAAGACAGCTGCCACACGTTACCGGCAGAAGAAGAGAGCAGAACAGGAGGCGCTGTCTGGGGAGTGCAGAGAGTTGGAGCAGAAGAATCAGGCCCTGAAGGAGAAAGCAGATTCCCTTAGTAAGGAAATTCAGTACTTGAAAGATCTGATTGAAGAGGTCCGCAAGGCCAAGGGCAAAAGAGCTAGAGTCCCCGAGTAGGGTAGTCGGCTGTTTTTATGTGCATGTATATAAGCTTGCTGCTAAAATGTGTATTGCTGTCTAATAAATTATTTTATAGTAAACTTGCAATTCTGGTGTGGGCTAACTGGGTACTTGCAAAAGCATCACTTGCACTGTGTGGAAACCCAACGAGCTATTGGGTGCGCTGCTCGTGTCTTCAGAGGGGAATACAGCTTGGAACTGTTGCGTGCTGCTTGTTCCACCAGGCAGTGGGATGCATTGCCCAGTGCACAGGGTGCTTGGGATCTTTATTTAGTAACAGTGACTCAGGTGGCTTCTTGCTCACTTAAAATTTACAGGGTGGTATTGTACTGAGATGCCCTGAGTCAACAGCAAAGAAGGGTCTATAGAAGATTAGATGATAAAAGATAACAAGGTCAGTAAAAGACCACCAAGACCATGGTGGGAGGTGTTTTTGTTGTTTGGTGGTTTTGTGGTTTTTTTTTTTTTTCAGTCTCAATATTCTGAAGTAGGTGAATGGGGCTGGGTACTAAAACATCAGTTGTGAAAGTGGTATCTTCACACCAGTAGGTGAATTGGGGCACGTGGGTGAGGTTACTCCTGTTGCTCTTCATGATGGAAGGTGTCTGTGTACCAAAGTGTTGAAAGACTTGGTTTCTTGAGTCGGCCACTGGAGAGTCAAATTTGGAGGTGTAAACGTAAATGGAAGGTGCTGGTGTGCTGGAGCAGTGTGTGCCAGTGATGTGGGCAGGGGTTGTTGACAGCGAGCGGGGCTGTGGTGCGTTAACGCTGGAGCATGGCAACAGAAAAGATGGAATGGGGAGAAAAAACCCCTAAGCCTGCTGTGACGGTGTCTGTCACATGTTGCAGAGAACTTGAACACCGATGTGAGACAGGTAGGAGCCTGTGTAGCAGGGTGGCTTCTACCTGTAGATACTAATTAGTGCTCTTCTGTTAATGGGTAGGTCTATAGCCACTCACTGCAAGGAAATGGTTGTTGTGGTTGGTTGTAGTTCAGTGAGGGTCTGAACATTTGAGGGAGTTCCACATCCAGCATGGCCATATTCTGCTAAAAGAAGCTTCAGGATTTGCAATGTGCCATTTTTAATCATTGTGGGAGGGTGGGGGGGTGTTGGCTGCTGGTACCCACATTTGGCAGCACCTAATCCCTGCTTGGCCTGCTGGAACCTGCTTTGGCATGTGGATGTGCACATCCTTCCCCAAGGAGTTAAAATTCCTTCTCACTTGCACTGACACAACCCAGAAAGCTGCCCTGCTCAGACACCTGCGTGCCCCAGCCTGGCTGGTGGATGCAGGCAGAGCTTCAGGCCTGGCGTTGGCCAGCGCTGGGCTCCAGGTAGTGCTGGGATGGGGAGGGAAAAAAGTCCCTAATGATACTGGGAAATTGTCCAGTTGCAGCCTCGCAGGGGTCCTGGTTTCTGACACTCAGGCTCCTTACATCCTCAAGTCAGGGCTGCAGTCCTGCAGCCCTATTTGTTGCCCGAGCCGTTAGCCGAAGGGTGATGGGGTAACGGCCTTGCGCTCTGGGACCTGCTGTGGGAAGGCTCCTCCAGCGGGCAGATGAACTTCTGGCAGCCGGCAGCTGCTCGCTGGCAGGGAGGGCAGAGCGGGCCGGGCCCTTGGTGGTGACTTGACCTGTCTGTGCTTACAGCTCGTGCCTGGGTGACGTGGGTGTGCTGTTTACAGTACAGCACAACGATGCCCTGTCAGGAGTTGGGGCTCATGCCACATTGGAAGTGGTACGTGGGTAACTAAGACCTTCATCTTGGCTTTCGTGAGACTGCAAGTTTCCTGTGGAGTGGTCTCAGCCTAGACCCCTCACCTTCATGGGGAGTATCTGCCCCATCGCTCACTGCCTGGGCAAGTGCTTTGACTACTACGCGCTGTATAAATGGGACGCTCTGCAAACTGCAGGCACATCGAGGTCCTGCTTAAGTGCCGCTTTGTTCTCCAGAACTTGCCGGTGACTGCATGCAAGGACAAGGGAGTGTTTTGTTTTGGTAGGTAGAGCAGCCTAACAGGTTTCTTTCAGATCAGCTGGACCTGCCAGGCTGGGGATGGGGATAATTAGAGGCAGTAAAGCCCAATGAGCAGGACAGTCTCCCTTGATGGATCAAATCTGCACCTGAGGTGACAACGTGTGGTCTCAGCTGAGCCGCAGAGAACATGGCAACTCACGTGAGTGTATAAGCAAGTGGCTTGTCTGTGCAGGGCAAACCCCTCCTTTCCCCAGAACCATGCCCCTTTCCAGCCACAGGGCAAGCACCTCCGCTTCCCTTTGAGCCATCGCAACTTCTGCTTAAGCCTGGCAGCAGCCCAGGCTGTGGGGCAGGGGGTGTACTTTGCAGCCCTTACTCAGCTTACCCAAAGCCTGGAAAAACTGTCAGCACATTTACCCCCCACCCCAACCCCACCCCATGGCAGGGCTGTCTGTGAGCCAGTTCTGACTAAAATCAATTTATCAATTTTTCTTTGAGCCCATGCTCTGCAGACAGACGAGGCAGTGTCTGTGCTGGCCAGTAAATACATGATTTTGGTTTCTACAGCCCTCCAGAGAGTATGTACCTCCAGTTTACCAAATTATACTCACTCCAGGCAAGGAAGATCAGAGCTGGAACAGGAGACAGGAATGCGTGACGCATCTGTGCTGCTTTGCTCTCTGCCCTGTATCCACGTTTTATAGGACTCCTTCCTTGCAGGAGAACCAGAAATCTGCTCTTAGAGCTGTTGGTGTCATTATGATTTGCTGAGGCTCTGAGCTTGCAGCTTTGCAGAGGCATCCGATATAGCAACCTTATGCAACGCTTGCTGAAATGACGCCATGTTTCCATACATAGTAACTTAGTTAAGATTTTACACAGGCTGGAGATTAGGATTGGCTCTTCCTTGGCATTTTCCATTTAGACCTTTCCTCCAGGCTTGTGTTAGGCACAGCCAGCATCACACCACTTGGCTCTGCATCCCAGCAGCTTGTTCAGCCCGCCACAGGAGGCAAGGAACACTGAGGACACTGTCACATAACAAACTCCAGCCTGTAGCAGAAAAAGTCTAATAGCCTCCTGGCTGGTGACTGATTTTACATTTTGCAAACTGCAGGAGCTGTCTTCTTTTTCTCACAGCCTCTCTGAACAAATGTGCTTTAATCGAATCCTTGTGGCTTGTGTACAGTGCAATAATACCATGTCCAGAAATAGACTAGTGCATAAAACGCAGGATTTACCTACACTCAGAGGAGCCCAGTTCTTCTACATACTTGGAAACAGCAGAGTTCCCTCAATCTATATTATATAAAACCTATTTGAATCTGAAGTTGGCATGGCTGATGGGATTTCTGGTTCAATTATATTTCCTCTGAATTAAGGGCAGTAAAGTGGACTTCACACACAGAGTGTGCATGACCCTCAGGCTCCTGATCCCTTAGCCCATTTTGCACTTCATAGTAAGCAGGACTCCAGTACTTCCATACATAACCAAACAACTCCCAGTGGTTCACGTCTCACAAAGCTGCTCTGACAACATATGGCTTCTTTTCACAAGCTTGTTTCTGCTGTTATACAATGATACTTATAACTACCTTCCTCTTCATTCTGCCTTTAGAGAGAACCAGGTGCTTGCATTTCGCTTTGCAAATGAAAAGAGGAAACCACCACCACTGACAACTTCTCCACATGCCTGCATGAAGAACCAGATGCACCTTTGCAGCATGCTTACAAAAATAAACCCCCAGTTGCAGCTTTAGAAGATGAAGAAAGAATGATGATAAAATCTTCCAAATAGATTTTGCCCTGGCAGAAAGCCCAGAAATAGCTGCAAGGACAGGCTGTCCTTTGGGAGGTGAATGCTCCCCCAGCACTCCTGAGCTGGACTGGTAGGAAGAAAAAGAAAGAAAAAAGGGTTATTCTGATCAAAACCATTTCATAGAGTGGTAGGCAGTCCAGTCACAGCCCCCTCTCCCCCGGCCCCCAAGCCATGTTGTTTCCAGAGAGCAGTCATATGCCTCCTGAAAAAAATACATTTCTTGTTTCACCCACATTTCCCACAGCCTTGTTAAGTATTGCCTCACCTTTTCTTTAGGTAGGGTTCAGCTTCTGTTCTTGAGATATCCATATACTTTCTCTGTTTTAAGATGTCCCTTGCTTTCTCAGCCCTTGCTGTTGGGTAGCCACCCTTCTTCTCCACTTACTACATCTGTTCCTGATTCAGAAAACCTTTTTTTGTTGTGGGAAATCTATAAATTTTCCAGAATAACAGTAGTTTTCTTTATCTTTCCATAGGCTTAGGCCTTCAGAATCAACAGGATCTATATTGTCCTTTCTATAGGCATAATTTCCACCTTTTGCATGCTGATTTTTTCCTAATACAGTTCAAATAGCTTCTGGAGACAACCATAACACAAATTCCTCTATGTCCTCCTGCTGTATTCACAGCCCTGCCATGCAGTCCAGCATCTACCCTCCTGCTGCATTTCATTTCCAGTACAAAGACAGTCTTGGGGTCTTACCATGAGCATCCCTTGCTGAGCCAAACAAGCTCACTCTTTGCTGAATTTCCCATTGAAATGCTTCAGGCCTACAGGTTGGGCCTTGTGAATTAACAGAGGAGTTTGGTCCCCTGACCTAGGCAGTACTATTTTGGCTGCTCAGGTATCCCAGGTATGCTGTCTTTGCATTATTTTCAGTGCATTCATGCAGTGTCACAAGCCACTGAATGAAGCTAGCCCTACCCACAAACTCCAATTTCCCTATTACGTGGGTGCATGTTCTCCAAGTAATGGCTAGCCATCTCTCATTTCTCCTTCAGCTGCTTTTTTCCTCTTTTATACATACACACCCTTTTAAGAAATGGCAGGGAGCAAGTTTCAAGTGCAGCAGACATGTCAGCTTAATTTATATAGGGCAGAGAATTGGCTAAATCTGTAACTCCTCTGCATTTTCATTGCAGTGCGCAGGCAGGCAGAGAAAAAGACCTAGTCTTTGCCTCCCATTAAAAGAGATAAATGATCTTGCTGGCACACACACGGTGCAGCTCAGGACAGACCAGCTTGGCTAGATTACTGGTTAGCCCTGCCAACAGCTAATTCGTTCAGAAAAAGGTGCATGTAACCCTGTAGACAGCTGCAGAGCAACCGTCATGCTTTTTATTTCCCCTGCCCACACCATTAGTGGTTGGCACTGTTAATCCTATTTAATGTAACTATGGATAGACATGCAAACCTTTAATCCATCTCAAACCTACTAACCCTTCAGCCTGCCTTGGCTGGAGTTCCACGTTTTGAGCTGCAAACAGGCATGAGGCAGCCTGCCTTCTTTTACACTCCTCATTTTTAGTTGAGTTGATGGGTATTCTTGTCTCAAAATGAGACACTTCCTTTTGCTGTAACTTTTCTTTTGTGAGTTACTGAGGGTGCTGCTGCTGTACACCTTCTACAATAACCAGCTCCTTACCCAGGATATTCAGGAGCCCATCAGTGTTGTAGGTAAAGACTGAAATGTAAATCAGTTATGAAAAAGAAACCAGAGGCTGAGATTGCCAAAACTTTTTAAGAGCCTTCCCCCCACTTTTCCTCCACAGCTTTTTCAGCATTTTAAGTCGTCTTTGCCTAAGCAAGTTTTACAGTCAGTCTCTGTTCACTGGCAGCCAGATTTCTTACTGCCATGTCATTTCAAAGGCAAGAAGTTCGTTAGTGTCCTGAGCAAACACGTTTTTTCTTGGTTTACACTTGCAGTCCTGCCCTCTCCTGATACACATATAATGCTGGTGTTAGCTGTTGTTGCTTTCTACACTAAAGACTTGTTCATACAGCAGAGGCTGTATTGGCTTACATCAGCTTGTACCCATCCAAACAAATTTTCCTATTTGCTTTCCATTCACGTCATGAGGCAGCAATAGGCCATTAACAGGCCTGATGAATCTTGTTCACAATAAGCTAGCTCAACACTGAGCATCTGGGAACTATTCTGCCTTCTTTAAACGATTTCCCTGGAAAGGTTCTACCACATTAATAACACTCCAGAGCTTTTATTTGCATTTATATTAAAGTTGCTGCTGTTGCTGCCTCCCATTCCAACTCCCTGCTGTGTGTGGGTGGGGATGCACCCTAAGATGGCACCCTCCTCCTTCTTCCCTAGCTCAGCTACCTCTATTTTCTGCTGCAGGATGCTCAGCTGGTGTCGCAGAGCTGGGAAGCGAGCCAGAAGCCCGATGAGCTCAGCCAGCACATGGTGCTCACCCTGCAGCAGCAGGATGTCTCCCTGCGCTGCTGCAAGCTGGAGAGAAATGCTGTCTAGCAGGTCCAGGGGTTGAGGGCTGCAGGGTGTTAACTTCCAGCATGGGAACCAGAGGTTGGAGGCCAGCTAGGAAAAGCAGCTGTGGCAGCTGCTCCTTCCCTAACCCCCTCTTCTCTTACATGGGGCAGAAAAATCTGGCTGCAAGGAACAGAGAGATGGCACAGGTTGCTCTACGATAGCCACTACATGGGGTCCCAGTACAGTTGAGGAGCTGGCATGCTCTAGGCATGACTAGACCATAACATAGAAAGCTGGGAGTATGAGATGTTTAGCTGTGGCTTATCACCAGGCACATGCGACAGGCTGGTACCCATTCTCTCCTCTAGCCTGTAGACATTCTCCTCAGGTCTTGCCCTTATCTACCCAGTGTGCAGGTGGCACTGCTGTCCTTTCATAGGAGCTGCTGCTCTGCTAGGGAGAGGGAAAATCAAGGCTAGAACATGTCAGATCTTTGCCCTTCTAGAATATTGTTTATATAGAGCCACCCATTCATTCTGCTTGCTTTTCCTTTCTCCTGCAAAATAAAGTATAATTTATTTAAGGATACTGTTTGCTGTACAACCAAATTTGATTTCAGATGGCAAAATCCAGTCAGGTAGGTTTAACCTCTTCAACAATGTAATACCTCATGGCATACAGCCCACAAGAAGTATGTTGATTACTTTAGTTGGCCCTGGTAGTCTTTCCAGCCAGTAATGAGAGCTGCCATCTAGCTTTAAAACTCCACAGATCCAGGTGTTATTATCCTTGGGGAAAACTGCTCTGGGCCCCACTTTATAAAGTTCCTCATTAACTCTGAAAAAACAGCTTTCCTGTTTACTTACATTTGTAAGCAAACAAGCAGGGTTTTGTACAGAGTGAACCACATTACCCTACTAGTGCTTCTTTCTGGAGCAACAAAGGATGGCTTTTGCTTTCCTCAGCCTGCAAAAGAAGGGCCCAGGAACTGAACAACCACAGAAGCAAGGGTGCGCAGGAGAAACAGGTAAAGGAGGCACATGGGGTGACATGAAGGACCTCTGTAAGATCAAAGGAACTACCAAATACTGAAGATGAGGATTTGAAACGGAGTATCACCCCAGAAATCTACCTCTTTCAAAACTCAAGTTGTGGCACAACCACCTTTTTCACACTGTTAATTGTCTCCATGACAACTCCACATGGAGTTGCATGTGTTAGACCAGCTCACATACACGACAGCAGGCACAGACTGTAGAGTTTTTAAGGAGACATGTGGTATATACACCTTTTGATCAACCACTTTTTCAAACACTATTGCTTTCATTCTTTAAAGAAGCATTCTCTTTTTTTACACTTTTTAAAATTTTGGGAGCAAGAACAAATGGATAAAGAAGGGAATTGGTCTTTGAACTGTTCTATATTTACCACTTTTGGCTGCAGATAGTTGAACTTGATCCTATTACAAGAAAGCCCCTCCCACATGCTATTACACAATTCCCAGTACACACACTTCAGTATGTTCACTATTTCCCTTGTCTGGACCTCATACATCTGGGTGACCTTCCCTCCCATGCAGGCAAGAGGGAAAGAACACAAAAGAGGCAGCAAGAGGACAGCACCAGGAATTCCAATCAGAAAACAGGGAAGGGATACCAAATTCTCACCAGTGCTGACATCTAAGCAGCTGCTGCCCATGTCAGCCAAGCCCCTTGTAAGCAACTCCTGAGTCTAACCAAAGCTTAGCATTAGTCCTTCTCCTTACCTCTTTTTCCCCAAAGGGGACACATTTCCCATTTTCTTAGGTAAGGGGCGGGCAAGGGCAGTGGCAGGCGCTCCCCAGAAGCGCATTTACAGTGGTTTAGCAAGGAAGCGTCTGGAACAACACTTCCACCTGCCGGGCCTTCTATTTGTTGCAACCGGGTATTTAGCAGCAGCCCGATAGAAAAAACATCCCTCCAACCCAGCACCACAACCTCTGGCTCAGAAGGTTTTAACTTTCTGCTGGGACTAACACCTGGGTCACAACCCCTCCTGGGTACAGGAGCAGGCAGCGCCCAGCAGTGCTGCCCTCCTAGCGTGGCTGAACCTGAGTGGGAGGCTCAGGTACAAGCATCCAAAGGACAACTTTCTCCCTGTAAAAGGTCTTCCTTGGAGAGGGGAGACTAAGTAAGCAAAACAGAGGAGTCACCTCCATTCCAACCTGCACTCCTTGAAGGCCTGAGCATGTCAGAAAGAAGATTAAATACATGTGTCAACATGAATCAGATAGGCCATTCACACAACTGAGTCATCCTAAAGAGGGATGCTTGGATCAGAACAGTGACACAGTTTGTCTCCATCAGTCGTAGCCTGTCATAATTAATCACTATTACAAAGGCAAAGAGAGGCTGTGTCTGCAACAAGTATTTAATCAAATGACATATGAAAAGTTTTTACAATGACTGAGAAACCTGACAGAGGCTGTAATAAGAACAGAAAGTGCAGGACTGCTCAGGTTTAATAGTCTTTCAAAGCATCCTTCCCTTCTCATGGTTTATTACTGCTGGTCCAAAACATTTCTCCATTCAGATACAGTGCTTTAAATGCACTCTGCCAAATAACACAGGTGGCAGAAGGCCTACATCCCAAGGCAGGGGAACAAGATTTATATTCGGCTTGGTCTACCCTTCTACATGAAGGATGTAAGACATGTTGGCTGGAGGGAGATAACTGTAAAGAGAGTGCATCTCGGAGCCAAGAGAACCTCCATGGCTCTAGCTGGCCAGTAACAAGTTCTGCACAGACGCAGAGCTGCTCTGCAAGTATGACATTAAAGCCCACCCTGACAGATGCACATCTCTGATGTACTACCTCAAATACACCAACAAAATAGCCAGTTCTGTATGCTGAGCACTCAAGCTGCAGAAGGACTGTAGCTGCAAGAATCCCTGTCATGTTGTTTATGGTCTCCCAAAGTATTCTCTCTCAAATTTACGGAAATCTTCCTCAGTAAAGACAGTGCCCTCAGGCTTCTTCTTTGCCATCTTCTTTGGAGGCTGATCTTTGGCCTTCCTGCCTCTGTTCTGAGCAAGAACCTTCAGATAATAAAAAAGGAAAAAAATAAGTCATTGTTATCCAGACCAAACCACAAAACTGTGATTTTCAAGCTCACCTGCAACATCTCTGCTACTCTACTAGTACCCTGCTATAACCTTGAATACCTTCAAAGAAAAGTCGAGAGGCAATCACCGATGTTAATCAAAGCAGGTCACTGGGACAACAGCAAATACCAACTTGGTATTTGGAGTCAAATAGGAAAACTACTCTCTGGTAAGGTCACAGAGATATTCTGAAACTATGACCTTATTTTATCCTGTCTGTCCATGACACAACCTGAAAACCCAACAAGTTGGTTGAATTCCATCAGCATTTTCTAATATATTATCACCTCCTTTCACAACCTCCAGCCTGAGAAACACTGCCTAAACCACTGTTTTATGTAAATTAACAGCCTGTATCTCATAAAGATAGCCCAAAATTCTAGCAGAGTCAGCTCTTCTCCTCTACAAATCCTGGCATGAGACTACCTTTTGGGGAAGACCACTGGTTAAATTCTCAAGTTATGAGAAACATCATTCAAGGTGCTATTAAATTCTTACTACATGAGCCAGCAGCACATCTGGTTCCTTGCTGAACAGCCTGCAGCTACAGAGAAGGCCAGGTCAATAGACAGTAAGGTGAAGGTCTGAACCAGGGCTTCTTTGCCAGCTGAAGCTACGAAAGATCTTTGATAATTAAGAAAAGCCAACAGCTGTCAGTACATTTTAATTAGTATCAGAAAACATCACAGGCGACAACATATCAACAAGAGTTTAAAGCTTAGTAAGTTATTTGCCAGTGCACACAGAAATTCCTCAAGATCATTTGCAACCAGAAGCTTAACCTGACTCCTTTGCACAGGGTCTAACTGGAAGATCTGGGGATCACTCCCATTCACCTGTGTCCCTCAGCAGAAGCAGACTCCCAAACAGAAATGACAGTCTTACTTGTTCTGTGATGGCTTTGTTTGCAACAAATTGTCCCTTCAACATGTACTGCAGGTTTGCTCTCAAGTGATTCACAGCCTTCTTCTTATGATACTCCTCTAGAACAAAGAAGAGAGGGATAAAACACATCAGCTGCTCATCCAGGCAGTATGCAGAGAGAGACAGAGAAGGATCAGCAAAGTCCCGGGAGAAAAAGACAGCTCAGGAACTGGGGCGTGTTCACAGATCAGGCTGTGTTTAAGCCGGGGACACCAGAAGGCATCCAGAAGGATAGGAAGGGATGGATACAAACGACCGGGAGGGTGGTTGTGGGACACCACAAGGGGACCCGGTGCGAGGGCTGTGGAGGGCGGCAAAGCTGCCTCTCTTCCCCCGGAGGTGGGCTGGGACTCACCTATCACTGACTTCACGACTCTGCCCTTGACCGTGGCCTTGTTCCTGCGGGGCTCCGGCGCCCTCTTCCTCCGCCTCGCAGCGCCCGCCGCCCTGGGGCCGTCCCGCCCCTCCGTGAGTCCCGGCGGCGCCTTTCCCCGGCCTGCAGCGGGAGGAGGGACGGAGTGACCCGAGCCGCACGCCAGGAATCACCCTCTCCACGCCCCCACAGCCCCCGGTCCCCGCGGGCTCACCCGGCGCCTCCAGCAGCTCCAGGCCTCGCCGCAGCAGGGAGGCCGACATGCCGGCGTACCCCCCGCCGGCGGCCAACTTCCTGTGTCTCGGCGCCACACTTCCGCCCGCGCGTGACGCCACTTCCGTTTTCCTCACCGCCACAGTTCCGGCACCGCGCGCGGCCTGTCGCGCATGCGCAGAGGGAGCTGCGGCGCGTGTTGGGCGGGAAGGTCCGTGGCGCCATGTTGTGGCGTCGTGTTATGTGGCGAGTACCTCAGAGCCGTGCTGAGCAGTGGGCACGTCGGGTTCATGCTGGTGGTTCTCATTTACCCGCACTTCTCTCCTCCGCCTCTGCTGTGTGTGGCCCGGCAGCTGGCCCACAGGCTGCCTGCGCTACACCTTCACAAAGCCACTGCAGTGGGGACTCCGAGGAGCCTCTAGCCATCACAGGTGTAATAATAGCAGGCCAGGAGGAAGGGGGACAGCAGCAACGCGGTCATGTTTTGTCTCAGTCAGGCTCCAAACCCCAGATTTAACTCTGCTAGGCTCCGCTGGCACGGAGGTTCGCTTTGCCAGAGATTGCGTAAGTTATTCAATATTACTTTATTTATTTAAAGCTTTCTTCCCTCATTTTCACCCCTTTAGAGACTTGATGCTAATGTCTGCTAAACTTAGCTATCATCTGAATAAAGCTTACTCAATTATAGCCAGTGCTGGCAGTAACAAGCTGACACTGGAGAACAGGGAGAGAGGTTTATTGTCTCTCAGACATGTCCTGCAGGGACAAAGGGATACAAGCAGCTCTTACTGGTTTTGATAGTAATGATCTCTAATGAGACCTGGTAACAGTTAAACCTCGGTTCATTAAAAGACATTCATTCTCTGGAAATTGTTCTTCAGCCTCTGCAGATGTCACCTCAATGCCTGTCTTTTTATTGTTTGTTCTCTTCTGAATCACTCCCTGGATGGATCCCAGCATCTTGTGTCAGTATCTGCTGGCGTGGTTTATGATGGTGCTAATATGTTTTTCTGGACGGGACCTAGTGGGTACTCATTCCTGGCTTCATGGCTGGGGAACGTTAACCATTTAGTGCTTGTTCAGCACATTGCTTCTCAATCTTATTTTTCCTTTTACAGTAACTGAATTTTTTGGTTGATTTGGAGGGACAGTCAGTGGGTGTGTACAGCAGTGCACTTTTCCATTTTCTTGTTTTCTGGTAGTATTTAGTGGAAGATGGAGCTTGCTCAGCTCTTAGTTCCCTGCCAGGTTTGCCCCTCCAGTTGTGTGAAACCTAATAAAGTTACAAGGAGGTTATCGTAGTTTTTGCAAAGAAGCAGCTGAACAAGCAGTGAATTAATAGCCTATTGCTGAAATTGAAGAGAGCACTAGAAAGCATTCTAGGCAGCAGAAGATTTGTTATTGCTTGTATACTCAGATAATCTTTATCTTGGTCAGAATGAGAAAAATGATAGCTGCCAGTGATCTTGCCACAGGAAAAGTGTTTCCAAAAATACTACATCAGTCAAATGCTCTCTTTTGGCCCCTAAAATACAATTTACAGGTTTTTTGTAAGCTCTTTATGGTTACGTAGTGCATAGTATATTCAAGAGAGCATGTTCCACTTGTTAAACACTACATTGCATCATTTATTAGGACCACCTATGTTGTTGTTACACATGCTTAGTGTTAGAACAGTGTAACCTCATAAATGCATTACAAAGGCACCTGAAGCAAAAACATCTTCTTTACCAACACCACAAAACATGTTTAACAAATCAGTGTTTATTATCCTGTTGATGGAAAATATATGCCATTTTCTACTTCAATCGTAAACTATCACTAATGCTATCCTATTTCTGTTGTGCCAATTAATAAAGCTCTCAGTTGTGTAGGTCTCTCAGAAAATCTGACTCCCTTCTTATTAAATACCTTCAGTGGCAAGAAATCATAATAAAGGCAATGCTTCCTTTGACCAGCAAGGTTGAGTGCAGACTTGCTATGGTTTTAGTCAGCAATTACCTGCAGAATAAAATTTAATGAGTGCACAGGGGTCACTTTACTGAAGAGGGAAGGCAAGGCACATTCTTTAACTACATTCAGTCTCCTGCCTCAGAATCTGGTCAGGCTCTTGGAGCTAGTTAGTGCACCAAGAAATTAAATGGATGCACACTTTGTGGTGTGATGTGTTCCCCAGGTTTGGATCTGTTGCCAAAGATCATGGTCCAACACGGGCCATGGATTTTTCAATACTTTGTAAAATAATGCACCTGTTGTTAATACATTATATTTTTCAGCTCCTTTTAACAGAATCTGGCAGCTTTTCTTGGGGCATGATAATTAATGTTTCTCTGAACTGTGTTCTGGCTTCAGCTGTGATCTTGCCAGACATAGTGATAACAGTATCTGTCATATCTGTTCAGGTGACTTTGGTACAACTAATACCTCTCACGCTCCTGCAGAGTCTTCCGTTGTTCTTTGACTTTAATAGAGAATTGTGCTTACAACTTTTCCCTGCAGTGCTAAACAACACCAGTTTATTGACTGATTTATTGACTGATATTGACATTTATGTTAGGAATGTATGATTGTCTCTTAATATGAACTGGATTTTACCTGTGTATTATATGTAACTTTAAATCTGTATATATGTAAATTTTAGGCGTTTGGATCACATAATTTCTTCTACATGTCATAAACTGTAAAATATCTTCTGCTGACCTTAAATTAATTCGACTACCTGTATTTGATTAATCTGCTTTATGCTGAGCACAGCATATAAAGTGCTGTATTTCTCTTTGCAGACTTCCATGGCTTTATCAGTCTCATAGGGATGATATGCTTCTTATTTCATGGTGATATATACATTTAACTATCACTTTCTTTTGCCTGAGTCACTGTTGAAAGCAGTTGAGCAGACCCTACAAATAGCTTTTCCCAGACTAGTATGTGCTGTTAAAAATTTAATGTTGGGAGACTTTGTGTCTATGTCAGTAAAAAAATAATCAGTATTTCATTATACTCTGCTCAAATTAAAATTTCATCCTAGAAAACTTTGTCACTTTGTAATCCCTCAAAAATCAGTGCAGTTAGCTCTTTGAAGTGCTTTGGAGACAGAATGATGTCAAATGGTGTTCATTTAAATGTATAAAATCCAAATAAATTGCTGTCTTAGAGCCTGAATAATCTAACTTTGGATATCAAAACCCACAGGTGCTGTATTTCAGATTGAGAATGTCTTTGTTTCTGAGTCAAGCTATCTTTGAACGCTTTCTGATGCTAATGTTCATGTTTTATAGCTTTCTTTAAATCTCATGCCTCAATGGGTACCCATGAGCTAGCTGGCTTTTCAGTTATGTATAACCCAACATATACAGATCAGTTTAAGTTTTAAGTAACCTCCATATGTGAATGTTTTCAGTTCATTTTCTGCTTGCTTTCTTATGGTATTGAAAATGGGATTTTCCCCTGTTTGAATATGTTGATAAAAGTTTCTGGTTCTTCTTGGCATTACTATTCTTCTCCCTATTATTCTAGGCTTTGGAAGATGTCTGAGATTATGGTACATTTGGTCTATTCCATCTTATTACTCTGTACAGCATGCTAACAAAAATGTTACTGTTATTCATGGTTAATCATATTGCTGTCTGTGGCAGTTCATAACAGCTGTTTGTTTGCTCTTACTTTTTGTTCCAGCTTCTGGATTTAGGGAGTTACGTAGGAGTCTCAGTCTGGAATACTGTGAAGAATGTTAGAAGCAGAGAGGAGCATTAGAAGTAAAATACAACAATCACAAGCATTTATTTAGTTCAGGGCTTTTTAAAACCAGTCTTACGATTTTGGGAAATGGGATCCTGGTCTTTGAACACTTGGTATTGTCCACACTGACATATATATCTGTATTTTCTCTTCCAAAATGAATCAGACCATTTTCAAGATTATTTATAACAGATTTTCACCTCTGTATGTTTCTTAACTTGTGGATTATGGAATGCACCTTGCTTTAGACAGCTGTCCAGTTTCACCACATCCCGTATTCTGTATTTTCTCTTGAACAGCAGTATTGAAAAAACCAGCTGCTGTCATTAAGACTTATCTGTGTTTGCCAACTTGAAGCAGATTGTGTTGTGATCACTGTTCCTACAAAGAACCATGGGTCACTGCCTGCCCTGTCCTTTAAGTACATAGGAACCTTTGTCCTTTAACTGTGTGACATGCCTTTGAAAAGCAATTTGACTTTCTGGACTACTGAGTCATGGATAAGTGCCTAGTTACTTTAGACTGACAGAAAGCCTTTTATTCTGATTTTTTAATTGTTTTAATTTTCTTTTTCTTTTTTTTTTTTTTTTATTTTTTTTATTTATTTTTAATCCAGTGCAGATACCTTTCTCTTCCATGTATTTTTCAGCCTGTTCCAGGTCACCAAGAAGGTGGCTCTGTCTTGCACAGCTTCTGCAGATAATGTTGGCACAGGTTAAGATTAAATTGGCTTCCCACTATACTAGATGCTATAGTACGAAATGAACTCTGCCCCTGAACAAGACAAGAGTTATTATCCTCCTATACAGACGAGATAAGGAGGCACAAAGACTAAGCAACTTGCAAAGTAGTTGAGACAGGATGAATGCTAAAACTAGATATTCCGAATGCCAACATGGAGGCTCAGCCCAAAACATATCCTTGTTCTCCACCTGCTGTTTTTTGGCTCCAAATGGGAGAAAAGCAAGCATCGGTAGCTTTGTTGAAGCGGTAAGAACCCACTTTGTAGAGAGAGGCAACATTTTTGAGAACATAAATGTTATATTTAGAAAAGACCCAAACAAGTTCTTCAGGGCTTAAAATATTAGAAGGAAAGCAATTTGCTAGTAATATTTTGCACATAATACAGAGTTGGTGTCACAAGGTTTTTGTGGTCAGAAATAATGGGGTTTTGCATCCAGACTCACAAAAATGCCTGAACTTGCAGTGCCTTCATACTTCTGTCTTTGCCAAAAGGGAAAAATCTCTTCAGAAGGGCATCTGCTGTTCTTGCACGCCTCCTAGAGTGGATCAGGCAAACAGGTCTGTAGCTGAAGGGCAACAATTTCCCTCTCTGTTTCCCACCACTATTTTTAAATATCAGGAGAGGGAGAAAGTAGTAGAAGAATCCCAGGGCTCAGAGTGACTGATTTTTCCCTGTTCCTTCTGTGGGCCATGAACACGATTCCTACGTCTTCCTCCTGCCCTCCCCACCTACTTCATTCCTGCAGCATCAGGTCTGGGAGAAAGTGGCAGAACTTCCTGCTACTGTTTCCCCCAGTCTAGAGGGCCAAAAGATGTCCTGTTGTAGCTGCTTTTCCTTTTCCCTAAAAACCTGGGAAAAGAGGATAAAGATCCTTTGGTGGAGCAGGGATAGACCTGAGTGAATAAAATGTGGTGGCGCTGTGGACCAGGAACCACTAAATGCTGGAGAACAGGAGTAATAGATGGCAGACACAGGATGGAGGCAAAGGCAGGACTGACACAGGGATTGGAGTGGGTACAAGTTTGCTTTATAGATTGTCAGGCTGAAAGAAATGCATTGCAGGAAGGTGACCAAAGGGTGGACAACACGTACTGCCATATATACACACTGGGGGTTACTGAAAAACTGGAGAGCTTTGGGCCCATATCTTGCTTTTTGGGGATCTGACTTGTTAACTTTTGTGGTTTTGTGTCACTGGTGATGCTGGATCAGCCCACCTTCCAGGAGTTACAAGCTGTTTGGTGGAAGCCTTTGAAGAATCTTCCAGGACATATTCCCTTGTTACTTTGGAAGCTTACAGTTAGTGATAGGCTTGATGAGGCTTACACTTCAGTTACCAGCGTCTGAGCCTCCAAGCTTACCAGGAGCTTTTGTTTTTCTTTCAAATCAGCTTCAAGCAGCTGGACTGTTACCTGTTGACTTTAGTGTTTTACTTTTCTTCCTCCTGGATTTCAGCCTATCTTTTCTTTTTCATTTTGTGCTTTAGAATTGGTCTTTCCCTTTTCAACTGCAGACTGGCCTCCCTGGCTTGACACTTGACCTTCTTTCATTTCACCTTTGGCTTTCAACTTACTCTTTATTCCTCCCTTACATTGTTTGATGTGCTCTTTGTAGCTTTCTTTTGTGCTGTGGTCAGAACTGTAGATATTCCATGCCAGACTGAGAAATTCATCCCTAAAAATAGTCCCCTGCCAGATACACATAAAATGGACAGAAATGGAAACAGGGCTGTTGAGACAAGGTTCTGAGTATAACATTCTTTAATTAGCGGGATTTGTAAAAAGGCAGTGGTGATTCTCAGTTCTGGAAATATTGTGGCCTTTGATGAAACAAAGTCTTGTTTCTTCCAGGAAGGATGTATTTTATCCTGATTACAATGGAAATCATGATTTGTCATGTAAAGAGCTTGGAAATACACAAAGAGGCTGTATTAGAGCTGAGAGCTTAAGTATCCTCATGCTGTGCAGATGTGAAATTGGGGAATGTCAGTCCTTGTTGAATGTGGCTGCTTTCAAATGAGTGACAAAGATGTGGAAGGCTCCATGTTTTGTTCCCAGCCTCTCTGCTCCAAGGCCTTAAAATGTTTACAAGCCCCGGAGCTGCCTCAGGATGCAGCGAAGTTTAGCTAGTTATGCTTGTCACCAACCATTAAGGATTTTTTAATTAGCGGGATTTGTAAAAAGGCAGTGGTGATTCTCAGTTCTGGAAATATTGTGGCCTTTGATGAAACAAAGTCTTGTTTCTTCCAGGAAGGATGTATTTTATCCTGATTACAATGGAAATCATGATTTGTCATGTAAAGAGCTTGGAAATACACAAAGAGGCTGTATTAGAGCTGAGAGCTTAAGTATCCTCATGCTGTGCAGATGTGAAATTGGGGAATGTCAGTCCTTGTTGAATGTGGCTGCTTTCAAATGAGTGACAAAGATGTGGAAGGCTCCATGTTTTGTTCCCAGCCTCTCTGCTCCAAGGCCTTAAAATGTTTACAAGCCCCGGAGCTGCCTCAGGATGCAGCGAAGTTTAGCTAGTTATGCTTGTCACCAACCATTAAGGATTTGGAGACAGACAGGAGATGGGCTGGTGTTGTCATGGGCTTTTGTTGCCTTAGGCAGGCCTTGTTAGTGGATGTTTCTGCTGTGTGGTGCAGAGCAGAGCTGGTGGAGCTGGGGGCGGCATCGCCTGCTGCTGCAGCTCCTGCCTGATCCATTGTGCTGACACTGTTCTGGTCTTCCCATGGCTAAAGATGTGTCATATCCCCTGGTTCAGTGGCTAAATGTGTGTCCTTGTCCCCCAGTCCCTTTAGGCTTGGGAGGGAGCCGTTTGGAGACAGTAGGAAAAACAGGAGGAAGTGGAGGAGGGACAGGGTCGTGAAGGTGTCGTGGGGCAGGGGACAGCGGGCCCACCAGCATGCATTGGAAAGGAGCAGGTCAGAATAGCTGATCCTCTCTCCCCTTGTTTCTGAGGCAGGGATTGAGAGCAAGGCAGCATCATGGATTTATCATAGAATTATAGAATTTTAGAATCATTTAGGTTGGAAAAGACCTTTGAGATCATCAAGTCCAACCATTAACCCAGGACTGTCAAGTCCATCACTTAAATCATGTCGCTAAGCACCGCATCTACATGTTTTTTAAATATCTCCAGGGATGGTGACTCAGCCACTTCCCTGGACAGCCTGTTCCAATGCTTGACCACGCTTTCTGTGAAGTTTTTCCTAATATCCAATCTAAACCTCCCCTGGTGTAACTTGAGGCTGTTGTCCTGTCGCTGATTATCTGGGAGAAGAGACCTATCCCCATGTGCCTACAGCCTCCTTTCAGGTAGCTGTAGGGAGCAATAAGATCCCCCCTGAGTCTCCTTTAGACTAAAAAAAACCAGTTCCCTCAGCTGCTCCTCATAAGACTTGTTCTCTAGACCTTTCACCAGCTTTGTTGCCCTTCTGTGGTCATGCTCCGGCACCTTTATGTCCCTCTTGAAGTGAGGGCCCAAAACTGAACGCAGGATTTGAGGTGTGGCCTCACCAGTGCCAAGTATAGGGGGACAATCACTTCCCTTGTCCTGCTGGCCACACTGTTTTGGATACAAGCCAGGATGCTATTGGCCTTCTTGACCACCTGGGCACACTGCTGCCTCATGTTCAGTGGGCTGTCAACCAGCACACCCAGGTCCTTGTCCGCCAGGGATCTTTCCAGCCACTTTTCCCCAAGCCTGTAGTGTTGCATAGGGTTGTTGTGACCCAGGGGCAGACCCAGCGCAGAGCCTTGTTGAACTTCATACAATTGGTCTTGGCCCATTGATTCAGTCTGTCCAGATCCCTCTGCAGAGCCTTCCTGCCCTCAAGCAAATCAACACTTCCCACCAGCTTGGTGTTGTCTGCAAAGTTACTGAGGGTGCACTCAGTCCCCTCATTCAGATTGCTGATAAAGATATTAAACAGGACTGGCTCCAGTACTGAGCCCTGGGGAACACCACTTGTGACTGGCTGCCAGCTGGAGGTAACTCTATTTACTACCATTCCTTAGGCTTGGCCACCCAGCCAACTTTTAACCCAGCGTAGATTACACCCATCCAAGCCATGAGTAGCCAGTTTCTCCAGGAGAATGTTAGGGGAGATGGTGTCAGAGGCTTTACTAAGGTCCAGGTAGGTGACATCCACAGCCTTACCCTCATCCACTAGGTGGGTCATCTTGTCATTTAGCTGCAAGCAGCAGTGGGGCTGAATGCTTATTGCCACAATGCACACTTTTCAGTTTCCTAATTCGTTGGGGTTTTTTTTCAGAATTTCTCAGAGCCACACAGAATAGCGTATGAGGCTTCCCAGATCAAGGAGATGTCCTGTCCTGAGGCTGGCATGCTTCATGTGTCAGTGTGGTGCCAGACCTCTCTCCCTGCACTCTACTTTCGTCACTTTTCCCCCCTCCCTTTGTTTTCTTTCCTTCCTTTGCTCTCTTTAATAGCTGTATTTTGTCTTTCCTTGTCTTATTCTCTCTTTCCTTGACTGCTGTATCTGTTTTAGCCCTTGCTTCTCCAACCAGGCTCTGCAATTTCTGAGGCTGTTGGAGGGTGACAGTTCAACCTGACCTTTTGCCATTTGTTCTTGACTCCCAGCCGTTGAAGTCCCTCTAAATTACACATCTGGCTCTCTCCTCTCTCCTCCTCCTTTCTCTCTCTTTCCATCTAGCTGTCCTCAGCACAGTGTAAAAGACAGTTTTAGAAAAACCTGAAGATCCACTGGCATGTGATTGCCCCCCCCCCTCCCGGCTCTTTTGGGGTGCAGGGGAAGCCCAGGAGGCACTAGGTACCACAGCACACATACACTCACCACATAAGTCCCCCCAGGCCAGGCTGCCTTCTCCTCTAGGGCTACATCTCCTGTTCTGCCTCTGTCTTCTGAAGTCTGGGGAACAAATGCCACCAGGAGAGGAGGCCAGGCTGCCATTTCTAGCACGGGTGTGTGGTGCCACAAGGACTCTCCTCACTAGATGTCACTGTGAGGCTGGGTTTCGCCTGCCACAAGCACAGCAGCCAGGAGAGATGGGTGCTGAGCTTCAGGAAGGCCCTGCCAGAAGCAGCGGGAGGGTGTGGAAGAGATTTGCAGGACAAACGTTGAGTTGCTGTAGGTTTTACCCAGCCCTGGCAAGTTTTGGGCATAGAACCAGCAAGTTGCAGGAGGACTTTGAGGTGCAACTCTATACCACCACCTCTGAACACCCCAGCCTGTATCTGGTAGTCACCAGGGCCTTAATGTGAATTGGCCACCAGGACTTATGTCTGAGTAGTGCTTATCTCCTGCCAGTCATGATACCGGTTTGGCAGCAATTTCCTTGCTAATGCTCAGCCCCAGATCATTGGTCACTGTCCCCATCTTCCATCACCCAGCTGTAGCCCTCGCTGCAGCACGTCTCTGTATGATAAGCAGCTATGTTACTGCCTGGCAGGGCTACACCAGAGAGGACCCTTGAGGAGGCACTGTGGTAGCCCCCAAAGCTGAGGTGAGAGCTGTGGAGCTGTGGTGAGTGGTGTAGGGACTGGCCTTTTCTCTCAACAAGGAAGCCAAGTGACAAGCTAGCCATGTGTCCACTGTTGCTGAAGACGTGCGGCATGACTGCAGGTGGGAACCCACAGACCTGAGTGCCCTTGGGAAGTCTGGCTTGCACAAGACCTCCCTGTGCAGTGAGTGAGGAGACCTTCTGTCCCACAGTCATGAACATTCTCAACATGGTGGCAGAAGCTTTTACAATTTCTTTTTACTTGCTTCATTTTTTTTGGCTTTCCTTCTTTCACTTTTTCTTTCCTTTCTTCATGCCCTCTCTTTTTTGATACATGTCTTTAGACTTGTGTTGCCTATTTATCTCTCTCCTTGTCCTGCCTTTTTCCTTCTAGCCTTTGCTTCTCCAACCAGGGTCAGAAATTTATAGGGGGATGATAATTTAACCTGACCTTTTATCTCTTGAGCTTGACTCCCAGTACTTGAGTCCCTCTAAATTATAAGGCCAGCTCTTTTCTTCTTATCTTCCTCCCTTCCTCCACTGTTTTTTCCTAAAACTTTGATTGTGAACTGGACCTTGTGATCACATCTCTATCCTTTGAGGGGTCCCACTGTGCAGAACCTGCAAGCTGTATCCTAAGGGAGAGTAACTGGTGAACAAATGCCCCATGAACCACACCTGTGGCTTTCGTGGTTTAACCCAGGCCAACAACTAAGTACCACGCAGCTGCTCGCTCACTCCATTCCCCCATACCCAGTGGGATGAGGAGGAGAATCAGAAAAAAGTAAAACCCATGGTTTGAAATAAGAACAGTTTAATAATTGAAATAAAGTAAAATTAATAATAATAACAACAACAATAACAATATTAGTAATGAAGAGGAGAGAGTGAGAGAGGAATAAAACATAAGGAGAAAAACAAGTGATGCACAGTACAATTGCTCACCACTGGCTGACTGATGCCCAGCCAGTCCCCAAGCAGTGATTGGTGGCTCCTAGCCAGCTCCCCCGAGTCTATATACCAAGCATGATGTTCTGTGGTATGGAATATCCCTTTGGCTAGTTCGGGTCAGCTGTCGTGGCTCTGCTTCCTCCTGTCTTCTTGTGCTCCTGCTCACTGGCAGAACATGGGAAACTTGGAAAGTCCTTGACTTAAAGTAAGCACTGCATAGCAACAACTAAAACATCAGGGTGTTGTCAACATTATTCTCATACTAAATCTAAAACACAGCACTGTACCAGCTACTAAGAAGAAAATTAACTCTATCCCAGTTGAAACCAGGACAGTGGCACAGATGATCTTTAGGAGAACTACATGTTTTTGTTTTTAAGTTAATCAGCTGAAAGCCAGAAACAAGGGAACAAACTCTGGGAAAGTGTTTCTGTTTGGTTGTGCAAACAGCCTCCTTTCTCACTGGGTACACCAGGATTTACATTGGTGTGAGAGCACACCCCATATATGCGTTAGCATCCAGATGAGCTTCTACCTTGGTGTACTTACACGGAAACAGAGCCATGGGACATAGAGTGTGTGGGCTCCTCAGCATGCATCCGCGTTGATTTTGTACAGCCAGTTTCACTGCGTGGGGTTTGGGTGGCTCTAGGTAAAGGTGTGTGTTTGTGTGCGGTCTGGGTATGTGCATTTACACATGCATGTGCATCAGTGCTAAAGAGGATGTGAAAGATTGGATGCAAACTCCCAGGATGTGCAGCCTTTGGGGCTGGCCAAAGCGGTGGCAAGCCCACTGGGCTTGCCTTGCCTTGCCATGCTCTTCCAGCTGTGTGCCACACTGGAGGCTAAATCCACCTCCACTTGATCATGTGCCAAGGCACATTAACATTCACTCCATCACAGTGCAGCCCAATTAATATTTGATTATGGCAAATGAAGGAGGGCAGAGAGATTAAATGGGGTTGCCAGCTGGGGTGGTGGGAATGGTGAGGGGGCGCTATGCTCTTTTTTTTGTGCAGTCCAGAGGAGTAGGACTGAAAGACTTCCCTGGAGGAGGAATCAGGATTTCCCCTTTGCAAGCAGTAGCTCTGAATGGTCTGCCCTGGTGCCTGTTGGACGTGAAGCTGTGCTGAGACTGGGCAGCTCTAGGCATGGGATATAGAGCTTTTTACTACCGTGTGTCTGCTGGTCAGAGCTCTGGGCTGACCACTGGGTGTGATCGTGGAGGAGGAGCAGGAGGTTGCCTGAACCTTCTGGGGCCTAATTGTGGGAGATCTAATGAAGTGGGCATAGTTGGTTAGCCAGTGCTGATAGGAGGCAGCAGCACTTGAAGGAGACCCCGTGGAAATTCTCTGCAGGAATAAAAGTGCAGGTCCAGGCCACAGAGGTCCTGGCGAGCAACTTCTTGTTGTTCACTTGATGCATTGGCAGACAGCGAATCAGTGTTGGTGGTGCCCTGTCAGTGTTGCTCAGTAGGACTTGTGGCTTTGCTTCCTCATTCCAGGCAGGTGGGCTGAGGTAGATGGGCTGAGGTGGATCCTGTGCTGTTGCTGCCTTCTCAGAGCTACCTGCAGTTCTCTGAGGGCTTGGAGACCCAGCAGAGTTCAGCTGGGTGGAGGAAACTGATCTGTGCTGCAGCTACTTTAAGCTTCTCCCAGATGTGATTGCCCCTTCCCAAGCAGGCATCATGTCACTTCTCAATTGAAAAGCCAAATGAAATTTCCAGGCCGTTTGCAGCTTTTATGATTCACTTGTTTCCTTTTCTCCCCTTCTCTCCCTTTTTTTTTTTTTTTTTATTCTTTCTCTCTTCTATCTCTATTTGCTCCTGCCAGCTGCCTGCTTTGAATTTAGTTTGTATCAAGGTCAGGAGAAATTAATTTTCTGCTTTCCTCTTTGGTGCAGAATGGGTTCTCCCCCCTCCATTCCTCTTCCCTGCCTGCTGCTGAAGTAGAGAGATGTCTTGGAAACATTTCCTTTTTAAAATCTCCCTCTGCCCTCTCTTAAGTACTTGGCCTCTCTGCTGACAGTGTGGGACAGGTGCTAACACAGTACTCCTTTCCTGATCCAAGAGCTGGAGAATAAACTCTTGGGCATATTGCAGATAACTGAGTGAGAGCACATCTCACTACAAATCTAGCTACAAAACAAAAGGCAAATAAATATTAGGACAGTCAGAGAGGGACAGGGTTTTCTTTGTCTCTGGGAAATCATCCCTGCTGCTGAGCCCCTGGGGGCTGCCAGCATACAGAGCATCTCAGGGTTCGGTGTTGGGACAGCAGATATGGCCTGACCCTGCGTGGACCTGGGAGGGGAGGTGTGGCATGGCAGGATAGGGGTCAGGAGGTGATACGGTCAGTTTGCAGCAGACATCTGGTAAATCTATTGTTTTAATCTGGAAATTGTGTTTTTGTGCTGTGGATATAAAACTTCCCAGTATAGGCATAAAGGAACCAAAAGCAACTTCTCAGCTCCCACAGCCCAGTGATATATAGGCTCTGTGTGTGTGTGTGTGTGTGTGTGTGTGTGTGTATGTGCACTACTTGCTGGTAGAGCATATTTGTGAGATGTGGCGTTTATGTTACCTTTTAGTGAGGGAGAATCGTTTATCTCAGCATTCTAATTATGTTCCATTAAAATGCAAATTTGGGTTTATGCATTGAAATTGTCAGTACCATTACCATGGCAACTGGAGCTTGAGGGTGGGGAATTTGAATAGGTGGGACCTCGTATCTCTCTCTCAATCCCTCTCAAATACCTCCAGGTAATTGAAATCATAGTACCCTTTCACGGGAATTGTGGCACTTTCCCACTAGTGAATTTGGGGCATCACTGAAGTTCTCCATGGAGCTGTTCCAGCAGGGCAAGCCACCGTGTTTTTAAGTCACTGGGTAACTCCCAGCAAAGTGGAAGAGCTAGTGCACAGGTCTTTCAGAAGGAGGTGAATCCTTCCCATTTTACCCCCCATGTCATGTTTGTTTTGAGGTGTCTGGCTGGGAAGGAGGAAGAGAAGTCTAATGACTTAACAGACTTTGACCTAGAAGCCCTTAGATGCTGCCACAATTACTGGAAGACCTAAGGGCCATCTATACTTTTGAAACCAGTTAAACACCTCCAGTTAAACACTCAGTCAAGCTGTTTGTGTTGGTAATGTCCTGCAGCAGTGAGTTCCCCTGGTCAGTCATCCTTGGCACAGAGTGAGCAGAATTTTCCCCATACCACCTTCTTGGGGTCCTCTCCTTTCTCTGTTTGTTTTGCATGGTAAGATGGCATGACTCTGTCTTCCTCCTCCCTTTACCAAACACAGCTGGGACTCCTGGAGCTTGTCTCCCTCCTGTTTAAGAATCAAGTGAAGGAGTTTTAGGATGCCGGGTAGAAGAAAATGCTGAGAGAGACTGTGATATGGCTGAGTACCTTTTATGGGGGAAAAATGTGCCTCTCTGTTTTGGCTGTTGACTGAAAATTTTGATGGTAAATAAAGCATAGTGAGTTAATTCCCAAACTACACTGACAGCTGGGCAGGAAGACAGGACTGAGTCTGTTTTCTGGCTCCCCACCCCTGTTAAGAGGTTCACAAAATCATCTTGATCCTCATGCTGGTGTTGCCTTGGGTTTATTTTTTCCAGGAATATGATTTGCTGATAGTAAAATCTAGATGCAGTCTTACGAACTTGGTGATCCAAACTGCGGTTTCTGTTGAATATAATTGACTTGGATACCCTGGAGGCTGTTTACCATCCATTTAACAGTGAAATAAAGAAAAGAGAAAACATTCAGAGCAGGCTTTAATGCAGCCTAGGGAGGTTCCAAGCAAGAAGATACAGAGTCAAGGATTGCCTCCCCCAGTACAAGAGTGGCAAAGTGGAGTGAATTTAGTGGTGGTCCATGAAGATGACCAGGGAGATGGAGCACATAACATGTGAGGAGATGCTGAGGACACTGCTTTTGTTTAGCCCAGAGGAAAACAATTTGAGGGGGATCTGATTGGTAAGATAATGGGGGGAGCGTGTAGAGAAAATGGAGCTGGACTTTTCCCAGAGGTGTGCACCAAGGACAACAGACAGCAGAGACAAGTTGCAGCAAGGGAAATTCCAACTCCATATAAAGAAAAAACATCATAATGAGGGTGATTCAGATGTGAGTTGGTGGCCTAGAGGTATTATAGAGTCTGCATCCTTTGAGATACTTAAATCTCGAGCAGATGAGGTGCTGAGCAGCCTGCTCTGGCTTTGAAGTTATCCCTGCTTTGAACAGGATTTTGGACCAGAGGCCTCCAGAGATACCTTTCAACACCAGTTATTCTATGGGCTCCCACTGGGGGCAGGTTCTGTGATGTACAGTAAAATGGGGAGACCAAACTGTTTTGTCCACTAGGATGAATCACAGCACAAGTGATCTGTGGTCTTCCTTTGCTGGAAAATGCAGGACCTTACTGTGGACCATCAGCTTCTGCTTTTTGGGAGTTGCATCTCTGCAGTGAGCACAAAAGTGATGGGAACAGGAGCTGGGCAGAGATCTAGATCCCATGAAGACAAGGAATGTGTCGCTTGCTGCTTCCACATTAGGCAAGCCACTAACTTGAGGAGATTGGGTTCCCCAAGAGTGACATCTGACTGAGAATGAGGGATAGGACTAAAACAGGCTTTATCAAGGAGCAGATTAAAAATATATGGTAGATTATGTCCTTTCCTTCCAAATGGAGAGGATGATGGGGGAAAAAAAAAGGTGATACTTGCCTTTCTGCATCTGATGTAACAAGGAAAGGCATGGAAGGGGCTGGTACCTGAACTGGTTTTCATGGGAAAGAAGCCATTTCACCATGTTCAATATTATCATCATTAAGCTGATCAGCTTCACCAGCACGGAAGATGCCGAGAATGAGAGAGCAAATATTGTAAAGGAAGTAGAGGAACACACGTTCAAAATAGCTGTGTTCTGGAGAAAACTTGCCAATCAGTACTTACAGAGGGAGAGACAGAAGGTGAGACAGAGACCAGAAGAGAAAGTGGAGAAGAGAAAATGACAGTGTGGAGGAGAGTGGGAGAAAAAAAAATGTCTATAATTTCCATAAATCTCTCTGTCCTGCTCCCTTGCTGTTCCCTCGCACAAGCAAGTGCCCTCCCTTCGCTCAGCCTCGCTGTGAGACTTGAATTCCCCCTGCACCATCCTGGTGGCAGTTTCCTCTGGGGATGAGCTGAGGGGCTTCAGCCCAGAATCTCTGCCCCGCATCCCTGCCTGCTGTTCTGGGCTCCCACCATCCCCACCACCTTCCTAGCAAGCCCTCTGCTTAGGGACAGAGAGCTTGTGCCACATCTCTTTCTGTGTGGCACACCAGAGTGCTTTCCCCTCTTACTGGGCTGAGGGTTTACCGACTGTGAAGATTCAACCCTGTGTCTGCTCATATGAAGGGGCTTTCCAAGCTAAGGAGTAAAGACCTGCTCTGCCTCCACCAGCAAAAGGTTGCTTCTGTCTCATTGATTTGGGGGAAGAGCAGACAGACTAGCTGACCCCATGTAGTCCCTTGTAACCACATATTTCTGTAGTGATTTGTGTGACTCTGCAAAAACAGCCAGTGAGCCTTGTCCTTGCCCTACAGGTTGGCATTGCAAAATCTGATATAGGAGCTCGCCTTTCCCCAGCAAGGTCCTCTATAGTGGCAACCACAGCAGAGATGCTGAGACCTCTAGCAGAGGTGACAGAGCCAGGTGATGCTTTCCTCCAGCATGGCATGCACTTCATTCCTTCAACTGCAAACCCAGGCTGTCTGTGCACCTGCACCCATTCAGACTGGTGGAGATGGCAACACATGCAGCCTCCCACAGCCGTTCCCTCATCTTCCCTTCCCCCAGCCTGCCAGAAACAGATCCCCACGAACTGCTTTCCTCTCACACCCTTGGCTGTTCTAACATATCCTTGGGGAAGGTGTAAGACCGGCTGTGGTGATGAGATTGTGATCTTTTTCTTCCCTTTTTTTATTTTTTTATTTAATTTGACAGTGGAGTTTCCCTTGCCATTTTCAGCATATCTAAAAAAAAAATCCCTTCATCGAATATTCAGCATCTTCCTGGAGCATGGCAGTAGCCAGCGGGGGCCGTGAGTACATGCTTGCGGAGGGGATGACTCACGAGCCCTGTCTTGTTCTTGGCCCCCCAGGACTCTGCTTCTCTCCCTTTGTCTCTGCTGGCAGCTTGTGCTGATGGGCCTGTGGCTGCCAGCGCTGCCAGGGCTCTGGTTGTAGCAGCCCTAGAGGCAGAGGGGAAGGGGGCAGGATACAGGTGCCCTGCTCCATGCAGGTTGCAGGGACAGGATGAGAAGGGAGGTTTTCACTGGAGTATGAGTATAATCGAAGGGAGGTGCCTAGAGGCTTTACACATAGTGCTGGGGCTGGGCTGGGCCAGAAATCTGGTTGGGAAGTCTGGTGATTTGAGAGCCCCTGATTGGAAACTTCCTGTATGGATCCCCCTCAGCTGCCCCAGGCATCCCTCGCCTCTCCCCCCCACTCGATCTCCTCACATAGGTCTTTGTTCAAGCTCTTTCCTGCTGGAACCTGAGCCAATGCTGGTTCATTTTCACACACTCTCCCTTGTCGCTGGGTCATTGACTAAATTAAATTTCAATTACTTTTTTCTTATTAAAATCTAGTGAAAGCAGCTCTTCATTGGCAGCTGCTGGGCCTGCTGCAGCAGAGAAGGGTGTGCAGGTGATTTTGTGAGGAGGAGGAGGCAGGGGAAGGTGGTGAGTCACAGGTGGTACCTTTGCATGAACACAGGAGGGCACAAGAGCAGGTTCCGGGCTGGATGTCTCACTGGGAGATGTGGGGTGACCTGCTCTGGTCCTTCTCAAGAAGGGAGACTAAAAGTACCAACTAGTGACCCCTTAATTTTTGAAGTCGCCCACCAGTTGTCAGTCCTGGGGAGGCGGGCCATGCTGAAGGGTGAAAGTGGTCTTCTTCAAGAGATCCACTGTGGTTCCCTTGTGGTCAAACATGATTTTGATACCCTTGTTCTGATGGGCTGTTGAGGGTGTAGCTTGCTTGTTAGGAGACTTGGCACAGCCTGACCTTACATTTGTGGCCCCACAGTGAGCTGGCAAGCTGAGAAAAGACAGTGAATGTCTTTACTTGTGTGTCTGCTGGGACTTGGGGGAGAAGTGTGTCTGTCTGAAGGCGCACACACCATTTGGCTGCTTCCCTGCCCCTCAGATGCACAGAACAGGAGCTGTGCAGGCAGTAAATCTGTCCTGTGTCCTCTGGGAACACCAGGAGTCTGGGCAAGAGCATTGCCTCGGGTGTCTGGTTTCCACCGTTGTTCAATTTTTATTTCCCTCTATGCTCCTCACTGCACATCTCTGGGAAATGCCACCTGTGACCTCAGCCATCATACCTGTGTCAGCTGTGTAGGCCAGGAGCACCTGGGGCCCCTTTCTGCCAGTGACATCTCCTGGGTGCATGCTGACAGGTAGTCAGGACTCATTGTCTCTTGAAGAAACCAGGAAAATAAGCTTGTGTTTGAATCCCAGGTGCAGAGAGGGTCTACCTGTCACAGCCAATTCAGCTGCTGCTCTGCCTGGCAGTGTTATTTTCTATTCTGTGGACTCCTATTCACCTTGCTTTCTTTTCCTTTTGCTTGCTTTCCCCTTTGCTGTTCTCTTTCTCTCTCCCCCTCCTCTCTAAGCTGCCTCCCAGCAGAGATTGGCTATTAAAGCCAACTGTGCCAAGGCTGCAAGATGTGCACAGGCATTAGGAACAAATGACATTGTTTGAGCACTTGCCTCTGTTGCAGCAGTAGGGCTGCACGAATCTCCATGAGCAGCATCCTGCCAGAGAGCGCGTGTGTGCCAGGAGAGTGTGAGAACAAGGCATATACAAGAAATGTGATTACCCTTAACTCTTTCATGAGCTGTCCCTTGCATACTGCAAGCCAAGATGTGAGTCTGTACTGCTTGAGCTGTCAACATACGGCCACGTGAGTTTCTTATATAGTTCACAGGGTCAACAGCCATGCTGTGTCAGTATAAGCTATATACAGACTGGTGGGTATGGAGGAGATGCTTGGCTTCCACACACAGTTGTACGAGTGCCAGGGTAAGGCCATCTGCAGCATAAACACTGTGTGAGCAGCTCTGGGTTCCCCTCCTCAATGGCCAAAACATATAAATGCAAGATGTACTTGTGGTATCTTCTGGCATTATGGGAGCAGTGGTTGGAAGAGTTGGGAGCAGTTGTGTAGAGGAAGTGCTACAGGTATGGGTCTTGTCTGTCACAGTGATGAGGGTATGGAGGAGGGGAGGTTTAGAAACACTGGAGTTTGGACGGCTTAGAGCAGCCCCTTTGGAGGGGGAGAAGGATGAGAGTGAGGTTTTACTTTCACAATGGCACTTTCTCATGTATCTGGACTGTGAAGGGTGTGTGGTGGCATCCTTCTGTGCAGTAGTGACGGTGGGGGCAGTGTGTGAGAGGGGTGAAAGTCTGGGTGCTGGGCAAACATGGGCATAATCCTGGAGGAGGAGGATTGAGGAGAGAAGCAGGTTATTAGAGGAGCAGACTCAAATGGATTTTATGAGTTCATTTTTATCTGAAGGAAATTAAATGTCATTCCCAGATAGGCACCAGTGACTTGGTCATGGCTGTGTCTAGAAACTGGCTTGAAGGGGCCATGGCTGGGTTGGTTTCTCATCACAGTGGTGCAGGGTGCGTGATACTGGGAGAGCTGAGAGGAGTGACATGGCTAATGCTCAGCAACTCATGCTGGTAGCAGTCAGGGCACCCATGGGCCTTTGCAGAGGGCAGGATTGGCTGCGGGGTGATCATTCTTCATGCATTGAAGGATCAGTGCCTGCTTGGAGACTGTCTCACTTTATGATTGTTTCCTTTACAGACTGGTTCCCCCTCACTGTGACTTGTTTGACTTCCAGATACTTGCCCAGGAGTGGGTTAAACTTCCTCATTAATAACCAGACAGATAAAAATCACTGGAAAAGGTAAATGAAATGCTGCTCTGACACATCTGATGCAGTGGGGGAAGCAAATCCTCCAGACTGGAAAGCCATTGTCTCCCAGGGGTTTTCAGATATCACATCCTCGATGGAAGTGAATAGGACATGCCCAGCTCCACGAGAGCATCTGGTAATGTAGCATGGAGGGAAGGTATAGGGACAGATTGGGGCCAACGCAGCATTCTGATTTTATTTTGTTAGAGAGCTTCATGACGGGCGCTGTTTTAATCTCTGGGCTGAAGAATGAAGTGCAAGGGACAGAGACAAGACTCACCAGCTGCACGGCTTCTAGGGAAGAGACTGTGTGAGTGATAAACAGTGCAAGAGAGGAGTGAATCAGCCCTCTAGGAAGGGGTGGTGGACCCAGGCTTTGGAGAAATCACCAGTGCCCAGTGTCTGGACACTCAGACTCTTCCTTAGCGTGGGCAGCACCTCCAGAGACATATTTCCCTGTGACATAGCCGACAGTATTAAAAACAATTTGAAAATGGTTAGGGAAGTATTTCAGATACCTTTTGCTGTTGTCAAGGCAGCTTTGTAGCAGGCAGCAGAGGCTGGCTGGCTGGCTGCTGCTGGGCAGAACATCCCAGCAGGAGACCATGCAGAAAGGAGCAGTGGGCCAGGGTTTAGAGCAGGGGCTCCTGCTATGAGCTCCTGAATCTTCATCCTAATGCTGACCTTTGCCAGTGGCAACTGGGCAGTCTGCAGCAGATCCCTCTCTTTTTTTGTGCGCCTCTACTCTGAACCTGTTTGGAAATGAAAAGAAAAAGATGTTGAGGGAGGGACAGTGTGGGAAAACTGCCTTGGAAAAATAACTCTGCTTTAATATGGGAAAAACTGTATCTTATTTTGTTGGAACAGATGCAGTTTAGAAGGAGGAACATTAAGGAACACTTTGGGGAAATCTTTAATCTGATAGAGGCATCCAAGAGAAATAGTGTAGGAGAAAAAGACCTGAGGGAGATGAAGATATGGAGATGCATTAGCAGATAAATAGCATGTAGCAGGCTCTGGGCACTTCCCCATAACTATGTGCTGAGAGGACCAGCTGAATGTTCCTTTCAGCAACTCCAGCTCTCCAGCAGAAGAGAGAGGGATGCGCGTCTCTCCCTGTCCGCAGCTCAGCAGAGGCCTTCCCTTGACCTGGCATCTAATTCTAATATCCAGAGCTTGTTCCTTTAAGCATTTACACCTCCAATCAGGCTGCCAGTCCCACTGCCATGTGGAGCCATAAACAGGGATAAACAGTAATTAGTATGGTAAATAGCTTGGCCTTGTGTTTTCTGGTTACAGTATCATGGTAATTATTTCCGGCTCCCTGCCTGTGTACTCCTGCTGCCTGATTTTGTGCTCTGTATGCCCTTGCCAGCCTGATTATCACTGTACGCATTAAAATTGGCAGTTGCTCTCTCCTGTCTCCCATCCACTCCTTGGGGGGGGAACTGGCCTAGGCCCGTTACACCAAGGTAATCGGGGGTGATTGAGGGGTGACGGGTAGCATCAGACAGTTCTCTGCCTTCTGGGGTCTGTACCTTAATGGGCAGGACGTGGATCCGTGATGAGATAACATAGGATAGCATTTTCAGGGAACCTGATGCTGGTCACCAGGCCTCTGTAAGATACGGCAAGAGAGATGGCCAGATGAATCAGCTGGGCAGCTCCTACCCATGTGTCCCACTACTGAGGCTTTTTTCTCTCTCACTTTTGGCTGCCTTGCTGCAGTAAACAGCTTTGTCTCTGGCAGAGGGTCTAATTTCAGTCTGGATTTTGGCCCATTTGTGGTGGTCCAAGGTCCTGCTCACTGGAAAGAGACAGATCAAACATGCCCCATCTTGGTCTCTTGGCCAGCATCCCAAGCTCAGCTTTTCTTAAATATGTTGTGGTTGCTTTGGCATGGGCTGCAGCCAGTTGAGCACTGATGGGTTCAGGCACCTGAGACCTTCCCACCAGCTGTGGAACCTGCTCCAGCTTGGTGAGCCAGGGCTCTCCTTCCTTTCTAAATTCCCCCCAGTTAAAAGAATCTCTGTTTTACAACATGTTGTGCTTTTGTCTTGTCTCAGCTCTTCCTCAGAGCTCCTGACTCACTTTTTCCTTCTGAATGTCCCTCCTCAGCCACCCTCTTGCAGATTACAGCAGGTAAGTGTGTGTCTCTGGCTTCATTTGCATCCAGCCCTTTCTGATGTGTATGCATGCAGGTTGGAGGCACTTGAGGCAGCTTCTGGAGCTGAGGTAATTGCTCATTCACTGTCTCTCTCCCAGTGGCCAGGATATCAGTCTGAGCAATTTGTTAGAACCCCCTCTCAGGTCCTGTTTTATTCATGCTTTCACCTACAAAGTGTTACCAAAATGGTTGCATTCTCCCAGTTATATCTGAACTCTCCCCTCTTCCCCCCATGGAGCTACACTGCCTTATAACCCCTGTGTGCCTGGTGGGTTGGATTTTGCAGCACTGTAGGGTTCATTGGCTGCTCCTGATGTGCCTTAGCTGACCCAGTTTTTTATTTTTCTGGAGATATATGAGTGTTATTATTCACAAAGTGTTGCAAACACATGCTGGGCTCTGTGAGACTCTCAGGAAGACAAAATAAATGGGCATTGCTGGGGAAGGAATGGCCAGGGGAGAGACAGCTGCTGTTTCTCCCCGAAAAGCACCACAATAGCAACACTTGATTGTAGTAGTGGCCACAGGCATTTGGGATTAGACAGCCACAGAAGACAAGCCTGGCAGGGTCTTCAGGATGTCACTGGCTTTATATCCATCTCAGGACAATCAGTGCATGTATCATTCCCAAGAGGTTTTGGCTGGCCTGGTTTTGAAAGCCTGAAGTGCAGGACATTGCTCTGCATCCTCAAGCAGCCTGTGCATTGTATGCCTTACTGTCCTTATCACCAAATGTTGTGTACTGCAATGTAAACATGTTGTTGCTTCTTCAGTCCAGTGGACATTAAGAACTGAGAACTCTTCTCCTTTTGTAGCAAACTTGTATGTATCTGAAGACTGTTATTGTGCCCCTGTTTATAGTCTGAACAGCTTCATTTTGCTCAGTACCTTCCTGGTAGGTCATGTTTTCTGTATTTCTGATCATGGTGGCATGATTCTCATAAATGTTTGGAGGAGTGATGTTCTTTCCTCCCCCATCACTCTCAGACGGATGGAAGAAAACCTCTCCATCACCCGTGGAACCAGAAGTCCTTACAGAGATGCATGCTATCCTTCACTTCTCAAATACGATTTTGACTACATGTCATTTTTCTAGACAGCTGAAGTCATTCATCAGATTTTCCTCACAAGACTTGGATTGGAGTGCATTGCTGTTTGCTAAGGCAATTAATTTTAGCTGAATCTTGGCTTAGATGTGAGCCAAAAAGGTGTCTAAAGGAAAACTGATTTTGTGTGTGTATGTGTGTCTCATTTAGAAACTCTGTAGTGTTGATCTAAGGGGTGGAGAACCTTTCAATTCATTCTACGCAGCACCTGCGCTGCTTGGAAAACCACCTCAGCAGTGGAAACCAGCTCTACCGCTTGGGGAGTTTTGCAGTTGGCGAGCAGATGAGCTTTCCCTGGGCAGCTGCCTTTGAAACAAGCCTTCAGGACCCCTCAATAAACACACCTGGGGGGCTGTGATTTTGTTTCCTCCATCCCAGGGAGAAAAGCAGCACATGAGAATGATTTTCCAAGATTCTGCCAGTCTCACCCTTCACCAGTTTTTATCCCCTACAGCTTGAAGAGTGGGAAGTCTGTCTGTCATACAGGCTAGCAGAAGCTCATTCTCCTCTGATTTCTCATTTGCTTCTGACACCTGTGACCTCATCTTCACCTTTAACCTTTGGATCCTCCTTCTGCCCACTTACAGAATCATTGAATGGTTCCGGTTGGAAGGGCCCTTAAAGATGATCCAGTTCCAACCCCTGTGCCAGGACTCTGCCCTGGCTGGAGTCTTGTCCTCAGCCTTGGTCTCCTCTCCTCCTGGCTGCTGTAGCTCCTGTTTACCATCTCTGCTTTAAAAATGTTTCCTTCCCTGCGTGGTTTCCCTTCTGCTGCTTTGCTTCCTTGTGTTCTCACTGCAGTGGTTGTGAGAGCCCTTGTCGGCACCTGTGTTTTGGGAGCTGCCTGCCGGCACCTCTTCACCTCCCCCACTCCCACACAGCACAGCTGAAATGGCAGTTGTCCTCTCTCCCCTCCCTGCCATGCCTTTCCTCCCTTGTTTCCCTCTCTGCCAAAAGTTCAACTCGTATGCAAGTGACACGTGCAGAAACACTAAAGTGTGTGTTTAAGACATGTGATAAGCACTTGGCCTCTACAGGCTGCTCTTCGGCCTTGGGCTCCAACACACTTCAGCAAAGAGATGGAGATACTTTCTCTGCATGGAGTGGGTAGGTGACTCACACGGGGCTGCCCAGCCTGCCTGCATCTGAGCTGGGAGGGAAATACAGGCAGCCTAATCCCTGCCTGATGCTCCTTCTCGAGTAGACAGTCCTGCCTGGCTCTGGATTTGTTTGCCTGAGAGACATCCTGCCATTGGTGATGTACGTTCTTGTGAAGATGCGAGTGCGTGGGCACAGGCTGCCCTTGTTTTGGGTGTTAGCGCTTGTGCACATGTGTAGGCAGATGTTCAAGCACTGGAGGCATTTGTAGGCACAGACAGGCCTCCTGGCCTGGGTGGCTTTACAGTAGCTGGGCTTTCTGCCTGGCTACTTTTCAGACTCTCATGGTGGCCGGGGTGGGGGGGATACGGAGGGTCACCAGGGGCTGGTCCAAGCAGGGAGGCTGGGAGGGAGCAGGAGATGGAGGCTGCGCCTGTTGTGCTGCAGCAGCTTGCCAGCTAATGATGGCTCTATCCCAGCTTAGTGCTGGCTCCTGACAGCTCTGCATCGGGCTCAGAGAGCCCCAGTTTGCTTGGCAGCCAGCTGCTTAGTAGCCACATGTCTTAGACAAGCTGTATTCTCTCAGGAGTTTTGTGCAGCAGCCTTTGTGCCAGGGAGGATGGCATCACACTGGCCTGGTTTGCAGATGTGAGGGAGCACTTCTGAAATAGTTGTGGCCAGCCTGGGGAAGTCGCCTGAGCCCTGCTCCCCAGTTATGTCAAGGCAGCTCTTCTTTGAAGTGGTAGCTCTGGAGTACTGATGGTGATGAGAAGCCATGTGTGTTTTCTGCCCTCACAGAGGCAGAATATTTAGTGGGTCTCTTCTTGGTGTATTGTTGTGGGGAGCTGTTTCACATGGGTCTTTTCCTCCTCTTCATCTCCTAGTTGTAAATTCTGGAGTCCTTTCCTCCCCGTCCAACCCAGTAGCACCTGCCTGCTCTGCGCATTGCTGGGTCTAGCCCCACGTGTCCTGGTGGGCTGCATGCAGAGAAGGCAAAGGAGAAGGCTTTTCTCCTCAAAGCCTGTACGAGGCGGGTAGGATGGGGTGATGCAGGGCCTACTTGTGCTGCAGGCTGGAGATAACTCCTTCTGTCCTTGCCCTGGCCTCCTGAGCAGCCCTTGGGGATGCATAAGGCACACTGCAGCACTGTGCAGATGCTGTCTGGGCACCAGCCATGGCATAACTGTATCAGCAGGACAAACAAACTGGTTTGGCTGGGCGAGGTGGCTCCCTGCATCCCTCCAGCTGTACCATGCTGTGCTGAGTGCTCAGACAGACCACTGTCCTTGTTCCATAATCAGAAAATAGAGAACTCTTCTCCTGCAGGCTTGATGTGCTCCAAGCACGCCCTTTCCACCCTCCAGCAGGTGGGCTGGCAGGGGAGTGGGTGCACCCACACTGATGGCCAGGTCAATGGCGTGAAGCCATGGGAAGAGGCAGGTGCCTTGTATCAAATTCTCAGCCTGACGCAAAGTGATGGAGCAGAAAGAGTGAGCGACAGGGAGGGTGGGAGGCAGGATGGGAGCGATGGAGGAGCTGGAGGAGGGGAGTGGGAGACTGGTCTGTAGCCTGGGAGCAGAACAGCAAATTGGCTTATTATTAACCATAACCCCTGTCCCTTCCTAACCTTGCATCTGGTAAACTGTTCTCGGATTCTTTTTTTGGTGTGTTTCTTTTTTCTTTAATTCTCCCTCAGGTGCTGCTGTAGCTCAAATTTAGTCTCCAATATTTCTGTCTTTCTGTCTCTTCTATTTTCTTTCTTATTTGGAAAATAGATCCAAGAGGACTGTGGGACTTGAGAAGAGTTAGAAGCACAGGGGATGCCACATTGGATCAGTTGATCTAATCCATGATCTTCCTTTCTGTCTGTACTCAGCCTCTGTGGAAAATTAAACAGCCCACCCCAGTGGAAAATATAGCTGTGCGATGGGAGGTTTGGTGAGAAACACTTTCTTCACCCTCCCCATGGCAGTGAACACATTGACGTGTCAGATTTGGTTTCTATTTGATGAGATTTCATATCTGGGGGATCTCACAGCTGGGCGTTGGTACAGGATGACCCACTGTGTGGATGTTGAGCTGGGGCTGGGCGGACTGATTCTCACCCATTCTGCAGGGTGATCTTGGGTGGATCATCTTTCTCTGGGCCTCAGTTTCCTCGGCTCTAAGATGAGAACTAATTAGATCTTTTCCCCCCTGTCAAGTGCTTATATAACATCTCTACAGCTAAAAACTGCTGGAGGAGATGCCTTGTACTTGTACTTGAACAACAGAAGAGAAAATACATCAGCTGCCTCTAGACCTAGAAAATTCCTCACTGGTACCACCAAGTACATGGAATGGTATATTCCCCCTGTTGAAGGGGAAATCAGTGGGTGCTTGGTATAGAGCTGAAAAGGGAGCATGCTGGGGAGATAATCACTCCAATGGAGAAGGTTCGCCTCAGCTTATAGCCTGGGGATTGATCTTGTTTCATCTTGCTCTGGAACCCAGAATAAGGACCACTGGGTGAAATAAATTTTCAGTTATGTCAGAGGGCAGGTGAATGTCAAACCTTTTATGTTGTGCCAGTTTATGCTTTTAATTCAGGAAAAGGCATCATCTCAGATGCCTCTCCGCTGCAGCAGTGAGTCCTACAATAAAAAACATGTTCTCCTTTTCATTCCTATATTGTTTTGTGCCTTTAGTCAGAAGATTTTTCTGCCAGAGGGCACAGTATGATGGGATAGGGTTGGATCCATCAGCATTTTAGGCATCCTCTATCATTTGGGCTGGGTTATCTACTGCCATCCCTGGCCTTGTGCTGCTCTCAGCAAAAGCAGTGTCTGAGTCAAAGTTGTGTCTTTTCTGAGCTGTAGGAAATGTGAATGGGTCTCACATTTTTGAGATCTTACTGCATATGGGCTCCCATCTCAGTCCTTTTCCACTTCCGCCCTCGCTCCCTGGAAGGCAGCTGCTCTTGGACCCAGGACTTCTTGGCCCAGGCCATGTTGTGCAAACCCATCACGAGGTGGCACCACAAGATTGCCTTTGTTGTGATTTTGTTTCTGTAAACCTCTCTCTGTTTTCCTTACTAGCCCCAGCTGCCCTCTTGCTTTTCAGCCCATTGCTGCTCTCTGCCACTCAGCTGACAGCAGATACTTGTCTGGTTTTCCTCAGAGGCTCCCCTAGGTCTAAACCCAGGCAAGACCATGGGTCAGGGCCAGTTGGGATAAAGCAGCTGTGCAGAACGTGGCACAGAGCCTCAAAAGTTAAGGCCAAAGTGATGGATGGGTGATGAGAAGGACTACCTGTTATTTGAGATGCAGATTTGCTCTCTCTTGTTTTTCTAAGTGGCAGCGAACATGCCTGAGAGGAGACCCCAGTCCAGCCTGGGGTGCTCTTTAGCCCTTGCTGCTGACGTTTCTGCTCCCTGGAGTAGCCGCTGATCGGAGGGTGCGTCTTGCCTGCTCTGCCTCTGCTCCGGCTCCCTTCTGGCTGTGTGAGGGCAGGCAGGGGCTGCCCGACAGGCAGGGAGCACAACTGTGCTGAGAGGGTAATGGATCTCCTGGGGGCTGTTGACCTCAGCCTAGACAGGGCCTGTCTTTCTGCTACAGGCATTTTGCAAACACCTACACACTTGACGTTAGCTCACTCGTGCTCTCTCTTGCATAGAGGATGATCAGGCTGCTGTACACAGGGTTTCTGTGCTGTCTTTTGGATGATCAGTGCAGTGAAGCAGGTCAGGATGGTTTCACTTTGATGTTTGCCCATTAGCTGGGAAACCAGCTCTCTGATACTTTGAGTGGAGATGAGGTTTTCAGCAAGATGACAAATAGGTACTTGTATGAGACAGTCCCTTAGAGGCATGCATACCTGATTGTGGGTCCAAACCCAAGGAATTCCTTGAGGAAGTTCAGATCCAAGTTTCACCGTTGGATCCCTCAGACCTACATCTAGAGAAGATTCATCCAGGGCTTCTGAAGACAGTGCTCCTCTTCCCAGCAGCTACTTAGCAAACTGTAATGGTGATCTTCCTTTCTAGACTGAGCTGTTGGGTTAAATTGAATTGGAGACCTCTCCCTCAAGTGCACACCCTCTCATTACGCTTTTCCTCTCCACTGTGTTTTTCATAATAAATCACCTTTTCATAAATGGCCTTTGTCTCCCATCTAGAAACCTGCCTGCCACCATAGCTCAAAGCTGCCCTCTGAGGGCAGAGATTCTTTTTTCTCTTGCACTCTTTTCTGTTTCTCTCCTCTGCTGGAGAGATTAATTTATATTTTGCCTCTCACCTCTTTCTGAGCTCTTCTCTTTTACCATCCCCTTCTCCACTTGTCTTGACCTGTTCCAGAAGAGGAGGGATGAGGTGAGGGAGTATCATGGCTTGCAGATGTTACAGATCCATGGCGGCATTTGATGCAACCATAAACAGTCCTTGTGTACTCAACCATCTATTTCAGCTCTGCTGCACTACTCTGGCCCTGTAAAAGAGAAGCCTAGGCAGGTTTGTACATGTGGATGTTGCTTTCCTGCAGCATCGTGTGCTGCTGCACTCCCTGTCTCGGCTCTTCTCTAATGTTAAATCTCTCGAGGGGCTTCTTTGCCAATGTATAAGATTTATTAGGTTGTAGAGAGGGATGGCAGCACCGAGCAGAGAGGAGGAGGGGATGTGTGGGACTGCCTTCTTTGGGACCTCGGATCCAGTGTGCAGATGATCAATAGCTTGCAGCCCACAACTGGAACGTGACAGTTGTAGAAGGGGGCAGTGACTGTGGCACCATCACGCCATAAATGTGCAAGATACAGGTGCAGGTGTGGGGGAGGGTGCGGTGGGGTGCCAGCCATGTGAGTCCCCTGCTCTGGCAGATCACAGATGAAACATATTGTGAAGGCCTCACCTAGATGCCTTTTGCCAATGACAGAGTCCTTGTTCTGGTGACAGAAGTGGAGAATAGCTGGCAGTGGCTGTCAGACCTTCCTCAGGGAGACGACCCTGATGGCCAAGTGTCACAGCTGGGGCTTGAGGTGTGTTGGTAGAGTGGCATCATGCCCTGGGGTGTAGGGTTGGAGAAGGCAAGGATGCATGCTGGGACCCGTGGGTGGGCGCTGGAGCAGAGCTCTGCACTGGAGCAACAGGACAGTAGACCCCTGGGAGGAAGTCAGTATCCATCCTGAGAGCCCTGTGATGACCAGCATCAGGAGGTGGCACAGGATCTGAGTGTGGGCACGGCAGCTGGGAGCGCCAGGTCAGGTCTGAAATGCATTGGCAGATCTGTGTGAGGGGCTGTGCTTAAAAGCCACAACACTGAATCATTTCCCAGAAATCCCCTGTCAGTGTAACCACAAACACAGGAGAGAGTGGAAGGTGGGGAGACACGTGTTTCTTCAATTTCCTACAACAAAGCAAGTGTAAAGGGGATTAAGAAGGAAATGCTGGGGGAGAGAAGGGAGAGATTTAGAAGGGTAGGGAACATTAAGATTGAGAGGGATAAAATGCAGATTGAAGTTGTTGGGCTAGAACAGAAGAACTTCTCAGTCTATATATTTAGCTCACTGAGGTATATAAACAGAAACCTACAGCCAGCTCAGCCACTTCTCCCCCAGTGGAGTGAGTCATCAGCCCTTGGATCTAAAGTTAGGTTCACGTCAGAGCTTACACTGTCTCTCCTTCTCTCTCTTTTTCTTTTTCTATTTTGAAGGGTGTGGGAAAAGCTGAGCACTGTCTCCTAGAAGCAGCAAACATAAACCCGTAACGGCAACAGATGCTGGACCTGATGCTCTACCTGGGAGCACAGTGAAAAAGCCTACTTTGTGTCTGGCTGCTTCTCTGCCTTGTTGCGTGCCTGGGGATGAGCTCAGCCAATGTGTGGCTGTGACTAATCTGGGCACACAGTGGACCCAGCTCCGAGGGGTCTGTGCACCGTGCAGATGAGCTGGAGGGTGGGCTGGGCTGTACTGCCATTCCTGGGGGCAACAGCAATAGGATTTGTGGTGTTGGTCAGTGTTTGGCTCCTGTGTGCTGCGCAGGAGAGCAGGATTTGCTATCAGAGCTGGCAAGAGGGACTGTGGCTGGGTCAGCCTGGCAGGAGGAAGGATGATACCTGTGAGACTTGGTTAGAGGATGCCTTTAAATCCAGTGTAGGCTGCTGCCTAGTGGGCTCAGCCCAGAGCCACCTGCAAACCTGCAGAGGAGATGGGTGCATCTCCCAGATCTATTCCTCTCTGCTTTGCTACAGCTCCCCCTTTCCTGCTTGTTCTTTCTTGTGTGGCCCTCTCTGAAGCAGTTGCAGTGAATCACATACTTTCACCACTAACCCCCCAGCCACTACTGCTGGCTCAGGTGGTGACAGGTATGATGTGGACTTTCCTGTTCCTCTCAAAAACCAAGAGTGGACAGGGAGGGACCCTTGGAAATGCTCTAGATGTGTCTATAGGACCAGCTTGTGCCATGCTCACCTCTGGTGTGACCCACCCCCAGTGCTCCCAAGAGAAGCCTGTATGTATCATTCAGGGCTGGTGACAAAAATTCTTTGAAGGCACCTTGGGGATTGAAGACAGACCCCTGTGACTACTGTGAGCTGCAAGATGTCCATTTTCAGACCCTTCCCTTGGGGATGGTGGAGAGGAGGGTCTGCTCAGGAGGTCTGCCCAAGGCTTGGTAGGAACACTGGGATTGCCACTTGTGGAGGATGCCAGTGGTGTATGTACCAGCAAGCCCATGGAAATCCTCCCCAGTGTGTGTGATCTGGGGAGAAGTGTGGGGACAAGGGGACTCTGCTCTGGAGCACGAGCTGCCCTGGGATTGCTCATTTCACCAGCTCCAAATCTGTGAAGGGAATGAGTGGCATGGCTCCGTTTCTCCACTCAGCCCCTTTCCCTCTCCCATTTTTCCAAGCCTGTTGACTGTTTTTATTTGGAGGGTTTGAGCGAGAGTTCAGATGTCTCTTTTCCCCATGCTGTGGGTATGGTGGGAGACAAACAGAGATGATCCTGGGATGTGGACATCAGTGATGACCCACGGATTATCCTGTGGGTGTATTTATGTGCCTCTGTCGTCCTGTGCCCCTCTGTGTGTACCCTTCATCTTCCTTTCCCATTTTGTTTCTTTCCCCTCTCCTTGCTGCCCTGTTTCTCCCTCCTGGCTCACCCTCTGTGTCTCTGTCCTGCCCTCCTCCTCATTCTCTTTTTCTCATTTGATATTCATGCATGAATAAATTCAATTGCATTTTTTCCCTGTTCCCCCTGAAGGGGCTTGTTGGTGAATTGCAGGCATCTGAAATCATATAATGCTCAGATTCATCATTTTGGGGACAGAATTGAAGTCCTTCTTCTCGGGAAGGAATAACAGATGATTCTTATTAGGAGAGGGAGTGGCGAGCTCTTGTGGCTGGTGAGGAGGAAGCCAAAGGGATTAATCTCAGCAGCCCAAGGTGGACTTGCTAGCACGAGGGAACTAGAAGGTCAGCCAGCCCCTCCAGTGTATCTAGGAATGGGGAAGGCATATGTAGGTGTGCGCATATGGGAGTGCGCGTGCCTGTGGTTGCTTGCATATTTGCTATGTGCGGTGCTTGCAGTGTGCTTAGGGAAGAGTAACTTCTCTTAGGGGGCTACAAGAGTTGGTTGAGGCAGTCGCTGTACCAGCGGGTTGCCAGCAGCCTGGCACCTGATGATTCAGAGTGATTGTCTGGAGATCTGCCTGGGCATCCACCTCAGCCAGCTTTTGGGATGACTACATGGCTCTGGTATCACCCCAAACTTTGCTGTGGGCCTAGGGATGTGCCCAGCACCACATGCCCATTGCACTGAGAAGCTGATGTCGGTGTGTCACAAAATCTGTCCTGCCCTTTGAGGGGCTTCCTGATGTGGATGGGCACTTGCTGTCTCCCTGCTTCCTATGTGGGAGCCCTCCAGCTCAGGCAGGACAGTGGACTCAGGGTAACCACAACCATCTTTGGTACTGAAGGTAGGTGGATGTAGTGTCCTGCACGGCTTCAGAGCAAACAGGCTCTGACCACTGATGAGGAGAGGTCTGTCCACCACAATTACTTATCGTGGAGTAAAATCTCTTTCCAGCTTGTGGAAGATGCATGGGTTCACCATGAGACTGCAGCCTTGGTCAGAAGCTATGAAAAAAGAAAGGCTGGACTTGTCTGAGGAAGGGCTGTTGTTCACAAGGGTTATTAATCATGTAAGTTTTGGTGCTCAGAACATTCCTGTTGTTTATAACACTCTTCCCTTTTTTTTTTTTAAGCACTCCGGTTGCACCCTGAGGATCCTCTGCAGGCTGAGTTTGCCTTTCAGGAGAGAAACAAGATTAGACATTTTATAAAGTATAAAAGTGTTAGGCTAAAAGTGGATAGCATTCGTCATCTTTGCTCCAAAGACTTTTAAGGGTCTCACAAGAGACAGTGCCAGTGCCAACCACCTCACTCAGGCTCCAGGGAGCTTGGCTTATGTGATGGAAATGGCCAGGGGCTCCTTGACTTCTGCCTGACAGCCCTGGCACACCAAAGCCAAGCCGTGCAGAGATGAATGGCACAGGAAAGGGTATGTACTGTGTGTTTTTCACCCTCGGTGGTAAAACGCACATGAGCTACCTTGAGGTAAAACCAGGATGCTCTGGCTCTACCAGAAGGTGGGCTTGATCCATTGCCTTCCTACGGAGAGGTAACATCCAAGGGCCTGTTTTGCAGTATCATTAAAGTGCTTCCCAGCCATTTTTAAAGTCAGATGCATTAATTACCCTGACCTAGCTATTCTAGCCATGCATGCAATGCCTGTGACAGCTGGCGCAGACATCTTCTTGGTGGGGAAGGGCTGGAGAAATCTTTGTGTAACCCTGCAAGGAAGCAGAGGAGCTTCTGGGCTGCAGCACATGCTGCACCACACTCAACTGGGAGCTGGGCATTTTTTATCTGCTTATTTAAAATATATGCCTGTGGCAGATGCAAGAATATCTCAGTCTCTCATATAACATCTGGGGTTTTATTGGTCTGAACAGGCAAACTCCATGAAGAGCCCTGAGGACTGTGATGGCTTCATGTAGTGTCTCTCCCAAAGCTGACTTGGGGATCTTCAGCAGGCAAATTGTAAGTCGATGCTCCAAGGATGATGGGCCTCAGCAGCCATGGGAAGAGCCTGCTTGGCCGCAGGATGGAAGCAGTGGGAGAGATGGCTGGGCTTGGCCCTCTGTTGGAGGGAGCTGGGGGTGGCTGTACTCATTTCTAGCCCCTGGATGGTGGGATCCCTCCATGTTATCCATCTCTCTTGTTTCCCCTTGGCTTCATGAAATGCAGTAGGAAACTAACTTGTAGCGAGTTGTTCCTATTCCATGAGTTCCCTAGCAGATTTGGAAGTAAGATGGGGGAGAGGAGGGACTGGTTTTGAGGGAGGGGTTTTTGGGAGGATGGTTAGGTTGTTTTCTTAACTCTTCCCATGAAGTAGTTCTCTAAACTTCGTGGTCTGTGACCTGTGGAGGGACACAGGCGCACAAGTTCAGGGCAAGGCAAAGCACAGTGAAGCCAGTGTCCATCAGAAAAAGCATGAGTGGGCTGAAGGCAGGGGAAAATCAGCTATTCTGAGACCCCACCATGGATGTGGGTGTGCAGTGGTGTGCAAGGAGATTTCTTCCTTTCCTCTGGTGCGCTAGAATTCCTGTCTTATGCACCTCTAATTGTAGGTTTCCCCTAAAGACGTTTGGTGTCACTGTAAGGACGGCATTCAACTGTGCCTCGCTGCCTGTACAGTTATTCTCTCTCTCTCTCTCACTGTGCAGTTCGCTCCATAAGCCGTTGGTGAACATACCATAAGACAGAGAGAGAGAGAGACAGACAGAAACCACACACCAGCCCTTCCTCCTCACTTTCCCACCATGGAAGAGCTAAACTTGCCCCCACCCACACCTCCATCACCTCCCAGCACCCCACAATTATTTTGACCCTCTGGTCTTTTTGGAAGGAAGCTTCTGTCACTTCTTAACACCACCCGCCTGGAAGAACACACATACACAGAGCCCTCAAACCCTCCTGCAAAGGAAGAGGTCCTTTTTTTCCCTTTTCTTTTGCTCTCACTCCAGAGCTTCAGACTCTAGCCTGAGCAGCCACAATTTCTTACCATGTATTCTCCTTTTAAACCATCTCCTTCCTGCACACGCTCAGTCCTTGCAGCCACGGATCTAACAGAAGTCCCTGCTTCTCGCCTGCAGGTTCTTTGCTCCCCATCACTCAGCTGATCCCGATCTTTTTTTTTTTTTCCTGTTTCCTCCCCCCGGGGCGCTGAGGTGTGTGTGCCTGTGTGTGAGTGTGCCTGTGTGCAAGGGTAGGGGGGGGCTTTTTTTTCTTCGTGGGGGAATTTTTTCAAAGCGTCTTCATTATTATTTTATTTTGCTTCTCTGACTTCGACACTTCTCCCTTGGAGATTTCTTTTCCATGCAAAGGTAGGTGAGACGCATGCACACCTGGCTAACCTTATGTCTGTCTCGTTTCGCTTGTTTTTGCTGTCCTTTTAATAGAAAACTTGTGCCCACCCGTGTACTTGCATCATTCCTGTTTTGTTTTGTACCTGTTTCCTCTCTGGCAGAAGTAAAGGCTGAGGGTAGACATATCTGTAATATTAATAATTCTGTCTTTCCAGAGAGGAAAGTTGTTTCTCTGTGCATGTCCAGCTGTACATGTATGTCTGTGAGCAGTGCTCATGTATGTGAGACCGCCTCTGTTTACCCAACAAGTAGCAATAATTGATTTTGGTGTGAGTTTTGGACAGCAGTGGTGGTGGAAAGGGAACAACTGTGTCCCCAGCAGTACCCATCCATAAGCGATTGCAGCAGGGAATGTGTTTCTCACGCATATTCAGCAGCTCTTTATACATGACTATAAATGATACAAGGAGTGAGAATAATCCCAGTGATTTCAAATTTAGCCCTGGTTAGTTTGTACTGTTATGATGGGGAAGGATGGTGGGAAAGAGGAAGGGTTACAAAATCTCCTCCCTGGAGAGGTAACTGTCTGAGACTTGTATATATATAACTTTTCTTAAAACCGTCTCACTGTTTAGGGGCTTCTTGGGTTTGGAGTATTGGGTTTTTTTGCAAAGCAAGAGTTGGGTCTTGGATTTAGGTTTCAGTAATTGTCTTTTCTTGTTTTGTTTATGATTATTATTGTATTTCAATTGCGTGTGCAACATCTGAAGTGTCTGAAAAGGGACAGGGAATAGGATGTACTTTAATATAGCAAATGCATCATCTTCTGTACATCATTCAAAACTGTTGGCTGGAGTCAGGGGGAGAGAAATAGAAGAATTAAAGAAGAAGAGAACCAGAAATAATGTTAGACATTGTGGACTGGCAATTATCTGGCATATTTTCTGCTTATATTGTTTTTTGTAACGCTCTTGATGGATACGTTTTGCTTCTTGGTAACAGCAGCTGTGTGAAAAGTACCAGGGGCTTGGAAAAAAAACAACAAACCAGAAAGAAAAATACAACATGCATAATTTCCCTGCAAATTATTACAAAGAAAAATGCTAAATATCAAAAAGCAGAACTTGCTCTGCATTTTCTCTCTGCTAATAGGAAGTGTTTTTTTCATTGATCTGGGGGTTGCTAGTGGTTCTGCATCTCTGTGGCTTAGAAGACTGCTATGTTAATTGTCAGTTGTTTCTGTGTGCTATTGCAGAGCTCTTGGTCTTAAATAAGGGCTGGTGATTGAGAATTTATTATCTCAGGAGAAGAAGGGGGTCTGCTGACCCTCCACCCCCGTCACCCCTCAATGTTTTCACACCAATACACAAACTTCTCTGTCGGTGGAAGGAAATCTGCAACCTCATTATCTTCTCAAGACCCTACCTGCAAAGAAACTTTTAATTCAAAGCACTGGGAAGGGAATTCAGGAGCCCTGTTTCTGCCTCCCTTCCCCTTTATATTTTAAGGACACCTTCTGAGCATCTCTCTCCAGCCAGCACTGCCCTATCCCTCGAGCCTGGGCAGGAACACAGCCTCGGGCAGGGGGCAGCTACCTGCTGCCTGCAAGGGCTTATGCTGCTAGACTGACTACATTTATTTCTTTCTCCATTAAATGACATAATAGTTTCATGGCATTGGCATTGAACATAAGCTTCGTCAGAATGGCAGCAGCGCACGCCTGTTGGTGAAGGTCTGGTGCCATGATCCTCTCCCCAGGGGGGCCAGGAGTTAGGCAGGGATTGAACCTGGGCATTGTGCTGGACTCCCTGCTCACTGGCAGGGCATTTGCACCGGGCTGGCTGGGCGAGGGTGCAGTACCTGTCTGGGAAAGCCTTAGCCCTGGCTGTAAGCAGGAAGGTGGGGAAAAGCAGTTTTCCTGCAGATCTCACTGGAGAACATGTGTCTAAGCACTGGTCACCTCGATGCACCAGCAGATGCACACATGCCTTGCCAGGAGATCTGGTGGTGAATATTTCAGAGGAGAGCCAGGGGGACAAAGAAGGAGCTTTGATCTGCCACATCTAAGGGGTTTGCCTTGTGCAACCTGGGTCGATCTGACAGTTTCTGTCATAAAGTGTGTGTGTGGGGGGGTTATGTGGGGTTATGCCAGCCTGTGTCATGTTTTCTCTTACAAAATCTCTTCATTGCTGCCTCAGGAGCATTTTCAGGGAGTGGACCTGGCTGGAGCAGAGCCAGCACAGCCACAGCCATCAAGGGAGTGAGGGGCAGCATCACAGGAGGGGGATGCTGGTTGATGAGGAGCTCGCTGCTTGCCTGGGTCTGTTTCTGGCCAGGCACAGTGGCCTTGGTTGGGATATGAGTTGCAGCTGGGCTTCTTGGGGTCTACCGGAGTTCACCTGTGATGCTCAGTGAGCGTTCCTGTGTCCCCACCCTTGTCCCCACTAAAAGCAACACCTTCCTTGTTGGTCCAGCCCTGGGCATCCTCGAAGTGCCAGTAATGCATGTGTGCCCCAAGTTGGAGCTCTGGCTTCTCTAGTCCTGGTCTCCCTCCCTCCCTCCCTCCCTTCCTTCCTTTTGTCCATCCGTCTGTCCTTCTGTCCTTTCTTTCCACCAACCCGCTTCATGCCTGGCTGCATTACTGCTGCCTGATCTGGTTTTGGAGAACCCATGGGTCCACACCCAGTGTGATGTTGTCCCATGCTACAGCCCCACTTAATTTTACAGCCCTGCTCTGTCCCATCCACAGCAAGGTACACCAGGAGGATATCCCAGACCAGGGCTGAGCCCTGGCCACCTTTCATTTTGTGAAAAGCCTGCAATTCTGGGCTCTGCTGTAAAGAAGCCATATGCTTGGTCAGCTTCTTTTCCTGGGGAAAAAAAAAGCATTGAAACCAATTTTTGTTCATTTTCCTCAAAGACAACAAGTATCTACAGCTGGAAACTCATGAAATGCACACATGGTGTTAGGAACCTTTAGAAGAGCTGGACCTGATTTAAAATAAATTTGATCTTTTATTAAATCAGAGTCCTAATCCTGAAAATGCAAGCAAGCAGGTGAACAGCTGCACTTACACAGAGCCTTGCTAAAACTGCAGGGTCCATGGATGGGCAGAAATCAAGTGGTGCAAGTGGGTCTGCAAGATCAGGTAGTACCATTTCCTAGCTCTATTTTTTTAAATCTGTAAGACAGGATAACGTAGGGCTGATTTTAAGAGTGTTCAAGATCTACAAAACCCCAACCTGTTACTGGGAAGTAAAGGTTTCTTCCCAGTTATGCAGAGGTGTGTAGTTGTTTATAATGACCTAATATAGTCAGCTTATTTAGTTTATTCATCTGTGTCTGAAATGCATACCTTGAAGCTCTTAGAAATCACGTAGTGTTTTGAAAAATGTCTTACACTGATACAACATTTATTTAAGCCCTCTAATCATAACTCAGACTGCATAAATCAACTCACTAACTTGGTAATAAACTCCTCACTTCCCCAGCACTTGTCAGGCCACTGTGTTTGAAGCACTGCGGTATGCCCTGAAGAGCAATCAGCCCATTGTATCAGGGGCTAATTGTAATGAGGAGTTCTCAGAAAATGCCTTGTCGCTTGCCTTGGACCAGAGGTGTGTGCTGCTGTGGTGGTGCAGGAGGGAGGTAGTAGTCTCTTGGGTAAACCAGACTCAGTCGTCAGGGGCTTTGCAGGTTGATACCAGTCCTTGCAGCCTGTGGGCGCATGGACGTGCTGTGGGCTCTTGGCGTGAAATGCTGCTTGTTGGTGTTTTCTGCAGTAGCTTGTGTTTCCCAGCACCCGCAGAGTGCTGTACAGCAGCTCAATCTCCGTGTGACCAAGGCAGGATCAGAGGGGTGCCTTCAAAAGGAAAGGTTGTTCCCCTCTTATAAAGTGTGTCTGTGTATTAAAACAAACAAAAAAAAAGCAGCTGGTTTCTGCTTCTGTTATAACCATCGTCTGCAGTGCAGGCACCACATCCTGCTCCATTGTGCCTCAACATGAAGCTCAATGGGTGCATCCTGGTGGAAGGGCTAGCAAGGGGCAATTCCACGCAAAACCACTGGAGCTTGGGGTTATGGCTGTGTGGTTGAATGGGATGGAGAGGAGCTGCTGACCTGTGCTGTTGGTAGCTGGTGAAGTGGCAAGTGACAGGGATTTGGCTGCTGTGATGTGGATGCTGAAAGTATTTGAATTGTGTGATTATTGGGAGGAGGGTTGGGGGGGAAGGTTTTTATTTCCTTTCTCTGAAGTCTTAGAGTTTGGCCGTGGCTGGAAAAACAGCACTGTATAGAGACCACAGGTGGGGTTAGTGGTATTAAACATTTCTCAGGTGTTAGGTAAGTGTGTCCTGCTGACAGGCTCGATTAAGTTGCTTTCCAGAATGGAGTTTAGGCATGGATTTTCCTACAGGTCAAACTGGCAAGGATGGATGGGATCCTGTGTCTGCTTCTGCACTCTGTGTGTGTGTGTGCGTGTGTGTGTGCGTGCGTGCAGTATGTGCATGTGTGCGGCATGGCCAGTATCATCTTGCATCTCCTCGCAGAGCTGGAACTTCTGGCAGTGGTGATGTCTGCAATTACTTGTCTTCCTTGGGCATTCCCCCCTGCCCCCCATTTTGCATTTAGAGCTACTGCAAGTTTGCCAGTGGGGGTGGTGGTGGGAGGTGGCAGGGGTACGGTAACTGTTATGGACTCTTTTGGACTAAGCTTCCTTAGATATGCTTGCATTGGTCTTTGCTGCTTGTCAGTGATTTCTATTCAAGCAATACTTCAAGCTTTGATTTTTTTTTTTCCTTTTTTTTTTTTTTTTCCCCCTGGTGGTAGCAGAGACAGAAGGGGGCTTTTCAGGCTTATATAAACGAGTAGCATTGTCAGTAGTCAAATCATGTGGGATGCAGGGAGCCATCACAAGGTCCTGGTCTGTCTACTGACCTGAGATTGAACAGCCTGTAGGCCTTTGCAGAAAAGCTACCAGCGTTGTCTCCTCTCTGCTTCTAGATGATTCCCATCTTCATAGCTACATTTCTCCCCCATATCCTGTCTCCTTTCTAGAGGCAGAGCCTGGGGCATCATTGCACTCCACATAGCTTCAGCTCCACTCCTGTTTTTGTTTTTGCTAGAGTTAGTTTGCGCCAAATGTGCATCTAGGTTTATGCAGATTATCTCCTTTGGTGGCAGGGGTTTGGAGAGGGGTCTGTAATTTATAGAGAGGGGAGAGATGTAATATATAAATCTTGATGGTCTCCAAATCCCTTATCATTGTGTTCCTTTTAGATGTGCCCCTTCCTCCCTTGCTTCTCCCTACCTTCCTTTCCACCCTGAGGAATCACTTTTCCAGATGTGAGCAGTGATGTGAGTTGGGACAAAGTCTGGAGGTGGGGTGAGGATGCTTGTGCAGGGGTGGGAGGTTGTATCCAGTGCTGTGCTGTGATGGAGAACTGGGGGTCTCCCAGGGTCTTCCTGCTCTTTTTATGCTGCTGTTTTCCTACACCTAGTCACTGCAGCAGGTTCTGAATGGACACTGGGTTGGGCTGGGCACTGAGAACAGGACAAAAGGGGCAGAGAGGTTGTTCCAGGAAGGGTGGTGTGGAAGGGCAAAGCTTCTCGCTGCTGGCTTAGCCTGGGTGGGAGTGACCAGCCTGGCCACAGCCCTGGGCTGCCTTTTTCCATCCACTCTCAGCACAGGTGCAACACTGGCAGCTGCAGCACTGGGCACTGTCTGCCCTCGTGGTGGGCAGGAGCTGCAGCTCTGTTCCCCAACAGTGTGCTTCTCCAGGTGGCACAATCAAGGTATTTGCACGTTTTGCCTCTCCTGCAAGCACTTCGTGTTCTGGCTCAAGGGCTGAGGGTATGAGGACGGCTGCAAAGCCATTGTTGCTCGGAGTTTCTTCCTCTTCATCATCCTCATCCAACCTGTCTTAGTTGATATCTTCATTGCTGATCTGGAGGAGGGAGTAAACAGCATGTTAATGACTTTCCTGGATGATGGTAAAACAGGTTTTTGCCTGCCAGTGGGGACACAGAAAAATAACACAAAAGGAACTAGCGAGGTCAGAAAGATGGGCAGAAAATAACATAATGAGATTCATCTTAGAAAAAACACAAGCTAATGCATCAGGGGGCAATGTAATCTGAAGCATGCACTCTGAGGACCTGGTGAGGGTTGGGGAGGGGATGGTGCATGCCATGAGACTGAGGTGTGACAGTAGATGGCATATCAGCCATGGGCTTGCAGCATGACGGGGCCAGCAACAGAGACATCACGATGGCAGCCCGCCTCTGCGGCCAGCCCAGGCGCCAGCCCTGCGGGAAGGCAGCGCTTGGCACATCATTATCGGCAGAGCATTGGTAGGCGAGAGGCGGCTTTCAGCGCAGATCTGCACGGAACGACCACAGGGCTAGAGAGATTAATTTATGAGCAAGGATTAAGTGCTAAAGATGTGTAGCTTGGCTAAGCGATGGTTTAAGCGAGAGGACATGACAGGAATCCACTCATGTGAAAAGTGCCCGTGTGCCTGAGGAGGAGGCATTGCTGTGAGCAGTGCAGACCAAAGGGGGTTGAAGAAAGCAAGAGGGGCAGGTTGGAAAGGGGAAACACTGGTTCTGGGGCAGAACCTCCCCGTAGACGGGTATGTTAGAGGAGGGAGTTGTATCCAGAAGCAGATTTTTAGGTGCCTGTTTATTTGGGACACCAAAAATGAAAATGTTTTGTTGAAAGCAAGCATGTGTGTTCTCTGGGGAGGAATGGGCTGAAGCTGAGGTCTTCAGCAGCGCTAACCTCTGGGTCTCAAATGCCCCATGTAGTTAAGGCCAGGTAATGATTTTCCAGTGGGACACTTCCTTCGCCTCTGTACCTCTTCAACCCAAAGTGACCATGTTCGTCCTGTGCCTTTTCTTCTCCATCATGTACCGCATATCTCTCCAGCAACACTTTTACTGGTCTCCTCCAACATCCTCACGACATCTCCTTCAGGCTTGGCTAAAGACTTCTTAACAACGTAAGCAGATCCCCACTTTGCTGTGCCAGGGATGGGGATCAGAGGCATGACCAGGACTGAGCTATTGCAGCCACGTGAGGGGAAGTGATGTGGCGGATGAGCTGTGAATGTGGAAGTGAAGAGCTGTGATAAGGGGAGGAGAGTCCAGGAGATCTGGGCTTGCTCTTCCTACGGCTGCGGTGTGCCACCTGTGGTACGCGTTGAAGGCAGAGTATTGCCGAGGCTTCATGACGGATAGTTTACTTATCTTTATTTTGTTCTGACCACACTGCTCCTTCCCCTGCTCAGTGGGATGGAGGAATTTCTTCCGCTCCCTGTCCCGAGCAGGAGGAGGGATCCAAAATCACCAGCGTGGAAAGGGGCTGGGTGTGGGTGGGGCTGTCAAGCTCCTGAGCAAATCTGGCAGAGGTTAATAACATGTATGCAGATAAAGCACAGCAATCACCCAGTGTGCAGCTGAAAGGCAACGGGTTGTGGGCATTTGACCATGCAGGGCAGCTGGGAGACCCTGGCTCTGGTGCAGGCTGTGGACAGTGTGTTTCAGGGACATGCAGACACACCGGCATCTGTGAGCGATGGATGCAGGTGCCATTCGAAATGCTTTCTTCTGGGTTCTGCCACATCTTGTTGCATTAGGAGGTGCTGAGATGATGGAGATGTAAAAGCTCCTATTTCAAATTAGCTGCTAATAAAAGTGACTGTGTTCTTTACAGGGTCATACATACTCATACACCTCCACATACATACAGGCAGATGAGAACAGGCGCTGCCTGACATGAACAGGCAGAGAAACATGCCAGTGCCAGATGAACATAAACACAGAGAGAGCTGTGTACCACTAATTATATTGTACCACTGCAAATGCTCAAAATGTGAAACCTGTATGACTAACACATCTCCACAGCCAGACGCATGCATCAAAGATAACACACAACCAGTGCTTGCCATTTATAGCAACAAACAAACATGGGCTTGCAACCGTGCACAACAGACCACCTTGGGAGGCACATGCGCACACGGAGCTATCAAATGGGATCACCCACATGAATTCATAAATATGCTACGCAGTAAGAGATGCCCCTAAATAAGTCTGAGTTTATGTGAAGCCAACCGTGAGAGCTGTGCCCCAAGATGCTCGTCAGCTTTTGGGTGGACGTTTGGAGATGATAAATAAATATGTGCGCTGCAGGTGCTGATCCAGTTGACGGGGCTGTCTTGCCTTCCCCTGTGATGCCAGCTGGAGGTTGTAATTTTTGTCATCTTCTGCAAGGGTGTTGTGAGGTGTTAGCAGGACAGAGCAGCTGCTGCGCTTCCTGCTGCTTCTGAGTAACAGGTGAATGATCGTGATGGATGGTCTGTAAAGGACTTGTGTCCCCTCAGGATGGCAGGTGCTATATGCATGTAAGGCTGCTCTTACAGGAAATATATTCTGCACTTCCATTTTGGCTGCAGGTCCCAGTGTTGCCCATGTGAGCAGTGTGCAGGGAGGAAGCGACAGCCCCAGGGCAGTGTGGGCTGGTGAGGGATACAGGGCTAAAGACGGTGGTGGGGAAGGTGATCTCTGCAGATGTTCCGGCGTGGGAGGGGAGATGTCCCACTGGGCTCTGGGTGGATTGCCCCCAGCACTGGGATGGTGCTCTGGGGACTTCTCTCTGGTATTTCCCTCTCCTGTCTGGATGCAAAAGGATTTTTCACTGGCAAGATGCAATGGTCAGCCCTGCCTGCCCTCTATAGAGTTTTTCAGGAAAGGCCTGCATGAACATTGCAGAGGTCCCATCAGCCCTCCCTCACCCATAGTCCCTGATGGCCCCTCTCTGCCCAAACTCCTGCCAAGGAGGGGTGGCAAGGAGCCAGGAGACTGCTTCAGCACGATGCCGGCAGGACACCTTGGGCTGGCTTGCTCATGGCACTTTGGTTGACTGTGAAGTGCCTGGTGGGTTGGGGCGTTAACAGCCCTGGATGCCAGCTGTAGCTCTGGTGGGCACCATGTCTCAGCAGAGACCTCTCTGAGCAGCACATACTAGAAGTTGACGTTTGCCTCAGGGGACAGACGTCCCCAGTCTGAAGCACTTCCCCTGAATCATGACATCTCCTCTTTTTTTATTTCAAGCAATCTTCCCTGCTTACTAAGTCCACTGCTTCCCTTGATGTTTCAGAGCATCCTTCTCCCTTCTTCCCCAGCAGAGTTCAGCAGGACCAGGTGCTTTCTCTGAAGTGGAGAGGGGCTGAGCCAGAGGCTGGCAGCTTCTGCCCTGCCTGCCAAGTCAGTGAGCTCCCTGCCAGCGCACATGTCCAGGGCAGGTGTGTGTGCCAGATGAAGGACTAGTGGGGTCTCAGCTTGGGTTGGTGATGGTTTTAAATGGCCATTGGGGGATGGATGGTGGGAGGAGTGCAGACCTGAGACCTGGCTCCTGGGAAGGCTTTGCTGTAGGCTGTACAGGGAGAGAAGCAGGAGGAGCTGCCAGCCCACAAATACCTTCACTTCTCCTGGGAAGGAAGTGCAGCGGGTGTAGCATCACTCCTCCAGCAGTATGCGACTTTTGCAGGGGAATGTTTCTATGTATTTGGGGGGCATTTGGCCAGAAAAGAAGACTCAGAGGTAGGCAGGATTTGATTTTCACTGATGGGTCTGGCCTGCTGCTGCCAGCTGGGAACAGGCTTGCCTGAGCAAAAGGTTGAGTGGGGAGAACATGCATCTGGCCACCTCATAGCCCCATCTAATTGTCCTCTTGTATTGCCCTTGTCACAGTAAACAGCACTTGTACGAAGGGGAGGTTGGAAGCATCCCAAAGGCGAGTTCTGGAGCCTTTTAATCCTGTCTGGTCTTACTATCTTTTATCCCCTCCACTGATGCATGTTTTTCTGTGTATGCAGATGTGTGTGTGTGCCAAGACTTACTCCTCTTGGTAATTTTGATTTAAATAGGGTTGAAATATTGTAGCAGGCTCACTCCAACCAAGTTACACAGCAATGCTACAGCATGGGAAAGCCAGTAAGTGCAATCTCAGAGAAAATGTCAGCATTGCGTGGGTTGCAGCCTGGCCAAAATAGTGCAAGTATCTGACTCCAGCCTCCACATCTGAACTGGTACTGGTGAGGACCCTGAATCTCTGTCAGGAAAACCACTCCCTTCTGCTTTGAAGCTGAGACAGGAGGACTGACTGGGTATAGAGCTTGGAAGTGCCCCACTGCTTGGGTTTCCCCTTTCCTTCTTTTAACAGCATATTAGTCCTACTTAATGGGAATTACACCTTGATCACAGCCTTGGGCTGGTTTGCATAGGCTGAATCTCAGGAAGGTTAGGGGTGTTGCTCACATCTCCAGTGGGGCGGCTGTCATTCAAAGACTGTAGTTAGCTTCAGGACTTCCAAAGGGATTCAGCTGGCTCTGTGTCCATATGACCTCTAGTGAATCACTCTGGGCTGCAGAAATGGGAGCGATAAACTGCCTGTGATGCAGCCACTGTCAAATTTGTACACGTGTGTTTGGGATGGGCTGAGCTGCATACCAAAGTCCCAGCTGCATCTCACAGTGGTGAGATGGAGAAGAGGTACTGAACTTTTTCTTGGAGGGAAAGCAGAGAAATGCTGTTGAGGTTGTTTCTCTCATTCCTTTGCTCAGTTGTATTGTTAATTATGAAGCTTTGTGTGTCGCAGTTTGGAATTGTCGTGCCCTCATCAGAGTGGATGTGCTGAGCACTGTAATAAGTCATTCCTCCTGGCTGCCCCTGCTAACCTTTCTCCTTTGTGTTGTTAATGGGAAAGAAACTGGGCTCAGCCACTGCATGTTAATAGCCTCCAAGGGAGCTAGCTCAGAGCAGGCAATGGGGAGCTGGTGGGAACAGGGAACGGAAAAGGTGCTACAAGGAGTTACATGAGTGCTAAGAGTTAAAAACCCAGGGAAAGTGAAAACAGAGGTGCTGGATGGTGGGAAGGATGTACTGCTACTTTTGTCATAGGGGCTGCAAAATTATGAACAGCATCCCAAAGCCAGTCAGGAGACAGAATACCTGTTTCTTTCCAATAGCTGCAGGCCTTTGGGGTAATGAATTCAAAGAGTCTCTGTGCTATCCCCTAAGGGACACTATGTCTGCTTTCTAAACCTCTGTGCTTGCTGCTCTTTGTTCTGACAAATACGAAGCCTCGAAGAACAAGCAAAGCTTTGGATCAAAGCACATGTTGGAAGCAGGGGGCTGAGAGAACAGGGTGGGTAGGCAGAGCTTGCAGAGTCTTAGCCCTGGGATGACAGGGCCCAAGGTGGAAAGGCTGGCAGACGAATGCTGTGAAGAGCACTGGAGATCATGGATCCAGCAGTGTGGACATCAAAGGGGTCTCAGGCTGAAACATCAAGGGTGCAGTGTACCAAGGCAGAGCAGTATCAGCAGATATGCATGGGGGCTGTGCGATCCTAAAGTGAACTGAAACAAGTGCCTGGGAGGATAACCTATGGCCAGGACGCAAGGAGATGGGGTCTGTGCTGTGGACAGACACATCCTTTCCTGCTGCTGATCATCCCTTTCTGTATTGTGGTGTCTCTGAGGGCTCTTGTGTTGCTTTTAAAGCTGTACTTGTAGTAGGGGTACTCCAGACACCTGAGCATGCCAACAGGGTGAAGGGAAGAAAGCCCTCCCTGGGCCACCATCAGGCAGTCCATGGGCAAGTGCTCTTTCCTAAAAGCATCACACTAACACCCCTCCAAAGCCAGGCCTTGGAGTTTATCTCATTCCCCTCACTTTGACAAGCCACTTCCACTGTGCTATTTAATGGACATTTGGCTTTGTGTTTTCCCAGAACAAAGCCACCATTAAGTGCACCCAGTCAGCAAAGTGATGTTCTTTAGCAAAAGCACAGTGCTCTGCAGCACTTGTGTGCCACCAAGTATGAGACCTGTTCTGCTCTTCCTGCACCCACCTGCAGTCTCTGACCATTCTGCTTACTGGGATAACTTTTGCAACCTGTCTTCCTGGTGCTTCCAGTGCCCTGGTGTAGGAGAGCTCCATAAGCTCCAGTAAAGGGTGCTTAATATTTAATCCAACATCTGGCTTTCATTACAGCTCCCTGTTTGAAAGAGTGACTGTTCTATATGGGTTTGACATGGACTTCCCAGTGTCAGTCTGAAGGAGCCTGTGCAATGATTGGTGTGCCACAAGGCCAGCCTAGTGTGTCCCCAGATGGCAGAGGGCATGCCTGGGGCAGCAGAGCTGAACTGGAGCTGGCAGGACCACATGAGGGACTGAGAGGCCAGAGTGGCTGTGTTGCATCAGGATGGGCTTCACGCCGCTCCAAAGCGCTGTGCTCTGTGAAGGTGCTCAGGCTGTCTCCAAAAGAGTTAGCACTATCACCTGAGAAAGTGCAGCATCGTGCCAGCGTGTCTCAGGGGCCACAGGGATGATTTAAACAGTGCGGGAGAGGACTAGCCAGAGGAGTCTTGGTGGAGAGAGGGACTGGCAGAAAAGAGTTTTGCTTAAAATTGCTTCAGCACAAAGTGAGACTGTGATTTATTGTCTGTCTGAGCTGTCAGTTCTACAGCTCTCCCCTGCTCTCAACTCACTGGGGGAGCACAGGCATGCTGTACTTTTGCTGCTGATTCCTCATGTGAGTTTCATTTCTCTTTCTCCCCTCCTCTCCAGGGGTTCTTGCTTGCGGCTGGCATGGCAGAGTATGTCCCCCAGCCTCCCTCCACCTGGCCCGCAGCCCCACAGCCCCCTCGTGCCTCTGCCATCTGCCCGCTGGAGCCCATGGATCTGGGGGTCTCGGAGCAGCAAACACCACTGGAGCAGCTGCCGTCCTCCCCAGAGCTGGGCGAGGATGAGGAAGTCACCTCCCCGCCGGACCCTGATGTCCCCTACCCTGACTTGGCCCCAGTTGTCTTCTTCTGCTTGAAGCAGACCACCAGCCCGCGGAACTGGTGCATCAAAATGGTATGCAACCCATATCCTTTCTGAGCTGCCCGTTCTCCCTCCTGCCCCATCCTTCCCTCTCCCTGCCCTCCCAGGGCACCTGACAGGTAAGGAACAACATTTCCTACCTATTTAATGACCTGCTTTTTTCCTCACTTGTGTTTAAGCAGAACCTCAGCTGTTTTAGTGTGTGATCAAAAGAAGCTGATTATGAAAGGGGGGACTTCAAAGGGAGCTGCTGACAGCCCCAGTTACAGGGATGGGTGAGGAGAGGGGGAAAGTATTTTAGAAAAGCCTGTTCTTCCCCTTCATGGCTCCCTTTTTGGCTCTGCCCTGGGGCAGAGCGGGAGTTGCTAGCCCAGGAGCTTGTCGGCGGGCTGCTATGAATAGCAGAGGTGTCTCCTCCCCTCTGAGCATACAGGCTTTAGTGAGAGCTCATCTTGCCCCTGGTGAGGGAACCACCATGTCTGGACCTCAGTTGCAAGGATATCTAGATGAACACTTGCCTTTCAGTCTAGTACATGTCACTGTCCTGCCAATGCTTTGCTGGGATCTCTGGTCAGAAACAAATAGGAGAATCTGTTCAGAGTTTGATGATAAGCTCCATAATATCCTGGGAGAGATCTCCAGGTCTTGAGCACATCCTTCCTTTACATGGGAGTTCAGCAATCAGAAACAGGTGTCACCATTCACAGTCAGTGCCCTGATTGCACGGAAGCCCCTGCAACCCACCAGTGCAAATAATGACCATCTGCACAACTCATCAGCACTGAGGCTGCTGCTTCCCAACAGCCTCTGTGGCTCTTTGAGCCTGATGTAATATTAAAAAACAGGTGGAGGACACTTGTTCTTTGCAGTGTGGGACCCTTCACAATAGGGAGGAAGTGGAAAAGAAGATGAATCATCAGAGAGATTGGTCTGCTTTTGCTTGAAGCTTTTTGTGGCCAGAAATCTCAAGTGATGGTACTTTCTACCATCTAGTTCCTAGTTAGGTGGGTATTATCTATAAGGATGTTTGTTATAGTTTTGATGCATGGGCTTCTAGATTAAATCTGAGTGTCTGGACACAGAACAGAGACTTGAAAAATGTTTCTGAGAGCCTTTTCAGCTTCAAGAGCCAAACCACAGGTGAAGTCTCTGAAGTCTTGAGGTGCTGTCAACAATAACAGGTGACCTTAGATGGCTGATGAATTTGGAGATTTGTTTCAATTTCAAATGTAGGAAAAGGTTTGGGTATCAGTTCTGAGCTCTTAAAGGTCAGAAGCCCTTAAAAAGGTATTGCAGTCTCAAGCACAGGTTATGACTGAGAATATGTTGAAGGTTTGGGTTTTCTGCTTTCCTGTCTACTGGCTGCTTCTTAAAAATTTAAAACTTTGCATTGAATTATGCATTGCTTTTCAATCACTGTGTATCTGCACTAGTTATATTATGTTACGTGAATCTTGTCCCAGCATGCGGTGTGCTCAGAGTAAGCATGAGAGATTTGTGTCTCAATGAAAATTCAGAAAATGAGAGAAGAGTAATAGCCTGGGTTTGAGATGAAGATTTGCTCTTTAAAGGGGGAAGGAGGTTGTGGGGGAAGAAGAGAAGAGCCTGTCCCTGTTTCTGGCTAAAAAGTTAGTCAAAACATTCTCTCCAGTTTGGTGTGTAGCAAGGAGTTTGCTTTAAGGTGTTAGAGCTGTGTTACTCAAGGAGTTGGGCACTACGTGGCCATTTTAGTTTTTAAATGTTACTTTTGTTGTAACTTCAGGCGTGAACTGTTTGACTCTGAAAAGGACTTTTTAATAGTAGAAGCTGTAGAAAGGAGGAAAAAGCCTCAATCAGTCACCTGTTGATGATATTACACCTGGCTACATGTGACACCAGGGGGGAATGGCAGTGGTAGGGCTGCTGGAAACTTTTTCGAAAGGGTTGTTTCAAGACCTGTGATTTTAGTTCAGTTGTGTGAAATCAGGAGCTTATTAGAAAAGCAGAGAAAAGCGGAGAGGATTCAACTCCTCCTTTGATCCCTCCACCACTTGTGGTCCTCATTTGGAAGGATTATGCAGTAAATAGTTCCCATAACTTTTTTCAAATGGTGGATTGTTTCTGCACCCTGAAATTTTCTTGCAAGTAATCAGAAGTTCTTGGTATTGCAGGTTGGTGTTTTCTTTTTTTTTTTTTTTCGGTTGGTTAGTTGGTTGGTTGGTGTGGTGCAGTTCCATGGCCTGGCAGCAGGTCTCTCACTGTGGTCTCATTCCTGACTGGGAACGAGTCCCTTCGTAAAGGGATGCTTCTGTGAAAGTCAAATCATGTCTTCTAAGAATGTATATGCTTGCCTGCTTTTCTCTGTCTGAAGTTTTTCATCATAGTTATATTGGGGGCTATTGGGTCTCCAATGCACTTGTGCCAAGCTGGGACAGCCTGAGTCACTGTCACAGGGCAACACCTGACCTTTCCAGAAGATTCAGCAAAGAAGATGGTACATTAATTAAAAGCCTGTTAATCTTCTCATTGACTTTCTACTAGGCCAGAGCTTCATGATCATTGTTACGGAAGTACTGTCGATGAGACTTAAAATGGAAGCTTCAGTCATTAAAGACTGTGTAGCAATTTTTGTAAGCACAAGGTCATTAACCACCAAATTTCAATTTAGGTAATTGCATTCTACCTACTTAAATACCCCTCCCCTGAAGATTATTTTTCCTTCCATGAGCAGTCCTGCAATTATGTTATGTGCTATTAAACAACTGCTATATTCCTTTGCTGCAGTGCAGTAAGAGGAGAAAGAACCACTTATATCCCTGCTTTAAAATCACTTCTGGATGCATGTTAGTCTATAAATGTGTAATGCTGTTACTGCAGAAATTGTAGACCCCAACTCCCTTTTAGGATAGGGACTATGCTCCATGTGAAACTTGTGGTGTTTGTCCCCAAAGGGAGTATTTACAGTGCTTTTTTTTTCCACTGTGCTATGTGGTGAAAAGGAGTCTGATGCTTTCAAGTTAAGTGATTACATGTTTCTGAGGTGGCTTTACCTACAGTGTGAATGAATGTTTGAATTCCCTTAGTTTACTGGTGAACAGATTTTTCTTTTAAAATTCTGATTAACCCTGTTAGATACAGTAACTGCTGTGTAATGCGTTGGGTACACAGTGCAGTGCACACCTGGAGCATGACTTGGCTCCTGGTAAGTGTGCCTGTCAGAAAGGAGTCTGGTGTGATGCAGCATGTGAGCAACCTGCCAAATTGTTTAGATTGATTTGTGTTTTGATGAACAGGTAGAAGGCTGGCTGCTCTGAGTTGCAGACCATGGGGCTGTTGCAGCTACAATGTTAACAGAGTCAATATTTGAGATAAGGTTATGATCCAGGCTGTAAGATATTTTTTTTTTCCTTTTATAAAACATAAACTCCATGTCAAATAGGATTTCAAGTCAAGCTCAGAGGGGAAATAGGGTGAGAAGTGTGAAAACGTGTTTCCAAAACAACTGCATAGTATTCATCTTATGAATTTACAAAGTGTTTGGGACTAAATAATGGGCGTACCACATGGTGCTTTACAAATGTATCCTGATGCACTTTGCAAATTATAAGATCATGAGAGAGATGCCTGGATGTCTGTGTTGCTGTTGGACTCCTTGGGTTTCCATGAAGACTTTACACTTCATCCATCCCCAGGGTCAAATGCAATAGATATGGTTTGTTCTTTGAGCCTTTTCTTTAAAGGAAACACTTTCCAGGAGGCTCAGACCTCCCTTTGCTGTCATATCTATAATATTGACATGACAGCAAGAGTAACAGTGAAGTGTGCCATTAGAAAGAAATCAATGCTAAAACTGTAGCGGTAAGGAGATAGGCTCTGCAATTCACTGCTCTCTCATTTTCTTCCTTTTTGTTATATACCAGACCCCTTCCCTCTCTTGTAAAGTGTGTTGGCCTTTTGGCCTTCTGTTTTGCTCTCAGGCAATGGTGTTGTGTTTACAGCTGACTTCAGTGGTGTAGGAGCAGTGGGTCGGGTCCCGGTTGTGCAAAAGCCTGTATATGTGCTTAATTTTTAGCACTGAGAGCTGTGTTTTATAGGGTATAGAGCAGGGTGGCTTCTCAAAGCTAGTATGACTGCTTGTGTGTACTGAGGAGCTGCCCTGTAGGTCGTTAGCTTTAAAGACCCTCCAAGTAGGGGCTTTGTCATCGTACTTGTCCCTTAAAGTACCTCCACAGTTCTGGAGACAACTTTCCTGTAACTTGTACTGGCAGCTGTATTGGCTTGAGCTATGCTATGTGCTTGGTGCACAAGGAAACAGAACTGGCCTTGGGTATATTGACGGGGAACCGAGAAAACTACAGATTTACTCCCCATTTCCTTCCTGCCTTGTGCCAGAGGTATCATTGATGTATGAGCCAACCAAGTATAGGATGGCTGTTGATGGCGATAGTGCTGTTTCATGCTGGCACTGCCCCATGGGAGCAGAGTGGAGAATCAAATGCTGGAGGAGCAAAAAAAAATAATGCATGTGTGGATTGGTAATTGATATTTCTCTTGGTGACGTTGAGCAGGTGATGCTATGGTGCATGGGAACCCTGTGCTGACAAAACTACCGCTTTTCAGGTGACACATGTGGCTGAGGGGCTGACAAATCTTTTGGTCATTAATAAGCTTTGGGTGAATAGATTACATCCTGGTCAAATACCAGCTGGGCAACTGAGCTCCTGTAATCCTCAAAGGTTTACTTTCCTTTTTACACGTGTACATTTTTTGTGTGTGTGTATGTATATATATAAACAAAGGTTCTTGCCTCTCCACTACTGGTAGAGGAAAGCTTGGAAATACGACCAGAAGGTATAATAATACATCAAAAGTTGAGTTGCTTATGGATTTTAAGCAGCATTCATCATTCTGGAGGACCTAGGGGTCATGGCTTTCTGCTTTTGGGGTCAGCAGTATGAGCTTTTATGCGCATACCTGGAAAACACTAAAATGCATGTTATTCTTGCTTCTCCATTTTAAAGACAAGTCTCTCCTGTCTCTCTTTGCAAATTAGCTCAGAAGACAGGTGAAGAGTGGCACTTACTTGAAGACTTGTGATAGCTTTGTGTCATTCTAGGTAATCAGGCAGATGTTGCTGCTGTGCCCTTAGGAATGGATGGATTTCTGTTGATTACACAGCTCTGTAGACCTCCTTTCAGTCAACAGGTATATCTGTATATCCAAGATCCAACAAGTGCAAGATAATTCCTCTTCTGGAAGAGGTTATTTAACCTCTCTACACTCCACTATGAGCTAAATTGATTTTACAGTGGCTCCTGTTGCATGGGAAACTGAGCTGATCCAGAGCTCTCCAGTGGACGTGTGGTATTGGTGGCATTGGTGTTCTCCTGGGCATGTGCTGAATGCTTTTCAAGCTTTAAAAGGTGGCAAGCCTGCTTTAGATCTTGCTGGGTTTTCTGTCACTCTGCCAAGCGCCCTACTGGTGGAATGAAATTTGCTGTTAGCAAATAAGGGTGATTTTTAATAAGCCAGTTGTCTGTGAATTTGATTAGTATTTGAAGGCAATGAATGCACCGGTCCAGCACTGTCATCTCCCCAGGACCAGTCTATTCTCAACTACTCTCTTCCCCTTTTGTGTTGTGTGCTTTAAAGCAGACATTTCCTCTACTTGTGAGCTGACCCTTAATTTCCCCGTTCATTCTCTTGGGAAGCTGGCTGGGCTTCACCCTATCTAACTCTACCTGTCTGAAAACCAGGCATCCAGACTCTCTCTGCAGATATTTGACAGACTGCCATCTGGAGCAGGAAATTCAGCAAGCTTAACTTAACCCCTCCCTTTAGAGGACAAAGTCAAATTCACTCTCTGGAAGTGCCTGGTTTTTTGTCTTTACTGAAAAGGGAATTTCTGGATAGCAGGCTGCAGGGATTGCTGGCTAGCATCCTGTGCTGCCTTTAGGATTGCTATGCTGTTTGGTTCCCCAGATGCTATGGGGGGAGGCAAAGGGAAAGACAGGGAGCAGATTTAGTTTTGGAAATGGTGCAGTCTGGACATTTTAGTGTTTCCATAATGAAATATTGGGCAGTCTTAGCTTTGTGGGAGGAGAGGAAGGCACATTGTCCACCTGGACTCTGGATTGGGGAAAAATGTAGTTCTGTAAATTCCAGTTTCTTTCCTGGCATGGAAAGCCATTTTCCTGGTTATGGTTGGTAGGTGGAGGCAGGTGGCAGGGGGAGACTGAGAGTGCTCCTGCACAAGTAGTTGGAAAGGAAGCTGCCTCTGCAAAACTAGTGACAAAGGAGTGTCATTTTATTGTGGGTCGTTTGATGTACAAGTTTATGATGGGAAGTTTAGAGGGATCATTTGCACAGTCCGATGTGGTGTAAACAGAGTTTAAACTCATGCATTGCCATTAGTAGCACACAAGGGATGGATATATTCGAAGAGCATTTGCACGCTTGCGGTCTGTAATAAATTGCCTGGGTTGCGTGTATCCTAGATGTATGCAATTGCAGACAAGTGGGGAGATGTAAAGGAATGAGGTCTAAATTTGGCTGGCTTGCGAGCTGGCCCTGTATATCTAAGCACAAATGCTGAAGATAGGATATCCCGCTGCCTCCCATCCCTTTAGCTTATTCTCTGGAAGTTTTTTATAGTGAGAAGTCAAAGACCACGGTTTGGAAATGAAGTAGGACAACAGCGCAAACAAAACCAGAGCTCAGACTGTCTGAAGCTTTAATGTCCATAGGGTCTAGAAAAATCAGAAATAAGGCTGAAAAAATTCTTAGTGCTGTCTTCATGCAGCGCTCTGACAGTTCCAACAGTAGGAATCTGTCCTTCAGCAACAGGGAAAATGCTAACTGCAAAATATTGAGAGGAGACTGTGGTTTAAGAGGTTTGGTTTTTTTTTTTTTTACTGTGTGTATGTTGTACTGCTCTGTTTCCCCAATCTGTGCCAAAAGCAATAAAAGACCTGCTAATGCTCCGTGCCCTGATGCTTTAGGAAGTGGGGCTGGGACTCTTACTGCAACAGCTTCTTACAAGGTATCTCAATATAGTCCCTGGATTTTTGGTCAATGAATGTGGAAGGTGTGGGCAAGCAGGTGGGAGAAAGTGGAGAATGAATGTAACATCCTTGTCTGGTGTAAATCAGTGTTGTTCTGCTATACCGAGTGAAACAAGTCCTATTTGTGCCTGCTGTTGCTCTTCAGGCTAGGCTGGAAATACTGGTCTTGCCATATAGTACAGCTTTATCCAGTGCAGACAGTGGGGTTTGTGCAAGCCTGGGGGATGCCTGGTAGTGCCAGTCCAGAGGAAAGGGATGATGTGCTTGGCTGAATGCAGGGATGGTCGCAGCGCCTGCTTTGGGGGACCTCCTCATCCCTCTGCAAAGTTCTCTGCTGAACCGAAAAAAACACTGAAAAACTCTTCTGGAGCATATTGTGTTTATTCACTGGAATATATTTTGCCTTGGAGATGAGAACCATTTACTTTCTGAAAAATGGTCAGTTTGCCTTTTTCAAGCTTTGAATGCTGGAGCAGGGCATGCAAGGGAGCCAGAGGGTCTTTTTGAGAAATAAATACTCATTTTGAGTTTAAGACCTATAAAATACTCTGACCAGACCTCTAATTGTACAGTCTGTCATAACAATGTGAATTAAATAATGCAATTAGCCACTAAAAAATGGACCAGCTGCCTATTTGAGGACTTGACACTCTTCTCACCCCAGACCAGGGGAAGGGCCTGCAGCCAGCTGAATTTGCTGTGTGTTGTGATCATAATACTTGACAGGAGCTGCTTCAGGTGAGGAATGGTTAACAGCATTGCAGCTCTTCTGCAGCAAATGACTTGCAGCTGGTCCCAGGATGGTTAAAGGGAAAGATTGTGTGAAAAACTTCACCCATTTCAGACCTATGGAGCAAACAGGAGCAAAGTGTCTGCCAAGCTGTCAGCCTCTAAGCTGGGAAGATCTTTATAGTCCTTGAGAGACAGTCTTTGGAAGATGAAGGTGTAGGAAGACTGGAGCCTGGTGTAAGATGGACCAGAGTCAAGCTTGCACCCACTTCTGTCCTGCACTCATTTTGCCTGCTGGTCCTAGTTGGCCCAGCACACCTTGGCCAGCCCCTTCCTAGAGTCCCTCGCATGTCTCTGTGCCACTGTCTCTCCTGTGCTTCCCTGCCTACCACAAGGCAGAGCTAAGGGAGGTCCTGTTTGAAGTGTGCTTCCCTGAAACAGGGTTTGCAGCCCCTGGCTGGTGCAGGCAGCAGGAGGAGGTTTGAGTAGCGGTGGGAAGTGCCACCAGACTGGGTTGGCTGTTCAAAGGGACAGACCTAGTTGGTGGATTGGGCTTGCCTTTGCTCTTGGTTGCTGCTGCTCCTTGGGCAGTGTTTGTGCTGTGCTGCCTCACATTAGTTCTGCTCCTTTACTAGGGAGGGAAAAGCTGCTGGCTTTGCTGCCCTACCTGCCTCCCTGGAGGGGTGCTCTGGGCTCTGCTGCAGAAATGAGCAGGGACCATCTCGGGAAAAGCTTTGGAGGAGGGGGCAGGCTAGCAGAAGGGCATGTTTTTTATTCCAGCTGGAAGGGACAGCAGAGCTGAGACCAGCAGCTAGGGAAAAGGAGGCTGAGACAGCGGGGCTGAGATGAACAAGGAAGACGGTAAGAGTGTAGCTGGATTTGTAAAAGAAGAGTTGAAGTGTGGTTATGAAGATGTAAGACAGAAACTGATGAGGGGTGATAAGTGGAGGTTATCTACGTTGGGAACAGCTACTCCAGCACCATGCTGCAAACTCCTGCTGAGCTTGGCAGGCATTGCAACAAATCCTTGTAATCACTGGTATCAAAGGTGACTGATAGATCTGAAAGAATCAGCGTGAGTTCTTGATCTTTATCGACTGCCATCAAAGACCAGTGAAGTAAGGAGGTGGTGTGATGGTGGCATAACCCTCCTGCTAGAAGTCCTACAAAGGCATGCTGGTTGGCAGGTCTGGGGGTTGGAGTTTGAGTGTGATGCTGCGGTTGGAACAGCTTTCACCTGCCCAACCCTGACTGCAAGGACAGCTGGTAGGGTTGGAGATGGAGAGCTTAGCTCAGCCCTCCTGCCTGAAGAGTGCCCATCCCTGCCCATTGCATCAGTGCAGACTGGGGAGGGGAGTGACTCCCTCAGGCAGGATGGGGGATGTGCCGAGCTGTGATGTGGGTGACCATCTGTCCTTCGAGACAATGGTGCCGTTTACACTGACATACTGCAACTCATCGAGGAGGAAAGAGAAATCTGTCCTCACTAATGATACAGAACCATGCTCTTTGCTTATCCTTCCTTTAGCTTTCTCTCCCCCATCACCTCTCATCATCGCCTACTGTGCTCCAGTCTATAAAAGCTGCTGTTGCTCCCCCTCCTCAAGTGTGATTTGGAGCTGCTGAGTCCTCGCAACTCCTCTAGCAGCCCCTCCTGTGACTAGTCGCCCTGTCTCTCCCCTCTCCTTTCTCCATCTGTAGCAGTCTGTCATTTTCCCCCTCTCCTCTCCACCCCCCACTCCCCCTTCCCTTGCTGTTCCTGGTTTTTGCTGCTATCAGTCTGTCTGTGTTGATTGCTGCTGCCCTTGAATTGGCTCTTTCTGTAAAGTGCCCTTCTTGGCCAGTATCGCAGACAACAGGCTTCCTGGGGGGGCATGGTCAGGAGCTAAAGGGAAGATTTGAAGATGGGATTTAAAGAGGGGACATAACTCATTGGCCTAGGAAGGAAAAGACTAGGGGCTCCCCAGAGATGTGAGATTTACCTGTGAAAACAGTGAACTTCCCCTATCTGTGGAGGGAATTGCCTCATGGTGGGGTGGGATTGGAATGCTGCTTCCTCATCCTCACGGGCTGCTTCCATGCCCATATACAGCATTTTATTCCCAGCCCAGGTTAGCAGCTATCCTCCTGTGCCCTCCAACATGCAAGTGGCATCCTTAACATCCCCATGCTGAGCTGCCAGTGTGCAGGAGCACAGTGCTGATCTCAGGATGGCAGAGTCCAAGGGGTGCATCCACCCCTTGGGAGCAGGGGCAGGGTGCTAGTAGGTGAACATCTCCTGGGCCAGCTTGGGTGAGACTTGCTGCTGGAGCAGTTGGTCCTGGTCCTCTCTGGAGGTAGCTGGCTCTCTTATAATCCCTGGTTACCAGGGCTGGCGCTTGCAGACAGATGTGAGCTCAATGTGCTGGCTGGGAGCTGTGTGGCTGCAGTCTTCTGGCCCCGTGCCCCAGCTTGGAAGCTGTGAAAGTGCTCAAGGGTTTGCTTACAAAAGTTGAACCAACGCTGCTGTCTCAGCCTTGTTTCTGACCCTCAAACCTTTGTGAGAGGTGTTTCATCTTTACTTTAATAACTTGGTTTTGTTTATCGCTGCCTCCCCAGAGTAGCATAAATGCTGAAATACCACAAGGGCTTTCAGATTGCTTGTAGCTTGAAGTAACTGGATGTCTTGAGAGGCAGAGTGAACCGAATGTACCTCTTGGGGGATTTCAGCTCTTAGAGTCACGGATAAAAAGGGCTAACATCAGTACAAATCCATCCAGGAGAAAGCTGCTGAATCCAGTGCTTGTAACGCTAGCTACGAGATTTGCCTCAACAGGCAAGAAGGGAAGGAATGGAAGGAAAACACATGCTAAAATATTAACCTCCCTATTGAAACAGGCAGTTTGTAACAAACAGCAGCTGTTCTGTTTCATAGCATGGAAGAGGCAGGAGCTCAATATTTGAGGGTGGAGAAATATTTTCTTCCATGCAGAGGTTGATACACTCTCAAGTTGGAGATCAAAAAATCTTTGCTTGCCTTCCAAGCCTTGCTTATTATTTGGGAGTGCACTAAACCACCATGAAGGTGTATGTCACAAATCTGCCTTAGCATCATTCACACGCCCCAAAAGGATGCTTCCTACATTTACCTGTATCCTGCATTTTGCTTCTTGGCTGGTAACTTGGCACTCTAGTGCAGCAATAAGCTTCCCTATGAATACAGTGTCCTTATTTTCTATGCAATGTACTACAGATCATTTGCCAGCCAGCTAGCTGGCATTGCTAACAAGCATTGTTATCAATAATCAAGCTAACACATATGAGAGAGCAGTATGCTTTGTGTTGTATTACAATTTTTGTGTCACTGTTGTTGTTCACATATTTACCAACTTGTGATGTAATTTTTGCTTTGAGTAAGTCTCCTGGTTTTATGGGTGAATCTGGCAGGCTCTGCTTTGTCCATATGTGAGATTCAGGGAGGCCTTGCAAGTGTTTGTGTCACATTAAAAAAAGACATGCTTATAGAAGTGCAACAGTAATAATATATTGCCTTTGGTACCTCCTGAAGTTCAATGTCATTGGCCAACTGTGATATTTCTTAATGATGTTATTTTTGTCCTCAAAACAATATTTTGCTTGCCTTTTTTCTTTCCCTGTGGCTCCTTTCTGATTCATTTCCTTGATGGAGTAGGATCCTTCCTTGCTTTAGAGTTTGCTCCTCTCTTCTCCATACCTGACCCACCATTTAGCAGCCTCTCTGCTGGCAACTACTCGTTTTCCAATCTGTAGCCCTCTTTGGAAGTGGGATTTTAGTGACTGGAGGGTGCCCTGGATGGTAACCCACTTGTTTTATACATGAAAAGCCTTTGCAGGCAGCAGTTTTCACTGTTTCCTTGTAGCATTTTATTCAACCCATGCTACAGCCTCCTGGTTTCTACTTTTTTTTATAGGTTGATGCTGTTGTCTTTCCCTACATGGGCAACCTCCTGATAATACATGGTTTCCTCCTTGCTTGGTGCTGAGTAGTGTTTTTCCTGCAACTCCTGCCCAGTGGGATCTCTGAAGTCACAAGATTCATACAAGGGCTGTGCACACAAACAGAACCAAGGAAATGGAAGACTTAAGTTCTCGCTTTAGTGTTACTCATCTCACTGTTACATCAGGTGGTATAACATAGTTTTCTAAAGCTGCCCAACTTTTCCCATTGTAACACTCTTTTCATCCTTTAATGAAATTTTAATTTGAGGTCTGGGAGACAGGGACCATGCAAAATGACTAGGAAGGATGCTGGAATGGGTGACTAAGAAGCCCAGGAGGAGGAGGAGAAGTCCACTGATTCAGGCAGCCAGCAGGGAGCTGAGGTGGAAAGCTTATCCACCAGATATGTGCCCACCAGAGGGGAGGGACTGGGGAATGATGGCATGACTGAACAACCTGGAGAGGGGACTGGTGGTCTGGGCAAGGCTGACGGAGGGGCAGGTAAACAGGGTGGAGGAGGTGAGGATCTGGGTGGGAAGAAGCTGGCTGAGAAGGCAAAGGCTGGGGCAGCGAGCCCAAGTGGAGGCAGGCTGGCAGGGCTGGAGGGCTCAGGGTGCAGTGAGAAGGGGTGGGATGGAAGCATCCCGTGTGGGATTGGTGGTGTGAGGTAATGTCCCTGCCCCAGCGCCTGCACGCTTTGCATTCCTGCTTATTTCTGTTTCCGTGCTGTCAGCAAACTTCTGTAAGGCCCATTGGCTAAATAGGCATCACATCACTGTCTTCACTGAATGTCATTCCTCCCTGCGGGTGCAGGGATCCTGTGGAAAAAACACAAGAACATGCACTGAAAGATCGTGTTATAAAGGCAGTGTGGAGAGGGAGAAACTGTGGTTCCATGTTCATCCTTAATTCTGTCTTAATTCCTTGGATTGTGTCATATCAGAACAATCTCTCCTGGGCATATTCAAAGCATGATTTTTTTTTTTTTCCCTATGGCAGCTGCTAATTTATCTGTTTGGATAGGTTGTTACAGGGTGAGTGAAAGAGATCTCGGACTACTCTGCTGCCCAATGCAAAAGCAGTGTTTCAAAGCATCCAGCAACAATATTAGTCAAAAAGCCATCCTGAATGCTTCTGCACAGACAAACAATTTCTTTTTTCCAGCTGTTGAAATTCAACTTAGTTTTCCACCAAAATAAAATGTAGTCATACCTGTTATGGAAGTTTCAGATCAAGCTGCCAGTTGGATGAAGCTCTAAGCAAATGAGACTTGGTGTTGAAAGGGAGAAGAGTTTGGGGTAGGGTTAATTAAAATTAGTGTTATCAGAATAGCTGCATACAGCTTTCTACCATGTAGTTCAGCTTTCACCAAAGCCTCAAGTTTTCCCTACAATACAATAATTAACTATTAAAGTAGGTACTTAAAGAAAAATAATTCCTCCTCCAGAGAACCATAACCTGGGATTTTTTTTCAAAGCACAGAATTAATTGCATCCCTCCACAATATCTTTGAGGTGCTGTTATTTCTTTAAAATGCATTTCTAGCATATTGTGATATGTCACACATCCTTTAAATATCCAATAGCTTTTTAACTTTTAAAAATCTATTTCACACTTAGTGGCATGCCTGTAATGCATTTTTCTGGAATGTGTGGCAGATGTCTGAGGAAACTGTGTTTTCTCCCATATGGGGGTTATTTTACTGAAAAATGAAATAGGATTGGCACTTCATTTGATTTTCCCTGAGCTGTCACATTAGGGATTCTCTGGCTGGGTGTGAGACATGCATCCAGATCATAGGTAGACTGCAGAAGGCAAAATGTGCTCTCTTCTCCGGGTGAAGGGGAACTTCCCATGGAATAACATAGTCAGAGGGCTGCAAGGAGGGGAGAACAGGCTGGGGAGGAGGTCTCTTCTAGGATATCCTGCTCACTGAGACTTACCAACATGCTCTGGACATGCAGAGGTAGCATTAAGCGTGTATTTGGACTTTCCTCTATGAGGAGGAGGAAGGTGGCAGCTTCAAGTTTACTCAGACCTTCAGGGAACTCCTGATTCTTGTGACCCAGGTTCCTGAGATGGGAACTAAGCTAGGACTTCAGGGTTGGGTGTTGCTGAATTTGACTCCTAGAAGGAGTCATAAATGCCAGGACTGTAGTCTTTTTAGATGTGTGAGGCCATGATTGCATGGCTGTGGTTTAGGGACAAAAGGGAAGCTGTTGTTACGTTGGCCAGTGATACCTGTGTTTGCAAGGGCCTCATCTGTGTTTCTGTTTTGACTTATCTTCCTGTCTACCCCATTTGATTGTAGCCTCATGGCCCCTTGTCCTTGTGCTATGATGAATCATGCCCCTGTTTTTTCTCTTTTTGCTGTTCCCCATAGACTGGGAGACAAACTAAGCACTGTGCTTGGGACAAGCCCCACTGTCATTTCCTCTGCAACATCAGAGGGAGAGGCAAGGGAAGGAGGTAGAGCAGAGGAACTGCCGCAAGCCCCTAGCCAGTGCCTGTGTCAACATTTCCCCTTTGAGACAAACACAGTGGAGATAAATACCAGGTGTCTCTGGAAGAGTAGTTAAACGCACCAACAGTCCCTGTTTTGTCACGTTGGCATAGCTGAATCTTTCATCCAGCTTTACATTTCAAAAGATTGCCTGTGGCACTTGGTCCACCCCTCTTCTTGCACTCAACTTGGGAGATACATTCCTAAGTTTCTGGGCAATAAAAATACCCAAGGCTTATTTGGTTGTGGTAGCAGCCAGTGTGTCCTCACTGCTGGTATGTGTGGGCACGGGCATGCTGCTGTCGAGGCATTTCTGGGCAGCACTTCAAGGGATAGAAGAGCGTAGCCCTTGGGGAAGCTGTCGCCAAGGGCATTGCAGTGGGGAAAGCAGGAAGGTGCTGGGTATTGCTTGAAAAAGAGATGCAAGCCACTGTGCAGAGGTGAGGGGATGAGTGGCTGAATGACCTGGGACTTTGCCAGAGGACAGAGGATGTCTTCCCATCAGTGGAAGCGAAGGTGACAGGTTAACACAGCTCTAGCAGGAGACCACAAAAGTGATTATTTCCTTCCCCAGCCACTTGACTTCTCTGAGTACTTGAGTGCGATTAGGCAGATTAGTGTCATGCACTTGAGACTTTGTCTTGTACCTATGGCATTTCCTATTCTTTGCATGCATGAAGCATTTCCTCATCCATCGCTGTGACACCTCTCCCCACTGGACATGGGATTATTCTTTTCTGATGATTAACATTTTCATGGGTCTCAGACAGCTTTTCAGGAACACAAAGAGAAATTCCCAATAGGGAATCTGATGCAAAGTCTTTACTTTCTGGATTTAACAGTTACACCTGAGATTATTTCATCTCACTGAAGGACCTCCTCTGAGACCCTTCCAATTCCCCCCAAACGGCAGTGAAGCTTTGTATTTATAGGCTTATCTCCGCACCCCTTCCCCACCAACTGTGCTGCTTACACTTGGTGCCCTCAGGCGCTTAACTACATGCTTATGTTTGGAAATTGTGTGGAGGCTTCAGATGCACTGCCATGAGATTGTTATGCCTCAACCTCTCCCCAGCCCACCCAACATGCATGCATTTAGACGGGCTGGGAGATAACTCTTGTGGAGCCAGCCTGGCTGTCAGCAAAAACACGTGTGCAAGCAGCAGTCAGGCTATCAAAATGTGCTGAGAATTGGACAGAAGAAAATGTAGGAACTGTTACTGTAATGTATATATTGCTTTTATATTATTAACTCTCTATACTGATGATACATATACAAATATATTTGAATAATGGTGATACATCTACTACATAAATAAATCATCTAAATGAGTTCCTTATTACTCTAATTTATATGCATCTGTATAAATCAGAGGTGTACTCACCATTCTCTTGCTGTCTGTGAAAGATACAGGAGGATTAGAAGACATTTGCATTGATGAGGCTTAGGTAAATATTTGACCTGCTGATGACTTCCTCTGCAATTATCTGTAGGAGAGACTTGCTGTAGCTTCCCTCGTGCATCTGGCTTGATGATGCCGCAGGGATACATGGAAAAGGGCAGCCCTTCCACCAGTTCTTAAAATCCTGAGGGGATGTAAGTGCTTTTGACTGCAAAGTGAGGATTTAAACTTGGTGTTACTGTTCAAGATGTAGGGGGAAGAGTGTGGAGCTATGATGAGAGAATAGGTCATGGTGGAGAAAATATTGTGGGCTGCTGTATTTTGGGACAGCTGGAGGCCAGTGATGGGGAGGGTAGTGACTGAAATGTATCAGATAATTAAAATCAGCAGGCTCCCCAATGTGGCTCAGGTGTGTTGGGATCCCAGCGTAAACCACCAGTGCAAGGAACTGTGTGTTGATGGTAGGAGTGGAGCCCTCCAAGCCCTTCCTGGGCATCACCCTGTGGGCTGACATATCCAGGCAGCTAGTGAGGGATGCAAGAGGTATGATTTAGTTGAAAAATGAGATGTGCTACAGGGACTGGAGTTCATAGCCAGGAAATGGTCTGTGGGCTGGTGATGGGAAGGCCCTGTTTTGGCAGAGGTGGGCATGTGGCTGCATTCAAGGTGAGCTGAACCTCCAAAGGGGCTGGGCTTAGTGCAGGTAAGTGCTCAAGTGTTTGAGCCATATCGACTGCGGCTAATAAATTGGCACTGCTCCATTGACTTCCAGAGAGCTCTGTTAATGCCAGTTCAGGGCCTCTTGGGTTTTTCAAACTGGGATATAAATCTTAGGGAGTGCGAATAGACTCTTGCTTGCAAAAATCTGGTCACCTTTCTTGTTTTGGTTGGGCTGAATATACCATAAAGGACAGCCTTTGTGTTTGTGCTGTTTTCATTTTTCTGTTTGAACCAGGCACTTACTGAAACAAAATGGAATCTGAGCTGTCAAGTTGGGTTTGTGTTTCAGCTTCACTTGGTTTGTGCTTTGTTCAGATTAATTCTCCTTTCCCCAAAATGCTCATACCTCCCACCCCATCCCCCAGATAGGGAAGCAGCTGTTGAGTTGTCATTTCTCTGCTTTTGTGACGGCCCAGTGGGAAGAGGAGACAAAGCAGAACATTTTCTGCTTTCTCCTCTGATGGCAGGCAGGGATCTGAGCTTGCAGAGGAGCCTGTGCCTAGTTGCTGCCAGTGAACTGGTGGGATGTCACTCTGGGGATGCTCACATGTTAAGTGTTTCTGTAAAGAAAGATGAGGCAGGTCCAAGAGAAGAGGCAACAGCAAGCTCAAGTGTTGTGGAGGTTCCCACTTTGGGTACTTCACAAGTCCTCTGTGTTTCTGCTGATCTGAGGGAGAACTGCTGGGCAGGACCTCCTGGAATGGCCAGGCAGGCTTGAACATGGAGAAGGCATGGGAATGAGGACCTAGGGAATAAGATGAGGCAGTGCATTAGCGCTCCTAGGAGCTGATAGGTCTTTAAAGCTGATGTGTTGCCATGGAGTGTGCCTGGCAGTGAAGCTCCTTTGTTGCTTCTCTAGTCCCATTCAGATGAAAAAGAATGGTGAGGAGGTTAAAAACAACGCAGAGTGAAGGCGCTCCATCTCCTGCTGTAGTGTGCTCTCCCTGCGCCCCATACCCTCCTCTGCCTGGGCTTCTCTACAACTTACTCTGCCATATGGGTTGGGTAAAACAGCTTCCCTGGTACCTGCCACCATAGGCAGATATGTTGCCTTCCCACATTGTGGGAGCCTGGGAGAGCACCTGGCACAGCTCCTGCAAGAACAAAGCAGGGAGGGAGAAGGGACCTTTCTGGGAAGACAGGAGTGTGGGTGCAGGATTGGAGGCAGCAGAACTGATGGCAATACTCCCACTAAGGTAAACAGGAGCAGAACTAGGTTAGTGGTCTGGTGTTACTTACCATGCTCTGTAATACATACTATATGAATGTATATGTAGAATACAAATGAAGAGGAAGCTAGTGATCCTGTAATGGAAATTTCAAAAGATCCTTGACTACAAGGTATTATAGGTAGCATGACCTAGAGAGAGTAGCAAGGAAAGGACACAAGATGCGACTTTAACTCTGTTCATCTTAGTTCTGTGGTTCTTCTATAAGCTCTTCTTACCATCATCTGCCTCACATTGCCTTATGACTCATCCATCTCTGGATCTTCTACTTGCTGGTGCCTTTGCTGGCCCTGACTCACTCCCTCAGCTGGGTAAGCCATGCTCTTTCCCATTGCAGGGTGCTGTGGACCAGCCCATCAGATCTCATGGGCCTCCTCCACCGCTTGCCCCTCAACACCTCGGTCACCCCAGTTCTCTGATGTGGCCCAATGACTCTCCCTGCTACCTGCTGTGGTCTTTTTGTTTCTAACAGCTGCTGTGGTACAGGAGTCCCTGCACAGGCAGTCTCTGTGTCTGCAGTTATCCTCCATCTGCAAAATCACTTCCTTTTTTTCAGTTTCCTTGTTTGATGGGGAGATAGCTGAGCTGCCGTTCCCTCAGCATCTAATGGAGGGGAATAATCTCTAAGGAAGGAGTGAAGGGGGCAGTGGTGATAGAGGGAGAAGAAGCTGCTGCTGTTCTCTACATGTGGGTGACTATCCTGTGGTTCATGAGCAGCTTGGGTGAGGTGAGGGTCCCTTCAGTGGCATCCCTTCAGCTCCCACAGGGACTCCTGGGTGAGCCAAACCCCTGCTCCAGGAGGGAGCATCTCCAGCGTAGTAAAGAAACAACCCGGTTTCTCAGAGTGAAGCATGCTGAGTCTCTCCTTGCTTTAATAACTGTTGCGTCTCCATGGAGAGGTTCCCTGTCCCATGCCAAGTCCCCTTTCCATGGCAGCCAGAAATACTCCTGTTTTAGCCAGAGGAGCTTCACTTTTGTGCTTGTAGGGCTCAGAGCCCTTCACTTGAGAAAACCAGGGTTCAAGTCTGGCTACAGGTGACTTGCCTTCGTGCAGCCCTCCTTGGAGAGCCTTGCCACCCTCTTGCCCCAGGCTGCCCTCTCCTTTGATCACTGTGCCCCCCAGCTTTGCAGGGCCCCCAGGCCTCTGTGCAGCTTTGCCAGCAAGTCTCCCTTCTGCTGGCTGCTAGGCTCCTCCTGACCATATTTGATTACTGATGGATTAACAGGTGTCTGAAGTGCATGTTACTAATCCTGACCTCAAGCAATGTCTCATCAAAAATGAAAATAAACCAGAAAATGAATAGAAGAGGAAATGAAGAGGCTGAAGAAAAGGGAATAATGAGGAAGAAGCGTGGAAATGGGGAGGAAGAAATTCAGTTTGCAACATGATTTCTTTGGAGGCAGAGTGAAGTTAAAATGGGAGGTTTAATAAGGCAGGAGAGGAGAAGAGAGGTGGACTGAGAGGAAGGAGAGTCAAAGAAGCCCTTGCTTAGGCAGTCTGCCGAGGGCCATGGGCCTGCTGAGACTTCAACATGGCCAGACTGAAGCAGATGGAGAGAGGAGGATTGTGAGCCTAAAGGCTGCATGAAATATTTAAGTTGCTCCATCAAACTAGCTTCTCACTGGTGATAAGATGCTGGGTGGGGGGAAGACAAGAAAAATTTGGCTGATAATGAGAAGCTTAAAAAATGTATTCTGACAACACGCAGCTCTCTTCTTTACATCTCTCATCTCTTACTCTCTTTTCTGGAGAGGTGACATGCTAAGCTGGACACAGGGATAGGTTTCTTCACACTCTGGGACTTTAGTTTGCTTTTGCTTTACTCATCCTAATTTTCTTCTTTTTCCCATTCCCCAAACTGACAGCATCTGTCAGACAGTAACCAACTTCAGGCTAACTGGGTGTTGCTCCCCTCTTCCTAATGTTTATATAATAATAATATTATATATATATATATATAAAAACTGTTTATATAATGCTGGGGTAGGATACAGCTCTGTCCCCTTCAGACACACTAATGTGCCTTCTCTCTCACACATCATATATAATATCTCATACATCAGCAGTAGCAGAAATAACCTCTAAGTTTATTTTATGGATACCTACAGCTTTCCCTCTTTCTATTGTAGTCCTGATATAGATAGCAAACAAGATACATACCACTTACTGGGTGAAAGGCAGGACATATATAAATATATAAAATGGTTCTTCCATGCTGTTGAAGACATTTCACAGGCGTTTCCCTATTCTGTTTCCTATTATCTAAGATGGGATATCAAGATGCTTCTCACTAAATATCTCATTTTAAGTGAAGAATAAAAAAATGCTCTGTGCAAAATCAAACACACAGAACACCTGAAATGAACATACATCTCTCTTACCCCCTGTTTGCTGCAGCTGGGGACACCAGGTTGGAGTCACCTCCTCAAACCCTTTCCTTCCCCTGACCTGGTGCCTGGTCCCTTTGACTATCTTTTGGAAGTGGGATGACTTGAACTGTGCCCGACACAGTGAAGCCTTGAGCTTGGCTGAGGTGATGCAGGAGCAGAATCTGCTTGTAAAAGTATCCACAAGGACTTTTCTGACTTTACCCCACCTCATCCAGCAGAGGCAAACCTCTTGAGTAATGGAGTGCCTGGGGATCCAGGTAATGGCAGAGCCCAGGAGAAACCAGAAAGCTCAACTTTCTCTGCTGGTGAGGTTTTGGAGCAGAGTGTACTGCACTGTGCCTTGATACAAATGCCGCACTTGTGTGCGATACCATCACCCTTTGCTTCTCCCTCTTCCCTTCCCTCCATGTGAGCAGCAGAGAGGCATTGCCTTCAGACTGGATGTGTGTAATCACAGTGACCTAGTTTGAGAGCTAAATCTAGAACAGGGGGAAGACTAAGCCCGTTAAATTAACAAGTACAATAAATGACTATGCTCCCCCCTGCCCCATCCAGTGTTAAATTCACTTAGTAATTTAGATCAGGCTCTGCTTAGATTAGAAAAAAATAAATAAAAAGTGTCTCAACCTCTGTGGCAGTCACTGTTTTTAAATGTAGAAAGCAGTCCAGACTTAATTCTGAATCTTTTCAGCTCTGGAGACCTCATTTAGGTGACAAGTACTGCATCTTGCTTTTGTGATCTTCCCGTGCACGGTGTGTCCTGCCTACTGTTCACTGAACCCCTCTCCCTGCAAATCACACTTGACCTTTTCTAAGAAGGCTGAATTGTCTGTTCTTCCTGCTGATTCAACAGAGATCTGTAGGTGAAAGGTCAGAAGGTGCATGTTGTGGGTTGATTTTTTTTTTTTTTTTTTTCTGAGAAGGGGTAGGAAGGAAGGGTATGACATAGTTCACAAAGCAAGTGAGCCTGTGTCATTGGTCTCGAGCTTTGCTTGCTTGCTCTCTGTCTGGCATCAGAAAACATCACAAGACATAGTTCAGTAGACAAATATTACTGTATTTAAGGTAAAATGTGCTACAGGACTGTGCCTGCATGAGTTAATACAAGTGAAGGAGTGAACAAAAAGTAAATATTATCTCAGACGACAAAATAATAGGCTTTCATAATGAACTAGCATCCTTCCCGAGGACTGATGGCTTCCAATAAGCCTGAGCTGCTTTTTTGCACCCTTTGGTAATCACAGCCAGAAAATGTTCAGAAAATCTTTTGGGTTTTTCCTCCATCATTTTTGTAATAGGATCCAAGGTATTGAAATGTGTGCTTAAGGCTGCTGATAAAACATCCGCAGTACAAGACAGCAGTGTATCATCCAGTTTCTTCCAAAGATACGAGACATGCTTCTGCATTTGCAAAGGCAGTATGGCACTTCACGTATGAGCAGATTATGTATGGGAAGCCTACGTGTTCATGCTCTCTCTCTATTATCCTATATCAAAATTGATATTAAGCTTTCCTCAAGTGTTGTTATTCTTTTTGACTGTTTCCCATTCCTCCTTCATTAGGAGGAATCCACAAAGAGGGAGGGGAAAAATACAGGAACCTGATTTGGCTCAGGAAGCCTGTGAGCTGAGAGTGGTTGGCAGCTGGAAGAGTGCCTAAGGGAAGTATTGTGTCTGCTCATCCCATTTGTACACACTTCCCTGGGCAGCTGTGTTGCAGCCCAGGCTGGACAGACATTTGGTCCAACTAGAGATGCTCATTTACTTGTTTTTGTTATATTCCTCTGACTGCTCTCTGATTTGTGTAGGCTGTAGGCTTTCTGAGAGTCTGTAAATGCTTCAGGTCACTTGCTTTATTAACATATTTTCTGCTTAATTCTTATTACTATCCCCGCACTCGCTTTGTTTTCAAGTTATTTGCCCTTTTAATGGGTGTTCCCAGTCAGGGGGACACTGGACCTCCAGCTCTGGAGGGAACAGGAGCTGCTGTAGTCTGCTCAACACCTCTCGGTGGTCATTTCTTGTTTGCTATTATAGCTGTGGGGCTAGAGTCAGAGACTGTGATCTCAGCACCTGGTGGTGCCCACCCCATGTTTACCTGGACTAGAGCAATGAAGGGGCAAGGCTGGGGAAGCGTCCCTGCCCAGGCTCTGTGGTGCCCCATTCTCGATCCCTCCTGCTGACAACAGACCAGGAGTAAGAGCTCCCTCCAAGAAAGGTAAATATAGGCTCTAACTCTCTTCTGCTGGGTAAATAGACACAACATGGAGATAAGCTGCTTGCTTTAAGAGGATGGGACACCCCCAAGGTGGGGATTTACCTCTCCCTTGGTTGGACAGGTCAGCCTAGCTCTGACTGATCTGGACATGCTGGATTCTACTTCATGGTTTGCTTTATGTCCATCTTTCCCCTCTCCTCCTTGAAAGTATATGAGCCTTTGGTCTAAACATTTAACTGTGGTGACCTTTTCCTTCTGGGCTGCGATACAGTCCCTGGTTACAAAGGAAGATCTTGACCAACTTATTGTGATCAAGGCTGGCTCAGCCATGTCTTGAAGGTCATTTGAGGACAAACCTGTAGCACAGCAATCAAGTGCACAGGCGATTCAGCAGCCTCTGGCTGCTGTAGGAAAGCACTGACTAGACAGAAGGTTTTCTTTCATTGCACAAAGCCCCAGTCTGTTGCATTACTCCTGCATGTCCTGTTTGTGGGTTTACACCAGATCTGCAGTGGTTTCTGTATTCTCACAGCAGCTCAAACTCCCACAGGCTGAGAAGTTCCGATTTAGTCATAACAGCAGTATTTGTCAGCAAGAGATGCAGGTGATTCAAAGGAAACTGTTTCTGTTTCCTCTGCTAGGCATCTGTGTGAGAAACACTTATTTCTGGCTTTTCTTGTCAAATCGTATTCATAGTTAAATGTTATTTTCTACAAACTGCTCCTCCTACCCTCCCAACCCACTATTTCTCTGTTTTAATGGGGTTAGCTTTGGGTGCCGTTACCATGCCCTTTTCTTTAGACTTAGCACAGTATGTGGTTTTAGAATCTACTAATCAGTTTTCGAGAGCCATGCTTAATTTCCAGGACTACACCTAATAAGATACTGCAAGAATGAAGTAGTCTGAGGGATGGTGACCTGGAAGTAAGGGGTAGGGGTGAATGAACACAGGCTTCAATGGGGATCCAAGAAACAGCCTTGTAAAGGACTGAGGGTCATGCAGGCAGGAGTGGTTACTTCTTAATGAAAGAGTTGAGAAAATGCTGCTTGCTGTTTGCCTGGGTAAAGTCTGCTTTCAACCCCTGGGAGCTGATGCTTGTTCACAAATGTTATAATGACAGTAACACAGCCTAATGCTGACAAAGATGACCAAGGCTTTGGAGGAGTGGATCATCAGTGAACCCACTCCACCTTCTCAATAGAAGCAGCCTGTGCACCTAAATAGGTAGAAAAGAAAAATGAAGGAATGTATGGATACAGCTGACGTTAGCAGTTTTGGAGGGAATTTAGGGTGGGGACAGGGCAGATGTTGAAGGAAGGGATTTATTCAAATTGGATAAAGTGCCTAATTTAACTAAAAGATTTCTTAAAGAAAATGACAACTTGTAAAAATTATTCTCTCTAGTGTTGACCGAAATTTCAGAGAGTCAAAACGACTGTTCAGTAGGGCTGAGGATGACATGAACCTAGAAGGAGTCTGAGAGATGGTTCACTTGACAGTGGGTGGCACAGCCTGATGGGTGGTGGGGTAGGGATGTGGGGTGAGGTGTGGGGTTTTTGTTTTGTTTTGGGTTTTTTGGCTTTTTTTTGTTTTTGTTTATTTTCAATCTGAGCTCTCCCTTGTTGGTTATCCCCATCTGGGCAGAAGGCAAGATGAGACAGTGTGAGGAAGGATGAATATTGTGTTCCTCAGAGAGGGAGGCTTGTAAGCAGAACACTCAAGTGTACATGCAACGTTGCCTTGAAGTCTCTCTTGTAGTAGTATATAACATATTTGCCCTCTCCCCAAATCACACTTTCAATCTGTTTTATGTCGTAGGCACCTTGGTCCTTATCTAATGTTTTCTTACCTTGATAGCTCTTACTTTATGAAGTCTGCTTCTATCTCTCTAATCTTTTCACATTGCCTCCCCAGGGTGCTCTCTCCTTTGTCTCTTACTGTTCTCAGTGCGTCCTTTACCTGTTCCCCCACCCTGCCCCCAGTCCTCACTGATGCATTGCAATCTCAGTTGACATTTGTGCTTTCCCTTGGAGCAGTGGTGAGGAAATGTTGTGTGGTGGATAAGGGAAAGGGATGCAATTTATACAGAGTGCAGCTGTAGTGCCCTAGGGAGCTGGAGATCTGGTGAGCTGACCCCTTCAAGCTCCCTATGTAACTTAAGTCAGCTCTGACCTTAGGTGGCATAGACAAACATGCCATGAAAGCCTCCACTCTACACTAACGTAAGGAGGGAGTATGTGCGGGTCAGCAGCTGCCCACAATGTGGCAGGTGATGCGCAGAGAAGTTGCAGTGGGGAGTCTCTTGCTCCTCCACTGGCTCTCCAGGTCCTGGTGCACAAGGACAGTTTGAATGGCAGCCAAGGGACAAGGAAATACAGTGTGTCAAATGAAGGGAGGGCTTGATGATGAGACCAGAAGTTAAGGCAGCCTGGAATAAGCAGGGGTTAAAGCTGGCCAGAGCCTGGGGACAGATCCCTGTTTCCAAAGTGGAGTGACAAGGAGCTGGCTGGAAGAATGTGAAGCTGGCAGGAGGGCAGCTGATGGTGCTGCTCTGCAGGATGGTTTTCCATCCACCTGCAGCAGTGTTGGCCTGTTGGAGCAGCCAGCCTGACCTGAGAGGTGAGGTGAGAGCCCTGGATGCCTACAGCCTGTGCAGAGCTGTGGGACCTCCTCTGCACGGGCACCACCAGGAGAACAGCTAACAAGACCTGCTTGTATAAAAAAGGGGTTGTGGTCAGCTGCAACCTCATTGTGGAGCACCTGCAGGATCTATAGTTTGGGTGTCCTCAGCACCCTGGTATCACAGTGGCTCTTGGACTGGGGTGAGCACTGTGCTGATAGACCCGAGTCACTTCAGAGGGAGCCTGCTCCCCTGGGAGGGGGTTTATTTGACTGAGAGTTGATTTCTCACAGGCCTGTCATGGAGGGGCGAGATGTTGAGGCGAGCTGTCTAAATGACAGTTCTGTTCTCTAAGCGAGTTGTCTGGTTGCTGATGTCCAAGGCAGGCGGGATGGATGGCCTGTGGAGGTGCCTGTTCTACATCAATGACTAGAAAGGGAGCCTGATTTACTAGTTTAAACTGCATCCCTACCTACCCACGGGCTCCCTGCCTGCTAGCTGAAGTGACATGAGGGGAATCTGAATCAGGGTGTGCATGTGGGAGGTATCTGCCATTACCTGTGCTGAATGTGTATTGTTTGGTGGTTGTCCTCCTGCTTTGCAGCAGGCAGCTGTGCTCCTATGGACTATGCTAAAAGCCATATTGCGCCAGCTCTCTGTGCACATTGGTAATGGCACCCTGTCCTCGTATGGTGCTGTCATCAGGGATGAGACTGGCATTTTAAGTACCAGCAGTCAGGTGCTTTGTTCCCTGGTGCTTGTTCCCAGTAGGTGACAGGCCTGTCAGTGGAGCAATGTGTGCATGTGAACATGCAGCTGCTCCTCAGGCGTATGGATGTGAGGAACTCTCTCTGACTCCTGAGCTCTTCCTGCCATTGCCTTTTCTCTGCTTCCACTCCCTAGATCCTCTCTATTCTTTGCCTTGGCAGGAAGAGGTGTCCCAGTGTGTTCAAGGCTTGAAAAAATGCGAGCAAAATTGGAAATGTTTCAGCTTTTTTGTACGTTTCAATTTTTCCTTGCAGTTTACAGTGCTAGACGCACTGGGTCTTATTACATAAAGATGTTGTTTCTTGTCATTAATCCAAGGCACGGTGGCTGTTCTTGGCACTTTCCTTCTAATTTGCTGTTCTCCTTGGTGAATAGCTATCTCAGAGCACATACAGACTTGGTCTACTTTAGCCCTATTGATAGCATTTATTCCTTAAGCCTAGGGTCAAGGGAAGCATCCTTTCCTATTTTTTTTGTTTTCTGGTTGTTGTTTTTTTCTTCCCGCCCCCTCCCAATTTTATTCATGATATAAAAAAAATAACTGGCTGAAGCAATAGCAGCTCAGTAAGATCTGGAGTCCTCTTCCTGGGGAGCAGGACTTTCCGGGTTTGCCCATTCAGCTCAGGCAAGAGTTGCAGAGCTAAATTCTGGGCTCACTGGAATTGGGCATTGGACCTATGGACTCTGTTTTGTCTGGAAATGACACTTTAAAATGTTCTGAGGATGGCTTTCCATAGCAAGAAAACAATTATCAGTGCTCACTGTTCATTCTCTTATGAATATTACTAGAATATGTCAGATTTAATGTTTCAGCATTTCTCTCTTTTTGCCTAGATCAGAATGCAGAAAGCATCATCATTACAGCTTTTCTGTGCACAAGCATGGTCTTTCAGTCAAGGACCTAGCTAGTGGATGAGGTGTCCCACAGTGAAAGTTTAAGGCTGAAGTAATCCAAATTCTCGCCTTGCTTCAATCTGAAGTTAACATTAGGCATGTTGCTGGACTTCTCTGTACTTCTTACTTACCTGAAAATAAGGATAATTGCACTCCACCACCTGTTATGATGGCTAATTAAGGCCTCCTTGAGTAATTCAGGAAGCTGGGACAAAAGGGAGGATGGAAACATAAGGAACTGTTGCAAATCCAAGTGCACCATTCAAAAGTGCAGAATTAAGGTGCCCAGTGCCTTTTCCTATGTGTTCACAGACCATACTTTCTCTCATCGGTCTCCTACCTCTGTCAGGTCCTTGAAGGATGGTGTTCACTTAATGAGCAGCCAGATTACACTTTGTTTTTCTTTGTTTGTTCAATGTGTGGCTCTAGGCCTTATTGACAACACACTGTTTAAGTCCTGCTCTGAAGACAGTATTATTGATTTCCTCATAGTCTCTTTTTATCACGGTAGTATCTGAGTGCTCATCATTATAGAACCCAAGTGCTTCACAAACATTAATTTATCTTCACAGTACCCCTGCGAGGAAAGGGCTGCTTTTGGCTCCCTGCTTATACAGAGGGGATGGCAATGGGCACTGATTGAAATCAGACGCATCCCAGTCATTTTGAAATCCTAATTAGAGATACCTGGGACCAGTATTTTTTGGAGCCTGTGTGTGTAGCTTCTGTGATGTAGAAGTGAGCTGTCAGTCGTCCTTCAAGCTGGACTTGATTTCTGGTCTGTAGTGCTGGGTGGGCTAGTCTATGTGTGCTGGCACAGCAGAATGACCATATGGGAAATTTCCTAATCGGATCTGTTTGTTCCACTAGAATTATAGAGTAGAGCAGGGAAATCTAAATACCTTTGGTTCAGGCTTCTGGAGTAAATGGCTTGTCCTGCAGTAAAAGTTGGAAGAAGGTCTTCCCAAGATGCCGTTCTCATGGTAGTAAAAGCCATTCCCAGGAGAGCAAGGACTGAGGGTGGTGCGGGGGTTGGGACCCAGGTGCTGATGCTTCACATCCTGTTGGGATTGTGCTAATGTTTTGCTCCGGGTGATGCCATGGCAGCTGTCCACTCAGCTTGCAGTGGCGTGAGAGCCTTGGCTGTGTAGCTGTTGCTGAATTTTGGTGGGGCTGGGAACTGCAGCCTCATCAAGGACAGCGGGATCTTGCCTTGGCATGGGAGCATCCATCAATTACTTGGTTTGTAATTAATTGTAAATTAATTACAATTACTGTGTTAAACTCTTGTTAGTTCTGCAAGCAGGGAAATACAGGCCTGCTTTTCCCATATGGGGAATGTTCGGGAAATAGGGTTCCTCTGAGGAAACGCTATTTTGGTCTATCTTCCTATTTGAACTTCTGTCCACTTTGTCTTGGATAATTCAGGTGAATGTTAGCTGTTTACTCTCTTGTACCTTTGTATTTTGCTCTCCTTCAGAGCCCTTCTGATCACAACCGTCTTTCAATAGAAAGTTGTTTTTTCAATTTCATGGAAGCTTTGCCATAGAAAACATCGCATTTTCAAAGGAAAAGATTATTTGGGTCAACAAGCGTAACACCACATGGCCTGCAATGCTTGCTCTGAGCCCCGGAGTATCCGGGTTGTGCCGCATGTTCTAGCTGATTGTTACATAGCAGGTCAGCTGCAGCGTGTGACATCAGCTGGACACCTTTTCTTATGATGTATTACAGCTGCCTGGCCATTGGGATTTACAGCTCCTGGTTGCCAGAATAGCTGCCCTGCTTTATAAAAGGGGTATGAACAGGGAGCCCAGTGCAGAGAGAAAAGTTTGAATGCGGAGCGAGTGGCTAAGACCCCCACAGAGCAGCATTTCTGACTCCAAAGAATTCATCTTTTGTGCTGTAATATTTTGATTTAAGGCCAAAAAGTACAGATTTTTCTCTGGGGAGTTGAGGAAACATTTTTCTGACCTGCTGCACTCTGCAGAACATAATTGCAATGCTGTTGCAGGGCGAGCGGCTTTACTTTTTGACTTCCAGCTGTCATTGTTTGATCTCAGCTGTACTAGTTGATTGTCTAAATGATGGTTTCATATATCATAGTAAAATTTTGGTTTATTTTGCCTTTCTCCCAGCTGTATTTGCAAGTCTGGTATTTGCTTGGATTTGGATAACTGATGTCTTGTGGGGAAAAAAGTCCTTGTTTGTCTACTTGTTGGCATCTGTGATAGGAAATGTAATTCTTCCATTGCTGTGTTTCTAGGATCCAGCAGAGATAACGTAGCTCTTTATTGTCAATTTTAGCTTTTTAGACATACATATTTGCTGTCCAATGGGATGTCTTGTTCTCTGTGTGCATCTTGATGAGGAGGTAAAAGGATGAAATTAGTGTGTTCTAGTGAAATTCTGAAATTTCCCAGCTGAGAATTGGACTCCTGTGTTTCTATTTGCAGCAAAAGATGTAGTGCGCTGGTTGAGCTTTTCTCCCCATTGCAGAGTTAAATCCCTTTCTGTCACCTGCATTTTTCCAAGACAAGAGTGGCTGCTATGTGTTTAAGCAAGTGTCTTTTCTAGGTGTTGCTAGAGCAATCCGTCTTGCTCCATTTAACAGAACATTTCCCTCACTGATTTCTTCCCTCAGTGGCCAATGCCATCCCAATTTGCTTCTGCTGCAAGCCATCTTTGTGAAACTGCTAATTGCAGCTTATGCAAAATTAGGCGTCTGTGTTGTTCAACTTGAAATGCCGCACATTTGGATGTGGAGAGACAGCTGCTTTGCTAAGGCTATGACTGTACCATCATTCAGAGGCAGGCACAAATTCTGCACGCCTGTACTCCATACTGGCCCAGTATAAGCAAAGTCAAAGCCATGCAGTTCCTTGTGGCACTGAAATAAAGCAATGGACTGTGTTGAGGGCATGGTGTGCTGATGTGGTCACGGCTTCCCGCTTGCTCTGAGCACGAGCGTGATGTGTGCATTGCTAGCCAGACACTGTGTGGACATTGCTATTGTGTGAAACTCCTCAGACATGAGTGAGAACAAGGCCAGGGCAGGTTTTGGTCCTCCCAAAGCTATGAAAACATGCTTACACAAGTGCTGCCTGCTCTGAGAAAAGTGTAATGCACTCATGTTGCCTCACACAGGGGACACCTTATGCTTGGGAGAACACAGGTGCAATTCTTGTTCCTTTGCTGCAAGGGTGCTGGTTTTCAAGACTTTTCACTGAAATTGCATGGAGGAAAAAACCTGCTTTCAGGTAGCAAGTTTTCTAATGGAAGCTGAGATCCCCAGTTGCAACATTTGCAAGAGAACTGCAAGTCCCAGACTGTGAAAGCGGGCAGAGGCTGCCCAGAGTAACCCTCTGTGTCCTCCCTCTGCCCGTGGGAGAAGTTGGTCCTGCATATTCAGGGTTGTTGCTCTGAAGCAATGCTGACGTGGTCGTGGATGTGCTCCATTCTTTCCTCAGTTTGTATTCCACCTGGAAATAATAGACAATTTTTGCTACCTGCCTTACACCACAAGATTGTCCGTTTTTAGAAGTGTAAAGTGGGTTTATTGAACTGCAGGTGAAACAAACTCCATTATCTTTTCCGCTTTGGCATCGTATATTGTAGACTAGGTGCTGCTCCAAAGCACACTTTTAAGAGGAGCCTGCAGCCATCTGTTTGATATTTATGAGATTGTAATGTTTTATCAGGGAATTTATTATTCTGTATTAAAAGGTAGGCATAAAATAAACTAAGCTAAAGGACACACAACCTTTCAAAAGGTTTTCAGCCAGTTAAATCTTTCTCTCCTATATAATACTGTGTTTGAAAGCAAGGTAACAGAACACCTGGATGTGGTTTCTGTTAGTTCTGTGTAGAGATTGCAATCCAAATACCTTCTGTGCTTTGCAGCTGACTTAAATTACAGTATAAAGTTGGCTTGTTGATCAGTGTGTTTAACTGCTTCAGTACCTTTCTACACCTCTCAAACCAGCTGCCGCAGACAATCCATGTACCAGCACTTCCCTGAATTTACTACTGACTAGTAGATTTGCAATGTTTTTTTGTTGAGGCTTTATCACACTCACATATCCTTGTAGATCCATTTAGGTTTTGGTGTGGCTGTTTTCTCCATAGCTTTCTTTTCCCCCACAAGCTACCCTCATCCAGTGGAAATCAAAATCTCTGTAAAAGTGGGAGGACTCAGCTCAGCTGTTGCTTGGCTCCTAGGTGGATGTGGGTGAGGAATCCCTCTCTATGGCATCTGCAAGGTCGTCCTTAGCTAGGCTCCTGAAATGAAAAGCAATTGTGATTTCTGTGCAGAGATTAATTATTTGCTTGTCTGAGAGGAACTCTAACAAATGTCCATACTGCTTTCTGAACCAAGGTACTGCTAGATCTTTACTCTCGCAGATATGAAATGTAAGCTGTAAAGCTTCGCATATAAATACATGTCCATTAGTATCAGTTTTCTGTGCACGTGCACCCATGAAATAGGATTGGTTTTTATCTATACATGCATATGCTGTACTCAGATTTGTCATGTGGAAGACGGATTTCTTCACTTTGTTTTCGCATGGATGAACACAGTTGTGATCAGCCCATGACTTACAGATTTTATATGTGGGTTACTTGAGTTGAACACAGTGCAAGACTTATATGTCTGTATGTGAATATTACAGTGTGCACGTATAGGTGTGCTCAGGTTCTCTGCATTTAACAAGACAGATGAATGTTAATCCAGTTTTTCCTGAAAATCCTCCCCCCCACCCCCCCCAGAAGAAGGTTCAACACCTCTTGGGATCAGAGAATTTTGCTACCCTGTAGTTTGAAGATAAATGGATAAGTGAAGTATGATAAGCCAAAGCCAGTGAGATTTTTTACTGTGGCAGGATACTTTAAAGTCTGTGACCCTTAGCTCAAAAGGTTGGGGCTGAGTGATCTCAGAAATCAGCAGGAAACTCGTTTTGGGAAACCTGGGTGATGGTTCTGAGTTGTGCTATTGGGTGGCATGCTGAAAGCTGCTTCATCTGGGGAATCTCAACTGTGGAGCACAGATGCTTTTGTCTATTACAGTCATGCTTTTAATACATTTACTAGCTAATGTATGTATATTTGCAGCAAAATTTGTCTGTAGGATTCTCTTCACCGACTTGTATGTCACATTATTCATGGCAGAATCTTGCAAAAGTGGAATAACAGGGAGAATTAGGCCCTGTTCTCTAATTGTTCCTTTAATGGATTACCCTAATTAGAAATGCATTATTTCATAATTAAAATGCACTATTTTGTAATTCTGTTATGATCTAAATGTTTAGTCTTTGCAAGACCTGAAGAGGAGATATAAAACCAGGTAGAGAGCTCTTACATGATATCTGAGCAACATGTGCACCATCACTAATTTAAGCTTAACCCTTGTTTTTTTGCCAAAATACTTGTACGTACATACATATATAATCTCTTGTGTCTTTTGGGAACATGGCTTTCTCTTCAGCAGTGTTTTTTCTCAGGCAACATTTGCACTTTATGGCTTTATGCAAATCCCATGAATCACTGGATAGACATACTTAGCATGGCCTTTCCACAACAGCCGCAGACTCCGGCTTTATAGAAAGCTTTACTTTCTCTGCAGCTCCCCAGAGTTTCTATACTATTAAAGTTTTTGCATATTAAGATAAATTTAATTTTTAGCTGTCTTTCCTTAAAGGAAGAGTGTAGGTGTCTGCACCACCCATGTCTTGAACCTGATAGTCATGCTTCAATCCCTTTTGACAGAGGAGCCAAGGCCTCAAACCAAAGTTGTTGCAGGGAGGTCGTGTAGTCTTAAAAGACTGTAACAAAGGCCTCTGCAGCAGAAATCGGGCTGTGCACACCCGCCCTTTATCAGGCATCAGGGACTTCATGTGGCTGTTCAGCCTTGGGACAGGCGTGCAAGGGAGACCTGCAGAGCCCCTGCCTGTGTCTTGGGAGACCGCCTCTTGTCTGCATTAACACTGAGTCCTGCCAACGGAGGGAAATCCTCATCCCTTGGCAGGCTGTGCAGCTTGGAGGATGAACATTTGACCACAATGGAGTTGAGATTTTTTTAAAAAAATATTTTTAAAACCTTTTTTCCTTGGTGCTCTGCCTCTGAAATACATCTGATAGCTGACCTCCAGCCTGAGGGTTGTTTCTGCTTCCTTTTCCTCCTGCTTGGAGGTTATTCTCCTGTCCCATCCGAATGACTCAATGGTGATTACCCTCCATTTTAATGCGGCTCACGATGGGAGGGCGACTCAATGGAGGAGCCCTGTGTTTCTCTGCAGGGCCTTGGAGACAGCCGTGCTGTACCAGAAGACACTTGCAGACGATCTCCTCGTGTCTGGCATTGCAGTGAGGCAGGCTTTCAGCTGTGATACATTAATCTGCATGTGCTATATAGGGAGTTGCCACTACGTGCTACTGTTCTTGTTTTTTCTTTTTGAGCCAGTGGAAATAGTTATTTGCCCTTGTACTTCAAGTCCTGAATAAGCAGCGTGCTTTGCCTTAGATTTCTGTGCATTTTCCTTAGCTATGCTATTTATTTTCTAGGATTAACGCTGCCTGGAGCACCAGTGCCTGGCGTAAAAAGATAGAGCTCTGTCTCTATTCAGCTGTAACTGCAAACCTGCAGCATTTTGTATTGTGGTCACCAGTTACCAAAAGACATGGATCATTGCCCTGGTGCTGCCCAAGCATGCAAGAGGCTTTGGCTATAGCTGCGATGTAACTTCGAAAAACCATTTTTTGTGTATAAGCACTGATGATGTAATTGACCAAATGCCAAGTATTTTCTGGCTCTTATTTTCCTCTTTGTGTAAGGCTTGGTACAGCTGCAGTAGAAGCACCAGAGGATCTTTCTTGGCTGTGGTGGGGTGTGGAGTTGGCCCTTGTATTTCTGAAGATCTGTGATTGTTTCTTTAGTTTTCTGCATCTTTCAGCTCTGGGGATTTCTGTCTTTTTTTTCGAATGATGTCACCTGAAATAGCTGCTTCTGCTGTCTCAAGCCTAAATTTGCATTTAATTGTAAAATACATTTGCATTTCACAGAATTCGAAAAATCTCTTTGGCTTGGGTTAAGGTTAAATCAACTTCCCACATGAGTCTGACTTGTTCGGTCCTTTTGTATTCTGTGTATGAGTCTAATCTTTTCACTAAACCGTATTTCCTCAGACTGACATATTTGAGCTTTAAGTCTGTCATGTGCATCTACTGATTCATCTTTCTGTTGATGAAGAATAAAGGAGGAAGGTCTCACACCGGCAACTCTTTGCATGGAAGAAGCTCGTTGCCTCAGCATCCCTCTGTGCCCTATGCCTTGTTTTCTGTCATCCTCCCCTTTATCTAAAAGCTCTGTGTGCCTGCTATGCTGGGCAAGGAGAAATTGCATTGCCTGCCATTAGAGACTGCAGAGGAAGACCCAACCTCCTTCACCCTGATTTCATATTGCTGCCTCAAATGCCAGGGCTGCTGTCATTCCTTTGGTGGTCTGTGGTGGAGGGAAGAAATAATCCTGCTGTCTTTTTGCTTTGTCTGTACAGCACCTGGCATATGGATCCTGACCAGACCAGGGCATGTAAGCACTGCAATTGTGCAAATAATTAGTAGCTCTAATTGCGTGCTCTCAGGCAGCAGAGGAACACTTCAGAGTTGGCTGGCTGGGCAGAGGAAGGCTTTGCTTTGTGAAAAGAAGTGTGTAGAAACAGCGAGTCTGTCCTGGGTACCACCAGCACAGCTTTTTGCGGCAGTGGCAGCTCCTTTTTAACCTTGTGTGGGCTCCTGGCACTTGGCACCTGTGGTTTAGAAGGAGCTGTTTTGTTCTAGTCTGCACCATAGTCTTCATTGCGTGCTGTCCCCAAAACTGGTGCTATCCCTTCCTTGGGTCAGAGTGTTCCCAGATGGGGTCTGTGCCTATTGCAGGGGCTCCCTTGAGAGCAGGGTGGCAGCCCAGGGCTGCAGGGAAGGGTGTTGGTCTCTTGGTGCTGGATGGTCTCCATATGGGTCAGGGGCTCCTCCAGCTCCATGTCACCTCTGCCTGGACCTCACTGCTGGTCTGCCACTGGCTGCTGGTCTCTCCTTGCTGTCCCCTCCCACTTTAGTGGTCAAGGACGTGCAGTAGACCTGGCACACCTTGCCTTTGCACCGTGTGACTACCTGGTCTTGGCAAGTGGCATACAGCAGCATTCTGGGGGGACCTGCGCGAAGGGGACAGAGCAGTGGAATGGTTTCCTGTATCTGGGTGAGGTCATTTGCTTTCTTACAGAAAAAATAAATATATCCTCTCTCCTTCCTTTTCTTTCTGCTCCCCCTTATTTTACTTCATGGTTGTTTGCGTTTTCCCCTTTAATATATCTCCTCCTTTTGAAAGAGAGGGAAAAAAATGTCCCTGTGAAATCTTTGCTCATAATCAAGAGTTGCCTCAGCACCAGGGCACAGAGAATGAGCCTGGTTGAAGGTGTATGGGGGAAACAACTGGTGTTCCTGTTCATCTAAGAAACAGAAGAATGATTTTCTCTCTTCTTTCCGTAAGTCTATCTGTGAAATGAAAAGGGGAAAAGGCAAAACAGAGTTGAAATTCTGCACCAGGGAAGATCTTGGTGTGTTCCAGTCCCTGTGCACGGTGTATAATTAAACCCAAAATAGAGCAGTGAACAGAGGGAGGGAGGTGGGCTACAGGGCCAAGCAGGTGGGGGCAGGGTTACTTGCTTCAGAAGCACTATCCAAAAATAAGTCCCTGTTTCTTTCTCCTGCTTTGTTTGACAAATGGGCTTGGTCTCATTTAATCCCATGTCTGGTTTTCTCTCTTTCCATCTCTGTCTCTGCCCCCATTCTCCCTGCAGTGTCACCATAACTATTTATTGGAAGTCTGCTGGGCCATGATGTCCCCAGCTGAGGCTGGGTCTGCTGTGCCAGAGCTGCACCTGCAGTGAAGGAGACCGGTAGCTCTGCCTGGGGAGCACTGGGGAGTGGTGGGCTGCAGAGACTCTGCCTATGTTGGCTGTAGCTTTATCTCTTCTAATTAGCTCTGTGGGTTGTTGTTCCCCCCATTCCCCGGAGTGCAGCCTTTTACCTTTGATCCAAAGATATCTCAATATATTTTTTTTTCCAGCCACTGCACCCTCCATGCCTTTCACTAGCCGTACATACACTATTTTTTGCTTCTGTCTTATTTAGCTCTAAGTTATCTACTTCACTTTGTTTTCTCCTCTTTCTTTTTTGTTCTATTTGTACATTTCCCTGCTTCTTCTCTTTTTCCTACCATTAATGCTTTCTGTTGCTTTATTTTCCTCACATTGCTCTCATCTCTGGGGTTGCAGTGTCTCCCCTGGTATGAGGCTAGTCTAAAACCTGTGCCCAAGTGCCTTGCTTCAACAGGCACCTGCAAAATGGGAGGTTCTTTCCTGATGTGTTAAAAGGTGACATACTTGTCCCATTGCTGAATTTACAGGCAGATGAAAGGGACGTATGAAACGGTAGTTTTAGCAAAGTTATATTGAGTAACAAAATAATACTCCATATAATTTCCTTCTTCTCTGTCTTAATGCTGTTGTCTTATACTGCTTTTTTTCTTCCATACCCTTGCTTTCCTCTCCATTTCAAATTTTCTAGGGCATCATACTTATAATATAGCCACAAGGTAAAGGCCAACGGGCTTGCGAAGGAAACTGCTTTGCAAGAAAGTGAGAAATTCAGGTTAATTGGATGTAATCGGGTCAAAATTTAGTTACTCTTTGAGTGGGTGGGTGTGTTAGCACAAGGCTGTGTATGCATGCCCAGTCTGGGGGCTGATCCTGGCATATTCTTTTCCAACTTTGTTTAAATATGCACATTCCCTTGGAGGCTGGGAGAGTGATGTGCATCTGGGGAAAACAACAGGAGTACAAAAGTCACATCTCTTCATGTCACAGCAGAGAAACTTTGTCCTTCTCTGGCAAGAGAATAAAGCTGACAAATCCTTGAGTAAGGGTACCTGTGTGAAGGAGAAAGGGAGGGAATATTCTCTCTCTCTCTTTTTTTTTTTTTTTTTTTTTTTTTTTTTTTGTGATTAAGGAACAGGTTTAGCTTTCCAGAGCCATTCCATCTTACTCAGTTACTGACATGTTGGCTGCACTTGAATGCCTGGAAGTGACTGGAAGTTGAGGAAAGGTGTGCTGTAGTTTTGAGGGGAAAAAAATTGTTGAGTCCTTCAGACTGGAAGGGACCTCAGGAGGTATCTCGAAGTCCAACCTCCTGCTCAAAGTAAAGTCAGCACTGAACTCGGGCCAGGCTGCTCAGGGCTTTGTCCAGTTGGGTTTTGAAAACCTTAAAGGATGGAGCCTGCACCACCCATCTGGGCGATGTCTGCTACAGTGTTGCTATCTACATAGGGGACTCTTCTGCTCCCGTTTCATTTAACAACTATTGTTCTTCTGCCATGTACTGCAGTAAAGAGCCTGGCTCCATCTCCTTTTACGTACTGGATGGAGGTCTATTAGGTCCTTCAAATCTTTTCTCCAGGCTGAACAAACCCCAGTCCCTTGGGCAAATGCTTCAGGCCCCTGAGCATCTTGGTGGCCCTTCACTGAACTGGATGCAATTTATCAACATCTTTCCTGTACTGACAGATCCAAAGCTGAGCCAAGTATCCACGTATGGTCTAGCAAGTACTGTATGAAGGGGAATAACCATTTTCCTTAACTGATTGGTTACAGTCCTGTGAATAAAGCCCTGTATGCTCTTAGCTGCCTATGCTGCTGGCACAGAACGTGTACTCCTGAACCTTGCTTTGATTTAAAGCATGCTGTCTGATTTGGCCAGTTGTGGGATCTGAGTGGGGATTGCCCAGGCTGACGTGGCTCAGCATCTCTGCTGTGTATTTGGCATGTAGGAGAGGCAGTCTCCTGGCGGGTGGTAAGGGCTCTGAAGGTAAGGTGGAGTTGATGGCAAGGTCAGCAGTGAAAGAGGGAGGTTTGATAGTGAATGGAAGCTATTACAAAACGATCTGCTGCTTGGGTAAGGACAAGTTTGCCCCTTTTAGGGAAAAGCCAACAACCCCCCCCGCTCATAATCCCTCAGTCTGAAATCATGAAATTTTGGCATCTATCATTTAGTAGCATTATATCAGACCCATTGGAAACAAAGCACTTTGAGTTTCTGTGGCCAGATACTCATGGCTGAACACGTGCTGCCAGGTACCACTGAAACACTCATTTAGGTCTGCCAGGTAACTGTCATGGTGTCAGTCTGTCATGCAGGAGGTCAGTTTAAATAATTTCAGTCCTCCAGCAGTCTTAGGTCTCTCTGAGTGTGGTCAAGGGCAGAAAACACAACTGCAAAAGTGCTGCTGAAGCAATCTTTCCTGTGGACTTTAAATTCTGAATGCCAGTGTAGCATGACAGACCTTTGCTGTTCACGCAATGGAAGCTTGTCTTCATGCAAGCAGATGTTCTCACCTGCGTGGCCTGGCGTGACTGCTGAGCTATGAGTTCACAAAAATATAACCTGCAGCAGATGTTCAAAAGCTGTTTTACTTCCAGTGCTGGTTTTATACGACTGTGTGATTATGGGCTAGAATTATTCATTTGTACATCTTTGCTGTGTGTAAGTAGCTGAAGCGTGATATTAATGAATTACAGGGCGTTTCTTAAGCAGGTTGAATATTCCAAAATATGGTAGAAAGTCAGCAAGATGAATAACTGACAATTTGTAGGGAGAAGCCATTCAGAATGCAAGCAGAGTCCCCTTTCTTTTGAATTTGGTTACAAATTGTGTTTAGGGTCTGTAGGAGGATACTAGAAAATGGAGATGTAGGAAATTCCTAGGAGCCTGGAAAGAGTGCAGTATCCTGATGTAACCTGAAAATAATAAAAACCTTGTTTCAAAGCTCAGAGATAGGACTTGCTGAAGCTGTGCGCTGCTCACATTTGGGGGAATCTCCAGTGGAACCAAGGACTTAATGTTTTAACAGGTTGAAAGGCCTCACTAATGAATTAGGTAGGCCAGCTGGTGGCCCGTGAACTGTAGGAGTGCCCCTGTGCTTCAAGTGATTTCCCGTTTTGGGTCTCTGTCAGAAAGTAGGGCTTGACTGAAGGAGAGCTGCTGTCTAAGGGCTTCAGGCTGGGGTAGGAGGTGATCGAGGTGAATTGGCCACCCTCCCTCAGCAACATGAGATACATGGTGGCTCTTGGCTGTGTGGCAGCTGCCTGATGTGGTTGGTTGGCAAAGGAGCTTGGAGTTTGTCCATCCCCATGCTGCAAAGCAAACATTCACCAGGTACTTCAGGGCTGTGATGGATGTTGTTTTACAGAGTCTTTTAAGGCTGGCTGAGCGGGTGGTGGATTGCTGTTATTTGAGCCATTTTGGTAGCACCTTCCAGACCAGAGCACCCATTGAGTGTAAAGAGAGGAAGATCTTGGAGGCAGAGCCGTGACTGCAGGGACTAATGAGCTGTAGCAGGAGACGGAGGGAAGGGGATGGGTACTGTGATTCTCTCTGCCTCTGGGGGGGTCTCCTGTTCCTTGGCCTGTTGACACACGGTCTGGAGAAGACTCCCTTAATCCAAGAGCGAGGTGACTTTGTGTCAAGGTGGGAACTGGACTTTGCTGCTCAAGGAGTTGGAGCCCTGGTACTCTCTGTCCACTCCTGGTAGGACTCTTAAGCCCCCAAGGAGGGTGGCAGAGCATACAGGCAAACAGGTTTACGTGATGCTGCATCAGCAAGGGACTATGTGTACCTTTTTTCCTGTAGCTATGTAAAGGCAGCCCACAGGCCCCTGGCAAAAACACCTGCAAACATCTTTATCCGTGGAGTGCTAAATGCTCATGATTAGTTTTAATTCCAGCTATTTTCAGCGATTAAAGCACTGGTTTCCTTGCATGGCCTCGTGCTTTTAATTAGCCAAAGCAAACCCATGTGCTATAAAATCCTTTCCTTTGTCCAAATGGAGAGGAGTTTTATCATTTCTGCCACAGTTTTCTCTTCCAGTAATGCAAAGCAGAATCCAGTAGCTGGCAAACCCAGTAGCTGCCAGGAGCCAGCGCTGCTGCAGGCTGTTTCCCTGGCGTAGGAAGAGGGGGATGGAGGACCCTGTCTGCGTGTGTCTGCTCCACTCCTTGGTGAGCTTTGCCTGGGACAGTGGGGACCAAAGATCTGTGATACACATATGCTGTCTCCCCTGGGCTGCTTGCTGTCAAGTGGCATATGCAGTGCCACCAGGCAGTGCCCACCTCATTGTTCTAGCTCAGGTACCTTTGCAGACCTCCTGCCTGCTGTTTCTACAGGCGCCCTTTCTCCTCCTTTCTCCTCTACTGTAAGCACAGATTTTCAGATAAGTGATACAATATCATCTTATTTTGTGTGCTATCTGCCGTGCTAGCCATATTCTCTGAACACAATAGCACAAATTACTTTACGTAACAGAAGTAGGGAATTCAATAATAGCAACAGTGGAGAGGAGGGGGAAATCAGCCACTGAAAAAACAGGAGATGTTTCCAGCTACAAGCTTTAATATTCATAGGAGTTAAATTCAATGCAAGATTGATTTTTCCTTTTTTTTCCCTCTCTTTTTTTTTTTTTTTTTTTTTTTTGGTGGGCCAGTCCTAAAACCACTGAAACACCTTGGTAGGAAGTGGTATGTGGGGAAACCTGGGTGGCTGTTTTGCCTGAAACACAGTGGAGAAGGTAGGGACATGGGGAATGGCCTTAGGCCAGATTCGGTACTCCCATCTACAAGAGCTGTCAGTGTATCTCCTCTGAGATAGTGTAGTGTGATTATGGTCATGGCTATGTTTTACCCAGCCTCCCCATTTCTGTTTCTTTTTCCTTTGAGATGGTGACCAGCACTGCATATCATAATTTTGGTGTGATCCCACCCCAGAATTATAGAGGGCTCAGCATAGTCTTTGTATCATTTCATCCTGTGCCTCCTGTGTTCTGACATCATGGCTGAGTTTTTTGGCACAGCTGCACAGTAAGCTGAGCTCAGCATTCCTATTGCCGTCTTGATTCCTTTCTTTGGTAAGACAGTTATTTCATAAATCTGAAAGATGCGTGAATAATGTACGGTTTCCCCCTCTTCAGAGGTATAATTTGCATTTACTAACATTGAATATAACTTATTATCACATTGTCTATTTGCTTAGGTCTCACTCAGGTTCTTCCTTGTTCCTTCTGGTCTTGGCTACCTTAAATGAGTTGGTGTTGTCTGCAATTTTGTCACTCACTGGGTGTTCTCATTTCTGAATAAGTGTGTTTAAGTGGTATGTGACACAGCCTAGAAATGAATCTCTATCCATCACAAAATTATTTTACTGCCATAGTAAGGATTTTAATCCTGCTGGGACATAAACATTGACCAATTTCATTCATTCACTAACTTGTCCTGTTTAAAGTATTCAGGGGGTGGTAAACATACATGATTTTCTTTAGTGTGTATAAAAAAAAAATAATCTACAGCATGTTCTTCCAGACGTTTACTCTGCTTTTAAAGATTGTTTCATCACATTTTCTGGGCCTAACTTGAAAACTCCCTTGTCTAGAGGTCTCTGGGTTGGGTCCTGAGATGCTTTCCAAATGTAACATGTACCCTGTTAATTCCCCAATTTGGTTGACATTACTGATTTTTTTAAGTGATGGAGCTGCCTCATAGTGCAAGTCATTTAGAGGACATTGGTGTAATAGTTGGGAGTAGCAGCTTCTTGTTTTTTACCATATTAATCTGTTCCTGAGCCACTTCTCCTCCTGGCCTCTCAGTCTTCAGCAGTATTGTTTCACTTTTAGTGCTGAAGAGGATGGAAAAGAGTCCAGAGGAGAAATTATAAGAAGGGGGAATATTAAACTATTTTCAATGAATTGGAGATTAATGAATCTATTCAAGTGCAAGAAAGATGACAGCTTTTACTTGTACAACATCAACAGTAAGAGAGTGGTAGTGGTAGTAGGGGCATGTTTGAGTGAGGTGGCACTTGAGGCAAAATAGGGAAACGGGTCAGGATAAGGGGAAATGAAAGCACGGATGAAGGCTGCAGTGGAAGGGAGACTCAGGGAAACTAATGATGATTAATTTATTAGGCTTCTCTACTAAGTAACATTTCCCATCTGTGCGTCTGAAAGCCATTCAGATGTGCAGCACACATTTAGAGGGTCCTACAGGTAATAAAGAAAATTAGATATGAAGTTACAAATCAATGTATCAGAACAAAAGTTCAGTGCAGTCTTGGGCTGCGCTATTAATGCTATTACTATTGTTATTTTTAGCTCTATTTCCTAAGGAAATGGAGGTGATTGATGTTCCCTGTAAGAACCTGTTGGTCGATTTCAGTCTCAACTTGTGGGTGGATGGAGGAGGGTGGTCCTACTGGTGCCCTCGCTAAAGGAAGGATGAGCAGAGCAGGGTCCTCATCTATTCTGCTTCGTCCACCAGCCACTGCAAGGCAGTGACTGCCTGACCAGCCAGCCTGCCATGCCAGATGGCCAGCCAGCACTTGTGCAGTGCAGAAGCAGTCACAGTGGCTGCTGCTTGCCATGCTGGTAGGGCATGCTGTGCTGGTTAGGGTGCATTGGTAGGAACAAGGAATGGACCTAGGCTGGGAAGGTGGTAACTGTTGAGAAGGTGGTGGGAAGATAGGAAGTAAAATGTTGTGGTGTGATGCAGAGTATACAAAGTTGCAGGAGAAGTTGACCTGAGATGTGTTGCAAGGAAGATGGGAAAACCGAGAGAGGATGAAGAGAGCAGTTTTGTGAGCAGCAGAACTAACGATGCCTCATGTTAGTGTCTCAGCCCCTGCAACCCTCTCTTTCTGAAGCAGGAAGGCTGACCCTTAGGAACGCTGAGTCAGAGACCTGTTCCTGAAAAGGGGGCTTTTGGGGACATAAGATGCAAATCAGAAAAGCTTAATAAATTCTGAACTGCGGAGCACCTTGCTGTCACTATTATGTAGGAGGATCAGGAACCAGTTGTGGTAGACTGTGCGTAAACACAGGAAGAGAAGATGGTCCCTGCCTTAAAGAGTGTGTTGTTTAGGTGTACGACAAGACATCATACGGTAGACCTGGCATGTAGTATTGCTTTTTCCTATGGGATTGGGGTCATTTACACATGTGAGTACGCTCAGCTCTGGGGGCATTCTGGGAAGAGTGAAATGAGAAAAGCAGTGAAAGGGAAAATAAGGGAAATGTTGAAGGATCTGAAAGAATTGAGGTTTTTTTCAGCAGGAAAGATTAAAAGTGCCAGTTATGGGTTTTTTGACTTAGTAACAGGTCAAGGGGTTGCCTTGAAAAAATTTATGACAACAGGAAAAGTTTCTGTCCAAGGGATGGAGAGGACTTACTTTGTGCTTATGTAGAAATCTAGAGCTTATGGAGGAGGAAAGGGACAAAATAGTTTGAATATTCAAAAGAGCTTTGTGCATGTGCAGTTGTTAAGCTGATGAATGCCCCATGGCTTGTGACACTTGCAACCCAGTTCGAACGCGCTAGAAACTCTGTTGCTAGGATCCTTGTAGCTGGAGCCTAGAGAAAGGCCTGATTGCTGCGTGTGCCTCTTGCTGCTGACTCGCATATTTGTAGAGAGAGAAGCATCAGCTCAAGCACAAAATTAAGAAGGAATATGGCAATATTCCAGTCAGTCATACTAGAAGTCCTATCGCTGTTTCCTTGGCTGTAGCCAAAACCCACAAGTCTTAAGAGAGTCCTAGATTTTACTGGATACTATTGTCAGGAGTGATAAAGGCTGAGAGCACCCTCATCCACAGTGGCAGCAGTTTCTAGGTATTGCTGCAGTCCAGGAGGGACCACTTATGGTTTTGTTTTAAGAAAGGGGATCAGAAGGCCACAGCAGGCAAGAGCACATATGGAGACAGCACAACAGAGAGTTACCTACCAAAGGAGGGAGAGCAGCTGTATTGCAAATGAGGAGAAGCTGGGCAGGAGCAAGAGATGTCAATGCTGAATTCCAGGAGGATGCAGCAGCTCAACATTTAAGGCTATGCTAAGGTCAAAGAGAATGAGCCAAGAGAAAAGCTCATGGTTTGCAGAAGATGAGATCATTAGCTATCCCAGGCAGCTCTGGTGTTCTGGCTCTGTCAGAGCCTGATCTAAAAACAGGCTGGGTTTATGCTGTGTTTAAAATTAGGGGTAGCATTTTCCCCTTCCCTGCTTTCCTCAGAAGAGGGAGGGCTGAAAAGTGAGAATATGTCAGGGCAAAGGTGGGGATGTGCAAGGGGTGTAAGTAGTGACATCTAGCAAGGTGCAGGAGGGTAATGGAGGAGAAATTTGGTATTGTGACAGTGGTGTAGCAGAGCTGGGAGAGTGGTGGAAGGAATGGTAAGTAGTGCAAAAGGAACACGAGATGAGGAATACCCTGAGGGATGTGAGAAGGAATAAATGATATCTTGGGAGCAGAGAAAAGCAGCAGCAGGCAGGGGGTGACATTATTGAGACTTAGACCAATCTCACACTGAAAGGAAATGACATGTGCTCTAGCTGCTCATAATACATGTGTGTAAGCTGCAATCCTGCATGCATATGCTTTTTCAGTGATAAGGAAATGAGTAGCAAATTAATTAAGACTTGGAAGCACTGTTCAGACTGGCTGGCTGGCAATCCATAAAGAAAAGATGGTCAAGTGCCATGACTGAAAAGGAGCTTGGAGCTCAGAGAAGGCTTGGACATTTGGCACTCAGGCTAACTGAGCTAGATAAAACATTGCAAAAAATTTGGCTGGCAAAGCAATCTTCCTGAAACTGGCTTATGACACTGCAGCATCCCAGTGCAATACAACCTTGTAGCTGCATTTTCCCTGGACAATGAGCAAAAGCAAATATTCCTCCACCAGTTTATCTTACAGAAGAAGCTGGTGTGAAGAGGATAAGGATGTTGGGCACTTCTAGTGCTGGCCTAAGTCTGAATTGTTGGTTTGACCTCTCTGACAGTGACTGGTGTGGAAGGTGACAGCTGTATTGCCTAGCATGAATCACAGCAGCTGTGCTAATACAAACAATCATTTTTTTATAAATTGAGAATGGGGTATTAAGCAGGGTTTGCTTGGCCTGATCTGTGAAGGTCTGACTCAAAACCAAATAGAGCAAATTGATCCTGGAAGGGAAGGAAAAACCAGAATGAGAATCAGAAAAGTTAATGCTGATGCCCACTTCATCTGCTGTAACTCACAGCTGCCCTCACGTGATGCCTTATTTGCTCCGTGCTCTGGCTCAGACGCCTGCTGCTTGTCTGCCTGTGACCCCTGTATACTTAGGCACTTCAAGAAAATCAAGCGGTAAATGTGATTGCCTTGATTAGAAATGTCATCCAGCTCAGATGAAAGAGGAATGGCTGAGCTGTGGCTGGTCCAGTACATAACTGCTGGTGATTAAACACAGCAGGGAGTACCTCACAAGGTGTCCAGACCTCACTGCAGGTGGGTGTGGATTAATCCCATGTGTATGACTTAGAGATTGGTGTAAGTGCTGGGGCTTTGAGTCTCTCTGCTGATAATTCTGGATATGCTTTTATTTTCCTGTGGATTGGTTGGTCCTATGTTGAATAGTGTGGGGACCCTGGTCTTGCTGCCTTCCTGTGGCAGTGAGTTCTGCTGTTTAATCACATATTGAAATGGGGAGACCAGTATTTTGCCTCTTCCAAGGGGGAATTGGATTTGGATTTGCTGTCTTCTAATGTCACCGTGTATTCTCTTGGCCCTGTGCTGGGAGCACAGAAGTTCCTCAGTGACCATTTTTTGTTGTTTTATACACTTCCATGTTTTTTTCTGTCCAGAGGAGCTCGGGACCAAAAGGGATGGCTGGAGTTGCCTTGGGCAGCACCCTGCAATCACGAGCCACTGTGCTGTTAAGTCCAGAATGAGCTGCCAAAAATGTACTCTCACATGTCAGAGGTCGTGAAATATTTCTGTGTGCTCTACAGCAGATGTATGACCTATTCAGTAGCAGATCAAAAATAGCAGTTCTCAAACAGTAATATACTGTGGTGGCAGTCCTGGGAGAAATAAAGGGTATTGCTAATGTATTGGTGCTTGTAGTGGGGAAGAGGATTTCCTTGGTAAAAGGGACCAGAAACCAGCCCAAAGTTGCCCCTCTCCTTGCAGAGAACAGTGTTCCCAGGCTGTCCTTCATTTCTGTCACCTTTCTCTGAACCTCCTCAGGTTCTACAAAATCCAGCACAACCTGAGGTAACCAGTCCTGCCTAGTATCTGTGGCCTTCCTCCTCCAAGTCTTTTGCTGCTGGACACCTTGTTTGATGGCAGCGTGCTTGGCCAAGGAGCACAGGGCTTTGTGTAGGAACCCCAGCTTCGTTGTACACGCTGTTGCTGCAAGATGACTTGGCACAGCTTTTAATGCTGGTTTTCTAAGATAATTTTGTTTTTATTGACACAGTGTCACCTATCCTTGTGTTGGCCATCAGCCTCACTTGGTTAAGTCTCACTCCAGTACCCGAGAGTCCTCTCTTGTCTTGGGGCTCTTTTGACCTACGCAAAATAACCTGTATCCTCTGTAGATTCTGTGACCCCCTGAGAGCTCCCTTCCCACATCACTCATACATTAAAACCATCTGTGCAGCACTTGTTTCCTTTAGTCTGAACTAAGGTCCTTTTGAATGACTCTCATTGTACTCTAAATGCTTCCCTAAAATCTCATGTCACTTGTGTATCTCTTCATTCACTGCCGCCTCCTAGGACATAGTTGTTAATTAAGTTGTGAACTGTATTACTTAAGGGCTCAAATATTGTGACTTCTTGAGTTAGTTCCTGCATGTTGCTGAAAACTAAGTCAGGAATATCTGCTTTTGCTTGTGGGTCCTCGAATTAGTTGTTTCAAAAATCAATTGTTTAAAGCACTGAGGAGCTGCTGTGTTCTTTGTGCCAGCTTACAGGTGAATTTCTCCATCTTAATTTTCTTTAAATTGTGCCACTGTTTCTTTCAAAACTGCACACCCAGTTGTTTTTATCTAGCGCCCTAATGATAAATGTGCAGCATGGGATTATAAATGTATTACAACTCCTGGGGTTGTGAATTCATGCAGAGTTGATGGTGTTATCTTCTGCACTTAGTTTTCCCCCTTAAGAATTTTTAAGGTTTCTGAATTAACTCCACGGAGGAATTTAAAAGACTGCATTATTCCTCCAACCCTTTGGCTTGAACCCACTTTTCTATATAACTTGCAGCCAGGTATTATAATATCCCATTTTCTTTTTAACGTTCCACCAAGTTTCTGTCATTCATAGTGTATTAGTCATCATCCATTGCCAGGATTTCTAGTTCACCTTAAAATCAGCCCATTTTCAGATGTTTAAAGCTGGGCTTGAAGGGGAGTGGGGGGATTAAAAGGAGGGGAAAAAAGGAGACAGTAGTAAAAATGCTAATGTTGAACCTTCCTCCCTTATTTAAGAGTCTGTGTAAGATGTGACTTGATCAGTCTTTCCTGCTCCTGTCTCCTCTGAAACTGCACAAGTTGCTGAGGGAATGTAATTTCTGGGTTTGGATTTGCCATCTGGTTTAAGTTTTTATCTGCTGTAATGAAAGCAAGCAAGTTGGAGTCAGGCAGGTGAGAAGTAACATTCAGTAATTCCCCTTACTCCGTTCTGCTGTATAAACCTGCTGGATCTAAGGGGCTGAGAGCTATGGGGCTCTGCTGTGTGCCCCTGTTGGCATGGTGCGCTGTGCTGGGAGCAGGACTGCCCACTCCAGGGTGTTGAAAATGAGGGTGCAGTCTCCTGCCCTCACCCCACTGCAAACCCTTGTGTCCTTCAGGCTGGCCCTTCCCTGAAGGGGATGGTGGGCACTGCAAAGGGGCCAAGCCAAAGGAAAACAGGATTAGGCATCCTGGGGAATGGGATAGCTTCCTCCTGGGGGGGCCACATGCCATAGGCTGTGAGATTGCACCAGTCCTTCTCTGTAGGGGTCTGCAGGGAAGAGGCTGATGGGATCTCCCACAGATTAATCTGGTTAAACTGTTCTTCACAGGGCAGATAGTCTCCGTGTCAGCATTTGAGAATTCAGACCCACTGACGAAAGCTCTTCTGCAGCCAGCTGGGAGCTGGATAAATAGGGCAGATACTGCCTAACATAATGGCTTTCAGCACTCTGTACAAACTGAGCCAAAAAAAGGAGCTCAGTGGAGAAAAAGGGACCAAAATTGGGTGTTTTAATCTGTCCGTACATGCATGGTGTCTCAGGTGTGCATTGGAGACAGCATGTGAGTTCCTGCTGGTGCTTCTGGAGAACTTTGCCCTGGAACTGGTTTCAGCTGAAAATTGCTGATTCAGTGAAATCAGCATAAATTTATTGTCACCCTTCCACCCCCTGGAAATGATGTGTATGCTTTAATCAGCCCAACGTGTTTCCTTTTGGCTTTGTACGGTAATGTAAAAGTCAACATGGTCATGGGTGATAGTCAAAACCCTTAGGTCAAAACAATGTACTTCAAACAAGTCAAAGCAAAATGTATTTTTGAATGTATTGTTTCAGGCCATTGCAAATTAAGAAGATGCAGGTTTATGGCACATGGCGTGACATTTGACTTCAAACAGCCTATTAGGAATCTGTGGCCTTAATGTCCAAACAAACACTCAATAAGGTTCAGTTTGTTTCTCTTTTATTTTTTTTTTCAACATAGTTTTGATAACGGCTGCGGGGCTGACAGCTCTGAAGGATGAGCCTTATTGCATTTCTGCAACTCACATCTTTAAAGCTTGATGTGTCCTGGCAATTCCTCCTTAGTTTCTGAAGCTATCTTTTTTTTTTTTTCTTTTTCTTTTCTCCTCTCTCTTCCCTCCTCCCTGCTTTCAAAGCTTGTAATGTTTCAGAGGTAGACATGAACTACATCCATCAAAGTACAAGTTCCGCTGCAAGGTGGACAATGGGGTCTGCATTGCAGCCATGTGTTTTTCCACATGTTGCTGGCTCCAAGCCAACCTCTTGTGCAGGCTTGGAGGGTTTATACTGTGCTCAGGCTGCTTGTGACTGCCCATCCAGACTGCACAAACGAGAAGAGGCAGTGTGTGGCTGGGAGTGCAGAGTCTATGCTGGCACAGGAACTTATTGTGGCCACCAGGGTTTGCAGGAGAGGTAAGGATGAAACCTAGGAGGGAGAGCAGCTTTAGGACCCCTGTTCAACCCACCTGTCCAAAACATTTGCTATGCTTTCAGTTGATTTTGGATAGGAGACTGCTTGCAAGCTCACATTGTCAGAATGGGGACAACCCCGCAGGAAACAAGGCAGGGATGAGTCCCCAAGGGGGGGCTTCCCACTCATCCTCCTGCTATCCCTGTAGGAATGGAGAAGGCAGCAGGGTGAGTCATCTGCAGGGACAAGCCTTAGCATATCCAAGTCCTTCTAGCTCTTTTCTTGGCTGGTGTTTCTCAGAGAAGGGGTGAAATAAGGGCCTATGTTGGAAACCAGGCAGGACACAGGAGGAAGAGGTAAGGAACAGGACCAGGCACGTCAAGGGTCCTTATTGGGCAGAAATGAAGATATCTCGCTGGAGATCTCAGCAGCGTGAACTTGTTCCCATAGAGCAGGGCCTGTACCACCCCTACTCCCATATCCTTCCCGATGCCCATGCAATGTGGGGCAGCTGCAGGGGAAGCAGAGCATGAGCTCTCTTCCAGGGCTGGAGTGCTGCAGGAAGAGGTACAAGTAATGGAAATTGAAATGCAAATTTTTCTTCTGAGTGGAGAAAAGGCCCCCATAAATCAGGAGTGACAGGAACACAAAGACACTATCAGGATGCATTTGCACAATCAAGGGATGTTTCATATATCAGAGAGAACCAAGGCACAACCTCCGCTCCTGAAATAAACAAAATCCATTTTTTTTTCTCATCACCGAAGCAGTCTCTGAAATTCCCTGTTTGAAGAGCAACAGAAAACAGAAAAGAGATTTGAGTTAAATTTTACTCAGACGTGGCATGTTTTCTAATCCAGACAGGAAAACATTTGTTTTAAAGGGTCAGTGAAAACCAAACAATTCCTCCCTCCCTACACATCTAGCAACATGGTAGGGCATCTTCAAATAACACTGCTGCTGAGAACCTTCATAAATGACCCTTTGTAATGTAGTTGTGTAGTCTAGAAGCAAAAAATAACCTCATGACAAAGAGCAGAAATGCTTGAACAGAGATCCTGTCCACAGGACACCAGCAAAAGGAGCCTGTCAGCACAGAGAGCTTTTTCCTAGGCTTGAACATGTAAACGCAACTAAACATTTCACCAGCCTGTGTGTAGGGCTGGGCAAGGTGGAGGTGCTGCTCTAGGAAGAGGTGGAAGTTTTCATCTGAAATCAGAATTGACAGAGCTAAGTGATTGAATCTGGTCTTGCAAGACCTGCCCTGGATTTTAGCTTCTCTCTTCATCATGCTGTCATAAGCACGAAATCCATCCAGCTTTTTCTGTGGTAACTGATAAAATCACTGCGTCTTGCTGCCTTCCATGTTAGCTGAGAAAGGTCTTTCAGGCTTGCCAACTGGCTTTGCTACCTAGACAGTGTGTGCTGGGTGTTTCTTTGCTTCCATTTAAACATTTCTAAGGAGCCCAGCTCCTGTGGGTATGAGATCTTTATCCCAGACCTCCTATGAGGTAGATTTTTCATGTGCAGTTTTCAGTGTGTCTCAAAACCAGGTCGAGGATGTCCAACACTGTCTCAGCGTTGCAGAAAATCTGATTATGTATGTGCAAGTGGTCTAATAAATCAACCATAACAAATTTGAGCTCTGCTTTTGACTGCAGCTCTGTGGTCTTGTCCCACAAATGTAGTCTTAGGTTACACTGGTAAGACTGACGCAGTTGCCATCTTCTGTTCTTCGCCCTATCCCTTTGCTGGAGTCCCCTGCAAGCAAGAAGGGCTGAGCGGGATGTGTCTCTGCCCCTGTGCTGCAAGATATGTGAATTGGTGGAGAGCTCTGCTGACTGGTGGAGGTATAGGCTATTCCTGCCCAGGTACAAATACAGACCCTTTTGGAAAGCCATTGGGTGGTAAGCACTGAAGTTGTCCCAGTTTATATTTCCTCAAGCTGAGCCACCATTCTTTCCTATTCCAGCTGTAGAATAGGGGGATTAGGCAGGCAGGCTTTAACATGATTTGGGATGGATTAAAACTTACAGTTGAGTTACGCAGGTTCTGTGTTAATAAAACCTTTCCATCACACCACCACATGCTCTAAAGCCCATTAGGAAGTGGCTGCATTATGAAGGGCTTGGGGAATTCAGATTTGTTTTCCTGCAGCTGTTTTTCTCTCCCTGCCAGGGTCAGGTGTGTAATGTGGATATTAGGAAAAATTTCTTTACTGAAAAGGTTGTCAAGCATTAGAACAGGCTGCCCAGGGGAGTGGTTGAGTCACCATCCCATGAGGTATTTAAAAGATGTGCAGATGTGGCACTTGGGGACATGGTTTAGTGGTGGACTTGGCAGTGCTAGGTTAGTGGTTGGACTCAGTGATCTTAAAAGATCTTTTCCAACCTAAATGATTCAATGATTTTTGTGTGCCATCAGCCTCACTCTACTGGGGCTGGAAAGAACCATCTCTGTTTCTAGAAGATGACCCACGATAGCTTTTCCAGTGCTAAGCTGCATTTTTACTGCTTTGAACCTTTTCATAACTAGAAGGCAATCAGGAGCATCGCTATAAAATGGGAGGCTCCTTCCTGTGGAAGGGTGATTCTCTCTCCCTGGATCAGGTACAAAACTGGCTGTGTTTCTATGGGAATAACATGCTTTTAATGGGTTCTTGCTCTCCTCTGTCCTGGTTGCTTTATCACTGTTTTGTGCTGTGTCTCACCACTCTGCTGGTGGGACTGTCTGTGCTGAAGTGCTCTGGAATGAGAAACAAAAAGCAAAAAACTGACCCAGAGTGCTCACAGTCACTGGGTGAAAAGGGAATGATTTAGTTTCACTCTTCCCTCAACAAGCAAACGTGTACGTGCATGTCCATACTGCTCCCTCTTTACGTATTGAGCAACAAATTAAATATGGATCCCCAAATTTATGTGGTATTGAGATTAGAGGTGTGGTGGCCAAGATTTGACTGGGGGCTGGAAAGGGGAGCTGGAAATGGTTGTCTAGCCCCACCTCAGATTGTCAAGGTCTTCTCTGTGTTTGGAGAAGTTCAGTGTCTCTGTGCTGTGGGCTGAAAGGTGGTTGCTTTACTCAGGACCTTGTCTGTGCACCATGTAGGGGTTTGCTGGTTCCAGTGGCTTTGTTTTGGAGCTTGATGGTGGTAGTTACAAGGGAAGGTGCTAAAGGCCCACAGCATTTCTTCTATAGATCTGCAGCGTTTCAATGCAGTGCGGATAGGGAATAATGATCTTTTTCATTTCTCTGTTCCTTTTAAATTAGGGTTAATTGGAAAAAGTAGGAGGACTCTTATACATGGAAAGAAAAGGCCTTCTCAAGAGAAAGGTTAAGTTTTCAAATAGGTATGACTGACTTAAAATAGAGGACTTTAACCATTTAAAAAAAATGTGTGCATCAAATGTGTCATCAAAAGGCCTGGGTATGCTAAGTGAAGAAATAAAATACTAGGCAAACCATCAAAACACCTGAATGTACTTGCCTTCCCAATGAAAGATCTCTGTCAGCTGATGATTGTCCTGTGTACGTGGCCTATATCCTTGTATCCATTACACATGCATTGGCATACTTCCTTTGAAAAGCTGTCATGCAGTAGCCTATAACAGGGCCAACCAAGTCTATCATTTCTTTTTTTTTATACACCTTCAAACAAAACCCTGTAAGGCAGCATCCAGGAAGCTGAAATGAAGGGTGTGAGAAAGAAGTGTGACTGCCAATGGAGGAGGGAAGAATCAGACATGTATGTGTGTGGGGAGGCTTCCTGGAAATAGTCTTAAAGCACAGTGAGATAGACAGGACCAGCAAAGAGCTTTGTACATGACAGTGCAGCCTGGCATGATGATTGTCTCTTGGAAATTTATGGTTCTGTGAGGCTAAACAGTGTATTTGAAGGGTCGCTAGAACTAACTATCCTGGAGAAATAAAGCTGGACTTAAAAAAAAAAAAATAATAGGGGTCACAGTGCTCAAAATACTGGTGCAAATTTGTGATTTTCTTCCGTACCCTCTTCCCCAGTCTTAGTGGCAGGTGGGTGGGAAGGGTGAAGTGCAGGGGGTGGGAGTGGGGTGGGAGTGGAGAAAGCCTTACCAGCCTGGCACAGTGTGCAGGGGTTCATACACCTGGCTGGCTCCAGACCTGGCACACTGTGGCTGCCCTGGTCACTGTCTGGAAAGAGTCCCTTGCCCCCATGGGGGCACAGGACTTTGGCTACCTGGCTGCTGGCTGGTGACTTGTCATCTTCCCTGTTGGTGGAGGGGCTATGAGCAGAGCTGGCTTTAGGGACAGGCTGTTCTTTCTGGCAAAGTGATGGGGGCTCTTTTGCACTCATTTTTCGAGATTTACTGTTGGGTCCACAGCAGCTGGCTCCTCCAGGCATGCCAACTCTGTATTTACTATCCTGACCTATACTCTGTTTTTTCTTTTCCTTCCTCTCACTGTCATAAATAATGTGAAAGCTCTTTAAATGTGGTGAAGCTAAGTGGGTGCTCAAAGTGCGCCTAAGAGGAGGCTGTGCTTTACATGCTGTGGAGGTGCAGGTGCCTCCTGCTGTAGGAACAGGCACGGCAACTTCTTTTCCAAAGAACTAGTGGTGCAGAGGGGTTTTCTCCTCTTCCAAAGAGGTGCTGTGATAGGACTGTCCCTTCTTTTCATCCCCAATGAGCAGGGACCCGAGGTGAAAATGTTTTGGTCCTTTACCTGACTCAGACCAAAATAGACATCCTTCCTGCACAGCACAATGACCCGTGGGAATGGGCATGTGAATGAGTGTGCTTCTTGGCAGCAAAATGGGTGGATGCTTGAGGCACAGGTCACAGCAATGACTTCTCATCCCTCAGGCCTCTTTCTGCCTCCTGACTCTCCAGGAAAACTGTTCTTTTCTGCATTTTTATGGTGTTGTCAAATCCTGTCATGGCTGAGTTGCCACAGGTAAACTGAAGTGGGACAGGGCTGTGATCTACGTGGGCTTGGAGAAGCACATGTGTGTGGTCAGCAGAGTACTAGACATGCAACTAGAGGAAGGGAGTCTTTCCATCCAACTCTGAACTTTCCTCTCCAGAGCTGCCACCAAGCTCAGTAGCACCCTGCTGATGGTGACGATGAGGATGCGCTTGGTACTGTCAGTCTGTATCTGCACTGCTTTCCCAGCTAGGTGACATTCTGGGTTTCAAACATCAGCTTGTATGGGAGCACAGACAGCTTCTGGTTTGGGTTTGATAGTCACTGTATGGGCTGCACATGCTGAGTGGATGTGGTGTGCAAACAGGTTATGGGAGAGGAGATAAATCTATTGTCTGGAATGCAGACAGCTGAATGTGTGATGGCCATGAGACCTGTAAGATAATTTGCTTACTGGATACAAGGGTGTCAAGTCCCACAAGGCATGCAAGCATATTAGAGACAGCTGTGAAGGAGCTTTGATCATGGCACATCTTAGTATCAGTGATACAAGAATCTGTAGGAAAGAAGTCTTGAAATGTAAGGGTAGATTATTAGCAAGAAAAGTTAAAGCTTCTACGGTAGTCTTTTCTAGTGCACTGGCTTCATGTCTGATTGTATCTGGACAGGAAGAATCATTCTCAGATGAAAGAAAAGATTGTGCAGAGAAGTGAGCTTTAAGTCACTGCTAAATCTATTTGGAAAGGGATACACTGGGCGTAAGGGGTAGGAGAATAAATTTGCAGAAGGTGATGGGTCTGCCAACTGTAGGTATCCTGAGCCTAGTAGCAGCTGGTATGTTATTTCTGAGAACAGCACAAGAAGCTACTGTTCCTGATGGGCCCTTGGCAGGGCTGCACGGGGTGTGGAAGCTGTCCTAATCCATGAAGAATCAATTTATCACATGTATCTGCTCACTGGTGCCCACCGTTGCTAATGTCTCATCTTGTTGAGCTGGGCAAGTTATCAATTGGTGTCTCTTTGGTTTGGTGATCTACTGATGCAGAGGGTTTCAGAGGTGAAATGTCTGCATCACGACACAGCCTTCTCTGTGGTGGACCTTTGCAGGCTGCTCTGACCCCACCTGAGACCTGTCCTCTGGCGCTGGGAAAGATGGCTGGGTATTGTGCTCTGCTCACCAGCATTTTGTACTTGCTATGTCCGAGCTAAACAATCATCTTTATAGTAAAGTCACTTAATTGTTATAAGCAAAAGGGAAGCAGCCTTCTAGAAATAAAGTAGTTAGGTGTGCAGTACTTAAACGGTATATGTGCTGTGGAGATGGGGGAGGAATCTGAGGGTAGCGGACTTATGGAGAAGGCAATGAAACCGGCATGGGACAATGCCGAGTACCACAGCATCACTCGCATTTCCAGTTACTGTGACGGAAGATGGATGGCTTTAAGACTGTGAAGAGTAATCCAATAAAGCAGAGCAGCTCCTTCAGAGTGACACAGAATAGGGGATGATTATTAAAAATTAAAAAAAACCCCAAACCTATAGGCTCGTTTCGTAAGAGACTCTGAAAAGAGAAAGGTAAATACTTGGCATGGCTGGGAAGGATGGGGCAGTGAGCTAGGCTGTAACTGGTATGTCCAGAATGAAATGAAATTCATGCACATTCATAGTTTCCAACTGGAATCTGTACAGGGAAAAATAACTTAAGCTGTAAATAAGAGGAAGAAGCATATATTTCCAGGCACTGTCAAAAACTCCAGAATAAATAGTGTGTGAAGTCAAATCTATATGAAAGCAAATAGGCCACAGGAATATGAATGTGGTAACAGCAGTGTACTACTAGTTCTAAATCTGATGACAGGTGACGAATACAACAAGCAGAGACATCAAAGAGGTAGCAAAATTATTCCATGCTGATGATGGAGCCTTTAGCTAGCCTGCGCGATCAGTAACTTGCTGTGTAGGAACCACCTTTTTTCTGAAGCTGATTGTTCTGCAGTCAAACATGTTGGTACTTTGTCCTTTTACATAGCATGCTTTTATAGAAGGAACCTGGAGCACTCTTGGAAGCAGCAAATTCTTTGGCATATTGGAAAAAAGACAGATGTGTGGGTGTTAGACTGGACTTGATGTTACGCTATCGTAACTATGGAATGAATGTTATCTTGAGATCCCAACAAAGGTATTGGTGGAAGATGGAGGTAGAGCATAGGTCTTCTGGTTCCCGACTGTCTGTGCACTGCACACCTGACCAGCCAGAGACCTCTCTGGCTGCAGGGAGCCCTACATCTATGATAATCTGTATGCAGTATGTCACTTGACTCTCTGAAGTGGAACTTGGACACTTTTTGCACTGTTCTTAGGAAAGATTTATGGGAGAACCATTCTCCCTGCAGGCACTGTCCTCACCAAATACAGTTGTGAGATGGAGAACAGTCTTTGGTCAGAGGTGCTGCACAACAAATTGGGAGATTCTTGTTCAGTTCCTAGTTGTGCTCCATTGTGTCCTAACTGCCCTTGGGTAAATCCACTCATTTCTTTGTGCTCTGGCTTCTTGTGTGCAAAGCAGAGATCGTAATGCATCGTTAACCTGTCCTGTTCGGTTAGATGAAAAGCTCCTTGGAGCAGGCAGCATGTTTTACCGCATGTTTATGTAACATTTTGCATAATTTGAATTTGATCTTGGCTAGTGTCATCTAGGACATGTGGAAATACCTCATAAATAATACTAATAATATTTTAATATTGATAATGCTTAGCACATTCACAGCATTTAACCCCCCTAAACCAGCACTCAATACTGTTGTCATTGTGGTGATTGAGGATGAGTCATGTTGGCTCCTTTCCCTGGCATGGTGCAATCTGTCACCGAGCCAGAAAGCTGAAGGGTTTAGTGAGTATGTACTGGGTGTCAGGAACACCTGAATTTTAATGTAGTCCCAGGCAGTGACTTACTGTACGATCTCTAGGTAATGTTTTTTCTAAAGGGGACTCTGATCTTTGGCCATCTGACTTGAAGTGGTGGGAGCCAGATGCTCTGAAGTTTCACAATTCTTTTTGGCTGTGTTAGAAATGACAAGTATTACACACTCCTGAAAACTAGGCTTTAAGAAACTCATGCGTCGGAGAATCCAAATCAGGTGCCACATTGGAAAAACCTGCTCCTCTCCTGCTTGCTTTCTTATCACTAACAAAGGGGAGGTATTTATGTACCTTAAGAGGTATTTGTGGAAATTAGTAATTTATGCAGTGTTTTGAAAGAAGCACTAGATGGTTTAAATAATCTCATTTTCACTGAGTACTCTTTGTTGCAGAATGCAAGAGGAGGGAAAGATGAGAAAGAGCAGATGTACAAGGAGAGTACCGGCACATCTGCTTATCCACCACAGGGTCCCTTCTCAGATAAGAAGCTTAAATAATGAGCATCTCTCCCGCCCCTCACAGGTACCTCTGCCATACATACACATCAGGAGCTTCCTTTCCAGGAGACCGTCCATAGCCCATTTGCGTCCTCAAGGAGGTTCCAGCAGCTGCTGTGAGCCTGTGTGCTGGCTGGAGCGCCCAGCCTCCAGTTATCTGCTGAGACAGATTGCAAATGACTGAGCCAATCAGTCCTTCCTCCAGGCATGTGTCCTGCCGGCCATCGTTGCCGGTTCTTCCAGCATACCCTCTGGGAACCAGGGCAAAAGGGCCAGTTACAAGCCTTCAAAAAGTCAAAAACAGGGAGAGAAAAATACGCATTCAAAGTAGGGGGTGGTGGCATCTTGAAACTCCCAAAATTGAGTTTTATTTAATTACAGCTAATAATGAAACAAACAGGAGCTCATACCCAGCTCTTTCTGTTATCATCCTGCATTTTGCTTAGACTGCATGTAATTTCTTCTGGGTAACCTTACCAAGCACTCCCTACACTTCTGAATTAATCTTTACTTACTTTGCTGCAAAGCTTTGTCACCCCATGACTTTCTTTTCTGTACTGAAGCACTCGTCAGAAAAAGCCTGCTAAGCTAAGCATGAAGCACACGATTTAGTGATGCTGTATCCATTGAAATCATTACCTAGCTGGGAGAAGGGAGAAAGGCAAAGTGGCCTTAACCTGTCTTTCTGCCTCTCTAATTCAGGACTGCTACTGGAGTAGCAGTCTTAGAGTACCTTCTAATATCAATTAGTCTTGGAAACTGGTTGTCTGGAGGAGCAAGGTGCTCACTTCCACATCCTTCACCAAGCAATGTGCTGGGGTACAAGATACTGCCCTGGCACCTGCAGAGAGTTCCTGTGCGGAAGAACACATACACATTTTAAACTGTGAGAAGGTCCGTAATCAGTCCTTTGTGCTTTCTTCGTGATCTTCACATTCCTGCAAGCTGAGATGGCCTTTATCAAAAGTGCCCTGCACTCCCTTCAGACATATTTGAGTCACGCGTCCCTGTGAGCTCAGCTTGGATTCTTGTGACCTTTGCCAAAGGTAGGTGGGAAGCTGCAAAGAGTGGAAAAATCAATCTGTAACATCTGAAAACTTGGATAGACTAAAAAGACAACAGTGATGAACAGAGAGACTAGTGCAAGAAAAAAGAGCAGGAAAGGAAGACAGTGTTTGGTGGGCTTTAGACCTTCAGTGCTGAAGAGGTTTCTTCTACTTGTTTTTTTTTTCTCCAGGGAAATGGCTTCTAAAAGACAGATGTTTCCACCATCCCATTGTATTTGCTGTGAAGTAGTAGGGGAGGAAAACGACCCTCAAAAGCAAGACCCAGGACCCACATCTGTCTGTCCTCCAAATTTCTGTGCTGTAGTGCTGGAGAGGTGACCCCCAGCTCTCGAAGCCTTGGCAGTGACAGGCAGCTACATAGCAGCACCTGTTTCAGGAGGTTCATTGGAATATCCTTTGTGCTCCATAGTGTTTTGCAAAGCCCACTGGGCCTAAAACCTGTAACAAAGAGGACAAAACTCACACCCATAAAGCACCAGAAAGAAAGATGAGAAGACACCCCTTTACTGGGAAGGTGAAAGTTGTGCTGGATATGGAAGGAGTCTACCATGCTTTAAACTTTGCTTGGCACTGTGCAGCCTACTTTCCCCACTTCACCTGTGCCTTCCTTTCACCTGTTTGTGTTTGTGAGCTACCGGAGAGCTCATTTGGTAGGCTGGAAGGGCACAATGTGGTCTCACCAAAATCAATGGGAGGCAGGGATCTGTATGCTCAAAAGGTCCCACAAAAATGTTCTTGTGCGTCCTTAAGGGCCTGCATGTCTTCTAGAACCTAGCCCTTTGTTCCTGGTTCCTGAAGAAACATTTATTCCCTTCATTATGATGTTTCATTCCAAACATTTAAGCATTTTTTTCCAATAGAGTGGGAGGAGGAGAGCTCTGGAAAGCAAAACAGAAAAAGACCAAAGCAGAAGAAAAAAACCCCCAAAACCAGAAAATACTAGGAGCGGTAGGGAGGGGAAAAAGTAATGCCTTCCATATTCTTTTTTTTTTTTTTTTAAATTCTCTTTCTTTCCTTGCCCTCCCAAATCCATTATCACTAGTTCTTTCCTTCTCCCTTTCTTGAAGCTGAGTCACACAGACAGTGCTATTATACTGCTGTGTTTATGTGGTGGATACATCTAGTGGATCCACCCAAGGTGAGGACCCCATTCAAACCTATCATGACATGAAGGCCAAAGAAGGGACTGCAGTACTGCCAGACACGGCAGGACTGTTACATAGTTGGACAGGTGCTGGGCAAGACTTGCACAACTTTGGATGGTGTTTCTGGGAGGCAGGACAATGAAGCACAGAATGAGGAGGATTTGGAGATACTTACAATTTTCTTGCAAAGCACTTTGTGTTTTCACACTTAAAGGTAATTTCCATCAAGTAAGCTTGACCACATCTGTCTGAAAGCAGATAAAAAGCCAACAAAAAAAACCTCAAACCCACTATGACTCAGGATCCAGTTTGACAGTGGTGACTCCACCTGTGTCTCTGGTCTTCTCACTTACTGGGGTCATGCGTGATGGGGGCCCTGTATCAGAGCATTCAGCTGCCCCATTCAAATTCAGATATTTTTTTACCCTGGACCACATCAAAAAGTCAAATAAATCCTGGACTGCAAACACCTTGGCTTGCCAAGTTGAGGTCTTCTCTAGAGCAGAAGTCCAACTGAGTGCAGAAACAAAGACTAACTCTTGTAAGATCTCTACTTTGCCACTGATGTCAGGAGAGAATTGCCTCCACAAAGAGAAATATCAGTAAGTAGCAAGAGCTTTAGAGTTTGCATCCCAGTTTTGTGGTTCAGGGGCTTTTCTCTGGTGTCCTTCCCTGGTGTCTGTTACCCCTAAAACTCCATCTGCAGCAGGAAGCAGCTGCTGAACCCGCCACTTTCGCTGGGAGATTTTGAAGCAAAATTCTTTTGTACTGTCATACAGCATAATAATGTTCCAAGCTGCAGTCCTGTAACTTCATGCTGTGACCTTGTTGAAGCTCCTAACGTGAAGCCAGGCCAGATTTTGGATGGCGATCTCCAAGGCAGAGCCAGAATGCTGCAGGAGGTGCCATTTGGGAGTCAGCAGGAGGTGCAATTCCTCAAGTCAGTCCTGAACTGATCCCACAGCATGGTGGAGTATTGCTTTGCTGGCAAGTAAGACATGCAGCCGCAGTCTCAGCCATCTGAGGATATTAAAAAGCTCTTTCTCCAGGAACAGTCATTACCTCTAATACCCTGCTCAAGTTTAAATTTGGGTAATTACTTTCTTCTGACCTAAAAAAAGATTGTTGGGTGTTTTTTTTTCCTGGATACTATATTTTTTTCATGCTTCCTATAGTAAACAGCTTTGTTGGAATGTTACATGCTGTTAAACAGATGCTCTGTTGCACCCTGAAAGCTAGATGCAATTTGGAGGTGGGTCATTATCAGTAGAGAAGCTCTGGGGCCCAGCTGCTACAGGCGGGAGGTAATCATTAGTAGTAGGGCTGTGTAGCTGCTACACAGCATTGATGAAGATACATGGTATTTGTGACATATTTGAATAATTAGCAGTGGGATCTGCACACCTCTTCTGAAGAAAGCACCAGGTTGCTTTAGAAGACCAACATATATCCCATCCAGGTGGTGTGACAGCCAGCCAGAATTTTTGACATAACTTGTGCTGGCTTTAGGATCGATGGGCTTTCCTGTGGTCACTGGTGAAGAGCGCTGTAAAGAAGCCTTGCTTTCCATCTGCAGCCTCCCATCTGGTTAGGGGCCCTCTGTGGCCTGTTGTGCCCCTACACTGGGTCAGAGCTTATTTGCTTTCTATTTCTGGAATATCTGAAGACTTTCCTCATTTTGTTAATACACCTTCTGTCTATTTGCTCTTCAGATTCCTTCTTAGCTTCTTAATCTCCATTGTACGTTTTTCCTGCCAGAGGTTAAATACCTTTCTATTAGTTTTGGTTTTGCTGGGCTTGAGAGTTTAATGGATGCAATTATCAGGTCTGAATAAATCATTATGGAAAGAGTTTTAAGAAATGAGATATTTGCTTCATTTTGTTACTGTAATACTGTAATTAAAAAACCCCCACCTTTCCAAAAGCTGTCTTCAATGCTTGTCTAACTCCACAGGGTGATACGATACGGTGTATGAGATAAAACTGACTAGTTCTCATTAGTCTCTAAGCTAAATCTGAATTTGAGCTATGCATCTAAAAACCTGTGTGGCCTGGTACAGGATCTGCTTTCTGAGCACTCCTGGAGAGTTAGACTGATCAGGGAGGCTGACCTATGGTGCTTTGTCATGTTGGTGTTAATCTGATTTAATATGGCTACAACTTTTTTCTAGTGAATCTATTTTTGATGTGAGGTCCCTTCCAAAGGGCAGAAATACAGAAGTATTGCCAAACATTTAAAATCTCTCTACTGCCTCCCTCTTCTACAGTTTGTCCTGCCCCCCAGCGCCACCATCACAAGTCACGTAAGTCTTCCATAGTGCCTCTCAAATCTGTAAGTCCTGTTGTGTTTGGCAATACTGCAATCCTTTCCTTGGCATCAGTATTGTGAAGACTTGAAGACCTTAGCAATGCATATGTCAGCTGTCTAAAGTTCAGGTGCTCCTATTTCATGAGAGGAGTGTATAAATGATGACGTGATGAAAACGAACATGTACAAGAGATTACCTGACATGGGAACACCTAGAGCATGTCGTCCTTGAGGGCTTTCAGAAAGGCTTTATAAATTGCTCTTTATGGCTTGGCCACCATGACATATTGGCATTTAATTTCCAATTGACTCAGAACTCAAAAAGAGAGAGTTCCAAGTCAGGTCAAAAAACCACAACCTTTTTTCTGTAATGTTGCAACACTTCTTTGCACTAAAAAAGACAAAGGAGAAATGTTTCAGCCTTTCTAAAATAGAATTTTTAAAGCTTTTGTTCTGAAAAATGTTTTGATTGTTTTGATGTATTTGAACACAAGCACATTTTGAGATGTGTTTCCCTTTGGGTGAACATCAGGTGTTACATTCAACTTTTCATAGTGGGTTAGCTTAGCAGATTGAGGCTGAAGAGAAAGAACCCTGTTGCTTCTGTTGACTTCTTTTGTAGAAAAAACCCATGAAACTCCTATCCATCAGCACAGAAGGAACACAAAAGTGAGTGGTGGTAAAAAAAAGTGGGAGGGAGAAAAAACCATGAAACTCACCTGTGAGGGCATCTGCAAAACCCAGCAGCAACGAGGGAGAGAAAATAAGCACTTCTTTCCCTGGAGCTACTTGCTTGTCTGACCTTCACAAAACAAATCACTCGTTCAGTTATAAATGAGATATTAACTGTCCTGCTGCAGTTAGAGCATCCTACTGGCTTCTTGCAGGAGGGTCACAAAGCAGAGGAGGAAAGTAGGGAAGGAATGCAGCGCTGTCCTTGGCTTATTTCAAAAGGAGGGAAAGAAAATGCAGTCACTGTGAACTGGGATCACAAGCTGCAGCCATTTAGCTGGTGGGAAGCGTGGTGGGATGAGAGGTAGGTGAAGAGAAGCCCAAAGGGGAGGTGGAGAGGAGTGATCATGCAAATGTGATGTCTCACCTGCAGGGTGCCCCCAGCAGTGCCTGCCTGGCAGTAGCTTAGAGGTGGGAGGCCACAAGGAGTTGCGTGTATGGGTGGCTGGTGTTTGGGATCCATTGCATGGGGGCTCCCATGTTTCCAGTTTAGTCACTGGAACTGCTCTACTGCAGCAGGCTCTTTTCTCTGTTTTGGGGCAGACAGAGGTGCTGCCGTGACCAGCCGCACCACAGGGCTGGCTTTTCCCCCTTGCTGTAAGTGCTTTGTAGCCAAGGCATTTCTACTGCAGGTTAAACAGGTCTGAGATACTCAAGACATGAACTGGCACAAGGCATACCCTAGGAGTGATTTGGAGATGGCAACAGGAAAGACTGAGGGATTGTCATGCTTGTAAAGCTTATATATTTTCTGTGCCGTTGGGAGCGCCAGCCACTGGGGAGCTGTGCCTGGTGTACTCTTACTCTTCAGCTGATGAAGGAGGAGGAGAGGGGACACGAAAGTATTGCTTCATTTGGCTCTGTTGTATTTTTGTCAGTGGTAAAAAGCAGAGATTGACGCTGATCCAAAGAACATTGTGGTACCCAGTTTTCCAGGCACATGCTATTTACAGCTCCAATATGGCATACCTTGCCTCTGCTATTTGTCGTTCAGTAATCGAGCCCAAAAGCTTTGCCTGTATCCCATCACCTGTTTCTGACATCATCTCACATTACATGGTCATGTTATCAAGCACTACTGCAACATGTCCAGTTCCCAGAAATGCCTGTAGATCTCCTTAACTGTCTTGCAACTTGTGGCTTTTGACACTGACTCTATTCCAGACAATTTGGGGTGGATGATGGTTATTTCTTGGTGTGTACTGGTGATGCATGGCCCTCTTGAGTCTCTCCCTATCCCAAACTTGCTGTCTATTGGAAAACATGATGGAGGGTCAGTAGATACACAGTGGCTGCCTCTGGCCAGCAGCTAGCTGGGCCCTGCTTGGGGCATGGAAGGACAAGGATGGCATCCATTGGCAAAACAGTGTCACTGGCACAGATAGGCACCAGCTATAGAACCAGTGTAAGGAAACGTATTTTAGGTAAAATATAATTAACCTAGAGATAGAACTTGATGCCACATGATGATGCTGAAGCCAAGAGCTTAACAGGACCTTTACAAGGACAACACACTTCTGTGGATAATGAGAATAGCCCTTTTTCCCAAAGAAGAAACCTTTCTTCTTTGCTGTTTTTTCCTTTCATGACCCCTTTATCTGTAAGGGCTTGAATCAACTATTAGCTATCATGGTTAGGGGGAAAAATCTTCCCTCTAAGGGCAAGTTATTAGACAGTGGATTGCTGTGGGTTTTCTGGTACTTTCCTCTGAAGCATCTTGTGGTGGCCAAGAGAGAGGAGCTGACTGTGGGCAGAAATGCCTGGGTCTCCTTTTCATTTCCAAAGCTTGTTGGAGACCCCAGACCTCACTGGGAAAGGTACTGTTAGCAGGGCCATGGGAAAGGAGAGCAGTGGTGAGGAAGGGCTGGAGCAGCAGGGGAGAACATGTGCACGGGTTTACTTGTAATTAGGAGATTTGAACTTTGAAAGAAGTTGATTAATAATGAAACTTTTGACTGAATGATGCAGATTATGAAGACTGGCTTTGTCAGCAGCTGCAATTAATTACAGGCTCAGGCACAGGGAAAAGGAGGGGGTGACGGATGCAGAGAAGGGGAAGCATCACCAAAAGATAGATGATAAACCTGGCTGTAGGCTGTTGCCATGGTGATGGGAGGCAGTCACTGTGGTTGACAGTGGTGACACCTGAAGGTAGTAGGTACTTCTGATTACCCCCTCCACCGACCCAAGCAAGTGGCAACTGTTTCAGACCGGGGGGGGTGTGTGTGCGGATGGGGTGAGGTGGGGAGGGGAGGGGGCAGGAGATGCTCTGGTTTTCTCCTCATGCTTTCTTCTCCACTACAGGTTGGATGTGCCTTTCCAGGGTCTCTGCCTCCTCTGAAAGGAAAACTGTGGGGCTGCAGTTTTTCCTAATGTCAGTTTAATAGCCTGAGAGCAGCCAGTGGTTCAGCAGCATCCTTGGGAAGCCTGGACAAATGCTGGCAGACTTTCAGAGAGGTGGTAGTCAAACAACAGGGGAGGAAAAATTGAGTGCAGCCAGCCACAGCTTTTTGAGCAAGATGCTTGCAAGATGAGCAAGACTTGCACATCTGGCCCAAGTTGCAACATTTTTGGGAGTGCTGGCCAGGTCTTGTCCTTTGGGCTCTTGCCAGCTGCCTGAAGGCACCCTGCCATGGTTGGGGGTGGGGGGCAGGGGTGGGACCACAAGGGGAGCAAGAGGAGCAAAGGTAGTACATGTGTATTCTGACCATGCGTGTGTTGCTGCTGAAGCATGTGCACAACAGTGTAGATTTGTATGAAGTAAACCCCTGACTTTGAGCCCCTTTGCCTGAATTCCCTGACTTCAGCTGTAGTCAGAGTGTACTCCCTGCCTCTGGGTCTCCTGTGTCACATTTTCTGAAGAAAAAGAACTGGCTTCTAAAACAATTTCTGCTTTTTGGTTTTTACATATTAATTTGATCCAGGGTTGTTCAAAGCACTGGCTCTGTCACTACCTCTCCTGACTGTCTTACACCCAGGGAGAGGGACTTCTGCAGCTATGGGCTCAGCCCACACTGGAACATTTTTGGCCCCATGAGCAGTGTTACTTCACACTGATCGGAGCCTCCATCAGGGCTCCACTGGTGCTGCCTTTCCAGTAGCTGTCAAAACACCTGCTGCAAAATGGAGAGGATGAGAGAGCTGGGACTGCTCAGCCTGGAGAAGAGAAGCTTCAGGGGGATCTTATTCTTGTGTATAAATACCTGATAGGAGGACTGAAAAAGGCTGCTCAGTGGTAGCCAGTGACAGGGCAAGAGACAAATGGGCACAGCCTAAAATGTGGGATATCCTATTTAAATGTAAGAGAACACCTTTTCACTGTGTAGATAGTAAAACACCAGAGCAGGCTTCCCAGAGAGTTCTAATGCCTCCGTCTTTGGAATTATTCAAAACCCAGCTGGATGCAACCTTGAACAATCTGCTGTAGTTGATGCTACTTTGAGCAGGGGGGTTGGACAAGATGACCTCCAGAGGCCTCTTCCAACCTCAACCATTTTGTGGGTCTGTAATTCTGTGAAGGACGACGCCAAAAAGATTTTGAACGGTCCAGAAGAGAATTGCAATCCTACCTGTAAAGTCTGTGGGAGCTAGTGGAAACCTCTCCAATTGCTTTCCTGGGCTTTGGATCAAATCGTTAAACCCACGTGTACAAGAAAAGGTGGAAAGCTGAAGTTGTGCTGTGTGGACCTCTGAAAGCAAACATTTTATTTGTGCCCTTTTGGTGTATTCCTTTCAGAAAAGGCCTCTGGTTTTGAAGCCTCCACCGAGGGTGGGTTCCATGAGCATTACTTCGTACAGCACTTGCCATTATTTAGTGAGGGATAGTGATAACATGTTCTTGAAACAGCCTCATTGCATAATTGGCACAGTAGAGCTGGTGCCCTGCTCTTGCCTGATTCTGCAGCTGAGGGTAGCTTGCTAAAAACCAGGTGGGGGAGAAGAGAAAGAATTAATAATCTTCTAGATCAGATTGTGCGGGTTAGTCATGAATCACTGTCAGAGAATGAGCACGGAAGAGTTGCTTAGAATGAACCATAGATGTTGAGTGTCTTTCAGAAGTGACCAGAGATACAGGCCACCGATTTGGAATCATTTCTGCAAGGACTGAAAATGGGTGCACTCAGTGGGTTGTATTTTAAATGGATTTAAATTTTAATTTCTTGGCTCTGTTATTTTAATTATTTTTTTAAATTGTCTGAAAATGGAAACTGAGCAGATATGTTTTTTGCGATGTGTGTTAAAATACCCAAAAAGGATGGTTCTGTTAGAGGCTGGAGGTCCATTCTCATGAGATCTACATCACTGCTTTGCAATGTGAACTCTGTAAAGATATCATAGAAACATCCCTACTTTTAGAGCTAAAATACTGTAAATGAATTCTTGGATAAGTATGTATCAGGTCTTAAGACTCCTTCAGGAGGAGAGGGATGGTGAAGAGGAGGCAGGTAGAGGCTGTGGACAGCACAGGGAAGGACACACAAATACACCATTTTCATCCTGTTCTGTAATACATAAATAAAGTAGCACTTGATGGAATTAGAAAGCAAAGAATTAGAGAATAAATAGGAGGAAACAATTTTGAATATAAAGTATAATTAGCCAATGTAGCTCACGGCTGCCAACTATTATCGAAGCAGATATTTTAGTAAGATTATCAACAAAGGATTCAAATGAATAAGCAAAGCATCTGCAGGGACACCAATGTAGCTGTGAAAACAATTACAGGGGCTATCAATCCTCATGCTGTAGGGTATAAACAGATCATCAGCTGGGGTCAGAAATGCAGTTTTCCCCCATGGTTACTGAATAACTTAATTAGGCACATTGTGGAGTTTCATCCAGTATGGGTCACTGCTGGAAGCAGAATAACAGATTAGATGGACCATTGACCTGTTCTAATATGGCAACTCTTTATCTCCAAGTTCCTGTAGGAAGGGAAGAGGGAGACTTCTAGCTTTGTGCTGTATCCCTTTCCTAGAAGGGCAGTAATCACTAGGCTCACATAGATTTGACTGTCTGTTTTGATTTAGATCCCCAGATCATAGACATCTGTGCTAGATTTGGGTATAGTCCACCATGGAAAGTCTCTTCCGTGTGTTTGGAAGAGTCAGTAAACTGACAAGGGAAGGGACTCAGCAAACCAACAGGAGAGGAGTGAGCATGTGCTTAGCTATGGGAATAATTTGACTTTATAAATACCATAGGTGTTTGTGTTACCTCTGCTTCCTTCTTTTCAAAAGAGTTTTGGCTTAATCAAGAAGTGGAGTAGAGAGGAACTGAGGGGGGGAAAACATAAGAATGTAATAAATCGGCTTACTAGCAGTTGTTATTTCCCTTAATGTTCCTATTTTGTCACCCCGAGCCTAGAGGAAGCTTATCTCAGACATGATGGTTTTACAGAAATTTTCCTTGACTCTTTTCCACGTGGTTTGAGTGTGTCAGCATGATGGTGATTTTGTTAAACTGCGTTACCCTGGGGATGTACCAGCCATGTGAGGATATGGACTGCCTTTCTGACAGGTGTAAAATCTTGCAGGTAAGCAGACTTCCTTCTTGTTGTGATGGTGCCTCAGTCCAAGTCACAAATTTTCATGCATGCTTTCCTTCAGCATGTGGGCAACACCTTCCTAGACAGATTGGCAAGAATGTCCCTGGCAGTAAGCGATCCTGTTGTAAAATGGCAGGAGTTTGCTTTCGGGAGGGGAATGGGGTGAGGGATAGATAATGAATTAGGTCTACTTGTGACCCTGCAATACAGACCAGTTGTTAGCCTTCCTGATCCGGTGCATAAGCAGGCATTTCCTGATATAGACAGCTACAACATACATAGCTCAGAGAAATAATTAAGGTTACAATATCCAGGCAGGAGAGAATAACAGCCTCCCAATGCATTCAGTACTCGGGACAGTAAGAGTACTAAGTCTTCAGGTAATGTTGCATTCAGGATGCCCAAAGGGAGAAGAAACAAAAGGTATGCCAAGAAGAGCCATGGGGACGTCCAGCCTATGAATGCACTAGCTGTGCTTGCTGCTTCCCCGAAGAGAAGGTGACAGTAAATGTCATCTGTAGTGTTGCTAAGGCTGTGACATTCAGATACCTGAAGCTTCCATCTGTGTTTGGTATGTGCAGCTCAAGGTGTATATGAAGCTGCACTATGTCCTTAGCTGAGCTGTTTGCAGCAGAGTGATGGGAAATCACTCCTGGGAGACCTTGGAAAGGGCACTGTTTCCCTGGCCAGGTTTGGGCCTGCTGGTGCTGAGCAAACACCTCCTTTTCAAGTACCTGTAAGGAGTCTCTGAGTCTACAGCGATATCTTCACCCATGGGGAAAAAACCAACTATAAAAGCTCCTTGCTTACTTGAGCAGCAGGAAGCTGTGATGCTAGGGCTGCATGGAAGAAGCTTTTCCAGCCCTGTCTCCAAGTAATTTTTCAGAAGTACTGAAATTTGTATTTACCTCACATTTTGTGTTTTAAAGTCCAAGGCTGAGAATGCTTATCAAATGTACTCTTGGGTTTCTGTTTGGCAGGTATTTGATGACTTCATCTTCATCTTCTTTGCTATGGAAATGGTCTTAAAGATGGTGGCCCTGGGGATCTTTGGCAAGAAGTGTTACCTTGGAGATACCTGGAATCGCCTGGATTTCTTCATTGTTATGGCTGGGTAGGTCGATGGTTTCTGGGATTATTTGTTCAGTGTTTGCTAGAGTCTTGCATGGAACAGAAATGATGTACCTGAGGGGAAGGTTTCCACGTTGGTGCTACTCCAGTACATCTGCTGAGCTGGAATCAGACTCCTTAGGGTTAGCAGTCTATGGAAGAAACATTAGACAATGTAGCTTGGCTCCCCAGCTCATGTGCAGCCATCTATCTTGCACAACTTCAGTGAAGGGTGTTATTTTGTACCAGCTGAAGAGCTAGCCTGGAACCTTTTTTTTTCCGGTTAAAATGTCTGAGTGGAACAGGTGTAACCTTTACCAGGACTAAGCTAGCTTTGTTTCCAGCAGCAGTGTTTCAAAGGTAGGAATGTAATTTTTGTTACTCTTTTTTTTGTCTTTGTATTGCACTGGCCTTACCCATGGTACTATTGGGACAAGTTGACATTTGAGCGTTTTTTACAACAAAGTTGCTATGGTGAAGCTCAGATTTCCCCTCTACGTGTATGAAGTGGAAAGCCTACCAGGATTTGTCTATTGAATCACAGCCAATGTCCATCTCCCCATCTCCAATGCCAGTGGGCATCTGCTTTTGTGAATTTGTCCATTTTCAATTAGATTGCCTTGTGGTATAGTTAATAAAAAAAAAAAAAAAAAAAGAAGGGTCAGAAATAAATACTTAATATTGCTGTTCTTACAGCAAACAAGTGAATGTCTGTTCGGAGAGAAACCCCAACTTTCTTCTTCCTTCCAGCAAGTAATTACCTGCATTTGCTGTCACCTGAAAGTGTGTGTATCACTGACTGAACCAGAGTGAGTTTGAGCTCACTTTGCAGAGTTTTCCTCTGTGGTGCAGCGCAACACTGTCTTTATATTTGCTTTTGACACAGTTCTATAGCAAGACTTGAAAGTCATTCTCTCTGGAAGGGTGTATAATTGTTTGCTTCTGGAGGGAGCAGAGATTTTCAAACTCAGTTCGGGAGTAAAAGTTGGAAGGCTGATTCTCAGCCAGCTTGTGCCTGAAAGGGGAACAGGCAGATGAAAGTTGTAGCTTTTTCTGAATTAACACAACGTGTGAGATGGGAAGACCTTTCTTGTGGCTGAGCCTGCTGTGATTAGCGTCTGATTTAAAATGGCCCGACATGGGGATTGTGAGTTCATTGGGAAAGGCTAAGTTAAAGCTCCTGACACGTGGTGGTGTCAGGTGCTAGCACAGACAATGCCAGATCATTGCCTGTGCTAGCCTGAGCTCCTGGTGGCAAAACTACTGGTGACTGGAGTCCCTACCACATCAGCCTTTGAGGAGGAAAGGGAAAAACAGGTGTGTTGTGTTTGGAAGGGGGACCTTGGAGCCCACAGTGCTCCTCCGTGTGGGTGATGTGCTGCAGTATGCTGGGAGGAAGGCTTTGCTCCAAGTGGGCACGGGATCATTGGTGTATGGGGTAAAAGGCTTGGGAACTGAGGGTTTTGCTCTGCTTAGTGTCCCTGCAAACATGGTATGTGGGTGACGTGATCCGGAGAGATGAAGAAATCGGTGGGGCAATGCTAAAAAATGAGAGTGAGCTCAAATGCTTACTCCATGCAGAAAATTAGTGAAATTCATCCTGCCTAGGTGAGAAGGGAGTAAACCCCATTTATATGTTTCCCTCAGTTGCTGTTGCTGGCAGAAATTTGAACAGAGAGTCTTTTGTGCATCTGATAGCAATACTAGGAAAAAAGCTCGTATCTGAATTCCTTTCAATGCCAAGGAGACTTAGAATCAACTCCTTAGATATGAAATAATCAGTGTGGAGGATTTTTCATTTCAGGTCCAAAACTGAAAGAAATTTGTTTCCTGATTTCTATACAATTTTCCTCATGAGGTGTCAGGCTGAAATGATAGTAATCTCATTAGAATATCTGATCTCAAAAGACTTCTGCTAAAGAAAGATTTTTTTCCATTTGGTTATATAGAACTAATGACTATATAATGTATTTTGAGTTACAAAAGCTTGTGGTTATTAATTCATTATTCTTTGAAATTCATTAAATTTGTCTGCGCTGTTTAAATCAAATCCAAGGCTCAAAATTGCCCTTACATACAGACTATAGGCTTTTACTTAACCTCAAATTTAAGCCCCAAGCTTTATCCTGATTGGTCCCACACCTGGATCTCAGCTTCACCTTACTCTGGGTCCAGATGCTGCCTTAGCCTGCTGACTACGAAAAGACATCCTGCATTAGATCTTGCATCTTTTCTCTATGCCAGTGAGTTAGATCGTGATCCAGAGGCTAATCAGTTTTCTCTAAGGGCCTTCTCCTTTTTCATGGTCCTGGACTGTCACTGCCTTTAAGGGAGGTCATAAATTTGGCTCTGAAGAAAACACCCATGATGTTGGGAAGTAATGCACTGCCTAAAAGATATGCAGCTTCGCTCCATTTCAACAATAAGGACTATACTTCCCAATCTCTGCTCTTCCCTTCTCCCTTTCCAAACAAACACCAACAGGGCAGCAAAAGTTGGAAGAATAAACTGTAGCTTGGAAAAGCAAAGTGCAGGCAAGGGACTGTTCTGTCGGGTGTTCCTAGGCAGCTGAGATACCTCCATCTGGCTTGCTGCATGACAGCATGTTTTATCAAAGAGCATAATGACTATTTGCTGCTATTGCCCCAGACGTGTCTTGGTTACATAAACCATGTATTCAGGCATTCATTCGTAGTTTTCTCCTCACTCCCTTGGAAAGCCAGAAGCTATAGTTTTAGTTAGATGAATTCCCTCATGTGCCCCTGCCCTGCTTGCCCCTGCTCCCCACGCAACCCAGCAGCTCAAGGAGGAAGACTCCATTGTCACTAAAAATGTTCAGTTTCCATGGCGATAGGAGCTGACATCACCAGAACTTTCTCCCCTTTCGCACACTCCCTCCCCCAACCACCTTCAACATGTTTTTTTTTCAGAAAGGATTAGAAAAAAATCAAAACAACAGTCCTAAGTCAATGCTGTCCTTCATTGTTTCCCTCGGAGCTCCTAAAACCAAGCGAGGTAATTTGGGTTGAAGAATGCTGATGCCCTTGTGCACACAAGCAACCAGCGCTGCAGATTCAGCTTGCCGATGCTTCATTTCCCAACTGCTTGCTGGCAACAGGAGGTTGCAGGTTCCCAGACATTTCAAGCAGACTGTGCTCATCACCAGCTGTCCTGGTGGGAGTCCCTCTTCCCCTGTGTTTGTGATTAGGTCTTGTCTGTCATCATGTTTCCCACAGTGATGGGTGCATTTAGAGAGCTCGATCTGAGGCAACTTCAGAGGGCAGCATCCTAAAGTTGAGAGCCTACTACGTTTTGAAAGTTGAGATAATGTGAACACTAATCATATTGGAAATGTCAGCCAGTATCTATACGTGCATTAATTTTGGAGAAGAGTCACTTATTTCTGGGCTAGCGCTCATGTATTTTTTAAGCCAGGCAGTTCTCTAGCAAAAAAAGAGAAAAAAGAGTAAGCAGTTTCTCCTGCTCACTCTGCTCGGTGAGACAGCTTCGTTCACATGTGGTTGGAGATGATGCCACTGCCCTTTTCTGAAGGGAGATGTCCCTTTACATGACTGTCCTGAGTATCCCCATGCAAGGAGTGACTTCATGCAACCTGCCTGGCCTTGGGGACATTCATTCAACCGAGTGGTGGTTCTGCCTCCCTTAAGCCATGGGCTGTAATTAAAAATCTGTGGTGGGAATTATGTCTGTCTCTGCCCTCTTCTGTGGCATCCCCATGACATGTTCTGGTATGCAACTTAGCAGGGAGGTAGGTTAAGGGGGAGAAGGCTTCACTATGTGGCTGGGGGATGATTGTGATTACAAGTGTGTGCCCAAAATACGTCCCAAATCTTTCCTTAACTGCTTGCTGGTTGGAGTCCAATGGCTGAGGAGAAGGCTGGTCTGTCTTTCAGAGGATGCCTCATCTTTGCCCCTCTCCATTATCACACTGGAGCTTGCCACGTAGGATTTCCTAAACTGTGGTTGAATCCCATCCTGACCTTGCCTTTGAGAGGAATGGCATGACTTGTATGTTTTGGCATTTTGAAATATACTTGCAGTGTTTTTTAATAGCTTTTAAAAGTGGTGGACATCAGAACAAGACTCAGCACTCTGTAGCTGCTTCAGTGCAGTTGTGGTTTAACCCTGGCTGGCAACCAAGCCCCACGCAGCCACTCACTCACTCCCCCTCACCCAGAGGGATGGGGAGGAGAATCAGAAAGGACTGTAGAACTCAGGGGTTGAGATAAGAACAATTTAATAGGTAAAGCAGAAGCCACGCACGCAAGCAAAGCAAAACAAGGAATTAATTTGCTACTTCCCATGGGCAGGCAGGTGCTCAGCCATCTCCAGGAAAGCCGGGCTCCGTCATGTGTAACAGTTACCTGGGAAGACAAATGCCGTAACGCCGGATGTCCCTCTGCCCCCTTCCTTCTTCTTTCCCCCAGTTTATATACTCAGCATGATGTCATATGGTATGGAATACCTCTTTGGCTAGTTCAAGTCACCTGTCCTGGCTGTGTCCCCTCCCAGTTTCCTGTGCCCCTCCAGCCCTCTCACTGGCAGGGCCCAAGAAACTGCAAAGTCCTTGACTTAGTATAAACATCACCCAGCAACAACTAAAAACATCAGTGTGTTGTCAACATTGTTCTCACATCAGAGCCAAAACACAGCACTGTACTAACTACTAAGAAGAAAACTAACTCTATCCCAGCTGAAACCAGGACAAATGTCTTCAGTGGTAATACTGTGTCTCTATTCCAGCCTGAAATTTTATACTTCTTACAGCCAAGCATTGCAGTAGCCAACCTAATCAATCACAACATCTCCCTATCAATTTATTCAGCTGCTTTCTCCATTGGTTCCAAGTTTGGTTGGTTGTTTTTTTTTTTCCTCTGTCGTCTCTTCTGATGAGAGAAAATCCTTTCCTATTAGTAGGAACAGCAAACTTTGTTCCCAGATATATGCTGTTCCATTTGTTCACACTGGAATACATATTGTTTGTATTTCCAAAGCAGTTCATACTGTTCTATATGGCTGACTTGTCCTCTTCATTTTGTTTCTGTTCTCCCCAAAATATGCTTCAATGGCAAAATCCATCAGTGATTCTTTTTTCTTTTTTTTTTTTTTTTTTTAATTTTCTGCCAGGTTGTGATAAATAAAGAACAGAGCAGCAAGAATTGTGCATTACAGAAGTACATCTGCTCATGAATGAGTCCCCATTTACTGTTGCATGTGAGGTTTATTACTTAGCCAGTTTTTCTCTAGCTAATGTATGTCATGATGATTTCATATCATTCCAGCCATATCAACATAATTACTTGTGTGAACCAGACTTGTAATCTCATACGAAATTATAGCACATTAGTTTGATGATGTCTATTTTTCCTTAAACCTGTGTTGATTATGGTTAATTTTATTATCCACCTTTAATCTGTAATCTATCAAAGCTGCATATCAGCAATTTCATTACTGTACTGTGATCAGCATCAGTCCAGTCAGCCTACTGAGATCACTGCATTTCTAAAGTACTGGCACAACATCAGAATTTCTTTGACCCTTGGATGCTTTCCCAGTTTTCTGAGACTAATCAAAAATCATCAGTACTGGTTCAGATCTTTTCTGGCCATCTCTTTTAAAACTCTTGGATATAAATTGTCCAGGCCTGCTTATCTTAGCATATTCCTATTTTGATAGGCACAGCTTAAAATACTTGATCACAGCTGGAGCTGAAACTAGCTCATTATCATCTATGGTACACATAGATCATCTGACCTTCCCCATATAACTTTTTTTAATTGAAGCTTTCTGCCTTTTTACACTATTTGTGACAATTCTGTTTTCTTGTTCCAGTGATTAACTTGTACCATTTTATGTCCTCCTTCTTAGAAATTTTCTACAATTTCCTTCTCCTAATTTATATTCATTGGTATTAACTTCCCCTCTCTTGCTATTACATCACTGCTTTTGCTTTCACTTATGTGGTACTATCTTTTTAGCCTATTCAGCTTTCTTGTCTCTATTGAAACTTCTTGGATACCTGATAAATATTCCTAAATACCACTTGATTGTCATCCACAGTTCATGAATCAAAGTCCTTATCCTGACTGGTTTGATGCATAGCTGTTTCTGTGTGTTTTCAACTTCATGAATATGGCCTCTTTAATCCAGCAAGTACATCTAGTAATGTTGATAACCTTACTTGATTTGTACATAACACACATATAATCAAGAGGTCTAGCTTTAAATTCTGTGATATAAAAAAACCCAACCCAGCACTTAATAGACAATCTCTGTATCTTCCATCTTTACATGCAATTTTCTTTGAGTTGTAGAGCACATCGCTGTACATGCTAGGAAACTGCAAGGAGATTTAGGTGTCTCCAAAACATGTTGCCCAAATTCAACTCTTGCAGATGGATAAGGAGAGGGTTTTTCCCCTGTGGATTACAGACCAACACCAAGACAGCTAGTCAGTCTGTTTTTTAGTGTGATCTGGGCACACCTAATCACGTTCATAGGTTCATAGATAATTCAGATTGGAAAGGAGCTTGTGAGGTCTCAGGTCCAATCTTCTTGTTCAAAGGGGAGTCAACAGCAAACTCAGATTAGGTTGCTGCTGAAAGTTGTCCAGTCCAGTCTTGAAAAACACCCCAGACAGAAACTGCACCACCTCTCTGTGCCCCAGCCCCACTACTGTTTTATATCTGTAACTAGTCTGAACCTCCCTTCCCTGCTTGGATTTTTGTCCATTGTGTCACAGGGCAAGTGCTCCAGCCCCCGAGCATCTTCATGACCCTGCACTGAAATTGTTCCAGTGTGTCAACATCTTTCTTGTACTGGGGGATGCAAAACTGAACGTGCTATTTGGTCTACCAAGTGCAAAGTAAAGGGGATAATCCCTTCCCTCATCTACTGGCTGCGCTCCTGTTGGTGCATCTTGGTACGCCATCAGCTTTCCTTGCATGGATGGTGTGTTGCCTACTGTCCCCCAGGAGCCCCAGGTCCTTTTCAGCAGAGCCACTACCTGTTAGCTCTTGGGCAGCAGCAGGTCAGGCCAGCACAGGTGCAGGACCTTGCATTTGTCTGTTGAATTTCATAAGGCTCCTGTCAGCCCATTTCTCTAGCCAGGATGAATTCTCTACTTTATGTGGCAGAAAATGAATCCATAAGTATTAATTTCCAAATTGTCACTGATTCTGTCCTAGAAAATGCCATTTCTGACAGCGTGTGCTACTTCCCCTCCCTTTCTGTCCACTTGAGGCTCCCTAGCTAGGTTAAAATCCTTGATTTTAATATTCCTTTCATGCAGATCTTCCCACCAGGCTTTTTTAACGCCATTTAGGCTGTTTATGCTCATAAAATGAACAATTCCTATTCTCTTTATTACTCAGGCCGCTGGCACTGGTGTGTAGACGATACATATTTCTCCTCTTTACATCTTTCAGTATCTTGATTAGTTTTGTTCTTGACATGGAGGCTCTGTAAGAATTAGCTTTTTTTTCCTAATCTCATCACTTTTCCCTTTGGTCTTTCATTTAACAATCTTCTGACTGGTCTATCTCTGTTCCTTGAAAAAATAATTCTTCTTCTAATGAAATGCTGGTTAATATTTTTACTTCTCCAGGGGTAGCCCAGTGCTCTGCAAGTCTCCTGCGCTATATGGCAGGCCAAGCCAGCAGTTTGTGACCGTATTCCTCTATTATCTCCTTTGTCTTTTGGCAAGGATGGGCCACCAAGCAGCTCAGCTGAATATTTCTTGTCTGTCTTCTTCAGAAATTGTCTAAAATCGGTGGCATATCATGATAAGAAAAATAATTTTAAAACATATCATCATGGGTAAGTATTGTCCTGGAAGTTTGAAACCTTCCCAAGTTTGCTTTTTTAGTCTCATTTCACATAGAGTATGGCAGCACAGCTGTCCCAATATCTTCATTTCTTTTCCAAAGCATCCTTTCTTATCTGAGTAGTTATGCAGCCTTTGGAGATTTTTTTTCTGGCATCTTTGTACAGCTGGAGATGCCTTCTTGGGCATGCCTGATGGCCCCTTAGATTGAGCAGAACATTTCTGCTTGCTTCCTGTGCCTTTTGGCTAGTAACTTCTTCAGGAGCACTTTATGCAGCTTCCACACTGGGAACCTGGAAAGTATTATTCTTTATTAACTAAGATTATTATTATTATGGTTTGTAACTTCTCTCTCTGATAGTTATCTACTGTCATTGATTTCTGCTTCCCATAATTCCTCAGATATCACATCCTTTCTTCCGTAACCCTGCAGCGATGCTGCTTCCTGAGTCCATCCATCCATCCAAGCTCTTTTCAAACCTGTGCAGCATCAGTGTGTGTGCAACAGACTCTCCCCTTAACACAAAGCTGCTGGTTTATACTTACACCGCCAAGTTCATCCCTCTGCATTTCAGCCCAGGAAAGGGGGCTGGCAGCTTTCTGAAGGAGGAGAGGTATCAGCCCCCCAGCCTCAAATACCCTCCTGTTCCCAGGAAACAAAATTGGCATCACGTGGTGCCCATCCATGCTGGGAAGATGCCACTTAGCCTGAAACACACCAGTTGGCCTTAATCTCGCAAGGCGGGAAGTGTGTTGCCAATCTTCTACTTTCTCTTTGCTTTTAATTAAATACGGTCCTTCAGGGACCTGGCCAGAATTTGCATAGTTATGACTTAAAAATCTCAGATCATTAAATACTTATTAGCAGCAGTGTAAACAGCAGAATGCTCAGAAAATCCTACTTAGCTAATCTTCAATGCCAAGTGAAAGTTTCTATGAAATTATGGCAAGTTAAAGAAAACTGTAATAAATACAGCAATTAGGTGTTTCAAGCAGTGATCAGATAAAGATGGAAACCAGCAAGCAGCAGGCTAAATAGTATCTTCACCAAAGGCAGAAATATCAGCAGCACAGCCCTCCCCCCCAACATGCACTCACTTTTTCCTCCTTAATGATACTAATTATTTCATTTGCTTTCTCCTAGTAAAACTATCCATAGATTTGCAACATATTGAAATGAAAGCAGTCATCAAAATGAAATGAATCACACCAGAGAAGAATCAAAATAAGGAGGCAGTGGTACCCTGCATGTGTTATGCGTAGTTCTCAATTATTGTCTCTGAATTCGTTTGCCTCCCTAAAAGCTAATTCCCTACCATGTGAATCTTTAGCTTTATTAAAGGGGGAAAAAAAAAAAAAAAAGGCAACACTAGCAGGCTCGCAGGACTGAAATGCAGACACCCTTTCTTTCTTTTATTTCTCTCCCCCCTCGTAAGCAATGAAATACAGAGCTCAGAGCCTGTGTTCAGACTCCTGGTTTTCAAAAGCGAGGCCCTGTCGCTCGTCTTCAGTCATCTGAGCTTGGCGAGTCCCTCTGGCTTTCTTATCACAGTGTGAAAACCTGCTTATGTCTTTTCATATCATGTCTCCAAAACTATTAAGAAACTCTGACTTTTCTCTTAGTACACAGTTTGGAGAGAAATCTGAGTGTTCAGGGGTGTGAAATAATCACATTCCAGGCAGCAAGGGACCAGTCTCATAGGCTCTGGAAGCTTTCAGCAGCTTTTGGTTGCAGAGCAATTAAGAAAAAAAAAAAAAAAAGGTAAAAAAAAATGTTTTTTACTGGGGGGGCAGTTGCAGGTTATTTTTTTAAGAATACTAAGCATCATAATTCTGGAGCTGACTGTTTAATTAGCAATTGATTTATCACTCCCTGAAGAAATGTCTTTTTACTAACAATTATAGCCTCTTTTTTTTTTTTTTTTAATAAAGGGGAAAAGAAGATGTAATTTTTGCAGTCTTCATTTTACTACCAATGGATATTTTTTTTTCTTCTATCTTTCAGCTTTTATGTTAGCAGAGAGTTGTCTTTTTGCAGCGTGATGAGCTCTAACTTTAAAAGAGATAAGCAGGACTACTTAGCTGAGTACACTGTGGCTTGCAGAGTAATATAGAAGCCTACTGTGTAACGTCAGGGCACATCCTATGCGATGTTATTGCATCCCTTTTACAGTAGTTGTTGAAAGGGGTTCAGCTCATCTGTTTAGGGTGCATTTTGAAGCCTGGCCTGGAGGCACTGAACTGTGCAAAATTTGTGCCTCCTGCATGGCTTGCTCTTCGAATATATATCAAGTGAGCTGATAGTGGATTCAGTGCTGGGGGCTGCCTGGCAGCCCTATGCCTTCTGCACCACGGAGCAATCTATGTCTATATAGCAAAAGATCAGGCCCAAATAACCTGTCAGTTGAGAGCCAGAGCATCTGTGAAGGCAACATTTTTAAGGAGGGGTCTACAGGTGACTGCAGCCCTGACATGGCTGGGAGCTGCATGTGCTTAGCCCAGACCCCACGTGGGCTGGTGTACCATGCGGTCTGAAATGCCTGCCCGTTCCCAATGCACTGGTAAAGGTTGTGCTGCCTTGCAGCTGTGGGCAAGTGAGGGAGGTGGGAGCACAGGCCACAACACAACTTTCTGAGCAGGGAAAAGGGGACACCTAGAAAGAGTCTTTAATTTCTGCCATAGCCCCTGGGACCTTTGGGGACAAGGAAGGATGTGGTTCCAGCTGTAGAGCAAAAAGGCTGGCATGGTGCAGAAATCTTAAAAAATAGGTCCTGCTCAGGAGCCCTGCAGTCCTGGGGCTGGCAAGTAGCCTGCTTGTATGCACTGTGTGTTTTTCCTCTCTGCTGGTATGTGTGTCCTGTAGCTGCAGACTTGAGGTGGAAGCAGTAGCTCTCCTGTCTTGTCGAGCATCTGGGCAGGCCTTGTCAAAATCTCCTGGCTCTGCTTCTGACATCTCCAGATGGGCTTGGGAAAGATCGGATTCATTCCTTAATGGTGCTTGCCTGCTTACAGCTTTCCTTGTGTGCAAGCTAGGGCACATCCAGCCTTAGCAAGGGCTGGCAAGAGGTGTCTTGAATGCCACATGTGTCCCATGCTCTAGCTGTTCAGCTGTGTGCTCTTCCTCCTGCCTCCTTGGTGTTGCTCCAGGGCTCATGGTCCCCCCTATCTAGGCAATCGTGGGCACCACAAAGTGGATTTTGCAGCCTGCCCTCCTCTTTTTTCCACACCACAGATTCAGTTGATAGAGAGCCCCTGGGGGAGCCTGGCCAGCCCTGTTCTCCATGTCCCCTGCCCACTGCTACACCTGTGACCAACAGAGGACCAGGACTGGGTGGATCTAGAATACACATGCTTTCCAATTTCCTTTCATCAGAACAGCTCATTAATATAAGAGGGGAGATACGGGATCACTGGACTACGTCGTCTAGTGAGAGGACTGGCTTTACTCCTTTGCATTGTAGCCACAGTCTTTGAAGCCAGAGCAGAGGCAGTGAGACCTTCCTTTCATTCTGGTGTGTACTACAGAGGTGGGAGGATTTAGGGGTAAATCAGTCTCCCATCACCACCCCACAAACTGCAGGTGGGAGATTTGAGCTGTGGGATGGCTCATACGTGGCTCACATATCAGGGGGATGGACACTTGGTAAATGGAGAGATGTCAGCTGTAAATTTTGGTGCTGGTATCTGAATTAGAAGTTCAGACAGGGAAAACTGGCAGACTTAGTCTTATATTTTCCCTGTGACTCCTATGTTCTGGATCTTCAAAGTGGTAGAAATTGCAGTTTGTGAAATTTGATGGCCGAATCAAGGAGCTGAGGACAGAAAGGCATATTCTTGTATGCAGAAGGCATTAGTAAAATTGCATCTAGTCGTGGTATAGGTAGGTCAGGCTTTAGACCCCTGGCACAGCTGAGATACTGAAGGAATTTGGAGCCGAGAGCAACCAATCTTCTGCCTTGGTCACCCCAGGTGCTCATAGATGCAAGGACCAAATAAAAGTCCAGAGGCAGGAAAAGATGCACTTTGTACAGAGACTCTTAGCAAGCCTGAAATTACAGCTAGGAAGTCACAGCCACAAAGTTTCTGGCTTCAGTGCCAAATCCAGATTTATATGACACAGAAATATGAATTGATTAGACTGCAGTTAATTAGCTTTCAATTGAAATCCCATATCAGAGAAGGGGAATTACCTTTTGAATTTGACAAAAAAATACTGGCTTCATGTCATAAGAAAAATACTGCCTTGGTATTTTTCATGAATGCTTCCAGAATGTATTTTAAATATTATTTCTTGGCTGCTGATTTTCAGCAAATAGAAATTCAGGAGCCAAGATTAGGGAATTTAATAAGTACTTAATAAAGGTGTAAAGAGATGTAAATATGAAGAACTAAATGGTAATATTTGAACTGTTTTAATCATGGATTTCATCAAATGTAATTGCAAGGAAGCTGCTAGGCAGGCATTGTACAAGTACATTGTCTTGAGTTACCTGTACAGCAAGATAAAATCTGAATTTTCTGGACTCTTTACATGGTTTTTCATATTCTCATTATGTCTGTTTTAAATAGTCTTAGTTTTTATTCCTCCATGCTGCTGGACAGTCTGCTCTCCTATGCCTGGCACAGGTCCACACTGGCTGTGCATTTCTGCTGTTGGGCAATGAGCATCACTCTTCTCTCCTGAGTTTCATTGCTGCTGGAGAAGTGAGAGTGCCAAGGCAGATCCAAGCCCACTCTCGAGCTCACAGGTGCAGAGGAACAATAGAAGTGCCAAGATGTAGCTGATGAAGCTATTCTGCTGTTGTAGAGACCTCATGAGCAGTGAAGGTTTGCAATGCTGGTGGTTTATGTGCCTCCTTGTCCCTGTGTGCTCACTGTCTGCTCCAGTGGCTTGGCATGGGATGGAGGTACACCAGACCAGTGTTTTCTGGTCTGTGCTAACAAATTGCTCACTTGTTCCCCACACTAGCTTGGACTTGTCTCAGTTAAACTCAAGGTCTCTTGTGTGTTCAGCTAAGCAGACTTACCTGGGCATAGGCTAATGTTTATTAGCAAGGCAGAAACTAAGTTGGAGGGGAAAGCAAGAAGGTGATGTGTAGGGAAAGGGACAAAAGGAATAAAGAGGAAGATGGAAAAGGAAAGAAAGGATTGAAAAGGGAATTGAAGGGTATGAAGCAAAGTGGGAAAAGGTAAAGGAAAGGCAAAGGGTGAACGAAAAAACTGGAAGTTAAGGAGGAAGATTAAAATGAGAGGTAGAAGTGTTGCAGGCAGGCATGAGTCAGAGGGGTGTAAAAAGACAGAGGGGATAGGGAGGAGGCGGGATACCTTGAGAGTGGGAAGGGAGGCAGAGCTCAAAGAGGCATTCCCTGCCAGGCATTCCCCCCTGCTTATGCAGAATGAACCCATGCATGCATCTAGTGCCCCTGTCCCATTTCCCACCCTGTCAGCGTTACCACCATGCATCAGCCTTGAGCTGTATGGCTTGGGGATGGTGTGTGCATCAATCCCCTCTCTTTCCAGAAGCATTTCATGTGGAAAGTTTTGAAGAAAATCTCTAGCAAGGGAAGAAGAATTACTGTATAAATTCAATTATCTTGACAGCTCAGTGCTCAAATTCCATCACAGATCAGGAGTTTCTCTCTGATTTAGCATAGTTCCAGCTTCCTAACCTGCCCCTGCACTTCCACCCACACCAGAGGACGCAAAATATTTTAGTGGTACCAGTAATGAGCTGCTGTTTCCCTTGGGAGAGATGCATTCCCTGCTGCTGTGTCATGATAAGGGGAAAAGACTGCTCACAACCAGGATAGGCTTCCCCCCCGCTATCCTAGACTTTGTCTGACTGCCCCTGGACCTTAAAGAAACTAAGGCTTTTACTTTTAAAGCAGCCAAAAAAGAGAGAAGAACTAGATGAAGGGCAGTCAAGTCATGGGGGCTACCCTTGTTCATGGCACTGAGCTGCTACAAAGCAAGGACAAAGAACCTGGAAAACTCCTGTAGTTCAATAAGGAGGCAACAATTTTGTACTGGCTTTAACATTTCTGTGCTCTTGGTTTGTGAACAGCCAGCAAACACACGGTTTTCCAGGTTGCTGGTGTGATAAAGATCCGAGCACCAAAGGCCTGAGAGTCCAAGTAGGCACTGTGCACCTAATCCACCATCGCAAGATTTTGAGACGCAGACATGAGAAAATGTGAACCTTCTGACATAAATATGCTGCCAGTTTCTGACTGATCAATTTTTGCAATGAGCCCTTCTGACTCTCTGTCAGCCTGTCACCACCTCCACATGTGGCAGCAGGAGATCAGGTGCAGCCCAAACCTAGAGAGTGTTAAGAGTACAGGATTTCCAGGCAGCGGGGAGCAGGGCTGGCTGGAGAAAGATAAGAGCAAAACCAGCTCGGCTGGCAATTCCTGAACAGCTGCAGATGCCCAGAGACTCCAGCAGAGTCACTTGAGATCTTATTTAATTAAAGAAAGGATGCAACATTTGGATTTGTCGGCTTTACCTACACAGAAAATGTTTGTACTTGTTAATTAATAGAGTATTATTTCACCTTGGTCGCATGTAGGCCATCATGATGTGCACATGCTACCCTTGTGCAAAGAGAAGTGTGAACATCAGTTGATGTTAAAGCCATCACTAGGAAAGGAAAGGCAAGGCAAGAACAAGTGGCCCTAATGCAAAAATTGCACTGGAATTGCATTGGAGATTTTTTGGATATGATTTATGCGACTACAACAGGCATAACTCATCTACAGGGATTTAAGTATCCTCGATGTGTCTCTGTTATTATAGCCAAGATCAGGAGACCTCAGGAAGAACCATAAGCAGAAGAGGTTTGCTAAGTGAGCTGAAGCCCTGGGGCCTGCTAGGGCTGAGCTCGCTTTTGTTAGAAGTTGCTCTCTGAAAAATTTAACAGTTGCCCTTCTATGACCCATCCTTGGGAACAGCCTGCTGTTTTCATTGGCAGAGTGATTGACTATTTGGTCTTTTTTTTTTCTTTTTCCCTAGCTAAACTGGAATGTAATCACAGCAAATCCGCAGCCACCGAGGGCTGCAGGAGGCTGGCTGGCAGGCTGGCTGTCTGAGCGGCACAGTCACAGTTGCAGCTACAGTAGCATTGGTCTTGCTCTGAAAGGACTGTGCTCGCTGCTTTGACGATTATTAGTTTTTTAGTAACACACAGGCTGTGCCACGTAGGTGACAAGCTCATGGTAGCTAGGGGAGAGCAGTGACGTGCACCTGGTTAAGGTTACACCCGTTGTAATGCCAGCAACATGGTTATAGCCACAGGAGGGACAAAACTCGAACAGTTTTGTAAACGGAGGTTCTATTTTTTAATGGATTTTATGTGGCTAAGTCTAAGAAAAGATGTCACTTCTGCCCGCTGGTTTCATCTCAGCCCTAGCCCTGTGCTGTTCCCCTGCGCTCAGTTACTGTGAGGGTCACAGCGTCCTGCAGGACTTCTCATTTGGTCGCTTGCAGTTCAGAAAAGACCACTTTTTGAAATAAGGTTATTTGCTTATTTAGCATCTGACAGAACATGTTTCAGGTTGTTCTGTCACTGCTCAAAAATATTTTTTTTGCCTTCAGAGGTCTAACCTCAGCCTAGTGCTCTAGGGGATGTGGGTTTTTTAGGAGAGGAAAGGAAGTTCTATGGGACTTCACCAAACTTGAAGACCTTCATGTTTCTGTGCTCATACCTACCCCCATAGCAGCATGCAGCGTCGGGACTTCTTCAGTCATGAAGCTGCTTCTATGTGTCAGGTCTCTGTGCTACAAAGAGATGTTAGCCCACACCCCTGGGGCCATACAGCCATGCCTATACAGTGCTTTGCCTTTAACCATAGTTCCAAAGTTTCAGCAGGTCTCTAATTCCGGAGCAACCACACACTGATGAGGCAATCTTGCTTTATGCTTTTGGAGCAAGGTTGATTAGTGCTTGCTGAAGGCTCTTTGCACTGTGTTCTTTAACACCATGCAGGTGTGTCCTTTGTGTGATGCCCTGTAGTCATGCCTGTGCCTTTGTATCTGTGTGCATTCTTCCTCCTTTCATACCCACTTCCCAGTTTCATCTGACTGGATCCTAAGCCTCTGTCTATTACTAATGTTTTCTGTAGGCTAGCTAAATATTGCTGTTTTGTTTGGCGTGGGGTTTTTTTGGGTGGCATTTTTTTTTTTTTAATATTTTGCTTATCTGCATGAAATCCTTCCTTTCTCCTTCTACAGTCAGTATATGTGGAACTGACAGCTCCAGGGAGGTAAATGAATGCCACAGAATTTCAGAGGAAGAATTATTTCATGCAATTACCCTAAAAGTGCATGAGAGAACAGAGTGAAAGGAATGAGGGAGAGAAAGAAAGAGAGCATGAGAGAGAATAATCACAACACTTTGACAAGTTTACCCCGTTGTATTTGAAAATCTATCACTTTGACAAGTCCCCTTTGTGAAAGGTGTAGACAGATGACTAGACATTTGCTCTTCAAGGTCCTTTTGAGTGAAGAAGGTAATCGATAGAAGGATCGGTCCATTTCATTTAAGTTTCACTCAGGTCCTCTCCCTGGTATTTCTTACAGACTGGCTGTACTACATTTCCCCCTCAGCATCTCACTTAAGCTCTCTTATTGACTCCTCAATGGTTCCTGGGCAGAGGGATTTGGGTGGACTTTAGATTACAGGACCATTGACTTCTAGATCTTTTAATATAAATTATGGTTTTGGTTTGAGAAGGGGTTCGGTAACAAAAGGCTGTGTTCCCTGATCCCTCGCCATTTCTTGAGCACGTTGAAAGACCAAGGAAAAAGGACCTTTTTGTAGCTTGATTATTCACATCTGAGAAGGGATTCAGGAGAAGCAGTTCCTGTCCTGATTCTGCTGCTGTTTCACCTGCCAAATTTGTCACCCTCTTGATCCCTCTGCACATCAGGGTCACTCCAGGGAAGCTGGTGACAACAGCCCATGTCTTCCTGGGGGCCTCACACACCTATGTTCGCTAAAATGCTTTGAGATCCTCAGGTGGGAATTGCTGGTCAGGCTAAATGGTTAGTATAATCCAGTTTCTCACCATGCTTTCCAAGAGGCAGGCAAGTTACTGGACATTTGCCGTACTGGGCAAGGAGGGGAATGCTGGGCTAAGGGATGCTGGGCCAGGTCACTTTTTTTACCTGCACCTGCTGCTCATGCAGCAAAGCCAATGCGTTAGTCATAGCTGGTTGCACTTTGGGGTGATTTAGGGAGCATGCTGTTGGGTTAGGAAAGCTAAGGTCTAGCATATGTCCTAAAATTAGGCTTTTCCCTTTTTGGTTGGTATCAGAAAGGAGTGATTCACAGTGGTGGGAGAAGCCTTCCCATCTAGAGGAACTAGTTACTGCTTTAAGTAGAGAGTTTGCTTCTAGATGAGGTAAAACAGGTTAGCTGCAGCCACCTCCAGGGACCTCATGCTGCACTATGAGACGAGGGGAACACAGGAAGCACCCCACTGTGCTGCTGCAAGTAACGCTTAGCAAAACCAGCTACACAGCCCCCCTCCTCCTGGTCTTGAGGGAAATGTCCACCGTGTGTGCGTGCTCTCGCCAGGAGTGCATGCTCCTTGTCGGGGCATCTTCACACAGCTACTTCCCCTCCTGACAGTCACAGCAGGTGAAGTGTTACCGCAGCTCCTGGCCTCCATCCATATGGCATGCTCTCACCACTCATTGCCTTGCTGTGGACAAGTTGCGTTTTCTGCCAAGGGAGCTGTGGGCTCTGGTCCTGCTCCCAGAGGGCTCCTGGAGACTTCAGCTTTGCTTCCCAAGATTCAGGCTTCACCCCGATGAGTTCCAGAAACACTTCAAGGAAGAAATGATGACTCTGTAGCTGAAACCATAATTTTGGATTCTTTTAAACTTTCTTTTTCTCTCTCCCTTTCTACAGGATGGTGGAGTACTCTCTGGATCTCCAAAACATTAACTTATCTGCAATCCGTACTGTCCGTGTCCTGAGACCCCTGAAAGCTATCAACCGTGTGCCTAGTAAGTCATGCTTTCCTCTCACACCTGCTTAGCTTGGGTTGTGGGGAGTACGTGATCAGTAAGGCTGTGTGCGGGTGTTCTCTAGGCAGGGTTCAAGTGCAGACTGAGTGGAGGCTGCTGCATGGTGTGTGCAGGCTTTTTCCCATTGTGGGGCCAAGAGGTGTCATTGGATGGGCAGGAAAACTACAGTCTCCCAGCATATCTGCCCTAGTTATCCTTTGTGCAGGGGCAAGCTGATGGTTCAGCAGCTGAAGCTGAACAATGTGCAGTAGAGGAAAGGGTTTTTTTTCTCACTCTTACTGAAGGACAACGCAGGTTTGATAAAGTCTGCAGCCTGAAAAAGGTGTGTGTGTGAGATCTGGAGAGGGGTGAGCTGAGGGAAGCAGGGAGAATTGGTTTGCTCAGGCTTTCACACACTCTTCCAGATCCTCTCTGAAAAATTTTCACGCCGTTACAGCTTAGGGGCATGTAGCACCAGCTATTCTTTCTCTCCTCCTCACCCTGTGCTTTGTACTCTTGTCTTTTGTGCCAGCTGTTTCCCCTGTGAGCTGGTGTGTGTGTATGAGCAGGACTGAGCGCTGCTGGGCACAGGGCTCCGCCTGAGCCTGGATGTGTCAGCAGCCGAACTGTGCTTACTGGTGCCATTCAGGTCTGAGATGCAGTCCCCAGCTCAGGTCTGCAGGCAAACCAGAGGGGTGTTGCAGCCCTGGGGCATGTGCCACACACACACACTGCTCCCATAGTGGAAGTGGCTCCTCCATAACCTTCACTTCCTTCCTTCCCAGAAGATGGGGACAAGACCAGCCTCTTCGCCGTGCTTTGCAGTTTTTATTGGTGCTGAACTGTTTCTTCCCTTCCTTTGCCTCTCCCCAGACACCCCCCACCCCCCTTCTCTCAAGTCAGTGTTGTTCTCCCTGCAGTCCTGGAGTGAGTAAGCAGGTGTTGCTGTTGTTACTTAACTGCAGGAGACATCGATGGAGGTGGGTCAGGCTTTGCAGTGGTTGCGTCCAGGTGGATGGAAGTGAACTGGTGGGCAGGTTGCATACCGTTGGTATCAGGGTGTTGCAAGAGCACTGAACTCGTCCCGCTGTGTCACTCTGTTTCTGCCTTCCCTGTGCAAAGGCAGCAGCTGCCACATGCAGCCCTGTGAGACTTCAGGCATTTCTTCTGCCTTGCAGAATGGCAGAAAGTCTCTTTGCTGTTCCCCATAATCTCCCTAATCAGTCTGTCTGCAGTGGCTAAGACCTTGCCAGAGCTCTCCTGATCCTTTTCTCAAGCTCACATACTGCTTTTTCTTTTCCAGATCTGAGGAAGTTTGCACAGGCAATCTCCCCAGTCTACATCATATGTTTTCCTTGCGTCAAGGTCACTTTCACGATGCCAGCTATTTCTTGAACATGCTATGGAGGAAGATTTCTGGGTCTCTGGCTCCATGCCCGTCTAGAAAGGGGTCTTGAGTAAATGAAAGTAGGGCAACAGGACAAGTGTAATGGTTTTAAACTGTAAGAGGGTAGATATACATTCAATATTAGAAAGAAATTCTTCACTGTGAGGGTGGTGAGGCACTGGAACAGGTTGCCCAGAGAAGCTGTGAATGCCCCCATCCCTGGCAGTCAAGGCCAGGCTGGATGGGGCTCTGAGCAACCTGGGCTAGTGGAAGGTGTCCCTGCCCATGGCAGGGGGGCTGGAACTAGATGATCGTTAAGGTCTCTTCCATCCCAAACCATTATATTATTCTGCGATAAAGGTGTGATGGAGGAACAGAGGCACAGTCCTGTGTGCCCAGCGTGGCAGGAGGGTGCCAGGCAGAGGAGCAGCTGGTTTGGGCACTGAGTGCCCCCGCTCAGGCAGATAACAGGTCCATCACAGCATGATAACGATGGGAGCCAAGAACAACTTTTTGGCTATCAACTGTCAGCTAAACAACTACCCCAGCCTGTCTCCATCTCTCTGGTCCTTCTCCAGAGAGGAGAGAGCTGGGACCCAGTTACGGTTCTGGCTGTGGACATGCACAGCAGTGGTGGTGGGGCATCTCTTCGGTCAGGAGGTGGCCCAGAGGTCATGCATGGCAGGCTCATCTCTTCCAGGCTGGCTGTGTGAGGGCAGTACCACCTTCACATTATGCAGCCCACTTTCCTCCCTGCTTCATAAGGAGTCCTGTGAGTCTGTGATCAAAGATGACTTTGAGGCTGATCTCTGTTATCAGGGTAGACTTAACCTTGGTGGTGAGTGGGAACATCTCAAATGATATCCAATTGACTCCTGCAGACATCTGTCATGCTAATTGCTGTACACCAGTGGTCAGGAGCAAAGTTTGACTGACAAAGTTGAGGCCTTGTTTTATTTGTTTATCTCCCAGAACAGCTGGAGTTACTCCCCCATCATCAGGAGCTGCCCCAGGGGGGCGGAGTGATGTGAGTGGCATCAGAAAAGACCCACCATGGACCCACTCCATCCATGTGAGGGCATCAGGGGTGCTTTTAAACACCTCACCTGACCTTTGCAGAGCACAGGCCGTTGAATTTCTCCTGACTGTCCTGGCCGTGGTGCGGTGCCTATCTGTTTATTTTATCAGTATAAAACTTTACTATGAAATTGATGCTGTTTTAATTCCCACTCTGTGGTTAAACTTCTATGTATCTTTCTCGTTATGTAATTCTGTGGTTGTATGCAGAGAACATTTTGGAAGAAAGGCATCCTGCCGTTAATTAAAAAAAAAGAATTAAAAAAAAATCTGATTCCCTGGGAGAGGAAGCACTGACCTGAGGGTTGAAAACTGGTGAAGAGGCTGTAAACAAAGGCTTGTGATAAATGGAATGAGGCTGCATTGGAAAAGGTGCCTAGTGGGGTACAACAAACATAATCAATGGGACCTTTGGCCACAAATCTTTTTTAATGTCTTTTTAAAGTTCTTCATTACTGATCTGAAACAAGAGGGAAGTCTATTAGTGAGATATACTGGTGATACCAAGCTGGAGGTGTTGCAGGTGCTAGCAAAGAAAATGGGAAATAAACCAGCAGGAGGCAGAGGGAGATTGATGTCTTGGTGAGAGTGTGAGATATTGGGGGAGGGGCAGGGGAGTTAATCCCAAAGGCAGATATTCAGCCATGTCAGAAGGCTGTGACGGGACAATGTGGCCAGCATTCACTGGTGGCCATTTCAAAGGCTTCCAGGTGGGCACCCAGGTAGGGACCGATTTTCACTGAATAATTGCAATTTATTATCAGGAGAATGGACAAAGTGATTAGGAACCGGAGTGGTTACCGCATGAGTGGAAGAGTGCTGAAGTGGTCTGTCTGTGTAGATATTTAGCACCAAAAGAACAGTAACACTAATAATCAGCCAGTGTTTGAAAAGTCCACATACTGAAGTGAGAAATTTCAGAGCACTTTCATACTATATGAAGCAAAACAAGAAGCAATGCCAGAAGATTGTGAGGGAGGAAATTCAGAATGACTCTAAGGAAATGGTAGCAACATGGTAGAGGAAGAAGTATCACCTGTTAAATAAGTTAAATTAACTTATAAGTTGGCAGGTGGGCAAGGCTGAAGTTTAAATGCCCAAATTGGCTATGTCTGAATTCTGCTTACCTGCGTTCATTCCTAACATGCTGCTGAAAGCCCTTCCTTCCAGTGTGACTTGTGAGGCTTTGAAACAATATCCCACAAGGAGCTGACAAATGCTGTTTGTGTTTGCTGTACGTGTTATGTATAGTATAGAGGATGCATAGACTCTCCTACCTGAATCACGACAGAAGAAGAAAAGGACATCCAGTGTCACCAAAAGGTGGCAAATCTTCATTAAGGAACAAGTTCTCCACCCAGATCATTATTGGGCTGTAAAACTCACTGCCTTGGGAAGTCCTCCCATCCCCAAATCAAGTAAGAGGCACTGTGTGAGTGAAGTAAGTAAAATGGGATTGTCCAAGAGATGAGAGCTCACATGGAGACACTTAACAGATTTCAAACCTCCTCACATCAGGGTTGGAGCTGCTCTTTAGCTACTGGTTGCTGGCAATTGATTGTGTTTCTTGCAGTTCTCACCAGGATGTGCTACTGACCATTTTGGATTTCACTTCTGGATGAAGAAGTCTGTGGGTCTGCCCTGCCCGATCATTCCTCCATTCGCATGTCATCTTTGAAGTGTACTAGAGAATATGTGAAGTACCCTAGTTTTGTAATACATATCACACTTTCATTAGTATTCCTTCCTGCTTATCTCTTACATTCCTGACTACAGGTCCAGGAATGCTGCCTTTTGGAGTTCTGTTTGAAAATGCATGAAACAAAAAATTAGAGATTGTTCTGGTCCTGTTACCATGTGATTCAATTCCATGGCATTGAGCTGGTGTGACAAGCCCTGTGAGTCCCTGAATAAGTCTAAAGAGGGAAAAAATACCCTCCAGGTCTCTGTTAGAGCTCGTTGCTTTCTGCTCTGGGCATGTCTGTGTCCTGGGCTTGGGGTGAAATTCCACATCTATTTGTTGTTGTTATCCTTTTGTGATTGTGTGGCAGGTTGCTAGGTGAAATGTTGCTGTTTCTGCTAGTTTTTCATTCCCTCTTCTCATGGCAAGGCATGAGGTTTAGAGGGGAGGCTGGTTTTGTTTTATTTCTGCCTGCTTTTGAGCAGGGAGTCTGTAGTAAATTCTGATTATTTGCTTCTGTTACTATGTTTTTTGGCCATTGGGGTAGGAAACGTTTCTTCAGTTTACTCTTTCTTGTCACATTGGTCTTCTGTAAAGAAGAGTCTTTGCATTGTTTGATGTCTTCCAGTTTCCACTTACAATTTAGTAACTGATTCATCATTTGGAAGCAGATTACTTCAGCTGAGCACACTGTGCGGAAGTGAAGGACTCTGTTGCAGTGTTGTGTGGCCACTTTATTGAATAGAAAGTGTATACATGTGCTAATACTTGGTGTGTAAGTGCAGTAATACTTATGTGGAGGTATAGGCGTTAGAAATCTAATGTTATATTCTTATTACTAGTTGTGCAGGAAATAGAATTTCAAATTTGTGGGAAGTTCTGCTCTTTCTAAATGTGTATTTTCTCAGTCAGAACAAGAATAAGCATTTCCCTTCCATTTTAATATGGTTTTATTGTAATTTTAGGTGGTTTGTTGGGCTTTTTGATTTTTTCCTATACTTCATCATGACCAAGAAGTTTAAAAATCAAAACTCCTCAACCATGCCATTCTAGTATAAAAACACTTTCCTTTCCACTAAATGTTGTTTCAATAACTATCACAACACTGAAGTGTCTCCACTTCAATGAAATAGTGTTTTTTGCTGGTAAGTGCTGTGTAGGAAAATCTTGGCCTAGATCCATTTTTCTTTATTAATTATTGTTGTTATAGTATCTCCATGGGTCCAGATAGTTTGGAGTTTTCTACCTTTCTTCTACATATCTCAGAGTTATTAACCAAGTCTTGTTAGCTTAATCTTTCTCATGTTTCAGACCAGGTGAGTGAGACCCAGTGAGCGTCACCAACAGACTCAGAAATACAACTGACGTCTCCTAACCCTGTGTTCAGCTCACTAGACCCAATCACCAGTATAAAAATAGTCTGAAGCAGTTGAACCCTGGAATGGGAAAAGCAGATGTTTTGTATTTATATGCCTGCCTAAAATCTGTATTCCACACTGAGCTACGTGTGTTTGGTGCTGTAACAGTGTCGAAGACAGAGTGGCCTGGCTACGCATCCCACACTTGGCACAGGGGAAAAGTGATGACATTTACTTCTCTAAATGTGTTTTTGAAGAACTAATTTCACTGATGAGCGTGTGTGAAATTAGCTTCTGACTGAGATATATTAGGCTGTAAAACAGTCTCATTTACAGTTAGATTGGACAAAAAGCAAGCACATTTGACAGGCATGGTCCTGCCCTAGCAGTTGGAAATGCAGAGAGATTATAAAATTCCTCTTCTAAGACCATCTTACAGGGCCTTTGCTTCAGAAGCCACAGTCTTTCTGAAAAAGGACTGTCACTTTCTTGTTCACTTCCAACACCGATTCCCTTTCAAAAATGTACTCTTCCATTTGACTCATTTGGAAGTACATTTTTTCCCCTCACAGCTTTATTTGTGAAGTGATAACTGAAACTCAGATACTGTTTTGTTTTCCAAATATTTAAACTTACCGCATCCACAATTCTTCTTATAAGCTGCTCTGTAAATATTTGTTATCGCATCTCAGTGACACACAAACTGTACTTACAACTGCGTGCAAATGCATATATACACAGATTTATCCACATGCAGCCACAGTCCTGAGCAGCTTAGTACAGGGACAGGCTTGCAGCATCCATACACAAAAGTTAAGAGGTCCAAAAGCCCTTTTTGTTCCCTGGTCAGGCTATGTGTGGCTGAAATCCATTCAAAGACGAAGCTGCCAGCTTTCTGTAGGCTCTGTCCCAGGCAGGCAGTGAAAGGGTGGAGAAAAGTCGACAGGGGATGGACTTTACTGATGGGGTCAAGTTCAGTCTATATCCTCCCTTCCCAACCCAATATCCTAGCCAAGCAGCCTGAGGCACTGAAGAGAGCAGTGTGATTTGTGCCTAGAGCAGGCTGTTAAAAGATGCCTTTCCTCAGAGAGGGGGATGGCTTGGAGGTGGAAATGTAACTCAGAGCTGCACTTTCCTGTATGTGCAGCTTTTTATCAAGTAAGTTGAGCCCTAAATCAGACAGGTGTTTTCAGGATACAGGGAAACAGTGTGAGGGGGAGCAGAGCAACTTGAGGATTAATAGAAAGGAGAACAGAGAAGGAGCGGGGCTCGAAGGAGAAAGGCACAGGAGGCAAGTGGCAGGGTTTGCGAGGCACAACACATGAAGGTGTGTGTAGGATAATGTGCAGAAAGTGGGGGTGCAGGGAGGGAGAGAAGGGGAGGAAATCAAGACTGAAACAAGGGCAAGGACTAGTATAAAGAAAATCTGTTGAGTCTCAGGTACATATGCTGGATGGGTTTGCAGATCAATGCTTCTGGGCTTTTTAAGAGAGAGGGCTGTTATAGACCGACATCTTGTAGGGCTGGAGGAAGTCTTCAGTCACTGAAGACAGGCTCCAGTTTTATTTACTTGTTTTCTGATCTTGGTGCTGTTTTTCACGTGTATTCTACAATGTCCAATATATTGTCATTTGTTGAAATGGATAATCAAAGTAAATTTGGGAGAAAAAACCAACCCAAAACAAAATTGCATCCCTGTGTTAGTATAGCATCACGGCAGGAAGCTGGAGAACGCTCTGAAGTCAGGAAATTTGGACCTGGTAATGCCTTGTTTTGTACCATACGTTGCTTAGATCCTTTTTTTTTTTGCAGTCACAGATCATGGGGAAAAGTAATCTTTCCCTCTCTGAACTAGTCTGCTCAATTTCATCATTATTATAAACAACTAGTCAAAAGTCACAAATTGAGTGCTTGTAGGTTGTCAGATGGGTTTAAAATCATGAGATCTAAAAAATAAAAACAAATAATAACAGATTATTTTTATTTTTCCCATGGCTTTCAGATCTTTAGACCTGTGACTCAGATCTCGTAGTCCTCTTCCCCCCCCCCCTAATACTGAGGAATAGAAAATACTTTTTTTTCTCTCTCTCTCTATTTTTTTTTTTTAACTGTGATCTGAGATTGTCAAGTCATAGCAAGATTTCACGCCTAAGGGTCCATGCCACGCATCCCAAGACTCCTGATAAAAATCACAAGGGTTAGCAGCATTTCAGAGTTTTTGTTATTGGAAATAAACCAAGCCTGGAAAAAAAAATCCACCTCAAACCAAAAATCAGTCATAAAGAGACCTTTGCTGGAATCTTTATTTCTCCCTTCCCCTCTAGGGGAACTGCACAGCCAGAATTTTGAAAATGCTGAGCACCTCGCAGCTCCCATTGTGACAGTTCTGCTGCCTGTTCAAACAAGCTCAGCCTCCAGTGTACGCAGTGCTCTCGAAAGCCTAGCCACCTATTTTGCTGCCTAAATGGAGCTGAGCTGTTTTGCAAAATCTGTCCCATGGGACCTATCAAGCAATGGATACCATGGAAATGTGAGCAATAATGACAGTGTATTATGGGGTGAAAGATAATGTCGTATTACACTAATGCAAATTACACTTTGTGTGTGTGGGCAGGGCAATTTACAACCATAACCTTAAAATTCTTGATCTTTGTGTATTTCAGGCCCAATTCTCCTCTTCGCGCACATTTCACCTAATGTCACGTCACTGCCTGCAGCAGAACGTGATTCATGCTAGTGACAGCGAGGGAAATTAGTTCTCTTAAATCTTAACCAGAAGTTGCATTAACTGTTTTACATAATATTTTGCATTATTCTGTCCTACTTACACAGCGCTAGAGATGTGTAAAGAACTTATGGGTGTTTATAGAACGGAGGCAAGTGGCTCGCAGCCACAACACTGGAGTTACCTTTTGTCCCTGGTGTTGGGTGACTCCTGCAATTCTGAAAGAAAAGCTGGCACTGTATGTTTTTAATAGAGTTTTCACTGAAAGTGAATCCAGTCATCATTGCAGTGATAAATGGGGGAAAAATGAGATGAACAGTGAATGAACAACAGTAGCAGGTGGTAGTAGGTGTTGCTTATTAGATGTTCAGTCTTGGAAAAAAGAACAGAATGACAGCAATCCCCCAGAGAGACACCTCTCTAAGAAATAATCTGACACCTGGTGTCACTCTTCAAGACAAGATTACTTAACAGCCCAAAGCTTGCAAGGGGTTAATGGGGTGAGAGAGCAAAGAAAGGGGGCTCCTGACTGAGACCTTTGCCTGCGTTCATTTCTGCTCATGTCACAGATTATGTGGCTATCAGCCATGCTATAGTGGCATGTACTGAATGTGAGTGCCTGTGGTGGGTGAGCTTTCTGTTGCTCGCAATGTTCCTAATAGGGTGCAGCCTGCTTCAGCGCTGGGGTGTCTCCTCCTTTTTGGATCACAGCAAAGCTTGGACTGAGGCCCCTCTTTTTCCAGAGATGTCAGCATTTAGGTGTTGAGGTAAATGCTCTGGATTTTGCCCTTGTTCTTGTGGTCACTGTAACCCTAGAGTGAGGTCTGCAATTAGGAGGTCTCACCTCTGTGCTTGCTTGTTCAAAGCACTTGGCATGGCTCCGGTTTCTGGCCCCTCTCTAGGGCTGGGGAGGCTCCAGCTCAGCAGGGAGGAACTAGTTAGTCAACTGAGTCTTGTGCATCTTGGGCAAAGCTGAAAAATATGAGAGCTCAGGACTGCTGTTTAGGCCACCATGTTCTGTGAAAGACTTGGAAGGTACAACAATAGTATGACCCTTCAAGCCACAGTTCATTTTTGGCATTATTTATGATCTAGTGAAAGGATCATTTTCCATTACCTTGGCGTATATTTCTCATAGCATTCTCCAAAAGTTTTGATTTTGGGTTGTTTTTTTTGCTTTTGACATCTTGATATTATCTTTTTTTTTTTTTTCTTTTTAAAAAAGATCATTTATGAAGAGATCTTTGCTGTGCTGTGTTGGAAGCTAGGCCTGTTTCTCTGTAGGATTTACTGAAGGTCTCCAGCAAGGAAACGTGGCAACAACTGCCTGCAATGTTAAGCCAGGCCAGGGCTCCATGGGACTTGTTGCTATATACCATGCTAAAGGGAATTACAGTTTTCAAGGTTGCTGACACTTCTGTGTGCTAAGTCTCACTAGGAGGGGTGTATTTCCTTGATGTGTGTATGACATTAGATGGGCAGGTAGGAAGGAGAACTCTGAGGAATTCAAAATATCAAGATTCAGCCCTGGCTCTGGCAGCTGAGCCACCTTTGGCAGTGCGCTGAGCGTCGTGGCTATGCAGCACCCATGTGTTTGTTTTCTCAACTCTCTCCCAAGGAAAACAGCGTGTCTTGAGTTTCATTTGCACGCTCTTTTTGGCGGTTGTTTTAGCTAAGTGTGTGTTGGGAGGTGTCGTAAGTGGTATATTTTTCCCCCCTTCTTCCTTTTCTTTTTGATGCTCATATTGCCCTGACCTGATCCATCTAAGGTAGGTGTCTTGTTCTCAGAGTGAAAAGCAGTGAGGTCTGTGCTAGTCCCTGGCTCCCAAAGGAATTGTTTCTAGAGCCTCAGAGCAAGCTTGAGAGCACTCTTTCTTTTACATCATTACACTGTAAACCTACTCTGGAGAGTTCTGCTGTCCCAGCAGGGTGAAGTTCTGGCCAACGGCATGTTCCTGGAGCTTTAGTCTCTCTTTTGTCTCCCTCAGGCTTAAGCTGAGGAGTACCTTGAAGATAAGGACTGAGGACACTTAATGCTTGAACTTGTTCAGTGTCCTAAGGGAAGTCACTGCAGCAAGGTGAGGCTTGATGTGCCCATGCTACTGAGAAAATTAACAACAGCTTTTTGTACTGACAGAAGATTTATAAATGCTAGAAGTGTCATGCTTTGATATTTTCTGTGATCAAGCTGAGGAGTGACAAAGATTTTGATAAATGGAGGTTAGGTCATCAACATGCTGTGCAGGATGAGGTGTCTAAGCTGCTCAGAGATGCTACGAAGCAAGTTTTGGGTGTTGGCAAGGCAAGAGTGGGGTGTTGGTGAGAAACTTAGTGGCACTTGTAAACTATGGATCACGCTGACAACCTGCAAGTGCAAAACCCTCAACCCTAAATGTATCCTACAAATGCACCGGGAATCTGACAGCAAGATCAATGGAAAGACTTTGCTTGTGTCTGAACAAGGCCAGCATTTCACTTTTGTGTCTGGTGCAGCTTTTCCTTGGCAGCGGAACTGGATCAAGGTCTCTCACTACCTTGTACTGTCAACTAGACCTGTTCTTCTGTAGGGTTTGTTTAATCTGGGTCAGGCCAGCCATCTGGACATGCTCGCTCTTGCATAGGTGCAAAACAGACAGTCTGCAATATGAGTGAGGCTGGCTTTGCAGCTTGAGGAGAAGGCATCTGGAACTGCATACTGCCTTTTCCAGCCAAGCTCCTCTTGCTTACATGTGTGCTTGCAGGAGAGGCCTCAGTTAGGAGGAATGCAGCAAAGGGAAAAAGACCTGAGTGGTGAAGGAAGCTGAACGATGAACTTGGCAGTGCCTCTGCTGTTGCATGCACAGCTGATTGGTTTCTCTCTGCAGTAGTTTGCACCCACATTTTAGCTGATGTAAATGAATGCAATGTGTGAAATGACAGCTAAGCCTCAGATCAGCAAGAGATCAGCGAGGAAGGTCACAAGTTGGAGCACCACCTTGCACTGTGCACACAGACTGAGATTATTTTAACTGCAGGGATTGGCCACAAAAAAAAGATGCATCCTCTGTCTGTGCTTTCTGCACAAATACAGTCTTATCTGCTGGAATGGTTCCTCAGTTCTGAAAATTCCCATAAAGGAGCATGCATGGGAAAATCTGGCCAACCCCATGCTAGTTGGGTGGGCTGCCATGTGTCCTGGGGCGGGGGGGGAAGGAATGAAGGCACGCTTGGACAAGCGGCCTGGCTGAGGGACAGAATGATGCTTCAGTCTCTGCACTCTGCAACATGGCCTGCCAGCCACAGTCACAAGTGCCGACGGGGAAGAGATTTGCTTTTGCTCCAGTTAAAATGACACTTGGTGGCTTGGCCCATGATGCAGATAAGTTGGGTGCTGAGAATTATGTTCTCTTCTGTCTGGTTTACCCTAAGCAAGGTAACGATTGCCTCCAACTTCTGTCTCCTTTTGACTCTGCACTTACTGGCTTTGTCCCTCGCTGTAGATCTGGGGAGGACTCAAAAGCCTCAGAGGTAGGTGAGATGTAAGAAACCAGAAAGAACAGGATTTCTTACTCTGTCCTGAGACAATGCCCTGTTTAGATCACGGGGTGATTAGTGCTAGGGAGTGAATCAGCTCAGCTGCTGATTCTTAATCTTGGAAAGAGGTAGGTGTGGAGAAGGCAAAGCAACAGTGATGCCGAGCAGGAGCAGGGGGAGGCAGTGGTACGCCAGCAGGCACACCTGCACAGTGCAGCTGGCTCCAGCGGCCTGCAGCTCACCTCCTCCCCAGCCCTGCCCCGGCTGCCACACTTTCTCCAGGGCTGGTGCATGCCAGGCGAATCTGCTTAGCTGTGATGGCCAGGCTAATCAGGGTTGATGGCAAGTGTCTTCAGGGAGCTACAGTCACTGTAGCATCTGCAGAGTTTGTCAGGGTCTCTGGATGCCGTTGGGGCAAGGCAGAGGATTTGCTTTGCCTGAATCCAGAGAGGAGTTCAGGGACTTTGTTTCGTCTTTTGGCTTTGCTCAGCCCTGTGCTTCGCTCTGACAGCTCACTCCCTGGTGTTCCTCTCACCCTCCCACCGCTTCTCCTCCCTGCGATGTACTTCCCCCCACAACATCCACTGCTGTGCTTGTAGCTTTGCTCCCACAGGATATCCTAGCAGGAGTAGCCCTACTGGTGAGGTCCCATCGAGCACTTTTCCCTACCATGGGTGAGGCCAGCAGGGAGGCATTGTCTGAGCATCATTTTATGAGGATACTTCCTTGGATGACCACAGGTGATGCCATTTTGTTTCCTCCTTTCCCCTGGTCACATTGTGAGGGTGAGTGGGGAAGAGAAAAGACCTTTCAGAGCCTACACCTGGCACTCATTAATATTTTATGTTTCTAGCTTTTCTTCCCCTTGAAGAGCAAAACCTTTTTGTATTCGATGCCCTAGGAGCCTGTTGGGTTGCTGAATATTGCTTCATCAATGCTCTCCCTCTCTGCTTTTCCTCCAGACTGCCCACCCCCTTCTCCTTCCTCTTCTCAGGGAACGTCTAGCCTTTTTTCAAAGGCTGCTTCAGGAAAGGTCATTGTCCCATTCATATTCCCTCCTTGCTGTGAGCCAGCATGGCTTCTGCTCTGCCAATGCTAAAGGGCAGACGGGGATGTGGGGAAAGTCAGCAGTGGGGAGGGAGGCCGGGAGACATGTGCATGTACACTGAGAAGCAGTGCAGAGGCAGAGAGGAGATGTAGGCACAGCCACAGAAAAGAGGCAAGGGAGCAGGCAGAAGTGGCAGAAGGTAGAAAGGAGGCAGAAGCAGGACTTTGCTAAAGAACTGGCTTTCCAGCACCTTCCAGAAGTTGTCATATGAGATGCACTGGTGTTGCTGTGGATGGGGGCTTGTCTGGTGAAGATCCCTTGGAAAAGAAAGGCATCCCAGTTCTCCAGGGCAGTATACTCCCAAAGCTGCACTGACAAATATGCCTTCTGCCCATTTCCATTGCCCTGCAGCTGCTTTATAGAGACCTTGTTATCTCAGCCACCAGGGTCTGCAGTAAATGATCACCCTCCAAGGCTTTTCAGCCTTTCTCCCTCTACTTCACACCTTGTGAGTGCTTGAGGAACCAGCGACCATTTGAAACCTGCTCCCAGTCAGGCTGTGCAGACCCTGAAACACGCTACTCCGTGGCCCTGCCTGAGTGGGGCTCATCCCCTCCCACCCATGAAAGCTTTCATTCACCTGGCAGTGAGGGTCTTTCCTTGGAGACCTGCAGCAGATGCCCTAGTGTGGCTGCTGGACCAGCCCATCCCTTCCTGGGTCTGGGGGACTGCAAAGCACCAGCCATGGACAGACCCATGCAGGGCTGCTGGCTTAGGAAGGGACAGGGAGGCTGCGAGGGCTTCCCCCCCAAAGGCCCCATAGGGGCTGGCAGAGGTGCAGGAGGGGCACTGCCAAAATGCCATAGTGGAGGATGGGGCTCAGGGACTCTGACATGGGTATTGCAGGTAGCACAGTGTAGGCAGCAGGGAAGACTAACAATGGAGAGAACAAAGGTACTGAGCTTGTATTTACATGGCCTTTCATCCATGTGGAAGTAGTAGTTGAAGTACCTCCACTAACTGGATGAACTTAGCAGAGAAAGGCCATTTAATGGGAAACTGATGCCTCTGGTGAAAAATGGGTTCCCAGAGCAATTGTTTTGCAGTTTAGGGCAGGAAGCAAAAGAGCCTTTGTGCAAAGGGAAGTGATGGATTTAGTTTAGAGATGGTTGGCCCATGGGAGAATTGCAGTTGATGTTTGGATGGGTGTAGCTTCAGTGTTTAGCTTTTGGAAGAGCCAATCTCATGTCTACAGTCAGCATCAATGGGTAGAGAAGGATGACTGTTCAACTGGGGTATTTTTTTTTTTTTCAATTGGGTTTCATTTGGACTTGGAAATGGAACCTACCAGTGCTGAAATTCTTTGTGATGTGGTACAAACGCCAAGTGCTGGGGCCACTTGCCTGTGGCCACCTGCCTGGTATGGGGCCACCTGCTGGTTCTTGGATTATGGGCCCAGGCACCTCAGAGGGCCCAGCATGAGGGCAATTGCTATGATCTTAGAGCTTTGGATAGCACAGTCCTGTACCATCAGTAGCCCCTCTGAGAGTCAGGATGTTTCCAAAGAAAAGGCAGGCAAGTTTTGCAAGTCACTTTTCTTCTCTTGGAACATGGACAAAATCTATTTTTTCCAAATTCTGACCCAACAAGTGTGTATTCTGTGAAATTCTGGTGGGAATGTCTGTTCTATCTGTTCTGTGTTTCACTGTAAGGGCAGTCTCATTCCTCCAATTACTCCTGCTCTGAGATGGAGCTAGCATCAACTGATCTGTAAAACATCACCCCCTCTTGCAGTGCTGCTGGCACAGCTTCCCATGTCACTTGGCTCTCCTTAATGTGCTGACCAGGACAGTTTATGGGAACTACCGAGCTTGTGCTGTGAAGCAGCATTAGTGCTGGAAACATGCTGCACTGCAGTTGAGGGTGTGTGGCCTTAAAGCTGAAGCGTTGTGCAGAGCATTGCTCCAGAGCCTGGCAGGTCGCAGCGACAGGCAGCAGGGCACTGTGGCTATGCTGTTGGGCTCTGTGCGGTGACAGATCAGAAAGCTATCGGTGACTCACGGCATGTCCGTGATCCCCAGTGAGTGGCTGGAGCTGTGCCCCTGCACTGCTGAGTTACTGATGTAGTCTAGAAACTGCCTTAACTGGTGACTAGTGATACAGCTGGGCAGTCAGGCAAGCAGGGCTTAGCTGCTGCTCCACAGCCTGGCCTTAGAGCTAATGTGATCACTCCTTGTCCTTCATGATCCCATGTACCCGCTGTTAAGCATCTTCTCCTTCGTGTGCATCACCTACCTGCAAATACCACTCCTGTCTCTCCTACCTCCATCTACCCCCCTGAACATTCCCTCCTGAGCTACAACAGTCTGATGTCCCACACCAGGCACCCTTCTCCCTCTCCCTTCAATGTGCATGCACCTGCGCGGTCCTGGTCCCGCAGGCATCACTTCCCTCCCTCCTCCACAGCGTGAGCAGCCCGGGGAATAGAGATAGTGTAATGCATGGCATTGTGTGGCTAATTACTTGATGCTGGGCACACAAGGGGGATTAACTTGTGCCTCAAAGGGCTGTCAGAGAATCCTAATCTTATCTTCCCCTCCTCTTTCCTCTTCCACTGCCATCAGAAGTAATGAACTGGTTATAAATACTTAATTAGATAATTATTTTCTGGCCTACATGGAACATCTTCAGTGAGGGAACTCCCTGGGCCCCCCGAGGAGGGACCTCTGTGGAGGCAAGGATGACCACATGAGGTGTTTGCAGAGGGGTAAAGGCAATATGGTGATGATCAGGAGTTCTAGATTTCTGCCAATACCTGGAGAGCAAAGGAAAAGTCATTAGCTCCATGGAGAAATGAGCCTATCCTTACCCCTACTTGTGGCTGTGTGACTTGAAGAGCCAGAGGAGAAAAGAACCCCCATAAATAATGTATTAGGTATTTAAAATTTTTTTAAAGAAAAGGTTTGTGGAAACATTTGCACTGGCCAGGGGTGCTGTGCTGACAGCATTTCAGGCTGTGTTTGCTGCTTGAGTGCCCCATCCCAGCTGGGGAGGGAAGACTAGCTAAGAGAGGAGAGTACGGTCTCCACGACTGTTCCCTGATGATACTGTAACTAAGGAAACCAATTTATGCCAGTTTATGTGTGCTGGAGAGGTTCATCCCACTAGGCAGGCTGGCCTTTGTCCATCAATGCAATTCTCACAGCGTGCAGTTGTTGAACTGGGATGACTTTCAGTCCGAGCTGTCTAAGGATGGGGCCATTGAGCTGCTGTGCACCTTTGGGATGGTTGTCACTCCATTGCCCTTCAGCAGGGAAGAGGGTGGGAGGGGTAACAGTCAGCTGATGGTACTAGAATTCTCGTTCCCTTTTCTTCTTATTGCTGCAAACGGAGGTCTAGGGTTAAGAGATCACAGCAGCTCTGCTGGCTGCCTGTCAGTAGAGGTTAGGACAAGAAAGGGCAACAATCATAAACCTATCCTGTTTCGGGCAGTAATTAATTTCTGACACTTTGCTTTTATCTTCTTGTGGGTCTTTTTTTTTTTTTTTTTTGTCTCTCTCTCTCCTAAATTTTTCTTTCCTTCTCCTTCCCTTCCTTTTCTCCCTGTTTCTATGTCCCTCCATCCCGCACTTGCTCCTTCTGCTTCTCTTCCCCGCTGCAGGCATGCGCATCCTTGTGAACTTGCTCCTGGACACTTTGCCCATGCTGGGAAACGTCCTTCTTCTCTGCTTCTTTGTCTTCTTCATCTTCGGCATCATCGGGGTGCAGCTGTGGGCTGGGCTGCTCCGCAACCGCTGTTTCATGGAGGAGAACTTCACAATGTGAGTGCCTGGGAGACAACGTCATCTTCCTTTCTTCCAGGGATATTTCTCTTTCCCCTTCCCTGCTCTCTTGTCTTCTGCTGCCTGGCTTTCTGGGTATTGCTTACTCCAAACAGCTCTAGGGGGTAGTGTGCAGAGTGTTGGCTACATCTTGCAGTAGAAAGGGAGGGAGGGCGAGGGCAGCTGTTTTTTGTCTGTCTTCATGGTCCACAGATGCTCAGACTTATTTGGATTTGGCCAAGGCTCAGGCTAGCATAACTGCCTCCTCCAGCCATGCCCAGGGATTCAAGATGCTGCTCCTACTCCAGGAAAGAGTTGAAAGTGAAACACCAGCAATGCCATTTTTCTATTGAACTTGCTCCCTCTTCAAAACACAACTACCAGAGGAGTCTTACAGAAAGCTGTAGTGCTGACGTGCTGCCTCATGCTTCCAGGGACATCTTTGGCACCTCTGAGATGGAGCTGAGGTCACTGTTTGGACAGTAGTGCGTTCCCTCCGGGGTCTTAGGAAGGACACAGGGAAATTGTTGGAAAATTTCAGAAGTAGAATTGCACATGGGAAGTGCCATGGGGAAAGGACAGAGGGTTGCTGGAAGAGGTGTCCCACAGCTGCATTAGTAGAAGTGAGACCATCAAAGTACAGAATAGCTGCTTGAATGGGACAAAAGAACTGTGGGGAAACATGGGCACACATCTGGCAAAGAGAGCCTGGAGCTAGCACAGATATCGATTACAAATACCTGAGGTTTATTCTGGGGAGGTCAGGGTAGAACCTGCAAAGCATGGCTCTCCTCCCCAAAGGCAGTGGGGTGGAAAAGCTCCTGCCTGCCAGGAATTCTCTGACTACCCTCCCGGGGAGCAGAGCACCAGTTCCAGGGCACAGCTCCTCCTGTTGACTTTCTGGCTTTAGCTGATCTTGGGCTTTAAAATGTCCTCTTAAAACCATATACTAATCCCAGGTGTCCTATCAGTTTAGACTGTTTAAAAAAACCTAAAGCTGTAGATCAGTTTAGACTGATTAAACAATTCTGAAGCTTTAGATCATCTCAAATTGGAAAAAAAAAGGAAGTGTGAAAATACTATCAGCAGAACAGCAGTGGGGTTGGAGAGTCAGAGCTGCTTAAAGCAGCCTTTTACTGTGTTTATATATTCCTTGGGGGGAAATGAATGTTTTGGATGATTGTCCTTTGTATAAATCAGGGTAGTACTACTTTAATGAGTGTAATTACATCCATGCAGAGTTGATGTAACTGAGAAGTCAGTTGGGGCTGCAGCCTGCGAAATGACAGATACTAGAAATTCTTTGGCTGACCATTACTAGAGAAATGCATTCTGCAGGCACCCAGTCCACCAGTGACGTGGATGCGTTACAACAGATCTTTGTGGTTTAGTCCCGCTTCATTTAGGATAGAGGCTTTCTGTTTTCTTTATCATCAACACCTGTCCTCTTCCAATGACACTTAGTGAAAAAGTCTGCATTCATGCAGTGTGAAAGCTGTGTATTGTAGCACTGCAAGCAATGCACCAGATAAAGTTTAATTGAAAATTTTAAATCTGTACCTTTCACTTCCCTGATCATTAGATCATCTCCAGCTAGGCAAGCATAGATGACTTTAATTATTCATCCATTTGGAAGGTGCTTGCATTATTTAGAAAAAAGCATGTGAACTTGTCATGAAACATTGCACCCATAATGCCAACTGTCAAGGAGGAGTCAAAGTTAAGGTTAAGTCAATTTTAACTTTGCATCTCCTGATTTTTTTAAGGCTTAGCTGTGCAACCTTAATTATGCATGAATTGGATTTTTTTTTAAAGTACAGAAGGTTCACTGCCAAATGTTATAAAACATGTCCATCAATGGTTACATACATGAGCACATCACAGTAAAGCCTGATGAACTTCCTTAGTATCACTGCATCTGATTTAGCTTTGATGCTAATGGAGAGTGTGATCAGCATGCAAATCTCTGCCTTCCAGCTTTTCTTCATCTCTGTACAAGCAGATTGTGTAATTTGACTTGGGGTGATCTGATGGCAGGCAAAGGTCTGAAAACTGGAGATTCACCCTGGAAATTTCCCATTTTCCAGGACCCCTTTCTTCCCTTCCCTTCTCCTGATGCAATAAACCTGGAAATCCCTTACCCAGTGCAGTCCCTGTGTCAGGACGGGAGCTCCCGTCTCCACTAGTGTCACCCATGGGAAGCTGTCTGTTACACAGACTTCGTTACACAGACTTTGTTACTGTGTTTTTTTTATCCTTGCAGACAAGGTGATATTGTCCTGCCCCCTTATTACCAACCTGAGGAAGATGATGAGATGCCCTTCATCTGCTCACTGTCAGGAGACAATGGAATTATGGGCTGTCATGAGATACCTCCACTGAAGGAGCGGGGCCATGAATGCTGTTTGGACAAGGATGATTACTATTACTACAGCTCAGTCCGGCAAGAGTTCAACATCAGTGGCATGTGTGTCAACTGGAACCAGTACTACAACGTGTGCCGTACAGGCAATGCCAACCCGCACAAGGGTGCCATCAACTTTGACAACATCGGGTATGCCTGGATTGTGATATTTCAGGTAAGACCGAGTTAGCCAGGATCCTAACAAGGCTCAAGCTATTTTTCTTTTTTCTAACTCAATCTTTCTGTGCTCCCGTGATGGTTTCTGCAGGGTATGATACAGCTACAGAGAGAAAAAGTCCTTGTAACTACTCTGGCAAGAGAGACAGAGTGCACACTGTGAACGGTATTCCTGAAGATGAGGAGGAACATAGAACTGTTCCAGGCCCTTGCTGAAATAAGCTACACCCTTCAGGCCAACTTGTACCAGTTTTCCCTTGATCCAGATCACTATAGCAAAGCAATTTTTTTTTATTCCCAAGACATGTTGCAGATGGGAGCTAAAACCTGTGCCTTTTTCTTTTCCACCGGCTGTACACAGTGTCCAGTCCAAGGGGCACAGAAACCTGCTGCAGGTTTTTCCCCTGCTGTGATCCAGGGAAATGAACTATTTTAATGAAATATTCCTGCTGTGGGCTAGCATGATCTCACAGGCTTTGACAGTGTGCCAGTGTCACCAAGCAGTACCACGCTGATTTCCTGGAATGGAAATTTGGACTCCTTGAAAGGAATTGTTGTTTCTCACCATCCTGGGCTTGCAGCAGCCCTGCCAGTATCTGCGTGTATACACTGAGGAGTGAACTCTGGAAGCCCACTTCTCTCCTGTTTCTCTTGTGGTTTGTCTTTATAGGTTATCACACTGGAAGGGTGGGTGGAGATCATGTACTACGTGATGGATGCCCATTCCTTCTACAATTTCATCTACTTTATCTTGCTGATAATTGTAAGTATAAGACTTGATGACTGTCAGCATTGCAGGCTAAGAGCCTACAAAAGACAGGTGTTAGGTCAGCATAGATACTGCCGAAGCAAACCATTTTACCTGGATTTCTTCTAGGAATCTCAGGAACCCAGCTAGTTGATTTTGACTAAGAGTTGGTGGTAGGATCACACAGTTGTCAGCCAGGTTGTTCTCTTTCAATCAAAAAATATGCTCAGGATTGATTCCTAGAGATATACATACACAATGTTGGATAATGTTCTCATCTGCAGATCTTATCTCAAAGTAAATTCCCCAAACCAGTAGGCCCAAAAGTACACAAAACCATTTCTGCATCTGCCCTCCTACTTGGTCTCTTTACGCATTTTAAGCTCTTGGGTTGTTCTTGAGCCATGTTTTGTGGCTTTTGGCAGCACTTGGATTTCTCAGATTCAGATTTCGTCAGATTCAGGGTCTGTCACACTGAATTACTTCTTCACTGTGAACAAAAAGGAGCTGCTGCTTTGATAGTGTCAGCAGTCCAGCATAAACTGGCTGTCTGAGATCACTTGTGGCTGGTGGGGATGGAAAAAGAGAAAAATGTCCGTGATGAGAACTTAATAAGCAGTTTATAAGCCCCATAGATTTGTACAAGTGAAGTTTGAAGGTTGCTTTGCAAATGAAGGACATTTGTTGTCAGTGCCTGGGAAGAGAGGTGAGAAACGTGGTGCCATTGCCTCTTCCCTTCCTCAAGCCTCCCACACGTAATGTTTTTTTGTTTTTTTTGTTTTTTTTTTTTTTGGGGGGGGGGGGCGCGTGCGGGGTGCGGAATATCCTGTTTCTAACGAGGAAGGATTTTGTTTTTATGGAGACTCTTGTGCTTTTCCCACATGGGGACCATAGTCAAGAAGGGAAAGACATAGGATGGATTATAGGAAGTACAAAAACTGTACACGGTAGGTGCAATTTAGTTTTAGGTCACTTAGCCAGTAGGGACCTCAGTGTGTATTTCCAAGGCCTACATGCATTTGGATGGGCTGCTGAATGGACCTGGCTAAGACTCTGCTCTTCATTTGTCCCCTGTGTCCATGCGCTCCTAGAAATAGGATCTCTAGAAGCAGTCACCCAATAACAGACTCACCTGGCACAGGATCTAGTTTAAATTCAAATTGCCATGCAGTGACTTGAGAGCAAACAAACCTTAATCCAGTTTCTAGGAGAAAGACTGCAGCCTGTATGTGTGGGGAGTGGTGCAAGAAAGAAAAAAGTATCTACTAGTCCAGTCAGGTCAGAGAACTTACAAAAAACCTGAATCTTCATAGTATCCCTGATTTCTCCCTGCCTTTTGGCCTTTTACCATCACAAAGGAAAGATAAGGAGAGAAAACCAGAAAGATGACCTACTCCCTGTGGGATGAAGCATAAGCCAGGACAGCAGAGGTGAAATACACCTTAAGAAATGCTGCTTTTACTTTGAGGCTGGAGAGTCCCAAGGAGAGACAATGCAGACATATGATTGCACAGCATGGGTTGTGGGGGTGGTGGTGTACCCCAGCTCTGTTCCCAAAGGCAAACTGAACATCCACTGCTTTTTGTGAGTTCAGAAAACAGCTATTTCTCATAAAGTTTGTTCAGATCTCCCACCATGCAATAGGTATTTAGTACCTACTTGCATTTTCGCTTTGAGCAGCATGACCAGGATACCCAGGTTTGTACAATGTGCAATTCAGCACAGAATTTACTCACCTCAGACACAGCCTCTCCCAGAGCCAGGAAGGACTGTGCCAAGTCAGTGTTTAACCATTGAGGTGGGCATTTCCAGTCTCCTGTGGGCAAGTTCCAAGAACTGCCCCTCATCCCCTACTCCAAACTACATAAATTCTTGTTAGCAATTTTTTGTTTGTTTGTTTCTGAGCAGGAGCATCCTTCTAGTGCTGGCTCACCTCATGTGGATTCCCAGTGATTCAAACTTTGTCTCTGAATTTGCAGGCGTGGAAACCCTCAATTAAACACTCCACCTGATATTTTACTGTGAAGTGTCATTGACATTTCTAGGCACTCCCTCCTCATTTGCAGAAGCCATGTAGGTTTATTTCCATCAAACACAGGAGCACATGAACCTCAGGTTACTCTGGGGACTGCTCAGAACAAAGGAGCCATATGCTAGATGGGATGTTTCCTTTGCCTTTAGTGGAGTTATACCAAGAAAGTGTTTAGCCTTTCTGTTACCTTCTTTGCACATGTAATGCATCTTTTGCAGCACATAGCAACACCACAGTGTGAACTTGCTATCACTTGGTTTCGTTTTCCCTCTGAGTCTTCGTATTCTCACTCTTCAAGTCTTATGAAGTTTCTAAGCAGGATTACTCTGACAGGCATTCTTCAAGCCCTGACTCTGCTTTTCCCCATACATCCTAGCCTTGGCTCAAACTACTCTTCTGGGGCTGGATCTCTGCAGCCTCTTCTTCAGAGCTATGCTTTCATCCATGACTTCTCCATCCCTCACAGAGATATCTTCAAACACCTACATTAGGGCATTACCTGCTACTGCTCATCTGGCAGGAAGAAGGCTCCGCCACCTGAACATATTGCCAGCGTGCTTAGGAGTCCTTCGTGGATGTGCTCCCCCAAGGGGAAGAGTTCTGGCTGACCTTGGCACCCAGAGTGGCCTTGCAGAACAACCTGGTAAAAGCATTTTATGGATTCAGCAAACTGTAAATAGCTTCCTCCTCTGCCAGAGATCAGGGGAGGTGATATGAAGGAAGAACTGTTTTTCACCTCTTGGGTCAGTGTTTCATTTAGGTCTTCCTGCTTAAGGTCCAGCTGTCTCTTTGTCTCTCCAGCTACTTGACCACTGGTGTGGCTCCAGGCCTAGAGAAAGCTCTTCTGAACTTATGCTGGCATCCACATTGCAGCACTCATTGGCCTCCTTGAAGTGCTCTGCTTGCACATGTGGGCTTCAGAAGACAAGCTGGACATCCAGGCATAACTAATAAAAATAATGGGCAAGTAAGTCAGCATCTCCAGCACCAGTCAGATTTTATTAGGTGTTGCACAGACAGGGATTGAACCCTGGGCTGAAAAAGGCCAGGATCTGCTGTGTGTTTCTGAAAGGATTATGCTTAAAATGATGAGGGAGATAAGAAAAATACTTCTGATATTAGAAAGGTTTATAGTAATATTCTGTTGGTGCACAGGGATTGCTTCTTACTAGAGTATTCTTTCTATCTCATGAGTCTCTGTTTTTATCTACTTTTTGTAGATAAAACATTACCCAGCATACCATTTCTGTTTTTTAAATATTTTGCTGCATACTTCTGCCTTTGCCTTATCACCCATTTCTTCACTGAAAGGGTTGTCAAGCGTTGGAACAAGCTGCCCAGGGACATGGTTGAGTCATCATTCCTGGAGGTATTTAAAAGACGTGTAGATGTGGCACTTAGAGATATGGTTTAGTGGTAAATATGCAGTTCTAGATCAGTGGTTGGGCTTGAACTTGAAGGTCTTTTCCAACCTAAATGGTTCCATGATTCCATGAAAGTACAGCTCACTTTCAGGACTGAACGAGACTCCTGTGTTGGGGCTCTGAATCATCTGTCTCCTGCCTCTGTCAGATGCTTTGTCTGACTCCATGTCAAGACACTTTCAGCCTCCGCACTCAGCTATGAGATGGATTGCTCAGTTACAAGCCATCTGGGACCCTTCCTGTCCTTCTGCTAGCTGGGAGGCAGTGTCAAGCTTGGCAGAGCCTTAGAGTTTATGGACTTGCCTGTCATCTTCAGGATTAAACAAGCTCATTTGTTTTGCACTTGATGTTCCTAGCCAAGAGGTTTAAGGATTGGGGGTTAGTTGCCATATCCAGTCCTCTCACTCCTCCCCTTTTTGGTCGTCAGGTGGGAGATCACAGCAAATGGTGTCTGTGAGAACAGAGCCTGGGGACGTGAAACCTGAATCCCCCTCTTGATTCAGCTGCAGGCTGACAGTGGGAACCTGCTGAGGGCATCTTGTTGCCCTCAGCTCCTCTGCTTGTAGTCTTAGAGAGAAGGTGTTGCAAGTCTCAGTCTCTTGTTGCTTGTGGAGTTGTTGGAAGTTGCAAAATACCAGGCAGTGTCACAATTAGCATTCCAGAAATATGTGCACAGCTGGTGTCCAGTTCCCAACCCTGTCTCACTCAGGGCAAGCTGAGGGACATAACTGAATGGGCAAGCCTGTGCGAGTGTCAGTGTCATGTTAGTGCTGAGAGGGAAGAGGGAAGCAGCATGTACTGATGAAGGATTTGGATTCCCAGTTGTACTCTCATCAGTGAAAACATACAAGACAATCATGGACTAGGGAAAGTCTTGGTGGAAGGTGAAGGAATCTGAACGAGGCATCATTTTAATTTCCAAAACCACATAGAGAAGCTGAAGGGGGAATAGGTTGAAATGTAGGTGGGAGGTGAGGGAAGAGAAGAGTTCCGTGATGAAAGGAAAAAGAATTACAATAGCTTTGAAAGGTGCTGAGAGGAGGAGGAAAACCAAAAAAACCCCCAGTGCTTTATTTTGACATGGTTTATTGTCCTTATGTTGAATCTGGTTGGGAAGGGCCTTCGTGTTTCAAAGACTTATTCAGATGGTAGCAGGGACACCTGCCCTTTCAAATACTGAGAGCCACTGTATTGGGCCTCCAGACATGGCTACTGGGCACCTTTGTGCAAGAGTAAGGGACAACAAAGGCAGAAAGCTGGTGGGGGAGCGGCAAGGGCTGTGCACTGAGGGGAAGGCTGCTTGCATAGATAAAACAAGCTGGGGGACTTCTGAAAAACCTCCACCCTTTCCATGCACTAGGGTTGGGGTCAGGTTATCACCAGCCTTGCTCGCCCTCTCCCCTTTGCTGGAAGGCTTATATGGGGGAGGACACATGCGTGAAGGTAAGGGCAGGGATGGATCCAGCTTTGTGTCAGAGCTGTTCGCTTGGACAGGAGTGACAGGGAGCTAAGACTGGGTCCTGTGTGGGTTCATACAGAGGAATGTGGTGCAAGGATATCCCTTAGCGTGGGTGCTCCCTGATCCAGGGGAAGCAGAAATCGAGCTGGTGCTTCCTCCCCTCCCAGGGGCTGCCCTGCAGGGTCTGTTTCAGAGCAGCACAGATGCGTGGTCCTTGTTCAGAGATCAGACGCTGCATTTTATCAATGCTGTGTCGCCACTTACACAGCTCTACGGGGAGTAGACACCAATCGGGGCATCATAGCATTGAGAATGATTTTGAACATGGTTACCAGCCCTTTTATGTATGCAATTCTCATCATATTGAAGCCCAGGTTTTATCCTAAGTATAATGGATAGATCTCTTAATGGCGGTTCATCTGTTATTTCATAACATGTAATGTTGAGAGTGAGATTTTTATCTCCAGATTTCTCAGCACCAAGAAATATTGGCTCCATTTTACAGATAATGGCAAAGGTAGCTTCAAAGGAATATGCAAAGGTGTAAAATAATCCTGGTAGACTTTTTGGCTTCTGTATGGAGAACGAGAACTTAGGCATTTTGTTTTGTTTCTAAGAAACCGGGGAACTGGGTTGTGGTTGTTTTTGTATTTGGAATGGAAAGCCTACCTAGGCTGGAAGACAAGTAAAGTAAGAACTAATATAATAATCTAGTATCAGAAGAATCAGAAGGATAGAAAATGAGCAAGGAAACACTGTTTTACCAAACTTTTTAGTGTTCTCCAAGTAGTTAGTTTTTGTAAACTCCTCTTTGATTTCAAGAACTTTTTCATTTCAGCAAAGTGCCATCTCCTTGTATGGTGAATTAAAGTGTAAACGGTAGAAATTAATAAAATGCTCCAAGAATACTGATATGTCCTCCAAGAGTTGAAGGCCATAAATAACAGTGCGTGATTTTTCCAATAACAAAAGAGCGAGCTGAGGGGAAAGCAACCAAACTAGTCCTCTGTCTCTCACCTTCTGTTTTTAATACTAAGGAGAAGGAAACAAAATGCCCAGTTTTCATCAAACCCTTTGCAGGTAACTTCTAAGTGACTTGCTAAAGGTCCCAAAGCCTGCCAAGTGTCAGACTTGTGTTTCTTGAATTTCAGTTCAGAGCTCTAAGTTCTGTGTGGAAATGACATCGAGTGAATTCTCAAAAACAAGCTCAGCCAGCCTGGCTTTCTTTGAAATCCTATCTCCATACACTGAGTAGTTCTCATTCCTCTGCCTCCCATCACTTTCCCCTCCTCTTTCCTCTTACATTCCCTCTCCCACATGTTCTTCCTCGTGCTGACATTGGCTGTTCCTCCTTCTCCTTTGCTACTAGGTGGGCTCCTTCTTCATGATTAACCTGTGCCTGGTGGTCATTGCCACACAGTTCTCTGAGACCAAGCAGCGGGAGCACCAGCTGATGCAGGAGCAGCGGGCCCGGTACCTCTCCTCCAGTACTGTTGCCAGCTACATGGAGCCGGGAGACTGCTATGAGGAGATCTTCCAGTACATCTGCCACATCATGCGCAAAGCCAAACGCCGCACCCTTGGGCTGTACAACAGCATACAGAGCCGGCGCCGGGGCCACGTGGAGCCGAGCAATGCCAAGCTAGGCATGAACAGGAAAAGCCAGAGGCGCTACAGTAAGAATTGCATGAGTAAAGTTGGAAATGCCAATAGTGGAAATGTGAGAGTAATTGGGAGCATCTTCGTGTGCCAGCTTGCCAAAGGACCTGTGCCTACAAAGCACGGAATCAGAATTAACGTTGGCCATTGTGCATGAGGCCACGGCCAGCCCACCAGACCAGCGAGGTGGGGCTGACCAGCAAGAATGGAAATGAAACAAGTGACCAGCAGGGAACGCATCTGAAACCTGGAGACCATAATGGGATAGCATTAAAGGCACTGGCTGAGGCTTGTAAAGGACTCCAGGTCTGGTATAGCAGGGTGATGACAGCAGTTTGGGAGAGAGAAGTCTTAGAGGGGTATGATGGAGAGGTACTAAGGATTGGAGTGGGTGACATAGCAGGTTCCTCAGAGTTCTTCTCCCAAACTGAGTTGCTGCGGGACCTCAAGAGAGAGGCAGAAGGAGTAGAATTGCAATAGGGTGTCTCCTGAACCAAGGGAGCAATACTGGCGAAGTCAGTTTGATATGCAAGGGCAGTTGGAGACAATTTCTCTTGATGGGAGCACCTGCTGTTGTGTAAAATTAGACAAAATATACCATTTAAATTGGATTCCTGGCCTGAAAAGTGACTGTAAAAATGGTTTTATAGAGTGTAGTATTAACTGCCTGCCAATGCCTTTCCTAAGTTATGCTCCCATTAACAAGCAAAAAGGTGGATTTTCCTTCAGCTGGTCTTTCATTTTCTTTACTTGCTAGGAGAAAAATTTCTGCAGGCTTCATGCACCATGTTAACAAATTAATTGCTTCATTCCCCCAGTGCCCATTTGACCTTCCAGGCCCAACTGGGGGACTGAGGAACAGAAACTTAGTTTTCTCACTGAAGTCAGGAGATCTGTTCTGATTCAGAGTGCATGGACCATCAGGAGGAAGTGTTCTTGCACTGCCTTTTCTGGCTTCTTGAGATGCTTTGCTAATGTAGCCTCTCTAGTTTAGAGAGTTCAGCTCAGCAGGTGGGTTCTTAGACCCCACTTGTAGCAGTTCAAGCCAGACGCCTCTCGTGATCATTTTTGCCTCAGTTCCATTTTAATGCAAGCTACTGAGTCTGAAGTGTGATCCCTGCATCAGACAAAACAGTTCTTCCTTTGGTAGATGTGAACCTCTATTGAGCCTCATCCCTGGCAGCTGAACAGTACCGTACCTTCTGGTGACACAGCCAGTCAGTGTAAAGCCCCCAGTGGCAATGGCTTTTATTGCTGCCCTTGAGGTGATGTGCCAGTGTTGAGTTATCCGTACAGCTAAAAAGCACACTTACCCTGTTTAAATACCCAAAAGCCAAATGTGTCCAGTTTCAATGTCTTTTTCAAAGCCTTCTTTCTCAAGTGTGATCATTTTTCTCCCCAGGGCTTTGCCAGCAGCACAACTCTCTTGACTGCCCTCCTCAGGGCTTGGTCCAGCCCATTGCTGTGACAGCAGTCTCTGATCCCACCAACTGCCCCCAATGTCATAGAGGGGAGCATGAAGCATCCCGAAGGCTTTCTGTCCTGGACAGCGCTGACTCAGACCAGGAGGATGGAGGAGCCAGTGAAGAAGGAGAGGGCAGCAGAGAGGACCAGGGTGCCTCTGTGCTGGAGAGGGAGGAGGAGGAGCTGGAAGAAGGTGGACGGCTGAAGCTTTGCAGTGACATGTGGCGAGAAGTGAGGGTCAAGCTTCGAGTGATTGTGGACAGCAAGTACTTCAACCGTGGGATCATGATCGCAATCTTAGTGAACACAATCAGCATGGGTATTGAGCACCACGAGCAGGTAAGGCACATCAGGGCACAGAATGGGCAGCGGGGACTGGTGAGTCCTTCTTGGGGTTACTGCCTCGCTAAGCAGCTGATGCAACTCGGTGGAGGCAGAGATTGAGCTATTTGGACCCCAGGCCACAGCACAGATGGTCCCAGCATGGCTTTGGAGAAAGCCTCAGAATCTTGCACAGTCTTTTCTTCCTTATCCCTGCGCTTAATCACTTTCACTGTCTTCGTGTAGTTTCCTCTCACCTCCTTTCAATCCCTCTCTTTTCCTCCTCCCTGCTCACTTTTACCCCTCTGCTTTAATTTTTACCCTGTCTTTCCATCTGCCTCTCTCTCCTTCACCCTAATCTCTCTCTCTCTCTCTCTCTCATTTCTCTCTTCATTAGCTTACTGAATCCTTAGTCTATTTGGTTAATTTAATGTGCCCTCTGGGGATGTCACAAGCGTTTCACCAGCATCTCAATTCAAATCCATCAGCTTGCTAGCCTTTCCAGCTTAATTAAGAGATGCCTGAGCACATTCTGTCTATACAGGAAAGCTAGGAAAGGCACCACCTCCCATCTCCAGTCATTCTGGGGGCTCGGATGGCTTGAGCCTTTCCTTTGTCCTGTTAGCAAGAAGTGATAGATAGGTCAAACATAGACAGCAGGTGATGCAGGCACAGTTTTCACTTTCACACCGGTGGTTTGCAGGCAGCTCTGAATCAGCAGTGCACTTTATCCTAATGACAGACTTGTAAGATGGAGAAGGATTGTGTGCCTTCATTTTATAGCTGGGAATAGGCTGTGTCTACTTTGTGATGTGCAGAGCCAGCTTCAGAGGGTGTTAAGCACACCCATGACCTTGCATTTGCATTTCTGGTTGGTAGCTCTGCTGCACTTTGTATTAAAGGGGTCCATGCTGTACATCCATGTCTCAGATCTATGCCACCAGTCTGAATGTGAACATGATTCGCTCCACGTTGTCTGTCCAGATCACAAAAATAATAGATCGCTCCTCTACTGAGATACTGACTGCATTAAAGCTTTGGAGCCAAGGTGAAGTCTAGTCCTGAATGCAGTCTCAGGCAGCAAAGAGACAGGCAGTGAGTCTGGTTCAAGCCAGGCACTCAGATTTGTGCTGTACTTTATCAGGATGGAGATATCTGGAGACCCAGAGTATCTTAAATTCCCTGTTTAAGGCAACATAATATCTGAGTGAGTATTTGAAGCCTCAGATGTCTGGATCCCACCCATGTACCAAGCATTAGACCATTTTTCAAAGCCCAGCTAGTTTCTGATAAAAGGATGGGAAACCTTAATTTGATCCCAGAATGCAAAACTGCACTGGATGCCTCAGTACCAGAAAAATACTGACAGGAGCTCAGAGGAGAGAAGAATGAAGAAGAGGCTGGAGGGGTTGACTCATGAAAAACAGATAAAAAAGAGCAATGTATTTATCACGTAGCAGAGAGATGACTAAGGGTTGGAACCCAGGACAATATGAAAACTGCCCACTGATGTTTTAAAGATGTGAACACCAAGCAGGGAGAGCCATTGTTCATTTTGGTTTATTGGAGACAGTGTGAATTAAGAGTTTAACAGAGGAATATTTGAGCTGGAGGTAGAGAATTCACTCTCATGTTCTAGCTATTATGTGTGCAGATTTAAGCCCTTCTAGGCAGCCTTTGCTGTGTTTGTACAGCCCACAGAAGAGTGGGATCTGCCAGCAGCCTTGAGGTTTCTAGTAGCAGGTTATATTAATGACACATCCTTAGAGTTATGCTATCACTTTTTATCCACAAAGTAGCTAGGAAGACCTTACGACCCTGCACGCTGTTTCTACTAGAAAGAGATGTCAACCAAATTATCATAACTGAAAAATGTGGTACAGACTTTTTATTTAGAATACGTATACTGAATCCTGTTTCCCTGGCACAAGGAGATTTAAAAACATGTGTATTCAGACCATAGCATGAATTCCAGGTCCTCTTCAGTCAGCAGTTAACTCAAAAGCACATAGGCATTTGCACTTCCCTTTGCTCTCTTTCAGTTTTCCTCAAGCCATGCTGTAAGTGTATCTCAGACTGGTGCTTCATCACCTTCTTTTATCTCCTTTTCTCTTTCCTGTTGTTTTTCCTCCCAGAAACACGTATTTTCACACAATGATATCCAGCAAAACCCCTCTGCCCAGAGAGATCTGTGATTTGCAGGGTGACACCATTCCTATGACTGAAGTAGCTTCTATTGCTTCAGCTACTTTATCATATGAATGTCTCCTGGCCCACAGCTTATGTGTATAGAGACCACTCAAGGTTTTATTTTCTGGTGCACATGAGATCACAACCCCAGCCACTCTCTGGGGACATATCTGGCTGGGCAAGAGAATGTGTGAAGGTGTCACAGGTTTGAGCAGTCGTGGGAGCAGCTCGTGGCATGTCCATCAGCTCCTCACTGCTCTACTTGTTCATGGACTGTACACAGGTGAGCTGGCCTGCTGACCAAAGCATCCACCAACCATTTGGTTAAGGGGTAAGAAGGACTGCAGGAGCCAGGCACAAGATTCAGGCTCAGAAACACAGGAACCTGGGGAACAGAGCCTGTGTGCAAGTCTTGCCTTTGATTCCTGAGCGTTGACCAACAGAAAGAAAAAAATGAATTAAAATTATCTGTTTTTTACAGTTCTGGGGTTTAATATTCACAGTGCTTTTCTGCCAGGAGACTTAACCTCAGCAACAAGAATCACTTTACTCGGATCTAAATCACCTTAGAATTTGGCTTTGTTTAGCTTATTCATTCATTAACTTGCCCCGTCCCTTTTTTGTGGCCAAGGCAGCTTCCCATCTCCTTGTGCATTTCTTGTAAGGGAAATCAACTCATTTTGGGACAAACCGCACTGCTGTGAGTCATTTTTAATCCTTAAGCTTATCACAAGTTATCACTTGTAAATAGATAAGTTTATTCAAATCCATCAGTGTGCATTATATCATGTAATACCCTCAGTATTAGGCCTCCAGATATTGCTGGGACATTGCACAAGCCAAAATCCATCATTTCAAGCTTTGTCCTGCTTGAAATAGTTTTTGCAGTTCATCAGATCTGCTTCTACTGGAATTGCCTATTTTTAAAATCCAGCGTAGAAAATATCAGATGCTCATGGCTGTCCAGAAGGATCCTTTTAAGAGGCTTACTTTTCTTAATATTCATAGAGGATCTGGTGCTGCTTGCTTTTCTCCCATATTCAGCATGAGGATGAAAGGCTGGTCCCAGCTGAATGTCCCAGGCTCTCTTTCCCATACATTTCTTGAACGGCCTGTTGAACTCAAGCTTCTTTGCCATTAGTAGCCAATGAGACAATTACTGAATAACTTGGTTTATCTTCTCTAGTATCTAATTACAGTATTCCTTTGTACATCAGATCAATACTTCATGAGGTCTGTCTTGTGTGGATCAAGGGGCGATCCCTTGTTTTCTAACTAGTCCAGCCCTGTGGATCAGTACCTTCATATCCTTTAGCCTGTGTGATTTCCCTTTATACCAGCATTTATTGCATCCACAAATTCATATTTTAAAGTTATTGCTTCTCTTTTTACTATTTGCTGCTTGTTAGAAACATTCAGCAAATGTCCAAGCCAGCTCATCATACTGACATTTAGTAAATGATGGAACAGTCTCCCTGGGGTTGTAGATGAAAGCATGCTACTTCAGTCTTGTAAAACTAGGTTATAACAAGACATCACGAAATCCTGCATTGGTTGTGGGGTAGTGATTAGAGAAAGTAAAAGCTGGTTGGTATGTTCCATGGGTGATTTCTATGACTTTTCTGATTATTGTCAACTGACTTTGAAATGGTGAGTAAAAATGGAATGGAGAGACCTCTCTGTGGAATATTTCTCTCTCATGTTCTCAGAGGCAGTGATGTGCAGGTATGGTTTGGTAGGGCTGGTCTGCATAGATCACATCAATTACTCTTCAGTTTCTAGACAGTTGCAAATTTACTCCTGGTTAGGAGAAACTTCTCCTGCAGGGGCTTCATGTGGTCTGCATATTCTTAACCTTTCCTGTGTTGTAGCAATTTCTGGCTGCTGTCAGATAATGGACTAATTACATTTTTGGTCTAGTCTGACACATGAAGTCCAACGTTAATAAGAAAAAAGGGGGGAAAAAGCTGAGCTGCTACCTTCTGTTGCCTCAGTCCTGGTTCCTGGTCACTGGGCAGGAGCTCTGAAGGAGATCTGAGCTACACATTTCACTCTTAGTATTTGATGTACTTCGTTAGGGATGAAGCGCTTCATGCCATGAAGATGTGGATTAGGTAGTTTCATGGATGTGGAAAGAGATCCATATGCAGAGTAGGTGAACCAGTCAGGTTAAAACAGTGGCTCTGAGCATGCTTTGCACCCTGGGATCTCTCTCCCCTTCAAGCCACCCTCCTCATCCAATACCCAGCTCCCACAGTTTTGTTCAAGTTTCTCTCCTAGTGTATGCATAAACCAGTCTATCCTGGCTTGGCAATACGAACAGACTTCTTGTGGGGAGATTTCTGGTGTTCCCTGTTTTTTCTTGGACTAAAAAACCCTTCAGTCCAGGCCTTTCCTTGTGGAAACTTCAATTTACAGTTTCTAGGTAAACCTTGGTGGCCTGGGAGAAGGAAGCCTTGCTAATGGTTTTGATGATAAATGCCTGAGTACTGTCTGTGGGAGCCTGGGGATCTCACAACTGTGAAGTGACACATTCATTGTGTTGGAGATCCCATCTGTCAGTAGGACAAAAAGGAGAGAACCACTTCCCTGTCTGCTTGTCCCCTTCATCAAGTTCACGATTCCCTGGCCAGAGAGATGCCCCCACACCAGCTGTGTCCCAGCCAACAGCCTTGTCGACTGTCACTCATGGCCACACTGCCCTGGGTGCGAGGGCATCTGCGTACAGGCCCTGGTGGCCCCCACGCTGCCACCCTGGCACCCAGCTGATGGGTCTTTGCACTCTGCCAAATTATCTGTATCTCCAGAAATGGCTGCAATGCAGGATCTGCCTTCAGCCAGTGAGTGTGTCTTTCCAGATGGCTCCTCTATCTTTTTAATGTTTTTCCCCCCCCCGAATTCATTCCTTTTGTGTTGCACTTCCTTCCACAGCCTTTACTTCTTTCCTACTCCGTATTTTAAAATCTTTCCTTCTGTACTTCTTGTGTGTGTCAGTGAATGTGTTTTACTTTTTTTTTTCCAGCGTTGCGTTTTGAATCTTCTTTCGCTGCCTTCTCTCTGCCCATCTCCCTTTCCTTTTCCTGCCCCTCTCTCTAGGAAGGATGCTTTGCTGGGGCTGATTGATGGCCCATTAGAAAAAGATTAACAGGTGGAGGCTTGACTAGAGAAATAGATGTCAGGGAGGGAAGGAGAGGTGAGGGAACAGGTGACCTTTTCCACAAGTAAGGTGCAAGTATGGCTTTTCAAACATCAATTGCTCCCTACGACAGCACAAGAGAGAATGTGTGGACAGCAGAGAGGAGGATAATCCACCATCATAGCCTGTCACTTTTTTACATTGCTCATTTTCACTGACATAATCATTTGATTCAGGCTGAAATTGGCATCTCTGTTTAGCATATGGACCTCATGTTCCCAGCAAGTGTCATTACTGCCTGGCTCTCTGTGAAGTGATCATCTTTCCCTTCCCGCGTGCACTTTCTCGTTCTTTCTCTCTCTGCTCCTATCTCACTTCCTTTCCCCCTCATTTTCAGGATGGTTTTGTTATTCAAATGTAATTATGGATGGAAATTGAGCCATCTGCCCTTTTTTGACTTCAAAGAAATAGAGTATTTCAATAAAAAGCTGCAATGAAGAGTGCAAGAAATTAGGAAAGGGTGTGAGAATCCACAGATGTGAGGAGCAGTTTGTAGTCCATTTGCTCTCTTAGGAGGATCTGGGCCCCTGGGGGCCCCAGAGCAGAGGTTAAAGCAGCCCCCAGCTTCAGGGGGAGGGTCAGATCCAGAATCACATTCCTTTCTCACCTTCCCTTCCACTAGCTGAATAAAGAGCAGGCACAGCCAGCACAAAGACTGCCCTTCAGAAAAGCAGCAATTTTGCAATCATCAGGGAAAGACCATGACTCCCCTTCCCAGTGGGAACTAATACTGAATTCATGATAAAAATATTGGCTCTGGCCTGCAGGGACTCACTTCTTTGTTTCCACAGTGCCAGGAGTGTCTGTCGTCTCTTGCCTTGAACAACAGGCTTGTGAAGTTTTCTTGTTCTCATCCATTTTATGTGATGCTTGAAAGAGTGGCCTGGTGGCCAGGCATAGCTCAGACCAATGCGAAGGAAGAGAGGAGTCTTCAGCCACCTTTTTGGCATGGGTATCCAAACAGTGAGAGCAGTACTACCTGCTGCCACAGAGCCTGGATCAGACTCATGTCGGAGACTTGGAGCTGGGGCTCAGTGATGCAGTAGGTTAAATGTCAAATATGTAACCTTGTCTGAGGTGTGATATACCTGCCCGAAGGTAAACATGGAAACTTGGGCCAGAGGAGCCCTGCAGAAGTGCCTTGGAGCTGCCATGCCTTGGCCCTCTGGTTGGGAAGATGACACACCTTCATCTGGAGCGGGTCCCCACCAGCTGCTGCTTGGGAAGGTGATGGCCAGCAGCATGCTACAGCCAGATGAACTGGCCTGGCAGTCTTGTGCAGTCTGAAGGCCATGGGTTTTCTAACCTGTCCCCAAGATGCAACCCATTATACTGGCAGAAAATTTTTCTCTTTGGGAACATTTTGTACCTTGCCATTACTGTGGAAGTCTTCCTGAGCTATGTATGTGTATGTCTGAGTATGTGCAAACATGGGCAGGCTTGCGTATGTGTTGTCCCTCATGCATCTGACCTTGTTTGAGACCTCAGCCCTTGCAGTCTGGCCTGGTTCAGTCCTAGTAGCTGGGTGAGAAGTACTTTGGGCAGATGAATCCATCCCAAATTCAGTGCAGGGAATGCCTCCATTTCAAAGGGGATGGCAATACCCTGACATCCCTCATCAATGACACCAGTGCAACCTCTGTCTCCCTCTGCAGCAACGTTTCATCATTCCTGAGGAAACAATCTAGACCCTTTCCTGACCTTGTCAGAGAAGTTTCCACTTCTGCATACACTGAATTCAGAAACCAAAAGGAGGAGTAATTTAATTTGCTTAGGCTTGTTCCACTGATGGAATCATTAAAACATTTTCATAAGCACAAACACATTGGTCTCTGCTGGATAAGGCTTATCGCAGGGGCTGAAAGACATGTCAGATTCAACAGAAAAGCATGTCCAAGGCAGGGTCAGATTGCTTTTTTTTCCTCTTTTTTTTTTTTTTTTCCTTTCTTCTTTCAACACAGTCATCTTGTGTCATCCCTGGAGTTTTCACCTTGTATATCTGCCTTTCTCTTCTTCCTTCATTTTTATCTTTTCCTCACTCTGTTCCTGCTCTTCCTGTCCCTTACAGGTTGGTGTTAGCAGTGTACGTGTCCTCACTGTTTTATTAAGCCAGTCTGATATTTGCATGGGTAATTATTGAGACCACTTTCAGGACAGAGGCATGAGAAAAGGCTGCTGCAGCAAGACTGGAAGACTAGTGCATACCAAGGATGTGACGGGAAGCAGGGGAGATAAAAATGGGGAAGGGAAAAAATAAGAGAGGAAAGGGGCAGAGAAGTGCCATAAGGTTTAGAGGAAGATGGGGAACTGTTTCCCTATCAGCCAAATGTTTTCAGAATTTGAGCAAAAAGTGGTGTGATCTACCTGTGGAAACCTCAGAGGAAGAAGTCCTTGAAGAAAGAAGCTGACCACAGATGAGCCACTTTTGCCCTGCTTCAAAATGTGTTCAAGTTCTTTGCACAAAGTAAAGCAGCCTTTAGCCGGGGGACCAGCGTATGGAGTGGGATGGGGAGAGGCTTGGTCAGCTGTGGCTGTGTGAATGGCTGTGGGGCTCCTGACCACCTCTAGTAAAAGAATTTGTTAGAGACATAATCTATGATGAAGGTAGTAAATGTGCAAAGGAATTAGAGTGCAAGTGGCTCTATCCTGCGCCCCTCTAATCTCACTCATGGGAGCTTTACAGCTTCCTACAAAGCCTGTCCTCTGGGAACACTGGCACTTTATTCCCCATAATTTCAGGGTTCTTTCAGTTCTGACTCTCTCAGTTTGCCTTCTCTCCAGCCAGAGGAATTGACCAACATCTTGGAGATCAGCAACGTTGTCTTTACAAGCATGTTTGCGCTGGAGATGATCCTGAAACTTGCTGCTTTTGGTCTCTTTGATTACCTCCGCAACCCCTACAACATCTTTGACAGTATCATCGTCATCATCAGGTGACAAGGGCTGTGGGGATCAACTGAAATACACATAGAAAAGAGTACTGTAGAGCTTGCACATTTTACTGTGCCTTTTCAAAAAGGATTTAGCAGCTATATTAGGGGGAGCTGAGCTGATACACAAGGCCAAAGACTGGGAGACCAAGATGTCTTTTCCCAACACGTGGTGACCCTAGGCAAGCCACATAACATTTCTGCCCCTCAGTTCTCTCCTCTGTAGCATGAAGGCAATTGCAATTGCCTTGTAAGTCCGTAATAAATTTTAGCTGTGGAATATAAAAATGCATAAATTAAGGGTGCTACAAAGGTTTAGTGTGTGGTAGAAGAATTTGGCTTGCTGGAATTGAATGCTGCAAACCTTTCCTCATTCCTGCCACAGGCAGTGCTATTTCATATTCTTAAGGGAGAAATGCAGCTTTCTACACATAAGTATAAACATATAGCGTATACTTCTAATTATATCTTGCTCAGACAAGTTTTCTCTCTGACCCCTTTATACTTGCTGCCAACACAGAGGTGAAAACTTGGATTAATGCTGTTACTCTTCTCTCTCTTCTGTTTGTTCACTTGACTTTCATTTTGTCCCTTGTGCTCCCTGTGCCTCTCTGGGCTATAGCATCTGGGAGATCATCGGCCAGTCGGACGGGGGCCTCTCTGTGCTGAGGACTTTCCGCCTCCTGCGGGTACTGAAGCTGGTGCGTTTCATGCCTGCGCTGCGCCGCCAGCTTGTGGTACTGATGAAGACTATGGACAACGTAGCCACCTTCTGCATGCTTCTCATGCTCTTCATCTTTATATTCAGGTGAGGAGGCAGTTAGTTGACTCCTAGTGTTTTGGAGAGGCACTGTATGGCTCATGTGGACAGCAACTTCAGAGCGTGATTGCATGGCTTGTCTTGCCCATTGCTCTAGGCTCATGTGGGTTCCTCATGTGGGAGCACTGACAAAAGTTTATTTGTTCATAAGGGCTGAGGTTACTGCTGCCCTAAACTGGGTTCAGCAGCTGAAGATTTGGCCTGGACAGGGTGGAGAAATGCTGCCACCAAATGTGCACGTTGAGCATAATGTCCCATTGCAGGATAGGTGAAGTCTCTTGGGAATCAACACTGGCTGCAGGAGCAGTTCAGTCTGGAGGCTGACTCTGGCAGAAGGGTGATAGGAAGCAACCAAGAAAGTCTGTTGCATCCAAAGTGGATGCAGTGCTAGGGAGATGAAGAAAAATCAGAGCAAACAAGAATAATGGAGAGAATAGATCTGAAGGGCAGGCTGGAGGGAGTACATGAGCACTGAGGCAGTACAGAGGGAAAGCAAGGGTTTTTTGTGAGCTGTAGAGCTGCAATACACAGCTCGTTCGTGATGGATAGATCCCAGTGGTCTGGCTGTGGTGTTCTACCCTTTGCCTCAGTGGTGTTGCATTATGTTGTTGTGAGGAAAAGAGAATGACTCTTATGAGCTGGTTGTGATGGCAGAGATGTTTAAATTTGACACCATCTCCACTTCTTGTCCCAACAGCATCCTGGGAATGCACATCTTTGGTTGCAAGTTTAGCCTCAGGACAGACACAGGAGATACAGTTCCTGACCGGAAGAATTTTGACTCCCTGCTGTGGGCCATTGTGACTGTCTTCCAGGTGATCCCACTTTGCTTTCTACAGGTGGGCTAGGGCAAAGCAGAGAGGATCAGGAGGAGCTTTTTCTCATTGTGGAGCCTCGCACTTGCTCCTGACAACACAAAAGACCACGCAAAAGACTGCGGCATGTGATGTTTGGAGGAACAATTGTGCGTTGTAACCAAACAACTGGTGTATCCTCAGACAGGGATGCTTCTTCCTTCCTAGGAGACAGTTTGCAAAGGTCGCTCCTGTTGTGGCAACTCCCAGTTTAACACCATCACCTCAGTACATGACTGCCCTCATGGTCGCTCCTGTTTCTTCTTGTTCAGCTCATGTTATCAGGGCAGCACAGCAGCTGGACAGTGACAGTGGGCAGTGAGTGTGTGGTTATGGGGAAGTTAAGAGGCCTGTTGTGGTCCTGATGTGTATCCTTTCACTGTCCTTTTCTGAGAATCCCCTTTGTGTTCTTCCTTCTTGTTTATGTGGCCTCTGCTCCTGGTTGCAGATCCTAACCCAGGAGGACTGGAATGTTGTGCTCTATAATGGCATGGCCTCCACCTCACCATGGGCATCCCTCTACTTTGTGGCTCTCATGACATTTGGCAATTACGTGCTCTTCAATCTGCTGGTAGCCATTCTCGTGGAGGGGTTCCAGGCTGAGGTGAGTTGCCACCAGAACTTCATCAGGAGGAGGAATAGAGGTGCTAAAAAGGAGACTTCTGAGAAACTGTGAGGGTACTGGGCTGGAGGACTCCCAAAGTATCATGCCTCTGTCATTTCCCTTGCTAAGTTCAGAGTGGGCTTCATTTTAAAAAAAAAAAAAAAAAAAGATTACAAAGATGACAGAATTAATCCTTGCAAGGAAAGAGACAAGCCCTCTGGAAGGCAGTTCACAATTTCCATCCTCTTCCACAGACCCTGCCCTGCTCTACTAGGGTGAGTCCTTTGCCTCTCCAAAAGCAAGAACACAGTATGTCAGCCATCCCAGGTCACGTGAGACACTTTCCAGTGATCATACTGATGCCTCACTTCCAAGGAAGATTTAACAGTTGTTATAGCAATGAAAGACAAGAAGAAATGTTCTGTTCTGTTTATGAGCTCCCAACTTCATAATTTGTGTGTTCCAGGGTGATGCCAACCGGTCATTCTCAGATGAAGATCAGAGTTCATCAAACATGGAGGAGTTAGATCAGTTCCAAGAGGACCAGGAAGGCTCAGGTACAATAGGTCAAACAGCCTCATTTGCTTATCTTCCATTGCTGTTTAGTGAGAAATCTGAGAGCAGATTCTGCAGAAAATACAATTCCAATAACTTACTAGGTTTCATTTTGAACTTTACGCTAGTTTGTAGTGTTGTCTGTACAAAAACAGAGCCGTGTTGACATCCTAAGGAGTGTGATAGCTAAGGGGAGCCGTTCTTGAACAACCTACAGAATGGCAGCTAGGAGTGAGAAGTGAGACTGCCTGTGCTTAGCTTTGGGGGCACCATTTCAGGAACACTGTGTCCAAAGCTGGGACCCACATTTGAATAGGGGATAGCAACACATTAAAAAGGACTCAGACAAATCTGGAAGTCTTGCCTCTTAGTGAGAGGCTAATGAAGCTTAGAGAAACCAGATAAGTGATTCGATCACATACGCTGTAAGTGCCGACCATAAGGAGAGATTTCTGATGGTAGATGGCTCTTTAATTGAGCAGAAAAAAAAGCATAATGAGATTGTAAAGGCTGGAAGCCGAAGCTAGACAAATTCAGACTGAAAAAAGCCACATTTTTAAGGAAAGATAATTAACTGTTGGAACAGCCTGCCTACAAACTACCATGTGAGACCTCCACCCCTCAAAGTCTTTCCATGAAGACTGCAAGTCTTTCTACAAGAGATACTATAGTTCAGGCAGAACTTGGTGGTAGGGAGCAGCAAGAGTAGCTTGCTCTGCAGTGGATGGTGAGCAAGGAGCTGAAGGGAGTGACAGCTAGGCAGGACCACACTGACAAAGGCACAATACTTGCACAAGGTGAGCAGAGCAGGTCCACTGATACTAGTCAGGGTCAGCCAATGGTTCAGTGATTGCCAGGCAAGTCCACAGTGGTGAGCCAGGTCTAAGGTCAAGCCAAGCAGTCCAGATGGTGAGGCAAGATCAGGATCAGCAAGGTGCAAGGACAGGCACAAGCATACTCACCCAGACAAGGACCACAGGCACAGGTCCGAGCTTAAATGCGGCTCCTGCAGAAAGGGGCAGTGGCCACAGTACTGGCTTGCCACAGCTCTTTGCTGCAACTTAGCTGTTCTCACAGCAGTCTGATCCTGGGTTACATGGCTGTGCCATATCAAAGTTTACCTTGAATGTAGGGAGCTAAACCACTAGGAAGGCAGATCAGGAAAAAGTTATGGAGCTTTTCGGTGAACTCATGGCTGTGATGCTGCATGTAGGTGAGGATATGTGACCTTCATTATGCAACAGGTCAAACAAAAAAGATTGTTCCAGTCATTTCAGGCATTAAAATCCAGTACCCCATCCTCTCCATCCATCTTGACAAATGCTGATGGTCATCCACAGAACCTAACATACCCCTCCAAAGTGTCCTGGATCTTCAAGGTCAATAATTGGTAATTGGTCATTTCAAGGGGCCCAGTGCAGTAGGATAGACTGGGATGAAGAGTATGATTGCCAAAATTTAAAGGTGACCCCAGCACATAGATGGCTGCAGGTCTCCCCATATCTTAGTCTCTTCCTCAGTGTCTCAGCCTAACTGCTTTTAAATAGACTGTCTGACAGTCGGTGGTATTTGTTCAGACCTGAAGATGCAGGTGCCTGTTCTTGGCATGCAGAAGCGTATTTTCCTCCCCTTGCTGCCAGGGTTTGGCTTCTTGGAATGCCTGTCAGCCTGAGTCTGCCTGACCAGCACTCTGCTCGTCTGTCTGGCCCCAAGGAGAGCTGCCGTCAGTTTTGGGGACTGAGGAGATTACTTCAAAGTCTTCCCAGTGTGATTTTGCCACAGCACCCTAAATCAGAATCCATGCTGACTGATGCTGAACAGTTAATATTCTGTTAGCTGCTGCTAACATGCTAAACAGCTTAGATCGAAACAGTCACTGGATAGTGAGGAACCCACCTTCTTTTTTTTTTTTTTTTTTCTTCTTTCTGCATCTTTCCACCCAGATCCCAAGCTCTGTGCAATTCCTGTGACACCTAATGGACACTTAGACCCATCCTTGCCCTCTTCCAACCCACCAGTGGGTGCTGGGGGAATCACTAACTCTTCACGCAACTCCCTGCAGCCCGACCAGATCCGTCTTGCTGTTGGCTCCCGGAAGAGCAGTGTGATGTCTCTGGGGAGAATGACCTATGACCAACGGTCCTTGGTGAGTGAGTGAGTAGAAATGTGTGTCACATCCTTCTTTTGAAGTCCAAGCACTCTGCTATATTTCTGCCATCATCTGGGGATGGCTGTGGAGGATTGCACTTGTGCTGTAGGCTTCTAACACAAGCCCATTGCCTGTCTTTAGGAAGCCAGGGAAGGTCACATTATGTATCTAAATTTCCAAATTACTGAAGTCTATTTCCAGTTTGTTGATGTATATTCCATTAAGTGTGGGATTCAGGTCTTTTGTATTCCTTTGGTTGGAGAGGGGGAGCGCTAAGGAGACAGTCTCCCTCTTAGAATGAAACACATTTTGTCACCTTGCTGTTTCCTTCTTTTTGTAGAGCACAGGACACAAAATGATGCCATAAGTGTTAAGAGCATAGGAGTATCTGGGTGATGCCAGAACTGCCAAGTCCCATAACAGATGGGTTTTCTGGAAGCTTTTGTAACAATGAAGAGAGGAATCTTGACTTGGAGCTCCCCATAGCAGGTCCTGCTGCCTCTTAGCACTTCCTCAAGCACTGCTGGCTGTCCAGCCAATGCATCTCAGACCTGACCACCTTGTAATGTCAGCTTCTGGGCTTTCTGCCCACTGACATACAGAGCTTTTGGGGGTGCATTGGTGCTCAAAGGGTTCGTGCCACTGTTACTTCTAAACAGGGAGAGCTGGCAGTGTGTGTCAGATGGTGTGTCAGATTATCCATCGCTCTGTACCTTGTATAATCCTTTACCGCAGGGCAGTGTAAAATGATGCCAGTTGGATTCTTTGAGAGCTTTATTCCTGCTCTGTGCTGGTGTAGGTAACAACATCAGGCACCTGGCCTTTGGCTTTATTATTTACCTTCCCTGTAAGTACTTTGCACACAGATGGTGCTATAAAGTAATCACAGCCAACACCATTGCTAACTCATTATCAATTTATTGTCAGATTTACAGAGATTGCTGCTAAATTCCCACCATGCAACTCCCTCAACGGCTGAAAAATGGCAACCTCCTGGCTTAGGGGCCCAGGGAGAAGTCTGTGATCTGAAATAGGATCGCATGCTCCCTCCTTGTGCCTGGAGTCGCTGAGTCCCCGTACCGCTCTCTTACAGTCCAGCTCCCGCAGTTCCCACTACGGTGCCTGGGGCCGCAGCGGAGCCTGGGGGAGCCGTCGCTCCAGCTGGAACAGCCTTGCCCGGGGACATAGCCTGAAGCACAAACCTCCCTCTGCTGAGCACGAATCCCTCCTGTCTGGAGAAAGGCACAGGGTGGTTGATGGGGAGACGGATGGGACAGGAAGGGTGTTTCATCACCGCCGGACACTCTCCCTGGACAACAAAGACTCTGGTGACCTGCTGGAGTTGGCCTCGGTCACATCCAGCCACAGAGTGACCTGTAAGCTGGGAGCAGCATCTGGGGCCAGCGAGCATCAAGACTGCAATGGCAAAATGCCCAGTATTTCCAAGGAGATCTTCCCCAAGATGAACAATCGCAAGGAACAGGGAGAGGATGATGAAGAGATAGATTATGTGAGTATTCAGTGGAGGGAACCTGGGGTTACACTGCAGCACTGTGGAAAACCTTAAAGCCTTGAGTTTCAGTCTCCCTGCCATGTGGATGGGAGAGCTTGCAATGGTGCTTTAAGTACAGCAGACTGAATGCAGATGGGACCTTCTGGGCCCCGACAGGCTCAAACCACGTTGTCAGGCAGCCTGCAAGGCAGTCATACAGGTGGATGGTGTGAGGAAGGCAGATGTGAGGCACATGCGTGGACATTTGGGGGCTGTTGTTTCAGAGCAGTGTGGCCAGTGATTTCTACTGGCTCGGTAAGGTCAGGCTGTGTGAGCAGCGAGAGCTCTGCTGGGGGAACACTGGCAGATCAGGGGAGGAAGCACAGGCACAAGAGACAAGGCAAGTCAGTTTTGCAGTGCCAGCCTGGGAGACCACAGTGCCCAATCTGTGAGCAGATCCAAGGGTGGAAAAAGCGGAGGGAGGGTCAGTAGAACTTTGAACAGATGCTGTATGAAATTAAATTACTTCCAAGCCCAAGTGCCAACTGAAGGCCTTCCTATCCTGGCCTCTTGTTTAGCTGGGGTAGCGAGGAAACACTGTCTTTATGTCACAGAGACACTCCAACAGCTCTGAGAAGGCATCATGGACAACATCCTGCTCTAGAAAGGTCACCAGCAGTTTTATTTGTAATGATCTGGGGAGAAAAGCAGATGCCAAGAGGTAAACAGGCCCTGGCAAAGCATCTCCTACTGCCTTTTCAGTGGCTTGTTGCTCTTTGAGTTCATTTCCTTCTTTGAGGTCTTAGAGAAAGGCAGGTAGTGCACCTGGTGAACTGCAGGTAATGGTGTTTTGGGGTAAGGTGTGAAAGTAAGAGTGCCTCTCAGGCAAGTGGGAAGTAACCAGTGGCACTTGTTTCTGCTGCCTTCCTCCAGAGCCTGTGCTTTCGCATACGGAAGATGATGGAAGTCTATAAGCCAGACTGGTGTGAGTTACGGGAAGACTGGTCCATATATCTCTTCTCTCCACAAAACAGGTTTGCACAGTTTTTGCAATGAGAGGGTTGAGAAGATGGGGCAGATTCTGTTGGCATGTTGGCCACATCCCCTGAGCTGCATGTAAGGTTGCAACTTTAAGCTTAGAAGCTGGGAATGTGTTTTGTCTCCTCCATCTCTCCTTCTACAGCCAAACAACATTTTTCTTCATTGATTCTGGAGATGAAAGGAAGGGTGAGAATCCTAAATAGCTGTTGTAATTTTCCCTCCTTTTGGAGAATCCCATTTTTCTTTCGTGTAATCATGAATATTTATAGCAAAGCAAGGCAGGGAATGCTAACATTAACCCAAAAAGGAGAAGGAATATATTATTGACAACTCCATAATACTGATATTTCCTCCCCTGGTACCAGAACAGTCTCTCCATTTCACTTTCAGTCCCAGTACCAACTTACCAGCAGTCATATTACATCTTTTAGGGCAAAGTTAGAACTCTTCTTGCCTGAAAAAAAGAAATTTTGGATAAATTCTCCTGGTGAGAAGACCCCTTTAGCAAAATGAAAATGTCCGTGTACCCCAGCCAACAGCATTCTCACCCATGTGTATTGCCCCTTGAAAAGAAGTGGGTTTCATTACAGGTTATGAGGGAGAGCTCTTTTTTCTGTGTGACACCTATGCTGATGGGTACAGTGTCTTTCAGAGTGGACAGAATTGTGGTCCCCATGACTGCAAACCTACCCACCTCTCCTAAGCTTTCAGCATGTGGCCTCTGTCCTGGCATGGCACAAAGTGTGAGTTTGGAAGGAAAATTCAAACTCAGCCTCTTCTCTACAGAGCAAGAGAGAAGAGCACAGAGCCATAGTGGTTAGGAAACCACTCTAGCACGGGGGCAATGGGTGAAGGTTCAGCTCCTTGCTCTGTCCATGCTCTGCTTCAGGCTCCCTGTGTGACCATGGGCCACCCTAGGATATTGCCATGGCAAGGGACATCAGTGTCAATGATAGGAAAGCTGCTATGTCAGAGCTCAGTTTTGGCCAGACCTCTCTGTTCTCATAGCTCCTAACTTTGCTCTTCTCAAGGCTCAAGTGCCTGCTGGAACTGTCTTGCAGGTTTCGCCTCCTCTGCCAAACCGTCATTGCTCACAAACTCTTTGACTATGTTGTGCTGGCCTTCATCTTCCTGAACTGCATCACCATTGCCCTGGAGAGACCGCAGATTGAACACAGAAGCACGGTGAGCACAATTTGCTCCCACCTGCTTTTTTAGCACAGCCTCTGACAGAGGTTTGTGTTCGTGGCGCTGGTATGACCTCTGAAAGAACTTCAGCATCAAACACCAGCTCCCACTCATGTATTCAAAATGCGCAAGTATTAGTAATTTGCATAGCGTGTACTTCCCCTGCAGGGTCCTATAGTGGGGCCACTCACTTTATGATACAGTAATCCTAGTTGCCTACTTCTTGGAAAGTAAAAGTCCCCCAGGCACCTGCAGTTAAGAGATGACTGACAAAGGATAGGAACAAGGAACTAAAAGATAGTAGTAACGCTTCCATTCTGTGAGGATGGCATGTCATCATTCACATACGCTGCTTTTGAGCCAACTTGGAGATGACTCAAGCTGGCAATTGAAATGGGGTTTTCTGCTTGTTAGCTGACCCCCAGACTTTACTGCATTACACACAGTTGAGTGGTGAGTGCTCAGCAGCCCTTCAGGAAGGAGTGCCAGGTCGGTGCAGCAGGTCAGGACTGAGCAGCACTAGCAGAATGGAACAGACAGCACCTTGAAACCAAATGTGCAGGATGCATTGCAAATCCCATCCACTGTGCTCTTGCAGAATTGTGCAGGATCTTGTCCCAGCTATGGCACAGCACTGAGTGTATGAGTATGAGCTAAAGGTTTCCCAGCAGTCACCTTTGCCAAGGGCACCTCTCTTATTTCCTCAACCTTCAGACCCTTCACAGGAAAGCAAAAGATACCAAGTCCATCAGAGGCATGACAGAGTAACAAGAAGTCAAGATATATTTAAGGCCTTTCTCTGCTTTTTCTAGGAGAGAATCTTTCTCACTGTGTCCAACTACATTTTCACAGCAATTTTTGTAGCTGAGATGACACTGAAGGTAAGTTACTGGAGATGAACAGCTCAGAGCCTTTCCCCGGTGTCAGGAACAACATGATTCATGTTTGCTCAGCACCCTTCTAAAATCTCTCCATCTTTTCCGTGTGCCAGTCCTTCCCTCTACCTTGGTAAAGGTAGATACTGAATCCCCTCTTGGGGATCATCATCCTGTGGAGGGGATGTTTACAGTAGGCTTTAAATCCAAAGGAATCTTAGTATCCAGGAGGAGGAATAGCTTGCCTTCAGGTATGATTTAGTAATGATGTCAAATGTCCGTTCCCTTTCCCCTGGAGCAAGAATGGGGGAAATAATAACAATCTTAGTAACAAGTCCTTAGTTGCGACAATTATTCAATAGGTGTCTAAGCACTCCACAACAATAGGGGAATCCTGTTATTTGCCTCTTGTGATTGGGAAAGACCCTTAAAACTGAGTGCCTGAAGTTAAACCCTAAAGTTCATACCTGAATTACAGCTGTGATTTACAGGGTGTTCAGCTCTCCCCAAGGCCAACAACTTCTGTAGCACCTGCTGGTGTTGAGAACTGCTGAGAGTCAAACTGTTCCCTTAAGAGCCAAAGTACAGGTTTTGGTGCCTGATTTTACTTCCCAGATGATCTCTGGACTGGGAGACTTGCCCCAGGTCTGTGGTATGGCAGGGAAAGGTTTTCTGTGTGTTCCCTACAGTGTGCTCTTGCTCAGGGAGGCAGAGGAAAGGTGAGAAGACACCATGGCCCTGTTATTTTTGGAGTTATGTGCCACCACTTTCCCCATGGATGTTCTCCTTCATAGCCATCCAGGAGAAAAGAAAAGATGATGAGATGACACTTCAATGTCACATGGAGTTGATAACTGTTCCCCATCCCCCCCCTCTCTACAGCTGCCCTCTACCAGGCAACATGGACATGAGCCATTTAACCACCTCTCCTCTCCCCTCTCTTGCAGGTGGTCTCTCTAGGCCTGTATTTTGGGGATCAGGCTTATCTCCGCAGCAGCTGGAACATCTTGGATGGCTTTTTGGTCTTCGTGTCTCTTATTGACATTGTGGTCTCAGTGGCCTCTGCTGGTGGCGCCAAAATCCTGGGAGTGCTGCGAGTCCTCCGGCTGTTGCGCACCTTGCGTCCCCTCCGGTCAGAGCCCCACTGAGCCCTGCTTGGTCCCCTCTTCCCACTAGGCCCCCCTGGGAAATGTCCCAGAATCAGATCCTGCTATGCCAGGTGAAGTGTGGTCTTTGAAAAGCCATAAGCCACAGGGAGGTTCCTCTTAGCCATATGGCTCTGGCCCAGGAGGTACCTCATCAGACATCGAACCCATGGGACAAAAGAAGCTTTTTGGTCACAGGAGAGGGATCCCTAATGCTGGGTCACTGCACAGGGAGAGTGGGGGTCTGCTGCTGCTGAAAATGCTTAGCTTAGGCCAAACATCCCTCTGTCACCCCTTCCCTTCCTTCCCTTCCAGAGTCATCAGCCGAGCCCCTGGCCTGAAGCTGGTGGTAGAGACGCTCATTTCTTCCCTCAAGCCCATAGGAAACATTGTCCTCATCTGCTGCGCTTTCTTCATCATCTTTGGCATCCTGGGTGTGCAGGTAGGTTGTTACTGCTCATCAAACAGTCCCTGTGTCCCCACCCCTGCCATAGGCACCTGCACCCCCAGGTGCTGCGACAGACACAGGGAGCCAAGCAGAGCAGGAGGGACAGGCAAGCCAGGAAATTTTCTGCACCTGCCCTCCTCCATGAGCTGTCTTTCACCATAATGTCTCTACAGCCATTGACAAGGACAGCCATGTGCCAGGTTTTGCTGGATGTGTGAGACAGGAGTTGATGCTCACACCTGGAAGGAGTTGGATCAGGGTTTGGGTCAGCATTATAGGGAGAGTCCAGGGCTGGCATAGCACAGGGTGTGCCGGGCACATCCATGTTACACCACAAGGGCAAGCAGCTCGGTGCCTGCTTGCACAAACCCTGCCTCCAGTCAGCTCTCTTTCTCCCCTCACTCTGAGCCCTAAATCCACCCACAACCTTTTTTTATTTTTTTATTTAATCCTCTTTATTTTTGGCTGTTGCATTGCAGAGGAGCAAGGGCGTGGGCGTTACTTCCATCTCAGGGAATGCGCTATACTTAGTCTGCTCTGATGCATCTGTACAAATGCACAATCCAGTACCTTCCATATGGGGAAAGGAGCCCTGGGCAGAAGAGCCACAGCAGTGCAGCGCAGCTTTGTGAAAAAAAGAACTTGAGAAGCAGGGGATGTTTTTTCTGCTTCTTTACCCTCAATTGAGGTCTTCTTTTCCTATCAGCTCTTTCAGTAACTGTGAAGCTGGGAGGGGAGATTACTCTTGGGGACCGAACAGAAGATTATTTTTTTTCATTTTGGGCTAGTGGCTCTAACTGCACCCGGAAAGCTGCCCTAAAGGTTGTCAGATGGTAAGGGCTTACAGTAACTGTTGACCTGGGGCAATGGAGGAGGCTGAAAAGGCAGGTGTGCATTTAAGAAGGTGGCCCTGGCTCCTTAGCAATATTTGAGCCTGTGCTTTATGTTGCATTGGTGGTCCTCCCTACCTGTCATGCTTCACCTGGCTTGCAGCCCACCTACCATCTCAGGAGCTTCTGCACATCCCAGGGAGCATGGGGAACCCTGTAGGGAAAAGGTCTGATGGGGTCGTTCCCCTCCTGCAGCTTTTCAAGGGCAAGTTCTACCACTGCCTGGGAGTTGACATCAGGAACATAACCAACCGGTCCGACTGCATGGCCGCCAACTACAAGTGGGTGCACCACAAATATAACTTTGACAACCTGGGACAGGTGAGTGTACCTGCAGCCCCTGTCTCTGGGAACCTAGCACAGGGTTTGTCTCCCCCTATACATACCCTTCCCTGGGGCATAGGTGCAGTGCCTGGAGAGCTGATTCCGGGGCCAGGAGCAGTAGTTATGTGGCATGGGTATTCATGCAGAAGCTGTGTCACTAGTGGGTTGGTATCAGGATGATGTTTACAGGTTGTGGGGAAAAGTGGTGGCAGCAGAGAGCTTGGTTTTCTTTTTCCTCCTACTGCAAAGCAGATGTTTTTCACAACCTCTCTCTTCTGGTTGGTCTGGCTGCATATGGCTTCCTGTCCCTAACTCCCTCCCCTCCACGGGGGAAGGAGCAGGTTTTGATGTGTGCAGAGACACAGGCAAGAAGAATATTTCAATGTTGTGTGTGTTAGAGCATAAAACCACATTTTTTTTCCCCCAGCATGCCAGATGCACCTGCCTCACATCTGTTTTGCTTTGTATGTTGCAGGCTCTGATGTCCCTCTTTGTTCTGGCGTCAAAGGATGGCTGGGTCAATATTATGTATAATGGACTAGATGCTGTGGCTGTTGACCAGCAGGTATAAATAATTCCTTGTGAAAGGACCTTTTTCACTTTCCTCAGGCTAGTAAGGCAGAAGCATGCTTTAACATCCTGCTTCAGACACATCCCTCAAACCAAGACCCCCTCCCAGGGCTCTTCTGAATCTTTTGCTTACCTATTTGCAAGGGGTCAGGGTCATGACTGGTCCATGCAGGGAGGTGCAGTGGGTGTCTAGTAATTCTCACTCTCTACTCAGTCTGGATCTCACAGCAGGCCTTGATCTATTTGTGATGATGGAGCAACAATGCTGTGTGCCCTTCTGGGCATGCTGACTCCCTCCTGGCCCACGGATGGTTATTTTAATACCCTGTAAAGCATGGGCTGTTGGGCTGCTGCCTGCTACATCCCAATTCCTCTACTGCTAAGGCAGTGACCTTGATAGTGTCCAGTGTAGGTACCTGCCACCATGGGATGCAGTGCCACAGGCTTAAACCTTGGGGATAATGCTCTATTTACCTCTGAACCTCTGCACAAGGTGCACCACTGTTGGTTTTGTAGGCTTTTTGTCAGGAGACTCAGTCAAAGTCAGGGCCTCCTTTCTCTCTGATCCTGAATGACATTCTATTTCAGTCTTGTTGCTGTTTTGGTGGTGTGCGGATGTGTTCTTTACTTGCCCTTGGGCTGAAGGTGCTCCTGGTACCTGGACCACCCATTTTACCACATACTGGTGTTGTACTAGACATGGAGCTGTGCCTGTGCCTGAGTTGTGGGTGACTCTGTGCAGGCAGACCCTTGCCCTTGGCTCCCACCCACTCTATCAATTGCCAGCTGTGGCCGAAATCCAGTCAGGCAATCATGAACTGCCTTGCCTGTAGCCCCAGCTATTCCCAGCTCACTCCCCTGATTTCCATAAGCCCTCCCCACCTCCCCAGCAGCCAGTCACCGTGGCATGTCCCACCCCCATCATTTCCATACCACCACTATCCAACTGATTGACCCCCTCTGTTCTCCTCCCTCCTCCAGCCAGTGACTAACAACAACCCCTGGATGCTCCTCTACTTCATCTCCTTCCTCCTCATCGTCAGCTTCTTTGTACTCAACATGTTTGTGGGGGTGGTGGTGGAGAACTTCCACAAGTGTCGGCAGCACCAGGAGGCTGAGGAGGCGCGCCGGCGGGAGGAGAAGCGCCTGCGCCGCCTGGAGAAGAAGCGAAGGAGTAAGACACAGCCTAAGTGTTTGGTTGGTTCGTAGGCCAAGGTTTTCTAAGAAAAACCTTCTCCTCTTCTTCTTCTTTCCTGATGGACCGATCTCCAAAATGCATCACTTCTGGCTGTGCTCTCAGCCTTCCTTTGCGTGCCACTACCATGTTGCTATGCACCTCACTGGGGCGGTCTGGGGAAGAGGGATGGCTGACGAGCTCTGCTGGGACTCCGGGGAAGCTGCTGGGATTTTAGCTTCCTGCCCCTCAGGAGATAACATGTACCAAAACCACCTACATGCATGTGCTGGCATGCACTGTCAACACAGGGTGTGCATGCATTGGTACACCTCCTGGGCTTGGGATAGTCACACCTGAGCTTCCTGCAACCCAGCTGATGTTTGGGGGAAGACCTGGACATACTAGCTTTTGTATTTAAACCCAAATTTAAAGAAGGAGTTGGTGGGGGGTGGGTGGGGGGAGAGGAAGACCCCTGTGTTTCGTTCCTGGCTCTTTCCATCAATGTTGCAGTGTCACTCCTTGGATTCCCAGACCCTCTGTGGTAAAGCAAGCCCCTTCCTGGTGTTTCTGTCCTCTTCTGTATTACCTTTAGACAAACATTGTGCAAGCATACTTGCCCCAAGAAATCATCCCTACTACCCCAGACTGATGTTTTCTTCCATTCACAGCCTGTGGGCATGCTTTCTCTTCTTTTGCTCCAGTTTTCTCCCTCTCTCCTGTGACACCCTGGGGCCTCTCCTGGAACCATCTGCTCCCTTTTATCATTTGTGATCTTAATTTGTCGAGACATGAAATGCTGATTTAGCACCATTCCCACAAACATAGACTATCAGATTTTCTTTCTAGCATTCCTTTTCTTGTCTTTTTTTTCTACTTATTTTTTTACCAACTTCTGCTTTTCTTTTTTGCATGTTTTCCCCTCCTTCCCCTGTCCCCTGTCTTTTACCTATCCTTTTCTGTTCTTTCTCTCTCCCAACTTCATTCCCTTTTCTTTCAACACCTATCACCACTCCTATGCCTGCTCCCCTCTCAGTGTTTCTTACCCATTTCTCTCTTTATTCCAATTTCTTCCTAACTCTGCCCGTCTCCCTCTTTCCACTGAAGAGGCGCAGCGTTTGCCGTACTATGCTACCTACTGCCCCATACGCCTCCTTATTCATTCGGTCTGCACCAGCCACTATCTGGACATCTTCATCACTTTCATCATCTGCCTCAACGTGGTCACTATGTCCTTGGAGCACTACAACCAGCCTGTGGTGAGTGAGATCATGGGGATAAGCCCTGCCTGTAGTCGTTATGTTATTTTGCTACAGCTCACTGATGACCACTGCCCGCCAGCATAGGTAGGATACTTGAGTGTCTCTAAAAAAATACCATTAAAGTGTTGCAAGCGTTATTGTAGTGGGCAAAAGTATGTGAAGAGTTTTGTATGTATCCAGACAGGTAGCGCCTACTCAGACACTTGTTATCCATTAGGATCAATAGAGAGAAGGCATCTAAGCAAGAGCTGGGCCTATGGAAAGCATGGTGCAATTAAGTCTTTGTGCTTTGTATTATTAAGTAGATATGTGGGTCACCCAGATCTAGCTGCCTGGTCTTTTTTGTGTGTTCCCCTGGGTCCTAAGAGGAGTGGTGGAAGCACCAGTGTCCTGGGAGCTTCAGGCTTTGCATCAGGTTTCCAAACGTTAGTCCAGTTCCCCTGCCGTGTGGCCTGCGCTGTGAGGACTAGATTGGCTGGCTGCATGTCGTGGGATGAGATGTCTTTTCTGAGCCACCTTTTTTCTGTAAGAGAGGCTGCAGGGCCAAAGTGCTGAGCAGAGCCTCTCTCAGCTGCAAGGGGTGATTCCCAGTAAAGGGCCTTGAAGGCCAAGTAAGTTTTATCCTTTGGCTGGGGAAGACCATGTACCTCTAGTGTTCCTGGCAAAGCTCTCGATGCATTTGATGGAAAAAAAATGGTTGCACATATCAAAGGAGCTTTCTGCCTCCATATGTAGGCAGAGCATTCATCATGACATCTTCCTGGTGGCATTTCAGTTTTCTCTTCAGGAGACCCTTGGTTTAGGTGACAGCTCTGGTGTCTGAGCAGGCGCTGTTCGAGATAGCTCAAGCTTTGATACAGAACTGAATCTGTCCATCCTTATTCAAATCCACTGCCAGGCTCCTCTGTTTCTTGCCCAGCTACCCAGCTTTTATCTTACCCTTGATGGTGCCCAGTTTTACTATGCAGGAACTCTCAATCGTTATCTGTTGTCATCCTCACATCAGGCCTTTGTTCCTGAACAAGTCACTCCTCTTCCTTACTCCTCAGCTCCTTCCACTGGAATGCAGGTCCAGCCATGTCAGCCTGCTGTCAGGTTCTGCTAAAGAATCTTCCCAAAGCACCTCAAACCCTTCCAGTATGAAGTACCACCACATGCTGCCCACTGCCCACTGGTCCTTGGTGGCAGAGAAGGAGCAGCACATAAAAGAACCGGAAGCCCAACAGCTAAGAGATATGACATATACCTGCCCCAGCAGGCAGGCACAGAGGGGTTTCTCCCCATCAGAGATGACTTGTATCCTCACCTGGAATAACTTTCATGCCTCATACTGGTTGATAGCTATGCCAGTGCTGTTAACATGGTGTCATCCAGGTGGCATGGGCTACTGGCAGAAGAAGAGGCTGATGGTACCTGGTGGACTCTTCTTGCAATAGCCTCCTCCTCCCTAACATGCTGAGCAGTACAGAGGAAAGGAGCAATAACCAGTCCTGAGAACAACATGCGGCAGAGGGGCCAGCTGGTGGTTGCCCTTAGTAGGCAGCCTCCACATTCAAGTAGATAGGAGGCATGGGGTAGCTTCCTCACCAACAAGGGAATTCCTGGCACTCAGAAGAGTCCCCCCACAGGTTTGTGCACGCGATGTTGCTTTTGCCTCAATTCTTTACCCTCTCTTTCCGCTGGCAGTCCCTGGAGACCGCCCTCAAGTACTGCAACTACCTGTTCACCACTGTCTTTGTGTTGGAGGCAGTCCTCAAGCTGGTGGCGTTTGGTCTGCGGCGATTCTTCAAAGACAGGTGAGCAGAGGGTTATGTCAACCGTGGCTGCGAGACAGCTGGGTTTGGGGTGGAGGTTTTGAGGATGGATCCCTGTCTGGAGTGTGAGAGGGTAGCAGAGTGCTCTGACTGCCTTCCAGTTCTGCACAGCAAGGACTTACCCTTAGCCCACCTGAGCTGCAATGCCTAGGTAATAATAAGAGTTGTCCAGAAATTGCCTCTTGGTTGGCATCTGCTGGTTAGGCTAGAAAGCAAAGGAGGTGGGGTTAAGGAAAGCCATATTTTTTCCTGCCCTTGAGGCAAACTAGGAGCACACTGAAGCAGAACAGTACATAACAAAGCTGATTCAAGGTAGTAAGGTCGTAAAAAGCTGAGCCCATTAGTCAAAGCATAGCACCACAGTAACACAGTTTCGTGCTTTCAGATCAGGCTGGCTTGCCTCTGGCTGCTCAGGGTGTGTGCAAAGTGAATCTCTGTTTGTCTACAAAAGCCCATATAGGCTGACTCGGAGCAGGGCCTTGAACTCATACATAAAGAAATATTTAGGTTGAAGTGGAGACAATTCACTTTCTTTTTCAGGGAAATGGAAAAACTCCATCTTCCTTTGTTCTCTTCAATTTTTCTTCTTAAGGTGGAACCAGCTAGATCTGGCAATTGTGCTGCTGTCTGTCATGGGCATCACGCTGGAAGAGATTGAAATCAATGCTGCTCTCCCAATTAACCCCACTATCATCCGGATCATGAGGGTGCTGCGTATCGCCCGGGGTGAGAGAGACACTAGCCAAAGGCAGGGGTGTAGGTGACCATGGAGTGGGACTTGGTGCCATAACTCATTGAGCAGTAGCCGCGGAGTCATGGGCTCACCCTGCGCCTAGCCCTGGGAGAGAGGCGAGGATGTGGCAAAGGACAGCTTGGAGGCTAAGGCTTTCTGGCTTCCTTTAGCGAGGTATTTAGATGTGGTGGTTTGAACGGGAGGTGAAGGACCAGGAGGGTAAGTAGATCACACAAGAGCTGAACTTTCGCTGTTTTTCTTTTATGGGGCAAGTATGGCAGCGGTGTTTGGAGAGGGGACCACCAAGCAGGTTGAAGTTTACATGGGGAGGGGACTGAATCTTCCTGGTGGTGGCCAAAGTGTGCTGAGCTGCCAGGTGGCTGGAGGAAGAAAAAGTGGTGGAATGAAAAGTCAGAGCAGAGGGAGAATTGTGATACACGTTGCTGGGGGAAAGAGGCCTCTTGACCAGACTGGGTGAAGCAAAAGAAGTTCAATAGGCACGGGTGGCAGGAACAGAGTATTTACTAAAGAGATGGACTGGAGGAGAAGGAACCACTGGCATTGTACAGTCAAAAGAAGTGGGAAAAGGGAGAAGGGAGCTGAGGGGGACAATCCAGGTTTTCTAGGGCAAAAGGAGACAGGACATCTGTCCTGTGCTACTGCCATTAGTAAGTCACACAGAGGATGGACCTACTGATCTCAGTCTGAGTGACTTCTCTTGTGCTTGTTGTGGCAGTCCTGAAGCTACTGAAGATGGCCACAGGAATGCGAGCACTGCTGGATACAGTTGTTCAAGCCCTGCCACAGGTAAAACAGACCAGCTGCCCCAAAGACTCTCCTTTTCTGCTCCCTTTTTCCACAGGGTTAATTCATGTTGAGTCTCAGAGGTGATGTCTACTGTGTTGTGCAGGCAACTGCCTGAAGGTGATGTCCATGTTTTCGTGTCATTCACGGGGGTACAACTCTTTTCAGATAGGTGTTGTCCAGGTTATCATGTCAATCACGGGGATGCAGCTTACCTCACATCTGTTTTCCAGCAGGTGAATGAAATAAGGCTTGATTCCCTGGATAAGGGCAGATTTCTTCCCACCATGTCTAGCTAGTGTCTAACTGCTTGCAGCTAGCCCCCGGCTCCTCTCTGCCCTCTCCGTAAGAAGGGAAGACTGACTGGCAGCCATTTCAGGAGGAAAGGAGGTCTTTGCATTTCTGCCCTCTCACCTTTCCCTGTGCCCCATTTCCCCCCCTGCCTCTTTCTTTCACGCTGCTGTCACTACTTTTCTTAGCCAGTGCCTCCCCTTTCCTACTTTCTTTTCTTCCTTTCTCCTCCTGGATCTCTTTGTGTTTCTGAGCCTCTCATGTATGAGGAGCAGTGACACGCTCTGTTGTGACTCACGCAGCCGGCAGTTAAGTGTCTACTGCAAGACAGCTAGACAGAAGGATTTCATGAGCTGTGAGCGGCAGCTGTTCCCAAATGAGATGCTGACATGGTGCTTTACACAGGCTTCAAGCCCACTGAGAGGATCCTCTGTGATGGATGAGCAGCCAAGGAGACTGGTCCCCTTCCTTTTGGATCCGTGAGAGAGATTTGTTAAGCAGGGAGTAATGGCACCAAGGGCTCTACTGATCATACATCAGACCATTCCCCTGGCAGGCCCTGAGCAGGCAGCTGTAATGCACGGTATCAAAATGCACAGGCATTTTTCAGTTGATTTATCAGCTAATGTGCCAGGCTTGGTGAGCGATGCAGGGCTGAGAATCAATCTGAAAACAGCACGAGTAGTTACCCAAGGAGCTTACTTTAATGTTGGTGACAGTAAATGTCAATCTGAATTAGAGGAATCTTATGACACAAAAGCAAGGAGGAAACACTGTGACCATTTATGGATCCTGAGCACTGTCTGATCTCCCATGCTTTTTATTAAACAACAATAATTTGTGATTTTGTAATAATAATTGTATAATTCATATGTAGAATAGATAATTATATAATCATTCAGGGTAGTTGGGGGCTGGGTAGTTGGGAGATATACTGGACAATGAAAGAAACAGGAGAATAAGGGTGTTCTTATAGCAGACAGCTTTGCGCCAGTAATGTTTACTAGTTCTGGTTCTGCTGCCCCAGACTGGCTCAGTGCAGCTTCTTTGCACCTTGCTCTTTTCCATTCCAGGAGCCACCACAGCTGATTTTTCTCACGTGAGGATATGGAATGGAGCAGTCTCCAGATCCAGTGTCTGCATGTCTGTGGCATGTTTCTTCTGCAACCCAGATAAATGCACACAGCTATTAAGAGCTGACTGAAGTAGTATCCAGAAGCCCTTGGTCAGAGGACTCTGCAATATATTTGCACCTAAATGTTGAGACCAACTTCTGTCCCCAAAATATAGAGAATAAATGAGTGAGGATGAAACATTCATATCCCTGTCATGTAGATGGAGAAACTGAGTCATCAGGCAGTGAGGTGTTTTGCTCAGGATGGCAGAAAGCACAACTGGGACCTCAGCTCAAGCCTCTGAGCCCTGCTCTAGTCCTAGCCACAAACCACAAGTATATTCTTCCATATTTTATAAGTTCTGGGGTTTCTGTCTCACATTCATCTACAGCTTCTTTACTAACCAAGATGTTAGGTCAGATCTTCTGGATCGTCATTAATATCTGCCACAAAACCCTTGCAAGCAGATGTGTAAAGGTCTGGCCTCCAGGTATTCCCTGGAAGGTAATAACAAGCAGTGCTTAATTCTTCCAGCATCAAAGCCTGTGATCAATCCACTTCCTGTTGACTGGCTTTTGCTTCCTTCTGTAACAGGTTGACTTTAATACAGTTATATAATAGATGGATCAAAAGTCACTGCATTGTTAAAGTTGTGTTAAAATCTGCACTTAAAGAAGGACTAAAATCCCCCAGTTTTACTGCTAAAAGATTGAATTTAGTCTCCATATTTTATACGCTGGGTCTTCAGGGGACAATTGAATTATCTGTAATATTATTCTCCAAGATTTATTGGCTTTGCCAAAAGAAGCAGTTTAAAATAAGCTGTCCTTCCCCTTGCGCTTTTTCCTCCTCTCGACCTTTCTCTTTATGTTCCTAGACCACAGACTCACATCAGGGATTTTGGCTTGCTAATGGCATGTAAGGTATCGTCAGTTGTCCTGTTTCAGTTCCCTTCCTGCCTTTGTTATACTGCAACAATTCTTAATACTGAATAGAGTCTTAATTTTAAAAAGCCCTTTGGAAATTCAGCCCTTAGCTAAGTTTTATTAACTCTTTTTTTTTTTCTTTTTTTCTTTTTTTTTTTTTTTAATGTCCTGTAGGCACAGACCCAGAGGTGTGTGTTCACAGCATTTACTATGGTGTCATCAGAAACAATTCCTTCCACTGGGCATGTAGGGAGCCAGGATATGGCAGCCCAGGGGAGTGGGTGGGCTGAATCATTTATATCTCTCCTGAAACTGAATGGCACAGTGGCTGCAGTGACTAAATTAGACTCCTGAAGTGGATGATCCTAACAAAGGCCCAGTGACCGCATGCATTCAGACCAGACACTGTTCAGTTTTTCAGAAACACCCATATACCAGTTAGGGCCTTAATTTTTCCCTGCACTTCTGTCATTCCACCAACAGTGTGCTAACCGTTACTGGTACATTCTGTTCTGGTTCAGCCTACCTCTTCCAAAACCCCCTCCTGCTCCTCACATATAACCTGGCTGCCCCACATGCTGGGAGGCAGGAGATTCGGAGGCAAGCAGTGGTTTGGGAGAGTGAGGACTTGGCGGCAGTGCTTTTTAGCACTTTTTAGGTGATAGAAAAAAATAAGACACTTTGCTGGTGGCACTGCTGCCTTTGTGCACCACAGAGCAGCAATCCCTGCGTTGGGGGTTTCCAAACAGCAGCTGCTGGAGGTCCAGAAATCAGGCTTTGACCTATCATTCACGAGATGCAAAGAAAGCTCTGCTTCCTCTCTTGACTCCTTCATAGTCTCCTCTTCCCTCTTCTCCTCGTCTCCATGCATTTCAGAAGTGCCTCTTTACCCTTCTTCCTTCCCACCTGCCTACTCCTTCCATAAGCCCTGTTGTAACCTGTACGTGTATCTGGTGCCTTGCCCCACCGTGCTTTGCCTGGTTCATGGCAGGAGCTGGTGTTCCTGTGTCCCTGCCTCTTTGGGGCACTGCTATTGCACTCTTCACTTGAGCATAAAACTTCAAGGGACTCGAGCGGTTTGGTGGGGCATATAGCACTGTAGGACGTATGCTGTAATTTGTAGCTTGTCCTTCACCCTGCTCCAATGTGCTTGTCTTCAGTGCGGCTGGAAACTGTACACTTTTGTCAGTCCTGACCACAGCTTGTGCTGGAGTGGAGGTAGCTGGGAAAAGAGCATCCTTCAAAGCCAGTTGCAACTGGTGCCATCACTGGTGATTTCCCCAGTGCTGAACAATTGTTTGGTTGCATTTGTACACTGGGAATTTGCTGCTGTTCTCTTCAGGCTTTGAAAGATAGAAACACTTCCCTGTACAGATGAAAGGGACTTTGGGGTAGGCTGACCATGCCGTTTGCTTTCAGGTGGGAAACCTTGGACTCCTTTTCATGCTCCTCTTCTTCATCTATGCTGCTCTAGGAGTGGAGCTCTTTGGAAAATTGGGTAAGTCTCAAGCAGACCATGCTCCAGTGTGAGTTACAGACCTGCTGGGAAACTGAGATTTCTCAAAATCAGTACTCATTCAATAAAGGGACTGAATTACTTGATGACCTGTGTTCTCCCTTATGTGTAATTGATAGAAGAGGAATTTCTCTCTAAATTGTTATTGTCCTAACAGCCTAACGAAATAAAAGCAGCATCTGGTTTCTCCTTCATTCTTAAACTTTTGCTTTTTCTGTACTGCCTACCTTGATACTGCCTCCAAGATTACAAGAAACTCAGGGAGAGTTTATTTACATATCTTGTCATGGAATATTGATCAAGAAGAAAGGCAGCACAATGACACATTGGGAGGATACTCCCGAGCAACTGAGTTATGCTGCCTGATATCCCAGGGCTGGGCCATCGGGGATTTCTGTGTATTGCTGGACAACAGCCAACTGTTGGGCAGGGTGCTGATGCCATTACCTGAGGTCTCCAAGCTGTGAGAAGCCTGAAGTCCCCTTCCCTGGTTCCTGCTGTTGATCTCTCAGGGCTGGCAGTGTGTCCTCCGCTGATAACCACGATCCCCTTCCTTTCAGTATGCAATGATGAGAACCCTTGCGAGGGCATGAGCCGCCACGCCACCTTTGAGAACTTCGGGATGGCCTTTCTCACACTCTTCCAGGTGTCCACAGGAGACAACTGGAACGGGATCATGAAGGTAACTGGGCCTCAGGGATGTGGATGTCCTTATTGTGGGGAAGGAGAAATCCTGACGGTGTGCTCTGTTCAGCAGTGCTTGGTCTAGAAAAGGGAAGGAGCGCAGGAGCTGGGTTGCTAGATAAGGTCCCTGCTTGGGCCAGAATCTCCCTCCCCACCACGGTAACTCAGACCTGGGGCTCGTCTAGTCCTACAGACATCTGACTGAGAGAACTGCAGATTGTCCTTAAGAGGAACAAGAAGACTGTCCAGGCTAAGAGGGAATATCCACTGTTGTAAGGTCTATTATGAAAGCTGAGTGTGTGGTGGGCATGGCACCCATCTGCAGAGCTACCAGGGCCAAATATAATAAATACTTTCTTCCTTCAATGGACATGGAGAGAGGAAAGTTCTTTAAACACATATGGTGCTTTTGAGTCTGGATGGGAGAAGACAGTACCAGACTGCTAATTTTTGTTCTTGCTCATGTGTATGGGGGTATCAGTGGCAGCAACATGTGGTGGTCTGAAAGTAGTTTGTTTTGTACACCTTTGGACGTATTTGCTCTGAAGCAGAGAGCACGTGATCAGATAGTGTCCTAGGTTCTTTGAGGACCTCATGATCCCAGAGGGTGTGGGGTGATAGAAATGTTTGCCTTGTTATTTCATTGGCATCAGTGTTTTTTGACAGAAGGAGCAGCCAAGCTTGTATTCTTACTTTAGTCCTTCCTTCCTTGCATCGTTCCCTCTCAAACCCAACTTCCCCTCAAGGATACCTTGCGTGACTGCAGCCACGATGACAGAAGCTGCCTCAGCAACTTGCAGTTCATCTCCCCACTGTACTTTGTCAGCTTTGTGCTCACAGCCCAGTTTGTCCTCATCAATGTGGTGGTAGCTGTGCTCATGAAACATCTTGACGACAGCAACAAGGAGGCCCAGGAGGATGCAGAGATGGATGCTGAGATTGAGCTGGAAATTGCACATGGGCTGTGCTCCCGCAAGTCAGGCTCCTCAAATTCAGGACAGGGAAAAGGAGCAGGAAGTGGAGGAGGCGGTGGGAGAACAGATCCTGAAGGACGTCTATGCATGAGATGTTACTCTCCAGCACAGGTGAGTATGCCTATGAGCTTACCAGCCAGACTGCAGGAAGTAGCTGTGGGGAGAAGCTGGGCAGCCTAGATGACTGAGGGCTTAGCAGTAGCAGACACTTCCACCTGATGATGAGAGGTTTGCTTTCAGCAGTAGACTTACGAGTTGGTAGCATTGTGTAGGGACAAGGCTGTAACAGCAGTGGGTTCTGTTCGTTGTCATTGTGTAGGAACCTGAGGGCCAGCAGAGGAGGGGTGGAGCAGATCAGTTGAAGGTGTGCTAGGAACAAATTTGAGAGAGGAGCTCAGGAGAAGAGAGTGAGAGAATGGCAGATCAGTAGCGAGGCACTCCAGCAGAGCTGGAAGACAGGCATGAGCAGTGCCGTGGTGCACTGACAGTGAGTGAAGACAGTCGTGTCATTCCCCTCCCCCCCCCCCCCCCCTTTTTTTTTTTTGCACTGAACTCCGGCACCTTTACACACCCTAAGGAGCAAATACTCCCCCAGTGACCCTGTGCAGGTACCTGCAGAACAAGGTGCTGCTCCAGCTGAGTCAGGGTGGAGAACCCAGCCCCAAATTCACATGAAAATCTGAAGCAAAACACTCGGCATTCTTAAAATGACCTCTCCCATCCTCCCCCCTTTCTTGTCCCCTAGGAGAACTTATGGCTGGACAGTGTCTCTTTAATTATTAAGGACTCCTTCGACGGGGAGTTAATGATCATCGATAACCTATCGGGCTCCGTCTTCCATCATTACTCCTCGCCGGCCATGTGCGAGAAGTGTAACCATGACAAGCAAGAGGTAACCTGCGTACGAGGATGCGTGAGGGGACTCTCCCCCCCAAGACCTGCACACCCATGCCCACATGCCCGCAGGTCATCTGATGTGTGCTCCTGGCTGTGGATTGTGTAGACAGACAGCTTGTTGACCTGTGTTTGTCATCTGTCATGAATCGCTGATACTGTCTCTAGTACAGGCCTGCCCTCCTTAGCCACGGGGGAACTCTTGAGGTGGTGGAAAGATGAGATATGCCAGGACGCAGGTCAGGAGGGACTGAATGAACTATAAAGAAATGACTATGAAGGCATCCTGGCAGCTCTTGTTGTGTTCAATTCTGCAAGAAAAGCAGAGGTTCAAGCTCATGTTGTATGGACAACTCAAAGAATCTCACCCCAATGACAGCACTTGGGGGCAATTCAGTGAGAGATTTAATCATGTGTTTTGTCTTCATTTTAAGCTTGTGCTTGCTTATTCCCTAGTGAGGTCAATGAATTAAGCACATGCTTAAATGCTTTGTTGAATAGTCACCGCCTGTGAGCAAGGATTGGTTTGTGGTGAAAACCAGTTAATTAGTTTGAGCAAAAATTACATAAAAATGGGCCCACTGAGAAAGTTTGAGAGTCTCTTTTCTGATGTAGAGCCTGTTGGCTACAAAGGATTTGTTGTTAAGAGCAGGACATCAGATGGCTTAGAGTTGTGCTTCTAAAGTTAGTAGACGCTTTGGAAAACTTCCCTAAGCAATTAGTCTTTTCAGGTTGTGAAACTTCAGGAGCAAAGTAGTCTGGGAGAAGTTAGGTGAGTAGCAGATTTAATTTTGTTCCTGAAATAATTTGATTGTATTTAAGTGCTGTGATTGTGGTCAGACTTGTAACAGTAGTGTGACTCATCTGACAGTAAATCAGTACATCAGTGGCATTCTCCACCATCTCCTTCCCCATAACTAACCTGATGTGTTGCTATTGCTTATAAAGAAACCAGGCAGCCTGGGAAGAGAGCTCTCACTGGCAAATTACTCTATCCATGTTTGAAGAAAACAGTATTTTGTTTGGCTTCAGATGCCTAATTCTGATGCTCCGATTTTTTTTTAGCCTTTCAGCCATCTGCTTGTCTCGTAGCTTCCCTTTGCAAGTATCAAATTTTGAATGTTGCTGTAGTTCATCAGTACTGCAACACTTCACACATGGATGCTGCTTTAATGCAGCCAAATAACTAGTTTTCAATTAACTGCTATTTCCATTGTTTTACTTAAGTCCTTATATTCAAGAATCGGTGCTCAGCCTTCTCAGAAAATCAGGTCTTCTAAGGCATTCCAGAATTACTACCCCAAAATTAAGTCATTTGCATCTAGTTTGCTGCATTTGAAAACCTTCCAGAACTTCAGTACCCTGCCTAGGGATGAAGACAACAACAGATTTTTCTTACCTTCCCATCAAGGAAACTAGACAGTAAAATCTTTTAAATGCAACCCACAGCCACAGCAAAGAGTTTAACAGAATAATCAGAACCAAAGAATTATTCTTAGGTCATCTTTTCTAATGGCTGTTATAGAGACATAAATTATTTTTCAAAATTGGTATTTCAATACATCTGAAATGTGGAACTTAAAAGAAACTACATCTGCAAGGATAATTTTAGAAGTAAAATGTAGATATTTTATTTCTGATCATATGAATCAAAACTACAGCTCAGGATTTTAAGTCATGGTTGATCATGACCTTCTCTTCATATTTCATAGTATAAAAAACATTGAGGAAATTCCAACAAGAAAACACTACATGGAGTCAGAAAGTTTTCAACAAAACAGTTTTTATCCAGTCCAATACATGTGTTTTCGAAAACAGTATGCTTGCTGCCCATCAAATCACCCTTGTCCCTGCCCTGTAGACAAAAATCACATATTAGCCAAAAATGTTCACTGCCGTTTCGTTTCCAGTTTAATCTGTCAAGATGCTGAGCACAGTGGATGGACACAACACTTAAACATATGCTCAGAGGTATTAATGTGTGCTAAGCTTTTTGTTGCGTTGAGTAGAAATGCTCAATATCTTTCCCAGTTATGCTGCTGGCGTCTTATTTTCAAACCAATTATTTGTACAATTAAGGATTTTTGTAATCATGGGTCTCTGTTTTTAAAGATATAACTGCAACTAGTTATTTTCTGAGGCATATGTGTGCACAGTTCATAGTCTCAGGTTGATGTCCCTGGCAGTTTTCATGGATTGTGCACCTAGTGAACAGCCCCTTCTCCCCCGCTGCAATTTAAAAAAATTTTTGTTCCTCATCTTTAGTCAGAAGATTTTAAAATATTCTGCAGTAAGGGAAACTACAAGAACAAACCATCTTTTTTTTTTTCATACCGCTAACCTCTTCTCTTGTCATTGCTGTCCTTTCACTCTTGGGCTGGTTGACAGTTAGACGTCTGTGTATTGGTGGCTGATAGTGTGTTTAGCCAGAGGCCAGAGTTTGCCAGTGAGCAGCAGTGAACCGTGTTTCCACCCATGTCATTTAACTGTTCATTACTTTGCTGATTATGGTTTTTGTATAGATCCCAGGGTGGCTAGAATTTGTGAGCCAGCAGTTCAGTGAAGAACGGACTATTCTGACTTTTGTTAACCCCCTTTTTTATGGATGGAGAAGGTAGCTGCAGATGTTATCACATTTCACGCTTGTGTCTGTACAATTACAGCTGTAAGGCTGTTCTGGTGTAACAAGCACTTAGGCGAGTAATGGATGAGTACGCACGTTAAGTGGGACTGAATGAAGACTGTGTTTCTCTACGCAAGTAGTTGCTGACTGGTGACTGTGTAGCGTGCTTGACATAACTTCATTGTGTGCTCTCTGGTGCATCTGCGCTCTGAGTTGTTGGCTTGGACTCTCTTCATGGTTGAACAGCACGATGTTCCTATGTCAAATAATATCCCAAATAAGGATGGCATTTGTGCCCTTTACTTAAATCCAGCTCTGGTTTTCCACCCTGTTTGTTCCAAGTGCGTTATCCCTCAGATGGAGACCTCTTCCAGTCTCTGGCATTGGCACAAACCACGAAACTCCCAGCTCGAAGGAGTCATCTCTCCAAATGTTCCACCTGCTCTTATAGCACAAAAGCAGTACCCACCTCTTGCAAACATAAACACAAGGGAGGACAAGATAAATGGTCAGGAAGCAAGCTGTCCTGACTGAGACAACCCAGAATATAGCTCTCAAGAGTGTCAGGTGTTGGTGGTGGGAACTGGTGGGCCTCTAGAGACAGTGACAGAAAGCCAAGCACAGGAGGGACAGAGCAGCTGCTAAGGTTACTAGAAAAAGGAGATGCTTTTCAAGCATTGTGGGAAAGAGATATCAGGCAGAGGGAAATTGAAAGCTTAGGGGAAAGAGGATGGGAGAAGGGCATGTGTAGTGTAAAACAGGCCAAAAGATGCAGCAAGGTCAGGCGTGGGACTCGAGTGGAGCTGGGGCTCAAGGATGAGAAAGATGCAGTGGTCAGACTTGGTTTCAGAAACCACAGGTATGAGTGTGGGGGACAGGTGAGTTTAGGGAGGGAGAGCAGGATGGGAGGTGGTGTTAGCTGAGATCTTGGGTAGGTTAGAGGGGAGGGGAGAGGGAAGACACAGGGAAACTGGAGGGGAAATAGGGTTTCAGTGGTGAAGGTAAGAGAATATGAAAAGCATGATACTGGCATGGACTGCAAGAGGCATGACTATCCCTGGAATGAAAGCATCTTCATGTTTAAGCAGGGCTGTCCATGGCACCTTCCGAGAGAGGGGTCCACTCCTTGTCCCTCAGCAGAGCAGGCCCTTGTCAGAGGCCTGAGGGAGCCCTCTCCCTGCCTGGCTTTACTTGCAGGGCCTTGTGCCAGCCGTACCGCTGGGGCAGATTCAGGATTCCTTCCTCCAGCTCTAGCACTAGAGGAGCATGGACGGGTGGTGGGCTGCTTGCAGATCATATGCTCAGCCTTGCTTAAAAAGTGGATTCTCCTGCTCAGCCCAGGTCTGGGTTAGGCAGTATCTGATGTATCCAAGGAATATAACCTGAAATTGATCTTGGGTCTACAGGCTCTCATTTGTCCACCACAAACAGTGTGACTGCTTGAAATGTGGATGTCAGACATGACCCGTGACAGCTCCTTTCCCTTCCTGCAGGTCCAGCTGGCTGAAATGGAAGCATTATCCCTCAACTCAGACAAGTCCTCTTCCATCCTTCTAGGAGATGAGTCAGACAATCGCAGCACTTCTCAGCTGAGTCCTAAGGAGATCAAGGTTAGCCTCAGGCAGTTATGGGCATGTTATGCCATGTGCTGTGTTTCTGCCCCTGCTTATTTGAAGTGCTCTGTATTCATCCAAGTGTCCCTGCTGAGGAATATAAATTTTGGTCACTCTTCAAGAGCTTCTCCATAGAGACATATCATGGGGAAGGATTTGAGGAGAGAAAGGGGATGTATATTTTTAGAAGTTCTCTTTACTGCTGTCAGTAACTTCCTCTGAATGAGCCTAAATTTAGGGTATTTGGGCTGGAAACCTAAGCATCCCTTAGCTAGTTTGAAGGTGTCTTCAGAATCAGCCCTCCTTGAGCCTTTGACAAGTCTGCTGTGTCATCTGCCATTAAACTTCACTTATTTTTTCCAGCAGGATAGCCAGGACAGCCCTGACTCCAATGGGGTAGGCAATGTGGGGGAATGCCTGCTCCCAGTATCCAGTGCAGATGGCTCTACGAACCCAGACAGTTACCTGTGTGAAAAGGAGAACACTTCTTTCAACTCTGTCCAGTCTTGGCTAAAGCATGAAAGTACCAAAGGTGAGCACAGCTCTCCTCATTCTCTGGGTCTGCTGAAAGCATGGGTTGGTTCAGCTAACCTGCCTTTCTCCTGCTGCCTCCCTGCCAGGAATGCAGTTAGTGTGATGTGGAGTTACACTAACCAAGAGTTAGCTTTCAGTTTGCCAGGCTTCAGGAATGGAGTGAGGAGAATTTCCTTCTTTTGCTGCTAGACCTTATATCCTCCTCAGTCTTGACTATCTGAAGGATCATGAAGAAGCCGATTCCCATTCACAGCAGTGTACCCATGCAGGGTCAGAGAAGAGAGGGGACAGAGTCCCCTGATGAACCAGCCGGATGAACTGTGCTCGCTCATCACGGTAAAATCTGGCTGCCCCCCTGAGACCAGGCTCCTCAGGGTCAGGGAACATGTAATACGTGTCTGCCCTTGGTGCAAGTGCTCCAGGTTCTACTCTTGAGCACACTCTGATGTCCTGTGGTCCCCAGGTTTCCCAAACTGCCGGTTTATTTATCTCCCTTTGTCCCTTGCCTTGCAGGATCTGGGATGAAAGTCCTCTGGCAGTGATGCACACAGAACATTTCTCTGCGAACGCAGAGGGAGAGGCAAACTGGGCTGTTGCTTTATAGCTCTGAGCTATGTTATACCTTCTGGATCTGGTGCAGGTTTTGGTCCTTGTGTAGAAAGTGTGAACACTAGACTGAGACTTCTTGGCCAGGAGTGTGTGTTACTAAATGTCCTCTGTACACTAGACTTCCAGGACACTTGGTATACAGCAGCAAAAGTACTAAATCAAATCAAAGGACTCTTCAACTTCTTGTTTTTTTTCTGTTTCTGTTCTCCTTCCCATTTCTTTTGATGTTTTGTCAGTTCCTCCCAGCCCCTTCTCTCCAGGTGCGTCTTGCCCTCTGTTGCCTGTACCAGCAGAATTTTTCCACCCAGCCATCTCTGCCACCCAGACAGGGCCTGAGAAAGTATCATGTCCGCAGAACCTTCCTAAGATCTCTCTGCAAGGCTCATGGGCATCACTGAGATCTCCGAGTGTGAACTGCTCACTTCTTCATCAGGTGAGGGCCTCCGCTTCCCTCTGTTGAGAAAGCTTGATCTTCACATCACGCCCAAATAGAGGGGGCTGAATGGAGTGGATGGCAGAGGAAGAAGAGAGGTAGCTGTGGCCATGGGCTGGGCAACCTGGCTCTGACCTGCTGGAGGAGCACAGTGGACTGCAGAGTGCAGGAGAGCCAGGGAGGAAAGAGGGTTGTATAGCAAAGGGGTGGTTGTATAGCTCTCACCCCCTGAAATCATCTATTCTTCTGCTTTAGATTAAAAAATAACTTGATAGCTGCAGCTAGCCCCACATAAAGATGAAATCACATCACCTTTTAGCTCACTCCAGGGTCCCCTGCAACAAGTGTGCTGCAGACACCTGCATGCACAGCAGCCGCAGTGTGAGCCAGGAAGATGACAGCCGCCTCAGCTCCTCTTGGCGCCGTGACTCCAGATCACGCACCTTCTTGGTTGGAACAGGCTCCTCTCCACCTACCTCCTCCACAGCCCTTCGTGCCACATCCACACACTGCATCCCTGAGCTCACTGTTTTCTCCTGCCCACTTAGCTCTTACATCCCAGCAAAGTGCTATCTCTTTCTGAAAAGGCAGCTATTTCTCACTAATGAAAGAAAAGAATAAAAGTGTTGAGGGAAGATCAAGTGTTTCTGAAGAGTAGAGGAGACAGAGGTCAAAGTCCAGTAGAGGTCCCTGTTATTTTCTTGGAAGATACTCCACAAACAATTCCTGTTGGAGGAGTACAAGGACACTCTATTCCAGACAAACTAAAAAATAGAAATAAAATCATATGTTATCCAGTTCTATGTGACAGACACTGTTGGCACAATACAAATGTGTATAAATTCACCAAGGATAAATTTAGCTTTGAGCTGAGACCGCTGAGTTGTTGCGGTGTTGAAACTTCAAGTATAAGTTTAGACATGAAGAGAAAGAGCTCCGGAGCTGGCATACCACTGGGGCAAAAGTGCTGAACACTTGTAAAGGAGAAATTGGTAAACTGATTACATGATGCAGACTGTATTGAACAGCTGTGGTTCAGGAGACTGCTTCCAGTCCTGCATGCACCATTCCCAGTGCTGTGTCCCAGTGATGATCTCCTGGAGCAGACCAGTTTCCTAGGAACAACTGAAATGCAGCTCAACTATAACTGAGCCTTGATACAAGGAAATTAAGGCTGTTCCCTGCTGGAAGGGGACCCCAACTTTCTGCCCTACATACCATCACTGCCACTAGTGCTGGTCAGAAGAACCATGAGGCCTCTTTTCTCTTCCCAAACATTGCTGATTTTTTTAATGAGAAGAGGTCTCTGTACAGGGCCTAAGGTCAATGTGCAGAAACCCCATTACTTCCGACCAGCTGATGGTTTTGATGTGTCTGCAGCCTGTGTGGCAGGTTCACAGGGAAGCCAAGAGCAAGGACCCACAGGGATTCTTGGCTCTGCTGCCTACTGGACCACCAGTGGTTAGGGACAACCCAGTGGTGAGAGCTGTAGAGCTCGCAGCAGATCCAGCAACCCTTCCTTTTGGTGAAACATTTCACATGGGAGAGGAAGATTAATTCTGGAGCAGAATGAAATCAGAGCTTAAAATATTGAAATCTTTCCTCCTTCCCTGGAAGGGAATTACCTGGTGCTTTGTATCATTGCTCAGGTGGTTTATAACTGCCCTCCCCAGCAGAGAACAGCAAGAGAGGAATTGGAGTTTTTTTCCCTTTTTTTATAATTGTGGTTTATTTTCACACCCCAAATAGCTTTAAAAAAAAAAAAAAAAAAAAAAAAAAAGACGGCAAAGTGTCTTGCCTCCTGCCCATCTCTCTCCTGAGACCTGTATTTTTGCACTCCTGCTCCCCAGGCCCCTGAGAGCGATACCTCGCTGGACAGCCGGAGCAGCAGCTCGGCAGGCAGCTTGCAGACCACACTGGAGGACAGCCTCAACCTCAGCGACTCTCCTCAGTGCACCCTGGACCTCCCGGTGGCTCTGTGCCCTGTGCCAGCTGCCAGCAGCCAAAGACCCTTGGCAGCCCCCCTCTCCCCCACCTCTCGCCACCGGAGCCTGCGGGGCAGGGGGCTCTTCAGCCTGCGAAGCATCTGTCGTCACCAGCGCAGTCACAGCAGTGGCGGGAGCACCAGCCCTGGCTGCACCCACCACGACTCCATGGACCCCTCGGATGAGGAGGGGGCAGGCAGCAGCTTGCGGGGGGGTGGCAACAACAGTGAGCCTTTTGAGACCCTCAGCAGCCTCTCGCTGACCTCACTTTTCTCACCCCCACCGCCGGGGCTGACGCTGGTGAAGAAGTGCAGCAGCACCAGCAGCCTCCATACCAGCCCCTCGCCGCGTCGCCCTGCTGTCCACCACGCCAAGCCCTTCTACACCGTTGACCCCCGGGGCTTCCTCTCAATGCCCTCCTGGGTGACAGACTTCTGCAAGGACACCCCATCGCCCAGGGGAGGAGAAGACCCAGATGGCCCAGGCAGACTGGGAACAGGGGACCACGGCTCCCCGCTCCCATCTAAGCTGGAGCTGGGTGACGGAGTCAGCAAGAGGAACAGATGAGGGTCCCTGGGGCGCAGGGAGGGAGTGTTTGGTCTCTGGCACGGGGAGCATGTTTCACTAGTTTCTCCCCAGCGGCAATTCCAAAGGATTTGCAGGAAAAAGAACCAGGCAAACAAAAATTTATAAATATATATATATACGTAAATATATATATATATATACATATATATATATAAAAAAATAAATACTCTGGTACCGTACCTCAGAGGCATGGGAGAGTGCAAGCAATATGGGGACAGTCCTGCCCAAGGGCGCGACCTGGACTATCACCGCAGAGACTATAGTGACAAAAGGCCATGGGGCAGGGAGGGACAGGACCCTCCAGCCAGAACTGCCGCGTGGCAGCTGTTTAGTTATATACATATACATATACAGAGAGATTGATTTATTTATTTTTTTTACTGAGAGATTATGAATTTCAGAAAGTGCTAAAGAGGAACAAGCAAACAGGGGCTGAAGAAGGTGCTACACCAAACTAGGAGGGAGAGGGCGAAGGGAAGGGAAGCAGGGTGAGCAGTGAGGGAAGAATATCTGGGGTTTGCCTCGCCTGTTTCTGGGAACTTCCTTATTGTCCATACTTCCATTTCAAACATTAAAAATCGTGGGCCAGATCTTCAGGTCGAGCGTAAATTGGCAAAATGCAATTGTGTGCTTCTGTTGGTGTAAAGCAGCAGAGCTCTGGCTTGAGGTGGATTCATGCTGATTTACAGCAGGTGAAAATCTGGCCCCAGCAGCAGGGAAAAGCAAACAGCCATGGAGCACAGGAAACGTTTTGAGGTGAAAAGCCTTGCTTCGAAGGGAATGTGTGAGCACAGCAGGCAAGCTCATGGGAGGAGGGGATGGAGGCTCCATGGCATGTTTTTGTGGTTGTTTTTTTGGGGTTTGTTTCTTTCATTTTCCAAAGAAAGAAAACTGCTAAGGGAAAAGAAATTACAAGATATGTAGGGAAATCTGGAGTGGGAGAGACAGGGTGAAAGGGGAGGGGGAGGTCAGAAGGGGAGACAAAATTGAACTTTTCCCCCTTTCATTTGCAGTAATTGTGATATTTTATTTTAGAAGCCCAAAGGTGCAAAAATCATCTCTAGAGAAACCTATCTGTTATTTTTGTATCTATAGCTATATATATTAAAAGAAAATAAAACCTAGAATTTAAAAAAAGACAAATAAAAGCAAAGGGAGCTTCAGCAACACAAAATATAGTCAGTCCCCTGGCCAAGGGCTAGCCCTGTTCCAAGTCCCGCCGAGAAGACCCTACAAGAACATCCTTATCTCAGTGGTGGCTCTGCCTCCTCTCCAGCACATCACCTTCAACTTCTGGCATTTTCCCGATGTGCATCAGTGTAGCTGGGACCAGAGTCCTGCTCAATGCCAACTGCGGACATGGAGAGCAGGGAATGTTGGCCTCTGTGTGTGTGTGTGTGCATGCAAATGTAAGGATGTTTGTGTGTGTTGTGTCCAGGCTGACTGGCTCACCAGCTAGGGAGGTGGCGGGGAAGGGAGTAGGAGAACTGCAGCTCTCCTTGCCTCTGCCTCGCAGGGGAGTGCGGCCGGGGAGGGCTGCGGTGTGGAGGGTGAAGGCAGACTGACTCCTTGAACCATGACCTGCTTCAGGATCCAGGATCTGGTCCCACAGACGTGATCTTCTCCTGGTGTGGCTCCAGCAAAGCCTCTGGAAGCTGCATGCCTCCTTGCCTTTCCAGCGGTATGGCTGCACATGTCTCCTTCCTGGCCAGGGCCAGCCTGGATCTCCTCCTACAGCAACTCCAAGGTTTTGTGCCCTTCCCACGTTTTCAGGTGGGTAGGAAAGCTGGCCCCCTGGGGGCCACAAAGAATTTCGGATGTCACCTGTCACCCCTGGGAAGCTCCACTAAGGTGTGTCAGAAAAGACAAGAGAAGAGCGGCAGGAGAGAGAGGTAGCAGTGCAGTGGAGACGGGAAGGTTTGGAGGCTGGGACATTGCTCAGAGAACGAGTGGGGCTTCCTCAGGGATTCCTGTCCCATTTTTTCCATCAGATCAAGAGGGCCCCTGTAGCCTGCCCAAAGCTCTCCCAGCTGGCATATGAAGCATTATGAAGTGGGCAGTACAAAACAGATGTTCCAGTTTTATTGTGACCTGCCTGATTTTTAAGCAGCTGCTGCATCTTACGAACTGGGGCTGTAAACAGTGAGCGCGTCAGATGGGACCAACAGCCAGAGAAAGGATAATTACTGTGTGGACTTGATTTATTTGCTGCAAGGAACGTTTGCTGTGTTGCAAGTGTGCACACTGACTGCAGGGAGATCAGGCCTGTGGGAGAGGACAGGAGAGCCTAGGTCCTTGTCCTTGCAGAAAGGATGCTGATCTAGATTTATTAAAGCAATAATAAGGGTCTTTAAATGCTTTTTTTGCACTGGTGGTTCTTTGGATGAGTTGCCCCTGCTTGCTTACCCGTGGGCAAAGGAGAGACATGACACGTGGTTTCACATCCTTGGGGAAAGAGGGCAGTCAGCCCACAAATGGCTGAACGATGAACTTGGGCTGCACAAGGCTTAGGCTCAAGCCCAGAGCTGCTTTGAAGCCAGGGGTAGTGCTTGCCAACAAGACCCAAACAGTTAAAACCCATCCAAACCGCAGACCATGCAATGCATAGAGCGTTTCCTGGAAGATGGCCACAATGGGACTTGGAAGTGGGACTCCGAACTGTCCTGGCAGCTGTGTAAAGCCACAAAGCCGGTTCAGTGACCCTGCTTTAGCAGGGTGTCGGACTAGGTGATCTCCAGAGGCCCCTTTCAACCCCAGCCATTCTGTGATTCTGTGTGGACTGTGAAACGTTTCAGCTGAGGAATGAGAGAAAGGTTAGAGATCGGTGCAGTGCTAGAAGCTACCCCAACATTCAGTCATGACAGAAGTCTGGCCTGCACTTGGGATAGCTGGAAGGGGACAAGGGTCAACAGATGGTGGTGGTGACCTCATAGGGTGACTTACAGCCCCTAGGGTAGATGCTCTCTCAGCTTATTTTGGTGGTTCCTGGAAGTGACTTACAAGGACAACCTTCTTTGTTTCTCTTGTGGTTTGGGGTTCATGACAGTTCTTTTGCTTTGCACAGTGTCTCCCCTTTGCCTTCCAGCAGGGTCATGCCACCCGTCCCACCTCCCTGCAAAAGGGCTTTTACCCTCCACCTTAGGACTCGAGCAAAAGCCTTCTGGCTTAGGAAGGAGATTGCCATGGAAACAGAAGACTGGGTTATCTTTGGAGAATATTTTGTCTCTCTCTTTTAATTATTTACTAACTGTTTGAAGAAGAAGGAGGAAACATCCATCCTTCCTGAAGAGGAAGCAGAATACTAAAACCCAGCAAATGCCTTGTGTTTTTGCTGGGGATTTCTGTGGTGGGGCAGGTTGTGTGGTTTCTCCTGGCAAGAGCTGCCTTTCCCAGCTATGCCTGGCTGTTGGCACCAAGAGAAACCTCTGTCATCACCCACCCACCTCCCAGACAACACCTGAGGGCAGTCCAGGAATTGCCCAGGCATCTTTTCAGCCTCCCATCCTCCCCACTTCCCACAGGGGACTATATCGTGGGCAGCTCCTGCCAGGAGGCTCTTTGCTGTTGTCAGCCTGAGATCGCTCTGTTTTGTCCCGATGCCACGTTACCCTCGTGCTTGGCTCCCCCACGTCTGCCACTGAAAGCGGTCCCTCTTCCTGCTCGGTGCTGAGCTCCTCCACGTGCTCACACACCGTACCATGTCCAGCTCCGGCTGCTGCTCTGTCAAGTTTGGTGTATTTAGCTCTTTTCATCTTGGCTTGCCTGCTGGTTCCTCCACCTCTTTTCAATATTTTTCTCAGTGTTTTTTTCTAAGCCTTCCCTGTACATACGCAGCCTCTGGGCCCACCAGTGTGGTTTATTGCAGCTGTGGAGCAGAGCCCATCCCTAATGCTTTCCACCTTCTCTTCCACATTGTCCTCAACTGCTCCAACCTGCCCATGGAAAGCACACACCCATACTTAGCATTTTTTCTGCACCCAGAGACCCTGCCTCAGGACTGCCAAACGAATGAAGTGTACTGCTAGGTGTACTTCTTGTGGCATCTCCATCTTCATCTGCCTTACTACTACCAAAAGTTTCCTTAAGAAATTAGACATATGGGAAGCAATTGCCAGTGCGACCACTGTTTTGTTTCATGGGAAGCTGGCAGTGTGGTGCATTTGGGGTTTGGTGTGGTTTTTGTTGTTGTTTTGGGGGTTTTTGCGAGGCTAGGTCCTGTGAAAGACTGAACACCACCAGCTTTCTGTGAAATGAATACGGGTTGAGTAGGCCTGGGGGAGGCGGAAATTGAAAGTGTAATTGTGCAGGAAAATAATCTTCCAGACAAAAGAAACCTACAGCAAAAAACTTAGATGCTGTTAAGGAATTTTGTACTTTTCCTTCTTGCTGAGAATGAAATGATTCCTGCCAAAATGGCTGTCATGTCCAACATGCTCCCACAGGGCATCACAGAGGTGTTGTGTCCTGTGTGGCCCCTGATGACTGTCTCCTCAAGACACCGGTCCACTCATCCACCCCACACACAGAGCACTGAAGACGGGTCCCCAGGCAGTGACATGCCTGCAAGGCACAGCGGGAAATGTGCCCTGCACGCCCACTGTGCAATGAGAGCAAAAGGCATCCTAGCAGCAGCCCAGAAGCAGAGATTTGATTTTAGCCATCATAACTAAAAACTCAAAATTTGTTACGGAAGACGTGGAGGTAAGCAGCTTTGGTTTGCTTGTTCTCATCACAAGAATTTCACAGAGAAGAGAAAAATTAAACCCCGCTGATTTTCTGACTAGCTGCAATACAGAACACACAGTGCACTTTCTAGGAAGTGCTTGGTACTTTGCGAAGTCAGGCCCCTGGATGTATGCCACCCACTTCAGTTTATCTGCGTACGATCTAACTTTCCAAATATTCCCTTCCCTGGTCTTCATGAATACTTTATTTTATGAGATCTGCCTTACATCTCAGGTTTTCCTGTGTTATTTCTGTTCCTTGCTAGGGACTGGCTTCCAGTAGGAACTCAATAGCTCAGTATCTTTGAGTTATCATTCATTTCCCCCCACTCATTTAGACATATATGTTTCTTCTCTAGCACTTTTTTCTTCTTTGCATATTTCCAAGCTCCCTGTTTATTTTTGCTAAGATCCTGTCACACTTTGGGTGGATGCTGGCAAGGCGATACTCAATATTGGTGCCTCCCAGCCACTTCCAGAGCAGATGTGCTCAATTTACAAGAGCTTTCACCACCAACAAAACCGGCATCCCAGCCTACATTTGCAGCATGCCTCTGCTTTTGCTCCAACAGCAGTTGCAGTAATAAGGGCTGTGCCCTTTCCCTTATGACAACGATGGGATTGCACAGATGCTCCTTATGGCCAGGTACGTCCTCAGTTTCACTTTGTACATCAGCAAAGCTGCTGAGCATCTTTCGTGCTTGTGACATTAGTAGTAGAAGGGAGGACTCGGCACCTCATGAAGTTTCTTCCATGAGTGGTTGGGCTGTTGCCTTGCAAGCTACAGCAGGCTCCAGCTCACGCTCTCCCTTTGCTGTGCAGAGCTGTGGGCACACAGGAAAACAAACCTTTTTCCTTACCTGTTTTGCTTGAAGTCACCAAAGTCAGCAGATACAGCTCTCTTTTTGTCTCATGGTCTGCGAAGCAGAATGATAGAGTGGGGGAGGCACTGTTTTTCCAAGAATTTTTTCCTGGACACCAGAGCACTTTAACCCCTCTGGCTAACACTGTTTTAGTTACCTGTATTATTTCTGAAAACTTTGAAAGGTGCTTTGGCTTGGGATTTTTTTTTTTGTTTGTTTCTGGTTGTTGGGGAGGGTCGGTGCACACAGTGCACCATGCAAAACAGCTGCAGCTCCTCCTGCAGCTCTTCCCTTCCCTTTCCTCCAGCTTAACATCCTGGATGAAATTTTTGTACTGTAAGTTACCTGTCTGGGCTGACCACAGTGTGGTGGGATTTGCAGCCTGCCATCGCTCTGTTGCCACAACTTACTTTCTCTCACCTTTCTTATGACTGCTGCTAAGGCAAGAACACTGTTGCCTTGCAGAGCCTGGCAAAGCATCTCCAAAAAGGGGGCTGCAAACCACCCAGCACAAGCCGGTGGCCACCAGTCCTTCAGTCAGAAACACCCATAAGGGGTAAGGTGCTGCTTCAAAACAAATCAGCAGCAATGTTGGGCTGTGTGGATAGCAAAAAAGGGAAAATATTTTTCAGTGAAACATATTTAATCCAAGCTTTTGCTCTTAAATTGCAAAGTGCCTTCTTAGGAGAAAGATACCCACCCAAACACAAGGAGGAGAAATGTCATACAGGAGCCCAAGGTACATGGTCCACACACAAGCAGGCATTTTTATTACCCTGCAAGTCCTTGGTATAAGTCTTGCTTTCAAGCTATCACAGCTTTGGATATGAGGTACCAGGTGGGCTTTCCTCTAAAACTTCCATTGTCATTTTTAGCTGCATCTAATAGTCACTGGGATGATAACAATGAAAGTGGATGACCCCATTTCTCCTTTCAATTACAACTTCACAGTTAATTTATTTCTCATTTATGTACTTCTCCCACTTCCTTATCTGAGCCATATGAAGGGATTGTTTCAAGATATGATCTACACACAGAAATACTACAGAATTCTAGATAATAATAGATATTTCTAAGAAAGAGTTGAGTGCAATGTAAGTGGATTGGCATGGATAAAAAAAATCTGCTTTTGTGTGTATATTCCCTCTACATACATACACATACCACCCCCACACCCCGTACACTTATATTTCCTGTCACAGTCTTTAAAAATGACCTTCCATTGAATGTAGAGTTACTAACATGTGAGGGACTGTTAATCATCATTGGCCACTGATTACTTTCTGCTGTTATAGTAAGCCCAGGCATAGGAAATAAATCAGGAAGAAAAAAAAATAAAAGAGAAACCAACAATAAACAACATGGCATTGAATAAAAAAAAACCCAGAGAGACTATTCTGAAAATCCCTTACTGTCTGCTCAAGTATTTATTCTCGTGCTTCCATAGTCACTGCCACTTTATGTGTGTGTGTGTGTATGTGGGTGTGGGCATGTACCTGTTTCAGGATGGCTGTGGTTTATAATCAGATCTCCAATTAGTCTTTTTTTTCCAAGTGTATATTAAAGCAATAAACAGACTGAACTGCTGACACAGGACACTACTCATCAGTAGTCCCCGCAGCACTGACAGGCAATGCCCGGGCAGCACTTCCATCACTGTCTGCAATGAGTTGCAGAGGTCTCTGCTCACCCCAGGGCAGAGAGCCCCTTTCCATCCATGCACCATGGACCTGGAGCAAGGGGCAGCCTCAGAGTGTTACAGCCTGAGATGCCAGGCACAGCTCAGCTGCAGCCCATGCTAGTCACTGTGGCACGTTCATATCTGCTACTCAGGGACTGGCATCTGTGGGGAGGGGAAATCAGGGTGGCGCGTAACTGTGGCAGACCGCATGGTCAGGCATGCAAGGGCCTGGGGCCCCTGGACCCACCACGTGTATGTGTGCATGTATGTACACTGGGGGGGACCACCAGGACCTTCCTCGCAAGTGTAAATTGCTAGTCCATCTGCAATTCAGGACTTGAGCTGTGGCACTTCAGCATCAACCATTCCCTCAGGAACCAAATAAGGTCACAGGTCCATGTTGAAACATGTTGAAATATTGTCCCTTTTCAGCAAGGCCATGCAGGCACTCACACGAGGGAGGCCAGGGGAACGGCAGCTCGCTCTGCGGTGGAAACCACCAGTGCACGGAGCCCTGGCTGGGGTGGGCAAGCAGGACAGGTACCCCTGTGCTGCTCACAAATTCAGAAGGCTAGTTATCACCTACCTGAGCATTGTTCCTACGTGGGTTTGCACATGAAATGGAGACAGTGTTGGCAGCAAGGAGGGACCAGGAGCCCCTGCCCTTGGCCCCGACATCCTGGAGCCTGACTGAAGTCTGACCCGTAACATGGGACTTTGCTTTCAGTCCTGGGCACCTCTGATGTGGGCATGGCTTAACAGCCCGAAATCTCACAACAAAGCAAGGGTGCCTGTGCAGCTGCCGGTTCTTTGACCAATGTCAAGCCCAGGGCTCTAGATCCTGCTCCAGCGTGACCCCTCCGGGCCTCTTCTGTAATTCTGCTTTGTGACCAGCACAGAGGCAGAGCCATCGCCTCCATCCCAGCTAACTCCAACACCCCGATCTGCTGGGACCCGCCGGCAGGCTGAGCCATGGGGCTGGGAGGGCTGGCTCCACCTGAGCCTGGCTGGTAAACAGCCCTTCCTTCTGTGCTTGGATGGACACAACATTTTAATGTTTATTTGTGTCCAACCAGGCAAAAATACAGCCTAGGTAGCAAACAGATGAAAAGGCCTGAGGGGAATTTGCACTAACTGTGGAGAAAGCTAGTTAAGGGTCTGGAGGAGGTGAAGATCTGACTCCTGGCTTGAGACATGGATGATTCACCCTGAGGGACACACCAAAGGTGCAGGTTTCTTCCCTCCAGCCTCATGCTCACTGCTGCTGCATTTTTCTGCTCTGTAAATACTGCAGGAATCAATGCAGCGGCTAATGTAGCATTTTTGACATTTGAGGGAAGATTACCTCAGAAGCAAGTGTATAAATCTGCTTCATCAAAAGTCCAGAGGCAGAAAGCAGATGCTGACTTGGAGACTCTCTCTGCCTGCCTGGAGTCTCCTGGTGGCAGCCCCAGAGGGGCAGGACCCATGGATGTGGGAAGCTGTGGGGCTGTTGCAGCACCGGATGGGTCTGAGCACGCAGGTAGGGAGGGAAAGAGGCAGCCTGGCTGGTTGTGTTGTTTGCTTTGCACTGGTGATGATGCAGTGGTATCATTTTCATGCTAAATGCTAATTTTCTGCTTTGCTGGCCTCAGAATCGCCTACATTCATATCCTTCATTGCAGCAATTAAAGGGCTGGGTGCTTGAGCTGAGGCACTTGCGATGAGCAGGATTTTAATCGGTGTGCATTGGAGAGAAGGAGGAATGTGATTGCCTTGCTGTTGCTGTGGGAACGTGGGCAAGCAAACCTGGGCCCATGATGGGTAGGAGAGCCCCTACCGCAGTACACATGTGCATCGGCTTCAGCCCAGTGCTGGACCAGGGAATTCAGGCTTGCTGCATCTTCCACTTCTCCACCTGGTCAGGTATTGCTGTACAACTTCAGCAAAACTTTGAAGCAAATCACCTGCTCCCCTGCCTCATGTTCCTACCCTGTGAAACCACCCTCCAAGGTGCCATGCATCACGCAGTGGTCCCCAGCACATTGCAGGACAGGTTGAGCATCACTGGCGTGTCCCCTCCGATGGAGGCAGGGCAGAGGGAGAGGGCTTCAGTGTGCACCTGGGTTTCCCAGGTGTGCCTGTAGGCAGAAGGAGGCAATTACATAGGTCCCTGCTATGAGACCGCAGCTGAGGCTGCTCTGCACAGGTTGGCAGGAGAGTCCGTTTGTGAAAGTGCTAGGAAAGATGTTAGCGTGTGAGTACTTAAGCATTTACACTGTTTGCCTAAATCATAAAGCTTGTGCTGGTGGATATGCTCCACAGATCCTCTCTGACTCTCCAGCAGACTTAAATGTTCCTCCAGAGGGGAACAGGGGCTGCAGCACTTCAATCCTTGCTGGTTTGCTTTCCCTTGGTGCGGCTCAATGCCCATGTTTGCAGGGAGGGGACCATCCTGCCAGGGTCCCCAGCAGAACTGTAACACTCTCTGCTGCTGCTGCTGCAGCATCATGGAAGCCATGGCACGTGACATGGGCAAAAAACCCCTGAGAGATGGAGTGGAGAGGGGGTCCGGGGCTCACCCTGTCTTTGTGCCCCATGTCAAGGGATTTCCACATGCAGGGGCATCTGCAGGAAAGGAACACCAAAGGAGAGACCAAGCCCATATGAAGTCTGCAGGAGCCACTGGAAGGGAATGGAGTAAGGGATGGTAATTAATGCTCTTGGGGCAGAGAAAAGCTTCCTAGGTCATCATTTCCGCTCCTCCTTGAATTCACCCAAATTCCTTCCTACACACCCCTCTCCTGTTTTCACTCCTTTCTCTCCTGAGCTCATGTATTTGGCTCTGGGGGGGACACAGGCGAATGGGTCAGTTACAGCCTCTTTTATCTGACATGAGGCTGCTTGCGCCGGTCTCCTTACACACCTTGAGCTATGTGGGTCCCTCAGCATGGGCATCCATGTTTTTTAAGTCCCTTTCAAGTTCAGGTGTCACCACCATGTTAATGCTCCTTGCATTATGTCCATGCTGAGTCAGTTTCCCCAGTCCCACTCCTGGCTTTCAGCATCACTTCTGCTACCAGGGGTCCTCAAACTTTTTAACCAGGGGGCTGGCGCACGGATGCAGTGGCAGGCAGTCATCTGCGGCTGCTTGGTTCCCCCCAACCCCCGGCGGGGGGGGGATGGGGGGTGTCTGTAAGTGCGGGGGGCCGGATTGAGGACCCTGGGGGGCTGTATCCGGCCCGTGGGCCGTAGTTTGAGGACCTCTGTGCTACACCCTCTGTCAAAGGTACTGATGCATGCCCCCTTCTGGGACCTCCCCAGTCACTTCAAAGTCTCATGCCCGACCCACCCACAGGAAGGGGCTGGTGTCCCCTCACAACTCTTCCTGCATCGTGGGTGCTAGAAGGCAGGAAGGGGTGTGGGAAAACACACCTTTTCCAACTGCTCTCAGTAGGTCTGAGCATTCTCTGAAAATGTCCTGAGGAGGAAACCCTCTGTCCATGCTGCCTCTGAGAAGTGGGAAGGGAGAAGGGGGTGTTAGTGGACCAATGCTGGCTGTGCGTGATCCGTGCCCAGGAGCCAGGCTCAGGGCACACAAGCATCCAGGGTGATGGGCACAGGGTGAGGAGGCCATGCCAGCTGTGAGGCAGGGGTGCACTCAGCCCATAGGGCTGTAGACCAAAGTGGGGTGTGGAGACAAACCTGAGCTTGCTTCACCATAAGTACTCCGGGCGGTTACTTGTGAAGGTGTGGAAGAAGAAGGCTTCAGCATGCACTCCCCATGTGCACATGGGACATGGGACCACACAGGTCTGCGCCAGGGTAGTTTCACTGCTCCCTGCACCCAGGCTGGCATGAAATGAAAGCAGCCTGAGACGACTTCACCTGCTGCAATTCTACCACTGATGGCCACGGAGACGTGCCTTATTTCTGTCTTACTCCTTGACCCTCTGTTCTTCCATCTGAAGTCCCTGTCTGTCTCGCTTCCCCGTTTTGTAGCGCACCCCCTTTTTGTAGCAGTCAGAGGTGGGAACTGCAGACAACACAGAAATCAGAGGAGTGGCTGGTTTTGTTTCCTTCACCAGTTCAGCAAAGATTTTGAATCTTCTGTCCAGATTAGCCGCATATTGCAATGCCTGTCTTGTTTCCATGTTCCCATCAGTAAATTTCATCTCAGAGACATTTGAAAACTCCTTGTTTTTCTGGAGGTTTTAGCAATGCTATTGCTCTCTGTTCAGGCAGAAGGCAGTGGGCAAGCCTCAGCAAACAGCCCAGGCACACCTACAGCACGGCTCCGCAGCACGCCGTGCCTCTGTGGCACATGTGGTCTGGGCAGGTCGGAGCTGCTTTGTGTACACGTGTCAGCAGCACAGCACGGTTACAGAAAAGCTGCCTTTACCCAGCCTGGGCTACAAGATACACATCTTTTCGACCTTCTGCTTCCCAGCCAGGGGCCAACCTGAAGGACTCGTGGAGGAGGAAGCAGTTGGGGAGGAGGTGGGTTCTTCCCTCACTGAGCTCACAGCTCCTTCGCAGCAGGACCCTCTGTCAGGCTCCATCTGACCCCTCTAGAAAGCATCTTTTCAGTCTGAGGCAGCACTTGAGAAGGGAGGACAGACACAGTGAGCCAGAGATGTAAGTTTGTTATTTAAAAAAATATAAATGTTTGTGATAAGCAGTATCTGAAACAAGGTGCTATTTCTCTTTTCATCATGGACAGGTGGACTCCCAAGGCTCAGGTATGTGGGCAGGAGGTGCTTGTCGGGTGGAGTGAAGGGGCCACATTTGGACCCACTGCACATCCCAAAGGTACATATCAGCCAGGTCTCCCTGCTGCAGAAAGAGGATGACCAAGACCCTGGCTGGGGTAGACACAGGCTTGGACACAGAGGTAGCAAATTCTCTCTCCCTCCTTCAGAAACATGGGTGAGAAGGGAGCTTTCTCCCACACCAGCCGAACTTTGTGCACAGCCCATCTTCCTCCTGCTGCGTGCTAACAAGAGCGCAAGGAGGAGAGGAGCTGGAGACTGACAGCCATGAGGATTTCTACTGCTGTTTAGGACAGACCTCTCTCCATCTCTTCTCCTGTCTTTCCATTTGTTTTGCCATCTCCCTCTTTTTCCTTCCTCCACCCATTCTCCAGCCGAACACCCTTCCCTCAAGCTCAGCCCTCCACTCCCTTATGTCCTAGTCCTCCATCCCTTTTCTGTAAGTAAGGAATTAAATAGGCCTCTGTGGAGGCAAACCCAGGTAAGTAGCTTCTCACTTTATTCCCTGGCTAGGATATCAATACAATTAAAGAAGAAGCACCTCCTAAGGACACTGCATTGATTTTGCTGTCAAGTCCAGCATGCACCAGGTCAGGGTTTTGCAAGCATCCTTAGAGCTACAGGCACATTTGCAGCATGAGAGCTCACTGTGAGGTCTCAAAGCCCCTACCTACCCAGGTCCCTGCCACCTAAAGTAGCAATAACCATCCTCCAGGCACTGCCCCACACATAGGACCAGGGAAGTTGGGATCTGACTGGCACCAGGGGCTCTCCATCACTCAGATGAGGCCCACCTGGAAGCCAGTTAACAGAGAGGGGTAAAGGGTACCAGCCTCAGGACATTTGCATTTAGCGGGTAATTAAGTGAATCTGAAGGTAGTAGGATCAAATAAAAAAAAAAAGGACAGACAGGAAAGTTTTTTTTTGTTTTGCAGAGCTTTCTTGGCTGGGGCTGTCCATTGGTGCTGCTGCTATCTCATATCCATGCCGTTAGAGTAAATAAACCTCCTCTTGTAAATGCTGGCCTTAAGCCGTGCAGTAAATTTTTATGCCAGCTGAACCTGTGCTTGGTCACTCGCAGCAGTGTGTTGCTTCTTGATATGATGCTGCTGTATTGCTTTCACTGCAAGCGCCAGAGGGAAAGCCGTGAGATGCTTTCTTTTGGGTCTCGGTTCCAGGTACGCTCCAGTATCTGGCCAGTCTTCTTTATTGCTTGCTCTTACTCTTCATATTGTAGCAAAGTTTCCTGTGACATTTTATGCCATGTTTCTGCTTCAGACCTGACCCAGTCTTTGCATTTTCCTCTCCCTGTTAATCTTGGGATTAAGAAAAAGCTGTGCAAGTATGACTTGAGCTTTTAGAAACATTTTCTCCTTTAAAAAAAGAATTAGCTTGCAATGAGCAATGCTTTTTATTTAGAACTGAATTAATGAGTTTTAACTGAAGATGGGCATGTTGGGCATTAATATGTGTATAATTATGCAAAACCACTGTTATGTCTCTAATGAAAATTAGATTCTACCACCGAGGCTGTGTTTTGTAATAATGTATATCTTCATTTGTGCTGGTGTTTTGTTGTTGTTTTTTTTTCCTAGCTGTATGACCTGGGATTACAGTTGCTATGGTGATAAGACAGTTAGTGAAAGAAGGAGTGAAAGGTAAGTTTGTATGTCTGCCTGTGCTGGGGGGGCGGGGGGGGGGGGCTGGCAGTCTCCTTCCCTGGTGCTGCATCTGCCACTTGCTCTTGCTGGGACTGAAAAACACTACTGTGCAGGCTATGGTATTTTCTTAGTAGCTTGGGAAAGGGCACTCAAGCAGTGATAGCAAGTTGGGGATTTTTCCCCCAGCAATAAGTGTGTGTGACCAGGCCATGGGATTGCTGTACTGGGAGTGTTTTTTAGTGGGGTGGGAGGGGACCGATCTCCTGTGTGTGTGTCTGTGCCCTTGGCCTTACAGGGGTTTAGAGGTGGCAATGCCTGGGCTAGTGGGACCCAGAGTAAAACCTTCCAACTACTCTTGTGTATTAGTTAACCTGTGTTTGTGATTCTCTGTGCCCTGGGCTTGGAGTTGGGGATGCTGAGCACAAGTGGCAGCTCCATCTCTCCTGTACTCTGAGTTATGTTACCAGCCCTTCTGTTGGGGTTTGCTTCATGGTGCTTACTGCAGGCGAGGCAGTGTCCCCCAAAACCCTTCCAGCAGCCAATGCCACCTCCAGACCTCAGCAACTAGCTCTGGGGTACAGGGTTTGTTCTGTTTTGATAAGTAATTGATAGTCGAGGACAGTCTGTCCTAGGTGCATCTTTCTTTATTGACAAGGAACATACACAAGGTCCTGTTTCCCTGAACATAGCTGCCCAAAACTCCCAGTGTGTCTCCTACCCTGTGCTCTGCAAGCAAAGCTCTCCCTTAGCTCGCTCTGTGTTGTGCAAGAAGTGCTTCCCTGGCTCCCAGCCTGCCTCTCCTGTTCTGCTGCCCCTGCCTTTCTCTGCGCCCCTCCATCAAAACTGCCCTCACCGTTTGCTTTAAGCTCCTGGTGGAAATGCTTACCATGGAAACTCAGGCTGACTAGCCTTGGTGATTGCAAGACTGATTCAGGCAGATTTTTTTGCAATTGCCTATTCCAAAACAGCTGAACAGCTTCTTTCTCCTGAAAGAACAGTGGCTGCTACTACCACCAGCTTAAAAATTTTCACCTGATCCTCCCAGCAGCAATGCTTCTTTGTAGCTCTGTGGAGCTCTGGGTCGTGTTCTTCTCTTGGGTACGTTGTGAATTAACATATTGAAGGCCAGAGTCTCAGGCTTTCACCAACTGGTCTCAGTAGCCTTGAATATCTCCTTGGACTTGTTGAACATTTTATTGGGTATTGGTTTTCTACCAGAGGTCTTATTACTGTGATTATCAAAAGACAAAAGTGTTTTAAAAGTCTCTCCTCTCCTGCCCCACCATGCTTTGTGTTTTTTCCCAAGTGAACTCTTTGCCTGTTTGCAGCTTATCAACAGCACGACTGCTGTAATGCAAGCAGACAGCGCTCTCCCGCTCACCTGGGCAGGGGTAAGGCAAATGAACTGGCTGACAGGGACAATCCTGTGCTTGCAGTGCTTTCTCCCCTTGAGGGAAACTCTTCCAAGCTGCTAAGCAAGCCTCGGAAAGGGATCCTCTTCATGCTCAGCCACCCTCCCACCCACAGCCATCAGTGGCTGCACAAAATGCCTGTGCTCACAGAGGGCCCCACAGCTGGGGGAGAAGGTGGAAAAACCTGATGGGCGATGCCCAGTGGTGACTAGAGAACAGGGGCAGTCGCTTGTCAGCCTTAAGGTAAGGGTGGGAACTTGAAGGAGCTGGATTTCAGCCTGTTGGAGAGTTGTTGCTGCTCTCTCATGGAAGAGATGGTATCCTAAGGGCTAAGACTCTTCTAGCTCAGAAGGTGGGGAGCACTGAAATAACAGAGCAGCTGCTTCATCTACTCCTCCAGTGGGAGTCTGTCTTCCTTCCAATCCCCGAATACCATATCAGGTGCCAAGGACAGAACAAACCTGCAGCCTGCTCCCCGCTGCCCACATGGGACTGCTCAACAAACTAAATTTGCCTGCATCTTCTCCAAACTGCAGGGCTTGGCAGCGCAGGTGCCCAGCTTTCCCCCTGAGGACTGCTAGAGCCTGCCTGCTCTAGGTGAACCTGCTTTAGCAGGGGGGTGGGCTTGATGTGCTCCAGAGATACCTTCCAACCCCAACCATTCTGTGATTCTGTGACTGTTTCAAAGTGCTGGCAAATGTAGCCAAGAATATGCTTCTGTGTGCAAACCCTCGAAAAGCAAAAAAGAATGAAGACCTCTGCAAGGGGAGGTGCGGCTCAGGAGTGAAACAAACTCACATTTTTTTAACTCTTCTTCCTGAGGTGAGGAAAAAAATGGCTCTTTCTCCTTCTTACCTGTTCTGGCTGAGTCCTGCTTCAGCTGTACCACATCTCAAGGTACACTTGAGATAGGTATGAGGCTCTGCAAATGGAACTGAACAATAACAAGGATGATGGTTCATCTAGCCTGGAGGTGCCACTGAAGTTAAGTTGGCCTATATCTTGCATCAAAACTGCTTACATAAAGGAAAAAAGATGGGTCATTGTCACAGGACACTCCCTTCTGAAGGGAACAGAAGGCCCAATAGGCAGACTGGACCCACTTCTTACGGGAGTCTTCTGCCTGCCCTGGGGCCAGGGTTAAAGATGTGAAAGGAAGCTTCCTACCCTGATACAGCCCTCAGGTTATTATCCATTATTGATTATTTTTTTTTAGGTAGGCAGGGATGAAGTTGCAACAAGAAGTTTGAAGGCAATCAAGAGAGGCTTCAGGGCCTTGGGACAACTGGTTAAGGGATCGGGAGCACAAGCAGTGTTCTCCTCTGGCCTTCCAGTTGCAGGGAATGATGAGGGAAGAAACAGGAAGAGCCAGCAGATCAGTACCTGGCTCTGAGCTTGATGTCATCAGCAGAATTTTGGGGTTTTTGATTGTGTGTCGGTTTACATGACGCCAGGCCTTCTGGCAACAGATGGGGTACACCTGTCTCAAAGGGGGAGAAGGGTCTTTGCACAGGACTTAGCAGGGCTCATTGAAAGAACTTTAAACTAGATTTGAAGGGGGAAGGTGATAAAAGCAGGCTTCCTAGAGATAAGCCTGGAGGTGACACACCAGTGTTTGAGCGACAGTGTGCTAGTGAGGTCATTTGGTCTGCCATCTCAGTGGAGGTAGGGGAAGGATAGCCATGTGGCATCAAAGATGCTAGAGTTACTGATGTGTTAGAAACCATGGAAACACCTGAGAATGGTCATGTATGAATTAGGGCTTCACCCGGCTAAAAGGTGGCCGGATCAATAGACCCACTGAAGTGCATCTATGCTAATGCACACAGCAGGGGCACCAAACACGAGGAACTGGAAGCCATTGTGCAGCAAGAAAACTATGACATGGTTACCATCATGGAAACAAGGTGGGATGAGTTGCACAACTGGAGTGCTGCAGTGGATGGCTATAAACACTTCAGAAGGGATGGGCAAGGAAGGAGAAGCCCTATATGTTAGCGAGTGTTTTGATTGTCTAGAGCTTAATGATGGTGACAATAGGGTTGAGTGTTTGTGGTAAGGATCAGGGGAAAGGCCAACAAGGCAGATGTGATGGTCGGAGTCTGTTATAGACCACCCAACCGGGATGAAGAGGCAGACAAAGTATTCTATAATCAGCTGGGAGAAGTCTCACATTTGCTAGCCCTTGTTCTCATGGGGGACTTACCAGATATCTGCTGGAAATACAATACAGTAGAGAGGAAACAGTCTAGGAGGTTCCTGGAGTGTGTGGAAGATAACTGCCTGACACAGCTGGCGAGGGAGCCTGTTAGGGAAGGCGCCCCGCTGGACCTGTTGTTTGTGAACAGAGAAGGACTTGTGGGTGATGGGATGGCTGGAGGCCGTCTTGGTCATAATGATCACAAAATAATAGTTTTCAGTACTCAGAGAAGTGTGGATGGGGGTCAGCAGGACTGCTACCTTGGAATTCTGGAGGGCCGACTTTGGGCTGTTTAAGAGCCTGGTTGACAGAGTGCCTTGGGAAGCAGTCCTGAAGGGCAAAGGAGTTCAGGAAGGCTGGAGAGAAGGAAATCTTAAAGGTGCAGTAGCAGGCTGTCCCTATGGGCTGAAAGATGAGCCAGTAGGGAAGACCACCAGCCTGGCTGGAACTCAGGCAAAAAAGGAGAGTTTATGACCATTGAAAGAAGGGATAAGCAACTCGAGGGGGGGCTACAGAAGTGTCATGAGGTTATGCAGGGAGAAAATCAGAAGGGCCAAAGCCCAGCTAGAATTTAATCTGGCTACTACTGTAAAAGACATTTTAAAAAGTTTCTCTAAATATGTTAGCAACAAAAGGAGAGCTAAGGAGAATCTCCAGCCTTTATTGGATGCAGGAGCAAACGGTGACAAAGGGTGAGGAAAAAGCTGAGGTATGTAATGCCTTCTTTGCCTCAGTCTTTGAAAGTAAGACCAGTTGTTCTCTGGGTACTCAGCCCCCTGGGCTGGAAGGCAAGGCTGGGGAGCATAGTGAAGCCCCCATGATCCAAGGGGAAACGGTCAGCAACCTGCTACACCACTTAGGCACACACACGTCTACGGGGCTGGATGGGATGTACCCGAGGGTACTGAGGGAGCTGGTGGAAGCGCTCACCAAGCTGCTTTCTATCATTTATCAGCAGTCCTGGCTAACCAGGGAGGTCCCGGTCGACTGGAAGTTAGAAAATGTGATTCCCATCCACAAGAAGGGCTGGAAGGAGGATGCAGGGAACTACAGGCCTGTCAGTGTGACCTTGCTGTCAGGGAAGGTTATAGAGCACATTGTCTTGAGTGCCATCACATGGCATGTACAGGACAACCAGGTGATCAGGCCCAGCTAGCATGAGTTTATGAAAGGCAGGTCGTGCTTGACTAACCTGATCTCCATCTATGACAAGGTGACGCACTTTGTGAATGAGGGAAAGGCTGTGGATGTGGTCTACCTAGGCTTTAGCAAAGCTTTTGGCACCATTTCCCACAGCATTCTCCTAGAAAGATCTAGAGAACAAGTCTTATGAGGAGTGGCTGAGGGAACTGGGGTTGATAAGCCTGGAGAAAAGGAGGCTTGGAGGAGACCTTATTGCTCTCTACAGCTCCCTGAAAGGAGGCTGTAGTGCAGCGGGTGTTGGTTTCTTCTCCCAAGTAACAAGTGATAGGACAAGCAGCAATGGCCTGAAGTTCTACTAGGCTAGGGGAGGTTTAGATTGGATGTTAGGAAAATTTCTTCACTGAAAGAGTTGTCAGGCATTGGAACAGGCTGCCCAGGGAGGTGGCTGAGTCACCATCCCTGGAGGTATTTAAAAGATCTGTAAATTTGGTGCTTAGGGACATGATTTAGTGGTGCACTTGGCAGTGCTAGGTTAATGGTTGGACTTGATCTTAAAGGTCTTTTCCAAGCTAAAAAATTCTGTGATTCTGGTATGTCATCTATGAGCTGAGGCTTTCCAAGCTGTGGACCTTCTCGTCTCAGTTGAGGTTGAACCAAGGAGGTGTATGCAAAGTAAAGGCAGATTTTTTGCATGATCCCTGATGAGTCTGGTTAATGCAGCAGGTTGCCTGGTAGTAGTGAAGTGTCAGATGGTAACAATCCTTAAAGGGGAGGCATTAAGCCTTTTATAGGCTTGGTTATACTGTGGGTCCAACCTAGGTCAGCAGCATAGAGTAATAAACACCAGGCTGATATTTGGGAGTGATCTAACAGTTTTGGGCTTCAATTTGGATCTGCTAGTGCCAGGTCAGAAAAATCAATACAGCACTGAGCAGTGTCTTCATCAGCTTTTGACTTCTCTGATCTCCTCCCTTAGCCTTCTGCAGGTTAGTGCTGAGGTGGGTGAGATGTGTGTGTGTACATACAAACTCACAGTGCCTCTGCCAGCTGGGTATAAACAGAGAGCTGGAAGCAGCCTGGGTGGCTGTCGGGCTGGGGCTGGCCTCTTGTCTCGAAGAAAACCTGCTGCAAAAAAATAAGATACCTTCATTATTCCTCCTCCCCTTTCTGTAAATACTCATCATAAGCCGTTAAAAGGTGGGAGCTGTGGACTATGAGTCCTGGCTTGCCATTGTCCTGCATCGGGAGGACAGCCCAGTCAGCACTTGAATATCCTTCCCCTCTCTCTGCCGCCTCTGCGTGCTGCATCCTCATGCCAGGGGTTCATAAAGAGCATACAGAGAGGTATGTAGCAAACGTGCTGTGCCTGTGACCATAATCTCAAATGAACTAGTGAGGTGCTTAAGGACAGAAGCTACTACCAGGGTAGGAGCATTTGGACAAATGCAAGGTGGCCGTGTGGAGGGATTGCCATCACAGGTTTGGTCTCTCGGAGGGATGGGTGGACAATAGGGTCAGAAGAGGTCACAGCCCGACTTTTACATCTTCAGACACTGATGCAGCAGCATGGTTCCATTGCAGCCCTTGTAGCCTGTCCACAAAAGCACCATCAAATACAGGCATGTCATCTTGAGGACCAACAAGTAACCAGGAGCTCTGTGGGTGGAGCCCTGAGGGTCCCGTGTGTTTGGCAGGGAAATGAGAGAGGTGGTGGGTTTTCCTTGTTGCAGGACAGAAGGAAATGGTGGTATGTGGGAGGGATGCAGCTGGCTGATGAATTGACCACCTGCTTTGGGATCCAGTGTAATTGCAGTGCTTATAGGCAGGTTATCAGCCACAGAGCACAGCAAATAGGTGGCAATTTGTGCGGGTCGGGGTGTTTCGGCGTTTTTGCTTTGTTTTTTGCAAGAGCCATGAGATGCTGTAATGTGCCTTTACATCAGATGTCTGTGCTCCCAGGTTGACCCAGGTCACCAAGTTTCCTTCTAGACTTAGCTCTGGGCCAGCAGGGGTGTGTTGTGTCCTTACCCTTGTGGGATGGTGGGGGAATGGGCTTTAGCTGAGAGCTGCAGTGGGTCCTCAGGGAGGACGAGCAGAGACTGCTGCATTGTATTGCAGTGTCACAGCATGGTTATCCTCTCCTGGCATCACATGCAGGCTGCAGTGAGAGCAGTCCCTCATGCAGGGGAGGGATGGAGGGTGGGTGAGTGGGTGCAGCAGGGACATGGGTCTCCAAGGGGAGCAGAGGCAGTATCTGTTTCCCATGACCTGGCTGGCAGTTCGCTTATTTCTGCAGTTTATCAAACCCTGCATGGCCTGGCAGTTTTAGTACCTAGGGCATAGCTTGCCTGCCTAAGTCTTTGCCTTTGCCTAAGTAGTCATCACTTCTCTGAGCTTGCTGGCAGGAGTGTTGGATGAGGCTGCTCTGATCACTACAAGGGATCACCTCAGCAGCTGGTGGGCTCCCCCTGTGGCACAGGCATATGCATTTATTTTCCTAAGCTACATCTTTCCCACTAAGGTTTTCCTCTCACATGCAATAGGGTGGAGAAGGGCGTGTGTTTTCTGTTCGGTTCTCCTCTTTGGCTGGGGGTAAAGTGTTTTGGCTGGAGGTCTGGTGCCTGGGATTTCATCTGCAGGGGCTGGGGTCCTGCTGTGACTGAATGCTAGTGACCTCTAATGGACAGCTCTGAAAAGCCTTACGGAGGGATGGAGGCCTTTTAGACATGAAGCTTTATTGTTACCGTCATTTTTATACATAGCTACTGTGGATGTAGCATTAGAGATATCTCAAACACCTTTAAGGCAGTCCTGTTGCTTATGACTTATATACTTGCTTTTGCATTTCTATTCCTTCTTAACCAGCAGGAAAGAAGCAGCTGAAACACCCCAATTTGTTGATCTTTATAGTTCATTTGTTTTTCTTGGCATCTGGAGAGCAGGGAAGTTGAAAGGGGTGCAGGAGGGACAAGTAGAAAATGAGGAATGTAGTCAGCTTCTTAGTGCTCTTTAAATAGCACTTTGCTAATCAGAGTGACCACTGTGGCTCTTCTGTTTCATGCATCTGTTTGTGATTTGAAGCACACAGATCACTTTAAGTGCTGCTTTGTTTTTTACAAGTTGGAGTAAAGTTAAATCCACGTGGAAGATAAGGAGCCTTTCTTATCTCCTAAATCAAGGGAGAGGGATGGTGACTGTTGACAGCCTACACAGCAACGTACCCTGCAACCCTTACACTCTTTGCTAGTGAAAGTGTTTGACATCCTAAGACACCTGCTGAAAGCAAAAAATTGGTGCTTACACCTTGAGAAGTGTTGGGAGCATTTGGTATCTCTTTTCCTATATCCTCTTAAGGCTTCTTTTTTCTTTCTGGCTCTGGTGTCTCGGGATGAACTCTAGCTGTGGGCCACAGGTGTGCTTTTTCCAAAGCAGGAAAGAAACAGCACTTCAGTTCTCTCTGTATCAGCTGTTTTGAGATGCCTGAAATACAGTACTACATTCAAAGGACATCTGATTAAATTAAAAGAGGGCAAGCTTGGAACTAAGCTGCAGATCACTGCCAAGTGAAAGCATGCTGTAAAACTAACTCCCTGCCCCAGAACAACACCAAAAGCAGGATCTCTGTGAGATTCATTGGGCTGGACATGAGAGGTGGCTGAGAAAATCCAGAGGTTTCAGAATAAATAATGGTATTTACTGATAGTACGCTAAACCCTATGCTTCAGTTCCTCAGCCAATTTCTATTAGGAGCATGATAAAATTAACACAGAAGATCAATGCTTCTGCATTATTTACCTTCTCTGTAGCATCTGGCAGTGGCCACAGGGAGACCGAACTGACAAAGGGCTTGGCCTGGGACAGCAGCCCTGTGCTTTGCCAGGGAGCTGCATGTCTCCTTCCCTAGCTCCCTCCTTACTCGTGGCTGCCACTGATGTTTACAAGGATGATTAAGTTAACCGGAGGGTTGGCTGATCCAGGGCATGGCTTACAGCTTCCCCTTCCAGATGAATGAGCAGCTGGCAATGTAAATGGGGGCTGTCACCTTGTAACTGGGACCTCCCGATGGCTCATTTGTACCTGTCCCCTCCTGGGGCAGGTCGGGGTGCCTGGGGAGGAGGGAACCCTTTTGGAAGGTGATGGTTCTCCCCATAATGGTGCTCAGCAGCTCCCATGCTGGGCTGGCATGGGCATTTCTGAGGCAGGCTTGACCCCACCTGCTCAGAAAGCAAATTAAATAGCCTGTGCTTTGGAATAGCAATAATTCAGGGGGCAAGGCTGAAATAACTAAATATGAACGGCTTCATTAGGTGGATCCTGAAAGGTGGCTGTAACAACCTCGCACTGGCGAGGATGGCACAAGGCTGGGGTGCTGGGAGGGAAGGGAAATTGAGGGTGGTAAAAGCAGATATAACCTGGAGTAATGACGTGGGGCTAAGCGTGAGAAATGGAGCCTGCGGATCAGCAAGGGATTACTGATTTATTAGCCTCTGGATTAGTGTCTCAGGGCCAGAGACTGCAGAATAGACTGTATTGAATTATTCCTTATCAGCTGGTGCTGACTGACTCAGGGCTGTCCCAGTAAGCTCCCTGGGTTGGGGAGGTACTTTCTGTGTCAGGCTGGCGTGCCACAGTAAATAGCTTGGAGAGAGATGGCTTTCAGGAACAAAAAAGCCATATGGAGATGAGAAATTATAGGAGAACTTGGGGGTGAAAGAGTCACACAGTAGTTGCTCAATATTCTCCTTTTTCTTCCTTAAATTGGAAGCTCTAGCTTATCTCTAGATCAAGTCTCTCAAGACATAGCTGGAGGTTTCCAGTCTTTGACTGCTATAGCTTTGATTTCAACACCTTTCCGTGTTCTTATTTATTCTTCAAAGGTGAATTCCAACTAGTCAAATCTGCTTTGGCTATAGATCTGAAATGTCTGGGGGTATAATTTTAACCACATAAACCAGTCACTATTGATATATGAGTGTGAATAGGGAAGAGAAACAGACTGTATAAAGAAAAGAGGACAAGTATGCCTGCAGCTTCCTTGTATTTATGCCATGAGGTTGGAGGAGGCAAGGACAGAGATGGTGGCAGAAACCGATGCTGTTTTAGCAAGGGATGCATGTCACTCTGAGACAGCAGCAGATCCTCATCAGCCATGAGTGTGGTGAACCCGGATTTTGGATGAAACATCAGCCTAGGCATCCCATTCACATTTTGCGACTGAAGATTTTTATGCAACTTTCCATTGGGAAAAGGACACACAAATTCGTTCTTCCTCTACTTGGGAAGAAGGGTGAACTACACTTTGCATTTCTACTGTCCTGTGTTTCTGCCACTTCCCAAGCCTGCTGGAAACGTAAAGAGGCATAGGGCTACCTACGAGACGGGTTCTGGTTCCAGTGCTGTGATGGACTATTGAGAAGTGCTGAAAGAAAATCCCTATTGCAGGGGTAATACCCTTGGTCTGTGGAACGGGTTTACACTCTGCAGTATCAAAGATGGTGTAACACTAATGTTTTTAGTCTTTATTTGCAAAGGAAAGCTTCCAAGCATGGACCAATTACAATTTCATGCACTTTGAGGCTTGAAACAACCACCAGCCAGAATTAAGGCTTTCCAGCAGAGCTGACTATCCCAGGCATCCATCACCAGAAATTTCTGAATAAAATGCTGGTCATTTGAATATGTGAAATTTGTTATGATGCAAACAAGTGAGAGCTGGGCACTCACAGGCAATGAGGAAAATGAAGCCACCTAACAACAAGGCTCCTGCCTGTAACATGCATTTTGTGATGTAGAATGCAACAGCACGTTTCTATATAAATAATAACTAAAATTGTGGTTCCTGGATAAGAGTGGTGGCCTGCCAGCAACCTCTGTACAAACCTCCAAGTTCCAGTAGCGAGGGGGGATCATGCACCTTAACTAGACAGTGTGGTCCACAGCCAGAAATACAGTCCTTCCCTGATTGATATGCCCATGATTACAATTCTATGTATTACAATTCCATGTAATCACGCTGGCATATGAGGGGCTTCATTGCCCTCAAGCTGTTAACCACAGTCTTTAGAGTAAGCAGGCACATCCTGTGGCCTGAATGACCTCTCAGAAACCATACTGAGTACTCCTGGCCTAACAGAAGTGTTAGAAGCACTTCTGTGTCAGCCCTATGATCATACTGGCTCTTGAGAAATATTAATCTTCATTGGGCTTCACTGATTGATTCTCAGCTGGGAGGCCTTTGAGGAAGTGCAGGTGATTCAGAAATGAATGATGATGACTCACTGGGTAACACCTGGGCCCTCTCTAACACTGTGGTAGGGGCATTTTGCTGCCAGTGGTACTATATTTTCATTTAGAAGTAAACCTAAAGGCTTAGTTGTTAGTGATGTTGTAACATCTTCCACACGAGTTTGAATGCAATCCTTGTTCTTCTGCTAAATTTCACTTAGAGAAAGTAGTATTCTGCTGACTTGGCATTTGTTCTGTAATTGAACTAGAATAGTTACTCTTCATTTTTTCTCTCTGACTGCTATATAGTTTTATTATGTGCTGTTATATAACTTAGTTCTGATGTGAAGCCAGCTATATTTCAGAGTTAGATGAATGATCCCTATATAATATGCATATATGTCTGCAAAGCACTTTGGATAAAAGATGCTAAGAAATCCAGGTAATTATTTTGCTTTTTCTTGGATTTTGCTTTGCTGCCCACTATGTAGCAGCTTTGCTGTTGTTCTGTCTCAACGCCTTGTTGAATTAAGTGTTCTGAACAGTTTTGGGAGTGCTGGAATAATTTATTTATTGCCTCTTATAGGTTGTTTTTCTACCTCTTTTGAAACTCCCCATTTCACAGACATAATGAAAAATAAATGTTTTCAACTAAAGTTTTAGCAACTGGGGGGTGGGGTGGGGGGAGGGGGCGGGGGGAGGAGAAAGCTCAGCAAAATATTTGGCTGATTTTAAGCCAAGTTTTGGCGCTGATATGATACCAGAGACTCCTGTCAGTAGGATTTTAGGGTACAGGAATAATAACTGAAAAGGAGGGAAGATGGGTGCACAGTGTTCCAGGCAGGATAAAATAAACCAGCAACCCATGTGGGTCTCTGACAGCTTCTCAACGAAGGATTTTGTACTCTGAGATTTGTTCTGACAGCAGGGTTTTGAAAATGTTTAGGACTCTTGCCATCGCATTTCTTTTAACGTTTGATTACCTTATGTGACATATCCTCGACTGTTGTAAATTGATACCACTTCATCAACTTCGGTGACATCTTGTCAGTGAACATCAGCAGAGGATTAGCCCTCTGCATCCAGACGTGTTGCCTTGAGCTGGGCTGGGATCTCATCCTAAGTCATTACGTGCCTGATGAGAGAGAGCTGAAGGGAAGAAATAGGTTATGATAGGTTGTGGTGAGGGCTGACCCAGTAAGTTGAACTGATTTATTTTTGATTTGTTGCTAATTCCAGTTTCTCTGTATGATTTTGGCTCCAGGACACATTATCTTCTGAGACAGAAAAAAATTGTAGCTACTAAGACCTCTGTGCCACCCTTTGTAACAACAGGGATGATATTGGTTCTGATGTTCAGGCCAGAGCCAATGTGAGAAACTGCATTCAACCCACCAAAATCCCCCCTGTAGCTACCTTTGATACTCATCTTTGTGGTTTGTCATATGGCTACTGTGCGATATTTATGTGCTGCAGTGTTTTATCATAACTCAGGTATAAGACTTCCTCTACGAAAGACTGTTTGAATTGTCTTTTGGCATCTATTACTGTGAAATGTGCCGTGGAAGTGTAAATCATGGCACTGGCTGTCAGGGAGCACTTGGCCTTCAAAGAGTGTCCTGCGGCATCGCTGAGGGAGGGGGTGAAGAGGCTAGCAGGGTAAGGCGAAGGAGAAACTGAATTTTTCATTTAACTTAAAGGACTCTTGTCTACAGGCTGGCATTCAGTACCCCCCTGGGACTAGAGCTCCCGAATGTGAGGGCCACAGAGCTGCTGAGCTGGAGGACACAGAGGAGAACATACTGTTGTCCTTGTTCCTGTGACACTGCACAGGCAGTGCTCTGTCACCTGGTGGGCAAATTATTCTCCCTGGGGGCAATGCTTCCCACAAATACAGAAATGTTTCACACTCTGGACTTGAGAAGACACTGTTTTTCTTATGGTCTGGGGGTCTGAGCTGGAAAGGCTTCCCCACACTGGTAGCACCAGGGAGAGCAGTGCTGGCACTCCCAGTCTGGCTCAGTAGGAGTGGGCTCGGGCACACACCCAGCCATCACGGCAGAGTTTTTCCTGCCTTAATCCAGCCCTGAGTGAGCTCAGCTGACTGCACACGGTAGTGTCAGTGTGTCTTCCAATGTGCAAAGTAATATTTCCAAAGGAATTGATCTTCTGTGTAAGGGCATTGGCTGACTTGCCCAGGTAGATCAGGTATAAACCTCTGATGTACCCTGAAGTATCGCTGTCCAAGCCAATGATGGGCCAATACATCTCCTGTGAATATCCAAAAATATCCAAGGGCGGCTCGCTGTCAGATGGCTGGTGCCATGAAACAGCCACTTTGTGGCTTCAGATAGCTTTAGTGAAGATAGCTTCAGTTTGAAAATATCGAGACTCCTATTTTTATGCAGTTTAACCAATTGGCAAGTTGCAAAGGTACATACTAGGGCATCTCAACACAGAGCCTGGAAGCTCAGAGTCTTTCCTGTAATGTCTTCAGGGGTTTTTTTTGTTTGGTTGTTTTTTTTTAATTGAATAAAATCCCAAATGTATCATCTTCGTCCAGTCTGAACCCAAACCCATGATACTCACCCAAGAAGTGTTATTACTAAGTGAGCCTTTTTGTTGAAAAGCTGTATCTTTCACTGAATGGTATCCTTCTTCACACGCTTCCATCTTTTTTTAATTTGTGCCTAGCTGTAGGTCAGGTAGGTAGATTTTCTGCTTAGCATTTCTTCAGGGCTCCCAATGCAGTTCTGTCAATATGAAGTGCTATAGTCTACAGCAAGCCTGGCCATCACTGAAAGGACTGTGAACTGAGGATATTTGCTATGTGGTCCCAGAAAATAAATCCTAATCTTCTAGGGTAGACACAGGCTTCAGACTGTCCCTAGGCTAAAGGGAATAGATTCAACTCTTGCCACGTGGAGTGTTCAGTGACACTGGGAAAGAGAAGAGCAGACTACTTTTCCTCTATATCATGTATGTCTTGGACCTGCCAATGCATGTATGTCAAACAGATAATGTGCAAGTCTTCAGGCAAGAATCCTGATTCACTCAGCCTTGCAAATGGCTCCCTAATGGACTTTGCTTGAAGCCATATGACCTTGAAAGTGGAAGCTTTCTGTCTAGCAGTTAAACTTGTATAGATGGGGACAAGTACAGACTGTGTTACGAACCCTGTTAAAAGTAAAGCTTATTAGAAAAGGAGCCTTTGCCCTTAGCAAAAGGGTTTTCCACCAGTATTAGGCAGGTCCATCTTGCAAGGAGATGACATAGCTGAGAGAAAAAGAATTTTAGAATATTATTCACGCTCACATATGTGAAGCGGGTTATATAAAGATTTTGCTGCCGTGCATCTGCAATGTTTGCTTGCTGATAAAGCTACACAGATTATTTAGCAATGGCTGTCACACTCTTGCTAATACTGTGTGTGGTAGTAATATGTTAAGTGCTATTAAATAACTTGGGTGTTGTCAGAGACCAATTTTTATAAGAGCTGCAATATCCAGATTTTGGTATGAGAGACTCCTAATCATGTACGCTAACCCTTCTTGTCAGGAGAACATATTGTGCCTCTGAAGTAAACATTTCTGCAAAAGTGGAATATTTTCTTATACTTTCCCTCAGCAAGTTAGCCCCTGTGACTACATAACTTGTGTACATGTGCATACAGCATGGAGAATTGGCAATGTCTATGTGCTAATGATTTTAACTAGCTTTGCATCCAATTTTGAAGCCTTCTAAATCCCCTCAGTAACAAAGTCCGTTCTCTTGATTGTTTGTTTGTGTGATGTGTGGCCAATAAACCATATTTCTGGCAATTTAAAGCTGTTTTTTTGGAATGAAACTATAATATCAACTGTGCTGTTTGCTTTTACAAATGCTTCTTTCTCAGGCTCTATCTCAAAAGTGACTTGGTCTAGAAACTCTGTTTTGCAAGAATCCTTGATGATATGTTGACATAAAGTATGACTCCAGATCAAATTAAGAAATGTTTTTTAAGCATTTGGCAAGGCACCTTTGAATTTTTGCAATGCTCACTGGCTCCAGACTGTAAAGGTAGAATTTTCCAGAGCATCCAGTACTTACCTAACTTTTCTGATCCATGCCTGCTTGGATTTCCACAAAGCAAAGGCTGGACTACAGCAAAGCCCACTTCCAGATTCTATCCAAAAAGCACACCATAGGCTGGTGCTGCCGGGCTGCTGAAGAGAGACTGGGGTTCCCAAACTTCATAAGCCCTGACGCTTGGGTTAAGAGAGGTGGCAGTTGTTTGGACTTTGCTCTTGCAGATAGTTAATGTTAAATTCCACTAGCTGAGGCACTTGGTTCCAAATTGGTAACGTGCTCTCCTAGTGCTGCCTGTGACCTTGGTGAGCTCTGGCTGAGCATTTCTCCCTCGGTCAGGGACCGATGGACTCTGCGCATGAAGCCAATGGAGTCTGTAAACTCCCTTAGCCAGGCTGTCTTGATTTTTACATTCAAGAAGTAGCCTTCTGACCCAGCCTGTGCTCTTGCTGATTGTAGCCTGGCCAAAATCTCCTGCCAGGATGAGGTGCTTTTTAAATAAGCTTTTGCGATGGAGTTCCTTGAATTTTTTGGTGTGTATTTTATGCACCTTGTAGGATTCACGTGCTGCCTTGCAGAGGTTAGAACTACTCACTCGGCTGACAGCTGGAGCTTCTTTTGCTGATTCCTGCAAGATCAAGGAGACTATTCTCTGTTAGCCTGGTTGACTGGGATATTCTGATCTGAAGTCAATGGCGGTGTTTAAAGTGTTCTTTGTAATCTGAGGTATGAGTAATTCCAGAAAAGCAAACTCAGCATGCCCTTTCTGCTGATTAAAGCTAGTTAAAAGCTTCACTTTAAAAGTAAAGGGATAGAGAAGAGTATGAAAGGATGATATGGGATCCCACCAGGGATGTCAGATTGCTGAAAACTGACCCAGGGTTTGATGGCATGACCTCGGGGCTGTGGCATACCTAATGCAGAAGGTCTGAGTCAAAGCCATCTGCAGGCCATGAGGGCTTGTCTGTCACACTCCATGAATCACGGATCTAGGCCTCCTGTGGCAAGTCTTCACTCCTCCTTAACCTGCTCTGTGCATCTTTGCCGTGTTGCCAGCTGACCCAGGAACCTGGCACTGATACACTAGAATAAGCCCCCAAAACATGTAGGTAAGCAAGAGCAATTTAGCTTTTTTAACTGAAGTCACTTCAAGCTACAGAAAGCTGGGAATTACCCTTCTAAAAGCAAGATTGGTTACCACTTTTAAAGCTGGACCTGGGACAGTGACTCTAAAATAATCAAGGGTTTGTTCTGTCCTTTGCACCAAGGCTGTAGTGGGAATATTTTTGATGGTGCTACTGGGAACAGGATCTGGCCTATTCTAATTGCAAATTGCATCCCTTCTGCACATAAGATTCAGTCTTAATTAATATCAGTGATGTCTTAAAAGGAAAAATGGAAGTTTAAATGCAGACCTCTCTAGATTTTTAATGTCCTGCACATAATTTTCAAGCAAAATGCATTCAGGAAAATGTTCCTTGTATTTTAACAGTCTCAGAAATAGCTTTGACTTATTTTGCAGTTCAAGCGCCAGCACAAGGATCTGCAGTGGCATGAAAATATTGTCTTTTCCCAAGTGTTATTGACATGTGTACCTTGCTGATGCTGCTAGTCCAAAAACCAATATAATTTTTAAAAAGGAAGCCATACTGCAGGAAATCAGTCTCCTTTTCCTCTTATGCATGATCTTCTAGCCAGAAATATATTGGAATTTATTTCTAGCCAGAAATAAGATGGAGAAACATGAGTATTAGGGGAGTATAGAGGGAGGAAAAAATATGGGTGTGCTCACAATATATTCTGTATGTCTTGTGCTTCAGATGTTGCCCTTCACAGCATTGCATTGCATCCCCTGCAGCTGTGCTCTGAGCGAATCAGAAGCTCTGTGAAATCTGCCTGGAGTATTCTTTCTCTTAAGAGCTGAAGCATATCTAGCCTGCTCTTCTCCTGCTATCCCTACCTTCCCTTCCAGCAAAACAGAAAACATGAAATTGAGAGAGTCTGCTTCCATGAATAATGTCCTGCAATCTCTGTGGATCCCACTGTTTCACCCACCTGCATCCCAATACTGCAGTTTAGATATGGGAACAGTCTCTTCTCCCCCCAGAAAAGAAAAGAGCATAGAAGAAGCTTTTGGCATGACATGTGAGCCAAAGACAGGAATGGCAGAGGTCACCAGGTCAAGAACCAAGAGGACATCTCCACTTGCAGTATCTGCACTGGCCAATACCTGATGTTTCTTGTCCATGCATTGCTGCTGGTGGAAGTGGTTGATGCACTGATGTCAGTAAGTCACTGGTGTCTCTAGCATTGCCACCTCGTACCATGTCAGTTTGCTCACTGTAACATCACTGAGATCTCTCTACACAGTATGAGGAAGTCAAGCTGAAGCCTGTACAGACATACCCTAGGTAGATCAAACCACAGATAGGAAATATCCATGATGAGAACACGGAGGCACAGCCATCCCCACAGGTGTCATACCACTATAGCTGGCCACACACCCCGATGTCTGCGCAGACTGCCCACCTGCGGCGGTGACATCTGCCGAAGATAGCTGGCGTGGGCTGCAGCCATGTCTCCTCAGGTCGGGCAGACCTGGAGGAATAGGAAGGCAATCAGTCCTGTGCTGCATCTGCAGATGTTAATGAAAATAGCATTGGCTGGACCAAAGGTGGAGAGGTGTGTTTTTCTCCTCTGTGCTGCTGCTGTCACCCTCTCTGGGGTGGCACTGTCACCACTGGTTGGCTGATGGCTGATCTCTCCTTGCAGCAGTGAGTGTGATGCACACTGTAACACAGTCCTCTGAGCCTGGGCATCAGGAAACAGGGCTCTGAAGGGAAAGCTGCTGGCAGAGCTGGGGCTGAACAAATGGCAGTGGCCAAAACATGGAAAAGAAATTGCTCTTCAGTTCTTTGCCAGGAGATGATGTGGCTCTTCTAGTGTGGGTTGCCTTTCAAGACAGGGTGATGCCAGGGGCCTGGAGATATAGGCATGGTCCTTCTCTTTGCCAAGGGACACCCCACTCTGTGGTTTTTAGCACTATTCTTCCAGTTCCACTCATCTCCCTGTGTTTACTATGATATACTTCCCACATGGGAGTGTTTTGTCAGGCTAAAATCAATGATGTCAGTGAGGTACCCGGACACAGCAATGACAGAGTGCATTAAAAGGACCCAGTTAAAAATTATCAAAATTTGTGTAGCACAAAGGAGTTTGAGGGAATGCACTGGAAAATCACACTGTCACACTCGTTTTTCATTAGTTTGAATTGCATTCAGAGGTGTATCGTGTGTGTATGTATGTTTATTTTTTCTAAATATAGTTATATATATATATATACCAAGTATTTCAACAGCATAGAAATAGAAATAATGTAGTTGGATATATCTAGTATCTATATAGATTTCTGTATCTTTTGCAAAGTGAAGACATTTGATTATTTCCCCCCACCCCGCCCCTTTCCCAGAATGTAGGTAATGGTAATCTTCATCTTGCCATCTAATTGCAAATAAATTTTCCGTTTTGGTTAGTAATTGAAATCGGCATTTTTGCATCTGCTGTTTCTAGACACTGCACTCCAGGAGTCAATATCACATGTGACAGTAGCAATTGATTTGTGAGGGGTGGCATCCCCACTGAAAATTTCAGGCCTCAGGGATCAAACACCTTGAGAGAGCAGTAAAGTCATTTTAAGTCAGGAGGGATTGTGAGGAAAGGGAGATAATACCCAGGCTAGATCCTGAAGCCTAATACAACAAACAAATCAATTCCGTGCTTTGTCATAGATTTTGTGTATGATTACATACAAGTACTGAAAATTATTGCAGGTGTAAATAAATCATACTGTAAATTTTGCACCATCCAAAGCAGCACCTTGACTGACCTGTGCTTATTGCATGCATCGGTACTGACAGCTGAGGGTTATAACCAACACACATCATCAGTGTAAAAAGGTAAATTGTAAGCGATGGCTGTTTGAAGGTGAACCTCAGCTCAGTGCTGGGCTGCTCCTTTCTCAGGGAGGTGTACCAGGGTGAGCTGGCACACACGGGACAGTCCAACCTCTGAAGAAAGACTGGAAGTGTTGGGAAGAAATTTCTTCAGTTGTCTACTTTTACTGAAACCATATGTGAAGGTCTGTCAGCAAGATTATTCTTAACCGTTGTGAATGAAGGAGTGTCAGTGGCAAGGTTATTAGGTTTGCAGACACTTTGGTTCCTTCCTTCTTTGTCCAGGTGGCAGAAACTTTCTCAGATAAAATGTGCAATATGTGGCTGTTCCTTAAATTTCAATTTCTAGTCTCAATGGGATTGCAGCAGATCACAGCATTTGGTGGTATATCCTAGGCTTCTTTAAAGCTTGGGGGGGTGTAAATGAAAGGTGGACAAAGCACAAAATGCTTCCTTAGATATCTAGATAAAAATCTGGCAATGCTTCTACTGTCGTCAGCACTTCCAGTCTGAGATATTCCTACTGTGCTATTATTTTGCGTACATTGGTCCTATGAAGCATGGTCTCTTCAGACGAAGAGGCAGGGATTAATGAGCCACATGGAAACACTAATTTGCCTGAGCTAGAGGAGATTAGTTTTGTGTAGACCATTAATGTAATTATTTTGAGATTAGAAATGTTTATTCGGTATTGCAGACTCACTGGGTGTTTTTTTCCAAAAGGTGCAGTCCAACACTATTAAATAGAGAAATTCAAAATACATATTTTATTTAAAAATGCAATATCTGTTCTTTGAAAGCATATAGAAGGTACAGATATGTGGAAGAAAGGTATCTCATTGCTGAAAGAATTTGTGCTGCTATAGTGTCTTGAGGGATCCCAAAGTGCTCGGCTCCTCTGCGAGCTTCAAATCAAGGTCTGCCTATAAGGTTCACTATGCTAAGGGGCAGAAGGGAAGGAAACCTGCAGTAAGTTGCAGAGCTGAAGTCCTTGTTTGTGTCTCTGCCCTTCTGTTCCATCACACTGTCTGCAGAAACAGTTCTTTTAGCTTTTCTTCTTTTCCTGCTTACTAAGTCTTTTCTCCCCCCTCATATCAAAAAGGACCTGAAGTCAGGCCATGGGAATCATTTGCAGGCATCAGAAGAGGGCTTCTATGGATCTCAGAAAGTACTCATAGCGAGAAATCTGCTGCTTTTAAGGGGACAAGTTGTTAAGGAGTACAAGGTTCTTGTCCAGCTGGGGAAAGACATTTTCCTTGCATTTTGTGAAGCGGCAACTGGCTTGGAGGAGAAAATAGAAAAAGAAAAAAGTGGGGCTGAATGAGAGAGAGTTCATCTCTACCCTAAGAGATTCCCAAGAAAGAGTATGAATTTGCACCTGTTTCTAAGCTTTGCACCTCGAGTCACAAAATAGTTTTTTTCCTTATGCAGTTGAACTTTGGGATCAATGCAGTGTAGTTAGTTCAGCTTGCAACCAGCTTGACTTTAAAAATTCTGCTTCAAGACTTCTACAGTTAGAAGTCTATCTGAAGAAGTATAAAACATTAGGGGACTGGTGCTAAAAATGTGCAGACTGAAGCTGTTATAGGAAAAGCATTTGCAAAAATGATATTGGGGTATAGCTTGCATTGTTCTTTTATTTGGTTTGGGGGAATTCAGAAACTCTTCTGGAAACATTTTTAAACACAGAGCTGCTAAGTGAACTTGTTCTAGTGATTTTCCAAAATGGAGCATTGAGCTTTATAACCTCAGACATGGTGTTTTATTTCTAGCTCTTTCAGAGTGATGGGAAGAGCAGCCTTTCCTTCTGACATTTACTTTAATTCATAACAATTACAGGCATCTGCCAAGATATCCTAAATTGTGGGGGAGGTGGAAATTGGGTCATGGAGAAAGATTAACATTGAACAAAAATATTTGCCAGTAGCTTAAGATGAGAAACAGAAAACTGTGTGTGCGCTGCAGAACAGGCTGGGGTTTTTTTGTTTGTTTTTTTTTTTTTTTCTTTTCCCCTCACAACCATGACTGGGTCATTACTTTAACAGAGAATGAAGAGAGGGCTAAGCATTAGGGTAATTTTCCTTGTGCTTGTTTGCTCTTCATCTTTTATACATCATCAGATTCCCATGTCCTACCCTTTTGATGAGGGTTAATTGGATTTATTTTGGGCACCTTTATGGGTAGGGGGAGGCGAGGCCAAATTCTCAGCAGACAAACCTTCCACAGGGGTCATATCTTATAAATGCAAAAAGCTTTAGACAGCTCGCCAGCAGCAGACACAGCAGAAACCTTCTAGCTGTTCCTCTGGGTGGAAGGAGGGAGGAAGGCAATGTGCCCATAGCAGATTTTAATATATTCATCAGTGCCAGACAGCTTCTGATTAACAGCAGTTGTCTCTTTCATCGAAGCATGACGATCAGGGCCTACCCATCCTCTCGCGCTCTCTGCACGCTGCCTTCCAAACAAGCCTCACCAGTCACTAATTCTCCCATTAGTCCTTTATCAGACAGTGTTTAAACCACCACTTGAAATCAGCCACATGGAGTCTGTCATTGGCACATCCGCTCCTATTTCCAGTTTTCAGCTTCTGCAGTCGATGAACTTCTGCTATCATCGTGTGTGTTCTTTGGGGCCCTCAATACCATCAGCTGATTCTCGTCATACTGGCATCTAAATCTATTAACCCCTTGTTCTTCTCTCTCTCCTCTTCCGCTCGAGGTTGTGTGTTGCCTTTCAAGGCAGCTGGTAGTGCTGTGTGGGCAGAGACCACCCGCTACAGAGGCTGCAGAGCTGTCCTGGCACAAGCGCCTGGGGGCAAGGCTCTGTCCCAGAGCTGCTGCAGGTACACGTCTGCAGACACCATGGCACCATGTGTGCAGGTGAAGCACCACTGCTCTGCCTCCCAGACTGTTTTGGAAGGAGCATAGCAAAAGCCGTGGCTGCCTTGGCATATGGAACACCCTTTAATGTGGGAGGTCATGCATTAGGTAAGGAATAAGGTATAATTGGCACAACTGGTCATATATGACAGGTTATGTGTTGTAGTAAGTGTAGCTGGCACCTTTTGTATTACATAAAGTTTTTTATCTGAAATGACACTTCTGGGCTGAAACTGGTGCAAATTTTGAGAGGATGGGAGGCAGGATCTTCTCTATAAAGGTCCTGTGTTTCTGTAACATCCTTTGTGACACATTGATACCCCTTCTCCTAATAGATACTAAAGTGCTTAAAGAGCTATACAAATTGTACTTGAGCCATAGCTGAAACTTCACGATGTCTTATTTGTTGAATTCAGTTGATCTCAGCAATGTTATGTGGTAGTTCACAACAGGGAATGAAATATACTTTCAGTAGAATTGCAAGGAGGAGTTTTACGTTAAGTGAAATATACTGGAGTTGTGGTTAGAATGCAAGGAGGGCTTTTTACTTGTGAAGATTTGTCACAGATAAGGTTACCACAAAAACAAAATATCAAGTGTTCAGAACTTCTGTCCTGTGCTGCCTCTGCTAGACAGTGTACAGAAGCCCTTGTTTTCTCTGCATCTTGTTGATCAGCTAATACTAGTTTAAGAGGATGTCATGTATGGATTACAACCTCTGTTTTCTTCAGTGCGTGGGTATTTATAGAGGTCTCAATGTTGACCATTCAGCTCCATCCAACTTGTATGAATTATATTGGTGACACCCTTTGCTGGAAGGATTCAATTCCTTTCTCTGCTGCAAACTCCCTTTCATGGAAAGAAAAAGGGTTTAGGTTGTGCTGGTGGATGTAGTCTGCTTTACTGAAGGTCAGGTTGCTTCTATGTGTTTAGGGACCTGACTGAGGAGATATTTTAAGTTCTGGCTAAGACTCTACAGAGACCATGTCTTAAGTGTCTTCTTGGGAGATATTCTGAGAACGTCAACATCTCAAGTACTTCAAGGCAGAGTTGTTTCTGTAGTTCACAGGACTGTTAAAAAAACATGCATGTATCTGGACTGTGCTGGCAGAGGTAAGCTAAACCCATCTATGTTAGTTATGAGTTAGTTTAATTTGTCATTGCTGTGATAGGGTAGCAACTGTAAGGGTCAGTTTCGTGGTTCACTGGGTACTGTACGATTCCTAGGGGTGGTCAGCAAGCACTCCTGCTTCAGTCCTTTGCCCTTGCAACAGGTTCACTCTGAAGGTAATGGAAAATTCATCTATTCTGTTTTGGTTTTGTAGCCAGGGAAGAAGCTGCCAGCTATTTTATAAAGGTATGCAGAACATATACTGGCAAGCTGCCAGGAGGAAAATTTCTGATTACTGTAGAAAGACAGTGAGGATGTGGACTGTAAAACACACTGCTTCAGAGTCTATTTAGTCTGTGGTATGAAAAACAAATTGTAAAACAATGCTTTAAGAAGTCCATCATTTAGAAAGGTAGACACTTGTTTAGAGTTGCTATAAATCAGGTTTTGTATCATATAGAATGCTTCCAAAGGCAGTGGTTTCCTGCTTGATGAAATAAACATTTTCATAGATATTTCACATGGGTCCTTTTTAGCTTTTGATCCTAAATCTTCCACCCCTTGCCTGCTATTTTCTATAGCCACCCATGGCTGTCTCTCATACTATCCCTTTATATATTTCCCCACTGCTGCCCTGATGCTTAGCTGATTATACATCTTTTCTGTTTATGAGAAGATCAGATTATCGGGAAATGCAGGGACAACACACAGATGCAAATATAGATGAATGTGCAGATAGTGAAGTAGCATCCAGACAGATATGACTGCCCGAGTACCTGTCTGGTACACACAGTGAGTTCTTGTGGATTAAACTCTTAAACAATGACGACATAGTAATAGTTTTTGTAGTGACAGAGCACTAAAGGACAAGGTGTGAGAAGTTTATTTTGAACAGCTCTGTGTTTCTGATTATAATTCCTTGAACACTATAAGGGAAATATGATGTGTTGTGAGAGAATAATGGCACAAAGTTGGAAAGGAGACTGAAGTCACCCTGAGAACTAGAAATGACTAGAGGCATCACTAGTACTTGAAGGACATTGGAATCTGACCAGATGCTGCATGGATTAACCATGATTGCCACCTGCCTTTTAACAATTCGTAGCTCCTGGACCATAGTATCTATACTGCCTTGGAGCCTCAGAACTGCATTTCTCATCTCCAAAACCATGGTGTTCAGTGTAGTATCCATGAAGAATGGGCCTCCAGCAGAAGGCTGTGCAGGGCACACAAGTATTGTTCTGCAGAGGAAAATTCCTCCAACTCTCACTAGAAATGTGGAAAGTTCTGCTATCAAAACTGTTTGCTTTTTCAGCAGTATCTCCCGAATTATCTAGAAGGAGATTCAGGATGATGGAGTCTTAATTTTCCTTTTCTGGCATGGGGCAAGAAGAACTGGAAGTTATGACCTTGTCCTTGAGGTCTTTGAATGAAATGGGAGAGGAGAACCCCTGAGGTGAAGGCAAACGTGAAGGCTTTTTGGCGGGAGTAAGGAAAGGATGATTTGTCTGCTGGAACAACTGAATTGGGAGAAGAAAAAAAGATGTAAAAAGAAGTTGATGCCATGGGGGTGGTTGAATCTAAAATATACATAAGGGAGAAATAGAAATCAACATTTACCAGATTTTCATAAAATAAAAGTTTAATTTGTGAGTCCTCATTAGCAGTGAGGATAGAATAAATTAACCACATTAAAATAGGTCCTCAAGGCCCCAGTTTAAATACAGCTGTATTTTGCAGAAGACCAGGCAGTTCGAAAACTGTGCTGAACCATTTCAGTATAGACTTGATTCAAGAATCAACAAATAGAGGTGGTGGAAAACGGCACAAAGGTAAATGATTCTTTATCTAAGAGTCTATGTGTCTTAACCACCTAAAACTCTGCCAGAAATAGTCATTCTGAAATGTGAATGCAGTTATTTGCATCAGCTATTTGCTAATGGGTATGCTAACATGTATCTGATGCAAATACTTGTTGACCTGATTCCTGCTTAAATGAGTGAATTTAAAATGTTTGACCAGTTTAACTAGACAGTAGCAGGGGCAGGAGATGTGGGAACAAAAATCAGGAAATAATGAGGCTGCTTGATTCTTTTCTGAGAGGTCTTTTCATACTGTAGCAAAAGTATGTGTAAAAGCTTAATTTAAAGAGAGCAAGAAAACACATCCAGCTATATGCTGGGGTGGGTACCAAACCTCAAATCTTCAGGTTGCTTACTCTATTAGGTTGAAATTTACTCTGGCCAGTATGGGATTGACTAACACTGTATTTATTATAGACTAAAAAGATCTTTTAAAAGCCATAAGCTTTCCTCCACAAGTACTGCTCATTTATAACACTGTTGTTGCATCACTCAATTCTACAGAATGAGATGGCAAAAATTTCACGCATTTTGTCATTCAGCTTTCTCAAAGCATGTGGAGGGAAGCTGTGGCACGACCCGACCCACCAAATGAGAAGTCAGAAGGACGAGTAGGAAAATGATATTTAGTTCTCCAAGAGAAAATACTGAGAAACATTGCTTCACAAGAATATTTTAAAATAGAATTGAAGCTTCAATTGCACCTTTACAAATGTGAAAAGATCTTTCTTTAATTCACTCCATGTGCTGCTTCTGTAGCTGTTGATGGCTGTTGGTAAGCTGTTTTCCCCTATTCAAGGGGAAAATGTGTTTAAATTAAATTATTGACTAGAAACTTGTCTAAACTGAAGTTTGAGCTTTTGCTATGAATAATAAATTTATGGAGTCTGCCTTTTGTTCAGAAGCAATCACTTAATAGTGCAAAACCTGCTAACAGCAGTTGCTACTACTGCACTTTTCAGGCCCCAGCTGAAGGAAAGGGAAGGGGGGAAATGATAGTCTGCAGCAAACAGCAGCCAGCTATGTAACACCTCTTCTGGAAGGATGAAGCTTGAACTAGTTCTGCATTTCACAGGCTCCTTCAGACAGATTTTTGTAACCTCCAGGGTGGAGTATGCGATTTGAGAGAGGTGGAGCTGCTCCACTGACTGGTGACAGCTGTGGGATTGAGGGACTGTCACTGGAGAGCAATGAAACATCAATCTCTTACGAAGGGAAGCCAGGGGGTATCAGAGTAGGAAAGGAGAGATGAGAGTTAAATGGGAGATGCTGTCAGCAGAAGTGCCTACAGATTTAACAAGGATTTGGTTTCTGTTTCCCAGAACAGCCGTTCACCTACAGAGAAAAGCATCCTCAGAAAGTCTAAGTGCAACACACTCTTACATGTCATGCAGAGTGCCACACTGTCCTTGGCACAGTCCCAAGCTTGATGTTGGCCTGATCTGTGTACGATAAAGCACTTACCCAGCCCGCAGCATACTAAATAGCAGCATGTCTAGGTGTAGATTTACAGGTAGAGCAGCTGCTGGTTTCAAGATTCACCGTATGCTTTTCTCTCCCTCTCCACCTGCAACTTTTATCTTCTACACTGTTTTCGTGAGCACCGCCTTGCAACCCAATGACAAGATTACACTGAGGATTAAGTACACAAGTGGGAATGCCACCTTCATATCCTTCCTCTGTTTCCCAGGGCCAGATGGGGATGTGTTCAGCCTCTGAGCTAATTAATTATGCTAGTTTGAAATAACCCTGCAGCCATTTATTACTGTTCGGTGTATTCCTTCTTTGGGATGCAGGAGTGCCTCTGGAACTGGCATAATTCCCCATCTGTGGATGCATGCAATGATGTCTCTTTTAGAAAAGTTTTATGGCTCCTTTTCACTAGGAGACATGACAAAGAGTCCCTGTGGGCAATGATCTGCCATTTACTTGTCACATGGTAACATGCTGATGTGAGATACCAGTGCACATGAGAATGCAGATAAGATGCAATCATTCTGTTATACTAAGTATTTTTGTTATACTAAGTATTTTTAAATTATATTATGCTTATGAGAATAACAATATTTTAACTAAATAGAAATCAATTTATTGATTTCAAAAATATTTTAGAGATATGAGGATTTGAACTGTTGCATATCAGCTTTTTGCAACAAGCAATATTGGCTTTCTGACTATACTTCCAAGTGCCAGTAACCATGCATGATGAATATTTATTTGGGTTTTTTTAAACACTCTATTTGAGACAAAAGCTCCTCTGCTCTGTGCTTCCATGGCAGTGGCTTCTCTTTTATTCTGGAAATACTTAGTATTTTCTTGTTGGCAGTAATGTACCTCAATAAAGCATCTTCAGAGTGGTCACTCACCCTAGAATGCTCTGAAACTATTTTCTACATGCTATGGAACAGCTATGTGCAGGACGTACAAATTTATCTGGCAGAGTGACATCTCCAGCAGTGTGGGTGCTCTGAATGCCACCACCATTCCCCAGCAGTGAATGATGCTGTGGGTGTGGCAAGGTTAAAGCAAGAGTTTCTTCTTCAGCTAATAAAACAAACACATTTTTGCTTTCATAGGCATCTAAGGACATCTCTCTGACTATGGACCTGCCTAGAAAATATAAAAAAAAATAGTTTTTAACTTAGCAATTGTTTTAATGTCTAGAAATAACTGTAAGGTTTGAATTCCCTGGTGGTCGAGAGACTGACAGAGGGGACCGGGTCAGGGAAAAGCTTGCTGTATCCTGATGAAGTTGCTCATGTTGTGTAAGTAACTGAGCAGGTTTAGGATTGTAATTGGTAAGCTGGAGCTAAAACCCTTTAAGTGAATGAGCACACATGTGTTGCCTGATTATGAAATGCTCTGTTAAAGATGAGTGTTACTGGTTTTCATTATTAGATTTTAGCCTTTACTAAGAAGACCTACTGTTGAATAATGACGATTTAAATTATAATGATTACTTAAACCGTAGACAAGCTGAATGCTATTGAAGCAGCTTGGCATATTCAATATTGTACTCACCTGGGATAATGCAAAGAATTGCCTGCAGTGCAAAAGGTGATGCTGGTAACTCGCACTAAACTGTGAAGGGTTAATGTGTTTAGCTGAGCTATCAGGGAATTCTCATCCAGCACGGATGTGGGATGAATGAAAGAATGAAGAAGTCTGAATACATGTAACATGTAGTGCATAAACACACTTGGCCTTGGGGAAGATGTGGAAGCTGCCTGCGCACTATCCTGAGAGGAAGGTGTTGGCTTCAGAATTGCATTTCTCAATGTGTTTCCCAAAGATTAAAAGATTCAATGGTCTTCACAGCAGCTTTGCTACTGGGTGGAGGAAGATCTGACTTTGAATTTTGATGGCAACTTGCGACACCTTTTGGGACTGACAATCAAGGATCAAGCAAGATGGGGTTTGTATCTTTCAGAGTGCTTGCCATTAACTGTTTCTCGGAAGGAGGCTTGGGGTGACACAGGAAGCAGGATCTGCGGCAATATTATCTCCTTTCCTGCTGAAGCCCCCTGTTTGTGAAGTAGTTTGGTTTGACTCTGAAAGGCAGGAAGCAACACCTGCAAGGCAGCAAATGAAGATAATGCCACAGAAAAGCAATGTATCGCAGATACAGGGGAGGATGTTGTAATCATGTTGGTCTGAGTGTAAATGGTTCAGCATAAATATTATCAAGCATTTCAATGCACTCTGCAAATGGGGATGTGCCACAAGAATATCTGAACTGACAAACCAGCCAGACCAGCCAGCCTGGTTACGGCTGGACTTTCTCAGCGAGAAGTGGTGCTTTTAGAAACAGTGATACTGAATACATTCTTTCTCATTAATCTGTTCAGTCACTTTTTGTATCTCTGTACACTTCTCATGTTCATAATGACCTTTGGCAAGGAGTTCCAGAGTCCAACTGTGCCTTACTTAAAGGGCTACCATTTTGTTTATTTTTTTTATCTGTCACTTTTGTTTCTTTGCTTTTGTATTCAAATCATTCCCTCTCCAGTCTCTTTACTATTTCACCTGTGATTTTTTTTTTTTTTTTTTTTTTTTTTTTAGGGGTCTGATGCCCATCTCTAACTTTGACAGTTCTGTTGTATGATTCCGGGGGTAGGTTAGAGGAGGGGGGGGGCACATGACACCACAACATGATGCAATATTCAAAACATGGGCTCAAGATAAATGAATACAGTTGCATAACAGTGATCCACTTCGGTCTCTATTCCTTCTCTAATTGCTCATGCCATTCCACTTGCTCTTTGGCCACTGATAAGCAGTGAACTGTAGTGTGGTGGTTCTCTTACAATGCTAAGACCTTGCTTCAAAGCGGTTATTGTCGCAAAACTAATCACAATATATGTCAAGTTGCTGGTTTTACCTGTGGGGTGGTGTTTTACCTTCACTGTATCCCTCTTCCTTTTTATAACATTTCTGGTCCATATTCTGGCAACGCTTTGTAGTCGATCTTTGTCTTTAACAATCTGATTAATTTAGGCTTCTTAGCAAAGTTTGTCATGACATGGCATGTTCTTTTTCTAAATAACTTCTGGATGTGTTGAACAGGACATGTCCCAGCGCAGGTTCCTAAGGGACTTTTTTTGGTGACCTATTACAAAACCCCTTTTTGTCTATCTTTTACCTGTTACATGATCATTTGAGGGCCATAATCCCATGGCAGATTAGTTCTTTTGAGAATCTCAGCTGAAGAACTTGTTGAATTCCTTTGTATTTATAGAGAATGAAGGCTTGAGATTCCCACAGAAAGTGACTGCTCCAGTTGTGCCATGCCACAGCTAGGGAAGAACTGACTGCTATCAAGTAGTCCTTTAGAATAATATAAGGGAAACGGTGATGCAATCGTGACTGTGACCATGCAGATGAGCAGAAGTGCTATTCTTGTGTAGAGTTTGGACACATTCAAAAAGACTGCACCAAAGTGAAATGCTATAGGTGTGGTGAAACTGGCCATGTAGCCATCAACTGCAGTAAGACCAGTGAAGTCAACTGCTATCACTGCGGCGAGTCAGGGTACCTTGCACGGGAATGCACAATTGAAGCTACAGCCTACTTATTTTCCTTTGTCGACCCTCCTCGTGATTGCAATCACTATAGCAAACTGCACATAAGCCTAAGTTGCTAAATGTAAGATTATTTTCTATTAATAGAATATCAACAATAAAAAAGTTTCCATTTTGTTAGTCTGGTGCTGGGTCAGCCAAGGAAAATTATATTTGGTATTGGCATTTGTAGGAGAGTCCTTCTGATGTACTTAAATAGAGAGAGGGGGTGGCTCATCTGTAAATATTAACTGCTAAGCTACTCTGATTAGGAATATAGAGTTTACATGGATATAATCTTAATTTTATGCTTATTCTGTGCATTCAGAATGGGGTCTGCATTCTAAGATCTTAAACTTGGAGGAGTCTCATTTCCTTATTAATAAGATCTCCCTAATAAAAAAAATTGTTGTTGAATCATGAAAAGGGATGATCAGAGGATAAAGCTTGACCTGCTGATAAGCCATATGGTATTGTGTTGTGTTTTAATGATGTCATTCCCTTCCCCCTACATGCACAGTGCCTGTTAAGCACTCATTTCTTAATGCTAAGTGAACCCAGCTGGCATTGTGAGTGACCCAAGTCTCCTCCTTGGTTTTCTCTGCTGATGCATGTTAAGATCACTTAGATGTTTATGTGGTGTGAAATGTGTGACTGGAATGAAACTGCAAAAGAGACTACCAGCCAGAGATACTGACCCAATGGAGGTGGAGAAGTAAAATATATTAAATGATGAAAATAAGTAATTATCCCCCAGTATATTACTGACTTGTTCTAATCACAGTGCTATCAATAGAGATTTTTGTGCAATTTTGTTAACAAAAAGCAAGTAAATGAGCATTGTTTTCTGATTGCAGAACAGGATATTGCAATAAATCTCCACATGTCCAATAATTTAGGACACCAAATATTCTGGCTTGGGTTACTTGAGGGCCATCTCCCTGCCTAATAAAGGGAAATCATGTAGGTCTTGTCAGTGGCAGTACAATTCAGCAAAGTTAGAAAGGCTTGAAATATATTCAGACTGCTATATGGTCTAAGGAAGAGTCCTGTTTCCAAAAAGTTACCTGAAAGTAGTAATATTGATGAAAGAGTAAAGTAAAAAAAAAAAAAAAAGAAAAAAAAAAGTGCAGAGGTGGGACACATCACTTTCCAACCTGCCTTGGGCAATCCATAACAATATGGGAAGCATTCTGTGCAGGTTATGGTTGTTACAGTTTCTCAAGATAAATCAATTTGGCAAAATTAAGTGCTGGTGACATGAAGGCAATAGGAGCAGTTTATCACGCCAGCACTCTTGGTTCATTGTGAAACAAGGCACTATAGCAAAAAGACTATTCAGTGAATTCTGATGAAGTTGAGAATGCCTTAGTGCTCCCTGAGATTTTCTTTCATTATTGAATAAAAAATTTGTGATAAAACAGCTGTATTTAAGATAACTGATTCTTCATTGATTAGGATGTCTTATTCTACTGCTAAATGGACTGTATTTACAGAGAGTGGAGACTTCTCTTGTAATTTAGTCAGAAAGACCCTGATGGCTTCATCACATTTGAGACAGGACAGCGCTGCTCAAAGCTCATGTCCAGAAGGACAATGACAGTCTCTTTATCATCAGAAAACTGTAAATATAGTTTAGAAGATAGGAATCTTTTAGCAATTTTATTTCTCAGTACCTCAGTAAAAATGGTAATAAATAAACATGACTATAAACCACGACTGGTAGAACACTTCTGAAAAACATGTTGGTTTCATATTTTGATTGCTTTTTCTTTTAATACTTTATAACTGTTGAAGTTGATTTTATAAACCAGTATCAGTATGCCAGTGTCAAGATAAGGAAAACTCTTTATCCATTCACAACAGATTAAGATGTCCTCAGACAATCTTTTTGATAGTATCAATGGATGGTTTGACGCTAAAAGTTCCTAACCACCAAAACTACGAAAAAGTTTATTTGCAATGGCAAAACATGAAACTTTAACCCAATTGAGCAATAGAATAGATGCTTTCCAAGGGGCTGACAATCTAGTATCCATATAATAAAAGCCCTTTATGAATCACATTGCTTTGTTTTTCATTAGCTGTTGAGCCAGTGTTGCCATTATGGTGTTCCAATATAATGCCTGATTTACTAAAAATGAATTTCCTTTTGTATCCCCAGAGGAAGTCTAGATCAGCATAGACCTCAGTATGAGAAGAATAAGAATAAGCACTTGTATGACATTTAGGTCTTTGGGATTTTGTGATCAATGCCCTAGTAAGTGAGTTGAAGTGATCAAATTATTGCAAATTAATCTGCAGCTTCTAAATATAGGCCTCACATCTCTTCATGATTCATCATCCTGTGATCTTGTGAAACAAACAAGTGAGTTAGTCTTGGTCAGACAACAGGGATGACAGCTGATTCAATGCTTTTTTTATATCGGAGAGGCAGCAATGAACCTGTCTGGAAACTATCTCTGCTGTAAAATTTAGTGGGACTTACGCCATGTGTTGATAACTGACTTAAAGACAGTAGGTCAACCGAACCCCAGGAGAAGGTGAAAGTCAGAGAGCTGGGTTTTTTCCCCTGAAAACATTCATGATAAGATTTGTATGCACCCATGGGATCAAAAAATGTGCTTTAAATTATTTCCTGAAGAAAATATTTTCTGCTGCTCCTCTAGGCAATAGCTTTGAAACTTCTTTTGAGAAAATACTTCAACATTAAGTTCCGGCTCATGACATGAGAGGAAGATACCAGGCCTCTCATGTTTGTTCTGTCCTTTGAGAAGGTAATTCCAAGGCCCTCACTGAAAGGGTTTGTAAAATGGTGTGTTTCTTTGTCCATCCACCATTAGCCCTGAACTTTGGCTGCCATTGCATATGTGAACTGAGAGAAGTCTGGACACAACACCCAGAATTGATACAGAAACTTCCTCATAGGTTTAACAGACCTGTTATTACTGAAAAATGCAGAATATGTTTTCTTGCTAATTAATATAATGCACTGTGGAGTGACATGGAAACTTTTTCTTGGTTATCTGGTTGTTCTTAATGCTGACTATCAAATTGTAAATGCTTTAATACATCATAATACAGGTGATTTACAGAAACATTTGGCATGAAAACAAATTACCATCTTAGTTTGAAAATAATGAACTAAAATCAACCAGTAAAATTGATTTTACATAGACTCTTCCAAAGAAGTCATTCTGGTGACGATACTGTGGTTCTTACTGGAGTGACTCTCATTGATGTACTGGGTCCAAATTGGAGTACTAAGGATTAGGCATTTGCAATGAAGTGAAATGTCAAGATTCAGGATCTTGTTTGTTTATAAACTAAGCCACAAGCATCAGAGCTTGAAGTCAAAGAAAATGTGTGTGTGTGTGTGTGTGTATATAAAATATCCTAAACAGTTGACAGTACCACAGATGTACAGAATGTAGTTGAAGTGTGTATGCTGTGAAATCTAATGAGCAATCTTGCTGTTGCTGATGAAGATCTTGTCAAGACTGAACAATTTATTCTTTTTCACTGTGGCCATACCAGTGACAGCACAACTGTTAAACCCACCAGATTAGTTCTATTTTCCCATAAAAAGTAAAACAGTAGAAAACATTCCACCCACTCATCCCACACTGATACAGCATATTCACTGAGCAGCCCTAAAAGTTAGCTGCTGGCACCAAATGGTCTTAAATGTGATCATTAGCAAACTCAGAGCCATGTGGAGAAGGAAAGGTAGAGAGATATTTCCAGCCTGCACAGAAAACTCTCCCAAAGCAAGAGTCATTGGAAGCTGCTTGCATAAAAAGACTGGAGTCTTGTACATATATATCCAGCGGCTGCCCCACAGCATTGTGTTGTCTCACTGTGATAGAGTATAAAACACAATGTGCAGCTGGTATGGAGAGAAAGTGTGGTAAATTAAAAAGAGGACTAAACATACCTACTTGGCATATGAGGGATGTGCGCAAATTTTGTAGGACCTACGTAAAAATTGAGTATGATCCATTTTTCTCTCGACTGTGCAACAGAAGGTACCATCTGCAGAAATCCAATGCATATGGTAATATTTTTTCCATCTTTTCTTTAAATGGTAGGAAAAGTCTGTTAATGTGGCTCCCCTCCCTTACTAGTTTCTCTCGGTCAATTTTTCATGTTAGATTTCTGGCAGCACAGCTTTCCTAACAGGTACAAGTTGCCTGTTATGATGGATGCGCAGGAGGACCGCAGTGTGAGGAGTTTCTCAGACCTTCCATTGGCAGCACTGAACCTGGCCCATGCCCTTCTAGCGAATGTGCAACTGCAATAGCACAGCTGCATCTTCTGTGGTACAGTTTGGTTGTGTTCATGAGGTACTCTGGCTATTGAAGTACGGAATGCAGATTTGCATGTGGCTTATAGCTAATTCAAATTAAGGGCATGGCAGTAGTATAAGTAGTATGAGAAGAAGGTCAGCATGGGGAGATAGCTTTGTTTGTTGTGTGAGAGATTCCTCCAGGTGATCTGAAGTACAGTTTCTTCTAACGGCTGCAAGGCAATTCTGGGCTGCACAAGCTGATGTCATGTGAGTGAGTCCCTGCAGATCTGTGGTTTAGACAGATCTGTGCTATCGTTTCTTTCCTGGCTGCTGATTTGCTTTAGCTTCTCATGGTCAGCATATACTGCGTTGTTCTTCGTGCACTGCAATCCAGAGATTTTTTTGAGAAAGCTAGATATTTTTCAGAGATTTCCTCTATAAGCAGTTTCTCTGGTAGCCTGATATGCCATATTCCATTAAAGATTACAAAGTAGAGTCAGCAAGTATGACAAGGGATTTTTTTTAAAAAGTTTAAATTTATATCTTGATTTGAGAATGTGCAAGTGAAAAAAATTTTGCCTTCAGTAATGACATTGCTGAAAGAAATAGAGCTGAGATAATAGAGAGGCCAGTGTAGTAATTGCCTGTAGTACTAAACAGTTGATACAATGGGGAATTTGAATTGATTACTGAACTGCTTTAAAGGTAGATACATTGTGTCCTTTGATAATGACTGCATATGTTTTACCAGACACCCCATTTGAGACAGGTTTTTAATTCTTCTCTTTTTTCCTCTTTCTTCCACTACTTATACAAATATGAGACAATGTTATTTCTCCAGTAGTGGAAAGACACGAAATGTCTGTACAAATCTATCTATTTTGAAAAAGCTTTAGGCATCTTAAATTTGGGTAGGCATTTTCACTCAGGACTCTCATGCTACAGCTTCAGCAGAAAACACATTGAAAGTCTTTCAGTTTGATAATAACATGTATACATATACACTAGTTGATGCCTTCTAGCTTTCTTATGTTGGAACCTGGTATGAAGGTGGTAAGTGTAACTTCTGTAAAACAGAGCTCCACCTGAGAACTGTCACAGGTGCAGATCCTTTTCCTCTCCTGTGATTTGAGCGGCTCTTATTCTTCACTGGACTCTAGTTCTCATGCTACTTTATCGCTGTGATGTACATGCTGGCCTATCCACCCAAAACTCTCCCACAGAAGATTTGATACCAGGAAACGCTGTTTTTATCATGCACTTTCACTTAACTAATCTCCTTCCTCTCTCCCCTATCTTCCTCCTCCTCCCTCCCCCACCCCCCCACCCCCCCAACAATCATTTCCTTCGATATCAGAGAACTGCAGAGATGGTTCACCAGGCAATTATGCTATCAGCCAAGCTTCTGCCATTCCAAGAAGCTTTATAAACCTCCTGAAAGAAAAACAGATTGTGTGTGAAGGGCTGGCTAAAAGCTTCTGTGCAGGACCCTCCTGAACTTTGTCCTCAAAAGGAGGTGGTGGCTGTTAACTTCTACAAGCAGGGGAACAGGCCTGCTGTGAAAATATCAAGGTTAGTAAAGATCAAATGCTTTCAAGTTGAGGTACTGATTTCTTCTGTGGATTTTCAAGAGACTGCATGGCTTTCAAAAGTGCTGGTGGACCTCGAATTTGGCATTTTTGTCAAAGGTGAGGTGGGTGGGCTCCACAGCATAGTTTGTAACCCTGCTTTGTGTGCCCAGACCCCTGCCCCAGCTCTGCATTTGGACAAGAACTAGTGTGTATGGTCCTTTTGTATGCCCAAGCAGGGAGGTAGCCAGGGTGTGCTCCAGTTTCAACATCCAAGGTTGTACAGGGCACTATGGGTTGCACCTGCCTGAGAGACCGTGCTGCGGGTGGCACACTGTGCCAGGGTGAGCAGCTGGCTGCAGGCAGCTCTGAAATGTCAGGGTCCATTTATTCCTGGTTTGTATAATCACTTAGGCATCTCGTTTTAGGCTCCTATGGCTAGAGCTTGGGGTGGGGAGTGGAGACCTTGAAGGAGTTCAATTACAGCTCACTTTGTTTTCCTGCAAATCTTCTCAAAAGGAACAAAAGGTGTGTCCGAATCAGTGTACAAAGCTGGAAGTATTAGGGCTTGGTGCATTTGACTTGGGTGATTCAAAATTTGGATAGTAGCTGGGGGGACGGCAGTGTGTTCTGCTGTTCTTTCTGATGCCCTGGTTTTGTAGTGAGTTAAGAAGCTGTGGCCCAGCTACCCGAAACAATTATGTTGCTTTTCTTGTGCAGCAGCTCGAGGTATGCAATTCTAATCAAAGATTCAACAAAGTAGACTTTAAATGATAGCTGAGCAACAATAGTGCTAGGAGTTATGTGAAATTTAAAAATATCCTGAATGGAAAAATGGTACAGTTAAAAGCCTCATCTGAGATTAATATTTTTTTCCCCTGGAATTATGGGAGACAGTTGGAAAGGATTTAAACAGAACTTTGTTGCTGCAAAGAAGGGATGCCAGAAAAGGAAGGCAATCAGAACAGACCTTTATTTTCTGACAAGAGCTGGGTTTGAAGCACTAGCTGTATTAAATAGTTTTCTGTTAACTCAAAGAGTAAAACTCAGTTATGAAACCACGTAACAGAAACTTGAAAGTTATTACATTTGTACAAAATTGGAAAGTCTGGGAGATTTTAGGATAGCTGCAAATGGTTTGAAGAGGGAAAACATGTTTTCACCTACTTCTTGCTGTCTCCTGATGTCCTTCATGAAATAACAGGCAGTTACAAAGTTTCCAGGCCAAGAAAAAGACAGCCACTAGAGAACCAAAATTAATGGTTAGAAAGAGAAGAATTTACCAAACAAGTTTGGCAGTCCATGCAACAGCTTATGGACAATATATTTGAGATGTTGATTTTACATGGTTTGGGAGAGCTATCTAGACAGGTTCAAACATACATCTATGGAGCACTGGAGTAGAAACTGCTCTGTTACACTGCTTATGTATGGAACAGGTAGTCATAGTTAATGTCTCATTTCTAAGAAAAGGTTGGGCATTCCTCTTCTAGCAAATTCAAAATGCTATAAGAAAATATATCAGAGAGAATGTAAAAGGCAGAGTCCACACAAAAAGACCTCCACATACAAAGCTTTTTGTGTTGTGGGACAAAAATAACCAAGACAAACCCCTTGCATTTAGAATAACCTAGACGTTCTTATGAATGGCATAGTTCGACAGGAGTTTAATTTTAGCAAAGTGTACCCAGCATAAACAAAAAAGGCAAGAAGTACTGTTATCTCTTTGGGACTCAGTGGACAGTGCTGCAGGGGAAGATTGGTGGGCTATCACGCTGAAGTGTATTTGTTTTCAGTTAAAGGCAGGCACACAAGCCAGCAAAATGGAGCGTATGGAAACAACCATAGGCAGTGAAAGGAAAAACATTTTGTGTTTATAGCAGCATGCATTCCTTTATTACAGAACATAAGGTATATGACAAAGCGGGGGGGGGGGGGGCTGTATTTTGTAGTATCAGGAAAAAATACCTAATGATGTGAAGATATTCAGGCATTGAGCCTGCAAGGAGTATCCTCTTCTGGGAACAAGAAGCAGATAAGTGAGGGAAAATATGAAGTTGTTTCAAAGAGATGCAAGATCTCGCACTGAAATAACATCTTTTGCCCCTCTCATTAGAAATGGTCTTCTCTTAAGCCAGAGGCTTCAGAAGGAGCTGGGTAGACTCGCTGTTCTGTGAGCTGTGCAGCAAGCAGGAGCACGAACAGAGCGGGTGCTACCAGAGCCTTACCGAGCACTTGTGGCAGGCTTTGGGGCAGTTGCTGTCAGCTTCCCGCTGCACGTGAAGCCTTGGATGCTATTTTCAAGTACATTCACATGCTTCCTGCCTGTGAGAAACACAGGTTCATTTGTTTATCACAAGCCAGGAGTGTGAAAGTGCTTGTAAACAGCACTCTGCCATCTCACCCACGCAGGGCCCTCCCTTCTCTGAGCAAGGACCTCACTAGTGTTGCCTCCTTCCCTCTAACTGCTATATTGCCATCACCTACCGCTTTCGTGCTGCTCCCCATGTGGGACCTGAAGGCAGGCACCACGCTCAAACAGCCTGTGTAGCTGTTGCAGGTACAAACTGTAGTGGAGCTTCAGCAGAGACTCCCAGCAACTTCTGAAGTGTCCAGTGCCTTGGTCTCAACAAACAAAAACATAAGTTCTCTGCATTGCAACGTAGCTGAAGCCCTTCAGCAATACGTTTGGTGTTAACAAAAAGGTCAAAGTCGTTGTCAATTTGTCTTTACTCACACAAAAGGAGGAAGGCAAGGCTCCCTGGATTGCTGAACTAAGTAGCTTTTTGCCCAGATTACCCACCTGAACCAGCAACCTGACCGTGCAAAGCTGTCTAATGGGCAAAAGGTTAGAAACCAGAATAAAGAGGTTCCAGTTCTGAGGTAATAAGTGACAAATCAGTTTGTTCATACCTCTTTGAGCCAAACACAAGCACAGTCTTTGTAACAACATGGTTAATGTTGGAGATTGGTGGTCTGAACATCACAGGCACTACAATACCTCAATGTCTATATGTTCAAACAAAGCAGAAGTCGTTGGCTGTAATCCACAGGAGTAAGAAAGGCTCATATGTTTTTGTCTGAAAGATGAGCATTAGCTGAAACCACTCACAGAGTATGGCTGGATTGTGACGGGCCATAGAAGCTTGCCATGAACTACCTACCTGTGACCAGCAATAAAAGTTACTCTTTGGGATACTCATATTATTTAAACAAAGCTGGATGCCTTCTGGCATAAATTACTGTTTTTCCCACAGATAATGAAATTAATCTTAACGGCATACACTACAGATGTCAGTTCCTGGATATTTTTCCTCTTTGGTGACTGTTCTTGTTGTCTAGTTAGTAAATAGATAAAGGTTTGGTGACTTCTTGTTCAGTGATTTATTTAGTCTTCTCAAAACAACTCTAGAATTAACATTGAATTTGCTAGGGAGGGAATCTGAAGGAATTTCTTCCATTTTCACCCAAGATCATCCAAGAAATGAAAAGTCCTTTTTCCACCTGAGAAGACCTAAACGTACTTTTCCTACCTACCAGACCCACAAGAAAATCCTAGATGAGAGGGAGAGGTTGTCTGAGATTGGCACACACTATTTCAGAAATTTCCTGTCATAGCTTTTCTGCTTTGTGTGGGACAATTGAAATATTAATAGAGCTGAAGACTGGGGATGAATTGCTAGGCATTCATCCGGGAAGTGGGATACCAGTCATGTTGTCATGAACACTTAAGTGTTTAATTCAAAGTGAGCAGTGTTAATAATGATAAAAGTCGCATTGCAGTCTTCTCTAAGCAGGTAGTTTGTGTTATCTTAAAAAAAAAAAAGGTATCTTTTGATGATTTAAAATTTCTGCATCTAACTTTTTTTTTGGCAAGCTGCTTTTTTACATGTAAGGTTCATAATTGTTCACTTCCTTTGCTTTATTTTCAGTTAAAGATGCCTGAAACAAGATGGAAATATTTTGGTTTGGATTGAACATTCTTGTTTTTTTCATTTTTAAATTGAAAAGGCTTGGTTTGGATCAGACAAAGGAAAGTACTTTTGTTCTGTGTGCTGAAACAGCTGGGGGAAATTGTTCCTACAATCCTAATGCCAGTTCACTGTGTATGTGTGTGTGGAGAAGAGAACAGGATTTATCCATGTTCAATGATCTTAAACCATAGCTAGTGGTGAATTGGCATGATCTATGATCTATTTTAGGAGCCAGGCCTGATCCAGTGGCCTGCTGTTTGTATAGCAAAAATTCATTAAAGCAGGGACAGAGATACTTATGTTTGGATTTTATTTACTGTTCTAATTGTTTTCTCATACCCCAGGCTCTGTGAACCAGCTCATATCCAGACAAGATAGAACTGTGCATAGGAGATTGCACTGAAAAAGCTGGGCTTTTTAGCCCTGAGACAGCTTTCAGTGAATGTGACGGTGCTGCTTCTGGATCCTACCTAGCTCGTATGCACAGTGCAATACTGGGCTCAGTGTACTTGCCCTGCTGCCCTGGAAGCAGTTTGGGGCTCCCTGCATTGCACTCTGATGCAGATACCCAAACACTCACAGGCAGTCAGCTGGCCAAATGAATGCTTTCTCCACACCAGATCTGTACACCTAACAGATCTGTTAACACTAAAGGAAGGCTTGGCTCAGTCTTTGGCTGTGAAGTATTTTCCAACAGTCATTTTAGACTTTTTTCTTTTTCTTCTCATTGTTGTTAAAAAGACAAAGGGGTTACCAAAAGGGTTATTTGATGAGAGTCTTTCTCAGAGAAGCACAATGCTGTGGATGTGATCTGAAAAAGAATCTTTGTCCCTAACACTGAGGGCAGAAGCTTTTGGCTGTTTAGACAAGTTGTTCTCAGTTCTGTCTCTCAAAGGTACCTGGAGATTATTCTAAATGCTTCGTAATGCAAGTTGCAGAGCAGCTCATTGCACTTACACTGTCAAGCAGTTAATGTTTAAAAATCACTTATTTTCTGTTTTCATTGCTGTACCTCAGAAGAAATAGATTCTGTTTTATCTAAACAGAAATAGAGCTGGCTATTTTGCTTGCAAAAACCTCCAGTAATGTAGTTGAAGGGTTTTTTACCTTCTTTCATTTCCAAAATGAAATAAAAAAAATTAATTGCTCAGCTCTTACTCTGACATTAAAGAAAATTAACCCATAGAAATTGTTCTGACATAGCTTAGAAATGGGTTGTATGCCAGCGAGGGAACATAGGTAAGCTAAAACCAATGTATTTATGCAGTTCTGTTTTTGCTGCACTACTGCAGTACAGCCTGCTGGTTAGGGCCTGAGTGTCTCAGACTTTTTTTCTTGCTTCTAAAGCTGTGAGCAGCTTTGGTACAGCTTAGACTAGGGATAATGAACCTGACACTCACCATCTTAAGACAGTTCTGCATCTTTAATGTCTCATGAGCTGGGAAAATTAAGAAAAAAATACATACCCAGATCTCACAGACTGTCCTGATAAAGCCAAAACTTTTAACAAATCCCTGGTAACTTTTAAAAGCAAAGAAAACCAGAGTATAACCAGGTCAAGGAGAATGGTAGGACAACAGGTTTAGTTAGACCACAAGTTTCAGTAGCCAAATCTGGTTTAAGCCAGAGAGAAGTCAGGTTGCTCTAGACATCTCAGAGATTAAAGGTCACTGCCTACCTTGAGAAGAACAGCATTTAAGCATCAAACTTGTCTGCTTTTGGAGAAAGCTTGGAAGATCAGGCCAGTGGCCTGACCACCATAATTCATCTGTGCTAAGCCTGAGTAGAATATTACAGGAAAGGCTGCGGGTCTGACTTGCTCTCACTTGCAGTAGGTAGAATCCAATACTCAAACACAGAACTGCTTCTCTAGTATACTGGTATGTGAAAAAATTGCATCTATAAATGCAGCTGAGAGAATGACTTCTCACTGCAGCTTCATTCCAAGGCCCGTTTTTTAAGTCTATTCCTCCCTCCAAAGAGATGCCTGCTAGTAAACTCAGGGCTATTTTTAGAGTACTCACTGAAGATGCTGGGGAAAAAAAATTTGAGTCAGAGAAGTCTCCTATTTAGACATAACCAATTAAAAATTCTATCTCTGTACCATGACTGGGGGCTCACTCTGGTGCCCGTGGGATTTTTTTTGGGGGGGGGTTGTTGGGGTTTTTTTGGAGGGGGCAGGTGGTGGGTGGCGGGTGGGGCAGGGCAGTTTAAAGGGAAGTAAAATTAATGTGCTTTGCTATGGCTTTTCTAGTATTAAGGTGAGGAACCTGTGTTCTGGAGTGCTTTTTGGCTGCAGCTAATGCCAGAGAAAAGGAGGACTAAGCTGCTAGATCAGTTTCAAAAGTTACCACGGGGAAATATGACAGTTTCAGTTATAACCCATCTTCTGTTTCATTAAAGAGGTTAGCCTCAAATTTTACTGCAGTGCACTGCAGGTAGCCAAGCCTCCAGCATGAAAAATGTGAACAACAAAATTAGTTTTGCTTTCAAAGAAAAGGAAGATTGAGAAAACAAAATAAAGATTTCTTGAGTTTCATATGACTGTAGTCATACCTTGCTTACAGTGTATCACGAGAGTCAATTAAATTTGCAGGTTTTTTGGATGTGCTCCTGATTCTCAATCATTCTCTCTTTGGGGTTTTAACCGTGGTTTAACTGCCATAGCTTTATCTAGAGTTAAGCAGCTTGCACCAATTTCAGGTTGCTGCTGCTTATTAAAAATTGAACTGTACCTTTTCTCTGTTCTTAAGGGATATAGCTGAGGGTCTGAGCAGCTCTGAAATTGAGTTTGTAAGTAGGAAATACACATGGCATTTACTAGACTACACAAGAAAGACTAGCACAGGAGGCTGCTTTTGCAAAGCAATGCAATGACTTTAACTGAGAGCACTGCTAGTTTTCCGCCATTTTGCCAGCACGAAAAAATCTGACTGGAAAAGAAGTATTCTTGTTTGTAGTGTTCTCATACCTAGAAATGTAATTAAGTACTTGCCAGTAAGCTGCAACTGAGGCAAGTACAGTTCAGGCAGCCACAGACAATTCTGCTGCTTAAGTTAACCAAACAATGTCACTTGCTGCCTTCCCCTGCTCATGATTTGCCTGTGCCTTCTCTCAAAACAAAATTATGCTTTTCAAAGACCGTTTTTTAAATCATGGCTTATAGTGAAATTAAGACCTCATAGGAGTCTCTAGGTGCTACCACAGTACAAGTATTATTTAAATAAATGCATTTTCTCATCACTGGCAAAAAAGATTTACTGAAGATCAGGATAGAAAGTCAAGACCAATAGCCTAATTTATAATAATCAGCTAAAATGCAAGCTTTCATATTAAGTAAATAAATAAACAAAACCCCTCCCTATTGCCAGGAATGCAAAAGTATCTTTTTGCATTCTGAGTGTGGATATTCATGTCAGATAAGTTGCCTCAAAAGACCATCACCTACTTAAGCTAATGAGCTGGCCTCACACTGAAGCACGTGAAAAGTATTCATAGGTTTTGTTTTACAAGGTTCAAATGTACAAGTCATAATCCGCACCAAAAAGACAGTAATAAATAGTTTGGAGGAGATAATGTTTCAATCTAATCAAAATTATCACCAAGTGAATATGTATCTAGCAACTGGATACAGAGCTGTTTACTTTCTAGATGCTGATAGTATATGAGATCGATGATGTTCTTGTCCAATTATTATCAAGTGATGGCAACATACAGAATCTGGGAGGTATGAGAGGTGTGAGGAGAAGTATAATTAATGCAGATGTTCTGATATTGCTTTGGGTTTTTACAATTTTGTTAGATTTTTTTAATGTTGAATCACTTCCTCTGGCCCAATTCTATTCTGTGCTTTTCACACGTATGGTGAGAGCAAGAATGTATATGTGATACAGTCTAATTAACAATAACTGAGATAAGCAACAATATAGAAAACAGAGTGGCAATTTCCTGGAATAAATTCACTATGTTTTAACACAGGTGTTTGCTAAAGCCATGTTAAAATGTTTGTGTCTGTTATTCCAAGGTTTCTGGAACAGACCCTATATTCATAAGCAAACAAGTCTTTCAAATTTATTTGAGAATTTCTAACACAGTATAATAATTATTTCTCTCTTCAGAATAAATGCAAGGAGACTGCAGTCCTAGGTATAGTTAAGCTTTTTCCATTCTTTCCATTCTTTCGACTCTCTAATTGGCTTTTACTGCAGCAGCTTTTGGGGTGACCTATTGCATTATCAGGAGTAAAAATTAATCTTTTTGTCGTTGCATTGCCACCCCACCCCCCCTCATCCCCTCAGTTTTTCACAGGCTTTTTAGAAGGAAATTCATGGCCTGCTTTATATGCACAATTAATAGTAACACACTCTCCTATGTTTTCATAATCAGAGGCAAGGAATAAAATTCTAAAGGATTTTTTATTCTGTATACACTTCCTATATGCATACCAAACACAATTGCACAGCTAGACTGTCTTCATTTTCATGTCTTCATTATGAATGTAAAGTTACTGAAATCTCACTGAATACATAAAAAATCTAAACCCGATTCACTTTCTAATCACTGAAGTTTCCTTCGTCTGACTCCTCCTCATTTTTCATCACTAAGGAAACAAGCAGTGCCATGAAAAAGACAAAAAAAAAAATTGATTCTTGGTAGTTGACTTGTTCCCACTACAAATTCTTCTTTCACCCCATGCCTTATATTTATCATCTTAGCCCTCTGCTAGTGACATCAACGGTGACGTTATAGAGAACTCTCATTGGAGGTGCAGGAGATGAGACAGCAGGAGGAAGAGGTGGACTGTCCTCAAAGAAGCTGATTTTAGTCTCAGTGAAACAGAAAAATAGAAGGAAGGATAGCACAGAACATATTGGGGGGAAGTTGAACTGCTCCTACATAAAAAGATATTTTAAGCTCATGTCAGCTGTTAGAAATCCATATACAGAAAACTCAGTTTCAGGGACTGCTACCATTACGCTATCACTATGCAAAATAGATCTTAAAAACATTAACAATAAGTTTTTCTCAATAAACTTATGAATTTTCCTTTGATGCCTCCTGGCCTGAAATCCCCTTTCATGTCAGGTGGCTCTGATCTTTGTTTCTATTTTTCTGCCCTGTCTTCCTCTTTCCCTATGCCTGTCTGATTCCAAAAAAAAGTTCCCCTACTACACATCCTTCCCAAATGACTCTTCAGTATCTTTTGAAGATGCCCCCCTTGTTGTACCGAATGTCTCTAGAGGCTGTTTGTCACTCCACTGTGTTGTTCTCTATTTCGTAGCATGTAATGTAATGATAGGCTTCCAAACATGAGAAGCTGGGAAATGTAAAGATGAAGGAAGCCTATGAACAAACAAAGAGACTAATAATCTGTATGCAACAGGACTAATGCGGAACTTCAACACCACGGGGTAGAAATTTCAAGAACAAGGAGTTAACATCTGTGAATAGTTGCCTGAATCAAACCAGAGCTCTTCTGAAATCCATGTTTATACCATTTCGTCCTGGTCGGCTGGACTTGACTTTTAAATAGATATTACAACATATGGGGTAGGACCTGCTTTGCTATCTGTACTAATACTTCATTAAGCAGTAATTTTCAAAGCAGACTTATTTTGATAAACTTCAGGAAGTTGAAGATCCTGTGTTAACAAGGATATATGCCCTGTTCAAGCTGTGCACATTTTAAACATCATACTTTTGCTCTAGATATCACTGACAGCATTGTTAACTACTGGTGGCCATTCAGCTTCTGGCAAAACAGCCTGATGATAAAGTGGTAGTGGAGGGGATCTGCTCGTCTTCACTGAACACTATCAAGTCACGATGAAAAAGAAATACAGAAATGATAAATGGAAGAGTGAATGTTCATATACAAGCCACTCTGATCATTATCAGGATGATTTGTTTCATTCATTTTAAGTTGAAGGAGGAGGAGAAAGAGTGAGGTGGTTACAGATTGCAACCTATTTGACTGGTGTTGGTGTGTAGTGAACTTGGCCCAAGTGCCCATATTTTTTAAATGCTTAAGACAGCAGATGATTGTGCATGTAACCATGAGAAATTCAGACGATTAGAAGCAGATACTTAACATCGAAGGTAATTGAGTATTTGATTCTCTCCTCTGCAACAGGGGCTAGGGGAAAGTAGAATATTTCCCCTGCTGCAGGTAGTAATATCACTGGTGCTTCTACTGCAACTAGAGCTGCTCCTCCTTTGTGTTACAGCAAGAAGACAGCATCCTCCAGTGAGCACTCTCAAGCTTCTCTGATTGCTTTTAAAACAAAGTGGAGGGCCTATTTAGTAGACCTAATCTACTAAAGGGCAACTTTCATGCTTAGACCAAACTTTGTTCTAAAAAAAAGTATCTTTGTACTGCATTTCCATAGCTGCTATTGAAAATGTATGTTTTAAGAAGGGCTGTCTTTTATCCAGTTGACAGTTTTACTTCTGTTGATAGCAACTTCTAATACTTTGTATTTTATCACATCATTTGTGTTAAAGCACTTAAGGATTAAATTAAATGAGCTGCATGGCACTATTGTGTAATAGGCTATAAAAGGAAGGGCTGGACACATCTGAAATGGGAGAAGGCATGTGCAACGACACCCACAGCATCCCAAGTACCCAAGGAAGGGAATGTAGCCCATTTGAACATAGCCCTTCCTAGGAAATTCATACCCGATATGCCTTCTGAGGTGTGGAAACTTTGGCACGTGTCAGTGAAAAATACATGAGGCTGTGTGGGGAGAGGTCTTACATCTCTTGGCTCTGTCCAAATGGTAGGCCAGGTCTTCGTGTGAAACGAGTGGGTATTGTCCCAGTAAAGTCAATCAATTCATGCCTGTTTTCATAAGGTGAAATTCTCTTTGACTTCCCCTTGAAGCTGATTTTTTAAAGCAGAAATCAGAAATTGATAGCGGGCTTCTCTGCTCGCATACTGGGTGACAACAAATAAAGCTAGCATCCAAGCATGTAATATTTGAGATGTTTTTCTCCCTTTGCAGAACAGGCTTAAAAACTACTGCAGAACACCAGTTTTATAAAGAGGTTGGGTTTATCAGAGCGCTGCTGAAAGCAGTTGAACAGGGAACTAAGGTTTTTTTCTAAACTAGAATAAAAGTAACTTGCTTAAAGGAGGATGATGAGAAGAAATACAGTTGAAACAATACTGAATAACATCCAAGCATGTCAGGACAAGGTCTCTTCCAACCCAAACCATTCCATGATTCTATACTGCCAACACCTGTTATTAGCAGAGGATATTTCTGGACTACAGTCATGACAAAAGGCATAAATTCTTAGAGCAGGTTAAAGTGATTCTGCCCTGGTAAGAGATTGACAGCCACCCAGGGTAGACAGGGAAGTAACTGTGATTGACATATGACTGGAAGCAGTAACTGTGAGTGACATAATTGTGTATGATCTTACAGGATTGCAATGTGGGTGTGTTAACAGACACAGACATGTAGAAGTGGAAAGCAGTTGCTTGATGATGCACAGGATGAAAGTTTGAACACAAAGCTCTTCAGGAAGCACGCTGAAATCCACACTTCTCTTGCTTTTGTTTATCTTTCTTCAAGACAATTATAACAACAATAAGAAAAGTAGGCAAAAAAAGAACAGCCCACATTGATGTTTGCTCCTTTTTCTCACAACAAAGAAAGAGCATATCTGAGAAGTCCAAACCCTTTTACGCTGCTCAGAGCTGGCACAACTTGAAAGTCTTGGTAGTTTAGTTCATGTAAGCATCCAAAGGTTTGGCTGATGTTTGTTTTGCCCCCTCCTCTTAGACTTGAAAAACTAGACCAGAATTGCTGGGGAGGTGGAATCCTTTCAGCATTTCTGTGGGTTTTTTCACATTGAAAAGAAAATAGAGAACTCTGAAATGAAAAATGACTGGAAAAACAGACAGACCATTATTGGATCTCTAACGCTATTTTTTTAGGTTCAATTCCAAATTAAGACAATGGCTTGCTGTTTGGTTTTGTTTCTAAATGAGGATCGGGCTCCACTTGATAGACATATTATTCCAATAGCCATGCCTGATTGTGTCAGGATCAACCGGAAGAAAAAAAGCCGAAGGAGATGCAACTTCTATGAAAGGCTAAAGAAAGTAAATTAACAATGTTTGGGATCTAAATATCATTACATTTTAAGGTCTGTCTTAGTGCAGAGCAGTTCTAGTTAAACCAGTCAAAAGAACTGAGGTAATAATGAAGTGATGGATAGTAGACTTTTTTAATTGATATTTTGCCCACTGTCTACATTTTCATTTGCTGCGTGATTGTAGTTGCTTAACTCTCTAGATCTTAAATCCAAACTTCTAACTCTTCCCTCTGACCTGAAGAATTATAAGAAGCCAATTAAAGAATTCTTACAGCTTTTTAAGTATTCAGAAGCTGTAAAGCCAACTACAAAGGTAAACAATGAAGATCAATAGCAATGCTATCGCCTATGTTCAGAAGGACACCTTCCTGCAGTTTCAGTTCTCCTTTCCAAGACCTTGTCAAGGAGTGAAATGGTTGTCAGAGCTATGGATTACACTGCTGCCCATTAAGCAGCATTGCCTTCAACTAGACTGATGCATTTGGCAGCAACTGAACTGTTTGAATTCAATACTGTAGTTTGTTTTGCTTAAACTTGTGTCTATTGAAAGTCTTATTTTGGAGCGGCCCATCAGTGTTTGCATTTCTCTCTTGTTCCAAAACTTGCATTATTTCTGTTCTCCTGCCTGAAGCCTTCTTATTTGTCTGCTATGGTTTATCTCATCCTCTTCAGGCTTGATAAAACAAATTCCAGGCTCATGTTTCTGCACATATCTGTGTTCCCTCTGAATCTAGGTGGCACACACATGTCTGTTCTGAGGTGTGCACTACCACTAAAATAACTATAAGCCTGCAAATGCTATTTCAGCATATGTGGCACAGTAACCTCCTCTTCTGGTCTAGTATTCCGGTTCAGCATGGAGGCCATTTTCAGAGTTACTAAGGAGATATATTAGAATTTACACAAAAAACAAAGCTGAATGAGAGTGCTAGATTCACATAAGAAAAAATTGAGCGCTGGCCCTGATCAACAGAGGGGTTCCCAAGCCATTTACTTCTGAAGGTTCCAGCAGGAAAGCAAAGGCATGTTCAAGACAGTAAGGGAAAGGGTTGATCTGCTTAAAAATTCAGCATCTGTATGGGTGATGCCGAATTTCATGCACACAGGTCCAGCACTGTGTGGATGAAATGTATTCCTTCAAAACTCAGCGGTTAAGCTGGAAGATTTGTTTTGAGTGTGGGGTTTTTTCTGTTTGGCATTTTGGTGGTTTTTTCTCTCCCATCTTTTCTTCTGAGACCTGCATTGTCTGGGATGAAGTGGGGGATCTTATGCTAAGTCAGTGAGCATCTCCAAGATACTTAAAAATGTATATTTCATGGCTTGGTGTTGGTAGTTCAGGCAACATAATTACTTTGTCACTCATGCTCTGCATTGCTTGTATATCACTTTTCCCATAAAATACGTTTCAGGTTTCTTTTCACGCGTTAAGCATCAAGAAAAATTTAAATCTGGTTACAGAAGTAAGAACAGCTAATTAGGGACCCTACTTGGTGCATATATTTAAAGATACAATGTAGTGTAAACAATTTGTCCAAAATGTCCTCTGTGTTATTTCTTGTTGTAAAAATCTCTTCTCTTGAAACCTTTCCCACTATGATTTCTTTTTCTTCTTTAATCTTCCACCTCTTCCTTTGTTCATCATTTTTCATCTAATTGTAGCCTGGAATATCATTCTCCAGTGACCCACGTTACATTACAGAACTGTATACCTACTATCATAAAGGGTCATTTGCCTCCAGATTCACAAGTCCTCCTTTAAAACTGATTTGGTTTCCGCCTCTACTGCTAGGCCCTGAGGTCTTAATCAGATATTCCAAATCACTTAGTTGGATCTGTGTTTGACTGACCCACCCAATTCAGGTCCAGTGCTCACCTATCCCCCTACCGTTGTGCCGCAATGGAGGAATTCTCCATGCTACTTTATAGCAACCAAGACTATGTAGGTAGGTGTCTCACAAGAAATCAATCCAGCTTACCGCAAAACTGCCACATTTCTACTTTTCACAATTTCAGAAGTGTCGCGATCATCCTCCTTTCAGACCCTAAGTGTCTTTATCTTCTCAGTGTTCTTTGCCGTTCTGTGACGGGTTCTAAAAGACATCTTACCATTGCCTTGTGTAGATCTATGAAAACATCAGCTCACTGTTGCACAGAGGTGAAAAAGGCAAAGAGAATGTTAAGGGTTACTGAGAAAAGACTGGAATAAGATGGAAAGCATTGTTCTACTACTGTATAAATTCCTGGTGTGTTTTCAATCTTGACTACTGCACAGAACTAGGAAGATTAGAGAGAAGGAGAGCGAGTGTGATTTAAGGTATAGAGTGTTTTATATGGGAGGAAGTACGAATGGTTTCATTAACTTGGGGGAAAAAAAGCAGCAGATATTATGCAGATCTATAAAAGATGTGGAGTAGAGAAGTGAATAGGAAATGACTACTTGTTATTTCTCACAACACAAGAACTAAAGGGCACCCAGTGAATTTATAAGCTATAATAAATTAGCTTTAATACAAACTGAAAGCAACACCTTTCCCCAGAGCATATAATTGTGAAACTCAGCACCACAGGGTTTTGAGGAGGCCAAAAGCAGAAAGGGGTTCAAAACAGACCAAAAAAAATTCAGAGAATAGATGTATTTGTGGCTGTTGAACGTGATGCTGTACATACACCCTTTATGTCAGTTCCTTCAAGCTATTACATGACTTGAAGCTAGAAGATTATTTCAGGAAAATATCACCCAGAATTTATGCTGCTCCTTGTAATCCTTCCCAAAATAGTACTTATGTTCTCCTGCTGCATACTAAAATATGCATACAAAGCATACTAAACTAGGGGAACCTTTGGTCTGTGTTTGTACAATTATTCTTATATTCTGTGAATGATATCATCTTGACAGTGAAGTCAGACACCTGTTCCTATATTGAAGTGTAGTGAATGCTTTATCTCATGGAGATTTGGACTTAATTTTTCTTGACACTACTTGATCTCACCAGACCAGACATGGTGGTCTTGAGCAAGGCAGGAGCTGCTGGTCTCAGGAAAAGTCTTGTCTGTGTGAAAGTTTAAAAAAAAAGATGGTTAGATTTCTGAAAAAATAAAAATGAAATTGAAAGTAACATTGAGTGATCAGGGAGATGTCTTTCTGACTGGACTTTATTAATGATGGTTTCCTGTTGCGGTTATTTACATACACTTATTGAGCACAGCAGAGTTATTTTTCTTGCTCTGGCTCTGTCTTATAAAACTCCAAACTACAGAACTGTCACTCATGCTTGCCAGGGATGAAATGTCAATGTGAGGTAATTTAACCACAGGCAAGGTAGCTTAAATAAGAGTTATGGTTTGTCTTTAATAGGCAGGTTTAGGACACACATTGTTTTGTAGTAACTTTCAATTTTTCTTTTACATCTTTCCTTTTCCACTGTAGTAGTAATTGCTCATGTGCTCTTTAGGGGTCATATGACTGTGCAGATCCCCGGAGGGAAAGGGAAAGCTATGCAAAAAAAAGTCAGTGTATTTGAGGCAGGACTCAGCAAACTAAATGGGAGCCTGTTTTTCTAAAGGTTCATTTATGCCAGCAGGGAGATCCTCATGCAGTATGAAGCAGCGCTGTGCTGATCTCAACAGATCTACTTTGTTTGGTGGGGCTTAAAAATCTGGTCCCATGTGTGCAAGATTCTCTCCTTATGCTGATGCGATTTATTGCCACTGCGTCTGGGGAAGGTTTTGCTTCTGTCTCCTTCTCCCCTCTCTTAATGTCCTAGCAACACTACAAATGCACTGTTTATCCCCTTGCTTTTTTTGAAGGTTATCCATGCTCACATGGCAAGCTGTGTTTGCGGCTGGGCCACTGCTTGTGTGAGCTTTGATACCGTGGGCTTGGCGGCAGTGACAGCACAGCAGCACTGGCTTTGCCACAGCCTTACTGCCTGCATCAAGGCCCCAACATTCATCTGGGTTGTCTAGCTCAGCCCACGCTGCCATCTCACTGCTGGGAGAGCTACCAAGCCTGGGTTTACCTCCACATACCAAGAGTGTGCTTTTCTTCCCACAACACAGCATATTGAGGAGGCAGGAGTTACTCTGAGTTGTGTTTCCCCGCCAGCAGTGGCTCAGCATGCTGTACTGAACTGGTTTGCTGCTTACATATGGCAGTAAAACAAACCTGTTCCCATGCTGCTGCTCCTGCTCAGTTTATTGTTTTAAGAGACATGGTCCATTTAACTAGCACTCCTGTGTTGTAGGTTAGCTGTGGGTCAACTTTACATCTTCAACTGTAAATGTAGGTCAGCTGGCTGCCATGAGCTATGTTCCTTATTCTTAAAAGCACAGGTCCCCGCATGCAGTTTCACAGTACATCGCACATGCTCATCTTGTAAAAAAATTTATTTTGCTAGAGTGGTTCAGCTGCTCTTGTGATAGTAGCAGTCCTATCAGGACGGTAGCAAAATTTTTTCAGTCTAGGCATTGTAGGGACATAATGAGAGCATTTTCTGCTGTTTCACTTGAGGATTTTCCTTCCACTTTTTTGGTAAGGATAAACTGATCTCAGCCCTACCAATGGAATTAATTATTATAGGGTGTAACAGTGGGTGCCTATAAATAAAATGAGTCCTTCAGCTTTTCTGCTGTGCTGTCTCTTCTGCATCCTAGATTTTTTCATTCCTGCATCCTAGAGAGCCCATCAGAGGTTTAAAGTCTAGATGTGAAAGGGACTCTTACAAGCTCAGAAGGAGCCAGCTGGGTTCAGTTACCCTGCTGAAGGACCTGCTCCTTCCTTTATCACACACATTTGCTACATTGCTAAAAAAAGGCAGCAAACTGTTTTACATATCCATGCTTGCAGACTCTATTTTTAGATATGACACCTAATATGTTCTGAATTTTTTAGCCCAGCTTCCTAAGAAATTGAGGCTTATGCAATCCTTATGCAAAAGGAAAAGCCCCAAAAGGTTTCCCAAAGAAGACAGCAAAAAACACCCAATAGGTATATGAATTTTTTCATATTTCATAAACAGAAAAAATTGTTATAAGTTTCAGATGGAGAAGGTGGGCAGTGTGGAGCTCCCTTTCTCAATGGCTGCTTGCATCATCCAGATGCTTGTGGGACAATGACAGGGTAGAGACAGGGGCTATACATGTTTCCATAATGCTTAGGTAGATGTCCTTGTAGGAAGTCATGACACTCTCCATCTTGGAGCAGAAGAGGGACATGACAGGAGTAAACCATGACCTTGTATCTTTCACCAAAGCTGAGGTTGTAATAGGAGAATCAACAAATGGAGCAGTCACACCACTGCCACAAGCAGCCCCAGCCTCCCTGCCCAGGGCTTCTCCAGCCTCACACCACGGCTGTCCATCCCACCTCTCCCTGACAGCCAGGAGACGTCCCTCCTGAGCCCCCCATATCACCAGTTCCATGGTGGTTTGGGCCACCACTAGTGGTCTACCTGCCATGACACAGCCACTACAGTGCTTGGAGTAGCAAGGACCTAGCCCTTGGCCAACTGGGGAGAACAGGTGCGGAACTCCCTTTGCCCAGGGCTGTGGGGTCCTTCCAGCTCCCTGTGAGACCACGATGGAATATAGGTAGGAATGGAATCCATCCTGCAGTGCATTGAATCTCTCTGGCTTTAGTGGCCAAGGAGGGAGCGGACAGCAGTGTGCCACGGTTTGGTCACATGCCCTTATGGTGTCTGGAGAAGCAAGAAAAGTTAACTCCTCCTTGTCCTGTCTCAACTCCCCTCTGCCATGCTGCCACCACCACAGGTAGTCTCTTCTGTCCCTGCCCTCTCCTCTCAGCCCTTGCTCATCTCAGCCTCCTCACCTACATACTGGCCTGGCACAACCATTTTGATACCTGTTCTGGGTTGCTGTGTCAATGACTCCTCTGTTCCGTGGCCACTGCCAACATTCTGTCTGCTGTGATGACATAGCCATGACATCACCAGGGCTGGTTCCCAGAGTTAGTGCTGCATCACCATGACATGGCTATTATCTTCCACCATCGAAGCAAAAAGAAACAATTAAGTAAATGAATAATAATAGTAATAATAGGTTGTAATTCTGGGAAAGGCAATAAATTAGCTGTAGCAGCCATTTAAAGAATCAATAAAGAATGTAGCAGCTCAGGCACAGGTTAAAAGAGAGTTAAAAGCAGTAGGTCCTAGCTACTGCCCAGTTTTAAAAATTTGTGCAATACTGGCTGTTGAGATTTCTGGGTTTGAAGGCTAAATTTCAAAAGAAAAATCTTGTCAAGTTGACTGACAGTAATACTTTACACCTTTGGAAATAAAGACATGATCAATGCCAAACCTTGTATCAAGGAGTGGCTGACAGTGCTGAGGGCATTTGACCATGAGCTGCAAGACTTGCATCTTTCTTTCCCTGAAACAAACAAAATATTTTGTGAAGGATAGTCCTGTGCTACACATTTCATTTGGGAACAGGAATAAAATATGTGGATTAGCTTCCATGTACTTGGCTCACTGCAGGCTATTCCATCTCCTTTAGCTGACAGGACCAGAGGCAACGCGCACAAACTGAAACACAGCAGGCTCCATCTGAAAATCAGAAAACACTTTTTTTTACTGTAACAGTGACCAAGCACTGGCACAGGTTGCCTAGAAAGGTTGTGGAGTCTCACATCTTGGAGGTATTCAAAAGCTATCTGGACAACAGCTCTAGGTGTGCCTGCTTGAGCAAATGTTTGGACCAGATGGTCTCCAGGGATCCCTTCCAATCTCAAACATCTTGTGATTCTGTGATAGGTGGCCATATAATGTTAAAGCTGATGTTTAGTTTGCCAGAACTGTATTTTAATAGTTTGTTGCTGACAGTATTTCACGCATGCTCAATATTTCCCATGCTTGGGAAATACTGTCAGGATGCAATTAGAATAGGCTGCTCTAGGCATGGTCTGCAACCACATCTGAAGTGTGCTCAGAATTCCTTACAAGGACAGCTTCTGGATTTGGCTCCAGCTGGAGCTCAGGAGCATTCTAACATGCAAGCAAGTTAGGCTACTGGGGAGCATGGTTCAGGATGCAAAATAGGGAATGAAACTGTATGGTAGTGTTCAAACATCTAAAAACCTCTTTATGTTGCCTTTACAGTAGTACTCTCATCAGTAAGAATTAGACCCCTAACATCAGGAAGAGTACCACCTAATGTCATTACTGTTAAAAACTTAGTGTTTCCCTGCTGCTGTCATATTGTGAGAAATCACAGTAGTTCCCTATTTTTATAACAGAAGTGCAAAATATCATATATCATTGTGCAGTACTACGCCTGAATAAGTTACCTTTTTAGGGGAGTTAATACTTACAGTGATTTTTAATTAGCAAGTCGAAACAGTAAAGTGCTTTTAGTATTACCAAGCATGAAAAAGCAGGAAAAGGAAAGCCCTGCTTTCTTAAATTCCTGTGGCTATGCCTGGAAATCAGAATGGGCTGAAGCAGATTTTTTCTCAAACCTTTTAAAAAAATAGATGTGCAAACTTTGCGTGTGCAGACTGAACAACCATAGAGATGAACCCTTTACAAAATTCCCTTTTGTAATCAGATTGCATGTCTTCCTTCAGCACTGTAGATCAAGTACAAGCCCTTGCACAGCACGTGTGGGCATCGCTAGTAAGATTTACTCTTTATCCATGCCAAGTTTTATCATCCACTGAGAAGGCAGCCTGCTGAGCAGAGGGAAGAGTTGGGTTGTGGTGGATGCTGCTGATACTAATAAATTTGGTGAGAATATGGTGGAATATTGCCATAATATAACAATGGTTTTTAAACAAAAAAAAAAAATATATATATAATTTCCAAACCTTTTTCAAAAGCAGGTGGCACAATTAATAGGAAATTATTTGTATTCAGTAAGGTGGCAAACCAATTGCAGTAGGTCTTCACAGAGCCCACTGAAATAATCACAGACAGGTAAGAATAAGAGAGATGGGGCTACCCTTCATTTCCTCATAAGAGGTCATAAAATATTTGGGGACATATTCCTCCCCTCCTGAGTGCACAAAGAATTAGTTGCCTTGGCTGGAGAAATTGTCACAGTGATACAGTGTGGAGTTATAACTAGTTAACAACTTATTTAAAAAGTGCTTCTCTGAGGACAGATAAAATCTTTCAGGTTTGAATTTTCTTCCTTATTTTCTTCATTTTTTTTTCCTTCTGCTCTGCAATTCAGTTGCTGAAAATCTCAATTCAGATTCAGATCCAGCCATAGTCTGTATTTTCTACTGTAAACTCTGCGGAATGAGTAGCTGCTTGATAATTTCATAGGGTTTGGTATGTTGGTTTTTTTCAGTTTGCCATTTTCGATGTAGGTCATGCCAGTGCTCTTCCCCATTTTTGGTATTAAGGGAAGAGCACTGGCATTTTTGCCTTACCTTGAAGACTATTAGTTCTTCAATGCTTTGAAATCTTTCCACACTCTCTCATTATGCACATACCTTGAGTAATATGGATGGTATATTTATGTATAAAACAGCTTCCAAATTGAACATTTTAACTACCTAGGTGAAATATTTCTTACACTTGCCAGATGTAAGACATGATAACTAGATACTAATTAACTAGTTTAAAAATAGGGTTTTGTGCAGAAACTAGCAGCCAGGAGTACAATGCAGCATTAAGGGGGTAAAGAGTTTTGCCCTGGAATACCCACACAGTTTTATAGATATACGTTATTATGCATTTATTCTCAACTAATAAATGTAGTCCTGCAAATTACACAGCATTTTAAATTCTAAGGGTCTTCATTTCTGCTGACTCATAGCCAGGCGGCAGACCAATTTAGTCAACTAGTCTAATCCCCTGTCTATGTTGCTGAGTCAAATGGTGATATTTTTATTCATATTAGGTAGCACCTGATAGATTTAAACAGGATTACATATTTAAACATGATGTAAAACAGTATTAAATGTGAATGAGTACATGGCACAGTTCAAAACAGGTGTCTCACTGGGACCTCAGAGTGCAGCTTTACAATATGAAATAAAATGAACTTTACCCCAAACACCACAATGTCCCAGTAAAAACTATCCTGAAGTATTCCGAGCTGCACATCATTCTTCGTAGACAGAGCACAGAGGACCCAGAGAAAGCTTTAATGCTCTGTAGAGTTTCATCTATAATGTAATTTTTAAATGGCAGTTTGTACATTTGTTGCAATGGATGTTTGGTTCCTGTCAGTGAAAGCCAGGCAATAAACTACTATGGTCCCTTGTATTTGGGAATATGGCAGGTACTCGGCAAGATATGCTTAAGTCCAAAAAGATGACAGATAAAATCACCACCTTCGTTTCAGTTGTTCTTGTCCCACAACTCTGCATCCTCATTTGGAGTATCTGACTGCTAACACCATCAGTTTGCTACTTGTTATTTTGAAGGTGGGGGAATAGAATGATGATTACAAATAAACATTAGATATCCATCAACTCTTCCCCTCTACATACATCACTGTTACCTATATAAAATAAGCCTCTGGTGAATTCATGTTTTCAAATAACTTTTCTTTCTTGGGCCGCTGCTGCTTGCCTGGGTGCTGGAGAAAGCTGGTTTTGATGTGACATGGATGCTGCCTTGGAAAAATGTTCTACTGAGAATTTTTTTTTTTTTAATTATTGGGGGGGAGGGGGGGGGATACTTTTTACACAGGTGTTAAATTTCCTGGAGTTAATCGGGCAGAAAAATGCCTCTGAGGCATCATTTGGTCCATTAACTGCACTGCCAACTGCCAATAGCTGGAGTTGAATACTAACAGATTTTATAACTCTTTATGATAACTGACAAAGCCAGACAGATTCACAGTTCAGCATAGCCCTCCTGTTCTTACCTGCTGCCTTCTGTCTTTATATCCCCAGTGTACGAAACACACTTCCTTTGTTAACAGGGGAGACAGGAATAGAAGAAGCTGGGTTGTTTTGCTCATTTATGTGAAAATTATACAGATGAGTTAGTACGCAGCAAACCAGGATCAGCATCCCCTCCCCCACTTCTAGTTACTACTTCAGAAGGAAAGTTATTGCAGCATTGTGTCAGATATGTGCCCCATAACACATGGAGCAAAGCAGGAGACTAGGGAGCAGCTGAAAAACTAATTTTTAAGATTGCCATTTCCTGAGAGAAATCTTTATTCCTAAGACAAATGTGAAAAAAATATAGAAGGAAAATGAAGATGTTGCTGTTATTTAGTGTAGGTGTGTTATTTTGCTGGCTACTTCAAATTGTGCTGTATGAAAGCTTTTAATAGTTTTTTTTCCATGTAGACAGTGTCCTGAATCAGTGTCTTTACTAGAGAAGACTGCAAACCCTCATAGACTTCATTGCAGAATCAAGGTCAGCAGAAAGAGCATTCCCTAAATCATAGATAGCAATGTAGAACGTTCTCTAAATTGACACAGGTTGTATGTATGTGCACCCACTCTGGATTCTTACCTCCATGTTTCTCTTAGACTATTAGGACCATGCCTTGTTAGTTCTCAGCTGGGAGTCCCCACGTAGAACTTTGTTGAAATGGGTCATGACGAATTAGTATGTAGAATACTTCTCTGTGTTTCCATTACAACACCAACCATAGAAGATGCTGACTTTGCAAACAACTATGGATGAGACACAAATCCCAAAATCCTTATTATTTGCCATGGTTAATTATCCCAAATTACACTTAAAAGGATATATGGTATTTTTCCCATTTCTCCCACGGTGGGTGTTCCAAATGATCATGAAGGGAACATATGGCTAACTATTTAATAGCCTGTTTATCTGTCTGCTATGTGGCATCCCTGCAGCAGTCTTATTTCTTTGTTTGAAGTTTTCTATATACATGCATTTAAAAGGCACTTGGGAATATGAGGATAAAAAGCAGCAAATAAATATGTTTGGAAAGGATATGTTGTACTAAATCAGCAAAGGATAAAAAGCTCCAAAAAGGAGAAGGGAAGAAAATTGGCTCCACCTTAGAAAACTAATGCAAGAGCTGCTGAGTGAAAAAGAACACTTATCCAGCTGGGATTTATTAAGTGGAAAGCTTTTTTTAAAAAAAGGCTGTGGAAGACCAGAAATCAAAGATCGCTGTATATTTACTGGCTTTTTTGAAGCATCTGTTTTCTAATATCAGAGTATCTCACAATGACTAATCAACTGATGTTCAGAATATCCTTATGAGTTTGAGATGTGTTAGCCTCATTTTACCATCGAAGGAATAAAGAGATTATTTGTCCAAGACTAAATAGGAAATCTGTGACAGAAATAATAATGTAGGCCTGTATTGTCCAGCGCAGTGACTCAACCATAACACCATGCAACCTTCTATCAGGGTAAGAAGGCAGTAAGGGAGGGCTGTTGGTATAATTCACGACCAAAGGAGAGAAGCTGATGAGAGACCCCTCAGAAAAGATGGAGAGGGCTATATTGTTCTGGTTATGGTGGAGGAAATCTACCTTTGTTCTTGGGATTTGGTTAAAGGCATATAGAATGCTATAAATACATTTTCAGCTAACCCTTGCTGGGCACCTCTGATGACAGGTCAGTCTAAAAAAAGCCTGAAACCTTAACTTGTAATGAAATCTGAGACTGTGTTTTGAGCTTTGTCCACATGTGGTTATTTTATGAAAACTTAGAAGACTTGTATGCCAGCAAAGATGCTAAAATCTGTATTGCAGGAAGTTAAAGCCTTTTAGATTGATAAAACACAGATACAGCTGACATAAAAAAGGAAAAAAATGTCCTCTTTATTGCTCCAAAGGGAATTTAAACTGGACTGGAATTTCTAATATTTAAAAACAAAGACTGAAAAAAATCATGTTATTTAAATAAAATTTTCACACTTTGTGTTTTCCTTCAGCTTTTAAACATAGGTAGCTAAGACTGTACAACTAAAAGCGTTACCTCTGTTAAAACTTCTTCTCATTGCGATTACTGGGTGAGCTGACCACATTTTTTACCTACCTCCTAAGGGGACAGTTGTCATGCACTATTATCTGAACATATTTCATTATTTATGTTACTGCCAGTGAGAATGTCTTTTTAACCACATTCAGTTTGGTTCAGTGAGATTTTTATGCTAGGGCTTGCACATCCCGGTTGTAAATCCTGTAGAACACTGAAAAAAGCTGATGCAACTTTTATTAGCTATATTAACTTATTTGTAATAACGGATTCTCAGGCTTTCATCCAAATTTTCAAGATACATCTACCAATTGCATCATCGGCTTCTGAGAAATCTAAGAGCTTGGAAAAGTGAGACTACCATCATTAGGCTTACTTTTTCTGCGCAGAAGACTGCAACTTAACTGTACAACCTTTAGGGCTCCACTGATCAAAAAGGTTTAAATTCACTGCCTTCTAGGACTTCTCAGTAAATAGAATAAAATTGCCCTTATCCAGCACGTTTTCCACAGAGACGGTTGATCAAAGGAAGTTACAGGTAACTGAATTCAACAGTGTGTGTATTTGGTATTCATTTTATTTGCACTATGGTTTTTCACATAGTCTTGGCAAGGTAAAATGTTCTCAGAGTGGATGCAAATGAAGTGCAATTTACATATGCTTTAAACTGTCTTGTCATTGCCAGAGTTGTGTAAAAGGGTGTGATTTTGTACTACAACTAAATGCATCCAATGATTGGCACTGAAGAGGACAATCTCACAACTTCTTTTCTTTTCTCCTCTTCCCCAGCATGGATTCCTGCCCACTTTTCCCTAGAGCTTCAACCATGAGATTAAGGAAGCTAGACTGGAAAAAAAAATTAATCTTTCTAAAATTTATTAGGCTCTCCACTGGGGTTACATGACTATAACTTCCTGCACAAGTGCATAGCTGGAGCTAAGAGGAAGGAATAGGATGATTCCCTTTTGAAATTTGAATATATTTGCATTATTGCACATAGTCATGGCAATTGTAATGAGAAAAAAATACCTCCCTTTGCTGTGTTGTGAAGAGCTTACACAGTTGTACCTTTCAGCGTCAATTTGCTTTGAAAAGAAAAGGTTATGGGATTACAAGTGAGAGATACGTATTCTTTAAGGCATTGTGGAGCACACACTGGAGGCAACTTGATTCTTCAGTTTCTTAGTTTTGTTATGATTATTATATTTCCCCAGTTAACTGTGAACAGAATTCAGTAGGGGGGAAAAATATCTAATTGTATCAAAGATTCCAGCGATTCCCATGCAAGTCTGTTTGAAACTAACATTGCAATATGGAACTACTGAAATGCAAAAAAAACCCCAAACAAAACCACAACCCCCCAAAAAACCCAAAACATAAGCTGTTCGGAATTTCTTTTGTATCAGGATGATTTAATCTCCCATATAAAATTAATTTCTAAAGTGTCTTCTGTTAGGAGCTATACTATGTTCCAAACATTTGAGAGAGAGTTCAGCTAACACTATTTGTCTGAAAATGTTTACATTTTCTGGAAGAGGGAAAAGTCTACAGTTCCTGTCTAGTGAGAAGGAGGAAGCAAGCCTGGGAGGTAGAATGCAGAAAATCTGCAGATTATAGTGGTTTTCTCTGTCTTGGTTAAAAAAACCCAACCAAACACAAGTCACATATAGCATTTTGCATGTTAGCTGATTTTTTTATCAGCCAACAAATAAATTGTGCTGAAACATTAGACTTTACTCCCATGGTGATTAGATATTACAGTACATATGGTATGGAAATTTAAGTGGTGTTTGAAGACCTCATAATGCCTAAACACAGCATGCCTGCCAACTGTTGACCATACGCTATAGCTGAACCAAACGTGGAGTTGCATCCTGCTATCCTGCACCTGGATTGGCCATGCAAATATATCTTAGATGTTATTGTAGAGGAAGGCCTAGCAAGGACTTCATATACTTTCTCTCCACAATAGCTGCAGCAAGTAGATCATACATCCCCACCGTTAAAAACAGACGTAATCTTCTGTCTGTCTGAAATGAGTTTGTCACATCACACAAGATTTGTTGTCACCCTGTCCAAAAATTGTAGTGCTTCTGTTTTTCTCTTGGTGAAACTAGACAACATTATGTCCTTTATGTTATACTGACTGCATCTAAAATGCAAAAATATTTAGGACTGATGGGTCAGGGTGAAAGGTGCAGCAACAGACTAAATGCTGTACATGCTGACTTTGGTTGGTTTGTACAGTATGTCAACTTGAATAGTCATGTCCTGTAACATTTTATTCAATAGCTGGCATTTAAGTCTTAGAAAAACAAGCCAAAAAATCTGAGTAGTTTTTTTCTGATATTAAACACTGGCTTCTTTAGAGAAGTTTCTTACTGCAAGTTCAGCTCAAATTACGTTTACAGCATTTTAGAAGACCATCTGAACAAAATTAACTCCTACCAATTTTAATTATTCAGAAGTTTCCCCTCCTTTCATTTTATAGTTTAAATGTTACGTAGAATAATTTACTCATGAATAAATAGCCTTGATGCTTTTTAGACCTCTGTGATATCTGATATGTAAAAGCTGTACCAAAATAACTGAAAAAATGCTATCAGTGAGCAATTTCTCTTTGTTTTGTGGCACAGAGCCATACTGATTTAGTTAACATTCGTGTAAAGTCATCTTATTCCCATGTTATTTCACAGTGAATATCATCTGACATTTTATTCTGAAAGTAGTGATCCACTTGGAAAGTGGAGGACTTTTTTGAATCCTGCCTAAAACCCAGTGTTAATGTCTCCTTTTAGCTATATATCCTATATAGTTTGTGTGAATACCAGTAGTCTCTAAATTATGCAAGATACCTGTAGCTGGGATGAAGCATAAAGCAAGCTGTGTTACAAATCAACCAGTGTAACCACTCTGTTGATCTCAACCCACCTTTTCAGAGCATTTAATCTCCAGTTTCTACAGCATACCTGTTCTTCTAGTATTGGTCTCCATACTTTTCAGACCCAATGCTATTGCACAGTCTGAACAAGAGTCCATTAAACTGATTACTTGCTATTCCCCTACTGATGCTCTCTTCCAAGTTCTGCACAGGCACCTCAGGCTTGACCCAAAGCAATTCTTTTTCTTGGTTTCAGGATTCCAATGCACTTTCTTTCAAACTATTTTAAGACTGTCAATAGACCCTGCTATTCCAGTTTTGAATGAAATCTTTTGGTCAAACCAGGTTGTACCTAAGACAATAGGCAAACAGACTGAGACAGAAAAATGTTTGCTATATTTAAACATCCACAATACAACCCTATTTGTGACTCCGCAAGCAAGTACTGTAACAGACCCATTACTTTATTCCTGAATGCTTCCATTTCCCACTTTTTCTAAAACCATTGACTTACAGTTTTTACTTTTTGCATTGCATGGATTTTTAACATTTATTTTTAACAGATAGTACTTTTTTACCATGGAAAGCATTTTCATTTTTAATCAGCTGAAGTTTTAGCATATATTCTTATTATTATTAGCAATTATTAATTTAATTATATATATAATAAAAGCAATTATTAGCAATAATTAAGAATATATTCTTAAAATCTAAGCTTGAGCTGTTTAGGTTGAAGTTTGTCTGAATCAGGAAATTCTGGTAGGAGCTGAGAGAAACACAATGTTGATGAACAGCCTTTGATATTAGCCCTCTTAGGGTACAATATAATATAGGAGATACAACATCTAGTTATGTTTTAGTTATCTTGATGCCTGTTTGTCATATTACTTCTTCTGATGATGTCAGAAACCATAGGAAAGGGAAGATAAGGCAGATTGGCATCCTGAGCAGAAATATTAACGTATGCTACAGAATGCCTCAAGAGATAGGTTGCAGACATTGAAAGACCTCTGGTTTCCTCCTTAGAATTAGAAACCTGAAAATTCAGTACCAAGATCACCGTCTCTGTGTATTAGTTTTTCTCTTTCATTCCCTTCTGCTGTTGTATGGTAAGTTTTTCAAGCACTAAATCTGATTATAGATTCAGATTATAGAATGGTTTGGGTTGGAAGGGACCTTGAAGATCATCTAGTCCTAATCCCCCTGTCATGGGCAAAGACACCTTCCACTACACCAGGTTGCTCAAAGCCACATCCAGCCTGGCCTTGAACATTGCCAGGGATGGGGCATGATAATGCTCTTGCTGTCCCTGTAGTGTCACACTGATGAATTCTGGTCTGGCATGTCCTAAATAGACTGACCTGATGGACAAATTAATTAGAGTTGCAGCTGGTATTTACTTCTCATCATTAATGAGTACAGGGCTTTCAAGCTGCTTTTCAGAGGGCTTTTGAAGTTAAGATATTTTATTTTACAAATAAGATGGAATAAGACTGAATTTATTGTCACTTATCAAAACCCAGGTACAGGGCAATAGCTAGTTAAGACAGTGACACACCTCTTAGAGCTGAGCAACCAGATGTTAGTTGTTTTTTCTGACTCATTCTGAAACCAGATGAAACTACATACTACTTACAAGTTAAGCAGTGATGAGGTGGAAGCACATGCCACCTTTTGCTGAGAGAGGAAAAAAGGGCATTGAAATGTAAATTCTTATGGTATAGTTAAGAGTTTTCCTTAGCTTAATCTCATAGCCCCCAGATTTTTATACAGTCATTAAATAGTCTTGAATTTATCTCATCATCAACAAGCAAAATCATTATGCACAGCTGTACTATAGAAGTGGCACAATGCAATTATTTCATTGCACAGAACAGATGCATGCTGTTGGCACCTCAGACCCAGTAGGAGCTGCATGGAGCTTGTATCAGCAGGAATTCACTTTCCCATACATCACTTGGGGACACAAATGTGCAACGTGACAGGCCCATCACTACCAATAATTCATCTAATTTACTATGGCAAGGTGGATACTTGGTTGCGTCTGAATGCCAACAGGTCAGTGGCTTCATCTAGCAGCTCACGCTGTTCCCAGCAGTGCTATGTGCCTACTAATAATTTAATCTTGTATTTGAAGTTCAGTTCCTAGCAGTTTACCCCTTCTTTCTCATTGTCTTTCACTTCTACTTAAAAATATAATGGTCCATTTCAGCAAAATTAACTGCAATTTCATGGATCACTACAGCAGGAATAAATTTATACATAACACTGTAATCCATCTATTTGTTCCCCAGAATGCAAACTGACTTGATGAGCAATACTGTGTTCTATGTAAATAACCCTACTTCTAATTGAGAGTGCTGCATTTTCAGTGAAGAAGGGGGAGAGAAAAGAAGATTGTATCTCTGACTTTGACTTTCTGATAATTTTTCCAGGATATTTCATTTCAATTTTTAAAAAGTTTAACATATAGAAAATATAGGCATCAACTACCTTGATTTCTTTTTGAATGAAGACTCTGGTGCTCTGCTTGTGCTTCATTCTTTATTTTCTTTAAAAAAAAGTAGTTTTCAAAATCTGAATTCTCATATAACACGCCAGATTACAATATCTAAAATACCCAGTTCTTCTATCTAGTAGATACCAGTTACCATATGGGCAAGAATAAAACATTACTCTTGTTCTTCCATCAGCGTGTCAGTAATGTGCAAGAAGAAACACTCTACAATAGGATGAACAATAGGAAGTTCACTTTCCATAGCCCCTCTTACATTCAGAGTCTCTGCAGGGATTGTCAGCAGGTGGAATAATTTATATGAACTGGATAATTGTCTTTGTAGCGTGGATGCCTTTCTACTGTGAATTGATTGGCATTTCCACTTCTTTTCACTATAAAGATGTTAGACAGTAATTATCAAGAACCTCTTGCAGGTTCAGAACTAGAAACAATGTCTAGAGAAGATATTGAAAATAAAGATACCAGCTTTTATATGCTGTTATAGGTTTCCTAAACTACAAATTTTATCAACAAATTTGATTGATTATGAAATAGTAAAAGTTACTGAATGTGAATGGTGAAGATGTTTGAGTGGTAAACATTAAGTCTTGTCTTTAAACTTCATTGAACTACTGACTTGAAGTCCATCAAGTCAGTGCAACCTAACTTCTCCAGGAGGAACAAACTTATGTTACCAATATTATGGGGTAGTAGTTTTTTTTAAAAAAGAAAGAATTACTCTTCCATACTGTGCATTTAGTGAATTGTAGCATTTATTGCCACAGAGTGTAGTGAAGGGCAAAAACGTAAATAGAGACATTTACAGAAAATAAGTGGCTCTCAAATATAATTGTTCAAATACATTCTCTGGCTCAACAAGTCCCTGGATTGTTGCAGGGAACAATTTCTGGAAGGAATGTCAAGAGAAAGCTCATTTTGTTTCTTTTCTTCCTGCCCGTTTCCTGTAAATAGATCTTACTGGCACTCCCAGACAGAGGGCACTGGGCCAGATGGGCCTTTTGCCGGACCCTGTACACTATTGTAGTGCTTTTATGTGCATTATGGCATTTTAGTACAATTTCCTGGCAAAATCACATTTGCTTCAAAACCAACTTGTTTCTACCAGCAGCATCTGTTAGAACTGCAGAATGAGCAAACCCACTAGCTGAAAGTGCTTCAGTACTTGCTTCCTAACTGACATGCACCTGTGGTGCTGCTTAGTAACTTAGGTTGACTGGACTATCATTGCTTTGAGCAGCCAAGTTAATTACCCTATTGTCTTAGTAGTACTCGTGTAACTAGAAACTTGTATACACAGAATCTGTCTGTCTTCTCTGGTGCAATTCCTTCATTAACGTAGGAAAATACAGCTATGAAAGAGCAGTATCAGCCCCAGTCTATTTCAATATGTATTTTAGAACCAGGAAATATTAGTTTGTCTTGCTTATTTTCAAGCCACTAATTTTTGGAAATACCAAATGGATGGCAATTTCTTTTCAATTTTCAGCGTTTCATCTCATCTCTCTTCATATTAAAAAATGTTTCCACTGATATGTAAGCCTAAGTCAGCAGTGATGTAATTTTTCCTAAGTTCTTACTTGTAAAGGTGTTGGTAATTTTAAGTATTTTTTTCTGAAAATAACATAGAAAACTTGCATTTCCTTACTCTTTTTCTGATGTCTTTGTGGAGCTGTGATTACTTGCTATCTTTCCTTGAGAAATTAGTTTAAATAATCCCCCCCAAACTTCCTAATTTTAATTGACAGGCCTTCTCAAGTCATCTTTGATTCCGTACAGTGTTACCCACACAATGAAAATTCTTCACTGTCTCAGTATTGAAGAAGCCCTGTTGACATTGGTGTCTGACTTTCTCTGATCCATTATTTATAAAATAATCCAACTGTGTGCACTTACACACATGCCTCCAGTTCTTTCTGCAGTCATTCATCCATCATACCATGTGCATAATCTCAGAAAGAGAAACTGCACTGTATGTTAGTTCACTGATGTCTCAAATTAGTGAGCTTGGGGGACCCCAAGAATGGTTAGACGTTGCTTTTCTGACTTTTACTTTAGCATCAGAATAATTTTTCATAAAGTTCTTCATGTGCCTCCTGAGTGCCATAGATAAATATTCATTTTACATCTAGAGTCAGTAAGTGACACCAGACATTTCTCGTGGTGCTTATTCTATTGTCCAAATTAGAAAACTCAACACACTTCTGCAAATGTAACAGTTCTAACATGAATTAGAAATTAGGGCTTCACCCCCCCGAAAGGTGGCAGGATCAATAGCCCAACCAAGGTGCATCTACACCAATGCATCCAGCAGGGGCAACAAGCACGAGGAACTGGAAGCCGTTGCGCACCAAGAAAACTATGATATATCATCATGGAAACAAGGTGGGATGAGTTGCACAACTGGAGTGCTGCAGTGGATGGCTATAAACTCTTCAGAAGGGATGGGCAAGGAAGGAGAAGCCCTATATGTTAGCGAGTGTTTTGATTGTCTAGAGCTTAATGTTGGTGACAAAAGGGTTGAGTGTTGTAAGGATCGGGGGGAAGGCCAACAACGCAGATGTCATGGTGGGAGTCTGTTATAGACCACCCAACCGGGATGAAGAGGCAGACAAAATTTTCTATAATCAGCTGGGAGAAGTCTCACATTTGCTAGCCCTTGTTCTCATGGGGGACTTCAACTTACCAGATATCTGCTGGAAATACAATACAGCAGAGAGGAAACAGTCTAGGAGGTTCCTGGAGTGTGTGGAAGATAACTGCCTGACACAGCTGGTGAGGGAGCCTGTTAGGGAAGGCGCCCCGCTGGACCTGTTGTTTGTGAACAGAGAAGGACTTGTGGGTGATGTGATGGCTGGAGGCCGTCTTGGGCAGAGTGATCATCTCTAAGCATGTGGAGGAAAAGAAGGTTAGCAAGAGTAGTCAACATGGATCCACCAAGGGGAGATTGTGGCTAACCAACCTAACCACCTTCTATGGTGACTGGCTGGTAGACAGGGATGTTATCTGCCTTGACCTCCGCAAGGCTTTTGACACTGTCTCCCATTAACATCTTCATACATAAGCCCAGAAAGCATGGGTTAGATGAGTGGACAGTGAAGTGGATTTAGAACTGGCTGAATGGCAGAGCCAACAGAATTGTCTTCAATAGCACAGAACCTAGCTGGAGGCCTGTAGCTAGAGGTGTTCTCCAGAGGTCAGTACTGGATCCAGTCTTGTTCAACTTAATCATGAATGACCTGGATGAAGGGACATAGTGTACCCTCAGCAAGTCTGATTATGATACAAAACTGGGAGAACTGGTCAATACACAAGAAGGCTGCACTGCCATTCAGTGAGACCTGGACAGGCTGGAGAATTGGGCAGACAGGAACTTAATGAAGTTCAACAAAGGCAAGTGTAATTCCTTGAGAGGAATAATCCCATGCACCAGCACAGGCTGGGGGTTGACCAGCTGGAAGGCAGCTCCATGGAGGAAGACCTAGCAGTCCTGGTGGACAGCAAGTTGCCCATGAGCCAGCAGTGTGCCCATGTGGCCAAGAATACCAGTGGGATCCTGGGGTACATGAGGAGAAGTGTGGCCGGCAGGTCAAGGGAGGTGATCCTCCCCCTCTACTCTGCCCTGGTGAGGCCACATCTGGAGTGCCATGTCCAGCTCTGGGCTTCCTAGTTCAAGAGAGACAGGGACTCTCCAGACTGGAGAGGGTCTGGTGGAGAGCTACAAAGATGATGAGGAGACTGCAGCATCTCCCTTATGAGGAAAGGCTGAGAGAGCTGGGCCTGCTTATCCTGGAGAAGACTGAGAGGGGATCTTACCAATTTCTACAAATACCTTAAGGGTGAGTGTCAAGAGGATGGGACCAGGTTCTTTTCAGTAGTGTCCAGTGACAGGACAAGGAGCAACAGGCTACAACTGAAACACAGGAAGTTGCATCTGAACATGAGAAAGAATTTCTTTACTTTGAGGGTGACAAAGCACCTAGAAAAGGCAGCCCAGAGGGGTTGTGGAGTCTCCTTCTCTGGAGATACACAAAACCTGCCTCGACACAATCCTGTGCAACTGCTCTACGTGAACCTGTTTAGCAGATGTTTTAACTAGATGATCTCCAGAGGTCCATTACAGCCCTAAACATTCTGTGATCACAAAGTGATAAGAGTTTTCGATCCTTGGAGCAGTAAGGAGAGGGGTCAGCAGAACTGCTGCCTTGGAATTTTGGAGGGCAGACTTTGGCCAGTTCAGGAGTCTGGTTGACAGAGTCTCTTGGGAAGCAGTCCTGAAGGGCAAAGGAGTCCAGGAAGGCTGGACATTTTTCAAGCAGAAAATCTTAAAGGTGCAGTAGCAGGCTGTCCCTATGGGCTGAAAGATGAGCCAGTAGGGAAGACCACCAGCCTGGCTGAACAGAGAGCTTTGGCTGGAACACAGGAGAAAATGGAAAAGGGGCAGGCAACTCAGGACTACAGAAGTGTCATGAGGTTATGCAGGGAGAAAATCAGAAGGGCCAAAGCCCAGCTAGAATTTAATCTGGCTACTACTGTAAAAGACATTTTAAAAAGTTTCTCTAAATATGTTAGCAACAAAAGGAGAGCTAAGGAGAATCTCCAGCCTTTATTGGATGCAGGAGCAAACGGTGACAAAGGGTGAGGAAAAAGCTGAGGTATGTAATGCCTTCTTTGCCTCAGTCTTTGAAAGTAAGACCAGTAGTTCTCTGGGTACTCAGCCCCCTGGGCTGGAAGGCAAGGCTGGGGAGCATAGTGAAGCCCCCATAATCCAAGGGGAAATGGTCAGCAACCTGCTACACCACTTAGGCACACACACGTCTACAGGGCTGGATGGGATGTACCCGAGGGTACTGAGGGAGCTGGTGGAAGCGCTCACCAAGCTGCTTTCTATCATTTATCAGCAGTCCTGGCTAACCAGGGAGGTCCCGGTCGACTGGAAGTTAGAAAATGTGATTCCCATCCACAAGAAGGGCTGGAAGGAGGATGCAGGGAACTACAGGCCTGTCAGTGTGACCTTGCTGTCAGGGAAGGTTATAGAGCACATTGTCTTGAGTGCCATCACATGGCATGTACAGGACAACCAGGTGATCAGGCCCAGCTAGCATGAGTTTATGAAAGGCAGGTCGTGCTTGACTAACCTGATCTCCATCTATGACAAGGTGATGCACTTTGTGAATGAGGGAAAGGCTGTGGATGTGGTCTACCTAGGCTTTAGCAAAGCTTTTGGCACCATTTCCCACAGCATTCTCCTAGACTGTTGATCTGCTTGAGGGTAGGAAGGTTCTACAGGGGGATCTGGACAGGCTGGATCAATGGGCTGAAGCTGAATTGTATGACCTTCCACAAGGCCAAGTGCTAGGTCCTGCACTTGGGTCATAATAACCCCACACGATGCTACAGGCTTGGTGAAGAGTGTCTGGAAAGTTGCCTGGCAGAAAAGGACCTGGGGTGCTGGTCAACAGCCAACCAAATATGAGCCAGCAGTGTGCCCATGTGGCCAGGAAGGCCAGAAACATCCTGGCTTGTATGAGAAACAGTGTGGCCAGAAGGATCAGGGTAGTGATTGTCCCCCTGTACTCTGCACTGGTGAGCCTGCACCTCAAATACTGTGTTCTGTTTTGGGCCCCGCACTTCAAGAGGGACATCGATGTGCTGGAGAGTGTCTAAAAGAGGGAAACAAAGCTGGTGAAAGATCTAGACAACAAGTCATATGAGGAGTGGCTGAGGGAACTGGGGTTGTTAAGCCTGGAGAAAGAAGGCTTGGAGGAGACCTTATTGCGCTGTACAGCTCCCTGAAAGGAGGTTGTACTCAGTTTCTTCTCCCAAGTAACAAGTGATAGGACAAGCGGCAATGGCCTGAAGTTGCTTGCACAAGGGGAGGTTTAGATTGGATGTTAGGAAAATTTCTTCACTGAAAGAATTGTCAAGCATAGGAACAGGCTGCCCAGGGAGGTGGCTGAATCACCACCCCTGAAGGTATTTAAAAGATGCATAGATGTGGTGCTTAGAGACATGGTTTAGCGGTGGACTTGGCAGTGTTAGGTTAATGGTTGGATTTGATGATCTTAAAGGTCTTTTCAACTTGATTCTTTTCCAAATAATTCTATGATATCATTCAAAATTCTGGAGAAAGAAGCAGAGACAGAAATAATTTCATTCTCTCTTTCTTATCTGTGTAAGACAGACAACACTGGGATTCCATGGCAGCAAAATTAATGAACAGGAAGACAGTGGAGACTGCTTTCTGCAATAGCCTTTTGGTTCCATTCAACTGTTCTTTAACCAAAAGTACAGCAACCATTTACAGACCTAAGGAGAAAATACAGAGAGTATGCCTAGCCTCTCCTTTTGACAAGACCACAGCTTGACTCCAAACTAGAAGGAAAGTGGCTTAGTTTTACTCAATAATATATGCCATAATAATTAAGTGCTTTGACATTTTTATGTTGAAAACACCATATTCAGGTGTTTCACAATGAAAAGTCTACCAAGAACATGGAAAGCACTAGCAAGTAAAAGAAGAAATGGATAATGTTATTTTCCAGTAAGCTTGTTTAAATGTAGCCTAACACCTTCAACTACTAAACCACACCTGTTGACTTATGGTGCTACTGTAGCTAGCATTTTGATCACACCTATTATAAGATCCAAATGCAAATGTCAGATCCAGTGAAAGTTGTATTATAGCTGAAGGACAACATCTGCAACTAGGAAGAAGGGAAGGAAATGTTTCGTGTCAATCCATTGCAACCCTTCTGTCTACAGAATTTTCAAAGGGCTCTAAACAAGAGCAGAGAGGTGAAGAAATTAGAACAAGAGCTTCCATTTGTCTGTGAATTGCTCCACTAAACTGTAACAACAGTGTTTCTAGACCTATCGGCATGGATCTGTTAGCTTTCACAGCTGGTATACTCAGTAGGAGGTGTATTTTAGTCAATGCAGTAATAGCATAAAAAGGGAATGCAGCCTCCAAATGATTTAAATTATGCCTGTGAACTGTCATTTCACAGCTTTATGAGATGTTCCTGTTCCCCTCCCTCCCTTTTATTTTTTACCATCAGCCTGGGTAGATTTCTGTGCAATTCCCAGCTGAGTCACCAGAGAAGGGTCCACCTTCATCATGTATTAATTTGATTTCAAGCCCCGACAAACACACAGCCTCAAGAAGGGAGACAATCTGTAATACACTATAAGAACAAAAGATAAAAATATTAAAATTCATAATAAATGTTTGTTTTCCATCTAAGCCCCCTCCCCACACCCCCATTTATGAGCGTGCTTCTCCTTTCTGCTAGCTACCACAGTCCAGACTGAGGGATATTTTTAATGTAAGGATAGGCATGAATTTCAAGGAAAAGATCAAAATGGTACCTTTTATTTTTTTAAAGAATAGAGCTAATTAAGCTTTTTATCAAACTACACTCATCTTCAAATGACTTAGATGGGAAATATATTGGTTTAATTAAGATTTCACAGGGAGAGACTGTTGCAAATGCTTGGAACTGAGAGAAAGGGGGATCTTTATGAGGAGGGTGATGTATGTTTTACAAGTCCCTGTGTCTCTTTGTTGTTTGCACTTCAAATAGAGTCCATTTTTATCTGCCTCTCTCCTGCTGAGAGAAAGTGATTTTATCATGTGTTTCAATGAAGCTATTAAAAACTTCAATCATGAGATTCCTCTTTTGCCTTTGTATATTTCTCTCTCTCTCTCTCTCTCTCTCTGTCAGAGTTGCACTGTGACATCGGTTATATGGCAGCATACATCGATTTGCTTTGGTTTACACATGGATTAGATAATTCTCATGCAATCATAGCTTGCTTTAACCAAAAAGTTAGTACCCGTGTTTTCCTTAGCTGGCTCCCCACTTGGTTTGACTTTTGTTGGTCTACAATTTTGAAGGTTTTGCTGTGCTTCCTTCTTTCTTTGTTTTTAGCAAGTGTTGAAAAGTTCAGGAGCGTCAGCTTGAAGTTCTATATGCATACAAAAAGAACAATGCCAGCTCAATACTTTTCCCTCACTTCAGGAGCTCAGGAATATTTCAGAGGTGAAAAAAGAATGTATTACAGTAACGTGGCATTACAATACAAGTATTTGGGGGGCAATACCAGACAGGACTTCTACATTGACAAATCATATACTCTTAATGCTCAGATGTAGTTATTTATCCAGTAATCTAAGACACTAAAAGGGATGTGTACTAGAGATAAAAAACATGTCAAAATAGTTGGATCATAACTAAAACAAGCTATTAACCTAAAAGATCCTCCTTGGACAAAAATAATAAAAAAACCCAAAACAACAGAAATACCCAGATTTTGATGACTGAAATATAAAATTTAGTAGATGATTGCATTTAAATAATATTTAAATCAAGTAATTGAGATTACAAAGGCCTGAAGCCTGAATATAGCAATACATTAATTTCTTGTCTTTTGCTTTTGTTTGTCAGTTAATGTTTAGACAAATCATGTCATATAAATGAAGCCAAACAGTTTAGGTCTTAGTGTTAGTAGACAAGACGTCAACATTTGATTCTTGCATTCTGTGCCTCTGTTCTTGAGCCAGCTCTGTGTGATTAGTGCTGCAATGCTGCATATATAACTGATTTGCAGTTTGCTTACAAGATTGATGTCTCTAATGCAAAACAAAAAATATTTTTGGCTGAATAGCAAAGAGTATATTATTTTTGACCAAATGGAAAGTTGTGTTTTGCCCAAAAATATTTTTTATTGTTTCAGGTGGTTTTACCTGTTTATTCAAAGCAAAGTATATTTTGAGAGCAGTGTAAAGATGAAAAATCAGAAAATTTGGTATTGGAAATACTTCAACCATTAAAAATGGCAAAGGAGTAATTTGATAGAAATTCACAAAACAGCTTAATCCTTCTCTGTAACCTTTTGGACAAAAGATATTACTAAGAATACTTCTTTTCAAGATTTGATATTTCAATATTATCAGTCATATTTTGCCCATTTCTCTTTGTAACACCTGCACTCTTTTGAGGGACACAGATGGAACCCGATCAATCTGGCTGCTTGTTCTTCAAAGTCAACAATAATTAGGAGTTAAAACATTTTTTTTCTGAGCAGCAGGCTGGAAAAAGCATGGACCACTTGGCCAGGCTCTGAACCATACTCAAGGAAATGGAATTCCATCCACATCCTCAAACAGGTACAAAGTCAAGAAAAGTGGCTTCGAGAAATCAGGGTGTGTGGATCTCACTGGCTCCAGAACTCAGTAATTTATGAATCTATTTCTGCTGCAGCAAATGGTCCTTTCCTGGCTTACAGTCTACCAGACAGAATTTAGTTCATGTTTTTAGGCTACGATTTTAGAGTGGTCTTAGAGTGATGGCTGCAGGGAGAAATTTCACTTCATGTCAGTTCCTTTTTCCTGTGAAATGCCTGGTGCTGGCAGCTGCAGGCACAGTACCAGGCAGCCCATGGGCCAGCGCCAGGGCTGCGTTTCCTAAGGGGACTTTCTGCTTTCCAGCAGCAACGGATTTTCCAATCATCCATGTCCCTTCTCCCACGGGGGCCCTGCTGGCCCCTGGCAGCCCTCGGGCAGGAGGAGGGACTGGAGCTCTGAGGGCAGGGAGCAAAACAGCCTTTCGGGAAGCCAAGCCTCAGAAGGGACAGGATGAGCGCAGGGCATCATGCCCCTGTGTAATTAATGTGTGTAGTTAATTACCAATGGGGTTGATGTAGGTGAGGACACACAGGTGGACTCACACTGCCAGGACCAGCCCTCCCCTGTCCCTGCTCCTCCTTACCTAGCAGTGACTGTCAGGTAACCTTTTCCCTGGGAGAGTCTAACTGCTGCCAGTCACCTGCAAAGACCCACCCCCTTTCTCTCCTAACCCAATCTGAATGCTCTCAACCAGCCCTCCCTTCCCCCATAGGGTCCTTGCATTCAGAGGGACTGTCAATCATCCTGCAAGCCCCACCCCTCCCTGCTTTCAGCCCGTGCTGCGAGGGGTGGGCGGCCCCCGCCATTTCCTGTAGGGGTGGCATGCAGGGCAACGGGCAGGGGTGTGGGGGAGACAGCTTAGTGCAGTAACACAGCAGTGTCTTTTCAGCCTTTAATCACCTGAGGAGAAAGCCTTAATTCTAGTTTTGTTTTTAAGGCATTTACGTGGTCCATAGATATTTTGCCACCTGAAAGTGCCATAGTATGGGTGTTGGCCGTATAAATCATCACTGCTTTGGGTAGATCACGGTCCCTCTGTCCAGGCCACCGGCCTTCCATGATGCGCCTATGCTAGTGGCTAAACTGATGCAACTAAATAGGCAAATGTGCCTTTTCTTTCTTCTTATAAGAATCTGGTTGTCATACCTCTTTTCTCACAGCTTGAAGACAACCTTCTGGTTTGCTAATTGCGGACTCTGATGAAATCCCAGACTGCTTGTATCAACTCCCTCTTGGCCTGTGCCTGCAGAAGCACACGATGGTCTTTGTATTTGCCTGTGTTTGCCACAGAGATTGCTTCTCTGTGGGTACACTGTGTGCATACACCTGTGGACTCTGTCATGTCAAATGGGATGTGTGGCAGGAGAGGTGCTGCACAAATTGAAATGCTGATAGCTTATGACCACCACTGTCACCCCATATTAGAGAAAAGGGCACATTTTAGGAGACTTTTGATGGCTTATTCCTGGGAATGAGTACTTGTGTCCAAAGGGGCCAGTGCTTTCCAGATAGATACCGTAAATAACTGAGCGTTGAGCAAGTCATGGGGTGCCCCAGCACATGGCATGCTGCTGAAGCAGCAAACAGCTGTAGCATTTAGGAAAAACTGCTCTAGAGCAACTGTAAGCCTTGCAGTAAGAGAATAAAACCACACTAAGCTGAGCCCCACACCCAGCTCAGTAAACTACCACGCCTGTGAGTTCCTGCGTGGTTTGTGGTTTGTGCCCCGCCAGCTTGATTGACTGTGCTTCATGAGGGATAGGCAACGATGCCATTGTGAAGACTTGTGTGTACTGCATGGCTCCGCAGACTTCGGCCCTTGCTAAGTACTTGCACTGAAGACAGGAGACAAGTTGGTTATTATGAGACTCTTGCCATTCCCCACTGCTTTGTCTCAACATAGATCCTGAACGAGCAGAGTGCAACCATCTGCCGCAAAGGTACAGATCTGCTCAGTTGCTTGCTTCTTTCACTATGAAGTTTTAAGGGTAGATGCATTGGCTAAATTAGCATCACATTTTGTGCAGAGTTAAGCAAGGAAGGTCTTAGCTGCAAGCCTCAAGGTTTAATGTGTTTTCATTTCTACTGCGGGTGCATCACATTTTTCTCCTTGTCAATGGGGGATCAGGACTGTGCTCAGGAGGAGGGTATTTATAGGAACAGAGCAAAGAAAATAATAAATGGGGATTTTTTATGGTTTGGGTTTTGGTTTTTTTTAAGTCAGAAGCAAAAAGATATCCAGATTTCCCAGAAACTTTAAGGTTGCTCAGACAGAGATCAGACTATTGTCTCTCTCAGACACCCAGTGTGATAATACTGACTGGGGCAAGATGCCTAGAAAGAAAAATGCTTCTGGCAACTGTAGATCTGGCATCATTGACCCTCTTTTTGGTGTCTCCTGTGGAATGTGGTGGGGTCTCAAGAGGCCAGGCATGAATGTAATTTCTCCTCAACTGCTTTTTGATGTTATTTTAAAGCTTTTTAATGCATTGTAACTATAATATGCAGTACTGCTATGAGACATTTCTTTAGAATTGAGTGCTATGGAGCTGCATGGCAAGGTTTCTGTGTATTTCATGTATGCTTGTGTGCATAGAGAGAGTTCATAATACTTTACTTGTCTTGCAGTTAACCTCTGAGCAAAAGGATATCAGTCTCCAAGACAGCATTTAGTAGCACTATATCAGCACAAAATTTTCTTAGAAAAAATAATAATCTAAACTTGCTTCAGCAGCAGGAGAAGCTGTCACATTCATATTGATCTGGAGAAGAAAGGTTTTATAATGACTGAGCCAGGAGAAACTGGCTTTTGGGATGAGAGAGAGTTGCCCACCAGTTATGTTTTGGCATGGAAGACTGTAGCTGATGCAGCTAGCAATGCCAGTCATCCACTTGTAAGTGGAAGGAGAGTAAGACCCATGCTTTAGCCTCTGCTCCCAGTTTTCTGAACAGGGCATAAACCCTGGCTATGATGTGACAGTGAAATGAGTTGTGGAAAAGATATGGAGAAAACATTTTCCCTTACTAGGCTCTGGGTGAAAAAATGCTGTTGGTGTTCCAGTGAAGCAATCCCCTTATTTTTCTATCTAGCGACATTTACTTTTGTTTCTTTGTTGCATCCAAACTTGCAATCCCACAGAAAAGAGTTTAAACACCAAATAGTGCTATGTGTCATTCCCATTTTTACCAAGAAAGCAGAATAACCTGGAGATGGATGGATAGGCAATGTGAAATGTACACGTCTAAGCTTAGTTTTGTTCTCTGGATTTTGAAGTTGTTTCAACTCTACCTCTCCCTTCTGCACACATCTCCTAAAAATGAATGATCTGCCTGTGCAAAACAAAAATTTGTCTTTCACAAGGTATAATTTTGTACAACTGCCAGAGAACCAGGACTCTGCTTCTCAAGTTAGCTGTCTGTCCTGATCTCTTATACCTGCTTACATTAGTTTGTAAAAGTATAGCGTGTCTGCAAGCTTGTCTTGTTTTTACAGGTTATAGCCATTACTCTAATAACAGACATCACTTCGAACTTTGTCTTCCTTTACCTAATCACCCAGAATTTCTTTTTCTTCCCCACACTTACCTTCTACTCTTGCAACCATATGCCACTGCTCTCCATTTTTTCTGATTCAAGGGCAACGGCAGTGAGGTTGTAATGTCCTCTGTCTGTACAATGCTATACTTTGCCCTCCCCACCAATTTGCAGCTTGACAGCAGCTCTCTGTGGCCACAGGCAGTATCTGAAAGTTTGGCCAGCAAGAGGTTGCTATTAAGCCACAGGTCTGAAACTACTGCTGTAGGCAGTCTCTTTTGGTTTTACTGCCTGACATAATGAAAATGATCTTCATTCCCTTTACTATGTTTCTTCCCTTAACGGTATTTTCACTCGAAATTCTTCTCTTAGTGGAGCTGTAAGGTATATACCATAAAATACACACACTGGCAAGTTCCGTCTCTGATAATAGTCAGAAGGCCCTACCCACTGCAGCTGAGAAAATGCTGTATGTTTTATCAGTAATGAAATATTGCTATCAGCAGTTGATATGGCTATGTCTTTGGGGCTCATTTTACTTTCTTTTGTTTGTATAATATAATAAGGCCCTGTCTTTCTCTGCCTTTCTCCCTTCTCTCCAGAGTCTGGTTTTGGTTTAAGAGGAACATAGCTACTCTGTCTTCTTTCAGTTCCTGAAATTGCTATACACAATCTAATAATTGTCACACACTTGATCTGAAGCTCAGGTCTGGCTGCAAGCCATATTCAAGTCAGTGCAAACAGTATCCATAAATCCCTTGATATCTTTCAAAAATCTTTACTTTGTAGCTCCCTTGAAGGAGACTTCTTAGGCTTTTCATTTTAGTTTTCCACCATTCCTTGTACATTTGGGCAGCAGCAAAGGAAGTATATTACCATTAGGGGTTATATGGTAGTGACTGCCTTTCCTGTATAAGCCTTTCATCTTAATGTCTACACACATTTATAACTATTGATGGGCATTTTAACCATTTGGCCTTAAGACAGGTGAGGATGAATGCTCTCATTTTATAATCAGGCCCATGGACATGAATGTAATGACACTGAGATGACCGGGGCACTAAAGCCGTACATACTATCTTAACAAAATTTATAATCTGTAAAAATGAACTGGCCTCCTGAGAAGGCAGCTTTATGGCATTCAGTAATCCCTTTCCATTTACATATCTCCACGTATGGCTATACTGTACTTTTTAGATGTGTCCTACAATACGTAGAGGTGAAGTGACTTGGTCAGAAAAGCACAGCAAATCTTTAGCTGAGCTGGGCTTGGAAACTGGATTCTTGATCATCTTCAAGGCTGCCTTGTTTCTGTATTTTATAGTGACAATTTCAAATAAGCACTTTTATAAAAGAGGGGTGTGGGGGGCAGAGAAAGAAACAAATGTGAGTAGAATTGGCAGTGATATTAGCTAGGCTAGTAAGTGTATGCACTATAGTCTTCATGCTTCAAGGTACAAACTGACTCCCGTGATATAGCCTTTCTAGTGGGTTGGTGCTTTACTTAAATACTCCTGATGTTTGGTTATTACTGCCCCATGGATGTTGGACTTAGTCAGCTGGGCGATGTGGGTGAAAGGAAGGGCATCTTTCTTCTCTTTTGGCTTGAGCCCAGAACACCATCTCTGAAGTGTAGTTGCTGTAAACACTATTTCTAGAAGGATTTCAAATAGATGAGAATGAACAAAAGTGATCTTGGAAAGGGTATGAGTTCTTCCTGTAACCTTATTTTTTTTAAATTGTTCTGCTGATTAGAGAACTGTGCTAAAATGCCATTTAAATAACATCTAAGCAGGGGAGACTAACCTTTGAAGAATAAGCTTGCTAAGAATGGACACATTATCCTGGCACTAAGATCATAGGTCAGTACTGCAAAATATTATGAGATGAAAGAAAATTACTCAAATGCCTAAATGAACAGTATGCACCAATACATGATGATACTCTTTTTTCCTTTTCTTGGAGCTCCGAGATCCATCCTTCCTCCCCCTCCCCAGATCTATAACCTTTTTTACATATGGCTTTATCTTTTCAGAGCAGTGTACAGTACCAATTACATGCCACTTTTTCCCCTGAGTCACTGTAAGCCTTACGTTCTCTAGACTTTCCTTTCTAGTTCCCCAGTAATTTTTTATTATCTCATCATGACAAAACCACCAGTAACCCTTAAAGCACAAACTTTAACCCTCAGAGATCTGCCATTCCTTTTTTATTTTTAATAAACTAGCTACATAAATAACATCATGTTTCCAGGTTGTAGCCACTCCAAGCTACAGCTGAGTTCTGGCACAGGAGAAACACTCCATAACCCTGCAATCTAAAAGGGATTATTTTAGGATGGGAACAAACTTCTAAAATTGTCTCTGTGCATGAATGTGCCCTGGTAATTGTTTTTCATGCAGAAGTGTATAGTGGATAAAGACAGGATACTGGAGGCATTCTGTCTGACTGTTTGTACACAGCATTTGCTGTACCAGATCAGGCTATTCATCTGTCATATCCAGTAGGGTACCCAGATATCAAACCATAATGATTCTGAGAAAAATGACTGAATCCTCTATCAACCAAGTATGCAAAGCTCTACACAGTGATGGAACAAACACTTTCTAACAGGGTGGTTAGTTTACCGTTTCAAGCTGTATTATCAAGTTTCAAGCTGTATTATCATTACACTGACAGAAATAAGGCTACTGCTGAACCATGATGTGCTAGGATTCTTCTTTCTTGGTAATCCTAATAGTGTAATAGATCTCTGAGATTAAATTCACCAAAGCAAACAAAAATTTTCCCAATTTACTGTCAAAGAGAACTGAATCTAGTCTGAAAATACTTTCCCTGCCTGAACAACTGGTGAATCTTAATTCATTGAAGTCAAGTGCTTCAACATTCTTAGTAGAAGGGGATGAATAGACATGCAATATTACATTGCTGAAAATTATATAGATGTTGTCATAATCATGTCATTACCTTCAGGAGAGGCCATGTACAGCACTTGCGTTCTTTGCCTACTGATTTGATATAGCATATATTGCTATCTCCTCTACGCCAAGTAATTACACCTGTAATACATGCCTAAATGATTTAATACTCTCTTTTTTTTGCTGTAATAAGCCCATTTAATAATCAAAGCTTCTGAATGTTTGTATTGTCAGATTAGCTTTAAATGATGTTCAAGAAAATATTCTTCCTTTCCCACACCACCACAAGGCAGTTCTCAGTAGGTCTGATATCGCTGCTCACAGCGAGAGTTTCATCATTCAGAGCAGCAGCTGCTTCCCTCTGTTCCCAGCAGAAGTGAAGCCAAGCATCGCTGTTGGAAGATGGTGGTGCTGCAGTCTACCAAGAATACTGGTGTGAAGTGATGAACATTTTGAAAGGGCCATTCTAGCTGTGGGCAGCTCAGGTATCTTGAAAGCTCCATTTGTAGCATTATCTGAAGGAATGAATTAAACACCAGGGGGGTTTTTTTAAGAGAAAATTTTTCGTAAGAAGCATCATAGAGGTAAAAAAAAAATCTTGGAAAAATCTTCATATGTTGTCTAGGCAAGGTTTTTGTGATCTTCAAGTAGAATAAAAATCTAGATTAAACAATCCATTATGGAGGATATATAAACAAACAAAACATTAAGCCCAAAGTGTCAAGTTTCTTAAAGAACCCATATTTCAGAATAATTTTACTTAATGAATTAGTTAATAGGTTTACTTGTAACTTCTCTAGAAATTCATTATGTGCCCTTACAATTAGTGCTGTAATTCTTAATGTACACCGTGCTTCTCATACATAGAAAAAACACCATATCCTTATTTTAAATGCAAAACTCAGATCAACTGTAAGTACACAGATAGACAAACACCTCCATAGTATACACTAATTAATTTTATTTTTTTTACTCTTTTTCAACACTGTTCTGATTTGCTCCTCTTGACTGTTGAGGTCACTGTGGGAAACAGGGTTGAAGCAACCACAGGATGATGTCTGTAGGAATTACTCATTCACTAAAAACTGCAACTGCAGAATGTGTTTAGAAATATTTTCTTAAATCTCCAGGGCATCTGTGGGTCAGCTCTTTAAGCATCCTGAGCTTTAGTATTAATCAATTCTTTTACAGAAAGTCTTTAACTGACTTTCAGACACTGTTGACACTGGATGCTCTGCACTGACAGAGGTTATGTCTTCATTGCCAAAAAGAAGCAGTGCTTTAATATTCAAGTGGATTACCCCAGATATATTCCTCAGTGTGGAATCTCAGTGATTTTATGACAATGTGGCTAGCTGTGTTCAATACAATACATACTTCAAACAGCTACATCAAGGTAGTAATTCCATTGGGAATTCACTATGGAGTAGCTGTCTTGATTGAAAAAAAAAAAACACAAAAACAACTAAACACATCAGTTCTTGAGATACAGGCAAAGTCATGGCAGAAGAAAATCCAGGCCTCAGCAAGCTGTCATTCTAAAGAGAAAGGTAAATGAAGAGTGGGAAGTAGAATGGAGAGAAGATGAAGGGCTTTTTTTGAATGAGGAGCTCTCCCCGCATCGTTGTACAAGAGCAGTTGTTTCAGGATAGTTCTTTGGGTAGCCATCAGTACTCCAGAATAAGAGTTCCTTTACCTGCCTTGATTTCTATCTCTTTTGTAGGGCCTCAAAGCTCCCCACACCTGTTTTCACCTGTATTATTACTGTGTCGCTGTAACAAATCATCAGTGGTACTGCTCTCAGCTGAAGGATTCCTTTCCTCTCCACAGCCACCTAAAGAGCTTTTACCATTCTTTGTGTACTGTAACATACAGAGTCACTGGGAATGGTAGCACACTTGTAGCCACTGCTTTGAGTCTTTGAAACTCTTTGTGATTTCGTCTGGTAATTTTGGGGAGATTTCTAAAGAAATTCACAGCACTTCAGGAGATCATGTTAGTGATGAGATTCAAGCCCTTTCCTGTGAGTCAATACTGAATGATATGCCCTAGCACATTTCTTGCATGTGAGACCTACAACTGTAGGTTGATTGCCTGTGGTCATCAATTATCCTTCAGCTAATTGCACAAGTCTGAAGGAGTTTGCCCTGATAACCCAGGCAGATTTCAGTTTGCCTTCTGCACATCTGACATTTTTATTTTAATTGGCCAGTTGTTGCTTCTGCTCTTAACCTGCTGTGCGCTGCTGAAAAGCACTGGAGGATGGATTTCATTGTTAGGTGAAGGGATAGACACAGAGTCAGGGAAAGAAGCAGCCAAACCAGAGGTATCCTCCAGGGTAAAGCTAAGGTCAAAGGACACAGTCATCATATTTTAACATGCAGGTTTACCTGCTCAGCTAAACCGTACCAGAGCTGTCCAGAGAAATGCTATTCTCAGTGAGGCTGTGGCAAAAGAAGAGCTCATAATAGAGCTTCTTAATTAAAGTGCTGGGTAGTTTTAGCAAGAGAAGCCAAAGGATCAGCTGTAATCCTTCAAAACGCACCAGGGAGAAGCTACAGTAGTGTGTGGCCCCTGCCAAGCACTGCTGCACACACCCCCCCGATGAAGCCTATCATGGTACCAGAAATACAAAGTGAGTCTGAATTTAATTCAAGATTTGTGAAACACATTGGGAATCTCTTGGGGTGAAGAGTGGTTATTTTCTTAATGAATTACTGCTGTTTTGAACAGTTTCTGTTCAGTATGCTTAGTTTTACATTTTTGTTTGAAATGGTTTTTAACTTTTGAGCAGGATGTTCTTTTGAAACACTGTTGTCCTGTTCAGTCTAAACAATCCTGATGTGATATTTTGAAGGGGGTGATTTTGAATGCATCAACTTCTGCTATGCAATCTCAGATGCCTAATTGACTTGAGCTTTGGAAGGGCTGAACATCTTCCTCTTCCCTTGACCAGCTGCAGAGATGAGCAAAGTCCAACCACTTTCAGACAAAGCAACCAAGAAAACAGTATCCCAAAATTCAGTGAATGCTTTGTGGATTAGCTTCTTTTATGAAGATGATCACTTTATTAAATATATTTATTTTTGTAAAGCTAAACTAAAAAGCAAGGCTCACATTCAAGACAAAAGAGACAGCCTACCATAATCAAATATAGCAAGATATGCAATAGTAATGAATCTGAACATTGCAGTTCCTTAAATCTGATACCAATTAAAGTAGATGTGAGTAGAAGAAACTGATAGGGAACAAAATAGAAAATGGAAATGCAGTGAACGTTGTAGGAACTTTTTTTTTCATATGGAAGCAGAATTGCAGTGTTGATAACATTTTTAGATGTATTCAGTTTGGATAAAATTCACCCCATTTGGAAATATGGAAGTAATCACACTAATCCCTACTTTGAGGGGTTAAATCTCATTGTAGCAGTGCACAGGCCTTGTTTAAGTCTTGTGACAAGTAATTCTTGCCACTGGCAGGTTTCTCACTGCAGAGCCCTTACCACATTCACAATGTATCTTGAAGGGTGAGAGCTGCACAGTTCCTACCCTTTGCAGGTCTCAAAACTTTTTTCTGCGGACTTTCTAAGGTATGTAGAAGAGGAGCACCTTCTTGAAGGCTGTATGAGGTACATGACATACAGTGTTCTCCACAGTGCCTAGCCAAGTAATTTTTTTTTCCATTCTGGAATTTTTTCCTTCTTTCCTCTTTTACCTTGTTTTCTGAATTCTATCTATGAATAATAATTTTTTAAAGTTACATAATGAGAGTGTTAAGCACACAGAAGCTGGGAAATAATGATTGTAATGCTAGCCTCGTTTTTGTGTGTGTTTTGATAATACATAACCATTAGCACTGAAGTCAGTATCACCTTATAAATGGATATTGAAAAGAAATCTCAAATCATTTAAAGCAGATTTTCTACCTAAATGATTTTCCATGTCTTTGATCTAGACACGCAGATATCATTGCCTGAATGAGACTGGTGTTCCATTAGAGTAATCACCGTAGAAAAATCAGCTTACATTTTCATCTTGTATAATTTCAAAGTTAACGCTGCTGTGAGCAGGGGCTTGAACTAGATGATCTCCACAGATCTCCTTTAATCTAATTATCATATGATTCTATAGACAGCTCTGACCCATTGGTTTTTGTTAAATTGCATCATATGGAAGAATACCACTTGCTTCAAGTAGTTTGCATTATGAATAGGGAAGACTGTGAAAGGGTAAGGAAAAGAGATAGAAAAATAGAAATACAATAACCAATCCAACAGGTTGTCAATATGATATTAATTTCCTGACTTTTTAATATTTTTTTGCCTTCAACTCTTTTTCACAAGGTGATTCTTAGATGACAGCACTGCCATCAGCACAGTGTATTCTGGAGCATAACTGTAGGAACAACTGTGCATGATTGTCTTGTGTAAGAAATAGCATGTTGTCCTCTTCTCATAAACTGTAACATAATGTTGAATACAGCAACTGGCTTCTTCCAATATGCACACACCCATTTCTCAGCCTGAGAACAAAGTCAAGGTAAAACAATTAAGCCCATGATTAAGTGAATTGGTAGGACCACAGTTCTCAGGGGGTCTGTGAACTGGTTTGCAGCTGTTGTGGATCATGTTGTGCCTCTGCCCTGATTGCCTATGCTATGGCATCCTTAGCACACCCAGAGTTCCCACTGCTACTCAAGACCCTCATGGGTTATTCAGAGTCCTTTTGTGTGGAGTCTCCCCTCATTTTGTTACCAGTACCAATGGCTGCTAGACCTTTATGTACCTCCATAAGTGTGCTTTGGAGTGTATTCGCTAAGGAAAATTGGATTTCCATCTCATTCCTTTTTATGTTCTGTACAAAGCCAATACAAACACCAAAACAAGGGGGTAAATTGGAATTGAAATAATATGCCTGCAATTGCCACCCAAACAACTGTACAAATACATTTGCTCTAAACTTTTTGAACCAGAATTGCACCCATTTCTTTATTTAAAAATCTGTGTAGACCAGGCCCAATGTTTAGGCTTTCAGATAATGAAGCACATGATACTTAATATGACTAGAATACAAACATCATGAATGTGCACTTTTGTTTCCATTAAAGCATTTTTACTTGGAGATTTAAGTACCACCATTCAGTGGTTTGTATGCAAACTGTGGCACTCAGGAAAAATTACTGAAACTGAGAGAGACAATGTCCATCCTATATTCATACACCAAAGTTAATTGAGCATGGTATCAGTAACTTGCAGAATAGAGGCAGGGAAGAGGATCTGCAGTGCTTTATGCAGTAAAATAATATTAATAATTTAAAGGACACAATAATCTGAATATTACCAAAAAAACCCCAAAAACAGTAATGTGGATCATGGCAGTGCCCTTTACATATGTGACACCCTGCAAGTCTGTTGCTCTGGATGCAGATACATTGTTAGCTCTGTGCAAAACCAAACCTGACTGTTTTTAGCTTGAGGCAAGATACCAGAGCTCTGCTTGCCCCACGCAACTGATATTTCATCTCAAGAATTAGTTCCTGTGTGGCCCACTGATTCCATATGCACAGTGGGATCCTCTATCTTCAGTTTAAAGCACTGAGTCCTTGTGACATAGCCATGAGTATCTCATGAAGTACCTTATGTTTGCCTCTTCATCCTTGGAAAATATTTTCTGTGAGGAATTACACCAGGATCTTTGTCTCCGTACTGATAGCTATTTTTTTTTTCTTAAACGAGAGCTAAGTCAGTGTCTTTGTGCAGAGTTTCAAACCCAAGTGCTTGAACTGGTGGGGCTCCTAATCCTCAGAGGTGAGCATGTACTTTAAAACGGCTTAATGCTTACAGTTTCTAAATATGCATGGATCAAACAGACTCCAGGATGAGCTATAAGAGTTCAGACTTTCTGCAAACTTGCACTTTAAACTGGAAGCCTAATCAGGAGTGAAGGAGTATAGTTGAGAGGTTGCCATGTATTCTTTCCATAGAAATCTTTAAGTAGGTGGTTCACTGCTGGCTGTGTTTGACTAACATATAAATTCCAGCTTCAGCTGACACCTGCTCATGCTCACGGGTGCTCCTTGTCACCCACATGCACACAACACATACCTACCCTCCAAGCGTACACAGACCAGCTCATTCACAGTTGCTCGGATTTGTACTTGCCAAAGAAAACGCCACACACATCACCTGAAGTATGTGCTGGGACTTCTGTTCCTCCATTCAGGCATACTGCAAGTGAACATCTTTCATTTATAATCAGATTCCTAAAGATGCACATGTTCAAACATACTTTTGCTGGGATGTGTTCAGGCTTGCATGCAGAACACCTGCTCCTGTATGAGGGTAGAAAAGGCACTTCACATGATGCTGCATTCACCCAGTCATGCATGTAATCCCACATTCCCATACACATGCAGAGTCTGCTGTTTTCCATGTGTGTATTGTAGCAAATAATTTAAATCTTTCTTCCCGTCCTGCTTAACATGCAAATGTGGATAGCACATCAAGATTAGAAATAAATGCAGCAGAAAAACTTAAGTCAACCTGAAATGTTGAATGACTCATTCACACCCTTTGCGCAGTGTTCCCTTTTTGCCACATGTAATCTATTGAATAGTCTGAAGGCTGTGTGGTTCCCTGCTGCAGAGCAGCAATCGATCACTTGCTCACTGGAGGAGTGGGACCGTGATTATTTCTGCAGTGTGTACGGGGGTTGCACAGTGAGGTTCCAGTTAGCCTCATTGCCGTGAAGGTGCCCACGCTGTAGGAATGGGAAACGTAGGATGCCGGGACTGATCTACCTATAAGGAACTTTATGTGCCTAATTGTGTCTTGGTCTGCATGTTAGTTCAGTAACAAATATTCCTGCATCAGGGTATGACCTGGGTATTTTTATTCCAAGTGATGAGAATCTATTCCAATTTGGTATAACTTGATTATGAATTAAGATAAACAAGAATGAGTTGTTCCTACTTCAGAGTAAAAATGTCTACATGTTAAATCATTCAGGAACTGCTGCTGTACTTGAATTTCAAAGGTATCGTAATCCAAGTGAACTAAAAAATGCATAGACAAACATGAAATATGTTCCACACTTCCACTTAAAATGGTGTGATTGCTGTGCAGAGACAAACCCCAGAAATAGTAACAAGCTGGCATTCACATTTACCTTATAAAGAGAAGAAAAATTGGATTGACTGTTGAAGTTGCATCTTCAAATGTATGAATTATTCTAATTGATTGCTTTCAAAACCCTTTCAGAAGCATTCTCAAATGCAGACGTATATGGGCTGACTTCAATTTATAGAAAGGCTCTTTTGTAGCACTTAGGCTTTGTAAAAGGGGTTCTGTGTTTAAATGTAAGTTGAACCGTGAAGATCCATTAAGCAGAAAAAACATAGTTAATACAACACAGAGGCTGGGAAGGTAAATGTGCAAGCGGTGACATTACACAACGAACGTACCACAGCAGTGCTCATTATACCACATAGCACATATTGCTGGTAGCATTTCAATTTCTCTGCCCTTACTTAAATGTGAAGCTTTATATGTAAAGTATATCAGATCTTCTCAGAGCAAAGGTGGCTGCGAGCTGAAATTATGTGTAACATGTGCAAGGTAAGAGGGCTCTGGGAATCTAATTATCAGATTTACTACATTTGTGCTTAGATTATCGTAGCTAAATGTATGTTGAACTCTCTTTTAAATAAAAGCACAAGAGAAGAGGAAAAATATATAAGGGAAAAGAAGTGAGGCAAACTTTTCAGTAAAAAAACACAACTTGTGCAGTCAGATGCAATTTTGTACAAAAATAGATTTATGGTTAAAATTACAAAGAAATGCTACCTTTCCTTGCTGAGCTAACTGTAGCTCTGCTTTTGTACAAAGCTGTATCTGTTGACACACAATGTAATTTTAGTACTAGAGTTCCAGATTTTGCACAATTACCCATGCTGCCAGGATTAATCTAACAGAAAAAAACACCAAGGAAAGTAGCAGTTTCATCACTGATCTTGCACTTCTTCCCATTTTACACAAAATTTTATCAGCTGGCCTGATCAAAGAAACATGCAGTAGCTGATTTGAAACATAATATTATGTACCCAGCAGTATATACTAGCAGATTTGCATATCATTTTGTTCGCATAACCCACTCAAATGTATTGCTATATAGTAGAGTCCAATATAAGATTAAAAACTATTTTTACCAGATTGGGTTAATGCCTTAATGTAATGAAATCTCCAAGTTGTGCTATGCCCAGAAATAAAGAAATGATAGCTTTCTGTTCCATCCTTCATTTTTACACATGAAAAGAGGAGTTTAACTGCTGTGGAAATGAGCCAAAGACATAAGGTGAACTTACTCCTACTTTAGCACAAATATTTACAGATTTTTTTTGTAGATTTCCATTTCACATTGTGAAATGCGTGATCACGCATAGACAAAGGGAATTTACCATTCACATGCACATCTAGTTTGTGCATCTTCTTGTGCAGACCTGCATGAATGCCAGAATTGCTCAGCTCTTAGTAACAGTACAAGAGCTCAGATTTACAGAACAGTGTGTTGGATAGTGTCTGTTTTTTGGAACTCTCTGACAGTTAAAGCTGGAGATAATGAATCTTAAGTATTCTTTCCCTTATTTAGATACCCAAATATAAGGAAAGCACCTTGGAGTATCTGGATCTAATTGTAAGGTTTATTGTCTGTGGTTTGTTGGTTGGTTGGTTGGTTTTTATCAAGTCTCAAGGTAACAGATGCTTGATTCTGTTTTGACTCCTTTGCTTTGAAAATGACTTTTGGAAAATCCTGATGAAACATGTCTGAAATATAACATCACTCCTCATCCCAGTCTCTTGTATGATAAATTTGAGAAGTATAATTCTCCATTAGACTTGTTGCTAGCAGAACTGTACCCTGGAGCTGATCACAGCTGGTGTGATTCAGAGAGGGTTTGAAGGTACTTGTAATTATATCAAAGACCAGTTTTTGGGTAAGTAGTCCCAAGACTGGATTTCGCAGAGCCTGAACATTGTCTGACACCTCTCAGATCCATCTCAACTGCAGTCTTTTTACTAAGAGTACATCTTCTGAGAGGATAAAGATCATAAAGAGCTACACCTGCATGGAAGTAGATGTATGTGCATGCACATAGATTCCAGAACAAATTCAGAGGTGTACATTCTTGCACTTGTTCTGAGATCTATATCCATTTATCCTCCAATGAACCTTCAATATTAGTGCAAATATACTAAACGCACGAGGTGTGTTAATATATCGATGTGGTATATTTATATAGTAGTCTGTTGTGGCCCTAAATTCTGTGAATCCACAAAATGCAATCTCCACCAGTACACAAAAGTAGATAGATCCCTTGCATACATATGCATATGCACAGTAGGAAAAGGATTGTTATTCTGATAACCACACGCTTGCAGTATAACACGTATCAGCCAGTGCTGAAGCTTACCAAAAGGAGATGAGAAAAATTGAGAGGCAGTTAGCTAGATAAGATATGAAAAAGTAGCACAGAAGGAAGTGGCTACATTTTTTATACTTCAGTTGTTTGTCTGTAGGGCTTGAGAAGGAGCTGCTTGACAATTGTGCCAAAAGAGACCATTCAAAGCAACTTCCCATCAGGCGGCATTCCTCAAGTGTCTGCTCTTTGGGAGCAGTCAGGGAAAATTCATTCTGTGGGAAGCAGTTAATGGAGCTGCATTACCGACCCCTTATTGCTCTGTCTGATAGAAAGACAGCAGGTTCACTTTGGCAGCTCCAGAGCCCTGATCAGTTCAGATTAGGGGCGTATCATCTGTCTGGCTTAATCAGGCATGTTTAGATATATTTATCATGATTAGAAGGGTGTAGCAGAGGGTGGGGGAAGAAATAAAGAGTAAGATTACTTTTCTCTAGCTTCAAATGGAAGTTTAGCAAATCCCACTGAGTCACTAGGTGCTCATCAAAGGGAGAATTTAAATTCTGGAAAGGAATGTTTTGTTGAACACTCCAGCACTAGATTCAAATCACTGAAGAAAGGTCTCTTTTTCTTTCTCTCCCTTCCTTTCTCCTTCTACCACTTGCTTGCAGCAAAGAAGAAAATCAGCAGCTCGTGTAGCCCATGTTGATTTTGGCTTGATGGGCACACAGCCCCTGCTTAGCTTATCTGAACTTCGAATTCTAGTAGTATGATGACAAAATTAGCTACCATCATAATGGCCTAGATGTCGGACCTCTGTATTTTTGCCATGTTTATCTTTCAGGGACGCACATGATACCATTGCAACAGCCTCTAGGACTTATTTTGCTACTTATTAGTATTCAGAAGCAATGATAATAAACAAATCATAAACACTGGGAAGAGGCTCCTTTTTCTGTCGGTAACAGCGCTTCTCTGTCTTCACCTGGCTGGTTTTTTTGGATTTGAACACTGTAAAGAGAATTATCCCAATGTATTATAATGTCAGATGTGCCAAAATTGCTGCAGATGTAACTTGGTATAGTTCATACATGTTGGTGGAGACCAACTGGTTAATTCTTAAGAGCCTCTGAAAGAGGTGGTATTGGCTCCCAAGAAAGCAGTAAGGAGGAGAAAGGTTTCTTAGATCTGTTTCAGTGCTGAGTGTGATCAGAAAGTAGTCCTGTTGGAGTAAGGCTCCAGAGCAGAGGTCAGGCTGTGGGATCCATGGTTTCTTGCCCTGAGTAACTGGTCCTTTTTAGCTCTTAGGTGAGCTAAATGTAGGACAGGCTTGGAAAAAAGTGCTGTTATGAGGAGCATATTCTGTTAATCTTTTCCTGTGGTCTTCAACATTTGGGCTTGCAGATTCACCCAGATTTCCCAGCAAAGGCACAAATTGCTGTGTGGTGAACAGAGGCTTCCTTGACTGTGAGCTGGATCTTCTTTGGTCTCATCTGCTGATCCTTAAAATGTAGTTCATGGGCCCAAGCTGAAAACCTCTGGCGCAGAACACTACATAACAGAGCAGGCACACTTTGGCTATGTGTCCTCAGAGTAGGTGACAACACAGAAGCTGTAAGGAAGTTGCTTCTATCTGGACTCTTGGGCAGCAATGCAGCCATTAAAACAAGTCTAAAGAAATCCAGGAGAATTGTTGGCAGGAAAGTAAAAGTTAAATCTTCCCTTTCTCTTTTGTAATATGCCCTTTCTTCCTCTGCTAATCCAGTCAGTTCTGCGACAGTTCAGTTCTTGTGATTCTGTGTCAAGATGATAATCTGGGATGTCACGAGCATGGCTCAGTGTAATCGCCCTACAAATGCAGAAGGTAGAGAACTTAACTGATTAAATACAAAAAGCTATTAGTGAGACACTAATAATTCAGTAATCAGGAGTTATAGGGTAGGGAACACAGAAGAGAAAGTTGGCAGGTTTTGAGGGATTTGAAGAAAATATTTAATATTGTCAAGTTTGCCAATACTTCTTTAAAATAGAAAACTAGGGGATCATAGCAATATATTCCCAAAGAAAAATCTCTCAGAAGTGCAGAGATGCTCATCAGCCAGAATAGTAGAGGGTACCTCTAGAGATGAATTAGCAAAATGATGGGAAGGGTTGCATGAATCAAATAGGAAAAGAACACTGTTGTTCAAGATTAAAGCCAGATCTCCTTGCAATAAATGGTGCTACATCGATAGTACCAGGAAGGTAAAGTTGTATATTCTCCTAGTGCATGAACACCTGTAGAATTAGAACAGTACTCTTACAGTTAAAGCTTATTCCTGTAAGAAAAGGCTTCACACCTTTAATTAAAAGTTGTACCACATGTGCAAGCACAGTAGGCTGTAGTCATACCAGCTAAACTGAATGTGGTTTGTGAGGGTGATGGTGACAAGACCAGCACTAGAATATGCAGCTGATGACTGAGCTGTTTGAAAATCCTAGAACATGATCAAAGAGGATCACTACAGGTGAGCAACAAGGTGCAGAGCTTTTAAGACAATCTTTGCTAACAGGAAGCATAGCAAATTGGGACAGAGCTCTGCCCAGATCAGTTCACGGAGCTCTGCAGAGCAGCATTTATAGCACTGCCACTCCTGTGCACTCAATCCTGAAAAAAATAACTGCCTACTAATGACCTGTCACTGTGGACAGCTTGAGCAGCTGTTTGCAGAAAGCAAAGCGGTGAGAGAGGATGAATTGCTGTGTGTGAAGCATATCTGAATATGGGGACAGGAATAGATGGAAGATTGGGAAAGACCAGACAGCTTCCATTCATAACATTCAGCTTTATGTGGATTTACAGCCCTGATGCTCCTGAATCCACAGATGCTGAGTTATTACTAACAACAAAATATAACAATAAAAATCTCGCTTGTTTCGATACTTTAACTTCTGTTTCCCTTGTTGGCAATGTTATTTTCTGAAGGCAAACTAATTAAGAACACGGGGAAGTAGTTTACACTGAAGACAAAGCCTAGCCACTTACTTTTTCATATATTATGAACCCGAACAATTCAGAGTAGGCAAAATAGTTGGTTTATATGTTTTATTGGAAATAACCTTTTTTTTCCTTTGCTTTCCTTCTTTTCTTTTCCTTTTTGTTTTCTTTTCTTTCTGGCTACTCCCATGCTTTCCAGATAGAAATTAAAGTGGAAAAGTGCCTTGGAAAAAGTTTTCTCTCTTGAAAATTCAAACCCAGCCAGAAATGACTAAAATTTTTGTGAGCCAATATGTTCTTAGGCAGTTTTCAGACATGTTTGCAAATACCTCTATTTTGGATCATTCACCTGAGTGTAAAAGTAGGGGTAAGTTTATCTGCATTAAGCTCTTTAAATATAGGTCTTCCCAGACAGTATCATAGCCACGGTTCAGCTATCCCACCTGGATTCTGCCACTAATAGATGATGACATAAGAAATCTGAAGTAGGTAGTTGTGGAATAACCTGTCTGCCTAAGCTTGGCTTTATCCAACTGTCTAACAGACTGGCTAAAACATGGAAGCATGGGGTCTAATGCCCTTCCCATAAGGTTTTTTTACATTAGTTATAGCTGAAATATCTGGGTGTTTCCTCCTATTTTTCAACATAGCTGTGATGCATGTATTGCACATGGTGAAGATGTTAACATACTACCATAACTGTGACAGGGGAGGAGCATATAGGAATGGAGAAGAAAGAAAAATAGTTATTTCCTATCCTTTCTCAATGTTGAGGCCTTGCCACTACTGAGTGTTCTGTTTATGGTATAGAAAGCCACATCTTTTATGGCTTGATATTAAATAGATTTATTATTGTCATGGAATATTTCTGGATACGTAACAGGAATCCATACCAGTGTTTTGTGACGTTGTCAGGCAGCAAACATAAGTGACAGCTCACAGCAGCGTTCTTGCTGGGGGGCCCATTAGATCACATCATGGTAGAAACAGAGAAAATAGGTCGTTCTAACGTGTAGCATAGTGTAATCTGTCAGGCCATTCACAGAGCATGAGAACAAACATAACTTAAAACCAAGAAGACTGTGAGGATTGGTGTCCCACTTTCCTGTAAAGAGGTGTATATTCCTGACATGTACAATGATAGCCACATGTAAAACTTTTCACAGTAAGAGCTAGCTGCTGTACTCTTTCTGTGGCCCCCTGCACCTGTATATTATTTCAGCAAAATACATTGGGCATTATCCTCTTCAGAGGCAATTCTCATGGTTTCTACCCCTTACTGGTTTGAGCGCTTCATAACTTACAGCTTACCCCTGTTTTAAGTAGCCGGTATTCCAGGGAGATTAGTCCCTCCCCAAAGGATGGTGTGTATGGGGACTGCCACTGCCTGCTGCTGGACTGATTGTCTTAGACTTGCACATTGTGGTGTTTTTTGTGAAGTACTATGGCCCATAAGAAAGGATGAATTGCATGAGTTTATGGGTCCCAGCAACAGCAGTTTGGGGGGTAAGAACAGGGCAAGTGCACTGTGAAGCTTCTTTCACTAGGCCCTCCCAGATCCTGACACTCTTGAGAATGAGCTCCTAGTGCTTAAGTTATGAGAAATTGTGAATAAAAATTCCTGTTTGCCTTTTCCATGATTCTCATCATTTTCTACATTGCTTTTGTATTTATCCCTCTGTTAAACTTTTTTCCTAGGATGAAGGATCCTAGTCTGTTTAATTTGGTCCTTCCTTGTTCAGAAACTTTCTGTTGCTTTGGTCTGAATTTTGCCTGAATTACTTTCCTCTGCTATTTCTAATGCTACTGTCTCATTTTTTAAATGGAGGGGTAAGAACTATATTCAAGTTACAAATACTCAAACAGGTGCCCCAGTGATCTGTACAGTGACATAATGTTGCTTTCTGTTTTGTTCTCTATCGCTTTCCTGACATTTCCTAACCTGCCTTTTTGACTTCCACTGAGCTGACACTTTGATGGAACTATCCACAGCAATCCAAAGGTATCTTTCCTGTGTGGTAATTGCTAGTTTTAAGTTTGTTGCTGTGTTCATATAGTTACAGTTGTTCATTCCCATGTCCATTACTTTGCAGTCATTGGTGCTGAGATTCATCTTGCACTTCAACAGTGTTTTGAAAACCATCTCCACCATCACCATCTTTGAGCAGATTTAATTTGTATTACCTTGACATTTTTTTCTCATCAGTAAGCTTTGTCACTTCATTTTTTCCAGATCATTTATGAATCTGTTGAACAGCTCATTCAAATTGTTTCCCAACTTACTCAGTTGTAAGTCCCTATAGGACCTTCCCTTTTACTCTTTGAGCACTTAGGAGGTTGTTTTTTTAAGAGCCTTCAGTGAGAGACTCCATCAAAAAGGCTTTAGAAATGCAAGGTTTATATCAAGTGATCACTCCTATCCACATGCTTATCTGCTCCTTCAAAGAACTCAATCAGATTTGTGCAGTATGACTTCCTTCTACAAAAGCTATGTGAGGGGCAATTGCTATGTCATTTCTCCTTTATGGCCAGTAATTCTTTTCTTCAGTATCTTTTCTACCAATTCCAGGCATACAGAAGTCAGACCTTCTGCCCCTTGCATCCCCTCAAAATGCTTTTCAATCACAGGCATTGTGTTTGCTGCTTTTTCTAGTTCTAGTACAGAGGCTGGGTTAGGTCTTACATTGTATGCCGCAGTTTAATTGCTCAGCCTTTACTATTTCATGTTCAGTTTAGATTTCAGTCAAGATTTCTGAAATATCAAATCCTTGGATTTACTCTTGTTCATTTACTGATTTGTCCTAAAACCTTTTCTTCCAGTTCTTCAGATTAAGACAGTTCCCCTGGCTCTTCTCTGCAAAGAAAACCCCAGTGTGGGAACCTCCTTACATCCCTACAGAAGATGCATGGATGCAGAGAATTTATTTAGCTTTTGTACTTCATCCTTATCTTCTTTGAGCACTCTTTTTACATCTCAATCATCTGTCAGCCCTACGGACCCTCTGGCAAGCTTCCTGATTCTGTTGTCTTTGAAAATAATTTTATTACATGTTTTTATGTCTTCAGCTACTTGTTCCTCAAGATACGCTTTTCAACAAACTTAGGGTGTCTCATTTCACTTAACAGATCTATACTCTTTTCTCTTTTCCTTATTTGGGCAGAACTTGCACTTTTTGAGGGACAGGATCCTCTTCCATTCAGCTATTAAATGAGCCTGGTCTGAGGCAGCAGCAAAGGGAAGGTCCTTTTGAACTGACACCACCATTTTAAATATGCAGTGTACCAAATATTTCCAGCATTAGAGACTGATAATTGTCTGTGCCCCGCTCTGTCCTGTGACAGACACTATTCTGTGCCTCTGTCCCCCATGCCTATTTCTGACTGTCCTCGTCCACACACGTGGACCCATTACTGATGTGGTACACTGTCATTGCGGGGAGGAGCCTGATACAGGCTCAGCTCTCCTTCTCTTCCTTCCCTTAGAGAGTAACGCACCTCCTGCTTTCTAGCGAAGCACCAGAAGAGAGGAGAGCTTCTACAAGGTATGGGGCAAGTGTGGCTCTGAGACTTGAGTGGGGGGAGCTGTGTGGGAAAGATACTAAGGAGGAAAGGAGGGTTTTGTAAGGAGATGTAAAGTACTGCTCGGTAGAGAAAGAGCATGGGATCCCAGTGCCATCTTGTTCATCAGCTTCCACAACAGAGCAGTGCTTTTGCAGAAAAAAATGCTGTGCCTGAGCCAAATCTGACCAGCTGGAAGCTGAGGGAGGAGGTGGGCAAACAGAAGGAAGTGCCTGCCCCCACCCTAGTCTTCCACACCAACCCTTCTGGCACAACAAATATTCATGATTTCATAGTGTCATGGTATTGTGCTCCTCTCTTTGGGGCTGCTGTTGCACAGGCTTCCCAACTTCTCCAGTGCTGCACAACTCTACTCTCATGACTGAACGCAGCACAGAAGACCCAAGACAAAGTTCCCCAGGAAGATTAAGCACCATCCTAGTCTGAGGCATTTCTTACCAACTGCTGTTGGTTAGAGTCCTGAAAGTCTGTTTGTTCTGTGAATCCTGTTCCTAGGAGGCTTATTTTGTCTGCGTACAGAGGCTCAGCCCAAGTATTATGCATTGCTCTGGATGGTAGGATAGCTAAGACTTATATGTGACAGTGCTGAGTGTTTTAGTGACTTGTTCTCCCTTATATATTTTACTCTCTTATCGCTGACAGTCAGTGGAGCTGCACCGTTAACTCTGTAGCAAGAGGTTTGTGTTTTTGGAAAGAAATATTCCCATGCCACTTGTATGTGGCTTAGCTGGTGAAAACAAAGCTTTTATCTATCACAGCTCTTGTAGATAACGGGTCCCTTCTCTGTTGTTTCTGCTGTACAGATGTTCAGAGTTGAATTCTGTCCCTGGTTGCTTGTCAGTCCAATAGGTTGTTCTTGCAGAGCCGAAGAAAGACAGAGTAGCTCACGCTGTGTATCTCAGTGCAAAACCTCACTGGATGGAGCCGCAGGCTGGAAATGCACATGCTGCAGGCATAAAAATAAAATATTTTGTTCATATGGCTCCTTTAAGTGGGCACATTTTTGCAACTGTGCCCTCTGTCTGTGATGTTGATATGTTAATATGTGAGATTGAGCTGGGCTGAGCCCAGGCAGTCCCTAAGTGGTAAACTCTTCATAGGTGGTGACCTTCCCTGGCATTGTTATTACTGAATTTTGACCCAGCTTGATGTAGGGTGTTGAAATCTTTGGGATGCTGCTGTCAGAATATGTTGCGTGCTGACATGATTTAGGCCTTGGCACTTTTCATCAACAGAGAAATGCTGATGTTCTTGCTCAGAGAATAGCATTCTGCCAAACTAAAATACCTCCCTAATGCTCTCAAAGCCACACTGCTTTTAATTTTTCCTTTTATCAATCTTCTGCTGCACTGGTCCCACAGAATTGCAGTAGCCTGATGCCCCTTGGATCTGCTTCACTACAATAGGGAATCACAGAGAAAATTCACCTCCATGTAGAAAGCCAGCACAAAATGGGGAGTACTGGTCAACTCATGCTCCAAACTGAAAAATCTTCTTTTGAACATTGCATAGACTTCATGCTAAACTCTGTACAAAAGTGATTTTCACACAGAACTTTATGCAGTCTAAAACTGTCCTTGGTTACTCGAAAGCTTAAAGGAGTTGTACCAGTTAGTTATAAGCAGAATCTGTCTCTCTGTGAACTGCAGTGCTGTCCTTTGGGACAAAAGGTGCTTGAGAAATGTAAGTTATGACAATAATGTAAAAATACCTGTCTCTCTGTGTCACAGGGTAGTGCTTGAAGTCAGGCACATGCAGAGAGGGGAGGAATGGGCCCCTGGCAGGGGAGTTTTCATGAGGGCCCAGCACTGACCCATGTGGAGTGAGAATTCTCAAGTTACAGATGGAAGGAGGAACAGGATCACAAAAACAAACTGGTTTGAAGTTCAGGTGACGAGAAGTGGTAGGCTGGAGTTCAAAGACAGGATTATTGGCTAGTGTTGCTTTAGTAGTTGGTGGGGGAAGAGCTTAAGGCCACAGTATTACTGCATTGCTGATTTATCAACACAGCCAACACTGTGTATGGTATTTGAGTCGCTTCTAAATCCAGCCACTGGCAATGAAAAGCACATTTAATCCATGTGTTAGATTGTTTGAAGAAGTATCTGTCTCCTGGTCTCTCCCTAAGGTTGGGATTGCTGAAATTGAAATGGAGGTGAGAGAGAAGATTTTAACTGTTTCAGAAACCCTTCTCCTTCTGAGGGGGTCACATCTCCAATAACATCTTTTAACATTTGAGATACTGAAAAATTAAAGGCTCTCTCCCCTTTTGCCCCCTGCAGAGAGAACCCCCACTGTCTCTTCTGTGACTAAGGGTCAAAAATCAAAGACAGGATTTGTATTTAAACAGTTTATTGTTTTTAAGTGTGAGGGCTTTTTTTTTTTTCTCTCAAGCTGGGATTAATGGTCTACACTTAGGAGTTCCACAAATCATCTGCCTTGTTGGCTCTGGTCTCTCTGCAGCAGCCCACTGCTGCAAGATAAAACACTGAAAAACATCCCTTATTAAAGTAATTCTCCTTTAGCCTTTTTCTTCAGTTCTCTTCCATGAAAGAGTATCATTGTTTAACTAGTGCCCACAATGGTTAATTCCCTTGATTTAATACATGCATGCTCTGTTAGCATGCTGGCTGTGGGAGGTTGTAGACTGAAGCTCCAAAAATGTCAGTGCAAGAACAGAGGAAAGTTCTCAGATTAGGCCTGAGTTGCACCTGCAGAGTTACATCAATGCTGGAATAAGAGTGGGGCAATCAGAGGATGAACCTAAGCTATATTTGCAAATCTGTAAATAGTATCCAAAGTAAGAATTAGAGCATCAGTAAGTCGACAGCGAGAAAAAGGGATGAAAATGTTGGAATAGCTGGAAAGCTGAAGACTGAAAATACATTGGTAAAACATAGGGATTATACTCCACTATTGATGTATATTGACAAAACCCTAAGGCAATGAGCTAGAATAGCAGGCATATAGCAGACCATAACTGACCTATGTACTTGTCCTGGTTTCAGCTGGGATAGAGTTAATTTTCTTCTTAGTAGCTGATACAGCACTGTTTTGAATTTAGTATGAGAATAATGTTGACAACACCCTGATGTTTTAGTTGTTGCTATGCAGTGCTTACTTTAAGTCAAGGACTTTCCAAGTTTCCCATGTTCTGCCAGTGAGCAGGAGCACAAGAAGACAGGAGGAAGCAGAGCCACGACAGCTGACCCGAACTAGCCAAAGGGATATTCCATACCACAGAACATCATGCTTGGTATATAGACTGGGGGGAATTGGTTGGGAGTCACCGATAGCTGCTCAGGGACTGGCTGGGCATCAGTCAGCCGGTGGTGAGCAATTGTATTGTGCATCACTTGGGGGTTTTTTTTCCCTTGGGTTTTATTCCTTGCTCCTCTTCATTACAATTATTGGTTTTGTTGTTATTATTATTGTTGGTTATTTTTACTTTCTTTCAATTATTAAACTCTTCTCATCTCAACCCACGGTTTTACCTTTTTCCAGTTCTCTTCTCCATCCCACCAGGGCAAGGTAGGGGTGTGGAGTAAGCAAGCAGCTGCATGGTATTTATTGCTGGCTGGGGTTAAACCATGACAGCACTCCAACCTACATGGGGGGCCCCAGCACCGAAACAATCCTAATTGCTATAGGATGGGTTAATACTAAATGAGCAGATCTGTCTGTGGACTGACAAAAAAATTGCCTTGGGGCCACATAGTTCAATCAGTCGCGTGAATACAAATTCACCTATAAGCAGTGAAAAAGAGGGTGCTAACAGATCCAAAAGCATGTGAAGATCTTTTTATAGTTAAAAGTGAGATTTAACATATCTCAGAATTAATCTCCAGTGATGTTACAGCCCCTCTTGTGGATCACTTTACCTGGACATCTTTAGTCAAGTGCAAAGGGATTCTGCAAGCAGGAAATAGACAACTTAGCCAATAAATACATGCTTCTTACAGCTAACACACACAGAAGCTAGCTAGGATTTAGTGAAATATTAGGCTAAGCATTAGCATACTCGTTGCCTGTATAAAGGCACCTGAAGAGTTTTTGCTGGTGAGGCAAGCATCAATCAGGACAGAAGAGTCAGCCTCCATGGTTGCCATCTGCCACCAGCTGGGCCAGAACTGATAGCACTGACAACTCAGCTCAGGTGACCCCAATGATTTGTGACTGGTCCTCAGCCAGACTGACTATCTGAACTAAACCTCCTTTGGTTTTGTTTTTCCTCTGAAACTTTATATCTTTCCATGCTGGTGTTTTTTCTTCTTGAATCCCAGGGCTACTGCTGGTGCTGTCTTAACAGCCCTATATATTATTATATATACATATATAATATATAACAGCCCAACAGTCTATAATTTTCGCCCTGCAGACTTTCTCCCAGCTTATTCTCAGCAGTTTGAGTCAAATTGCACCGTATCAGTGATGGGCTCTGGATCCTTGGTACGCAGGTGGTTAAATCCCTGGGCTGTGTGTCAAAGGGGGAAGCTTACAGCAGGTATTGCAGAGAACGAGGGGCTACAGCACCCTGTTGATTTTGAAGTGGCATAATTTTGGAGGTTGCTCAGTATCAGTACTTTATATATTGGGGATCTTGGTTCAGTTCTAACAGGAGACAAGAAATAGCCCTCTAAGTAGGGTTCTTCATATGGTTTCTTTCTAGGACTTTCTGGTTAAGAATGTTTTGGGTCAGGCAAGTTGGCACTTCTTCTCAAGTCATAAAATATGGCTGGTTTTGCCAGAGGCTTCAGGGTCATTGTTCCCAGATGAACCTAGCTTAGTAACCATAAAAATTACTTCTATATTGGAGCTGTCTGATGGTCTTCACAAGTTAGGCTGCAAGAGCATCTACCAGCAGTTCACTTGCTCAATGTGGCACTGCCTAGCTATTTCTTGTCTTGTCACTGGCAGTCTCACAGCTGAGCTGCAGAGCCCAAGAGCCAGCCATGGGAAAGGAGTAACTCTTGATTATAGAAGTGGTCCTGCTGGGGTACATCTGAGTTACACGAGCAGGAAGTGGTGAAGAAGCAAAGTTCATGTTGCTACTTCCCCTGTCACATCTGCTCTGCTGATGAAAAGCAGGCTTTGGTTTGCAGGTTGTCTGGTACATTTCAGGCTCCTAGGTTACCAACACCGAGGTAGAGTAAGGGCGTGCTACTTGTCAGTGCTACAGTTTCACTCTCTGCTTGCTCCAAAATAGGGGATACAGCCTTTCTGCAAACAGTTTTTCCTAGCTGCTATTTGTGGTCACCCATGCTAAGCTGTCACAGAGAAAAACCTCTTTCAACCTTCATTATTGTGGCCCCGTCCAAGAAAAAAAATGTATTTATTGCAGGGCGTTCATTTTGTCTACATTTTGTCTCACCCTTGAGATAAAGAGTAAGTCACTGCAGAGGAAAAATGCATTCTTCTATTGCATGACAGAATCACTTGCTTTATTGGAAACTGTGGCAGCGTATTGATTGGTCTATGCAGAAGGTTTTCCCTGATACCAGCTTATTTGGGTGATGTGTTCAAACTTCTTGGTGAGACTGCTGCAGAGAAAGAGATCTGTTGGAATAAGCATACAGAACAAGTTGTTTGAACTACTGACTTAAGCTAATTATAGCCTCTTGGCCAAGGCGTCTCCTCTACTTGCTAATGTCTTTCCACGTCTAATAACTAATGTCTACCAATGGCTGGTGTGTGCTCATCCATGTATAAATCACAGCATTGCCTATAAGCTTTCTAGAGGCTAGACTCAGCAGTCCCAGCAGCTCATAGATGTTGACAAGCATATACTTCTTCCAGCTTTGCTCTGCCACCAAGACACGGTATGGAAGCCATCGCCAAGTTTGATTTCAGTGCCTCTGGAGAGGATGAGTTGAGCTTCCAGGCTGGCGATATGCTGAAGGTAAGTGCAGCTTCAGGCTTGACTAAACAGCATTTCCGAGAAAGCTGCCATTCTATGCTCCCATTTGCCTTGGCAAAACAGATGAAGACAGATGCCTATAGATTGGGATAAAATTGCAGGATACTCATCTCCCATAGGGCTTGCTATAGGTCAATGAACAATACCCACGTTGCTTGAGTCTGTGTCCACTTCACTTGATTTTATACCCATAAACTATGGAATTAGTTGCCCTGCAGTCCTCCAGTAGTCGGCAGGGAAGGATAAGTACCTTTGCTGGAACAGATATCCAGTTCTTCAGTGGACAGATTTTGAGGGTCCTGTCTGTTTCCATTGACTATATAGGTAGTCTAGGGTGACTATGTTTAAGATAATTATGTCTAAAGGCAGGCAGGATGGCTTCCTTATTTCCAGCTCTTAAACTGTTTAAAAGATAGTTGTTATGCATTATAGAACTTTTATCTAACTTTTCACTGTAAGTAGTTACTGTTAGCTGCTGCAGGGGTTTTAGGCAATTGCAAATAGAAAATCCATGAGACAGTCTGTTACACACATAAATGGAAGAGTTTAAGAGGTCTTGGGCTAACAATATATACATCCTTGCAGGAATTTAGCAGTGAGGGAATGACAGAAGTAGGGTTGATCATATACAATACAGAGTATTTAAGAGTCTCTTTAAAGTTTTTGCATGTGTTATGGTAGAACAGTTCTTGTTAACCCAACCCTACCTCCCTGTATGGTCCCAGCTATTCCAATTAATAAGATACTGGGTCTCAGCCTTGCCTCATCCATCACCACCATTTCTTATTTTATTGGCCTTTTAATTTTTGAAGCTTAGACAAAGCTGATGGCATCCAGAACTCATTAAGATCAAATACCAGTTTTTCCCAAAGAGCTATGAGCAGGTTCTGGAGAAATCACTGCCTTTCTTCAGCATAAATGAACACTCTCATTTCTAATTCTTCCTTAGATCAAAAGTAGTCCCCATGTCCCTACTGTCCCGTGATTTTTACCTGATACCTTCTTCCTCAGAGACTTTCATCAAGTCCCTGGCTGGGGTGATGGTGTTGACTAGATCAGTTTTCCTTCTGTTCCTCAGTTTCCCTTCCTGTAAAATCATTATAAGCTAGAGCTTCCTTTCAAAGTATGTGGGAAGCTACTGATGAAAAGTGTCAAGTAACACTAAATATCAGTATTATTATTAGTTGTCACAGAGACTTCACTACCAGAAAAGTCAGACTACCTCTTGCTTTAACATCCTTGAGGTAAACAAAATAACACCTTAGCTGCCCAAGCCATAGTAACAGCAAATTAGCCTGAGTAACACCTTTCTTCTGGCATACGCACACATACATTCATACCCTGTCATAAGCCCCCTCCTGCTGCCTGCACAAGCTGCTTGCTGGCTGTCTTTTCTGATTTATGAAGGAGATAAGATGAACAGTATTGATGTAGAGATTAGAAAACAGGAAGCATGAGGCCCTCAACCAGCAATGACAGGAGGAAATCCACCCTCTCAGCCCCCCCACATCCTTCTCTAAGAGGATGACATACTGAGAGAAACCTGCCAGCCCTGCACCAAGAACCAGCAGGTGGGTCTTTCTGGAAACTTCACTGCCAGCAGAGCAGGGCCTGAGCATGACCAGGGAGGGAGTAGCTATCATCCCCTTTGGTCGGCCACAGCAGCAAAAAAGAGCCTTAATCCAGTATCTGGGGATGGTAGAAGCAGTGACTATACAAGCAGGAAATTCCACAGCTTTCTGTTTCCCAACCTTTCTGTATCCAGATGCATAAAAAAGGCCTACGTGGCAGGCAAGGCAATGGGGAATTGGCCCCAGAGAGAGTAACATCCTGTTGCCAACACCAAGTAGTAAGAATGTGCATTGGGCTCCCAAAACATGGGATTGGCTTACAAAATATGCATTATTATTGTTAACAATGGATTTTAAATTAAGCCTTTTCCACTTGCTTTCTCCTTTTAAAACTGTCACGGCTCATGCTTTCAGGCTCCTCTCCAAAACCAGAGAGAATAGAAACATGTTCTATTTCATAAAGTGGAATTCTGTCCCAGGAGTTGGAATGTCAAACAGAACACCAAAGACCACAACATCTGCAGTAAAATCACAATGTGGTTGCATTCCCGTCCTCTCTCCTCTAGCTGAGGGCTGTATCAGGGGCCATCAGCCAGGGAGCAGTGAATATGGGCAGTCCCTGGTCAGCAGTGCAGTCCCCCAGGACCATTACACTCGACTTCAATGTGGGTACACTTGAAGCTGTTCCAGTGTGCACTGTGGACTGGCTTCCTGCTATCCTACGATCTCTTAAGTGTAATAGTGGCTTTAAAATGTTTTTTGCCTCCTCCCTTTATCTACCTTGGCAATGTCCAGGGTAGCTGAAGGGTTAACCCACTAATTAACCTCTTGCAAAATGACATATGAGAGAGCACACAGTAACATCTGTGCAGTCATGACACACACACACACACAGATATAGCTGTATATCCCTTTATGCCCATACACGTCAAAGGAGTTTTCAGAGGTTTTTTCCTCCCTTGCGAAACAGAGATGCTCCGATACCAACTATCAAAAGCAGCAGAGAGAGCTCCTTAAACTCCTATTAAGTCTTTCGGAGCTGAATTTCTCCATTTCACAGACATCAGAGACATGCAAACAGCATCCCCAGCCACCTGGACAGGCATTCAGATGAAGGGATAAAGTTAACAAGCAATCCCTCTAATTCTGCTTGGCCTTCTTTATTGCTTTGTTTGCTCTGAAGTGGTCATCAGCCAGTAACCTTGCTGCACGGTGGGTGGGAAGTAAAGCATATGTGGAGTTCTTTTCTATTCTTACAAGAAATGCTAGGTTTCTGCCAGAATCTTAGATACATACGCCTTTCTCAGGAGACATGTTTATTCCACCCATCTCTCCATTGCAGGTTTTGAGCTCCCAGGAAGAGTGGTACAAGGCTGAGCTCAGAAGTCAAGAGGGCTACGTTCCAAAGAACTTCATTGATTTTCATGTTCCCCCGTAAGTGCCACGGAAAGTGTGTGCACCACCATTGCACGTTTTCACAGAGTGCTGCCAAGAACATGTGTGCATGCATACACAAGGGAAGACATGACAGAGGAAGCACTGGTTATTACATACTGCAGTTTAAACTGGCAAGGACTGCCATAATGCCATACATAGTTCTGCCAGTGCATCTTATTTCTACCCTAAAGCATTCCCTGCTCTTTCAGAGCTGAAAGGATCTCGGCGCTCTCTCACACTCCCAAGTGACTGATGCCTTTGTTACTGTTACTCAGAGGGAGGTCACTGGGTTGTGGTAGGAACTGCACTTAGGTCTTCTCGGCCAGAAGGAGAATAGTCATGTTGTGAAGTCTTGGCAGCAGAGGCTGAGCACAAAAGGAAGAGCAAGAGATATTTTTGAAAATGTAATTCCCTCCCCCTTGACTCTTAGCGATATTAACTCCCTTTTCCCCACCCTGCCATCCACATTTCCCTCTCCTCCCTGCAAAGTGTGTGTGAGTTTCTCTCGATACAGTAGAGGTCAGTGCACTGCTACGTGAAACCTGACAGCTGGTGTTACTCATGGATTGACAGAGATGATAGACCAGACATGCTCCCACACTCGTGCAGACACACGCGTGCATGCACTGGTGCCCTGAGCAGGCAAACTGGGAGGGTACAGGGATTCTGAGTATACAAATAAGTGCCACTGTCCCCTTTGGAGGTGGCACTTACCGGCCTTTTTGGACGTAAGCCAGACTGCTTGGCTGAGCTGAAGGGTGTTATTAGTTTGCAGTGCAACTTATGGGCTTGTACTTCTGCGCTTCAGGGCACTAAGATGTCCCAGTTGGTCTTGTTTGCTCTTTCACAAGGCTGTGGCATCACACAGGGACACTAGCAGTTTCTTTTTTCACACACTTTTTTCTCATGATGCTTTTTGTGCAAGAGCTGTGAAGAAATATTTTGCTTTTATGATGCTTTTAGCTCTTAGAGTAGCAGGTCTGCATTTTGAACCAGTTCAGGCTAGACACTAGAACCAGATGTAGGGAAGAAAGTCGTCTCCTACTTTTGATGGGCGGGTTTTTCCCATTTTTGTCTTATCAAGTAGTCATTGAGGCTGGTTATGAATGTTGATTAAAGTCTGATTTCCCTTTGCTAATGATACATAGGTAAACTGTGATGATAGTAAGGAGAAGTATAACAAAATTTAGAAGTGGAAATGACAGAGGTTATGGAACTATCAGTCCTTAATTTTAATGGAATACAGGCAATCAACATTATGTAAAAGCAGAAAACTTCAGATTGTAGATCTTATTAGCTGTGGAGTAGACATATATAAATGTACATAATGATTTTTTTCTCTACTGAGAAATTCCTACTGACACGGTATTATTTTACTATTTATGGTGACTTTCTTATTATTAGTCCAGTGCCTTACACTATCATTTGTTATGCCTGGCTAAATTTACATAAATTTGCTTATGTATTCTGTGTTTCTGTGGTTTTGTGGTATTGTAACTCTTGCAGAAACCAATTTATTAGTACTAAAACTTTCATGGCTTATTTCTGCTTAAAATTTATGTGTGTCCCTTGCAATATATCCATCACAGTCCAGTAATTTTCAATCAGTTTACCAAAAGCAATCTGATGTATATGTCTGAATTATGCATGAGTGTATACATACAAGTTTGTAATTTAAAATTTCTTTGAATAACACCTTACTGTACTGTGCCTGTTATTACAGTTTCAGCTGAGTGTTGTTTCTTAGCAGGCCAAAGCTTACGTTCTTCTCTTTGCATTTACGTGCTTTTACTGCTCAAAGAAAATGGTCTGCATGCGTCAAAACCCTGTACCTTAGCATGTACATGGCCACTGGGAGTAGTCATCTGTGCTCCTCTGATCCTTTTGTTTTGTCTTTCCTCCACACCACTTATTCACCTTCTCCCTTCCCTCAACTTTTTTGTTCCTCACCTTAATTCACATGCCTTGTTCATGTCTCCATGATTTTTCCCACCTGACAGCTGGTTTGATGAGAGGATATCCCGCCATGAAGCAGAGAACATCCTCATGAGCAAAGGAGTTGGCTCCTTCATTGTCAGAGCCAGTCAGAACTCTCACGGTGACTTCTCCATCTCTGTCAGGTATCTGCTTCTCACAGCATTTTCCTGCTGCTTTTCCTTTTCAGTGGTGTCCCTAGCCTCCTCTTGACAGGATTCCTAATGTGGCATAACCTCTTGGGAAGTTTGCATGCTGCCAGTCACTGGCAGTGCTGCTGTGTTGTGAATGAGAACAAATTAGGCATCTGATTCCCAAATCTTCCTGCCTCTTTTCAAGTGACAAAGTGAATGCCCATTCCAAAGCTGCATCTTCTGGTGACCTGCTTCTCTGAAAAAGCTGCAGCAAAGCAGAGTGCTACATGGGACATTTCCCATAGTGCAAAACACACATTTGTTTTAATTCCCTGACAGTTCTGGTTGCTGAGTCAAAGAACTCCACTACTGCCATTAAGAGATGATTATTACATTGCGAACTTATTTCCCACAGGTCATGAAACAGCCATTGAACAGGAACAGCTTTTAGTTGCTTGCAGCCCAGCTGCATTTCAGCAATTTATTGTAGCCCAGCCCTTCTCAGAGTGTTTGCTTCAAAGCAGAGCTCTTAGATGATGGCTGGTTTCCCAGTTTTCAGACAAACAATTGATAACCAGTTTTAAATTGGAGTAGTGGTTAACAATGTCTTTTCCAAGCAGCGTGCACTTTCTGATTCAGGGAGCTCAAAAAGTATCTGGGAAGAATGCAGGAAAACATTTTGTTTACATCTATAGCAGTAAACTAAGTACAATCAGGATCTTTCTCTGGCCCTGAGGTCAAGCAATGTGGCAAAGCGCAGATCCACATGGCTAAACCATCTTCACCTCACGGAACAGAAAAGCTGTATTCAAGCAGCTCACCGCGAACAGTTCTTGGTCCACTCTGTCTGCCTAACCATGGCCCAGCACTGTCTAGGAGAGAGCTTTTTGGTTTAGACCAAAACCATGCTAATACTTCAACAGCGCGTGTGACTGTAGCACTCCAGGATAGCACTCAGTCCTTGCCTGGTCCCTGTTTAGTTTATTTGTGCAGATGTAGCCTCTGAGATGAGTGTTGTGAGTTCTGGAGTTACACAGAGCAAGGAGGTAGGTACCAAAACCAGATCACATCTAGTGCAAAAAGGAATTGACCAAATCAGATAAGAGGTAAGAGGAGGGGAGTTGCAAGTGGGAAGCAGGAGCAGAAAGTTGAGACAGTTAATTTGGCTTGTAACAGCAACCAATAATTCCTTTTTTTCTTTTCTTTTCTTTTCTCTTGGGTAAGGAGAATGACCAGTAGTAGTGATATTACACTAGAAAGTATACAATTATAAAACTCAGTGTATGGCTTTGTGTAACTATGTCTGCATATAGTGGTGATGCCCGTGGTGTGAAAAGGTATAATATATCTCTTATAGGCAATGCAGACTGGATGTTAACAGGAACATGCAGAGGCTAGTGGATAGACTACAACTGCACCTTTGTCTCCCGTATAAAGTACAGAATAAAGCTATTAGCTATTTGTGGCCCTGAAAGCTCCTCTGGCCTTTATTTCAAAGGAGAGGCTTTAAAACCCTATGCTTTGTTCCCATAGTGCTTTGTGACTGGGCAGACCTGCGGTGCTCCATGTTTGTATGTTGATAAGTCTTTTGAAATACAGAGCCACAGCTAGGTCCAGTACACACAAGGATTGCCATTGCTTTACTTTCCAGAAGTCTAGTTTTGGCCAAGCAAGAAGTTTTGGTACCTTTCTGGAAAAGACTTTTTCAAAAAAGACAAAAATGTAATCTGGTTGATGATCCCTTACTTTTTCAATTGGATCCAGACATGAAGATGATGTGCAACACTTCAAAGTGATGAGGGATTCAAAGGGTAACTATTACTTGTGGACAGAGAAATTCCACTCGCTAAACAAGCTGGTGGACTACTACAGGACAACTTCCATCTCCAGGCAGAAGCAGATCTTCCTGAGGGACAACAGCCGAGAAGAGAAGGTAAACACAAACTGTCCTTAGAAGTTTCTCAGGAAGGAATTCAGCCTATGAGAATGTCTTGGGGAGGGGGCATGCGGGGAGAGAGTGTGTCCTCAGACACCCTGTCATATCACTGCACTGATGGGCCTTGCGACACAGATTTTTCATGGATTCAGCAGTACGTACGGTTTTATAATTGAGCAGAATTTTCTAGTTCTGTTTTGGATAGCAATAGGCAGTGCTGCAAATCTGCACAGAGGTGCTTTGCTAAAGCTGTGCTAAGGCCCCAGAGCTGAAGTTCTAAGATGCCTTACACATCCAAGGAGAGCAGAACTTACCTTATTGAAATGCCTAGCTTTCATAAGGGCAGGTACTCAGCTGACTGGTAGGTTGTGTCTGAGAAGAATTTGAATCTGGTCTCCTAGTGTCCTCGAATGCACCCAGAGTGCAGCTGTTACTACAGTTGAAAGTTTGTCTGCTCAGAAGAATCATCCATCTTCTGTTACCAAGCAAACACAGTAACGAATTTGGAGGAACTGAGGGCAAAACCTGGAGGTATGGGAACAGGCTGTGCATTCAGGGAAGATGTAGTAGCTGTTTGAGAAAGCAGGGAAATCTCGGTCCAATGAATGCCTGGGTTTGTGCCAAAGGAACAAGCAAATGACATAGTGGAGAGTGCTATGCATTGCACACACAGTACTGGGAGTGAACATGCCCGGTCACTGCAGTAACCAAAGTTCTGCTTTACTGGGAAACGGATTCTGGTATTAAATTACCAGGATGTGCAGGTAAAGGCAAGGCATGAAGTATATGATTTGCTGACTGCAGCGGTAGTTTTATAGGCATATAGGTAGTTTTATATGACCCATATAGGTAGTTTCATATGGGTCATTCTTACTGGCTCCAAAAGAGACATGATATGTTTTTCAGTCTGAAGAAGGGGCTTGTGTTATTGTCTCCTTCTAGACCACTTAAAATGCACCAGTAAGGTATAAAATAGAGGCTATGGGACCTGTGAGAGAGATCACAGTGAAGAATTGTCTGGGGAAGGAGAAAGGAAGACTGTATGCATGTATGTCAGTAAACCAACCTGTTTGGGCTGACTGTGAGCACGAAGGGAAAGAGAACAGCATTTGCTCCAAGATGCAGACAGGCAAATGAAAGGAGTAAAGTTTACTTTGGCAAACACTCTGTACATTTGTTATGGTGATGGTCTCAGCAGGATATGTTTAGCACTTGTCACAGTGGGGTTTCTGTTCACAATTCAAATTTCGAGATGCTACAGCCATATGATAAAATGACAGTAATATACAGATTTCAGCGCAGAGACAAATGAAGTCTAAGGGCAGTATTTCCTAAAAAAAGCTTGGTTTCTGTGCCAGTCCTTACATCAGTGGCCACATTTTCAGTCCAGCACCTCCCATTACTACCCAGTCTTCAGATGGGGAATGGCTATGACAAAGATCTAAAATATGGGATTCCTGATTTGTCCTTTTGTTCAGAGGGGCAGGATCCTTCCTTTGGAAGAGCCTCCAAGGTAGAGGTCAGTGGCAGTGATCAGTGTGCAACAATTGCTAATCTTCAGTCAAAGATGTGTGGGACACAAAAATCTGACCTCACTTTTGTGATCTTTCTTCCATCAGGAAAGGCATGGTGAGAGCCTGGAACGGATGGGCCGGGAAGGATTCCATCTGTGTGGAGCAGCTGGAGAGGATAATTTTTCTATATCCAAGAGAAATGTAGAGCATCCTATCCCCATACTGCAGCAGCAACAGGTACTACCAGGAATGAGGGGCTGGGATGTCAAGCCCAAGCACCTGAAACACTGGCCTTGATTGCTTAGTAGCATGTGAACAGTCACTTTGTCAAAAATCTGTCACCCTGCTTTAGGAAGCAGTCAGTTAGGTCTTCATATTGGGGTAGCAGCAACGATTTTGTCACCCTGGGGAGCTCTTTCGATGTGCAATAAATATGTGGGCTTTTATTTAGTTTTGTGATCCGCAACTGATTGACAGACCAGCAAAAAGTCAGCTTACAGTGGCTCTTTCACTGGGAACCTGGGAGAACTTCTGGGGAATTTTGGGGGCTCCATCCCAAAACCTGGAAAACAAAGAATGGTGTCACATTCTCGCTTTGCTTAGGAAAGGAGAAAAGTATCATCCAGTGAGAGTGCAGAAAAACACTCCCAGATCTTGCATGCACACACATATATGGTTTCAGGAACTTGTCTCTAGTCTGTGGGACAAAGGAAACCTTACTGCCCGTTTCTTCTTTCTGAGTTGTGCTACTAACATTCAGCACCATAAAACACATCACAGGGATGAGAAATGACAATGTTAAACCTAGTAGAGTTTGGTTTCCTTTAGAACAATCCTCCTCCTCCCTATTCTGGGCCCTCTCTGCACTCTTTCATCATGTTGCATCCCTGATGTGTGAGGTTTCCTTACTCCTTTGCTTCCACAGGAATGGAGAGAACAGCAGTATCTGGTGCTGTCTTCAAAGTTCTTCCTGATTAATTTGGGGAAAGTAGTTTTCCTGGGGTTGGCTCATGTCTCTAGCTAGAGAGAGTGTAGTATCATCCAAGGAAAGGACTTGTCCTACTGAAGTAAAGAAATCCAAAACGCTGTTTCTTAAGGCATGAGAGCTCCCACATAGCAAGGCCAGGGACAATCATGAAATAGCTGTTCTCTCTCATCAGACAAGCAGTGTTGCCTGTCAGGGTACTGCTGAAGGAATAATACAGCTTCTGACAAAGCTGAGGGCCTGAACTCTTTGGAGCATAGTCTATGCATCAGTCACACTTGATATAGAGCAGAAACACTCACAGGAGTGAAGCAGCCATGTAGTAAGTCTTGCAGCTGCAAAGCCAGATTAAGTTCACTCACTTTCTGGTAGGGACAGGTAAGGTGCAAATTGTGCTCCAGTCTCAGGCCTCAGCAAACTTTTAGGCTGACAAAAGGCACAAGTGAAACCAAGGGAAATTTTCAAAGAGTGGGTGCAAGAAAGGAAGCAACAAGAGGGAGAGGACAAAAACTGTTTGCAAGCAACAGCAAGTACAAGCTGTTGTTCTCCCTCCCCTCTGTTGAACACAACTTATCAGACTCTGTGTCACTGAAGCACTGCTGCAACCTGAGCTAACATGATAACAGATTTTGTCACACTGTTATTGTAAAAAAAAAAAGCTTAGTGCATGCACTAAGGGCCTGGAAGGATGAAGACACTCAGCACCTCTCATCTGTGCAGACAAAAGAAAACTTGCTCCCTAGATGTTGCCCCCTTCCTCTCTCCATCTGTCTGGGCTGATTTGTGTTGATATGACTTCAGATGTGTGATCATATGGCTTCTTTTCTTTGAACCTGATTTTGCCCCTTTCTTCTTTGGTTAATTGGGCTACTGGGTTCTCAGGCTTGCTCCCTGCCCTTCACAGAATGGAGCAGTCCAAGAAAAAATAAAGTAGTGAATCCTCAGCTGTGCAGTCAGCTGCATCAGCATCGCTGCCATTCCACCAGTGTATGGGATGGAGGAGTGGGCAGGACTGGGGCATAGTACCTCCAGATTGGCAAAAGTCCCCTGAGCAAGTATGGTTTTTCACCTGTGAGAACAGCCTTAGGTTTTCTCCAACAGTCCCAGAGGCCGAAAAAATCCCTCTCTGACCACTTTTCCCAGTGGCTGTGGAACACAGCTGAGAACAGTCAAATTTCAACTTCTAAGAAGAAAAATCCAAAACAGAACAGTCTGAGGTGACCTCTTCCATGACAGGCATTGCTTGCAGGACGGCAGCCCAGGGGTTGTATTGGAAGTACACATCTAAGATGATTTACCTGAGGGTTGGACCCTGACTCCCTGGCCACCAGTGACTTTTAAAGCTCCTTATTTATACATATTAGCACATACGTTACTTTTGTCTTGCTGTTTTCTTTCTAGGATAGATATGGTGGGAGTCTGGACAGGAAAGATGGGCTGCATGGACTAAGGGATCACGGGCAGGGAAGTGCAGCAGCTATGCAATGGAGACACATAGACCCACTGCACCAGCAGACACCGGTAGGTGATGCACTTGGAAGGCCCCATCTGCCTGACTTAGCAATGGCCAAGCAGTCTGGGCAATGTCACCTGCACAGAGGCTACATGAGGAATAGTGTATTAAGCCTGTTGGGACGTATCTTAGATGTTTTTGATTTTCAGGACTCTGTCCCAGACACTTGAATCTGCTTCTGGGGTACTCTGAGGGCAAGACTATGGTGTTACATGACCATAGTTCTAGGGCTGCTCTCAAGGCCAACCTTAGTTAACATACAGACTTAGTAGGAGGGAACTTAGCATGAGCTTCACAAAACAGGCATCTGGGACATTGTGAATGAGCCCAAGCTCACCCATGGGTTTGGATTCAGGTCAGCAGAAGGTATTTCTGAAAATCTAATGATCTCTCCTAGAAGAGCTTCATGCCCGCTGATGGGACTGGCTTTGCCACCACAGCCAGGCCTTCCTAAGTACAGTAGCTATATGTACAATGCTCTTTTTAGGTCCTGCGGAGAGTTGCCTCATGATACTGTGCCATGCTACAGCACTTTCTGTCTTGCAGTGCACTTGTAGTCACACTGTCTCTTCCACTACTTTTTGCTTCAATCCTGAGAAGACCTGTCATCACACAGTTCTACTTGTCTGTTCCTGGTGCATCCTCTCAGACCTACTATGCCACCAAAGTGGAACTCACCTACCTGTCACACTTATCTGTCAGAGCCTCTCAACACACTGGGTGTGGGCGTGATCCAGATATGCCTCTGCAGACATCTCAGACTGCTCCCCTACCTGGATCCATACCTGGCAGTTGACTTCAAGTAACAATTTGCTCTGCAAATTCCTAGTATGTGAATGCCTGCTCAGAGCATGGTGTCTTTCTCTGCTTCAGCCTGTGATTCCACTGCCAACTCTAATGTATTTCTCCATCAGCTCCTAGGAGTGTGACCTAATTCACACTTCTCTTCCTTGAGAAAATGTACAGCTTAGCCCTGAACAACCAGAGGACCTAGATCCAAGGAGAGAAGGGAAGGACAGAAGGCCTTTCTCAAGTGTGAGAGAAAGGACAGATTAGATTAGGAAATTTGGAACAAACCGGGAAACAGGGACATGTCTTCTTTTGGCAAAAGCCCCAGATCTTTATTATAATCCAGCTCAAAATACAATGGCTTTTATCCATCAGGGGCTGTGACAATGAATAACAACAGGCCCTTGCCTGCCACACCCTATCAGTGATCTAGAAGCCACAATCCAATTATAGGAAGGTCTATATGTCCAGCCAAATAACTAGGAGTCATGTCTAAGCAGGGCCCTGAATGGAAGATTTGGCAAAAGAGTCTGTCTTCAAACAAATCTCTCCATCTGTGCCCACAAAATATACCTCCCAAATTGTCCATGCTCCATGGTGTGGGTGCCAACAATTTCCCAGAAAAGAAGCCCATGCCATGTCCTTTAAAATCTAACTTCCAGTCAAAATAGGAGATTGATTGCAAAGCCCCTTATGACAAAGAAAAAATCTTAGTGCTCATTAAAGTGAGCTCCAAACCCAAAATGAACTGATACACCCAAGCAGTTCCTAAATCCTTGAGTTCAGGGGACTGACCATGGGGATAGTCCAAAGAAGGTTTAAGACCTTCCCCTATGCCCCAGAAGTGCCTGAAAGAGTAAATATCATTCTTTACAATGTTCACTAGACTCGCCTGTGTGCTGGCTCTCCTGATGTATCCCTCATAGTCCTTTGCTGGCCAAGGACACATTTCTAAGTCTGTACCACCAGCAGCTCATGTCCCTAGAGGTGCTCCTGTAACTGGCTTCGAATATGGCTACCATGATTGATCTTACAGGGCAGAGGAGACAGAGCCACGTGAACACTGTTTCCCGATGACCTGCTCTCAGCCTGACTTCTCACCTCAGGGTGTGAATACCCATAAACATACTGAGGCTGCTGAAAACCCAGGCACAATTCCTTGGGTGTCCTTGTAAATTGGTCCCTCTTCCTGGCATCTTGGCCACTTCCTGTTTTAATTGCAAGATGGTCTCAATTTCAGCATTTCTTGTCCTCTCTTAGTGAACATATGTTCTGGGGCATAAAAGGGGTAACAGGAGAATGACCTTTAAGAGTTCTGGCTCATTGTTCCCTTCCTGTCTCTATCTCCTTTCCAGCGAACACTATGGGTCCGTGCCTTGTACGACTTTGATGCTGTGGAGCATGATGAGCTGGGTTTCCGCAGCGGAGACATCTTAGAGGTCCTGGACAGCTCCAATCCATCATGGTGGAAAGGACGTCTGCGTGGGGAACTGGGTCTCTTCCCTGCCAACTATGTCACACCGGTGCCCCTGTGAAGGCACAGTATGACCCAGAGGGCCATGTGGGAGCTGCTCTTCTGACATGACAGGGACAAGAGGGAGTGCATCTTCCCTTGCCCCAGGACATACAGTATTTTTGGTTTTGTCTTAATTTATTGGCAACTGATCTTTTGAAATGCTGGTATGAAAAGGAACCCTTTGAAGAGGATAGGATTTCTTCCCCTATTTTTCACATCCATGAAGGGGAGGGAGCAAAAATCCTGGACTGTTCATTGAGATCTTACTGGATCCTCCCTGCCCTGTCACTTATTTGGCTAAGTATTGATAACTTCCTGCAGTTAGGTTTGTTCTGTGGAAATGCACCTCAGACAAGTCAAACTTCAGTATTCAGGTAAACCTCGCCTTTCCTTCTGGATCTGGTAGCACTTATAGTCTCTTCAGGCTCCATTTCACCTATCTTTCAGAGGCAGAAGGAACACCCTGCTCCCAATTAACACCCAATTAAATGATCATTGGTAATCACATCAGTCCTTTAAGTAGGGGAGGAAACTGAGGGGGCCTTAGGTTGAGCTGCAAGGCAACCTTGGCTTTCTAAACAGTTTCTGCCTTATCCCAGCAGTACTTTCTGTGGGTATGGACTGTTATGGATATACCAGTTGAAGGGAAAGGATCCTGTAAGATTTTGTACAAACAAACCAGTGGTGAAGGTATGGGAGAGTGAGAAGCTACTTTCTTTGCTTCTTCTGATAGTCCAGCTCTTCTTTCTTCACCTCTAACAACAACTTGTCCCATTCTCAAGTGGCTCTCTGAGGTACCTACACTTCTCTTTAGACATCCTGGTTAGAGCAGGTCAGGCCCTTCGGCTATACTAATATTCACTTCATTGGATAACAGTGAATATCCCTCACTGGTTCCTTTTGTAAAACTGAATTGGGGAGGGGCTGGAGAGAAGAGGTTTTTCTGGTTTGGTGGCAGAAGTTCTTTCCCTGAGAATGCACTGTGTTCAGGATCGCTGTGTACACAACTCTGACTTGCTAGTGGAATGTCTCATCCAACAGGTTAAGCTGTTGCTTTACAGTATGCAGAGAATAAAGTTGTGGCTATCAAATAGTCTGTTCTCTGTTGCATTTTCTTTTGGATGAAATAAGGTAAATAAGTTTTCAAATAATTGCTAAGTAAATGCCCGGATGTGATACAAATATACTGCAAATGCACATTAAAAATTATTTGAATCCTGTGAAAGAGACGCTGCTGCATAACCACTGCTCAGACAAGTTGATATTAAACAAGCTGCCTGCATCTTTCACAACATGTGGGACCTTGGCAGTCACAGCAAGGAAGTGATGATTTATCATTCTTGGGAAAGAAAGAAAAGGCAAGTGAAAAACTCCAAAAACAAATCCAATCCAGCAAGAAAAATGTTCTTACCTTTTGTTAGTCCCAGTGGGAGAAAATTAATCCGGAAATAGGTTCTTGGTAAAGTCCAATTCAACGTAGCTGGCCTAAATAAAGCTGCCAGCTAGACAGAGTATTAGCAGAAAGAACGCATTGTCATATTTTTGAGAGAACTCACAGAATCCAAGTTGGGCTTGGAAGGGACCTCTGGAGATCATCTAGTCTAACCCCACCCCACTAAAGCAGATTCACCTAAAGCAGGTTGCACAGGATCACATCAGGCAGGTTTCGAATATCTCCAGAGAAGGAGGCTCCACAACCTCTCTGGGCAGCCTGTTCCAGTGCTCTGTCACCCTCAAAGTAAAACTCCACCGAAAGCAGATTATTAATGGATGAAGTAAAATTAGAGTAATTAATTAACAAGGTATATAAGTTCTAAATAGAATAGATAACTTGGAAAGACAGGTTAAGAGCTTATGTCTATTGTCTACCAGGGAATGGAGACATACCATATGACCTCCTGGGCTGGACTTGGCTCTGCTCTCTTGCAGGAGCTCTGTTCTGGGCCTTTAGCATCTCCTTTTGAAGTGAAGTCCATGAGGCTTCTTTTGGAACAAGTTACGTTATTATTGGATTGGTGTGAGGCTGTAACTCAGTGACCCCACAGTTTGAAGTGTTTTGTTGTGATTCGCTTTTTTAACTTTTTTTTTCTTTGCTAAGGTAATATCAAATTTGGAAGAGAAAGGATTAATATTCAGTGAGAGAGAGGATTAAGACCACGGGAAGAAGGAAGCAAAGAAACCAGAGACCAGCAAAGACAAAGGAGGGATATGAATGATTGATCTTTCATATTCAGGTCTGGCTGAAACTGTAGAAATGGTACTTTCACAATTATTCCCACCATGTCAAATCATCTTTCAATTAATTCTCTTTTTTATTAGTTACTTTTAAAATTAGAAGCAATGTCTCCTTTTCCTTTCCTCAGCACTCTAAAGACCCTCTTGGTAGTGAAGATGTAGTTGCACAAAATTAATTGAAGATAATGCACTTAGCAGTTTGATAGCTCTTCACACATTTGAAACCCCTTTACAGAGATTAACTAATTAAGCAAGTCTAAGTAGTACATTGTAAGTACCCCCATGTTAACTCATTATTCGTTTGAGGAAGAGGTAAATTTTCATGTGATTTTTTTAATAGATGTTTAAGGAATTAATACTTAAGGTAATTAGCATTGAAGGACTGAACACTAATTATGGACAACATACCAGAACCACAGTAAAATCATGATTTCCCATTATGAGCAGCACTTAATGACACCAAAATTACCAGGAGGCAAAGGTATCATGGCATCTGTGGTAACTATACCTGTGCCATGTTCTGCACTGCCTTGTGCAGCTGGCGAAGTTTTGGTCTGCAAGACCCAGTCTCATTTGCCTCAGTTTTTGTCCTTGTCTGCTCCCCAGAGCAGAGGCAGTGATACCTTCATTTACTGGGTAAAGTGTCAGACTGTATTTTTGCTCCTTCCCACAGGAGAAGCTGTTTTCCTCCCAGCAAAACAACAGCACAAAGAAACATGGCCCTTCCCAAGTCAATGGAGTCTCTGGATACAAGGAAAGGTGTAGGCAAAGAGGGGAGTTTTGCTGGGGTAGAAGGTGGTGTAGCCACAGGATGGAGGCATTTTCCATGCCTAGTGCCATTTTCTGCTGTAGTCTGCCAATGACATGACATCTCCCATAGATCAGGTCATTTAATAAGGAAAAAGAGAGAGAGACACTCCTCCACCCTCTAGCCTTCCTGCTCCTTCTTCCAACAGGTTTTCATTGTAACACAATCCTTGCTAATATTGTGGTGCTTCACTTACACCTGTGCTGTGAAAACCTCAGATTCTATTGCCCATGCAAGAGGTACGTTGTAGCGATGTAGTACAGGAACCTTAAGATGACAGGGTGGTACACTGAGTTTGCCTGACATTTGTCAATGCCTAGTAAATAACCAACCCTCAAGAACACATGCTGAGAGAGCCCACTGTGAAACCAAAATGGGAATGAATAAAGAGGAACCCAGAGAGGTATTTTGTTCGGTATTTTTCTTAAGCAAAAAAGACAGCTCATGGGAAAGAGATTGTAAACAGATAAAAGCAGGAAAAGTATGTGGCAAAGCAAACATTATTATAACAAATGAAAGAGAGAGCTGGACTTGTACATGGAAAAATCAGTTTGATGAGTTCAGCTGAGCTGTGCTTTCTTTTGTCTGAATTAACTTTTTGCTTACATTCTGCTGCAGATCCATATTTTGTTTAGATATGTCTCTGTGATTAATAAGGCCGAGTGAAAACAGTAAATGGAATTCTCCTTTCTTGTGAAAGCTGTCTGGGGAGGGGTTTATGTGCCACAAAATAGAGATCTCTCTGTCTTGGTGTACATGTGTAATAGAACAGCTGCACCCACTGGAGCATGCTGCAGAAACAACAGGAACATGTCTGGATCCCATCTGACTGCTGACAACGTAAGAGCACCAGGGAGATGATCCTCAGTGCTGCCACAAAGTCAGCACCTGATCAGGCTGCTAGGTCAGTCCCCCCTGTACAAGGGATACAAGTTCCAGCGTTGTTTTTCAAATTGAAAGTGGCTTTCTTACACCCCAAAAGTGGGCTGTGCAGGAAATTTGGAACTTTTCACAACAGGCACCTGTTCATCATGTTTTGTATTCAGCAGCCCTCTCATCTTTCCTCCCCAATGGGATCCTGATGCCCCAGGCTCTTGGAAGGACATTTTGCCTTCAGCCCTTGTGGAGAGCAACCAAGGATGGCAGAAGCAAAAGCTCCAGCAACCAGGAACCTGTGGTCAGGAGAAATCAGCCTTGAACAGCAATATGGTATCAGCTGGAACATTTTGCACTGGAGGAGCAATGCCCCAGCAGCTTAGTCCCACAGTGAGGTGAAGTATGAGCTCTACCCTGAATGAGAAGCAGCAGGTCTTGAATTATATCAATGTCACATCATAGGGACAACAAGGATGTCTGGTGGGACAGAGATGTGGCCATCTGGGCTAGGGCTGTGCTCAGAATCTTCTGCTTCTGCAGCTCTCTACCGAGGAGCCTGGTTAGGCCAGACTAAGTGTGAGAAGTATTTGGCAATGCTGTTCCTTCCAATGCTGCCCATCCTCACCCAGGCCAAGAAACCTAACTCTACCTCACTACAGCTGCAGCCCATCATCTTGTGGTCCACAGATGCACTAGAAAGACCATTACCGAGCTTTTGCCTCTGTGCTGAAAGTCAGTCCTCTGCAGGCATCTCATTTCAAATACTTGTTCAAAGCAACGGGCTTAGCTGCTTTTAAATGAAGCCCCACAGAGCTCAGCTGAAACCATTAGTGTTCCCTAGATCATCCAGGCAGTAACATTTACTGGTTAAAACATACACATTGACTAAAGAGCTTCTGACACCCAGCCACTCCTTGCTGCTGAAAGCTTTGCATTTCAGTGGGGAATTATGAACTGAGTGTACGATAAAGCCTTTAATAGCACTGAGGAAGAGGGCAGAACATTGCCAATTTCTCCAATTTTTAGAGGCAGCTTTCATGTGACAGAATTCAGGAGCCTTAATTTGCATCAAACGCAAAAGGAATTTCTTACATAAGCAGAACTGACCGTAAAAAACAGCCAGTGACTTATCTGCGAGCTACAGGACAGCAGGGAAATGGGTAAGTGAGTAGGAAAAGTTCACTGACCTTTGTGCAGAGGGAAAATTCAAAGCACATTGTCTGCTGTCATTGTGCAAGTGAGAGCTGCTTGGCGGATGTCCAGCCTGCTAACATGAAAATGCAAAATTTCACAAATGGCAGACGTGCAGGGATCCTTGTAGACATACAGAAATAAAATTAGCTCTGGCTACAAAGGGAGGAAGAAGAAACAAATAAATTAAAAGATCTCTATAGATACCTTGCGGCTTCTCCCCACTAATCCAAACAGATTAATTTCCACCAGGATTTATGGAAGATAAAGCTGTGGCAAGTTTGTTTGTGACAAACAAAAATGAGAGCAAATCGGTGGGGGGGAAATGCGGTTTAAGACATAAGCCTACTATTATGCATGTAAAGCTATAAAATGGTGACAGTGTCCTGGTACCATAACTGCAATTCAATGCTCTGCTGAGAGGCATTTCTGGGAAACGATTTCGTGATAGCCAGTCAGAGATAAAGAAAAGGAAAGTAAGAGGTACCTTCTCTACTGATCTAGAGGTTACTTACCTTGTACCTTTTATGGCTATGCTGTGCTGAGTGTGTCTGACTGCGACTGTAACTTCCTTGTAGTACTGGCCAGTCCCTCTCCCTTGTCAAATTGTGAGAACAGAGCTACTGCAGCACCAACAAATAGTGACAAACAGCAGGAACCAGTCCAGGGTCACCCTTCTCATGACTCAACACCTTCTACCAGGTGCAGCACACCAAAACTTTGCTCGCAAAATGCTGAATTACAAGCAGACTGCATCAAAATTTTTTTTTTTTAATCTCATCAAAATTTACAGAGGAAAAAAATCAACCACAAGTTTGCTACCAGCACCAAGGGATTGGGGAACTGCCCTTTGCTCTGCTCCTTCTAGAGTCATTTTCCTAAGAGCTGAATGCATGTGTACCACTGACAACTCGTTCTGAACTAGCAACTTTTTACACTCACTTGGCAGAGGTGTGAATAAGAGGCATGTGGCAGCAGAGAATCAGCTCTCTGTAGTTGCATATCTATATATCTGAGCTTGCCATTGTGATGGCAGCTATTTGCCTGTTACTGGATGAAGATGGTCTGTTGCTAACAATGGCCATGATTTCATCAGAGCAGGTGAGTCAATCTAACAGCTCACTGCCACCCTGCAGAAAACGATCCCCTTGTTTTTTGCCAGGTTAATGAGTTGAGTCAGCTCAGCCAGGGCAGTGTGAGGAGGCTCAGAGCCAGGGAAGCGAGAGCGGTGTGAATGCGCAGCCAGGAGGGAAAAGGGTAAGAAGAACCTCCCAGTCCTGGCAGCAGGAGCTATTAGATCACCTCACCCTAGGCTGCAGACTCAGCAAAATGAAAACTTACTTGGCTTTGAGGTTGCCAAAATACCTTTAGGTGAGTAGGGGATCCTTTCTTTGAAACTTGTTTGGGAGACTGGGTGGGGGCAGGAAAGGGGGAAATAACTCAGATCAGCTACAAACAGTGCGTCTTATCCATGGAAGCTCACAGAAAATCTTTTCATTGAAGCAGCAAAGCTATAGGAGTTTTTTTTGGTTTTTTGGACTGTAAATTAAAGCAGGAAAAAACATAATTCCTAACGTGGTCACAGTAGTAAAACTCTCAGTCATTCAAGCTCTTATCAACATCACCACTAAGGGGAACAGACCAAGCATAACAGTTTTCAGGAGAAAAAAAATAATAGGAAGAGGCACCTTGCTGCCCTGTGAAACAGCTGAATTAGTGCCACTTGTTGCTGATGCTTCTCTTTCTGGGTGGGGTGCAGCTATCAGTTGTGTTTATCAGGTTGGAGAGCACACCAGTGCTTACGGGTTTAAATCTTCAGCATCAGCTGACCAAAATGATAGCTGCATATTCTCATTTAAAATGTGCATGACTTGAAGAGCACAGACATTTCACAAGTACTTACACAGCAGAATGCACTCTGGAGTACCAGTCATAAACGTCTTGAATTTAGGACTCCAAAAATAAGAGGTAAGGCTTCAAGACACACAGATGGGTGGTTTGCACTGACTTTAGACAAATTCTGACTAAAAATAAAATTAAATATTTGAAAGAAAAGGTTTGTAAGTACTTGAACAGCACAGCAAGCTTACTGTGGCCTCTACTGCTCAGTCTCCAGCTCAAGGCTGGCAAGAGGGCTGGATACAGGATTTACTGGTGAAATACCCTGGCTGTGGCTACAAGAAGTTGGAGAACATGGTCACGACTGTTCCTTCAGTCTTCCGAAGTATTTGGCTGTCAGTGAATTGAAGGCCAGCCACTGTGATGAGAGATACCATTATTAACTAAAGGCTGGTGGTGTTTATTGTCCTCACAATAAACATTTCAACGTGAAGCCTGTTTTTCTGAAGTGCTGGCTTCCCTGGCTCTGGAGGAAGATGTGTCTGAGCAGGAACCTGTTTTAGCATGAGTGTGCAGCTGTGGCACACACAGGCTTGAGAGTGACTCTGGGAGGGGGGGTGCACCTGAGAAGACAGCTGAGCAGGCACTTGGGATGAGCTTTGTCTGCGTAAGTCACTGCTGTGTGTTTAACTCCATGGAGCTATACTGACTTTTACCAGCTGAGGTTCTGCCTTGTTATTCCAGAAAGAGATCATACTTTACTTTGATAAGATCTTCATATAGGGAGCCAAAGGGTGTGGGTAGTGATTTAGTCCTCTTTGAAATTATAATTATAATGTTTCATCTATTTAAAGAATCTCTATATTTACCTGTGTAAGAGAGTCTAATATGGTCAAAGCCTCGTGGTTTTCTTTTCTCATGACTCAGACAAAGCTGACCACAGCTCCAAAGCTCGTCTCAACATACTCTTCATATTATGCTTTATTGTTTCTACCTTCCTTATTTCTGCAGCCTCCAGCTTATTGAAAAAGCTGCTCCAAAAGGGGGTTTTTTTCCAACCATGTCTGTACAGGGAAAACGTGTCATTTAGGAAAAAGAGCTGGTTAACTTAGAGCTCATTCAGCTCAGTAAATAACTCAAGCTGGTGACAGTAGCGTTACTGTTTCACAGTAAATGCTCAAGCCAAGCATCCTGCATGGATCCACGCAGTCCACACAGCGGAAGGGGAGGACACTGTGTGTGGTAGAGGCTCATCTGGTGCAGAGTAATAGACTTCACAGGGGAGTCAGTGAAGAGCAACTATGTTGCACATGTACATAAATGACTATCCCACATAAAGAAGAGCTAACATTTTGAGGAATACAGTGCCCAAGGAGGCTGAAGCCTAGCATATACAAGACGTGTCGTGTTCAGAGAGCATTAACCAAGACTGACTAACCCATTTTTAATGCAGCTCTCTCTTGTTCATGCAAAATTCAAATTTATGTTGAGCATCCTGTTAGTTAGAGCGTGGGTGCAAAACTTTCTAATAGGATGTGTACTGCTAGTATAGACAAGGCTTGGCTGGCTCAGCACTGAAACCACATCAACCTCCTATTTGCATCCCACCACTGTCTCCCTTTGCACTCCCACATTAGCTGGAAACTCTTGTCTTCATCATCATACCTTCTCATTCCTTCATCCTGCATCCCCAGCTCAAATGCTTCATTACGATTCCGGAATTCATTCTACAGTGTTCCTAAAGTTCACCGTTCCCACCACCTTCTCTCTCAAGAGTGTGTAGATTAGCTTTCCATTTCATTACACCTATCATGGACATTAGCGTGTACTCTCTTTTTTTGTGTGTGGTGGTTTGGGTTGTTTTAAGTTTTGCTAGTATTATTTTAGTATTTATTCTTACTACTCCCAAGTTGCCATAAGCACTTGGGAATGCTAAATCCAGATCAAGACCATGCTCCCGTACTCCTGGCACTATGGCTGTACCCCAGAACTCTTGCAGCTTCCAGCTAATGATGAGGTGGGTACAGGCAAGTAGACTGGAGTAGCACAAGGAAGAAATGAGGTGGGATAGATCACTGTGAGGCCAAAGCAGCAGGCATTTTTGACTCATCTGAACATCTCAGTGCGTGTTATATGAATAAAGTACTTCTGTCCCTGACTTGAAGTCCCTTTTAAGACTTATTTGTGCTACAGGACCTACAGCAGCCCCTCTGTGCAAGTAGTAACTCCACTGTCGGCGGTCCCTGGTGCCTCTCCCCTCTCACATCTTTGCTCCCAGTGAAGCGGTGCGGTTTCCCCACATCCAGTGAATGAGGCAGGGGGCAGCTGGACCCCTCCAGACACGGGCAGCCAGTCTCTGTGCTGCGAGTCTGGCACAGCCTTGTCAGCACTGGTGCTCTTCTGGTGGCCTGATCCTTTACCACCCAGGTAAAGACCACCAAGGAAAGAAAAGTCCTTATAATAAAAGACCACTCATCTATGTAGGACCGCAGTTTTTACCTGGAACAATCATTTTGCCTCTCCTTGTGAACTTGTAATTTGTCAACACAGGGCTGGCCTTCCCACCCTGTCTGCACAGCACATGGACACTCAGGTCACAAACTAGTCTGGAAGTTTGGGTCGCTCCTGTGGCATGAATGATTGATTGCAATTAATAAAGGATGAAGCTGAGAGGACCCCTGTGATGCAGAAATCCAGAGTCAGCAGGTTTGGCAGAACTCTGTGAAGTTTCAACCTTGGCATCAATGTCTGTGTCTTCGGAAGCAGCAGCCTGTGCTGACTCAGTGGCAGAGCTCAGACAGCAATTAGAACTAAAAAGGTAACATATGCCAACTAGAGGAAAAAAAGAAAAGGGACCGCAGTTGTTCTAAAGCAGAAATGTAGAAAACTGACACAGAAAACCAAATAGATCAAGGACACAACCCTGGCTGGAAAAGCTAAAAATAGTAAAGGATTTTAAGAAAATCTGGACTAGGGAAAGCTCTAGCAATGATACAGGTTTAACAACATTTTAATTGATACAGAGAAGACCTGTATCAATTAAACCTGTATCAAGACCTGTATCAAGACCTGATACAGAGAAGGTCCTGGTGTAGGTTTTTATGGAACAAGTAATGTATATTCATCTTGGCAAACTCTGTCCTATGGCTTTGTGCCCAGTCCCACCCAGAACACAAGGGGTGAAAAGACAACAATATGGAAATCATTTGCCTGGACATATCTATTCTGAGAGAGGATTCTCTGTGACAGGTTCAGAAAGTAGGAGGACTGACAAAGGGGCTTCAAAGAGGACAGTTTTCATTGAACCACAACTCCCTAGTCCATGAAGGCCTCAGTGTGATGCTGAATGGAGGACACTGAAATGGGAAGTCACAAAGGGCCAAATCCTTACAAAGCTGTTTATTTTTGCATCCAATTTCTTTATATTAATGGCATCTCATGCCCGTTAGTAGTATCTAATGCCCATTAGATGCAGCGGAGCTCCCTTGCGTAAGTGGGAATTCAGTGTTTAAGTACACTTGGGGATCTGACCCTCCAAAATGGACCCTGCCAGACCCTGCAGAGTCCCTGGAGCCTCTGCTGTGCAAGGGCTGCTACAGGGGAGTACCATGCTGGAGGGGAACAGAGCATCCTGTGCCCACAGTGGAAGGGAGTTGCTGCACACAGGATACTCGGGCACAGGCTGCTGACATCCTGAATCAAAGTTAATTACTCATGTCTTCATTTTCGTTCTCTGGCTTTCCCACTAATGTTACTTCCATATTTCTATGGGTTTGTGTGTGCAGCTGCCTGTGGTCCAGAAGGTCTCTTATCTTCCTATCTTGACATCTTGATAGGCAGTAGAACGAGTTGGATAGAGCACTAAGAGGTAATTAGCACTCAAATAGATCAGGAGCTCACTTGGGGGTTGTGCATGAATCTTCCCAACTTCTTGTCAGAAACAAGTGTTGATAGAGAGAGGGCAGTCACCAGGGGTGAAACTGCAAACATGAAATCAAACCTTGGTGGTGCTTCAGAAGAAGTACATGGAGGCAAGGAGGAGTTCATCTTGCACATTTGTTCATCTACAGGAAAGGGAGGTCATGAAATGCTGCCCAGAAAATACAGAACATGCTGCAGAGCGCTTGCTGTTTGCTTCCTGCACCTCTCCTCCACTGTCCAGGGCAATCCCATGTTCTGAAAAGTTTCCTTTTTGGTGGATGCAATGTGTCAAGCACCTCTCTCCTGTCCTACGGCAAGCTTGCTGGTCCCTTATTTTCAGTATACACTAATATGTATGTAGACTACTGTGTATTTGTAGAAGATACAGTTAGTACTTGTTTAGATTTGTGGGTATGTGTGCTTGTTAGGACTTTCATAATTTCTCCTGGAGCTTCCTTATGTGTAAAATGGAGATAATAACACGTAATTACCTACCTTGCAGGGCTGTTGTAAGGACAAATTAACCAATGCTTGTGTGGGTGTTTGCAGATGAAAAGCATGATATTAAGACTAAATATAATGATTGAATGTTACTGAGTAGAGTTTGTATTTCTTGTGATTGAATATGAGACGAGAGCACTTTGTAGGTGTTTATTTCTTGTGCAGTGCCAAGTATTTGTGGAAGGTGGGAAACGGGGGGAGCAGAGTTTGGGGTAGGTGTCAAGGGGATGGTTAATGTTAATCTTTAACCTTATAGCCTACTGTCTTTCTCCTTCTCCCAACTAAAGATGATGCTGAACAAGGGACAAGAGAACAGAGGCATGAAATAGGGCCAAAGTTACAAAGGAAGGGAAGGAAAACAAAACACAGTTGAAGATCATGATTTCTAAGAACAAAAACATAAAAACTGAATGAGAAAATAAAAGCTAGGGGAAATGAGGACAGGGAGAGGAAAAAAAAACCTCAGGGATCCATGGTGTTACATTATCTCAGTACATGGAATTACAAGAAAGTAAACATCAATCTAAAAGACGCATCAGAAACAGTTGATGGAAGGCATGTGCAGGGAAAGAAAAAGAGAGTGGAATGGGAAGGAAGCAAGAGATGTGTTTAATTATTTTTTGGTTTTGCTTCATTAAGTGTAATGGCATCATTCTTTTATTTCCGGTGTGTTGTTGAGAGGTGCTTCTTTGCAAACTTTAAAGACAGTTTCAAGTATTTCAGACACTTTTTCCATGTGTTCCATGGGCAGGCTGGTGAGAGTTAAGGTATGGATGCATTTGTCAACCTGAGAATGGCCCTGTCTGGTTTCATTTGGCTTTCATGCTGTCTCTGGAGAATTACTGGAACAAATTCATTTCTATCGACTTCAGTAAAGCTGCACCAGGAGTCAATCAGACCCATTCTCCCTGCTAAATGCAGCTGCTGCCCTGTGAAGCCCTGATCCATAGTATATTTCAGGTTAAACCTGGAATGTTTTGTGATTAAACACAAAGTAAAATAAAACCTAATCTTAATTGTGATGGTCTCTCAGTGAGTATGGTATGGTTGGTGTGTGAGCTGCCCAGAAGATTGGCAAGGGGAGGTGGACCATGAGAAGGAGTAAGGGGTAAATAAGCACGACACTGCAGCATTCAGGCAACAGACTGCCTTTCTTTGCAAATTGTCCTGGGTTGAAATGAAAATCATTGGCAAACATCCCTGCAGAATCCTGTGGCCTGTTTGCCTTTGCTCCCTCTTGTTTGCCCTCTCTCATCTTCACCCTCCCTATCTTCAATATCTCTCTAAATCCAGGATGTCTCCAGTTCTTCATCTGGTCTTTGTTTCACATCTCTTTCTTGCATCCCAAGACTTACTTTGGGCTGACTCACTCTCACCTCAACTCATTGACCTAAATTAATTCTTTGTGTAATTCAACTGACTAAAATTGACGTAAATGGAGTTACATCAGAGCTGAAATTAACCCAGCCTGACTAAAATAGCACCTGCTTTTTCTACCAAACCATTGCTTGTCTCTTCCCCACCTCCACCCACATACCATGATTTTAACATTTCTTTCTCTTCATTGCTCTGTTATCCCACTGCCATGAGCAAGGTGTGCTTTCAGTGGCCAGTGTTGCCCTCTAGTCTCCAGCATCCTGTTCTCCTTTATCCTCACAGCACCGGCTGTCAGTCCCTTTTAACAGCTGAGACTTCCCTGTGTCCAAGTCTATGCAACAGCTTTTCATCTTCCATTGGATTTTGATGTCCTTCTGCACCAGCTGAGTTCAAAGACTGGTTGCAATGGGCACCTCATATGCCTGTAGAAGTTATAGTCTTAGTCCAAAGAATTTGCAAGTCAGAGTGCCAAGATGTACAAAGATGAGGAGGGAAGTTTAATGAAGGTGAAGTCGTTTGCCAAAGGTAGCATAGCAGGACAATGGCAGAGCTGTGGATGTCAGACTCACAGCTTATCTTCCTTTTCCATGATAACTTTATGTCAGTATAGCATTTCTCATCTCTCACAACCCCTGTCTCTGGGCCCTCACCTTCACATGGTGGTTAAAGACCTCCGTCACTTTCTCATCTCTGGCTTTCTGACTTCTTTCAGCTTGCCCTTGTAGCCTGCTCATGTTGGCTAGGCGTTCTCCCATCCTCTTGCAAAAACCCTAGGTGTTTGCAGCACACTGCTCTTTGGTTGAGCTGTACTTTATGTTTGGCAGCATGCTCCATCATTCACATCTGGGTATCTCTTAGGGGCAAGGATTTATTCTGTAATTACTCTAGCTTATTTATTATCATGGCATATATATCTGCAGTGTTATGCAAACTGTAAAGGCTTCTAGTTCTAAAGGTTACCATGGGTGTACCTTGTGTGTATCTTCCAAATGCTGATGAGCTCAGAACAAAAGGGACTGGGAGGCCACTGAGTAGATGAAAGCAGGGAATCACCCTGATCTAACTTAATTTGCCAGGGCAGTGTTCATAAAAGTAGTTTACCTAGTGCTGCACACAAACAACCCAATCCAAACCTGCCCTCTTCCAGCTGAGTGGATTAATTCCCCAGCATTGCTGTGTAGTCCCACAACAGTATATAGCGGCATGTCCTGGACACCCAGAGCAGGACCCTGTCCATTTCTCATCCTAAATGTCAGGCCTACTCAGTCTTCCATGCTGGGACTCATGTATGGTACTTCTGCTTGTTCTCCTGTCAGTGTCATGACTACCTCTCATTCTGCAACACGGAGAAGCAGCCAGAGCTTCCTGGAGGTGATGGACAGAGGCTGTGATGTTGACTTGCCATGGTGGATTTGGCCCCAAGTTCAGAAGAGCCTTGCTGCAGCTCATGCCCTTCAGATGAAGCCTAGCTGGAAAGCTGCAGTGCTACCTGGTGACCAAGGCCACCCGTACATCCCTCACCTTGCTTGTCAGTGTTACCTCAGGCATTGGCATGAGTGATGTTTGAGCTGTAATTTGCTATTCACATTGCTCTGCAGTGTTGAAAGAGGATCACAAGGCAATTACCTTACGTGAGAAGATGAAATGACCCCACTACATCCTAGACACAACTTGCAGGAAGAGTAGAAGGATAAATGTTTGTGATAAATACAAAATGCTAAGCCATTAGCTGCAGTCCTTCCCAAGATCATCTGCTGTCTAATTCCATTTCCTGCCTTACTGTGGCTTAGGTCAATTGTCAGAACTGGGGGGGGGGGGGGGGGGAGGGACACAACACACGACAACACATGACCCCAACAGCTATCGCTTCCTCTACTAATTGGCAGCCTCAACAAAGTGGAAGCAGAACCATGGAGACTGGACTCTTTCACCCTGCTTGTCAGGGCAGAGATACTCTGGTGGGGCTGGGGATCTGCTATAGGCTGCACTCTTCCCCAGGGCATCCAGCTGCTTCTCCAACAGAAGAAAATAAGTACAGGAGGGTGCGGAAGGAGGTGTGGGGGTCTGACAAGCAGAAACATGTTACTGAGCCAGCCTTGCTGGAAGAGTAAAAGGAAGAATGCTCATGGTCATTCTCAAAGGAAGACTTTTGAAAGATCCCACAAATGCATGGCAGGGCAAATAGAAAAGAGCAGGTGAGGAGGACAGGCTAAACACAAGGAGAGATCTACGGATTCTCCATCATCAGAAGAGGGAAAAAGGAACATAGATAAACTCAGAGCTGTGGCTTATTTCTGCTGCAGCTCCTCCTCCCCTCCCTTCCTCCTGTGGGTTTTGCATGAGGGTGCAGCATGGTAACCTACCACAGCCTCAAAATAAAGAATAATGGCGGACAGTCTGTCTGAAAAATACCCCTCTGGAGAAAGGCATCTCTTAAATATGATGAGATCAAAGTGTTCAGATATTAACAGATGAGAATGGTTTATGAATCTGGATTAGCTCAGAATCCATTTGATTATTTTTAAATCTCTAAGACTGAAAGCTATAAACCTTCTTAAGAGAAATGCCAGTTATTTTAAAATGAGCAGTGAAATCTTGATTAATTGAGTTGCAAAAGAAATGGAGCTAAAAACAGGCACTGGAGGAACATGAGTGCATTATGCATTTGGGTTTTGCTTTTGGAAGAATTCAAAACCATATCTTTCTGTCAATGCTGATCTGAAATATGATATTCTAAGCCTGAATTCAAGTGCCTATAGATCCAGGGAGGGACAGCCTGAGTCACTGTCCCTGTGGCACTGTCTCAGGACCAAGGCCATCACCATGCTTCAGGCTGGCTGGCATAGAATCTCTTCCCTACTGAAGTCCAAGGTAAGAGTGTCTAGTTTCCCCTTGTGTGGCTTTGGGGTGGCCAGAGTGCACCCCTTCTTGGAGGAACGTTATAGCCTGGGAAAATGCTGTTGTGCGGTGTCTCAGTCAAGCTGAAGGGTGATTTGGCCACAGCAAGAGCAGAGGCAGAGGATGTTGCCTGGTACGGTTTTTAATGGCCTTAGTTCTGGATTTATAAGGCAAAAATATTAAACACCATATCTCAAGTGTAACTTCCTCTAAAGTTTTGCTTTCACACCTACATGTCTCTCTGGAAACAGCCTTTCAGGAGGGAGGTCTGGTCGGTTCCTTTTATTTGTTCTCTCTGACTCATGAGAATTACTTGTACCCACTCAATCTGCCTTCACTGGGGCACTGCTGGACAGAAGCACCGGCGAGGGAAAGGTAGGGATCTTCTGGAGCTAGTGTTGCTTCTGATAAGGTCATGGACAGCTAACTTCTCTGTTACATTGCCTCTCTGGATATTTTTAAGCTAAATACACATCAGAGGCCAATGTTTGCTGATCAGTAAAGGGCCTCTTCCAAACCAAATAAATGCACTTCTACCACATCTTAAAATCTAGCTGTATCTGTCTTTATGTTCACGAATCACAATCAACTTGTTCCATCTCCAGCTCTAAGCCTACACTTCAGCCATCTGCATGTCCCCTCAGAGGGTTCCTCTTTTCTGGCCTATGCTGCTCCCTTCACACAGTTTTGCATGTATTGTGGGGCCAAACTGCTTCCTACCTGTTTATTTTTGTATTTTAGGACCAGCATCCGACTTCCCCCCATATTCAAGCTTCACAGTTCTATTCTTTCACCCTCCTTATAAAAAACAGGGCTTCCAATTTTGCCACGGGGTTTTTTTTAAGCATCTTCCAGGGTGGCTAAAACTTGAGAGCGCCTCATCACTGCTTTCCACTGCTCTCCTTTCCTCCACTGATTGTGCAGCTTTTCAAATTAATTTGTTCACTCTTGGACATGTCATGTCTCCCTGCATCCTCTCCCCTGACTTCCTCTTATCCACCACACAGCACTGGAACATCTTGTCCTTGTCATCAGCATGTAACTCCATCTCCCACCTCATCTTGCTTCACTGGCTGGTGACCTGCTCCACCATATCAAGATTGCCCCATTAATTGCTTCCTGCCAGTCTGCTCCTCATCTCTCCGGCCTCTGCCTGGAACACCCACCCCAGGCTTCCCTCTGTACTCCACTCCTCTTCCCATCAACTCTCAACTGAGCATTTGCTTCTCCAAAGAGTCAGTAGCCATGCACACTGACAGGTAGGTGGCCAGTACACAGGTAAGTACACAATGGTGTAGACTTTTTGCTGCCTTAACTTGTTGGTGCCCCCATTCCATGGTGTTCCTTTGTCTACACAGCACACTGTGATTTGAGAGCTACATAATTAAAGCTGCAATTAAGCACCCAATTCAGATACTGCATTGCTGATTCCTCACTGTTTTCTTCAGCAAGAGCTTCCATTCAAGATTTATTTGGCTCAAGCGCAAAGGGACTTTACAGCTATGTTCTTTTTTTTTTCTCCTCTTGCAGGAGAAACCAAACTAAATATAGGTGATATAGGTTTGGTGGTTTATTTTTTAAGCTCTTCCCTGTAGGAGTCCTGTGAAGTGGAGTAGTATTTTCTTGATTTTACAGATCAGGAACTGAGACACAGCAGATGACTTGGCCAAGGCCCCACAGAGTAGTTCAGCTGAATTCTGAATTGCAACCAGGTTTGAGTCCTTGCCTATACGGGAGTTGAAAGATTAAGCAAGAGACCTGGGTCAGCTCTATTCCTTACAGGAAACCACCTCAAACTGATGCCCTGTGAATGGGAGCAGCCACGGAAAACCGCTAAAGGCCTTTCTGTGCATGCTCAGTCAGCAAATACCTTGCTGCAAGAAATGAGCCTATGAACACAGTTGTTCCTTTCTGCTCTCTTCAGAACACTCCCTTACCTATTTACTCTCACATGGAAACAACAGCTGAAAAACTGAGTGGGAGGCCAGAAGCACTTGACTCAGTTGCGGCAATTCTTCAATTCAGCAGCTAGGTTTTCTCCCTGAGGCAGTGTAATATGACAGAAAGGAAGCATCTGAAAGCATTTCTTCAATCCTCCAGATTGCAGTCTGTCACTGCTGCTTCAGAAGTGACACACCTACCTTCCACCGCCGGCAGCTCTTTGGGTCACTGGAGGGAGAACGGTGAAGGCAAATGCTTCTTCCTCTGCACCCTGAAATCACTTTGTTTCAGGCTTTTTTAGCTCTGCCAATACTTGGACATGACTAATGCACCCATTCCTGTACCGGGTTGGCAGCCTGTGCAAATGAAATTTCAAACTTGGGACAAGCAGATGCAGCTTGCTGCACGTGTAATAGTCTTCCCACAAACTCCTGGATCCCAGCTGCAGAGAAGAGAATCAAGAAGATGCAATCTCCACCAAGCCTTTGCAAGTCTTGCTGTGGTGCCAGCCCGCACAGGGAAGGAGTGTAGTGTTTAGTAACAAACATAACACAGGCACCTATTTATTTACTCTTCCATTTCAAGAGAGCAAAGCCCCATCAGCTCAGGCTAACCTGCAACTGGGACACTGAGAAATGGAAAACACTGTTGTGTCCTCCATCCCATAAACTATCCCGTTTTCTTTGCAAAGCTCATTTTTAACCAGTTGCTGCTTTTTATGGAGAGGGAAAAAAAATAAAAAGAAAAAAAAAAACATGAAAAAACCCCAAACACCCCACAAAACAAAATCCCAAAGGTAGTATGGTTGATCGGAGACATTTTGGTAAATCATGCTGTTTTGTTTTGGAGGATACCGCCCCTCAAAAAAAGGCTTCTACTATACTGCTCTCAACCATTTTATCACAAAATGATACTATGATACTTTCTTTTTAATATCTACCCCACTTTTTACTCCTGTTTGCATGTAGATGCTGACTGCCCTTGGGAGAAATAAGATGTAGGTGAGACGGAAGGCATCAGAATTTTTTCCCTAAAGAGCTGAGCACCCAAAGATTTATAACAAGAGCTTGTAGCAGTGTATGTCACAAGAAAAACACTGCTGGAAAATTTATCAAAGAATATATCATGAGGTGGGCTGAAATTACACAGGAAGGACTGGCAAGAGAGATGTATTCTCAGGACAAGCGCAGTTACAATTAATGCTAAATATAAGGTGTCATAATCTTTATCTAATGCACAACCTGCACTGCAAAGGAAAGTGAAGCAATTAGGCCCAAGTAACCAGAATATACGTGGGAGGTGTTTGAAGGCAGATTTAAAACGCTGTAATGGGTTTGGAGGGAGGGTTACAAATACCTATTTCCTGACAGGTTAGTTTACATCCTTTGGAAAACGTTTTGGAACCAGACCAGAAAAGTAAGCAAGACCTTAACCAGGACTTGGCTGGAACGACACCCAAACAAAGGTGAAAAGCAAAGAGACCCAACCCTGCCTACACACACACAGCCTCTCCAGCGAGCAATCCCTGCAAACAAAATAAATCAAAGGACTGATAGTGTAGTTCTGCATGGATTTGCTGCTGCCTCAGCCCAATTCAAAAGCAGCCTTCCCCTTTCTTCTTTCTCTTGAGCCAGTGCAAAGGGCAGAGAGGAAAACCTGAACTGAAACAATAATGACCCTTTTTGAGAGTGGAAACTGGAATTCACTCCTTGCTCCCAGAGGGGCAGGGCCAGGCACAAGTATTTCCCCCCACTCTGCCTGCCACGTTTCTCCAGTCCCGAGGGGTTGGGTTACCTATGTGACTGAGAGGGCAGTTTGTTTGCACAGCCCTTTTTACCAGTCTTTGAGGTGAAGCTGTCAGCCGGATGGTCAGGGTGTATTGCAAGGGACTGAATCATCAGATCTTATAAAAACTTCATATAGGAAATATGCGTGGTTGGAACGTATTGCTGCAAGAATGGGGAGTGGGCACGGGACACGTGCATGCGTTGGGAAAGGGTCTCTCAGCTTTTGCACAGCTCCTTGCCCCTATTTATCATATCAACACACAGACACACTTTGTCTTCTAGAGTGAGAGATAGGGGGTAAACATTTCATCACAACAAACTGAAAAAATCTCTGCTGCTTTTACTCAGATATGGGAAATGTTCGCTTGCTTTTAAATATAAAACTAAACATACATTTGTGAACCTAGTGTTGCTTTCATGTGGGAGCCTTAGCTGAACACAAAGGATGACATTGTGTAGCTGTGAATGAATAGAGCACCTAGGATTAAAGAGATTTTGTTTATCCACACATGAAATAGCAGAGCTGATGGCAGCCTCTGGTACAGAAAAAAACCCACCAAGTAGTTTAGTGAGCACTGGAACTAACAAAGCTGCGTCTGCTGTGTGTTTGTATATTGTGGTTCATAGACCAGGGTGTCAAAGATGGCATAAACTTCATTTGAAGCTTTTCATACAGATCAGGAACTTATTAGTGTTTTCACTTTTATGAAAAATCTGAAATCTAATAAGACGTGAACCCACACTGCAACTTTCCCTGTCGGGGACTGTGATAGGGTCTTTTTTTTGCTATCAGGCCACTTATTTTCACAAAATCTGTAGGAATATAATTACGCTCCTGCCAAACTTGTTCAAAATCAGCCAGTGGGTTCAAAAGTTATTAGAGACATGGACAGACAGGCAGACAGATGCAGACACCATGGCCATGTAAGTCTCATTTCCATCAGAAATCAGGCTAAAAGAACCTATATTGAAATTAATTATTAAAGGAGACGATAGGCAGAGGATTAGACCTCTGCAAAGTGCAATTTCAAATTTTAACTGAATTTCATGCTAGGAAAAGCTACTGATGACAGTCTGGAATACTAAAATTCTCCCTTCTACCTAAAGAAGAGCACTGGATGAGCTTCAGTGCCCCACATCATCCTTGGACTTCTAAGTCCAAGAGGGCAGGTGATTGCTGATAGAGAGGAGACAAAGAGCAGCTCCAGCAGCTACCCTGTCGCTTTCTGTACAACTGAGCATTTTGGACTAATCACATACGCAAATTCCTGCAAATGCCTCTGAATGTTTTACTTCACCACTGCCTTGTCTGTCTTCATCCCCGTTTCCTTGCCCATCCCTGCCAGCTCGCTCCCTGGGCTGCAAGGTAGAAGCACTGCTTTTTATCCTTTGCCTATGCACCGTAAACTGCAGTGGGCCTGAATCTTCATTAGGGCCCCTAGCAACTATCGCATGCCACGCAAAAATCATAATTCAACATTACAGCCCCTGCCCTCTCAGCTGGGACATGTGCGTCGAGCTGGGGGTATTTATTCACGCTCCCAGCCAGAGACTGGGAGCAGGGCTGGTTTATTCCCAGCTCTGACACCAGCCTGCTGGGTGGCCTCTGGCAAATCGCTCTTCACCTTCCCTGTCAGGGAGCTGGGAACCCACCGCCTGCTTGTCTGGAGTGGCCGAGCCGCTGCCGCTGCTCTGCGGGTAGGTTGGCAGAGGCTGGCTGGGAGCCAGCTGCAGCCAGTGGACCACGGCTTGTGGCCACCACGGTGCTCTGCCCACATCCCTGGCCCCACTCGTGTCCCCCGTTTCCCCACAAGCTCCCCTCAAGTGGCTGCCACATCTGAAAAAGGAGGACACCCCCTGCTCCCGAAACAGACTTTGACATTTGCACCCCAAAATACACCTGTGGCCCAGGCCTGGTGCTCCTCCAAGTTCTGTGGTCAGTGCCCTCGGTGCCAGCCATGCCAGGGGGCCGGGGTTATACACGAGTGCGAAAGGGGCAGGCTGAGGGGACAGCCGTGTCCCCGGGGCCCGGGGTTATGCACGAGTGTGAGGGGCAGGCTGAGGGGACAGCCGTGTCCCCGGGGCCCGGGGTTATGCACGAGTGTGAGGGGCAGGCTGAGGGGACAGCCGTGTCCCCGGGGCCCGGGGTTATGCACGAGTGTGAGGGGCAGGCTGAGGGGACAGCCGTGTCCCCGGGGCCCGGGGTTATGCACGAGTGCGAGAGGGGCAGGCTGAGGGGACAGCTGTGTCCCCGGGGCCCAGGGTTATGCACGAGTGTGAGGGGCAGGCTGAGGGGACAGCCGTGTCCCCGGGGCCCGGGGTTATGCACGAGTGCGAGAGGGGCAGGCTGAGGGGACAGCCGTGTCCCCGGGGCCCGGGGTTATGCACGAGTGTGAGGGGCAGGCTGAGGGGACAGCCGTGTCCCCGGGGCCCGGGGTTATGCACGAGTGCGAGAGGGGCAGGCTGAGGGGACAGCCGTGTCCCCGGGGCCCGGGGTTATGCACGAGTGTGAGGGGCAGGCTGAGGGGACAGCCGTGTCCCTGGGGTCCGGGATTATGCACGAGTGTGAGGGGCAGGCTGAGGGGACAGCCGTGCCCCCGGGGCCCGGGATTATGCACGAGTGTGAGGGGCAGGCTGAGGGGACAGCTGTGTCCCCCGGGGCCGGGGCGGCGCAGGGCGGCGCGGCCGCCCCACCCGTCGGGGCGGGCTCGGGCAGGCCAGGTGAGGCGCTCCCGGCTCTGCCCTTCCCTCCTCTCACAGCCCTCGGCCAGCCGGCGCTGCGGTTGCCGGCGCTATGGCGGAGTCCCAGGTGCTCCTGCTGGATGAGCTGCACGTCAACGAGAAGGTGACGGAGGCCCAGGCCCGCTTCTACTACAGCGAGGAACAGCGCCGAGCCCTGGAGGCGCTGGTGACCCGGGGCGAGGCGGCCTATCGGGAGTCGCTGAGGAAGGAGCAGCTCCGCGACTTTCTCTCCAGCCGGGAGCTGCAGGCCCTGCGGGGCAGCTGGCGGGGGTATGACGACCCCCGGGAGGGCGGCAAGGTGGCCCGGGGGCCCGGCGGCGAGACCCTCTCGCTGGCCTACTGGCCGGAGTGCTCGGACACAGAGGTGCCCCCGTTGGACTTGGGCTGGACCGACAAAACCTTCTACCGGGGCATCAGCAGGGTGGCCCTCTTCACGCACCCCCGCAAGGAGGAGAGCGCGCCGCACCTGAAGGAGGTGGTGCGGGAGATGATCCAGCAGGCGCAGAAGGTAGGGCCCGGCCGCCGCTCGACGCGGGTGCCCTGGCAGGGCCACCGCTGCCCGCCCATCTGCCCCCCGGGGCCGGGGGTGCCTGGGCACAGGGCCTGGCTGGGGGGCACATGGGTGGGGGGAGGCCAGAGCCCGCTGTGGCTGGGCTTCCCTCGCCGTGGGCCCTCCAGTGGGTCGGCATCCATCAGGCGGGGCTCGTTCTGCCGTTTGTTGCCAGTGACCTTACGATTTGCCAAAGCTGATGCCTGGGATGAGGTTAAACCCTTGCACACCCGCCCCCTAAACTGAGGTTTCCTACCCACGCCTGGGATTTCCTACCTGTGGTTCGCTTTGTCCTGTCCCAGTCTGATTCCCTGGCTCAGGGGAAGGCAGACCATGATGCTGTTACAGCCACCCCTCCTGTACATGCAGGTACCCCTAGTTAAACACAGGGCATCGAATTTTTTTATGGGGTGGTGGGTTTGGGGTTTATTTATTGTGGTCTCAACATCATCCAGCCTGGACAGCAAGCAGCCAGAGTCCAGACATGTGGCTGTGCCTCCTTTGGCCCAAAAGGACTGTTTGTGGTGACAGGGCACCTCGGGCAAGAAAACAAATCAGGTGCGATGCTACAAAAGCTCACGTTGAATAGATGGGGGCAACGACGAGGTTTTTCTAGGTGTGGGTGAAGTTTCCAGGCAAGACCACCCAGGAAAAGATCCCCTTCAGAGCTGACATTCCCCCTGGGGAAAGGGTATAACATAAGAAACTTAGTTCCTGCTCTTAGTTTTGCTGCTTTCTGTTCTTTCTACTTCCTCATTCAGCAGTTATTTCCTTCTTCACCTGCCCCCACCCCACCAGCACAACTTTTGCAGACTCATTAAGACCAAATCCGCTTGGAAACACAGAAAACTTTCCAGAGAGGCATTAATCCAGCAGGTGATCTCCTCGCCTCTCTGCTTGCAGAGGTACATGCACAACCCATAATCCGGTTCAGCAACTGGTGTGATCAGTTGTATAGAAGACCCAGAAACTGTTAAATCCTTACACTCTTGTTTTAGTGGGACTTCACATCCTTTTTGCACTGCCACAAATGCTTCTACAGACTATACAAGGACTGGGAAACCTAGCTCTTTTCAGTAGCTGTGCCTGGCACCTAAAAGTAATTAATTCCTTTGTAGATTTTTATTTTGTTACTGACTGGATGAACTGTGCCCCTCCTAGCCCAAAGGTAGTTTCACCTTTAACAGCCATTTGAGCGCTTAATGGTCCTTTTCATAGATAACGGCCTCTTGTGTTCAGCTGACCTGGCTAGCAAAAAAAGTCTCCAGGTAGCAGCTTTTCGTTCAGCAGATGAGAATGGGTTTTTTTGGGTTGGGTTTTTTTGAGGGAGGTCTAAACAGATACTGGTAATATGTGGCACATGTCTGTGGGTGGCTTATCATTAGTGTTTTATAAACATACGTTAATGAAGCTACCTTGCTGCAATGAGATTGGCAAGTTAATGCTTGCCAATCTTCAAATATCTATGAAGAGCTAGGCACACCTATGGGCCCTATAGATAAGTTTATTATCCATGATGGGTAAAGGAATGGGGAAAACCTCTTGCAGGAGTAGACAAGACACTCGTGCTCTGACTTGCTGTATTTGGGAATGCTCCTAAGTAATTATGACAGACCACCAGCTGTGGCAGGGGTTTGAGAAGACTAAAACAACAACAGGCGTGGGTCACCCACTGCATGTTTTGCTGGCTTGGAAGTGCCTTCTGCAAGGCAGCTCATTTGCTTTTTGTTCAGGACTGCAGTTTTCATGCATTTAGTCCACAGTCTTGCAAAGAAGCCTGAACTGACCCAGGGCCCCAAAGCCTGGAGGGAACCATCTCTTCATCTTGCAAGGCCAGTACTAACAATTAATGGTTTGTCTGGGATATGGTATAATTTCTGCAGTCATTGGACTCATTGCAAATGGAGGGGATGGAAAGGAAACAAGTTCACACTTTTGGTATTTATTCTTGATCAATTCCTTATGTGGATGTTCTTACTTCAAATGAATATTCTCTGGTGTTCTTGCTCCTTGGTAGCTACATCCATACCACACTGTGTGGAGGGGAGAGGGAGCATAACAGGCCTGAAGTAATGCATGAACAACATTTTTTAATTATAATCTGCCTGTATATGAAGTTGTTCAGGAATAAAGTAGCTCAGGTTCACTGTATTTTAATTTTCAGAGGTTCTGGTAACATTCCCTGCATCTTGCTGCTTTGTGCTGGGAAGTGAGAACCTAGGCAGGACCTGAAATCCACTTCCACCTAGCAGAAGTTATTGAGGGACTTGCTATTAGTATAATGTAGTTCCACCATAGTTCACCTGTGTCAGGAACCTACATGTTAATGAGGAGCGTAAACACAATGTCAGCTCTTTTTTTCTTTTTCTAACAAAGAAAGGCTTGTGTAAGCACTGTTGACAGATGAAGACTGACGGAACAGACGTGTTGGTTGTTGTTGGCCATACAAGCAGAGACTCAGCAAACACAGTAGGGGACATTTACTGTGGCATCGCTTTCCCAAAAGCAATTTATTCAAGGGCATTTTTCAAAGGAAAGGTCTCTGATGAGATTTATTCCCCCTTCCATAGGGGGTTCCTGCAACTTGAGCCTGCACCTCTTCCAAACTTCAAGTGAAGAAAATCCAACTGTTCGATCCAGTCTTCAGCTCCATTCACACCTGTATGTGCCATCCCCAGCACAGCTTGGCTTGTGACTGTGACCTCAGCACCTGGGTAATTAAAATTTGGGCAACTCTATTCCCAGCATACTGTCACCATGAGAACTCTGACCTGGCAAGTTGACGTTTCCCAGCAAGACTAGGAAAGCAGTAGTTTTCCTCATTCATAACCTTTCAAATTTGGGGAGAATAACTTTTTTTGGGCAGAAAACTGAATTGATATTTCTAATGGTGTAGAAGATACAGAAAGGGAGAGAAAGACAAAACACGTAAGATCAGCATTAAAGTTGCCTGTAACCTTCTTGGTTTTCTTGTTACTCATCCTATGAATGTTCAGGCTTGTCTGTCACATTAGCGCAACTTTTTGTTTTTATGTAAAAGCTATACCTGGAAAGAGGGATTAGTTTTATACCAGAAAAAATGTACATGTCAAGAGAGGGAACAATCATTTTGCCTCTAAATCTTGAACACACACCCCAGTCCCTTCCTGACAAATATGAGGTGTTTATGCTCCATAAGACATTTCTCGGGAAGACAGCCCTGAGAGCAGACTTCTTGCAGGAAACTGGGGAAAAGGGAAAATAAAATTCTTGTTGTCTGCACTGTGCACCATGGCTGAGGATTGAGGCCCTGATTCCTCTGCACATTCATTCTTCCATTACTTGTCTTCTGATTAAGTGTTAGAGCTGTGTTTTTCACTCTTCTTTTTCAATGTGTTTTCTTCTTTAAGTGGATCCCTACAGAGGCAACAAAAGTTTCACAATACAGAGGAAAAGCTAGGTATGTGGCTTTGGCATTCCTCAGGCTGCTGAAATAAGCCACCACCCTCTAGAAGAAGGAGAACCCACAAAGACATCTGTTAAGTTCCTTCCAAAGTGCAGCAGGAGCCAAGCCAGAAAATTACAAGATTATTGGTAGTGCTTAGGCATGTACATCCCTGTACTTTTCTCTCCCCTGTATCCTCTTCTTCCATATTCTGGTATCAGTGATCTCCTTTATTTTGTACCAGAGTGATGGGCCTCCCTTTCATTTCCTAATATTTTATTCAATTGTCTGTCTACTGTCTTTTTATTTCCAGATTATTGCAGTGGTCATGGATGTATTTACAGACAGGGACATCTTCCGTGACATTGTTGATGCAGCATATAAGCACTGGATCCCTGTCTATATAATCCTAGATGAGGAAGGTGTGAAGCTCTTCCTGGAAATGTGCAGATGCCTTGACCTCAGTGACTTGCAGATACGGGTAAGATATTCAGTACCGAACCGTTATCTCCTGCAGATCATTGGCCTTTTTCAGTGGTAATAAATCTTGGAATTCACTTTGACAGGCAAACACATCTCTTCCTCCCTACAAGTCACATCACAGTACTTAGGCAGGGGGTGATGGAACACAGAGGGATAAGACAGTGGCTTGCTAATACAGAAGGAAAGAGAAAGGAAAGATTTGATTTTTTTGCCTTTCACCTGATACTGAGGTCTGTGTAGTTTCCTGGCTTTTGTGACCTAAAAATTCATGTTTGGGAAGAAAATGGTCTGAGGAAATTCTTGTGGGTCTGCTACACAAAGATTCAACCCAGAGTCCAGAGTAGCTCTTCAGAGTTCTTATCTGCATGGATCCCAGTTATAGGACACATACACTCTGTGAAATCAAGACTTCCCTACCCAGCTGTGATTATCTGGGGGTGAATGAGCTTGTAGTCCTCCTTTCCTTGACAACATAAGGGACTGAGGAGCGTAGCTGCTCCCCAGTTCCGTATTAGAGTGTGCCTTCATACAGCACACAGAGCACAGCATAGTAGTCAGCCTGGCTTAGCTGGCAGAAGCAGCTTCAGTAGGATCTCATTCCATTACAAAGAGACTGAAATCCTTTGTGTGTTTATAGTTAGTACTGTATTCCATGCTTTTTTCATGTTTTTTTAGTCACTGTCACTACTACAGACTTGTTTGAATAGTGGAAAAGTTGCTAGGTTGGAAACAACCTATGGGATGCCAGACTCACTGTTCTTGTGATCCGGCTGTTCTTCTGAGCAGTGGAAAAAAAACCCAAAAGTGCCTTTTTGCCTGGAGGAAGGGCAGATCTTCCATAAACAGTCAATTAATAATTAAAAAAAGAAAACCAAACAAAGCCACAACCAAAACTCAAAAAGCTCTGAAGGTTATAAAGGCTCATATTAACCATTTTAGGAGAACCATCTTAAATCTGGATGAAAATTACTTGCATATATCTGAACAGTGCTCCTCTGAACTACCTCTCTGCTTCTGAGTTTCTGGACTTCAGCAAAAAAGACATCCAGCCAAGCAGCTTTCTCATCTTTCTCCAAAACAGAGATGGAAGTTTCTTTCCTCTGGTGTCTTTGAAAGCAAGACATGCACATCATTATAATAGACCTGTTTCGAGCTTCAGGGGTATTCTGTAGCCTAGTGTATTTGGTACAAAACTGTGAAATCACAGCAGTGGTTCCGTTTGCTCCAGTACCTGTTTCCCAATATTTTTTGTCACCGTGTCATCATGTGCAGGAACGATGACTTCAGTACTGCGTATTTTAACTCCTGGATAGAGTGAATAAAAAATGACCTGGCATTTTAGAAATAAGTTACAATGCTATTGGAGATGTGAGTTCCTTTTTGTCTGCCTTCTCCATCTTTAAACAGTAAGTGATCCCCTTCTTCTCTTCATCTTACCTCTTTCTCTGTAGGCATCTACACAGACTTTACATTTCAAAACTAGTCACTACAGTCACATGCTACAGCAGTGACTAGGTCCTGCAGCAGCCTAGTTGCATTACCCTTTCCAAAGAGGAAGAGTTTGAACTGATGCCATCAAAAGCAGGAGAAAACTCTTTTGTGTCCCTTCTGTGCTTCCCTTCTCTCACTGCAGGCCTTGCTGTGTTTTTCATTAGGCTCCTTCAGCTAAAAAAAGTCCAAATACAAGCTGAGCTGAAGGAGGTCCACTGAGAAGAACTTTTTAATGTCATTCTTTGACCTAGTCCTTCGCTCTTCTGCAGAGCTCCAGCCCCCAGAGTGCTATCTTTCAACTTTCCCTGCTCTTTTCCCATCTATTTCATACTGTATCTTAAATTCAACTTAAGGTTGTTGTATTCCTGTTCCAAAATGGATAACACTTTAGTTAATCTTGTTAAGCTCAATGCAATTTATTCCTTTAAATGGTACTATGGAAGGACTGGGAAGAGCCTTCTTGTAAGGGGAAGACAGGTCATTTGCCTCTCAGGGAAGATGATGTCTTAGTATCCTGCCCAAGGCTGCCTTGGATGTATCTATGCTGCTGCTTGGGTCAGTATGGCAGAAATCATCATATAGTGATTCCCCTGAAGCCAGGTTTTAGATACCCAAGGAATCTTAAGAAAAGGTAAAGTTTCTCCTTGAGGACTCCCTCCACCCCCATGTCATTGATGTAATGTGTCAAGAGTTGTTTTGAACTTTCAGTGTTGAAGACCCAGATTTAAAGCAACAAAGCAAGTTGGGCCTCTGGTCTTGTTCAGGCAGAATTATTTTGTCCTACACTTCTTGATCACAGAGGATGTTGGAATTGCTGAGGAAGAATGAGAAACTCTAGTGCAGTTAACTATCATTCACCCATTTCGTATTTATGACATGTCTCTTTCCTAACATCTGCTTTGATGTCCGAGTTTCTTCTACAGATTTTCAGCAACAGGGAAAAGATTCTTTCCTTACACTGTCTTTTTGTGTAATCATTGTGTTTTCTTCTAAAAGATTTTCACCAATGGGCCACAGTTTGTCAGCAAAGGAATTGCGTACTCTTCCTTCACACCCTTCTTCCCACTTGCCTTCAAAATACTTTTGCAGGATGTAGAGGATGGCTTTTCCTCAGAAAGTTGCAGCAATGTGGGATATAACTTCAAGGTTTAGAGGCAAATTCTGATCCCAGGGAAAGAGGGAGAGAGATGACACACTACCATGGCCTGTCATTGCTGCCGGGTCAGGATGCTTATTCTGTCTTCTGTCATCACCAGATGCTTAGGTTGTTCTGTGATTCCTGCTCTTTTGTTATTGCCCTGTTCATCCAATGCTGAGTGAATACTTCAATGGTCCTAACACTGGGAGATTTACTGATAACACTGGATTTGCCCTTTGTCTACACACAGCACTGGGTGTTTTCACAAAATTCCTGGCTGTTGTATTATTTTGAGAGGGCAAGGTATCATGACCTGCTGACAGTTTCACAGGAGGGAGACTGCTGTAGGAAGAGAGTACCTCACTCCACAAAGACAAAAAGTTTTTTTTTTACTGACTCCAAGCATGAAATGAGAAAACCTCAATTTTTGTCTGAAGGGCTGGAGATCACTCGAAATGCATTTAAATTCAACCCTCGGCATATTCATCCTGGGATGTAAGTAAGAGTGTCTTGCGTGTATGAGTCATAAGGCTTTCTGAGCCTACAGGACATGGTTTGCCAGACTTCTGTTATGTTTGACAGAGGAGTGTTCTTTGGAGATTACAGTGAATCAAAGTTCTCATAGACACAAAATTCATACCCACAAAAAGTCCTCTTCTTGTTGACCTGAGGGTGAGCATTATTACCAGTTTTTACATGCGTTTTCTTTCTCCCCATGCTTCTGCTAATCAAGACCGCAGTAAGAAACACTCCTGCTTAAAGACAGCAAATTCATCTAGAGCTCCAGGGAATGAGTTACCTGCAGGAAGTTCACCTTCATGTTAATTTTTGCATTCATTTTCCCAACATGTAAGGAGTTCCTCGCCTCACTCCAGGAATTCTTAAAAGTTTCTGTCTAAGAATTTTTTGGAATTTCATTTTTGTATTTCATGTCTTTCCTCATTGATTCCTAACTCAAGTGAGGGAGAACATAAGTGTAATGTGATACAGTGCTGTTGGGTTTTTAATTATCTGTTAAATAAATCTTTTAGGCTGCTTGTGACCTTTTGAAAATGGGGGCTGACAAGGCTCTTTTTTTGCAAAGAGCCAAATAAATAAGACCCAGTAATGACCTTGGCAGGCCAGGTCCAGCTAGCTGCATTCCATCCTATGCTACTTGAATACCTGTAAGTTTTACTGTTTTGTCAACAAGCACGTCTTTTCCAAAACTGTTCAGGGCAAACACATAGGATAAGTCTGCAGTATTTCCCAGCATTACTTGGTGGCTGCTTCCAGATTATGGCTGTTTTGTATCCCTGTGTAAGATGAGCTCCTACCATCCGTCTCTTTGACCTGGAGGTCTGATCACCAGAAATTAGGATCTTGCAGGTCATGAATAATAAAAAGTCCTTTACTGTTGTTACTGTGGTCTTGTCCACATGAATCCCAGATCTCTCTTCCTCTTTCCCCCCTTCTGTGGTACCTCCATCTAGGTTTTTAGAGTGGGAAATAATGGGGGTTTGTGCCCCCCCTACCTCAGCCCTGTGCTCGGGTGAAGCAGTAGTCCAAGAAAACAAAGGACAGGAGCTACCTCATCAGATGCTGTTGGCTGAAGTGATCTGATTTTTCCAGGGATGGCAGAAAGGGCATCTCCACATTTTGAAAAACACAGTTGATATAAGGGACTGTTGAGTAACTGTAATCTATCAGTTACTGCTTTTTTTCTGTTGCCTCTCCTTAATCTGTTTTACATATGTTAGTTTACAGAGGTTGTTCATGCTATCCATCCCAACTTGAAATAAAGATCCTTGCTTGCTTTGCAACATATATATATCAGCAGTTGTTCTAAGAGGGAAGGTACACACAGGATTCCCTGGTGGAAGTACTTGCAATGCTTCCCTTTAGAGTCTGTCTTCTATGTCGCCCCTACTCAACCCCGCCTTGGGAGCACTACTTCCCAGGTCTGTCATAGAATCGCCTGACATGGTCAGAGTTGGAAGGGACCTCTGGAGATCATCTAGTCCAACCCCCTTGCTAAAATAGGATCTCCTACAGCAGGTTGCACAGGATTGCGTTTTGAATATCCAGAGGAGACTCCACAACTTCTCTGGGCAGCCTGTTCCAGTGCTCTGTCACCCACAAATTAAAGAGGTTTTCCTCATACTCAGATGGAACTTCTGTGGTTCAGTTTGTGCCCAATACTCCTTCTCCTGTTGCGGGCCACTAACTGAAAATAATCTGGTCCCATCCTCTTGACATTCGCTCTTCAGATATTTGTATCCATTTGTAGGATCCCCTCTCAATCTTCTCTTCTCCAGGCTAAGCAGGCCCAGGTCTCCCAGCCTGTCCTCATAAGGGAGATGCTGCAGTCTCCTCATCATCTTTGTCGCCCTCCACTGGACCCCCTCCAGTAGTTCCCCGTCTCTCTTGAACTGGGCTAGCCTGGAGCTGGACACAGCGCTCCAGATGCAGCCTCACCAGGGCAGAGCAGAGGGGGAGGATCACCTCCCTTGACCTGCTGGCCTCAATTGACAACTTGTGCATTGAACTGAGTGATTCTTTGTGACACTGTTGTGTCACAAACTCTCAGTTGTCGCGTGACAACTAAGTGTCAGTCAACAGCACAATGTATTGCTGACTTTCTAAATGGGGTCTTAATTTAATTTTCTGTGGATTCAGGGTGAGGTTTAAATGTGTGTCACAATAAAGTAACAAAGACTGATTCCTTCACTGTATTATGATGCTCTGTCAGGCTTGACTGTTACCAGTCTGTATTAAGTTGCTGCCAGGGAGACGTTAGTCACTGCTTGTGATGAGGAGTGGTGTAAGCCTGTGTAAAGGAAATGTGGAAATTTAATGCAGACTGCAGCTTCCGTAAGCCAGGATATAACAAACCTTAAGCAGGCTTCTGCAAGAATACAGGTCTGGAGGGGGTCACTCCTATCTGGTGAACAAACTGGTTTTCTACCCAAAATATTTGTTACTACCGGAACACTAGTGCCCCCCCCGCAAAATGGCTGCAATCTCACCTCATTTATGTTTGTCTTTCTTCTTTTGTTGTTGTGTAGTCTTCAGTACGTGAACCCAGGCTTGTTCCTCCTCTGTACAGCTTGATATATCAGTCTACAAATGCTCCAAGATCCTTCAAGGCAGAAAACATTATACAAATAACCTGTTAAGTGACTCGATGTTTATATGACTTTGTGCTTATTTTCTTCATTTCAAGATGTATTTATGCTCTCCTGTGCCTATTTTGTTCAAGGAAGTTTATGTGTTCAGCTGTTTGGTTCTATCCCTCTGTGCCTTTCTAAGTGTTACATAGCTCAGTTACTGCAGGAATTCAAGTGTGCTTTCTTTCCAACAAAAGAAGGTGGTGCAACATAAAAACACAAAATCCACACTTGTTACATGCTAAGCAACTTCCTTCTCGCACAGGATGATAATTATTGGTTCACAAATGTACATGATATGTCAGAGCTGTTGACTGATTTGAAAAACGGAGGTCCTTGTCACTTGCAGTCAATATTCTATGGTTTGGCAAATCCTGCATCCAACTTTACTCGGCAGGGGGAAAGAATTACTTCAGGTGATCAGCCAGCCAACAAATGTTATTCTAAACACTGGAAAGGGCACCCTTTCTCCTGTGCTCTACCCAACCTGCATTCAGCATCCCACACATATGACTCACTGCTAGGCCTTGGGCAAGTCACTTCATCTTTTTTTCTCCTGGGCTCCTCATCTTTAAAACAGGGTAATAATACTTTCAGCAGTGTTGGGAGCATTAATTAGCTAATGCCCACACAGGACTCCAGACAGATCAAGCATGCAAAATAGTAGTATCATCAGTTACTCTTAGTCAGAATTTGTATTGCCACTGCTGTATTTCAGTGGGGGAAATAGGAGCAGATTCAAAAGGTAAGAGTTATATTCAGGAAAAAAATTTTTTGAAAGATATCTGCATTCTTATAATGACTTGTTGCTGCATGCTGATTTCTAGTCTTATCAATACTTAAGCTGTCAGTGAGGTTTATAACAGTAGGACTTAGCTCTTTGCGGGATCCAAGGCTGTGCTAGCATTAGCCCAATCCTCATGATTCTTCTGCTCTGCAGATGGGGGAAGAACAAGGCAAAGGTGAATCGACTTTCCGAGAACATCATAGGGAATAGTGTCAGAAATGTGATTATGCTTGGGACTGCCTGACTCCCAACCCTGGGTTTATTACTCCAGATTACAATACCTTTTAGCTTTTCTTTGTTAAAGAATTCTTACAGAGACAGGTGGTGGAATGAAGAAAATGGTCTAAATTTGTGTGTCAGAGCGACAAGGTAATTTGCTCTAAACTTACACTGACAATCAATACTTCTGGGTTTTGCTGCGGGTGGGGGGAGGGGCATTTCATGTTAGACAGTTTGGCAATTCAGCCTCATGTAGCCAGGACCTACGAGCAGAATAACAGTCCATTGTGCAGATACGTTCTTAGAGTAAGCCCAGGCGCACATCTGTTGTTGAAAATCATGTAACCTTAAATAAGTTTTTTCTCTGTGATTTGTAGTGCTTTCTTTTATAAGTTGTAGGTTTGCTGGCCAAAGGGTGTGAGACGGGACATTTGGGGAGAGGTATTTTTTTTCTAAGTACTGCTATTCGTCTTACAAAAAGGTTTTCCTTCCTTTTATTCAGAAATTCTTCTTTGCTGATCTATTCAGGGCATCAGCAGAGACACTGATCCTACTACTTTTGCTCAAAAAAAGTTCTGTATTTTTTCACTCTCCATTGAACAGTGAGGAATCTGGGTGGACACTGTAACTATTTGGGGTTCTTAGCAAAATTATAAAGCTCAGCATTCTCCTTTTGTTATAACAGACAGGAAACATATCTTTTAAGCAATGGAATTGTTTCCTCCTCTATTCTCTAATAATTAAATTGTCTAGTCTTCTAATTTGCCCAGTTTTGTCAATCTATATGTTGTGGGGAATCCGAACACAAGCACAAAAAGAACCTGATATAGACCTGTCTCATACATTTACCTCCAAGTAACTGTGTCCGTTGCACTGCGCAGGTGTTGGAAAGTCCCTTGGTTTTGTGGTCCTGCTAACATAATCCAGAGAAGAGCTCACAAGTGCCGTGGAATAGGGATCAGGATTCAGAGTGCAGATGTGACTCAGTGTTTCCTCTGATTCATTACCTTGAACTGGGCTGGGCCTTCTGAGCTAGAGCACAGAGCTGGAGATGGAGGATTATTTGATTTTGAAAGCATTGTCTTGCCAGCGGGATAAGATGAATAGCTGAAGACAGCAGGCAGGGTTACGAAGATGCTGACCCATTGAACAAGACTATAAACTGATGGAGGGGAGTGACTTCTAGATAGGATGACAGTGGGTCTTACGGCACTATGCTTTCCTTTCTGCAGCCCTGCTGATTTCTAGTGGCTGATACAAAATGAGCTGTAGTCCCAGAAGTAGTGAGATAATGTGAGTGACATGTTAAGACTTGGAGCTGGCAATTATCTAATTCTCTGCCCTACTTACTGTGACATTTTGTCTTTTCACCTCCCTGTTAGAATATCCGCATACGTTCTGTGACAGGAGTTGGGTTCTACATGCCAGCGGGGAAGATCAAAGGCACACTGGCATCCCGATTCCTGATGGTGGATGGTGAAAAGGTGGCCACTGGATCATACAGGTGGGTTGCTTTTGCTTAAGGCAAAGCTACATTCTTTGTGTAAAGAATGGCTCGTGTCTTTGCTGGAGAGTATTCTTCCCATGTCGCTCCCTTTCTTATCCCAGCCTCTGTAGTCTGTGTGGCATCTGTAGAAACTGGAGTGGGATGACAGAGAAGATGGCGTAAAGCATAAGCTACTCCTGAGAGAACAGAACACGCCCATGCTAGTGGACCATTTCAGTGGGCTAGAGAGAGTTCCACACTGCATCAAGTGGTGGTCTGCAAGGACTCCCCACCAGCCACTGTGCTCAGTTCTCTTCAGTGTGATTGTCAGTCTGGAGACCCTCCTGTTGATGCACTGTTGCTTTTCTAAAAGGGTAAACTGACCTTCAGAGTTTTAGGGCCTTTTCTTCCAGATCTGGTCTGCGTGCCTGATGAACAACAGTAATAGCTAGCTTAATGTATCTGTCCTGACCCATCTTGGCAAGGACCTATGAGCAGATGTCACAGTGCTGCATATTCCCATATAGTGTCTTAGATATTGCTAGGTGGGCTGGATCAAGTATGCACCCCAAAATCTAATGTTGGTTCTGTTTCCTACTCTTAGCTTCACGTGGAGTTCATCCCACATTGACAGAAACATCCTGCTAGTCTTGACAGGACAGCACGTGGAGATGTTTGACATTGAGTTTCGTGAGCTCTATGCCATCTCAGAGGAAGTTAATTTATACAAGGAACTGGGTATTGCTAACCCATTCCTTCTCGGAATTGGGAAGCCAGGCCTTCATTCCTCCACCGTGGCTCGGAAGTTCATTAACCCCAAGTATGGTTTAGTGGCAGGGGCAGCCCGTGGTGATATGATGCTGTGGGCTTCACGGCACCGGCAGGATAATCAGGGGAACATGGAAAAGGAGGAAACAAATGAGTCAAAGAAGCGGTTAAATCAGTTTCTGAATGACTTAGTCACATTGGAGCAAGAGTTCCCAGAAATTGATCCACCACTAGAGAACTTGAACAAGCTGAATCGGAGCCCTCAGAAACTATTGTCCCGGCTCCACATGGACCTGAAAAGTAAGTCCAAATCCAGAGAGTCTATTCGTGATGTGAAGAAAGAAGATGCACAGGCCAATTCAAAGCAAGGAAAACGGTTTGCCAGCGGGCTTTTCGGTCGCAAGGCCAAACGGTCTCCAGGCTCAAGCATTGAGGCAAATTCTTTTGCCAGTGAAGGACACTCAGGAGAAGACCTTGGGAACATGAAACTGGAATATGAGCAGCTCAGCATTGGCCGTGCCAGTGTTCGGAGCACTGGAGGCATCTCAGGTAAAACCTCTTCTACCAGCATATTCTGCTTCTGTGTTCCTTGTTCTGAGTTTGGCTGATTGGTGCAAACGTATACAATATAGGCACCTGTGGGAAGATCCTGTTATTTTCTTTCTATTAAAATGAGTGGGATCAAAGGAGAGTAGAAGTTGTATCAAATGATGAAGGCAATTTAATGGCAGTCTTATTGTAAAGTTGGTACTTCTCAGGTACATTTTTTCTCATACTTCCAGCAAGCGGATGTGAGAATAAGGGAGAGAAAGGTAGATGTGTCCTTGTGTAAAACAGGTTCTGTGTACAGTTCACAACGCGCCCTGCCCTGATAAACAGCAGCAGTATGTTCACTATTGTAGTGGCTAGCAGGGTGCAGACAGATTTTCAGTGTAACCTCACCTTTCCCATTTGAGTTTAGTCAGATGTGTTTACTGTTACAAATTACTGGTAGAGAAGAGAGGAAAATGCATTTATGTTGAGGTGAGGGGGCAAGAAGAGGAGGACGGGGTGGAAGCCTTTTTTGTTTGCTCCTTTATCACTTTCTGAAACAGGGGAGAAGCTTACAAAAGCAGAAGCTATGGAGAAGTACTAGATCTCAACTTTTCTTCCTTTGTTAATGCACGGTTGATATTTTCACTAAGTCCTTCCAAGGCTTCATCCTGTTGAAAACACAAATTACACAGATTTCTCCCAATTTATGGGTTCATAGCTAACTTCCCGACATTTTAGATATTTTGTCAGACTGAAGTAAATCTATGGGCTATTCAGTCTGATTGTCTTCCTCTCTCAGTGAGCTGTGCTGGCTGTAAATACATCCTGCTCCACCAGGAAAATAAACTAGTTCCAGGGAGAAAATTTGTCCTCAGCTTGTCTGGCCAGAGACCATTCTGTGCTCTGACGAATGTGAAATGAAGGTGTAGAGAGACTGAATTCTCTTGAGACTGCCATGAAATGGGAAGACATTGTTCTGGGACCAAAAAGAAAAGCGTGGTATTGGGAAGGTCAACCACAGCGATTGATTAGGTTCTTAGAAATATTTCTAGCTGGATAAAGGACAGACTCAAAAATGCCAAATGAATACAAGAGAGATGAATCGTAAGAAGGTATGGATAGTTTATTTAGGACTGTATTAGACCTATTTTAGGATGTGCATTTGGGAAGGCAGAAGTAAACCGTGGTCTAAAGAGGTCCTTTCTCCAAATCACTTCATGTCTTCAGCACACACAGGGTGTGCTACCAGGCCCCATTCCTCAGAGCCTGGAAAAACAAAACCGGTGAAGACTATAGGGGGATGTACGGGCATTTCCCCTCGGAGGAATGGACCCGAGGGCTTGCACTACCCTCTAGTGACAGAAGTGGAGAATTGTGTAATCTCTGATTTGTCAGCACTTCACAATATCAGAGATTTACTGCATTTCTCACTGCCAGTTCTTTTAAAGCAGACAGCCCGCCATTCCCACAATGCCATGATGAAATTAGGCCCAGACTGAGACACGGAAGAGATGGATGTCTCTAACTGAACGGTGGGGTGCTGCAGCCTTCAGGGGCATTGCACAGTCAGGGCAGCAGGGATGTCCCTGTTCCTTTTAACACAGTGGATCTGTGCCAGACAGTCTGATGCTTGATCTGGACCATTTCCACAAAAACACTATCGTGGTATTATGTTCAGGTTTTATTCATGGCCTCTGCTACTTCCTGAGGGCTGCCATCTCTTTCAATAAAGGGGAAGGAAAATTGAGAACAGGTGCAGGGAAGGCACAGAGGTCCAGCACACCAGCCTTCCTGCTGTGCTCTTCCTGACCTGGTAAGTCTTTCTAAGGAGTCCATGCAAGTTTGGTTTTTTTTTTTTGTTTTATGCAAATTGAGAATGCCTGTTCACAGAGGCAACGGGAGACTCCACAGCTTTTTAAGTATGCTGTAAGTAGAGTTAGGTCATCTGGTGTTGTAAGAGGCTGGAGGAAGACCACTGCTTGTGTGTTGCTTTTGAATTGAATTCTCTAGTCTAATGGTCCCAAAGTGGCATGTGAACAGAGGTGGTAGAGGGCATATTAGGAAGGTGGAGACTTGTGAGAAAGAGGAAAAAAATTAGTTACCCAGAAGATCCTGCAGCTACTTAATCAGTAGCACATGCATCATTAGGATTTAATAAAAAATTCTTGAACATGGGCGTGGAATAGAGTTCCAACTTCAAGATAAAAATAGGAGGCACTTTGTTCTTGGGTAATCATAGGACTGACTTAGTTTTAGAAGTTTAAGTTGTCTTTGTGCAGGTTAGGATGCAATTATTCAGAACTTCACAGTTTGAAATAGCTGCCCTTACCTTTTGTAAAGATTAAACACCACACAAGCCCTGTAGGCCTGCCTGTGCACACATCCTCCAAAATCACTATTAATTCTGTAGTACCACAGATACACATCCCACCTTGCAAATGTGCAGAGACCAGATCCACATCCCAAGCAGCTTGCAAAGTAATCGAAGACATTATTCAAGCAGGCTAAAGGTCAGGTTCAGTCTTGTAAGAGCAAATGGTGATGAAAAGAATCTGAAGTGGGAAGGGAAGTGATGAAAGTGTGTTCTATGACGGAGTCTGAAAATCTGACTTGGTATTTACATGCTAGAAAAGGATACCTACAAGTCAGAATTGGGAGTCTGGAAAATACAAGGGCTACAGATGTCTCAAACTAAGTGTCCTAATTAACATCCTGAGGTGCTGTCCTAGCACACTGCCATGCAGACTGTGCTTTGTCTTACAAGGCTTTCTTAAACCACATCATCAAATTGACACAACTCTTAAATTTCACTGTTACCCTCTTAGGAACACAACAGCAGCAGCTCTGAACCTGACCAGAATCTTGTTAATTTTAAGCTGCTGCTTGGCAGACTGTGATCAGCAAAGACACTGACATCTGTGTGCAGTTTCTGGGAGCTACTGCAAGGGTTTGAAAGCTGTGTGCCTTTGGAAGGCACTGGCACTTTTTTTTGTTTATTCTCCCCTGCAAGAAGCAAAGTGGGCTCGTTCAGAAGAGTCTGCCATCCTGAGTTGCTCCATACATTGGCCTTCACTTCTCATGAATGTTGGTTGCAGAACACATAATAGCAGGATTTTGTGTTTCACTTTTGGATGGTTCTTGCAACAAGACACAGGTTTTACACTGGGCATTGCAATACCACAGAAGTAGTGCTTCATTATCACCGGTGTTTTTCAGCCAAAGTGGGATCATGGATGGGCAGTAACTGGAATTTTCAGCCTCCTTTCGAAAGAGAAAGAGGGGAACCTTGTTGGGTACATACAAGGAGGGTGTTTGCTCTAACTGTAGCAAGATCTGTAGGAAAAGGTCAGAAGACAAGAGTAGAAAGTGAGAAGAATGAAGTTGGGAGTTGAGATTAAGCAGAGCACAGACACTTTTGAAAGTAAATATGAGGCTCTTGAATGTGAAACAGACAGGGAGGGGAACGAGGGTAGTGAGGAGATAGCAGTAATGATGAACTCAGTAGTAAGTAACATAGCGAATGGGTCAAAGCTGGGACAGGAGGTAGAATTCAATGCAGTAGAGGAGGCAGTAGCATACAGAGCAGCCACAAAAGTGAGGGCAGGTTGCAGTGCAGCCTCCCACGTGAATGTCAAGAAGTTGCAGTGTGGAAGAAGGTGGAGACAAGGAGAGGGAGAGGAGAAAGCTCTTCTCTTCCCCGTTAGCTAGAGGTGAGGAAAACATTGATCAAATACCCACAAGCAAGAGAATGACATGAAAAATGATTCACTGGAAGCCCAGTTCAGGGGCAGGGCTTGGGTTGAAAGCTCCCTCATCTTAGCAAGGTTGAGACTTCTCAGTACCATGTCACCATGACCTGTGGCAGTTTTCCTTCCCTGTTCTCACTCTGTATTGGGCACTGGCTCCAACCGCTTGGGAAATGCACATTTACCTTTGGTCTATACATCTATACGATACATGAATGGGGTCTGTCCTGTTCAGAGTGACTGCAAACTGCATGGCAGCCCCTCTCAGTACGTACTGCTCTGGGCTGTAGGTCATGTAAGCCTTGCTGAGCTGACAGCACAGACAGGCTCCCTTATTTGTAAAAGCCTCTGCAAATACACTTTAGTACAGTGTTGAAAATAATATTTTGGGGCATCCAGACCGACAACAGGCTGTAAAGGAGGAGATCAGACAGCAGTGCAAGCACTGAAAAGTACAGATACTGGGAGCAGAAGGAATCCACAGAGTGAGCAATGAGAAGAACAAAGATGATAAAAAATTGTGGCAGCATACTGTACTACTGAAGTGAGAGACCCTGAGGCCTCAGGATTTGTCTTGGAAGGAAATGGTGGAAATACAGGTGCTTGAGATGTTTAAAATGGGACATGAACAAACCTCTACTGAGAATGTGTGTGTGGATCAAATGGTTGAGATGACTTTTTTTTTTTTTTTTTTCATACCTCACTCTTTGGAAAACCTCCCACCCATGTCATGGCCAGGCTGTTTTTCAATGCCAGCTGGGACCCGAGAATGCCACTGAAGCTGGCCTAGGTACAGGCCAAAGCCTGGAAATACTGCTCCAGTAGTTTTCTCCACAGTATACGCTGGATTTGCTCTTATTTTAATGTATTTTCATTTCACAGTAGTAGGAAATAAAACCACATGACAGTGAAGAGTAATGTAGGTCTAATACAAGGTGTATAGTAAAATGAGAGAGGATTGATGTGTGAGTCCAAACTTTATCCATGTCTTATTTATTTAACATTAACTTCTTTTCACTCCAGGTAACCTGGGTCCAAACTCCACTACAAGCGATAAAAACAAACAGTCTACCTGTGTGTTATCTTGATTGGGAAGGATTGTCTGGAGAACTGAAGACTGAACAAGCTGGAACAGTAAACTCTTGATTGATTTTGAACCTACAGCCATATCCTCACACAGTGGTCTGTAAAGCCACTGAGCAGTCCTGGACGCACCTGGCATCCCCAGTTAAAGCACGTTTACTGGGTGAAGTATAGACTTTGGATGGTCGGTCCCTTAAATGAGGGTTAATGATGAATGTATTAGTCCATATGTCTGTGTGCACACGTATTTTAACCACTGTGATGACTGGTCTCAGAGCTCACTCTGTGTCCAGATAAATGTAAGAGATTTTCTGACTTACTTGTGCTGCTACTTCAGTCTGTCTAGCTACAGACTCAGAATTACTGTGTTGCTTTGTTTACTGCACTGCAGAAATGTATTGGTCTGACTGGCTGGAAGGCTAAATCCAATCAAGTGGCAAATTCTGGGTGAAATAAGGATGTTTACAGACAGTATAGCAATCCTTTGTCCACAGGGAGCCTTTCTGTAGATTCCCGTTGTCGCTTATCGACACAGTGGTCTGGGAGAAGGGTTTAGCTAGCAGAGGCCAACAGATTAGTATCTTAACTGTTTCACATCATAAATATAGCAGTTGAACAAAGTGATTTAGCAAGAATGCAGTAAAGGGAAAAATGGAATATAGGAGGATGTTTAACCTAGAGACCGGGTCAGGAGAAATGCCTTCTAAGAGGGACTGAGCAGGATCTGGGAGCAATAATGCAGCCTTCAGTGGCTGCTACAAAATCCTGTTTGTTGCCAACTCAGCAGTACTTTACCGTTCATGGAAAATGAATGATTAAGGAGCACATATTTGAGGGTTGAAAGAGGAAGCAGAGGAGGCATACAAGCTTTTCAAATGTTCCTTTTTTTTAAAAAAAAAAAAAGAAAGAAAAAGAAGTTAACCTTTCCAAACTCTAAATCATGCCAAAATTGAGAGCTTTGATCCATAAGAAGCACTGCATGCAATCAGACCAAAGGCTATCTAATCTGCTGTCCTGTTTCTGAGGACAGCCAGTAACAGGTGATCACATAAGTATAAAATATAAAGCTTGTATACAGAGGTTTTTCTCTGCACCATTCCAGCAGTCTATGGACTTCCTGAACTGGCAGTTCCTTCTGGACCTGGCCTTAATGAATGCACTTAGTCCCTTTTTAAAAAAAACTTTTCTACTTTTGGCTGCCAGAGTGTTCTGTAGCAGTGAATGCTGAGTTCATTGTGTGGTATGAAAAAGAACTTTTTGTTGTCAGGCTGTAATGGTTTTCTTGATGATTTCTTCAAGTGACCCTAATTCTTCCACCAGTGATGACCACCTATTGGTGGTCATATGACCCTATTCCTTGTCTCCTTGCCACTTGTGATTTCACAGACCTGTATATGTCCTCGGTCATCACTTTTTCAAGTTGCAGTTTCATCGTATACATAGCTGCTTATTATATGGGAACTGATTGACACCTCTGTCCTCTTGTTCACTGGCCCTTTTCCAGTTCTGCTCACTAAGACAGTGGAGAAGCGGGTTGTTTTTGTTTCTTCAGTGTGTGGATTGATGTTTTGCTCTGCTTTCTTGCCATCTAAATTACATACTCTGTTGTCGTAAATAAGCCCTCTCGTGATACCTAAGAAAAGTAAATCCTAATTGTAAGTAGACACCTGAAGACTAACATACCTACTTTCCAAAAAACTATTCAGACATCAGAAAAACACAGGTTTAGTTTTCTTTTGTTTTATTTAGAGAAACCATCTGGGTTTTTCACTGCACAAGGAATTCACAGCAAAGGCAACTGCTGCACTCCCAACACAGAACAAGCTGTTCCAAAGACTCTTCCAGGTGCTGGGTTGCAGCAGTGGTTGTTACACTGAAACAGCTGTCTGTAGTCAATGATAACATGCAACTGATTGATGAATTGATTAACTGCCCTTCCTGGAACTGTATTTAACTTGAATGGCAAGCACGTCTTGTTTACTCTTGAGTTTACTGTGTAGAATATCTTAAAACCATAAAATACCAAAGGTACGGTGCCCTCTGTTAAATGTATTCATCCTCACTCGGTGCTTTAAATGCTTGCTACCCTATACAGTCATTCTGTATCCTTCTGGGAACAAGCTGTAGTTTTACAGCTGGGTCTGTCAGCTCCTATTATCAGCAGTGTTTTGTAAAATTGTTCTTGGTGATGGGAGAAAAGAGGTGTTGGAAATTACACCATCACTTGGACATAGACGTAACTTAATACATGAGTTACCCTGTTGATTTCAGGTGTATGGCTTGTGTCCAAAGCTACTCTACTCACTGTATGTTTTGTGGGACTGTCTAAAATGGCTTGATTTTGCCATGCTTCCGTTATTCTCCAGATGTTTAGGAGATTTTTCTTTCTCTCCTTATATTTATTTCACTTTGTTAGCAGAGATCAGAGATAGATTTATCAGGCCAACATTGTTCCACTTTTTGTTCTGATAAGAACGTTGTCATCTAGTGCTTTCTTGTTCTCCCAGACTTTTAAAATATTTATTTATTTTTTAATTGTGCAATAGGTTAATTAACTAATTAGTACCATGTTGATATATGTGGTCAGGTTTTCTTTTCCAGGAAGTCCTCTATCTCTTTGGTTTTATGTCTGTTGCTTCATCTTGGGTGGAGTGACTTTACAAATAGTCTGAGAGGCTGATTTCACTTGCCCTTCCTTTCCTTCTGTGCTTGCTTATTAACATGCTTTACTTTCTCTTTCCTATGACTGACATGAGAGCACTTTTCTTTAACCTTGTCAACTAACAGGATCTCCTCTCCAGAGAGAGCCTCTCATCTATTTGTCTTCTGCTTTGTTGCCGCACCAGTTCCTGAAAGGTAGCATTCACTTGTTTTTAAATTGCTTCCCTTATCACAGAAGTCAGTCTCATGCCTTGACTCCAGGGGCTAGTAGAATTCCTTAGGCTTATCACGCACTGTTTAATTACTTCATTTGAGACGGGAAACTTGCTTTCTTGCATGATATGAATCTGCTCCTTAAACTCAGTGTGACTCTTTAGGGATGAATGCAGCCTTGCTGATCCAGAGTGGATGTTTCAAACTCTGGTGGAACTTGTTCTTCTCTGAAGATAAGATCAGCTGAACTTGGACTAGTTTGGCTGCTCCTATGGGAACAGATCTGAGTTGGGTGAGGTGACCGCATTTATTTTGACTAGTTTTCCTAATTGTGGTTCTTGATGAGTGCTAGAAACCTGAGGCTGTGACCTGTAAAATGAAACTCTCTTGCTCTCCAGATAAAATGTGGTTGATGGTGCTGGAGGGCAGAAGGACAAGGAACAGTGGTTATGAATTCTGTTGGAAGTCTGCTAGCAGAGGCTCAGTCCTCAAGCTATCATTTGGTCCTTGCAAGATGCCACCTCTTGCAACCAAGTCACTAACCTCCCAATGAGGTGGGAAAGATGGGAGACATTTTTTGTTCTGTTGCTATTTTAAAGAACAAGATTAGCTGTCTTTTCCATCTGTGTCCTGACCCTAGACAATGCCAAGAGGACACTTGTTCTCCAGCTCCTGTTTATTCTTTGGCTTGTCAGCCCAGGTTTGCTGATCTGTGTGGTGTGCCATGGGGCCTACACTCGTGGTCCTGGGTTTGGACAGAGAGTAATGAAGCTGGGGCTCACGGCCTGCTCCTTCTGGTGTGAAATGGCGAGTGGTTCTGAATAAGCCTCTTGCCTCAATGTGTGCCTTCTGGGTTTCTTTTGGTATGCATTTGTGTATTTAATGTATATAAGTCCAGTGAAATATGTCGGAGACCTTTTCTAAGTCAAATAAATAAACTCTTTACTATGTTGCATTCAGATAGTTTGTTCGTTGGTGTCACTTTTAATTTCTCAGCTACAGTTCCTGGGTTTGGAGGATTTATCTTGTTTATTTATCAAGAACCTGTACTGCCTGGATTAGAGCAGGTTTCTGTGTAACACATGAACATTTTTGGCCAATGTTTGGTGGTGTTTGTTACAACATGTGTGGGCAGCTAAATTCCCCACAAGTACAGTGTCCAGTGGCTTTGAGTACCTTGAGAGAGACCAATTCATTTCTGCTTTCTGGTTGCTGGAGTAGGCTGTAGCAGATGTCCACTTCAGTTTTTCTTTATTTTTGTTATTTTTTACTACCACTGTCTCTGCAGCTGAACTGTGTCTTGCTGCAGCTATAAATGCATCTGACAAAGTACCACCTCTGTTTCCTTTTCCATCTTTCTTATATAATTTGTACCCATCAGCAATGACATTTCATTTATGAAACTGAGTCCCTCTGCTACATTTCGGTTTTACCTGGTACAATGTAATCCTTGACATTTAAGTAACTCCCAAGCTCTTATTACCCATGCTTCCTTTGTGTATACAAAAGCCTATTTTAAAATTCCTGACCATGGTGCAGAATAAATCCAGCCTCTATTTTACTTTTGGGCATTAAGGTACATGGAAAAGTATTTGCAGTAAACAAAATCTTTGTCTTTCTTTCAGTGTTTTAAGTCCATATAGCAATTGCATTTGTACTGTTTAAGAGGAGTCTGTCTAATCTAAGCTCATTTCCCAGGGTATGTCAGGGCTCCATAGATCCTGAGCGTCTTCCTTTATAACGTTAGCACCACTGTCATTTTGTGCCTTTCTGTTTCTGCACTTGTTTTAGGGAGATTCTCCAAAAAAGTAAGATAAAGTAGCAGTGAAGCGAGGGGAAGGACAAGTTTAATATTACACTTTTCTCTTGTTTCTTGATACTTTTGTCTGCTCTTTCAAAATCAGGGAGCAGTCCAGGAATGAATGACCTCTTTGTGTCCTAGACCTTATGTCCCCTGTCCTTACCCTGCTGAAGAAATGCAGATTTGGGAATCCTCATTAATAAGCAAGGTTTAGGGAAAGCACAGTCCAGTGACTGTAGGAACCATCTTGGAAGAGAAACCTGTGGATGTAGATGAAACGGTAAGGCCTTTATGCATGTAGCAAGGCTGGTGGATGTTTACCTAACTCTTTGCACAACGCCTATTTCTGATCTTTCTTGCAAGTCTGGGCATGTGCACTTGGGGAATTAGGGTACAGAAAACCACAGCATAACCTACAGAATCCCAGCATCCCAGTATGGGCAAATTAGCGGTGCTTTTCAGTAAGGTAAGGAAGGCAAGGGACAGTAGCTGAGAAGTGTCTGCCTAAGAACTTAGAGGTAGAGTAGCTGGTGTACCCTAAATTCATAACATAATGTGTTGCTGTATCAAGTTTTGGAGGTGTTTCTAATCCTGTTTCTGTCCCTTTCCAGCCTGTCTGTCTGCAGTATCAGCTTCTGCTTTTCATCTGACTTGCTAGGCTTTTTCTTTTTCTAAAACATCAGATATGTCACTTGTAGGAGAACTGTAGGCATAAAACAGCCCTTCCCCCTGTCTCAGGTAGAAAGCAGCAACTTCTAGCTGATGAGGAGTGCTGAAAGCCATGATTTTATAGACACTGGATGTGTGAAGTTGCACATAACCAGGAAAACACAGCCAAAAGAATTTGTGCAGAAAGGATAAAGGTAAACTATGGCATTTGAATAATTATGTTTGTAGCTGTTATAGAGGGCCTGAAACCTAGAACATTAAAAAATGAGAGCTGATTTTAATGTGTATACATGCAGTAGCATAGGGAAGGATCAGGGAAGTCAGGTTAAAGACATTTTCCATTTGTAAGTATTGACTGTATTGAGGGGGTCCTTTGAGGTTTTAATGTATTTAAAGCAAAAAAGCTTCTGAGTAGTGAATTTCTAATGTGCAAGAAAGAGAAGTATGTTGCACCAGTGGACTGTGGACTAATCAGCATTTTGCATGGGCTGGGAGGTGGATTTGGCCTGTGCCTACTGTGGGTTGAATGAACACTTGTGTTTCCTCAGCTATTTGATCTACCAAACTGGAGTGGCTGTTAGAGGAAGGGCAGTGCTTTCTGCAGGTGGACCAATAGCCCATTGATTGCAGGAAGGAGCATTAATATCAAGACTCTCCAGCCTTTGTACTGTGGCAGGTGTTGTGCCCTTGTAGAAGTGCCCCAAGGCAGTACTCCCAAGACAAGGGCTAAGACATACAAGGTAAAGGAACATGAGAACATGGGGTGACAAAGGAGTATGAACAGTTCAGCAAGATCCGCATCCTTGTGATACAGCTGGTAGAGCACATTGGTCTGTGCTTCCCCTGAACTGGCTACAGACTAATGGTAGGATGGAGAAAGGGGGGGAAAAATTGAGCACACAAGAGAGCAGGCTGCTTACTCCAGAGCTGGGTCCTACACCAAGAGTTAAAAACAAAAGTCACATCTTGCAGGGCAACAGGGTGTGTGGGATAGGAATGTCAGTTGTCTGTGTCTGCAGAAGCTGCAGCAGCCCAGGTCTGGAGTTTTGCATGCTTGGGACTCTGAAGAATATAAATGTTCTACCTGAGTGTTTATGCAGGCAGGCCTTTGTAGCTGAGGTTCTCCCTAGGACACAAGAAAAGGTGTAAGTGCTGCTGCTTGGTTATAAAGGGCAGAACCATACTTGCCCCTTCTTATGTTGTTTGGTGTGCTTAAGAAATACAGGGGCTATTTTATTATTATTATGCTCTGGCTTTTCTGAAACTTCAGTACTAGAGGAAACAATAAGAAACCTTCAGGTGGCTGGACCCAACTTCTTGGCAGGGGGACACTTCCACAACGAAAGATAAGTAAAAGAAAAAGCTAGCTCCCTGTGAAATTACAGTATATTTGGTGAAACACTGCGAAATCTCAAGGTGTAGATGCTAGACAACCTTGGGAAAAGGGCATTTACCTCAGGTGTTTGAAAAGAAAAGCTATTTAAACTTTGAAAGAGTATTGGTTTTACTGTTGCAATATTTATGATCCTCTCTTTATAGGTCATGCAACCATTTCCTTAGTTATCCTTAATCTCCTACCAGAAATTCTTTCCCTTGGCTGGCAAGTCCCCTTGTGCTGAGCACTTGCAAGACAGAAACAGAAAATAGCAAATCTAAAGAAAGTGGGATCATTTATAGCCATCTTGCTAAGTGCACAACACATCTGCAAAAGGATCAATTGCTCTGATTTAGCGTGGCCATTACTGACATTTTGCTGCTACTGAAAGGAAGAAAATGGCTCTGTTTAGTGTCCTGAAGTGTAACTGTGATAATCATAGACATTAGAAATGGAAAAGGCCACTAGGTTGTCTGGTCCATTGCCCCAGTACAATGCAGGTCAATTCACCAATGTACCTTTTCTTTAGGTAAATTATTCTACCAGTTGTTTGAGATTCTTCTTCACAGTCTAATAAATCTCATAGGAAGGAAGTTAAAAAAATAACTTTTTGGAGAGGTACAGTAGGTAGATGTTTTGACAGCCATTGCACTGAAATAATGACCTGTCTCCTGGTTTATCAAAGCACCTGCCATTGCCCTTTTGCAGTGAGGACGCTGTAATATATTCGCCTCCTTTGTTCTTTATTTATAACTGCAGCATTTCAATAAATCAAAAGTTTTCTGGAAGTTGGAGCAGTCTCTACTGGTTTCTCACCAATTACCAAACCACCTTTAAAGCTGTTAATTCAGCTACAGAGTTAAAATTATGCTTCTGCAAATCCAGATTAATTTCCCTGCACCCAATGGGGTTACACTGGATTTACACAGAAGTTACCGACAGCACGGTATGACCAACAGCTTCCTCTTTACACCTATGGAGACAGACTCACAAGAACAAAGAGACAGACAAGCACAGGCGCCAGCTCCGGATGCTGTACCCTGCAGCCAAAAGGAGGGTGTTGTTGCAGGCAGGCTCCACCTTGTTTCAAAATCTTCCACCTATGTAGTGTTTGGTATAAGTAATTGGGAATTCACCCATGCACAGCAGCGTTGTTACTGTGAGGGCACCTCTGGAAATGCTGTAGGGTCTTTGCATTGGATATTGCTACAAAAGCAATTGCTGCAACAGAAGGTATTCTGGAGGAGTTGGGCTCCCTTGGTGAACGTGGGCTCCCTTGATAAACACAGCCTCCCTGTCTTCTTGAACACAGCCCTGGTCTGGAATGTCTTGGGAGAGTAGCTTAGATGTGTGTTTGCCTTGCTCTTTGTGCGCTAGCACTGCCCTGCGGAAGCAGGACGACAGCTTACCTTGGATGAGGTACCGTAGATACCTGGGCTGGTTTAAGCTCTGTAAGATCCTAAATGACAGCAAACAATCCAGCAGCAGAAATGGAGTGTGGTCCAACCAATGGAAGCAAACAGACTAGAACTGAGTTGCTGAGGGCTCTTGAGAGGTAACACGCTTTCTTTTTAAGGAAGTCCTTGAAGCTAGAACTGCAGCCATAAAAGAAAGAACATTTTGCTCTCTTTCAGAAAAAAAGCAAGCGAACCCCAGCACAGTCTTGACTTTCTTCTAGCAATCCAGGAGTTGCTTTAGGGCAGGATTAGAAGGAAAGCCCTGGGGTTTTTGCTTGCTTTTTCCCAGGTGAGGGAGAGAGAAGGGCTGTTTGCACATGATGAAATCCCACTGGAATCTCAATTACTTTTCCTTTCTTACGCAAAAAGAAAATGGCACAGTGGACCAAATACTGCTGTAGCCCCTGAGCAAATGAGTCTTCCTCCATTGGTGCCTTCATGCAGGTTATCAGTGTCTCCTAAGAGATCACCTCCCAGTACTAAGATGTCTTGTAATTGCTCCTAAGAGTCGGCCTGCGGGCTTTGCCCCCACAGCCCCACCTTGAGCTCCCAGCAGCCGATCCCATGGCAGCCACAGGGAAGCCACTGGCAGATTTCCATCGAGGAGGTGACACAGAAAGCTATACTCCCAAACCTGCATTGGCTTTGCTGCCAGCCATTGCAGAAGCAGTGCTGGGGCAGCAAGTGAGTCACGGGGTTTGCAAGTAGGCAGGTCTGAGTAGTAATGAAAAAAGAGCTTGGCCCACCCAGCTTTGCTGGGTTTTGCTCCTGCAGCTGCCGGAGGCAAAGTTACAGGAAGGGCTGCTGCTGCCTTCCTCACGGGGTTTGCCCCACCTCACGTGGGGTGACCATGGGCCGTTTTCCTTCATAGCTCTTCTCCTTGTCCTGGTAGCCCACTGTCTGCATCCACACACAGCTATCTCTGCCGGGTCTTGGCCAGGGACTCCCTGCAGCTGATCAGGGATGACGCAAAGGCAAGGAGAAGGTGGCAGCTGATGAGAGCTCTGTGTGAGGGACAAAATACCAAAATACACCCTCCATGTGCAACGCTGGCCTTAGATCCAAGAAACTTCCCATATAGCTTCCCACTCCCAGGCACACAACATCTTCCCCATGTTTTTCACATCACCACCCTCATTCTGCCTTGCACTGAGGTTTTCATTAACTACATTTTTTTAACCAATCCCAGTTTTACGCTGCCTTTCAGCTGGTTTTCTCCTCCATCTTTCTTTCTTATGATGCTCCCTTCCTGAATTATTCTCACTTTCTGTCTTCCTGCCAGGAAGTCCTGCCAGGACTGACTCTGGCCCCTTTGCAAGTGTCAGTTAGCAGTCCAGTTAAACACTCAGGACTGGAGTTCTTTGGTGTTGGGTTTTTCTTAAGACACATGTAACTGTTACGTTTCCTCATCAAACACCAGTTGAGAAATTTTGGGAAGAAAAGGAGGCCTGTGAAGGGAGAATAATATAGCCACTGTCCAAAAGGTGGGAGAGTTTAAACAGTCACATTGTAGCTTCAAATTCCTAATCAAAACTGACAGCAACTTTTACGTTTTTAATTTCATCTGGGCTGCCTGAAGGAGGCATGATTTTCCACACTAGAAAAGGAAACTGATTTTTGCCCCCAAGATTTTCTGCTGTACATTTTGCACACTCCACTGCCCCAACCTCCAGTAACTCTTCAGTCTATCCCATTCTCCAGGCCCCACTCCTCGTTTTCTTCTACAGTTGTTTTTTTTTTTTTTTTGCAGACCATTATTCCTGCTTGCTGTCTGCGTCCAGCTCACTAAATCAAAGAAGGGCAGCAGCTCTGCTGATGGTATTGCTTTCAGTCCTGCTGACAAGTGCGGACAGCGCTGTACTTTTTACTATGGACAGTCTCACTTCCACAGACTAAGGACAAATGGCAGCTGTTCTGCTTGCTTTGATCTCATTAATAATAAAGGACAATGGGAGCTCTTTTGAATATGAGGAAAAAGCTTGAGTTAAAAAATTAAACAGCATACCCAATTAATTAGAACCACAGCAAAGCCTTGGAAAGCTGCCATCTTAAATTACTATACAGCTACAACTCCCAGTAAATAGTAGTAATAATAATGATAATAAAACCAAAAAAAACCACCCAAGAATCATATGTTCTTCCTGTCCTAATAAGAATTTGAAATAGAAGGACAGATAGGAGCTTTCCCCAGCATCAATACTGATCATACATGTGTCATATTATCAGATGTAGGTTCCTTATTCCCCTCTTGCAAGTGCAGAGGCATATCCATATCCATAGCTTCTATGGCATAGGGAAGGAACTGGCAGGCATGTGCCCAGCCCTCTTCTTTCTTCCAAACCTGCTTCTGCTGTTGTGATGGGGCCCGGTGACATACACTGGTTGCATAAATTAGTACTACATGTGAAACTAGCGAACTTGGGAGAAATAAAAACTCCAGTGTAGATCTGAACATTGGAAAATGGAGGGAGAAAGCGCCTGTAGCAGTTACTCTATGTCTAGCTGTAAAATTCTAATGCTGTCCTGATGATGAAGATGGACCTCTTATAATAAAATACTGTAAATGCTTTCACATACCTATACTTCAGTTTTCATTTGGATTCAGCTACAGATGACTCAAAGTAGTTTTGCACAGGCTGCTACTGGTGTTGGGTATCATAGCTCTAACCAAGCTGGTGGAACGGGGAGGTTAAAAGGTAAATAAAATCTTGCCTCAAGAGTCGCATGACCTCTTGCCTCAGCATAACTGCTCCAGTCTTAGCCAGTAATTCTTACATGCATGCTGGTTCACTTTCAGAACAGAAAGCACAAAGCAAGCATCTTCCTCTGCCAACATAGTGAAAAAAATGGGCAAAAAAAGACTGTTTGTATAAAAGAATATAGTATTATTCAAAACATTCCTAATTGCCTTTTTTCTGTTAAAAAACCCCCATGTTAACATTGTTTTGCTGAAAATGGCAGTATTTAAAATAGCTTCAAATAATGTTAATGAAGCATTGTTTTAATTTTGCCTGAAGGAAAACAAAACAAAACAAAACACTATTATAAATTGTTCTCAATTTAAAAACACTGCCATTATATTAGTAATTTTTTCCCTTTAGCTGTGGGCTGACAACCTTCTCTTTTCCCTTTCCTTCCAACAATATCATGTGAGTGCAACAGCACAATGAACTGAAACTTCTGCTAAGCTTTTTGCCTAAGACATGCACAAACTGCTCTTGTTTCTATTGCAACTGCATGTCTTTCCTGGATATGATGCATAAAAATAGGTAATGTCAAAATAAGCCTATTATATTGAGAACAGTTAAGGATGTGGAGATGTCTGACTGGGACTTAAAGCTCAGATTCTGAACACTTAAAAGTCATTAAAGATTTTTTTTTACATTTTTTGTGAAGCAGGAATGTTAGAACTAATCACCTGACCAACGTAAAAATTTGAAAATTACATTTTACATTATCTCCCTAATTTCCTTCCGCTATTTCATTTAATTCTAGGATTCATTACTTCATTTTTTTTTGCTTTGGTTGCTCTTATGTGTTTGTTCTCTGCTGTTATAGGTGACCTAGAAAGGAAAAAAAATAATTGGGTTGAAATCTGCTCTTCCTTATTTTAAATACAAATTCCTTTTCCCTATCCCTCACTCTATTGCTTGTTCCCTGAAAAGCAGGAAAATGGTTGAGAAATCTTACCACTCAATTGAAGGAACAGGAAATGCTGAATCCTTAGCAGACACCTTTTCTGAAAGTAATTATCAGGATAAACACTTTTAAATAAGGATAATAGGTATTTTAAACAGTATCAAAATGTTTCCAAATATTCATGGTTTATTCTGTTGGTGCTTTGATGTCATATGCCTGCTGAAGCTTCACTGAAGTCTTCTAGGAAAAGAACAGATTAAAAAAGCAGCTTCCAGGGGAAAGAAGTAAGCAAGAGAATAAATAACCTCCTCAGCCTGTCTTAATATAAAACAACAGAATATCAATTCTTTTATTATTTTTTTACAAATCATCTTTTTAACAACAGCTATCTTTCCCAGTGCTGCTTGCATCTCAGTCATAGATAATGTTCAGCACTGCATCATGTTAAATGCCACATTCTATATCAAAACACTTGAATATAATGCACCATAAAGAGCATCAGCATGCACTTTACTGTGGCTTTCCAAAAAGTAACCTATCGCAATACAGGTAACTAACCAGTTACTTTCTGTGCCCACTAGATAGGTAGCTGCTGCTTAAAGCATCTGAAGCAGAAAAAAGACAGGAATAACAAAAACTGGTTTTCAGTATCAGTAGCTTTTAGTGATGACTATCCAGAGTTCATTCAGGTACATTAATTAAAAAAACTTAGCAAGCCTATAAAAAAGATTTTGTGGCACTGCTGGAAATAATAAACCAGTGTCAGACCTAAAAAACCCTGACTTTCAACTCCAAATACCACAGCTGCTTCTAGTCTTTTGTCCCCTCTCATTCCTGCATTCGGAAATGTCCCAGCCTGGCAGCACTCCTTGTTTGTTTAGAGAAGTCCCTTCACACAGCCTCTACCTGTACTACATCCTTGTCAGGTGTAGTATTATTTGTCTCTCTGATATCTCAAGTAATTTTTTATTTTTTTTTTAAAGAGGCCATGTATTTTCATGGCATAATGAGATGAGGTTGGAGTAGTCAAAAGGTTGTGGAATTGACCCCAACACTGAAGTGTGCCTGTCCCTGTGAGGCTGGAGACTTTAAGACGTTTGCAGGCAGGGTCCCAGCTTGCTTCTGCAGAAACCAAAGGGAGCACGTTCATGCCACAGCAAGCCCATTCCTCTGAGATTCAATGGTTTTTCACATCACTTGTCCACCACAAAGATCTTCCAAAAGTCCTCACCTCAATGAAGCCCAATCTTTCCCAGCACCTGGGAATGCACCGCAGCAATGGTGTAACACTGACATCCAGTGGATGAAAAAATGCAATTTCACCAGCCAACTTGGTCCCATTTTTCGGACAGAAGTGGCAATGGGGGAGGTATGAAAAAGTAGGAAGAACGATTTTGCGCGTGTTTGGACTTTATGAGAGCCAGAAACTATCGTGGGAGCTGCAATCCCCCCAAAACCACAGATGAACCCGGGTGGGAATTTTTGAGTCATCTGTTATCATTTCAAACCAACAAAATCTGCTTGCTTTCTACAGTTCAAATTTGTTTTGTAGCGTGAAACTACAGGGACAATGGAGTGTGGTATCTTTGGCTCCTCTGAAATGAAAATTTCTGGTTTTCTAGGCTTATGCAAAATAAATCATATTGCTTCACCTTGCTTTCCATGTCCCGCTACAAGTGTGCCAAAACCCTGAGCAAAACATACCAAGGAAAACCTGCAAAACAACACCAGTAAGGGGAAAGGAAATGTGAACAGGGAATTACTTTTTTTTTTTTTTTTTTTCCCACTTATGGCAAAAACAACCAGCATCTTGGACATACCCTTCTCTCCCAGTGCGTGCAACCTGTACTCTTATTATACAAGTGATTTCTGCTTACACCAAGAAAAATACATGTGGCCATAGAGAGCTCCTACCCAGTGAATAAACCATGAAGAACAGAGGTGAGATGCATCTCCAATTTGTACTACTGTTTAGTATTGATTTATACAGTGCCTTTTGCATTCCTTAAAGCACTACAGTTACAAGTCTGTATATACCCAGTATAAAGTCTTATTTGTATTATGGGGCTCTTTCCTCCACCAATCAATGTAAAAATCAATTACCATTACTGAATGGGGAAGCCATCAAAAGATTCACCGCTGTTTACTGACTTGTGCAGCCCGAGTTTGCATGGATCTTGTCTGCTGTCATTGCCAGCAGCACATTTTTTGCTGTGCTGGCAGCTGTCCCTCCTGGTGATGACTAACCTATGAAGGGCTCTATGGCTCTTCCAAGACAGACTGTGTTTTCACTGAACACCCATAGACCTGTTCACTAATGAGCCAGGCACATCACATCTCTATAGTTCTCTCTTCACCAAAACAGTATTTTCAATGGCCCAACATTTTGTTGATCAGGCTGTAATAGGATTCTCTGGAGAAGATCAAATTAAAACATTGTACACTGGCATGCAACCCTGGGTGAGATCAGGAAGTGACGGCCATTAAGGTAACAGCAGCCTTCAAAAATACTGGAGAATAAGGAAGAGAATGAGCATAGAAATTTGATAAAAGCAAGGATACCCTCTCACTCCTCCTAGTTTATCCTCCACATGCTTCTTGTTATTCCTTGTATACCCCTCAGTGTTTTCTCTCCCCGTCAGTTTCAGTGACTTCCATGCTCCTCTGGCCATGCTCTTCTGCTCTGCTAATGCTAAACCCACCTTTGTCCCACGTGGGTCCTGCTTATTCATCTCACATTTTCTTCCTTCCCTGCCTGAAATCGAGCAGCACTGCCCCGTGCCTGCTCTCCAGACCCTTCCAGCCCCAGGGCCAGCAGTGCCTCCCCTCACCCCCGGCTCACTGTTGCCACCCAGGAAAGTGTCCCCAGGCCAGCTCCTGCCTCAGTCTCCACCTGCCCAGCCCCACAGCCCTGCTTCTGGATCAGCCCACTCCATAAATACGGAAGATCAGTGTTTATTTTTAACAATTACATTGACGAATTATATTGTAGTCACTGCAAAAGCGATTTTCACAGGTTTTCCGATTGCTTCCATCTGAAAATTGTAAGTCATATTCAGCGCAGAGAAGCCTGCAAAATGAAAGGACTGTAGGTATTTCGGACCGAGCTGCCTGGAGCGCCACAGCCTGCAAAGCCTCAGGCCCTGTTCCAAAGGAACCCGCAGCCAGCTCACAAAAACATGAAGGGGAAAATGCCGCTTCATGGAAGCCGACAGCCAAGCTCCTCTCAGCCCCTAATGAACCCCAGATTCCACCCGTAAAACACGCGTGGGCTGAGTAATGAGGGGAGCGCGGGGACCACTGGCCACCCCCGGGTTGCCCTGACGCCACCAACGGCCAGCCTCCACAGCTGAGGGCAAGGCCTGACGAAACATGGAGGCTGGCAGGAGAGAGATGGGCCACAAATCCCCCTCCCCACAGCCCACCGCGCTGCGCTCCCGCCGTGTGCGGAGAGAGACGGGGGCACAGTCGGCGGGGCGCGGGGGCCAGCCGTGCTGTCGCCATGGGCCACCTTGACCGCACCGTCCTCCCTTTCCCTTCACGGCCTCGCCCGGCCCCGTCACGCGCGCAACTGCGCGGGCCACGTGGGGCCCGGCAGAGCACGCACACCGCCCCGCCCCGCCCACCCGCTCGCCCCGCCCCGCCCACCCGCTCGCCCCGCCCGTCACCTCCCTCCCCGCCCCACCTCCGCTCTCCAGAAAGACAGACAGTGAAATCAACCAATCAAAGGCACTTCATTCCCCTCCCCTCCCCCACGCGGCCACCCCAATGCCTACGGTTGCTGTGTCATCCGGCGGCTGACATCGGGGGCGGCTGCCAGTTGGCTGCGGAGGCGCCGGCGTCCCGCCAATGGCCTAGTGAGCAGCACGACCGACATCTTCCCTGCCCAATAGTTGTTTCAGGGCGGGCATACCCGTGAAGGGAGGGGCGGGGCAAGTGGTAAATGTCGTTGGGGTCGGTAGGGAGTGTGGCGTTATTGCCGTTCCGCGGCGGGGGCACTTGGTGCCGCAGAGCGGCGACAACCGCGGCCGGATTCGGTATCACGTGTGCCCGTCACAGTGCCCCGCCCTTGGGGCCGGCAAGTGAAGTAGGCACCCTGACGTAGCCTCCCCTCCCGCTTCGGCTGAGAAGGGCCCCAACGTCGCCGCGAAGAGGCCGCCAAGGAGAGCAGCTCGGTGGGCGGATCTTCGCGCCGCTACGGTGTAACTGGCACATCCCTTCTCCAATGGTGTCCGAGGGTGCGACCCTCAACCCAATCCGTACGGGGCAAGTAGGGGCGGGCGCGCTGGTGCCCCATTTAAGGCGCAAATCTCGCAGCCAACTGGCAGAAAGGAAGAAGGGGTGGGAGCTAGTGAGGGTTGCTAAGGGGGCAATTTTAACTGATGACAGTCAGCCAGTGCAGCCAATCAGTGAAGCTGTAGTGACTCGACAGCCCAATTAGACGCGTTGAGAGGCGGGTGTTCTGCTGTGATTGACGTGGGCCGTGGCTAATGGGCGGAGAGATCTCCGAGGCTCTTCCCAATAGGCAGCGTGTAGGGGCGGAAAGGTGAGCGGAGGGAGAAGACGAGCAAGAGGGGTGGCCAATCAGCATAGGGGTCGGCGGGGCGCCGTCCAATGGGCGGCGCGAGGGGCGGTGCGGGGGCGTGTCTCGGTGTGTTTGGGTTCGTGCTCCTCGGGGGAGGGAGACGGCGGCGAGGAAAGTTTTTTTTTTTTTTTTTTTTTTTCGGTGGGGTTTTTTCGTAGCGGGGGGGGCGTTTTTCGCAGCTTCTTCGCGTTTGTTTCCTGGCTTCGTGTTTCGCGGACGGGTGGAGCCGCCCCCGGCACTGAGAAGAAGGGGGCTCAGCGCACCGCGGCGGCGCCTCAGCGGTGAGTGCAGGACAGGCCCCCCCATCACCCCCCCTTCCCCAGGCGGAGGGCGGGCGGTCGGGCCGCGGGCCTCCCTCAGGGCCCTTCCCGCCTTCAGGACCCTCGCGCCGCCGCTGAGGGGGCCTTTGGCGCCGGCCGCGCTCGCCCCCTCCCCCGTTCCCCAGCTGCGGTGCCTTGTGGGGGGGGAGGGGAGGAGGGGGGGCCGGGCCGGCGGGAGGGGCCCCGAGCGGCGGCTCAAGGGCGCTGCCCCAACGGCGCCGGGGCTGCTGCTGCTCCCCCCTCCTCCACCCCGGCAGCGCCTGTCCCGGGGCAGAGTCGGGCTTGCGCCGCCCCCTCCCCGCCGCCCGCCTCACGTGCGGCCGTCGCGCGCCGCGGCTGCGCCCCGCCGCCGCCGAGGGTCCCCCTGCCGCCCCCTCCGGTTTTCCCGACAGGGCCCCGGCGGGACGCGCGGGCCGCCCTGAGGCCGCTCCGCTGCCCGGCGCCGTGGCGCGCAGCGCCGTGCGCTCGGCTGGCTGCCGAGCCCGGGGAAGAGCCGCCGGCTCGCCCAGGCCGGGCAAAATGTGCAACGGCGGAAAGACCCAGAGGAGCCTTTTTGTGGCTGGGGGGAAGAGTGCTTTTGTGTGGTGTGGGGACAGTCCTGTGGTTACGTTGATACCACTACAAACCGCACTGGATGTGTTGAACATGATGCTAGTTGAAATGTGTGTATGTGGGTGGGAGGGAGTGACCGTGCTCAGAGGTGTGTCCCAGGCGGAAAAAAAAAGTTTCCCCAGCTGTTTGTAGCAAAATGAGCGAATGTTTGTTTCTGGAGGCACTTCACTGGCTGTGGATAACGCTGCTTGTAGCATGGTATCTTGCAAGCTCAAATCTGCTTCGTGCACGTAGGAGTATCTGCTACAGGATATAACGGAGGCTTGTTGAATAAAACCAGGTTTCAACAAAGTCTTTTCCTAGCTAGACATGCTTACTACTGCAAATGATACGTCATTTTTCCATGTTTAACATTTCACTAACCTGAAGAATATCTGTTAAGATACCTCTCAACAAAGTTAACCAGTTTATTTTTCTGTTCACAATCCATAATTATTTTTTTGTAATCGTTATTTGTTAGGTTTCAGTGTCACATTTTCATCCTCTAAAACTAGTAAATTTTCCTGACAAATAGCAAGTAGATCTTTGGGGGTTGTGTAGCTCTGTACTTGAAAGGTCTGTTCTACTTGACAGTATTACTGGGAAATGCCATCCAGATGATCTGGGGTTTAGTTTCTGCTACAAATGCTGTGGTGGTAATACCTTAGATTCGCAGGGTTGTTAAATATGTGCACAAATACAAACAGCTTTGTAGTTAGTTTGGCTAAGCTGAAGTTGCTCAACGATTCCCTCCTCTCCTGTGGTGACTCTGTAATGGTACAAATTCCTTGGAATATGTGTGCTGTTGAGAAGCTTGCTGTCATCAGCTGTGTTACCTGAGGTCCTGAATTTAAAGATAAAGTCAAGTTTTCCTACATGATCCACAGTTAGTGTAGGGACAGCCATGTAGATGTACCTCAGGGAGTGGTTTGTCAGGGTGACTCTTCTACCTGTGTTTAACTAAGCAGGAGGTAAAAGTATTCTTTTAATACTTTTAATAATTCTTTTAATAAAAAAATTCTGCAGCAAAGAAGTCACCCTTCAAAAAGTTGAGGCTGGGGAAGGGGGAATAGAGCCCAGAGTGGTAGTAAAACACAAAAAAATGTCTGTTAGCTTTTCTGCTGTGAAGTTCTGGGGGCACAAGGTGCAGGCACTTTTTTTTTTTTTTTCATAGAAACTAGATGAGGTTATCATTACACTTTTTGCTTTCATCTTGGTTAGCTATATTGCATGTAAATGTTTTATGAATATACAATTTTATGTAAAACTATACATATGTAGAGCATTAGCTCAGAAGTTTCAGCGCAATTGCTAGAATTCAAATGGTTGTACTACTCTTGTGAACTTGGTTTCAGTTTTCTTATAATGTTCTTATCGGGATACTTAGTAAAGGGAATCACTGCAATCCTGTAGCGTGGAAGTACTGGGGGAAAAATATTTAATGTAATTATAAACCAGTCAGTGTCTCTTGATTATGAATTAGTGTGTTACTGCAATTTCTGTATGGCTGCAAATTTAGCTGGAAATCTGAGCTTTCCTTTAAATAATAAGCTCAAATATTGGGAAATAAAAATCTTGAAACTGAATAAAAGAAAAAACCAACCCAAACAAACTTCATCTACCAGAGATTGTGTGACTGAGTAGTCCAGTGAAACATTTGGGTAGAATGTATGTCATGCCTCTGTTTGGTGGTGAGTGTTTGATCATTAAAACATGATGTTTGAGGATGACTTGAGGAGGAGAGAACTTCAGGAGAGAGTTTTGCATACTTCTGAGGTAGTGTATTTTACCTTAGATCTGTCTTCTGTTGTAGGAAGTAGGAAATTAGAAATAAATTAGTTTTGCAGAACTAATGTATAATATACATCATATATAGAGATAGCTGCATCTGTAACAGTGGCATGAATAGCTGCATCCAGAATGGTGGAAAGAATTGGAGGACTGCTATAGAATAAGATATTTGAAAATATGTTCGAATGGGGTTTGTTCTTTTTGAATTCTTGAGTGAGGTTTTTTGTTGGGGTATTTCCTCCAGTAAAGCTGGTGTATTTCTGCTTGCAGAAGAGACTGGATTTACAATTAAGCAGTAGGAACTGGAGATCATAGAATAAATCTGAGGAGCTTAGTTATTGACTTGAATGAGTTTATTAATAGTTTGCTTAATGGTTCAGTTACTTTATTCTCCATTTTCTGCAGAATGGTTGGATGCAGAGTCTCTTGTTCGTGTCATTTATTGCCATTATCGTGTTTATTTTCTCAGAATGTCTTTTTATACGTAGATAGTGTTTGGTTTGTGCAATAATAGTAATAGCGATTAACAGTTATTTTCCAGCTTCTTTGTGATGGCTTTCCTCAGTAATTGCTCTGTAGTGCTGCTATTAGATTCACAGGTTCTGTCTATACTGAAAATTTACAAATTCTGTGATACTTCTACTTACAGTGTACCTTACAGCTTATAGCTATTCAACTTTTTATTACTCAATTTTATTTTTCACTCAGCCAGTTTTTCTGTGTATAATTTCTGGATTAGTAAATGCATCATTATGAAGAACTGGCATTGTTTGTTTTTAAGTTAAGTTTTCTGTCACCTCAGTGCTTATAAAATGTGTTTGCCTGATTTATCTCTGGAATTGCTTTTAAAGATCTATTTGTTGCAATTTCAGAAATTTTACTGGTGGAACATTATATTAGCTTGGGGAGACAATAGCAAGATGTCAGTTTTCAGTTCTAATAGTAAGAATTTAGCACACAGATTTTGAGCAAACACTTAGTTTGCTCAAATTGTTTGACCAGATGTGGTAGAGTAAGACATGGATCCTTGCTGATAGTCTTCCTTAGCTTAACATTTACTGTCTTTCTCCCTTTTCAGATATATTATATATGTGAAGTTTACTTGTTCTTTCAGCAAACTGTGTGGAATAGGGACTGAAGAAATTTGGTTTGATTTCCTGTGAATCTAAACTAAACTTTCTGCTACTGTCTGCTAATAAAAATAGGGGCACTTTTAAGTAGTTGGTCCAGCTGTCACTGTCAGACAACTAGTTGCCTGTTGGTATTTCTGCTTGTGAGGTGACTAGGGTAATAGTAATCGAGATAATTCTGATTGCTGTTCCCTGTAACTTTCAGTGGATAGTAAAACTCTTATGCTTCCTTACATTTCTCTGCTTTACTGTTCATACCCTCTTTGTGTTGTACTTTTTTTTTTTTCTCTCTAGAGAAGTAAGCATGCTTTGCTGCAAAGATGTGGTGTTTTTATTTTTTCTCCTTTAGAGCAATAGGCAGTGAGTACATTAAGTAATTTTTCCCTTTGCCTTCTTATAGCAGTAAGATGGAGAGGTTGGTTTTGCACTTATGGTTTGCATCATGTTGTAGGGGAATGTTCTGAGGTTTTTAAGTTCTCATCAGTGTAAGGGTTGTGGTTGGAGTTTGGATGTTCTCCGTGTTTACCATGTAGTGAGCTATGGAGATGACCTTTTCCAGTTTCAGCTAGTCAGTACGGATTGCATTTCTGGGCCTTGCCAGCTTTAGTAGTTCTGAAATCGGATATCTTGCATGTATTTCCTGACTTAATGTCTGTGGATTAGAAAAAAACACAATAGTTTCTCTGTGAAAAAATCTGGGAAGAAAACTGATGTTCTGAGACTTCCACTGTTTAAAAACTTTATCTGTTTAAAAGGGTAAAATGATCTGAAAGTAGCTCTTACCCAGTTTAGCTTTTAGGCCTGTGGAGAAATGGCAGGTACTATAAGGCAGCAGTCACACTGCACGCTATATAGGACAGCGGTCAGAGTTAAGTGTGTAAAGTATAAACTGGTAGTCAATATAGTTTGACCCCGTTGGGCAGAAGATTGAAGGCTGAAAAGCTAATTAGCGGATAAAAGGATAAGAAACAAAGTTGCAAAACAAATAGTTGATAATTTTAGATAGCTTGACAGAAGGTTAGGCAAAAGGTGATAAGCTAACACTGTATAAATGAGCAGTGAAGTAGAAGTCATTAATGTTTTTACATGAACTTAATTTTTATGATTTCCTCATCGCTCTTGACAGCATTAAAAAAATACTATAGTGAACAACAGCCTGACAAAGGGTTTTTTAGTAGTGTATTCATTTTTTTCAGTAGTGAAGTTTGTTCTGTATTAGCAGAAATTTATTTGATGCTATTTGATTTGCTAGTGGTCTACAAAGAACATAGTTTTTATAAATACCGTTAACTTTATTTTCAGTTTAGAGACTTTTAGATTCTAGCCTCTATTTTGCTAGTTGAAAATGCTTCTTCCTGTTCCTCTGATCATCCTGTATCCTAGGGTTGCAGGGTTTTTTTCCACTTGAGTCTTTTTTTTTTTTTTTTTCTTACAGCAAACATTGGTCATGCCTTGCAGTTCTCCACTGTTTTGTGTGGCAGAAGTAGACTTTTGAGAAAGTTTCACAAGTTAAATTGAAAGTATGATTTTAAATCAAGAAACTAAATGTTTGAAATGCTGTATGCCGGCATTCTTGTTTTAAGACTATAGTCTATTAAGTCTGCACATGATCAGAGTTGAGAAACATCTGGGCTGCTCTAAGGCAGTCATTACTGACTTTCCTGGCCCTGTGACCTCTGCAAAAATCTCATGGCTCTCACACACATGGTAGGAATGGGGTTCACCTCTAGGAGATAAAGTAACTCTCCAGGGCCTTGTCAGTCTACTAAACATGCTTTGGCCCTAAGGTGATCCACCAATGTTAACGGGAGTAGGCCCTCTTGTCTTACTGCTTCTTGCAGCCAAGAGATATAAATTACCCAGGTACCTTGTGTCAGCACAGTCTAGTTATAAACTTGGATGTCTTAGGAGCTGTGTGTGGCTGAAGACACACAGGTTGTCCAGCTCTTAGCTTGTATGTATGAAGACCTTTTACTTCTCTCCTGGGATCTATGTTGGATCTTTAGAAAAAGTCTGGTAAGTCTTTCTGGAGACATTTGAAATGCCATGGAGTGTGCTTTATTTTCTCACTACAGCTGACAGTAGAATCTGCTTTTTATACAGCAGTACCATAACTTTGTGATTTAAAAGTTTTTCCAGAAGTTAGATTTTTGTAGAAGCTTTAATCGCCTATACGTACTTTCTTTACTAATACAGTGCAGTGCTACTTCAAATGTCTGAGGATTCTGTTGCTTGCACACTGTGACTTAAGAAACCAAAAATTAATATTAGTGGATGCAACTAGTTTGAGGAGCAATGTCTTTAATATAAAACCTAGAGAAAGTATTAATATCAGTTTTTGATGAAAAAAAAATTTGCCCCCATGATAGAGGAAGAGAATGTGTCCCCTTACCCCAGCTTCCTACAGATTCAGAAATATTCTTCTCTGCTAAATGGATTATGATCCATCCTTGACTTGAAGTGGCTGAAAATAACTCTCAGAAGGCCATAATACATGTTGCATGAAATAGTTGCTTTACAACATTGTCAGCTACTTTTGTGGGTTTTAATATTCTTCTTTGTGACCCCCTCTAGAATTCTTACATGTTGAGATTTTTCCCAGATGTGATTGTGTGATTATAATGATATTCTTATATTGCTGTAAACATAGCAATTTAACTCTGTGCTGGGCACATGCTTTTTCTGAAATTCTTGTTTAGGTTTTTTTGTTTTGTTTAAGTTCAGCTTAAACTGCTTCTAAGTAAGAAGCTAAAAAAAGAGCACTTTGGCACAAATGGGTGTCCACACAGGAAGTTTTACTATTACAGCCATTGTAATTTAAATTCATATCCTTCCGTATTAAATTGGGCTCTGAGAAGAATTTGTTTCAAATTAGCTTTCTAACTTGCTCTGTTTGTCAAACAGCTAAGCTTCTGCCTTGTCAGATTTTATTTGCATTGTACCGATTGTCTATTTTTGCAATTGGAGATGCAGATGAGTATTTGAGAACAGGAATGAAAAAATATTGAGCCACAGTACTTGTATGGAACTGTTCATCAAAATACAGACCATTTTTCATTGGCATTGATAAAATAAGTCAATATTTCATATTTTTGAAAACTTTCTCACATTGGGAGTTTTTAAAGATGGATACTGTCTTAATACTAAATTCCTCTAACCCTTACATTGTCTTTTTTTGTGGTGATTTTATACAGGCACAGCTCATGTATTTCCTATAGCCCTTCAAAACAAAGTGAGATATTAAAGCTTAAATAAAGGTGTTTTTTTTTTAATATAGCTGTGCTTTTTGCTTGGATAAATGCTCGTGTGCTTCAGGATCTGCTCATTCACTTTCAGTGGCTGGTGTGGTGACAGCATGAAGAACGTGCACATTCCAGTGTTTCTATTCTATTTAATAAAAGGTTAGGAGAACATTACCTGTGTTTCTGATGGCATTGACTTTGCTGAATGATACTTGAAAGGGGGAGAAACGTGGGATTTTTACTGCACAGATAGGTGTTTTCACTCACTTTTAAAACTATGTAGTTACAGTAAGCTGGTTGTCAATAACTTCCTTTGCTTGGCCTTTTTAATTGTTTGAGTGCACTGAGAAGCAACCAAAACTGGCCGATAATCTTCTCTTTTGTTGGAAGTTAACTCCTCTGGTTCTTCCATATTCAAAAACCATCTTTCTTTTCCCTGTCCTTGGCAATTCATTTATTGCAGAAAATAGATTCAAGTTGAGAAAGGCTTCCTGTTGGTTGGAAAGTAAATTAGTTTGTGGAGAAGTGTCTCAGGGTGTTACAAAAATCCTAACCAGGAAAACTCTCCAAACCAAATGATAGTTTAGAAACCCGACATTGATTTATTGCAGTGCTGGCTGCATGGGGGATCTTTCCTGCTAACATGCACACCAAGTTACTCGAGGGTAAACATTATGTACGGTAGAGTACTTGCATATGCATAGCACATTACATATTTATTTTCATTTATGCACAGGATTGGTTAGATGTTTCTGGCTTCTAATGCAAATCAGCGCGCATCCTCAGACAGCACTGCTGAAGTTTTTTACCCACTATGAGTGCTCCCGAAGCGGGGGTTTGCCCTCTTTTAGGGGGAGGGGGATGCTATTTGAGTTGCAGATCGTGATCTCCCACTACCACAATTACCTTTGTCATACTTCCAACTAATTTTCTGAGTATTGCAGCACCTTATCAGCTTACCTTCTCTCTTTCTGTATAATTAATGGTGTTCTTATTGTTATCTGTTCTTTGTTTCCAATGATTTGCTCCCTTGATTAGAAGTCCTTTCATTCATGAGTTTTGAGAATTTGGTATGGTGGGTACTTGAGAGGGTAAGTCATTTAACAACTTCAGAGGTTGGGTCAGCTTGACCTAAAGTTGTGCGTGTTCCTGTTTTAACTAAATCAGAGTTTGGTAATTCTGAAATTTAGGAGATGTTCACCCTTTGGGACTTGTATATATTCATATATCACATAAGTCTTGCGCTCTCCGAACTACTCTTTAATTGCAGCAATACAGCACTTCACGATACAGTATAACATAACATGGAAGCATACAAATATAGCAATCATGAGTACAATAATTACAATTAACTTTTTAATCCATAGGTGTAAGTTAGGTAACTGGGATGTTAGTCAGTCCAAACTTCCTGAAATCCACAAGAGGTACCATCTTTCTGGATCTCATGCAACATTTTCGTATGTTTCCAAATCTGTTTTATGTCGGTAGAAATTCTCCGACTTCCGTCCACATACTCACAACAACTAGTATTAACAATAGTACAAACTCTGCCCTGGGATGCCAACATCGTATCTAATGCCATTCTATTTTGCATAGCTATATGAGCTATTTATGAAATTTCTTCCTGCAAAGCCTTTGTGACGTTTGTAATGTCGCTGGCTATCCTCTCATTGCTTTTTCCAATTCAGCAATCCCCAAACAAGGAATAATGCACCTAGCAAAAGAGTGAAATCCAATGGGTTTTCCTATAAGGGGGGGGGGGGTTGACTTGCCTATAGCTCCGCAGGTAAGTTACTAACAACAGATTATTATCCAGTTTCTCAGCTGTAGTTATATTGGGGGGAAAATCTCTCCCAATGTACAAATGCCTGACCGTCTTGGTGGTAAAGCTTTTTGTGCTACACTGCCATATATCCAATACCACCCAGTCCCCAACAGAACGTTCCAGTACTTAGTCATAGTTAATTCTGACGGATTTGTCAGCTGCGTTGACCAATCACAATGTGGGTAGTGCCCCACAAATAACCTGAGCTCTATTTGTGTGTCTTGGTTTTATTTATACACCTTACGTCAGGCAGGTGTGGATTCAGTATTTGTCCAAGTTTGGAGGTCAGTCTTGTTCCAGTTAGTGTATTTTTGGTCTTACCTGCAAGCTATTCCAATTAGTCCTGAATGGAATAGCAATACTAACTAGAGGAATTCCTTTATGAGTGTTTTCAGGGAAATGGGTACATACCCAATACTGTGTCTTATTAATAACCTTCATTGATCTTTCCACAATTTTCAAATAAGTATGCTGTGTCCGTGAGTTCTCCTATACCACATAACAGGCAAAATTCTGTACATTGGTAAAACATGTTTAAACAAGTATCTACAAAGAAATAGTGTTAACAAACTCAAATCTCCCTGTATACAATCCAAATTTATATAGTGTCTTATTTTAGTTAACTTTCATGCTGCCTGGCAGTATTGCAAGAGACCCAACCTAGAACTTCATTACTCTCAAGTTAGTTTCAAGTGTTAAGGTCCTTCTTGCTTGACAGTCCACTCTGGCAAAGTAGTTGGCTTAAACCTGCTGTGATGAATCCCTCCATGGATACCTTCAAGCCTGACAGCAGTGTAGGTAATAAGTAATATCTGGAAAGGTCCTTTCTACTTCTCTTTCAAATGTAACCACGTTCTCAGATACACTTATCTCTGAGTCAGGAAGGATGCACCAGCATGTCCAATGGTACAGGTGTATAGGTATATTCAACAGAGAACAATGAGGAAAGAGTCTTCCCCAAAGACAGTATATTCAGTTAGCTCCCAATCATCAGAAATATTAATTTGGTCTTCCTTTCCTGTTCAATGTACAGCATACAGTCTTCCATAGAATACTTCAGATGGGCTCACCTTTTCCTAACTTCTGAGGTGATTCTGATTCTCATTAAAGCAATAGGTGAAACATCTATCCATTTTAAATTAGTTTCTTGACATAATTTAGCCAATTCTTTCTTTAAAGACCTATTAATCCTATTTACTTTCCCACTAGACTGGGGTCTCCAAGGTGTATGTAAATCCTATTTTATTCCTGAAAGGGCAGAAACTGTCTATTACTTCTGCTATAAAGTGTGAGTCTCTGTTTGATGAACTTCCACTTGGAACTCCAAATCTTGGTATAATCTCATTTAATAGTTTGTTACCTAGAGCTGCTTTGGTTTGGCATGAAAAGCTTCAGGCCATCATGAAAAGGTATTTACCAATACCAAAAGATATTTATAATTACTGCATTTTGGTAATTCAGAAAAATCCATCTGCCAATATTACCCCAGAATATTCCCTTTTCTTTACCTTTCCAGGTGGAGGTCTTAATTCCACTTCAGGATTATTTTACAACATATTAAATGTTGGTTTACTATTTCATCAGCATAGCTTTGCATGTTTGGACCTATTGCATATCTTGTAACACTTGCAATTATAACATCTGCTTCCATATGAGTTTCTTTATGTGTCTGCTGTAGCAACTTCCACGTTATGGAAGCTGTTACTAAACACTGTCCAGTAGATGCTACCCACCACCCATCTGAAGTCCTTATATGTTTTAGCATCTTAGCTAATTCATTCTCCTTTTCATTGTATTTGGGCGGTTCAGTTCTCACTAGGTTTTGAGGAATCAAGGTTCTCATTATTGTTTTGTTGGCTGCCCTCTTTGCTATTTCATCCACCTTACAATCAATTCCCTTGTATGACCTCAGTACGTCCAGGTTGGTGAGCCTTAAAATGAATTACAGCCAACTTCTTGGGTTTTTGAACAGCTTCTAGTAATTTCAGTGTTTCTGATCCATGCTTAATAGGTGACCTTTGTGGGGTTAAAAGTTCTTTCTTCTCATACTGCCCCATGTGCATGTATCACTCTGAAGGCATATTTAGAAAGTATATGTATATTTGCTTATTTATCCTGTGACAATGTCAAAGCTCTAGTCAAGGCAGTTAATTCAGCTTTTTATGCTGAAGTATTTGATGACAAGGGTTATGATTCAATCACACCCTCAAAAGTTACCACTGCATATCCAGATGGTCATTCTCCCTTCAGCATAAAGAGTCCACTCCAGATTTTCCAGTCAAACATCCTTCAAATCTGGCCCGCTGGAAAAGACTTGTTCAGTAGTTAATATACAGTTATGCTGTAGGTTTGTATCATCAGGTACCAGCAACAAAGTACCAGGATTCAAAGAGGTTGTTACCTTTAAACTTACATCGTCCAGTTCCAATAATATTGCTTGATGTTGGATCATTCTACTAGGCAATAATAGTGGTGTCCTTGTTCCAGCACTGAGGTCACAGTATGTGGTACAAGTCTAAGTCTCTAATCCAGGTTTTTCTTCCGTTTTCATAGGATATTGTTCCGGTCATCCCCCCCCACCCCTTGTTTTTCTTATCGGTTTGGAGTTCTGTTTTAATTCTGCCTTTATTGGTGTGGTGTTAGCTTTCCCTGGTACTTCAGTAGCCTATATCAACAGAAATACAGCATCCAGGATTTTTTAGAAGATTTCGGGTTCACTTCATTGTTCCCGTTGCTGTAGATACATTTGCACCTTCCAGATGTTTTTCCCGTGGGATATACAACTGAATGGAAATCTCAAAAAAAAGTTATTTGAGCCTGTAGTTTACTAAGTAAATCTGGACCTAAGAGAGGTGTAGGGTATTCCAGCATATACAAGGACTGATGTATTAAAGATTTACTTTCAATTTGATATACCATTGGTTTCAAAATTTTTTTATTCTTTAATTCTCTCTTTTCAGTAACCCCAACAACTGGCATATTAAATTTACTGAGAAGCCCCTACAACTAGTTACAATGGAGTAAGTTGCTCCTATATCTATTCAAGAAGTCTAGGGTTTCATTTCCCAGCTTCATTGGCAGCAGGGGATCCTGCTAGGGATGCCTCTAAATTCACCCCCAGTCTCTGTCAATTGGAATCTTCGTACCAATCGTAAGCAGGTCTGTCTCTGGAAGAGATGCAGACAGGGTATCCAGTCAGCTGATTGTTTCTTTGGACATTCGTTTTTCCAGTGTCCTTTTTCTTTGCACTGATCTTTCCTCAAAGGGTTTCTATTCCTTGTATTTCCTCCATTCTTTGCCCTCTTCCATGCCCTCATCCTTTCAGGAAACCTCTTCTCCATCTCAGGATGGAGCTTGGGCTGGGGTAAATGTGGTTGCTGAAATTTGTTTGTTTCTTGTTTACTTTCTCTTTCATTTTTTGCCCTCTTTCCAATTCCTTTCTGTTGTTATAAATCTTACAAGTAATTTCTGTCAACTGAGATTGACATTCCAGACATACCACCTACTTTTTGCAACTTTCTTATATCTGCAGCACAAAGTAGTAAAAGTAATTGATTCTGTAATTCTCTTCCCTAGCTTTTTCTAGCACCGTTCTTTTTCCTTAGGCAAAAATCTCTCCTTATTACAAACACTATCCTGAAACCATCAGTTGCGCATCCCCTTCTTCATTCTTCATTTTCAAACACCTTTTCCCAATACTGCAAGCAGAACAACACAGAGGCAATTTCTTTTTATCCTCCATCATCATTGACACATTAGAATAAAATATAATAAATTTATATTTCTTTCTTGTTTCATGATAACTTCTCAAGGCAAAAAAATAAAATCCACAAATGGGACTTCTTTTTCCTGTGCATCTACAAAACAATATTAATTTCAATACTGTATTATAATTTATACTTCTGTTCTTATGCCATTTATCCTGCTCATCAAAGGTATACAAGGGCCACCAGTGATTATGCTATTCTACTAATTTTTTTCTGAGGGAGGGGGTCACCCCCAAACTTGTTCCAGTATCTTAATACAGAGCCCAATGGAGAGCTCTTAAGAACGGCCCCCCCCAGTAGAATGTCCAGTTCCCATGTTACAAAGTTTTCAATATCACAAATACCCAATACTTAAACAAAATCTGACAGAAAAATCTGGCAAACAGAGTCCAAGAGAGACAAAATCCAGTAAACAATGTCCAACAAAGTTTCAGATTACTGATACACAAGATGCCAAACAATATCCCATCCAAATTTCAAATTACTAGTACCCAAAATCCAGCAGATAGTATCCAACAAAGGTTCAAATTCCCAATACCCAAAATTTGGACTCCAGGCATCCCTGTAATAGAGTAAGGATTTACACAGTTGTGCATTACATATATCTTGGTGGGACTCTAAGCCACCATGCCAGTACTTGACAATGTGTATAATCATTTGCATATTCCTGTGGGACTCTAACCCACTCTCCAATATGACTTACCTGTAAGCAACCTGAGTATTTATGACTAATGTTTATTTCCCAGAGAGCTGTTGTGGAAACTCACCTGGCCAGGGAATCAGAGAGCCCTCCTGGTAATTCTGAAGTTTAGGCAACAAGGGGAAAAATGGTAGAAGTCCCATTGTATCAAATGTTTTTAATATTGGCCAGTAAGACATGGAAAACACTTCTGACAGCATAAGGTGCTGGTGGCCTCAGGGCAATAATACACTGACATAATTGGTCTGTTCTGTCTCCAGCTCTAACCCTGTGCTTACCCAATGCTGGATAATGTTACTTTCACCAGTTCAGGTAACTAGATAAGCTGGTACTGCTTTATGTATGAAAACTGTATATTAGCTTAAATTGCCCCCACTTCAGCTGGGTATGTAAACAGACTAAAAGTAACTTTAATTTTACAGAGTTTTAACTCAAAAAACCACCCTAATAATTTTTATTACTACAGTTTCAGGTTGAATGAAGGATGAGCAAAACCTAACATACAAAGGTGAAAAACTTTCAAACCTAGGAGCAAATGTAAAGAGTTAGGTTTTTAGATATGGTGGGAGACCTTGACTATGAAAATCAGTTGTTATGTATTGCAAGTAGGTAGCCTGAATGTAGGCTGGTATATTTTTGGTGGAAATAGTAAAGATTAGTTACCTATCTTTTAAATGACACTTTTAGACAGATTGGATTTGAATGTTGAAGAACTGTTTTGTGCCAAACCAAAAGACTGAAAATTTGGGGTCCTGGCCTCACATACGCTTACTTTAGCAGGTCCAAAATTCTTCTTGCAAGTGGTTCCACATTCAGTAGTTCCTACTGAACGTGTTTATCAGAGATTGCAGTGTTGAAGACTAGGATTGTATCGCTAATAACTTTAATTTTGTTTTTAAATTCTTAAAAATAACGATAAAAATGAGCGTGTTGTCTCATTTCTTTGAAGAATGTTAAGAAAAACATTGTTGAATATAGAGCAACTGTTGAGAATTAGCTTCCTATTCCTTTCTTAGGTGCCTAAATAGCTGAAAAGTAAAACTCAGATGGATGTCATGCTATAAATATTGATGAAGCTGAACTTGGCAGCTGGTTATGTTGAAAGTTGGTGTCTGCAATTATAGTTTAGAATTATTTGCTTAACAACTCAGTATTTGTGTTCTTTGACAATAATAGTGTTAAGGTCTTGGACTTTCTGCCTATATAATCATGTTAGTAGGAAGTCAGAATGTCTTTGTATAGAACAAATCCTCGGTTATTAATGATTAGAAATGTGATAAATACGGAACATTCATTTGGAAAATTCTGGGGTGTAAATTAGCAGGGTGAAGTAAAAAATAAAAGCAAATTGTAGTTTAAGCATCGTTCTCCGATCATCCTGGTCCCCCTCCTGGCTCTGTCTTGGCTCAGCCTAGCTGTAAACATCTCCCCAAAGCAGGGTTACAGATTGTTGTGCTGTGGTCTAGAGCTGCTCTATGTACAGCATTGTGTGTGCATCTGCATGTCAGACCTGCAGTTGGAGTTAGCACCAATACAGCCACAGCCTCGCTGGTGTGTATTTCCTAACAACATAGCTCTTACTGTAAACGGTAATGAAACAGAAGGATAGTTTAACAGCGGAAACTTTGGTACTCTTCTACAGGAAGTTAATAAGAACTGAAGAGTTTGAAAGGTGCAGTATCTTCCGCTCCTGTGTTGCATTTGAACGATTTTTAGTAGTGCTGCCTTTAACTCTTGTAACTGCTGAAGTTGCCATTTAAACGTGTCAGTGGATGTCACCCCTCCCCCTTCTCTGTGCACATGCCTACTTACTATCTTACCAGTTTTAATTTAATTACTACTGCTGGTTTCGATAAATGTGCTGTTACATAGGACTTGGTGACTGTTACTTGTGGCTCAAAAGGAAACCTTCAATCCTGAGTTGTCTTTCATGGTATGAACAATTGCATGGGATGTTTCTGTTGGTATTATCAGCACTAAAGAAGTTATTTATAGCATTCAGGTTTAAAGTTGAGCTGTTGGGAGTTAGGCTTCTTTCTCATCGTAACATTTTGGTTAAGATGGAGAAAGACATTTAAAGTCTCTGGTCCAGTATAACATCCCCTCTCCCGTTCACCTTTCTTCCAGGAAACTCAGGTCCTCTGTATTCTGAAGACTTTCTGTCATTTTGCAAATGTCCTGAAATAAGGCTTGAAAGCATTGTACTGATTTTGCTTCTGCAGTGCTGAACTGCTGGGAATGCTAGTATACATGCATGGATTACTGGCACTTTTGAGTGTGTTGACTGCATCCCCACTTTTGCCACCAGGGCATCATTAAATTGCACGATAGTTATAATACTTATGGTAATGACTGCTTGTTACTAGGATTCCGAGTATTGCTACCATTATTATGTTGAAGCTTTATTAACTGTGTGAAGTAGTTCTTTTTTGTGACTGAAAAGCATTAGTTTGCAAGACTTAAGAGAACAGAAGATGAAGAGTTGAAAATAATGAGGTTTTTTTGTAGTGATAGTTTCTTTCCGATTTTGCTAAACAATTTCTTTCATTGTGTTGGCTGGATAAAACTCTGATATAGAGTGGAAAAAATAGCCAGTATTCTCAACTCACTGTTACTTATTCCCAGATGCTCCAGTCTTCACCAAAACTCTTGCTATGCATGCTGTCAAGATGACATTGTTGGTCAGTTTTCCCAACAACCTCAGTTTTGATAGTTTCCATAAACACTGTGGTAGAGTGTTGAAGGAGAAAAAGTAGAAATAGTTTTGAGGACATTCATTACATAAATATATGTGTACATGCATATAAATGTGTGTATATGTACATGCTTCAGGCACCCTGAAAAGATAATGGGACAAAGCTCAACAGACTTCGGAAAACTTAATCAGTTGGCAGCCTTGGGCTGATTATAGTTGGGATGGAACCTTGATTACAGTTGAGAAGTAATGTGTATTGTATGATAGGCTGCTGAGGGGAAGTAGGGAGAAATACCTCTTATGTTCACTGTAACCTTTAACAGATTCTTATGCAAAATCAGTATGAGCAGGAAACAAGTGAATTTTTATGCTGCTTTGTGCAGTAAAAAGTGGCAACAGGTTGTAAGCAAATCATTTTTAAAAATACACTTTTCAAATTTTTTTTCCTTTAGTGGGAGGAGAATCATTTAGCACTTTGAGTGTTGTTTATGTAGATGTTTTGGAACATTGGGAAGGTGGCAATGCGATGTTCTGTCTTCAGCTCATGTTTCAAGGCTGTCTTCAGATTGAAGAGCTAGAAACAGGTTCTTCTAAATAGAAAGTCTGACTTGGGACCAGTTTTGTGCAGTCCAGGGCTGCCTTTCCTTAGTCAGCTTTTGAAAGTGATGATCTGGTAGCCAGTTGATCAAGAATATTTTTTTTGCTTTCCAAAGATTATATAGACACGAGTTAAGAAATATTACTCATTTGCTCAGGAAAAGTCCCATAGATGTTATTTGAGAAGTATCCTTCTGCACTTGTTTCTCATGTCCTCCTTAACATTGAATGAAAAGGGAAGATGTTCTTTAACAAAAAAACCCCCAAACAACAAACTCACTGATGATTGAATTTTCTTGAGCAGATCATGTTGTGTAATTGTCCATTTAGCAATAACACCCCCCCATCTTTGTGAGTGTTCTGATTTATGAAAGTGATTTACTAATTTATATTTGGGCTGTTGATGTGAAAGGATTTAAGTGCTGTGAATTGGAGCTTGTCTTCTGTACACAGAGGTTAATGACATAACTTCTGTATAGTCCTTCTATTCTAATGTTCCCATGGAAGGGGAGAGCAGACTAGTGTGTGTGGTATCTGTTCCAAGTTACAGTTATTTATCATGTTGTTGAAGGTGGCTGTGTCATATCTACATTAACAGCTGAACCATTTTCCATATAGTAAAAAAACCATCAGCGCCGAGAAGTTAATATTGAGCAGAATGTGATGTTATTCAGCCAACACTGAATTAAACATCATGGACATTTTATTCCATGTCGTGTTTTGCTGTAGTATACCATGGTGATTATGTGAAATACTCAGTTGCCATTACTCAGTGCTGTTCTCGAGGCTTTCTGCCTTTTCCCCATTCCTCCCAGCTGCTTTCTTTAGAGTCATATTTTTAGTTCATTTTTCCTTGAAGTGCTAATCCTTCCTGGATTTCCTTCCACCTCACTAATGCAAAGAGGTGGTTGTAAACAATGTGAAAGAAAGAGGTCATAAATCCTCTCTTAACTACCAGTAGTGTCTCTCCTTCTACTGAATTGTTTCTAATTGATTACACGTTGCATTTCCCTCTTCAGCCTTGAAAAGTGAAGTAGGGAAGGACTACCACAGTGACACCTGGATTGTCCTGGATAATTTTTATAGTAAATCATTACTGTTACGGTGCCAGTGTGCTGTAGATGAAAAAAACTTCAAATATTTCTGTATTGTTTTGAAGTTGTGAATGACTGTAAGCCAGCTTCCCAATATCCTAATTAGGTATGCAGTGGTTTTGTGTAGTTATGTCAGCAGCTAGTTTTTGTGAGGTGACGTTTTTTAGACAGCTTGAGGTCCTTTGAACAGAGAGTGTGTTCTTGGTTGCTTTATCAGAATCATTCCACAACGTAAGTCAGAACTAAATTTAAGTTTAAAATTTGCTGCTGTCAAACATTTACTCACTTAGCAAAGGAACAGTTAAACCACAGTGGCAGCAAAGACCCCCTTTTGTCTCCAAATGCACTGTTTCTAGTCAGGAATCGTTTGAATGGAAATCATGCTAGAAAGATCTTCGTTAATGCTAGAAGCTCAGTAAAAAAAAAAAGACAGTTTATAGTAGCTAGTTCAACGACAGGAACAGTTTGTGACTAGATAATGCTGTACATTAAGCATGAGCAGTAGTCAACAAGATGATGCAGTAAACTTAGAAATGTCACTTGATGGTTACCTTCACAACAAACCTTTCTTTTATTGTGCTTGAATAATTGTAACTGGAATAGTTTAGATTTTTGTGATACTAATTTGGACATATAGTGGTAAACCAATAGATCTGGACTTCTCTTCATTCCTGGCAGTTGGTTATGTTTTGCAAAACCAAAACTGAAGTATTTAATTCTAGCTGTGGTTAAGCAGGGTGGTGGATTCTGAATGACTTGAAATGGGCTTGAGTGTTAGCCAGTTCAGTGCTGCTGACAAGTTATGCTTTCAAAATAGGATTAAATACCTGACAGTTGGTAGGTAATGGGATTCATTTTTACGCATTATATTTAATATTCAGGAGTTATTGTAGGATTATCTAATCATTTTCCTTAAACATGCTTGTCTGTGTTATCTTAGTTCTAATACAAGAAACTAGTTTCACCACATGTTTTCTCCTAGTTATGAATAGAGACTACATTTTTAGAGCTTCCTACTGTTCTGTTGTATCTCATAGTAGGAAATTCTGTGCTACCTGTGTTTACTGTTTCTCCAGATTTGGGTGGGAGGTTGAGGGGGAGAATTTGAGGAAAACATTTTCATGATGGCAGCCCGTTCCTTTCAGTTCTGGGCACCTGGAATATTTTAGTGCTCTTACAGAGGCAGTTTGTGAGGTGACCAGAAAGGAGGTATTTGCTGTAAGTAAAGAACTTGGTGTGCAAATGTGGGAAGATGTGCAGTACTCTAAAAAGTACTTGAGGAAAAAAGCTAGTCTAGGAGTCCTGGACAGGATTTTGTGCTGCTTCATAGATCCCCTAACCCAGCTAAGCAGATTGCTGCACTTCACTATATTGGTACTAGAAATATATACAGAATATTTTAGGGGTTACACTGTACATGCATACAGTTCTGGTCTGTCAGGGTAGGACTTAATAAACGTAAGCCAGGAGTATGTAGGTATAATGAATTGTTTCTGTTATTGCAAGATAATAGAGACTGAGTCTGATCTTTCAGTGTGCCTGGGTGCCTGAACTAATAAGTAAGTGTTGTAATTAGCTGATTAATACTTGTTAAGGAACTATCATGGTTCTTGGAGGGAAGGGAGAGGTCTCCCCATTTGTTCTGTCAGAAGAATGGTGCATAAATTGTGGGTGGGTTGTTTGTTTTTCCTTTTCCCTCCCCTCTGGCTACCTAATCAAACTGTGTCTGCTTTCCTGGCTAAAATTTTTCCAGTGCACTCCAGGCAAGTGGATTGATGCATCCTAAAGTCCTAGCTGCTGGCAGAAGTAGATACATTGAGGATTTAACTTGGGAGGACTGTATGCATGATGTTTATATTCTGTTCTGACCTTGGTAGATGCTGAGATTCTCCTTGCTGTAACATCTTTGCAGTCCTACTCAGCTACAGGTAAAGTTGTATCTTTAACCCAAACTGTTTTCACTGGATTCTACTCATGCCATTTTGACTTCGCTAATTAAATTGCTTTAGAAACATAGGTCTAAATTTGTCAGAGTAATAGGAGGAGGATGATCGGTCTTTGCTTGTCTTGTATCTAGTCAGATACATACTGATGGGAGGCTTTTTTCAATTAGGGATTGGAATTCATACTCCATGAATAAGATTCTGTAATGAGATAAGACAGATTATTGGCATAATTAGTAGCAGTTCTCTCTTTTCCCGTGGAGATATTAGTGGTCCATAAGCATGTGGTGGTTTGGCTGGAACTTCGGATGCTTTTGCTGGATGCTAATGCTAGGGTATTTCAGTATCCAGCCTGCAACAGCCCCTTTCTAGGAAAAGCTGGTTTTTGGCCAGCTTGTGCAATATTTACAATTCTCCAACTTCAGATCCTATGCTTTGAAAAACTGCAGAGACACTTGATTAGTCTTGCTTTTTTGGCCGATACACTTATTGGATGGAAGTACAAGTCAGAAAAGCATGATAAAATGCGAAGTCAACAACAGCCTTTGATTCCACCTATAAAGTACTGTGTGCTTGACTGCATAGATTAATAATAGTGTGTTAAATGGCATGGCTGGATATTTCTAAGATGTTTTAGACAGGTGGATGATAATTTAACATTTATTTGAGGAATCAATTTTTCTTTTTTTTTCTATTCTTTTGGAAATTAATAGGGAATATTGAAAGCTTAAAGACAACAGAATGGGTTACTTTTAGCTCCGCATATAATTTTCAATAGATTTCAATAGTAGAAGTATTTCCTTAATCTCCTGTTTAATGAAGCTAGGTAAATGCAGCTTGCTTTACTTAGTTTGCTAAGATGAAAGCAGTGTTTATTTTTTTCAGGGAAGGAAGTATTATGAAGTGGTAGATGTTACAGCCTCTTACTCATTTCAGAGTATGCATCCACTTATTGTAGTAAATAATCAAGAGTTTGAGTTTTATCAGACTTCTGTCTCCAGTGCCTTAGTTTCTAACAATGATTTAGAATGCCTTACCTGGTAATATTATTCTCAATTTAGGTATGAACTCTAAGGTTGCTAATACTTTTAGGAAAATATCACAATATTAAGGTGATGATGTACTTAGTATAGATTTTTCACTTGGAAAACTACTTCACAGTGATTGACTGAGCATGTTGCACGTTTGCTTTGACAGTGCTTTGGCTTGTATGTACATTTCTGGATGAAAAACAAGCATTTCAGTTTTGTACCTATACATAATAATTAAACAGCTAAAAAACTTTGTTGTAAAAAGGATAATATGATGGTGCATAGGGAGAAAATTGCAACTTACTCCCAAACAAACAGCATTTTCAGCACGTATAAAATTTGCAACGCCTAGTTTAAATGGTGACATTCATTTTAGGAGGTATTGCCGTTATACCTTTGAGGAAATGTTAGCTGGGTTTTTTTTCCAAGTGGTTCCAGTGGCAAAGTTTACAGAAACTCTAATAGTGCCTAGTAAATCCCTGGGAGGGGAATTTCCTGTTCAGTAGCAGTTTGAGGTTTCTGTTTTGCAGCACTATGCAAGGTACATTCTTAGACTTCAGTGTCAGGCCTGTGTCTATAGTATTTAGTGAGGATTCAGAACAAGCTTGTAAGCCAGCAGACTGAATACGACAGATTACAGGTATAAGATACCTCTTAAATGTTTTGGTGGGTCACGGTATAAGGATTCTTTTTTTTTTTTTTTTCTTCCTCAAAACTGATTGTTGGTCTAAGTTATGTGGTGGTGGGTGAGTAAGAAGTATGCATAAGTGATAAAGAATATTGTTTTTAAAATTTTCTCTGAGGTAAAGACGCATTTCCTGCAGTGGTGCAAATTCATTCTGTAAAAACCTAAATTTCTAAAACTTGAGCCTAAGGCTCAGCAAATAAATGCTTTTTGCAATATGTAAATTTCTTGCCTTTGAAGAACAAATTTCTAGACTGGGGTGGCTGTTTAAGTGGGAAAACAGTGAGGAGAAAGGTACTTCCTTCCTTAGCTCTAACCCGAACTGTAGCTCTTTTCCTTCATCTCCCCAATACTGCATAAGTTATGGGGAAGGAGGAGGGAGAAGAAGAGGGGGCTGTATTGCTGCTTTTGCAATTACAATCTTTTGTTTACCCTATGTGATTTTATTAAAATGAATATGGCTTTTTCTAAATGTTTTGGGAGTAAGGGTTGCTGAGCTTTGGATACAATTGACTTGTGTCTTTATATGTTTTTTATCTACTAATGCCCTCAGTTGCCTGACCTTTACATTATTTTTTTTTCAATTTTTATTTTTTTTACTCCTTTTAGGGTTTCGTTTTTGCACTGAATGTAGCCAGGACGGATCCTTGTGGGCTTTGGCAGCCCTTGGAAACTGTCAAAGGTAAGAATCAACCAAAGTTCAATATTGTGTTCTTGAAAGTTGGAGGTGAGAAGATCCCTACCCTATACGAGTCCTTAACCATCTATAGGATATGTTGCTGTTTTCATATACTTTCTAGTGTGCTATTTCCTGTGGGTTTGGGTGTAAAGTTTTTTCTGTAACTGCCTGATGCAATTTGTTTTTGTCAGCTACACTTTATGTGTATGTTAGTTTCCTTTGAAAATTAAATAATTGATGATGAGATTTTGAAGTCATTGAAATAGGTAAGTGATTAGCTCCTGCAAGCAATGAAGTTGCATTCAAATTTTGTTTACCTTCTGGATGCTTTTGCTTTCATCTCAGTACCTCTCAACTCACATTTAAAGTGACAAAAAATATTCTGTTCTTTTTCTGTATATTAAATAATTGCGTTGGTTTTGTACATTCGTAACAAACTCAATGTAATGTAAAGCTGTAGTAATTATATATAATATGGCTAGACCATCTTCTAAAAATTAACACTTTTCTGTCTATGTACTTAGATAAGGACTAATGACTGCAGTCATGTATCAATACAATTGTGTCAAATAAGCAGTCTCATTTAAGGCATAGTTCAGTAGAGTATTGCCTTGTTCTGACTGCTTTGTTTTGAGTATGCTGTGTATACAAGATCACAATCTTTGCAGAACGCTCATGTGCCTGTTCAGCTTTGTGCATTTGTGAGAGAGTTTGGGACCTACCTTCACTTCTGCTTACTGTCTGTAATGGTGACAGTTCAGACAGCCTTACTGTCCTTCAGGGGTTTTCCAGTGGGCCATATCCAATTTAGAATTTGGAATTCACGGGAACCACAATTGGTTTTACATTAATAAGTGCTTATCTTGCAGCTGCACTGTTCAGAAACTTGAAATATTTTTTTCTTCTGTATTAAATGAAGAACAGTTTTCCTCTTTAGTCCATATTTGATTGCTGCTGGCAATTTGAAAAAACCCAAAGTATTGCTGTATGAAAGGCTCTTGTGTTAGATAAGGTGTTTAGTTGTAGTGGTGCCTGTTTGAACAGCAAATTTGAAGACATTTGGCTTCCTGCTTTCTCTTGCTAATGAGGACTGTGTGTTCCTGAATGGTGCACCTTTCTACCTCGAGGAAAATGAGGCCTGGAGGAAGTACCTTTTCCACTGGTATTGATTTTTCAGGCATTTTATGTATGGAAATTTGGCTGAGGTTTTATTTGTCAGAGTGTGCTAGAGTGCAGAAGTGAAGAGATAGTATCCATAAGGTCCTCTGCACTGTTCTGCTTACACTGAATTTATGACTGGTAGCTGCATCTATCATCCTGATATCACTGAATGAAATGTGTACATCTTCTCTGCAGAAAGAGACAGAACATAGGATTAAACATCAGACTGGATTGTCCCAAAGCCGTATCGTTTTATGATAGGACAGTATTGTAGTAGGCGTAAGAACTGCAGCCAGTTCATATTAGCAAGTGTTTTTACCTTTGAGAATAGATTCTCATCACTGTATGATAAAGAATTAAATAAAAATTGTTCATACCTTTAGACATGCCATATCATATGTGGACATAGCTGTGCATTGCTATTTGTCGGACCTTCCTTGGAGTCCTCACTTGAGCAAAAGTTGATTAATTTTTCTACAAAATACCAGATGAATGAAAAGATTGGGGCATTTCAGCCCCATCTGAAGTAGTTCTGGTGGGTATATGCAAGAACAGAAAAAGAAGATTGTCTTTTGACCTTTTCCAAGAGTGATTTAGTTGATAGATGTTGGATGTGTAAATGGGACTGTCTGTAAACTTAATGTATTTTTATCCCTTGAGAACCTGGCATATCACATAAATATTGGAAATAAGTATATTTTGGCATTTGGCCTTTTTCCAGTCCTATAGGATGCTAGTACAAATTCTGATTGTCCACCGTCTGTGTACAAAATTAATTACCCTGTGTGTGACCTTCAGCCCTCTGCTTTAGAAGCTAGCGAGTTGAAGAGGCGGTGACAACAACGTGGAATAATTACATTATTTCTTCACATACTGGCACTTCCTTGGCTGAGAAGTCACCCTCAGTTGTAAATGACTGCTAAAAAAACTCTGTCACAAAGGTAGTTTCCCATGGATTTGGGGAATCCCCAAATGCCTGCTTTTGGCAATAAATAAACTTGAAACGCAGCACACTTGTGCCAGTAGCCATGGGAATGAAGGATTCTCATAAGCAGGAGGAACATAAAAATGATAGTATTGAATTAGGCTCATAGTTTGTTGCCTGATGTTTTGTCTCCTGAAAGAAGCCAGAAGCAAATGCAGTGGGGAAAAAAATACAATAGAAGGGTAGTGCTTAGCGAAACTTCCTCTTGCAACACGTCTTGCAGTCTGTGGTTTAGGGTCTTCCTACACCATCTGCAAGATTTTTTGGTGGATTTTCTTTTCACCTTGTGACTTTTTTCCAGTATATTATAGGGCCTTTTAAAATTTTCACCTTCTTGCTGTCCCATGTGAGTTCACTCTGAGCATTGTATGAAATAGATGATACTTGCTTTGAACAGTAAAGCTGATAAAACATGAATTACGGGACAAATGAAGAGCGAATAAACTCTTTTCCTTCTCCATGACATTTGCTTTTTTTAGAGATTTCTCTCTGTTTTTCCATTTCCTACTCTGATCTGTGAGCTGTCAATAGTTCCAGCACATTTAGTCTGTCTTCTGTGGGAGGTTGCTTATCTTTGTTCTTACAGCCTTTCCATTTATTTATTTTCTAGTTCTGCTGACTTTTTTCTTTGAGATGCACTGGTTGATAGTTTTTTGTCTTCTCCCAAGAGTAATATATAAAAATTGGTGTCCAATATTGCCACTTTCCATTCCTCTGGTAGAGAGTGATATCTGAGAAGATAAACATGGCAGTTTTTCAGAGGTTCGTATTTTAGTTTTTTCAGCACCCTGAATGAACAGCGGCCTGTCCTTGCAGTGGTCTTGGCCTGATTTGACTGGTCTTGGTTTATTTTATAAGCTTTTATAACGGTTCTGTAGCTCAAGTTGATTCTTGCTTGTTTCTCTGATTTGAAGCCAGTTTGGTGCCACAGCAATCCTTCTGGCCAAAGCTGTTTTAGCCATTAGACATCAGACTGTCTGTCTAACAATATGTGGAGCTTCTCAATTACTTGAATCTGATACTGCAGAATCATGCTGAGAAACTCCCAACTCCAGCAGCTCTGGAGTGGGTTTCAGAAACTCAGTGTGGTGAAAGTACCATGGACAGGGACGGCTCGGCCTGTCCTCCCCTCTGCTGCCGAATAGAAGACTGCCTGGCAGGGAGAAATACTTGTTATATGTAGGAGCATCTTGGCATAGAAGCATGATACAAATCATCCTTACCATTTGATACCTACAATTTTTAATTATATGCTGCAGCCAGAATATTTGGTGATGGTTTGGGTGAGAGTTCTGCTTTATTCTCACTCCCTGTTCCACAGATAAGGAAATCACTATGCTGTAAGTCTTCACAGCTCTTATACTTTGCATGAGAATATATGATGCTACTGAGCATGACTGCTTGGGGGTTATAAGATTTAATCAATTGTATGTTACGGTTTGTAGCTTCAGGCTCTTTTATGTTTGTAGAACATATTCTTCATTCCTTGTGTCAGCTTTAATAGCCATGAAAGATGTTGTCTACCTATGTACGATATACAGAAGACATTGGCAGTGCAGGCAGCCTTGCATTATGAACAGGCTTTAACCTTGAAATTGAGGAGGTGCGTATAGATGAACAAATTCTGAGCTTTCTCTTTTTGGCCTCATTACTATTTGCACTCCCAAAGTTGTCAGTTTCCATGCTTGGAATTGCTGCTGTGAAGATGACAGTAGAGTTAATCAGGTCTGTAGCTGAGGTGCAAAAATGGAATGGAGAGACTTTAAATGGATTTTAAATGCTGGTACAGCTGAAGAGTTACAGCATCTTGAGAGGGACAGCTGTTAAAGGCCAATGGCTCTTGGCTTTAAGTTCTTAACTCAGTGTGAGCCCTTTCTTTCTACATACCCGGAATGTTATAGATCTGCTGAGAGCTTACATCTTGCATTTTCGTAGTGACAGATTCCTGCTGAATTTATGCTGGTGTGTTTGATCTCCTAAATTGATTAATTTGATCCATTACCTCTGAAAGATGGCTTATCCTCTGGAGTGGAAGACATTCTGATCTTTGTAAACAAAGTCTCCTTAACTCTATTGCATTCTGCCATAAGTTACTTCACAATTCTAAGAATGGAGTTTGGGGTGTAGATTTTGTTCAGTTGGAACTTTACTGACACAGTCAAACAAATTTAAAATTATATTACCAAGTAGTGTTCAATATTGGAAACAATGGGAGCTTTTGACCTGGGTTAGATTAGAAATGTTAACCTAAAGATGGATGACTTCACAGCCTAGACTCTTTATTTCTAGACTGAAGTCAAGCAACAAATTTTTACAACAAGAAATCTGTGGGATTATTGGAAGTCTAATAATTTTTCAAACTAATAAGCTTTATATTGTAAGCTGAATCTGTGAAGCTTATATTTGCACAAAAGCTATTTCCTAGTAATTAATAATTGCTCAGCACTGGTCCTGGTGATTATTCCTTACTGACTGTAGCTTTAATGAGTAAACACAATGAATACATTAAGTACTCTGCAATGACATATTTTAAGATTAAAAAGAAAGTGTATTCCTGGTAGTTGTTTTTTTTTCTCTTGAGTAGAGTTATGTCTTACCCTGAATAACAGTTGTCTGTCTTGTTTGTGTAAAAAATATAAATTCAGAGAATATGTGCAGAATGGGAACACTAAAGGTCATAGCCTAGAATTGTTATTTATGTGCGCTACAATCTTACATAACACTGTTAAAGGCAGAAAAATAACTTTTTAATATATATATATGTATCTTTTTTATCTTTTAGGCAGTATTTTGCATTTCTGCAGAGCTTTGCACAGATCCTGTTCCCATGCAAACTGATGAGGGAGAAATACTGGAGGAAGGCAGTCCCAAGGTCAGTGAGGTAAATGCCACTGTGTTTTTGAGGAACAAGAGTTTGTTTGTTTGAAATGGGGGATACATGGAGTGAACGTTGCTGCTGGTATGCAGCATGCAAGTAAATAATATTTAATACCCTGGAGATATTTTAAAAGTAAAGTTTTTAAAAGCCTTTAGAAAGACAGGCTTTTTTGCTGTCTACTAAGGATTGGAGCATGGGTCTTTGGGCACTCTCAGGAAGGAAAGAGGAAGTTCTTGTAAAGAAATACTAACCTTGATTGTATTCCATCTGTTAGAACTGGAAGGGCCTATCAAGCTTTCTGTCCTACCTACCCACCCTCTCACCTGCCCTAAAGAATTAGGCATATGGGCCTTTAGGTGCATGTGTCAGTGTGTGGGGGTTACTGACTGATCTATGTTCAAGGTGTTCTGCTTCTTGTTTCCTTATACTTGCCAGTATGTGCCTTGTTGTGAGACTGGGTAGTATGTTGCTTTGAAAGGTACCTCTGATTTTCAGCATACCTTGTGGGGACAAGAGGCTAAAAAGTGTGCTGTTGAATATAATGTTGGTTGTGTCCTGCTTTTTGCTTACTTCCTGAAGATGCAGATATTGAGTCAGTAATCTGGTTTGCATAATGACATAGTGATTATCATATTCTTCAATAGGTTTATAAATTTATTATATAGTCCTGACTATCTCAATGAGTTAGTGGTAGTTTTGCAGCTCATCTGTTTAAAATATGGTTCCTAAATTTCATGAAAATATGAATCATTGTTAGCTTGCTTGTAGTTTTGTGCAAGAGGCTGGCTGAAAAAGTGAAAAAAGAAAAAAAAAGAGGACTAAAACTAAAATTTGTTGTTTCTTAGCTGGAGCTTTTTTGAGAGGTGTTCTAATAGAACAAAACATTTTGTAAGCTGTAGGCATCAAGTTAGGAGGTGATTAATTATTAGAGAAAGGATTTGGCAATTGTCCGGCATGTACTTTAGGAATTGTGTTAATTTTAAATAGCTTTGAAGGAAGGCTCACTAGATTAGGAGCTGACAAATGAAAACGTGTCAGTGGATGTACCTGCAGCCATCCAGGGTACTGAATGCATCTCTTGACAAGAATGTAGTTACAAGGTTCAGTGGGGGATAGAAGTGTGCATACAAACATCATGGTGCAATTAATTACTGACTTTATTAGCATGGTTACTGGTGCTTAGTTTTCATCAAACAGAGGGATTATGTGTGTGTGTGTGCATATTTGTGTATATATGCACAGGTGTCTGTGTGTATATATATATGGATATAGAGCTTTCATGTTTTGTCTGTGTGGCAGGAAGTAGATTAAATTAACTGTCCTGTGAAACTTACTCTTTTCCTCCAATGAAAAGTATGCTTTTCTTTGGTATTCTTAATTCTGGGTGTAGTGGCAAAGATTGTATCTCTGTTCCAGGATGAGATGTTCAAAAAACTTAGTGTGTTTAAATTTCAAAACAAATCTTTTAGACTTTGAGTACCTCAGTGTGTGTGCAGTATTGTTTTGCAACAATTGTCATTTAGGACATGTGGGAGGTTTGGAATTGTGCATTTGGTTTCAGTGTTACTAATTGAGAGCTATATAGGATCATATTAAGCAAAAAAGATTTATGACTACATTTAGTCCTTCTCCGCATCCTGTGGTGTACAGGACTACACACAGAAGTGTATTTTTCAGTGTTTCTTCAGTCTGTAAATGATTATCTTCTCTTTCCTGGTCTCAGGAGAGCTTTATAGCTATAACAGTGGAAGGATTTGTCCTCTAAAAAAATTTAGTGAAGTATATTCCACTGTATTGTATATCATTAAATTGTGTCCTTAATTTACAAATGTTTGCATGCTCTAATGAGCCATTTTCATAAAGGTACATTTTTCTAAGAAATATTTTTAAGACTTCAGTAATATAGTTCATTTTTTTTCCTTTTGTCAGGACTTTTTTTTCTTATCCTCCACCCCTGCCAATTCCTCCAGGCAGATGACATGAGTTTTCTGGAAGAAGTTAGTTTTGTGCTTCAAAGACACTAATATAACTAACCATTCATTCAATATTTTATTTGAATCCTTCATTTCTCCCCTTTTTACTCATTCGAAAACACTAATCTGTAAAGAAAAGTTAAATATAATATAATTATTTTTATGCTTATTGTTCAGATCATTGGATCTTTTCTTCTGTGTTTTTCTAGTTTGTTTCTATTTTTTTAATACCCATATTAAGTACCAGCAATCCTTTTGGACCTCACTCAGTTTACACTGTGTTCTTAAAAGTCCTATAATTTACCTGTTCTTTTGCTTTTACTAGAAATTATTTTTTGAGCCTGTAAATGATATCTAAATAAGCTGTCATCTTCCAGTGTTTTATTTCCTATGAATGTTCAGGAAGGACTTTGAACACTTTTTATGTTAGCATCTCCTTTGAAGCTCTTCTCAAACATTGTAAGTTGAGTCTGCAGCTCATTGGTCTTATGAGATTAGTAATGCTGATTAATGCCAGCAACTTCAGTGACAATAAGTTTAATGATATCATATATGAGATTAAGATTAAGGCCCCATTTGTAGAGTTTGTTCTGAATAATTCATTTCTAGCCAAAAAGAGATTTTGACATATGATACAAAGAATGAAATTACTGTTTATGGTGATTCATAGCATCTTTTATTGGCTGCCTCAGAATAATTATGAAATAGAAGTGGGCAAGAATTCTGTCTTGAAGTCCTACAAGACTGAAGAGATAATTTCAACAGCAGTATTAAAGCTATCGTTGCAAAAGGAGGAAAAGATTGTAGAATTAATTTTTATACTTTTTCTATTTGTATCTTAAGATACAAACATAAAATAACATAAAATGTAAGATAAAAACCTCTTTATGTTCAAAAGACAAAGGCCCAGGCCTACACGCTTGAATGCCTTGTTATCAGCTGCACTAGAAGCATTTCTGTCGAGGGGTAAATGACCTTACTGTGATTATGCTTGGTACTTTTTCAGAATGCAAGATGCTCAGGGCTCTGGTAGGTACTTCCCGAAAGTTCAGAAGTTCTCTCTTGTTGAGGCCAGAAAAGGGGATACCTACTTTTGGGCCTCTTGCAGAATGTTCCTGTGATCATCTGAATTTAAATTGAAAAGCACTTGAGCAAGCAGACGTGGAAAATTGTCTTTAGACTGTAGCCGATTCCCTTTTATGCTGAATTAGATTTTGCCAAGAAGGGTCTTTGCCAAAATGTCACCTAACAGTCACTTCTGACACTGTCTTAAGCTGATTTCAGGCTGAAAATCGATCTGTCTTATTTTCTGTAAGTATGCATTGAACTTGAGGGAAAGAATGTAAATACATTAATGTCTAGAGATATCTTTGTTATATTGATATCAAAGTGTTCCGTCTTCATCGCCATGAAAAGATATGCCCATAATTTATCTTCGTAAAAAGTAAGGCTTACCACATGAAGTTCAGTATCTCAGAGTGTTAATGACCTCACTCCAGAAAAACAAGAAAGCCAGAGGGGTCCCTGTTGATACATATTGCAGGAAAAGCAGTGGTTAGAATAGTAGCCTCAGTTACCTGAGACTGCAGATCCCATGACCAGTTATCAATATTTGTTTCCAGAGGCTTCCCTTTAAAAGGAAGTTTAATTGATAGAAAAGATGTCACTCTGCTTTTTACGTTCTTGCCCAGTAGCATGGGAAGAGACAGTTTGTTAATGCTGTCAGCAGTCCTAACCCCTAAGAAGCCTTGCTGCTTCTCTTCCGGAATCACAAGAGTATAACCTGAGAAACCAAATTTATTGTAGATAGAGGTATATCTGAATGAAGTATTCTGGAGTGTCAGGGATGGCAACAGAATCATCTTTCATGGAGACACCATGAACGTCAGGATATAAAGATCTGGGTACTGCAAGAATTGATTTTCTTATGGTGCCAGTCTGAAAATAACCTAAAAAGTTATACATGAAGACTCCGTCACACAGTGGAAAAAAAATGATATATCAGGCCTTATTCCTTGTAAACTGGTTTTGTTCTGTAACTGTTTCAGATTTTCTTGCATCCTAGACTGTATAGTATTCTAAGATACCAAGCCTTGAAGAAAAAATGAGATTTCTTTCTGTTTTTCAAAAAGAAAAAAAAATTGTGCCTCATGTAGAGCTGAGCAGGTCACTTTTAAGACTAAATATTTATGTGCTTTGAACTACTGAACATTACATGAGGTATTAAAAAAAATTTTAAAAGGATTAATAAAAAATCCCTGCAGTCAGGCATCATGAAGAGTGATAGTCTTGGTTGACTCCCCTCAACCTGGTGGCACTGATACAAAAGCTGGCCTTCATGCTTGCCTCTGCCACTCTTGAAAGGAATGACAGAAATCCAGTAGCAATTTCTTGGTAATTAAACTTAAGCAAAGTTACTGATGGACTCAGTCCTCACTTTAATTTAGTTTATTTCTCCCACTGTTATTAATACATACCTTTTTATTTAATTTTGTAATTTTAAGGGGTTTTTTAATATTGTGGTAGTTGAGTTGTGCTCTTGTTCTTCTTAATTTTGTGTATTTGGGACGTTTCTACAGTTCTTTCATTTAGTTTTTTGGCAGCATATCCTTTTGTTACTCATTGGATTGCTTTTCAGCAAAGTCTGGGTTTTGCACACGCTCTTTCCCCTTTCTACATCCCTGCTCCTTAGGCTGCTTTCGGAGAAACTTACTGTCTGGTAGTTTTGTTGCCAGGTTCATCTTAATGGGTTCCATTGTTTGATCTTGCAGTTTCTTCCTTGCTGTCAGACTGTCAGAAAATACTCTTTCTGTTAAAATGGCATCAACGTGATAAAGACAGCTGGCACCTGTCAATGGTATGCTTTTGATTCCAGTAATTATCTAATATTAGTGCCACAAAGAGGGAAAACAACCTGTACAGAAGTAAGATTTTTCAAATAAGCATAGAGTTTTAAAAAACATAGTTATTTTTGGCAGATGTAGAAGTCTTATTTGACAGGAATATTGGGTCTATTTATCCATACAATCTGTTGGTGAATATCATATAACGAAGTATCCTGTCACTTAATAAAATAGTTGGGGGACAGGGTGTCTGGTTTCTGGCTTTCCAGGGTCTACCTTTTTCTTCCCTTCCTTAAAAAAAAAAAAAAAAAAAAAAAAAGGAAAAGAAATGAAATCTACTTGGAACCCCACATCTTCTACTGTTCTTTGGATTATGATTTTATTTTTTAATTATATTTTGTGGTAGTTAATTTCCCACTAATGATTATTATTTTTTTTCCACTAACAGCCTTGGTACTCTGAAAATACCAACAAGCACTGAGCTTCTTGTTTGTGGCTGGTTTCTTTTCAGCTGTTTTTATCCATCTGTTAAGGATTACTGCACAGACAACACTTTATTTCTCAGTTGTTCCTTTGCTGTAAAATACTGCAGGAGGAAGCTAAAATTTTATGCCTGATTTGAAGTATTTTTAGATTTCTTTCAATATTGGCAGGACTTTTGAGCTTACGTTGCAAACTTCTTTCTCAAAATAAATGCAATTAAGAATTTTCATGTCAAATGTAAAATTTCCCCTTCCCCTCCTTGTTCCTTCATATTTCAAAGTAAAAACCTATGAATTTGCAGGGAGGGAGGGGCTTTGACCTAAGTAATTTATAGAGGGGTATTTGTGAATCATGGTTTTGATTCAGTGTTGTAGAAGGGAATGGAAGAAAGATAGCTAGTTCTGCTCTTTTAATGCTTTGTATGGTAAAAAGTCTAGGTACACGCAATTTTGATGAAAAGTGTGGCTGCGCAGGATTTTTAATAATGCTCAACTCCTAACAAGTTCAGGAAAAGGGAAGAGATTCTGTACTATATGGTGTTAGATAAATGCATTTTTATTCAACTTTTTTGTTAGTGTTTATAGAAGTAATTTTTGAACTGAATAGGTAGTCAAGAAATTAGGCTACTTTTCCATACTCTGGTGGCTTTTTCAAAACCACTGACACAAACACTGAGGCTTGTCATGTTGTTCAGTCTCATTGTCCAGTGCCATTTACTAAGCTGTCTTGAGGTTACCTGTTAATCCTTGTTTTATTTCCTTGCAAGTTGCTGCTCTGTTCTTATTTGTCAATATGAATCTCTCCCTTACGTTATTACCTGCCTGTTCTCATCCTGGTTAATTTCCCACCCTGCCCCTCCTCTGTGTCTAATTGCGAATTAGTATTTGCCTTCTGTTTATATCACTCTTCAGAACTCTCTTGGCACTGGCTATGATTTTTTTTGTGGTGTTTTTTTTGGTTTTTTTGTTACCCTGAAGCATTCACACAGATGTGATGAAAAGGTTAAAAAGTATATCACACTTGAATGTCTAAGCTCTTGCTTTTGTTTCATATATGTTGAGAATAAAGAAACATAAGCCTGCCTGAGTAGTGTTTAATCTGTTAAGTTACATGCTCTTATATTTATAAATAGAAGCTTAAAATTCAGAAGGAAGGTGTGAGGAGGGAGTGTTGCCAGTCAGGAGGTATCGTTCCTAAAATCACAAGTGTTCCACTAACGGTGTTTGTGGGTAAGTTATGCTCAGTTTTTGATAGTGAATGTTGCTTGATGCTGACAATAATGCAGAAGTTTGGCTGGTGCTTTCATTGTGTGTGATTTAGAATTAATACAGTAAAAAAAAATATCTTAGTTGGGTAGTTAAACTTAACACAGCATCCAAAAGCTTGACGCCTGTATCTCTGGGACTTACAATACTACTTAGGAATACAGAATGAGGTTTCTATTCAGACGGTACTAAATAATTTAAAACATTCAGGCTGAAGGCCTATACAGTAACAAAATGAAAAAAATGCCTTGTCACTGTAATTACAAAAAGCTGTTTTCCAGTCTAGTACTGGCCTGGTATGTGGTGCTTTCAGACGTGATGGTTTCTCTACAGTATGAGTCCCTGCTACTCGTGAAGATTTTGGCTTGTTAGGAAGAGGTGATCTTTCAACCTCGATGTACTTTCCTGTGAATATCTGACAAGTCAGAGTAGGTTTCAGGTTACTCATGTGGCTGTTGCCTCTCCATTGGGTCCAGGAATGGAGGGGGCGGATGTGTGTGTGTGTTTTTGGTTTGTTTTTTATTTGTTGGTGTGTGTTGGGTTTTTTTTTTTTTTATAACATGCCATGTTTTCGGAATGTATTAGTTTATTTGGTTTTGGTGTCTTCTGATGGGTTTCCAACACTTCTGTTCCCTGATACACAGGGTATGTTTCCATCATTTTTCTGGAACATGAGTTGTAGGAGCAGCTAGTTTTTCTAATGCTGACATACAGCTGTAAGTTCCTAGAGTCTTTGTATACAGTATTTTGTAAACTCTCTTAGAAATAGAGATGTATTTTGCCTAACAAGACAACTTAAGCTGTTACCTTCCAGGAGAATCTTAAGAACTGGTCTGAGCACAAACACAATTTTTCACAGCAGAAACTGCCGTCATCTTTATTGTGCTCTGCTAGCTTCATTATTCTGGCCTGAAAATGTTACAACTCCTTAGGAGAGTAATTTCAAAACCAAAATCTTTGCATGTTATGTATTACTTAAAAAAAAAAAAAAAAGGAAAATCCATTAACCTCTCAGTAAAGAATGAAATTACTTTAAATATTAAGTTAAAAGAAGTCCTCCCCTTTAATGACATGTTATTAAGGCTTGTAAAAATGTTATGGCATACTCCTCTTGTTTTAAATATAAATTAACATAGTCGGGGAGCAGAAATTTTGGGTTAGGTTTTCTCTCTATCACTGTGGCCAGCAAAAGAACCGCATAACACTTTCCTACAAAACACTACACAGTTGGACCTTTCATTGGTGAGGAGGGGGGAGGGAACCTGCTTGTGATTTTATAACTTTGAATTTCAGAATTTGAAGGCATTGTAGTAAGGAGCTATAATTACAGTATGTGGTATAACCCCAGCTGGCAACTAAGCACCACACAGCTCACTTCCCCCCCACACCCCTGCAGTGAAATGAGGGGGCAAACTGGAAGGGTAAAAGTGAGAAAATGTGTGGATTGAGATAAAGAGAATGTTCTAATAATCTAAAAGTTAAATTTAATATTAAAAAAAACCCAAAAAACCAAACAAAACCAACTGAGAGGAAAATAAAACCTAAGAAAAAAGCAAGTGATGTAAAACCAAAACAGTTGCTTACCACCAACCGAGCAATGCCCAGCCAGTCCCAGTGCACTGGCAACTTCCCACACCCCCCTCAGTTTTGTTCCTAAGCATGATGTCATGTGGTATGGAATATCCCTTTGGTCAGTTGGGGTCAGCTGTCCTGGCTGTGACCCCTCCCAGCTTGTTGTCCACCCCCAGCCTACTTGCTGGTGGGGCAGTCTGAGGAGCAGAAGAGGCCTTGACACTGTGTGAGCACTGCTCAGCTGTAACTAAAACATCAACATGTTATCAACATTATTTTCAGCACAGATCCAAGACATAGCCCCATACTAGCTACTATGTAGAAATTAAGCTCTGTTCCAGCTAAAACCAGTACAGTATGTTATCAAGGTCTACTGGCTTTATAAAACAGTAGTTATAGACAAGATAAAATTGTTGAGGACTTTGCAAAAAAGAACATGGAATTAGACAGTGCTACTTAAATTATTGTAAAGAAATGCTGTTGATATCTTAGCGGCTTGGCAATTTTAAAAGAAATTCAGCATCAAGCACAAGATTTTGCTAGTTGGGTGTACTGTTTTCTACAGAGGCAAAATGGACTACTCATCTGAAACCTGCTTAACCATAGTGAAGACTGCTAAAATAAAGATACCAACCTGAAAGATGACTCTCTTGTTTTCTAATCTCAAAATATCCTGAAGTGCTTTTGAAGCACAAAAGAGAAAGTTAATACAATGTTGTGTTTTCTTTCCCTTGGAAAATACTATCATCTGCCAAATTGACTTTGAGATCTCTAAGAGCTGTCATCATACAGTCCTTTGATCCAGCCTTTTTATATGTACAGTTCATGTGAAGGAAATGTAATGACATGGAATGTCATTGCAGGGAACAGGTATGTATCTGATTTCTAAAGGAAAAAATGCTTGAGTCTTAAATAAAATTCAGTTTAAACTCACCTTTTCCATTCTTTTAAAGATTCTTTCTTTTTCATGAATGTTTTCTTGTTAGTTTTTTTCTCTCAACCAATAGCATCTCTTCGTCAGTTGATTACAACAGTTTATAATACTTCGCAAAACAGACAAAAAAGCAAATAGCATTTGTTGAAAAAACTAAAAACAGCAGTTCTGCATTTGAGAGCTGGTATAGTATAGTCCCACTATGATTTTGGAGACAGAGCGAGCCAGGGACACACTGCTTTGTGGCTTTGCTTACACAGTATCTCTTTTCATGCAGGTGTACTATTGGCACACAATTTGAGGGGTTTCTACCTTTTCAGAATATTGCCTTTTGATCTCTTATTCAGTATTGGCTTTACGAAGTTGTTGGAAGTGGTTGTGGTCCACGTCAATGTAGCAGAGTTCTATATAATCAGCCACTTTAAACAAAATCCTGTAGATGTGAAAGTATTGATAAATGTTTTCAATCTTGCTGTCTTCTGGCAAACTGAGGGGATAGGTATTCGAGGAGAAATCTGAGCCATGGACAGTAAAAGCTTACTTTATTCTTCCCAATCGTTTGCAGTCTGATTAGTTTGAGGGAGTCATTGAAAGGTGTAAAACTCATTGGTCTTGCTGACTTCATGCATTTGCATGACCCTACAAGGACAGTTGTTTTCAGTTTATGAACTAGATGGGTGTGAATTTGTTTCAGTTCCTCCAAAGTTTTTTTTTCTTACATTGGGTGTGGAAGAAGTGGATATGAGGTTTGTAGAAAAGATCTTTTTTTTTAATTATAATTTATTCTTGACACTAAAAATGGTAGTGATGGTCTTCATCATTACAATAGGTAAGAGAGTGTGTGGACAACTAAGGACACTTGAACCCTGCAAAAAGGTATTGTGCAGTATCTGTTCCCCTGAGGGTAAAAGCAACACTAAAAGCATGTCAACATTTCCTGTCCCTTGTTTAAAGTTTGTTCACTGAGGCATTTGGGTAGTAGACAAGACAATGTATTATAAGAAGGGAGAATGTAGTAGTTGTCTACAGATCAAGTAAGCTTTTGTGGAATTAGGTTGCTAAGAAATGTTATAGAAGTACTCTGAAATCATATTGGCGGGTTTCAACAGATACAGAGTTGCCATGTGTTATTCCTAGAGAAATAACTTACTCCTGTGGCGATTTAAGGTTTTTTTGGTTTAGGACAAGTTGTAATAGTATATGCAAGCAAGAAAAGCCCAGGTTCTGCCCCAGAGATGAGTGGGTGTTTTAATAGTTTGCTGGTCAGTCATATATCTTAACAATTTTAATAAACTTGAGAAGTTTGGAAAAACTACACAAGCAAGCAGCACTGTCAGTGGCTCCCTTATGACTAAAATGAGTTTGGATTTACGTTCTGATAACTGGAGAAACTGGAAAGTAGCTGTACAGTGTGTGTGTGAATAGCCTGTATTCCTTCTGCTGTTTTTGGATAGTGGTGAGAAGTGGATGCGTAAGACGGGCTTAATGGAGGATTAATATATACACTTACAACAGAATTGTTCTCAGCCTCCAGCTGTTTGTTGCTCAGGATCTTTCTGGGCCACTGGTAGTTTCTATGTGTTTAGAAGCCACACAATGTATTTCTGTGAACACAGAAAAGAAAGTTCTTTTTCTTCCTGTCTGGTCAGATCTCTTGAGGCATAATAATTTCAGAACCTCTTTGTGTGTGCCTTGTTTGTGACACTTTTCAGTCATTCCTAACGAACAGGAGAAAACAGTATTTGTGTCAGTGCAGGTGATTGACTGTATAGTGCAAAAGTGTAGTTTTTAGTAGTTCTGATTATCATCTGCTTTCTTGAGCCATTAAAAGTTGTTTTCGCTGTTTGTGTCTGCTATCGTTTTGTGGCAATGCATCATCTAGCTTTCCAAATCTAAGTGGCAGAGCACAGTTAAGATGTTTTTTGTCTTCTCTGTCAGGGTGGTTATCAATGTGTATATCAAAATACCAGCCACTTACAGATGTCAGTTTAAACTGCTGCAACTTGTTCATGTGTGTCTGCACCATAAATAGTAAATTAACTGTAAAATGAGTTAGCTAAATAGAGTCATTGGGCTGCTTACAAGTGGCTGTTCAACATAGTGGAGGGGGGTGAATGGTTAAAAGTACTTTTGGGTCAGATTTTTCCCCTAAATGGAAAGTAAAAGATTTCTTATGGAAGTGTGAAAGGTTTTTTCAGAGTTGCAGAAGTCAGCAACAATTCATAGCTTGTGAAATACTAATGATCTTTAGCTGAAGAATAATACAGAAAGATGGTAATTACTCGTGTCTTACTGAATTCAGATTTTTATGGGATCTATACTATGTATGTACAGAACACAGAAATGGATGTAGTGCATAATCAACTGTGGCACAGGAAAAGGAGAGCACTTTTGTTTACATTCAGAATGCTTTATGCATTTTTGTGTCTGAGATGACTATTATTTAAAACTGCCTTGGCAGCTTCAGAGTTGAAGCTTTTAAATGTCATTTCTAGATATCCTGTCATACCATAACTTGACTGACTGAAGCATCTTTGGTGGTCGAAGGTATTACTGGCAAAACAGTATCTTGCTGCAAACAGCTAAGTAGTTCAAGTAGCATTCAGAGCAAGATTCAGATGGATTATTTTTTGTGTATACATATATATATCTACAAGCTTATATGAATTAGTTTGCAGCTAAGTAATGCATTTTAAAATAACTTCTTAATTAAGTAAACTTTCCTATCTATACAGTATGAAATGTGGCTGGGGTTCTGGCCTTTTTAGCATTTCCAAATTGGGACTGTTGTTTTCATTATATTTGTAAAAATATTTGTTTTAAGCTTAGCAGGGAATTAATCTTAAGCTGCTGAGTATTTCACAGAATATTAGATAACATAAACATTTTTAAAATTACATTGAAAATGGGCCATAGGTTGTTTCTGCAAGTGCAGGTGATTAATTAGTGACAGTTGGAGACAGAAACAAAACTTCTAGTCTTTTAACCACTGCTGGAGGTTTGATGCTTATTTAGGTGAAACATAATTTACCTATTCAGTTACATAACTTCTCTATTCTTAATGATTAATTGAGCTGCCACTGATAATCTGTCCTATTGTTCTATAAGGATGATGCACGTTTTTCATGATGGTATATGCTAACATGTTGGCAGTTACAGTTAATGTAACATTTCATTGAGTCAGGAATTAAAGTACCATTTGGCAGCATATAACAAACATGGGTATTAGATTAGAGATTTTAAAAAGTAATTATACGTGGTTTAAGTGTGTTAGTATTCAAAATGATTAGCAGGGAGTACTGAATGTGATATGTGACTCAGCACTAGAATTACATTAGTAAATTTTCACTTCTCTTTTTACTAACAGGAAAACCAGTTAGGACTGCATGATGATACTAACATTGAAATGCTCAATCTAGATGCTGATGAGAAACTTCAAGAAAATAGTGAGTCGGGTAGGAGATGGTTCACATCTTGTGCTGATATTTTTTGTACACCAGGGCTCTGCTTTGTCAAAATTGAGTTGGGGGGGTGGGGGAAAGTAGAAATAGGTTCAAATGAAAATTTAGTAACATCACAGTGCTGTACAATTACAACAAAATCCTGAAAGAGACCAAAAATTCAGGTAATTTTTCATGCATATCTTGGTTCTGAGACTTTCCTCTATGTGGTTCAGAAAAAGACTTTGGGCTTTCTCATTTTAGGAGTTGTTTTTTCTATTATTTTCTTTCTTTTAAGTTTAAATCACTGTTTCTAAGTTGGGGTTTTTTATGCTTTCATTTGTGTAGTGAAACTAAGTTTTAATCTAAAAAATATAGTTTGGTACTAATTTTGCTAGCCAATTTATGCTATTCGGTGTATTTTGAGATGCTAGCTTAACACGAATTTACCTAAAGAAAATTATTGAAGTATTTGCAGCTAAATTGCATTCAATTTTATCAAAAGAAGTTAAATTAAAAATTTAATTAATCTGTTGCTAATGAGTAAAATTTTCCCCAATGCAGTTTGTCCAAAGTGCTCATAATAAAGCCCAGCAGAGAAGTGATTCAGCTTTCCTTGCATTTGTGGTAATTACTACATTTCTGTTAGACCTCAAATTGCTTCTGAGATTTCTGACAAGTTCTTCTAACTGCTTGGCATTTATAGGGCTTCTGCCACTGTTAGCAGTAGTGACTAGTGACTAATTGCTTGGATTTTAAGGATTAGATTGTGCAATTCTACTTAAAGCAAATATTAGTGAGACAAAAGAAATGCCAACAGCCTAGCATTGTTGCTGATGGTGATTGGGAAGGTGCGCTGGTGTTAAAGCAGTAATTGTGACAAACCACCAAATTTATCAGTCTTAAGCTGATAGGTTGTATTAAATTTAGCAGGTAACATAAAGCACTGGAAGTAAATTGCCACAACCTGCAGAAAGCAGCTTTTGACCTTGGTGGGTCCTCACCAGAGTCTGCCTGATAGTTTTCAGTTCATGTGTGCTTGAGATGCTCGTGAATGAAAAAAATCTTACAAGAGTCTTTATCTCCTGTTCACTCAGGTGGCTGGTTGCAGCCTTTTTTTATAAAATAGAAAAGAAAAAAATAAAAATCACAGCTATGAAAAGGAGCTATGGAATGAGTGGGAAAAGGTAATGATAGTCCCTCTCCGATGAAGCTGCATTAGTATGTTTCTGTAACTGGTGAAGACAAAAAGACAAAATATGGTTGTTTAAAATTAATAGCTTTTCATAGTAAGTTTTCTTACAAGCATCTAACTTTTTTCCTGAGAAAATATTTGGTTTCTCATATGCTTAGTTCAGTTTTGATGGGCTAGGCTATCTAATGAAGGTGTTGAATCTTGTTGGGAAAAAGTGCTTTCTGACATCAGCATTCAGGAAAGATGAGGCATTTGCCCTTGAAACTTTCTGACACTCCAAAGTGTGGCTGACTTTATCTAGGAACTCCACATTAGGTTTACTCATTAATCAAATCCATTAGGGTCTTACTGTAGATATTTTTAGAAAGAGGGGTATAAAACTGTAGAAACAGTTGTTGCACTTCTGGAAAAAGAAATAGTTTATTATGTCTAGGTTCCTTCTGGTATATTTCATTTTCTGAAAATTAAGTATTGAGTGTCTAATTGTGAATAGCTTTTTTAACTTTAAAACAATTTGTCTTTTACTTTTTAGAACATTCAATGTATAAACTTTTGTCAAAATTTGGGTATTCACAAGTGCCTAGATTTTTAAGGAAAAAAAGCTGTGAAATAATAAAATACAGAGTTCAACAACTTGCGGTTCCTTTTTTTTTTAAAAAAGCAAGTTTTCTATTGACTTTCCCCCTGCTGTTTAAGGGTCTATTTCTGGTTCCTGCTTCCAGCTGCCAGAATCTTGAAGCTTTCTCAGTCGTTTGCCAGGAGAAACAGGTGTGGAGTGTGCTTCCTTTGATTCCTGCTCTTGGAATCAATGGCTCCCTCTGCAGTCCTTTTAAGAGAAGCAAAAGTGTCTCAGATCCTCTGCCATTCCACCTTTCCTTCTTTCCTTGGAAGGAATACACTAGGTGCAAGAGTTTTGTCTTACCTCCATCTTCCACTCTTTCTACATATTCATGACAGCTGCATTTTCTACAGGTGTAGGGCAAGAGAGGCTAAAGATTTAGAATACGCCTGTTCAGAACACTTGCAGTTAACCAGATCTGCTGTGGTTGCTGTATGCTGTGTATGGCTGAAACTGAGTGAGCACTCTGGGCTCCAGCTTCCTTAAAAATAAGACTAAATGAGTGCCCAACATGATAACAGTGATGAGAGAGTGAAGAGACACAGAGACTCTTGTGGGGAAGAAACGTGCATAAGAATTCTATAAGAACCGTGGGTGAAGGAGCAGAGAAGAATTTTTTTCAGCTAACTGTGGCTTTTATGTGCTGCTCCTCTCCAGTTCATCCTCAGGTAGCCATTTAATCAAAAACTTAAAATAACATGTTCTCGTCTTTCTGCAGTGGGATGTTACTATTGTCATTAGGAAAATAAGACCTAAATATTTTAATTTTTAAGTACTTTTTTGGCTCTCAAAAATAGATAGCTGGGCCTAAGAACTAGTTTTAGGAAAATGTAAACAATGTCCATGGAATTGTACTGGGGCAGTTTGCTCATTAATTAGTTTTATAACAAATCATGTTTGTCAGATATATCTCCTTGAATTAAGATGAACTACCCAGTAAAGTGACTTTTAAATGTCAGGGAAAACTGGAAATGAATATTACTTTGTAACCTTTTTCTAGAATTTCTAGAACAGTAAATACACTGTGTGGTATTTTCTAACAAAAATTTTAAACCCTGCAAATTTCAAAGTGAAAAATGCAAATTACTAATCATGAAATTGTTTAACATATGCAGGTGACCAAAAGAAAATTAGAGGCAAGGTTCTGCAAAGAGGAATGCAAAAATTGCTGATCTGGATCAGGCCTGTGGAATGATCTTATGTATATAACTTTTCCCCTTTCACTTCGTAAAAATTATCTCATTGCCAGAAATGGAAAAGCTTCTATTGCTGTTATTTTGTAATCCTCTAATACACAAAAAAAATCTTCATACATGTAGATACATAAAACATAAAAACCACAAGGACTTGTGAAATGTGGTGTTGCAACTGTCGGTTGTATAACAACTAATTTTTTGTGTGACAGATAGTATATTTTCCAAATAATTGTATATCCTCTTTTTTTTTTTTTTTTTTGTGAGTGGGTTCAATTTTATTTATATTGTGGTAGCAAAGGGGTGATACTTGTTACAACGCTGTGAAACTGTGCTTTTTTTGTGTATGCCTCAGTCGTGTTGTCTTGCATTGAGGGAGATGTGCAGCCCAAATGTTGGATTTTATTCATGTAAAATTTTCCCTCAGCTTCAGACCTTTCTTTATTCTGAGCTTTCACATTTTAAGAGTGTTGTGGAAGGGTTTTGAGCCTTCGCTGCCTGTACTTGTAGACAGTATTCTAAAAGAAGACATACTATATTTCTGCTATAGTAGTTTCAGTATTTCTTCCTGTATTACTGTTTGGCATAGTTTAGCTTTTTCTTGGGGGTTGTTTTTATTTTTGTTTTTTTGATGTAACTTTCTAAGATATTTTTCTTAGACCTTTCCACACTGAAATGCAGATTTTTGCTGGGTTGAGAATTTGGTAGGGTTTTTTTCTCCTACTGAATCTATGTGTTCATGGGAAATTCAGGTTGTAAGGGACCTCATGAGGTCTCTAGTCTGGCTTCCTGCTTAAAGCAGAATCAGCTATGAGGTCAGACGAGGTTATGAGGTATTTTTGTCCAGTCTGGCCTTGAAAACATTGAAGTGTGGACACTACAAAATTTCTCCGAGCTATCTTTTTAAGTGTTTGACTGTCCTCATGGTGAAGACGAGTCATCTCCAGTCTGGACTTCCCTTGTTTCAACAGTACGCTCATTGCGTCTTGTCCTGTCACAGTGCCCCAAATGAGGTGTGTTAGACCATATCTGGAATAATAAGCAGTAAGTAGATGTGGTAATCGGTTCCCTTGTCTGGAAAGGCTCTTATTAGTAAAGCCTGGGATGCTGTTGACTTTTCCTACCAGGGCATGCTGGCTTATGATCAGCTTGCTATCTGCCAAGATCTTTTCCATGGAACTGCTCCCCAGTCAGTCTGCAGCCTGTATCATTGCCAGGGGCCTCTCGGGTGCAGGGCTTTGTGTTTGTCCTGACTGAATTCATACAGTTCCTGTAGGGTCTGTTCCTCCAGCCTGTCTAGGTCCATCTGAATGGCAGCCCCACCCTTGAACATGTTGCCTGAACCTTTTCACCCCAGTTAGGTATTATCTTAAAATTCTGACCAGAGTACACCTTACCAGTCTTTCAAGTTATTGGTAAAGTTGTTTAATGGACTTGTCCTAGGGTAGACCCCTGCAGCACCTGACTTGATACCAGCCTCCAGGCAGCATAAAACAGAGTAACTGTTATCCTCTGAGCCTGACCAGCAAACTGTTTTCTAACAGTCTAGTTGTTCATCCATTCTAAAAATATTTTTTTTTCTAGTTCACTAATATTCAATTTCTTGGAGTGCTCATGTCCTCTTTTAGTGTCTTGATGCATTTTATTATTAGCTTTTTTATCAGTGAAAATGTACAGTTTCCATGTTCATGAGTACTTTCTCACTCCGTGACTAACTTTTAGTGAACTCGAGAAACTTTGTCATTGCCTTTCTGTAATTTACACAAAGCCCAGCTCTTTTTTTCAGTGCTGACATAATCATACCATATACTCTTCAGTTTTTATAACATATTTTAGTCATTTTAGATACTTCTGCCTACTGTCCGAGTAGAGCAAGTGACTAACCTTTCTTAAAGTAGATGGGGTTTTCTAGTTGCTTTAAAAGAGTTTGTGCCTGGACCTACAATCTTCTTGTTTCCAGCTCAGGGGATTTGTTGTTCTTAATTATTTGCCCACTTCTCTTTGAAATGGTAATTTTGCTAGATACGCATGCTAGATGATAATGTGTCTGGAACAGCTATGTCACATTCTTCATATAAAATTCATATTAAAGCAACAGCTCTATTGGCAGTACTTCAGTGATTGCCTTGTCCTGGTGGTGGTCTACTAGATATTCCGTTCTCATTCAACTTTCTTGTTTATGATCTAATAAAATAATTTCCTATTCCTTTCTAAGATTCTGTTGCTTTTAAAATCATTGCCATTTTATACTTCAGTTTTTATGATCTCTTCTTTTCTACAGCTTCATTAGATTGATTTTCTATTTTATATGAGAATCTTGTTAGTTTAGCACTATATATGCTATATATAGTGCTTCTTTACTCCCAAAGGCTGTATTTCATCTTTCTTCCCAGTACTGGCCACAAACTGTTTCCTTGCTCACCCAACGTATGAATTGTGCTTGTCTCATACCAGCAACAGGCTAAAATGCCTCCTGATTTCAGGTTGTGTAAGAATAACTCTTAAACACTTAACCTCCCTCATGAACCTTGCTGTTTTGTGATACAGCCACAATCTCTGGCTATTTTACTGGTTATCACACTTGTGTTTTAAAATCCTCACAAATTGGTGGACTGAATACCTCTCTCTTCAGCTAGACAGTTTTGAGTCCAGATGCTAAGAGTTTTTGAGATTCAGGCATGGACTGAGGTACAAATAGGTTTCAGTGTGTCTGATATGGTGGGAATACATGGATAAAGGTCTGCATTATTTACAAAACTAATGCAAAATTTTCTTGCTTTCAAACATTGCTTTTAAATCAAAATGCTGTTTTGACTGTGGGTTGCATGGGTACATGTTTGCAAATGTGAAATAAGATGTATTTGATTGATTATCTGTCTTGTAGAGGTTATTACCACCTTATAGTTCATCAGTTGCTTGGTTCATGTGTGGTTTTGCTTAGGGCTGTGTCTTTGCAGGCAAATAACATCGTTTCTGTTATCCTTGTTAGATGTCAGTATGCAGATAATGGGTTTTGTTGGTATTTCTGACCTGTCAACAGGATCAAGGTACAAATGAGTAAACTTGACTCTTTCGGGGGGAGGGTAGGGGCACAAGGGAAAGTGGCTGCTGGATTTTGGTTTGTTTTGGTTTGGGGTTTTTTCACTCCTTCAAAGACTGACTAAACCATGTTATCTTTACTGACTGAATAGTGCTTCTTTCCTCTTTACAGTTTGATGTAGTGGATCATGGATTTATGTGTGATTATGATTTAGTTGCTCTGTTGTATGACTTACTGAGTATTGCAGTGTGGCCTGTTTGCTGGCTTCACATGAAGTAGAGCATTGCTATATCTGGATGTTTATATAAAATACGAAGTGCATGTGTTGAATTTTTGTATAAAGAGAAGAATATTTTGCTACCTGTGCAAGAAATTCTGGCCGAATTAAGTAATTAAATGAAGAGTGCATAATTAATTAATGATCAAGTATAATGTAATTCTTCTTTCTGGCCAAAGAAATTACTGAAAATGTATGCTAAAACTGTATTTTAAAAGCAAACAATTAAACAGAAAACTTCCTTAGTGCCCTTGGAATCTGTTAACATGTGAGCCAAAGGAAATGCCTACCTTATGTTGTCATTGCATCCATTTGAGGTTCCCTTAGGCCTCTTTTTTTACCCCACTAAGCTATGTGTGTGCAGTGAAAGTGTCTTTTTCATATAAAAGTTACTTTTCACAAAGTACTGTGCTTTCACAGCAGTTTCTGTCTGTGGTTGATAAGTTTCTTTGAAAATTCTGATTTTTTTTTCTCCAGAGATGTTGATAGATTGAACTTTTTTGAATTCCTGCTTTATATGTAAGAAGTGGTAGAAGCCATACTTACTCAGAATGACAAGGGAAGTCCGTAACAGAGCAAAACTTAGAATCTAGATACCCTCACTGATAGTCTTCTGCTATAGCCATTAAATAATTCTTTTTTCCCTTGTAAGATTTTCTGAAAAATGTGCTGTAAAATGATACCATAGCAATGGGGCTGGAGATGTACATATGTTGCTAAGAAACTACATGATCTGTTCTGGACCAGCCACTGTGTCTTCAGTTTGTGCATATACAAAAGGGCCACTTTAGGTGATGTGCGTTTTGCTCCACCGATTTCTGACCTGCAATGCTTGCCTTTGCAGATGGAACATGAGGATTTTGTAATGGAGGGGCATGGCAAGACTCCACCTCCTGGTGAAGAAAACAAACAGTGAGTCACACATTTATTTAAAAAGGGCCTTACCGTAGTAAATGGTGTGAAGCACTCTTGTTTAAATGTGCTGGGAACATTGGTTGTTCATTTGGTGCTCACCCTTTTGGTTCCTTAAATATCCATATATAATAGTGGATAGTGGCTGGGAAGAAAAAAAGGCAGGATGTTGATTTGCCTTAAATTTAAAAGCATACCAAAAGTGCATTGCAATTTCAGAAGGTAAATCAGAAGTTGTTGTAAAAGATATAATCATTCTGGAAGCTTGGCACTCAGGTAGTGTGTTTGTACATGAAGTTTTTATACAGCTTTTCACTGAAATAATGTGAAATATCATAGAACCATGGCCTTCCTTTTGGTGTGCATATGGTAGATTGGTCCTCTTTGAAATGTGATCCTTACTTCTTTAGAGCGCGTTTTAATAAAGGAACAGAAATTATAAACAAAATGCTCTTTCAAGGATGAACAATTTAAGATGCTGGTACACAGTGCTTTAGGGAAAGAAGCTTGATCAAAGAAGCAAATGACCAATTTCCATTAGCAAAAGGCTTTTTCATATGATTTCAAACTGAAATCCAGTAATGGTTGGGTTTTTTCCCCTGGGTTTTTGTTCAGATGGGAAGAACAGAGCCTTGTCCTAGAAGTATTGCAGGTTGTCTTCCATATTCTTTTCTTAGTTACTGCAATGGTAATTCAATTTTGATATCATAATAAAGTGGGGGTTTTTTCCTGACCTGCCTTTTGGAGCAAGCAAGAAGATGGTCTTTGGGAAATCCACAGCACAGAACTTTCATGTTTTGGGGTGTTTGTTGGGGTGTTGTCCCCGCCCCCCCCCCTGCCCCTGTCTAATTGGATGTCTCCTGATGAGAAGGAGGAAGTTCTCATTGATCAGCAGTACACTTTTAGCAGAAGGGCTGGAGTTTGACTTGGGGTGAAAGTCTTCCTTGCCATCTAGATAAGGTAGCAACTCTAAGTCTACTGCCTCTGCAACAATGAGAAAATGTTTCTGAGGCAGCCAGGATGAGTTCAGGGAAGTTCTAGTGCTGAACATGCACATTCTTTCCATCATGGAAGTAAGCCAAACTTCTAAGTAATTGCTGCTATTTCTTTCTATTCAGACTGCCCAACTTACTGTGGTACCAAGATACAAAGCTTGTTGAAGTAGAAAATTTCAGAAAATTCCAGAAGAAAAATCAGTGCAGAAATAAAAAGTAGGAGTTAGGTTTCTGCTCCTCTGAATTGTTTCTTTAGATACCTAGTACTTTAACAAAATACGTTATTGTAGTGAATAATACGAGGGATGTTGTATGGGATTTATCATAGCCTTGTGTTTGCTGTCTTATTTTAGGTGCAAGTGCAAACTAGAGTTGCTTTACAGTTGACCTGATTTCTAATTAGAGCTTTTCAAGTGCTTTACAACATCATCTCTTTCTTCTCCAGAACTGTCATTATTAGAAAGAGAATATGAGGTCAGTGATAGGCAGGATTTTTGTTTTTTTTAATGAAGAAATTTGAATTCAGGTGACAGCTGGGATTTTGTCATACATGTCCTTCCCTAAGGAGTATCACTCCTAATAATGTTGTTAGTATTTTGATAAAAGTCTAAAGGTGCAATTTTAGTAGTGCAACTGAGAGATGAAGGTACTTGTTTTGTTCAACTGTGGCATAATGCCAACAAAATTCTATTGTGGGTGTTGCTCTTAAATTTAAATCGGTCACTTGAATCCTTTTCTGCCCACAATCTCAAATTTTCATCTGCCTAACAAAATTGTCTGTTACCTCTTGCTGTAAGTGACGTTGATCTGGCATCTGAGATAAACAAATGATAATCACAAAAAGGATCAGTAATTTGTGTTCTTAAGAGACTTCAAAAAACTGCTTTGATTTCAGATCTTTTGCTTTAGATCTCAAAAGAAAAGAAAAAAATCTGAAATTGCCCCTTTGTATTACTACTTACTGGCATTAGAGATTAGTTAGGCATCCTGGAGTGGGTCTAGTGAAGGGCCATAGAGAGGGACTGGAGCATCTGACATAGGAGGAGAAGCTGAGAGAGCTGGGACTGTTTGGCCTTGACATGAGCAGACTTGGGGGGAGGATCTTATCCATGTGTATAGATACCTGATGAGGGGACTAAGGAAGACTGAGCCAAACTCTTCACAGTGGTGTCTGGTGAAGAAGCAAGAGGCAATGGACATACACTGCAAAACGGGGAACTCCACTCAAATATAAGGAAAAAAAAAATTTGTGTTTTTTTGAACTGCGAAATGTGGTCAGACCTCTGGAACAGGTTGCCCAGAAAGGGAACCTTCATCCTTTAAGATACTCAAACCCCAGATGGACCCAACTCGGAGCAGCCTGCTGTAGTTAACCATACTTTGAGCAAAGGGAGGTGGGATTGATGATCTTGGAGATCCCTTCCATCTGCAGTGATTCTGCATACCTGTGTTTACTGTTGTCCTCCTAGGTGGTTTGAAATAAAATTGGAGCTTGTTAGTGAAAACTAGATCATAAGTTTAACTGTAGAGACAGACATTCACCACAGAAATAGCTGCACTAGCTGAAGATGCTTCCTTCCCTTTCCAGCTGTTACCACATTTCCTAGTTTACTGCCTCTACAGCTGTGCAGATGGGGTTTTTTTGGTTTTTTTATTGGGAGGTGGCATGGTGCTGCTGCCATTGGCTTTTGTTGTTGTTGTGTGCTTCTGATTTGCTTTCCTGAAAAGTTGGCCATGATAATCTAATTGCCTTTCATAGGCAGCCTGATCTGGGTAACTCTGTACTGAGATTCTTGAGGAAATAAGTATTCAGAAGATACAGTTTCAGCAGCTGACCTGCAAGAAAGCTAACTTGCCCCAGAGTGCTGGAGCAGTCTGCAAGTGTTAACCTCCTAGACAAACCAAGAAATTTCTTAATATTTAACTGCAACCCAAGAGACTCACAGTTTGAGTGGGCAATGAAAGAACAGAAATAAAAAGTTACTTTTGAGAGATTTTCAATGGAAGCAGTAGTTCTTGCCTAGCTCCAGTTTCATGTGAAATTTCCTTTGCTGAAGTACAGCTTCATAATGGATTACAAGGAGCCAGCATCCATGGATGACTTCTGGCACTTTATTTCTGAAATGCAACGGAGTATTTCAACTCAGTTTGACTCCAGGATAAAAACTTGGCATTGCAGTAATACCTTCTAGTATTAAACACACACACACCACACACACCCCCCCCCCCGAAAAAAAACCCCAACCACAAAACAAAAAACCAAACCAAAAACAAAACCCTGCTTCAGTCTCGCAAAGCTTTCTTCTGTACTGAACAGTTCTTTTGGGCAGACTTACTGTACTAAAGTTGCAGTATTTTAAAATCCTTTGATTGAACTGTAGAATGATACCTGAGAACTGCTGTCTGCTGGTATCTGTCAGCTTTGTGGGGAGGAGTTCTCCTGTTAGACTGTATACATGTCTCTAGAAATCTTCAACTGATCATTTACAACATGAATATAAGTGATTTCAATTGAAGCTAAGTATGAAGACAAGTTACCTATTCAAAATCCTTAGTATGAGTAAAATATGGAATGGGTATAATCATCTCAAGTCCTGCGAAAGATGTGCAGTTTATGCAAACTGTCATGGTTGTGTAGCAGTGAGGGCTGCCACTTACTCTAAAACCTACACTTCAAAATAAATGAGTCTGCCTGGACTATTGCAGCTGTCTTGGAGCTTGCAGATAGTTGCAGCTCGCAGCTCCTATATTGTCCGTCTTGGACCATGCTTCTTACTCCAGCAGAGGACTAATGGACTCCTTGAGAAATTGTTACTTCCCAGTTTTTAAGTACTCTGACTAGTATGTTTGGTAGGGAACCCCTTTCTCTTCCTCCCAAAGGAAAAGTTTGGAGAAAGGTCAATGTAATTATGTTTAATTGCAGATGGACATTTTGTTAGAGGCATTCTCTCATATTTTCATCTGTTATGAAGGAGTTGACCTGAATTGCCATACTTAAGGAGTAAATATTATTTCCCCCCAAAATATTTAAATTTTTTTATGGCAGTAGCTTCTTGTTGCTTTACCAGTTGTAACAGGTCTTTGACTTTTTCACTGCTAGAGCAAAGATTAACAGGCAACTTTGATCGAGAAACATCTTTCTGAAACAGATTTCTGTTGATGAGCAGAGAGCAGCTTCTCTTATGTGCTACCCCAAAAAAGGTAGAAAAATTCTACTCAAGTCCTTAAATTGAGGTTGTGCTCCCAGTTCTAGCAGTATTAATTAGCAGCTCTGCCTGTGCTAATAAATTATTCCCTGCTGTCACCACCAGAAACTTAGGCACCTTGATCTATTAGTGAAAGCAATTGTGTAATGAAAAACTGCTCCTTTTAATAAGAAAAATGTATATGTTTTGCTATTCCTGACTGACACATGAATAAGTCTGTTTGACAGTGACTATTCAGCCAAAAAGTGAGCCAAGTTCATACTCATGTTTACTAGCAAGGTAAGCCAAGCTATTACTGCTCTCTGAAGTAACTCAGCTGGCTATTCCCCACCTGCTGTTTTGTAATGACAGGAGAGAAGAGCCTTCAACTGTCTTGGCAATTTATACATCTGGAAGTGATTCATGTTGTAAGAAAGATAGCAAAGCAAGATCATTTACATAATTTACAAAGTGTCATTGGGTAGACCTACTAAATAGCCTTTTCCCTGGCTTGATAGTTTAATGTGTAGATTCTGAGGCAAGAGTTTTTAACGAGACCCTCCAAAATTGCAGTAACGCCAGGAAGAGATTGCAACTAGTGAGGATCACAAAGTTGTTTTAAATTTGATAATGTTCTCTTACATTATTTTTTGACATTTCAGCAGGAATATTCAATGTCTTCCTGGATTTATGTAACACTACAATTAAAAGAAACTGGTAGCTAAAATGGTCTAAGCTGGAAACAGGAATGATAGACTAATATAATTTAAGCTGGGAAGAACCTCTGGAAGTCATCTCATCCAATCACATGCTCAAAGGAGGGCCAGATTTGAAGGTTAGATCTAATTCGTAAATTGCATCAGGCTTGTCCAGATTGTTCTAGAGCCTTTCTGGGCAATCTGTTGCTGGGTTGATCACCCTCATGGTGAAGAAAATTTCTTAATATTTAGTAACAATTTCCTTTTCAGTTTATGTCCATTGCCTTTCACCTTCCAGTGTGCGTGTCTGAAAGTCTAGTTCAGTCTTCATTAAAACTTCTATGTTTGCTTACACAGCAGAATTATTCTTCCCCCCAATTTAGTTTTTGTCACTTTAAAACTAATCAAAACAAGCTCTATCAGGCTTTCCTTGTACTTCAAAATAAGGAGCCAATTAATAGGCCAGTCTTCCTTTGTTTTCAGCAGTCTGCCAGATCGGGTCCACATGTAAATAGCACTGCCACAGTGGCATAAAACAACCTATCTTACTCTTTCATAGTGTTGCTGAGAACTATAAAAAAAGCTGCAGGTATATCCTGAGGATATCTGCTTTTTTTGGTGGAAAATGTCAGATACTGTTATTCTTTTGAAGGGTTTCTTTAACATTTAAAAATCCCTTGAAGGACCCTAGCCATAGCTTTTGTCCCTGTAGGATAAAACACGTCTTACCAAATTGAAAGTAAACAGTTAGCTAAATGCAACAGTGGTTTTGTTTGATGTTTTAAGGGCATTCCATATTACAGAAGGTATCAAGATTTGTCTTGAGTATCATTGCACTCTTTTAATTTACTGACAATACCAACCTAAGCAGAAGCTTTTTTGGGGTTTTTTTTTTTGAGAAGATTGATGCTGGGATTTTCAAAGTAGCCTCCAAATCCTAGTTCAGATTATCAACCCAGCTTTGGGGTACCTAAATTTGGGTATTGCCCCAGATTCTGTTGAAATTCATAGCAAGTTATGTCTTTCCTTGAAAACATCAACAGTTATGTTCGGAAGTAAAGGCATAGCTGATTCTTTTCATTGCTGATTGTTCTATATGTGTGTGTGGAATAATTAGCTCATTAGAGGAATGTCCCCAAACAAATTCTGTCCCACATCCTAACAAGCCACCACAGAGACACATGCTATGTCTGTAGTGGCCATACCAGCCACTTTTATCACAGGGTGTTGCAGTTCTGCTAGCACGTCAGAATATGCTTCAGTCTCAGTGATAATTCAGGCTAGCTCCGGTATTGGCATTTGAATAGGAGAGTTCTAACTTTGAATTTTTTTTTTACTTTTATGGTCTTGGAGATTTAAAAGGATATTTGAGGGCAGGAGACCATTAAACTAAAACTTAAAAAGAAAACTGGTACAAAGATTTAAGGAATATTTTCATTACCTTCATGTTATAGAAGGCTTTTTACTTTCTGCAGTGTGGAGTGTGTGGCAGGACAAGTTTGCATTTGAAGACAACCCTACCTGTGTATATAAGGGGACCCTGAGGCATAGCAAAAAGAATTGCCCTTTGTTGTGCAATTGAGTGGGTAGAAATGGATGAGACAGCAGTGAATTCTTTATCGGTAGAGGTAACTGTGTTTTAGCTGTAAGACTGGTAAGTCAATAATGTTGGAAAAGCTGGCTTGCACTCTTTACTGTACAGTACTTCTGAACAGTATAACAAAAACATGCAGAATTTATATTTAAGCACTTTAAAATGCCGTAAGTTACATCAATTGTCTTCCGTATTTTACCAGTTTAAAGTTATACTTAAATATTTTGAATTTTTTTTACTTAAAGTAGAGGTATTACCCACAGGAGAACTCTAATCAGAGTATTCTAAGCAAAAAGTAATTTTCAAATTGGGTATTCACTTCTGCAAGATAGTGTTGAAAATATCTTCAATTGTAATTCTATGGGTTTTGAGATTTCCCATGTTACCTCCTCAGTGTTTTGTTGTTTTTTTCCTCCCTTTCAAACCATAAATTAGGAGATAGCAAAGCATGTAGTACTGTATGAGTTATTTTGTCATGAACAGATACAGGCTTTCTGTGTACCTCAGTTAACCTACATCATTAAGTGTACTGTTATTTTGTAAGTATTTTCTCAATATGTGGAAAAACAGAGGCCAAGTGACTGAGAGGGGCTGGGGGAGAAGCTATGGGAGATCACAGAAAAAGTCAATTTTGAAAGTTAAGTTCCCACTATGCTAATGTGTTTAACCTACACTGCTGTTGAGTATTGAGAGAGGAAAAGACTTGTGGACAGTGTGCATTCTAGTAGTTTGGTGCTGCTTTTCCCTAGGATTTTATAATGCTTTCTTCTAGATATCTTGTGGTAATAACAAGCTAGGTTATTTGGGTGTCATGCCCCACCCCCCTCTTCTACCCCCACTCATGTATTTGTCCTGAGTAGGAAGTACACAAAGCCAGCTTCTGAATTTGTAGTCTCATCTGATCAGGAGACTTCTTTATATTTGTTGTCTTTTCAAAATGAGAGAAAAGTATATTTTCCATTCCAGCTTGCTTGATTTATAAATATGATATTGCAAAATACTCAGACTAGATAGTGTCACATACAGTCCTTGATACCATTGGTTTCTCTAATTATTACTGTTAGTAGTAATTCTTACTGCTCATGAAAAGGAGGGGATTCTGATTTACTGCTGTCTTAAAGAACTTACTGTACTTTGAAGGGGAAAGCACTTGCATACTGATCAAATTCCTAAAATCCTAGAGCCCCTTTATTTCAGACACCACCACCTCCTCCACCCCCGTCCTCTAGACCCTTTCCAGGAAGCAAACTATCTACCGGACACAATTGACATGTCAAGTTCATTATCCAAGAAGTCTTTTTTTTAGGTTTGGTTGATTAGTGGCTGTTCCCTCTCCCAAGCTGCCATTTCATCAGGAGCTGCCTTGAGGTAACTGCCTTCTGATGTATCACTTATATAGAAGGCTGGACATGGCTTTCCTTTCAGCATTTTATTGCTATTTAGATGGCAACCGTTGGATGATATCTTACATGGGAGAGAGATAACAGACTTAAAGAACAGCAGGCAAGATCATTTAAGGGCTGTTAGTAATTTTGAGCCCTGTCTAAATGAGTGTTTTGTCTATATTCTTAATGTAAAAATACATTTTAATCTAGAGGGATTTTTGTGGTATCTACGCCAAGTTAGTGCCACACATTTTGATTTGCTAAGGATTCACTTACTGGATTGTTAGCACAAGTCAGTGGGATCATAAATGTTATGAAGCACAGTCCTAAAACCTTTTTTTTTCTTTTTGCATCCAATTTAGGTTACTTAGTGCTTTTTTCCCTCTGCTTCATTCTCTCCAAAGAACAAATGCATTCTTCAAGTCTTTGGTATTTTTTGTGTATACACCCAGATGAATGGTTGAATCTTCCTTTCAAGGAGATAAAGAGGGGAAGGGAAAAAGTGTCTAATGGATGTATGCTATATTAGAGTTTGTGCTCTCTTGTTGTTTCCAGTGTCCAGAAAGTAGAAATGTTGGTGGCTATCCACTGTGGCTTAGAGATATCAGAGGTTAAAGGATAAAAAAGGTAAATGGTCTTAAAAGTCCAAGAACTTGGGTTCTAAGTTGCAGATCCCATCTAGACCCTTCAGAGAGGGACCATTATTGGTTCAAGAAGGGGAGAGAAGAAAAAAAGCAAGTTCTTCATTCCATGTTGAAGATATAACTTACTTTGTATGGCTAAAAATACTGTGCTCTGTGGTCAGCATGGTACGAATTAAAAACTTGTTTACAGAGATATTTGGGAGCTTTTAAATGGCATCGCCTCTCTGACATGCTGTGATCTGGAGAGCTGGTATGATTTCTTTTACTGGTACTTAGATAGGTGAAATTTGCTGGACTCTTTGTTCTTCGTCAAAGCTGATCGTATTTGGGGTTCATACTGTTTTTAGGTTATTGTATGCATTTGAGTACTTGTGACAGCTACAGCTTGTAGAATTTTCTGCACAGATAGCTAGCTGTTCTTTTCCTGACATTTCAAACTGAAGGGCTGTACATGAAGAAGGCAAATTACTTAGGGAAGATGTTCAAGTCACTTGGAAAGATCAGTTTACAGATTTTTGCAGCAATAAATAGTGCTTTTATTAGAAAAATGAGTCGAATTAGGGAAATCTTCTTTTACAGTAATCCACTGAATATGCATTCCTTTTGTATTCTGCTTTTACTTTGGGGTGTGGTTTTGGTTTTGTTTTTTATTTATTTATTTAACTTAGCATATTATCGTTCCTTTAATGAGAACAAAGGAAAATGGGTTGGTGCCAGCTCCAACCAAGATGCCAGAAATTCCTTTGCTCAGAGGTTTCCGGGCTTGTGATTGAACTCCCCAAACTAAAACTAAAGGCAAGTTAGAACAATTTGTAGAGAGGTCTATCTCTCCATGAAGGAATAAGAATTAAAAAATAAAATCTTAAGTGCAGTATAGCTTCCTTTTAGGTGAAAAAAAAAAGGGGGGGGGGGAGGGGTAAATGGACTAGAATAAGACAACTCTTTCAGTTAAAAAATCTTCCTTGTCTTTTTTTTGTGAGATCTCCCATAATGCTTTGCATGAGCAGACTAAACCTGAGTGAGTATACTGAATTTCAGCAGAAGCGCGTCTAAAGGCTCCATATAATAAGAGGTCCCATTGTGGTAAAGTGTTTATAGATATGAAAGGTAAGTTTTTAATTAAATATTCTAACATTGGCAGATGAAGATGCTTGCTGCTATTTTTTTAAAATGTTTACAGCTTCAAGGCTTAAACAGAGGGAAAGAAGGATTTAACCAGTGAGGTTATTACTCTTTTTGAAATGCATAGTAACAGCTATTGTTGATAGAATGTCGGTTAATCATCTAACTGGTATAGTAATTCACATGCTGTAAACAATTAGAAAGCAGCCACTTGCTGTATATATGGGTGGAGTGATATCCTATACCATTTCCCTGAACTTCTCTTTATTTGAAAGAAGTATTATCTTTTCACTGGCGTAGATAGAATTGCATAAAATGGATAAACTGTTTTTATTTCACTGATATTTTGGCAGTTTATAGGATTATAGAAACGGAAGAGGAAGACCTGTTAGGGTAGGATTATAGTCTCCAAAGTCAAGAAGCTTTTGAGATGATAGTAAGGAGCAGGTTAACCAACATCTAGGAATAGTAGTTTAATTCCAAGGATATGGGTGTAAAAACTCATTCAGTATTTAGAGGGGGACTTGATCAAATGGGTTAAGATATTTGGGGTCAGTTCATTTCAATTCCTAGAGTAGTTAAGTCTCGTGCAATTACTTTCCATGTCTGTATCTTTCCAAGGTAAGTTTCAGAGTCTCTTGGCCAGTTTTGGTCGAGTAAGGTAGAAGGGTAAGAAATTACAGTATAGTTGTAATTACCAATATGTTAAACTTTAGTAAAGGCCTGGAGGAGAGACCAAAATTAATTTCATAGAATCATTTAGGTTGGAAAAATCCTTTGAGATCATCACGTCCAACTGTTAACCCAGGACTATCAAGTCCATCACTAAACCATGTCCGTAAGCACCATATCCTCACTAAAAGAAGGGCTTAGGACAAAGCAAAAGATTATCTGTTCTGGTTATGTCTGTTAATAGCTAATCATCATGTGTGTTTTGGGATTAGCTGCAGCATATACTATTTTTTGCCCAGATACTGAAAGAGGTAAAAAGAAGTTATGGGAAGAGATGTACATAGAGCTCAATATACTGGTAGAGCCTTGGTATCAAAGGAGACTGGCTGTGCAGGAAGCTGGGTTTATTGTGGTAGTTTGGTGTTGTGTGATGGAGATTCACAGGAAATGAGTTTTCAGTTCCATTGTTCGTGGAACAACTTTGTTACAAGGCAGCTAGAAAGCTTCATCTTTATCCAGGTTGGAAAGGGCACTTGAGACTGAAGTGAAGGCATAGCGGTGGATTATTTATAGGTTGAACAGCTACGGAAAGTATTGTGGCAGACTGAAGAAAAAATAGGTGGAAAAGTGGGTGTTCCCAAAGTTTGATGAATGAAGTTTTCCTTCTGACTCGTCGTCTTTCTGTGAGCTCTTCATTAATGTATATGGTCAGAATTCTGGCTTGGCCTTGAAGTCATGTATAGTTCTTAAATTTCATACGCTATGAAGTTTGCATGCCTTGTATTCTTTATTTTGTCCCTGGCAAGATATGAATGAGATCTGAGCTTTCATGTGGCTCCAAAGCACTGTTGCCATGTAAGTTTTGAATAATAATGGTAGTATGCTCATTCCTAAAATGTGTTGGTAGGTGTCTGTGTAAGGGATGCAAAACCTATTGTAACCTTTTCAGAAGTAGAGCGAGCTTTTCCTTTGTAAGATGCTTTTCATAATGGTATTTTTGTCTGAAGAGTTTAAATTATACTTTTGGTTACTGTAGTTAAAAACCCCTGTTAAGTGCTGTTCTCACAATTCTGCACCATAAATTGTTTCACTACTCACTCAATGTGAAGGGGGGTGAGTCCTTAGGAATCAGTATTTTGTCATTGAAGAATGCTTAAACATTTTAAAGTTTTGCACTCCTGCAGAAGGAGAGGTCATATCTCTTGCACAATGGCTTATGTGCAATTGCTGTGAAGACTTTAAAGAAAATAATATATTGATACTGCCGGACTGAGATATCATCTTCATGTTTCAGAAGCATTGGTCATTCAGCATCTCTGTTCAGAGAAAATAAAGAAGTGATCTGAACTATTGTTATCCAGGTCTGAGATGCCTGTTCCTAGTTGTTACCAAGTGTAGGAAGCAAGATGCTTTGAACTCCTGGTGCTAACCTTAATGTTTTTAATTGTTCTCTTGAAATAAATCATATGGCAGTTGGTAGAGCACACAAGGAATAGTTAAGTGTCTTAATACTGTTCCTTAATTTAAGGGTTTCTGTGCTTGTTTTTTATTATTAGAAATTATGCAGCTCTATATGTCCCTGTTACACCTTCAACTTCATCTCAGGAAAGAAAAAGGGACCTTTCTGATCCCTGTTAACTTGAAGAGGTGTGCTGGCTAGGATTGTAATTGAGGTCAGTTGGTCCACTGGTTGGGGAGCTGGGGAAGAATCAGTGTCCAATTGTCTATCTTGTATCTGTTGATGCATGCCCCTTCTGGGGTTGGGGGGGTGGGAGGTCTAGGGAAATCAAACTAATGAGCTGCAGTGGGATAAGAGGGCATGTAGGCTTCAGTTCACTTTAGCAAAAAAAAAAAAAAAAAAAAAAATCTGCCTTTTTGCCTCTTAGACTTCAGGAAGCAAATTCTTCACCAGCAGGAGCAAGAACAGTTGGTGAGAAGGCATTCATGCTATGAGAAACTTGTTAATGTTTGAGGTTTCTGCTGAGGAATTGTTAGGAGGAGCTGAACTGGCTTTTTTGCTTTCACAGTATCAGCAATTAAGAACTTTATAAGGGAATAAAATGTCTTAAATGTATTGCCACATATGTATGGGCAATGTAGAAAGCCCAGTGGGTGGAGTCCAGTGTTGTAGGATGGTGAGGGCACGGCCTTCAAAATAAGTAAGATATGGCATCAAACTGTAGGACTTAAAGCCCAAACAAAATACTAGCTCATGAGACAGGGAGTTTTGCAGGACTGGATGAACTCAAATCCTTTTAAAGCTGAGTAAAGATCTACAGATCAGACAGACCAGGTCTCCTTTCCGAGATGAGAACTGGAGGGTAGAGTTGATACCTATGCTCGTCTAGTGGACACTGGAGCATGCCTGTCTACATAATGTTGAAGGCTAATTTATTGATTTTTATCAAAAGGTTATCAGAAAAGATGAGCTGTTACAACCACTGTGCAGCTTAATGTGAATTAAAAAACCCCACTCCTCTCCTGTCTCAATTGAGATATGAGCACTGAGAATCCGTGATTGTAAGCATCTCTCTTAATGTGCGTGTGTGTGTGTATATGTCTGCTCATACTGGATACTGTCCTCATAGGAGCACTGTGAAGCTTCATTAAAGTTTTTAAAGTGCTTTATGATCCTCAGATGGAAGGTGCTTAGAAATGAAGTGTTTGTAATCACATAAGTTAGTAGCACATAACAAGGATATAACCTATTAACACTAGCTCTTAACAGCACTGTTAGTATCAGAAAGCTTAATGGTTAGGTTTTAAAGTGCAATTGCCCTCTGAAAAGGCATGTGCAGTTTTTGTGTGTGCTGTGTATTTTTTATGCTACATTGTTTTCTGAACTACTGTGCTGTGCTTCCACAATTCTGGTTGGGGAAATGCTACATTTTAAAAACAAAACAACAAAAAAACCCCACCCTCCCCCAGGGAAGAACAACAATAAACAAACAAAAGCACAAATAAACCCCAAACTAAAACAAAAACGCCTAATGTTTTGTGAGCCATCTTAACCAATAGGCTAATGGGAATTGATAAATAATGAGGTATGTTTCCGTTGTTAGCTTAGTTGAAAAAATTCAGTTAAAGCATTTATTTAATTTATTATATGTTAAAATTAAGATTTTGGAGTTGTTTTGAAATACAATTTTATAGGAGGCAAAATGGATAGTTTTCATCTTGTCAACTGGAGACCATGATTTTTTTATGGAAGACAAACTAGTCAAGGTAAAAGTTAGGCCCATAGTCCATCATTTTTAACAGAACTAAATAACCCAAAACATTTTATCCATGCTACAGTTGTTTAAGAATTGCCCATACTGGCCTCCTTAAATGTTTTTGGTTCACTGGTTATTTGCTTGTCCCCAAAAAAGTTTTCTGATTAAAAAAAGCTTTATCAATAGAACACTTGACAAGGTGAAATTTTAGAGCAGTGATCTGCACTTGATACACAGCAACTCAAGTGCATGCTGGTTGCTTAAAGTCATCACAGTATTATCAACTCCTTGAGGTAAAAGCTTCCAGGACTTCAGAATGGAGGGCTGGCAAGCCCTACTGAAATTAAGAGGATTTATAAGTCTGAATAAAACAATTTGGCTTTTGAGGAAGTAAAATTATCTGTATCTTAGTACATACTGTCATAATCAGTGTGAACATGTATAGAACATGCAGCTGCAATACTTGATGTAATTTTTAGAAGGGGAATAGCTTTTTCATATGTATATATTCGCTTTTATGAAACTTTGTGTAAATCAGATCCCTAGCAGTCGTTTGGATTTTGTGTTAGATATTCAGAGCAATTGTGTTCTTTTTGGGTCTTGCCACAAATAAGAACATATTCCCTGAGATTTCACCACATTTCCTAAATTGCCATGTTTGGATTAGCCCTGCCACGAAGCAGTGCAAGCTGTTAATTCCAGCAGGCCGATTCTCTGCTCTGGTTTAGACAGAGCAACCTGAATAGCATCTAACTGCTTTTATTTCATCAAGTAACTGTTAATGCAGTATGCATTAGCTATTTCCAGAGTTTCATGAGCCTGCAGAGATAGATGTAGGGGTGGTTACAGGGCAGTTCTGTTGAAGAAATCAACAGTGGGGGGAATCCCTGTCTGAGAGTTTCTGTACCTTACCACAAAGGTAGTAGGAACAAACAATGTCAAAACCTGAGCCATATTAGCAATTCATAGCCTCCTGATGATGTTTAGCCAATGACTTATGTAGTATTATATAATATACACTAATGATTTTTATTCTCACTCCTAAGATGTGCAGCTTCTGACCCGCCCAAATTCATTCCTACGGAGTGCCCTCCCGTGACTTTTCAAGTTAGTTTCATTCTTCAGTGTTTTTTGACTGCTAGTATAGTCTTTTTTACTTTCTACATAGTTATAGTGCAAAACTGCACAGAGTTTAAAATCTGTGTGTGTAAGGGTTTGATCCTGAGTGTTCCGCTGAGCCTCCCAGGCCGCTGTCAGTTGTCTCAGCGAGCACGGTTCCATTCACGGTCAGTTCAGGCGATTGTGACCTGTGTTGGTCTGGCTCAGGAGCAGCTCTCCTGCCAGCAGAATCATACGTGCCTTACCATATCCTGTTTCTGAACTTTATTCTTTACTGTTTCTGCACATTCGAGGTGATGTCTGGAAACATCCTGCAGGGTTATTTTTTTTTTATGTTGCAAGATGCTGGGACTCTGTCTTTCAACTGTCTGACCATTTATCTGTGGAAATGGTGGGGAGAGACTATCAGATGTGTGCCTGATGATTGAGTTGCAGCCCGAGACTGAAAACAGTCAAGGAGAGACAGAGTTTGCTCTGCTGTCCTGCAGGCAGGTGTTCGTGCGTCTGAACCTGGACCTCAGGTTCATGTGTGCATGTCGTGTAGACAGTCTGGTTACAGCCTGGATTAATTGTGGACTGAAGATGAACTTCTTGTCCTTGAATCAGGACGGAGTGCTTCTTAAAATGTGGTTTCCCCTCGAGGGAAGTGCTGGGGTCATCAGTCTCCCGGTGCACCACAGAAGAGTGTGTGTGGTTAGTGGGACTTACACATTTCATCATTCACCGTTTATCAGTTCTGCAACCTTAATGTGGAATTAGCATAATTGGCTACTTTTTTTTAAATCTAATTTTAAAGAGAAAAGCTCCAGCAGAGTTTCTCATGTACTCACGGCTCACCAGTTTCACCCTTTCTCGTGTGGCCTTGGCATGGTGAACGGAGAAGAATCAAACGGGTGGAGTGCGCGTCAGGACGGCGCTGCTTGCGGGGAGAAGTTGTCCCCCGGTGCCGGCAGGGTGCTGTCCCTTTAAGGCAGGAAGTAGGCCGGCCCCGTCTCGTGATTGACAGCCTGCCTGGAGTCACATGACCTGCCTCTATTTGAAGGTCACAAAAAGCTTCTTCCTTTAGAGAGAGCAAGAGGGAGAGAGAGGGAGGGAGGGAGAGAGAGAGTGAGGGAGTTCAAGCCAAAATGGCCGACAGAGTCTCTGCTGGTTTCTGAACATTTGAAATAAGAATAATAATAATAATAAAAAAACCAAACAAAAACAAAACAAACACAAAATCATTTTTGGATCTTTTTTCATTTCCATTTCTACCTTGTATGCCTCAACTCGCTGGATTTAAGCACTGCTGCACTTTATGAGGTTAGTGGTACATTTATATTTTTTTATTATTGTTTTTACCTATCAGTAAATTTTAAGAGCCTGAGCTGACGGTTTTCATCCGTGGTTTTGCAGAGGCGTTTTCTCTAGCACAAATACTTGCTTCAGATGTTGTCTGGTTTTACGTGTAAAGCACTTTTAGTGGATTTTTAGGGCTTTTTAGAAGGGAGGGCTCCGTAGAAGTGTATGTGGATTTTGAAGAGATATGTAATTTAAAACACTTAGGCAAATTGCAGAAGATCGTTTATGTTTTCCAAGCTGCTGAAGTACAAGATAGTACTGAAATTCTTGTTTTATTTAAATAGAGGCTTAAACAGTGATTTCTGCCCCACAGCATCCGAAGGTCTTAAATCTGCTGCAAAAATTTGCATATATAAAAATGGGTTTGCATTCTTTCTGCTGCTGGGTCCGACGAGGGACGGATGGGGAAGTGTTCTCACCGAGCCATCCTTCCTGGGGAGAAAGGAAAAATCCCTAAAACCGCCACCCAAACGTACGGCGCCCGGTGCGGGTCGGGGCTGGGAGGGCTCCCGCGCTGCCGGAGCGCTGCCGAGCGGAGCGCGCGCCGCCGCCGCCGCCGGGCTCCTGCGCGGGCTCGGGCTGCCGCTCCCCTCCCCCTCCCCGTAGCGGGCAGACCCGCCGTTTCGGCCGGCGTTGGGACCTAATGCTCCTGCCCCAGAAACATGGCATCGGGAGCTAACGCCAGCTAGGCGTGCGAGGTGGTGCCGGCTTGAAAATTGGACCTATCGTGTCCAGTGGTCTCGAAGTGAGGCGACCCTTCTTTGCTTAGCGGGTCTAGCGGGTGATGATATGCGGGGCAGATATTTAGGAATGCACGCTTGCAAGCTTGCAAACGTAAGGTGCTGGGTACTGCAGATGTTCTCTACACCTTTGCTGTGCATTCTTTATAAAACAAGTGTTGATCTGCACGCTAGTAAATGTAGGTAAAAAGCTGTGTTTTCTCGCTTTTTTTCCAGTCTTCTATGTTACTAAAAAATTAAATTCAAGTTATTTTTGCATCTCCCTCCAGAACCAAGCAGAAAATTAAAGGGGAATAGCTGAAGCTTGCTTTCTGAGAACAGGCCCCTCCTCCTGCATTGTAAGAGTGTGATGTAATGCGCCTTTCAGTAAGGTTAAGTGAAGAAAATTCTCCATGGTGGTATACATTATTCTTCACCCCTTCCTGATAGGCCTTGTACTACGATATTTTTCTTTTTGTAGCTGGGTATTTAAGCAGCAGATTATTATGTGAATAATCATGTGAATGTACTTTCCCATTGCAGTGTATGTGTGCATTGGTTATGGTTAGCAGGTCAACTTTGTAAACTGACAGGATGGGTTATATTTTGTATTTCTTTGTGGCTTTACAGCTATACAGTTAAACACAAATGGAGGAGACAGATTTGGATACCTTTACTGAAAATACATCTGACTGTCCTCATGATAATCTTGTAGTAGTATATATCAGGGCTTTTCCCAGCCCCCCCGCTGGCTTCCTGCTCCACTGGCTCGCAAATATTTGAAATAATTCTGCAGTATATTGTTTCTCGTGGAAATTAAAGGTGTGATTTTTATTTTAAGTTAGAGCAAGCTAATAAAAACTCCACACAAATTTGATACAGTGTATCATGCTGATAATTTTGGTCTTAAAAAGTTTAATAGTAATGTATAACCCAGGTCATACCTGAAATAATATGTTCTCCCTGTTTAGGGTTAATGACCTTACCAGATTCCATCCTGGTGTTATTGGCATGTATATGTGTGAGAAATACTGTAAAAATGTTCTGTGTCTTTGACCTGATGCAGCCTGATGGCTTTTGATATTCAAAACCTTCTTGGGCTTACTGGAGATTCTGATGTAGCCAGAATATGTTCAATATACCTGTTGATTGACAATCTTAATTAGACATTAGAACTGTTTTCAAATGCAATATGAAGTAGTAGTTTTCTCAGATTTGGCATTTACTGGACCTAAACCTCAATTTGTAGTTTACATGGTAATTGCTGTACCATAGGATTGTTGAACTGAGGAAGTAATGAAAACCTAAATTTTGTTAGAGTTGGCATTATTGCAGGTTGTACCCTTCCCAGAATCTGCACTTGAGAAAAACAGTCACCTTTCCTGTGTATTTTTTGCCTTCATGCATTACAGTCGCTTACTTCCAAATGATGTAAATGTTAGTATAGCTTGATTGTTGGGAAGATTGAATACAGGATATTTTATAATAACTGCAACTGCTCATAGCTGTAGATGCTGTTCTGGACAGACAAAAAGCAGCTGTTGAGCAGAATAGAAATTATTCCAGTATAGAGTCTGTCAAAGATTTAAGTAGTTTTGTGAGACACTACACTGTGGATAGGAAGGACCAATTATCAAATCTGGTGTGTTGAGGACTCTGCAGCTTGTGAAATGGTAGAATTTTAAATGTGCGGGTCTGGGCAGTTGTCAGTGCTGTTTGCATTCAGTATGTTCCTGCAGTATGAAGGGAACAAAATACTTCAAAATGTTTTGAGACTTGACTAGAGCTGCAGTTCCTATCTGAAGCTTGCAGAAGTGTTAGGGTGGTGGAGCCTTTTTTGCTTCATTCAGTTTAGAGTGATGACACTGGGTTCGGAAGCTTTATTTGATTTTTCTGTTTGCATTTGTATGTCGATTGTTATTGGTATCTACAGGAATCGGTCTCTTTCCAAAGCAGACTGTTTTAGTAAGTTGAAAACTACAGTGAAGTCTGTAGTCAGCAGAGCCCCTGGAGTTTTTTGCACTACATCTAAGAGATTCTTGAGAAATAATTGACAAGAAAAGCCTTATTACTATTGAGCTTTGCTATACAGGAGTCTGTAGTTTTAATGGGAGAAAAATTCAGGGAAAACAAGTGTCTGAAAAATCAGTATGCTTACTTTCAGTGGCTTTTTATAAGCCTCTTTCTCTCCTGCTGGGGAGGGGAAAAAAAAAAAAAGAAACTTCATAAGATCATGCAGTCTTTGCTGGCTGGATGCAGCTAAGCCTAACCTTTTGAAACTGTTGTCCCTTACTTATTAGTAGGTGGCTGAGTAGAGGAGAAAGCATCGAAATCTATAAATGAAAAAAGATCTATAGAATTCGTGTATTAATGGAAGGGAATTTTTATCTGTACATTTCTTAGTAACCCTGCAAAAAATTGTGGCTTGCACCTCGAAGCAGAATTCTGTAATTCTGGTCATTATGGATCTAATTTCCTTTTGGTGACCAGGATGGAAGGCAAGAAGCTTAGTTTACAGTTTATTTTGAACAATATTTGTTGGAATCTGCACATTTTATAATCTTTTCAGCTGGCAGTTGTTTTATAACTGAAAAGTTTGAGGTTTTTTTTGCTTTAATTCATTAAGAAGAAACCTACCTCCTTTCTAAAAGCTGTTTCAGCTTGTTAAGTATAGGTTTGCTATTTAAACAGCTCAAAACTTGAGGAAGGAAAATAAGATACATACAGTGGTTAGCTCTAAAAAGCTATACTTTGTGCCCTGTCAAGAGGATCAGGTGTGGGTATCTGGGTTTTAGTTTTGTGACCTTCCTGAAAGTCTTGTAAAGGGTGGTATGTAGTGTCAGGGCAAAAAAAGAGATGTTTTTACTCAGAAGAATCCTGCTGAGGAAGGTGTTTAGATTTTAAGTGGCTAAACTTAAAAATATTTAGCTATAATTATTACTGCAGAATTAATTCAATAAACAGATATAAAACTCTGTTTAGGTGAATGCAAAGATTTACTGCTTCTCAAAGCAAGACAAGTTCAGTATTTATTTCAAGGAACAGCAGTTTTAGTTTTTAATGTAACACTGGTATTTAGTCGGTGTGATTATATATGCCAGTTTCAAGTATTGGTCAAACAAGTTATCTAAAGCTGGGTGTCAAGATAACACTTTCTGGCCATTTCATTGTTGAGGGCAAATGTTGACGCATCATAGAGATGAAAAATACATGTACTGAAAATACTTCTGTTTTGTTGTAGTGATGGTACCATGATTGTTGGAAGAGGGTACAAGAGGAACGGTGCCTTTCTGTATTTGTGGTGAATTCCAGCTCCAGACCTGAACATTTAGCACTTTTCACTGCTTAAATAATTTTTCTCCTTTGTACATAGGCTTCCAACCAAAGAAGACAACAGGGTTTTTTTTTTTCTTTTTTGTAGATACAGAGCGTATATTTTTGGGAGGAGCATGAATGTATGCTGGTATTTTTTGTACATATTGCTATAACACAGTTTTGAAAGGAGCTCCTAAGCCTTTTTATGGATGTTGTAATTTTAAAGGTTATTTTCCTGTCATATACAGTATGCTGGCATTACAGTTTAGGGCTGAAATGCTCTTGTGCTACTAGAATTACACATTTATAATAATTTTTGTAAAGTCTTAACTTAGAACTGGTTGATGTGATATTTGGGTATTATACTATGGGCAAATTGAAAGACAAACCTTGATCCTCTTCCAAAATACTGTAGTTCCAGGACTAATTTTTGTTAGCTTTTTTTAGTCATGTGGAAAACATAAGGTACAAACCCTGGAGTTTTTTCAGGTACCTAAGAGAAGATAGATTAATAAAACAGGAGATTATCTTAAAAGGCAGAACAAATCAAACCAAGGGTTAAAGAGCATGAAAAAATACATGCTGATACACCTGGAGAGAAACTACTGAGGGGAGTCTTGTTAAAAACCACAGGCAGTAATTACGCATAAGAGCTGAGTACTGTTCCTCTCAGTACCACAATTTGTGTCTGAAGTTAAAGGGATCCTTGTGTATGTTAGGAAGGGAAAATTATCTACAAGTACTATGATACTGGTAGTTGGAAAAATTTATGTTGAATTTGGACTTTCAGAAGTGAAATGTAGCCTTGGAATTTATTACAACAAAACCAAAACAAAGCTTAAAGATACAACTGTGTTTCATTTCATGCCAGCAGGGGAGTGCTGCTCTTTTTAGGATGGTACTTGTGAGGCCTTGACTCAGAGCATTTTGAACAGTAGGGAAGGACAACAAATGTTGAGGTAGTTCAAATAAGAGCAGCAAAATATAATAGAGGGAGGTGATCTGGCAAAGAAGAAACACTTCAGCTTTTTTGTATTCAAAATATTTCAATTTTGTATTCAATAGTATTTCAGCTATTTTGTAGATACATACGTTCTCTGCAAATGAATAAGCATTGTTTGATTTGTGTCAGAAGAGCATTATTTTGATACTGAGCTCCATTGTAGCTGAGTGTGCTTTGAACAGGATGGTTACTTCAGCAACTAAAAAGCAAAAAGGCATGAGTATTTTTCAATGAGGGTGGCCATTCTCTTTAAATCCTTAAGAATATACCAAACCCCACCATGCAAGCTTAAATTATGAAATAAGGGGAGGGTGCTCATCTTTCCCAGTGTTTTCAGTAGATGCAGAGTTTGGGCTTCCTGAAGTACAGATCTGGGTCTAACAGCTGAACCCAAGAACTGATTTGAACTTGAACAGAATGTCTTAATTTCTGAATCAAGAGAACGAGTATTTTTTAGAAAAATGAAACAGTGGAACAATTACTCCTAATATTCTCAGCTTTTGGTTTGTTGGGGTTTTTTTCCCCTTCCTTAAGCATGGCATTTGTTAAACAGCACAATCATAAGCTGTCCATCTGATTTCATAGTGGCTCTTGAGTACAGCCTGTGCGCACATGAAAAACTTCAGCTGCAGTGAGACTGCAGGAATTTATTTTTTTTAAGCATGTACGCACCATAGCTGTTGCAGATTTTGAACTTTTGGGGCTAGTTGACCTATATCAAAACAGGAAAGGTTACATACATATTCTGTAAATGCCACTTAACCATTAATTAGAGTTGAGCTCAATTGTCCCGTTTTACATGTGCTCTGTGGCAAATATACACAAATGTGTTGTCATCATGGTTCAGTCTTCATTTGTGAACTTGGTTATGCCTGAACCATTCAGTTCTCCAGGACACCATGTTCTTGTTATTTAAACCTTCCTTAAAATAAGTGCTCCACGTTCTTCCACTTTTTTTCCCTGGTTTAAATTTTACTGTGTGTAGTAGAAGACATTGCAACTTTAATATTAGAGTCCTAATGTAGCAGCATGCATGTTTTTGTTGCAGGTTCTGTATTAGCATTTATATTTTTAATTGTATATAATTTCAGTTGAGCAATCATGCTAGATTCAGGGTCTGATTTAAAACACATGGTTTTAATTCAGTGTTGATATTCTAGACTTGTCTGCAAAACAGCTTTCTTTGGCAAGAGCATGACTACTACTGAGAACTTCATCAACTGAAGTGAGACTGATACACTCCGATACGTCACTTTGCCAGCTAAATATACAGCATGTCTATGCTCGGCCTTTCCTGAACAATTTATAGGGAGGATAATTCTTTCACAACATACAAGTGGATTTTGGTATTTCAATGCTTGGAAATTCTAATCTGGCAATGCTTGCTGAATTTTTTCCAGGCTATTTTACTGGAGAGAGTTTGAAGGCAATAAAAATGAAAATGGATGTCTTCTGTATGCAGGGCAGGAGAGGGTGGAAGGAACTGAAACTTAGCTAACATCCTTTCCTGTTTTATTCATTTGTGCATCAAAAACTGGTGGTCCTGCAAAACAGAAAAAAGCAATTAGATCGTGATCTCCATGTGAATTTTTCAAAATGTATTCTTCTGTAGTCTAGTTAAGACTACAAAAATAAACCTATTATATTCTGTTAGGCTTTACTTGGGTACTGTTAGTGTTATTACCCCACTATTTTATTCAAGGGAGCTTCTATGTTAAATACTAAAAAATAAATTAAAAAAATACAATTATTTAAAACTGATTTTAAATGTAGTACATGGAAATAGAGGATATCCTGTTTAGGTTTTACGTTTGTCATTCTGTACCTGGCTCTGTTTTTCTTTGTGGGTGTCATTACAGGTTCACGTGCACTGGTTGGAATCTAAATGTTGGCTAGGTTCAAATTGCCTGTAAAAAAATCTTGGTCAAACTGAAGTAAAACCCCAAAAGCTTTTTTTTAACCTAGTGTAAAAGAAGGCTCCAGCTGATGCTACAGAAGTCAGTTACAGCAATGTTAATGGGGATTTTAAATTAAATAGTTTTGCATTAGAGTCAAATAAATTTTCTGTTCCTTTGCAGGTAATGTTCAGGTTATCTGTTTGACACATCTCAACCAGACCAAACAATGCTGAGAGAGAAAGTGGACAAGGCATTAGGGTTATTTTTGTTTTATTTTGTCTTTACCTGTGTCCTGTAATTCAATTTGGAGCAGATCTAGATTACCCGGGTAGGAATGCTTGCTAACCAATATGATGGCCTTGCTGTAGTATTCACAACTGCTTCGTCTGACGGAAACATGCTGATGGTAGTGTGATGTAGGAAACTAGAAATGTAATCTCATCTGGGTAAAGATGTAATCTTCCTAATAAGTTGTTTAGATGTACTACTACATGATGGTATTTCTCTAGCTTTCTAGGGTTTAATCAGCAAATAGATTTTGAAAAATGCTGAATTACAGTGGAAAGTTTTAGTAAATTACTTGGGATGGGAGAAAACCTTAAGTCTTGCATGCAGGCAGTTTTTCAGTATGTTGAACCAGTTTAGTCGTCCTTGTGCAAAAGCTATCTGAATTTGCATTTAACCACCACCTTTGCGTGGTAGCTATTCTGGAATGCCTGTTTCAGATTAAGTCCCTGAGTGATTTGCTTTTATCACAAAATAACACATTATTCTGAATTAATTTAATCTGCTGTATAGTTAATTGGGAGAGACGGTTTTGCTTTGTTTACTACTTTCTACAAATAATTCCTATGTCCTGCTACAGAAAAACTGTTGGAAGTGTGTTCTTAGCAGATTTTAGGTGAAACAAGATGAAAAAGGCAGAAGAAGGTGGAGGCTAAACTTTGAGAATTTAGGATTTATTACACTGACAGCTCAATGTACCATAAAGCTATGGTTAGGCCAAGAATAACTAAACGGGTTGATTTTTGGAAAGTGGGCCTGTCTTGATAAAGTTTTGGGGACAGGTTTTCTTCCCTGGCTTGATTTAAAGGCAGCATATACTGTTGTAAAGGTGAACTGTATTTGCATGATTGGATCACTGCAGTTAGGAAAAGTTGAGGTTAGCTAGTGTCGGCCTCCATTACATTCTTCTTCAGTCTAGATATTGTGAAGTGAAACTCTTCTACAATAGACTTGGAAGTATATGGTCAGCTTACGTTAACACAACTTCCCTTGATCTTTTTCTGAAGAAAATTTAAATGAGGTTTCAGTTAGTGTTAGGTAACTTGGTTAAGCTTAAGTCCTCTTTCCCCTTCACATTTCTAGGCCATTTTTCTATTGTTAAAAGTAATATTCTAAAATATTAGTTGTAATGTTGTAGCTTGAGCATTGGATGCCCTATGCATTTAATGTTAAGCTGTTAAAAACTTAATCACTGGCTCAGTGGGGTAACAAAACCAAGGTTGTAGGTTGTTCTGCCTTGTAAGTTTAATTATAGCAGATAACTTGATGATTTCACTTTTTCATCCTGTTTTTTAACAAACTTTGAAATAATTATCTATTCCAACTTAACTGCATCTTTTGATCTTTGTGTATCATATATATATGCATATATGTAGTATGCGCATGTTGGCAGTCAATGCAGTTAAAAACCATCATGTATCAGCTGACATGTGGAGACTTCTTAGCGCGCCTTAAGCATTACAGCAGTAGTAAAAATTGCTCTCAAAGTCAATTCAAGTTTTTTATTTGGGAAGAGCCTGCACAAACAAAGCAAGTGTCACTCTGTAAGGTAAGTGTACAGATTGAAGAGGAGCCACAGAGAAATTCAGAGGCTCTCTGAAGGCCACACAGAAAGTAAATGGCAGAGCCAGACTTGAACTCAGAAGTTCCTGGCTTCTGGCCTGGGGCTGAAGCCAGTCATAGACAGCTGTATTGAATTTACAGCTGTATTGAATTGTGAACAAAATGATGCTTTTCTTTTTCCTTTATGGCTTTACGGGAACAAAGCCGATTTAACTAAAATTATAATGTGGGTAAAAAGATGGAATTGGGTATTTCACCTTTCTCAGTTTCAAATGCTGAGAGTTCTCTTCTGTGTTAAAACTTCCATTCAGCAGTTGTGGATTTCCACTTACCAAGGAGTATGGTTAATGTAGCTGGGTCATAAATTCTAGCAAATTCTAGTGCAGTCAGAGTCTTGAGGTCAGGCTGAGGGCTTTTGTTGAGGGTAGAGGAATTTGGGGCTTAAGAACTGCTCTGCATGAAGCTGCTCTGCCTACTACCTGAAGAAACAGTGATGTTATTTAAAAAAAAAACACCCTGAAAAGTACATAATTTTCTTTGATGTTTTAAAATAAAGTGAAAACCTAGTTCAGAGGCAATCTTCCTGAAGTAACTGTTCATTAAACAGAAATTCACGTTTTATATTTAACACTTGTCAAGTTTTTTATGAGGCTTTAAACATTGTTATCCTTCAGTGCAGTATGAAAGAAGAGAGGGAACCTGCTGTAGGTTTGCTGACTGGTATTTTCTTCCTGAAGTAAAAACTTAACTTTGAGTAGCTTTTGTTGAGTGTGTGGACAATTTTGGTTTTTTGAGGAATTCCATTTGGGAAGAGGTTTTGATCTAAAATATTGTCATAGAGTGAGCATCACCATTATGAGTTAATTTTCTGTATTGTCAAAAATCTGGCAGGGATTAATAAATCCATTTTCACAGTAAAAGGGACTTCCTTTACCAGGGAAAATGTCATTAGTTCCAAGCTGTAGCAGCAAAGAAGGGTTTGGGTTTTTTTCCACAGGTACATTTGCTTTATCTGTGTACCATTTCTTGCTAACTGAGGCCCTATGCAAGTGTGTAGTAAGGTTATTTTCCTAAATTACTAACATGGAATGTAGCTAGAGAAAACAAACTAAAAACCCAAAACAAATAAACAAAAAACACCTCAGTGTTTTGCCAGGAAGTAATTTTCATTTTGTCTGTTAAAAAAAAGTTAAATAGCTCCAAAAAGAAATACCGGTATTGAAAACTTAACAATAAAATATTTCACTTCTGAGGGGTTGAAGCACTTAAGCCCTCCTTTCTCTTTTCTCCCTGACTCTGCAACAGTGCCCCAGTGTCTCCTGGTGTGTGCAGTGTGACTGTATTTCACTATTTGGAACAAATCATTACTGAGTGGTGTGCACTTTGAGGCTGCATCTAAAAATTTCATTGGTAGTTAACAAAAATCAGAATAATTAATTTGAGCATTACAGTGATCTACTTTTATATTTTTTTATATTTTTTTTTTATGCACCCTGCTGACCGAGACAGATGAAAAATGCTTTCTGACTTTCCGTTTCAGTTTCAGCTGTTTGTTTACAAGTCCCTATTCCCTTGGGTTGTGGCTTCAGGAGAGACTTAAACTGGATGTTTGTCAACTTTGTTGCACAGGCCTGGACCTCTTTATAGAGATTGACATTGTTGTGGCAGTTCTTGCTTTATTCACCTATTACAGCTGGTAATATGTTGTAATTAAATTGCGAAGAACTAATTGTATAGTTCTTAGCAGCAGGTCTTCCAGAAACACTGTAACCATATAGTGATGAGTGGCTGAGTTCAGAGTTGCTACCCAGTCACCACCCGAAACAGCACTATGGACTAGATTCTTGTGACAGCGAGTGGGAGACAGGCTGAACTTGTTTAATTCTGAGCTGTGTTGCCCCTGATTTAAGTTGGTAGAGGCAGCTGCAGTGGCAGAATAAAGTTCATCTTTCCTCTCTTTAAAACAGCATGTTAGTTAAGAGCAAGCTTATCAAAGGCCAGTTTAACTAAGGATTTGTTTCCAGTAGTGTCCAATGTATTTGTTTTTTTTCCCCCCGATACTCTTTGTAAAGAGCATAATGAAAGAGTTGGTGACTCTTAGTACGCTTCCCCATTTAAGTCAGCCACATGTAAATTGTACTTACTACCGTAAGTCCAGCTGGCACTTCCAGCATAGCGGATGATTTTGATTAAAGCTGAAGGTCTGGTCCTTCACCTGAAATTTGGAATTTTAAATGCTTATGTGAGTGATTGAATTCTGCATCATTTTTACTATAAGGTCATGCTAATCTTTTTGCTAGGTAGCATTGATCATTTTTTCAATGCATTGGCTTCATAGTAAAATAGATACTTTGCGCTGACGGTATGCATGGAAGCATCAATAAGCTGACAAATTAGATTTGAGGTTGTAGTGTTTAAAGGGCTTTTCTTTCAGCAGGAAATAGTCTCCCACATCAGCTTACACATTTTAACCTTCAACTTTATATAGCAGCAAAGAGTTGACCTGTCTTTATGCAGAGCTACCTTTCTTAAAGAGGATAGAGGAGGAGGTTTAACTGAATAGATCACAAATGCCGATATTTGTGGAACAGTGAATATGTCACATTCTTGTCGTGTATTATACACTGGTTTTGCATAGTGTCTAAAAAATGAAACTGCTGTGTTCCACACATTTACAGAATTGATCTGTGGTAGATAAGGAAGAGGTAGCTGTTAATTAAAGACAGGAGGATCTGTTTTCAGATCTACTGTCCGCAGAGGTAAAAATTATTTTTTGTCACTGGAAATGGGAAGAACGTATGTGACTCTATATGCTGCATGCTTTAAATTGTTTTGATGTAGCTATTCCTCTGTTAGGACTGAAGTTGAAAAAAAGTACATGTTGTTAGCTACCCAGAAGTAAAAAAGTCTGTTTCTCATTGAAATTTACAATCTCTGTAAGTTTTCTGCATTTCTTTGTGTCTTATGACATCATTGTTGAACAGGAGAAGTAAATGGTTTTCATTAAAAATAAGCTGTTACTCTTCCATAATGCAGGAAGGCAAAAATTTCCTAAAAGCAGCAAACATTATTTGGGTTGAGAATTTAACAAGACAAACTAACTTAATCTTGGAACTGTAGAAATGTGTTAAATGGTAAATTTCAGTTATATCACAATGATTTCCACCTCAGTTTTTCCCTTGCCACTTAAATTTTTTATTCTCTGTTTACCATTGTGGTGGTGCTTTTTGTAACCTCTTAGGTGGCAGTGCAGCAGTTTCGCCATTTTGGTTTCTTCTCTGGATTACCTAGTTTTATTTATTTGTTTTACTCTTCCATAGCAGAAAAAGTGGTGCATGTCTGGAAGATTAACCATAGCCATTTTATATGTGGTTTGCAACTTCCTGTCATCTTAGAATTTTTGTATGTTGAAGCAACTTTCTGATGTGAATTTACATGTGAAAGAATGAAAGCTTTTTGGAATAAAGATATCATAGAGCTGACTTAGTTTATGAGAGAAATTTTTGCTTTGATGGTAATGTATATTAATTTAAAAATATATCCTTATTGCTTCTTGGGTATGAGTGGACACTAGATTTTTCAAGTGAAACATATATCCAGTCCTCAGATTGATTATTTACTACTTTAAAAAAACTCTATGTTATCTTAAGCTACCGTATTAAAAAGCAAGAGATACTTAAATGGGATTGGAGTTAGAAATTGATCTGGTGCTGTATTTGTGAATGACATAAGCAGCAAGTGAAATTAATCACTTAATCTGTAAACTGTCATTCCTGGAAAGAGACAAGGAATGATAACCCTCAATCAGGATTTCAAAACTCTTGTCTTCTTCACTCAGTACAAATAGAAAAATTTCTCAGATGAGTGGCTGCCGAGATTGGGCAGACAAAATTCCACAAAAGTAGCAGCATAGTTAAAAGAAATTCTTTCCCTGGTGGGAGACTATCCTTAGTTTAGACAAATGCCTGAGGACAGAGTGAACACTTTTCACATAAACTTTCTAATGTCTTTGTTTAAGAAGTAAGGAAATGATTGTTTACTTAGCAATTAGTAAGAGTTTCGTGTCTAGACTAGGTGGTTTAATCTATGCTTTATTTCCAGAAGGCATGAAATAAAGTTAACTTTTTAAAAATGCAGCTAGGGAATGGTGCACAGCATCAGGACTGTAAAAATGGATGAATCAAAAATAGCTTATCAGATTATTGAATGTGAGAGGTGGCAGTCGTCTCTGTGTATTAATGGACAGTTTCTTAGAGGTTCTTTTGTTTCTGCCTCATAACTACTGTGGCTAGTTAATTTTAAATAGATTGTTAAACAGGTATGATCGTATGGCCTGCAGTATGCTGTTTTCCATGCTTTTCCATTCCTTCTGGAATGAAGAAGAGAGATTTTTACTTTTTTTTTTTAAGTTACTGCTATATGGGTGTCTCAGGTCACCTGCACAGATTACAGGTAAGATTCACTACTGTGTTTAGCAAAGGCTTATGTTTTCCCGCTTAAATCAGGAAGACATGCAATTTAGGGTGACAGTACTGTATTGTAACACAGTGGCTGCTACTTGTGATGGTTTTGTTCCATGGTTCTAGTAAATTCCTGCTTAAGTTCTTACTGTATCTCTAGTGTTAACCGTGGTGTTAACCTGATTATACCCAGAGTGGTCTCTCTTTAAAAATGTGCTTATCATTTGGCAGTTGCAGTTTTCTGTGACCCTACAAAGCTCTTGACTGAACTTCTAATATCCTTCCTGATAATGCTTCCTATGGAGAACTGACAGCTGTCTCTTTCATCTTTCCAAGCATAGCTTGCCAAAACCAAAGTTAAAAATATTAAAAACTCGACAGCACCACCACCACTACCCCCAATAAAAACCCCAACAAAATCCCCACCCCACAAACAAAAAGAAGTAATAAGATGTTTACTTAGAAATTCTGGGGTTTCTCCATCTTTCCAGTTAATGGAAGCAAGTAATTAAAAACATGAGGAGAAATGATGCAGCAAACTTTCAAATAGTGAGGCACATTTACACTTTTGTACAAACATTACGTGCCAATTCATTGTGCTTGGAGACATTAATAAAAGGGGGCGAAGTTTTTTTCTTTGCTATATGTGGAAACTAATTTTTACTAGCTTTCTGAAGTACATTATACATGTTTTCCTCGGAGATTCCTAAAACGGAAGGAATTTTCCTTGACACGTATGCAGTCATACCATAAATCATAGACCTGTGATATAATGTACTTAAAAATTTAATGCTGGCCTTTGAAATTTTTAAGAATTTGCCCTTCACAAAGAAAGAAGGGTGCACAGCTAATGTCAAATCAAGCGTTCTGCAAGTAATTGTTCCTCAAAAACAGCAGCAGTTTCAAGTCTTTGAAACTTAGGAAAGTGTATAGCAATGCAACTTCTACTCACTATTATGTCTTGGTTGTTCGTGTTCCCCCCACTGTTTTTGACAGTATCTTGGGCAAATAGAAAACCACTGGGTTCCAGAGAACGTTGGTATGGTACTGTTAATTCAGGACAGTGATCATCATCCTGTATGAATGAAGGATTCACAGTTGCAGACAGGAAAAAATAATGTTGTAGGTAATTAAGAGTGCAAGTGGTGTTTATAGACACTGCATGCCTCGATGAGGGTATTTGGCCATTTTGAGGTCTTTGTCATTCCAAGAAAACTATTACCTGATCAAAATGATATCCTCAAAACTGAATTGACTGTATGAGGAGACAAGTTTGGAGAGGCTTTGAATTTTTTGGCTGCTTAAGTAGCTGCATGAGGAAGGATTATTAGTTTCTTGTAGTTCAAAACAAGTCACGTCTTGCTCTTGTATTATGTTGTTGTTTTCATTTTTCCTGTTTCCTACACGCAGTTTCTTTAAAATTCTCTGGTTTTCATTCTATGTGCCAATGAATAATTTCAGCTTACATCTTAATTAGTCACAAGTTGTGACATGGAATATTGAGTTGAGATGTTTTGAATAATAATTCATTGATCTCACTTTTGAATGAAAAATGACTAATGAAAAGGATGGACAGCTGGCTGCAGTAAGAAGGGTGAGAATCATGCATCTGGCAAACACGCACCTCTGTACCAGGCTCTGCAAAGGCTCAGTGTGTTCAACAGATTTGAAGGTTCCCTAAGAGTCAAACGCAGTTGTTTTTCAGTGCCCTGAGGTCTTCCTGTTTTAAAAGTAGAATCCTAGCCTAGCATATCTCTCTCCTGTGAGCAAACTGCACTAGGATAGAGTTCAGTTTTCTTTATTGATTGAGAACACATCAAATTCCATAGTAAAACCCACACCTTTCTTTTATTCACTTATATTTTATGCCTGTGAGTCTCATGTTTCGGCCTTCAGAATGTAACGATGCAGCAAGGAGAGGACTTAATGCACTTCTGATTTACTTATTTCTTAAGCAAGGTCTGCAGGCTCTCATCATCGTTGAAGCCTGGATGAGACCTGATTCCTGCCTATCTGCCTTAACAGCAGGTGCAAGGCACAGAGCAGTAGGGCATGGTCTGTTAATAAAATCAGTCACTTTTAATGCCATGTATACATCTTACAAATACCACTCCCTCACATGAATGGTGGTGTGCATCTGATTCTAAAAGCTGTTTTAAGGAGACAGCTTATCTAATTTATCAAGATAATTTTTATCACCATTTAAATCTTCACACAGAAGTAGGTAGGGAGGAGGTTTATGTTAGTTTATATATTGTAAAGAGTATGTCTTAAAATGCATGCCAAAGTTGATGTGTGACAGGACAGTCTGTTTAATACCCTTAAAGTGCTAAATGTATTTAAGCTTTTTTGTTCTGAAACACCTGGCTTAAAATTTTGCATTGCTGTTCCACTAGATTTTAGGTTATCATCATCATCATGTAATTACCCTGTAAGCAACACATATTGAATAGTAGCCTTATAAAATAGGGTGGTTTAGTGATACAGTATTTGCTGTATCTCTGTATTACTGGTATGGCAGGTCCTAACTTCACTGTTGTCTGCAGTGGAATTTTGATGACCTTCAGTACAACCATGATCTGTAACAGTATAGTTCTGATTCCTTTCTTAGTATACATATGGTCCTCCGTGGCTCACAGTGTCTCTTAAAAATGTGAGAATATGCTGCAACACAATTACACATTTTGCATGGGATATCCATGTCTACATAATACTAGATAAAAGCTAGGAATGAGCAGCTTTGTGTATATAGTAAAACTCTGTTGAGAACTAAGTGCACTGAAAAAATGTTTTTGACTTATCATTAGAACCAAAGCATGAACTTGGAAATACTGTGGTGTAGCAGAAGGATGACGTATCTGTGCTTTTCTAGTTTTGGAGAGTTACTTGCCTGATGGTTGTGTCTGTATTAGATCAGTTTGTCTGGAGACCATACACTACTGCTGCTGTTGATGTAAAGGTTCTGTGGCTGCAGACTTAACAGGTTGCTCCCTCTTTGGTTCCAAGTACGTTTGGAAACATCTCGGCACTATTTGATCTTGAACTTGGTCTTACTTCTAAGTGGCAATGAATTGATTAGGATCTTCAAGATCGTTGTGTTGAAGGCTGGGTGACTAGTTAACCCAGAACTCAGCAACTTTGGGGCTGTTGATTTCCAAAGAATTAACTGGGAGTGGGGGGTGGAACACCATTTATTGAAGCCTACCTGTTAAATCTCATCTGTCCTCTATTGAAGACGTAATGCTTGAATGATAACATAAACTATGTTAACTAGCTGTTGTCCCATGTAAGAGGGAAGAACAATTGCTTCATGTGATGAAAGCTGTATATCAGATACTGAATTGTGCTCTGGTTTTGTGCTGTAAGAAAACCTGAGATAAAATTATAATAGCGATACATACCTTCATCACCCAGAGTAAGTTGCTACAGCCAGATTACGACCTTTGAAAGGGTAAAACAAACACAAAAAACCTGATTAGATCCAGGCCTTCATTACATAGAAGAAAAACATACAATGTAATTTTTAAAAAAATAAAAAAAAAAACCAAAAAAACCCCACAAAACAAAACCCCGTTTTTTATTTGGTGAACTCTGTGTCAGCCTTCACTGAATCTGTTATTTTGGTGGGAAATAAAACTGTGCTTGAGCTGGTTAAAAAAAAACCTAACAAAACCCCCAAAAAGCTGCTAGGCTTGAAATATGAATTACACAATTTTTCATTTAATTTCTTTATCAACATTGTAACAACAATGTCCTCTTTTCTAACACAGGGTTCACTGTAAAGTGAATCTGTAAATGTTTTTAGTGCAACTTGATTTTGTCTTATGTAGAAAACAGTAGTCTTTCTCCAAAGCAAAAGTAATTTTTGCTGTTGTATTAACATCAGATTCTCAAACTGAACTTAAAAGGGAAATTTTGCAGGAGTTCAGTGCTTGTCACCTTTGGGGTCTTTTTGTTAGGTTAACAGGCATTTAAGTTAAAAAAAAAAATGTATTTGAACTTCTATCATTAAAGTCTGCAAATATGGCAGCACATAGAAGCAGATCAGCTTTGGTATGTTTTAGCATGGTTGGCTTTCACACTAGAACTGAGTGTTACAGTGTCTTATAGTTGTGGTCATTGGAAAGAGTAAATAACTGTAAAGGAGTAATGTTTGTAGCAGTCAAGTGTGAACATGTTATATTAAGTTGTAAAATCACTGAAGTTGATGACTACAGTAGAGTTTGCTGAAAACAATCATTTTGGACTTGTAAAGGTTACTTTTTTTTGAGAATGGATATTTAATTCTTCAAAGAAATTGGTGTTTTGATTCCTTAATTACTGGAGTACGTGACTGTTAACAAGCAACTTGCTTTCATTTGTGGGATCTGAATTCGTATTTGAATTGTGTCCCAGCTTGATATTACTTGTTAATTTTGTAAAAGTACCAAAGAATATCACACTCATATCTGTCTTCTCTGAAGAAAGTTACTAGACGACAAAACCAGAATTTTAATAAAAATCTCATGAGAACTGTTTTCTGTCTTTGGAGGAAGCCAAACTTGGTGTCTTCATGAGAATGCTGCCTGAAATTTAGTGCAATCTTTGCAGGACTGAGTGTGACCTAAACTTTATATTAATGTATTAGCGATCAAGGGCTGTTCACATCACATTTGGAGTATTAATTCTGTCCTTGTTTCTAATGGAGTGCTCCTTAATAGCAAGAGCCATTTATTCTCCATACTGCTGACTTGTCCTATGACTGAACATAGGTTATTTATTGCATGGGTTTACTCATGTGCAGAATTAAGTTGTACATACTTCTTAGTGTTGTTGCAATGCTTAATTAATATTTATAAAGGCCTTTGACATGCTGTGATGAAAGGAGCTGTGCAAATGTTCAGTACTGGTATTATTTTATTAGTGAAAATACAGGAGGAGTCAGAAGGATACCAGTTTTTAATTCAGAGTGAGCAATGGAGTCATTCTGTAACCTTCTGTAACCTTGAGCAGGTCATGTAGTCTCTTGTTTTGTAACATACCCTGGGAAAGCTCTGTGTTGCTCAGCACGTGTTATTAAATGTTATGCTGCCCTCCCCCAAGACAATTCTAAGGAGGAGGGGCTGGGGGGAAGGGAGGAAAGAAAAATAAAAGTATACAACTCTACTGAGCTGCTAAACATGCTAAATACATGCTGGTATTTCTTAAGGAAATACTATCATTAGAAGTAGGGGAGGGTGAGAAGGTAATGGATGTAACAGTTGCATTTTAGAGTCAGCATGAGACCTTGAACATGTGTTATCTAGACACAGACCAGAACAAATTTTGCCTGTTGCAGATCGCTTTCTCGTTCAAATTCAGTATATACTGTGCTTAACTGCAACTTCACTGTGAAGTGTCTGTGTAATCTTTATTGCATTCTAAGAACTCAATCACTAATCCATGGTATTTAGCTGGTATACAAGTCTTACTTAGACTGAGTACTATCTGTATTTGAGCTTTGTGATTGCCAAGATTGATAATCAGCTCTTATAGCATCTAGTATTTGGCTATTGCATAACAATATCTGTATCAATCTCTTGTGTGGTTTTTCCCTCATCTGACAGAGGAAGGTTATGATTATATACTGTCATTAAAATTACAAGATACTGATGAACTTTTGAAAAGTATGTATCTTAAGACTTAGTATGTATATAAGACTTAACCAGCTAACCATCTGTCTAATTACATAAGGTGCGGTAGTGTTTAATGAAGGCAACTTGCCATGCTTCATGCATGCAAATACAGGGTTTCAGTTTTTTGTTTCATACAAGATGCTACATCTGCATTTTACCCATTGCGCAAAATGCATAAATATGGTTTAAAACAAGGAGCTTCAAAACTTACTTAAAGTACTTTAGGAAGGAACCAACTTGCCCAGTGAAGTGTGAGGTGTAGCTGAATTGCAAGTGCTGGTTTGTGCATGTGTCTTATGGTGAATTCAAATTGAAAGCACCTGGGGTTTTGTCCTGCTTTATTACAGTCTTGTTGTGTAGCTTGTTCCCGGGGGCTTTTTATTTGCTGTTAGTCCTGCTTCAGCTCTCAGCTCAGCTGGCATAAGGACGAAGAGGCATAGTATTTGTCTCTGCCGAGGATAAACAATGGTTTGTACTCTTCAAGAACAGCAACTGGGGGTGGTGGTGCAGGATTCTTCATATAATCCTACTTACAAGCCTTAATTTATGGAGCATGTTTAGTATAAATGGAATATCAAGAATTTACTGCCCAACTCCAGCTGAGTATGCTGAACAGTACACAGATAGGTTTTTTTGAAGAGACAGTAATTTGGCAAGATTTATAAAGCATTTCACAGACCTTGCTAAATATGTTAGTTACTTCTGCCTATTAGACTTCCTGATGTGGATCATGACAGTCCTGAAACTTTGTAGCTGCTTATTTGCAGGAAGGAGCTGAATGAATTTTCTTACCTGTTAAAAATAAATATTGCCTCAGGCAATAACTGGATTAGAAAATGCAAACCTTAAATACCTTTGCCAAAAAAATGTGAGCAAGCTGTAAGAGTGGGGTTTTTTTAAATGCATTAGAAGTTCAAGAAACCTTAATTTACTGGTTCTTCCAGCTTGGCCTACAACAGATGAATAATAAATTTGTGTGGAAAACAGTGTTCTTAACTTCCCACTGATAAAATTAAATACATTCTTGCTTTAGTATTTTGATTTAGTGTAATTAAAATAATGACTTGCAGTTTGATAAATGTTATTTTCATTACTACAGTGCCCTGAAGCACTGTATATGGAAAATTTTACAGTATTATACAGATCTGGAGGTATGTAATGTGCTTGTCAGGCTATTAATTAACTTGTATAAAGTGTTTTGGGTTTTACAGCAAGTGAATTTAGAGTGTTTCTTTGGAAATGGAATAAAAGTAAACATCAGATCACTTACAAAATGAAGTATATATTTTGATGCTGTGAGGGTATCCTTATAATATCCCTAGGCAGATAGAATTCCAAGCACCTCATCATTCAGTAGAAACTGCTTAAAAGAAGCTTCTTTCTGTCTGGGTTTGGTTTGTTGTTTTGTTTTTTGGTAATTTAACTGTCACTAGACAGAAACTGCTTCACTTAAATATATATTTCAGGTTTTTTCTTGATCCCTCCTGAAGTGCCACACCATGACAGTTGAGAAACCCCCCAGTATTTTAAAGTGTGTTCAACTACAGCAATAACACTGTAATGTGATGTTACCTAATGTTTTCGTTATTTCCACCTTTCCCTAAAATTCTGTCCTGTATGTCCAGATAGTTTGGATCTTTTACGAGGCTGGCTTTTAGGTCTCATTTTTTAATGAATGAGAAAAAATGTCAATTATAATCCAAGAAATACTGAAATGTATTTTAAATGTAACTACAAAGGTTCTGTATGAACCAGTTTCTTACTGTCTATGTGGCCTGTGCTGGTGCCACAGATGTTCTAGGAAATGTTCTAGGAGAATGTTTCATTTAATTAAACTAAAAGTATATTATACTTTTTCAGTATTCTTTCTGAAATGTCACATTCTGACATTAAAACAAATGTCGTAATTGTTGTATGTACTGTGGCACAGTTACCATAGCAAATAGATTAGTTTCTTGGGACTTTTTTTAGTATTAAAAAAAATAAATATCTATTCTTGGCATTTAAGAGAGAAGCTTGTAATCTAATAAGGTACAGAGCCGCTTTTGTTAAAATTTGGTTTACACCGTAGTCAGGAGTTAACATTTGCTTTTTAACTGCAGTCAGAAGATTAACAGTAAACAGGTGTTTTTTCTAGCACTTCTCATACATACCTGCAAGAATGCATTACTAAGGTGGCACCAATGCTCAGCAGCTTCACTTGTGTCACAATTTGTAACCAGTTCAAAGCCCCAGTGCAGCATTGGTAAAGCTGCCGGTAGAGCTTTGAGCTTGACTTGCAGAGTCAATATGGGCTGCAAAATGCCGTGCTGTACCGATATAGACACCTGAAGAGGAGGGTAGCTCATTTAGGGGTTTCTGCTGCAGTTCTTCTGCAGAAGACATATCTGTAATTAGTTCCCTGCTCACTGAACCACTAAGCACAGAAATGCTTATTCATTCTACTCTTAAGGTAACACATTTTTTTTTAAAAAAGGATTCCAGAGCTGGATTGCCAGAGTCACTGATACAGAGCTGGGTATGGTCAGCGATGCACAGTCCCTGGCAGCTGGACAGTATGGTGCCCCATGGGAGTCAACGATGGGGCTGATAATGTTTGACATCTGTATTAATGACCTGGTTAATGGATGGAATGTACCATCAGCACATTTGCAGGTGATCCTAAACTGAGCTCAGTGGTTGATACCTCTGGATGGTAAGACTGCTGTTCAGGAACCACTCAGTAGGCTGAAGAAAACGATCTGACAGAAACCTCTTGAAAGTCAACAAAGGTAAATGGAAAATACTACACCTAGGGCAAAATAACCCAGTGCTGTAGCATAGGTCAGGCATTCTCTGGCTAGAAAGTAGCTCTGCAGAGAAAACACCTGAAGGTCCTAACAAAGAAAAAGTAGAATGTGAGTCAGCAGTGTGTCCTCGATGGTAAGAAACCAACTGTGTGCTGGGTTGTATTAGCAAGGTCAAGAGAAGTGATTCTTTTCTATTCAACACTTAGAAGCGCACCTGACATACTGTGTCCAGTTTTGGCTTTCATACAGGAAGGACACTGGCATACTAAATGGTCACTAAGACGATTAGTGTTCTGGAGCACATCTTGCACAAGGAGAGGCTTAGAGAACTGGATTTGTTCAGCCTTAGAGATAGAAGGCTAAGGGAGAAATAGTACTGCTGTCTTCAGCGGCCTATGAGGAGGGTATAGAGAGCCAGACTTTTCCTGGAGGTGGTGCACAGTGATAAAATAAGAGACAGTGAACACAAGTTGCAGAAGAGAAATTCTAATTAGGTACTGGGGGAGGTAAATGTAATGGATATAGTAAAAATAAAAAGAGGTGGAGGGGGCGGGTAAGCATTTAAGCTCTCCACAGTGGTGGTAGTGTCCCTGTCTCCCTATCCTTGGAGATACAACCTTCTTGGTGATGGTTCTGCTTTGACTGTGAGGTTAGACCAAACTACAGGTGACTTCCAGAGGTCCCTTCAATCAGAATTATTTGTGAATTATTGGATGGTGAGACCAGTAAGGGTATCATGTATCTAGCACAGAAAGCATCACTTAGTTCCAAAAGATGAATTGGTTTAAAAAGTAATTTTAAAAAGACAAACCAGAAAGGACTGTTTAGGGGAAAATGTTCTGTGTAACTTTTCTTCTGTTAGTTTTCAAATGACAGATTTTTTTTCACCTGACATGCAAACCATTTGAGATTATAAAACCAGTAGAGTTTACATCTTTTAATCTTTTACTACAAAGCAAGACTGGCAAATACTTCTGTATTCTGCACTTGCAGACTAATAAGCAATCCCTTATCCCACACCTGGCATTTTTCTCGGGCAGCCTGCATTCATTTCAGATCCTTGTTATATGGCGAAGTAGGACTTGCAAGTATTTCTGTATGCACACTGAAGCAGGTGAAGTGTTCTTACTCGGTGGTGAAAAGAAGTCTCACATGCAAAGGAGAATTCAGCAGTAGCTCTCTCAGAGCGATCACCTGTCCAAGGCTTTGATATTCCCCCGCCCACACACCCATAGTTGCAGAAATGAAAGGACTTCGCTTAATGGAAGATACAGAGAAATGTTTTTACAGGTAGTCTGTCCTCTTACCTGCTGAAATTTCGGCTTTAGCAAGAATTAGGTTTGAAAGAGCACAGATTACCCGGGTAGATAATTTGTAGTGGAATAGAGATCTCAACTGTACATCTTGAGGATTGCCAGCTCTTCCCTTGACAAAAAAAATTACTTGTTTCTCTCTAACCCTGCAGCAGAGACAGTTTCTTTTTTGAGATTTTATTATGGTAGCCGTTATCCATTTACTGATGAATATTGTTTGTTACTTGTTCATTTCTGTGTATTTTCTGTGGCTTGCAGAACCACGAAGGTATTTTTCTTGGCAAACAGTTGCAGATAATGGAGATTTCCACATGTGTGAATAGGTTATTTAGAGGAAAATAAGGTGACTTGGTAGTCACATAAAACCTTGAAGTCCTGAGTAGAACTGTGTCTTTCTGAATGAATGTTCTGATATGATAAATTACTTATCATATTAATTACAGGCAGATTTCTAACTTAGTGTTTTGCCATTCTTGGCCTGGTTTTGCTGCGTTTCACAATTGTCCAAACACACTTTATCTCTGTCTTTGATATGCATCAGTGCACATGCTATGAATTAAGAATTACTGATCTGAGCTCTGAAGCATTTGAAGACTGAGGTAGGGGAGAAGGCTTGCTCAGTTCTAGAACTTTGGCTATAGCTACCCATTTCCTTAAAATTTTTCCTTTTCATCAGCTGTGGCTTACATTTGGAAACTTTAGATTGTACGTGGAAGTAATTCTTTCAATGTAGACAAGTGATACAGCTGTAAAGAGTAATTATAGTATGGAATACTAAATTTGAGTTCTGTTTTTAGACTATCCATGTTTTTTTTACTAACAGGAAACTCATAAAACTGAAATTGATTCCCTGCCCCCAAACCATTTGCTGAAGTGTTGAGAACAAACCTCCTTATGTATATTAGTTGTATGGTAGGGCTTACACTGCCCAGTTCTTTGAAGTAAACAGCCCTTCATGGTCAGAGTTGTTTTCTTTCTGTTACGTAAATCATTGTGTATGTGCGTTTATATATGTACACAGTCCAAAAAGAATTAATCTTGTTCTATTAGCAAGTCTAAAAGCAGTCTCTAAAGAGTCTTTCTTTAGAAAAGTGTACTTTTAGTGAACTCAGTATACCAGTGTTTTAAAGTTGGTTATTTTCTGCAGCAGCTTCAAATTACTGATGTTTTGCTGTGATAAAGCATATCAGTTGTTGCAGATACGCTATTTAAAGTAAGCAAACTTCTTGCTGTGACGCTGTTTTGGTTTTCAGCCAAAGAGAAGAAAACAGCTTACTCCAACTCCTTGATAAGCAATAATCTTTTGCATTTTGAAAACACTACAGAGCATTTCTAAAAACATACTTTATAAAGTAGTCTTATTTAATACAGGTAAAATGTATATTTTCTGTATAAAATCCATAGCTTGCTAGGGATGGTGATGGTGATACACTTACTGTCTGTCTTGTTATACTATGTACTTGTGTTATAAATATCAAAGTTTTCATACTCTATTGAAAGGCTGAGTTCTGATACCTTGATTTCACTTGAATTCAAAAAGTGTGGGACAATCATACTTTTATGAACTGGTTGATTTTAAACTGTGTAGTTTATTCCCTTGGATGTTGCAGTAGTTCAGTGATGCTGTAAACTTAAGTCTTATTTCATGCAAACAAGTAACTTTTCTTCTTGAAATCTTTATACTTTGAATCTTCAAGAGTGCTACTCTGAAGGATCAGGTTTTTTCCTTATAAGCATCAGAATTCATTTGGCCTACAATAACATCATCATCCATTTTTGTCAGTTCAACCTAAAGACCGACTTTCTAAAGGCCATCTCCTATCTAACCAGCTTTTGTATGGTTTATGTCTATCTAGTTTATGCATGCAAGCATTGCTTAACAAGAAAGGTTGTTTTGTTGTGCATCTTCACATGTTTAAATAAAATTAATAATCCCCTTTTGAATCTTTCGATCAGCAAGATCATAACTCTTTATGTGGCTTAGTCTAGTGGAAGTAATTTTACCTTCAGGAATTTAGGGTCTGTCAACCCCTGGGATTTATCCCATGCTGTGTTACATCTTGCTTCTGTTTTGGTGTTCTGTTTGAATATGCTGAAGCACACTTTTGGGTTTGGACATGCCACACTCATGCTGTTGAAACAATGGAGCATGTCTGTTAAGTGAGATACATTGAATGAAAGTAGAAGTAAAACTAAGTATTTCTACACTCCAGTAGCAGTGCATTTAATTTTGGTTCATGTCTAGTCTCTGACATCCAGCTTCCTGATAAGATTTAAAAGCTTTCATCCACCTTGATCATTTGAAGCAGTCAGCTGCCAGTGTTAGCTGTAGCAAGAAAGCCTTGTAGCTCAAGGTGCAAGAACTCATTTGGGAGCTTGTAGTATGCTTTTTCTTCATTGCTCATGACCCTTAGTTCTAATCAGCTTGTGCTTTTTAATGTATTTTTTTATATGAATACTCTAATGCTAGAGGATTGTACCAATAAAGCCCCTTTAGGAGAATTGTCACAGAGCAGAGTATAGGGTAAAGGACTAAATACAGTTCAGAGGAAACAGTCTCCTTAATATATTAGAACAATGTAGGAGTCTGTTTCAAAAGGAAATACACTCACTTTTACTCGTAGATCTTCCTGTAATACAATTTAGAGAATTTTAACTGGGTGCTCTGTGGAGAGGTGTTGTGATACAATAAGGTGCAGTTTCATTCAGTTGCAACCAATTTTAACACATTCCTTTGAAAGAAGATTCCTTGCTGCTTATGTGTGCTACTTCTGGTGTTCATCTGGTAATACTCTAAGCTAATTCCATTTACAAAATAGGGGGAATTATCTAGATGAGTTTGAGAATTGAATTTGGATGCTATACAGTCAGCTGAGTTCCAGAGAAGACTCAAGAAGGGGAAGGTCAGAGACAGAGCTTGATAAAGAAAAATAAAGTGGAAGAAAATGAAATCTACTTCTCCAGTGGCAGCAGCAAGCTGTTTGTGAAATAGCACTGTTGAAGATGGCTTATTTTTGTCTTAAAAGATTTTTGTCCCTGTATAGATTGAGAGGAGCTTTTGCCTTGCAAGTGTACTTGGCCTTTAGCTTGTTATAAAGGTGTTTTGCAACACATCTGAGATACCAGTGTGCAATGCCAAATTCTGCCGGTATCCAGGCTGTGTAATTTATCAAAATACTGAGGAACCTTAAAGAAATGCTGAGAAGCTAGATATTTGTAGCTAAGAGTTCACTGGAAATTATTTTTGCTCCAAATCTTGACCAAAGTTCAATACCTTACTGTAGATTATATTTCTGGTTTCATCCCTCAAGTTTTTGAGTCTTTTCATCTATTTCTAAACTATTAGAAATATATTTGTGGTCAGATATTTTGGATCACTAGAGGCCTGTCTGTAAGAAAGAGTTAATAGCTCAAGTGTTGTCTCTTAAGTGAGAGACTGGTCTATGGATTCAAATCATTATTTCGCATAGCCTTTAGGGAAAATGTAAAGGTTGTTAATGTGACTGTGTAGCTATATAGATAAAAGCTTGTTCTGTTAAAGTGCTGCTGATATTACAAGTGTAGTTTCAGAATCCCTCATTCTGGAAGAATATACAGAAGTTGGCTCACAATTTGGAAGCAGATTTGTAAATCATCCTGTGTTCATTACAGTGCAGAGAACAGGATGCCCTTACAGAAGTTTACTGCTGTTCCTGCGTGGTGTTACAGTGTAGCTAGACTAAGCTAATTGTACTGAAAGAAAGTAAAACATGGGGTCAAGAGGAGGGAAGGTGACTGACAGTACTGGTATCTAACCTGCATCTTTACATATGAGGAACTTGCAGATGCTGTTGCATTATTGTCCTGTAGCCCTGTGGAAGGAGCTGGGAGTTTGTAGGAATTTTCATTTCTTACATTTTACTTTTTTAATTTTAGTTTGAGTGTGACTTCATAGGGTTGTGGGTTTTTTTGTGTAGACTAATAAACACTGTGTGGTGCTTTATCTCTGCCTATCAAAGTGTGTCGCCAGAAGATAGCATGCAATGTACAGTATGTCATCTTGTCTCACAGTTCAGTTTGATAGCAATAACTTTGAAGACAACTCCTGTCCTCTACCTGTGCCTCAAGCACATACATTGCAAGAAAAAGTCTTCTTAAAATAGTGTTCTGGAAAAATTAATATTATATTAGAATTTTTCAGGAAATTAACATTTTCCAAAACTGGTAAATTGTTTTGGGGGAGGGCACAACACTTCTTGAATAACTTCCCCCCACCCCTGGAAAAGGCTATCTGTTTTAATAACATAGGCTTCACAAGTATTTTATGTTACTTTTCTAGTTAACTAGCTGAAGAACCTTCTTTTTCTCTGAAATTATTGCTTTTGTCTTAGCCAGAAGAGGTTTTTATAAAAACTTAGGTAAGGTATTGAGTGCACTGCATCATAGCTACTGCGTTTGTTTGGGTTTGGTTTTTTATAAGTAATGCACAACTTATAACTTACCTTAATTTGTAAGCTGTTAATGTGCCTTACTTTAAATACTTGGAATTAAAGTCTGTAATACACTTTTTAAATACTTTCCAATAATCTTGATTCTAAGATTTTGTGGGAAATAAAGTGCAATTAGGTTGTATTTTTAAAATCAATACATGGTTTCTTGAAGCAAGCTAGAGTAAAAAGCTGGCTGCTGATGGGTGTTTAGCAAACTTCCTCTTCAGGGTTGTGGTGTGTCTATGTTCCCATTACTGCGTACCGGTAACAAAAACCGGAACCACACCCCATTGTATTACTCTAAATTCACTCATTTGGAGTTGATGGATTTTTCTCCCCATGTTGAACTTGTCAGTATAAGGAGCTGGTTGCTGGAATGTACATGATGGACCCCCCGGTTTTCTTGACCAGGCCAGGAAGGATTATCTTTTAGCTAGCGAGAGAAGGTTAATAAGCAGCACTGTCTTCTGAATGAGTTGAGATATTTAAAAGCTTTGTTTATGTTAAATTTATCAGAACACTTAACACACAAGTTAAGTGTGTGTTCAGCTAGCTTCTTGCATAGAACTGAAAAAGAGAAACCATTGATGATAAACCTTCAAATATTAGTGAAATGCATCAAAGAGTGGAAGTGGGAAGATGGCAGCTGTGATATCCACAAGGGCAATAAGCTGTTTCTACTCCTTACTCGGTGAACTTCCAACACAGTGGTACTATGTTAGCATGTCTATAGCATCAATTCTTGCTCTGTCACTTGAAGAGTGTTAACTTCATACTTCCTACATGTTTGTGAGGTTTCAGTTGCACTTTGTCACAGACTTTGTGGTCTTGTGCATGTGGTGCAGCCCAAGCGTTCAGATAGATGCCTTCCACCTCAGTAAAACTTAGGTGTGTACTTCCATGAATTGAAGCCTAAATTACCAAGTATTGATTATTGCTATAGTGCAGTTTTTGATGTGCCCAGTAGAATATTAAAGGCACATCTCTACTAAAAGACCAGAAGGAGGGGAGGTAGTCATCTAAAACAAAGGGCTTCTCAGCAGCCTTAGTACCACAGATTTGCCCGTATATGTCTGAAAACAAGGCAGCAGCAGTAGCAATCTCCCTGCCCTGAACTTACCACAAAGACAGATGGTCACAGCTAGGTGTCTTACAGGCTATGGATCTTCTATCCTTGGCTGCTTTTATTATTAGTGCTACATGTCATCGTAAGACTTCAGCTTTGTGAATATGACCTTTCTCTCATGTTTTTTCCATTCCCTGCTCCTACTGCTCACAAAACTAAGGAAGGTGCTTTTAAGAAGGCTGCCTGTGTGCCAGGCAGTTACTGGAAGTCATTTTTGTATTTTGATCCTACCCTTTTTCAGCAACTCTTTTAAGATGGCGCTTAAACTTTGCTGCAATAAAGTTTTTTTGAAAATAGTATACTTGTAACTGGTATTACAGCCCAAAAAGCACACATAGTTTGACAGTAGCAAAAGTAGTAAACCTAATTTGAGGTTATAGTAACTTCGAAAGATGAGGGTGTTACTGGAGAGGTTTTTCATATTGCCTACAATCTGTGGCTCAAAGGAAATGGAAAATTTTGTCTCAGTGCCATGACAGTCAGTGCAAAGTATACTAACCTCCCCAGTGCTTCACATCTTGTACTGTCAGCAAAACTGAAAAACCTGCAGGGCTTTTTTGTGGCAGAGTTTAGGGTTGGGAAGTGTGCTTTGACGTTTTGTAGAGAACAGAAGAGAACAAGAACTGACCTGGCTTTAAGCAATACCAGACAGAGTGCATAAAACACTGTTCCATATCATGTGGAATGCTTGCCTTAAACTTTTTTAAATGCAGACTGAATTTGCTGTTACGTATGAATTGTATTTGGTAATAACCTCAGGATGTTGTTACTAAGGACTCATCTTGCCTTTATCCATTTTCTCTGTCCATGAAGGAGAGCCTAACTTTAGGAAACCAGGAAGACATTTAATTACTGTCCATAGAACATTTTCTCCTTAGAGTTCTTTGAAGTCCTCAATCAGGAAGCTATTAACCCATAACATCTCAAAATATTTTTGTAGGAATTGATTAGTTAAGTGTCTTTGTACGCCGGCTTGGCAGTATCTAGAGAAAATGCAAACAAAAGTGTTACCTAGACTATATAAATGCAATGGAAGGGAAGGTCTGAGAGATAAAACAGCAAAGCCAACTCAACTCTGAGCTTTCTAAACCGTGGTCAAGAAAGAACTTTGGCTTGTGCATAAATACAATAAATAGTTTGGTACTATTATAAACTCCAGTTTTGTTTATAAAACTGCTCTGTTTTGTATAAAATCTTGTTCTGAAAGATCACAGGTTATACTTGCTAGTTGTTTGCACTTCTAAAGTACACATATATTTGGTCTCTGATCCTGCCCCTCATATGTCAGGTCATCTTTTTACGTTAATTGTCTTTGTCTTAACCTTGCCCTATAAAAATAAATTATTCCAAGTGAGCTGAAAACTTGGTCTTAAATTTACTTTTAAGGAGGTGGAGAGAACTGGTTAACAAAAATGTGATTCACCATAGAAACAGCTCAGCCAATAGCATATATGCAGTAGATTAACCATTCTCTGGTACTTTCATATTTGATATGAAACATAGCAACAAGATGATAGCTTGACAACAATAGCAGCTGCACATATCTTTCTTCCTTTTTTGAAAGAATTTTCTTGTGGAAAAAAATAGATTCCCTGGAAAGTAATTTATATTACAAGTTTCATCACAAAAATTCTGTGGGTGGGTACAATAGGCTAGAAATTAAATCCGTGATTTGTATAATAAATGATGGTTTTGATTTGATATGACACTTCTAGTCTCTTACAAGTGACATAGCTACAGGCAATAGAATAATCTCTTTCCCTTGTGAAGACAAATGTTGTATCAGACCAAACCATCTTATATTAAATTACAACTTCCCGTTTTTTTACCATATGAAAGATTCATGAGACTGTTCATTAAGTAATAGCACAACCCAATTAAAAGGGTACTTCAGCCAAAATGTCTTGAAGATTTATTTTCTAATATCGGGGATGTAGTTAATTTATATAGGGTACTGCCATAAGAGGCCTCATCGGAATAAAGGACTTTTCCTTATACAGCAAGTGATGTGATTGTGGGCACACTGATTATCTCAGTTACACTGAAACCCTCAAAAGCAAATGAAATATGGTGATAAGAATCTGGTATCTTGACTTCATTTCTTGGTGGGAAGAGTGATACAGTACATGTGGCTGTTATTACACAGCTATGTTCTCATACTGTTGTTTTCATGTTTTGGCAGAGAGAAGGAGCAAGAAAGGGAAGAACAGTTAATGGAAGACAAGAAAAGGAAGAAAGAGGATAAGAAAAAGAAGGAATCTGCTCAGAAGGTAGGTTTTGATACCGGAATTCTTTATCCAGCTGGAGCATAAATAGTATTGGGGGTGGCAAGATGCTAAATTGTTTGTATTTTAGCTTAAAAACTCTATTGTTTAGTGATGCTTCATTAAAGACTATTTTTTGCGTAATTCTCCTGGAACTTAAGCGTTTAACTTGGACATTTTTTCTGCTTAGTGTGTCATGTGAACTAAAATAATTTTTTTGATAGAAAGAATTAAACTTAAGTTACTGAATATGAGCTCTCTTGATCTGTGAAACTCTTGCTGTTTTGAGGTGTTTGAAGACAGAAATGCTGCCAGGCTTTTTCAGTTCTTGCAGGAAAATTGATTAAATATATTTTAAAATAAGAAGATACTTGTTTGGGGGTTTTTGGTAAGTCCTTAAGGAACTTTATGTGAGATATTTACTACTTAGGGTTCCTTGTATTTTTTTGTTAAGTAACACTTAGGTTTTGCATTTTCTGTAGCTAATAGCACTTTTGTTGAAGTGTATCAGTTTGAGTTTGAGCCATGGAGACTTGATAAGTCACTGAAAATAGGTTTTGCTCAGAAAATGGGTTTGAACACTTGGTGTATTGAAGCTCTCTGTTTTGCTGAAAATCTATTAGATATTCTAGGAGTTAACTTGACATATGAACTTGAGTCTCTTGCAGCGTTATCTGTATTTTTTAGTGGTAAAATTCTTTCTGTCTAGTTCTGGGCTTGCCAGTACAAGACAGATGTAACCATCCTGGATTGGGTCCAACAAAAGGTCCCTATAGATGATTAAGAGACTGGAGCATCTGACAAATGAGGAGAGGCAGAGAAAGCTAGGACTCTTCAGCCTGGAGAAGAGAAAGCTTGGGGGATCTTATCAATCTATGTGTATAAATACCTCGTGGGAGGGGGGTCAAGAATATGGAGGCAGGCTCTTTTCAGTGGCACCCAGTGACAAGGCACAAGGTATTGTGTACGAATTGAAATACAGGAAATTCCAGTTAATCATAAAAAGACTTTTTTTAATGCATGTTGTGTGACTGGGAAGCAACCACTGGAACAGGTGTCCTTGAGAAATCGTGGTGCCTTCATCTTTGGAGATGCTGAAAAACTAATTGGATGTGGCCCTGTGCAATCTGTTTTTGATGACTTTGCTTTGAGCTGGGGAGACTCCTGGGGGTGGGTGGGGAACAGGGTTGGGAACTGTGGACTAGATTTCCAGAGGCTGTCTCTTCCAACCTCAGTGATTATGTGAAATTGAGAGCAAAGGCGGTAATTCCTTTCAGTAGTCTCTGTTTTTCAGTTGCTTCAATAACAACAGATACTATGAAAGATCAGATGTTACTCTGTAAGTTTCTGCTGAGAACAGCCAGCACTGATTTCAGTTAAATTTTGGCTTATCCATGGTCTTTTTAAATCTTGCTTTTTCACCAATTTGAGTCTTAACAGTTTAATTGAGGAGCAGATAAACCAGTGTTATTTCTTTTGTCTTTATCCAGACATTTGGCTCATATATTCCCAATAATACCGTAACACTCAGTAGCTACAGAATAAGGTTTCTTCAGTGTCTTTTTCCCTCAGTATTGCTGTTGTTTAATGTTGGAGTACAAGTATATGGAGGAACCAGGAGGAGCAGACCCTGGTAAATAAGGCTAGTGGCTTGAGAATTATATGCTGATATTCAATGATACAAGAGAAACTTGAGTAGGTTGTACCAATTGTCTTGATAACAGTGCTGTGAGTGTTTACTGAGGAATTGGTACTTTGAATACAAAGGACATTTGCCAGCTTTCCTGTGCGGTCCCTCACCTACTCAGTTATTCAGTATAATGGAATGGTATAATATTTTGCCAAACTCTTGGGAAGGGTAAACACTAAATAAATTAATCTCCTAGAGACCAAACCTAACAGTAATATTTTGTGATACCTGTGAATAGCAAAGTAGGCAACCGAATGGGCAGAACATGAGAGAGAGAGAGAGAGAGTTGGGGGGGTGTGGGTGTGTGTGTGTGTGTTTTCTTGGTGACTGTGGTGGTGTTCACCAAATAAGCAGTAATGATTTGGGGGTACCTTTCTCAAATAGTGTTTATATAACATGAAACAATTGTTTCTGTCTGGATCTTCTGGAACTTAAAAAATAAATTTAAAAACATCACTTCAACAGAGGTTATGCAAGCAAATTCACAGACTAAATTCCTGTGGCTGGTGTCCCAGGGACTGTCTGGTAGCTTGTCAGAAGGCTCAGTTTGATTGCACCTCACCATTCATTATAGCTCCTCCTGCCCTGCTGATGCTTATAGGTTGTCCACAGAGAGATGACAGCTGTAAATCAGAGACACTGTCACATTTTCTCAGCTTTTGTATTCCAGATGACAAAAATCAGAAAAACAAATAATGAGTATTTCTCCCCGCCTCTTCCTTTTCCTTTAGTACTGGAGCATGAGAGTCACTCAAGTGCTTAACAGAATTCACTGTGTTAAGGAAGATGTATTTTTCTTAAGTGAAGTGAAAATTCATGTGTTGGTACAGATGCAGTTTTGGTTCAGGTGCATTTTTATTGTCTTGGAGACTTTTTAGTATGTAATTCTGTGAGGTTATGATGCTTAAGGATTTGTATTATAGTTAATGTTCTGCTTTGCATATTGCAGTGTTTATCTTTGCAAAGTAAATGATGCCATAGCAATTCAGTGCAGTTTGTCTTTTTGTTCTTTACCATACAAAGGAGTTCTGGCTTGGTTTAAACAATAAACTGCTTTTTACTTGTGCTTCCATTATTGTACACTGCCACAGTGTGCTTTCCAGAATTATGGACTAGTTCAGCAATTTCTTTAAAGAATAGGTGTCATAGACCCTGACACATGATGTTCTTTAGGGTTTTTCCATTATTGTGTAGTGAAACTCATGATCGACAGGTTCAAAACATACTACAATACACATGATTCCAGAGAGTATACCAGTGGTATGTTTTTCTCTACTGTAGCTTGAAATCTACTGTGCAGAAAGAATGTAGAAGTACAGCAAAGCCACATAGGGAGTATGCTGGCCAGCACAATGGCTCACTTCAGTAATCAACTTCTTATTGCATTCAAGAGATTCTGAAATCTGGTGCTTTATAGGTATTGCTGGTACTTTTTGTAATTGTGGCAATGAATCCAGTAAGGTTTAGAATTTCTTCTCTTGGAAGAGATGTCATAGGACAGGTGAAATGGGAAGATGGCAGAGAGACAAACCGCTGTTCTCACCTCTGGTTACTGCTGTGGGAATTCCATTGATAGCCCCAACAGTATGTGCTGAGGATACTCTCACAAAATGAAGTTTTTGTTATACTTTAACTGTAAACTTCACCTCCAAAATCTGAAAGAACTGTAGTGCTATAGCACATGTTCATTTGTGCTTTGGAAGTCCATGTTTCAAATGAGGATGGGGTGAATACTCAAAATCATGAGTGAAATAACTACTGCTTCTGCCAAGAAACTTTGCATCAGGCAGAGGTATTAGAGGAGCTGTAGTATTTTTGAAAACTTCATGTATATGACTAGGAATACTGTTTAGACTTGTAGTTCATCAGCTGATTATTTTCATGCAATGACAAATACTGTTCTTGTGCTAGTAAATTAAGGTTGTGATTTAGCTCGGCCTGTTCAGTGTGTGTTTTGAGGTTCTTAAAACTTTATTTACATTCTTGCTCTTAATTTGCAGGTCACAGATCAAAAAACCAAAGGTAAGAATCTTTCATCCTAGAGGGTATTTTTCGTTGACTTCAGCCAAGACTTGGAGCATGATCAGGACTGTTGGAAAAGGAAGGGGAATTCAAAATGGGAGTCAAAATGAAATACTTGAAGATGTGTATTCAGAAGAAATAAAAGTTGAGGTGATTAAAATGGAGAACCTAAAAACTACCCATGTTGTCAACATCAAAATACTTGAACAGGGAATGAGGATTGTGGCTGAAATAGGTTAGCTGAAATAATTTTGGTTTTGAGTTTTGCAGAGGTTTTAAACAAGTAACCAAAAGCTGAAACCGCCTATATAAACAAAATGGAAGACAGGGGAAGGTATTGCTTTTGGTGAGGTACCAAAATGAGTAAAAATGACTTGTTTTCAGAAACTTAAAGAGAAGTTCAGGCATGTGAAAGTCCAACAGATAAGGCAGTACTGATGAGCCAGCATTTTGAAAGTTAAGCTTATTTAGCTGATCTAAAAATATACTTAATTTTGATTTGTGCACCAGTTTTCTAAAAACTGTGCGGGGAAATTGCCATTATTGACAAAAGAGAACTAAGAGTAACTTGATTTTACAGCTAACAATACCTTCTTTTTTTGGGTTTTGGGCAATGAAGCCTATATAAGGAAATCAGAAAACCCTTACCAAAATAAAATGTGGTACCATTGTCTCACCAAAGAGAGACTCGCTTCTTTTTATCTCCCATTTGTAAGGGGAAAAGTTTTACTGGTTCTGCTCACTTTGCTGGGGAGGGATTTATGGACATTCCTTTCTTATATCAATCTTCAACAAATGCTGGAGTAGATGCATTAAATTCTCCTTGCCTTTGAAGTTTGATGTCGTAGCAATTACACCTTCTAGGTGCCTGGCTAGGAATTTCTTTTGCTTTGTTTTAAAAAAAAGTACAGGGAGAGTGTGAGTAAGGGGTCACAAGTCTAGAGTCTCTTAAGCAAATTCTGCGATGGTGTTAGTTCTTCAAGGATATTTTTGTGGTTTTCCTTTTTTTCAATGTATAATACCCCTCAGAAGCAGCTTGTCCTTGCTTGTAGGGGCACCTACAACAATGAACTACCTTGGTGGTGACCAGCTGGGAAACTTAAGGCAGGCCCAATACAAACGTTGTATGTAGGACTGCCTTCTGGGTGAGAGTCAACTAGTACTGCCCTATTTCAGAGCAATACAGAAAGCTCAGATCTGTTAACTCTGAGTCCAAGTGAATGTGGTGTTTTCCCCTGGTTTTGTTTGTTTTGGCAGTAGCCATGTAGCCTAGTAAACAGATGAAAACGTGGGATCTGATTTCAGATCTCCCATAAGGATGATGCATAACAATCCAAAAAACACTTGGAAGACCAGGGAACAAGAGTTGCATGAAAACCACTTATATTTGACTGCTCTTACTTTGAAACGACTCATTGCCTGGGGTGGTATTCTTTGCCAACTTTCAGTTTGCAAGAAGTTTGGGGCTTAGAGCAAAATACTTGCTGAGGGTAGAGTTTCATCCTGGTGTACGGAGTTGCACACAGAAGCGAGGGGTTTGCCACTACTGCTTATTCCTGCTTCTTTATTTCAATTGTTCTTCGGTAAGGTTGAAGTTGCACAGTATCACAGAGAATGAAATTATGAAAGGAAAGAGTCACAGTAAGTTGTTAACCTAGTTAACACAGGTTTAAGTGGAAGAATTTCTGATTTTCATTCTACCTGTTTTTCAGTGCCCGAAGTGACGAAACCAAGTTTAAGCCAACCAGTGGCTGCCAGCCCAATTGGCAACTCTCCATCGCCACCAGTCAATGGTGGCAACAATGCCAAAAGGGTGGCAGTGCCGAACGGACAACCGCCAAGCGCCGCCCGCTACATGCCTCGGGAGGTGCCGCCGCGATTCCGTTGCCAGCAGGACCACAAAGTGTTACTGAAACGTGGGCAGCCTCCTCCGCCATCCTGTATGCTCCTTGGGGGTGGAGCAGGGCCTCCTACCCCAACAGCACCAGGAGCAAACCCAAACAACGCACAACCAGTGACAGGAGCACTGCTGCAGAGCGACAGTGGGACTGCAACAGGCAAGTAGTAATATTAATAATAAATAAATGTGTGTGTGCATGGCAGAAGAGGGATTGCTAGAATTGTGCATAAGCGTATCATAACAAAACTCTTCAGATTGCTTTTTGAGAGCTTAAACTATTTTAGCATATAGACTTTTCTTTTGCTGTTAGTGGGTGCAATTTTTACTGCTAGATGGAACAAGAAAGAGGGTTAATTTTTTTAAAAAATATGTTTTGGGTGGTTTGAATCAGATTCTGTAATGCTTTTTAGTTTGCAACAAGGTGAACAGAGTGCATGGATAAACAGCATTTTATGGTTGTCATTGAGTAGTTCTTAATAGCTTTTTAGGTTTCTTGGATTATGTGAATTCCCTATCTTGTCATTTTTTGTATAATCTGGTAAAACAGACATGTAGGTATCAGGTCTGCAAATGGCAGGTGTTGGTCACTTCTCATATGTCTGAGTTTGCCTTTGAAAACCATGCCCAATTAATGGATGAGGTTTTTTTACCACAGTCTTGGAAAGCATAAACTCTTTAGGGTTCTCTGTGGTTCAGAAAAGAAACCAGAGGTGACTTGGAACTCAAGAAGCAAGTAAGCAAGATGGGATGGCTGTCTTTTAATAAAGAGGATTCTAGGAAAATGAATAATTCCATTTGTTTTCTGGTTTCAGTACTTGATTTCCTTTGTAGCAAATCCCAGTTCGACAGATTATTAATCTTGTTGTCTTTGGTGTTCCCGATTTAATAAGGAGGGGGGTGAATTTCAAACTACAGTAGCAAAGTTCTAGCTAATCAGTTTAAAAATGGATCTCTTGGAGAAGGCTGATTTTAATAAAACACCCAAAAGATGGGGGGGGGGAGGGAAATCCACCCCAAAGTCTTGCAGCTACATACAAAATCCTAGTATTATGTCAACATTGGTATGCCTTCATTGTGATTGTAGTAGACTGGCAGAGGAACCTTCAGGGTAGTGAAGCGTTCTAAAAGTTTTCAAATTTTCTCATTAATAGCACTTTTTTTTCTCTTGGATGTGTACTATATGAGGACTACTTTGAAGTACTTTAAAGGCTTTTAAGTTCTGTGTAATGAATTTGACACCCAGTATTTATTTGTTTTTCTGGGACTGAAATTCTATGAATTTTCATTTTCGCATTTAGTTTGATGGTGCATCGACAACTAAGATGTTTTATGGTTGTATTTTATTGATAGTGGCAACTTTTTGTGCTAATGGTTAGTTGCTTTATCTTGATGTGAGTCAGAAGTGTTGCCGAGAAAGATATGGGTCCTTCAAATCTCTCTCACCCCATCCAAATTTCTGCACCATGACACAGTTAACGGGGCTGGGGAGCTGACTTGGATTAAAATTAACCCAGGTGGTTTTTTAAAGATAATTTCAGTCTGGTGATTTACCAGCTCAGCTCAGTGAATATCAGTGGGAACATATGTGCTGGCAAGTGAGAGTAGATGTGCCAGAGGAGTGGGAATGAGCAGGTAGACAAAACAAAGGCCAGGGCTGTTGCTTAGGGTGCTTCATCAAAGTGCTTATGGAAGTAGGGTGTTGCTATCTGTCTTGCACATCATTAATCCTATCTGAGATCCTGGCTGTTGACAAACTGAATTTCAGATTGGGCCCAATGCTGTCAGGCACTTACACACTGATACTGTGATTAATTCATCACGCATGAAAACAAAAGCAGGTTCCCAGAGGGGAAAATAATGCAGCTTATCTACTACCTTGGATTGTTAGATTTGCCAGATAGCTGTAGGTGATGTTGCTGAGGCCTTAATACAAAAAGCCATTACATAATCCTTCTTTTTGTGGATCTTTTTCTACCAGAATTTAAATGTTTCTGTAAGATGGCAACACTACTTCTCTGGAAGATGACACCAAATTTTACTATTTTCTTGTGGCAGTGCAGGGGGCCGGGGTGGAGGGTGTTGTATGTAATTCTTCCAATACCAATGATATTCAGGATGTGTGACACCAATTTTGGAAAACAAAGCTTAAATTCTATTGGTGAAAGTCTTTCAAGTTATATATAATACCTTCTCACCGGCTCTCACAGCAAAACTGCATCTTCATTTCAGGGCTCCATTTTCAATACTTTAATCCTTAAAAGTAGTCATTTGCTAATAACTTTTATCATTTTAGTCAGATGAGAAACTTGTTTATTGTCAATGTGTTTGTTATTAAGGAAGAGTCTGTTAAAGAATCAAGAGCCCTTACCCATTATCTTGAAACCATAAATTGTGAAAATTTTGTTGCCACTGTCAAATATAGCAAGAGGAGGCTGGTTTGGTAAAACAGCCCATCAATTTGTGCCCTACTATGTTATGTTAGCAGGTGTCCTAGTCGTAGTACTTTTAGAATGTCTTCACAGAAATGAAATGTGAAATGCTCTTTTAAAATCACCTGTGTGAAGATCTTGCTAGGTGCATAGCTGCCTATGCACCGTTCATTTGCTGAATTACTGCTCAGTTCAAAAGACAGCAACCTTGCAATCTTTCGAACTTGTCTTTGACTGTCCTCCTTAAGCTATTCCTGTGATCAGTCTAATCAGAAAGTTTTTAAACTGGGGAAAAAAAAAAGGGTTACTTGGTATACTGAAAAGATAGCCAGATACAAATATCAGTGGAGAGTCACACTTCCTTGCTGTTGTTACGTTTGCACTTGAGGTTGAGGCAACAGAAGGAACAGAATATGCGTGGGAACTGCCTGGTCTTTTGGATCTTGGTGGCTAGGGGTTAATGGATGGAGACAAACCTTTGTTCATCAGTATTCAAAGCTTACAAGAGCATTCTAACCTTGCTGTGAAGTCTTGATCTTTAGTGGTGGCCCTCAGTGAAGTGGGATTCAGTGGGATGTTCGATGGTTAATCTATGGTTAACTAAAAGCCTGAGACTGGAACTGAAAGCTGATCTGTTCATCTTCTATTAAAAGTATTAGCAGCCAGAAACTGTGGTCATAATTTTTGAATTTATAATTTAGGAGGAGAAAAAAGTACCCATGTTTTTTAGGGTCATTCTGCCTTATTTTTATGGAAGCTGTCATATGAGCCACATTGGAAGTAACAATATATAGTCAGGTATGAATACTGGTGCAAATGTTACTATGATCTTTATGTTCTGCAAAATAAGTTAAACTGGTTGGGTGAGGTAATTCAGTAAGATTAGTATATTAGGGTTCAGTACATGGTTTTATAGAAGGGAACTTGCATGTTCCTACATAGAAATGGTAATTTGTGCAGCTTTGGACTCTTTCAATGTACAGTAACTTACGGAAATAACTTTGTTCATCACTGGGAACTTGTGATGAGGGCTATTTAGGGTCCCTTTGGTATTAAAAACATGTAGAAAAGTGAGTGGAACCCTATACAGAGAACAACACTGAAGTACTACTGGAAGATGTAGAGGATCGGAGTGATTAAGTGGATTGCAAGGGAATCTTGGCTGGTGTTTTAAACTAATGATGATAACATGCCTGCATATATGCAGACATGATGCTGCCAGCACTGGCTGACATAGGCTTCATCCAATGTGGCCCTGTGTAAATTTGTTTGCTTTAAAACTATAGACAGATACCATGTCCATGTGAAGTCATACTCCATGGGACATAATAATAGTTCATCACAGATGGAAGAAAGGGGCCCTATTCGTTGTCATTCATGCTGCTCATTTCCTTGTAGTGATTCCAAAGCTTATTGAACTTGCAGGCTACCCTGTACAATGTGCTAAGCCAGCAAAAAACTAACCCACCAAAAAGTAGGCAGTTTTGTGTTGAGTCAGTGAAAATAGTTGACTTAAAGGGCTTAACTGCAATCAGAACTGTCACAAATGAGAGGTGAAACTTTGGGAACTTGAAGTAGGTAGAGCTGGTAAGAGAAAGAAGGAGAAGAGAGGTTGCTTACTAACCTTCATTCAGTAACAGAGATCAGCTTAGCTATGTGGAAACCACAGTGTGTGGTTTTGTAGAGTAAAATGGCAGTGACACAAATGTGGGGTAATAACATAATGAGTGCAGCTTGCATGTTACTACCTAGAAATGGTAATCTGTGTAGCTTTGGTGGACTCTTTCGATGTACAGTAACTTACAGAAATAACTTTGTTTCGCAAAGGGTTGAAAGAAATTGCTAGTAGCAAAATCAACTTGAAAAACACATTTAAAGCTGAAGAATCAACTCTTCAGCTTTATATATTTGTCAGATGCTTTTTGTCTTCCATCTTTTTATCTTTTGATCTGTAATAAATTGTAGTTGCTTTGAGTCGGTTGAGTAGCAGACCAGCAGCTGACTGTGTACACACACATGCATATGAATGTGTGCACATACACGTTCTTGTTCTATATATAGTATGATTTTAAATGTATATTTGAAAAATCTACAACCAGTATCAGTAATATTCATTAACTGGGTTGTAATTACTGTGTTGAACTTACAGCTGGGCTGTTAGCAGAACTAGTAAATCAACAGTGAATTCAGATGCCCAAAAAATGCTTGTGGGGAGTTTGTTGAAAGAAATTTTTTATCTGTATTTTCAGTGGTGTTTTCCAGCCTGATGTTCTTCGAAAGCAGCTTTGTTATACATTTGAGGGAAGGGTTCTTATTAATGGAAATATCAGTATCAGTGGTATCAAAAATGTGATGTTCAGTGCTTGTAAATAATATTGCTTATTAATGGTCTTTTTGGGTGTGGGTGTTTGGTTTTGTTTTTGTTTTTTTGTTTTGTTTTTGTTTTCTTAGATTCAGCAATTGGAGGTGCTGCTGCTTCAAATTATGCAAATTCCACTTGGGGTCCTGGAGCCTCCTCCAACAGCGGCACCAACGCCAACCCAACTCACATCTGGGACAAGGTGATTGTAGACGGGTCTGACATGGAAGAGTGGCCTTGTATTGCCAGCAAAGATGCTGAGTCTTCTTCCGAAAACACCACCGATAACAACAGTGCCTCAAATCCTGGCTTGGAGAAGAATGCTCTGCCAGGAAGCACCACTAGTAACAAAGGAAAAGGAAGCCAGTGCCAGTCTGGAAGCGCTGGAAACGAATGTAATCTTGGGGCCTGGAAATCTGATCCCAAGGCTAAATCTGTTCAATCTTCCAACCCTGCTGCCGAGAGTAACAATGGACTAGGTAATTGGAGGAACTTGAGTGGACAAGATAGAATTGGTCCCGGTTCTGGCTTCAGCAACTTTAACCCAAATAGCAACCCATCTGCTTGGCCAGCACTGGTTCAAGAGGGCAATTCTAGGAAAGGGACTTTGGAATCTGATAGTGGTAGCTCCAATGCACAGATTAGCACAGTAGGTCAGACCTCTAGGGAACAGCAGTCAAAGATGGAAAATGCGGGTGTTAACTTTGTCTCTGGCAGAGAACAGGCTCAAATTCATAACACTGATGGACCAAAAAATGGAAACACTAACTCCTTGAACTTAAGTTCACCAAACCCTATGGAGAATAAGGGAATGCCCTTTGAAATGGGCTTGGGGAACCCTTCCAGGAGCACTGACACCCCTTCACAAAGCACTGGAGAAAGAAAGACTGGGAGTGTTGGATCTTGGGGTACAGCTAGGGGGTCTTCTGGAACTGACACAGTCTCCGGACAGAGCAATTCTGGAAACCATGGGAACAATGGAAAAGATAGAGAGGACTCCTGGAAAGGAGCTTCTGTTCAGAAACCTAATGGGTCAAGAAGTGATTCTTGGGATAACAATAACCGGTCTACGGGTGGTGGGTCTTGGAACTTTGGCCCTCAGCATGCAAATGAAAGCAAATGGGGTGAAGGGAACAAATTAACATCTGGGGTCTCTCAGGGAGAATGGAAACAGCTGTCTGGGACTGATGAACTGAAGATTGGAGAATGGAGTGGTCCAAACCAACCAAATTCTAGCACTGGAGCATGGGACAATCAAAAAGGCCACCCTCTTCCTGAAAACCAAGGCAATTCCCAGGCTCCCTGTTGGGGAAGATCTTCCAGCTCTGCGGGAAGTGAGGTTGGAGGTCAAAGCACTGGAAGCAACCACAAAGCAGGAAGTAGTGACAGTCACAATTCTGGACGCCGATCATACAGGCCTACGCATCCTGACTGTCAGGCAGTCTTGCAGACTTTGCTAAGCAGGACTGATTTGGACCCCCGAGTGCTTTCAAACACTGGCTGGGGCCAAACTCAAATTAAGCAAGATACCGTGTGGGATATTGAAGAGATGCCACGGCCCGAGGGGAAGTCTGATAAAGGAACTGAGGGGTGGGAGAGCTCTGCCACACAGACAAAGAACTCAGGGGGCTGGGGCGATGTACCCAGCCAAAGCAATCAAATCAAGTCTGGATGGGGTGAGCTCTCAACCCCAACAGAGTGGAAGGATCCCAAAAATACTGGAGGATGGAATGACTATAAGAATCCTAATTCTTCTAACTGGGGAGGAGGAAGACCAGAGGAAAAATCATCATCATCTTGGAATGATAATGCTAGTAAGGATCAGGGGTGGGGTGGACGGCAGCCTAATCAAGGATGGTCTTCTGGAAAAAACGGTTGGGGAGAGGAAGCTGACCAAACAAAAAACAACAACTGGGAAAGTGCAGGAAACAAGCCAGTGTCTGGTTGGGGTGAAGGTGGGCAAAATGAGATTGGAACTTGGGGTAATGGTGCAAATACAAGCGCTGCTTCAAAGGGAGGATGGGATGATTGTAAAAGAACTTCAACATGGAATGAGACGGGTCGACAGCCCAACTCCTGGAACAAGCAGCAGCAGCAGCAGCACCAACAGCAACAGCAGGAGACTTCTGGTTCCTGGGTTCCCCCGCCCCAAACTCCAAGTAATGGGCGACCTCCAAACCCAAACTGGAACAGTGGACCACAGCCAGCTGCCCCCAAAGAGGAGGAGCCTAGTGGCTGGGAAGAACCTTCTCCACAGTCAATCAGTCGAAAAATGGATATTGATGATGGCACTTCAGCGTGGGGAGATCCTAGCAGTTATAACTACAAGAATGTGAACCTGTGGGACAAGAACTCACAAGGAGGACAGGCCCCACGGGAGCAGAGCCTGCCTACTCCAATGACTAGCAAATCACAAGCATCAGGTAGTAGTCTTGTTCCTTTCTTTAGCAAGCTCCTCTATATGAATGTAACCTTAACGCATGAAAGAGGCTTGTTGTAGCCCCCAATTCCTAATAGTTTTATTCCATAAAGAAAACAAATTTCTTATTTGAATACTTGGTTCTGTATTTAAAGTGTTTGTAAAATTTGAATCAGTCAGTCCTCTGCTTGTTGTGCCTCAGTTACATGTCATCTGAATACTGGCTTGCCAGTAAAAGAAAATGTTTGTTGGTTGACAAATCTGCATGTTCAATCTAAGCTCTGAAGAACAGTTTGAATTACTGAATCATAGAAAGATTTAGGTTGGAAAAAACCCTTTAAGATTATAGAGTCCAACCTAGCACTGCCAAGTCCACCACTAAACCACATCCCGAAGCACCACATCTAGACATCTTTTAAATACCTCCAGGGATGGTGACTCAAGTACTTCCCTGGGCAGCCTGTTCCAATTCTTGAAAACCATTTTGGTGAAGAAATTTTTCCTAATAGCCAGTCTAACCCTCACCCTGGCACTAGCACAGTTTGAGACTGTTTCCTCTTGTCCTATCGCTTTTTACTTGGGAGAAGACTGACACCCACCTCACTACAACCTCCTTTCAAGTAGCTGTAGAGAGCAGTAAGGTCTCTCCTGAGCCTCCTTTTCTCCAGGCTAAATCTTAATATTTAATTATTAGAGAAACTGAGAGAAATTCTTACAAAAACTTTTTGCTCTGAAACACTCAGTTAACACTTGAAATGGAGCGAATCTGTGATTTAGGTTTTTAGCTCAGTTTGGCTCTACTGTATTGTAAACAATACTTAGCAAAATATTTTTTTTATTTGAAATAAGGACAAGAAAAAGTTCCATTGCCTGAAAATATATTAAGACACCATCTTTATGTAGTCTCTTCTGTGACTCAAACATGCTTTAAAGAATACTGTTTTGTTTTAATATGTACTTAAATATGTCCTTATTCTTCCATATATGAAAAACATGGGTTAATCTTGTGCTTTTAGTCACAAAAGTTTACCAGGCAGGAGGACAGCATTAGATGTGGGGTTTATGTTTAACCTGGGAGAAGAGTATTACTCATCATAGCATTCTCTTCCTTTTCGTCCCTGGAGATCAGTGCCCAATCTAAGTTTGATGTGAACAGTCTTGAATTCTGTTGTACCCATGCGACTGAGAATCTAAAGTCCACAACAGAAAGAAAGAAGCAGTATATTAATGATGTGGTGCTGCACTGCAGTAAATAGTTCATTATCTAAATGGTCTGTAACGAAAACTCTTTCTCTTTTGTGCAGTCTGGAGCAAAAGCACTCCACCTGCTCCAGATAATGGTACGTCCGCCTGGGGTGAGCCAAATGAAACCAGTCCTGGGTGGGGTGAAGTAGATGATACGGGAGCATCGACAACAGGCTGGGGGAATGCACCTTCCAACGCCCCGAATGCCATGAAATCCAGTGAGTATAGGCCAGATATAGTTTCTTTGCAATGGCCCTGGAGATTTGTAGCATTTGGCCTTTTGATATAGGTCACCTGTGGAGGAATTGTTGTCTGAGGCCTAGAAGCAATGTTGAATATCATTTAAGATTTTGATGGCTGACTGATTAAGTGCTTAAAAATTACTGGACCTTTGTCTTTTGAGGTAATCAAAAATTTCTTAGGTAAGCAATTAAATGGGCAGCTCCGATTTGTGGAAGTGTTGAAACATTAGAGTGTCTGAGTGAGGAAGTGTCTCTTCCTCAAAATCTCTTCTCTGGCTGCCCACTTGTTACTTAGCATATGAATTTGTTACACGATAAACGAGTTTTCCTGATCATATCAGAAAAAGGAATGCACAGTACAGACAGATTTCACTGTGGAGGCCATCACTTGGTAATCTGTGGTTTGGTAATGCTACTTGCCTTTGAATGGATTATTTTTAATTTTTATTATTATTTTTTTATTTATTTATTGTATGAGTGTAGAAAATAGTAACTCTTAAGAAATTCATTTGTGATTGAACCTGAACAGGTGGCTATGTTCTGGATGTTACCTGCCTACAGATGAGTTCTTTGTGAAGGAGATGTTGAAATCTTTTAAAAATTTACTTTGAAGTTAAAGTTTTGCTGTATTAGTAGTTTTATTTTGTTGGAAGTTATTCCTGCAGATGTAAGGAAAATATAACAAACAAAAGCAATCACCTGCTGTTACAACATAGCAATGTTACAGCCAAAGCCAATAATGTTTGGATATGGAGTTTACAGTGGAAATTAGGGATAATATATGACTATTACTGAACTTGACTGATGATGCCCACTCTAAAACTGTTTCCAGTTACAAGTTGCTTTTGCAACATGTAGTGGTTCAGAGTGAAATGTTCTGTACAGATTGGGTGCTGTTGGGTCATTATCCCTTCCTCTCACCCCAATTAAATAGTTCTGCCATTTATGAAATAAAACTTGGAAAAAAGCATTGCTTCCTTAGTGTTAATATTATAGCACCCTTTCAGGGATGGCTATAGTGTTTTCTGCGCCTGCCACACAAAGTTGGCACCCTTCTTTCCTCTGTAAAAAAGCCGCCTTGATATATGACCAATATAAGAGCCTCTGTAATGCCAGTGATCCATTGCAAATTCTATGGATTTGTTAATAGTTAAGATAGTCTTTAAAGACTGTGCATGGTCACCTGCTTCTCCTAAATGGTTTGCGTGTGTGATGTAACCAAAGAGCTGCAGCGTATATGTACTCCTTTGTATGCAAGCCATCCCCAGCTCAATAGGAGCAAAATATAGGGGAGTTTCTCCATGACAACTGTTGCCGTTTGGGGTGTAGTAGGTCACCGGTGTTAAGAGCTGAGATCTTAATTTGCCAGTGTTCTGTGACTGCTCTCAACTCCTTTCTGATTGGCACCCAGAAGGAATGAAGAGGAAAGCTACGTTATTCAGTGGAGTAAGGGGAGATATTTAATGTCTTGGATAAATTGAAAGAAGAAAAAGCCTGCAAAGGCATAATTTATGGTTGAAGGTAAGGACAGGAAGCAGACTAGCAAAAGAAAGTTGCAAAAGAAAATAAATTTAGAGTCAAAGGAGAGAAGCATAGATCATTACCCACCTATCTAAAAAAAATATATATGGACTTACATAGTTTTACTCTCTGGCAGAAGTAGGAATAAATTCAGTTTTCTGTAACATCGTTTTGTTTTTATCCTGAAAGTTTCCTTTGCTTATTATAGCTGTCTGTGCTTCCTCACACAACAAATGCAGAAAATGAAGCAGGAATCCTACAGACACGTAATCGTGTAATCTTTACACCACTGTCTAGGTTCAAGTTCAGGAATCTCAGACCTGAGAGCTGTCAATGCAGAAAAATAATCTATGGTCATGTAGTTAAAAACAACAGGATCATAGTACTATATTTAAACACCATGTACGGAAATAAATTAAAGCTGCAGGGACTACCCCATATATGACATTTCCAGATTAAGTTCTTGACTCTGCAGTTGTCGTCTGTAAACATAGCCTTTTTCTGTGTAAGTAGCATTATTAAAGGGTCAAGAAGTAGATTTTTATGCTTGGACCAGTATGTTTCCTCAGCAGCCCTCAATTTTGGTATGTGAATATACTTGAAAGTCATGTTTCCTGTGAAGTATCTGAGTTGTTATTTACGATGGATTTTCAGGTAGCTCTTAAACTGCTATGAAATGCTGCTGTGCTTATTTTTGGCAGGATCAAGGCAGAGTTCCCCTTGATGGACTAATTACAATTCCTGACTTCTATATTCAGATTTTCTGCTATGTGTGTTAATATCCTTATCCCTGATTTCCACAGTCAAACCCCAGACAACTGAAGAATTGGTTACAAAAAAGTTGATGATGAAAAATTTTTAAAAGGAGATAAATGCTCAGGGAATAAGTATGCAGAATGAAGAGTTGCAGCAGGAAGGAGAACAGTTGGACAGTGGACAGGATGAGGATTTGGGCTCTTGGCTTGTCAGTAGAGGTTAGGAATTCTGTGTGGCCTGAGAGTGCTAGAGAGTATCAGCAAAGAAAGAAGCCAAGAGGGAAAAATCCTTAGCCTGAACTGATATGATGAAATAGTTGCAGTTTTCTAGTAATGGCATCTGTACTTAAATAGCACTGCTAATAAGTTTTTTTTTTAGTTAAGAACAGAGATTGAAGTAGAGGGTTGTGTTTTTTTCACATTAAACTACTTCTGGTGTTACATGTGCCAGAGCACAACATCAGGTCCTGTCCTTCAGATTCTACTTCGTTGTTGTTCCTTAAAAATTTGTTTCTGTAAATTTGTGAAAGTTTAGTGCAAGGGAAGTGTTAAGGTTTTGAAGGAAGAGAGGAAATAACCGATAAACCACCTGAACCAGTGACTTCAGCAGACTTGGTTTTAAGTGCCTTTGAAGTCTTCCATTTACACTAGAAGATAATGGGTTGGCTTTTAAAGAAATCCAAATGCAGCTGTATTTGTGTAACAGAAAAGGTCCCTATGGTTATTAGATCTTTTAAGGATTTGACATTGCTTTAAAATAGTTGCGAAACATGACATGCTAACATGGCACCGAATCTCTTGGGCTTTGGAATTGCACCAGCTGCATGGTATTGTAGACTGCTTTTGAGCTTTTTTTTCCATACACCCCCCAAAGGTTCTAAATCTATGCAAGATGGCTGGGGAGAGAGTGATGGGCCAGTGACAGGAACGCGTCATTCCAGCTGGGAAGAGGAGGAGGAGGGAGGAGTCTGGAACACAGCAGGCTCTCAGGGAAGCAGTTCCTCCCACAACTCAACAAGCTGGGGGCAAGGAGGAAAGAAAACACAAATGAAGGTAAAAATGCTTGAATTATTCACACTTACTGTGTTGTCTGAAAGCGGTGTGACTGATACATTAGAGCATTATAATAATTCTTCTTCTGAAAAGGTATTACAGAATTCAGCTAGAAAGGTGCCTGTTACAACACTGTAAAAAATGTGAGGTTTCTGAATTTGTTTTAATGTATTATACTTCTTGTGACTAATAAATCTGCCAGTAAGTGTCAAATTCTTTTGGTATGTGAGCTGCAGAGCCATTACTAACATGAAACGGAGCAGTAAGTATCCCAAGGCTATTAGTGCTCTTGTTGACACATCTTTCTGTGTTAAGCTGCTGTTGTTCTTCCGTAGCCTGCTGAAGTTTGGATTCCACAGTCCCTTTGGCACATGCACTTTTTATTTCTACTGACTGTTGGATTGAGGTCTGACTCAGTGTTTGTTGTTATTGACCTTCGGCCTCAAACAGGAGCAGGAGTTAAATTGCTTTCTCAGGCTTGTTTGAGTTAAAGATCTCTAGTACAGTAACACTTGGTACTGTACTAATATTAGAAGGACTATGTTTTGTCTACTTTTAATCCAGTAAGTAGGGCAAACACAAAAGACATGGAGAGCAGCTTCCTAGGATGTGGAAATACTGTTGTGATACGGTTTTGCAAGAAATAACTTTCTTCTTACTTAAAGCTTGTTTTATTTTAACCATCAAAGCAACTGTCAAGAAAACTTCCCTTTCTGCTGAACTGTGTTCAGTTTTGGTTTTGGTCCCCTGTAAATTACAGTAAGGCCAAATGGAGAGCCAGGTCAGCACAGTGCCCATGTAAGGGAAACCATGCTAAAGGGAGACAAGGAAGAAATCTACTTCTGTATTTGGTGAATTAAGGAATGTATTAAACTGTAACAGAGGGGGGAAAAAACCAAATAACATTCACAAAGCTTTCCAGATTCCAAAAAGAAGCTGAAGCTGTGATAAACAGCAAGTGTCCATCCAGTTTGGTATACCTAATAATGAACAGTTTTATGAGAGAGAATATTTGGTAAATGCTTTCAACCACGCAAAAACTTAATTTGTTCAGAAGATTAATCTATCTGATATCCAGGACTTTCATTTGACACTGGTGCATCTCAAGGATAAAACAGAAGTTAAGAGGTCGCTTAAAAATATTCTTGTCTTTTTTTTCTCTTCAGTGCGCATTAAAAGGTGGAAATAGTGATTCGTGGATGAACCCTTTATCCAAACAGTTTTCAAATATGGGCTTGCTAGTAAGTAATTTCTTTAAAAAATATAAAATCTAACTTTGTATGAAAGCAGTAAGCTTTAAATAAGTCAAAAGATCAGCTGTTTCACAATGTATAACTAATCACCTGCATTTACTATGCTGGCATATTGGTAACAATACCTTTAATAGCTGGGTATTTAGCACTTTCTTGCTCGTTAGACTGGCCTCTCAGAAAAAAAAACAGAATCTACATTGACTTTATGACAGTTATTGTTCTGAGATTGCAATTTCCTTTCAGGTAATAGGTTTTGGGGGTTTTGTTGGGTTTTTTTCCTGATTTTTGTAACATGCTGTTTAGAGCACTCAAGGTAGAGGCCTCAGCCCCTGTCTGTAGTGTCAGACACCCATGATTAGTCCAAGGCTATTAATTCTGAATCTCAGCTGCCTATCAGAAAAGGAGATTTACAGTCCTGTGTCTGTCTTGGCTATTTATATTTTAAATACTGTGCAGCAGGGTTTTTTTAGAACAAAAAGAACTCACTATTAATTGGTACTTAAAGATTGATTGGTAAAATTAATATATAAATGGCACATCCTGGAGAGAAAAGACAGATCTGCAGGTAAGTACCTTAAAAATAGTTACATATAAATTTTTTTTTAAGAACTGACATCCTCATTTGTACAACGTTTTGCTGAATATTGTGCCAACTGTCACCCTATGAAGCAGCAATAGTATGTAATGCAGGCTAGTGAAAGATAATAATGCAGAGATTCTCTGAGGCTGCACAGTCACTGACATGACTAGGGTTAGTTTGTAATGTCTATTGGCTCTCAAGCTCAAATTCAGTCTTCTAGTCCATAGATGCTTCTGAAAGCTATGGGAACACCCCGTCCCAGACTGCCAACTAAAGAATAACTTGGCAGCATGTTTTGAGATTTGGTGACTTGACAGGTCATGAGGATGAGCTATCATTTTGGCCTCTATTTTCAGTGTTTCATCTCTTGACCACTGGAACATGAGGACAGAGGTTTATTTCACAGAGCAGCTGTCTATCCATCTCTGTCTGTCACATGTTCATGTGTCTGGTTTCATAGGGGTAAACGCCACACACAGCATTAGGGGGTCAAGGTGAGGTGTATCTAGGGTGAGATCTGGAATCCTTTTGTTTTTATTTTAGTTGAAAATAAAACTTCCATTGGCACAAGCCTGTCTGTCCTTCATTCCACCTTTAGCCATCAAGGACTGCTTTCAGAAATATTCCTTAGCATTTCATGTAAGTCAGAACTGAATTTTTTTTTTTTTTCCAGAGTCAAACTGAGGACATTCCGGGCAGTAAGATGGACTTGTCTGTAGGTGCGTATAATTTAAACACATTTGAAATAGAAGATCATGTGTAGTATTTTTATGTGGATGACATGCTGTGCTTTGGAAAGGTTTGATCCTTACTTTGAGCATTCCTCATAACAGAAGGATAGGGTTATAGCATCAGATACCTGAACTGTAGGCTTTGAATAGTTATGCAACTGATGCTGGTATGCAAGATTGGGAAGTATGCTTGTACAGAAGGGTGATAACACTTGGGGAAGGAACATCCTATAAGACTGTTTTGATCCATGTGGTTTGCCTTCATTGCTACTGTTTCAAGGAAATGAAGGTACCTTTCTCATTTGGTGGAAGAGGACTGTTTTAGCTCTTGGCAGTAGGACATCCCAATTACCACAGCTCCCTGGAGGTGATGTGAGGGAAAAGAATTATCTTCTATCGTTTATTTTTTCAGTTGCTTACCTCAGGCTATTACAAGTTACTGCTCAGTAGAACTAGATTTTTCACTCTTGATAGCCTCACCACAAATAGTACACAGCTTAAGTGGGATGGGTTATGTGGAAAACACTGTCCTAAATAAGAGTTGGAATTGACCACTTGGATTAAGCTCATTTAATCACTTTTGAATTTGTCATTACTTTCTTCTTTGGGAAACTAAGTAGGTGAACTCTTACAGAAATTCTGTTTGATCTTGAAATCAAATGTAGTTTTGCATTCTGTTACTCTCCAAATTGTCTCTGAATATTCACTGTCATGGTATTGCAATATAAATACCACTGGTTTCTGAAATCTTCTGCATTTGAGATGGTTTCCCTACAAGATTCCTAAGGTAGATATTAAAAAAGGGTTGATCCAAATCTGCAGTTCAGACTGTTTACTTTATTTGTTATCAAACCTTTGAAGGCTTAGTAAGGCTAAAAACTTGTACAGGATAGTCTTTGTTACTTACAAAGGGGAAGACGGTTTTGTTCCTATTCTAGGGGGATGACTTCTTTTCAGTTTTTGATTCTTCAAAATCTACAGAAGCAGTAAGGTCATCTCATATACCAAGCTATGAAGACAGATCTTCTTGTCCACTTAAAGGACATTGCTGCTGTACCCAACAATAATTTTGGAGAGAGGTGTTCATCCTGTTTCTGTAACTGTCAGGAATGTCACAGGGGCCTCAGATTCCTCCCAGTTACAATGTCAAAAAACAGAGGTCTGTAATTTTTTACTCCAAAGGGTGATATGTCAATGTAGTAGTAGTAGTCTCAGCTCTCATCTAGAACAGAGAATTTCCTGTGTAGATGAGGTATGGTGTTGGGGCTCCAGAGAAGTGTCTATGTAGTGGCTCTCTGAAAGGGGTGCCTGTGTCACTGCAAATTAAGTTCGTTATGAAGGTGTGGACACCACTGATTCTGAATCTCATCCACAGTATGACTGTTGTGCAGTAACTGCTTTACCTTTTTCATGTTTAAAAGCATTCTGGTACCAAGCTGCTTATTTTCAGCTACTTCTGCATAATAGCAAAAGTTTCTGCCTCAGCTGAGATGGATGCACACAGACAAAAAACGCTGTGCTGAAAGGACAGAAAGGACTTGGTAAGAAGGGTTGCTGGAGGAATTGATTATTATTCTGGTGGTCCTAAACTTCCTGTGGGAGGCTGTCAGTTGGGTTAATTATTCATGATCTATGGTGGTATCTCTGAAGAACCACCTGCCAGAGTAGTTCTGTGTTGGGTCTATGACTGACTGTGTGCCAAGTATTAAGTAATCTTATTTTCCAGCATTATGTATAACTACAGTTTGGTGCATTGGATTCTGTTGTTGTGGCAACTTTTGGTTTGTTTCATTGTCTGATTTTTATTTATTCATCAAAACATCAAATACTGACAGTAAGGAAGGACATAGTAGCAGGAGCTGTTTGTTCAGCTCAGATAAATACCATCTTCAGTTTTTACAAATGTCACCACAGTCTGATGTGCTCCCCCAGCCCCAGAAAGCAATCAAGTAGTAGATAGCTGCTTTCTTCTGTCTGCTGTCCTAGTGATACAATAGCCATATGATTGAAACTGAACCTATACGTGGGAGCTTCTGGTAGCAGTGGAAAACTATATAGCGCAAGTTCAAATGCTGCAAATGCAAGCAGTGTAAATATTCATTATCGATTTGAATAATAGATTTTAGGGACTACAGGAGGCTGTTCTTGTGAAACTGGCCATTGTGATATATGCAGTTTCTGTGCCACTCAGATTCTGCCATACCTTTTCTGTGCCTTTCGAGTATTGTTGATCAAATTATTCTAGTATTATGCCTTGCAAGAAGTCTACTTTGATGTTGACCCTTTTTGCACCAGAGTTGACACCAGCTTTAGTACCTCATCTGCCACTGTTTTAGCATCGTGTGATGCTGTAGTCGGGATTTTCCCAACCAAAAAGCTGCTTTTATTTGGAATATCCATTCATCTTTGTTGGCACCAAAGGCAGAGTGGTAGTCAAGACTTACTTGCATCTAATAGCGACTTGAGTTTTGGTAGCCCAATGCAATATGAATAGCTGCAGTGTGTCTCAGCTTAGAATCCATTGCATTCTTAAAATGTGTATCATACTTCATACAGGATTAAGTATTTAATTTTTCCCAAAATTGCTTTCTTCCTCTGAATAGTTAAGGATCTTAACATTAAGAGATGTTAAAATGTGCATTTATATAGTATAACACAGTTTTGGGGAAGGTAACAGCATTGTTGTATCTCTCCACTTTGGCATAGAATTCAGACTGATTGTTTCAGGGTTCTCTAAAGATCTTCTAGATGGAGATAAGTTGTCTTCTTGGATGTTCAGTTCTCAAGTGCCTTCAGATGCTGCTGTTAAAAGAACAGATCGAAGTATACACAAACAAAGAGGATGGCAGCCTGGATTATGCTGATTGTAGCACTCTTAATTATCTTCAAATTAAGCTTTTGGATCCTTTAGAACTTTGTGTTGTCAAGGACCTTAAAGCCATCAGACCTGAGGAAAGATGGCTGACACCCAGAATATCTGGTGAAATGGTGCAGAAAGGTTGCATATGTAGTCTTGATGGGTTGCACTTAAGTTTAGCATGCGCATTAATTGTGGCATCCGTGATCCTAGATCGAGGCATTCATTAGAGTTTGTGTTCCATTTCAAAGACTTAAGAATGTAACAGAGCTTCCTGAGGTTTTTCTGTTAGTTCTCTGCTTAGCAGTTTTGCTCTTGTTGCTTACGGCAGTTGCTTGTGGAAATCTGTAAGCTGTCTTGCTCAACCTGTATCTACTGCTAAATTTCCAAAGCTGGACTTAGTTGTGTGATAGGCTTGTTCTTCAACTGGTTTTCAGTCAAGGTAACAACATACCAGGTTTTCCTAATTAGATAACTACCAGAATGGTATTTTCCCAGTTCGTGGATAAACATGCATTGATCTCAGAGTTAAGTCTATGATTGGAGACCACACATATCAAAGAAAAGTTTGGCTTTGGTATGCACAGAGCACCTTGGCTCTGATTGTCATGCACTGTAAAATAGGTCCAGTTGTCAGTAAGTAATTCTTACAATGTTGATGTCAATCTCCTTGTTTGAAAAATGTGTTACTTTTGTTGCAAGGTGCTGACCAAGACAGAAAAGAGATGGATCAATAGCATGCCTGAGGCAGATTTACTTCCTCTTTTTTTTTTTTTTTTTTCTATCAAATACTTTCGGTAGATGGCTTGTTTTACTTTGAAAACAGGATACAACTTCGTTTTCCATTGCAGTCTCTCCTAATATATAAGTCCCGAGGCATGAAGTTTGCTACAGTAAGTAGGTTGTCAGACTTAATATTGTCTTTTTCTTCCATTTGACCACCACCCTTGTTGTCTTTTTTTTTTTTTTTTTTTTTTAATGTATTAGTTGCACCCTCTGCAGAACACTGCATTCTCAAATAACCTGTAAAGGCTGGGAAATTAATTTCCAATTTCTATTGATTCAAGTGCAATTCATGCTGCTGTCTTGTAAATATGTTACAAAGCCATAACCTGATTGAGCATTCAGGTGGAACACCTCACTATCTAAGCGCATGTCGTTGCTCAGTAGGCTTGGATGATGTAAATTTATGGTAAAGGTGTAAAACCAGTATCTGTAAATGTTTTTGGTTTTGTGGTCAAGCAGAAAACATGTTGCAAAAGGATTTTTTTCCCCGTTTGGGTTACCCCACTGGATGTATGTCTTTTCACCACGTTGAGTCTCTTGTTTGCAAATGTTTAAGGTAACTTTGCTCAACAGCAGTTTCTGTCTCCTCTCTCCCAGTACAGGATCACATTATACAAAATTTTGTATGAAATTCAGGGGTTTTTTCTTTTAAGCTGCATGGTGGTGGAGATCTACTTAATAGAGGGTTTTACCTCACTAGGGTGTGTGTATGGCATCTTCCAAGCTCTTAATTCATTTTGCATTTTTCATGGTGTTTCTCACAGCTGTTAATAGTGGGAAAAATCCATGGACTGATTGGGGTGTCTTCTTTCATGAAGATGGTTGGACTTTTAACCTGATCTGCATTTCTGCATGTAGAGGATGTGGGGCTTTCTATTTATTCATGCACAAGTTGTTCTGGCCTGCTGCAGAGGGTGAAATTCGAAGTTTTCAGATTTTAATAGTTGTCTTTGTTACTATGTGAGGTAAAGCTAGTAGTCTTCAGCCACCTGTATTAGGTATAGCTTTTGTTGTCAAGTGCAAAAGACACTCACTTGACAGGTTTCAAGATTGCATTAGAATTTATTTATCCCATTCATAGAAAATTCTATCATCTGTCTTAGCAAGGCCTTGTTTATATTGAAATTAAAGCAGCTGTCTCAGCACTAAGTGGCATGCATATCTATGCTTGAAGTCTTTAAAGGTGCTATTTAATGCTGTACATGTTATTTAACAGGCTGTTTTACAAGGCATCATTCAGTAATGTTTGAGGAGTTGATTGGTCCATCAGGATAACTGAAGAGACAAAAGGGTGTTTCTTCAGCTTAGTCATCTAATGTTGGCATTGACCCAATTTCATTTCAGATATGATGCAACTCTGTCTTGCTTTCAGTTTCTTTTCAAGCAGCTAACGGACAGGGCTTCCCGTCTGGAATTGAAGCCTTTTGGTAGAGTGTATTGCTGGCATTGTGTGTAGTGGTTAGATGTAGGTATTGACAGGATTGAGATATACGTGACGTTTTATGTGACTGCTTTTGCAGAGCCAGTTCTAGGTTTTTAGGATATGTTAGAAAGGGATGAGCTCATTCAGGTCAGTGTGACTGCAGTTACAAGCCAAGATATGTATGTTATTTGTCAAGTGTTTTTGTGATAAACGATGTTGAAGGCAACTGAGAAGATGAAGCTGGATCAACTTTGAAAGCTGTGCCAGCAAGAAAAACCCATGTAATTAGTGGTTGATTTCATAAGTTCTTGGCAATAACATACCTTTGAATATTAATAGTTTGTGATTGGACATTAAGAAGCAATGCTGGCTTTGAGAATATTTTTTGAGGAACAGATAAGTATTTTTAAGGTATCTGGGTGATTAGCTGTGCCCCATTTGCTAAAGACGTAAGTGTTTTGTCAGTGGTAGGGTAGGATATCTATCACCAACTTCCTTTGGAAGAGTCATAGATTTTAACTGTGGTGACAGGTTTTTTAAACTGTTCTTGGAAAGGCTATCTGTGTTACTAAACAAAATTATTTAAAACTGAAAATACTAGTAGAGCTCATTTCTATCACATTGTCCATGTTTTAAAATGATGAAGTTTTCCAAGTGCTTCAACATAACAACATGTATCTGATAATTTACAGGTGCCAAATATGACCAAAAAAATTGTTCTTTGGCAGCAGTTCATTGTGTAAGGTAGAAAACTTCTTCAGTCAGCGCTTGGCTGATGATAAGCTTGTAGAGAAAGATGATGTCTTGTTCACTGTGTATGCTACATTTTGATCTTCTGTTATTAACGTATCTTCCTCGCATTCCACCAGATTACTCACTAAACAAAGGTAGGAGACTGTAGGGGATGCTGGAAAAGCATCTCTGTTACTGGTTGTATAATCATTGCATACGGGCTGAGGGGGAGATTGGTTGCCTGTCTGGAAGTTAGGCTGTACCACGTGGTCTGTGGTGGTGAAAAGTTCACGTGGCTGTAGGAGACTTGTGATCAAATCGTGTGTGTGGTTTTGCAGTTTGAGAATTCTTTTGTCAATGCCAGACCTGGTGAAGGCTAAGCAGAATATATGGAGACCTGAAACAGTGGTGTCTATATAGATACTGGATACCAGTAAGTAACAGTATGAGTTTTGGAAGACATTGGGCATTTTGTACAAATTAATATCAGTAGTTGAACAGCGCTGCTGCAGAAGTGCATATGTTTATATCTGTACATAAATTCTGAGAAATCTTTCACATTAAACTCTCTAAACGAAATTGGCTTTCCCAGTCTTCAAAATGAAACTGCCTACTTTCATTTTTCGGCACTTCTAATAGCAAATGTAGCTATGCTATATTAGAAGACAGATCTAATTTAAACCCTTATCTTAAAGATACTTTCTTTGGCTGTAAACCTGCTGTCAGGAAACATGGTAGAGATTATTTGCACTAATGTAGTCATCTTTCCTCTATTTTACAGGTGGTCTCCCAGATAAGAAGTTTGATGTAGATAAACGAGCCATGAATCTCGGGGATTTTAATGACATGATGAGAAAGGATCGGTCTGGGTTCCGTCCACCTAATTCCAAAGACATGGGAACCACAGATAGTGGGCCTTATTTTGAGAAGGTGAGAGAAATATCCTTAGATAAATTAATATCAACCTCTATGTTCGAGGTCCCAGTTTTTACCCTACTCCTTTGGAAGTACTAAAAATTTGGTAACCTTGGACAAACTCAATAATAAAAGGTGTGTGGGAGTTATGTTTGTAGAATGAATGTGTATAAAAAAAGAGGTGGCAGATGCACATAGACAAACTAAATTACCTGGGGAGAATGAGGCTTTTGGTTTTAGAGCAGACTGCTTTTAATATGGACAGTAAGAAATTCTTTTGTTTTTCTTGGAAGAGTAAACTACTGGTAACAATTAAATTCATTATAGGTTTCATCACAGTGATTCTTTTGGCTACTGACTACAATCATCTACTGTTTAAAAAAAAATTGGTTTAGTTTTAAGTAAACATAAGTAATCACAGTCTTCCAAATTTTTTCTGCTTTTATGTCTGTTGTTTATTGGAAACACCCTTTCTAAATTCTTCAACCCCTTATGCTGTATGTCCATGTGCTGTAAGCTTCTGTATGACATCTGTTCTCTGTGACATCTGTTGTATGTTATGGTAGTGTTTCTTTCATATTCTTGCCTATTTTAAGTAGAAGTTTTCACTGTCACTATCAATCATTAATCACTTCACATTATGAATTGGAGAGTGTCCAATAGGTTCAGAATGCTTTAAGGTTTTTATTTTTAATACAGTTTAAGTTTATCACATGTAAAATGAAAAAGAAACTTGTTTTTCAAATTCTGAAGGTGTGTTACTGTCAAATAATTATTTCTAACTTCTCCATTTTGGTATAACAGGCCAAAACCCAGTTTTGTTAACTCCCTCTGGTGGCGTAATTAATCATTACCACTAGCAGAGCTAATGCATTCCTAACAAATTATGTTCATAGGTTTGTGCTAACATTAGGAATTCATTCAAGATTTGTTTGTTTCTGTAGTGGTAATGGCCACTGTCACAAACAAATCTCACGAGAGTTCAAAATGTATTTTTAAAAAGAAACCTTTAGGAATTGATTGATTATCTCCTCGGACCAAAATCTTTAATTGTCAAGTGATCATTTGAGTCAAAAATTTTGTCCTTGTATTGCTATTACAAATTAACTTTGCTTCTTCCTAGTCACTCACCGTCCCTCTTTCTCTCCTCTTACGTTCTGTTGCTTCACTAACCAACTCCTGCTGTTGGCTAACTGCTGCTTCAGCTGACTTTGCCTTTCTCCAATCAAGATGGGTGCCTTGGGGATGAGGCTCCCTGCTCTCCCTTCTCCCCTTCTCCCAGCTACAAGCTGTCTCCCTCTGGTTCCACACTATCCAACGTCGGCCTTGGGGCAATCGGCTCAGGGCTCAGTCCCCAAAACTTCGCTGCTAGACAAGTAAGCAGGCCACCTTATAAGATGCATTGTTATAAAGCTGCAACCTGGGCTTAATCCTGGTTAGTTGGTTGCTTGCATTTGTTTTTCTACTAAATAAGTTAATATTGTTAATGGAACTTTCAGCTATTATCAGGCCACTGAGAATCAATCCACTTTGGCTTCTAAGATCAAAATGTATTCTGTCTGGTTTTCTTGGCCTCTTCCTTCCTGAATCACAGTGCAGCAGCAGACAGATGTGCTTTTCAGAAGTCATGAAATTAGTGGCAGCCTTTATATTGTAATCAGTGTTTTAAAACTCAGAGGCTGCTGATTTGCCCCACCACCCGTCAACAGTGAATTTTTCCAGACTCCACCTGATGACCTTCTATGTAGAAATGTGCCTTTAAAAAATTGCAATTGTTTTGCATGGTGCGTGTTCCCTTCTCCCTTCCCCACAGCTCAAAGAAAGGAGCTTCAGAAGCTCTTGAAGGAGCAGTATTTTTGTTCTGTATATGGGGGAATAGTGGGGAAGAAATGAAGTGGTTAACTGCAGTTTGGAAGAATTTCTGACCCCATTAGGTTTTGTGTTAATGCTTGATGAAAATGTTGCAGAAATACTCGGAAACAAAAGACCAGATCCTAAGTATTGCAGCTGGACTGGCTGATGTAGTCACATGCCTAACATGACAGTGTTTCTTTGTGTTGTCTTTTTGTTTATATGTGGCACAACTGGTGTTGAACATCAGATTAAGTCCAAAATTTGAAGGCATGTTCTTGGGTTTGGTGTGCAGAACTCTGTTCAGCTTTAGGGAGGGTTGAAAGCGTAGGTGCAGCTTCAAGCCTGTCACATTTTCATGTGTAGTTGACCCCAGACAGTTCTTTACAGAATATATACTCTTGTCTTTGGGGGTTTTTGTTTATCCTCCTGCATGCTTGGTATGATACCTTGAGTTGCTTCTGAAAGATACGTGAAGGAAGTAAAATGTGATGCAGGTGAATTAAGCAATCCATAATGCTGCTAGTATAGCAGAAGGATGAGAGACTTCTGATTCAGCAAAAGGGTAGTGGAAGATGCACGCTTATGGTGGAAGGGAGGCGAAGTTTATGAAATCCTAGTATATAAGGGGAAGGGAAGGTTTTTGAGAAGGCCTGCACAATCTCAGTTTGGAAGAATCATGAATTTATGTTGGGTACAGCAGTGCTGGCATGGAGAGGGATAACAGAGAATGATGGCTGAGGGATGGAAAATGTATTGGTTTAGAACCCCAGGTATCTGAGGATCATAAACATCCTGATACACAGCAGGAGGTGGGAAGTTCTAAGGGTCTTGAAAATGAAAGGACAGAAGCATGGCACATAAGGACCTTCTAAGAGTACGAGCTTCAGCTTTTAGAAGAAACAGCATGCAAATGTTAGTGTAGGTCACTGTCCACAACATTTCCTGTGGCTTTTCTTGAAAGATTTTACAAATAAAGACAGTCTGCTCAGAGACTGTAATAGTGAAACAAATCGCAGATTTTCTTTGGTCTTTTTCATGCAGTAGGGTTTATTACAGAATTTGCTTATAAAACAGTAAATACTTCTCATTAAAAAAACCTCAAACAGCAAGTATTCTTGTGTTAGAAAATAAATAACTGGGAGGAAAAAAACCCCAAAACCTTTTTTCTCACTTGAAAGTTTTCTTCCTCTTCAGTTTAGTTAAAAAGGGAAAAGAAACACATCCCAATCCAGAATGCTTAAGTTTTCATATCAGAAGGAAATTTTTAAATAAAATTTTAGAATTTTAACTTCAGTTAGTGAAAGGCCTGCAGAGGAAGTAATAGGCTTATGAGTGATATCTCAACAACCTACTCAGAAAAAGTACCTGACTTTGCTAAAATGATGACCCAAAACTCTTGATACAGTCTTGCCATACTTCTAAGCCAGTAGAATGGTTTTTTTGAGTGTGGTGTTTGTACTCCCGAGTTTCCATTTCCCAACACATAAAGAGCAAAATATAAAACATCAGCTTTGTCCTGTACTTTGAAATGTGGGTAAACATGACTCTTCAATGTAGAGGAGAAAGAGCCTGCGTCTTGAAAATGTAGTACGGCAGTTTTAACCCAGGTAGAATACTACTGATATAGGGCAAATATTTTAGTAATTTTAAGGGTACTCTGTTTAAGTCAGCACTTGCCTCATTGTTATTGATATGCAGTTAATAGCATAGAAATCCATTATCCTGAAAGATTCATCTTCTCACTACTGCTTTAATTTTATAGGGTGGCAATCATGGTTTGTTTGGAAACAGCACAGCACAATCGAGGGGCATGCACACACCAGTGCAGCCACTAAATCCTTCCCCCAATATCCGGGCGCAAGTGCCTCCCCAATTTCTTTCTCCCCAGGTAAGGAATTTATAGTAACTGGTTACTTGTAAAAGCAGAGCTACAGCCTTCAGAGCGCGTTGTTGAGGCTACTTATACATCTATCTTAGTCTGGAATTGATGTTAAGAAATTGAAAACTTAGATAAGGTAGATTATAATTTGCAGTTGAAAGTGCTTAAAGCTCAGTACAGAAGGATTAGCCTTCTTTCTTATTCCAAGACAGCTGATGGTAAATGTTCACTACCAGTATTTTTAAACCTAAAAGTGGATTCAGGAATCCTGTGTCTTACATAGGCATGTGCAAAGTATTTTGAAAACAATAGAAAAAAATGAAATCTGGAAGTTTTTCTGAAGTATGGCAGGTTGCTTCATGTTTTTTCAAGTGGTCTTGTCCTGTACTTCTTGCCCCCCTGAAACAGAGGATGAAGGGCTACACATTGCATTTACATTGCAGAGCTCTTAAGACCTCAGGGTCTCCAAATGCACAAGTTTACATTTCGCTTTGGACTTGGTGAAGACTTGTGGAGATTCTCTTGAATTCTACTTGTGTAACTCTCAAGTAATGCAGGGAGAAATGGGAGGATTCTTCTCCACCTACTCCTGTCTTTTACTGTAGCTTATTCAGCATACAAAGAGATTAACTCTTTCTGTGAAGTACTGTTTCTTTGCTCCAGTGACTGCCTGAATGCCTTTCTTTTCCCTTGTCAAGCAGTACATTTTTGTAACGTGATAGTGCAGTACTGTGATTACTGGTTAGCTGCATATATATCAGCATTTTAATTTAGTGCCATCTCTAGCAACCAGTTGGTTGGGGGAGGAACCTTTGTGTGTGTGTGTCTGCATCTGCACATGTAATACTGTATACTGTCAATCAAATGAGGTATTCACTCTGCTTAAGTCATAGATTGTGCATGTTTAAATGTGATGTGTTAATAAATCTGTAATGTCTTTCCCACAACACCATTAAAAATTGGTGTCGTACCTATTCTTTTATAGAAACACTACTACTTCATCATTTTTTCTCATAGCAGTGCATTTCTTGAGGATATGTAACTGGTTTCCATGCAGGTTTCGGCCTCCATGCTCAAACAGTTTCCCAACAGTGGTTTGAATCCTGGTCTTTTCAATATGGGTCCCCAGCTTTCTCCACAACAGATTGCCATGCTGAGCCAGCTTCCACAGATTCCCCAGTTTCAATTAGTAAGTAGCTAGTAATCTTGTGGGGTAGACTGTTTACAAATTGTCTGCTGAAAGAGTTTTCTTTTGATGCTTGTTCTAATTCTGTTCTGTTCTACTGATCCTGTATTATTTTTGTCTTAAGTATTCCCTGTTTGTTATACAGGAAAATACAGCCCTGTTAGAGGGCAGCAGTTAAACTAAGCAGGACTTTGTAATTATTGTGAATGTTGCAGTGGTTTAGTAATGATTCTAAGCAATGTCTTTGTGCAGAAGCAGTTGTTTGTTGATTTTTAATGAAGTTTTCTTTAGATGTTAGTCATAGTGACAGTAATAAAGCGGGTACTAATAACAGTGTTGCATGATGTTACATTAGAAACAAATGAAGGTTATGGTATTCTTCTGATGTGTTCATTGTCACATTTTATTTTAAGTGTGTGGAATGAGAAACAGTTTACCTAAGTTCTGAGCAAGTATTTGTTAGTGAGTAGCTCTTGGCAATTCTGTTTTTCTTGAGGAGCTCTGTATTTTCACTTTTCCCACCCCCACTTATTTTGTAGGCATGTCAGCTCCTCCTCCAGCAGCAGCAGCAGCAGCAGCTGTTACAGAGCCAGAGGAAGTTATCTCAAGCTGTGCGACAGCAGCAGGAGCAACAGGTGTGGCACTGTTTCTGTCAGTCATACGAAGTATAAAGTGTGCTGGGAAAATGCAACCTGCAGCGAAAATGGTGCTGGTTTTAATAATGTCATCTGCCCTCTTCAGATTGCACTTTTCAGAGAACAAGGACCTTTGGTCCTCTTTCAAGTCCACTGTTCGTTCATGTTTACTGGAATTCTGTATTACAGTATAGGATATATAATCCCAGTTTTTTTCTTGCAGATTGCTCGTATGGTGAGTGCCCTTCAGCAGCAGCAGCAGCAGAGGCAGCCTGGCATGAAGCATTCACCATCCCACCCTGTTGGGCCTAAGCCACATTTAGACAGCATGGTACCCAATCCTTTGAATGTGGGTCTCTCAGATTTACAGACCAAAGGGCAAATACCTGGATACAGTTCAGGTAAGTGCTTTGTGGAAAGAAGTTTGGTGCATTGTCTGTAGTTACATGTTAATATGGTAATTACGTTTATCATATTAGCCAGTTATGTCTGGGTCCAGAAATGAGTAATTTATTTATAAGCATTAGAGCAAAGGTTAGGACAAGTGTCAACTCTTGATCAATTATTTTTCATGAACATGGGAAGAAGAGAAACCTAATAGCAAAGTGTATCTTGGTGGCACACTGACCTAGCAAGCTTATCTGGAAGTTGCTTCTTGAACATGTAATTTGCTTCTGTTGATATTCTTTCTTTTGTCTTTTTTTTTTTCTTACCTTTCTTACGAACACACCGACTCCCTGTTCGAAGATACTTAAACCAAAAAGCGCAAATGACAGTGTAGATTTGTTTGTTTGTTTCACAGGCTTTGGCTCAGGTGGCATGGATTATGGCATGGTGGGAGGGAAAGAGGCTGGAACAGAATCCCGCTTTAAGCAGTGGACTATGATGGAAGGGCTGCCCTCTGTGGCTTCACAAGATGCCAATATGCACAAAAATGGTGAGAAGGGGACTGGCTATTTCGGGAATGCCCTTGCAGTATCATCTTGCCAGAAGTGAAATAGCTCAGATGAAACTATGCTTGAACTTAGTGAATGTCTAACCTCACCAGTATGCATCTTAAATATTTTTTGTTTTGGTATACCATACTCATAAAGATCCCAACCTTTCCTGGGTGTAAATGTATGTTTTTAATGCTTCAGGTGCAATAGTGCCCCCTGGAAAGGCTCGCGGAGGATCGCCCTACAACCAGTTTGACATAATTCAGGGCGACCCACTAGGTGGCCATGCCGGCCCTGCTGGTGATAGTTGGTTACCTGCCAAATCTCCACCAACGAACAAGATTGGAAGCAAATCCAGCAACGCCAGCTGGCCTCCAGGTATTACATAAGGGTAGGGGTTAGTCCTAGCTTTAGATTAGATATGCTGGGACCTTTCCTCATCATACTACTTAAATAACCACTCTAAGGAAAATATTTGCTTGACCTCTCTCAGTTTTTAAATTTCTTCCACATTAAATCAGAACATAAGTGTTGAATTTCCAGTAACAAAATTGCTGGGCAAAGTATGAGCTGACTGCTGAATTTCCTGAATGGAATTTGGTTTTTCTTAGATGAATTCTTAGGTTCTGTAGTTTGGTGACTTTACACTCAGAAATTTTCATGAGAACACTTGTTCACAGAGTACACAATACCAGCTTCCTCCTCTTGTATTGATTCCTTATTTGAGTTTGTGTTAGGCTGACACAGGGTATAAATTCTGATTGATAGTGTAGAATCAGAAAGCAGATGATGTCAAAGCTTGTTTTTTGTGATGGTAGGAACAGGATTTTGTTACGTTTTATATTTTATGTAGCATGAACTTTTCTCCTGGCAGTTGTTCACAAATATGAGGATCCATTGTGTACCACAAGGTTTCTTTTGCCAGCAGTATTGGTGCAATATGTATACAATGTGTCTGCTATGCTATTGTGGCTCACCTTTGCTCATGTCATGTGAAGGATAGAAGAGTGTTGCCATGTTTCAGTACTGCTCAGCAATCTTGTAGCTTGAGTAGAAGTCTCTTGCTTTTTGGATTATGGGCAGTAGCACATCCTTTAAGTCTTCTAGATTGTTCACTGGCAGGGTTTTATCTTTTCTCTAGAAAACTCAAGTATCTAGGAAACGCACATAATTTTCTGTATAAACCGTTCATTAAACAGTGGTGTCCTTGAAGTTGCATGGATTAATCACCAGTGCTGTTCAGCAAATAGCGGATGCTGTGATATTTCACACACACACACACACATACCCTGCTTGGAAGACTCCCACATTCCAGGAAAACATTACTACTGCAAATCCTCTGCTGTGTATCCCCTCAAGCACATAAAAGTAAAGGTGCAGGTACATCTCTTGGGTAAACGGGTAGCACAAACCTTGCATCAGAAAGTCTGGGAATCTCAGTGACAGGTACAACTTCAAAAACCTTTTCAGAAACCTACAAAAAGTAAAGTTTTTTATGTGGGAACCCCTCAATGTCTTAACTCTGGCAAGAAGATATTTTCTGATGAGCTAAGAGAGTTAAAGAATTAGTTATCTCAAGAACATCTGCACGCCGACAACATTTCACACCAATGACTGCTCTCTGTAGAGGTGTATTTGTCTGGTTGTTAATTACTGAGCTTCTTGGGTTGGAGTTACGTTCATAATGCCAGAACCCCCAAAATGTAATTTTTTTTCTCAGGACCTCTCATAGACTCATTGTTGCTGAACTTGTTTCTTTAGTCACCGTTCCCCTGTATAATACTGAGAAGCACAGTGCTGCTTGGAATGTTAGGAGAGGGATGTGAGTATCTGCTCTGGCATGTTTCTGGGTTTTGCAGCCCGCCACTGGCTCTGGCAAGATTCTTGTTACCAGAAGGCTGTTAAAAAGTGAGAAGCTGAACAGCTTACTCTTTGCCCCTCGTTGATACCTTAGAACTTCCTTAGTGATACCTGCAGTCCCACTGTCAGTGATAAGTAAGATTTTGGTTGTTGCTGACTGCCTCACCACCGTGAGAGGATAACTGGAGTTCACAAATCCTGAACATAATCTCTCTACTGAGATCATCAGTACCCTCCATGATTTCTTGTGTAAATGAGTAGCCCATGACTGTGACTACAGATGCCATGTAACAGTTGATGGGTTTTAACATGTGGCTTTTATGCAAGTGTTGCTGTATTGCTAGCCTTCTCTTAGGAGGCTAAGAGACATATACTGGGACAAGTATTCCTGTCCCATAACCATCAGCCACTTAAGCTGTTTCATAACCTCTCTAACTTAGTGGCTTCCTTAAGAAGGAAATCTTGGCTGAAATCATGATCCACCTTATCAACATCCCTGATGAAGAATAAAGACCCGAAATTATTTTACACCGTATTCTTTTTTCTCTGCAAGCTTGTAGATGTGACTACCACTGTCAATTCCTGGCATGGAGATACAATTTTTCTTCCTAGTATTGCACAATAAGCTGTTAAATGAAAATGAGTTTACAAGAGAAAGCCTCTTGAAATAGGTGCATTTTTCCTTTGAATGAATACAGTGGTCACTCAGCATTCGCCCTGACTACACCTTTCACATTTTCCTCCTAAATGCCATCTGCTGCAGAAATTCTGCCGTTCAAGAGAGCAGTATTGTTCAGCACAAAGATAAATGAAGTGGTGCCCAATCAAACTGATATCACAACTGGAGGCGAGAGCAAGTTTTGCTGCATTGGTGAGAACTATCTCTTTTGGTTATGTCACACAGACTTGTGTACCTAGGTAATACTAGACTGTAATTTTCTTGTTCAGGAGCAGTTCAGTCATACACTCCAGGCAAACTGACCAAGAAGTGTCAGGGTTTTCCTAATAATCTTATGTTTTGAACTTTTTGGGAGGACCTTTCAAATATCAATGGAGAAATGCACTTCATGTTTTCTTTACTGTTTAGAAATAAAGTGCATGCCTGTAGGGAGAGTTGGAGATTGTGCATGAGAATAACTGTCAGTACCAAAGGATAGTTTGGGAATTTGTCAGTATGCTGAAGTTCAAGAAAATTCTTCTCCAGGCCAGGACTGTATTGATGAGTGAGTATGTTTATATACAGTACGCCTAATCTTTGGAGCATTGTTTAAATAATGCTGGACTTTTTTGATGAGCGCTTACTGTGCACTTAATTTTGAGTCTTACCAATTCACAGAAATCTTTACAAAGGCAAGACTTGTACTTGACTCTTTTTTTTTTTTTTTTTTTTTTTTTTTTTTTTTTTTTTGCAAACAAGTTTTAATTTCGAGTTCCAAACCTGTGTTCATGGATTCTTCATCTCAGAGCGGAGAAGATCTTTTTGACTAGACCCAAGAACTGCATTGCTTGTTCTTTAAGCATAAGATGGTCCTGTTTGTCAGAGGATTGCAGTAGTTTGGCAGTAGCTGAGCAGATTCCATCCTTGACACAATGCTGGTTGCTCGTACTTTAGAAATACTGATACCTAGTATCCTAGATTATTTTATTGAGTTACTAAAGATTGGGAGATGTGACTGAGGCTTACAAAAATCACAAAGGCGGTGGACAAGATAAGCACAGAATTGTAATTCTATGAATCCTGTAGCACAGGAACGATAGTGCAAACGCTGGCCTTAAGAGGATATAAACTTTAAATAGGTGAGAGCTTGTTTATTTTCCATCAGGATTGGTGAACTGGAATGTTGTTGCTTTTAGAGCTTCTGGAGACAGATGGTATTAGCCACTTGAAACAGTGATTGGATAAACTGATGGAAAAACAGTTTCACAAACAGGTGCTAGCAGATAGGGGGCATTTCTGACATCCTAGATAGAAAGAACATGGATGCTGGGGGAGTATGAGGGCAGTAGCTACAGATAGTGGCCAGGTTTGTGTTTTGTCCCAAAATGGTGTAATGAGGGCTAGATGAACACAGTTCTGACCCAGTGGGGCATTCTTAGGTCTTGTTTGAGATTCTCCTGCCAGTGCATTATCACAAACTAATACTGCTCTTGCTGTGCCAGTTGTTTGAACCAGCAGTATCATATTTTCTTCTGTACTTGTCTGTGAAAGTCGTACTCTTGGCTATGCATCTTCATTGTAAGTGACTGAAATGAGCACTTAACATGCCAGATTCATCCTGCATGGTTTCATTCCAGAGAGCGTATCCTGGATCTTACTTTTAATCGTGCCTTTTTAATTACGTTCAAATATTCTGTCATTACTTATTTCAGAACTTCAGGTTGGGAAAAAAGTATCACTCCATATCCTGAACTTGTATCTGCAAGGGATGAGTCTGCCACCTCGGCATTCTTTTCTCCTTTACGCAAATTGTCACATAGTATCTGAAGCTTCTTTATTTGTTTTTGTGTTTGGCAGTTTTACTTTCTCATCACTGCTTCCAAAATTGTGACTGTAGTGTTTTATTCATTGAACATCTGCTCAGAGAAGGAGCCAAGTTACTGATCTTTCTTACAGTAACTGGAGTTTTTGTATGTTCATACTTTCTATAACTCGTCCTCTTGTCTTAAAAACCTGGCATGCCTGGAGCTGTAGTTGAATGGAAACTGAAGCATGATAAGTGTATTCTGTTTCATTGTGAAGCATGAAGAATGTCAATAAATATATATATATATTGCTTTTACTACTAGATATCACACCTTAGAATTACCTCAGTATTGTAAGTGTGTGTGTACCTACAGTGTAAAGTGTCAGATGTTGTGTTTACAAACTCTTAAGGTAGGTAGCCTTTCCTTGAGAAAGGCTTCTGCACACACGAAGTATGTGTGCAGGGTCTAATCTTATAATGTAAAATACAATCTTACAGATCTTAAAAAATACATATTATATTAAGGAATGGTAAAACTATTGAGCGTCAGCTGAATGTAGTAAGGCAGGAACAGTCAAAGGAATACCCTATGCACTTGTGCTTTTTTGGGATGTAAATTTGTATTAAGGTGCTAGAGCTAGTGTCATGGGAGGAAATGTGAAGTAATTTTAATTTTAAAAGTTTATATTCCCCCCCCCAAGCCCCGGGGAACAGCGTAGAAGACAGTTATTTACCCTCCTAAAATATCTTCCAACAATTCCTTCAGTAATTGGCATTTCCCTGTTTGCATCTAATGCTTTCTTCCCTCCTGTCCCAGAGTTCCAACCAGGAGTGCCATGGAAAGGTATACAAAACATTGACCCTGAATCTGACCCCTATGTGACCCCTGGAAGTGTGCTGGGGGGGACAGCCACATCTCCCATTGTAGATACTGACCACCAACTTCTGCGGGACAACACCACAGGTAAAACAGTAAACAAAATGGGTATGTGTTTATTTAAGTAGTTCTGTTATTTGAGAATATTCTGATGTTCCTGTCGTATCAGGGTAACAGTCTGTTGCATTTGACTAAGAAGGAACCTGTGTGCCTTTGCACCATGGCTGTGTATCACGTGAAAGTTTGGCATGGGTGTATGATCATGGCTCTCTCTTGGGGTTTAACAGTGTTACAGAAACACTGTGAAATCGGCCTGCTCTTTCTCTCTCCTTTTCTGTTTGATAGGGTCTAATTCTTCCCTCAACACCTCGCTGCCTTCACCTGGTGCCTGGCCCTACAGTGCCTCTGACAATTCCTTCACCAACGTTCATAGCACTTCAGGTACGCGGCTCCAAAACAAAATTTTAACTGGGAAAAGCATTTTCCACTGAGTCCCTAGTTCCTCACTCTTACTCTACTTTTAATATTTAGTCTTCCAGTAATTTCTGAGGAAGTCCAAATTTAAGTGGCTGATCAGATAGTTTTCCTCCTGGTGATAGAACACACTTTAGAAGTAGAGTAAGATGCTCTGCCCTTCCTTCCACCCCGGTACAGAATTCTGTTACCTGTTGCAGTTTAACCCCAGGTGGTAACTTGGCACCACGCAGCCGCTCACTGCTTCCCCCTGGTGGAATGTGGTGGGATGGGCGGGAGAATCAGAAGAGTAAAAGCGAGAAAACTCGTGGGTTGAGATAAAAGTCAATTTAATAAGCAAAAGCTGCACATGCAAGCAAGGCAAAACAAGGAATTAATTCACTGCTTCCCGTCGGCAGGCGGGAAAGCAGGGCTCCATCAGGTGTAACAGTTACTTGAGAAGACAAACAGGGTTACTCCCAACATCCACCCACCACCTCCTTCCCCCAGCTTTATAGGAGTATGACATCATATGGTATGGAATATCCCTTTGGTCAGCTGGGGTCAGCTGTCTCAGCTGTGTCTTCTCCCAGCTTTTTGTGCATGCCCCTCCTACTTGTTTGCAGAATGGTGTGAGAAGCAGAAAAGGCTGTGATGCTGTGTAAGCACTGCTCAGCAATAACAAAAACATCCATGTATTACCAGCACTGTTTTCAGTGCAAATCCAAAACATAGCCTCATAGTAGCTGCTATGAAGAAAATTAACTCTATCCCAGCCAAAACCAGTACGTTATGTAAGCTAAAGGGTAGCAGTGAGCAGCAGATTCAAAAGGGGGAAAAAAACCCACCAAACCACACATCCACAAAGGTGTTGGGGAACTGTAATTTTTTTAAACATGCCTGCTTTTGTATGTCTGAGTTAAGGTGAGTGGGTTTATTCATTTTAACTTTAGAAATTGGAGTGCTGTGAAGGGAACATTTTTGCCTCACCTTTTATAGCACTCAGTTCCCTGAAACCTGGAGAGAGAGAGGGCTTCAGTCCTCTGGCTTTTAATGGTGGGCCTGTAAATAGTAAATTAGATATCTGCCTCAGATCCTTGGTAAGTAGTTCTTCAAAGTTTTCTTGTGAAAAATGGTTTCTGCACACACTTCTGAGTGGGGTTCTGGAAATACTTGCTCCAGACAAACCATTTGGATTTTGAACTTCTTACAAGTGCCAGAGTTTTCTCTCAGAGACATCATTGTCTTGACAACTACTTAAAACTGAAGAATTGTGTGTAAATAGCAGAAGTGGTGAATATAGCTGAGAACTACATCTGGTCCAAACTGGGATTTGCATTTTAGTAAATAAAAGCTGTGTTTATATGTTATCTCAACATCTTAACAAAATGTGTTGAAAATCCTATTTAGTCCTCAAGAAGAACTTGAAGCAGTGTTACTGCTGCCAGTTTGTGGGGTGACTTAGGTTTGAAGCAGTACGTGTGCATGCATCATTCCAGTGACGTAAGATTTCTCTTTCATAGCCTGGGGAAGGGGGTGGCATATATCAGCTTTTTACCTTTGCTAAATTTTTGTCTAGCACATAAAAAGACCCAAGAGATTTAAAAATAATGGAAGTCATTGTTGAATTACGGAAACTATACCACTGCCTGGCACACATACCATCTTCTGATCATGTTGTTAAACAGTGTTTTACAGCCAGAAAGTAGGTCACCTGAATGAGGGATTTAAAATTCACACATCTGTAAAACAGGCTACTCAGGTTTTTAAGTACTTTCATATACTTTCATAGGTTAGTTTCGAAACCTACTTGCTGTTGAGACTTACTCTCATGGAAATACAGTGATCCGACTGTAAAATGAAGCATGCTTTCACTTTATGGTCTTGATTCCCAAATGTATTGTTTTGTGACCCCCTGGCATGTTGTAAACCTGAAGTTTTACCCTTTGTTTCAAGTAAGTAATTTACTACCTTTTGTTAGTGAATAGAGTTTAATACATAAATTTGCACACACGCATATGTGTTCTGATTAAGATAATTCATGACACAAGTGCCTTTTCCCCCAGATTACCCTGTCTATGTTTGCTAGTTCTCATTACAGAACAAGAAGACAGAAATTACTCGAGCAGTTTTGACATTTGGTTTGGTTTTTGGCTGGGTGATAAATGTCCCTTGGTGTCAGAAGGTGTAGGAGAATTTGAGGTCTGCCTTCTTAGGGAAAACTGGTTTAGGAAAAGCCCCCAGGTATTCGTGACCATGGTGATGTTTTTGGGAGTGTGTTCGTTTTTCTCGTTTATTGTGCTTATTTAATAAAGGGTTCTTGAAATGTGTTAAGAGATAGCCGCTGTTGGCTTTCTCCTAATAGGCATTTGGTAATGCTTTCTAGTAAAAAAATGAATATGCATTATCAGAACCGTTTAAAAGTCCAGCTGTTGTGCAGCTAAATGGCTTTCTTTATGTCTTACTGTTGGATCAACTCTGTATGAAATTTGTGATTCATGAGAAAGCTTTGAGTCTTATAGGGGGACATCTTTAGGAGGTAGCATGAGCTTGGTAGACCAAGAGTGTTAAACACTCATTTCAGTTCTCTGCAAGTTTTTGTCCTGAAAAAGGTTCAGTTTCATTAAAGGTCGGTAGTGCCCAAATTTGTAAGACATTCTCAGGTTCTCAAATTAAATGTATTAATGAATGAACATACTGTGACCAGTTATTATCATAAGTGATGTAGAGAGATTTTTTTTTTGTCCGCATATATAAAATAAGCAAAGATTGACTTAAGTGAGTATGGCTTTTTTTGGTATGGTAAATTAACTGTTGTATGGTTCCTTGCTTTGTGCTTGTCTCAGATGTAAGTGCAGTCAAAGGGTTTACAGTGATAGTACAGTTAAAGGTTACTCGAATCTCACAAGTTTCTCTAATATGTACAATTTATTTGTTCTTCTAGCAAAATTCAGTGATTACAAATCAACATGGTCCCCAGATCCCATAGGACACAATCCCACTCATCTCTCCAACAAGATGTGGAAAAACCATATTTCCTCAAGGAACACTACAGGGCTGCCCCGCCCGCCTCCTGGCCTGACCAACCCCAAACCATCATCTCCATGGAACAGCGCAGCACCCCGATCGGTCAGGGGCTGGGGGGCACAGGACTCAAGGCTTGCCTCTGGTGAGAAGAATCAACTGATAGCACCATTGATCAGACCTGAGGAGTGTGCATTTTACAGCACTAATGGTTTGGAGGAAAGAAAGTTGCAGTTGTCTGGTAAAAGGAAAAAAAAAAAGTTCCTTCTTGAAATGGAAGTTTGCTGTCAGTCATTGAGGTGGGGGTGGGGGGTGGAATCTCAGGTCCTGCTGCAGGGAATGAGTGAAGGGGGCTGAGAGCTGCCGAAGGAATACCTGCCGGGGGCCGTTCAAAGCTAGATGCTTTCTGTGGGTGGGAAGCTCCTTGAAGATAAACTGTTGTAAAAAGTGAATCTTGAAGTGAAATGTGAGGAAAGATGTGGTTTTGTTTTCAGGACTGAAGATTAGGCTTTCCTGTGTTAGCAGGGCTGTTAATGCTGAATTTGTCTGAATTGAAAGACCTGACTGTAACAAAAAATGGTTTTCTTCATATCAAATCTGTATTGATTGCTGTGTCTTACAATTTGCAGCATCTACTTGGAGCGATGGTGGCTCAGTTCGTCCTAGCTACTGGTTGGTTCTTCACAATCTCACTCCACAGGTATTTTCTGTTGTTTCTGGGAACTTGTTTGCTTTACCAAGATACAGATATGTGGATCCTTCAGTTGTTTCTCTTTGTGTAAAATCTAACAAAATCAGATTTGTCAGCATATGTAAGATGTCTTTCTACTAAATTGGGCTGCAGTCTGGTTTCTCTATTGTGATCTCTTCAGATAACTTCAAGATGTTCAGTTTTTGTTACATGACCATCATAACCCTTCATTAACTACAGTTTCAAAAAAAATTACTGGAGCAGGAAGATTTTTCTTAAAGTGACGATAAGTTGCATGACCATAATGTGGAATGGTTTATAGCTGTTGAAAAGACTGTTCTTTCGGATATTGTCAATAAGAAAGCTGGTGTAACTGCCAGTTTTCACTTTGGTGTTTCCATAGTGAAACCACAGAATGTTTCCAGCGCTCCTGCCAAAACCAGTCTAGCTAGGTTGTTTCTGCAAGTATTCTCAAGAGCTTGCTTCCATTCAAAATGAATTCTGTGGACATCCTGGTTTCAGCAATCCCAGTTAGTCTGTATTCAGGGTTTAGGAGAAGCCTGTATGACTATCAGCAGCATCCTGAGGTCTAGACAGAATCCTCTGTTCAGCAGGATAATTTATCATGCTTCTACTACAATCTGGGAAAATATCAGTGTCAGAGGAAAAACTTAGGTCTCCTTCAGATCGCCTAAATTGGCAAACTATGCTCTTTTCATAGAAAAGACTGTTTTCCTTGATGTGAAGGAAACAGGAGTGGTATGATGAGGAGGCACAGTTCTAAGTCTCCCTCATGCAAGGTAGTTTAGTACTGCTTTAGGAATCATTTAATGGAAGAAGAATATATTTTGGAGGGATTAAGTTAATAGAAAAGAGAAAGAAGCAGATTATAGTTGTCTCTTCCATAACAAATGTACTAAACCACAATGAATAGCATACTAGAGAAAAGGAAGCGTAAAGGTTAAGGTGCATTCAGGGACAGTATTTTCATTTCAGGCTTCTCTATTTTAACTTCAACCATATTTGTACACACATGCAACTTCCTTTTCCCTCATTTGAGGTCGTATTATATAATGGAGGAGGGGAAGGGAGAAGGAAGACAGTAGCACTTCCTTAAGTATCTGCACATATGGATCCCATTCATGTGTGCATGTTCCCATGGCATACTGGGAATGGAATCTGTCTGTACAGAACACCTTGGAGAACAGAGGTTACTGGAGGTAAGTAATAAGCTGTTACTGCTGCAGAAGGAATGTAGGCAACAACTGCGGTGAAAACATTGTTCAGGAGGAATGAATGCTGCTGAGTTTGGCAGAAAGATCACTGACTATTTCTGTGACTTACAGTTTCATAAACCACAAAGACGACAAAGCACCAAAACAAATTTTTTTAAAACCCTCATTGTAGAGGTGATATTTCCAGGTTTGCTAAGAACTTCTAAATACTGGTTGGTCTGAATTCTACTGATATCAAAGTGCTGGAGACTTAAGACATTCTGGTTCCTTTGGTATGAATCCTGAGGGCTAAAGACGTTGAGAACTGCGAGTTCCATGTAATTACTGGAAAACCTGCCAACATAAGGATGGGTACCATGCAAGAAACTCAAGAAGATGCGGAAAACTGAACTCGAGCTACACGTGAGCGGGAAAGATAAGTTAGATTAGATAAAGCAAAGTCATTGTAGTTGTGAGAAGTCAAGGGATACGAATTCTGTTTGAAAATTAAATTCTGTCACTTTTGCTTACTTCCTACTGCTTTCACCTGTTTTCCTGTCTGAGAGCAGATTATCTTTTAATTACCGAGTCAAAGTTAGGATTGGAGTACATTTGGATAAATAGTTACAAACATCTGTTTCATCCTGGCTGTTCTTCCTCAGATTGATGGGTCAACCTTGAGGACGATCTGCATGCAGCATGGCCCACTGCTGACATTCCATCTGAACCTGACCCAGGGCACCGCCCTTATCCGATATAACACCAAACAGGAGGCGGCCAAGGCCCAGACTGCACTGCACATGTAAGCAGTCCCTGCATCCGTTCTTTATTACTGCTTTAGTCATGAACACAAAACGTCTGTTCCGTGCTATGCTTTGGAAACTCATTTCAAGTGTCATGGTTAGAATTCAATCTTCCATTCATCAGCAGAGGAAGGAAAGAAACAAAGATGCCTTCTGTTTGTGTTACTTTTAATTGCTGGCACAAACTGCCACATACAGAACAAAAAAGGTGCAAATAGGATGGAATCGTGGCCAGTATGCACCCTACTGTAAAATATTGGGTATTTTTGAAAAGCTTGTAAATTGTTTCAGGTCAAAATTGTTCTTATGTGTGTAACACAGATGGGTGGGCATTTGCTCTAGTTTTAAGATGCACCTGAAACAGCTTGCTTGAAAATCTGCAGATCTTGTGTTTCCTTTCCTTAAGCTTTTTGGAACTGACTGTGGCTGTGGTGTATTTTGAAACTATGAGAGGTTTTGAGACATAAATCTTGGGGGGAGAGATGTAAGCCCTTAAACTGAATGAAAACTTTTGAACTATGCTAATCGTATCCAGAATATCACAGGCGTTTAACCTGTTCTTCCTCTGTTTTGTTTGAAAGGTGGCATATGTGCATTTACCATTTAGCTACACGTTACTTCTCTTTTTACTGCTCTTGATATTAATGTTCAGGACCTTAGTTTAAATTTATAAGGTTTTGTTGCAGACATAACAACTGAATGTTGGGGAGAGAGGGTTGGTTAGTTTGGGGTGGGGGTCCTCCCCTTATAAAATGGAAGTTTTTGTGCTTTTGTGAGTTTCACTGTTCAGAACAGCTGAAGTTTTCTGTGCTCCTTCCATTGCACAAGCTACTGCTTACTTTGGTTTGGGCAACTAATAGTGTTTTTCCATGCCTTCTGAATCCTTTGCCCTTACTTTCTGGATGTAATGATTGGGTTTTTTTCTTCCATGTGTCTCATCTTCTAGGTGTGTGTTGGGAAACACTACCATCCTGGCTGAGTTTGCTACAGATGAAGAGGTTAGTCGCTTTCTGGCACAAGCCCAGCCGCCTACACCTGCAGCAACTCCAAGTGCACCCACAGCAGGCTGGCAATCCCTGGAGACAGGACAGAACCAGACAGATCCAGTTGGACCTGCTTTGAATCTCTTTGGTGGGTCAACAGGGCTTGGGCAGTGGAGCAGTGGTGGCGGCAGCAGCAGCAGTGGGGGTGATCTCACTGGCGCTTCGTTGTGGGGGCCCCCAAACTATTCTTCAAGCTTGTGGGGGGTCCCAAGTGTAGAGGATCCACACAGAATGGGCAGCCCTGCTCCCTTACTACCTGGAGACCTTCTGGGAGGAGGGTCGGATTCAATCTGAACTTAGAACTTTCAACTCTGACCTCGTGACCTTTTTTGGAACAGCAGCAGCACTAACTTGACCTTTTCGTTTTTTTCAACTTGCAATAAATACATTTATAAAAGGAAAAAAGAAAACGGAGAGAGAAAAAAAGGTGGGTCATTGATAGACTGTCTGAGCACATAGTTGCCTCCCTTATATAACTTCAGTTTTTTTGTTTGGAATATGAATCCAAAAAGAGAACATATCACTCTTGAAATACTTGAATCATGAACGCCAACTTAGAAAGACAATGTGAAGCAAGTACACATACCATTTAAATTTAAACACAAAAAATTAAAAAAATTAGTTTCTAGTTTTTCACTTTTTCATGTTATACGGAAGTTGTTGCTAAGAAACATATATACTGAAAAAATAGCTTTTTAACTTTGTTTGCACTGGGTGTGTTTCCGTCCTTAGGTCTACCATGTTGGGTTGGGGTAGGGGAGGGGTTCAAAAGAAAAAGGGGGGGTGGGGGGGGAAGACTTGACGGAGCCTCACTTTAAAAACGAAAAAAAAAAAAAAATCAAAAAATTAAAAAACCCACAAAAAAAAAAAACAAAACTGAAAAAAACAAAAACAAAACAAAACAAAAAAACCAACACTTTGTGATTGGCTGGTTGATAAGTACCAGTGTGTTCTGGCACATGTAACTGCCCACGTGTGCTTGTTTCTGTGTGAGTGCGTGTGCACATGTTCGTGTGTGTGCATTTTTTTCTCTATATATATAATCTTGAAACGCTGCATTGCTGATGGTCTACGGGCTGGCTGGCCATCTGCGTGTCTTGATTCTGGAAACAAGACAGGCATGGTGGAGTCCCTGTGGCTGAAGCAGAATCCAGTTGGGCTGGATTAAAATTTGTCAGTAGGTTTTTTAAAATTGATTTTAGCAGGGTGCTATCTCAAGTCTGCAGATCATATTGACTGGGGTAGTCGCTTCCTAGCCCTTGTTCTAACGTTGTGGTAGAGCAGAACACTGCCATATCCAAAGGATTTGGTGAGAGGGGAGCCAGTGTTGTCTTTTGAGTAGCAGTGTATTTATTTGTCTGCATGTGGGGGTTTTGTACTGAGTGAACCCTAGAATGTTTGTTATATAATGCAAGCCATTTTTTTTTTCTTCCAATGAGGGGAAAAGAGGAGAAAAGAAGACATTGCCATTTTTTGTGCAGCTAATCCAAATGTTCTTATTCAGTCTTTCGCAGGCTTCAGTACCTTTAAAGAGTGGTTCTTTTCTCCCCCAAACCTAATTAGGCACCCGTGCTCATTCTTGAAGAATCCATCAAAAGCTTGAAAGTCCAGCCCAACTAAATTAGCCTTTTAACTGATTTACTGCTTGTATTAAAACTGACAAAAACTAAATCATGTCAGCAAATAGCTGGCCGGCCTGCCTCATCTCCTGAAAGCACATGCAGCTAACTCCTTTCTGCGTCCTTCATGGTGAGCGTTACCTGTGCCAGGCCTTGGTGTATTACAGCGCCAGACCATCACTGACAGAAACGTTTACTTACGAATGTTCTTAAACCAGTGTGTACTTCAAACGTTTCCTTTTGTTTCTCTGTGTTGTGTTTTTTCCTGTGTACGTGATTTTGCTTAGGGAGGTATATTAACTAGCAAATACTTTTTTTTTTTTTTTAAAGTATTGCACCTTTTTGGGTTTTGTTTTTACTTTTTCTGTACTGTTGCTTTTTAATTTCTGTATTTAAGGAAAGGTTTGGGGTTTTTTTAGCATCAGTGTAGTAGTACTCTGGGCAGGATAGGGGTGACCTATAATCCACAGTGATAGCCAGTGTATGCGTGCATGTGTGCGCTGGGAACAAAACTTTCAAGACCTGTTGTTGTGAAAAGAGTTGTAGCAGACTTGAAGGAACATCCCTTGACACAAAGCGGGAAGTCTTTCAGCGAGGTGGGGCCGGGAGAAGAGGGAAGAGAGATGCCGGTACTTTTTCCATAAGTGCTAGGACTTCCATGTGGCATTGTCTAGCTGTTACACTGTCTAACAAAGTGCCGACATTCTGTACCAGCACGTACCTGTCCATTCCAGCCCTCAGTGGTAGTAGTGCTCGGGCTTTATTACCGGGGCGGGGGGGGTGGGGGGGATAGGGGAGTCTCTTCAGCATTTTCATTGAAGGATACGACAATGTCTAGTACGTTAAATTCTGTAAGCATGGGTTGGGTGGGGAGAAGCAAAAGCAGATTCAAGTAAGGGGGTGTGGGGGGGTGGTGCCTGTTGGGGGGGTGTGTGTGTGTATGCCTGTGTGCTGGGGGTGGGAGGGAACGGCTGGGGACTTAGGTGGCTTTTTTACTTCGCCCTTTCTATGTAAACCCAATGTCACAAGGAAGACTGAGGGAAATGCTGCATATACACATGCCTGTAGATTTGTATGCAAAGTGTTACATGACAAAAAGTATGAGTAGGTTTGTATTTGTTCAGTAAATTGGAGTGTGCAGCATACTCTGGCCCCTTCTGAATATACTTTTCTATCATGTCTCCTCCTTCATCCATCCCACCATGCACAAAGAAACAAAGTGCTCTCTTCCAGCTCCTGCCAGCTAGTGCCCCTCATGTGCACACATCCGTAAAGCTTTGTTTCTGCTAGTCTCTGCTCAAAGACCAGCTGCACTCAGACACGCAGAGCAGGTTCTTAAGTCCTGTGCCAGCAGTACTTCCTAGTTGAAGCAACTTTGGCCTGGAGTAAGCCAGTATCCATTCTGTCACATGATTTGCTATACATGCTGGTTCATTGCTGTGTTCCACCCTCACTTCTCTCTCCCAACCTGCCCTAAGGTCCCTTTTCCTGCACTTTGGGCTAGTTGAGTTCATTGCGATACTACGGTGAAAGCCGGGTGCTAGAGCCCCTCTTGTTTACAAGACATAATGAGGGATTTGAAATATTTAAAAAGAAAAGCTAATTTGTTCTTCCATTGTAAGCTTAAAGGGAAAAAAATTAAAACATACAAAAAAAGACCAAAAAGTGCATATATATATTTTAGATGAAGACTAACTCTGGGAGCATTTAACAGTGTTTTTGTTTTTATTTTAACATTTTATTTTCCTGCTTTAAATTTGCAAGCATTCTCAGGAATTCTAGGGTAGGAAGCCAGTTTTTTGAAGATGGTTTATTTAACCTTATCTTATCCTAGATAGATGGCTGTTTCTTGTTGATAAACTTTTACAAGTTCCTGAATCTTCAAAATGTTTGAAAGTTTTTACTTTAAAATAAAAATGCTTAAAAAAAAAAAAAAAAAAAGAAAAAGACAAAAAGAAAAAATCTCCAAATGTTACTGTCAAGCGGGGGATCAAGAATTTTAAAGACTGTATAAATTAAAATACATTCAAAAACTTCTCAATATCAGCAACAGAAATTCATTGTAATCTTAAACAAGTTGTGGGAGAAGAAGGGTTATCATTTACAGTGCTTTCTTTCTCATGCAGACGTGTGCAGTTGCATGGAGAAGAGAAGTGTGTGAATTGTGAATGGAAATATTATCACTTTGTTCCCTCTTGATTGAAACTAAATGAAAATATTCTTCCAAGCACCTTTTTAAAAGCAAAGTGAAACTATATACCTAATTAAAATGCAATATAGTTTAACTGAAAGAGTTCTCAGTTAGGAGGACTAGCAGGAAATACATGATGGTGCTGCTTTAAACCACTTCAGTAGTGCTAAAGAAAACCAGTGCTGACAGAATACCCAGTAATGAAGTAGTCTTATTATCCTGCCTTTTTTAGTACAGAAGAAAGAGAGAATATGGAAAAACTCCAGTAAAACATATATTAGAAATCAACTTCCCTGTTTTCAGCTATTTGGTCAGTTTTATTCCCCACTTGGAGATTTGCTGCTTGCTTTTCTTCACCCACCCCACCTCCCAGTCTTTCAGTTTTGTTTTATATGGGGAAAATAACCTGTTAAACTCTTCTGTTCACCCTGTTGCTGCTGCTGGCTGTCAGGGCTTACAGTCTTGAACTTCAGAGTTCGGTGGGATGGCCAACTTCTGTCTCCCAGCTGTAAGGGTCAGGGGCTTGCTCCGCCTGAAATGGCTAGGCTCAAACCACAAAAACCACGCTAGTGCCTTTTCACATGTACCCACATGCCCTACAGCAGGGGGAAGGAGGGAAGACATGGCAAAGTGAGGCAGTATAGCCACTTCGTTGAAATAGATGTACCCGTTCCTAAGGAAAAAGCGTGCTGCGTAAGCATGTCGTGCAAAGAGTTACGTAACAGTAGTTGAGAACTTTTTTATTTATTTAAAAAACAGTAAATCAGATGCCAAGTTCTGTCGTTTTCATATCAGTTGCCCAATGTTTTCATGTTGCACTGCATGTACATCTTGAGCGTATACGTGTGTGGTGTTGAAAATAATGCATCAGTAATAATGCGCTTTAAAAAAAATAATAAATCCTGTCATGGGCCAGTAGGAGGATTTATTTAGGGACTTAGGGATTTTTTTATTTTATGGAGAGAATTTCTGGGTGCTTTCCCAGAGGCTGTGTTTTATCAAATCAGTAATATCCCAAAAGAGAGGAAACTGTAGGATTTCGTCAAAAAGAACCCAGAAACTTGACAGTCACTTGGAAGTGGGTTGTGACTGACTGCTGAAGGGTTGGCAGTCTGGAGCTTCGTTGGTCTACTGGGACCAAACCTATTGTACAGCAGTGTGTTCCTCCTTCCTCCAAGTGTGCAGGCCTGCAAATGTTAGTAACTGTCTCCTTGGTGATAGTTTTCCTAAATAGTTAAAGCTAAATTGATCTTACTATTTTCCGACTACAGTTGGCAGTTCTGTTCCTCTCCAGATTATATGTAGCTAACCATATATGATGTTGCTAGTATGACTTAGTCATGGCACTCCTAACCATTGTTAAGTGATTTCTGAGCTTTGTACCAACCAGAGTCAGCTTCCAGGGACAACCATCACTTAATGTTGTAAATATTCTGCTACCATTTGAGCTCTTAACAGTGATAAGTCAGCAGGAGTTGATGTTAGGGTACTTCCAGGCTTTTTTATAAAACTGTTCCAGGGAGGGAATCGGTGGCAGCGTCTTGTTTAAACATATCAACAGAGAAGGTAAGGAAAAGAGACTAGGAGAGGCACAGCTTGGAATAGACTATGGGCATCTGTTTCCAGATAAAAGTCAAATATAACATCTTTCACTGGAAAACACTTTTTAATTTCTCAAGTGATAAACAGAACTCAATTAATTTTGTTCTTGGTTTGGGTTCTCCAGGTTATACAGTTTAAACATAGATATACTTTACAGGTGGATTCAGTATTCCTGTTTTTTTCCAGGTTTTGAATCTTTCAGTGCTTAACTAGTAAAAAACCAAAATGAAACATTTCTAAGGAAATACCCATTTGTTACCAGCCACTTTGCTTACACTGCCCTGCAATGTGTATCAAGCTGAGAGTTTTTAACGGGTTTGACAATTCTTTGCCTCATTTGAGTATTTTATTTTAGCAGTGACAACAAAGACAAAAAAGTCTAGCGAGCAAAAGAAAAAAAGGTGGGGTACAGCTCAGAAATCTCTGTTGAGACCTTCGAAATTTACTTTGGAAAGCATTAGTGCCATGTACTTTGGAAGACTTGCCATCTTTTACCAGTGTTTTTATGCTTTCACCTGGACACTTGCCCAGCAGTCTTGAGAGTGAGTGTTTTGTTGGTTTGGGGTTTTTCCCGATCAGAGGGTGTCAGGTTTTTCTTGTAAGTTCTTTATTTTGCCTCATGTTAAGTGGCTTGGGTAATGAGCAAGAATATTAAGCCAAGTGTGGTTTTCTTCAGCAATGTAAGCAGGATGTTTTCAACAAACTAGCTGGGGTGCCCACCTCAAAGATTAAATAAACAGTTGAACCTTTATATTAAGTTCCCCCCACCCCAATTTCTAAACATTTATTCCTGAAAACTTTATTCTTTTTTTAAAAAATACTGCCACATCTTCCACAATGTCTCTTAGTAGTGCGTCCAAACAGGACTGGACTGACTGTAGGGGGTTGGTTGGTTGCTTGGTTGTTTTGCTTCATTCTTTATTATGCTTGCCTCTTAGGCTTCTGATTTTGTTTGTGTGCATTGTTTCCCTGTTGACTTTAAGAGGAGTACTGTTTGTATATCTGAGATACCCAAGTTTGGCCGAGTCTGGTCAGGATCTGTAGTGATCCTCATGTGAATTAGTCCCGCTGACCTTAAATGAGTGCGTACTGGTTGGGTAAGGGCTCTTTGTGTCAGTAAACCTTAGCTGGATCAGGGCCAAGGTGGCACATGAGGACCTGTTGTATTTCCAGTGCAGCAAACATATGTGTTGCATATGTCATATTCACTGTAAATCATGTGACCTTACTATCCAGGTTTCTCAAGTGGATTGAAATGCTGGTTTTGTGATGGATGGTTAGCATCTCAGGGTATGAGTTCTCATTGAGTAAAAAGTAGGGGGTTTTCTCTCTAAAGAGGTAAGGTTCCTCTAGCAGAAGCAGCTTTATTAACTGTAAATATGCATGCATGTAGTTGTGCACAGGAAAGTAATACCAATAAAACTAATCTGAAATGAAATGTAAAAACAAACAAAATCCTCACAAACAAAAAACCAAACCCAACCCCCCACACACACACAAATGCTGTTAAGTGCAACTTGGGTCCTGAATCTGAAACAATATACGCAGAATCTGTTGGTTTGTCTAAATTGATTTTGCACAAAATATCATTTCAGTTCTTATTTGTTACTATTTTGTAATATTAGGAAATTATACTGTAAGATCATATCAGCCATGCCTGCTGTGATCAAAATACAGGTTTCTAAAACCCAAACTCTCTTTCTTTTCCTCCACATCCAGTACTAGGCTTCCACCTGTGGCAGAAGGATGTTAACAGTAATGGGGAGAAATATGTACAATTTCCCAGTGTAGACAGAGCAGGTTTTCCCTGTTGACCTGAATTCATATCCAAACCTATAACACAAAGCAAAAATTACACTGTAGCAGAGTCGTTAGTTGTGCTAAATGACAGGAGATTAACTGGACATTTTTAGCATCCTTACTAGTTCGTGTTGCTCAGAATGTTTTGCGTAAGTGTCCCATCACTGTAAATACAAGTGTTGCTGAATTGTACCAAAGTTCCCCTGCATTAGATAATAGGAAGCAGGTCCATTTTGTAGTGACTCGCCAAGCAGAACTTTGCCTACAATAGAATTTAAGGGTCTGTCTACATTGCTGTTAAAACTGAGTCAGGGTCCTGTTTAAAATACAGCTTTCTATTTTGTGGTGTTACGTGAGACTTTAAACTTTGTGATGTAGTAACTATAGCTTCTAATCCTTACATGAAAAGTGATTTAAGATTTCATCTGCGCTACAAAAAGCGCCACAGCTCCTGATGGTTTGGAGCCTATTTTTAAAACTATTGTCAGGCCAAGATGCAGCTTCATCTGTGGCACGCAGCAGACAACATCTGTTTGCATACACAGTTTGCATGCGTGTTGCTTTTCATTGAGCTATGCAGGAAAGTTTTTTCTCTGAAAGTCTCCCAGACTCCTATGCTATACAAGCAAGCTTCTAGCTAATGAAGTGCCCTCTGCAAAGAGCCATTTTTGCCCTGTATGTGTGACAGCTGGGACTGGTGACATTGAGCAGTGTTAGGGTTCCTGTTAACTTTGTAGTGAGAAAGGGAGTTTTTTGACTTGACTCTTGACAGCCTTTCTGTAAATGAACACAGAGCACTCCAGGGGAAAAGGAAAAAAAGAAGAAGAATGCATTGCGCTAGCCAGCATTAAGTATTTTTGCAGCAAACATTCTTGACTGTGGTGGGCAGAGGGGAAGAGAAGAAACTGGAGAAGTTTGCATGGATGCGCAATACAAGGAGGCAGTGCTTAGCAAGAAATGTTTCCTTCAGCACTAAATGCCTCCTCTTGGGTATTAGTGTGTGTTGTTGCATTCACAGAACTAACTTCCTCATTTTTTTTTTTTTTACCTGTTTGGGTTGTTTTAAATTAAGACAAAGTAGAAGCTTCTCCTGTTTCAGACGAAACACAACCATAAGCGAATATTTTGTTCATCGTTTACTGTTGAGCAGTAAGAGCAGGTTGCACAGCTTGTTAGAATAGCTATTTTAGTGACATGGTTATGATATTATGTGCTTTCTTTCCCCTCCCTCTCCCTGCCAGATATGGCTTACCCTTTCTATATAAGGCGCTGTGTGGGTTTTTTTGTTTTGTTTTGGGAATGTGTGGAAAAGAAGCAAAATGAAGTGAAAATGCAAGCCAAGGTAGAACAGCCTTACTTTAGGGGGTAGCCTTACAACAGAGCTTTATAGTGAGTGTGCTGTATTCCAAAACATGTAAGCCAAAAACAAAAAAGCATTCATTTATGCAAAAAAAATTTTAAAAGAGGTGTTGGAAGACTTCTTTAATATGTACCTTCTAAAGGTAGAGTAAGGTCTCACCAAGTGATAGGTTATTGTGATACTTCTTGCTGGGTCAGTAGGGATGGGTTGGGGGTATAAGCGCTTAACATTTTTCTCCGATGTTTTTACAAGCAGTAAGTTAAATGTGGTATTTATGAATGTGCCTTTGTGAGTACAGTGACTGTCTAATTGAGGAGACCACTTGGGCTGGAGGGGAGACAATGGTCAATTCATTCTTTCAAGAGGTCAGACATGGAGATTGCAGCCCACTGGTCCCTTTTGACAAGCAGCATCTTTGGGCTGGTCTCTACACTGCACAATACGTATTCATATGTGGTAGAGATCGGGGAAGGGGGGGTGGGGGGGGCGAAGGGACGTCATGTGATGCACAGAAGCTGTTGATAGTTTTAGGCTAGTCTGCTGTTGCAGGTTGAGTTTGTATACGTATTATGTGGCTTCTCTTTATGTTTTTGTGCATGAGTGTGAGTGTGTGTGGCTTTATTTTTTGTAAGCACTGGAGAATTGAAACACAGTGATGTTTGAGACGAATTTATACATGTAGAGAAGATGACGTTTTGTAGCTTCTGTTAAATAGTGGGTGCAGGCACACTTTTACCCTCTCTGTCCGTGTCCCAATAAGAGAAACAGGAAAATTTATTTTTTTTCAACCCTTCAACTTCCAGCACACTTAACGTTGCCATTTAAATGAACAGGGTATTACACAAGAAGAAAAAAGTTTTTGAAATGGTGAGGTAGAAGTGTTTAAAAGGAAAAAAATCTGAAGTAATTTTTTGTTTCTTCGAAGCTGTTTGTAGCTAAACATGGGAATCTGCAGTGTCTCCTTCCATTTGTTTTTTTTTTTTCTAATAATTCACCTCTTCGTCCCACCCAAAACATGAGGTGTACAAGATCAAGAGCTGTCACTGTAGCCCTTCGAATTCCCACCCTGAAAAGGAACTCCAGTGGGATCCCTCAGCTCTATTCAGGAAGACAAAGAGAGGAGAGACTCTGCAGTTTTCTTTGCTTCGCTCTCATTCCTCTCTAATGGCCTTGAAATGTATTATTATGCAAATGTGAATTTTGATACTGAACTTAAGAAGAGGTTGTTTGTTCTTTTTTCAAAAAAAAAAAAAGGTCCCATATGTGGTCAGCATTGCTTCTTTATTTTGTAAGTGAATTGTAAACTATGCATTCTGCAACGGGGGTGTAGGGGACAAAGATAGCTTTGCTAAACTGTTGAGGAGTTTCTGTGTCCATGGTATATCCATTATAGTTTGGTGAAGTGAGGAGGTGATGACTTTGAAATAAAAAGGAGTTGATAAGAACCGCTCTTTTTCAGAAGTTGGCCAATAAGTAACTGGGCAGAGATTTAGAAAACTAATGTTGACTGCAAAACAAAATCTGTTCTAAACCTTGCGCAGGATTGTGAATTCTGTCTGTGCAGTGTTAACCCAGGGCCAATAGGGTGAATGGGACACCAGCTCTACCTGGAAAACTATCTACCGCCTCCTGTGTTCTGGCCCTTGTCAAGCTCAGGAAACGCAGTGCTGTAGGCACTGTCGTCTTTGAATTTACTACTCGTTTTCCATTATAACAGTCCTTGCGCTCTTCCAAGAGAATTGGAACACAGCTGGTCCTTGATGTCTACACTTTCTTCTCCCTAAAAATTTCTTTGTTGCTGTTTCTGGCACAGCTCATGCAGTGACAGCACAGCTGGGGGCAAGATGGTGGAGGTGGTACCTAGTGCTGATCAAAGCATGACAAGAGGACTGCTTTTTTTTCAATGTCAGCAGCTACCAGCGCTTAGTTGTCTGGTATTACTGTCCATGACTCAGCATTAATGTTGGCTGTGCGTGAAATGTTAGGGAATGTAGACAAGGCCCTCTATTTAAAAGTAATAATCTTTTTTTACTATGAGGTGGTATTGTAGTAGTCATAAAGAAGGTTTCACTTCCTTACATCTCCAAAATGCAGTCGTTGTGAATACCGTGTGTTCCTTGAAGCTTGCTGAGCTTCCAGCAGCAGTCTCCTCAGAAAAATGTAGATCTTGCTGCTCTGTCATGTTAATAGGGACCCTTTGACTTGACTTTTACCTTTGTCCATGGTGTACCATGGTACCTGCATTATCCTTGGCATTATCTTAAATGTACTATCATAAACTGAGAGATTATCCTGCCTGTATTCAGTGTTTTCACGCAGCAGTTTTGTTTTTGTTGACATTCACAGTACTGTAATAAGTAATAGACTTGATGATCACTCTCGCATCTGTGCCTGCCTTGCAGATGTGATCTTATCAGGGTTCCACTCTGTCAGATTGCCTTCAAAAAAAAGAAAAGAAAAAAAAATATCTGAAGTTTAAACTCCTCACAAAAATACCTCGAGGTACATTTCCCCTTCTGATGTAACCTTTTAAATCTTAACTTTTTTTCTAAACTTAATGGGCTTTTTATTTCCATCTGTTAATCTCCTTTTTAGAAAAGATGTTTGAACTAGTGATTTTGAGCACAGGACCAGAAAGAAGTCAGGAACTCCTGAATTTTAACATTGGCCCTTACTCTTCCCTTGCCTTGGGCAAGTCATGTAACTTTTTTGCCTTTGTTTTTTCATCTGTAAAGCGGGGGTGATAATACCTACCTCACAGGGGTTCTGTGAGGATCATCTAGTAAATGTTTGTAAAGTGCTTTAAAGATGCATGATAGAAGTACTAGGAGGTTTTTACAGCAAGATCTTACAGCAAGATAGCTCATTATTTTTACATTGTTTTTTTGTGTGCAAGCAACTTTTTGTTTTTTAATGATTAAAGCCATCAGACACTCAGATCCTAAGTAACAGAAGTTGATGGAGTTTCAGTTACTCGTCCTCCTCTTCTGTCTTTATGCCAGTTTCCCTTTGCTCTTCCTTATACAGTTATGCCAGTGTTGCTACAGGTCAAGTCTCTTAATTGTACTCGTAGATAAGCTTCAGACTTGATTTAAGTACTTTGAGCTTGCTGCTTCTTTCACCAGGTCACCAAACAGGAATCAGCTTGTATATTTTTCCCTGCCCTCTAATAGCGTTTTTGGTAATGTCATCATTCAAGTGGACGCATCTTTTCCTGCCATCAGAAAGGGGAGGTGGTGTGTAGTTCCAGAGAGGGGACTGTAATATGAAGAACCTTGCCACTTAATGCTGCTGTTCCAGGGATGAAGGGCAGAGTAGCTTTCTGTTTCCTTCCCTGATTTAACTTCAGTGTGTTACCAGTGACACTTTAAATGCAGTGTTTCTTCTTGTCCACAATATACAGAAGCCATTACCTGCCAATAAAACGTAGGAACAGAGGGAATGATAGTAATGCTGCTTGTGTATATGCCTTACAGCTCTCCCAGAATGTCTCTGGGAGGGTGGTGAGGGATGAGGTCTTCATTGGGTAAATCCCACAGCTGTCAGGGAACCTCTGCTACTTTCTCCCCTCTCCAATCACATGGTCGCTGTTTCTTCTTTCTTGGATGTGCGTCTCAGGGATGTGCATACGATCCCATGCCTTTTGGAATTTGGCCTTTGAAATATCAAGAATATGGCTTCTATACCTGGAACCTTCCTATCTGACACTCCCTGGTCCTCTCTGTCCTATGTTGCTCCCCATGGCCTTAAGAACATCTGTCCACTGTTGCCAGATGCCACCCTCTCCATCTTTGCCAGTACTCAAGGTGAAGCACATATAGCGATTCTGCGGAGAAAGAAGGTGAAACGATGCATGTGCACCTGTGGGATTTACACACATATTATCTTGGATTTCTGCCACATCCTGGCTAAAGCATGCAGAATATCTGATGCACAATGCTTTTTCTTTCTCATCTAGAAAGCAGAACAAACAGCAGTGTGACTGCTGATGGTAACTCTGTAATGTTTACTTTGAATTAAATGCTAAGTATTTTCCCTAAAGAACCAAAACCCCCACATTCTAACAGAAGTAACCAAATGTAATCTTTTGGAGGGTGAGGGGAAGGGAGGGGAGGAGAAAAAGCAGTGGCGGGGAGCATTCTGATCTATTTTAATCTCCACCACTTGGATGGAGATACGAAATGCTGCTTTGAGTTCCACAAACATAAGGGATTATGTTTACAAAGGTAAATGCCTTCTACTTGTTCAGGAAACTGGCTAATGGTGGGCATCAGATGTTTGACAAGTTTCTCTTCATTGCAGACAAGTAATGGGAGAAGGGCGTGCCTGGAAGAGGAATGGAGAAATAGATTAATTTCATCTAATCGTCTTGGTAAAATAATGCCACCACCTTCTCTCCTTACAAAGTGGAGGGAGGAGGTTGCAGAACAGAAAATCAGCGATGTCCAAAATGGCTGGATTAGAAAAGGCAGCTTTTCTACTTTGCACATAAATAGGTAACAGGAAGGTACAGGTAAAGTCCTCTTGCCTGAAACACTGTCCCCCAGAAGCAGACATTGTAATAATAAAAATAGTGGCTATGTGTATATTGATGCTATTTGCAAGTTACCTATAAGTGTTCATTTTTTCTTATACTTGAAATGGCTTCCTTTACTAAACTCTCACCGTAGCTGGGGTTTCTCCCCTCCCTCTCTCGTGTGCAGTAAAGAAAATTATAGGACAAATGGGGAGAACGTAGAGGAGACGACACAATGTCTTGCATATCCAGGTTTCATCTTAATTTCTATCCCACATGCTTGCAGAGGTTTGAACTTCCGAAGGGTTTTCCATGGACACAGAAACTCGGCACTTTAGAAGGTGCTCTTGTATGGCTGGCTGCCCCCCTTCTCCTCCTTTTCTATATTTTTATTTTACTTTTAGTATAGTGGTACTTAAAATCACTGGTTCACTTAAAGAAAAAACCAACAATAAAATGTTTAAACTCTACTAATGTACAAATAAGCTGAAATGTTGCATTTTATGTGTATTTTTGCCATAGCAGGTACTGTATTTCTCATGCTGGATTTAGAAGAAAAAAAAAAGGAAAAAAAAAAAAAGAAAAAAAAAAAGAAAAACAAACAAACAAAAGGGTGATGTTTTATTGGAGTGTGACAAGTTAAGAGTAATAAGGAATTAAGTCGTCGTCATTTCATTGAAACAGATGGTGTAATACTTATATAAGTTTTCTGAAGGTTTTTTTGGGCTTTTAAACAGCTTTTTTGTTTTTATTTTATTTTTATTTTTTGAAAGATATGATTGTATTATGTGCAACTCAGTTGCTTACATTATAACTACAAAATATTTTTGGGTTCCTGGAAAAAAAAAAAAAAGACTAATAAATGTGTTTGGCTGCTAAGCATTTAACACTCGTCGTTTCTGCCCGTTCATTGAGCCGCGCGCGTGCGCCGCCGCCATCTTCGTGCCTGTCACCCGGCGCGCGGCCTCCTCCCGCCAGGGGGCGCCGTACTCCGCGCCAGGGGGCGGGGCGTCGCACACCCTTATAGCGCGCTGCCGGCGGGCGGCTCGCGCCGGGCGGCCCCGATCGCTCCGTCGCCTTTCGCCGCCGCTGCCATGGCGACCCCCGGCGCTGAGGAGGACGCGATGGCGCGCTACCGCTCTCCGCTGGTGTCGCGATACGCCAGCGCCGAGATGGGCTTCAACTTCAGCGAGAGGAAGAAGTTCGGCACCTGGCGCCGCCTCTGGCTCTACCTCGCCCAGGCTGAGAAGGTAACGGCGGACGGGGCCGCTGAGGGGGGAGGCCGCCTCCGAGCGCTGGGGCTGTCCCGGTCCCCCTGGCGGCCGCGGCGGGGGTGAGGGGGGCTGCTGGCGGCCGCCGCCCCTGGGCTCGTTGGGTGCGCGGCGCAGGGACCAGTGGGGGTGCCCGCCGGGGCTGCTCCGGGGAGACAGGGCCGGGGCTGCCCGGGTGGGCGGAGGGAACGAGCCGGAACAACCCCCGGGTGCCCCGGCGCGTGCTGCGGGGAGAGCGGGGGCGAGGGGGGGCGGTGTGTGCAGGCGCGGCTGTACGCACCCGTCTGCGGACCTGCAGGCCCTCCGCAAATGACCTCCTCCGGTCTCACACCCGCCCCTTGCACTTTTGCCTTGTTTGTGAAGTTTTGTAAAAGCTTCGCTGAGCGGTTGCGGGGGGGCGCGGGGTTGTGCTGCTGAGCAAACGCTAGTGCCCCGCTCAGGGGGCGTGACTGAGGGGCTGGGCGCTCTGGTTCAATCCCATCGCTGCCAGCCGCTGCCAGCAGGACCACCCCGTGCTTCTGCAGCCAGCTGGGTTTAGACAGCCCTTATTTCTGAGATAAGTTTGCTTTTAGCTAAAGCCGGCAGAAGAGTTACCCAAAAAATGTTCATGAGGTTTCTAACGGGCCAAGTGCCACGGGAAAAAAAAACCTTGGTAACATAAGAGGTTGGTATCGATTCAGCTATTAGGAATCAGCAACTGAGAGTATGTCCGTATAATTGCAAACTGTTGCATCAAGTAGAATCTATGGAGTTAATATTTTGAAAGCGTAGTTTAAGCTAAACCTTCTTACTTTGACTTTGGTCCCAGTTAGGAGTATGCACACAGCCCATTACTTCTTAGCTGAGACGCAGCCAGTTTTTAAGATGCACTAACTTGATTCCTCGTGACTGAGAGGACAATTCTCATCAGGTTTTTGACAGCAAAAAGCCCTGTAGTATGTTCCTGGAAAACAAAGAAAAAAACCACACAAAACTGTCTTCTCTGTCTTCTGACAGGATATCTTTAGCTTTCAGACTCAGTAGTTGCCATTTGTTTTGTGCAGAGTCCTTCCATTTCCCTTTTTGACGTGCTGGGGTTGTTAGGAAGTGATCCGAGCACTAGGTCTGGCTGTTGCTGTTAGCATAAGGGTAGAGAAGCACCATGCTGGAGAATGAACGAGCAGTGCACGGCGTCATTAACGTGTTCCTTCTCCGTTCAAGGATTATACCACTGCAGCGGCCTCATCTATAGTAAGCTGCACCAAGTGTGATGTTTTAGAAGCTGAAGATGTAATTACAGTGCTGTGTTATATAGGAACCACCTTCTGAAATACAACGTGCTAGGTGTTGTCACAGTTTGAGATGCTGGACTGAGCAGACTGCAAATCTCATCTAGTATAGGAAGTGTCAATACCACAAATGCATGTTTAAGGAGCATTGCATGTTCAAAGCATAATTTCAACACTTGACATATCAATTCCAGCAGATAATGACTCTTTCTTCTGTTCAAGATACTTTACATGACTTGCCCCATAGGAGAGAGCAAGCTGCTGAAAGAACCAGCCTGAGACTTCGAGGTTTCCACTCCCAAGCCCTGAACTTGGGGTTCCCCTGTTTCTTGACTCTTGCTTTCCCTCTCATTGCCACTGTAGAGTTTTGTTCTCAGAAAGCAGAGAGAAATCTTACAATTTCTTGAGCACCCTTTTCATAGTGGAAAGAGGGAGACTACTATTTTTATCTGTCTCCTAATTCCAGAAGAGTTTGTCTTCTGATGTCAGCTCTGGACTGAAAGCGTCAGCTACTTTAGCACCTGTTAGCTCTGTCAGTGACCTGTTAGTCATATTAGCAGTTTCCTTAGGTTCCTTATAGAAGATACATAGTATTTCTTTTTGGGTACATTTCAGAAAGTAGTAAATGAACCATGGACAATATTTATTCCAGTATTTATCCTCATTTTCAAGACACTTGTATGTTGCTTCTCTGTCCTTATTGAAGATGCATAATATTTCTGTTTGGATACATGGAAAAAAAAAAGTAATGAATAAACTGTAGGCAATACCTTCTCTTGTTCTGTAGTAAATCAGTATATTAAGAAGCAGGGAAGTAGTAAAAGAGGGGACGTGCATTTTAGTGATAAAGCTTCAGGTAAAGCACAGGGCCAGGCAAACGGTTTGAATATTTAACCTACTTATAGGATAAATTTTCGAGTAGGCCACTTGGAATATGTCAAATAAGAACTGGAAAATTATTTCACTGGAAACTGGATTGTGCAGAAAATCTTTACAGTTAGTGTTTTGTTCCTTACAGCAAGCAATACCAGGAGGTTGAAAGAGGAGCCTCAGCAAAGTGTGTGATTACTGGAAGAGCTCCTTAAACTACTATTTTCCCAACTGACAGCAGTTAGTTTGGGTTAGGAGCTTAAGCATGTGAGTTTATGCCCATTCCAAAACTCTACTTGTTTTGTTTGGGGGTTTTTTGCATAAATTCATTTCTATTGTGGTATTTCTATTGAAACCTCATTCTTTTTAAAATAACATATTGTTCAGGTCAAGAGCTCAAGATTTAATAAAAAGTCAATTACAAATTTCATGGAGCTCTTCCTTCTAGAAGTAGCTTTGACATCCTGCAGCATCAAACTGACATGTTTTGCACATGTGAAATCTGCATGTTTGCTATCTTATAAGAGCCTATAGTAGCCATTGATCTTTTCCCCCTCCTCCAATTTCAGTTTTGTTATTTTTCTGTCATATATTCTTTATTAGATGAGCAGGCCAGTGTTCTCATTCTGTTTGCAGTGGATCTTTCATGTCATCTGCCTGCTCTGCTCTGCCCTTTAGGAATAGGGAGGAACAGTCATAGTTGTTATAGTGGTGTATCAAACTATTGGAACAGCCTCAGAGGAATATCCTAAAAGCACAATCCAGACAGCACATGGCTGACCTGTGGTGTTTTGGAGAAAACCCAGTGTTCTCCCTCAGGTAGTTTTCCTACTTAGTTTTCTTATGTAGACAGGTTTGAAGGACATTTGATTGCTTTCCTCCTGAGGTACTGTCAATATCAGCAAAAACTCGCAGGGAAGAGGCATCATGTGATGTTTGTGGATCATGAGAAACAGTATTTGTCTTGGCACTACTCTACCTTGCATGTATTCCTATGACAGGTCATCCCTTTTCCTGGGATTATTTCTTTCCTCTTTGTATGGCTGTCAATGACTGCATACTGGGGTCAGCTTTTCTCAGCAGATCATGGATGTATGAACAAGGCAAGAGGTTTTTAATCTTGGTGCAAGAGTGTATTGCCTGCTTGCGTTGCTTGTGTGCTTTCAGGTAGTTACAATCTGCATCAGTACACCACAAAGACAGCAGTCTGGGGCCAGGTGTTTCTCTTCATTTATCTGGACACTCACGGTTGTATATACACTTGCAGAATCATATTTTAAGTTGTGTGGGTGCTAATTATCTGATGAGGACCTTGAAGACACATCTGCTGCATTTGCTGTCTTCTCTAGTTCCAGATTCCCCATCTGTAAAACTTATTTTCATTCAGGTTGATTATGAATAGAACCAGCTTTTGAAATACTTTGTATCCTTGGAGCTTCCTGACTGGTGACTTCTAATGGGAAAGGCAGTAATGGCTGGAAAAAGTAATAATGCCAAGTTCATTGTGAGACTTTTAAACTCTCAGTATCACGAAAATACATTTTTTTCAGCTTAGTTAGCTTGCCAGTACAGAGCTGTGCAAGAGTTATACTAGTGTATAATTCTGCAGTTTGATATCTTATTCTGTTTTTAAGCCAGCTTGCTGAAAAGGTTTAGCAAATGTTTTCAGATGTGAACAAGGAGCATTTATCTCCTGCTTCCAGATCAAGTACCTGATTTCCCGAGCTTCCAGATTTAGGCTGCGATGAAGTACTTTCAGAAAGGTACAAACGCATTTACCTCTCCATATGTTCTAAGTCTGCTTTTACAGTTGTGTAGGTCTAGTTGTGGTCCAAACAGCTCTTCCTGACACAAGCTCTCTGGTCACATGATAGCTGGATTGTTCTTTACCCTAAGAGTGTATTTCATTAAAAGAAATTAAAACTATACTATTTTTGTATCACTTTTCCCTACATGTCTGATTTTTGTAATTTTGTAGTTGGCACAGGGATCTTGCATGATTGAGGAGCGTATGAAGCCCAAGAGGAACATCTAAGCATGAATGCTGTCCTATCCTATTGGAAAAGACTGGAGAACCCTAGAATGAAAGCATTTGCTGTTACAGCTCTTGATTATGCGAAGTGGCCATGTTTCTATGAAGTGTCATATGGGAGTACATTATCTAACCAGTTTTTGTCTCAGTTTGGCTTGTCTCTTAAAGACAAAAAGGAACAAGAAAGTTCTTCTCCCCTTGCAGTCACTTGGGCTTCCTATCACAGATGAGCAGATACAGGAGATGGAAGCAAATCTGGACAACATTGACTTCAAGATGGCAGCAGAGGAAGAGAAGAAGCTGCGTCACGACGTGATGGCCCATGTTCACACCTTTGCCCACTGCTGTCCAAAAGCTGCAGCCATCATTCACCTTGGAGCAACTTCCTGTTATGTAGGGGATAATACGGTAGTATAATATTTTCAGTTTCCTGCCTGCAGAGCTGACCGAAACAAAGCTACAGTTGCTTACTTCATAGATCTTTATAAACTTTTCTTTATAAAATAATATTAAGTAGATTTTTCAGGCATCTTTGTTAGTTTTACTGTTGAAGTTTATTTCCCCTTTATCGTAGCTACCTTAGGAAGGCAAGGTCCTCTTGCCTTCTTTCTTTTGATATGAAGCACAATCTGTCTGGAAACTAACTGTTCCCAAAGTTCTGCTTGCATGTTAAATATTCAAGGAGATAAGAGACTGTGTGTTGCAAATGCATGCAGAAATACGTGGACTGTCAGTTATGCCAATGGGAGAAGAGTTCATTGACTTAGAAAACAAGGCCACCTTTGATATACGCAGCCCACGAGCTTTCAGCTGCTGCTTGGAACCCCTGTATCAGTTCAGGGTAAATAAAGCTTTTCAGTGATCAAATGAATCGATAAGTGTGTTAAGTGAAAAAGGAAGTACCACCGTTCTACAGAACTGTAAAATGTTTGTGAAAAGCTGCCTAAAACAGAGTGCAAACTGAAGCCTAATTTCTCAGTATATATTGCTGTTGCCCTGTGTCCAAATCACTGCAACTTCACAACTGCTTTTGTTGTATGAGAAGCATCTGTGTGATTATTTTTTACCCTACTCCTTTGCAAGCCTGTTTGGCTTTTAGGTAATACCACCTTCCTTGTGACACTTGCACCTCGCTGTACCTCAGTCTCAAAAGAAGGAGTAAAGGCGACTGCTGCCAGTCCACTTCCTTTCCTGCTGCCTTTAGTCTATAGTCTTTAGCCTGCACTTTTCACTTGGGATGAATAATTTAGTCTGTCATTCCATGGGTGTCCTAAGTATCCCAAAATAATCATTCATACCCAGTCAGTGGAAATGGGTTTTCTACTGCCCAGTATGACTTTCTGTGGATAGTATAGAAGGAACAGTGATGGGTCCAGCATTTTCATTATAAGCAAGTTCACCGCATGTGCTGGTACAAGAAGGAAAGCAGAGCTTTCATTTTAAGAAGAGACTTTTGAGCGGACAAAGCACATTTTAGTTATCTGTGTCCTCTGAGAGAAGCCATTATGTCTGGTCCTAAAGACGAAGCTCAAACTTCCTTTCTTTTTCTTTGCTTCTTTCAGGATCTGATTGTCCTCCGTGATGGGTTTAACTTGTTGCTACCCAAGGTGAGAAGGTGGTGGTGCACAGTGTCTCAGAAGTGGGCAGCACTGATGTCCTGTGAAGAGCCCGTGTTTAACTTGGATTTTCCTAAGCCTTGCTGGGAAGCTAGGAAGGAGCTGTCTGTTTGGGTTATTCTCAAGAAAGCAAACAGTTATCTTCCTTTCCTTTCTCCAGTCTTTCCCCAAAGCTTCTATGCTCACCATGGGAATTAATAAGCAACTTGTTGTTTTTCTGCACCACAGGTACTAGTTTCAGAAAACAACTGTATTGCTTTCAGGATCAGCTTAGGCATCCCCTTAACTATATTATTAAGAGTGTGTCGGTATTCAAGAAACTACATAATACAATTTTCCAAGGTCAAATATAGTGAGACTGTAGTGCAGTTTTGTCTATCTGGCCTGAACGTCTTGGCACCCAGTTTGCCCTGGAATGTGCATGTGTCAGTTATACCCAAAGCAGCTTTATCTCTGACCAGTTCTGGGAATAAAGAAAATATCCACGGATAAACCAGCTGCAGGATTGGGGCGGGCATGAAGGCTAAACTAGTCTGAGCTGAAGTCCAACCACTTGTATCATCTCTTGCTTGAGTTCGTAGCAAGAAGAGATGGTGTGCATGCCCTGAAAAAATGAAATGCGCCATATTCTACAACTAAAGGAGGGTATTCAAGGACTGCACAGTTGTTTCACTCCCCTTTTTCTCACCATGTTGTGCTTAAGCATGCTGACTTCTGCTGTGAGGTTTTTTTCTCTCATTCCACACCTTTTCTATCCTTCCTGCACCCACCAGCTCGCAAGGGTGATCAGCCGGCTGGCCGACTTTGCTGAGAAGTATGCTGACCTGCCTACTTTGGGCTTCACTCACTACCAGTAAGTAGCCATCAGCCTTTGCTTTCATTTTGTCAACTGTGCTTTGGTTAAATTGACCTGCTACTGCTTTCTTTCATCCTTTTTCCCATCTCAGACCAGTGGCAGCTGGTACTGCTGAACGTCATTAAGATATTGTTGGTGGTTCAAAAAAGGAGTATGTGCCTAACTCCAGGCTTGTCTCAGGAAATTGAACTGTTGCTTTGACTAGCTGTCAGCAGTTGTTTTAACACAGCTTCATAAAGAATGACTTCCTGGCGAACATAGATGTGTGTGTTCTGGGCTGTTTCAGAAAGCATGACGGAATTGCAGTAAGCCTGTCTTCCTGTCACATTTTCTTTTTTTGTTTTTCTGTCACTTAAGTTAGTTTCAGCTGCCACTTAGAAAGGTTTGTTACTGGCTATTTGCTACTACAGCTACTCTGTCACTGTAGCTGCAGCTTTCTTCTAAAGTTATGGTTCAAGATCCATCTGCTTTCGTACATCCCGTTGTGGGTCCCTGGGAAGAACCAGGAGGATGGCAGTTTAAAATTTCTCCCAAAGGAGAGTGAGAGCACATCAGGTCAGGTCTCTTGATTAATTGTCTTGCTGTATATGCTGTGTCAGTTCAATCAGCTGTAGTCCTAGGTACCTCTTCATCTACAGCTTTTTGGAGGACGATTCTCTGAGCTCAGTTTTATCTTGGCTTTTGGAAAGAGTACAAAGGAGTATTCAAGAGGGGTATGTAAGGCAGAGTTGTAAAAGCTAAGGTGAAGAAGGCATCGAAACCTTGGCCTCTTCTGCATCCTTTGTCAGCAGAGCCTCTGCCCCATGGATGAACAGGCCGGTGTTTCCCTAGCCTTCCCTCTTCCTGCTTACATACTGGCAGAGGTCTGTCTCGTTGCCTTTCACATCCCACACCCCATTCATCCAGGTGGGCTTTGGCAGCCTAGCCCCATCCCTGCAGTGCCGGACAGCTTCTTTGTATTCCTCCTGGATCGTCTGTCCCTGCTTCCACATCTTCTATGCTTCCTTTCCATGTCTGAGCTTAATCAGGAGCACCTTGTTCATGTGCGTGTGCTTTTTTGAAACAGTATAGAGGTTCATGGGGGTAATTTGGAATATTTCAACTTCTAGGTTCTGTATAATACCCCCATTTTCTTCTCAAAGCCTTTTCAGGGAGACAGTGTGATTGAAGCTTGCAAATTTCAAGGTGGAGGTCTTATAAAAAATGTTGGCTAACAGTACCGTTAATTATTGCACGTTTGCCCAGAGGCTGATGAATGTGTTTTTATAAAGGAACAGTCCCTCAGGAGGAATCATTTAAAATCTCAACGTGTACACGGATGTTTGTGCACTGACGAGTTCACACGAGTGCTGTAGGTTAGCTAGGATGCCCCCTGTGCCCTGGGTGAGCAGAACTGGGGTGAAGGACAGGTGCGCCCCCGTTGCTGCCAGCCCCCGGCTTCTCGCCCCTGCGGGCGCGGTGTGGGGCGCGGGTCGGCAGGGGGCGCCCTCCGCCGGCGCGGGCGGGGCGCTGCGGCTGCGGTACGGCGCTGGCCGGGGCTTTGCTGCTCGCAGAGTTCTGGGAAAACACCCTGAAACTCCCTTTAGATGCTCTGCCTAGTGGGCCTCCGGTCGCTTTTCTTTAAGAAACTCTCAAAAGCTGTGTAGGGAAACACCTTCAGATACCCACTGTCACTTATTTCTTAATCTCCTGTCACACAGAGAAACTACAATTACTGCTTTCTCTTGATGTCGTTACACCTAATTCCTGAAAAGAACTATCGTATCTTCAGTACCATTTGCTGGTGATATATGTGCGCTGTCATATCTTACTGTGTAAGCCAGATCTTTTTAATTTCTGCTCAGAGGAGACAGAGAGACCAGCCTGCAAGGAGGTCTTAACACCAGACTCGGCAGCAGAGTGTGGTCCTTGTGGAGTTACTGTGCAAACTGTCAATGAGTCACATTCTGTTCTTGGTTGTTTTCAGACCAGCACAGCTCACCACTGTGGGGAAACGCTGCTGCTTGTGGATTCAGGACTTGTGCATGGACCTGCAGAACCTGGAGCGGGCTCGGGATGACCTGCGCTTTCGGGGTGTAAAAGGCACCACTGGCACTCAAGCCAGCTTCTTGCAGCTTTTTGAGGGAGACCATAGTAAAGTAAGTCTGACAGTCCAGGGCATAGTCTTGGCAATTCTCCCCTCTGGAATGCTCTTGCCTTTGGGGGAGCGTGGAGATTCTGGCATCAAATTTACAAGAGCACTGTGATCCCTCTGGGATCCACTGACAAGACTTTGTGTGAAAGTGAGCAGAATCTAGGAAGACAGTGCTTCCCAGCAAGCAGAACATTTGTTGATAGTAAACTGAGAAAAGCAAAGGATCCCTGTTGCTGTTGCTGACCTTTCCGAGTTGTTGCATTCTGAGCTTTGTTTGTTTTGGGTTTTTCTTCACCCTGAGGTTGAAGAGCTGGACAGATTGGTGACTGCAAAGGCAGGATTTAAGCGGTATGTAACAAATACACTTAGTCCCCTATATTTGGTGTTAGCAAAATGTGACTCCTGCTGTGCATGTTGGCCCAGATTACCCTAGCTGCCAAACTGACATCTGTGCTGCTGTTGACTTATCTTCCATTCCCATCTTCCATTCCCAGTTGCAGCTTCCAGGAAACTTCACCTCCTAAACAGGCCACTTCTACTTGTCTCCCTACCAAAGCACAGCTTCCCATTTTTCCTCTGTTTTTCTCTCCCATCTCCATGCTGCCCCAAGAAGTTGACAGTCTGAATCCAAAGTAGTTCTCACCCGGGCAGAATGACAGCTCTCCACTTCAAGAGCCATGTCACTCCTTGCTCAAAGTCTTGTAGTACTGTTGTATCTGTTGGCAGCGCTCAACTTCTGTGCTTATTTGTAGGGCTTATATGGTCACAGGGCAGACCTATAGTCGCAAGGTGGATATTGAAGTCCTGTCTGTGCTGGCCAGTCTGGGGGCATCTATACACAAGGTGAGCACCCTATTTGTGTACATCAGGAAGAGGGAGAAACGTTTTAGATCTTGAAGAGAAGGTGCCCATGGTGCAGAATGCTGTTCTCAAGAAATACTGATTGGTGTTCCTTGTTTAACTGTACTCTTTGTGATCATGTAAATTCACTGCTGAGTACAGGCCTAGTAATCAAACCTCAAAGATCTTAAGACCAGTGGCAAGTAAAGCAAGTTTACTGGGCAGATTCTAAGATGGGTTAACAAATCCCGCACCAGATATTAGTCTAATCTATGCTAAATTGATCCAATTAAAGTAAATGTCTCTCCTGTGGTGTATGAATTTTTAAATTTCACCATTTGCTCCTAGTTAATTGCTTCTCTGATAACGGTGTTATTCTCTCTGTCCTTGTGGATTCTTTTCATTGATTTATCTCTGTTCCCTCCCTCTACTTTCTCTTGCACTGAAGTGATCTGTGGTATTTTCTTCTGTTTTAGTTTTTTAGGCTGGCTGGTTCAGTGAGCACACATTATCTGTGTTTGCAAATCACTGTGTAATTTTGCTTTGCATTTTCAGTGTTCCCTCCTGGTCTGTCTTTCTTTCCCTGCGAACATTTGCCCTTCTTGGAGTCCTGTTCTGTTCTAATGCAGTGGACGTGGCTTTTTTCCTTATGTTTTCTTGATTTGGAGTTTTAGGCCAGGAAGTATGATTGCAGTGTCAATTTTTTTGTCAAGTTTTTCACTGTCCCCCCAGTTTACTTCTTGGACACAGATGCAAACACTTCTCCAGGAACACTAACAGGACTATATATTGGTGTGTGTTAGTTTGGTTCTGTTTGTTAATTTCTTGGGCTTTTTTCTAGATCTGTACTGACATTCGTCTTCTGGCCAACCTGAAGGAGATAGAGGAGCCTTTTGAGAAGGACCAGATTGGTAAGGGATGGGAGATGTTTCTTGGACCAGTGTATGAATCTTTTCATTTATGTTGGTACAGCCTTTTAAGCAAACTTAGAAATGTCACTGACAGAAGTTGCTTGAAATTAACTGGGGCTTGACATTGTTTGTATTTTGGGTCCTTTTCAAAGAAAAAGAAGTGAAAAAAAAAAGAAAGGAAAAAAAAAAAGCACTTTACCTAAGGGTTTCTAGATATTAAGTAATTTAAAACAGATTTGTATTCATGCACTTCCTGGGTTTGAGGGTAGAGCAGAAGCAGTCCTGTATGACCCGTTCCCCACAGAGGAAGACTTGAGTCTGAGGAGTATTTAGGGTTTTCCATTACTCATGAAGCTGACTGGAGCTGTAGGTTTTCAGCTTGACAGGATTTTAGTCTTTATAAACAGATAAATTTGGAACAATGAAACTAGGCTGGACCCTTGCCAGAAGAACACCAAGGATGTGATTCTGACATTGGTAGAAGAGAAGAAGCAAACATAGAGTTTTGGCTCTTGGCTGGAAGAAAGTTTAGGCCTTCTGTATAGTTGCATATGATTTTGGCAAATTAAGCCTTAGTCATATCTGTTACTTGAACAGTTCTGCATTCTGTGGATGGTTTCGATATCCATTCAGCAGAGCAACAGGCAGCAGTATAAATATCGGACTTTGAGGGAAGTGTTATTGAGCAGATGGAGTCTTGAATGCTGTTAAAGTTGCCATGGGTAGCCTAGAAAGATGGTGCTAAATACTGCATTAAAAATGAAGTCCATTTGTTCTTTTGATGTGGTAGTACTTCTGTTTTGCAGAGTCACAAAATGTCTTCTCACGTTTTTTCTCCCCACATTTGGATGTTTCTAATCTGAAGGCGAAATGTGGTGGTGTCATTCTTTTTGTCCTTAGAAAATCATCGTGGTTTTGAGGCTTTACTCAAAAACATGATTCCTGACAAGTTTTTCTTATCTGGGGAGGACCTTCATCTCTTCTTCCTGAATGCACTGCTTCTGTTGCCCTGTTTCCATCACTCTTTCTCTGTGGCAATGTATTTGGAAGAAAAGGGACATGTGGACTATCAAAAGTCGCTCTTGCTTTAGCGGCTTGATAAAAGCTTTATCTGCTCAGCAAGGCTGCATGGTTGTGTGAGAAACACACCTGGAACGAAGAAAACAGGATCTCTGGCAGTTAAGCAGGGAGAAAAACAGGAGCTGAGCTGGGAACTGATGACCGAAAGAATGTCAACAATTTTAACGATGAGACTAACCGCTTGTAATGCTTTTAACCAATTAGTGTCTGTATAGCAGCGTGTGAACAGTGTATGTAACCAATAGAATTACGGTGTGATGTGTGTATGAATATTAATATTGTATATAAGTTTGCAGAAACTTAAGTGGCTTCAACTAGGATCATATTGATATGTTGTTGAGTCTGTGATTTTGCTACTGCATTTCTCCTTTCACAGGTTCAAGTGCTATGCCTTACAAGAGGAATCCAATGCGTTCAGAACGCTGCTGCAGCCTGGCTCGACACCTGATGACTCTGGTGTTGGATCCCCTTCAAACAGCCTCTGTGCAGTGGTTTGAGCGAACGTTGGATGACAGTGCCAACAGGTTTGTTTAGATCGTGCAATGCAGCAATTTCAGAAGGTCTTGTGCCAGAAGGTCCTTTGATGTATTCAGAAAATACTATTTTTAAACTAAAACCACAAGTTACCACCTTGATGAAAAGCAGTTGCAATAGAATCTAGAGACTACAGACTGGCTTCCTCTATAAGGTCAGATGAAAACTGTTAGGGTTTCTTAGTGTCAAGATGTTCTGCAAAGGAAACCAGCAGAGAGGGAGGGATGCAGAAGCCATGGTAATAAATTGCTCTCATAGTCTTCCTGTTTCAACAGCATAGCGTAACATTACTCACATTTCTCAAATTTTCCTCCCTGTCTGTTTTGAATGTGGGTTTTGACCCTGCTCTTCTTCACTCAAAGAATAATTTAACATTTTATCTGTAACCCCTTAACTCTCCAAATAATCTAAGGAAACTTATTTTCATCTCTTTGTAAAGTGTTGTTCTTTACAAGCAGTTCAGATCTTAAAGACAGAGTACAAACATTATTTTTTTAAGTAATATTTCATGAAAACCTGTGCAGGTCTTTCAGATACTGGTCAGCAAACATTGCTTTTTCTGTTTCTTCAGTACGACTATTTTGAGATGAGCAAAATTTATTAATTACTATTATTAAATAAATTACAGCAAGTAAATTCACTGCTTCCATCTTCCAATTAGTACTAAATTGGCATAAAGCTCATATTTACCTTTGAAATGTTTTAGTTTCAAAGTAGTCTTCTGTTGCAGAATTTGATCTCCTAGAATCTTAGAAATCTTTAGATTTCTAAGGTATGGGGGCTTATGGAACAATGCACAGCAGCAGTTTTGGCTATAGACTAGTGTTAAGATTGTTGATGAGAATGTTACCTCATGTCTCCAGAAACATAATGTCTGCATAAAATTTCATGAAAGCGTAGAATATCTTTTCCGAAAAGGATTTTACTCCACAGCTGCTAGTCTTAAGAAAAGAGCTGCATAGGCAGCAGGAAACAATGTAAATTTTTAGAAATTGGATACAAGTTGACGTGGTACATGTATTTCCCAATAGCTACCGAGTGTTGAGAGATATACTGGAATGTTTCAAATTTTGTTTTCATCTCATCTAATAGAAAGGGTCACTTGTTAACTTCATAATCCAGTTAAAAAATTCTGTGCCTTGGGTTTTTCTTGTTAAAGCTAGTGTTTTGAACGGAGAGCAAGCCAGAGAGAATGCAATCAACCTACAAAACAGCAAAGTCCTTTTGAAGACAGTATGATAGAATTGTGGGCCTTAAATGTAGCATGCTTCAAGTACTAGCATATTTTAAAAGATCACAGTTTAGCCTGGGCCAGGCATTGCTGTCACAGATGAATGATGCTGTAACTGCTGCACTGTGATGCAGAGCCTTTTGCCTGACAGAGGTCAGTCCCTGCTGCTCTTCTCCTTTCCCTCCTTTCTGTTTGTAATTTCTTTTTGTCAGGAGCCTACTTAGTGACCAGGAGCTGGTTTCTTGGAGGAAGCCCCCACCAAATGGGTGGATAACTTTGGAAGTTCCCTGCTAAGCACAGCCAGGCACAGCACGAGTGTGTAGCATGTCTTACAGCTGAAGGGTCAGATCAGCAGACAGGGCAACACAGAACACACAGGCCAAGATACTCATGTGTTCGCTAGTTCTGTAAATCACTGCCTTCTTTCCTAGCTGTGTAATCATTGCATTATCTTGGAGCTTTCTGTGTATGCCTTCACCCTTTCTCTTCCTCTCTCTGCTGACAAAAAACACCCAAAAACCCAACCAAAACCAAGAAACCTTCCCTTGTCCCCAGCTTGAGAGCTACTGCTATAAGATCTTCTTTAGCTTTTCTGTTTGTGATGTTTGAACAATAAGGAGAACAGTTCCAGCTTTAGGGCCACAGTAATGCTATTTACAGAATTGTTTACAGAAGCTAATGAGCTGGACCTGACATAGACTGGAACACAGCCTTTATTGCTAACTGGGCCCTGGGTATGTGTGTTTCACAGGCGCGTGTGTCTGGCTGAGGCTTTCCTCACAGCTGACATCATTCTGAGTACACTGCAGAATATCTCCGAGGGACTTGTGGTATATCCAAAGGTAAAGCAGGAGATAATGTATGCAGTGCTGCATCCTGGATAATGCTGCAATTATGCCAAAGTATATAAAAATCTTCCCACTCAAAATATTACATTTTTATCTGTTCAAATGGTTTCTGAATTTTGTTCTCTATTCTTGCTACATTCTCACTCTTTGCAGGACAGACGTGAAAGGGTACTTGTTGAAGCCAAAAGATAGTAAATTCAAAACTTCTCACAAAGGATATTTTTCCCTGAATTACAAAATGGATCTGTAGCATCAAAAGATACTGTCAAGACAGATCTCATACAGTCCTGTAACTTACTATAGGTTTAAAAAAATAAATTAATTACACATCTTTTCCACCGTAATGTCCCTTACAAAGATGTAACTTCTATGTATTATCGGCTTCCATACCTGGATTTCCAGAGCTAAGTTCAAAAAGAGAGATTATCTTTGCATCATTGTCCAGTCCTGGAGATTCAAAGAGAGAGGAAAACTTCACTGGGAATCCCAGTTGTCTACAGAATTTCTATAATGCTGTTTCTTTTTTCAGTTTGTTTGTTTTGTTTTGTTTAAGGTGATTGAGAGGAGGATCCGGCAGGAGCTGCCATTCATGGCCACAGAGAATATAATCATGGCAATGGTGAAAGCAGGGGGCAATCGTCAGGTACAAATGCAGTCCAAAATACCTTTGTTCACTGCCTGGTATTTGACTCCTGAGAAACAAAAGTATCTGGGCTCTTGTCCCGACTATCTCACCTTTCTTTGTTCTCCACCTGCTCCCACAGAGTTATTAATATACACTGATGCTGCAAAGCCAGACTCTGCTCTCTGAGGAGACAGCAGTTGTGGGGATCTGTATTTCCTGTTAGGAACACTGTGTTTGAGCTAATCTGGCTGGCTGTGCTGGAGAAGAGGGAGACCTATTTTTATATTAGATACTAGTAGGCGTTTTCCTTTTGTAAATGTTTGAAGGAACTTGGAACACAGGCCAGGCTTCTTGAAATGGAACACGTTGGCAGTTGGCTACCTTATAAATTAAAAGAATGAATCAGTGCTGTTAAGGAAAAAGCAAGCAAGACCATTCTGAACCATTCATTCAAGTGTCACTCTTCCCTGATTTGGTGTAGTGCTTCTTATTATTAACTTTGTTCATGTCCTTCGTTCAGTTTTCTGTGTTCAAGCAAATTGAAATTAAATGTTTTCCTTACTATATAAATCCAGATACAATTGGCTTGTATTTCCTTATTGTTTAGTTTCACAATTCAGTTAAAAACTGATAATCAAATTTACATCTTAATAAAGAGCTTACTTTCACTTACCTTTAGACAGTAATTTTTCCTTCTATGATTATTGCCACATCAGGGACAAAAGTTAAACTGGCAAGATAGTAATAGCAGAAGGGTTTGCTAGAAACTTTGAGTAGGATATGTGGTTCTAGCTCTCTGAACACTTGTGGCAACTGACCCATGATATTAGTCAGGAAACATCCTTCCCACCCACCCCCTGCTGTGTCTCTGATGTTTGTCACTGGGTCAGTCAGTAAGATTCCTAACTAAACTTATTAAGGGGCACATCATATGAATAAGTGTCGTTATCTTTTCAGCTGATTCTCTTTCTAAAGTATCCTGTACTTAAAGTCCTCTCTGTTTTGATGAAATTGAAGAGTGAATGTCACTTGTGTTTGTGATTAGCCTGCCTTCCTGTTTCGTTATGAATCTATAGCATTTAGTACATTTATAAAAGCTGTTCATATTTACATTCATGTGTTCTGTTTTCATGTGCTGAGATCTGTGGAACACTACATTTTCTGTGCTTTCCCATCTCACAGCACAGAAGCTCACTTCCTTTCGCTACTACTAAACAGCTCCCTCCCCTAAACGTCCAGAAGACAGGTCTGTTCACCTGATGCAGGTGTGCTGGACAAGATGGTATTTGGATGGAGGAAACAGGAGATCATTTTCCTCCTAACTGAAGATAGACCAAGGATAATACGTTTGATGAGAAGATTCTCAGGTGGCTCTAAATGCAACCACATGACTGTTTTAGGGCCAGCATGGCAGCATCTGATTTTGCAGGTGGTCCCCGACTACAGTTGGGTTCCCTTGTTTTTACAGATTTACAGGTTCCACAGGAAGTCAAGGCATTAGGAAGTCTTTCAGAAAAATTGTTGTAAGGGCTTTGCTAGTCTTAGTGCCATGTGAAGGTTCTTTGGGAATGTCTAATGGCCCTCGGGTTTATGAGGTAATTATTTTCCTTCAATCTGTCCTTATGTAAGCCATAGTTTACATAGTCTCAGTGCTTGTTAAGTTGGTCAGGTTCTTTTCTTTTCCCCTTTCCAAATCTGTAGACGTTTTACATTGTTTTACAACTGGAAAAAAATCCTATAGTGACTCCTAAGAGTATTTGGGAAATTTGAATTAGTGTAAAGGATTCCAGTGTTGTAAGTTAGTGGTATAAGGGAACAGAGAACATACGTGACATTCAGACTGTTTTCGTCTCAAAGGGCAGCTGTGGAAGGATGAAGAAAATCTTGTTTTAATATAGTAGTATATGAGACACTGCAGTCCAAGCTGTGTCTCATTTGCATGCTGTCCAGTGCAGTACACTTCGATGTTTCTCCCTCCCGCACAAGTTAGTGGGATGAACATGTGCTGTCAGTAGCAATGGGATGAATTTTTTCTTTTCCCTTCCTCTTCCCCCTGCTCCTACAGGATTGCCACGAGAAGATTCGTGTTCTCTCGCAGCAAGCAGCTGCCGTTGTGAAACAGGAAGGAGGTGATAACGACTTCATCACCCGTGTCCGTGCTGATTCTTACTTCAGCCCTATCCATAAACAACTTGAAAGCCTGTTGGATCCCTCCTCCTTCACTGGACGTGCTCCTCAACAGGTAAAGTAATGGAAAGAGGCTACGGGTGCCGTGAGTTGTAATGCAACGTGTTGTATTATCATGCGTCCATTTGTGTGCCAGAGAATGTACATATTATGTACACATTTCTCTTTCATTTTACTTGGCTTTCTTGTCTTTTTTTCCTGTTGGCTTCACACTTTTGACTCTGGATGTATCAGGCTGTTAGGTGTCTCTGTGAAACAAGAGACCCTAGTGAGACAAGCAGATCGGAATGGGGAGAAGGCAAGCCCTTTCTTTTGCGAATTTCCTCTTTCTTTTTAACAGGTGGCAAAGTTCCTGAAGGAGGAGGTTCGACCAGCGCTGATTCCGTACCAGGGCAAGATGGGTGGGAAGATTGAGCTGGCACTTTAGGTATATTGTGAAAAGGTGTGTGGGTACAGAAAGATAATAAAAGCCTTATTGAACTAGGTCTGCTTACTATGTCATGTTATTTTGGTTCTCTACAGTACATTTAACCCCCAGCCCTTACAGCCACTTCGATTCCAGATGGGCTTTTTCTTCTTTGCCTGCTATTTAATCGAGCCTCCATCTATTGTGTGCTGAGTTACTGAGAAGCACGTGATTGTGACAAGGTAACTTTATCACAGTACCTTTCATTGGCCCCCCATATAGAGCACTGCCAGCTGCTGCCCAACATTGATGTATGACCTGAAGAGCAGGAATAAGAGGAACTGAGCCTACTGCCATTTTCATCTTAATCATCTGCTCTTAAACTTTCTCAACAAGTGTCTCAAAAAACCATAAAAGGTTGTCCTGGCTTTCAGAGTATTGTGATTTGGGGAGCAAACGGGCCGAAAATTTAGGAATAAGCAAAGGGAAAAGCCATGGAACTTCTTGGCCTATCAAACTGGTGGTCCTTCAGGACTCCCTTCCTGGTTTAATACTGTACCTGCAGCTCTATAGCTTCTGAAAGTCGTATTTACAGGTGTGGGTTAGGAACCAGCCACTGCGAGTTACTTTTCCAGGTCCTTGGTTGTAGGTGCTTGATACTGAATGGCAGGTGGACTCTGGCATGCGAAAGTCATTCTCTACTGCAAGTAAGTTTTCTCTGATAAGGAAAGAGAAAAGAGGTTGTAATTCACTGGATGCCAGAGAAAATAAAGAACATTGGTCTTATTTCTGACCCTGAATGTCTTGTTTTATAATGCCTGTGCTTTACTGGACATTCAGTACTGGACCAAACTTTTTGCCCTTTGACCTGAACTGGAATGATTCCATTACTTCTTCTTCCAGTGCTGTTACATCATAGCCCATTTCTTTTGCTTCAGTACAATATAAAGCTCCCTCTTTACCTGTTGTTATTTATTCAGACTCTCAGAAACTACAAAATGAGAATTATTTGACTCTTTTCGAAGTGTGATTGCTGGAGAGAATTAAGAAAAGCAGAACTAATAGAAAGAAGCTACCTGCTGTCCTTGAGGCCATCATTGCTTAAAGAGGGTTTCAAAATATAGTATGTTTTAATGAGGCTTGTCTATTAAGTATATAAGAGAAGTGGGAAGCTTCAGGCCATGATCTCCCTTCATCTAGATTGCTCTGGCTGTACCTTGCCTCTAGACTATGGCATTCAAAATGTCTTGAACATTTGGGAGTCTTAGCAGTGCTTAAAACATTTATTTTTTGCCTGCTTGTGCTATTAATGTTTAATCAGCCATCTGTTTAAAAAGGATAATTCAAATTGAACACTGGTAATTTTCAAACTATTCTCAAATGGACAGCCAAGAAAGAAAACATGCGAAAGTCCTCTTTCCTCCTCCTTTGTGGGATTAAAAACCACCAACAGACCCTGTGAAGAGAAGAGCAGCCAATGTACCTTTTGTCATCTGGAAATAGATCTTTGTGCTGGGCAGAGGCTGCCAGCTGGGAGGCACGGGGCTTGTTTTCCTGCAACATTTAAGAAGAGTAACAGTGACACAGGGAAAAACGTCACCCTCCCAGCGAACTGCGGCACGGTGCAAAAATCCTGCCGGAGACCCGCACGCCCCCTCGAAAGCGCTCGGTTCCGGACCTGGCTTCGTTTTTTTCAGCAGAGCTGGCAACGGCGCCGGGCGGAGGTGCCGCCGGGCCGGGCCGCCAGGGGGCGCTGCGGGGGCGGCTGCGGGCGGACGGGCCAGCGTGCCCGGCCAGCGGCTGTCCCGGGTGTCGCGGTGCGTGTCGCCGCGGCAGCGGGGCTGTGCCCTGCCTCGGAGGAGATTCGTCTCGGCCTGAACGCCAGGAAAGCACCGAGCGGCTCCGAGGAGCGGGCCGGTGCCCGGCGCTGACCGTGGCAGACGGGCCGCGGCCGCCCCCTCCGAGGCCGGTGCAGAGGCTGCCCCCGCGGCACCCGGCCCTGCCCCGCGCACCTGGGCTGCGTTCGGGAGCCCCACGCGTGCCACCGCGGCCGAGAGCCCCGCTCCCGCGGGCGGCCCCCCGCTGGGCACCGGCCTACGGCCCCCACAGCGCCCCGCGCCGCCGCCCGGATGCCGCGCATGCGCGCCGCGCGCACTCGGGAGCTGCGCGTGGGGCCGCCGGGTCGGGGTCGGGCGCGCGCCCTGCGGGGACAGCGCGGCCAGCGGGTGAGCGAGGGAGCGCGCGCCGGCGGGGGAGGGGGGGAGGGGGGGAGCGCCGGCGGGGCGGCCCGGGCGGGGGGTCCGGCCGGCGGGAGGGGGTCCTGCCGGCGGGAGGGAGTGCTCGCTGGGCCGCCCCCCGCCCTGCTCCGCCCCCCGCGCCGGCCGGGGCCCCCAGCGACGGCCGCGGCCCTGTGAGGCGCCCCCGGCGCTGCCCCTCGGGCGGGGGGCGCTGAAGGCGCGGGGGCGGCCCCGCCGCCGGGGCTGTGTGCGGGGCGGGGGGTGCGCGGCCGCGGCTCCGCTCCCCGGCCCCCTCCCGGGCAGGGCGGGCCCCCGGCCCCGGGGCAGGCTTCGGGCTCCGGCGGGTGACTCACGGCGGGCGCCGCCGCTTGGCCGGGCTCGGCCTGCCCCCGCGGCCCCGGGCTTCGCTCGCTGTCCCCGCCGCCCCTGCCCCCGGTGACCTGCCCCCTCCTCGCCGGGGCCGGGGCCGTCGGGTGGGCTTGTCCGCCCAGCTCTGCCATCCCCCCCTGCCCTCCCGCCGGCGGCTGCTCGGAGGTGCCCCAGGAGGGGGACGGTCTGTGTTCTGGGGTACGGGAACGGTCGCGACAGGCGGATGGAAACATGGCAGCGTCCCCTCGGTAGCGGGCATAGACAGGCACGTTGCAGGCCCTGCGGCTGTCAGCTGCAGCAAGGAAGCCAGAAGACAAATGTACCTGGTGATGTAAATTCGAGGGGGTGAAGAAGCGCCGTGACACGGATTTAATCCCTGTGCAGGCGGTGGCGGCGGCTCCGGGACAGCGGGCGGCTCTTCATAGCGCTGCTGAGGGCAGGTCAGGGAAGATTTCTCTGTGTCCGTTTTGCTTCCTTCCTAATTTTTTGAGGGATGTATGAATTCAGTCAGGTACTTTCCTTCTAAGCAAATAGATTTCAGTGTTGGTGTGCGGGTTTTTTATGTGATGTCAGAGCTTCCTACTTCATGATGTCTCAGCCTTACTCTGCATGACTGGCTGTGGTATTTGGTGGGGGGGGGACAGGGGGGGATAAAGTGGTGAAAGTGTCTTGAGGAAATGGAGGATCCTTTATTGGGGCCTTTAGACAGAGAAGCAGTCTCGCCGGAGTTAAGAACAGTAGTGAGAGGCTGGATCTTAAAACCACTCTAGAAGGAACTACCAGCCTAGCAGGAGTGGGGCACTGCTGTGCTTCTGCCAAGATGTTGATCAGAGTACAGTTGCTTGCTGGATAACCTGAGTTCTAGAGTAGTTTTTCAGTTGCTGCAGAGGCTGGAGTGGTGTCCTGGAAAGAAACAGTCACTGGAACAAAGATCTGTTTCATTATGTATTTCTGGATCCCCGCGAGGGGTGTGTGGCTTTCCCTTTGCAGAAACAAAGGTTGGATTTCTACCCTGGAGAAATCACGAAATAAAAGGAAAGGAAGGGCGTGGGAAGAGGCACGACCTGTAATTAAAGAGATCAGGGTGAGGACTGGTTGTGTCATGTTAATGTAAGGTTATGTTAATTCTGTATTTAGCAGATTAAAATGACGCGTTCCACCTAATGTGTTTTGGTAATCTCAGGGAGATGTCATTCATGCTAAGGGTATCCATGAGGGGCAGCAGATTTCTGGAGAAAGTAAGCTGGTCAGGGGATGATAGAATTAACATCAGCTAATGAGGTGAGGGAGGTGCTGCACCCCTGCTCAGGACTGAAATGATTCTCCAGTTTTGGGGTCTCTGCTAATGTCATTGAGGTTTTTCTTCTTTGCTGTGCTTTTAACCTGTTGCTTGCTTTCTTGCAGGAGGGTATCTTTTGCAAATATCAGTGTTCTAAAGGACCTTGACAATCTTAAAAGATAGGCAATAATCAAAATATTTAGCTTTTAAAAGTCAAGGTCTCTTACCTGAGTTGGCATGGTAACAAGTAGAGATTATTGATGAAGGCATCTGTATGAAATGAGCTGCCGGTCTCAATCTCATTTGTAGTGAATTGGTCTCTGTGTTGCAAAATTGTTTACTGTGTTTTGTATTTGGAGTGCTTTAAGAAAGGAATCGGGTGAGTTTGCTTCTCCCAAATGATACTGCATTTGAGGTTGTAACTGGTTTGCAAATGATCGGAATGATGTCTGTCTTCATGGCTGTTAATTGCAAACTTCCCACCAAAGCACGAGAAGGAAAGAAAACTTTAAAAAAATAAGCCCTAAGGAATATTACAACTATCTTCACTGATGAAGGTAAGGCACCTTCTATCTTGGTGTATATGGTTCTATAGCTCTTCTAGCTAAATCCTGATTGGTGATCTGTATCACACTGGTTATCCTAGACCCTGTCCCAGCTCAGACGGATAGGATATAGGGATTTTGCAATTGTCAAGTGGGATGAGGTAGACAAATAGCTTCATTCTGTGTCATGAGTGCAGTGTTCCACATGTCCATCAGGAGATGGAGAGGTGTTGACACTTCAGGTTTGTATCCTCAGCAACACAAAGACTTGTTTAAACTTCTTTCTATGCCACCTCTCGTCACACAGTCATGATTTTAGATACATAAAATTTACACAGGGTAAATGTCTGGGAGCACTGGAGAAGGTCTCACTTGTCAGCTGTGTTACTGTTGACACCAGGCAGGGAAGAGGAGGACGTTGTCCTGTCACATTTGTTTTGTCTCTGAGGAAGTTTCAGCTTTTTTTAAACTGGAGTGCAACAAGTTATAGTGGTACAAGAGCAATTCTGTTTCTGGCTTAAGAAAAAAATAATGCTATGAGAAATGAAAACACGGTTGTTTTATGAGATAGGAGAAGATAGCATGTTGGTATTAATATGGCTACATGACCTGTTGTCACTGCCCATTCAGTACATAATTTCTTGGCTGGAAAGTACTGATGATTCAGAGGTGAGAGAAAATGTCCATAACCCAACAGGCCTTTTGTTCTGGTGGCAAAAATCTTCCTGAGCCCCAGAAACAGGAAATGTTGGTGGGAGGTTGTCTTGTTTTGTTATAGATGTACGCTTTGCTTTTTTTCTCAGAGTTATCTGTGCCTGTAAATTTCTGCAGGAGCAAGATCAAGTAGTCTAATACGACATGCTAGAAAAGAGCTTTGCAAACAGTCCTGAGTGGTGATCTGGGTGTTACTAGCCTCTTCAGATAATTGAGTTCTGGGAAGACAGAGCCCTGAAGGGAAAAAAAAAAAAAATCTTGAGTGCTGTGATACATCCTTTCCTTAAAAAGCTGTTTTCTGGAGCCAAGTGAAATGAGGAGACCTGCTTAGAGTCCTGATAGGTGAATCTGACCTTTTTTTTTTTTTTTTTTAAACTAATACTAGAGCAAATAGTAATACAACAGAGCTACAGGAGTGACCTGAATCTAGCCTTTCTTGCGCCTCACCAAGAGAATAGCAAACCCTGACAGCTAAACCTCTGCAAATCCGTCAGAGGCAGTATCAAGAATCTTCAGGCAGTTGTTTCTTTGTCACTGGGAACGGCAGGATGAGACCAACTTTTACCTGGGGTTGAGCCTACAGGGCTGGCTCTGGAGGTGATGAAGAGAGCTTTGGATGTTACTGCTTGTCACTACTTGGGGTGGGAGTGTCATATAAAAGACTTTGTAATATCTGTCTTGAAATAACTGTCAATGTCTTTCAACCTTTCTTTGATTCGTATAACCGTGCATCTCTAACAGAATTATTTTCTTTCAAACTTCTGCATAGCAAATTAAACTGTTCAGTTGCCATTACCTTCCACAGACATCTTATAAATAGTTTGCAGACTTGCAGAAGTTCACAGAACAGAAGGTAAAAACCACTTCTGGACAGTTTGGGGGAAAATGAGGTTCTGCAGAGTTCTGCAGAAGTGCCCTGGTGCTTATTTGGGTGTAAGTGCCCATTTATTGTGCAGAAATTGACTCTCGTGGAAGAGATTTTTGAGGCCCTCTTAGGTGCTAATCAGAAATCTTTGAGTTATATTTGTGTAGCAGTGTTTAATGTGGAATCACCTTTACCCTAAGCCTTGAAGACTAGGGTGACTGCAGATCTGCCTTTTGGCACGCATGCATTTTCTTCCCTCTGTGTTGGAAGCAAGGAGAATTCTGCTGTGCCGTGAGAGTGGACACCTTGCTAGTTTGTATCCTGGCCTTTTTTTCCAACCTTATTCAATGCAGATAAAACAAACAACTGTTGTTCCAGTGCTCGGTCTATTGTAATGTTCCTGTGTGAGATGGGAGGAGCACACTATATTTCCATTGCATATCCTCTCACCACTCAAATAATGGGAGCACCGGGAAAGGGAGAATTCCTCCTCTGACCCCAAGGGTCTTCGCAAACAAGAGGTTCTCCCCAGCAATGCAGTTCATGCTTAGCAGGCACCAGGTGTCTGCTGTGTAAGGATAGGCACCCTCTGCTTTCCAGGGCTAAAAAGTGTAGTGGCTTATGTTAGCAACACAGCAGAGCCATAAGTAAGTTTGGTTCTGGTTTGTTGTGGGTTTTGGGTTGTTTTTTTTTTCATGAGCCATATGGGAGAAGCCTTTTTTATCTCTGGATTTTAGAAGTAAGAGCTTCAGCCTTTTCAAACTGTCCCCTGCATAAAGGATCAGCATTCTGCTTTGGAGCCAGATAAATAAAAGACAGTTTTGCTCTGAAAAGAATATATGTTAGTATGTAGGATATCTGCATTTTGTATCAGCAGGTGTTGTGTAGATGGTTGTGGGTTTTTTTTAAGGGTAAGCTTGACACGTTGAACTACAATCAGGAAGTCCATCTGTGGTCTGTCTGTCCAATGCGTAAGCAGTAGGAAGCAGGATTCTGCTTTTTCACATCCTTATTTTCAAAATGGAGATGAAATGGCTACAAACGTGGAAGTTGCTTGTTGCATTCCTTTTGTATAAACTGAAAAATGGTTCAGCGCCTTCAGCTCCAGTAGGGCGCTCTCTGTCAGTACACCAGGCAGACTTGCTGGACACTGATCAGTGCAGAGAGCAGGTCTGTTGCATAAAAGTACCTTTTAGTTACATTTCTGCACGGAATTACATTTCCAGCGTGACCAGGAGTCTACAAGGTGCTTTATGGCAGGAAGCACAGAGTTCCAGTTTAGTTTTTGTTGTCTCTGTTAGGTGTCCCTCTAACAGTGCCCCGAGGCAGTTGGGAGGAGGCGCTCTGCCCCACCACACTCGTGCAGTCAGTATGTGATCCCAGTCGGTGACTGGACAGCGCTGGAGTCCTGAGCGATGCCTCTGCGGTGAAGTGATGTAACACTGTCAGCAGCTTGCTATCCTTCCTGCCTGCCCACCCGGCTCTGCAAGGCTGTTGCAACCTTCACTTTTGCTGCTTTCCAGGTCTCGTGTCCCCCTTTCTAGGCCTGCCATAGGCTTTTATTTCATCTCTGATTGACTTTATCTGCTATGAGAAAGTGGGCTGAGGGCAGTTAAAGTCACCCAACTTTTCATTCCAAGCCCTGCAGTAGAAATCAAGCATGGAGGCTAGCTCAGCACCTGCCTCCTGCATCTGTAGTGTGTGGCTCAACACCCGAGGCGGTGTGAGGCTGGCTGTGGTTTGTAAGCCTTAAGCAGATGGTTCCTGGAATGACCCAGATTCACCAGCACCATATCGACTCCTTAATCAGAAGTTTGTGTGTGTCGGTGTCTGTGCAGCGTTCTGCATCACTTTAAAAGCCAGGGTGTGAGTGGCAGAAATTACCTGCATCTTGTCTGCCCCTTGGTCAGGTGTGTGGCTGTGCTTTTTTCACTTACCTACTTGTTTGTGAAGCTGGAGTTTTCTTCTGACTGTATATGTGCAAAGCAAATATTGACTTGTGGGACTAATGGCATTTGCAGCACCAGGATATGCCTTTGCCTGACCTGAGGGAGAAACTCGCAATGTGGGGAGAGTGGAAGGGAAAGGGAGGGCTTCCTGCCGAGAGCTCCCCTTGTGCATTTCATTGAGCAAGTCTGGATTTTAATTAGGGAAACAAGCTTTCCAGGTGTGAGAGGACAGAAATCAACTGCCTGATGCAGCACAGGGTCTTCTTTTTGTCTGATTTCTGAGAGAGGGAGAAGATCTACACGGGATTTTAAAAGCTGAGCTGGAAGAGCCTTCTAGAACTACACCTAAGCGTGTGGCCTCCTGATGGGTACTGTGGCTTTGCAATTGCTTTTCTCTCTTCCAAGACATTTTTAAAAATAAATAAATGAAGGAAGAGAATAGAGAGCAGTGGAAACTAGCTGACAGTCCAGAGGAGGCAGTGGGATTTACTGCCTGCAGTGTTGCTTCATGTTCAAATTAAGCTTAATGGAAAGCAGAGTCTTTCCCTATGTTGGCTTACTGTCAGAGGAAGCTTTGTATATGCTGTTCATATGACAGTGGATGAAAATAGAAAGATTTGTTCTGTTTGTTCTGGTCCTTCTGACAATGTTTGGTGATGGCTGCTGCACAGTTACTAGTTGTAATATTTTCAGCATACAAAAACATTGCTTTGTAAAAATGTTTGTCTTCTGCACAGTCTGTCTGATAGAGGTACGTTGCTTTTTGACAGCTTTTTGGTGGACGCTCTTTGTTGTTATTGTTGCTAAAACCTGGGAAGGAGTTTCTGTCCCAAAAATAAAAGATCCTACTGAAAGGCTTCCGATAGCATCATTTCATGTCTAGCACATCCAGGCAGTACCACAGCAGGCTTAAGTGGAGATCACGTGGCAAAAGAGGCCAAGCAAGTAAAACATAGGCAGCAGGAGATTGTTATCTGGTGTTTGCAAGAAGCCAGGTAATTGAAACCTCTCATCACAGCTGTGTGGAAGAGCAGTATGTCCAGAGGAGGCTTGACAGTGCCAAGTGGAAGTAAATTTGCAGGTCTCCTTTGCAAACGTCGATTTAGAAAAGACACCTACACTGGGAAAGAAATCAATCTGACATAATCCTGCACAGTGTGTATTTACAAGTCCAACAAAGGTGTTGCAGCTGGAGCGCTTCAGATAGCTGTACCTGATGCTGACTGCATTCTTCCCTTGCAGCCTTCTTTTTCAGGCACACCCCTGTCATTGTAGCCGTCTTCTAGCAGGCTGGAATCAATGGTGGTGTGATTTGTTTTAGCCTGAACTCAAAAAGTAAAGCTGTAAATAATAGGTACCAGTTACATTTTAACAAAAACTGTTTCCAAAGTGTGAATACTACCTTGTTGTGTGACCAAAATTGCTTGATGTAGGAAACTTAACTTGCCTTTAAACATAGAAGATGCTTCTTAATGGATGGGTGAAAGCTGGTTTTTAGAAGTCAGAGAGTTTGGGAATTGCCATTAATACCTGTTGGATCTAATGTGATTTTTCCTTTGTATCCCTTACTGTTGCTGGTTTTCAGAAGTGTGTACTGGGTAAATAACACAGTTAAGTGCGCTGCAGCCATTTCATGCATGCAATTTCACAGGCTTCATGGGAGCCCCTTTCGTTACTTGCTGTCTCCTGGCTAGGAGAGTCTGAGAGTTGCTTTAGGTTTATATCCCTGATTCAAAGGAGAGGACTTACTATATCAATCCCATATGCCAGATATCCTCCTCCTGGTTTGCTCTGGGTGGTGCCTGGCTGTGTCGGAGAACCTTCCTCCAAGTTCCTGTGATGCTTTACTGGAGGCAGAGTAGGAGGGGACAGAAAGCAGGATGACGAAGACCTACATGGCTGGTGCAGCAGCCTCAGCACCTTCTGGTGGAGCACCTGGCTCTGTGGGCAGTCCCCAGCGCTCCACCTCCTTGTGCTGCAGCTGGAGCCTTCTTGTGGTGCGGTTCACTCCCCACCCTGCCCTTCCGCGCACCGTGTGCCCGCAGCAAGGCGAGCCTCTTTGGGCCCATCCCAGATGAGTGCTTGCAGGAACGTTTCTATAGGAACCAGGGGCAGGAAAAACCTGCCCACCAAGTTCAGTGCTCATTAGTCTGGGACATGAGGGCAGGCTGCAGGCAGGGAAGTGATCTCCAGCAAGGCGGAGGCCAGCATGTGATGATGTGGACAAGGAAAGGTGTTCCCCTCTACTACACCTGTTCTAGGAGGTGGAAGGACTTGTAGCCTCGGCACTCTCCTGCCCTGCTGCCTGAGCACCGTGGTTAATTCCCGTCTTACGGGGTGTTTTCTCACCTACGTGCCCAACGCTGGCCTGGCTCCTCCATAGCAGGTTGGTTCAGTAGTGATTGTGCATGCAGTGACGGTTAATAATGGCTGAGGGCGATCCCTACTTGCAAGCTTGTGGTACTGAGGATGGATTCAGAGCAGAGGCAATGAGAAGAAGCATGGCAGACATACCACATGGCTGAAACAGTGATTGCATTGCTAATAAAAGTCATTGGAAACGGGGTTAACTGGGCTGGGAGAAGGCAGGGGAGGAGGAGCTATTGCAGGCTCAGGAACAGAGCAGCTGTGGTTGCAGGGCAGTGATAAGCCTGGGAAAAAAAAGCATCAAAATGCATTCAGTGATGTAGAAAGGGGAATAAGTATTGTCAGGAGATTTACCTGCTTGGTGTGCGTGCTGTGTGCATTCCCATGTAAAGTGAGTGTGCAGGTGCTCATTTTGTAATTCTTGTTACATCTTCAGTTACTAAGGGAAGAGTTGGTGTTCAGAGAACAAGTGAGGCTAGTGATGGGAAGAGTAGAAAACATTTACAGAACTCGTGGGTAAGCAGCTGGCCATTTTGTGGAGAACTTTACTTCTGAGAAACAAAAGCTGGACATTTGTTTGTTTTTCTTTTTGCCCTGAGAGTTGGTGTCAGAAGATCAGAGTGCCTGTTCATCCATGCCAGCCTTTTACTTGCAGAGAACCCATAAAGCCTATGAAATCGCATGCATGAAATGGCTACAGCAGACTTAAAACTTCTGGAAACAAGCAACTGTAAGGGATAAAATCTGGGAGGAAGAAGCCTTATCATTTGTGTTCTCAGACACAGATGCTTTTTATGCTTTTGCAGTGTTTTACAGCTGCTTATCTTGGAGTGCTGTAGCAAGCCACTGCCAGGCTCCGAGTGCTCACTGGAAAGCTCACTGAAATGCAAAGGCAATATAACCTTGTACTACTGAGCACTACAAACAGCTTGGACAGGGCCTGCTGGGTGAATCCCTGGGGTTCCTTCTTTTAGTGCTGTGCAGTCATAAGTAGCTGTACTGGAAAGGGGAAGCTGGAAAACCCATCCCAGACATGCAAATGTTAGTTTCTCCCAGGTTCTTTCCCAAGTGCGAGTGACTGATATATCCCAGCACTGGCTTTGTCTGCGTGGTGGAGGTGGCTCTTGATGTCTCCCACATATGGAGTTGTAAGGTTGATCTTAACGTTCAAAAATCTCTCCCGGTGATTACCGAACTATTCCATTGTTGTCCTGGAAAACCCTTATAAAAATCTGCTGTGAACTGGTATCAGGAAAGTAAGGAGGGGAGCTATGTGGGCTGTTTCATCATCTGAGCTTGATCGCCTGGTTTAGTTTAGAGGAGCCTGGCTCATTGCAGAGGTACTCGATAGCGTGTTGTCCGCATCCTAGCACAATTCATTACAGAAAATCCTTGTCAGAAGCTTTCCCAACTCCTTTCAGGGAGCTGTATTCCACAGCCTAATACGCTTTACTCCTATGGTTTGTGATGCTACTTCTAAAATCTCTTTCAGGCTTTCTGCATCTGATGATACCCCCATTAAACTCTTTTTACTATGCCAGTCCCTTCTCCATGGGCAGTGTATTCAGAGAATGATGATGTATGTTGTGGGGGTTTTTAGTATTCATGATTAAATACAGGTCTTACAATATATGATGGAAAAGGTGATGAAAGTTGACTTGGTTTTTGACATCCTTTCAATCAGCACTGCAGTTAATGTCAGTAGGAATTTGGTAAATGACAGTGTGCTCTTTCTAGCTGATGGGTAGGTATGAAACCATCAGGAAATTCCAGTCTCTGGAATTTAATTTTCCTGTGGGGGAACGTAAATACTAAGGGATTTAATTTTCCTCTGGCGAACTTGAGGGGTCTGTCTGTCCCCCACCATGTTCTTAGATAGTAATTGAGTTCTCTCATCACATTTTTATTTTTTTTTCATTTATGACAGGATAGTGACCTCACACCTCTGAGAACAGCGTTTCTGGACCTGCTGACAGCCTCTGCTACTTGCCCTTTAGCACAATGTCAGGTGAGCAGACAAAAATGGACACAGTATTTTCTGGGTTTGGTTGCTTGTTCTTTGTTCAGCTGCAACTTAGTAAAAGAAAGTTACTGGTTCCAAGAGCTATTCTTTATGTTAACAGAGGGTCTGTTCAAACTGAGGTAAAGAAAATCTCCCTGCTCTTTGTGATCCAGCTTCCTTTTCACTGAGGGTGAGCTCAGTTCCTTTTTTTACCTTGTGCTGAAGCCTGAAGAAGCTGCTTCAGCCATTGAACTCAGAGGAAGAAGGAGGCTGAAATGTAGTCTTCCGTCCCAGTTTTTCGTAAAATTTGCTTGGTTCTGTTCTCCCAAGATTTGCCCCGAAGTAATTGGCTTACTTTATGATCATGAGAGATTTTTGCTAGAAAATGGTAGCTCTAGGGCAGGCGAAATCCTGAAGAATTACTGGAGTTCAGCTGTGGACCACTGAGATAAAAACTTTACTAAAACTAGGTCTCCTCCTTCTTTCAGAGCCCAACTCTCCCACTCCCTATTTCTCTCTAAACATTCCATCCTGGTCTGGCTGGTTATTTCAGGGCATATAACCCTGAGGGAGACTATATGTCAAAGCCAAATAAGCCTTTCTCTTGGTGATGTGCACAGTGGAAGACCTGGGGCATGCTTACCTGCTGAAATTGCAAAACTTGATGTCTGCTTTTATTCTAAGGGAAGCTGTTCAGTGGGACACTGCCTGAAACTGGAAAGGCGCTTATCCTGAACACAAAAGATAAAGATGATAGGCATAGTTTCTTTGCTGCAGCTCTCTATACATGGCTTGGCAATATCCCAGCCCTTCTGGAGCACAGGGAGCAGTTGAGCATCTTGCTGAGGGCTCTGATTTCCCATTTTGGTGCCTGGTTGACTAAGGTTCAAGGAACTCTGGAGTGCTTCTGGTGCTGGGGTCAGTGCCTCTGTAAGAGGCATTTACTCCTCCATAATATTTTTTTTTTCGCCGGTAATGATTCCCCTGGCTTGGCACTGATTGCACAGCTTTTCCAAGCAGAAGAAAGAGCATACGATGCCATGGACCTATTCTCTTCCCTAAAAAGTCCCTTTCTTAGAACTCCGTTTGGCCTTTTTGCTGCTTTTGTAAGGGACAAAACCATCTGAAATTGCTTGCTTGGTGAAGTGGGAGCTCTCTCAGTGTCTACAGTAGCAGTAGTGACAAACTTCTGGGTTAGTCCTTCCCTTGCTGGAACAGTCTGTATTGAGTGTGTGTCTTCCAAGGGAGTCTTTCCAGGTTTTCAATGCTATATGTTGATCTCTTTCTGTTTAGGCCATCACACTCCCTCTGCTGGGGGTCCCTTCTCAGCACTCACTCCCAGTATTTGGCCTCAGGAGATCCTGGCAAAATACACACAGGTACAGTGTCGGGCAGGGAGGGGGTGTTCCCTTTACTTCTGTGCAGAGCCAGAGACCCTGGTGATTTCTGGTGGTCTCTGAAAGCCACAGGGAAAAGGAGGGAGAAGGTGCACTTGCCCTCCCGTGTTTGGTTATGAATGCTTGTTTGCTACTTCAACTTTGTGTGTTTTGCGGCTGCATCCTGGGTCTTGCAAGAGGATCTTGCAGAGCACAAAGAAACTTGTGTGAATTATTGCCCTGTTGTTTTGCAAGTATTGCTGCACTGTAAAAATGTTGACATCCTTGGGGAGTCTCTGTCATCATCAGGCTACTGTGGATGGCTTGTGCATGGCAGGAAATGCTAGCCTCAAGACTTGTCACCAGGTGGGCAGAGCAGGAAGGAAGGAAGCAGCCATGGAATTTCATAATTTACCCACAGTGTTTGCTGAAGGTAGTTAAGCCCAGTGAAGCAGATGAAGTTTATTGTGGAGCTATGCTAGAAGCACGCTTCTTGGGTGCTGCCTGGGTGCAATGCTTGTGAGAGACCCCCACAGGAGAGACAGGTGGGCTTGCAGGACAGGGGAGGTAGCTGTAGGTTTTCACTCCTTAAAAAGCCCTTTGTAACCTCCAGTGTGTACCCTGCAACCACAAGCATAGATGAGGAAAGTTGAGGTTTGGGTCATGGACCTTAATTTCCTTTCACCTGTAATTTGGGCTTGCTTCACAGGTGAAAATCCCAGGTTTGTCTGCTGCTTTCAGAGAAAATCTGAAAGCAACAGACAGGAGATGGAGCAATGCAGGGAGCTGAATTTGCAGTGTGTGTGCAGAGGTAACAGAAGACTGCTGTGTGTTAGAGATGCGGACAGTAGAGACCACTTTAGCTGGTGTGTGGGCCAGTTCTTCAGTCCATGAGGAGGGCTGTGTGTCCCTCCAGGTGCGAAATTCTGTCTTGGTATGATGTTGTGCTCAAGCCCTGCTGGAAAAAGGATGTGAAGGCAGAGCTTCACAACTCCCATGAAGTCAAAACGGGAACGGCATGCAACACCTCCTCAGCTGGGAATTGTGGTGGGAGTCATTGAAAGCAAAAGGGCAAGGAGTCTAGTTGTGTAGAAGGCACAGTGTGGATAGAGGTGGCGTGGGGCAATATCCACATCTCTGTTCAGTTTTTAGTGCTAAATTGGTGAAAGTGTGTGTTTTCCTTCCTCACATCTCCCAGAAAGAAGATTGCATCGAGCAGCCAGAGTTCCACTATGATGAATTTGGTTTCCGAGTTGATAAGGAAGGTAAAGCCAGACCTATCCCTCCCCCTTCCATTGTGTCCTGTGCCCAGCCCTTCCAATGCTTTCGAGTACGGCAGGGTGATTTTTGCAGTCATTCTGTGCTAGATCTCATCTACCCACCTGTTGTCATCTTTCTGTATCCTACCATTGTAATCCAGTGTATTAGACATGCTGGCCTCATGGGAGTCTGGAGCATAGATTAGTAGCAGAATCATTTCCATCCCCTTATGCTTGTGCCATGGGTAAGAGAGAAAAGTTAAGAGCAAGTTATTATTTCCCTTAGCAGCTGTATGCTGGGGAAGGGCAACCTTCCCAGTTCGCAGCGGGGTCTGTTGTGTTCAGTAAGCGCTGATAGCTGGCACAGTGACATGTGCTGTCTGTTGAAAAAGTCACGGCCGAGGTGAGCGGCAGCAGTATGTGTTCTACCCATCCCTGCAGCTTGGCAAAGCGTAGGATGAACTGAAGGGGCAGAGCCCCTATCCTAGTTTTTCTGCAAGATACAGAGGCAGGCGACCAAACAGAAGGAGATGTGGAGAGCTATTGCAGCTGGGCATTGAACTACAACTGTCTGCCTTTGCAAAGAGGAAGAGAAAGGCGTGCAGGATGTAGGTATTGCTTTATGAGAGGATGTTTCCAGGGCTCAGGCCATACAGTGCAAGGGCAGAAGTTGTTTGCGTGTGTACCCTGAGGCACCTTGAGTCATAGAGGATCCTCTTTGAAGCAATTACCCGGAGATGAGAACAGGACACAGCAATTTTCTTAAGCCAGAACATTTGATAGACTTGTGCATTATAAAATCAGCAGAAGATTTAGACTGCATTGTTGGGATGTGTTACGTGATGAAGGACAGGGTGCCTTACGTCAAACCTGTACTTGTGCTAAAGCGTCTATTTTAGAAGCCAGCCTCAGGATAAGATGCTCTCTCATTGAGCATTTGGAAGTGTCCTTTTTAAAGCTTTTTTGGTGGTGAAATATCCCCAAAGTTAACATTTCGCACCTCATTACTTGCATGAGAATATAGCTTCTGCTTGCCACCTCGGAGGCTCACTATGCTTTTGTCAGCCTGATTTACAGATCCTTACAAAACCCAGCAGGATGACTGCTGCCAGGGTCTTGTTTAATTCCAGCCACGCTCTGCTCTAAATCCTGAGTAGGTAGAGACTAGAAGCCTGCTGACAGCTTCTTAGTTCTCAAGGCTCCAGTGCCTTTTGCTTACGACCATAAAATTTGGTGCATGGAGAAGACAATTAGAAACCAAGCTTTGCTTTTCCATGCTCTGGCTGGAGGATGTGAATGTTTTTAATGTGCTTTCTTCAGATGGCCATCTTACTCCGCACCCTGCCCTATGTTCGTTCCCTCTTATTTGTCTCCATTTCTTTCCCTTCCCTTTGCTGAGGCAGACAGTGCTGAGCCAAACTCCAGCAGACATCGTCCTCCACTGACAGAGGAGCCACAGCAGAGGCTCAAGTGGCAGGCTCATCTGGAATTCACCCACAACCATGACGTGGGTGACCTCACCTGGGACAAAATTGAGGTCACCCTACCGCATTCGGACAAGCTGCGCTCCCTGGTGCTAGCCGGCATCCCACATAGCATGAGGCCACAGGTGAGAGTGTTGCCTGTTCTGGGCAGGCTCACCTGCCTGGAGTAAGAGACAGTGGAGCAAAACTGCTTGCTCTTGGTTGAGAGCGTGTCAGATTATGGCTTTCTGTGGCTGTCTTAGTGACTCTTCCTGTCTCTGTTCACCCTGCTCCCCCAGCTGTGGATGCGCCTGTCAGGAGCCTTGCAGAAGAAGAGGAATTCAGAGATGTCATATCGGGATATTGTGAGAAACAGCTCTAACGATGAAACTATTGCAGCCAAACAGGTAGGAGATACTGCATGGTGCTGACTGGGCACAAAGGAGTGCGGAGAAGGGCAAGATTTTCTGTGTGAGAAGGAAAGAGTGTCTGGTTGAGAGGACATATGTGGTTAAATCCTGCTGAAGCTTAAGCCTGTCGGGCATATTTCTCTTTTGTTTTGTTGGAATAGCAGCTGTGTGCCTCCCCTCCTTCTTAGAACAGCATGAAGGGGGTCTGGGCCATGCTACCTGCAGGCTAGAAAACAGTGCTGCAGTTGCATTTCAGCAAACATCCTGATAGTCACTGAGAGAAGTGAAGGGTGAAAGGCTGACAGGTGCACCTCTGTTGAGGTAGTGGCAGCTGCTTCCAGGGACTGTCTTTGTTCCCCCAAGCACAAAGTCTCTGAACACCGACAAGACTGTTAGAGAGTGTTTGCCCTCTTCCTTTGACCTCTCATTTTGTGGGAGGAGGCAAAGGCAAAAGAAACTGAGCTCTGCACATGCACACCTCTCACCAAGAAGCTAGGTACAAAAGGGTTGGAAGGAGGAACAACACTGCCCGAGGGAGATCTGTGGGCTGTTCACCCCCAAGTCCCCTGTCACAGATGTGGCCAGGTTGTTGGTTTCTCTCTGGAATAGGTTTGTTGGGAAGCCTTGCTCGAAATCCAAGCAGATGAAATTCCCAACTAGTATGCTTACTATTCTCAGCAGTGAAACTAGTGACTGAGTTTAGACAAGTATTTCTTGGGAGTCATCAATTCAGTGTCTGCACGGGCATTTTCCCACGTCAGTGAAAGCCGTTAAACTGATCCCAGGTATCTGGACAGGGCCACCTTCCTTGGTGCTTAAGGACTTACGGATGGGTGTGGGAAAGCAGAGTTCTCTGAAGCAAGGGGCCATGGGGAAGTGCAGACAGCAGAAGGCCGTTGTTCAGATGCTGCAAGCTGACTCTGTCCTTGTTTATGGCTGTCTGGCAGATTGAAAAGGACTTGCTACGCACAATGCCCAGCAATGCCTGCTTCTCCAACGTGAACAGTATCGGGGTGCCACGGCTACGGAGGATACTACGGGGACTTGCCTGGCTCTACCCAGAGATTGGATATTGCCAGGGCACTGGCATGGTAACCTTCTTTCAGAGTGTCTTTGTGGTAGGGATCATTTTTTCTGGGGTCACTGCTGGGGCAAATGATTTGAGACAGTGCTGCCAGATGTTATGGCTTCCAGATGAGCTGAAGGGAAATCCCTTCCATGTAGAATATCTTTCCTAGGGAAGGGAGAGCAGGATAGTACCATGCCTCCAAAGATTTGGAAGAATTCAGTCTGTCTGTTGGGGAGGGGCAGGCATTACACTGCGGAGAAATCCCTTCAGTGAGGCTGCAGGAGAACTGCTGCAGAGGAAGGAAGGTGTTGGTCACCTAGATATTGGTCCATATGTCCACAAGAAGAAGTGGGGCGAGAGATCTGGTCCTTTCAGGACTTGCAGGTCTTCTTTCTTAAAAATCCTAGGTGGCTGCCTCTCTGCTGCTCTTCTTAGAGGAGGAAGATGCCTTCTGGATGATGTGCGCTATCATCGAGGAACTGGTTCCTGCCTCCTACTTCAGCACCACTCTGATGGGTGTGCAGACAGACCAGCGTGTCCTGCGACAGCTTATTGTGCAGTACTTGCCCCGCCTGGACAAGCTGCTGCAGGAGCATGACATTGGTAAAAATGTGCCCTAGAAACCATAACTTTTCTTGCCAGGGGGACGTGCAGACAAATTTTTGTTCTTGTGTCATAAAGGGAGAGCAGCAGGGCCCTAGAGGCAATGCATGGTCATCTTTAAGCTGGGAGGACAGCACTTAGGAGTCCAACTTCACTGGCTGGCTAACTTCTGTTGTGTTTCTTTTCCATGTCTTTATTCACAGAGCTCTCCTTGATCACCTTGCACTGGTTCCTCACCTCTTTTGCTAGTGTTGTCCACATCAAGCTGCTGCTGCGTATTTGGGACCTTTTCTTCTACCAGGGCTCTCTGGTACTGTTCCAGCTCACTTTGGGCATGCTCAGCATGAAGGTAGTTCCCACCTCCTCTTCTTCCTCTGTAGTACTTTGGTGTTCACTTCTGAATTTTAGGGACAAGAAGGTTTTGTATCCACTTTCTGTATGTGGTTTGGGAGTGTGTTAGGGAAGACAGCTTCCTGCTGCCTTCAGGACTGGAGGCTGTGAAAAACTTCCAAGGCACTTCACAGAAATCGGGGAATGCTATTGCCTTTTCCCCTGTGTACCTCATTTGTTCCCTCGTAGTTAAACTCTTTAATTAAATCAGCTGCCCCCCTCTGCTCAGTCTAGATCCCAAATTGAGGTGTCCGTCTTACCTAAACCAAGATGCCTCTTGGTTTTGCAGAGTCTGAGCAGAGATATAAAACCAATGTCTGTGATCATCTAGGAAGCTTTTGATGGCACTGTTGAACACTCAGAGATTTGTGTTGTCCTGACTACATTTGATTTGGATGGCTTACATTTAACCGTTTGATCTTTCCCTTTTTATGTGAAAAATAATTTTGTGCTTCAGCTTACTGCATGAAGGGCAAGGGTGAGCCTGCTGGGAGTAACAGGAAGGTAGAGCACAGCTTGACGTGGCTGGCACTCTATAGCGTGTGAGACTGAGCAGCTTCCATTCTTTTATCCCCAGCAAGATTCCTGCTGTGCCAGTTCTAGTGGTGGGTGCAGAATAGCTTTGGTTTTGTCTTTCCTTGGTGATTTGATTCCATTTCAACAATGAATGCTGTAATTCAAAAATACACCAGCTAGAATTCTGGGGGGCGGTCTCAGTGCGGCAGAGCAGTAAAAGATGCTGTTCCCCACCCAAAGTTAGCTTGGACTTTTTCTGCCGAAGTTTTTTATGGAATTGTGTAGTTGTGCCTGCCCAGGCTGTACACTGAATGTAAAATTGCATCTAGCAGCCCCCAAAGCATAGCTGTCATGCTCACTGTTCTCTGTGGCAAAATGACTGTTGTTGCAGGAGGATGAGCTAATCCAGTCTGAGAACTCTGCCTCAATCTTCAACACGCTTTCAGACATCCCAAGTCAGATTGAAGATGCGGATGTGTTGCTGCAGGAGGCCATGCGTGTGGCTGGCTCGCTGACAGATGTGGCGGTGGAGACCCAGCGTCGCAAACACTTGGCCTACCTCATTGCTGACCAAGGGCAGCTGCTCAACTCCAGCACCACTGTCAACAATTTATCCAAAGTGAGTGCACAGGGTTCCATTCGCCTCTGCTGCTCCATTGTTACCGTTCCCTTATGTATCCCCTCCCAACTGCTGTTTGTGAGCAGGAGGCCTTCCTCCCTGGGAGGATTTTGGCTCCATGATAACTGTCGTCCAGTGGAGGAAAAGTATTGGGAAGTTGGAGGAAGGTCTGTACGAATGAAATGCTGCCAGATCTGTCCTGGCTGATAAATGCCCAGGTGAAAGGGATGTTGACGTTGATTGTAATTACCATTAATGAGAGTTATGATGAAATCTGATGCATTTCATTAAGGAAACTAAAAGAAACAACATATGCTTTTGGCAGAATCAGGTTGGAGCACACAGCAGAATAGTAATGGATTAAGCCCAGTTCCTAAGAAACTGGTACACTAAAATAACTCTGGAAGGTAAAGTCAGAAAAGAGCAGCAGCCTTTGAGAAGCTGAATAAAAAATGCACCTTTGTTAGATCTTGGAGTGCAGTCTGCTGTTGCAGCTGTAGTAGCTCCTGTTTGCCAGGCCTGTGTGGAAGATGTATTCTTGATGCTCGTCTGTGTGCTAATCACAAGACACTCCTGCTATTCTAAAATGTAATAGGCATCCACTTAGAAATTTATATATAATTGCATGTGGAACTGCTTTTGGCAACAAGCAGAATTAGAACTAAAATTATTCACTCGAATCATGGTTGAGTCTTGAATTTCAATTATGCTTTCGTAATAACTGAGCTATAAATAACCTGTTGCACATGGAGCAGATCAAGCAGTAGAGCTGATTCATTGCGTTAGAACTAGGACAGCCCCTGTCTAAAACTGACAGTTCACTCGCCCCTTCCAGTGGTAGCTGTCAGGATCCCTTGCCCAGAGTTGACCAGTGTGGAGGGTTGCTTTATTTCATTTCTGAAATCTGTCCTAATGTGTGCACTTCGTTCCCTCTCTTTCCTCTCCCTCAGATTGTGCGACGCAGGACTCAGCGCAGGAAATCTGGCATCACCTCTCTGCTTTTCGGTAAGGACAATCCTGTGCCTTTCAGGTGGTGGTGATGGATATAGCAGCCTAGGAAGGAGGGGAGTGAGCAAAGCAGGGAAGCACTGGGACAGAGGAAGAAGGGAGAACAGAGCCAGAACTGAAGGATGACAGGGGAAAAGTGCAGTTTTCTTCTTGCTTGCTGAAGTAGTCTGAGCTCAGAAAGTAAATTTAGGTTAGGTGGCTAGTCCCTGAATGGTGACCAACGGTGAGCTGCAGCTCAGCCCAGCTGTAATGTCCTTCTTGCACTGAATGACAGGTCAAATGCATTTTCTGGCAGACTGTCTGCAGTCCACAGGCTGGATGTTGTACTCTCCTGATCTTACTCTGCTCAGTTCAGGAGCATCTCTGATGATCTGAAACAGGACAGGATGATCCAGGTGTCACCCATGAAAATTTATAAATGCAAACATCACTGATGTTCCCTCTTACTTACTCTGAGTTCAATGTTGTGAACACTTTTGAGCCTTAATTTTCCTCACTTACAAGCTAATCCAGAGTATGTTCGGAAAGCTCACGGCCAGAATAAGCTTCGCGTGGGTTTAACAGTAACTTGCTACTTTGACTCCATGATAGCCCTTTCTGTTGTAAGCCTCACTGTCATCACCTTCCTTGCAACTGGTTAGCTTTCTTGAAGTTGCCACATCTCACCACAGAAATTGTTTTTCCGGAGGAAGACAACATACTGAATTTACAGGGTTCAAATAGTGTTTCTGTTGTGGTTGAAGCAGCCTGAATAAATCTAAAGCGGGGTTTTACTGGTCTTTTCAGAGAAGAGCTTTCCTGATGTTCACCTGGAAGCTGATACGTTCACAGGCTTGCTACAAGCACATATAGCATTACCTATAAAAGTTATGGTAGAAGATCAGTGAAACTGTAAAGTCAAGCATGCAGAAGCGAAGAAGTGGCAGGAAGGTTACTTGTGCAATCTAGACTCAGACCTCATGTATGTAATACTACCATAAAATCAATACAGACTGGACCAGCAGGGAACTTAGCTGCAAAATGCATCTTTCTTGTGTCTCAAATAGTCTCTTTGACCAAGTTGATTAGTTTTACGAAGGTGTATAGTGAGTTATACTCACACAAAATGATAAAGTTCAAGCTTCAGAATGTATTAATAAGTAGAACTGAGATGATTGATAGTGTTTGCTCATTTTAGTGAGTGTACAGTGACTGTCATGTTTTTTACCTAATATTTTTCTTAGTATTTAAAATGTTGATTAAAATAGAGAAGTTGTCATCTTGCAGCAGATGACCAGAATGGAAAAACTTCAACCCAAGTGAGGGGAAGGAAAGCTTGGATATGATAAATCCATGTTAAACTGGGAACTGTCAATCGACCTCATGTGTGAAGTCTGTTGCCTGTAGTAGTTGCTGAGTACAGCTGGTACATAGCCCTCATCTGGGTGGGAATAAGAATTTACCCAGAACTTAATTCTTCCTTAGAGTGAGTGCAGATTTAGTAGTGGCTTGGACAGGAGTCATAGAATTGCAAGGGCACTGTTTGGAAGAGACCTCTAGATGTCTGTAGTCCAGCCTCTCCTGCTCAAAGGCAGACTCTTGCTCGTGCTAGATCAGGTCAGCCAGGGCTGCTTCTAGCTGAAATTCAAGGAGTTGGACCAGATTTCTAATGAAGAAATTGAAAGAAGAAACAGTGAAAGACAGTTTGGCAGAGAACAAGATGTGCATGTTGCCCTTTTCCGGTTGGCTGGGCACTGCAACAAGGAAATGCAGGAGAGCTAGTCCTCCTCTGCATAGCTGCGCAGCTAGTCGGTCTTTGCAGGCTCAGAACAGAGCCTCCTCACCTGTGGTCGATCCTGCGCTGGTTTCCTGTTTTGGAAGCGTACGTGCAGGCGTGTTGGGTGCAGCGAGGTGAATCTGGTGGAAACCCCAGTTACTTGCCTCTGTATGGTTGTATTCTAAGGTAGGAGGGTGTGGAACTTACTTCCCGTATCTCCTGCTTGTGTTTTGGTGGGACTGATCTGAGTACAGATGGAGGAGCACAGTATTCTGTCCAGAAGGGACTGAATGGTGACAGAAAGAGTCAGTGATCTATGTAAATGGGGGCAGCCCACTGAGCGTGGCTGTGGTGGAGTAGTTTGTTCTTTAGTCACATTCTGTTTTAGCAACATGAATTTTCTGGGAATCCCCACCATCTGCGTGATCACTGATCTACTTACAATCTTTGTATCTCTGAATCTGTAGTGAGACTCCTTACATGCTCTGTTTCCTACCTCTGGCCACTGAGGAGGAGGTTTTGTTAATTTTCATTGCTTGGACTGGGAGTAAGTATGCCCTACAATTTTTCTAGTCCAGAAGCAAAGTTCAGTTTTCTCTTAAGCTCCCTGTGCCTAATTGTCTAATAATTTAATTTAGCAAATAGAAAACAACTCTAAAAATAATTTAAAATCTAATTTTGTGCTTCTATTTATGTTCTTAAGGTTTTGGTCTTTTTAATTAGGATCACTTATGATTAAAATATATTGCTAATCACTTTTCAATAAGCAGAAGTTTCATGTGTACCTGGCTGTTGCAGCGGCTGTATAGCTCAGGCCATGCTTTATTCATACTGGTTTCTGTAATGCTGTTAGAAGATAAGCGAAGTACTAGTGTGCTAGCCAGTGGTTTATTTGGGTCTTGTATAAAAGCTGTGTTTGTATAAAAATTGGAGTTCAGTGACAAATACATTGGTTTTAATGTTGATTTTGTTAATCGAGCTACCATTACAGAGAGAGCAAAAATAGATGTATGAAAGTATACTTTCAATTTAAAACAAACTGAAATTTTTTAGAAAAAGAACCAAATGGTTCAATGTTCTCTAACATCATGTACCCAGTTTTTAAGGCATTCAAATACATTTAACTGTCTAAAGAATCTATCCTGTTAGGTATCTCTCTGCATAAGTTAATAGAGACAGGCTGTCAGAACTCCTGTGGAATTAGTGACAGTTGAAAGATGCTTTGCTAACTTTTACTTTGTACCTATGACCATTCCTATACACCCAAAACCTTTGAAATCTGGCTCTTAGGGAGGTCGAGGTCTTGCCTAGGTGATGGCTTTTCTCTTGTGGCTCTGACTTCTAGACTGACAGAGGAAAGTAGGCTGTCTTGGTTTTTCAGAATTTTTTCAAGACTCGATATAGAATACACTCAGCCTGTGAGCTATGCAAAAATCAGAAGTAGTTCAACCAAAAAACTGTTTCAGTTTCAAGAGAATTTCAATTAAAGAGAATTTTTGAAAGCTCCCTAGTTGCGTGTCCCACCATTCAGCTGACTATATACTGATAGACACTTCTCTAAAGTAGTACACGGCACCTTGGTATACTGAGTTGCCCAGACATAGCAAAGAAGACAACTTCCAGTTTCATATGTGGTTCGAAACTGTCCTTAAAATATGAGGCAGTCAAATTGCTATTAGCTACTTATATTATTGAATAGATTAGCAGTAAGTACTTGCCATAGTGTGGGCACTTCTAATGCCAGGCTTTTTTATTTCTGCAGAATCAATGATTTCTAATGTTAACAAAAAATAAATACCTTATACTTGTTTTCCTTCTCTTGCCTTCCCTCTGGCTGTGTGTGCTCCCCAGGGGATGACGATCTGGAGGCACTGAAAGCCAAGAACATCAAGCAGACAGAGCTGGTGGCTGACCTGCGTGAGGCCATTCTCCAGGTGGCACGACACTTCCAGTGTGTGGATCCCAAGAACTGCAGCATTGTGAGTGGGAACAGCTGGATCTGCGCTGCTGTGTGCTCCAGGCATGAGGGCTGAGTATCTGCCACAGGACAGGGCTGTTCAAATGCTCCTGGAACGTGGGCTTAAAGAACATGCGAGGTGTAACAACTGGAGGGTTGCTCGACCCATCCCTGGTGGAGGAGGGCTGTGCTGGGAGGTTGTCTGCAGGCTAGGAGCAGGAAAAGGTTTGGGAGCAAGGGCATGCAAGATTTGTCTGATCAGCTTGGAGTCATCTATTGCTTTTCATTCCTCTTTGCTCTTCATCCACATGCATGCTAGGATCTGACTCCAGACTACAGCATGGAGAGCCACCAGCGAGACCATGAGAACTATGTGGCCTGTTCCCGTAACCGACGACGGCGAGCCAAGGCACTACTGGACTTTGAGCGCCATGATGATGATGAGCTGGGCTTCCGCAAGAATGACATCATTACGGTGCGTCAGGCTGTGAGACAGGGACCAGGGCAAGACCGTGCAGACCCAGCTTGTATGGGATGCTGCACTGCCTCTTCTGCGGGGAAAGAAGGAAGGAGATAAGCTCAGAGCCCAGTTAGGAGTCCAAGGGAAGCAGCTGGTGTTTCCGGGCACTACCTGGGGGTGAGGCAGTGTGTTCCTGTGAGTGTTGTCTTGTGGGTCATTCTCAATGCAGCTACAGAGTCCCTTTCCTGGTTGCCATGCAGCTGAGCAAAAGATTGATTTGGTCCAGCCTTGGTCCTGTTTTAACACCAAGCTGTGGTAAGACTGTAAAAGCATCCATTTGCATTTGAGCTGTGGGTGTCCCCTCTGAAATTGAGGAGAACGGGTAGTACAGTGTTTGCAGTAGCCTTTTTCCCTTGGAGGCTCTGGGCCATGTGAGAAAGAGAACATTGGCAAAATGGCAAAAAAAAATTGGTTGAGAAGAAAGCAGCTCCTCGTTGTGCCCACATAGCTGCGCAGCTGTAGCCCTCCTGCCACTGCATTCTCTTCAACCGGTGTTTTCCACTCCCTGTTTTTCAGATCATTTCCCAGAAGGACGAGCACTGTTGGGTGGGAGAGCTGAATGGACTGAGAGGTGAGAGCGGGATGGGTTGCACTGGGGAGAGTGGGGCCAGATGCAGAGCATCTGTTCATCCACGGTGGCTGCTTTGGCACATTTGCAGCAAAGGCTCTGCTGGTTACTCAGAGCATCTGCCAAGAACAATGGAAATGTTAAAGCAGGGTATGAGAGCAATCATGCAGCTATCTGGTTACTTCTTGCAAACAGCAAGTTTAGGCTCCATCCTCCTGGCACAGGGTGGTTGGGTGCATGTCATCTCTGCTGCTTGTGGGCAGTGTCCTGTAATTGGCTTCCTCTTGCAGTTGCCTTAATTCTTGTGATTTTGAGGCTGCTTGCTTCCTCCCTTGGGGTTGGACCCTATGAACTCTGATCTCTTCTCAGCTTCCACTGGGCTCTGGTCTTGTCTGTGTAGGGGCTTCTCAGTGTCTATATCAGGCTCACCTCCTTGTCCACTCTTTGTAGGTTGGTTTCCTGCAAAATTTGTGGAGATCTTGGATGAGCGGAGTAAGGAGGTAATAAGAGAAACCAAACCACCACACACCACCACAACAACAAAGAGTTATGTCATAGCTGAAAAAATGTATTTGAAGAGAGCCATATATTTCCCTCCTTTGGTCTGTTTGCTGTCTCTGGCTGTGGAGTGCTTAGTGATTGATCGGGCAGCTTATCTTCCTAAGCGTGTTTGCTCAACTTCCTCACGCTGACCAAGTGGAGAAGAGGGCCCCAGAGGGCTGCAGGGGGGTAGGCTGGGTGTGATACCTGGGCTTGCAAGGACCCTAAAGATGGACTTCAGGAAAGCTGAGAAAGCAGCAGGCAGGTATGCAGGAGGATCCTGTGGGCAGTGTTCCTGCCGGCTCCCCATTGCCTGTACTTTCTTCCTCCTTTGAGGCTGTGCCTGTGGATCCTGCTCATGCTTTGCCACAGTGGAATTCTCCCCATACAGCTGTGCCCAAGGGGGCATTCTGTCTCAGTTCCTTTTGCAACTGTCCCTGGCGAGATGCCACCTATATAGAGAAGATACCTCGATATGGCCCCAAGGCTGGGGCAGCAGGAGGCAGACATCATTAGCTGTTGGCCTAATCAATTTGCAGGGGACATGGAGAAGATTCTGTTCCCTCTCTCTTCCTCGGCATTTGGAGAGTGAAGAAGGACTCAAAGGCTGACCTGAGACCCCCAGGGGAAGCCCCTAGAGAGATGTCACTATTGAGATCTCACTTGCTTCCTCACCCCCTTCTCGGGGCTGGTTCCTTAGATACAGATCACCTCTCTGTGTACAAACGCTACAAACACATCCTGTACTGCTGAGCAGTTCTCCTCCCAACTGTGGAATTAGAGAGGATCCCACTTAGCCTAATTTTGGAATATACTTCATGCTAACAGCATGTCAGGGTGATACCCTGAAGTGGTGTACCCCCGACCTGGGAATTCCTCTCTATATCCATTTGTCGTGACTTTTAGCAGCTTACAGAGCCTCAGAGACCCTGCAAGTGCAAGTCCCTCTCCTTACATTAGCTCAGTCAGCTTCACACCAAACCACAAACAACAGTTCCTGCATGCTGAACGCTGCTAGGATGGTGCGGGGGTCACCTGTGTGGTCTCCTGGGCACCACCTAGGCCCAAAGGTCCTGGTGTCTCACCAAATTCCCGGGGAGTAACACAGAACGTGGTGCCTTATGCATGAGCTAGCAAGGGCGTAAGGCGTTAAGGGAAGGGGAGCTGGTGGGCACCTGGGAGTGGAACAGGTCTGTGCAGAGAAGCTGTAGGGGGTTGGACTGCCTCCATGCTCTCCCCCCTCACCAGTATGCTGAGAGCTGGCTCTTCATGTTCCTCAGTACTCCATCGCTGGAGATGACTCAGTCACAGAAGGGGTGACAGACCTGGTACGAGGGACGCTCTGTCCAGCCTTGAAGTCCATATTTGAACATGGATTGAAGAAGCCATCTCTGCTGGGGGGCCCCTGCCATCCCTGGCTGTTCATTGAAGAGGTGAGGTGTCTCCGTTCCTGTTGTGGAGCTGTGTTGCTGGGGTGAGGGGGCTGTGGGGCGGAGTGTACTGACTGTCCACCTGCTCGCCTAGGCTGCAAGCCGGGAGGTGGAACGGGACTTCGACTCTGTGTATTCTCGCCTTGTGCTCTGCAAGACCTACAGGTAAGGCCACGTTAGTCACACCAGGCAGCTGGGTCTGTGCCCTGTTCCTGTGCGCTCGTCAAACTGCTGCTGCTCTCCACCTTGGGAAGGGTCGTGGTCTGCCCCATCCTCTTGTGCGTGTGCTGGCAGCTGGCCGCTGTGCCTGTGTTGACTCGGGGCTGGCAGTGGAGCCACTTTGTCACTTGGAGCGCAGTACACTTGTCCCCTTCCCTGGGCTCCCGTGTTTTGCTTCTGAGTCTATATCTTGCTCTCTCATGGCTGCAGGATCACCTGTGGGCTCAGCAGTAGCCAGAGGGCTGGTGGGGTATGGAGAGGGAAAGGTCTACATGCGCCCAGGGTGGCTGCGGAGCTAGCTGGGTCTCTGCTGTCATCTCTGCAGGCTTGATGAAGACGGCAAAGTTCTCACTCCAGAGGAGCTGCTTTACCGGGTGAGTGCTGTCCCCAGCCCCGCCAGGGTCCAGCCCCTAATGTGGGGAAGTTTCCCACGGGGGCTGCTGGAGGGTGGTGCCCATCTCTCTAGGGAGATGCTAAGGAGTCTCCCAGACCTTCCCTGATGGGAGGGAGCAGAGGCAGCAGATGCCTGGGGAAAGGCAGAAAGTGAAGCCATCAGGAAGCCTCAGCCCCTCTGAAGCTGGCAGGTGGTGCTGTGTTGCTGAAATGGCTGCCCTGCCCAGCCTGAGGCGGAGCTGAGAAGGCAGTAACCACATCTTCCATCCCTGCAGGCGGTTCAGGGTGTGAACATGACACACGATGCTGCCCATGCACAGATGGATGTGAAGCTTCGTTCCCTCATCTGTGTTGGACTCAAGTGAGTCATCCAGTCCTGATACCCTTGACATCGTGGGTGCAAGCAGCTTGGGAGGGGGGAGAGCGGCCTCGCGGGCAGCAGTTGTTTCAGTCTACCTTAGTCCACAGGGTCTGTTTTCTTCTCTCACTGCAGCCACTGAGTGGGACTTGCTGCTTTGTAGTTCACTGTGCCGGCCTGGCTCCTGGCTAGAAGAAGTAGCAAGTGTACTGGGTTATTCTGTTCCCACTGGGGACAGGACTGAGGGCTGGGGTCAAGGCTTGGGCTGAAAATAGACTGTCCCAAAGGAATGGGGCTTCTTTCCCTGGCTTCAGCTGCTTAACGTGGCTCTACCCTATTGCTGCAGCGAGCAGGTGCTGCATTTGTGGCTGGAGGTGCTGTGCTCAAGCCTGCAGACCGTGGAGAAGTGGTTCCATCCTTGGTCATTCCTGCGCAGTCCTGGCTGGGTGCAGATCAAATGTGAGCTGAGGTAAGTGTCCCCATGGGCTTCGCTAGGGTCTGGACTGGATTTCCTCCTCCTCTGCAGGAGGTGGCCCTCGCTATGGCTTGTGGGCTGTCCAGACATCCCCGCTGCAGAGATTTCCTTCTGTGTGCTGAGGCAGCAGTAACTGTCTAGACAGTTTAATGCGATGCACTGTGCCTGCCTGATCCGAGAGCAGAGCTTGACTCCTGGGGAGCTGTCATGACAAGCAGGCAGCCTCAGCCCGCCAGCAACCTCTTGCTGAGCCCTGCACCTACTGTGATGCAGAGACTGCCTTTTCCACCCCCTGCTCTCCAGGTCCTCTGCCAGCTACTACAAGTTGAAGCAGAGAGCAGGGAATGTGCTAGGGAGACAGTCTGACTGTCACAGGCCAGGAAGGAGTTGGTCACTGGCTGACTCCTGGTGAAGTGAGGGAGCGACGTCAGGGGCTTTGGTTACCTGAGCTCACACACAGCACATCCACACTTGAATTCTCCTGGCCCTCCTGCGCTCTGCAAAGCCACGTCCAGTCCCAGGGAGCCTCAGAGCAAGCCCCACCACTCCAGCCCTGCTGCTGCTGCCACCGTCTTGCAGGATCCGGCTTTTGTCCGCACACCCGTTTGCTTTTGGCTGCAGCGAGAGCATCTGCAGCCAGGAGCAGGCCTGTGTACGCACACCTCGAGGTGTCCTGTTCCGCTGCTGCTGAGTGGGAGGGAGTCCCCTCCACCTCTGCTGTGGTGTCCCACGGCTGCTTTCCTGCAGCATGGGGGCACTGGTAGTTCAGCAGAGCTGAAGGACCACGTGGGACTGGTTCATGGCCGGGCCCAAGTCTGGAGCACAAGCAGAGGCTTGTGCCGTATTTCTCCCAGCCAGCTTCCTGTGGGGGGCAACAGCTCCCCCGCTGCGGCAGGACCTTGCCCTGAGCCTGAAGGACTGATGAATTTCTTGCCAGGAAGTCTGAGCTCTGCATCCCTGTCCTAGGGACAGGCTTGAGGCTGTGCCTGCAGCCCCTGCTTGGAGCTGGGTCCAGCAAGGGAGCCCCACGTGCCTTCCCCATGGGGCACTTGTGCGTGGGGGTCAGGACACTTCTCTCGCTCCAGGGAGAGAGAGAGGGGAGGTGCAGAAACTCCGAGGTGCTACTGGCAGGGATCTGCTTTCTAGAGAGGAACCTGCAGTTCCCCATGGTCAGCTGCGTGCAGTCCTCAGCCTCGTGTGTCCTGGGTCTAGCAGAGCCTGGGGATGCCCGTGCCTCCCTGTGCTGCTGACCAGGCTCCGTAGGGGTTGCACTGGAGTTCCGTCTTCAAGCATCTCTTTCCAGCCTGGGCCTGGCAGGATGTGAAGCCCAAAGGGGAGAGGGAAACAGCATAAATGGCTGGTGCTGCCCTTTTCACACCATTAAACAAGGAATTTCATCCTTGTAAGCTTCGTGGCATGCCAGGGCAAGCTGAGGCTGAGGAGCCAGTGCAATTGTGTGCCTGGGGGCAGCAGCTGTGGGCACAGGCTGTGAGTGGGATCTGGGTGTGTGTGGGGGGTGTGTAAGTTACCGTCACTCTCTTCTGTTGCAGAGTCCTCTGCAAATTTGCTTTCAGCCTCTCTCAGGACTGGGAGCTGCCAATAAAAAGGGAGGTGAGTTGGTGGCATCTCTCATTCTCTCCCTCAGGCAGGGGCTTTGCTTACCACCTCCCTCGCCCGGCTTTATGCTCCAGCCCATCCTCTGCCTCCTCTTGAGCCAGCACCAGAGGCTGGGGCTGCTTTCCCAGCCAGGGCAGGGTGCACAGGAGCTGTGTGGCCCTGCTGACAGAGGGTGCTGCCAGCCTCGGCCCCTCACTTCCCTGGTGCTCTCCAAACCGCAGGGCCTCTCCCTGTGTCAGCTGCGCGGAGGTGGGAAGCACAGAGGCTGCTCTGTCTGGGTGCTGGAGACCTCAGTGTGCTGGGGCTCTGCGCGCAGACACAGCCTCCCCTTTCCTGGGTGCGGCGCACTGACCCGGGTCCCTGTGTTGTCCTGCAGGAGAAAGAGAAGAAGCCACTGAAGGAAGGTGTGCAGGACATGCTCGTGAAGCACCATCTCTTCAGCTGGGACATAGATGGGTGACCCCCACCCCACCCCATCCTGGGGAACCTTCTCAATGGCGCACACTCCTCACCCCTACCCCCATCATGTCTCACCTCCTGCCTTCCCCCACCCCACCCACTTGTATCTGTGACAAAATCCCCCTTGGGGGACTTCCAGGCCACCTGGGACAGATGGCAGCAGCGCCGAGAGGCCGAGCTGCAGACCAGAGGGAAGTGATGGTCAAGGGTGATGCTGCAAAGGGACAAGTGTGTTCTGGCCACAAAAAACAAGTGCCCCCTCCCAGCCTTCCCCATCTCTGTCACTACCATCTTCTGCTTGCCTCAGCCCTGCCTCCCCCGCGGTGCCTGGGGGAGCAGCCTGGCCCAGAGCCCCTCGTGTGCAGCCCCATGGGCCAGCAGCTGCACGGCTGTGTGAGCGTGTCTGCTGCTGTAGCTGTGGGGAAGAGACGGCCCTTGTGGGGTGGCTTTGACTCGTGAGAGGTGGTGCTGGTGGCCGGTGGCACTGCGGTTGCACGTGGAATTGGGCTGGTGAGAGACTCGTGGCTGTACAGGAGCAGGAGTAGCACATGCCCCTGTGCCAGCCAAGGGCTCGCCTCTGCAGGGAGGGGGATGGCAAATCCTGAAGCACTTGGATAAGTTTGTCAGAGCTGGAACCAAGGCTGAGAAGGGGGAAACCGGCATCAGCCTTATCCCGCCTCCCTGTCACTGTGTGTGGGGTTTTGACTGCACCGGCCTGTTCCTGCTGTAACAGCCTTGGGGGATGGGCCTTGTCTCCTCTGGGAGCAGACAAAAACCACCTCTCCCCCAAACAAGAGTGTTTCATGCTGTCATTTTAGTCTCTAGATGATTTCTACTGTTAACCAAAAAGCTGTAAATTAACTCCAGGAATGTGTATATTTTGGCACCGTTGTAGCTCAGGATGAGGTTCAGGTTGGAGCTGGCTCAGGGAGACAAACTCGTCCTCCTCGCCCTGCGGTGGCAGCGGGGACGCAGGTCGGGAGTGAATTGCTGCTTTGTGGTGGTGGCTCTGGATATGGAGTCTGTGACTTTCTACTGAAAGCACTTGTCTGTGAGCACAATACTCATGGAATGACACTAGATTCTTACTTTCCTTTATTTGGTGGGTTTGTAAATAAACTGCATCTTGAGAGAGTGCTGGGCTTTGGCTGTTTTTTGACAGGACCAGGACTAGATTTAATTCCTCATTTCTGCTATTTGATAATTATGACCCCATAGCATAGAATCACAGAATAGTTTGGCTTGAAGGGACCTTAAAGATCAGCTGTAGTCCAGCCGCCCTGCGGTGGGCTTACACTAGCCCAGGTTGCTCAGAGCCCCCCCGCGCCTGGCCTTGAGCACTGCCAGGGATGGGCCCGTCGCACTGGCCCAAGCGCTTCTGCACTGGCTGCTGCCAGCGTCGGGCCGAGGTCTCCGCTCACCCTGTGCTGGCATGGCCACTTGCGTCGCTCCAGGCCACGAGGCCAGGCAGCGGCCGGGGCAGGAGCAGTTGTCCACCAGTGGTGGCAGCCACCAGTCCTGCCCGGAGTGCAGCTCCACGGCAGAGCCCCAGAAAGGGAGGGAATACACAAAACTAGGGGGTGAAGTGACGCTGCAGGAGGAGGACCCTTAGGAAAGGGAGAGGGGCTGGCAGAGCGGGGCTGGGTGGTGGTGGACAGCAGTGTTGTCTCTACAACAAGAAGCTTCTCCAGAAAAAGCAGGTGGAGTCTCATCTGTCAAGTGGGACGGTAACTGAACACTGGCCTCAGAACTGTGTTCAGAAGCCCGAGCTCATGGGAGGGTGGAAGTTGCAGCGTATTTGCTGATGTGAGAGCGTTTCTTCGTCAAAGTAATTCCAGTTTGGCATTGGGCTAAGGAAGGCTGCAGGGCCACCTCATCGCTGTTAACAGCTGAGGCCCAGACCAGCCTGCTGGGCTGGGGGAGGCTGGAGAAGCTGCCCATGCTTCTCCTACTGTAAGACCGACTTCTCTTTGCAGAGTAGGTAATTTCCACACATGGACGGAATCTCCTTGCAGATAAGAAGGGATGAGGCACCACCACTCAAGCTTCTTTTTTTTTCAGGTTTGAGAAAAACCCAGAGGGATCACCTGCCCTTATCTGGAAAAGGCAGAGTGGCCCCAAGCCCTCCCACCAGCATAGCAGAGAAGGTTTTGAACACGCGACTGTTTGGAATTTTTTTAATAAAATGGATTTTTTTTTTTCAAATATTTGTAACTGAAAAAATAATTCAATTTAAAGATCCATTCTCTCCCCTGTTAACTTGTCACTTTTATCCTTTTCCAGTTGAAAACTCACTCTGGATCTGATGCCCCAACACCATCCATCTCTGATGGTGCTGATCACCCCTCGCCGTTTGCTGCATAGTGGAAGGGAGAGTGCGTGCTAGTCAAATACACATTACAAACAAGTAGTGGTTACAGCAGAAAGATTCAGGATTACATTCAAGGTAGAGGCAGAACATCAGACTTTGTTTTTCCCAATGGGTGCAAAAATGTATGTCCAGGGGAATACCTCTTCTGACAAAGAACTATTGAACTATTATTCAAACAAATAATAGCAAGAAAGCAGAGAACTGGGCTAGCCTGCTCCGGGCACTGCTTGGGGAAAAGACTTTCTACTATTTCCTGGGATGAGGCACCGTCTTCCCCTCTGCCCAAGGGCACAGGGTTGTCGCTCGCTTTCCTGGCAGAAGCCCCTTGTGCAGAGGGGCTCTGGCAGGTTAGCTGGGTTCCTCAGGAGGTGAGGCTTGGGGGTTTGTGTCATCTGGGCTCTTTGAGGGCTCTGAAGCTCATCAGCCAATTTCAAGTATGTTGGGCGAAGTTTGGCTAATTAAATTCCTCCAGTGTTTCACAGATGGTGGATGGGTAAAGGTGAAAGGGAGCAGCTGTGAGCTCAGCATTTCACCAGCAACCCCAGGGAAGGGCTAAATCAGTAACTGCTGTTGGCATCTCTCTGACAACAAAGTTTGGGGTGCCTGGACCAGCATGAGGAACCAGAGCTGGGTCAGGCCAAGACTGCAGGTGAGGCGCTCTTGCCTTCCCTTAGGAGCTCACTGCACTTTGGTAATTTCATTCTTTATTTACTGGTTGCAGCTTTGTAATTACTTGTACAAAAGAAATCACACAGCTGGTTTTTGTGGGGGCCTACTGCTCATTGTGGGCTCAACGAAGCTGATTTTGCTTGAATTTGACAAACAGGCAGCCTCACTTTTTTCCCCTTAGCATCTAGAAGATCCTCCCACCCCCCCACACCATTTCCTCCAAAGAAACCACCTGCCTCCTGTGCCCACCTGGTCCCACGGCTGGGCAGCTGCCCTGGGGAGAGCCGGTGTGAGCAGCGTAAGGAGGCCGCTAATGCACCCGCTGCTCCCAGCATCAGGGCTGCACCAGGAGAGAAGTGAGGGAGGGCGAAGGGGGTGCCCACCAGTCCCAGTTACCCTTATTTTTAGAACATGACAGTGTAGCTTGGGTGACAGAAAGCAGGCAGGGGTGGGGGGGAAGGGGGGGGTAGCCTTTCCGACACGGAGGGAGGCAGATAAAAGGCTCTGACTTGCTTACAAGTGGGGTGGGGGAAGAGAGGAGAGAAAGGAGGAGAAAGGAAGGAAGCTGCCAGCAGGCTCCCCTGCAAATGATTAAGGAACTTGCTTCCCATGCAGTTAACAAGCAAATAGGGCTCAGGAAAGCAGAAGTTTTTCCCAGCTGCAAAACAGGCATGTCCCCACCTGGCTGCCAGTTCAGTGGCTGACACCACATGGTGCGGGTCTGGCATTCACCTGCCCGGCCACGGAGCAGAGGTACCGGCATGCGGCAAGGCCTCCTGAGAAGAGAGCCAGGTACCAAAGGGGCAGGGGAGCAGCATGTGCCTGCCCACACCTACCCCTCCCCAGCGGGCAGCACTGCAGAGGAAAGTGGGAACAGCATCCTCAAGGAGGTATTAAAAAGGATGGCAGTTTATCCTTCCACTGCCTGAGCAGGGACAGCACCTTAGTCTGTAAGATTTCACAAGCCACTGCCTCCAGCCCTGCCCTTGCGAGCTGCCTCCCCCACCTCCCCCTGCCCCAGCAGCATGGACCCAGCTGCGGGCCAAAGCAGGGACAGCCGTGGGGCACGGCAGCCGTGTGGGGCACGGCAGCCGTCTGCCTCTCACCTGGTAGATGGTGGCGAGTTACTACTAACAAACACGGGGATTTCGAGGTGACAGGAGTAACAGCACAGCAGAGCCACAGGCCTGGGTTTCCGATGCAAAACCCTGCCCCAGGAATAGCACCGCCGTGGCTCTGGGGCCTTGGGGTACTCGCCCGCCCACCCCCCGGCCAGCAGCCACCCCCAGGTGCCAGCCCGGGGCCCCGCATGGCAGCAGCCGGCTGGATGCGGGGTGGCAGCTCACAGGAGGCCGCCCTTCCCTTTTAGCCCGTGGGCCTGGAGGGAAGGAAGAGCAGAGGTCAGCTGCCCATTACCTGCTTTTAGGCTCCCCCTTCTCCCCAGAAAGGGGCCCTCACAGTCACGCTACTGGCCAGGGCCTGTGCTGCGCCACACAACGCCCCTTCTGCGGTGCCACATCCCCTTCCTTGCCTCTGGGCTCTGACGTCCCCCAGCTGCTTCTTTCCACTGGGGCACCTGCTGCAGGGAGGCAACAGCACAGCTGAAGGCAGGAGACAGATTGCACATGGCCCCTAATGATATGTTGCTCAATGCTAGCCGTGCCCCGCAGCTCCCCAGGACACGGGGGTGCTTTCTTGTCCCCAACCCCCCCCCCAGGCTGACTGCCCTGCTCACCTGGGGACCCAGGTGTGCCTGAAGGCTGGCCTCCAGGCACAGCCACAGGTCTGGGGCAGCGAAGGACAGACTTAACAAGTAAGGACCTGGATTTTAGCACCTTAAGAATCTGTTTTGCAGCCCAAAGCAAGTGAAGCAAGCAGGCAGGCCTCTGCAAGCTCGGCAATATTTGGGAAACCAGCTTAGTCATGACCAGGTTGGTGGGAAACCCTGGTTCCCTTTGGCTACATTTGGAAAAGGTGCCTGTTCTGCCCAGCTCCTCACAGCCCTGCGGCAGACCAGACCCTCCCCGACAGACGGCAGGTGGTGCAGCGGGCAGCCCTTCCAGCTCCCAGCCAGCACTCCTGCCTTCGTGTCCTGCTCCAGAGGTAGAATCCCCTGCTGCAACCATCAAACTGACCGTGCTGCGCAGCACAACCCCCTTTTTTTGCCACTCCAAGCAAGGTGTGGGGCGCCGCTGCTGGAAGCAGCCCCGGCCCAGTCACGCCGTGTCCCGCTGCAAGGCACGAGGGAACTCAGGCCCAGCAGCACCGTGCCCCATGCGCTGCCATCACTGCTCCTGCCCGCAGGAAGAGGGGCTGCCGGTCCCGTTCTCACCCGAGCTGGGTTAGGCTGCACTGAGGGGGCCAGAGGCCACCAGCCCCGCAGCTCCTACAGCCTCTTCTTCCCCCCAGCAGCTGCTCTCCCTGCCCTGCCCTGGCCCGCTGCCCAGGCAGCAGTGACTCAGGCAGTGGGTCTGCCTTCGCCACCACTGCTGGCTTCGTGCAGGAAGGACAGTTGGGGGAGGAGTACAAATACTAGGAGCTCATTTCTTTTCTTTTCTTTTTTTTTTTCTTTTTTTTTTTTTTTTTGGTTGACTGGCCTCTTCCCCCTGCATGCCTGCGCCCTCCCGCTCCCGTTCCCTTCAGTCTCTGCTCACAGAGTTACAAGCAAGAATCCCAGTGCAGCTGCAGATCGTGTCCATCAAGGAAGTCTGTGGAAAAGAGGCTGGGAGCCGCAGTGCTAAGGGGAGCCAGGCTCATGACGGGCCCCCCTGGCAGCTCCAGCCAGTCCATGCTGTCCAAGTTAGCCTCAGCCAGATCCAGGGCTATCCCCCCGGATGGCTCGTGAGCAAAGTGCAATTCCGAGGTGTCCATAGGTGAAGGCGGGTGGTCCAGGATGGCCGAGCTGCTCAGCATCTCACTGTGGAGGTCATCAATCAGGGACAGGGGCTCTGGCCCATCGTGGCCTGCCGTCAGCAGCGGGAGGCCAGTGCTGCTCTCCAGGAAGTCCTCCAGCCGTCCCACAGGCACCGGCTGCCCCAAGGACACTGGCACCGCCAGCTCTGAGGAATGGTGGCTGCTGGGCGGTGGGGAGCAGGCTGGGGCCACGGGTGGTTCTTTTCCAGCTGGGGATGACTGATCCTTGAAGTCAGCAGAAATCTCTGTACAGGGAACAAATAGCCAGGTCAGGGTGAGGAAAAGTTTGGCGAAACACCAAAGGATTCCTGCCACCCGCTAGGGCAAAGGGGACCTCCCAGACTGAGCCACCACTGACCACCACCTGGGAGAAGGAAACTCATCCTGTACCCACGCTTGGCTTGCTACGGGGAGTTTTCAGCCCACCTCGGGGAATTCAAGCTCTGTGCAGTATCGCAGAAGAAATGTGCCCAGATCTGATGCAGCAGGACCACCACACTAATGCCTGACTGACAACTCCCTCAGTGCCTTGACGAGTACTGCCAGTGCTCGAGGCGCTGACAGGGACACAGATCAAAGACCTGGGCCACGCCAGACTCTCTCCCCCCAGTGCTTTATGAGCCCCAGGCTCAAACCCAAAGACTGGGAAATGCTGGGTTTGACTCCTTACCTCCACTTTCGATGAGAATGTCGAACAGGTCATCCATCTGCTGGCTGGAACAGCCGTTCTCCTGGGGAAAGCAAGCGCAGGATTAGCTTCCTATTTACCAGGGAAGCTTCCACCCGCAGCAACACCCTTGGCTGCCGGCTCTCCTCCGTCGTCCCAGGGATGGGGCTGTTATCTAGCAAGAACGAGCGCACAGAGGCCTGGCACCAGAATCCTCCATAACCCCAGGCTGTTACTGGATGGGAAGGTACCGCTGTACTAACACTCAGCCGGCAGCAAGTGACTTGGGATCTCTACCTATGATTTAGGGTCTGCCCCAAACCCTCCAGAGGGAATTCAGTTAGGAAGGTGCAGTTGTGGCTCCACTCTCTATTACTGGCCCAGATCAGGAATTTAAGCAGATTTACAATGGCAACTTTTCGCCTGCTCTCCAAGGAAATCAGGGAGAACTGCTCTCACCTGGGCCTTTGGCTGTTGCTTCACGGCCTCTTCATAGCCTGGTGGCTCTTTCATTGGGACTGAGGGAACAGGAAGAGGAGGTGGAGGAGTTCCAAAAAGCGATGTGTGCTGTTGCTGCTCCAGGTCCATCTGAGATGGGGAAGGGGCAGCAGGAGAGCCGGGCTGTGATGAGGGCTGTTTAGAATGAAAGCAGAAGGGGTGATCAGGGGGAAGTCACAAGTCACATCAGCTCCTGTCTCACAGCTGCTCTGAGAGACCATCACCGCCCTTTCATGGCGAGTGCTGCACAGAGGTCTCCACTGCTCTGCTCCCAGCAGCCTGGCCCCTTCCGTGTACTCTGTGCACTATGCCCCGGCTGCAAGAGGGGAAAACAGATTTCCCCTCTAACTCACAGAAGGAAATCTGCTGATTTTTCTAACGCTAAAACCATGCCACAAACCACCACCTGGCTGTTCCTGGATGGGGAGAGCCTCATATGTCCCAGTGGAGGATTCCTCCAGCACTTCCGAGAGGGCACTTTCCTTGTTATGTTCAGCCTACTGCAGTATATGCAGAACGTATCTTTTACCCACCTCCTTCTGCAGTACCTGTCCTGGGGACATAATCAAGCTTCACTAGCAGCAAGTTTTGCAGCCTGATGGTGGGCAGAGAACACCAGAGCCCTCAGCAGCACCAGGGACCTCCAAAGGAAACCCCAAGTGCTGCAGGAAGTGGTGCTCATGACTCAGCTTTACCAGATGAGTCAGCACACAACTGCCCATAAGAAAATTAAAACATGGATCAGGTCTTTGCCTCTACAGCAGTTACACATGATCCACACTGAATCTTGCTCCCCTGGACACTGATCCCTGGGCAGTAACTGAATGCCAGTTTCAACGTTTGTACATGTTGATGCTCTAACCCATCATGTTTTCCCCAGAAAGCTGTTCATCTGTTCTGTGACCTGCAGGTCACACTGAGGAACCCCAAGCCCTGGCCAGCAAAACTGCTCTGGGGTCCACTCTCTTCCTGAGAGGGACTGGAAACTGGTGTTGTGGCACACGCCACTGGGATGGGCGGGGGGGGTACCTTTTCTGACACACTGGGTGAGCTGGCTTTGCCAGAAGCACCAATTTTCAGGGACCACTTGTGGAAACCATTGGGGAAGAAGGGCTGCAGGTTTGAAGGTGCTGAGAAAGATAATATGGTGGGGGGCAACTGCCCCACGACCACCTGCAGACCTGGCTTCTGACCCTACAAGGAGGCAAAAGGATTAGGAAAGTCACTACAGATGCCTCCACAGCACACGAGCTAAGGGAGTCAGAGGGAGAAGGTGCCTTCATTTACCTTCTGCATTTCCTCAAAGGTCTCAAGGCAAACCAAGGCACTGACCCTTTTTGCAAAGTGGATATCCCACTCTGACCACACTAGAAGTTACTCCTATCTACACGTCCTTTCCAGGATCTGACTCAGAATTGACCCTCCAAGCTCTAAAACCACTTCATAATCTTTTTGTATCTTACCTTTATGTTATCTACATGTTATCTAATCCACATGTCAGTAAGCTAACTGGGCTAGAAAGGGAGGAGATGCACAGCAGAGCCTCTTTACAGCCATCACCCGGAGAAGGGGTAAAGCCAGAGGTGCTCTCTTTCCTGAATGAGCACTGCACCTCACAAAGAGATGATTCACAGGTATGCTCAAGGCACGGGAATGGAAATCACAGCATGTTCATCAGCACCAGAGAGCAGAAGGTCACATCCTTTTGCCCCTCTCAGAGCTCCTACGCCACCTTCGTAGCAGACATAGTGCCCACATCACTCCCTCTCCATGCAGTAACCACCTTTTCAGTTCAGCAGCGCTCCTCCAAGAATCAGGGGCACCACTGTAAACCAAGGCTGCCCACTCTGACCTCTCATCATTTTTAATTGATGGACAATCCTTGTTTAAAACACCAGCTGGTATTGCGCCCAGATGTGGAACCAAAGGGCGGAAGGCTACTAAACTGTCAGGGTTTAGCCCAGAACTCTTTGCTGTAAAACCTAAACGTCACTTCCAAGCACGTCCAGGGGACAAGATCTCATGGAAACTTAGTGTTCCTGAAACCTCACGTCCGATGGGCTCTCCATTGCAGCTAGTTCAGCAGGAGGCAGGAGAATGGAGAGGCACCCCTTCTGCTGCCACATTCAAGCTGAAAACGAAACACTCCATGCAGCTGCAAGCTCTGGTAGAAGCTGCTGAGATCTCACTTGCTGTGATGATGGTCTCTGGCCAGTGTGTGTCCCCTTCCCGCTGCTGCTACAAACCCCAGCAGCAGGCAAAAGAAAGACAAGGAATAAAAGCGAATAGACAGTGAGCTACCTTTCTGACAGATTGGTTTAGTCCTCTGGGCTGCTGCTGCTTCACGGGCTGCTTCTGCTGCTGTGTGGGCTGCTGCTTCTGCTGCTGCGTGGGCTGCTGAGGGGTGCTTGCAGGTAGCTGACATGGTGGTTGGCTGGAAGTTTTAGTGGGTGATGATTGTACTCTCTGGAAAGTAAAGAGTATCCGTGATAAGTTATTCCCCAGACACAACATGGAGCAAGGCTTGTATTTCTTAAAGGTTTTTATAAAGTTTGTTTTCCCCCACTCTTTAGGAAATTCAGTCAATTGCTCTGTTTCTCTAAGCAGAGAAATCAGACTGGGGTGGGATCCAGAGTCCTAAAAGAGGAGGCAGTAACAGTCTAAATCCCTGGGCTATCCATGACACCCCTTGAGAGCTGGCAGACCTGACACAGGACCTGTGCCTTTCTGGAGCAGCGGCTGGAGTTCAGGTGAGACACATACCCTGGGCTATCAAGGGTGACACTGGTTGCTGATATTTAGACAACTGCCTAGCATCTCACTTGCTACACAGCAAATGCAGTCTGCTCAGTGCCTGTGTCTAATGGTAGACACCGCCACTTGCTCTGCAGGACGTGCAAGAAATGCAGCAGCAGAGAATGAAAATCTTCCTTGACGCCATGGAAGATGCTGGGGTTTGACTTATGCCATAAAACCTGGGCATATTTATCCCTTCCTGGAAGAAACACTCAGAACACTTCTGTTAAGTGCTGAGCTCATGCCAACAGGGGAATAGTAGATCATCTCTGACGAAAGGCTCCATTCCATTAACGCTAAAATACTGACATGCATTAAAACAACGAGCAGCCAAAAATCAAACTGTCTGCTCCCAGGGTCTGATTTCAGCTCTCGGTAGATAAGGTGACCTATCCACCACTCTGACTATGATCTCTCCAGTAAAGGACAAGAGGTGAAAAATAGTCTGCTTTTTTCACTACCACAGGTATAGTCATTCTTTCAAAAATTAGTGAAATGTGGCAGCAAACCCTTGTCCTCCAAGCCCGAGATCCTGCCTGACAAAAGGCAGAACCATGTGTTTGGAAGAACGCTGAACAGCTTGTGATGCACACAGTCAGTCGTGCATTGCTGTACACAGTCCATCATTTTCAAATTCCGGTCTTTTTGCTGAAGATCTGCTTACACTGCTCTGTTTTACAAAGCCATGATCCACCAGCCACCACAGCAAGCAACTCAGCCGTTTTAGCATTTACTGCATTGAATTTCCACTGCATTAAGCCTTTCTGTGGTAACCTGAGCCACGGGAGCAGGAAGAGGGAGAGAGGAACCCAAGTGCCTACAGCAGGAACGTGCTCTAACCCTTGCCTACCTGCAAGGCTGGGCAGCTACTCCCGGCCTTCCCATGGGGCGAGAGGCCCTGCCTCTCAGCGCTCTGCTTGGTCACAGTGAGGACGATGTGGGTCCCTGTGGAGTCAGTGATGAGGGTGGGGGGAGGGGTGCCCTTGATGAGGTCGTTCAGGGCTCTCCCTTGCTGGCCAAGGAAAAGCCGCGGGCTGTGGGACCGGCACGGCAGCTCTGCTTCCCCGGCTGGCGCCTCCTGCTTCACCATCACAGCTTTCTTTGGCACTGGGCTTGGATTCGAAGTGTCCATTTGGCTAGCGGTTGGTGCAGGGCTGAATTGGTCTGTTTGGCCACTGGATTGCTTTGCAGATTGGCAACTCAGGAAACTGTTTTCACTCTTGACCTGGGTGCCAAATGCTACCGGGTTGGAGGCAAGGGCTGTTCCTTCTCCCGCAGCCGCTGGGGCCGGTAGTGACTGCTGAGAGCGCTTCTCCTGCTCTAGCTGTAGTCTAAGCATCTCAACCAGCTGCTGCTTCTGCTTCAGCATGCGGGTGAGTTCCTCAATCTGCTTGTCCTTTTCCTGCAGCATCTGGTCTTTGTCCCTAACTTCTGCATCTCTGCTGTTACCAGTGCTACACCGCTCTGACCTGGGTGCTGCATTTACACTGCAGGAAGCAGACTTGGAACTTTCTTCCTTCACCAGGAACTGCACTGGAGATGCCTGCAAGGTGAGCTGGGTTAGGGGTGAAGTCACCATCTCTCCAAAGGTGTCTCCGGTGGCTGAGTTCTCATCTCCTGTGCTCATTTGTGAGCGCTCAGAAGGAGTTGGAGAAACAGGAGGAGTCGAGCCTGTGCTGCCAAACTTCATCACACCGCCACTGGTGACTGCGGCCACAACTACCTCTGCTGGTGCAATGCCGGTGGTGACCAGGGCTGGCCCTGTGCTCAGCCTGGCAGCTGGGAAGGCCACCACCACTTCGGCAGCTTTTGGGAGGATGGCTGCTGTGCTGGGCTTGGGAGTGGGGGTTGTTTGGCCAGCTGTACCGTTCTGCTCTTGGTAAGCTCTGAGACGCTCGATTAGGTCTGTCTTTGTGCCTGAGACAGGCAAGGCCCTCAACTTCAGCTCTTGCTTCAGCTCTGCTACCTGATACGGGGAGGGGGGAAAAGAGGGTAACATTAAGAGAACATACACTCTAAGCAGAACAACTATTAACAGCTACCAGAGCCATGGGGCAAAGGACTAAACTGATTCTCCTCCAGGCCAACAAACCGACACCTCAGGTACAGACTGCAGGGTAGTGCTACCAGCTGCTATCACTAACTTCTGTTGGTCTGCCTTAGTCCTGCTCTGGGACAGCAACGTTGTTGAGTACTGCCCTCTGACAATGGCAACAAAGGGGCTGTGCATCCTCACAGGACATTTACCTTCATCTCATCTAGGTTGGCAGGGAGAGAGCCAGGCTTGCCCACCGCAGCATTGCTGTTTTGTCGCATCAGCCCACTGGAACCAGAGGATACTGAAGATGCGCTGCTGACTGTGGCGGAGAGATTGCGTACAGCAGGGGCACTGGCACCACTCTGCTGCTCTCCTGGAGGCCTGCAGGGAAAATAAAAAACACAGGCATCAAAACCAAGGTGGAAAGGTACTGGTGGCCCTCAGTGCCAACAGTACTTTCAGAAACATCTGGGTCACTAGTGTCACCCTAGACATCGACACACACCAGTGCCTTTGACTACACCCATGCCCCTTACTCTGCCAGCCTATTTTGTCTGATTCATCTGACACCAGCCCTTTTTGAGGCTCACTGTAACCTAACAAGATTGAGCGTGTTACACCCAATCGCCACACCTCTCACACAGAACACACTGTCTCCGGTAACAGTACTGGGAAAGCCAGGGCTTCCTAAGAGGGAGTCGCCATTTAGGACCCATACTTTGGTGGGGCTGGCAGGATGGTCTGATAGTTGTAGTGCTGCTGCTGCTGGTTGAGGATCTGAAGCTGGAGAAAGAGCTGCTGCTGCTGCAGTATTTTGGCATAGGATGAATCCATGGGAGGAGCTCCCTTGTCCTGTTTTTGGTCCGGGGGAATATACTGATGATACTTAAGCTTCTTGACTTTCGGCTTCAACTCCTTGGCTTTTTTACTGCGCTGGGACTTCTCACTAGCAGACTTGGGCTGGCTTTGCTATTTAGAAGAAAAGGAGGAAGCAAATAAGAATGGGAACACTGAAATAACATAACACCCCATGTAAACCAGAACACACACTGGGATCTTCATTTCAAAATTCTCCAGACTTGCTGTCAGGGTCTTTCCATGCTTCTCTAACTCAGGCAACAGTATCATCACAGCACCTGCAGCAGCTTACACTGCACCATAATGCAGGTCACCTTTCCCAGCACACCAGATCACTTGCTCATCCAGTGCAGACTGACTGACTCTTAATTATGGATAATGCTGATTGTTTCAAAACATTTTGCATTCAGGACCCGTTTTACAGAAGGTGACTACGTCATGGGACAGAACACGTATTAAATACGTGACAGCTAGCGTCAGAGGAAAACACTAGTGAGAAGCTTTCCTTCCTTTGCATTTGTTAACACAACACTTCCAACTCCAAACCTTCAGAATAACCATCTTATCTTCTTGCAGACTACAACAATGAAGAAATCAGCCAACATAGTACCTTAATGAGTGTTGGTGGGGGCTTGGCAGCAGTAAGAGCCACTCCATTGGTAAGACTAGGGGGCAGAAGAGGTGGAGGTGGCAGAGGTGGGGGTGGCTGTTCAGGTAGGAAAAGTGTTTCACTGGAGTCTGCACTAATCTGCAATTGGGATGTACCCTGCAGAGACAGAAAAAGGCATAATGAATACACACATTCAAGAAAGAAAACAGTTTAAGAGAATCCTGGAAGTGTCCACTTACAGGAAAGCAGCACAGGTTACAAGTCATTAATCAGATTCCTTTAACCCACTACTTCAGTCGTCCCTGAGAAGCAGCACAACTTCTTAGGACAGAAAAGGAATCAGTATTCCACACCTGTATCTCCCAGCTTTGCCTGCCAGAATCAGTCACACAAGGACTGTATCACCTAGTAATGATCACCCCCCTTCCCCGCAGGGCACCACCACAGGGGCTTCTGAATAACCACCGGACTTCACCAATACCACACAAAGCCAGGACCTCTTGTGAAATCTCACAGACTATACCTTTTAAAGATCCCTCGGTCTCATTTTTTAGGATCCTCTGCCACAAATCAGCAGTAGCTGTGAAGCTCCAGGGCACTGCAGGAGGCCACCGCGTTCTCACCTGAGCTAGTGATGTGCCAGTGGTGCTAGGGAGAGGATCACAAATCCGGGAGTCCATCGGCGATGGGACAGACCCCTGGGACTCATGGCTGGCTGGCTGTTCTGGGGAGAGGGCGTCACTGCTGTCCTCATCAAAGGAGGAATTGTCTGCAACCTTTGGGTAGTTCACCTGTCCAACTAAAAACACAAACATCAACTGCGGTCTTTAACACAGAATAAGAAATTATTTCACTTGACACTAAATGTTTCACAAAGATAATGAAGGCACGGAGAGAGTCGTGTTTGAGTTGTGCTTAAAGCACCAACTGAAAACGAGAGAACAGAGCCTATATCAATCAGTTTTAAGTGTTTACATTCGTCTGTGCTGTCAGTAGAATAAAATGATGCAGACTGGAGTGAACCATTTTCCTTGCTTCTTAGGCAGACAAGATCAGGAACTGTTAGAAAAGCTACTTAACTCTGCCCAAACCCAGCTCTGCGGCATGACTTATTTGATTATCTGGCACCAAAGAAGAAGGAGGTTAGACAGTGTAAGGTTGAGCTATGGTTTCTTTGGTGTCCATCCTTTGTGGTGGAAGGTAGAATCCTTCTTCAGGATAAGAATCCCAAACTGTTCTCCAGTCCCACAAGCAACAAGGACTATGAATTAAGAGGCAGCCCTGACTGCTATTAGTATTGCTGTCTATCTACATGTCCAGTAGATAAATTCACGTAAGCGTGCATTTGTAATGTACTAATTTTTTTAGATTACATTATCTCAAATTAATCCTGGTAGGCAGGAAAACACTATCATTCGCACCTAACATAAAAGCAACAGAAATCCAGAGATGTACTTGGCTCAGTCAGAAGGAAGCCACATCTCTAACACTCCAGTTCACAAGTTCACTCCTTCTCTTCCTCAACCAATTCTTGGGAAATCATGAAGCCAGGCTCTCCCAGAACACCGTCCTTTTCCTTTTTCATGAGAAGTATTCTGTCTCGCTCACAGTTGTGTCCCATTTGTCTTTAAAGTAGCTGTGCATGTTTGAGGGGATGAATAACCACAGACAGACACAGACTGCTCAGTCTGGGGGGACAGAGAAACAGTACTGCTGAGGCAGTGGGAAGGCTATTCCTCAGCATTCCTTTCAGCCCTTGGAATGGCACTGGCATGATTTACATCTGTTCTGGTTTATTTTTAAAGGGGCTGAATCCTCTGAAGGATTCAGGGATCCTTAAGTTCACAGACAGTTTTTGTTTCATCACACCTGTTTACATTCTGTCTCTCTACCCTGCTCTGAGTAAGGCAGTGGGTTCTCCCTGACCAAGGTTGCTGACATGTTACACTGAGAGAGGGATTTTCAAGGAGAGAATCTAGGGAATGCAATCTTCCACATTCTTTCAATCTTTAGGGTATGCAATTGCTTTCACGTTACTCTAGAATGGCCGTGCTCCCTACAATTTTATGTCTCTGTAGTATTATCTGTGCCAGAGGGAGTTCTGCTTCTCAGAATCCTTGGGGCTGAAAGCCTGTGATTCTGAGAGAGGAAAACAAGATCAACCATGGGATTGCACACACAGGCAGGTGAATTGATAGGAAATCACAGCCACCTGTGGGAAATGCCCCCAGCACAGATCCTCCTCTGGCCTTACCGATAATGGCTTCCTTCAGGCTCGATTCCACAGGCAAGATGTTCTTCTCCACCAGCTCCATGGGACCTGGCCTCTGCGCTATCTTCTCATTGAGGTCATCTGCCAGTCTGGCTCTCTTTAGCTTCAGCTGCTTAGCCTGCAAGGAGGGTTCAGCTGAGGTCTCTGTTTGGGGGAAAGTAAATAAAATGGCATCAATCCAGCAATGGTCAACCTATGAACTTCAGTATTATTTTACTTTTACTCAGAAAGGTAAATGTAGATAACAGTAGATAACTGTACAGAAAAATACTTGCAGATAACAGTAAATATGCACTATAAAGATATTATAGATGTTATGTATATTTAAGTTATAAAGATAATTACAGTAGCCCTTGTGACTCTAGAATAGGGCAAATTCACTATTCTCAAACTGATGTCACCCAATTCTCGTTCATCTTTTCCCTTTCAGTTGTGCCCAGAGATGTGGTGCTCAGTGGCAGCACAGTAATCCCTCTCTGAAACTGAGGTGCTTACTATCTAGATCAAATCTGTCTCACTCCCTCTTGGATATTTTTCAGTGTCTTCCCTTACTAGAAGGGCAATCCACATCCATTCTATTTCACTGTTGCTCAGCTACACAAAACTGCACGATTTGAGTTCACATCACAGATTTTTCTGAGAATCTCCACACAAGCAGAGTTGAATGCCTCCCATGAAATCATGCAACAGGCGTGATCTTCTGCCCACTCCCAACTGAAAGAAAGACTTGGGAGCCAGAGGCAAAACAGAAAGCTGTTAAATAAGTAATCATGACAACATTTATTGTTGACCTCTTCCTGTATACCATTTGCCGTACCTTCCAGAATGTGCATTCTAACCAGCTCTGATCTCTCTGGCCGGGACCGGATTTTCCGTTTCAGATAGTCCTCTGTCTACAGCAAAAATAGACAAGCAAGAATCAATTTCAGTTGGTCAGACACAGAAGTGAGGTAATTTTGGGCAGCACAAACAAGAGAAACAACCATCTTTAGCTGTTACTAAGACCTAAATAAACACAGAACAGAGAAGGGGCGTATCTCCCGCCCCAGAGAATGAGCTTATTCTAAAAATGACCTCCTACTGTAATCACCTCAGCCTAACTGTGCACTGCTGCCCCACAGAACAGAAACTGGAAAGGACTTCCTCAAGAGCTGAAGCCCTCTTTTCTCCTTTTCTGCAGCAGCACTAACTTGTGTCAGGGTGAAATTCAAGACATTTCTTTTTACATTGAAGATAAATGCACTGGTTCCACTGGTCACAGCAAACACTTAGATATAATGCTGGCATTCAGGGCTGACTTGTGGTTTGGGCATACTCTTTTATTTGTTGAAAGATAAATTATTTGTTAAGCTAATGACCCCATGCAGTCCCCTTGGCAGACAGAATCTAAATGCTGTGACAAGACTCATTTCATTTCCAGAGCTTCTTTTAGCTCTATCTTTGAAGAATGCACTATAGAGCAATGTACAGAGATGACCCTGCCTGGGCTGAGCATGTTACCCTTTACACAGCCCAGGAATGTGAATCTGGGAGCAGTGGGTAATGCCCTGGTAAGGACTGGCCATCAGGATGGGCCTTCAGAGAAGACAAACATTAAAGTCAACCAGAAAACTGCAGCATACTTACTCAGTTGCCCACACCAAAATATTAACTTAGTAAGAACATTTCAGGAAAACAGAGGAGGAAGAAGCAAAAGCCTTTGGGACACTGGTCTTAATGCAAAGTCCCCTGTTCCAATCCTTCTACAGTTTAAAGTGCTAACACTCCCTAACAGGTTTTAATCACAGCTGTTATTTTTCTACTTATGTTGCTTTCACTTTTAAAACAAAACTTAGCCCAGCAGTCATAACAGGGTTTATTCCCCTGTAGGCTAATCAGAAAAAGAAACTATCCCCAGAGGCCTTTTAAGGGAACAGAAATCATCAAGAAACCCCCTATTAGCAAAGGTGCTGCATGAAGTGCGATGCCTGGCTTCCTCTTTCTACAGAGCCAGAAGTCTGTGTGATTGATTTCAGTTTTACAAGATTTTGGGGGGGATCCTCTCTATTAAATTTTCAGTTTCTAATGTCCTGGATGAACAAGTACATGTGCAGGTAACAGAGAAACCATATGCTTTTCTCAAAGGCAGAACAAAGTAACAGCAATTAAGGGCAAAACAGGCACCATAAAAATAAAAACATGAAGTATATAGACAGTGGGGAAGAAAAATATCAATGACTTCCAGAAAGAAGACACCAGGGGAAATTCAGGCACCATATTCAATGTTTTTTAGGCACAACTAATTAATGGAGGGTTAACCACCACCATGTACAAGCTAGAGAACACCCCATCCAATACATCTCTGACTACATAGCACTGCATTACATCCAGAATATGAATGATTCCCTTCTGCGTCTCATTAACAGCTACAGTATGTCCAAAACATAAGATACAGATACTACTCCTGACTTCCCCAAAACATTAAAGACAATATTGCATCTTACCCTGGCCCGCTCCAAACTCCTTCTTTGTTCATGAAATGCAGCTGGACTTTTCAGAGCTGTTGAGAGGAAAACATTTAGAGAATGAATTAGAATGATGGAAGTTCTCTCACTGCATATCCGTTCAGGCCCAGGCCAACTAAGTTCACAAATACACCACAGCAAAAACTGTCTCCTGCTTCTTTCAACACACTGGACCATATCTCCAGCTGGTATAAAGCAATGTGAATTGACATACTCCATTTGACAGCACAGGAGCTACAGGAACTGACCTGAATTTTTGTGGGCTGCTGAAGACCCTAATACAGGTACAATTCTAGCTGAACTAACCACTGTTCACACAGTTGGTTCCAAGAACATGAGTAAAAAAAGCCCCCAACAAATGCCTTTTACAAGCTTCAACATAAGGTAAGATCCAGGACCCTTAAGTGAAGGAATGGCACTGAAAATATGGAGAGACATGAAATGACTGGGAGGATGAGGGACACTCCTAATGAACTGTAAATCCTCTTTACTACCTTTTAATGTCAAAGGAAGCTGCAAGTTCTTCCCTTAAGCTGCACCTGTGTTTTGTGTACATGCAAGGGCTGAGTGCAAATTCTGCAGGTCCACAGGACATACATATTGCTCCACATAAGAGAAACTATCATGAGAACAAAAACACTTGGACAGGAAAGTACGTCTGTCTGTTGACAGAAAACCAAGACTTGAGGAATTAACAGCAGCTCTCCATGTAACAGGCCTCCTCGCCCCCTCAGGCCCAGTATAAAACCAGAGCCAAAATGGATCATGTTCTAAGAAACTGATCCTCTGCTGTCCAGGACCCTACTAACCCTGGAGGAATCTCTCACTCTGCCTGGCTCCTCTAGAGCACACAAAGCTCACATCTCACAGTAAAACTGGAGAAAGAGGGTGACAACGGTAAAGTGTCACTAGCTCCTCACGGTTTTCCTGAATCAACAAGTAGCTTGTTTTGTAAAACAATCATATTGTGGCTTGTTTTCAGACCTAGGTGAAGGGAACATAATTTCTTTCATATTTCTGCAACACATATTTAAAATTGCCTGGTGAAATGTCTAAATTGCCATCAAGCTAAACAGCAAAGTTTTAACTTCAGTTTAAAAAATAAGTTGCAAGTCTTTTGAAGACAGAAATCTAAACTTGTACCATTAGTAATTCCAATGTATTACCTCTAGGTCTACTCATATTATTTTTCACTTAAAACCAACGATTAACTATTTCTCAAATGTAACTTCATAATGAAATCTCAAAAGACAATTAAAAGTCCTTGCGTAAATGCAAATTGGTAAGAAACTACTTCTAATGCATGTGTAGACTTATAAACTCTTTCCTACAGAATAAAATGGAGTAGCCAAAGTTTTAAGATAGACACACGTTCTGTGAAATAGAGTCCCTTTAGGTTCACATCAGTGGGGTAAAAAGTAGAGTTTAGTCCATATGCCAGGATTTCTGAACACACCAGGACATCACAGATGGGATTCAGACTACAGAAGTGAATGAAGAATAATGTGAGGAATAAATTAACAATAATTCAAAACTAACCTTAGCAAGTGAGTATACAAATCCCCACAATGATGGGACAAATAGTTCCTGTTCAAGTTAAAGATATTTTTTACAATCTGGTTATGGAGAGAAACCACCAGAGAAAGTTATGCAAGCTGTGAAATGGGAGTGCATTGATTGCACTTTGGGATAAACCAAAGTAAGGGCAGAAATACACTATTGCAATAACTGCAAAAAGAATACAAAAAGCTTCACTGGCTAGCTGAGACATCACCTCCTGGGCAGCCTGACCATCACATTTCAATGAAGAGCAAGCAATACAAAACAAAGACTCTTTTCAGGCGCATGAACTGCTTGTGAGTATGCACGTATTTGAACTTAAACACACATTTCTTTCACTGTATGCATATCACAGAAAAATGAAATAAAAGTTCAGGTACACTTGGGCAAAGATACCATGCAATAAAAATTGGTTAAAAAATCTACCCTGGAAACAAGCAAAGCAGGCCTCATCTTGAGTCTTCAAAGGCTCTCTACCACCAGAATGTGCAGGCATGGCAGTAATTCTTGACTCTCCCCTTCCTGCCTACCTCTGCAGTCAGTCAGAGGCAGTACATGAACTTTAAGTGACATTTCCCTGACCATAGCAAATGGTCAGGAAAGTCAACTGCAGTTCAGCTGATGTCACAGGCAGTCCAGGAAAATCCTTGCATACAGAAGAACAAAGCAAGAAGAAAAGACTCCCCCCGGGAAAAAAAAAAAAAAGAAAAAACATAAAGAAAAAAGAAAAACCCTCCCCCAAAACACATACACATGAAATAGTAAGGAATGCAAAACTGCTACAGGAAGAATCTTGTAAAGAACAATTTCAGTCTCTCATGAATAGTCCTCTGGAAACAAACACTGGGTTGTAGCTCTTTGGGCTGGCAACATGACAGAGGACTTCAAATTCGACCTCTGAAAATGTCAAGAGGGCACAAATCCTTCACTGCTTCCCTCAGCAATCTAGGATGGGGCTGACATGTCAGAAGGGGGTATCTATTGTAAAATCATACTCCATTTGAAGTTAACTAAGCCTTGCACAATTTTTTGGCTTTGAAATGACTACACAGCCCAGGGCTGTGGAGCAACTCTGTTAACTTTACTATAGCAAACGAGGGGAAAAAAAAATTCCTACAAGGAACTCTGAAGCAGAAAAGCTCTGGGTAAGCTCACAATGCAGATATGCCCCTTTTCCAGCTTCTACCACTGCGCACTGATCCCTGCAAAACTATTCCTGCCCACATAACCTTCTGGCTTGCTCACCTGACTGTTGCTTTATCCATTCCGCTCACAATTACCCATATTGACAAAGCTCTACTGTTCTCAGCCATATCAGCTATTCTGGCTCATCCTAACCCTGTACACAAATGAGCTACAGCTTAGCTGGTGGAGCAGAAGCAGTGGTAACCAGGTAGGCATGGGACAGCACTTTGACACAGGATTCATGTCCACATGTACATTATGCAGCAGATACAACCATAGAAAATCGGGATGAAGAAACTGCAATCACCTAACGCCTTCTGACTGCTCAGGCTGGATAAAATACACTAAACCATTCCTTACAGTAATTTGTCTAACCTGTTCTGGAAGAACTCTCATAAAAAACCCGCAATATTATTGCAGAGAAATTATCCAGTGCATAGATGCCCTTTAGTATTTAAACACCTTTCTGAACATCTAACTTGCATTTCCCTTCCTACAATTTATACTCATTATTCCCTGCCTTACCTGCGATCATTAAAAAGAACAATTTATTCTATTCCTCTTTGCATTTGAAAACTTTGGTTTTCCTACAGTCTTCTGTTATATAAAATGACCAAAGTTAGCCATTTCAGCCTTCCCTTACAGATAACATTTTCCAGACCTTTGCTTGTTTACTCTCTTTTGGACTCCTTCCATTTGATCTGCATTTTCTTGAAGTATAGTGTGCAAAATTGGGTCCATATTACAGCCTAAGCTTTATCAGCTTTTACGCAGCTAAATGATTTTTAAATAACACTTTTCAGTTGTATGTCCCAGCCCGTTTGCTTTTTTTGTGTACAGAAAATACATGAAATATACAGAAATAACATGTTCACTTGTGCTTGGCTCACAAACCATGAAAGGTCTTCAATCCTCTTCTACAGAGCTGCTATCTAGGCAAGCATTCTCCATCCTCAATTCTTGCCACTGACTAGACATACCAAGATACAGAAACTCTGCATTTTCATTTGGTTTTGTCCCGTACTTCTCAGTTTCCCCAAATACTGAATCCCAATCCTGTCCTCCTCCTAGTCTAACCCGCAAGCTTAATAAATATGCACGCTGTTCCCCTGCTTACATCAAATTGCTGAATACTGAATAGTATCACAGACACTGACCCTCCCCTGCTCCACCTCATCCAAAAGCCCTGCTCAACATATACTCCCAGTCTGACATCAAGGCTTTATTCCAATACTGTTCTCTCACCAGCTGCATACGCAGCTTCAAGTTGTCCCAGCTTGCTTACAAAAACATCAGGTGAACCTGTGTCAAGCACCTTACTAAACCCAAGTGCAAAAAGGCATTTAAGACCCTGACTTCCTGGGGAGGCAGTTCAAGAAGTATTTAGTCTGGTGGTCGGTGCAGCTGAAGTAATGACATGTTCTTCCCCCTCCTCCATGTCTCACATTTCTGCCTTGCCATTGATGCTCCGATTGCGCTGGTACTGCACAGGGAGCTGTACTAAGGAACTGTCATGATAAGTAACTCCAGCACTTCCCCATGGCACTTGCCTTTCCCCAAAAACAGGGACTAGGTAACTCGGTGCGAATCCTTGATTTAGCTAACTGCATGGCCAGCTTCACTAGCTTTGCTAGCAAAACTTTAGGCGAGTCCCTGATGAGAACAGAGCACTGCCAGAGAGAAAACAAACAAACAAACAAACAAAAAACCAAACCCCAAAAAACTTGTCAAACTGCAACAGTAATATTAGCCATTGAGAATTTTTGTTTTCCACTGTATGCAGAAAAAAATTCCTTTGTATTTCTCTTTTACTGAAATATTTGAGAACGCAGAAGTACTGCAATGCCCACTTTTAGCTAGGTATACCTTTTGCCCACCTTTCTGATTTTGTTTCTGTGTGATATATGTGGGTATTTTTGTCAATGAACTGCAGTTACACTTTCTACCCTTGTTCCTGTACCTAGGCCTGGGACAAAGCATGTTAGCCCTCACTTACGCTGACAAAACTGTTTGTGGGCACAGATCACAGTTGTTTTGAAAGAGTTATTTTAACCTGGATTGGTATGCTGGTTTACAGCATGGCTCCACAAATAATAGTATCTGCAAAACTGAGCACAAACTGCCCTGCCAGACAAAGTCGGAAAGAAGAGGCTGGGTTTAAGGCCAGCGCTGCAGCAGGAGCCCCCACGCTGCAGAACCATGGCCCCTGTGTCTTCAGACTGCCCCATCCACCTTAGAAAAACAGCCTGATGTTACAAACGGCCCGAGAACTACTAAATGGCTTCACTAACAGGGTTTGGGACTGCACAGCCCGGCAGATGCCCTTCACTGAGGTGTACATACTTCTGTTCCACTTGAACTACCATCTGACAATTTGCAACATCCACTGTCAGCAGGATGAGCTTTACCCTTCACCTTTAGATGACTGAGAGTAGGACATGATTCTTCTACCACAGATGGGCTGGCTAGAAGGATCTCATGAAATTTCTACCACATACATCCTAGTTTTTTAGTCTCTGCAACTTGTGGAGTATTTTGATGCTTCATCACCAGAATTCCTCAAGCATTAGTATCTTTGTGGTCACACCTTTAGCTACCATGAGAAATCTCCCTGGAGATCAATAATGCAAATGTTTAGTGCCCCTACTCTGCTTCAAAAATGTTTGCAGGTATACATTGCAACTACTGTCCTTCCATCTGATCCCCCAAAACTAAGCAGCAGCACACAGGACCATCTACAATGATGCACACCTTTCCATACAAAGCACAGAGATGGAAGTTGCTAATCTTTGCTTCAAAGCAATGTATTAATTCCTATGAAACAGAGTCCAAAACCACAATGCATGAGTTCAGTGCTCCCTCAGTCCAAGCCACATTTTGAAGATGGCAATGCGTGAATGATAGCAGATATTGTTGCAAAGCATCAAACTGGTGCTGCTATAAACAGACTGGAATCACATGCAAAACTCCAATGTAACAGCAGAAACAAAAAGCCAAGCAAAACGGTTCAAACATTTACCCTGAAAGCAAATTTTTGCATTACAAAGCTTTCAAACATATCCTATATGGAGATCTTCAAGTTCCTGTTATCTACTATGAGAAGTAAGTGGAATCAGAACCAAATTCAGTCACTTTAAGAACGAAACATTGCTGGGGAAGGGGACTGACCCAAGTGCTGAGAAAAAGAGGTCAAAATACCTGTACACCCTGCATTTGCTTATGCAGCTGACAGAAGACACTAAGGTTTGCAAGAAACAAAGCAAAGGGAAGAAAGGCAGGGAAAAGGGTCTTCACAGGTCCCCATAGCTCGTGTCTAGGGGGAAGGAGAGGGTGCAAAACCTTCTGCAGTTGGTGAGATCACTATTGGAGACTAACAGACATAGAGGCTGACATAGCAGCGATGGCACATAAGCTTTTCTTAGCCAGAATATCTAGCTCATCACAGACAATAAGGTGATATTAGAACTGCAAATCAGTTGGTTGCACAACATGCGATGTTTGTAGAAAGGCTACAGCTAAATTCAAAATACTGAGTCAAGTATTCTGCTCTTCAGTTAGATCAGTTCCTGAGGGAAAGGTAAAATCTTCCTTTGCTATGACAGAGAAGATCGTGTCATGTCCAAACCCAGCCTCTGACCTGCTGACTGAATTCAGAACGGCATGCGGCTTTCTGCTGCAGCTATTCATGTCTGCTTTCAACTAAATTCTAGTTTCTCTCTCTTGTTTACTATGCTTTCGTCAAAAGATGAGATAAAGTGCTGTAAATAGGCTTGATGACTTCCTCTGTCAGTTCAGGGTGGGGCTCTCACCCCACAGCATTTTGTGTGCAGCATTTGGTAAGAGACTCAAAACTTGAATCACAGAGCAAGGCAGCTGGCACTTTCTTCCTCCCTTCATCACCACCCCACTTCCAAAAAGCATTTCTCATGGCATGGAAGAAAAAAAGTGTTTAAAAACTCGGCAACACGCACAGAAGCAGCTGTCATCTTGCTAGTGGGCCAGTGCCAAAGAGCAGTATGCTGTAGAAATATGAAAAAAGGATGGGGAATACACAGGTGAGAGAAAAGAAATCTCCATAAGCACCCTTTTCTCCTTAAGCAGCTTCTGGGAGTTTCACAGCTGATACGCAGATCTGACCATACTTGAGAATTGTTGCTGATTCCGTACTCCTGGCATTGGTAATAGCCCTTGAACTAAGGCTAAGATCTGAGTATCAAGTTAAGGATAAGAAAAGAAGCCACAACTGGTGATTCTTCAAACCCCAAAATATATAAACTCAGAAAATTCAGAATTATGATTGACATAAAAAAAAAAATCCAAATATTTTTATGAAGGTGAGAAATACATCTCTGGCACCCAAAAAAATGGAGCTTTGCCCTTCAACGACACCCTTCAATAACAATGTCATTGTGATTAAAGAATTATGAGTGTTTCCAGTCTCAAACAGGAGACAGGCTGGAGAAAGTTCCCCACGTTACTGTTGCCAGCACTGCCAAAGCATGGCATTACAGTTACAGTGCTACAGCTTTACCAAAACTTCCCTTTTACCAAGCTATTCCAATCAGTAGAGATATGGCACAGAAGATGGCAGATGAAAACATGCCATGTTGGCTAGATTGTTTGGTGAGGCTCAGGCTGTTGTGGAAGCCAGAGCTGAAGAAGCCCTGCCTCCCTGACACCCTACCTCATAAAGCCACCCTTTCTCCTGCATCAACACTCAAGAGCCTGCACAGTGTACTGGCTCACAGAGCTGCTGCTCCTCCAAAAAGCCACTTTCCAGCGCCCTGAACTGGGCTTGCCCTCGTTGCATGAGCATCTGTACAGGTGGGACTGTGGTACCCTGCCTCAGCACAGCTCAGCTCACCAGGGAGCCACGCACCAGCTGAGCTGCTTCCAACACCTGAACCAAGCACCTCTCCAGAGCCCACAGCCATACATCAGCAAAACTGTCCGTAATTTTATTATAGTGGTATCTCCCTTAGGATGCAGCTGAAGTTTAAGATTTTTGTTAAGTTTTAACTGTGTGAAAGCCTGAAGTGTAGGTTTGTCATAGCAAACATGCAAAATTATTGACAGAAAGGCCTAAGGTTTTTTTCAAGGCCAAACCTCTAAATGTGTTAATTTCTCAGAAAGTTCATTCTCTTCAGCATGGAAATTGTCACCCATGGTAACAGTTATCAGATCTATGGGTAACTATGACTACAGCTTTGTGTCAAAGAACATTTACAGCAAATACAGATAAAGTATAACTCACTCCATCATCACCATTAACTCTTGGCATTCAAAAGACATTACCTAAATCCTGAAATGAAAAATAAAAAAGATAAATCTTCACTACAGTTAGGATTATATCACCTCCAAACTGAAGAGGAAAAGGGAGACAAGGGACTTCTACCAGGAACGCTTTGGTCCATGCATTCCTAGACCAGACTTCATCCCTGCTTCTTGAATGTATAATTGCCTTTTACAAACTCTTCTGACAACTTGACGAAGTGCCCAGGCTGGGACAGGTGTGGGGCCCTGAGAAGAAAAAGGAGAGACCATTCCCAGCCAACAAGTAAGAATGAACCCAAGACAGCTGTAGGAACATAAAGGGGAAAAAGCTGCGCTACATACCAGATTTTACTTCCCTGAATTACTGTTTCTCTTGCAACTGACAGAGTTAAATCTTTTATCATCGCAGGGATCAAGGACTAAACACAGCCTATCAAAGTCTTTTCTTTCTACGAATTCAGAAAGGGCAAACAACACGTTTTTATTACTAGCACAATGAACTTCCCAACTCCAACCATGTCTCATTAATCACAGATGATATAAACACAGGGAAAACAACCACAGACAGCCATCTGAAAATATAAACAAACCAGGTGCAGTTATTAGGCCCCTGACAATGAAACTCTCAGTTTAAATGTATGGACTACTTCTTCACACAAAGCCTCAAGGCTTTGAAACTGTGCTTTAAGAAAAGAGATCAAAGTCAAAGAACCAGCAAATAATTTGTGGGAGGTAAGTTACAGGTAGAGGATCAAATTAAAATAAAACAAAACCAGTTACAGATTTCTGTGCTACATGCCACACAGAAATACAGCTGCAAGTGTCCTCTACAGCTTTTGTTTGTTTTATGGTATCTGCTTAGTGTTGCAGCCTTACTCTCAGAGCATGACATTTAAGTATATCAAAAGTCTCGCTGCAGCCTCTGTGTTTGAGGTCCCATTCTGGACACAATGAGCCAGGAAATAGCAGCATTTCAGAGATTTAATGAAGTACTAAAAAAAAGTTATTATTTTTACCTCTAAAAGACTTTACAGATTTGGACATTTTATTAAACAAGTCTGGGAATAACAATTTTTACAGTACATATGTTTGCTTTTAACTCCTTATCCTAAATGAAAGAACAGTTTCAGCTTGTTTTGTGGAAAAAAAGTTATGAAAGTGAAGCAGCCAGCAACGGGAAGAATAGTAGACACTAGATGGCAGGGAAGTAAAAATTTGTATTTTTGTTTCGTTACTATAAATATATTCCAAGAACTACAGGGAATGTCACTACAAAGACCTGGCATGTAAAGCAGCGAGAGAATGACGGGGAACACATTATGCAACAGATAGATAAAGCAGGAAGATCTCTTTCAGGGTGTTAAAGTAATCAGTTTACCTGCAGTTCAAATATAACACACAGTGCTCTTGAAACATCAACTGTCCAACACTTCTGAATCGGCAAAATTCCACATAGGCATAGCAGTTTATTTTCTATCCTAGCCTTTACACAGAAGATAAAATATTGTTGAGACATTCAGAATTGCACCTGAAGTCATCAGCATGACTGCAAAACAGCTCCTGCCATGAAAAATATGCACATGTAGATAACTGTGTATGTTCCAACAGCCTACTGCCTCCCCTTCCTTTGACATACATGAAAAGATGTTCCTATTTCACAATTAACAGATAAACAATTTATAAAGCTAGGTTTTTTGTTTTTTCTTTCTGACAACATTTAATATGTTCTGCTATAGCTACTGTTTGTAATAGGAACCAGGAGTTGATATATCCTCAAAGGACAGGTCTCCTTCAACTACTGCCCCATATACTATATTGACAGGTTTCAGGTTTAAAACTGGCAGCTTAGTGAGAAAATATGAACATGAATAAAATATTAAATATAGAGCTATGCAATACAGTTGGAAATGCATAATTTTCATCAACCAAATTACTTTTTTAAAATTCAGAAGTGGTTAGACTATCAAATAAAGGCTAAAGCAGCAATATAATTTTTAACTACCCCACAACACACACAAGTGTGGAATGTGTGGCCAGATTTTGGGGCCAAGATGTTTAAAGTCTAGAGACAAGGTTTAACTTTAGAAACTCACAGGTGGCAAGTATTTCACTTCCTGAAATCAATACATCAAAGATCCTTGTTTTCTTGTGATGGTAGCTGTGCTGGATGCAGAAGACCAGTTACAAGCTTTGCCCAGATGATGATCAACATTGATATGCCAAAGCAAGACCTGTGTTCTGTATCCTTAAATCACTAAGTGTCCCCAGTAAATGGCAATTCCTTTAGAATTAGTTCTAAGCAATGTCTCACAGCCCCCAAAAAAGCAAATACTGTATTTTTGTTATATAACAAATATATTAAATTTTCTCTATTAACCTTATGGCTAAAAAAAAATATGCAGCTAGTGATATGAGAGCCCTAATGAGATTATAATCATTAGACTGCCTGCTGTATTACAATCAAACCTAATTGTGTAACATGTTGCAATGGAACTATAGCATGCTCCCCTCATGTAGTCCAGAGGTAAAATACACTCTCCTCAGGAAAGACAGAAACCCAGCAGCACAAGATTCACAAATTTTGTATTCCAAAATATGCTCAAGCAACTAACATGCTGCATGTCTAAGCAGAAACTGCATCAGTTGTTAGTAATGCAGACCTACAGCATGGAAACACCCCAGCACCTGTAAAAAGTCACACTAGAAAAACACCACAAACTCCATCCTTTTTGGATTCTATATACATTCATGTGTTCTGCATATACTGCACCCTGGAATGCAAATATATCATCAGAGTAGTTGGATGTGGGCACAAAACCTGGCAAACATCAGATACACTGAAGCGAAAAAGAAGCTCCTAGAAATTCTCTGCCTGTATGGCAGCCACCTTCCTTCTAGCCTTCAGTCCAGATGATGCCCTTTTCAAAGGCTGCCTGAGTCATCTTTCAGATATTCACAAAGCAATTCTACACAGCAACACAAGGCACATTCCCAGAAATTATGATCTACTTCTGTTTCACCTGCTTAGGTGGATCTAATGGTCACAACAGCTTCCCTGCAGGACTGTGCCATGTGACAACCTTGCATGCTTGCCTATATTTTTTGTTTGCAGCAAAAAGCTGAAGATCACAATCCTGATGGATAAAATAGGCATGTGAAGCTTTAAACCTTGCAAAAGACAAAAAGCACAACATACTTTGCAAAGCAGAGTACTGTCACATTTGCCAAATGTCTTTCCCCTACAAATTTTTGCTGGTTTAGTTGAAAGATACTTTCCACACGTCTTTCTACTTTTTCTACCCTGATGCACATTAGCTACTGTTTTAAACATTCTTTTCAAGGGTAGAAAACTGGGTGTTCAATACTCTCCCCCAAAACCTTAGAAGAGCTGCAACCTTTAAATACGACACTGTAAAAACTGACATCTGACTGTTCTACAGCACAAAAGAGTTCAAAGAGTTGAGCTCAGACAGCAGATTTTGTTTAGCTTGTGTTTTATGAGGATGAGAAGATGAAAATCACCTCTGCATAGCTAAAAAAAAAATGCAAATAGCAAAAAAGCTTGTCTATTTGCACCATCAGAAAATAGGCTGAAACCTGAATGAATATGAAAACTCATCTCTCCTTGTTTCTAGATACAGTCCTTCTAGTTCAAATCACAGGTATGTCAGAGGCAGATGAAGATGTGCTTCCCAGCTCTTTTGTATGGGCAATTGAGAATTTTAATCTTCAACTAACGAATCCTGCTACTAGTAAAAGGTTACACAAAGTAATAACAAAAAAGCAAGAAGAATTAATGAACCATAAACCCCAATTATTCTGAATCCTCTGTCACTGCTTATAAATGCTTTATTTCTTACTACACTAATCTTTTGGTGAAGCATAGCCCTACTCTAGGTGGCTGGTGAGTTGGAAAGGTTATTCGAGTGAGATAGTGTACGTGGTAACAAAATGTTGAAACATTTGCCTTTCCTCTCTAACATATAAACAAAATTCCACATGGGAACAAAGCAAGCAGTTACCAGCTCTGTTCTGAACAAGCAAAGCAGGAATGGTGTGACTCTCACACTAATGTGACACAAAGGCAACTTCTCCCACTCCTCAGGTTTACAGCGTCCAAAAATCTTGTGTTGGTGGAAGCCTGAAATAAAATGTCTTTTAGGGCACCAAGATGAGTCTAACCACCACCAAGACTTACATTGCAGTCAGGAGATCCAAAGGTACCAACGTGAGTTTACACACTAGATAGCTTTTAATGTAAACCAGCAACTTTTACTTCTTGCACGCCTGGTTCATGGATTTTTGCATGTCTGTTTGGCCACAAGATCCAGGACCTGATCTGTATTAAAGGCTAATCTAAATGAACATGCAGGATAGCACAGTAACACCAAATGTGCACAGAATAACAGTTGATGCTGAGGAACTGACATCCACACTCCATACGTGAAGGTGAAATGGGAGGTGTGGTGCCAGACCAAGTTGTAGTCTGGCCCCACAGACTGAATGCAAATTAGGTGTATGCAGAATACTTTCCAGTTTACTTTCAACCCAGTTTAATCCAACACTCAAACTTGATTTCATGGTGCAAAGTGAAGTACAGTAGGCTGGTGCCATCAGGAGCTTCACTTCAAAAGCACCTTCCTGACACAAGCTCTAATGTTAATGTAGATATGCTGCAACTACCACAATTCTTTCGACAGTGTTTAGGCTGTCCACATGGAAAATAAAGGCTAGAAGCCAACCAGCATTTCACAAGGAAAGAGCACTCTAGCTCATTTAATTCAACACCAAACCATCCCCTGGATTCCCACTTTATATTTTTGTTAAATCATGATAAAGGGCTGTGTGGGGCCTTGTTGCTGACTAATGAACTCAAGAGGGAGACATGGGGCCCAGTATAGCCACGTTTAGTAGAAGATGACAGCGAAACAAGATTAAGTACCTAAATGTTTTCACAGACAGGGGGTACAGGGCAGAGAGATGAAAGAATACAGGATACTTGCATGTTCCCAGTAGTAAGAAAAAAATGTCTAGTCTGAAATGCTGAAAGTAAAAGCGAAGCTGTCACGGCTCTGAGACACCTTCAGGAGCAACATGGCCCCTCGTCATCCTCTGTACTTCTCAGGTTAGAAATGGGACATTTCCTTTGAGTATCATAATTTATCTCACATCTGATCTTCTCATTAAAAACAGCCCAGGCAAATAATGTTTTAAACATTTCCCTATGTGTGGTTATTTCCAGTTGGCAGGTATGGGTAAATGATACCATGACTTGGAGTGAACTAATTTCAAATCATGTTTAGAATAGATTTATTAAAGTGGGTTTTCTTCACTGCAGAAAGAACCTTTCCATGTGTCACCAGTATTTTCACAATGATATTTCACCGAGTGTTCTTCTTTGGTCCGTCATAAAACTCACATGTAGGAGACATAAATGAAGCAATGAAGGGCACGAGTCTGCAAAGACTAGTTATTTAGGCTGTATTTTAAGCAAATTTGAGACTGACTAATTACTTTGGGTGCCTTACTTGAATTACTTGCAAGGGCCTAATTTTCAAAAGGCTCATAAAACAGACCCCTCTCAGGAATCACAAGTTTGGCCAGCCACAATTTGAAGAAAGCCAGTACTGAACGTAAGTTAATACAGTATTTGCATACATATCCATCTAAAGCAGGAGACCACAAAGAAGTCAGGAACATTTTCTTCTGGGAAGCATTATTAAAAGGGCACAGTCACTGGGACACTAGTCTTTCATTCAAAAGAAACTAAGTGTGTTCTGTAGAAGCACATATACGAGTTCCCCAGGTAAAAATAACACAGGCATGATGTACTATATGCAGATAGGACGATCTTTCCTTTTTGATTTGGTAATAGAATTTTAAGTAGGGGTCCCAAAAACATCTTGAGTATGTCACTGCCTTCTAGCGAGCCACTTCAGCTGACAGAGTGCTGCTGACAGGTTCTCTTCATTGAGAGAGCTGATAGCCTAACCTTATGCCTTTAGCAAAGTCTAAGTCAAATCACTGTGTCATACTACAGTGTGCACCCCAGAAATAGGAGGAATGAGAAACTCCTCATTACTAAACTGTCTTGAAGTAAGGCTTGTGAAACGGAGGAAGGGGAAAGTTTTTTAAAGAAGAAAACATACCTGGTCCATTGCCTTTTACTAAAGCTGTTAAGTGAAACTGAGAGGACCTCAGAACTAAAACATTTTCTCTTTGGTCTTGCTTCAAGTTGTTACCTATAAGTCATCTAGTTTGGAGGCACCAAAGCATGACAAAGCTATTTGTCAGATATCTTCTTGCATGTTGGGGGGAAGGAGGGGAACAAACCAAAAAAACACCTTCTTAAACACTAACCTGACAGTGAATTTATTAAAGCTTGGCATTAGGGTATATCCCATGTGTCTACCCAGAAAAGTAAAAGTTCTCTGGCTCTGAAGATTTTGCCTTCCCCTGCAGGAAGCGGGGGGAATACCCCTTCTTGGTTAACATCTTGTATGCAACTGCCTGTTTTCAGTTGATTTAAGGAATATATACATACAAAGTTCCAACTGCCTCAGAGGTCTGGGGAGCAGACAAACAAGAACAGAAACTGCAGAGGCAGGAAGCCTGTTAGAAGAGAGATTACCAGCATGCATCAAGTATATAATGCACTTCTAACATAGTATGTTCTCCAGAAGACTCTTGTGCACTGTGATCAAATCCAAAAATTATTTTGGAGTACCGTTATGCTTGAAGCCATTACTCTCTTCCATAATATCAGAGGTGGCCCTGTACCTAGCGTACCAACCCTTTAAAAGGACCAAGCTGGGTGGGACAGGGTGGGGCTCTAAGATATGATGTTTTTCATGCAGAAACGGAGAATCTGATCTTTCAAATTGTATGTGAAACCATTCTCTACTGAAAAACATGCAGAAAAACATCAAGACAAAGAGTTTAAGCAATACTTACGCGGCATGATCCCTTGGCTCACCAGCTCCTCCCGTGTGCGTCGCTGCTGGAGCTTCAACTGCAGCACTGCACGACAGCAGAGAGAGGGAACAGAAGGAAACCCATCAGCACAAGGAACAACTGAAGAGACATTTTCAAATGCATCCCGTTTTCTTCTTCAGACGCCAAACCACCAGCAAGCAGCAGAACGAAAAGACCCCCTTCCCACACCACTCCCCTGCCCCACTGCAATTGCAGAAGTGGCCTTCAGCAGTCAGGTTTCCGTATTCTGCTGCGGGCAACAGGGAGAGGAAGTTGCACAGGGTCTTGGCAGGGTGATAAAAATCCGCAAAGGCAGGCCTGTTTCTCAATTCTTTCTAGAGCACCAACTTCTTTCCAAACCATTAATATTAAAAAACAAACAAAGAGAAACACCGGCTGACAGTCCTCCAATAAACACAGAGTGACACCCCAGCTGCTAATGATGCCTGAAAACTCTAATTACCATGTGCAGATTAAATTGATATGACAAAATTATTGGTCATTACTCTAAATTACAAGGCTGATTTCCTTCCTCAACTTAGAAATTCACCTTCAGAAACATCTTACAGAAGTGAAGTATCATGGATATATCTAGAAGTGTCCTTGTTCCACAGCAAAAGGAATCCTTTATCACTAGATTTTTCCTATTTATTTTAGCATAACAGAACATATGCATCCCCTGTGTGAAATGCAATTATCTGGGTTTTTTCCTAACGTAAATCTCTGAAATAGTCATAATTTCAACAATTAGATTATAACAGCAGTTTCCCTTTAAACGGTACAATCAAAGCAACATTCTAGGGATTGTCCTTACAATCAAAGACAGGTTCCATAGGAAAGGGACCTTTCAAAATGGAAGAAAAAAAATCACACGCATGTGTGCACACACACATATATCAATTTAGGACAAACTCAGTGAGCATCAATAGATACTGAATCCCATGTGCAATCAAACCCAAGCTCCTAAATACACTCAACATAAAATATTATAAAATGAATGGCATGGCATCTTCCCTGTTTTCATGCCAATTTCTTCTGTCAAGCTTATGTCTCTTGTGTAGTCCACATAAGAGAACTCCACACAAATGTAGTGGAACCACCAGAGAGCAAAACTGCTCTACAGACTAACTAGTGCAGTCTCATTACAACCCTTATGCTTCCTTTCTCAAGTACTTTGTTTGTTCAATAAATTCATTTCATATGTTACATCCAAATTTATACTGTATACTCCTTAAAGTAGGGATAAACAAATTTAAGAAGATGCCGCTTCATCTACTTACATACATCATCACGTTTTACCTGTTTCTTTCAACCTCCTATTTGCAGTTTGCATTTGACTAAGATACAACTTCCAGTAAGGGTTCTGCTCTTCATAAGAAGTTAACAAGAGATCTATCTTTTCCTTGGTTGGTTGCACAGCGGCTGATCACCCTCACTTAAATGCATGCTTAAATTTTTGCTTGGATTTGTCTAGCTTCCACTTCCATTGGCTCTTGACGTACCTTTCTTTGAAAGGCTTATGACAATGAGAATATATTTCCTACCTGTGGAGGTGCTTCTGTGTGCCCAGTGTGCAACTAAGTTACCTCTCTTCTGTTTCTTAAGCCAAACTAGGATTCCTCAATATATGCAACCTGGGCAGGAAACTACTGCTAGTACGCGGAAGGGAGAGAGAGAGAGGGAGGGTGTACAGAGCACCATACTAATTCTGTGTGGGATCAGCCAAGAGCCAGAGCAAGAAGGAGGGAACACAGAGGGCAAGGAAGGCCCTTTGTCTGGCCATCAAACTGCAGACAGAAGTGGCAGTCCCAGACTCTTCCTCCCACCCAGCATGCGCCTGCGCTCCTACTTTTTTGTGCTAGTGTGAGGGCTAATACAGTGTCATGGCTGGCCTGTTCACAGAGCTCCTCACTTACTGTATTTGTTTTGAGGTCATCAAAACCGCATCTACATGAGCACTTGATCTAACAGCTTGCTGCAACAGAGTCAAATCTCTCACTCCCCACATCATCTTTCATGTTCCCCTTACTGGTGGCTGGACTCACTGACACGAGAAAGACCACTGCCCCATCAAAACAGGGAATTGTTTTCTGTCTCATTAGTGAGCTGAAGAGGACGACTGTATAGCCAGGTATTTGCTAACACTAATGTAAGGCGGGAGTGAGACTTCATCCTTCCAGCAGCAGTATGCCACTAAGTGATTTCAGCTCTTTTAGGTAACGGCACATTAAATCTCTCACTGCATGGCATTATTTCCACTAGTGAGCCATTTCAGGGACTGATTTCCATACCCTAATTTAGCCCATCTCCCCAGCTTTAAGTGCAGATAATCTCATTATTACTCATGTCTTCCCATTTACACATCTAGCAATGCATGTTAGCCCTTTTTGCCACTTGGCTCCTTATTTGCTAGGACCATCTACTTGCCCTCCCATTTATCTTTTACCTCCCAGAGTCAGGGATTTTCAGTGAAAAACTCCCACCCACAAGTGTGGCTGGCATTTTTTGCTCCTTGGGGCATAACTCTGCCCCCACCTGTATTTATATATATTTTGCCCAACTGTCTCAGTTTGCCTAAATGATAATGATCTAAACCTTTTTTTTTTTCATGTCATTATTTATGCCTCCACTAATCCTTGCTCCATCCACCTTGTTACCATCTTGCATTTGTCTCCACACCACACTGGGCTGATCGCAACTAGAAACGCTTTTCTGCTTTCTTTGATTGCAGTCAGTTCTTAATCTACTTAAGCAATACTTCATTAAATTCAAAGATACTTTTAAAGCCAAAATATACCAGACTACTAAGTTAAAGACATTAAAAAAGTCTATAACACCCAGACAAAACACCTAGAAACCAAATTTCACATGTCTAAACAACAAAATCACATTTGAGCAGACCTGTTTTCACAAATTGAAAAAGCTAAGTAGTGTGACTATATTACTATTCCTATACCATCTAAAGTCTTTATCAATTTTTCAATAGATTTTTTTCCTGGAACTGATACCAGATTAGCCACTCTTTACTCACTCACCCTTTTTCAGTAGTGATGCGAAATGTTACTGGTCTTTCGCTCTTCTGAAGTCTCCCCGCTGTTCACAGATTTATTAGAAATCAGTCTCACCCAGTTACAGACTTCATCAAATGACTTAGAATTCCCTTCCTGACTTCAGCTTCCCCTATGAATTTTCTAAATATATCTTATTTCTATATCAGCTACCATCTACTACCCTTTTTCTCTACCCATTATACGCACCTTTTATTTTTAAACACTATGTCCCTTCACAGGAAGAAACTAGCAACTGTCAAGAGGACTAAACTGGAGAATAAGGAAAAGGTCATTTTCAGCATACTTTTAATAAGCACTAAATTATTTATGTACACTTATGTATGTATATGTATATACATACATATTAAGCACAAGTTATAATCAGCACATGATGCACTTTTCTCCCAGTATAGCTTATTTTTGTGGCAGAGCGGAGGGCAAAAAGGATTACTTCAGTTCACTCCTTGAATTCATTTTGGCTTAAACAAGTACTCGGAGTTCCCAATGCCATTTCATATATTTAGGAGATCACCTGTTTACGTGTGCAAGTGTGTGAATCCTATATATAGATTAACAGATGTCCCAAGTGCCAAACCATGGCTGTTGTACGTGGAGCTCAGCCAAAGGTCTAGAATGACCAGAGAAATTCAAAGTTACTTAAAGACAGCCTGGAGTGTAAGTCTTTCAATCATAAACCAACAATCTTCTTTTTCCTTTATCCCTGTACTTAATTTTTAGATTAATTTTCAAATTAAGAATAAATCAGGTCATATAAAGGACAATAGTATACATCTGATGGATAGAAAGTAAGTTCCATACTGGCACCCTTCTACTCACCACTTTCATTCAACTCGTGACATGATCTATGCAACATTTTGTCTGATTTTCCCACTCGAATTTGGGCATTATTTATTTATTTCACAAGTATGAAAAATTTTGAGATAAAGTTTGAACGAGGTTTTTATATCTCTAATGAACTGTTCCAAGAATTAGTAAAACACTCCAGAGAAATCTGGAGCTGTTAAAGACAACTGCTGCCTGCAGTTTTAAAAGGAGGGGTGGAGAAGGATTGATGGGGGCGCGTGTACTAAGAAACAAGTAACATCCTGACACAGCTACTACCAACAGTTACACTGTTAGTGAAATACAGTAAGTCGTGACTTTTTTTTTGTTCATCTTACCATAAAACTGCCTTAATAGGGAACCCACAGGCATACTCTTAAGACTAGAGCTTATTTCTGCCTACTCATTGCTGGTAGCAGCTCAGAGCAGTATATGCTTAATATACACAGGCTGCACCCATATGGACACTTTCAGCGTACTCACAACTCTAGTCGTAGTACAGGAGTGCATTAGTAGTAAGCAGTAGCAAGAATACATACTTACGATGAGCTAACTTGGTTTTTGCAGCTCATCATCTAAATTTGCAACAACATGCCTGCCCTTACACAAACATATCTGAAAACCCTTCTATTTCTAAACCACACTTTGTGTTTAATAGTGTGACTAGAACTACTACAGAAACTAGACTGCAGCCTCTGCATCTCAAAAGAAAAAAAATAAATCTCATCTTAGAAACTATGTCACGTATCAGGACAGGTTTATGACAAATTAAAAAAATATTCTGCATTTCCTGTTTTTTGAAAACTAGCGAAGGGAAGCGCACAGCTCTGAACTGCCGCTTGTGGTGAGGCCCTGTGCCTGTTACATTGAATACAGACTTACTGCCAAAGGCAGTGTTTGCATTTCCAGAAAATCTTTTCTTCTAAGCCATCCCAAGTGATACTCAAGGTCACCCAACCAAGGTAATGATTAAGCACAGACATAAGGTGGATTACAACAGAGACAGCACAAGCAGTGGTGCAGAACAGAAGGGAAGAAGGCTGCTAAAGCCAAACTATACCCTATCAAGGAGCTGAGGGAGTCAGAACTCCCTGCTATTCAGGCCGAGATTCCCATGCAAAAAGGGAGAGTGCAAGACATAAACTGCATATTAGCTAAGGCAGGCTATATGCTTACAGATGTGATTTATCAATTTTGTAAATTCAGTGAAAGCAGTCTGCCTCATAGAAAAATTCATCCTTGCAAGCCAATCAATAACCCCTGTGATTAGAAAGAGCAACTACCGAAGAACAAGTGAAATTAGCCTAATTTTATTATCTAAGCTGAGGAAAGTGCTTAAGTGCTTACTTTTACTTAGAGTAAGTAAAAGCACTGAAAAGCAAACTGCACTTTCATGCTTATAAGGGTTCACAGTCATTTATTTGTATGCCGGTCAGCACCTCTGCACACCCCATTTGAAAGCCCTGTGCTACAGCATCCACTTAACTTACAAGAAAGCATTAATACAGCACGAGCTGGGATGGAAACCTGGCAGTTAGCTCATCAATGCCTCCACCTTTCAGTACCAATGAAGATTTTTTTTAGGAGAATTTTCACTGGCCTAGCACTGAGTAGGGCTGACTGGGTTTACTTTGTAAGGGTCAGAGACCACAGCCTAAAGAAATTACACTAGGCCACCATTTGCAGCTCACACATATTTTTCAAATTTTCGGTGCAATGCGGAGAACACTGTTAGATTAAACCAAAAGCCTATATGCAACCAACTTAATTATAATATGCAACCATAAAATATTACTTTGAAAAAATGGGCTGTTTGCTGAACAAAATCACCACAGCTGTTTGCGCAGAACTGAGGCCTCTAACTTGGAATATCACAGCCATGTAACTGCTGCTTTGAAGGGTGAAGCCATCTTTCCACTTGGTGAAGCCACCTTTTCACTCACCATTTGGCCAACAGCAGGCCTTCTAATTACACAGAGATTTTTTTTTTCCTAGTTTCTGATTAAATAGTCACATGTGACCAGTAGCCAATGCCAAATTCAGCTTTGGAATATGCGGTACATCAGCCGTTTTCAGTGGAGGTTATAGCCTACATTTATCTGAATTCACTCCATCGGAGATGGGGTGAGAAAACATTTCCTTCACACTGAAAATGGTCTCTGAGCATTTCTCAGCTCTGCCTACTTACAAAACAAATGCTGACTCATATTAACCCCTTCATGCTTCAATGGGAAACCAGATTAGATTATGGTTCACACACCAGCAAGAGCAGCATCTGCCAAGCTCCAGTTGCAACACCTTTCTGTACAGAAGCAGCAAAGGGCAGTTAATATTACCAAATTTTTTTGTAATGTCCACAAGAAGCTCTAAGAAAAATTCAGCTATGATAGCTTGTGATCAATAAGTGAGTACACAACGGTCAAATTAATTTTGAAAATAACTCAAGTTGCTGAGGTGGAAAACTTTTTTTTTTTTTCCCCCAGAGCTGCATTTTTCTGGCACTGTTGACAACACCCCCCACATCACACAGAATGTGCTAGAATGGGGGTTGCCAACAAAGAAAAGCCAACTTTTCGGGCCTTTTTTAAAGGCAATTTTCTGAGCCTAACAGCATTTTAATCCACTAACTGCTGATGGGAAATACATGCTGGCTTTGCATTTAAGCAGACTGTGCAGTTAACAGAGAAGCATTTAAGTGAAGCAGACTGTAAATGACACTCAAACTGCAGGGATTATATGACAGTTTGCTACCCTGGGAAGGGGATGCCAAAAATTCATATCCCTCTGCAGGGTGAAGGAGAAGCAGCAGACAACACCATTGATCCTCACAATTTGGAAGCATCCACTGTTGCTGGGAACAACAGCCATAAGGTTCTATTCATCTCAATGCTTTTCAAAGAATAGCTTGGAGCAAGCCTGGGCAAAGGCACAGTTAAGCAGAAGTTTATTTCTTTACTATTTGAGACTATCTCACATTCCACTACCTCTTTTCTCTACTGCAGCAACAATGGCTGCTATTAAAATGCAGGCAGTTTCCTCAGCTCTTCCTTAGCAACCATACTAGTGAGAAAATGGAGTTTGGGAGGGTAAAGAATAGAAAGAAAATTCATTCTGGTCTCAAACTGTTACAAGAACCTTTCACACTAGAGGCAAAAGCTATTTATTTATATTCATGATGTGGTCTTCTCTTTGTGAGAAGTAGGATTGGGATCACTCTCCCTACACCCAAAGAGGAGGTCTGCGAACCAGACCCTGCACAGGAAACAAAACCAGGATCAGGAGTGGTTCCCTATTGCAGGTCACATTAATGATGAAAGCGGACTTCTTAGTATCGCTACAGATATCAGCATGTTCTGCCAGAATACACTTAGATGGACAGATGTCTCGTATCAGTTTGGAGAACACAGATGAACTCCTTACCCAACAGCGTTTGTCCAACAGAGACGATTGTAGGCACAAAGCCAAACAGGAGGTTTAACCAAGAAAGCCATGCAGCTGCATCAAAGGCAGATCTAGTATAGAGGGATCTGAAACTTTTTTCATGACCACCTTTTTTTTCTTATCCTCTTGATAAGCTTTTGGGAGCATTAAAAATTTGTACAGGTGAGAACAGGACCACAATTCTGCCTGATGTAGACTTAAGACCACTGTCAAAAGATTCTTAAAAAGCAGAAGAGATCCTTCGCATCCAAAGCAACAACTTTCAAAATATTTTGCAGTAGATGTGCTAGTAATAACCCAAGGACCTAACATGAGTGTGACATAACACTAGGTGTTGGGTTTTTTCCCATCAGGCACTTCAAAAAGCCTTCAGGCTCTCAAATGCCCACAAACTTTTAAAAGCAGCTGAAAAGCACAGAAAAAGGAGCAACTGGTCATTTAAGAACACAGAAGAGAAGGAAGAGAGACAATTAACTGACTCTCACCCTCAGGACTAGAAGGGCTTGCTTCTTGATAAAATCAAACTCTTCAAAGCTTCTACAGCTCAAAATGTTCTTGGGTCACATAAAATCACTGACAGGACATGCAGCTTACACATGCCTGCTGATACATTAGATGCATTGTCTATATGACCATGTTCCAGAAGAATAGAAACAAAAAAATACAGGCACAGGGCAATAGTCACTTTTTGCTGCAAGGATGCTGTTAGAAGAGAAATATGAAATAGGAATAATTTAAAAAAATGTTTTCAAAGGATGATGAAATATTTGCATGTATTATCTTTTAATGAGTCAGTGTTACGAGACATTAAATAGCTGCCTTAGTGGAGACAAACAAATACGGATTCTTTGATATAGTTAATTTAGCAGAATCAAAGATTCAAACCTACAGAAGAAACTAGTCCCCAAAGAATATGAAATCAGAAGCAAATACACAATGAAAAGCAAAAGAATCTATTTCCATCCCCACATTGCACCACAAGATAGCTGGCTCACACTGTGAGCACAGAACAACAAGCCACCTCAGCAGGTCATTTTTGAGGCTTCATAGCAAATTTGATACAATGTGGAAATCAAAGTAATGTTAATTTAAAACTGCATTTAGAAGATATAGCCACTGTTTACAGCAATTTTAATTTTGTTAGGACAGCATTACAAGACAAACAAAAGCAGTAGCATGGTCCAAGTATCATAACATAATGTGATCTAACCTCCACACAGGACAGAATAGTTACTGCCGTCAGTGGTTCCCAAAGGCGCAGTCAGCGTTGGTGTTCTGGGGTGGTAAAATTGCAGATACGAAAGGAAGAACCAGTTCATAGCCTTAGAAGTTTACAATCTCAGTTCTCAATATTGCACACAATTGAACATGTTTATTTCATGGGCGCTACATGACTAAATATATGCAAACTTGATTATTACTACAAAAGTTATGCTGAATTTTGCAGGGTTCTTTTAGTGTTTATTTAAAACAAAGACTAGCAGTTGGCATGCATTTTACAGCATTTGCCTTTACATTCTTCCTTCATGATTGAACTCCTGCCATTTTCATTAAACATGTAAAATTTAGGGGGGTTTAATGATATTTTAATCATTGTTACTTTCTAATGCAATGCCAGCTTTGACTTCTTTAAAACTAAAATTTTAAAATCAGATAAATGTATTACCATCAGTACATAAGTCTTTCTATTGAACACATAGAAGCTCACTCTTATCATAAAATCTTGGTACACCTAATAGTCCATTTCAGCACTTGGTCAAACTGTTAAAAGGACTTTAAGAAATCAACCTGAAACATATGCAACTGATACATTTAGCAAGATATGCAACATGCAAAAATGTACAACAAGCTTATCAAGAAAAGCTTTCTTTTTCTTTGCTTTCTGTGCAGGGTAATGATTCTTATATAATCATTTTATCCCAGTAATACTGGTTAGGTGAAAACTAAGCATGTGAATAACTAGGCACATATCTGTATGTATGGAATCTGGCTACCACGCATGATTCAACAAGATGACCTGTAACAAAATACCTAGGTGAAAAGGTCTACCTGAAATTGAGACACCAGTATCATAAGACAGTAAATATCTGTAATCAGTGCTTGTTGATGCCATCTATATATCCATTGTTTCTATTTATAGCTGGAAGAGAAACCTTAAGGGGGGGGGAAATCAGAGAGAATTTCCCAGTGCTCCGTCTAAACCTGAGTCACAGTCTACACTGATTTTTGTTTCCATGAAACAATGAACAAGGAGGAACTAACACTGCCCTTAACCACCTTGCAAAGAAAAGAAGGCCCTAGAAAGAAATTCTCCCAGATAATTTAATGTGATGTGGCAGATGGGGACAAATGAAGGAAATAGAAGGAATGGGTAGTTAGATCCTGACAATCAGATCTACAGCGGTCTACTAATGTTACAGTACAAAAGGAAAAAAAGTTTGAACCCTTTTCTTTTTTTTTTTCTTGTAAAGATAGAGGCATCTCTGCCTATAAGAAGAAATTGCTCCAACCTTTTTGTTTCCCTTACAGATGAGACATGAGAGTTGTTTATATTTTTTCAGGAAAATTCTAGAAGAAAAAACATGTTTGAAGATATATCAGAATCTGAACAATTCTTCCCTTTAAACCATGATGGATTAGACAAGTTTATAATACTAAAATTGATTAAGAAATCCTTTCATGCCTCTTTCAGCAATAACAGACATGGTCCAATATTTTCCTTCACTGCCCACCTCCCACTGTGCAATTTCTGCTACAGCACAGCTCTCCAGTGAACTATCAGCCTCTCAGATCAAGACCAAAAACTTTCTCAAACATTTCTACCAAGACTGTGATGCTGGCCCAATGATTCAGCCTTCCTTCTGCCACAGGGCACCCTCTACAGATAGGAGTTACAAGCTCCCTTCGCAGAAATCATCTAATGCTCAAGATATCACAGAAGTTCTGTGGCAACAGCTGGGACGCTTTGACATATGGGCTGTGGTTTTGGGTTTTCTACTTAAACGTGGAATAATTCTGTATTTTCAAGACCATTTCAGACTCTCAATCACCTAAAAATGTTTGATTTACTGAAACAAAATGCAAATGAAAGCAAATGTGTTTTTCCACAAGCGATAGAAAAAAGGACTTAGAATTATGCAAATTTAAATACAAATCCAGCAGTTCTTTAGAAAAAGTAATTAACCAATATAGGAAACTCTGAAAGCTAGCCCTTACAATTTTAAATTAGCTAGCTTGAGCATCTCCCAGCTTCAATTGGTTGATTATGATGACAGTTACCTCACGGACATGGAACGAAAGTGGTTTTGCCCAACAAGCATATTACATGCAAAATAAAGAGTCAGAGCATTCCCTATCTGATTAGCTTGCCTGTCACCAGCTTTTGTCCAAGCCCCAGCATCTTCTCTTAGCAGGAATTTCAGGTGGATGCTACAAGGAATTATCATATTTCTTTAATTCATGGTAGTGAGAAACATCTTTGCTGATTTCTCAAAGACTGCAAAGAACACGTGTCATGATCATGGTTCACATACAGATTCTGGCCTTTGTACTGCAACAGTCTGACACCTTCTTTAATGCTGTTTCTACCTGTAAAACAGTTACAAGATTCAGCTATGGCCATCATATCCTTCTACATTAGAAAACAGTTGCTTCACAGCAGCCCAGTATAGAAGCTGATCCCCAGGTTTTGCAGTACACATAAAAAGTACATCGAATTCCCTAAAACTCTTTAAACTGTAATCATACAACATCTACTACTTTTTACTTCCTTTCTCTTTGGATATTTACTTTCTTTTAAAAGTCTGGACTACAGATCTCCGGGACTGACTTTCTTGTTTTTTTCCACAAGGGAAGCATTGAAAACAAATCTGGCTATGAGGCTTAATGTGGTTCTTAAGTGCTATCATAGCTATAAATATCTAAATAATATAATTCTGTGTAACAGGTCATTCAGCAAACTAAAAAAACCCAGCAGATCAGAATGGCCTGCATGACCACTGACTTCAGACTGGTGGACAAATTCTGCAGATGTTTAAACCGTTACTGCTGGCTCAGTCCTCTACTGAAGGGCACAGAGGAGATGGCTGGCAGCAATAGGTACTCCCATACTCGTTACACGCAGCGGAAGATTCTCTCCAGCTGCTGAAAGAGGTGGGCTTTCACTAATATACTGAACAAAAGCAAGTGAAGGGCAGACACGTTTCCTTTCTGTTGCTCCCTCCAGCAAAGAGGCAGGGGAGATAGCTACGTGGTGACAGTGTTTGCAGCCACTGTAGTTAGATTTATGGTCACATGTCAGTCCCGAAGATACAATCCTCGTTCTAAACTGCCTGCAGTCAATGTGACAGCTATTATTAGCAGCAGTAAAACAGCCTCTCGGTGAGGCACAAAGGTACTACTAGTTTAGCATCTACTACATTCACTTCTGAGAAGGGAGAATTTGACATCAGAGCATGGAAAAGGTGTGAGCTGCAAGCAGGCTTAGAAGGACTTTCACATATAATACAGAAAGAGGCATGAAAGCTTAGGAAAGTGAAAGTGAAGAAAAAGAGCATGAAAAGAGCATCAGAAAGAGCATTCACCAAAATAAGAAAGAAAATCCACAACTGTTTGCAGGGACAGGTTACATGCTGCTCGTAATACTGACCAAATTACACAAAGGGAGCTTGTACATCCTGGCTTCCAGCACTGCTGCGTTGCAGAGACAAGTACCTGCAGAACATAGCTACTGCCACATTCAGTTCCTACAAAACCCACAGCTACAGCCTCCATGCATTTAATACTACAGAAACATATAGAAACATGAAGCTGGGGAAACTCCACACAGAGAAAGTCAAAAGTGGATCTCTTCCTTCTGTCATCCAGAGCATCACTCAGATCTGCCCCCAACAAACCAGCTGAGCAGCATAATGTCCGTGCCCTGACAAGTGTTTCAGTGAGGATGGTTACCAAAAAGATGTTAAATGTGTCAGCTCGTAGGGTGCAGCAGAGATATCACAGGAAATACCCTCAGAATGATGACAGGCCCATGAGCTGCCTTTGGGGATGGAGACCACAGAACAAGGTTTTCATAAACATGACTGCAACAGATGATCCCTGTCACTATCATGGAGGAAAATGCATTATGGGCACTTCTGTTGAAAACTTTCAAATACCTATTTTTTTACCAAAATATTTTCTTTATAAGACTATTAAAATGAGATTCTTCAGCAAGCCTGGATTTCACCAATTTCAATTGACAGTAACATTTTCACTGTCAATTTTGGAAGGAATCCATGTCCCAGAGCAATATATCCTCTTCCTTATTATTGACCCTTCACATTTCTTAGATTCATCAGGCTAAGGCTAACTTTAGATGGCAGAACTGCAGAATGGAAAGTTCAAACCTTTGTTTTCTTGGAAGAAGGCTAACTATATTATATGCACAATAAACTTTGACAGTAGGTCACCTGCACAGTTCTTCTACCCATCTCACTCAACACCAGGAAAAAGCCTGAATACACTGATGAGCAAAAAACCATTTTGTAGTTCTTATTAGTAATCACCATATTGCCATATACTTCAGCTACTGCAGGTCTGCTCTTAGTTTGGAAGGATATCAGGTTAGTGAATTTTACATACTGGCAGGGAAAAACATTGTATCTACTTCCCCTAGCCCAAGTGAAAGAAAAAGAACCACTAGTTCTGCTCCATGTTAAAGCCGTTCAAGCAGATCATGCGTCAAGTTAGAGGCCTCCTGTAAGAAAATGGAACACAATTTGCCCCATAGGCACACTGCATGTTTTCATTTGATAAACTTAAGCTATGTCAGGAGCCATATCCCATTTTCTACCATCGGCTGCAGAGGTTCTTGCCAAGAAATGTGCTGCTTTAACATTTTGGATCAAAATTTATTGATGCAGCAGGTGACATGATCAGTAATTCAATGCTGAGAAAAGACTGAATAGATGTGAGTGTGGGCACGAAAGGAAAGATCTAAGCAGGCACTTATTTTTGGTATAGATATTCATTAAGTAGTTGATCAATGACTTGCAGGTGTGACAGAATGCTGAAAAATCTGAGGTGACTAGTGACAGGTCTTATAGGTGATAAAAGTACCGAGATAAGATTTACTCAGGCAGCCTGATGTGGATCCAAAACCACAAGCAGAAACAGCACTGTCACTGACCCTTATCTTCTTTGGGCAGGAAAGTCACAGTGACATCTGTCTGGCAAGGACTGTGAACAAGCATGTTAACTGCAGAAGTTGTTTCTGGATGCAAAACAGGCAATCTGGGCTTAAGTATCATAGTTCTATTTTCAAAAAAGCATCTGCTTTGCAACAGCTCCTAGGAGCATCAGTCATTTGCTGTTTACAAGTATAAATACAGATATTTTCTTAAAAAAATAAACAACAGATAATTGTCAAATAACAATTCCAAAGCCACACAAGTTTTTTCAAGCTTTATTAACATGCTTCCCAGTTGCTGGGATTATCGAAACCCCAGCATCACTGCCATTGAACACGAAGCTCAGTTCAACTGTGAAGAAAATTCAGTTGACAGGGCAGGAAAGTACTTACTGCAAATTTTACTTGGTATCATTACTAGTTCAAAGCATTTTCTGCATAAATGCTACTGACAGCTGTACTCATCGCACCACACCCAGTTTCTATTCTTTTTGTTTTCTGCATGTGTTGAGTCCTTCTGTCTCCTTGCTCTTACAGGTCCAAATCTACAACTCTTCCCTTTTAATATTACTTTGTGCTAAAGCAAGTATTATAGTAGCCGTTTTCTGACAAATAAAGTAGATTGCAGTGTGGTAAACAAGCTAGCCTCTGTCCCTTTCCTCCTCCTCCTCCTCCCCTTCCCAGCATGAAAATAGCTAAGGCTAAAGCAACAGCTGGGGATCATTACACTGACAGGAATAGTTCAGTAAACTCCAAGAGGGGAGAACATGTCATATCCAAAAAAGCAAAAACACATTAGGGCAGCAAGACTGGAAAAATATGTGAATTCAACTCCAGGGATAATGCTACAACTCTCCTTCCACTGGTAAGGTCTCACTTATAAAAACCCTGGTCATTCAGTGTTAACCCCTTCCCTAAGCTTCCTATGCATGTCATAGAGTTAACAAATACCCTGAAACACCTTTAGTCTTCAGAGTGACATAACCACAGAATGCTCAGGGTTAGAAGGGACCTCTGGAGATCGTATCTCCAGATGTCCAGCCCCCCTGCTAAAGCAAATTCTCCTACAGCAGGTTGCACAGAATCATGCCCAGGCAGGTTTTGTGTATCTCCAGAGAAGGAGACTCCACAACCCCTCTGGGCAGCCTGTTCCAGTGCTCTGTCACCCTCAAAATAAAGACGTTTTCTTCATATTCAGATGGAACTTTCTGTGTTTCAGTTTGTGCCCAATGCCCCTTCTCCTGTCACTGGGCACTACTGAAAAGAACCTGGTCCCATCCTCTTGACACTCACCCTTAAGGTATTTGGAGACATTTGTAAGATCCCCTCTCAGTCTTCTCCAGGCTAAGCAGGCCCAGGTCTCCCAGCCTGTCCTCATAAGGGAGATGCTGCAGTCTCCTCATCATCTTTGTCGCCCTCCACTGGACCCCCTCCAGTAGTTCCCTGTCTCTCTTGAACTGGGTAGCCCAGAGCCGGACACAGCACTCCAGATGCGGCCTCACCAGGGCAGAGTAGAGGGGGAGGATCACCTCCCTTGACCTGCCGGCCACACTCCTCATGCACCCCGGGATCCCACTGGTCTTCTTGGCCACACGGGCACACTGCTGGCTCATGGGCAACTTGCTGTCCACCAGGACTCCCAGGTCTTTCTCCATGGAGCTGCCTTCCAGCAGGTCAACCCCAGCCTGTGCTGGTGCATGGGGTTATTCCTCTCAAGGTGCAGGACCTTACAGTTGCCTTTGTTGAACTTCATGAGGTTTCTCTCCACTCAACTCTCCAGCCTGTCCAGGTCTCGCTGCAAGGCAGTGCAGCCTTCTGGTGTATTGACCAGTTCTCCCAGTTTTGTATCATCAGCAAACTTGCTAAGAGTACACTCAGTCCCTTCACCGAGGTCATTGATTTGTAAGTTGAACAAGACTGGACCCAGTACTGACCCCTGGCAGCCAAATGAGGCATGCTGGGAATTAAGCAAAAATAACTTTGAATTGCTATCTTACTGCCAACTTTGAGCCACCTCATATTAATATATCATTATCTTACCTTCACTGCACCTCCTACCTTTTAAGCATAGTCACAGCCGCTGTGCCAACATTTGCAAAGGCTGGTTGCAGCACAAGGTTACAGGGAGTCTAACCGCATACATCTGGTGTGCCTCTGGATTTGCCACAAGAAATGCCAGCAGATTAGCTCCTCATAGGTTCAACATATCTTCTATGTTTTTCTGTGTCAGAGCACTATTTGCCTAAATAATTCTGAATTGTGGGATGTATCTGGCCTGTTATACTTTATGACTGGTTTCTGATGTTGCTTACCCAGGCATTTGCATGAGGCATTGCTTTGACATCTCCCACAGCATCTTCAGGTCCACTCTGAACTAGGAAGACACAGGATCAACCTTTACAGAAAAAAGTCACCCTGCATTCCTGTGAGCTGCCTCAGATGCAGGGGCTGCCCTCTCACTCAGGACACCTCCTCGGTATGGAGAGCTTCCAAGCCCACAAGTGCAGGTTCTCCTGCCCTCTGCCAGCTGAGGCACAGCCACCCGCCAGCTTTGCCTTCAGGTGCCCAGAGGTGTTATATGACAATAAGGTCTACATTACTCATTAAGAAAGCCATATGTTAACAAGCATTTGCACGACTCCTGATCTCTTCAAAGTACTGAACAGATATTAATAGTTTAATCAAAGGCTAAGCTAACTCAAATTACCTCACATTTGCTGCAGACCAAGTATGTGCACACAGTTACCGCAGATCAGATGGCATGCAGAAACTTGTTCATGTGTCTGGGCCCTGAGACACAAATCTTGGAAAAAGACAGGTGAGTTTCACTGTCAGCCCCCGAGTCACATTGAACGTTTTTGAAGGGAGGACTTGCCAAAAAAAGTTTTTAGTTTAAGAGCAATGAATGAAAGACATTGCACAGAGGTGGAAAAGTTGGAATTTACTTTTGGAAGTGCTTAATTCTAAGCTAGACTCACATGAAAGTTAACTGGGTTTTGAGTAGCTTTCTGCCATTCCCTCTTCATATCTTGCATGAGGGGCTACCATACTGTTGTGTTAACTGGTCTAGGAACTGCAAACTGGGCTCTGGTATTTGAAAACTAAATCATTCCAAGGCATTCTTGAACAGAAAACATGTTTATGGATTCCTGAATTCTAGGAATTTTACACATAACAGCCCCAACACATACTTTGAAAAATATACAAGCATATATTGACTCCCTCATGTCAAATCCATTTCTGTGTGGAAAGGACCGCCAGTTCCCAAACTTCAGTGTTAAGTCCCAATTCAAAAAAATAAATAAATCAAATCTAGGAGACCATCTGTTTTCCAGAGACAAGGAAAGAAGATTAAGTCTATTCCAGACAGCTGGTTCTCATGAGATTCATTAAGAGCACAGGTATGAGTATTGTCAGCATAACGCAGACATGCCTGGCTTTATTGAAAAGAGAAAGCAGAGTGGCACCCATTCACTGGTGTGTGGTAAAGAACGAGAAATGTATGAATTTTCTGTTCTAGGCAATAACAAAACTAAACTGTCCCATTTTTGGAGGGACCAAAACTAAGGTGCAATAGTTGTTACAGTTTCAGCTCAGTGCTAATTCTGGACCTCCAAAGCTTCCATAATGGTTTACATGTGAGTGCATCTGCTTCTTCCCTGCCTGTAAGATTTGGCTCTGCAAATTACAGTGCATGCTACAGCATAAATACAACAGGCATCCCAAGACCGCAAGAGACTTGAATGGAGCAGCAGCAAAGCTAAAAGGTTATTCTTTTCTCTTCTGATATGAAAGAAGCTGGCAGCATCTATTTGTCTTCCTTACCCTGCGTTTGGCAGCTGGTAGAAAGCAGCTTTCCTCATCACATATGATATTAGAGTATCATGAATTAGACACGAGGTAGGCTGATGATACTGCTAGACTTTGCAGAGTCAACAGCTTTTTCAATAATCAGAATTATAGAAGAATTCAATTACCTTAATTCACTTCTACCTGAGACAGCAACAAACATTTTTATATTGATTAAATTGCATTTCCCTCATTCTACATGTTACCCACTGTAGAGCTTGTGATACTTAGTGAGTGGATAGAAGATGTACCCTAGCACATCCAAATGCAGACTGCTCACCTTCTGTGAATATCAATGCTTTGCAAATACAAGACAGCTGCCAGTTCTACCTTTTTTAATTTTGGGTTGTCTTTTCCCTCTGAAGACTGACATGGTGTAGTTCTTTGCCTCCAGAGCAGACAAAGTAATCTGGGAATGCTGCCTATACTAACGGATTTATTACTCCCACACTTGAATTTGAGGACTGTGACTTCAGATTTCTTTTCCTTTTCCCTATTTGTTCGACATAGAGTATCCCAATAAAAACAAGCAACAAAAATAGTAATATTTTAAAAATCTAATAAAAAGCTAATTCTTGATATATGTTAAGGAGTCTTGGTAGGGAGAATGACAATAGGGTGCAGAAACTTCACAGGTTTTTTGGCAGCCTCAGCAGGCCTAGAGCTGCACGAGAGAAAAATCCTCTATTTGCAAAAGCTAAAATCATCTTCCACACATTGGCTATCTTTCTATTATATCTGGCTTTTTATCCTCAACTCCTACCACCCTTTACTTTTCTGTCCAAAATGTCACTGAAAATCATTTTCCACTCCTCTCAGATCACGTTACTCACTCCTGAAATCAGTCATCACCTTATTTCTGAGGCCACTGTGCTCAAGATCTTTGTTCACTCCTGCAAGTTCCTATTAAAATTTCACCTGTAGCTAGACAAATCCAGTATTTCTGATAAAACGTAAAGCTTGTTATGTTTGCCATTGGCATTTTATATTCTGCCATTCTTCCCTGCAATCTTTTCCCAGTTCCTGTTTGTTGCTATTTATTATGCTGCACACTATGAATGGATCACTATCTTTTTTCATCTTCTCAATCTTCTTCAATCCCTCCAGATCTTCTTTCCTCATAGATATCACTCCATGAAATCTGACCTCTACCTGTCTACATAATCTTTCAGAATTGCCAAACCCCTACCTATTAAGAAAAAAAAAATATCACATATACTAGCAGGAGAATACCTGCAAATTATGTGAATTATCTAAACAGAACCACATTTAGATACACACACCTCTCTCCTTTCACAACTCTCCAAACAACATACTGAAGCTTAAAACATGACACTATCTCCTTCAAGGTAGAGTTGCCACTCCAGAACAAGCCTTTACACTTTTAATAAAACAACCTTAAAACATTGCTCACAAGAGCCCTATAGATACAGAGGAGAGGAAGAAATTTAAACTCCGAAATTAAAACTTCCAAATGCAAGTAAAATTGTCCCATGGTCCACGCACTGCAAGTTACTACACAGTGAGCTCCAGCCCTGTTCTGTGAAATGCTTATGAGCGCCCTCAGGGACAACAGGTCACAGGAGTCAGTGGGAAACCCAAAATCTGGACTACTGCCCAGAAAAGAAAAAGCAGGCAGATTCAATATGCAAGGGGGAAAAAAAAAAAAAGTAAGAAAGAAAGAAAGAAAAATAAAAAACAGAAAAGCCAACCCACAAACCAATTATACAGGGCCTACAACAAAGAAAGCAGAGCCTGCTAACCTTCTCGTAAGCTGTGATATGAATCCTGATATGTGCTTGAACAGCTCTTCCCTTGCTTTGACACAGTCTCTGCAAGCGGCACAATCCCAACATAGGCAGGCTGGAGTGTCTTGGCTTTATCCAACATATTAGAGGAAATCCCTGGACCTGAAGGCTGATTCTATAACACAGGAGGCGTCCCAGGCTGGTGGAAAGGGTGCTTAATCCTCACGAGAGACCCAGACGCAATCCCTTGCTACCAGGTTTCGGTCACTGCACCAAGCAGTAGAATGGAAAAAAAATAAATTAGTTTACTGCTAGATTCCAAGACTGTGCTTGCATAGGAACGGAGAGCTACTCGAGGCACAGACAAATCCTGACAGCCAACATCTAAATACTAGAATCAGCAAGGCTCTTGGCAAAAACTTTTCTTCCTACAATCTCAAAGCTCAGACAGAAGCTTCTCTGTTTCAGCAAGTAGCTATAAGCATTCGGGATCCCAGCGTGGCAGAGTGGCACTTATCAACAGATGCGTGGACTTCTTCGCGGGGCCACTTGCAGTAACAGCCAACCTCATTCACCCAAAATAGTGAACAGTTGGTTTCTCTACTCACACTACGGACACCTGCCAGACAGGCAATATCATGTGATTGAGCACTGCCCTCTCCCACTGCACCTCCTGACTGTAAGCATGCCACACGCACAGCTAGGAAAGCACCACCACTCCGACTGCAGAAGCCACGCTGTTTCTTCGCACTTCCTGTTTAAACTATTAAATATATAATTTTAGTTACAGAGAAAGCTAAACTGATGATCTGGGAAACAGTGTTCTTATATGCATTTGCTCTGAGAACACGTACAGGTGACAGAAGGCTACTTTGTACAAGCACGCATTCTCACCTCTTCTTCCCTTAAATCTTTCTCCCAACCTAGGAGAGACACCTACCTGAAAATAATCAGCAGCCCCCAACCAATAACCCTCTACTGCAAGCACTAAAACTTCAGAATCTCTGCTTGTATGGAGGTACTCACCTCATTTGGAGCTTATTTAATGTGCATCATGAACAGATGCCATGTGGTTGGCAAACTTTGGTTATACATACTGCCTAGCATGGTACTGAATTGGAAGTGGCCAGGGAAAAGCACACTCCATCCGAGTGACAGCCAGGAGGTACTCTCACCAATACAGCTGGTGGCTATGTTGATTTTTAATCTCCCTAAGCGTGCATCGTAAAAGGTGCAATGAAGTCTGAGGGGGAAAAAAGACAACAAAAAAAGAAGAGTTGTCCAATGAATACGTATACCTAAAAAATGTATTCTAGTATCTTTCCAGGAAAAAAAAAATAAAGATGGACAGTAATCTGTGTCATCCTACAAGTCTGAAGAACAGAGATTACAAAAATAAAAAGGTGAATACTCTAAACACTATGGGAACAGTCTCCATTTCATATTCTGCCCCCTGCATCCTGTCCCCAGTCAAGACAACTTCTCATCTCCAAATAGTTTGAGAGGCATCCAAGCCATTTTATAAAGCAAGGCTAGAATAACAACCACAAGTGAAAAAAGTCTCTAATAATGAAGCTAATATCTAAGAAAATTGGTGTTCAACCAAATTTAAAAAGCATGACTAACTCTACCATAAGCTGCAAAACTATCTAACATATTTTTAAGTTACAAACTAAAAACTAATACACAGATTTTTACATTTTTACTAAATAATGATGCTAGGTGGCATCACTGACATTTCTGAGTACCTTCAACAGTACTCTTCTTACTTTGAAATATTTAACCTTCACTCAGGAAAGAATCCAAACTCACGTTCCTGTGGGTAACAAAATATCTTTGGTGATATTATAAAGCTCCATAATTGCATTAATCCTAAATTACTACTGTATACTCAATACAAACTCCCATCTTAAATTTAGGATTTGTAAAAGTCAGGTACAGGTTCAGTTTCATAATGAACTTTGGCCAATAAGGTCAAATTACTGCATAAATAGATGAGCCTGCTTTTGCAGCCGTAACGCTGCAAAGAGCTGCCTCGGGAAGCTGACCTGGCAGACCACAAGAGTGCTAAAGCCAGATTGACGGAGAAGAGAAAGAAACACCCTGTTCAGATCTCCCCTTTCCACTGCAACACAGAACTGCCTATTGAATCAGGCCTGATACTCTGTGCAGATAGGTCCCGTAATTACTGTAATAACAAAAGAACAACCATCCTGTGTCAGACTGACTCCTACTTTTTTCTGGCAAGCAATACACCATTTGGATGGTGGAGATGACAAGATTCAGCTACAGAGGTCAAAGACTGCTGTTACTTTGCCAGCCAGGGTCTGAGCTAGCAGCTCACCACAGTGCATGAAGCCTGGGAAGTGTGAGCCAGTTGCCTTATCCAGCTGACTCACCAACACCCAGGTATTGCCAAAACAGTCCTAAGACGTTGCCCGAGTTCTGACAAAGAAAACTTTAAGAACTGGAAGGACAGAGGCATCAAATAGCTCATAATACATGAAATATATTGCTAGTATTGGCAATCTGATGATATAACCAATCCTCTGCTGTTTTAATTGACAACTCCAACTTGATGAAGATTGATCCTCTCAATGTATTATTACAGAGGTGCAGATATGTATGCAGACATACCTTCCTTTCTTTCTTCCTGTGTAGAAAACAGCTTGGAAAGAAAAACACCTGATTGGCTCAAGGGTACGTAGATAAATCTTTTCTTTGCTGAGCAGGATAGTCTAAAATTTTGTCCTACAGGTTATGTAGCGTTCTGAAAGAAGGATCAATTAACCAAAACAGAATAAGATGGGACAGAACACTCCAAGAAGGACTTGAGTAGTGTCCTCCATGCTGTAAGAAGACAAACTCTGAGGGGTCCAAGTTGGACAATATCTTCAACGCAAGAGCAAGCGCTTGTGGGGTACCTCCTTGCAAAACACAGACTCTGATAGATGAGCAAAGACCAAGAGCAACCTGTCTTGTATGAAATACTGACACTACTGCCAGATTTTGATGAGCATCAAAAACTTAAATAAAAGTTGAATTTGTTTCATTGGATCCTGATGTACTGATAAGAGATCTGAAAGTCTGATCAACGCTCACATGGACAGAAATATCAATGCACTGTAAGTACAAGTAAGGCCTGATGAGTAACTTCGACAGTTTCTTTGGAAATCAGTAGGACAGATGAAAAGATCTGTTTCACGGCAGAGGCAGGATTTTCAACAACAGTTTCAGTTGCTTAACCACTCCAGAAAAGTAGGATCAACCCACACCAATGCATGTCCAGCATTCAGTGTCCTGCACAACTTTTACCCTGGAACTGGCAGCAGTGCTGCTGGTAGCACTAAGATCACCCTTACCAACAGGACCTAAGTATTTGCCACAGATTTGTGGTTTGGAAAACATCAGGCCCATTTTTGATAATCCGTCTGTGAGGCATCTATTGAGCCTTACATGATTTGACTTTCAAGTGTGAAATGAGATACAGACTGTGGGGAATGTATTCTTCCTCAAGATGCTGCGTTATAATTTACACCCTCATACAAAAATAAAAAGAATCATCAGGCACGCATATGGCTTGCACAGATACTGCTGCTAGTTCTAAGGCCTGGTGGGCACAGAATGCACTACTTGTATTTAAATGTCAGTTATCATTACTTACTATTTTGAATTAATTTGAATGAATTCATTAACTTTCTCTTCTTTTATTTTTCTATCCTCAAAAGTCAAGAACATAAGCAGTAACTTTTTCAAATTCCCGTTATGTGCTAGAAGAGAAATGTGGAAAAGTGAACCACCTCCAGGTTAAATTCTAACCCTGCTGTAGATATTTGACCTTTAAATTCCAGGAGCACACAAAAATTTGCCTGTGCAAGGTTAGCATCAGAACTGCAAGGTGCTACAGCTTAAAGCTTACTACCACCAGAAAGATCACTCCCGGTTCACCATCTCCTGCCCTTCCCTTAGCCATGCACTGTCTTAGCTTCCTTAATACCAGTTCTAACAATCTATCTGGTATCTTAACGAGCCAATTCAACCTACTAAACACCACCACCAACAGGTGGGATGAGCATCACAGCTGATGGCTGGTGAACACAACTGGGAAGGGAGAGAGGGGCTACACCAGTCTTGACATAGGCTTGACCTAGGATCAGCTCAGCTGTAACACAAAACTGCATCATTAGTTTTATCCCCCAAAATTAATGTATTCTTTAAATTCAAATTAATAAGAAGATGGAAAATGTGCTTACAACCCCCTCATACCAACTTAAAATGTGCATTCTTTTCCTCCTTTCATCTCCAGTCCTCCCTGCAGCTCAGTGCAGGTTCTCTGTCTTCTTTACCCCAGTAGTAATGTTCTCAGACAACACCATGCCTGCAAGGATCTGCATGCACAGAATTTAGCAATGAAATAGAAACAATGTACTGCTAAAAACTGGAAACACCTGCAATATATGCTCATTCAGGCAACATGAGAAAGATCTCAGCCAAGGTCTAAGCCAGCTGAACCCTCAGGAAGAAGTATGAGCCCACTAGATTTAAAGATCTGTCTCTGATATTTCTAGCAAGCAAACAAATGCTGGAAAAATAAGAGAATGCTGCACCTACAGCACTGTAAAGCTTTGATGTCTTATGACTCTATTTATTTTATACTTCAAAACAAATACAGACTTCATACTGATGCTTGTGTCACTTTTCTTCTCAGCTAAGGATCACATTTATGTAATCTGAGTTTGCTTTGGATATTCCCAGGATCCTGCCTCCCACCAACAGTGACCTTCAGGAAGAGGTAGAAACACCAAGCTGGGAGCACTGCACGTTCTTGCTTCTCCAGTTCTCAGGAAGAGCCTGAAGTTTACATACTCATCTTTTCAACTAGCTGGTGACAGAAAACTCCTAGACATGACAGGTAGCCAAAGGTAAGCCACCATGCAGATGTGAAAAATGGCAACAGCAGTAGGCATGCCTGGGAACCTGGACCTTTCTGTAGCTTTTGAACAGCTCTTCAGTCCCTCAACCCACTCTGGGATATACCACCACCCCCACTTTTGGCACGTTGGCTGTCATTGAGCTGTAAATACTGTGAGTTGAAAGCGTAAAAATAGCTGCAGCACAGGCTGGAAAACCTATCAGATGATGTCAAGGCGTGTTTTGAGCCCTCCCCTCCCCCCCCCCCCCACTTCCTTTCCTATGTCACTTTCTCATTACCTCACTGTCTCTAATTCTGAAAGTGCTTCTCTCTGCATCTTTCAGCTGCCAAAGTGAACTTCACACAGCAGCTACAGCCAAATCAACCCCCAGCACCTATATAAACTCTGCCACCCACCCCATTCCTTGGGATTCAGCCAAGATGTCGGTTTGCCTTTCCCTTAAAACACACATATGAAATCCACAATCCCTATCTGTAAACCACAGGATGAAGAATCGGTTCAGCCCAAGGAGTGCAATGCTGATCTCCATTTGATTAACTCGATAGGTAAGCAGTTTCCAACCATCAAGTCAACATTGTAAGTGAGCTGTGGAAAGAGCAGCAGCGATGCTCCATCCCACTCCCCCTAACACCCAGTTACTCGGCCCTGCCTCTCTCCCAGGCTCTGTAGACCTCAGGAGGAAGGAGAAGCAGGAGGAGGAAGCTGAAACCTTTGCTCTTCCCACCTCCCCCCTCCCCAAACCAAGAACTCACTTGGTCAATAGTGCTAACCAAAGGTCATCTGCAAGAAGACTATGGCAGTATTGCTACAAGGGCAGAAAAGAGGGGAAGGAGAGAGAGGGGAAGGGAAACAGAGATGTTGGTTCCCCTATGGTCCATGCCTCTCCTCCTCCCTCCCTCCAGGATCTGTTGTACTGAGGAATCTGGGGGCGATAAAGAGAAGGAAATGGTCCAGAACTCTATCCTACTCTAGATCATACCAAACCAAAAGCATTATGCAGCACATGCTCCTAATATTACTCCACAGGAGTGTTACACCCGCTCAGAACTTGTCATCTACACAGCCAAAGAAAACAGTGCCATTTTTAAAGACAAGTTGGTTACATTCACTTTTGGTTTTTTCTTTTGTTGTTGTTTTGTGTGGGGGTGGTGGTGGGGGGGGTGGGGGTGTTGAGTTGGATTTTCTTTTGAAAACCACTGGCAACAGTTTTGTCAATGCTGCCCTCTAGAAAGCTGCACATACATTCTTTGACTGCAAAATTGTGTTGCCTATATAGAGATTCCTATCCAAGAGATGAAATGCAACTACCAGGTACATTTCTCTGGCTAATGTAGTGGAAGGACTCTGTCCGCAAAAGAAAACTTGACAGTAGAGGGCAGGAGGAAAGCAGAGAGATGAAGAGAAGGACATTTTATGGCTAGTTCCCAAACAACCGCAGTCCACTGTGCATATGAGACCAACAAAAACAAGCAAGTAAATTAAAAACACATACCCAAACACATTTTCTTTGTTATTTTTACCATTTTGGTTGATAAATTCTGGTTAGATGCAAACACTGCCACATACCTCTTTATAATTCAAAGTACCATCCCCTGCTGAGCCCCCCAGAACTGGCTGGATGAATGCTCTCACTCTTGAGTGCAAAGTTAGAAAGATTAGCTCAAATTACCTTTGCTAAGCCAACGAGCTTCACAGCGAGAGCTCACACATCAAGTGCAGCATCTCAAATGTGAGGGACTTAACTGAGAGTTGCTCCAGCTGGAATTGCAACAGAATTCCCATATATTCCTTTAGTTCAACTATTACCCATCTTGATCTAAAATAATCACTTAAGACCGAAAGAAGTAAGAGTAACAGTTCCCTGCTCTTACCTAAGAGCAATAGTTTACCCATTAAAAGAGTCAAAGCTTCAAGGCAGACACAGTCACACAAGATTCAACAAAGTTAAAATTGTTCCTGTCCGCCTTCCCACCTACGGTTAGGTCTGCTAATTCATCCACATGCATCCCAAATAACTTTAAGCCCTCCAGGGGTAAGCAGATGTGCTCACACACATGCAGATGTGTATTTCCCCACTACCAACACTGGACACAGGCAGGAACATCCAGAGATCGCAGAAGACTGACATGTAAGTATATACTGTGCCCAGTGAAGAACACTGAGCACAAGAGACCTGACTTTTTCAAAACATTTCCTCTTGCAGATATTCCAGACTTTAATTTAAACCACTACGAACAGGTGAAAACAGCAAAATCCAAAACATTTGGTTTTGCTCTTGAAAGCAGGAAAAAAGAGGAAGTTCTGGCTGTCAGGCCAAAGGGAGTAAGCAGGACAGAGCAGAAAAGGAGGCAATTTGTTTTAAAACAGCAGTTTTGTTCTAGGAAGAAATAAGTAGGAAAGGACAGGAGAAAGATACCCTTCCTCTCATGTTAAGGCATGTGTAAGAGTTTGAGAAGTTATGTCACTAATTCCTGTGTGATTGTTGAGCAGATGATATCCTGCACTTCTCCCTCCCACATCCTTTTGGCTTCTGGCGATAAAAGGTTTCTTCTCTATTAAACCCTCTTGCTGCACAAAGTGTCTGCCTGCAAACACTTGGAAAGCACAGTCTATTTTTAAACTACCTAAGCAAGAGAGGGAACAGCCAGGCTGCACTCGATGTTCATGCACTGCTTGTGAAAGGATTAGCAAACCTTTATTTTATTCTCAGTTTATACTAGTGGCCACTAGGTAAACCCTCACTACAGAATTGTGACTTCTGCCCAGAAAGCTAGCATTCTTTCTCCAAACTCATCAGTTACATAGGCAATAACAACACTGTCGAGGCTTAATATGACAATTATCCTTGGTTAACCTGATACAGAACTGCCATCCCAAAATCTAGATTTTTTTTTAAAATGTCTATTTACCCTTTATGGTTGCAGATGACTGCTTCCCAACTTGAAACAACTATGCACTAATGGAGGTATAATTCTAAAAAGACCATGCCATTCATATAATATGTTAGTAGTCAACGTTAATCATTTTAGATGTGGGGTTTTTTTGACTACTAACTTTTTTTCTGAAAATGGTTCAAGTGCTTTGTCACAGCCAAGTAGTAGTGGAGGTTTGTATGAGATAAAGTAGGAGATGAAGTTTTATGATACTTCTAAGCCAGTTCTGTTGTTAGCTGCCACTGAAAGTGGTAGTCTCCTTTTCCATTGCCATGGATGCTCATCTCATGGTAGAAAACAGCTATTGTCAGGATTATTTGAGACAGGAAATAATTTTGCCCTTAGAACATAAAATTCACTTCTTGCATTCCCAAAGAACAATAAATCACTTCCAATGTCAAATGTTCAAACTCCTCCTTTAGTGCCAAGACTCAGCTATTCCCTGGATAGATGCCAATCCCAAGCTTTCATGGCAGCTTCAACAACTGAATTTATGTTTCCAATACAAAAATGTACAGCACATTCAAGTTTTAATCTTTAGTTACAACATAAAATAAGCCTGAGATAACGTCAAGGCATGCAAACCATTTAATCTCATGGAATGGATGGCACTGATCCTGGAAAGGGCTACCAAGGTCTAGTACGGACCCATTCCCCCTCCACACGTGCAAATACTCCAGACCTTAGGTGCAACATAAAGCATGATTCTCAAGAGGGAGACAGTGCGAGACTGGATTTGGGATAGTTTTCACACCTGCACGACACCAAATTATTCAGCTTTTGATTAGCAGGAAAAATATCCTTGCTATGCTGTGGAAGGAGTCCTTTAATGCCTTCATACAATTCACTTGCCTCATGGGATTCACTTGCCTATCACTTCAAGAAGATGCAGTTTTGACAGTACCACCATTCCCTCTCCATAGACTATATTTTTAAGTAAATCATATTCTGCATTGACCAAAGCAAAGGTTTGTTTACCCTTGAAGTTGTTCAAGGCTATAACAGAAGACAGACTCTTGGATGAAACATACGACTTCTCCCAGTTCATACATCATTTGTACCTCTCCCCAATGATTTCGTCATAATAGTCACAGGTACCAGACCAAAACATAGTACTTTCTCCAAACAATGTGAATTGCCCTAAAATATTCATGCAGTTCATGATAAATCCCATTTTCCAAGTATTTGAAAAGAACCATGTCTGAATGGAAAAAAAACTCACAAAAAACCCATGAGGCTCAAGCAAGCAGCAGTAATTTTGCACAGACAGAGCCATAAAGACAAGAGCTCCCTTCAGTGAAAACCAGGGTGAGCTACCTTGCTTTTACCACTTGCTACCTCAGTGTAAGTTCACCTGTCCAGGGAACTGCCCCAGAATGTAACATAGGAGATCCTAAACTTAGCCTGCACATACCCATGTTCCAAACCTCTGCTCCAAAGACCTTTCCACATATGTGAAACTGCAATTTTTTAAGCACCCATGACACTACCATCACTGGCAAAAGTTAAAGGCAGAAAAGATTTTACAAAGATAGGGAAAGCACAACAAAATACTGCACATCGTTTAATCTGACCTATGTGGTTACTCAAAAGAAGGGCAGTGGCGGAGGGGGCTGAGCAGGAAGTAAAGACACAGGCCTCCTTTGCAAGGTGCATAATTACTTTTAAAACAGATTTTATCTCAGATCCAAGAGGTCTGGAAATTTTAGCCATGAAAGCAGAGAAAAGGCAAGTACCTGGGAGGGTGTGTCCTCTTCAGCTGCCCCAGCAAAACCTGCCAAATCTTAGGAGTTCTAATCCCCAGCTAGCTTAAATGCATTGAAAGGCATGTGGTCTAAGTGCCTATAACTGTAAGAATAACTGTGCTTAGAACATTACATTCTGATTCTGATTCAGGCCTCAGCTTTCTGTTCTGCTTCCCTTCTCCTAAATCTGTGAGCTCACCTGAAGCAATATGCAGAGAAGTCTCTTCGGTCACTATCTTTCACCAGCTGCCTGGCGCCCCTTTAAGATGATGTTCTGTCACTTTGGTATGAGTTACCAGAAGCCATCAGTCAGAACCTCACATTTATGGATTCTAACAAATTCAATTCTATTAAAAACCCTTTGGTTTGACAAACTGGGTTAAAACAAGTAGACAGTTTTACATGCAACACAGTCTGTGTCTCAGAACTGGAATTAGAAATTCTAGCATCCTTCTTTAGCTACCGAATCTATTTTACAAATCCAGATACAAGTGAGGGACCATTAAAGTGGGACTGCATAAAAGCAAACAGGTTGATAATCTAATTGAATATGCAACTGAAAAAGATACGGGTTTTATATGCTTGCCAGTTCTTATGAACGGACAGGACTTGGACTTGGCTGCTTGCTCCCACTACATCTAACAGCTGGCTTAACAGAAGTCACATACAAACGCTTCAGAACAAAAACAATTTTAACAGTATAGACACTGCCATATACTTACTTTTGGCAACTATACTATAGAAGTCCAGAATTCACTATACACTCACAATTCTCTCCTATCAGAAAATATTTTTTCCTGAGCAAGACAGCTATTGGGCAAAACTGTCCTTAAGTCTGAGCTACAACGTAGAGAGACAGATGTGGTCGAAGAGAGGAGAGCAATGGATACTGTCTGCCCTGACTTAACGAGGCTTTTGACACTGTCACCTGTAAGGTCCTCATAGAGAAGTTGACTGCAGTATGAGGAGACAGTGAGGCAGACTGAAAGCTGGCTGAATGGCCAGGCCCAGAGGGCGCAGCAGAACATACTGGGCACCAAGTTGAACATGAGCCAGCAATGTGCCCTTGGGACAAGGAAGGCTAAGGAAGGCATCCTCAGCTGCATTAGGAGGAATGATCCCAACAAATCAAGGGAGGTGATCCTTCCCCTCTACTCAGCACTGGTGAGGCCACACCAGGAGTGCTCTGTCAATTTCCAGGCTCCCCAGTACAAGAGACTTACAGACATACTAGAGAGAGTCCAGCAAAGGGACTGGATGCAGGACGAGGAGGGGACTGGAGCATCTCTCCTGTGAGGAAAGGCTGAAAGGGCTGGAACTGTTCAGCTTGGAGAAAAGGTGGCTCAGGGGGATCTTATCAATGTATATAAATACCTGAAGGGAGGGTACAAAGAAGACAGAGCCAGGCCCTCCTCAGTGCTGCCCAGGGACAGGACCAGAGGCAGTGGGCACAAACTGAAACACAGGAGGTCTCCCCTGAACATCAGGAACCACTTGGTTTTTACTATGAGGGTAACTGAGCACCAACACAGGTTGCCCAGGAAGGTTGTAGAGTCTCTGTCCTTGGAGATATTCAAAAGTCATCTGGACACAGTCCTAGGCAACTGGCTCTAGGTGGTCCTGATTGAGCAGGGGGGTTGGAGAAGATGACTTCCAGAGATCCATTCCAATGTCAACCATTCTGTGATATATGTGCAACCACCCTTTTTCCAGCAGCTTGCTTGTCTGCTGAGACACATAGCAACCTCAGAGTAAAAACAAACAAAAAAATTCTAACATGACAAACCTCATACTGGGAAAATGCACATATTTTTAATATTCTCAAAAAAAAAAATCATCCACTTCTAATTTCATACATTTCTTAATTATCTGAGTCTACCACATGCTATATATTCTTCCTTGCTGCCTATCTTTTTTCTCTCCTAGACTTACTGCCCAGCTACTGCCATGGTTTACTGGTTCCGTGATCCAGTGTTCAGCAGTTTTCTCATCCCACTGATGACTTCAGAGTTGAAATTGTCTCTCTTCTACCTTATTTAGTTTCACTATTCAGTACAGACCGTTTGAGTGATGTTACCCAAGCCAGCTGAAATAATCTAGCACCTTGCTCTCACCATTCCTTCTTTTTGATGGCTGTAGGTTTCATAAGAAAGTTCAGTAGTCAGTTCAGCTCACTGCTCTAGCAGAAAAACTTTGTTTTCAAAAGTGAATGAGACTGCTCACAACAAAGTCCAATCATCCATTTTATATCTAAGTTAGTTGGGGCTACGCAGCAGGTGCACTGAGCTGCTAATGATGAAAAAACAGAGAGTGAAGAAAAGTACAGCCTCTTCCCCTGCCTTCCACTGGCCACGACCAATCATTGGGTCAGTTCAGACTGTTTCCTGTTATTTCACCCTTGAGTCAAGCTTCTTCAATTTAGTTTCAGGTTCTTTCCCATAAAGAGATTGAACCCTGAGAGACAGAGCTGCCACATTTCTGTTCAGAATATCCTGAAGATAAGCACACAAGCATGTGCTATGCAGATTGCCAGAGCACATACAATAAATCCAACACTCTGTGGGCATGTCAGGATTGCTCTTTGTACTACAGGCACACCACACACTGAAATTGCAAAAGCACAATGTCAGATTTATTATGATAATGCTGAAGAAATGTCTAGGACTTCTGAATGTCTTCTGCCCTCTCAGTTAATGGAGGGCTGTTCCAGCAAGGCAGCCAGACATCTGGAAGTTCTGCACGAGTCTTAGAAGAAGCCACATGGCCCAGATGGGGGGCGAGGGATGGAGTGGACAGTCTGGGAACATCAGATATTTAGTAGTCATACCAAAGTTTACAGGGAAAGGCAGTATCTGTTATTAGATCAAACCCCAGGAAATAAGAGCTCCCACCACAATTTAGGCCCCTGCTCTCCACGACCAACTCATGCTTCAAGGTAAAGTCTGAAAATTCCTGTCCCACAATGCTTTTTCAGGACATGCTTCTGCTATCAGCATCTTGAAACCATCACTTTATATGAATAAAATTACACACAGCCAGCCTCCTTACACAAATTAGAGAGAACTACTTAAGCATTTGACAATGCCAGAATTACGATCTTAGGACAGCCTTTCCCCACACAGTCCTCCCACAATTTTCCATCTTCTGCCCCCAACTCTTCTCCCCTAAACCAGTTACTCGCTATTCTTCACTAAACTAATTTTTCCTACTGCTCACTCTCCAGATTATTAGCTACTCAAAACTCTAAATCAAGCTCTGCAATCTCATGTCCCAATTAAATCAAAGGAAAGAGTAGCTCGCATAAATAACATTTTCAAGATCCAGTTTTAGCTTCTAGGTTTTGCAGCAAAGTTTCCAGTCCCGCTTCAGGGCCAGAAGGTTAAACATTTCTCAATGACGCAGGCTCCTTTAGTGAGAGAGTGATGAGGAAGCGGTCCAAAAAACCTCATTCTTCCCAGACACTAAATCAACAACCACAGCAAACAGTGAGTGCCCCTCTCCAAGGAAAACTGGGAGGAGTGGAGCAGCCTCTTATTGTAAGCACTCACTTAGTCTGCTACCATAATGAAAAAGCCCAGTACAAGGAGGAGAAAACAAAGCAAAACAAAGCATAACAAAAGAAGAAAGAAAGAAAAAAAAAAAAGGAAAAAAAAAAAGAAGGAAAAAAAAACCCAAAAAGACCAACCAAACCAGAAATGAGATTGTTTTTTATTTTATTATTATTATTATTTGGATTTCCATTTAACTAAATGTATTACACAAACAAACTTACTTCTGTAGAATACTGCATTTCTGTTTAAAATTGCTGTTCTTTTCTGGTCCATTTAGGTTGCTGGTTACTTTCTAGCTTAAACTGAAGATGCTGTGATCTTTAAACAGGCTGAAAATTTCCTGCCTGAGACACCGCTTTTCACACACTACATGTTCTAGACACTTACATGTTAGTCTCTGGATTTTCAAGATAAGATAGCAATAGAGGTTTCTCCACAAGAAGCCTACTAATCTAAATCTTGTTCTTGCTTAGTTTGAGGTAACATGGGGTCAACAGGGGCATACTGCAAAGTGTTTTCTGTTTATTTCAGCTTTTAGTGAAAGAATGTTGAAGGCTCTAAGCTTGGGAGTGTTTTGCAATAGAGTCAAGCTCAAGGCACTTTCTGAAGAGCTTAACTAAAACTTTTGGGAGTTGTAATTTTTAACTGGTAGTACCTGAGTGTCAAATAGTAACTTTAATAAATCAAAACTACTCAGTTTTTAAAAGACGTATATTTAATCGAGTTGACATCAGTGAACACAAAATCCAGATCTCAAATATTGAAAGACATAGACAAGGAAAACCAGCTTCAAGCAGAGTATCTCCAACGGGGGGGGGAAAGGAAAAATATCAAGGTCACTCATCATTACAGGCTGATCAAGCCAGCTTGTGCTTCACTGGAAGCTGCAACATCTTTACCTGGGATACACACATTTCTGAGAAAAAACGATCAGGGCAAAGAAAATGGAAAAGACTACAAAGAACCATAAATACATTTCTCAACCTATTTCACACATTGGGTAATTAAATAGGTTCCTAACCTGTTGAGATTACAGTGCTGTGCATAATGCTAGAAAGTACCATTAATGTTACTTCAAGGATCTGATTTAAAATAAGCATCACAATAGAAAGTTACAAAAAAGTATTCAGCAAGTCATATTAGCAGACATTACTTCAGCACTTGCCTACTTAAGAATACTGTAAGTGGATGCAGCTTCTTCTGGCGAAAATATTGCACCTACATTAAGGTTTGCGTCAGTTTAACTATCAAAATGTATCTAGACTAACTGACACACATGCTCATTTAATACTGAAAACTACAAGATTTTTAACCAGAGAGAGAAATTCTAGGACAGCTTTCCAGTGAGTTGCTTGGTGAGTAAGAAATCTAACACTTTAAAATGGTACTTGATAAAACTATGAAGGGGATTATATGACCTAATTACTTGCAACAGCAGGGGAGTGCGTTTTGTGACCCTGAAGGGTAATTCCAGTTCTGTTTATGACTCCATACCTACTTAAAGTACCGCCAAGACACAAGACATTCTTAAACCACACTAAGGTTCATCACTAAAGGGAGCTCTGCCAATGTAATTAAACTACTCTCCTATATTGATTCTATTAGTAAAATTATCTTGACAATGAAATTGAGGGGAGAAGGGGACAATATTTCTTCCATTAAGATAAAAGATTCTAGTTTCACCTCCATAAAGCAGGGCTCATGTTTCCTGAGTCAAAAATGAAAAAAAAAAAAAAAAAAAAAAGTTCAGGTCACCTCAAGATAACCAGCTGAGGTTTCTCCATTTAGAAAGACAATTGGAAACAGGTGTCAGTCTCTTCTTGGAAGAAGCCGAGGTCAGAACAGCAGAGGGTGCTGTACGTCTGAACTGAGGTGCACCAGCTCAGCAACAAGGAGCATCCAGACACTACACGAAGCTGTAGGTTACCTCAGGTTTTGGGGTTTCGGTTTTCTTGTGGCTAATTTGTTTGGGGTTGGGTTGGGTTGTTTTGGGTTCTTTTGTGCCGCAGGAGTCATTCGAGACTGGTAAAAGCAGATGACAAGCACTTAAATATTAAAATGTATCTATGTCATTTTCCACATAGCATCAAACAACATCAGAGACATTCCCAAAACCTCAACAGTTACCCTAACCCCCACCACTGATTTATACAGCTCCGGGCATAAATTAGGGACTGATTCATATTGAAGGTTAAATATATATTTTTAAAAATCATATTTTAATGCCTATAATCAAAATATAGACTGGAAATTAATCCCATTACTACAAAAAATATAATCCTGAATCTAAACCCTAATGTAAATTTCTGCTATCACACAGGAAGGGAAACTTGAGCACTTTGTTAAACATTAGTCACCTCTTAAATCTGGGAAACACGGGATAGCAAGGAGTAACCAGGTAACTGGAAGACAGAACGGATGTGTGTCTGCACTGTGTCCCTCAAGGCAAAGCATGTGTGGTGTAATCATCATACCAGTTTAGAGAGACTCTGAATACCAACGTTCAGATACTAATCCAGAACCTAAATTAGTGGCAGGCCACAGAAGTGCCAATGATCAGTCTAGGCTTATTTAAATAATCATTAATTTTTATACAATCTTGCCTAAAGACTCCAAAATAAAAGATGATGTAAATAATTCTTTTTTACTTCATTTTGCTCATGCATTTGAACTGTGTTCCTGAAGAAAGGTTGATTCATATTCATCATGTAAATGAGCAGGTAACTTACAGTTTATGATGACAGCAATTAAATAGGGCCCATTATACATAATGCATTAATTTCACAGCAAGGAAGACTGCTTTGATTAAAGTTACAGCATCTAAAACTCTAAGAAGAGTTCACACGCATTTTAAATTTTCATTTAGTTTTTAGTAGCAATTGGTGAATGATACAAAAAAATTGCAATATGATGATGACAATCTTTGTATGTGGACTGGAAACTGGTTAAAATGCATACACACGCCCCCCTCCCTTAAAGTTATTTCTTAATAGTTACATTTTAAAATAAAATGGAGCCATAAGAAAGGTTAGGCAACAAAGCAGTTGGTGAATAATTGTTTTATGTCTACCGTATCTTTGCTGTTATAGAACAAATGCTGCCTGTGTGTGCCCTTGAAAGTTCATCTTAGTTCACTGAATGGATAAGGCAAAAAGCTGCCTGGGTGGGTTTTTTTCTGCTCCCTGTTTCTCGACCTGTAGTGTAACACTCACTGCCATAAAATGAATGAACAGAGTATTTTCAAAGCAGACAGAAAAAAAATATCTATTTTTAAAAGGTAACTTAACACTTCAACAAATGCTTACTTCAGATTTTAATACATTTCCAGCAGTTCTTTTAAATTTAAAGTTCTCAGTAGAAATGAGTACTGCTCAGCTAAATAATTCCAATGAGTGGTTCTTATTGTAGGCTGTCCTTCTTGACAGAAAAGAAAGAAAAAAAAATGAAAAGCATCCTTTTGTTTCAGTATAATCCTTTAACTCTACTTTGGTTAACACAACACCACAATGATTTCATTACTCAATAGTTAATCACAGGGATAAAAGACAGCAAAAGGTTATGTTCAAATCTGTCATGAATGGAATAACTCAGTAATGTGCAGTTTACAGCGGTTCACTCCTCACTCCATGTCTTATAACAGCCAACTCAGAACTTCACAGTTAGTAGCTCTGGCATAAAAATTTCCATATTTAAAGCTGACTTCAGGAACATCCCATTTGCTGCTTCGGAAAGAATTCCCACTGCATGATGACGATGAAGCTCACATAACTTTGTTCACTCTTTGAATCACATGCAGGATTCTGATTAAACGCCAGTGAAAAGTCATTTTACCACTACCCAGAATATACACATCTTGGGGAACTGTACCAGCAACGAGGGAACTCTTTACACTCCCCAGGAACTTGCTACCTACATGCAAAAAGTTACATTTCCAAATACCACAGATTGCAAACTGAAATCAAAATTTCTATTTTTAAAGTGGTGATGATGCAAGCTATAAAGCTTAGGAATGTTTTGCCCTCACTTCCACCCTCCATCCAAAATGAAAATCCTGACTGCGTTGATTCAAGAACTCACTGCAATCTCAAAATTCCAAGGGGGTTGGGGTAGGAAAACGAAGAACAACAAAAAATATCAGTATTTTTACTTCTACTATTCAAACAAAATGCTGAAAATCAGAGAAAAAACCCTCACTACTAGAAAAACCTCTTACTAGGAAATAAAAGCAAAAGTAAGGGAAAAAAAAAAATCTTACTAACAGGTGCTTGAAAGACATGATGAAGTTAGAAGGCATTTTAGTCCGTGAATGAGAGGTTATTCTTATGACCACCAAAAGCCAGAGCTGAATTTAAATTTTATTTAAAACAGGAAAAAGAAAACTAACAAGAACAACTAACAAAAAAATGCAACTCTGACATTTGTCACTCCTGAAAGAGCTGAAGAGGGGGACACCTCCCTTCTACCAATACACAGACATGCTGTCCCCTTTCTTCCTTTTAGAAGCAGTTTAGCAGCTGACATCCCCAAAGCACTTCAACTTAAATCCTTTAAAGAGGGAAGAGAAAGAGCCTGGGAGCTGTGTTTTGAAAGAAAGAATGAATGGGATCAGCATCCGTTTGTCCTAAATGGAGTTTAATACATCCCTAATCTGCTAAAGTAGCTCAAAAAATGCAACTTTTCCCCTGCAAATGAGTGAAGTTTTACATTTGAGTAAAGATTACACTAATTTTCAGCTGAAACAATTGTTCCCTTTTCAGAACCAGCTGGATACAAAGCAAATTAGACCACAGAAGTTTTATCCACTATAGAGAACTGAATTATTTCTATTCTCATTTACAGTGTTGACTTCAAAACAACACTTCTGTTCTCCAAATATGCATGGAAAAAACTCTCCTGTTCATCTAAACTGCACTTCTAATAGTTTAGAACAACCTGCTTTCGGTTTGCATACCTGGCTTGATCACTAATAGATTTTAAGATACATTTTTTTTTCAGCAGGCCAATGGGATGACATATCAAAACCCAAATATGCTATGCAATAGATTGTGCTTAACAGATCTTATTTTTTTCAGTATACTCACAGAAACAAATTAAGATTACACAGAGACAATTATTAACATGCAACATATACCAATGCAGTGCAAACCACAGTGTAGTGCACAGAAACAAAGCAACACTACCAAGAACAGTAAAGGAAGCAGGTTTTAAGAAGAGCAAAATTTAGGGGAAATAGAATTCATTAACAGAAGTGGCCAACTGGCCAAGTGCTAACAGCCATTAATTGTGCCAATGCACTCAAAGCAACCTTAAGTGGCCATAACTCTCCATCCATGCAAAACATCTGCAAAAAATCATCTGAAATTTAGGGTTTATCTACCTGGCTGATTGCACCTCTGTATGTGTAATGCACACACGTTGCTGCCCAGCCACCTGCTAGAAGTCATAAAATGAAACTGATGAACAATAACAAATAAAAAAGTAAAATTATCTTTGAAAGTTTGCATTTGCCATTTATGCAAATTTTGTGCTTACAGAGGCCAGCAGCACACCAAGACTTCTGAGATTTCCTTAAGTTGCGCAAGTCCCTCATATAGCTGTTCAAAAACAATTTTAAGTGTTACTAGATTGTAGATTGTGTCAAAAAAAGTATTCTTCCAGCACTCTTCCCTCTTCATTAAAAAAAAATAATATTCATGACTCATTCTTTCAATGGACCAAACAGCCTGTTACAGAACAAAGCCAGGTCATATCAACAAACTATTCACTCCATATCTTGACTGACTAGTGACCAACAGCAAAAGAATTTGAAAGATCTCCATATGGGATAATTAGGTAGTGACATGAATAATAACACAATGGCTTCAGGGGAACAAAAGAAGGGTCTACATAGGGAGATTAGGTTTAAGTAGATAATGAGAAGGAAACAGCAAGCTTTCAGATTCAGTAAATAAATATAAAGAAAACATGAGTCAGGGACCAAGCGTCTTCGAAAAAAAACACTGATAAGGGAGCTCCCACTGCTAGGAGCTTGGTATAGACCTGCACATCAGCTTCATTTTCAACAGAGTGAAAACATGCAAACTGGCACAGGTCTGTTTGCAAAACTGTATTCTTGAAAACGAATGTAGAATTTTGCCTCCCTGTGTATGGCCACTTTTTGAATGACTGGGTCAGTAATACTACAGTTCTTCAAACAAATTCAGTAGTCCAATGAGATGTCAAATACAGCAGTTAAGCTTCTGCTCTTATTTTCAGTTTTTTCTGAGACTACTGTCTTTTTGGAATGTCTTTTCAGCCCGATTTTCACCTTCAGTTTTTCTCCCTCAGCTGTCATCACTTGTAGTACTTTTTACTCTTCCTTTTTTTGGTTTGACAGGTGTGTTTTATTTTTTCTGGTTAATAACAATGTGCGCCTCACTAATCATATTGTTCCTGCTTCACTTATGTTTTGTTCTGAAGAAACAGTCCCTCCCTGCTTAAGTTGTTCTGCTCCCAGAAGAGTAAAGTAGTATTCTCCCCCTCAGCTTTCCCTAAAATATCAAGAAGGTTTTCTCATCTTTAGTATCAAAGGTGTTGCTTTTGATGTGCCCCCTAACAAGGAATACAAACATTATTTCCTATGTGAACTATGGCTTCAGATACACTTACTCCTTGAGTGGACTCCCATTAATACCCCAGCATTAAATAAGCACAGTCTTACAACCTGCAGCTTTAGGAACATTTGGTCTATGGAGTGCAAGCTGTGTACACTCTATCACCATAATTTATTTAGCCAGCTTAGGCCATGGTTCTCCTACTTCTCTTCGCTGGCTGTTCAAAAACTTGATGAGTTGACTGGGACGACTGTTTCCAACTTCCGTCTTTCCAGTAGGGATTCTGGAGATGAACATCAGGGCCAAGAAGCTTTGATAAGTTAAGTCTTTCCTCATTAGATGATTCTAGCTTCCAACAGAAAGGAGATTCAATTTCAGTTTCTGAAAAGTCTCAAGTAGTTTGCCCAACAGACATTCAGGCAATTAATTACCTCACTAAGCCAAACAACAGTAGCAACTAACAGCAGCTGAAATCGCTTTTTTATTTTATTTTTTTTTTTTTTTTAGAAAAAAAATTAACAATTTGGTCTCAGCATCAAGTAGCCATTTTCCTTACCTAGGAGCCTCTAATACACTTCCGTTATTCAAGACTAATCTTTAAAACTTACTATGCACATGGTTCCATCCTGCTGTCATACTTAATTTCCCCACCAATCTTGTGAATCCATTTACATAAACATTTGCCTGATTCTTGCTTAATATTTTTCCGTCAGTGGTTGATCCAGGAGAAAAGAGAGCTGCCACTGATGGAAGACATGCAATAAATCTGTATCCCTCATTAGTTAAACTAAGCTTGCCAGGAAATTGCCTCAACATTGCAGAACGCCACTACATAATCTAGGACTAGAGTTAGCTGACTTAAGCAAAAGCTACATACAAGTACTCTTTGGTGGGATAAACTCTCACCCTAACAATTAAATGCAAGCCTTAGGAGTTTTCATAATTTGGAAGAAATGAGAAACACAGCCACAAACAAAAGTTTTGAAAAAAAGTAACACTTATTATGAAGGCTGTTTCCCTAACTTTAACAAGTCTTACTTTTATGTGAGTTTCCACAGAATATCACGCACAAATTCAGTTACAAGAACCCTGAAATATAAATTCCATGGCTCATCCTTGCCTGCAAGGAAGAAAAACCTATTAGAAATAGAAAACCTATTAGAAACAAAGCACACCGAGGTAAAACATCTTTTTCAGGCTTTTATGTAATAACTATTATACCAAGAAAAAAAAAATTTCTTTACAATAAAAACAGATTACATACTGTCTTGCCATACACATCCTGTTCAATACCAAACACCTTGCTAATGTTTAAATCCTACCTCCGAAATTCACCGGCTACCAGAGTATAACTAGAGGAATGGTTTACTGTGTCCAAACACCCTTCTGAACTGAGTCAAAACCTATGTATTCCATGTAAGAAGTAGCCCTGCCATAACACTTCTCCTGTCTTTCCTATCTACAACAGGAGATGGAAAAAAACATACTTACTTTGGTTCTCTAAACAATGAAGAATACAACCATATGTCAGAACAATAAAATAAGGTCATACAGGATCTTTATAGATATAAAGAATCTTCACTGATATTTTACAAGACATAAGACTCTATGTTAGGGAAATCAATGCCGCAAATTCAGGAAAAACACAGCAGTTTCTGAAAGAAAAAAACCCAAACCTATATTAAACTATATTGTTTTACTTTTCTCTTTCTAAATCACTACTTAAGGAAAATAAAAAACATTTAACTTTCAGAAACATCTTGTTTCTGTCTTGACACTTTTGGCATTATATATGTGCTTCTTTTCAGGCAATGCTGTATAAGAGATTAAGAGCACACAAATTAAAACCCAGACTCCTAGGCTACTACTGTTTTGCAACCACATCTTACCAAGATTACAGTCAGTCTCTGTTCCCATCCATACAACAGAGGACATTCATATCTATACATATTTAAGTTTCATGACCACAGAATTTTCTAAAGCCTCAGATAAAAATGCCCTACAAAGTACACCATACTGCCATTAACAGATAATTCTCACTCTAGCACATCTAATGCGTCAGAAATGCAACTCTGTACATATCTAACAGGTAAACACAGTATCACAAAAAGACTATAGTATTTAGGAGAACATCACATAAACACAGTACCACTTCCATTCTCAAGGAAACAGTCTTTCAAGATATAAAACAAGCATTGGGAAGTTTCAAAGCGTAAGTGTTTTTCCCAAAATATACAATTTAAATCTCTCCAAAGCAGCAAGAATATGTTTCATCAAAAAATAATTAACAGTAAAACCACATAAATTAGCCAAGAGTTCTAAAGACATTTCTTCTGTTTCGCAAGTCCTAGATTTGACTGGGATTTTCTTTATGTGGCACTTAAATTTAACACTGGGGAGCAAACCAACAAATGAAGACCAGAAAGGTAATTTTATCTCTGATGAAGCTCTAAAGTGAGCAGTATTTAACATCCAAAAAAGCATCCATCTGCAACCTGCACATGAAGTTACCACAGGTCTCTAATTTGTCTTTACTCAAAGTCACATAGCCTTCTAGCACTCACTATACAGTTCAACAACCATGATTCACTAGCAAAATTCACCCATGGGATACGTTTGGGGTAATACCTGATTGGAGTGTTGTCATCTGCGTTCCTGGTTCCAGCAGTGTCATGTTGATCCTTTTCTCACAGTTACAATCCCTTAAAGACCTCTCTTTTACATACAATTTAAAAAAACAAAAAAAAAAACCCAAAAAAACCAAAAAAACAAACAAAAAACCAAAAAAAACCCCCACAAAAAACACAACCTCCAGGAGGACCTCTCAACTTCAATTTGATTCAAAACTTGCAAGAAATTCTCATCCTTATATGATGAAAATGGTGCCTACTGAGAAAACTCAGTCCTTCAACATGCAGTTCTCTGCTTATTCACTACAGGCAAGTTGGAACAGCCCAGAATCAAATTACTGCTAGGAGAAAAATGAATACTCAAAGAGTAACGCAAGATGTGTAGTTTGCAGAAGTAAGGTACGCCCCTTGATGCTCTGTAAGTAAAAGGGAGGGGGTAGGAAGGGGTCAGAGACACTAGAACTGGCACGTTTTCCCCCTTCTAAAAGAGAAGAATGACATCTTGGGTAGACTTTCAATCCCCTAAGGGGCTCTGCTGATTAGGCAATTTCATTCCAAGGACAAGGAGACCCAGTGGTAACAAACATGCAGATATTCTCAGCTTTGAAACAACACGGCCAAAAACATATACAGCCTGCTGGCAGGTCTGTCACTTTTCTTCAGTCTTCACCAGTTCTTTTTCTAGTAATTGCATTACTCCCCAATTCCTATCAACTCCCCTTGCAGACCATTAAACCTGAGCTACTGGAACTTCTTCCAAATAATGGTAGCATCTGTTTCTTAAAAACAAACAAAATGCCTTTTCTCCTTCAGAGTTTTCCTATGGTGTATCACACCCTGCATCCAACCTGTCTAGAGGTTAAAAAAAAAATAATTAAGCTATGTTTCCCACATCCAGGTGATTAGCTTCAACTTATTTGGGATAGTGGACAAAATCTAGAGTCAAATATTTCTTGAGTCAAAGGTAAAAATAGAATTAAGTCTTTCCTCACTAGATGATTCTAGCTCCCAGCAGAAAGGAAATTCAATTTTAGTCTCTAAAGAGTCTCAAGTAATTTGCCCAACAGATAATTTAATTATCTTAACAAACTAATTCCAACACTTCTGTCCCTAGAGCAGCCTTCCCTTATTCCACATCTTTCCCCAAGGCTCATCGTCATTTCTCATTAGGTCATCTAAATAAGTAACTGCGTATGTTTGCACCAAGCCCAAAAATACACTGAGCTCTGCAACAAAGATACAGACCAATTTTTAGATTTAAAATCCCTTTGTAGCAAGTCAGAATCCCTCTCCTGCCACAACAGTATTCATGAAGATGAGTTATTGGCTGTGCAAAACTGCTTTAGCACTGTTTTCTGACCCCTCCAATCTCAAATAACCTCAGGGCTTCTCTGGCACTCAGATGCAAGAACTCCCCAACAGCTGCTCGACAGCTGAGAGAAAAGCATGGCAGGTTTTAGCAACCTATCTTCCCTCCCCCAGACAAACACATCTGGGGCTTCAAAGGAGACAGCAAAACATCATTTGGCAGCTTTAAACAATACAGGAAAATCCCTTACAGTGATGATACTGTAGTATTTATCTGATTTCCATACTCCTTACATCAGTAGCGTGTTGTAAAAGGGCGAGAAGCAGCTCATTTGGGCTTCTCTCATACTCAGACACTACTTAGGCAGCCCTAGATTTGCAGCCAGACTAGGCGAAAGCTGCAGGCCCAAATAGTCATTCTTGCTGTGCAATCCTTTTGGAAAGAAACTGCAGCGGTGTACTGTATCCCAAGAATTTAGAGACACTAATAAGTGGCAGAAATAAGTCCCTTTAACATGTACCCTGAATATCCATATTCATCATAAATAAAGGGAAAACAACAATTTTCAGCAGGAAGTATGCTTATTTTTGTGTTGATACTTGGAAATAAGGGGAAGCAGTATGAGCAAAGTGGAAAGGAAATCTTTCCTACAGTGTCCAGGAACATCACTTAACTCCCTGAAGCATGTACACACACGCTGTCAGGGACCATGAACAGACAGATGAAACTGAAAGCATTAACCAGGATGCTGCTTATTTGGCCAGCAAGGAAGATGAAGATTGCACTACTGAATGTCTTCAGATAGAGATTCCTTCATTATACTTTATGGTAATGCATTGATTGTGGCAGAGGGAGAGTTACAGACTGCAGAAGAGGCTGACAGTATCCCAATATAAATGAATTACAGAAAACTTCTAATTTTGTTGATGAAAGCCACGCATTGCAGAAGAAGGCTATCACCAAAAGCTAGGATTCAGTTTGCTAAGTACTAGCAGCAATTGACTATTGTGAAACGGTGCAATCTTTCTGCATTAAGCAGCCACGAACTGTTTAAGTAGACCACTTGAGAATCCTGCTGAATGGCATTCTCCCTTTAAAGAGCCAGACTTCCTTTCCCCATTACTACCCTCAATACTTAACACCAAAACCAGCAACTGAAGTCCTTACACAGATAGAACAGCTGCCCAGATCCGAGCCTGATTTGTTTAGCAAGCAGATTAAATTCATGAAAAAAGAACAGTTTTTAAAGAGCTATCAAATTTTGCGTCTAATGTTCATCCATCAGCCCCAAACCTTGAAACCTCAAAGGCAAACTGAAATAGGAAAAAACAGAAGGGAGAGAAATATTACAAACCAGTGAGTGGAAGAGGGCATTAACCTTGTTAACATGATCAGGAACAAACAAGAACTGTGCTGAGAGTTAACTTGTTAAAGCTACTACATTAAAGCTGCCTTTGGCACTACTCCTTGCAGCTCAACCACTCCTCCATCACTATTTAAAAGTTTATTTTAAGAATTTCAAAAGATTACCACTTCTCAGCTGTTTAGCAGCTCCCGTCAGTAACAGGCCAGTCATTTCTATCATGCCCTGAATCTCATAGCTCTATCACAAACTTTCAGACAGCATGCTAAATTTATAGTCTCCCGGGACATGAAGTCTCTTAACACAAATCTATCCAAGATAGACTGGTTGTTGTTATTCTGACAGCCATTGCCCTTACTCACACACAAGAGAAAACAGCAAGTCTCATTGGAATGTCTGTGAGGGACAAATCAGAGAAAGCTTCGTATTTCCTGTCTTGGTCCTTTTGTTACAATACAGACTTAATCTTCACATGTAAATTCTGGATGAGGCAGTAACCACCACTTGGTAATTAAATGTAACTGAGTCAACACTATTCCAGAACTCTGACATACACTAGAACAAAAAAGAAACCCCCAAAACTGAGCAAATAATTTCAGAATAATCCTCTCTCTTTAAAACTCTTTCTCAGAAATAAAATACCATCCTTGTTGATAAGCAATCACACTGAACTTCTTACATGAGTTCACAAGTCACAATATTCACTTTTTAAAAGGACATTTTATGACACAATTTTAAGAAAACATTATCAGTGTTTTTAAAGTCACAGTAGCAAGACAACAGCTATAAAATCTGCAAAGCCACCATAATAAGTTATATTTGAAATAAATCCTGAATCTGACTGCTTTCAACGTAATGACAATCCAGGATGGGAAAGGGAAAGAAGGGGAGGGAGACAGTATCATATATCCTAATAAAAGAATGATAGGAAAGATCACCTACACAATTCTTTAAAATAAAACAAGTTGTCCTAATAAACATTTAAAATATTACTCTTGTCTTTTAACAACAAATGGTCCTAGGCACATAGGCACTAACTAAATTAGCTCCTTAGAACCATTTAAAAAGTTCAACTCTGCAATTTATGAGTATAATCACCAACAGCTTATGTGGCAACGATTAATCCCATGCTTTGTACAGCATTCAGTCTTTACAGTAACAGGAGTATCTTCTGATATCTAAGGCACATGCCTGTTATATGACTTAAAGTCATACTGAAATTCCACACATTCCAGCTAGTCTCTTTCCCCCCAACACATATGGTACTTTGTAGAAGGCAAGAATCCCAGATTAAGGAAGCCCCAAAAATTAACAAACTGGTACAAGTTTTGTCCAAAGGTGTAAATATGCATAAAATAAACAAAAAAATTCTTTTGATAGAATGTTACCTCATCTTAAATAAGCCTACAGTGAGAAGAAACCAGGACTGTCCTAGGCTTCTGACACAATGTTTTTCATGACCACTAGACAAAGGTAACTATGAATTCATCTGGCAAAAAGGGATCAAGAGAGAGGGTACATAAGCTGGTGGAGCTTATTATGATAATTTCAAATTAAAATTAAATATGAAGACAATTTTGATCAGAAATGATCAAACTGTATAAAATTCACATCACCTGTTTTTTCTCTTTTTTTGTAACCACATTCATCAGGGATTTGCTCTAACCCTGCCCTAAGGGTTGGGAAAAGTTATCTTGGCATCTTGGTACAGTTGACTAAGGAAAATCAAGATACACTTAAGAGCTTCAGATGACTCTACAATGACTTTTTTTTGGCTTGTGTGGCAATGAGTCAGTCACAGGTAGTATCTCATAGTTAAAGTTGAGGCCTTGATGAACATGGGTAAAAAAGGAGAAGGAATGTGAATTTTGGGTAGAAAATTAACTGTGAAGAAAAAAGACAAATTAAAAAACTACATCTTAAATGTTCCATTAGGCTTGATTTCTGAATAGAACCTAATAATTGTGTCAAAATATTTTACTAACGCCTTGCCACATAAGGCTTCCTGCCACCGAAGAAATTGTTTCCTATCTGTTATGTTCCAATATTTCACAAATATCCTTAATAGTTTTTATTGCATTTTAATTTAGTGTAACTTCACTATTCAATCAAGATGTTTAAGGTCTTTACACCCATCTATCTGGGTGTACACACACCTTCAAGGATAACATACAGCTGTGATAGGGAGAAGAATATGAAGAGGAGTCTGGGTCTGAAACAAAACAAAACCAACAGGAAAACCCCCAGAGACTCTCTCTTGCTGCTCGTCAGTTCTCTAACAGCAGAAGGAAAAATAAATAAATAAATAAATAAATAAAAGGAACCCACTGTCCTAGGACATATGGCAGCATGTGCATAAAGACTGCACTCCCAGTTCTCCCATGGGATACATAATTCCATGATGCTTCACATGCCAAAGAAATTTCTATTTTAACTCAGCTAGGAGTTCATGTTCCAAAACCACAGCCTGGAGTAACAAATTCAGTACAAATCCATTTAATGTTTTTCTATAGACATCTAAAGACAAAACAGTCTTCTGTAAGAAAAAGTTACATGAAGTGTTAACCTGTGAGAAGTGCTCAGCATAAGTAGTTTAGCTGTGAGTCAGCAATGCCTGTCTAGAACTGCAAACAGGAGACCCTTTGACACAGATAGGCAGCTTCCAGCAAGTCTCTTATTTACCATCTCCTCCCCTCCCACTGCCACTCAGCTTGAATCTTCCTCATACCTTGAATTTGGCAAGTTGTCACAGAAACAGTTTCACTGCACAAGATGTGATTCTACAACCACTTTGGATTGCTCAAATGTTTAAACAGATCGCCAACCCGACTGACAGATCACGTCTAAAGGGTTTTTAACGTGTTTGAAGCCAAAAGGCACAACAAATAAAGATACATTATTTTAAAAAGGAACTTTAACAAGCTCAACAGCTTTCAGCCGCTGTGCAGCCTCTACTCCAAGATAACTGCAAAGTTCCCATTTGAGGGAACAAAATTATTAATTCAAAATGCATCAGCTATGTTTCTCAAGAGCCCACTAAGCCAAGTCTCCTTTTATGCTGTGATAGTTTGCAGATAACCATATTTAAACAACACTCTTCAGACCCACAATACTTTAAGGAATGTACACACAAACAACACACAACAACATACTGCAGCCTAGGAGAAAAGAGCATTGTACACCTCTGAAGATAAGGAATATTCAGGTAGTCTAGATCAGGGACTTTGGACTTTATGCCTTGTTTGAAAAGCTGCACCTCCAGCAGTAGAATTCCCACTATTGTGCTGAGCCCTGATAAAGAATCAGCTCTGAAGAGACCCACCTAATGAGTCACTTCCAGGAATATCCTAATTTTCTTTGGCAACAGGTATGGGCAGAGGTGTTCCTTTTCAAATGCTTTTTAAACCCAACTCTATTTCACCTGTTTAAACAGAACAATCAAACAGATTTGCAGCCCACAATGATACAGCTTCAAAGTTCTGTCCATAAAAATAACATTATTCTGACAGAGGAAAACTATTTCTGTAAAATATTCCCAATACATCAATTTTTAAACCTATCCAAACAACTGGATGGTATAAGGATTCCTTCATTTCCGTAACAAAATATCCTTTCCTCTGACCATAACAATGCTGTTATGTCCTGCTTGTATCCATTCAAAGTGCTGATACAAGTTTCATTTTCCTAAAAATGTACTCTTACCTGTTCTCGACACTAGTATCTCTTTCCCAAGAATAAACCTGGGCTTCTTCCCAATTCAGGACCCTTACTCACTTCTTATTCACTAAGAGAAGAATTCTGCCTCCAGTAAATTCAGTGTCACCTTCAGGTGGCCAGCTGTCACGTTTTGGAAACAAAGGCTCATGCTTTTCCCATGCTGCCTTCAAGCTCTCTACTATTTTCAAAACTGCTTCAGTTAAATTGTTGTTCAGTTGAAATCTCTCCTTGCCTTCATAACTATAAAATGTCCAAGTCTACCACTACTGCAGAGACGTTGAGAACACAGCCTACCATGATGACTAATATTCCAATTTCTTCCCTTTTACTTACCACCACCATCTTTATCTCCACCTGTTGCCCTTTATCTTATACTTAAAGGACTACAAACATTAAGGATTAGGAGCTTTTTGTTCTGTTTTCACAGCTTCTAGCTTCTTCATTTTTAAGGCTGTAAACATGACTGTAATCACATAATGATGGTATAATGTATACGAATGAGGAAATTCTTTTTATCCTCTTAAAAAAACCCCAATATTTAGGTTTGAAGTTAACCAATTCTTCAAACTAGCAAAACACTGATACACTGTTCAGAGAAGGGCATGCCCAGTTTCTAGAAGTAAAGAACCAGTCATGTCAAGTGAGGTAATCCTCCAATCCAAATTACTGTCCTACAGTTCACATATTCTAAATCACTTTACCATAAGGACTACATTCTGACTACAAAGCCACCCAAAGCTCCCCAGAATTTCCAATATGCTGTGCCACACAACTCTATGTAATGCACATAATGCAACATACAATGCCCCAACACTGTAAGGCAACCAGGACTCAACCATGCTCATATCCATAGTACCTTGCAGGTAAAGCCGACAGCAAGCATTCAGACTCTAGCAAGACCTTCATATTGCCAAAAGCCACCAACATATACCCCAGAAGGTGGAGCGAAGGGAGATCACCCAGAGGAATTCACAAATAGAAGCCACCAGTTATCAAATTATTTCAGCTGTCTGTCACGCAATGGGGCTGAACATGTAAAGGCTTGTATGGCAGCCTGGTGGTCTGGAGCTTCAGACAGTTCACAGTCTTCCAATACCAAAAATTCTGATCACCAGGTGACCCTGTATTTTGCCACTCCACTGACACCCACCAAACGATTAGAGGGATTCATACCATAGTTGTCCATAACCTACTCACAACTTGAGAAACACAAGCAGGTCATTCTCACTCTAGAATTAGAATGCCTACTGGGATATTTCATTTTTAACAGGAGGTCTTGTTCCTCCTTTAACAGGTCTGACAGAACCTTTCAGACATTTGCAGTGAAAAGGTTACTCACTCTTGGTAAGTGCAGACCAAGGTGGCAAAGAAAACTCTACAGATGGCTATAGTCTGAAGATGAGCTAACTCTTTCTTTGACTGACTGTCTCAACTTTGCACAACTTTTAGACGCCACAAAGCACATGGAAGCCGTTTCTGGTATTCACCTAAAACAATAATCAAGTGTTTATCACTGGAGCTCTCTGGAACTTCCACAGCCAGTAACATCAATCCTTCCCATTGAACAATGTAAGTCAGTTTTGTCAACTCTAGATTATTAGTTCTTCATACAAATAAAACATTGTAAGGCGCAATAAGAAGCAGCCCTGTCATCAGAACATGTACCACGACAACACCACAGTACAGCCTTGGTGAGGACATACTACACGAGCCATGCGTGCACTGTACCACTTACCATTTTTCCTTTCACTGAGCGGAGGAAGGTTGGGGTTTCGGCCATGATGGACGTTGAGGGTCAGCTCGGGCTGCAGGGAGAGCTCCTGCAGCTCATTGGCAACAGCTTCGCTCTGAGGGCTGGGGGCCGCCGAAAGTGACACCAGCACCGGCTCATCATCATTTTCGCCAGCCCCTCCTCCGTCCAGCCCATTTCCAGCAATGACGGAAGGGGGCAGGCACACCACACCGGAGAAATCCACTTTGGCTTTCGTGATGGCAACCTGCAAGACAAATCAGAAAAAAAAGTTTCCATAAATCTCACATGAGTCTTAACCCGTATGTCCAGTTCATCACGGCATCTCCGTATTCTAGAGAAATGTGGTCTTTAGCACAGCACTTCTGTTATCGTCATTTCAAATCCAACCCAGTAGTGAAACTTGCTAAACTCAGCAGTTTGTAAACTTGCATAAACCTCCAACAGCATCACCACAGAAACTACTGATGAAATTACAGATTATTATAATTTTCTTTAGAAGTGTGAGAAAAATTCTCAGCTTTTGGCACTTCAGAAACCCAGCCCTGAGAAGACACAGACTGAGTTATTCCAGTGAAAGCCAGCCTATCTAGAACCTTGCTGAACTTTTGATTACTATCTTTTCATACCAACAATACTGTGTTTTAACACCAAAACTGTCAATTTGAAATCTAGTCAGGTAAAGTAATACTTCATAATAAGCCTGGAAGGACAGCTGAGTACAACAAATGAGAATTTTCAAATAAAATCAATTGCATTTAAAAAAAATAATTCTCTTGCTCCATTCTCTCTTCCCTATTCACTATCGGTGAAAATGAATGCAAGAAAAATATTCCACATAAAGTAAACAAAAAAGCTTTCCTGTCTAAACCCTCAGCTAAAGCAACCAAAATATGCAATATATAAATGGCTTTAATGAAATAAGCTATTTTAAAATGTTTTATGGTATTTCCATAACTCTTTAAACAAGTGTTTAAAAGTCACCACTATGTTAAAATTAAAATTATTTTACGTTCAGTAATTTAAATAGAAAAAAGCCAGCTGGAAGTCTCCAGTGAAATGGTTACTGTGTCAACATTTAAACAATAACGAACATTATACAAGGGCAATCATGTTTGGTTTTGATTAATGAAGATGGAAGTCTTTTGCTTCTTAGCATGCTTCTGTTTCAACCAAACTAAACTGAGAACACCACTACACAACTCTGCTGCACTGTAGCAATTTATTAAGCAAAAACGTGTTTCTAGAGTCTAACTTTCAGCTTCAAAAAGATGCAGGTAAAGCAAGCTGCAAAGCAGCAAAGTAAAAAACATCAGGATAATCCTTCAGAAATCAATCAGAAGGCATAAATTTGGAGCAATGTTTTTAACAATGTAGTTTTTTTATTAAGTATTCCCCACTTAACACTCATAATTAACCTGGATGAGTGTGACAACATGAACATATTAATAATGATAAAGTATCTCAAACAGTCATTTTCCCCACTTCCATTTCAGTTTCGTACTTCAGTTGATTAGTAAGGTTTTCTCTGTAGTACCCAGAACTAACTTATAAGTGGTAGCATATTTGTTCCGTGTATATTCAAGGCAACAATAAGAATTTACTGGTAATGAATACACACTATTCCATCCACAATTTCAGACATTAATTCCCAGGACCCTATGTCATGATCTGAAGAGAAGCAAGGAAAAGAAGGGTGGAGGAAAAAAAAGAAAAAACCAAAAACCAGCAACTGAAACTGATGCTTCTTACAACAAAACAAATGAGACTGAACCAAACCTTCCTGGCATACGAAGTACTTGCTTTTACCTCAGTTAGAATTTGGCTAGAAAGTGCCTACCCCCTCACTGATATATTTCCTGTCCAAAGCAAACATCACTCAGATCCATTTGAAAGGAAATTGTAACGGTAATCTGCAAAAAGAAAAAACTGGGATTGTGGCCTTCTTCTCTTTACAATGGATACAGAAAGTCTGGAAACACACACCCTTGAACCATAGACTTAGAATAACTTAAGAGTTTGGTAAACTCTAACAATGCTTGCAAAGAGTGGAAAGAGTTAAACCACGGCCTCAGGCTCTGTCCCTGTGGGATAGGAGACCTGTGGAAAGAGGCTAAAAGGAAGGGTAATTGCTCAGTTAGGAGGCTGGCTGCTAAGGACTGTTGTCACCATCTTAGAGGAGCCCAAGCCAAATCGCTTCATTGAAACATACGTACTGGAGACATTACACTTTGCCTAGTTACCACAGGTGAGGTCAGATCAGGCAGGAGGAGGAGCACAGTCAGGCCTGAATCCACAAACAGGTGACAAATATCTAACACCCATCCCACAAAGATTTGGAATGGCAGGAGACTCAACCTTCCCTCCTCAGTCTACCCTAGAAAAGAAGAAGAGTTCTTTCCTCTTCCCAAAAGGATTGGGGTGTGGGGGGAGCTTGACATGTCTTAAATATGGAAGATCTGCTTCAGCTAGGTAAACAGTTCTTTTAAACAGGAATTTGTAACCTGCATAAACTAGGAAAATCACATTTCAAACACCGTTTTAACAAGTGTCGTAAAACAAAATCTATTTCCCTAATCTAGGTACATTCACATTAACCAGTCCACTGAAACTACATCCTTTCATGTAAAAGCACAGTACCAAGCCACAGTAAAAGCAGTCTAGCCTAGCCAGCCTCAGCACCAAGCAGGGCAAGAGATCCATGCTCACACCACGGTTTGCCATGTAACCCTGAGCAACACCATACCAAGTGGTGTTAACTGGTACTGGGATTATAAACCAGTTTCTCCAGTAAATTGTCCGATGGAACTTCAACAACATGTCTGGATTATCTAGAGTCGTACCTGGACCTGCAGGTTTCCTAACCCATGCAGAAGACGACACAGATGGAAGATATCTTCATCTTAATCCTAGCTGGCATGTCGTTCAATGTTTGTCCCACATCAAAGGTAACACAGCTTAAGTAAATCTTGCCTTGACATTCATTCTTGCCCTGCCACTACGTCCTGCATTGTGCCAGAAGTGCTGCTTGTAAAGCCATGCTGCAAACTGTATATCAGAAAGCTGATTCAGCTGAAATGCAATTTTTCCTAGGTTATTTTTCAGCTGGATTGATTCCTCCACACAAGCCACAGTTGAAACAGCATAGTCCAGACTAACACTGCCACAAAATGCAGTCTGATTCTGTGCATCCCAAACAGCCTGGACAACAATTCTATTAACTTCAAGTAGGGTTGCAGCTCAAATGAAACTAAACTGGGATGAACCGTTAAATGCATTAGGAAATGCTGCCATCTTCTTCCATATCCCCTCCAATTTCAGGCCCACACAAGCATCTGCAGTGACACATGATAAACCAATGAAAAAACTGACCCAGGTGTAAAAGCTAGTCTGTTGGTTCACACACTGACTAAATCAGGACCCTGGTGCAGTTTGCTATGCAGCCACACCAAAGTTTGTGCCACCACAGCACAGGGAAGAGAGCCTGCTTACTGTTAGTAATGCACTAGTAGTACATCCAAACATCCAGCCTCTACCTAAGGGAAGGAGAACTTTTTTCAGAGCAATGCCAAATCTTAGTATGCAACTTATCTCCACTTCAAAATTAAATTCATCCAAATTGTCACTTTTATTTTAGTCTTGTGGATAGATGCTTTTTTTTTTAACATTTTCAATTAAAAGTCTGATGAGGGCATAGAGGGATTTGGAAGACGCCTTGGGGATTTATAATCATCCCTGCTGCATTATTTGCAAGTACTGTGAAAGGCATGGAATCCTTTTCTGAAATCAACAGTATGGGAAGTCTAAAACCAGCCTGACAGTTATACCACTCTACAACTGTAATTGTAGAATGATCAATCAGTTAGTTACGCACATTAATATTTAGAACCCAATTAAAAATGTAAAATGTTTGTTTTCCTGTCATTTCTGAACTGACTAGAAACTTTCCCACAAAGAAATGTGCCATACCATAGTCTTTAAGTGAGTCATCCAGAAGCTGATGGACAGCATTAAGAGCAAGTATTTCTTATCCTCAATAATGGTTTCAGGGCGAGTGCCCTCAAGGATTTGTATCTATTACTTAACCAGACAAAAGCTTTCTATTACCATGTTTTTCTAGTTTTGGGTCAGCTGCTTCCAGGACAAGAGTGGCTGTGATCCCACAGGTGTTCTACAGCAGCAACACCAGCTTAAGCAAACCTCAGGTCCTCCACTGTCCAGCTGCTCATTTCTGTCCCTACACTGCCCCTTCTTCAACTAGGGTATCAATTTAGCTGAAAAGCAGACATTTTACCTGCATATTCAGTAAAATCAGTTCCCCAATCTAGTCCACTGCCAACTACACACACAACTGTGTCACCATAAAGCAGGGGCAACAGTGAGCTCTCAGGAGCCAGCAGTGCTCAAATTATATTGCTGTAAAGCACAAAACTACTGCCACAGCAATCAAAGCACAGACAACACCAGGGAGAAGATGGAGCTGCTCAAAAGAAATATTAGACACTACTCAAATAATTTTTACCCCTTTCTGTCTTCTGGAGGCATCTAAGAAACTCCAATTTCAGACAGACAAACAAGCAGAGTCAACTTTGCACAAGATATAAGATTAAGAACCATAGCCAATAAGAAGTTTTGGGAAAATATATCTTTATCAAACCTGCAAACCACAAAGACAAAATTGCTCTGCTGCTTCTACATGTACCTTTTTAGGGGCACCCTCCTGCCATCGTAACACCATATCACAGTAAACACACAGTAAACCCAATTAGCTTACTCCTTGGTGAAAAAAGTATTCTACTTTGCATCTACCATATGACAAAATTATTTATAGCAACTTCTCATAAAGCTGCTCATTCAGAATCACTGAAGGATATAGCTCAAAGCCCGAGAGGTGAAAGAGAAAAAAAAAAAAAAAAATCAATACACACAGTACTGAAACCTGTCTGACCCACAGTAAACCAGTTCGCAGAGCTAAGTGAAAAGAAAACTGGGAGGGGGAGAAGGGATTAGGTTTGGTTTCCTGCCATTTTAGCTCCATTAATCATCCCATGGTAAGGCCAGACAAGCACCAGTGCTGACATAAGGAAGCAACAAAGGCATGCACCCAATACTGCCCCTTTGGCAAGAGCTAGCTTAGATCAACCTAGCTGCATCACAAGACCACATCCTCCCATTAAGACACCAAAGTGGCATTACCAACAAAAGGAACAGCCCAGCCTGGTCATTCCTTCCCTCCTGCGGGCCAGCACATGCTGAACCAGATCAAGAAACTGATCTGTGTTAAATTTGACCTGGCCACACACACACACACAAACTAGTAGTTTAATCTGCATCAATTCCTGATCTGGCTTGCCACCCAGCCACACAAAAACTTGGGCTAGCATGAGGGAGAATGAGGCACAAGGAAATAAAAAAAAGACATCAATATGGGTACTTTTGGTAGCAGTGTCACCTTAAGGTGTTATTATGCAGTTTAATCTATCCAACACTCATGTTGGACATGGACACATACACCAGGTCTTCACGCATTTAGACTTCTCTTGACTTTGGTAATATTCACATACTCATGGCATAATCAAGATCTTGGTCAGTATTTAAATGAACCAAAGAACAGTACCACCTTCCCTAACATGGAATTTGATGTGAAAATCCTAAAAAAACTGAGTTTAAAAGTAAAGAATTTAAAAATCAGAGAGGCACAGGGAAAGAAAAAAAAAAAAAAAAAAAAAGAACACAGTTCCCAAATCAAGGAAAGACACCTCTGTAAACAGCTTTCTCTTGTTTGCATTTTGGGTCTGAGTCGCCAGGGTAATAGTAATTTCCTACCAATTTAAGAATTGCTAAGCAACCTCCAGCACCTAACAGCAACAGCATGTGTGTGCAGCTGGGCTATTTTGAGAAGACAGGTTTTTTTTATTTTAAACTTAAGAGCAGCCTTCTGTTAAATGATTATGCCAGCTGAATCATCTAGCCAAGAGAAGAGGCAATCTTGGGGCAAAGTGGCTTTAAGTGGATGAATCTTTGAAATAAGTGAGAAGAGAGGAAGAGAATGCCATGGCATGCCTGAAGGCAACTATACCCCAGGTCATCACAAATCCAAAGAATAACCCAGAAGAATTGACGTTTGAAGCAGATGGAAGCCAAAGCATCACGTTAGCTTGAGAAGCTATAACAAGCAGCGAGATATTCGAAGAAAAGTCACCAACAGGAAGACTTCCAAGGTTGTATTAAAAAAAATACCTTATTTAGTTTTCTGTCAGTCAGCTTAACACAGGCACACAACTGTTGCCAGAATTACTTCTCCAGTTAATTGAGAGTTAAACTGATAACACTGTCCATAAAGTATACACAATACAGTAAGCAACAAGGCAAGCATCACAAAGATTGTACCCTGACAATGTAATAACTTGTTCTTGAGAAACCACCCTAAGTTAGGAAACCAAACTATGCAGACCACTAAAAGGAGACCTTCTCAGATTATGGAATTTTGTTTTAAAACACATATTCCACATGCGTTTGTCTTCTGCAAAATAGCCAGTTATCAACATCCTTCACTTTCACAGTAATTGGGAAGGGAAAAAAAAAAAAAGACAAAAGCAGTCAAAAAGTAACCAAATTCATTCTGGATTAGAACCAGTGATTTGAAGGTGTAAACTGTCCATCTCACCTCGATTACAAGCCACTACCCTATAAAGCCCCTATTAAAAATGTAAAGATTGCAAGACATGTGAACAAGGATGTTGGTAAAACATGGATAAGCACAACTTTCTATCTGAGCTAAAGAATCTGAATCTGTATGTATACTGTGCCAGTAGGATTACAGTAAGAGAGGACATCTTTGAACCATCACCAGAAGCCTCTCCACTACCACCTCCAGCAAATCTATCACTAAAGAGTCAAAAAACATGCCCAGACCAGCAAGAAATGTTATCAGACATAAGGCATGAACAGCTTTTATAGAGATGTTAGGACATGAGTGGGGAAAAAAATGCGAAGGACACATCTAGTGCAAAGCAATCAACTGGATTAATTTCTGCTGTAGACAAACACAGTCTAACCCATGATTTTACAACCACTCACCAAGAACCGTATTTCTCAAGCCCTAAGTATTTCCTTCATAAGACAACACTAGCATTTGTTTCACTCAGTCCGGCACTGATAGAAAGTCTTTTAAGAGGTCTTGAAAAATCATCATCAAACATCCATTTCTTAAAACCACAAATACCACGCTAAGCAATGTAGTCTGGCATTCCAGATGTTTTTTAAGACATACTTTTCATGATTCAATATGTATTTGGAGGATCTTTGTGGCTTTCAAGCTCACAGAACTCTGGGTATACAGAAGAACTTACAACACCAAAGCTAATTTGGGGAATCACAATGATATTTATAACAATCCTTGCTCAGAAAGGATGAGCTCCCTACCAATTTCTGAAGTTCTTATTTAAGCTGAAAGCATGAATGAGGAAGACATCCTTCTAATTTCAGAGGACACCGAGCCTTAAACTGATGAAGCAGTTAATAGACACGGAAGTTCAAAGTACAAAAGAGAGCAAAAAAGATGCAATGTTCACATCTCGTGTCAATGGGTACCTTGTATATTTTTGGCCCTGTTCATGATATAGCCCAACATCATAATTAAAAGAGGAATGGGATCCAGCCTTCTGCTACTGAGCTGTTGGTTCCTGCTGCTTCCCTTTTGTCTGATCTAATGACTGTGCACCCATGGGGTGACTCAGGTCAGATGAACCAGCAGAGGATTAACTCTGCAAAAGATTAGAAACCATTTTCTACAGGATCAGTCAGCTAGCTGGACATGCCCTGTGGCTGCACAATCACTAGCTCTGATGCAAAGGAAGGAGCAGGCATACACAGCTGTGGAGAGGCCTGACTAGCCTTTGCAAGAGCAGCTCACTAAAAGATCAACTTAACTGTAATATCAAAGCGCACACTTAAACATCTAGCAGTGCTGCCAACTTAAGCAGTCTGCTACACATTCCCACTCTCATACCTTCCTCGCCATGAAACTTGCATAAATCTCAGAGACAACATGTACAGAACCAGATGAAAAAATCTAGAAGAAAACCACGTCTTTCCAGGAGGATCTGTTCCTCGGAGTGGCTCACCGTGGCCACAAAACCAGCTATACCAGCAAAATAGAGGGAGCTGTGAAAGGGAGCAAGCTGTTTAAGTCTGCACTGGTGCTAAAGAAATGCATTATGAACTACAGTGTGTTTAGCACAGGACTGCCTGTTTTCCACCACCTTCTGACTGACTTCCTTGCAATTGCTGTCTGATGCATTTTTTAAAATATGCTTCATGTCAGAGGCAAAGCATTCCTCCCCACCCCATAGGGGCAAGCAGATGAAGCAATTGATTCAGCCAGCAGCAAAGGCATGTGGCAACAGATGCCAACAACCAATGGAAGCAGGGAGGCTGCAGCAAACTAGAAAAGGGAATGCTGACAATCTGCAGCCAGATGTGAGCTATGACTTGGAAATTCATGGCAGGAAAACTGAGGGGTTGAGAAAGCATGAAGGAACTCATGTTGAATGTAGATTCAGGGTAGATTGCAGCAAGAAAGTCACTGGACAAGAGGAGAGTGTAAATAAGACCTCTCAAGAAAATACACTTTCAAACGCAGAAGATTTGAACTCTGGCACAAGAACTGGATAACCTAGGGCATAACAAAGTCATGACTTGGCCAAGAAAGGAAAGAGCTCAGGGATCCAATCTAGACTGAAATAAAAGAAAATAAATTTTAAAAATGAAAAAAAAGGAACTAAACCAAAACTGTAGTTAGGTTTCAGTCAGTTCAGTTCCCAGCACAAGCATTCATGTCAGCACAAAGCAGCAGGCAAAAGTGCAGAACTTAAGAATCTTAAGGAGTTTATGGCAAGGTTTTTCGGCAACTTACTTTTGTAAGTCTGTAGTTTTACATTCTATCTAATTCAGTCTGATTGTGGGCTGTGACTGAAAGTATAGGTCCATACTGTATTGCCTCACCTTAGTTTGAAATTCTCACCTTCTCTCCTTCAAGTCTAGTGCCTCTGCAGCCACAGAGCAAGTTAATTCAGTTGCTGTTCTGATGGAAAGCCGCACCTTGAAACATGCTTGTTTTCCCATTGTACTAGCAACCTGAAACCTGCATTAGAAGTCATCCAAAAAAACCCAAACCCAAAAAACAGAGGGGCAGGACCCACTGAAAAGTGACAGCTTTCAGTCACCTCTAGGTACAGTGGTACAGTGTGAAACTAAAGCCTGAAATAGAGTCTTGCAGTAAGTTTTCTGACCCCAGCTACATTCTTTAGTCATGACAGTATGAAACTGTCTACAGAAATTAAACCAATCTGAATTGACTCTTCCCCATCAATGGCACTGGGTGTGGAATCTGAATTTCTTTGAATTTATTGGCATCTCCTAATGCAACTACCCAGCATGACATTTATTTAAGTGGAAAGTCGAGCAATTGAGACTAAGTTACCAGATCTTCTGGTCCCTTTTTCCCCTACAAGAGCTCACCTTCCACCCTTGGACTTCCCCACTACTGAAAAACAGATGAGAGTTTTCTTCACTGATTCACAGAGAAGCATATATCAATATTAATGTCTCATCTAAGCTAATCAGTTTATTGAAAAGAAGTAGTAAGTACTCAAGAAGTGCTCCCTAACTTGTAAATCTAATGAACGTAGGTAAAGAACATGGTGGAAAGGTGGGGGAATCAGTACTGCTGCTGTACTTTGCCAATTCAGGGGATACCAAACTCGGCCTTCACTACTTCTTTGAAACAACCATACCAAGAGCCAGCACATGAAGGATACCTAAACCAAGGCTTTCGTACTGGTGCTAGAAGAGATTAAAACATTTCCTGTTCTTTACTACCAGATTCAGCCTGGGACCGCAGATAACGTCTGAATGTATCACCCTCTCTTCCGAGTGCTACTGTATCATGGAAAACCCAGTTAGTTTTGCAGTTTTACCGTGTAGATACAATTGTCTGCCTTTATATACTTGAATAAATCAGTCTAGCAAGCCAAGTATCAGTAACACTGAAAAAAGTTTGCAACACAGTACCAGCTAACTTGTGACAAGTCTGACTAACTGCTAGGCAGCAGTGAGAAGGGGACAAGTGTGCCGTTTATACCCTTACACTCTGAAGTCCTTGCTGGACAGCTGTCACAACTGATACTAGTACAAATTTAAAATCTTCCATCTCTAACACACTACTATCCCTCATGCTTAGTGACCACCAGGAATTTTAGTTCAGCATATAAGAACAAAAGGTGCAAACTAAAGGCAGCAAGGAGATCTCAATACATACCTTACTCACAGTTCCCACCGACAAACCCAGCTCATTTCCATGCCAGCAGCTCTCTCCTCAGTCACTGAAAGGGAAAATAGGACAAATACTTAGAGATCTTAAACAAAAACCAAACCAAACAAAAACCATCACAGCCCATTTTCTCCTTTAAGGGTAAGGAGCTCCTTTATCTAGGATTCTTTTTTTCATATGATCTTTAATTCATTCAGCATACACAGCAGAAGCTGGACTGAAATAACAAAGACTGCCATACTTGTATACGCATACCCATGCTACTTGCAGAGCAGAACTTTTATTTCAGGACTACTAGTTTGTCAGTTCTGAAGAATGTATTGCTTGAGATTTACTAAGCCAGAATATCCACCAAGTGATAGACTCAAGCTTCCTGACCTTGTACTGATATCATTCTTAAACACTGGAGAGCAAAAGTTGGAGACTGTTATGACTAGTTTATTACACCATGTCATCTATCCAAACAAAACCAGGGAAAAGTTAAAAAAGTACATTTCAGAGATTTGTCAAAACTGCAGTAGGAATCCCATTTTGGAGGCTGGGAAGAGGGAACCATCCTGTGCACCTTAAAAACTCATAAACGTACTGAAGTAACACCACTTTTCTCTGGCAATACAGTTTTAACAGGCGTGCACAGCAGTACTTGACTAAAAAATAATTACTTCAGAGACTCTGGAATACTATTGTCTCAAACGGCAATAAAAAGGGCTCAAAAGGTGATTTGTAGTTGCCATACTTTTGCTACTTCCTTAGCCGCCTTTAAAAAAAAAATACAAATCATCATATGAAGGCTTTAACACAGAGTTTCCATTCTGTTTCTTCCTCTGAGCTTTTCAGAATTTAGGGCTTCCTAGATACCAGAAGCACAGAACCACAGTTGAGATGCCATGATATTCTGTCAATAAAAGAACATTAAAAAAACAAGGCACCTCCCCAAATACAAACTTCAGACCAGATGGACTTAGGACCCAAGCATTAACATAGCAGGATTAAAAAAAAAAAAAAAAAAAAAGGAAAAACTAGAATGAGTTGCCTACTACTTTAACATCAGAAGGAATAAGACCAACTAGACTGATTAGTCACTTCTTCAGAAAGAATGACCACAGCTAGACACTTGGATAACCAGCATATTGCAAAATTTGAGAGTCCCCTGATCCCCAACAAGTAAAAGGAAATCTACTTGGTCAACTCTCCTCCAATTAACAATCCGCAGGAGAAGAGATTTACAGTACTGATACAAATTTAAAAAAAAAAAAAGTAAGGACACTACAACTTTAAAAGCTTCCTTTACAATCCCTTTCAGAGAATGTTTCATTTTTTCTTTGAATAAAATGTGTCAGCACACATTAATCATGGCTCTACCACAGAATCAAGAAGTCGTTCTGCCACCTCTTACAGTATTTGTCATCAAGTCAGTATTTAGAATTACTTACAACCATTTAAACAATTAATGTGAGAACCCATAACAAGTAATTATTTTTTCTTTAATAAAGCAACCAAACTGATACAACTGTAATTAAAATATGATAACGATGCAAGGCCACAAAACCAAGTATATACTTACAATGTACTTGCCACAAAATTGCAGATCCTAGATTTCCTAAAAGGCAAGGCAAAAAGGCCTCAAGAGGTCAAGGAAAGTCTTACACAAAGATAGTAAACAATTAACCACTATTAAGAGTTTGATATTTCAATATGATTAATGAAGTCCCTAATCTGATAAAATAATTTTCTGGGGCATCCTTCTGACAGCATTAAGCATACAACATCAAAATTTAGGTATGGAATGTTTGCCTGTGATGGTGGTGTTTTTGTAAACCATAAATTATAAGTAAGTGATATTTATCCATATATTAAATTTTTACTCCTGTGCAAGTTTTTGGCATTGTTTGGTTTTGTGTGGGATTTTTTTTATTTCAGTGTTTGTTGGGTTTATTGTTTCTTTGTGACACAGGCACCCCTGAAACCACTTTTCACACATGAAAGTGTGGAGATGTTAAGAAATGCAGTTCATTTGAAGATTTCTGCTGGCCAGTCCCTAATTTCCAGAATCTTGCTTTGCTAGATATTCTCTTCCAATTTCAGATTGCAACAGCATGGATAAAGTCATCATATTGCTGCACTTAATTTCCAGCACTTAAGATCCATGTTCTCCTGAATCTCATTTGAGTCAAGACAGATCCAACACTGAGCCTTTGCTTGGTATGCCTGTCCTACCACCTGGTACAGGGCATCTGCTAATCTTTTACAGAAGTGGGAGCCCATAACCAGTCAAAAAAATTTTTCTATCTTCTTCAGCATGTTTTTCTCTGGAAAACATCAAAATGCTGAATATTCCAGGTCTGAAGAATATACCAGGCTATCCCTAACCAGCTGGCAGGGTGAGGCTGAAGAGGGAAGAACCACTCTGTACACCCTATTCTACAACCCTTCCAAGGCACTCATTACCAGCAACTGGCCAACACAGGACTGGATAGACATCTCACTTGGCACAACGTAGAACTTGAAGTCTTACCTCTCAAGGTATGGATGAAGATTAAAAATAAGTATATAAACACACACATACACTCAGTGATCTCTGGCATCTTTGCAAAAACTTAGCACTATCTTTCAGAAAAGAACATGCATGTGTGTGTATGCATACATGCAAACACACACACTCAGAAAACAGGACGAATTATTTCAATAGCTTCCTTGCCTTGGTTTGTTTACCTCTTCTGAGTTTCTTCCATTAGCTTTCTCAGATGTCCAGAGATCCTTGTTCTCCGATATATAACTCATCCTCCAGGACAGCATATATTTATCTTTCTTTCTCTACTAAGAACTAAAGTTTTATTCCAGATACTCTAGCCAATAAAAGGCCAACTTTAAAACTCTCAGTGCTATTTGTCAAGGAAGTTCCTGTTCAATCTTACATGGTTAAAGTATCACATCCTGCTATTTACTGCTTAGTCATCTGAACCCCAAACAGGAGATAAACTGACTTGCAATGGGCATGGGCTTTTTTTCTAATATGTGTGCCATTAAGCCAAGAGACACTGAAGGTATAATATTCCTATCATTAGCCTTATTCAGTCACTCCATGGAATTTCAATTCAGCTTGAAGATGGAACAACAGAAAACACAGACACACCCAGCCTTCAAAATAACGTCAGACTTCACAAAAATTTAGCAGAACAGCCTTACAACTGTAATGAAAGACAAGCTCTTTACTGCTCCTTCTATATTGCAGCAAGTGAGCAAAGATTAATCTGATAACTGAAACATTTTCTGGCAAAATTCCACAGTTAAGCTGCTTTTGTTGTTCTTTGCTTATAGCACAATCAAAACATTTCTCCAGCACTCCCTTCTCCTCTCAGTCAGTGCAGGCAAAACTCTACTGTCCTAGATTTTTCTGAAGAAAAAATAGTGTCATCTCTAAGAAATGCAGAAGTCTCATCTTGCTGATAAACTCCTCCATCCAATGGAAATGTTTATATGTCAGTGTTTACATGTTCAAGCCAAATGGCTGCTATTCCAGTGATTACAATGGCTTATTGCCTTCACTGGTAACTTGGAGTTTGAGCACGTCTGAACAACGTACAATCTCAATGACATGACTTGCTAGTCTGGTCTGAATGTGGCAATGCAGAATTCACATCCCACCTTTCTAGCAGCCATACTACCTCTCAGATGGAGGCTTTGAAAAGATTCATATTCCAAGTGATCTGTTCCTGTAAAGCATGCTTGACAGAGTGTACAAGAGCAAATTTAGAGACACAGTTATATTAGGCCTAACATTACCTTGGCCCTACCAATCACTCAGAGAAACCTCTCACCCAGGTTTGGGTCCATCCCACACAATGGAATAAAAATTAAATTACAATGCAGACTGTAATCACATTCTGTTGGGAAACTTCTTATATTGCTATAAAAATCAGAAGAGAGGGCAAAAACAGCAATGATTAATTTTAAAAAAAAATCATTCAGGTAGTCTTTCAATGCTTTTCAGAAAGTTACCTTCTGAAGGAGCAAAAGTTTCCCTGTAATTGACAGAAAGTGAATCCTTTCTTACCTTTGCTCAGAGCTGTACCTTTACACATAACACGTACGAACAGTTGCAGAAAGAACCAGTTCATCATAGCACGGCATAGCTATGTGTAAAGGATGATGTCATTTGAGTAAGCCTAAATAGGGTGTTGACCGTATGGATCAATCATGCAGTGAAGACATATCTGCAGCGTCTCTACTAAACCACAGAAAGGACAGAACTCGAGGAACCACAGTATATATACACCTCCTCCCTAGTGTTGCTAGAATTGTAACTGTCATATATTACAGGAATCAGTAATTTTAGTCTGAAAATCTGTAATGTAGGTTCCTGTCCCAAAACAAAATAATTTCACACAACTAGATGCATCACTTCAGTCTCCTGTTCCCCTAACATGAAGATACTCTGAAGATGATGTGTAGTCAGCACATTCATTTGCCTCAAAATAGAGAATTTTCTGCATTGCTTTATGCCAGAGGCTCCTGCATTGTTCTACATACATTGCTCTACATACACACTTCAACATGCACCCACAGCAAACAGAGATGAGAGCAGCAGCAAGGAAAAATTTTTATTGCAGTGCTACAGAGGCAGCCCCCAATGATCAGCTGTTAACAAATAACATGCTGGCGCATGCAACAGCAGCTACCACACTTCTTCTGCTGTTCTCCACAAAAACCCTGCTTTTCTGGATCAACAGGGCCAAAACAAGCTGAAATAGGGAGCACAAGTTAATTAAGAAAGATAAGTAGAAGTAGTTGACATGCTGGTTTGTGGTAGGAGAGCAAAAGCAGATGGATGGCATGAGGTTAAGGTGCAAAAGAAAATCCCCAATTAAAAGCTAAGCCTTTAGCTTTCAAGATTTAAAAAGACTTGTGACTGTGTTTTAAATTTCACCTTCTTACAGAGATGTTAATATGGCTGTGTGCCTACATCCAAAATATTTCTTCCCACAAGAATAACGATGCTGCACACACACAAGAAAATGGGGGAGGGAAGGGGAGAGGAATGCTGCACAAACTAAATTCATTACTTCAACTTCTGAAATATAAACCAATCTAATTTAAACAATGACAGTACCTTACTCGGTGACAAATTCTAAAATTTTTCTGCCTGGAAAATAAGTGTCTCATATCAGAAACAGAAAAGGATCAAAGAAAGCAAGGTACTGTTACTGGCATTGTTTCTTAACGTCTGAACACATAGTATCAGACTGATGGCAGATTCCTGTACAAGCTGCATGCACCATTTGCCCTCCACAAGGACAACCTGCATTTAAAAATCTCAAGGCATTGACTGACCATTATGGCATACCTAACCATCGTAATGTAAACTGCCCTCACCCCAATGCCATTCATTTCCCTTGAAGAAGCCACTTAACAGTGTTTGCACTCCATAAAGTATTCAAAGGAGGGAAGGTAAAATATACACATTAACCACACACATTATTTCCCTGAAGGACTAAACAGAGTATTTGACAAAGGAATGACTTTCTGAATTCACACAAACTCATCCATTTCATCTATTTGACACACACACATAAAAGAAGAACCATAGGAACAGTTTTAAACTACGGCTCCAAAAACGTTCCCTTTAGCTGTAGCTCTTACTAATCCACTTCTGTGCTCCTTCCCCTCCACTATACATTCCTTTCACCTTCCTCCCTCTTTTATTTTGGGAGCAGAGGAGGAGAGGAACAGAATATGCACAGATTAAAAATCAGGTCTCTAACCTGGCTCAGCATGGAGCCACACAGACATACCATCACTACTGAGGTGACAGCACACAGGGGGCCCGGGGGTGGGGGAGGCAGATGGGAATAGGAGCCCCACCACTACAAGAAACGTCTGTGTAACCACATCCTCTGTTTTCAGTCTCAGTTCAGCAATGTGTCCAGCAGGAAATAATTAGAATTGGCTTTCCCAGAGTAGGTGTTTGATGGTTTCAGACCGCTGAACAGTTGCTTTTTCTACTTCCTTTTCAATAGTTTCTCAGGAAAAGACATTGACCCTCAGGACACAGTTGATAAAAAAAAAATAAAAATCTTTAAAGGAAGAGTATTGTGTAACTATAATAAGATTCAGTAATTGTTACCTCTTTTACACAGAGGAAGTCAACTGTACTCTTCAAAAGGGATATTAATCATAATACTGAGTTATCAGTAAGTAAACAGACATTGAGACAGTCCAATCCAAAATAATCTGTAACACAGGAAGGACAGCTGAGTATAGAGAATAAAGACAGAAGACTCTTAGAATTGCTATAAATTATGCTTTTGAGGTAAAAAGCATATATGGAGACATCTCACATGTTCCAAGTGAGTGTAACAATCCTGTGATAATGTTTTGACAGACACATCCTAAGAATTTATCTGCTTTGTGCTCTAACATCCAAACCCAAACCCTTTTTGCTCTGATCCTTCTCTATATCTAATACAGCTGCCCTCTCCCCCCACCAAGTATCACACAATAATGTAATCATGGCTCAACAGCGAAGGAAATCCAGTAGGGCTTTTTATTATTATTATTAAATTAAGGGGTATTTTCATTGCCTGAATGTACATTTCATCTGGAGGTCCAAGGATGAAAGGGTCTGAGAAAAATATTGCTGCTTTACCATGCCAACAGAAGCCAGAGTTATAAAAAACAGACACAAGCAACCACTCCTCCCCAAACCCAAGAGCTTCCTATTATTTCATATTCAAGGGGAGGAAAACTGAAAGACTGCTTTTGGAAAACCCACATACTGTCTTAGCCCTGACAAAATGTCTTCTGTATTCCCTCTTTTCACATTTTATTTTGCGATCTGCTTGTTGTCTGAAGATTTGGGGGTCTTCTCCCATATGACGCTACGAATGGATGGCCTTAATGAAACAGAAATTAAAGCTGCTTCCACAACTGTTGGAACAAGCATACACAGCACAGCACTACTTACATTTTGTACAGAACAATACAATAGGAAGCTGTAACTAGCAATATTTCACTCTCTTCCCAAAATCAAATTTGGTATCTGAATTGTAAGTGAAGACAGGCTGAAAGTGGCTCAGTAAGTTAATATCTGGTAATTAAAGAAGGGAAAATTTGCCTACTTGTCATAAGTTTATGGCATTTGCTTTCAGCCCTGAGTCTCTTTCTCCTTTCAGCAGACAGCATGAATCTAAAGAACAGAAAAGGAGTTCACAGTCAGCTTCAAATCACACACTTATTTTAAAATCTATTATTAGATTCTATTTAATCACAACTATTAGATCACTCATTTAATCACTGCAGCAAATGGGAACAAATGGGTGTCCCTCTTATTTCATATTCAGAAATGATTGAAGTATTTTTGGAAATACTTATGAAGATCTAAAAGCATTACACTTTAGCAGTTCTACAGTACAGATTTTAACAGCATCTTTTCAAAAGCCTACCAATGGGTTTTGTGCAAGCAGCAAGAGATCAGTGCTGAAAGTTTGTTTACATATTTTACTGAAAGTAAAGCCAACACACAATTAGAAAACACACTTCCAATAAGTCAGTAATAATAACTAGCCTTGATGTCAAATGCAAATTTAAAATACAGACAGAATTCCATACTGAATTTTCTCAATGCCCATGCTGGAAGCGTTGAGATAGAGAAATTCAGCTGAGAATAGCTACATTTCATGTTTTCCAAATATTCAGAGCTGTGTCTTCAAATCCTACCAAGAAATAAAAAGCACCTATTGGTTTCCACAATCCAAAAAAGAAGCTACAGACCTAAACAGAAACATTTTTAATGCCTTCAAAATGTACTTTCTATTGATGGTAGACCAAGGATGCAGTTTCACGGCAGAGGCCCTGACACTGTCTGGACAAACACGATACAAGAAAGGAAGTGCTATAAGCAGCAGCAAACCTGAAACCCCTTACTCAGCTCACTCAAGGTTCATCATGTGAAAAAGAACCACTCAGAACCATATTAACAACAAAGTTTGCATGATGCAGTATAAGGGTACACAGATGCAGATACTAAAGGTCTCAGGAGGCTATTTCCACTTAGGCACATGGCAAGGGGTCAGAGTTTTCATCCTCAATCGGGACATATGTGAAATTACAGTCGTCTTTGACACAAGATTTTACAGTCACAGAGAGGGAGATCTAGTCCCCACTGGACAGGCGCCTAGGACACAGGGATGTAATATACATCTAGCCATAGCGCGGACCAGCACCTTCTCAGTGGGGAGCGTTAACAGCGCTGGGTTAATACAACCCGGGGTGCGCACGAAGCGGTGGGGGCGGCGGGAGGCGGCTGCTGCACAAACCCTCGTACACTCCTGTCAGCACTACCAGGCCTGTACAGCCGGGAAGGGAGCACCGGAAAAAAACCAGCCCGCCGCCGACCGGCCAGACGCGAGGCGCCCGGGACAAGCGAGGGGACACCGTGCGCCCAGCCCCTAGGGGCAGAGGCGGGGAGAGGCCGGAGCGGGGCAGACGCGGGCCAGGGGCCGAGGGGACAGGCGCGGGGGCGCCCGAGGGGGACAGGCCGGCCCGCGGCTGGAGGGAGCGGCCGTGCCCCAGCGGGGGGCGGCCCGTCGGGGCGGGCGGGGGCCCCGCGGAGCGGAGCTGTCCAGCCGCGCCGGGCACACGCCTCCCCCCGCCACCGCCGGCAGGGGGGACGGGGAAGAGGGGACGGCATCGGGGGCGCGCGCCGCCCCTCCCCCCGCACCGAGGGCCGCCGCTGAGGAGAGGTCCGGGCGGGTCCCTGCGGGCGGGCCAGCGCCCACCCCCGCCTTTCTTTGCCCCCGGCGGCAGAGGCCGCCTCGCAGCGCCCGGCCGAGCCGCAGCTCCGCACTCACCCGGTCACGGCTCCATCCCGCTCCGACCCCGCCCGCCTCCGGCGGAGCCGCCGCCGCCCGCCGAGAACGCGCTTCCCCCGCGCCTGCAACCCGGCCTCGCCACCGCCGACCGGCGCCTCGCAACCGCGGAAGCGCCCGCCCCGCGCCGCCTGCTTCGGCGACACGCGCCGGCCTCCGCTAATCAGAGCGCAGCGGCGCGGGTGAGCGCCACCGGGGCTCGCCAATGAGCCGCGAGCACCTGGGGAAGCTAACGGGCCCGAGGCAGGGCGAGGGGGCGGGGCGGGGCGGGCGCCGCATGTCTGACGGGGCGGGCGGCCAATCGAAAGGCAGGGGTGATGTCATCGGCGGGGGGTGGGCACGGGGCGTCCCTTGAGAAGGTGGGGCGGGGAGGGGCGGCTCCTCGCCCTTAAAGGGACAGCGACGCCCTGATGGCCTTCGCGTGTGTTGCAGGACGGGTCTGTCGCGGGGCGGACTGGCGTGTAACTTTTATTGTGCTTATATTTTTATTATATTGTAAGGGAATGTTTTCTAAAATCTGCTGTGAGAACGGCGCCGTGAAGGCCTGGCTGGCGCTGGCGAGGGGACAGGGCCCCCTAGGCCCTGCGGTGGCACCGTAGGGCTAGGCGAGGGCAGCCCCGGGGCAGGCCTGGCTGCCCCCTTCTCCCTGCACCCCCAGCCCGTGCCTTCCCAATGCCACCCACCACCAGTCCTTGGGGTGGGCCCGGGTCGGTGCCCTGCCGCGGAGGGGAGGCAGGCCCACAAGGGAAGAGGCTGGGTGCCATGTTGTGTCGCTGCCCGACCTGTGACTGAATTGGATGTTTCAGCTGCCCCTCCGCTGGCTGAACCCTCCGAATGGGTGATGTGCTTCTCCTGGAGAAGTGCGTTGTTTCTTGATTTAATACGAAGTCAGGAAAAGAAACCGCAAATGGGTGAAATGCCCATGATGAAAACTGTGGTTAGCTGGGGTGGGATTGTTGAGAAAATAGAGGAACGATGCCATTCCTAAAAGGCAGGATAGAGGATCATAATTACATTATTATAGTGTTAGAAATAGTCAGCGCAGTTTTACCTGCAATGCTATTCTCATCCCTGCTTATTGTATCTCAAAAGGACATTGCAGACATGAATCATGACAGAGTCTGTAACAACGCTCGGTGAAGGATTGTCTCACACTGGGAAGCTGAACAAATTGGGAACACCTTTCAAAATAAAGAAAAGGGGGCACAAGGAAAGTATGCAATAATAAATGGTACAAAGAAGGCATGACTGGCCCTTCTTTATTCTTTCATGTAATCAAAGAACTAGAAGACATGATACAACTGCAAAGCAATGTATGTGAAGTAGTTAGGAAAAAATGTTTGTGCCATGTACAATTAAACTATGAAATTCAGGGTAAGAAGCTTGATGATACCAGAATGTTAAGAAGAACCAAATACTTAGACAGTTACTGCCAGTCAGTTGCTATCTTGCCCTAGTTTCCAATCCTGACATTTACAGCTCTTTGCTTTTCACTCCCAGGGATCCAGTTCAGCTTTGGCTATGCACATAAATCTTGATGTAACATAATTCTTCTCCATGCTTTTTGACAGTTAGCCCTCCAGAGGTAGTTTGGCGAAAGAGTAAAGTCAAGAACATGAAACGTTCCCATGGATAATGGTAATTCTGAGAATTTTAGGTTTAATGACAAAATTGGGAATATTTACCTTCCTTTTCTCCCATGTTTTCTAAGAATAGCTCCTTAGGGATCTGGGAGAAATGCTCCAAGTGGATGAGAAAGCATGGATGTCTTTCTGGTTTATGTTGCTGATTTTAGCAACAATGCTGCGTGGCTTGTTCTGGAAATCATTTGCTTAAGAAACTTGTTAATAGAGCTGTTTAACAGAGTGGGGGGACAGATGATGTGTCCAAAAGTATACTACAACTGATGGTAAGGCTTGCAGCTATGCCCATATTTCCACTTCACAAGCCAGAGTCCTATTACCAGGCTGTATTTTCCTTCAAACAGATGAACATGTAAGAGACAGAAACTTTTCCCTTTGTTTCTATATGTAGGTTTCATTGGTTTCCTAAAGTCTCTACAGATTTACAAACTTACAAATTACTGATTGATTTTAGTATCTGCTACTGTGTTTTTCTGAAGTTCCAAAGGTATTTACAGGCCTTGATAAATATACGGTAGGGAAAACCAGAAAGAACAAACTCTGCTTGCAGAAACCTTCTGTCTTCACCAGTAATAATGAAAAGTGAAGAGCAAATATTACATGCAAGCTATATTTTTTTGTTTTAGTTTTGAGGGCCTGTTATTTTCAGTAGCTTTCAGTTTCCTTAAGACTTACAATGAGTGAACTAAATTCACGTTTTATTAACAGATACATAACAGAAGTCTGCAGTATTGGTAAAGGCGGCAGATCAAGTATGTTAAATGATGTCCATTTGATTTAATGTTAGGTTAAGGATTACACTGAACAAAGGTGACACCAGTGCGGTGTAACAGAGTAGAGCAGAATTCAGTCTAGTTAGAGTGAGACTAATTCTAAGTGCAGTTCTGAACTCAATTGCATAATTACAAAATGAAGCTACTTTTGGGTGCCTACCACAAACAACTTAGCTTGGAATCTTAATAATCATTGACTTAGCATTACATTCAGTTTTGCATTCAGATTTCCTCTTTAAGGAAAAGCAGCAAGAATGGGGGGAAAACACCAAAAGAGAACAAAGTTAAAAGGTGTCCCTAAAAGTGTTTCTAAAAATAAAGAAATTAAAATGGCTCAATACTAAGCTTAACCTTAAAGACTGGATGGCCTTCAGCCATCTAAAGATGACTCTGCTTAAAACTGTAAGTTATTAAAGAAACCTTAATGACCCAACAACTCAGAACATGCCTAATAATGTTTGTTGTTTGGCATTAGGTCTGATGGACAAACTTTCTCCTGATGGAGAAAGAACCTGGTTGGTACAGGTAACTATTCCAGTTCAATTTTTTTTGAAAGTAATGAATTCTACTGTCTTGGCTTCTGACTAGTTATACACGTCTTAGCAGCTCAGCAAGATTTCCAGTGGTTTGCACGGGCCACAGCAGCAGATGCTCATGTGCATGTGTGCGCACGAGTGAGAGTGTGCAGGGGCTTTCCAGGGCCCTGGGGAAACTCCTCCCAGAGGCACTTGGCCAGCCAGGGTTGATTGCTAGCCCTGGGCTCAGGAGGGACTGTAGGCTGGCTGCCCTGGCCAGGCTGCTGCAAGACACCGACCTAGACTAGCCAACTAAGGGAAGCCAACTCTGTGGCTCCTCTCCCACAGCAGCTCTGGCAAGCAGTTGCGCATAGGTGGTTTCTGCTGGGCCATAACTGCCTGCATCGAGGCTGGATGAGCTCTTCCACCAGACCAAGCACTGTCGGTCACTTACCAGCTCAGCTTCTGTGTATGGCCTCAAGCCAGAGCCTACACTTCCCTCTCAGGCTGCAGGGCAAAGGTTGATGAGGAGGGTGTGCCTGTCAGAGATGGGCAGGGAAAGCAATAGGAGGGTGCAGAAGTGGGTACTGAGTTCAAGCATGGGTATTTGAATACACAGGAGGAGTAGTGGACTGTAGATGCTGAAGACTGGGCTCCTAATGGAGAGCAGAGAGGTGTGAAGACACCCTTCTTCTGTACACGGTCCAGCTCTGAGCAGGCAGCTGCTGCAACCACCTGAGGCAGTACCACAGTCCTGCTATGTTAGGAGCCCCTGTGAGAGCTTAAAGGCAGTGGCTGAGTTTGGGGTTGTGTTGTAAAACTAGGAGGAGATGGTATGTTCTCAGCCTTGTTTAATCAAGTCCTGACAAGAGTAAGAGATGGCTGGAAGTGCCTGACATGACTCTCTGCCTTCACAGAGGCCAATCTCTTGCACTTTTTTAATTGAATCATGTTCTTTACATCATTTCATTCTTATTTTCCATGTCCTGTACATCAGTGGTTGGTTGCTGTCCTCTAATCTTCATGGTACAAATGCCTCTTGAGAAAGGAGCTGGGAGAGGACATAAACATCTTACAGAGGTAGTTCAGTGGCTATGTTCAAAGCATTAGAGACAACTGTTTTACCTGTCTTACTAAGGATTTTCCATTTTGAAATGTATCAACAGTTTCAGGTTGGTAAACAGCAACATATTTCTATTACTGTAAGCTTTGCTGGACAAGCAATCTGTCCTTTTCAAGGAAAGAGCATCTTGTGGGCTCAGCTGCTCAAGGAAGGAGTAACATACGGGAAAAGTAAAGCAAAAGCAACTGAAATCTTTTCAGAAGTGTGTCATTTTGGCAACCATCAAGCACAAGAATTTCCAATAAATTGTTTGGGGAAGTAGTAAGTGCATGTAAAAAGTGCATGGACTAGTATCAGAGTTCAGGCTTAATAATTACAGTGTCTTCTGTCAATAAATTATTAACTTATATTCTTCAATAAATTATTAACTTAAGGCTGTGGCTTCCAGGTTTTGATCCACATGGGTAGAAAAGTGTTCAACACAGTAAACAAGACAGTTTACAAACTCATCGGTTCAAAAGTGCAGTGCTAAAGATATGTTGTGGTTTATGTTGTGAGAAAAGTTGAAGTTTCGCTATGATCGTTTGGTCTGAAAGGACTGCAACAGACACCAACTCGTTTCTAGCGTTATTGTACTATTTTACTGCTTCCCATAGATGGAGCCAAATTCACATCATCCAGCTGCAATGAACGCAGCTTCCCCAAAATCAAAGAGCTATACAGCAGCACGGTTTGCCATGTGTCCCACAGCCCCATTTCCTGCCCATTCCCCTAGGCTGACTCCCTAATACTGTTTCACTGTCTCCCAAGTCCGTTCCCACAGTGCAGCAGCAGCAACAGTCATGACACGCAAAAGTGCTAATCCGACACTGACTTTCCCATACAGCTTGAGGGGAAATGTTTTTCAGATGTTACAAATCCTACCTTTCTAACCACACGTTATATCACAGCTTTCACTTTTGGTCTATTCTTCCACATATCGAATGGATAAGGCATTAGAAAGGTCTTAGGAATGTTTTGGAGGCTTCTGCCTTCCACTCCTGCACTGGTCTTGAGCAAAACTCTGATCTACCAGGTCTTGTGACTCTGGCCTTCCACTGCAAAATGTTTGGGATCTACGGGTCCAATGGAATGACCTGTAATAGAAAGTAGGAACTTTGGAGAACATGGAGGAGGACTCTACGGTCTCTGCCACCTGTGAAGTGATAGCTAAATTACAGCAATTTGATCAAAAACTGCGTAAGGAAGGTAGTCACAACTATCAGCCAAACAAAGATAAGAGCGTGACAGGGTAAGGAGTGAGCTTTTCCAGCCTTTGGGGCCAAGAAATCATAGTTACCCTCCTGACAGCAACTCAAAGTTCTTTGCTCACTTCAAGAGCCGAGGACGATGCCTTCACATCTGTGTTCAGAACAGTGCAAAGCCACTCATGTCCCAGTACGAGGCAAGAGTAAGTATTTCCACACCGCTTTTACCTACCTGGCAATAGGTTTCATTACATTGGACTTGAAAGTGTTGTGGAAACATCTGAGGCAACATACTGTATGGACAGAGTGCCCTTTTACTAGCCTTTTTTTTTTTTTAAGCAAGGCCACAAAGCAGATAGATAGTTTTCCAAAAGACCATTACATTTAAAGGGCTGGTCTTGTAATCTTGCTATTCAGTGTTCAGGCTGGATCAAGAAAGATAAATTGAAACATGGAGACTACGTGCCAGTAATATCCCAGTGATACAAATGTGCAACTAACTGGAGAAGATGTCTGCCTCCGGTTTTATATCCCAGTGGTTCTATGCCTGCAGTTGCATTTGCAGGAGTTGCTATACTTTATCCCTTTCACAGAGGCATGTGGAGTGCAGCAAGAGCTTGTGACAATCAAACAGTTGAAGAAGCTGGGAAGGGTTTTCTGGTGCCAGATCAGTCTTTTGGACGGAGCCTCCTCTTCCAGTGGCTTGCTGTGAAGAAGAAGTGCTGGATCCTGCTCTGGTTTAGCACATCCTCATCAGGACTGTATTATTTCCCAGCTGCCGTTCTGACTCCAAAGTCTGCTCTTAAAGGAGTTATGTTCTTCATCTTTCTTTCATCGCTAGAGAAGGTGCAGCTGGAGGATTTGGAAAGAGGAGATCTGATCCCCACACAACCCCAGGGGTCCCCAGAGAGGTGAGTAATCAGCATGGGGAGAGGAAATGTGTGACACATCTTTAATTTGTTTAGATGTTTCCTGTGAAGCAAGCGAGTACAAGAGGATCTTTGGATTTCTCTTTGCAAAGCCTGGGTCTGATTTCAGCTGCGATGTCATCCCAAAAGAGCTGACTCATCCAGCAGGGATGCAGCTCCAAGGAACACATGCAGAGGCTGGGAAAGTTCAGAGCTATTTTCAGAGCTCAAGGGAGTTGCACTGTGGGGTCCCACTTTCTGGAAGAGGTACTAGACAGAGAGTGTGCTGTCCAAGAGGCTCAGCAAAAACTGGCCACTGCCATGACCCCGCAGGCTTCAAAGCAAACAGACCACAAAGGCAGAAATTAACGGGGGAAAATAATCGCCATCCACTGGGAAAGTGTTTCTTTTGGTGTTTTGATCTTGCCAATCACCTTCCCATAGCTTAGCTGCATTAAATAGTCCTGGAGAAGGAATTTGGCAGTGCCCAGACGAAGATGGTCCACAGGAAAATTGCATGGCACAGTGGCAGAGCACGCTGATATTCAGCAGCCTGACTGCAGGCTCTGCTTCTGCCTCAGTTTACCTGGTCTGTTTACCTCAATCCAGCTACCGTGCCTGGTATTTCCATAACTCTCCCTAGTCTGAGTAGGACTTTTTAACATAACTTTCAGCCTTCCAGCCTTAATAACAAGATTTACAGTTGTGACAATAAACATTTTAAAATGTGATTGAAAATATATATTAAAAGCAGGGGAGGGGAAAGCTCTGGAAGGAATTTAGAGTATTCTGATTTATGTCTGAGAAAAGAGGGATTCAATGAAAGGAAAAAAAGAACGAGCGCTTAATGCTGTCTGGGGAACACAGCAGCAGCCTCTCTCAGACAGGCCTGATGTCCTTACAAAATAACCAACCTGGGAATGAGCAGCCCAGGAAAAAAAAAAAAAAAAAAAAAAAAAAAGAAGAGGCACGAACAAAGGAAGTAGGAATGAAAATCAAGCGGAGCTGCTTGCAACTTTCCCCAGCACCTGCTGCAGCACAACACTGAAACTGAGTGCATGAATTTGCTCCCAAAGAAAGACAGCCTTGTGTGGCAGAGCTGCCGGGCAGACACCAAGGGCTATTCCAGCTGCTGGCAACATAGCAAGAGCGATGGGCTCCTGGCCAGGGCTCCTCTGATGGAGCCCACGTAAATCAGAGGAGTGCCTGTGGGCAGTTTGTGAGCACTGGGGACTGCTCAGCATCTTGGATGCTGACATACCAAAACTCCTGCTCACAGGAGCCGTTTGTCAGAGTTAGATGTCTGGTTAAAGGGCCCGATGATAAAGCACCCTCTGCAGAGCTGATTTCTCCAGAAATGTGCACAATGCCAGTATGTAATGTCAGGAGGCAGCTTTGCCTGAAATATCCAGGGGATCTTGTTTCAAAAGACTGGATACTGGAGAAAGGAGGTAGGTTGGGATATGAAGGGCAGCTATGATTAAAGGGAGGGAGAGACTGCTATGCTGAAGCCCCCTGTGATTATTTCATTTACAGAGAGACACTCAGAAAAGGGAGCATAGTAGAAAAGCAGAAAATACTGAAGACTATAAAGGTGCTCTGTTGGGTGCTGGTTGCTTCTGTACTGAATGAGGACTCAGTGAACCTGAAGGTGAAGCATTTTTAAATGGGTAACTGGAGATATGTTTATTACAGAATAATGCTACCCTCTGCAGGAAATGTATTTACTATAGAACGATGTTATTTGTGAGAGTTTCACAGACCGTCACTGAGAACAAGAGTCAGCTTAAGTCTTGAATAGGATTAGAGGCAGGAAAAAAGAGGATAATAAGAGGCTGTTACTTTTATTCTCTCTTTCATGTTTGAGGAATAAGATCCCACTAGCTTCAGGGCATAGAGCAACCTCAGAAAGCCAAGACTAGAAATAACTTCTTGTGTGGGCAAATGAGCCTATTCTTCTCTTGAACTTTTCTGGGAGTAATCTTCTGCTGGTTTCTGTCATAGATAGGATAATAGCCTGCAGGGGTATTTTTCTGTTGGCATGTTTGTTACTGCTGGGGTTTGTTAGTAAAGGTATGAGCTGGAATTTCAAAGACTGCTTCTAGGCCACTTTCACTGGCAGAAAAACACAGTGTGGCAGATGTAGATAGAGGTATACTGACTGACATGCTTTTTCCACCACTTGATTCTATCCCAAACATAAGAAAAAATGAAATAAAAGCTGCATTTTGTGATTATGTTTATTTTTTTCACATCAACTCAGTCTTCAGAGCTTCTCTTCGGTTGATATTGTCCAACCTTGTATCTTGGGCATCATCTATCTCCTGGACATTGTCTGCATCTCTGTTGCAGTTTCTGCTGTAGTGAAGAAATCCAGCTTTCTCTGCTGCCATTATGTTCTGGACATCTTCAATCTTTCCATAGCAGTTCATCTTTGGGTTCTGTCAGCATATGGGCAGTGGGGTCTGGCACATTGGGAGACCCATGTTCACTCCCGCTGCTATGGATGTCAGCAGTTCCCCAGGACCCCTGTTCTCACTGCTGTGTCCATAGACTGATGTTTAGCCACTGTTCACCAATCTTTTCCCTAAGATGTTGGAAGTCACCTCTTGCTGACTTGAACCTTTGCCCTCTGTGGGCATGTCCTCATCAGAATTACCCTGGCATCTTATGGATACTTAGGGTGTCACTTGCTGCCGTAGATACATGCACCCTCCGATCCTCATCTGCTCTTGCACCTGAAATATGTGCATCATCCTGGGCTGTGCACCGAGCTGGCTCATCCCCCTGTGCACTTGGTGGGTGATGAGAGCTGTCACTGGATCTCTGTCAGGTCAGTGACCCAACACTGGCTGGGACTGACTGCACTTTTGCCAGGAGGCAGATAGCAAGCCAAAGAATAAAAGTATTCGATCTAAAGGGGATATCAAGTATTACGTACAGGTGCCTGGAGTCCAGAAAGACTTCAAAAGGCTGTTTAATTTTCCCTGGTGAATCCATGCTTTAAAATGTTTAAACAAATCAGTTGTATAATGTGGTCAAATGACAACTATATATATGGAAGAGAACGGTGATAATGATTCACAAAACTTTGGAGGATAGAAATGTCAAGGAAGGAGGAGTGGTTACAGTGGTACTAGTGTGATAGCCAGGAGGACTCAAGTGAATTTGAGAAAAGGAAAATCTTGGCCGAGTACAAGGAACAAAAATATAAACTAAATAAAGCAACCTAAAATAAGTAACTGTACAAAGCCTAAGAAACCAAACAAAGACTTTCCTACATGTAGTTATTTTGAAAGAGGAAAAGTACCAGATACTACACTGAGTTCTCTGTGAGTTTCACTCTTGTTACGGGTTTTTATGTGGGAGCCACTCAAAAAATTATGGTGGTGGTGGCTGCCTAAAATGGAAAGAGCCAACAATAATCTCTGCTGGATTTGAATAATCCCTGAAAGGGAGAGGCTGAAACCCGTCAGAAGCAGTAAATTAAAACTGAACGGAAACCTGGCACATATAGTAAATGACACATATATTAAATGGCACGGTCTTTTGTTGGGCATTGCGCATAGAGGACAGACACATCATGATTTTCCATGTCTAAAATAAAAAGCCTATTAAAAGTAATTCTTCCAGTTATGGAGACAAATTTGACTAGAGTGATTTGTCTTCTTATTACAGAATGGATCCTCTTTTTCTCTCTTTTTTTTTTTTTTTTTGTTTCCTCCTTTCCCTGGTGAGCTTTAAGTGTAGAGAAAAAAAGGTGTCTGATCTGGGCAAGAGTCTGGCACATATGGGGGGGTCTGAAACTGAGAAAAATATTGCTGCTTTTCACATTGACACTGCTCTGTCTTCACTGGAGTGTCTCCAGAGTTTAGAGGATGTGATAAAGTATGTTCAGTCCAAGTGGAGAAAATCTTAAAACTTCACACAAGAACAGAAATAGTCTTTAAATTTATGCACTGTATTAGCAAACCATAGCAGCAGCTAAACCAAATGTTCGAAGATGTGGAAATTTAACATCAGATTAAGGGTCAAAAACAGATCAAAGCTGAGTTTCCCAGGTGAACTTCTATTTTTCAGTGAAAGTTTTTTAAAATGAAGGCTAAAAATAGCTGTATATTGATGGCTGTGCTTTGGTGGGTGAGTGTGTAAAACAAGGCTGGACCAGCAGGACAGATGCTGGGAAGGAGAGCATCCTCTTCAGCTTTACGAAGCACTGACTCCTGTGCAAGCGGGAAGGCAATGAGCTGCTGCGCCATGTTCACAGTACACTAATGCTGGTATTTTCGGTACATACCAAACCCCAGATCAAATAACTCCACTGTTAGATCATGCTAAAGTGCTCTGCTGCTTATTTCTCTCTGTCACATACAAGTTACCAGGCTGCAGAGGCATCTGCGAAAGTGGTATATAGAAGTTTTAAACTGTATAAACTTTGGGTCTTAAACCAAACAAATGTGCAATCAATGAGCACTCCTTGCTCGGTGTTTATGCTGTGGTGAAGAAGGCCTGGGGTTCCTGCTGGAAAGCAGGATGACAATTTTAAAAGGGCACGGCACAGCACCAGGCAGCAAGTCCCTGCACCGGCCCACTGTGCCTGGCCCCATCAGGGCCAGACCATGCAGAGCCATCGCTCTGCTCCTTCCCGCTGCCCCGGTTTCTGTGCCCAAGGGATGCGGCTCAGCACTCTCCTCACTGCGGGGCTTTGGGGCTGGGGCCGCTAGTGGCTGCTGGCAGGGAGGAGGTGATGGGAACGCGCTGCCATCGCAGCACTCTCCTTTGCCCTCTGTGGTTTTGAGCTTTTGGGCCTTTTGTTCCAAGAGCAGTGCTCTCAGGATGTTTTCATTCACACCTCTTTGCAGATGTAACTGTCTGCCAAGTCACTTGCCTTTTTTTTTAATCTGGGAATATCCTCAGCGTGTTTTACGACACAGACATTTGAGTCCCAGGATCTACCAGCACGCATAAGTATCTGCAATCTTTCTTTGGACATAGGCCACAGGCTTGCTGCTTGCCACCCCATCCAAGACAGCAGAAACGGCTGCTCAAAGCAGTGCCTGGGCCTTGTTTGCAGGAGGGGGTCCCTGGCTGGCCCCAGCTCCCAGCCCCCAGCCCCATCCCAGCCCTCTCGGCCGGCGAGACGTGCTGTGCCAGCAGCGCTCTGCTCTGTCTCTGCTCAGCACAGCACCCCGGGGTGACAGCCCTGCTGATGCACCGAAGGCTCTGCACTGCTTCAGCCCATGCGGGGCGAGGGGATGAACTGCAGTGCCCCATCAGCTGGCAAAGCACAAGGGAGATCGATCGGTTTGAGTCCTCTCTCCTGCTTTGCCACTGAGCCCTGCACCGTCCTCTCCCACCCAAGCATCCTTCCCTCTTTTCAGATCCTGTTTATCATCCTCTGCTCCCCAAATTTCTACCACTAATTATTTTCCCACACCTCTTGATTTGTGTTTCAAACCCTCTATTCCTTCTACTAACACACCCCCAGCACCTACACCTGAATGCAAATACCAGGAGCCCTGAACGTGCCACAGACAGTCTCTCTCAACATCATCATCATTAGTAGTAGCAGAAATAGTATTAGTAGTAGTAATATAACACCATATAATAATTATATTAGTATATAAAACAGGTAAAATAATGCCAATAATGTAACTATCCTACAGCTGGAAGGAACAACTCCCAGGAAAGCCCTGCTCCATCCAAGGATGGCAATGCTTTGTGGATGTAGCCCTCACGTGCTGAGGGAGATGTAGGAACCAAGGCAGTGGTGCTGTGTGTTTTCATTGAAAGACTTACAGTCTCCACAGGGGTGGAGCAGAGGGTAGTAGACAGACTACCTTACATCTGAAGTCCCTGCTTCAGGGTGTATCTGTGTTAGAAAATCTTAATGAAAGAAGATGCGCTTTCCTATTTACAGTAACAAAACTTATTTCCCTTAGCCAGGTCTGGAGAAATGGCTGAGTTGTGTTAGCTGAAACTTTCCTGAGACAACACAGGCCACAGACAGACAGCATAGAAGCTTTCTGCCCATACCGCTTGTTAATGCTATCAGCAACTTTAAACAAGACTTGATAAGAAGAGTCAGGTAAACGCAGCTATTTGTATTCCTCCCTGTTCCTCTCATGATGATCTAGCCTTGTTCGTCTTGCTGGGTCAGCAGTTTATAGCTAGGTGAGACACTGGGGGAGCCACGGGTACCTTCAGAGAGCTGTAATATTTAGCTATCCTTTTTGTTTTGTGGCAAAGGCAGCAATGGAAGAGGACAAATGATATCCGGCAAGATGATTTGTGGTGTGGAGGGAGAACACCTTTGTCCTCTCTGAGCACCCACCTGTTTTAATGCTGCTAGTGATGAGTCTGTAACACTGATAAATCAGTGATGGGATTTGTGCTTGCCACTGAAAATGTGACTATGGAAGTAGCTGGACAAAGTCTAGGTTAGAATCAGCAGGAACAAGCATGGATGTGTTCTTTTCTTGCAGTTTGGACATCCGTATCCTGAGAAAATCAAGCACTGTCCAAAACAGGCAGTGTTCTTGTATTTGCCAGTCAGAGAGATATTTAATTAGTGATATCAAGAGGGAAAACACACATGTTAGCAAGGACAGGCTGTCTTGATCCATGTTTATTTGTGTTTTGGATTTCCTGTGAGCAGGGTCCGTGACCCAGTGGTGTAAGCTCCAGCACCTCGCTCTGCAGAGAGGCACCCCCAGCAGCAGAGCCACCTGATGGGGTGCTGGGGAAGGGCTTGGCAGCAGGGGTCCTCAGGGAAGAAAGATCCAGCTCTGTGGCTTTATTTTCTATAGCCTGTGCGGTAGATCTCTTGACAGAAGTCTGAGGCCACCATCTCCTGATTCAGGGTCCTCACTAGCAATGCTGATGCTCATGAAGCCGTTGCTTCCCCCCTATATCTCCCAACCATTCCTTCCTTCAGCTGCATCTCAGCACACTGCCACCTCTGCAGTGACAGCACGATGGGTTATAGAGCCAAACATTGAACCCCACCAGGGAATTGATCCAGGCTAAAAACCCAATACAGCAGGAGGAGAAGGGGGCTAGATCTCTTCAAATGGCTACAAAGAGCTACAAAAAGCTCCTCAGGAAAATGCAGCCCTTGGGGTTCAGATGGCCAGCCATGACCTGTTCTGCCGGGACGTGCGAGCAGGGGGCTCCCCTGGCCCTGCCTGCCTTTCCCCAGCAGAGCAGGTAGGCAGGAGGCACAGTACAGTCTGTGGCCATACTGGGGCTTCCAGACAACCTGCGGCAGCTCGGGGCTGGAAACCCAGACAAATGCCCACAGGCCATCTGGATGACAGTTTGAGGTGGGAAAAGCAAATGTGCCGAAGGAAACCCATCTGCGTGGTTGTCCTGCTTTGTTCTGCTGACCGAGTCTGTTCCTGTGTTCAAAGATAATCTTCACGTGGAAAAAAAGAAGGGGGGTGCCTTTCTGCCCCCACTTTTTTCACTGCTCAATGGTAAATAAAAGCGTTTGGGAAAGTGTCCTTCCTCACCTTCAAATTTTTCCACTGCATCAGAAATTCAGGTCATAGCAAGCCTGCGAAAGCTTCTGGTGATAAAAAAGGAGCAGTTGTGGGAGCCACCAACCGCAGCAACATTCAGGGGAATTCCGAGGGAGGGGAAATGGGTTTGTCAAGACCACCTGGAGCTCTGTGGGCTACTGAGGGGACTAATGAGCAACAGGCAGAAAAAAGTGGTGAAAGTTTCCAAGAGTAATAGTCATTGCACAGGGTTTCACTGGTAAATTCACTCTGCAAATACAAGAACTCCCAGAAGTGGATGGCACCCACGCTACACCCTTAATAAAACCTCTCTCTCAAATCACAGCAACAGACCCCAATCCTACTTGCAGTTCACCTTCCTCTTACACGGTTTTTGGGCTTCCCACCGTGGCCATAGCTGATGGCTACCCCTGCTTCAGAGCCTCCTGCAGCCCAAGCTCTGCTTACTCACTTGTGAAATAGGTCGTATGTGGTTGAGCTTTTGAAGTTCACTACTCACTTCATCCACAGCCCTGAAAGATCTGACCACATGTGGACACGGGCTGAACCCCAGGCAGATATTGCTGGCAAACAGCTGGTGATAGAGCTCAGTTAAAAAACAGGGGGCATAGTAAAATCATGAGTGTGAGCTTTCATGGTGAAAAGGAACAGTAAATTGAGCCTTAAGCACAATGTCTCTCTTACACTTAATTTAACGCTCATTCTGACAGCTCCTGGTGATGCAGAACTTTCATCTGCTGGCTACAGCCTCTCCCACAGCCATGACTCAGCTGGCCCTTGTCTACATGCCTTGTTTGAGTGGGAACCTCTCCAAGAGGCCCTAATAATGTTGTCCCCATGGCCCCAGCTGTTTCTGACTGCACAACTGATGCAGCACAACTGCATCAAGCAAAGCCCAGGAAGAGCTGGTCCCAGTCACTGGTTGTTTGGGAAGGGGAGAAGCACTGCTTCAAGTCTAAGCTCACTTGTGGCCAGGAAAACTCCTCCAGGCTGTTGTCTCTGCCCTTCCCATCCCGTGTTCCCTGTCCTTGTACTTGAGGACCTGCACATTTTATTACATTAGTACCACTTGAAGAATTGCATTTGCTAGTCTGTTTTTGTTGGATGGGGGCAGGAGAAAACAAAACGGTGAAGGCTTGATGGTGCTGCCATCCATCAGTCTGCAGGTAAGAAGTTTGTTTGATAATGGAAAATATTAGTATTTTCTTTGTAAACTGACTTTCCATCTGGTGTTACAGTCCCCTAGCCTCTCCCTCTTGACAGGAGAGTTCTGCCACTGAGAGAAGCCACCCTGCTGACCACCCTTGTGCCACCCATGGCAATATTGCTGTCTGATCCCATGGAGAAACAGTCTGAGTAGGTAGAATTTAGAAAAATATAACATAAAACTAAGCAGAGCTTTAAAATAACAAACAGAAAAGTTGTTGGTTTGTTGTTTGGTTTTTTTTGTCAGATCTGCTCCCTGCACTGGCTCATTAAAGACTTCAGTGAGGATTGTACCAGGGTGAGGGTGGCCCCGCTTACTCCCATCCTTGCATCGCCCCTGCCCTGGCCCTGCCTAGCTGCTGGCTGGGTAACACAAAGCGTTCAAGCAGGGGACACTAGATGTGAAATAAACCAGGTGAAATCTGGGAGGCAGGATGTTATGAGCTCTTTAACCACATGAATGCTTGGAGCAGCTCAAAATGGGGAATGAACAACCAGGGAAAGGGGGCTGGTGCTGAGCTCAGCTCCCCAGGACGTGCCAAAGAAGTTTCCTGGGCTGTTTGGGACATTGCTTGTGTGCTGCAGGACAAACAGTGCTGCCTGCAGTCCCCTGAGAGCTTGTTTGCCCTTCTTCCTGAAACACTGTGAGTTAGTATTATAAAAAACACAGCTTCTCTCCAGCCCCTTGCCTCTGTGGGCTGAAGCTGTTCATTGCAGCCTGACGTTTTTCCAGAGGGAGAAACAAATGTGATTGCAATGGCTTGGATGCTGTGCCCTGCCTCCTCTAGCCATCAGTGTCCCCTCATACAGCTGAAAAACTGCCAGCAAGGAGAGCTCCCGCGGATGGTGTGGCTTCTTCATGGCATTGCCCGCACCAGCCCTTGGTGTGCACTGCAACATACACAGCCAGGATGTGTAAAAGCCAGCGGGGCTAAGGCCCCTCGGAAAGGAGCAGACTTCAGTTTGGTTGCCTGTAAAGTCAGCAAACACCCCTGCTGGCTGAGGCTCCGGCCACAGCAGCCGGCACCTTCCCCGGAGCCAGCAAGAGGCTGGAGGGTCCCTGAGGTGCCAGCCCTGCACCACAGAGTGGACCAGGCAAAGCTCGTGGTCTGCTGGGGAGATAAGGAGCCTTTACTGGAAAAACTGAGATGCACAGAGGCTCAGAGGGAGAACGAGAAGCTGGAGGGCTGGTGGGAAGTGATGTTCATAGGGCTGTCTGGCTGCCAGCCATGGCTGCAGCTACACAAAATGTTCCAGGCATAAGAGGTCAAAAAAAACTGCCAAAAGACAGGGAGCCTAAGAGTAGATGGCCACTGACCATGCAAAGTCCTGTCTGAAGCACATAGAAAGGTGAATTCAGGAGTGGAGGGAACTGAGGTGATGCTCTGCAGCTGCCCTGTGCCACTCACTCCCCACCTTCGTCCCAAGCAGGCGCCCAGAGACAGTTTTGGTCCCGACTCAGCTGCTTTGCTCCAAACAGGAAACTAAGAAATGTGTTTATTTCTTCCTCAAGATGAAAATAAATGAAATAACAGTGCAAAAGCCTTCACTTGGGATTACAGGAATGAAAGATAGGCAACGGGAAACACTATTTCCAGTGCTGGGAAATGCAGTTGTTACGTCAACCAGCTGCCATCGGTGGTCCTGAATGGTGTGATAATTGGGATCAGGCTTGGTGAGAAGCCGGCTGGCCTACACCAGCCAAATACTTATGGGAAGAGACAAGAGCTTGAGGAAAAGCTCATCTGCACCCAAACGTGGGTGGCTTTGTTGAACATCAGTTACCAGCTTCCCCAGCATGCTGTGGGGCAGATGCACCAGGGCCAGGAGGTGGCCAGGCACCACCAGCACCTCAAACACACCCACACAGTTTGCCCATGGGGGCAGCAAGAGGTTTCAAGGGAATAGTCTTCATGGTGACCTCCTCTTTTCCCACACTGCAAAGTCAACTTCCCGCGCAGCTCAGCCTGAGATACAATCAGGCAGCAAAAAAAGGAAGCAAATGAGCTGAAATAGGTGAGTGTCCCAAAAGCCCTGGATGTGTGCTTGTACCCACCGGGAGTTTCCCTTCACCTAACACAGATGAAGAAAAGCCACCAAGAAATCACGTGGGCCCCTTCAACAGCATCTGTACAAGCTGCATGCCTGCTGGAGCCACTACCTCATTGACCTCTGCCAGTGACCAAGGGCTGGAAACCCCAGTGGGCAGCTTTGCTCAAAAATAAGCATCGTAAACACGTTGGCTGTGACATCTTTGTAGCCCAGAGAATATACAGGTGGGGACTCCCCTGCCACAGTGCCAGCAGCTCTGCAGGATAACATGCTGATTTCTGTATCCTACAGAAGCTGGGGTGCTGATTCCCCTCTGAAGAAGCCAAAATTGCAATTTCTGTTGCAAAAGTAACCTTAAATAGTAACACCCTTGCCTTGTACACTGTCCTAGGGGAGACCTTACATGCTTATTTTGAAAGAGCAGTGTTTTCAGACAGGTCAAAAACCACCTTTCCCTTCAGTTTTAAATAGATTTCCTTAATAAAATAATGAGTTTGTCCCTATTTGGGGGGCTAGATGGATCATCTGATTGCTCATGCATTGGACGTGAAGGAGTCTTCAGTGCATTGAAAGCGAATACATCAAGCAGAGTGGCTCGAGAGCAGAAACAGCAACTTAGCCCCTTTCTAACAGCTGGTGACAGTACCCAATGCCATGGTCATGGTGTGCTTTTAAAATACAGAGGACAATTACTGTGTCCTTCTGCCCATATAAAATACAGAGGACTATAGTTGTGCCCTTCTGCCCACATCTACGTTTGTGAGCCTTGCTACCCAGCCCTTCCCAGGAGGAGGCGGGCGGGGGGAGGCAAAGCCCACAGCAATTGATTTACTTGGCTTCACTAGCGTGTATTTTTATCCTCTGCTGTACAGCCTGCGTTTTGTTTTCATATTGCTGTAAAAATCAATGCAAATTAATTATGTTTAAAAGGGGCAGGAATATTGCTCTCAGTTGTACTAGGTCTTGGCCCTCCCCACAAACTCTAATTTCCACAGATTAAGTTGTAATGTAATTACCAGCCAAAGGACATTTTAAGCAAGAGTATTTATGCAAAGAACAGGGTAATTCTGTGCAAAATAAGCTTCATGATTTAAACTAAAGAGGTGATTTAAACTAAAGTATTCAACTTCATCGGTGATGTCACAGCTGAAATTACCAATAAATAAAATAAAAAAGCCTGACAAACTTGTTCTGCTCTTGTCAGAGCTGCCCTGAGGAGCTTTTGCCATCCTGTGGCCACCGCCGAGGGAGAGAAACTGCTTTTGGCCAGCAGCTCCCCTTCAGCTGCTGCTGCCAGAGGATCTGGGTCCTGGCCAAGGGGCAGGCAGGGATGCCGATGAGCAGCAGCTCAGCTCCCAGAGTGCCTAGGCCACCCCAGCCCTGCATTTGAGCAGGCAGGATTTTGTCCCCATGCCTCCAGGTTTTGCACCAGTTGCCTCTGTGATGGTTGCACCAGCAGCTCCCAACCTGTTTGCGTCAGTGCCCCTTTTCTACAGTCTCAGGAATGGAGGTGCAAAACCTCATCCCACTCACATGGGTGTCCCCACATATCCCTGTCCCCTCCCAGTGTCTAGGGAATGACAAACAGGGCAATGTGCACAGCTCCCTCATAAGCTGTGGACAGGAGGGAGAAGGGAGGAAGCTTGTGGGACACAGCTTCAGCACCCACCGTGGTGCCCCCAGGATGCACTGGGTACAGGATTGTCAGAAGGAGAGAAAAATCAGGGTTTTTGAAAAACTCTCAACCATCCATGGAGAAATCTAGGTGGCAGTACTCCCTTCCCCTAGGGTCCCCCAAAGCGGGAATGGATCCCAACACAGGGGCAGGCACAACCAGCACTGCCAAGGCAGGGGGCAAGGACAGGAGTCCCTTCAGCCACAGCAAAACCCCTGCATCTAAGCCATGGCTCAGTCCCGACCTCCACATCGCCACCAGCACGGGGCTGGGACTGTGGCCAGAACCTGTGCGTGGCTCCTCGTTCCCAACCCCCTGGCACATCTCCTGCTGACTGCATTGGCCTTTGCTGAAGCACCCACAGGTCCCAGCAGCCACTGTGGGTCCAGGAGATGACAGAGGCTGTGAGCTGTTGCCAAAAAGATGGGTTTCCTGTTGCTGGTGAGAAGTGCTGGGCAAGCTGATCAAAGAAGAGGAAAAAGGGGAAAACCAGCAGGAGAGAAGACCAGCGTGCTTCCCTGCCAGCACCGGCAGGTCCTGCTAAAACCGCAGCCTGAGCCCCTGTCAAGAAGAGCTGAATTGGCACAAAATTAACTGACACAAAGAAAATGAGAGAGGGAGTGGGAAAACAGGGGGGGATGAACAGAAAAAGCTGGAGAACAGCAATCCCTGTCACCGGTCCCCACAGCACCTCCTCCAAAGGGCTTTGTAGGCTCTCGCTCTCACCCCCCCTCACGTGTGTACTCACAACGAGAAGTGGCATGCTATACAAAAACATGACTTAGTTCCTTTCTTTCCTGTCACTAACTCTTGGCACAGTGACTCCCTCGCTGGCAGCTTTTGTGCACACAGGGCGTCTGACACCTGCTGAAACAGAGCCAGCATCTTCTCTGAGCCTGTCCCTCTCGCTGGTTGCAGGGCTGCTGGCATGCTGGAGGGATGAAGCCACCCATTGCTTGAAGGACAAGCATTTTGGCACAAAGCAGAATTAGTGGGAGGGTGGGCTGGGATGAGGCAGGAGGAAGCAAAGCCGTATGGGTGTGAAATGCCAGGGACACCAAATGATGGCTAAGAAGGGTGAAGAAGGGCTTTTGTTGTTAAGAACAGCTAAAAGAGAGCGGGGTGCCTGTCCCTTAACTTCAGAGCCCGGAAGAAGGAGCCCATCTGTTTACACCCGTAACCCATCTGCGCTTGCCAAGGCCACTGGCGGACATGCACATCCACAGTGTCAGATTCCAGACTTCAAAATAACTGGTGCCCCTCAGGTCGGCTGTCACCTCCGGAAGGGCCAGCAAACTCGCTCAGGGCACCGAGGGAGCAGCCAGCCAGCAAGAAACACCACAGGCAAGGGGCTGGAGGCTGTTGAGCACAGAGGAGTGAGGAATTGGTGGCAACTGAGCAGGCACAAGGTGGGTGGAAAGTCAGATAGGAGCAAGGTCAGGAAGGGAAGGATGCTCACGCAGGATCCTTCCTCATCATAGCTTCCTAACGGCTCCTGGGATCCACCTACACCTGCTCCTCCACAAACATCAGCGGAGTTGTGTAGGCATGGCCCAGGGGTTGCACCGTGGTCTGGCACTGGGTCCTGGCTGCCCAGCACCATGCAGTCAAGATGTCGTGGAAGGCAGCAGTGAGGATCCTCAGGCAGACAGTGCCCCCACACCCACACAGCAGGGGCTGTGTTTCAGACAGGTTTGCCTTGGCACAAGCACACAGGGATGTTACATTCCCAGACATCCCCAGACATGGGAGGTCAGACAAGCTGGCTTTGACCTGTGAAGTGTTATGTGGCTTCAGGCCCATTCTCTTTTGGTTTTGCTATGTCACATTGCTGCAGTTCTCAAGCACAGCAGAGCCAGCAATGCTGGGGATTCCTCCAAGCACGAAGGGACAGCTGCCTTGATAGACTTCATGAGAAACTGCCTTAGGCAGAAACCTCAGAGCCCCTATTAGTCCCAAATGACTCCAATGTACCGCTTTTTGGGGACAATTGCAAAGCTGCTCTAGGAGGCAGGGATGCTAATGGACCAGGTGCAGGGGAAGGAAAAGTGCAGAGGACTTCTGCTAAAGGGTTTATTGTTTTGCCAGTTGCATTTTACCAGCAGATACTTAGGTGGGCATCTGGGCACGTGACAGGCACAACAATTACTCACCACCCACTGACCAATGCCCAGCCAGCCCCCAGGCAGTGATCTGCAGCCCCCAGGCAACTTACTCCAGTTTATATAGTCAGCACGACATTCTGTGGTATGGATACTACTTTGGCTGTGGTATTGGGTCAGCTGTCCTGGCTGTGTCCCCTCCCCATTTCTTGTGGCCCTCCAGCCTTCTCGCTGGCAGGCCCTGAAAAACTGAAAAGTCCTTGACTTCATGTAAATATTACTTAGCAGCAACTAAACCCACCAGTCTGTTATCAACATTATCCTCATACTAAACCCAAAACACAGCACTGCACCAGCTACCGAGAAGAAAATTAACTCTATCCCAGCCAAAACCAAGACACCCTTGAGCTGTGCATGGTGCAAAGGGAGCGAGTGACAATGATGCTGGGGTGAGAGGCCGGAGCTGGCAGCTGACGGCAGTAACGTGCAGGCTGAGGAACGAGCAGGGGGCAGGAATGGCAGCAGGTTTGCACACGAAGTAGCTGCCTGCTCAGCTTCAAGGCGACCAGCAGCACAGCGCACCTCTTCCACCCAGCCTGTTTCTGCCAGGAGGTTCCCACCTGCAGCACAGCTGGGAAAAAATGCAAAGCTGCAGGTACTGCCCAGCACCATCCCTACCTGTGTGGGAGGGGGTGTCACTGCTGATTTTTTGTGGTGGCATTAGAGGCCAGTCTCCAGAAAGGCTGCTTCAGTTGCCTTTCACTTATTTTATTTCTCCTGCATGTTTGAATGTTTCCAGGGAGAAGATTTGGGTTTTTTTCTTTTTCATTTTGGGGCTGTTTGGTCTTCCTTTTTTACACTTGGGTAAAGAAATTATGGGCTGTGAAAAGAAAGGGCCTAAAAAAAGGCAGATGTATCACCTCCTTCAGGCAGCAGGAGACTCCCTGGCTCACCCTGCCATGGGGCCACCAGCCCCTCATGGACACGGCTGCCTGCAAAAGCTGACAGGAACGAAAGAATAACATGGCTTTAGCCAAACAACACACGTGGGCTTACCTGTTCCTGCAATTATGTGGTCAGAAAATTTTGATAAACTGCTCTTTAATACCTTCCCATACAGGCAAAACCTGGCAGGATTTCTTTCTGCTGTCACTGAGGAATCTCAAAGGGGATACCGAGAGGCCCTGAATGCACTTTATGAAACCACCATAAGGTGCAGGGACCTTCACATAAGGGAGAATTAGATTCCTTGCCCTTGCTGGCTGAAAACATCACGGACTGCTCTGTCCAGATGAGCTTCAGTTCATGGGGGTGTAACAACAGCTTCTCCCACTCCACCTGTGCCACCTCCATCCACCCCACACTGCCAGGCTGGCATCTGCCTCGGGCTTCAATCTGCTTTAACCACCAATCTACCCAGGAATTAAACGTATGAATATTTGGAGGAGTGGTCTAGGTTGTGAAGGGAGGTGGAAGTTGTATGTGACTTTCCAGGGAGATGGTAAGAGTACCTACCCAGCATGGATTTTGTATCAGTGATCTATACATGCTATTTAATACAAGATGGGTCGGTGCTGCCTGATTTCAATCCAGAGACCTGCCAGAGAATTGAGCCAGAACAAGAGGTACTTGCTTTGAAAAAAATCAACCCCGATCCCAGGACTTTTCTCAATCAGCATTACAAATTGGAGCCATCCAGTATTTTTCAGTGAACAGCCCAAATTTTGCAAGGCAAGCTCTCACTCCAGACATAAGCCCCAAGTTCTTTTGTGTGTTCCAGAAGCCGCCACAGATCTATGCTCCTTTTGTTTTCTGAGGCACATAAGAAATTTTAGAAGTTGACCCATTGAACCTCATGGCTGAGCGTGTTCAGATGTTTTGGCTGTAGCCACCTGTGGAGTCAGGCTTGCCCAACCGCGATGGAAGGAGGCAGGATGGCCATCCCCCATTCACGGCAGGGAGCTACTGAACCCCCATCCACAAGCAAACGGCTCCACCCTACAACACACTCCCCAGGTCACCTGCCCTGGCTTAGTAACAAGCCTGGGAGGAGGGAAAATGGGTTCAGTAAATCACACGTGAAACATCAGTAGCCAGTGCAGGGAAGGGGGAAGATGAAAACTGTTCATCAGCTGCTTGTGTGAGCACGCAGAAGCCAGCCTGAACTTCTTCACTAGCTGCACACAGAGGAGTCTTTTGCTTCCTATCCTGGGCCATATGCTCTCACCTTGGGCAAAGCAGCAGGGGACACTGCTGCAGGGCACTCCCAGCCAGAGTCACCCCCTGACCCACCCTGCTTGGCTTATGGAAGATCCCATCTGCGACGCTGTGACTCCCTTGAGTACAGTGTAGTCCAGATAAGGACAACCACAAGAAAAACACGTAAGTATTTTTAGCTCACATCCTATTTTTTTTTTCTGGGTCCACTATGAAAAAGGAGAAGGGGAAAGATTACTCATTCTCTGTAAAGTTACTAATTCTCTCCTGAGGAGAATTAGTTCAGCCAGTTGACTCCCCCTCACCCCAACCTCATATTCTAAGACTGAAAAGCAGAGAGAAAAATTATGCCCTTATTTTGCACAAATAACTCCAACCATTGAGAAGGAAAATTTTTCCATTATGTGTATTTTCTCTCCTTTTCTGCCTAGTACCACTCCTAGTGAAGTGACACATGGGAAGCTAAAACAGGAACTTCGCATTTGCTTTCCATTGAAAAGTGTTTAAAGCTTAAGGTTTCCACCTATTACCATGGCAAAAAAAAAAAAAAAAAAAGGGGATCGTACAGTGACAGTAGGAAAAGGAAAGGAGGCCCTTTCTTCCTTTTCTGTTCACATCTTTTTAAATAATCAACATTAGAGAGCAGAACTATAAAATAAAGAGTTTGATAAAGACTGTCCTCATTCCTGCCAGATCTTTTCTCAATAAAAGAGCTAGTAAGAAGATCTCCGACGTCTTCTGCTTAACCAGCATGCCAAACTCACCTTTCCAGGGACTCTTCTACTGAAAACAAACATAACTGAGTTCAAACTGTACTTGCATTTTTTGCTTATATTCCATAGTAGTGATCACTGCAACAACACACAGAAATACAAACTCAACATAAGATGCAACATCACACAAGGGACAATCAGTAGGAGACCAGGAGGAAGGCAGCTTTCACAGTCCTTGCAGATTTTGGCTTCTCTTACCAGACTCCTTGCAAGACAGGGCAGGAATAAATCATTACTAGTTGTAATGGTGCTGGTACAGCATAGACTCCTGTCCAGATGTAGCCAATTGCATCAAACAACTCAGCCTGGCTTATCAAAGCAGCCATCACAGGGGTAATTCCTGGGCTTATAACATCTCTGGCCAGAGTTGTTGAGGTTCAGGAGGTCTCCTAAAGGTCCCACATCAGCTGAGAGGGCTGAGCACACTCCCCCAGCCACAAGTTGCATCATCACCCAGAGAAGACCGACATTGAACTGCCATCCCAGGTTATTCAGAACCTCTCCTGGTGATGATGCTGGGCTTTTCTAAGCACCTCCACCTGTGGTTAGAAAAAACAGGAGACATGCTGGGTTCACATCTCCCACTACATGCTCAGTGGACTAGGGGACTTCTGCAGCTGTGTCTAGATTGGAGCAATTCCTGCTTCATCTTATCAGGAAGTACCACCAGGGCAGAGGGGGCAATGAAAGTACACCTGCTTTGTAGGCTGTCAGTAATGGACTTTATTTGCTGTAACCTGCCCTGAACTTGATTTGGCCATGTCTCTGCAAGCTGATGGCATTGTGTCAGCAGTGATTGCTCCAAAAGCCTTCACTGAACTGGCTTACTCTTCAAGCTTAAAAGCAGGTCACATTCACATAGCGTTTGCATTGACCCCAAAGCACTGAACAAGGAAATTATTTTTATAAAGGCCTCTCCTCTCAGGAAGTGTGGTCAGATGTTATCCCCATTTCACTGATAGTGAGACAGACAAAAGGACCATATTTTGCTGTAAAATCAAGTGCATGTTCCCTTTTCTATACAGCTTGAGACACCTGGGAAAGGTTTATGACAGGATCTGAACCAAACTAAGGCAGCTGGAGGGTTGCAGAGCTCATGCTGTTGGGCTTGGTAGCCCTCAAACCTTCTTGAGGAGCCATTCAGGGTCTCTTCACATAAACCAAACCACACCGTATGCCCTGTGCTCCACTATGTACCACAGGGTAGAGCCAGCTGGATGCTGGGCAAGTGTGCACCACTAACCACGTGGCCCAGCTTGCAGACGCTCGTCGTCTAATGAGACCCATCATCCTCACACCACAGGTCCCAGCTTTACTCCTGGTTATATAGTGGCCAAGGGGCCCAGGGACCCCTCAGCAAAGAGGGCTGCAGGAAACAGCAGAGCGCAGTTCTTCCAGCCTGTGCCTGAGAGATGCCTGGGAAGGAGAGCAGGCCAGGAGGAAGCCCCGGGCAGGAGAAGTTGCTATTGTGGGCCGCAGCCAGCCCTTTGGACACTTCCAGTGCCTCTGCTCTTAAGGGCAGCTGGCTGAGCAGGGCCTGGGGAGGCTCTGCCATGGCATTGCTGCTGCCAAGCCCCTCCCAAGGGCAATCGGATGGTTTTGTGTGGCATTGGAACGCCTAGCTTCATGCCCAGGCATCGTATCACACATCAGATTAGCCACCCACGCAGCTAGGAAGGGACAGTCAAGATTCATTAATGCAATTTTAACATTAATTACATTTGTAGAGCAGTGCTGCGAGAAGCCTTTTGACAAGCGTGTCCTTCCGTGGCTGATGTGCCCCAGCAGGGTGAGGCTACCTCGTTTTTCCCTGTCCTCTGCCTACCAGAACTGCACGTCTCTCCCACAGAAAATGACAGAGCATTAAGATCTGTCAGGACAGGATAAATGAGTTTAAGGTCATTGTGCTCTCCAGTTAACAGATGACTTTGACTTTTCCTCCCCCCTTCTTCCAGTGTATACAATACTAGGTAACTGCCCTGTGGCAACTCACCTAAATCCCTCTAGCTTCTGGAAAGCAACTGGAGAGGTAAATGCCTGGGACAGTTCTTGCTGCAAAGAGTCAAGTTTCTTAACACAATGCTTTGAAGTCTTTATTTGTTGCCTTGGATGAAGGAAGTCCATGACTAAAACCACCCTAAAAACTGCACAGGCCTTTACAACTGACAAAAGCATATTTCCACAGTGATCAGGCCACGCTCTTTCACTCACCTCTGATTTTCCAATGCAACTAGAAAGCTAACTCCTCGGGGCAGGGGGTGGGAAGAGCCTGTGTAGGCAGGATGAAAGCTGTGGTGAAGTGGTAGATGGGCGGAGGAAGGACAGCTCAGGCTCAGTTCAACGGGAGGGATTCAGCTGTACAAACCAGGAAGCAGAGGCCGAAATCATAACTGTTGGTGGCACTGGGAGATTATTTGGTGATATCATTAAGCCAAGTTCTAGTAAGAAACCTGCCTAAAATACAACCATATGTATCAACAACATCTATTCTTGCCAGTCCAAGTAATTCACTCTGCCTTGCAAAAGCATGCCAAATCTGTGAAATAAAGATCACACTGAAATGGCCTAGCAGGTTTTGGTGCTGGTGGTGGCAGCAATATAAAAATACTATCCCACCACATCCCTGGGGTGTCCTGAATTCAGACATAATCTTTTGCCTCAATCACTTTACAAATACTTCCTTCTTGCAACTTAATTTTCCATTCCATGTAACTCCATGGATTTCACTTTCACCTCTGAAATGTCTGACACTGAAACAAACCACTTGGTTATTTTCTTTCCTCCCACCAAACTGCCCCTTCACTTGATTCAACATATATTTACCTGACTAGAGCATTTTTTCCCCAGCAGCATTCAACACAACAGGGAGCACTTTCAAGTCATTAACATTCTGACACAGCATCGAACAAAAATTTTGCCCATATTAAAACAAAGGCCTCAAGTTCATCCAGGGTTTTAATCCACTATAATGCTATCATGACACCAAAGAAAAAAATTAACCCCATCAATTATGTATGAGCAGTATACAATGCAGACAGCATAGTCTGAAAGCATCTCCCCCAGCAAGAGGATGCAGCTTTTCTACACACAACAGCATTGACCCTATCCTCATTTCCAGTCCCAGTGTGCCTTTCCTCCAGGCTAAGGTTCAAAATATTCAGATTGTAATTTGATTTCTGTTGGATCATGTATAAGTCCCTCTGCTTCAGCTCCTACCCTGCCCGGTCCCTGGCCACAAAGGTGAGCAGGGCTCGGCTGCCACCTGCCAGTGCCCAGCCTCTTTCCTCTGCCAGGCACACACCGAAATACACTAAAAATACAGAAAAAACACAATACACCAAACACAAATAATATAGGCACTGCCCTCTGGCTCCTCAGACGGAGCCTCCTCTCTCTCAGCAAGAACAAGAGAGACTCCTCCAGGAGAAGGGGCATGTGATCAGGCTGCTCAGCTTCACAAATTAACATCCTTTGTGGCATGCTACAGGAGCAGGTAACATCTTGCAGATGGGACCTATGAGGTCTGCAGTCAGCTTTCTCTTTTAAAAGGTCCAACACCTTTGCCAACAGGCCACTCCATCACAAAAAGAGTTCCCTGAATGTTTCCCTTTCAGCTTTAGATAAAGCTTGTATTTATTTGCTCCAGAGAAAAGCAATGAGGACATAAGAATTATTACTCCTTTCTCCATTTCTTTGTCCTCTTCCCTGCTTATGAGGAAAGGAGAAAATATTCCCACTTCATCCTCCAATGCTAAATACAATATTTCAGTTTTTATGGAACATTTTGCTTTATTCTTGATAAATAAAACTTTAAGAGTTTTGAAAGCAGTATGCGAAGTCTCCAGCTTGTATCCTTCAAAATAGTATAGAAAGAGTATAAGTGCAACAGGGAGATAAAAGGCTGTAGTCTTTTGTGAAAAAGTTATAAAAACCTCATACGTTGCCTGCTGTAGTCTGGGGACCCCAAAAACTACAAAAGTGTGCTGTCAAAGTATTTTTTGATTCACAGCCACAAAGCAAAGCTAGGAATAATAATTCAGGAGAAAGGAAGACATTTATTTTGTACGCAATGGGTGACTCTAAGCCTTAGGACCACATGGATATGTGCACAAGAAAAGTTGATGAGAAAAATCCATTAAATTAGTTTTCTCACATCAGCACTCATGAAAGGCAGTGCTTCACAGAAAGATTCACATCAGCAAGTCACCACAGATCCTCAAGGACATTAGAAGAACAACAAAATTCCCAAGAACAACAGGAAAGGGGAGATTTTTTCTTCAAAACAGCAGCTCTGGGCCTACACGTGCCATCACTCAGCTGAGATAAGAGGACACTTCATGGGGCTCTATCGCATATTTAATCCACCCAGACACGGTGGAATCTTTTGTCCATCACAGATAAAGATCAGAAAGGCCAAGCCAAAAATTGTAAAGCAGCAATTTTGAGTAAGGAAGTCACAGTGAAGCCTGCCAAAGCCTGGTTGGCATTTGTCTCTAATTCTAAGTAAATCCGAGGGTGGGGGGTGGGGGTGGGGAATGCAGGGAACCCTGCGTCCTCCATATGTGGATGTAAGCGCACAGAGTTGATCAGCCATGACTACAAATAAGACCAATGTGCCTTGTGATGTGCTGGAGAACAAGCACCAAGACAGCGCCGCAATTCTCCCAGTGTGAGCGGAGCACTGGGTCAAGTCAGAAAAATGTGTTTTCCTACGGGTAAACTGGGGCCGATCCCACTGCGCTGGGGCTGGCAGGGTTTGATCCCAGGCCCTTTCAGCACAGATGACCCCAAGCCCAGCACACGTGTACCCAGCTGGTGTTTGGCCATAGAAAGCTACAAATACAACATTGTGAAGAGGATTTCCCTGTTGTTAAGATCTGCTCCTCTGAGGAGCTGTTCTCAGTGTGACCAGTAAAAATGTAACTTTTAAGTTGTTTCTGACTCAGTTACAACCTAGCATATTGGCCTTAGGCAGCCAAAATCCAAGCAAAAATACCAGCAGCCTTGACACACCTACTATTTTCTTCAGCTGCTTTAAAAAAATCACAGCGAGCAGCACTGCAAATGAAAAGCACTGGGTCATGGGGTATTTTGCAAGAAAAAAATCCCTACTCAGACAGTTCTAGCTCCGAAAGAATATACATCTGAACCTTCAGCCTGTGATTGTAAAAATGCAGACTCCCACCACTGACAGGGCCGAGGGGATGATGAGAACTGTGTGGTTCATTACTGCGGCGATAGCACCCCCGTGAGCCAGGCTCTGCTGTGCAAGTGCTACGGCAGGATCTGCTAAGGTGCCAGAGATGTGCATCTGGGAACCTCTCACAGATAGTTTTTGCCCTGCTCTTGCTATCGCTTGTACATCTCCCTCGCTGTTAGCCACGGAGGCAGACCCTTGTCTCACTGAGCTTTCTGGTCTGGACCACCACCAAACCACAGCATCTCCCCCCGCCACAGTAGCTGCACCGGTACCTCCCTGACTGCGCGACACAGAAATAAATCTATCTCTGCACAAGCTTTTGCCCCTTACCTTAAAAAGTGTCTGTGCTCCCAGCTGTTTTGACAGATAAACTACATGGCTACAACAGCAGAGAAAACTGTCGTTAGCTAAATAGAAAGGTAGACAGATCTCTATTTAGTTATTTTCCAGAAAGTTCTAGAGTCCATTTCTTTCAAACACGAACTGAAAGAACAGAGATCTGTACTAGGCAGCTTATTGATTGCATGGCATAGCAGCAGTTCAAAGTGAGTTCTTCTCCTGTTGTTTATGGAATCCTAAAGCAAACCTATTTTACCTAGTATTATCAAAACCTGTGAGCTATTATTAAGTAAATTATATCCTGATGTTACACACTTGTGAAGTTTTACACTAGGTCTAAGGTACAGCTCCGTGCGGACCACGCGGTCATGCACAGCTTTATTTGCAAGAGATGGACCTGACCCCTCTCCAATACTATGAAAACACTCTTTGATGAGGACTCTGCAATCTATGCTGTCGGAGCATGCCCTAAAAGCAAGAGAGGTTTCTGCCTCAAAAAAAACCTGCAAGAGGCAGAGAGGTCTGTTATGCAAAAAGCATCTTCTACCCCACCATGTGAAGCTGCCTTTGTAGACACAGAATTCAGCTTTTTAGATTAGGTGATTAAACAATTGTAAGAGAACAACTGATTTAGATAACCTGCCTGACCTGATCTAACACACTGCTTTGAATCATATTGGGTTAAAAAAAAAAAAAAAAAAAAAAAAGACCCACACAAAAAAACCCACACCAAAACCAAATGAAAAAAAGATCTAAGCCCCAACTGGGATAAGCAGTGCTGGCCTCCTAAAGAGCTTCCACCCTCCCATGGCTCTGTGCTCTCCTGTCCCATGCTCATCAATTGAGAAATGTTTTCACATGTGATGGAAAAATAATTCCACTGATGGCAATGACCGTGTTTTTCAACAGACACCTGTGCAGGAATACTCCTATCCTGAAAGTTCACCTCCCCCCCCCCGCCCTCCGAATGGACTCTGTTTGCCTGCCTTTACTACAGAAGGCCAGCAAGGAGCAGGGTCAGCAACCCCCTTTTCCTTCCTCGGCAGATGAGCAGCAAGATGCGTAATGGAAGGATTAATCTGCATGAGCAGCTTTGCAGTGCAGTACACTCTATTCCTCTTGGACATACTGGAGGTAAATCTCATTTTTCCTCCCACACAAAGCACATGTCAGCTTTCAAGTTTTAATAATTTTCTTTGGTGCAGCCAGCAAAGGCAAACCATACAATGGAGCAGCTCTTCCAGCAAAGTACAACCAGCTCTGGCAACAGATAGTGCTATTCAGCAGCATTCAAGCAATTCAACAATGTTATTGAAGACAAACAGCACATGTTATACCCTACCAGCTCTCAACTTCTAACCTGAGGCTTTGTGAATAACAATAAAACACACTAAAATGTGTTAAATACTGCCCTACTATACAGCCAAGCAATCTGCAAACATGGGCAAACAATCTGTAATCATGAGAGGCAAGGTCTAGAATGCAAACAGGAGCAGAATTCATCCTAAACATCACAGAAACCCGAGAAGCCACTTGTTTTGCAATCTCTGAGGTGCCATAGGAGTTTCCTACCTTCAATCCAAGCGTGGGGTGGGGAAGAGAAAGAACAGGACAAGATTAAATTTAAATCTCCTAGATTGAGCTGAGGACAGAATTATCTATGACGAAACTTGGCTAAGACAGATGATCCTCTCTACTGCTGTCTTTCACAATCATCTCTCATTTCTTTCTTCCCTCAAAAATAGTATTAAAAAAAACCCCAAACAAACAACAAAAGAGGCAAGAGGTCTGTTCTTCACTTCAGGATGAAAGTATTTTCTGTTAGGTTCTCCAGAAGTGAGTTGACAAAATTTTTTGGCTAGAACATAGTTACATACTGACCACGCAGCAGAAATGCAGCACACTGGCAACTACAACCCTGGGGTTGAGCCTTTCACTGCAAGCGCTTAGGTGCCGAGCTTCTTGTGCCACACCACCTCATACTCGCCTCCATGTCTATCTCCAGCTTCAAATGCCAAAATCACGTCCATCAGGAGTCAATTTTACCTAAAAAAATACTTGTATGTTTTGTGCTGTTTGTCATGGAAATGTATCATTAGTTCTCCTACAACTTTTTTTTTTCCCCCCAGTGAAATGACCCAACTACAGAGCCAGATTAGCTGAATCATCTTCACAACACCTCCTGAAGTTATACATTTGCTTGTGAGGAGAACATCAGGAAATAATAATTTACATAAATATATTTTAAGAAAGTAAAATTATTTTGGTTTTTTAAAGTAAATTTATTACCAAGTAAAATTATTTGGTATTTTGGTTTTATTTCTGAACAGTATTTATCTAACATGAGTGACTTACAACTTTAGTACCTAGATCAGAAGTACTGTCTTTCATAGTTTGCTTTGATAAATTACGATTCTTTAATCCCAAAAGATACATATAATGCCTTTGAAGCCCAGAATAATTTTTTAGGAATTAACAGAAATGTCATCATCTGTTCAAACTATACCTGAGAAAACTTAGGCGGAGAGGTACCACCTGTAACATGAACGTTTGCCTGCTGATTGAACAAATTCCTTAACCGTCTCTCATTTGGCTCAGCCATGTGAGGTTAAGTAGCCTTTCAGTCAATTCAGTCTAATGTCTAAATCAATACTGCAGAATGTAGAAGCAAAAAAAGTTTTAAATACTACAGGTCTGTCACTGAAAGGAGACTAGAGGTGCTCCCAGCTCCAACAGCTTTTTTTTCCCCCCATGCCTTTATGAAAATGTTTCATTATAACTGGTCAGCAGAGCCAAGTAGAGTTTAGCACAAAATGCCTATTCCAGATTTAATGGTAACATAGACAGAGCCAAGGCCAGCACTCTTCTCTACATAGTTGTTTTGTATTCAGCTTTTGTTACAAAAATGAAGTATTACTTTATCCCTTTGAAACCACACTGCTGGTAGCAAGTATTTTTTGGTCAGATATCAAGCAAGAATTTACTTTCTTCTTACACATACAGCAACCAGAAAAAACTTTCTCTATTTGCAGGAATTGCTCCTTCATGCCACAAACTAGAAAAATCTGAGACATGCTGAACTAAAGCTTCTAGCACCCATGCAGATTTCTGCGAAAGTGGCACGAGAGCCACTTTGCATCCATGTAAAGCCATCAGCCTCTCTGCCTCCCCACAATGATCTGCCAGCAGGAATTTCAAAGTGAAGTAGCTTATCAAGACCCATACTACTGATTCTAAATTTCTTATTAAAAACACCAAAAAGACAGCAGACAATCTTACCACAGGGTAACTCATTGCAGTCAGAAGAATATTTTCACTGAAATTCTCAGAATTGTGGTTGTTTCTTTTCCAGTAGCGAGGTCTTTCATTAAATTTCATGTCATCGAATATAATTACAGCTTACTACGCTTTTTCATTCTTACTTGTCCTATGTAAATCCCATTTCGACTGAAAAGCATCCAACACCGAGTTAAGGGCATTCTTCTTGTATACAGATACTCCCAATACTCTTAAAAGAAGCAGTGTAAAGGTTTTTATTCTTGTTCAAGAGACAATTCTGCATTGTCTGCAGAATTGCATTCCAATTTCATACTTATAATTGACTCAACTGAGACCCAAAAAAGGGTGCCATTTAGCAGTTCAGTAACATGCTTCCTGCAGCACTTAATTCTTTTCTCGGTCATTCCTGGTGTTAAACTGCCATAGAATTTCTCAGCGCTTCAAATATAAAACTGTTCATCAGAACAATCCTACTGCAAACTTAATGGTGGACACAGCAGGATTTATTTTGATTTTATGACCTGGGACTATTGACCAAAATGATGCAAAAAGAACATATATACTTACATTAACTGGGACAACAGTTAGGACCTTTATGGTCAGGAAAGCATCTGGGAAAATCAGTGGAAAAATAATTAAAGCACATTTTTGAGAGGGCACACAAGTCTGAAGCATAAGGTAGCACTCTCTGTCCGCATGAGAACATGGCGTGAATTCACATATCCTCACAAGGAACAGGGTCGCAGATCTTCAGCAATTTCTGTGTAGCAGGTCCACTTTCTTGAAGCAGTTTGAGGTACTTGGCTTGAAAAAGCGAGAGGTTATGTTTCTCTGTGGTGGTTTGACCCTGGCTGAACACCAGGTGCCCACCTAAACCCCTCTATTCACTCCCCTCCTCAACCGGACAAAGGAGAGAAAATGCAATGAAAGGCTTGAGGGTCAGGGTAAGGACAGGGAGATCACTCAGAAATAACGGTGATGGGCAAAACACTCGACTTGAGGAAATTAGTTTAACTTACCACCATAAAAGGAGCTTCCCTCCACCCCTCCCCTCTTCCCGGGCTTAACTTAACTCCCGATTTCTCTCCCTCCTTGCAGCGCAGAGGAAGAGGGAATGGGGGTTACAGCCAGCTCATCACACCTTATCTCTGCAGCTCCTTCCTCCTCACACCATTCCCCTGCTCCAGCATTGGGTCCCTCCCACAGGAGACAGTTCTCCATGAACTCCAACATGAGTCCTTCCCACAGGCTGCAGTTCTTCACAAACTGCTCCAGCATGGGTCCTTCCCACAGGGTGCAGTCCTTCAGAATGGACCGCTTCAGCATGCATTCCCCGTGGCAGATCCACAAGTCCTGCCAGGAAACCTGCTCTACCAGGGGCTTCCCACATGTCACAGCCTCCTTCAGGCATCCACCTGCTCTGGCGTGGGGCCCTCCACAGGCTGCAGGTGGCTATCTGCTCCACCATGGACCTCCATGGGCTGCAGGGGCACAGCCTGCTCACCGTGGTCTGTACCACAGGCTGCAGGGGAATCTCTGCTGTGGCATCTGGAGCACCTCCTGCCCTCCTTCCGCACTGACCTTGGCATCTGCAGTTGCTGCCCTCACAGTCTCACGCCTCTCTCCCACTGGCACAGATTTTTTTTTTCTCTCCACCCCCACCCCCCCTTAATATGCTATCAGAGACCCTACCTCCTTCACTGATAAGTTCGGCCTTTGGCCAGTGGCAGGTCCATCTTGGAGCCAGCTGGCATTGGCTCCATTGGACACAGGGGAAGCTTCTGGCATCTTCTTAGAGATGCCACCCCTGTAGCTCCCCCCTCAACCAAAACCTTGCCACGCAAACCCACTGCATCTGGCCAATATCTGCATTCAAAAGTAAGTGGGTTCAAAAAGGCAGCATGCCTACACTCACCAGTAACGTACATTCTAGCAGTTCAGAAATCTCACCACCAGATATTTGGGGCAATATCCTATCATTCTGTGCCACAAACACACTTGAACTTAAAAGAAAACTATGCAAAAAATCTTGTTATTTATGAGTTACTTTAATGAACCAAATATGAAGTGACATAAACACAGGTCAAGGGAAATAACACCCCAAGCCCCACCAGCTGCTGACAGAAGGTAAAGACAGAAAAATAGTTGAGGAGGATTTGAGGGAAAACAACAAAGCATAGTGAGAGATACTCATTCTTGCAAAGAAAGTCAACCAAGTCATATAGTAGTTGAAATTTCATGTCAAGTTTTGTTTCTTAACACAGAGTCCACAGAAAAGTAGGGAATGGGCTATCCCTGAATTCATGGCAACAGGTCCTACAGAGTGTATGCCAAGTTTCTCCAAATATTGGAGATGGAGGTGGCTAAAAAGAAAGGGGAACACAGAAAGTGAGGACCCTTTGTTACCCAGCCTGGTCTCAGAAACAGAACGTGTTTTCTAGACCCCATAATCTTTGGCATAGGTTCCTTTTTCAATGTCTGTGTGAATGCTTTAATCCCATGACTGTGAAGGTTGCAGCAGTCAGTTTCTCATACACTAGAAACATAAGAGCAGCAGTAAGGACTGTTTGCAGGAGCTTTGCTTCAAGACCTTTGTAGAGTCCCATTAATCCAAAACGCCTAAGAAGGAAAAAAAACCCCAAAAACAAAACCAAGAAAGCAAGTGTAAATAGCCTGCTGTAAGTAAATTGGCACACTACAAATAAGATTATCACAAGTTAATAACAACTCTAAGAATCTTAAATTCATTCTTAACTCTTGAGTGCCAGCTATGTTTAATATTTTAAAGAGGAAATTCTGTAGAAAATTAACTCTTTTGTGCAAGAAACTTGCTTCAAGAGGTGAATGAACCTGTATCCATAGATATCCCTGATAACATTTACTGTACAGATATTTAGGAGAATTTGGCTTTGTGTACTTATTCTGCAGTGTATTACAAAAAACACAGGTTGACTCAAATGGCAAGTTTAAGTCAGTCAAAAAAACAGAGTCAGATCCAGCAACGTTTTTAGCATATTAGTAACGCTGAAGTCTTCTATATCAAGTTGGGAAAAAAGAAAAATTGAAAGCTCACCTCACTCTCTGCTGAAGAAGGTAAAGAACATTTCTAAGACTGCCTAGTGTTCGGTTCTCTGGGTTCAACCTGTGGCGTCCAAACTGAAAAAAATGAAGAGCATTTTATTGTACTATTGCCCCATGGTGTGAGACAGAAAAGCCAACATACACATAAAATCTGGAAAGCCCATCTTAAACCTCTTTTAACATCTTCCAGGTTATGCTAGCCATGAGTGAAGAACTGAGGCCAACGCTCACACTACAGAACCTTACAGAGCAAGCATTAAAAAGGTAAATGCTACAATAATTTGTTTTGATTTTAAGATGGATTATAAGGAAGTGTTACACAGCCATATCTACTCTCTTTTGGTTGCTCTGGAGGAAACAGTTTTCAAGATCTCAAAAGCATAATTTGCAGAGTCTTAGTAGGGACATGACATTCAAAGCAAGTTCTTTCTGGCTTGCTCAGCTTTCATTTAACAGAAATTCAAAGCCTCATACATCTGCAAACCATTATTACACTGAGATTGCATAGTTGAACCCAAAATTTATCTGCCCAGCAATGATCTTGGAGCAAAATATTTATATGGGAACTGTTGTGGAAGAACCCAGAATTTTTGATCCACCTACCTGGGCCTACTCCTCTTCTACTCACTGCATTTGCTTATTTCCAACCTGTTTTTCAGTAGGCATGATAGCTGCCGCTGTAATTTTATGTCTCAGACTTTAACAATTTCAGCAACTCCTTTTCTACTGTTCATTGACACTCTTACCTGATACAGGTTGATAGTACTGTCAGCAAGCTGTAACTATGAATTACTGATATACCAGGGCTGCCACACTTGTATTTATAACAACATAGCTACATAGCTTTTGAAGCCTGTGTTACACTTTTGTGCCATGAAAGGTGAACTTCAGCCACTGCCTATAGATGAGTTTCTCCCAGAACTTAGTCAGACAACTGCTACTTCTTAGGTGTAAGAAATCACCATGGACAGCAGGCAGAGCATGCAAGCAGATTTAGGCAGTTCAGAAATTCTAAGAAAATGCCAGGATGACACGGTCCCTTTGCAATATGTCTCAAGAACTCAGATGGAAACAGCAGCAACAGAATGCCATTGGAAATCTTCCTTTATTAAGCAAATACATGCTCACAATCCACAATCTTCTCATCAGCAACTAACTAATTTTATACTGATAAATTCATGTTAAGGATTACTGTCAAAGACTCAGGCACACCTCCAAAAAAACTGCTAACTAGGTTCCAAGTTACAATGCCAGTCTCTGCCCAGATTACTCACAGACTTCCAAACTACACTAGGATTAGATGCTCCCTTCTCCTCTCTTCTCCACCATCAGACTATTTTTGTACCGTAAATAAGGTACAAAAATCAAGGGGGAAAAAAAGTTCACTTCTCCCTAGGACACCAATACTTCACTGATTACTGCAGATTTCCCAAAGAGACTAGCATTCTCTATAGTAGAGAGAAGAGGCTTGAGTTTTAAAAGAGAACTTTTTCACCCAGGGTCACTAAGAACATTCACAGTATTGCTATTTCTCCAGAGGCAAATTCAATTCATCCACTCTTGTCCGACACCCAGGCTAAAGAACAGTTTCACTGCATAATGAGTAATACCAGTGCCATGTACTTTTAATGACTGAAAGGGAGATAGACATGCCAAATGCCAAGGCTGGAAGCTGCTTACCACTATCAATTACACAGGATAATTGTTTGGTCCCTTCCAACCCAATCTATTCTATGATTATATGGAAGCAAGATGAGCACTTTGCAAAAAAGTTGAAAGCAAAAAGTGTAGAGACTTCATTACTAAGAACTCTAATAATGTTCAAACAATAGTTCTAGTTGCTAAAGGTTTACGTTTGAAGAGAAGAGTCCTGTACTTCTGCTTCGAAGACAGAACTTAATTACGATGTGTAAGTTTATATGAATTATATTGGGCTTGTATAAGCTTGTGTGTAAATCTGCTAAAATTGTTTCAAAACCCCCTACAACTATACAAAGTATACTTCATGCAGAATGTTATTTCTGAAAATACTAAACCTTTATTAATATTTTTTTAACATCACTTAGTGTAAGTGACAAAAACTTCATCAAATGTAACAACGCTAGCTTTAGATAGAAAACCCATTATGAAGTAGTACGAGTTTGAACGGACAGGACAAGTATCACAGACGCGTGTTTCTGCTGTTCTCACCCAAAGCGTTCAGGTTTTCTGGCTATTACTTCTTTCAGAGAGCAAAGGAAAAGAAGTCACCCCAACTGACCGCAGAACCAGAGACAGGGTCCTCATATTTCCCATCATCACAGGGAGAGGATGGACTGGCACTAACAAGTAGCACATATACATTTTATTTCACAGTGGGCCACAGTGAGAAGAAACCCACCACCACCAGGACACTGATGGTTAGCTGTGCTCTAGCAGGAAGGCAACTAACTCATCACTGCTCAGGCAAGCCAGCAGTGACCTAGCTTCAGTGACTTCAGCCGAGTTAAGCAGCAAGCAGCAGCTGATTAGTACATCAAGCTGGCAGCACAACTTACCAGAGCTGCCCTTTCCCCCCCCCCCCCCCCCCAAAGAATGGCACTGTCACCAAAAGACAGAAGAATTTTGTTCAAAAAGCCAAAACGAGACGGACAAAACATGAAGTGATAGCCACAAGACGGTAACCATTTCTATAGCAACCACAGAAAGGAATGGGTGTTGAAGCTGTTACATTGATGTAGCCCCATGAAAATTGCACTCCTGTGCAATGCGAAGGCTAAAATAGAGCACTCCAACTCTCCTTCCGGTTCTCCTTTAGACCAGCGGAAAGTGCATCACAAATTAAAAACAGACTGATGTTGCAATTTATCCGACAAAGCTAAATTTGCTTGAACATTCTTCTGTTATCTGTCACTTTAGAAATAGAAGCCTGTCTTACTAGTTTAACCCCCATGGTGCATCCAGGCTGTTGAGACAGGATAAGACATTGAATGAAGACACTAGCTCAGCTGATCATCAAAAGTTATGAAAACCTCAGAAAAGATGACTGCTGACTAATCCACAGTGTTGCTGACACAGCTACAACGCAGATGTCATTTTGTGCACCATTAGGGTGGTGAAGTAGAAAGCTGTGCAGACACAAAAGTTTTATCTAGTGTCTTTTCAGGGTAGCAGTAACCACACAGTAAATAGATTCAAGTCCTGCTGGGTTTGAAACAGAGCATCCAAACTATCTTTTTACAGGCTATCAAGAATCAAAATACATTTAGTTCACTCTAAGTAAAGAAAAACTAAAATAATTACAAAGCCTTCAAGAAAATCAGTTTTTCCAGATGAACAATTGACAAGGAAAGTCCTCTATTAGACAAGCCTGAAAAGCGATTCCCTTAGCATGGAAGGTTCACATTCAGTAATTCAACTAATTCTCCAAATCGACAGAAGTTTTAGAACATATATAATGGCTTTATCATAAACGTAAGTTAGGGCTTCTCCTTACTTCGGAAAATAGCATTATATTTCTGTGGAAACATTTATTAATATTTAACTGTTATAAAAACCATCGAGAAACAACTTACAAAACCAGATTAAAAAGCACAGAAATTAAAGTACAATATGCTTGCTTATGTAGGGCCAGGTCTCTTCCTCCCCTGCCCCCCCTCCACTTTGTCTTGCTTCAATATTACAACAACACTGGTACATACTGAAGGTAGCAACATTATCCAGCAAACATACAAACTGCAACTGAGAATAAATGCAAGTGTTTCCATTACCACTACAATTAGTGTACAAGGCTGGGCAAGTGATTAAAAATATTATTTATGAGGGAGCTCAGTTTGCCCTGATGAATCACTTTCTGGCTACTGACAAGCACAGGCCATCATCCGAATAAAATAATAACCCTTTGGATTACCCTGGAAACAAGTTGGGTTTAGAGGATTTAATTTTAACTTTCCATTTGACACGTTTTCTATTTATATTTAAAGAAGTAAAGCTACATTTCTGTAATGCCTAAAACCAGCATAGTGCATCAGCTTCTGCAAGATGCTGTACTGATGCATTACGTTGTCAATCCTACCAGCTACTCAAAACAAATGTGCACCAGTAATACCGAGTTCTATCAGAATCTGTCAGTACAGGATCAAAGACAGGCATCCTTATCAATGACTGCACCATCCAAAAGGAGCTCCCAAAAATGATGGGTTCATTAACACAAAGAAAAACAAGCCACAGGAACAAGGCCTGCATTATACAGAACAAGTGAAAGGCAGTTACCCTGAAATAAAATTATTACTTACCCGCAGAATTGACTGTACTGTCTGCAGAGGATAAGTGAGGGTGGTGGCAACTGCTTTGGCTATTGCACCAATGACAAAAGCATCCAAAGATGTGAGCTGTTCAATAAGATAAAGGAACATATTACGTCCACATAGTACCAAACCAGTTACCTGTAGGTGTCTGGGGATTCTGTACTGGTACCTGCTACCAGGTTATCTAAGTATCTTTGGCATAAAGATTTCACAAAGTCTACGGATCTTCCCATTTTAAAGAGTTATAATTTAACCAGCTTACTTTCCCACAACTAAAGTTTATTTGCAACCTCTACCTGCTCACAAGCTTTTGCATTTCTCACTACAAGTAGGTTACTAAAACATAGCAGAAATAAAGCCATACACCTAGACCAATGTAAAGCACCAAAAGTAGACAAAAGATAGGGAAGTAGCATTTAAATGTACCGATCAATAAGCATTTCAGCTTTTGCAACATATAAACTGTCAAGTCACAGCACATATGAAAAGGTGATGGTGAAAGGCTCCTTGAACACCCCTCTATGAACACTGAGACATAATCACTACGCTATCAGGCAGACTTCTAGTCTTGATGACATAGGCTAAAAATCTTGTTCCCTACTAATGAAGAACACCTGCTGGGAGCCCATGCTCACCTTCAAAGCCCACAATGTTCCACAGTGCACCAAATACATTGTTACAGCTTAAGCTGATTACAGTGCATCTCAGTCTAACAGTGTGAACTAATCACCGAAAACGAGAAGGTGCCCATACCAAAACATGCTCCAAATTTGCAAAATATGTTGATTGCAATCAGAAATATGCAGACAACATGCAGATCTTAAAAGAGTCAATCTGATCTATTTAAGACAGTCAATCTGATCTATTTAAGACAGTCAGGAAAAGATCAAATAGGAAGAAAAATGTTATCCAAAATAAGAATGACCATTGCTAGGGGAAAAACGTATTTTCCCTTCTCCACTGAACATGGACAAAACGTGCCCTAATTTAAGGTAGAACTAAATAATTTAAAAGAAACAAGAAGTAACTATAGCAATTAGCCAACAGGCAAGTAACAACGCAGAGGGAAGTTCAGCTTGTCACTCAAAAAATCGTATTGTCCGTAATGTTAACTGGATAGGTCCATCAGACACAAATAAAGAGTGCTACAGCTGCAGCATTGCCTAAAGATGGTAGGAAAACCCCAAGCCTCATCTATGACTCAAAATCTCATGTAAAAATAATCTCACTATGTCTTGAGGAAAAACAAGATGCCTTTGTAACATATGAATATGATCTAAAATCTAAATACAGCTAAATGCATTCTAAAGTCACAAAAAACATCTACTGTGACATTATCCTAAAATGTAACACAAATACTTTTCCATCTGCTAGAACGTAAAAGGAACATACGTTCAGGTGAGATGCGTATCTGATATAGAGAAAAAGGACAAAGAAAAAAGACTATAAAGCTGAGACAGAAAAGCGACTCTGCCTCTAGATAATCAGAAGGTATGGTTGCAATGCTGTGTTCAATTCTAGTGTCCATCTTTGGAAAAAGGATACTTAAAAACAGAGGGCTTCAGGAAAAAAGTGTTATTGAAATGACAGGGACCAGAACAATTCTGTCATACTTCAAAGGCTCAATATACTTCATTTACTGGGGAAAGGGTTAAGAGGTGACTTCAAAACAGTCTGTAATGTACATATTTACAAAACAGATATGTTAGAATTTAAAATCTCTACTTTAAATCCAGACCGTGGACAAGAGGTGCAGTTTTATTTTTACAAGAGGAGGAATTCATCACAGGAATATCCTTCCTAAGGATGTGAAAGATTCGCATCTCACTTCACGATGATGGATCGTTTTTAGAAGATATACTAACTCAAAAAATACCCTCAAAAATACAAGAACTGAACCCATGTGTACATTTCTGAATTTGCTCCAAGTAATGCATGTCAGAGCCGTCTTATAACAGAGCATATCCACCACCTGGCCTCAAAACACACTCACTTGCAGCTGCTTTTTCAAAAGCTTCCGTTTAAAGCCTTCATAAAACATGAACTGTATGGCAGGATTGAAGACCAGCAACAAGGAGGGGAAAGTACCATTCCATAACGCTAAGACTCCTTCATCTCGTATTATCTGATGAAAGGCATCTGAGAAGAAAGGGGGGACACGCAACACATAAAATAATGAGTACAACATTCTGACTGTAAAAGGTAAGAAAAGTTACACCTGAAGCCTAATATAGTCAAAGTGTATAAAAATCCACTGCAGTCATTTATATGACTTCTTATCTTCCATTCTAATCTGGAAGTTGATGCAAAAATAGTGACAAAGGAGGTTCTTGCTCACATCACCATTAATGCAAACAGAGCTTATCATCTGCAGACTCCTGCTCTTTTTAGTACAAGCTCAGCATTAAGATTAAGGTCTTTTAAACCTTCAAAACAACAATACTTATTTACTTCTTTTCAAAAGGAAGACAGCCTGAACATGTAGGCAATTAAATATTAAGGTGAGTGAAGTTTAATTTGCAGACTGCCTGTCTAAACGCAGACTCCCAGCTACCACCTCACTGGGCTCACTATCACTCCAGTATTTGTATGGTAAGATACCTGCCTTGGCAAAAGGTATTGCAGTTACAGGTGCGCATATTATAAATTCTTAATTACCACCAGAAATGGCCATGTCCAGTTTCCTATAAAACTCAGTGACTGCAAAGTGATGGGGAAGCACAGAGATTCCAGGGTGAAATAGGTTACATGAATAAAAGTCTTCAAACTTCACAGTCCTTGAAATGTTTCATTTAACAAACTTCTCTTCGGTTGAAGACAACAATAGGTACTTACCTATTATACCTTTATAATTGGTTGGTACAATGTCTTCATTTCTAAACTTTGCTCCCTGCAGCTTCAGGCGTGTGTTCACTACCCAAAGAGGAGTGGTCAAGAGTACATTCACTACACCTAATACAAAACCCAGCACACAGAAAATCAGCAAAAGCCAGAAGATTACGTCAAACTTTTTTTTTTATCCCCTTTTACCCCAATTCACACACTAAAGAAATTACTGGTAGGAAGAGGGGAAAAAATTAACACAGTATATGGGAAAAGTAAACAGGTCATTTGTAATGAGCTGCTTCACATATTCCCCCCACAGCACCACCATGAATTTGTCGTCAGCAGACTGCATGCAGTGGCAAGACATTTCTGCTACCCTCTCCAAAACTAAAAAAAAAAAAAAAAAAAAAAGACCACAAACCAAACCAGAAAAAGCACCCCAAACAACAAAACACACTAAATATGAACATGTTGAAGGAATCTTAAGTGAACTTGTTACTTTGCTGCATACTACACCACACTGGAGCACAAGATACTCTACTTTTTCATGCCCTACTTCACTCCGTGATGACTTGCTGCCTGCCTACTTTCAGAAAGAAACACAGAGTAATAAGGTTAGAAGGATTATTTTATATGGAGAGATCAAAACAGATAAATGCATACAGCTTGATTACCAGAACAGAGCTCCTACACTGCCAAAAGAATGAGAATATCGAGCTTTTAGATTCACTAAGTACACTTACAGTGGAAAACACAGGATTCTGCAAGTATTTTAAGTAAGGCTTAGAAGTGGCAAGAGATTACACACAATAACAAACCCCAACATAAAGCTTGGAAATTGAGTATCACAAATTAAGATGGAGGAAAAGAAACCGATAAGCATACATAAGGCTGCAACAAAGAGGTATTGCAAAATACAGTTCTTAATTAACAGGGAGAATTAAGTGACATTATCTTTGCAATCACTTGGTATACGTCTCTCCTGTTCAGTAATGACCAAGGCAGTCACATTGAATTAACTATGTTAAAACAAGCTTCTGACCTTTCTTATTAATATTTCTGCATCACAAAAATTAGCAACTGATTCTGCTTCAGTTGCTTTGGAAGAAGTCTGAGTGACAGACTGAATCATTCCATTATATTGAGATGGACACACTATATCACCAGGAAGAACAGTAAATCTGAAAAAGGTGAAACCTACTACCTACACTGTGCCTTTTTCTTTTCCTTTAATACAGTATCCTTCATAAGGACTACAGTCAGCTCTTCAAAGAAGTTACGAGCAAAATCAAGCACTAGAGAAGGCAAGTCACATTAACCTCTCTTAGCCAAAGTCAATATGATTGCATTAAGAAGTAACAGGCTACAGCACAGTTTACTTGTAATTTTTCACCCAGACTCGGTTAAGGGAAGTCATAAAACTTTATTTTGCAGACTGGAAAGGTGCTGGTTTTTTTAATGTATTTTTCCAACCTGTATTTGCTACCAGTAGTAGGAATGAGAGATAGGTAGGGAGTATCAGTAAACACGTTAAGTAGAATTTTTCAATTTACACCAGGTATTATTCCATTATAAGGATATAAACTACTGGCATTGAAGAAGAGCTAGTCATTTAACTGACGAGCTGTTACCCTAATTGCTGCAGCCGGTGCTCCAGAATATAATATTTTACCCACAGTGATAAAGCCACTTTAAGAATTTCCTTCCTTACATTCCCCGAACTACTCAGCCATTCATTGTGCCTACACTGAAAGTCCAAAGAAGTAAATAAATAAAATAGCAAATAGTAAATAAATTTAAAAAGCCCTCCCCTACCCACCACCATCCCCTGCCCTCCCCCAAAAAATTCACAGGCCTTTTTTGCAGGTTTTTTAAAAATCAGCTTGTTTCGGTGTGGTTACATAAGCACTTATTCTCACAAGGCATTACTTGCAAACAGAGGCACACCATGATAATGTTTCAAATTGGATTTGTTAGAAAAGCCAGTAATGTCATCATCCCTTCAAAGAAGCCACCGTAGCATCCATGTTAAAGGCCCCACTGGACCTCCCTATGTCTAGGGACTTGCTGTCGCTTTCAGGTAACAACTCAAAAACAAGTCTGAGAACTGACACCCAAATGCTTACATTAAGAACTCTTAATTATCGTAATTGAAAATATTTCAGATCTGGTATATACCTTTTCCTCTGAAAAACACTACCACCTCTCCCTGCCACTTGTCTTCAACATCAAAACAACGATGCTTAGATACCAGAGTAAACAACACATCAGACACAAGTAAAATACTAGACTGAAACAGCACTGTGCTTTGTGCTAGAATTCACAACAGGAACAGTTTATGCACCTACTTATGAGGTGGGGAGGACACAGAAGAGCAATCAGAGCTGCACAGTGAAGCAGGTCTGCACACAGCAGGATGAGTAAGTACTCAGTGTGATCTCCAGTGGACTTCATAAAGAAAAACAATACATAGAATATACTAAAAATACATTTTTGAGGAAACTGGGATTTTTAAGTATTACCTGCAACAACCCCAAGAACCAAGTCTTTTCCAGTGGTTGAATGCTGACCTTTGACCCAAAGAGCTTTAAGACTATTAAACGTATAAAAATAAACAAAATTGGAGCAGCAAAGACTGGAGATAACAGGGAACCATCCTCGATATGGTGCCAACCTAATGGAGAAGAAAAAGTCACGGTGAGGATCAGCAAAGTATGTGATCTGGTTGATTTTACATGTTGGTGGAGGGTCCCAGAGATACAATACTGTATACTACATGCAATACTAACTAGATATGTCTTGATCATTAATGGTAACAAGCCATACAAAACTCCTGACTGTACCATTAAAAAAAATGAGTGCTTAAATTTCTAAATTATAGTAACTACTATATATATAAACTACTATAGAACTACTGGAGAGGGTCCAGCAGAGGGCTACAAAGGTTACGAGGGGACTGAGCATCTCTGATGAGGAAAGGCTGAGAGGGCTGGGCCTGGTCAGCATGGAGAAGACTGAGAGGGGATCTTAGCAATGTATAGAAATCTCTTAAGGGTGAGCATCAAGAGGATGGGACCAGACTCTTCGGTGGTGCCCAGTGACAGGACAAGGGACAATGGGCACAAATGGAAACACAAGAAGTTTCACGTAAGTATGAGGAAAAACTTCTTCACTTCAAGGGTGACAGAGCACTGGAACAGGCTGCCCAGAGGGGTTGTGGAGTCTCCTTCTCAGGAAACATTCAAAAGCCACCTGGACACAATCCTGTGCAACCTGCTCTAGGTGAACTTGTTTTAGCAGGAGGTTGGACTGGATAATCTCCAGAGGTCCCTTAGAACCCTAAACATTCTGTTATTCTGTCATCAAGAATAATTCCATTGAAAAGGAGCTGCAGAGGTACAATATATTTACAGTGAGAAGCTTGGGGCTCACTCGCTCCAGAAGTGAGTACTACCACTGTATTTGCTCTCTTCCAACAGCCAGCAGTGAACTACAAACATCCAGGCGATGAATACATGTTTGTGGTATCAACATGAAGATATAGACTGGTACAACCAATTCAAACCATATACTAAAACATACCAAGGCATGGGGAAAATTCTCATCTTTGTTGAGAAATGGAATTGTCAGTCCAATACAAAAGACAACACCCCAGTAAAGAGATGCTCACATCTCCAAGGAAAGAAAGCGATGCTTAACACAGCTGGGAAAAAATTACAGACCAACTACTTCCTCAATACAAAATTAAAAAAAAAAAAAGACAACCTAGAGTAATGAAGACAAAAAAGTGTCTGAATTCTCACATAAAATTTAAAAATGGAAGACTAGATACTGAAGTTAATATACTCCACCATGGAAAGTTTTCCAAAGGATGCAACCTGGGGCATGAGATATGCAGGTGAGAAGAATTTCTAATAAATGTTTCACAGTAAAGTTTAGAGCAAGTCAGTCAGGTAAGTGAGAAAAAGAAATTACCTATTTAAATTTAATTAGATTAAACACAGATGAAAAAGTGAATACTCCCTTATGATTCACAGCTATCTTATTTTTCAGGTGTTGTGAATAACTGTCATTGTTTATGTATCATCTAAATCTATCTTGATTTAAGAATAATTTTGTAACAGCTGACTAACAAAGCTCCCTTCTCTGACAGGCCTGATAAGCCTGTAAAACAAGGACACCTCAACAGCTGCTCTAAATCCCCGATAATGATACATACCTCCACTGAAGCTGCACAGGACAGGCAGAGAACTGGTATCATGTTAACAGCCCAAGAAATCTCCTCAATGACCAGCAGCAATCATGGAGGCATTTTAGCATTCATTAACATATTGGGAATACGCAGAATATAAGGATTCCCAAGATGACCGTAAAAGATGCAAGGCTGGTAAACAGAGCATCTGACCGTTCTTATGATGTAAATGCTAGTTTTTCATTTCTGATGCATCAAGTGCTTCCCCCTTCCATGTAGCTGGCAATATACCACATTATTAAGACCGCTTCTGAAGTTACAGGCTTAGCTAATTATACAGTTAAAATTACAATTTAACTGACTATACAGTTAGTCATTAGTAGAATTAGAACAGTTTTTGCATCACCTATCTCTTCTGTGCTGGAAAAGAAAGGCAGAAAGAAAGTGTACCATATCCTCTAACTGAGAGTTAGTTTTGTTTGATTCATTTATTAAGAACAACTTCTAATGATCTTCAAATGAAGTATCTTACAGTACAAAACATGAAACCAAGACAAAAAAAATATGAGTTTATTTTAATGACTCAAGCTGTCAGGGCTAACATCCATAATTCACATACAAATACTTCTGCACACAAATAAAACCTAAGTTTGTGTTCCAAACTGCAACCTTGAGAAGAATTCAGTAAGGATGAAAGCACAGGGAAGAAAGCAAAACTTTCTACAAAAGTCCATTAGCTAAACCTATTTGCTGTAACTAGATGAGAAAAGCAGTCGCACAAAAGTGTAATATGAGACAAGACTCTGCAGACTAATATGAACAAGATGTTTATGATCTCACATCCCATTTCAGACTTGCTGTTGTTTGGGGGATTTTTGTTATTCCAGAAACATCTCTAAAACTAGTATCATTGCTTAACTAGGCCTTCCCAACACCTCTGGAAGATACAATGTTCCCCTCTTGCCAGGATTACTGATTTTTCTGTTGCACAGGAAAAGTTGGAGGACTGCTTTTGCAGTCTCTCCACTTCCCTTAATTTTTCTTTTTCATTTTTTCCTTTCCTTTTTTTTTTTTTTTTTAATTTAAAGTTGACTTGCTACCCTCATGTGGCAAAAGTAATGCAGGAATGTGAACAAAAGAGATCACCAACCGACTGAAAAACGCTCATGCATACAACTGCGAACCGCTCAAGTTCAAAGGTGGCAAAAACATTATTGGTCAAGCTAAACTTTTGTCAGCTTCAGTATCCTGGAAGCTCTGGTCTACTTGAGTTCCAGGGATTCACTTAGGAAAATACTTGTAACAAGGACACACGTAGAAGCGTTTTTCCCAGGCAGCTCAGCCTGCGTGGCAAATACTAAAGCACAGCATCGCTTTTAGATGGGTCTTGAATCTCACCAGCATAAAGACTCATTTGTCTACTTCCACATGCCTTGGAGGAGAAAAAATTGCCAACAGGGAAACATGTCTCAATTCTCCTGTTGAAATTGGCTTTGCTGCCCAAGAGTTTCATCTTGTTAGGAGAAATGGACACACCCAAGAATCCAGGCAGACAAAGCTGGTTTATCAGATAGGTACATGAAGGTACATTTGTGTACAAACCTGCATTTGTGAGGAGGCACAGTTACATCACTGAACAGAATTGTGTAAGGTGCTCAAGAAAGTTAATCCAAATTAGCTAAAGACGAACATGTAAGATTATGCAAATCATATCACACTTAGATGGAGACATTTTAATTAGAATAAAAACCTGTCCACAGAGATACCGGCTAACTATTCCACTTTAAAAGCAAATTCAAGTTAGTCTTATGGCTTGTCTACATGAAGACAAACAGAAAAAATGTGTCTACTCACAGGCCTTCTTCTTTGATTATTTCCAATAGGACTGCCGGCGTTGTCTTAGACTTCCGCTTCTCATCAACTGGAAAACAAAAGAATCAAACTTCTAGATTATTCCAATTTTTAGCACTCATTTTCAAGTCCTTATCTTTCCCATCTGAACATACCCCCTGCACATTTCTTCTTCCTCATAAAGCACAGACATTTCCCACTTCTGCAGCAACTGCTGAAAGCATCTCCTTATTTTCATATGCTAGGTAAGGCCAATTCCTTTTTTTTGTTCTTACTCAGACTAGCAAGTTTTGATGTGCACCAGAGTATCTGTAGTTACCAACTCCTAACCTAATAGTTGTGACAGGAACCAAAGCTAGGTTCCCCTTAGGTGAGGAACTAGAATTGGGCCTGCCTAACTGTTCTCAAAATCATTCCTTGGACCCCAGACTAACACCACCAATCTCCTACAGCTGATCTGCAAACAGCTGAGCCTTAGCAAAACACTGTCTCCTCCTACACTGAAAAATGCTTAACAGCAATAGGGTGCTCATTTCTCAACCGTGTATTTCTTGGCTGATGATCTCCCTCTAGTTCTAAATAGTGGTTTAGTCACAGCACTAAAATGCTTGGTGATTCTGTGACTTTTGATTAGAAGATAGAGCTTTAAAAAACAAAATTCATACCCAGATGCATTTTTTCAAAACACTGGATGCTCCTATTGCCAGTTCTAACCCTGACTTTTCCCTTTAAACCATTCTCAGGAATAATTCTAGACCAGTTTTTCACGATGCTGCCCCTGCATTTTGAAGTGTTCTCAACAGCCAAAAGCAACACCACCACATAAACGTCATCCTGTGTAATCTCACATCTTTATTTTTCTTTTTGGTCTTAGATAACCACTTAAAAGCCATATCTGGCCACAGATCACAGTCTCTTCAGGCAATTAAAAGGTTGCCCAATACTTTGCAAAGGCCTTCAGCTGGAAAAATGGTGTTAAGTGATTAAATGCTGTGAGTGTTACACAGGTAAGATTCTCTTTCATGCAAGATAGGCCCCCCTACAACCACCCAAGCCAAGATGAACAGAAACAACATCATAAAAAGAAACTAGAGTTTGACACTTACCCTGAAGTCTAAGCCTAGCTGTATCCAAAGGAAAAAACACAGTCATTGCAGTCACACTGCCCTGCAAAACAAAATAAACTGGCTATATAATGTATCAGTTGCTTGTACAGATGCCGGCCAGACTCTTTGTAGCCCTTCACTTCTCACCCAGAAACCAGTCTACTGAGTAAGTTTAAAAAGGGGATAGACTCCATACGTAGCAATACCTATTTCAAGTGGGTTTTGGTCTCATGCTTACAAACAAGATTCTTTTTTTCTTTTGTATTAATCAAGCTCAAATTAAAACCATTAGAAGCTTTTTGCCCAAAGAGAAAGTTTTTGAGGTCTGAGAGCTGATAAACTGTGCATCAGGAGACAAACACACTGCACTTGCCCTAACTCCCATTAGCCTCAATACCCAATTTCTACTTTAAAAACCACAACAAAATAAGACAACTGTAACACAATGGTTGCTTGTGTCATAATAACCTTGTTCTGACTTCAGAAAAAAACCAGAAACTCTTCTTCATTAAAAAAAACCTGGCAGCACACATCTTCCAGGACTTAATCTAGCATTACACTAAATACCAATTTAGACAACAAAGACCTGCCTACCAGACACCCTCTGTGGTATGAATTACATACAATGAATTAAATCATGACCTAGATGTCACCAGATTCACTTGTAAATCCAACACCCTCTTCACTTCCTGTGCAATGCAACCATTAAAGCCTCTAAATAGAAAAGCCAGCAGCCACTCTCCTTTACAGCAGGGCTAAATAATGTATTTGCAAATGCCCTTATCTTCCCTACAAGAAGCTGTTCCCCCGCCCCCTCCACCATCATTCAGCTTCTCCATTCTTTAGTACTCTAGCACTGATACTGCACAGCTTTTCGAAAAGATACCCAACTCAGAACGACCCAGGCTTGGTGTAAACCTGTTAACACTCTACAACAGTATTAAATACAGTAGTATTAGATGCATTAAGTGGCTGCTAAAGCTGTGGCCCTCTTCCGTTAGGAGCCATGCAAACTGTTCAAACAGTGGCAAGGTCTGGGATACAGCAAGCCACACAAGCACTGTGTTTAAAGCGTACTGCGTGGTGTAACTTTTCTGGAGCTATGTTACGCCTTGCATTTAAGCAAGCTTTGCCTCTGGAAACACTCCATCTCCTGAGCAGGCTACTTGGACCTATGTCTACTACCAGCAACAGAGGATTATTTTTCAGGTGGTGTTTCCTCACTAAGACTTGGTTGAAGTCTTAACAAGACCTAAGTTTCTCCAGTTTTTGTAACACCAGGTGGCAAATGAAAGGAAACACTTGGCCAGAACTACCTGGTTATTGCAAGCCATTTAATTTGGCCTCTAGCCAGAAGGGTTGGTTCTGCTCTCCTGTGTACTTGCCCTGTGTCTGCTCATTCTCAGTACTTACTGTGTACGCAGCTGGAGAGCAAGTATGATTAATGAACCCATCTAACTAAAAATTCGCAAAGAATACACTTGTTAGAATGCTAGTGCCAGCACAAAAAAAAAGTGCCAGAAAGAGCCAAAATATACCTCCTAATATCAGCTGCATTACGGCAACTCTGAAGCCAACCTCAGAAGTTAAGACACACCTACACAAAAAACAGCCATGAGACTGCAGTCATTACAACTTCCAGCCTTCCCTTGCCCCATTTATCCTGCTTCCACCCTCCCAAAGCGAGATTTATCCTGAAACCTACTCTCAGTGTAACCCACCATACAGCAACACACACATTTGCATGCAAAATCAGAATATGGAAATGGAGAAATTGTTGGGGTAGTGGCACACAGGAAAAATGGGTGGGCACAAAGTACAGAAGGGAGTATTTCAGTTGGACCTACAATGATCATCTAGTCTAACTGCCTGACAACTCCAGGGCCGACCAAAAGTTAAAGAGTATTTTTAAGGGCATTGTCCAAATGGCTCTTAAACACCAACAGGGGATGGGGCATCAACCACTTCTCCAGGCAGCCTGTTCCAATGTTTGAATACTCTCAGTAAAGAAATACTTCTTAATATGAAGTCTGAACCGCCCCTGACACAGCTTTGAATCATTCCCACACAACGAACCTTACAGGCTCGAACTGGCTTAAAACATGTGAAGCTATAGCTCAACAGAATATCATAAGATAACTCAGCTGATCTAACAGATTACCACCAATAAAAGATGATTTGTACCCTCCTTCTCCCCTCTTTTTGCTAAATTGAAGAAAATAAACTCAGAAAAGCAGAGTTACTTTTCTCCTGCGTTTATGAACGGAGCAACTCAACTATGTGGCAATGTGACTGACAGAAGCATCATATGGAGGAGACAGGATTTCAAGGATGGAAGGGAAAGGAGAGGGATGAGCAGGACCAGCCCTTTCCCCAGCAAAAGAAAAAGCTTAAGATGGGCTCAGATTCCTTACTGAATTGCACGTGAGACCAGCAGAGCAAGAAACTCATGCTACCGATTGGAGGAACATATGCTGACATGTATAAACCTGTATGGTTGAAAGGGTGAGGCTTCACTGTCTGCCTTCCCACCACCTTCCCGTCAGTGCTGGACCTCAGCAGTTTGCTGAGTTAAGTCACACTATCACTGAATAATCACTAGCACAGGTACAAACTGGTTTATGCAATCCCAGCTCTCGGTCAACTGTATTTGCATCCCTGCCTCCTCCGTTCTGGTGGCATAACTTTTTGGGCACCTACACAATGATGCAGACAAAGAAACTAGTGTGGCTGAAAAAAAAAGTTTTTCCACTGGGCTACTTCAGTCAGATCAGTTCCCTGATCAACCGCAGCACCACATAAACAACTGTGCAGTAGCCAACAGGTGGCAGTAAGTGGCCAGAACAAAGGGCCCAAGGTGACTGCTGCCAAGAGGAGGCATGCAGGACCACAGCTAAGAATAATAATTTAAAATATTAAAAGAATAAAAAAAAAATATGTCGTCAGCCAACACTCGGAGTCAAGCAAAGCAGCTTGACTACTGCCATAACACTCCTATAAAATTCTCATTCTTGCTGCTTCTGTAACAGGAGAGTTCCTTTATGGCTACATACAGAGTTCGAGAAAATTTATGTAATTCAATTAAAGTTCGCAGGAAATCAAGCATCAATTTCTTTGCTGCTCACTAAACAACTCATTTGCCTCAGGTCTGATGAGGTAGCCTAGAAGATATATGAACTCTGAACATATTAGAACAGAAATAAAAATTACCATGTTGTGATCTGACATGTTCTTCTGACTCATTACCTCAGCACAGTTCTGTGGGTTGCTTGCTTTTTTAAAATTCTTGCATCACATCCACACATCAGCACATTTCATAATAATTTAGACAAATGGTGAGACAGTATGAGAACAGTCAGTACCCACGTCAAAAGTTCCAAAATGTATACATTACAGCAGCAAACAGAAATCTTTACATCAACGAGAACATCTTTACTATAACGAAAAAAAATAGAAGTCAAGGTTTCCAACACAAGGCAGTAAAATAAAAAGAAAAAAGCCACCTTGTTTTATGCAAAAATTCTTGCTCCACAGCTTTAAATTTTAGATGAATATTAGCGACAAGTGGAAGTCATGCCGGTACAGAAGTCCAATAGCTCCAAAATGTTCTGTCTTCCTTCATAGCAGCATCACTGCTGAGATCTATAAGCATCTTCAAATACAATAGGGAATTTCTATTAACTTAATTACCACCACCAAGAGACTTGAGATGCCTTTTCATTACATGTTTTAAAGGTTTACGGCTGAATTTATAACCTCGGTTCATACCACAAACCTTGTTTGGGAGCACAGCCCAATTATAGTGAGAGTATATGAGAGTAAGAAGCTAACAGTGAGGGCTAGAAACTTCTGTACAAGCAAGTAAAATGAGAATAAGCAGTATCTCAATAATGAGATCATTTGAGAGAGTTCAATTTCTCGGAAGTGGAAACAAAATCCCCATTGCCTTGATGCTAAAATAAGCAGATTTAAAACTTTGAAGAGCAGACAATAATCCCATGTTTATTTATCATAAAGACAAAACACCCTTTAGTGTCTTTTTTTCCTTTTAGAATCAGCCTTTATTGTTCAGTAACATACAGTGACTGTCACCCTAGAGAAGACATTGTGAGTTCTTTTAAGGACTCAAATTAGAACGGGAAGTTTTGCCAGAACAGTAGATCAGCAATTACTAAAAGGCACATTTAGGAATTCTTGCCAGTCTGGAACAGCCCAGGACTAGAGCCACATCAGCTTGCTTGAAATCCACCAGTACACCTGGTCCAGCGTGCTCCATGGTGCTACAACTCTTCATCTGCTGGAAGCACAAGGCTGATGTGCTATTTACAGAGCTAGCACTCATTCACTGAAGGGCCAGGCATCCTAGGAAAACTACAGAAGCTAAACACCGCTTTTTAATTTACAAGCATAACATGAAAAATCTAATTCGATAACCTAGACAAGCCTCCTCTAGCTGCACGGTGCTTGCTTTATGTTTTGATTAACACCGATTCGTTGCCTCACCCTTCACCTCAAGTGTTTATGAGACAAACGCCTAACGTGGATGCTTAGTACAGCTGTTACACTGCTGAAGCGTTGCCCCTCTGCCTTCACTTGTGGCAGGCTTAACATTTCGTAGTTCCTCGGACGCCCAACTTCACAGGCCCGCAGGTCGCTTTCCAGGGGCGCACACCTGCGGCTCCCAGGGGGCTCCCGCCGCTCCGGGCAGAGCCAGCCTCCAGGCTCATCAAACCCCACATCCAAGCCGGTGGGATGCGGACCGGGGCTGCCCGCGGGGGCGGGGGGCGGGGTGGCGGGGCTGCGGCTCGGTGCCAGGGAGCCCCGGCCCCCAACGCCCCCCTCGGGCCGCCAAGGGCCTGGCCGCCCCCCGCAGGGCCCCGCCGCCCCGCTCCAGGCCCCCGCCCCACGGCCCCGCCACCGCCGCCCCCTCAGGCGCGGCCCCCCCGTCTGACAGCTGAAGCGGCCCGCGCCCCCCGCCCGCCAGACGCCCCGCCCGCGGCAGCGCCCGCGGCGGCCCCGAGGAAGCGCCCCCTCCCCCAACGGCGCCGCGGCGCCTGGCTCACCACAGCCCCGGACACGGCGTGCACCAGGCTCTCGTAGGAGGCGACGGAAGACATGGCCGCGGCTCTCGCGGGCTCCGCCGCCAGCCGGACCGGTGGCACCGCGGCACCGGCCGGACCCGGGCTGCCCACCGCCGGCCCCACTCGCGCCATGGCGCCCGCCCCGCCGCCGTCACGTGGCGCCTCGCCCCGCCCCCCCGCCGCCACCGGCCCCTCCCGCCGGCGGGCCCGGCGCGTGCGCGCTGCCGCGCCTCCCCCGGCCTCGCTGTGGGGCGGCGGGGCCGGAGCCCGCGGGGCCGTTTAGCGGCCGTGAGGGCCGGGTCGGGGCCAGCGCGGCACGGCAGCCTGGGCACCGCGGAGCGGTTGGGCTGGGGGAGCAGCGCTGCGGTGCGCTTCGTGTGTCTGGTTCCGTACCGCAGCTTTTTGCCTCCACAGCTGGTAGACCGTACCTCATGGAATCTTAGGACGGTTTCCGTGGCGTTATGAAACACAAATGAGGAATTCTGAGGAATACTAGGAATACTGAGGAAATGCATTTTCTTCCTCTGAAACTACAGTAATACCTTTTTTCTCCACCACCAGCTTCCCTTCTCCAAGCATTTAACATAAGTATTTAATTACGAAGAGGAGGCAATATTTAACAACATTCTGTTTCTACTTTTTCCAGCTTCAGCCACTTTCCTTCTACCTAAAGTCCAGGATCTTGAAAATAACACTTTTTCAAGCTGATCATTTCGTACCTCTTACTCTGCGTGGACCAGCTGAGCCTGTTGCCTTTCCCTGCGCGGGTTTGCTCCTTTCCCTGCCCGGGTTTGCTCCTTCCCAGCGTGTAGGCCATGGCTCCCTGGCCTTCCAGGGCTGACAGCCAGAGCAGGCCATGAACAACAGCCTCTCCAGGCTCGTTGCTGCCTTCACCGGCCAGGGTGGAAGGGGAAGCGCTTGTACAAAGCCAGGACTAGACCCGGGTTGCTGGTCAAAGGACAGGGTAGCCACAGCTCACAGCAGCTAGTTAGGGCACACAGTGGCAAGACTATTAAATACGTGGTGGGAAAAGATCAAGAATCCTATAGCCCTCTTCTTAACTTTTTATGTAGAAGAGGTTCTGCAAAGTAAGAAGGAGCTGAGGAAGTGAAGTTGGACGTGCTGTAATTTGTAAAATCACCTGGGTTGACAGCTGTGCCTGTTCCTGTCCTGTTTCCTCCACCACCACCACCACCACCCTTCTCATGTCATATACTAGTTTCCAGGTAGCTTCAAGGTTTTGCTAGTGTTAACAATCCTTCCCCTCTTGTGACCTTCACCTATACTTCAGAAAAAACTATAAAGATAAGAATGAATGTTCTCCTTAGCTTTGTATCAATGTTACTCCTGGGCCCTTTTGTTTCTATTGTTACTCCATCATCTTTCGTTCCCTCCAAACAGAAAAAATACGTTCCTAACTTGTTTGTAGTTCTTAGTTTGACCACCACTCTCCAGCTGCCTCTTGCCTGAGCCACAAGAGCTCCTTGTGCTTACACCTTCGATAGGAACCACCATGCCACCCATTATCTAAAGGAGGACAGGCCAGTTAGCCCATTACACACTTCCCAAGAGTTTCACTACCACACAGCCAGATAAGCCAGTTCCTTTTGGGAAGACATTTCTTAATCAGGTAACCTAATAACAGACCACTTGTCTTTACGCTTCTGTGAGGAAAATCCCATGATCTGTGAGGGAGGGGGGCTGTAAAGAACACGGACTGCTCTGCCTAAAGCAAGTGTTCCAGTTTGAGAAAAACATTATTTCAGTGCAGTGCTCCAACATCCCTGCGCTCCAATGTTAGACTCTGACACCAGCAACCTAAGAGGCCACAACTCTCAATTCTTTTATGCAAGGCTGATACCACTGGTAGTCCCAGTATTTTATTTTTTAAGATTCCCTGCAATGGATGCACCCACTCTGACTGAGTGAGCAGTACTTTGGTTCAGGCATCACTGACAAAGACACCTGACTGCAATCAGCTGTGCAGTGCAAATCCTGAGAATTGTGCTAGACGGCACCTTCTCAGGAACTAAGGAGTTTAGGCCAGCATAAAGACTCACTTGTTTACTTCCACATGCCTTGGAGGAGTCTTACCTAAGGAGTTTAGGTAAGACACCAGGAGCTGACAGTTCCAGCCTGAGCTGCGACTACGCAAAACTGAAACTGCTACAGCCGCACAACTGCACACACTAAAAGGGGGTTTGACTGACTACAAGTCCATCATTTTATACTGTAAATATCTGTAGCCTCCATGCGCTCATTGAGCGCTACAGTACAGCAGCAAGCTGCTCAGCAGCGGTCTCCCCCTTGAGCAGGGATGCCTCTCAAAGTTGCTCTTTGAGGTTGAGACCCCCCCTACCTGGCATCTGATATCTGTAATGAGGTAAGCAACATTTTACATTAGGCCTAAAAGTATCTTGTATGCTAGCAGCATTTTTCTATATATCCAACGATAGCTTAATTATTAGAAATGTAGTAAGTAATAGAGTGTTTCACTGCCTTCTAAATTATTTACATCATAATTTAAATCATTGTCAAATCACTGTTTGACTACCACTCAATTACTGATTAATAACCATTGAATTACCATTTCATTTTCATTCAGTCATCAATTAATTATCATTTGATCATTGTTTAATCATTAATAAAACCCTTTTAGTTTTTAGTTTAAGCCCACAATGATGACTTCTCTTAATAATTCACCTGTGACACCCCCCTACATGCAAAAGACTGAAACCTTTTTTTAGAATTAAGGTGTACACAGTTCACTGGCAATCTCCTGTCACTACAGCAGCTTAGGTTTTACAAAACCAGGGAATAATTACACAAGGAGACTTTGCACAATCAGGTACGTATGCTTTTGGAAGAAACGCCTCAAGCAGCACGCAAACTCACATTACTGCTGTTCTTTGTGATTCCGTCCTTCTTGTGCAGAGGGAAGCTTTCACCAAGAGTTTGTACTGCAGATTGGATTTCCATCATAAATGGGCACCCACTATTCTATACTATTACTATTCTATTTAGCAACATTTTAAATACAACACTATGCCCTGTATATCCTGCAAAACAGAATATTAAGAGGTAACACAACAATCGCAATATTTCAAAACCAATTTACTTTGTTGTTGGAACATACAGATCTAGTGTAGCTGTCCAAGAAAAACCATGGAAATACTACAGATTAAATGAAGACATGCCAGTGTGTTCTGTAAGGAAAAAAATGGAACATATCTATAAAAATTTTCATGAAGACATGGCCTTAGGCCTTCACAGAAATGCTGCAAATTCAAAGGGTTTCCAGGCAAACACATAATCCCGGCAAGAGGAGGTTACTGAAGGGCAGAAGGCCCATGGCACCTCCTTTTCCTCAAATTTGTCAATTCTACTAGAAAGCCTAGAAGTGAGCCAAGTTAAAGCAACTACAAATACAAACACATTCTCTGTACACTAACTTAGTGTAACATCTTAGCAATTTCTTGTTTCCATAATTTTGATTCTGTAGATTCCTGTACAAGGAGGTTACAGATCTCGAGAAACTTTAACCTTGACAGATTTTCTTTGGCTGGCCCACAGCTTTGTTTCTGATTCATGACAAAGAATGAGGACACTGGTAGTGACTCCAGAGGTCAAACCTGCTGCCTCTGCACTGTTTTACCTTAGCAAATAAAGGATGAACTCTGAATTTAAACCAATTTTACCGTACTACTATCCTTATTCTAACATTAATTTACAAAAACAATTTAGAAATGCACATCTCCTATTTTTTTGCTTGGAAGTTCAATTCATTAGAGTGAAAACATGTTAAGGCAAATTCAATTGCTACATTCAAAAGGACTTTCTGAACCTGTCGCAAAACTATCTTTCAGAAAAGGTTGATAAACTGGATCATACTCCCAGTACATCATAGATTAAAGCAACTAGAGATTAACAAATGAGGCTGCATGTACTGACAGTTTGAATTCATTAAATAGCACAATGTTTGATAACACAAACTTGGCAAGATCGGGCTTAAATACAAGACCATGGAAACACCAGCCTGTTCCAGAAGAAAGCTTTGTAATCACAAACGTGTTAGAAAGCCCATTTTTTGAGTACATGTATGTGTGCACTTCGCCTGAACAGATTTGGACTTGAGCCTTTGGAATGCCACAGAGTTTTCCCTACACACTTCATCTAGGCTTAGGGATGTCAGGGAAGTTGAATCAATTTTCAGTTTAAATTACTTGCATTTGCCATTATTCAATTCAATCTCCTATTACGCTACTTGTTCAACAGCCTTACTAGTTCAGACCAAACGTTCCTTAGCCACCTTTAGTTTTACATAGACTAAGTAATTGTCAAACACAAATTTTGTGTCAAACACAAAAAGAAAAAAAATTGTTTTTCTTTTCCCAGGCACCACTTGACAGATGTCTAACATCTGTTCTAATTGCACATTTTTGTGGTCTTCTGGTTTTTTGCAAAAAGGCTACTAATTCATTCCAGTTTTGCTTTTTATTTCTTCTGGTTTGAATAATTTTCACACAAGAGACTAAAGAAAAAGTATCATGGGTTACAAAATGGCTTCAGAAAATCCATTTTTCACAAGTACTTTTCCTTACTGTAGGATAACACACAAAAAATCTAGAGCAAATCTTCTTTTGAACAGTTGTGTTCCATTTTTCCTTATAAACTATTAGCAATAAGCCATTTTTTAGATCAATTTTTAACAATCTGAAATAGGAAAGCACAGATGGCACATGGTGCTTTTTTTTTCCAGATGAGAACTAGACACTAGTGGCTGAACTTCGGCATGAATTTTCTCTAATGAGAGGCAATGCACTTGGCAGCAGCTCAGCCGCTTCCTTCTCAATGTAATGCCTCAGTATTTTTCCATCCAATTCTGATGACTTCCTAATAATCTGTACCTTCAGCTTATTTTAAAAGGTAATGTTATTAAACACTGCACTGGTTGTTCTGTGACTACTGTGATTCTTTCTGAAATGCAAAATGCAAACTTGTTTCTAGAAACTCTCACCCTCTAGAGTGAGAACATTAGATTTAAGAAACTAAAGGTTTAAGATTTTAAAGAGACTAATGGATTTCCCTTTGCTATTAACTGATTTAGACCTCACCTCCTCATTATTTACCTTACAGTTGATTAATAAGTACCTTGTCTTTCTGAATACCTTTGCTCTATACAGATTACACTTGCCACCTGACTGCTTCAGCTGCTGTACTTCAGAAATTCCAACATAAACTGTTACCCCCAATTCTGTAAACCTTCACATTTAATTTATTTACACATAGTAGCAACTTGTATTCCTTGTAGCCATTGCAATGTTTGTATGCTAAAGAAATCCTGGTTTAGTAAATGTGTGCAACAACAAAGGTGGCAAAGTTTCTTACTCACTTAACAAAAGAGTCCTAACGCATTCTGCAAATACATTTATTTATTGGTAAGATCTCAAGCTTGTCTGAGACCATTCATCTAGAATATACATTTCAAAAGCCCATTTGTACATCAAAGACAGGTACAGTAATGACACTTCATTAGCAAGATTACAAGTTAACTTCTTGATTTTGTTAGCCATCAAGGTTCAGATTTCCAGGGAAGCCCTCAATATTTACATTCAGCAGGACCTCCAGCCAGTGGGGGTGAGGGAAGGTTTGTCTCCCATGAAGTTCCTGCTTGTGAGGACCACACCAGACCATGACTTGCCTAAGCTCTGATTCACAAGGTGGTAAACGACTTGTAGCCCAGTCACCTGAATTTTTTTGGTGCTCCGTAACACAGATCCAGAAGCCAACACCTGACCTGCTTCATTTCTTTGTCACATTGTTGTGTGTCACACACACAAGATGAAATTGTTCCCGCTTCCTCTGTATTTGTACTTGCTTATACCGCACTACTGACCTCCTATGACCTGTCCTGTAGTACTCAGCATAGCGGTCTCTGCATCCAATTGGAAGCTGCCATTTTTGACTCTTATTTCAGCTCTTTGGTAACCCAAAATTACTTTCCTACAATGCTGCCCTCACTCCATCATATATGAAATAAGGTTGAGGCTCACCTCTGCAAAGCGCTGAATAAGGTACAGACACCTTTCTCTAGGCATCAGAATACTGCCACTGTTTTTCTAGCGAATTACCCTCTGGCTCAAGGATGGAAATCCACTTCTGTACCAGTGCCAGCCACTACTAGGACTGCCCTGCAGCCAGTGAAAGAACCCGCCAGCCTCTACCGCCATTCCAACAACCTGCTTGCCCTACGACCCTGAAAACACTGCAGTGTCCCTCAGGCTAGATGCCCTGTGGGATTTCAGAGGGGCTCTGAACACTTTCCATCAGGAGTGCCATGATCCACAGGAAGGTACATGCCAAAGCTGACCTTGGCTCCAGCTCACTCTGGCGAGGTCCACAACCTCCCAGCCCTTTGGGTGAAGGGTTGTGCTCAGGCAGCAGTTGCTACAAGCTCCTACAACCATTTTGTTTGCGCTCACATCTCACAGAGGAGAGACGTACAGGTATATGCAAGCGTGGCTTGTACCAGCTTTATACAAAGGCCCTGAAGTTAACAGAAAAGAAAACCGAAGTGGCATTTCAAGACAGGTATTTTAAACTACAGGTACTACTGCTAGCCTCTTGCAACAAGCTGCTCCTACGACATGGTTTTAAAATACTTATTGTTAACGTATTCAGGCTCTGACCTATCACTGCTCTGCCTAGTCTCATCCCACCCATCTTCACCCAACTTTGAGACAGCCTGGCTCCTGCCCATTGTCATCCAACAAAGACAAACCAAGCCGCTTTAACAAATAACCTTTATTCACAGCCAAACACTGAAGTGTGAGAAATTTTCAAAAAAATTCTGGTAAAGGCACCAAGCCTTGCATTCCACGTATTACTATGCAGTAGGGCTCACTGTGAAGTAGTACAGGCTGGAACAGGCATCTGACCTGACATTTATTTTCCCTTAGGACAGCAGTTTGAACTACAGAGGACAGACAAGAAACTCACACTCACACACAGAGCAGCAAGGCTATGACACTCTTACTACCAGTCAGCTGCAAGTGTATCATCGTACTCTGCCAGACTACCGTCACCTCGTCAGTGGCACTGGACCAGCCGAACAGCGCAGTACGTGACTTGCTCCAAACGGCAGAAATGCACAGCTGAAACAGGTCAGCACCTCTGACACCACGGCTGCACTAGCTGAACCATTCACAGACACTGGCAGCTTTTAAGAGTCAAAATTATCAACAGAGTTGATTATTGCCACTGTACTAAGAACCACCCCTACTCTGCACTGCAATGGAAACAAATAACCTGAAGGACCATCCAGTAAATACTGGAGCAAGCACTGAAAATATTAACTTCCTCATATAGCCACTTATGTTCCACATTTGGACGATTAAAAAAATCATCTTTGCCCATCTCCATGTAGTTAAGTTCCTGCGTTTGCACTTCTGTTCAAACCAGTTTAGCTTTTTCAATGTCCACATGTCAACTCAGGGAACTGAGATGAGGTCGGTCCAGGTATCTCAATTAACTTAGCGGAAAGCAAAAAAAAAACCCCAACCACACACCAAGGGAGTCATGGGATGCGCATTCCCAGAGAACAAGAATTCAGCTAGATTGCTAACATTAACATGTTTTTCTTGAGTCAATCAGCTCTGAATAAGGCCCACTGACATGTAAGCAAGCAGGCAGGACACAGATATGACCATTTCTACTAGCTAGGGGTCACCTTTTGTCTAGTCATGGGTCGACAGACACAAAGAGCCAAGATGGAGTAACAGGAAACTGTAGGGAATAAATCTGTATCCTAGATACTCTAATTCATGCAAAGCACATACACAACAGCTTGAATGAAGAAGTAGAGTTTCAGCCTATACTGAGGGGTGGCCTACTCCAAGTATCTCCTCTTGGGAACAGGAGATCAAGAGCATGACCAAAAGCCAAGCACGCAGCAACACTCAAGTTGTAACTTCAGTTCATTTTGTCATGAAGACAAGCCCTTAAGCATTTAGTTGCAATTTAAACCACAAATTTATATATACAGTTTAATTAAAGCACTTCCACATTCCATTTAAGCAAAATAGATTTTATCAGAAAGTTACACAAACCCAAAAAGCTTTATTTTTCAAAACCATACTTTATTTTTAAAGGCTGAGAGAAGTATTCAGAACTATATTTCTCAAGCAAAAAGATTCACATTTCATTCTGCCGGGTCATTAGTATGAGAAAAAGCATTTGGGGATTTATTTTTTGCAACTGCTGTTCAGTTCCTATACCAATGCAGATTTATTTTAAAATGGTAACATCAGTTATGGCTTAAGATACAGAATTACAAAAGAGTAACACAAATGTTGACACTCAGATGGTGAACAGGTAACTATGGTAATTTTTCCACAGAAAGATAAGGTTTTAGCTGAGACAAACAGAAGCAACAACTGTCTTTAGTGGTAGACAAATCAACTGAACATCATAAGCACAGACACTGCTGTAAGAATACCCATGCTGTTAATCCACAAGTGTTAGAATAACGGTTCTGCTCCAGTTACCTTTTCCTCCGTATCACCAATCTCAAAAACATGGAAGTATGAAACCGACAACTGCTTTTTTTTTTTTCTTTTTCTTTCTTTCTTTTTTTTTTTTTTTTAAAGAAAAGGATACAAGAAAAGATGGAAGACAAAGTATGTGGTGAAGAAAGAGTCATCACCGCTACAGAGACAGCAGGACTTTGGCCAAGAAATTTTAATCAGTTAAGCACATAAGGACTCAAAACAGACTATGAACCCAGAGCTGCAATTTTGTTGGGTATTCTCCCCTTCACTGATTTGTAACTCTGCATTTACGTGTTCTGGATGGCTTGCATTCAGTGGAACAGAGGTAGTGATGGGAACAAGATTCCTTCCCTAAAGTTTCCAAAAAGATGAAACCTGGTAAGCACGGCCCTAAGGAAGGGCGAGTGCAACCAGCGGAGGACCTGCCAACTGGGAAAGGACAAGAGCACAAGCACAGACAGTAAGCTGCTCTCCCATACCCAGACTGATAAATAAAATGTTACATAAAGGTGCTGGACAAGAACTGAGCAAGTAACAAAACCACTGTGGCCTCTGCAATATGTACTTCATGCCAGGTTGTGCAAAGGATAGGACTGTACCTTTGTACAGTTGTGGTGATCAAAATAACACATTATTTGCAGTACTGCCAGAAGTTCCAGTGTGTAACTAGCTAGCACGGTTATACTGGTAATTTTAATAGCTATACAAAATCAGTCACCCATTTAAAAAAAAGAAAAAAAGGAGTTGTATTTGCAGACAATTCTTTTATCTAGTTAATTCTTCAGACTTGTCCCACCGTTGCTATTTGTGACTAGGCCCACTTTTCTGTCCTAAGGGAACTAAGACAGACTTCAACTGTTAAATTTCCTTCCTCTTTGCTCACTGAGAATAATAATAATAATTATATTTAAAAAAATACCCAAAACAACACAACAGCAGGTTTTTATCTTACACTCCTGAAATACTACAATTTCTTAGAGGAGCGTTCAAAGGAAACTGTCTAATACAATAAAAGGTTGCAACTATTAGACAAGGAGGGATGGTTGAAACTAGGCCATCTGACTGTAATTTGAGTGCTATAAATCAATCATTGAATAAAGCCAACGCTTGGGGCTAGAGAGCAGTTCTCTTAGCAACACCCCGTTTCTCTCAAGATCAGAGGTACAATGGTTTGTTTTATTGCAACACTGGTTAGCCAAATCCAATCCTTCCCATTCAGGTATGGTTTTTAAAGAACCAAGGATTTTATGGTTTACTGCCAAATTTGGCAGACAATTTACTGATGAGATTCATGACCTTGGGATTGTTCTGGTACTTGGACATATTTGCTGGGTTCTGGGCAACATCTTGGAATGCAACCATAACTTCTGGATCCTGCGGGACAAAAAGCAAAAAATTAGGACATTTATAAAACAAGTCTGCAAAAGTGAGTGGTTATGCGGTTCCAACACATACATCTAGTCTTGCTCAGCTTTTAACATGACAAGTACATTAGTTTTGGGCAAAAGGTCTCTAAAGAGAACCCAATGATGTAATGCACGTTGTTAACACTGCATCAGAAACACCAGAGTCATTACTGAACTTGTTACAGCAATAGCTCAATGCGTGAGAAGGGGGTAGGATAAGAGTTATTTTTCCCAGAACAGGAGCCATCACAGAGCCCCACCTACTGGATTATTTCTATTCAGGCATTCTCAAATGCATTTTGAAGGAGACAGGAGCTCTGTGTGTGTAGCACCCATGACAGGGTAATGCTCCTCTGAGCAACAGCTGCTACTCATCCCTTTCACCCCTCTTCCTTCCAGCTGCAGACACTTCTACCTGCTGGGCTGTGAGCAAATTTACGTGGCAATGTTTGGCTTTTAAAAATGCATCTAATTCTCAGTCATTCCCCACCTCCTCTGAGAAATCACACTTGGAAGAAAACCTTGTTATCTCTTCATCACACTACTGTGTTGCAGTTAATGTATATGTGAATGTATATATCAAAGGCAGTGTCAAAAAAGTAACATCATCATCTTCTCTATTTAGTATCAGAAGCATTAATACTTTTTTGTGTATTTCTAGTATACTTTTGGCCTGCATTGAACTAAAACTGATTTTACTCGTTTCACATGTGTCTGTGTTGAACATTGCCCTTTAATTAATCTGTATAGCCCAATTTTACATCTCAGCTTGGAAAAAGGTTTTCATTAAAAACTTCTGCAAAGATTCAGGTTTTAATTCAGCTAAAATGCAAGCCGTTTATGATATCCAATACAAATCGTCTGCATCAGCTGTAGCTTCATCTGCTGTTCTTTCTAGCACATCGAAGTAGTTTCACAGGACAGTCTGCCCCAGACTTGCAGCCCATTGCTACCACAGATGTATTCTTTGGAAACCATCAAAAGCCAACTGGTGTCCTCAGACCTGTCTGTATCTAATATAGCACCAGACACAGACAAAAGCTGCTTAACAAGTCTGATTCAAAATTGCATCTGGTAGGTGTGGACTCCACTGAAATGACCCACACGGTTCAATCACGTTTTATACACGCTGGGAACCAAGAATAAAGTCTAATATTTTGTTAGAAGGATTTACAAGGGTTTTGTCTCCCTCATAAAAGGGAACCTGCAAAGTCTATTAAGAATAAGATGCTGAAGTTCAGAAAACAGACATTACGTATATTTTCTCCACTTTACAGGATTCCTATGCAAAGAAACAAAGGAAGAATTTCACAATCTGAAACTTCTTGTATTTCTGATTTCAAAATAAGGCATTTGACTATAAAGATTGTGTCATGTTGTTAAATCATGTTTTCACCTGTATACAAATCTGGCAAAGCTGACGAAGCCTAGTTACTGGTTTGTGTCAAAGCACACCTAAATAAATGTTAAATATCTAATTTTATGCTACATGTTTTACGGTTCTATAAATTAACAGCAAGTAAATTATTCTGTACTTGTGCAACTCCCTGGAAGCCCACAACCTTAAACTGTTTATAAAAGCATTTAACACATGCAAGATTTCACACTGATGAGCAATATTACCAGAATAAAGTTTAAGACTGAGGATATCAACATTTCCACAGGGAAATATTTAGTACACAAGGTGGAACAGGAACCACCGCGTAAGCAAAAGGAAGTAATTATGTAAGTATAGTGAAACATTTCATTTTCTAATGCTCTAGTCTCTAGTTGCAGAAGGATGAAAAAATACTTAAAGGAAAAATTATTCTTTTTTCCAACTTATAAATTTTGGTGGAAATCTGGGTCTAACATATGACTACATATCAAATAAGGAATATGTAGGTTCATCGTAGACATCACTCCTTTTGAAAAAAAAAACCTTACAATTAACACATGACAGCTCTCCAAAACAAATGTCACGTTGTCTCCTGAGAAAGCAGTTACACATGCAAGAGAGGAAGTACTACAGAACCCCCCAGACAGACAAAACAGTAAAATAAGAGAAACACAACACACAAAAATTTCAGCCAATTCTTCTGGAAACTAAAAGGCTTAGGGGCAAATAAGCTAAAATAACATGTGTTAGAAACCACTGCAAAAGGCTACTGTTAAGAAGCCATAAAAAAGGAATACAACAGAGGTTTTGACAATTTGAGTCTTTTGTGCATAGAAGACTAGTATCAACCATAATTAAAAAAAAAAAGGAAATATCCTGAAAACAGTAAATTTTCAGGTAAGGGAACCATAAATCTTCATTAAGAAAGTTTTTTATACTGGTTTACAGAGATCCTTATCCTTACTCCAATGATGAGCAATAACTTATATAAACATGTCCATAGGCAGCCGTATCTGATTCTTTGGTTGCTTCTACAGATGACAAGCTGAATTTGACAGCGTAACGAGTTTAATCTAGCTTGTGTTCAGGCACACACAGTTATAAGGTTTACTGAGATGTTAACAGACTAAGGCTTATTTCAACATTAGCTCCTGCAGAGTAGTCTCAAAGATGATGAGACAAGTTACCAAGTCTATAGATTGAAAAGGTCCTTACTCTCAGAATATTCCAGTTTCAGCCATAACTCCTCACTATGAAAAGCCTCTACATACTATCAGTTTAAATAATTACCTGAAATTTAGCAATTTGGGAGATACTTGTGTGATTCAGTTATCTACAGACTTTTTCATGACACCTCAGATAACCTGCATAATAGCTGCCAGCTACCATTATCCATCAATATATTCCACAGCTGCACTGAGCAGAGGCCAAGTAGTAGAAAGTACTGTCTTCTAAGACTAGAGCTTATACTGCCAATTCAGAGAGGACCAGAGTGTAGTCAGGTGGACATTTTGGGAAAAGGCAGCAGTGCAGACATACGTGAAACGCTGAGTAAGTCATATCCAGATGTAAAGTTTGTACAAAGAGGTCAGCAAGAGACTCAAGGCTTTGCTGACAGGTCCTACATGTTAAAGCCTGCCTGCATTATCAGAAAGCACCATCATCACACATTCTTGCAATAGAGTCCTACAATATGTTGGCACATATATAATCAGCACACAGTGGAGTCTTCTTAAAGGCATGTGGCAAGTGCTTAATATTTAACTGCACCTCAAAGCTGTTCTCAGCAACTCTAATTTGAAACTCCTGTATTACAGCATAAATTAGCCATGTAATAGAATACAACTACAAGTCATGAGGTTTTTTTGGAAGGTTTGCATGCAGGTCAATGTTGCTGACCATGACAAACTAAGTAACGGTCTGTTTCCAAACACCTGCAACCACTAAGGGAAGCCATGAACTTTAGCATGGAAAGTGATGTCTTTTTTGTGATTTCAGGGCATACCAAATAACGGTCCTTTGTGATACTTTTAATTTGATAGGGATCATAGCTGTCCAATGAGCTGAGAACAAGATGCAACTAGTTTAACCACAGCAATCCAGAAAAACTAACAAGACACTTTCATATTTGATCATGTTAGCACACAAATATAACCATATAGCTCAGGTTTTTCTAGCCCACCTGCACCTAAAACTAATGTCAGATATGTTTTATTTAATCTGCTGGAATACTTCTCTCGTGTAAAAGTAGTTATGATATTGAGCAATTAATCAAGCCCAGTGGGGAAGTAAGCTTTCTGAATGTGAATTTAGAAAGTGTTGGATGCAGAAATATTTTGATACTACTCTGCCTGTGGCAAAACCCAAACACTTAATCCCCTAAGAGAAAGGCAATTCACATTTCAGTATTATTGTAATATATTGTATTTCAACAAACGCCATGATGTGTGTGCATTCAAAAAAGGAGCAACTGAATTATACCACGTGGACAATAACCATTCAGAGATGAAGAACTGTACATACCACATAGTTTTGCCTTTCATAGGCGAGTATGGGGCAGGGGTAGGGGCGTATTTAAGCTCCCATCAGTTTGAAAAACAGCTAGCACTGATTTCAGCCAGCCAGTTGCCACACACACACAATGAGATCATTTCACAACAGAAATAAGCAAGCATCCCACTGCTATCCAGAAGGTTCTTCCTTCCCTTAGCTCACAGGCACTGTTCTGCCCTTGTTCAGAACATTTAGGTTTGGTTTTAACAAATACTCACCTGCATGGCTGCAAGGACTTCTGGATCACTGAGAATCTCATTTATACCAGGCATACCTGCCATTCCTGGCATACCTCCAGGCATAGCCCCAGGAAATCCACCTGAAAACCCAAGACAAGAAGAACCCATGATGAAAAATATTTAATTCATCTATACAGGAGGCTCACTGAGAGACCAAGATGTACTTCCTTTGCCACACCTCTAATATCATATCTTTCATAACGCTGCAGCTGGCCCACTGAATGGAAAGCAAGGCCTTCACCTTTTCTTTCTGTGAACACCTGCACCTTATCTCATCCATTTTTTTAATACAATTGACTAGGAGGCTTATAATGAGTGTTAGGCTCTAGCACCTTGTATGCAAATGCAGTTATTTTTCTGATCAACTTAAATCAGGTAGGTCTCAAGCCCAGAAACACAAAGAGTTTGAATGCCTGGGGTGAGCAATTCAGGGCAAACGCAGACCAGTAGTAGTACGTCCCACACACATTCTGTGTTTGTCAGGAACTTTAGGTTTGAAAAAATTGTACCACCAGGAAAAGCACCATAAAAAAAAAAATCCCTGAAGTGAAGCCTGAGCTTTTGTTTTTCAATCCTTAATTAGCAGCTACCCCAGCTGCGCTGAACGGGGTAGATACGGTCTCTGTTTGGCTCCCCTGACAAACTGATCTAGCTGGAGAGCTCATGCAGCCTACCTCAACTACATCTCAATCTTCAAGAGCATTAGTACTTACTAACTCTTGTTTCTCACCAATTTAATGTACTCAAAAATAACATCAAAAGCCTGATTTTCACAGAACTGTTCAAGGACAGCTTCTTTATAAGGTAAACTGCACTAGCTCCTTTGAGAAACTATTCTGTTTAACAATAGCTTGCAACCAGATATCCCTAATATTCTATCCAAATTCTCAACTTGAAAATGATTGTTCTTAAGTAGAATGGGTCCAAGGCACCCTGGGTAATTTAGAAAATGTTTTAATACTAAGTTTTTAAGCACATATTATTAAGCAAATACTGCATCTTTGTTTTCTCAGACCTAAATCTTTTCATTTTGCTATCCATCATTATTAATTCTGTCTTCCCTCTAGTTGCTACCTAGGATCAATCCTCTTTAAGGAGAATCCATTCCTCTTTCCACTAGTGCTCAAGGAGTTATTTGTAAGCAAGTTCTAAACTTCATAAATATATTCCCCTCTGTCTTGAGACCAAATGCTACAAAAACAGTGGTTATAATGCTCCACATGGAAACAATAGTAACCCCTACGTCAAGTATTGGTGCTTAAAAATAAAATACCTGGGAAGCCACCTGGGAAACCACCAAACTGAGCTCCTCCTGCCTGTCGTCTTGCTTCTTCCTCCTGCAGATGAAAGCACATCATTCCACACAAAGCAATGGAACTGCAGCCTGTTTTCTACTGCTCAACTGGTTTTAGGAGAAAAAAACCAAACAAACAGCTGACACTGTTTCAGGTAGGTAGGTTTATCACAATAAACAAATGTACAAAATCACTGGCAAGAAATAGCTGTATCTACAAAAACATACTACAGAGGATACAAGTTATGCAGAGTGTATTTTTACTGAATATGAACAGTATGATTTGTTTTAGCTCCTCAATTTACATTTTTAGAAATAACGCCCACCCCCAATATCTTAAAATATATCAGTAAAGCATGAAGAAAAAGCAAGCAAACTGTGTCAGGAAATGAGGAAGAGAAGCAAAGTATCATCCCGAATTTAAAACCTCCCACTTCAGGAGACATAAGTACTTTAAGTGAAAACTATTCTGTAACAGTCATACAATAAATGACTTATTAAATACAGCATTAGTAGATATTTCGGAGCCTGTTTTTGTCTTAAACAATAAAAGCAGATGCAGCACAATGCCCTCTTCCCCAGATTTCATTATTGGTCAAGTAACCAAGACAGAAACTGACTTTCTAAAACTTAATTATAAGACTTAAAATGAAAGTAATTCTTCTCTGCCATTCATTTTAACGAAAATGGCACTCTCCAAATTAAGAAATATTAAACCCTAAGTATTTACCCTTTGTGCTCTCTCATGCTCCTCCCGTGCCTTCTTCACTCTTTCCATTCTTTCCTTGATTTCCTTTTCTTCACGCTTCCGCTCATATTTTCGGCGATGTTCTGCAATCTTCTGGGCCTGTTCCAATAGAATACCAAGATTTCATATACATTCCTAACATTCACAACGTATTTCAATAAAAAAATACATGTAAGCGTAACAATCTGCTTTTACCAGTTCTTAAAAGTAAGATCTGACATCACATCCTAAAAGCCCCTTTGTTTTAGGAGCCATTTGCTACTTCCTCTCTATGGCAATCAGTTATTCATGTCTACTCAGCCCTAACTGGATTCATCAGCACACACACTCTAGTATACTCCTTTTGCTGTAGAGCTCTGGGACTTGCACCATAGTGAGAACTTAAAACACTTTGTTATTCCACATCCCTTCGTGCTTTTATGCTGAAATATTAATTTCTGCACAGCTAAACCTGGCAACTGCCTGGAAAATGGAATTTTCACTGGCACAGCAACAGGAAATACACTTCCCCCTGCACACACACTTATTTTGGCTAGTGTTATTGCTGTACCAGGTGCCTTTGCAACACATACAGCTAGATGTAAACAGACCGAAGAATTCGTGAACCAAACCAAGAAAGGGCTGTTGGAGAGGAAGTTTGCTTCCTATTATTAGCTTTTTCTCAAGTCTATCGCATCTACAGCCCCTGCAGAAGAGAGTAATTACCAACAAACTCCCCAAGGCTCCTCACTGTGGGCTCATTGTAACAACAGAGCACTAACTGTAGCACTGCTTTCCTGAAACCAGAATGTCCTTCTATGCCACTGCAAAAAATGGTTCATAGTTCCACAAATTGTGTATGATGATTACCCTGTAACAAAAAATATAGCAAAATCAAGGTTCAAGAACAGGGATGCTAACCATTACTACAGTGGATGTTCTCCTACTCTTTCACAATACTCCATGAACGAAGAAGTAAAGTACTGAAGTTTCGATAAAACTTATTTTAGCTAGGAGACAATTCCATACCACATCGTTCTTAAAGTACATCTGCCAGAGAAAACACACTGCAGCAGAGAACTGACTGATGTTGAACGCAGTATGCGTTATCAGAACCTGATGTCATGGCCATTCAATAGTTCATCAAAAGAAAGGTGTTTTTGGTTTTGCCTTTTTTTTTTTAAATGAAACATTAAGTTTCCGAAGTTTTGATTTTCATTGTTTCTAAGTATTTCTTAAAATTAACTAAGCATTTTTACAATTTGACACAGTCTTTCAGCTGAAAGTGCTACAAACTAAAGAGTGTGAGGAAATCTGGAAGTGAGTAAATTAGAAGGATTCATCTTCACTTATTAAAGATAAAAACTCACCCATATATTTTTCCTAGAGCTACATACACAAATTCTAACACAGTTGGCAACTACCCTTCAGTGTATCACAGATACTCGGCTGCTTCTGTGCATCAGCAGGTTAACTGGGAAATACAAGGCTCCCTCAGCCAATCACTAAGTATACCTCTTATAAAATAGGTTCAGACCTGAGACTTAATTCCATTTACCACAGGTCAATAGTCTTCAACACAGAAGACTAGTAAACTGTAAGACTGTGTCCATTGTTGTTTTGCTGGAGACAGCATCTTCTACAAAGACATGGTAGGAAAACTGAAAGCTGAACTTACTAAACAAAGGAATGTATATGCATGTGCGAAGTTGAGCTTGGCTGGCTGCCAGATGCTCACAAAGCCACTCTCTCACTCCCCCTCCTCAACAGGACAGGGCAAGAAAATAAGATAGAGAAGTTCCTGGCTTGAGATAAAGGCAGAGAGATCGCTCATCCACTACCATCATAGGCAAAAGACTCAACATGGGGAAGATTAATTTATTTATTGCCAATTAAAAACAGAGTAGGATGAAGACACACTAAGACAAAACTAAAGCCACCTTCCTGCTACTCCTCTTCTTCCCAAAGCTCAACTTCACTCCTTTGTTCCCCACCCTTCCACCTCCTCCCCCGCCCCTGAATGACACAGGGGGCTGTGGGCAGCTCATACCACCGCACCTCTGCCACTCCTTCCTCCTCACACTTTTTTCCTGCTCCAGCACGGGGTCCCCACACAGGATAGTGTCTTTCACAAACTGCTCAAGTGTGGGTCCTTCCCACAGGCTGCAGTTCTTTAAGAACTAATCCAGCATGGGTCCTCCCCGCAGGGTACGGTCCTTAAACAAGACTGTTCCAGCATGGGTCCCCCACGGGCTGCAGCTGCTACCAGGAACCTGTTCCAGCATAGACTCTCCGTGGCCTGCAGCTTCCTTCAGGGCACATCCACTTGCTCTGACATGGGGTCCTCCATGGTCTGCAGGGTGGATATCTGCTCCACTGCAGACCCCCATGGGCTCAAGGGGAACAACCTCCTTAACCATGGTCTCTTCCATGGGCTGCAGAGGAATCTCTGCTCCCATGCCCGGCACACCCCCTTCCCCTTTTCAGTGATCCTGGTGCCTGCAGGTTTACCTCTTTTTTTTTTTTTTTTTTAATTGTCTTTACTCACCTTTCTCTCACAGCTGTTGTGCTGCCTTTGCTAATTCTTTCCTTAAGTATCTTATCACAGAAGCACCACCAGCATCACCAACTGGCTCAGCTTTGGCCAGCAGCGGGTCTGTTTTGGAGCCAGCTGGAACCAGCTCCATCTGCCACAGGGGCAGCCACATGTCTCTTCTTACAAGAGGCCAGCTCTGCAGTCTCTAGCTCCCCCCAGCCTTGCCATGTAAACCAAATACAATGCAACAGCTGCAATCTGTGGTCTGTCAACCACTTTAATGGAACACACAAACAGATAAAAAAGAAAGCCTGCTATCAACAGTCTTATATTTGTTACACAGAAATCCTTTCTTAGATGAATGCTGGGGTCAATCACTTGAGAAAAGCTGAAAACCTGTCTCACTGAGGTTACTCTGCCCTCATGGGGTAGACTAATGAAAGTACAAATCACAGCAAAGAATGCTCCCTTTGTAAAATGTGGTTAGGATAAAATTTTAATTAAAAAACATCTTGAAAAATTCATTATCAGTGTTCTCTTGCTCTTCTGAATGTTTTTAGTCTAGATTCTAAAATGCCTGGCAAACTTCGACCGCTTCAGATTCTTCTGTTAAGATTTTTAGAAGGAACATACTATTTCATAGTTTGGTTACATGCCCAGCCCCAGAGACTCAGTTTCTCTACACAGAGCCATAAACAGCTGTGACTGAAGACAGAAGTATTTATAAACTCAGTCTGAAGTGTCAGATGACACACAAACATTCCCACAAGACAATGTATATCGGGAGAATTTGAAGGCAGCAGTGTCACTCAAAGAAACAGAGGAAGGACCTCCATTATGCCTCCCCACTTACTCTTGGTTGCACCTCCTTCAGCATGGCGCTAGCCTCTTCATCATAATCCAGTTTACAAGCTAATGCAAGATCACGAGCGGCCTCCTCCCAGTGACCTAGAAGTCTGAATTCCAAAAACATGAACATTCAGAAGAAAAAAGAAAATAGAATGCCTATAAAAAGCAAACTCAAACTTCTCCAACATATTTACAACCATGCAGCATTCAGTATTTTTACGTGCAGCTATATGGACTTACAGAAGTTTAATAATCATGGTGTTTTCTGTAACCTGCATACTATAATGCCATTAGAGGATACTAGCTTGGTTTATATCCTTACAATAACTTTTGATTGCAGTAACAATGCCCGCCCCCCTCCCCCCCATCAGACAGTATCATTGTTTGCTATAAACAAGAAGGGTGTAACGGGGAGAAGGTACCCCACCTAAACGCATGAAGCACATCAGTAAGGCACACGTTCAGTGCAAAACTGCACATTCAGTGTTCTGTACAAGTCTATACCACCACTACCTCAATCGTAAGTGGACCCTCTTTACTCAGCACTCAAATGTCCTAGCTAACTGGATGCAGCATGTCTTAGTTGAAGAGGTCATACAAGTTACTGTGCACACTTAACTATTAATTTTATACAAACTCTTGATAATAAAAGTTGAATCAAATGGTAGGATTCTCAAATGGTCAAAGCACTTCTGCTTAGACAGAGGTAATAAAACAAAATATGCTCCAGTATTCTCACTCTTAAGACTCCATGGCATTTATTTGAACTGCAGACATTAACAAACTACTCTCTGAACGCTGTTTAAAAAGAAAAAAAAAAAGGGCTAAGTTCTATTTGCAAAACCTACCACTTTTATACAGACCATAAGGAAGGTCACACTTTTTCTGTCAGATTTATTGTAATTTAAAAGAATGTTTAACTATAGCTGGGGGGGGATGCACACTGGCTTAATGCCTTTTTAAATAACTGCACTGTTTGCTTAATCAAATATCAAAGGTATTTGATACCTTCAAGGTATCAAAGGGAAATTTGTTCCCTTAATTTACTATGCAAGAGAGCCCTAGTATCTAATGGAATAAGGGCAGCAAAGAAATGTTTAAGAATTATAGGTTAGTAAATAAAAACTGAACTAAAGGAAAACAAAAGACCTCTGCACAAATAAACCACACAGTCCTAGAACTCATGATCTTTCACAAATGATTAGAAAATGCTATTCAGAACAGCAGTAAGCCATTAGAAGTTAGTTTTTTTTAAAAAAAAAAAAAAAGAGGGAAAAAATGTTCCAGAAGGACTACTCATAAATTGCTATAAGTCACCAACACCCTTTCTTTCCTGTAAGCCATAGTTTCTTGGCTCACGGCTACTGTTCCAGGTACAAGATAGACAGTTCAGAGACACAGACAAGGAGAGAATGCATAAAAAAACCTGTTTCCCCCCCCAGATAAGTAAAGAGATTATCAAGTACAGGTGCAGTTCATTACCTATGTGCTTTCCCCCTCCATTTGTAGGTCTGTGCCGAGTCAGGATTAATCTTGATGGCTCTGTCACAATCTCTAATGGCAGCATTTGGCTTCTGTAGTTTCACAAAAACACTGTGGGAACAAGAACATTTATTGTACATATTGAAATACCAAGTTACTAACTTAAGCTGGAAATAATTTTGGATGACTAAGAGGCAAGCTAGTGAGATAATGCATTTGAAGAGCAGAGTTCAAAAAGATCTTGCAGTGATAATGAAGTCACTGAAATGTAGTTGTCCCCCTCCTCCATGCTTTTGCAGGTGAATCATTAGAAAGAAGCAAAAGCATTCATTGTTCAGACTCAAGCTTTGCCAGCAAGAATAACTTTAGTATCCTTTAGGAAAGGATATATAAATGCAAAGACAGCTCAATTCCAGTGTGTTTGGAGTCTACAACCAATGGCAACTAGCAATTTGAACAAAACAAAAGTAATATTATGCATGCCGTATTACATAGTCTTTAAAGCAGTAAGACAAAAAAAGCATGAGTTATCATACAGGCTACAAGGATCAACAGCTAGAAACATCAGGAACTACAAAAGGAGATAGGAGATGAGCCACCAAAATTAAGAGGCAAAACAAAACACAAACACAGCAAGTAGCCCCAATTCTTTGTCAGTTTAGTGAAGTAACTGCTACACTACCCGAGCATATCACATTAACTAGTAGTGCAGTACTTCAGGAGGTTCAGGCATCTCAAATTAAAAGTCTCCGAAGGAAACACTAAAAAAAACATTCATGCATTGGCAAAAGTATTTGATATTCAAGAAATTCCAAGTCAGAATTTCTGCCCTTTTACATCCTGAAACAATTGAAACAATTTACAACTTGAAAATAATTCATCAGTGATTAGAATGCCTGTAACTTCATCATTAAGGCTTGTTATAAGGCGAGCAGGAAGTTACACATTCTCTTCTAGAAACAGGTGAGCAGTGTCAGGAAACTGTCTCAAACCTACATCTCACCAATGAGACACTCCAATGCCGCTGGTTGCACAAAACCCCCAGCCTCCAAACCCACCAGAATCAAAACCCAAGCCCACCAGAGAGGTGGATTACTCAGCATTTAATCAGCACTGCTGTTACACGGCAAGTTTTACAATATCCTAATACACTGTTTGCTTATTTCTACAATAGACCAAATTGAGGCAACTTTTAAACTTCTCCTAACACTTTTTATTTATTATTGTTAATCCCAGTTCTGAGAAAATATGGCACTGTAAGACATTAAAAAACCCCAAACTACTACTGAGCTGGCAACAGGGTATTAAGGTACACAAGTGGTGTTACATGCAAAAACCTTGATATGAAAAGGAAAAAGCAGCAAGACATGTACCAGTTAAGAGGTACTAGAACGGAACAGTTAAAGGACACTAATTAATCCCATTGAAAGTCATCATATGTTGAACATTTCTTTGAATTATACCTTGCTATGGAAAAGATCCACTAAACTATCAAATCATCCATGGTTATTGGGGGTTTTGTGTAAAAGGAGAAAAAAACCCACACTTGTGGGAACTGCTTCTGCAACCTGTACTTACCCAGCCTTCCTCAAGAATTAGGAACGTAAGTTTGTGTGTTATGAAGTCAGGGCTACCACATACTGAATCTGACTGTATTCCCAATGCATTATCTGCAGTCTGGTAGATGTAATTAGCAGTAAGGTGTGTACTGAATGAGTTGAGAATTAGGTGTGCCCTGTTCAAACGCAGGACTGTTTAATGGAAACAAGTCTACTTCACAGTGACGGATTTAATTTAGCAGGTACAACAGGGAGAGAATTCACATGATCCACAATTAACTTTGCATTTAAAGAGGACATGATTTCAATCATCTTAATCTCAGAATAAACCAGACTTTACAGGTGTGTGTATCCAGCATTACTCTAAACCAACACACCAAACGCCGTATCACCACAATGCATTTTGGAACATCATTCTGTTACTTTACTAACAGGATTCTTTATATGGTTGCTTCAGCAAACCTGGTTAATCACATAAATGAGAAAAATGCATGAAGTGTACTTTTCTCTTTTCCTGATGCTGTTTAAGTTTACACAGATCCTCAAGTTGCCATTACATTTAGGTTCCTTAAGCAAAATAACAGAACAGGCAGAAACATAAATCACTATTTTATAGTGACTAACCTTGCCCTCTTGGCGTACAAGATGGCCAAACAAGGATTCAGCTTGATAGCATCTGTGAACAAGTCAACAGCTTTCTGAAGTTCACCTGAAGATGAGTACCAGTAAGGTTTCAATTATTATGCAATGAAAATACACCCGAATTGCCAAAACTGCCTTACAAGGTGTTACCTCCCTAGGCACTTTTTAAGTGGACCATGGTCAACAAAGGAAAATCAATTTCTCCTTCTTGCTATGTTACTGAAGTACAAACTCCAACATTAATGCTTGAGAGAAAAGACTTTTCCCAGTGAAGTTTGTACATTTAACTTTGTATGCAATCAAACAGCAAGTCACCTCTTTATTACACAGCTTTTCACTGCATTAAGACAAACCACTAGAGACACCAATAGCAATATGCAGGGAAGTACTATAACTATCACTTTGTAATTAAGATGCTACAGTACCTCATTCACCTCATCCCTGCCCAAAATTATAGCTACATTGGGAAGACAGTACTTAGAGAAGCTTTCATGTTCTAGATAGTTTTGGGTAACCAACAGGAAGCACATTTTCTCTTCCTTGAAAGCATTCAAAACGGTCCAAGAGAATTTCTTCTTTTTTCTTTTAAAAGGAGAATCAACCTTATGTCCTTGAATAACGTACTAAAATCCAATTCATCACCTTCACTTAGAGCATTTATTGCTTCAGTCTTCTTCTCGTTAGCTTGATCCATCATCTCTTCAGTTACCTGAGGAAAAAAAAAAAGAAAACGAAAACCACACAAAATCCAGAAGTTGTAGAGTCCAGGCCAGAACTACCATGCCATGATAGGATCAAAGGAGGGAGCTCCAGTTTTCTAATTCCAGAACCTTGTTTTTAATTCACATTGACATCATAGTTCAAAAAACAAAACAAAACTTCACGTTCAGCTTTGGAGACATTGGCCACCATTATTTTTAGCCAGAAAATGCTCTGACGATAAGCTAAATAATGGCAGATTTCCATGTATCTAATCTTCATGGGTATTTTGATAAACTATTTTGGTGTTTTCTGAACTTTTTGATGGAATCTAACCTTGAGTAAGGACAGACTGGTTTTAAGCCAGTAAGTCTTCCATTTAGGAGAAAAAGAACCAAAGCAACAGCTGGCTACCTAGCTATACAGTATTCATCCCTCCTCAGCTGCTGTCCTTGACTAAACTTTAAACCTCCCCCCTATGTTTCCTGCTGCCATAGACGCTGAAAATACCGTGCTTACCTCCACGTTTTCATCTCCCATTTCTTGAGGGTCATCATTGTCTGGTTCAATCACTCCCTCATTGTCAATTTCTGGGGGAAAAACAAAAAGCAAGATTAAGCTCCATCCACAAACAGAATTTCCGGTATCATGTTCAAATTGGTGAAGCGTGATAAAGTAATGTATTTTCCCCACCTAAGTCACTCTCTTCACTTTCTGGTTCAGGTGATTTAACTGGCTCCTCTGGCTGTTCTTCTGCTTTGCCCTGAAAGAGAAATGTATTTGAAAGCATACATTATTTCTGACTGACATTCTGTTCCCACTCTAATAAATAACAATGCACCAGAAAATCCAAAATTCACCTTCAAAGCATCAGGTCCCTCTAATGGCTAAACTGTTTTATTTTTAAGACACAAAACTCCTTCCTTCCTCCTCTCAGATTAAGTCTGTCATACATACAAATAATTCAGAGCCCAAATTTTGACTCATGTACTACCATTATTGGTACAGCCTTGCCTTCAAAATCAAATAATCCAGATAAACCATAAATATTAATACTGAACATGAGGCAGCAGTGTGCCCAGGTGGCCAAGATGACCAACAGCATCCTGGCTCGCATCCAAAGTAGTGTGGCCAGCAGGACAAGGGAAGTGATTGTCCCCCTATACTTGGCACTGGTGAGGCCACACCTTGAATCCCATGTTCAGTTTTGGGCCCCTCACTTCAAGAGGGACGTAGAGGTGCTGAAGCATGTTTAGAGAAGGGCAACAAAGCTGGTGAAGGGTCTGGAGAACAAGTAGTGGCTGAGGGAACGAACTGGAGTTTAGTCTGGAGAAGAGGAGACTCAAGAGGGATCTTACTGCTCTCTACAACTACCTGAAAGGAGGCTGTAAGCAGGTGGGGATAAATTTCTTCTCCCAGACAACTAGCACCAGGACAACAGGAAACAGCCTCAAGTTATGCCAGGGGAGGTTTAGATTGCGTATTAGGAAAAACTTCTTCGCTGAAAGGGTGGTCAAGCATTAGAACAGGCTGACCAGGGAGACAGTGGAATCACCATCCCTGTAAGTATTAAAAAAAAAAAAAAAAAGCATAGATGCAGTACCTAGGGACATGATTTGGTGGTGGACTCGGCAGTCCTGGGTTAACAGCTAGACTTGATGATCTCAAAGGTCTTTTCCAACCTAAATGATTCTAAGATTCTATGATAACAACCAATTAAGAACCAGTTTTGCAATGAATACTAACCAACCTTTCCAATCTTCCTGCCTTCCCTCACACAGCCCCTGGATCAAAAATTCTCTCAATCTAATACTGTTAGGCTAAGATCTTTAGCAGGGAACAGTAAGCTGGTGACAATATTAAAATACTGTTTCTATTTGCCAAGGTCATAAATCTTTGCCACTTGTGCGTACTTAGAATGTTTTTTCAAATGTTTTCCTATCAACTTCTAAGTGCATTGCTAATTTCCTCTGGATCCCACAACTTAGCAGCACATCCTGCTTTATCACAGACATAAGGAGCTTGTTTTCATAGTCAGTGTCTCAGACTATACTCACTACATACACACAATCCCTCCATACAATTCTAATTAACAAACTAACAGCATCCACTGTCTTGTTAAATGCCAAAAAAAAAAAAAAAAAAGAAGATTCTACTTTTTCCCAAAAGAATTTCAAGCTTGGGAAAATCCTGCTATTAATATCTATAAGCCAAATTTATTACCTCCCTTAAAACAAATCAACAAAAAAACCCCACAACTCTTCCACAATACTTCCTTAAATAGTTGATAGTTCGACTGTTCACTTTGTTACCCATTGTGCTCACTAATATTTCTTCTCATACAAATATTATAATTTTACCCACTAATAACTACAGAAGAGGTATATAAACAGACAACAAGAACATTAAAAAAAATAATCAAGACTTGGTTTGGCATTTGCATTGCACAGAACATCAGGCATTCAGGATTAGGGAAATGGAGCATAATAACACTTGCAATAAACTAGGAAGCCATCTGTAACAAGACATGTACAATGTGCAGGCTTCAGACCGAACTACCATACTCACTCACCCTACTGTATTCACCCACCCTACTGGAGTGAAAATTGACAGCAGTTTTCCTTCTTCTCAGTAATTTTTGCAGAGTCCAAATGTTATTTTTCAATGATAAATTCTTCATATCTTACCTTACTTGTCTCCTCTGTGGAGGCAGTGGCTGGAGCAGGTGGTATTGTGCCTCCCATACTTTTTAGCAAAAGAGAGAAAAAAAAACAAAACACCAGAACAGTAAGATTATCAATATACTGACATATATTACATAGATTCAAATCCTGCTGATAATTTCAGGTTTTTGTTGTGACACAAAACATGATGATCCAATTCACTGTAAAATCAGCAAAACTAAAAGCACACATCCACCACATTTTTCTCAGTGTAATATAACGCACATTGTGTCTGTTGGCTTCCTTCACCTACACCTTCACCTACAACTCCAGTGCCCTGTACTCATGCACATGACATATCACCCATCCACCCACCCTTTCTCACAAGGAGAAGCTACCTCCCTGGCTCAAATGGGTTTTCTCCTTACCATGTAACTTAAAACGTAAGTCAAAACAAAATATTATAGATATTACTAAAACTAGAATTATTTTTGGAACAGAAGTAAAACAAGTTAAGAGAACCATAGTGGCCTAAAATGCTTATGCAATTAAAAAACTGATGCACTGAAAAAAAAATCATTTCTTTTATATATTGCAATATTCACGCTTTTCCTTAGCTACATATAAGGAGCTTTCTCTGTATAGACAGCATTCTTTCAATATAGAATAAACTTCTATATTATATCGACTTTGGTTAGCAGCCAGAAATAAGCATAGGCTGAATTCTCCAGCTGTTTCATGTAACATCTAATCATCCCTAAAGGCAGGCTGCCACAAGGACGACCGTTCCCATACATCCTCTGCCCCGCATTCCCATGTACTGATAGTTTTCAATTGCTCTGGCCATACACACCTCACAGGGAAAAACCCATTTCTATCAAGTCAGCAGCCTTGACTAACTCCTTGGGGCCCCACACAACTGGTCAGGTGTGATGCAGGGGAGAGGAAAAGGAAGTGGGCAAACAGGAGTGGGCAGGACTCTCTGCAGATATTACTTTCAGAAATTAGTGCAACTTAAAACTATACCCTAAGGATGAGATCCTACAGCTTAAGTCAAGCTGCTGCAGTTCCATTCTCCCCTCGTTCCTTCCTCCCGTCGCCAGCACCATCTCACAGTCAGGCTCTAAACTGGCTAAAAAAAAAGCTGGATGCGGCAAGACAGGACAAGGGTGAATTGGGGGAGAAAGAGTAGAAGAGGGAAGAGCAAGTGGCAGGATTGACAGGTCCTGGAACAAAGCCCTGCAGCAAAAGGCAAGGAAACAGCACTACACTACCTCTAGCTTACAGGGATAAACTGCCACAAAAACATACCACAAGTTACAAAACCCTGCATCTTCTGAAGCCATTTCAAAAATCTACATGTGTCCTTGGAATGTTGACATTACTACTTAATCTAAGCTGTACTGCAAGGACTAAACAACTGCAGTCTGATAAATTGTTACAGAGCTAGACAAAACACGCAGTACATGTAGTAACTGATCCTCCTAAATTTTTACCCTCCTAGGCTGACAACAGGGCACATAATTCTCTACCAGTCTGTAAACATCAGATAATTTTCTCTAGGACTATAGGGACTGTCTAGGAAAGCCTTGGAACTTTTCTTCTGCACAAAGGCAACTACAAATTCTGAAGCATTTTAGCAGTGCTAATAGCTCATATCCAGGGTAACACAATGATCACAAGTAATGCTTGTTGAAAACGTTGGGGTTTTTCTTTCTTTAACAGTAAGATTCTTTCAAAGCCTGACTTACTGAAAAGAGACCAACAACCCTCTAACTCAAAAAAAGTCAGCAACATTCCCAGCTTCCAATCATGTACTTAAAAACAGCTCAAGCAAGGAGAAAAAAGAAAAAAAAATATCATAGGAATCAAATACCTTGAATCATCTCAAGGCTCAAACAACTAAAATCTCCTCTGCCCTCCTCACATCCTCCCCAAAACTATCCAAACTTAGAACAGTCTATGAGATATGTTTAACTAATATATATGCACATTTTATAATATGCTATTTCATGAACTGCCAAGGCTAAACAGTTTCAACCCTAGCTCTTGAAAATATTTTTGCTATCCAGCTATCCTCTGTTAAAACTGGAGTTACAATCCCAGAACAATTAAAAAGCAAGTTATTCTAAAATCCCTTAAACCAGTATTTGATTACAACAACTAAAAGCACAGCAAGGATATATGCAAAGTTTCCAATATATTTAACCTGAATGGCATACAGATACATGAGACACTCTTGTAGGAAAAGGCAGGCACTGAGCAGTATAAACAGTGCACATGCACACACAAAAAGACTTTCAAATAAAGCTTTGTGCTAGAACAGAGCCGTGCAACTCCAGGAACAACTCTTGGGAGCTGTCAGGACTCTATTGCAACAATGACTCCATACTTCCATTCATCAGAGTGATGAGAAGTGCTGCTTTTATTACTTGTTGGTATAACTGCAATTGTTATTCTGCATCCACTTTCATACTGACAGCAAAATTATCTTTAGAAACCGATTACCATGAATTCAAAAGGGTCAAGATCTATCTGAACAAAACAACAGAAGGCAAAAAGCCCTATTCATCAATTAGGGATTCTCTGCTTAATTTTAAGGACTGCTATTGTTTCTTTGTTCATCTGAAAAACATTCCCTTTAATGACTTATTTTGTAACAATTCAAAATATTTATATTTTTCTGCAATTATGAAAAACCAGGCATGACTAAATGGAATGTCAAAACACTTTCCAAACATAATCACACTAGTGTATGCTTTCTATACAGACACTATCTATATAAAAACTAAATACAACAGCTAGATAAAATAAAGGTTAGAACATAACAAGTGCACGAAAATAGCTAAGACAAGGTTTCTGATGCAATATTAACAGCAAGTCAGAAATAAAGCATCCCATTCTGGCTTTATGAGCAGTCAGCATCATTTGAGTTAGAATCATTAGCATTAAGAAAAATAAAATCATCAGAAATTTAACTGAAAAGTTTAATGACAGATTTCAGTATCATTAGCCATTATTCTGTATTCACTCACAACATTACCTTGGTGGCTAAACTTGTGTCTTTCAGATTAATACAAGTAAGGCTGACAGAGATATAGGACTCAGTGAGTTTATTTCCACCTGAATCCAGGCCATGCTGTTTCAAGTAGTTTCCGAAGAATGAGAAGGCCCTATAAATGCACTTAATAGTCCTACTGCAAACAGCACTCTTATGGAAGGGCAGAGGGGAACCCACCAGACTTCCAGACAGCTTGACATGAAAAATCATTTGGCTACCACCCCAAATATCCAAGTGTATAACGTACCCAAATATTTGCCTCAAATATGTGAGGAAAACCAGAAAACTTGAGTACTATAGAAGGTTCTACTTTGAAGTATTTTTTAACTTCTGAGATAAAGATATCCAGTGAAGGTTTTACATGGAAAAAACACTCAGCAGTTCAAAACCTACTCTATAATACAAGCATCCTTCTATTAACCAAATACAAACTCTAAAACTTATAATCTGGAAATCAGAGCCCTCCCCATTAACATGGAAAAAGTTAGCAATCAGATTATCACCTTCCATTCCCTAATGCTTTCTTTGGCCAAAAGAAGTCAGTGTTCTTCCTCTCCCTCCCAATACTCTGTTCACACCTCCAGAATTATGCAACACAAGAATGGCAGTTACCTAGGGTGAGGCACATAAGTCTTTCACACAAGCGAAAGGAACTAAAGACTTGCAGTAGAGTAAAATAGACATGCATCTCCTTCCTAGGCAGGAGGAGTTATGCACAGCTACTACTTGTCCTGCACAACAAAGCAAAGTTAAATAGCTGTGGTTTACAACCATGCTAATATTCAGATGCATAAAAAGTCTAAACATCACTGCAAAAAAAGCCAAACTAAGTTCAGTGTAGCCATTTCCATTATATGACATACTGTGAAATGCCTTACTTTTATGTGTCTATATATATGGACACAAAGCCCCACTAGTTTTTCAACCGATTATGAGTACTATACAACCAAAAGTACAGTTTAAATACTTTTAGATTGAAGTTTAAAGCAAATTTTCTAAAACAAATCCCAGTTTGTCACTAGATAAAAATCTTTTAACTTCCCCTTTCATAAAAGTTGTATCTACAAGGACTTTCTTCATTTCTCAGCGCTCTTTAGAGTAGCGAGGGTTGTAGCTATGGAAGCTGAGCAGGGGTACCCTAGCTGAATACAGGGGTTCTGTGGGTTCGCTGCCAGCAAAGGACCTCAGCCCTTCCAACCGGCTGCTTCTGGGTGCTCAGGATAGAGCCCAAGGGTGTTTTCATATTGAGTAGCATCTGCTACGACAGGCCGCAAGTGCACAGAAAGCTATGTGCAGCGTGAATAGCAGATGCTTGAGGTGCCCCGCAGGGGAGCGACATTTCAACTACTCGATACGTGAAACTTCCAAGAGGCAAAACACATTTTGGCCAGGAACCGTCCCGCCTGTTCAACTGTCACGTATTTCATGCTTTTGGGTACCAGGATATAACTCACCTCCCCACAAACTCGGCTCCCTTTATGACAGGCTAGCCAACTCTGCTGCATAATGCGAGAATTAGCTCGGTAAATACTATTGTGGGGCTTTCCAGCCTGGAAAGCTGAGCCTCTGAGACGGCCGAGGGCAAGCTTTTGCAACGGGAACAGCCAGAGTTTAAAAACAAACCAACCAACCAAACAACACTCCCCCCCGCCCCAAGTCTTTTTTAACGCCGGAGCCGTAACCCCGGGGCTGCCTCCGGCGGGAAAGGAAGGAGGGAGGGGAGGAGGGAGGGGAGGCCGCAGCGCGCGGAACCGGCCCCAGGCCGGGACCCGCCGGGCAGCACCGGGCGGGACGCGCAGCGGGCGCCCCCGGCCCCCTTCCCGGCCACGTGGCGGGGCCGTGCGCCGGCACGTGCCTGCCACCCCCCTCCCCCGCCGGCAAGGCCCGCCCCCTCCCCCCTACCGCGTCCCGCGCCAGACAACCCCTCCCCCCCCCACCTCCTCTCACGGCCACCTCAGCGGCGGCGCGGCCCGTGACCCACCTCTCCACCCACTCGCGGAGGAAGGCCAGCTCCTCGGTGTGCAGCAGGCCCGGGTTCTGCTTGCAGAGCCTGACGAAGGCCCGCAGCTCGCTCAGCTTGCGCGAGTCCATAGCGCAACGGCGGGGAAGCGGCGGCGCTCAACCTCGCTCGCTCCCCTGCCCTACCGCCGCGCGGCGCCGACGAAGCTTCCAGCCCGTCCCGCCCCCCCGAGGCCCCACCCCCGCCCGCCGGACCCCGCCCGCCCCAGGGACTGACCCCGCCCTGCCGCCGCGCAGCGGCGGGAACGTTCTAGAAGCGGAGGTGGCCGCCGAGTCACGCCTGGTGCGGCATCGCTCCCTGTTTCGTATCGCCGCCCACCCCTCCTCGCCCTGCGCTGCCGGGATCCCGCCGTGGCCCTGGCTCCCCCTCACGCCTGCCGGCCGGGCGGCACAGGCGGGCGCGGCGGGCGCCTCAGGCGACGATCATTGGCGGCGGCGGCCGCGCTCGCTGATGGTGTCAGAGCGCGGCGCCGCGGCGGGGAAGGCCCGGCCATGCGCGGGCTGGGCCGGCGCAGGGGCGCCTGGGCCTGACGGGGGCGCGGGCAGGCGGCCGGTCGGGCGCCGCGGTAGCCGCGTCCCTCGGACATGTCGCGCCTCTCGGCCCGCAGGCTTGGCGCGGCGCTGAGGGGCTGGCGCGGCTTCTCAGGTCAGAGTCCTTCTCCCCCCACGTGCCTTACTCCGCTCTGCCGGTGCAGCCGCACTCGGTGCAGCAGGGCCCTGCCCGGCCTCCGCCCTCGGGGCTCCGGTAACGCCGCCGGGGCCACGCTCAGCGCTACCGCCGCTTAGGGCCTTCCTTCTGTCCCGGCCCAGCTGGGCTTAACGGGCCTGGGCAACCGTTCCGCGGGGCGTGCGGGAGGCGGCGCTCCCGGCAGCGAAGCTGTAGCCCCAGCCGCGTTGTATCCGTGGGAAGAACGGCTTATTACTTGACAAATAAAGCACCGATGTGGAAAGCTTCTCGCTGTCTTTAAAACACTGCTTTATTTCATAGTTGCTGTGTTCTCCTGTCTCGTTGCGAGCTATCCTGCTTGTCTCCTCTGTACGTGGAGAGGAACGGAGAACACTATTTTAGACAACCCAAAAAAGCCGAAATCCCATTGCACTGCCTCAGCCTCCTAGACTGTTACTCCAGTCAGTCATTACACAGCGAACGCTTCATGTTATGACTCTCACCTGTCATGCATAAGTAATCTTCAATTAGCAGCTAGCCATACTGGCTCCCACAGAAAATCCGTGGTCTGCATGTTTTGCTATAAGTCTCTTTGAGTCTCGGCCTTGCTGAAAGGCCCACAGCTGTTCTGCTGCTGCTGTGCTTGCTTATGCTAGTGAAGAGTTGATTATTATTTGTTCTAAAAATCCAGTGCTGTGCTACAGCAGCATGAGTTGATTTTTGTAGTAGTCGCATGTCAAGTGACATAAAAGAGAACCAGTTTCCAAAACATCAGCTGGTAGATGTTAGGAAACTGATTACTGTCTCCTTCCATGTGTCTGATGATTTGCATCTAGGCACAAGCAATTTTTAGCTGCAAAAGGCTGTGACTGCAAATTCCAAAGTAGTAAAGTTTGTGACATTTAGTTTTTGTCTTATCGTGCACACCCCCAGCTCCCAAATGCACACTTCTAACTCTCTTTAAAATTTGTCTGCTTTGGCTGTTTGTGGATTTGGAAGTGGGATGCATAACTATGCTTCTGATGAACTGCCTTCAATTTGGCTAACGCTACTGTCAAGTAAGTCAAATACATAAACAGGGAGTCCGGAGTGTCGTTCATCAGGAAAAAAATTGCATTGCTGCGTAAATGTGTGTTAGTTGATGGCTTCTTTTTAGCATTATTAGTAAAAAAACCCAACAAACCCAAACTGGAAGGGCCTTGAAAACTATAATTGTTCTGGATAAGTGGTATTTTTTTAAGACATAGTCAAGAAATGATAGGCAGATGTGCTTCATGCTCTGTGGTGTTTGTGGGAAGCAAGGGAGGGAGAGTGCCAAGTGCATCACACCCACGTGAATAAACAGATGTGCAAACCAACATAGCTTTCTGGGTTTTCTTCTGGGTTGTCAGGTTTAGTGCGTGTTAATTTCTTCCGATTTGATTTATGAATATTTGATCATTAGTTGAGTTGTGTGCACGTTGTTTCACAAAATATTGTGGTAGACAACAAATTGAGAAGTTAAGGAGGGATATTTATGTGTTATAAGGTTAGTGAATGCTACTAAGAGTCAAGTGTATGGAGGATGATTTTGCAGTTTTCTAACAAGAAAGGTCTTTTACCTTGACATGGTGCATTTCTTTTGCTCTAGTTTGCAAGTCATGTGCTCTCCGAAGATTTTCAATCCAGCCTGCCCAGCAGAAGAGGATTCCAAACCGGTACTTGGGCCAGCCCAGCCCCTTCACACACCCACACCTTCTCAAACCAGGTTAGATTCAGGTGCTGTATAAGGCAATCATTGGTATTTTCTTGTCTGTATTTTTCTGAGGTGTCTAGGACAGAGTATTAATTTGCTGCATCATAGGTGTCCATGGTTTCAGCTGTTTGTGATTCTCATCATTAGGCAGTAATTATATTTAGTAGCTAATTTCCTTGTCTGAGATGATACTGAGTCCACAAATAGGCTTCACATGTTAGCTTTTTACCTTTTTTCTTGTGGCATGCTTGGTGTTGCTTACTTTGGTACTGCAGACCTTTCACGGGAGTGGCATTTCACGAGCTTGTTGCCCTGCAAATACATATGATTTATATTAAGGGGGAGACCTTTGTGCAAGCTGAACTGCCAGAATGCTTCATATCCAATGTCTTGTGAGTCACAAAATAAAGGTCTCATTCAGAAAAGGAGATGGGGGGAGAGACATTGATAGATAGACACCACTTGTCAAAAGAAAATAGCCCCTTCAGAAGAGTATTCAAAGCTGGAAAAGAAGAAAAAGAGACTTGTGGCTATGAAGTTAGATGGTGGCGGTGAAAGAGAAGCTGAGGTGCAAGTTTTTGAGATTAATGAAAATGAGCATGTAGGTATGAGATGACCATGATTAAAAAAATTTGGAAGTGAAAATATATTCAAGAATGTATCCAGCAAAGCATTCTAGTTATGTGTTGTCTTTCCATAGGTGGGTAAACGGGGAGAACAGATGACTATATAACCATATACCTCTATATTTAATTGTAGAATAATGCCAGTCAGAAGGAACCTCACAAAGTTAGCAGGTCCACCCTCTGCTCAAAGCTGGGCTAACTTGAATATTAGCTCAGGGTACTGATTAACAGCTCACAGTAAGTGAGGCTGACCATTTTAAAGGTATTCACTGGAAGAGAATTCTAGCTGCCCACAGTAATTTTCCATTTAATAAGGGAGTGATGTTTTCCTTAAAATAATATGACATTGGTTTGTTACAATTATTGTTTTAAAAATGAAATGCCTTTAAGGCAAAGAGAATTTCCAGGCCTCGCAGTCAGAAGACAAATGGGATTTCCGTGTTTCACCTCATTGCAGCTTCTAAACTTCACTGGACTGTGGTTGTTAGAAAACTGACTGGAATGTGGTGGAGCATGTGAAATTTTCAGTATAACATTGCAGAAATGTGAGATCAGATTGCATTAAAACAGTTTCTGTATTCTCTGTAATTTCTAGATCTGCATGGTAAAACAAATATAGTAGTTTTATTGGTTTGTTTGCTGGGAGTTTTTTTAGACTTTCAAAACCAAATAGGTGTTGGGGATGTATTTTTTTGAAAAGGTGTAAATATGTGATTTTCTTGAACTCTTGTCAAGGAAAAACATTCTGGAGAGAATTTGCCCCTCCAACCCCACTCACGCAAGAATCTACTTAAACTACAAGTCAAATTTCAACTTTTGTTCTAGAATTGTCACTGTATAATACATTAAAGAGGAAGAAAAGATAATCAAAGTAGAAAGTTAACAGTATGAAAATGCATTCTATGTTAAAATAGGATATTAGCCAAAGTACTGATTAAGGCTCCTATATTAATTTAGATCATAGTTAAGGAGTCTTACATACTTAAAAATACATACTTCAGCTGTTGTTCTTTGTTCTTTCAACTTCCGTCTGGTTTTGGTGAGTGTCTTCATCGCTGTACTTTGTAGCTTTTGTGACTAGAGCAGTTTAAAATACACTGCCATCTAAGAGATTGGTTGTTTAGTTAGAGTCATTAGGATTATAATATTTAACTTCAGAAAAAAACAAATTGCTAATTATCGAGGAAAGCTACATCAGCTCTGGAGAAGGTTCCTTCTCTTAATCGGAGTGATGCCAGCCTGCAGTTTGCGTTTGGTTTCTGCCTGGAATCTTGCTTGTGACAGGTTTGACACTGCCACCTCTGTGTTTCTGCCTGATCTCCTAGTGTCTGTAACACTCAGTCTGCCCCTTATGGTTTAGAACTAGTTACTTTATGAGTTGACTTGGTGTGTATTTGAATAGATGTTCTCGCTTTATCTGAGGAAATTAATGCTCAACCTCAGGAGGTAATCTTCTGTTCAATGTCCAGATGCTATAAACCCCATCAGTTTTCAGCAGTCAAAGTTCAGTTTGCCTTGCCCCTTCCCCTTTTTTCATGTCTCTGCAAACGTCCATCTTTTTGGATGTTTGTCTAAATCTGCCAGGTTTTGTGATTTCTGCCTTTGCACGTATTTGCAGAAATACGTAACAGAAAATCTGGTTGGTTAACATAAATTTCTGTCTTTGCATGATAGAGAAGCAGACTGAGGATGTGCTGTAGGGATGGAAGCTGAAGAGGTGCATGAGAGTGCAGTAGAAAGGCTCGTGAGGGATTACAACAAAGCCATGCATGTGAAAGGCATCAGGGAGTAGGCAAAAATCAGGCGTGTGAGTAGTAAAATGTCATGAGTGCTTTGAATTTGTCAATCTCATTTGTTTTGTATTTGTAGGAGAGGTAACCCCAGGATTGTCACAGATGGAATATGCTCTTCGCCGACACAAACTGATGGCGTTGATCCAGAAGGAAGCTCATGGCTGGGATGGATTGGACCACACCGTGATTCTGCTGTCCAACCCCACATACTACATGACCAATGACATCCCCTACGTTTTCCACCAGGACACTAACTTCCTGTATCTCTGTGGGTTCCAGGAGCCTGACAGCATCTTGGTGCTGCAGAGCATTCCTGGCAAAGCACTGCCGTCCCACAAATCCATGCTTTTTGTGCCCCGGAGAGATCCATGCCGAGAGCTGTGGGACGGGCCCAGATCAGGCACAGATGGAGCAATTGCTCTCACAGGAGTAGATGAAGCTTACACCATCGAGGAGTTCAGGCACTTAGTGGCCAAGCTGAAAGGTAACAAAAAATGGAAGGGGAATGAGATGAGGTGTGGTTTGCAGGGTCTGAATGGTATGGGTTTGGAAGGTGGTCTGTGACACCAGTTCAAAACTTACCATGAAGTTGGGGAGGTCCAGGAGGTATGGCAGTATGACAAAGGCAGTTGTGAGTTCTCGTTAGCTTCTCGAGAGTCACTAGTGGATATGTAGTTTTGCAAAGAATAGTTTTTTCTCCCCTCTGAATTTCTTGTGTATCCATGTGAATGCCTGTGTGCATATCTGTGAAACATAAGGAACAGCATAAGCAAGAGAGCATCGCAAACTATGTTGTTTTAGTCATAGCTTTTTGGTGACAGAGCCAGAACCACGTGAGGTATAGGAAACTTGAAGGTATTTTACTCATAATAGACTTTGAAAATGATCCACACAGGGAGGTTGTTAGCCCACTCACCTTTTTTAGTTAGATGTTGACTTATTCTTGCAATGCGAATGTTGCTATCCTTTAGACATGTTCTTCTACGTCTAACATTACCATGTAGCCTCAATACTTATAATCCACAGTAAATTCAGATGCATTATAAAATGAAGTTGAAGGCTTATGACAATATAAAAAGGGCAAAGGCTTGGGGGATTACACAAATAGAGTGAATTCTGGGGTCTTAAATACCAAAATACCATCTCAGATTCTAGTTATTTTGTTTCAAAAAAAGGATATATTGAAAATAGAAAAGTCACAGAAAGGACAACAAGGATGATGAAAAGTATGGAGTGGAGTCTGTATGAAATACATGCTGGACAAACCTGCTCAGATTAAAAAAGAGAAAACAGAAGGTAAGGTATGAGAGATGTGTATGCTTATGGAAAGCACAGAGAGGATGAGTAGAAATGAATAGTTGCTATTTTTCATGATTTACGAAGGGAACAATGAAATGATCACATGGCAGGTTTTGATACCTTTTAAGTTTTAAGTTGTAGATCATTCATGGAAGGCTTGGAATGTCAAAGTTATAAGTTTTAAGACGTGTCAAAGGTAGTTTTTAGTTCTGTGGGGGAGAGGTCCATGAAAAGCAGTTCATCACTGTAATGAAAATGCATCCTTGAAATGAAGAAACCAGAATGGGGAGGAAGTGCCAAGGGAAATACTCTTTCATAAATATGGTTTCTTAGAGACCTCTTGTAAGCTTCTGCTAATGGCTACTGTCACCAAAGGAGAGCCTAGGTGGACGTTAGCTGTGATTCAGCATGGCTTTTCTACTCGTTGCCATTTAAAATGCTGTGGGGAGAATGCTGGTGCTAACTGTGATGTTCTAAATAAATTTCTACATAGGTAAATACATTTGTCCTCAGTAAGTTCATATTCTTTGAATGGCTGAAATAAGCAGTTGTTCCCCAAAGATATTCTGAAGTGTAGTTTGATAAAGAACCTGATTCCATGCGATAGGGAAAAGGTAAATTGTCTTCAGGCGGGAGCATCAGGGGGACAGGCTAAATGAGAGAATAACTGAGAACATGCACCACTGCAGTGCAACAGCTGCTTCGCTTACGCAAGTGCAACTTTGTTACCAAACTCTGGATGGATCTGTGCAAGATGCATGTGTTCAGCGATTATCATAAAACCCAGTGTTTGCATAGAAGTGGGGTTTGTCAAATCTACATGCTATGAGTTGGTAATCTTCCAGATTCTGAATAGATTTCTAGTATCCTGTTACACTGAAAGTGTCTGTATGGTCTGTAAATGATTGAGAGGAAGTTAGTTTCTCAAATGTAGCAGCAGGTCTGGTTTAGGAGGCGTGAGTTTGTCCAGTATATGGAGGACATTTCTACATTTATTTTCATCTGTATCAGCTTTTGTTTTGTGTTCTAGGGGAGTCAAACATTGTTTGGTACGACTTGACAAAACCAGTGCATACAAAGCTGCACTCTGACTACATGCAGCCCCTGGCTGAGATAAAATCTCAGAACAAAAACCACATCCAGGGCATCCGACATCTAGTGCAAAACCTTCGGCTGATCAAATCTCCTGCAGAGATTGAAAGGATGAAGATAGCTGGACGGGTGACAGCAGAGGTATGGGGTCATGTCTTCTCCAGATGAACCAATGCATTCCTTTAAAGAAGAGAGGGGAGAGGGCTGTTGATGGGGTGATGGGTTGGAAGGACAGGTTTGGTTTAATCTGTTACTGAACTTCTGTGCCTCGACTATCAGCTGGGCTCAGCTCCCTCCAGGTGACAAGGAGAAACGGGAAGACTGCTTGGACTACCAGCTTCTTGCAGTTAGTGTAACTCCAGTGAAAACAAACCAGCAGCTGTTAGACTTTGTTTAAAACCAGTATCTATTCAGGAACAGGAATAACCTCTTCCCAGCTTCCCCTCTCCTTCCCCATGCCATTTTCTTTCCCATTTATCCTTTTGATTTTGAAGAAACGGGACTTTTGTGAACATGTTTCCTTTGTATGTCTCCATGTTTCCCCTTCTCCCTCAAATACATTTTGAATTCATTGGGCAGTTTTAAACAAATCTGACAGATACCTCAAATGGAGTTCTGTCTTTATGAACATTATTAAAATAGATAGCCAAATAGGAAAGAGAGGCACAGCTTGTCTTTCTCTTGGAGAGAAGGAAGGAAAAGCTGCATAAGACACTCCTATTATATGTGAGGGAATCCACAGGTGAGACAACTCATAAAATGCTAACCCCTGGCATCAGCTTCAATCATCTAATCCTTGTTCAAAAACTAGAGCCAAGCAGCCCCTAAATACAGTTTCAAGGGGAACAGAGCTTAATTGGTTTTGGTCCTGGTAGCACTCTGCATTTTCAGCTGCCTCTGGTTCCTGTGTTCTGGGCCAGCTGATTTTAGGCCTTCCTCAAAAGACAGCAGGTAAAAAAAACCCCAACTTCCTTCAAGTTCAGGCTCCTTTGCTAACTGAAAGGCCTTTCTTTTTCGTAGGCTTTCACAGAGACAATGTTTGCCAGCAAATCCCCGGTGGATGAGGCTTTTCTTTATGCAAAGGTGAGTACTTTGTGGCCGGAGGTGATATAGAAGGGCTGGGTGTTGGTTATCCTTCCAGGAAACTAGAAATGTCAGATCTCTTCGTAATGTGCCTCCCACTGTAGCACATTTCTCCTTCACCCAGTTCTTGTGATTCCTAGGACATGTGGAAAAGTCGGTGTGATGAATTCTTCAGCTGTGCTTCCGGTACCCTTTTTGAAGGAACATAGCGGTTGTCTTTTTCTACTGTATTTAAACACAAAACTTACTAAACAATCAGAGATAACAGTTATTACCTTATTCTATAATACAGGTCTACTGTACAGAGCTTAAGTAGTTATCACACTTAGTTGTAAAGCCTGCTTCTTTTGACTCTAACCTCTGACTACATCAAATTACCACAGCTGTCTTGAAGCTTTCAGTTACAGTAGACGCCTGTCAGTTACAAAATAAGGACTAATTGGCCTGCTCATTTGGTAAGGAAGTTTGTAAAGAAGTGCAGTGAGATGCTTGCTTGAGAAACATCAGCAGGATTTGACCCTCTATTACAGTGTAGGTGGGCCTGTGCTGACATGGTGCTGAGCAGCAGTGACTGACGTAAAGAAAATTATTTTAATTAAAGTGTATTTTACAGATCAATTTTTCACTCCAGATCAGGATTGTAAAACCTGTTTTACTATCTGTAGGTATCCTGGAGTGTTCTGTCCCATGGGGTTTTGGTAGTTACAGAAAAGACATGTTATTCATATATTAAGGATATAGAGGGTCTTTATAGATGTCAGTTTATTAACTTCCATGCTTTCATCAGCTTCATCACTCAAGAAAGGTAAAGGAACTTGAAGCTTACGATGCTTTTCTCTTTTTTTCTTCCCCTTGGACATTAAGGTAGTGCATGCTTTCAAACGTTTTAGTTTAACAGAGTCATGAAAATAGATGCTGTTGTAAATATCCTGGTACTTGCAATTTTAAAAGGCAACAACAAAACATGACTGTTGTCATGCTGATGTTTAGGATCTTTGAAATTTGTAAAATTGTATGGCAACTAAGAGCATCCTCACTTTGATTTGTGGCAGTGTAATGAATGTCTGAAACAATATTGAACAGCTTGCACCAGAAAGCGCTTCCATGAGACCAGATGCAGACTTTAAACACTCTCATGAAAAGGGGATAGTTCTGTATTTTTTTCCTCCAGTGTTCTTGGAAAACCTTCGAGGCTGCTTTCATTTAGTAAACTCACTTTCCAGTTTTTTGTGTTGTACAAATTAAGAAAACAGTTGTAGGACACGAATTATAATAGTCCCGGGGCAGTTAATGATCTGAATCAGTCTAACGGTGTCCTCTCTGAATTGGTATTCCAGTTTGAATTCGAGTGCCGGGCTCGTGGTGCTGACATCTTGGCGTACCCCCCTGTTGTTGCTGGTGGCAACAGATCAAACACTTTGCACTATGTGAAAAACAATCAGCTCATCAAGGTAAACCATATGCTGTCCAGTAACTTAGAATGCAGTGCTGTGACACACTGTCCCCATATGTATCCCCTGGGTGCTCTTTGTTTTGACTGAACAGATGAAAACAGGTACCTGTTTTCAAGTGAGCAGGGGAAAGGAATCCTACCCTGGTTAGTTTTACTGTCAGTGACAGATTAACTTTGCTCCATCTAGTCTCTTTCTCTCCTCTTTGCACTTGCTGCAGTGTTTTCTGAACAATGAAAGGACTTGCAAACAAGCTTGCAAATTACTTCATTTAGCAAGCATGTCTGGTCCCACACTGTGTGCAGCAGTGCGCAGTTCTGGGTGGGCTGCTAAGCACACAAAAGAGAGGGACGACTGCAGGAGGCAGAGTGAAGGCACTGTAGGGGGTCTTCTGCTGTCACTTGCATTGATTGGCCTTGCATTGCAGCATAAGGTGCAATAGTGTGTTCCTGCTCTGGCAAAGATGAAAAGCATTTTGGACTCTATGTAGGCCAGCAAAGCAGGGAAAGAATCAACGTTAAATGTTGAGAGGTAGATTGGACAGCTGTAGGTAAATTAACGTGTCTTGTCTTACTTTGAAGATTCACTTTATTGAATTGAGCCCTCTCCAGCTTTCCTGACAACATGCTTTTAGATTCAGTTAACTGTTTTCAAAAGCAATATTCCCCCACTGCTCCACTCATGATTCGCTTTCAGAGGAGCATATTTTTCCTCTGTCTTAATGCAGGATGAAACTTTCCCCCACTAGCGTTGTCTTTTCTTGAAGCTGGCATGCTAGCAGACCTTGAAATGATCTGCAGAAACAGACATACAAAAGATATGACAGGCTGCTTTTGGCAGCCTTTGTTGTACTGTCATCCAAGGTCAGGCGTGCTCATGTAACTCTGGTTGTTTCTGTTAAAGTTGTTCACTGAAATGACTGTCACTTGTTGGTTGGGTTTTTTTTTTTTTTCAAAACTGTTAAGTAGGAGGTTAAACTTGTAAACTTGACTCTTTTCCTTTGTGTGCTGCTTCTTACAGATCTTGTTGCCAAATAGGCTGACAAGGTGTCTAATGTGAAAGGTAGTGGAAGGCTGCTTATGGCCTTATGTGGACTTCATTCAGTCCACCACTTAGTGGACTCAGCTTTAAAGAAAGAGGACAGGATGCACAATGTAAGGCACTTACCGGACAATCAAACCACAGGCTGAATTCCCTTAGCCAATAAATTGTTACTCGGCTTGTTTAATTGCTTGGAAGAGGGCAGGTGCTATAATTTCATATTTTACTTGAAGAATTGAACCAGCTGTTCTGAAAAAGTTTAAAAGTACAGTTTAAATGGATAGTTACTGGCCTGTCATTCAGTGGGATAGTGATATCTGCTCGCTGCTAGTTTATCTACCGTATAAGGGTTTGTGGCACTTAACTGTACACAATGATAGTAGCTAGCACTGGAAGTAGTGCTAGCAGTGAAATTCTGCTTCTTATTTTTTCCCTTAATGTGCTAGAATTATTCTTTGTCATTCCACATCATGGCTTCTGATGCAAGTCACAGTTCTGTGGAGTGAATCTCTATAAAAGGCTTTGGATTGCATGTAGTATAAATCCATTGAGAATTTAACCCAAACTTTTTACAGACCTCACTGCTCTATTTGTTGTTAACCCCTTTAAGAAGGCAAAACAAGGCAGTGGTTTTGTTCCTGGTCCTTTGTCTTTTTTGCATGGCTTTTTGGTAGATGTGCAGTCAGTGATTTAATTGACATGGAACAGTTTTGCTGAACTGAATTGGAGGTTCACATCTCCAAAAGTTTTTTTTCATCACCAGATGGATTCAGAGCAGTCAAGAATATATCTTGGAGCAGTCAAGAAAGTCCCAGAAGAGAACAGGGAAGATGGTTCAATACTGCATTTACAGTAGTGATGCACTGTCAGAGAAGTGATTCTGCTGGGTGCTCCTGCCTTGTGACAAGGCTAAATCTTTAGCTATTGGTGATCTTGTGGGTGGCTCAGAAATACATGTTTTTGTTGCAAATCCCTTCTGTCTCAGTCACAAGCAGCAAAATTCTAGTGAAAGGAGTCACTGGTGTAATTTGCTGGAGTAAGTGATGCAGGTGTGAATGGGACTGATGTCTCAGAGGGCAGAATAGTTCAAGAAAAATGTCTGGTTTTCCTCCAAAGTGTTTGAAAATCAATGTGTTAAGAATTCAGGCTGTAGATAAGCATAACAGTCAAGAGATTATCTTGCAGAGAAACAATCCAACTGGAATAGCCTATTTATAAACAGTAGCACCTGGGGTGCTGCTTGTTCTGCAAAAGGAATTCACATCTTTGCAGCTGTTTTGCAAAAATAAATACATAATCTCCTTTCCTGCTCTCAGACAGAAAAATCAATTCGGTTAATAGCCAGACTGACCCACAGGGCATTTTTTCCTGTTATTTTTCAGGATGGTGAACTGGTCTTGCTAGATGGTGGATGTGAGTTTTCCTGCTATGTAAGTGACATCACGCGTACCTGGCCTGTCAATGGAAGGTACAGTATAATAAGGCTGTTTTGAAGAACTTTGAGAAGCTCATAAATAATTGATGGATTGAGTGTTTAATCTCTGTGTGAGTAGTTTTAACATGCCCCATTCTGTGATTCTTCAGAGTAATCAAATTATATAAACTAATCTTTTAGCATGAGAAGCTGTATTCCCCACTGCCTCATTAATTACTGCATGAATATATGCGATTACTGCTATTTCCAGCTATTACAGTGTGCTTAAAGTGCAGAGAGGGCTTTTGTGTGCTCAGATGTGGCTGACTCTGGTTGTGTGAAAGAAAACAGGAGTTTAGTTGACCTGTACATGGTTTTCAGTCGTGAATTTATTGGTGTGATGTCCCTGTGATTGTGTGTTTGATTCCTGTATGTTTTGCTCAAGTGCATTCTTTTTCCTGCAGTAGCTTTGCCTTGGGGTTAGGTTGTCAGCTGAGACGCTGCCTCTACACATTGTACTGAAGGGCATGTTGTGGTGATGCTTTGTCTGGCATTTCCTATGAGGGGACAGTTGCTTTCCTTTCTGACTTTCCCTGCTCCAACATTGAACTGAATCTGTCCCCAGAATAGGTTCTGGTTAGAGGTTTAATTGTGAGAAAATGTCCTTTGTTCCTTTTCTCAATGGTTTCCAGGTTCACCAAACCCCAAGCGGAACTATACCAGGCTGTCCTGGATATCCAGAAGTCTTGCCTGAGCCTCTGCTCCCCAGGTGTGAGTCTAGAAAATATCTACAGCCTCATGCTGAGCCTTATTGGACAAAAACTGAAAGAGCTGGGTGTTCTGAAGAGCAGCATCACTGAGAGCCACTTCTTCAAGGTACTTGAAGTTTTTTTTACTCCAGCTTCCCCCTACTAGGTCTGACTGTTTGCTCCTTGGGTTATGTTAGTGGCTTTAGTTTGGCTCAGGAATGTGCTTTTGAGATTTATCTTCTAATTGTCACCACACACTGTGCTTTAATTCATGATGTGGGCTGGTCTCAGCCCGGGACTGGTTTTCTTTCAGACAAGGCTAAACTTGAAGATGTGTTCCAACCATTCGCGCACAATTTGGTCTGAAGTAACCCCCCAATCTTACATGCACATAGTGTGAATCTTTGTTCTTTGGCACTTGCTGTTTCACTCTGCAGATCCATTCCCATTGGCCTGCACTACTTGTTAGTGTAGATGCAGCTTTAGAGTACAGACAGTGCAAAGGGACCTATTAGAGACATTGGCACTAACACAAAATTCTGGGTCCAGGGCTGGCTGCAGGCAGTTAGTTGTCATTTTGCAATCTGTTTAACGTAGTGTAAATCTGCAGTGCTACCAAAAGGTGCAGCCCATTCTTCTCAGTCATTCCACCTGCTGCACCTTTTAGTGTCGGTATTGGGATTTACAGAGCTACGTGGTGAACAAGACTGGGAAACTGGTCTGCCTTAGAGCCAAACCTGCAGGTAAAATAAGATTGGTTTTCAGTTAGAGAAGTTTATCTGGTCCCACTCACTGCAAACATGCATGATTTGCAAAAACTGTAAAACACCTCTACTCATAAGACCCCACCTGAAGTACTGTGTTAAGCTCTGGAGTCCCCAGCATAAAAAGGACATGGACCTGTTGGCATGAGTCCAGAGGAAGGCTACAAGTATGATCAGAGGGCTGGAGCACTTCTCCTATGAAGACAGGCTGAGAGAGTTGGAGTTTTTCAGCCTGGAGAAGAGAAGGTTCTGGGGAGACCTTATAGCTGCCTTCCAGTGCCTAAAGGGGGGCTTTTAAGAAAGACGGGAACAGACTTTTTAGTAGGGCCTGTAGCGACAGGATGAGGGGTAATGGTTTTAAACTAAAAGAGGGTAGATTTAGATGAGATGTTAGGAAGAAATTCTTTACTGTGAGGGTGGTGAGGCACTGGAACAGGTTGCCCAAAGAAGCTGTGGATGCTCCATCCCTGGAAGTGTTCAAGGCCAGGTTGGATGGGGCTTTTAGGAACCTGGACTAGTGGAAGGTGTCCCGGCCCATGGCGGGGAGTTGAAACTGAGATTATCTTTAAGGTCTCTTCCAACCCAAACCATTCTGTGATTCTGTGATTGCTGATGCCCATGCAAGAAAGATGGCAGAACCAGGTGACGGAACTACTACCCCTTTGGTAGCAGGACAGATTTCTGCCACAGGTAACTGTCCCACGGTGTCAGTGCAGCAACAGCACAAGTCCTTGCCAGTGAGCAGAGGCGCCCGCAGGTTTCTCTCGGCAGGCAGCAGCACAGCCAGATGGGAGCAGCGCCTGCAGCTCAGCCCCCGGAGAAAGTGAGGAGCCCAGTAGGACAGAGGAGGAATTAGCTTTTTGATTCCTACTGTCAAGGAGCTTCTCTCTGGAGGGAGGGACATTAGGATCGTGCGGGGGGAGGGAAGCGGTGTCTGTGGCCTGTAGAGGTGGATTAAAATCCTGCCATAGCTACTGAGCGAAACGCACACGTTTGCCCTGTTGTGCTGATTTGCCACATGATGTAGCAGCTGTATCAGCTGCTTGTCAGGGTCTGCTGATGGGAGCAACCCAGGGCTTGGGTGTTTGAGGGATGAAAGGGTCGGGGCAGCAAAGCTCAGTGAGCCAAAAACTGAAGTCTTGCCTGACGTGCTGAGGCAGTGATGGGCTTGGCCTGTTTTTTTCAGTGAGGGGGAAAGGCAGTCTGCAATATGCTCATAATAGGCACCTCATACTGGTGAGTTTTAAGATCCATCCAGTTCTGGTGAATGGAAGGCAGCCGCTGGTGACCAAGTCATGGCAGTAAGATTGCTAGTTAAGCACATAACTATTCTGTCTCTTCTTCCCATCTTTTGTATTGGAACAACAGGTTAGGCTGTGCTGAACCGCCTCCATGACACTTGTTTTGTCTTCTGCTAGGCTGTTCGAAAGTACTGCCCGCATCATGTGGGCCATTACTTGGGCATGGATGTTCATGATACCCCGGATATATCCCGATCGCTTCTGCTGCAGCCAGGCATGGTGATAACCATTGAACCAGGTAAAAAGATATGCAGTCAGTGGTGGACAAAAACATGCAACACCGAGGATAAAAGGGTAGCATTCGGGTCCTTTCTGGTGAAATTGAAAATTATTATAGTATTGGAAAATCTTAAGTTATTCCCCTTCCAAAGTCATTACAGTATTAGAAAACCCTATTTCCCTCCCAAACACGGCCAAGATAACAAATTGTGGAAGCAAATTCTGAGATGTCTGTGCAGCAGGAAGTGGAGTAGTGTAGACCTCGGACTGTTAGTGTTTGACCCATGGCAGCGCGTGTCAATGACAGTGCAGAGAGAAGCAGGGTCAATTCACTTGTGCTATGTTCTTTGGTACTGTGACTAAGCTACTACCAGTCGCTGGTAGTGTAAGTCTCAAGCATTGCAATCTGCAATTACAGGCATTCACAACTTAGTTTTGTAAATTAGATGTTCCATGATGAATCTTTCTGCTTGTCGCTGGATTTGGAGCTGTCAGCTGGAAACTGATATTTAATGCTTGGCTCTTCTCTCTATTCAGAACATTGTTAAAATCATCATTGTGAACATAGCATTGAGAGCAAGAAGTGCAGAAAGGCCAGCTGTAATTGTGGAAGTTTTTATTAACATGATAGTGTCTGTAGGCACTAAGGGCTGCTTTTCTTTCTTTGTCCACCATCTGCCATGAGTGAGGGGAAAGAGAGTAGCTTTTCTTACTAAAAGTTTTCAGGATCAAACTCAAGTTGTGTTGCTAAAAATGCAACCCTGCTTTCGTGGTGGTGCAGTAAGGGAATGGTGGTGTTCTAGAGACTGTTGTGTGTTTTAATTCCCTTTCTTCTTTCAGGCATTTATATCCCTGAGGATGACATGAGTGCCCCGGAGAGGTTTCGTGGCATTGGTGTGCGCATTGAGGATGATGTTGTGATAACAGAGGATGTACCTCTCATCTTGTCTGCTGACTGTCCCAAGGAGATCTACCACATTGAGCAGATCTGTGGCCGCAGTTCATGATGCCCCTTCTCTGCCTTTTTCATCCTCCTTGGGAGCCACAGCCCTTCAGGGATGCAGATCCCTGTAGTGGGCTGTAGTTGTCAAGTGATGGAGGGTATGGACAGTTGATGGTTATTTTCCAAGACTGGGGCTGGGAAGTGGAATGCAAAAGGCTCGGGTACCGAGATGTGAAAAAAGAAAGCAACCTTTTCTGTGTGCATTTTCCTTCTGATTTGAGTAGTGCTGATGTTGAGCTGTTGTAGGACATGAGGGTGGATTCTTCCTTCTGCTGTGTGGATCCATCTGTTCTGGTGCCCTTGGAGGGATGAATTTTCTCAGTGCCACCAGCAGGTCTTCTGCTTGGTCCCTCTCCAGATGCATAGGTGCAACTGCTGAGACCAGGGCCCCGATTTTTCCGCTTTAGCAGTAGTTTCACAACAGTCAGACTTTAAAAATGAAGCTTTGATAAATGCTGTTTTGGGGGGATAAAGTGTGTCAGACAGCTTTGATTTTTATAGAGTGCTGGAAGAAGGGATTTTGGTAGCCAGGAAGATGGGTTTAGTTAGGAGCTTTTTCTGAAGCCTGTGGAGAATGCTTTCAGTATTTTAAAGATAAGGATGTGTTTGGGCCTTGCTCAGATATATGCAAAATAGGCCAGCAGTAGGGAAAAACATCTCATCTAGTCTTTCAGCTTATTGGAGTGTTTGCTAATTTCAGAAAGGACAAATGGTGCTCAGGAGGCTGGACATACCCATTCTCGCTGTCTTTCACATTCCCTTATTTTTGTCCCAAATGTCTCTGTCGGTCTCCTGTTCTGAGCTGACCTCTATGTAGGAAGCAGGGCTGTGTTGGCTGTGCTGGGCTCCCCTGGTGAGGTGCTGGTTCTCACCTAGATGTGAGGTGTCCAGTTCTGGGACAGTCACAGCACCTTTCTGATTTATGCTGTGTGTATTTTTGAAGAGTCTGCTCTATAGCAAATCTCAAGTCTTTGTACGACTTTTATAAAGAATTTAAATTAATTCTCCTTTTCAAAACTCTCTGGGCATGATCACAGCTGCCTTTTGGGTTTTGCCAAGTGCAGTCAGTAACTAATGCTCTGTGATAATATTTTTGAGGCAGCTGCAAATGTAATGAGGGTCTAGAATGGGTGAGGAGTAAAGAGAACATCTTCCCTCAACATCAGCCTACCGCCCAGGCCATTGTATGCAGTAGTAAATACACCTACTAGAGGCAAACATGGCATCTGTGTATTTACTGAAAATATTTTGACAGTCAGCTATTTAATGTGTCTGAAAAATGCCTCTTCTCAGTGCATCTCCTGTTATTTATGCTTGCTGTTACATCTCATCATCTTACTTCCTTTCTAACCATAGTTTTCAGTAGTTTTTGTCTGTTATTCTCAGTTTCCCTTCCCTTTCCATATTGTCTATTTTTGACCTACTATAATGTCACTGTTTCCTAATCCATTTTGCTTTCTAATCAACATCACTGCCTCTTCCCTGGTTTGTCCTGTTTCCCCACAGTGAATGTAGTCAGAAGCGTGGGGGGAAGGTTGTCAGGGTTCCTTGAGTTTTAACCTCTGGCTGTGTTGCTGTGTAACCTCTAGTAAAATCTACTTTTTTTTCTCTCTTTTGTTTTTTTCTTTCTGGGTTTCATTTCACTTAGTGAAGGCCAAATGGACAGTGTCTTGCATCTCTCACTGCTTTTTATGGGAGCTGGGTGCCTGCACTGGGGTTTGAATTTGGCACTTCTAAGGCAGCCAAGGCATGCCATGGTTTTATTTGTTAAACATGATGAAAAGCAAATGCTGTTATAGAGTTAAGGTATTGAGTTTCACCTAGTTGAGAGAATTTGCTAATCTTGAATGGAAGCGTTTGTTAGATGCTCATACATTACAGTGCAAACTGTTAGAAGGAAGGTTTGTTGAGTGTGGACACAGAATTGATGAATACTTTTGATGTTCTGATCTGTAACACATTTGTTATTCTGATTACACCTGTAGAGCCATATCAACTGGGACAAATCTTGGATTTTGGAACTACGTAAGCAGCTTAGAATAACATTAACCTGAGAGCTACATGTGCGCACTGATCCGCACATCTGCCTGTGTACCTAACAGAGTTAATAATTGTACTTAGTGTAAATAACCCTTTGAAACACATATAAAAATTATTTTTAAAATAAAACGATTTGTTGAAAGTCATTTATTGGGCCATCGAGTTGCATGGCTCTTCAATAGATATAAACACCTCCAGAAAGAGCATTATTTTTCAGGGAGATTTGTAAATTATCTGTAACCTATCCTGGACTTGAAAGAACATTCTCAAATGTAGGCACACGCTAATTCCTTTTCCTCTCAGGAAAATCCTGCAACTTGCAAACATGAATAGGTCTTAGGAATGTTGCAGATGAATGTTTCTGTCAGTAAAGAAGTGTTTGTGACTCTTGCTGAGTGGGGGCTAATGGATCTGCTAGGGCTGCTGTGCCACACCATGCTAAGTGTGTCTGATTCAGGCTGTGCGTTGCTCCACATTCTGTAATTCTTCCACAGCGTTCAGTCATTTCTTCAGTATAAACTGCTGCTAATGTTTTGAATCTGTTGTTCCATGTAAAGAAGAGTGTGTTTTGCAGAACGTATTAAATTTGAGTCTTATCAACCTGACTTTTTGAAGGCTTTTTCTCACTTCTTGCAGAGGTGGATAATCAGAGTATCATCTGGGACCTACACACATGCTGCAGCATCCCTTGAATACAACCAAATCCATGAACATTTTATGTGACTTTCATCAAGAAAACTAAAGAACCCCTTCTCCAGCTGCCCATACCCGTGGCGTACCTCCCCAGTTGCCCATCCCATACTGTCAGATTTACCGTCTATCTCTGCCACAGAAAAGATTCCGCGCTTCAACCACTTGGGTGCAGGAGCCACTCTCAGTGGCAGCACGAGTTGCCAGCTTCTTGGTGAGGGTGTTGGTGGGATCACTGGAAGCAAAAGAGAAATTGAGGTATATGCAAATTCACTTAGGGAGGGATTTTATTGCAACTATGGCACAGGTCTTAAAGGCATCAGAGTACAAGAGAGAATGCGAGCCAGCCATCCCTGTTGAGAAGGTGCTTTGCTTTCAGAGGAAGCCCATGAGGCTTTTCTTGGCTTTCCCATTTCACCCTCTACCAGTGGCCTGCTTTGCCTTGCAGAGAATTTGGTGGTGGTAAAGTCCTGTTGTTAAAGTACAGCCTGAGCAGAGGTGCTAATTTGCAGATATGCTTCTGTTGTCAAAGTAGAAAGAAATTCGGCATTTAACGCAATTTGGCATTCTGTCTCTGTTATCTGTGAAAAATACAGTATGTCTTTCCTAAAATTGCATTCATTATTTTACAAAGGAACATGATGGTGTAGGAAGGAGCAAACTGAGGGAGCATGTAAGAGCATGGAGATGGAGGTTTTTGGGAATGTACAATGCAGTAGAGAAGATTTGGAGCTGTGAGGATGTATGCAGGTAGATGTGAGAACAAGTGGGTATAAGATGGCTATTCAGTATGTGGTCAGAGTGGTGCAATAACTCCAGGAAACTGGTTATGCTAACCAGGAGGCCCTGATTGATTTCTCCTGCTCAGGAAGGGAGGAACAAAGGAGTCAGATTGTATTGATGAACTTGATCTTAACAGTTAGTTTAATTATTTCTTTTAAAAATCAATAGAATTATCATATGAGAAAGTTTTCTGCAGTTTCTTGTTATTGATCATATGTCATATTTAAATAATGTGAAGGGGAAAAAGTACATTTCTAGGCAAAATCTTCATTATGATGGAGGGAGCAAGGCTAAGGTTACATGCTCTTATGCTACCCAAATTATTGCTATAGAAATTTAGTAATTACTCCCAGGAGAATTACCATAAAGCTGAAAGAGTTAGGGTTAAACTTAGGAAAAATCCATATGAGATAAATGACAAAAATGCTTTCTTTATGATGAGATTCTTAATACTTTGTGTAATTAGGTAACAAAACTCTGCGCTGCAATAAATTGACATATTTTTTTCTTTTAAACTGAGTTGTCCAGAAGCCTATATACACATCTTTTCATTAGCACGCTGATCTAAGCTGCGTTTAAGTATATAATTTTCTGAGATCATTACAGTATCTCTGTTAAATGTGCTCCCTACATGCATGCTCAGCCCCTACTTGATTAAAAATCACTATTTGCACACTGTCACAACACTGGTTTGAGGAGCGGGTCTGACTTACGAAATTCATTCTATTTCAGAGGTATAACAATAAGTTACATTTTAAAGCAGAATTCATCATCAAAGTGGACAGTGAGGCACGGTGGGCTCAATGACGCTCAGTTTTTCCCGTCGGCTCCTTTCTGCTCCTCCGTTTGCCTTGCTGGCTTCAGTGGCTGCCAGCTCTGAGCTGCCTTTGCAGCAGGAAGCGGAGCAACGAGCCCCCGTCTTCCTGGGACAAGTTATGCCTCGGCCTGCCCCGTTGTTTCTCTAAAGCAGCACCCAACATTTGGCTAACCAAACCCAGATTCGTCAGAAGATGGGCAGAAAGGAACTAGGAAGAATTTCCAGGTTCTCCTTGTTTGTGTGTTACCTTCTCTTTCTGACTCATACTGCATGTGCCTTTTTAAGTACTGGGACAGTTATCCATTAACAATGGCACAGAAAAAAATTTAATTCCTGTCTGGGTAAGCCTGATGACCAGATTTTGAGCAAAGAAAAATTTAGGAAGAAAGTAGACCTGGGAGTGAGAATGGCTACTGTAGGGTTCAATATGTTCCTTCCCCTTGGATGCTAGGGAAACTGCAAGAATTGTGTGCAGTCTTGGCTTTGGAGCTTCTGGCAAATGTCGGTCTCAGACATGCTGTGGTGGGCCAGAACTGACAGTGGTTGAAGCTCTGTGTTGATTTTCTCCCCTCAAGACCATAAAGAGCCTGTAGCTTTTTAAAGAAATCTCTTTTTTTCATTACTTGGGCAGGAATATCATGGCAGCAGAGGTTGGGAGCATCCAGCCAGTGGTTCAGTTGTCAACTAGGAGAAGTTGGCAGTCCAGCAAAAACTGGGTGAGACGCAGATCTTTCCCGGGAAATAGGCTCACTGCATTTTTTTGTCAATAAATCAGACCAGTAAACAATATTGTGTGGGAGGGAGAGAGGCTCAGCTTCTTTCTATTCCCAGGCAGAATGAGGCTTCTGCCTCTGTGTGCACTTCTGGGACATTAATGTAAAATAGGATTGGCCACCGATCCGAGCTGAGGTTAAGCAGTCTGGCTCTTGTACAGGGAAACAGCAGGTATCAGGTAATCTCTTACATGTGAATCTTTTACTCAGGAAGGTAGTGCTTTAAGTTTAGGGATAATATACTTTGCTTTTCCAGTCTAACGTGTGCACAGAGTGCAACATACATCAGTTTTGCCTATGGGAGCTACAACCAATACCTCTGTAATTAACAGTTTAACATCTCAGTGTGTATGCGTAGTGAACATTGTAGTAATTCAGAGAAAGGGTAGCTGTTAATGGTACAGTAGGAGATGGGGTTTAAGCTTTCTCAGTGCAGGTCTCATTCCAGGCTACAAAACCTGGTGTTTCTGATAGTGCCTATGAACACCCTTTCGTACTCCTCTTGGTGGACTGACCATTTCTATTGAGTGACCTCTGTGAAGTTCATCATTTGTGTTGGCATTTCTGTGCCATTGTCCTCATGTGCCATCAGGATCCCACTTTGATTCACATTTTAAAATGTTGCTTCTTGGCTAGACAAGGTTTGATATGGCATCAGGGATTAGGAGAGTTCCCATCACGGGATGGAAACCGCTGTGGAGCCGGGTCTGGCTGCCTGCTCGCACGCTGTGCATGTGTTCCTTCAGCCCAGCTGAGCTCATTCTCAGAGGGACAGAGAGACACGGCCCTACTGACTGCTCAGGAATTTGCATCCCCCTGCAGCTGCCCCTGTCACCGAGGCCTTAAATCTCTGACTGTCCTTCTAACTGTTCCCCCTCCAGACTTGTGGAGGTACCAGTCTGCAGCCGTAAGAGCCATAACCCCTGGTGTGCTTGTTGCACTGACCTGTTACTTGTCAGATTCCATAAGGTACCACTGAGGTTACTGTGATGCATTGTAGATATCTGGTATGTATATTGCTTTCTAATTTATGCTTTACCCTGTTCTTATTTCCAGGAGATGAGCTTTTTAACAGCTATGTGGGTGTTACTGTGGTGACTGTAACCAGGCAAAAACATACAGTTCATACTGAGATAGTTCTACATTTGTGGACTTGGATATGATTAAGAGATTTTTAAAGGCATGCTGTATTTTTTGCACTTCCCTGCATAACAGAGAGGTTTCTTACGAACTTTCAGTTCCATGCTATAAAACGGAAAGGTGATTAATCTTCAAAAGCATGTGTGTATAAGTGTATTATGTACAAGCACACACCTATTGTGCAAACAAATGTTGTGACTTCTCGCTAGTTAGAGATTTAGAAGAGATTTTTCTCCAAGCATAATTAAGATTGTTTAGATATTTGGCTCTTCATTTCTTTATGCTTTATTTGGATTTCTTGTTAAACTTCATTTTACCTTAGAATTTCCAGGGTTTATAATTCTTGGAATTATTCCGTGTGAATAATTGCCTTATCTCTGTACTATATTTTACTGTAAATCACTGCCATGTAGCCTTAACAATGCCTCCCTCTTCAGTTTTTTTTTCCAGTTTTATAATGTAATTTCCCTGCAGTATGAGGCTTTTGAGGAATCAGCATTCTGTGATTCTCACCAGAGTGCCTTTCTGAAAAAGGTGAGAATGCTGTCTGAAAGATGTGATTATTACTCTTGAAATTCAAAACTGTAAACTGTAAGTTTTGAACCAAAGTGTATCATTCTAACTTAGGTTCTTAGAGAAATAAAATACAACAAGTGTAGCAATTAATGAAAAGGAGGATTGTAGTGCAAACCTAAATTCCTAATATACTGATAACTGCAAATTAATCTCAGCAATTAGGTATGAGAGCTATTTTCCTCCAGTGTACAGCTGTCTCTGAAGTTTTAGTGAATGTTAATAATAAATTAGAAGACTGATAAGCTGTTTCTCTAAGCTCATTTAAAACAAGAAATGTACCAAATGCTACATTTCTTAAGGACTCAATTTTTTAAAGAGTTGCAAGCTAACAGAGGACTGAGTTGAAAATTGTCTAGAAAGTTGCCCATCTCTGGTTAATCGAGTCACTGAATGAAAGGGTAGGAGGCACCCTTTGATCAAGTAGTTTAAGTGCCTTCCTATTACAGCCATTGGATTTTACCCCCTCAATTTAGTGTTGAGCCTGCTAGCTCGTGTGTGACAGCAACAGATCCCTCAGTAAAGGCATCAGCCTTGATCTGAAGGCTGGGGGAGGGAGAAGGATGGCTTGGAGAATTGTTTCTTTCAGTCATTTGCTCCAGCTGTTAAACTACCCCATCATTAAAAATCTATGCACCTTTTTTTGCCTGCCCCCTATCCCCCCAACAGGCATTATAGGGAGGATAAGGAGCAACTTTGTGTGTTTAATGAAGAGCTTGGATACCTCCTTTGGGTTCACTTTAGCCTTGACCATGGAACTGTGACTGTACTTCTATAAAAACGCCTACGACTCTGAACTTCATGTCCTCCCTTAGTTGCCTTTCTCAGAGTCCCTAGAGCTGCACAACAGGGTTGTTCACAGTTTAGCAAGGAAAGCAAATGCAGAAGGATAAGGAACTGGAGAGGAAAGAAAGAAAATAAGCAATGAAGAGACATAAGTGTTGCATGACTCTGGTAGAAAAGATTTTGGGCATGTACACACACAGAAGAAAATCAAGTCTTCCAGTAAATAGTGCCATCTGCTTTTTATTTTTTGTTCCCTAGTACTTAACATTTGTGCATTTGAAAAATTAAACGTAAAGTTGCAAAAGGGTTTGCAAAATGACTCCTGGATCTGGAACCATACTGCACTGAGGCCTGCCCCTCTTTTTGCCATCATGTTTGTTTGTGTAAAATATTCATGTAAATTGTTCGGGACAGGAGCATAGTTCAGACATTATCTAAGTCTTCCATTTGTTCCCGGAATCACCTGCCTTTGCAGATCTCTGACTACTTATGCCAATGCAAAGTGAAAGTAAAATTCCAAATCCTGAAGAGTAAGTGCAAAGGAGAGAACCGAGTAATCCTGTGACGCGATGTTTCCTGTGAGGTTACCTTCTGGACTCGGGATCTGGTGTTTCAGAAAAGACCCATCCTTGAAACTCTGTGTTCTGTTACGTTTGATCACTTTGACCTCCTCAACAGCAAATGGCTTCCCTTGAAATCCTCAGTGTCTGTTGTTCTTGCTTCACATTTGAAATCTAACAGGCATGATACAAATTTCAGGTAACTCCAACTTTTTTCCATCCTACTTGGTAAACTTGTATTGACCCAAATATAATGTATATTAGAGGTAACATACTGTGTCAGATGTTTTCATCCTGTCACCTGATGTTTTCGGAACAAGAAATTTCCATTTGAAAGCTTGCTGCAGATTGCATGATGGAAGGTAGGCATGTCGCTGAGGGTAGGTAAAAGGAGGGGTGACCTTTTACAGGGTCCATAACCTGGATTTGCTCTGAAAAAAGTTTGGAGAAGGTCTGGAGGAGACTGACCCAGGCAGCCTGTCCCAACCCCAAGCACTGACCAGGAGGACATCTCCATGAGAGCTTTATTCCATGACTGAAGAAGAAGGGGTGTGAGCCTGTGTACACCCACTGCTGCTTTTCTGCATGCTTCTTTTTCAATTCAAACAGGGGGAAGTAGATACACACCTACATTTCTCTCTTCAGTAATTAAACCAAGAGAAGTGACTACTACCTCATGCAGCAGTTGCAGACTGAGCACATGGCAATACAGACTGCCCATCACTTATGTGGAATTCATTATTTCTTCTATCAAGTCAGTCACAGCATTATTTTCCTCTCAGTGTGCTTCACTCCATTTTGAATTTTGCTTTTCAGGCTCTTCCATTCAGTCTCTCGTAACCTGCTTGTGCACAAATTATTTCATCTGGAGGTGGCTGGACTGATGATAATAATTTGTTTCAGGAAGTTTTTAGAGGTCACCGGTGTCAAGGAACAACAGTTTGCATTATCTCCTTTATTACATGTATTATTTTTTCGAAAGAGCATTATTTGTGTCACATGGCAACTAGAAGCATTCTTGAAATTTGTGCTTGTTGCAGATTTCATATCCTCTTCCCCCAACTTTGAAATTGTTACATAAATTCAAAGATTAAACCCATTATTTTTAGTATCAATATCTGGGCAAGGTGGAAGATGATTCTTTATTTCTAGCTTTTTTATTCAAGAAACACTTATATAAAAATAATAAAATTTTAAGGAGAAGGTAAGCTAATTTAGAAAGATTAATAATATGAATTTTAATTAATTTTGTAACTGTTAAATATTTAGAAGTTTTGAAGTATCCTTTTCACTGCTCCCAGGTGTAAAATCTAAGCAAATAGTTGAAGTTAGACTGGTCTTGAACTGGCATCTTCCAGTCTCTGAGTGGAAGTATGGTTTCTGTACAGTCTGCTATTGCCTATCATACCCTCAGCTGATCTTGATAAAAAGGCCAGCTGAAGTATTGCTGAGCCTGTGGAAACAGGAGCAAGTGCTTCCAGTGTCAATCCCAGCAATGTTTTAGTTGTTAGGACAAGGCTTTTGCTCCTATGAATTCCAGTCTTGATGGAAGTGCCTGATGTTCTCTGTCATACTCTAATGAGCATTTGAAATGTTAAGCATTAACGATGCATTCAAGTGATGGAAAAAATTCCTCCCAACTGATCTGGCCACACCTTTACTCAAAGGACCATTCCCCATGCGACTGCTGCCGTATTAGTCGGACATAGTGAGACTACAAGCGATCGACGAGCTTTTGCATATGGGGCCAGACAGAAACTTCCATTCTCTGGGAAAGTAAGTTCCGTTTTGCATATCTGTATGTATTTGCTAGCACTAAAGGCAGAAGCCACAACTCCCCTTTCAATTGGAATACTCAATGTTATAGTAAAAAGACTTTTTCTTCACTTCTTCTGCAGTTTTAGAGTCAAAATAAATTAGCGCAACGATTTCAGCCCAATGTATGCAGCGTTCACGGAGAAATGCTTCATCCACTTATTATTTGGACAGTTTGTATCTTCCTGGGAAAAAAGACTTGAAAGATTTTACCCTTGACTGCTTTCTAGCAGTTTTCTGTGCGTCACAGCAAATAAATAAAAAATGTTTTGCGTCCTTTTCATGCTCTTTCCCTGACTGTTCAGAGAATGAGATGTCCTCACTCTAAAGGCAAAGCCAGCGCACACATACACATATTGCCTTGTGCACCTTGCACCTAGTCTTTGCCATGTAATTTCAATAAACTATGAATATTCAAAACACTGTTACAAGCATCTGTGCAAAAATAGTATAAATACTGTTGTTCATGGCCAGTCTAAAGGATTCTTCAGATGACCACGAGCAGTCCGCTGCATAGCCATAAGGTTTAGAGGATGGAAAAGCAATTGTACTATTTGTGTTCAGGTTCCCTGAGCTTAAACTCAGAGGCAGCTTATACCAGGTGGGACTGAGGAGGCTCTTTCATCTCAATGAAACATATGCTTGAAAATTATATGTATACTTTGGTGACATATGCTTGTGAATCAGGAACAGAGAACAAATTTTAACGTTGCAAATTTGTATACATCTGTTATTCCTGGCCCTGGAAATAGTTTGTGGCGGGGGGTTTTTTGGGGTTGTTTTTTTTTTTTTAATAAAGTTTTGGATTTGCAGAGAGATGGTTTCTACAGAGTTCCCTGGTGTTAGTTACATTAGCATTTTATAGGCTGCTCATGTAAACTCTTGAGCTTTCATGGCTCTCAGTATTAGCTTTTTAATATAACACAGTTCATATTGGCTTTTATTGCTGTTTAATTTAGGTTGGGTTTTTTATGTGGCTTCTTGGCCACAAGGAACATGGCCTACACTTGTTTGAAACTTTTCTTGTCTGTGTAAACCTGCTATTGATGTCCTTTTTTCTTGCACACCGTAACATTGTCTAAGAGCTAAACTTGCCTGTATCTGCCATGCAGATCAATTACTCTATACAGCAAACCCAGATCTCATATTACAGGTGGGAACCCAGAACTTTTAGATAATAACTGGAAGTCTCTCCTACCTGGTACCATATTTTGGTTGTTCCACAAGTACAGAAATCCATAGCTGACTTGTCTAAATAAATTGTTCCTAGCAAATGGTGTTCCTTACTTGAAGGACACATGCAAATAATTCCCAGCCAAATGTTAGTTATTGGCTTCTAAGTTCATGTGCTTTTTGAAGTGAACCCAATATCACTCTTCTCTTTTGGGCATCTGAAATTATTTACAGCAACATGTGGTTTCTCACCCTTCTATAAGAAAAAGGCAATTTCCAAATAGAAGAAAAATGGAATTTAAATAAAAGTGTATTTTATGATGGATTCAGCTTTCCTTAATAGAGAGAATTTTCTACCTAAAAAGGTCTTTCTTAATAATTACTTTAGATAAATTTATATGGACAATTCAGATGATTTTAAAAAACTCTGTGTAAGATACTGAGAGGAGCAAAGCTTACATTTTCAAAAGTCTTATGAAGAAAGGACGTTCTTTCTCGTGCATTAATGTGTTTCATCAGAATTCCTGGGAAGCTGTCCAGCTATACATAGTAAATATTTCACATACCAATAAAGTGATTCCTCAGCAATTCAACCACTCAGCACAAATTAGACTTAATTTACGGTGAATATCTGCACCTGTTAACAGTGAAATGGGCTCCTGACATAAGTGGTCCTTTCATGCTGTTATTTATCTGAATTTTTAAGAAGGTCCTATCTTTCCAGATTATAATCTTTTAAAGTTCATAATTTCAAAAACATTCCCAGGCTTGAATTTTGAACTTTCATATTGAAGAGGGAACATATATGATTTTGAGCTAATATATCGATACGCAGGACTAAGATCAACACCATCAAGGGAAGGCATAAAATGTGCCTATTACTGGATTAGGCATTTGTTTTGTATATCTAATGATAAAATCAATATGTGGCTCCATCAGAGGAAAGATCCATCAGCCTCTGTCATGCTAACATTCAATCAAGAGATTGAATTTGCAAGCTTCAAGGGGGAGAAATGTTTCTCCATATTTTGACAATCCACATTACACTAATTCAGACAGCTTTTACACAGACTTGCCCCAGTTTACTCAAGTGTTGCTTTCAATATTATTTCATTAAATCAATGCAAAAAGTTGTGTTGACCTTTTAAATATATATTTAAATCTGATCAGTGGAGCTTAAATTGATTAGAAACTGATTTTAAGCCGACTCTTAAGGCAAGTGAGTGTGTCCACATGGGGTTCCTCAGCTGTTCAACAAATTTATGTGAAATCCAATTTAAATTAAGCCGCTGCAAACAAACCACTGTTGCGTTGTACGTGAGTCCCAAATGTGCCCTCCAAGTTCTTCGAGAACTTTTTTTTTTTAACAGAGAACCAGAGGGAGATGCAGTTAATGGAGTGAAATCTGCTCACCCCTGTCAGGAAAGGAGGAGTGACTATAAACCGTGGTAAACAGCTTCCAAACAAACCCCAAGGTTCAGCTTAAAGCTGCATTTGTAAACCTGTGGGCTGGCAAATGATGGGCGTTTTTTATTCTTCTCTCTTGGCAGCTGTAACTGCAGTGAATGAGATGGGTGGCATCAGGAATACCCCGACTCACCAGACTCTGGCAGGAGAAGGCCTCCTCCATATCCCACAGGCTAAAAAAGATCCAGAGTGAGTTTAAAGGAAATCCCTTCCGTTTCGTGTTTGCTCAGGACTGGGTCGCCTAAGGTTCCCAACATGTAGCTTGCCCTCACAGCAGCTCTGGTGCTTTGACAGAGTAGATTATTCCTCTCTCCTGAAACCTCACCAGGGACCTTTGCAGGACTCCAGGGGAGCCCCTTTATCTCCACCACTCGTAACTCTACAGGGGAATCGCAGAGATTTGCTCTCGCAGCAAAGAAATGGGAGATGCAAAATGAGCGGCACTCCATATTGACTTGTAATGCAAATAAGATGTAATGAAATGGGTGTTTGTAGAAGGGAAAGATTACTGGCAATTTCTACATGCCAAGAAACATGCAACCTGGGTTTTAACGATTGAGTTTAAAAATACAGTGAAATACAAACATACATAGAATCATGCAAAAAAATACACTGTGAGAGAAAGCAGGGGTGAAAGGAGTAAATAGAAGGAAATAGTGAGGTAAATTGAGAGGAAACTGGTTTAGCATAAGCAACTACCTTAATTATTAATCAGATAACACGGGAATGCAAGTTGCACTCATGAGCTTCTGGGGGCTATTGATCCCTCAGCATCCCCCAGAAGCTCACTCTTACCTAGATAAATTGCCATCTGCTCCATTTTCCCCTGTCCTAGAACTGAAGAAAGTGAACAATTTCCCTTATACTCTCCAAAATGTTTTAATTAGTTGACAGTTTTGCTGTATGAGAGAAGAGTTTCAAGGGCTGTTCCTCAGCTTCAGGCCCCTTTCTAACCAAAGGCTGCTGTTCGATGGGCATTTGCAGAAGCTGTCTTTGCCAGTCCAATATATCTAAATGCAAAGGTAGGTACTTGGTCACCCCTTGTATGAACGAAGGAAGGTAAGAGAATGGGGCTTTGGTTTTTCTCCTCCAGGGAATGAAAACAGTTTGGTAACTGCTGATGGTTTGGATGTGTGTGATATTGCCAGATGTCTGGCCTCTCTCTTTTTCCAGCTTTCCTGGTTCCTCAAAATAGATTATAATAGTCCCATTCAGACCCGTGCCACTGGTTGTCTTGAATGATTACAGACTTGCAAAAGAAGGTTACAGGATGTGAGTGAACTTGAACATAAGGATCTTCCATGATAGACTCATGAGTATTTCTATAGATTGAGGCAAAGGAATTAACTCCTTGGTATTTGTAGTAAACTTTCAACCAATATAGAACTTTCTATATGTCTTGCTAAAACAGCCTCCCTGAAGCTATTGCATCTTGGGGTTTTTTTTTAAGTCTTGTTGATACTGCAAGAAGGTGGGGGAGTATTCCTAGTGCAGGATATGGCCGTTTCCTCTTTTTCCTAGCACAGATAGGAATCAGTGAATTCTTAAACTGCATTGAGAAATACAATTTATTAATGTGGTGAGCAGAGGGAAAAATAAAAAAAACAACACAGTGACTGGAGGAGGGAGGAGGAACTACATTATTTTGCAGTGGCAAATTACCAAAAGCAAAAATTACCAAAGCACTAGGCCCTGCACCTTACACTTGTTTCTCTGCTCACTTCTATTTTCTGCATTTCTGGAAGCTGTCAGGATTGGGGAGCTCATGGTTTCTGATCAACAAAAGCTTGCTGCTCCAAATGGCCCTTCTTTCCATTTGGGTTCTAGAGATCCACTTGTGCTGAGCTTTGAAATTAAAGGAAAGGAAGATTGACACAGCAAGATGAGTTCAAGTTATATGAACCTGCAAAGAAGTATGACAGTTTAATAATTTATTTTATTGTTCACTGTAGAACTGGCAAGCAGACCATTTCTTGTGTGATCTGCTGACCTAGATGCCATAATGAACTTTTCAATGGAGTCCACAGTAATGCTAAACAATTTTTTGTTCCTGCTTATGTTGGTATGGGAGGCAGGGAACTGCTGGCTCCCTTACTCTTGGCTTCTTTTGTAATATCCATATACTTTTTGCACCAGTAATTGCCCTGTCTGTGGGCCACCTGATTTGTATTTCTCATTGCTTTGTTTCTTTCCAAGAAGTGGTACAAAATTAGTTATTTTTTCCCCTGAGATCACATCTGAACTCCACCTTCCCTCCCACCACCACCAGCGCCACCACCATTCTCCCCACTCCCCTCCCCCCCCCCCCCCAAAAAAAAAAGCACTTGGATTTGGATTTTTACAGTTTTCAGTTGCCAGATGGTGCCTTTGCTATGACTGCCAGGGCCTTCAACAAAATGCTTTTACTGATAGCAGCATCTCTCCTATTGTGATAAAAAAGGACGGCAAAGGCTAATGAATTGTGTCCTGCTGAGCAGGGCATGCAGTTAGGAACTTGATTCAGTTAGAAGAGATCTTTGGAGGAATGTTTTGATACTATTTTTTTTTGCAAAAGGACAAAGAATTATTGGGGAAAGACAAATGCAAAGCTGTAGCTTGATGATTCTCACCTCCTTTCAAACAGCATCAAAACCTTTGACTCAGTGGAGGTAGCTTCCAGACCTCCCTGTGCTGATAATGTTTTTTTCTGATTTTAATTCTTATTCCCTCTCTGTGACTCTCTCATCAGGGAGAAGTTGTAGATAAGAATATCTGTAAACAGTATTTTAGTGTCTCCCACGCAGCAGTCTGGAACTGCCTGTCCTCGTGACTGAAGGTTTCTTCAGTCTGCGAAGGTTCATGGATTTCCCAAATCAGTAGGAGTTCATTGATCTATATGCAGGCAAGCTTGTGTTACTACTTTGGTTACTCCTGTGTTTTTTCCTGGCCACTGTTAATTAGCCTAGCAGATCTTCCAGCGTTGCTTACATGCAGTAGTAGATTGATATAACTACTTGTATTGAGCTATCATAACATTCTGGTTTTTTGCATTTAAGAAAGGATAAAATGCACTTTGAAAACTCTTGTCTAAGCAAGCGAGGAGATCCAGATTGTGACCTGGTACTCAGATGGTGTCTCTCGTGTGGTTAGTGGTGCTGTCTCCTGCACCTGGACTATCCCATAGCCTCTTGTCACCTCATGCAGGGATGTTTGGGTTAAAAATGATCACTCCCCTGCTACCGCTTTCCTGTTATCCTCTGAAAGACTTGCCCTCTGTCTGAATTACAGTCTCAGCCTCTGACATCATTGCAAGATCCCAGCTCAGGTTAAGGCAGGACTCTCTCTCTCAAGCCCTCGCTTTTTCCCGTGTGCCCATGTGTTGCCTCATTTGCTGTAGGCATTCTCAACCTCCCACCTCCTCTTCAGCCTCGTGAATCGAAGAAGCGGCCGGGCTGCAGCTGACCTAAAGGTATGGGGGGACTCTGAGGCTCACGTCTTGTCTCTCCAGGCCACGGGCAGCAAGGAGCGTCCTGGCTCCCCTGGGGACCTCTGGACAGGCTGCGAGCCTGGCTGCGGAACATGTCCTCTCCTCTGAGCAGAAGCTGGGATGCTGGTTTCTCTCGGGAGGTGGCAGCACAGCCAGATGCGATCAGCATCTGCAGCTTGGCGCCCAGAACTGCAAAAGGCTGGCAGGGAGGAGGTGGGGTTGATGGATTCCTTCCTTCTGAGGTGGAGCTCCTTAGTTGGGGGTGAGGATGAGGATGGGGATCATGGGGCTGTTGTTGATGCATAGGAGGGATAGCTTCAAACCCTTTCTTGAAGCAGAGTGGAATCAGACCAACACCCTCACTGTAACACACTGGGGTCTGTCTGTCCTGATCACTTTTCTTGGTATCAGATGCAGCTGACTCTCAGGTGTGGTGTGGGGCCGAGACGCCCGCAGTGAGGACAGTGTCATTTCTTGAGCCTAGAGCCATACCCCCAGCTGCTCTTTTTCATGTGTGGGGAAAGGCTTTCTGCAGGAGATTGGGCACAGTCATTAAGTACCATGGTTTTTTGCAAGCACCTACTTACCTGCAGGCTGCCACTATGGTTGTATGTTATTTTATCTGCAAGTTATCAACCAGCTTTAGGTAAAATGCCATGAGAAAGGAAAAGCAACAATTAGTCACTATCCCACTAAATACTACAACCTGCTCTTCTCTCAGAATCTCTTTTGTTCTTTTTAGCTAGATTATTGGGGGCTTGAGGCTCCATTTCTCTCCTGAGATTTTAATAATGGACTGCAAAGCGAGGGGTACTATATGGGGTATAACACGACCATCATCTGGAAAACATGCACAGAGGCAGGGGGTTTGGGTTTCTGTAGAAACGAAGCACAATCTGGCCAGAAATCTATGGGATATATTGCTTAATCTGTCCCTGTGGCTCTGTTCTTTGAATTCAGCTTTCCTATGCCAAGCATACTGAACCAGCTGGGGATGCTACAGAGCCTTGGTAGGAGGTTGTTTGCTTACGTTGTGAACTTTGAGAAGTTTTGTGGCAACATGGAAAGACAGTAAGTAGATTCAGTTTTGCCCCAACAGTAATTTGTGAACACTGTCTGTGGGTTCGGGTATCCAAAAGCAAAGGGTGCTACAAATCCCAACTTAGTCAATTCAAATGGTTTTAGTAGCATCAGCAACTGGAGGGCAGCCAGCCAGCCAGCCCTACAGTTCTTTAAAAAGTAATAAAACACACTTGATTTTTACTCCTTGGTTTGCAACCATTGAACAGGAACTAGTCTCATATACCAGGTAATTCCTGCTCGATGCTGCTTAGGGCACCACTGGAACCACACCTTAAACAGGCAGCACTGAGAGGGTGAAGCATAGAAAGGCAACAGAAAAACTTGAGGTTTGTAAACACTTAGAAAGGGGCCACCTCCCTTTTTTCCCTGGCAGTCTTGGAAGGCCCATCCCTACTCTCAGTACAGTAAAGTTGTTGCTCTGAAGAGTGTTTGAAGGTATTGCAACTCTCTACTTACTGTCAGACCCGTTTCATTCCTGAGTGACCCAAGTACCCCAGAGAGATCCTGTGTCATGGGTCTGAGTGCTGAGGATGCGTCATGGTAACAGAGGAGGCACCGCTCATCTTCGCTGCAGGGCTGGGAAGTGGAATGCAAAAGGCTGAGGCAGCGAGAAGACTGGAAATCAAAGCAACCTTTCCTGCATGCATTTTCCTTCTGACTGTTAGTTCTGGGGGATCCTACCACTGCTGTGTGGATCCCTCTCTTCTGGTGCCTTGGAGGGACAAGTTTTGTCCGTACCACCACTACCAGGCCCTCTGCCCGGTCCCTGTGTAGGTGCAGTTGTGGATGGGTGAGTGCCATTGGGCAGAGCCAGGGCTGCGAGCAGCTGCCCCTCCACTAGCAGTTCCACAGCAGCGCAATCAGGCCCCCATGTTCAAAGGCTGCACATTTGTGTGTGTGAATCATTTGGGGGATAAATGCCACACAGCAAAATGTTGGTGGCTCCAGAACACACACCCCCTTCCAACAGAATGAATGTAAAGGAGAAGGCCGATGACCAAAATGAAAGACACTGGTTTTGGAAGGCAATTGCACTAGAGTCACCAGGCTGTTGGTACCTTGCCTTTTGGAAGTTTTTGACAACTGGAGGAGGGAGTTTGTCTCATTTTAATTGGGACTAACCATATTCAGAGCAGCTGTCGTGTGTTGCCTAGTCTGTATCCCTGCCTTTTCAGCTTGGCAGTCTCCTCTTTTTGCCCTGCTTGTCCCGGTGATTTGAAAAATGATCCACCCTTGAAAGCATCCCTGGTAACTTGGATCACAGCGTTGTGTTTCTTTTGAGGCTGCTGCTTTCCAAATCTGCAGCCGCTACTATAGACACCTGTCTATAACATATAGCCTTAAGAGGGGGAAAACTGGTCTGAGGGGCTGCACTTTTCCTAGGAGGAAAGAAATTAGGGATGGCACTAAAACAAGCAGAAAACAGATTATTTATGTACAGTAAAGAGGGTAGCTCAGACCTTCTTATGAAGTGCAGGACCATTAGAGAATATCATCAGTAATTTTACTTTGTAAAGCACACCAGAGTTCTCTTAATGCACGTCCCATTGTTAGTATTATGTGTCTGCATACACAAATCAGTAAACATTAATTAAATAAGCACGCAGATATATGTTCTATTCTGCACTGTTTGTTATCTTTTTTTCTGAAACCACCACCCCTTTAAATGCACCTTAACTCAAGATCTGCATTGCTATATTCTTTTTCCTGCCAGATACAGAAAGATAAATCTAGACCATACGATTGCTGGCTGTATGGCGTTTACCCGTTGGCAACCATCTCCCTGTGGTGACATCAGCTGAGGTGGGAAGACTATAATTTTACATTGCAGTAATCATTTAAAGTGAAAATGAATGTTAACATTTCTCTGGTATGCATATACCCTAGTCTACATGTTTGTTCAATATCCTGGATTCCTACTGAGTGACGACCTACTGGGGTCATTACCATACAGATTTAGGGTTAAAATGAATGTTTCTATTAAAAAGAAAATCTTGCAAATTCTGCTTTGAGAAGAGCTACTTTCTTGAACATGAAAAAAGTTTTCTCAGGCACCCACCTCCCATTTTCAAAATACTCTTTACAATGACCCTCACACTACAGTCCTGAATAAGGAGCAACAGGACAAAAACCTGAATCTGTTCAGCTTCATTTTATTGTTGGCAATAAGAGACACACCATAACTGAGCAGCATCTGGGGAAAGGGGCAGTTAAGTAATATGGAAGCTTTCCATGTAGATAACTAGGTGTTAAAAGGTGTCTGAATGAGGGCATTTTTCTTCTTCAAACCTGCCTTTGCTCTTGTGTGTGTAACTTTCAGGCTCAGCATGACCCCGCAAACATTTAGGTATGTGCCTAACTCGAGGCACAAGTGTTGCGTGTCTTTCAAATATGAATCCCATTGAAAATTATTCCAACACATCCAATGGCAGCAGCATCTTGTTCTTACTGCAGTCCCCTGCTGTAAGTAAGTTTATTCGGAGACTGACAGACATTCCATCCCAGCAAGCACTGGATCTCAGGTAAAAGCTGTACACATACAGCAAGACGGCTATGATGGAGCCAGACCAGAAAAGTGCTGTTTGGCCCAAATGGTTATAATGGGTACAGTACAGATATTGCTTGCCTGTATATATGCAAGAGAATGCCCTTTCTATGCCTCTACTACCTCCTCCTTTCCACATCTGTGCAGCAAACATAGTGTGCAAACCAATTTTAAAGGGTTGACTGTGCAGAGTCAGCATGTCTACAAGGACCTGCAAACCCGGGTGCCATTTCAAGACCTGCTGGGGAGTATCTTCCCTTCAGTTTCCGTTATCTTGGGGAACACAACTACTGACCTCAGGAAAGTACTTTGAGCTTTACTGACAGAGAGGAAGTTCTGAGTACGAGGTTCCATGCCTGCTCTCTTCACCTGTGCAACAGAACAGGCAGGGCTTGGGCAGCTCTAGCAGCACAAATAAATCCTATGTTAATTGTAACTATTGTTAAGCCTAATTTGTGTGCTAAAAGAGTAGTCTGGACAACGCAAATTCTGCCTCTAGCAATTCGATGTTCCGTTTAAAAACAAAACAAATCTGGGCTGTTAGTGAACGTAAGGCTACGATAGTAACAGCGAACAGGCCTATCTCATCTGCACTGGCTGGAGACCAATTACGGTGGACGAAAAGAAGCTAAAAGTTTATTAAGGGCTGCAGCCCTTCGTATGGGAACAGAAACAGATCTCAAGCGGTTTCAGTTGAGCGTTACAGGAGAATCGGCGAAGCAGCTGGCCCGGTCGGGCTGCACCGCACAGCGCTCCCCGCCCGGCCGCCGCCCCAGCCCGCCGGAGGCAGCCGCGCCCGCCCTGCGGCGGAGCCCCACGGGGAGCCTAAGGCCGCCGCCACCGCCGGGCGGAGCCGCAGCCCACACCCGCGCCTGTCACCGCCCCGCGCCCCCTCCTCCCCGCCCGCCCGCGCCGCGCCCCGCTCCGCGGCGACCGGGCACCGCTCGCCTCGCAGCGGCCTCACGCCTCACCCGGCCCTGACGGAGGCGGGGGGCGGCGCCGGTGCTGCCTGAGGCGAGGCCGGGCGGCGGCGGCCCCGCGAGCCCTCGCAAGGGGCACAGCTAGGCCCGGCCCGCGGCACCTGCCCCGCGGCGAGGCGGTGGCGGAGGCGCGGGGCCGGCGCCCATCTCGGTGCCCCCCCGCTTCGCCCCACGGGCGGCGCAACCCGCCCGGCGCGTCCCCTCTCTCGGGCTGCGCGGGCCCGCGGCCGGGATGAGGTAACGGCGCGCGGCCCGGCCCGGCCCCGCCCGGCGCCTTGAAGCGCCTGCCTCACGTGACCGCGCTCCCGGCCCCGCCCGCCCGGCGCCGCGCGCTCTGCCCTCCCCGCACCTGTTGGCGGCGGGGCGGGGCGAGCGGGGGGCGGTATCCAGAGGTAGCCCCGCCCCCGTGCGCCTGCCCGCCACGCGTGCGCGCGGAGCAGGACGGGCGATTCACGCACCCAAAATGGCGGCCGCGATGGATGTGGATACCCCTAGCGGCACCAACAGCGGCGCCGGCAAGAAGCGCTTCGAAGTGAAGAAAGTGAGGCCTGCCGGCGCGCTCCTCCGGCTGGTCCCGGAGGAATGGGGAAGGGGGAGGCCGGGGCCGGCCTGGTGGTGGTGGGCGGGACGTGGGAAAGGGTGGCTTCCCTCACGGAGCCGGGCGCCGTGTTCCGCACCAGCGCGGCGGCAGGGGCGGGGTGGTGCCTGCGGGGAGTTTTGGCGTGCGTTCCGGCCAATGGCGGAGGCGGGTCGCTGCACGTGGAGCGAAGGCTGGCCAATCGGCGGTGCGGCTAACGTGGGCTGTGCGGGCGGGAGGAGGGAGGTCTGGGGGGCTGCCGCTGTCAGGGGCCTTCGCAGCTCGCTTCCCCCGGGCGCCGCCGCCGGCGGGGCCTGGCCGGGCTGGGCTAGGCTAGGCTGGGCTGGGAGCCCGGCCAGGCTGCGTTTGCGGGGGCCTGCGGGCGGCTCGGGCCGGGGAGCAGGGCCGGAGTGCTGCCTCCTCCTCAGGCCCGGCCGTTCTGGCCCAGCAGCCGAGCTGCCCCGTGTGCTGCGGGAGACGCCGTGTGCCAGTTCGCGTGTCTGAAATCAAGCCATAACAACGTGTTTGCACTCAGCGAATGCTCTGCTGTCAGCCTGGCTTTGTCTGCTTCCTCAGAACAGCCATAATACTGTTCTTCTGTCCAGTGCCACCAGTTCAGCCGTCAGCTGGACGGTGGTAGTAATTTTGTTACAGCAGGGTGCAGAGGCAGTAGGGAGGCTGTGTGGGTTTATACTACTGTAGAATTTGAGGAAAAATGACCCCTAGACCGAATATCAGTAAACATTTCAGGTGATTCCTGCTTGTAGGTATAGTTTGGTTTAAATGCAGCTGTCATCAGTGGTGATGGAAGCCCCTAGCTCTGTACGGGGCTGCAGGTCTGTGCAGAAGGAGGTGCTGGGGTGACGACTGACTGTTCTTTGGAAACAGGGACAGATATAATAGCACATGAGAGGAGCAGGATGCAGCAGCACCTTTTATGTGTCAGTGGCATTCCTCCTCAGCAAGGTGCCAAGGCATATTTGTTGAATGTATGGCTCTGTTACAGGTCTGTTGGTTATAAGAGTAGATTATGATGGGGCAGTAGATTAAGTACCTGAGAGTGTGGGAGATGTAAGGATGCTGGAAACTTTTATCCTAGCTGCCTTGAAGTGTGGATGAAGTCCTTGAGAGATGAGTACTTCAGCCAGAAAGCTGGCAACGCTTGAATTTGGAAGATGGGGAGAAAAAATGAGATCCCTACCAACCCATTTCCTAAAGATCTAGTAGTATTGTGATGACTTTTCGTATCAGTATTAATAAAAAATTGAAGTGCTTATCAAAATTGGTACTGTTTATCAATACTTGGCAGTCTGCATTCCTCCTTCAGAATCCCAAGCTGAAGGGAAGCTATGGAAACATTGAGACTTAAAAGGCACACAGTAGAGAAGATTTACTGTAGTATAGTCAGTACAATCATATACTGGAAAAAATGGAAGGAAGCAAAATGTCTAGACTACTTAAGTAGTAAATGAAGATTATCCTTCTACCAATATGTTTTTAGATTGCTTTGAATATTGAAGGGAAGCCTATCAATTTCATAAATTTACAAAAGACCTGATTATGGGTTTTGTGGGGAGCAATAAAAAGGTGCTATGCTTTTCTGCATACCTTGTCTTAAAGTCATCATTTGTAACCAGTTTTCTAAAATTGCCATGGAAAATTGTAGCCGACCCTTCCCCTGAAGTAGCATGGGACAGATATTATTATTTATTTATTTATAATAAACAAAGTATTTGAAAGGTTAATTTGGTTGTACCTTAAAATTTTTATATTCCTGGTACTTCATTGCTTAGTGCCCTTTTTGCAGAGAAGATTGTTCAGGAGTCAGCAAAGTCATCTACCGCATTAGAGATGATTTTAGTTCTTGACCCCAGCTGCTCTGGGGGGGCGATTACTAGAAGAACTGCTGCAAATAATGGAAATTCTACTTAACAAAATGGCATCTGGATTGACCTTTCTCCAAGGCACTGTCCTTTTCATCAGAACTGAGAATGTGGCATGACCTGCATCCTTGCCTCTGGATCTTGAATAGACATGCAGGTGTTTGCATTTGCTTCACAAAAAGGGGGACTGTGGGAGTTACCTTATTTCTGAAGTTGGAAGGAGACTTTGGGTCTGGGAGGTATGTAAGAGGAATGTACCACTGCTTTCTAGTAACATGTACTCATGATAAAGAATGACTCTGGGTTTCTAAGACTAATTATTTTTAATATCTCAGCTTTTCAATTTCAAAAATGCAGGGGATCTTGAGCAATAACAAGGATTTCTGTGTGCTGTAAAATGAGTCAAAACTATGTTTTTCTTTTTCTCCCCCTCTCTCTAGTGGAATGCAGTAGCTCTGTGGGCGTGGGACATTGTGGTTGATAACTGTGCCATTTGCAGAAACCATATTATGGATCTATGTAAGTAAATGATGGGGAAGACAGTTGACAGTTTTGACTTGTACATGATGCACAGCTGAAATTTCCCCTGTTGAGAGTATAATTCAGGAAATGCAGTTTTCAGTTAGGAATGAAGTAGTCACAGTGCAAATGCTAAGCTCTATTTTATGTAATGCTGAAGTCTGATAATGTGTTTTTGTGATCTCTGTCACGATACTGTTTTTCCCTCACCCTTTTTTTGTAAAGAGTAGAATCACTTGGTACCACATCTGCAGACAAGATGATGTTGCTGAGTGTATTTTGGATGCAATAAAGAGGAAAAGTAATAAAGGGCTAGGAGGAACGGAAATTATTCAGGGTTGACAAGTATTGCTCACAAAGAGAGGTATTAGATTTTAGAGTTGGGGATGTTGCTGTGGATATCAACTTTTTGATGACAGTCATTAAGATGAAATCTTGTAACACTTTCTGTGTCTGGCCAGGAAAGGGTTGGACCAATGACTTCATTTCATTCCTCATTGTACAAAAACTACCTTGCATGAATAATTGAGTTCATGTTATAGTACGGGAAATTTTGTAGCCACCTAGAGAATTAATTGTTTGTTTACAAAGGGGAGTAATCAAATGCCTAAATGAAAAACAATGTATTGCTTGTATTGGTGTAATTTTTTGCCGTATAATCTTGATGGTTCAGTTAACAACTGTGCTTGCTATGTAGGAAAATAAAGTGATAATGGAATTAAGTATACAAATTTCTATCATGAAATCGGTGTGCATGCATGAAGTCATGGGTTTCGGTCCCTTAAAGGACTGGTAATGAGTACAAATCCATTTTTTTCTTCCTCAAAACAAGATACTGTTGGCACCGTAACTATTCATCTTGTTCAGTCATGAGGGACAGAAGACCTTTTAGTATACCCCAGGTAGAAAGTTGCCTTATTTGCTTGTGTTACTAAAATGTGAGGGCTGTGGAACCCCCAAAACAAGAGCAGGTTATGCAGTCACCCTTGTTAACTACTGGTAATGGAAACTTACTGTCAATAAGCCTATATGAAAATAAAACACTTCAGAAAAATGAGATCTCAAGTTTATAGTAACTAGTGAGAGATGAACCTGATTTTACATCATATTTAAATACTAATTACAAAACTACTTTCAGAAGGCTGGTTTTGGTGGTTTTTTGTGGATTTTTTTTAGTAAAGAGAAGACACACTGTAACACACAGGGCTGAAAATGGTTTAAGCAAGTTCACTTCTCTGCTTTGGGATAGATATGTTTGTATTTTGAGCCATCCATGCCTCAGTTTATTCTTGGTTATTAGAAAGGGAATAACACTAAAGAGGAGCAAGTGAGAATATGAGTTATGAAATATGCTGAGGTCCTTTGATGTAAAGGTTTCCTTTTAAAGTACCTCTAGCCTGTACCATCTTGAAAAGTGGTTTCAAAAGGGGGTGGACACTGGACTACTATGATATATTAAAGAAGAAAGCACATCACTGACAGGTAAATGGAATTGTAAAGATTTGTTAGAACATAAGTTTCATTTATCAAATTCACAAATGTATAGAATAACTATATAAAATCCTGTAATTAAAGATAATTGTTCATGGGATACATTGTAAGAGAGTGGATGCTGTTGTGTTGCATTCTATGAATCTGCTTCAGAATTACTAGTGCCTCCCATGAGAGACCAGATACAGTCTCATATATTTGCTGTTTTTTATAAATAGCAATAGGACGTATGAGGATGAAGGAGGAGTGTGGATGAGCTGGAAGGAGAGTAGACAGATGTTATTTTCCAGTAGTGAATTTTGTGTGTCAGTTCTTAAAAAAAAAAAAAAAAAAAAAAATCCCACCAAAATGTGGGTGAGGTGGAGAGTATAGGTAGATTAGGAAAAACTGAAGGAAAAGAGTGTAGGTAACTTTTTTTCTTTTTTGAGTTGCTCAAGCATAACACATTATTAGGTTGGGTATGAGCAATGTTATGAAAAGCCTGGACTGCAAATGACAGACCAAAATTGACAGTATACAGAGTAGAAGGGGCTACCTAAATTGGTGTTCTGAGGTCAGTGTTGGCTCTGGATTTACTTGCTTCCTTGTTACAGATCATTAATGTTGTTAAACAACACTTTAATTAGATTCTCAAACATAAGATGTGAAGTGATGGGAAACTGAGGAAAAATTAATAGAATGTGCAGGGAAGAGCAACACAAGATTCAATTTGATGAAATGCAGGATTCAAATGTGTCTCTCCTAGTGATGAAGAAAAACCTTGAAAGGAAAAACATTAAAAGAGTGATAAGTAACATGCTAATGGAAGATTGTTAACATAAAGTCAGGCATCAGAGTTAAGATGTCAGTTCTCCTAATGCATGTGCATTATGACTTGTTATTAATGTGGTCAGAGGATTCTCCCTGCCCTATTCAGTGTACAGAAGGAATGAGTAGATTTTTAGTGGTTTGGTTTCATTCTTCTCTGGGAAGACCCAGGTCCTATTTAGATATTTCTTTAAAGGCGTGCTCTCTTGTGCTGTCATTGCAACATAGTAGGTTGGGGAGTGTTAACCAAACACTATGTTTAGTATAGTGGATTACCTTCTGGTCTAAAATGTGTAATGTAATATTGTACTAAGGTAACTGGTACAGTTTTGAACTGTGTAAAATGCGCCATCAAAATACTGTCCGCTTTCTTTAATAGTAAGATGCAAAGTACCATGTTTGATGTTCCAGCTTCACAAAAGTAGATATATTGCACAGAATCCGAGGAAGAATCTCAGGATGTTTAACAGGTTGAATGTTATTGGATTTATGAGGAAAAAAAAAAGAACAGAACTAAGTATATATAGCTTGCTAAGTCATAAGTAGGAGTGGAAGGTGGTAGCTGTGTACATATATTTTGGGAGTGTGATCCTAACAGGAAATAACGTCATGCTGGGGGGTTATAAGTAGAAGGAATCATATGATGAGATGATGGGGGTGAACTTAGGGTAAATATTTATTAAAATATGCAGATAATTCCTAAGAAACTGGAGAGAATTGCAAGGGGAAAATTCTGAAGTTCCTCTGAACTTTGAAAAACTAAATTGAAGAGCTCTTTCTGCATTTTGGGGGAATAGACTAGACTAGACAAGACTAGAATTTTTCAGTTGGAAGGAACCTACAACAATCATCTAGTCCAACTGCCTGACCATTTCAGGGCTGACCAAAAATTAAAGCATGTTGTTAAGGGCATTGTCCTCTTAAACACTGACAGGCTTGGGGCATCAAACGCCTCTCTAGGAAGCCTGCTGCAATGTTGGACCACTCTCTTGGTAAAGAAATCCTTCCTAATGTACAGTCTAAACCTCCCCTGGTGCAGCTTTGAACCAATCCCACGTATCCTATCACTGGATACCAGGGAGAAGAGCTCAGCACCTCCCTCTCCACTTCCCCTCTCAGCAATCTGTAGAGAGCAATGAGGTTGCCCCTCACACTCCTTTTCTCCAAACTAGACAAGCCCAAAGTCTTTAGCTGTTCCTCATAGGACAAGTAAGGAATATCCTCCAAGTTTATTATCTTGGTTATTTGTTTTTTCCGTCACTGTTTTCTGAGTGAATACATGATGTGTTGTGTTAGCCAAGATATGCATATTTATTTGTCTTCCCAGTAAGTCGATCCCTTCATGACATAGTTTTAGAAGGCAGCATGTCAAGAGAAAGGGGAACACATACAGTGGTTACCCTTGCTCAAGCAGAAGATGCTTTGAGGAGTTCTTATGATCAAATTTACCAGTGCAGTGGGCTGTTATGGTAGCTGTGAACAAAAGACAAGTACTTTATTTCTGTTATGTGTCATTATGGCCAGTTATTTCTTAGGTTGCTTTTCCTGTTAGGTAAATACACAGAAGATTTCTGCAATAGAACATGTATAGGAAGAGAGATGGTTCTTAACAGATGCCAAGATTTAGAAGCTGCCATTATATAATATGCATTTCTGTAACTCCCTGAGTTGAAATGCTTCCATTGCATCTTTCACAATTATTTACAGGTATTTCAGGTTTGAGCTGTATCTTTCTGCCCTCACCTCCAGATACTCTGTCAAAAGCAAGGCAACGGAAGAGTTGGTCGGTATTCCTCCAGTACCTGTTACTGTCTGACTCTTACCACTTCTTTTGGGTCAGCAGACAGCAAATAGCTTCTCTTTCTTTCAAGAGCCAGAATCATCAGCTGTAATTCTCTGGCATAGTTGGTTCTTTTTTTTATGTCTTTGTTGATACATTGTCCTTTTCTGAAATGAGGCAAGTAGGAGACCAAAAAGTGCTTCAGCTTTTGGGAGGCTCTTTTTTGGCAGCCAAAGGCAGCAGTGCCAGCAGTAGTCTCCAACCTGTTTGATGAGGGAGTTAAATCTCGGTGTCTTGTTGGAAGTGCCTTACATCACCACCAGACAACTCCTCCTCAGCTATTTCTGCAAAAGTTCATCTGTCCTTATAAGCTCTTGGGACTGTCGTGTTTTAGACTGTATTTGCTTGTCAGCGCATGTTTTAGTAACACTGCAATGAATTTCAATGCTGCTTTTCTTGCTTACCTAAACCACCTTTCTTCCCTCTCATTTCCCATCAAAATACAGAGTCCTTTAAAGCCTGGGAAAAAAAATACAAAAAATTGTATTGTGTTCCAAAGTATGCAGCTCACAGGTTAGGGCCATTTAGAGAAGTTAAAAAAACCCACAAAATGACCTCAAAGTGGGCTAGGTGGACTTCGGATCGAATATGCCTGATAACCTGTTTCCAGCAGGGAAAGAGAAGAAACAAGGTAAGTATCTTGCGTACTGGAATATTTTCCTTGCTTTCAGCAGAGACTTCCTGAGTTAAAGTTTGCTCTACCGTTGACTTTTATTCCTTCAAATGAATTTCCTCTCCTTTTCCTACTACTCATCTTCTCACCATTTTCTGTTACTGTACAGACTCACACCAAAATTGTTAAACTTAATATAATACGCCCCATGAAACTCAGCAAGACCATGAGTCTCTACTGCACTAACAGTAAAATTGTTGCTGCAATCTTTGGTGCCAAATTTTAAAACAAATGTCCAAAGTAATTGAAGCTCTTCAAGGTTCTTGAGCATCTTGCCCTTTCTTAATCAGATTTAGTTTTATTGCTGTATGTATTGAGGGCTTAAGGAACAAAGACATCAGATGTTTCAGATGCACAGGATTTTGTTCTCTTCTATAGGTAGGCCAGGGCTTTGGAATTCCTGCTGTGGTATATCTTGATGTAAAACATATAACAAAAACAATTTCATTCAGATCTTGCAGAACAGTTTTTACTGAGTTTCTTTAGACCTCAGTATTGTTTTGAGTAGTTCCTTGTGAACAAGGTTAACTGGTCTCCCTCATATCTCAGGAAAAATGTGCCCTTCTCTTGTTTTGTTCATTTCCACACCTGAAAGAGAGTGAAAAATGAAGAAAGGGATGAATGGCACAGAGCAAATAAAAATCACATTTTTCAACCAAACCTGTGGGGTTTAAAAATTTTTGAATCTTTAATTGGTGAATCAAATTCCTTTTCCTCTGAGCATATTTGGGCACAAAAACAGTGAACAGAGAATGGGAGGCTCATTCAGACATTTTCTTTGACAGGAAACAAAAAATCTGCAAAACAAGAAAGCAACAAGCCCATGTATTGAGTTCTAAGCTGATCATCTATTAGTGTGTCTTTTTAAATCATTTGGGCTTGACTTTTAAAGAAAGCATCCTTTAGCAGGAAGTAAACTGTTGGTTTCATAGGTTTGTGCTGCTGCAGACTGTGGAGGAGTTGGAAATACCTTCTTTTTTTTTTATCCTGAAGTTTTTACTTGAGCTGGAGCAGAAGTGAATTGTTCAAGCTCTAGAATGGATAACCAAGTTGCTGGATATATTTTCTCAGTGCTGTACTTGTTCTTTCCTCACTCTCTGTCAACTTCATCCATGCCGCCTGACGCAAAACCCCAAATCATAACCCAAACCTGTAAATAGTCTTTATCCTTTTTGGGATCATCCTAGGTACTCAGCTCCAAGGTATAGAACCTTTAAAATGTACATTTTTAAACTGTATTTCCTATTGTGTATTTTTGGGGTGTACTTACCTTTCACAAGACTACAGAAAAAACACAGGTAAACTCCAGCATATACATGAGCACATTAATAAGTATAACTGATGGTACATAATGTCTGACAAGACAGTGAATTTATATTTAGAGAAATCTGGGCAAGAAGTTTAAGTAACTGTACCTTCAACTGATCATCAAAAGACATCTCGTAAAACAAGAGAAAAAATTAAAAATATTTATCCTTAAAATTTGGAAAGCAGACACATGTTACCAACTACTGGTACGCAGCTCTGTGCTCTTGCCCTCTGGAACTTTGGAATACTGAAAAAGTAGAGGAAGGGGGAAAGCAGGATGAAGTATGTTTTGATCTGATACTTTTGGGAAAACAGTACACATTAAACCACAGCTTTTGGCACTTTCTGGTGTAACAAATGCAACAGAACAAAGAGCTCTTCCCCCCCACCCCCACTTGCTATTATGAAGAAATCTACCAGTTGATGTTGCATGTACATTTTCTACTCCTGCATATATGTGTTCAAACTTTGTTTTCACAGGCATAGAATGTCAAGCAAACCAAGCGTCAGCTACCTCTGAAGAATGCACAGTTGCATGGGGCGTCTGCAATGTAAGGAAACCTTTTATTGTAGAGCTTGTGTGGTGATGCTATGCCCTTTTTTCATGACTCAGGAGAAAACGAGTTCTATAAAATGTTTCAGGTAATCCAACAAAAAAGGCACCCTTTAAACACTATATTTTAGTAGAGCTTAGCAAGGAGAAAGAGAAGAAGGGAGGGAAAAAGAGTGAAAGTTGGAGAGGTGTAACACAGAAGACACAGGAGAGAAGAGAGGAAGATAGGCCCTTACACACCCCACCCCTTTTTTTTTTTAAAGAATAATAGATCTTTCATTCTGAGCATGATTTTCGTGATTGAGGTTTTGCCTAGGAGCTATGCCTTTTTTTTCCTGGTAAGAGGATTACTTGGATGTCAGTATGCTTGATTTGTCTTTCTGCAGGCTGATTCAAGGAGTCAATGTGTGGTAACTAGTTGATTTGCCTCCCATTTTGGAGGAAGATCAAATCTGTTCTAGTGTATAATCTCCAGCTCCTCAATTTGTTGCCATATGCATTCCTTCATACGTGGTCCCACTAGCATGTGAACTCAAATGTGCATACCTCTTAGCTAGCCTGGGCCTAAGCTGGAAGATAAAATTTTCCATAATGGAATAACTACCTGTTCCGCAGTCCTATCTTCATTATGCTGTGGGATCAAGTTACAGTGTGATAATGCTGGGACAAGATTATAAATGTTGTGATTCTGTTTGTAGAGGACAAGGGCAACTTTTTTAACCATGTCAGACTATGCTAGTTTTTGTGTGGAAGAGTTGCCACCAAGTAGAACCTTGTTTTTAAGTAGCTGTATGGGGTATGGAAAAGCGTGTCCTTATTAAACACAGAGATTTTTTTTCTTTCTGATTTTGCAAGTTCCTTTTTATTCAGGCTTCAGTTTGTCCAGAAGACTGGCAGAAAGCTTCAGCATGTATACATACGTATCATTCCTGCTATTCACTGTGAAATCCTCTTTCTTGTCTTTCTGATTATGCTTCATCTGCTCTGCCAATTTTAGCAGCTGCTAAACTCTGCGTTCTCTCCTCCATCAGAAGTCAGTCGGTTGCCACTGCATGCACTGTGGAACAGGCTCCCTGCTGCCCTGCCATTTCACTAATATTCCCTTCCTCTCTGAAAATGGGGATCAGTTCCTTGGTGTTTGCCAGTGAGCTGGCTGATTAGTCCTCCCCACCTTTGTCTGCAAACACTTACTACGCTCTTCTTACTGTGATGCTTTCAATGGTAATTTTCACATTGAGATACATCCATGTGTTCTGAAATTATGTGATCTGAACTTTCTCTTCCAGCATGCTTTCCACTTCCACTGCATCTCTCGCTGGCTCAAAACTCGCCAAGTATGTCCGCTGGACAACAGGGAATGGGAGTTCCAAAAGTACGTATCCTGCACAGATTTCAAGATGAAAAATGCAATTGTCCTTCTGTTAATAGAAATTATCAATGCCAGCTATGTGGGTAATCTCTCATTTCTGGATCTGAGGGCATAGTTGCTGTTGGGAAAGTTTTTTTCCTCCACCTTGCTGTATAAGGACCTTTTCTTAGCCACCTGATGCTGAATGAGCTCTGAAGAAAGCCCAAACAGCTGTGGAGTAAGGGGAAGTTGTTAAAAAGTAGTGATTTCTATTGACATTCTCTCTAAAGAATGGAGAGCAGAAAACATGTGGAATTCACTGAAAGTGAAGCCTCAGGTGAATACTGTACTGCCACATGAGGAATTTTGATTCAGAAAATGACCCAAATATAGCTGCTTGTGTTCCAAAGCATTTCTGCTGAGGTGCCAGGCATCTTATTGGCTCTCTTTGTATCTTGGTGATTTGGTTTATAACTAATAGGCTCAGAGATTAATAGAGCTGGTTTCTTAGCATGTGGAAATCAAATGTCCATGTAGCCATTGCTACCGCTCTGGCCCTTTTATTCATAATTTCTGTGTTCTTTGTTTTGGTTTGTGTTTTTCAAAGGACTGTTGTTAAAATAATAATAGGAGCTCCATGGATAAGTTTTTGAGGGGTGGTTGTATTTTGAGAGGTAATTGTACATAGAGAATAGGTATAGGAAGTTTACCTGTCACTTGCTTCATTCTATACCATTTATCCATTAATCTTTTCTTAACTGGATTTTCCCTCTCCCCACCTCCTTTAAAAAAAATTAATTCTAACCAGAGTCCAGATTAAAACAAAGCAAAACAGATATTATAACTCTTCAGGATTGTCTTTGGAACCTGGTTCACAATCGGTTGCACAAATAATTAAGATGTTTTAATGAAAACTGAGCCCTCATTGCCTGGCTAGTGACATAATATTGCATGGGCAGTATGATGAGAAATGGAAACATGAATTAATATCTTCTTGTAGGGGCTCAGTAATACGTCTGGGACTATGACGAGCTTTGCTCTTGTTTTCATGCAGAATGTATTTGAATTGGGACTCGGGGCAAAAGGTGATGATGCTGAGGGTCTCTTGCACATGATATTGTGGATGGCTTAGGCTCTTTTCTGACTAGTATCTGGATGGGCATTTGGGTGAAGTGAAATGTGGAGAACTTCCTAAGGTTTCCATACCATAGCATTTCACCTTCGTCTGGTTTACATGTTAATTACATCATGGTACAATGAGAATAAATCTGCCTAAATCAGCACGAGTGTAAAAGATAATTTTAAAAAAAGTATTAACATACTATATATTTGCAGGTATGGACACTAGAGAGATGGTCACCACGCTTGTTATGTCATCAGCCTCAGTTATTCTTGACATTATGTGTTTGTTTTAGCAACTTGAAAAATCAGTAATGTATACAATTCCTCTTTAACCTTCATTTCTCCCTGTTGTATACCATTGAATAAAAGCTTGCTGGAATTCCTGTTAAAGTTTTTTGCCATCTGTTCAGGAGCACCAGTCAGTGAATGGGGGAGGAGAATTACCCACAGACTGGGGACTTAAGCTGGGCAGCTCTTAAGCTGAATGGCTGAAGCTGGGTAGCTCTTCCTGTCGCTGTGCCCAATTTTTGACTGTGAGTTTGGTCTCACGCAACTGAGAACCACGCCTCTGGCTCACTGAGGTCGGTGTTAAGTTCCATTGTGTAGTACAGTAGGTAGGTGTAGGGCTTGGCCTGGCTGAGCGTAATTTATGCAAATAGCATTTCATGTGGACATGCTTCCTTGCAGCTGAATTGAAATGATGATCTGTACAATTAGGGGTTGTGTCATTATTAGAAACTACTCTCTCTCACTTCTGGTCTTTAGTTTGACTAGACCAGATCTCCTTCAGAGGAAAATTTCACTAACTGTTCCCAGTTCCATCTTTTTAACTCAAGGGATGTTAATTGAATGTTACTTTTTATCAGTGCTCACAAAGAACTTTCATGTGTCAGGTGAAAGTAAACTCAGAAAATTCACGTGCTCAATTGGATAGAAAGCTAAAAGGAGGCGGTGTACGAACAAACTAGTTCTTGGTTGGTTTTCTGCTGGTATTTTCTCAGTTCAGGCTGAGCTGTAGTTCTTGCTGTCCAAAACTTCTACTCTGAAAACTACATAATGTTTTGTTTGGTGTCTCCTGTGCCAAACAGCCTGGTATCTGCCTCACTGCATCAAATGTTGGCCCCTGTGTTGACAGCCTCTGCAGACGCTGGGAGCTCAGACAAGGTCAAGAAATTGTTTCTGCTACAAGAGGCTGTGTCCCTTCATGTCAGCAGTGGTAGATACAGCAAATTTCTTTCATTGGCTGTTCGTGATGCCACCTTTGGATCAACACTTTTTTGCTAGATACTGAGGATGGGAAATTTGATAGCTGATGTTAAACATTAGTGTACTATAGCGATAAGGAATAAAGGTGGTCATTGACAGAACCAAAACCTGCAGGTTTTTTAGTAATTGCTGGGGCTTTCTCTAATCTGCAGCAAGCAAATGTCAGGATTATTTTATCAGCTTGTGTCAGTGCTCTGAAATGATATGTTTCAAAGTTTTCCACCCTGAAGAAAAGAGGAACAACTAGAATCAGGAGAGTTTATAGCTAGACAGTGTATTTCCCAGGTTTAGTTGGTAGAAGACTCATCCTGAAGTTGCAAGGTAGTTCGGATGATGGAGGCAGGAATGGAACAGAAGAGGAGGGGGAAGATGATCTCAACAGTGGTTAAAGTGTTCATCCAGGCAGCAGGATATCCACGTTAAATGCCATTCCCTGAAATTTGAACTCCCATTTAATGTCCTGTCCAGCTGAATAAAATGTGAGATGTCCGTGTTCATGATTGTCCATTTTGTTTGCAGTCTTTGATTTTTTTCAGGACCTGGAACCCAGATGCTCGCTGATCAGGGAATTTATTTCTCTGAGAACTTTGTTTTGGGTCCAGCTACATCATTCTGGTTTGTCTCCCTTTAGTCTGCGCGTATTGCCCTGAGCATATTTTTTTGGCTGGGGACAGGCATATCAGTGCAGGCATTTCCCTGTCCTTCGTGGCTTTATCTGCATTTGCTTGAGGCTGTGCCTGCAAGAAGACTGGTGTTTTGGTTTGGTTTTTTTATTGCTTTTTTTTTAATGGATCCCTCTAAATGGCAGGCTACAGGCACTCTCCCCCCCACTCCCTTTGAACCTCTGTTCTGCTGCAGTGCATAAAGCCCCAACTGTTAAATTTGATTTCAGGTTGCTATTGTAGCGTCTGTCCCAAACCTGGTTTTCCCAAATGGAAAAATACAGACTGTGAAGCAGCAATTGCTTACAGACCCAGGAAAGAAAATCCTTTTTTAGCTGCTGCCCGTTGAAACAGCCCTGCTGCCGCTTCCCCTGCCGCAAAGGGCCTGCGCTGTGTGACAGCCCACGGCAGCTCCAGCACGGGGCCCTGCTTTCCATAGCGCATTAAGGGTTGGGGGGGGGGGGGGGGGTCGGGGGGGGAGAAAAGCCTCAGAAAGCAACCTAAGAGAGGAGCTCTGTGGCACAGGCAGCGTCAAATGAAGGTAAGAAGGATCTATTTTATCCAAAGGCACACAGTGCCCTATTTCCCCAGGCGTGGTTGCTCATTCAAGCTGGCATCACTCTGTCCTGCCTTGTACGCTTCGGCCTCCATCTCCGCTGCATGTGGTGGTGGTGGGAGGCGGAAAGCCCATTCGTCCCCACCGCCTTTCTCTTTTTTTCCTGAAGCAACATTCATTTTTGACTACAACTTCCCCTTCTTGCAGGAGAGCTTTCTGGGGTTGCAGGAGGAGTTGGACACATTTCTAAGCATCCCGAGGGGGAAGGTAGGTGTGCAGGGGAGAAATGGCCATGTCTGCCATTTTCCCATCCTGTAAATGGTGGATGCGTCTGAACTGTGGACTCGGAAGTAAAATCAGGAGAAAATGACAGTTAAAACTGCAGAGAGTAGCGTATCCTACAGCTGCCTAGCTTAGAGAAAAACAAATCACTGGTAGACCTGCTGTGAAGCAGAAGGCAATTTTGATATTCTGATGCTTTCCACGAGTTTGTCAGCCGAGGCAAGCTGCATTGCTGAGCAGGCCCTGGTGGCCAGCGCTCTGCGCAGGCCAAAATGGCCAGACAGTGGCTTCGTTCCCTTTCTCTCAGAGAGGAGACAGGAAGCTCCAGGTGCTGTGTGGCATCGGCTGTGCCTTACGCGCCAAATCCCTGGCTGCTGTTGCATTAAAATGCCAGAACCGGGACATCTCGGGGCTGAGATGGTGTGCTGGGCTGTGCGGTAGGTAGTAGGAGGGGGCGGACAGGAGTTTCCCTGTCAAAATCATGCTGTGGCCGTATTAAATGGCAGGCTGGCAGGAGTCTGCTGTTGAAAGGTGTCTCTTGTCCGAGAGAAATGGCTGAAACCTGGGCCAGTTTGCCAGGCTTGCAGCAGCACTCCATGGAGTGAACTTCATGATCATGTCCTGCTGCCTCAGTTGGGTAGGGAGGGAGTATCTGTGGAGATGCAGATATTTGGGTTGGAACAAGGAATCTTTGCAACTGCTTTGGGTGGCCCTGTACACGTACCCCTCCTAGAGGTGCCCCAGGAGCTGCTCCCACCGCTGCGTGGTCAGGTGCAATGGTGACACCCCACTCACACGTGGGAAGGGCACCCTTGGGAGAGGAGGCAGGAGCCAGCTGCCAAAGCTGTGTGTGCAGGCCAGCAAAGGTGCCAGCATCCATCAGCCCTCCCCTACTAGCTCCTAATGAAGAAGCAGCTAATGGCATCCCGAAGCTGTCTGGGGCCACAGAATGCCCAGCAAAGCTGATGTGAAGGTGAGCCAAGCAGCACCGGTGGTGTGTGAGCTGGAGCAATGCACGTACAAGCAGAGACCTGAGCTTCCAGGAGGGGAGCACCCACATGGAGAGATCTGCACTTTCTGGAAAACTCCCTCCTCCAAAGGCATCAGGGCAGAGGATGGCAGCAAGCCCGCTTCCCTGACTGACACCACTGTGCATTTTATTCCCTGGGCTAAAAAAGAGCAGCCAAGAAGAATGAGTGGGAAGGTAATTCAAAGAAGAGATGAGCACAGGCAGAAACCAAGACTAAACCGCTGCCTATGGTCACCCAGGACACTGCTCCCATCAGCAGACAGGTGAGGAGATATCCCGGAGGGTGGGGATTACCCTTGGAGAGCACAAGCACTTCCCCTGGCAGCGTGGGAATGCTCCCACATTGTTCTCGGGCAGCAGGAACATGGTGCCGCCACGGGCCAGCAGAAGGGCACTTGCAAGGTGCAGAGCTGGTGCCTGTGGGTGGCACTTGGCCAGCCTGCTGCCGGTCCTTTCCCTGCCCTGCCATGAACTCCCCAGCTTCCAGCTGCTTTGCCACCCAAGGAAGGGGTGAGCCCCATGGTGGTGAACAGTGAGGCTTTGGGGGGGCTCAGTGGGCACTGGCACCCCGGGCTGCTCACCCCAGCTTGGGTGAAAGCCACCGTTGCCTGAAGCCCCCCTCCCCAGCCACGGCTGAAGAAGAGGAGGAAGAGGTGATGCTACTGTAGGTATTTTCCTACCGCAGGTTTCCCAGGAGGCTGGAAGGGAGGAGCAGGTTGGGTGTGGAGAAGCACCCCTTGTCTCCCTGCTTTGCTCACCTTGTTCTTCTCCCCACAAAACCGTGGAAAGGGTGAGCTCTTCTCGCCTGCTTTTGCTTTTCCCCACAAGCTCGTTCTGTGAATATTGCTGCCGGCTTTAATCTGCTGTGAGGAAACACCATTCCTCCCTCCACATGCTTCATTATCTTCCCCAATGCAGCAGGTTTTGCAGCAAGCCTGTTATTGCTCACCACGGGGTGTCTCAGGTGCCCGGATGGCTTCCGTGCACCCCTCGCCCCACCACCACCCCTTCCCCATTCCCTGCTGCTCACTGGGTCTGTTCTCTGCTCTCCTCTTTCATTTCCCCCTCTCTGATCTGGTTCCCATGGAGATCCTGAGGCATCAATGCTGCCATTCCTCCCTCCACAGCATGAGGGTGGGGGTAGGTGGAATGATTTTTGGCTCACCTGGGCTGAAGTTACATCCAATCCCAGAAGTCAAGCTACAAGTTGCTGGAAGGTGTGGTTTATCTCTCTGTTGCTTGATTCCTTCACCACAACAGGACACTGGCCTGTTGTCTCACTTTTTTCAGCTGCTTTCCAGCCTCCCCCCTTGGACAGGAGGGGATGCTGCCCAAAGCTCAGCCCACAGGCGGTGCAGCTCGCCAGGCCTTCACATTGTGCCATTGCCAGTGATGGTCCCAGCTGCAAAAGGGAAAAAAGAAAAAGCGTTCATGTTTGCAATTTAGAAGTATGTTGAAAATTAGCGCTGGCTGATTCTGGAAAGGCCAGACCAGGCATGGGGGTACACCACTGCTGGCACCTTGCTGAAATTACCCGCTCCATTGCAGCAGCCTGGAGTTTGCTTGTTTGCTGCATTTTCTTTCCATCTGACTGTGAACATGGCTCAGTCACCTGATTTCTCAGTCCTGGCGTGAAAGGTGAGTTCTGGTCTCACTGCTCCAGCACGAGCTATGAGAAGGGCACAGAAGTTGCCCTTGGAAAGGTACCAGCATGGTAGGTATCAAAACTCACTACTGCATAGCAGTATGACCCTGGCACATCAGGATTTTCTGTCCATGGGGCACCAGGTAGGTATTTTCAGTCAATCTGCTTTCACAGGCAGATGATTCCAGATAGCAGTGTGCTGGTGGTGCCTTTGAGAACATGTCCTCTTCTTCTGGTTGCGTTGTTCTTAGTCAGTCACTCTTATTTCCTCTTAATCTTTCCATGCTGGATCTCAAGTGGATATTTATATGCTGGGAAAGGGGATTAAAGAAGGTTTTCTTCTCTGGAGGTGCAGCCTGCATAGTACCCTTTTCATCCCCCTTCCTCTTCCATGTCCTAGAAGACATCAGCTACAATGCAAATCAAAAGGTGCATTTGTCTCTGCTCGCTGTTGGAGCAGTCTCTTCATCCCAGTTGTATCAGATACATTGAAATGATTCATTTTGACATTTTAGACATGTTACAATTTTTTACTGAAAAACATGGGCTTGAATGTTTTGTGTACTTCCCCTCCCACCCCAAATGTCAGTATTGTGTATTTTTTGAAGCGTGTGTGTTTGCCAACATTCACCCCAGAGCTGCAGTCTTTTCTGTAAAACCTGGGTTTTGTTTCGTATGGTTTCAGTATGTAAGTCATTATTCTTGTCACAAAACCCTTTCACTCACATTTGGTTTTGGGGATCAGAGCTCGCTCCAGGTGCCAAGGCACCCTGCTGCTCCATGCGGAGTGAGTGGCCATCCATCGCCTTGCTCAGCTAAGCAGAGTCCGAACATTTTAAATGCTCATAAATCACTATTCTCTGACCCCTTCAGAGATGAAAGTCTACAAAGAAAGACAACAGCTTTATGAGGATTGTCCCTGAGCCAAAAACCTTCTGACAAGACAAACCACTCCCTAAAGGGATTGGTGTGAGGAAAACCAGACTCGTGCTCCCAGGCAGATATTTTGGGTGCCTCTCGGTGCCACTGTGTACCTTTCCTGCAGGGCAGTGAGATGGCAAAGACGTGTTGCTCCCAGGTAGGAAACAGAATGAGATACCCCATCTTTTTTCAGGCATTTTAGGACAGGTTTCATTTTATCCATGTGGGATCTTCTTGAGATGGTTGAGGTAAACGTGGATCCCAACGGGTCTACTGGACACCACTTCCAGGAGCGTGAAATTCCTGTGCTGGATTTGCTTCAGGAGGTGTTTACCTATTTCCCAGACCTTGTGCCACCCTGCCAGTGTCACCCGCGAGCATCCGCCTCTTTTCAGGCAGTCACCAGCTGTTGATAAACCCAAACAATGGTCTCCTTTTTTGGTTCAGATGCTACTTGCCTTTAAAACCTGAAATGGCACCCAGAGGTTCTCCTTCTGCTGATGGAGGAATGGAGCCCCTCCTTATTCCATTCCCATATTACATACCACATCTTTCCCAAAAGTTGCTTTTACTGTTCCTGCAACCCCTGTGCTCATGCGACATTTCTGTTCTGGGTTGTAGCCACCTCTGCCACCTCACCAACATGGTTTGTCCTGCTTACAGCTGGAGATCTCCAAGGGGAGGATGGCATCCATGAGAGAGGGACGCAGCAAGCCCTCAAAACCACAAGCAGCTGCAGTATTTGTACTGAAAATCAAAGTCAGAGCCCCAGCTGTTGCTCATTTTGTGGCTGTTTCCTCGGCCTGATGCTGTAGGTTGCAGTGGCAGAACGGAGCTATGGGTGATGACTGTCGCCTCTTTTTACCTGGGTCTGTGGCCACAGTTGATGAACAATCTACGGAAGCACCAAAAGCAGCTCCTGAAAGATGAAGCAGCCTCATTTTCTTTTTCTCTTTCTCCTTTCCCACTTGTCTCTGCTGGGGTCAGTACACCATTTTTAGCTTATTCCCTTGGGCTTTTTGTCAAGCTCTTTGAGTTGTCTATAAACGTAGTATCTTCATTAGCATTTAATCAGCATGATGAAGTGTCATCTCAGAGCAGCAGCCCATGAAGATGCTGTGCTTCAGACAGGAGGCACCTGTGGTCGGTTGTATCTGCTGGGGTGGCACACGTTCATCGGAGCTTTGCACAGAGATCGGATGTTCCTATGGTGAAGATGATGACCTCAACCCAACTCCTTTCTGCTGCCCATAAATCCCATTAGAGCATATCAAAGCCCTGAACTGTCAGCACTACCTACATGTAAGTACTGTAATTATCCTAAGTAAAATTAACAGTTTATCAGACTTCCTGTGTCGAATCTTTTTATTACAGGGTGGTGGGGTTTTTTTTCATCACAGATTTGATTTGCCATGACTTTATGTGACTCTGGATTATAAATCTCTGGCTTTCAAACGCTACCTGACATCATGAGCTGTTGCAGCAGCTAATTGGCAGCTGCTCAGAGGCTTGTTTTGTTGAGGAGAAGGCATTTTTCCTGGCTGCTCTGAAATTTGCTGGTCCCTATCAAAAAAGTTTTGCCCGTGCAATGAGCAATGTCGGATCTGTACCAAGATCCTATGGGACCAGGTATGGATGTAACCCTACACAGTTAAAGATATAAGCCCATGTCAAGGAGCCCATAAGGTGGTGGGTGTGGGGAGAGGAAAGGGCTCGAGCCTTCCTCATCTCCAGGAAAGCAGAAGGCGCAGTGTCACACGGTGGACGCAAAGATGACCTCTTCAGCCCATCCCCAACAGCAGCTGCTATCATGGACACCTTGGAGCCAGGCGAGGCTGCTGATGGTGGCTGCCAAGGTAGCAGCTTCAGAGAGGAGCCTGCACAAAGCTGTGCTAGCATCAAAAGTTATTTATAACATAGTCAAAGCTTTCTAATGATCATATCAGGCTGCAGAGTTCAACTCACGAAATAATGCTTTTTTTTTTAACTTTTTCTCTAGCAGAGCAGATGCCGCTGAGTAAAATTACTCCAGCACTAGGGAAGTGCACAGCAGAGCCTAGCACTGCATTTCCACTGCCCACCTCCCTGCAGCAAAAGCCAGCGGACAGTCTGTGCAGGCATTTCACCAGAAGTGAAATGGTGGCAAGTGGCAGATTACAAAAAAACCCAGGAGCTATACTTCGACATGCAAAAAAACGAGCCTTTTCTTGCACATGTCTTTGCGCAGCATTAGGAGACAAGCAATGTTAGCGCTTTTGTCCCAGTGGAGCCTGGCATGATGGGTTTGTCTCAGGTCTTTTTCCTGCCTTTGACTCTCAGCCTGTTTGGTGCCTTTCCATCAGCTCCACGCCTCCTGAAGGTGACTCAGAAAATGAAACGTGACAAAACAGAACTAATTTTAATAGCTTGTCTTGGCCAAGGCCAACTAGGAATATAGCTGTGTTATTATTATGAGCTGGAACGCAAAGCTATTTACTTCATTAGCAGGAACAACAACAAAATAGCAGCCCATGGTGTTGGCAAGGGTAGAGGCAGAACTAAAATATTGCATACAAAATAGAAAAAGACCTGGAATAAACTCCTTATTATGGATCTAAAATAATTTTTCTTGGACAAAATAGGCTCAAAAAGCTCCAATGGCTTGTGAGAGGCTCCTTGAAAAGCAGGGGTTTGTCCAACGTCTGACTGTGCAACCCTCTGACATCCTGAGGAGGTGCCTCCAGAGGAGAGGTGGGGGCTGAACGCTGGAACTTCACTGATGAGTGAACGCTTAAAGGCTGGAGAAAGGAGGAGAGCTAACCCCATTAAGTAAAGAGGTTTTGCATTTCAGACTGACTACAGTTCTGGAACCAGGACTGGCATTGAATTTGTGTTTCCTTTCCCAGCCATTGAAAAAGCAAAGCTGAAAAGCTGCAGATGGAGCAAAGTATGAGTAGGCTGAATTCCTTATCATGGAACTAACATAACCAGGTTGGTTTTTGGTTTGTTTTGGTTTTGGTTGGTTGTTGGTTTTTGGTTTGTTTTTTTTATTAAAAAGCTCTCCATACAATTTTGAGTAGTCTTTTCACTGTTTATGGATAACTTCTTTCGAGGAGATTTCATTCCCCAGCTGGACCTGGAGCAGCTCCCCCCAGCAACGTGGACAAGGAGAGGCTGCCTTCTCTTGAGAGAACAGTTCATCAGAAGTACAAAATGAGGATAAAAAGTAGAAAGAGCTGCAGTAAATCTGCTTATCTTTGAAAGATGAACGGAGTGTTTATCTGATTGTAACAACATAATGTCCTTCAGTTTTGTTCCAGATTTTCAGTGTCTCTTGGACTACCTTTTGCATCTTAAGTAGATCAAACTGTCTCTAAATCCCCCATGAACACACCTGAAAGCAACAATGTGCTGCACCTTGAGCTACTGAAATGTCTTCTTCCTTCTCAGTCTACTGGAGAAGTCTTCTAAAACAGCCCTTCAAACAGCCTTCCAAGTGAGGAACCTGTCCCTTCATCAGATTTCAACTTTCCTCCATGTGCTGGACACTCAGTCCACCTGCCCTGCTCTGCACCTCCCTGCTTCCCCGGCTGTGCTCAGTTCACTTCCCACACACTTGTTGGAGGAGCCCCTCTGCCCACCTGCCCGGGCAAGCTGGGAGGTGGCTATGGGAGGCGAGCACCAAAGATATCCAACAGCATCATGAACTGGTGCAGACAGCATCCCAACAGGCACCATGGTGTGCCAGGCTGTGCCACCAACTTTCCGACAGCGTGCCCAGGAAAATTGCTCACTCACAGGGTGGCAGGTCCTCCTACTCCCATTCAAAACTACTGTGAACAAGGAATATGGCTGCATGTGCTTCCTCCAATCTGCGCATGTTCATGCCAACTTTAGGAGGAGATATAAAAGCTGGCAGAGCTGCTCTGGCTTCCTTCTTTCCTTGAATTATTTCCATCACCATTTTTTCTCCACATTGCTGCTTTGAGCTCAGCTGCAGCATAGACCATACAGAGGCGTGAAGAAGACAAGGTGATGTACAGCTCCTGGAAAGGATGAGCTTTGAGGTATTTAGTCCATGGGCATGTTTGCATGCACAACAGCATTCAAAGGGAGAACAGGAAGAGAAAGGCAGACAAGTCCTGTCTCTGCCTTTTTGAAAATGTTGTGTGCAGCACGGAGAGCGGAACACCTCAGCAACACCCGCGCTCTCTCGGTCTGACTCCGCAGCCTTTCCAGGATGTCGGGCTCCCCCTCCACCTCAGCTTGCTCTTTGGTGGGCCCAGGAAAGCAATGCCAACATCAGTACCAGGGTTTAGAAACCATTACTCAGAGCCTACAGCGCTCTGGATTGGAAAAGTGCAGTGCCAGGGCTTTTATTATTTAGGTGCTAAACACGTGCGGTAATTATTCAGTGCTCGTGTGTTTGGGTTGCTTTCTGAGTTTGGTTTAAAAAAAAAACCCAAACCATCACAAACCAGTCTCCAGTAAAGACATATCAAAAAGTTGAGCTAAGGTAGGGAAGTTTCTGTAGTGAGTCATGGCAAGATCAGAAGTAATTTCTTGGTGGCTTCCCGTCCTTGGTTTTCTGTCCTGGGCAGATGTTTCCCATCCTGCTGGGTGGCCGCCAGGCAGCTTCCCACCCGCTGCTGGTGCCAGAATCCAGCACCCCCGTCCATGGCCCTGGTCCTTACCTGCCTTCTGCAAGGCGCAGCGCATGGGTCCCTCTGCATGCCTCTGTGTGCACATCTTTTTTCCTCCCCAGAAATTTACTCTTTGGGGTATTTTTCATGGATTATCCAGAATATAAGAGAAATTTATGCTGGGGCTAAGATGTAAGTTCTTCCTTTAACAAGTCATACTGTTTGGATACAAGGAAAACCAAAAATCCGTTGGCTTCCCCTCCTTCTGCTCACACACTGTTAGAAACACAGACTAAATTAATTGCAGGAACATCAGGCACGAGAGGGGTAGAGGAAAAAAACCACGATCCAAAGCCTTGTAGTACAACTATAACAGCGTTTCTCTGGGGGTTTCACTCACGATGACTCTGAATCAAGGTTTTAGTCACACAGAATTTAATGCCGATTTTTATTCTGCTCATTCCATGCTGGGGATGTGCACTTGACCTCTGCAAGAAAACGCTCTAAAGCGTTGGTGCATCAGTGCTCTTTGAGTCTTGGGTAGGAGCAGGGCCCCAAAATGATTTCTCTCACTGGTTTGCTGAAAAACAATGAGCTTTTTCTTCCTTTCTTCTCTCTGGTGCTCGTTTAACAGATAGGCACTATCCTTCTGTGCCAAGATCCCAGCAACTGGAGTGAAGTGATGAAACTGCAATCTCAGCTCGTGGAGCTGAGATTATTTCTTTTAATAAATTGAACTTCGTCTTTCATCATACTGAGAGGAAATTTGAAAAGACATCACCTAGAAGATGTCAGCTGCAGTCTGTGGAGGTGCTGGGACTGGAGCTCAAACAAGATGTGCTGCACCGTGCACCTCCACCAGGATTTAATGGCAAGGCTTATTTCTACAAGGGCTCCCTGGTTTATGGCTGGAGGAGAGCGTGGAGGCCCAGCCTTTAGCCAGCCCGTAAATCCGACTGCTGGGGTGGGAGTTTTGGCAGAGGTCTCTCTTACTGCCAGAGGTGTGGGAGCCTCACAGCCCAATGCGGGGTTCAACAACGTACCGAGGATGGTGGACTCCCCACCACTGAATTGCCAGCGAGGGTGTTCAGGATCACCTTTGGAGAAGAGCTGGAGGCTACAGCAGATTGCAGAGTGCAGCTGGCTGCTGGCACGGGGGAGTGAGCCCCGCAAACGCGCTGTACCTCATGTTGCAGCCTCTTTGGTGGGGCTCCTTACAGCATAGGAAGTCCTGTACAGGAGGACCTGGCAACCTTCAAGAGCGCCTGCTTCGTGCCACCCATCAGGAGCGCTATGATTACTGCAACCTCTACCTGTTCATTTCTGGGGCTGAATTTTTCAGGGTCGGTGGCTGAGGTGGTGGGGCAAGGAGCAAAATGTTCTGATAAAGCTCTTCAGGTGTTTGCGGGCAAAACTTCTGGCTTGGAAAACGAATGCACCAACATTTTAGGCAACCAAACACCTTAAAACACACTGTGCTGAATGTTCTTGGTAGATATTCTCTATAGGATTATCTTCCTCTCAGAGCCTGGACGTGTCACTCCTCTGGGTCCCGTGGAGGTTTGCTGGGGAAAGCCAGCCTCAAGGCAGTCATTTTCTCAGCGCTGAGTGAGGAGCCTTGTCAGATAAAACTACAGCAAGCAGTTACTAAAGTCCTGATTACTTGTTTTGCCATCAGTATGTGCACCTTCTTGCACAGAAAGATTTCCCAGCCGTCACTTGGGCACTTGCAGCCCCCATACCATGCTGGTAGATGATTCAGGCTTTGCTGTAATAAAGGAACTCACTTTGTGTTCTGCAGCTTTAAACTCTTCACTTCCTCTTACCATCTTCTTTTTTTTTTCTTTTCTTTTTTTTTTTTTCCTTGAGCAAGTGAAAGTAATTTGCCTGCTCTTGCAAGATCTGTTTTGCCTAGCCCTGCCCCAGGACCAACACACTGCTGTTGGGACCAGAAGGTGACTAAGGCTTTTGCTATAGCACAGCATTTTGCAAAGTTGCATGTCATATAGCGGGAAATGCTAAATACGATAAAACTGTTTCAGGGCTCGACATTTCAGCAGCCAACACCAATTACTCCTGGTCCAGAATGAATCACCGTGGAGCTGCTGCAACCTCAAGCAGCTGCAGCAGAGCGGGGAGCGGGCTGCTCTGTCTCCACTGGAGCCCTCCCACCACCTTTGCCGTGGCCTTTCCTACTTTCTGGTGATGTTTTGTCCAGCAGCAGCATGGGTACCGCAGAGCTGCAAGCACTTTGCTCTCCCCGTGGCGCCGGTGCAGTGCCTGGAGCCTGTCTGATATGGTGGGACATCATCATGGACTCTGTAGATGGCACCAGAAAAATAGAAGAGAGAATCTCTAGCTGGGAGGTCGTACAAGGGGGGGTCTCTAGACTAGCTCAGGGTTGCCTTGAGCTCATGCAATTTTGTGATGGCAGTATCTACCACTGCTGGATACTGCCATTCTTTAAAGAGGCAGACCCTAAAAGCAATAAACTCCCAGCTGGAGTAAAAAGGTCTGTGGGGTCAGCCGTGCTGCGTTTAAAATGTCCATGGGGTGTTTTGGAGGAGCTGAGCCTAGATATTTGCTCAGGGACCAGACTGCAGCATCCCAACTCATCCCTGCTTTGTCCTGATCACATAAATGACCCCAAACAGCTAATGTCTCCAGGCAGTAAAGGGCAAAACACACTCATCATAGAGGTCTCCCTCTGGCAGCATTCTGCAAATGATTTCCTTGCTTGGCACATGCACTGCTAAACAGTGTGGATGGAAGGTGTGTCCTCCTCTGCTCTGCACAGCACCCTCTGGACCCCCAGGACTGTTTCGTTACCCATGGTGCCATAGAAGCTGGGATTACTAACAGCTGCAGAGTCTGCCCCATCCAGAGCCGTCTGCTCCTGGACATCCTGCTCACACCACTCTGGGACCTACCTGTAGCTCCAGAAAACAAATATCCGAGGGGCTGCTGCAGGGTGAGCCCCATCAGCCCAATTAAATGGTGGTTTGAGGTTGAGCTGGTAATAGGTTGAAACTGGGTCCTTCAGCAGATTGGTGATGGGACCATAGTTGGTTTTATAGTTGGAGACAGGCTGGTTACAAGAAGAAAAAAAACCAAAACACTTCAGTGATGCGATAATTCATTGTTTTGTCCTGAATCAATTGCTGCATTTTCAACCCTCTAAGGTGACAACGCAGTGAGACAGGGATTTTTCAGACAGACTCCCTTTTTTATATAGAGAATAAGAGCAATGCTGAGCCAATGTACTGAGCTCTGCCACGAGATTGTGGGGGAGGGCGGGTAATTCCAGTATGGGAACCTGGTCTGCAACAAATTCAGCATTTTTTGTATTTACAGTCCTTCAGATATCCCAGATCTCTGGGACCTCACAAAACACCACGTTCACTTACAACTTTTGTTACAGGTGTATATATATGGAAATGATGATCAGAGTCCAACTGATGGGGAGGAGGGGCTGGCTTTGGGGTACGGTGACATCTAAACCTGTATGCAGGCATTTTTAATACGAAATGTTGCATTTAAGCTTATGCTTTTCCCCTGTTGTTTGTCCCTAAACATCCTTCAGGCCCTTCACCTAGGAGCAGGATGGTGCTGAGCAGAAGCCAGCCATGCAGCAGCAGCCCGAGAGGGGTGGGGGGGTGTCTCTTTTTTTTTTTTTCCCCCTTTCCTGGATGCTGAATGAAGCAGCTCTTTTGTGAATAGCAGTTGTTTACATTCTTCCAAACAAAAGTTGGGATTTCCTCTGATGCTAATAATCTTGTCACTAATGCGTACAGCCAGCCAGAGCACTTGGAATAGCTTTTTAAAAATGTCTGGGCTAACTTGAGTGTGCTCGTAGCTGGTGGGAACCGCCTCGCGAAAGTCAACACAGTGCCACCAGAACAGGGAGGCAACTTTTCACCGCCGCCTTGTTCAGTGAAGGAAAATATCACTCACTGCTCCCTGCAAACCTCGGGCCCAGGGCTGGACCACATTTGCAGGTTTTCAAAGCCCCCACCGTTACCCTTTGACTTGCTGATGCACATTGGAACCTCTGATGTGCTTCGGGGGGGACCAGCCAAAGCACCTTGGACCAGCTCTAGTTATCCCAGGCATCCAGCCAGGTTTTCCATATTTGTATTTGTGCTGTCTAGTAACTTAAGGCGATATTTCTCTCTGTTTGAGCATTTCTGTGCTATCTCAGTATCTCATTTCTTTTCTCTCTGAGGTGCAGCACTTGGTCTTAAATATGTGGCAAGGTGAGAAGACCGAGAGTTTTCTGTGCTCCCATTTGCAGGTGGGGGTTATCCTGAGGAGGGACACAGCCATCAGGGCCGGCTTCTGCCAGGTATTTGCTGGTGTAAATAAGGAAGGGACCTCCTTCAAGGAGCTGGTCTTGGCAGTCACCACCCTGCACTTGAGCATCACCCTGTGGGATCACAACTGGCACTTGGAGGTTAAGGTGGGCTTCGGGCAGGCTGCAATTGCCAACAAGCCCAGCAGCAGGGAGTGAAGCTGCCTGCAAAGGGTTGGCTGTGACCAAAAATAGCAAATGACACAGACCCCTCTTTTTGTCCCCAATGTACCCTTCAGGAAAAGCTACTCAGTAGCATGCGCCGCTGTGACCCTCCACTCCCGTCATGGCTCTGCCCTGTACCCAGGGAGGAGAGGAGCATCCTGGTGAGCTCCCTGGCTCCTGGGGTTCTGGGTGCAAACCTGTCCCTCCATGCCTTGTCCCAGACCTCTTCCCACTGCCACACCAAGATGGCTAGATGAAAAAGAAAGGTTCTTTACTAAGTGACTTAAGCAAACAGATTCCCAGTGTTTTGGTTCTGTCCATAAAACTGAAAGGTTTATCAAAACCTGTAGCTGAAGTACCCAGGAAGCCCTTTGCCATTTAAGCAGCTTTATTTAAGAATGCCGTGATGTTTTAGAAGACCTAATCCAAAAGCATCATGCCATGCTCTATAAATAAAAATGTTCGGAAATCTAAAAAGAAAGTAGTTTATTTTGGCTGTCCAGAAGAAATGAACACTAGTAACCGAACTACGTGAAAACATAACTAAAAGCATAGTCCTTATTTTCTTTATTTGAAAGCATTCTGAGCAGAGGTCAGCTTTTTTCCCCCCAGTAACCTCTTGATTTCACATCTGTACATTTTATTTTTAGTCACCTTGTAGCACTTATTAAACTACATGTTGAGAAATAAGATTTCCTCATTGATAATCTCAAACCTACAGAGCAAACCATGAGTTTCCAACCAAACAGCTCTTCCCATGTCAGCACCTGGATGTGAAAGTTTGAAATGCCACAAAGATAGATATTTCAGTGCCTTTGAAAGCAAACTCCTCCCTAAAATATTACTATTAAATGCAGGAGTTCTGCCATTTGTCGAAGTTAAATGGCTCTTCAGCTCCTAAAATGTGCTGAAAACAAGGAGCTATTTGGGGGACTGCTGCAGCTAGGGGGTCAGAGCAGCTGGAGGAACATGCAGAAGGCAAGGAATTAAACGTCTCTGCCAAACAGAGGCAGAAGCCCTGGTGAGGGACAGGCAAAGAAAGATGCAGATGCAAGCTGTGATCCTTTGTTAAAGTAGTCACCAGATCAGAAGTGTTACAATCTGGCAGGTAAAAGCATTAACTCCCTTAGCTGGGAGGAGTGACTGCCGTGGTCCGAAATGTCCTTCAGTGATGAATGAGCACCTGCAGGAGAGCAAAGGTGGGTGAAGTTATCACGTGCATTCACCCTCCTTGCTGCTTCTTTCTGTTTGTTCCCTAGTTGAGCCAGGAGCATCAAGAGGGGGATCTACCCTGGCCACCTGCAGGTCTGCTCCAGGCCAAAATCACCTTTAGGCTGCACACCCTGCGGGGCTCCTGCTGGTCCCCCCGAGAATTGGGGCAGGGGAGCGCCCGGGCAGCCCTGCCACCACTCCCGCTGCCGCCGGACACCCCGGCTGGGTCATAACGAGCAATTTGGTTGGTTTTTCATCAGAACCAGAGGTTGAAGTAAAGATTTTTCTCTTTCCCTCTGATGTTCTCAGAGCACTGTGACAATGACACAAAATAGCTATAAATTGAGAAAAAGTCTCTTTTGATCATTAAAAAATAAATTAATGCAACACTGGACCACAAAGGTTTCTGGAAGTTTTTCCTTGCAGTGTATCATTTCCCTCTTGAATTCAAAACCACCCGCTAGCAATTTGAATTAAAATCACTGAAAATATAAAAGCTCCAGAAGCATTTCTGATTGAAATAGGGGACAACAAACAGATTGTAAGGCTGCACACCGTCGCCATAGCGACAGGGCTTCCAAAAGGATGCAGGGGAGCCTCAGCCTCCAGGAGCATCACCAGCGTCCACAGTGTCAGGAGAAGCACAAGCATCCTGACAGGGGGGCTGGGTTGGCCTTCACTGGGAGCCGTTCAGGGGGCAGGCAGGAGGTTGCGCAGACAGGGTCCTCCCTGCCAGCCCCCTTGCTAAAAGGGTCATTGGGCAGACGTGGGGATTTTTGGATCTTGGGAAGGGACCTTCAGAAATGTGGCCTTAGGGACAACCACTGAGTTGTCTGGGCTTACTGCAGGTGCTGGGGATGGGAGGTGACCTCGGCATCTTCACCAGCTCAAATTTCTGTTTGAGAGTGAGCCCTAAAGAACTTATTTTTTAAAAAAATAAAAACCCAGCAGAGGCCAGAATGAACCAGGTTGGCTCCACACAACCTTCCCTGTCATGCACTGATGAAAAAAAGCACATTGGACACCCCTGACTCCAGCCTGGGGCACAGGTCACAGAGGACTTAATCTCATATCATAGTAAGAAGATGAGTAAGGAAAAGTATTGCTCTGCTACCCAAGAAATAGCAAATACTATTGATAAATAATGTCAATAAAGTCAAAGTACTTAATACTTTTTTTATTATTAGTCTTCAGTTAATATACTGCTGCCAAGCAGGCAGCCAAGAAAGGGAATGAGATGGAGGAAAGCAGTGGTTAGAGAGCACCTGGATGAGGTAAATGTTTTCAATCTCATTGTGCAGGAGGAATTTCACCCAGCACTGGCTGACGTTTCCTCAGAACGGTAAGTGGTTAATTTGAGGAATTTGTGACAGACACGTCAGGGCACCCCAAGATTAAAAAAGGGCAAAGAAGTTCCTGTCCACAGGAAAGGGAGGATGAGGTGAGCCAAGGGAATCACAGACCAGTCAGCTTAACTTCAACTCTCCTGGAACAAATAATCAATTTATTCATAAGCACCCAGGAGATGGCAATAAGATGAGAGGCAGCCAACTTGGATTTGTCAAAAGCAAGCCCCACCAAACCAACCCACCTTCCTCCTAAAGCAGGCTGTGGGCTCTGGGGTGAAAGGAGAAGCTCCAAATGTGCCGCAGCTCAGCTCTGGCCAGGCTTTGGCACAGTCTCACGCAATGCCTTCCTAAACCAGGCAGAGAAACTCATTGGATGAAACTAGTAAGGACTAGTGGCAAAATCCTGTGCTATTCTGGTCTTTAGCAGTGATTCACATTCCAAAGGAAAGGCTGTACCAAGTGAGGGTGAGCCAGAATCCAGCCCAGGCACAGGCTCGTACATGGCTTTCACATAAATTATTTGCCTGAAAGAAGAAAGATTAGGTTTTCTAAACCTGCAGATGACCCAGAGCTGTGTCAGGCTGCAAGTAACACAGACAACTCTCCCTAAAAATAATATAAAAGAGGCTTTATAAAATAAAATAAGACATTTGAATTTCAGGTGTGCTTGCTAATAGCATCTTGGAAAGACTGAATATACATATAGATGAGAACAGTCAAAATCCTTAGCTACACATCACCCTAAATCAGGAAATTGCTTTCTACCGGAGCACTGTGCAGAGCTCACCTCCTGATTTGTGCTGTCTCTGCAAAAGGGGAACCACAGCATCTTTTATTTTACATTTTTATTTTCCATTTTTAAGGCCCCCGTTTCACCTCAGGCATGCTATAATTCACATTGGTGACAAAGAAATGTGAAAAGCCTTCACCATGTTACCATCAAGCCTGGAGCCTCCATGAATTGGGAATTCAAATATATTTTGACCCTTGCTTGGACTGGAAGTTGTGGGATGAAAATAGGCCCAAATTAGAGTCAATCCTGAGAAAACTTTAATGGTCAAATACCGATTAATATAACAGTGTTTTGTAGTTTTAGATCAGGAGTCATGAGATTAAGTAAAAAAGGTACCCCAAGTTAGCTTCCCCATTCTTTCCCATTAAAAAGTTCACAGTATTTTAACAACTGCTGACAACACTAGAGGAGGAACTGACATGAGGAAAATGTACTCAGGAAAAAGCATGCTGAGCAGGATGCCAGGTATTTTTCTGGAAGCTGATTTCTGCTGACAGCATGTTACACTCCCTGCCAGACTGGTACCTGCCTTACTGGCAAGGCTTCCTCCCATACATGTCTGTATTTTATATTACCAATGAACGTATGGTCAGGTAAAATTAAAGGTCACTTGCTGATGGGATGTTCCACCACACCTTGTGAGGTACCTGGATGATGGGTACCATCCAAAACACCAGGGTTCACAACTGGCCTGCTAGCGCTACAGCTTGAACCCAAGGCTGATTTAAGCAGAAGTTACACCTATACAAATGATAACAATGTGGGAAACATGGTTCTTTCATATCATCCATTCTCAAAATAAAAACACAAGCATCACCTCTCTGCCTTGCACTGGATAACCCAAGCAGACGAAGATGAACTGGACTCGAGCAAAGGCTCTCACCAGGCTGGGCAGGCTGCAGCCTGCTCCGGGACCACATCAGGCTCCAGGCTGTGCTCCCCGAGGAAGCCTTCCGTGCTGTGCTCGGCATAACGAAGAAATACAGATGTGAATTAAAACCCCCAAGGAATGATGCAGGTCAAATTACATTGTTTATTTTTACCTTTGTTTTAATGAACTGATTCCCTCGCTTCTTGTTTTTCTGATTTTCTGTTGTTATGAATGGGTGAACGGGTGCACTGGTGGGAAAAATACCCTTGGAGGACTACTAAAATTAAGTTGTAAATGAATTAGGGTGGCAGTCTTCAGAGCTGAGAACAAGATTATTCAGAAGTAGCTGGGCTTACCCTAACCACCCCTTCTGCTTTAGCAGTGGAGGAAAACTGGGCTATTTGTACAATGAGGACTATACAGACAGTAAATGTTAATACATTTAAAATAAGCTTAAGGTTTAAGGAAGATGTGTTAAAGGAAAGTTACTGTGGAGATGCCTATCGCATTACATCCCCAAACAGAGCTTAGGCAAGATTACTGCATAACCTGAGTCATACAGCTTGGCAAAAATCCAAAGGCAACTGGACATCCCCCTTCAAAGTTGAGGAGATCTCTCCTGCAAAGGGAGGCTATATATCCTTATATCCTTTGAAGACCTCCATTCTTCACCAGGGCTAGTCCCTGCACCTGCCAGAAAGCTTGCTGAGGTTTTAGCCTGAAAAGACTCTGCTTCTTCCTTGAAATCTCTCTAGACAAGATTGAATCCAAGTAATTCCTTCAGTGGCAACTTCACAAATCACTTTGATAGATGGGTATATAACCTGACGACTGATCATTTGAATCTATTGATTTATTGAATTGATCTTAATCATAATCTCAGTTTGATCACTTCATTGGTCTGTCTTTAATTAGCTTAGTAGAAATAATGAATTGGTCTTGCTCAGGTGTGCCTTCATCTGCTCATCCTTTTTAATCGCCTCTGCAGGGAATATGCAAGGTAGGTTTTACCCTACTGAATAGTCATGGAGGTCACAAACCTGAGGGCAGCAGTAAATTCGGGTAGGGCATATACAGGCAGCTCAGCTCTGCAGTTCTCCAGCCAGCACCTCCCCCCCCCCCCCGCTGTGAATAAACTCATCTCCAAGCATGTTTGGTCTCCAGCATCTTCCAAAGACACCCTGTTGTACAGCTGAACAAGGCGGGTGCAGAGGGCTTCATCTCAGAAGCAGTCAAACTTTTTAAGGACATCTTTCTCCATGCTGCACCACCAAGGAAGAGAGGACAGGGCACCCTGGGCCCCACAGAAGATGATTTATCCTCCCTTAGCCTCCACTTGTGATCACACACTGGCTCTTTTAAAGTCCTTAGGGAAAGAGCTGTGACTGAAGTAAACTGAAAGAGAAGGTGAGATTTTGAACCGTAAGATTTTGAATAAGACATGACTGGGATCCTAAGCATCCCATTCTGTTCTTTATTTTTCTGCATTATCATAATTCTTGGATACCAGGAGAGATCATGCTCCCCACGGGGTAGGTACCACACAAAGGTCTTGATGGACTTTTATGTGAGATGGATGAGTGGTGGAAGGAAAGGAGCAGCTAAAATCCCACAAAAAGGCTCTTCATCGGGTATTTGCACACAGATGGTTAGAAATTTCGAGCAGAAGGGCTGAGACTTCACATTTGGCGCAGGATGGGAACAGAGAGAGAAGGAACTGGCCTGGTGCTCGTGGAGTAACCCACCACCAGAGCATGTGCTCCCACTGCTCCGGACATCCAGGTGACTCTTCTTTCAGGACTGATGCTTTCAAATTCAGGTCAACTGCACAATCACAACAGAATCAGCAGCAAAAAAGCACATATTACAGAGGCCATCACAATGCAAGTGAGTAATGGCTGCAGCTTTCCTGACCAGTCAGCTAGTCTTGTTCTTTATGGATGCTGCTATCTGTTAGCTTTGTGAGAAGGTCAGAACACATCGCCCAAACTGGCTTAAAAAATTATAAACAAGCCTTTTTTTTTTTTTTCTTTTTTTTTTTTTCTTTCCAACTGGAGAAGCTGTTAGAGGCCTGGTTTTAAGCCAATTTAAGTCAACAGCAGGATTTAATTGGGCTTTGTTTCCAGACTTGGCGGCAGCCTTTTTAAAAATCATTCCTTTGCTTTTAATCAAGGCTCATCCCCATCAGATTTTAATCACTTCTTCCTAGGTTAGACAGTGGGATGGGTGGATGGCTGTCACTGTTGCAGTCACATACCGCTTGTGTGTTCCTGGCATTTGAAGCCAGGCTGCTTCACTGTTTCCACTGCTGACTGTTTGCAAACGCAGGAATGGAGCTGGGAACGAACAGAGCGATGCAGAGGGAGGGGTTTGGTGGCTGGGCTGGAGTTAGTCACCGCTGACTTCCATTTCCAGATGGTGAGGAAGGACTCAAGCCATTTTAGGCATTTTCTTGGACTTCCTCCTTGGCTTTTAATTGAAATACCCAGGAGGGACGGAGGAATCCACAGGCCCGGTTTGCACTGATGTGCGATACTTGTGTGCAAGCACTGATGCTCTCGCCCTTTGCATTGTGGTGTCAGGCCACTGTTGTTAGCCCTTGGCTCAGCTCCTTTGCACAGGAACAGGGAATCTTCCACATCTCACCTTCTGGAAGCTGACGCACTCCTCTGCGGATAGAGAGATGCTCACCTCAGTGCAAATAATCTTTAAAGGTTTTTCTTGTAGGGGCTACCTATGCCAGGGTGGCTTGAATATTCTAAACAAAACACATTTAATTTCTATACCCCCAAGGTATATAAATATACATATACATTTATACAAATATATCTGTGGCAGTGCCACAGATAGGAAGACACAAGAACCAGCAAACTGCAAAATCACAAGAGGCCTCAGGCACCTCTGTTTCTTTTCAGTAGGAATTCAGATGCCTACATCTAGCAGAGCAAATGAAAAAAAGCCCTGTGCAGCTGCCAAGACAACCAGCGCATCCAGCTGCCAGACTTTTCGCTATGCTACTCACTCCGGTGTGTTGAGTTTTGCATTTCCCCTTGCCCAGAAGCACTGTCCTTTTTACTGGAGCAGCTGTTAGGGACATCACTACTAAGAAGTCCCAGGGGAGGCAGGCGGCAGGCACACCGGGAGCACATCCAGCATGGCCACACAGTCCCCTCTATCCATTTCCAGCCATGGGGCCAGTGCTCACCACACAGGGCAGCAGCAGCAGAAGCTGGGGGTTGTTGGTGTTGCAAGGATTTGTTGTGTGTACAACCCTTTTTTCTTCTGCTGAGACAACTGATTTTTCTCTGTCCAGGGGAGCTCAGTGCCCTGGTCTCCCAGGGAAACTTCTCCTGGGGCTGGGTGCTTGGCCCTGCAGCACCACACAGAATGACCATGGCCAAGCCCCTTCATATGGGGCCTAAACACCTGCGCAAAACATTTGCCCATCATATATACCATGGTGAAAGAATCAAACTTTCTGTCAGTTTGTGATGCTGACTATGGATCTCACGCTTTGTGGTTTGCTTTCCTTGTTTTCATAAAGATCCTTCTTTAACAGCAACAAGTTTGCAGTAGTATAAATATTGAGAGGAGTAACATCAGCCTTGAAACTGTTGCTGTTCTGATCACGAGAAAAGCTCTCCATGTTCCCCCAGTTATCTGATAGTTTCCTCAGCTCTAACAAAAGATAAACAAGTCCTTGCTGCCAAAATATCATGCCAGCCATGACTTTTACTTTTCATCAGGGCCTGCTGGTGTATGGAAATTTTTTAATGTCTGGTCCAGCCTTCTCAAAAGTTTTCAGCTTGATCCCAGGTGGTTGCATCCTTACTGCAGTGCCTATGCTGGACCAGGTGACCAGCTCTCCCCTGACATCCCACCAACAGGCGTGTAACCTGGGGCACGCTCTGTCATCCCTCTCCCGTGCCTGTCCTGAGATCAAAGGGAAGGGGTCTGCGATGGCAAAAGAGGTTGGAGTAAATATCACAAATCAGCTCATAAACCAGCCCTGCTCTGCAGAAAAGATCTTTCCAGGGTTTCAGACAACATGAGAGCACTAGGAAGAAAAGCAGCTGCTGGGGGCCGCTACAGCTTCTGCCTTCTTGCTGCTCTCTTGGTGGCTTTTAATAGCATAGCACCATCAGGAGCTGATGCTCCCTTCTCCAAGGCTCACAGGACTCGTGTGTGGGGTGGTCAGAAGATATGAACAGAAAGTCCAGGGCTGCCTGATGTCGGTGTCCCTTGATAAGAAGAGACCAAAAGGAAAAAAAACCCTCACAGGCATTGAAACGTGAGGGTTTGCGAGAGAACTTCTGGGAAGAAAAGTGATAAGCCCACATAAATTAGGAAGGTAAGGAACTGAGGATTAACCCTATTGTTTTACACAGAGTCATTGCAATAGAATCAATCAGCTTTTGGTGTTTGTGGTTAATTATTGACTTTTGTCTGCATGTAGAAGGAAAGCACTCATGAAGGCATTGACTTTTCTAGCATGCCAAAAAGCCAAGAAAGTAAAAGATCTTTTTAGAGAAAAACAGAAAAAGCAAAACACCCAACCAGACCTATATTTCCTGTGGAAATTTTTTCTTCCATGGTAACTGTAAAAACAGCTCAGATTGTGTTGATTAACCAAGTGTATTATTCCGTGAACAACAGGGTCCCATTAGCTCTGTCAGAAGGCCAATACCCTCTGTACTGAAAACCTCTCGATTCAGTACATTTCTCTGCCACCGAGTAAATTCCTGCCTGACCCCATCTAAGGAATCACTTTATATCTTGAAGCATGAAAACTAGTAAATCGGAAAAAAATGTTACTTCTTCCTTCTTTGCAGACATCAAACAACACATTGCAGTTCAACATATAGAAGAAAGTTGCGGCAAGTAAAAAAAAAAAATTAAGGAATACTACATGAAAAAAACAGCAAAAGAAGGGAAGATATAACAGAAATAAATGTATTCTGTTCTTTACAAGCACATGTGTGGACAGTGGACTTGTATCTGTGGGACAATTCCGGAAACAAATGAAAAGATAAGTTTTGGCTTTAAGCTCAGCAGATTTCAAAGCACATTGTTTATACCTTCTGCAGTGCAATAAAACTTATCAAGAACTTTCCCACTGGATACCAGAGTCAAAAGAAGCAAAAGGAATGTGAACAGCGTGCTTCCTCTGGATCGTTACAGTATATGTAATTCTTTCAGCATAGATTTCCCATGTTAGCTTGAGCTCCATCTCACAATGATAATTTTTAGCAGATCATCATAAATATAGTGCCGAGCTGACCAAGTTGTTCAGAAATTTGCCATCATTTCACTCTCCACAAGCTCAGAGCGCACAGCAAGTTCAAGGGCTCTGAATTAAAAATATTACACTCACTCTAGAACCTCTTGCTTGTGTCCCCATAACAGTCTGGGATAAATCAACTGCTGATGTAAATGCATTAATTACAGTGTAATTTCATTTAGAAGAATCAAGAGTACGACATTTTAATTTAATGAGTCAGATGTGCTTTCTGCAAGGAGGGAGTAGCATCACCTCCCTGTTACAGAGGGGATAGCTGAGCCTGGAAAGCAAAAAGCAGCAATCTGGCCAGCCCTTGGTAAGGCTGGGAGAACATGCTCCTATTCCACATTTGTGCTTTCAACATGAACAGGACTCTGAAAACAATGTATGAAGTTACATACATTTCAGAGCATGAGATCTGGCTGTAGATCACCAGATCTCAAAGCTGCAGTACCTCCTAGGCAGAGACTCTCTCTGCTCCTCTCTTGAGAGGTCAAATTTTGTCATCTTTTTCTATTTCGTTCTTGCAAGGGCAGACTCCATGGCATGTTTGTTAGGACTATAATGTTGCATTCGCTAATGAAATAAAGTGGGCTTTTTAGAGAACTTTTAAGCAAAAACATGTGTTCCAGGGAGGAAACATTCTTCTGGTAAACAGCTGAGCCCTTAGCATTTAGCAACATAACTCTGTGTTTGCAGCTATTGAAAACTGTGTGACCGAGGAAGCCTGTGTTTCTGGGGCCGAGGACTGAAAGCATTTTGCTTGCTGTCAGAAAGCCAGCCCTTTCTTTTATGCATATGCTAGATGCAAGAACCAGCTATTGGATGGTTACTTCTTATGGTTTTAATAAAATTTGTCTTGTATCAAAACGCTGCTGGGTTTTAATGTTGGTGCTGCACTGAGCTATGTTCTCTGCTCCAGCACAGCTGGCTCTTGCTTTCCAGAAATATAGCTGTGCGCTGGCATTACTTGCAAAAATTGCAGCCTTAAATCATTTCCTCAGCCCTCTGACCTGTGCCGGGAAGGACCCTCCACACACAGATCTCCCTGCTGGTATGGAGAAGGGATCGTTCCTCCTTTGCTCCCCTAGGTTGGTGCTGTGGGAGCAGAGAGCTGTGGTGGTGGGAGGTAGCTGGGGAACAGGAGAAATCACCTGCCAGACACAAGCAGCAGCCCTGGAAAGCTCAGGGAAGAAGATGTACAGCTGGAAGCTGCAGGCAGAAACAAGACTGAGAAGATGGGAGTGCCCCGTCCCCAGCTCCTCTCCCCCATTCCACGAGCCTCCCTCGTTTGGAAATGCTTGCGCGGCTGCAGGACTGCGGGGCAAATCCTGCTGAATGGGACTGGGGAAGTTTTATTTAGTATAAGTGATTTCCCGAGCTGTGTTAGGGACGGGAGGAGGTCGGAAGGGTGACTTTGAGATCACGCACCGCTTCTCCGTTCAGCAGCTGGAAGGGGAGGCCACAGCCTCGGCTCCCTCTGAGCCGAGGGAGATGACTATCCCATTCCTCGCCTGCTTCTCTCGCTGGAGCTGGGATGCCGAGTTCTGGGCGTCATGTTGACCCCTGCAGTGTGACGGGATCTTATCTTATTCTTTGTAGACCTCAAAGCAGCTCCTCGAGCTTACAAATTTCAGTAACTACCCGCTCAGACCAAACAAGATCCCATGATAAAAGTTCAAGGCCCTACATTCTTCTTATTGCTTTTCTGAGCAGATTCTCATTTTAACCAGACTTATGGTACTTTCAGCCAGTTATCTCAAAGTACATAATGACTGCTGTAATTACTGGCAATAATGAGCTAATTAATTCCTCTGGGTATTATTTTCAAGGGATAAATACTACTGCCCTTGCTATAAAAATGGGGAAACTGAGGCAAGGAGGGGCAGTTGTTGGGTAAATAGGTTTATTTTACTTTTTATAGTATAATCCTTTCCTGGTTTTATTTGTACAGGTTTATGTATTTGCTTCTTAGCATGCTTTGTGTTCTATTATTGTTTTCCAGTAATTTTGTCTGTTATTGTTTTGGCAGACAGCATTTAGCAATAGTTGGTCGTGTGTATGTACTAAGGTTCATTTAAGAAAATGGCAGTGGTTTTGGAAAAAAATCATAGATTCTGATGGGGTTTTTTTGTTGCTTAGATATATAATTAATTTATCTTAACCCTATTTTCCTGGAGTTTCCTTTTTCTTCCTCCCTTTCTTGTTTTAGGTGACCTTTTTCAGAAAAAAACACAAATAGAATTGTTTTCTATTTTCCATATATTTCAGCTTGCATTTAAGTCTCTAATATGGAAAGCTAACTGAATATGACTTCCTAATATGTAAAGAACTAAGATATTCCACTGGTTGTGAAGCTTGTAAGGCAGAGGTATGGTTTTACTAACGTATCAGTTAATCACTTATGTCTGTAATTAATATTCAGAAGATCTATGCTGGTTTGGTAGCATTTACCAAAGAGTGTATGTTTCTCACAGATCAGGTACACTTCCTGGAACTTGTTCAAAGGGTAGATAGACAGGTAGCCAGAGCAGAAGGGCAGCCATACCAAAAAAAAAAAAAAAAAAAAAAAAAAGACTTTATTTTGTTTGTCAGATTTTTCTTGTGCTTGACAAAACTAACTGATCCATATGATACTCTCTGGAGTAGCAAATAACTACCTATTTCTTTAACTTTTATCTCTCAGACTGTGCTCCAGCAAGCACACGTGTGCTTAGTTTTAGTATGGTGAAGTAGAACAGCGTGATTTCAGTGGAACTATGTGCTATATAAAACAAGCACACATGCAACTATTGGTAGAATCAAATCTCTTGATAGGAACTAGTGTCACAAAACTCTTATTTGAAACATCTGCTTTGCTCCAACCTTGTTGTTTAGTAAGGGCCTGACATCTAAAAGCATTTAGGTGTTTATGCGCACCTTGTTGTCTTTATAAAGCTGGCACTAATTCTTTATTGAACTATGGATTAATGGCCTCTACAGAGTCTGAAAACCTTATATAGAATTATTTCAGTCAACTTTTAATTCTAAGGAGACTTTAAAAAAAAGTTAAAATTAGGCTCAGCTGTGTTTTAAAAAAATGCTTCACAAGCAAGGGAAACAGTCAATCTGACAAAATAAATAAATTGAGGTAACACAAGACTTCTGTAACTGCAGTATTTGGGGGAACTTGGTAGCAATAAGAGGCAAAAAGCCTGTGAGAACCATAACATCACTTCCAAGGTGATGCTGTTAGCCCCGACAGCTAAAGCGCTGAGACTTTCTGCTCTCCAAACTATTTCCTTATTGCTTATTTGTCCTTGCAAGGCTCCCTTCACCTCCCTTTTGAAACATACAGATTTGTGCACTGCCTGTGGCCCCAAGAATTTTCTGGGAGGCTAACAGGTGTACAATCTCCAAGCACTTTTGGAGTGTTTTGAGCATAACCCTATCTGTATTTTTCCCTTTTGTACTGGTGGACACAACAACAACCCTGCTTGAAATAAAGTCCAGACAAGGGAAGCTGAAGTGTGGGAGTGGGTGGAGGGAGCTGGTGGGTGACTGTTCCAAGGCTGGAAATCTCTGCTCACACCTTTTCTCATGGTTGCACTTATTCTGGTGTCCAGGTTAGGCTCTTCCCAAACACCTGCTTCGGTTCTTACACACAGGAGCGTGGAAAATTCAGGCCCGAAGGTGGCTGGCGAGAGAAGTTCTCGCCAATATCCCGCTTGGATCAGATGGAACTCGTTGATCCACTGAAAACATGGGCATGCCTGCGTGTCCCGGCCGCTCCCGCCCGGCCATGGTGCGCGGCCGGGGGAGCCCGGGCGCACCGCAGGGAGAAGCTGTGATGGGCCATTTCCTCGCTGATGAGCACTTAAAAGATAGGGAGGGAAGTCTCGGTGGGTCAGTAATCCTGACCTTCAGACAGCCCGGGGGCTGCATGCCTTGCCGAGGGCAGCCCGGCCGTTACTTGTCCTCGCCGAGCCGGCCCGCCCGGCCCCCGAGGAGCCGGTGCCTTTGCAGGCTGCGGCTGTACCGCGTAACGCCTCCTGCCTCCCTCCCCGCTTCTTGGCATAAAGCGTGGGTTTTGCGGGCTTCTTTACTCCTTGGGATAAAATATTTTGGGTTTGTCTCAGGGGTTTTTTTGTTATTTATTTTCTGTAACATCGCTGGAAACCTGCGGCAGCTCTCCCCCCCCCCCCCGAGCTGAGCCGTACGCGAAGCGTGTCTCTAGGTCTCGCACATTCACCCCCGCCGGGCCCCGGGGGTCGGTGCGGCCGCTGACCCGCTGCCTGCGGCTGTGGGCACCGTTGCCATCCCCGCTCCTCCTAGGCCGTGGGGGCTGTACCCCCGCCCGGCCGCCCCGGGGCCTGCCCGCCCGCCGGCCCAGCCTGCCATAGCTGTGGCGCAGCAAGGCCCGGCGCCGGCGGAAGGAGCGCCCCGCCCGCCGGGAACCGGCCGGGCGCCGGCACCCGTGAGGCAGCGCCGCGGCGGGAGGAGCCCGCTCTGCCTACGGCCTCCCAGGGTGGCGGATACCGGGCAGCGCGGCGGGGCCGAGCGACCCCCTCCCCCGGGCCGGCGCCGCGCACTTTTCTGCCGACAGAAAAGAGCGTGAGGGGAGGGGAAGGAGGAGGCAGAAGGAGCCTTTTTTTTTTTTTTTTTTTTAATTACCATGAAATAGCTCTTCGCCTTTAAGGGGCGGAGCCAGGGGGTTTGCGGAAGAACCCGGCGAGGGGCGGACGCTGATTGGACGGGCGCGATGTCGTGACGGCTGTCGGGCGGTTCCGCTCCTCTACCCCCTCCGCGGCACGCCAGCCCCCCGCGTTCCATTGTTGCGCCAGCGCCGCCGGGTCCCGCCCCCAGGCCTGGCCCCGCCCCCTTTTTCTCTTGGCTCATTTCCGGCCGCCGCCGCCGCTGCTCGCTTCCCTCCGAGGACTCGGGAGAGTGAAGAAACAACAGCCGCCATTTTGTTTGTGTGTGAGCGACTGAGGGAGGGAGCGAGAGCGAGAGGCCGAGCCGGACGGGGCGAGCCAGGGGGAGGGCAGCGCAGAGACCCAGGGGCCCGGCCAGGGGACGGGGACAGAAGCGAGGAGCCGAGACGCCCCCCCCCCCCCCCCCCAGCCTGCCCGCCCCCTCTATCTTCTCTCTCTATCCTTTTCTCTCTTGTCTTTTTCCGCGACTTCTTTCTCGCCTGTGCTCCCCTCCACCCGCGCTTCTGCCCGCTCCGCCACACGCCACAGGAGCGGCCGCAGCCGGGCCGCTGCCGAGCGCCAGGCAGGGGCAGTAGGGAGCCTGCGCTCGGCCCCCGCGCTGCCTGCGCCGTCCCGCCCCCCCCCCCCCCCCCCCCGCCGGGGAGCGTCGAGGACCCCCTCCCCCTCCCGGCTATTTAACCCACCCCGGGGCGAGTCCCCCGCCCTCCCCCGGCGTAATTTTTCTTCTGTTTTCTTATTTTGATTTTACCCACCCTCGTTTTCTCGGAGGGGTCGCTGACCGGCCTCCCCTCCCACCCCGACTACCAACCTCTTCGCTTCCTTCCCCACCCTCGCAGAGGCGAAGAGCGAGTCCCCGCCGCGCCCGCGCAGCGGCCGAGGTTTTTCCCCCTCGCTTTCCGCGCCCTGCACAGCCCGTGGGTCCGCGGGAGCGGAGACGGGCAGCCCCCTCCCTGCCCGGCGCCAGCGCTCGCAACCATCCTCGGCCGCCCGGGAGGGGGGAAGGTAGGCAGAGGGGGGGAGGGGCCGGTTTCTTCCTCCTCCTCCTCCTCCTCCTGCCGCTGCTGTGGGATCGGCCCCTCTGCCTGCGCCGGAGGGGGGGGGGCAGCTCGCTACTGAGAGCGAGAGAAAGAGGAAGGGGAAAGAAGAGAAGGGAGGGGGGGGCAGAGAGGGTGTTGAAACCCGCCCTCCACCTTCCCATCCTGCGATCGGTGCTGCCTCCATCAGGACAACAACCCCTCCTCCTTCCCTGCACAACAAGATGTGAAGCGGAGACTCCTGGGACTTATCCTCACCCTCCTCATCCTTACAGCTCCCCTCTCTGCAGCCATTAGCGACGGGCAAGGAAGAAGCGAGTGGAGCTGGGGACCCCGCACACGCCTTGCCTCTCGCCCCACCACCTCCCCCCCAGCCCTGTCGCTGGTGGTGGGTATTTTTTTGCAGGGTGGTGTTGGAGGGGGAAGGAGCTGCTAAAGGACGGTGATCTTTTTTTCTTTTTTCCTCCTCCTCTCCCCTCCTTCGCCCGCCTCCTTGTGGCGATGAGGAGGAGGAGGACGGCGCCGAGGAGGAAGAGGCTGATGGCGGCGGTGAGGAGGCAGCAGGAGGAGGAGACCCCCCGAAGGATGAAGATGATGGTGGCGGCGGCAAGGAAGCACCAGCAGCACAACAGCCGGGATTAATTTTACTGGGAAAAAAAAAAAAAAACCAACCAACCAAACCCCACCGGCTTTTTTTTAATTTTTTTTTATTTTTTTTTGGCGGGGGTTATACCTGCTCTTCCCATCTTTGCTCAGCCCTTTCGCCTGGGGGAAGAGGCCTCTTCCCCTCCCGCCCCTGCTCCCACCTTCTCCCTGCCTCTCCGCTGCCGCCCTCCCGGAGCCGAGAGGCAGAAAAAGGGGAACTTGCCCCCCCTCCTCCGCCAGATCCTCCGCGCTCGCTCTCGGCGTTATTGTTGTTCTTCAGCTGACTCGGGGCCCGAGAAGAAGGTGAAGGTTTTGGGGTTCACCCCCCACGGTCTCTCTGCTCTGAGTGATTGTCTAAAAAAGAATTAAAAATGGCCGAGAATGTGGTGGAGCCGGGCCCGCCTTCAGCCAAGCGGCCTAAACTCTCCTCACCGGCGCTCTCCGTGTCCGCCAGCGACGGCACAGGTCAGTCTCGGGGGCCCAGGCCCTCCCCACCTTCGGGGCCGCAATTACAGCTCTTTTCTCCCCTCTTCTGCCTAATTTTCCTCCTCCCTTTTGCTGCTGTTAACTCGTGCTTGCCTTAGTCCTTTCTATCTGCCTGTTTCTCCCGTTTTCGCTCCGTTTGAACCTATTGGCATTAATAGCATAGGAAGGGTGTTCGGATGTTTCAGCCCTTCTATTTTTTTGGAAGTGATTGAAAGCAAAGCTGTTCAGTTTATTGTGCTTTTGATCAACTGCAGATAAGACTTAACAGTTTGTCATTTTCGTGTCTTTCACAATAGTAGTTATTACCGAGCTCTTTGCTAAGCATGTACCTTTAATGCCAGTTACAGAAATACGAAATAGTGCTAAAGATGATGCTTTTCTACACTTTATTGTTGAATTACGTGTGTACATTCGTACACACAAAATGTGTCTTATTTCTTGTTTTTGCATATATACAAGGGGTTTTTTACAGCTCTGTTAGAAACAAGATTTATTTCTCTGCCATTTTTCTTTTTTTTCTTCTTACTTGCAGTCTGCGTATTTGATTTACAGAAGAATATCTAAAAGCTGTTTTTCTGATTCAGGTAGACCATCGGCTTTAGGGGAAAAAACCCCAACTAAAACCAAAATCCAGATCCCAAGCTTGGGGCATAAGGTTAAGCGAGACTTTTTACCTTCTTAGAAATTAAATGTTATTTCACCTTATTTGCATTAAGAATCAATATGGAGTGTAGTTCATCTTGCATCTTCCATTTCTTTGCTGGGAGAGCAAAATGTCTGAAATTCCCCTGTAGAGTTAAGGGCTGTGGAGGTAGGGGGGGCTTCTCTGCAGTCCTTCAAAGGTAAGCTAGAGGTTGGAAATCTTGGGTGTCCCAAGCCCTAGCAAATGTGAAATGGTTGTACTGGAAGGGGGGAGGGAGTAACAAAGGGCTGTTCAGCTTTGTAATGCTTCTTGTGAAGCAGATGAGTATTTGGTGGCAATTATGCTGTGAGAGTACTTGGTTACCTGTCCCGCAGGAGTTTCTTTGAACTCACTTTAGATCTTGGCCTATGGGATATGGAGGAGGCTTCCTCCTGTCAGTTTGGTGAGTAGTGGCATTTCCGAAGCCACCAGTGTTCTTGTTCAATGCAGTTAACAGCTGGCAAGAGAAAGGAGAAGGGTTGGTTGTTTGGGTTTGGCTTTTGGTAGTGGTTGGGTGGTTTTTTTTAAAGCTTCTCATTTGACTGTAAACAGGAGGCTTTAGTAGCCCGTTCTTGGTTTAGCAGTGGATGTGATTGACTTCAAAATTTTGGGTTTTGCCTTTTCTGTTCTTGGTGAATGATGTATTAGTTTTGAAAAGTTTGTGTCTAACTTTTAGACCATATTAGATAGAGGCAATACTATGTTGTAACTGGAGGACATAACTATTCCTAGTATCAACAGGTCTCTAGTAAGAGAGTAGAAGAGTGTTGGAGAAGCTGCTGTTCAGCGGGAGCTAGTTGTTGGTTCTTTTGTGCAACACTTGGAAATTGGTACTTAATTCAGTAGTAACCATTTTTATTTTGTCTTAACTGTGGTTTTCATGCTCTGTTTAGAGAGGTGAAATAAAAATGTATTTTGTGAAAAAAGTCCTGATACTTGAAAAATATGGAAGTTAAAGGCAAATTTTGGTTCAGATGAGCACACATCTAAGACATTTGTGATCAGTTGTCTTGTCACAAATTGGATAATTTTTGAATTTATTTTGGTTTAACAGATGCAGATTTTCACAGAATACTTAAGTCTGTTTTAGTTGTTCACTTACTGGGCAGCTTAATAAAAACTTTTTACAGTTATGGTAAAACATTAGGGATTGTTTCAGTAGTGTACGAACGGGATAACTTTTCTCAAAGTGATTGCGATTGTCATCACCTGATAGCTATGCAGAGGTTTATAGTGGTGCAAACACTTCATATATGCTACATAAATAACTGTTAAAGGATTCCTGTTCTGGATTTTTTTTGTTGACAACTTAACTGAATTTGGGACAGTTGCACTTTCTGTGTTTTTTGACATGATGTCATATCTGTTTCTCATATCTGTTTCTCTAATTAAATAATATCAAACCTCTTCAATTAGTTTTGAGAGTTGTATTTTTTCATTTGCTACTTGAGAGACTTTTTTTTTTGTCTCACTTTTGCTGTTGTGGGAAACTGCTTTGGAGTTTACGTTTTTTCACTAACTGCTCCTTAAATTTGCTTTGAAATAGTGCAATCAGCTTTCATTAAGGAAATTCCACTTACAGAATCTGTTATATTGTCCCCACTCCATAGTTAATTATAGAACATAAATAATATAGTGCTTATGTACTTACTCAGGCACTCTTTTTAAAACTGTTAGAATCACAGCATCATTAGAGAGGGAAGGAGAAAGGTAATAAACTTGCACTGTTGATGACACTTTTTCCAGCACATGGGCATAGTGGATCTTTCAGTGTTTCTTTTGCTAGTAACTTTTTGACTAATTTCTTAATCTGAAATACTGTTTTAGCCTGTTAGATACCAAAAAACAATAACTGACGAGATAACTTTATTTCCAAACTTGCAGACGTTAATTGTATTTATATTGAAGACTACGTCGTGTCTCTAATTCACTCATGTTTTCACTGTAGACTCGGATCATAGTGATATTCTGGGCTCGGAATGTACTAAACTCAGATGTTGGTGTTTTTCTTTTAGAAGTCAGCAAAGATTGTCCTAATATGCTTGATTTATTGGCAGCAGCCAGCTGCATTTCTCACTGCTGTTGGAGTGCTGCATCCCTTTCTGTCTTAGAAGTCTTAAATGGTTTCTGTATTCCCTGCTCAGAATTTGCTTTGGCATAGAACATACTGTATTGGTATAGTTTTGAGTTAGTTAATTAATGCCAATTCCTTCTTTAGGAGGTGAGAATAACAGACTTACAGGGCAACCAAAATGTTTGTAGCACATCTTGTAACAAACATTTATCAGTAATTTAGAAAGTCTTGGTATTGTCAGTGTCATGTAGGATATTATAATTTTTGAATGGTCTCATTTTTCTTTTCTTAAATGTTGTGTGTCTAAAATAGCTTCAGGAGCAGGACTGTGTGGATTCCCGTAAGCTGCTAGAGGATTTTCTACATTTTTTTTTTTTCTATTTAAATGTTATGTTTGTTGCAAGGAGTAATGGTAATAACACAGATCTTGTCCAGGTGTTTTGAGGGCCGTTACAGCTCTGCAGTGGGGTCACCTTTTGTTGGTATAGTATCCTTAGTACAGGATGTGAGTTTGTGACACTGGATGCTTGCACAGCTCTTGTGTACTAGCTTTGTTACACTGACACAAATACTTTGCCCAGTGTAGCTGGGTTTGCTTACTGTTCCTTAGTGTTAGAAACACTATTTTGATATGTTGCACCTAGTCTACCAAGACTTTTTTAAACATTGTATTAGCAAACTGGTGTATAGCAGCCTACTCAACACCTTCCCTTCCCCCCACCGCCCCCCCCAGCCTTCCCCCAGTATAACAGAATAATTTGAGTCGATCTTGAAGTTACCTTCTTGAGTAAATGAGTGGAAGTCTTTAGTATACAGTTGTAGCTGGATGCCTTAAACCTGTGTGTGTGTGTACATATATATATATATAATTTGTGAACCTGTCAATTATTCCTGCAGTAATGCAGGTGCCCCTACGGATTTCTGTGTGGTGTATTCAGGAAGGGAGAGTTTAATCATGTTTTACAGCCCCCTCCACCCCCCTACCCCCAAGAAAATCTGTTTTCTGTAAACTAGGAAAGCTTTTTGGGCTTTGAATTCAGAACTGCTGTGTTTTGTCAAGGAATAAAAATGGAGTATACTCTCTGCTGCAGTGTGGTTGTATGGTATCATGTCTTTGGGTTGCTAGATCTGAAAATAGGATTTTAAGTGCTTAGTGTTTCTGGCATGTTATAATGTTGGAAGTCAGTTTTCTACAATTAGTTGGCATGTGTGTTATGTCAGAGATCAGTGTGCATATTTGTGGTATGTTCCTTAATATCCTTTAGTTTACTATATCCAAAAGTCTTGTTTTTCTGAGTAATAGCACATCTTTAATGTCTCTTCCAGTACCCATCTTTTCTAAAGTTTGTATGTTCCTTTTTTTCTAGGTAAATGCTTCTGACCTTTAAAACTTTACTCTCCCTTACATCAAAGGTCTAAGACTTGTAATGAAACCTTGCCTGGGCTACTGCAATTTTGACTGATACTCATCTTTCATTTGTTATAAATGTATTGGGATGTTTCTTTGCTCAAAATGAATCATATTGATCTTGTCTCACTGCCTTTTCCAGAGGCATAGGCACTGCTTTCAATTTTGTTTTCAGACAGTTTATGGGTGTTTTCCCTAGTGTTTGTATATCCTACTTTTAAAATTAAATACTTTTCACAAGTCTGGTTTTTGGCTGGTGTTGAAGACCAAGTCATTAGTTACATTCAACTTAGAGCCATCAGATAGATATTGTTGTCCTGTCTTGTTGAGAATCACTTCTTTGCTCTTTTTTTCCCCCAGAGTATTAGTAGTTATGAGATGAGAGATGCCTTAAAACAGTTTGATGGATGCATATACTGTAAATAGAGTATTATATCAGTGGATGCTTGTGTGGCAAAAATGGGCATCTTTGCTTTGTAGCTAAGTAGGTTCTCAAATTAACTGCATTAGGAATAAATTTAGAGAATTTAAGTCTGCAAGATTTTCTTTAGAAAGTAAACCAATCATTCATATGGTGCTTAGTAACATTTTAAAGAAAATCTTGCAGACTTTTGAACCTCATAGATTTACAAACTGCTATATCTCTGCTTTTTTGCCCCTTTTACCAGGTGGATTATGTGTTTGTGTCTGACATAGGTATGTAAATTTTCTGAGCTGTGTTAGAAAGGTACCTAACTTTTTAGAAAAGAAATACCCACTACAACACAAGGACTGTACATATTGTGATGTAAAACTAAATCTTGAGCACTTACAAATAAAAAACCCTTTGAGACTAGAAAACCAGTTTACTGTTGCAGTTTAAAAACACAGATTCACAAGTTTGATATTGCTGGGAAGACCTTTGTTGCTGAACTTGGGAATTTAAATCCTAGATTAACCACACCACACCCCCCACCCCCCCCCCCCCCCAAAGCTACTAGTTTTTGCATCTTGCCCCTCATGGCCCTAGAGCAGGGTTTGGATTTAGTCTAGGGGGTCCCTAGTTCAGGTTATTGATCAGTTGTGTATTTGCAGAAAGCCAGAGTTTATCTGGGAAGGTCTAGCAGACTCTAGGGTTTGGCGTACAATTTTAGGGGGTGCGGGTTTCATAAGGTACTAGGGATAAATGCTGAACTTCTACTGTAGGAATTCTGTTTTCTTGTACCTTTACAATGTGGGGAAAGTGACTTTATAAGATTTTAATTTGGTATGATTTAATGTGTTTTTCTTGCATCTTCTCTTTAGACAGCTTGGTTACCTCCAGTGTATCACCTCAGTGTCTTGCTTAGCTGCTTTAGCAGGAGCAGCATTTCAGTGCTTGTTCCAACAATATAAATATAGTGCTTAAATCTTTCTCATCACCCGAACTAGTGCCCCCTCTGAGAGGGTGTCCCAGCTGAAACCAGGACAGTGGGCTTGGCCAAAAGTAATTTGGATTTATTATTTGACAAATGGAGTAAACTTGCTGTGTAGATTTCACTGACAGATAAGCAGTGCACACCTGTTTCCCAAAGATTTGGCTTTTCTGTCTTAAACTGTAGCAGCAGGCTGAAATATAAAATGTATCTATCTCTGCATATGGTTGTATGCACTAACAAAAAACTTCGGTGGTTACATTGGATTTGTAGGACTTGAACTAGGGCAATTCATAGATATCCTCTCCCTGACCAGTAAGTGATGTATCTGACATTACTTCATTTTCTTCCAAAATAGTGACAAGTTTACTCAAAATGGATTGGCATATATTGTATTTAAAGTTCTCTTAAAAACTTGACGTGCTGTATTCTTTTTCAAGCATGCATTTCTTCCCAAACTTTTTGAAGAAAATCAGAAAAAGGAGTGTTGAATTCTGGTGAACTCAAATCATAGTAACTTGTGGTTTAATTTGTTATGTCAGATGTGTTTTCAGGAACAGCAAGGAGATGAAATCGTGCTCCAAATTAGGATTTTCATTAAAACGTTCAAGTCAGGTACAGGACCTTCAAAAACAGCACAGGTTATTTTCTATTATTGGTGTTTGTGAGATGGGACAGAGAAAGATTTTTCTTTTTCTCCATTTGATGGTGTGAAATACCTCCATACTGCACCTTTCGTTACACCTCCATAAGAGATGTAAGTAGAGTTTTCAACCGTATCTGTTTGCTTGCAGAATTGTGATTTACTTTTTATTGCTTTGTAGAACTCCCAAGCAGGACTGAATAGATAATCTTTCTTACAACATACTCTTGCTGTGTTAGTGAACGAAAATAATCTGGTTCTCAGTTTTTCTTTTTTAGAATTCTAATTAAAAATAAAATTTGGCAAAATGCTGCTGTATTGCTTGCTCAGTACAAATTCTGCTGAAGCTAAACTGCCTTTTATGTATTCCTGAATATAATTTCAGGAGCTCTGGGTAATTACTGGTTCAAGATAAAAAAGGTCTTGATCTTCTGACTTCTGTTTTTTGTTTATTTGTGTATTTTTTTGTACATAAATTCACTGCTTTTTAGTTTTACCTGGGAGTAATGTTGAAGGAACTCAAGTCAGTAATACTCAGAAAACTGACTTGACTTTTTGGTAATTGCTTATGTAGATTACATAGTTCCAAAGTTGTTGTTAACTTGACAATGAAGTGGATGTTACTCTTTTCTTGAAACTGGTTTGTAATCACTTCTAAAATGAAACTGATTCAGTGTGTTTGTGCACATATGGGTGTTCCCTTCCTATCTGCATGTACCTGTTTTTTGCCCACCCAGTATAGCAGACCAGCAGGGCATCTAACTTTCCAGATTTTATGCACGGTGGTCCACAATTCACCAGACTCCCAACTGAAATGCCATTCTTACTATTTAACAAGTCCACAGGCCAGCAGTAGGTAATTTAAGATGGTCTTAAGGGAGTTTGTGGCATACACACGATAGTCTGGGGAGTAAGAATACTAATTTAGAGGCTTTTCACTAAAGTTAAAAGGTAGCACAGTGAAATTTACGCAAAGAGCAACACGTTCGCAAGGAAATTGTGTAACTTCAGTATTTTTAATTATATTAAATTAAATTAAATATATAATTAAAATGTTAAAATTTCGTCTTATTTGGGCCATTAGTGATGGCAAGACTAGTACCTTTGTGTTGTGTAAGGTAGCGGCATGAATAGGTGGGTACAGAGACAACAGTGTCTCTGAAATTCCGCCTTAATAATACTAAAACATTAAACATACCCTATCTTGGTTCTTGCACCCAGTCTTTTCCACGTGATTACACCACTTCTGTTTCCCTGGGACAGTTACGTTTCCATATTCCAGAGTCATAACCATTGAATTTTCACTGATTTTCAGTGGTAAACACCTGCTATCATCTGTATGTCTAACTACTGGTTTTTGAAGAACTTTGCATATGATAATGAAAAGTTTGCTATAAATACGATTTTATTCTGAAATTGCAAAAAACATGCATCAACCAGAGTCTACTAAAATTGGCATTTGTGTTGATATTTGGGACAAGTATGGCTTAAACTTGCAGATTATTGAGACTTCACAAAACTGAGATATTTTTTTTTAAGCAAGAGTTGATGTTTGACACCAGTGTTTGAATAGGAATTAGGATAGCTTAAAAAAAAAGTCTTAATTCTAGGACTTCAGTAGATGTTGAATGATAAGGTTTTGCTGCTTTAGAATGATATTTTTTGTTTGTTCACACTTGTAAAATACTTGTGTTTATACCTGGTTGTTACAACTAATAATGAAATTATGTGCATTCTAGATGGCGAGTTGGACTTAGACCAACGAATGTTTGGTGGTTCTTAAAAAATCTGTGCCTGAAGTTGTGTGCTACCATGATGTGCTAACAAGTTTTGTGCCTTTGCATTTGTGGTCTTCCAAGAGTTTTGAGTATGTCCTTTTCAGATGCGTTTTCTGCTTGTATTGTTTGCAGTCTTACTTCACATTACCAAGTTTCTTGATGTAGTGAACAAATTCAGGTCTTCTCTGGATTAGTAGGGAAGGAAGGAGGCAGTGCTTCCTCAGTTTCTTGTAGGGAACAGAATTAATATCATAGTCTAATGCAGAAGGCTTTGTTACCCAAATAGTCTACTACAGAATAGGAATCCTCAGTTGCTGTTGCATAACAGATAGTGAAGACCTCTCCATCATAATTCCACTTCGGGCGTGAGTGATGATTAGGGTTATATAGGGGCTGATATCCTAGGATTTTGGAAGCAGTAGTTGCAGTGATGAATCTAGACCTTAATATCTTAGGCTGATGTTAAATTTTTAACCCTTCGTTTTGCGTCTACTAATTTGTAGATTAAATTAACTCTGTATTTTAAAGTTAGGAAAAATGGTTTGACGGAGTTTGTGTTACCATTGGGTAATTGCAGCTTCATAGAGGATCTACATGAAAAGCCTTCTCCTTAATGGGCTTTAATGGTAAGAATAAATCTGACATCTAGAATGCTGTACAGCAAAGTTCTCTCACACCCACCTGGTAGTAATCTTAAAGAGATTTTGCTTCTTTCTTAGACGTGTTGGTGTTTGGTATTTTTCCCCAATAAAACTGCCTGAACATGTTTAGCTTAATTTTCTGCAATTGCAGAGGCCTTGGGAATTGATGACTTTCTTTATTAGCACTTTGTTTCAAGTCTGTGCTCCACCTTTACTTCTGCATTTTCATGGATACCTGAATTGTCTTGTGAGAATGTGTCTCCTGATCTTGTTCTGCCTTTTTTTTTGTTTTCATGTTTTAAGTTCTGGCTTGTTTTTTTAAAGGGCATTTCAGACAATACATTTTAGGGCCTGTAATGCTGATGCTTCGCTGCAAGCCTTGAACAGCAGGTTTCTCTGGAGTATTGGTTGTATCCTCTGGGCACTTCCTCTGTTACATCTAGGTCCTGTTCGACTCCTGGATAGCTTTCATGTTGCCACACAGGGAAGATACTGACCTCAGCAGCTTCTTGTTATTCTTTGTCTGAAAGCACAGTAAAGGTATCATGTTTTCTGTGTAGTCCAACATCATCTGTGGCTCCTGTCAACCCAGTCATGTGCATGCTTTGTATGCAGTGTCCCATATTAAGCCTTGTCCACTTGTTTCATTGTGAACCTAATGTCTGTGATATAATTTGATCCCCCAGAAACATTTTTGTAAAATGGTGACTGTTCAGCAGCTTTCTAATTTGATATGTTGGTGTTCAGGATATAATATAACAAATGGGATGCAGGGACAGGAACTGTGAAGTCTCTTACCTCTCTGTAAGATCAGCAGTGAGGTAAGTGCTGGAGTGAGTTGTCTTGCATATCTTGTATGCAGAGTTCTTCAGGCATCACTGTTCACACATGATGCTGTTTCTTCATATATACCAACTTTTCTTTGAGACTGAATGCTTGAAGGTCTTAAGTCTGAAGGTTTGGTACACATGAGAGTAAAGCATTCTTGCTATTTTGTAGCATGTGGACAAGTTGTTAGATAACCAGTATTGTTCACTGCAGCCTATTCGCTAGAACCAGATAATTTCCATATTGATAAAATGCCCCTTTCATTCTGAAAGGTGAATACAGGTCTGTTGTCTTAATCCAGAAATGAAAAAAATGACTGAATCATGACTGTAGGCTAGAAAGCATGTCAAAAACTAACATGTTGCACTTGAACCCACATGTAGATTTCTTTGCTAAATAGCTTGTATGGATATATTTTCCTTGTGTTTTCAGAAATCTCTACCTTACCTGCATGCTTTGAGAACCTTTGTATTGCTGGTGCTGCTAGCTGCTCTTGTAGTAAAACTAGCTTTGAGTAAATACTTTGTAGCTCATTTGAAAATTGATCACTTGATAAGGCACCCACATGTTATTGACTTCAGAATGCACAAAGTCCTTAATCTGTGCCAGTTTAAAGTCCATTTTGGTGCCAGGTGGGTTTCCAACCCAGGCTGGGAGTTGCCTTGTGTCTTGCAGATCAAACACTGTCAAAGGCAGACTTCTAAGAAGTAGGGTCCAAAACTAAGAAAATAATCCATAGTATGCAACACAAGTTAGCACACTGATTTTTGAAGTTGCTTTCTCACACACAGTTTAGGGTGCAATTTATATTATTTAATCCAGTCTAACTGGACTGCTGTTGAAAGAAATGGACCTGCTCCATCTACTGTCTTACCCACTTTCTCACTACAGATTTAATGTAGCCACGGCAAGTTAGGCCTGTTTCTTGACTCTACAAAGAAAACTTGCCTAAGTGTTCAGTAGTGGTACAATTCCTAAATGGAATTATTATATACCTTTGGATGTTGAGAGTACCTCAGGTAAAGACTTTCTGATTACCTACTTAGATGTTGTTTTGTGGAGGTACTTGCCTTTCCTTTTCTTTGAATCTTAGGGTGGCAGTAGCAATCTGTTCTGTATCCTCTTGTTACCTATGGAAAGAAGTACACTAATAATACCATAAATAACATAATGTGGAATAACTCTGTGCCTCCCTACAGAGATCAAGATTTAGCTGTACCACTTGCTGCCTGATTACTGAATGTTTATGAGCTCATAGGCTAGATTTTGTCTGCTCTGTTACATCTCAGTTTTTCTGTGTCTGATTATATACTAGGATCTCTAGGGATTATGTATCAGGTAGACAAACCTTTGCAGGACTAATCTGCTTGCTTTGCCTTTCCACAAGCTTTATTTTGTTAGTAAGAAATTTTTGTCTGTATCCTTAATGAAACAGATTGCAAAGCTATCAGTGGACTCAAGTGTACTGGAAAGTCAGTCCATTCCTTGGATATTTATCACCATTGTCTTATGCTATGCCTTTGGCTCTTGTGTGAGTGTATGTGCTATTATTTTCACGTAGTCTATGAGCTGTCTGGCCCAGCCTTGTCAGCTTTTGGATTGATCATAGGTAGAACTCTCTACAGTGGGCTTTAGGATACTTACTATGTGCAGAAGACTGTGAAATGGATGGCAGTTGTTGCTAGATATACACAAAGTCTTAGTGATCTTTGTGGTCTTTTGAGACTGTTCCCCTTTCAGTCCTGTATCTGCAAACTTCTGCTTCCTGGCAATTGACTAAAGACATAATTTTCATAGTTGACTAGACAAATGAAAGTTTTTCTAGTTTGTTGTTTATCTGCTGACTGAAGACAACTTTGGAGTTTTGGTTTTGGAAAGGACTTGCAAAAAGAGCAAACTCACACCAGAATACTGCATGGTTGGTGTTTACTGCTTCCAATTTTGGCTTGTAGCGGATACTATTGTTTTATGATGAATCTTCTGTTGTGTATTCTCTAGGATTAAAAATCCTAAGAAGTTAGTCTTATATGGAAAGAGCAGTTTACATTTTTTGGTGTAAAGAACTAATTCAGTTGGGATTATCTCACAATCATTTATTGGTTTGTGATTTTTTTTTTTATGCAGCTGTTGATTTGTTGTGTCTTGAGACATAAATAAAAAAATTAAAACCCCTTTGAGGTTTTTATAACATTTTTCTTCCTGTTCATGGGTGGCACAGAATGGCCAAGCCAAGGAGCTCAGGTAGCTTGTACCTGGATACTCCAGGCGGATGTGAGCAAGTAAGCCTTAAAGCTGGAATTATCTTCTTATTTATGAGGAGGGGGCATTTCAAAAAGAATGAGGTCTTCACAGAAGGAGATAAATACTTTCTTGTGAAGAAAGATGAGCAAATCTTCATCTCTCAAAACAGGAGTTACACTGCCCCTTTGCAGTGTTATATCTGAAATCCTCTAGATCAGTCTTCCTGAGGAAATATTCTGCTGTGGTTTGAAGAATAAATTAGTTCTTCATATGTAGACATTTACCGATCACTTTCCAGGTGGTTTCGTGAAAGGTTTAATATGCAATGGCTGACCTCAAAAAAGGTGAAGTGGGGATTTTTGTTTTGGGACTCACCCTATCCTAGAAGCTGTGTCTGTTTTGGAGCTGAAGTTCTTACCCCAGCTACAGTCAGTCACAAAACTGGCCTTTGAGCTTTGTGGGCGTCTTTGCCTCAGCAGCTGTTTCCCAGTTTGCAGATGGGAGGTTGCTGTGTGCTGTCTTTATGGTTATGTTGTAGGTACAGGGTTTGTGCTGGCTCATGTTCTTTCCAGACACTCAACTTTCATTTTCAGTTCTGTTTGTTCACCATGAAGGAGATTTTTTTTTTCTGGACAGCAGGCTAACTTGTGAACTACAGATTGTTTTTTTTCACTGGTTCCTCACTCATGGACTGCTTGTCAGGTTATTAGCCAGAGTGTTTTCTGGATGTAGTGCTTCAACATTTGCACGTTAAAGATCTCCTAACAGGCATCTTAACATGCCTGTTGAAGTTATTTTAGACTGTCATGTATTTTTCTGATTGCTTTCTCCATCCTCCTCTAATCAGAGGGTCTCTTCCACTGTAAGTCTTCCCATGTTCACCAATATTTAATTCTTAAGCTAACCACTAAGCATTGTAAATTTGGTTTGCTTTTTTGTGGGTTTTTGGGGGGAGGGGAGGGGCAGGAGATAAGTCTACTGGCATGAAACTAAATTATTTTAAACGCAGGAGAACCTGGGAAAAGCTTTATTGTTCTGATTCTTCTTTCACTGCTGAATCTTCAAAAATACCAGTCATGCAAATGAAAGATCAGTCCTTAGTATGTGTTGCAAAGCATAACTTTTACACCAGGTTTATGTTAATGAAGAATGGGCTAACTGATTTTAATAGTTTAAAATGTAGTTGTTTAGTGGAAATTTTCATTTTGTCTATTGTGCTTTGCAGTAATGAAGAATATGTAAATGGAGTTACAAAATCTCTTGTTGTGGTATACCTGTGCTCTTGCCAACCTCATACCATATTTTCAGAATTCTTAAGTCATGATCCTATATGTGATAAGAGTTGCAAAGTTGTAGAAACTGTGTTAGTACTGGAGTTTGGCAGTTTGGGTATGGTATTGCGTGAAACATTTTGAACAGATTTCTAATGCTGATGAGCTTTTCTAACTTACATGCTGTTTAACTGTAGGCCTTTTCCATAAATGTTTGGACCAAGTGATTTTGCCAGCTTCTCTAGAATTCAGTGTAATTGACGTTTCTTTTTAAATGCAATTGCTGAGATAATGAGTAGTAATTTCGGTCATTGTCTAGGTCTGAAGTTTTTGAAAATGCAGTGCATTGGCCTCCTACAGAGCATCCATGAAATGACCTTTCTAGCATTAGTGGTGCTGAAATGTTCCAGTACTTAAGATTTAAAAAACCCTTCCTTTACTAGATTTTCTCAGATTCCAAATACTAAGCTTTACAACCTAGTTGTGCATAGGTATGTCACAGTGGCTCAGGTTTTAGCCATAAACTTTCTAGGTTATTTTTGTTTTAACTACCATAGATTAAATATACAGATCAAGGTGCATGCTGCTTCTGCAGACATAAGAGCTCATTTTCTTGAGTAAATTGAGTCTGGATGCAGTATAATATTCTTGTACCTATATATCCCAAATAGTAATTTTTCTCTACTTGGTTACCTTGCGTATTGCTTTGCATGGGCTTTTCAGATGGGAATTTGATTGTTCATCCCAATGTTGTTTTTTTTTACAGCTTCATGGCCGGCAGGGTTACTTAGTTTTCTGACAGTGTTGTGGGAAGATACTGGCTGCCCAATGAAGTTCAATGGGATTTTGCAATTCTGTGCTGGGAATGACTGGATATAGCGGATTTTTTTTTTTTTTTTAAATATTAAAACACCCAGTGACAACAAAAAAAGAAAAAATCAAACAAGAACCAACCCACCCCAAAAACTGACAATCAAACATCTATTTATTATTTTATAAATAGTAAACATTTTTTGGAAACTATACTACTATATTAGCTATGTCTGTCCCAAAATAGAGTTCAGTGAAAGTTAAAAATTTGACACCATGCTTTCCCATCAGACTTTTAATCCTTTTTAATAATTATTGTCTGATTCTATTGGCTAACTCTGTGAGATTTTTTTAAATAGAGGGTTTTTTTTCTCTCCTTATCAAATCTCTCAAGTTGAGAGATCATAGTCTAAGATACCTGGTGATCTTTCAACACAAACTGTTGTAGGGAGAGTAAGGTACAATGGCCTTCTCTAGTTTGGACTCTATAAAGTTTAGAAATTACTTTTATCATGACAAATTGGATATTTTTCAGTAATGACTGATACAGGAATTTTGCTGGAACATAGAAAGTGTAGTTTTGCTAGTTACTTGAAATAAAAAAAATAGAAACTAATGAACAAGATTTCTTTTCAAGACATTACTGATTGTTCTGACCTCATATAAAATTTGTTTTGTTTTTCAGATTTTGGATCACTTTTTGATCTGGAACATGACTTGCCAGACGAACTGATAAGCTCCACAGAACTGGGACTCACCAATGGTGGTGACATTAATCAGCTGCAGACTAGCCTTGGCCTGGCACAGGATGCTGCCTCTAAACATAAGCAGCTGTCTGAACTTCTACGGGCTGGTAGTTCCCCAAATCTCAATATGGGGGTTGGTGGCCCTGGCCAAGGCATGGCCAGTCAAACCCAACAAAATAGTCCTGGAATGGGAATGTTAAACAGCATGGTGAAAAGCCCCATGGCACAGGCTGGTTTGACTTCTCCCAATATGTCAATGGGTGCAAGTGGACCAAACCAGGGTCCTTCAGCCCAATCCACAGCCGGAATGATGCCAACAGTAAACAGTCCAGTTAACCAGCCTGGCATGGGAATGAACACAGGGATGAATGCTGGCATGAATCCTGGGATGTTGGCAGCAGGCAATGGACAGGGGATGATGCAGGGGCAAGTCATGAACGGTTCAATTGGAGCAGGCAGAGGGCGACCTAATGTGCCATACCCAAACCCAGGAATGGGTAGTGCTGGTAACTTGTTGGCTGAGACACTGCAACAAGGCTCTCCACAGATGGGAGGACAGGCTGGACTGAGAGGGCCACAGCCTGGAGCAATGAACAAGGTAAGACAAGCTAAACTTGACTTTATTACCTTCCTTCTTATTGTTGACTTAGTTTTGTAAGATTTATTCCTCTGCAATATGGGTTCTATGGAATAGTATTTTTTTTCTTTTAAGAGCCCTGGATCATGTGGTAAATAGTTTATATACTGCTAAAGTGGAATTTGTGGTAGTCATGGGAGGTGAAAATTGAGTCTTGCACAACAAGCAAGACTATTTCTAGATTAAAAAGCCTATTTTAGAAATCTTGAGGCAGTATAGATTAATAGCAACATTGAAAAAGAAGTTGATTGTATTTTATTCTGTTTTATGCTTTGTCCACAAATGTATTTTCCCATTTAATGTGATGCTAGTATTGTCAGTGTGATGGGAATTCATCAGGACCCTTTAGATGTTGTGGTACTTTTTTCTGTGTGGCGCTTAAGAGTATTTTTTGTCTGAAATGAGCTGAGTGTTTATGCTGTAGCAGATGCTAAGAGGCACATACAGGTTTGAATGGACTGATACATGTATGTGCCAAAACATACATTGGCCTTGTTAAGAAATAGGTACTTGAATTAATAGTGGAGATTGAATGCTTGTGCAAACACCTGAAGACAAATGTTGGGTTCTTAAAAGGTTGTTAATCCAACTCAGTTCTAGTTTTAAAATTTACGAAGGCTTTGTCTGTAAAGTAAACCAGAAAGCTGAAAAAAAATCTTGTATATTGGACTGGGAGATAGATGTGTGCTTGTAATTTAGGATATTATAAAAAGTTGTCATGAGTCACTGAAAAGATAAGAGAAGACAGAGTGATTTAAATGGCCAAGAGATGTCTAAATTTAATTTTTGTCATGCACAACTAGCTTTTTTGGAGGAGGGAACCACTTCAGTATTTTTTCCTCTAGCTTTTTAGTGTTATGATCAAAAGCCTGTAAAATACTTAAATGTTTCAGTTCACTTTAGGTAGGTATTCTGTGTTTCTTGCCTGATGAGGGGAAGGTTTTTCCAAGGTGTTTTGCAATACCTGAGTAGATCTATCTTGGAATGCCTAAAATCAGTCTACTCGGAGGGCTTGGAATGATAAGTAACATAGTCTATAAATGAATCTGAAACATAAATTAAAATTATGCTGTGTATTATTAAAATAGTTTTGCTATTTCTAATGTATTAAGTAAAATGATTTTAATATCTCATTAATGTTACTAATTAAGTTCTTTGATTTTAGTTGTTTGCTTAACTTCAGTGTGCTGCTAACAATGGTTCTGAGATATATATGTCTGTATGTCTAGTAATGTGTTAATTTTGTGGTCTGGTCATTTCAGAAATTTGTCCCTGATAGGAAATTTGTCACAAAGCTTGATTGCTACAGCAGAAAATTTCTATGCCGTTTACAGGGAAATAAGTATGTAACAACTTAGAAGTATTATTGTATGAGAATTATACAATGTCTCATTGACTATTCCTTGGCTGTTAAAAAAAAATACATCTTCAGAAAGCTGTATTTAGAGGTCAAAAATTAGTGTATTGGGTATTTGGGTGTAATGCAACTTCTTAATCCTTACTTATCGGAGTTCAGGTAGGGTTATGCACTGTAATGAACTCATTTATCTAGGAAAAGTAAAGGAAGGACACAAAGTCAAGCTTTTGACTGATGTAGTCCAAAATTAAATTGTCTTTCTCACTTGTTTAAATTCTGAGATGTTCTGAAGAAAGAACACTTTGTACTTTTGGGAATATTCAGACCAAATACATGATAACTTCTGGTTTTTAGTTCATAGTCCCAGAATAGTTAAGAATACTTAGTTCTTTAATTGCTGATTAAAAAAAACCAACAAAACAAATAAACAAAAAAACTTGAGGCTTTTAGTGTAAGTATGGTGGGTATAGCCCTTATAAAGGAGTTGAAACTGCAGGATGAGAAAGAACAGTCTGAAATGGAGGCTGAAATTCCAGAATGTCTTCAATTGGTTTGGTTGTTGGCAGAGCGCCTGTGTTTCACTTCGTGCAGTGGAGTTAGCAGAATCTGACAACAGTAATGTCTGACTGTTTTATCTCTCCACCCATCTGCTTTTGTTTTTTCCCACCTACAAATCTTCAAGAAGTAGATGAAAACAGAGGACCCTAAGCAGTTGTTTTTAAAAGCCTGTTTTTTAATTGGTAAATTTAGTACTGTGTTGCTGTTAATGTGGGAGTTTGTGTAACAACTTCTGTAGGTTTCCTTCATCGCTGCAAAAAATGTGCATTATTCAGGAGCTGTCCTTCAGTAGGAGAAAAAAAAAAAAGACCAGACACTTTGGTTGTGTTCATCTTTACCAGCTTAGCTTGCCAAAGTTAGCTGCTTTAGGTGGTGGGCGGGTGGTTTGTACAGAGGAATAGCTTAGGTTTCCTGTGATGTTAACTAATTGGGAAGGAGGATGTTACGCTCTTCTAACAGTAGAGATGAGCTCTAAGTGGCTCTCAATTTGGAAGGCAAGAATTGGTTAGATTTCTGCTTTATTCTGTTGTCCTGTGGAATTACTGAGGCATTTTCTTCCTCTTCTCCCAAAACATTGGCTAGCAGTAGAGTGGAACACTTACTTTACACATTGGCCACATATTTCCCAGCTTCCCTAGTTGTGCCCGTTACTTTTTAGGACTAAAAATCCCAAGTGTCAATGTAAATGATTGATTTGGGGTCAGTTGTTAAACATAAACTTGTACTGTCATAATCTGCTACTTATATTCTGTGGTCTGATGGTGTAGTTTTATGTATGATGTAAGCAGTTAGTGACATACAAAGAAGCAATTCTGTCTACATACCATCTCTGTGCCAGTTGCATGACACACAGTGTTGAGGAACTAATCCAGGTTTGAAACTCACATGAGCATTTCAAATGTTTTAATTTTAATTGTTCTTCTGGTCCAATTTATACTCATCAGTTGGAAAGCTAGTGCTGATATTAGGGAGGGGATCTATTAAAGGAGTTGATATTGCCAGTTGGAGGAGGGTGTGGACCCTGCTTTGGTAACAGTACCGGCTTAAAAATGCCTGTGAAAGTCTAGCCTGAAGGGAACCCTTAGAAGGTTGCAGGGGAAAGAAATTGTAAAAAGTGTTCCTTTCTTGAATCACTTTTTGTTTTCTGTGTGCTTGGTTGTGTGCAAGTTAGGAAGATGACAGAGGTGCCTATTACTCTATAGTTTTGGAAATTGCTTGTAATGCTTTGATTCTTTCAGTGTTTAAGCATTTTTTTCAGGCTTTTTGTTTCATTAGATAGTTCTACAGCTTTGAGTAATTTAAAAATAAACAGCAAATTCAAGCTCAGAATAAGAACAAATTAATGTTTCCGGGTTTGAACCATTCCTCATGTGGAATTGTATCTAATTCAAACCTTCAGTTTATTCCACTGGGTTCTGTCCAGAGTGCCCAGTTATGGTCTTACTGTCCAGTCTCTTATTAGGGGAGGAGAAGGGTATTTTGTATATAAGTTGGTGTGTGTTTCAGTGATATAAGTGTTCTATCACAAAGTGACTAAGTTCATCTGGCCTTCAGGTCACTTAAATTTCATCTCCCACTGATTCAAGAAATGTTCCATTACTCAAGTAATGAAATGGAGATGAAGGCAGTTCACATTAGTAATGGCATTACTACTGCCTCTGCTATGCGAGTATTTCACTCGCATGTGAAATAACTTGAAATATTTAGAGTTCCAGTAGTAATTCTTTGTCATTTGGCTTACTGTTTGAGTATATATAGTGTTCTGTCCTATTATATTGGATACACTTGGTTTTATCGGCTTAACTTAAGAAAAATTGATGGCAATATTTAAAAAGACAAAGGAAGTTACAGAGATCCTGAAGAACTGCATTTAAGTAAACAATAAGAAAGTTCTGTTCAAAGTAGCAGAGATTGAAGATGACGTCACCTTCATTGTAAAGTTAGATAAAGAAAATAAAAGCACGTCATGTTCCTTGGTGTTAGCAAATATTCAGTGTCCTGTTTTATTAGAAGATCAGTGTTCTTGCTTGTCATATTTTCATTAGTTGTTTGATTCAACATGTAATTGTATCCGTACTGTTTAGACTGTGACCCAGTGTACCATACACACAAGTACAATAATCCATTAGAAGTGTAGTTGTGTGTTCTGGTCCTTTGCTTTGTCTTTGATGAACCAAGGTGAAAAAGTGGAAAATGGCTCACTTGATGTCAGTGTAAGGGAGGAATGTTTGAGGGGAGAAACGGAGCAATAAAGACTTGTCTTTGAGTTTTAAGTTTCTGGAGTGGGCAGGAGAGTTTCTTGCACAGATGGCAGTGAAATAACACTAGTGTCTTGCAATAGGTATCTTAAAACATTATGCAGTCAAGTGCAAAGAATAAGGATTGATAACAGTTCTTGGAAAGAATGCAGTGGATAGCACTGGCAAAATTTTCTATTGGCTTATGCCTGGGTCTAGTAATGTTCTACCAGTCAGTAGAATGGCACTAAAAAGTGATATACAATAAAAAATTTTATTTTAAAGAGCCAGACGGAATTCCCTAAAACTAACTTGCCTGTTCTGGGAAGGTTAACTAACTTCCACTTGTGAATATGTGGATGTGGAAAGATACTAGGTACCAGAGTATGGTCTTAAACTAGTCCATATACTGCAGTTATCCTGATAAGAGATACCTAGTTGATACTGCAAATGTTAGATTATTTGCAAGAATATTACTAAAACTTACCTGTTTCTTTACTTCTTTATGCTTACATTTATCTTTGCAAATCTTAAAACTGGTCATTGTTCAATACTGCTGCTGATAATTTAGTTGTCTTCCAAATATTTGTCTGTGAAGCAGTGGTTTTTATAGAGAAACAGTAGAGTATTTGTGATGTCTGTGTGCATAGCTGTAACAGATATTCCTCAATTAACTAACTCTGCTTCTAGTTTTACTATTTGACCATCTTCTGAATTGAAGATGTGTTAGAACAAAATTTCAGGGAATCTCCTCCACTTCTGTAGTTGCTCTTCTCAGATGGGGGGAGTGTCTGAACAGCCCTATCTGATGTTGCTTATGCTTGTAAGCTAGGATGTTTCCTGAACTCATGTCATCCATGCCCTTTACTGGTGAGAGGTGCACATCTTCCACCATTGTGGTAATGACAGCCCCTGCTTCCACTGAAGGCAGGAAAGTTAAGTTGGTTTCCACTGTGTGTGTAGAAGATATAACTGTTTGAGATCACCTTTGCTGCCTTGTTAACCATGCATTGACATCTGCTGTGGTTTTCCTTGTTTCTTCCTCCTCCTCTTCTCCTTTTACTGTGATGTGGGTTTCTGTCTGCTCTTCCTTGTGTGGACGTCCTCGCATATGTGATGAAAGTAAGTTGAGGTGGGGACAGGAAGAAAAACAATAGATGGGATAGGTAAGATGAGAAATGGGAAGAGTAGTGGAAGGAGGTGGTGGCCAGGAAGGAGTGAGTAGGTTGCACTTGCTGACTTGTAGCTATGATTCAGCCATGTATATTTTTGTATGGTATAGCAGGTGAAGCCTTGTACTTGTCTCATGCAGTGGTACTAACACCATCTTTCTTTGGCTGTTTTTTCGGCACTCGATTGTTTATCTGCCCCTCACTCCCAATAGATCATTAATATGATGACGAACTATACGTCAGTCTTTCTGGTTGTTTCCTACTGATAAAATTATACAGGATTATATTTATCTATCTTCTGCAGTCATGAGATCACCCATTTCTTCCTGTTTGTTTTCTCTTATTTGTGTTTCTCAACATATCACAGCAAATGACATAAACATGCTCCTGCTTCTTGTGCCAGGGTCACAAGGCTACCTTGTGCCAGGTGAAGAATGTCCCAAGTGACCCTGTCTTGACTCAGTCTAGAGTTGCATGCATGTTGTTGGTGTCAAGTTAGTGGGTCTGTGACAGCAGGACTGGGGGCCTTGCTTTGAGGTTCAGCTGTGGATCTGGCAGGTGTCAATCTCACCTGGACCAAGTGATGGCTGCTGATTTGTTCCAGCAGACCTTCAGGCATTTGTTTTTTAGCATCCTTCTTAGATGTTGCTTGAGTGTGTGGCTTTTGGCTTCAGTTTGGCATGCATGCCCTCAAACCTGGATGCTGGTGCTTCTCTGATCTTTGCCTCCCTTGTAGGCTGAGATGGGGAACTGATGATTACCCCTATTGGGAGCTGGGCATGTAGTCTGCAGCTGCCAGGTCTTGGGGTACAGCAGAAGTCACCTGGGAATGGATGATGGTTCTCAGCCCTAGGGAGAGTGGAGTCTTGTGTTTCTGCCATGGAGACAGCCTTGTTTGAGAAGGCTGGTTTTGCACCCCAAACAGTGCTGATGGCTCATGCTTGAGAAAACATCAGAGATCTTTGTGCTGAGCCAACTTGATTAGTACACTTGAAAGAACCAGCTGTTTCACATAAAATTTGTGTCCAGCTGTGTTGTAGATACAAAGGTTGGTTGGCATGGTCAAACCTCACCCCTGAGTTCCATTAGAAAGCGTTTGTTTTCAGTGACATAGCAAAGGTGCTTTTTTTAAGTCTAGGTTTGGGTTTTCCCCCTGCAGTCAGGATGGAGCTGGCTCATTAGGCCACAGTTACTCTCAGTCCTTTGGTATCTATGTGTGAAGTCCCCAGCTGTCTGAGTTGGACATCTTGATTTCTCCCTGTGACACCAGGATGTGAAAACAGGCCTTCAGCCTTCAATTCTGAATTGTTTGGTTAGGGTTTTTTTTTAAGGCTGATAGCAGCAGTAGTTGCAGAAGTCATATGGGGGCGGTGTTACTGATGGCCACCATAAACATAGTCTGTGCTTTAGTGTACTCTCAGGTGTCAGCTAACTTTTGGAGCTATGATCATTAATGAATTTGAACATTTTGCATAGAAATTTCTGGGTTTGGGGATGTACCTGTTTTCAAATCTCTTTCTGGAGCCAAAGGGATCAGGCTGTCTTACAGGAAGACGTTTCTTGTTTACTTAAGGAAATAATTCCCATTGTCAGTCCTTCACTAAGCCTTGAATCGGTTGATTTGAGGCAGCAGTGATGATGGGGAAGAGTCCTGAAAGTGTTAGTCGACTTCTTAAATTTTTTTTATTCTTCTTCCCTTCTGCTCAGCTTGCACAGAAGACCTTACTGGTCTTCTGAGGAACGGACAGGAAGGGTTGAAGTCTTGCCTGGTTTGGTTTTGGCAGCAGCTGCCTCATTGGTCACCACATGCGTATTCATTGCAGTCCAGAGGCAGCAGGGGTGGTGTCAAAGGAGATGGGAAAGGAAGTTTTTTTTTATGTCTGCCTGATCATTGCATAGTTTGTTTGTCTGCCATGCATAGATACTCTTTTCATTGTTCTCTAATGAATTACTGCTGGATGATTATGGTTATTGCGTGTATGTGGAGGAGGGGGTTTTCCTCTAGGGAATTCTCTTGCACATATCAAATGTGTCAAGTGACAGGTTCTTCAGTGGATTTTGTGTTCCTTTTCCTGTAGCTTGGGTTTAAAGTTGCATTTATTTTGTAAATGCAAACTGAAGGCTATTATAATGGGCTGGCAGATGATACTCCTGAAAAAGGAGTGCTTGATGAATTGCAGGTAATCTCTGGGCATATAGGTGACTTACCTGTGTGGGCTGGAGAACCTTGGTAAGGAGCAGAAACAAGGTGTTTTACTGAGAAGGGGGGATGCTTTGAGAATATATGTAGGAGTGATTGGAAACAAGTCTACCATAGGAGCTTGTATGCACTTTTTTAGATGCAGGAAAACATCCAGACTTACCAAAAAGCATTATGGAGACTGAACATTGTCTAGTCAAATGCTAATGTGAGTTGAAACAATATGGCTCTTTGAAGTATTTTTGTGCATTTATTATTATGAGTTATGGCTCCTCAAGGATCCTGCCTGAGTAATGGTGAGAACCTGGTAATCTTAACGAAGATCTCCACTTTTCATGGTCCTTTAAGGCTAGTTGTTTTGGTCCTGGAAGGCCAGATTTCCGATGAAAAATAGATGGGAATGCAAGGAATGAAAAAAAAAAATGTCAGAGGACAAACAACTTCATTGGTAAGATTGCTCCTAACTGTTCTTTAGGTGTTGGGGCATTCCAAGGCAACAAATGGTATATTCTGGTATGCTAAAACTGTTTAATACACATATAGCTCATATGAAATATGGATCTGCTTCCCCTGTGGATGAGTGGTTCAATAGCTTTCTTTTGTTTGTAGAGTTCCTTCCTACCATCTCCTTTGACCTCTAGTACTGCTCACTGCAAATGAGTTGCTGTGTGACTGTGTGGTGTTACCTTTGCCTATGGTGTATTCTTAAATAGAAAATGGTTGTGTACTGGAAATGCAGACATGCATTGTCATGGCTGTCTGGAGATGAGCTGTGGGAGGGCTGACAGTTGGGTCGGAGGTTTTTGGGGTAAACCCTGCTGATATAAATGAAGGTGGTATTTGTCTCTGTTTGGAGTCTGCACAGATGTAGGGAGCAGAAAAGTTCTTCCAAACTTGTGAGTTACATAGCCCATGGTACAAATTAATGATTGGGAAAGCTGAAATGAGAAATCTGTTGAACAAAATCTTTTATAAAGAAATGATCAGGCCAATTCTGATGGCTGACCTCAAAGTTGGTAAGTAGCCTTCACTGAGGAACTGTCAGGTTGTGTGATGGGTAAATACAGGCACATAAAGGAGCAGGGGAAGCATGTGGGTCAGTATTGCATTGCCGTTCTGGTTCGTGGCTGTGATGGCTCTTGCTTCTCTGAAGTATTCATTCACCTTTTCCATTGTGAACTTAAGCTATCTTACTTGGACATCTTAACATTTTAATTCCTAGATGGGAATGATGAGCAACCCTAGCCCTTATGGCCAGCCATATAGTCAGAATACTGGGCAGCAGATTGGAGCCAGTGGACTTGGGCCTCAGATGCAAAATAAAGCTGGACTGCAGAATAGCTTACCACAGTTTCCAATGGACAAGAAGCCAGTTCCTGGGGCAGGAATGCCTAACATGGTAAGTGCAATGAAAGGTGTCTCCAGAAATGTTGTAGTAAACCAAAGTGTAACAATACGCTTTGGTGTTGCTATGTTTGTTTTTGCATTATTTTAGAAGCTTAAATCGGTTAGGGGTATGACATGCAACATGTCCTACCTCTACATGCTTGCTTTTTTTTTTTTTTTTTTTGGGGGGGGGGGCGGGGAACCAAATTAACGTTTCTGAATATAGCTTGTGTTTGTCCCTGCTTCACATTCCACCCCACACCCCAGGAGGCCCAATCTCTTGATCTTAATAGCTCTACTGAAAACCTATTTCCAGGTAAATTCTGTACCTTTGAATTAAAAAGAGCTCAGTTCTGTGAGTTTTACTTGATTTCTTTAAGCTGAGCATGAACATTGGAAAACTAGCAAGTTGGAACTCTAGTTGGTTGTTATGAACCAATAAAGAGGCAGCCAAAACTTGCTGTTCAGAACCCTAGCTGTCAAGCTTGTATTCAGAACAGAGCATGTAACTCTTCTGTAGTTGAGCTGCTACCCAGCAGAACCTAGGAATAAAAAGTTGCTACTATCTCAGTTGTCGTTTAGAATGACAGGCTGCAAATAAGGAAGTTACAGTCATATTGGAACGTCTACAAACCCTGAGGAGACTGAGTAATTGGTGAAGTCTCCTTGTAAAATGGAAGGCTAGTACTGGTATTGAAAAGCTACAGGAGAGCTGTGGTTTAGAAATGCAGGTAGCTGAGCCTGAAAAATCTGGAGCTCTCCAGAAACATCCTCTAAAATCCTCTGTGAAGAGTCTGTTAGCAACTGAAGGCTGTTGAACTGAAGTGATGCAAGCAACACAGAGTCTCTGAAGCCCCTCTTCTGTGCTGAGTAATCCTCAAATGTCACCTGGAAGAAATATGCAAAGGAGTCTGAAGAAGTAAACAGAAGTACAGGAGTAGTACTAGATGTTGACATCAGGACAATACGTGCTGTAGAACTGAAGTTGTGCTTCATCTCTAGGAGAGACTAGGAGATGCTTGCTTTGAATGCCTACATGCAAGTTTCCTGATGGAAAAAGGTTCCCAGAACTTCCCCTTTGTTCTGCTTTTGTAGGAGCAGTCAAGTTGGGGCACCTTATGATGAAATAGAGGGAAAACCATTCACTCTAAAAGGTGCTTACTTCCATTAATGTAACTTTTGAGGCTCCAGAATGAGGAGGAGATTTGAGGTCAAAGTGCTATTAATATTTTCTGGTTGGTCTAGCACCACAAATTAACTTGTAAGCCTGTGCAAAGTTCTGCTGGTCTTTGATAAGGCAAGAGCTAGGACCAGGAGAGTGATATGGGGAGGAAATTGTGGCTAGCAAGATAATTATTGCCAGTACGGTTACTAAGGGGTATGTTTAATGAGTCATCCAGAACTACAGATAGGTGGGCTATTCCCTTAATCACAGAATGTAGTAGTTGTTTCTCTTCTTCGATTTTTGTTGTTGCTGTTTACTTGCTGAACGGATTATTCTCAAAAATAGATTTAATTCTGGGAATTTCCTTTCCACTTTCTCCAGGGCCAACAGCAGGCTCCCCAAGTTCAGCAAGCTGGGATGGGGCCAGCAGCTTCTCAAGGAATGGGGTCTGGAGCACCAACAGCGGATCCAGAAAAACGCAAACTCATTCAGCAGCAACTCGTTCTCCTCTTGCACGCTCATAAGTGTCAGCGGCGAGAACAGGCCAACGGGGAGGTGCGACAGTGCAACCTCCCTCATTGCCGAACCATGAAGAATGTCCTGAACCATATGACACATTGTCAGGCGGGCAAATCTTGCCAGGGTAAGTGGAGGAGTGGTTATATAGAGGTGGTCAACATTTGCAGGACGAGAACATCTCTTGGAAGGAGATGGAGAACTAGGGGATGGCTCAGGAAGTAGAATTTTTTTTAACCTATCTGTCTCCTTAAGAATGGAAATCATAAACAACCTCTGAGCCTTTAAAGTTTATGCGAGTTAGATGGGACAAGCTAGCACAAAGAGATGAGTGAGGATCTTTTGCTTAACTTCGTAACTCACTGTAAGGTCCTTTGGATGGTGCCTTCTGATAAGGGTAGACACAAAGCAGGAATCTGCAAGTAGGAGTCTACTTGTATCCCCTTAAATGGAAGACGCAAATCAATAGCTAGCCAGGGATTAAGCTACTACTGGCACGTTGAACTCTTAGTCTATCTTAGTATCTAAGGAAAATGTATGCTACGTTTCTGGTAGCCTGGGCTTGTCTGGATTGTGCCAATAAATTGTTGGCGTATCAGTTGCTTTGTATAGTCTGCTTGATGTGTATGGTGGTGTCCTTTGAGCCAGGGTGACGGAGGCTTGGGTGTATAACAGAGCATTCAAATAAGCTCTAGTTGAGCCAATAGTACTTAAAGGAGTCTAGCTATGTTTTCAGAGCTAGTTAGTGCTGAACTACTTCAAGTAATACTTCACTGACCTGTGTTGATATAGATGTGTGCCCAGAGAGAAACAGTTGTCCCCTGTCCAGTTTGTGTTGACCATGTGGAGATACTGGCAGTATTTTGTAAATTTTTTTCATTCTTCCTTTTCCAGTGGCACATTGCGCATCTTCCCGACAAATCATCTCGCACTGGAAGAATTGTACGAGACATGACTGTCCTGTATGTTTGCCTCTCAAAAATGCTGGGGACAAAAGAAATCAACAATGTAAGTCTACTGGGGAATTCTGTGTATTGGATAAACCATAAAATGCATGTTGGGAGTTAATTTTCTTGCACCCAGGTGACAGTGATGATCCTCTTGAACCTGGGAACATGTAACATGATTTTCCTCTTACTTTAGAGTCATGCAGTATTTTTCTGTCTCTGATAGCTAGTGTTTATGGAAGCTTTCGAGCTTTATTGGATTTTCCTGGCAGGAGAGCGTTCAGGGTGAACACATCCTAGCTCTCTCCAAATGGTAGGCTTCTCACTACTACCTCTTCCAGCAGGCCAGGTTCTGGAGGCAGATGTGCATAACACACAGAGGGTTGTGTCACTTCACCCCTGATGATATTTGCTTCTGTCTTCACCCTTTTTTTGCATCAGATGTCTCTCTTCCCTTCTCTTTGTGTCCCTTTGGTCTTCCTGCCAAAAATCTGTGACAGGATTTTTATTATTGTGTTACCTGTATGGTTTTTTTTTCTCCTTTCTTAATGTTATTTTGGGCTTTTCTCTAACTAATGTGAGCCATGGTGTTTCTTGTTAAAACCAAGAAGAAAAAAAGCATTACAGTGGCTGCTGAAGAGGTGTATGTACCCTTCTGTCTCTGGCCTCTGTGACATAGTGTGCCTCTGTTTTCAGTTTGAAGCAAGCAGATGTGTCCTAAATACTTGGAGTGGGATTTCCTCTCAGTAGCTCAAAGGGAAACAGCATGTTGTTGGAATAGCTGGTTGGGTTGAAACTTGTCTCCCTGTTTCACGACAAGTTTCCCAGGCGTGGCCTCTTCTCGGCACGCTCCTAGAAGGAGATGTTTTAGTTCCGAACAGCCAGTGCATTCTTTATGTTCTTTCCCTGTTTTCACCGACCTCTTTGGCTACGTCCTGCTGTCCTGATTAACTTGGCGTGTCTCTTCCAGCGCTGCTGGGCGGAGCTGCAGTAGGACTTGCAAATACTGGCTCTGTGGGTGTGGGGCAGCAGACAACGCCCAGCATAAACACTACCAGTCAGATAGACCCCAGCTCCATTGAGAGAGCCTACGCAGCCCTCGGACTGACCTATCAAGGGAACCAGATGCAGACACAGCCCCAGGCGCAAGTGAAGAATCAGCAACAAGGACAGTCACCCCAGGGTCTGCGCCCTATGAATCCTATGAGTAAGTTTATCTGCTGGTGTTAAAATACAAACTACAAGAAACCTTCCTGTGCTATATCTAATGCAAATTTTCTTTACCTACTAGCTTAATACAGCCAGTTAACTTGAAAAAGGAATGGCTTTGCAGTATTTTAGACTTGAGATAGCAAGTTTCTCAGTGGAATGGGAACAGTAGAGGGCCAGATGCCTTCTCTTGGAAAAGTTCTCTGGGAAGAGTATTTTCTTTGGAAAAATGATACTTTATTTTTTTTGAGAACCAATTTTCCAAAGCATTTTATTTGATGTTCTTTTGTAGCTTTATAATTGTACTGTAGTGCAAGTTTCGGGCTTTTAAGGAGTTTTTAATTGGAAATGCATGCATGGGAATGCTTGTGCTCAAGTGTACTTCCTTGTCACTCAGACTCCAGCATTTTACAGTTGTATCTCAGATATGTAATGTTGGTTTTTAAAAGGAAAAGTAGTAAATAACAGACTTTCTCTCAGATTCCTGTCATGTGGACTCACATAGATGTAAGTTGTCTGAGTGGCTTATTGGAAAATCACCAAAGACTACATAAGCATTTTAATTTGAAGTGCAGTTAATTCTAACCTATCGCTGGTGTCAAATGAGGCGACCTTTATAAGCATTAAATCTAATTATGATGGCTTGAGACTGTCACAGGAATTTTTCTCACCCCCAGCTCTTTGCTTGAGTTGCTTGTGTTTTTTTTAATGGAAAAGAGGAAAGATGAGCTGGTAGAGCTTTATCACAGGCTTGTATGGGATTGCAGTGATCCTGCCTATATGCCCTATGACAGGCTTGTGTATGGAATAAGTGCTGCACAGGGATTCTATGATGAAGGACCTGAGAGGCTGCAGAGGAAAGCAGCAGCTGGTTGCAGGCTGCAGCTTGATGCGCTGTTTCAGTGCCGAAGGAAATGCTACTACTCCCGAGTTACTCAGGAAAAGGCTGTTGGGTAGAGTAGACTTGTTAATGACGTGATTGGTCCTCATAGGTTGCATGTGACTTGTATACTGCTAAAACTTTGCCTTCCAGTATGTACAACTTCTAAAAAAAAAAAAAATAGGGAGGGGAAGGGTCTTGAGAGCTGTCTTAAAACAATCAGGTTAAAATAATACAGTTTTCTACTGTGCATTAGAGTGTTTTACAGATAAGTTAATTTCTAGGAGCTCCAAAATGGTATAGTTAAGGCCTTGAAAGGTTGAAAGGAATGTCATCCTTTTTTCTGAAGCAAAATGCTTCTCTGTTTCGTTTGTTTGTATTTGTTTTTTAGTAGACACACTCTTTTTGGTCTCTGTGTGTTTTTATTGGGCACTCCTTGTAGTGCTGATAAGAAGATCCAGTGAGATGGGGTTGAAAAGCACTTGGGGGATGTAGAGCTGAAGCTTAATGTAGAAAAGCCAAGCATGGAGAGTGTAGACTTTTGACTATAGTTTCATTATTAGGAGCTGGTGGCTAAGAAGGGAATTGCAGCAGGTGAGATAGGCCATGACCTGGTAATTCCTACATGACAGTGGGGGTATTTTATGAGAAGCAGCAGGATTTGGTGAGGACTGCGATGTGAAAAGATGCAGTCCTAAGTAGATGAAACAAATGGTAGGGTTTGGCAGTTAAAAAGTGAGAGTTAAGGCAAAGGTTGACAGTTGTCTTCTACAGCAGCTTGTTCTCGACACAGTGAATTTGGGAAGAAAGTGGCTAAGGCAAGGGAGGCTGGAGGCAGCTTTATGAAAAGACCATTAAACACTCGGTTGTGATATTAGAGGTAAATACTAGGCTTGATACACTTAATTTCAGTGGACTTCTCTTGTACGCAGTGTTTTAGTTTTGCTTGAAATACCGATTCTATAGGATTCAGATGTCCTAAATACATGTGAAGCTTGTTAACAGCTTTCATGCTGCCATCAATTCACAAAGTGATCTATTCAGAAGCTGCAGACAGAAATATGCTGCATTTTTCTTGACTATTTATGGTGATTGAGATCTGTGATGCAGGAAAGCAGTAGAGGTTTTTCTTGCAAAGGGTTGTCAGATTTTCCTTCTTAGTACAAACATGGGAGTAAGTTGTAGGATCCTTAAGTATGGAGTGGGTGAGAGGGGATCTTGCCAGATGTAGGCGGTAGCTGACGTTTTAAGTCTGTGAAGCCTTTGTGAATATATATCCTAAGCCTCTGAATGACAAGAAAACCCAGGCGCTTCTAAAGAAAAAAAGCAGAAGTGGTTGGTAATGCTGAATCTTTAGTTAGGGAGTCACAGGAAGGGTCTCTGGTACGTAAAGTTTGCAGCAAATTGAAGTTGCTTGTTCGTTGAGAAGTTCAAGAAGATGGGCAGAGGGGTAATATGGTTTGATGCTTCACTTGGTCATCACCAGTGCTGTGCCTCAGACTTTTTCTAAGTTGGTGAAAGGAAAAGGGTAAAGACAGCAACAGGTAGTTAAATGCCCTTCACAAAAGTCAAAGTAGTTGAAAGTCTAGACCTTTGTTATTGCCGAGCAATTACTTATTTTGCAAAGTAAATGGGCTTTTTGTTTAAGAAGACTTGTTCTTCTGTTTTCTAGGTGCAAATCCAATGGGTGTGAATGGAGGAGTAGGGGTTCAAGCCCCTAATCTGCTGCCTGACTCAATGTTGCATTCAACAATGAATTCTCAAAAGTAAGTTGAATTATTCTTTGCACCCCAGTGATTTTGTTTTGATCTCATGGCACTTCTTGCATAAACAGTGGGGTAAATGCCATTGATGGCTATCTCTCCCTTTGGATTTTGTAGCTTTTGTTGCAGGTTTCCAAATCCTTGGGTAGTACAGCATGTACTTTTTCACGGCGTTGTTTTGGTGTCTGTGCAGCTGTTTCTGCAGAGTTTGTCCATTGATTAGGGAATGGCTGAACTAGCACTTTGTCCTAACATTATTCTAAAAGAGGCTATGACTGTAAGATGACTAAGCTTGGGCTAGACTTTTGCCCTCAATTCTTGCTCTGTTTTTGAAGCCCCATGATGAGTGAAAGTGCCAGCGTTGCCAGTTTGGGAGCCATGCCAACGGCTCAACCATCCAATACTGGAATTCGAAAGCAGTGGCATGAAGACATTACTCAGGATCTTCGAAACCACCTTGTTCATAAATTGTGAGTAGCTCATATCAGAACAATCTACTGTTGGGGGAGTTGCTGCCTCTGAGCTGGGCGGTGATGGTGTGTGGGGCAGGAGGAAGCCCAGCTCCCAAACCTAAGGGGCACGGAGGGAGTTGTGTCAGGGTGCGTGAGAAGGGAAAGCAGAAGCCTGAAAGGTGCTTTCTGGCTTTCCTGGCTGTTAATGGAGCTGCATCTCCTGGTCTGGGGCCGTGGTAGCAGAATTGTCCCGCTCTGTACTCAAGCCATCTGCACGAGGGCAGTGTCCCCCAGGAGCGGGAGCAGTGCCTCAGTCTGTCAGGAGGTTTGCTTGCTGCTTTGCGTTCAGGTCACTGGGGTTAGTGCTGATGTCCTCCTGGCCCGGGGTCATCCTGATCACTTGTGCATCTCTTTCTTTTTTTTTTTTTTTTTTTTTCTTTCTTTCTTTTCAGAGTCCAAGCCATATTTCCGACTCCTGACCCTGCAGCACTGAAGGATCGGCGTATGGAGAATCTGGTGGCATATGCTCGGAAAGTGGAGGGGGATATGTATGAATCGGCAAATAGCAGGGTGAGATGCCACCCTCTGTCGTCCAGTCGTGTGTACCTCTGCCTTGGTCCCATAGCGATTGGGGAGGAAGAGGAGGGGAAGCAGGGCTGAGACTCCCAGGCTGAGGAGGCGTGTGTTCGGGGGCTGCCAGCTGGGGTCTGGGAACCAGCCAGTTGCAGGCTTCTGCCTGGGTGTGCTGGGCGTCAGGGTGGTGCCTGTTGGGGTGTGCTGTGCCTGACGCTTCTCGGAGTCCCCTGAAAGCAGCACAAAGCTCTCCACTGTGGTTCTCCCAAAGAAGTGTTGGACACGAGAAGAGGAATGCCTGGTGTTGGTCTCATGGCTGCCGGCAGTGCCCTATTTTGCCCTCCTGTCTGCCCGGCAGCCCCTGCAAAGGGAGAGCCACCCTGGACCCAAGCCAAAATGTGTGCACGGAAAGCTGTTTTCCGAGCTTGGATCACTGGGACGTGTTGCCTTTGCTTGCTGTGTGTGTCACCTCCTTTCTGACTTGTATTCCTCCCCAACAGGCAGAGTACTATCACTTGCTAGCAGAGAAGATCTATAAGATTCAGAAGGAGTTGGAGGAGAAACGAAGAACCAGGCTGCAGAAGCAAAACATGATCCCAAATGCTCCGGGCATGCCACAGGCTCCCATGAACCAAGGGCCCAACATGGGACAGCCCCAGCCAGGGATGTCTGCAAGTAAGAATGGTTGGGTTACTGGCTAGCCTGGTGCAGGGGTATCCTGTACTGTCATTTTGGTGGGCTGGTGATCGTTTTGCTATTCCACAGGTCCCTGGCTTACTCACAGTTAGACAGAACTTTCTCCTCTTCGTTCAGAAGTACTTGCAAAACCTTTGCTTTGCTTATGTGTAAATTACCATGGATTATCTAAAAACATGTAGTGTTCTGAGCAAATTGAAGTTATTACGCTTACTTGGATGGTAGAGGGAACAGAGATTAAGTTGCATCCTTAACATTATAGAACTTACTGCTACAGTTAGAATCTACTGATACTAATTTAACAATAACTTCAGTTACTATAAGAGAAATATTTTCATAATTTTCAGTTTTGTGATGTTTAAAATGATCATCGCTATTACTGTTGCTTCAAAGCAGAGTATGATGGTGTGCTTAGGTATTTATGCCTTTGAAAGTTTAGATTGTGCTTGTTCCATGAAATGTTTAGTTTTTTCAGACAAATGGCCTTTCAAGCATGCAATCAAAACCAGATTTCACTTCTGTCCTCATGCAGCTGTCTTCTGTTTCACAGTAGTTCTGTTACTTGAATTGACCTTCCTAATGCTAAATAGATTATTAATACTATCATCATCATAATCACCAGTCATTACAATTAGTTGTTGTTGTTGTTATCCCTGTTAACCATGCATTTGTATATTAGAACAAAATTTTACTTTGGAAAGGGGTTAATGATCAAAACTATCATGCTTCTAAAGAGTGTAATGTTGATTCACACCATTAGGAAGGGACAAACTACTGTAGGCTGTCAGGTATCTAGTATATTTTTATTTGGGTAAGAGAAAAAACGGGTATTGTGGGTGATAATTTTAGTTAGAAAGTGAAGAGAGGCATCTACTGACCTTGCAGTCTTGTATTTCCAGTTAAATCCTGTAAGTAATTGAAATACAGGATCTTAAACTGTACCTTTCTAAATAAAACTGCGTACCATACTCTTAGTTCTCTTTTACAGTTAAATCATATTTTTATTAACTATTTGAGCCACAGTCGGCTTCCAAGATATTTTTTTTCCCTTTGTGATTCTGGACTAATCGCTTTGGAGACTGAAGTAGTCTTTCTTTAACTGCAAGTTTTGCAAACGTATTTTCTAGAGCACTGCCCACCCACACCCCACCCCCCTGCCAACTCCCTTCTGAGAGCTTCATTCTCAGAAGAAAAGGGAGTTTTCCCCATGATTCTTTCATGTTCTTAGATACTTTACAGTTAAAAATGCAGTTCTTAAGGCATCTCATGGAAACAAATGTATAGCTGTCAGTGACTAATAAGTTGCCTAAGAAGATCAGGTTAAAATTTGAATTAGTCAACTGAGGAGACAAAAAACTTTTTCCTGCCCCCCCCCCCTCGCTAACCCTGCAGAAAGATTCAGTAGCTCTAGGCATATGCTGCAAGAATCTTCATTGGAGTTCTTTTTCTCCTACTTAAATTTGGATGTCTTTTGGTAAATCCAGCTCTAGGTCTTTTTATGCTTGAAGTCAAAATAGGGTGTACCAAGGTGCATTACTAAGATCTAAGAAAGACTTTTAAATGTTGATGCTGTGACTTTATTTGCTGTAACTTCTGTAGAAAGTTTGGCAGCAGATACTACACTTGCAGTTACTTATGTACTCTAGTAGTTCTGAAACTTCAGAGCTTTCATAACTATGTGGTGCAACAGAGTATTTTTCATAGTGTTTTAAATCTGGAGGTGCAGTAACAGTGTAGAGTGGTCTGTAGAAGTTATTGTGGTTTGGAATGTTCATGATCTACTTGGTTTGTTGTTGAACCTTGCTAACCTACTTAAAATTTGTCATCAGTTTCTGAAAGCTGACTCTGTCAGAGGATATTTCTGTCAATGGGACATGCTTATATTTTCAAGGAAGTCTTTGGTTTTGCTTAATGCTTTGACGTCTCTTGAGGGGTGTTTAGAGTTATTGGACTGTGTCTGCACATTTTTATGTTTTTTTAACACGTGGGTTTTACTGTGTAATTCTTACTAAAATGTTTGATGGATAAAACCTGGTGGTCTTCTAAATGCCATGGTCTTATTCCAATATCTTTTTTTCCAGATGGTCCTCTTCCTGATCCAGCCCTAATACGTGCCAATGTGCCAAACCAGATGATGAATCGCATGCAGGCACAGCCAGGTAAATATTTGAAGAATACTGGCTACTGTTATTTTAAAGGAATCTTGGAACTGGGCAGCTCTTGCTGAAGTGTCATAGCCCTTGTTTCACCTGTGGTTTTCCCATTTGATTAAAGAGAATAGCTATCTATATTGTATAATACTTAGATAGCTATATATATAAGAGAATAAAAAACTATATCTAATAGCATTTTATGATCTTGTGAATTTGAGCTGCATGTTAGCTGCTTGCTTTGTTAAATAAAGAACTTGATGCTTTTGGAACTTCAGATCATGTAAGTGAACATAGGACAGCGGGGTCAGTCAGGCACACTGGACTTAGCCAGCTTAGATGAGGACAGGTTGGTGGCAGAGGGAAGATGGCAAGGATTACTGCTCAGAAGGCAGGAGCAGAACTTTTGTTACAAATTCAAGAAGTATTGTAGCCAGCATACAAAGTACTTAAGGAAGTGGAGATTCAGTTTGGGATTCAGTAAGTGAATTTCTAATACATAATTAAGGTAACACAACTTTCTGTAGAAGGTTGATCTTCAGCAGTAGATGTACACTATTGGTTATTGTGGACTACAGTAGTTTTCAAACTTCAGAAGAGCTTTGATAACAGTTAATGGAAACGTGTTTCAGGGGGAAAAAAACCTTTAGTCTGTATTCTGAAGGAGTGTGGTAGCTTCTACATTTTATAATTAAAATTATTCCATGTAACTGGTTGATAGGAGGAAGTATTTCCATTATAGTATCGCATGCTTGAAAACTGATTGCTAGAAAACAAAATTAGGGAGAAAGTGACAGCATTTCTTCTCCAAATGTTGAATGGTACCCAAAGGAGATTTCAGGCCTTTGTTTATAAGTTTTTTTTGGCACAAATGCACAGGAATGAATCAGTTTGGCCAGATGAACATGCAGCTGTCACCGATGGGACCCCGGCAAACCCCTCCTCTTCAGCACCCTGGACAGCTAAGCCAGGCTGGGGCCATGAACCAGGTCAGTGTGCCTTTTGTGTTGAGCTCACAGTTCTGCTTCTCTTGGCTGTGGTTTCCTTTAAATAATTAAAGAAATTTAGAAAAATCAAGCATTATTTCTTCTTTCTCTTGACCCTTGGTTCCTCCTTTTGCATCTCCACTGAAAGATTTCTCTGGTCTATGGTAAGCCTTTACATCTTAGCAGTAAAAATTGCCTAAAAATTAAGTGGCTTTTTGTGCTGTCGCATCCTTAAAACAAGGAGCAAAACTAAATCTTAAGTTACAGTCCCAATCTGAACTCAATATCCTTTTCCTTTGCTTATAAGGGTAATTTTCATAATTTCTTTTGAGATGAGCTATAACAACGCTTTCCATGTTGTATCCTACAGATAAGTGGCAAGCATCTATTTCTGCAACAAGATAAAGGGGGTTTTATGTTAAAATTTGCGGAGGGTGTATGCACACTGTGAAATCAGTTCCTTTCTTTTCCAACAGATGGGGTTTCCTTCACGTATGCAGCAGCCAGGAGTTGGCCAGCCTTCTGGTCAGAACCAGTTTCTACAACAGACCCAGTTCCCTGCTTCTTCACCGGGAATGAACACAGCAAGCATGCCTATGACTCAGCCTGGCAATCAGACACCAGTTTCTCAAGTAAGCTTCTGATTTCTGCAAGTGGTGTCAGTGGGCGCTGTCATATACTGGTTTCACTGTTCAATTGGTAGTAATGGAGAACAACTTGTTTTTTCAAGTTACTTTTGGAATTGTAGTCAACCAAATTCACTTATCGAGACTCTGCATCTTCCTGATATAGCTCTGGGACTGGCAAGAGTGAAACGTTATTGGCATGTTCTCAGGCTTAAGTTTAAGTGTGACAAAGGAATTTTTTAAAGTTTGTTTTCATGGAACAAAGAAGAAATTGTTACTCAGCATGCAGTAGTTAAGAATTTCATGCTGAACAGCAGAGCAGCAGAGCCTGAGAAATTAAGAGGTGCTGGCATAAGTCATAAAAAGGCATGTCTATCCAGGACCAATGTGTGTTGCTGGCTTTGGGGGATAGGAGGGTTATCACTACTACAGTCTAGCAGTTTCCTTTCTGTCCTCTCCCTCTCCCTTTTCAGCAAGAACCTTTCAGGCCAGGAAGAAGTAGGGAACGTCAGTTTGCTTCTCGTTGATGCTTCTTCCTAGTTTGCAGGCAAGATTATTGTGGAGTGACAGCTTTTTTCCTTGACCAATACAATTTTTTTGTAATCTTATAATGGTACAGTTACAGCTGTACTTTTATTTCTGATGATAAATTCAGTTTCTAGTCTTGGCGGGGGGGCATGGGCACACTAAGTATTGGAATGCAATTTTTCACTGGGGTGCATTTTCCCATATTCAGGATGTACAAATCTGCAATTCTAGAAAGAAATGTTTTGTGAACTGGTAGTGTAGGTGTGTCAGTCTTTAAATATATCAAAAAGTACAAGTTATTGTACTGAAATTTCTTTTAGAGCTAAATAAATTACAAAACAGCTTTATGTTTGTGTGGAGCAAAATAAATCTAGTAGACCATTTCTCCTTTTGAAATAAAGTTTTTAAAAACAAACCAGATAGTTTGTCACATTTTTTTAAAGTATGCCAGAAACTGTGAGAAAGCAGCCATTTGACAGCAATTTATCTCTCTTTTCTATTTCAAGTCATTGCAAATGTGTACTTGTTTTCCCACAGGCACAAATGACCAGTGCTTCCTGTCCTGTGAATTCTCCTGCAATGGCTCCAGGTTCTCAAGGGAGCCATATTCACTGCCCACCTCTTCCACAGCCTCCCATACACCGAAATTCTCCTTCCCCAGTACCTAGTCGAACCCCAACACCTCACCACACACCCCCAGGCTTGGGATCACAGCAACAGCAGGCAGCAGCAGCTGCCACTACTGCCCCCACACCTGCTCCTCAGGCAATGCCACCTGGACCACAGTCGCAAACTATGCACCCCCCTCAAAGGCAAACTCCAACACCTCCGCAGGCACAGCTGCCTCCACAGGTCCAGCCTCCGGTTCCAGTTACCCCTTCTGCAGAGCAACAGCAGCAACCTTTGTCACAGCAGAGCACGACTGCATCTGTTCCTACACCAACAGCACCGCTGCAGCCTCAGCACCCCACAACACCTGTAAGGAAGTACTTTGATTGTGCTTTTCCTGCAAATGTTTTAAGTGTAAGGCTTAATTTTCAGTTGGTCTTTTTATTTTTTTGTGTGTCTGTGATAATGGAGGTAGCTTCTGGCATGTTTAATATCAATATAGGGTGTTCTTGCATTTGGGAGGTAACCTTTTCTGCATCAAGACAAGTCTATAGATAATCTGGTGCTTCCAGAGAGGGACTGTTTTTCAGAATTCTAGTGCATGTTTTGAAATTCACTGTGAAGCATGGATGAAGTCTTTAGTTATGTCTACATGTGCATGGTGGTGGTGTACAATAGGGAAACAGTACTTAACTTTCTGTGTACCAGGCCTTCCAGTGCATGTTTGTTGCATGTTTTTCTGTAGTTGGGTGTTGTGCAGTGCTATGTTCTTCAGGTGAAGCAAGTAGGACTAGAGTGCATTTAAATTTGGTGGAAATTAGTATATGTAAAAGGTAGATTACAGAAAGAAAAATAAGTTTTATTAGGAGCCTGTTTGTAATGTGAGTTTTGTTCCCTCAGCTTTCACAGCCAGCTGTAAGTATTGATGGGCAGGTATCCAATCCCCCATCCACAAGCAGCACAGAGGTGAACTCTCAGCAGACTGTTCCAGAGCAGCAGCAGCCACCCTTGCAGGAAGTGAAAATTGATATTAAAACAGATGAAGGGGAACCAGAACAAACAGAGCTGCAAATGGAGGAGAAATCTGAGGTGAGATTGTCAGCCAGTTGTTGGGTAGAATAGCTTTATCTAGTGCTGCTAGATGCTTTCTGTCTCCATGTTAGCCATTCCTTCCACAGTTCAATGAGAGCTGTAGGTGCTACCTGCTGCTGTTTTAATTGTCATCTTCCCCTACTCCTTCCTAAAGAAGGGTCTGGTGAAATGGTGGTAGAAGCCAGTGGCTGCAGGAAGGACCATGATAATGTGATTGCAGCTGTGAGGCTTTTTGGTAAATGCCAGTGTAAGAGGGCATTCAGGTCAGTCCTTAAGGTGTTACTGGCAGCTGTTAAATATTAGTCTAGCAGATATTAGGATGAGAGGAAATGGCCTCAAGTTGTGCCAGGAAGGTTTAGATTGGATATTAGGAAAAAATTTCTTCACTGAAAGGGTCATCGAGCACTGGAACAGGCTGCCCAGGGAAGTGGTTGAGTCGCCATCCCTGGAGGCGTTTAAAAAAACGTGTAGATGTGGTGCTTAGGGACATGATTTAGGGGTGGACTTGGCAGTGTTAGATTTACAGTTGGACTTGGTGATCTTAAAGGTCTTTTCCAACCTAAATGATTTTATAATTCTGTATGTACGTGATGGGGTGCTTTACTGGGCTCTTGACAGCTTGTCATGTTGTGTACGAGAGACTCAGACCTGCCTGATGAGTACCTGTGTGTCTGCTTGCGGTTCAAAACTGGTTAGCAGCTCATCATTGCTACTACTGCAGTGTTTAAAGATCTGTTCTAGCACATCTGCTCAAGTTTTAGGCAAGTTTTTGACTATAAATTAGGTGCTCTTAATTCTAGGGCAGAGTGGTGGGCAGGATGCCAGATAGGTTTGAAAGACAGGAACATGGGTGGGTGACTACACAGGAGACTAAGTGACAGGCTCCAAACTACTTTCCAGCTTAAAGCAGAACCAGTTGTGGAGGAGTGTAAACCAGACCCAATGGAGCAAGAAGAGAAGAAATCTGAAGTGAAGACTGAAGTATCGGAGGGGGAAGAAAGACCTGCTACTCCAGCTACTCAGTCTTCTCCGGCAGCTGGGCAGTCTAAGAAAAAAAGTAAGCACGAACACTGTTTTGACTGAAACTCACTGCATCTCCCTAGGGTAATCTTCAGGGCAGGGAAAAAAACACCTGAGCTATCTTCATTGATAATCAGTAGGCTTGTATGGATGTTCTTTATGGCTTTTGGACAAAAATATCTAGTAACGTAAAATGTGCTTGTAATTGGCTTTAGGTTGGTTCTTTAAGGCGTTAGTATTAGACATTAAGCCCCAGTAAAACTGTCAGTACAGTAGAGATTTGAAATACTAATCAGTTACAGATTTTGTAGACTATTTTTTTCTTGGGACCTCAGAGAGGGGCTGTTGGAATGTAAACTAGCTCTATTAAATTTAGCAGTGTCCTCCTATGATAAAAAACCCCCGAGATATTCTTTAATATCTTGACCATTTCCTTGTGTCTAGGTCAGGGGTCCTCAAACTACAGCCTGCAGGCCAGATACAGCCCCCCAGGGTCCTCAATCCAGCCCCCGGTATTTACAGAACTCCCCCTCCTCCCCACCGGGGGTTGGGGGGGGAAACCAAGCAGCTGCAGATGACTGCCTGCCACGGCATCTGCACGCTGGCCCCCTGTTGAAAAAGTGTGAGGACCCCTGGTCTAGGTGATCATTTTAATATTCTCCTCAGAGCTCAGTGTTGCAGAGGGCAAACAAACTGTGCTAAGTACCTTAAACCCATTGTCTATAGTCTCTTTCAGAGACCTCACCTTTTCCAGCATGTTTCTTCCTTACAGCTGTTTCTGCTATCTTTCTAATGTTGATTGGTTTTCAAAGTTTTCAAGCCAGAGGAGTTACGGCAGGCGCTTATGCCAACACTGGAGGCACTTTACCGTCAGGATCCAGAGTCTCTTCCATTTCGACAGCCTGTAGATCCCCAGCTACTAGGAATTCCTGTGAGTATCCTAGCAAGATCCTTTTCTGGCTTTAATTCAGAACTACCGTATTATGGCATACCTGTTTGAGAACAGCTTAAGTCTGTCTTGTTAACATTTTTATATTGATGAATTTGAAGAGGTTTAGCTTAGGCAGTGAGACACACAATGTCTGACTTAGGAAAGTTTGTTTTTTCAGAAGTTTAAGCTCTGTGTTCCTTTTGATAAATAAGCAGGTGTACCATACATTGAAGTGATCACCAACAGATCCCTGGTGCTGTGTGGGCTTTTTATGGATGTTGCTTAATGTTGTGATGCTTCTGTTGCTGAATTCCATAGGTGTTTCTCATCATATAGAAAACTTCGCTGAAATAAGGGACATTAAGACAATCAAGACCACTTTAAAAAAAAACAAAAACACACCAATGATTAATAATCTGTTATAAGCAAGGAAAGAGACGTTGGAAGTTCTAGTTCTTGTTTAGGTTGAATTTTCTGCTTATTTTAGAATTGTTTTCAGAAGACATTACTATCCTTCAAGGATTTTATCTTTTAAACTTCTGGATTGACCACAGAAGTACTATTTATACACAAATATGTATACATAGAAGTCCTATTTTTAGGTACTTTGAGCAACACTTCTTGCCTGAAAGGCTTTTTTGTTTGGTTTTGGTGTGGGTGTTTTAGGATAGATACTGCAGAAATTCAAGGCCTGCTGTATTCAAAGCAGGTATAAATATTGCTGATATTCTTTAACAGGCTCTCAATTGGCTGTCATTTTGAGGACTTTTGTAGGAGAAGTGGTCCCATAACTGAGGGGGGGAGGGAGGAAGGAATAGGAAAAAGGCATTATTTAGAGGAGGCATGATATCTTTTATCAACTAATAAAGTGGTTTCTTTTTGTTTATTAGGTTGTCTGGTCTACTATAAACCAGGAGCTATCTATTAATGCTCATGTGCATATCCTCAGGTCACAGTGGCTGTAGAAACATTGCTATTTCCTACTTGTTGTAGTACTTGTTTTGCTGACTAAAATTAGAGTGGCTTTTTTCATCAGGAGTGGAAGAGTAATAGAGCCTGAGAAATAAGGGAATAATGAGGAAAAAAAAAGCACTGGGGAGTGATACGGTGTTATTTAGAGACTTCATTGTATGTCACAAGAAGTTTGACAATCAAGTCAGGGAGGAACCTGTTTTTCTTGATACACTGCATAAGAATTTATATGCTGAGAATGTACATGCTGTCATGTCACAACCTAGTTCTGTAGTAGTGTTTTGATATGCTGTGTATTCTTGCAGGATTATTTTGACATAGTGAAGAACCCCATGGACCTCTCTACTATCAAGAGGAAGCTAGACACAGGACAGTATCAGGAACCGTGGCAATATGTAGATGACATCTGGCTCATGTTCAATAATGCCTGGTTGTATAACCGCAAAACATCCCGGGTATATAAGTACTGTTCCAAACTGGCAGAGGTGTTTGAGCAAGAAATTGACCCAGTTATGCAGAGCCTTGGTTATTGCTGTGGAAGAAAGGTAAGAAAATATGTATTTTTAGTCTGCTGCTTGCTTCCTTGTATTGAAGGCTGGAAAAACACAGCAGCTGCAGTTGTTAGCAGTTATGGTGTGTCAAAAATTTTGAAAGTTTACCAGGATTTAGCGGTCCTGAGTAATCTGCTTTTGAGGTTTTTATGGATCTTCTAATTCTATCTAGTGCTTAAATCATCTATTTGTATATGAGCCCTTGGGGCGGAAGTTGGTAACTGAAGGCTTATTTTGACTAGGGTGAACCTGTTTGCTATTGCAAATTAAACAGATGTCATTTTGTTACTGCAGAAGAAGTGTTCTCTATTTCACTGCATATTGAGACTGTGTGTTTCCATTGTCTTGTTTTGATATGCTTTCCATCTTTGGAGAAGGGCTAACTTGAGAATAACAGCCCATTGAACACTTTATGACTAGCACTTCATACACTTGCTGTACTGTCAGATGTGTGCTCAGAGTAAGGTGGAAATGAACGTTGTCTGGGTCACACTTGCTTCCCATGGAGCGCAAGTGACAACATGTACGAGTACTAAGAGGACCCATTCCTCTTTGCAGTTGGAGTTCTCACCACAGACTTTGTGTTGCTATGGGAAACAGCTATGCACAATTCCTCGAGATGCCACTTACTACAGTTACCAGAACAGGTAAGGAAAACTTTTACTTGGTGCGGTTTTTTGCATGCTGCAATCCATCTGTTAAAGGCATGCATGTATTTACATACACACCCCACCCTCTTTATATGTGTACACCTATGTGTTTTAAGATAAAAACTTGCTCGAAGTGCCCTTGAGTAGTTTTCCTTGTGTGTTAATGATTTTTTTCTGCAGAAGTTCACTGCAGCCTTTGCTTTTCCTCTTTTGTTTGCAGAAACGTGATGTTTTACTAAATTTTTATCCTGCAGTTAATTATATCTTCTATATACAAGTCTGTTGTCTTTGCTTCCTACTATGCAGCAGTATTTTTCACGCAGAACATTGAGTAAACTATGCAGCGAGTGTGTTAATGCTCATAATACATACTATACTTGGCAAGTCTTTGTTTTTCTCATGATGTTAACGCTGAAAAGCAAACTTATTTTTGTGATGCAAATCTTCACTGGAAGAGTTGTGTATTCAGATCTTCAGTAGATTGATACTTGCTTTTTCTCCTGAAGTTTCTTTTGAGTTGTCTTGCAGTAGCTGTCGGCAGCTCTGTAAAGTGCTGTCACTTCTACGGCTCTTTTTGAATAATTTTTTTGACTTGGGGTTTATTAAAGGATTTAAACCCATTTGACTTCTGAAGAAGGGTTCTCACTAGGCATCTCTTTGCCAGTTGGGGAAGCAAGGCAGGAAGAAGCAGAGAAATGCCTGCTTTAACATTCCCATATCCTATGGCCTGTCACCAGAATGCACCTGTTAGGGCAGAGGGCTGATTACCTCCAAGCTATGGCACCTCCATGAGTTTAGTTCCTGCTCTCCATTCTTTCTAACACCTTAAACAGGAAAACCCTGCAGAACAACAAAAACACTTAAGGCTTTTACCTGAAAGCCAAGAAAATTTTGCAAGAATTGTAGTTTTCTTTAAGCACCTGGTTAGGTGGAAGCAACCAACCAAAGAGCTACAGGAGATACCTTAACCTTCTTAGTCTTCATAAAGGTTTATTGCACTGAATGGAGGTTTTTAGGAGTGAAGTAGTAGAAAATAAGGTCATAGCATCCAATAATAACTATTGTAGTTTTAGACTTGCATAGTGTAGAGCTACTCATATCATGTCAGTGTCTTCTGCTTATGTTTGTCTATGAGCAAGCACTAGATGGACCAAAAGACTATTTTTTGAATATCTGACACGCTTTACATGTTTTCAAACATTAGAAGGGAATATTTTTATTGTAACAGGTGCATATATGTCACTTGTAAATTACGTTATATACACACATGGCATATATGTCTGTGGTCTGAAATGTACAGTTCCAGAACTGCTGTTCTCTGCATTATCTCAGATGAAAACTGGGAGAGAAGGTTGAGACCTGTCGTCTTAGCTTAACAGCTGCTGTACTGTTGGCTTGTGTGGCTTTATATTAAAAAACTTTGAATTTTATTTCTTTCTATTTTTAGATGTCTTGTGCACTCAGTTAACATACCTTAGTAACAGAGAGGCCACAGTTTTAGAACATTTTTGAGGGCTGGGGTAGAATCTTGAATTAATCACTGTTTTATTCAAGTATAAATAAAATCTTCTCTGTAATGCTTGCTGTATTGATGCCTGGACTATTCTACACACCAACTGGACTATGGCAAAATCATATCTATGTAGACTATTATGTATGTAGTTCATGTTAGGTATGTAGTTAACACACGGTTTGACAGTTCTGTGATGTCCGTAGGATTTTTGAGGACATTTTTTTGTTCTCGAAGCCTTCTGATGTTTAACTTTCCCTTTCAAGTGGGAGAGAATCCTGTGGCTTTTCAGCATTTACACACTTAAGATGGAAGACTATCTTCCTTCCATTGATCTGCAGACCCTCCTGCCAACAGAACTGCTGTGCTGATGTACAAGTCAGAGTAGCAGTTCTTCCTTCTGCTCTTTCCTCTTTCTCATTTTAATTCTTTGCTGTACTTGGCATGGATTATTAAAATGAAGAGGGTATGGGTATGCTAAAATGGAATACTCTTGTTCAATTTGCTTTAATCATTTGCTGCTTGTGAACCCATTTGAGAGATTTAATGCTAATCTGTGCTTTGCCTTGGCTTTCTGCTTTGTGTTGTCTTGTCCTGCTTCTGTGTTTTTGGTTTTGTCCTGTAAACCCCTATTTCTTTGTTTTTGTGTGTTATTTTTTTTATTTCTTCTTCATGCTTGTCACTGTCTGCACTTGGCTTTGATTGCGCAAAAAAAACCAAAAACCAAAACCAAACCAAACCAAAAAAACAAACGAACCAAACACAATGTGGGGCCCATAAATCTGCATCATTGAATATCCTTGTCGCCGTTGATGACCTGCTCTCTGCTCCTGTCCCTTCCTTGGCCTGCTGTGATTGGTGGCTTCGTTGCTTGACTTGGGCTGTGTTGTGTGGACGGAGCAGTTCACCCAAATATGGCCTTCTTGCTGACAGGTATCATTTCTGTGAGAAGTGCTTCAACGAAATCCAAGGGGAGAGTGTTTCTCTGGGAGACGACCCATCACAACCTCAGACGTGAGTTATTTGTGTTTGACCTGTGCATTCGTAAGCTGTGTCGTGGCCTATAGTACTTTCTCAAAGGGAACAAGTTTAGTTTTAGGCAACCCTTCCTGTTTGTAGGCTGGCCAAAGGTAGATGAGATATTCTTCATAAGAGCCTGGACTTGTGCTGTAGATTTTTTTCTTTAAAATCTGGACTGACTGAACTGTACTGAAAAATAAGGACTTGGTGCTTAAAACTGCAATTATACCAGTAGAGGGGAAAGAAGAGAATCACTTTTTTTCTGAAAAAGTGTGAAAGTACTCTACTACAGAAAAATAACCCTGCCTGCAGGCAAGTAGGTGACAGGTATAGTTTGAAATAGTCAAATGTACCTTTCTGTTGGCTATGCTATAAAACTTGCATTCAACTTCAGATTGTTTTTTCATCCAAATCGGAAGCAAGCAACCTCCTTTTGCCATACAAATATTTTACTGTTGGAGTGCCAATCTGCTTTTGAGAAATGCTGTGCACTTGTTGAGGAGATCACAGTAAAAGGCTATGCATGCATTTAGTTGCCTTTTCCATGCTGGTGGCAAACTCTTAGGACAGTCTTTCATTCTGCTGTACCCTCCTTGCACCTCCCCCCCAAAAATAATCTTGAAACAGAATTTTGGGAGACTAAGCAACCCCCCTTGAGGGTCAAATATGGGGCAAGCAGTTACTGTTTGAGCTGTTGAAGAAAGGTTTTTAGGGGAGGGCCTTGCAGGAACATTGTGGATAGATGCAAGGGAGGAACTTAAAGTCTGAAGCTAGGGGGAGAGTTGTGGAAGTTGATTATTGGACAGGCTAAGTTAACTTGTGCTGAAAACAGAAGTTGTCTTCGGCATCACGTTACCAAATCCTGGTTGCGCTGATGAACGTATCTAGAAAAGTAGTGAAAGAATCCATTAGGGCTTGGGAAGATGGAAGAGTACCTATGCCTTTCAGGAAGGGAAATGGAAGAAATAATGTTTGTGCACTGGTCAGTACAATGGGCCATGTCCCTGTGGATGGTATGAATTACTACTCTAGTAGAAGCAAAGACCGAAGTTTAATCAGCGTTGTCCAGTTTTGTTAATATATAATTAATAACTTAATGGGATATAAAGTACATAGGAGAGAAGTATCTAGATACATGTAATCTGTGTATAAATAAATTTCTGTTGAGCTGCTGAGAGAATACAGGCTTTCTCATACACCAGTTGGAATGGTTTGCCACAGGCCTTTGAGTCAGAGTAGAAGGTAGCATAGTGTGTTTGATTTTTACATGAGATTTGAAACACAGATGCTGGATACAATTAGGGGTTTTTTTAAACAATTAAAAGAATCAAAAGCTCTTTGAACAGGAGCAATAGTAAGAAAGTAATTCCAGCTCCTGGTGTTCTGTTTTGTTTTTTCCATAGCTGGTGTAAAATCTTGGTTGGGTGTAGTGAAAATAGAGGCTACAGGCTGTGCATGAGGAGCAGATACACTTTTGAATGTTCTCTCACCTGCTTACAGGCTTTCTCTTAAGAAATCATTCTACTGGGGCATAGAGAGCCTGCTCCGTTCCTCTCTTCCCACAACCTGTAGTTAAAATGAACAAAAGCAAAAAAGACTAGGAATATATATGTCAGGTCTTGTTTAGTTCTATGCACTATATTATAATAAAGTTTGACATAATTTGGAGATAGAACTTCCCTCAATCTGATAAGGAGCTTGAAGTATTCTGCAGGTGGCACTTTTAAAAATAAATACTGAAATAAAAGGATGGGAAGGTTAATACACCTCATGCAAGTTGGATCAAGTGTCTGTCATTGCTTCTCAGAGACACACGTACTGATCTTACATTATACAACACCCTCTTCAGGGTAAATTCTCAGATCTGGGTATTCTTGTATGATTGTTCTGGACTGTTTCGAACCAGATTGATATAAAAGATACATGGGACTGTCAGAAAGATGGAATTTCTAGCCTTGCAAATGCTGTAGGGAAGGTAAAGATAGTGTAGAGTAAGAGCTGGGCTGGGATTTGCAGGGTTTGGAAGCTGAAATTTACCCTCTGAAGTTAATCTAGGAGGAGGGCTAGGGGAATCTGAAATAAGATAACCTACCTTTCTCAGTAATCAAAGATAATTGGAATTTTCTGCCTTCAGAATATCAGAAGTGCGTATCAAATAGTCCTTTCACTATGAAATGCTGGTCAGACTGGTCCAAAACTTGAATGTCAGCAAGTTTTACCATATATCCTGTAGTGAGACTGAGTAAGGGAGCAGTGTGTTCTCCACAAGCTGTTGTCCCATAGAAAAGTATCTTTTCCATAGGCAGAGTCAAGGGTGGCATATATCTTAGTTGCCTGTCACTTTGTGAAATGCAACTCCTTTCCTTGTAGTGGCAGTGAGTGTTCAAAAAAAATCCGCTTGCGAATTTTGTCTTGGTCTGTGGATATGTATGGTATGGCATGAATGTATGTTGTCTTATGTTAAAACTGAGTTTTATTGCCTGTTTCTCCATAGCACGATAAACAAAGAACAGTTTTCAAAAAGGAAAAATGACACACTGGACCCTGAACTGTAAGTAATACTGTCATGCTTCGAATGATCCTAATTCCGTTATTATTATTTTGTAATAGACACGTTATTCGTTCCCCATTAGCTTTATTTTTCAATGTTTTTCATGTAGCACTGTTAGCCGGCAGGGCCTGCTCAGTAGGCAGCTTATCTGGCATTCTGTGCCAAGAACCCAAACCACCACAGTTGTACTTGGGAAATATGTAACGCAGTATGTATGGACCAAAATTATTGCATTTGATTGTTTTGAATGTGGGTTCAACAGAAGGATGGATACAGGTAACTCTGCTTTGAAACCCTCTTGTGGCAAGCACTCAAGTCTCAGAACAGAGTTATTTGGCAGTAGCTTTTTTTTGGTGCTGTTGGCTTTTCTAGTTGTCATATTTTACAGGCAGCTGTAGTAGAAGGAAAAGTTGTTAAATTTGAATCAGCTGGTGGTTCTACACTGCACTGGAAGCAGAACTGTAGATGTTCAGTAAAGTTATGATGATGATGACTCAGCTGCTTTTCTTTATATTCCTGAGGGTCTTTCTGAAGCCACTTTACATGGTCCTACATTATATACCTATGCTGCTACTCGGCAGACTTTATATTCATTCTCAAATGAATGAGCAAAAAGGATACATACTCTTTCTTCCCACACCATTCTTCTGAGGGCATAAGGGTCAGCCAGTTCTTCTGTTTTACAAGGGCTGTGGGAAGGAGAGAATAGTAACTTGATTCATGACTTTTCTTTCCCTTTGTTATAATGAAGATAGACTTGTACTCTAGCATTAGGCTCTAAGTTACAGTATAATACTATATGCTCTACATAAATGACAGCTATTCATTCAAAGTCTCCAGACTGTTATAAATAGACATGCTCAAAAGGAGTCAGATTGTCATGATACGTGAAGCAACCTTAAGTATTTCAGAGAATTATATTCACCAACATCTGTGAAGCAGACCATGTTACTTACCTCAGTTGTCCTTAAATCTCTGCTAGTCTTCTGAAAATGACTTTGATATTGTTTCTGTTTTCTTCCCTCCTCCCTGCAGTATATTGTCAATGTACCCCAGGCTTCAAGCATAGTGGGGCAACAGCCAGCCAGCTATTTGTCCTGGTTCTTTTCTTCTGACACCTTTGAATCCATTTTCCTCTCTTCATTATAGCAACAAGCAGTTTACAGATTTTATCCTTAAAGGGCTCCTCTTTTAAAAAGTAAATGGATCGCAGTAAGGCAAGCAAATGGTAATGTGTCCATGCATAGGCTACCTGACTTGAGCCGACAGATTCTTAATTAGTTCTGGAGGCTCTTCTCAGCACAGATGTGTCCTCTATGGTAAAATAGGCTCAAGAGCCAAAATGCTACAGCTCCTCTAATAAAATATCACAGAATATACAAGCAAGGAATGATACTACTAACCTTGCTTCCCTTTCCCCATTTTTTCTTTCAACAGATTTGTTGAATGTATAGAGTGTGGAAGAAAAATGCACCAGATCTGTGTTCTTCACAATGAAATAATCTGGCCTTCTGGGTGAGGAATTTCTCCTTCTTAAGTAGAAAGCGTATGATAGATTTACTGGAGTTAGCATATAAACTTCCTTATATTGGTTATATTTAAGAGTATCTAATGGAAGAAGTTGCATTTGCACCTGAAAATATTACAGAATCTATAGGGTAACATCAAATTTAGACATATCTTACTGTGTTGTGTGTGAAGTTGTTTCTAATCTTAAATGTTTCTAGCGCGGAGGAGGGCCTTTTATGTTTAAAGATACTAGTACTTCATGAAAAGATGGTTTTAATTCTGGTAACAACTTCATACTGATCTATTTTCTGTACAAATCCCATTGCTTTGTAGTCTTCCAAAAAAATTTGTAACCATTAAAGAATTTAACTTCTGAATTAACTTTTTTTACTTCAGTGATCAGATTAAATCTGAAAAACAACCTAGTCTTCTTTAGATACTCATGGCTCTTGATCAGCATACTGGGTTTTCTTCTGATTGCTTTAAAAGCTTTTTAAAAAGGCTGATAAATTATATGTAGATAAAGCTCTCTAAGAGCTTTAATGTTCCCTTTCTTGACAAGAAAGCTATGAATTTTTCCATTCTGTTGCCCTATGTGTATTGCTACAGAAGATGGTAGACATCCTGTAACTGAAGGAGAATTTGCCTGTCATTTCATGCTGCAGTGTACTTCAGCATTTAGCAGAGAAAAAAAAATAAATCAGCCTTTTGCTTTGTGTTGCAGTATCTACCCTTCATTAGAGACAGCAGTTTGAGACTGTTTGTTCCAAGAATACTTTAAGCCAATATTGTTAGACCTGCCAGTGGAAACTCCGTTTCCTGGGCTTACAGGTGATGACATGAGTGACTGACAGGAGATGCATGCTCTGCAGCTTAGATTCTCCTCTACAGCTCTGAAACAGTTGGGCTGTTTCTGCTGGCACCGTGCTTTGTGCTGTCTTTTTATTTCAAATTTCAGTTAAGATATTCTCCAGACCAGATAAGATCTGGTGAAAGGTTTTGCTTGTAATGGTAAGATGCTAAGGAATTTTATAGTCTCACGTAGTGTGGTTTTTCACTTTCTCCTATTTTTGCTTCAGCTTTGTCTGTGATGGCTGCCTAAAGAAAACAGGACGCACCAGGAAAGAGAATAAATTCTCTGCTAAAAGTAAGATTCTGACGCTTGCACCAACAAATCTTAAATGATTGTTAAGAATGGGAAAGAGATGGCTTTTATGCTTGTTGTAATTTTATTTCAGGTTTTTTGAGTTAGAGGATACTTTTGGTCAGGTCTGAACATAAGTTCTGTGATGTTCAGAATGTTTGCATTCACAGGTGTTGTCATAGGTTAATAGTCTGTTGTAGAGAGTTAATGTCCTGTTTTAGAGCACTGCTAATGCAAGATACACATCCTTTTATCTCAGTTGCAGTATTAATAGCGTTGGGAAGTAGTTTCTTTATGCCTGCAGTCTAACTTAAATTTATGATAACATTTTCAATTCACCATGGCTATTGCTGGTCTTAAAAGCTTTGATGGAGATAAAGGTTGCATCACATGGTGACAAAACTCTATAGACATTTCCTTTTGATCAAGGCAGCTGATTTGAAGGCAGTGTAGGAGGAAATTTGTGCAGTCATTGTCCATCTGTTCTGTAGTCAAAATAAGTCTTTCAGAAGCTTCTTAGGTTGGTGTACTTCTTACAAATAGTGAGTATTTACACTTCTGCTTAAAATAAAAGTAAAAATCCCTGGCCAACCAGTAGCATCAAGATTCAGCAAACCATTCAATGAATGGTTTTAACATCTGAGTCTTTTCTTCCACAATCTCCAAAATCAAAACTCCCTAGATTCACCAAGAATACAGGAAGAATGCAAGGGTTCTCTCACAGTTTTTATCATTTTTTATTTCTAGCAACCTGTATGTATCGCATACATAACATTGTATAGAGATGCTTTACTGAAAGGTGTCTAATTGGAAAAATGAGAAGCTGATTGGCAGATCTGCAACTCTACCAGAAGGAACAGACAGCAGCGAGACAGGCCCTGTTACAGCAGAAATCTTACGCTCCCTTTCAGCTTTAGGTTTTTGTCAGCTAAATGCTTGTACTTCTTTTGTATGAAGACTGTTTGAAAATTAAAAGCTTCTAACTACACTACTTAGATGCAGTTGTATTTAGTTGTTCTTTCCATTATTGAAATACATTCTTTTGGTAAGTGGAGAGGCTAACTTGGCTAGTGTGGCTTGATAGAATATATTTCCAAATGCAGTGTCTGCTCTTGAAGCTATGTCTGAGAGCAGTGTTTTGTAATACAGGTTAAGTAATTAATAGCTTCTATTCAGGAGGAGCCTTAATTGTGATTGACTCTCAAGACAGATAGAAATTGGGTTGAAATACAGATTCTTTCTTCATTTAAGTAATATATAAAGCATAAATGTGCCTGCAGGTAGAGAGCAGCTCACCCTATCTAGAAGTATTATGTGTTTAAAGATAAAGCTCTAATTTATGATAATACACCGCATGCATTGAGTCATTTTTCAGTTAATATCTGAATAGAGAAATCACACTTGAACAGTTCAATTTTGTATATATTTAGAGCTGTATTTTTCTCCTGCAGGGTTACCAGCTACAAGACTTGGTACCTTCTTGGAGAATAGAGTCAATGATTTCCTAAGACGACAGAATCACCCTGAGGCAGGAGAGGTTACAGTTAGGGTGGTACACGCATCTGACAAAACTGTTGAAGTAAAGCCAGGAATGAAAGCAAGGTATGTTCTTTCCAGTGGAGGAGGTGGAAGCTATTTGAATTTACTTATGTGCTACTATTTTGAAAAAAATAGACAGTTATATGCAAAACCTCACCACTGATCAGTTCTTGGCATCATGTTGCAGCAGCATATTAATTAGCTGTGGTAAGTGTCATCTTTTTCGTAGTAAAAAGTAAATACCTTGTATTTTGGGTAGTCTGTAAGCATATTTTTTAAATTGCGCTAAAATTACGCTTCCAGTAGCCCTTGTCATTGTTGCCTTTACCTACTGACATGTATTCTCTAATATGTGAATATTTGGTGTTCCTCTTTATCCACTGTAATTCGCAGGTTTGTAGACAACGGAGAGATGGCTGAGTCTTTCCCTTATCGAACAAAAGCGCTTTTTGCCTTTGAGGAAATTGATGGTGTAGACTTGTGCTTCTTTGGGATGCATGTACAGGAGTATGGCTCAGACTGTCCTCCACCCAATCAAAGGTGAGGAGCTGCATGAAAGTTTTTATTGTACTTTATTTTGGTACTGTCTCAGGTGAACTTTCTGAAGGTCCTATACAGACCTTCAGTGTTGCATATGTGAAGACAGTGGTGTTAGCTTCTAGAAACAAAAGTGCTTCTATAGGGAATATGTCAGTTAGAGTTGCTTCTTACTGGGGATGCTGGCTGGCAGACAGCGTTGCCTTAAGGATCGGTTGTCAGCATTCTCAAGGAAGGCATTGGATAATTTTAGAGACGTGAGGCTAGGATATCAAGAGAAAGCTGTGAGTTTCCAGAGGTAAGTTAGTATCAGGTTTTGAAGATTGCTGTTGTATTGGATGATTCAAGTGTCTAAAATAACATTAATAAACTTTTAGAACTACTTTTAAATCTGTGCTTCTCTTCATGCCTTGTTTGGTTTTTTTTTTTTAGGCGAGTGTATATATCTTACCTTGACAGTGTTCATTTCTTTCGCCCTAAATGCTTGAGGACTGCTGTCTATCATGAAATACTAATTGGATATCTAGAATATGTCAAGAAACTAGGGTAAGTATTCTTTGTTTTCTTCTGTGCAGCATTTGTGCTAGGTAGTTCTTACTGTAAATGAAATTACCACATCCTATTGTGCAGAATATCATGCCTAAATATCAGCTGGTAAAGAATAACTTGGCAACAACTGTGTATGGTTGAAAAGGAGAAAAAGACGAAAAAGGATTGCAGGCTTCTCAGGAGAGGCTTATGGTTCGGGTATTTTTAGGTTTTCAAACTTACATAAAACTTACTTGAGCCTAAGTAGAAAAAGTGAGCCTTTTTAGCTGGACCATAAAATCTTGCTGGCCTTGTTGATAGCGCAGTCCTTGTGTAATGCCACTGCTTTAATCAGGTCATTACTTTGGGCTTGTGAGTAAGTTCTTACCCAAGTTTCTAAGGAGAAAGGTACGTGTATTCTGTCTGTACTGATTAACTCTGTAATAGCTGCATAAGGCCACTAAGAAATCCCTTCTAGAACGAGTAGTTAAAATTGTGAGAAACTCAAAAGTTAGAGAAGGAAGAGAGTATACTTGGGATAGCACAAAAGACAACACAGTACAGCTGGAGAAATGAGAAAGGTGGAAGTTAAAAGACCATGATTACTGAAGTGGAAAAGGCAGTGAAGTAAACAATCTGTTGTCAGAGGTATCTGGTGTAGCTTGACAGTTATTCATAAAGAAATTATTAGGTACTATATTTAGAGTAGTTGCATGAGAAAAATTAGGGGAGTCAGAATGGAGGTGGGTGGTACTATCTTCAGTACCTCAGTGAGATGGCATGTTCCTTAATACTTCAAAGGCATATGTTAAGGCTTCTTTCTCCTTTTTTTTATTGTGCGTTTTCTAACCTGTGAGTCTGTATAATTCCTGCATAGAACTTAGGCCTTAGTTTTACTTAATGCCATTTCCTGTGCTAATGGGTAACATCAGGTTCTTGTTTTGGGAAAATAATATTGGTCATGCAGCATCATCTCTCCCTTCTCAGGCAGAAGGAATAACTGGCTGCAGTTCCTAGGGTTTGGGTAGGGTTCTGCAGAGCTGTTTCTCAACACGGCGAGGAGGGTTATTTAGCTTGAGATCTGATTATTCCTCCTACTGGAGTTCTTTTCAAAAACTAACAGAGAAGAACTGAGGATGAAGAAGTGATCTTTATGGTATTATATTCTCTGCAGCTGCTACTGTTTGGGTGTCATCTGTCTTCATAGTATTTAGATTATACACCCAAAAGCATAGGTTGACGGTGACTATTTAATCACAGAGAGAATTGTGAAACCTTTTAAAACTGATCCTCAAAGTTAAAAACCAGAGGATTTACAGTAGAAGAGTGAATTGTGTGTTTAAGTCTGTTTTTAAAACATTGCTAGATAGCAAATGACTGCATTGTCTCAAGAAAAAAGAAAGCTGGCTTTTACTAGTGAAATACCTAGCCTTCATCTTTCTCTTAGTTAATTGGGAGGTGGCAAGTGCAGGTCTGTATCAGGCTTTGATTTTTATCTAGACTGGAAAACGTGCACACTTCATATACACTATTCCACATATAGTGCTGAGTTTTAAAAAAAATAGTAAAAAGATGGTAATGCTATCGCATGAATGAAGCCAAATGAACACTAGAATTAAAATCCTGGAGAGCTGTAATTATTGTCCATGTGGTAACACCAGCCAATTTTGTGGTGGCTCCATCTCGTGGCAGAGAGGAGGTCAGGCTCTAGGGTTAATCGTCAGAGCCCGAATGTACCTTTTTGGGTGTTTTTTTTTGTGTCTTAACGATGCTAGGTATACTACTGGACATATCTGGGCATGCCCACCGAGTGAAGGAGATGACTACATCTTCCACTGCCATCCTCCTGACCAAAAGATACCCAAACCCAAGCGACTGCAAGAGTGGTACAAAAAGATGCTGGACAAGTCTGTGTCGGAGCGCATTGTCCATGATTACAAGGTTTGTTAAGTATGTGTTTGGGGGTTGGGGGTGTTGTCCAGTCTTGTCTTGCTTTCTTCCTTGCCTTACACATTGTGCTTGCTTCTTGGAGTTTACTGTATTAGTGTTAAGCTAACCGAGCACTAAAGTTCAGACTTAAAATATACTCTCTTCAAAGCATGTAGCTTCTGAAATCATTCCAGCAAGAGGTTTGAAATTATTCCTTAGAAGAAACTACATTCTTGAGGAATACTGTGAGGGAGAGCAAATCACATTTCATTAATACAAAGAAAATGTATGGAATCTTTAATCTTCAAGTGATAAATAAAATTGCAGGATTAGGCTGCTGATGCACTTAGAAGTATGTAAAATTTTTGGAATTATTAGGACTTTACCAAATGTCGACAGTATAGTGATTATATTGTCCCATTTGGTAAGTATGCAGATTGAAGTCTAGCACATGGTAATGATGTACTTCTTCAGAGTGGGAATATTTGAAGTGATGTGACTAACTGTCTGTAACTGATGCAGTGTTAAACTTGCACTTTATAAAATGTGCTCTCATGAAATGAATTGAAATATTAAGCTCTCCTTTGATCTGCTGGTGCCTTTTTTCATCACTTACTGAAAAGGCTGCCTTTATTTATGTGACTTGTAATAGTGGTAACCAAATGTTTTGCTCCTTTTTCAGGATATATTTAAGCAGGCGACAGAAGATCGTCTAACAAGTGCAAAAGAGCTACCTTACTTCGAAGGGGATTTCTGGCCGAACGTTCTAGAGGAGAGCATTAAAGAACTAGAGCAAGAGGAAGAAGAACGAAAGAGAGAAGAAAACACTAGTAATGAAAGCACGGATGTAAGAATGCTTCCACTCTTTCATGATGTAATGTAAAAGTTGTGACTACATATAGCTAATTAAAAAAATGGGGGATCTAGGCACTTTGCTTAACGGGCGTTTTCACCTTTTTCTAGTTTCACTCTCATAGTTTTTCGATTTTACATTTTATAATTGACATCTGTTAAAATACCACTAAGCTATGTTCATCTGAGCAGTGGCTGTTCTTAAGGTTATAAAGCTAACTAATTACCAGAGTTAATTAGATTGAAATAGCTGCTAGTTGAATACCTTGCTGCTAAAATCCAGTTGTTACCAATGTTCATGCTGCAACCTCAGCCTATGACTTGGAAGTTTTGAAGCTTTTTCCTTAAGCTTTAGCTTTTGAATAGTGGCTCTTTTCTAACTTAGGTGTTATAGCAGCAATCTTAGCAGAATGTTCTGAGAAAGTAACAGAGCACTATGATTTAGTAGTTTATGTAGGTTTTCTTAGTGGAAATCTTTAAGGCATAATTTGAAGCACAAATTACTGCTGAACTGTTGTTGCACTACTTAAACTAGAGAAATTTCTTGCCTGGTATTTTGTGCAATTTTTTTTGAGACGGTGCAACAGCTCTGCTTTCACATTCCCCAAAGAACAACAACAAAAAAAAAGGCATGCCTCTTAATTCAACAATAAATTTGAAAATGAACAGATGTGGAATTTATGCATCTGCCTATCCTTGGATCTTCTGGGCTTTTATGCAAGAGGTGGTGAACCTAGGATAAGGTTGGTAGTTTTGATCACGTGGTAGTACTTGCTAGTTAACTCTGTTCAAATGCTGCTGCTTTGTCACTGTATTACATAACAGATTTTTGTTGGTGTTTAGAATTAATTTTTTTCCTAAAAGACCTTTAGATCAAAAAGGTTAGGTTTAACATTAATACTGGAATTTGTCGTTCTCCTGTGCTGCAATTTGCGATACCTCCTTTCAAGGACCTTGAATAAACGAAGTGCAAGAGTAACCTGGGAATTGGGCAACTTAACTAACTTCTTGCTTAGGAAGATATTTTTTAAACATTTATTTTCCACTTGGCCTATCTGCAAGTTCCCATCTCTAATGTACTAGAAACCAGTCATGAGGAATCACCTAGCTCTGTCTCTGAGGTTCAACACTTCACAGAAGTTGGGCCCCAAAATCCTGTGGTGGGGGAAGCTTCCAGCATATTACTGTTTAACCTTTATTATTAAAAATACTTTTAACTCTTTATTGTCCCCATGCTTCACTTCTTGAAACTGGGGCAATAATAAACTGTACTCTCAAAAGAAGTGATAGTCATGTTCACTGGAAGCTTCATCCTGACAAAGTTATTTTAAGCTTAGGGAGAATGCTTATTTAGGTAAGAATGGCTTTGATCCTTGATCATCATACGCTGTAGTGTTTTGAGGGCCCTCTGAGATGCACAGAGGAATAAATCATTCATTGCTAATTGATTTGGATTGAAATTAAGCTGACCCTTCTGTTCAACTGTTGCAGGATATGACAGGAGGAAGGTGCATACTAGAAATTGCACTGCTGATGCCTTTTGAACTCAGAAAAACAGCTTCATAGAAAAATCAGTTTAATGCAGTCTAAAAAATAAAAACAAATGTGTCACAGAGCTGTAACAAACTAAATCAAGGTGGATTAAGTCTTTCTTACCTCTGGTTAGTGCAATATCAGTTCTACTTTTCAGTTATTTTTAGTTTTGAATTGCATTGAGAAGCGATCTTTTGTGATTATCCAAGAGGTTCTTCAGTGTTCGACTGTAGCAGACAAACAGGCTTACGTAAATAATGTTTCCCTTGCGTCTCCTGAGCGTTTATGCTTTTAATATTTTTAGAACTATGTATTGCTGATATTGATATCTTCTGGAGTGATTCTAATGGAATTAATTTCATGTTTCAGGGGGCTCTGGTAAGTGTCTTCATAGTGAATTATTGTGAAGCGTGTTTTGTCCTGCAGTTGTAGAAGATGTGAAAGTAATGAAATTCTGATGTGGTATGTCTTAGATACCTGACATAAAATGCCTTTAAAATTAATAGGTGAGCAAGGGAGACAGCAAAAATGCCAAAAAGAAGAACAATAAGAAGACAAGTAAGAACAAGAGCAGCTTGAGTCGTGGCAATAAGAAAAAGCCTGGCATGCCCAATGTGTCCAATGACCTCTCCCAAAAGCTGTATGCCACTATGGAGAAGCACAAGGAGGTAAGAGTGGATAGAATGAAAAATATGTATTTTACTTGAGAGGCATATGAAGCTTTGATACGTCGGGGTCGTACCCTGTAAATTAAACAGGTTTGGCTAGAGAATTAAGCAGCATCCCAGACAAGTGCAAGTAAGTCTGGGTGCTCTTTGCTGCAGGGGCAGTGGGGATAAGTACAACTGTGCTCATACACAACTTCTGAACAGTCTAGGCTGTCGCAACAGCTTTACTGTTACTGTTCAGTCTGGTGTTTGTTACCTAATGCTGCCAAAGAAGGTGAACCTGCAGGGCACCCAGACATTTGAAATTTCCCAGTCCTTAAAAGCACACCACCTTGGTGGAACACCACTCAAGTGTTAGTTGATCCTCAAACTGTATGTTCTGTGTAGTGAAGTTTGGCAACTAAAACATCTTGATAAGTGCTGGCTTATTAAGTCTTTCTATTTTTCAGGTCTTCTTTGTCATCCGTCTCATTGCTGGCCCTGCAGCCAACTCCCTGCCCCCCATCGTTGAGCCTGACCCGCTCATTCCATGTGACCTGATGGATGGACGTGATGCTTTCCTAACACTTGCTAGAGACAAGCACCTGGAGTTCTCCTCACTACGAAGGGCTCAGTGGTCAACCATGTGCATGTTGGTGGAACTGCATACCCAGAGCCAAGACCGCTTTGTTTACACCTGCAATGAGTGCAAGCATCACGTGGAGACCAGATGGCACTGCACTGTTTGTGAGGTATGCTTGGTGAAGTTTTCCCTGCTTGTGTCCCCAAAACTTTGTGCTCAGTGTGCTCTTTACCTTAACTGATTTCTTAGTATTAACTGATGGAGAAAGATCTGTACAGCTTATTCTCTGGCAGTTCAGAAAGGAAGCAGAGGAAGTGTTTTCCTTAACAAGGGATTCTACTAATTTGCTGCATGGTGTGAGTTTTGTCTTCTGCTTTCAAGCTGTGGAGAGCTGAATTAGAATTATATTTTCTGTAGTTCATTTAAGGTGCTGCTGCTTAAGCAGTTGGGAACTGTAGCAAGTGCTTGAGCTGTAATGGTAGGATCAGCTGATTTTTTGGGGTTTTTTTGGTTTTTTTTTTTCCTGAAGAGCAATGCATCCTTTCTTCTTTCAGAGTCAGAAGTGTTGTGCTGCAATATTTCTGTAAATAGGGCTCTCCATTGGTTTACTGAATAGAGGTTTTGCTATGGTAGAAGGCAGATTCCTGTGTGTGGGTGACTCTTCCACTGCCACGTTGTCTCTCTGTAGAATCCTGCAGTTGTCTTCAGAAGTGTTTGCAATAGCAGTGTGTGTGAAGATTGAGTCCAGTGGTCTGGGTCAATGCTGTGCCCTCCAGAAGCTGGACTAATCTTGAGTCTGACTTGTAATGTAATTTTTTAGCCTGCTGGAAGTAATTGATTGTCTCAGATTCAGTTCTGAAAAGCTGTGTTTAAAATTTGATGCTCCCATTTCTTCATATATACCAGAAAATAAATTCTAGATTTCCAATGGATTAATGAATCCTGAGGACTTGGATCTTTTTCCTAAAGATCAATTATTGAGCCCAAATTAGTGTGCTGCTGCTTTCACAGAATGTAAATGCTGTTCTAATCTTCTGTCGGCACACTCTGCAGTTTAATTCACCTAAAAAGTAAAAATGCAGCTTTTGTTCGACTGCCTTCTTTGAAAATTGGTACCCCTCCTGCCACTCTTGCTCCCTTCTTTTGAAGCAGCAGCAGATGGGCAGCTGTTTGTTCTTTGCCTTTTATTTTTTGCCTCCTTTGCTATTGGGAACGAAAGGGATTTTTCTGGCCCAGCTGAATAACGTGTGATTTATTAGCTCAGAGCAAACTTGTTTTTCAAGCTATATATATTTGTGTAGATTTCAGACACGCTTACACCTACATGCTTTCCCTGTCTAGAAATTGGACTTATTCCTCCTCTAGTACCTCAACATGGCATGAAAGATTGACTTTTTTCCTGGAGCAACAATTTGCCTGGAACAGACTGGGAGTAATTTGTTGAGGTGGCATGACGTTATTTATTTGTTTTATGGAGTTTCAGGAACACTGATAACTTTTTCTTTGTTGTCCTTCCAGGATTATGACCTGTGCATCACCTGCTATAACACTAAAAACCATGACCACAAGATGGAAAAATTAGGCCTTGGTCTAGACGATGAGAGCAACAACCAGCAGACTGCAACCACTCAGAGCCCCGGTGATTCCCGCCGCCTGAGCATTCAGCGCTGTATCCAGTCTCTGGTCCATGCCTGCCAGTGTCGTAATGCCAACTGCTCACTGCCATCCTGTCAGAAGATGAAACGGGTTGTCCAACACACCAAAGGCTGCAAACGCAAAACCAACGGAGGGTGCCCCATCTGCAAGCAACTCATTGCGCTCTGCTGCTACCATGCAAAGCACTGCCAGGAGAACAAGTGCCCCGTGCCCTTCTGCCTCAACATTAAACACAAGCTCCGTCAACAACAGCTTCAGCACCGCCTGCAACAGGCGCAGATGCTCCGAAGGAGGATGGCAAGTATGCAGCGGACTGGTGTGGTGGGCCAGCAGCAAGGATTGCCCTCGCCCACACCAGCCACTCCAACAACTCCAACAGGCCAGCAGCCCCCAACACCACAAACCCCGCAACCCCAGCCTCCACCCCAGCCTGCCTCGCAGCCTCAACCTGCACCTCCCAACAGTATGCCACCCTACACCATGCCGAGAACTCAGCCCCCCAGCGCTGTGTCCCAAGGCAAGGCAGGTGGCCAGGTGACTCCTCCAACACCACCTCAGCCACCTCAACCACCGGTTCAGGGTCCTCCTCCAGCAGCAGTGGAAATGGCCATGCAGATCCAGCGGGCAGCAGAGACCCAGCGTCAGATGGCACAGGTTCAGATCTTCCAAAGGCCGATTCAGCACCAGATGCCCCAGATGCCACCTATGGGAATGAACCCTCCACAAATCGGCAGAGGTCCTGGTGGTCATATAGATCAAGGAATGGGGCCAGCAGGAATCCAGCAGCAGCCACCGTGGGTGCAGGGGGGCTTACCCCAAGCTCAGCTGCAGCCGGGAATGCAGAGGCCATCCATGATGTCAGTAGCCCAGCCAGGTCAGCCGATGAATATGGCACCTCAGCCAGGGATGGGTCAGGTACCTGGTGCTGCTCAGCCCAAGCAACCACCTCTGCCCCAGGCAGCCTTACAAAACCTGCTGCGGACTCTCAGGTCTCCCAGCTCACCCATGCAGCAGCAACAGGTGCTTAACATCCTTCACTCCAATCCTCAGCTGCTGGCCGCTTTCATCAAGCAGCGGGCTGCCAAGTACGCGGGGTCCCAGAACCCCCAGGGCATGACGGGTCAGCCTGGCATCCCTCAGGGTCAGCCAGGTCTCCAGCCACAGCAGGCCATGCAAGGGCAGCAGGGAGGGGTGCATCCCAGCCCAGCCATGCAGAACATGAACCCCATGCAAGCAGGAGTGCAGAGGCCCAGCATGCCACAGCAGCAGCCGCAGCAGCAGCCGCAGCAGGCCATGGCTGGGATGAATCCTCAGACGCAGCAGATGAATATGAATCACTCGGGGATGGCTCCCCAGTTCCGAGACCTCCTGATGAGGCGACACCAGATGATTGAACAGCAGCGCCACCAGCAGCAGCAGCAGCAGCAGGGAGCAGGACCAGCACTGGGGGCGGGGATGGCCAACCACAACCAGTTTCAGCAGCCCCAGGGCGTCGGGTATCCCCAGCAGCAGCAGCAGCGAATGCAGCATCACATGCAGCAGATGCAGCAAGGAAACATGGGACAAATAAGCCAGCTTCCACAGGCGATGAGTGCAGAGACAGGAGCCAGTTTGCAGCAGGCTTTCCAGCAGAGGCTACTTCAGCAGCAGATGGGGTCCCCAGCTCAGCCCAACCCTATGAGCCCCCAGCAGCACATGCTCCCCAATCAGGCCCAGTCCCCGCACCTACAGGGCCAGCAGCTCCCTTCATCGCTCACCAATCAAGTGCGATCTCCGCAGCCTGTACCCTCACCGCGGCCCCAGTCCCAGCCCCCCCATTCCAGCCCGTCCCCTCGGATGCAACCTCAGCCTTCTCCGCACCACGTCTCCCCGCAGACCAGCTCCCCACATCCAGGACTGGTAGCCGCCCAGGCTAACCCCATGGATCAAGGGCACTTTGCCAGCCCGGACCAGAGTGCAATGCTTTCCCAGCTTGCTAGCAATCCTGGCATGGCAGGCCTCCATGGTACAAGCGCCACGGAACTGGGGCTCAGCTCTGAGAACTCAGACTTGAATTCAAACCTTTCACAGAGTACACTAGACATACACTAGACACGTTGTAGCATTTTGGGAGCAAAAAAAAAATAAAAAAAAAAAGAAAAGAAAAAAACTTATTTTCTCAAGACTTTTTGTACTGAAGACAAATTTTTTTGAATCTTTCTTAGCTAAAACAACATTTTTCCCTGGAACACATCTGAACTCTGCAGCAGTAGTTTGTGGTTTTAAAAACAAACCAACAATGAACCTGAGGGACAGTAGAGTACAAAGAATATATTTTTGTTATGGCTGGAATCACAACCAGTCCTTTTTCTTGGTTTTTTTTTCTTGTGTGCTTGGGGAGGTGGGAGGAAAAGGGTGGTCTTTTGGCTGTTCACCAAAGGATGCCCTACTCATGCCTCCAATAGGTTTATTTTTTTTTTTAAATTAATGAAAATATGTAATATTGATAGTTATTATTTACTGAGGCAGATGGTAAACATTTTCCCTATTCTGGTTTTTCTTCATGTCACTGCAAAAAAAAAAAAACCAACAAAAAAAAACAAACAAACAAACAAAAAAACAACAGGAGAACCTTTTCCTAAAACCGGAGGACAAAAGGGGTTAATGTTGCTTTAAAAATACATTACATATATAAATATATATATATAAAAATAAATACCGATCTTTTCCTCTTTGGTGGAAATATGTCAATTCTTTGAAAAATGTAAAAATATTAAATAACTCGGTCCCCTCCTGAAGTCTACTTTTGTCCTCCAAGAATTTTCTATACAAGAGTCTGAGCTTAAAAAAACTTCAAGTATTAAAATAATTTGTACATGTAGAGAGAAGACAACATTTTTGCAAATACACAGGGGCAGCTGCCAAATGGTTGTAGTATATATATTGTGGTTTCTGTTTTCTTGAAAGAATTTTTTTTGTTATTTTTACATCTAACAAATGAAAAAACATAAAAAAGAGGGTAAGAAACAATTCCAACGGGATGATTTTAACCTGAGAAAAAGTCCCTGGGGTTTCCTCTTTATGCTTGCTTTCTCTCTCCCATGCCCCTTTCCCACCCTCTTCCACTTTCTGTAAAACTTGAAAATAGAAAGCAAAAAACCCTCAAATGTTGTAAATCATGCAATTAAAGTTGATTACTTATAAATATGAACTTTCGATCACTGTATAGACTGTTAAAAATTGATTTCTTATTACCTATTGTTAAATAAACTGTGTGAGACAGACAGCCTGTTTTTTAATGTTTCCCTTCTCTCCCACATACGTTGCTTGTTCTTAAAATGGTGGGAGTGGCAGAATACACGCTACTTCAAATGTTTGCTAGTTAGATGGAGAGCTATTTAATGTATATGACTGTTTTAAAACGCAAATCTCTAATAAGGGATGTGGAGTAATAATTACTCTTCTACATGGACACTTTTGGTACAGCTCTGCATTCGCGTTTGTTCCCGGCATGTATCTTACCAAAGAAATGAGGTCTGACCTCAACAGTTGTGCCAGTCAGCTGTACCCCACTCTGCTGATGCACTCTGGGAGCAGCTGATCTTCAAAGGACCTATTTTGCATTTTGAAATGAGAACTATTGTTTGGATATGTGATATTAAAAGATCCTATTTCACTTGGAATATATTGTACAGCTTTTGGCACGGAAGCGTGAGCACAAGGTAAGCTTGTGCAGATGTCCCCTAGACACTGCGCAGAGGGGGTGTGTGGGTGCCCCATCACCCTGTGTTGAATCTGGTGATCTGCCAGACAAAGGGGATGTGTGGTCAGTTACTGTATAGTATATATTTATTTGGGGGATTTCCTGAACAGGAATGCTTCAGCTGTGGAGCACGTGTGTAGTAAACCCAGTTGTGTGCTGCCTGTAGCTGCGTGCACATGGAGTTAATCCCATCGTGTAAGAATGTGTTGCGTGTTTTGTGCTGGCTTGGTACCACATGTGCGGCCAGTCCATTGAGGGCTTCCCAAGTTACAGCCTTATTCTGTGCATGTATATACGGTGCTGGCTGCCTAGGGAATAACTGGCACCAGGGCATTACACACCTGAAAGACCCAGATGTGACCAGAGCACAACATCTGCATAACACCAGCTAAGTTCTGTCAGCATATCCACAAATCCCAGACAGCCAAGGTGAGCAAGCTGCCCTCGGGAAACCAGTGGTGGAAGGTGGAGGGGGAACCTGAATGGATGGGTGCCTCAGCCAAGTGCCCAACAGAAGTAACGGTGCACTGCAGTGTGAACGGATGTTAGAGGTTGTTAGGAAATGGGACAGCGAAACGCTTGGTATTTGGGTATAAACACAGGCAGGACAAAATGAATCTTGTATTAAAAAAAAAAAAGGGGGGGGGGGGTGGGGGTGGTAGCAAGCCTTTAAGCCTCCCAGGAACTTTACACCATCTTGCTGAAGGAAAGCAGCCCTGTCCCTTGGTATTCTCCCTTGAGTAATCCTCATACTGATCGCCCCTGCATGGCGCAGGCCAGCTCTGCACCAAGCCTGCAACTGCCTTGTCTGCTTTAGGAGAGACTGCTGTAGACCTGCTCTGAAGGAGAGCAGAAAACAAAAAAACATGTGTTGAATGCCAGGGCAGCAGCCTAGGATGGCTTAATTTGTGTTCTTCATGCCAATCATGGCAAGCTTTCCTCTTCCTTACCCCGCCCCTTAAGCAAAGCGTAGTTCTGCTTTCAGCCAAGGGGGTATTCTTAGGATGGAGTATAAATGAAGTTCATTCTGACCACCTGGCTGGTGAAGTGTAAAGTTTGCCCACCTATCAGACTTGGGCTTCTTGTGTATCCCAGCTTAGAAAACAGTTTTCATTGCTGTGTCTGTTAGCACACAACATGTGTTTTGAATTTGTTTCAAGATTGCATGGGAGCATCTGACCCATGCTGAAGTGGGGAAGCCTTGAGACCTTCCAGAGTAGCTTTGATTCAGAGGGCTCTTCCAACTTTGAACGCCAATATAGCAACTTGCTTAATGATGCCATGAAACGTTTTGTGTGACAGCACAGCTGCTCTGTCCCTCTTCGCAGATGCTGTCTTGGAGCCAAGTTCAAACATTTTATTGAGGTGGAGCAGATGATAAATGGTCTTGAATCTGCATGGGGTTTCTTTCCCCTGCATCTCTCAGCCTCTGCTTTTCCTAATTCATCTGGAGAACCAGAACCCACCAGCTGGGGAAATACTAAGGCTGACTGGGGCAGTCCTAGGACTTCAGCACAAAATTAGGATGTCATCTGTAGTGCTACCATGTGTTCTTGCCAATCAGAGTAGGTTGTTTCACTTCCCACTGATTTGTTAGACTCCTGGACCAGCAAAAAGAATTCACAGCTGAAATTTTCATAATCCAATCAGATGTATCGTCTGGTTACAGTGACACTAATGCTTATAGTCAAATAATACACAGTTCAGTGATGTGGACTTTTCTGTCTACCCCTACCACTGCCCCCTTGAGTCCTAGGGTCAGTGACTGAAGTTGTAGGCGGGGAGAGCTTACAGTGAGTCTGTCACAGGGAAGAGTATTTATTTATGGTTTCTCCCTCAGTCTTGGGGTCAGCTGTGAAAAATGGAACACCTTGCTGTTTCCTGGTTCATTGTTCCATGTTATGTACAAATTTACAGTTTATGGAATTCTGTACGTATGTTGCGTACTTGTTTGTTACTCCTAAAAATGGGTTTACCAGCTCCTGGTTACTTTGACTTGGCTGCTGGTGAATTGCTTTTAGCCCTGGGCCTGCAGTATCATCCTGTGACTGTGTCTATACTGCTGTTTGTTTTTGGTTTTTTTTTTTTAATTCTAGCATCATAGATACAGTCACTAGTTATTACAGAAGCATAGAAGGCTGAGGTGGGCAGGTGCCTCTCAAGATCATCTAGTCCACCTGCCTGCTCAAAGCAGTTTGCGTGGGGCCCTGTCCAGATGAGTACCTCCAGGACAGAGGTGCCACAGCCGCTTTGTGTACCTCCCTCCTGCCAGGTATCTATACACATGGATAAGATCCCCTTGTCCAGGCTGCAACAGGCCCAGGTCTCACTTCTTCTCATATAGATGCTCCAGTTCCATCGTCATTTTTGTGACTCTTTGCTGGACTCTGTCTGGTATGTCTATGTCTTTCTTGTACTGGGGAGCCCAGACCTGAACACAGCATTCCAGATGTGTCTCACCAGTGCTGAGGGGAAGGATCGCCTTCCTCCACCTGCTGGCAATACTCTTCCTAATACATCTGAGGAGGCTGTTGGCTACCTTTGCCACAGGGGCACATTGTTGGCATACTGTTCAACTTGCCACCAGGAGCCCAGGCTCTGTTCTGCTAAGCTGCCTTCCAGCATGTCCTAGTGCGTGGGGTTGTTCCTCTCAGGTGCAAGACTTTACGTTTCCCTTTGTTGAATTTCACAAAGTTCCTGTCAGCCCATTCCTTTAGCCTGTTGAGGTCTGTCCAGATGGCCATACAACCCTTGGGTGTATCAGCCGCTCCTCTCAGGTTTGTACCATCTGTGAACTTCCTGAGGATGTACTCTGCCCCATCATTCAGGTCACTAACGGAGGTGATGTGAAACAGTATTGTCCCCAGTACCAGCTCCTGGAGTATGTCACTAGAGACTTGTCTCCACTGGACTTTGTGCCAGTGATCCCAACATTTCCATCCACTTTGCTCTCTGGTTACCTAGCCCAAACTTCCTCAACTTTGTGAGGAAGTTGTCAGAGAGTGTCAAAAGCCATAAGTAAATTCAAGAGAAACAACTTTCACTGTTCTGTCATTCACCAAGCCATTTGTCTTGTCACATGAGGCTGTTGGGTTGCTTAAGTGTGATTTCCCCTTCATAAATCTATGGTGACTACACCTTGCCCTTAGTGTGTTTGGAAATGGTTTCTAGGAAGATTTACTCTGTCACCTTCCCAAGGATTAATGTGAGAATGACTGGCCTGTAGTTCCTCGGGTTCTCCTCCTTTAAGACAGGAGTCTCATTCTTCCACTCCTCAGGAATTTCCCCCAGTCACTGTGATCTTTTAAAAGTAATAGAGTAGTCTTGCAACAACATCAGCCAGCTCCCTCAGCACTGGGTGTGCAACTGTCAAGTCCCATGGACCCTGACCATGTCTAGTTTGTTTAAGTGTTCTCTAACCTGATTCTGCTTCACTGAGAGTGTCTCCCTTGCTCCAGACATTCCCGCTGGCATCAGGGAGCTGGGGTTGCTGAAAGCGAAGAAATTAAGGGAAGCACCCAGATGTGGTGATTTCCCAGAAGAGTTACAAGAGCTGTCCCTAGGATGCTGTCCTCCCAGCACATCCTTGTTTTCATGCATACATGTGGGCTGGGCCCTCATCTGCCATGTATCAGCTTTTCTCCTGTCCGCATCACACTGCAACCCTTGCTTGCCAAGCTAGTCCATCACTTCCTCACTCAGTCGTCAGTTCTTCTGTCCCTCACCTGTTGTCCCTACTTTAAAGTTCTTCACCACAGGTTGGGCAGCTTTTATCCACTTAGCAAAGATGGTGTTTGTTCCCTTGGTCAGGTGGGTCCCATGTCATCATAGCAGTCCTTGATCCTTGAAGAGGGTCTCATGGTCATAAAAGCTGAATCCCTATTGACAACAACTGCACAACCAGTTGTTGACCTGCAGGCTGCATCCATTCCCCCTCGTACTCATATGAGTTCCCCATACTCATAGCTACTCATCTACAGCCAAGAAGTCATACTTGATACGCTCTGAGTCTCCCCTGGCAGCATCATCAATGCCCACATGGAAAAGCAGCAGCAGGGAGGTAATGGTGTGAGGGCTGGACAAGCCTTGGCAGCCTCTCCATAACATCCCAGATCCGAGAACCCAGCGAGCAGCACATCTCCTTAGGCAGGTTGGTAGAAGGTGGTCTCCAACCCCTGCAGCAGGGAGTCTCTCGCTACCAGCACCCACCAGTTCCCCGTGCTGCTGCTGCATGGCTCGGGCTCAGGCAGTTCAGATGTTTCACTGGACACAGCTCCCAGCCTCACATCTGCTGTGAGGGCACTGAACTGACTCTCTTGTCCTGTAAATGAGCAGGCAGAGCAGATGTCCTCCTGGTGCCACAAGTCACAAGCTTCCAGCCTTCATCATCATGAGTGTCGCTGATTTCCAACCCAATGGAGCACAGGCTCCACCTTCAGCACGGATGGGGGTTCGGGCCCTCAAAACTTTAGGGTCTCCAAGAAGATCCTGTTCTGCCACAGCCTCAGCCAAAGCAGAAAGCCTCAAACACTCCCTGCAGCACAAGACTCACAATGCCATACCCTCCCACAGGAGAGCTCAGCCTGGGTGGAGGCTCTGACATTAAAGGGAGAGCTGTTCCAGTGTCTGTGGGAGACCACGCCACTTGGCACATCACCATCATTCCTGAGCACAGGGACCCCGACCCCCTCTGCGCACCCCCACTTTGCAAACCCCTGTGTCTGTTAGCTGCTCTCTTGGGAGGTACATGAGCCGACAGTGACAGCCATTCCAGCTTCTGCTTCCTTTTCCAGTGCTGCTTCCAGTGTTTGATACACATTTAGTTCCTCTGCAAGAAGCTCCATCTCCTGTTTCCAAGAGGGTCTTTTTACAGACACCATGTCCTTGACTGTGCTGCTCCCAGCTCCAACCAAACTCAAGGACTCTGGCCCAGCCTCTCTGAAGAATCTGGGGTAGGTCCTGTGTTGAAAAACAGCAGCAGTCAGAAGAATCTGCTCCTAATGACTGGTTCTGCTCAAGTGTGTGAAGAGGCCTCCTACCCTTAAAATGAGCTTTTCTTTGAAGAACAGCCATATGCTGCCCTGGCTGGGGAATGTTTGTTTTTACAAACCCTCTTAGCAGCTGTCTGGGTACAACACAACCCTTGGGTAACTGTCATTTTGCACAAGGAGCCATTTCCTCCCTTGGCTTGTCAAAACAGATCACGTGCTGTAGATGCCAGCCAGAGACAGAGCCTAGCCCAGCCCCTGAAAGTGTGAGAGCACAATGGGCTCCATCTGCAGCGGTTTCAGCAGCATCTGTGCCTGCATCGTGGTTGAAAAGCCACTCAGCTGCTCCGTCAGCCTTGCAGGCGTGTTGTATGCATTGGCACTTGCCTGCCTGCCTTCGATCTGGCACTTCCTTTAGAAAAATGGAGAGCTGATGATTTGCTTGAGTTGCCTTAGAACAGGAGCTTGGCTGTAACTCCCCAGCAGGGATCCTGCACATAGTGGGTGTTTGAAAGGGAAACCTGTTCTGTAACTGGTGCTGTGGGTGATGGGCAATTAGCCACAGCTCCTATCTACACTCCCTGTTGTAGGGAGTGTTGTGGATTTAGGGAAGGTGGAGGAATTGCTATTGGCACCATCTCTGAAGCCCTTCATAGCTCCTGGTGAGGTTGGCACGGCTCAGACTGTTGTTTTCCCCAGGTGTGCTGGGTGGTGGCAGGCTCTGGCATATCTTGGGAGCGCAGAGCGATGTGGGATGCAATCACAAGCTCTGTCAGTGGGTCCTTTGCTTCTCCCTGTTCACTGTGGGCACCAGGGCAACAGCAGGAATTGGAAGGCAGTGATGGTGGTATCACAAGAAAAAAGCTCTTTGCCAACCCTGCTCCTCTGGCTGGAAGGGCATAGCTTCCGCTGCCCACAAAAGTGAGGAGTCCTTCACTTAGGTTTGTTTCCTTCTTCACTTTTGCTTTTTGTTGTCTTTGTTGCCCCACACCATTGCTGTAGCCTCTCTAAAGTGGGGAAAGAATGCAGGTACAGCTACATACCCTGTGGAGGATGTCACAGCAGCCTGCAACCCTGGGGCTGATGAAGCAAGGGCTCAGAGGTAGGGGCATCCCTGGGCTGATACAGAAAGGAGCTGCAAGGCAGGGCTTGGATGTTAAATTTTGGCTGGGAAATGACACTGGTAAGTCAGGGCCCAGCCCTCTGCACTACTGCCAGGGGTAGTGGGCACAGAGTCAACCTGTGGCCTGTACAGGCTGTGGGGCAGGAGTGGGGTCTGCAAACACAGCACTGGAAGCTAGGGGCCCATTTTCTGCTCGTAGCAATCCCAGCTCCCTAAGCTGAAGGTCCTTTCAGCTTTTCCTGTGCTTTCTTGAGATAGCAGCGAGAGCAACAGCAGTGGTCAGGGAATCCTGTGTTCTTCCTGTGCAAGTGTGTTCTGCTTTTCTGGCAGCAGGTCAGTAACTTCAAGTTTCTCTAAAGAAAACCCTTGGGGTAGGTATTTTAGTCCGCCTACTGTAACCCATGCTGTTTGTCTCCCAAGACTGTGGATCATGTGCTGTGTCTTACCTGAAAAGGTATTATAGGGGCTTGTGAGGGGGTGTGGGGGAGGAAAAGGATGCCCGTCCCTACTCAACTCATGCAGCCTGCTTGTTTCACGGAGCAGCACATTTTCTTTTCTGTTGTAAGAAGATCTGAAAGGTTCTTCTGGGGGAAGGAGAGCTGACAACAGGTCATCACAGAGGCACTAGCTACCCACTGTGGCGCTAGATCAGTACTGTGCTGAAGTGAGGAATTTCATTTGCTTTGATCACAGCTGCAGTGGAGATTATATCTCTGTCCAGCCAAAGATCAGGACTTGCTTTTTAAGTTGGTATCCCAAACAGCTTCCAGTCTGTGGTCTACGCTGCGTCATGCAAACCCACAGGCAAGACAAGTCTCTGTCCTTGCTTAGTGTTGCCACTGAAACCTGCAGCACATGCTGCCCAGCCCAGGTTCTGCAACCTGCAAGACAAGATGAGCTAACTCACTTGTGCTCATCTAGAGTCACTAGGAGCAACCCTGCAGCTTCAACTCTCTGTACAAGGTGGAAGACCGTGATTAAAGCAGCAGACGAGACCGATATGAATGTCCTGCAGGATCATGCTCAGGCAGCAGGACTTCATCGCTGCCTTTCTGGCAGTGGTCTGCAGATGGTGACATTGGTGTAGAACAGGGGCCCCAAAGCTGCCAGCCCAGAGATGCCTCTTCTCAAAATGACTGGGGTGGTGAGGGTGGGATGGATGCTGGGTGGGGTGGGGAGGGGAAGTGAAGCTGAATATAAATGGCTCCCCAGTGATTCAGAGTGGGTACCTATGGCACGCTTGTTCTCTTGTGTCTGTTTTGAAGGGAAATTCAGGAATGTGGTCTCTACATCCACCCTGTGATGATCAGCTGTGCAATAAAACAAGTGCTTTGTTTTAAAGCCTTTAAAGATTCTTCCTTGGATCGTGCATTGCTCTGCCATGACAGAGGCTTCTAGGCTGCTCTCTGGTACTCGTGGTATTTGTCAGGCACCTATATAGCCATACAGAGGTTTTTAATGTGTTAATGCTGGGGCATGGGTGGGTGGGGGTGCAAGAGAGTGAGACTAATGCATTTCCCCTCCCTGTTAAACTCAGCCATTTTCTGATTACAAAAGTTCATAGCTGTTCTGGGGCATTCCAAGGCAACAAATGGTATATTCTGGTATGCTAAAACTGTTTAATACACATATAGCTCATATGAAATATGGATCTGCTTCCCCTGTGGATGAGTGGTTCAATAGCTTTCTTTTGTTTGTAGAGTTCCTTCCTACCATCTCCTTTGACCTCTAGTACTGCTCACTGCAAATGAGTTGCTGTGTGACTGTGTGGTGTTACCTTTGCCTATGGTGTATTCTTAAATAGAAAATGGTTGTGTACTGGAAATGCAGACATGCATTGTCATGGCTGTCTGGAGATGAGCTGTGGGAGGGCTGACAGTTGGGTCGGAGGTTTTTGGGGTAAACCCTGCTGATATAAATGAAGGTGGTATTTGTCTCTGTTTGGAGTCTGCACAGATGTAGGGAGCAGAAAAGTTCTTCCAAACTTGTGAGTTACATAGCCCATGGTACAAATTAATGATTGGGAAAGCTGAAATGAGAAATCTGTTGAACAAAATCTTTTATAAAGAAATAATCAGGCCAATTCTGATGGCTGACCTCAAAGTTGGTAAGTAGCCTTCACTGAGGAACTGTCAGGTTGTGTGATGGGTAAATACAGGCACATAAAGGAGCAGGGGAAGCATGTGGGTCAGTATTGCATTGCCGTTCTGGTTCGTGGCTGTGATGGCTCTTGCTTCTCTGAAGTATTCATTCACCTTTTCCATTGTGAACTTAAGCTATCTTACTTGGACATCTTAACATTTTAATTCCTAGATGGGAATGATGAGCAACCCTAGCCCTTATGGCCAGCCATATAGTCAGAATACTGGGCAGCAGATTGGAGCCAGTGGACTTGGGCCTCAGATGCAAAATAAAGCTGGACTGCAGAATAGCTTACCACAGTTTCCAATGGACAAGAAGCCAGTTCCTGGGGCAGGAATGCCTAACATGGTAAGTGCAATGAAAGGTGTCTCCAGAAATGTTGTAGTAAACCAAAGTGTAACAATACGCTTTGGTGTTGCTATGTTTGTTTTTGCATTATTTTAGAAGCTTAAATCGGTTAGGGGTATGACATGCAACATGTCCTACCTCTTTTCCCTCTACATGCTTGCTTTTTTTTTTTTTTTTTTTTTGGGGGGGGGGGGGGGACCAAATTAACGTTTCTGAATATAGCTTGTGTTTGTCCCTGCTTCACATTCCACCCCACACCCCAGGAGGCCCAATCTCTTGATCTTAATAGCTCTACTGAAAACCTATTTCCAGGTAAATTCTGTACCTTTGAATTAAAAAGAGCTCAGTTCTGTGAGTTTTACTTGATTTCTTTAAGCTGAGCATGAACATTGGAAAACTAGCAAGTTGGAACTCTAGTTGGTTGTTATGAACCAATAAAGAGGCAGCCAAAACTTGCTGTTCAGAACCCTAGCTGTCAAGCTTGTATTCAGAACAGAGCATGTAACTCTTCTGTAGTTGAGCTGCTACCCAGCAGAACCTAGGAATAAAAAGTTGCTACTATCTCAGTTGTCGTTTAGAATGACAGGCTGCAAATAAGGAAGTTACAGTCATATTGGAACGTCTACAAACCCTGAGGAGACTGAGTAATTGGTGAAGTCTCCTTGTAAAATGGAAGGCTAGTACTGGTATTGAAAAGCTACAGGAGAGCTGTGGTTTAGAAATGCAGGTAGCTGAGCCCGAAAAATCTGGAGCTCTCCAGAAACATCCTCTAAAATCCTCTGTGAAGAGTCTGTTAGAAACTGAAGGCTGTTGAACTGAAGTGATGCAAGCAACACAGAGTCTCTGAAGCCCCTCTTCTGTGCTGAGTAATCCTCAAATGTCACCTGGAAGAAATATGCAAAGGAGTCTGAAGAAGTAAACAGAAGTACAGGAGTAGTACTAGATGTTGACATCAGGACAATACGTGCTGTAGAACTGACGTTGTGCTTCATCTCTAGGAGAGACTAGGAGATGCTTGCTTTGAATGCCTACATGCAAGTTTCCTGATGGAAAAAGGTTCCCAGAACTTCCCCTTTGTTCTGCTTTTGTAGGAGCAGTCAAGTTGGGGCACCTTATGATGAAATAGAGGGAAAACCATTCACTCTAAAAGGTGCTTACTTCCATTAATGTAACTTTTGAGGCTCCAGAATGAGGAGGAGATTTGAGGTCAAAGTGCTATTAATATTTTCTGGTTGGTCTAGCACCACAAATTAACTTGTAAGCCTGTGCAAAGTTCTGCTGGTCTTTGATAAGGCAAGAGCTAGGACCAGGAGAGTGATATGGGGAGGAAATTGTGGCTAGCAAGATAATTATTGCCAGTACGGTTACTAAGGGGTATGTTTAATGAGTCATCCAGAACTACAGATAGGTGGGCTGTTCCCTTAATCACAGAATGTAGTAGTTGTTTCTCTTCTTCGATTTTTGTTGTTGCTGTTTACTTGCTGAACGGATTATTCTCAAAAATAGATTTAATTCTGGGAATTTCCTTTCCACTTTCTCCAGGGCCAACAGCAGGCTCCCCAAGTTCAGCAAGCTGGGATGGGGCCAGCAGCTTCTCAAGGAATGGGGTCTGGAGCACCAACAGCGGATCCAGAAAAACGCAAACTCATTCAGCAGCAACTCGTTCTCCTCTTGCACGCTCATAAGTGTCAGCGGCGAGAACAGGCCAACGGGGAGGTGCGACAGTGCAACCTCCCTCATTGCCGAACCATGAAGAATGTCCTGAACCATATGACACATTGTCAGGTGGGCAAATCTTGCCAGGGTAAGTGGAGGAGTGGTTATATAGAGGTGGTCAACATTTGCAGGACGAGAACATCTCTTGGAAGGAGATGGAGAACTAGTGGATGGCTCAGGAAGTAGAATTTTTTTTAACCTATCTGTCTCCTTAAGAATGGAAATCATAAACAACCTCTGAGCCTTTAAAGTTTATGCGAGTTAGATGGGACAAGCTAGCACAAAGAGATGAGTGAGGATCTTTTGCTTAACTTCGTAACTCACTGTAAGGTCCTTTGGATGGTGCCTTCTGATAAGGGTAGACACAAAGCAGGAATCTGCAAGTAGGAGTCTACTTGTATCCCCTTAAATGGAAGACGCAAATCAATAGCTAGCCAGGGATTAAGCTACTACTGGCACGTTGAACTCTTAGTCTATCTTAGTATCTAAGGAAAATGTATGCTACGTTTCTGGTAGCCTGGGCTTGTCTGGATTGTGCCAATAAATTGTTGGCGTATCAGTTGCTTTGTATAGTCTGCTTGATGTGTATGGTGGTGTCCTTTGAGCCAGGGTGACGGAGGCTTGGGTGTATAACAGAGCATTCAAATAAGCTCTAGTTGAGCCAATAGTACTTAAAGGAGTCTAGCTATGTTTTCAGAGCTAGTTAGTGCTGAACTACTTCAAGTAATACTTCACTGACCTGTGTTGATATAGATGTGTGCCCAGAGAGAAACAGTTGTCCCCTGTCCAGTTTGTGTTGACCATGTGGAGATACTGGCAGTATTTTGTAAATTTTTTTCATTCTTCCTTTTCCAGTGGCACATTGCGCATCTTCCCGACAAATCATCTCGCACTGGAAGAATTGTACAAGACATGACTGTCCTGTATGTTTGCCTCTCAAAAATGCTGGGGACAAAAGAAATCAACAATGTAAGTCTACTGGGGAATTCTGTGTATTGGATAAACCATAAAATGCATGTTGGGAGTTAATTTTCTTGCACCCAGGTGACAGTGATGATCCTCTTGAACCTGGGAACATATAACATGATTTTCCTCTTACTTTAGAGTCACGCAGTATTTTTCTGTCTCTGATAGCTAGTGTTTATGGAAGCTTTCGAGCTTTATTGGATTTTCCTGGCAGGAGAGCGTTAAGGGTGAACACATCCTAGCTCTCTCCAAATGGTAGGCTTCTCACTACTACCTCTTCCAGCAGGCCAGGTTCTGGAGGCAGATGTGCATAACACACAGAGGGTTGTGTCACTTCACCCCTGATGATAATTGCTTCTGTCTTCACCCTTTTTTTGCATCAGATGTCTCTCTTCCCTTCTCTTTGTGTCCCTTTGGTCTTCCTGCCAAAAATCTGTGACAGGATTTTTATTATTGTGTTACCTGTATGGGTTTTTTTTTCTCCTTTCTTAATGTTATTTTGGGCTTTTCTCTAACTAATGTGAGCCATGGTGTTTCTTGTTAAAACCAAGAAGAAAAAAAGCATTACAGTGGCTGCTGAAGAGGTGTATGTATCCTTCTGTCTCTGGCCTCTGTGACATAGTGTGCCTCTGTTTTCAGTTTGAAGCAAGCAGATGTGTCCTAAATACTTGGAGTGGGATTTCCTCTCAGTAGCTCAAAGGGAAACAGCATGTTGTTGGAATAGCTGGTTGGGTTGAAACTTGTCTCCCTGTTTCACGACAAGTTTCCCAGGCGTGGCCTCTTCTCGGCACGCTCCTAGAAGGAGATGTTTTAGTTCCGGACAGCCAGTGCATTCTTTATGTTCTTTCCCTGTTTTCACCGACCTCTTTGGCTACGTCCTGCTGTCCTGATTAACTTGGCGTGTCTCTTCCAGCGCTGCTGGGCGGAGCTGCAGTAGGACTTGCAAATACTGGCTCTGTGGGCGTGGGGCAGCAGACAACGCCCAGCATAAACACTACCAGTCAGATAGACCCCAGCTCCATTGAGAGAGCCTACGCAGCCCTCGGACTGACCTATCAAGGGAACCAGATGCAGACACAGCCCCAGGCGCAAGTGAAGAATCAGCAACAAGGACAGTCACCCCAGGGTCTGCGCCCTATGAATCCTATGAGTAAGTTTATCTGCTGGTGTTAAAATACAAACTACAAGAAACCTTCCTGTGCTATATCTAATGCAAATTTTCTTTACCTACTAGCTTAATACAGCCAGTTAACTTGAAAAAGGAATGGCTTTGCAGTATTTTAGACTTGAGATAGCAAGTTTCTCAGTGGAATGGGAACAGTAGAGGGCCAGATGCCTTCTCTTGGAAAAGTTCTCTGGGAAGAGTATTTTCTTTGGAAAAATGATACTTTATTTTTTTTGAGAACCAATTTTCCAAAGCATTTTATTTGATGTTCTTTTGTAGCTTTATAATTGTACTGTAGTGCAAGTTTCGGGCTTTTAAGGAGTTTTTAATTGGAAATGCATGCATGGGAATGCTTGTGCTCAAGTGTACTTCCTTGTCACTCAGACTCCAGCATTTTACAGTTGTATCTCAGATATGTAATGTTGGTTTTTAAAAGGAAAAGTAGTAAATAACAGACTTTCTCTCAGATTCCTGTCATGTGGACTCACATAGATGTAAGTTGTCTGAGTGGCTTATTGGAAAATCACCAAAGACTACATAAGCATTTTAATTTGAAGTGCAGTTAATTCTAACCTATCGCTGGTGTCAAATGAGGCGACCTTTATAAGCATTAAATCTAATTATGATGGCTTGAGACTGTCACAGGAATTTTTCTCACCCCCAGCTCTTTGCTTGAGTTGCTTGTGTTTTTTTTAATGGAAAAGAGGAAAGATGAGCTGGTAGAGCTTTATCACAGGCTTGTATGGGATTGCAGTGATCCTGCCTATATGCCCTATGACAGGCTTGTGTATGGAATAAGTGCTGCACAGGGATTCTATGATGAAGGACCTGAGAGGCTGCAGAGGAAAGCAGCAGCTGGTTGCAGGCTGCAGCTTGATGCGCTGTTTCAGTGCCAAAGGAAATGCTACTACTCCCGAGTTACTCAGGAAAAGGCTGTTGGGTAGAGTAGACTTGTTAATGATGTGATTGTTCCTCATAGGTTGCATGTCACTTGTATACTGCTAAAACCTTGCCTTCCAGTATGTACAACTTCTAAAAAAAAAAAAAAAAAAAATAGGGAGGGGAAGGGTCTTGAGAGCTGTCTTAAAACAATTAGGTTAAAATAATACAGTTTTCTACTGTGCATTAGAGTGTTTTACAGATAAGTTAATTTCTAGGAGCTCCAAAATGGTATAGTTAAGGCCTTGAAAGGTTGAAAGGAATGTCATCCTTTTTTCTGAAGCAAAATGGTTCTCTGTTTCGTTTGTTTGTATTTGTTTTTTAGTAGACACACTCTTTTTGGTCTCTGTGTGTTTTTATTGGGCACTCCTTGTAGTGCTGATAAGAAGATCCAGTGAGATGGGGTTGAAAAGCACTTGCGGGATGTAGAGCTGAAGCTTAATGTAGAAAAGCCAAGCATGGAGAGTGTAGACTTTTGACTATAGTTTCATTATTAGGAGCTGGTGGCTAAGAAGGGAATTGCAGCAGGTGAGATAGTTCTTATGGCGTGAGCATGGGAAGTGAAAGGAAAAGCATTACTAAAGCCATGTGCCACTTCCCACTGCAGTCAAGATTTTGGAGACTGGCCCTGTAACCAGAATGGCTGCCACTTGGAGCTGGAAGTGAAACTAGGCCTTTGGACTGCCAGGATTCTTATGAGCTTTTTGAAATGACAGAGTGTAGAAAACTAAAAAAGGAGGCTGTGGAGGAGCAGCAGGTGAATTTATGAAGCCTGGGGACCTGGAGCATTTGCTCCCCACCCCAGAGCATGGGCAAGAGGACAGTCCTGGTAGACAAGCACAAAGAGCCAGCGTGCCAGTGCTCCTGAAGGAAGCTGTGGTGACAGAGCTGGTGCTGAAATACAAAAAGCTTCTCTAGATGTGTCGCAGCACTCTCCAAACTTACCAGCTGCAACAAGGTCTTTTACCATCTCATACCAGCATACTCTTCATGCCAGTCCCTCTGCTGCCTTCTCCTAGTCTCTTCTCACCCAGGACACGTGCTCTCTTCTCTCTCTTCTTCTTCTTCTTCTTCTCCTCTTCTTCTTCTTCCTCCTCTCTCTTCCTTGTCTGCTCTCTCCTCCTCGGCTGCCCAACCTCTTAACTTAACCAGCCATAGCTGCACCTTATCTATATCAGCCAACCCGCTGCCCCTGAAGCCAGCCCACAGTTGTATATTATCAATTCTGATTAACCTAGCTTCATTCCTCTACACTTCCCCCTTTTTTCTTTTTCTTTTTAACATTTCATACCTTATGTTTTTAACAATCACTGATGCACAACTTGGAGCTGAGTGCCTGTGTCCACCAGCTCCAAGAGAGCAGTCTGGCCTCTGTCCTGCAGGAATAATCTCTCCCATTGCATCCTGGATGCCTTCTGTGCTTTCACCTGACAGCAGCCTTTTTCAAATGTTTTTTCTAAAATTTTCATTTTGGATGGCATCAAAACAAGAGAGCAGGCCCACAGCAGCAGTAGGGAAGGAGATAGGAAAAGTGAAGTCTTAAGTTTTGGGTTTTGGTTTCTTGAGATTATCAGTGCTGTTATATCGCTAACAAAAGGAGCTGGCTTGACAAAGATACTATGATTAATAACAAATTTTTTATTATTAAAGAGAATATAAGTACTCCTTAATCAATTTGAATTTGATTCAAATTAAAATGAAATTGTTTAAGTACTATTATTTATTGAAAGGGTTTAGTTAGAACTGCAATGACAAACAGCCAGCCATGGGATGGGGACTGTATTAAAGCCAGTTCTGTGTCAACACAAAGTCATTTTTCCTTAAGCTTTCAAGAAGCCTTGAGCCAGCCTGTCTGTGACCTAAGCAGGTCAGCAATAGGTCATAATGTGTTACATGAAAGATTATTGCAGTAGAAAGTTTTAATGAACCTTTAATTTTTTATCTGTGTCTTTTTCTGGAAACAGCCTTGTTGTCTTTCATGCAGCGAGGGAAAAACAGCCTTTATAATTTATTTCATTATCAACTACATTATGTAAACACTTTAAAAGCAATTTGCTGTTTTTAACAGTGCTGGAAGACTGTTTGGAAAACCTGAACCTGGAGGACCACGACACTATGGAAATTTGCTGATGAAGTTGCGTGCAGTAGGTTTTGCAAGGTCCCCACTGCTGTCCCTCTGTAATTAGGCTGTGACCGCAGTCTCTACCCTCAGCATTGGTCACACTGATAGTGACACTCCTTTGCATTCAGATTGACAGGCTGTACTCTCTTGTTAGAGCCTTTGGATTCTGGAGTCTAGAAAAGCAATCCATGTGTGTCTGTAACATGGATAAGCCTTTGGAATGAACCTTTTCTGTGCTGCTTTACTGTTGCCTGCAACTAAGGCTGTGCTGTGTGTGTGAGAGGAACTGTGTGTGTGCTTCACACGTTACTTGTTTAGCTACTCACTTACAAATTCTGTGCAGAGTAGGAATGTTCAGTGCGGGGGTGTGTGTGTGTCTTCTTTTTTCTTTTCACAATGTCAACACAATGAAGGTGATGACATAATAAAAAGGGTAGAATTAGATATACAACTAACTCCAAGGGACTTACCTTTTGAGTAAAGCAGAATCAATACAAGAGACATAGGGTGAGATGCTTCTTGTTTATTCTTGATAATGAGCTGGGTTGAGGGATGCTGCAGCCAGTTCCACAAAGACCACACTACTTTTCCACGGGGGAAAAAAAAGCCAAAAGGGAGAGAAGCACTTATACTATGAAGAAGCTATTCTATGTGTAAAAATTCAAAACCCAATTGCATAGCACAGTGAACAGTTCAAGGCCTCTTTTGCATTGCTAAATAAAATACCTATTTATGCATGAAATTGCTGAGACTGATCATTTGAGGACGTGGGGAGCAGCAGCATTAACTCGTGTGGGTTATTTACTGTGTGATTCTTGGACACGGCAACGCAGGGTGGGAACAGGCAAGTCCTCTGTCCTTTGCTTGGCTGACGGCACTTAACCAGCATCCACTGACAGTCCCCCGGCCTGGGTGACACGCTGGTTATGTCAGCGGTGTGGGACAAAGGCATTGCTGGTGTGATGGTGGGTACCTGCCATGCTAAAGACATTCCATCTACAACCAAATCCTTGCCTGCTTTCCAAGGGTTCTAGGAAGCTGTGTGCATTCTCGGTTGCATTTAAGATATTTAAGACTCTGGCTATGCATCTCCGTGGGACTTGTGTCGCTTCAGGGATGCCACAATCCCACCCACATGCCGATAGTTCTCAGGCATCCAACCCGGCTGCGGGGCTGGGGTTCGGGGCTTTGTTGGCTTTGGAGATTTTACAATTTGTTGTTTACATAAGCATCCAGGACTGAGAGAACGGCCGGGGCGCGCCCGCACTGACCGGCGCCGAGCCCGGGTAGCCGGGAGCGGAGCTCGGCCCCGGGCTGGAGCCGCCGCCAACGCCAATGGCGGCTCCGTGCCGCCACCGTGGCGGGTAAAGAACTACAGCTCCCGTGGTGCCCCGCGGGGAGCGCGGCGAGAACAAGCTCGTCGAGGATTGGCTCCCTTTTCCCGGCTCCCGCCAATCAGGTGCGTCGCTGAGGGGGGACGTGCCCCCCGCGCGTGAAGCGGGCTGGCGGCGTGCGGGCGGCCATGGAGCAGGAGCGCGGGGAGGTGAGGGTGAGCCGCGGCGGGGGCCGGGGCCGCAGGGTGCTGGGGAAAGCCTTGGGGCGCGGGCTGGGCCGCCCCGTGCCCTGAGGGAGGGCGCCAGGCCCGGGCTGTGTTAGCGAGTTAACGGCTGCGGTGTGGTACCGGGGTAACGGCTGCCCGCAGCCGGGAGGGGGCGAGGGAGGCCGGGCCGCTCCCTCCTGGCCGCCGTGTTGTAGTGCCCGCCGTGGCCGTCGGCCCCGCTGCCGGGGGCCGGCTGGTGCTCGAGGGCATGAGCGGGCTGGCCTGGGCGGGACGGGCCTCTGCGTCCCCTCGCCTCTCTAAGGAGACTCCGGGTGGTGCTGAACTTGCTTGTCAGCCCAGGGAACTTGTAACATGTCCGCCAGTTTATTCGCGTTCGGTGGAAGAGTAACGATCCAAAACATCACAGAATGCTCGGGGCTGGAAGGGATCTCTGGAGATCATCTAGTCCAACCCCCTGCTAAAGCAGGTTCATCTACAGCAGGTTGCACAGAATCATGTCCAGGCAGGTTTTGAATGTCTCCAGAGAAGGAGACTCCACAACCCCTCTGGCCAGCCTGTTCCAGTGCTCTGTCACCCTCAGAAGAAGTTTTTCCTCATATTCAGATGGAACTATTTGTGTTTCAGTTTGTGCCTGTTGCCCTTTGTTCTATTGCAGGGCATCACTGAAAAGAACCTGGCCCCGTCCTCTTGACAGTCACCATTAAGATATTTGTAGACAATGATAAGATCCCCTCTCAGTTTTCTCTTCTCCAGGCTAAGCAGGCCCAGCTCTCTCAGCCTTTCCTCATAAGGGAGATGCTCCAGTCCCCTCATCATCATCATAGCCCGCTGCTGGATCCTCTCCAGTAGTTCCCTGTCTCTCTTGAACTGGGGAGCCCCAAACTGGACAAGATACTCACTTCCTACGAGCTGAAGGAAGGTGCACCCCCAGATAGGGGTGAGAAAGACATGAATACGCTTTTTTTGAGGAGTTCAGGCCTTTCAGACATCAGGAATGCTGGCTGAGGATGTGGATCTGCAGCAGAGCAAATCTGTCTTCAGGGAACAACCTGGGTACCTTTGGTCTGTTTTGTGTGAAAGCCAGGGAGGATGTGGGGACAGAGCAGCAAATGAAGTCTGATCTTCCTCTTTGTTTCCCAGGAGCTAGGGATCAGAGGGAATTTGGCACTGGAAGGTGATGGACTTGCTGCTGATGTTTTGTTGTTGCCCACTGGGATGAACAACTGTATCCTGGTGTGGCTGTTCCAATCTGCCTTTCTGTTCCATCACTCTCTGTGCTGATGCTGACTTCTTGCTGCTCTTTCATGAGTTGCTAATGAAACTCCCCAGCTCCTTTTGCACTTATTTGGAGCCTGGTTCAAGATTCTTCTAGTTTGAGAAACAGCCGCTGGATTTCTTCAGTCGCTGCCTCTCTGCTCTCTTGCTGTAACAGCAAGTGTAAAGAGCTAGTGATGATGTTTAGTTGTGGAGACATCTGGCTGTAGGCAAAAACTCTTAACAAACGTTGTTCTGTCATCCTGCTGATGCAGCTTCTGAACTGAGGTCAGCTATGGACTATGCAGTTTCCAAAGAACACGAACTTTCTCCAGGGTCGAGTTTGTCCTGCTGACATCCAAGCTGTGCTGGTCTTGCGAGCTATGGTAGCTAGAGCGTGCAGCTTTGTGCTCTGCACTGGAAGCTTGTGGTGGCTTTAATCTTGATGGTGTCTACACTGCTGTGCAATTGTGTTGGGAGAGACGGTGCCAGGAAGGACACAGTCTTCCCTGTCAGGATGGCAATGTAGTTCCCTGCATTCTTTCCACATTCCTCAAATTCTTTGTAGCTACAGCTCTGTGGGTGTTTGTTTCCTCTTGGGAAGCAGAATGCAGCCTGTAAAGGAACCAGCTGCAGGAGTAATAGCTTCCCAGCTAGGGATTCAAACTCCTGCCTTTGGGGTTGTTTTGTGGACTCATTGCTTACCCTGAGGCCTCTCCTCAGCCCAAGAGGGCCCTCTCTAGCAACAAAAGCAGTTTTATTGTGAGGTGTGGTGTAAAATGTCTATTTTCAGTTGGTGTCTACCTTCTGCCACAAAACTCTGGAGCGGATGGAGGAGGAAGGTGATGACGATGAGGACGATGATGAATTGGACATCTTTGGGGGTTATGAGAGCTTCCAGGGCTACAACAGCAGCATGGGCAGTGACAGCAGCTCCTGTCTGGATGAATCTAGTGATGATGAGGCGGCAGACCGGGAAGCTGGAGAGCTTCCGACCTCTCCTGTGCACCAGCTGTCCACAAGCCGACTCACAGAGGACAGCGGCTCAGAGCCAGGTACTACACTGCCTGCCTGTTCTACCTAAAGCATGTGTGTGATGGGAAGAGCAGGGGCTGGGGAAGCTGAAGGGTGTATGACTGCACCTTGAGTATGCTTTGGGAGCAGCACTGGAGTGAGACTGCATTTTCTGGGCTACGTGGGGGAGCTGCTATATTTATGAGGATTACCTAGGCTCAGCTCTGTCCTCATAGTGCACTGACCCTGCCCTAAACTGCTCACTGTTTTGTGCCTTCCTCCTCTCAGCTGTGTGCGAGATGTGTGGGATTGTGGGCACCAGGGAGGCTTTCTTTTCCAAGACCAAACGTTTCTGCAGTGTCTCCTGCTCCAGAAGCTACTCGTCAAACTCCAAGAAGGCCAGCATCCTGGCCAGACTGCAGGTGAGTCAAAACTCTTCCTTCTTCCCTAGGGATGGAGCATGATGTGCTTGTACACAGGGGTGGGTGGTTGCTCTCTAGTTAAAGATCAGACTGCCATTACCAGTGGCTTCCTGCCTGAAGTCTCCAAAGAATGCATGACAGCCGAAAGGTGGTGCTTCCTAGAAGCTGAGGAAAGACACACTGATATTTTACCTGCTGTTTCTTCTTGTTCCTGTGAGTGTTAGTAAAAATTGTAGTGACCTGAAAATTGCCCCATGGAAGAGATGCATGGCCTGCTGGCCAGTTGCAGGACCTGGCTTCCTCTCCTGTGCCACTAATGGGCCTAATGTTCCTTCTTTGGTAGGGGAAGCCACCAACGAAGAAAGCTAAAGTTCTGCATAAGGCAGCCTGGTCAGCCAAGATCGGGGCCTTCCTCCATTCTCAAGGCACAGGGCAGCTGGCAGATGGGACACTGACAGGCCAGGATGGTGAGTGTAGGTGAGCTGTGAGCCGGTGCAGCTGCTGGAGCCACAGAAATGGAGACACCTGAAGAGCCGTTAAGCTCTACAGTCCTTCCTCCCCTCTGGTATACTGCCTTGTACTAAAATGATGTGTGTGGATTGGTCCAACAAAGGCTGGCAGGGCACAGGGCACATCTCTCTCCCTCTCACAGCCGGTGCTAATAGAGCCCTGGTGGGTTCCTGCCCATGCACTGTTGCAGCCTCATCCTCACTCCTCGTGCAGCTTGACCTGGAGCATATGCTCTGTAGCCACAGTCTCATGAGTTGCTGGCTTCTGCTGGCAAAGCTGACTTAAAGATGTTCTGCTACTCTCAGCCATTTGCTGCCTCACTGCCTGCGGGGATTTATATTTAACCCAAGTCACTCTGATCAACTTGAGTTGGTGCAGCTGAAGGAGCGGCAAGCTGCTGTGTTAGGGCAAAAGTGAGCCCCAGGGAATGGCAGCAGGGATTGAGCCCTGAGCAGGCTGCTGCTGGAGCAGAGCTGTAGCTTTGGATCAGGAGCAAATGTGGGATTAATATCTCAGTGCTTCACTCTGATTTTCCCAGCACCCTCTGGGGAAGCAAGTGCTGCTGTTATGACCCTGCAGTGTTGCTGCTGAGAGTCAAAGCTGCAAAGTGGTTTAGCACTGGCAGGATGCATTCTCCACTCTCCCTGGAGTGCTTGAGTCCTGTGCTGGATTGGACCCTTTTTCTTGCCCCTCCTGCCCCTCCTTTCTCAAGAGCAAGTGACAGTAAGGACTGATTAATAATATATTGTGCCTCTTGCAGGAGCTGGTCCCTGCACGCTCATAGGATCTAGTTCCCCACCAGGGAAAATGTAGTGGAATGCCGAGTCCCTGTGTCCCAGAGCAGGCCACAATATGGCTGCAAGCTGTAGTCCAGAGGTGAACAAGTGCTCTGTGCCTTTTCTATAATCTCACCTGATTTTCTGCTCTCCTGTCTGCTTATAGCACTCGTATTGGGCTTTGACTGGGGAAAGTACCTGCAGGAGCACGGCTTCAAGGCAGCACCTGTCAGCTGCTTCAAACACGTGAGTTGTTTCTTGCTGTGCCTGGCGGTGTGCACGGGGCATGTCATATGCATGGAGCTCCCCTGTGCTCCTGTGCTGAGTGGTGGGGAGAGGCCTGGGGAGCTGCTTATTGAGCCCCAGCTGATGCGAGGAAAGAAGCTGGGGCTTCTCACAGCTAAGAATGGGAGTCCCACAGAGGGACCAGGGGTTTTGGGGGAGGAAGCAGAGGGGGACTTGATAGAAGCACTGCTGGTGGTAGTGTCCCAGTACTGGCTGGGGACAGATTTATTTCTGACTGGGAGAGGTGAGGGTGGGGGAGGTAGCAGAAAGCTCCTGGTTGCCTTTGCAGTTCATGTGAGTGAGCACAGCCCAGGGTGAAATGCAGGGAGGAACTCTGCATATGTGGGCCCCTCCAGCATGTCTGGTTCCTGTCATACTGTTTTGCAGTCCTTACAGGCCAAGTAGCCAAGGCAGGTACAGAAAGAATGGCAGTTCTTAGGTATTATAGCAGCCCCAGCCTCTCTGTGTATTAAGACTCACTTGTTATGTTCCTTTTGAGTTGTGATCTGTGATAATACTAACAAAATTTCCTTTTTCTTGGGGATAGCTCAGGGAGACGTGGCAGTTTTGTTGATGGTTAGAGATTTTGATGTCACAGAGGAATGGCAGCAGCTACTTCAAGATAATAGGACAGCTGGCAGTGAAGTAGTTAAGCATTGCTATGCAATGTTCTGCCTTTTGGGATCCTCTGTGAACACCCCAGTGTTCCCTGATGTTTGGGACAGTTTGGCTGCATTTCAAGCTGTTGGCAGATATAGGAAGGCTAAGGCATGCAAGCCTGTGCCTAAGGTGGGAGTGTAGCTGCCTAAAACATGTCATTGAAAGCTAGAATGAGGGTCTAAGCCCTGCTCTGTCAACATCTCTCTCCCATCATTGCTGCCTCAATCGTTCAGGTGCCGCTCTTTGATCAGTGGGATGATGTGGTGAAAGGTATGAAAGTGGAAGTGCTGAACAGTGACGCCGTGCTCCCCAGCCGTGTGTACTGGATTGCATCTGTCATCCAGACTGTAGGTATGTCTCCCAATGCAATTTCTGGCAGCTGGGGATGGCTAACCTCTGAGGGAAGATTTAGAGAGCCGAGTGTAGCTGGTCAAGCAAAACATCAGCTCTGTGAAGCTCTGCAGCTGCTGAGAGATTTTGGAACAGGAAATGCCACGGTGTGGGGGTGGGAGGAAACCAGCATCTGGTTCCTTTTCTGGTTGCTGGGCTCTTTGTGAGGGTGGTTCTGCCTTGATTATGGCTGGAGAGGCTTTGATAACTTATGCAGAGCTCTGAAGGCCACACTGTAGGGACTAAGCCTGTGGTGCCCAACAGGGAGAGGAGCAATTCTTGGCCTCTAATGCCTTCCTGTGGTTGTCTGCTCTGTTCTGGCAGGGTACAGGGCCCTTCTACGATATGAGGGCTTTGAGAATGATGCTGGGCATGACTTCTGGTGCAATTTGGGCACAGTGGATATTCACCCTATTGGCTGGTGTGCCATCAACAGCAAAATCCTGGTACCACCACAAAGTAAGTGGGGTGAGAGGGGTCGGAACATGCATGGGCATGGGGGAGCCTTGGTTTATGCCTAGCACAGTGGGACAGGTGCTTCCACTGTATGTGGGACTGCAGCTCCATTTGTGCTCTGAGTTACAAGGAACAGTTAGCTCTTTGGGAAGCTGGGGACTGCTTGGCCTGCTCCCTCTGCATCTCACTGTGGTTGACCCTGGGCGTGCTGGATGCAGAGCTGGTGTCAGACCTATGGACAGAGGCTAATGCAGGTGGCTGTTCCTCCTGACGCACAGTGGCTAGGCTTAACCTTTGGGGGAACTTTCTGGTCCTACATCCTGGACAGTGTCTCTGTGGGACCCAGTGGCTCTGGTCCCTGCTCAGCTAGCGATTTGGAGAGGGATGCAGTTCAGCAGAATTCTGGCAAGCTGAGATTTGCTTGGTATGGCTCACATGTTTTTGCTCTAATACCGCTTCCGCATCTAAATCGGTGGAGTTAGGTGTGTGCTTGGCCCGGTCCTTTCTATAACGGTGATCTCTTGCAGCCAGTTGTGGGTATAAGCTTGCAGCACTGAGCAGGTACGGGATCTGAACGTGAAGAAAGCCTTTTAATGCAATTCCTCAAAAAGGAAGAAAAGTGTAGTGTGGTGCTGTAATTCCTTCAGTCATAAAGATGTGCTTTTTCCCTGTGCATATGTAGCTATCCATGCCAAGTACACTGACTGGAGAAGTTATCTCATGAAAAAGCTGGTGGGAGCCAGGACCATCCCAGTGGATTTCCACATCAAGGTAAATGTGGGAGGCTGTCATTTTATGTGTGGAAACGAAGCCGAAGCCAAAAGATGTGTGCAACACATCTCTTCTGGTTCTGATCTGTGCAACTCCTATGTGCCTCCTTGAAACCTGGGCAAGGCAGGGGCAGTGACTGCTTCCTCGGGCTCCTAAGACACCTGTCATGATGTTGTGCTTAGTGGCACAGCCTCCATGCCCTGTCAGGACAACCATTTCTCCTTTGGGTCATAGATGGGCTTTAAAAGCTGTTGTCATGTAGTCTGCTGGAAAATGCTAGGGATGAGGTTTGCCTTTTTACTGAAGAGAGGCCAATGCAACTGCAGCCTGGCCTGGCCTTGCCGTTTCAGTGTCAGGGAATGGCTCCAAGAGTCAAAAACCTCTGCCTTCAGTGTCGGTAGTACAGCAGCCAGCAGGCAATGAAAGGGGTGCAGGCTCCCTTGAAGTGCATGGAGGCAGGTGTGCCGTGGCTCTAGCAGCTTTATAGCTCTTGTAGTCATTCTGTGTAGCCTGCACTGAGGTTAGACCTTGTCGGGGAGAAGAGGCTTTTTTGTGACTGGCAGCTTTGGAAACCACAGATAAGACAGACGGTCCCAGAGACAGCAGGCGGGAAGGCAGATGATGGGTTTTCATATGTGCAGGGTAACCGGTGACACTGAGCTGGAAACCTTGATGTAGTTGTTACGTTTCCCTTGTTGCTTCTTGGGAAGTTAGCAGGATGTTCATAGCTGCTTGGTCTGGAGTCACAGCTTGTAGCTGAGAGCTCACACCATGGAAGGACAGTGGTAGAGGGAGACAGATTTTGTCAGTACCTTTCTCCACTCCCACCCCATGAACAGGAGGTGGAAGGGGAATACCTTACCTTAAAATTTCTTCTGGATTCAGATGTAGCCTGGTTTGGGTGTCCCAGTCTGTTTTGAGCTGTGCCTCCTAGTTGCTGCACAGCATTCTGGGATCACAGTGCCAAAATATCGGGTGTTCTATAAACACCTTTGGGTGTTTGCAGATGAGTAGCGCTAGGCTGTATCAGCAAAGTGAAGGTCTCAAAAAAATCAGTTAGAAAGCAGCCAGTGATGCTTTTTCTGTGCCTGTGCCTTTGGGTCAGTCTGCAGAGTAGCTCTGCGATTGGAGATGCATGTGCTCAACCTCTGATCAGAGTGAAAAGGTGAAAATGATAAAGTCAACTGAAAATCCTGTTGCCCTTTGGAAAGCTACACTTCTAACTGCTTCCAGCCTTGAAACCCTTATGGTCTCTTTCAAGACTGAAAAAAGCACACAATTCCTCAGTCAGTTTGTGGTGAACAGAAGTGACACCTGTTTCTCACACTTGGAACATTCACACAAGATGCTGAGGCTGAGCACAGCTGCTGGCCCAGGGTGGGGGTAGCTGTTACAGGGCCATGGGACAGGGGAGGCTTAGGGTGCCTGTGCCCAAGTGTGCTGTCGTGTGTGGGTCTGGCAGCTCCCTGTCCCCCTGATGAACCCATTCCCATGCATCCCTTCCCAGAGGTGTCTCCCGGGTCAGCTTTGAGCAGTGCAGGATGTTGGCCAACGTGTCTGTGGGGAAAGCTGTTCTCTGAAGTGTTTGGAGAAGACAACAGATCTCACCTTCTCTGTTGGTTGTTGGCAGATGGCAGAGAGCATGAAGTACCCGTTCCGGCAGGGCATGCGGGTGGAGGTGGTGGATAAGAACCATGTGTCCCGGACACGCATGGCGGTGGTGGACACGGTGATTGGGGGCAGACTGAGACTCCTCTATGAGGATGGCGACAGTGATGATGACTTCTGGTGCCACATGTGGAGTCCCCTTATCCATCCTGTGGGCTGGTCACGGAGAGTGGGCCACAGCATGAAGAAAACAGGTAGGGATCAGGCCACCACAAGCATCTTCTGATTTGCTATGAACTGCCTGGACTCTACTGTTGACACCAGTCTTGACTTGCTGGGAGCCAGGCAGTTGTCTCAGGACCTGACAGATAAAGTCTGCATAGTTGTGTGTCTGCTGCTTTTCCCCCTCGATCTCACGCAGGGGCTAGGATCACACAAAGCCCAGCAATGCGCTGCTACAGGTCAGGGCAGTGGGACTGTAGGGTTTCTTACCTGAAGCAGGTAGTCTATCCCCCAGTGTGAGAATGCAGAGTTTGCAGCATCACAGATGTTTATAGTCTTCTTGAGGAAATTCATGCTGGTTTCTGTGAGACTGGATGCTGTCAGATTGTGTTTTCTGGACTATAGAGAGAGGAATTGTTGATCTGCTTAGGCTGGCATAAAAAACCAAGACTCGAGCCCTGCTGATCCTTTTGGTTGTGACTCCCTTGCTGCCTCTCCCTGGTGATTACAGCTGCAGGTAGAGGTGTTATCACTACTGCTCAGGAAGCTCAGCCATCTGCTTTTGAGCAAGCCCTGCCTCACAGCCCACGTTATGAGAAGATGTAGAGGGACTGACCTGTTCTTTTTGTTACTCTTCTCATGGTCTCTGATCTAGGTCTTTTATAGCAGCTGAGCTTTCACCGGGGAATTAATAACCAGTGTGTTTTCTTACTGCAGTTGCTGCGGCTTTCTTATCTCTCTTGTTTGCTCCATTCCTGACAGAGGAAAAACGCAGTGACATGGCAAATCATCCCACCTTCCGGAAGATTTACTGTGATGCTGTCCCCTATCTGTTTAAGAAGGTAGGACGAGTCTGTATTTCTGTGTTGGCCACAGCAAAGGAAGGACTGGTACCACTTCCTTCCTTGGGTATATACGCTGCTGTGTGGGTTGTTGAGGGTGGCACATTTGTCTCTTACAGCTATAGGGCAGTAAGGTGTTTGGGGTCTCTAGGCTGTGGTTGGGTAGGGGCAGGTCAAAATAGAAAGATGGAAGAACTAAAAGACATGACAAATTGAGGGACTCGACTGAGGGGCAAGCAATTGCATGGAGCTCTGAGTTGGAGAGGAAAGGCAATTGTATGGCTGAGACCAGTTCTGACAAGGAGCTGGATCATACTGGTAAGGACTGAGATGAGGAGTCTTGCTTTGCTGTGGAGCAACAGCTGAGTGCTAGGCCTGGCTCTGTTGACTGACCAGAGCCCAGGCAGGAGGTTGCTGACACAAACACAGATTGGTTTGGCTTCCTCTTTGTATTTCTTGTAACATTTCTTCTTTCCGCTCCCAACTTGGGTTGAGCTAAATAAAAATGCTCTAATCCTGTTTGCACTTGGTGCGTTTGCTGTCAGGATGGGACTGTCCCATACCTCTGACAGCACATGGTATATCAGAGTCTCCCTTAGGTACGAGCTGTCTATGCTGAAGGTGGGTGGTTTGAGGAAGGCATGAAACTGGAGGCCATTGACCCCCTGAATCTGGGCAACATTTGTGTGGCTACTGTTTGCAAGGTAAGTTCAGTGGGCCTAAGGGGGTCTTACTGTGCTTACCTGAGATAACCCAGCTTCTCCTCGGGCCTTTGGGAGTAAGACCAGGTAGGATTTTGCATGAGGGAGAGGAAAGGACTGTCAAGAGAGGTAGGAAGCTGGTGTGTGGAGGGAATTGGGGCATTACTTCAGAGGTCTGAGAAGCTGATGAGACCACCAGTTGTCTACATGTGCCTTTGTGGACAGCATGAAGATGAGCATGCTTGGTCTGCAAGCTAACTGTCCACTGTGTGTGACTGGCAGCCACCCTTCATTCACCCTTGGGCATGCAGTAGGGAAGATCTGTTCTGCAGTTCTTGGAGTGCGTAAAGAGAGGGCTCTGTAGTGCTGCCTTGAGGAGAGAAAGGAGAGGGGAATGGTTGTGTGTGACCTCTCTGTGGGGAATCATGGGCAGCATTCACTGATGTTGGAAACTGGAGATGGACATGTATCCTGCAGTCTCCTGATGAGGTGGTAGTGAGCTCTACTCCTGTGCTCGTGCTGGGAAGTAAATTGTTTGGCCAGGTTTCCTCAGTGGGGTGTGTTGCATGTCTTAAAGGATAGCAGGGACTTGGGCTTTTCCTGCTCCCTCAAGAAGCTGTTTACCCTTGTAGAACCCAGGCAGAGGACTTTGACACTTGGGGTTTGACAGAGGGGTGCTAGGAAAGCTCTTTGAGTCTGTAAAATGTTCCCTTCAGCCATTGCTTGGAAATGTGAAGAGGTTAGGGCAGACATGCCTATCACATTTGGTAGGCACCAAATACCAGTGAGCGACAGGATGGGACAAGTCATGTTGCTGTAGGACAGGGGTCCTCAAACTTTTTAACCAGGGGGCCTGCGCGCGGATGCAGTGGCAGGCAGTCATCTGCGGCTGCTCGGTTCCCCCCCCAACCCCTGGCAGGGGAGGGGGCTGGGGGGGGCTGTAAATACAGGGGGCCGGATTGAGGACCCTGGGGGGCCGTATCCAGCCCACGGGCCATAGTTTGAGGACCTCTGTTGTAGGAAGTGGCAAATCTGAAGGTGGTGCCCTTTCCTTCTGTCCAGTAACAAATTCATGACCTGGGTGGTGTAGAGGGTCTCCGGGCTGCCAATAAATTCTTTCTGAGGGAGAACAGAGCTCTGACCATTTATGGCTGAGTCCTTTTCACAAGGTTATTAGTGTTTGGCCCAGTCCTGCAGAAATTGCTGATTTGGGGATTAGCTTGTGTTGACTAACGTATCAGGAGAAACTACTGCCTGCCCTGGAACATATATATAACATTGCATTTTACTGTCTAGTGGCAATTGTGATTCATTGGGGGGGATCCTTTGCGTGGAGAGGCTTTAGAGCAAGCAAAGGTCTATGCTTATGCCCTTCACTCCCATCTCAGGTCCTCTTGGATGGGTATCTCATGATCAGCATTGATGGAGCCACATCTGCTGATGGCTCTGACTGGTTCTGCTATCATGCCTCCTCACACGCCATCTTCCCTGTCAACTTCTGCCAGAAGAACAGCATCGATCTGACCCCTCCAAAAGGTGAGATTTGGACTCTGCCCTGTGGTACAAACCTGCATGCAGAATCTGCTGGGTGGTGCTTTTCTGAGAGGAATCAAGTTTGGGATCTTATGGTTTGATTAATCCAATCTGGCTGCTTTTCAGGGAGATAGGGCTAGTTCAGGGAACCCATATACCAAGTCTTGGTACTTTGTGGAAGGAAGTAACCATCTCCAGAGAGTGTTAATGGTGGTTGGGTTGTTAGGTCTTGGTGGATCAGTGAGAGAGGTGTACAATCCTGAAGCTGAGCAGAATTGAAGGTATAAAGGACAAAGATGGTGGGAAAGGATAAGTAGAGCCATTGCTGCATGAATCAGTACTTAAGTGGCAGGAGTCACCTCTGTTTTTCTTGTATAAATGAATCTGAGACCAATATTTCTGCAAAATCCTGAGAGGTAGTCACCCTAGGAGTGTGTTTACTGCCTCATCTGGCTGATTTCCCTGCTCTGAATAGGTCTGCTCCGAATTTCTGTGTTGCAGCACTTTTGTGCAGCACTACTCTGTCTTCCTTTGATGTTCCTGTTAATGGGAGAAAGATTGGGCTTAGTGGTGTGTTTTGAATGTATTTCCTGCCTGCTGCTTCTCCTCACCTTTCTCGGTGGTCTGGGTTATGACTGAGGTGGATGTTCAGTTGCAGCTTGCCCTTTTCTGTATTTGCCCACTGGAGGGGAGTGCTGGGCTGCCATGGAATCTGCGCACTAGATTTATGTCCAAGATCAGGCTGTACTTGCTGGTTTATGAAACTGCTTTACAACCAGTTGCTATACCTCCTTCCTGCCTATTCTGCTTTTTCCCTGAGAGTACTGAGGGAGCTGGCAGAAGAGCTCACCAAGCCACTCCATCATTTATCGACAGTCCTGGCAAACTGGAGAGGTCTCAGAAGAGTAGAGGTTAGCCAGCGTGACGCCCATCTACAAGAAGGGCTGGAAGGAGGATCCAGGGAACTACAGGCCTGTCAGCCTTACCTCGGTGCCAGGGAAGGTTATGGAGCAGGTCATCTTGAGTGCCACCATGTGGCATGTACGGGACAACCAGGTGGTCAGGCCCAGCCAGCATGGGTTTATGAAGGACAGGGCCTTCTCGATGAACCTGATCGCAGTCTACAACAAGATGACCTACTAGTGGGTGAGGGAAGGACTGTGGATGTTGTCTTCTTGGACTGTAGTAAAGCCTTTGACACCATTTCTCACAGTTTTCTCCTGGAGAAACTGGCTGTTCATGGCTTGGATGGGTGTACTCTCTGCTGGGTTAAAAGCTGACTGAACAGCCGAGCCTAAAGAGTGGCAGCAAATGGAGTTATGTCCAGCTGGTGGCCAGTCACAAGTGGGATTCCCCAGAGCCCAATATTGGGGCCAACTCTGTTTAATATCTTTATTGATGATCTGGACAAGGGGATTGAGTGCACCCTCAGTAAGTCTGCACATGACACCAGGCTGCGGGGAGTGTTGATCTGCTTGAGGCAAGGAAGGCTCTGTGTAGGGATCTGGAGAGGCTGGACCGACGGGCCAAGGCCAGTTGTACAAGGTTCAACAAAGCGAAGTGCCGTGTCCTGCACTTCAGTTACAACAACCCCACACAGTGCTACAGGCTTAGGGAAGAGTAGGTGGAAAACTGCCTGGAGGAAAAGGACCTGGGGGTGTTGGTTGACAGCCAGTTAAACGTGAGGCAGCAGTGTGCCCAGGTGGCCAAGAAGACCAACAGCATCCTGGCTCGCATCCAAAGCGGTGTGGCCAGCAGGACAAGGGAAGTGATTGTCCCCCTGTACTCGGCACTGGTGAGGCCACACCTTGAATCCTGTGTTCAGTTTTGGGCCCCTCACTTCAAGACTGATATAGAGGTGCTGGAGTGTGTTTAGAGGATGGCAGCAAAGCTGGTGAAGGGTCCACAGAACAAGTCTTGCAAGTAGTGGCTGAGTGAACTGGGGTTTAGTCTGGAGGAGACTCAGGAGGGATCTTATTGCTCACTACAGCTCCCTGAAAGGAAGTTGTAGGCAGGTGGGGGTAGGTCTCTTCTCCCATATAACAAGCGAGAGAACAAGAGCAAATGTCCTGAAGTTATGCCAGGGGAGGTTTAGATTTGATATTAGGAAAAACTTCTTCATGGAAAGGGGGGTCAAACATTGAAACAGGCTGCCTAGGGAGGTGGTGGAATCACCATCCCTGGAGGCATTTAAAAAATACATGGATGTGGTGCTCAGGGACATGATATAGTGGTGGACTTGGCAGTCCTGGGTTAACAGTTGGACTTGATGATCTCAAAGGTCTTTTCCAAACTGAATGAGTCTGTGATTTTATGATTCCCCCGGCTGGTCTGTGCAATGACTGTCTTTTTTTCCCCTCTTACCATTCCTTCCTGCTGCAGGGCAAGATGCAAAGACCTTCAGCTGGGAGAGTTACCTGGAAAAGACTAAGTCAAGACCTGTTCCTGCACGGCTCTTCAACACAGTGAGTGCTGCCAGGAGGGGATGTGTAGGGATGCTTGCAGGCAGCGAGGAGGAGCACAAGAGCTCTGTCTGTCACAGAAAGGTTGAGGTGGAAGGGACCTCTGGACATCATCTTGTCCAACACCCCTGCTCTAGCAGGGTCACCTGTAGCAGGTTGCCCAGGACCATGTGCAAACAGCTTTTGAATATCTCCATGGGTGGAGATGTACAACCTCCCTGGGCAGCCTGTGCCAGTGCTCAGTTGCCTTCACAGTAAAAAACAGTGGTTCCTGATGTTCAGGGGGAACCTCCTGTGTTTCAGTTTGTGCCCACTGCCTCTGGTCCTGTCACTGGCACCACTAAGAGGAGACTGGCTCCATCTTTGCACCCTCCCTTCAGGCATTTGTACGTATGAATAAGATCCCCCCTGAGCCTTCCCTTCTCCAGGCTGAACAGTCCCAGCTCTCTTAGCCTCTCCTCGTGTGAAAGATGCTCTAGTCCCCTCATCATCCTTGTGGCCCTTTGCTGGACTCTCTTTAATATGTACGTGTCTCTCTTGTACCGGGAAGCCCAGAAGTGGACACAGTGCTCCAAGTGTGGCCTCATCAGTGCTGAGTAGAGGGGAAGGATCACCTCCCTTGATCTGTTGGGAAGATTCCTCCTAACGCAGCCCAGGTTACCATAAGCCTTCTTTGTCCCACGGGTATATTGCTGGCTCATGTTCAACTTGGTGTCCACCAGGACCCCTAGGTCCTTTTCTGCCAAGCTGGTTTCCAGCCACTTGGCCCCCAGCATGTGCTGGTGGCTGGGCTTCCTTGCCAGGTGCAGGACTTTACATTTCCTTTTGTTGAACTTCATGAGGTTCCTATCAGACTATTTCTACAGCTTCATAAGGTCCCTCTGGATGGAAGCACAACTGTCTAGTATATCAGTCTCCCAGTTTTGCATCACCAGCAAACTTGCTGAGTTTGACACAACACTGCCATGTCATCCAGATGATTAATGAAAATATTGAACACTGTCCCCTCATCCAGCCTACACTTCCATCAGCTTCTCTGTGAGGATCTTATGGGAGACAGTGTCAAAACCCTTCCTGAAGTCAGGACAGACAACATCCAGTGTCTCTACTGGGCTGCTCTTTGCTGCCAGTCAGCGTTTCTAAGGAGAGCCCAATGCACAGGAGTATATACTTACCACATAAAGGCTGTGTTTGGCTGGTTGGATGAGCCAGTATCATGCCTTTGTGTAATGATATCTTGGTCCTTCTGAGTGTGACCTGTGATTCTTTAGTGTTCGCTGGAGCTGCAGACTCCTGGTGGGTTCTACATGGCTTATTGCCTGTGGACATGTGGCTGGCATGTGGGTGAAGGGGGTCTGTTTTGCATCAGCAAAACTGCTGCAGCACCTGGGGCCTGTGCTGGTCTTTCTGATTTCCCAGGGTTATTTCAGGCTAATGAGTTTGATCAGGTGTCCCTTAACTTCTGCCTGCTGCTCCTCCTAGGTCAGGAGCTTGTTTCTAAAAGCTGGGCTAAGATTCACTAAGGACACAGCTGGCCTTGGGTCTGTTCATGCGTGCCCCTTTCTGGTACGCGACTGTTTCGTCCTGTTGTGCGACTGGGCTTGTTCTCTCTCTGCTTGCTTTAAGCTGTAGGCGAGCCTGTTCTAGGGTGCTGGTGGCCAGATGTGTGTTTGGACTGAGTGCAATGGCCTTGGGTTTTCTTTTCTCATTTTTCTCTGCACCCAGGACTGCCCAAACCATGGCTTCAAGGCAGGCATGAAGGTGGAAGCAGTGGACCTGATGGAGCCCCGGCTCATCTGCGTGGCCACAGTGAAGCGTGTAGTCCACCGTCTCCTTAGCATTCATTTTGATGGCTGGGACAATGAGTATGACCAGTGGGTGGACTGCGAGTCTCCAGACATTTATCCTGTGGGGTGGTGCGAGCTGACAGGCTACCAGCTTCAACCACCTGTTGTTCCAGGTGAGTGAAAATTTTACTACGGTTTCTAATGCTAGAGGCAGAGGTTTCCTTCTTCCTGCTCTGTGAGTGGCTCCTCCTTTTTGGGGGCCTTGTAGGGAGAAGAAAATTGTCTCCTTGATTTGCACTGGCTACCGTAAGTCTTCCTCTGCTGCCACGCATTCTGGCAGCTGGCAGAGGGAGGAGTCTCTGGTGGGGAGAAGTCAGCCTGAGATTTGAGGTTGGCTCTGTTTTCCCTCTGTTCCCCCACCTGCACACCAACAGAGAATTGCTCCTGATGAAGTCGGGTAGAGTTCAGGTGGTCTGATCCCTGCACAGCTCCCTTTTACTTAGTGTACCTACAGCCTCAGCCAGGTAGCAGGGGGAGCTCGGCCCCTGCTCCCCTTTCTCATCAATTCTCTGACTCTGTCTGTAAAAGGTAAGAGCATCCCTTTCGAGAGTTTATTCCTTCCCTTGTCACAGGGAGGCCACTGCCTCACCTTTGCAGATATTTTCCTTCTTGTCCCAAGTAGGAATCTTGTTTCTTTACTGCCCCTGCCAAACCTCTTCTGGGCCTCTCTCCCCTGTGCTGCCCCAGCCTGCCGCCCTGGGCCCTCGCCTGGAAGCACAGACAGCAACTGGGCTAGAGCCTTGCTTTCCCCTCAGCTGGTTGTCTTGGGAAGAGGGCGTTGGCTCGGGGGGACGGGTGTATCTTGTTTCTCGGTTATGTCACTTCATCCCAGTTACCTACTGGTTATGGGACTTGGCTTTCGTTTCCCTCTCGTCTCCATGACAGAGCCCACAACTCCAGTGAAGGCCAAGGAGGTGCCCAAGAAGAAGAAGAAACCCTATGGAAAGAAGAGTGAGTGATGTTTGGTTAGTGCCCTCCCGCTCGCTCGCAGGCTGGGCCCAGTTAGAGGAACTCTGTCCATGTCCTGTCAGAGCAGGAGAGAGAGGCCTTGTCTTGCTGTGGATGCCCTCAATCAGCTGTGGGTTTGACAACACAGCTTCATCCTTCTTAACTGCCCTGTTGCCTAAAAGAGCAGAGAGCTGTGTGTGTGGGAAGGATCTGTTTTGCAGTCTGTTCTCTGTTGGCCGAGGTATAGATGGCGCTTGCTTCCAGGCGTGAGGTTGTGCTGCTTTCCCTACTGTGTCCATGGTCGGAGGGAGACTGTTTGCTGCAGCTGGAGGGTAGCTGGAGAGCAACCCTGCCTGCTTTGTGCTGAGGGAAAGAAGGCCTTAAGATGGCCAAAGAGGCCAGTAGCGGGGCTGGACTGTGTTATTGTTTCATCTTGTCATTGTTGTCGTCATTGTTGCAGTAGCTGTGGCAAGTCGTATGTAGACAGGCAAGAAATTCCTTCCTGGGGGGTGGAGAGGAAAGGACATCTAAAGAATATAAAGACGTTCAAGCTAAATGAAAACGTCAGCTGAAAATGAAAACGTTAATGCTGCAATGTGCATGCCTTGCAGCCAGCATGCCCATTGCCTAGGACTAGACCCAGACAGGTAAGCAAAGCTGACTCCAGACTGATTCCAACAGGACCTGCTCCCTGGAAGTTAAGCACACGCTGAAGTGCCTTGCCTTTAATGAAGGAGAACACGGAGGAGCATATTTTGAGATGACTGTAGAGTTTTTCTCCAGTAGGCCATTTCTGTCAAGTAACCAGTTGGCAGCTAATGACCATGTAGCTTGCTGGTCAGTTGTGCTGGTCCCTGGCCTGTGGTTTCTCAGTGGAGCAGGGTTGCTGATTTTCCAAGGGAAAAGAAACACACTTTTCCCCATGCTCTTTTATCTCTTCCATTAAGGAAAAAAGTTACCTGCCAAAACCCGCAACATCAAGCAGACTGTCAAGAAGCCTCCTGCCACAAAGACGAAACGAGAAGCAAAAGCTGCCAGCAAAGCTTTGCCAGAGCCAGCACCTGATGAGAGTAAGGAAGCTCCTCTACCCAGCAGCCACCTGCGACTCTCCCGTACGCCCTGCACGCCACCGGTCCTCCTGAGGCCTGTGCTGCCTCTTGGCTATTAAGTCACAGGTGCCCCCGGGCAGGGAAAGGCTGTACTGTGACAAATGGCCTTCCCTGCTCCTCCAGAGACGGACAGAGTGGAAAAAACCCTTTGCCTGCTTCCCCTGAGAAGGTTTGGCGGCACCAGTACTGGTGTCATATTTTGGCAGATACCTTGATACTGCTGATGCCTGCTGAGGGCCTGGCAGCCCTGCTGAGCAGTCTGGTTGTGTGAGGTCAGTTAAGGAGGAGAGGCCGAGTGGATATGTCAGAGGCGTGCCGTCACATCCCAGTCCCCATAAGGGCTGTCACAGCACATGAACACAGCGTGTTGTGGTGAGCATCAAGAGACGTGGTGACCAGAAGAGCATCTGGCAGTTGGGTCACCTTCCAACTCTGGTGGGTGTTGAGTAGGAGGGTGTGTAAGGTGCTTTGTGCACATGGGGATGGAGCCTCATGAAGGTCCCTGTTGCTCATATCGGTTTAATTTGCCGTGTGAACCCACACAGGTAGAGAATAGACCACACTAGCTTTTCCTCCCCTGGCCCTAGGAGAAGTTGTTCTTGGGAGCAGGCAGCTGCCAGAGTTCGGTCCTGTCCTGATTGCTGCACGGATAGATTTGTGCCAGCAAGACAGGTCTGCCTGTGGTAAAGGACCTGCAAGAAGTGGGCAGGAAACCTGGGGTATTTGAATACCTGCATGAGCAAAGCTGGTTCTGGGGGGCTGCAGGAAGAGCGAGGCAGCACAGGTTGATTTTACTTATTTTTTCCTCTCTCTCTTGCTAGTCATTGCTGTGCAGGTAAAAGAAGAAACGATCGACCCCTCAGTGGCAGAGTTTGGAGCCACAGAGCTTCCTGTTCCGGTCAGCAGCATAAAGCAGGAGGTCACAGACTGATCCCGAAGTATCCCCCAGCTGCCCACTGCAGCCTGCGCTTCACCTCGTGGCTCTTTGCAGAAGGTCCTGGCAAAGGGAAGCAGAAGAGTAGAAGAGCCTTCCCTTTTGAGGCTGACCACCCTGCAACATTGCATCTCTGCTTGCCTGGTGTGCAAGAAAATTTACCCTAGACTTGTAATTTGAAACCCTGGGAAACAGACTCCAGAAAGGCCGCAGGCGTGCTGAGGATCGTGACCAAGGTGGCTGCTGGGATTGTGTGTCCTGGCTTTGAAGGCACCTTTCTGGGCAAGAGCTCCCAACAGGGAACGAGGCTGCCAAAGCACAGAGGGGCAGTTTGGGTTCATGGCTGTGGCTGGAGGCGGTGAGCTGCAGTCTGAGATGATGTGTGCAGGTCACATGTGTCAGGAAATCAGCTGCCCCCGTAGGACACAGGCTGTGCTCGCTGGTCTAGGCCCTGCAAGTCAGGACAGGAAGAGTGGAAAGAGGTGGAAAAAAAACCAAAAAGGGATGATGATGCCTCCTGAGAGAGCAAGAGACCTTTTTAAGTGTCATCGTTTCTTGCTTTTGAACCTAGAATTGCAGAGGCCATGGTGCACAGTTAGAATTTTTAATTTTTTAGCATTCCTACTGTAAATTTGATCTACAATCTGTACCCTAAAGCCCTGTGAATTAAACTTGAATTTGAGGAAGAGGCCAGAGGCTTGTGTATTGCTTTGCAGGTCACCAAAATACCAGGGTTAGCCAAGATGGGAGAAGAGGCCTTTAAGAAGTGGGTAGGTATAACTATGTTTTGGGGTGGTTTGGGTTTGGGGTTTATTTTTGACGCATGCAATAGGGTTTTTCTGTGCACTCGCCACTGTCTACTTGCCAGTTCTGCATAAGGGCTGAAGATCACAAGAGCACATTAGCTAACTTAAGGCAGGGGATGCCGTTTCTCATTTTAGAGAAAAACTCTAACATTCCTGTCTTTCCCCAGACTGGCCGTCAAACTTCGGGATAGAAATCAGAAAGGTCAGTATGACAACAGTGATGAAAAACACATTTTAAATCTCCTGTAGGAGGTTCCTGTGAACTTTCTGCGGGTGAGGAAGTGCCCTGCCTGGCAGTGCCACGGTGGGGCCCAGCCAGCCGTAGGGCAAGTGCCTTGTCAAACCCACAGGGAAATGTTGGCTGCCCAGGACACTGCCTTGGCCATGCTCCCCTCAAGCTTCACAGGGGAGAGCTCGTGGTGCCAAAATAGTTCCTGCTTTGCACAGTGGTTTAAGACAAAAAAAAAAAAACCTGCTGGCAAGCTGTCTGTCTAGGAAACACAGGGTAGAGACTCTGAGTAATTAACACAGTCTTCCTCTTTTTTTCCCGTCTAAAGGCAAACAGCCTTTAGCCAGAGAGGGAAGAAAGGACCATGGGGGAGCAATGAAACACAAGCGGAAAAAGTGTGGAGTGTCTGTGTCAAACTAGGCCTGAGAGCAGTGCCATCTCTGCCCGGCCCTAACTGCCCTCCTGGGAGGGCCCTGGGCTCCTTGGGAAGCTGCGATGGGGTGAGTGTGGTGGGGGTGGGGGGTGATTTTTATCGAAGGCGTGTAACAGCTTCCCTGCCCACCGGCCCGTGGCTGCTTGCCTGTCCTGGCAGCTCTGCCTCCCACCAGCTTGTCACAGATACCTTAATGTGGGAGGTTCTCAGTTTCGTGGCAAAGTCATCACATTTCTCTTTTTTTTTTTTTTTTTTTTTTTTTTTTCCCCCCCCTCTCTCTTGGACTGCTACCTTTTCCCAGCCTTGTCAAATGCTGGGGCTTGTAGGGCCACCTGTCTTTATGGGATGATAATTTCCAAATGCCTTTTTGCTGTAAAAAGCAGCACAAATGTTCCATGCCCTGCATGGTAGTTTAACGGCTAGAAGTGTTTATCTTTTAAATCCTTCTCAATTTCAACAAACTTCTGACTTTAAAATAGGGAATAGGGGAACAGGTTGAGCACACCGCTTATGATATGGGATCACTTAGGGGATCTGTGATCCCATTCCACCGATCGGACCACTGATCACATTTTGCAGGAAATTAGAAAGGTTTTGATCTGCTCATGTTTTAATTCTGAGGAGCTGCTAGGAATTCAGGCAGTGTTTTCACTGCTGCTCTAAGATTTGAGCCAGTGCATGATGTTGCACTGGTGCTGTTTGCAGTCCTGCTCAGGGTTCTTCAATGGTTTCTGAAGGTGTAAAAGCACAGCGCTCTTAAAAACAAAAACAAACGTGGATTCCAGCTTTTCCACATGGCTGGAAGGAGCCTTGGGAAGAAAAAGCAAGCATTTGGCTTTGTTGTTTGAGTCATCAAAGCATGCTGCAAACACTACGGAAGCTTTTTGCACCGGTTCTTTCCAGGGTAACATTCCTTTGTGTCCTGCAAAAACAAACCCTGCCTCTTTGGCAAATTGGCATTGCTTCGGTGGCACCAGGCTCTCTCCTTTGCACCTCATGCAATATCCACGTCGCTGTGGTGGGGACAAGTCTAGAAAAATTGCTCTCACCAGACTGCAGGTATGGCCCTGTTGTGTCCCACGTACATTTCCTAAGCTCTGCTCTTCCTGAAGCCTCTGGCTGGTGATTTTCCCGATCTCTTTTTCTTGCTGGGCTTGCTTGCAGCCTTGTCAGGACTGGCTCCCCCAGCCTTGCCTTGGCCCCAGCCAGGGCAGGTTTGGAAAGTGGTGGAAAACTTCACCTTCAGCCCCTGGGCTTCTGCAGGGGACCCACAGGTGGCCCCTACACGGAGGTTGAGTTTGTCGATCCACCTGGAAATGCGGCAGGAGATCAGGGAAAGGAACAGGACAGAACAAAGGGAGAAGTGAAACTCCATGTCTGTGGGTGGGCGTGAGTCACCTCAAAGCCAGGCCAGGTTGCTCAGGGTCTCACCTGGGTGACCCCTGAATATCTGCCCACCCCAGCTTGTGGCTGCTTTCCCTACGCCAGGAAAGCCCAGGCTACTTCCACCCCTGACACAGGAGCATGCTCCACCTCACCACCATGGGAGAAGACCTATAACGGCCAGCGTGCCACGGGCTTGTGCCTCCGGTGTGGCAGGGTCCAGCTGTCCCCTGGCACTGTACCCCCACCTTGCAGCACTCACCTGCGCAGGGGAAGGAGCTGGCAGTCGCAGTGGAAAGGCACATTCCTCAAGTTGAGGATCTCCAGTCCCGTGAAGTTGCGCATGTCAGGGATGTTGCTCATTTTGTTGCTCTCCAGGTAGAGGCTTCTGATCTTGGGACCAAGGCCAGCAAAGGCACCGGGGGAAATCTGCAATGAAGGCAGAGTGAGTCGGGGTGGGGGTCCCGATGGGAGAAAATCTCTGTCCCTGCACTGCTAATCAGCCTGGGGGGCTGAGAGCCTGTCCTGAACCTGGCAACCCTGTGAAAGACCCGTTTTAAACGGCAGGGACTGTTAATTAACTTCGTTTCAGTCACATTCTGGGACTCGCTGGACCCCGTTTGATCTTCTTAGAAAGAAGGTGACCTGCAGAAGGCCTTGAGAGTGATCCCTGGACACTGTTAAGACACAGTCCTTACGAGAGCACTGCTAATACCACTTTCTTGAAAGGATGCAGATGCTCAGGGTAATATCAGTGGAAAGTCCTGCAGGACAGCCCATAATAATAAAAGGAGGAGAAATCTGGCCAAGGCTGGAGAAAGGAGGCGGTTTGGAGGACTGTCTGGACCCCACTGAAACTGGGCATCTTTAAGGACTGGAGGGAGTAAACCTGTCCCAGGGGAGCTGGGTGCAAAGTTGGAGGAAGGCAATGCTCCAGCCAAGCCTGAAGAAGCCTCTCATCCCAGCCAGGCTACGGAGTATCTCCTGAAGCCTCTGGAGTTTGGGGACATCTGCTTGGATGCCCCTATAGGGGCCACCAGCCCAAAATGGGACCTGTGGCTGTGCCCTGCAGTGCCTCTGCCCCTTGGAGATTCCCAACCACACGCACCTGCTCCAGGCCCATGTTGTCCAGGTAGAGATGCTGCAGGCTGGAGGCCACCGGCAGGAAGACGCCATCCCCCAGCTGCTTGATGGGGTTTTGGGACAGCTTCAGCTCGCTCAGGGTGGGCAAGCCCCGCAGGGCTGCTGTAGGCACCTCTACCAGGTGGTTTCCTTCCAGGTGCAGCTTCTCCAGCACCTTGGTGGGAGCCAGGGCAGCGGGGGCGATGTGTCTGATGGCGTTCCCAGCAAGGTAGAGCCAGCGCAGGCCCCCTGCCCCAGTCAGGTCACCCTCTGCCAGCTCCCCAATGGCATTGTGCTGCAGGTGGAGGGAGATGAGGTTGGGTAGGAGCTGGAAGGCGCCCGCGGGCAGGCTGGTGAAGGCATTGTGGTCCAGGTCAAGGTAGGCAAGTCGCGGGGCCCCCTCGAAGGCAGTGGCCACCAAGGTGGAGAGGCGGTTGTTGGCGAGGTAGAGGTAGACCAAGCTCTGCAGCCCCCGCAGTGCCCCAGGGCGCAGTGCCTCGATGCCACAGCTCTGCAGGTGGAGGGACACCAGCTCCTTCAGGCCAGGGAAGGCGCCCGGTGGCACCATCCCGAAGGCGTTTCGGCGCAGGTCGAGGAGGCGGGTGTCCCTGGGGAAGCCCCGGGGGATCTCCTGCAGGTCCCTGTTCTCACAGGACCCGTGATGGAACTCGGGGGAGCAGGTGCACCCCTGGGGGCACTGCCCGCTGCCGGCTGCCCTGGGCTGCCCCAGCGGCACGGCAGAGCTGGGGGGCGGCTGGGGGCGGCCGCATCTCATCTCGGGGGGCCTCAGGGAGTTGAGGGGCCGGCCGCGGAGCGCAGGGGGTGCGGCGCAGGCCCCCTCCGCCTGCACCCGTGACCTCGCCAGCCAGTCACGGAAGGGGCGCAGGAGGCAGGAACAGAGCAGGGGGTTCCCAGCCAGGCTGAGCCTCACCAGCCCCCCAGCCCCGGCCAGGGGTGGCAGCCCCTGCAGCTGGTTTTCACGGAGGTCCAGCGTGCGCAGCTGGGGGCTGCGGGCAAAGGCGTCAGGTGCCACGTCCTGGAGGGAGGCATGGTCCAGGAAGAGGTGCTGCAGGGAGGCCATGGCCAGGGCCTCCTCGGCCACATAGGTGATGGGATTGTGGCCCAGGTCCAGCCAGGTAGCCCCATCCAGCCTGGCCAGGGCCTCTCCAGGCAGTGCCTGCAGCTCATTGTGGTCCAGGCTCAGCCTGCGCAGGGCGGGCAGAGCCGCGAAGGCCTCGCTGCCCAGCACATGGAGGGTGTTGTGGGACAGCCGGAGCCATCTGAGGACCTGCAGACCCTGGAAGACCATGTCCGGGAGATAGACCAAGGCATTTGCCCTGAGGTCAAGGACGATGAGGGACCCTAGATGGCCAAAAGCACCTGGCTGGATCTCCTCGATGCGGTTGCCCTCCAGGATCAGCTGCTGGAGTGAGGACAGTCCATCCAGGGATTCCTGGTAGAGGACTGCTATGCTGTTGGAGGCCAGGTTGAGGTAGACCAGCCTCCCCAGCCCCCGGAAAGCTCCTTCCTCCAGCCTCTCCACCTTGCAACGCTGCAGATCCAAGTGTGTGAGGTACGGAGTGGCAAGGAAGGCTCCTGCTGGGATGACCATGAAACTGTTGCCTCGAAGGTTTAGTTTTTTGGTGAGCTGTCAGTCACACAAAACACCGAGTTACCCTAGGGTTGCCATCCCCGCCTCCTTCCCCTGTCCCCTGCCCGTCCCCTTGCCCACCTGTGGGATGGTGGTGGGGATGGTCGTCAGGCTCCCGTTGAGGCAGAGGACGTGGGCGTGGAGGTTGTCACAGACACAGGGTGCAGGGCAGCAGGCAGCAGCCATCCACTCCAGTGCCAGAGCTGCCAGCAGCAGGAGGAGCCCCCAGGACAGCCTCATGGCAGAGGGCACCTGCGGCCAGGGAGAGCGAGCAATGAGTCCAGGAGAGGGGCCAGGCTCCCATGTGTCCCCTGGCAGCATCACCTACTGGCACAGGGTGCCGGGGGGCGATGCTGGAACCTAGCGGGGCAGTTCTCACCATCTCTTGCTCATTTAGAATTAAAAGTGAATATTACAGGTAGCAGGTGTCCACTTGGAAACAGCTTTTACCTGGGTTAACTAAACTCCCTGAGGGACATTTGGGAGCACCTACAAGGGGCTTGGCAGGAGCATGGGGTCATTCGTGGGGAACTGTGTTGGAGCAGACAGACACAGACACACATACCCCCACCCCCACCCTTTTCTTCTTTGTATACCACAAGCATAAAATCATCATGATCTGTACAAGATCTCAATATTCCTCCTACAATCAAGGCATGTTTTTTTGTAAGGTGAGCAAGTATAGCCACCCAGGGGATGTAATCATGCTGGCTTCCCGAGCTGCCACCTTTCATTCAATTGGAAATGTCCCATCTCCACCACCTCCTGCCTCCCATCCTGCACGCTCCTTACTTCCCCCTAACAAGCTATTCAAAGTAGTTTGTTTGTTTTTTTTTTTTACTAGATCTCCACAGTTTAGCAGCAGGAAGGACAGGTTGATTTTGGCCAGGCAGGAGTGAGCCCCTGGGGCGGAGGTGCCAGAGAGGGGCCACGGCTGCGGCAAGCACAGAGGGGCTGGTGAGGCTGCAGACATGGCCGATACACCTCCCCGTAAGCTCTGGGGAGCAGCACCAGTGGGGGCTGCAAGGCTCAAACCCACAGAGCCACCACGGTGCCCATTCCCATGCCCACCATAGCTCATCACCACCCGGGGTCCCATGCCCCCAGTCTGCCCTCCTGCTGCCACTACGGCCAGCCCTGCCTCAGCCCCCACACGCACTGGGGTAACCCCTCACTCCTGCAAAGCCACCAGTGAGTGCCACCAACACAATGTCCCCAGCTCAGCCCCCACCCCACCCTGAGCCTGGGCACTGCCATGTGCTGGGCATCATCCCACCACCCCCTCCCACGCATCTGGGGGGTCACACACCTGTGGGCTGGGGTACCTGGACCTCAAGAAGCGGCAAAGAGAGAGAGGAAAGCGGCCCCCCCCACCCTGTCCAGCGGCTGCCGAGCTCCTGCGCCGGTGTTTGCTCTCCTTGCAGAAGCAAGAGCTGAATGGGCCCCGTTGTGTTGCTTTCCCAGCAGCACAGAGCCAGAAACGCAGGAGGAGGAGAAGGGGCGGGGGGGGGGAAGGAAGGGTAAGCCACCCCTGGAGAGAGGGCAGTGACCCAGACATCGCCTCCCCCTCGCCTTGCAGGGGGCTGGGAGCACCGGCACTGGAGAGCCAAAGCCTGGCGTGTCACAGCACCAGCCCGGCCAGAGCCCATGTGGGATTTGCACTCACCGTTTCCTGGGCTCCGTCTTTCCTTCCCTGGCTCTGTAAGTCACAGGAGCTATGGAGGCGCAGGGCAGAAAGGTGACATCCAGCCAAAATCACAACGGTGGCAGTAAGCCTGAGCAAAAGGGGCTGTGCCACCTTTACAGCTCGCCGTCCTTCTCATTTTGCTTCTCTGCTTGTTTTGAAGAGGCCAGGGGTAGCAGTGCCTGTATGAAACATTTGCTTGCAGAAGGACATGGAGGCCTTCATATTTGTTCCCAACAACAGTTTCCCTTTTTTGGCTCTGCATTTTGCTCTCCCAGGGAACAAGAGCAGATTTGCAGCGTAACAAAAACTTGGGAGATTTGATGTCTCTCACCCCTTCAAGCCCTTCTCCTATTCTGCAGTCCCAACTGTCCCATCCCATCCCAGTGCCACCTGTGGGCAATGGACATGCTGGCTGGGGTCTATGAGCCTCCCCGGCCACTGCCTTGGGCTCCTCTGTCCCTGCAGCCTCCCGGGTGCTCGTTGCTCCCGTGGCACAGGGTGACGGCCCCCCCGCACCCATGCAATCAGCAGCCCAGAGGCACCGGCTCCCACACTCGTCTCCCCTCTGCTGTGCGGGGAGCTGGGTCTAGAGAGGGTGAATCTGCCTCGGGCTGGCAGGGGTCACGCTGAGGAGCTCGCACCGGAGCACCAGGACCTGTTTGCAGGGTCACGGCTGGCCTCGGGGAGGGCCAGGGCCAGGGCCAGGTGCCCGTTTCACGTTACAGCCACACTCTGGCCAGCGCTCATGCTCTGTCTGGCGGTCTGACCCTACCCCTGCTGCATGCCACCAGCGTGACCGGCCCTCGTGCCCCCAGAGCTACTCGCCGGCTGCCCAGCAGTGCTGCACCCACTGCCCCAGTGCCAGCCTGTGCTTACTGCGCACCGCTGTCCCCGTGCCACCACTAAGACGACCTTGCAGCACCGCGTGCTGGAGGCCTGCTTCCTCCCAGACCTGCTGGATATCGCTGCCCTCTGCCTAAGGGGCAGTGGGGTGGAGCAGCTCTGGCCAGGTGCTCGCAGGGGTCTAGAGAATGTTGACCACCTCTACCTGAGCTACAACCTCCTCTGCCCCACTGCTGGCCACTCCGCATCTCAGCAGCAACCCCACGCGCAGCTGACTGGAACCACCGCAGCCACCCCCACCCCAACTCTGGCCACTGTCCAGCCTGCTGGGCTCCCCCTGCCTGACACCCCCCCCCAACATCCCCCCATCTTCCCCGGCCAGGAGCCCCCACCCCTGCCTGGCCAACCACATGGGCAGCAACACCTCCCTGCTGGTGGCCTGGGTGACTGTGGGGAGGGCAAGGTGCGGTACCTGCCCCTTCCCCAGCCTCCCCCCCGGCTCCGACAGCCTGTTCATTTGCCCAGCAATGACCTTGCCAGCTTTAGCTTCTACTGAGGCTGCAGGCAGGCAGCCAGTCTTCGCTCATTCTGATGCTGCATGGGACATGAAGGCAGCACACTGGAACTTACACTTGGTGGGGTTTAACCGACCTCTGCCAGGCCAGATACTTTAGCTTTCCATTAAAGAAAATGTTTTGTGTTTGCCTGCAAGGAGCCCCATCCCATTACTACCACTACAGGGTTTCACTGTTCACAGATGCACTCAGAACTGCTCCGTGCAGACAGAGCACTGCACCACCACTGCCTTGTCAGACTGATGAAGCTCAAATTAAAATACTCCTGACAACAGCAGTGCTTTTGAGGTGGGACAGTTGCACAGGACAGCCTGAAGTAGCACTGGAGTGACCCCATGTTCCTCCAGGACGCTGCTAGGAAACAAACACTGCCTGGGAACAGCTTCTAATGGAAACCAGAGCTAGCAATCCCCACTTTTTTTCCCCCCCCTCTAATCCTGAGGCATAAGCCAATTTTATGGGACTTCCAAGTCCATGTCCTACCTAGAGACAAATCTATCTTCCACCCTCACAATAACCCTTTTTCCTGTAGGCATCTAGTCTTAACACTGAATACCAGCAAATCCCATTTCTAAATAGTTTTTGCTTTTGAAAAACTCAGGGACCAACATCTCACACTCATTCAGCTACTATGGCTTGGTTACTCAAAGCAGGCTCTCCCCACATCCTGGCCCACAGGCCTCTGTGCAAGCAGCAGCATCCCTCTGACCTTTGCAGGCTCCTTTGGACAGTCTCACACACTCAACACGCTTTATGGGACCCTTGGCTTGGCATTTTTCTCCATGACCCTCCTCCAGGGCAGAGGGACATGAAGAGCAACAACAGGCAAGGGAGCTTCAAGGAAAGCTACACTAGGTTCAAGGCTTACAGAAAACACAGATTCTTTTATGGCTGTTTTGTCCTCAAGCTTGTAGCAAAACTTAACGGATCGGCTTTTGCAACAGAGAGCTGAAGGAACATAACGGGACGAGGCAAAGGAGGCAGGGCTTTAATGAACAGACACTACTCTTACACAAAGACCAGCATGTCCCCTGTCAGAGTAGCAAGACACCACTTTCCTGACCCTGCCGGGTCACAGCTGCACAAAACTTCCCACAGCCACCCCAGTTTCACCAGTGGTTGCCTTGAACAGGACCACAACCTGGAGGAATTCAAGCAGAGAGCGTGTGCAAGTAGGTGTTGCACATACCATGCACTTTATTTCAATCCAGTACCGCAAGCAGGTCTTGTACATACCAAATACTTTTTTTTTTTTTTTTCCAATCCAGTGCCCCACGCCCCTTTTTCCCTCTGTGGTGCCTGCACACCCTGGGAGTTAACACCAGTTTTTCCTGCATTTTGGCCAAGCACGTGCACCCTGCCAGCTGTGGTCCACATTGCCTCACAGCAAAGGGACAGCAAACCCCATTTCCTTGGCTGCTTCCTGGTACTAGCCCTATTTATTCTGCATATTGATGGTAAGGTCAGCTAAGTTAGGATAAAGAGTCTCCTGCAACTGAAAACAAAGAAAGGAACAACTCCTTGCTACCTAAAGAGATGTGTTGGTTTGCAAAGGCTTGAAAGAAGCAGCGGCGGAACCAGCCTCTAAGCTTGTGTACTCAGGAGTGGTATGGGCAGGTACTGCAAGTACATAGGCACACAAACTATCCTCCATACAGAGATTTAGGGGCAGCTCCTGCTACTCCTTCAACACAAGAAAAAAGCACAGCCCTACCCAAGAAAAAACAGCACAGCCCTCATTTTTGAAGCTCTTACACATGCTCAGCTTTCAAACATGTGAACAGTGCACAGAGTCCCAGTGTTTTGTCAAAGGGAGGAGAAAGGGCACACATATTACATAGGCATTTCGTGAATTGTACTCATTTCCAAACCAAGCCTATTTAATTAGGAAGAGAAGGGAAAGGGACAAGAGAAGGGTAGGAAGAGGGAATAACACAGGCAATGGCAAAAAAATTTACAAGAAAAATATGCTTGCTCCCTTAAGCAATGGCCACCAGGGTCAGCCACACTACACAAATATTCCAAGCCACAGCAGCAAGGGAGTATATTAAAATACAGATCAGCCACACACTGCTTTTGACAAAAGGACTTGAAAGAAGAAACAAAGGGGAGCACACCTTGCCCCTCTGAGCCGGCAGCAGCAGAAGGGGGTCAAGCACTCCCCCGGCCTAGAGAAGCAGGGGCAGCAGCAACGTAGCCTTCCTCTTGCACGATGCTGAATGGTATCAGGCAGGAGTCAGTCCAATAAAACAAACAAACAAAACACACACACAACTGGGTTGATCCCGATGAGAGCACTTCTGGGCCCCGTGTTAGCCTTGGCACACCCTTGCCAATGCAACCAAAGTGGAGAAATCTTCAATTCATACAGAGCTCAGAGCAGCACTGACTTATTCTAGCATAAGCACTTGCCCTGCAGACCAGGGAGTCACTTGATGAGTAGAAAAAAAAAAACATTCAGCAGGATTTGTCCAAGTTTATGGAAGCAGAAGGAAGGACAGACCTCCTACAAAGGGGAGGGGAAAAAAAAAAGAAAAAAAAGGAAGAAGGACAGCATGTCTGTATGGGCTCTGGGATCATCTCCCACCACGCAGTTCTGAGTTCTCTGCTGACAAGTCCTCTGAGGAGGGAAGGGCACAGCAGCACATCTCTTGTCTCTTACAGCTGGTGGAGAGTTTGTAAGAGCATGTGGCGAGCAAATGAACAGGAGTCAAGAGCACGGTTTGGTCTGTGAAAAAGACAAGAGAGATATTTAAATGCTACAAAGTAGTTATTATAGTATTTTATTTGCTCATTCAAAGTTGGATATCTCAAACATACTGGGCTTATGCCCAAAAGCCTGCATTTTTTCCCCTTGTTTATCTGTTTTCAAACCATTCCCTCATTGCTGCGCTGATCTCTGCTTCCTATTTAGAGCTTGCTGTGGAAAACTCTCCTGTTGCTGAGTTAGAAAGACAACAACCAAGAATCAGAGCATTTATTTCCATAGGTACAAAAGTCAACAGTAGATCTTTCGATCTCTGCAGCCCCGTCTCATTTTGGGTAGAATGAAGTGGATGGGGGGGGTGAAAATTCCCATTCCTCCCTTCCAGCAAGGATTATTTTTAGTATAGCTCCACAGTTTAGGGCCACCAAAACACAGAAGACAAGTCAGCTCATACTCAAACCTTCTCACCAGGTCTCCTGCCATCTAGGACCCAATAATTAGTTCGGTCTCAGCGCTTTTTAAGTCTTTAAAAGAGGCACTATAACCCTCCTGCCCTCCCCACCATGGCCAAGAAACACCTGACTGGCTCTGCTGGGCCATCTTTCTGGGTGTCTTACGTATAGCCCACAGAACCTGCAGAGCACCATCTGAAAGGGCCTGGCCCAGAGACTGCAATAGCAAGGCCTACCTTACGTAGAATAACCTGCTCCTTGAAACTAGATGAAGGAAATAAAGTCACAGAAGAGTTAACACAGAGCTAAGTTTCCCTAACATTTCCATCACCTCCCAGTAACACATATTTCTGTTTCCATAGGCTAACTGTTCTCTAAGCATCACCACAACTAACCATCCGTATCCACCCATAAGGGAACTTCGTCCAATAATTTTAATCCAGTGCTCTCCACTGTTCTGAGAACAGAAATAATTAATTTTACCTCTTTCCCACCGCAGCACAGAAAAATAACCTTGATTATTAATAACAGTCAAGTCCACTCAATTTGTGGAAGTGTAAGCCGAAATAAAGACTGGAATATCCAGGTAGAAGCAAGAAGTTCGTTTCTAGATTTATAGCACATGGGCAATAGCTGCAGAGCTTGTTTGGTATAGGGCTCCCTGTCTGCTGCAGTTTAACAGAAACACATCCTGGAGAAGAGTTAACCCCTTTTATCCCCCCCCAAGAGCCATTCAATGCCCCACACTGGACAGACAATTACAACTTGCAGTTTCTCTTCAAAGGCTGGGCGAGATATTTCAGTCACCATCCTTGGAAGACCCAGCCCTGTTTGCAGTGAGCAGGCTGATTCTGCCTAGGCAGCTCCCCGTTTTTGGAAGTCGAAAGGATGATGATGTTGATGACAGCCATGCTCCCTCAGCCTCCACTGCTAACACCACGCCTCCTCTAACACTAAGAGCCTCCTTTTACTTGCTGTGGAGTTAGAACTACCTGCTGCTCTGTGCTACAGACTGTTGAAAGAGGCCAGTGATATCATCCAATCCAACAGTAAAGAACAGTAAACAAAATCCCCAAAAACCCAACACTTAAAGGAAAAAAACCAAACACCACCAGCTCCAGCAAGTCACAAGCAGGCAGGCCTTCACATACTTCCAGTGTTTCCACCTAAAAAAACTACGGAAAAGCACGTGTGGATTCACAGCACCCTCTTGTGTCCAAAAAAAAAAAGAGAAAATAAGGACCCACACCACCAGACTAAGATGGATGCTGCTTACAGTCTACCCACAATTTTATTTTTGAATGTGGAACGCTACCAATAACATCACAATTGTCACAAAAGAAAGGAGAATGACTATGCCAGAAGCCAGCCCCTTGCAACAAAAGGCAGTAGAGCTCTACCTAAACAGCTGCAAGAACTTTACAGCTCTAGAGGCCCAAACAGGCTAACTGCAATCCTAAAGGAGAAACCTAGAAAATATCACAAAAACTGCACACCAGTTTGCTGCAAATGAAGAACTCCTGGGTTTGACAGAGTAGAATTAGATTTGTTTCAGAAACAGAGCCCAAGTGAGCTCTGCAAATTACTAAGTTAACCAGTTAAAGGTTTGATTTAAGGTTAGAGTATGATTTTATTCTGACTGAATTCTACGGAAAGACAATGGGTGCAGGTTAATTGAGAAGTTGTTTTAACTGGACTTTGAGGTTCTTTAACTGTTATTTTCTCTCCAGGCAACTGTAAAGGATTTAATACTTGTTCTCCTTGCTCCCTTATGGAAAGCATTTTAATACATACATATATTTATAAAACATAAAAGTATATTGCTTGTACATAGTGTTGATTTCATTACGGTGCACAGAACTTGAGTTTCCCCATATCAAACCATGCAGAAGGGTTTCCAAATCAGAGGAAGCTTCAGCTCCAAGAATTTCACAGCACCAGGGACACTACAGGCTTGGCATTAGCACCCTTACATACCAAAGGCAGACAGTTCTGCCTTCTACTGTGAGATGCTCTTGGCTCTCACACAATTTTTCAGAACCTTTGAACAATCTCACACTTTCAGAAAGAGATTTCCCGCTCCTGTAGTGAAACGCTGGCTATAGATTGAATGGAGTTTTTATTAATTAAGATTAGATTTTTACTCTTGTCATATACAGCATTATGTACAGATGAAAGATTCATTGGTATTTTTCAGACCTGGAGCCTGGGAGAGGCCTACATACACACAGAGAGAGGGACACAAGCATCTTTTGTGAGCAAGTTTGTCTAAAAGGACATGTCAAGTTGAGTTATGAGGCTACTCTAGGCACTGGAACCTGACATAAGCAATTAGAAGGGTCAAACGCACTGAACCAAAGTCCCCTTTTTCTGTGTTTCCAGCTCCAAGTGATTTAAATCCTCTGTTTGGAGGGCTGGGGCTGACAGATACTATGTGGTACTTGTTTAGATCATCAGGCACTAGTTAGGCCTGACCCAGCTTGAAGCAAGCCATCACTTTCTTCACCTTTATTCTAGGGCTGGTATTTAAGGCTGTACATATCTACTTAACCTGCAAGCAAGATCACAGGTACTGGCAGCAATGAAGGAAACGGCAGAAATGCAGTCATCTGTCTGGGCAACTTCACACTGCAAGCCCTGATACTTCTTCCTTAAGCATATGATGGAGTTGGAGGTATACTTGTGCAGTTGGTAAAGCATATAGTCATTGGCTTGTAAGTGCCTAATTCTTAGCCTGACCAAGCCAAAGACAGGAGAGCAGTCAAACTGTTCTACCAGAAGGGCCTCTGGGTTAACATTTACACATGTGTACTAAACAAGCTAGTGGATTTATTTTCTAAACCTGACATTAGCATGGCTGGTTGATGGAAACATATCACTGCTACACACCAGCTTTGACAGCTTCAGCCATACCAATGCCTGGAAAAATTCTCTTCCCTTATCCAAACTGGCCTGCTTCTAACCCCAGGAGGACCAAGAAAAGACTGACTACCAGTATCTGACTGCATCCGTATCACCTGTGTCTCATACTGACCACAAGTATTTGATGTCTCTACCTTTCAGCAGCAGGAGATCTTGAGCATCTGCATACTACCCATACCACAAAAATCAGGAAGGCTTAAGCCTCATTCTGGAACCTGTTAAAAAGCTGCTCTCACCCTATACGGCCACCAAGCTCCAAATGGATTTCAGACCTCTGCTGGTTTTGCCTCAGGTGACGGTTTTGGACTGTTTCTCCTCTTGACTGCAGAGTAGCATTTAATCCTTCCTCTCCTAAGGGAAGGTCTATTTGGTGTGCTTTTCCTGAGTCTCATCAATGCTGAAGTTCACACTGATTTAATCTAGTAGAGATACGGCTTCTACAGCTATCGCATTTACTACACTATGCTTTAATACATCAAAGAAACTAAAGCTAGTGGTGGCAAGGGTTAATTCTATACCTATACTAGAAGTAACAGAGGCAGGCAGTACAAGCAGCTTCTCCAATGCTTATGCTCTCAATTTAGTTCTCAGAAAAAAATAAAGCACTAACCTAGTTGCTGTTACAGTAGCAAGTTTCATTTGGAAACAAATTCAGTCTTTGTGTTTTGCAGCATTTTGGTCTGCTGGTGTTCCAGTGTTACAGAGCATGACAACTGAAGAGCTCTGCTGACCCTCATACTCAGAAGGATAATTTAGAGGGTACAGTTAGATCCAGCGTACTCAGAGTTCACTCAAGCAGTGGCTAGAAACCCAGCAGGTTTCCCTAAGCTCGGAGCACCTCTTCTGTGACTGGCATTAGCAGTCTCTGCTTCAGAGCCAGTCAGCTGCAATGCTGGCTTCCTTCTTTAGGATCAAGATATTTATTATTTTCTTTTACTCTAAACCTTGCATTCTGGAGTAAGCAAGATAGAAGTAGAGATCCATTAAACTGTTAATCCTTAATTTCAGAACAGGTAATTAGTGGGCTTTAACACAACAGCTTGCATGTAGCTATTAACCCTCAAACAGTTTCACTAGCTCCCACAGAGAAGGACTGCATGGCAAGTACAATACTCACTTTGTGACAAAAGCTGAGAGAACTGGGGCCAGGGATTTAGGGAAATAATCCTGCTGGACCATATGGTTCAAGGTCATAAGAATACCATAGAGGCTTGGGACAGCTTTGATCTTCTCTTCACTCTGAGAAAAAGGACAAGAATCTGAAGTCAGACATCAGGATCACTACTTTATCTAATCCACTGTATTTCAGAGGCAATGAATTCTGTTGAATGAAGTGCTCCCACACATTGTAGCAGAAAGCTGGTCACTAGATTAAGTACAACTGTTCCTCAAGACAGAATGTAGCCAATTCCATAGCCCCCCAGCACTAGCAACTGAAATAAAGCAGCATCAAGAACATTCTAGTATTTATCAACTGACAGCAGTAGTAACGGGGAAAGGAAAGCAATAAACTTATAAGTGAAACAGCCAAATCTCAGACACCCCATGTCAAGAGTCATCTCCCAAGGAATTTCAGACTTCAAAAAATTCAGTTGCTTTATTTTTCTTGTATTATTCTGTAGCTCATTTTTATACCATCTCCAGTTTTTTGGCAGGCCTCATCCAGAACTTGATGCAGTATTCCTAGAACTGGTCTCACAATTACATGAAAGACAAAGCTAATAATCACCTCCCTGCTTATTACATGAGGCTTAAGTTATTCTTGTTCCTAACATGATGCTAACTTACATGTCCCAACTCTTAAATTATTTTTCATTTATTTCTCCACTGCCATTTCAACTAAAGCTCTTCATTCTATAGACAGGCTCTAAACCTGTGTTCCTAGGCATATGTTCTTGCAGTTCATTGTGCTAAGAATCTGTTGCTCATGTGCTTCCAGCTGTGTGGAACAGAGTGGAAGCTGCTCCCTCTCCACACATGCCTAATTCATCCACAGTCCTTTATACCACAGATGACAATCAGCTGGCTGATCCTCAAGGGCTTTACTATCAATGCCACCTCCTGGCCTGAAAGAACTCTCCCCAAGCACAAGTCTGTGCTTTGTGCCCCATGCATATTTGCTGTTTTCTGTACTGGTAAAGAGGTAGGTAGTAGTCCCCAAAACAAGTATTCTGCAAAACAAAAAGCCATCTCGGGTTCTGAGCAGTGGGAAGCTCAGCACTGGTCCAACCACCTTTCTCTGTGTTCATTGGACAAGTGATTTTTAGGAAATTAAGATGTAGCCAAGCATGTCAACATTGTCTGTACCCCAAGCTGGATATTATCAGAAGGAAATCCATAAACCTAATAAAGAGCAGGCTGCTATAACAGGTTATGGCTGTTCTGTGGTCTAGAATTGTCTTGGTCCAAGCTTCCATTCTCATCTTCTAGGTCTTGAGGCAGTGAGAGGCATTAACCGTTGTAGCACAAGTAGGCAAAGGCACTTAAGCTTCTCCCCAGTCACTTCACCAAAAGTAAAGCTACAGGTACTCTAATGCAACACACAAGTTTCCTACTGACCCTCCATCTTTTCTTGGAAGTTTATTCCCTGTAACTACGTATTTAACACTAGCATTTGGCAAAGATACTCCAAAGCATGAAGTTGAATGCTACTGATCTAGCATAAATAGTTTGATATATATTTTTGAGCCATCATGTAAGATGCCCTAAAGGACCACATTAACTAACAATATTGTAGATTAGACTCCTGGACATGGCTCTTTTTTTTTTTTAGACACCACAGTCCAGTAGCAGCACTATTTCCTTACCTGACCCTCCTTACCTTTAGGGGATGACCAAGAAAGCAGAACATATTAAGCAGAAGAGGTATAAAGAGCTGACACCTCCTTCATCCTAATGCAACCTTGCAATTTCCAATTTCTGCTGGACCTGCAGACTTCCATTGTCCCTGGGCATCAGGCATGCACAGGCACCCAGCTGCTTCCATGGCAACATAATTACCCAAAACCCAGTCAGTCTGGTCTTTGACAGCCTAAAGAGACCATAACTTAACTCTTTCCTGCTTCCCCACCTTAAGTAGTCCCATGTGTATCAAGAGACTTGTGATGAATGCATCTGAATTAAATGTGGCAGAAGTGAAGGCTTTTCTCATCAAGGCATCTAAAAGAAATAACAATGCATCATATTAAACAATACAAAAAGGGATGCTGTTACAGACTAAGATCAAGACTGACAATACAGGACCTCAATGAATATCAACCGTAAAAGGAGTTTTGGAAGGTAGTATCTGTTAAGATTCCAGTTGTCACTACAGGGACTAGGTATAATCTCTAAAACACCGAGACAGGTGAAACCCAGTCCTTAAGTACAAGGCCTAATCAAGGGAAAACCAGAAACAAAAACCCAACAAAACCCACAAAAAAGCCCCAAATTCCCACACTGCCAAGCTTCAGATCCTATTTGAGCTCAGTCCTATGCAGCACAATGCTCTACTCAATGCATTTGAACATGCATGCTATGTGCATACATGCTTATACATATATTAATATAATCAAATGAAGTAAAACAAGAGTTAGGGCCATAACATTTTAAAGGCCAGCAATTCACCTTCCATTTGAAACCTCAGAGAATAAGGACACCTTAAGAGCTTGTTCAGCTGTTTTTCTGGGCTCCCTCAAGACCAATGTTCTGCAATATTGCAAAATACAATGTTGCAAGCTATAGGCAAGCCAGTGCTTTAGCTTCTCATGTCTGTAAAGTAGGCAAGGCACCTGTTCTGACCTCTGACCATTCTGGTTTCTTAGAATGGGCAGAACCCACTAGAGCAGCTGTAGAACAGTGTCAGACATTAACCAGGATCTCACTGTCAGCTGACATTTACTTTTCTGGAAAGTAATTGCCAGGTTCTACCTTTCCCTCAGGAGCAGGAGTAGTAAAGAACAGCTACATTCATATACAAGCACACTTTGGACAACAGGAATATCCTGTGCTCATTTTTCACTGGAGACAACTCATAATGGGCATGAGCCAAGGCCAGTACTAGCTCAAAGAGATGCCAACTGACTATTTTTGGCTAACTGGACCCATAACCAACTGTACAGATCCATTACATTACTGATTTACAGATAACAGCTAACAGTTTCACCACATCTATGTATTCCAAACTAATAAATTCTGAGCTAGGGAAATGCATGTTTGTTTGCAGTAAATCACTAAGTGGTCTTAAAAATAATTGATCCAATTCTTTTGGACAATATTGTTAGGTAGCTCATGTATGGGAGAACTGTACCGCTGAGAGACTGAAAAGGTTGGAAGTCAGTGGTCAGATGCCTAGGATCATTCAGAAATTCCTGTTTCCAAGTGAGAACATGAAGGGATACTATTAGTCCACACAATAAATCAGACCTAATTGAATCAGTGCTCCACAATACACAGAGAGGAACAGTCCCTTGCCTGTACATTTTCTGTGCCATGCCCCATGTTGCAAATCTCTGCTTACTAAAGAAATTAAAGATGTTTCAGACTGGTATAAGAGGTCTCTCTTTACACTCTCTTAATACTACACTGGAGAGGCTACTTCCTGGAAAACACTTTCAATAAATAGCCTTGAAAAAGTAACTGACTTTGGAACACAGAACTACTGGCCATTGACAGCCTAGCACCAAGGAGATGCAGTAAGGGCAGCATAGATCCACTGAAGACAGCAACTACAACAAACACTCAGCATCAAGCTTCAGAAGCACGAGATATGCCGAGTTCAGAATGAATCTCTACTGTCACTCCACAGAACAGCATGGCCCAGCTTGGTACTTCATTTTCTGGGGGGAGGCAAACTGCTGGGAACAAAACAGTCCAATGGCCTGGCCCATTGGCCCAGGGGCCTTCCTTTGCACTGCAGTGGTGTCCTTGACACTGAAGCAAGTCACACCACTAAGTGAAGAAAGGCCCAGTCACCTGTTGTTTCATGCACTGCTGTTCTCACTGGGGCTTCATCCTTGAAGACTGATGATATCCTTAGGAGAGTTGAAACTACCTTTTCTACATCAGCTGTATCTGTCTGAAAAGAAAAAAAACAGGGACCATTCAGTTCACTGCTCACCAGCTACAGAAGATGGGTCTCTGCCATCCTTCAGATGAAGGACATTAATTTTTCCTTGGCCATATCACAAGGTGTAAGCAATACTGAAATAAAGTTACTCTATGCAGAAGCTCTGGTGCCAGTACAAGGATGAATTGCATCATCTGCTTACATAAGGTTCCTCAGGATCACTGGGGAGATGATACAAATCTAAGTCTCAAGAGAGAAAGTTATCACCTCTGGGGATTAAATGATTCTGAAAGACAATCAAGCACAGAAGCTCACCTACCTGCTGAGCAATCATTACGGAACACTTTGGTCCTAGTCGCAGCAGCTTCTCTGGTGATGGGAAAGCAAGGAATGTGGCAATGTCCACAGGAGGAGATGGCACTGGAGTTGAATCCTAAAAGAGGCAGAAACCTTTTCAAGTTTGGTCTTGAAAGTAAATTGGTTCAGCAGCAAGGGTACATAGGACAGGTACATCAGGTCAGGATTTGTTCTGTTTGAAAACTATTTGAGGCTGGAATGAGCCCAGAGTTGGCACAGTCAGAACATGCTAGCACAACTGCATGGCATTGCACTTACAATGTTTCCACCACTTTTCTACACGTTTGTTACAACTGCTACAAAGCCTTTCCCTCCATGTACGTGTGCACATAAATATGTTTTACTGAAGTGTGCAAGTCATCTGTTTTCTTCCTGTGTTATCTCCCTGACTGTTTCTACAGTGCCAGCCCACAGGGAATGTGAATGCCTGCCAGCACTCCAAGTTCAGACTCACTTCAGATCTCACTTTTACTCTTTTTCAGCTGAGGAAGCTTACCTGTGAATCAATTATCTTCTTAGGAGTCAGTGACTCCTGTTCTCCCTGTCCTATCTCCTTTAGCTGTTCCTGTTCCTCCTCCTCCTCTTCCTCTTCCTCATCCTCCTCTTCATCCTCCTCCTCCTCTTCCCCTTCATCATCACTAAGGATTGATTAAAACATTACGTTAATTACACACCTGTAATTCCTGTACAATTGAACTCGAAACTTTTTTCGAGAAAAAGCAATCTCCCCTCAAGTATTACTGCAAGAAGTTAATCTCCATCTCTAACACAGGCTTCAGCCACCCAGCTGACAATGGCAAGCAAAGAGCAAGGAATGCAATAGATAACTAACACTAAGTCCATCAATGAAAAGACGACACAAGGCTTATCCTGCTTATGGAACCCTTCAACTGTGCTCCACACTGCACACTCAGACCAGTGTTCTGAGTGTTACAGTTCTTGTTTTAAGATGTAGGTGAATGAAAACATTGATGAGAATTGTCAGAAAATTCCCAATTTAAACTCTGGTATGCTGCTTACCTCAAAGATCCCAGCACAGCTGCCATATTGAAGCCTTCAAGGATCTCCTGGAGTTGCTCACATCCCTCTTCTCCCAAACAGTTACCTGGATTGACAGAAGAAAGGAAGCAGACTTAATAGATATACAGCAAAAGCCTCATGAATTTATGTACATTCTTGTTTATCTCTTATTTCTGAAATTGAAAAGTTGTCAGTCATTTCTACATAACACCTTAGAGGCAGCAATGCAGACTTCAGTCTTCAGTTATCAGAATCAAACAGTTGTTAAATAAATTTCAGCAGCATTGCACAATAGCTAAAACAAGCAAACCCCCTAATTTTCCAGTAAAGTTTTACTGAAAACAGCTATAGGTATTAGGCTAATCTTTGCACCTCAAGACATACTGAAACTGCTTAACTTTAACAATTAACTGAGTTCATGGCTTAAGAAAACTTCCAGGATCTAACTACTTCCTGTCCCAAGGTCATCCAAGTTCAGCTCAGAGTACTTTTTTTTTTAAATGCTGACAATTGCAAGACTAGAATATATGATACTGTCAACATTCTTCCTAGTGGTTTCTTGTTGGGATCAGACTAGACATACTTTAACAAATTTACATACCGTTGAGATCCAACTTCTCCAACTCTGCCTTATCTTCAATAACTTCAGCAACAGTCAGAGCAGCATCTCGTTTGATCTCACAGAAGGACAAATTTAGTTCCTAAGAAACAGAACATTTTTTTGCACAATTCCTATTAACATCTACCATCCCGATATGCTTAATGTGCTCACAAGTGTTCAGGGAAGACTCATCTGAAGACGCTCCTACCAAAAGTAGTATTTTTAATTGGAAATAATACCCGACACCTACTCCTACTTCATATACTTAACACAGGCATGTTGAAACATAGTGTTATTAAGAGCAGCCCTACTGAAGGTAGCCATTTTACTAAAATAGCTACAGAGACCACACCATTCTGACTGCTGCCCTAGAAGGTAGCAGACATTTCAGTCCTTAGTAATCATTTGACTGGAGACCTTCGCTTATTCAAGAGCATTCCAGAATTCACACACCAGTAAGTCTTATTGAAGAAAGGTAGTTACTATCCTAAATGGACTGTATACTTGCTTTTGAACACTTCAGTTGGAAGTTAAGGCCTTCAAAAAACAAACTACAAGTGATACTACTTCTGATAAACACAGCCAGCAGAGAAACAGTGTGGACAAACTAGTAAGAGTAAAGTTACTGAACAGCCAGACATCATACCCCACCATTCCACACTGCGCTCAATCAGTCCTTTCCTGATAAGAGATTTAATATTAACAGCAAAAGGGAAGCAGTCCTTGAACGGGATGAATCAGCTATGATTGCTTCATGCCACCTTCCCTTAGCCACTTCTGCTCTAGAAAAAAAGGATTTAACTTCTGGCTGTTCATCTCAATACCCCCATTAGAATCCTTACTTAAGTTTTCCTGGGAGATTCAGATAAGCTCCAGTAGTATCAGCAGAAGCCTGAGCAAGGGATCTCACACCCTAAAGTACCAGGTTCATATACATAAATAAGTATTAGCAAGCTGAATTTTTGTCTTTGACTGTAAACTTGAAAGATTAAGAATTATGTGTTCAGCATATGTCCCAGTGCAGTTGTGATCCATGGCAGGTGTTTCTAGAGATCCTAGCTTACTTATATTACTGGCTGGAATTAGGCCTGTCTAGAACATTGTCAAACGGAAGTCCTGTGCAAATGCTTGTGTGGGAGGCTATGGTATTGCCAAAACCCTAAAAATATCTGGACCTTTGATACGTGTCCTAAGAAAAAACATGAACTGTATGAACTCAGAAATGCTAGAGATTACAAGCTATTTAAGAGGAAAGTCTCTGTTCCCACTCATGACCCTCTAAGAAGTTCCAAAAGCAGATACTTCCATTGTCAGATTTCTTGATTAGCACTTGCTGAATTGAACCAACAACTTCAAAAAAACATCAAGCCGAGTCTAAACAGACCACTGGTACACTTCCATGTAGAACAGCCTTAGGTGTACATGGCAATGCCACTGATCTACAATACAGCTTACTGCTTTCGAGTTGTGAATCCCACTTTAAAATAATCAGAAGTAGTAGGAGAATGGACAGAAAAACATGAAATGGGAAACTAGGCATTTTCAAAACAGATTCAAAGCTGAACAGCAAGACAACAATACCTTTAATTTATGAAGCCCTTCTTTAATAGCATCAGCAATAGCAACAGCGCCCTTTGAACGCACCAGGCAGTCTCCAAAATTGATCACTTCAATCTGACGAAGTGCCTTCAGAGTCTGCAAGACAACACATATTTCAAAATACAGACATGCAAGTAAATGAATGTCCTATTACTCCTGAAAGGCCAGCTTTTCCACTGCAACATGGCATGTGGCTCCACCAACCCAGAGGCGCTAATGCCAGCTATATTTGAGAAGACTGGGAGGCAGAAGACAAACCCAAAGCAACAGCTTAGAACAACTCACCTCTGCCATGGCCATAGCTCCTTTCTCTGTGAAGGTGTTGTCATTCAAGTTTATAACCTTAAGCAGTGGGTTGATAGCAAAGGCCTGGGCCAGTGCCGTGATGCCAGGATGGTTAATTCCATTCTGTGGCATATGGACCTCTTCTAAGGTCCCAATGATCTGGGAAAGGATGTACATGAAAAAAGCTCTTAGGAGACATACTTCAACACGGTATAGTGCTCCACTCTAGTATTTGCTTTATTTTCCCTTGAACTCAAGACTCCATTAGTTCTTCTACACAAAATTATTTACCAGCAATTATGTCACAAATCAAGCAAAATTGCAGGCTCATGGCAATCAGATCAACACAAACCCCTAAGTCACAAGTAGCACCCTCCCAGCATGCTTGCTCTAGATGCCTTAAAAAAAGAGCTCTTCACCTGGGGCTCAACACTGAAATAGACCAAGCAACATCAATGGATATGGCATTTTTTCTAATTAAGTTCTAGATTTTGCCCTGACTGCAGAAGCAAACCAGTAAGATTAGTATAAACACTGTTCATGGACTAAACAGCGTGTCACAAAACACAGTAATGAATGCCATTTTAGTAGTGCCACTCAGTCTGAATTTCTCATGAGCCACTTTGTTATGCACCTTAAGTATTTAAGAATTCTTATTTTTGCCACGATCACCAATTGGTCAAAATCACATCCAGCAGCTCTACAAAAAAATAGCCTATAATCCGTAATATCATTGTTAATATACCTAACAATATGCATTATAATTCAGAAGTCACTTTTAGCTGCAATGGGGAAAGAAGAGGGAATTAGGTGGCACCAACCACAACGAATCCTCTTCTTCCATCAAAAGTGCAATTTGGTCAGTGACAGCTAGAGAAGGCTACATAGCATTTAAAGCCCTTACATGATGATCCTAGCAAAACCACTACATTTTTGCCAGATGATTGAATAACTAGGCAAAGTAGTCAAGAGGTCAGCTGGTACACCCAACCCAGTGCCAAATAAATTAGCAGGAGGAGGAGGAATAGGATGACTATTAAGTTACTCAGGAGATCCTATTTCTCCCTCAAGCCACTACTTTACACAGCCACTAGTTATGTGTTTGGAAGCCTAGGTCACAGAAACATTCACTCATCAATTCTAATTGCACTTGAAGATTCCAGTTTCAGCAAACATCAAGACTTTAGTCAACCAAGAACCAGCCACTGCCTCCAAGCTGAGGCAAGCTCTGTGTGCATTACCTTTAACATTGGTACTTAACATACCTTGCTCCAGTTTGCTGTGAAGAAGCTCTGGTTTGGTACTTACCCCAAAGGCTTCAGCCAGCGCAGTAGCACCATCATTCTCCAGACGATTTCTGCCAGCTACAAATACTTTCAAAGCAAGAGGCTTGCCCTGGGCACTTGATTTCCTATGACACTCTTTCAGAGCAGCTGCCAATATCTAAAGATAAAACAAGCAATTTATACTGCCTCAGCAACTCATTCTGAAGGAATCCAAGTGTATTTTGTATATCCAACTCAAGAAATACTTCAGTGACAGTTGAAACATACCCACTTCTACAGTGGGATATACACTATCACTGACTACAATACTTGCACACTATGGTCTTAGGCAAGTGATAATTTTGCAACACTAGGACACACTGACTCCATTAAGAACATTTGATTCTTAAACAGGCAAACATGTAGGGCCTTAGTGATGATGACAGTCCCAGTTTTCTGCCTCATCCAACAGGCATCTCTTTAGCGGCAGGCTCAGTAATACTGTTCTCTCAAATGCAAGGCTACTAGCTCCCTTGACATGGAATCTAACTTTTAAAGATAGAACCCGTTTTCCTATGCTGGAAAAACAGATGAGCTTTTCATACTTCAGAAATTTACCCATGAAAACATGTGGAGGGAAAGGATCTCAAGACTGGAGAAAAGGAAGAACAGTCTCATTAAGCTGAAGGGAAATGCAAACTCCTTCAAGTGGGGAGGAATAACCTAGATCACTTGCAGCTGGTCAAGGGAAGTGATCCTTTTCCTACACTCAGCCCTGTGAAATGCACTCAAGTACTTGCATCCACTTCCAGGCTCCTACATAGACATGCAAAGGTGAATCTAAAGGGTTCCAAGGATGATTAAGGAATTGGAGAATTTTTCCACACTGGGTAAGTGCTGAAAGCTGGGATTATTAAGGCTGGAGAAGATAAGGTTCTGGGGGAGATCTTATTCATATGTAAGAAAAGCCAGAGTAACAGGATGAAGAAGGTTGTGACACACAAACCAGTGTGAAGAAAATTCCATTTGAACACAAAAAATTTTTACCATGAGGGTTGTTAAACACTGGGATTAGACTACCCAGAGAGCCTGTGAAGTCTCCATTCTCTGAGATATCCAAAACCTGACTAGACACAGCCCTAAGCAACCTTGTCTAGTTGCCTTGAGCAGGGGAGTTGAACTAGACAATCACCAAAGATCCCTTCCAACATCAACCATTCTGTGATTCTGCATAGGGTAGTCTGAAGCCAAGTCCTGGCTCTGACCTCATTCCCAAAAAGGAGACAGCCCTTACCTTGCCACCACCAATGCCCATGCCACAGTTATTGAGCTTGAGTTCCTGCAGGGTGTAGCACACAGGGCTCTTCAGCAGTGCCTCAAAGCCACGCACACCATCTGGCCCAAAGGCATTGTCACTCAGGTCCAGCTCCACCAGCTGGGCTCCAGCAGTGATGAGTGCATCCCCCAAAGAGATCTGCAAGGTAACAGATGGCAGTGGGTGGGAAGGAGGGAGTGGATTGACTTTTAGTGACAGTAACACTGCAGCAGCTAGGTATGACAGTGACGCTGCAAAAAATTTCCACTTTGAAGACATTTGGCAAAGCTGCATTGGGAAATAAAACTTCGCACAACTTCTCTAGCTTTAGCTGTAAATTAAGCTAAAGATAGCTATAAGGCAATTACCAAGAAGTTATCCCAGCCCTTTAGGTCAAATACACGATTTTCAAAATGAGTTTCCCCCTTTACCCTGCTAAAAAATAATTTTCATTCTATTGAGTTTATGCTCTTGCTTCACTGGACTCAAGTAGGCAGGGAGCTCTGTAATATGCTTGGAAGAGATGGCCATGTCCTTTTATTTAGAAAGCTTAGTTACCATTCTATCCAGTGACAGGCTTCTTCACTAGTTTGAACTTGCATTTGGCCTTTTATCAACTGTTCTCCATCTCATACAAATGGAGCAGAAAAGAATCACTCACCTGGGACATTTAGCATTAAGAGCATAGAGAAAGATCAGCTCTGTGCTAAAAAAACATCATACTCCCAGAAAAAGCATGAGAAGGTGAGAAAAGAAGTTATATTAGTCAGAAGTCTCAGATCTAGTTTTCACTTACCAAAGCAGGAGGTATCTCAGACCTTAGTCTCCCTGTGAACATGTCACTCCAATGACACCTCTAAGAAACACAGATAGAAACCATTAAAATATTTAGGACAACACAATTGTACAGAAGTTTACACATACAAGCTGCATTATATTACTGGGGACAGCTTAATACTGTCTGCCTTCCCTTGGGTTTGTCATTTGATTGTACTAAAGAGCTATGAGAACTAACATTACAATTACTTCACTTGCAAGGACATAAATCCACTGAAATGCACATTGTAAATAACACTATACAAGACTGCTTGCTTGTACTCAAGCTGAAATTATTTTCTGCTGAGAAAATCGCCACAGGAAAAATCAGCAGGAAACTGAAGGATACATTAGGAATGCAGATTTTAGTAAGGTATGGAGCTCAACAATCAGAACTGGCTGGAAAAGCCACCTTCGGGTGACTAACATGAATCATTATTTCATACTCTTCTCCTGCAATGGACAGTGCCTCTAGCAGCACAGCATCCTCCTAGCATTAGGCTAGAACAATAGTAGGGAAACAGCTTAGAAAAGCCTCCTGATGCATTTTCTCCATTATTTCTTCCCTATTCAGCCCTTCTCCAGAAGGAAGATCTCATCCAGCTTTCCATTAGAACTTATGTTTTGTTGCCACAGTTTGTTTACAGATGCTGCCTCTGCAGAGAGGCTCTTTGCACAGCTTCCCAGCTTTAAGACTAGAAGCCTTCTAAACGGGAAGAGTTACGAATGCAGAAAGTGTTCCCATTATCCCAAAGTCCCCAAGTTCTGCCATGTTTTCCTATGATTCTTCTTCCTACTGGAAGAACCACCAAGCAAGCTTTGAGGCTAACTCAAGGCAGGCTACTGCAGGAAGAGCATAGATAGGCCTTCAGTATTTCTACATTACTTCTTCCCCTTTACCATTTCCCACTCAAGGATCTCACCTTGAGCTCCGATTTCTTCTCCAAGGCTTTGGCAATGACCTTTGCTGCCTCCACACCCACTGTGTTGCCTTCCAGACGCAATGCTTCCAGGCCATCAAATTCCTCAATTTGCTTGATCACTTCTTCAGCTGCAAAAAGCATATAGTCTAGTGGCCTTTTAACTATCACCTCAGGTACCACAGTAACACCGATGCAGCAATACTTGCTCAAGCCTACCCTTAGCAAAACCAGATGATCATTATCTGAAAGAATCCTGGAACAGCAAAAGGAGCAGCAGAGCTAAAGTGTCAGGTCATTAGAGAGTGTTCTCTATTCCCCACCCTGCCTTTTCATAATTTGTTTCTGGTACTGTTGATAGCCATCCTCCTATTTGCAAGAGTAAGTTTCCTTACTTCCTAAGTAAGATTCCTCTGCCATTCAGCACACTGTTTAGGAGCTAGAGTGCATGTGTCTACAAAGATGCAAGGACTAAGCTTAAAGTTGATGAGAATTGATGCCACATCAACAGGAAGAAGTTCTCACTGGCTGACAGAAGTAGATGCCTATTTAGCAAGCATGTCAGGGTGGAACAATTTAACTCTACAGTAATCCTATGCAATACACAGGAGCAGGCTGCAGACTCTTGTATCAATGGGCACGTGTTATCATTCCCAAGCTCCAAAGACTTTCCCCACAGTTCAGTGGCTTTGCACTACTAAAACAGCATATAAAAAAACACCACCTTTGGAATCAATGAAAGAGGTACGCACTATAGCAAATAACCTCTTTGAAGAGCATGCTGTTTCTTGGTGTGGCAGAAATGTTGATCTAAGACTATAAACACATTCTCCAGGTATTTACTATACTAGCAGCCACTGCAAAGCTTTCTTACCTGTGAAACACATACCAGCAAGAGATATTCCAGAAAAAAAGTCTAACAAATTGATCATAATTTGGAAAGAAACTGGACTACTGCAGCAGACTAACATATCAGCCTGTTTGTTACTCTGTGCAGGTCTTCAAAGCATCTACTTGTTTGAGGAGCTGTTATCCAATTGCTTACTGTTTTTAAAAGAAGCACCAACTTCTAATGCACAGTGACTGTTAAAAGACTTTGTGTTCTCACCAAGAAAACAAGAACTACACATCAGGGAGCAAACCCCCAATACTGCCAACTGTAATACCACCACATCAAAGCAGGGCACAAGAAGGGAAGGCAACACTGCTATCAGAAGCGGCTGTAGCCAAACCCCCCTTGCATCGCAGCTAGTATTACGACAACTTGTCCATGCAGAATTAGCATCAGGTTTACTACAAGACTTCAGAATTTCAGGGAGACACTTCCCAAACACAAGGGTATTTTCTCTTACCATCTTCAGCTGTATTGAGTTTAAGGCTCTGGCCTTTGAAGCTCAACTGTCCACCACCCACTTGGGTTTTGGCAAGTGACTCTGCAAGCTTAGTGATGTCTTCTGATGCCATTTTTCTGCTTTTCCCAGTGCTAAGAGCTGCCAATTAAAAGAAATCATTAACATAAGAAAAGCAAACTACAATATATGATCTGTATGAATAATTATATTTATTTGAACACTGTGGGTTTTGTTCCCAAGATATCTAATTGAGTTTTCAGTGTCATTAGTGTTTTCCCCATAGCTCACTTATGACAGCTAGGCTAGATTAACATTCCAAAGCCAGCCAGTCATGTGGTGTTGATTCTTCCAAAACTGACAGAACTTGGGTTTCGATGGAGTTGTTACACTCCATAAATAACCAGTACCTAAAACTATGGATTAAGGCCACTTTAAGACATTACTCTTTGCACAACAATTTTACAACTCAAACATAACATTTCTGTCCCCAAACCCCATCCCTTAATTATACACGCTGCACATTTCCCCTGTTATCCAAAGCAAGCTAGAATGAAAACAGCTGTTTTTCCGTTTCAGTGATATCCCCAGCAGTGCCCTTGTCAGCACAGTTCTAGAAACACTGAGTTGCTGAAAACATCATCAGGTTTGTGGGTTCTCTTTCCTTTCCAATGTCCCACACAGATTCATCACACTCATTAAACGGGATGATCTTACACTGATGATTGATTAGCAAACATTTTGCCTTGAGGCACAAGTTTGAAGCTAGCCATGTCTAATAGCATCTGCATACCATTATTTAATGAACATCAATCACTGCATGAAGTAACTGGCCTCCATTCATTCAGCAGGATAAATGGAGCATGTTTCTTAACCCCTGCTGGTATAAAAGACTACATACAACTAGCGTTTAGAAGCAACATACTTATAAAACAGACTTCAGGTGTCAGAAGGGATAAAGGGTCATTCCTACAAGAGCAAACCGATTCCCTTCCATTCTTTTCTGACTTAGAAGTGGCTCCATACACTTGCAACTCTGTGCTTAACAGCACTGGTTTTAAAATGCCCCATAAATGCAAGTTGGATGTACATACTTTCCTCCTGATACCTAGCTGTGAAGCCTTCAGCTTTCCCAGAGCACATCATCTCTTCAGTTTTCATTAACTTTAGTGTTACTTTTGGACACGGGGAAAAAACCCAAAAAGTCACCAAAGCTGATCAACATCACTTGTCTCGGATGACTCTCCTCTAACATAGATGCTGCCAGTAGAAAGACACCTGCATAACTTACTCCACTCCTACCAGGCATCTGTTCACCTAGTTCAATTATTAGTTTTGCTTTTAAACACCTTATCGCTCTACTGTTTAAAAAGTTAGTTCTATTTCACTATGGTGCTCTTCCATACTTTAGAGGCGTACACACTCCCTTTGCATCTCTTTCCCTTAAATCCCCTTTTACTGTCTCTACCTTACACACAGGCTCTTCCTAATTTCAACACCAGGAATTCATCACCACAAACCGGAGCAGACTTTATTGCCAACATGTTAACCACACCCAGTTGTCAACCTACCAGACGTCTCTTCACTTCTAGTTCTTCCCCAGGGAAAGCTTTAAAAAAAAATTAAATTGAAAAGTGGGTACGTTTGGGAAATAAAACCAAGATCTGGAAACGCCTGAAGAGCGGTTTCCGCCTTACTTATGGACAGTACGAAGATGCAGGCTTCCTGACGGTCAAAAAAAGCTGGTTCAGCCGAACGTTTTAATTAGCCCCCGCAGCGGCTACCTGCCGCGCTGCCCTGAGGAGAGGCCTGCTCTGCCCTCCCGGCAGCGGAGGGCCCGGCCCCGGCAGCGCCGGGTGACAGCCCAAGGTTACCCCGCGGCCAGCCCGGCAGCGCGCCGCGCCGCCCGCGGAGCCGCCGCTGCCCCCCCGAGGAAGCCGCCGAGCGCCGGCCGCGCCGCCACCTGCGCCCCGCGGCGGCCCCCGCGCCCCCCCCCCGGCCCCCGCCGCCCCGCTCCCGCCCCCGCCGCGGGTAGCCCCCGCCGTGCCGCGTGGCGCCCGGCGCGCGGGGAGAGCGGCGACGCGGAGGGGGCTCCCGCGGCCGGGCACGCGCGACCTGCACCCGCGCGGGGGTACTCCCGCCTGCGCGTGGGAGGGCCGCGAGGGGTTCCCTCCCCGCCCCCCCGGCGCGAGGAGCCGGGGCGGCGGCAGGAGGGGGGGGTGTGGGTGTGTTAGTCCGCTGGATCGCATCGCCTCACCTCACGCGCACCCCCCGCCCCCGGCCACCAACGGCGGCTGCCACCTCCCCGCCCCGCCCCTCCCCTCACCTCCGCGCCCGCCGCTGGCTGCCGGGTGAGGCGATCGAGTGGCGCCCGCCACAGCCCTCACGCCGCCGCCACCGCCGGGGACGATGGGTGAGAAGTGGGAGGGGGGGAGGCGGAGGATTTGAAAGCCGGCAGTTTTGCTTCCCCCTTCGCGATTGGATGCGCCGCGTGACGTTCCGGGGGTGCCCCCGCCCCGCCCCACGCCGGATGCCGTCGTGCCGCAGCCGGCCGGCCTCGCCGTGCGTGGGCGGGGCTACGGGGCCCGCGCGGCGCCGCCACCCGCGGGGCACGGCGGGACGTGCAGTCCTGGCGGGGAGTACCCGGCATGCCTGGCGCGGAGTGCATCCGTGAGGTGGCGGCCCCGGGCCTGGGCCGCGGCCTGCACGGGGTCCTCCGCCACCCGCGTCTGGTGGTGCGGGTGAGGCCGTGTGATGCCGGCCCGTGTCCCTGCCCACGGCCACCCCTGCACCTGCCGCTCCAGGGCGCGGGCTCCGAGGTGCGGCAGCTGGGCCATTGGTCTCAGAGGGCCGAGTGGGTCTGTGGTGTGCACCCCAGCCCCTGTCACAACAGGCGCTCAAGGAAGATGTCGCCGGAGGAGCTCTGAATTGCTCTGCAGGCTGCCCGGATACCCACAGATGAGACATGAGTGCCGCCTTCTGTGAAGCCTTGTTTAGATAATGGCCCTGCAGATCTCATCTTCGTACTTGTATGTAATAGACAAACCTTTCTGCTAAGGAAAGCGGTTCATCCAGGAGTGCGCAGTCATCCCTACTCAGGGATGCAAAAGGCATCAGTTCGCTTGACAGCTTCGTGCATACATTGTGTGTGACATTTTCTTCTGGAGTATAGAAATAAAAGTACATCTGATGGGACAAGGTGAGCTGTGCATACACCTGCTTGTTACAGCAGTGTTTGCGCAGGTCCTCTTAACCCAATCTCTCCTCTCAGAGTGCCAACTTACAGCTACCATTTCCAGTGGCAGCTGCAGATACCTGGTGAGATCAGTACTGAGGTGGGTAATAGGCTGGATTTATTCTATTTGGTCCCAAAATATTGTAAAGGCATTTTTCATTCTCTCATAGTTCTCCAAACCGTGGTTTTGAGAAACGATTGCAAATGCTTATATGGACCCAGGAAGACTGTCACTAATTGGCAATGCTGGGTGACCTGGGAGACTCTGTTGAGGTTGAAGGGCATGGTAGACCTTCTTTTTTCTGGGGGAATACAAAAAGCAATTAAGTTTCTTTATGGAGCATGACAGCTGAAAGAATAAAAGCCATAAACTGGTACAGCAGCCAGATGGGAAAACTGAACAAAATTTAACCCATAAATAATAAGAGGAGTTTCTCTTGCAACTAAAAGAATATTACAAAGCTGAGGCACCAACTAGATTACGGTTGTATGTGAGAAGCATAAAGCTGTCAGAAAATGTAGAGCAGGTGAGGGAAATAAATTAGTGTGATCTTGAGAAGGAGCTTGAACTTGAAAAACATAAGCAAGGTACTTGGCACTCATTATTAGTTCCTCATGATCTTTAGCAATAAACAGGATCATATTAAATACCTCTGATTCCCTTCTCTGTTTTTCTCCCAAATATTGGCTAATTACCTGGGCCAGAAGAGTGAGAATAAAGTTAACTATGGATGCAGCTATATTGGAATTAGGGTGTACTGTGCCCTTGCAGAGTAGGTCCATAGATTCATTCTCCCTAGAATAGCTTTGCAAATCAAAGTAATTTTTACAACACTGTAACTAGTTCATAGCAGGGATTGGCAGCGGTTTGTCTCTGCTGACTGCCTGCACATGAAACCTTGACAACCATGCTTACAAATTGTGAAAAATCTTTGTGTTAACTGCTAAGGAAAGATGTTATTTCATGAGGAGTGGTACATGCTGGATCATGACCTTGCAGGACACCTCTCAGTCTTAGCAAAGAAAATTGGGTGGGAGGGAAGTGTAATGTGACATTTGATTGGGAAATGTAGTCTTGAAAATGAATGTTCTTGAATTAAAAAATAGTGCTCATTCCAGTATAACTCTTGATTGTGTGTAGATTCTGGTTTTGTTCCTCTTTCTCCTCAGCTCCTCCTAGGCTGCTGCCTTCTCACCCAGCTATGATGTCTTGCCTTTCAGAGGTGCTTCAGGGTTGGAGGCATCCTGGGCCTCATTTGATGCTTAGTGGCTCTGTGAGGCTGCCCTCCCAGTGTGCCCTGGCATGTCTGGTCTCCTCATGTTTACTTTTCCCATGCAGGCCTGTTCCACCTGTCTTCTGCCCAAAGCCACCACCCCTCAACAGAGACTGTCATTTGATGTACATTTTGGCCAACAGCTTCTACAGCAGAGGCCCAGCTTGGTTACACTCTACTCATTGTCACAGTGACATTGCCTGAAAATAAGAGAGAACCAATCTGCTGAAGAGATAATAAAAATAAACATTGTCTTAGCCATTAATAACAGCAATCTTTGGATCATAATATCTAAAAAAAAGTTCCATGTGCTTAAATATTGTGAAGAGCGTAAGACAGTGTTCTCCAGTGTCATATGGTACATTTTACAATTCACAGCCTATATTTCATAAATTATCAGTTTATTGTGTTGACAGAGCTGCCAGAAGCCAATCCTACTCAATATAATAGAGTCTTTCCTTTTCTGATCAACATGTTTTAAATATTAAACAACTTCAGTACACTTCAGATGATCCCTTCTACCTGCCTCTGAATCTTGTCGGAGTTGCTTAGCTGCAAAGCAGAAAGTGACACTATTTTGGGTCACTGTAAATAGAGGAGCGAGACACTGAGGAATAAACATGTCACCGATTACACTGGAAAAGAGGTGATAATTTAACCCAGCGTCAGTCTGGAAATGATGGTCTGATGGCAGACAGAATCCTTTACGGAGAAAAAAACTATCCTACCAGGAAGGCCAGGCTGGGACCTGAGCATAAACCTCATTTCAGAGGATTATTTGAAGTTAATGGTCGTGCAGCTCGGCAGGGGTGGATGAACCCCCTGTCTGTGGTGATCTGTATATCTCTGTCCTCACAACCGTTTCCCATGATATAATAACGTGCTGGGGGGCCTCAGCTGACCGTCCGCAACTGTGTTCCTGGGGCTCTGCTGGTATGGGCTGCTCTGGAGATTCAGTTCACTTTCTAGAAATATTGAGGGATTTGGGACGGAAACAAGCCAAAAATCTAGTTCCAAGAAAGTGCCTAAACTCATATATGTGTACATAAATATGAAAATATATATGCATGTGCATACATATATCATAGTATAATAGTATATAACATAATAGATATATAATAGTATATAATATAATAATAATATGTTATATGTACACACACTGCATATTTCTTTCCACCCAAAGATTTATGTTTTCAGAAGATCTTATTTACAGGGAACCCCCTCAGCAGTGCGCAGTGGACTAGGTAAGGTCTGGCTGGAATAGATAATTGCTGTGCCATAAGCAATGGCTCTGGTCCCCTTCCAGCAAATGTATGCGGGCGGGCAAAAGGGTCACTGCTTCACGTATGTGATAATCCCATGGGGAGGGGGGGTCTTGTAGTTCAGTTCATTGCTGCGCTTCGCATGCATGTATCCACTCTGCAGAGGCAGCTTTGCTTTCTTTTGGGGTTTATTTTATGTATCAGCAAAGGCAACCAGGAAGAAGAAAAATCTTGCATTAAAATAAGAATGGAGTCTCAATTGCTTAAGCGCTTTCATTAATTTATTTTTTTTTTAAGCATAATTCACCTTAAAGAATCTCAAAACCAACCACAAGGGAAAGATTTGTGAATTTTTGTAATGGAAAGCGGTAGCCTCTAGGGCCCAGAGGATATGCAGGGAGGCATTTTCTCTTGCTGGTGCAGCTCAGAGCGAGCGAGCGAGACCTGGAAATGAAAGTAAAGAGATCAGGAGGCACATGGAGGGAGCTGCAGGGGCAGCCGATCCAGAAGCAGAATGCTGCCTTCTATAATTAAATAGCACTTACTATTATTATTACTTCTAGTAATAATACATTAATAATATCTCTAGTAATACAATACTATTTATCAAGGAAAGTTTATACATAGTGTGTGGGGAAACCCGAGGAGAGGTGAGTCCTTTATTATTATTTTGGGGGGATTATTTTTGTCTTAAACCGATTTCATGTGTGTGTGTGTGTGTGTGTAGAAAGGGGTGGACTCGAGAAACAAGAAAATGTGTATGTTGCCTTATTAGAAAGTAAAGGTTTCAGATAGTAACTGCATGGATGAAATGTTGTGTAATTGCAAATTTAAAAAAAAAAAAGTGGTGAAAAATAATATGGATGAGATTGTGAAGCTAACCCCTTCTTCCGCCGAAAATGTGGGGTTTGCAAAAAAATAATTGTCAGAGATCCTAATCCCACCCCCTGAAAAAAATGTGGTAGTAGTCTAAAAGTGAATAGCTACGGGAAAAGCCCCTGGGTTTATATGGAAAACTTAGTATTAATTGCATTTGTGCCAGTTTGTGGTTTGTAGGTTTGAGAGCTGTGTTCAGCTCTGTTATTTAGGCTGCAGTTTCCCCCTCTTGTTTGGTATAAACCCCATGAAGCAGCAGAGAAGCTCTCGTGAAATAGCTTTTCAGATGCATCTTCCGTAGGGGCTTGTAAAGTTTATCTAATAAGAAGGTTGTGGGATTTTTAAAATTTTTTTTCAAAATTTTTAATGCTTTAGACAGTTTCCGGGTGGCAGGGGAGGTTATCTTTTTTTTTTTTTTTTAATCTTAAAGCTGCCTCCTAGACTCCTGCAGATGTGTGATTTCTATTTCAGCGGATGGGGGGTGGGGAAGGAGGAAGAGTATGTTTTGGTTTGTTTTCCTTTTCCCGGGGAAGTCTGGATAAATCCTACCGCGAGAGACCCCCCCAGCAGGGCTGGGGTGGCGGGGATGCCGGGGTGCTGGCGCCCGGCTGCGCCTCGGGGGGTGCGGGAGGCGCCGCCGGCCCCTCTGCGTCCCGGCCGGCCGAGGTGGCGTTTATGTCCGCGGTGGCCGCTAGGCGAGGCCGGGGATCGGCGGCCTAGTGCGCGGGGTCGGCGGTGAGCGGGAGGCTGCCGCTCCACCCGCGTGGGTGCCAGCCCCGGGATTTCATTTTTAAAACGAGGCAGCGGAGGGCGAGCTCGGTGGGCATGAAACCGAGAGCAAGTGGCCGAGGGATGGGGAGCATCACTGTCGCGCCCGCACCTCGCTCCTTGGCCGCACCGCGGTGCTCCCCGGGCAGGGGCAGGGGTGGCAGTACACGGGGGTGTTATGCGTGGGGTGGCCTGCAATACATGGGGTGTTATGTGTGGGGCACAAGGCTGAGGAGAACAGAAAATGGGGTGATGAGGGCAGGAGTGGTCTCTTGAGGCTTTGGCCATCACCTCTGGCCCCCTCCCGGGGAAACTTATGGTCACTGTTTTTATTTTCAGCTGGGGGTGAGTGGGTTGTTGCCACCTTGCCCTGCATTCACAGGAGGTGTTGCTGAGTGAAGCTGGTAGTGCCCCGATGACAGCCGCCCCAAATGGTGTCGTGGGGCAGGAGTGAGACTAGTGGGGCGCTGGGGTGTGGGAGACCAGTCATGGAGGTGCCTTGGGGTGGCTGCTGTATGGAGGGACAGGGTTGTCAGAGCTGGTGGTGGGGACTCCTGATAGCTGTGGGCTGTGAGAAGCGTTCAGACCCGGGGAGGGGGGCATGGCAGAGAGCAGCCATGGGAGTGAGCGGGAACCCATGTTTGTAGTGAGCTGTGCAGCTTGTCCTGTGCTCGGTGTGAGCCTGGTTACCTGTCCTGCTGCACCACTGAGGTGGCCAAACTGCAGCCAGTGCAATGCTTCCGTGGTGCAGCCCCCCATGTGCTGCCCGGAGGAGGGTGCACATAGCCTGGGGCTGAGCTCCTATCTCAGCTCTGCAACCTGCCACTTGCATCTTGGCGCACTTATTTCTGGCTGAAACGTTATAGTCAAAGCCAGGAAGTCGGTCAAGTGTGAACTCATTGCCACCCCAGAAATACAGTATGAAAAACTTTGCCCAAATTCAGCTCTAGCAGGGTTGGGAATAACACCCAGGCCCTTGATAAGGTAAACTCAAGTATTTGCGTTTATCTTGTAGTGTCTTGTAGAGCGTATCTACCTAGTTTGTGGTTGAGTCACCCTGTTTACTGGCTCGTGCTTCCTTCTGAAGGCAAGAAAACCATTTTGCCTGTCTGCAGCATTTTATTTCTGTCTAGCAAACAGTTTGTAACTCATTGACAAACTACACGAATAAAGTCCTTTCTAGATTTTGAACCAGAGAGGATAAACATCTCCGGACTGAAAGGATAAGAGCTTTGAAGTGGGAATATAAATACTGTGGATTCGAATTCTGCTGGTGATTTGAGCAAACAAGTCTGGACAAACAGATTTGGTGGGGGGAAAAAAAAGGGACGCTTAGGCACACTGGTTCATAAAATGTTTTCCGCTGTGTTTCTAAAAATATTTAGAAGACCAAGAAAAAAAAAGCTAAACAGACTCTGAGCTTACAATTAATTATGCAGTAGCCATGGTGTGGTGTCAGCAGAACTGAGGTGTTGCACATATGGGTGGCTTGCCATGTGTTGGGTTTGCTGGCATGATGAGTGTGCAGCTTGGTCCAAGGGTCAAATGAGACTCAGTGAAGAGGCTGGAGTGATGAGGGGAGACAAAAGTGACTGAGTTTGCCAGGGAGGTGGCAGGGAAGGAGGTATGAAGAGCAGAAGGAGTCCTAATGATAGCCTCCAGCAGTGGTGTGGCAGGCAGGACAGGGGAGATGTTTGCCATGCATGGAGGAGGGTGCTGGTATGGAGTCAGATGCAGAGAGAAAGGTGCTCGTTCTCAGGATATGTGAAAGAAGTTCTTAGGGCAGTAGCATGCAGTGTGCGTTTTGAGGGTGGTGCCATGAGGAGATGAGTCTTATGTACAAAGTCATGACATAAGCCTGAAGGAGTGACAGAGCTTTAGCAGAGGAAGCTGGTCGCCCACTTGTAAGGAGAGAGGAGTATGGGGCAGTATCAGGGAGCAACAGTCTGGAGCAGAGGAGGTCAGGCCTGTGGGTTATGTCTAAAGAAGAGCATGGAGGGTCATGTGTTGGAGAATGTTCACTGTGGAAGGTGAGGGTAGGACTGCAGAGAGTAAACAGCGTGCAGGGCATGGCGTTTTTTTTTTATGAGGGTTTTGTAGCAAGAATCAAAACTGCTGCTGGGTATTGTGGGACTTGCAGAGATGCAGTAAGTTGGTCAGCCATCCACATAAAGCAAGAATGAAGATACACGTTGGATGCTGTGGCAGTGGTGGTGAGGAGAGAAAAAACAAGGGGAGATCGAGGATACAAGAAAGAGTTGGGTAACTCTAGGAAGCAGACGTTCTGGAGCCTTTCCCTGTAGTCTTTTGGCTCCACTCCAGCTTTTGGTCAGTAATGGATGAATGCCCTTCTCTGTGGGCAAGCAACAGTAACTAGTTCTCATTGTAACACACGCTCACATCCTGCTGTGTAGGATGTTGTAGCAGTGGGTTCAGGGTAGCTATGAGAACAGGTACTGATCTCCTCTTTGCTCCTTGCAGTAGCATTTCAAAAGCTGAGTTCAGAAGCAGAAGTTGAAGTAGGCTGTGCATATCAGAAACTTTTTGAGGTGATGATCTGTTTTGTGGATATACACAATTGTGAAGGTGTGCCACAACATTTTTGGAGTGCAGCCATTGCTTTGTAATGACCGGACAGTGTTAAACTGCTCTCCCCACAGTCACCAATAATCTCCCTTTCCATCAGATCCATGGGCTGCTGCTTCACTTTCCTGACTTCTGTTCTCTGTCATGGCTCATGTCAGAGAGCAGCAAGAGCCAGGTTGCTCCTCCAGAGAGGATAAGCTAGTAGCCAAAGGTGATGTCAGCCACCAGTAGTGCCCTCACTAACTAGGGTACAGTCCCACTGTATCTGAACAGCCCAGACAGAACAAGATGCTGATAGCAGGGATCCATCAGCAGTCTCAAAGAAGATGAGGTGGTGAATTGGGTCTAGGATCCACCCAGCACCCAGCAAGTCCAGCAGTAGGAGATGGTGCCAGAGACAGGATTGGAGACAAGCTACCAGCAGTGTAGGGCCAAGGTTTGTCCAGGAGATAGGACTGAGAACAGGTCCAGCTACAGTACAGCTCAGACAAGACAGTATGCCTAGACCCAAGCTGAATTGGAGCTCCTGGACCATGGGCAGAGGGTGCATGTGTGGAGGTCCGATGTGAAGCTGTTTGGGGCATTTCAGGCACTTGGGGACCAGAGAGCTAGAAACCCCTCCTTCCTCCCTGTGCTTTCCACTAGGACTCTTTGTGAGGGTCCACTTGACTCTTTTGCCCTCTGCCCCTTCATTTATCTCTTGTCATTTTCCGTGGTGGTTTTTCCCCCACCCTTGTCTCTTTTGGCCCTTGCACTTCTCCTACAGTGCCCTGGGGTTGCTCTGTCCTCTTTCATGGCTTTCATGCTGTCTAGATGGAAATGGTTCCTACTGCTGTTCTTCATCTTGTCCCTTTTCTCTTCTTTTGCCTTTGCAGAATTTCATACAAGGGAGACGTATCAAATTAATTGCCTCTGTCTCTTTTTCTACCCCTCAAGCCTGTCTGCCTGTAGCATTAGTAATCATATTAACCTCACTGTCTCCTTGTTAAAATTCCTTCTTTCTTCCCGATTGCTCATTATCCAGGCTATTTATAAATCATTCCAGGCCTTCTGTTGGTGTTGTACTGAAGTCTACCTGCATCACTTCTGTTAAAAGCCTTTGCAGAGATACTGATCATCACTCACCTTCTCTGTTGGCTTTCCCTTTCTTGCTGCACTGCCCATCCTGTTCCAAATGCAGCTGCTTGAGATCTTCTACCTGCTGCTCGGACTAGATTGCTCTCAGATTTAATGTGTGATGACTTACGATCTGTACAGTGTCACTCTCAAGCTCTTGCTTCCCTCTGCTACCACTTCTTTCTGGTCTTTCACTCCTGCCTTTCCCCTTCCCCCAACTCTCCTTCTTGGTAAAGGGCAGGTATCAATTCTTCTACATTTTGCATGGTGCAGAGCACAATCAATAAGGGCTTGCTGAATTGTCAGGATTGATTTTCACATACCTTAAAGGTCCCTTCACCCTATTTCAGACTGAATGTGATATAGATACTGTAGAACGATAATGATGGTCTTAATCTAAAAGGCAGCTGGGCAATAATGCTCTCCAAGCTGTTGTAGTGTAGAGAAATTACTTTTGTTTTTCTTGTGATCCCCAGGCTGGGAAGGTACAGAGTCTTCAGCTCCATCTCATCTCAGTGTTTCTGTGCTTGCTGCCTTTGTCCCCAAATGTCTTCAAATGCTGAGCATTGTTTGTAATCACAGCTGGTTGATAGCAAGGATGGGAAATTTGCTGTCACCAGCAACTCTTATTTTGCCACAAAGCATCATCCCTTCTCCCCTTTCTTATTCTTTTCTTGTATGGCAGACCTGTGTGCCTTGGGGAGAGGTCAGACAGGAGCCGTTCCAAGATTTGCTTCCAACTGCAGGGGATGAAGCTCATGTATTTTATGGTGTGATTCAAGTCCATTTTAGTTGAGAAAAGGGACGTTACTCCAAAATGGCTCTGTCATACTACTTATTTGTCTGTGCTTGCAGAGACCCATTCGGTCAAACCCAGACAAGTTATTGCACCCATTTGTGTCCCTGACTAAGTGGGCATAACTCTCTCTTGAGCCTTCCTCAGACACTGCCCATCCCAATTTAAAACAGCTGCAGGATGGGGCCCTGTTCCCTCTCCAAAGGAGCATTCACAAGTCTGTGCTGCTCTTGCCTACTGATTTTCGGCACAAAATTTCCCATTACATAGATTAATCTCTGTCCTTTTATGTGGACCATGACAAGCAATTCCATCTCCTTCCTTTGTGTCCCTCTTTGTGATATGCCTCCACACACCTTTTACAGATTACTTGTTTCATATGTCATGCAGTAAACCAGTTTAAATCTGGGCTAGATAAATGGTGGTTAAAATTGCTTATCATGGGAGGGTCCCAGCACAAATTCCTGAAATGACTGCCAGTGCAGAGGGAATGTTGATTATTACTTTTTTTCCCTTTCCTAGAAGGCAGTCATGACAACAGTTGGTTCTCATTGCTTTATTTACTGGCAGCCTAAGTAGAGAGCTCAAATTGAAGTCATTCCTCTTTGCCCATGTATCCTGGCATGTGAGAAAAAGCAGATACTTGGTAGTGAGCTGCTTGCTGTTCTGTATCTGCAGTGTGGATAAATCATGGGCTTTGGTGTTCGGGCATCTGGTCTGGAACATTTTGTTAGTAGTAAATTCAGGCACACACGAAATAGTGTGCTGCTTAGTTGTCAGCAAGACCTAAAATTACTCATTTTGTGTTGTTTCTTTTTCTTCTTCCTCTGCAGCAACTATAATGGAGAGACAGAAGAGAAAACAAGAAATAGAGAAAGGACTTCAGTTCATTCAGTAAGTGGACAACCTCATTGTTTCCTGTGGCTTTGGAGGCAGTTGGTTTTGTATTGAGGATGGCAGAAAGTGAGTTCCCCTGTTCCCGCTTTGGGTCTGCTGCATGGGAAAGAGATACTGGTCCTGAGGATTTTCACTATGATTCTTCAGGGTGCTTCTTGTCCTGCCAGCTCTCTAAACCCAGAATTCTATCATTTTAATTTCCTTGCATTTTGCTGTCCACTGCATTTCCAGGATGATCTTTATAGTCAGCATAATGCTAATAGTACTTGGACCTTTCACTTCATCTTCAGTGTGAAGATCTCAAAGTGCTTTCTCAACAGGGTTATCCCACCTTTCTTAGGAAGGAAGGTAGTGTTTCTGTTTTGTAGGTGGTGAAAGCAAGGTAAATGACTTGCCAGGTACCCCCATATGGTGCCTATAGGAGAAATAGATGACCTAGGCTCTTTTACAGTTGCCAGTCTAGTAGGTGCCTCAGGTCATTCTTTTGTGAATATCATTTGGCCTTTTAGGGCTTTAAGTGGTTGCTTTTGTAGTATTTGCAAGTCCAAGTACTTCCTTCAAAGTACTGTAGTAGTGTTTTTTCCTCCAATGTTTGAGTTAGTAAAGGCTTCAGACTTGGGTCCAGGTTCCGTGATGAGTAAGGAAGAGCAAGATTGTAATCAGATTGGTTTGGGGTTTTTTTAAAGGTCTGCTTTGAGTCCTGCAGTTATTGTGACTGAAAACTGTGCCTCTAAAATAGGAAAAAAAGCCAGATCTTCCATATTGCATATTTGTATCCTGTGGCATGGCAATGATATTTTCACCCCTCTCTGAGACTAAGTGGCACTGATAACCCAGTTTCAGAGAAACAGTTGTGAAGTTTATTTTGACAACATTTATAAAAATGCACCAGGTTCCTGGAAAGAAAATTATTTAGAAATATGGGGTGGTGTTCATGCATCTGGAGTGTATCTTGAACTCTGAATGTCATTTGTTGGCTTGTTTTGATGTGAAAGAGGTAGTCCAATTTTACAAGCAGCATGAATGTTTCTTACAAAGCCATGGCATTTCCTGTACTTAATTTTAAGTAGATGAGGATTAGATTAGATGAAATCTAAAAAAAATTTTTCTCTGACTAATAAGATCTTTATACAATGTTGTATTTCAAAGGTGAGGAGAGCTATGGAAGGTGCTAAGGATTTCTCTAAAGCCTATTGTTTTCTCCTTTAAGAGAAAAAATAAGTATATGTGGACCAAGCCTGGATGTCTTGGATGGTCTGATTTGAAGAACAGAACCTTCTGAGTCTCAGTGCTGTTGTGGGGTAGGTGTTATCCACACAAGCACTGCCGGTTTTGTGGCGCAGCCTGGCAGCCTTGGCCAAGACAGCTGGAGTAGAGTTAAATGGCCTCCCAAACCTACAATGTTTTCTCCCTTTCCTTTGTGATGTAGGCTTAAAGGCATGTGGCTGAGTTAACACAGAGCAAAGTGATCGAGCATTTATCACTATGTCTTTGGTCTCACAAAGGATTTGAGGAGGTCTTTGAGTGCCAGTCTGGTTCCTCTCATTAGAGCCAGATGCACTTAAATTAAGTTTGTATTCTCCATGTCAGCCTCTCATGGGATTTTCTCGAAGATTTTTTTTTTCAGATGGCTGTCTAAAGGCACTTTACAGAGGATCGTGTATGTGCAGAAAATAGCTGAGAATAAGATTCCTCTACTCTCAAATCCCTTTGGGACCTGACCATCTCTTGACACCACTGTGGCCACCACTGAATATAATGCTCCCTAATTGTGTTCTTTTTGCACCAGCTGCCTTTGAAGTGATAAAATGTTCAGTAACTTACTGAGATCATCAGCACAAGACCAGAAAGATGATTTCTTCTTCAGACAAAAGCCCTTGTTTGCATGGATGCCTCTTTCATAAGCATTTTCTCTTCTTTTTTTCAGGTCCACGTTACCCCTAAGACAAGAAGATTATGAGGTAATGAAAATTTTTTTTTCTGAAGTTGGGAGCCCTCTGCTTAGCAAGATTTGTTCTGTTGCACAGCCATTAGTTTATATACCAAAAGTGGAGAGCGTGGAATGGTCTGTCACAACTTGTCTGTAACTTAAAAGTTTTAAGGTTCTGACAGTGAGAGTTTTCAGGGAAAGGAGAAGACACTTGAGTGTTCAAGAAGGAGATTTGACTGGATTATTCTCCTCTATTAAAAGACTGATGTTTTACAGGAGTGTGGGGAGGCAGGAGACTCTTGGTGGGCAGGAAGTTTGCTAAAACATATGGAAAGGAATGGGAAATTGGGAAGCCTCTCCTGCCTCTGAATATCCACTTCAGTCTATTTGCTGTCTTCCTACTGTCCAGGCCTTTTTGCAGAAGCTGGTGAGAAACCTGTTTGCAGAGGGCAATGATTTGTTTCGAGAGAAGGATTTCAAGCTTTCGCTGGTACAGTATGTAGAAGGGCTGAATGTGGCAGATTACGCAGCCTCTGACGAGGTGACTATCCCAAAGGAGCTCCTGTGCAAGCTGCATGTCAACCGGGCTGCCTGCTACTTTGCCATGGTGAGTGCCTTCCCAAGTCATTCCCAGGGGCCGGGGAGGACAACATGGTTGCAGTGCCATGCAATTGGAAAAGATGTCAAGAGGGGTTTCGATTGGTTTTGTCTGCTCCCTGTTCCAACACTGGAGGAAATGACAGACAGAAAACTCTCATATCTCCCCACTATTGTGGTGCCTTGCAAGAGCAGAGGAAGGATGTGAAGGAGAAGTGGTCAGGCCTAAGGTGCTGACAGTAGAGTTCTGGTCCACGTCGGTGAGGAGTTAGTACAATCCAGTGCCTTCTGGCACGGAGTATGTCTCTGGAATACTGTTTGAGTATTGCTCTGGAGGCTCCTGCATCCTCAAGTGAGGCACTGGAAGACAGTGAGAAGGCTTTGGGTCTTGATGGAACTTTCAGCACACATATGGAAAAGGATTCTGAAATGCTCAGGCTCTAAAAGGCTGCATGCTTCCATTTTCCTAAGGTATATAACAGCTTTCTTTTATGGCACAACCCTAGAGCAGGTCCGTCTTGTTCGTAATGAGGCTGAGTACCATGAGGAAAAATTAGCAAGCAGTCACATAATCAAACACTGTCAAATGTAACATGCCCAAGGCAGAGGGGCAGACAAGATAAGGTCGCTCAAGCGGCCTTAATTCTGGCATTCACAGACTTTGGAGTGTTTTGAGTTTTCCAAGACTTAACAAAATGTTGTATTACTCTCAGTTTTGTGTGTTTGTATGCTGGTCTGTGTATGAAGTAATATATGTATTTCCAGCTGCCTCTTGTGTTCCTGTTTCCTGCTGGGAGATAAAATGTTTGCATTCACACAGAAGGAGGGGTTGGTCTGCTGTGCCTCAGCTGACTCGAGGTGGTCTCTTCCATGCAGGGATTGTATGAGAAAGCGCTGGAAGACAGCGAGAAGGCTTTAAGTCTTGACAAGGAGAATATCCGAGCACTCTTCCGGAAAGCCCGCTCCTTAAATGAACTTGGAAGACACAAAGAAGCATATGAGTGCAATAGCCGATGCTTGCTGTCCCTCCCACATGTAAGTTTTTGATCAGTTTAATCAACTCATCTTGATTTCTGTGGCTCACCACCTTCCTCCTCTGTAACATGCTTGGTATGAGGCCAGAGGATAGCAGAAGAGGAAGCTTGGCTGTTCCTGGGAACATGCTTATGCTCAGAAATTCTGTTCCTCTGACTTGAAGTTGTTTGACCTCCCATGTTTCTTCAGTCCAAGTCACCTTCTACAGATAGTGCCAGCCAGAGATACCGGTTAGTTACAGCAGGTTGGTGGCCTATTTGTGAAGAACAAAACGCTACCCTAACAAAATGTGAACTAAGGCCATGAGATTGTTTATTTAGCTGGGTTTATGTATTTCTAATGGGTGTTGCTACAAGCATAGGACAGTAGGACAAATGGTAACTGGAGCACTGGAAGGAAAACGTGTATACTTTCCCTGTTTTAGATTAAAATGTCTCACCTTTTATTTACTGATAGCTAAGACAAGCTGATAAAGCTTTTTATTTCTTGAGAGACATGCAAAGGTGTCCTTGACATCAAATGTCATAGTTACTTTTATGTTCACAGGTGTGTAAATTTTCACATTCAGAGGGGACTATCTGCATGTACTAGGCCTTAGATATTTCTTGACAATACTTTTGTTGAGTGTCCTTTTAGGCCAAATATTGAACAGGAAAACAGATTGTGATTAGATAGATTCTAGTGAGCACTGGTTGTCTTTGCTAAGTTTGATTCTGATCTGTTACAGTAATGCTATTAAAAGAAAAATGTGTCTACTTCAGCAGGATAAGTTAACTTTCCTTTATTATTAGTGCTACAGAAGCAATCTTAGAAAGGCTTGTTAGCAATTAGTTATTCCTTTCATATAGCTTGTAAAATGTAGTTTCTTTGACTTGGCAGAACAGGGTGACCAAAACATACTAAAGGTATCATGTTAGGGGAGTTTCAAAGGACTGGTTTTTAAACAAACCTTTTTATAAAAAAGCCCTATCTAATACATGTGTTCATGTAAAGCCCTATCTGGCTATATTTCACATTGCAATAGAACCACTTAATTGAATTTATTTTTTAACCAGATACTTATGTTTGCCTATCTCCCATTATTATCATTACAATTATTGTGGTCTACAAACACTTAAACTTCTCTGTAGCAGGAAAGTTCAGGCTTACAAACTCAATACTGAGTGATCTGCATTCCCTATTCTAAACAATTCAGTCTTGTAAATTAAATGCCCCATTGCCTTATTACGTGATTAACAGAAATCATAAGCCTTGTGTGCATTAAAGGCAAGTTATGCTATCCATCATCTCACTCTTGTTTCCATTACACCTCTGGAGCAGATAGGTACTTCCAGCTTACATTACTGTAACAGCTGAGAACTTCATTGTGGTCAAAGCAGGCCATGTATTAAAATTTCTGGTGTTAAAGGATATGACTCACTGTCTAGCAAAGTTAACTTGTTTCTGGGCGCAAATACTCAGTGCTGCTAGTTTGTAGAGGTTCCCAGCATCATGAAGTTGATACTCCTCTGTGGTATGCTTTTATTGTTATGGCATGGGGTTTTTTAGGGTGTGGAAGGAGAGCATATTGCATGCCCTTGTTGAGCATCCCCTCATTTGGGTGGGAGGTAGTAAGTGCGTGGGTGGCATTTAGCTGAGAGAAGGGAAAGCTAAAGGAAGATCTTGAGGGTGGCAAAGAGCAGATAACCCCTCACTCCCAAACCTCAGGCCTGCTGACAAAAAGGACAGTAATTAACTATGTGTTGTTGGGAAGGGAAGTGGAGGCAGTCTAGAGAGAAATACATTCTTGATCTTGTCGAGGAATCTGAGAAGACATCTCAAGAGTTATGTTGGCATGTGGAGTTGGATAGTGTAAACCTGGTAGGTATGAGATCAATGAAAGAAATTACATCAGAGGTCTTTCTGGTGAGTTTTCCATTGAGAGCAAGAAAATGTCAGGCTTCAGAGGACACCTGGGAGAGTGTTTGGAAAGGCAGAATTAACAGAAGCAAGCAGAGCAACAAAGACATGATTGGTGTTAGAAAGATCTGAGAGGTGGAGGAAAGTGAGGAAGGAGCAGTGACCATGAGATTTGACCAAGAGGAGGTCTCTGGAGGGTGCAGGAACAGTTTCAGGAAAAGAAGGTATATCCTAAAGGTGTGTCAGATGGGGAGAGAAAAGGAAATGGACAAGACAGATTTTCTCTTCACTGAGTTCAGAGAAGATGGTGATAAGACCAATGTTGAGTATGTGGGGAGAAAGTACAGTCAAGAAGTGGCACTCTAAATCAAAGGGAAAAGTTACTGATGTTGTGGGCTGGAAGAACTAGAGGCTAGTGAGGGGCTGAAAATGAAAGGATGAAGCTACAGGGAGGAGGAGGTTGGAAAGACCAGCATGGCAAGTAGAGAGAAGGGAGCAGGCTTCAGGGTTGGAGATGAAGGAGGAGATGTTGGGACATTAAGGAGGGATATCACAATAAGTAAAGCAGATATTTTTTTTCTTCTTTGAAGAAACTGTTAAAGTACTCCAATACTTCTGCAAACAGGGAGAGAGAGGAAAGCAGATGGACGGAGTTGCTGGTGATAAATAAGCGAAGAAGCTTGTGGCAGGTTGTTAGTTCAAGCAGAATTGGAGAGGATGGAGCAGGGCTATGGAGTGTGGCCCAGAACTTTGTCTAAAGCCCACAGTGTTGTGTGAGTGGGCACGGGCAGTGAGTGGGAAGGATGGTAAATAGCATGCAGCAGGGAAAGCAGAAGGATCTGCTTCATCAGCCAGAGATGATGAAAATGGCTTGTGGCTCTTCAGTTGGAAACCAAGACTTGGTTTCAGCTTCAAAAACAAACAAACAAACAAGCAAAACAGGATAGTGAATACTCTACATATCAAAACTGGTTATTAACTCTGAGGCTGGCAGAGAGGGAAAGCATACAGACTCCTTCCCAGACGTGGGGACCTCATGGAAGCTGTATCAGCCCCCAGCAGCCAGCCTTGGCAGCCCCTCCAGCTATCTTGCCAGCAGGAAAGTGAACCCTGCTTTCGGAGAGTGGGTGCTTTCTTGGAAGCAGACATTTGATTCTGATTTTCTGCAGCATCTAAAGAGCATAGGGGAAAGCACCTAGTGCAACCTCAGTATCTCAGCAGGGCTGAATGGCAAGAGCCCTCAGGTCTGCATGGACTCTTTCTCCTAGGGCTGCTCTGGCAATTGTCCACCTGCAGCTGTCTACAAGTGAGGCTTCTTGGCCCAGCCCAGTGTGGATAACTGCGTTCCTGTTTTATTTGATTGTATATGCCACAAAGGCAAAACTGAAAGTGTCCTGCCAATGGTTTTGTCCCTAGGATGAAAGCGTGACGCAACTGGGACAGGAGCTTGCCCAGAAGCTGGGACTGAGGGTTCGAAAAGCATACAAAAGACCTCAGGTATGACTTCTTTTTTCTTATAGGCTGTCCTTTGGCTCTTCCAGGTTTCCTTTTGCGAAAATGATAGGTGCTGCTCTTTAGTTACAGACACATGTACACTACCCTGCAATCTCTCTAGCAGGCTGCCGGCTACCCTCCTTGTCCTGACCCTTTGATTCACTTTGCCTTGATCCGTTTGTAACCCCATTGCTGCTCTGTGCCTACTGCCAGGGTGTTTCCTGAGTTCCCAGCTAAGCCAGGCAGAGCCAGGCCGGTGCTGCAGGAGAGGCCTCTGATGCACTGGGAGCCTGTGTTTTTTGGAGGAGGGGGACATGTGGCTTGATCCCAAAGGAGTTTTTGCATCACAATCCGTTCCCTGTTATGGAATGAGAAGGGTAGGAGCCTCTGCTGCATTGGAGGCATGGCTGGTGGTGTAGTGCGATGGGTCATGAAGGGTTCCTGCCCCATATCAAGGTGTACCTCATCTTTGTGGTGTGGGAAAGGGTTGCGTTTTGGCAGAACAACAGGTACACATCTGGTCAGATGCTAGGAAAGAAGGCAGCAAAAAGTGAGTTGTGGGTCCAGTTAATTAACACCAGTGGCTGGATCCGTAACTTGGCTCTACAGACAGTGCTGCCGTAGCTGAGGTACCGATGGTGTTTCAATGTATACCCTGGGACGGAGCTAGAGGGCGTTGGGCCACTGCTAGCACTCTGGGGTAGAGCCGCCTTGGTCATGTGAAATCCCAGGACGTGTTACCAGGAGCAGGGAACAGCAGCTACTAGGCGATGCTTAGGTTTGCATTTGCATCCTCGGCCCCGTGTGCAGCGGTGTGTTAAACAGCCGGCATGTTCCACCTCCAGAGAGGCACCCCTGCTGTATGTGGTGAAGTGATTGGTGGGCATCCAGTTTGCAGAGAGCTTTTGGGGTAAATTTGGCTGTAGCATCTTTTTTCTCTCCCTGACCGACCTCACATGTGATTTGCCTACCCCAAGTAAACCTTTGACATTGTAGCAACAGTCAACACTCCCAACAGAATTATTTTATGTCAAAGAAAGGGAAGTTTTACACAGGAATGTTTTTTGTAGCCATGCCACCTTTTTGCTGCTGTCACGTTCCTCAGCTGTGATGGGCTTACTCCACCTGTATGTTAGAAAAAATGAAAATTAAAAACTCAAAAATGTTTTTACTCTTTAAAATTTAGTGATTAGTATTTTGGTAACACCTTGCTATCTCTTGGTTGACTTCCAGCTTTCATTCCAGTGCTGTAATGCCTTCCCAAAGTAGTAATTTCTTAATGAAAAAACAAAACCTTCTGTTCCTGCAGGTTTTTTGCTTCCTGATTGTGTGCTGGGTATTGAGTGTTTTGCACTGAGGTGTCCAGAACAAATATATGGCCCTTTCAGTTTTCCAGAAACTGTACCCTTGTGTCACAGTGGTATGCCTTTCAGGGTGGCTTTTATTTACAGGCAGTGCCTGTATTGTAACCCAGCTTTACCTAGTTTATGAGCGCTCATGGGCTGTCTGGGTTCTAAGACCTCTCTCTTCCTTGCAGCAGGAATTGGAAACATTCTCGCTACTCAGTAATGGCACATCAATCAATTCATCAAACCAGGTAGAGTTTGTATCCTGTGGTTGTTACTGTTCATGGATTGAGCTACTAAAAAGCTTCACAGTTTTATTTACATGCAGATTTATAACTATCTTGTAGGATTTAAATGTATGCATTAGTGTTTTCTGCTTTTAAGGAATCTTACCAAGGAAATTCGTTTCTTTTGAAAATTTTTCTAGTGACAACATTTTTTATGTCAGTAATTAGATCACTGAAAATGGTTATTTTGTGAATATTTGCTTTCTCTCACATTTTAATTAAGCTTTAGTTTTCAAGTTTTTACATAGTTAGGGCAATGCAAAGTAAAAGTCAGAAAGTGCAACTGCTGAAGAAATACAAAATTAAATCAAGTGAAGTACTGAGCAAGGTACATACACAGTTTATGTATTCTTTGTATTGTCCTGTCACCTGGGAGATCCAGCTCGAACAAGGCACTATACAAATGCTAAGATAAAATATAAGAAATTGCTGATTTCCTTATTCCACCACTAGGCAAAAAAGACCCCAAACACTTGCTGTTTTTACAGGCTATTTGGTACTTCATGCTATTCCTTAAAGCAAACAAACTATAAAACTGTAAAAATTGTCATTTTGTACAAGATGGGATACTAAAGAATTAGTTTATCTCCCACTGTTCAGTGACTTGCCTTAGCATCTTTCTAGGAAAGCCAGTCAGCTTTCTTTAATAGTTGTACTTTTTCATTTGAAAATCTTGTCCTTTGCAAGAAATGAAAATAGTGCAAAAACTAGAAGTTGCAAAACCTATTGCAGTAGGTGCAGTATCTCAAGAGTAATGCTTTATTTGTGCCTTTTTAAGCTTGCACTGAAGACACATATACTTACCTCTGTTTATGTTTCTGTAAAACGTGGGCTCATTTTATTCCTTGCCTGGAGCTCCAAGTCAGCAGTTGTCTTGGCTGAAACCCTTTCCTGTTTCAAGGTTGCTGTAAAAGTTTGTGGTTGTTAGATTGCTAAATATGTGAACTAAGAAAGGAATGTTGTATAAGATCAGGCTAATTAGATCTCACACTGCATGGGGGTGACCAATTGATGTGTCCTGGGACTTGGGGCACAGTGTTCTCATACACACATGAAAAAACTTTTTCTATGTACAGAATTGCTCACATGGTTGGGTATTGTGCAGGACTGATGTTCCTTTGCAACAACAAGGTTTGTCCACTGCTGGAGATAAAAATGAATGGGATCTTTGGATTAATGGCCTCTTAAAGTTCGTTGGGTTTACTGCTCTTGCACTGAAAGAGGCCGTGAAGGAAAACAAAGGGCCAGATATATTTCTGAGTATTAAAGAGTCTTATCTGTGAAGCGTGAATATATTTTTAAAGATGAATTTCTGGTGATACTTTTCTCTCCCCTTTTGTACACCCTCTTTGTAGACCACTTCCAATGGATTGGGTTCAATAGATGACATTGAAACAGGTAAAGACATCTCTGGTTTTTATGGCTTCGGTAAGGTATCTGACCAGGCTAACAGGCCTGAGAGGTTCATCACCTTCATGTCTCTTCTGTGCATTCCTGGCTTTGGTAACTAGGAGGAGGAAAAGGGTGGTGGGAAGCAGAAGTGTTTTTCCTGCAGAAGAGCTTTTTGTCCAGGCCTAGTGAGGGACAAGTCTGGGAATTAAAAGGGTCTGCTTTCTTCTTGAGCTTGGCAAAGCTTCTGAAACTGTGCTCCCAGCCAAAACAGTCCAGATAAAGTGAAGTTAAGATTGTAGGTGGCTGTGCTCTGAGCGTGTATGGTCCTCCAAGACGTTGAGGTGGAGGAAATGAAAACAAAGAGGGTTGGGCGGGATCCAGAGAGAGCTGTGTTCAGGATTAGGCACCCAGGAGGAGCAGAAGAACTACAGGGTTGCTTTTCTCATGCCAGGAAACAAGTGACCTTAACTCTGCCCCTGTAGAAAGGCTTGCTATGTGCTTTGCCCTTTGTTGTGTGTTGGAGCATTGAACTCATGCCTCTGAGCACATCAGTCTTTGTTCCTTTGAAAGGTAGCTCTGTGTGTGAAGGTAAGTGTGAAGTCTTACTACTGCAAGTAACAGTTGCTCTTTTTATAGAAAGAAACTAATTTCATTATTAGGGTGCTTTGGAAAGCATGTTAGTTCTCTGTTGAATGTCGGTTCAGTAATTGACTGCTATGTGCCATCATGAGTCCCAGCTCTGTGAATTAAGGAAAGTTTTTTTCACATTATCTTGCCACTAAAATGAACTGAACTCCTACTGCAGAGTAAAGAGTGACGGCATCCAGTAAACTCTTTACCTAATCAGGATTTGATGTAAGAGCAGCATGCCATCTTTGCTGCAGTTCAGGAAGAAAGAACCTTTATCACTAGGAAATCTTTTCAAAAGCACTGAAATTACATATTATCCCTTTGCCCTGAGAGCGGTGTGCCACCAGGAGGGCTGTGGGTACTGGGTACCTTGAGAGTTTCATATTCAAAGCAAGCACCTTTTTTAGCAAGGTGTTTTGTTTTGTTGTTTCGGTTTGTTTTTAAGATGCAAACTCCTGAAGCTCTTTCCCTCATGCCTTGCTTGAAGTCATCTGATTAACTCAGCCCTGCCCAGATCATGGCTCATATTTGGCTCAGTGTGGCCTTTGGCCAGCTAATGCACTAGGGAACCACTGCTCTTTTGGGAAGTGGAGCTAGAAACAGGGCTTTTAAAAGCACTGTACTTGCCAGTCTGGGACAGGCAGGTGTATGGCCAGAGAAGCTACCACGTGGGGGGCATGGTGTTAAGGGACTTGGTTCAGCGGAGCAGATGGACAAGACCTTCACTGAGCTTGTAGTAATAATACAGGGGTTTAGTGTCATGGCAGCGGGAGAAATCAGGAGGAGGCAGGTGTGTCTGTGATCTACTAGAAGGCTGGTTTATTTTTTTAAGATGGAGCAAACATTAGGTGAATGCAGGAGGTGCGTGAGCCTTCTGGATGAGAGTATCTGAGATGTGGGGGTGTGGCTGGCGAGTAGGGTCAGCAGATGGGGTGTCCTGAGGAAAGAAGGAATGGAAAAGGAGAGATAAGGGAAAAGATTGGTCAGAGGGGAAGGGGAGGAAGTGATTAAAGGAATGGCAGGGTTTAGGTGGACAGGGAGAGGGGAGAAGACATCTTCCCTCTGCCCCTTGCAAATCGAGGAACCTGTTGATCTCTGCTCTGCTTGCCCTTCACATGCACTGAGCTGTGGGGTGTCCCACATTGTTCTCTGCCTTTTGGTCATGCATTCAGCTTTTCAGGGGTTTAGGTCTCTCAGGGTAGGGTATATGAGGGCCTCTTTCCTCTACTTCCCAATTTCAGTGGGAACTGGAGGACCTCATTCATTATTCAGAGAAGGTCTGAACTTCTGGATTCTTTGGGGCCCTGTCATTGTGAACCCTTTTGGTTCCCCTTGCACGTGTCCCTGTCCCTTCCAGCATGTCCTGAACTTCTTGTTGGCCCCTGGAGGGATCTTGACAGTACTCCAGATTTAAACATCTGAAAAATGGGAAGGCACAAGCCATCCCTTTGTACTCAGGGAAATCTGGCTGAGCTACCAGCAATGAGGCCATCACCGAGGGAAACTGGATGGCTGGCTCCCAAATGCAGCTGGGGGGGTCTGCGCCAAGGGCAGATGAGCTGAGAGAAGTCATTGCAAAGGGGGCATGGGGTTGGAGCCGAACCTGATCTGAGGGGCAGCTGCAAAACTAAGGACATTTACAGCCTTCCTTGAGGCGCTGCCTGTGGGGAATATGTCTGTCTGCAGCACTGAAAACCTGTGTTGGATTCCATAAGGTACAACATGCTTTCCTTCAATTGCTGCATGAGGCTGTGGAGAGGGACCTGTCTGTCCCTTGCCGCTTCCCCTTGCTTTCCCTGCTTTTTGTCACAGCTCAGCCTCCAGTGCCTTGCACAGTGACCTTGGCTGTGGTCCACCTGCGTGGACCACTTACAACAAATGCCAGAGGAAAGGTGGCAGGGAGTGGTGGTGTACACCTGGTGGGGTTAGAGATAAGGGGGCTAGCATGTGTGTGTGTGGTGTCTACTGCTGTTTTGTTCATGACTTGGGGGTTTGCAGGAACTGCTGATTTGCTGAGCTCTCTGAGAAGGGCAGCAGCACCGTCCTGGGTCAGTGAACATGCAGTGTAGAGGATAGCCACATCCAGTTAGAAAGGGATGGCTGAGTTCTTGTGGGGACTGGGTGAGCAGAGCTTTTCTAGACAGGATGCAGCATTTCTTGCTCAGAAGCTTGTCTAGTTTCTTTTCTGTTCTTATTAGTCTTTCTAATAAATGCTATTGTCTCCCCTTTCAAACTTTGCCTTGCTTATATCCTTAGACTGTCATAGCTACAGCGCAGCCGCTGCTATGTGGATGAAGAAGGTAGCATCTTTGTCTTATTTCTTTTCTTTTATTCCAGGACATCTGCACAGGGGCAGAATTAAGGTAGTTTGGGTGCTTTGTTTGAGAATTGCAAATGTAATGCTGCATTTTTCATATTTCTAACATCTGAACATTTTTTTTTTTTAACCTTTAATTTTTTTGAAAATAAAATGCTCCTCTGTGAAGAATATGTGCTTGTAACCTTAACCTCACTTAACAGAGGTTTATATTGCATGATGGGAACATCTTACCATTTCAGTAATGTATTGGAGAGGCACAGAAGCCTTAGGGAAAATCACTGCCTCTCTCCTGCCCCAGCCGTGGCTCACACAAGTTCCCAAGGGGATGTTTGCTGCTGAGGTGTTGAGGGTGAGTGTGGGCAGCAACCTCCCACCTCTGGACATCAGGAAGCACTGAAGAGCAGGGAATTACTTGAGTAAAGACCGCTGAGTGAGTCTGATGGGGTTTTTGGGGACACATTGTTAGCACAATCTGGTCTGAGCACCCAATCTCTGACTCTCTTCCCAGCAGGACCTTGTGGGTTTTATCTTCTGCCATTTAAGATGCCTGAGCTTTTAGAGAGTGTATATGAGTAAGGAAACTTTTGGCTGGGATATTGAAGCTCCAAGGAGCAGAGAAGGCAGTGATCTCTGCCAAGTGCATTAGTAAGGAACATTAAAGAAAACACCAGGTGGTGGGTTGTAGAGAAATTGGATTATGTGCCCCTGGCCTTTAGTCCTGGCCACAGTGAATTCAGTAACTGCTCAGCCACAGGTTTTGTGTTGTTCCTGGTTACTGTACGTGCTTGCCAAACCCTGACAGTCAGTCTGGGCACTGGCCCTTAGAGTGTATTTCAGCTATTGGTGAACCGTTGGAGACTGGGAACAGAAATGAAAGGGCAAGAACTCTTCAGACCAGAATCCCTCCTCTTGGAAAACTGGCATACTTGTTTTTGTGATTTGATGGAGTTGTACAATATTGTTTTTACCAGGCTGTGCTCTGCTTGCCCCTGCAAGAGACTCTCCTTGGTGACTGGCTCTCTTTCTTCCTCATCACAGACTGCTCTATGGACCTGCAGTGCCTCCCAGCTCCTGTGGCCACCTCCATCCCTGTGAGCGAGGGGCTGGGCCCTTTGCCCTCTGACTCAGATGCAAAGGGCTTGCCTACCTCACTCCCTGCTGCCAGCTTGCTTCTGTCTCCAGACTGCGTGTCCTTGCCAGTGCCTGAGAGTGTGGAGGACTTCACAGATGGGGACATCATTGGGGAAGAACTGGACTCCCTCCTGGACTCGCTCGCTGAAGGGTCACCATACCCTCTAGTAAGAGTGGGTGCTGCATGGGTCCCCTGCTTCTTGTTCCAAATAGGTCGTTGGAGCGTGTGGATATGTGTGCTGCCTCTCTCCCTCTTTCTGTCATTCTTTCTTCCTAGCTCTTCCTCTGGCAAAACTCATTCCTTCCTTCTTTCCTTTATTTCTGCAACTGGCTTGTGAGTATCTTAGGAGCCCACCTCCAAGCCTGCTTTGCTCCTCAAAAGGTACCCAAGATAGCCTTCCCCTGCCATCATCTTCCCCTTGGCTTCTGGTGTCTATGGAGTTGAAGCAGGCCTGAAGGTAGAAATGAGTGTGCTGAAGCAGGAATGATGGGTATATTTTATACAGTGGGCATGCTCTAATCTCCTTGTATTATGTGCAGGCTGCATTCAGCCTAAGGTCTTTGAACAGGTCTGGGAGCTGCAGAGACAACCTGTATTCATACTTATGTTGGTTTTTAGTTGCCATTCTTGATGATACTATGTGAGCTAACTTGAGTCTGGAAGCTATATAAACATATTCATGCAGGATGCCTCTTGAGCCAAAAAGCTCTGATGAGAGGTGCCACAAGTAATGGTTGTTACCCTAACCTCGGTGCTGTGTGCACTCAGCTGCACCGCTTCTCAGCCTGAGCCGGTTTAAGTGCCCTGCGCAGGGCTGTGCCTTGCAGGCTGATGAGCTGGGGTAGTCTCCTCAGGGACCTTGGTCCAGACTGTGTGTGGTGTAGATAGACTGGAAGGTCTGTGGGAACTCTGCAGGTGGATGGAACTGCCAGGTACCCTTTTGCTTCAGATAATACAGCATGCACTTGAGTGGGAGTCTGTTGCTCTCTGTGTTCACTCATTCTCTGCTCCTCATTCCTAATGTGCTGTTTATCCTCTCCCTTCCCAATTCCCCAAAGTCTCTGGTCCAGGGCACTATTCCTACCAACCTGCCAACGGAGATGCCCCAGCTGATCCCTGTGTTTCCGGGGGGAACTCCGCTGCTGCCCCCAGTCGTGACAGCCAGCATCCCTGTCTCCACCCCCCTGCCACCTGCTTCTTTTGGCCTGGTGATGGATCCCACCAAGCAGCTCTCCTCCTCCTCTGTCCTGGATGCCTTCGAGGCCCCGCCAGGAGGAAGTGCCAGCTCCACCTTAGATTCACTGGATTCCCTGGATCTGCTCCCCTACACAGACTCACGGCTCGATACCCTGGACTCCTTTGGGACAAGCAGAGGGTCGCTGGATGCATTGGATTCCTTTGCTATTGGTAGGTGTGGGGCTGATGGGGTTTTGTGCTGCTTTAGCTGTGAACACATGCCATAATTATTTCCTTCAGTGCCAAGGACATCTGTCATATAGCTCTTGTCTGTCAGTGCTACAGAACAGGAGTATAAATGTAGGAGAGGGCAGGGAATTGTCTTGGGCAGAGCAGCTGAATATGTCTACCTCGAGTAATGAGAAAGGCTGTAGGTGTGTGATCCCAGAAAATCAGTATGTGCATGGTGTGAAATCTCAAGAGGAGAGAAACACAAAGATGTGTAATGATGAGCAATGATATCTTAACCTGGCTTGGTGTCCAGGAGGCCTCCATTGGCACAGTTTGCTAGACCATAACATGATTCCTTTATCCTCCCCAATATCTCTATGGCACTTTGGGCCAAATGAGAAAAATCCTGGTAATCGTTTTAGGTAATATAGGACCTCGTTGCACTGGGCAGAATGGTAGAGGCCAAGGTAGGTCTGTCCCATCTCTGGATTCAGGGCAGTGAGTGTCCTGTTGCATGGGGCACTGCACTCTCATGTCACAAGGAGCAAAGCTGTGGAGGATGGTGGGCAAAGAGTAAGTCCCTCCTGTCCCAGGAGGGAAGGCAGGCTTCTTCTTGGCTAACTTGTCCCCAGTATTGCAGTATGTTGGCAGCAAAAATATTTTGAGAAGAGCAGAAATTGGCAGGTCAGCACTTCAGCACTCAGATTCACCTCAGCATTGGGCTACTTTGGAGTTGCCGCCTTGGAAATGCCAGAACTCAGTAGCACAGAGTAGGGTTTGGGCGACAAGAAGGCCTTTCCTGGAGTTTTTCCAAGACTTAGGCAGGTGGTTTAGGGAAAAAGTATTAAAATGTTATGAAATAAATAAAGCAAATGGATTTAGTAAGCATTTGTTTTTCTTTTTGTGAGCAGAACTGCTCTGAAAGTGAAATTATTGGTTTTGTTTTGTGGGGCTCTTTTCCCCTTCTTTTGCCCAGAAGAAACTAGCCCTCAGGAACTGCGACACCTACCTGGCAGCCAAAAACCATCCCCCGTGGTGAGTGAGACGCTCCCCCGTGCTGATGTCCCAAGGTGCTCTGGAGCCAAGGTAGTAGTGACTTGGGTGATATAGGTAATTTGGGCCCCTCTTCTTAACCTGTCCCAGTGAGTTGCCTCCCACATTGTGGCAAGGCAGGTAAAGATTTCCCCAGAGTCAATAGGAAGATATTTGTTCCATCTTCATTTTTATTTGCAGCTCTGCATATTGCTAAGGTAAACATGGCGTGTGACCTAGGTTGTAGGGTCAACAGGAGATCATGGAGGCCAGTGTCCCATTACATCTGGCAGCTGCATAACACTGAAGGGTGGGGCAGAGCAAACCGGCATTGTCCTCAGACTACTGAGGTTCTTTGCTCCTCTCTGCCCCTGTCAGGAGGCTTTTCCAGATACACTGTTCTGCCACTCTCCCATGTCTCCAGTCCTGGAGAACAGGGGCAGGGTTATCTATGGTTAGCAAATTTGGAACAAGAATTATTCTTAAGTTCCTGCTATCTGCTAGCCCTGTTAACATCAATGTGAAGCAAACTCTCTGTCCTCAGATCTGCTCCCTAAAGACTCACTGATAAGCGTTTTGGTTTTTTCCCACGTTGGGATAGATAGACTTGATTTGAGAGTCTTCCAATGCAGAGTTGGTTGTGGTGAAAGAAATGGGAAGGAGTGAGGGGGGCATTTTGTTCTGTAGCTCGTGATAGAAAACTGAGGTCCCTCACCAAGGAAGAAAGAAGACTGTCTTTGAAATAAACATACCATATGGTTTCTTGGAAAAAATTGCATGCAGCTCTTTTGGAAATGTCATGTCAGATGTGAACATTTTGATGAGACAGAAAATGAGGAAGGTTTTTGAGAGACTGGAATGGGGCAGGGGGTTAGAGTGGTTTCTTACCCATGTGGTGGCAGAGCTGCAAAGAGGGGTATGTGTGCTTTTGCTCAGGTCAGTCTTGGTGGAGTGAGTCACCCAGCTGTGCCCAAGGTCACCGAGCACCTGCTGTCCCAGCCGGAACCAGTTATGCCCAACACAGCCCTGCTGGTGAAGAACCCCCTGGCATCTACTCATGTCTTCAAACAAGCCTGTCATGTCTGCTACCCCAAAACAGGTGATGCATTTGCTCTGCCACCCAGAGCACTGGCCCAGGCTAGGGTTTGCTTTTCCCTGGCTTGATGGGGTTATTCTCTCCTGCAGGGCCCAAAGCTGGCGATTACACCTATCGGGAGGGCTTGGAGCACAAGTGCAAGCGGGACATCCTGCTGGGCAGGCTGAAGAACTCAGAAGACAAGAGCTGGAAAAGGATCCGTCCTCGCCCAACGAAAACCAACTTTGTAGGATCCTATTACCTGTGCAAAGGTGATCTGGAGGGGATAGGGCTGTTGATGGTTGGGAAGGGTCTGTTCAGTTTGTGCCAGGGGAGTTTGGGAGGGGACTTCCAGTTGGTATTGCCTGCTGTCTTTTGGGTCTTCCTGTCCCATCAGTAGCCTATGGACTGGGAGGCTCAGTACAATGAAAGGCAATGAGCTCTCCTGTTGTGGAGAGCAGACCGCTTTTAAGTAGTGGACTAGAAGAACTGCAAAGGCATAGTGAGGTACCGCGCACAGCCAAGCGCTCAGAGCTGCCCTGTTGACATGGGCTTTGCTGAGAACGCTGCCTCCTGTACATGCGCGTGCGTGCATAAGTCCCACTCCACCCAAGCAGCTCCATGGCAGGGTTGTGGTTCTGCCTAGGGAAAAGCTCTCTCTGCCTGCCTCTCCAGCTCATCCCTCTAAAAGTGCAGGCAATGTGACCAGACTGGTCCCTGAGGCAACGTCATTACAAAGTACCTAATGAGGTGGGGAGATTGCAAGAGCCAAGATAACAGGGCTCCTTAGCGCTGGGCTGCTAGGAGAACTTAATCTGAATTGGCTGTAAAAGGGGTTGGTTAAATCATTGTCTGTCTCTGGCCAGGTGCTGAGATAAAGTAGACTCCATTTTGAGACAGTCTCCACAATAGGTTGCATTACTTTAGATTGTTGAGATTGTCACCATTTAGTAGTTTGCATAAACTTTTCTGAATGCCTTGGTATAGACAAACCTGGGGGGAGATGTCTTTTCTTTTTTTTAACTCTGTGTTTTCTTGCTTTCAGCTCCTTGTGAGGTGTGGGCAGTGGGAGGAGATGAGAGAGAGTTTAGATTCTGACTGGGCCGCCCTCCCTGTGTGGTGGTGTGTGCTGTTTGTTGCTTTGTAGATATGCTTAACAAGCAGGACTGTAAGTACGGGGATAACTGCACCTTCGCGTACCACCAGGAAGAGATCGACGTGTGGACGGAGGAGAGGAAGGGGACCCTCAATCGTGACCTCCTCTTTGACCCGCTAGGTGGGATCAAGCAGAGCAGCCTCACCATTGCCAAGCTCCTCAAGGAACATCAGGGCATCTTCACCTTCCTTTGTGAGGTACAGAGCTGGTGGGAGGGAGCAGGCACCCTTCATCATCTCCTCAGTATGTGTCTGGACCACTGACATGTTGATAGTTGCCATCATGGAAACATGGTAGGATGACTCACACAACTAGAGTGCTGCAATGGATGGCTATCAACTATTCAGGAAGGATAGGCAAGGAAGGAGAAGCAGTGGGGTAGCCCTCTATGTTAGGGAGTGTTTTGACTATCTAGACCTTGATGATGGTGATGATATGGTTGAGCGTTTATGGGTAAGAGTCAGCAGGAAGACCAAGAAAGTAGGTATCGTGGTGGGAGTCTGTTACAGACCACCCAACCAGGATGCAGAGCCAGACAAAATGTTCTATTAGCAGCTGGGATAAGTATCACAATTGCAAGCCCTTGTTCTCATGGGGAACTTTAACTTACCAGGTGTCTGCTGGAAATACAGTGGAGAGGTAACAGTCTAGGAGGTTCCTGGAGTGTGTGGAAGATAACTGCCTGACACAGCTGGTGAGAGAGCCTGTTAGGGAAGGCGCCCCGCTGGACCTGTTGTTTGTGAACAGAGAAGGACTTGTGGGTGATGTGATGGCTGGAGGCCGTCTTGGGCAGAGTGAGTTTTCAGTGCTTGGAGAAGTGTGGGTGGGGGTCAGCAGTACTGCTGCCTTAGAATTCCAGAGGGCAGACTCTGGCCCGTTTAAAAGCCTGATTGACAGAATCCCTTGGGAGGCAATCCTGAAGGGCAAAGGAGTCCAGGAAGGCTGGACGTTTTTCAGGAAGGAAATCTTAAAGGCGCAGGAGCAGGCCAGCCCCATGTGCCAGAAGACAAGCTGGTGGGGAAGACCAGCCTGGCTGAACAGAGAGCTTCTGCTGGAACTCAGGAAAAAAAGGAGAGTTTATGACCATTGGAAGAAGGGGCAGGCAACTCAGGGGGGCTACAGAAGTGTTGCGAGGTTATGCAGGGAGAAAATCAGAAGGGCCAAAACCCAACTAGAACTTAATCTGGCTACTGCTGTAAAAGGCAATTAAAAATGTTTCTCTAAATGTTAGCAACAGAAGGAGGGCTAAGGAGAATCTCCAGCCTTTATTGGATGCAGGAGCAAACGGTGACAAAGGATGAGGAAAAAGCTGAGGTATGTAATGCCTTCTTTGCCTCAGTCTTCAATAGTAAGACCAGTTGTTCTCTGGGTACTCGGCCCTCCGAGCTGGAAGATGGATGGTGAGCAGAATGAAGCCCCCATAATCCAAGGGGAAATGGTCAGCAACCTGCTACACCACTTAGGCACACACAGGTCTATGGGGCTGGATGGGATCTCCCTGAGGGTACTGAGGGAGCTGGTGGAAGCGCTCACCAAGCCGCTTTCCATCATTTATCAGCAGTCCTGGCTAACCAGGGAGGTCCCAGTCGAATGGAAGTTAGCAAATGAGACTCCCATCTACATAAAGGGCTGGAAGGAGGATCCAGGGAACTACAGGCCTGTCAGCCTGGCCTCAGTGCCATGGAAAGTTATGGAGCAGGTCATCTTGAGTGCCACCACGCGGCATGTATGGGACAACCAGGCAATTGGGCCCAGCCAGCATGGGTTTATGAAAGACAGGTCCTGCCTGACTAGCATAATCTCCTTCTGTGACAAAGTGACCCACTTAGTGGGTGAGGGAAAGGCTGTGGGTGTTGTCTGCGTAGGCCTTAGTAAAGCCTTTGACGCGGTTTCTCGCAGTATTCTCCTGGAGAAACTGGCTGGTCATGGCTTGGATGGGCCTGTGCTTTGCTGGGTAAAACACGGGCTGGACACCTGGGCATGAAGGGTGGAGGTGAATGGAGTTAAATGCAGTTGGCAGCCGGTCGCAAGTGGTGCTCCCCAGGGCTCAGAATCGGGGCAAGTTCTGTTTAATGTCTTTATCAATTATCTGGGTGAGGAGATCAAGTGCACCCTCAGTAAGTTTGCAGATGACACCAAGTTGGGGGTGAGGGTTGATCTGCTTGAGGCAAGGAAGGCTCTACAGAGGAATCCGAACAGGCTGAATCCATGGGCCAATTGTACAAGGTTCAACAGAGCCAAATGCTGGGTCCTGCACTTGGGTCACAACAACCCCACGCAGTGCTACAGGCTTGGGGAAGAGTGTTAGGAAAGGACCTGGGGGTGCTGGCTGACAGCTAGCCGAATGTGAGCTGGCATTGTGCCCCGGTGGCCAAGAAGGCCAGTAGCATCCTGGCTTGTATCCAAAGTAGTGTGGCCAGCAGGACAAGGGAAGTGATTGTCCCCCTGTACACTGGTGAGACCACACCTTGAATCCTGTGTTCAGTTTTGGGCCCCTCAATTCAAGAGGGACATATTGGTGCTGGAGCATGACCAGAGAAGGGCCACAAAGCTGGTGAAGTGTCTAGAGAACAAGCCTTGTGAGGAACAGCTGAGGGAACTGGGGTTGTTTAGACTGGAGAAAAGGAGGCTCAAGGGAGGCCTTATTGCTCTCTACAAGGTGTCAGTCTTTGCTCCCAGGTTACAAGTGGTAGGACAAGAGGAAATGGCCTGAAGTTGCACCAAGGGAGGTTTAGATTGGGTATTAGGAAAATTTTCTTCATTGAAAGGGTTGTCAGGCATTGGAACAGGCTGCCCAGGGAAGAGGTGGAGTCACCATCCCTGTAGGTATTTAGAAGATGTGTAGACGTGGTGCTTAGGGACATGGTTTGGTGGTGGACTTGGCAGTCCTGGGTTAACAGCTGGACTCGATGATCTTAAAGGTCTTTTCCAACCTAAACAATTCTATGATTCTGTATGTCCCAGCCAGTGCCCTGCTCCCAGAAGGGCAGTGAGCAGTGGATGCAACTGTGTAGGAGAAAGGAGAGGTAGTTTTCCTCCTTAGCCTTGCAGCTGAACCAGGTGTACACAGCCTCATGGGATCACCTGTCTCTTCCTCTGTCTTGACATGTTGCTTTGAATTGTAATTTAGCCCCAGCTACTTTAGAAATCAGAACCCCATAATGCAGTGAATTCCCACTTGATGTCTGTGCTGAGCCAGAGTTGGGGGTGAAGGATTGGCTCATATCATTTTAATGCTGTGCAGCAGAGTTCCCCGCACTGGCAGTACATGTAAAGAGACATGTTCTTTGCTGTGAACTGGCTGTTCTTTTATTTCTCCCCATCATTTCCCCCTTGTTCTTGCTCAGTTGACTAACTGGGAAAGAATATGTGGCTCTGACCAGTCTTTTTCCAACCACAATGGAAAATACCGTTGAGAATAAGCCAAAAAATGTTGTCCGGAAGCTTTTAAAAAAATGCACTTGCTTTATTTTAAAGCCCTACCGCAGAGTTTTCACCAGGCTTCTTCTAACTTTGAACATTAGAATAGGCTGGCTCTGGTTCTTCTTCTCATTCCAAGTGAAGTGGCTCTGGTTCACTGCTCTCTAAGATTTTCCCAGTATGCTAATTCTTCTCTTCTCAGATTTGCTTTGACAGCAAACCCCGGATTATCAGCAAAGGGACCAAGGACACACCATCTGTCTGCTCCAACCTTTCTGCCAAACACAGTTTCCATGACAACAAGTGAGTGAATTTTTTTTTGTGCTAATGGGAGCAGTCTCTCATAAGTCCACCCAGTTTAACTCCAGGGCCCCGGTCTCTTTCTTTCTTCCCCATGGGTTCTAATCATAGGGCAGCTCAATGCATGACAAATAGTACTGTGTGCTTCACCCTGCATGTTTGCTCCTGGGGCTGAGGGATTTCAGGCATCAGCAAAGCCCTTTGGAGTCAGCCTAATTTTTCCATTGACTTAATTTGCCTTTCAGTTTGGCCTTTACATAAAGGTCAAACCAAAGATTCTCTAGCTCAGGATCCTGCTTCTGACTGGCTGGTAATGAATGTTTGGGAAAACAAGTATAAGAAACATGTCAAGTACACAGTAATACAACCCCTTCTGGTTACTGGCAACCTGGGACTTAGGAACTTGCTGAGCCAGAGGAGCTGGTATCTTTGCTGCGTATTTTGAAATGTGTCTGATCTCTGAACTTAAGCAGAGCATCACCCATGGGCTGAGGAGATTGAAAATACCTACCTAGGGTTGATAGGGTGGGAGGGCAGGGGTCTGGTTTTCCCAGGGGGAGTCTGCCTCTCCCAGAGTTGATTTTCTGTGTCCTTTACCTGCCCAATCAAACGTCTGAAAGTCACATGTAAGGGGGAGGGGGTGAAGATTTGATCCTCTGGTGCTTCATATTTCTCTGGCCTGGCTGCAGGTGTCTGGTCCACATTGTACGTTCCACCTCCCTGAAATACTCCAAGATCCGCCAGTTCCAGGAGCACTTCCAGTTTGATGTGTGCCGACATGAGGTGCGTTATGGCTGCCTGCGTGAGGACAGCTGCCACTTTGCTCATAGTTTCATCGAGCTCAAGGTCTGGCTGCTGCAGCAATATTCAGGTGAGTGTGACTTGGTGCAGGACTTGTGATGTTTCACCAGTGTACCCAGGGCTAGTTGAGAGGGGAAGAGGGTGATCTGGCAGAACTGAGAAGTTGTCAGTCACTTGTGCATGTACTTAGTCTGACTCCTCAGGGACTCAGAAAAGAGGACCAAGGTGTTCTGTGAGATGACTTGTCCCTTGTCCCTTTAGATGTGCTATTGCAATTTGCAGACCAAGAAGCCTTTCCCTTGGGACCAGCTGCATAAGTTGAAATGATTATTAGGAAGGGCTGAACCCCCAGAGGTGTTCTGGTGTTTAAATCCTGTGCAACACCCTAAGTAGCAATTGGATGTCTGAGTGAGTGTCTGGTGCAGTAAGAATGGCAGCATGTGCAGGTGACAAAGCAGTTACATAAAGGAAGGCTGTGCATCTCCAGTTTCTCAAAACAAATTCACCAAAAATGGGAAATGGCAAGATACTTGGTGTCTCCCAAAAAGGCTTTTTTGACATGCCTCTGAAGAGGCTATTTGCAGAAATTAATATTCACATCACTCACGTAATGACACTGCCACATCTGGCACTTTCAGCCTCTCTCTCTCTCTCTCTCTCTGACATGTTGGAGGGTTTTTCTTGCTGTTCTCCTGTTAACTGAGTGGATGATGGTACACCCACAATGCTACCTACATCTTTTTTCACCACAGGTCTTGTTTAGTGCAGGATCTAGCCCAGTAATGGGAGTACTTTAGAGAAGAAACATGGATGATTATGGATGTTTCTCACCATTTTTTGATATAATTGGGGGCAACTTCTTTAATCTGTTGTTCAAGCTCTTGTCACTGTTGTTCAGTGCAGGCCTTGGCTTGGCTCATGAAAGACAGTGATGAACAAGTAGCACGCTGTGCCAACCATCTTCTGTTCTTCCCATTTGGCCTCACTTGTGGCTGCAGGAAATTAAAAATTTACACCACCAGAGATTCTAAGACAGCATGTTGCCTGTGAGCCATAGGCCATCATTGCTACCCTGCATGCTTGTGGTCTTGCCCATAGTACTCTGAGCACTCTAATATTCAAGCATCTTGCTCTTTTCCCCACCCCATGGTTGATTTATTTTTGTTGGTGATTTTTTTAGAAAAAGTTTCTTTGCTCCCTCCTTCCCTCTCTCTATTCCTCCCTTTTCAGCCTGTAGAAGACATCATTAGATTTTTGCTTCTTGCCTTCTTTACTTGAAGAAGTGATTTCCAGAGGGGAAGGTAGGGAGATGAAACAAGCCATTAGTTTAGCTGCAGAGGTGATCTTTAAGCCTGTGCTTATTCCCATCTTCTCCAACAATGGGAGAGCCATCACCTTTTTGGTTTTTTTCTGCAGGGCTGTATATATAAGCCTGCTTTCTGCATGAGTTTGCCTTTCTGGAGTGGTAGTTTATTACCTCTCTTAAGTGTAGCCCTCATTATGGAAACAGAGATGAAAGGTAGTCGTCTCCATTCTTTGGGAATGCTTTAGCTTTGGAGCAGAGAGTTTGATGTGGGCACCATTTGCTTGGCAAGAATAGGAAAGAGGCATCATTCCTAGCAGCTTGCATTTGAAACTGGTGGGCTGTTGCATTTCACAGCCATCTGAGCTTTTACAGAGCTTGTGGCTTTGTTCATGGGGATAAAGGATTGTATTAGTGGAGTAAAGGTTCCCAAGATCTGAAAATGTGGACAGGCAGGACTGTTTTCTTGTTCACTGTGCCTTTTCACAGACATATCTTGCTGTCTTCTTCCATCAGTGGAAATCACAGAGTCTTTGTCCTCACTAATGATGTTGCAAAAGAGGCCAAAATATTATAAGTGACCAGCACATGGGCCTTTTGGTTCACAGATCATCTCTTTGGGACAGATCATGCTTTGGAGAGCTGGTGTATTGGAAGACATCCTTTCATATTTGGGAGGTGTTTTTTTTTCACAACCACTATATTTCTACACCATATTGTTGAGTTAGTTCAGATTTCTGGGACTGGAAGTAGGCAGTCACTTGCAACAAATTTTGTTTGAAATTCAGTCTTTTGACAAGAGCTGTATATGTTTCTCCCATTGGACCTGTACCCTGAGGGTCACAGTGCAGAATGGAGAAGATGGGAGCTGCTTCAGCCCTTTCTTTGCCAGGTCCATTGCAGCATGTTAACTTTTTGCTGTGGCTTTCTCTAGCTTTATAGTTTTTTTGTCCTCAAAATACAGGTCAGTGCTGTGTCCAGTCCTAGAATACTTGGACACTGAAGAGGGAGTTGCAGTTTTTCTAACTCTCTTCTCTTGGCCAAAGCACGGTAGCTCAGTCCTGTCTCCTTTTGTTCCCAGGAATGACCCATGAAGATATTGTGCAGGAATCGAAGAAGTACTGGCAGCAGATGGAGGCACATGCCAGCAAACCAGCCAACAGCATGGTAAGTAAGGTGCATCTAGAGCTTGCAGCCCGATTTTGCTCCCAACTTTTCCAGCATTTTCTCTGTTTTCTTCCCACTGCTGTGCCTGACAGGTCTCATGCAGACCAGGCTGGCCATTGGGGAGGAGGACAGCTGAGAGCTTTCCTGGCTGCAGTGCTAGTGATGAACTTTGTGCCTTGTTTTGCAGCATTGTTACCTGCTCTGTTCAGTGGTGGGGTGAAGCCTCCAGAGCAGGGAGAGCAATGTCCAGAGAATGGTACTGCCTGCCACACCTTGCTAGTGAAATCGGAGACTTTGGGGACCATAGCCACACAGAATGGGGACCAAAGGTGTCCTGCTGCCCTTTAGTGGCCAAGGGACGATACGGCAGTTTGAAGGACTAAGAAATGACTCATGGCCCATAGGACTGCTCTAAACTCAGGAGCGCATGGAGCTTGCAACTCAGGTGCTCTTGAGGCTGGGCAGAGATCTTAGTGGAGCTTTGCCAGGAGGAGGCTGTGAGCTTTGCCTCTCTTTGTGCCACATGTCTCTCATTGTGAGAGAAGGTGCCTCTGGCTGCACCCTCCGAAACTGCTAAGACCTTTTTCTGGAGAGGTATGTCAGAAGCAAAGAGCGTCTTTTGGTCTGCTTTATTCCATCCTGTTGGCTACAAGTGGTGCTGCCTTATCCTTTTTTTAACCCCAAGAGGCTATTCTGTTCTGTAGGAGTGGAGCCCACACAGTGAGGACGATTCCCAGCCCAGCCTTGAGGTTGAACTAAAGCGGTTTTACCATTAGAACAGCGAGTATTTTGTTCTTTAATTACTTTCAGAAAATATGTCTGATGAGATGAGAAACTTCATGTCTCCTAGCAAGCTCTCAGATGTAGGAGCGATTCTCTCCCCTGCAAAATGGTGGGGAAATGGTTGTGAAACCCTTTTGTTCCCACATGACAGCTTTCTTTCCCCTTGTGGAGGCCTGAGCTCGCCACCCCTTGGCCTGTGCCTTACTGTCACAGATAGTTCACCTTTATCTGGAACCTCTCATCCAGGAGTGCCTCTGCAGAGAACAGCACTGGGTGCAGCCTGTGAACACCCTGCAGGGAGGTGTTTTATAGGAAAGGGATCTGAGTCACTCACATAGTGTGTAGCAGCTTTTTTTGGCTAGGTTATGGGCCAGCAGAAGTTTTCTGAAGGCTGTAGGGCACTGATGCTGGGGAAAAGCAGGTCTGGTGGGTATGGGTTAGTCCAACAGAAATGATACATGTGACTGCACTGGTGCTTGCAGTGGGTTCTGTATCCACCTATGTACTGGTTATGCTGCCTGAGATGCAGTCATCTTTGAGGAAATCGTCAGCAACATACCTGTGCAGCCTGTTCTGCTGTTGTGGTCTGAAATGGTTGGGGAAGAAGAATGGGAGGCCACAGTCCAGAGTAACCAAGGTCTCTAGGTCCCAAAGCTGCCTGACTTGCTTAAGGAATATGTTCTAGCATCTCGGGAAACTGAAAGGACAAATTTCAACAGCCTGTATTATAGAAGAAGTGAGCATGGGTGATCTGAATTGTCCCTGCAGACAGAGCTGGCTATGTTCTGTTGTTCTGTTTCTACCTGGTGTGGAGACAGAGGCAGCTGCCTGCATCTCCACAGTGGAGGAAACTAAGTGCCAAATCTGCAGCGGTTTGTGACAGTAGTTGGATTTATATCGGCAATCCCCGCTCCATGGATAGCAAAGTCTAGTGGCTGGTTCTGTCCTGCTTGCTGTGGATCTGCCTGCATTTTCCAGAAAGCTCTGTCTTGCCGTTCTTTGTGCATAATTTGGCGATAAAAAAAAGAGAGATGGACAGCTGTTTTCCTGTAAGCCTTGCAGCTTCAAATACACCTTTGTCTGGAGGTGCTGCTGTTGGAAGAACATGTTGCTCAGCAGGCATGGTCAGAGCATGTCCTCTGAAGCAAGTGGGATCCGGGTGCTGGGCATGAGTTTTGTTTCTGGCCATTGGGGCTTGCGGGGGCAGAGGATCAGGAAAAGAAATGCCAGCATCTGCTACATCAGCTGACAGGGGATGGGCAGAGAGCTACAGTTTCTGGCCACTGTGGGCAGTGTTGGGGCTGATGGCCAATGGCAAAGTCTGGTTATGCCCTACAAATGCCTGTCACAGAGCAGGACTGCACCCTTCACCCTTCCAGGGCATCATTTTGTGCGGAGGCAAAGCAGCAGCCTTGTTGGTACAGTCAGAAAGTGCCTACCAGTGGCATCATCAGTTGTCTGTAGGGATTGGCCGCCTGGCACTGGTACCATGCAGAGAGACAGTCAAGTCGGTCAGATGCGTGTGTTTGCAATAGCAAACCATGACTTTGGCGTGAGCCCGTACTGAGCCAGAGGGCTGTGCTCTGGGATGAGACACTGGCTTGCTGCTGAAGACCCCGGGGGCAGGACTAACATATCAGTTGAGAGATGTTTACTTTTGCCATTATTTTCTCCCATCCAAGCAGGCTAACGTGACTCAGTTTTCTCAGCGTCCTTCCAGCTTTCGAAGTTGGCTGCCTGGCAAAGACAACTTCCCAGGAGTGCTGTAAAAGCAGACCCCTCCTTTCCACCATCCCATGTGATCCACACTCACCCCAGCGCCCTCTGGTCACTGGAAGCAAAGTTGGTCCCAGGGATTTTGCTGCAGTTTTGTCACACAGTTAGCATCTGGGGCTTTCTAGCTGTGGAGAAGAGGCAGGCAGCATACAGGGACCCAGCAGCTGTGATGATGCAGGTCAGGAGACTCAGCAAGAAGCAGAAGATGTACTGCTTGCTAAATACCTGCCAGGTATCTCACACTTGGCCCCACAGATTTGGTCCCGTGGAGGCTGCTGTAGGAGTAGACCCAGTGGCTGCAGATTGAAGAGGCAGTCAGCAGGGAGGCTATTTTAGGTAGCTGGGTGTCCTCCCATTGCATCCCTAGGAACTGATGTGGTTTAGCCCTTGTTTTTTGTGGGTTTTGAGGACTATTCTGCTTTTACTCCACTAGGCAGCTGCAGAACCTCTATAAAACTGGCCTCAGAATTAACAATTTAAGCATGGAGAGAAAGGGAAAGTCTCTAATAAGGGGTACTTGCACAGCTGATTTGGTTAGGTGGCTGAGAAACCTGGGGTCCTCATATAGTCTCCTGAGGCACATGGCTTCTCCAGAGAGCATTTCAGTATCACTGAGAGGGGTTCCTGAAGTTGGGAGACATGAGTGGCCATACTGGGGCTGTTGCTTTCTGCAAAGCCTGAAGTGGAGAGCTGTTGTGCCAAAGACTGTTGTTTGTTTGGTTGCCATAGTGCGTAGCTAACACTATATTGCCTGGCTTCATAGCAAGGGGTGGTGCCACAGCCCGAGGCACTTTTGCCTGGCTTTGTCTACTAGAGCCTCATGTGATATAATTTCCACACTGTTGGTTATCAGCAGCCTGCCAGGTATGTGTCTTGCCTTTACAAATACAGCCATGTAGCAGCAACAGCAGCAGCTTTGATTTTTTGATTGGCTCGTAATTCCCTGGGAACATACATGCCCACTGGATTGACCAGCAGTTTTCATGACTGATGAGAAGTGCACAGGGCTTCTTTTGGTTAAGATTTTGTGGGGAAAGCAGCCCAGATCACCGGAATTACCTGAGAAACAAACATTTTCTTTATCTCTGATCTATTGTGCCTTCTGGAGCCACTCGGATTTTATTTTTGCTGCATCAGTAGATTTGAGCCAAGCTTCCTGGCTGTGCTGAGAGATCTGTCGCCTGGAGGATTATGTGGCAGATAGCGTGGGGCTGATAAAAGGCAATGTGCCAGCAATACCATTTTGTTACCCTAGACCTATAGGTTTGGTGGATCCGTGGTGAGCTGTAGCATAATTTCCTTTGGAGACCAAGTGGACATTAAAACTACTGTTCAAAGGCCACACATGTGAAAGGGAGGCACCTTACTTCCTTCTGTGATATCCCAGGTCTCAACCCTGCTCATCCTGCAGCCGGCCACTTTGATGTGTTCTTGGTGGTCACCAGCACTGGCGAAAGCTGACAGATGAACAAGTCATGTGGCAGATGCCACCAGAAAGGCTGTCTTGCAGGCCAGTAGGCCAGAATTGCTGTTGCTTTTCAAGAGAGGTGATGGCTCTTTGGAAGGGTCCTTTTGCTGGGACATCCAGAGCAGTGATGGCCTCATAGTCAGCACAGGCAAAGGTCAGCTCTGAGGTCAGCTTTTCACAGTGATGGAGAACCTTTTGTGTCAGCTCTGCTTCTCCAAAGGAGTACGTCTGGAAGATGCAGAGTGGTAGTCCGTAGCTTACATGGCGTTTCCTGGGAGATGCTTTGATTCTGCACTGCCTGCGCTTGCTGCTTTCCCTTTGCCAAGGGATGCACATACGGTCCATGCTACTTCTAATCAATCGCTGTCAGACGCCTGCTCCTTGGCGACATGGTTTGCCTGTCTGCTCACTGTTAAATGCTCAGGGTTAGAAGTCAAGGCATGGCAGCTGGGATGGGCTGCTGATGTGGTTAGCAGTCAGAGAACTGTTTTACTGATACATGACCTTTGTGCTTCATGGCTGGCTCAGTGACCAGGGTGTTCTCTTGTACCCTCACATACTCCTGTGCCAAGGGCCACTGGTGTCCAGTCAGGTTTGCTTTTTGGTTTGGAAATGAACTGGAGACACCAGCCTCATGTCTTCCAATGGCGATATAGAATGCAAATGGCTTTCCAGAGATTTGCTCAGAAAACACAAGGCAGTGGTGATATGGAACTGGCTCTTTCTTCCCCTGCAACCCGTTAGTCATAATCCCAAGACAGCCTTCTCACAGGGACAGGTAGAAGGCCAACCAAGTGAGGTGACTGAAAGGATATGAAATGCATATATTGATGGTTGTACCTCTGTCCAGAGGTCATGATTAACTGCCCGTGAAACCTGGTGCAAAGGAACTGTGAGAGATGGAGACCTGCCCACTAATGGTTTGGAAGGCTATCAACAAGAGGACCCAGCTTTGACTTCATGGTGTCAAATGCTGAATGTGTCATGAGCCTCTTGGTCAAAGAGCAGGAGTGGTGGGTCCTGCGCTGCGGCACGGCCATGCTTCCTCCCAAAGGGGCTCTCTTGGCTGTCGGCTGAGCTCTCTCCACAGGTAGTGGGGGGGATGTGGATTGCCCTTCCTGCGTGGAAGTGGGGATTAAGTACTGGGGCAGGTCTCACAGAGCTTGTCTGCACAGGGAGATACGCTGCAGGGGTTTCACAGCCAGGCCTGGTCAGTGCTTGAAGCTGCTTGGCTAGCTGTGCTTTTGGCCAGATGTCAAAGCCCAGGAAATCATGCTGAAGCAAGTAGTGGTTTTGTTTCTGTGTGGTATCTCAACAGGCCACCACCTAACAGTGGTGGAGGAGAACTGGGCTGTCTCTGATTTAATCTGGCTTGTCGCTGGCAGTGGGCATACAGGGAGTCACCAGTGTCAGTCTCCGTGGCAGTTTGAGGGGTGTGATTTGGGGCTCTGCCTGAGGTTGTGGTTCTCTTCCCCAGGCTTCTCCCCGGGCTCCCACATCAAGCACCTTTGACCTCCAGATGAAGTTTGTATGTGGCCAGTGCTGGAGAAACGGGCAGCTGGTGGAGCCAGATAAAGACCTCAAGTACTGCAGTGCCAAAGCCCGCCACTGGTGAGCAATGCAACCTTCTCTTTCCCCCACCCCTCCTCAAGGGCAGGAATTTCTCCTCTTACCTTCTCCAGATTCTTTGGAAGAGGCTGTAAGGTCTCCTAACAGCCTTTCACCGCTTGATACCAGCATTGCAGATAGCTGTTTTCCAGTTTCCAGCTCTCTTTATGTTTGTATTTGCTACCAGCATTGTGCAGATGTTAGTCCTGGTGTGTGCTGTCCAACTCCCCCAGTTCACTTTTTTCATAATTGCTATAATTTCTTCATAGCAAGGCCACCAAGGTAGTTCTCGTCTGTACTTGTTTATATTCCTAGCTGTTTGCAGATCTCTGTCAGGTCACTATTAGCAATGATTCAAGGTATTCTGCTTCCCTTTAGTTTCCTTGGCTCTTTCATTGCTTTGGTTGCTCTTCTCTGATGCATGTCTTGTCTGTTTGCACCTCCTGGCTCCTTGGGGCCCATAAGGATGTTCAGTGTGATAAAACCATAGCGCAGTTTGGCTTGGAAATGACCTTTAAAAGTCATTTAGTCCAACACCCCCTGCAATGAGCAGGGACATCTTCAACCAGATCAGGTTGCTCAGAGCCCCAACCAACCAGACCTTGAATGTTTCCAGGGATGGGGCATCCACCACCTCTCTGGGTTGGTCCAGTGTTTCAACACCCTTATCATAAAAAAGTCTTCATTTTACCTAGTCTGAATAAAACCATTACCCCTGGTCCTATTGCTACAGGCCCCGCTGAACAGTTTGTCCCCATCTTTCTTATAAGCCCCCTAGAAGAGGAATATCAGCTGGGAAATTACATTGGGTCATGGAACCTGTGGCCTGTCTCACCCAGACAGCCTAGTGGGATAGGGTGGAAGGGTTTATAGGACTTCACTTCCCATGACACAAGCTGCAAAGGCACAGTCCAGCATCCTATTGCAAATGTAAGACCTTTGTTGAAAAAGAGCAGAAGCGGCAGTTGCTGGAGGAAGTGAGCAGGTGAGGATCACTTCCTGGAATGGGAAGAATAACATCTCCTTGTGCAGCTGCTAAATAGAGTTGGGGTTTTTGCCCAGGGTATCTCCTGGTGATTGCTTGCTGGAGCTGCAGGAGAACTAATACTTCCTGGCACCTGTTCATAAGACAGTGCTTGTAATGCCTTGCATTTTTACTGCACCTTTCAAGCAGAAAATATTCCCAGATGTTTTTAGTGGATCTAATTGCACAATAATTGTCTGTGTCAAAGGATGTAATGCAGTTGTTTAGTAATCCCTGGTGATTCTGTGTGAGACTTGGGGGAGATTTTTATGGCTTTATGAGAAGAGATACCCCAGGAAATATGTGATAAGTACAGGGAGAAATCCTCCTAAAACACCCTTCTTGTGGCTTCTCTGTCACAGATGTGTGTGTCTGGGAGCAGCTGGATAGTGCAGAGACAAGCTGGACAGGGGGATCTGGTCACCTGTCAATATTTAAGGGTCTCTTAGGAAAACAAAACCTTGTTCTGCTCTTCTTTTTGTCTCTCTTGATTTATTCTCTCTTCTTCATTCAGTTGGACGAAGGAACGTCGCGTCCTGCTGGTGATGTCCAAAGCAAAGAAGAAGTGGGTGTCTGTCCGACCACTGCCTTCCATCCGCAACTTCCCCCAGCAATATGATGTAAGCCTCATGCCCGGCACAGCCAGGTGCCCCTTCCCATTCCCTCCTACCATGGTGCAGTGCTTTGAGGGCTGGTCCCGTGTAGAGCTGGCAGGGAGGCAGTCACGTGTTGTCTGAGGTGGGAGGCAAGGACAGACTGACAACAGCAAGATGTCAAACACATCCAGCAAAAGGGTGGAGCAGAAAAAGGAGCGGCACCTGTTTAAACCACGCTACGCACGTATGAGAGTTTCTGACGTTGCTGTTAATGCAGTCACCATCTCAAGAAGTGGCTGGCACAGGGTTTGGGAATAAGATTGAAGTTTCCCCTTAGGTCAGGGTTTCTCAATGTAGGTGAGAGGTGAGACGAAGTGCTTGGGAGAAGCCTATCCCTGCCTTTGCTGCGGCTGTGCTGCTGTAGATTGTGAAACTTGCTCACAATGTGTTTTGAAAGCAAAGCTAAGAACTCAGTTAAAAAGCCACATGCTGTGAGGAAAACTACAGATAGCCAGCCTCTGACCCCAGCCCCAAATGTGGTGATTGATAGTTTCTCTCTCCCTCTCCTTTTCTTTTTCCCTGAGAGGAGAAAGCTTCTCTCCTCCTTCCCTGTGGGATCTGCTGCCCGTTAGTTCGCAGGCAGGTGCAAGGCCATGCATGAGGCCTTGAGCACTCTCCAGTTGCAGGCCAGTTGCTAGAAGCTGGAGTGGGGGAGCAAGAGTTATTTACAGCTGCTGCAGTAGGAGATGAGGCCAGCAGCCGAGCTGCAGATCATGCAGCACAGCAGTTTGCCAAACAAGCGTGTGCGTTGCCTGAGCTCCCACCGAGCCCCAACCAGAGACAAACAGTGTTGTGTCTTCCCCCTAGAACCCATGGGCCAGCTCGTCTCCACACTGCTGTCCTCCTCTGGTGACTGGACTTGGGGAGAAGGGGTGATCAGTAAATACGATGCTTGGAAAGCTTCTTATTTTCTCTGGCAATGATGCTGTTGGTACCTGTGGGCTAAAAGTTGTGTGCGTGCTAAGTAGCCCTCAAGGCCACTCTTCACCCACTTGGAGGTGGCTGAAGAATGAGTCGTCTTTGAGGACCAGCAACTTGACCAGCTGGAGACACTGTTGGGTCGATCCAGGTTGCTCCCTGCTGTCTCGCCCAAGGCCAGCGCTAAGTGTACCCTCATCTGGTTGCCTGTGGAAATGGCAACAAGAGAGAGAGAGGCCAGGTGCTGAACTGAGCTGCCTGCATGTTTATAGGGAAAACTTGCCCTTTGTGTCATCAGGAGCTTGAGGAAAAGAAGCATGAGTTAATGACATACGAAGTGTCCTGTTTGTGACCTCTCCTGCATACAATTTAATGTCACAGCTGGTGTTTTGAACCCACTTTTCTCTCTAGCAAGGAATGTTTGTGCAGATGCTAAATTTTGCTCTCTGTCTTTTAACAGTTGTGTATCCATGCACAAAATGGACGGAAATGCCAGTATGTGGGCAACTGCTCCTTCGCCCACAGCCCTGAGGAAAGAGACATGTGGACCTTCATGAAGGAAAATAAAAGTGAGTGGGGGAAACGTGGGGCAGAGAATTTAGGGAGAGTGAAGGGGACATTTGGGCAGTGGATGTGCAGTGGATGCAGGGTCTGTTAAGGCAAACTGTGCAACAGAGACTGAGCTGGACAGAGCTCGTAGTACCATGAGTTTAGGTGGGATTAAGGGGCAGGTCTATCTACAGTAATTTAGAGCTGCTTTTTTCTTAAACGTGCATGTATATCTTGAGTCCCTTGCTCCAGGACTAGTGCTCGTTGGTCCCATGTCTTGCATTGCTCCATTGCTGCCCTCCCTTTCTGCAGCAATTTGAATCCACCCTGTGCTGTGCCTCCAGTTGCCTGTACTGTCCCAGGCCTGGCTCCTTATGGAGGTCTGCTGAAGCACCAGTCCTGATCTGTAGCTGCTCCTGTATCTTTCTTGTCTGTTTTGTATCTGCCTTGGCTTTTTTGCCCATTTCTGTTCATATCCCTTGCTCTCGGGCTGCAGCACTCCCGGCTCACAGCATTGTGCTCAAAGGGGTGGATTTGAGATCCTGAATGAGAACATTGTTGGGTGGTGCCTTTGTGGAGGAGCTTGTCTGGAATTAATTATGCAGGCTCCCAACTTACTTTTTTTGGGGGTAGCTGGGGTTTGCCCATGTCCTGGATGGCCAGCTCTCTGGCAACAGTCTTTGTTTATTCAGACCAACAGCAAGCTGGGAAAAAAGACTTTCTTTGCAAGGCCCAGTTGTCCAAGTGCTCTCCTGTCTCTGTTGGAGGATGCTGGAAAGCTTGAAGGGTTCCCGGCCTTCTCTGAGTTCGTTCAGTCTTTATGCTTGGATAGAAGGTCTTCCTCTCTGCTGGGCCAAATGCTGTTATTTGTTACAGTTCAAGTAATTTCATTGCTGAAGCCTTTAAAGCACATCAGACCAGTTTGGGTGTGTTTGCTCAAGCATGAAGGTGTATCCACAAACAGCAGCGTTGTTTCAGTTTGGGGGAATTTGCAATCATTATGCCCAATTGCCTTGAGTTCCTCAATTACCTATTTAGCGAGAAGTAAATCACTAATGCATCGCACTTACAGCATCGCATGGGTGTCTGCCGACATTTATGTGTCCATAGCCTCTCTGCGGAGCTGATTTTGGAAAGGCAGATATGCAATCAGAGCTTCCAGCCAAAATTTCTTTTCCCATTAGTAGGTTTTAAACCAAGAGTGCGCCAAAACACATCGACTGCAGTCCTCTGGGCAGGTTTTGAACTTGGGGCAAGCTATGATTAGGTCTTCCCTCCCCAGTGCTTCCTGTGGCCAGCTTGCTTAAGGGCTCTCCTCCCTCTCAAGTGCTGAGGATGAAACTTAGGCTTAGAGGGAAGGGATGGATCTTAGCTCCCTGGCTGGAGTGAGATGTCTGCTGAGGTCAAGCAGGATCAGGCCTGATGGAGAATCACCTTCTGGGGTGAAGTACATGGAGATCTTGGGGCACTTTCCCACCTTCCTGAATACTTTCTGTAGCTTCTGTCACGCCAGGTGGTGTGGTGTGAATTTGGCTCCTCTCACCTGAGTAAGTGACATTGGGCCACCCAAGCACAAGCCTTCAGTCTGGTGGCAGGTGCTGCTGCACAGGAGAGGGGAGGGAAGGGCTGTGCCAGTGCTCCTCTTTTCTCATAGTTTGTGCATGGTGCGGGAGGTTGACCGAGTGACTTCACGGGTCGCTTTTGTGCAGTACTAGATATGCAGCAGACCTATGACATGTGGCTAAAGAAACACAATCCTGGGAAGCCTGGAGAGGGGACACCACTCACCTCACGAGAAGGGGAGAAACAGATCCAGATGCCCACTGACTATGCTGACATCATGGTAAGCAGCTGATCTCTTGACCTTCATCCCTCCTCCTCGGTGCTGACAGTCTGCCCCTCTCCTGTGCTCCAGGTGTGAGCTAGCAGGGACTGCATTGCTTTTGTGGGAAAGAGCCTGTGCTAATGTAGCTTAAATGGATGGCTTGGAGCTGCACAGCAAGGGCAGCACAGTAAGCACAGATGAGGTGGGTTGAGATTGACCTGGGGTCAGCAAGGCTCTGCAATGGTTTTTCTGTTAATCTTCATGTCAGTAGGAGTCTACCTTAAGGTTCCCTTTTGCATGGGCTCAGCCTCTCCCCAGTGTTCCTGCCTGCTCCTGGGAAAGCTGGAGGAGCCATTGCTGGCCTGTTGGAAAAGAAGGAGAAACTTGGAGAAGAGCTGGGTCAGGAGCACAAAGGCCTGGGAAAACCAGAGATAGATGTGTCTCCTTAGCTGAGGGGTTGTGGCTGGTGTAAGGGCTTGTGGTGCTGAAGAGTCCTGCATTGCCTGTGCACCTGGGGCCTTGCAGTCAGACCCCACCTGGGCTGTCAGCAGAGCAGGGGGACCATGTCAGTGAACTGAGCTGCCCTGTTCTCTGAGCCTGTTTGAGCTGTAGGTAGACATCAACAGAACATCTCTGCTCCCCCTTAGTGGCAGCATGATGCCCTAAAAATGACATGGCAGGAAAGTGCAGGAAGTCATAGACTGAGTGAAGATTCCAGGATGCTCTGGAAGGAGAGGGGGAGAGGCAGTGCCAGCACGGGGAAGGCCGCCGGGTGTGACAACTCACTGACTGGCCCTTTGCCCTGTCTGCACTGGTCAGATGGGCTACCACTGCTGGCTCTGTGGGAAGAACAGCAACAGCAAGAAGCAGTGGCAGCAGCACATCCAGTCGGAGAAGCACAAGGAGAAGGTCTTCACCTCAGACAGTGACTCCAGCTGCTGGAGCTACCGCTTCCCCATGGGCGAATTCCGTCTCTGTGAAAGGTACCATTGTCACATCTCCCTCCTGTGCTGCTCTTGCAGGAGTGGGGCAACAGACGCAGGGCCTCCATCATCTCTCCTTTTCCTTCACTGCCTCCTCCTCCTCTCACAGAGTCCCCAGGGACTTTTGCTTGGAGGAAGAATGGGATGAGCTGACAGGTTTGGGTGACGATGAGGCTGCTGTTGGATCCCAGAGGTGCTCAGCCACACTACTGAGTGGTAAAATATATTCCCGAGCATGTGTCTTTAGAAAAGGAGAGCAAGCTTCATGTCTGCACCTGTGCCCTCCATAGCCAGGATGCTCTCAGGCTGCTGAATAGTCTGCTTGGCCTGATGCTTGGGGGAATCCCAGGTGCTTTATTAAACGGTGTAAAAGGCTCTCACACTCTGAATCAGCACCTTGAGGTGTCTTCAGAAGGCTTGTGATGGTTAGAGAGAAGGCTTTGTTTCTTGTAGATGTTACCTGGATTTCCTTTCTTGTGTGGTGCTTTCTCCTCATCCAGCTGGTCTGCTTCCAGCTCACATTGTTTTGTTCTGTTGACTAAACCCCCTCGTAGACGTTGCTCTGTTCACTGCTCTGTTTCTATGCCCAGCCTCCATGTTGCCTTCCCTGGTTGCACATGGGTTTGTAGGAGAATCACTTTGCCCTTAGAAAGGAGAGTTTGCAGCATGTTTCGGTAGGCCCGGATTGAGTATCCCAGATGAGGAGCTCAAAACCCTGTCCTGGGGTGCCTCCCTGATTGTGCTGCTTGTGCTGGCAGGTTCCAGAAGAGCAAGACCTGCCCCGAAGGAGAGGAGTGTCGCTATGCCCATGGCCAGGACGAGCTGACAGAGTGGCTAGACCGGAGGGAGGTGCTGAAACAGAAACTGGCCAAGGCCCGCAAGGACATGCTGCTCTGCCCCAGGGATGACGACTTCGGGAAATACAACTTCCTATTGCGGGATGGCGTATAGTAAGGGTTGTGGGGGGAGCCTGTCGGCTGGAGAAACATGTGGCGGGTTTTCTGAGAGTGGCAGTAGCAGGGAGAGCGAGATCTGTGTCTCGCAAAGAGAACTTTTTCTTTTCTTTCGTTTTAAGATTATGAGACGATGATTTATTAGTGGTGAATGAAATCGTGAATTTGATTATCCTTGGCCAGCGAATGCCATGCTCACTGAGTTTGTGATCTGTTTTCTCTCTCTTCTTTTCTCCAAATTCTCCTTCCTCTCCCATCTTTTTGTTTTCACTGTCCTTCATTCAAAGGAATGAATCCAAGTCTGTACTGGGCTGTGAATCAGAGAATTTCTCCTCGTGTCATTCTTCTGCCCTTCAATTCAGAGTGTGGCTGCAGAGGTCCAGAGGACAAAGCTGAGAGGAAGGGCCAGACATCTGGTGAAAAGGTGACCATGAAGTTCATGTGCTCCTTTTCTCAGAGCTGTAGAGCAAGCCCCACTTGCGCTGCTGCAGCCAGCCTGCTCTCCTGGGAGTTCAGTACCGGAAGAATTAGGAATTGAGGTTCAAAGAAGGAAAACCACTAGATCTGGCTTAAAACATCTAGGCTTAAACTTCTGCTGTCTTTATTGCCCTGAGGCATCAACTGGCGCTGAGGAGGGTAACAGCCATGTGGTGTCGAGAGTGTAGCTAAAAGCAGCAAAGTAATAAAACTGCTTGCAGCAGCAGGAACTGGATTGTAGGTGACTTCAGACTGTTTCAGATGACTGCACCCAGAAAGCAAATGGTTAACTCCTCATTAGATGTCTTTCTCAGTGTGCAACATGTATTCCAGGTAGGTAGTTTTGGTTTGTTTTTGGCTGGTGTGGCTGGTGCAAGTGAGATTGAAGCCATCTCGAAGGTGTAGCGGAGACTGTGACACACCCTGTATCACTAGTTCACACAGCGATATCAGTCAGGAGGAAGGCTGTAATCAAAGGGAGCCCGTGTTTTTGTGTTGCCTTGTGTCTTGAAGAAAGGGAAGTAGGTAGTGGGGGTTCCCTCCTTGCTCTTTAAATTATGTGTGTTACTGGTTATTTAGAGCTGCCTTTTAGAGCATATGTAGAGCATGCAGTGCCAGAAGAACTGGATGGGGACCCATTTAAAAGGACACCATTGAGCAGCATGGATGATGTTTTGCTAATGGGAATCCAGCTGGATGGGCACTTACCAGCACTGGTGGTCCAGCCCCCTCCCCCTTGGAGCTGGGGCAGGGAGCTTGCAGACACGCAGTGGAGCCAGGATGTGACCCCGGGCAGGGACTGTGGCAGAGAGAGTGGCACAGCTGTGTGCCTGCTCCTGTCCTGCCTGATGTGCACCGTGATGGGGGAACCAGTGATGCTGAGCTCTGTGCCAGGACTTTTGGCTTTTATAGTGGCAGCGGTGGGAGGCAGTGCTGCTCTGTATGCCAGCCTTGTCCTTTCTGGCAGTCTCATCCTGTAAGCAGTAAACGTGTGTCCTGTCCTGAGCTTCCCTCTCCTCTCTTCTGCAGTCCAGCTGTGCTCTGCGGTTTTGCATGCATGGATGGCACCATCCACACAAACACAAATACATCTCTGTCACAGCCTTCCTAAGAGGATGTCTTTTTCATGCAGAGGCTCCCAAGACAGCAAGCTCTGAGCCCTTGGGGCTGGCAGTGCTGTATCCATGGTAAATACAATCTGGCTGTGAACTGCTCAGTGCTTTGGCATTGCTGGGTCCCCCTTTCCCCTCCCTGCTCCCATATCCTTGGGCTTCCCAGCTTCAAGAGAGACGGCATGTGGAAATACAGGGGATGCTATGGAGGCAGTTGGCACCTTTCTAAACCAGACTCCAGGCAGGTGCATCAGCTCCACTGAGGTAGTTAACGGCCCAGGAGCAGAGCACGCTGCATGCTGGTCTTGGGTCTTTCCAGAGATACTGTCTGCTCTAAGTAAGCTGAATGTGCCTCTGAGCTTAGAATTGTTTAGGTTGGAAAAGACCTTTAAGATCATTGAGTCCAACTGTTAACCCAGGACTGCCCAGTCCACCACTAAACCATGTCCCCAGGTGCCACATCTGCACTTCCAAATACCTCCAGGGATGGTGCCCACTTCCCTGGGCAGCTCAGCCACTTCCCTGCAGAGCTTGTTTCCTCTCCTTTAAGATGTAGGTGTTGGTCACTGGTTTGGTATGAGCTTCCTTTCCCAGCTATACAGCACCTTGAGATCTGCTCTGGAAGGGGCCAGGACCATAACACCTGATGATGCACAGATGGCTTGTTGGGAGAAGAGGGAAGTGGTTATTTCCATCTCTGCCCAAGGACAAGATGGGGGAGGATCCGTAGTGCTGCAGGGAAAGAGAATGACCAACACGGTATCAGCTACGGCAGTTTTTGAGTGGTCACGTGCTGTGTGTTCTCCTCTGCCCTTCGCTGTAGCTGTCTGGATCGTACCTTCTGGTGCTCCTTGTGCCCAAGTGGTCAACGGTATAAACAGAGAAAGACAGGGGAGGAGGCAGGCGTCAGCGTGTGGGTTATTTTGTTCTGCTCTTCTGGGGCAGAGACACCAAGGAAGCAAATCTGGATCGGGAACACTGGAATGTGTTTTTTATTTTTAAAACAAACCTGCATCTCTAGTGTGACTCTAGCGTTCGCTGCGCCGTGATTTCTCATATGATAACTTGTTTAGGTTACAGAGTGGGTCACTGCCCCCTCTCCCCATCTCTGCAGTGAGAGCCCAGCTGCTCAGCAGGGCTTTGGAGGTTCGGAGTTAGGGCCAAGGCGGGGAGAGGGCGAGTGTGTGTGAGGTGGGGGAGGCCCACGGTTACGGGGGTTGCGTTGAGTATCTCTTTTTGTTTTCCCTGATATGATAACCTGGTCTGTGGTGTTGCAGTACTTTGTCACCAGACTTGTTTTAGTGTGTATATATGTGACCCCTCCCGTGAAGCATATATACACAGGTATTAAATATATCACTTTATATAATATTATATGTGTGTGGTATCAAAGGAATCTTTTAAATGAGGGTAAAGGAAAAGGACTCGGGCCAGGAAACGCAGCATCTCCAGTTTAAATTTGAAGACATTTATTTGGCTTAGGGGAAGGGAAGTAACAAAGAGGGGAGAGGTTTATATACATAGGTATAAATTCTGAGATGGGACGGGTTTCCCTGTTCACATTTTTGAAACCCCCTAGGATGTCCTCACAACCCCATCTCAGTGAAAAAGTATTATACTACTAACTAGCAAGTAAAGTTTTTAATGATAAGGCTTTGCTTATATTATTTAAAGGGACATTGTGAAGGGCAGGAGGCTTCACACTTGACTTCCCAGGTTCGCTTGATTAAGCCAAGAGGGTTTTCTTCAGCACGTTATGGACTCTCAGCAGAACTGCTTGGCGCTTGTGGCTCTACAACAGACAAACCACAAGTTGTAGGGCTGCTTTAGTGGTGCGTTCACAAGGCCCTGTGATAACTCTCTTCTTTAGTCATGTGAGAAGAAGAGACTTTTGCAGTGCAGAACCAAATTCAAGGGTTATTAACAAGAGAAGTTATATTTTAATTTTTTAACATTAGAAGAAAATCTCGTATCTTGTAAATCTTGCAAAATAACCACAGACGCACACATCATGCAGAGCAGAGACTTGCTAAATGCTGAAGGACTCGGTGAAAATCTTTTCCCAAATGCTTTGGTAGGGGCATTCGGGATTTGGTAGGGATTTAAGTGACACCGGCATTGGAGTTAACCTGGCCTTCTACAGAGGGAAGTAAAAAAACCAAAAAATACCCTGCTTAGCTTGTATGAAACTGTATGTCAAAAATGGATGGGTCTTAGCAAGTGAAAGGAGAAGATAGCAAGGGGATGCTGCAGTTCTGAGCTGGGTAGTAATGATTTTGAGTCCTTTAATATGTCTTTGTATTAATATAATTTAAGAATACCACGCTTTACTATTAAAAAAGAACTTAGTATCTTTCATAAGGTCTAGTATCAGGATAATAATGTAGATGTTTTAACAACATTTTTTTTTGTTCTTAAATAAAAAAAACAACCAAACTTGCTTCTTTTAGCCTTTGTAATAGAAAATAAAAGTGTGCACTTTAAACCCTCTCCTTATCCAGTGTGTGTCTGCATTTTTCAAATAGCTTGCAAAGACTGTCTGTCTTGGGTTCAAGTTTCCCTGCTGTAAGGAGGGAAGCAAAGGGAGCGCTTCAAGCATTGGATCACTTCTACTTTCTCCCATCTTTGAATATAATCTACTGCTCTTCTTGCAGAGTGGAAAATTGCCTGTGTGTATATTAACAGATTCTGCAGTTCATCAGATCACAGTTCTTGTGAACTGTAGGTGTATTTAAGGCTGGGGCTGTTTTTTCCTTTCCCCCAAGCACCGAGAATCTACAAGTTCTGCATTAACACATAGTTTCAGGTGTTTGAGTAACTGGTGTTTTGAAACCTCCAGTAATCAGGTGTTGTAATCACCTTCTTCTAGAGGCTGCTCCGTTCAACTGGGTCAGCCAGTTCTTTTGCCTGCCAGCATGCAGCCTGCCAGGGAAAATGCCCTTAGCCCTACCCACCAAGTCACATGCAGCTTGGGCCATGAGAAGCATCTGTGCAGATCCCCCTTGGAGATGGTGCTACGTGGTGAGGATTGCACCTGGGGGAAGAGGTCAATGTGAAAACATCTATTAATAAAGCTTTTCTTTATTAAAATCCATCACAATGCAGATCAATCAGGATTCTTGATGAAGCCAAAACTGGAGATGCAGCAAAGAGAAGGGAGTCCCGTGGAGACACCCTGCTACTGCTGTATAAACTGGTAGAGTGACCGGAAGCTCATATCCAGCAAGACCTGAGGAGAGGGGATTTGCTGCGCATCTCCCTGATGTGCCTAGACACAAACACAAGGACTCATGTCCCTCTGGTCAAAGTAGGAGAGGCCTGAACACAAACTTGTGCACAGGGGATGAGGAGACCAGTGCGCTTCTAAGGTGCATCTATTGAGCATGTGCAACATGAGAGGTATTAGTTTTACACTCCAAAGGTTATTGAGGCCATGCTAGCAAGAGTGAGGGTAGCTTTTCCAGTACAATGGAGACCAAAACTGTCAAATTGTGAGGCAGACAAAGCATGAGGAGGAAGACAACAGTGTTTTCCTTGCAGGTTGGAGCCTGAGCTGTAAACCCCTCCACACTGGTGTTTCTTCATTGAAGAAAATAAAGTTGTATTTTGGAGAGGCAGGGAAAGAAGCGGTATTCAGAGCTCCAGGTCAGCCAGGAAGGATGCAGGTCTGATGGAAGATTAGGAGGAGCAGAGGTAGAGACCCCTGAGAGGCGGGAGGAAGGCTTCATACTAGAGACCTTTAATGCTATCACACAGCAGCCTAGCAGAGGGAGTTTGTCTTTGTCTTATAAAGCGTGCAAGCTGCACATAAGATTCCTAAGCAATTCTGTGACTGAGTCTGTCTGCCCACACTATAGAGAAACATTTCTGGGTAGTGACAGCAGGTGATGCAAATGCTGTCATCACTCTTTAATTGTGTTCACTGCAGCCATTGCAACCAAGAAGAGGGCTGTGTTGCATTGTGTCCTGTGGATGGAGAGCAGCAGAGAGTTCCTGTCCTGCAGGAGCTGTAACCTGGGGAGTTGTGCTGATCACTGGCTGGGGTGGAGGGCACAGAGGAGGTAGCACTGTAGGGCACTTGGGGGGAAGAATATTGGGCAGAAAGCGATGTGCTAAATAATAAAAGAGGCCTGGATGGGAGTGACTGGTGAGAGGGAAGTGGAGGAGGAAAGGCTGAGGGAGCACTGGCTGGAGCAGACAGCCGTTTGGTGTGGGGTGGAGGAAAGTGCTGAACAGACTTAGTTGGGTGCCTGTGGGGTGGCTCTGGGCAGAGGTCCTGTGGACAGCTAGCTCTTGGGGCTTCCTGGAAAGCCGTGGGCACTGCTCAGGACCTCTGCACCGTGTCTCATTCAGCCTCTCCCCTTTCTTCCCAGGATGGGAGAGGACAGGATGGGACCCATCCGTTTCCAATAACCTCTCTCCCTTCCCAGCTGGATTGTAGCCTCCTGCTTCTCTTCGGTTCCCCCTCCAGGCAGGAGCAGCAGGTCCTGGTGCCCCCAGGGCAGGGGTGGTTTTTCCTGAAAGCAGACCCAGGTGCAGCAAGGACAAGAGCAGGAATCGGATGAGATGACAGCTCCAGCTGACTCCTTCCCCACTGCAACGGTCCTGGCCCTGGCAGCTCCGGAGACTGACTGCCCCTTTCAGGGGGGCTCCTCTCCGCAGTTTAGCTTATGGATGGCAGCGTCCCAGGAAACTACTTCCCGAGAGCCTCGGGAGGCACAGATGTAGCAGAGTCCCAGGAAATAGTGTTATTCATTACCATCTCAATTAATCCTCAAAAAAATGACATTTACCCAGGGATGGGATGGAAATCTCTAAGTCCAGATGCCAGACTAGATTTGGCTTGCTTGGAACGGGAAAAATACTCAGTGCTGGAGGTGTTCTTTGGTGTATTTCCCTTGTTCTCTGTGGATTTCCTCTGTCTGCCCTAGCTGTGGGCTTTCTGTAGTGCTGGGGCCCTCCAGGCAGAGGGTTGGGAAGGATGAAGAGCCGCATAGTTTCTCTAATTGAATACCAAGGCACACTCCCCAGTCTGTACCCCAGCAAAGCTCTGCGGCAGAGAGGGAAAGTCCTGCTTCTATGGGAGGGAGATGGCCTCAGTTTTCTTCAGCCAAACATCTTGAGGATAACTGCAACACGGCTGGACACTGCCCCTGGGAGCCGTGGTGGGGATTCAATACAGAAGCAGTGTTTCAAAAGAAGCTCTCAGCAGGCTGGATCTTCTGCTCAAGACCATTCATATCTTGGCTTTTGGGGATCAGCGGCAGCCAAACTGCCCAGGCTTCTTGGAGGATCAGCTGTTCTCTTTCAGCCTGCACGCCTTCCCCAGGCTCCGCTGACTCCTGTGTCCTTCCATCAGGCTCTGACCTCTCTGGCCCTGACACTGCAGCACCCCTGCTCCTGCTGGGGCCCATGTCATTCCCTGGGGAGGTAAGTGACCCTGGGAAGGGATGGCCGAGGGACAGCTGAGGCACTCACAGCCAGCCTCTTCGGTTTGAGAAGGAAGCAGCCACAGGAGTGTCTGTCTTCCTTGCTGTCCCACCCAACAGTCTCCCACAGACCCTGGCAGAGGCCCAGGAATCACTGTCCTTGGATTTCCCCATCCTGCTTTAAATGCTTTGGTTTATTGCTGCTTTTGGCACCTCCTGGGCTCTGCTTCCTGCCAAGGCTTGTTCAGAGAGCTCCTAAAGCCAGCTCTGCCCAGGCTCCCAGAGCATTTCCAGGCAGGGAAATGCACAAAGGCAGCTCTAGGTGTCCTTCCCGCCCAGGGCAGCACAACTTCTGGTGATCCCAAGAGCCTCTCTCACGTTTTCTCCCTGCCTAGCACCTAATTTTCTGGCAAATGGCACCTCACAAGGGAAGGCCATGTGCGGCAGAGCAGAGCTGTGGTGAGCCCAGGTGCCACATAAGCACCCTGAGAAGGGGGAAATGTCTTGGCAGGCAGGGTGTGGGGAAGCAAAGCTCATTAGCTTTTTGGCATTCATTTGGGGGAATTAGTTTTTAGAAATCCTTTCGCCTCAGGCAGGAGGTGCAGGCGGTTCCTTCCACTGAACTGCGGTGCTCAGGGGATCCCGGTGCTGCTGCTCCACACAGGGGGACAGGACACACGTACACATATGTAAGCGCATGTATGCATGCGATACCCTGCCAGGGAAGGGTGCTCAGTGCAAGGCCTCAGCAAGCCTGTGTGTCTGTGCCCTATGTTGATACTGTAAAAAGTGCTCACAGGGTTGCACGCCCATGTTTCAGGTGCCAGGCAGGGACTTCAGCCAACACAGAATCCCAGTCCCGCTTTTACCACCCTCCTGCACTGGCTTTGTTACTCCTTCTCCCACCTCCTTTTCTTTCAAAGTAATCTGCTGTGGATGCAGATACCCTTGTCTGGCCGCAGCCTTCCCTGCTGCTGCCATTCTGGGTGTCCTTGCAGCTCTGTAGATGTCTGTTGCCACTAGCAGCAGCATCTTGAGCCTGTAGAAGACAAGGTGCTGGGCTGTGGGGCAAGCGTCCTTTCAGAAAGGCCATGGCAGAACTCAGCCTGCCAGCTCCAGCCAAGCTAGAAAAAAATTCCCTATCAAGCCCACTGCACTACACAAATAAACAGTTAAATCTGGAAGCTGTCAGTGGAGCATGCCTTTGTCTTAGGAGGTAGTGTAAGAACAAAAAAAATTATGGATGGCTGCAAGAGGCAGTGACTGACCAACCTCTGGCAAAGGGTTTGCTTGGATAAAAGATGAAAGAGGAAACCACTTAAGAAGCTGGGTTGGTGCAAGAACCAAACCCCGTGGGTGGGCCTGGAGCCTCCACACAGACCATGAGAAGTAGACTTGATCTGTGGGACCTGCAGCAGAAGACATCTTGTCTGAGGAGATACGGAAATTTCCCAATAATGGCTGTGCTGCCAAGGTGAATGGTCTTGGGTGACTGAGAAAAAGAGAGCTGCTTCAAGAGCAGCAGGATTTGTAAAGCTTCTAGAGATTTCTACAAATTTTTTGTTCTTATTTCCAGATAAGCTTCATGGCAGTAATTTACCTTGTCTGCCACCACAAAGTTCCCTCAGTACTGCTGGCTTCTGCTTGTCCCCTCGCTATTGCCTGCCAGGGCCAGCATGTGCTATGGGGTGTCACCGCCAAGCATGTGCCTCAGATCAAACAGAACAAATAACAGCATGTTTTCTCTCTGAGAAGACATTATTTTGACTCTTCTTCCTAACTTATCTTTCAGATAGAAAAAAGATATTTAAATACATTCATCCCTTTGCCAAGGTGGGTAGCGTGTTCTGGGAAGGGAGGGGTAGATGGATAGATAATACTGTTGTGTAAGCTTTGTGTCCTTAGAAAATTGGACAAAAATATTTTTTATTTTCTAAGAGGACACAATCCATTACATTATCAAGCCAAGCTTTCATCTCATTGGAGGAAGCTGAGATAACAGTAATTAGTAACAGTAACAATAACAAATAATGCCTTTCTCTGGTCAAATGTCAGTCACTGCTGCTGGTGGGTTCCCCACGAGCTGTGCTTTCAGATAGCATGTAAGAAACAACTGTGTTCCCTTCTGTAATGGTGGCCTAAGAAACTGGTGTGCACCACCAAGTACAAGACCCACAGCAGCAATCTGCAGGAGTTTCTGACTGAAGAGGCACCCTGTTGTGCCACCATCTCTTGTCTGGGTCTGAGGATGGCTGCAAGGCACCAGCAGGAGGGGAGGCAGTGGAAAGGCAGCTCCAGAAGCACTGTGGTGTGGATGTGGCCCTGTAAAGAAGTTGAGGGAGCGTGCCTGGGGCTGAGGGGAAGACGGCAACTTGGAGAGATGCGCGGAGAGCACCCTCACCCTGCTCCTTGTAATGAACAGGGTTGTATCAGAGGTCTGAATGTCCAAAATGATTCTTCAGGGTCTCAACCTGCCAGGAAGGCTCTACCTACTGATAACACCTGAGCAGTGGTGCTCTGCAGTTCCCAGTGCAGTGATGGCAGACCTCTGCAGAGAGATCCTTCTAAAGACAGGAGTAGAATTAAGGGTTCTAAAAGAGACATTTACATGCTCTGGTACCAACAGAAGTACCTGAGCACTGCAGAGAGGTGAAGGGTAGGGGAGAAGCAAGGCACAAGTTGGTTGTGCTTAAAAAAAAACCCAAACCAAACAAACTCTTTGGAATGAAAATGTGAAAGGAGGGAGAGCAATGGAACAAAGCAAAAGTTGAAGGACACCCACTCTTTCCCTCGGGACTGCAGGCAGCTGTGGCACTGCTGAACAAGCTCCTTGGACAAACGTGCTGAGGTGCCCAGCCAGCACTGCTGGGTGGTGCGAGTAGCTGCACCAGGAGATCTACAGAAAAGATACTGAAAGTAGCCCTGGTCTCTGCCATTTAAACTGGAGTTCCTGGAGTTTTGGTCGTTAGGTGCCCTTCCCTCCTCTGTGCACCACTCTCTTAGCGCCAGTGTAAGTTGGCTATGGCCGGTTGAGTCTGTGAGAAAATGTGCTGTTAAGGGCTGACTAGGCTTCTGAGTGATAGAGCAGAGCCACTGAGACTTCCACCAACATGGGATTACAATAACAATAAATAGTGATCTGATAACAGTGCAGCCAGCACAAATGATGCAATCTGTGGCCATGCCTGCAGCTCTCCAGAGCCAACATTTCAACTTCATTCACTAAAGCAGTTCAAGTGCTCTCTGTGGTGGGGACACAAGGTCAGAGGGACCCTCCCCAGTAACAGGACTCTACTCCATAGTACAGTTTCTGCTTCCCTGGGGCTGGAAGTCAGGGCAGTGTTGATGCATCCTGCTAGTGATATTACCCAAGCTCTTCTCCTGGGATTATGACTCAAGGACACACAGTGTTGGCAGGAGACTTTGTGGACATGGCGAACACAACATGAGATATGTACTCTCAGATCTCTACACAAAAACTTATAGATGTCCATTGCAGACTAATAATTCAAGATGCTAAGTGACAATTCAGATGATCTTTAAGGTCCATTCCAACCCAAACTCTTCTATGGTTCTATGAATTTCCTCTCAATGAACTTCTTCATTTTCTGAAGCCATAAATGTCAGTCAATTACTGCAGCAGCTGCTGTGAAGTCCTTGGGTCCCTCCAGGCATGCATCAGATGTCTGTCCACCTTTCAGGACAAGTTTGGGCCTGGGGCAAAACCAGGAGGTCCAACTACACCTGGCATTGGGCAGCTACTGCGTTCCCAGTCACTGTATCTTGCCGTCATTTGATGACAACCAGAGCTAGGCATATATGATGGCAGCTGTCCCAGGCATCAGTGATGCCTGGCAGGATTGAGTGACGCTGCTCCGCTTGCTTTGACCGGCCAGAATGGACCAGAAGATTTCAGGAAAGGATATCGACCTCCTGGCTGGCAGGCTGTGCTCCAGGAGGGAGAGGTGTAATAGTTTCTCTTGCTCCCAGCAGCCAGAATGTACTGACCACCTGCCCAGTCTGTCTGTGGGCTCCAGCTTTGGGTGGGAGGAGGACACGGTTGATGACCTAGGGTTAGTAGGGGACTATTCTTCCTGAATGGCTTCACCATCAGTGATTATCACTGGCTGTTTTCTTACATTCTGTCTAGGGAATGGGGGGAACAAACGACAAAGAAAATCCCAAGAGGCTGTAATGTATTTGTATTCTACCAAAGATCCACTGTGTGATTTCTGAGCCTGATTAGATTGGGATCTAGATCATGAAACTTGCCCAGCTAATCTGAAATTCCCAGCCACCCAGCCTTGCTAGGTAATTATTTCTTTTTGGGTTTTATTAGGTTAAATCAAATACATTTCCTTATGGGACCAAACGCCATGTTATCAGGAGCGAGAGAAACTCTATCACTTCTTAAGACTAAATGCTGGGCCAGCAAAATGCTTCACTTTAGACACAGGAAAAGTCCTAATGACTTCACTCAGGCCACTTTCATGCTTAGAGCCATGCACGGTTTTGCTGGGCTGTCCCCGGTAGCTGGGGCTCACAGACCAGTCAGTGTAGGAATACCTGGTCCCTATCAACTCACACCAGTGCTGTAAGGCTGAGCCTGGCAAAACGGACAGGAGCAAATTGTGAAATCAAGGTACTGCTGTTCCAATTATCACATCCAGTAAAAGAGAAGACCCCAGCACGTGTAAGATGCTCCTTCCCAAGCCACATCCTGATAAAGAAGATCAGTCCTTTATCCTCTGGTCTCCAATCCATCCCTCCATGCTAAAAACTTCACCCACGGGAGAGGAGGGGGTTTGCTTGCTCAAGATCTTACTTAACCAGCTGTTATCAGAGTATTTGCAGGGTGCATGAACTCTCTTGCCTTACATCACTGCTCCGAGAGGAGAGGAGGCTGTTGGCTTTCTGATAAAACTCTGTGCCATTTATGAAGAAAAATTCTGCATTTTGGGAATGATGCACATTTGATAAGATGCCTTATGCTGTTACCAATATTGACTTAGGAGGGACACACAGTAAGTGTTGCATCATATGCAAATATTGTCACGATCTCCATCTCGGAGAGCTGAGAAGTTAGCAGGCATCTGCCTGCAGGCAGCATGTGTTTTCTTCACGGGGCAGCTTGCACAGCTCAGAGCCCCCTGAGAGCCCATCAGAGGATCCCTTTGCTGTTGCTTTTGCGATGTGTGTACCCCTGACAGCGCTCGCTTGCTTCCCCCTCCCCCCCCTCCAATGTGTGTATTTGTTATAACACCTTGGGAAGGAAAAGGGTGCTGCCTTTGCGAAGTTAGATAACTGGCCCAGTTCTTTGCTGCCGGATTGGCTGGGAGAAGCCCTGTAAAACCGCGCTGGCCAGCCGCCCGGCCCAGCCTTGGAGCCTGCAAGCTATTTCCACAATTGGCCACTTCAGAGGGGGAGGTGAAGACAGCCGGACAAACTGCATCTCTGCCGGGCTGCTTCCCTTCTTCGTTTTTTCTCAGCCGGAGTAGTTTTGCAAGGCAGCTCCAGGTGCCACCGAGCCCTTCTCGCAGCGCCCAGGCAAGTGGGGTGTAGCGCTGGTGGCCAGGCGCCTGGCCCTCCCTGAGCCGTGCTAGCAGAGTCCCGGGACAGGACATGTCAAGCTGCAACAGCCCTGGGGGCCCCACTGCCCTGGACTTCCCGGAAGTCCTGAAGTCCCTGCTGGAGTACTCCTTACCCTGGACCAACAAGATGACAGGTAGGATCGAGGGAACACATGCTGGGGTTTCTGTTTTGATTTCATTTCTCCTTGCCCTCCTTAAGTTGCAAAGTAAGAAGGGGACAGAAGACCTTGTTTGCTGCAAGCCCTTCAAGGGTGTGTTTCCCCCAAGTGTCCAAGTCAGACAGGGAGCTCTGGCACCGAGTGTGTTGTGCAGCTAGGAGGAAAACCGGCAGCAATGGATTGGTTACAAAATCAGCCAAGAGTGCTGAGCTCCTGATCCTTTTAATCTCTGTGCTCAGCTACTTCTTGGAAACCCTCAAAGCTTTGTGCACAGAGAAAGCTTGGGCACAAATCTCCATGCTGACGTAGGAGCGACTTCCAGGATTGCCATCCAGGTTGTCCCATGGTTAATAACTGCTGAGACTCCAGTTGTTGCCTCTTCCCAATCACAGACTGTCCCAGGAGCCAGGGCCGCACGGGGCAGGCTGACTCCATGCAAACTGCGTGTTTGGTGATGGCTGCAGTTGTTATCAGTGGAAAGCTGGGGTAGGGAACACAGCAACTGTGTTTCCTTTGCAAGAGTACTTCTAATACTCCTAGGTTTTCCCACTCTCTGTGCAGCATCCTAGAAAACAAATGGAAAGGACCCACCAGGAGTTTATTTCGTCTGGGCTTCTGCTGTGCTGAACACTTGGCTCTTGCTGGACCAACCACTTCTGTTACCAGGCATGCTCCAAGTGCCCATTGCACAACTCAGGGCTCTCTGATTTTGGATAGGATGCCACAGCCTTGGCAAGCTGCTTTTGGATTGTTGTGTTTTAATGTTCACTGCTGAGTGCTGGGGAGGTGTGTGGGAACACCTGGGCTCAACAAGCTCATGTCTAGGCATGAGTAAGTTGAACTTACAGAAACAAACATGCACTGAGCTCACCCGTCTGTAGGGAGTTGCTACCGGGACACACAGGCAGCTCTGCAGTCTTGAGGGGAGCATGACCCAGGAGCAAAAAAACCAGACACACAATGTGGAGAGGGACCCTGCTCTTGCTCTGGGGTCAATGGGAGAAAAGGCTGCTGCTGCTGCAGTGAGGCATTCATGGCAGGAAAGGCAGCTGCCTACACCTGCTGAAATACAGTGAGCCCTGTGGCACCTGCACAGCTCCCTGTGGAAAGAGGAAATAGAGCAAGGGGAGCTGCCATACCCTCTAAGGGGCTCATCTTGTCACATTGCTCTGCTGCTTCCACCTGTGAGCCTGGCTCTCTCCTTTGCTGAGACTTTGCCTGCTAACAGGCGTGTTTACATATCAGACAGTATGAAGCTGCATGCGGGGACTGGGACATGTTTTCTGAGCTGACTGATACCCAGGTAGAAAGCAGACCTGGCTGGGAGGAGGACTAATGGCCAAGGGAGGCTCACATGGTGCAGAACCTTGCTGTGGCTAAGCTGAAGTCTGACTGCCTCTCTGAGATCTCTGGTCTCCACAGCCAAGTGAATTGAGTTAATCCAAGGGAGGAGTGCTGGCAAGATGTATCTGTTTGGCGAGAGTTGGAGTTAGGGGGGTAGAGGGGAGATCAATGATTTGCAGAGGGAATAATTTCATCTTAACTCAGTGCGGCTTATTTGGCAGCTGAGGGAGCTGTTTTGTGGAAGCTTTCTTCCTCAGCCCCAGGACCACCCTGCCTCTCAGTATCACCTCCTGTAACCCTTAGAATTGTCCTTATTATGCCACCTCCCTCCCTAGCCCAGCGTTCCTGTTATAGCCCTCTTCCCAAGAGCTCAGTTCTCTCCTCCTGAGTCTCCATACCTATGTACCACTCATCTGGATTTGCCAGGTCTCAGGCCTCTGTCTGAAATGCGTCCTGCTATTCAAACTTCCCGGTGGGACTTGCTGTACATGTCCTGTGCCTAGCACTTGGCTGCTTCTTGCTTGCCTCCCTGCTGCATCAGAGCTAGGCTGTTCTGCATCATCTGGCCCTGACAGGACTCCCAGCAGTAACAGCCAAGGCTGCTGCATTCCTCTCCTCACATCTCATTGTCCTCCTCTGTTCCTTCTCAGCTGCAGAACAAAAGAGAAATTGTAAATATTCAGGCACATCACAGCTTAACTAAGAAGGTACAGCTGATGGTGCAGTCCCCGCTTTCTGCTGGCAGTGGCTTGAGTCCCTAATCCCCAGAGGAGGTGAGGAGAAGTTCTCAGAGCAGCCTCCCTCTGAACTGGCAGGGCAGAGCTGATGCCCAAGCAGGGTGATGTGAGAGGGAACCCACAGGAATGTTCCTCAGGAACTCCCTCCCTCCTGCCTTTGGGCCAAGCAGCTAACACTGTACAGGCTAAACCCTTTCCAAGCAAAGTCACAATCCAGTGGTGGTGCAGAACAAACCTTAGCACAGTGGAGCATGGGTGGAAATGTGCTGGAGGAAAAACATGGTCAATCTAAAGGGAAAAACCTTGGAGTAAAGGCTGCTGAGTGGTTTCAATAACCTCCATTCATATGGATGTTACCCAGCAAAGCAGCTGCCATTGAGATCTGCAGGGGGGATGTGCGCAGAGCTTGTTCCTTGAAGGAGTGCTGTACAGTACTGAGACACAGCGTCGTCCCTGGGGGGCCTCCAGCATCAACAATGGAACAAAGCGACCATAAGAGCTGTAACTGAATGGGAAGCCTGCAGCCTGCCCTGCTTTGGCTATGTCCCCTTGCCCTGTTCCTAGAAGCTGCTCCTTCCCAACCTCACTAGGTTGTGTTCTCTGTCTACCGCCTACCACTAGTTGTTTCCCAGGCAAAAGCATCAGTGTGAGCCCACTGCCCCTTGCCAAACTGTATTTGCCACCTCTGTCATGTGTGTGGTCTGACATCTGTCTTTCATTGCCCTGTGTGAAGTGGCATCTCCCTTTCACACATGTGCTTTTTTCTTCCACCAGCTGAGCTTGGCAAGGCAGAGGGAGTCTGTGAAAGGCAAGCAGCAGCCCTGGAGCACTCCGGGCAGCAGAGCATGACCTGTTCTGCCTGCTTCTTGCAGCTGGATTTATCAGCCTTGATAAACGATGCATTAACCCACGCTATTCCAGCCTGTATTAACAAGGTGGTCCTTTGCAAGCTCCCTGTCAGGCAGCATGTGCACAGGAGTTGTGTCAGGAGTCCCACACCTGTCCCATGAAGGAGGCAGCAGATCCAGCCTCCTAGCCTATGCAAGAGAAGGTGCTAGCAGGTAGGGCAGCTCCCTGTCTGCCCAGGTGGGATGGAGACATCCCCTGGTCCTCATTGCAGTAAGGCAATGAGGGAAAGCGCCTAGCCCATGCAACTTCCAATCCATTCCTTTGCCTTGGGCACGTGCGGAAGATTTCAGATTTCAGACCTGATTTTGTGTCACAAAGACCATCGGGGTTTATTAGCAAGAGTCAAGCCAAATTGTGCCCTGTGACCAAAATGAAATGTCTGAGGTTTGCAGATGGGCAGCTGAACCAAGCAGATGCCAGAGTGTCTACCTGGGAAGTCCCTTTCCTGCTAGCCCTTATGGGGACATCTCTGCACCTGTGGCTCTGTTGGGTAGGGATAGGGCTGTCCCAGGGAGGTTGTGCACCCTTTTCCTCTCCTCACTTGCAGCACTATATGGTAGGTTTGCTGTGTCCGGCCCTTCTGCAGCAAGAGGCAGCAGCTTGCTGACAGAAGCCTGTGGCTGTAGCATCTGTCACTCCTGCAAGAGTCTATTCATTCCGCAGGAGAAGCTCCTCTGTATCTGCCTGTGCTCTTGGGGATGAACTTGGCCACATTTGCTCCCTTTGAGCTCAGCAGCTTAAATGGCAGCACGGCATTCCTGTTGATGCAACAGGGCAACTGGTTGGGAAATCGCAAGGATTGCTGCGATAGTAAAAACTTGGAGAGACCCCCCGCGCTGCCCGCTAGCAGCCCAGCCGTGGCAGCAGCCGCAGTGAGGTCCTTCTCCCGGCGAGCGTCATATAGGGCACCGCTGCGGCTGCTGCTGGCGCCATGTAGGACAGCGGGAGATTAAATCCTGGTCATGTGGGAAAGGTGATCTCGGGGTCCTAAACGGGGATATTGAAGGACCGGCTGCAGAGCTGGCACCGGCGCCGGTTCAGGAGCGGCGGGCTCCCGCCTTGCTCCCCGACGGCTGCCGCGGTTACGCGATCTCCGGGCCCGGGCCCACCGCCCTCCTGCGCGGCGCCGGTGGTCGAGCCCTAGCCGGGCCGGGGCCGGGGCAGCAGTCTGGGCCGAGGAGGGGCTCGTAAGCGCCGTACGGCACGGGCCGCCGCCAGGTCGCCTCAGGCAGCGGCGGGGGGGCTCCTGCAGCGGGCACTGCTGCTCCTCCGCCGCCCACGCGCGCGCTTCCGCCCCCCCGCGCCTTCAGGAGCAGCTGGCGGTGACGCAACGCCGGGGGGAGGGGCGGGGGCGGGGCACGGCATGCTAATGAACCGCTGGAGCCCGCCCCTGCACGTGCCCGGGCGGGCGGAGGGCGCGTGCCCACGCCGGCCGCAGAGGAGCGGGGAGGGCGGGGCGAGCCGGCGCGGGGCCGCCCCCCAAGCGGCGTGGGCCAATCCGCGGGAGGGAGAGGGCGGGGCGGGTCCTACTTGGGCGGGCAACGCCCTGGCGCTCATGAATACTGAAGCACGCGCCAGGCGTCAGGCGGCTGCGCACGCGCCGTCGGCCTCCCGTGCGCCGTCTCGCTCCGCGCTCATCGTTGCAGACGCGTCCCGGGGAGCTGTCGTAGCCTCGCGCCGGGCGCTGCGGCCGCTGGCGACCGTTGCCGACCGTTGACAGCCCGCCCGCCAGCTCGCGGGGAGTATGCCCGGCCGCGCCGCGCACCAGGAGGCGGCGGCAGCGGCAGCAGAGCCCACTGCAGCCGGAGGCAGCGCGGGGGCCGCCGCGCAGCAGGAGCAGCGGGGCCTGGCGGGCGCCTTCCCGCTGGTGCTGAAGAAGCTGATGGAGAACCCGCCGCGGGAGGCTCGCCTAGGTGAGCGCGGGAGCGCGCGCAGGAGCGCGCGGCACCGTCTAACCTCCCCCCCCCCCTCCCCCTCGCCCCCGTCACCCCCCCCGCACTGTCTTCCCGCCCCGTGCCTCGGAGGGCGGGACCCGCCGGGTCACGGGAGGGGGGGGGGGGGGGTGGCTGCGGTGTGCGCGGTGGGGAGAGGCCGCACACCCGGGCCTGGCGGCCTCCTCCGGTACGCCCCGCCATGCCCCCCGCCCCGTCTGTGCCAAGCGCCGCTAGCACGGGATCCCGGCCCGCCGGGCAGGGCGGGAAGGGCTCGGCCTCGCGGGGCGGTCGCCGCTGCCCTGCGCTTCTGAGGCGGGGAGCCGGCCGGCTCTCCGCCTCAGAAGCGCAGGGCAGTGGCGGCCGCCCCGTGGGCTGGTGTGACTGGAAAATTCAGCGGCTGCGACGCCCTTTCGCCTGTATTGAGGTGCCCGCTCTGGGCAAAATAAAATGCTTCAGGTCCGAGGGATGGGGTGGAAGTCAGGAGGTGACATGCTGGTTTTATTTCCTTAGCCGCCTAAAGCCCTCCCTGCTTTTAGGTGCGTTGCGAGGAGCAGGGATGAAAAGGTTTCGCGTCTTCCTTCACCTTAATTGCTGAAAAGTTGGACGATGATATGCATATACAGCAAATCCCTTCAGATAAGGTTTGGTGATAATCCATACGGGTATGACCCACTGCCTGCACATGCCATCCTCTATAGAGTGGAGCTGACTCTCTCCCACTGATGCTTATATTCATTGCTGATGGCACACTTTTTTTTTTCTTCCACCTGGCAGTATTTTTGCCTTCCTGAGTTTGATTTTGAGGAACGCTCAGGTTGACCTGCACTGCTGTAATACCCAGTGTACTGCTGTATAATAATAATAAAAAAACGTCCTTATGCTTAGGAATTTTGAGATTGAGAATCATTTTTGGAACATCAGATGATATCTAGGGTAGACCACAGTGCAAGCAGGGTTGGCAAGATTGTTCCTACTGAAGATCCTAGTTAAGATCAATTTACTTTGTATGTCTTGCGTTGCACAATACTGTGTAAATGTATCCATCTTGTGATTCTGGGTTTTTTTTTTCTTTCTGTTTTAAAAAAAAATATATGTCAGTCTCTGATAAAGGTTTTAGTTGTGTTGCTATGGTGCAGGATGCTGCAGTACATAGAATCTCAAATCTACAACATTATAGGATTTCGTAAGATATTTCTGCACCCAGTTGTTTTTAAAGGCAATAGTGCCAGCAGGAGCAGTTTAAGTTCATGTGTGGAAACCATGACGGTAGCCGACTGGGATATGCTAACTTTGCTTAGGAGTGGTTTTATGGTCCAGATTCATGTGATCTGGCCTATGGAGATGTAAAATTTTAAAATTGATATTATTTTGAGGTAGTGCATTTTTCTAAAATTAGAAACACTTGACACTTCTACTAGATGACCCCATTCCAGCTTGGGAAGGTGTTAAGCTTGATTCTCTAAAGCTTGCTAGTGAGTCCATTGTATCTTGATTACCTCTCCCCATTCATGCTGTGATGAAATTCAGATTGTTCTTACTATTAAAATTTCTCAATAAATCTCCTTAGTGCACCTTGTTCTGTTTCACTTCATACTTTGTGGAACTTGTGCTATCTGTTTATTTTGATCTCTGATGCTATTCTTGTTTGCATATTTGCAAGACAAAAGAAAGAAGCCTTCTGTGTTCGCAGGTAGTTACTCCATATTTACTAAAGACTTGTCAGTAGAAATGTCGCTTAATTGACTTCAGAGGATCCCTGTTTATTTTCTGTTCCTTCACAGTGTAGTGACAGCCAAAATGTTAAGTAATTACTAATTTACTAAATACAGTGGTATGTTTTCAGCAAGCTTTCTGAGAAAAGACCCTATGCCTTTTGTCTGGAACGCCTGTTGACAAAAATACTATTTTCTGCCTTTATTCTGTGAGAAACTGTATCAACTAGCTGCAGTGCCCATTTATAGTCTTCACAAGCTACCTGTGGGTTTTCCAACTGCTGTAGGTAATTTGATTACCCAGTGAGCCAGGAGGCTTTCTAACCCTTCTGAGCAACAGAGGAGGACATCCCGTTCCAACTGAATGCCATCTTGAATGCCCTGCCATAAGCAATGTCTGACTGGCCTTGCTCTAAGTTCTTGTCATGTACGTTGTAGGGATTAAATAAATAAAAAAAATATTATTTAAAAAAAAAGTCCTGTGGGGTAAAGGAAGATAATATTGTGGAGCAGGAGTGCAGGCCTCTCCTATTAATAAGGAGCTGCTGCATACTCTCCAAAGGATGTCTTAATCACTGGTTGTGTGCTGCTGTGGCAGGAGGAATGCCTCAACAAACATCACAGTAATGGGCATCAGGAATACAGAACCCTATAACCTGTCTTGTTCCATTATCATAAGTGGGACTAAAGATTTATGGAGCAATTAGCCTTAGTCTGTATAGTGTTTTCAGTGTAATTTAACAATATTTTTTGATGAATGAAGGGAACTTTGTCAAAGAAGTGTTTGTTCTGTTTGTGGCTGTGATAGCACTTGACAGTTGTGGCCAAAATGACTTTTGGTCTGGGTTTGATTGGTTTGTTGGGTTGGTTTTTTTTTTGAGGAAAAACCCGGATGTGGAATAAAGCTTTTTCCAGGCTGCTACTTTTGGCTACAACAGCAGTATTTCCAACAGTTCAAGAACTGGAATGCTCTGCCTAAATTACTTACCATAAAGTAGTGACCTCTCTGTTAACAGCAGATGTACAGCCTAGTTAATAGGTCACAGTAGCAGAATGAGGGGGCTAAATTGGACATGAGCTATCAGCTGCAGAAGCACAGTCCAGATTTATCAGGGTGACCTTGAATCACTGCAAATGGAGCCTCTTAGGATACTGCAGCTCTGCTGTCAGGTAATACCTGTTTACACTATAAATATCTTAAGAGAATTAATGTTTCACGTCCCTGTGCTGGGGTGGGTAGAAACTTCCCCCTCAAGACACAAGAAGTTAATTAGTGTTTATTAGATATTGTGCATCCAGCAGGATGTTATGCAGCAGAAGTAAAGATTAAATGAACTGAAAGCAAGCCAGTGGGAAAATGCCAATGCAAAAATGATCATACAAAGGTTTTATCTTTCTGTGTGTCATGTCTGAAATACATGGGCACCCAATATTCATGTTAACTTCTGCTATTTCAATTTGTTTTGGATATTGCTGTTAGAAGAAGGGGGGTGAGGGGGGAGAGAGATCGTAGCTAAACAAAGACAGCACTGGGGGGCCTAGTGCTTGCCAGTTGTCAACTTGTAGCAAAAGGGCAAAAAATTTCAGATGATCTTCACACATGAAGGAAGGATGTAATCTGGTGTGAGCCAGGGATGACAGCAAGAAGTTGGAGAGACAACAGTCTTTTGAGGTTACAGAAGTACAGCAGGATGATGGTGCACATCTAAATGGCATTAAAAGATCTGAGAAGAGCCACATATGCCAGTGGTTTAGTCTTTTTGGCATCTACTGTCGGAAAAATATTTTTAAGCCTTATGTTTAGTCTACTAATCATTAAGGTTTCTATTCTCCTCCGTTGGAGGTGTTGTATTAGATGTTGCAAAACAAAAACACTGCTGGCTTGCATGTAAATTATGCCAGTTTTGGGTGGAATGCTACTGTTTTCAAGAGTAAAAAATTGTTTCTTTTTAGTTGACATTTTGACTCGGCATTCACAAGGGTTTTTTTAATCATGTTGAGTAAAAAATAAAGTGATTTACAAAGAATTTCTTATTGACACTTGCATTTGTATTAATAAAGACATCACTAGGATATCATCCATAATCCTCAATGTGAATCAAGGTTTGCTTGAGCTGGGCACTCTGCAAACCTTGGGGAAATACACAGTCCCTGATTCACAAGTTGAATGGAAAATGGTGATTCCAATTTAGTGGGGTGTGCTTCAGTAGTCAGTGAAATCATCCTTGTAATACATAAGGTAGAGTAGATACTGTTTCTTTACTAGCTTCCAGTAGGAGCTGTTCAGAAACATTCAGGTTATTTGAATCATGACTGTTAACCTGCACATTTGCTTTGCCCAAGCAAAGGGTAGGGAAGTTGCAAAACACCCTGCAAAAAGGAGTTTATAGCAGGGATAGGCACTGAGAGATCGCGGCTCAGAGGCAGCAGTGTGAAGTGGCAAGGGGGAAGGCCAAAAGCTGCAAGGTGATGTTAGCAAAGCTCAGGTCCAGGAGCTACTGGTCTGAGTTTAACATGTTCTTTAGGTACTTGGTCTTAGTCCCCAGTCGGTGGCTGGTGAATATTTTCTCAGTTGTTTAACTGAAAATTGGTATCTTCCTTTGTATAAAATGTTCAGAGTACAGTAGATTAAAATGATAATTTACTTCGTATGGCAGCACTGTTCTTTAAGCCAGAAAAAGCTCTTTCAGTCTCAGTTCCACACCAGCTAAGGCAACAGCGGAAGGAATGCCAGTTCTATCAGAATAGGTTTTTATATAAATAGGCTTTTCTGATTTAGAGCAGAGTTTTACCCTCACTCCCACCCTCGATAAAGAAATATACTGCTTTAACATATTGTAGCCGGTCTGGAAAACCCTTATGCCAGAGTATATTTTGTTGGGCTAACCTGCGGGAATACTGGAGACCCAGACTGGTCCAGTGTCCCTAGAGTCCCTGTTCCGTTGAGCTGAGTATTTGTTGGCTTCCATGGTAAGACCCAGTTTGCAGTTGGTTATGGAACCACTGGTGACCATTCGTTTTGACAGCAGTGCTGGCTCAGTGCTGGTGGTGCTAGCACTACTTTTGCAATGCCTCCTTCAGTGCTGGTAGAGCTGCATGGCTCCATGGAGAACTGTGGATCAGGAAAGTGACTTGGATATTTTTCCCCCCCTTTTTCTGCCAGCTTATTTTTATCTCTTAAATTATGTAATTATTCCATAACTTGAGTTTTCTGCTTGGATTCTGTCCCAGACAATTGTTAAGATTCGGTAGCTATGGGGAACATAGAAGCAGCCATTTTTCTGTAATATGCGCACTGTAGCACAGTAAATGGAGAAAATGTCATCAGTCTTCTGTGGCTTGGGGGTGGGATGTGGGAGTATGCCTTATTAGACATCTCCCCAAAGAGTGAAAATTGTATGTAGGTACTCTGAGCTATCTATAGCAAATAGCATTTGGAGCTATTGCTTTGTGTGGACATGCTGAGTCATTTCGGAAAGAAGTGTTTCTAAAATACTGAACAATGGATATCCAGGTCTCTGATGTCCTGTGGACCTTTTGACTAATTTTCAAATTTATTCTGAAACCCCATATTCCTTTCTTGTTTGTGTCTAGATTATTCTTCTGCACCTTCTTTCTTTGTGCATAGAAAAAACTACTCTGCTTCCTTGGAGTTTTCTTAATGGCTGCCCCTGTAATCCAACTTGCGGACACTCGCTTTCGCTGTCTTCCAAGATGAGCCTGTGAAAAACAGGCTGTTGTGCAGTGAGTAGCTAATAAACTAGATGCAGTATGACATCATGCTTTGGTAAGTTATCACAGCAAAGATGCAGGCCTTCAAGGCTACTCAGATATCTGTGGTCCAGCCATCACAGGGAGTCAGAGCATTCCATACTGAGTTACATATGAATATATGAATGTTGCCTTTCAACATCTGATTTTTCAGATCATGTCATGAGACAGAACTATAGCTCACTGAATTTCCTTTCATGGGGATTTTGTTACTCTTAAACTTTGAGCCTCTCCTGTGTTGCAGCTTGTACAGTGACCTACTTGTATCTTTCAGATAAAGAGAAGGAGAAGATAAAGCTTGAGGAAGATGAGGCAGCAGCTGCCAGCACTATGGCAGTTTCGGCTTCCCTTATGCCACCCATTTGGGACAAAACTATTCCTTACGATGGCGAGTCTTTCCACCTGGAGTACATGGATCTGGATGAGTTCCTGCTGGAGAATGGAATTCCTTCCAGCCCTACTCACCTGGATTTGAATCAGAATCCACTCTTGCCTGTGGCTGAGCTGGAAGGAAAGGAGTCTGCCAGTGTTTCCACTGGTTCTCCTGCATCATCCTCTTCCACTGCAGTTTACCAGCAATCTGAAGCAGCCTCCAGCACAGGTAGATGGAATAACATGGGGCTCTGAGGGCCTTTTGTTTTTCTTGTATTAAAAGGTGCCTCTAGGTCAAAGACCAGATGTGAACTTGTCAGTGTTAGCAGTGGCAGGTTAAGTAGCACAAACATGCTCAATGTAGAGCCTTAGTCTGTGTTTCAGTTCATGAAGATGCTGCTTCACCACCTCTTCTCCTCCTGGAAAAAATGATTGTCTTTGTGCGTAGTCTGCTTCTCTTTTGAAATTAGAAATGCTGAAACAGTGATGTACAGTATTTGCTTTCCTGGTATTGCCAACCTAGTGAGAAGCTGGACATGTTTCTCAGGTTATTTTACAACAGATTTGATAGTTTGTGACAAGGCATTTGTGCTATCTGGGTGACTTGGTCTGCTTGGGTGAACTTACGCTAACTTAATGTACCTCGTAAAACAATGCTTAATGGAACAACAATGAAGCAATGTTTTCATGCTAGCCTGTGAAATGTGAGAACAGACACTTGGAAAAGGTGTGTTAATGATGCAGTTTGATGTTCTATGGTGCTTTGAAGTGGGAATGGAGGAACAAAGAAACAAAACTGTACTTAAATGGTACTAGGAAACTTCTGCTCTTCATTTGTAGTACGGAGATCTTCTCTATTAAAGAATTCAGCAGCTCAGTTTGCCCTAGATTTGGAGTGATAGCCATGATAGCCACTAAATTCACAGTACTATTTTATGAGTAGACTTTACAGAAAGCATTTTGCTCAGAGCCTCTTCGGTGAATCTGCAAAAGAAAAGCAAAATGTGGAACTTCAATAAGACATATGATGCAGCTTTTTTCTAGGTGGTATGTGGAAAAAAACCTTATTGATCACTATTTCAAATTTCACTGACATTTGCAATTCATGTGTATGAAGTTTATAAACAACAGATAAATATGACAGAGTTCATATGGACACTGTCGGTGTCAGACAGTCTGTTGGGACATTGGTTTCCATGTGGCAAAGTACAATACTGTTTGTATTTTGGCAAATCGTTGTCTGACCTTTGAATGTCCCAGTTACCAGGGTCTTGAGGCAGGCTTTTTTCTGTAAGGCTTCTATGGTATAAAACTCAGACTGATACAAGTTTCTTACTTCTTGCTCCTGTGGAAGGTGCTTCTTAAGTGTGTAAAGCATGTAGTTTTTGCCAAGGAAGTATTAGCTCTTGTCACACATCTGTTTACTTATGTCTGTCAGTTAGGCATATATTCCTAGAGTTTGTATGATAAACTGTGCTGTGTAGCTTCTATCTGTACCGGCAGCAGTACAGCACCAAGCAGACCTTAGGGAAATGACAAATAATACTGTTAAATCTTGTCCACAGTAGGGCAATGAACAGAGATACCCAAGTCAGCTTAAGTCAGTTAAGTCTCTTCATCCTGCTGAATGTATTGTAACTTCTCCTGTTGTTGCCAGAGTCCCCACCACAAAATGAGAGAAATACTCCCAGCCCCATTGATCCTGACTGCGTAGAAGTTGAGGTGAATTTTAACCCTGACCCTGCTGATTTAGTGCTGTCCAGTGTGCCTGGTGGTGAGCTCTTCAATCCTCGCAAACACAAGTTTACTGAGGAGGACCTGAAACCACAACCAATGATTAAAAAAGCCAAGAAGGTCTTTGTCCCAGATGAGCAAAAGGTAACATTTATTGCTGCAAACTTCTCTAGGCCTTGATCAAAGTTTCTAACTCTTTGTCCAAACATTTTGACACATACAGCTAATGTGCTATACCTACGTGATTGGGTAGAAGCACTGCCAAGAACAGAATTGGCAAGTCAACTGCTGCTCATGTTGTTTTGTTGGTTTGGTATCATGAGATAATTGCTGGGCAGGAGCAACTTATCATGTTGTATGCAGAAATTAGAAGTAGAAGAACTATCAAGTCGCATCCTCATCAACTGCACTTTTGAAGGCTGTTGTATATGTTTGCCCAGCATTGTCTGATCCAGCTTTAAGCAGCCCAGACAATAGAACAGGTTGTTTTCTGTGGAATTTTGTTCCCAAATTGAAACTAAGTAAAGGGAGCATTTCAGATGGACAGCTTCTTAGTAGCCAAGTCTCTTAATCTCCCTAGTTCTGGCAGTGCACCTGGTTTATCCTAAAACAAGACTTGTGTAAGCATGAAATCTTACAGTACTGTGTTGCCTGCGTTTTGGTGTCAGAGCCCTGAAAACCAGTGAAGAAGAGTGTTCAATACAGCAGTCAGTGTGAATGTCATTATACAATAGAGAGGTGTCTATTTGATATAGTTAACAGGTTTGCATCTTTGTTACTTTACTTTTTGCTACAGGATGAAAAATATTGGACAAGGCGAAAGAAGAACAATGTGGCAGCAAAGCGTTCTCGTGATGCTCGGCGGTTAAAGGAGAATCAGATCACAATTCGGGCAGCCTTTCTTGAGAAAGAGAACACAGCCCTGAGGACGGAGGTTGCAGAGCTGCGCAAGGAAGTGGGACGATGCAAGAACATTGTTTCTAAATACGAGACCAGATACGGACCCTTGTAAGCACACCCCTTTTCCTTGTTAGGGCTCCTTGTTTTAGCCTCTTAGACTTCTCTGCCTTCTGTAGAGACTCCCAGAAATAAAGTTTATGGAGGCTTTGCCATTCTGCATCTACACAAAAAAAATCCCAAACAACCCAAACCCTGTTTCTGTTGGCACAAGTTGTTCAGGCCCTTTTCTGATCATTGTATTGCCTAAAATAATCTTAGTGTCCATATTTACAACTTTGTCTTTAACACTGATAGAGCATTTTCTGATGTCGTACAATAAACAGATTCACCTGCCTGGAGGAATAGATGTGAATCCCTCCTGAGTCGGCAGGGCTTTTGCTATCTGTTATAATCTCCATTTTAAGTGGAGAAAGAGCCTAGGAGACTCTTCTTGCTTTTTTTCTTTTTTAAACTCCTGCTCTTTTCTCCCTCTCCATCTTGTCACCCCTCCCAGTCAAATTGTAAAACATAATTTTAAGGTATAAGTAGATGTTGCTGGGCAGCATCATTAATTCATCTCCCATTCAGAGGCACTAGAAAGTACCTGTTGTATAGGACTCTTCCTGTTGAAGAGGAATAGGGGAACCTTTAGGATGGGAAGACAGGAAGATACTCAATCTCTTTTAAAAATGGATCTATCGCGTGGTTAATGCGCAAGTGTTATGCAGACCAGAGTCAGTGCAGTGTTGATTAAAATACTGCTCAGACATCTCGGTAGGTTCTAATCCTGGATAACTTCCAGAAACCAAGGAGAGAGAACAGTAGGGGGATCTCTCACTTTACAGATATGGACAAAATAATTTGCTCTGGGTTTTAGGCTGTATTTCTACCACCACCCCTCCTTTTTTTTTTTTTTTCCTGAAGAGGAACTTCCCCCTTGAACTGAGAAGTAACTGAGATTTAGAAAAAGAGGTCTGGCTCATTAGGCAGAACCTTGAGTCCTGTCTGTTAAGGAATTGCCAGTACCTCATGCTTCGGAAGAAGTTTTTTTGTTTAAGAAGCAAACAGGCACTGTTACTTTACTGCACCTTACCTGTTGTACAAGAGCTTGAGAAAGAGTTTTGGTCCTTTGCCTCGTGAACACTATGGAACAAGCTATACCCTCTCTAAACATGAACAGTTTACCTCACTGTCTCCTGTGTAGCAGCATATCTGGTCTCTCCATGCCTGCTGGTTCTCTCTCCAGCAAGTTTCCTGTTTCAAAATTAGCACACAAGACGTGCCCTCTTGGAATTAATCCATTCTCAGCACCAAGCACTACTTCAACAGTATGTGGTGGTAAAAGAAAAAAAATTTTGTGGGATGTTGGGACCTTCTACATGACCTACAATTGCAAGAACCAGAAGCTTTAACGAAGTCTATGTCTAGAAGTCCTCTTAACAAGAGAAGCTATCTTAAGATAGTGGCTGTGTCAGAACTCTTAGGGTACGCTTCCTGGGCTGATATTTGTATTAGGGAGTCAATGTGGGATAGAAGATGTTTAGGCTAGTTTCCAGTTCCCCTATTGAAATCTGAAAAGTATATTTAAAAAGCGTTGGGGTTTCTTTTCTATACTAAAGACTTCTTGTCTAGTTTGTGTTTTAAACAGTGTGGAAATCGGTATGAGTTTAGACCAATTGTGTGTTGACTTCTTAAGGAAGTGAGGAGAAGCGGGGTCAGGAATCCAGAATGTTTAAAGTAAATGTATGCTTTGAACTGTCTCCCCCTCTGTTATGCTCTTAATTTGACTAGAGTGGCTCTTGATGCAGTGCTGGTCTAATTTCTTTCAAACATGCTAAAAATTGTCACCCTTTTCAGCAGGGTTTTTTTTTTTTTTCACAGGGTGGTGTGTGGTGGTGATGGTGGGAAGTATGTTATAAATAAATTGTCACACTTAACACTTTGCTTTGTTTAAAGTGACTTATCTGATTCCGAGTGATGCAACTTTAAAGACTTTTAAAAACAAAGAAACTAAAAAGCACACATGAATCGCCAGTCTTCAGAGTGCGCAGTGAAATCTATGAGGTGTCCCAACACAAACAACTGACGATGACCCTGCCTGCCTGCTTGCCTGCAAGTACCCCATCTGAACTACCCAGGGCTGGGCATGATGTAAAGTGCAAAGTCTCCTTAATTCTGTATATGGCTTTCTTATCTATCTTTCTCACTGTAACTATGAACTACAATAAGCTTACTTACCGGGGTTTTGTCAAGACTCTCAAAGTTCATGTCTCAAAGTCTGTTGACAGCCTGTGTGAATAGTGACTCTTTGGTTTGGTGCTCAAGTGGAGGACAACAGGGAGTTTTCAATGAAAGTGTTTGTATATATTAAGAACTGCTATATTTTAAGATTTTTCCCTGCAGTAGAATGAATTTTATTTAATACTGCAGCTCACTTCTGGTACAGTGTAGCGTCTTGTGGAGTACTGAGTGCAGAATTAATGACATGAGGAAAACAGTCTGCAATGTGTGAGACTTCCAGTGCAGAAAAGTACAGCAGATGTACTGAAACAATCCAGAAAGCACCACAGTGTGCCATACAAAGAGTAGTAGTAAACCTCTATCAAATGACCCACGTAATAGTAAACCACTTCGGTTGCTTTCCTGCTCCACTGCTGTAACCTACCTTTTCCTTTGTTTCTTTTATGAAGGTTGCTTTCTTTTATGGTATCTTACTGAAACAATCTATCCTTCTGTTAACAATTTAGCAATCATGGAAAAGGTGCTAGTCTGAGCTGCTGATCCCCATGTCTCTTGGCAGTCTGAAATGACCAAATGAGTATTAGCTCTAGCAACACAATTGATATTAGCAGCCATATTAAAATTTTCTGTCTCAACTACATGAGAACTGTTTTATAAAACTGAAACAGCCAATGATTTCCCAGTTACAACAGGCAGCTTAAGTATCGAGACCCTTGTGCTGCTGTGGGAGAGTAGATGAGAGCTTGGACAGGTTGTGAGGATGTTTATTGTGTGTAGAAGATGGAGGAAGTAAGTGGAAGCTACTTTGTAAGAGTTTCATCAGTGCAACAAGGATCTACTCGTATTAAGGAAGCTTAAGAGCTAAACCTGTGTAGGAAGAAAAAGAGTATTTAATTCTTGGGAAAGTAGTACAGGGCCATGCTTGTAGCCAAAATGGAGCTTGTAAGACAGGAGTGTATTCATGCCTGGAGAGTGAGAAACAGCATACACCTCAAAAAATAATCTTGAAAAACATTCAGAAGCACAAGTGCTGGAATTATGAGGCACAACTAGTTACCAGCAAAGCTCAACACTGTCATGTTGAACGAGTATTTTGACTTTGCATTTAGCCAAGAGATTCCACCCCCAATTATAGAGCAGAAAGGCAAAAAGGTGCAAAGAAGCAGCTAATGTAAACTTCATTTAAAAAAAAATAATAAAAAAGCTAGAATGCATAACCTTTGTAAAGAGCATATGTAGTTATTGACCTGTTATTTTTAATGGACCATGTTCTGAAGTCAAGAAGGTGCTTTTAGCTTTTTTGCTAGTAACAAAAGTATGAGTATATTGTTTTAATTTGGGATTTTAAAGTGATGAGATAATCTTGGGGTATTCTCTTCAAATAAATGTATAGTTTATCTCCATGTTGCTGAAATATCAGCACATATCTTACCTGTGTCAAGTATTGCTGATTTGGGCTGATATTTTTGGTCTCTACTGGTTTTTGTTGTTTTATTTTGGTGATAAAGGCTGAACCTTGGATTCCAAAAAAAAACAACAGAAAAACAAAAAACCCACAAACCCAAACCAAACAACCAGCCCTGACAGCATGTAAACGTAGCAACTCTACTTGCATTTATCATATGTAAATTTCTAATTAGTTTTGAATGGCTGTCCTTGCAAGTCCTGCTTCCTGTTTAAATCACAGAGCTAAAGGGTATATTGTAACTGGGCGAGGAGTTGCTAGTCCTTCTTTTGGGTCTTTGCTGCCTTACTGCTTCAGGAATATCTTTTAAATACTTACATATTGTATACAGGATTTGATTTTGCAGTATGTCATGCTGTTTTAACAGCAAAATATTCCATCAGTGAGATTACTATGTGTAATTCTATTAACTTTTCACGTTGTGTTAGAAGCCTACACAATGAAAACTAACAGTGAATGTTCATTAGATACTTTTCTCAGAGAAGACTGTTGGAAAACTCTTGTGCTTCCCTGTACGACAGTGCAAATTTGCACGTTCTGGGATTCATGTGTCTACAGGTTGCAAAACTGGAAAATTGCACTTTAGAGTGAGTGCGGCTTAACTTTTGTAGTTGGAGAAATATATATTTTTTTTAAGAGGCAACATCTTTAAAGATAGATGAGAAGGTAGTAACTATTTAAAGGAGTGTAGGTATTGCCAGACAAAAAATTATGTGCAATGCTGAATTCCTTTCTCAGTTTTTGCAGTCTCAGGAATTTAATCTTACTGCTTCAGAGCTCTCTGTTCCTCTCAGAATTATTAACTATATAACCTTGTTTCTTTGACTAGGATGACAATCCTATCCGTGACAACTTGGGTGTGTTTTCATAGTGGTTGTAAGACCACCAATACTCTTTTAGCTCAATTTGAACGTGAAAAGATGCTGAATTGATGAGTTTGAAGTTCTTTAGCCTTGGAACATGCTCTGTAGAGGCCATAAGTCTGCTTGATGCCAATGTACCCCATTCCAGCCCTAAAGGGACCATCTCCAGGGGGAGAGAATAAAGGGAGTGCACCTTTCAGCATCACTGCAGGGATTGCCAGTAAAGGGAGCAGGTTTTGACACAGCTGTACGTTCATTAGGAAGTGGATTGACACAGAACAGCCATTTCACAGTACTAACTTGGAAAATACATAAACTGTTGATGAGATTTGTGGGCAATGAGTGTTGTATTCTACAGAAGAAATAGGCTATGAATAAATGATGTGCAACATTTAATACAGTGTTGCTTTCATACATAGTCTTCTAATCTACTACACAGTTACATCTCTTACAATAATGCAGTTTTGTGTTTAAAAATTCCGTAGAAGCTCAGTCTTTTGCCTGTTGCCAAGATCTGTTCCCACTGAAGCCAGTAACAAAGATCTCACTAACTCCCACAGGAAAAAGTCTTTACTCTTGCGTGGCTATCGTAAAGTTTTAGCAAGCGCTGAAGTCATTGAATGTCTTTGCTTTACTCTAGAAGGTTCTGTGCTGGGATCAGATTGGATGGATCTCAGATTGCAGTATGTAATGTTGGTAAATCAGCACTTGCTGATTTACAGTTAGTGATAGTTTTGATATTCAGATAATCTGGATTCTGCTTTTTTTTTTTTCCTTTTGCCCTGCACGGACAGGGTGAAAAAGTAGTGTGCTATAAACTTGTGCTGGGAGAAGAAATGTTGTTGGTTTGTTTTTTTAAAAAAAAAAAGTGGATTTTTGCAGTTCTTCTAGTAACTTTTACTGTCTTTTCTGACAATTCTCCACTTCCCTGCTGTGCTTTTGAAAGTCCAAGGTGTTCTAGCTGTAAAAATCACTTCCAGTATTATCTGCAAGACTGCTACTAATTGTACTAAATTCAAGCTGGGAGGTGTAGTGAAAGGCCAGCAGCTCTAGGAATACTGTAATAAAACCACTTGGGTGGAAAACATATTTTTTTGTAGACAGCAGAAGTGAGGGACTTGCACAGAAGAGAATATTGCTGCTTCAGCCTTATAAGCCTCCTCAGCATAGCAGGGCTTTGTTCCTTGTGATCAGATGCCTTGATTTTTAGCGGAAATGGAGGTATCTTGGATCTTTGCAAAATCCAGATAGGATTTTGTTCACCCTCGTGGTTTTAGCTGCTAAACACAAGGTGAGAAATGCAAATTTGTCTTAATGGATAGATCTTACATTTTTGGCAACCTTCATCTAAATCCATAAACAGCACAATCATTTGCTAATGCTAGTGTTTTGCCTTTGTAGCTCTACAAGACACTGGCTGGCTTTCTAGAAGTTCAGATAATTACTTTGATCTGTATATCTGCCACTGTAATATAGTGGAGATGGATAAGTTCACCATGAAAGGCTGGGAAAATGGTGGAAAGAGTAGGTTTAACTAAACTTCTGTGGAGATACTGATGGAGAAATTACAATGAGTTTATTCGTGATAACGCAGACTTGCCATACAGAATGTATTTTCTTAGTTGGATAGTATGTGATCCCCTAGTGAGCTGCTTTTGGAATGCAAAGTTCTTAAAGTTCAAGCAGCTACAGGGGAAGAAGAATTCTTTGAGGAAGATGCGTGTATAGATACTTGGCAAAGAGAGTGAAGAATGAAAGCAGAAAGAGAATAGGGATGCATGAATCTGACCTGAGCAAGATTGCTAAAACTGAAGCTTCGCTGTTTACAATTTTAGGCCAATTTGGATCCCCTCAGTTTAGCATCATACAGAAGATATGTAGTTGTTTAGGTTTTGGGCATCTCCTTTTCTTGATCTCATTTCCACAGTACAGAAGAAAGTGGAAGGAATATATGGATAGGGAAGAGGAGAGTTAATGCAGAAAGGCATGAAAAAATACCTGTTGCTTTAAATGAGGGTGCTGTTGCACTGGGACTTGACCTGCCAATGTCAACTGATAGTCCTGTGTCATGAGGAAATTACTGTCGGAGGCCCCAATATTTTAAGGCCTCAATTCTGCTGTCACTTCTGCATGGGATGAGCTCTGTGTCTGTAGAGCACCCATGTGACTTAGCAGGATCTGTTCTTGAATGTGGAGCTCTGCCCAGGCAGTCAGCTGCAGAATTGTGTCCTTAATACACAATCAGTTGTAGTTATAAGGCTGTTTATATTCAATGTAATTTGCGTGCCTGTTACATAGCCAAAACCCTTGCTACTTCATTTTCCCAACTAAGGCATGAGCAGAAGCCCTTTGCTGTACATCATCTGTTTAAAAAAAAAAAAAAAAAAAAATTAAAAAAAGTGCTTCACATATGTCTAGTAAATTAAGGCATGTGATATTGGTCTGTGGGTCTCAACAAACTTTGCTTGTGTACCTGCCTGAATGTTTTCTTAGCTCTGCAGCTATGTCTCGGTGGGAAGGTATGGTGGGATTTGTTTTCTTGAGGGGGCACAGCAGCAGCTCACATCTGTCATGCTGTGGATGACTGCTTGCTGCTGGCCAGGATCATGGATGGATGCATCCTCTGCACTTTTATGTGAAGTTGTCTGAAATATGGTGATTAACATGGTTATTGGAATACTGTATTTTGTATAACGTAGAACATGTAAATACACTTTTAAAACTAATCTGTTCTATGAAGTAATAAATAAGTGCTTCCATTGTAATACCTGAATATTGTTAATGCTTCATGTAGCTCGATTTGGGATTATTTTTTTTCCTAGAGAACTACAGAAATCAAAACAAAGATTGATGTTGTGGAATTCTAGTCTAGTTGTGATGCTTTCTATCAACAAGAAATGTTTTAAAAATAATACTGAGTTACTTAAGCAGAGAAACTGGGAATTTGTGGGAATGAATTCTCTTCTAGTCTTTCTTTAACAGTGGCCACTGATTCCATTTATAACTGTAATTCTTCCCATCCCGTTAGCTGGACAGTGGATCTGTTGTTTCTGAGTAGCACTTGGAAGGTGGCAATATTAAATTATTTGTAAAGCTTAGTGATTGAGGAAAACTAAGGTTGGTTGGGGGTTTTGTGTATGTGTGTGTTTTTTAAACTGTTCTCTTTTGGCTCAAACAGATCTGTCTCTACCTTTCAGCCAGACTGCAGCAAGTTGCAATGAAACACGAGTGTTGCTGAAACTCATTTGTAACCTAACCTAGATAGTCTGCATCTTTATTAGTTCTATTGTGTACATAGACGACACAAGTATCCTGTTGTGGTGTGGAGAGAGAGAGAGAAAGTGACCTGAGGTTTTGCTGAGTACGTGTTCACTGAATGCTGCACAGCTGGAACTTTCATCAGCTTTCATGACCTCTGCTATCTCATGTTAAAAACAACAGTGGAGTGAGAATCACAAGCAGTCTGCTAGGAAATGTGAACACTTGGGTTTTGGGGAGAAAGTGAGATTGATCTATTTGCCTTCATCTAAAGATACTAGCTTGTGATGACACTTTCTGCAGCCACAACATAACTTCTTTGTCTTTAATGCTGTACTGGTCCTCTCTGGTAATGGCTGCATCTGCAGTGTTCCATAAATGACAAAGCCACAACATCTTTTGCAGTGGGCAGAGATGGTGGCATCTCTGTAGCTTTGTTTTTTCTTCTACTTTTTTTTTCTTCCCATCTCAGTGTCTCTAGGCTGTAAAATAGCTATGAAACAGCTAAGCATGTGTGCAGATTATTCAGAAAACTCTATCCCTGTAAAGCTTTTTCAGGGACATACAGTTTTTAACTAGGTAGATTGAGGGAACTCCTGTCTGCTATATTTGGCCTGAAGTTCTGTTGCCTCTTGGGTAAAAGTTTTTTTGGTGGTTTTTTTTTTTTTGCTTCAGGTGTGACACTGATCTGTCCCATTGGTTCAGTGGGATGGATGATAAATCTGCACAGTATTTATATAAGATATAAATCTGATCTTAGTTTTACTGCTTGTGAAGTTGTTTAATCTCTTGGATGTTTACTCCTTGAGGTTGTCTATATAATTCCTGTAAATGTAGCCGCTTTTTGAAGCGGTCCATCAAGTGCATTTGAGATCATCCTGACTGAAAGATTCTATAGAAGTGAAAGAGATAATAAAGATTGTAAAGCGGCTGGGTAAAATTGTATTGCCATAAACGGTTTTAATTTATATAAGGATCTTTTGTCCCAAACTGCTTATTTTGTACATAAACCTACATGCTCCTGGCAGCTGATGGTGAAAATAAAGGTGCTTAAACAGCAATCTAATGAGGAAAGGGCATTTCACTGTTGCAGAGTTGGTATTATTTTATATTTCCATTTATTACACTTTTTTAAATGTATAAACCACAGATTTGAATTCTCAAAGTCTTCGGCTTGGATTTTGTGAGTAGTTTAAATCCTCTCACCTCTCTGCTCATAACTGGTTTTTAAGAAAAAGAAAAGCTTTTGTTTAAAATGTAAAATTTTGACTGAATTAAATTCTGTTAGTACCCTTCCTTTTTAAGAAATAAAATGTATATTCCACTATGCTGAGATCCAGTAGTTTTGTTCTCTATATAGCATACTGTGCCCTGTACACCTCAACTGCCAGCGTTACACCTTCACTTTGCATTGAAGCTGGTAGATGCTAAAGCAGCTGATCACCTTTTAGGATTAGGTTCTTGCTGTGCATTTCCAGTTTGTGAACTGTTAGGTGTGCAGTTAACAGGCATACAATTCCCCACATTTTTCTTAAAAGTTAACTAATCCAGAAAATAACTTTGCAAGGTTTTGCACTTGTCCTGTAATGACTCTAGGTCGAGCTCTTTCAGGTAGGGGGAGAAATCTTGAGAACTACTAGTCAGCCACAGACACTTGGACCTTGCTTTGTCTATTACTTTGGGGCCTACAACATCCACAAAATAATCGGAATTGTTTATTTCATGGGAAGAAGTAAAGTTTAGAGTAAATAAGTTTTGACCATAAGGACAGCTTTCTCCATGCCTTTCCATTTTTTGACCTAAATCTTGGTTGGTTCCTTTGTTTGTTTGCTTTTCAAGAGCTGGTAGGCGAAGAACAATGTGGTAAGAAATGTATGTCTCCTGTATATTCACTGCATCTGACTGGAAAGCACAGCTTCCAGAGAAGGCTGTGTTCACTTTCTTTTGCTTCTTACAGTCCGTTATATTTCTACCCAAGGCTCATGCTCTCGAGGAAAATGAGTTCACTGGTGGTTCAATTTATCTGAAGGATTTTAGCGTATCTAGAAAGTGCACTTCTTTGCTTTTGTAAAAGGTTCTTTGTAAAAGGAATCTTGTATGGTTGGGGGGGCAGGCAGTAGGAAGAAAATAACATTCTAAAGAGGAGGAGGAGGGAAAGCTAGGATTTCTCATTCAGCTGCAAGTAGGGCTACATGGACGCTCAGTGACCATTTTCTGACATTTGAGGAGGAGGTATCTAGTCCAGGTGCTAGAAGACCTATGAAAACTGGGTTGGCATTCTGTGTCTGGTCATTCAGTGGTATATTTTTGAAATGTATGTATGAAATGACTATATGCAACTTACCACAGTGGATAAATAAATAAATTCATATGGTTTTGCAGAAGGAAGAATTCAGCGTCCATTAGTTGTTTGTCTCTGGTTATCTTCCAGAGACATGGCGTGATTAGTGGCCTGGCAATTTGTGTATAAAAGCTAAAACCCTACTTATTTAGAGGGAGGGGCCTGACCTGTACCATGTACTGAAGGCCAAGGACTTGACATGACCAAAACAAGGTATCGCAGCAGAAACAGAGTGGGTACCAGGATGCGTTGGCAGTATTCTTCTGGTGTTGCATGGCCTTAATGTAGGATCAGCGGAGAATATTTGGTATCTTCCTTTTCACGATGGCAGCTGGCAACAGCACCAGTATTCATCACAAAGTGCCGCCTTCTCAGGGAACTTGTATGTTCTCTTGGGTGGGGAGCAAGTTTATAAATGTGCTAACTGCACATTATAGTACCAGTTCCCTTCAGGAAATTGTGCGGCCGTTAGTGATCTGAAAGATGGCAATGGAAGAAATGGCAACCTCTTACTCGGCCTCCTTCCTGCTGTGTGTTGGGGGGGACCTGCTGACCTTAGGACTTCAAATGCATTTCTACTCGTTTTTGTTACTCCTGGCTAACCAGATCCACAGAAGAGTGGGGAATGGATTTGTCTCCTGTTTGGTTTGTAAGTGCTGTGTAGCAACAACTGGAGTGCTTTAGCTGAGAAATGTGCAAGAGTTGCATCCACCAAACTCTTCTCAGGCTTTGCTTGCTGTTGATTGCGGTTGTTGGCTAGGCATGGCCTTTGAGAAAACTTTTTAAGTGTCTTATGTGTCTTTCAGGTGATACAATTCTGAGAAGACTGTTGAGCTTTGAGAGGCTCTGGCTGTGGGGCGACCAGGTTGCAAAAGTGGTTTCAGCTGCTACTTGCCCCTGAATTCCCCTTCAGGCATCCCATGGCACTGTAGCCCGGTGTGACTGTTCAAGCAAGAAGGAATGGAGGTGACTGAAGAGCAGGCGAGCGCCTTCTCTGCTGACGTGCAAAGCTGGGAGGCAGCCTGCTGCGGTGCCTGGGGAAGCAGCAGGACCTGCAACAGGGTGGAAGTCCCAGCTTATAGATATGGGTCAGATGTTGCTGGAGATCCTGTGTATAAAGGAGACCCACCAGCCAGCATAGCCCGTGCCCGCAGTATGACACTGAAGTTCCTCTCCTGTCCTGGAAGCAGGGGACAGAGTGGGGCTAGAGATGCCATTTTGTAGAGGCTTTGGAGCAAGAGGCTGTTATCTGCCCTGCCCCAGTTGTCCAGCCTGTCATGCTGGGAGGGGAGGTGGGAAGGGAGATCCGTGAACACCTGAGCAGGCTTCTGGGGACTGAGGGACACAGAAGGGAATGGGAGCAAGCCGAGTGTGAGGAGTCGAGCCACTACCTGGCGGTAAAGGTAAGGTAGACTTGGGTGGTGTGTCCCTGGAAAATAATTGCCAAAGGGCACTGTGGGACCAGCCTTCCTCCCCTCTGGAAAGGGGAGGAGGCAGAAAAGGCTGGCTTGGGCGGTAGCTAGGCAGAGTAGAGTGGAAAGGTGCTGGCAATATTCCAAATGTGGCAAGAGGCGAGTTCACGTACCTTACCCCTCTTGTGCTTGATCGCAAGTTTATGGTCAAAACCGGCTTTTGAATGCTTTAATCCTGAAACATGCTTCCAGCTTGCAAGAGCGGGCTCAGCACCCCACCCCTGGTTGAACCCAGGAGCAGCAACCCTTTGAGCCAGATTGTGTGCGTGTTCCATGGTGGCAGTGTGGTGGCAACAGGCCACACACCTGCCCAGCTCAGCTCCAGGCTTCGTGCTGGGGTGCATCCCGTGCCACAGTGCTTCTCCGCCTGCTTGGGCTTGAGGCGTTGCCTGTAGCTCCCGAACAGCAGCTGCCCCAGCCTTTGTCAGCAGTCAGCCAAGGCGTTCATTTTGTCCTGCAGGTTGTGTATTTGCTTCCAAGGCTTTAAATGCTATCTATAAATGTAAAACACATAATTTGAGGGGAAACAGCCTCCTCACGTTCTCCTAGATCCACATACTGCCTCAATCCAGCAAGCAATGGGTGCTCCAGTGTCCTGCCTGCAGCCCAGGAGAAGGTGCCGTTTCCAAATCCTCCTCACCCCGCAGGTAAGGCTGGCTTCACCAAGCTGCAAAACTACTGCAGGACACGAGGTCTGGGGACCTGCTGCACGTCCCTTCTGGGCAACCGGGAACTGCCACATGCTGCAGCGCCAGCCCCATCAGGCTGAGATCGGGACACTCGCAGAGCTTGGGACATGTGACTACGAGTAGCTTTTGAATAATGAGCCTTATAGGATTTATTTAAAGAACGGTGTGCCCATGTTTGTATAAAGAGACCCTTATTGTTACTTGAGGATGTACTAAATCCTTGAACGGGTGACATAGGGAGTGTGCTAATTGTCCAGGCGGGAGATATGTTAATATCGTTAACTTGAAGATGTACTAAATCCTGGAGTGGGTGACATAGGGAATGTGCTAATTGTCCAGGCGTGAGAGATGTTTGTGAGTTCACGGATACCTTAATGTCATCTGCCACAAGGACATGTCACTACTCTGCGCTACCGAAATGGCTCCTGGGAAGGGATGCATGTCGTGTTTGCCGTGGCGTGGCACTGTTTGGTGGGGAGGGTGGCCTCCCGCTCGGGCGGAAAGCTGGCGTCCATCGGAGCCCAGGGCTAGGGACAGAGCCCAGGGCTAGGAACAGAGCCCCTGGGGGGTGCTGCCTTCGGGCAGCGCTGCTGGAGGGTTCCGCTGCTCGCAGTCCCCGTTTTCCGAAGGAAAACTTGCTTTGTGTTTACGCTGCTTTCGAAGACAACCACAGGCACTGTGAGAAGCAGTGGCTGCGGGACCGGGGCTCGGGGCGGTGCGGCGCGGTGCTGCCGGGGGTGGTGCGATGCATCGCACCACCCCCGGCAGCACCGCGCCGCACCGCCCCGGCCCACCGAGCGTCCTTCCAACGGTCGCCGCCAGGTGGCGCTGCGGCAGCGCGCACCGCACGGACCCGCCGGCGACTGGGGTCCCGTCAACGCTCCCGCTGAGGGACCTGACGGCTCCCCGCAGCCCTAACCGGGACCCCCGCCCCAGGGCAGCTCTGCCCCGGCGCTGGGGACACACACACACACACACATGGAACACGCAAAACTCGCTGGTGCGCCGGTCAGAGGGCTGAGGATCTTTGTCGTGGCTCTGTGGGCTCCGTGCCACTTGAAAACGTAAGGGGCTGGGACTTTTCCCTCCTGTCCTTCCCATCTGCACGCACCACAGCGAAGTGCCCAAGTCAAGGCACACAGGGAGCACCCCGGGTCTGCCCTGGCCACCCCGGCCTGCAGGCACCCTCTCAGTTCCTGCGGGGAAGCTCCAGAGAAGCTTGAAGACGGGAACGCGGCAGAGGGAGCGAGTGGGAGAGGGAGAAGGTGGCTCCAGCTTTCCCCGAGCTCCTCCAACAGGGAAAATACAGCCAAGGAGTCCCAGAAGGGCATTGCTTCCCGCAACTCGAGCTCCCAGGTTGTCCCCACGCACCATGCCTGAGGAAAATGCCCTCCTGGCTCCAGAGCTCCTGAGCAAGGCAACCCAACATGCCCAAAACATGACTAAGAAGAGCAGGAGTGGCCCCATTCCTCCTCCCTGCCTCACCCCGACCCTGCGGCTAACCCTGGCCGGAGAGCTTGCAGAGATGAAGGAAATGAAAGAATTTCTTAAAAACCCAGAAGGAAAAGAGGTGACCTCTTCCTTGCCTCATCAAAGATCTGGGAGGATCCTGAAGCAGAAGATTAATAATATGCAACCTAATGAGGATGCAACACACTGAGGTTTCAGCTCTGTACCAAGCCCTCCGGGCACCAGCTCGGGGACATGATTTGCAAGCTTTATTTCAGACCTGTGTATGGCTTATTCTGGGCTCCCTCCCCTCCTGCCGTGCAGTGACTACCAGCCGGCTGGATCTTTTACCAAATTAGGCTTCTTCTGCCCACCTTCCAGCCTGACAAGCTGTTGCAGAAGTTTATACCATGGCTGGCTAGGAACTTCTTTCTAATTTTAAGTCTAAATATGTTTGTGATCCAGATGAGCTTCTAGGAGAACAAATTAGACTTTTGCCCTAGCATGCATTTATGATGAATGGATCCTATTCCCCCTCAACCTCTTCTGTTTTAAACAAGTTGCACACTTACAATGACTGCTCACAAGCCACTTCTGTACGTGCTGCAGGTCAGCTCCATCCTTCCTGAGGAGGGATGTCTGGTGCAGCATCTACCATGGCGGGTGAAGTGGTATCTCATACTTGTTGGTCCCTCCAGGCAATTCTTTGATGGACATGCCCTTGAACTGAGTGCCTTTCTATTCAGAGAGCTAAAGTGGCACCACTTGGGCAGTGTCCACCCACTGCCTGTCGTCTTCCATTGCCCAGGCTTGAGGGGTGCCTGTCTTACAGCATTCTGGGGCAAAACACTGCCTGTTTTGACAACTTTCCTTTCCCCGTCACCAGCACTGCCTCTGTCCTAGCCAGCTCCCCACCTGCCCTGCCCCTCTCCTGCCAGTCCCTGTGCCGGCAGCATTCAGTGGGAGAAGCGACATTGTGCAGTCCCCTGATCCACACCATCTGTCTCTTGCCCTTGCTCTGATGGACAGGGTGCTCCTGGGGTATCACATTTATGTAGGAGAAGGTAGTTTTTTTCCTCCTCGAGATCCCTTCCGCTCTGCTCCGAGGAACTGCAATAACCCTGTGGCTCAAGGAGGAGGGAGCGACCTTTCTAAAGTTACAGGGAGAGGCTGGGGGGAGGAAAGGGGCACTGCAGGCCCTGCCAGCAAGCAGGGCCATGGGAGGTGAAGGAGACGGTGTCAGGGGATTGCTGATGGGTAAAGAGGGCTGGGAAAGGACGTGTCCTCCAGGTACCACCAGCCCCGTGCTAAGGCGCTGCATGTCTCTCTGTGGGAAAAGCATTGCTCAGCACCAATCTGGCAGAGCCCAGCAGTACCGGTTGCCCCCACGGGCTGGACATCCACATAGCTTGGCTGGGGCTGTGGGGAAAAGCTGGAGAAGGAGGGAGGGGGGGAGATTTAAAAATAGTACCCTTCTCGATTTTGCAGCTGTCATTCATGGTACGTAAGTGAGCCTGAGGCCTCCCAGCTCCTGCACACACTACGCCTTACGTAATGGGAGACATGTGGGCATTGCTTCAGGCTGGGAACAGGCAGGGACGTGTGACATTTATGCTGCTCTGCCAAAGCCAACGAGCAGCTCCCAGTGCCTGGGCCCTGGAAGCAGCCTGCGGGCTGGGGAAGGCAGCGTGTGGCTGGCAGGGGCAACCCAGCCCCAGCCACGGGTTGGGGAGGAGGCGAGGGAGAGCACGGCGCAACCCGAAGGCGAAGGCTGGCCTCTCAGTGCGGGCTGCTGGCAGGAGCTGCGGAGCCGCTGCAGGGCTTCTGGGGCAAAGGGCTGTGGGAAGGGGTTGGGGGCTGTGGGGAGGGCTGTGGGACATGCCACAGTAGGAGGGCTGTGGGACAAGCCACAGTAGGTCCCCAGGGGGGACGGTTTGCTAGAGGGGAAGATGTGGACACAGGCAGTGGAGGAGGAGGGGTGCAGAGGTGACACCAGGAGGAAGACGGGGGTTGCAGAGCAGCTCCCCAGGAGGATTAGAAACTGGGGAGAGTGGGAGGACAGGTCTAGAGGAGGAGGAGAGGGACAGGCGGTACAGGGAGGGACAGTGCTGAGGGGAGCTGATGTGAGGAGGGGGTCTGAGTGGATGGGGAGAGTTTTGAAAGGGAGCCAGGGTGAGAAGGTTACACCAAGTGGGGGCTGGGGAGGTGAAGGATGATTCAAGTGCCTGAGGGAAAGGTGAGGGTCTGTCAGACCCGTCAGGATTGCCTATCCTTGTCTGCTTCCTCAGTGCTACAGGCCAAATGCTGCAAAGGGCAAAAGAACATTCCACGTCCTCCCGTGTCAGCTGCACTGGGCTCGGGCACTGCTCCCACATGCCTTTTCCCTACCTCCCTGAGCCTCCCCGGTTCCAAAAACTGCTGACTCGTGGAAATTTCAGACACAAGGGGCTGCGCATGTGGCAGCAGGTCAGGGGGACAGAGCTGGGCAGTGGTGGGGAGGCTGCCACTCTGCACCTGCGAGCCTCAGCCTCCCAGCCTATCTCATCTAGGAACACTTCCACCCCTCCCACCTTCTGGCCAGGAACTGAGCCATATGTCTGTTCGCTGTAGGATCCTCTCTTCTTCCAAAGATCACTGGCTTTCGTGCTTCATACGCCAGCAGCCAGACTGCCTTGGGTAAGGCATGAGTCATCGTGGTGTGGTTATTTAAAGTGTGTCTTCTGAGCGCTAGCCACGTGCCAGTGCTACGCAGGCTGAGACGGAAAGCGCAGTCAGATCCCAGGGTTCACACGCAGAGGGCTGGCCACTGGAAGAAGGGCTGAGACCCGGTCAGCTTCTCCTGCAGCAAAGGGACACCAGTGTGACATTTCTCCGCAGCCCCCCCGCTGGTGGGGAGAACAATGCAGCTCATCCCACTCCCAAACAATGCCGAGCTATTTCCATAGCCACAAGCCAACCGTGCTTCACAGGAGGTGACTGCTGTTGCCCAGGGCCTCAGCAGGCCTGCGGCTGGTTCATGAACCGGAGCCGCCGGGATGGTGCTGGGATGGTGCTTGGGATCTCCTGGTGCCAGAGCAGGAGCCAGAGTCCAACCCCGACACTTCAGGCAGCTGTGGACTTCTACCAGCTGTTGGGGAAATGGTTGTCTTAGGTAGTAAATATTTATGGCATATTATAACAACTCCCTGCTGTTTTCCATTAGGACTGACATCCCAGAGCAATGAGTAAGTCCCAGTGTATGTCCTCCCTGGCTCTGCATCACTCGGCTGGACCCGCTGCAAGGCCGCGGGCCTATGAATGAGTCCAGGCTCAGGGAAGCTCATTCTCCCCCTGCAGCCTGCTGGCACCGACTGAGGTCCCGGGCACATACTGCGCTTAGGCTGAGCCTCGCCACAGCCACCCCGGCCTGCCCCTCTGAGGAGAGGTAGTAACAAATGCCAGCCCTTCGCCTTGTGCCCTGGCAGGAGGTTTGAGGAGTTGCTGCTGGCCAAGCTGAGGCAAGACTGGGCATTTCTGGTGTCTCGAAAAGGAGGTGTCACTGGTGAGTGTGACATCTGCATTGGCAGTCAGCACGAGGAGCTGAGAAAGCAGAGCGGAGTTTTGCAGGGGCACCACATGTAGGCCAGCTAGATGGAAGACCTCAGCTGTGCCTGCTCATGAAAGTGCCCAGAGCAGGGGAAGCACCTGCAGTCTCCTCATCTGGGGCAGCAAAAGCACAGGGTTGCAGAGCACTGCATCTCACTGGTTGCAAAGCACTGAGCTGCCAGGATGCATCCACAACTTTCCCTTCCTTTGGACCGTGTCCCCTGTGGGACCGAAACTGCCTTTACCCAGAGCCTGGCCTCTTCTGCTGGATCTTGCGCATGCCTGGCCCTGCGTTAACCTCTCAGGGAACGTCTTTCACCAGGGTGCGATGACTCCTCGAGCCCACACAAGATCACTTTTCTCTCCTGTAACATATGTCATTTAGCTTCAAGGCATCACAAGAGTTATCAGGGAAGGTATTAGAGCTAATTGCTCATGAAGCATTTCCAGAAAAAAACAGGCTTCTCTTTTCCAAGACAGCAACAGCAGGAAAGAAATGTGCCAGATATGGGAGCTGTTGATCCCTTCATGCCCAGCTCCTTCCTGCCTCCATTTTCCGGCCTGTTGTCTCTCTTCCATCTCTCCCTTTGTGTTACTCCTTGATTTCTCCTCCCTCCATCTTTGCCTTCTAGGCTTAATTTTTCTTTTGGCTAGACTTTGATCTTTGAATTTCTTTTGCTCTGTCCTCTTCCTTGTTCTTTTCCCTCTCCCCCCACTGCCTCATGTCTCTCTCTCTTCATTCACCAGTCAGTGGCGGCCACCAAACAAAGCAGTGCCGGAGCTGTCAGTAAGAGCTCTCCAACTCCTACAAACCAGATTACAGCCCCAAACACCATTTCTACCCAGGACCGTGGGCACCAAGCCCATCTGCAGCTCAAACCTCTCTCAGCTAAGCCCTCCTTCCCACGCAGCTCCACTACACTAGGCCTCCACTACTTATTGCTACAGCTGTAAAGGCCGGGACTGACACAGCAGGGGAGGGATCATAGCTCCTAAGACACACGCTTTGTGCACTAGCTCTCCCGTTAATCTGCATCAGGCCCTTAGAGGCTGCTGATGTTTATGGCCTGTTTCTTTTCTCTGCTACCCGAAGTCCATGTACTGCAGCCCCCTGCACACCTCGGGACCTTCACTGCGGTGATGGGATGCACTCAGGGGTATGTAGAGTCCACTCCGAGCCTGGCCTAGCCCCCAGCTAACAAGCACCAAGCTGTTCTTTTGGATCTTTCCCTTCGCTATGAAGTAGTTTCATCATCTTCATTAGAGAATCTGGAGGAGGCTCAGGACAGAGAGCAACAGTTGCAAAATGATACGTGAAGCATGAAGAAGTACTTATGTGAGGAACCGTGGAACTTCAGGATTCTGCTTCCCATTGATGATAGTGTTACCCTGATCTTAAGCAAGGCCACACTGAGCTATGAGCCTGTTGGCAAGCTGAGAGACATCTTGGGCCTGCCTGGTATTAGGGTAGAAAAAATGATGGTTGCTGGAAAAGGCACCAATCACTTGGGAGCCTGGGCCACTCTCTGTGGATGGCTCTGACCCAGTGCCCGGGCTTCGTGGTGGGTAGCCTGGAGCTGTTTCCAGGTGGGATGATAACGTGATACCTTGACGACGATGTCTGGTGAATTAAGTCCTGTGGTATTTTTGTAATAGCAGAGCTGTGAATTGCAGCTTCCCAGCTAAATTGCACTTGAGTAATGCTCTCATGACTTGACTATCTCCCCAACATTTTAATTAGTCATTTCTGTCTTCCCTACTGCAACACAGTATTAGTACAAAATTATTGTTATTAGTACAAAATGGCTGCCTTGACACCCACTGTCACAGAGGTCTTTTCAAGATAGGGCTGTATTTCAGCAGCAGCGGGTCATCTTGAAGGTGCTTTTGGAGCCATTGGGGGAAAAAAGCATCAACATAGGGGACACAGACCCAAAAGCAGACCTTTTGGCTCCTTTTCTTTGCAGCCCACTTAGGGGCTGACACCCAAGAGCCAAAATGCTGCCACTGAAGTCAACTCTGATATTGAGTGCAACAGAAGCAGAAGCAGGCCCTGGGGAAGGACAGCAATGACAAGAGCTGGGGGCTGAAAAGATGCAGAGGGTCCATGTATCCTAACTCTTCTGTGTGCGTAAGCAAGCAGAGCTGTGTCTGTATTCCTGCTTTATACAGAGCACTGCAGGAGCAGTTTGTACTCGTAGATAACAGCGTGGTGATCACAAAAACCTGCCTCCCTTTTGGCTTGAGCAATTAGCCTGTACTCAGTGTTTCCATTAGTAAGCGAAGTGAATGATGGCATTAGGTAGTTTGACATAATCCTGTTTGCCTACAAAGAATGTACAAACTCCTGCTTCTGTAAGCACAGCAGGAGTCAAACTGCATCAACAGCTTCTTTGGTTGTATAGCTCTAAGCCTCTTTTTAACCAGTTCTTCAACTCGCTTGGAAAAAATCTCCTCAAGCTCTTGTTGCGTGTCAAGTTGCACGTTCTTCTCTACACTGCCTCTACAATTCTACAGAGTTTCTACCACCATGCTTCAGGCTTTCCTCTTCTCGTTCCCAGCTTCCCTCCACAGCTTTGCTTTGGGGTCAGTAGTTCCTAAGAGCCTCAGCACAGGAATTCAGTAAGACAAAGCTGTCTTTCATTAGACAATTACATTGATGCCCCTCTATCATCGTGTTGCAAACCAGCGGTCATGGGTATGGTCACTCCAGTAATCCCAATATAATTTTGGACATCCTGGGAGGGGTGGCAGAGCCAAATGCAGCTGCAGCATCTTTAAAAGGCTGAAGGGTGATTTGGAGATTTCCACAAAGCAGGAATCCACCTTGCAAAACCCATCATCCCAGCTGGTCAGCAAAGACTGGTCTCAACAAGCTGTTCAGAATGAGCTCCTCTCCAGCCACTCTTCTGCAATCCTCGCACCTGCCACCTGCTCTGTCATTAGCTCTTGGGCCATAGCCAAAGACTGTGGCAACACCTGAACTGCTAATTGGGCTATTGCAGCAGCACTAACAGAGCTGGGACGCCTCTGCCGGCCAAGTCAACTGCTCCAAGATGTGTCAGTATGCAGCCGGCACTCTCGCTGTGCTTGAAGCCCTCGGCACTACAATGCAGCGATGAGCTCCCACAGCTATGTGTCGTGCAGATATTTTTGCAAATGCTGTTTTGTTGCATGGAGGGCAGCCATTGCCAGACAGACAAGGCATGTGTGGGAAGTGGAGAAGACCGGGAGGAGCTGTGGAGGGGGAAAAAGGGGGATCAGCTGATCACAGGTAAATGACACAGGGGGAATGGGTCCAGCAGGAGGCAAAGGTGCTATAAGGAGACATATGGCTTCTCACTGGTGGCAGAACTCTCCCTTGCACCCTCCTGCTGGCTGCTTTTTGCTCCCAGGATCAGGCCACAGCATTTAGGGTAAATAATCCCTTGGAGCAATGAAGATAGAGAGGCAAGGGAAAGAAGGCTGGGGCTCTAGAGAAGGGTGCTTCCCAAGTTCCCCAGGTGGATGAGCTCCCACCTGGGAAATACCAGCATCCATGGTGGCACCAGCTGGTATCATAGCCAGAGAGTTGGGGAACCCTTCCACACTCTTGGGGTCTTCCTACAGCCTCTGGCAGCAGATGCGTGTAATGACAAACATTATAGAGATGCAGTTGCATCCGTTCACCTTCCTTTCCAGTTCGCTTGGTGAAGAGCATCTGCAAGGCAGAGCAGACAAACTCAGCTGCGGGCCAGCAGGAGCGTTTAACTCCCTGAGGTCCAACCTGCTTTGCTCGGCAAGGTGTGAAGAGGCCGGCATACACCCAGCACAAGCAAATACTTTGGGAGGACAGGCTCCAGGCAGGAGTGAAGCTAGCTGTGCCCCTGGGCAGGAGGCTTTTGAGTGGCTGGGAGGTGGAGAGCCATGGCCCTGCAGCCTGCTTTGCCAGTGGCAGAGCCTGGGAAGTCAGCCACTGCCACTACAAGGTGAGTAACATTCTGCCAAGTGACAATTACCTCCAGGAGGAATCGTGGCTCCCTCTAGGAGCAGCTGTTACTAATTCCCCTCCCAAGATCTTCAGGTGAAGAGGGTGACAGGAGGAGAGGAAAAGCTCCCTGTGCATCCAGCTGGCAGGGCAGTGGCACAGCCTGTGATGGGGACCATTTTCTGTCTGCAGACCTTACAGAGAGAGGGGGCAAAATTAAAGACAGTAAATGGGGGCCCTTCTTGCTAATCGTACTTTCCTCAACAGAGCTGTATCACAGAAAAATACCTGGGGAAGATTTTTAATTTGTGACATCATAGCCAGTTCCCTGTACCTAATTCTGTTGAGGTCAACAAGCCTCACGGGATAAAATCAGTGGGGCTTTTCAATCAGGCAAACACATCAACACCCCCTTTTACCTCCCAAGCTGTGGAAACCAAAAGGCACCTTCAGCCACCTGCGGGAAGCTTTGCTGCACCATTGAGGCAACATTGAGACTTCTCCGGTGTGATGCTGTGGGCTTGCTTTTGTGGCTTGCTCAGGATAACGTGCAACTCCCACCAGCTCTTGCAGCCCTACGTGGGCAGAGCAGCTCTGGGGAAGACACTTGCACAACTTTGCAGGATGCACCAGGTATGTTAAAGGAAGGTGTCCAGCCCCAACTGGTTCTGGGCTATGCAGATCTACAGGCCAGGCAAGAGAAAGGTCAGCACACAGTTACTAACACAAACCTCCACTTCCTAGCGATGCTTTGCAGATTACTGTTGTGGTCCTCAGAAGACCTCGTTCAGCCAGTTCATCCTGCTTTCCAAGACAGCTCAGTCACAGGGGTCAGAGATCAATCGGGTGCTGCTGGAAGAGCCGTGGGTCCCTGCAGCAGCTCTTAGCAGTTACTCAGCATGTTCAGAGGAGTCAGCACACAGGTCTCAGGCACGCCACAATATAAAACACTGGGGCCAAGGATGGATGGAATCAGGTCCTTTCATAGCATTTTAAGGTGCACATTGAGAAGCTTGGAGTTTTTCCTTAAAAATATAAAGCAGGAAAATCTCCTTAACTATGATGTTATCTGTGCGCTGAATATGTATGTGACAAAGAGATGTGGTCAGTGGCTTTCTCTTGCAATAAGTACCAGTCTAATATGACTTTGACAGGGTACCTGCTGGTTAGATGCTGTATTACTCTCTGCTTCCTATGGAGCTGTTGCAGTCCCCACTATCACCTCTGTAACCATTGACTTTGGGAAGGTTTCTACTTATGTGCACTGGTGGTCTAAAAATTCCCAGAACAAGTATCTCCATGGAGGAAAATAGTATTTTTCAAAGAACACTGTGCCTTTGGAGAAGGGAATAACTCCAAGCTTAAAAATAAAGTCTTATCAGAATAAAATAATCCTTCTTAGCTGGCTTTGTGTCAACAAAGTTAGTCTCAGTGGCCAAGTTTCTAGTTTGAAGGACCAAGTGAGGTCTCTCTTGCATGGTTTTATATACTTGATCTGTGCTATGATTTATGAACTGCAATATAGGAAAGTTCCTTTGCTTATGTTTCCAAAAATCAGCAATTTGTGGTTCCCCGTGCTGACGTGTTAGCACTTAAGCTGTAGGTTATAGCATTCAGTGCCCTGTCCAACAGTGACGGCTTACGTAGCGAGACTGCTTTCCTCGGCAGTGCTGGGCACCTTCGGCTCTGCCTCCCAGCATCACAGCCCACCTGTGCCTTTCGGGGTTTGTTTTCTTGGATCCTATTTTTGTCTGGGTTTGTCAAGCCCTGTCCCTTCCCCAGTGGATGGCTGGCAATGGCATGGCTGCAAGAGATAAGTTGTCCTCCTGCAGTGTGTTTGCATCCTGTCCCTCCACATCATCTCCTTTCCCATTTGGAGCAGCTCCCGGCGCTGGTGGGATCAGCATGAGGTGGCAGGAGACCGATGGGTGCTAGTCCCGGCGCTCACGCTCCCTGTGTGGTGAAGCCATGGCCTCTCCCTGAGTTTTGGTGTCTCCCTGTCTGTGCTGGAGGCAATGACAGTGATGTGCTCGGGCACCCTGTGACAGCTGGCAGTGTCCCCAGAGAGGACCCACTGTGTCAGGACCAGCCCAGAGGGAGAGTCAGATGATTGTGTGTGTGACAAGCAGGGAGCCAGGCAGGGACAGGGAGGTTACGCTGGGCTGTGCCGGCCAGGAAGGAGACCTACACAGCTGCCACGCATGCTGGGTCACCGGGAACATGCACCGTTTCACCGGCTGGTGAAGAGGGGAGTTCCAGCCTCCCTCACCTTCCTGAGATGTTTGCACCTGTGTGTAAACACCTCAGATGTCCCCAGGGGTGTTGTCCTCCTTCCCTCTGCTCCTCAGTCCTTCCCTGGCTCATGGTCATGGTATTCCAGACACCTCTGCTGCTCCTCCCCCTCGTGTTCTACGCTGTGCTGCCAGTCTGTTCCCCCAAGGATGCAAACACCAGTGCTCCCCTGGCAGGTGGGGTCTCTGGTTCCCTCCTGGTTTTCCTCTGTGCCCACGGCCCCTCACTTGCCCCATGCATTGTGTGTGGCTCCACGGGTGATGCCAATACGTCCTCCTGGCTGTGGCTGGGCACAGGCAGGGATGGAGGGTGACCCCAGTAGATATCGGAAAGGCGACCAAGGCCTGCTGTGATGTTGCTCAGGCCTCTGTGGGAGCCCAGAGCAGCACATGTTGACACTGAGCCTGACCGCAGGAAGATCAGGAAATGCAAAAGCACCTGTTGCTGAGGGAAGCTGGACTTGGCCCTTGCATGAATTTTCCGAGCTCTGCAACCGAGGCCCATGAAAGCAGTATTTCCTGCTGCGGCAACATCGCCCATTGCTCTCCCTACACATCACTTTGTGTGGGTCATTTTGGTTTTGGTTTTGGTTTTTGTTTTTGGTTTTTTTTCCCCAATGAAAGCCCCAGCTGCACTTACAAGCAGTTTCTGGCTGATTCACTCGAAGGAAAACTTTGTCCTTGGTGGAAACACCCTGCCAAGTGGGAGGGACACACTCCCTCCTGCAGATCTGCTTCCTTCAGCAGTCAGGCTGCACCGGCGGCATGGCAGGCTGTGCGAGGCCAACAAAAATAGGCAAGAAAACCCTTCAAGTAGGTCTCTGCAACTGCGGAATAACACAGGGACCACAAATGCCTCCTCAGCATTGGGGGAAGAGGGAGCAAGTTCCCTTACGCCTCCACCTGCACCATTCCCTGCCCTTAAAGCAAAGTGTCAAAAGTTGGCTCTGAACCTTCTTTGCAGAGATTTCCTTTTCCTAACCTGCTGCTGTGTCTCTGAGGGATTCTTGGGGACAAAAAATAAAATAGCCTGTTCCCGTTCCCCTCCCCCACCCCACCCCCACCCCCAGCACATGCACTTACCATGCTGGACTCACCTTTGCCACTGGCAATGGCCAAGCACAAATTGGCCCCTCACTGACCGGTATGACTCAAAAGCACCATGTGTGCTGGCCAGGGCTTCCCCTTCACCGGGGTGTCTTGGGGCTGGGGGCTGCAAGCTTCATTCTTCAGCAGCTTTATAAAAAGCAGAGCAGGTTTCTGGAGGTGGCAATGCAGGCAGCAGCAGGGGGACAGCGAAAGAACAGTTCTGCAAGAGCCGGGGCAAATGTGTTCCCAGCCATGTTTGAATTGGAGCCCAGCCATAGAAACTGAAGGAAAAAGCACAAGGCTTGGGAGGCAGCTAACCTTGGCCACAGCCTGCCTCCGGGCTGCCTGCTCCGGCTGAGGATGCATGTGGGGTGGAAAGACCCGGCCACCCCTCCGCCACAGTGCCATCAGCCTTGCCCCTCACAGGCGCCGGGGCCGCAGGCAGCACCCAGGGCCGCTGCCACGTGAGCAGGGAGCAGGTGGCATTGGCAGGAGCACTCCTCGGGGATGCCAAGGACTCAGCAGGTCCCGGCCCTCCCACCGGCAGTGTTTTTCCACCTCTCGGTCCTGGCACGTCAGCAAGCGCTGAGGCAGGGGAGGCACCCGCTGTTGGCGGTGTTTGCACCGTGTTGTTCAATCCCAATAATCCCAAATCTCCAGAAGCCTTTGGGGCAGTGGGAGATGCTCTCCCGCCGGAGCAAACTCAGGCTCTTTTGCTGGGCCTGTACGTAAGACAGCCCAGGGCACAGCTGCCTGCCTGCCAGTTACTCACACTTGCGTAAGGCCCCCCCGCCCCCACCCCCCAGAACAGCCCCGTTTGTGTCAGAAACTGCTGCTGTCCCAGACTGCAAAGCCCAAGGCTGAAGCGTGGCATCTTCTACCCAAGTTGTCTCCTCCTTTCAGGTAGCAGCCGATCTGCTCAGTGACTCAAGCTGTGAGTTCCCTCAATAACGCAGTCCCCTGTGACGATTGTCTGGCCACCACCCCTGTGCCCCTCACACTGGAGGTTTCAGGAAACAAGTCCCGTCTTCTTGCTGTGCCTTGCTGGAGGACCCAACCTGCGGACCAACTGGGGCACTGCCCAAACACACGGCAAATGTCCCCACGGCCAGGTGCCACCCCGCACCAGCCGAGCGCAGGGCTCCAGCACCTTTCCTCTCCAAAGGCTGACGGAGGGCCGATGCCTGTCCCTGCGCACAGCTTCCAGGTGGGTGTTTCACCTCCCCACACCCTTCAGGCTCCCCGAGACAGCACAGGGGCAAATGGCTCAGTAGGAACGCGGCTATACTAAGCCTTTTCTCTAGTCGCTGCAAACTAACTGCAGGGCCTACTGCTCAGAGTACCTGCGCCCGTGAAGGGAAAGGCTCCGTGCCTCCCTGCATCACAGCCCAGCAAATGCAGGGCAAGGATCAGGATGGCACATACTCATCCTTGATTTTCCATTTCCAGAAACATGTCTAAGGGCAACTGTTTGTGCATGCTTTAGATAAATGATTACAAGGGGGTTGAGACACAAAGGGGAAAAAAATAGTTTTGTTGCTTAGCAGAGTGTGACAGTCACGTGGCATGCAGCAGGCACGAGCAGCAGCCCAGCTCCCAGGGCTCGCAAAGCCAAGGGCAAAGCAGCACGAGCTCTTCCAGGAAGAAATTCAGGCTAGATGGGCTGAGGGGGCGTGGGCAAGTATAGCTAGCGAGAGCCAGCAGCCAGTATCAACTCCACGTTTGGTTTCCTCAAGTACATTCACAGCAGCTCCCTTCAACAGCTTTTTAAGGAGGCGGTGTGGGGAGCTGCAAGCCTCCCCTTGAGCAGGAGGCAGCAGGAACACAGAGGGTCTGAGGAAGCTGGGTCACACAGCCATTCAGCACATGTGGGCCGAGACAGGCATTTCAGCATCTTCCTCTGCACAGAGGGGCCATCTCATCTTGTTTTGCTAAAAAGCTGCAGTTCCCTCTGACAGAAATTCTGATTAAAGCTGAGCAACAAGAGGTTAGAAAGAAAAATCAGACCATCATAGCTGCTTTTCTCATATCCAGCCTCGAGCCCACCCTGCTACGAGAAGTCACCTTGGATGAACATTCACAGCAGGGAGGATATGCACATGCATCTTGAGGCTTCCTTTACTTATCAAGTACTTGAGATACCCCAGGATAAACCCAAACTGGTTTCGGCAGAGAAACCAACCCTCCCACAGCACCCCTTCTGCAGAAACCGTCGCCCAAGGAAGGCCTCCTCTACTCTGCAATGGCACCAGGCAGATCCCAGCCTGGACCCACAGGTGATGGCCCTGGCAAGCTGCCACAGAAGCTGGGTATTTTAGGAACTGCTGATTGACTGACCCCCCCACCCCCCACCAGAGGCACACTGCACCAAAGGCAGAGTCCTGCTCCCTCCCCTCCCCACGTCCCAAGGGAGCTGAATCACAGCAGGACCCAGGAAGGCCAGGCACACCACCACTTCTTCCTAAGCTGCTGCTATTCCTGGCACAGCAAGAGGTCAGAGACGGCTGCCCTCACCGTGTTGCACAAGCCTGGGCATCACCCGGCTATTCCTAGCACAACGAAACCTGTGCTGGGCACGCCACAAACCAGCGACCTGGCCCACAAGAGGAAGATGCCAAGCACAGGTTCATCCGAAGGCAGGCAGGGAGGGCTGCTGTGTCCCCCTTTGCCCAGGAACAGGCATGGCAGAGGTGCTCTCTCCCCACCGAGCACACACCACATGACAACTGGTTATTATATCATGCTTTTAATACAAACTTAAAAAAATCTGGAACAATAGAAACTGTACAGATTTGATCAACCTTTGTTTTTTTTTGTTTTTAACTAAATCTGTAGACACACCAATGTCCTGTTCCAAAATATTGCACAACATTCTGAATACAAAACTCTTGATTGTATTCCTCCTTCGCTAAAGAAAAAAAAAAAGAAAAAAAAAAGAAAGACAGCAACCCCCTGGTTCCCCCTCTCAGTAGCCCCCTTCTCAGGAACCCAAGCAGAGCACACACAGAAACCCTCCGCTCAGATACATCCAGATTTCTGTCCTCTTTCACTCCCTCTCTCCCGCAAGGCAACTGTCAATTCACTCCTTGGAGAGGGGCAGGAGGGAAAGGAGGGAGGCTGAGGGGGGAGAAAGGAATCTTCACCACTTCTTTTTTTTTTAAGTTTTTTTCCTGAAAAAATATTTTTCTCTCCTCTTTTTAAGAAAAAATCTTGAAAAGAAAAAAATTACAGTTTTTTTACGTTAGAAATATACATATATTATATATACCTCTTACATTTTACAAATGTAGCAAATTATTCAAATACAAACAGACATCAACAAAAAGAACACAAACCCATAAAAAATAAAAGTTAAAAAAAAATTTCTCTCTTCTCTTCCTAAGAAACCAGGTAAATTAGTGCAGGTTTTTAAAAAATAAAATTGAAGCTGAACGCCTACATCCAAGACTAGAAAAGACCTGAAAAGGCCATTAGTTTCCATTGCTGCCTGATGCTGGAGGAACATTTCTGAAGCACGCTTTTTTCCTTTTAAGTTACAAAGAGGTTGGTCCCTCCTCTTTTCCTCCTTCCACTCACACCACTGTTTTTAAAGCAGGTATAATACGTGTGGCAGGGCAAAGCGGCATCAAAGCTTCACACAGATAAGCGGGGTGGCTGGGGGGCATTCCCACCTCTCCCCTCCCTCCCCGTGTCCGAGGAGAGCATGCTGTCCCATGGCGGTGGCTCACAGATGGCTTCACCAGATGCAGGGACAGCGGGGGGCAACTGGACTGGGTCCCACCATCAGGGGCTGAGCACCCCTCAATCCAGTGTGGCAAGTGGGCTGGCATTCAGCAGCACACTCCTGGGGAGAAGGACGGGGTGGCAGTAGTAAAGTCCGTAAGTAGGGGTTTAAAAAGAAAAAAACCCCAAAAAGAAACAAGGGAAATCCAACAGCTTGGCCATTCCTCAGCAACTCATCCTAGCCTGGAAACCTGAGGGCTGAGGCCGCAGGCGCCGGTTTGGTGGAAGCTAGCTGGGCTCCACTCTCCTGGCCCACCTGCACTGGTCACAGCTCAACGGCAAGCAACCTGCTCGGGAACCCGCACTGGGCATGAGGTCAGGACTGTGTCCTCCCCGGTCACCCAGCAAGGGGAAGGGTGTGCTGGAGGCTCTCCTAGAAGAGCTCCGGGCAGTGGCAGCCTCCCTGGGACAGCCCCTTACGTCTGCAAAGGCTCATTGGCAACACAATTACAAGAAGGCTGAAGTGCCTTCATTTCAGGTTGAGGGAAAGGAACAGGAAAAGTTCAAGTTCAAGCCCATCTCCACTGAAACAGGGATGTCTTGGTAGAGCACATTGGTTCAACACATACAGAAGCGGGTTTCAGAGGGTGCTCCAAAGACATCCAAAGAATACCAAACCTCAAGTCTGGGAGGCAGCAAGTGAGCTTATTTATCTTTTAAACTGAGAACTTCAAAGACTGGAGTCTCATCATCTCCATCTCTATCCTCTTTGCACACTTCCATGTTCCCACCACAGCTTCCAAGGAAACCTCCTTCCCACCTAGAGGGTCTCCACCTTGCCTAGGCAAGAAGTAGCCCTCCTTAGGCTTCCTACGAAGGTGAGCTTTGGGGTCCCTGACACAGAAGCAACCCAGCTGAACAGCTGCAAACACCTGACGTCTTGCAGCACGTTGTCCTGGGGAAAGCTACAGGGACATTCCTGGATCCCAGCCCTGCAGTGGGGAGGCACACGCTGGGACAGCCGCTTGCCTTCGGAGCGCCTGTCCCTGCTCTGGTCTAAGCCTGCCACCACCTGCACTGACATGATCTAGCTGGAACGATGAGCTTACACTAGGTGCTTCCCTTCCAGAACGGCCACCTCCTCCCACTCCTCCAGAAGGGCTGGGGAAGGGATTTAGGTGTACACCAGGGCTGAAAGCACAAACCATTGTGCCACCACTCAAGAGTGGCTTCAACAACATAGCCCGTTCTCTTCCTCAAAAGTGGTGCTGCCTCACTAACTAAAAAGGAAGGAATTCCTGCTCAGAGACAAGATGATGAATTCACATCAGGAAATGAGAACTCAGACCTCAGACGCCACCCCAGGTGGATGCTGGTGCCTGCTCCTGGGGAGAACATCTGGGAAGTGGGGCAGGATCCAAGTGGGGTCACCTGGCTTAGCACCACCTCCCCAGCTGCAGGGACAGGCAGGCGATGTTTGCACAGCACAGGCTGTCACCCAGTGACTGGCCAGCCCCAAGAGGACAGAGAAAGGCCCCCTCAATCACATGCGGAAGGGGACAATACCCACTCAAAGCGCCATCCTCCTACAGCCACGGCTGGAAGTGTAGATGAAGAAGGGAGCAAGAAGAAGCCATTTCACGGTAACGCTCTGCCCTCCCTGCTACGTGCTGGGAGGTGGTCAAGGAGAAGAGTTAGTGCTTTTCAGCACACAGACAGAACGGCTGACGCCAGCCCAGGCTGGAGCTACAACAGCACAACGGCCTACACCCGTGGGCACAGTAGATGCTCTCCGTCTACACGCAGAGCCGTAACAGAAAAAGCAAGTTCACCCACCCATTTCTGGCTAGCACGCAACAAAAGCGTGTATCTCCACTAACACTGACTCATCCTTTCCCTGTCCCTCCTCCAGCGAGGTGGTAGGAAGACACCCCTACACCCAGGTAGAAGGGCCCTGTGTCCAGCGCTGGGGTTGGTGGGTGCAGGGAATCAAGAGCATTGTGACTTACTGGTTGCACCAGTCCTGGACTGGGGGAAGGGGGAACACAAACCAAAAAAATCCCAAGACTCATTTAAGCAGTAAAAAAGTGAGTAGGAAAAAAGCACAGGGACTGAGTTAAAAAACAAGTCAGTGCTTCAGGAGCGTTGCCAGCACAGCGCAACAACACTGGGCTCTCTCTTTTCCCAAGAAGCTATATTTATAGGATTTGAATATTTTCTGTATATTTCTATTTTTCTTCTCTCCCTCTTTTTCGTTTTGTTCTTGTTTTCCCCCCCTCCCCCTCCCCGCTCCCAAATACTCTCCTTCCTTGTGTTCAGTTGGCCAGGACGACAGGCTGGAACGACTGGCTGGGATACTGCATGGCATTCAGGTTGTAGCTGAGTCCTTCCACAAAGGGAGACTTCTCCAAAAAGAGGCTGCTGGTGCTGCCACCGAAGACCTGAGCCATATCAAAGGTACCACCCGTGCCGGTGTTGAACTGCGATGCCGGTGGCATGCTGCTGGCCTGGCTCTCACTGGCAACACCATCGAAGAAGAGACTGCTGGCTCCCGGTGACCCGCCGTTGTAAACAAACTCCTTGGCGTTGGGGGAGAGCTGTGACTGTGGGGCTTGGCTCCCAGCGCTCCCGATGAAGTTCAGAGAGTGCATAGACAGGGAGAGGCCCTTGTGCTTCAGCAGGTTGGTGGTGGGAGACCTGACCATCCTTGGCTGCTGCCCAGCCCCTGCTCCGCTGCCCCCTCCTCCAGCTCCCCCACCCTTCTTCATCTTGGTAGAGCCGAACTTTGTGGCAGCAAAGGTGGCAGTGGTGAAAGTGATGGGCTGGGCAGAGCGAGGGATGAAGGTGGGGCTTGGTGACTGGCCGAAGGAGGGGGATGGAGAGTTGGACAGCGAGTTGTCCTGGCTGCCGATGGGGACAAATACCTGGGCATCAGGGTTGAAGCTGCTCTTGATTTCTTTGTCCAGCTCTGCAGCGCTGCAGCCCTCGCTGTCATCCAGGTAAAGGACCTTAACAGAACCCTTCTCACCGATCTGGTAGGAAACCTCAAAAGGATCGATCCAGACACTCAGCTCTTCCGGCACATTGGCACGCACATCATCCACAGCCAGGCCACTCCGCTTGGCTGCCAGCTCCACCACTGGATCCACCGTCTCCCCTATATGAACACAGCGATAGCCAGATCCCTTCAGAGGCTTCTCTGGGTACCAGTGACCCTCATATTTCTTCTTCAGCAGGCGCTCTAGCTCCTCACCAAACAGGTCTGCCCGCCTCCGAGGAAGCTTGTTGTACAGGTATGAGATGATGAAGTTAAGAGCAACTTTGATCTCCAGATGCATACTCCCTTCGCAGCAAGCAAGTCAGGGCAGCGTATTAAAAGAGACAAAATGACACACGCATAGACAAGATTTGGCTCCAAATAAACCTAGGGAAAGAGAGAAAAGGATGGATGAAAACAAGAGAACACAACAGCTCTCCACCTGTTGGCATAAACAGCCATGCCTTTTCATTAACAAAAGCAGCATGAGCAGTCTTAACACTTAACAAGCAGCAACGCTCTCTAGGAAAGTCACCCCAAATCTACTGGCCCTCAAAACAGAGAGATGCTGGTGGGAAGGGAGTCTACCTGCTCCTCTACTGGAGAAACAACGATGTAGCTACTACCCGCACACAGATACGTACGTTATACTAACCTTGCTGCCAAGTACCACTACTGAAACCCAGCAGGCTAACTGTCTGCTCTGGCAGAGCTACTTCAGCACATCTAACACACCTCTCTATGCCCTGGCACTCAGCTGCTTCCAGCACAGCTCACCTGCACAGGCCTCTCCGGAACGTAAGTGCACCAGCCTTGTGACTCGCTCAGCAACTTGTGCAGAGATCCACTCAGGCTCAGGATTGCAGGGCCAGCCTCTCGTCTGGGAGGCCAGGTGGTTGTGCCAGGTGCTGCGTCCTGCTGGCACAAGTGCATAAGGGACAAGAAGGAGCAAGGGAGGGTGCTCAGGCACCAGCTGCCAGCCCATGTTTACTATCCCCTTGACTTGCAGGCTCATATCTTCTTAATAAGTGTACCCAGTTGAGACTCTGCCTAGCTGCAGGCCTAAAATCCCAGTTTAATTCAGCTGAGGGGGGAAGAGAGGGACAGGAAATGTGCAAAGGGTCACAAAGCACAGGCACGCCAACAGCCTGTCCAATACAGTTCACATCGCTTATCCCTGCACAGAGGGAAGATGAGCTCTGCCAGGATCAGGTACCTACTTAATAAAAAGCTGAAATTGCTTGCCAAAAACTGAAGTAATCCTCCCTCTCTCCCAAGGAAGTCTCTGAAGTGGAAAGAGCCCACAAAAGCACAATGCAAAACCACAACACTCAGCTCTCCCAATTATACACAGATTTGCAATGTTCGTCTGGGTACAAAAAAACCCCTCAGGTAGGTCAGCACCAAGCTCTGTCACCCATCCAAAGAAAATGAATCCCACAGATATTTTAAGAGGAAGCGCACTTCCAGTAGCCTCCACGCCTCTCCAGAGGGAAGCAGAATATCCAGTTTTTAATTGGCAGCTTAGTCAACAGGCTGCTCTGTCTTCAGCTGCCCTCACCTTGCTCAAACAGACACACCGTGTTCAACTGTCCTCCTAAAATGGGCTTCAGGGATGCTCTCACGCAGCACTCAAGCCAATGTTTACAGCGTGTGCCAATTTTTTGGGGGTGGGGATGGAGTACAAACATACTGTGTCAGCATTCCCCTGGAAAACCAGGAATCCCAGCAGCACAACCAGGCATCCACTCTGGCCTAGGTCAGGAGGAAGAAAAAACTGACCAGACTTCTTTGCTTGGTCTAGTTTAGCGGACAAGAAGGATTAAATGAATTTTATTTAAAAGACACCCTCAAATATTTTGAGGCTTCATTACAAAAAAGCAGGGGCAGATACTATGTTTTTCTTGTACTAGTCTGAGTTCAAAGAGGCTTGGCTTTAGAATTACGGTAACCAGAAACAGATCCCACACCTCAAGTCTGCCAACAAGGAGGTTGGTTCTGGAAGGAATTCCCTCCGGGTTTGACTCGGCAACAAGAAAAAGCACAGGAAGGAGGGGATGGAAAAGAGAGAAAGAAGTCTTGCCTTTAAAACCTGCTTTAAGGAATTACTGTAGTGTTAACAACTTTGTTAGGTCACAGAGACCTGACTAAGCTCAAATAAGAACAGATGAGAAATAAGCAACCAGAGTTTTTCAGAGAACAGCAAGGAGAAGCCATTTTCAGAAGGCAAGAGTCTCAGCATGGAGACGGAGCATTTTCGAGAGAAAACGGCATGAAGCAAACCCCTGAAAGAGCACACCTAAGTGTTAACAACTTAGATGGCCCATACCACCTCAAGGGGCAGATTACATGGAGCCCTCTCACTCCTTTGGCTTTGAGGCATCCAAGAGGACGGTCTGGATCTCAGCAAGTTAAGCGGGAAGAGAACAAACAGCCAGTTTGTAAATCTTTTCATCTCATGTGATAAATTCTAACCCAGATCCGAAATCTATTAAAAAATTAGAAATTGTAGACTGGGAAAGAAGCAAAGGCCAGAATTTGTTATCACCTTATTTGCAACACAAACACCTCAACACACTTTGAGCAGCCCATATCCTCACCAACCTGCAGAAAACAGTGAGGAGATACAATTACAAACCATTGCCTCATTGTTTTTTTCTTTTATTTAAGAAGTACTTCCCCCTTCCTAAAAGGGAAATACTCTGTACTTTGATTATAAAAGAGGCGAGTTGATTTGCTTAATAATACCAACAGATGCCAAGGTAGCTGCACACAGCCGATACTTGCAGAAGGCACAAAGAGTCAGAGATACCACTGACTCCTCAGGTTGTTGACATGGTAAGACGTGCTCCAGTAAGACCCTCTCAATCTCCTTCTACTGCACCAAGATGTGATAATAGTAATAAAACAACTGGAGCATCACGGCACCAAGACAAAAAACAACTAAATATCAGTTGTAAAAAGCATTCGGCAAGCATTCCATAAAGAGAGGCTTGCCCACGTTGCCAGCATTTCCAAGTAAAGGCTTACTCGTACCACGGGCAGCACACCGAGGTGCCGGCAGGGAACAAAGGGCTGCTCCTCTGCTCTGCGGAGGGAAGGCAGGAGCCCCCCAGACCCCCCGGCTATCAGCACAGCGATGTGCCGAAGGAGAGCGACCGAACAGCCGCTTGCATCAGAGGAGACCAAACACGGGAACGATGCCCTCTTCTCCTCGCCAGGCAAACACGGCAGGTGACCTTGTGAATATCCCTCCCAGCTCCTGGCGGAGGCCTGGGCCCCGCCTCACCCTCACCAGCGGCGTTCCCCGTCTGCCAGGCGACCCGTGGCCCCACAGCAGGCCCTGCCGGTCCGGAACGGAGGTCCTTTCCCGCCCCCCCTCCACGGGCGGCGGAGGGGCTGCCCCGACCCGAGGCGGGCGGCCGGCCGCCCCCTTCCCCAGGAGAGCGGCCATTCCCGGTGACCCGGCCGGCCGGCCCCGGGAGAGCGGCCATTCCCGGTGACCCCCCGTGCCCGCCCCCTCCCCGCCGCGGGGCACCCTGGGAGCTGCAGTCCTAGCCCCCCCTCACGCCCCGCGACCTACTTCGCCCCTGGACTACGCCTCCCGCGGCGCCCCGCGGCCGGCCCGGCCCGCCGCTCTCCCCGCCGGGGCAGGGCGCAAAATTTTCCACAGCACATGCGCCCTGGCGGCCCGCCCGCCCTGGCGCTGCCCACGACGGGAACACGCCCCACCGCCCGGCGCTCGGGCCCGCCGGGCAGCCGCCCCCCGCTTCCCTTCCCTTCCCCCCCCTCCCGGCAGGGACGGGCAGGCGCGTCCCCACCCCACAGCGGCCGCCCCCCGCCCCACGGCCGTAGGACGGAGCCTAGGAGGCCACAAGCTCCGTGTCCGTCCGTCCCCTCCCCCGCTGCCTGTCCCCGTCCCGCCGGTGGGGCACGCGGGGTCGCAAACAAGGTCCCCAATAGAGCCCTTCGGCGGGAGGGGGGGTGGGTCTCCCCGCCAAAGGCGAGCTCCCGGCCCCGCACACCGGCGGGGCACGGCGGCAGACCCCGAGGCCTGCAGGATCGGGGAGGCGGGTGGGGGCGTGTGGGGTACAGCCCAGCCCGGCCCCAGCAGCGCCTTTGTTGTCGCCGGGCTTCTCCCCCCCCCCCCCCCCCCCCCCCCGCCCCGGAGCCGCAGGAGCTGGATCCGCCGTGCGGGAAGGGAGACACCCCGGTGACACCAGCCCCCCCCCGGCAGCCCTGGCTGCCCGCCGCCGCCCCCGGGCCCAGCCTGCCCTTTTCGGGGCTGCTGGGACTGAGCCGCACCCCACCCGCCCATACGGCTAGAGGGGGCCCAAACAAAATGGTGAACTGGGGCACTGCAAAGCGTCACCGACCTAATGACTTTCGCACACACCCACCACCCCGAAGCCCCATTGATCCCCCACCCGGGGCCCGCAGCTGCACAGTCGCTCCACAGACGGACAAATTACTCCCGGGCGGGGAGGAGGGCAATGAGCCCGCTCAGGCCGAGCCCACAAAGGGGATGTGGGCTGGGAACACTCGGCCCAAGGATGAAGTGGGGGGGGGGGGGGGGGGGGGGGGGGGAAGGGAAGGGAAGCACTCCCGCCCCCACTTACTTCGTCCTCGGCTCCAGGGCCGGCAGCTGGTGGCGGCTGTTGGGGGCCGTGGGCGCTGCCGGCAGTTGCCCGGACAGTGCGTGCAGGTCTCTGCCCCGTCCCGTCCCCTCCCTCGTCTTATCCCCGGCGGTGCGGTTCCTCCGCGGGGCGGGCCCGGGGGCTGCAGAGCGGGCCGAAGGCGGTGCGGAACGCCCAGAGGTGGGGGTACGGGTACCGGTGCCTGTATCGTCGCCGTCGTTGTCGTCGCCGCCACCTCCCCTCGACCCCCCACCCCGCAGCCACCCGCGCCCTGGCCCCAAGTGAGCCAACTCACGGCAAACTTTCACCCTTAGCAACCCCGCGCAGGGATCCACGCTCCCGCCCAGCGTGATGCGGTCGCGGAAGGCGGGCCGGAACTACTTTCCGCCCCTCGCCGCCCGCTCGGCCTCGCCGCCCGCAGCGCCCCGGGGACGAGGGGCGGTTTAATTCCCTTTCTGTCTCCCCGCTGCCGGTGCAGCAGCCGCAGCGGGGGGCGCTGCCAGCCGCGTGGCACCGAGGGCTGCCCCAACCCTGGGCGCCAGGGGAAGGAAGGAACAGGGGGTTTAGCGGGGATGAAGCTTGACCAGAGGATTTCCCCAAGCGGCTTAGCCTGAGGCGGGGAGGGGCTCACAGCGAGGTGATTGAACGGGAGCGGAGAGGGCAGGAAGCGGCCGGCATTTTTTCCCTCGACGTGTACTCGGCAGTAGTCACCACAGAAGGCCAGAGGGCCTGGTGCCGTTCATGCCCCGGCTCCGTGACAGTACCGGCCCTGGGGGATGACAGGGGCCCCGGGTGATGCGGACAGCGAGGGGGAACAGGCAGGCGATGTCTTCCGAGAACTCCTGCACTGGAAGCCCCGAGCCCTGCTAACGGCACGGGCAGGACAGCTTTCACCCAGAAGGGTGCGAGGAGAACTGGCAACCCCGGCTCCTTCCCACACTGCAAACCTCTCGGGATTCCCGGGCCTGCGACAGGGTGGGGGGCGGGCCCATCGCCTCCGGGGACAACGGGGCAAGGCTTACCAGTGTCACCACAGGGAGGGCAGGAGCAAGCACAAACCACCCCTACTGCCCCGTGCCCAGCACCCCGTTGCAAGGACATCGCCTCTGCCCCGCCAGCACCGCTTTCCCCTCCCCGCAGAGCACAACTCGGGGACTACTTTGTCGCCGCACGTCCGTGCGCCTCCGCCTTCAGCAGAGGGCCGGCCCGGCCGCGGCGGAGAGGAGGGACCTGCAAGGTGTGCGAGCGACAGCCGTGCTAAAAATAACAGCGGCGTGTTAGCAACAGCTTTCTCATTGGCTGGCCGGACCCGGCGGCGGCTGCGGATTGGTGCGCTGCCTCAGCCAGTGAGCCGAAGGGGTGTGCGCAGGGGGGCGGCACCGGGCGTGGCGGCGCCGGGAGTTGTAGTCGCCAGGGCGGCCGCGGCTTGTCCCGGGGCTCCGGCGGGGTCGGGAGAGCGGCTACGCAAACCGGCGTTGCCTGCTGCCCTGGGAATAGGCCACCCATGGAGATGATCGCTCCCAGGGCCACCTAGGCGCCGGCCTGAGGCACCGGCGGATGGGGGGGGCACCTGCTCCCCCACGGGCTGAGCCTCTGCTGCCTGCTAGCAAGCTGGCAGCCCTCACCTAGCACCGCACAGCTTTTTCTTCTGCAAGTAAAACTCAACAACGAAGCAAACCCAAGTGAACTTGCTTTGGGGTAGAAGGCAATACCGGGCACAATAACAAACAGTCCCCTAAAGCAGCCACATGCAGCGAAGCGTTACGGTGCTGGCTGTATTTTTCTCATGTATAATACTGCCATGTTTAAAGGGTGCTGGCTGCCAGCACACGCAGCTCTGCGCTCTCTCTGTTTAACCAGACTTAACACTAGTTCTAAGGAAAACAAAGATAAAAAAAAACCTGCCAGCACCTACATGCTGTGTATTTTACAGTCCAAGGCCATCGCCTTGGACAGGCACCACTTTCAAAGGGCTCTCTATCCAGGCGTAAGGCAGCTTTTGATCCAAGTAAAGATCCAAACAAACAGAAAGGACACCAAGAATGCGTTTCCAGGCTCTCCCAGCCACGTGTCAGGCATCTTCTTCAGAGCTGACACAAGCAGACCAGGGAGGGAGAAGCGGTCTCAGTAACAAAGCCGCTACCACAGTCCCTGTTGCAGCAGAGGTAGTTTGCTTGGCCTGTGAAATGTCCTGTTTGCCTTGGTTATGAAGAATTCCTGAGAAAATGTGCAAAACTACAAAGTTCCTCTCTTGCCCTGCTTCCACAACAACCCTCAGGCATCTTCTGGGTTTGGTTTGTCCTTCCTCACTCAGTATCCCTTTACCTCAGGTACTGCCCTTGCTGCTGAAGATGACTTCTTTCGAAGCCAGTCATCAGCATGCACCAAGAAATCTGTTAATACTCTCCTTCCTAGCCATGGTGCTACAGCAGCTGTCCTTCTCATTTTCCCACTGATTAAAGAAAAAACCCAACAACTTTTGAAGTTGTTTTTTTTTTTTCTGCAGGGGAAGGGGAAGGAAGAGAAGGGGAAGATTTATGAGTTATTATGAGCAGCCTTATTTTCATCACTCCTAGTTTAAAAGGAATTTAGTTACAAAAGAACATTTTTTTTCTAATACTCCCTCGCTTTGCTGGAAACAAAATCATACTGTCAGCCAGAGATCAGTAAATTAAAATGACTGTGCTATTTTTAGCATCATTAAGAAAAAAATGGCAATTACATTTCTAAAATTCTATTGTTGCTTTAATAAGGTGTTACTAAGAGGGTGTTACACATTAGGGCTCTTTAAAATACTTGCACCTTGACCATGCTCCTTTAATTATCACGTTGCCCCAGTACACATGCAGGCAGAGGAATTCTGTCACAGTATCCACTCATGCATTCTCAGCCATTTGGCTATTACGTCAAAGCAAAGCTACCGAATCACGTGTGCGCGGCGAGGGGAGGAATCGCCAAGCTGCCAGGACAGAGCGCATTTTGCTAGGTTATTTAATGCCAAGGAAGGGCAGTCAGGTTATAATCGGGCATAATTAACACTGCCATACCCTGAATCCTCTTTACATTCATATCACATGACAGCCTCAAGGAAATGAAAAATTCTTTCCTGCTATTGAAATGGGCAAACAACATCTCCAGCTGATCCCCGTAACGAGAAAATAACAGCTCCTGTGCAGATAAGGTTTCAGAGGCAGGATTTTCTCTACATGGCTCCCACAAGGAAACCTCACAGGCAGACTTCAGGCCTTTGCCTGCCTTTGGTTTGTTTGGGGTTTTTTGGGGGTTGTTTTGTTTTTTTGTTTTTTTTTAAAAGACAGGTAATACTTTGTCAAGACAAGGTCTAGGTGATGCAAAGGACCAGAGAGGTTGTTACAGAGCTATTTCCTGAGTTCGGTTGTAGCTGAGGCTGGTAGTTGTTCTGAAGAGGCACATCATAGGGAACATCCACATTTCAGAACACGGTGATGCCTTTTTAGTACTAACAACAAAAAGCTGATTACTTAACAGGCCAAGAGGTCCCATGTTCCCCTCCCCTATATAAATATTTGAAATAAAGGGATTTTTTACTTATTACCTAAGTAAATGTATTCATGTGATTAAAGAAGAAAAAAGCAATAACCCTACCTGGAAAAGTAATGGCAGGGATTAGCTCAGTGCAATTAGGATTTGCAGGCAGCACCACAGAGTTCAGCGGCCACACAGCTGCCACTGTCCCTCCCTTCCTCCCTTGCAGTTGTCATGCAAGCGCTTCACAGCTGGCAGCCAGGAAGCCCCTGAATCAAGCTGCTTAAGACTCCAAGGTCTGATGAAGCCCTTCCAGAGCTTGGCAGGCACTCAGCAGCAGGACACGTCTTGTCTCATTGCCCCCCTGCAGGGAAGCTTGCCCTTTTAGCATGTGCTCTGCTCTCCAGTACTATCAGGAAATCTTCTAATGGACAAGTACTTTAAAATCCATTTAGGTAAAAAATACTGCACTTTTCTAGGGTCCATGCCTAGGTTTCATTTGCTGGTGAACAGAAATCATTACTACACATGCAAGGCTGAGGTTTTTTGGGCTACCTAACTGTATCCATTACCCTCGTCTGAATTAGCAGCTTCAAGGCAATGTCCCATCCACGCTCTGAAAGGACCAGAAAGGCAGCGGTGCTGAACTGATCTGAGCACCAGCAGCATTTGGCATTCTCCCCACAGCTGTCTAAGCAAACAAGGCAAAGGGGAAAAAGCCTGTCCCTCCCTCTCTCCACCTGCCCAGTGACTCAGAACAGCTAGAAATGGCAGCCTAATGCTCATTGCTGCCAGAATACAGACCGATATACCCAGCAGTCAAGAGTGAGGGCACCGGGAGTGCCAAGTAAGTACGCTCAGCGGTTTCTGGGGTGGGGGAAGGGATGGGGACACTCGTATCTCTATAGCAACCCCTGCCTGGCTGATCCTGCTAAATGATCGGGAATAAGGGCTGCTCTAAAATTAGATCTTCTAGTGATCCCTGCACCAGTGGCAATAATTGCGAGTCAAAAGAAATAATTTAAACTTCATTTCCCTCTACTTTCACCAAGCAATTTTCATTATCTTAAAAACTTCTGGGAAAGAAAAAAATATGTACAAACCCTCTGCGTTCCTAGTATGATAATTCGGGTGGCCTGACGGAGAGCAAGTGATAAATTCTGGTTGAAGTGATAAAGTTCCAGGTACAAAAAAATCTGCATGTCATGCCTTGCTTTTAAAGAAATACCAAATTTAACACAGCTGATAATGGCTCTGACATGGGCTTCCTAGTCAGGAACAAGAGGCAGCTGCTTATTCAGGTAGAACTGCTTTGAGAGAGTGGGTTTGCTGGAACCAAAGAACCAGTTTGCTCTGAACATCTTGGCAAATGGCATCCATGTTACTAAAAATTAACCAGAAGCTGTGTAAGGAAACCATGGTGCAAGGAAGAAGACATACAGATACTCTCAGGACTGCAAAAAGCTTGGAAGAGAAACCTGACAGAATTAATAGCTGAGGGATGGAGAAGCAGGAGCAGCTGAGAGAACTGTAGGATCAGTCACAGCTAGAGTCAGCTGCAGCAGGAAAAAATTACTTTAAGTGAAGGAAGATCACAACTTGCCTGCGTGTTTTCCCTCTTATCTGAAATATCTAAATAGCTGGAGCAGGTAAAAGAGGTATTTAAGCCAGAAAAGAGGTAAAGGAATCAGTACTAGCCTCAGGCGAACAACTGAAATCCTGGAAAAGGCATAGAACAGGCTCTGCACACGCATCTCTGTGCAAAGAGAATCCTGCTACTGTAGCGCACACTCTGCTTAGGCTGTGGAAGACTAAGGACTACAGGGCATGCTGAGCTAGGACCCTAATTTAACCATCTGCAGAGCACACACACTAGTAGGAAACTCAGTTCTGCTTCTGCACTAAGGCACCAGTTCCCAGATCTCTGCTGAGCCAACAGACCGCTTTTAGCCTGTACTGGTATTTGACAAACAAGCAACCTCTGGTTTTCAGCATGCATATGGCTAATAGCCTAGAACACAATAGTTGGTTTCCAGTTACAGCAGGGAAGGCTTTAACTTATTCACAAGAACAGGACAGCGAGTCAAATAGCTTAGTAGGTTTTAGAAAGGGATTGGATGTTTGCATGGTGAAACAACATCCACAGCCGTATTAGCTAGGATAAGGGTTACAAGCTCAGCGATCCTCATGCTATGGGACAAAATGATCAGCGGCTGGGATCACAGGCAAACAAAAGCGATAGCCATTCCCTGAAGCTCCTTGTAGCAAGGTCACGTGGCCATAAGCAGACAGTGTCAGAAACCAGATAACCCACTGTGCAGTTCTAGCTGGGGTAATCCTGTCCATCCCCAGAAAACTCCAGAGGCTAGGCACAGAATGAACCGGAGAGAAATGCTTGTTATACAAAAAAATAAAAAAAACAACAACCAAGAAGCTTTATTGGTATGCATCCTACAGAAATGGTTACAAGAAAGGGCCTTGGATTAATCTGTCAAAGAAAACATGGAACAGCTGTGCTCTCCCTAGGAAGGCACCAGCCACGAGCGGGTTCCTTACAAAACAGGGCAGCATGGAAATATACTGGATGGGGTAGGGTGGTGCCAGAGCAGACACATGGGATTGGTGCTCTGTTCTTCAATACTGATGCATAGGGCAATTTCAAACAATTGAGAGAGGTGACCTGGTAAGAACAAGGCAAGGTGTTTCCCCACACCAGAAATGGCACTCACTTTTTACTGAGCTGGTCTCCTTCATGACTAAATACTTGCCCACCAGGATTTTTATAGGGAGCTGGGGCAGCTACCAGCAGAGCTTCTGAAAAGGCAAGAGAAACTAGCCCTCATTTGCTCTTTCTGATAGTTCTGATCAGGTTTCAGTTTGCACTCAGTCTGTTACTTCTCCAACCCAAGTATACTACTGAATTTTTCCTGCTTTAACAAAAAATTACCAACAGGTTTTTCATAATAGTAAAGTCCAGAGATGTTCCAAGACCCTCTTGCCAACCCAACAGAAGGTGTAGCCACCTACAGATAGGATCACCTCTTCTTGAAGCCGTACTTTTTCCTTTCATAGAAGAGATCTGTCTTGGAACTGCCCAGGTTGACGATCTTAGGGCAACCATCTCTCTGTAAGAAGAAAAGAGGACGTAAGTTAGGAGATAGGCAAGCAGAACATCATCACTTACATAGATCTTATAGGTTCTCAGTTCCCGTGCTCCTCACCCTGTCCCCAACACACATTTTGAACACCTCTACAGATGAACGGCCCTCCAATTCTGGTTACTACATCCAAGAGAGTGGAACAGAGAAGAGGATGGACATTTTTTCAACGTTGCTCAAGGACATTCTTTTCCTCAGGGTGAAGATGGAAAACAGCTTATACAACATCAACAGCTTAACGGAAAAGATGCTTCAGTGCCTCAAGACTGGATTCTTTCCAAATTACAATATGCAGGATTTATAGAGCCCAGAGGAATAACCTTTCCCATCCTTAGCCAAAAAGAATCTTGTTGCTTTAAATGTTACCAAGCCGTTCTTGTGTTCAGGGACCCTTCTCAGCTGTGACAGCAGAACTGAATCTCAAGATTTCTTGCACCCTGGATTGATTACTGCAGAGTCTGCATGGTCATCTTGGGAGAGGACCACTAGTCATAGCAGCTACACAGCTAAGTTCTTGTCCCTGAATTCCAGTAGATGGTGACAAAAAAGCCACAAGAAAGGCAAGAAGGGGAGCGGAGGAGACCCACCTCAGAGGTGCAATTGCAAAGACAAATCAGAGATGCACCTCTTTATGTACCAGGGAACATTTGTCTGTGGGCCACCTGAGCTCAGCATCTGCATAACTCTTGAGGGCAAAGTGCTGTGACTGGCAACAGCAGCTGTGAGGGGTCCAGCAGGCAGAGGAACACGTGTACTCGGCTGTTGCGTAAGCCTTGGTGCATTAGATTTAGAAAGCCTCTGGGCAGATATCAGCTGCTGTAGAAACTGCACCCAAGCTACCCCACCAATACACACTCCTGTGCGGGAGATGCAACCCAGCGGGAAGGGTCTGCATGGTAGAAATAACGGGGAAGTCAGGGGGGGGAGGAGGGAGGAAGAAATTATCCTTCCCCTGTATGCCTGCCACAACCCATCTCAAGCTACTGTCTCCTTATTTGATTTTGAATCTCAACAGTAGGACTCTTCCAAGCCTTGCCTCCCACAATCCAGGGAGCCTGTGACAATCTTGACAGCATTATTGCAGGGCTCTGTTCATTCTTCCACCTCCTCCTAAGAAGGCAGCACATGAACATGTTCCTGTCCCCAAGAAAAGATTACTTTTTGCAGCTCACAGCTGTCCTGGATCACAAAGGGGGATTTTGGCCCTTACCGACAGACCGAAGTGAGGTGAAACAATACCTCATTCCTCCTTCCATCAGAACAAATGAAGAGTAACTAGGCCCTTTGCCTCATGCCCAACAGCATTCCACCTCCTCCCTCCATTTTAGTATTTACTTTCTTGCTTCACTATCTTTTACAGTCTTTATTTGAGGATGATGGAAGTGCTGTGACTGAAATCTTCGAGTGTTGAACATTCAGGTTCGACAGAGCTCTGTCTATCTGCTTTTCTTATTCACATCAACACCAGCTACCATAATTTTGTGACAGGCAGCACACTTAACGTTTCTCATTTCGGGCACCATATGCCTGTGCCAGTACTTTTCAATCCTGCATGTCAATCATGTCAAATCTGCTGTTTCACATCTGCAACTTCACATCTGCAATAATCCTTAACATTTGCATTTGTTGGTACAGAGCAACAGTCTTCATCCACAACAGCCTTCACCCAGCTGTCAAAATACCTCAGTTCTGATTTCTTATTCTCCTGCTCCTCCAGCTCTGTTTTCTACAATCCTCCCTTGCAGATCACTGGCTATTTCACACCTGACCTGGACATGATAAGCTACAGGTGAGCTTACATTATGAAAAACACCTGTTTGGATTCAATATGAATTAGTAAAATACAACCAAGCCTATTTTATTCATGACTCAAGCCAAGTGTCTTGGTTCCAAAGGCAAGTGAACGAAACTACTGTTTCTCACATTTCTGAAGTAGGAGGCAGCATCACCATCACAGCATTTGTAACCATTTTTAGATACTAAGAAAGATTATGGTCCTGTCAGATATAATGACTAAATTCAACCGAGGACCTGCCCCTGTCCTGAATTTAGCTGCAGGCCTCTAGAGAAAACGTAGGCATTGCAGAGAATTAAACCAGCAACTCACCCACATGAGCATGTTCCTGTAAATCAATCTGAACTATCCCCTCAGCATGTTCTCCACTGTCATTAGGGTGTGCTGGAAATGGCATGTGCAAAGCACCAAAACCCAAAGAACCTTTAACAGACAGTCCAACAGCTATCAGGCCCATATTCTGGGGATATTGCAACTGTAAGCATCATGTTTTTGCTCTTGCCTAAGGTTTTTCTACCAATTCATTTGCAGTTCTTCACATCCTGCACTCATTGTGTTGGATATTAACAAATACCTTACGGGGTGAACAGCTGCCTCATTTCAACTGCACTGTAGCTATTTTTCAGCACAAGTAGATTATAAAAAGATTATAGCACTGACTATAGAAATAAAGGATCATTAAAAGTGTAGCAGAAAAAGGTATGTCTACAATATAGGCCATTCCAGAAAAGAAGAAAATAACCCAAACATATCCCACTGAAGTTATACAAGAAGCTTTAAACTTGTGAAACACAATTAGTAGTGCAGAGACTGGACACTAAGGTCTAACTTATGTTGTTATCCAAAGGAAATCAAAGGTAGTGATTCCATAGGCCTTACAGTACTGTATGAGCCCTCGGTCAGTGGCTGATAATGGACTTCTAGTGAGGAGTCTGCCTCTACCACTGCCTTTGCAGTGCCTTCAGTATCTCTGACCCTGATAAAACCTAGGCTAGAGATCTAGTAAGATAACAAAGCAGTGACAAACTGTGTGGAGGAAATGGTGTGAGGCGGGTGCCCTGGAGACAGAAGGACACAGAGAACGCATAGTTACTGAATGCCTTCCTTGCTTCAGTCTTCACTGCCAAGGCCGGCCCTCTGGTTTCCCAGACCCTGGAGGCAAGAGAGGAAGTCTGGAGAAAGGAAGACTTTCCCTTGGTTGAAGAGGATCATTTTAGAGATCACTTAAGCAAACCTGACACCCACAGATCCATGGGCCCCGATGGGGTGCACCCCCGAGCGCTGAGGAAGCTGGCAGATGTTATTGCCAAGCCACTCCCCACCACCTTTGAAAGGTCATGCAGAACTGGAGAGGAGCCTGAGGACTGCCAGTGTCACTCCAGTCTTAAAAAAGCACAAGGAGGATGACCCAGGAAACTACAGGCCAGTCAGCCTCACCTCCGTCCCTGGAAAGGTAATGGAACAGCTCATTCTGGAGGCCATCTCGAAGCATGTGGAGGAAAAGGTCATCAGGAACAGTCAACATGAATTCGCCAACAGAAAATCATACCTGATCAACCTGACAGCCTTCCATGATGGAATGACTGGCTGGGTAGGTAAGGGGAGAGCAGCAGATGTTGTCTACCTTGACCTCAGTAAGGCTTCTGACACTGTCTGCCATAACATCCTCATACATAAGCTCAGCTCAGAAAGCGTGGGTTAAATGGGTGTACAGTGAGGTGGATTGAAAACTGGCCGGATGGCAGAGCTCAGAGCTGTGATCAATAGCACAAAATGTAGCTGGAGGCCTGTAGCCAGCGGTGTTCCCCAGGGGTCAGTACTGGGTCCAGTCTTGTTCAACTTACTCATCAATGACCTCGATGAAGGGACTGAGTGTACCCTCAGCAAGTTTACAGATTGTACAAAACTGGGAGGAGTGGCTGATTCACCAGAAGGCTGCGCTGCCATTCAGGGAGACCTGGACAGGCTGGAGGGTTGGGTGGAGAAGAAACTAATGAAATTCAGTAAAAGCAAGCATAAGGTCCTGCACTGAGGGAGGAATAACCCCACGCACCAGCACAGGCTGGGGGTGGACCTGTTGGAAGGCAACTCTGCAGACAAGGACCTGGGGGTTCTGGTGAACAGCAAGTTGCCCATGAGCCAGCAGTGTGCCCATGTGGCCAGGACCAGTGGGATCCTGGGTGCTTTAGGAGTGTGGCCAGCAGGTCGAGGGAGGTGATCCTCCCGCTCTGCTCTGCCCTGGTGAGGCCACATGTGGAGTGCCATGTCCAGCTCCGGGCTCCCCAGTTCAAGAGAGATGGGGAACTACTGGAGAGGGTCTATCAGAGGGCTACAAAGATGATGAGAGGATTGGAGTATTGAGGGAAAGCTGAGAGCACTGGGTCTGTTTAGCCTGGAGAAGAAAAGACTGAGAAGGGATCTTACCAACATCTACAAATATCTTAAGGGCAAGTGTCAAGATTTTCAGTAGTGCCCGCCGACAGGACAAGGGGCAACAGGCACAAATGGAAGCACAAGAAGCACCTTCTGAGTATGGGAAAGAATTCTGAGGGTGACAGAGCACTGGAACAGGCTACCTGGAGAGGTTATGGAGTCTCCTTCTCTGGAGACATTCAAAACCCACCTGAACATGACCCTGTGCAACCTGCTGTAGGTGAACATGGTTTAGCAGGTCACTTCCAACCCTGAGCATTCGGTGATTCTGTGACCTGAACTGTGAGTGTACAGTGCACAGCAGTCAAAGATCCTTGGGGATGAAGAGAGCTACAATACCTCAAAATGCTACGGTACGCTTTGCAAACATGGGGAACTAACAACATATGAAGAAAGGTACGAGGTAATGAAACCCAGCGCCAATGCTGGTAGTGGAACCCAAGTGTCCCATGTCCCAGCACTAACTTCAGTAGTTCCAAGCCCCTTAAAGGTTAACATGGCTACTAAATAAAGACATAACCAATTCAACAGGAGACTGGATGACAACATACATCTTTTTCCTGGATGGTACACTCCTTGCAGTAGTAGGCATCAGACACTCCTGGACCCCCGCAGATCACACAGCGTCCTTGGTACGAGCCATAGTTACACTCATCACATATGCGCACGAGAGTGCAGGGCCGCACGTAGGAGTCACAGATCACACATTTGCCATCACCTGAAAGTACAGCAGAGCCTTTGGTTACAGAACATCCTTATCTCCACCTCCACATTGAAGAAGAAAAAGTTACCTAGTCAAAGAAATTGCCTCTACACTCAAAGACAATACAATTGAACTGCAGAAATTTATCTTGCAGACCAAGGGTGCAACTTTGTATTTGCACACAGACTTGACAGGAACAAGGGCCAGTAGCCTGTAATAACTGAGGTTAATTTATTCATGCATTGACAATCAGAGAAGAAACCCAAAGTCAATCCTGTGATTAGCCAACACCTGTTCAGATCACACCATTATTTTTACTCTAGAACTCTTCCCGCATTTTTCACTTGTGAAAAAAACACTGGACTGACAGGACTAGTGTCCTTACCTACACAGAAGCAGCAGTGTAAGCTTCTCCCACAGTGCCACATCAACAAAAGTCTGGAGTTACTATCCTCAAAGAGATGAGATAAGAGATTATACTCATGGTTCTTTTAATCCTTCATCTGTGAGAAGGCCAAAGCCAGGGAAAACTGGCATAAACAACCACTTCACAAAAGTTGCTCTTGCTTTCTCACAAGGAACTGAGTGAAATTCAAGTACTCGTATCATACAGGCAAGCAGCCATCAGATGCCATTGACAGTCTCTGATGTGCTGGACCTTATCCAAAACACTGACCTAGGGATGAAAGGCTTCATATCCTATTACCAGTTCCCCAGGCATCTAATCTGGACTCCCACAAACAGCTCATCTAACCTGCTCTTAAATCTCTAGCATGACAGCCCTCAACTACTACCAAAGAGAGTCTGTCTCACTGCCGAGTGCTCTTGAAAACAATCTTGTTGCCTCAGACTGCGCGTCTCCCCACTCTGATTATTTTCATACTACTTTGGAGTCCTGGACTAGTCATCTTATTCGTTCTGTTCCCCTACAAGGGTCTAATAACAGACCATACTCTTTCTTCCTTTCCACAGTTGAGTAACTAGCATTTGATTCTGTGGGTTTTTTCTGCTCTAACTCTAGATGTGTATGTCATCCTGTCCCATCCCCCCGCGCCCCCCCCATTTCTTATTCTCCTAGATGCTAAAGGGAACCTTTCTCAAGGCGTGAAGAAGTCAGATTCTTTTTTTCCTGCTTTGAAATGATCAGGCTGATCATTTTGTGTTACAGATTACAGGGAGCCAATCAAGAAGTCACTGTAGTAGCCTCAGCTATGGAAAATGTTGGCAGCATGTACTCTGGGACATCATGCATTTGTGTGACAATCTATGTGAACATGTAATTTTGTAAGCATTAATTGCTTTACACTTGCAATACACAAGTAATTGTTCCCATCTCAAAGTCTGACATCAAGTTCATGGTTAAAACAAAAATAGAATCCAATCCCCAAATCCAAACTATATGCTCTAACCACAACACCACGTTCTCAAGCAGCTATATGTAGAACCTATACTTACATTTTTCACAAAGTCTTCCAATTGCTGTAAGAAGAAAAAGAAAAAAAATTAGATATCTGAGGCAGAAGCAGGAGAAAAATATAAGTAACTACAAGCCTGAATGTCAAGTAATGATCTTTTACAGTAAGCAATCTTTAAAAAAAAAAAAAAAGTAAACCACCAAAACAGTTTGAGCATAAATACAAACATATTTATGATAAACAATATATATCCTCCTGGAGACATTTACCAAGATCAAAGTTTAGATGCACTGTCAATGCACAACGACACCTGTAAGAGAACCTACACTACTCCATTTCAAATACAGCAAATGTACCTGACTGAAAGAAATCCTATACACAAGTCTTGACATAGCTTTTACACTGGTTTTAATAAGGAAAAAAATTAAATTCAAGTATTTATTTGATTTAAGGCAGCCCAAATACCTTCTTCACTTCAGAACATAAAGGTAGTTAAATGTATCTTAGAAATCTTGTCACTTGTCTAGGAAACTCACAACAATGATGTTAGCAACTTGGATAAATGCCATAAATATCAAGCTCTAAAGACCAGATGTCCACATTCACAAAGACTAAACAGTGCTTCAGTTGAAGTTTGAGGATCAAGGGATTCGTCAGACTGGAAATGCATTTTCAACAGACAGACTGCAATGCAGTTAGCTGCATTAACTATTCTAAAGAAAGTTTCCTATGGATCCTGCAGGTGAATATTTTGTGTTTACAGTTCTTTCAGAAAACGGCATGTTAAATTTGCTTTTCCAAGGAGTGAAAAAAATCTGGAAGAGATAATTTCTAATCTTGTATAAGACTTCTTTAAGGTTTAACAGAGCAAATTCTGACCCAACTGGTAAGAATAAAGCTCATTATCTGCATACAGGTACAGCCTAGAAGATAATTTTATCTTGCCACCAGAGAGATGCCCAGTGCTGGCTACAGCCTTCAGCTCATGCTGCTGGCTGCGCCGGTATGGCCGACGTAACAGCAGTAAAATACATCAAAACTATATTTTTCCTCTGTAGAGCCACCACCTCCATCTGGCTTTCCCCCGCACCCCCCCCCCCCCCCCCGCGAGAAACAGGCCGGCGTTAGTCACTGGCTGTACGAAGAGAGGCCCAGCAGCACCGGCACGTCAGGACGGACGCCCGGGGGAAGCTCCGGGACAGGGCTGGCGCCAGGGGCCTTCCTCACAGAGCCCCCCCTCCCGCTGCAGGGGAAGAGCCCACAAAACACGGCAGAACATCAAAATAAAAGTAAAATAACACAGGGAGGAGAGAGGAGAGAGGAGGGAGGAGGGAGGAGGAGAGAGGCGGACGCCCCTCCCCCCCCGCCAGGCCTAACGGCCACGCGCGCACCTAACGGCCACTAACGGCACACGCGCGCGCTTCCCCCTCACCCCTCAGCGGAGAGAGGGTGAGAGGGGAGCCCCCCGGGACTCACCCACGCCCGCCTGCTTGCGGCAGAAGATGAGGTCCGGGTGGTGCTTGGCCATGGTGCGGCGACACCCGCCTGGCGCTGCCGGCCCGCGCGCTCACCTCCGACCCGCGCTCCTCACCGCCCTCGGTCCTGGCTGGGGTGAGGACAGCGCCTGCCAAAGCACCGCCCTCGAGCGGGGATACCGGGGCGCGATCGCGGGGAGGATGCCGAGAAAATCCTCTCCGTGGAGCCACTGCATCGATAACATTCCTCCGCCCAGGGAAGGCCCGCGACGCGGCCAGTGACCCTCTTCTTGGAGCGGGGACCCCCCTGCCAGGACCTGTTCGGCCCCGCCCCGTGGCGGCCCCGCCCCACGCGCCGGAGGTTTGAAAGGGGCCGCGTGACGCCATCGGGGCGCGACTTCATCTTTGTCAGTGAACAAAATGGCGCCGTACTGCGTCCTGGCGGCTCGGCTGCGGGTGAGCGGGGCGGCGTGGCGGCGGGCGGGGCGGGAGGCGGGAGGGAGCCAGCCAGCCTGCCAGCCAGCCGGCCGCGGCGAGGCCAGGGCCGTTACCCGCCTGGCGGGCCGGCGGCCGCATCTTCTGGAGCGGGCTGTCCCCGCCTGGCTTGTAGGTCAGCGTGTCCCCGGCGCGGCCCAGCGCCCCGTTTCCATGGTGATGGCGGGGAGGCCGCGGCGGCAGCGCGGCCGCCTCCCGGGCTCCGGGGCAGGGTGCGTCCCGCCGCCAGGCCCGGCCGGCCCTCAAGGTGAGCGCAAGGTGAACGGGGCGGCGGGGACGCGGCCTGGCCCCGCCGCCTCCCCCGCCCCGGCCGGGCCTCGCCTCGGTGGGTTGGGGTCGCTGTCAAACCCCAGGCTCGCCGGGGCACCTGGTGGGGCAGTGAACGGCCGGGCATGGGCTCTGAGGCTGAAATAAAAAACCTTTCCCGGGGGCGTGCTTTTTGTCTTCCTCTCGGCTTCTGTTTCTTCCCCTTGCCAGCGTGCAGCAAGCAGGACAAGGTAACTCCTCGTTGTGTGATTGAGGGCAAAGGCTGTTTTTTGGCTACTTTACTTCAAAAGTCCTACTTTTAATATGAACAGAAGCTCCTGAGTGAAAAAGGTGCCAGGGTCTATACGTAAGCGGGACCTAGGAAGGCTGAAAAAGCAGCCTGGACAGGCACATAAGCTGCACTTTTTTCCAAGGCAGTGATAGTGGTTCGCAGTCTTGTCTATCATGACCTCTAAAAATCATGTCAGCCTGTAATACTAGCTTGCCACAGAGATTGCCTTCCTTGAGGCATTATTGCGTTTAATGTATACTCAATAACAAAGACTATGATCTTCTAAAGCCTGGAAGGCACATAGCAGGATGCAGGTTTATTTTTTTAGGGCTGCTAACACAGATAAGGAATAAACCTGTGCTCCTCTTAGCAAAGCATGTGACAAAGTCAGGCAATTTAACTGCCTAGTTTGCCATTTGTGACCTTGGCTAACATGTTCCCATTTCTTAGGGACCTGAAATAAGAATGTGGCTTCTAGTATTCTGAAAGTACTTTGTGAAGCTTAATTCATGTTTTATATTACTCCTTACTTTGGAGATAGGTGTTTTAGTAAAGTGTAGCTTTTTTAATTTAAGTAAAAGCTACAGATTAGCATCATTTTGGTTAACTTGGTATCTTCATTCTTAATCATTAAATGGTTTTTAGTTTGTACTTTGAACAGAAATGACTAATAAAATAAAGGTAAATCTTTTATTGGGATAATGAATTGGTTCTTGTTTTATGGTGCTCATTGCTTGAGATCAAGCAGTCATTTGCTAAAATTAATATTGTATAATGTAAAACAAAGAACGTGCTAGCACAATGAACATGGGGAATTTAATATTCTAGGAGGCTGTCTTCTATTATCAGGCTCAGGGTACATTTCCCCCCTCCCCCCCCCCCCCCCCCGCCCTGTGAAGAGCTAAATCTGTGATGGTAATCAAACATGCTTCTACGTGATCTCTTTAGGAGCCAAATAATTCTTTTTGCTCATGTGTAGCAGCCTAGAGATTAATGAAAATGATATGAGATAGAGATATGAGAATCACCTTGCCAGTCACTGTGATGGTGCCAGCATTGACCATGGCACATGGTATTAACATCAGTTCTACTCATCTCTCATCCTAGAGTTGTTTTGGAATGGAACTGCATAGGAAGCTTAGTTCTGAGGGAAATACATTGGAATTTGCCTGGTGTGGGCTGACTGTCAGTTCTTCTAATAGCCTGAAAGGGTCAAGACCTTTTTCATGCCTGGGAGCTGCTTTTAGTAGCATCCCATTTCTTGAGCCACATTGGCTGAGAATTGACTGAAAGTACTGTAAAACTCTAAACTGTAAAGTTATGGGGGTTTATTTAAGGCCTTGTAGGTAAGTACTGAAATTGTGTATGGGAAGCTTTGTGTATGTTGGCAAAAAGCAGTGTTGGTTAGACCTAAACTCATCTTCAGAACACTAATTTTGGTTGCTCTTTGGAGGTAAGTCTAGAAAATTAGGCTACATTTACAATTTGATTATACCACACTGGGTTTTTTTTTTAGGCTGAATCATGGTGAATGCTGGAAACTTGGCTAGTGTTCTTAGATCAGGGAGGATGAGGAAAGATGGTATTTTGGGTTTCAGTTAGGATTTCTGGGACTGATTTCCCAGATAAGAGTGCATGTAGCACAGTTGCTACTCTTTTGAACGTGAGCTTTTGCTTAGTGGATTTGTCTACCATATCTGCTGCCAAAATATAAGTTAATTTCTGAATTCAGACTCCCCTTGCATCTGAACTCACTGTAGTGAGCTAAACGCAAGACAGCTAGCTTTTCCAGAGGGACTTTTAAAATCTATAAAGGTAAGTGTTGGCTTCCATACAGAGTTAAAAAAATATTGACCCATTTAATAGGCTGGCTTTTTTTGTGTCTTAGTTAAGGAAGCTTTTCACCTGCCAAAATACCAATAGGCTCAGGAGCTGTGTAATGATTACTGCCATTTTTTAAACTGAAATCTGAATAAGGACACTCAGGTGCTGGAATAACAGATCCACTGCCACATGAGAGGAGATCACCTGGTAACTCCTGGGTGGTCAGTCTGGAAATTAATAGTTCTTGGATAAAAGGGAAGATGTATAGATTGCTGGCTGTCTTCTTCCCACAGCCATTGGTCTCAAGGCACTTCTCACTACTTAGTAAAAAAAACACCACAGAAGACCACAAACCACCTGCTGTTTTGGGGAAGACTGAGAAGGAATGAAGCTGGAAGCTGTTAGGTTTGTGGCTTTTCCTTAATCTTGTATTTCTGCCACCCTGTTTCAGAGGATGCAGTGGAAGAAGGACAAGCATGGAAAATTGACAAGTGTGATGAGTGATATATTGTAGATTCTTCATGAGGAGAGACCAGACAGTATGTGCTGTTGCTCATTATTGGTAACGGATCCTTAGGCTTGCTGGGCGCCAACATCAGAACAACCATATTAATTAATTCCCAACAGAATAGAGATGTGGGATGAGATTTAGATCCCAGTAAAATAAGATGGTGCCTTTTTAATAGGTGCCTTCTAAAAGTCTTATGTAGACAAAAATTATTGTCTAGTCTTATGAAACTGATTGGCTGAAGTGATTATTTTTCCTTAGTCTTACTGGCCATCACAGAGACAGACCTTCAGTTTTCCAGACTTTTCTTGCCTATCTCCATGTCCAGGCAGGATCCTTCACCTCAAACACACTACCTTCCCATTTCTAGTAGCCTGAAGTTGTGGTCAAGCAGGAGTCAACTACTTTGTGTTGCTACTTCTGCAATTACCATTTGAATATTTATGTAGTATTTTAATAAATACTACATTTCATCAAGCTGTTTCTTGAAATAAAAAGATACTTAGACGTGTATGTTCAAACTGAAAAGATTTTATATGAATTTGATCTGAAAAGTTTCTTTGCACCTGTCTTTGGAGAGCCCTGCTTTAAATTTTTATCATAATCAGCTTTGGTCCAAGGCAAGACTAGAATGCTTTGAAGCCTCTGCCGTTACTTTAAGTTGCAAATTTGTTCTTCTGTACACTGAATTATGATGAAATTTAGCTTTCGTTTTACTGGGTGACAGGGAGGAACTGCATTAATCAGTTGTTTCAGGGTTAAGGGAGGGGAGGAGCAGACATTGAGAAAGAATTACTGCATTAAACCAAGTATCTTTCCTAGTCTGGGGAAGAGATTATTTTTCCGTGAACATTTATGAAATCCCTCAGTGTTTTTTCCAGCCACTCCAGCAGCTGGAGACTTTCACAAGATAATGGATATCTTGTGAGGTAAAGATAATTCCACAGCTTTAATTGCGTAAATGCTTAAGTTTTTTTAAAAAAAAAGGGGGTGGTGGTGTGGTGGAGAACAAAATAAACACAGAAGTTACATGGCTGCTGGATAAAAGGTACCTTATGTATATTAAACAATGAGAAGCTGGGTGGTTTTGGTTTCAGTTGTGGTTTTTTTTTTCTGGTGGCAGAAGGAAAAGTCTCAATTCTGACACCTGTGATAAGTTGTGGAAGTTCTAAGCTTAAAGTGCTTAATTTGTGAGCAGTGAAATTTGATGACTGGGTTTCATTTGCACTCCTGGAGAAGCACTGCCCTCTTGTACCACCATGTTCATGTTCACTTACATCAGATGCTCTTCAATGAAAGTGGTGTGCAGCTGCTGTAGATCTCTGTTGCTCCTACCAAAAAGCTGTGTGTCTAATAGTTTAGGATTGTTTGGTAAAAAAGCAAATTACACCCTTATTGCTAGTGTGCTGGCTATTATGATCTCACCTAGGTTTCCTGAACTTTTGTTGTGTAACATGCTAATAAATGTTATCAAAAGGACAATAAAACAAGAGATGTGGATAAAAATTGGTGATGTCTCATTGACTGTGATTATTTCAGGCAATGTTTTCAATGCTGGTAACAAGAGAACTGGAAGAAATATTCACAAGGAAAGTAAAAATGATTGCACAGATCTAAAGAATTGACTAGCGTATTTGACAATGCAAAAACAGTGGTAGGTACTGTGATTGTGTTCTGTGCAAGGAATATTTGCTGATTTACATACAAAAGGGATATTTAGTGCAATACCACTATGTTTATTAACCTGTGCTCATAAAACCTTTGTAACAGTGAAGCAGAAGATTAATAGAAAAACAGGATTAAGATTGAAGCGTCATACTGGAGGAGGAAGAGCTCTGAACTCTTGTCTTCGGTCTGTTTCCAGACTTCTAGTGTCGATGACAGAGACTTTCAAAGAATGTAAGAGACTCATGTGCCAAATCCTTGGAAGCTTTTATGGAGACTGCCTTCTGACTCAGTTTTTGAAGCCGTGTGAGAGCCTTTTAATGCTGGGCACTGACCTGTCTCTTTCAGGTCAGGTGCTATAAAGGTACCTCACCATAGCTTGCACTTCTCCCAAGGTCCAGGGAACCATTTCACTGTGGAGGCTGCCAAGTGAAATTTGGGCTTTTTTTTCCATGGCATTTTCTGCTGATGTGTTCAGCTCCCAGTATAGTTCATCTGTCATGCTGTTAACTCACCTGTAGTGCAAGTGCAAGGCCTTTCTGAGGGGAAAGGTGAAGATGCCTTTGTGAGAATGAAGATAAATAGCATGTGGATTCATGCAGCCAGGTTGATGAAGCTGATGTTTGTACCACATGTTGCCTCTCTCCTGCTCTGTGTTACATCATAGACCAGGCATGTACATCAAAGTCACTCTAGCATTGAAATGTGGCTCACCTTATGTGGAAATACAAGTTTTGTAACGGTATCCAGGGATCCTGCATAGGGAACTTAGTATGTGATGGTGAAACAGATGGGTATCTAGTCAGTCCCATACTATGTCACCTGCCAGTCCTTCAATGTAAACTCAATACCAGTGAGAAAATACAAACCTGGGGTTAACTTGCTTTGGAAACTGTGTAGGTTCTTCTCCACCATGGCTGTAATATGTCAGGAATACAACAAACTAGTATTTGCTTAAGAGTTATTTCATCCTGAAAGCAGATTTCTCACTGAAAGCATAAGGCATCTGGTGCTGTAAATAGAAATGTGAAATAATTTGGTAAATGCTACCCATTCTGGGTAACCTGGTGTCTCACTGTTTAATGTAATATACAATATTGTATGATCAAATGTTTATTGGGTACCTTTAAAAATCTTGCAATTCCTCAGTTCCTCTGCCTTTGAAGTCCCAGGAATGACAACTGAAAAGCAACTGGTTTACTGATGTTGTAGGAATTCACTCTGCAAGGTTCCAATGCTAATACTCTTCCTTTTCCAGCATGCCTTGAATAGTGGGATACGGTGCTACCATGTTGCTCCTGTCCTGTGCCAGCGGGCCAAGGTGGCCATGAGCCACTTCGAGCCTAATGAGTACATAAATTATGAAAAGCTGGAGAAGAACATCAACATTGTCCGTAAGAGGTAAGAGTGGAGGAGGGAAGAGGGGAGGGGTCAGTGTGCAGAATTTAGCTCTGCAGTGTTGGGAGAGGAGGAAAAAAACATGTTGGGGCCCTGGCACAGGGAATATTTACTAGGGGGAGCAGCTTTGAAGCAGTGGCAGTTACAGATGTAGTGAAGCATGAGTTGTGGTGTCTCCACATAGTGGTAGGGCACTGTGGGAAGTGTTGAAGGTTACGATGAAGCACTGCAACATGCACAGAACCAGGCCAGTGCAGAGGAGGTGTTAGAAAGGGCTCTGTCCTCATTGTTTAATGCCGTCTTTGAAGAGTCTTTGTATTGGCCCTTGCTCCTTTCTGGGGAAGCAGTGCGTGGGCAGTGGTCATTATAGGCTAATGCTCCTTTGCACTCTTTCAACAGTGAATGTTCTCCTGTGTTTCGCTGTAGGTGTTAGGCAGGGGAAGGAGGGCTAGGAATTTGTAGCATATGTAAACATGATGACCTTAATCTGCTGATAGAGGCTTGTGTGCCTGCTAAGTTGTCATTCCTGCTCCACTTACCTCAGCAGTGGTTTGTATGACATGTCCTTCAGTCTTTGCGTTCTTTGTTAAATGCAGTAGCTCTCATTTCAAGTCATTGTCCCTTAGTTACTTCTCAGAAGATCTCACCACTGACATAAATAAGTTCCTCAACTGATACAGCTGCAGGATGAAAGGTCTGAGGTCATGAAACTGCTTAGTTGTACTTGCTTGCTATGGGATCTGGTATTTGTGGATTGAGTCTGACCTTTGTCTCCCCTCCACGCTGGCCATCGTGAGGTATGACTCAAGAAATGAACAGAGGCAGTGTTTCTTTTACTGTATAGGAAGTTTAGAAAAGAAAGCATAAAGTGACATCAGTCCACACACTTCAGAATTTTCTGGGCAGCCCTTGTTTTAGCCAGCTGCCAATTGATGTTTTAGTGCTGTGAGAAGACCATGCAGATTTCTGTGTGTTAATAGGTCTTAACAGTCCGAGTGATATCAGGAATGTTGGAAGTACACTAGATGCAGATACTAAAATTCTTCTCCCCAGGCTTGACCGTCCCCTGACCTTGTCTGAGAAAATTGTGTATGGACACCTGGATGACCCAGCAAAACAAGAGATTGAGCGGGGCAAGACCTATCTGCGCTTACGGCCAGACCGTGTGGCCATGCAGGATGCCACTGCTCAGATGGCAATGCTACAGTTCATCAGCAGTGGGCTGCCAAAAGTGGCCGTGCCTTCCACCATCCACTGTGATCACCTCATCGAAGCCCAGTCAGGTGGTGAAAAGGATCTTCGAAGAGCCAAGGTCACTATCGCAGAAACTTAAATTCTGTCTGTTTGAAAGCCTCCTTGCAGTCAAAGGAAGATATTTATTTTTTTTTCCCCAGAAGGACAGCCATGAGTCAGATACGGTAACAGATTGCCTGTGGTGGTCAGCTCTGTACATAGGTCAGATGCAGCAAGGAAACAGTAAATGGATCTTTGGGAGTTTTTCAGCTGAGATTCATCCATTACATGGTTTAAAGGACCATGAATGTAGGAGAAGCTGTTCTTAATCTGTTAATGATGGAAGCCCAGGTCATATAAGTGTTCTGGAGAGTGAGAAGATACTTCAGCTAAGGAAAGAGGAAGAATCTATTTCAAAGGGGAAAAAAGGAAGCCAGATTACTCTAGAGAGTTACACACTTTATGCTGCAGTATGGCAGTATGAAAAACTCCCTGGACATATGTGTGTCTGCATTGCACTGGTATGTCATGTGACAGGGGAGCAAATAACTACTATTTGCTAGGGATCAGATGAAGAACACTAATTGAAGCATGTACAGCTTTCAGGGCTAGCAAGGGTAGGTATAAATATGTATAGAAGCATAGACAATGTTGGTTTTTATTTGGGAACCTCAGTGTGGTGTTTGTCCAACTGCCTTTTGACAATTTCTCGCTCACTGTTTTACAGCTTATTCTTCCATAGGAGCTTCTGTTAAATATAGATATATTCACCTCTTTCCTACACACCACAATGCATCTGCCAAGGAAGAACGTGCTTGTAGCATAGCAGGGAGGTGGGGGAAATCTTGTTACTCCAAGTAGGCCTAGCCTAAGTCCACTGTCAGAGCCAGGAGGATTTGTGCCTTGGATGTTGATACCAAAATTTACGAACAGTAAACAGTTTGTGGAGGCTCAGCTGTATTTTAAGATTTTAGTCCATATCTACTCACAGAAAGACCTGATGCTGAAGTAACTGCTTCTGGCTTCCTCCTTCAGGCCACAGTAAAGCAACTTAGACCACTCAGGTGAATTTGGGGAGTTCTTCTGCTCTGCTTGTGTCAGTTCTAAGTTGTGCCCAAGTTGTGTGACTAAGAATTTGGGACTTAGTAAATAAGACACTTTGTTTCCTTCCCTTCAGGTCCTGTCTTCCCTCCCCTCTATTGCTGCATTTGTTCTCTGTAGTGCAGCTATATTCCCTGCAGCCCTGAGCTGAGTCCCTCCCTCCATCCGCTCTGAGCAGAGCAAGTAAAGGTCCTGCCTTCTTCTGACTGGGTTCTACTTCTGCTGCTGCCAGTTGGCACACAATGAATGCTGGCAGGCCAGAGGGTGGTTTGGATCTGCTCCTGGCACATCAGCGTGCTTTACTGGGGGAGGGATGCACAGAGTGAAGTGACCCAACTCCTGGTGAAAAATGAGGCTTAAAGAGCTGCTGCTTCATGGGAAACTTCACCAAATGTGTGCTGAGACAATTCTTCCATTATCTTAAGTTCCCCTTTCTCTTTATTCTGAAGTGTAGCTGCATGAGAACAGTCTTTAAGAAACTCTTTCCTTCTAGTGCTTATCTTATCTACTCTGCTACTCCTCTGCCAAGAACTATCAGGACATAATAGTGTCATACTTCCTTGGCAACTGTGGTTATTCTCACAAGCAATTTTCACAGTGTGACCTCCACCAGTAATGGTGATAGTGCAGCAAGAAAGGCAGCATTGTGTGAGTCAGACAGGGGACTTCGTAGAATGAGAAATGACACCCACCAACTCCCCTGGCAGTGAGCAACTGCCAGTTCTGTTTCTTAATCTGTAAAAATAAAGCCAAAATGTTTATCTAAGGGGTTTGAAATGTCTGCAAGGCATCTGTAAAGCAAAAGGAACAGCTGGTAGAGAAGCAAAGAGGGGCTAGAAGGGAGGGAAATGGGTTAAGAAACCCCACATGAGAATATGAGAAGTGAGCAGAGCATTTTTAAAAGCCTTATTGGCAGGGGTTTCCTTTAATTGTGTATTTCCCTTGTGTTGTTTGGAATTGGAAACTAAAAAAGATGCTTTAGTAGAGCTACAAGTTGGATGAAATTAAATGGCCTGTTACAACTGACTGGTGAAGTCTTGATCCCTTTTAGTTTTAAAAGCGATGTGCACCTCCTTCTGGCTGCTACAAAACTGGAGCGAACTACAGTCAGGCATGGGAGGGGAGGGAATGTATTTGAATGAACTCTTGATGTATGAAAGATCAAAATGTGTTATTAATGCTGTGCATTTCCCTGTGTTGAATAGGATATAAACCAGGAGGTGTACAACTTCCTAGCAACAGCTGGTGCTAAGTATGGAGTGGGATTCTGGAAACCTGGGTCGGGAATCATTCACCAGGTAAAGTGTGCATGTTTGCAATCTTTGAACGTACAGTGGCTCTCTTACCCTATGGTGAAGAGAGTGCTCAAGTGGAAACCCTTAGAGAATTTCATCAGCTTAGGGAAAAAAACCCTGGCTTTCCTTGAGGCGGGTGAGGTTTCTTGCTTGTTCTCTCTGTTATCTTGGCAACAGTGCTTTTTCTTAAAGGTTATTTTGGTCAAACTGTAACCTGATGCATAATCGGGTAGTGCCAACACCATGCCATGTGAATCACAGAAACTTGAAATCTCTTAACTGTTTGTGGGCTGGCTCCTTTTGGTACAGTTGGGACAGTAAGGTGATGACATGAAGCTGGCTACATAGGGCTAACATGAATTGCTTTTGGTGGTAAGGAAATTGGCTTTGGGAACAAATTTTTTGGGTATTTCGTATGCATTTGGTTCCATAAAAAACAGGAGTGTATATGAGGACACTGAGCAAAGCAACTTTTAAGTACTTAAGAATGGCAACGCATAATGAGTTGCTATGTGAATTTGAATAAAATGCAAACCAGTTTCCAAGTCTGAAATTTTCTTGTTATAGCACTTGCATCTTAAAAGAATATGACTGTCCAAGCTGACTTACCACTTAATGAGGCTTTTTGTTTCCTTGTTTGTTTTTTAAACCAACACTTCTGGCAGGATTTCCCTAACTTGCTCTTGGTTGATTTGCTTTGTGGGCCCGGTAGACATTTTTCATTGTTCCTCTGGGTCACAGGCAGTAAAAAATGAAGTGCAGCACAAAACAAAAGGAGTGGAGAGGAGAATGGATGACTGGTAAGCACCCTGCCAGCATGGAACTTGTCACTAGATGCAGTCAGGAGTTCTCTGCTATGTTTTCTTAGCTACAAAAATGAGTTACTAAGATTACCTGAACTTGGTGTGATGCAACAGAGAAAGGAAATAAAATAGATGAGCTCTCCAAAAGGTTGTGGGAACACTTCAGGTCATTTGTGCTCTGAAACTGCCTGTAATATCTGTCATCTGGCAGCATAGCTCTGTGCCGTGGTTACCAGCTTTCTTGTGCCTGGCTTTCTTTGACTGGAGAAAATTTGTTGTGTTTTATAGCTTCAGAGTCCAGCTCTGGCAAAGTGAGGCCTTGAAAGTTATCTTTCTTGCAACAGTATATTAATGTGAGCTACAAGCAAATAAAGCTGGAAGTACTAGAAGCAAAGCCTTGGCCTTCTCAGTAAAGGGCCACCACCTTAGTTCTGTCGAAGCCGTTCTGTGATGCACGTGCTGTGAGTTCTGTGCTTCCCAGAAAGGCTGTCTGTAGTGTTGGTATGGCACATACGCAGTGAGAAGTTCATTAGCTTGAGTTCTCTACTGTGTTGCTACCATAGAAAACTCATTGTTTTTCATTAAAGAGCTGTTTTGTGGTTTTGTTGATAGTTGAAGAGTCTTGCATGGAATCAACAGCAGAGATAAGGGAAGGGCAGCCTCTTGGTGTGTTTATGAGGAGTTCTATGTGATTAGGTTTTTGGCTGGCAGCATGGATTGGAGGAGCCTGTTGGTTTTCTGCTGCTACGGGAGCATAAAGACTGTGAAAGGTCTCTAGCATTGGACAGGTGAACTGACTTGCTCAGCAGTTGATGGAGACTAAGGAACGGACTTTTGAGCCCTTAAAGTGGCACCTTAGCAAAAGCCTGACTTGGAACGAGTCTTCCAGTGAAAAAAAACAGAGATCACTTTCAAAGTTTTCTTACTATCCTGGGATAAGCAAGGATCCTGGGGCTGAGGCTTGGTACCTCATTCGGTCATTATATCCTCCACAAGGAGTTTGAAACAAATGTGACTTTCCAATCCAAACCAAATTAAATTACTGTCTTGCTGCTGAAATCTGCAAATACATACTGATGTAAATTTTTGTTCTTGTATTCTTTCTTGTTGTCTTCCGCCTCCTTTCCCAAAAAACAAGCAAGCAGACAATCCATTTTTATTTTCAGATCATTCTGGAGAACTACTCCTACCCTGGGGTTATGCTGATCGGCACAGATTCACACACCCCCAATGGAGGTGGCTTGGGAGGAATCTGCATTGGTGTGGGTGGAGCTGATGCTGTAGATGTCATGGCAGGAATCCCTTGGGAGCTCAAATGTCCAAAGGTAGGAGCAGAAGGAATACTAATCTTTGATGTGAAGGGTGAGATAAGATGTGTAAGAAACATTGATTTTTCAGGCACTGTGTATATAAAGCGCTGTTATACCATTACAGTCTTGTTTGTAATTACAGACTGGCTCAAACAGCTGATCTGTTTCATTGGCAGTTGAGTTTTGATTTCCTTTTTACCCAGGGACTGAGAGAAATAGGTGACCACTGATCTCCCTTCAGTTGACCCTGTCAGTGGTTTCAGGTCTTGTGCACATGTTCTAATGCTTAAGGATTTTCTCCTTTTTGGTATGGTGACCACCCAGATTCTTAGGAAAAATTCTGAGGAATCCTTTTGGCTGATAAAAGGGGAAATGGTGTCAGTATTTTAATATTTTTTTTTCTGTTAATGTTGGTCAGGTTATTGGTGTAAAGCTGACTGGCAAGCTTTCAGGCTGGAGTTCTCCTAAAGATGTGATCCTGAAAGTGGCTGGCATCCTCACTGTCAAGGGTGGAACAGGTGCCATCATCGAATACCACGGGCCTGGTGTGGATTCAATCTCTTGCACTGGTAAGACAACACAAATCTCTTACCCGAGGGGATTGTTGTTGTAGCTGGATGTTGTCTGCGGAGGCTGGGAAGGGAATCAGGTAAGAAGTACTAAAACGTTTTCCCATAGCCTGGCCAGGTGATTAGTATGTGGCAAACTGGGAGAGTTGGGGGGAGGTAGCACTCCCTCTTAGTGAAAAAGTGACCTCTTCTCCATTGAATCTTTTTGCGACTTTGAGAACACTGAATGGCTAATTGTGAAGAATCCTGCAAGATGATGTGTCAGGATAAAAGTAAGGGTGGTTGTATTCCGGCGTATGCTTAGAGGGTGGAGATGTCAGAGATAAAGGTTATTTTTATTTCAGCCTAAAATAGGCTGCAGATAGAGGAAAGAAACAGGTTGAAGGGGTACATTTGTGACAATTGCTAAAGAAAAAGCTTTTGAGAGAAGTAGGGCAGAGGGGAGACCAGAAAGCAGCAGTTTGTAACATGCAGTCTTACACTAGCTAACTGTGAGTCTTGGGTGCTGAGTTTGAACCAGGAAAAATTGCAGTTGTCTGTAATGATGCTAATTAGGACAAAATTATGAGAAGTGTCCCTTCCTTTGGCTTGAAATGCAGCTTTCAAGCTGGTTTCATGTATTAGCATGGGTTGGCTACAACTTGGAATGTTTGGTTTTACAAATTGAGAGCAATTTGGGATTTTTCTTCTATGAAATCAGAGGATCTTGACCTCTCTGATTTCTGCTTCTGGCTTGTTAAATGTAAAACAGCAGCTTCTATAGTTTCATTGCTGTGTCCTTGAAAGGCTTGGGTGATCCCAGTGCCATAAGCAAATGTGCATTTTTTATATTGTGTTCAATCACTGGAAGCTTTTTATTCAACCCATTAAATTTCTCACAAATTTCTGGCTTTTCCAGTAAAGATAAATGAGATAGTAGGGAGCGTCAGGACACTCTTTGCAGGTAGCAGAGACACTGCTCACTGCTGTAAATATATTTGGTGCTCAGTGCAGACAGGGGGTTCCCTGTCATCCCTTCCAGTATCTGCAAGAATTGGTGTAGCTTTCAGTTCCTTCATTGCAGAAAAGTCTGGTCACAGGCACTGTATTGGTCAGAAACATTAGGGGCTGAGCCAGCCATTATGTAGTCAGTGTGACCTCTGCTGTGGAATTAGGTTTCTGTGGCTAATGCCCTGATCTCTCTTGGCTTTGCTGTCTTCTCCATGGACTGACTTTTGAAGAATTGGATGGCTTTGGACTTTCTCATTGACTCTGTGGTCTCTTCTCCCACTCCTTCTCTAGGAATGGCAACAATCTGTAACATGGGAGCTGAAATTGGAGCTACCACATCGATCTTCCCTTACAACGCACGGATGAAGAAATACTTGGGCAAGACTGGGCGAGCTGGTAAGACGGTTTGGGGTTGAAGTGGGTGGAAGTGTGGGTTCAAGTGAAGGTGTATTCTGGGAGCAGCATCCTCCGACAATGGGTCCTGGTGTGACTTCTGACCTTGCATGGTTCTGTAGGTCATCTGCTACAAGGGGGCAGTCTGTAGATGAAGTGGCTGGGGAAGGGTATCGTCGACCCCCTGTGTTTAGCTGTTCCAAGCTTTTTCTTTTCCCTCATTTACTGCACTTCTCAGATCTTGCTTCTTTCATTTCTAGATATAGCTGCACTGGCGGACGAATTCCAGCAACATTTGGTACCGGATTCTGGTTGTCAGTATGACCAGGTGATAGAAATCAACCTCAGTGAGGTAAGGCTTCCTTCCTGCTTGCCATCTTGGATGTTGTGATGTGACTCTGCCTTGTATGAATGAGGACCAAGCTGGTAGCTTGATGTGACACCCCTGGTACTGTGCTAGAACATACAGAAACCACTCAGGTCTGCTTCACCGACAGCTCCTGCTCTGGTGTTTGTGTAGGAGAATTCTATTTAAATAGCTTCCAGATAGAGCTATGAAAGGAATTGATTTGCTGCTGTGTTTTGGGGTTTTTCTTGGCTACTGTAATTTCTAAGTTTTGTCACTGTTTCTTAAAGCTGAAACCACACATCAATGGACCTTTCACACCAGACCTGGCGCACCCTGTGTCAGATATTGGTGCTGTGGCAGAAAAAGAAGGCTGGCCTGTTGATATCAGAGTTGGTGAGTAGCGTTTGCTTTTTCCTCTGCCTTCATCCTTGTGGCATAAGTGTTGCTGTCGTGGGTTAAGCGGTTGGTAAAATACCTTGAGATCCAATCCTTTAATTACTGCTATACATCCTTTGACTTTGCTGCAGTGTCATTTCTTCATGGCTGTATGAATTTGCTGGGAAGAGTAGTGACCACCTGGGCCAGCTGTGCAGGATGAGATCTGGGATAGCTGGAGGGAGTTTAATTTTAAGAGGCAGACAAGGTTTTTTACCTCCTTGGAAGCTTTTGAAAGATAGGGTTGACAGGAATGTTACCTGTTGAAGAACACCTTTGGCAATAGTTGTTACATGGGTTTGTCTGTTGCAAAGATCTGTCAGGAGCATGATGGTCAGTCCTCCCAGCAGCTGACTGTTGAGCTCTCAGGACATAGTAAAGCTACTCCTAAAGAGCAGGCTTGGAAATAGATATACTCACTTGTGTGATGGTAACCTGTTGGCTAGCTTCTCAAGTGTTGCTCACTGGGGGGAATGAAAAAACGCAAGTACATTGTGAAGACCATATCCCAGGTGGGAAATGTGTTATTTCTTAGTGTTACAAATAGGATCAAGAGCAGCTGTAACTGAAAGAGAATTTACTTTTTGCTGGTTAACACCAGAATGCTCTCAGGATGGAACAGTATGTCCTCGTGTGGTCTTTGTACTGTAACGAAGGGTGCTTTCTTTTCATCATTTCTTCCATTTCTTGCCATCTTGATTTGAAGCCTTTTTTATCTTTGTGGGACAATACCTCTCTGGTAATGTGCTTAACTGAAGTGCAAGTAGGTGACACTTGGATCTTCTAAAACACTAACTAGGCTAGTGATCAGGTCATGTGTTCTGACTGTGCAACCTCCAAAGCTACACAAGGAGTTGCTTGTGACCACAGCGTATTGCTGGGAGGCATGGCAGTGTTAGCACCTGAAACCATTTCAGACTCCTTGTCAGTGGAAAAGGGGGTTGTCCCTTGTTTTGTCTGCTGAGAGGTGGGTCAGGGAGAAGCTTCCTAGAACCAGGGTTGCAATAACCACCTCCCTGTTTCTATCAAATGCCACAGGCTTGATTGGCAGCTGCACCAACTCCAGCTATGAGGACATGGGACGCTCTGCAGCAGTGGCGAAACAGGCATTAGCGCATGGATTGAAGTGCAAATCTAAGTTCACAATCACACCAGGCTCAGAGCAGATCCGTGCCACCATTGAAAGGGATGGTTATGTGAGTATGTCTGCGCCTTACACTTCCAAACAGTTAAGTGTTAAACTCTCTTCCAGACGGTACTTGGGAGTCTGGAGGTAACTAATGGAAACTTAAACTTTGTCTTCACTTACCACTAGAGGTGCAATTACTGATATAGTAACCAGTCTTGTATTACTATGCTTGTGGGTCCTGCCATCACCTTGATAGTGTTTTGACCTGATATCTTTACTACCTGGGCAGATAGAATGGGATTGGAACTGGACAGTTATTGGGAACTGGGGCCCTGAGGAGATTACAGTACGCCCAGCAAGGGACGCCTTGTGCTCCTGGGATTCTGTGGCTGGTCATGACTGATGAAGGGCTAGTATCCACCTGCAATCCAGCTTTCTCCTTTAAGAATAGTTTAAGATGTGAGCAAACCCTTTTGATGGAAGGTGGTTCCCATTTTAGACTAAACTTATGGCAAAAATCCTATTTTATTTTAAAGGAGTGTTTCTGCAGAGGAACTATCACTTACTTTCTCCCCTTTGCTGTGCAGAAAACTGTGTTTTAATTAGTTCTAATATTAAGTAAATGTTAAATGCTGTCGCAGTGTGGGGACCAAGTCTTTGCATGTGGCTATGTCCAGCCAATGCTTAGTGCCTCCTCCAGCCAAGTCCACAGTCGTACCTGTCCTTAACAGCTGCCCTCGTAATTGAATCGTTTGTGGAACGGACTGAGCAGGCACACACACTTGCCTCCTGCACTGTCAGCAATTCTTTCCTTACATGGACAGGAAGCATGTAGGATGTTAATCAGACCAGACACTGCCCTTCAGTCAGATATCTGAGAGTAGCTGGATTGCTCAATCTGCAGTAGGTAGAGAATGGGAACATCCATGGCAAGTCATCCTGTGCTCTTCCCCAGTGTTAATTTAACAGCTTTACTGGGGCCAAACCCCGTGTATTTATAAAAGTGACTCAAAACTTGAAAGTGAAACAAGTAGGGGAATTTTCTCAGGCTTGGTGCTTTTTGTTAGAAGCAGGTGTCCCCTTCCCCTGAAAGAGCAACCCCAGAAACTTATTCCAGACTTTCTACTAATAACAGAGTTGTTTTCTGCCCTCAGGCACAAATCCTGCGAGATGTTGGAGGGCTGGTTCTTGCCAACGCTTGTGGGCCATGCATTGGCCAGTGGGACAGGTAAAGTGAAAGATGGACCTCACTCTAGTTTTGCATCTTTTAGCTCCTGAAGTGCTCTGTGAAGCCAAATTTGATTGTAAATGTAACACACTGGGACTTAAAAATAAATGCTTAAAAACCTGTTGCCCATAGCTGTCTGATATGCGCTGGAGGTGGAGAAATGAAAGACTGCAATTTTATATTGAGCCTTTAGATGAATGAAGCTGCAGAATGGCCACAAGTGTGGAGGCTTCTAATAGTAGGCAAAAAATGGGGAGAGAGATTTGTTGTCTGTGAGAGGCTGGAATGAGTTTGTATCGTCCTTTTAAAATAGGAAAAGTGAGTTGGTCCAATTTCAGTTGTTGGAGTGGCAGGGAGGAAAGTTCCCAATAGAAGGTACGGGAGGCACGTTCTCATGTGGCTTTGTCATTGCTAACGGTGGGATGTCCAAAGGTAGTGTGTACTTAGTTGATTATTGTTTAGAAAGTTCAACAGTGTAACATCGGGCTGTGAAAACTACTCCAGGTATCGGTGTCTGACTTGCTTCTGTGCTGTCCGTGATTTTCAGTCTGTGCTTAAGGGAAGAAAACATCCAGGCACTGATTCATGTTTCCAAAGGATAGTGATTGCTGCCAAAACCAAGCTGGGGGATTTTAACAGCGAGATATCTAGAAGCAATATTCCCTTTGGATTTGATAAGCATGTTTGTTTCTTTCACAGGAAGGACATCAAGAAAGGAGAGAAAAACACAATAGTTACATCCTACAACCGGAATTTCACTGGTCGCAATGATGCCAATCCAGAGACTCATGCATTTGTGACCTCTCCGGAGGTAAGAAACAACCAGAGGGGGGCTGTGGAATAGTTCAGGGTGTCTTGGGAACTAATTCCTCTGCCTGCCGCAGAGTCCCAGTGTAGCCTGGTTTGTGGCTTGGCTCCTGGCTTTGAGACTGTTAGGCACAGGACTTTGAAGTGAAGAGATGGAGTGTAGAATATACCTTTCAATGTGTCGTTTTTTCTTTCAGATTGTCACAGCCCTGTCCATTGCTGGCACTCTAAAATTTAACCCTGAGACAGATTACCTGACAGGAGCAGATGGGAAGAAGTTTAAACTAGAAGCACCTGATGCAGATGAGCTGCCCAAGCTGGTAACTGCTCCATCTGGAGGTGGAGGGAGGGAAGGCCTGTCACTTGTAGTGGTTTACGTGTAGGAAGGGAACTTGAATGCACTGACCTCTCCCTTAGTGTTAAAGCTAGAATGGGTGCAGTTGCCTGTATTGGCTTGTTCTCTTTATATGTCGTTGTGGATGGCTGAGGCTGATGATTTTCCTTTCTTCTTTGGAAGGAGTTTGACCCAGGCCAGGACACCTATCAGTACCCTCCCAAGGATGGCAGTGGGCAGCATGTGGATGTGAGCCCCACCAGCCAGCGCCTCCAGCTTCTTGAGCCCTTCGATAAGTGGGACGGCAAGGATCTGGAAGACATGCTGATCCTCATCAAGGTCAGGAGCGAAGTGGAGGAACGCTGGCTATGACAAGACTGCTCAAACAGGGGTTTGCACATAATGGCTAGGAGCTTTGGATATGCCTTTGAGCTATCTGTGATTCCTTCCCCTACAACCACATTGTTACGGAAAGTGAAGCAAGGGTCTTCCTTCCTTCCAGGTGTTTCCTACTGATACTTTTTTCTATTATATTTTTCTATTATAACTAAATGATGCTTCTCCTTTGGGCTAGTGGTTAGCTAATACCATGAAAAGTGAAGCTTTTTATGCCATGTATAAGATCCTATATAATAAGATCCTATCCATACCATGCAGTCTGCAGAATTTTTCCCAGTTACAACCTGCAGCAGAAAGGTAGATAGGTTCTTTAATTAGCATCTCTAATACCTGACTGTTCTAAGATGCATTTTGTCTGAAATGAGGTCGTTAGGAACTTCTCATCCATCAGTATGTGTGTTCACTTCCCATTTTATAGGAAAAAAAATTACTTCACAACAGTTAAATACTGTATTTCGGTCTCTTAATGAAGACATGGGTTTTTCCTCACTGCCTGTGGTGAGTTAACAGGATGAAAAACTTCAGTTAATACACTGATGGATTCTGAAATTTAGCCTCTTAGGAGCTGACCTTCAGGCACATCGCTGGTTCTAGTGGCAGTGGTGCAGGTACTCCCAAGGGCCATACAGAGCTGTGCTTGAGTTTCTGACATGGGCAATTCCTTTGCAAGCACTTTGGGACTTCTCTCTCATTGGGAATTCTGTTCTTACAAGCTGAGAAGGCTTATGTGCAGATTGGGAGCTTAGAGGAAATACTTAGCATCTTGCTGAACCCCTCCAGCAGGGTGGGTGAGCTATAGCAGGAAGGGATTAATTGCTTTTTGTACCTGAAGAACCTGCTGCTGGGGGAAATGAGGACATGGCAGGAGGTGTCATGGCTAAGCTCATTTTTACAGTTCGCCCTTTGGAATGGGGATGTTCCTCCTACCCATCACGTGCAGAACAACCATGGTGTTCTGCCTTAGAGTGCCTTGATCTGTAACAGATGCAATTGTCTTGAGTTTGTGCCTTTTATAAAGAGATGTGAAGATCCTTTACAGTAAAAAGTGTTGAGGAAGGGTCAAGTCACAGATCGATCCTAAAACGTTCTTCTCTTCTACTACCCTTTAGGTAAAAGGGAAATGCACCACTGACCATATTTCTGCAGCTGGACCGTGGCTCAAATTCCGTGGCCATCTGGACAACATCTCCAACAATCTGCTCATCGGCGCCATCAACATTGAAAATGGCAAAGCCAACTCTGTGAGGAATGCATTAACGCAGGAGTTTGGCCCAGTCCCAGACACAGCCCGTTACTACAAGGTGAGACTTTCCCCTGGCACATCTATTTTAAGAAGCTGTTTACACTTTGGACAGTCTGTGCCAAGGATTTTGCCCTCCTGCTCTAAAGTAACGGCAGCTGTGAATTCACTCAGCATTGAGGCTTTTTCTTGGGACTTGCTCTGATGATTGCAGTTCCTGTAGGAGATTCTGTCCCCCCTACCTGCCACAGGGAAGAGGGAGGAGGATCTTGTGATTGAGAGGGGACCAGAAATCATGGATGAAAGGGGAAGAACTCCTTTAGCCACTGCACACCTTACGAGGCACAGGTGTCATCAGACTGCAACTAAATCTTGCCTCCTGGAGCGTTCCACCTGTGACTCGTCTAATGTTCAAACAAATTTTAATGGTGTCCTCTTCATTCCTTAACACTTGGCTTAGAATCGCAAGAAATATGTCCTCTTACCCTCTGGACAGCTTGGCAGTGGTCTCAGATTGGTTCTCCCAGTAGACAGAAGTTAAAATCTTCTGTATCTATTCCATAAGTAGAGCAGGGATCATGGCTGGTATGAACACTGCTCTGGGGAAGGAAAGGTGGCAGCAAGGATTTGCTCTGGATGCCAAGGGAAATCCTCCTTAGTCCTTGTTAGCAAAGGATGGCTGTGCCTAACTGCTGTGAAGCATTTAATTCCTTTGTTTCTGTCCTTTTTCAAAACCTGGGAGAAGGTGTCATAGCACAGCAATGTCAGTAGTGTAGCACTGAAATTAGATGTGTGGGTGGGTATTTGTTATTAATTCCTTGCTTGGGTGACTGCAGAAGTGTAAATTGTTTTTTGTCACAGAAAATGGGTGTCAAATGGGCAGTTATTGGGGATGAAAACTACGGTGAGGGATCAAGCCGGGAGCACGCAGCATTGGAGCCACGTCACCTGGGGGGCCGGGTCATCATCACCAAGAGCTTTGCCAGGATTCATGGTGAGTTGCACTTCCCCTGTGATGTGTGTAAACAGGATGTATTTGGTTTGAGTGGAAGTGGTGTTTGCCTTGCCCCAGGGCTCAACACCCTCTTGTCAGGAATCGTTAGATAGGCCACAAACAGCGGGTATGCTGATTTTGCTGCAAAGACTGTAATTGTTGCTGGAACATTTCTCTGAGAAGCACTGAGCCAGCCAGAAGGTACAACACACTGATCCCCTGCAGCGTTGTTACAAGTGTGCTTGGTGGTTTGTTCTCTGCAGAAACCAACCTGAAGAAGCAAGGTCTCCTGCCTCTCACTTTCGCTGATCCAGCGGACTACAACAAGATTCATCCTGTGGACAAGTTAAGCATTGTGGGGCTGGCAGACTTTGCACCCGGAAAGGTAACTGTCTGGGTGTCTTGGCATTGCAGTGGGGGGGCAGGGATGTGCCGGTGATGGGGGACAGTGTCGAGCTGTGTGCGCGGGGCCTGAAGCAGCACAGGCACTGATGGGCAGTGCAGTACCAGCCAGACGAGACGCTTTTCACCAGTGGTCTGGGTGGCTAGAGAGCAAGTTAGAATCGGGTTGCCTTATTCTGAACGGTTGCAAGAAACCCTTGTACAGTATTCCAAATTCCTGGATGTGTTGCCTTAAGCATGAGTGTTCCCCAGAAGGAACTGCGACCACACTTCTCTGTTGAGACCCACCCCAAGCTCCAATTTTCCATTTTCAATCCTGTAAAAACACGCAGGAATTTTCCTGTGAGAGGCTTCTGTTAACTTGCTCCCTTGAAAGAGAAGGGGGGAAAATAAAAACTGTCTTCTTCCTTTAGCCTCTGAAATGCATCATCAAGCATCCCAATGGGAGCCAAGAAACAATCATGCTGAACCACACCTTCAATGAGTCACAGATAGAGTGGTTTCAGGCTGGCAGTGCCCTGAACAGAATGAAGGAGCTGCAGCAGAAATCAAGCTAAGTACGCACAATGTCCCCAGTGCACTGGACTCAATTCAGCTTTGGCATTTTCATGAAAGTGCAATTCCATGCCTACTGTTGGAATAAATGTCTGATCAAATGTAACCATAGCTTCCTTTTTGTTATGGTACTTCCTCTTCACTGACATTATGAAAAGGGAGTACAGCTAGGCTTACTTTTGTCTTTTAAATGCCCCAGCTCCCTTTTTCTATTTTGGCTCAATTTTGGTTGTCCCACAGTTATTTATATTTGGAAATAACTGGCTAAGGTGGATTTGTCTGCTCAGCTGGTTATTTTCTGCCCATTCACTTTACTGATGGCTAAAGACTTAAAATGAAAATAAAGAATGTGACCATTTCTTTGCCATGTGTTACTGTATTAATTATCTGGCTTTTCAAGCCCCTGTTTCCCCATTGTTATTTCCCTGTTGCTGTGAGGGTAGGAACGAAATTCTTGGAGATATATAGGGTGGTACTTGCCGACTTCTTATTCTGTACATCATTGCTATATGGAAAAAAACTACCAACCAAGTGAAAAAAAAGAGCCCTCACAGCTGTCTTGCACTTTAACCTATTGCAGGCTACATGTGTGACTATCACCCCCTTCCCAGCTACATCCCTGCCTAGGGCAACAATGACAAATGTGCAAGGAGCAAGCGATTTATATGCTTTCCCAGCATCACGCAGTAAACTAATTTCCTCAAGTACAACTTACTTTCTCCACAACAGGAGACTGGTGTTGAGGAGTACCTCATTAGAACAGCACACAGAGCGAGAGCTCTGACCCTGTGAAACGGGAGCTGAGCACAACAGCTACTTGGACATACCTGGGCTGTTTTCTTCCCCCCTGCTAGGTGAAGCATCTCTGGCTGTTCCAGACAACTTCACCCAAATTTCCACCCATACAAACAGCTGAGGTTTTTCTGCAAACAGTTTGTTTCCACTGGGCTAGATGATTGCATGTCTGAGCACTACCGTGCTATAGAGGGCATTCAGTAAGCTTATTGTCTGAGCAGATGGACCTGTTACTATGTGAACCTAAAGAATTCTAGGCTCCCTTTTAATTAGGGCAATGCACCAGGAATAACAGTTCAGAATTAAGGGGTTCTAACGACGCTGCAGGGAGGGTGCTGATGACTCAGGCTTTGTTTTCACAGTTGGAGGTTAAGCAGACCCACTATCCCAGGGAATTATAGCCCCTTCCTGCCAAATGTGGCTGGCTTTGTAATTATGTGCAACATCACTCTCTTGGCAATGGGCCCTGCATAGATTTTACTCACTGTTTTGTTCCCCCCTTTCCTTTTACTGCTGTCAGGGAGGGTGATGGCAATTGTTAGTTATTGGCTGTTAGAGCAGAGCAAAGTGTTTGGTCTCAACACTGTCTGCCTTGAAATCCAAATAGCTAAACTGCAGGAGGCAACTTTTTTCTTCCTCCTAGGCAGGAAGCTAAGTTTCCCCACAAACTGTACAGGAAGGCAAGCTGGGTGGGTTTTACTATTTATTCCGTTTCTGGTATTAACACACCCCCACAAACAAGTACTTAGCTTGCTCAAAGCAGCCTTGGTCCATTTCAGTTCATAATTATGCATTTTCAGTCAAACTCTTGCAAAGTTTAGCTCATTCTACATAAACACAACCCACCCAATAAAGTATTTCCATTCAGCACAGTAAGCAGCCTATAGCTTTCCATAGTGGTCATCTTCACAGAGCCTACATTAATTTTAGGTAAACTGTCATTCCAGTTCTTTTTGGCTGACTTCATCCTTGGGTTAAGTTCCCATTCTTAGCGGATTACTGCCACCTCCCCTGCCCTCCCAGCATCAGCATCTTCCAGGTCTCCAGAGTACCACACCTCTATTAAATCTAGTCTTTTGCTGTTTCTTTTCCATTTTCTGTCAAAAGAATGGCAAGTTTCTACCCTTCTGTAATCAAACTCCAAGCCCAAGTATGCAATACTTCTTGACAGGTATTCTCTCCTGCTTTCACTCACTGAAGTCAACTCCCTTCTTAATTCAGGCAAGTAAAGACCTCCCCAGTTTTCCCTCCAGGGCAGGAGACCAAAGCTCCAGCTGAGTTTGTTGCTGCTGCACTCAAGGCTTTTTGTGCCTGTAAATTCACTTCTACAGATCAGTGAAGACATTTCTTGAAAGCGACTGTGTCTGTCTGGCAGGTTGGAAGCTGAAGGGGAAACACGAGAATGGCAGGTCTAATTTCTCATTCAGCTTCAGAGCAGCGCTGAGCACCAGCAGAACCCCATTATACCCCAAACGTCCATCGGAAAGATCTTCTGTGGAGCAGGCTCTGATTGCAGCTAACTGTTTGTCCACCATGACAGGAGGCCCAGGCCTGGCTCACTGATTGATCCCTGTTCACAGACAGAAGAATAGAGTGTTCAGTTGTGAAGTGCATAGAGAATACAGCAGTAAACACATAAAAATGTAAAATCTCTCCCCCCAAGTTATGGATGAGGCACTCACTCTGCCTTCCTAGCAGAGCCTGCTAAGCACTTGCCCAAACTCCTTTAAAGCTTGTCAACACTACACCAAATGTTCAACACTTGAAAGTCAAGCACTTGCCCATTCTACTCCTGACTGTCCCAACATATTCCAGCTGTGAGAAAACACAGCTTTCACTGGGTTAGATCCATCTTTCTCTTGCACTGTACTCAGGTGGGTCTTGTGCCAAACACAGCGGGGGCCAGACTGTTCAGCTGCTGTGCAGACCTTGATGTGGTTCTCCCAGCTCTACTCCTCACATGCTCACTTCTACCCGCAGGTCCTGCAACCGCAGCCTGCTTCAAATTGGCGTCCTGGGGGGAACTCCACCACCAACCACAAACTGTTCCAATGAAAACATGTAGCTAACACAGAGCCGCTACAAGAACAATCTCATTTCTCCCCTTTTCCACTCCTTTCATTTTGTGACTCTCTGCTTCATGGTCAGCTTAAAGCAACCAGTTCCTTGGGAAAGGGATGCTATTTTAGATATAGAATAAACCACAACATTCACAAGGGTTTATGAGTTATGCACAGTTACCACAAGAGTGTAGGGTGCCTCTTTCTTCTGGACTTCTTCTGTGGCATTTGAAGTGGAAGCCTGTGCAGAGCTGGGACCTGTCGGTGATGTATCGACAAACGTTTCGTCCACAACTCTGAAGCGGATCTCCTCCCCAATGTCCATGTAGAGGTCATGGGCCCCTTCTTCCGTCTCATATTCCCACACCCACACCTGCTCTGCTTCATCGCTGGCCATGCCAAGGGTTAAGGATGGAAACAATCAGCACTCTGCCTGACAGATCACTTTCTGACAATTTTGAGAACAGACTCAATTCAAAGCCTTTTCGCAATTATTTCTCAAACTGCACTGCACCATCCTGGGCCACCATCTGTGCAGCCCAAGACGCCTGTCTTGTTTCCGATTTTCCTGCTTCAAGGTGTATGCTGCTGGGCAGAGTTGGGATTACCCACCCCTCAAAAAAAACAACAACAAAGAGCCCTAAACAAGCAAACCCCCTCAAACCCCAGAAGATCTTATCTACCACAATTAAGTATATCAGACACACCATGTATCTAGACCAGGTGTCCTCAAACCTTTTAACCAGGGGGCCTGTGCGCGGATGCAGTGGCAGGCAGTCATCTGCGGCTGCTTGGTTCCCCCCGCCAACCCCCGGGGGGGTGGCAGGGGGGGTCTGTAAATACCAGGGGCCGGATTGAGGACCCTGGGGGGCCGTATCCGGCCCGCAGGCCGTAGTTTGAGGACCCCTGACCTAGACATTACATGATGTGGTAAAACCTGCATTCTGTCTTCAGCAACAGCCAAGACTAGAGGCAGTGATTACACTGCGGTTGTTCAGGGGACACTGCCGTTCAATTCTATCAGCGGGCACAATGACCCTGCAAAACCTAATAAGCGTGAGGCCTGTCTAGCTGTGATAATGGTCTGCGGGACTTGCCCAACACAACAGCTTAGCTTCTGCCACTGGGCACCTACATTGCTGCAGTAGTGAATGCCTGTGGGACCAGCACTGCACAATCTTTTGAAATGAAGTAGTGAAGTTATCAAAGGTGATCAAAGGATACAACTTAGCTGGCTGCTGCAGGGATTCTGGTGGGATGACAATATCATCAAAGAACCCAATAGAAACTGTGGAGAAAATATCCTGATGAAGACCAAAATGATTCTTTGCAAATGATGTACCACAGCAATTCCTAAAATGCATTTCTAGACGCATTCTCCTTCCTCTTTCAGGAAGGACATCTGAGATCATGCAGGAATTATTCTTTGAGCCACAACGTTCAATTTCAGTTGGCAGCAAAGCAACCACCCAGCTGAAAGTACACACAGCAACAGAGGGCACAGTCTTCAAGCCCGCTGGGAAAGGAAAAGACTCTTTGGAACAGGATTAGAAATGAAAGCGTTCCAAGAAATGAGTCAGATGCTATAGAGGTCTGTGACAGAAAAGAGCTTAGAAATTACAGATGTAACATGTTAAATGAAGACCAATATAAAGTTAGAACAACCCCAATCTCCCCCTTGAGATTTCATGATGTTGAATTTTATCAGTGTGGACATGCCCAAATTCAGCAACAAATGCAAACAAGATAATCTTATTGTCCTGACTTAACAACTGGGCAGAGGAGCTTGCTTCCATGGGAGAAAGGAAAGCAACTCGTCAATTACATATTCCATGAATCTGACAGCACTTTGTGCTCACAAAGACGTTTCCCTGCCATGTTTCCAGGTAGAGGAAACAATCATGAATTTGCACACCACTACAGGGATGATCTATCAGACCAACACAAGCCAACACTACCACTTTGATAAAAACAAATTCTATTAACCAAAGCAAGAAAATGAATGCAGTCTGCGCTCCAGATGGGCTTGCCTGTTCTTCTTGGGCATGCACATGAATGACAAAGCAAAGGGGAGTACAGACAAAACCATCAAGGGCCCAGGAAGCTGCCAGGCTCCAGCTACCAACCACCTCAGATGGCAGCAGGACTAGAGGCCAGCAATAGCCTTTCACCAGCCTACAGACAGCACTGTATCACCCGCAATCACAGAACCTCAATAGACCCAAGAGCTCTGCGGCTCACGTGTCCGTAACATTAGAAGTTGCGGTTTACCGTGAACGCCATCCTGACTGCAGCTTTTAATCTGTCCAACCAGAATCTCATCCAGGAAGGGATGGAAGACCACATAGCGGAAATGCACTTCAAAGAAAACAGACCATTAGTGTTATGTCCATGTTAGTGAACTATACTCCTTCCACAGGGTGGCAGCCATTAAAACAGAATCCCACATCCTATATGCCCTCTAAAATGCTTACCCAGTTTCTTTTGCAATTCCCTTAAAGGCTCTGATTAAATAGGAAAATGGGAATAAGAGTCCTGATTCCTAACTGTTTTGTATGAATTTGAACAGCAGTTGATCAGCAGTGTCCTGTTCTCTGCTCTTCAATCTTGCGAAAGTTTAAGGTCATGGAATTAACTGTAAGATGAAGAACATGGAGCAGGGCCTCTGCTTAAGTTACAATGTAAGCCTTCCCCCATAATGCTTCAAAGCCAAGAGTATCACTTGAAATTATACTTCCTTGTAATACTTCTGCTCCTTTTGTCAGCAATGCTGTATTTTCTTTACATGAAATATATGGTATCAAATATTATCAGAGTAAATAAGATTCTCTAACATAATTGGATTTTTCATCCAGGTTAAATAAAATGTTTCTAACTAAAGATTTTGCATTTATAAGAACGTTACACTATGACAATCTTAGCCAAATAATGCTTATGAGCCATTTTAACATCTTAGCTGTCCATACTCGGTGCTCCTCTTTTACACAACGTCATGCAGTACATTAGAGTTATTACAGACACAGCAGGACTTATCGAAGTGCTACCCCAGATTCTAAAAGCAGACTTTCTTCCAAGCTCAGAGATAATATATTCTCTTGTTTCGGTTCAAGGAGTAATTCAAAGTTAAGAAGCTGAATGGAGATCAAAGCAAGCAGGAAAGCCTGCCATCCTCCTTCAGTATTGGAGAAGCTTTTATTTGCAGGCAGCAAGTTCTATTGGAGTTAAAATTTAGACAAGGGGAGCCACATACAGTCAGACCAGTTCTCTTCTAACAGGAAACGTCATTTGTTCAAGGTACGCTTCCACACTGAAAATTAAACTGGAAAGAGATGCATTTTTCTACTTTCAAAGAAAGTTATTTTAACTTAAAATAATACATGAACTTTGCTTTTATGCCTTTACTTCCAGTTTTTGCTCAGATTTTCCAAAAGTCAAAGTAAATAATTTAGTCATTTCTCAGTTTAAAAAAAGTCACTAGAAATGTATGCTGAACCAGATCTGTCTAAGTCTCAACAAAAAAAAGTAACAAAACTTCCAGCTAGGAAAACAGCATCAAATGCTGTGCAAATGAAACATGTTTCAACATTCTAGCTAAGGAAAATAAACTTCAAAAAGAAAAAATACTAGAGAAGTGCAAAACAACTTATTTTCTACATGCAGATTTCCAATCATTCTAAATGAAATTAACCTCTTCCTTACCCCACACCTATGGCTCTAATTGTAGAACAGAAACAGGCTGTGGGAGAAGACAAACAGGACTGCCTATTTAAAACTGTTATTTTTACCCCAAAAATGCAAAGGAAAGAAGCTAACTTTTGCCATGTCCCTCTTGTCTTCCTAAGAGGAATAGAGTTAAGGCTATGAACCTCAGTGAGTTCCGTTAAATTTACTTCCCTTAACAATCGAACTCAGTTTACATTTCCAGATCACTAAATAACTGAGGACAAGAATATACCTTTGGTATGTGATGCACCGTCTCCAGGGAATATGTATGAATCTTCCAGCTTTGTGATATCATACAGACAGATGCAGAGGCCAACATTGTATACAACCTGCTCAAACAAAAAAAAAAATTAAAAAGCAATAAATCAAGCAAACCATCAAATTTACACACGCCTTTTCAAAAGAAGGCAACAGAAGGGTGGTAAGATGGAAGGGAGGCTTCCAGGAGGTAAACTCCCTTCAACAGCCCCTGCCAGGCCTAACCACACTGCATTGTAGGGGAATCCCTAACTTGAGTGTTACAGGAGTACATGTATTCGTGTAAAGAGCACTGCTACAAACAGAAATCCTTGTGGCAATTGTCAGTGGTGAGAGAAGCTGAACCGCCAAGACAGTGAACAGTTGCCCACAGCTATTGTTGCCCACCAGCCCCACAGTTTGTTCAAAGGCTAAAAAAACTTTTCACTAAAATTAAACTCTCAGAAGTCTCTAGGCTTGCCTTTGTCTTTAATTGTGCCTTTATCTTTAATTGTACTAGCTCTGGGGAGACATGACGAAAACTCCTGGTTTCTCTGCTACTTCCAAGATTGCTTCACAGCCCACAAAATTTGAGACATCCACCAGTCACTAGCAGATGAGGGAAGCCTTTTGCTTTTCATAACCTGTCCATATAATCTGCTATTCACAACTCTTCACCGCTTCAGGTTGCTCTTCTGAGCATCCTTCACACTCAAAACCTGTATTTTGAGTTTTGCACCTGCTTTGCACTGAAAGCCATATGCTAATCAGAGTCCTACGGGATGCACAGAGAAACTGTGACCTCCTGGTCTACAACAGAACACTTCTTTATATCCTGCACCAAAGACCAACTTCTTACTGCCACACTACATTTCAAGTACTAACCACAGACCAAGTCATCCATTAATACCTTCATTTCTCTTTCAGTATTATTGTTCTACATTTATTTACATCACTTTTTGAAAAAATTCCGCTGCTAGATGGATTAGTTTGCATCCATTTTTCAGACTGCATTTCAGATCAGTACTCTACACACAAACCAGTAGTTACTCTCACTTCTCTTCCATGCTTCTCTGCCCCATCTGGAATCTCAGTATCTTCCCATTACAGCACTGGCCATTAGAAAAATGTACCCTTTGAGATGATACATGGCTGCCTCTTTGTTTACAATCTCTGTTATTTCAGTCGCTGAGGATGGCCTCCGCATCTAAACTATTCCGATACTTCACCCACACATCTCATTAGGAACAAATAAAAGGAAGAAATGCTCAGGGATGTTATGACACCTGTATCAACCTACACATGAGCCCCGCTTTACCTTATTGGCCAATTTCTTGTTTAGCTCTTCAGCAATGGATTCATTCAGTTTCCTTTCAAACTGCCAGGGAGGAATTCTTACTGTGTCAGTCATCTCTACCAGGACAAACATGGCGGTGGGGAGCGCCTCTGAGCTGAGCGAGAAGCCACCAACAGCCTCGGGAACCGCAACACTGCAAGGACAACCCAGACCCCCAACGACTGATGAGCGGCGGGCCTGGGAAACCCCCCCAACGCCTTGCACGGCGCTCAGCGGGGCAGCGCCCCGGCTATCCCGGGGGGGCTGGGGGGAACGGGCCGGGGGGGAGAAAGCCTGGGGGGGTGAGGGCGGCCGCACATCGGCCGTTGCGGAGAGCAAGAAGAAGAGGGGTCGAAGGTGGCCACGCAACCGCAGTCCGGGGTGGGCGGCCAGGCAGCCGCCGTTGCAGAGAACGGGGGGAGCGCGCCAGCAGCCGCGCCGCCAGGCAGCCCGGGGCTCGGAGGCGCAGGGCGGGCGGGCGGGCCGGCGGCGGGGGAGCCCGGCTGGGCCGCTGCCGCTCCCTCACCCACCTCCCGCACGCGAAGCCCCGCCGCGCGCTCTCCGGGTCCACGGCACTTCCGGCGCCTCAGCCAATCGCCCTCGGCGGGCGGGCCTGCGTTCTGATTGACACGGGGCGGAGCCCTCAGGGGACGTGGTGGGGCCCTGCCGCGTCGCGCCGGCCAGGCGGAGCGAAGCGCCCCGCCCCGCGGCGGCCATTTTGTCCCTCCTCACCGCGGGGCAGGGCGCTGCTCCGTTACGTGCCATTACCGGTGGGGGGCGGGACCCGGCGGCCCAGGGCTACGCTGATTTCTGGTGCTCACCGTAAGGGGTGTGGTTTTAGTCAATATAAACGTGGAAAGGTCCTCAGCTACCGGCTGCCCTGTGCAGGGCTGCTCGGTACCTGCCCCCGCTCCCCCCCGCAGGTGTTTCCTTGGGCAATGGTTCCGGTGCCGCGGCTGTTTCACCTGAAACAATCCACAGTTGCACGTACTGTATTTTCATTTATCGTTTTCTTAAGCTTCAATCTCGACAGTACAGCAGAGATCAAAGTTTGCACTTGTCGGAAAGCCAGTACTTCAGCTGTTTGCCTACGTACACAGCAAAACCAGGGGCGTTTATAGACCCCTTGCACCTTTCACAACAGTGACTATCCAATACTTAGGTCGAGGTTATTGTCAGGTACAAATTAGCAAGAGAGTGGTGGAGCTGGATAGTCCAGATATTCCAGAGCTGGAATAATTTATTCTGAGTGTTAACAGCGAAAAAAAATCCCCTTGGTATAGTTTTGCAGGCCTCGATGCATTCTGCAGTGAGGTAAGCAGCATGAGGGATGGTAGAAAACAAGGGGGTGTGCTAATGTCTGAAATTTGTCAGAAAAAATGAAAGGAGATTGTTTTAAGTGTGTTTTAAAAAAAGATTTGCCAGGAAAACCAAACGTCTCTGGCTGACAGTCAAAACTGCACTCTCAGCATAATGGCTTTGATGCAACGGCTAAGTATGTCATCCCCCACAACCCCCAGCAGTGCGTAGTGGGACAGTAATGAGTGCTTTAGATAAGAAATCATTAAATGTTGAGCTGCCTTGGAACAGGAAGGGGGAAACGAGGTTGGAAATATGCAGCTAGACCTCATTAACAAGATACCTGTCTTGGCCAAAGAGTTTCTGATCTCTTTGCAATTACTCCTGTTTCACCAGGATCTGTTGTGCTGTGGGTTTCTTTTGAATAAACATGGCTGGTCTGCACATGCTTGGTGTGTCTATATTAAATGGGGGGCCCAGGAACAAATTTTCCCCTGTCACCTGAGAAGTGCAGCATTTTTCTTGGGAGCAGCATCTACCATCTCAGCAAGGAGCTCTGCTGCCAATGCAGCAGACACCACTCTATCAGGACACCTCAACCCAAATCCACAGCATTTCTTGCTCTTCTCGTCCTACTTCAAGGAGCCTTACAAAAGCTCCTTTCTCCTTTGCTACATTTGCGGCTGCACTAGTCTCAGCGTGGCACAGTTTTGCTGGCGCACGTGCCACATCCCTTGCTGTTCTGTCCTGGCTTCACTCAGGTCAGGCAGTGTGAGGTTTGACCTTTGGCTGGAGTGCAGGTTTTGCAGGTATCTGTAGATACTTTTTCAGAAGGGAGAATAGTTCCTGCCCCTGTCCTTCTGATAGCAGGGGAAGGAATTACCTTGGTATCTCACGAGGAGGTAGAAGTTAGACACAATATTGGCAAGGTCTGGATCACTCTGGATGCTGTTGTACATAAGAACTGTAAGGTTAAATAGGGGCAGGGTTTCAGGGAAGTAGTAGGCTGAATACCTGGGAGATCATGGGAGATGGAGAGAAGTGGATCTGGACAGAGTCTGTATCACACTTCCATTTCTAGCCCTTCCTTAAAGCTAACATTTTTCATGCTTCCAATAGCCATGCCCCATCAGAAGCTGTTGAGTGCCCAATACGAAGCAGATGCCTCTCCCTTCGGTATGATCCACAGCTGCCAAAACACAGCTGTATGAGCAGCAGGGCTGCGAGGCCTCACTTCATACTGGCTTGTGTCTTACATATGGGTCTTTGGTGTCTTGTAAAGTGGAGGCACCAAGCAAGCTCTTGTGGGGTAGGGACGTGGAGAATCTTTCTCCTGTGTCAGCTCTATGATTGCCGACAAAGGCTGAACACTGCAGGCTGTTCCTCAGTAAAGATGATAGGATTCCTCTTTGCGCAGCTGTGTGTTTTGGTGAAACTTGCAGGTACTTCGATACTATGGGGAAACTGAATTGAAATGTGTGGAGAGAAGGCTGGCGATGGCAATGTTGGATGAGCTTCACTGCCTTAGATACCAGGCTACAAACACTACCAGAGCTGAGTCTGGCAGTTTCTCAGCCTCCACCAGTAACACCATGGGCTGTGGGAAATGCTTTCCAGTCTCACCACCTGCAGGTAACTCCACCGATCTCAAGCCATGTGTGCCTGGGCCTTTGTACACACGACAGATTTTCTCCCTGGTGGAATTCCGTATTTCATAACTACTGTCTCCAATGTAAAAATATAAACAAAAGCCAAACTTTGCCCTGTAAAACATGGGTGTAGTCTCAACTCAGCTATTGATAGTGTTCAGAGTTACGCTATATTTAAACACCAGAGCTAAGGTATCTTGATGTTGGAGATCGTGTGATCAGCCTCATTTTGTTGAGCGGTCTCTTTTTGTCCCAGTAGTACCAACACAATGAATATCCACAAGTCCACAGCGCCTGTGTACACCTTTCCATACATAACCATAAAGTCTCTAGAGTCTCTCTCAGCAGTATTGGGGCTTTTCCAACATTTGGGAGCATGGTTCTTGATTGCTGGTTTTTTTTGAAACTTCAGCTGCTGGAATCCAGGGATTGCACAAGGGTCCTTCTGTCACTCAGAGAAAATCCCAGACATTTCTCATTCTCACGATTGTACAGGAAAACTGGAAAATACTATTTGAAGTTACCTGAAGGCTCAGAAACTGGGACGAAAATGAAAGGAACTCCCAAATTATTTTGTTTAAGATCTTCTCTGCCCCTGCATCCCCATGGCTGTCGGGGAAAACTGGCTCAATGACATTGGAGGAGTTGAGTGATAATTTGCATCTAGACTGTTTTGGCCCTTCTTTGATTGACTCTGAAGGAATTATGTATCTTCTCACGTACAAAGTCCTCCATGTTCCTGCCTTTGCTTCCATCTCTGCAGGCATCTCTGGCACCCCCCTCCCACTCTCTGATCAAAGCTTCCCCTCTCCTCCTTTTATCATTTTTGCATGCTTTAGACTCTCTGTCTCCTCTGCTGCAGCACATGCCAGAGCCACCTTCCAATCAAATGTACTTTGAGTTCCTTGTGCCTTTTCCGTCAAGAGTCTTTAGTGACTACGTGGGAGAGTCAGGTTCTGACACTTGTCTCCTCTGTTCAGTTTATATTTGTTTAACACATGCAGCTGGGCACACAGTTAACCCTGGCGTTCCACCAATCGGGTGGGGAAGCACAGGTATTTATGATATTCAATATACAAGTTAAATTAAACAAATGCCTGGGGAAAAAGAGGGCATGCCTGCACTACACGTCCCCAGCACTCTTCTGGCCTCTAGCTGTTTCCAGCTCAGGACCCTCCTGGTCTGGATGTGCGGAGCTGTCCCCCAGGAGAGGATGGGCCATCTCAGGAGAAATTTGGAACTGAGACTGAGAGCTGGCTGGGTTTCTCCTCCCCTTCTTCTGCAAGGTTTTGAAGGGTAGAATGGGGAGATGAGCCTTGTGGTGTCTGTAGGGGATGAATGAGGCTCCTGTTTTGTCATGGGAAACTGCCTGAAAAGCCACAAGCAGAGTGTGATGGGCAATGGCAGAACCCACCAGCACCTGGGGTTTCAGTGCTCTTTGGTGGCCTTACTATGGGTTGGTCTCCTGTCTATGGAGCCTTTTTCTGCATTATAGTTCATTGACAGGAGAGACTGAACTGCTTTGTGATCTGGTCCTCCTGCCAAAGCCCCTGGAACAGCCACCTGGATCAACACCCAGCTACGTGGATGGATGGAAGCAGTTGTGACCCTCTCTCCAGGGTCATGTGCCATGCCTCGTGGCTTCCCACACAACTTGTATGCCTCCCTGCTGTGCTGGGGGTCGTTGGTGGAACCGTTGACAACCATCATGTTCAGCTACTTAGAATGACTCAAGGAAAGAGTCATGTTCAAGAAACCAAAAGGAACCCACAACCACCCCGTGTGACAAGATGCCCATGACAGCTCACTGCAGCACTGACTCTACCATGGTTGTTCAGGGTTCTTGCAAATTTTATTCCTGGATCACAGGGTCCTGTGTGATAACGTGCTGGTGTTGTCCACCCTTCTGCTCCAAAATGAGGCCGATATCACCTGAATTGCCCTCAAAGGATGCCTACACAGCCTGTTCTTAAAAACCTCCAGTGATGGAGACTCCGGTGCTTCCCCAGGCAATCTACTTGAGTAATTAACTGTCTGTTCTGTTAGAAAGTGTTTCCTAATGTCTAGCATCAATCTTGTTCCTTGCAATTTAAACCCCATTACTCCTCGCCCTATTCCCCAGTGGGCGCAAAAGCCCGATTGATTCCTGTCCTCATTGCATCACCCTGAGCCCCCAAGAGAGAAACTCTCTGGCCAGTTTATGACGTTGCCTCTGCCTGCAGTGCTGGCTCTCCTGAGCACGGTCATGCTAGCACAGGGGAAAACAGAAAGGAAAGACCTTTGGGGGTCAGGGGGTTGGCATGGTGTGCTGCTAGAAATGAGACCCTTAGAAAGCACCTGGGTTTGTGACGGCTGCGAGCCCAGCGCAGGGGAGCGGGGTGGTAGGGTGGATTTGTGGCATGTCCCCCGTGCTCCCGTGCTGTGACTGTGGCACCCGTGGGTGCCTGGGGGACTGCAGGCTTGAGCAGGTGGGAAGAGTGGCTGCAGCAGCACCAGGTGTGACAGGGGAGAGGTTTGATCGGTTGAGGGGGACCCCTCCCGGTCCAGCCCTGGCCTCCTGGCCCCATCTCCCCCTCTGGCGCTTTCCCACTCCTGGTTCCGCTGTCTCTGCAGCCCGTGGGGTGCCCCTTTGCATCCGGCCATGCCACCCATGCGCATCACTTTGTGTAACCTGAGTGATGCAGCCCCCTGGGGCCGACCGACTCCCCTCCAGCCCCCCATACCGACTTGCTCCTTTAAGCCTAGCTCAGAAATGACCAGGCTGATCCCTCCCACCTGCCCGCTCCCCCTGGCCTGGCCCTGACGTCAGGGGAAGGCGTGTGGATGCGTGTGTGTGCGAGGCGCACATCATACACACATCAGATACCGCAGATCCATCAGCAGGCAGCCGGCAGGCAGGCAGGCAGCTGGAGAGAGCCCCCAGAGCCGGGCTGCAGGTGAGACTGCTGCTCCTCACAAGGTTGTGGAGGAGCGTTCGGCCCTGCCGAGCACCGATGCTTTGCAGAGCACAGCGCCACGGAGCCCGTTGCTGCTAAGAAGGTGAGTGAGGGGAGGCACAATGGCCATCCAGCTTGCCCAGGCTATTGTAGCTGGAGGTTAAACTTCACGCACCGCCTTTTTCGTTCAAACCTGCGTTTTCCTTTTGATGGCAGAGAGGTGCGAGGGTGACGAGTGACTTCCCTCCTCTGGCTTGGTTATTCCCCACTAGCCTCAGGAACAATAACTCCTCTGGGGGTGGCGGCGTGCGGCTTTGCATGCCTGCTTTGGCTGGGGAGCTAATAGCCAGGGCTTTGCCACGGGGGGCTGAGATCAGCTGGGACCCAGCTCTCTGATTGCCAGGTGACGGGAAGGGGATTTGTAAAAAAACCATCTTATTAAAGCGGTCTGACAATGATGAGGGCTGGAATTGGGGTTGCTTTGGGACTGGCTGCTCTATTCATTCCTGCAGACAGCAAGTTAGATCTACAAAGGAGGAAGGAAGGATAGCGAGGAGGACATTTCGCCAGGTCTTTGAGCAGACACTGTTCTCATTAAAAAAAAAGAAATCCACAACAAAACAACCAAACCCCACAAACTTGGTATTTGGTAGTGATGATTATGCATATATGCTTAAAAGGTAAATCAAGCCTCCATGATGGCTTCTCCCTTTGCTTCCCCTTTGCATCTGGCAGCCTGCTTGCTCTCCCCCATGGCCTCCCCAAGAACTGGGCAGCCCAGCACTGACTAAGGGAGCTTCTTATAATCAATCCATAAAGGTGACATTCATATTTTAGCGCTAAGCAGGCTGTATCGTAGGCGAGACTATCTCAGCAAAGATCCTTGGAGTTGTGAGCGTGATTGGCTTAGCTGGGGAGGGGATGCTTTCAGTGTTTATTCTGCAAAAACTGCCTGGTTTATTTTTCCTATAGTAATTTGTCTCAGCAAAGAGGGTTTTAGCATGCAGGGTAGGCATGGAAATTGCTTTGCATGGTATTTAACTCTTTAACAGCATGATCTGGTGACCAAAAAAGGAGGTGGCAGGGGGCTGAGAGGCTTTCATTAGCATCGGACAGAGACAGCATTTATAAAAACCTGCCAGACGCAAAGGCTGTGAGCCTCCTCTGAGGAAGGGAGGATGGAGAAACACAGGCCGGGGAGCCCTGCGGCGGCCCTGCTTCGGTAACCCCTGCCTGGAGCCATCCCAGTTCCCCAGCTGGTTCCTGCCCTTCACAGTAGCCCCCCGGGAGATGCCGATTTGGGATCTCTGCTGTCCACAGCATTGTCGGTGGGTCCCTCAGCGCACGAACGTGCCAAGCAACTGAAAAATGGGATTTATGTTTTTGCATCGAGCTCTGGGGGCATGCTCCCGCATCTGGAGGGGTGTTGCTCTTCTCTGCTTCAGCCCGTGTCTAGACAGGCTGGGTCTGGAAGGGCATCAGCCTCCCCGGGAATGGCAGTGGGCCAGGACATCGCTTTTACTGCTCTGTGGGGTGAGGAGATGGCTGCTGCAGTCGCCAGGGCAGATGGGGTGTCTTTTTGACAAACAGAGACCTTTTTGTTACTGGGGTAGCTACTGGAAGGAGTGGGGAGGTAAAGTGGACTCCTGAACTGGGGCCACTGGCAGTCATGAGCAATGGAGAAAATGTGATGGCAAGCGGCAGGGAAGAGCCTGTGCGGGAGCTCGCTGGAAAAGGCAGCAGAGGGAAAATAACCTCCAGCTCCTCGGCTGGGGTGGGGGGAGCAGCGGCACTCGGGAGACCTGAGTGTGATGGCAGACAGCATCCGAGCCAGGGATTCGCGAAGGGACATGGTGGAATGAAAGGAAACTGCCCATCAAGGCGCCGGTGGGCCAGTTGAAGGGTCAGGTCCAGAGCCGGAGTGTGACGGCCACCGGCAGAGTGGCTGCTGGTCCATCCATCCCGGGCAGTCCCGGCGGTTCTGGCGGATGGGAAGGAGCACAAAGAAGTGCGGTACGGTACGGGAGGGCCGACTCGCCGAGGGTGATTAAGCCAATTAAATATGTATTCCCCCGCCCGGCCAAGGGATGCATGAGGGGCTGTTCTTCGCTGCTGCTAATGAACGGGGAGTGGCAGACGGAGGCTGGTGCCTCTTCAAAAGGCTCCTTCCCCCCTTCTGGGGGACCTTGAAAGGCTGTTTAGTTAAACAAGGTCACAGCCAGCACCCAAGTCAGTGTGTTTGGCTTTGGAGAGAAGGAGAGAGACAGTGATTTTATTTGATAAACCGCAGACCTTTCAGTCGCTGGTGATGAATGGGGTACTTGGATCTGGAGATAAAAGCTGATGTGTCTACTGCCTGTCTGCCTTAATTGGCCTGGGTTTCCTGCATTCGCCTGCGAGCGCTCCGGCTGTCAGGTTGGCTCGGAAGCCTGCCCTCCAAAAAATACAAAAGCAAAGCTGGCTGCTGCCACCGAAGGAAACCCTGTCACCAGAGGGCTCTGGGGTTTCACTCCAAGATGGTTTCTTTGGGGAGGGGGAAAGATGGACAGGGTAGGGGGTGGTTTTAAAGGAGAGCAAGACCCTTCCAGGGAGCGCTGGGCAGTGCTGCTTACACACCTCCTCGGCCCGGAGGACTGTTGCCCCAGGGGACCCTCAGAGGAGAGCCACCAAGGGGGGTTGGGGGGAAGCGAGGTGGAGGTCTGGCAGCGGTGGTGGAAGGGGGGGTTATGCTGGAAAGGCTTCCTGTGCCCCACGGCAGAGCCGGGCTACTGCAGCCTCTGCTCGCCTCCTCAAGCGACCTGCATTTCATCCTCACACTGTATATACATACGTGCATGGGGTGGACATGGTGTCGGTGGTGGTATCTGCCAGGCCGGGGAGAGACCTGGGGTGGGGAGAGATTCTCTCGGCCCCGGCAGAGGTTAGCATGACTTTTGGTGATGGAGGAGAGGGAGAAAATGCCTCCTGTGCCTCAGGTGTCCCCTCCTTGTCGTCTGCTGAGGCTGCAGCATGGAGAAAGGGCTGGGGAGAGGATGGTGGGGTGGAGCACCGGGAGAGAAGAAGGGCAGGAGAGGCTTTCATCTCTCTTCCACTGGGCTTGGAGGGGAGGAGACACTGGTGAGGACATGCTTGAGTCTCCCCTCTTCTCTCAGCTTGTTTTTGCCATGAGTTTAATTTCCTTGGTCCCTTTGTTTGCTGCAGGGATTTAAATGAGGTGGGAGGCCCGATACCGCCCTGGGAGCCCCAGCGGTGCCAGAGCTCCCGCTTAGCCTCAGCTTCACCAGCACTAGCAAAGCTGGGTGTTCAGCCACTGGGCCCCAAGGCTGACCCAGAAATTTGGGTGCTCGAGCTGGGTGCTGGAGTGGGCCAGAGCACTGCTGGCCGTGGGAGCCAGCCTTGGCATGGCTGCAGGACAGGGGTCTCTGCTGCAGCCCCCACTACAAGCAGGAGCTGGGGGAAATGCCTCAGTCAAAGCAGGCTGCTCAGGAACACGTCCAGGGCAGGCTGCATACCCCCGAGGATGGGGGTCCCACAGCCTCGCTGTGCCCGTCCCCTGGCTCACCCCAGTGAGCGGCTGCCCTGTGCCAGGGCTCTCCCCCACATCCCCATGGACCAGCCAGAGCCCTCCACAGTGCCTGCGGGTGATCGTGCCTGGCTTGTTCTCCCGTGTGGGGCAAGCTCAGCTCGTGGGGGCAAACAGCAGCCCCAGGATGGCACCCTCCGTTACTGCCCTTGGGTCTCTGGAGCGGGCTGTCTGTCTCCTCTCCCCCAGTGATGCCCAGCATGCTCCTACCCCCCGCCACTGCTCGTCCCCCGAACCACCGAGCCTTCCAGGGCACCCAAGCCTGGGCTGTTCCTGCAGGAGAACCTGAGGCAAACACACTCTTGGTTGCCGCTGCCCATGCCATTTTGTCCCTGCAAGGCTCCCCCTCTTGCACGCCCCTTCCCCTTTGCCTCGTGTATTTCTTTTGCCTGTAGGAAACCCATTTTTTTAGCCTCTTGTGGACCCGCTGGAGGAAGTTCTTTCTCCTGGTGCCAACCAACCCCTTCAGCATACTAATAGTTTGCTCCAAGCATCGTTATTCAGGTTAAATACCCTCCATTGTCCCTAATCTGGTGGGGGAACTGAAAGGCCTCATCAGCAGAAGCGTGCACAGAAGAGGCATGCTGTGCTGAAGCCATTTTCATAGTGGCAGCTCCATGATGTGGCAGAGAACTGAGGGCTGCTTCCCCCAGATTGTCCTGCTTGTCCATCCCTCACACCTCTTGGGAAGGTGCCAGATCCTGCAGCGACACTTGGGGACCACGTTGCTTTCTGCTGCCCAAAAGTGGCCGGGCTGCTCGCCAGCGCAGGCAGGGTGGTTGGACGGGGGGCACAGATGGGCAGCAGTGAAACAGCTTGGTGGCTGCCCCAGCCTCTGGGTGTCTCGCTTGGGTGCTCCCTGAGCCTCTCTGCGCTCCTTGGGCGTGGGGGAAGGAGATGGTGAGCTTGAGCCTGGGAATGGGAGAAGGAGTTGCTGAGCCAAGGGCATGGGGAAAAGAGATGCTGAGCCTGAGCACAGGGCAGGGGAGGAGCTGAGCCTGGGCACGGAGGCAGGGGATGCTGAGCCCGGCGGGTCTGGAGCTGAGCAGCCCCAGTGCAGGGCGGGCCATGGAGCAGAAGGCTGGCATGTGTGCTCCTGTTGCTTTATGGCAGAGAGGAGCTGCTGAAGCGCATGAAGGGTTTAGTCTGGGGGCAGATGGGAAGCCAGCAAGGGGAGAGACATTTCAGAGGGGTTTATGGACACACCTGGAAGTCATCTTGGAGGGCAGGAGGAAGGTGGTGGCTTCTGTCTTGGAGTGGGACTCTAGCATGGCCTCTGCCACCTGGACCTTGGGGTGAAGCTCTGCAGGCTGAGAGGAGGCAGCTGTTAGGATGCTGGCTGATGCATGGATGGGCACCAAAGCTGCAGTGGCAGCAGCCAGGACCCGGTGGCAGGCAGATCGCCTGGAGGGGAGTTGTCTGGTCCCTCTCCGAAACTTCAGCTGCTCTAGAAATCTTTTCCCATGTCCTTGTTGTCTGCTAATTTCAGAGTGGAGGTGACCCCTTTTGTATGTTCCTCCAGGGCCTCCATGCCTCAGGGGACTGTGGATGAGTCAGAAATCAAATTAAATATTCTCTGAGTTTCCTGGTGTGTGCAGGTACTGTCCCAAAAGATGCTGCATACCCAGCAGGGTGGGAGGGGCTGCAGGAGGTGGTGGGTAACTCCACAGGATGTCAGGCTCCTCAGCTCTAGATGATGGGGAAACCCCTTAGCCTGAGGGATGATGGAGACAGAGGACCTCCCACCCAGTACCCCCAAATTGCCGTACCCGCAAACAGCTGCTGGTGTGGGGCACCCCGAGACAGAGGCACCCAGCATCAGATGTAGCGACTGATGGGAAGAAAAATTGTCAGAGCAAAGGCTTTCTGAGCAAGCGGCTGCAGTGCTGATCATGCACCAGAGCATCTTGCTGGAAGGCTTAAAAATGCACAACCCCCCGAGTTTCGTGCTTGGGGTGGTTTGGCAAGGACAGCCAGGCCCGTGCTTGTTCTGGCTGCTGCTATTTGGCAGGCGACATCTTGCACATGCTCCAGCAGCCAAAGGTTGCAAAATTGTGGGGTTTCTGCCCCTTGGGGCTTTAACTCCTTGCAAACCGCATGATGCCAGCCAAAAACTGGAGCCTGATGACCACAGTGGCAGGAAGCTGTGCTTGTGTCTCGGGCTCTGCAGTAGCCTCCTGGTGTCCTTTCCCCATAGGGATGTACGGGTGGGTAGCAAGCTGATGGTTGGGGCTGGGGTTGAGTCCTAAATCCCATAGGGCTGAGGCAACCTCCAGCAGTGGGGAGACCTTAGACCCCTGACCTTAAAGTATTTGTTGTCTCGGCCTTTTTCTTCACCTTTTAAGCAGAAATCTTGGGCTGGGGGGAAATCTTAGAGGCTGGGGCTGGGGGCCTGGGCAAGCTGGCGCTGCATGTGCATCCTTCCCAAAATGTTCCCAGCCATGGCAGCCTGCAAGCAGCTGCTCCTTCACCCAGGGTGTGCGTTTTAGTGATTGCACCTCTAATATGTGGGATTATCCTGGAAAATGAAAGGTGAAGCCACAAACCAGGCTCTTTTCTTCCCTTGAGATTGATTTGCTGAAATATCCCAGGTTGCTCCGAGCCAGGGCTATTCCCAGCACTGGAGGTTGGTATCTCCAAAGTACCAAAGGCCAGCAGCATGCTGCCTGCTCCCACAGATGTGGGGCCAGGAGTAGAGGGGGCAATTCCTGACAGTAAACCGTCCCTGCCAAAAGCCCCCTTGGGGGGGGCTGTAACCACCCCCCACTTTGCTCCCCAGGTCGCAGGCAGCAGACCCGTGCTCCTGGGCGCCCTTTCTCCTGCCACCCACCCGCCTGTTCCCAAAACGGAGGAACCCGCTGGCCCCACCATGTCATCAGACCCCAGCGCCCCACCAGCAGTGCCGCCCCTGCACTCCCCCAAGTCACCGGTGTGGCCCACCTTCCCCTTCCAGCGGGAGGGCAGCCGCATCTGGGAGCGGGGCAACCTCCTGCTGCGGGACCTGCCCAGCCCTCTCCCCACCAAGAGGACCAGGACCTACTCGGCGTAAGTACCTGGCATGTGGCGAGTGGCTTCGGGGCTGTCCGACTGAGCCGAGCAAGGGCCGCAGTCACCAGCAGTGCCTGCAGAACTCTGTGCCTGGTGCATGTTGCCGTCACAGCACCCGGCATCACCGCACCCTCCTGCCTGGAGTGCTGCGAGCGGGTGCCGTGAGGTCTCAGGGAACGCCATGTTTCCATAGCAAACTTCTCCCCGTGCTGCCCCCCGGGCAAGTGCTGCTCATGAGACGTCTCCATCCCTTCCCTTTCCTCCCACAGAACAGCACGTGCCTCTGCCGGCCCCATCTTCAAGGGTGTCTGCAAGCAGTTCTCTCGCTCCCAGGGCCATGGGTTCATCACCCCTGAGAACGGCACAGAGGACATTTTTGTGCATGTATCTGAGTAAGTCCCAGGGTCGCGCGATACTGAGACACCTCGGGGGAGCCGTGCCTCAGCATGGGGCTGGAGACCCTTGAGCTGGGGTGGGGATGTCTCCATGGCATGGGAACGGGGCTCTGCCTGTGCTCTATCCCCTATTGCCAGTGGGTTTTCTTTCCCAAAGCACAGCTGGGACGTTGGGTGCCTTCCTTGGTAATGGGTGGTCCGGGGCAGGGATCGGGCTTTTGGCCCCAGCCCCACCATCTCTCCTCTCCTCTCCTGCAGCATCGAGGGAGAGTACGTCCCAGTGGAGGGGGACGAGGTGACATACAAGGTCTGCCCCATCCCTCCCAAGAACCAGAAGTTCCAGGCAGTGGAGGTGGTCCTCACCAACCTGGCACCTCACACGAAGCACGAGACATGGTCTGGCCAGATCATCGGCTCCTAGGCGCCCAGGGGGTCCGCCAGCCGCTCAGCCCCACAGAACAAGCCTGCCCAGCCGCTTGTGGGGGGCGCAGGGGGAGCTGAGGCGGCAACGGGGCTGGGGCTGCCCCAGAACACGCAGGTGTTTGCGTTCGGTGTCTTTTATAAGGTTACGGTTTCCTTTCTCTGTGTGTGTTTGTAAGTGTCTGTCGAGGAGAACAGGGGAAGCAGAGCCGTCCCCTGCTGCCCCCAGCTCTGGGGACAGTGCCAAGCCCCATGTCCCCTTCCTTGCCCCCGAGGCCACGGGGAGCAGAGGAACCAGTCCTACCCCAACCCCCCCAGCTGCTCCAGGCTGAAGCAGGTGCTGAGAGCAAGAGGGGGCCAGGGAGAGGCTGGGGGGGGGGCTTGGCTCATCCTCTTGAACCCCACTCTGGCAAGATGGGCACCTGCTTGGTCCTGCTGCCCACAGCACGGCAGCAGCGGGCCATGCCGTGGGGCTGGGGAGAGACTGGGGGGTGTGGGGCGGTGTATCACTGTGTGGGGGCTGGGTGGCTGAGACCCATCCCCATCACTGGCAGCTCACAGCACCTGCCTGAGCCATGTCGCTCCATCAGAAGATCTCAGGTCAGCAGTGCCACGCGGAGGCGAGTGGCTTACAGAAAGAAAAATTTTAGTTAAGGGGCAGATGGGTGCTGGCAGGGTGCCAAGGGCACTCGGCATTGTGCCTGGGGGGATGCGCCTGGGCATGGGGCAGGGGTGCACTTGGTACCTCTGTGCTGTGCTCCACGTCGCCACTGGGCCGGTAACGCACTTTTCTTGGCTTGGTGCTGACATGGTTTTGGGGAGATGGCTGCCTTCTCCTCCTCCCCTTGTACCCCCAGCCCCCTGGGGACCCCCTTCCCACACGTGCACACGCGCACGCGTGTGTGTGCAACTCTGTAGCTTGCCGAGGGGGGCGAGGGGCTCAGGGGTTTGAGTAGCCTCGGCCGTGGGGTGAGCGCAGCCACCTCCTCCCCAGCCCCTTGGTGTAGGCAGGGTCTCATATACAAAGCACAAACTTCGTTTTTGGTCTTCTCCGCCGTACCCTGGCCAGGTGGGCTCCCACCACCCCGGGGAGGGACAGGCAGGGGGCGGTGGGACAGGGACAGCATGCACTGGGCTGGGCCTGAGCTGACCCTAGGGGAACAGCACCTGTGCCGGCACTCCGGGAATTATCAGCATCCTAAAGGGTTTATTTCAAAGTGTGGTTGGGGACAGCGGGGTGCCAGCAGCTCCCCTTGAGCAATGAAAGGTGACAGCTGGCTCTCCAGGCACCCGCTCAGCAGGAGCTGTGGGCACTGCTGGTCCTCAGCACTGATGGAGAAGGGCCTTTTCCACCTTTCTTGCTGCCACTGTTGCAGTGGGGACAGGGGTCTGTCATAAGCAGGAGAGGAGGGGTCAAGGCTGGTGCCACGTGGGACAGCTGGGGCCCTGTGGATTTGGGAGGACCACTGTGCACTGCCCCAGCCCTGGCTGGTGTGGGGACTGCCCCGGGACCCCACAGCCCATCTCACTACCAACCTGAAGCCCAGCTCGCCCAGAGGCTGTGGTGACACTGGCTCAGTCCCCAGGACATGCAGTCAGCTTGGCCAAGGCAAACTTTGTTTGATTCTTTTTTTTCTCTCTTTTTTTGGAAATAAACTAAAACCCTAGACTTGTTGGTGTTTTTACAACTCCGGTGTGGTTCCCGCCTGTCTGGCTGTTTGTCGACCTTTGTAACATTGGCAATAAACCATTAAAAGTGACTTTCCCATGAGCCCTGCCCATCCTGGCTCTTTGTCGTGCGTGTGCGTGTCGCAGTGGGGATGCTAGTGGCTGTCCTGCATAAACAACCTGGAGCACCCATGGATTTATCCAGATGGCAGGACAGACTCACCCACTTCTGCACAGCATGTCCCAGGGGTCCTGGGGTGCTCCAGCCTTGCTTAGGGGGAGCAGACCCCGTGCCTGGGACAGGAGGCTGCTGCCCACCAGGATGGAGCGGGGACCAGGACTGGGGCTGGTCCCCCACCGCTGCAGGGATTTTGAAGTGTGGCTGCCTGCCATCTGGCTGCATTTCACCTCAGCAGAGGCCGGCACAAAGCACACGCTGCCTCCAGCTGCTGCATGTGGTAGATTTAATATGATTGATTTTATTATTTTTTTTCATTTACATATATATGTATTTAAATATATTTCTTATTTAACAGTATCAGCCGGACAGGAGCTGCCCATCTCACATAGATATGGAGCCATATGGCAAGATGGTCCCTGACACGGGGCCCACCACATCTGCTCACTCACGCATACAGGGGGAGAAACCCCCACTTATGTCATGGGCACCCACACTGGGAGAGGAGCATCATGGCAAAGGGGTCTCAGGGACAGGCGTGCGCCACCCCCTAGGTATAGGGCTCCCACCCCAGCATGTCCCGTGCCTCATCCACCCCCTCCTGTGCCTCATCCCTGCCTACAAGGGATGGCAGCTGAGGCTCTCAGTGGCCCTGCTAGAGCAGGGGGATGGGACCAGATGACCTCCAGAGGTCCCTTCAACCTCAATTGCTCTGTGGCTCTGAAAGCCTGGGGCTGCCCCAGCTACCTCTGATGCCATCCTCTTCCTCATGCCTCTGGCAGGACAGGATGTCCTGCTGGGAGCTGCCCTCAACTAGCCCAAGCTTGGTGTAAGACAGAGACAGGAATGGGGAAGGTTCCTGAACTTGATCCCATCCATGCACATGTGAGCTCCTGAGCAGAAAAAGCGATGGCTGGTGCCTCGAAGGTCATCCCTGCCTCAGCTCCGCTCGCCCTGCAACTCCCCCCACCCTGAGCAATGGACAGACATACAGCCTTGGACAGAGCCTGCCCATCCCTTCAAATATTCAAGTTATCTCAGCCCACAAGGCCACCAGAGTGCCTTGTGCGTTCAGATCCAGACCCGCTCTCACCACTAAGCTTGCTAGAGATCCTGCCGACTTTGAATAGACACAGGAAAAAGAAACCCCCCAAAACCCCATACATAACCTGATCCACAGTGAAACAGAGAAGAAGGAACCGCAAAGCACGATTCCTCCAGGAAGGTTGCAGTGAAGGGCCAAATTCAGTGGCCTGTAAAAAGGGTACCCTGCATTCAGGCTTCTCCAACAGGTCCTCTTCTCCCATGCAGAAATCTTCTCTGGGCAGAAAGAGGAATTTGTGCATTTGTTGGGGATTTCTGGATGCTAGGCAGACCGCTGTGCTCATGCAAATGTGATGCATTACAGACCTGATGTGTTGTAGAGTTAAGAGGTGCAATCAAGTGGAGGAGACAGCACCCCTGCTTCTGTGGCCAGGCAGCAGTGCCAAGGTCCACTCGGAACTCTGCTCATGGCAACATGGGAGCCCTGCCCTGGCTCTAAAAGCACCAATGTATCTCACCTGAGGAACATGGTCCCTTGGTTAATTGGCGGTGGCCAACGGAGAAAGTTCTCTCTGCAGTCCAGCTACTAGGTGGGAGATGAAGAGCAATGGTGAGGAAAGTGGGAACAGAAGAGAAAGGGGAGAGGAAACAGGACCAAGAGACAGAGCAGTGCCATACCAGCAGGGACGTGGTGAAAAAGGTTCTCAGGGAGCAATGTGGGGGAGTTTTGCAGGAACCTCCAGCATCCTCCAGGACCACAAACAACAGATACATGTGCCCTGGGGAGCTACAAGCAGGACATCTCCCTTGAGGGGATCCCTGAGCTCCTCTTAAGCACCAAGTTGTGACTAGCATCACTGGTGCGGCCACATGCCCTGGGCATAACTGCCAGGAATAAAGGGGCAATGTGAGGGAGGAGGTCGAGGTCTGAAAGAAAGATGTAGTTTTGCAACCCACAAAGACCCATGAGAAAGAGAGAAGCAGAACATATGACAGCTGCACTGGAGAACCTGCCTCCCTAAAGGTGACCACATAAACTTGTGGGATGAGATAGGGTGGAAAAGTAAGCTCAGAGGGCACTGCTGAGTGGGTACCCCCATTGGCACTACAAACCAGGTGTGGCCTGTGTTGTCCCTCTCTGAAAATGCCCCTGGCAGCAGCATGGAAATCTGAGCAGTGGGAAGGAGGGGACTTGGTCTGTAATGAATGCCCTGGGTAAGTTTTACACTGGCACATCTGTGACACCTAATGGACGTGGGAGTAGGAAGACTGTCGGGAAGCCTTCAGCCCACAACTGCTCCACAGGGTGCTCTGTGCACGCCCAGCATCCTCCAGCCACACAAGGCAAGGTCTGACTTGAGAACTTCTTCAGAACAGAGAAAATAAACCCTGGGGTTTTTTTGTAAGCTAAAGAGAGAATTAGGTTCTTCATGCACCTGAGCAAAGCTCAGAGCAGGAACCCAGCCATTTTAAAACTTCATTCCCAGATCACCTGTAGGGACTGGCACAGCGTGGCACTGAGATGAAGGATATGGTGACCCTCCCTGTTAGGATGTACAATGCTGCAATGAGCTGGGGTCACAGCTACCCCTTCCTACCATGGGCTTGGAGCAAACAACAGCCTTCCTGGCCTCTTGCCTCAAAGCGGATCTGGTGAGTGTGCCAGGGGCCTCAGCAGCCCCAGCCTCCCTGGCCAAGACACAAGGGGGACAGAAAGGGGAGACACATGTTCCTCAGGCAGAACTGTTAAGAGAAACAGAGTGAAAAAGAGAAGAGGGGAGGGAGCACGGGACGGACACACACATACTCTCATGACTGGCCCTTTCAAATGCTTTCCGACCAACAAAGCATCTGCATCGCACCCACCACAGCCCAAACTGTCAAGAGAGAAGTTTTTCTGGAGTTGAGGAGGGTCTGGTCCCACGAGCTGTAGATGGGGAGTGCCAAAGGGCTGCTCAGCAAAGCCCCCTCCTGCACACCCACCTGCACTCACACGTTACCTCCCGACCAGATCTGGAAAGTGGTTTCTTCAGTCTACCCTGAGCAGATTCCTCAAATGAAGGTGCTTTTCCCGGTGGGGGGAGAGGGTGAGGGTGGGGCAGGGCTGTGGGGACCTGGCAGTCAGCGCTCATTTGCTCTCTCTGGAAAGAAGATTTCACGACATCGCTGGACTGTGTCCTGGGGAGACTGGACACTGTGTCCCACCGTGCGGGGATCGTCATAGATTTCATAATCGTTTCCTCCCTGCAGTGGAATAGAAAAATGGGGAAAGCATTAGCAGGATCTTACCAGAGCATCCTCATACATGAATCTGCATCTTGCTCTGTTCTGAGCCGGGGTGGGAGCCCGCAGCTGGGCAGGCAGGGACCTGCTGGGGAAGGGGCTGCCAGGGCTTTGGTGGCCCACGGAGGCAGAGGCTGGGCTGGGAGCCCTGCTCCCTCCTTCTGGCCTCCCCTCTTCAGTGCCAGGGGAGGAGCATAGAAAGGATGGGGAAGGTCCCAGACCAGCAAAGCTTGTCCAGGCGCCCAGGATTAACCCTGCCCTGTCCGCAGAGGGGCTAGCAGGTGAGGTCAGCACATTTGGGAAGCAGAGGCTGCCATCATCTGGGAAGAGCTGAGTGGATGGCCAAGGTGGTCTGCAGCAGCAAGGAAGCATCATCCCCCACCACTCTAAAGGGAAGGTGAAGCTGTTCCTGTTGTTGAAAAGCCCTCTCCTAAGTGCTGGGGGCTTGTGTTTTGGGTCTTGTGGGCCACAGAAGTGGCTTCCCCCCTCCTAAGGGTGCCAGGGGGAGGAAAGTGATGCTGAGGTGGACCTGCTCCCCAGCACAGTGAATCCAAGGCAATTTTCCCGTGACCTGGCAGGCCTGCCACCAGCACTAGCCCACCACAAACACGTGCTGCACAACAGCATCTCTCCTCCTCGCGGCACCACTAGAGGACTGTATCAGCCACCAGCAGGACCCAGGCTGTGGGACCCATGATGGGGCAGCTCCATTCAGGAGAGAAAACAGCCGTGTGTGGGGCGAGCAGGGCATACTCACAGGGGTTGTCTCATTCCCAAAGAAGTGGATGGTATCAAATCTCTCATCGTCGAGCACGTTGAGGCAGTAGCGCTTGTCCCAGCCCTCTGGGAAGACGTCAAAGCTGATCATGCCACCTGCCAGAAGAAGGGAGGGCATGAGGCAATGCTGGTGGGAGCCAGCAGGGTGCCCCCCTACCCTGGGACAGACAGGAGTAGGGGAGGGGGATGGATGTCTGTGGGGAGCCCAGCTCTGCCTCGGTGTGCATGTGGGCTAGGCCAGTGGCAGATGCTGTTCCGATGACAACAGGCTGGCATGACATCAGCATGGCTAGGGTGACAGGAGCATGGCTCCCCTGACTGCAGGCAAGCAGGAACCAGCTGGCTGCAGGGGGGATGCATCTGCTGGGGGAGGCGTGGGGTCACGCCTTGCAGAGAGCATCAGCATATTCTGTGTCCCAGTGGGGGACAATGAGCTTGGAGATTGGCACCGAGCTCTCTCCTAGGCTCTTGTGTGGACATCACTGGCCATTCTAAACCCACTGATCTGACAGGCCTCAACCCTGCAGGGACCAGGAGCTCCCGGCACCCTGCACAAGCAAAGCAAACCCCATGCATTGCACAGCTCAGGGGTCCCAGCTGGCTGCACTGCAGGCCCCACCAGGCTCTGTATGCTGATCAAGAACCATGGACCCAGCAACATAACCAGGCTGGCGGGTTGCCAACATATGGAGGGGCACCAAGGAGACAGGGCGAACGCACAGAGGTAAGGGAGCTTTCCCAGAGAGCAGGCACACATATGCACATGGACACCCGCAGCCACCAAGGGCTAACAAACTTCCCAGCCCTTGCTCTTAGACCAGGAGAAATTTACTCCAGCACTGTGCCGCCTTTGGAGGCAGCACCTTCCCTGCCCTCTCAAGCTGCCCTGCTGCATGCACAGGCTGCAGAGCCAGACCCTTGTCCCAGCAAGGACACAAGTGACATGTTTGTCCCAAAACAAGGCCCATGGCTTGGGGCACACACATGTTTGGGTCTTGTTTGGAGCCAGGAGGATCAGGGATTTGAACTGGGATATGCGTCCTCCTGCTAGTTCATGTCTCTGTTCCTCTTGGTTTCAAGGGGACCTCTGCTTTTCCTCTTGGTTTCAAGGGAACCCCTGCTTCTCCAGGCAATCTAATAGCCCACCAGCAATCCTGGAGTTTCACAAACTCCATCTTCATAAATCATAACCCCACCTCTCTTAGAAAGGGGGTGAATAGACAGGTAGCCACAGGGACAGTCCTTGCTGTGGCACAGAGGCACTGATACCCTGGACTGTTTAAACGTGCACATGCTCCTCTCCTTCTCCCTGGCTGGTTGAGGTGTCCCTGTTGGTTTGGGATTCCCAAACCAACCCTCCTTGGAGCCTGAGGAGCTGGAGATGGAGCCTGTGTGTTCAGCTCAGGGCAGAGGATTCACTACTGGACAGGGTGCCCTAGCACTGTGATATGGACAGGAACAAGTGGCTTGTGAGCTCAGGGAAGATGGGGATGCCCCCAGGCCAGAGCAGGAGCTAAACTTCACTGACCTCATTAAAAACCTTCTTGGTTTTGTATCTAAAGCCATTTACCTGTGAAAAATGCTGCATTTCACGGTGTTCTGGCCTTTTAATCAGAACTGGGCAGCAAGAAGGGGCTCCTGATGCCAGCTGCAGAGGGTAGGAAACCAAAGGGAGAAGAGATGGTGTGGAGGACAGCCAGCACTGTCCCTCACCTAGGCAGAGCATGTGTCTGGAGAGCTGCAGGGACATCTCCTACCACCTCTGGGGCTTGTGTCCTCCACAGCCTGGGACAAGACACATGGAGCCAGCTTGGCAGAACAGCCCTATTTCCACGTGTTCCTGTTTTTGGATGCCTGACCTGAGACACCCCGCGTTTTCTTTGTGGAGGAGCGGGAGGCCCGCAGCTCCCCTTGTCTTCATGCTTTTACACAACAGGCCTGGGCTCTTCATGGTGGCTTCCCAAAGTCAGAGGAGAATGGCCCATTGTTCTGCTCTCGTCCCCCGTGCCTGCGGGGACATGGCGGCGGGGACCTTCTCTTTCTCTGCTGTGACAAACGGTGTGTGTCAGTGCTCTGGGCAGCACAGGATGCTGAAGGCAAGGGGAGGCTCTCAGGAGGAAAGCCCTTGGAGGACCAGAGGGCTAGACCCTCTGCACTGGCCCACACTGGGTGCAAGTGGGGTGTCACCTGCTGCCTCTCAGTCTTGTCACCCCTTTCCCCTTTGGCTAGGCTGCCACATGGCATCTTCTTATCTCACACATACCCATCTGCTCTACGGAGGGTCTTCTTCCAGCAGCCACCCCACCACTTACACACCCTTATTTTCCTCCCTGTCCTGGCCAGACCCCCAGGATTGCTCAAGCCTCTCCTTTGGCTCCTTGTCTTTGGTAAGCTGGCTCCAAGAGCCACTCCAAGAAGCAGCCCTGCAAAAGCCCATGGCACGGAGATGCAAACTCCTTGCCTCTCAGCAGCTCTTTGTCCGGGAAGAAAGATGTTTCCTTTGTAGCCAACCCTCCTAAGAAAACCCCAGAGCTGAGACATGCATGAGGCTCCTGTCTCATTCCTAGAGAGGAGTGCATGTGCCCGGAGCTCTGCTGGCCACCCTGCTGCTGCTACTTGAGCCAGAACAGACCTTCTGGTCAGGGGTGAGCTCCACAGAGCTAACTGAAATTAAGGCAGAGATAACATCACAGGACAGAACCTCGCCTGTCTGGCTGATTCCCGGGGAGGCAAATTTGCAGCACAGTTTACTCTCTGCTGTCACACTGCCATGGAAGTGAATGTGATGCCCCTGCAGCAGCTCTCTAGGACCAGAAGCTCCTTGTGCTCTTCCTGGGGTCTCCAGGCCCCCAGAGGGAACAGCTGGGATTCCTGCTCCCCTTCCCAGCATTTTATGGAAAACATGGTAAAGAGGCCAAGGCAAAGCCAGGGAAGCCCCCTCTGCTCACCTCGAGAGAAACGCAGTCCTTTGCCAGCAAACTCCCTCTGCAAGGCTGCCACAAACTTCTCCCGGATCCGTTCTTTCTGTGGAGGAAGGGGAAGGAAAGAGGGTTTGAATTAGAGTTGACCATCCGCTGTAAGCTGTCTGGTAGACAATTCTGGCTGATTGCTCCACTCCCTTCCCACCTGCCCTCAGCCCCAGCGTAACACCGTTTAGCCAGCTTTCACCAGTGCTGCCCAGCATCTGCGTCAAAGGCCACCAGCTCAGGACAGCTCCAGCAGGCTCCTGGGAAGAGCAGATCCTAGCCCTTCCTTGGCAATGAAATGCAACTGCTTCAGTTTCCCAGAAGCCCAGTTCATAACCCAAAGTCTCTAGCTTTGCTTAAGAAGTCTTGCAAAGTCAGACTGATCCCTTAACCCCAAGAAAGCTCCGCCAGGCAGAAACTGCTGTGGGCATGGGCCAAGTGCTCCAGAGGTCTGCTCAGCAGATCCGCCGCTGTGGCCCTCTCAGTCTGCAAAGCCCATTAGTTCCTGCTCTGTTGGGGCTGGGAGACTGGGAGAGAGAAGACAGATGCTGGGCCACCTTCGGTTACAGTAAATGAGGAAACACCAGTGAAGCGCCTTATTCCCTGGGGCTCTCCCACAGCACAAGGAATCCTGCTGGCCACCACAGTGGGTGGTCTCCAATGAAGTCAAATTCCTCCATCTGTGTCTCTCCTTGGGTTTTCTGACCCCTAGTCCTGCCTCCACCTTGTGGCATGTGTTGGCCCAGTGCACAGCTTGGAGCTGGGCTCCCTTCTCCTTGGGAAGGGGGGAAGCGGGTAAGACCCAAGATCTGTGGTGCAAAACCATCAATGGGAAGGGTGAGCCCGAGTCTGGCCCGCGTACCTTGTCCAGCTCAGAGAACTCTATTCGCTCCTCTGGGGTGCAGCTCCGTCCGATGGGGGAGATGTTCAGCATCCCATTGCGAAACTCAATGAAGGTTCCTCTGTGGGTGGGCAAGGGCACAAGATTACTGGGGCAGGGAGAGAAAACCAGACCTTGCCAGGGGAATAGCTGCTCAGTGAGGCACGCAGTCTCTGCAGGGACATGCAGGAGGAGAGAAGCCATTGCCACTCATGGGTTATTCATGCCAGGCAGAGACCAGGCATCAACAACTCCACTAAAGGTCTACAAGGGGCTCATAGTTTCACAAAAAGAGACTGTAAGAGAAGAGGAATGAACAGTTCCTGTGTGCCCTGGGGACAGGCTGGAAGCAACAAGCTTAGGTGAGATGATAGGAAACATTTTCCAATGTTGCAATAACTGCAAGGACAGCTATTGCCTGGACTGGACCAACTGCCTGATGAGACAGTGGCATCTCCACCCCTGGAGGCTTTTAAGAACCCTTGGGTGGGCTGGGTGAAGCTGGCAGTACCTTGGGGCAGTGGAAAGGACCAGGTCAGTGTAACTCACTGCTGATGTCTGGCAGCAGGCTGATGAGGAATCAGGACTTCCTTGTGGGACACACATCAGGTAGGACCTGCAGGGCCTTTGCATCTACTGTTTGTCTTGACTGCAACTCTTACCTAAGCTTGCACGGACAGGACCCAGCTCCTGCTTGCCACCCTCACCTTGCACAGGGATTACTGCTCTGCCGCTTCTTTGGTGGGCTGGTTCAAAGCACTAAGCTGGCAGAAAACTGCTCTTTCTTTTTTCTTCACTATAAACCCAGCCAGTTCTGTTTGCTTATCACCTTGGAATAGCTCACCAAGGGATCAGACAGGTACCAGCACTAGTGGGGCAGAAACAGCAGGGGATGACAGCACTGCCAATCTGAAAATGGACTGAAGCTCTTGTGGAAACCTAGCTGGAGCAGTGAGACCCCTTTCCCTGTCCAGCTGAGGAGCCCTGAGCTCATTAACCCTCTGATGTCCCTCCTAGCCCTACCCACTGTTTCTCTGAGATAAAGTGCTTGCCACTCTGACTCTGGGAGGAAAACTCTCCACCTCCTGTCTCGTAACACAGTGAAGAACATCATGGGGAATGGACACACAGGCAGCCATGCCTGCAGCCTGGGAGCAGCATCTCTGCAGCACAAAGGGTTTGGTGGATCATGCCCCAGGTCGTGACTTGGGAAATGCCGGTTAAAGTCCTTGCTTTGCTAGAAATCCCATAAGCCTAAGTCCACAGAAGCGCTTAGGAGCTGAACCTTCATGAAGCTGTTGGGCAACCAGAAAGCAAGGAGGCAACCAAACAAGCTTGAGGGTTCTGGGTCCCAGCCCATGCTTTCAGGGGTCTGTTCAGCCGGCAGTCCTGTGGCAAGGAGCCACCCTGGTCCCTCTCCCTGATCCTCATATTGCCACATGGTGACTCACATCAGGCTACTAACCTGGATCACAGTTTAGCAACTTTTATCAGTTTAGTTTTGACCAAACGGCTCACTTGCTTGGGTTCACCGTACAAACACAAGGGGACAGCAGGAACAAACCAGCTGGGACAAGGGGAGGGCAGAGTCGCTGCTTTCAACAGCCTTGCTGGCTCACGTGTTTGCGCTTCAAGGGTTTGTGAAACTGTGGTCTGAGGAGTGGTTTGACACTGCACCCAGGCTGGCTTAACTGCAGGCTGCCTCTGAAAGAGGTCCTCCTGCTCTCCCCTTCCACCCTCACGCCATCACTCTCTCTCAGTGATAACAGAACAAGCCGATCCAATGGAAAACTGCCCCTTTATTGCCTGGCAGTGGCCTAGCCTTCCTTCAGAGGAGGTGTACCAACCCAGCTCACCCTGCGGCTGCTGGATCTCACGGGGGGAAGCCGACGGGAACACCTGGTCGAGGCCAGAGTGGGGCCAGCCCTATTACCCATGGCACCAAGGGACTCTGGGTTAGAAACAGCGTGAAACTGTGTGCTCAGGCACTGGACCTCCCATCTTAAGAGCCATTGTTCATCTGTTTGGAAACTCATATGACCAACGATGCCTGACACCCTGACCAGTAACAAGCTGGTACCATTGTCCTAAATGAGATGCATGCAGTGGCTGTATCCTGACGCATGCAGTGGCTGTACCCTGCTTCCCACGAAAGAAAATCCGAGGGGCAAAAGAGCAGGCATTATGCTAAAAAATAGTGCAGACTCTCCAGAACAAAGACCCTTCTCCATTATTTGCCCACTGCGCCCAGTTTGGTAGGACAGTGATCCTACACAGGGTCTCTAGATACAAAGATAAAACCCGGAGTGACACAAGCTCAGCATCTCAGCTGTCCTTAGGACAGCTCTGGAGCTCAGAGCTCCCTAGAAATCAGTGATGTGACTGCCATTTGCATGGGCTTGGGCTGTTACCGTTTCTTGGGCAGCTTCAGCAGCGCCATGTAGTTGAGACAGAAGTTGATTAGATCCTGCAGGAGCTCTTCCCCCAGGTGGTCCTGAATGGCCTGCAGGAGGAGAAGGGGGCATGAGGAAGATGCCTGACCTCCTGCGAAGCCCACCCAAGAACATGACCTGGAGGAATGGACATTCAGACCTGGCACATGGGGAGAAGAGACAGGGCCGCCCACCCGCCCGGGGCCAGGCGCTGCCCCCCACAGCGCACACAGGGTGTGGGGACAGAGAGCCACGGCTGCAAGGGGAGCTGGGCCTACCTGCTTGGAGACCAGCTGCCCGTTCTTGTATTGCACTGTGCCGTTCTCTGCGAAGACATAGTCAAACTTATCGATGACTGAAGAGGGAGGAAACAAAAGAGGAACCATGAGCACCATCTAGGAAAAGGGGCCAAAAGGACTGGGCTGAGGACTGAGCCATCCTCCCAGTTCCCTAGCACTACCCTTCCCGTGTCTCCCACGCTCTGCACAGGGCCGCCGACCCTCCTCACTCTCCACAACGGATGAGGAGATTATCTTCTGCTCACAGGTGGGGAGCTGACGCACACAGGGGGAAACGACCTGACCGAGGTCACGGGCTGAATCAGTGGCAGGCCAAAGATAAGGCCTCCAAAATGTCAGGCCTTCAACCGCGTGCATGTTATTCTGCTCGCTCTCCCCCCCTTCCCACCGCCGGGGTGATGCAGCTACTGGTTATCTAACTCCAGCCCCTGCTGCAACCCGGCCACGCAGCCCTGCCGAGACTGCCACAGCTCCAGCCGGGAATTCCTCGGCCGCCCCCCGGTACCGAGGCCGGGGGCAGAGCTGGGAGCCCGGCCGCGCTGCCACCCATGCCAGGGAGGGAGAACACGGCGGGGGCGGCCCCCTTGCCCCCCCCCCCTCCTTCCTGTGCCTCGCGTCCCCGTTGAAACGCGACGAGGAACCCCGCAGAGCCCGCACCATGGAGCAGCAGGGAGGCAAAATGTGCAAGGGGGAGGGTGGCGGGTGGGACCTGTCAGAGCCCAGAAGATGAAGCTCATACGAAGCCGCCGGCGGCGCGGCAGCGTGGGTTGCAGCATCCCTGCCCTCCCAGAGGGAGCCCTCCACGCCGGACACGGCCAGCCCCCTCCCCGGCACAGCCAGCCCCCTCGGCACAGCCCCCCCCTCCCCGGCACGGCCAGCACCCCCACAGGCACGGCCAGCAACCCCCCCCCCCCGGCACAGCCAGCACCCCCGGCAGCCTCGGGGTCGGATTCAAGACACGGGTGACCCCCGGAAGACTTGGTCGGCCGCGTCTCACCTTCGTCCCCGTCCCCCAGCTGCTCGGCTATCTTGGCGTAGTCGGAGCCGCCCACCACGCCGATGTGCACCCTCTCCCGCAGCTCCCGCAGGAACGCGTCCACCTCCGGATCGATTTTCTGGAAGGGGAAGCAGCGGCTGAGGCCGCAGCCGGCGGGACGAGCTCCGCCACGCCGACCTCGGTGGGTGCCCCCCGCGCCCGATCCCAGCGCCCCCGGGCCCTGCTACCTGCCGAGCCGGCGTCAGGGTCCCGTCCACGTCGAAGAGGCACAGCACCCGGCCCCGCGCCGCCGCCATCCCCGCCGCCGGCCCGGGCCCTGTGAGCGGGAGGCGGGGCCACGGCCGGGCGGCGATGGCGGCCGCGCCCCCCGGCAGCCGCTCCCCCGGCAGCCTCCGCCCCGGCAGCCCCCGACCCCCCGGCAGCCACCCCCGACCCCCCGGCAGCCACCCCCGACCCCCCGGCAGCCCCCGACCCCCCGGCAGCCACCCCCGCCCCGGCAGCCGCCCCCGCCCCGGCAGCCGCCGCTCCCCCGGCAGCCGCCGCGCCGACGTGCCCGGGGGGCTGGCGCGGCCACGGGGAGCCCTGCAGCCCCTCCCCCGCAGCCCCGTAGCCCCCCCGCGGTGCAGTAACGCGCAGGTGCTGAACCGCTTTCCCGCCCCAGCGGTTCCCCTTAGACGCTGCGCTTGGGAGCCCTCCTGACGGACCCGGGGTTTGGGGGCGGTGTGCGTGCGGGTGTCCGCACATCGGCTGCGGTTACTGCAGCATCCGCACGCATTTAGGGGCTGGGGGTCTGGATTGAGCTGCCGGGTAAACGCAGCTCCTCTGGGGGTGTCTGTGTCCTGAGGGTGGGGACAGGAGGAGCATCCATTCACCTGGTCGGTCCCCATCCCTCACCCCACGTTTCCAATCGGATGCTGTTAACCGCTTGTATTTCCATTGGAGAAGTTTTCAGCCCCCACCCGCTGCTGCACAAAGCCGAATCTGTTTCTTGCAGTAACTTTTGCTTTGACCCACTTAGCAGTTACCCCACAAGTAATTTCAGATTTAATGACACCATCTGCCCAGACCATATCCATACGGCTCCGCATTGTGCTGGCCCAGTAGGTAATGGTGGACAGCCTGCCCAGCTGCTGTCTCCTACAGTATTTCCTAAATTATTTTCCAACATCAGAAACAACCTATGTGGGACATTCAATGCTTTTTGCTCAGCAGTTAGCTTGCCTTCTCTCCCTGGATAGTGCTCAGTGTGCTGAGCTAGGCTGGAACTGGGGGGAAGATTCTTTTTGACAGTCTGATTGTTTTTTCCCAGTATTATTTACTTTCAGGATATTGCACAACCCCTTTTCACAGTTCTTCACCAGATTCCCCTCAAAATGAAGGATTCAGATGGCTTCACAGACTGTTTTTTGCTCCCGATTTTGCTGCTCCCACTTCAGCAGAAACAATGTTAATAATTTACTTCCATGCCATTGCCTTGGACAAGGTTTACCAAAACATCCTCAGCTATTTGCTGGGGGGGAGGCTTTCATTGTGTCCGCCACTTAAAGTCACCAGGATAGCTATTTCCACAGTGTTCCTGTGAGTTACCTCCACAACACGGAGAGTCAGGCAGTCTTGGATGGGTATTACAAGCGGTATTTGCCCTGGCATTGACGTTCCTGCAAAATCACGGCTTCTGGGGCCTTCTGGATCAGACCCTGATTATGAACTCCCAACCTCCAAAAGCTGGATTCTTTTCTCAGATGCATTGCAGCTCCCAGAACAGTTTCTCATCACCCAGCTGCTTAGTATGAAATTGGGTGATGAATTTTTAGTTCACTCGAGGGTTATGCTCATTTTTATAGGGCTTGTCAAGGTGTGATTACACATATCCCTCATCAGTTAAGGTGTGGACACTTACTACAGAATATGAATACCTTCAAGTATGTCTACCATGACATGCTGACGAGCAAGTAGAGATGCCTTCATGGATTTGGGTTGCTTGACTACCAGAAGCCAAAGAGCTGCACTCCCTTCCAGCAGAGCCACGAGCTAACACCCAGGACTCTCAAAAGACAGCCATGGGAACATACACAGCGAGCTCCTGGGGGTTCAGGAGTGCAAGCCTTTATTTTTTGTAAGTCACAACATGGTTCAAGGACAGGACTTCCCACATCTGGGTGGAAAAGGCATGGCGTTAGGAAAACCTGTCAGCTCATTCATGTTGCAGCCCTTCATTGTAGCAGCACTCAGTTCCTGCCGTAGCCCAAGCTGCCTTACGATTTTGTCTCCTGGCTGCTCCTACCTGCAGCTTTCTTGTCTAGGAGAGACCCTCTTGCCTCTTGCTTTGACGTGACTCTGACCTCCCAAAAGCAGAGCTGCTCTCCCCGGGCACAGGTGCATCCCTGAGCTGCAAGGCAGCAGTGCCACCTCGGGGCGCTTCCCAAAATTGGGAAGTCTGCTAAAATACTGGTCAGTGTTCACATTTTTGCACTCCTACAGTGCCACTGGGTTAATGCTACCAGGAGAACTTTCCAAAACTTAATCTACCTGCTCTGCTTTCTCCCGATAATTTGTCATGCTGCTTTAGAAACTCTATTCAAGGCGAAACACCTCTCCCAGGACCCTGACTGCCATCTGGTATCAGCCAGTGAGGATCTGTGCCGTTACGGTTCCCCCAAGAGTATGAGTCTGCCTTTTGGTGAAGTGCACAGCTTGTTCCTTCATCTGGGTTAGCTCTGAGAACAGGGCTGCTGCAGCTGTTTCAGTTATTTAATACTTTGCACTTAAACCACTCTTGATACATTTCCTTGATTGCTGTTCAGATAGGCTGCAGCTGTCATCATGAATAAAACCTCTGTTATTAGCCGCAAGGGCAAATATTTGTTTGATGTTTAGAAGTCAAGCGGCTGTGAGCACTGGCTTACACTCTGGCCAGGCTGCCATTAAAGATTTTCCTTTTATAGGCATTCCCAGGTATATTATATAGGGCTACTACTGGCACTTCATAGCAAACCAGCACCGTAACTGATTAACATGGCCCAAAATAACCACAATCATGAATCTCTGTTAAAGCCCCTCCTGTATTACATTGATACAGATTGTTTGCTGTTATACAAACTCTGTGGTTTTATTTGAAAGGCACCGACAAGCGTTCAGAAGGGTGAACCAAGCAGAATTAATTTCCTCCCCAGAGCCAGGTAATACACCCTGCTCCTTAACTGCCCACCGGCCAAGGCATGATGGGCAGTGCTACATAATCCTCACAAACATCCCCTCTGCAGCTCCATAGAAGTAGACTTCATGCCTGCATTCCTAAAAGCTGCTTTTTTTTCCTTTTGAAAGTAGTAGAAAGTAGAAATCAGGAAAAGATTAGAGCCTTTTGCTATGTTTAAGCTCTATTTGGCCTCTTCTTCAACAGCAGATGTTAGACATTTAATTCTTGCACACTGAGATGAGCAAGGGCTGCACAAAACCTGTGCTGACAGAACACTCAGCGTCCACCCTTCATTCACCTCATCCAAGCTGCGTCAAGCCCCAGGAGCGCAGTCTTGATAAAATACACACTGCTTACAGAAGGAAAATTTTCTCAATTTAAGTAAGAAAAGTGCCTGCGACCAGTTCTAGCAAAGGGCAGTAGCCGCCACTACTTCCAGTAGCAGTACCTGGCACAAACTGCCTGGACAGTTTCTCATCTTGCACTTTCCAGCTGGGACCACTGCAGCTGGAAGTCAGCTGCATTCACTGGCAGCTGTGTGGATACAAACATTCAGACAGGAAAACTTGCTGTATTTCTTTTTATTGTAATAGAAAACCCCCCCACAAATCAAAACATCACTTTCTGCCTAAAGACATTATTAACATTTTTAAAATGGCATGGGGGAACCCCAGCAATACAAGACAGAATAGTAAGTGTGGGCAAAAGGGTTTTGTTCCCTTTCAGGAGTTCCATTTCCCTGCCCTCTTGTCAATCAGTTGGCTGAAGTTTGTCACCTATATACATTTACATACACTTCTCAGTCTAGTTTATATTCCTATGAGTACATACAGCTGGGTGGAATGTTGGGGGCACAGTCCTGCAATTTACATATAACCATCTTTGGAGAAAATGGGTTTCCTAAGAGGCCTACAGGGTACAGAGGTGGTTATCCAGTAAGACCAAGCAAACAGGATTCCCTCCTACAGCTTTTTTACCATGAAACACAGAGTAGATCCCAGGCCAGGAGACCCTCTAGGAGGTCCTTGGCTATTGCAAACCATATATGGCCAAGTGAAATTTCACTCAGTGACCTCGAAGCAGCAGCATTATCTCTGTAAAGGGGCTGCTCCGGATGGGAAAAGGCAGATTACAAAATGCATGGGGTGAGTATCTTCCTTTTCCTTCCTGCCTCCTGAGAGGATGTAAAAAGTCCTGAAGTAGGCAGCCCAGCAGAAACCAGGCTCAGGACCTTAAAGTGGTGGACATACAGAGGATATCTTCATTGTGCAAGAGTATGGGGCAGAATCTGTGGCACCGGTGCTTCCACCACAGGCAGCTGTGCCTGAACTGATAGCTTGCTGAAAGACAAGCAACCACAGCTGTGCTGCCTGTAGGTACCAAACTAGCATACCTAGATGTTGGACTGCGCTGTATCAGCTTGAGTATACCTGTTCAGTTGAGGAAGCGCCAAGATCCCTAACATGCTACAGTATTTTGTGGCACAGTCATGTGTATTAAGACAAAAGACCGGTTACTCTTCACAGAATAGGTATGGGAAAAGACTGGAGAGGATATACATACTAAACAGGACAACTAAGCTATGGCTTAGCAGAAAACAAACACTTAGCCAATCCCTCCTCTAGAAGCACCAAAAGGCATTCATAAAAGATTTGTTATAGAATGTCTTCTGCAAACAGGACATTTTGATAGGGAAAGATTGAAAGCTTTTGTATAAACTGATCTGTACTAACTGCTACAGTTGCTTCCAAGTCCAGTCCATCAAACAAAATGCTTAAGGAGAAGTTGATGACACAAGCAGAGAATGACAAGGAAAATAAAAAAAATCTAGTCTGCAAGGGCCACTGCTGTGCACTGAGGGTAGGTAAACACAAACCTGCAGAATGAACCGACGGTACCCTATTTCCACTAGTGCAGTGACTCCACAAGGTGCAGGGCAAGAGGATCTGTCAGAGTGACTAAACTTTAGTTTTCCTCCATTCCATCCCCTCAAAAATATGAACCATTACAGCCCACACTGAGTAACAGCACGAGAAACTTACCAAACTATATTATTCTAGGAGAAAGAGCCCAGCAGAGAAAAGACATCTCCCTTAGGTATGCAGGAAGTTTCCAGTGCAAGAAATTTGAGATACAGGACTGAACTTGCAGCAATACTTTTCACAACAAAGCACTGGACAAAGGGCTATACACGTTTGCATAGATGCTTTTTCAGCAGCATCTGGGATGTGCAATCCCCATTTATAGGGCATCAGCAGTATTCTGGGGTTTGTCCGATGTCTTTCTTGTGTTCCTTCCTAAATATAACTGCTACAAAATTGTTCAGGACAATAATGTATATACATGCATGAAAATAAATCAGTGTGTGCCTATTCTTTCATTACCCTGATCTTTTTCCACCGCAAATAATTGCAAAGCTGTAAGAATCTTAAACTAGAAGATGCAGTATTGATACAATCTAATGTCAGTCTAAGGACAGGACTGCTTCTGCATGTATCCCAGTAAACTCAATTCTTCCATAGAAAAGCTTAATTTTACTCTTCCTCCTTTTCTTTACATTTGGGAAGACCTACCACTTATTTCTCTTACACTTAAGCAGAGCCCTCTCTGTGTTGGGCTTGACTGCTTTGGAAAGGACAGCACTATCAAAGCAAGCTGGAACTCCTACAGCGTCTGCAACTAAATATCAAAGGCAGAATTGGTCCGCCTTACATCATCGTGCAGTTGCCATTTTATTCCTGCCTTCCTGTACTGTAACTCAGGCTTGGTAAGAAAAAAACCAAACCAGCTCTTATGCAAAGGTAAATAGTTAACAGGGTTCTGTCTATCTGCTGATAGACTTACCTGCAAGAAAAGGAAACATTTCACTTCATTTTACTTTCACCTGAAATTGGTTTCTACCATTTCTGCCCATGAGATTCTGTCCTTTCAGTTGGTTCTTTCCTATAACTCTTGGGCCTAACATTATGAGGCTCTGGTAGCCTTCAGTTCCAGCCTCCCTCCCCACACATGGCTAGTCCTATTGAAAGTTTCAGCTTCTCAGTGTGACACTGACACACTGTTCAGCTTGACCACCTTTCCCACACAGCTGTGCTGCTGCAAATATTCTAGTCAGATGAGTTCAGCTTTTCCCCTGAGCAAATAACATAATGTCAATGAAATATGCAGAAGACTAATCCTGGGACACCTTCACTTCCTAGGCTACCAATACCTCCTTTGTCTTTTTGCTACAGACTTCAGCAAATAGCTCCATAATATAGGCAGTGACAGGAGAAAGACGCCAGGCTGCAAGGGATGGCTAGGACATCCCCTTATTTTCTCCAAATTGTGTAATGGGCCCTTGAACACTCATGGAATGAATTCTCACTTACCAGCACAGGAGTTACTTAGAAAGTGTCAGCCTACTCAGGCAAGACAGCCTTTATAAATTAGTATAATACTATTAGAAATTATGGCAATCTTTTTGGTAGCATTGTCATACATGCACCCTGATAAATCCTCTCCCTAGAAATTTTAAAACTTGTAACTTCTGTAGAGTTAATTCTGATGGGAAGTTATAAAATAGAAATCTGGTAGATTCATGTTTAAAAAGGAAGAGGCCTTGTGAGACTGGGCACACTCTGTCACTCCTGTTAGCTCTGTCCATTATGTCTGCTGAAGGTATTTCCTCCGGGTGGCTGGATCTGGATGGAGTCCAGGAGGGGCCTTAAAGCTTGTCCAAAAGGTCTGAAAAGGTAAAGAAATAAACATCTCAAACAGTTTACTTGATGGACAACTTCCCAAATAGCTTACTTGATGAACAACTTTCCCCATTTACTACTGAAGTGCACTCACTTCCTAGACTGCAATCAAACCAACACTGCAGAACCAAATTTGAAGACCAGACTTCCACTAAAAACTAAAGCAAACAAATTTAACCTATTAAAGAGAGTTTACTGTTCAATAACTAAGAATCTTAAACATGATTTTATATAAGCTAGTTCTGAGACCTAACATGCCCAGACTGCTAATGTGGTAATACTGTGTCTGAAACCGGCTTTTAGTAATTCATTCTACTTAAGCGTGCGAATGAAATCCCTGTTATGCAACTGCAATGCTCCATTAAGCACCACACCAATATTAAAGACTGCTAAAAGAATAGCCTCTACTTCCCTTATGAGAGAATGGTTCAACACTCACAGAATGATTTCTGTTGCAATCTGTAGCACCTGGTCTATCTTTCAATATGACTCACTCTGTTACAGACTTTATCTGATTTTGAGATATCTGAAGCAGTAAGAGCCCAGGGTAGAAGATACTCGTCTCACAAATAAGGTGGGTATACCATTATTATGAGAAGTAAGACCTAAATGATGGAACTCAAGATCCACTGGGATCCTCGTTAACTGAGAGTTAAAACCCCCCAAAACCAAAATCCAACCAAACAAAAAGAGTTGAGCTGAACTACCAAGCAGGAATTCTTTCCTCTTTTTCATGTTCTCTTTTTATATCCTAACTTTAAAACTGCAGAGTTAATTTTAAAATTACATCTCCCCCGCCTCTTCACAAGCAAAGCTGACACCTTCACTGCAACTACAGTGCTTAGATTAAGAGAAGGGACCTTTAACAGATACTGGCTTCCCAAGACAAGAAAACTTGCACCATTTTCTGAAACTTTCTAGGCTTGTCTGGTCACATGTAAGACACCAACACAAAGTAACTAGTTTAAGTTAAAGGCAGAAGAACAGCCTTCTCTTGTTTTCTTAGTAATACCAGTGCCAGTCAGCACTTGTTACACAGTGTTGTAACTGTTGAAGTAAAGCAAATAGCACCCTATCCTTAATCTTATGCTAGCTCTGACAGAGCCAGCAGAAACTGGTACTGCAGGCTCTGTCCAATGTTGAAGCTTTAGCATGAAGCAATATGCTATAGAGAGGAGCAGCATGCATACTCACGTGGCAAGAACTTCAGCTGGAAGGTCAGTGATATAGGAAGGGATTTTTCTTCCTGTCAGGAACTGTGCCACTTCATTACTGAAGGTGTTGCAGTTATGTTCAAAGAGGTTGTAAGACTCTCCTCTGTACCACAGGAAAGGAATTGAAACATAAAAAGACAGACTCAGCAATAAATCTAACAAGCAGAAAAACTTAGACCCCTAATGAGGAACATCTCCTTACACTTTTCCTTACAAAGAATTCCAAGGCAAAATACAGACAGCAATTCACCTTCAAATTCAACCGAATCGGAGTGGAAAATGACATCTCTCTGCATCACTGACTTTATACAATGCTTTTTTGGAGGATAAGTGAGGTCAGGTTTCTTCAATTAAAACCACAGAAGGAATAACAAGAAATCACAGGAATTATTGATGTTGACGTATAGCCAGAACACTAAATGCTGTTTCCTGTCCTTGCGTGAAGTAGCCTAGACTCTTTAACAGTCAGTATCTTGCTTTTACTCATCTGAAGGTTGGCAGCTTTATTACAACGCTTCACCTGTGACTTGTGGGGCAAAGCACTATTTACTGCAATATTTCATATAATGCCTTCATTTTCCCTGGTGATTCTCTGAAAGGCATTTCAGGCCATTTTAGGAAAAACAACATTAAAGACTTCCTGGCAGAATGCTTTCCCAGCCTAGCTCAAGACTAGCACATCAGAGGGAGGCCTAGCTGGTGGCTCCTTGTGTACCAATGCATCAGTTCCAGTCTTACATTTGGAGAGCACCAAATAATACAGTAAGCAGACAAAGCTTCGTAAGCAGGATTGGTTTTATAACACCTTCCTTTATTCTGCATCCTTTCCCCTCATGGCTTTTTTTATTACAGTACAAGCTGCCACTTACCGAAACATCGATTCCCCCAAAGAGGAAAGATATTCCAGAAAAATTTCTTCTGTGACTTCAGTGTTTCCCAGGTCAACAACTGAGTCTGGAGGGCCAAGAAGTGTCCCTCCCTGTAAAAATTAACAGCCAAGAGACAATGTTAAATGAACAGACTGAATTCATTTGGAAGACTACTGAATAGAGCTATTGTGGCTTGTCCAGGCGCAAAAGGAGGAACTTTTCATATGTTTGTCAAGCAAAAAGCCCCACTGGCCTCCCCTGTTCTGCACTTGAAAATGAGAAGTAACATACAACCCACATTTCAGCTTGTATACTTGGCTCTTTGTGCTAGAAGTTCTAAGCTATGGCAAAATTCTGCTGCAGAAGAATGGCCCATCAGTTTTGCCTCCCCAAGAATAGAAAGGTTCTGTTGACAAAGCATCATGACTTTTTTAATCTTAAAAAGGATGCCTTGAGTTGCCAAGTCTGCATGGAAAGCCTAATGATACAGAATTAGACAAGGTGTCACTCTGGCAACGCAGCTGCAGAAGGCACCTTGGACAGATAAGACTCTATCAGCAGAAGCAACTCCCAACCTGTATTTAGTTGGGCTTAAATCCACTGTCCTTTTCCCCAGATACCCCAGGCAACGATGGCAAGCAGCCACATCTGGCTGAATTCAGATGCCTTTTGCAGCTTTTCTAGAAGACAGTGACACAAGCAATTCTGATCAAGTTACCATAACACAAAATTATCAGAAAAATAAGTTTAACTTACAGGTGCACAGCTGGAGATTCCTCCGCTGCCATAGAAGAATTCATCCTTGTGGACTATTATGGAGGTGTGCCTGCCACAGAGGACAAAATCCAGGTGAAACAAAGGAAATATTTAACATAGCACATAAATCACTGGTAAATTTAGGTGCTCAAGAACATTGTGAAGTGAATAACTGAAAGAAAAGGCCAACACGTTTCTGTGAATAGGAACAGGATCTGCTGGGACATGAATGGATATGGAAGCAATGATTATCAAGCCTACTGTAACTCTGTAAGCAATTGGGAATGAACAGGCTTAGTTAGGTGCCCAAGCATGAAGGAAGATAGGACAAGAGGGACTTCCACAACAGCAGAAGATCTCCAGCAGCCTCTTTCAGCTAACAGGTTGAGGGTAAAGTCACAGAGGTGGAGAGATGGAGCTAGTCCTGCTACCACATTGACAGAAGCACATGTCTGAGAGACACTGACTGAGAGGGCCAGACAATCACTGGAGATGGATCAATTCAATAGAGAAGAAAATGGATTGACAAGGTGGGTTGGGTTGGTTTTTTTTTACCCTTTTTTAAAAAAAAATCCTCTTAATATGAATTATAGCAAATTGGGGGCTGTTTTGTAACCAAATGTAGCCACTGTTCTTATATGCCAGAAGGCCTGATTCTGTAATACCTTCCTTGCACCTATTCTTTTACATTCAGCCATGACTGCAATTAGAAGACCAAGTGCTTGGGACAAGGACATCCTACCCTTGAAAAAGTATACAAGTGCACTAAAACGCAACTGCTACTACCAACACTTTTTTCATGGGGTCCACTGAGCATTGAATGGAAAAGTTTAACCAGCACCTGACTGTACATCACCTTACTGTCAATCTGTAGTCAGGAACAAAAATTGCCTTGGTTTCTCTTCAGCACCAAAATGTTCTTAAGATCTGAACTATTATATATAAGCTCATATTGAAAATACTTCCCATAGCACAAAGTGTTTAACACACATTATGCAATTTAAATCTAGTCACTTACCAGATGCCATCCAGTTGTTTCCCTGTATGCAGAGAAAAGAAGAGTTATTAGCAATGTATTTTCCAGATTTCAGCCTACTTTCTGTCAGTTACTTAGGAACCATGCTTATTATTTCACCATGACAGTAATACCAAAGATTTTATCCCAGAGCTGCTTCTAAAGAAACAGAATGTCATTCTTTCAAATTAACTACTCCATCCATTTTACTGCTGTACTTTTTTCCTCCTGCATGTAGAGGTGGCAATGCCAACCTATGCCAGTGCTTATGTTCCTTGGGCTTTTGTCTACAGACCAAGAAAAAAAACCCTCTTCCTAAAATTAGAGTCTTCAGTCAGTTCCAGAAGAGCTGAATTTTACACTGATTTCATAACTGCAGGCAGCTAGCCAGCACAGAGTATTCCGTTTTCTTTTTCAGTAACTGATGAGAGATCTGACTTGAATACATGATCTGTGGTGATAGTCTCTATAATCTATTCAATGGTTTCCTCCTTTTCCTCCCTCCTCTGCCCTTAAAAATTAAGCTTAAGTGGGAGTTGGGGGAGAGAAGTACAGTGTTGAAATTTATGCAAGTTATAAAACTGTGTTTTGTAGAACACAGCAGCAAAGCCTTGCTTCAGGCACCACTAAACTGATAGCATCACTGTGCCTTAGAGAAAGTCTTTTCTGAAACGTGTTTCCAGTTCCCCAGAAGTGGGAAACCTAAACCTCCGTGTTCATGGTAGGATCTCAAGACCAGACCTCTCTTCAAAGGGTTCTAGGCTCAATTATTTTATCTGTCATAACCTAAAGGCTTGGTCCCTCTTTGTAAACTTGTAGACAGCGACAGCACGCTATGACAGATACACTACAACTTCATTTTGCCAAACAAGGTGCATAACACCCAGAAAAGTGGATTTAGAACAGAAAAACTTTGCGCATACCAACATTTGGTATTCTCCTGAACCCATGCAGCAGACCAAGTGCTCCTCTGCCATAGCTTCTGCTTGCAGCAGGCTCCTGATCCTTTTAGTCACCCTCCACATATAAGCGCTCTCCCCCAACAGACCACTTCCCACACCACTATCCTTTATATCCAAGTAGCACCTCTTCCAAGATGTTTTGTTGTTACTGTTCAACTTTTGGATACCAGAATGTGATGTGATGATCTGCTAAAGTCATCTGCAGGTTTCCCAGAGCTGTATGAAAGACCACTGCAAACATGATAAAAAGAAGACACCTGAGCATGAAAGGCACCGTTCTAGTAAAAATTTGTTCAGAAAGCACTAATGGATTAATTTTTGCCCAATAGCTTTGCTCTGGTTTGGACACCATCTGCTTGCATCACACCAGCCTCAGGCCTCCCAAAGGTAACCACTGATCTTGATTCCTAAACCCTGGCCATTATGCCTAGATATTATCCTCCTTCTTTAAACACAGCCTCAGAGCCATGGTCTTTTTTTTTTAAAAAAATGTTTTATTCAAATGCTTGTGACATTCAGGCTTTTCCTAGCTATCTTAAGGGCCACTCCCTTAACTGACTTTACCTCAGGATTTGGTTGCATCCCTCATCACACTGTCAGCCTTGCCTCTCCCTAGCAACTATTCCACCAGCCACTCTGCTTGAATTCCCACAGCTTATGGTGCTGAAACTGCACTGTGACTGTTTTTCAAAGGCTGAAATCAGATACTCAGTATAACAGTAATTCATTCCACTCATTAAGAAAATGTTTGGCAAAAATGCAGCTCAGCTCAATTGCATTCCCCTGCTCTTCCCCCACAATTCCCACAGAGCATGCAGAACATTACATACTGGGCCCCAGTTAATGTCATCAGTGGCCTAAAGCTAAACAGTAGTTTGATGGAGCAGTATTTCATCTCTCAGCCTCCAGGATGCTGGCTTCTCTGCTGAAACTTTTGGGGTCATTCTTCTGCTGATTTCCAACTTCTTCTAAGATACCTGGTGCAGTAGCAGTGATGGGGTACATTGTCTCAGTTCCACTTGTCCTGTGGGAAGACTTTCTTTGATTGTCCTTACTTAGATCAGTGCCACAGTATCAATGGCCTACAGGGAGGCAGAGGCATCACCATTCCCTTTCTATAGGCAGAGGGTCTTGGGGTATTTATCCCCTCCTCCTCTGTCAAGGCTGCTTTGGCCTGTGAGTGCCAGGAGTCAATATGCTGCTGTGAAGAAGCCATAGCTGTTCACGAGTTCTTTCTCTTGGTCAAAACCAACTTTCTGACATCATCAGGATTGGGTAAAAAGAGGAACAAAACTGACGAGAATAATCCTTCAAGAATTCTGGGAAAAAGATGTTTATGTATCCAAGTAAGGAATAAACAATCACTACCATATTTTTTCTGCTCGAGACTGAAGCAAAATAGGCAGAGATAGATACCTGCTTCAGACAGGGGCTGTATAAGACTGGAGGCAGGAAAAAGGCTGTTGTGACAATAGAGACATCAGTTGAAGTGAGCGCACACAGTTTTGAAGTAGGTGGATTGATCTGTCACTACTATGGATCACAGCCAGACAGCAAGCATATTCACTGTCAACTCGTTGCACAGAAACGTAGGCATGGAGTAGGATGAAGGCCAAAAGATAGTAGCAATGATGAGAGAAGTGGAGCGGTGTGTTGCAACATCCCAGGAGCATTTGCTGCTCCTTTAATGTGTCCCATCCTGTTGCACACCTCAATCCTCTGGCCCTTGTTCCACACCTTTCCCATCGGAGCTTCTGCCTTGCGCTCTGGAGCTGCTAGAAACCAATGACACTGCAAGCCCATCAGCAACACGCCAGGTAAGGTACAGTGCCCTGCCCCAACTCTAGCAGGGGGCCTGCAATAGGCTCTACCTCTTCACTTTGCACAGTTAGTGTTCCACATATCTGTTAATAAGTTATTACCCATTTGTTCACATTAAATCGCTGTTTTCCACTAGAAACTTGAACTTTATCCCTCAGGGCAGAGAAACAAACCATTTCAAAAGGCAGCATATACTAGAATTGTATCTGCCCTTTTGCATCCTAAATGGAAAAAAACCCAAACATCTTAATATTCACTTTCACACACATTTCCCGCAAACAATGATGAAAGGCTTTCCACAAAGTTGCCACTTTGCACCTAGATTCTGCATGCAGGTGAAAGTTAGAGCAGGTGCTGACAATGTCACAGGTGCTGCCAGGAACCTGCTTATGCAATTACAACACCTACTTGAAAAGATCATTGCAGCAAAGGCTACTACACGTTGGGCTGCTCTAGCATGACTGCAGCCAGCAGCTAAAGAGAGGTGACTCTCCCCTATTCAACGCTTTTGAGACCACGTCTGGGGTGCTGTGTCCACTTTTGGATCCCCTAGTGCAAAAGACACTGACATACTGAGCTGGAGCACTTGCTGTAGTGAAGAGTGTCTGAGAGAACTGATCTGCTCAGCCTCAAGAAGAGAAGGCCAAGAGTCTTTATCACTGTCTACAACTACCCGTTAGGGTATGGAAGGAAAAGGAGCCTTGTTCTACTCAGAGGTGCACAGTGGAAGGTGACAGGTGCTAGCTGGAAAATGGGAAATCCCCAATCCAGTAAGAGGAGAGAAAAAAAAGTTACCATGAAGGTGATCAAACACTGGAGCAGGGGTCCAGAAAGCATATGGGCTTTGCAACCTTGGAGATACTCAGAACTCAGCTGCCCAGGGCCCTGAAGAATCTGCTCTCACTGGATCTACCTTGAGCAGGACCTCCAGAGGTCCCTTTCCACCAATGCAGTTCTCTGTATGAAAAAAACCTAAACAAAATTCAGGAAAGGGACTTTGCATTAGACTGCAGTCCAATCCTGGGGGACTCCTCTCTGGCTGCTACACATGAATTCTGTAGCAAACAACAGGCAGTAACTGCCAGGGCAGTAACAGAACATCTCTTGCCAAGTGGAGCTGCCTATCTTCACAACGCAGGTCTGTCTGAGGCTGCTCAGCTAGGTCAGTTTGTGCCAAGCACTGGTTTGATGATCTTAACAGGGCTGCTGACCTGCTGTTTTTGCTTGGCCCCTATAAAACATTAACCAGGCTGGCATTGTGGAAAACACATGCCAGATCTGCAGCACTGATGACAGTAAGGCATCCGTGGTAGCTCTCCAGCCTGCTGCAGACAAAATAAAATCCCCTTCTGCCACTGGTGGACTGTGCTTGGTTAGAAGCAGTGTGAGCCTCTCCAATGACAACACTGCTGGGGAATCCCATGCCTAAGAAACCTGCCATTATTGGCCACATATGCATCACCCAGAGACATATAAGACCAAGAACTTTTGGTATGCTGCTGCTGTTTCCCATGCTGCACAGCTGGCTGTTGTCATCTCAACTCCGAACTGACTGACAGAGGAGTAAGTCAATGGCCACCAGCTTTTGAGGAACGTGGGCAGCTTCCCTTTCCTGCTGCTCAGCAAGAATCTCAGTGTTGTTATCTGTTGCATCATCTAAGAGGTTCTGTATAGACCTTCATGGACACCATCTTCCTGCTGAAGTTTTGCCTCTGTTGGTGTTCCTCCTATATGACTCTTCGTGACCTTCTCTCAAACTCAGACATTGCACAGAACAGGTGACAGCCCACAATCACTGCCACTCCTGAACAAGCTCACATAAAGCAACTGGGGCAGCCTGCACTAAGGAGTTACATCTTGCCTTCTGTTGGACATTGTCCACTATATACAAAATATGTTGCTCGCAGCTTCTGAAGGCCTGATACACACACCAGTCCCAACAGTATGATCAAGCAAGGATCAGCACTGCTCTGTTTCCACAGCCAGCTGCCCAAGTGACAGCATGAACACAGTATTGCTGTAGTGGTGCTATGGCACAAATTGTATCCAGGCCTTGCAGTGACGCTTTTCAATAAAGCTGCCTCTGGCAGCACTGTCCAGCTTAAAAAAATAGAGGGTCAAGTTTGCCAGGGAGCCTCCCCAAATAATCCTACAGTGCAATAGAGTTTATATCCTGTAGTCAATTGAGTGGTCTAGAAGAAGGGATTGCAAATACCATCTGGGATACTGACTGACATCACCATATTTCATGCTTTTCCACTCCTTACCGCAACACTCCAAACTCCCATGGCATGCTGCAATGTGGACAGGCCTATACACTGGTACTGCCACCAAACCCAATACATTTACTCATAATCTGAGGCTGTCTATTATATAGAAAAGTCTAATTCCCCAGTCATTTCCATTTGAGCTGCAAAAGCCTTTAAATTGTAAGCATTACCCTTTACTCAATACCTACGGCAAAGATAACCCAGATGATGCACATGCATAGAACGCAAAGCAGGAACATGCTGGTGGAACGATGCTCTTTTGGGAATCTACTGTCCATCCAGGCGAAACAGAGAAACAGCAAGATGCCTAAAGAGTTTTAATATTCCAAGGGATAGAGTGCTGTTGAACAAGAGAGGGTGTTGCCAATTTAGATGTACACACTTAATCATACAACAATTAGCGCCCATGGTCAAGTTACCAGGCATCAGCTGTCCCACCGTAATTGCCTGTGTGCAAGCTCAGCCTGAAGCATGAGGCTATTCAGCTTAATTTGTCTGCTTCCACCATGACCTAATGCAAAGCAAGCTACCTTGTGTTTGTCCCAGACCATGAACATGGGTGTGAAAGTTACTGTGATATATCTGTGAGTTTAGGGTGATGGCTTGTCAGTCTTTGGAAACCTGGTCACATACAGATCAGGTGATCTTTCGATCTTTCAGTCTTCCACCCCCGCCACCCCCACTTGCTGAGGGGTACTTATATGGATCTGTTCTGAAAATACTCACTAGAACTCAGGAGAAGATGCCAATTCAGCATAGATCTGTGTGCTTAAGCATCTCTAAGATACAAATTGTTTGAACGAGGCAGAGTATCACCTGGCAAGCAAACAAGTTTTTTTATTTGCTGTTATTTTTCTTTAAAACATTCATAGCTCAAATATTTTCACACTGCTTACATGAGCTAAAAACCTATGAGAAAAATACAATGTTCAAATGCAGTAAACAATTGCAGGACCCTCAGCTTAGTCACAGGAATGTGGAGAATGAAGTAGTGAGATTTGTTTGTTGTACAACTGATTCAGGAGACTATCATTGTTAGGATATGAGGGTATTTTGAAAGATGCAAGCAATCCCATACAATTCTGGAATACAATCAAACAGGATTACTTCCATGCTTGGATTTATCTGGAAGGCCAAGCAGAAGGAAGATTAGATGCTCGCCAATCTATTTCACTGACACAGTTAATTTGTTAATCTTGAGGGCCATGCGATGTAGTTTATTCCTGTGCATTTTAAATATCAAGTGAAAGTGGTGTTTGTATATTAATCCAAATTATTAGACTGAAAGGAAGAAAATTTCTGAGACATGAAGGAACTATATAAGGAGGCGGGTACTTAGTTTACCCCATTCAGAACTCAGGGAATCCATCCCTCAGCACAAGAACAACACCTGTTCCTGAGCTGTAAAGAAAGAATAAGCAGCTTAGTATTTTTAACAACATATCTATGCTCTGCAATGGATATGTCAGGCCCAGAAGACCGTAAAACACCACAAAAAAGTAACAAACTGGTCTCCTGTGGAAATGGAAGCAATACAATTCAGTCAACCAGTGTGGTATTTCTAGCAGTGCATTGCTTTGCACATTGTTGTAATTTCCTTAGGCTAATTATCAAGATTCCTGCCCTTTTTGAATTGAAAAATATCTTAATTAGTCAAGCACTTCCTCCTATATGCTACCCAGGGTGCACAACAAGCAAAAAAACTAACGGAGAGGGAGAAGTCTGCTTCAGTTCCCTTCTCCTTGAGGTGCCTAGAAAGACCAAGAAGTAGGCTGGATTGGGGAAAGGTAATGCACTTGATTTTCATGAAATCCCTAGCAAATGCTCTGGAGCAAAGCTGATGGAATCTCACACTGGAGCAATTCAAAACTCTTCAGAGTGAGTGGAGGAGAGGCACAGTAATGAGCTGGGTCTGGGAAAAAAGGAACAAAGAAGGTGGTACCTCCTTTTAGCAGTTACCTTTTGCTCTGATGCTTTCTGGGCTGTTAAGTCCCTACAGCTGAACGCACCACTTAAAAATTTCAACTGACACATACTCCTAGTCAACTCACCATTCATTTATACTACACTGAGCCAAAGCTGATGTGGTAAATGAAGCGCCTGTCCATTCTGTGAGTCACATAAGCAATAACCTCAGTTACAGGACAGAAGAACTTTGAGAGCTCCGAGACATCTTTCTTTAAGCCCATGATGCAACAGGATTTTAACCTTCCTTAAAAGATTTCTCTGCCTTTGGACATCTACTTCAAAATCAGCACTGCAAGCTGAACTATTCTGTTTTCCTCCCCACCCTCCACAGAATCAGGTGGATTGTTTTCTGTCTTGAAAACAGAAATCTCACAGCATTCAGGTTAACATTTGTTATTAGATCGTGTAGTTGGACAAATTGTAGTCTCATAAACTGAGAACAGGGGAGAGGGAGAACATTACCTGTAGAGAAGATGCATATAGAGCAACAGCACACAAAAATTAAACACACCACTTCTGATATCAAAGCCAATTGAATCACAATATTTGGTCACATATACTTTAGAATAGAAATATTAATTGAAAAGTTACAGGAAACTCACAGGAAAGTAAGAACAACAAAAGCAGGCTGAGTAGAAAAAGAGTAAACTTGCCAAGAAAAGTGAAGATGGGCCTATGGGGCATGACTAAGTCACTCTAAGGCCTGCTATGAACAGTGCTGTATAGCTCTGCCTTCCAGGTTCACCATTCTATGATGATGGAGAACCGATAATGAAAAAGGTGGGATAACATTTAGTAGTGAGAGCTGATCCTTGAATGCCATACTGACATAACCCTTAATGCCTCTGGATCCTATTAGCACCACTGAAGACACCATGTGGTGATGCTCTTGCATGGTCAGACCCATACGAAGGGATTCATCCCTCTCTGGCAGGGTGATCTGAGCTTATTTTTGAGCATGCTAGGAATAGATTTTAGCACAATCAACTAACATATTTGTTTCTTCTTTCTAGAACACATGTGCTTCCAATACAGGTGATGTTAGAGAATTATCACTCAAAGCAAAAGCATTGTTTCAATCAAACTTGGTGTCTATGAAAGAATACGGTAAGTAGAAATGACAAATGTTTAGTCATCTAAGAAATCCTTTCCTCTTCAATTTCTGTGACTTTCCCTGGTGGCATACAGTTTATAAACATCACTGACAAAAAAAAAAAAAAAAGAAAAATAGCTATTGACCACCTGAAAGCTGATGTACAGAGAAGTAGCAACACTTTTCTTTGTTCTTCAAGAAAGAAAAGGTGTGTACATGAGGGAAGAGGAGTATTCTCTCCATCACTTTGCTCTCAGGGATGTTTCTAAAATAATCTGGAGGTATGACAGAGCTGACTAATCACACAGAAGAGACTTGAAGGAAAAAAGGAGCAAACAATTATTTGTTTTATGGACAATCCAGTCACCGGACCCACATAATCCCAAATATTCTGCAGTCTGCATTGTCACTGTGACCACACAGGCCTAGTTGGCCCTGTTCCATGAACACGTCTGAACTCAGCTAGTTACCAGGCAGTACTAGCAAGCAACATTTCCCACACTACCAAGAGATGGGTTCAGATTTTTAAGTTTTTCCTTCCATTACTTGGACTCCTAGAAATTCAGCACCAAATCATATCACATGCACAAAGTTTTTAAGTTGTTGTTTGGATAGCATAAAAAGCACTAAAACCGAAGTCATTCACTAAGTGTTTTTATGTGCAAATTCAGAAAGCTACAAGGACCCAAGATTAACTTTGTGGGTAAGGAGAGCTAAAAAGCCTTGATCTATGTGAAGACTGGCATAAAGATACACATAGTGACAACCTGTTTCTGTACAAGTCTTTGCTCGGACCAACACTTTGAAATAAAACTGGTTAAAATCTGCTCTCCTCAAACACAGGGAAAATCATGTACACATGTAATCCATATGCAAAGGTTTATAACTCTTAGCATAAGGTAAAACATGACTGCTACAAACAGATGAAAAGTTACTTCCCTGAGGGCTACAACAGAAGCAACTCTGACCACACACAAAGTTTTTGAGGTTATCCAGTGCAGGAAACACACTCAAAGTTGGTGTTGCTGGCTGGCTGGCTAACAGAGCACATCACATACAATCTTTGGAATATTTTCTTCTAAACTTGGCAAGCCTATAATTGATGTGTATGAAACCTCATGCTAAGAATTATTTGGACCTTCATTTTAAGCTCTCAGGAAAGCACAGCAACTCCTTGTGGGACAGATGAGCAAAGCGAATGCCAACAAACTGTAAAACAAGATGACATGAAGCAATCTGTTCAGTCACCGAGCCTGTTGAGAAGTCTCTTTTCACACGGACTGCTGGCCTGCACGTAACTGGCATAAACCACTCTCTCCTCACGTTCCTAATCCATTCTCCCAAAACTTCAAGCAAAAGCTAAGGTTCCTTTACACCCCTGGTCCGAGGTTCTGTTGGACGCACACACATCTTTGATAAGACACAACAAACTTCACAGATCCCCTGGAGCGAGAAGGTGGCCACTCACACACCACAACCTGCGCCGACCTGGGCCTCAGCGCAGCCTCACCACAACATGGAGCCCCTTGAACTCCACAACCCTGTCAGCAGCAGGCGGCCTTCTCCAGCTCAGCCTTCCTGCCAGGGCATCAAGCAGCCAGGGCGCCAGGAACTGTGCTTTCCGTCGCTTCAGGGGCTAAGTAATACTTTTAATTAGCCTTCAGTAAACGATGCCAACGAAGCGGCAAAGAACGGGAGGAGGCTGTATGGATCCCGTTCACCTGGAGCCACCTGACTGACAAGGGAGGCCGGGAAGCTGCGGCTAAGGAAGCCCCACGTCGTCCCCACGCACCGGGCCGCGGGCCAGGCCCGCACGGACCCGCACGCCGCCGCCGCAGCCCGGTGCCCGCAGCCGCCGAGCGCTGCCCGCGCCCTCAGGGAGCCCTTCCCCGGCGGGCCGCTCCCTCGGGAGCGCCGCACCGGGCGGGGAAAAGCCACCCCCGGGGCCCATTTCCGCGCCGTTCCCCGGCGCAGCGCGGCGAGGCTGGGCAGTGGCGGGGGCACACGGGTCCCCGGAGGAGGCGGCGGCGGGAGGGCCGGGCCGGGCCCCGCGCGGAGGCGGGGCGGTGCCGGTGTCCCCGGCGTGCTCTTACCCAGCATGAGGGGGCTGAGGCGCCGGGCCATGCCCTTGGACAGGTCGTAGACATAGAGCTTCACAGGGTGCAGGGCCAGCGGCTCCTCCATAGGGGTGCGGGCACGGCCGCCGGACGGCACCCGGAGCCCTGACAGACACCCGCCGCCCGGCCGGGCGCCGGGAAGCGGAGGAGAAGGGGAAAGAGCGGCCCCGGTGCCGGTCCCGCCGCCGCTCCCGGGTGCGGCGGCACCAGCCGTGAGGTGACAGGCGGAACAGAAGGGGCGACGCTGGCTCCGCGCATGCGCAACAGTCGCCGACCGGCCCGGCTGCTCTGTCACTGCGCCGTTATGCAGCGCGGCGATTCCGGCCTGGGGCCTTAAGGGCGGAGCTAGAGGCGGCGGGTGGGGACGGGGAGCCCCCCTGCCATTGGCTGAAGCTCGGTGCCTCTTCCGGCTTGCGAACCGGAGCCACACGCAAGGCGGGGAGAGCTCCCGCCTTCTTTTCCTCGCCGCAACCAATCCTCGCCGAGGAGAGGCGTGGCTTCCCGCGGGAGGGGCACGCGCGGCGACCTTCTTGTCTCCATTGGTCAGAGTTACCTTGGGAGGCGGGTCTTCTAGTGAGCGCAGGCAGCGGCGCGCGGCCGACGGGGTTGGTTGAGCGCAGGTGGGAGCGGGCGGGGCCGGCTCGCGCGGCCGGGGCGAGCACGCGCCGCCCTTCCCCCCCCTCCCCGCCGGCACTTCCGCGGCCGTTGCGCCTGGCGCCGCGTTGAGAGCCATGTCGGAGTGGGTGTCCTACTACCGGAGCGAGGGGCCGGAGGAGGAGGAGCAGGAGGAGGAGGAGAGGGCTGAGGCGGTCGGTAAGGGTCCAGCCCCCCTTCACCGAGGGCAGCCCGGGGCCCGCTTCTCCCCGGGGCCAGCGGGCGGAGCAGGCCGCTGCTGTAACGGTTTCCCCCCGTTCCGTAGGGGACTGCAGGTTCTCAGGCCGGGACAGCCTCATTTTTTTAGTGGATGGCTCCGAGGCCATGTTTGAGCCTGATGGGGACGGCGTGACTCCCTTCGACATGACCATCCAGGTGAGGCGCTGAGGGAGCTTCGGGGGGCTTTGCAGGCCCTCGGGGGGTTTGCAGGCCCTCGGGGGGCTTTGCAGGCCCTCGGGGATCCGTGGCTCCGCCGGGGGTGTGGCTGCCGGGCTGCTCTGCCTGATCTGTTGGTGTCAGGTCACTGGGAAACTCGAGCAACTGGGATTGCCGAATGGCTGCGGGTTTGGAAAGATCTTGCCTGGTGGGCCAAGTCCAGAGTGTGGTGAGGGAAACGTTTACAGAATGAGCGATCGGTCTGCGTTCATGGTGGTATAAGAAATGTTCATTTCGTTGGTCTTGCTTGTAGGAATGGAATACTGCTGAAAAATGTCTAAGGCAGTGTACTGAAAAGAATCTCTCGAAAGACAAGATTGCAAATTGTTTCTTCTGGTGAAATTTATCTTAAAGCATTCGTTATGGTTCGTCTGTTTGCTGGCGTGTAGTTGTATAAATTGCTGATTGCTAAAGACAAAACTTTTGCACCTTTACTGCAACTGATTTCTTCATGTTTTGACCTGTGTGCATTTTTTTTTCAGTGCATCCGGAATGTGTATACCAGCAAGATTATTAGTAGTGACAGGGACTTGTTAAGTGTTGTGTTCTATGGTACAGAAAAGAACAAGAACTCTGCAGATTTCAAGCACATCTATGTTCTTCAGGAGCTGGACAATCCAGGTAAAGACAGTAGAGCGGTATGAAGGTTATGTAGAAAGATGGAGTAAGGAAGTCTGTCTAGTAGCATTTTCAGTAACTGGCCTGTCTGAAAACAGAAAACTGTCAGATAAAATTCCTGTTACTGAGATGCGAGGGCAAGGGTAGGTTCAGAAGTTTACTGAAAGCTTAGAAACTTAGTTGGGGTGTAGCTTTTTCTGTTATAGTTGGTTCAGGTCACTTTTCTATGTCTTCTGTATCATCATGGTGGTTCACTTGCTGTCTGCTAAACCTAAGAGGATCTCAACAGAACTCTTGAAAGCCCATCATGTGTCTGCCGCACTTCTGAAAAGTGCGTGTACATGCTAAGGTACCATGGATTCCAGCTGATGGAGAATATCACAGAATGGCAGAGATTGAGTGGGATTTCTGGAGGTCATCTTGTCCAACCCTCCTGCTCTAACGGGGTCAGCTAGAACAGGTTGTCCAATATGTTAGCCTGTTTGGGGTGTTCTGTCTCTTATTTTCGTAATAAGTTTCGCAATTCTTGAATTTAGCCCTTCCATTTTCTTGGAATTTCTTAGAATTACCTAGCATCTGCTTGATAATGAGTGCCAGTTGTTGAATTGGAAAAGGTGTAGATGGAGTGCTAAGAGTGCACGCCTAATGGTGGCAAGTTCTGTCAGTGGAGAGTCTTGGGAAGGATTTTGTCTGTAGCTTTTAATAACAGCCTTTATCTCTGAGGAGGTTTTATTTCATTTTCTTAACTAGGAGGTGCAGATTTAATAACACATGGGGTTCTCCTGAAAGAACTGCCTTGTCCTAGTTTCAGAATTAATTATGACAGGGACCTGACAAGACTGCCTTAGGTTCTTACCTGTTTTCTGGCAGTCTGTACCTTAAGCTTCTCAGTCATCCTTTTTCCTCTTCCTTCCCTGCTTGCCTGTTACCCTGTGTTAGAGGTGGCAACTTGGCCATGCTGATAAAGACAGTGCAGATGAAAGGTAGTTGTTGTTAAATAGGAAGGTAACTGTCTTATTTGCTGCCCCTGGAGAGCAGTGTGCTCTGGAGAAGTAAGAAATACTATAGTTAGTTACTATGTAGTATGTAATGATAAACATTCATGCTATTAATTAAATGACAGCTGAGGACATGAAAATAAAATACTAAATGGGAGGGAAAGACATTTTCAGGTGAGATTTCAAAAGTGCTATAGAATTTGAATGAAGGATAAAGGAAGAAGCTATGCAGAATGCAGTAGCTGAAAAATGAAAGCTTGTCTTCCTTCGTAATTATGGGAGGAAACAGAAGCTGCTGTTAGACAGGTGGGAAAAACAGTCACAGTTGGGCTGGAGTAATCCACTGGGCTTTAAACAGGCTGTTGACGCCTGCCCTAAATGTTGCTGTGCTCCATGTAGTGATCTGTGGGCTGTGTCTGACCTATAGGTTGATTCTCTCTGACATGAGGGGCAAGGGAGCAGGAGGGATTCTCCAATTTCCCAGTGTGCCATGGAGATACAGCATGTATTTCAGGCTCCTCTCCTTTCTCTGGTGGCACCTTCTGCAGTGGGTGCCGTTGCTGCCTTTCCTGCTGAGCACTTGTCCTTTCTGTGTAGAGGGTTTGTGATACTTTAATCTCTGCATGTTTCCCTCCCCCAGATGGAAGAGCCCCACATTGGTGGTAGGGCACTTTGTGTTCTCTTGGCCCTAGCAGGTGCTTTCAAGTGGTAACCGGTTTGCAATATTGCAAGTGTTAGGCTATGCTGAACAATTTGCTCAGCCATGTGTTGGAAGGGCATTGTCACAGAGGTGCTAGGGGGACATTACTTGGATGTCAACTGCAAGGGGTCCTTGGGTGCATATTTAGAAGAAGGTACTACTTCTGTATTTCCAATGTATATGAATGCTGTTATCCCCCTTAGGTGCAAAGCGTGTTCTGGAGCTGGACCAATACAGGGGAGACGAAGGACAAACACTTTTCCATGAGACCTTTGGCCACAATGCCGACTATTCACTGGGTGAAGCACTCTGGGCCTGCTCTAATCTCTTCAGTGATGTCCAAGTCAGACTGAGCCACAAAAGGATCATGCTCTTCACCAATGAAGATGACCCTCATGCCAATGATAGTGCTAAAGCCAAGCTGGCCAGGACCAGAGCTGGTGATCTGAGAGACACAGGTCATTATTTTCCCCTTTAATTTCAGGCAGAATAAAAGTGATGTATCCTTGCAGCAGATGTTAACTGCATTGTAAATTTGTGATACAAAAAAAATGTAAAAACATCGGGAGTGGGGAATCTTTCTAAAGTTTTCTAAATTAGAAATTTGGTATCTAATCTAAATTTGAAAAATCTGTTACCCAATCTGGTATCCAGCGACTAACAGTTATTTTCTAGGATCTCTTTTTCTACTCTAATAGTGTAAATCAGGATTTGAGAGTACCATGAAAAACAAACTGTACTTTATTTCATTGTTCCACCATTTTCCAGGAAGGGAATAATAACACTAAGTTAACACAAAAGGAAAATTACTTTAATGGCTCCATTTTGAATTAGCTGCAGAACAGCAACCTGAGCTCAGAGACTGGGGAGCAAACGCTCCATTACTTCAACTACATATCTGAGAGAACCACTTGGAGTTCTTGGAGTTCAGCAAATGTGCTGGTTCTAGAAGCTGTGAGGTTTCCCTAATCCATTAGCCCTTGTAACTGGGAAAGGGGAATTTCTGAACTGATTACTTCCCTCTGTGCCTGAGATAAGATTTTGTTTCACAGGAGCTTGTCAGAGCAGTTTCATACACAAGGTTGTCCAGATTCTTAATTAGGGAAGAAACATTTTCTATGCTACGTTGTTTCAATTGAAGTTGAAGAAAGTCTTTTGCCTCTTTCCCTAGGAAATTTCACATCTGGTGCAGATGAGAGTTTGCAGTGTTTTCCTGCTTAAATTCTTTGCTTAGATAGAGAAATCTGAAAGTGCTGAGAAACGTTTTGATGTAAGAAAAAAGCAGTTTCTGTGATCCTCCTCCTATCTCTTACTTTGTTGCTAGGTATCATCCTGGACTTGATGCACTTGAAGAAGCCTGGAGGGTTTGATATCTCTTTGTTCTACAGGGATATCATAAACATAGCAGATGATGAGGACCTTGGAATCCAGCCTGAGGAGTCAGCGAAACTAGAACATCTCATGAAGAAAGTACGAGCAAAGGAGACAAGGAAACGAACTTTAGTCAGGTTTGTGCCTATAGTTACTGTATTTCATTCAGTGGAGGCACCTGATGTTATTTTTAGACTGCATCTCACCTCCCTTTTCTGGAATGATTGGTCTACAAAGACATCAGTGCTTACAATCCTGTCTTAATTCCTTAGTCCAAGATCAGTGTTTCTTCCATAGCTTCCAAGGATATTTGTCCTTGGTGGATGAGAAGAGTGGAGAGTGAAGCAGGGCCTCCTTTCTTCCCCTGCATGATGTCTCCTGTGCCGAGCTTGGCCAGAAATGATCATTTTTCAAAAAATGGCATAAACATGTAAAATAGTTTATAGTGAGATCTGATTGAAATGAGGCTCTTCTTACTAGTGTTAACTTAGAAAAATTTTATCTCCAACATGACTGGTAGGTATTTTGGCCTATTATTAAATAGCTATGTGACCTGTCTGTCTAGGCACTTGTCACACAGCCTTGATATTTCTGATCTCCTACTGAAACATTAGAGATACTTACAGAGAGATTAAAGGGATCTTGACAAAGCACATAGTTCCAAAAATACTTTCTATGTACTCTGTAACAGTTGGGGTTTTTTTTGATGAGTGAGTTCATAGTAGAATGATGTGGAAACACAGTAAGGAATGAACTTCACAGCCTAGTGTTTTTTTAATATAGGTTAAAAAAAATCCCAGCCTAATCTGCTGTCACTGGTATTCTTGCTCCTGCTCACAGCTTTATTTTTCGCTTATGCGAATGTTCCTCAAGTTTTGTAATAGTTAAGGAGAAGGAGTCTCGTACAAGTGATAGCTTTTAGAGGAAAGGAAGTAACATTCACTCTCTTGCTCTCAGAACTGGGAGATAACTTCCAATTTTAAACCTTTGCTTCTGAATTTTTCTCTAACTTCTGATTTTTTTTTTCTTAAATTGTGATATTGTTTGGCTTGATGGAGTTCTTTTGGGAATTTTTGTCTTCTGTGTGAACAGCTGTGTGAATTCAGAGGTCACAATGCATTAAGCACAAGTGGGGTGCCCAAAAGTAAAGTTGTCCTGTGCTCTGCTTGAGCATAGTTGCCCATCAGAGTGAAAAAAAAGTGGAAGAAATATGGTAAATTATTTGTGTTCAAATAATTTTTATGACCAGAAATGTCAGTATTCCAATAATGTTTTTGTACAAGTGAGATTATGAATCAAGTAATAGTATGTTTCCAGAGATACATGTGATTTTGGGGGAGGAGAATAGGAGGAGGTCAGAGAAAATAAGTTATTTGAGGAGATGGCTTTCTTTTGCAACAGTGATCTTTTGGAAGTCTCAAGTCTGTATCTGCTTTTTTACGCAGGTTAAACCTGTATCTGAACAAAGATCTGTCGCTTTCTGTTGGTGTTTACAACCTTGTTCAGAAAGCTTATAAGCCATATCCGGTGAAGCTTTATCGGGAAACTAATGAACCAGTTAAAACAAAAACAAGGATGTTTAACAGAAAAACAGGCAGCTTGCTCCTGCCTAGTGACACAAAAAGGGCTCAGGTAATGTATTGATTGTGTGCTTGCTTTTTCCTGTTTCTGTGACTGGGGGTGAGGGAAGATGCTGATTCTCCTGCTGCTTTTGTTTGTACTTCACTTTCAAGATCAGATGCAGAAATACTTACATCTGTATGCCCCTGGGGATAGCCTGGTCACTTTATAAACTATGCAGAGTGAGAGTGGGTTGTTTCTCTGGCATGACTGTCAAGGGAAAGCATATCCACTGGTGGAAGTGCACTCAGGACCACAGGTCACTTCTTACTGTAAGGCAGAACCAGGTTGTTAGAGCCTGACCTTATGTGGTCTTGTGCTATTGCTGCTGGTGTTACCTTTTGATTCATTAGGAACAGATTTAGTCTGTTTTATTAAGTATGCAACTGTGAATCATGGGGTGAGGGGAGTTGGAGCTCTTTTCCAAATCAAAAAAAAAAAAAAGCACATTACCTTTGTTTTTTGTTATTTTGTTCTTTGCTTTGCCTTCCTGCTGGATAGTTTGGCTGATGTAGTTTGAAAATCATGTTCTGTTCAGGCACAGCCTTACTTCAAAGCAGGATATGTGGTTGCTGGGTATATTGTCAGAAGCACACTTTGCTTGTCCTACCATGCTAAAAGTTCTTAAAATTGTTGTAAGATTAAATATTAAGTTTATTTATACTGGACATTAGTTTCTTGAAATAAAGTACAGGAGATGAAGACAAAGCTGAGCATTAAGCCCTGATGTCTCACTTCAGCATCTGGATTACAGTATGTTTTTGGTTTTCTGATGTATGAGTGATGCTTCAAAAGCGTTGTTTCTCAGTCACTGTTTCTGCCGGGAGCAGGTAGCTGATGTGCATCTGCTGAGGCAAGTTTAGAATCAAACAGGACCTCTGAAAATGTCTGGTCCTACCCAGCCCAGACCAAGACTCACAAAACCAAATCAGGTTGCTCAGAGTTTGTTTGGGACAGCTCTGAAGAACTCCAAGGATGAGATGTGGCAGACTCTCTGTGCCAGGGCTTAACCAGTGTCTTAAGAAAGTGCATTTGGCTAATGTCCAGGTAGACTTTCCCTTGTGATAATGGTCACAGACTGTGACTTGCAGTCAGTGTGCCCTAATGATGAGAGTTTTCTCTCATGTCTATAACCCTCTAGTGGAAGACAGCAATTGCATACTCTTCCTCCTTGCACCCCCCCACCCCCACTGCAATTTTTTATGCTGGCAGCCCTACTATCTGCTCTTCCCTGGTTTAGACATATGGAAACCGCCAGATTGTGCTGGAGAAAGAGGAAACAGAAGAATTAAAACGGTTTGATTCTCCGGGCTTATTTCTGATTGGCTTCAAACCACTTTCAATGCTAAAACAGCACCACCATATCAAGCCCTCCCAGTTCATCTATCCTGATGAGTCCCTAGTCAGTGGTAAGTAAAGGTGGCAAGAGAAGATTCACCACCTTGCATTAGGGTAACCAGCTGATCCATAGTGTGTTTGAGTGAAGATCACTGGGTGTAGAATCTTTGACCAACTTAAAAACTTGCTAATGTTAAAAAGTGTAGAATTAACTCTTTTTGCCCCTCTCAGCTGCAGTTAGTTCTTGTTTTCTTCAGTAACAGAAGAGCAGATTGGGATTCATGTTGCTTCCATCATGAGTAGCAGCTAATCAAACTATGCAGGTGTAGTCCCAGAATAATTTGATTTTGTCATTCATGGAAGTGAAGGATCCTGGTACCTGACAAAAAGGTGAAGGTGGTTAAAAAACAAAAAACCAACAACAAAACAACAAACCCCAAACCAGTGAAGGTAATTGCTATTTTTAAGTCCATACCAGCTAGGAGTGGAAACATAATACTCGAGAAGCATGGTTGAATTAACAGCACTTTATGGACTTGTAAAGGAGAGGATGCCTAGGACTTTTTATGTGTATATGTAAGTCTGCTTCCATAGAAATACAGTATTAATCCATCCAAAGCTGCAATAGTAGAGAAGAAGCTCTAGCACCTCAGTCTACTGGTGGATAAAGAGCTGAGTTATGACCGGATGCTTTGCAGTGTCTGTCTAAAGAAGAATTTTTACACTAGCTTATCCAGCTTTGCAGTTTCCTGAGTCAAACACCTTACCTATATCTCAGTCTTTTCCTGACCACCATAGAATACAAAGCAAATGTGTGCCTCTAGAGGAATACTGCAGACTGAATTTTTAGTGTTACTTCTGCAAAAAGGTCCTATGATGTGCTGCTGCTATAAAGTCCCACCAGACCAGAAAGAGGCTTTGTAGATATCTTTTACCAATTTTCAACCATATTTCCTTGATGCTAGTGATTTCATTTCTTTCACCAGAACTCACTGCTCTGGTCAGGAGAGACACTAATACTGTCATTTTCAAGGGGCTCCTGCTTCCAAAAGTTGCTTTTTACTTCTGCGATATTTATTGCAAGCATTTCAAAGAACTCACAGGTTTTGAAACTGTAATATCTAGGGTTACATTCCTGAACAAAGGAGCAAAACTGTTAATCTTACCAATGCAGTTTTTACTTTGCAGGCAGTACAACACTATTTAATGCCTTATTGATGAAATGCTTGGAGAGAGAGGTGATGGTACTGTGCAGATACACTGTCCGCCGAAACACTCCTCCTCGCTTTGTGGCCCTGGTTCCTCAGGAGGAAGAGGTGGATGAGCAGAAAGTGCAGTTAGCCCCTCCAGGTATGGGAAGAGATGCTGCCTTTCCTTGCATGATTGGATGTAGTCTGCTGACAACATAATAGTGCCTTGTATTGCATGGAAATATTGTTAGTGCTGCTCCCCTCAAAACTGAGGAGAGTGCTTTTCAACATCCTTTTTCTTCAGTTTTGTCATTGTAAGCATCTGGTGTTGAATTTCTTTTTTTAAATCCCAGTTGCATCAGTGCTTGCTCAGGTATAACATGGCTACAGTATTTTCTCTGCTTCCTGTGTCTTTTTAGAAGATTCAAGTAACTGACCTAAACGTTAAAAGCCATTTTTTTTCCTGTTTGCTGACTAGAAAGCATGTTTTTCCCTGCATTTTATTGTATCCTTGGATACATTTTATGATATTAAATAAAAAAAACTCACGCTCCGAGCCTCACACCTTATTAGCTTCATGGGGAATGATTAGGCAGCAAAGGCAGACTCTTGCTCTTTTGCATTTTCTCACCTCTTTAACTGGAAAATCCTCTTCTGGGAGAATGTGAAGTAGGGAAATAACGCTGCTTGTGTATGAACTAAAGCATTTCAGAAATAACATGTGGGCATTAACTTAATTTCAAACGAGCCTTTTTCAAGCTCATATCCAGTGAGATATGGGAAATTTAGACAAGTTTAACTCTTGCGTAAAAAGTGAGTTACAAGTATCCAGCTCTTAGCTATGCATTTGATTCTAATCTCTTTCAAAACGCCATTAGTGATGTTGGTTATATACATTGAGATTGGGACTGAATGTCATGCTGTAGGTGCTAGGAAGTATTATGGACAGCTGCTGTTTACAACAAAATAGCTGGAGTCGTCAGATCTAGATAATGAGCATCTTGGTCTTTCCCATGAATTACTGTTTCGAGGCCATGGTTCTGTATAACTTCTCCTGCTCCCTCTCTTCTGTGTAGGTTTCCACATAATTTTCCTACCATATGCAGATGACAAACGGAATGTTGATTTTACAGAAAAGGTGCCAGCCAGTCGAGAGCAAGTGGACAAAATGAAAGAAATAATTCAAAAGCTACGATTCAAATACAGGTAGAGATAAATAGCACGCAGGGGGAAGAAAGCACAATGCTGTTGCTTCCTCTATTGTACATGTTGTTCAGCTGTGGTGTCCACAGGGTGAGATTTTGATGTATTTTGATACAAATTGCTTCCCTTTGCAGTAGCTTTGTCCAATCTTTGTTATTAATCATTCTGGATACCCAGGAACCACATGCTTTATGTAGCACGTTCTGGAGTTCTTTGTGGAATTGCTCTTGTTCTCTGGGCTGTTGTCATTTGTTGCAGTGGTATCACATTTTATTGTGGTTCTGCCAATCTATTGCAGATCAGACCTGGATTGTTTAAATTAGACACTTTTAGAGGGAATAGTTAGGCCTTTTTCATTATAGCCTGGATAAATGTTATTGGTTTTTATGGGAGGTTTTTTTCCTAGGTATATGGAAAGTAGCATAAGAATTGTGAAATAATTATGCATGGATAAAGTAAATGCATGTACAGTTTACACAGATTGGGGGTACAAAAAACTTCGTTATTATTAAAGTAGAATGCCACTGTCTCAATTAACTCTCACACAGCTTCCTAATGCAGTTGATCCATGACAGGATAGTGATTCAGCAGGGAAACTGAAAAGAAGAAAAGCAGTTCTGCTAAGATGGGTTGTTTTGTGGGGAAGAGGGAAGTTTTACTTTGAAATAAGTTGGTGGTAGATGTTGTGTGTCATGTGTTGTCTTGGCATTGACATTTTGGGGGTTTCTTGACAGGACTGACAGCTTTGAGAACCCAGTTTTGCAGCAGCACTTCAGGAATCTGGAGGCTTTGGCACTGGATATGATGGAACCAGAACAAGCCGAAGATCTTACAAGTGAGAATTATTGGTGGGTGCGAAGGGAGGTGGGGTAGAGGGCTCTTGACTTTGTTCTAAGTCAGAGATATGCTACTACAAACCCAAATGTCTTTTAAAAAGTATTTCAGTTGTGTGCAGTTCCAAGATGTAGAATACTGGGTGCATCCATTCTGAAATACTGAAACCTTACTTTCTAATGCTGTCACTTTTTAAATAGAGGAAAAATTGTTCACTTTACCCTCCAAAATTAAAATTGAATCATCTTTTTTCTATGGTGACAAATGTTTTCTCTGAAATTCCTCTCTTTAAGAGTCTAATTAATATTTCACTCTGAGAAATAGGCAGAATTACTTGGGGAATTATCCTGCTAGGAGGCAATGATGCCATCTTGTGGCTGTTGTTAAAGGAAGTGTATTTTGAATTAAGAAATTTAAAGTGCTGAAGCTGCTAAATGGCAGAACCAGGCTTCATCCCTTGTATAGCTCTAATGCAAGGCTGATTTAAAACTTAGTCAAGTTAATCAGTGGGAGAATAGAGAAACAATAGATCATCAATTTGTATACACAGGTGCTCTCAGAAATGCAGGTGCTTTTTTAGAAAAATCAGTATATGTGAATAGGAATTGCTTTTCAAAGACTAAGTGTGCTTGAAGGATTGTGTGAGTTAAAGCAGGCAGAAAGAAGATCATGATCAGAGGAGAACCTTGGAACTGAGGCAGAGGCTAGAACTGAATAGAGGAATCAACTGGGACAGGTTCAAGTGGTGGATTCGCAGAACTGAGAAGACTAAAGGAAACTTCTAAAAACTTTGGACATTGACTAATGATTTGATAAGTGTATATAAGCTGTGCTGTATCCCGTTGTTCTCTGCCACTCACTGAGGGGGTGGCCCAATCTGAGTTGCAAGCCCAGTGGTACCCACGTCTGTGTGAATTTTTCCTTTAACAGCTGTGAGAGTTTCTAGGTAAGAATATCTTGTCAAAGGACAGAAACCTGCTCCGGAAGGGGAAGTTCCTTTTATTAAAATTATGTTGTAGTGCAGGAATTTTGTTAGAGTAACTATTTGTCTCTTCTGAAGTGATAACCTAACAAATAATATAGGTCTCTGTGCTAGATATCATACAAACTCATGACAGAAACAAGTTGTTCTGCCACAAGCTACTCACAACCTTAGGTAGTAATGTTGTATTTTAGATGTCTGAGATTAGACCTGGCTAACAGTGCAGTCACGTAGCAGACATTCTACATCACTTCCACTGTGTCAGTTTTGTTCTGCACATATGTATTTCCTCTTCAGGGGTATATGCAAGTCCATTACATATGTACAACACAAACTGTTGATATTACCAAGAGCTGTAAATTTTTCATTTGTGAATATCATAACATAGGTCTTTGCAATTTGCATATTTGCAAGATGCTTGCATGTTAGTTATTACAGAAGCGCAATTGTATCTGGTGATGGCCTTGTTCAGACTGTCCTGTGAACACTCTGTTTTTGAGAGGTCAAATCTTTTTCTTTTGCCAGTGCCAAAAGCTGAAGAGATGAACCACAGGCTGGGCAACCTGGTAGAGGAGTTCAAGCAGCTGGTTTATCCCCCTGACTACAATCCTGATGGGAAGGCTGCAAAACGAAAACAAGGTCAGTAATAGTGGTGCAGACACACAATGTGGTGTCCATATTCAGTTTAGAAGCTTCTGTGTTTTCAGTTTGTCTCATAGTTTATGGAAGCCACTTGTGCAACAACTCTCTTTGCTCATCTCCACAATTAATTGTGGAGATATAATTTATATCCAGTGGTGATTCTTGGGGAGTAGAGAATACTATGGTATCCAGTTGGAGAACAGCTGGAACGAGAAACTGCATAGTGAAGTATAAGAAGCAATGTGGGTAAATGATTGCAAAGTACTTTTTTTTTTTTTTTTTTTTAATATCTTGCTTTTTATGACAGAGTAGTAAAATCATTCATGCTTTCAGTTTGTGTTGGTGAGGGGACAGACTTTTATGCATGGGCTGTTTAGCAAGTCCAAGATGGGTGTCTTTAGGGCTACATGTCCAAGTAATGTTCAAGTACATGGGTGGTTTGGGAGTCTATGAAACTGCATAAAGTGGGAGTGTCAGTTAGCTGAGCTCCCTGTGGAATCATTGCATTCTGCTGTCTCAGTGAGAATCCTTTAAAAGTTTCATTTGGGGGTTATCTTTTCATCAGAACACTTAAGTTTCATACTTGAGTTTGAGATCACTCCTATCAATGAAACACTATGTGACTGACTTAGTGAGTGACACCTGCTTCTTAAAGCAAAATATGGATAATAGGTCTGTGAATGTGGAAGTAGCTGTTAAAAGTAGCATGTGGTAATGGCCATTAACTGTGTTACGTATGAGAAACGTTGATGTCTTTCTATTAAGAAACTTTTTAAAATCTTGGTGATCTAAAATTTATCTTTCTAGCTTCTGATAGTCAGACTGAGAAGAGGCCCAAGGTAGAAGTCTCAAAAGATGAGCTGCGGAGTCACGTGCAGAAGGGCACTCTAGGCAAGCTCACTGTACCTGTTCTGAAGGATGCATGCAGGCTTTATGGGCTGAAGGGTGATGGGAAGAAGCAGGAGCTCATGGATACATTAACTGAATACTTTAATGAGCACTAAGCAGGAGCAGAAGGCCCTGGTTGACTTCTATCAACCTAATCTAATCAATCTAACCTAATCAATCTAAGTTTTGGTTGTCTTAGGTGGAGGCTGTGTCTGTTTAATCTTGCTATGGAGGGAAAGGTGATTAAATGTTGCTGAATGTAGCAGTGGAGAACCTTTTTCCTCTTAATTGTGAAACATCTCTGCAAAGTTGGATTCTGTTCGCAGGAGCCAAAGGCAGAATTAAATTCCCTGCTAACTCAGGTCACCCACTGCAAGTGAACACATTGTGTCTTCCTGGTTTCTTAATAAAAGTTATTTTGGACTTCTTGCTTTGTAACACTGTCTATATGATCTTTGCATCACAAAGACAGCAAAATTCAATTCAATGTAAGTAAGAAAACAGAATGATCTGTGCCAATGGCACCATGTGAATTCAAGCAGCAAGTCAAGTCTGTGTGCTAACAGAGGGTATAAGCAGGGGTCCTCAAACTTTTTAAACGGGCTGGCATGTGGATTAAGTGGCAGGCAGTCATCTGCAGCTGCTTGGTTTCCCCCCGCAACCCCCGGCGGCGGGGGGGTGGCAGGGGGGTTATGTAGATACCGGGGGCTTGATTGAGGACCCTGGGGGGCTGTGTCCGGCCTGTGGGCTGTAGTTTGAGGACCCCTGGTATAAGCGTGGTGTATCACTCTCCTACTCTCCAAAACAACCAGTCAGTATAAGTACTTGTAATAAAATTGGGTTCTTCGCCACCATTAGCTTTATAAAGATTACCATCAGATCATAAAAGAGAAAATCATTACTGGGAAGCAACCTCTTCACAAAGTTGCACAGCCAGGTCTTCCATTTTTAAATGGTATTAGCAGAAGCTGGTTTAAAAAACAGGGGCGGGAGGAAGTTTCCTGGAAGGCTGCAAGCATTTTACCCAATTAAATTTGAGATGGGATAGAGCTTTTCCACCTCTGTAGCAAATATGAGTTACTGTGCAGGCTTCTGTCCTTAAATCTGTGCTCAAGTTGTGGTCAGTATTTTTATCTTTTTAATCATACTTATGGAGGTTGAATCTGGAGCTATGTTTTCATTTTTAAGCTTCCACCCCTGGCATGCTCCACCTGTCTTGCAGTGCAAGATGACTAAAACCAACAGTCATGGCCCTTGCTCTAGGAAGCAGTACTAGTTGTTTAGCTAAACTGTAACTTTCTATAGGATGCAAACACAGTGGCATCCATTTTGGTCTGTGTGGTGTTTTTAGTGTTCAGGGATTCCTGTGTTTGGCACACAAACTATTAGGCAACTTATTTAAGAATTAAGTTATATATTAATGTTGCGCTGGTGCTGTAGCATGGCGCACGTATCAGAGCCAGCTGTGACCACTCTTGGCACAGTGACCACCCTAGTGGTGCCAGCATGTTGCTCGCTTCCACCTCCACAACTCTTCAAAGAGCAGCTAGCCACGTTGAGCTCTGCAGTATTGAAGCTATATAGTCTATTATACTTCTAGTCAGCCTCCATCATAGTAATTATTTTTAATAAAAATTTGTCTAAGTGATCAATTTATTTTGCCCTTCGGCAAAGAAGTTACTGTAAATACTTGGCCCTGTGAGGCTTGAATCAAATGCAATAAAATAGTAAGGCTACCCTGTCCTTAATTCTGAATTTCATTCCCCAGATGTCCTTGTTAACTTCTCTTGGCTTGCTAACCCCCAGGCACAGCATGTTCCAGGCTTCGGATGATTGTGGCACGTTTGTCCTAGGTTATTTGATTTTCCTCCTGGCTTTTTTTTTTTTTTAATAGCAGACTATCACATGAAGCAGAAGTTTAAAAGGGATGGTGATAGAAGACTTCAGAGCAGAAAATCAGACAGTTTTTCTTGCTCAAGAATCCTTTATTTCTGCTCTGTGTGCTGTCTTAAATCAGCTGTCTTGGCATGGTACAATATGGCAAATCCTTTGCAAAGTTGTGGTTTTAAACACACCAGCTCAACAGTCAGCATCAGTAGAAGGGAACAGCAGCTTTTCTAAACCTCATACAAATAAAAAGATTCTAAAATCTTTGTATTGGGTTCACCTCAGCAAGGATATTACTGTTGTCAGCCACTTAAAAAAATACAGACATGATTTGTCTTCAGTCTTTCATGATCTGATTTCATCTGCTTGGGATGTACTTACTAAAGGTACAAAGTTAGTGTCTCTGGAAACATTAACTTCTTTTCCCTTCTGCTACTGTATCTATTGGTCTTTCCATGCTAGCTTTGCTCTGGTATCCTGCAATAGAAGACAGGCTTGATAGGACCCATTCCAATACAGAGGTTTACTCTTCTGCACAGAGCAGTAAGTAGATTTACTGTACAACATGCATTAAACCAAACAAGCTCCATAAAACCAGCACTAATCCAGAATGCTGGTGGTGCTTCATACTTTTCCAGAACATGAGATTATCTAGCATTCTTTTCTTGAGACACAGGTTGATTTATCTGAAAAAATGACTTGATTCCTTTTGTCTTGCCCCTGACTTAGAGGGTTCATCTTCAGCCAGGTGACTACAGTACAGTAGCTTTCCTAAAAGCATGAGATAATTATAAAAAGTATTGGCAAGATGTAGGATACTTGTCAGCCACACTAGGCTCCTCTCGATCATGTGTTTTGTACTTAAATTCCCTAGGAAGTCCAAGCTCAGTGAAGCAGTCCATGCAAAGAAAACTGAAGGAGTATGAACTACTGCACTGCAATAACCTTTAAGCAATCTCTGAGCGGTTTAGTTTTACAAGTAGGAACACTTTAGTTAGTTGAAAAGCCTTCCCCAAGGGAATTGACAATTATATTTGGCTTTCTCAGCAATTTTATTTTTCTTAAAAAGTCAGTATTTAAAAATAAGCAAAATAGATTTCCTCTTGTACACTGCCACAAGATTCCTGCTCCCCATACCTCTTACAGAAGTCTTTTGTCTGGTTTCAAGAAGGAAAAGGGTTGTGCTATATATACTGATCTTGGCTCCATCCGCTGCTACACAGTAGCTGCTGCCTGCCTTGTACATGGTCTATGCTGCTCCATCACTTAAAGCAACAATCCCAGCAGTCTGCAGGCACACACTGTGGGGAACCGACATGCCTTATCCTCAGTAGACAAAACCATTCAGAAACACTTATTCACACCTGTTAGAGACTGAAGCTTAGCAGAAATACTGCAACACAGAGGCAGCTGATTGGGGACAGAAATAAGGTGGGGATTTTTTTTTTCCCTTTCTTTTCAACATCAAATAGGAAATACAGTTGTACAATCACTTTTCAAGAAGAAATACAATTAGAATGAATGTGTTGAATGTAATAATAGAAAAGAGGGGGGAGGAGAGGCAGAAACACTAAGAATTAAGCCATTATTAAACAAATATGCAGTGTTTTTAAATGAAACACTGATATCAAAACTATAATCTCAACTGAAGCTAGACATTAATTTCCCCTGACATCAACTTTCCTATTCCACACACAAACTTAGGGGCATTTAGACCAACAGTCTTTCTATAGCTTGCTGGACAGACTGGATCTGAGGCTTTAGCTGTGATCCCTCCTTGATGGTGATGGAGCAGGCGATGACAGGCCGGGAAACACCACATGCCCGGCCCAGGGCTTGCTTGGAGCGTACAAACACGTAAGGTACATTCTTGTCCTCGCAGAGAAGAGGGAGGTGCAGGATGATTTCCAAGGGCTCTGCATCTGCTGCCATCACAATGAACTCTGCTATCCCTCGGTTCAGTGTTTTGGTGGCTGTAAAAGAAACTGAAGAGTAAGTTTGTGTCCTTCTGGAAAGCACATATAGTGAAAAACAACTTTAGGAGATGTTGAAATTGCTATGAGCAAGAAGATCTAGTGGTAGCATGAAGACAGGCCAAAGGAAAGCAGCAGCTATAGGTCCAGGGAGGAGGTTATTCACAGGGTTGCATCTGGGGTCCTGTGCCCAGCACTTCCCTCAAGCACAGCAGAGACTGACAAGAGAGCGAGGCCAGCCCAGGACTGCTGGTGGGTTGGGGGCTGGGGCACACCACGGACGAGGGGAGACAGAGGGAGCTGGGCTTGTTTAGCCTGAAGGAGGGAGGGTTGCTGTATTGTATCACTTCAAGGGTATTGCAAAGAAGATTAAGCCAGACCGTCCTTGTGAGTGCACAGTAAAAGGGGCAAGTTGCAGACTGACTGTTGCCTCAGGGGGATTCAGAGGCTGTGCTCGAATTTTATACCCTGCCTTTATGAGAGGGGTTTAAGCCATGAGATCGTGTGTCCTGACAGATTGTAGAATTTCTATCCTTAGGGATTGAGTGGTGTTTTTTTTAAAGTTTGACTAGGCAAAGCCCCAGGCAACCTGATCCATTTTGTGAAAGCAGCCATGCTCTGAGCAGGTTGCACTAGAGGTACCCTCAAACCCAAATCCTACTGCCACACCACTAAAGCCTGCATGATCACAGGACACACACCAGGAACACAGTCTGAGCATCTGCTAGAACTGCATAGAGGTGTTGAAACGATTACAGCTTAGTTCTTTCCCTGAATATTGCTTAAGCAGGCTAGAAGGAGCAAGGAGACAAGACAATTGCAAACGCTACATTATATACAATTAGTGGTCTAGAGCTAGAGAGAAAACATGATCTCTAGCTACAGCTTTTCATAAAATCCTCGCTATGCTTTCTAGCACACTGCAACACAGATCTCACCTTCATTGGCTCCCTTGCGTAGTTGCTTATAGTTGCAGGACTGCTGCACAAGATCCAGTAGCGTTTTGGTGAGCTGTGCATCAGCCAGTGGGTAAGCTTTGGGATTCACTTCTGCCTCACTCTAGAGAGGAAAGAGTAAAGAGTATTACAACAGGAGCAAAGGGGGCTTTGTTCAGAACAACACTATGCAGGCATCACGCTCACCACATATATTGACTGTTGGAGTCACATCACTATTCTCATCTGCTCTGCACATACTAGAAACACTGATGCATCTTATTTCTAAAGAGATTCTTCTCGTATTCAAAGTAAAGAGTATCTCTACTCATGTGGACAGCCAATTTACACCCTACAAACCACCAGCAGCCAAACCTACAGGGTACTCTTCAGGCATTTGCTACCACGGATACTGTATGTATTGCGTACGTGAAACATTTCACTGCATAGCAAGATAAGACGCAAATTTTAAAGAAATCCCGAGAAAAGCACATATCAGGTTTATTTCCGCAAACTACAGGTAGTTTCTGAACGTTAAGATCGATGGCGTAGCGGAACAGCAACGATGTTACGAGCGGCCCTAACGATCGGCACCGGCAGAACCACCGTTTCTGCAGCTCCCGGCCTGGCAGGCGCCCCCGCCCCCGGCCAGCCCAGCCCCACGCCGCGATGCTCCGCCGCCCGCTCTTGCACGCAGCTGCAGCTGCGGCCCTACCCGGCCGCCCCCCGCCAGCCAAGCACATGCTCCCGCTCCCCACCGGGCCGGGCCACCGAGTCCCCCGCCGCCGGGTGCCCCCCCGCCCCGCCAGCCCCCGCCGCTCCGCCAGCCCCCGCCGCTCCCTCCCCGCGGGGCCCGCAACCGCCCGCAGCCCTGCCCGCTGGGCCTCCACGTGCTGCCCAGCCGGGGAAGACGGCTCCTCCGAGGCCCCGCGGCGCCCCCTGAGAAGAGGCCGGTGCCCGACTCCGCTCACCATGGCCGCGGCCTGGCCCGGCGGCGCGGCGCGGTCGCTGCTCCCAACCCGAGCGCGCTGAAGGGGAGGGGGCGGGAAGCGCTGCCGCGCGCCGCCGGAAGTCAGGCGGCCGCGAGCCCGGGGGCGGGGCCAGGGGCGGGGCGGGCGCTCAGGGCCCCTCCGCGCCGCCGTGGTGGGGCCGCACGGAACGCTAGGCGGGCGGGGTAGCGGCGCACGCCGTAACGCGGCACGCAGCTGCAGGGGCGCCGAGACATCCCGCCCCTCAGTTCACTCCTCTGCCGAGCCAAGCGCCGCAGCCCCGGGCCGCTTACCGCCGCCGGGGGCGCGCACGCCGTGCGGCAGCACTTCACGAGGAGCAGCGCTCCTGAGCGGCCGGGGCCGGGCTGCGGCAGGCCCCGTGACAGCCTGCAGCTCTGCGGGAAAGGGGAGGGGGGGCGGCGCGGGCTCCTCAGGCCGCCGCCCCGGGGATTGCAGGGCGGGCGGAGGGCCGGGAACGCCGCTGCCCCGGGCTGGTGCCCCGCGCATGCGCAGGGCGCGGCGGCAGGCGGTGATGGCGGCGGCGGCGGGCGAGATACCCTGCGGCGAGCACGGGGCGCGCTGGGCCCTGCCGCAACACCCGTCGCTCTGCCTCGCCTGCGCTGTGGAGACCCTGAGCGACGGCAGCGCCTCGGTGGGCAGCGCCTGTCCCGCCGTCTCCTCTTCCCGGGCAGAGCTGGCTACGGCCGCCGGCCCCTCACGGCCGCCGGCCCCTCACGGCCGCCGGCCCCTCACGGCCGCCGGCCCCTCACGGCCGCCGGCCCCTCACGGCCGCCGGCCCCTCACGGCCGCCGGCCCCTCACGGCCGCCGGCCCCTCACGGCCGCCGGCCCCTCACGGCCGCCGGCCCCTCACGGCCGCCGGCCCCTCACGGCCGCCGGCCCCTCACGGCCGCCGGCCCCTCACGGCCGCCGGCCCCTCACGGCCGCCGGCCCCTCACGGCCGCCGGCCCCTCACGGCCGCCGGCCCCTCACGGCCGCCGGCCCCTCACGGCCGCCCCCTCTCCCACGCTGGACGTGGGCCTGGGGAGCGGGCGGGTGTCCCCTCTCGCTGTGGGGCCCGGTGGCGCCGTGTCCCCCGGGGCGGCGGGGTGGTTGGGCCGCCGCCTGACGGCGGTTCGTTGTCTCCGCTCGGCAGCTGGTGCGCAGGAAGCACGCGCTGTGCCGTCTCCGCGACGCCCTGGCCCGGCAGGCGCTGCCCGTCGTCCAGCTGCTGGCGCCGGACGAGAGGCTCTGCCGTCACTTGATAGGGACTCTCCTTGGTAAGAGCTTTGCTGTGGCCCTGTGCAGCGCCGGGGAGAGGGCAGTCACCTTTTTTTTTTTTTTTTTTTTTTTTTGGACAGATGTGTACGTGCAAAGTTTCTCCGCATTTGAAGTAAAAAAAAAACCCAAAAAAAACCCCCAAACACTGAGGTGCCCTGTGCCATACTTCCACCATTCTGTGTTAGCTGTGTGATTATTCCCTGTGGAAAACTGCCTGTCATTTGATTTAGATTAGTTAATTTCCTTATTTCCCAAGGAGCAGGATTGGTGTGTTCGTAAAGCTCCTGCAATTTCCCAGGGTATCTCGATGTATCTGTAAAGCCTTTCTGGAGAACGGGGAGCGCCTGGTCTATGACTCCTCCCTGAATGCCCTCCATTCTAGGCTCGTGCTTCAGTGCTATCTCAGCTTGCTGAACTGTAGTGTTATATGAAGATTCATACAGAAATGAAAGCGTGAGCTTAAAAGGGCGTTGCAGGGTTTAATATGAAACGTGCAAAATACAAGTCTACGTAGCCGTTTTTACACACCATCACTTTACGTTTCTAGAAATCCTTGTAGCCATAGGATTGTATACCTGCTGCTTCCTGGTGGGTCAGCCTCACAGAGGAATAGTGTTCAGTGGGATGGCAGAAAGTGCCTTTCCAGTAACAGTCTCTGTGATCTTGAACATCTCTTACTAGTTTTTGTTTGCATAGCAATCTTGTAGGCAAGGTCTTTGAAATGTCTAAAATCTTCATGGAGAAGAAATCATGGCCTAAATGAAGGAACAGTAAAGCAGAAAAAGATGGAGGGTGTGAGTGCAAGTGCCTTTAGAGAGCAAGTACACTGGATTCCTTTAATTCCGTGATCTCATTTGCACATGGCAGATAATTCTTGTTCTTTGGGGGAAAGTGACTTACAAGCCACTTCCCCTGCTTTGACGCACCAAATAGTTGAAATGGTGTTTTCCCAGTTGATTTCCCAGCATTTTGGAAGCAGCTTTGCTGGAAACAGAACTTTGCCCAGGTTTAGTTTTCTCCATTGCTCTCAATTTTTACTGAATGCTGTCTGTGCACGTAATCCTATACAGATGTGGAGGGAGTGGTGCTTATGACCAGTGTGGTCCTACACTGTGTGAAACTGGAATCCTAGTCTAAACCTGGGGCTACAAACCATGACGTGTACATTTTGGATATAGCTTGAATGAATCAAGGATCATTTGGTGCAAGAGTGTAAGAAGGACCCCGGAAGGTTTGAGTAATGCTGTGGAGGAAGTGTTAATTCATGAAGATATATTTGTTTTTGGAGAGAGAATATCAGGATAGGCACAGGCAGAAAAAAGAAGGTTAAGAGAACAGAGGTGCAGTGTGGAGTGTTACGTACTAGGAGATGGTGAATTTCAGGTAATCCTGAATTTCATGCACCTAATATTGCAACATTCGCTAATGCTGTATGCACATCTTTTCCGAAGTGTAAGGAAATTACTGAGGATTGGGCAGATGAAGCACCGGAAATAAGTAATTTATTCAGCTGCAATGTCATAATGTTGCTTTGGTTGGTCAAATTTCTGAGAGGTCATGGAGTCTCTGGAGGGGAGGTAGTTTGATTGGATATGTTGAAACAAGTGGTTTAGCGTGTCAGAAGTCGGGGTCTGAGCCAGATGCCTGATGATGTAGGTACCTGAAGTTGGAAGGAGCTGGGAGGTAGAGTTTCTCATCTGGTGTGGTGTAGTAGAGTGAGACTCTTGATATACCCAATCTTACGCTTTCGTTGTACAAGTGGCTTGTGAAGTGATGCCTTCAGGTTCAATTTGACATTGGAATAGTTTCCATATGCTTTAAACCTAGTGTTCAAATTTGGTCTAGGGATTTTCAGTACTGGGGAGGGAGAATACTGTTCATGGTAGTTGGTATGAATAGAAGACAGAAAGGACAGCTCACAGCTGGGCTCTAACTTCTGTCATTCTGGGGTGTTGTTTCAGCTGTCTAATATCGGATATATGCAGTGAGATGTGATGATGGCAGCAGTTACATATTTACTTACATAGGTGGAGCCATTGACTTCAACTATAAAGTATCTATACCTTCATATCCCTGTGTCCTGCTTATGGAGACGCCTTTTGTGATCCTCCCTGAGAGTATCCACCTCCCTCTGACAAAGTCAGGCTGGCGTTGTGTGAAGCAGGGAAAACAAAGCAGTTCTGAAGAAAACCCTGTAGCTCTTTTTATAAGAAGGCACTGATGATCACAAGCAGGAATGAGTTCCATGACTGATTGTGGTTTACCTTTTAGGGCTGTTGCACACTGTGGAAGACAGCAGTGCCCTGGACCTATTCGTGGAAGGTGAGAGGCACATGCCATGTCTCAATTACTGACAGTTTGTGACAAGGCTCTGTCTTGTCTGATAACGATAGCGAGATGCTCAGCTTCTACACAGCTTGAATTGGGAAGAACATCTATTTTTTATCAAGGCAACAGTGATGAGCAGACTATTCCAATATGTGGGGGCAGGGGAGTGCATGCAGATTTAAATATTTAGCATTTCTTTCACAGATTCTGTGTGTGCCATGAATTTAGTGTCAGGTGGGTAACAGTGGTAAACAATGCCTGATCTTTGGCATCTGTGGACCTGACCAAAGGCTCAAAGTAAATGGAAATTTTCCTGTAAGCTTCAGTGAGCTTTGGAATCTACTACTTTCTCCTTGGGACAGTGATTATTTGGGATTTAGCTGTACAGGCTGCAGGTGCTGCTTTTTGAACAGTCCTTAATTTGAAATATGAAGGAAGCGTCTGCATGGCTGACTAAGGAATCTCTGCAGTCCAGTTAACCTTGGGCATCTCTGCTGAGTCTAGTGATGTTAGGAATGCAATGATTTCTTCCTGTCCAGCCATGAAAAATGAAAGGGGATGTGACCAACTCCTTCCAGAGGGGTGTCACTTTTCAGGCACTTGCTTGAAATGGTGTTGAAAAGGTGAGAAGTCTTTCTGTCATGTTACCAGTCTGTTGAGAGATGGATGCTCTCAGAGGAATTTTAAATTAGTGTTACCAACTCTTGAAAGTTTTTAGAGATTCTGAGAGTTCAAGGCAAGAAAGGGCCATTAAACCATCTATAAATCACCTGTCTCAAGACATGCCTCTGCTGAGATGTGTGGCTCTTTAGCTAAAGTAGGTCTCCTATTAGGTAAACCTCCAGTATTGCCCTGGATATAGCAAGAGATGGTGAACCCAGAAGTCTCTGGTATTTCTTTTTATGATGCTTTCCTAGAATACAAATCAAAGGAGTGTGTTTTTCAAATGAGTCATGCCATGACACCAAGATACATCCAAGACAGCCTTACTAAATCCTGTGGAACAATGCTCTGCACAAGTGTCACAGTAAGCGGGCTACTGTCAAAACTTACCTGCTGAACATTCAGGTGCCCAGGTTCTAAATATACCAGAAGAGGAGCTTTGCTTCCTGAAACTGGTCCACTGGTACATGGGTGGAGGCAGAGGCAGCCTGCCAGCATCAGGCAACTCCCTTGTGATTTTGTCAGGAAAACCCCAGGTGATGTGCAGCCAGTGTCTGGTAAACACAGTTATTTGATTCCTCCTACTGGGACAGAGCGGACAAAGTTCTTAAAGTTGCAGTGAACCAGGAATAACAGCTGGTTATTCATGGAGGTGAACAGTACCACAAAGGTGACTTGGGGCCTTGCTTTCTGGCAAGGTGTATGGGATAACTGCAGTGGGGAGCAATGGCTGATCGACTGCACTCTTAACTCGGGGACAGTAGCAGCTGGAGGAGGAGCTCTCAGGCTGCATCTAAGGATACTCAGCCGTTTCAGTTCTCATATCTTTTCTGGAAAGCTGTGTTTTTAAAGGCCGATTTTCATACTGTAGGAAGCCTGCTCTATGAAATTACCAGAATTTTTTATGCTTTTAAGGTAGGGCTTTGCTTCCTTCCCTTCCTGGTTCCTTATGTTTACTTGGTGTCCTGATGCTCAGTTTGTCTCTTGCAGTTAGTTTCCATGCATGGTTTGTAGGGCAGCTAGAACAGGTAATGTTGTTGCAGAGAACTTGGGCTGGGCTATCAGAAGTAATAGTGCTGGGAATGCCGATATTAGCCTGCTCTCTCAGCACCTCTGCGCTTGTTTAATTTCTAAGCTCTTTGCTCACTCGTCTGCTAAAGCCCTGTGGAAGATGGATTGTGAATGCTCTAGTGTGTGAATTACTGATCCTGTTTCTCCTGCCTAGTTCTGGTGCGGCTTGTAGTGGAGCTGAAGTCAGAACAGTACTTATGCTGCATTTTGGATGAAAGCCAAAAAGAGGTCAGTGAAGATAAATTACCTGCCCTTCCTTTCAATCCTTCAGAGGCTGAGGAGATGGGAATGAGTAGCTCTGCAAGACTGCAGCTACTGTGCTGGGATGCAGCCTCTGCTGCAGTGGGATGTCCTAGTGCCAGCTGCCCTGCTGTGATTTTGACAGTGTTGGTGTCTACCCTGGAGTTTTCCTGTTCCCACGATGCCTTGCAACCATATGGCTTCAAGATGCTCTTGTGAAGCTGTGTGGCTTCCTCAGATTCTTCTTTTCCTACCTTACTGTTTCAGTGATATGAGGAACTTTCCCAACCTGTGCTGTGGGCTCTTGCTGTCTTCATTCCTAAGTTTGTGATGGTACCATGGGGTATGAAAGATTGGGAAGTTGTGAAAGTGGGGAGAAATTCAGCTGGTTTATCTGCTCATGTAAGAGCTGGAGGGGAGAGGGAGGAAAAGGAACAACAAGCAAAAGATTTCTTGTATTAATTAAAAGACATTTTAGAGACCTAGTGGTGTGTTCAGGGTTTTCCTGTGGTTTATCCTAAGTGGTGAAGAGGACCCAGTTTAGGAAAAGATCCTATTCCAGATGATTATGCATCACTGAGAGCTTGCTGGTTTGGGTGCCTTTCTGCCTTTGGACTGTGTTCTTACCAGTGGAACGTTTTCTTTCTCTGTCTCCTCTACAGCTGTGCAAAGCCACTACCATGAGAGGCAGCCTGCCCACATTCACTCTCTTGGGCAAGCTGGCAGATGCCATCCTGCGCTTTGCTGATATACTGCTGGTAGAGCACAGTGAGTAATGTGTCATGCCTCACTGAAGGGTAGCATTCACAGCTCTAATACACATATGATGCATGCACTCCCTCGTCCCCATGTGAATTCATGAAGGTCACACAAGAAGCCTGTCCACAAGTCAGAGTGGCATTCAGGCCTCCTGAGTTGCAGGTCAATACCTTCATAGGAGGCTTGTCATTGTGCATTTAGCCAGCCTGGCAAAACAAGCCTCTGTGAAGCAGAGTTTGTGGGTCTCCCTCACAGGCAACATGCATTTAGTTACTGCTTTGCTTGGTCCAGCCCCTAGGGGTCTGGTGAGAAAGCTTAGCTGTTTGTAGAAGTAGCTGGGATGATGGATCTTCATATGGCGAACAGCAAGCTCCTCTAGCAATTTGTTACTGTACCCCTCTGCTCAGAGGGACAGATGGTGGTGACCACATCACCTAATTGTGGCGTTCATTAATCTGCATGCACCAGTTTGTCCAGTGGGCTTTTGCAGATTTTCAAGGGAAATTGGTTGGTACTTTTTAAAAATCAGTTCATTAGTGAGAATGTTTGCTGTTTCTGTTCCTCATACTAGGTAATTTAGTGGATCATCTGCTGATGGGCTTGACATACCCAAATGAGGCTATAAAGGCTGCTGTCTGCTACTTGTATGGCAAGTTGTACTCCTCTCCTGTTGGCATAGAACGGCTCTCAGCACACTTCCAAGAAAGGCTGTGTGGTCTCTTCTTGAATACCTTGGGGCATGCACAGACAAAGGAGCTGCAGGTTAATTGTTTGGGTAAGGCATTGCTGAGAGAAGCTGCAAGGTGCATGGGAAGGCTTAGAATGAGGAAGAAACCCTTGGCTGGTTTAGGCACTCTAATGTGGACTGTTCCCTAGAAGAGCTTTTTGCTGCTTGTCTGAAGCAGTCAATCTTTCTGTTACTCCATAGCAATCACATGGCCCAGACCTGCTGCTGAGCTCCCCCAGCCCTCCACTGTCCCCTGAGCCCCACATTTACCTAGCACTGACTAATCTTCAGAGTGTCTTCAGAACTTGCACTGTGGCCTGGCCTGCCTCAATTTAATGTTTTATCCTAGGAACAGACCATTCCTCAAAGTGTCTGAATGCAAACACTGTGCACAGGTGGGTTTTGTAGAGCAGTGGGATGGGGTCTAACAAATATGGTCTTCAGACATGGGGCATCATGTTATTTAGGTTAAAAAGCTAAGGTGGAAGTGGCATTTCCTTGCATTTATGCTTCCAACTGCACATATCAACTGTTGCTGGGGAGCACAATTTCAGCCTTTCTGACATTGCTTGTTTGTAAACCACCCAGGGAATTCTTTTTTCTTGTAGGAGGTAAGCAGGAACCAGATTGCTCCTCAGATCATCTACTCAGCTACTAGAAATGATCGATGATTCCTTTGAAAGTAGAAATCTATAGCTCAGACAATACCCCTAGTGAATTTGTACGGACATGTACTGATGATTTGCATCAATACCTGTAGCTGTGTACTATACTTTTGTACTGAGTACTGAGGACTTTTGTGTGTGTATGTCCTTTAGCTAAATACAGCTGTTTCAGTAAGAGCCTGTGAAAGTAGAAGGGGAAGGTAAATGCTAGTTCTCTAGGAAGTATTCCAGGGAAAATGTCTAGTTATTGTTGGTTCACTGATTGTAGCTTGGAGAAAAATGCAAGTCAAGAGCTCTCCCAAGAAACAGTTTAGGGGTAGATGCTGGAGCACAGAATACATTGTGAATAGAGTGCTCCTGATATCGTGTACCAGAGCACATGCCAGTCTCCGAGAAGGGGCAGCGAGCAGATCTGACCCAGCAAAAAAACATCAGCAACAAGGGGCTGCAGGACATGGGGCTCATGGCGGTATCTGGGGACACAGTGAGAGGAAACTCCTTAAACTGGAGGTGAGGACCTTTGTTAGGAATGCAGGAAAGGGGAAGAAGTTGGCAACAAGTCTTAGGCTGTAAATACTCCTGTGTTAATATAATCCTTGCTATGCCCGGTATGGTGCTCACTCTTGCTCTCCCTTCTGCAGGTTTGCTAAAGGAGCTGCTGAAATGTGACCATTTTGTATCCATTCTTATGAATGATTCAAAGACAGGAGAGGAGTCTGAGAACCCTGACTTTTTAGAAAGGGAAAATCCACTGCCACTTGTTCTCAAAAAGGTGATTGCTGAAGTAGTAGTGAATTGTTGGTAGACATAAAGAATTTGCTGGCCAGTATTGAATCTTTATTTGAGGCACTTCAGTGTGCAGTTGCCAACACCAGCAATAGAGGCTGCAGTGGGAAATGGGGACATGGGCATAGATCACCTCATTGTTCATTCCTGCATCCTGAAAGGGGGAAATTTTACTCCTGGCCTCAGCTGATTTTACTCACTCACACTTGAGGTCTGTCTGATACAGCACTTGTATGTCCAACATGACTAAACATGTGGGCAGAGCTATTCTTACTCCTAATCTTCTCTGCTGTAGTTCTCATTTTGCATTATTTTTTTTTTTTAGTGTATTTGGTCAAGTATTGTATCTTGCCTTAGCAAGTTTAATCCATGAAATACATGTGAAAAGAGAGATCTTAATTTATGTTTTAAAATTTAAAATGTAGAAGAAACTGTTTCTTACTCATATCTGCATAGTTGACTTCCTCTCTCATTTTGGCTTTTGTTTCCCAACAGCTTCTGTTGACCAGAGATGAGATGTTACAGGCAGCAAGTTCTCACTGTGTGGCTGCAGTGCTGGTTCACTCTCCCAGCAGATATGCTCCTGCTTTTATCCATGCGGATGTCCCAGGTGAAGAAATGCAGTAGCATCTTGTTGTTAATTTCCCAATATCAAAGCACTCTCTGGCTGTTTGTTTTATGAATCAGTCTGGCTCCATGAAATCCACTGATGGCATAATGTGTGTGGTGGCCATTTTATACCAGTAAAAATAGCCAAAGTGATTTTAGGAATAGAAGAAAGTTAAGTTTTCAACTGAAAGTATAGAAGTAGCTGTCAACAGGCAGAATGGAGTTTCCACAGCAAGAATTTGCACAAGTCCTTGAGGTCAAGCTCCTTCTCGCAGGACCTTGGATATGAGCTTAGACAGCCTGAGGTTCCATCTTGTACCACTAAATATTGTAAGTTTGCACAGAATTTGGTCTAGGATTTAGCTTTATAATGTAGCTGTGGGAGATGGTTTATTATTTTTTTGTAATCCCAAAAGATAGAAATGCTTTCATTTTACAAATTTTTGGGGAGATGTAAAAATTTCAAGGAAAAAGAGATCACTGCATCTGTAGTAAAGCTTGCTTTGTGGCTTTTCATTTGTGCCAAGGGCTAGAGCCACAATTTAGCTCCTGCCTGCTGAGTTTCTGCTGTGAAGACACTTGCCTGCGGGAGTCTGCTCTCCACTCACCTTATTTTGAAGACTAGCATACCACCAAGCATCCAGTCCGTTCTCCTTGCCTGCTATTTCATAACGCAAGCATTCTCCACGTGGCTGTTGTTACACTTCCTTGTTTCCTCTCCTTCCTCTGCTCTGCTTTGTTCTAGGAGCAGCTGTGCTATGCTATGAGCAGACTACCTCTTAACAGGGTGACCTTATTTGTGTGTGTGTGTGTGTGTGTACATTTGCAGAATTCCTGTTTGAATGTCTCTCATGCAACAGTGAAATTCTCATCTGGTCGGTGTATTGCTGTCTGCTCCTCCTAACTGAAGAGCACCTTTTCTTCTCAAAGTGTCACACAGTCTATGGTAAGTCATCAACCTTTCTGACAGAGTGACTGCAGTAATGCTGTGAGCATTTGTTGTGCTTCTAGCTGAATTTCAACACTTTATACACAATCACAATTTCCAGCCAGGATGGGTAAAGGACTGAAAATGAGTACCTTTCAGACATGTTTGTGATGTGCAACATAGCTTGGATTTACAGTGCCACTATCCTGATGAGTTCCTGATAAGCCTGCATTCATTATAATAACCAGTTATCATGACCAACACCGCCTAAGTTACTATTAGGTGTTTCTGTGGATAGGCCAAGAGTAGATTTAGTAAGAAAGGCTAAATTCTTTCCTTTATTCTGGACCTACCTCCAGCAGTGGAGGTTGGCACCCATTATCAGGGAGTTGAGTGAACACTCAGCAGTTTTGGGCAGTTGTTTCTGTCAGTGGCTCAGGGAATAATTGTTCAAATCTTCCTTCTTTTTTAAAATTATTTTTGCTTCCATCTTCAAATTTGGAGTGTTAAAAGCCCTCTCTGTGACTTCTCTTGAACGTGTGCAGGTATTGAATCTCTGGTGAGGAGTCTGCAAGATGTCCTGCAGCTGAACAATGTGGAGTTGCACAAACAAGGGCTCCAGCTCTTCACTGAAATACTGAAACGGTAAGGGAGTACCACCGTCAGGCTTGCACAGGCAGAGTTTGGTGCCCCAAAGTGGAGGCTGTGGTGCTTTTGCTTTTTAAGGTTTTTGTCTGAGACCAAATATCTACACCCTCAGAGCCCTTGTGTTTGAAAGATGTTGCTGAACAAATGCATTTCCTATTCTTGTGAAGCTGGGCCTGGTGGTTGTCTCCAAAGGTCCCAGCTTGTCCTCTTTGCACATGTATCCACCAGGATATCTGCCTCTTCCTGCTTCCTTGTCAGTCTGGGAGGTGAAATCTCCTTTCAGCTGTAGATCAAGCAAGAGGGAAGGCTAGGAAGGTCCAGGCATATGTGAGCACGCCAGCTCCTGCGAAGTGTGCCTCTGACAAAACGGAGCATGCAAATTCCGTGGCTTCTAGTCTTGTATCATCATCTGAGCTAAATTCAAACAGCAAAAACAAATTCTAGGATGAAATATTAATGTATTCTGTCACTTTTTTCCTCTTGTTTTCTGCTAAGGAATAACATACCCTGTCTTGTTTTTCTTCTGTGCTTCCTGTTCTTGCCTCTATGATCTTGTTCCTGTCCTGTCATGCCAGTGACAGTCTTGTTTTTGCCACTTTGTTCCCCCAAGAGAGCCCTTGAGCTAAATTTTGGAAATGTCATAGTCAATTTTTCTAGCAATGTCAGGGTAAAAAGAAGGAAAAGCAGCAGTGCTAGAACAGTGGGATGATGGCAGTGTGGGATCTGTCAAAAAGAGAAACCAGGATGTGGGAAACACTAATTACAGCATTTATGCTTGTAAAACAAAGAGAATGCTCTATGCAATTACTCTCATTTTCTAGCACACCCATTCTGTTTCTCTGAGCTTTGCCTTAGAAATGTTTTATTTAAAACTGTTTCATAGTGGGGAAAGGGATCTCATCCTGGAACTTTTCCTCTTGGTTTTTCCTTGCAGCTGCATTCTCTTCTGTAAGTGAGCCCTACACTGAGGTGTTGTTCAAGCAGGCCGTACTGTTCCTCTTGGCAGTACGTCAGGAATGGTGGGTAGCACTCTCTGGAGTGCTCCTTGTCCCTCCCAGCACAACCAGAGTGGCAGGCACAGTTCAGGGCCCGAAGACGAGAGGCTGCAGGAAGCTGCAAGAGTGCTGCCTCTCATACTTTTCTCCCAGATCCCAAAGACATCACAGTGCACCATATTGCAAGTGGGTTTGTGCCTCTTGAATGAGTCAGCAATACTCCTCCATCCCTTCCTCCCTGCATGAGTCAGTGAAGACTTATTTTTTTCCCCTGATGTGTTTAATTCAGAAGGTCAGTAATTAAAGAAAGGAAATACATAGGATTAATAGAATTACAGTATAAGTTGAAATAATTTGGAAGTTCAGCACATCACTTATGGCTTGGGCCAGAGGCTGCCACTGGTGCCCAGGTACCAAAAGGCCTTTTCCTTGCCTTGTCAACATCACAGCTTTTTCCTCACAGCAGAACGTGAGGTGACTGCCAGGCTGAGTTTGATCCCACTGAGTGACTAAAAAGAATGGTTCTGCCTTTGTTCACACTTTACTCTAAAGCTGAGCTACTGGTGTAATTTCTACTGAAGTATACTTTCTTCTTCCATTTGCGCATGGGAGCATGTGCTCCTAGCTTGCTTTAATCAGGCACGTCTGTGAAAACGGAATAACAGGGGGAGTACTTTTGGGTCCCAAGTCTGGCCCCTGTCATGCTGTGCTGCTTTTCTTGCTTTACTTCAGAGAGGCCCTCTGGCAGGCTGTTAGTGCCTCTTGTCTGCATGTGGCTGCCTGTCTTTGCCCTGCCTTCCCAACTGTACCCAACTTGCCAGTAACCAAATGAGCATACTCTGCCATTTGCACAGCTCTGTCCAATAATGGGATTAATGGCTTGTCATCCTTCCATGCTCTTGTGCTGAATGCTCAAAGGTGTTGAGCCACAAAGTGATCAGATGAGCAAAATGCTCACTATCAAGAAGAATTGTCAAAACAGTTGGATTGTGTTTATTTTTCTGATTACTTTCCAAGTTCATAAAAGTCCCTGTCCTTCTGGCAGCATATGGCATTAGAAGTGCTACAGGACTGTGAGAGAAGCTATTCTTGTGGCACCATCCTTGTTCTAGGATGGTAGTGGTTGCTTGTTTACTCATAAATATGAATTGCCAGATGAACCTGCAAATGCCAGAGCAGATGGCCTCAGCGTAAAGTCCTAGGCAGAGAGATCACTGTATTTTGCAAAGCCTGTTTTTCTTGTGCTTTTCACATCAGTGTTTGGTGGTACAGTCACACAGTTATCCAGGCTGTGGGTTTTTTTCATCATAGTAGGGCTCCAGACCTGCTGAAGTTCACTCTTTGTAGCATACCCTCCACCTGCTCAAGTTTGAGACTACCTCCTTGAGAGCAGCTGGCTCTGAATACTGAAAACCATGGGTGGAACCACATGGCTCAACTGTCCATTTGGGGAAATGAGGAGAGGGCGCTACAGTCACTTTGACATTATTCTCCTTGCTTACTCTGTTTCTTCTTCACAGGCAACCAGTGGAAATCAAATTATTCACAAACCGAGGTGTATGTATAGAAGCCATTGATGTTTTGATGGAGATGGTGAACTGCCCTGTGCTTGAGGTGGTTGTGGAGGCTGTGAGAGCTGTGGCAGCTTTCCTGAGGTAGGCAGGAAAGTATTTGCAGGCTTTTCTTCAGATAGGTATGTTGCTACCATGTTGGGCTGTGTGGGTGAGTGTGCTCTGCAGTGGGACTTCTGGCTGAGACAGGCGTGGGTACAGCACAGCTAGCTTCCCATCCACCTCAGAAGGCTGCCAGGGCAATGAAGGTGTGGTAGGCAGCAAGTTACTGCAGCAAGGACCTGGCATCCCAGCCAGGCTTGTACTGTGGCTGCTGTGGCTTTGTCACTCTGCACCCCATCTGGATAGGTGAGAACAAGCATAGGACTGTCCATATGCCTCATGACTAGTAGGAGTGGACAGGGAATGCAGCGAGGGTGTGTTTGGGCGCACATGTGAATGAAGGCACCGTTCAGATACTGTGACCTTAGTATGCTGTGCTGGAAAGAAGTGGCAATGGCATATTACTGTCAGAAGAGCGGTTATTTCTGCTGGTGTTGCCTTGCCAGGTGGAATGTCCTCAGCGAGGAATGTGCATGCTGTCTTTCTCTCCCCTTGTTCAGGAAGGACCACCTGAGCTCCCCTCCTGTCCCATATGAAGAGCTGCAGAAGCTGCTGGAGGCAGCGCTGAAGCGATGTGCTGAGCTTTCCCCACCACAGAGTAGCAAGAGGCATGCAGTAAGTCAAAGGTTGTTGCTGCTAGTTGGTAGGACCAAGCAAGACAGGGATGATCCTCCTGGCATGCTATGTGGATATTGTATATATATTCTGTCCCTTTAGCCTGTGGCTGTTGGGCTCTCTGGTGTTTCTTCTGATCCTCATGCCTTGAGATGGTACCAATCTTCGTCTTAGAAGTAGCTGAAGATGGATGCTGGTGAATGTTGTCTTTCTAAATAATGGAAGATTGTGGAGCACCACTTGAGCACGCTGCTCTCTTTATGTCTCCAGTACTCCAAAGTCATTTGAACTTTCCTTTCTTCAGGCCCCCACCTTGTCGGCTGCATCAGTCTATCTATTTTTTTGGCAATGAACATCTCTTGCTATGCCTTCAGACCAAGACAGTCATCCTATATGCACTGTGATCCCTCAGCAAGGGAGCTGTTAGCCACAATTTGAACTGCAAATCCTTTCCTGTTCCTGGAATACGTAGCTAGTGTGATGTGCTGCTGGGACTTAACACAGTTCTGAGGAGAGCCACCACTACAGATGGCTAGTGAAAAGACAAGGGCTGAGCCTTCTTGTTCTAGGCTTATAGCCATGTAGGTTTAGATTGTATGTCTGTAATGGCAAAAGCATCTTGCTGGAGTACCAGAGCTCCAAATGCCTGATGAACTGTCTTCGGGCCCAAGCTCTGTGGTACCAGATGTCTGTTTTCTCTGCTTGGAGATGGCAGAACTGTGTTCTGCCCCATAGGCAGATGTTGGTCAGTCTGCACACACACAGAACTTAGTGTCCAATTCAGAATAAGGAGTTTCACAGGAAGGAAGTTAGGCAGGCAGTAAGGACATCCAGGCTGTCTTTAAAGGGAGAAAAGGGGAAATGATTCTAAGGTATCAGCATCAAATGGAGAGGAGTTAGTTCTGAACTGCTAGGCACCAATGTGTAGCCGTGCCCTCCCTTTGGCAGTATTTGGAGGAGACCACTGCAACCGGTTAAGGCTTAAAGGCAGATTATGAGTTCCAACTGGTTCCCAGTTTGAGAAAATGATTAACTGTGACGCTGCAGTTGGCTTCTGGCTGAACTCAGTAGGATGCTGTGTGGGAACAAGAGCTGGTACATGGATAGCTGCTTACAAATCTGAGCCACAGTAGAGAACTTCTAAGATTTCAGTGCTGAGCAAAGACAAGAACTGTTCAGCGTTGTTGAAGAGTAATTGGAAGAAACAAAATTTAAAAATTTAAAAAAATATGAAGTTTTCCCAGAAGAGTTTGAAGCTCCATTAGCTGAGCTGTTTAAAATTCAGATTAGACCAAACCATGGCAATAGAGACTGTAAAGACAAGGCAGTGTAGAACTAGTAACTATAACTCTGTCCTCCCTAGGAAGAGCAGAACTTCTCTCTAACCCTGCCTTCCCTGGGGAAAGCACAATAGTTAAAAAACAGTTATGTGAAACAAGTGAGTGAAGTGAAATCTGTTGTTCCTCATGTTGGTGGTATGGAAGAAGAAAGCTATTTTTTCCAATAGTGAACATAAGATTTTGAAGACTTTTTCCTTTTAACAGGATGATCTATTCTCAGTGTCTCAGAGTCACTCAGCAAACAGAAATCTCAGCAGAGTCCCTCAGAGACAGGGCTGGCTCTTGCTCAACACCCTGGAAAGTTTCAGAAATGCTTGCAGGTGAGGACAAGTTGGAGGTGGGCAGGTGGGTGGTGGGTGTGTGTGTCCATGTCCGTCCATCCTTCTGTCCTTGTAATTGAGTTCCTCTACCCCACCCCATCACTGAAATATCACACGTGAGTTCAGTGCATGGCACTTGCCAGTAAAACAACAGAAGGAGGGATATATTGTGATAGTGAACATTTTGTGACACCTGTATGTATCTCCCAAGAAATTTGCCTGGGACCTCTCAGTTTATGTCACATCTTTGGCCTTGGAGGAACTGCTTGAAAATTAGCTCAGACTACTGAAGATAGGAATTGTTGGAAGCTATGCGTGAAACCACATTTCTGTGCCCTGGGGTATGTGGTCTCACTGCCAGAGGGGATTAACCATTTAACAAATGTGTATCTGCTCCAGATGCTGGCCTTGGATTTGCTCGTCTGTGACCTGTTACTGCAAGAGGGTTTATAGGCTCCAACTTTTCCTGTTTTGCTGGATGGGAGCTATCTGTCACCCTTAGCTGCACAGCAGATGGTGGTAGTTGAGTTTGTGTATGAATCCAGATCTGTTGTTAGGGAAGTCTGGCCAACATAGTTATTTTGCCTTGCATCATTTGCATTTGGCTTGGCTGAGATAATTTGGTTAGAAGCAGGTGTCCCTGTCTGCACTGACCCAGTGTCTTGGGGTGATGTTAGGGGGCACTTGGGTTCTGTCACAGTTTTTAGATCAGCTGAATGGTTCCCTGGCTGATTTTTACAAGGTTTGCTTTATTGTGCTCCAGGCACTCTGGCCTGGCTGAGAACCTCTAATCTTGCCACACTAGGGCGTCCTACAGCAGATGCTTTCTACACAGAAGCTAAGTCTTCCTTTCCCAACTTGTACTGTTGTGCAACATTGCTGACTTCTATAGCTTCATTCAAGAGGTCTTTTGGTGTGATTGCCAGATTCCTGTGTTTCTAACCCATCAGGTGTTTATGGGGTCCTTAATGGTGAAAGTTGTGATGAAAATGTAGTATCTCCTGACTTCCTTTACAGAGTGAGGAGGATTCTTCTCTCCTCTGGTATGTACTATGTGTTTGTAGGTTAGCAGTGGAATTCCAGAGTGACTTCATGGCCCAGGAGAATGCTTTCACTGCTCCCAACTCTGAGAGCAAGGACACACTGAACAACTTTTCGGAATTCCTGTTGAGGATTTGTGACAGTCTTTGCATCCCTGTGGTCACGGTAAGGTTTCTTTTGAACTTGGTCTATCCCTTGGGTACCTGGAAAGGTGCTTTCAGGCACCAAGAGTGGGTTGCACAAGTGTTTTTTGGGGAAGAGAGCATGTAGAATAAACCAAGAACAGTTGTGGCATTTGCCACCTTTCCACAGCCAAATGTGGCATTATATAGTTCATGTAAAATGGGAGTGTACGGTTTCAGAGGGTGGAGAAATTCCTAAATGTAGATGGCAGTGTCTTTCTTCAGACTGTGCAGTCCCCATAGCTACCTGCTATGCTATATAATCCATGGCAGCTCTGGATGTTGCAGAAAATGAAGAGCACCTGAACTGTTCTTTCCCCTTCTGCCACTTTTTCAAAACTTGCCTGTGTCCTGGAAAGCAGCAGTATTTGCACCTGCAATTTCATTTTCATGCTTCTTTCCAGAAGATACTGGTAAGCCTGCCTAGTCTACACAGCAAGGGCAGTGCTAAGCATTGTGCCTCACTAAGGCAAGGGACATGGTTTAAAAGCCACTGTGGAGAGTCACATGTGCTTTAGTGTTTCATACAGACCTGTCACTAAGACACACTGAGCAGAATTTTCAAAACAGCGGGACTCTGGTTGTGGTTCCAAATGTTGAGTAACTTTTGCTTGTGCTTTGCCACAGGTTCAGATGTATGGATTCTTGCAGTTGTTGGGAACTTGGGAGATATTTTGTTCTGTATTTTCTTAATCAGTCTCTTGGTAGGCAGCTGCAGTGTCATTGCTGTTCTCCTCCCTGAAGGGAGGGTGCAGTGCATGTCCAATTTGGCAAAGTGATTTTTGTTTTTTTGCCAAAGTTTTGGCAAGTCAGTGTGCTGTTTCTTGTTCATTGAACTTGGGTAAAAATTAATGGACTGTGAGAATAGTGTCCAGTGACCTTGTACATGAATGAGTTGAGTCGTTCTGTTCTAAACAGTTTAGGGCTGGACTCTGCAGAGACCTGAAACACCTGTGTTTGCTACTGCTCAATAAAATGCTGAAGCACAGGTGTTAAGTGTTACTGAAGTCAGCTGCACTTAAGCATATGCAGCACTGGAGAGGTAGCCATCTGGCCTGTAAGAGCAGTTACTTCCAGGGCAATATGGGCAGTAATGTCAGTTGCTGTGCATTAAGGCCTAACTGGTTGCCAGCTGGAATAGGAAGAAGTTTCTTGTTTGATGTAATGTCTTGCAGAGTTAGCAGCACAGCTCATGAAGTTGGCAGAGGGAAGTGTTAGTTGCTTTCAAAGTGCTCTGTAAGCCTGTGTACTTGCTGCCAGGCATTTTGGTAGAAGAACCGTTAACTCCATAACTGTTCGGATTTATAAATCTATCTTTCTGCACAGGCAGGAGGTTAGAATAAAGCTGCTGCTTTCAGTATTTATTGCATATCATGCACCTGATCTTTTCTTCTTTCCACAGAAATACCTGGAAAGGGCTGTCAGCCCATCAATAATGGAGGTTTTCCTCTCAGCACTTAATACCCTCTTTACAGTGGTGCCAAACATGCGGAAAAAGTTCTCTAAAAAGCTGGGTATGGGGGTAGTGTGGGATCATGTTCTCTGTGCTCTTAACTGATGGAACTTGCTGCTACTGCATATTACTGGGGCAATGAGCTTAATGAGACTTTATGTGGAAGATTATATTACATGTTTATATGAGTAAGAATAGAGTGCACAGTCATGTTCAGCAGGTTGAAAAAGTTATTTGGTCTAACAGTGATGATAGGACAGATTTTATTTTAGATAAGTAAGTTGTCAGCTTTACCATTCCTTCTGGAATATTCAAAATTGGCTGCCCCTGTACACAGGGATTATGCTGGAATTGTTGGTGGGATTTTACTATGTAGAAATCCTATTTATTCTGTGTATTCCTTACTCTGTGCACATCAGAGAGGTGATGTAGAGAATTCCTCTATTCCAAATACATTAAGCTGGCAAATCTTTCCTTCTCATCCTGAGAAAACAAATGAATCTCAGCTACTCCCCTCCAAACCAAACCTGGAGTAGTTTGCTTTGGGAGAGAAAGCCTATGTATTCTTACTGAGATGGTCTGCTCTATTCACCAGGTTTGCATGGAGATGTGTGGGGATGGTTATAGGACCTGCCTACTCTTTTCCCTTGTCATACATGTTCTGTCTTGCTTTCTGTCTAGCATCCTCCTCCTTCATCCGACTGACTCTGGAACTGAAGGCCAGATTTTGCTCTTTACAAAGGTATTGTGATTTGTGTATTGTGAGTGAGTTGAAAATTTCCAGATAGGAAAGCAGATCATGCCTTATCTAATGCACCTGATGAGGCAATATGGGAGGCTGAAAGACCCAAGAGTGGTTGTATTTCTGCAAAATGTAGATGGTAACTAACAATGGCAAAGCTGAGCGTGGGAGAAGGGAGAAGCAGTTGGGAAGGGGCAGGTGGATTTACACAGCATTGTGAGAATTCTGTGCTCTATCATGAGCCGTGCAGAGAGAGACAAAGTAGCCTGACTTTGGAGTAGTCAGATCAGTGGGAGTTTTGAAAAGATGTAACAGCAGCATCAGTTCCATCTGAGCTCTGGCTTCCTAGGCACATATACCACTATATTTGTTCCTTGTGGTGTTGTAACATGTAAGAAATGTGACGGAGAAGGAAGACTTCAACAGCATACATTGCAAAGGGTCTTCTGTATCAGTGGCTATGTTGAGGAGCACCTGAGGAGACTCTCTGGGGGTCTGCAGAGATGTTTTACCTCCTCTTTCCTGTGACTGCACCTCATTAAAAGAGTAAACAAAATATACAGCACCCCTAGTCCAGGAACTTAGAGTGGGGAGATTTACGCCTGTGAATGGTTGTGTGTGGGGAGTGATCTAGGCCTCTGAATACAGTAGTGTGGAGTACCAAGGGTTACAGAGTGAAGATATTTGGTTATGCCCTGTTCTGCAAGGAAATCATTGGAGAAGAGAGAAGTACCTGGAAATAGAGCTGTTCTCACCCTTTTAGTTAATGTTTTTGCATTCTTCATTGTTCATCGCTGGAAACATGATTGCTACAAAATCTCCTTACTGGTGTTTGCCGGTGGAATTGAGTATGGGGAGGCACCCTCAAACACCTCCCATTCCCTGCAGTGTTAGGAGTCCTGCCCTTACAGGACTCCCTGTATATACCAGGTGTGATGATTTTGAGAGTACCCCACCATATTCATATTGTCCCAAGGTATGCAAACACATTCACTGTTGTTACCATGCACACCCACCACATATGTGAGCTGAATGTCGTTAGGAGCTCCTCATTTTCCTGGAAGCCCAGTTTGGCTCCTGGAGTCTTTCTGTGATGGGGCAGGTGCTTGTATGTGGTCATTCAGTAAACTGAGGTTCTGGCAGACAATGTGTGATATTAGAGATATGAAGAGGATGTTTTTAGCCTTCTTCACTGTATATTTCTGCTCTTCTTCACAGTAACCCTGCCTTGAATCAGGCCTGTTCCAGCTTCCTCTGCAGCTTGTGCCTGAGCCTTTACTCTGCCACGGTGAAGGAAAGAACTTCTTCTCAGGAGGGCAAGTGTGGGGAAAGAGACAAATTGCTTCATTTAGTTTGAGACCCTGCCACCCTCTATTTAGGCAATAGGTGCAAAAATAATAATAATAATAATAATAAAAGACAAAGGAAGAGGGAATGGAGGATACACATAAGCTCTATCTAGAAATATAATTTTTTTTCCCCAGCTTTTTTTTTAAGCTGGTCCAGCAAGGAAGTAACACTCAGAGAGTGCCTTTTGAAGAGTTTGGAACCCTACCTGAAAGAATGTGTTTCATCTGCCTATCGTTTTGGTTACGTGGTGACATTTATTAGCAGAACTGTGCATGGCTTAATTGAAACAATATTACTTGCCACATAGTCACCCATATCTGCAGATTAAGGTCATTTTTTCCTCAGGCATACTCTATAAAGATTTCCTGTCTATACTGTTAACTTTCCATAATAAGTAAGTCCCTAATGAATGAGATGAAAGTTTCTGCATCACAAAAGCCACTTTTCCCAGTGGCAGTGATTGTTCACCATACAGGCAGCATCAGCAAAGACCTGGGAACCTCAGACAGAAATGTCTTTTCATCATTAAAGCCAGCTCTGTTACATCAGGTCTCACATCTCCATTCATGCCAAATCAGAGAGGTGCGCTTGCTGTATGCAGGTTGTGGGGTAGTAGGTTGGCTTTGATATTTCTTACATCAGGAGCTTCCCTAATTTAATGTGCTTGAATTAGGGCAGGCAGATGTTTCCACCCCTCTGTTCCACCCTGCTTTGTCATAGACATTCCTCACTTCCTGCCTGCTCATATTAGTTTTATTTCTAGAGCAAGAGATATCTGAGCTCCTGCAGAAGGGTCTGCCTCAATTAAACTACACCATTGCTGAAAGCCTTCTCCTCCTGGCTGAAACCCCTGAGCCCTTCTCTTTGGATCAGTCTCTTTGCAGCCACCAGCACTGCTTCATACTACTCTTATACTTTGCCTACACCGTTGGGGACAGGTGAGCCAAGAGTATACAAGGCAAGTGGTTTTGTGACCATTACGTATCATGTATTGGAGGGTAAGGCATCCCTAATGTTATTGATTCCACTCCAACCTCCTTGAACGCAGGTTTGTCCCAGATGCAGAATTATTTTTAGCCATAAGAAATTTCCTCCTGTCAGCCCAGGACCATGGAGACTGTCCCCCTCCATACATACTCAGAGCTGCACTTTACCTCCTTGCTGCCTGTCAGGACAAAGACAAAGCCCTGGACATGGTAAAAGAAGATTTCGTTGCTACCTCTTGGGCTCTTTTTGTTAAAGCTAAAGTTTCTCCCCACTCCCATCAACCTTCTTGCAGAAAGTATTTTGACGTAGGTGGTGAGTGGTGAATGAGTGAAGAGTGTGCAGTGCATCTGCACTCTGGGAAGTTAACTATGAAAAGCCACTAGGGAATATAGATTTGACTGAATAAACTTGTGTATGTGTGGGAAGTGTAAATGCATTGGATAGGCTATGAATTCACGTATGGAATATAATACATTTCATAGCTTCAGTCTCCTGAACACATCTACAGCCTCTGCAGCAGGTTTTGTAGTGTTCCCATATGGCTGTTTGCTGCTGCACAGCTTTGAGTGCTGTACAAAGCCTACAAGTTCCTTAGCCTTTGTGATGCAAATAGGCTTCACAAAATTATGTTTAACTGATACATTTGTCTACTTAAAAGGCAGTGTGACTGTTTCTCAGAGTAAACTCTCATCACTTCAGCTTTTTGATATTCAGTATCTAGTGATTGTTTTGTTCTCTCTCCCCCTCCCCCTTTCCCTCCCCTGCACTTACCAGAGGTCGTTGTGTGCCATAAGGAGGATCCTGGATAATCTTCCAGATCTGAGCTTGGTCTATGTCCATTGCCCTCTCCTGCTGAAATTCTTCCTGCACTACCCTGAGCTTATGGGGAGATTTGGACGCCAAGTCCTTCAACTCTGGTTTTCTTGGGGAGACTGCAAGCAACCTGAGACTGAAGAAGCTGGTTTTGGTGTGTCTGATCAGCTGAACAGTGTTAACCTGGTACTTCCCATTCTGAAGAGCAATTCCAGCATTTTACTTATTTTACTGGTATGTGACTTTCATAAGGACAGGCTACTACCCTGGCCCTGATTTAGGGGACTTTTTGGTTCCTAAAGCTCTTAGTGTTGTTATGAGGCCAAGGAGTCTGCTAGAAGGGCTTCCACCTCCTGGGGAAGCCTGGTATGGAAAGTGGGACTGTGTATGTGTGTTAGCTCTTTCTCTGTCATCCATCCACTGTGTTAGAGAGGGATCTTTAGAGAGTTTGGGAAGGGATCTGATGGGTGTTGCTAATGTACGCCATGAAAAACCCTATTACTTTCTCTATCCAGATACACAGTTTGGTACTCCAGATTCTTCTGTCAGCCTTTCAGGAAGCTGTTTTGCTAATGGGAGCAATGGTTTACTACTGGTAGATGAGAAGGGTATGACAAACAAAGAACTTTGAAAAAGCAGGGTGCAGAGAACAAGTCTTGAAGGCACAGCTTTCTGTTTGCTTGGGAGTTTAATCTTGTTTGGTTTTGACTGGAGAGTCTTGTCAGAGATTTTTGCAGTACTCTTGAGTTTTCAGGACTGCAAGTAGCACGTTTTATTGCTCTTAAAAGACAAAATAAAAAACTTGGGACAGGGAAAATTAATCAGTGCAGGGGAGAAGGGGGCCTTGAAGTAGCAGGACTAGTATGTTTGCCTTTAGCTGGTATAATAAGCTCTGTTAACTTATGTAATGATGACAGAATCCAGGTCCTGACAGCTGCTCAGAGGCCTTCTCTCACTTCCACCTTTCCCACCTGCCCTGTCACCCCTCCCTGTCAGTGGCCACTTGTCCCATGACTGTTCAGCCAGTCACATAGTAAATACCTGCTAACATTTCCACACAAGACCACAAGATTTGCCTGTTAAGGACAAAAGCTAAGAGCTGTGATGGTTCTTCTCTAGTCTGTTAGAGAAATTAAAACTATGTATCATTGAGAATAGAAACCCATGTCAGCAGACAGTGAAGAAACGAGGCTTGATTCTGAGTGGATTCCCATCGGGCATTACAGACTGGCATGTATTTTTCCTGATCTAAGAGGCTATGAAGTAAATTTCAGTATCTCAGGTTACTGAAATGGCTGACAGGAGGGCTTTTGCATAGGGCAAGATCCCTTTCGCAGTTAGGGTGATACTGCAGAGTAGGTAGCAACATTCAGGCATTTGATACCATTGCAGAGCATTAGTAAAAGTGATCAATGAGTTGACATTATCAGTTAACTATGCTGTTACCTTTGGCAGTAGTTCTGGAACCTTTCACTCCATAAACTGAAGCAGATGTATACATCACAAGGCTGTCAATAAGCAAAAGAGAAACAGTGGCTCCTTCCCTGAATGGTACAGCATTCCTGCTTTCCCTTTACTGTCTTGCCATGTGCTCTTGCAGAAATAAATTAATTTAGCTCTGTCCTGATCTTTAAAGTGAGTTGCAATAAATCACAGGCTTTGACAATTCACCTTTCAGTTCGGGAAGAGCATAATCAATCTGAATTTAGATGGGCTAATAAAACAGTGCAATATCCTGGGATAAATATACTGGTAGATGTACAGAAAACTTATGAGGTGAATAACCTCAGCCTGAGAATGCACAAGTAAAATGGAAAGGCCTCTGCATGGTACAGTGAAACAAAACTGAATATCCTTCCAAGGATGATTTATTCACTTATCTGCTTTTAATAATTGTCTGGATTAGATAGAACAGATGGTTAGTGGCTTCTTCTGAGACCTTGAGCTTCTCAGTAGGAAGGAAGATGTTAATACAGTGATGCATTTTCCAGGACCAGGAAGGCTGTGGCCTTTGGTTAGTGCCATTTTGTGCTGTGTGTTCATCTTGGGGGGAATGTAGTCGTGATCACACACTGTCCCACTTGTCTTCATGCTCCAGATCTGAGCCACTCTTTTGGAGAATGGAGGTAGGCTGACTGACGTTAGGTTACATTCCTGAATGTTATATGGAGCAAATCTATGTCAGCAGAGCTGATTGTGCAGACGTCTCCCAGCCCGTTATTCCTGGAGGTCTCAGATATGGTCAAGAATCAGGCTCAGAACTAGAGAGGATTTTCTGGCACAGGCAACCTGTTCTTACCTTAACTGTTTTCCTTGGGTATGGGGTCCCACAGCTTTTTCCTCTCCATCATCCCAGCCTGGATGCATGACTACTGTGTGATAGGGAGAAGCCAGCTGGAAAACACAGTGGGCGGTTGTGGCAGGCTGTAGGCTTGGTTGCTGAGGCCAGTTTTCTGTTTACCTCTTTCAGCTGTACCATTTGCAGTGCGGTAGCCAGGACTACTCAGGGAGGAAAGGAAAAGTAGTGCTGACGAAATGTGTGTTGAGATGATCATACTATGTCAGCACCACCAGACATTTTCTGCCTAATCTTTATGGAAGTGCATCTGTACATCTGTGCAGGTGAATTTAATGTTAAACACCTTAACAACAGAACTATGCCCAAATTAAGGCTACTGGCTGTGGGATTCAGCGCAGAGACTCCAGACAGAGCTCTGTAGTCAAGAAGCATGCTCGTGGGCTGAACGTGGTGTACGTGACTCTTCCATTTTCCGTGACTGAGTGATTACTTGTCTGGTTTATGTACATATCGTGCAGTTTAGCTGTTATGTTGCTACTGCAGGTAGAAGGCTGCCAGCCTTTTGAAAATGAGTAACTGTGGACTGACTCACAAGCTTGATTTTAGGTAAGCATCTTCAATATGCAACCTGATTTTTCTAAACAACAAGGAGACCATAAGTGCCAGAGGCTCTGTGCTTTTGGAAACAGGGCACTAGCTTTAGGATTCCACTTGTCTAAAATCTTGACCTTAAATGTATGTTACCCCTAGAGTTGTGTGCTGGACAGGATTTACATAGTGAAATGCATCCTTTAAACGGAATATTACTCAGAGGTGCCTATTAGATGACAGTTCTTTATTCAGGCGACTGCTTTATTCAGTTCTCTATTTAATCAGAACATACTTAATCTGAATGGTGCTTTTATTAGGCTGTTTCCCAAGGCAGCAGATTAGCGTAACAGTATTAAATAGCAATGACTTCTGCCTAATCAGGGCAGAAAGGTCATGTGTGTTCTGCTTCCCTCACAGGACCTGGTCTGCTCAAGCTCTGTGGAGGTGGCTTGGAAGGTGTTGATGACTCTAAGGACCTTCTTGGAAAGAAATGAGGATGTTCTTGTCTGTGACCTCCTCCGGAGTCAGTTCCTTCAGATTCTGCAGCAGTTGCTGGTAGAGAGCAGCTCAGCCTCTTTACAAGGTGACCTCCGCTGTGACTTGGTTTTGCTGTAAGATCAACTAGCAGGGTAGATGGCTGAGGGGTTGCAGTCCAGGATAAATTGGTTTTGAACTGCTGATGTAGCTTCAGTACTCTTCTGCATGAGGAAATTTGCAGACAGAACTGTACTGTTTTAGTTTTCTTTTCCAGAGATTCTTATTTTGAAGTGAGAGTCTTTTTCTAATTTAGGTTATTCTGGCTTCAAACTGTGATTGTTAAATGAAGGCAAGGTTTTCTTATACTGCTGTAAGTGTTCAAGTGGAGAGTTGTGCTGGTAAATCAACTTGAACAGGGGTTCAACTGGTGACTGAAAAAGGTCCTCCTTTTTGCCTTTTCTGTGTGCAAGGTGTGCCTGAATACGCTGGGTTCCCAGGGCGCAGAGACCAAGGGAAGAGATAATTTGAATCTTTCATGATACTGATCCCCAAGCAGGAACCGTAGTATCACCAAATCTCATAATTCTATTAAATTTCTCAGAGCAGAGTTGCAACTGGGGGAAATCCCTCTGTTTTCCTTACTAGTCCTGGCTGTGGAGTTGGGACTGTTGTCCCATTGTGAAAGGTGCTGTGCAAAGCAGCCTGTGAGCATGAACTGAAAGAGCAAGCAGTGGTAGGATGTCCCTGCCCCCCCCTAGGATGGGGCCCCAGCACAGCTTTTACTTGTTCCTGAGAGGGCCGCTGACACTTTTAACAGCCCCGCTCTATTTGGGGTGTTTTGCTGTGCAGCCATTGGGATGGAAACAAGAGGGAAAGTGTTTTTGCCTTACCTCCAGGATAATCAGTAGACTGGAGAAGAGGGAGGATTTAAAGCAGGAGCATGGTGGAGCGTAAAGCTACAAGATTATGGATGAAGAAGGCTATGTTGGCATCTGCTAGATCTGACCTTGTTTGGAATTGTGCCCATTTGGACTTGTGGTGTCCCTCTGTTGCTGATCAGGGGTGCCAGAGGCTGCAGGGAGGTGAATTGTCCATTCCCTATTGCAGGAGTCACATCTATTACTCCAAACCACTGGTGACAGAGACAGGACACTAGGCTAGAGGGTTTTTTGCAAGATTTGAGCCTTTCTGCTGCCACTAATATCCCCAGCTCCTCTTCCTCATTAACCGAGTCCCTGGCAGCCCCATGGATAAAGTCAAACACCAGATGTACTCTGGAGACATGACTTCCTTGTTTCCCAGCCCACAGGCAGCTCTCTGTGAGGTCTGGGGCAGGTAAGTCCAGGGGATCCACATCCCTGTTCAAACAGTAGCTTGCTCTTAGACAAGAAGGTGGCCCAACAGTGGGACTCCATCAAGAATATATTAACATTAAAGATGCCTGTGAATGTTTCCTCCTCAAAACTGAAAATTCCTGAGCCTTTGTGAAGATATTTTCTGGAGGCTTGCTTGCTGTAGGTATTGCTATACGCAATACAAAATCTTTACCTGTTTACAGTGCTGCAGAAGACTGAATATACTAGGGAGGGGTTGCCCTGGGGAGCTGGTAGTCTAAGCAGCTCCTTTCTCCTCACATACAGACATGCTGTGTGGGCTCTCACTTCTGCTGTCTCTGATCTGCCCTGTGGGGCGGGATGGACAGCCTTTTCCAGCCTCACAAGATGGAAGAGAACAAACCCTGTGCAGCCAAGTGCTCTAAGGTGCTGGGCTGCTGTCAGAGCTTGGGCTGCCAGTGATGGTCAAATAAATGGGAAGAGGGCACTTAGAAAGGGCTTATGACTTCTGGCTTATTAGTGGCATCGATTTGAGTGTTGGTGACCATGCCTCTTACAAGGTTCACTATGGGTGTAAATGATCCTGGCCTCCTTTTTTCCCCCCTCTTTTCTGGTTGTTCCTAGAACGGTGTTGGCAGGATCCAGCATGTAACTCAGGCCAACCCACATCAGCAAGGAGGGGGCCTGATCCAGAGGGAACTGCAGAGAAGAGAGTGAATTTGGGACTCTGTGTGTGTGCATGTGGAAAGGGGGAATACTTCCTCTCCTAATCCACTGTCATTCCTGAGCCAGAAAATTAGCAGTTCTTGGCACGCTTTAACATCCAACAGTTTAGAGTTCACTGACAAGCTAAGCTGTCTGTGCCCTTCTTAGCTAACAGGAACCTGCCTGTTTTGCTGACCCTCCTTTTCCTGGTGCAGCTGCGGAGCAAGGGTGTGAGGGAGCTGGACAGCACAGACTTCAAGCTGCTTCATCAGGGTGAGTGAGCGTCTATCTTCTCCCAGAGGGCTTTGATCTGTGTTTGTTAATTGTTCCATAAGATGATTAGGGGCTGGCTCTTTGTCCTTTGAGAGAAGGTGTACCTTGCGTTACAGTTATGGTTGCTTCGAGGTACTTTCATAGCCAGGACATTGTAAAGAGCCCTGGTTATCAGTCCAGTCAATAAAACCCAGGTTCTCTTCCTCTTGCTTTTACGATACATTTGTTGTCTGAAACCTCACAAGATGACCAAAGTGTTCCCCTGGCCATGACATGATTTCAGGGTCTGTGACTGTTGTTGACTTGGCACATGACAGTATTGCTGATGTGCTTCCTGAATCATCCCTTCTTGTCCACACTTGCTAACACAATCCTGTGGGATTCAGGCCACAGAGGTGTCCTGTGTACCAGCCACCAGGGACCAGCAGCCTAGCAAACCTGGGCTTTCCCTGGAGTGTGAGTCCAGAGCATATGGGTTACAACCAGCTGCAGGACTTGCCCACTCCACCTCAGAGACACAGAAGAGTGGGCTGTGTTTGTTTACTCACCATACCATGAGGTGCTCTCTCATCTGGTGATCCTTACTTGATAACTTCTCCCTTCTTACTTGGCTATTGGAGGTTCATGCAGGCTATGAAAAAGAATAGCTACTAGGAGGAAGTTCAGTTGATCTATCCTCTCATTTCTTCCCTGCTCTGACAAATTGATCTCTCCAGCAGACTTTGAAGGACAATCCCCTTCAATTTGAAATGTTCTGTGTCTCAGGGCTGCCTGTGTTGCCCTTGTAAAGAAACAGTGTTTCTCAGACATTTGTTAGTGAAGGGAACTGGGGGTGTGAAAGAAGCCTGTCCTCTTTATACCAGCCTTGCTCACTGCTGCAGATTCAGAGCACAGCTCAGCTGCTCCCAGGAGTCACAAGCTCCTTTTGCTCTTGCTTTCTGTTCTGTATATTTCAACGCAACTCTCTCCCTGCTGCAGCCACCCCCTTCATTCCCAGCTTGGCTCCCCAGGCTACGTCCTTCAGGGATGAGTGTGCAAGGTACTCTCTGATGAGGCCTATGTGAAACCAGCTCGTAGATGGAAGAGGTGTGGGGAGGAGTGTTGATTTGCATTTTTTGAGAATTGCTTACTCAGACTTTAAGACTCTTCAAAAGATCTCTTATGACAGTTTTGCTGAGCCCTGAGACCTGAATTTACCTCTCAAACTCTTGCTATTGTTCCTAAGCGTTTTGTGCTTACAGCAAACACGGCGCATTTATTCCTAGTGTGAGCAGAGTTGGTGAGAGTGGAGGAGCACAGCTCACCATGCCATTCCCCAGTCTGATCACCATGTGATACAGGCACGTGGCTGTGTGTGGTTGACCTAGTATTAGGATCAAACTCACTCTGTGGAAACAGGTAACTTACAGTCTGTTGCTCTTGGATTCTGCCCAGTGTGGTATATGCCCTTTAACAGACCCTTTTCTGTTCGCCCGCTCCTTGTTATCATCCTCCACTGCACTGTCCAGTATAAAACAAACACTCCAGGGCAGCTGCCTGTTGCTTTGTGCGTACCATGCTCTGTTCATTTTTACTTCAAGTTGTACCACTCTTGTCCAAATTCTCTCCTCACTGACTGATTTCTTTCTTGTGCTGAGGTGCTCTGTTATGTTGGTGTCTGTGTTATGCATGTTCTTTTGTTTCCAGTCAGTAATCTCTGTGGGAAATGCAGGCCGACAGACACTGACCTCCTGCAGCCATCCTTGAATTTTCTGTACTGGAGCCTTCATCAGACAACACCTTGTAGTCAACAGAGAGGTGAGGCAAAATTGTATTGATTTCTCAGTTAACCTCAGTGAGGTTGTGGCGTGGCCATAAGAGACTGTATTCTAATTGTCTCAGCAGGTAAGGGAGATTTTTCCCCTTCCAGATGCAGCATCACAGTTAACAAAGACCATTTTGTATTTGGGATGCGGTTTTCTAGGTTGAGAGATTTTTTTTGGTTGTGTTTGTTTTTGCTGCCTTTTGATGATTCAAGAATTTGGCTGTTGAGAGACAGAACCACTGTATTTTTCTTGTTCGTAAAACACAGCAGTGGGCATTTGGTGCCTTGTTCGAAATGTTCTGGTATTGCCATGGTTCAAAAATTAAACAATAACAGAGAACAGCTCTAACCAACCTTCCAGCTGTGTTAGCTGAAGGCTAGTCATTTTATTAGCTGGACAAGCAGTCGCTTTTGCTGGAGGAGATGAATACCAGCATAGCTGGGTAGCCTTACCCTGATGAGCCATGGCAGCTGAGACTGCCTCACTGCAGCAGGGGTGTGCTCTGTGCTTCTCTTCTGCTTGTCAAGCTGGTTTAACCTGTGCCATCCCATCAGTCTCTCTGATTATGTTTCTCCCACACAGCAGTGGCTGTGCTGCTCTCCGATGTGCCCTTGCTAGAGCTCCTGCAGAAGATTCTAGAGCGCACCTGGTTGTGGTCCCCTCCCTCTGAACCTACTTACCTGTCATCTGAAGATGCCTTGCTGTGCTCTGGATGGCTGTTGGTTGCATCCCTCTTACTTTATCAGCACCGCTACAATACTGAGGTTAGAACCTCTCTAGTGTTCAGATCCAGGGAATGGCTAAACCTTAAACAAACAAAAAAAATTCGAAAAAATCTTCCTTAGCAGAGGAAAGTGGTTTGCCTGGAATCTGCTTGCCTTGGTTGCTCTTTTGCTATCATCCACAAGTTACTCCCTGCTGCACTTCTGAAGCAGGACTGGAAGCTAGCATGTTGCTGAAGGCTGAGACCTGAATCACTGGAGAGTTAAGAGAGGGGCAGAATTCTTGGGGGGGAAAGTACATACACAGCCCTCGTAATCCAAATCACTTCCCACTTCAGGACAGAGCAAAATACATTTTAAGGCCTTTCTCAAGGGAAGGCTGGGGGGTGGGAGACACAGCTCCCATGTTGTAAGGTACTTTCTTGTTACTAAAACGATCAATAGTGGAGCAGTCAAAATCCAAACCTATTATTGGCAAGTAAGTGTTCAATATTAGCAAGCTCTTATGAGTGTGGGCAGCTGTAATTGTATTTGATGATTTGCAGTCTGACAGGACATCTAAGCAGGAGTTGTCAGCTGATATTAGAATTACAGCTTCAAGGGAAGCACTTTCTAATGCCAACACAGGGGATAATGTTACCTTTTGAAGTATCTACCCAGGCGCTTCTCCCTCTCTTGATATGCAGGTAAACAGCCTGTCATGAGCTGTGAGCTCTGCTCTTGCACTTATGCCCAGCAGAGCATGTTCTTTGGGAGGTGGTACACCTATTTGCAGATGTGTAATCACATTAACCACATTAACCACACGTGAGCATCTGCATGGAGGGACAAGTGTTGGTTTTCTAATGCTGAGAGAAGATGTTTTGCAAAAGGCCATCCCAGACCAAAGTCTGCACCTGTCACTTCACGGGTGAGCTGCCTCTGCTTAGGTCTTAGAGCATGGGACTTGTATGGACTGTCAGCTGTGTTACTATGTGATGCGTAGTCAGACCTGCCCATCCTTGCTCTACAATTTACCTTCTCAGTTTCCAAGTCAGGGCTGTGTCTGCATAGTCAGTGTTGTGCCAGTCCCAAAAGGGATTAAATTCTAGTGGCTAGTGTTGAGCTTCACCTTCTGGGAGTGACTCAGCTCATATCGATCCTTGAAGTGCAATCATTTAGCGGTTTATAAACCTGTTGTTTGGCTTCAGCGATACCTTACTGGCTTGATGTGCTATGATGTGCATTCCAGAATCCTTGCACCAGAGATGGGGAAAAAAGCTACAGATACAGGTAGCAAATGGAAGTGGTTCAAGGCTGCTTCAGTGTTTCTGGTCTGCTGAGGGAAAAGGAGAGGGGGGATAAAAGGAAGACTCACTTCTCTTGCTGCTTTCTGCTGTTCAGTATAGCTGAAGCTCCACAAAACATCCTGAAGGCCCTTGTAAGAGAGCCTTTGGCCTTCATGTCTGTAAATGTGAGCTGATGCCAGGCTGTCTCCCTGACCCTGCAGGTTCCCCTCCCTTTTGTAGAGGGAAACAATGGCTCCGAGAAATGGCCACATTCATCTCCTACATTAATAGCGAGGACTTGCCTGGCCGTAGCAAGCTTGTGGCTTAACTGTCACTGCTACTGGCTTTAGTAGAAGCCTGTGGATAAACACAGGTCATGGATGGTAGGCTATTAAAGCCTTTGGCAAACAAATCATCACTGTCACCCTGTTGCTAGGACTCTTCTGTTGAACATTTCTGTCTTCAGAAGATGGTTTGAAGGAGTCATGTCTGTGGTCCTTATGCCTGCCCTCCCATGCCAACTCTCTGCCTTACTGAAGAGCTTGAACCTTTCTGGGGCTCTGCCAGATCCAGATCTGCTGGATTGCTGTGTCAGTTGCAGACTGCCCTCTCAAGGCCACCTTTCCTGTTTCCCCTAGTTCCCAAGTCCCTAACCTCCTCTGCTTCCTTCACCTATGCTGTAGTTCCTAACCCTGGACTCTCTGCAGGCTTCCCAGCTCCAGCAGGCAGGGACAGATTTTTGTCACTGGTGACTTTTGACTGCCTGGTTCCTCAGTCTTGCTGACTCGCTGTGTGAGGTACAGCCGTGTTTGGTGATGGCTCTTCTTGCTACCTCATGTGCTCAGCAGTCTTGACAGCCATGTCCCAGACAGCCTGCAGGGAGTAGTGAGGGCGTGACAGGCACACAAGTTGCACTGTGGTTTGGAAGCTGTACATGGCTGGCAGCTGGTGGTGAGTGAAACTTGAGGGCCCAGTGGTGTAACTCGCCCTTCTGAGTCAGACTCCTGAGACCCTGTTGCTGATCCTTGTTCTTCAGTGGTCATCGTGGGGTAGTGCCTAAGGACTGGAAGTATGTAAAGGAGCTTTTTACCTGGTCCAAATGAGCACTGTTGTTCATTCTCGTCTAGGTTCACCAGACACTCTCTCTAGACCTAACGGAAGTCCTGAATGCAGTCATCTTCAGGAAGAAGAAGCCAATCCTACTGTTAGGTATTTTGCATCTGTTACAGGGATTTGACTGGAAGCAGCCACTAGTACCATATTACAAGCAACAAGGGAGAAGTGGTGACTGTGGAATGGGGTAGTGGAGGTGCTGGTGGGAGCCTGGAAGCTTTGGTCCGTTTGGCTTTGCAGATATGTAACTGGTGGTGAGAAAGGGCAGAAGGGAACTCTGGAGTTCTGCTGTGTTTGGACAAATCTCTCCTTGGAGTTTGGTAGTGACATCAGGAACTGAGCATGAACTGGGAGGGATAGTGTCTCACAAGGAGACGATGAACAAGGGAACTCATGTTGCCATTCCTGTCTGCAGCTGTCAGCAACTGCTGGGAAACTGGTGGGCCCTTAAGCCCAGATTTTTTCTCTTCACTCTCTTCTGTGCTATTGCACGGGCACCAACACACAGGGTGGGGGAGAGGAAAGCATTGACACACACTAACAAGTGGCTCCCTGTCTAGTGAGCATCATGCAGTTCCTGAGAGCTGTCCTGCAACAGAACTTCTCTTCTCTGCTGGTGATCGTTGGCCACAACACAGCCCCAGGTGCTACGCAACCACAGCCATCATCACTGCAGGATGCTGCCTTGCACCCCCTTGCCACGCACCAGGTCTTCTCGCTTGTTGTCAGTTTGCAGAACCTTTTGGTGCATGTCCAGTTGCAGGTATATAAAATGTGACTTTTGGAACAACACTAGTGTTGGGTTTCAAGCAGGAACACTAACACAAGAGCCCACCCTGTTGCAGAACCTAAGGGGCTGCCTGGTTTTGGTTTTTTTTTTCTGCCTGCGTTTTCCACCCCTTACAGACATGTGATGAGGAGGAGGGAAAATGTTCTTGCTGCAGCATGGTGCAGTGAGAAAGAAGGTAAATCAAGCTATGCAGTACTCCCTGCTGCTGAACTGGATAGCTGAAATTCTGTGTACTAATGATGATCTCTGTTTTCCCATCTCCTGCTCTGCAGGGACAGCACACCCATAGGACAGAGGTGGGAAAAGTGTAACAAATCCCAGTCCCTCCCCCATGCTCCTGGCAAGGTGCTTTAGGGGGTAGTACATCAGTCTACATTTAATTTGCTCAAGTGATGTTGAGCTCCAGGGGTAGTACATCAGTTTACATTTAACTCTCTCAAGCGATGTTGGGCTCCCATCTTTTATTCTTTGGAGGCTGTTACTTAATTATTTTTTTAGTCTCAGGATAACTAGTCATGCCTTTGTCTGGCTCCTTGACGTGACAGATAATTTGCAGCATGTTACATCCTGTGAAGGAGATGAAGGGTGTTATTTTCCTGCGCTGCATGCTCTTCAGATCCTGCCACTTTATGCATTTTCCTCTTGCAATAGCTGTTGACTCTTTTGGGGCTTTTTTTCTTCTTCTTTCCCCTTTTGGTATTTCAGAAAGACTTGCTGCTCTCTCAAGCTGTGGTTGCCTGCCTGGAAACCTTAGTGGAATACCTGTATGTGAAGAACCAGGATGTTGGTAAAGTCTTCCTGCTCTTTCCTCTCCTGGGTTTCCTCCCTGCAGTGATGTTGAACTCTTTGATCTCCGTCCAGTAGCACCCTGGAGCACATGGTTAATGAGTTTATGCCCAATAAGAAAAATCATTTATATGCCTAAAGTTAATCATGCGCTTTGTGGGATGAAATCATAGTGCTCGATTCCCCTGCAGGCATGAGCCCTCATTTTGGCTCTGGATGCTAAGAAGCTTTCCAGAACTAAGAAACTCATTCCCCACCCTCAATATGGTAAGAGTGAAAGGTTTAGGAATGGAAGGAGTATAGGAGAATAGTCTTTCACTTCCAGGCCAATTGTAACAAACCTTTAGACCATAAATACTGGGGAAGGAGGATCTGATTATGATGTGTTTTACACATGGACAGTGGTCAGTTTGGCCCTGAAGGAGAGGAAGGGATAACAGGGTACTAGATAGCCTTAGGGAATGGAAGCTGGAAATTCTAGATTTCCAGGGGCAAATGCAGACCTTGGTTTCTGGAGTCCATGTCAGACCTGATGTATACCATGCTAGCAATATAACATAGTATGACAGTGTTATACAGTCCAGGGGGAAAACGGAACCTTCTGCTTATTGTCAGCCACCTGCCACAAAGTTCAGGTGCTGGCTCTGATCTTAAAGCAGACAGAAAGTTCTCTGTCTCTGACCTGTTCCATTCAGCCATTTAAACACTAAGAGAGTTGGGGATGGAGTGAATGAACACCAGACAAAAGGGACACTAGTGGGAGAGAGAAAGCAGTTCAAACGAAGATGTAATACTGCAGATGAATGACAGCCAGTAGCTGAAGGGAAGCTATTAAAAGGCTGGATTGGAAAAAAAAAAAAAAAAAAAAAAAAGGTAGCATGTTATGGGGAGGTTCCACTGATTTGGGATTAAGCTAATGAAATGCTGCTTCAGCAACAGCTGAACCTGTCACTTTGGCTGCCTAAATTCTTGCTGTGGTGCAAAAGTTCACAACAGCAATAACAGGAGTCTCCTTATTCCAAGCAGAATAAGGGTCATAGCTATGCCTGACTGAAAGATGCGAGAACACTGGAAAGAGTGTGGCCTGGACTCTGCCTCTAGGAGTTGTCTCATTTGAGGCTTTCTAAAACCTTCTCGGTGCAGAGATTTTTTTCCAGACGTGCAGGGCAAACTCAGTGCACAGTGCTTTTACTTTCTCATTTCTACCAGCTAGAAGATAGCCCCCAGACATTTTACATTATTTTTTAGTGTTATTTTCCCAGAGAAAAGATTCTTTGAGTGGCAATAGGGAGGTTATGTGACTGCCAGTGGAAAAGGGACCTTTCTAAAATTCTAGTGAGTTGCCATGGTTATACCATGTTATACTTGTTCAAACTTGTTATACAAGTTATATCAGCTGACCTGTTGTCATTGTCCATCCCATGCTCCTAACCTGCAGTACATGCAAGGTAGTAACACAACTGTAGCATCCAGTGAGAGACTTCATGCTGTCACAGGTGGTGACCTTGAGCCTTACCTCTGTTATCATATATGTTCCTTAGCAAGAACATTTTCTCTCCTGATTGTTTGCATTGCTGCCATCAGCCTGGCTGGTCCCAATAGTACACTCTCTGATGCAGATTCAGGATCGGTTTATGCAGCTTATATTGTAGGACTTCCTTCATTCCCCAAAGGGTATTCTGCAGCTAAATAAAACCCATGGTCAGGAAACTTGTCCTCATATTGAAACCAGAGGGTGTTATTTTTGAAACCCTTGGCTAAAGATATCCCCTTACTGTTTTATGACATGCACCCCAGGAGAAGGTTTCTCTTCCTGTACCAGCACAAAGATGGACAAAATGTATTTTCTGATTTAAAAAGCTGTTAAGCTTTTGTCCTCATGACTGAACTCCTGCCCAAAGAGTGACAGATTAAAAAGCAAGTAAGAACAGAGCAAAATATCCCCTTAGTGTTTCACAGTGTGGGGTCTAGAAAAGAAAACTTGGGGTCAGTATTGAAGACTGTGCTTATCCGGGTCCAGCCTGTCACTTGGCCAGTTTTAAAGCTGTTTTTGATTGGCTTCTCCTTCTCTCCCAGCTCTACATGTTGCTTCACAACCCTGGCACCGATTCCTGCTCTTCACACTACTCGATGGGAGCCAGAAGTCCTTTCTGCAGCCAGAAGTTCTCAGGCTGATGACTTTGGTGAGCAGGGAAAGGGCAGGCTGTTCTCCATTTTTTCCAGTATGTCAGTATAGTGCATGTAGGTCAGTTACTGGAACTTAAACCCTACGCACACACAATCTTAGATGCTTCTGTGACTTTGTCTGGCACTATATTCGTGCCCTATAATAATGGTACTTTCAAGTGAACTTCCCTTCCACACCCTGCAGAAACTGACCTCGCTGTTAGTGAGCACATCCTGTTCTTCTGGTGTTTGTAGCATTTATTTATATCATCTAGGACCCCTGGGGAGGAGAGGGGAAACCTACAGAGAACATGCAACTGCTGTTACCAGTCAGGGAGCGTGCTGTGGCTCTCGGGAGAACAGAGCTCTGCTCTGTATCACAGCTTGTCTCCCCATGTCCGACCTCACAGACCTGACTTTTCAGGGCAGGGAGTTACCGCAGTCAACTACACTGCTGTATGTGGGGCCTGGGAGCAGGAGGGGGAATGTGGGCCTACCCAGCAGAAATGCTGAAGATAAGGCCCCCATGGCAGTGGGTAAGAGGAAGGGGTTGTTAATATGAACCTGCCTCCTCCAAATACAAGATGAGTCTGTGAATATTTGCTATTCTTATTTCACTTTTAAAAGGTTACCTGGTTTATTTCAGTTCCTTCCTGACCTGAACCAAAATAAGTCTGATTATAAATCAGAGCACTGTCAACACAGATATTTGCACTGGTTCTGTTAGAAGTGGTATAAAAATCAGGCCTGTGCTTAAGGTGCTGCAGCATCCCATTACACAGAAGAGGTCTTTTCAGGAGATGAGTCACTGTTGGAGTCGGTGGGTCTTTCACTGTTTAATGCCTCTGTGTTTTCCTTTGTTCAAGTTTCTGAGATATCAGAGCAGCAACGTTATTTCTCAAAAAGAAATTAGCCAGGTTCTCCAGCAAGCAACAGAAGTCAACTTAGCAGAGCTGCCTGAGGCCACAGCTCGTGCTTTTCACCTCTTCCTTTGTCAGGTAAGAGAGCAGTGACTGCATAGGAAAATGAGAATGGAATCCCTAGGGGTTTGCTTTAGCCTGTGGTGGGGAGCCATAAACTTCCTTTGAGGAGGTTGTAGTAAGATGAAGAAGAATCCTGCGGTTGCTAGCTTGGCCTACTGCCTTGAGGGGTGTACAGTGAAATCAGAAAGGGAGTGATGCCAGCAGCTGCCTAAAGTGTGTCATCATATTGCGTGGCCTCTTGGTTCCTGGCTCAAAATCTGAAGGTCTCATTGCTCTGTGTGGAGATGAGGGAGGGAGGTATGAAGGAACAAGCCCAACAGTTTCCTGTTAGTCTGGAAATCATTCTTTCTTCTGGCTGCTCAGATTCAGAGCAGTCATTGCCAGGTGGAGCCAGTGCAGTCAGGGACCATTCAAAACTTGCTGGAACGCCTCGTGGGCCAGAGGACCTCATCTGTAAAACGTCAGGACATTGTGTATCCTTTGCTGGGCAAATGCCTTTGATAGGGGATGTGAGAGTGGTAGGTGTAACAGAGATGGAAAGAATACTTAACCTGCTGCTCCTTCCTTTGTTCCAGCTGAAGGCAAAGAGAATTGGAGAAATTCTGAGTGGTTCTACACTTGGCTAACTTTGGGGTGAAAGACTTCATCATCCCCCAAATTTGAGAAGACATTTGGGAAATGAGGAGACATTTGGGATGAAAGATGGGTCTGTGTGCTAGGATTGCATTCATCTATATGGCAGAGGTAGTCTGATGAAACGGGAGCAGGTGGGGGAGCCTGTGACTTCAAAGCAGTAACGATCCCTAGAGGATGAGCAATCACTTAACCTCTGTCTGCATGCTAGCTAGTGCCGGTATGCCCATGAAGTTGTGGAAACCCAAAGATGGTTCGAGTGCTTTCAAAGTACAGCGAGCATTCAGAAACCACTGAATGGAGTTACCGAATGTTGTTCTGCTTGGCATTGGAGTCCCCTGCTGAGAAATGAGCCCTCCTCTTCTCCAGGGATGGAGGCAGGGCTTGCTCCCAGATCACTTGTGGAGGAGGGAGCCTGAAGCAGTATTTGTTTATTTCTCAAACTGTCTGCTTTTGCCTTCCTGTTTTCATCATGCCGCATTGCCTCAGACAGGTAGCGGTGATGGAAGTGGCCGTGGGCAGTGATTTCCTGTTGGGGTGGGGACTTCCTCCTTTGTGGGATGCTGTCATCAGCCACGTGCAGGGTATGTGGTAGGTGAGGTGTTTGCTGCCTGTGAGGAGTAGCTTGTCCTCATGTTTACACCCAGTGTGAAACGACCACTCCATGGTGGGATGCTCGGAGCATAAGTTGTTCAGGTGGAGACCATCCAGCCCCACGAAGTTTGTCTCCACTGCCTTTGCTTGTCTGTACAGGGGTGAGGGAAGGTGGGCAGGAGGCCTCATTACATTGCTAAAGTTGCTTCTCATTTCTGGCTTTTCCACATAGGAAGAAGCCTTCGAATCCTGGTTGTTAGGAAAAATTTTGGATGTTCTTGAAGTGCAGCAGTGGTGGCTACTTGAATAAGATAGTCATGAACATGGAAACAAAATCCTCTGATCAAAACCAAGCTTTGACCTAAGTTTTGTCAAGAAAGGACTTTCTTCAGGTTCACTTACACTGGCATTTCTCACACGTGTTGGGGGGGAAGGGGTCCATGGCTTGGGGGAGGGTTGGTTTAGTAATGAAAGCCTCCTGTCAGCAATGTGTCAAATGTGGGAATTCCCGTAGCATGCTGGAGTTTCAGCCATGCCTTCCAATCATTTTCCTCTCATGCTGTCAACGACAGATGTCTGGGAAGTGTGGCAGTGTCTCTCTCACACATCGGAGACTGAAATAAGAAGAAACAGTGCACTCAGCAGAGGAACAAGGCAAGAATGGAACAGGAGACCCCATCCTGCCATTTATTATTAGAGAGAAGATGGACAAAGGAAGTAATTTTTCGCTCATTTTCGGAAAAAGTTTTGTTGAAAGTCATTTATAAAGCCCAGTTACTGAAATGGGCTCTTTGTTATCTGCTCTGTGTGGGATGAGGCTTGGTTGATGCTCTTCAGTTACCAAGATACCGAACTGCCTGGTGGAAACAGCGTGGCAGAGGGGTGGCGGGTGTGACGGAGGCGCTGGGCTCACCTGCCTCGGTGTAGCTGGCGGTGCTGCGGGCTGGCCCCCTCCTCCGGGCCGGCGGGGGTGTCCGAGACACAGCCAGGAGCCCTGGGGAAGCAGATGCGCTGCTCGTCCCGCTGGGAAGAGGAGACTTCTCCCAGGTCACGGACGGTCCCTCAGGCTGCCTGTTGCCTCCAAGCCCTGCAAGCGCCCCGCTCCCGCTGGGGCCGTAACTAACGAGGCTCCTTCCCCGGCGGACCGGCAACGGGAGCGGCCGCGGGGGGGCGCGGGGCCCGGCTGCCCCCCGCCCCGGCGGGGCCGGTGCGGGACCGGGGCCGGTGGCGGGGCGGGGCGGGAGCTCAGGAAGTGACACGGCGGGGCGGGGCGGCGGCAGCGGCATGGCAGCGCGGCGGCCGTGAGCGCCGATCCCGGTACCGGCCCCGGTTCCCGGCCTGCAGGTGAGGGGACGCGGCCGCGCCGCCCCGCCCGGCGGGGGAGGGCCGGGGGGAGCTGGGAGCCCTCCCCTCCCCTTCCCGGTGGGGCTCAGCGGGACCGGCGCGGGCTGCCCGGCCACGGCGGGGCGGGAGGGAAGGGCGGAGATGGGGCAGCCCGCGGCACGGGCGGGCGGGGCGGGGGTGGCCGCTGCCGGAGGGAGCCCCGGGCGGGAGGGGAGCCGTGCAGCCGGGGCGGCCCCGGGGACCCTCGGTGCAGCGGCTTTGCCCTTGCCCGAAGGGCTCTGCTACCGCCGCCGGCTCCCCCCTCTCCGCCCTCGCCGGAGCCCCGCGCAGGGGCTGTGCGAGGAGCCCACCGCCGGCAGCACCGGGGGAGCCGGCCCACCCCGCCCGCCGGTTCCCATCCGCTCCGTGCCGCCTGCTGCGGCCCCTTGGCGCGGCCCCGGGTGGGCTTCCCACGGCGCGGCCAGCCTGGGCTCGGCTGATCCGATTTCCACGCCTCCGTCCCCGTGTGATTGCCGCTGCTTTCAGCGGTGCTTGAAAGGGGACCGCGGCCGCCCGGGCCCCTCGGGGTGCTGCTGAGCCCCTCCAGCGGGACGGGAGGCACGGAGGCGGGCTGGGACGGATCCGCTCCTGGTGGAAATCGCAGCAGCTCGCTGGCTTCGGCCGGGGCTGCCTGATCCCGGCTGGCGGCCATCCCTGTGATGCACAAGTGCAGGGTTTGGTGGTTAAGGGACTTTGGAGGCAAGCAGGTGTAAAGGGCCGTCGTGTTATGGAAGCAGCTGGTCCTGTAAGCCCTGGAGAGGAACATCCTAGCAGAACTCTGAGCAGCTTGTGTTTCACATCCAGAGCTTTTGGTTCGGCTGTGACAAGAGATTAATTCTCATCTGGTTGACGGAGGAGCGGCTTGGAGATGAATTTGTGGGGCGGGGAGTTTTCATTCCTTGTTTTGCCACGGTGTGCTCCAGGGGCAAGCTGGCTTATGATGCTTTTCCCCCTGCGTTTCAGTGCCCTGCAAAGGGGATCGGGGGGATGCTGCAAAAGTCCCTCCTGGGAACCGAAGTGTGCCAGCGTGGCTCTCCCTTGCGAGCTCATTAAGTGAATAAATCCCAGGGATGCTCAGTTCAGATGGGGCTCCTGCAGGAGAATTTATAAAGTCATTAAAAACACGTTAATGGAAAGTACTAACCATCTATAACACAGCGTCTGTTGTCATGTCTTTGGAAAAACACGTCTAAATTAAGAGGATGGGAGACAGCGAGACAGACTGGTGGGCTTTCTGCTGAAACAACCAGCTGGCCGGGGCTGTGAGGGTATATTGATGGAAACTCCTTCCCATCTGTAGCATCAGGCTAGACGCTGGCTCCCTGGGCTGCTCTGGGAGCACTGGGCAGGGCCAGCTTTAGCAGGGATCTCTTCAGGGAAGAGCAAGAGGGAAGCGTGGAGCAGATTTATGGTGTTTCTGTCTCATCTCATCCCTCAGCAGGTGGGAAGACATGAGGGAGGGTTCATGGGGAAAGCATGGAGGAACATCTTCAAGAAGTTTTGGCATCCTCGTGCTTACGCAGTCCAGCCTGGAGAGGAGGGAATGTTCTCTGTTATTAAAATGGGGTGAAATGGGCAGGACAGCAAAGGGAAACTGAAGCTGGTGCCACATGGCACGAGCAGCCTCACTTTCCCTGCAGGTGTGGGCAACAACTGGATCCTGCTTCGTTTTCACTGGGGTGTTTCAGCCCTGATGGACTATGGCAGTCAGTAGCTTTGGTGTGAGAATAGTATCAGCAGGGAAGGGGTCAGATGAAAAGGTGATGGGCTTCTGATATGGTGTGGTCTTCCAGTCCTCCTCTTCCAGCCTTGTTCTGTGACACAATCTGTAGGGCTGCTGCAGGAGGATTTGTAAAGTCATTAAAAACATTTTCATTGAAAACACTAACCATCTATACTGTAGCACCTGATGTCATGTTTCTGGAAAAGCCTGTCTCTGTTCCGAGACCCAGAGGCAGCCAGGCAGGCTGGTGGGCTTTCTGCTGCAGTAACCAGCTGGTCAGCAACCACCTCGGCTGAGAGCCATGCTTTGCTCTTCTGCTGCCTGAGCAGGGGTTTTTGCAGCTCAACACCTTCTTCCTCGGAGCGGCCTCAGGGCCTCCTCTGGCCACCTGTCTCCCACGTTGGAAGGGGTGGATGTGGGAGCCCTGCCCAGGCGCTGGGACTGCTGCAGGCAGCGGTTTTGCTGTTTGCTGAAAGCCTGGTCTGGAGGCCACCAGCTGCCTCCAAGGTCTCTCTCTGGTTCTCCACGAGCATGGCAAATAGCCAGCCTGGTCCTTATGGCTGTGTGTCTGATCTGAGGGGCAGTCACATTTTGTGCTTTCGAGTTGCTGCTTTTACTCCTCCCCAAGAGCCTGGAGAGAGTGAGCAGCTGGGGGGGCTCTGCAGAGGGAGGACCCATACCCCATCACTAGGCTAGGCCTCAGGCCCTTGGGTCGTGGTTTTTGGCAGGGTGAAGCAACCTGTTGGAAGCCAACCAGGCTGGTGGGTCCAGCAGAGCATCTGTTTGCCCAGACTGGAGTACTTCACCTTACATCCTCGGCTTGTTGGTGTGCTTTGTGGCCTTCACGGTGGCTGGAATATGCCTGAAGCCTCACACCACAGCGGGCAGGGGGGACAGACCCCAGGCCTGGCGTGGGAGGCTTGTGCTGCCATCCTGGCTCTGCATCACATCCAAAACACGTGATGCTGAGCCCACACCTGTGGACAGCTGTATCTTCCTCTGCAACGCAGATTGTAGTTACACTGATCTGTTCCTTTCCAGGAGTGCTGCCTTTTGCAAAGCACAATAGCAAAATAATGCAGAGGGTTTCTTGTGTTCGACGCCGTTTCCCTGGCTGTGCTGCGAAGGCGCTTGGCTCAGCCTCGCCGGGAGGTGCCTGGTGGGAGCTGCCGCTGCTCCTCGCTGGGCTGGAAGAGCTGCCAGTGCTGCCTGCTTTGCCTTGCTCCTGGGCCCGAGGTTGAACAACCCGTATTTGTTTAAAAAAGAAAAACAAGAGGAAAAGAAAGTATCTAGATTTGTTGCAAAGAAGGGATTTGTTTCTGTCCCAGTGTTAGGGCATCACAGAGACAGGTTCAGCTGGGCAGGCGAGCTCGGGCTTGGGAGGGGAGAGGGGTGGCAGGGTGAGGGCAGCTGTCATGGCCTTACACACCTGCCTTTCCCTCAGGAGCACGAGGCAGGTCAAGGGATGCCTCTGAAGGAGCTGCTGCTTCTGTAATTGCTGGTGGCCACTGCTCGCCTCTGCAGAAACCTCATCCCTGTGGACAGGCTGCCTCAAGTCCTGCCTGGAGGCTGAGGTATCGCTCTCCTTTTCAAGGTCTAAGCTGTCTCAGGGACCAGGGTCCTCATTCTCAAGGACCTTCTCCTCTAGCCTCTTTTCTGCAAGCTTTCTCTCTCTGACAGGCTCTTGTGGCCCAGAGCAGCGGAGAGGGACGTGCCTGGGGCAAAGGGTGGGAGTTACCAGGTCACCCAACTGCTGCTTTTCTGCATGGGGCCCGCAGCTGGCACCTGGCTTGTAGCGAGGGGAAGGGTGCAGGTACCAGCACCCCAAGAGGTGAAGTGAGATGGCTAAGCTGGTCAGGCCTGGTGCTTGAAGGAGAGGTGGACTTCAGCCCCTTGGTGATCCTCCTCCTCCCTTTGGCCCTGCTGCTTTGGTGACTGGGCTCGCAAACCCAGCAAAAAGGTAGCTGTTATTTTTGGGAGAAGGGGTAGGACTTAATTTTTCTGCTGGGTCAGTGCTCAGTCAGATCCCTGGGGGCCCAGCCGGCAGCAGAGGCAGGTAGAGAGGAGGGGGAGACCGGGGCTTCCCCTGTAGGGGAGGGCGGGCTGGCTGCAGCATCACCCCGCGGGCCTGCTCTGGCCACTGTCTCTCTCAAACCCCTTGTGGGGGCAAGGGAGAGGCGGGCCAGGACCCTGGCGCTAAGGGCAATGTGGTCCTGAGAGGCTCATGTGACTTCTCCCTTTGGTAAGTCTCCTCACTGGTCATTGATTTTGTTGGTCCATTTTGTTCCAGGCTGCAGCGGCTGACATGGATTTTCTCTTCATCTGCCCCTTTGTGCTGCCACTGCTGCTGTCCCGGGGCAGCTTCGCAGACCTGGAGAAACAGAGGGTGGACTCTGGCTTGGAAATCTGTATCCTCTGCAGCCTGCCCCTCGTGCCCTGCATACGTGCTCGTGCCTGCTGAGGCCAGAGGGAGCTTGTGCACAGGGAAGGAAAGGGTCGGAGACCATGGAAAGAGGCACAGGGGAATGGAAGAGAGAGGACCCAGAACTGCTGGGCAGTTGCCTCTTTGCCCTTCTGTGGAAGAGCTTTAGCTGAGCTCCTGAGTTTACTAACCAAGCGCCTGGCTCAGGGCAGAAGCAGAGATGAGTTTTTTGGTGGTGCCTGGTGTTCCCCCGAGCGCAGCACTTTTCCTTTCTGCTCCAGCATGCTGGGCACATTTCCCAGTCCGTGCTTGGGAGCAGTGCAGCCAGGCAGCTGGCAGAGCATGCCTGCGGGTCTCAGTGCTTTGGGGTCACTGGCTGGGATGACGGAACAGGGCTCCTGGGTTTGTGACACTTGGTCTCCTCTGTGCCGTGAGCGTTATTGCCTATTAGGAGGTGGGATAATGCAGGCTCTTCTTAGCACACAGCAACATCCCTTGGAGAACAGGCAAAGTACGAAAAGATATTAAATGTGCGTGCTTATGGAGACATGTATGGGGAAGGTGGGAGTTTGTGGTCCTCCCTCAGCCCATCATCCAGAGCAGGAGCTGGCAAGTAGGAAGCTCCCCAATGAGCGCCCAGCGTTAAGTGCCCCGCTGGGGTGTCTGGGCAAAGGGGCTCACTGGAAACCATAGTTTCATCCTGGCTTAGGTACTGCCCCCCAGCCCTCAGGCACCCCGTGGAGAACCTGGGGGGGCTGGGATGGTGCTGGGTGCTCAGTGGAGGGGGCGAGCAGGAGCATGGTGGGATCATGCTGGCAGTGCCCTTGACTGTGGTGCAGATAAGAAGCTGTTTGAGGTAAAGCGCAAGGACCAGATGAACGCACTGAAGAACCTGATTGAGCTCAATGACGTCAACCAGCAGTACAAAATCATTGACATCATGCTCAAGGGACTCTTCAAAGTGAGCCGCAGTGCTGGATGCTCTCTGGGCTCAGTGTGCTGTGGGGCCATGGAGGGTGGGCAGGAAAAGCAGGGAGAGCCAGGGAGCCTCCGTGGGTTCAAAGGGAAGAGATGGGTGGGCAGGTGGGCTCTAGGACCTGAAGGGAGGATTCCATGGGGCTTCCAAGCGAAGTGGCTGGAGCAGCACCTCTGGGGTACAGGTAAGGGCTGGCTGGCTGGGTCAGTAATCAAGGGCTCTGGCAGGTGCTGGAGGACTCCCGGGCTGTGCTCATCGCCGCTGATGTACCTCCCGACGGGCCTTTCCCTCAGGATGAGAAGATAAAGGATGGTAGGTCCTCTCCAGTCCTTGCCCCACTCCCTTTTCTAGTGCTCTGGTGCATTGCTGACATTCTTTCTGGGACCCCTGTGTACCCGACCAGACCTGGACTGGTACGTCTCTCTCAGGCCCCTCTTGCTGTCTCTCTGACCAGTTCATATGGGGGAACCTGCCCACTTGCCCTCAGCTTCCCCATCTCCCAGCGGGGATGTAGGCACCAGCAGGACAGGGCATGTGTGCTGATGGCGCTGGTGGCTGTCCCCACAGCGTACTCCCACGTGGTGGAGAACACCGCCTTCTTCGGGGACGTCGTCCTGCGCTTCCCCAAGATCGTGCACCACTACTTCGACCGCAACTCCAACTGGAACAGCCTCATCCGCTGGGGCATCGGCTTCTGCAACCTGACGGGCGTGTTTGAACAGGGACCCCACTCCCAGGTCCTGGGGCTGGTACGGCTCCTGGTCCCCCCCTGCCGCATCCCCTCTCTGCTGCTGGGGCTGTGGGGTGAGGTTTTTGGGGTAAAAGGAGGGCAGGGGGAGTGTACTCCATGTCTGATGGTTGTCCTTGGGCTGAGGGATGGGGGAAGAGCATGGAGGGGGCTGGTGGGGAGGAGGGGACCCTGGTTGCAGGGGGGTGTGGGTGGGAGGTACCACTCCCCGATGCGGTCTCCGCTTTGCTCTGCAGATGGCTCAGGAGCTGGGAATCAGTGAGAAATCGCCTGATTACCGTAATCCCTTTAAAACGGACCACTCTGAGGTAAGACAGCAATGCCACTGGCTTGCCCCATGGGCTTGCCTGGTCACATCACAACTCCAGGCAGCTGGCTGGGGAAGGGAACGGGTGGTTTGGTGGGGAATGACCAAAAAACCCCGGCATGGAAGAAGTGTGACTGAAACACGCACGTCAAATTTCCCAGCTGGGCTGCAGCTGGCTTTGGGCATCTGGTGCCATCTCCCCACTGCTATGGCCATCATGCCCAAGGGGGACATCAGGACCCCATTTGCTTTGTGCTGTGTCTGACCTCAAACCCCCTGGCACCGTGGGGCTCGTGTGTTAGCTTCGGTGGGTTTGCTGGGGGGTTGTGCCTCTGGGAGGCTGTGGGCACTCCCCCATGATGACCCCCCGCTGTCACCCCACAGTTTTTCCCCAGTGCGGACACCTTCCAGAAGGCGCTACGGGAGGAGGAGAAGCGGAGGAAGAAGGAGGAGAAGCGGAAGGAGATCCGCAAGGGCCCACGCATCTCCCGCTCGCAGTCGGAGCTGTAGCACACGGGGGCTTGCACCTCGTGGTGGGGGCGATGCCACTGGGATGTGGAGCGGCGTGCTCCCTCTTGGCAGCCTCGAGCTGGTGCCCGGCGGTCCCCTTTCCGTTTGTGCCGTGGGTTTTATTTTGTTGCCTTTCCCTTTCGTTTGGCGGGGGCCGAGTGGTGGTGCTGGCGGGTTGCCCCAGTGGGGCTGAAGCAGGGTACCCCTTCCCCAGAGCCAAAGCACAGTGGGAAGGCAGCGGGGCCATGCCGTGGGCTCACGGGGTGCTGCTGCCTGTGGGGAAGTAGGGCAAGGGGGACATGGTGCACCTGAGCCCTGTGGGGAGCCCAGGGACCCCTCCCCGCCTCAGCACGCCCCGCGCTGAATGTGCCTCCTCCGTCGTGGGTGGGCTGGGGAATGCGTCATGCCAAACAGCCTCATAAGCGATGCTGCTTCTCTCCGTTTTGGGATTTTTGTTGTTAAACCGGTGATCTCATTGGCACCCCCCACCTGGTTATACCTGGTCTGCCCAGCCGCTACCTCTGCCAGCTCAGCTCTCCACTCTTCCCAGCAGCTGTTTTACCGCATTTCATCAGCCAGCCGTAGCTGAGAAGGCCAACGGCATCCCACCCTCCCACGTGGCTACTGCAGGGCATCCCAGCAGGGAGGCGAACATGTGGTGAATTTTTGGGAAGGTGGGATTTCAGTTCTTGGTCCTCTTTGCAGCTGGCAGATGCCTGTAGCGCAAGCCGAAGGTGCTGGGGAGCCCGCCCTGAGCCCCGAGCCCTGCGTCCCGCTCCTGGCCTCGCCAGCGGCGCGGCCACCGGCATCGTCCATGGCCGCTGGTGGCTCTTGCAGAGGAACCGTCCCTGAGCAGCAGGTGCGCCGTGCCGGGCTGGGGGCACCGTGGCCGTGGGGAAAGGGGAAATGTCCAGGATTTATAACCATGGAGCCGGGTCCGTCTGGTGGGGGGTGGCAATGGGTGCGTGTTTTGTTTTTTCTTGAATAAAATTAACTTTTTTTTTTTTTTTTTTTTTTTTTTTTTAAGTAAAAGAAGCCCGCTCTTGCTCCCGTTACTGGTGGGCGTCGGGTCTGGCGCCTCCGGGGGTGAGGGTCCGTGGGGAGCTGAGGGGGGAAGGAGGCGCCAGCGCGGAGGGACAAACCCCGGTCTCCAGCCGCCACCTTCCACCTGGCCTTTCGGCCCCCCAGCCCGCCCGGGAGCGTGGCGGTGCGACCCCTGCCCCAGCCGGGTCTTCCGTGGGCAGAGGAGGAGCCGGCGCCTCTCGCCCGGCTCCCACGCGTGTCCGGGCCGGCCCCGCCCCCTCATGAATATTCCGACAGGGGGCGGGGTGCCGGGGCGGGGCGGCCTATGCTAATCGCAGCTGCTGATCGCTGACGTGCCATCACACCACGCGCCGCCGCGGCCGCCGATTGGCCGGGGCCGACCTGGTCTCATTGACAACAAACCGCGGGGCGCGCGCGCGCCGCTGCCGTGGCGGCGGGCAGGTGGGGGCGGGGCCGCCGGCCGGCCGGGGCGGCCCAAGATGGCGCGGGGTCGGCGGCGCTCGCCGGCAGCCTCCGCCTGAGCGCCCGGGGCGGCGGCGGCGGTTCATGCGGCGGAGCGCCCGGCCGCGGCGGGCCCCTGCGCGATGGAGGGCGGCGAGCTGGGCGTGGAGAACATGGAGACCCTGACCGAGCTGGGCGACGAGCTCACCCTGGGCGACATCGACGGTGGGCGCCGCGGAGGGGGAGGGGGCAGGCGGCGCGCGCGGGCTGCCCCACGCAGCGTGGGGGGAGCTTGTGTGCCTTCCCGCGTGTGCGCGCCCGTCGGGGGCTGCTGGTGTTGCCCGGGGGGGCCGGGGTGCGTGGGTGGGGGTCGTCCCCCCACGCCCCGAGCGGGAGCGCAGGGCGGCCTCGCCGGCTTGGCCCCCGCGCGTGGGGTGCGCTGCCCACGCGGTGCGGGCCGCCCGCGACGGGGGGGTGGCGCGGGCAGCGCCCCGTGCCGGGCGGGGTGCGGGGCCCGTCCCGCCGGGCAGCGCCTGACGAGCGGCCACGCGTGTCCGTGTCCCCCCCTGCCGCGTGGCGTGGGCGGCCGGTGGCCAGCTCCGCCCGGGCAGCGCTTTTGGGCGACTTCCACGGCGCTGACCCACGCGGGGGGGCGTCGCGGCAGGCGCTGCGAGAAGCCGAGTGGGGGGCTGAGCCCCCGCAGCCGCCGAGCCCTTTTTCCCACCCGCGGTCCCCGTGGGAGTGGGTTGGCGTCGGTGACCGTCTCGTTACTCTCCGGCAGCCCCAGGCACACGGGGCGGTGGTGCTGCCCAGGCTCCCCTCGTGTTTCCTCGTGGCTCTCTCGAAGCGCGTGCGAAGCACTTACCGGAGCTGTGCCGCCACGAGTGCCCGTGGGAGGCTGGGCCGCCTCGCCCTCCTCCGCTGAAACTGCTTAAATTTTCCTTTTTTTGCTCCACTGTCTCGTCATAAAACTTCACCGCATCAGTGGCAGAGCTCCAATGTGCAAGAAAATCCCCTTTTCCCACCGGAGTGCAGCAAAACGAGGTGCCGGTGTGTGATGCCTTATTTGGTGTTTCCCAAACAGCTCCCGAACACCCATGAAAACTGATTTCTGGGTGACCCTCTGCACGGGGCTGGAGCCGGGGACCTGGCTCGGCTCCTCTGCTCTGTTCGGCTGTAATCCTAAACAGAGCTCGGCTTTGGGGGGGGGTGGTCTAAACCATCCGTGTTTAGCAGCTGGGAGATGAAATTGAACACGTGCTTTTAAGTTTCTAATTGCAATTGATTTGCAGTGTAGCTAGGAGCAAAATTTATACTTTTTTTTTTTTTTTCCTTTATGATAAGTAAAAAAAGAGTATACCTTTATGAGAACGTAAGGGGCTTAGTTATCACTTATGAAGTTGGTGGTGCAAATCGAAGGTGCTGTTTGCTCTTGTTTAAGCACCACATAATGACTTCTCGGGTTCCATATGGAAACACATGAATTCCCATGAACCCGGAGCCGCCTCTGAGCCATGGTGTGCCCAGGGAGATGTGATTCAGACCGATGAGTAACTCAGGGGTGGGAGAAGCGAGCTTCACCTTCCTCCCAGGGTGGGTTTTCCGGGGGGTGGGGGAGTGGGGCAGGTGGAGTTATATGACAGTCCTGCTTTTTTTGTGCTCTGACAGGGATTCATCCTGCGGTTTGAAATTTTCCAAGGGTTTTGATGTGGTTTTAAGTTGTCTTGTTGCCGGGTCTCATAGTTCCTTTCCCGTTCAGGCTGAGGGACCTTCACCGCCTGCCATAGAGGTTCTGATTTTGTGCGGTAGAGGAGGAATGACGCTGGTCTGGCGGATGCGCCCACTGTTCTGGGATGTTGGCACTCACTGGGGTGGTGCTCCAGGACTGGGTGCAAGGCTGGTTGGGGGGTCCCAGTGCTGAGCTGAAGGCATCTGGCCCTGCTGCCGGCAGGGCATGGCCAGGTGATGCGGAGAGTAAGGTCCGAGTTGGTCGTGGGTTCGAAGCCTGTCTGGGTTCAGGGTGGAGGGCTTGTTTCTCTCGAGGTTGGGATCTTCACTGGTTTCTGTTTCTTAAAGTGCGGCATCTCTGGGGGTGTCAGGAAGAGCAGTGGGCGTGTGGGAGAGCTGAGCCGTGGCCCGGGAGGGTCACCTAAAGCTCAGCTCTTGCCTTTCAGCCAGGTATATGGGTGCTGGGCTAATGAAAGCAGCAGAAGTCTTCGGTGGGCTCGGTTTCATTGTGGACATTTTTTGATGGCTTAGTTTCTGCAGTAACATCTCACGGTGCGTTAGGGTCTGAGACCTCTTCAGCGCAGGGGGTGCAGGTGATCTGTTGCCGACGGGTTTATCACTGATAGCTGTCCTGTCAAAGCACCCAAGCTTTCTAACAGTTAATGTAAACACTTGCTCTGTTCTCGGTGTAGGCAAAAGTGTTTTTCAAAGGCAAGAGATTTGGGTCTTGGATGTTGCTGTATCTCTTGCTTTCTATTTTTCTTGTGTTGCTACTAGGAAAGCTCTTGGCTTTGATCCCCTGGCAGTTTCTTTAAAATTAATCTTTAGACTTTTTATATTTAGCCGAAGTTGAGTCCATGATAAAGATGTGATTTAACTTGTGAGAGCAAGAGTAGTTTTTCTAATAAGATACTAAATCTGCTGTGTTGAACACAATGTTCTTTAAAACACAGTACTTGGAATTTGGCTCTTACATCGGAGTTTACTTTTCCAGAGGAAATCTCATCTGATTTATTTTATCCTCTACTTGCAGTAGTGCTGTCTGATGGTGAAATAGCAGTGCCATCAAATGAAGAATTTGAAAGTACGTAGAGTTGGGGTTATCAAGTGTATCATGTTGAGGGTTATTTGGGATGGTCTTAGCTCCAGTCAGTTTGAGGGTGAAAAGCTGTTTAATATCCATCTAGATGTTGTGCAGAAGTGTTAATCTTTAAACAGCCCCTCCTTGCTCTGGTAATGTGTTGTGAAAGTTTACCGAGGAATTGCATGAAAAACCCCTTTCATTCATTTAGTTAAAAGTGGAGACAAAGGTTTGGTCCAGCTGGTCCCCGAGGGCGGCTGGTGCTCCTTGCCGGGGAACAGCGTGTCCCCACTTAGTGTCAGGTTATAAATAGGTTAGGAGGACACATCTCCCAAGTTCCTTCATCCAACATTCAAGTTCTTAAGAGCAATGGTCATGGTCGCTGCTTAAATGTGTGTAAGGATGTGGAGGGATTGCAGTCAAAAGGGAAGAAGAGTCATATTATAGAAACACAGCAAAACGTTTGTTGAGGGAGCAAGAAGCTTGGAGAACGATCCCTTTTCTCTTCTCAGGAGTGGCAGACACATTAATTGGATAACATGTGGGTGGCATTGCAGAGAAGCAAATTAATAGCCCTCTTGTTGCTGGGACAATTTCCATAGAAACATTTTGTGAAAAGTTTGGTTCTTTGAACCCCCTTCATAAAGCACAGCAGCAACATCCTTCGGGTTTGTGGATGAGAACGCTCCTGGTGTAAGGAGCCCTTTGCCTTGTTTTTTCCCGTAAACCAGAAATTTATTTTCTACTGTCTAAACTTGAATTTATTATTTAGTTATAAACCTTCTGTTATGTTTGTGGGTCCTCTTCCTTTTTTCCTACGTCAGAGAAAAAAATGAAATAAGACTTCCAGAAAACTGTGGAAGAGCCAGTGCAGCATGGGCAGGTCCTGGGGCGGGGAAGGATGTCTGACTGCTCACACCACTGCCCACACACAGATCAGGGGAAGCATCCAGGTAGCTTAAGGTTCATAATTGGATTAAATTGGATTAGATGGAGGGAAGAGGAAGCTTTGCTTATGAACAATGATCTCTCAGTTGCAAAATTTTTTAGTCTGTAGGGGAGAGCTATAGCGTTGTGGTGGGAACCTCTTGATGTGGGCTGGTAAAATCCTGGAGAAGGTGGGATGGAGAGAAGCTGCTGTGCAGTGATTGCAGGCAGGGGATAAATAGGCAAAAAAAACCAACAAAAAAAAAAGTTATTCTGGTGGTTAAACACAAGCATGGATTTCTCCTGCTGTAGTTCTATAAAGTGTTGTTTCCTTTAGTCTTTTTTTCCCCAGTTTCTGTTATGCTTGAAAGTAAAACAAAGTTAAGATGAATTCTTACCCTGTTTCTTCATTTTCCAGATACTCAGTGGGACAGGAGGGATAGGGGGCTTGAAAGCACCCTAAAAGTTGGGTGGGAGAACAGTTAATGCTGGAGTTGCATGGGTGGTTGGTTTCTCCCTTCTGCAGGGATTAGACTGGAGCAGTGATGGAATGAGACTAATATTTTAGATATATTGGAGATGGCTTTAAATTCTAGTCTGTGCTTGGATCATTTAGTCTGGGAAGGTGTTGTAGGAGAGTCCTGCCTTTCTCCCTGAACTGCGGCAGCAGTGCCTTGCCTCTTGCCACCTGTTTCTCTCTGGAGATGTTAGGCTGGTGTGATATGTTCTCTGGAGGTTTTGAAGGACCCAGAGCTCACTTCTGTGCATGTGCGCCATCATTTGAGCCCTGACATAATGGCAGGTGTCAAAGCATGTGGGCAATAAAATAGTATTGAATGCATTTTCTTCTGTTTTACAGAGATGCTGCAGTTCGTCAGTAACCAGGCAGGAGACTTTCCAGACCTATTTTCAGATCACTTGTGTGGCACCTTTCAGGGCAGCGGTAGCAGCAGCAGTGGGACCCTGGAGCCGCAGGTGCAGCGGCCGTACAGCCAAGTGCAGCTCCAGCCCTTCCCAGCGCCCCCCGCCTCCCCCCAGCTCCAGAGCCTGCCAGTCAAAGCGGCGCAGGCAACACCTCCGGCCCCTCCGCGGTCAGCCCCTCTGCTCCAGCCCCGGCCCCCGCTCCAGCCTCAGCTCCAGCAGCAGGCCGTCATGATTACGCCGACGTTCAGCTCTGCTCCCCAGACCAGGATTATTCAGCAGCCGGTGATCTACCAGAACGCAGCCACCAGTTTCCAAGGTAGCGGCTGGAGTGCTCAGGATACGGCTGTGCCTGGGACACTTGTGATTTCGGGGCGCTCAGGCTGCGGGAGTGTTTCGTGCACTCACAATAAATGGTGTCTGTCAGCATTCAAACTCCAGAAGCATCCTTGGCCACAACAAGGCTGACCATCTTTTTCTTGCGATGCTGCCTATGGGGCATCCCTTCTCCTGCTTCTGTGGCTTTGGACTTGGGGGAGCATGAGGAACTGTCATAAATCAGATCTTAAGTCTTTTTGTGTGACCTTTTGTGACAGTTGTCGTCTGGATGCTCTCTTCTGTTATGGGCTTCTCTCCTGTGGCTCGTGGGAGTTTTGACAACAGTATGTCTAAAAAATGGTTGTTGCAACCCTGTCCTCCCGCTGATGGGTGCAGCAGGCAGATCCAGTCCTGAAGCTCTGGTCTGTCCCATGTGGCAGTCCAGAATGAAGGCATGTTTTTAGCTACCAAACTCTCAAGTGCAGTGCTTGCGTTGAGCAGAGACACTTGTAGGGATATTTAATGATGATGAATGCCAGTTATCTTGATTCTCTTCAGTAGGTGTTGATAAATGATAACTTTTCATGGTAAATAGGATCCTATGGTCCACTGAGACCAGCAGGAGTGGGCAGGTGCTGGGTACTGTGTAATGTCACTCAAGTAATGAGTCCTGTGCTATCAGACCAAAGGTTTTTGACTTTAATTTCTCCTAGCTGATCTTCTGTGCCTCCTGGAAGGCTGCTATTCTAAGTACAGTGTCCTCTTGCAGGAGGCATCAAAGGAGCTGGAAGCTTCCCACTGTGTGGGATGTTAGATGGATGCTGCTTACTGAGAAGCTCTGGGAAGGAGGGGAATGAAGCTAGGAGCATTTGCAGGCTCCAGAACGGAGACCTGTGTCTCTGGACTCTTCCTGACATCTCTTTTGCTTTTCAGTTCTCCAGCCTCAAGTCCAGAGCCTGGTGACGTCCTCCCAGGTTCAGCCGGTTGCCATCCAGCAGCAGGTGCAGACGGTGCAGGCCCAGCGCGTGCTAACACAGGCTGCCAATGGCACCATCCAGACCTTAACGCCAGCCACGGTCCAGACAGTAGCTGCACCACAGGTCCAGCAGGTTCCAGTGAGTAAAACCACAGAGTGATATGAGGGTACAGCAGAAAAAAGAAACTGCTTTTGCGGGTCTGGTCCCCTGGCTTGCCAGGGGAAAGGTGGCAAAGCTTGTAGGGTTGGTGACCCTGGGTAGCATTGCTTTTGCGCAAACGTCTTTACGTGTGAGACTATTTCTAGCCAGCCTGTGTTCTGGAAGTGTTTTACTTTGTGCAAATTGTGTGTGAGTCCCCGTTGTGAGCTGTGATGTGACTTCAAGTAGCAGGCCACCATTTTCGCTAGAACACCTGCATAACTGAGTATGACGTAAAATATTTTGTAACTTGGTGCTGCCAAACTGGATTGGAAACCTTACTTGAACAAGCCTTCTTTGACTTTTGCCTACTTCATTGCAAGTCTGCCACCTCTACCGTGTCTTGTAACGGCTGGCTGATGTTGGAATGTTTTCTTCCAATTCTTCTGCCACACTTTCTTTGATCTTTTTGCTGCTACGGTGTCATGTGATTTTGTTTCAAAACATACACAAGGCTTTTTTGCCTTTGTGTGTCTTTGTATCACGTAAAAACATTTATGGCTAGGGGACTCTCTCAATATGACCAAGTTGCTCTGGTTCAGTTGTACTGTGCCATCTACAGTGCTCCCTGTATTTAAGAGCCAACAAGGTACTTGAAGAAATAAAAGCAAGCTGTGTTATGGCAAAATAACTCTACAGTTGGGGTTGATCTGCTTGTACATTAATGGTGCAGATCCTTTCAGTTAGATTGGAGGGGTGGAAAGCTACTACAGGTATTTGCCAAAGCAGGCTGTCCTAGCCATGTTAGACTCTTGAGTACTCAACGAGTTAACGGAGAGAGCTAACTATAGGTGTAATTGGAGAGGGGAAGGGAGCTTTTCAATCAGCTCTTTTGTGGTTTTACATACTTGTTTACTTCTGGTGACTGATTTGAAAACCAGTGTCCTGGTGGTTCCTCTGCTCCCCTCCCTCCAGTACTGTTCAGAGTGTGTCCTCGTCAGAGTTTGTATGAGGGGCTGACAAAAGCCATCCAGATGATGCAGAGCACAAGGTGAAAGAAAAACTCGCCCTGCTCTTGCCATTCACTGAGATGTAAAGTGATAATTCTCGTTGCTTACCTCTGGCTATTGAGATCAGCAGAGGAGTATGTGCCTCCTCTCCCCTTCACCTGTAACTCTTTTCAACCTAGGTTCTGGTCCAACCTCAGATCATAAAAACAGACTCCCTTGTCTTGACAACCCTGAAAACAGATGGTAATCCCGTTATGGCTGCAGTACAGAACCCAGCACTGACAGCACTCACTGCTCCCATTCAGACCACAGCTCTGCAGGTACCGTATGGATGTTCTTCTTCCTTCCCTCTCCTCGTTGACATCCTTTCTTCTTAATGCAAGGGAGAGATTTGGGCTTTAGTATTCTGCAGTGGTGCAAACGAGAGGGGTTTTGAGGGCTGCTCTAGACATGTCCAGAGTGAGTAATACCCTGTTTCTGCCAAGGCTAAACACACAAATTGTAATTTTTTGGCAGCCTCCCATGGCCAGTAAGCAAAGACCAAGGGCATGCTTCTGTTTACTTTTTTCTGGTGTTACAAGGAGAGGGATATGACCTAAAAATTCCATCCAGTTTTTATCCTCTGGAAGATACTTGAAACTGAAAGCTAACTCGCTCAGAATACCTGTGGAACTTTCTTTTCCCCTTCAGTAGTGTCTAATAGCAGTATGTTGAATGTGAAAACTAATTAAGCTACTTTTCAGAGGGCATTTGCAGTGAAGATTCAGTATAATCATTGGAGATAGCAGCTGTGCTTCATGGCCTCCGCTTCTTATCAACTCTGAGAAACTTATGCCCCTAAAGACGCATTCATTAGTCCTGTACATTCTGAACAGATATCTTTGTTCAGATATGTACTGGGGGAGATAAACTTACAAGTCTGGACTTAAGTTTTGACTTCTTTTGCATAGCATGGTAGGCTTCTTACGTACTTGTTAGTAGCCAGGCTAAAGTCTTCAATTAACCTGCTTGCCTTTAAGCGACGTTCTCACACAGAGGTGAGGTGTATGTGATTGTGTCTGTCTGAGATGCAGTCAGTAAAGCGTTTTGAATGCATTGAAATTTGGTGGAAATAGCCAAGGAAAGGGGTAGGACTTAAATTCACTTATTTGTCAAGTCCCAGCTTGAAATGAAACTAAATTAATTTCTAATATCTTATTTAGAAGATTATTTTGGAGTCAGAATTGTTCCTGAAGTTGCTCATGGCTAGTTTATTCTCATTTTAGTCTGTCATTTGACAGAAATAACTCTTCTTCTCCATAACCACTTCCATGATCTTTCGTGTACTTTAGAGAACATGTATACTGTTCTCAATCTTGTTTTGCAGGGTTAAGCAGTCTAAACTTTCTTTACTCCAGCTGACCTAGAAGCCCCTCTGTGCAACTGTTCTGGTGGGATTCATCATCGTTTATTGCAGAGTACATACTGCTTTAGTGTGGTGTGGGTGGTCTGTCCTACATCTAGATGCCCAAGTTTGAGCTTTTCACACCAATGTATATCACTCATTGCCTTAGTTCCCCATCCTAAGGCATTTTTATACCTTAAGGGCCTGGTTTGTTTTCCATTTAATTGAATTCAAATCAACCGCATTGCTCAAGCCGCCGTTTGTTTTTCTGTAGTCAGGTCCTTTCTAACATTGTTGTCACCGGTTTGGAAGTAGCATTACCTGTTGCTGATTTGATGACTTTATTTGTCCACAGAAAAACTGAATTTTGAGACTTAGGGTGTAAGGATTGTAGGAGCAAGGAGGAGCCTTGGTCTTTTTCTCTATTTAGTGGATGAACAGAGCAAGAGTGTTGATGCCCTTGAAGAACAAGAGATGTTCTTACTCCCCGGTGACCGATGTGAGAGGCAGTGGCAGCTTTTTCCTGTGCTGCTGTGCCAATGGGCATGTTGGCTAAGGAGGACGGGGCAAATTGTCATCTCTCTTCTTTTCTGAGCTGTACAAACTTTTCCTGATTCTTCTTTTGTTTACTGCTTTTTCTTCTACCATCATAAACATTATCTGAATTGCCTGATTGCTCATGACACTTGTTACACACGGCCTTTGTAGACCCTCGTTGGGAGCAATGGGACCATTTTGACCACAATGCCAGTGATGGTGGGACAAGAAAAGGTGCCTATCAAACAAGTTCCTGGGGGCGTCAAACAACCAGAACCACCTAAAGAAGGAGAGAGGAGAACAACTCACAACATCATTGAAAAACGTTACCGGTCATCCATAAACGACAAGATCATTGAGCTGAAGGACCTTGTCATGGGGACAGATGCCAAGGTAAAGATGTGGAATAAGAGCAAGTCTAGTGTCATAAATACTTTGTCTTCAGGTGCTCGTTGTTCTACCAAGTGAAGCAGATGGGTACCTGCAACTGTTAGTAGTATGCACACATGTATTGGGATAAGACTGGTGAGAAGCGCTTGTGTGATGGGAAGCTTGATAATAGTATTCAAGAAAGGTTACTTGTAAAATGTTTATTTTACTATGCCAGTGGTATGTTTCTTGAAAATAAGCTACAACTTAATGCATTTCTTCTTTGTTAGGTCTAACTTAAATAGGCCCTCTAGGTAGAATATCCAAGTGGATGTTTTGATAACTGCCAAACCAGAGCTTGCTTAAATTAAGTTTCCTTTTCTGTGTGACTGCAGTAGGGACAAGGATTTACAGAGCTTTCCATTTTGTTTCCTTTAGATATCGAGTTGTAAAAACTCCTGCTCTCTCAAATATTAGAAGCTTTCTCACACCGTGTATTCAGGGTTGTCCTAATTCACTTTACTTCATGCTGGCAGAGCAGGGAGATAGTGTTCTTGATACCTTGCATGGTGCCTGTACAAATACGTGCAGTAGTGAAGTCACCTCCTATTGCTGAGTGGGACTGGAAACTTAAGTTTTAAAAACACTAGTAATGTACAGTGGCTTTGTAGTACTTGAGGCTTGTGTTTACATGCTGAACTTGTCCGCTGCTGCTGGAAGCAATTGTTTTCAGAGGGATGGCCAAGGCAGTGACTCAAGGACATGACAACCACTTATCTCAGAATTAAACAGTGAACTATGGCTAACAGACAGCAGCTTGTTCCATCCCAGAAGAGAGCTACTTCATTTCAAACCTATGGTACTTTCAAAGGACTGTTTCAGTTTGAAGCCTAGATGTGAACTCTATGTGTAATTAAGATGTTAATCAGTTTCCGTTTTACTATTTTTGTAAGATCTTTGAGGGACCTCAGGCCCTGTGTGTCTTTCAAAGTCTGATACCTTGCTCTTTCTATCTCTTCTTTCTATCACCACATGATATAAAGGCTTGTGGTACCCCTAGAAGCAGGAGTGACCTTTTGACACCCTTAATATAAACTGATTTTTCTACATCTTAATTCCTTACAGATGCACAAGTCTGGAGTCCTGAGAAAAGCCATTGATTACATTAAATACCTACAGCAGGCCAACCATAAGCTGAGACAGGAGAACATGGTTCTGAAGCTGGCTAACCAGAAAAACAGTAAGTTGTGGAGGCTGTGCAGCACAGGGGAGGCAGTCAGCATGAATGTAGGGTGCCTCTTTGCAGTTTCTTTTCCTTTACTGAGGTTGCGTTGGTAGGGGCCAATGTTACTCTGGGTGATGGAGCCAATCGGAGCAACACTGGCAGGATGTACGATCAAGAAACGTGTATAATGCAGTCTTGATTTTTGCAGAGCTGTTGAAGGGCATTGACTTAAGCAGTTTGGTTGACAACGATGTGGATCTGAAGATAGATGACTTCAACCAGAACGTGCTGCTGATGTCTCCTCCAGCCTCTGACTCGGGATCCCAGGCTGGCTTCTCTCCCTATTCCATTGATTCAGAGCCAGGAAGCCCACTCCTTGATGATGCAAAGGTACTTGAGACTTCAGCTGTCAAATTCAAGGCACCTACTTCAGGGATACATGAGGGCCAGAATTTAAATTCTCATTCTCAAGAGTGAAACCAGCAGACATCTGGCAAGCAGATCTGTAGGGGTCAGAGATCCTTTGTAAGGATGAAGATGGTGCATGGGTGTGATTTATCTTTCCTTAAATGATTGAGACTGCTTCCTCAGCTGTGTTATCTGAGCCATACATTAGCTGCTAGAAGAACTGTACTTAGCCTTCAGCCCCTGTAGAGTCTCTGTGGACTTACAGTGCATGTTCATGACCCAAAGAGCCCATGGCTTTCCAGGGATATATATGTCCAGTGAATAAAGCAGGAGAACTTGGAAATGGATAACATCAGCTGTGGTTAATGAGATCATAAACAAACAGTAACGGAAAGCTGTTGGCTGTCTTCTGATGACAGGTTTGTTTTGTGGATATGACAGAAAAAGTGGGTCTTCTGACAGATCCTCAAAAAAAAGTGAAATGACTGGGAGCAGAACGAAGGTGAAGGCACTCAGATACCTCAGCCTTATCTTACTAAGCTAGGAAAGGCTTCACTGGGATTCTTGCTAATTTTGATCTTAAAAGTAAATTTTAGAATGTATTCTGTTTCTCCTTCTTCCCTACCCCTCCCTTGGCATAAGCATTTTATTATTCTACAGAATGGTAAGTAGGTTTGGGGGGGGGTGGGTTCCTTCTCTTACTTTTCTTTCCATTCCTGTTCCTTTGAAGGTTAAAGATGAGCCTGACTCTCCTCCTGTGGCCCTTGGTATGGTGGATCGCTCTCGAATACTCCTCTGTGCTCTCACGTTCCTTTGCCTTTCCTTCAATCCTCTGACATCCCTCCTGGACGCCCGAGGAACCCCGGAGTCCGACAGCCTGGTGCGCCACAGCTCTGGCAGGAACGTGCTGACCATTGAGTCAGGTAATGAGCTAGAATAGTTTGGACCACAGAAACTGGCCAGGCTTACGCGGTCTCCCTAAACACCATCTCCAGCTGTGACGGCTGCAGGTCATGAGATGGACTGTCAGTGTGATGCAGTAGGATGGTTTTGTGTCCTCAGGGAGCTGTGTGACCTTTGCTTAATGGTTGGGGAGGGATAGTAACTGCAGGGCTGGGTGTGAGAGGAGATCCAGCCAAGAGTGGTTGGACATGGTTCCAGTTTACATCCACATGCAGCTTTCTTCTTGCACAAAACCACCTGTTGCTCAGTGTAGTGAGGTAGAGGGGGAAGTCTGTGAGACATGTTCATTTTCTATTTGTTTTTAAAGTAACTGATTTTTATAACTTAATAATAAAGTAGTAGCTGAAGAATTACTTCAGAAACACTGTTGCTATGTAGGGTCTTGCAACTGGCTTGTTCAACACACTTATTCTATAATAATAATGGTTTAGTGTACGGTAGCTTAGGGGAGGGCAGGGGTTTCTGTAGGCATGCTGTCATTTTCCCGACTGGTAAATATGCTTCCTCAGTGTTGCTTTGTAAACTTAATTAAGACCAGAAAATGATACTGAAGTACTGAGTAGCCATGGGTGTAGCTGGCTCTGATTTATTATAAATAAGTCTTGTAAAAATAACTATTTTTATTTAGTTGGGAATATTCTAGCTTGGAGGTTGGATGAAGAGTTGTTGATACAGGTGTTTCCTGATGAAATTGCAGTCTTTGCAAAAGTTGATACCATGTGTGGCAAGCGTAGCAAGACATGCTTCTGGGTCTGTGCTCATGCTGTTGCTATGCTTTTGGTGTCCAGATTAACTTTTAACTTTCCTTTTGGCATGATGATGGCAGATGCAGGCGGTTGGTTTGGCTGGATGATGCCCACACTGATCCTGTGGCTTGTGAATGGAGTGATTGTGCTGAGCGTGTTCATAAAGCTCCTTGTGCATGGAGAGCCAGTGACCCGGCTGCACTCAAGGTCGTCGGTCACGTTCTGGAGGCATCGCAAGCAAGCAGACCTGGATTTGGCACGGGTAAAGTTGACTTGTGATTTTGCATCAAATGCATCTTCTAGGAGGGGGTGTGGGTAAATATTGCCAAGTGAGGCAGTGGCTTGGCACTTGCAAGATGGTGTTCTTGGAGTGAATTACCCTGTCTGATTTCAGAGCAGGTGGTGCTAGGTTGTCTTGAGCAGATTGCTGTCCTCCTTCAGCCTAAACTAGTGCTGCATGGATGTCAGCATAGCTTCTGTCCTTGTTCCTTGCTGCTACATCTTGTAGCAGTCTTTGGCAGCAAGGTCTTGGGTTTTGTCCAGAATCTGGCCTCTGCTGTGTCTTTTTTTTTCTACTGTCCTCCAGCCTCTTGGAAGTCCTCTCCATTGTTGAGGCAACATTTGACTTTTCAAGTGGGGGCCTTGAAACTTCCACGTTGTTTGAGAAGGCAGGAGCTCCTTTCACCTAGTGCCAGTGTCTCACAAGCAGTGCAGGATCGGAGCCGTGTGTGGAAACATATGTATAGGGCCAGATTTGAAGGTGGTGTAAATTGTCTTCATGTTCACTGGGGCTGTGTTGACTTCTCACAGCTAAATCTTGTCCCACCTTGCACATCAGTTTGTCTTGCTCCTGATGCCAAGGAGGTCCCGAAGTGTTTCTGTGATGGTGCTTTTTGTTATTGGACTTTTTGTCACATTATTTGCAGGGGGATTTTGCTGCAGCTGCATCAAACCTGCAGACTTGCCTGTCGGTACTCGGCCGAGCACTGCCGGCTTCCCGTCTGGACTTGGCCTGCAGCCTGTCCTGGAACGTGATCCGCTATAGCCTGCAGAAGCTGGCGCTGGTGCGGTGGCTGCTGAAGAGGACTTCTCATCAGTGGCGGGCAAGGGAGGCCACTGCAGGCTTTGAGGATGAGGCCAAGACTAGCGCTCGGGATGCAGCTCTAGCATATCACAAGCTCCATCAGCTCCACATAACAGGTGGGAGCAGAGGTGACAGATCTGCTGTCCTTGATTTGCCAAAGGAGGAGGCTCAGAGCTGATCCTGGGGGATACAGGGAGAGGACTACCGCCTCCCTCCTCTGGGAGGGTTGCTGTTGGAAATCAGCCTGACAGATTTCAGGAGCCGTTTTCTAAAACACGGCAGGTTCATGCAATAAAAGGGCTCTGTAAGAACGGCCAAAGCTGCACAGTGTCTCTAGTTACATGTTCCTGAGTCTGCAGAGGTGGCTGAGAGTCTTTCCCAACCAGCAGTTGACTGAGTCCAGTTGCTTTTTGCTGCTGTTAAGTGCTTGTTTCATCCCTGTCACTTGGGAACGTAATGTGGAAGCAGGAGCTGGGGTTGATTGCTGGAAGAACTTAAATCTCCAAAACTGTGTAGAGTGCAGATTGCCAGTTGTTGTTGATATGCTTTGAAAACCTGGGTGTGTGCACATGTCCTAAGGAAGTGCTTGAATGTTCCTTGTGAATGGTTGTTTTTGCTGTCCTTGGCAAGCCAATTTGCCATGTTAATAGGCTCCAAGCACATCAGAAATCCAAGCTAAACTTCCTTCTGCCTAATCATGCCGTGTGAATTACAGCCATGCCGCCAGGGATAAGTACTTGTTCTTAATATTATCTGTGTAGGTACAGGTGTGGACTGCAAAGACAGTGATGAATATAGCAAGACAAAATTTGCTGATGACTTTATCCTGACTGGTTTAGCTGTACAGGGCTTTCTGGCAGAAGTGAAGCTGTGGATGCCAACCTTGGTATCTGTGGAGGGAAGACTCAATTACAATTGTCCTGTTGCCTGAATACAAAGTAGGCATATGATGTAATCTTCTCTTGTCAACAGGTTCTCATTGTCTCTATAGGATAGTAGCCCTGCAAATCACAGTAGTATTTAGTAGCTGGTACTACTGCATTAAAAGTTAACACTTCTCCTTTCCCTCCTGGCGCAGGTAAACTTCCCTCCAGCTCAGCTTACTCGGGCTTGCACATGGCCCTGTGTGCTGTGAATCTGGCCGAGTGTGCAGAAGAAAAGATCCCACCCAGCACAATGGCAGAAATCCACCTGACAGCTGCGGTTGGCCTGAAAACTCGCTGTGGAGGCAAGCTTGGTTTCCTGGCGGTGAGTTATCTCCTCTCCCATCACACCTCTAAGTGGAGCTCTAGGAAGGCCTGCAAGCTGGCACTGCCATAGCTCAAGGCATCTGCTAGCACTACAATTACAACATGGCCTGTGGTTATGATACAAGCTGTAATTATGATAAGACCTTTGTCCTTGGTGGTGTGTCTTTCCCTGGATGCTGTTCTCAATCTTAGCATCTCCTTCCGCAGGGCTACTTTCTAAGCCAGGCTCAAAGCCTGTGCAGCTCGGAGCGGAGTGCTATTCCTGACTCGTTGCGTTGGCTGTGCCACCCCCTGGGACAGAAGTTTTTTGTGGAGCGAAGCTGGACAGTGAAGTCTGCTGCAAAGGAGAGCCTGTACTGCACCCAGAGGAACCCTGGTGAGAGTCGCTTGTGTCCCAAGTGTGTGGCCTCCCAGCGCTTTAAGCCTGGCAGTCTCTCCACTTCTGGGACAAAAGCAGGTGTCTTGTTTGAAAGTGTGCTCTTGTATGTTTGCCCTGCTTGTGGTCTTGATGGGCAAGAGGGGCTGTGCAGCTGAGAGACATCACCCCAGCCTGCAGGAGCTGGCTTTCCTCCCTTTGTATGCTGTGCTGTGTCATCCTGCTTGTGTCTTCATGTGCTGGAGCACAACCTGCATGTGGCCCTGAATGTCTGCGGGGTGACTTTGGGGTTGCTAAGGTTTATCCTTTCTAGAACAGTGTCATCACTGTTTTGTTGAGTGGCCGAAGTTCCATGGGGATGTTTGGCCAAGGGCTACAGCTTTATAAATGGATTAAAGGGTTAAAAAGGCCCTGAAAACTTAGTCTTTAGAAATTGTTGCCTTAATTCCTGAAGGATTTCCCTCTACTGCTCCTCCTCTTGCTCCTACATTTTGGTGATTGTTTTTAGTTGTGTCGAGAGGTGGCTATCACAGGATCCAAGTGGAATGGTTTGGTTGTTGTTTTCTTCCTCTAGCGGATCCTATTGCTCAAGTTCATCAGGCATTTTGTGAGAATCTGCTAGAGCGAGCAGTGGATTCACTTGTGAAGCCTCAGACTAGGAAGGAGATAGCAGGACAAGAGGAGGAAGAGCCATGGTAAGTTTATGTCCTGGGCTGGGGACTGCTGCCCGCAGCTGCAGGCTCTGAGGCATACCTCAGAACCATTGACCTTTGGGGCAAACTGAATGGTTAGTCCTTATTAAAGACTTGAAATGACAATAATGTAAGTTTGGCCACCACAACTGATTAGAAGACCAAGCTCTACCTCTTCATATTAAAATTCCTGAAGTCAAAGGTGAACCTGGGTGTGGTAAGGATTTCTGGTATCAGCTGGCGTAGTACTGTTTGATTCCTGAACTGGATGAATCACACTTTCTCTGCTGTAACAAAGCCTAGTGTTCAGGAACACTAAAATCAGTGTGCACCTACCACTTCTGTGGACCAGAACACATGTCCAGGCCTCTAAGAGCATGATGGTCTGTCTGGCCTGTCAGAGAGTGACCCCACCAGCTCGCTGCCTTATGCATGTGTATTCTCCTAACTGAAGTGCTGCGTTGACCACCAGCGAAAAATCAAACTGATGCGTGCAAGAGATGATGTTGGCCAAAATTGTCATTGCCTCTAAGCTCCGTCACCAGTTGAAAGGGGCTGATAGGTGGGATTGGAGCAGCTTTTTGTACTGAACCCTGTCCAGCTCTCTCCTGGACTCCCCAGGAAGCAGAGCCCCAGCCTTTGCCAGCAGTTTGGCACTGTTGCTACTGATCTCCAGATATGCTGGTGCCAGGCAAATGCTATGTAAATATATGGGAAGGCTCTGTAAGAATGCTCTCCCCAAGAAGTGTGGATAAAAGCCTCAGATGGGAAGATAACCCAGTTTCCCTGCCTGTCAAGGGAAAATAATGCACATTTAGCTTCCCCCCCCCCCCAATCTTATGTCTGTTTTCTAGCCATGTTGCAGAGAATGAGCAGCAGTTTGGTCTAACTGCTTGCACAGTTCAAATGCTTATGCTCAGGTGCTGCTGTTGATGATAGAAGGTAGCAGGATTTGTATGAGTGAGGTGTGTTGTCAGTATACTTGTGGGAGTCCTGTCTCCTCTTAGGAAGCACCAGCTTTAGTAATACAGCAAGCCTTTTTGTCCCCCTCTAGGGGGAGGAGCTCAAGATCTTCCTTTGTAGCATGTCCCAGGAAATTAGATCGTTGCTGCGTATGCTACTTTCTCTGACCAACGCTATAAATGTGTTTTCACTTGCATTCATACATATTTGCATATATGCAAATAGTCACTTCCAGAAGTGTAATGCAGCCTCCTTTGGAGGCAGTGATTGAAACGGAGCCTGTAATCAACTAGTAACATATGTCATGCCCAGCATTTCTGTAGCTGAGGTGAGACTCCCAGGGCTGACTCTAGTTCTACGCTGGTGGTCCTGCATGGGGAGGTGTGAGGGTAGTCCTCCCTGAGCATCTGTGCACTTCTGCTCTCAGGGTGGTCTCTTCGGTCTGGCAGTGTTGTGTTGCTTATAGAGCTTGGACTTTCTGCTGACTTAATGGATCAGCGTTGTTTAAAAATGCCTTGTGACTGATGAGAAACACCTTCAGGCTTTGGTGTCTCCTGTTTGACAACATAGTGAAGGTCTGCCTTGCTTCTTGTTTCAGCGAGTTCTCTAGTGCCATGGAGTACCTGAAATTGCTCAACTCGTTCTTGGACTCAATGGGAAGTGGAGCCCCACCCTTTGCCAGCAATTCTGTACTCAAGTCCGCCCTGGGTGAGTCTGGCAGAACTGAAGCTCTCCCAGCTCCAGGAACTCTTGCTGATACGCGTTCCCTCTCTGCCACCTCTCAAACTCCAGACAAGGAGAGATGCAGTCCTTGGAATGAGACTTGACTGCGGAGCAGCGGCACACCACAGTGTTGTACAGCAGCTCAGACTGGAAGGTGGTGGTTGGGAAGGCCTGGACGTTCAGCTGTGTGTTGTAATGCTGGGTGCCCAGGTGGGGCTGCTGTTATTTGTATTGCTGGGCACATTCCAAGCTGAAACCTGTGCCCTCACCTGGGAGCTTGCTTCTGGCAATGCGAAGCGAGAGGAAGGGTGTAGCATGTAAACAAGCATAGCAGTGTTGCAGTTGAGATACAGGAAGGTTTTTTCCCGATTAATTACCTGTTGGACCAAATACAGTGAGGTTGACCTCACTTTCACAACAGCTGTCACTTATATTCCTCAATTTCCAGAGGCCTGCTGCCCCTACTGTAGGGAAGCTCTGGGCTTATATTGAGAGGTGCTTGGTTTGGTCCCTTAATGCATATCTAGTGGAACAGTGAGAGCTGTAGGCTCCTCCTGAGCCATGCCCTTATCCGGGCTTGGCTGGCAGCAGGCTGCTGGAGGCTTCGTCTTGCTTGGTGTTGGTACAGACAGCATCTGGCAGCTCACCAGGGTGCTGCTGGAGCTTTAGAAACAAACTAACTGTGCTGTACCTAAAATGTGTAGAGCAAACATAGAAGGAAAAGAGGATACTTCTTTTTCTCAAGATTATTTTTTGGTATAAAGGGAAGTCTATATTTGGGTCAATATTGTCATAGAATCTAAAAGCAGGTCAGAGTAGCAGAGCATATTTCCTTTGTCCCTAGGCAGGCTTTGAGACGTTTCTGAGGGGATGTTAAATAATGGAGGGAAATTATGTAGGGAACCTGATTAACTGGCTTGATGGTGATTAGTGCCAAGGCATGGTATATACAAGTGGAGTTGTTATTTTGGGATGGTGAGTGGAGATCCTTGTCAGGAAGGAAGTCAGCAGATTTCTAGACAAGTAGGCAGGGTAAGTTCTTATTGACAAGATGCAAACTTAGCATCTAAAACTCTGCATGCAGTCAGGTGTAGGGTGTTTGCCTGCTACAAAGTTCCTTTGGGTTCCTGCAGCATGTTTCACCATTTACCTGGGTGGCTGTTTTCTCATGGGATCAGTTTGGGCTCATTAGTATCAATCTCAGTGGAAGGCACTGGCAAGGGCACATGACACCTGCCTGCTTTTCCAAGCAAGGAGGAGCCAGGTGTCCTTTACTGGGCTGCAGCTTATGATTCTGTTTTACAGGCCCTGATGTGGTGTGCAGATGGTGGTCAGCAGCGGTGGCTATGGCAATCGGTTGGCTCAGGGGGGACGATGTGGCTGTGAGGTCGCATTTTGCAGAAGTGGAACGCATGCCGAAATCCCTGGAGATGTCAGAGTGCGTAGGCCTTGGACAACTTTCAAACCCCTGCTCCTTTCAAATGGGGGGCGGCTCTTCCCTAATGCTGTCCTGTAGGGCTACCTCTACCTGTGCTCTGGAGTTGCGTGCCTCTTGTGCTCTGGGATGTAATAATATGACATGTGATGTGCTCAGCAGCTTCTGTATAGTCAAGGCTTACAGGCTGATATTAGAGTTGTGGACTGGAAGTGTCAGAATTGCTTTTTTAGGAGTGTCTTCTGGCTTTGTTCTAATTGCATAACCTCCTGCCTTCCAAAATCGGACAATAAAACTTGATGGAAAGGCTGCTGTCACCATCTTGGTTCTTTTGCACTAAAGCATCTTTGCCACTTTCCTTCCGTTTCTCTGTGCAGTCTGTGTAGGGAGGAACAATTTCCATTTTTTTTCTGAGAAATTATCTCTGCTCTTGAAGATGGAGGCTAAAAGCTGATGCTGGTTGCTGCTTGGGCTCAGCTCCTGGGACTGCCCTGTGGCAGCGTGCCACGATACTGCTTGAAAGCAGTGCTCTCTTTCTTTCAGGAATGCCCTGGTGAAAGCCACCTTCTATGTGTGTAAAGCCATGCAGGCCTCACTGTCTGGGAAGGCAGATGGACAGCAGAACTCCCTGAGTCACTGTGAGAGGGCCAGCAGTCACTTATGGAACAGCCTCAACATGAGCAGTGGCGTCTCCAGCACCGTCCTCAACAGTGTAAGAGCTATAAGCCCCAGGGTAACATATGGTCTGTCCCTGTTGTAAGGCTGGTCTTGCTGCAGGTGTATCACTTCACCGTTGTATCTGCATTCTCCATCCATCCTGTGTCTCCTGGGAGTAGAGGGCAAATTTCTTCACTTTCCTTGCAAAGGGCATTGACTTCTTTCTGCCTCTGCTGTATGGAGGAGCAGAGCTGCAAGTACAACATTGTTTCCCTGGGCATGGTCTCAGGTAGCTGAGCTCTCACTTCTCCCCTACTAGTAGCTATCATCCCTTTCTGGTGCTTTGACCACTTTGACTTTGGCCTGCAGAAAGCATCCGTCTCTGTCCTCCAAAGGAAGTTGCTGGCACCTGTAAAGCAGGACCTCATTAAGTCAAGCCAGCTCGGTTTCAGGCAGCACTCATGAGTGTTTGAACCCTCTTCCACGAAAGTGGGACTGTGCCATGCTATTCCTGAGTTTGTGTGGGGCTTGTTTCTCTTCTTTCCAGGATTACCTAAAGCCAGAGCTTCCCTTCATGGCATATGGGACACAGTTCTAGTCCCTTCTGTCACTCCTGGGTGGCAGCTGTAGTGCATTGTAGTTGCATTGCATGTTGTGGCAGTAACTGTGCAATGTTTCTGCAGTGCAGTACAGAGGCACTCTCCACTTCGGCAGCACGGTTAGAGTCCCCTAAGAGCAAGCAGGGCAGCAAGCAGTGCGAGGGGGCAGAGCAGATGGGGAAAAGGGATTTGGGCAGCCACTTCGGGCTATGTCAAGACTGCCTTTTCTTTTTCGGGGTGGTTTTTTTTTGTTTGCTTGGGTTTTTTTTTTGTCTCCAGTAGCAAGGCTGCCTTTGCTGTTTCCCACTATTGCTGTTTGGACGGGAAAGCCTTTGCAGAAGGCTGGGGTGTTGCTGCTGCCATATCCACTTGGCACGTCTTGTCTGGGGTGGGCTTGGGAGTCAGCCTCGCAGAGGTGTTGGCCCTCCTGGAGGGGACAGCTGCTGCTTGGGCACAGCCTGGTGCTTGTTCCTTAGGCTGGACCTCTCGGGGCCAAGCCTCAGAGATGCTGCTAGGCAAAAGTACAAAGTCCTGCTCCCTTCAGTGCGTTGTGGTGGGGTGACTTGGCTGAGAGGGCTGGGGTGGCCCCCTGGGTGGGCAGGAGGTGCTGCGGCCACCCTCCCGTGGGCCACGTCAGCAGCAGTGTAGCAAACAGCCTGTTACTCACCTGATGAGTTGTGTTAATAAGCATGTGTGCCTGGTCCCCCTGGCTCTTGCAGATGATCCAGCTGCTGGCCTGTGACTTGCTGCTCTCTCTCCGCACCAGCCTATGGCAGAAGCAGGCGAACACCAGCCAGGCCCTGGGTGAGACCTACCATGCCTCGGCCCCCGAGCTGACGGGCTTCCAGCGTGACCTTGGCAGCCTGCGCAAGCTGGCCCACAGCTTCAGGCCCGCCTATCGCAAGGTGACAGCTTGCCTTCCCTGCCTGCTCCACCGCCAGCTTAGCTGTTGTCCGAGGGGTGACAGGGAAGCTGTGGCCCTTGGAAGAATGTAGGGTGTATGTGGGCTTGAGTGGTTTGGGCGCTTGGGGTGGGATGGTCTGCCACCAGCAGGCTCCAGGCTCTCTTGGTGGATGATGAAGGAGGTTCCTGTGGGAGTCTGGTGCACGTGGGGAGGTGGCCACCTTAGTTTCTACCTAGGAAACAATCAGGACATCTGTGTTGCCAAATAAATACCATGGCATCCTGTCCTTTAATGTGGCTTCAGAGTGGGTCAGTCCCTCAAGGGGGTGTGAAAGGGGGCTGCCTCGGCCATGTTGGCTCTGCGGGTGACTGTGGGGTCAGATGCCTTCTGCACCTGTAGAGCATCAGGTGCTTCTCTGGGGGCTTTCCCCCACTTCTGTTTAGTCTATCTAGTTTGAAGCCTCTGTACCGGAAGTGTAGTCGTCTAATACTTGGACAAAAGTGTTGTCCTGATGTTGTCCAAACTCTGGATTTCAGAGTTTGGTGCTGTTACCGGAGCACTGCGCTAGCAGTGTGGGGTGAGACACCCACCTAGGCCACAGTGCCAGAGTTTGCTCTCCCATTTTTCTGCCCTGTTCCGTGCTCTTGTTCCTCCCCTTTCTAGGCCACTCAGGTATTGAAAGCAGGTGTTTGGGTTTTTTTTCCCTTCTCGCAGTTGCCTTGACTTGCAGATTTCCTAGAGACAGGTGGGAAGGTGAGGGAGGACTATGGAAGTGGGTCTCTGTTGTTGTCAAGGCATCAGCGCTCTGCGCTCGCAATGCGGTGGCTGAGGGATGATGTGAGTTCAGCCGCAGCGTCACCCCTATGCCAGCCTGCCTCTCACCCTCCATCCTGCCTTCCCTTCCAGGTCTTCCTCCACGAGGCAACTGTGCGCCTGATGGCGGGTGCCAGCCCTACCCGCACCCACCAGCTGCTGGAGCACAGCCTGAGGCGACGCACACCCCAGAGCAGCAAGCAAGGTCAGCCCTGGGGCTGGGGCAGTGACCTGCTGCTTGTAGGGCTGGGAGGGGGCAAGCGCTGAGGCAAGGTGTAGGGGAGTAGCTGTAGCCTGCAGTGTCATCCCTGTGTGAGAGGCTCACGGTGACGAGCTCCTGTTAGTCTGTGGCTCATGAAGATGCTTCTGCCATGCTCTCTACAAGCCAGCTAACGTGAGCTGCCAGCCCTGGACTGGAGGTGTTGGTAGACAGGCTGGAAAAACGTTTGCCTTTGTGCAACCACACATGCACAAAATTTGGCAAGCTGGGGTTTGGGGTGGTCAATGCAAAGGCAGAAGCCAGGAATCCTAAAGGGGGAGAGCCAAGAGATGTGATGCTGGTTATAAAATTCCTTGGGGGTTTAAGGAAATGGGCAGATGTGCATGCTGGTGCTGGGATGAGCCCTAGGAAGTGAAGTGAAAGGGACTGTCTCTGTAGAAGATGAGATTGTCAGTCCCTGGCTGATTCCAGCTGTGACTGTTCTCTGTTAGCTTAAAGTCACTGCTTGGGGTCCGCAGGGTGCCCCCAGTTCTTGGCACAGCTGGGGGATGCTAGCCAGAGATGCTAGTGCCCGTTGAGGGCCCACATGGAGGGATTTTGTCAGCACAGGTGGTACCTTCATCATGAGGTTTTTCTCTCCTCTTTGCACATAGGTGAACTGGACACCCTGCCGGGCCAAAGGGAGCGAGCCACAGCCATCCTGTTGGCCTGCCGCCATCTCCCCCTCTCCTTCCTGTCCTCCCCGGGCCAGCGAGCAGTCCTGCTGGCTGAGGCTGCCCGCACGCTGGAGAAGGTGGGGGACAAGCGCTCCTGCAATGATTGCCAGCAGATGATTGTCAAGCTGAGTGGGGGCACAGCCATTGCTGCCTCCTAATGCCAGCATGGGGCCACCTTGTGCAAAGACAGCCTGGTGGACTGTCAGCCTGGACTTCCCTTCTGGAGCTTAAAAAAAAAAAAAAAAAAAAAAAAAAATGTGCTAGGTTAGGGCTGTGCCGGTGGGAGAGGGAGGGAGGGTTTTGTTTTTGTTTTGTTTAGCTTTATTAGCCCCCTTGCTTGTTCTCAGGCGCTGCAGCAGGATTCTGTCTGATTGTGGATTTTGTGACCATGCCTGGGGCTGTTGGTGTTGGGAAGTGCTGCTCTGACCTGGAACCCCCATCCCTGCTGGGGGGAGAAGGCCACAAGCCCAAGGCACAGAGAAGTGGCACGTTCTCTGTCTGTTCTCAGGGGCATCTTGCTCTCTTCCCAAACACCTCCGTGGAAAGAAACCTTTAGGGAGGGCAGAAGATCTGCTCAAGTCCTGTGGGGCTGCTGGAGGCTGGGGCTGTTCCCAAGAGAGAGGGGGAAGGCACCAGCTTTCCTTTAGCTGCGTGTCAGGAAGCTGAAGCCTCCTTAGACCCAGCTTAGAGGTGCTCTGGGAGTATTGCTTGGGGCCAGTACTGCTGGGCAAATTTCTCTACAGTTTTTATACAGTTTTTTTATAGGAGTGTTCGTGGCTTTACAAAAATGTAGGGAATGATGCAGCAGATTTCCCTTCCTCTCCACTTTGTGCATCTCCTTCCTGTGATGGCTGCCTCTGGCTTTTGGCAGGGAGCTGGGTTTGTGGCAGCCTACAACAGGCAGAGCCTTGTAGAAGGCCAGGGTGTCCCTGGTCAGCTGGTGCTGGGTGGCAGCAGAGGTGGACATACAGCACCCTACACTCAGTGTGAAGGGTGAATGCTTCTCTGGTGCCTTCTTGTTGATGCAGAAACAATTTTTAGAAAGAGGTTTTTATTTTGCTCAACTCCCAGTCCCAGAACTTGTCTTCAGGTGTTTCTCCTTCCCTTCTCCAACTGCTCAACAGCTCTGGAGCTCCTGCAGGGACTGGGAGGCGCTGGTTCAGGGTGTGAGTCTCCCAGCTGTTACCATCGCCATTCAGAGCAGTTTGACTTGTAGGTGTTGAATCACCTGTGACTTTCCAAGAGGAGGAGGTGGACTAGGGACGGGGAGGGAACATTGCCCTCTTTCTGCCTTTCCTGTTGCATCTCTCCAAAGTGAAGTGCAAAGCAGTTGCCCTGTCACATGTGCAAATGTGGAAATCAGCCTTTGGCAGGTGAACATCGCTGTTTCTCCCTGTGCGTATCCGGTGTGTGCTCCATGTTGGCAGCTAGAAGCACTTGGCTATGGGCAGCAGCCCAATCCTGTCCTGTCCCAGTCTGGTTTGTACAGGCTTGGCTCCTGCACAGTCATAATTTGGGGTCTTTGGCAAGAAGCTTCTACAGGTATCCAGTTTTTATAGAGGGGAGTTGAGAGCTTGATCTCCTTCCAAAATGAGGGGAAAAAGATGGGGACTTGTTTTCACACTTTGCTTGGGGTCCTTGGGCATCTGGGAGGGGGATTTGATGTGCTGCAGGAATTGAACACGAGTAATGCTAGTCCTGGAATTGCCCAGCTTCAGCAAGGTGGAAGCAGGGGGTCAGGAGAAGCCTGTCTCTCAGCCAAGCCTGTTCCCAGTGACCCTGGGCTATAGCTGCAAGCAAAAGCATGAGGACCAGGAGATGCTTCCCATTCTCCCCTGCTTTATTTGGGGAATAGCTGGTGGACACCCAGCTGCAATAACTGGCAGTCTGTGCTCTTCACCTTCCTGGCAGGCAGGGGGGTCCTTTGTTGTGTCAGCAGTTGGAGAGGAGCTCATCTGTTGGGGAGAGGTTGCTCTCGGTGTGTCTTCAGTCTGTGTTAGAGGATGCTCTGGTGGCAGCAACTTCTGCTCTGAGCAGGTATCATAAGTATGCAGAACAGCTCTTGGTTTTGGGTGGGTTTTGATTGCCCGTTCCCAAGTTTCGTGTCTTACCAGTGATCCTATTTTGGGGGTTGGATCGTATCCTTCTACTTTTTCTCTTAAGTGGCTGTTATGCTGTCTTCCTGGTCGTGGGTTTTTCCTAAAATACAGAAACTCCTTACCTGTGGGAGCCTCTGAGTTGTTTTGCATTTCCCCAGGTCACGTGCAACACTGTGAAGTTCCTGCTTTAGTAAAAAGGGGAAGTGATGCTTCGGGAAAACAGTGATGTTAAGGCTTCATTTTGGTAACTTAACGGTGGACTGAGCCCTGGGGGCTGGGCTGCAGGGAGTACCCGCTGGGCCAGGGTCTGGGAGGCTGCTGGGCTGAAACCCTGGTAGCTAATTGCGTGATCCACAGAGCGTCCTAGCACTGCTGGTACTTCTTTCCCCTCCAGGGTGAGGGATCTTTGCCGTGTTTTTTCTATACCGTTCATAAATTTGCTGGCCCTCTGTCCCTACAACTTTTTTATATGTGTGTGTATATACTGTAACTTTTTTTGTTTGCGGTTGGGAGGAAATTGTTTTATGGATTATGTGAAGAAAGTCTATTTATCCACATGGAGTTCAGAGTAGGGATGCTTTGTGGTAAGAGATGGAACTGGTGGTGGGGAGGTTCCCCAGGGAACATATCTTCTGTCTGAAAACCCTGTTCCAGGGCTCCTGAGCATCTGTTACCTAATAAAGGTGAACGTTACCACCACCTCCTGTCTGCCCTCTTTCTCTTAGCCCTCCTTATCCCACCCAGCAGCTGCTCTTAAGCATAGGTGAGCCTGAAACATCCTTCAGAGACATCCAGCCACACAAGCTCCTCAGGAAGCTGTCATTCCTTTGTTGAGATAATCTGGAAAATGGAGCTGCACAGCTTGCAGTGAAAGATGGTCCCTTGGTGGAGCAAGTGTGGTGTCTCCGTGCTCCTTTGGAAGCAACCCATGAGGCCGGGGGCTAGGGCAGAGCCAAGCAAGATATTGCTGGGCTAGAAGCCCGCAATTTTAGGAGATCTATATGGGAGGGAAAGCTTTTACCTGACCTTGCTTGGAACAATGTCCTTTCGCTCCATCTATTTGTTTCTCTGCTCCCCCTGGTAAAGCTCTGTCAGAACCATTAAACTTCAGAGGAGATCTGGTTTTCATGTAGCTGCTCAAAGGGTTTTGCAGTTGGCCCTGACAACTGTATTCCCACCATGTCCCCCATCGGGGGGCTTCCCTAGGCCCTGTGCAAGTGGGCTTTGCAGCCTGCTGCCCGTGGGGAAGGGGCTGGGGTTTTGGGAGCAGCGCAGAGTTCCCCAGCCGATCCATACCAAGGCTGTACAGTTTAATGGTTTATTTATTGACAAGGTGGAGGCTGGGACAGTGGGGAATGGGAGGCTGGGGAGGGAAGGAGGCTGCTTGGGCTCTGCCGGCAGCACCGCGACGGTGCTTTGAGTCCATTGCTCTTCTCCTACCCGGTCGCGGGAGCAAGGTGGGGGTACCTGGCCCCGGCAGGACATCCCCCCGCATCCCTGGGGGCTGGCATCGGACCCCCCATCCCCTGAGCAACGCACTGCTCTGCCAGTGTGCCGCCGGCTCAGCCTCTTCATGGGACAGGCTGAGGCTGGCTGAGACTTGTTGCCCGGATGAGAGGGACAGCCTGGCCCACAGTGCCGCCTCGGGGTGAAGCGCAGCCGGCAGCCCCCATCCCCAGGAGAGGGAAGACAAGACGGCGCTCGTCCCGCCGCGGCCAGCTGGGTAGGACCTGGATGCTCTGCCGTCAGCATGCTCAGGTGAGGGGCAGCCCCAGCCCCGGTCCCCGATGGTGCCAGCTGTCAGACGGTGACTTCGGTCTTGCTGTTGGTGGCGAGGTGCCGGGGGGGCTGCCCGTACAGCGGGGCGCTGGGGCCGAAGGCCTCGGGCGGCCCCTCGGGGCACAGGGTGGCCAGGCCGGGCCGGCGGGGGCCACGGGGGGGGGCCCCCTCCCAGCCCCCCGGGAAGGCCGGGCCCCCCGGCAGCTTGGGGCCCTTGGCCTTGGCTGTGGGGCAGCTCTCGGGCAGCAGCGGGCCCTCGGTGGGCAAGAAGGGCAGGGTGCTGGTGGGGGGCACCTCTGGCCCCCCGAACCGCCTGTAGAAGTCCTCGGGGGCGCTCTCTGTGGGGACAGGGGTGCGGTGTCACCCCACAGGTACAGCCCTCCACCGGCCCTCGGGACTGGGGGGAGGCCGGGGGGGGGGGCGGGGGCTCTGGGTGGGATCCTGGGTGCGGGGGGATCTTGGCCGTGGATTGCTGAGGGGTGCTGTGGGGTTTGGGAGGTCCTGGGCACCGATTCATTCGACACCGTAGCGTGTGCATGCGAGATCCTGAGCTCTGGCTGGGTGGGCAGTGCTGCGCGTCTGTTGGGGGTCCTGGGTGCTGACTGCGTGGGGGGTGCAGCAGGTCCATAAAATCATTTAGGTTGGAAAAGACCTTTAAGATCATTGAGTCCAACCGTAAACTGAACGCTGCCAAGCCCACGGCTGAGCCGCGTCCCCAGCTCTGACTGGCTGGGGTGGGCAGCGGGTCCCTGTGGGATCCAAGGCGCTGCCTGGCTGGGGCGGGGGGGAGCTGCAGAGCCTCCCCCACGAGCAGCCGCCCCGGCAGCCCTGGGGGACAGGGGTGCTCATCCTGCCTGTGCCCCTCGGTGAGCCTCCCACCCCTCCCACCCCATCTGCAGGGTCCCTGGGGTGCATCCCCCCCCCAGCTGCTACCCCAGCCGGCGGCAGTGGCACTCACCTCCAGCCTTGAGGGTGGTGTAGGCGGTGTAGGCAGGGGCTGGCGTGCCCAGGCTGCTGCCCAGGGGCAGGCTCTTGCCGTGGCCGTGGGGCCGCCCCAGCGGGGGGGCGATGGCCACTGCGTTGTTCAAGGGCGGCTTGTCTGGGGGGGGCAAAGGCAGGCGGGCGGGGGGGTCAGCCGCAGGCAGTGCCTGCCCACTGCCTTTACTCACCCAAGGGAACTTACTTTCCCCCACCGTGCTAGTGCTTACCTGTGCTGTTCCTGGGGGAACCTCGGGCCAGACCCTCGCCCAGTGGGACCTGCATGCCCCCCATGAGACCGTCCACATGCTCAGAGGGGCCAAGGCCCGGCTGCTTCAGCAGGTCTGTCAGTGTCCTGGGAAGAGGGGTGAAGGGCTGTTAGGGCGATACCCCACTCCCCTGGCCCCACTAATGAATCCCAGCCCCGACACCCCCCCTCTTTGGAGGCAGAGCCGGGTAGTCTGGGGCTAGGAAATGTCTGCTGGGAGCAAGTAGTGCACCCAGGCTTCTGACCTAGCTTTTGCATGGAGGCTGGCGAGCCCCCCACCAGTGAATTGGGGTCTGGCTGGGGCTGAGCCCTCCTGGAGCCGGGAGCATCAGCAGGTGAGGGCAGTGAGGGAAAAATGTGACTTGGAGTGGGCTGCAAGGGTACTACGAACAGAGTCGGAGGAAGCCGAACTGACAGTGGCTAGAACAACGCCTCAGGGATGCTACCCCAGAGCTGAGAGCCTGGTGGAGGGAGGGGACAAGGGAGGGGACGCTTTGTCCCCTCAAAGTCCCTTCAAAGTGGAGAAGAGCCCGAGGAAAGGATTAGAGAGGCCACTTGTGCCTCTTCAGGGAGGAGGACGAACTAGTGGCAGCTTAACGCCCTCCTTATAAGTAACGGCATTAAACATTAAACACCATTACATAAGATAAAGCCCTATTTCTTTTAACATTTGTGGACAGAGATGCTGCAGATGTGGCCCACTGGCAGTGCCAGAGCAGGGCATACTGGCAATGCCAGACTGGGGCATGCCAGCAGTGCCAGAGCAGGGCACATCGACCATGCCGGAGCAGGGCACACTGACAGTGCCAGAGCAGGGCACATCGGCAATGCCAGACCAGGGCATGCCCAAGTAGTGTTGCAGCCTTTGGCAGCAAGTTGTGGCGCTGGCCAGGATGCTGTTGTTGGCATGGGGCTTCACAATGAGAAGACATGTCATTCCCCCTGTAGAGACCGGTCCTGTGTGACTGCAAGGGCACAGCAGTGTCCAGTCGGGGCTTTTCTTGGCTCCCTAATCCCCAGCTCACTGTCAGCATGCCTTGCACCTCGAAGGCTCTGGCTGTCTCACAGACACACACCAGGAGCTGCGGCAGGAGCTCACAGTTAGCAAGTGGCTGGACGATAAACAGCAGATTAAATTCAACGTGCATAAATGCAAATTGGAGTGGAAGGGGGGAATAATCCTGACTATGGATGTGTCAGCTCATGGCTCTGGAGCGCTCATTTTAGTGAACCCAGTGTGGGGAATTGCCAGGGAAGGCAGTGAGATCAACAGGGAAAGCAGTGGGTTATGCCCACAGGTGCAGATGCTCAAGAGGCCCTGAGGGCTGTTCCTGGGACGTTTTCCTGCCCAGTTTGGATCCAGTCAACATCATAGGACGAAGGCAAGAGCAAAGCTACAAGGGAGAGTTGCTTGCCCTTTGGGTTAATTTCACATCATTCTTGGGGAGCTTTGGATAACACCCCCCTGGGATCACTTAATTTCCAAATGGGCCAACAGGACACTCATGAAGCCGAACAAATTGAAATGAGGGAAGAACAATAACCCCTGGCACCAGTATATACTAGGGGCTGACCAGCTGGAAAGCAGCTTGGCAGAAAAGGGCCTGAGGATGCTGGTGGACACCAAGCTGGCCATGAGCCAGCAGTGTGCCCTTGGGCCAAAGGCGGTGAATGGTCAGTCCCTGAGGCTGCGTTAGGCAAAGCATGCCAGCAGGTGTGCTGGCTCCGTCTCTGGGCTCCCCTGTACAGGAGAGACATGGACATACTGGAGAAAGTCCAGCAAAGGGACACAAAGATGATGAAGGGACTGGAACATCTCTCTCTTGAGGAGAGGCTGGGAGAGCTGGGACTGTTCAGTTTTGGGAAGAGAAGGCTCAGGGGGATCTTAATCAATCTGTGTGAATATCTGAAGGGAAGGTGCAACAAGGACAATGACAGGCTGACAAGAGGTGACTAGCACAAACTGAAACACAGGAAATTCTGTTTAAACAGAAGAAACAACCTTTTTTCCTGCGAGTGTAGTCAAATTCTGGACCAAGCTGCCCAGAGAGGCCATGGCATCTCCATCCTGCAGCTATTCAAACCCCACACCTCCCCAGGAGCCCTCCTGCAGCTGACTGGCCCAGCTCTGAGCCCAGCCAGGCTCCTTTGGCCAGGGGTGCTGCACCCTGAGAAACTCTGGGCACAAGCCTGGGTGGGTGGTGGGCTGTGCCCTGGCAGGGCAAGGGAAAGACAGGTCCCCTGAGACTGTGGGCACTGACTGTGAACCTGGGGAGCTGCTGTGCCATCAGCTACCACCTTCCCTGAGGTGCACTGCTTGCCTGCCCCCTCCCCACTGGCCACTGCCTGCTCTCGCCTGTCCCTGGGGCCCAGCACTCAAACAGGCTTGTTTCACCAGGAAGTTCAACGTGATTTGACCTATTTTTTTAAGTTGTGGTGGGTTTTTTTTGGGTTTTTTTTTTTTTTTTTTCCCCTCAGGTCTATTTTGAAGCTTGAGCAATCCTTTATCTGTGACTTCCTCTCCAGATAAATCCATCAGTGCTCTTTCTCTTAAGCCTGCCCTCCACATGTGCACGATAACAATTAACAATAATGGCACAAGCAGCTCTTAGTGAGCTATTTTGCTAAGGTGAGAAGCATGCACGAGCCCTCAGTGCCGGCAACACCCGGATTCACCCCCTCGACTTGCACCAAGATGTGCAATCAGCCAGGGCTGCACGCCCCCTCCCCATCCTCAGGGAGCCTGGTGCAAAGAGGTGGACCTTGAGGGTGACGCGGTGTTAAGGACCTGCTGTCTCACCGTACGTACTTTTGGGGGTCTTATGAGTCCTAGCCTAGTCCCATGGCTAGGGGCCCTGGGGAAGGTCAGGCCACATCTCCCTAAGTCACTTGTCAGTCTGTGGCTCCAAGGTAGTTTCAGGCTGCAGATGGAGGTAGGGAACACAGGGCAGATGCGGCTTTAAACCTCCACTCCTTGTCTGCAACAAAACACTAATGATCAGCACCACTGAGGCCTCCATCCACCAGCACGGCCACAGATGCTGAGCATACAGGGCCACGTGGGAAGGTTGCTTGCTACTCAGCTTGCCTGAGCACAGTCATGCAGCCACCTCCCTGGCAAGCCTGCTTGTGCCGACAGGTGCAACCAAGGTCCCCCAAACCAGCCTGGCATGAGCCCTGAGACCAAGTGACGTGGGAGATCCAGGAGCAGCGACAGAAGCCAAGTCAGCTCCCCAGCAGGAAGCAGCATGCAGTGCTTGGTCTTCCCAAGCCATCCCCAGGGAAGCCGCCAGTGTATGAAACAGAGGTGCCCATGTGGGAGCACAGCCCAGGGCCTGGCAAAGCACCCCGGCCCAGGGTCTGACTTCCTTTTGGGAGGTCTGAGCTCCACACCCCACAAGCCCAACAGGAGAGCAGCTGCAAGTCCTAGGCAAGGGGACGGTGATGGGAGGAGATGGGAGTGCAGCCTCCAGAGGAAAGGAGAGATGGAGTGACAGGTGAAGTGACATTGCCCTGAGCTGGACTGAACCCTTGGAGGGGATACAGAAGGTGGCAGTGAGGTTTGGAGTAGAGGCACAGTGGTGGAAAAAACACATGGCATGCTGCAGCTGCGGGTGGGCTGCCACCCCAGCCGGCCACACTGTTTCTGTGCTCAGCAAGAGCATCAGGTTCACCTCCCAGGGTGGGGACGTTTCCCATGTCCCACAGTGCATCTGCTCGGGGCAGGGGGTGCCCGTCCGTGAAACCAAGCAGCGCAGGCACTGTGGGACACCTGCCCACCAGGGCCAGGACACTCGGGGATGCTCAGGAAGGCTTGGGGGTAGCAAGGTGCCTTTGCAAAACTGGAGTTGCAGCTGGGGGTAACGGAGCTTAGGCAAAGCACTGGGTGGTGGGAGTAAGCCCACCTGGCTGGACATCGTGTCCAGTCTGAGGACAGCAATCCAGGTCTCCCTCCCTGCCAGAGCTGGGTCCCCTCTCTCATCCCCCAGAGAGCCAGGGTGGAATGTGATGACTTGCCACACTGCCTGCAAACACCTTTTCTAGGTCTTTGCTGCCACCTGCTACCATGGGCATTGACTGCAGTCATGGCTGTGGACTGGAGCATTGCCAGAGAAACACCTGGCACAGTTGGATGCACAGTGGTGCTGGGTTTTGGGACCCCAAATAGCACAAGGGGACCCAGAGAGTAAAAAGCCAGCACTGGGGTCTCAGCTACTGTGGCTGCCAGGGCACTGGCTCCCACCAACTGTTTTGCCCCTCTCCAGTATCCCTGCTGCCCCCCAGGATGCTGCTCCTCACCCAGCTCTTCCCATAGGGATGTTCACCCCAGCCATAACCTGCAATCCCTCCCCAGGAGGTTTTGGGGAAAGGTCCAGGGCACGTGCCTGCTCTTGTGCAACGGGCACAGCCAGATCACAGCAGCCCCAAGGACCTGATGTCCCCGGAGATCGGAGGCCTGAAGAAAAACACAGGCAGGTGTCCCTGACTCAATGCGGGGTTTGGCCAGGCTGAGCAAGTACCGGGGACGGGTGCCAAGCGTCAGCCAAGCAGGAAGGAGAGGGGTTTGCGGGAGCTATCATAAAGTCCTGCGGGAGGAAGGCAGATGGGGAGGGGAGGACACACCAGGTAGCTGCAGCTGCTCAGGCACCCACTTCCCTAGGTGAACCAGCAGGCAAAACCAGGAGGAGAAGCTGTGTTGGAGGCGGCTGAGGCATGGGGGTCTCAGGAGAAGCTGGCTCAGGGCACAGGTGTCACCATCTGGGAGGAGCTAGTGGGGTTTCTGCACCTGGTCACTCTTCCTGGGCTCAGATCAGGACCAGGACCATGACAAAAGATGTCTGGAGGCGCAGAAGTGGTTGACCTTGCCCCCACAAGTGGGAAGCCTGCAAGCAGTGGCAGCGTGAGCTATCCTGGGTCAGCAGTCAATGCTCCCCAGGAGCGGAAAAAGCCCAGCAGGAGGGAGGGATGGGAACGGAAACCAAGCCAGCAGTGCAACAGGGAGCTGGCCCGAGGCCACAATGCGGTGCCCAAGGAGCAAATGAGAATCTCCTACCTGAGGCGCTGGGAGGGAGGCGAGGTAGTACTGCCGTGCCTTGGGCCACACGTGGGTACAGGGGCAAGGCAGCTAGAAATAGCCCTGCTCCCTTGGAGGTGTCAAGACAAAATGTATTGCCCAGGCTGAGCGGGCACACAGCAGGATGGAGGTGACAGCATCCCTTTTTGGATGCCTGTGCCATATACCCAGCCTGTGGCACTGTCTCCATCAGCCCAGCACCCAGGAGGCCATGCCAGCCCAGAGCCCTGCCTTGGTGCCCAGGTCTCTGTACCTGATGCACTGCTATGACTTGTCAGTCACTGTTCCAGTGGAACTGGAGCTGCTTGTGGCTTATGCAGAAGGACATAGGGCACAGGAGATGGTGAGACTTCACCTGACTTCTGCGGTGATGGAAGTGCCTTTCTGATTTTGTGCCACAAAAGTGGGCGAGAAAAACTCGCCTTCTTCCAGTCCATGTGCCAGTGCCTGAAAAATCTGTGGCTTTGGGAAGAAAAGGCACCAATCTCCCCAAACTAATCAGGAAAGTTTGGATTTGCACGGGCAAGAGGGAGGGAGGACTTCGGGAAACACATGGCTCCAGCAGCACAGAACTGAGGCTACCCACAGAAAACACTCCCCAGTGAGTGGCAGCAGTCCTGCTGGCAGCTGGTGATGGAAGAAGGCAAGACCCACTGGCAGGGAACGAGGACCCAGGTCCAGGCATCCTGGGAGCCGACCCCTCCCCAAGCACAGTATCTCCTTCCCAGGAGGTCGGTGAGGGAGACAAAAAAAAGACACGATGGCGGGCAAGTGGAAGGGGAGTCGGGAGGCAGGGAGGCTGGCAGAGGCCGTATTGATCTTGTCAAGATGCCAGAGCTTCCTCAGGTGACGTGGGGGGGAGGTGTGCAGCAGCACCCTGCCAGGCTCCCTGCCAAGGGGGACCGCAGCATGGATCCCCTAAAACTGCTTTGCACTGCTCAGGAGGGCCCTGCGACCCCCATCCATGCCTAGATACGACCCTCTTCCAAGCGGGGGGGGGGGGGTGGGGGGAGTGTCAGCCCCTGCTCCCCTGGGTGGGTGCAAGGAGTGAGGTGGGTCTGACTATGGGGTGCAGTGGGTCTGGAGTCAGGGTGCAGAACCCAGTGGCTGCCCAAGCCCCAGGCAGGCAGGGGGACATGGGCACCCCAGGGGAAGGAGAGAGGGTGTCTGTGCTGGGGGGTGCAATGCGGGTGGCTCCCTGATCATCCCAGTGAAATTATTTCCTCCAGCCCTGTTTTGTTTTGTTTGTTTGGTTTTTTAAGCTAAAATCCATGAACAAAATGGCATAAAAATGGATTTCTTGCCAGGCTCGAGGTCCTCACCGGGAAGATGCAGAGTAGACCCCTGAAATGGGGTGAGAAGCATGTATCTGGAGCCAGGACTGGTGCAGGAGGGAGAGGGGAAGACGCACCGATGGCCACAGGAGCCGAGCAGGAGCTGGGGGAGGCGCAGAGGGTCTCCAGTGCCAATCTGTGCCTGGCACCCTGACCTTCCCCACCACCAGCCCTGTGCTCAGCCCCAGGAGTGGGCTGAAAAGCCAGCGGCAGGAGCTATAGGGTGTGGGGGCCAGGGTGAGGCTGTCCAACTTTCCGCTGGAGGCTGAGCCCCAGGAGGTGTCCAGCCTGGTACCCTCTTGAAAAGGCAATGTCCCACCCCAGTGACCAGAGGCAGGCACCTGTGCACACCCATGCACACACATACACACACACACGCGAGCGCATGTGCATACGCGTGCACACACACACCGAGGAGGCGCAGCAGCCACAGCAGAGCTGTCTTTGCCATCTCATCTCCCCCCACACTGCAAGCGATGCTGAGCCCAAAGGGACTGTGGTCCCGAGTTGCCCCACACGCAGTCAGACCTGCTCTTGCCTTCTCCACATATCGGGAACCACAGCTTGGTTTGCGGGTGGGAGCAGGGGAAAAGCCATGTCCTATAGCTCACATGTCACCCACCCCACTGGCCGATGGGGATAGCTCTCCTGAGCCAGGGACAGGCCTCCTCAAGGGACAGAGCAGGTCATTTTGAGAGGTGACAGGATCACCCCTTCTCGTGGAGGCTGTCCTAGCTAGCAGCCCTCCACGCTGGGACAGGCTGGGGGGGCTGCAGCCAACCCACCCCCGTGGTGTCTCAGCATGCCGGGATGGGGGGTTTGGGTGTCACCTCACCCTCCTGGCAGCCCCAGGGTGAAGCCAGGGTTAAGCCTGCACAAGGGGCTAGGGACTTGGGCTGCCACCCATGGGGGAATTGAGTGGGGTGGGTGGGGGGACTGGACCCCTTTACCTGGAGACGGTCATCTCTGTCTGGGGACCCTGCGCCTTCTCCAGGCCCAGCTTGGTGAAGATGCCCACCAGCACCATGATGGCCACCACGCCGCAGATGATGTAGACGATCATGTTGGTCTTGTCACGAGTGGGGTCCTCGGGGGTCTCGTCCACCCGGGTGGGTGGCTGGCCCGTGTTGACCCAGTTGGGGGTGTCGTAGTTGGAGCAGCCGCTCTGGTCCAGGCGCCCGGGCTTGAACTGGCAGCAGAAGCGGTACCCGCAGGTCCCGCAGCAGTACTGGTAGATGCCGGCGTTGCAGTTGAACGGCGGGTCCCACTGCCCCATCACGTCGTAGTAACCGCGGCAGCGGTCCCCGCCCGGCGGTGCTGCCCCGGTGGGCGCGGGAGCCGCAGTCTCCGCCGCCGGTGCCTGGCTGCCGTTCCCGCTCTCACCGGGCCCCCCGGTGCTGGGCTCGCCGCTCCACACCCGGCCCGGTTCCAGCAGCACCAGGCAGCAGATACCCACGACGTAGCTCGGCTCCATCCGCCCGCGGCTCCGGGGGGCCATCCGGGCGAGGGGGCGAGTTAAAGCCGCTCGCCCGGGACCGGCCGCATGGCCGCCGAAGAGCCCCCGTGGAGGAGAAATGGGCTGGCGGTGGGGGTGATGGGGGGGAAGGCAAAAAAAAGGTGGGGGGGAAAGAAGTGGGGGCGGGGGGAAAGTGCGAGGGGACGTACCCCCTCCCCGCCTCTGCCGAGGCCGGCCGACGGGCAGCAATTCAGAGCGGGAGGCGCGGCGGGCGGCGGGGGAGAGCCGCCCTCTCCCGCCGGCCGGGGAGGGGGCGCGGCGGCGGGCGGCGGCGGCGGCGGGCGGGCGGGCTGGGGGCCGGTGGCCGACCCATCCCCGCGCCTCTGCCCGCGCCTCCCGGCACCGCGCTCCGCGGAGGGGAGAGGGAGGAACGAGCGGGGAAAAGCAGCGAAAGCCCTTCGCACCGGGGCGGGAGGAGCGGGAGGAGGAGGAGGAGGAGGGGGAGGGCGGGGGGAGGGAGCCGGCGCGGCCAGCGAGGCGCGGGGGGCTCGGCTCCCCCGCCGCCTGACAGCCTCCCGAGGAAACCGGAGAAGGTCCTTCACCGAGTCCTCTGCCAGGCTCCCCGCCGCCACCGGGCGGCAGGACGCCCGCCCTCCCCGTCGGACTGCCGCCGCGGGCGGCCGGGCACGCGTGGCACCCGCCCCACGCTGCCCCCTGAGCACCCCCCACCCCCGCTGCCAGACCCCCGCTCTCCGGGGCGGGAGCGGCGGGGCGCCAGGCTGGCACTTTGGGGTGCCGGAGGGGTGTGTGCTGGAGGGCGCAGCCCCTGGGGCGGTGGGGTGCCCTCCTGCAGCCCCGCGGCTGGGGGCCACGCCGGGATGGGGGAAGAGCAGCAGCCCCAGCCCTGGGTGAGTATCAAAGCATCCCCCCAAGGGGAGCTGTGCACGGGGGGGCTGCAGGACGGGTGAAGTGGGGGGCTACGGGGGCACCCTCAGAGAGGCATCGTTCCCAGACCTGTGAAGATTTTTAGCAAGGCACTGGTGGGCCCCGTGTTTGTGCTTCAGAGTCTGGGCCTCTCTGAGTGATACGCACCCACGGCTCTGTTCTCCGGCTGGTGCTGCCCATGAAAGTGGTGTTACTCCTCACTGCCAGGTCCTCTTCCCAGAAGTGTGGGTTTGCTTTCCCTGCTCTGGGGCTGTTGTGGCAAAGGCAGGGTGGGGGAAATGGAGGTGCCATCAATCCCCTTGCCCAGCACTGGCATGTTATGCAGCCTGGGACAAGGGTGAGCCGGAATGAGGGGCAGCAACACGTGGGAGCTGTGGCTGCAGCCTTGTCATCTCCAGACATTCCTGCATCCTGCCCCAGGGAAAGACAACAAATTCAGCATCACTAGCTCCTTGGGCAAATCATTGCCTCCGTGCTCTAGGAGAGAGAGGCTGGGTACTGCCTCATCCTGCCTCGTCCTGTCGGTACCCTAACCTGGGGGACAGGGCTGCCTCTGGGCTGCACAGGGCCGGCATGGGAGACCCCAGCCCCCAAGCAAGCAGTGATGCAAAAAGACATTGTAATGATGGAGGTGGGATTAAATGGATTGGGGAGGCTCTTCTCCCTCTGACAGGTGCCTCCTTTGGGCCAATGCTGAGGCCCCATGGACCAGCCTGTCCTCAGGACGTATCCCTTACCTGCCCCACCACAGGTGGCAGGCTGAGGGTCTCATGACACAGAGCTCCTGCAGACAATCACCCTGGCTACAGACTTGGGCAGCTTCCCGTGGGTGTGTGGGGCTGGAGCTGGCTGTTGTGAGTGGCTTGGGTAGGAGAGAGATGCACCATGTGCTGCACAGGGGGAAGAAATGCACCACCATCCTCCTCCCCGCGCATCATGGTGAAAGGATGTTTCAGGCCAGAGCTTTGCACAAACAACTCCCCCCTCCAGTGAGTATGAAGTGCTACCATGTTTTGCTGCAGGAGGGATTTAGGGGATAAAGTATCCTCTCCCCAGTCACCAAGCCTGGGCCCTGCAGCCCCCCGACCGCTTCCCATCTGGAGGCTGGCAAAAGCCAAAGACATGGAAAACGGATAAAGAGAGCAGCTGGAGCCTGGGACATGTCCGATCGGCCCCCAGTGCCGCAACCTAATAGAGATCCATTAGGTAAGGTAGCTTGTAGCCTCCAGAGCTTCCCAAAAGAGATAAAAAGCCAGTGAGGTGGAAGAAAAGCACGCGTCTCCAAAAGCCATGCTTTCCCCTAATCTCAGAGGGGCTCTCTGATGAAAAGCCCCATTGGCTGGAAGTTACAGACATGGGGGTCGTTAGCACTAATAACCCACATCAATGTTGGCCTTGAGAACAGCTGCACAAGCAAAGTTTGCCAGCCGGCCAGGTAATGCCAGTAATGATTTCCCAGGCGCCTGCCAATAGCTGCCGACGTATGTGAGCATAGCCGCCCCGGGGGCCCAGAGGGTTTAGCAGGCTGTTAGCAGGCAAAGCGAAAAACTGGCCAAAATCGGGGAGTTTGCTGGAAAATGGTTGCCTGGCATGACCTGGGAGAAAGGGGATGGTTTTAAAGGGGAGAGGATGTTCACTGAGTGTGAAGCAGCTGATTTAAAGGGTCTCTGGGAGCGAGAGGGAGGGAGGGAGAGCCACTCACAGACATTAGCTGCATGCATCAACCCAGAAGGAAACCAAACCCAAGGGCATGGCATGGAGGAGCATGTCCCCTGCATGTCCCCGGTGTGCAAGGCAGGACCTGGCAGGGGCTGGCTCCACATGGTGCTGGCACCAGGGGCTGCAGGCAACCTGAGCCACCAGCTTGTCTTCCTCAAATAAGTGCCCCAGCCACTAGCTGCATCCCACAAAGGAGGGGGCTGTGTGAGGGGAATCCTGTATCCTGGCACCCACGCTTCTCACATCCCCAGGAATCAGCAGCAGGACCCGTAGGAAAATTCAGGTCAGCAGGGACCTCCAGAGAAAAAGCAAAGGACGTGCTTGCAACATCCGCGGGCAGTTCTGGGGATGGGAATCTGGGAGAGGAGCTCTGCTAGTCTTTGGCCACCAGCCTTGAAGGATGTCATGGAAATATCCCCTGCAGTGACAATGCCACCCAGACTACAGAAGGGTGTCTCTGTGCCTGCAGAAATAGGATATGGGCGGTTCAGCACCAAGCAGGGAAGGATACACTGAGCGCTGACACTATAAACAGATTGTTTCTGGCAGGGCATGGCGATCTGGAGGAGATCCTCTCTGTCACAGCCAGAGAGCCTGACAGAACCAGATCCCTGCCGATCGCAGGGGTGCAAGCCACGCAGAGCTGCTAGGCCCCTGGCTGAAGAGGAGGAAAGAGCCATCACTATGTCACCAATGCAAAGCAAAGCCCTGGGAGACTCCCTGAGCATGGGAGGCTTTGGGGTGCAATCAGCTCCTGGGGAAAGCCAGCAGCAGGTGGTTGGAGCCCCTAAGCTACCCAGGAATCCCCTCCTAGAACCAGAGAATCCGAGACATTTGCCCCAAGAAGTGATTTTTGCCGTGCAGGATCAAGCTGGCCTCTGGGCTGAGGGGTGAACAGAGGAAAGGATGCTGCCGTGGGGTGAATGCCCCATGTCGAAGGGCTGTGCCAGGACAGGAGGGCTCCTGCCAGCCAGCACCTCCTGCCGCAGAGCGCTGTGGAGCGGGTTTTGCAGCTTGCAAATCAGCAGCTAACGTTCGACATTGTCAGCTGAGAAGAGCTGAAGGCGAAGGAAGGCTGTCAGGAAGAGCTTCCAGCACGCCCTGTGATGCTATCTCCTGCCTGGAGGCAGAGGAGAGGCAGAGCTCCTGTCACAGTCCCTGGGGGTACATGGGGCACTGGCATCTCCGGCACTTCCTGCCATCCCCCAGGAGACCTGCTCCCCTCCAAAACTTCAGCTACTGAAGCTGGTGCTGTTTCAGCCAAGGGTAGAGCTGGGGAAGAGGCTCTCCTTGCATTTGTCTTCACTATGGGGGAATTTTCTTTGGCCATCAGCGTTCTTCTGGGAAGTCCTCAGTTTTCCCAGACCTAGGACTGGCATGAGGGATCCCCAGGGTCAGGTGCTGGGCTAACACACAGTAAGGTTTTGTTCCCCTCTACACATCCCCATGGGCTCAACGGATGAGGGAACCCAAAGGAGCTCTTGAGCTTCTGATGGTGGTGATGGAGAGCTAGAACAGGGCAAAGTTCAATGCACTGGGTGGGGCTGCACAGGGATGCAGTGGCAGAGCATGGAGCAGCCCCCAGCCACCTTATTTCCAGCCCAATGTGCACGAGGATTTTATTCCCCTGCCTGCACTTGATGCTCTGGCTGTAAAACGGCTGTAAAAGAGCAACTGTGCCTCATAATGGCTTATAGAGAACACAAGCATATGTGCCTTTACCATTACAATCATAATTGCAAACATTCAAAAGTCAAGATTTGCAAGCTCCCAGCTTCCCAGAGGTGGTTGGATTCAAACCCAAATGACATCCAGAGGAATCAGGAGAAAATCAGCTCAAAGCAAGGGTTTATTTTTAATTTATGCCGCAGTATGGGCAAGCATGATCTGGGCTGGCAGCCCGAGTTCCCCCAGCTGCCACTGTTAAAGAGCAGCCATGCCCCCAGATGCAGCTGCCGAGGCCTCCAAGCACTGACTGTGACCCCCAGGATCCTGTCAGGGCTGGCTGTGTATGGACTTTGCAGTTAGGATTAATCCCGGAGACTGTGCTGGTGGCGGGGGCTGAGCTGGTAAATGCACCCCCTGTGCAGGCACTCAGTACCCAGCAGCTCTCTGGTCCCAGGGCCTTTGCTGACGTGGCCTGCAGATTGTGTTGTGGATGGGTGTGGGGTCTTTGCAGCCCCCTTTACGCTCATCTGAGCTTTGGGGTGGCTGGTGGGAAGTTGGACCCCAAGCTGTCCCCTCACCGGTGCCTGTGAGAGGAGCAAGAACAGCCCAGCCCCAAACCTCCCTCCAATGCTGGGCTTGTGCGGGGCCGGTCCCTGCCACTATCCTGGGGGGACCCCCACCATCCTCTGCTTTCCTGTTTAAATCAAGTTTCCACCAGCTTTTTCGAGCATTAAAAAGCCATATAAGCACACCTGGAGGTGGTGGTGCACAGCCCAGCTCACCCGGCAGTGCTGCAGCATCCCTGGCTGTGCTGCCCCTCCCAACCCCTGGCCGCTCCTACCCCCGACCACTCCTCACGCAAGGCGCTGATTCAAACTGCAATCATTTAGGGCAAAAATGCACCCAAATGGAGAAAAGATGAGAAAGCAGCTGTCCCCATGCAGGGCATACCCAGGGCTGGGGGAAACCACTGTGTGTGAAGGGTGGTCTGCTGCAGAACAGGCAGGAGACAGCAGGGCCAGCCCCGGATGCTTTTGCCAGCTATGGAGCAATAAAAACCAGGCTGTGGCAGCAAAAGGGACCCAACAATTCCCCCCCATGCTTCAGGGCCCGGGATGGCAGTGGCAGTAGAGTGAGCTCTTGGTGTTTGTGGGGGGTGGGGAGTGGGGGGTGTGTGTGGATTTAGGGCACCTGTTCCGGTGGCTGAGGCAGAGTCGGCAGGAGGAGGCCATATGGCTGGGAGCAGCGTGTGGTGTGCCATCCCGGCAGCAGACCGGCAGCAGCAGGCAGAGCCTCTCCTCGGGAAGGGCGGCCGTGCCAAGCTCAGGCTCTGGCACAGGCGCCAGCCGGCTGCCAGGTACGCTCAGGTGCCATGGGATGCTCAACTTAGAGCCTGTGAGGCAGCACTGCATGGCCGGCACAGTGGGATGCCTCCATGCAAACCAGCTGCCCCTCCTCACCCCCAGGCACCAGGGGATGTGCGGGGGCTTGTCACCCCTGCTCCGGTCTGGGCCAGGTGGGTATAACTGCGTGTGCAGTTGTAGCAGGGTCTAAGTGCCGATGAGCACAGGGAATAGGGTGTATGGAATGGGACACAGCCATGTAAATGTGTGTGTGCATGGGATGTGTGTGTCTGAGTGTATGGCAGGGGTAGTGGTTGCACATGCATGTAGGGGGGTGCATGCAGGTGCATGTCTATGTGTGTAAATACATGGTGGGGGGCTGCATGTGTGTGGGCATGCACATGCATATAAGCACCTGGTGCAGTGGTGCATGCGTGTGTCAGTGTACGGCAGAGGGGTGCAGGCATGTGCTGCATGGCTCTGTGCTGGTGGTCATCTCAGGGAGGGATCGGGTGGACATGCTGTGGCTGGGAGAGCCCCAGGGAGTGGCCAGAGTGGCTGGAGCAGCAGATCTGCCCATGTGTCGTGTGTCGGGGAGGCTGGCCAGGGCAGCCGGCGGGCAGCCGAACAGGGCTGCCCAGTGCTTGCAAACCTCCCAGCAAGCAAATGAAATCTTTTCTTCGACAAGGACAGCATTTCAGTGTGCAAACAGAGGGTAGCTAGTGGGACATCGGCAGGAGGAGTCCATCCACCTCCTCCCTCTGTTCTGCCCCACGCCAGGGGGATGGGCTCCTCCAGCAGGGGAGGGGCTCAGCACTCCCCTCTTCTCACATAACCCTTTTCCAGCAAAGGCTGGTCCCAGATTTCCTGCTCCTGCCCTTGCTTGAGATGCAAAGGGGTGAAAAAGCAATCAGGGGTGTGTGCTGAGAAAAAGGGGCTTTGGGCAGTCATTGGGGAAGGCTCGTGAGCAGAAGCAGGCAGGAGAGGTCCTTAACTAATATGGGAAGGGGAGGGGGCCCTCAGTAGATCAGACTTGCTTTTTGCATGGCAGAGGATGAGGGTGACCAAGAAGGTAAAGAAAACACAGAGGTGCGGACATGTCACCCACATGCACCACCTCCGCATGGAGCAGCATGCTGCCTTTGGGACCATCACCTTCCTCTGGCCACCTTTCCTGGGTACTGACATGTGCCAAGCTGCCTCTTCCCCTCTCCAGCAGTGGACCATGTGCTCATCCTTGGCTTCCCAAGAGCAGTCCCAGGATGGATGTGCTTGCCCTTTGATGTCTCTTTTCCCCGGATTAGAGAGGAGGAAGAGGGCTTTGCTATCAGGGCTGGCTGTGGGCAGAGCTCCCTTGCCCACTGGGAGCCTATGGGCTCTCGAGCCAGTTTTGTTTTGGCATGATCCGTCTTTGTGAGTGAGATCTGCTGAAGACGCTAATGCTATTAGCATCAGGGATTTCCTTCAGGTCTCCTGTCATTAACCTGGTGACATTTCGCTGTGCAATAAGCCTCTATCTTTTGGGAGACTAAAAATCAAGTGTGCCGCTTCCATCCTGTAGGAACCGTCCCTGTGCCATGCCAGCAGGAGCCTTGCTGCAGCAACCAGGAGTCACCTTGGTGCTCCCACTGGATATGGCATTTTCATTCCATCTCCCAAATACCAGATCAGGGACAGGGCAGATGCCACCAGCAGCAGGGCTCTGGGTGAAACCAGTCCTATGTTTGTCACCCAGGGACAGCAGCCGAAGCCCTTGTGACTTTGAGCCCCTCAGAAGGAGCAAGAGGTTGTCGAGCCCCAGGAAGCATCTCTGACAGTGACCAAATGGAGATGCCGAGGAGCCAGTAGGAGGGCAAGTGCTTAATGAGACTTTTCCCAAGCCATCTCCTTGCCTCCAGCCACCTGGAGCTGGAGGACTCCTGACCCAGGGGTTGCTTCTTGGCCTTGGTACCTCTCAAAGAGTATCTCCTTCCTGAGCTAGCCTCGGCTTCCTTTGAACCCAAGTAAGTGCTCATCACTTGCAATAACCAGGAGTGTAAAGACTCTTCTGTCGAGACTCAGCCACCCGCTCCGTCCCACTCCTCAGCAGTGCAGCCCAGGAAAATGCAAAATAGTCACTGTACCTTTCTGAAACTAATTTTGAAATGCAATTTGTTTGCTGCTAGTGTTGCCACCATCTCTAATGACAGCAGAAGAGCTTTGGTATTGGGGCTGGGTTGTCTCTGCACCTTGGAGATCTCACATCCCTCCTGCCTCCCTGTCTTGTCAGGGGGCAATGGGCCATCCCTTGACACGTGTCAGCCACTGCATAGAGCAAAAGGCCATTACAAGTTGGCAGGGTGAGATTTAGCTTAAGCAAATATTCTTGGGGATAAAAAAAATTCCTTATAATGTGAGGAAGGGGGAAGGCTGGCATGGCTTGGTACAGTCTATAGGTAAGAGGACAGCAGATTAGTGAGCAGCTTTGAGACAAATGGAAGGGCATCAGGTGGGTACACCTACCCCAGGGATGCAAGGTACCAGAGGACAGATGACAGCAGAAGTTCCTGGCACCAGGGATACAGGGATTTGTGGATAATCTTGGGGAAAAGAAGGGAAGGAAAAAACGGCTAGATACTGACTCCCAACAAATTGTTTCTGAAGATTTACGTGAGGTTTGTAAAGTGTCAAGGCTGGACAAGGGGCTCAGTAACTGCCTGCAGCTCCACAAAAGACAAGGTAAGAAGGAAAATGTGCAATGGGAGGAACAGGACTAAATTAAGAAGAACTGGAGAAAACCTGAAAATCCAGGCAGAGAGACATATATAGCTATAGGAGCATGTCAGGCTGGACCAAGCCAAGCAGCATTAAAAACATGCCAAAAGCAGCAGAATGGGCTCAGGGCGGAGGATGTGACAGGTCTGCTCTCACTTCTGCAGCCTCCCGAGCGCGGCGGCAGGGTGTGGGTGGATGGGACGGTGAAGCCTCCTGTGTGCTGGCTCACGTACTGCGGGCAAGGAAGGTGTGCAGCCTGGTGGGGACAGCTGTGTTCGTGCCTCCCAGGCCCTGTGCAGGGCAGATGTCACTCCTCTTGGAGGACTAGTTCACAGTCTTATAGTTGCTGCAGAGAGAGATGTCCCAGTCATCCCCCCAAATGGGGCTCTCACTGATGGACATTCATCTTGGGGCGAGAGCCCATGACCAGCCTGTGCAGTCGCCTGCTGGTGCTGCCATTTGTCTTGCCCTTTGCTTTCTGCCCTCCGTGTTGTTTCTCAGCATGAGCTGCTGGCCTTTTGTGGGCAGAGCATGATGATGCTCATAACCTGGCTGGTGATGGGCTTAAATGCAGGGTGGCTGCCCTGCTAATTTTTAAAGCTTGCCAATATTTGTCACAACCAGCAGAGGTAATTGCAAAAGCAAGGAGAAAAATAAGCACTTGGCGTACACCAGCAGTGAGTTTCCCTTCTACTGCCAGCAGCACAGAGAACCCAGCAGTCCTGGGTCAGGTCCAAAATAGGTGTAAAAACTCCCGGCCACCATCCTTTTTAAGGATGGAGCAGCTGACCCTGGCACTGCTGGGGAAGAGGAGGCTGCATGCTGAGCTGGGTCCTGGGAGAGGAGCTTGGCCAAGAGGGTCCCTTCGTCAGGGTCTTGCCTGGGCCATGAGGAGGTGGAACCGGACCCTGGGGCAGAGCAAAGCTGGATCAGGAAACCACTCCCTGGTGTGCCCCAGAGCTGCCATGTTACCACAGGCACGATTTCTGCTCCCTTGGTGATTAGAAGCCTGAGATAAGACCTTGGGCCCCTGATTTTGGAAGGCATGGAGGACACAAGGCGTTAAGCATTTAGAAATGTGGGAGCTCTCTTGCCCCAGTTTTTCCCTCTTGAATGAAGGCTGGAGCCCCCATTTCGTGGGGAGGGTTGGCTGCTTGGGGCTGCTCTAGCTAAATTATTTCCAGTGCTTTAGGTGAAGGAGAAAACACCAGACACTTGCACCATCCTGCAGCAGGGAAGTGGTGTGTGCATCAGAGATGGCTCGTACCAGAGGGCTCTTCGGAGGGTCAGGGAATGTTTTAGCATTGAGCTCATATTTAAATGCTTAGCTCACATTTCCAGGTTGTCTTTCAGCCCTGTTTGCTGGCCGCATGGTGACAGCGGCCACCACCAGCCCGCCCTCAGCAGGCAGCAGGGCCGGTGGGAGAAGGGGCAGCTGGGATGGTGGCAGTGGGGAAATGTCATGCCTTGCCAAGCAGCCGAATTGCTAAGACAAAAAAGGTTCAGTCTTAACAATTAGCAACACCTGAGTGGCCCTTCTGCCGTCTTCCACATCATTGCCAGAGACATTTCCCCATTGCACCAGCTTTGCCTCAGGGGATGGATGCCTCTGCAAGCCGTGCTGCCATCACCGGCTACTCTTGTGCCACTTCCCCCTCCCTGTCCATATGAGGGAGCTCAGTGGCTTTAGAAATCTAAGGGTCTGGAGCCCCAAAAGCCCTGCCAGGTTCCCCACACACAAAAGTGCCTGTGGGGCTCTGCCTTCATTAGCAAGACATATGCTTCTAGTCCTTCTGCTCACAAAGTCTTGCAAAGGTAAAATGAATGTAGCCTGAAGGCTCAGGAGCTGCAGATGAAATAAGATAAGTCCTAAGACTTTGCTTTTTTCGTTTTCTTTCTTTTAGACTCACCATCTTTATGCCAGCTTTTGGCTTTCCACAGGCCTGGCTCCCGCCTCAAGGTGCCCGAGGATGGCACTGTGCCAGGGCCCCATGGGATGGCTGGGAGGACTTTGCAGTCTCTTCCTGCAGCAAAGATGCTTTCCCACCCAAGTGGGAAAGACAGGCTGCTGACACCCATCCCACTCCCCCTGCCCATGGTGGGGGTCTCCAGCAGGCTGCTGGCCCCCCACTCTCCATCTGGCTCACATTGGGGAACGCATCCCCACCCGCACGGTGTGCCTGGAGCTGTGGCTCCTCTCCAGGATGTCTCACAACGAGCTGGTCCCCCTCCCCTCAGTTGTTCCCCGGGGCAGCCGTGCAGCGTGGCTCTGTGCAAGCAGAGCGGGAGGACAGATCTGAGGAGACAGGAGGAAAACGAACTCCCTTAAATATGATGGAGGCGACTGCCTGGTTCTGTCAGCCATCGCATCCCCTGCACCCAGCTTGTCTCCTGATGTTTTTTTCTCTCTCTGGGTGTAAAATGTCACAAGGATTAGGCCCAAATCTCCCCTGGGTGCTGCAGCTCACCCCATGTTTATCTCTTGAGGTCACCTTGGAAGCTAGCTCTGTCCCCTCCAAACTGAGTGTCAGCCACAGAGGTGACCACAGCGGAAACTGCTGCCTCAAAACACCAGATGCAGGCAGATGTGAGGCTCCGTTGCCACCCTTCATGAGCAAACCCTTTAATATGTCCTGACCCCGTGACCAGCTAGCATCACCACTGGAACAGCAATGCACCGCTTGCAGAGCCAGCCAAGTTGTGCCAGGGCAGTGGGGCTGAAGCCGGGGCAGGGGCAGGTGCTCAGGCAGAGCCCTGGCTCCAAACCCTCCGATGTTTCCTGTGGTTCCCAGGGGTGGTCACCAAACGCAAGTCCATGAAACGTGGTGCTGGCACCACAGTCACAAGGTGCACAGATGCGTGTGGCAGAGTGCACTGGGACTCACGGCAGTGAGTGGCACCATGCCCTGGGAAGATCACCATCGTTTTGGGGCTGTTGATGTCAAACACTGTTGCAGCATGTTACATCTGCTCTGCAGCCTCACTGGTAGTGGATGCAAATCTCGTGGGCTCTCATGGTGCACATCATCCCCTTCCCAAAATGGCTCAGAGGGGCCATACCTGCCCCCAGTGCCCTAGAGCCAACCCTACCACCTTGTGCTCATGTATTTGGATGCAGTTTTCTGCTGCCCCTTTCCCCCATGCAACCATTTGCCCCAGCACACTGCCTCTGTCCCCATAAGGGCGGCCACCTTCCTCCCCATCCTCCCAAGAGAGACCCTTGTTGTCCTGACACGTGGCACCTCTATAGCGGGGCTGATTCGTCACCAGGCTTTTAATGAGAAGGTAATTGCAGCTACCACTGCCCCAGCAGGGGAGATCTCTCCTGGGTCTCCGGGTCCATGGCAGCAGTTGGCTGGGACGGAGTGTGAGAGCAAGGCGAGTCAGTGCTGCTGATAAAAATGCTCCGAGATAGGGAGTGAGGGACCAAGGGCTGCAGCATCTTTATTCCCTCTTGACCCACTTAAAGCAAGCACCGGTGACTAAGGGAGCCGGCAGGAGGATAAAAATACTTCCAACATGTTCCCTAGGAGGCCGGGACAGAAATAGGGGTGCCATCAACTCTCCAGTGAACAGTTGGGGTCACCCAGTATTTTGCAATCCCAAAGGTGGAGTCCCCCAGTGTCTCTCACAGCAAACATGGTGACATCAGGGCTCCTCTGCTTAGATCCTCCTGCCATACATGATCCCAAGAGCTGGCTTCCTGGAACCCTCCCTTTCCCTCCTTGGCACCAAAGCAATCAGAAAATCCCCCCCCAAAAGCATTGGCTCTCCCTTACTGCCAGCAAAGGAGAAAAGCATCATGCAAGGACATGTACCCCACAAGCCTCAGCCACACGGGTCACTGCACTGCTGCCAAAGTGTCTGTGTTGCTGCAGTGTGACCTGCTGGGGTCACATCCCGTCGTGGGCTGTGGTGGCTGGAGGGATTGACCCTGAGGCCATGCTCATCTCCCTGGCCTGAGCTGCTCCAGACACAATGTTGTCTTCTCATGGGAAAACCCACCCAAATTTCCAGGTTGGTGGCAGGGTTCTGGTGTTGCCTTGCCAGCCCCTCCATGCTGGCATACCTGAGAGCTTTCGCACTCGGAGCAGGCTCAGCACACTGAACTTTGCAAGCATGATGCTGGAGACCAGCAGCCGGACTTGGCACCTGGTAGTTTGTTTGCTCTTCTGCAGGTCACACACTGGCTGCCGCTTTATTAAACCTTGGAAAACATCTTTCGCAGGCAGCCACAATGATCCTGGTTTCTTAGCAAACCAAAAGATCTTGAATCAAGCAAGGAGGCTGCAGCACATACCCTGGCCACTTGACCACAGCCAGCAGTCCAGGGGGGTGGAAAAACCAGTGCAGGAGGATGCTGTGGCCTTCAGGCAGGCTGCCCAGGCTCACGGATGGCAGAAGGTCTCCTCACATGGGGTAGTGCAGAGCCTTGTCACAGGGAGACATCAGCCACTTTCGCTCTCTGGGGGGTGCAGAGCTCACTGGCCAGGCACAAGGACAAGAGCTGGCATCGGGCCGGGCATGGTTTCTGAGACACCTGGGTTCAAGAAGTCGGCACTCAGCCCTTGTGGGATTTGTTAACAATTTGTCCACAAGAAGCTGGGGGCTTGGGAAAAGGGGCAAGTTACAGCAAGGAGCCAGCAAGCTCGAGGTTTCTCCCTCTTCCCCCTTGGCACAGGCTCCCTGCCAAGGATGGAGGAGGTTTGTAAAGCAGAAAGCAAACAAGTCTCTCCTGCCTACAGCTTTCATGGACCAATATATCTCCAAAATCTGGGTGAGTGTTAGCAGGAGGCTGAATGTTGAGGCAGAGGTTTACGGGTGCTGGTCGGTTGCACAGTGTGCTGAGCAGCACCACCAGGAACCCAAATGTTGCCATCCTTGAAGGACTTGCTCGTTTAATATATCCACCCAGATGTATATAAGCAGACGGTGTAGGACAATGCCTTGATGCTAGTGAGGGTGTAAGTTGGTCTCCTGGAGCGTTAGAGTTATTGGGAGAAGCAGTATATGCTGAAATAGGCAGTCCTGCTTACTAAATCTGTAATTCCAGCTCTGACTATATTTTCATCTTTCTAATAATAAGTGCAAATATAGTAAGGATGAGTCACAGGCTGCAGGCTTCAGGGTTTTTTTCCCCCTCCTTTCTCTCTGAATCCATCATGTAGGGGAGAGGGGCTGGCAGAGAAAAGGAGCTCAGGCCCAGGGGAGATCCTGTCCCAACCAGCTCTAAACCCATCCCCTTGCACCTCTGCACACTGTCGATCCCAGTCAGGAGCCCGCGGTCCCTCCAGCCTCCAATTGCCTCCACCATTTCATCCCACCTGTGTAACACTCCTGCCCAGGGACCTTTCCTTCCTGGGACACTCCTGGACCATTCCCAAACCAGTGCACCTGTCCCACCCCTGTCTGCATCCTGTGGCTTGTACAACCTCACATTGGATTTGCCTACTGGGAGTTTTTTGCTTTGTTGCAAGGACCTTTTGCAAATGTTAATGCTTTCCTTTCGCTGGAGAGCTCTTCGGCTGATCTGCCAGAACACATTTCACACGCTTCTCCTAAAATTATGCCCTTTGCTTTTCCCAGCATTCAAGCTGAAGCGGAGCCCGGTGTGCCGGCGGCATGCGAGGAGAGCAGCTTGCTGGCTGCGCCCAGCTCCAGGGGTGGCAGATCGAGGGGTTAAGTGCTGCCCAAGTGAGCATTCTGTGGCTCCAGGGCAGAGGACTGGAGAGGTGGGAGGGCTGGGAAGGGCAGAGCTGGGGAGCTGCAGGGCTCTGCATGGACCCACCCTGTTGCTCGGGCTTTGTGGGTGCCCTCAGCAGGGACAGGAGGACGGATCAGAGCATCCCTTGAAACAAGACAGTTTCAGCACTTCCCCCACTGCGGTGCACATAAACCTGAGTTCAAAGGACATCACAATTTAGGCACGAGCATTTTAGCTGCGGATGGCTCTGGATTTGGGCTGAAAGCAAGGGATGAGCTAAAGATAAGCTGCTCTTAACAACCCCCAGGACAGCAGTTCTGCCCCAGTTTCTCTCTACTGGATCCCACCCATACTGGGCTGTACACACTCCCTGCGCAGCCTTTAGCCATCTCCTGCATTGCCACTGCCCCTCCCTGGGTTGGGAGCAGGGACACAGGATGTGTCCCAGCGGGTCCCTGCAGCTGAGGGAGCAGAGAGGTGCAAGAGGCAGCAGGTTGCAGGGGCAGGGGATTCTCACAGAAAGTGAGTCCCAGGGGCAGGGTGGTCTCTCCTGAGCAGGGGGTCAGTGCCCAGTTGGTTGTGGTGGATGCACATCATGGGGAGCTGGCGTTTAGGGGGGTCTTTCACTGCTACCCCTGTGGCCATTCAGCATCAGAGCTGGGATGGGGTTCAGGTGGGCAGGGGAGTCCTGGGGACAGGTCAGCAGGGCTCCTGAGGAACTGGCCTGGCACACACCCCACTGCTCTCCAAGTCCCTGCAAAGGGCTCTCAGCAGCCCCTTGGCACAATGTGCCCATGCACATGGGCATCCCACACACATCCCCTGTATCCCCTGCATCCCCCCAATCCCCTCCATCTGCATCCCTGCATCCACTGCATTTTCTGCATCCCCCACATCCCTCTGCACCCCTTGGCATCCCCTGAATCCCCTGCATCCTTCCATCCCCTGCATCCCACTACAGTCTCTATAACCTCTCACATCCCCTGCATCCCTGCATTCTGCCACCTCAGACATCTTCCTTGTTACGGGGAGTTTACAATTACACTCCAACCATTCTAAACTGTAAAGGAGGACATTCTGGGTTTACCCTCCACCAGCAGGACTCCCCACAAATATCCCCATTGGGAAATGCCACAGAGGAATCCGGATTCAGCCCTGCCACTGGCCCTCCCCAGCCAATGCTGGCAGTAAGCAGCTAGTCATGACTATTGCCTCTATGGTTAGAGCTGATTAAATACATCTTAAATGACTCATTGGGGATTTTTTATTATTTTTTTTAATAACTCACGGTGTCACTACAGGGCACAAAGTTTGCTTCGTTGAGTTTGTTTCCCTGTTTCCTTGCTGAGATAAATAACTGAGGAGCTGAATAGCAAACCAGAAACCCAGAGAGACTTTACTGGGAATATGCTGTGATATGTGTCACCCCAACAGCATTTATAGATTTAATTTTGATATTAGCAGTGAGGTTGGGGAGCAGAGACAGGAAGGAATTTGTCAGGAGGGGATTGAGGATTGAGGGGGCAGGGCTGGAGGGATCTGTGGGGGGCTTGGGAGGGGCGTGATGGGTCTTTCCTTCCCCCTCATCCCAACCCACTGCTCCAGCCCTTTCTGACCCTCTACAACAGGATTGCCCAGTGTCAAAACAATGCTCTTTCTCATTTGGAACGGGAAGTACTTTCAGCATCTCCCACTGCAAATAAGCCAGGACCACCCTCAGGGGAGGGCAATAGTGGCCATGAGAGGCCAGCAAGGGTGACCAGCCACAGCCATCCCCGCTGTGCACATCCTTTGCCCCTGACCTTCTCCAGGGAAGGAGACTGGGCCCCCTCAGAGAGGGCTGTGGTCCTTGACAGACACCCTTGGGAATGCTCACAGAGAAGGCAAATATCTTAGCTAGGGAAAACACAATCAAAAAAATTTGAAAAATTATCAAAATATGTGTGATTTTACCCATGCTGCACTTAAAGCACCTGCTTTGAAATTACCTTAACTTTGCAAAGGAATTAATAGCCTTACCAGAAATATTATTATTGTCAAAGAATAAGAATGACAATTATTTTTGGTCAAGGAATGTGATGCTTTTTTGTGTGTCATCCTCACCATAACCGCTATTTAAATTGCCATCCTGAGCTTGGTCTCAGCCACAACATTTGGCTGCAGGTGCCTTCATCCTGGAGTTTCGCCATTCTGTGAAATACCGGCACTTCTCAGATCAAGGAGCAGCATCTGGGTAGCAGGACCCAGTCAGACTGCAACCCTTGTAGGGAAGGAAATGAGAAAGACATCTGCATCATTGAAACCTTTCAAGACCTGGGGGGGGAAAGGGGAGGGGGGTTGGGGTGGTGGTGGTGGTGGGGTGTGAGGTGGGGGAGAAGGACGGGGGAATATCCTGAAAATTCCCACCTGCTTTTCCCTGCCCACAGCCCTTCACCCAACATGTTTCCCGTGGCTGTCACCCAAACCCCTGCACTTGCCCATTGATCCGGGCTCAGAATAGCTCCCGCCAGCAGCCAGCGATCTGCAGGCAGCTGGAGTCGACGGATGAAGGACATGGGGCCTCACCCCTACGGCACCCTGCTGTCGGTGACTCCTCTCCCTCTGCACCCCTCCAGCTGTACCCTGGGCTCCCAGCACAGCCCCACGCTCAGAAAAAAGGGAAAAAAAGGGAAATAACATAAAGTGAGTTAAAGAGGGGAGGATACAACACCAGCTTGTAGCAGGGCAGGCTGTGCCATGTGCCCTAGCTCAGCCACCTTGCCACCTGGCTGATCCCTTTTGGGGGGGCCCAAAAATGGACCCTCATTTTTGGGGGTCTTTCACATCCCATGTTCACTTCCACAGCCCTTTGGGAACGGCAGGATGGGGCAGCCAGCCTCCCTGCAGGAGGAGAGCCCTGCATCCCTTGGAGGTGTCCTTGGCAAGGCAGAGGGGGTCAGTCCCTGTCACAGCAGCACCTCAAAAGGAGGGCAGAGGCTCTCCCCGCACAATCTGCCTGTCAGGGCCAACCATTTCAGGTGTCAGACAGGGTTTGTGTTGCTTGACGAGGCTCTTCCCCTCACTAGCTGGGACTGTGATGAAGACTGGGTTTAAAATGACCCCACTTGCTGTGGGAAGCGGGGGAAGTCACCCCTCAAAGCCCAGGGGAAGTGTAGGTTTGCTGTGTGCTTGCCTTGGGGCCTCCTCTTTGAGCATCCCCTGAGCGGGGCCAGGCTGAGGCTGTGGCATGGGGCTGAGCATCCTCCTTCATGAGGCTGAGCAGCCTCCCTGCCTGGTGTGTCCCTGTGCCGGCATCCCTGAGGCACGATAGGTGACAAAGGCCTGGGCATCCTAAGAGCACTGGGGGCAGCCGCTGGGGACAGGAGGGGGATATCCCTCGCACCCCGTCTGTCGGTACCTCCTTACCCCCTAAGCCCCAGCTGCACCTGCAGCCTGGCAGGTGGCTCTGGAGGCAGGTGGCATCTCTCTGGAGCTTGGGGAAGAGGCTGGGTGAGAGGGTTTGGAGGGATTTGGCTGCGGGTGGGGTTTCCCCAGGGAGGTGAAGCTGAGAGCATTACAGTCCTTGTCCAGCTGCTTTGGTCTCTGAGGTCAGGTTTTGGGTGCTCCCCTGCAAACACCAGCGCAGTGGCCTTGCTCTGTGGTGCTGGGGAAACTGTGGGGCTGTCCCTTGGCCAGCTCCTTCTGCCAGGGGAGCTGCTGCCCACTCACCACAGCCCCTCAGATGGTTTTTGGCTGTGCCCCCCCATCTTATCCCCCTGGGAAACCTCTTGCTAAGCACGGCCAGCAAAGCAGGGAGCAGCGGGGGCGGCCCCCAGGGAGAGCATTGGCCCACAAAGGCAGTAAGGAAACCCCCTCCACACCAGGCGCCTGGGCAGGCACCATGCCCCCTCCCACCACTCCCCCATCACCCTAAAACACCTGGAGATGGTGGGGAGAAGGTGGCCAGTGCCACATCTCCCTGGCGTGCCCATGGACCAAAGTGATTCTGACACTAAGCGAAGGAAAGCAAGGCTGATCAAAGCTGAGTGGTATTTTTTTCTTTTTTTTCTTTTTTATCTTTCCTTAAGTGCAAACACCATCTGGCTCCCCCAACTCTGTCAGCGCTTCCAGTCCCCAGGCAGCTTCACTTTTCCTAATTACTGTCATTAGGCAGTGAGTAGCGATTAGGGAGGGATGCTGATGAGCAGCATCAGGAAGGCTGTGGTCCCCCAACAGCCTCTCGGAGGGGGCCTGGTGGCCTCTTCTCCCCATCCCGGGGCCTTTTCCAGCTGGGGAGCTTGGTGGGTAGTACTGTAATTTCTTTCTTAGTAGAGGCTGGCAGGGAGGGGATGGGGAAAGGACCTGCTGGCAGGTCCGAGTCCCAGGGAGTCCCCAGGGAGGCCTGACACCACTGGATGGGAGCAGGGCAATGGTAGAGGTGTTCGATGCTGCTGGGGCAAGGAGAAGCAGCTTGCTGCAACCCACTGTGCCTCTGGCTGTCCCACCACTCTGTGCCGGCTCTGCCTACAGCAGAGGTCTGGCCAACAATGACCATTTCTCCTGGGCAGTCCAGAGGCCACGGTGATGTGCCCCACATCCAGACCCACCAGTAGGGCAGCCTGGAGTCCATGGTGATGGGCTGCATGGCTGGATGGAGTCAGGCTCAGCTGTCACCCTTCTGTCTGGCCAAAGCAGGACTGGCCACCAGCTTGCCTGGCCCTCCCTGGCTCCCCTTGCTGCATTTGGGCATTCACCCTCCCATGCAGCTGCCCGGCTGCACCGCAGCCATGCGGGCCAGCATGCGGTGTCAGTGCCACCTCGTGGCAGGTGCCCCGGGCCCGCTGGCTGCTTTTCTTCACCCACGGCCACCCACGGGTGTCCCCTGGGGACTGCAGGAGCACCCACGTGTCCCTCTGCCATGGCTGGCACTGGGAAGTGCGTGGTGGGGAAGGCTCCGTGGGGCAGGATGAGGTCCGTGCCCCGCAAGCAGGTGAGGGGGTGGCCACGCAGCCCCAGTCTCCGTGCAGCAAGTGGAGGGGTTGGCGGCTGTACCCAGAGGTGGGCATCCCTGTTGGACGTTGACCATCGGAGTATGGGGTAAAATGCTGCCCACCTTACCCTGCCTGCCCTGCCTGCTATCAAGGTCCAGCACCCAGAGAAAGCCCATGGAGGGGCAGGCTGGGCCTGTGGGGGTCTGTGGGGGTGCTTTGGGCTGGAGTAGCTGGGCCCATGGGTGCTGTCAGGAGAATGAAGTGGGTGAACTGACAATGGGAGGAGAAAGTGAGGGAGAAGGACCCAGGTGGGATGGCTGGCAGAGGAAAGCTGAGAACTTTAGAGGCTGAGGGACCTGTGGGGTTGAGAGGGGTTTGGCAGACGTGACCAGTGGCTACAGAAGAAGACCCCTGGCCAAAGTGCCTCTCCTCCCTGCGCTGCCATGCTCTGTTGGCCAGCTGGCTCCTGTCTCTAGGACCAGGGATCAATACCACCCCCCAGTCCCTAGGAACACCAAGGCTTCCATCTGTTACCACCAGCATCACGGGTGGGACTTGCAGGAGCTCAAATACCCCCATGACCTCCATCATAGTGGAGCTGGTGGGGTTGAAATGGCTAGGGATATGCCTGAGGTGGTTTTGCAGTGAGGGTTTTAGCCTTGGCTCCTTCCTCCTGCCCTGGGGTGTCCTCAGACTTTCCCCTGGCTGCCTCCAAAATCCTGCACCCCTGCAGCCAGGTGAAGCCCGGCCTCGCCAGCCTTTCTAGGCACTTGTGAAGGCAGCAGGGCGGGCGCCAGGCCAGGGAGGAAGCACAGCTCCTGCCTCGCAGGGGGAAGTGAGAAACTGCTGTGGAAAGTGAAAGACAGGCAACATCCTCCCCCCGAAAACCACTTGCCCCGCTCCTTGTCCTGTCAGCCAGCTCCCGGCGCGGCCATGGGGGTTTGGAGGTGGCCAGGCCTGGCTGATTCCCAGCCATGCAGGTGGTCGTGAGCAGGGGATGTGCTAGTGAAGCTGGTGCAGAGGGAGCCCCTCAGCTCAAGGTCCTGCTGTACCTCTGGGACCACCATGCTGGAAATCCCTGAAGCCAGAGGAATGGGCACCCCCATACAGACCCCTGAGCATGCATTGGCAATGGATTCACTTTATTCTTTAATTTTTACAACCATATTTTTCACCTCTGTCCCTTCTGCTCTCCATGCAGACAAAACAGACAGCCCTCTGTCCTGTACATAAGGATGGAGAAGCAGATACAGAAGGGGTTGCAAATCCCTCCCAGGTCCAGGCAGGCAGGCTGGGCAGGAGGGGAGCACTGCCCCACCATGGCTAGCAGCTGGGCAGGCAGGATGCAGGGAAGACACCCCACGTGCCATATAACAGAGAAGAGATCCGAGGGGCACTTGCTGGCTGAGGAATCCAATGTGGATGGAAATGCCTCTTCTGCAAACTGCAGATGCTGGCAGCAACCCATAGAGGAGACACCTGGCTGAAGCTCTAGCAGAAATGAGAGCAGAAGCCCTTACCTGGGCAGCAGGAGGAGCTTTTTCATCAGGATTTGTATGGGAGTTTCTTTTACAAATTGCCACACCAGCTGGGGTGGGCAGCGCATCCACAGAGCTGAGCTGCAGCAGTCACCAGGCGGGAAGCAGGAGATGCCCCTGACAATCCTGCTCCATTTCCCTCTCATCCTTGTCTCTCATGAAAGAGGTTGCTCTGCGTCCCATGAGCAGTCCTTCCAGTGCCAAAACGTCTCTTGGCCTGGCTTTAGCTCATTTCCCCAGTCTGGATGCACAAAGATTGCTCGAAGTCACTTCACAGGGCTGGGTGAGCATGGGGATGAGGAGATGCCTGATTCGTGCTGCAGGGATACTCCTCCTGCGATGGCCAGCATGGCTGCTGTGGATAACTGGCAGCTCAGCACTGGAGCCTTCACAGCCCCTGCTAGTGAATGACACATGCCTGGAACCCCAGGAGACAGTCACTGGGCACATGGACCAACCCCTCCACCATCCAAGGCTGAGACAGGGACCCATCCCATCCTGGGACATCCTCAGCCGGATGAAGGCTCACCTCTGCCAGCCTGCTTAGGCCTGGGAAAGGAGTTGTGGTGAGGAATATGGGCCTTGGCACCTGTGACAGTGCCTGTGGTCGTCTTTATGGGATGGATGTCATGAATCTGGCTCCAGTGCTACAGGCAGGGGAGAAGAGGAAGAGTCACCCTTCAATAGTAGTGCCTGGTCCTGCAGCCCCAAAAGAGAGTTCAGGCTTGTGTAGGGGGTCACCATCAGGGGGACATCCCCTCTGCAAAGTGCCACCAGGTGACCCTACCGTGAGCTGTGGCCCTGGGCTTGGCAGCAGTGCTCCCACACCCTGCTTGGCCACCTCTGCTCAGTCCCCAAAGCCTCTCAGGCGAGGAAGCCGCCTCACCGAAGGAAAACCAGACCTGGGCTGCTGCTGACATGGCGCTTCATGCAAATACCTTCCCACAACGCACTTCTAATTGCCTAACCACCCGCTCCAGGGCCACCAGGGTTTCTCACTCAATCCATTGGCCTGGCTCTGTTCAGCTAGGGGGATCAGCTGCTGTAATTACTTGGGAACAGCAATCCTACACTGATGAGTTCATTTCCGAAGTAGAGCCCTTCCCACTCAGTAAAGCCACTTGTGGGCCAGTGAACAAGACCATTACAGAAAAATGCCTTGGACCAGCAATGCCAGCCAGCTCTGGTACACAGGCAAAGCCTTGAAGACTCTCACATAAATTAAGTCATCCTGCCTATGCTTGTATCATTCCTGGTTTTGCCTGGTGAGGAAACATCCATCCCAAGTGACACATAGTATTTCTGCAGCCACAGTGAGCTGAAGTGACAGTTGTCTGGGGCGGTAATGACAAGCTCTTGGAGCTCCTCTAGAGCAGCAGTTTCTATTGCCTGCCTCTGGTCCTCCCTGACTTCAGTGATCGTAGCTCAGAGCAAAAGACAGATCTTTTTCCCCTGTTCCCTCCCTTGCTCCCTCCTTGGGAGCTTGTTTCTCACCCCGGGGGTACCCAGCTGCAGAGGGGATCCCCATGAGCACTGCTGGTGGATGCCTGCCACTGTATGAGAGCACACAGAGGGAGGAGAGACCTGGACATTATGGTGGGAGAGGGGGGGCAAGTGGGGCAATACTGTGAATGGAGCAGATGCTGGATGGGCCTTGCTCCGTATGGCCCCAAGCCTCCTTTTATTGAGGTCAGTAGCAAAAATCAAGCGAATGGCAGCGGTGTAGGATTTGGTCCTAATGTAACTCCCTGCTTCCCTCTCCATCTTCCTTTCCTCTCTCTCTACTATTTCAGCCACATGTTCCCAGCAATCACCCATCCAGCAGAAGACCCATCCTGGCACAATGGCAGCCTTGCAAATGGCACAGCAGCCCCCGACATGGTCCGTCCTCACCGTCCGCATCTCCTCTGCCTCCTCCCAACAGTACGGCCATGGCAGCTGTCAGCAGTTCGGCATAACTCACTGTGATCCGCTTTGGCTTCTTCCAGTGCTTACAGAGGTAACTTGGGACTTGGCACAAACAGGAAAGTGGAAAAGGGCAGTCCTCTCAGAAGGCTGATCTTGCTCGAGGCAAAACCCGGTCCTCAGACAGCTCACATCTGTGCAAGGCTTCGCCTGCCTGGGGGTCAAGCTCTGGGCGTCTGCAGGGAGCAGCCGGAGTCCTCCAGCCCGGCTCCCCCCACCCTCAGGCTCTCTCCTCTCCAGCACAGTTCTGGGTGGTTTTGGTGGTGACCAGGGCTGTGGACCCCAGCTCAGTGGCAGGCAGTGGGAAGCCATGGTTGCGCTCATCGTGCTGGGTGTACACAGTGGAAAGCAGGACGATGTCACCGTCGGCATCACCCCGGCAACACGGCCTCCGCTTTGCCCCAGCTTTACCAGGTGGCCCTGGCATCTTCAGACCTCCATTGAGATGTGGGCATGGGACTGGGGTCAGGGTGGCATCTCCCTCCAGCACGACAGGGTCCTGGCAGCCCAGGCTGGGCAGGGGGCTGGTGATGTCCATGTTTTCTGGGATGGGGCAAGAAAAGGGGTTTACAGAGCGCACAGGAGTGGGTCCAAGAGGGTCTCAGGGAGAGGGTCGCATCCCTGGTGACACACTAGGGGGAAGATAGAGCTGAGCAGGAGGAGCCTGCAAGGTCCCCACTGCACCTCTTTTGCTGCAGAGCTGCTCCTGCTTACAGCTGATGGGTTTTGCCCACCCCCACCCCACTCCCATAAAAAAAACCCAATAGGGAAAGGCAGAAACTTGGACTTGCACTTCGAGCCCTCTCACTAAACCCTTCTTGTGGCAGAGCAGCCCAGCCCTTGGTGGCTCTCCCTCCCAGACCGCCTCCCACTTAAAAATAGACTTGTTTACATGCTTCAAACACAGGCGTGTGCTGCCAGCCCCAAGCCTCCTGCAACTTTCCACACATCCAGTGCCTCAGTGGTGGGCTTTCTGGGGTGCAGCCTTGGGAGACAGTAGGGACAAGGACCAGGGCATGTGGCAGGGAAGTAGCCGAGGGGTGTCTTTGGTGCTCTCCATCATGGCTGGATGCCAATTGCCACTGCATTTCTCCCTTCTTATTCATTCTTGGTATTTTCCCTAGGCGTGTGCATCACAGGCTGTTGCAGCCACACTCACTTTAGCAGAAAAGCCCCAGGTAATGTCCCCCTTGGTCTGAGCCACCCAGCCAACACCACCAGTGGCATGTGGTCAAGCCAGGGCATGAGGACTGGCAGCTCCTGGACCCAGTGCCACCCAAGGGTTCCCACCCGGGCAGTGGGGTGGTGGCAGGTGCCAGTATCCCCCAGGGTGACCCCTCGTGGAGGTACGGAGGAGCCATCCCCCCTGCCTGGGCGTGGGGAGGAGTGAAGCCAGGCAAGACCATTTCTGAGAAGAGTGGTCAGGACTGAGTCAGCACCAGGGCAAGGGTCCCTGGGGAAGGAAACAGCCACCTAGCCTCTGGATGATGACCCAACAAGATGGGCCGTCATGGGACACCATGGCCTCACCCCTGTGGAAATATCCTGCCAGGAAAGGCTCAGCCCTGTCCTCACCCCCCAACCCTATGTTTGATGCCTTTGGGGATGACCTTGTGCGGTGCTTTGATGTCCTGCCGATGGGGCTGGCCTTGACACTGTTGGAGTCTTTGGGGCACTTGCCTCAGGATGCCTGGCATCCCAAGCAGGAATAGCAAGCTGGGTGGCCAACACGGGACCCCCATTTGCAGTGCCGCAGGGAGAGGCTTCCTCTAGAGCCACCCCTAGATGTCCACTGCTGCCCCCGCAACCCCTGCTCCAGCCATGGCCCTCCAGCTAGCAGGGCAGAGGGAGAGGTTCCTTACCAGTGCTCTGTACGCATCTCCCGTGAAGAGGGGATGGTGCCAGCAGGTGCTTTAAGCAAGCAAAGGCACAGGGAGAGCTACAAAGGGAGAGGGATGGTTCAACAGGGCCACACTGGCAGTCACGTGCAGGCGTGGGCTCCCAGGGGACAGGGATGCTGTCACTCAGGGGATGGCTCTGCCACTCCAAAATGTCTTGGGGTGCCAGTGGAGCCCATGTTGAGCGTAAGAGCTGGCCTCGACAGGGATGTGCCTCAGGGGAGCCAGTGGCAAGAGTTCCCATTTGCCCTGGGTCGTCAGGGTGCTGTGACAAGGAGAGCAAGAAGTCCCCTACCTTCGGCCTCCTTGTCCACTGCCTTCCTCTTCCTCCTCCATTTCCCCACCTTGCAGGCCAGGAAGCCCCAGAGGGCAGCCAGAGTCAGGATGAACCCCACCACTGCTGGGACCCCGAAGATCAGGAGGGTGCGGGGCAGGTCCACCGAGGGGAGGGTGGGTGCCAGGGCGGAGGTGGGCGCTGTGTGGCTGGGCTCTGCTGTGGGGCAAGACACCAGCAGTGTCAGGAGGGGGAGAGCTGGGGTGGGGGAAGGAGGGCATCAGCCAGCATTACCCGCCCGTCTGTCCAACCTCAGGTCAGGGCTGCAGTAGCAGGGAAGGAGAGTGGCTTTTCACTGCTACCCACTCACCACCTACAACGAACCATCCCCCTGCCTGACGGGACCCTTGTCCCATGCACTGCCATTCCTGGCTGATGGGAGATGAGGGCATCCTGCCCTTCCCATGGTCACCCCTGGGGCAGGCTGTGACCCCTGCACCAGGCTGGACCATCCCTCTTCTCCCCGTACCATGTACCATGTTTCCCTCACTGGAACTTGCTGCCCTCTTCCTCTCTCCTCTTCCTCCAGGTGAAGGCAACTCTCCATCCTCTACTGCCACCTCCATCGCCATCTGCAGGAGAAGGCACCTTCCACCTGCCCACCCCCAGGGTGCCTGCAGCCCACTTGGCCCACCACCTCCCAGCCCCGAGGAGCTCAGTCCCCAGCCACCCTTGTCCCCTTACTTGTGTTGTCCTTAAACAAGTCGGAGCACTTGACACAGGACCTGGTCAGGAGGTCGAAGCACTGCGAGGAGAGGCAGGAGGAGGAAGAGGCACCTTTTCCTGATGAGGACATGGCGGAGTGGGAGTGAGAGCCCAGCTCCCGCATGGCGCAGCAGCAAAGGGGCTGCCGAGTGTGAAATCGCAGCGCCCCGGGGCCCGTGGCAGAGGGAGATACAGTCTGTCGAGCTGTGTCGTCTCCCTTGGGGCTCACGATTGCTGTGCTCGCCCTGGGGCGGGTCTTCACCAGGGAGGAGGAGAGCAAGTGCCCAAGCCCTACCCCTGCCTGCCCATGCAACGTGCCCTCAAACTACCTCTCTCCAAAATATGCTTCCAAATTCCCTGCAGCCCCTGGCATGCCCCAGCCGCACAACATGCCCAGCAGCATGGTGCCCCAGACCAACAATGTCACCTCCTCAGCCCTCACCCTTTCCCAGCCCACCCATAGGTCGCCCCCAGCCTGGGCATGTCTCCCAGCCCGCAACCTCCCTCACCAGCTGGCAAAAAGCCCCCTCAGCATCCTCCAGTGCCTACAGGAGGCTTTTCTGTGCCCAGATCCTTACAAGACCCCATCCCGGGGCCACGGATTCAGGTTAGGTGGAAAATGCAGAAAAGGACAGGAGGAGAAGAGTGCAGGGGCACCAAGGTTTCCCCTTTAGAAGATCCCACAGTCCCCAGGACATGGCTTGTTAGTGACTGCTGTGCAGGCAGGCCAACTGGTGTGTGTTCTCCACCCCTACTAATGATGGTGCTCTCCATCACCCTACTCTCTCCATCCCAGACCTGGGCCCATGGCATGGACCCTCCCAGCTCCTTGGCACCATGTCTCATTTTCCAGTGTTCAGACCTGGCTCTGCTCAGTAACTGCCCAGGGTGTGGGCAAAGCAGGTCATACCAAGCAAGTCTGGCCCTCATACCCTTAGAAGGGACTAAATAAGCCCTTAATGCTCTTAGGTGTTCCTGACCAGAAGCAGGAGAAACAATGACAAGTCAAAGCCCAATGATTGAGATCTGAAGCGGGTAGATAGATTTCAGTGCTGTAGATAGCTCTTCTCCATCCCTACCAAACAAAAGTCATGTTCCCTTTTTCTTCACCCTGTAGGAAAGAAAGGGACCAGCCGAAATTGCTGGCTTGCTCCCAGCTGAAGGAAGTGGTGCGGGAGACCTGCCTAGGCCAGGAGCGCCCTAATGGGGTTTTATTGCTAGAGTCCCATCCTTGAAGCAGGTAGAGCCGCTGGGCTCTTTCTAGTGATGCCTCTGCTGCTCACTGTCCTGGACCGAGGCTGGGAGGGGAGGAGGAGAAAACCAAAGGAGAAAACTCAAGGTGACAGAGTACCAGGTGTCCCCACTGGACAACCAAGCCCCTCTGTAACAGGCCAGATGACTTGGTCCCTGGATATTCCTGGCCCTTTCCAATGGCTTTTGGGCAAGCTGAGCCCACAGCCTCTGTACCCCACCCCCTAAAGTGCCAGGTGGGACACAGTCACCACATCCCCATGCTGATTTGCAGCCCAAGCACAGCTCCCCAGCAGGGCAGGAGCTTTCCTATGGCAGGGCCCTTCCTGTCCCCCAGACATATCTCCCTCCCTGCCAGCAGCATCCCCAGAGGGTGGCTTGCACCAGGGCAGAATCAAAGCAGCCCCGGCACTGTCTCAGCCCCCCTTGCCAGGTGCCATGGGGCTCTGGGCAAGTGAAAGTCCTGACCAAAAGCGATCGCTGCCCACTGGTTCCACGCCTGCCATGATTTCACTTCCCTTCCCAGCCAGTGTGCCCAGCCGCTCGCTCCCTCGCCCTCACACACTGCCTGGCTGCCAGGGATCGCCCTGCCCAGCTGCGCCGTGCCGGCGGGAATGGCTGTGCCGAGCCCAGGGGTCTGCAGGCTCTACCAAAATGCTGCAAGAGCCTGGCCACCATTCCTGTGCCTGTGACTCAGTTATTCCTCCTCCACCTTAGTCAAAATAAAACTGAGCAAGCGGGGGCAAGCCAAGCACTTCCCTCTCTCAGCATGGCCCTGAGCTCTGAGGCTGTCAGCGGCATGGCCAGCTCGGCACCCTCTGCCGTGATGCTTGCGCTGGACAGGCTGCACTCGTCCTTGCACAGGTACCTGCCAGGAGAGCTGGGCCAAATAGGAGGACAACTCTCCATATCCCACCTCACCCAGCTCCCTGCCCCTCATGTGCCCCAGGTGAGGAGCAGGGCTGCAGTGCCCACATGGGAGCAGGAGGGGTGTGCATCCAGCAGCAAGGTGCACCGGGAGCAGCTCGGGGGGGATGGAAAGCTGTGATGCAGTGCCATGACCCACAGTAGGGAGACAAAGAAAAGCCTGGGCTCGCTCCAGTCCACATCTGAGCTCCAGGGCAGAGAGCACTGGGGAGGAGAGGGCACCCAGAGCCCTCGCTGTGTCCCCAGCAGGCAGCTCACAGAAGTGTGAGGGTAGGGACAAGGGAGCAGAAAACGTCTTGCACGGCTAGAGTCATGCACAGAGGCAGACCGTGCACGAAACAGCCAGTGCTCTGCCAGGATTCCTGCCCCCAAAACACCTCCCTGCTCCAAAGGCTTTGCTATTTCTCTTGCTCTGGGGTGTTTCTGCCTGCTGGTCTCCTTTTCCCAAAGGGGGATGCTCCTCCATCATCTCCCTCTCTCCTTCCCCCCATGAAATGCCCCCTGCTGTGCTTCCCCCACGTCAATTGTCTCTTGGTGACTCCCAGCCCCTATTCCCATCGGTCCCACTGTAGCACTGTCACCCTGCCCCTCTCCCTACCCTCTCCCCTCCTTGCTTGGCTTAATGCAGGGGGAGGAAATGGGTTCTGGCATCTGCTGTACCACACTTACAGATTAACTCTGTGACCCCTCCAGTTAAATACATGCACTGGGGAAAGCCCAAAGGGAGGAACCTACATGTTGCTTTTGACGTGGAGGGCGAAGTTTACAACAGAGCTCAGGAGACGATGGCTCCTGTTTCAGTACCTAGAATGAAAACTAGATGCTGCACATTAGTGGCAGGAAGCCTGGGGATGGCAGCTGTGGTGTCCTCCTTCAAATAAAGTGCTCCCAGGTCCTCTTCTGTGGAAAGATGTTGCAGCCTCATTACTGTGATTCACCTTACTCTATTCCCTCCCATTTTTCGAGTCCTCTTTTTCCCCCTTTACAGCTCTTCCACACTCCCTTCCTGGCCTGTCCGCCTCCTCCTGGGCCAAGAAAATGATGTTTGAATTCACACATGATAACGCTTACTCATGGAGAAAATCACCGCTGACTTCCCCAGAGGCACTCGCACATGTGCCAGCACACCAGCGCAACGAGGCTGCCTGGCCAGCTCCAGGCATCGGCTGTCCCCCTCCTCATCTCCCACATCTTTGCCTCCCCTGCCCTTTGTAACAGTGGTTGATTGTTTTTGGAGCACCAAAATTAAAGCCTGGTGCGTCGTTTGAACTGTTTGCATCTCAGAGCTGAATACACTTGATAATAGCACAAATGCATAATTAAAGAGCAGAAAAAAATGACTCACTGGATAAGGAAATGTGCTTTTCTTATCTGCTCTGCAGAGAAACAAAAACCCCAGGAACCTGGGACTCCTGCTAACTAAGTACTTTTATTAAACAAATAAACCAGCAAAGATATCAAACGAGCTATTTAAAAATTATGTCTTAATGCTGGAGTCAGAGAGCTCTATTTCCAGTGCTGTTTGGTCCAGACCCACACTGGGAGGTCTGGCTTTGGCCAAGGTCGGCTGCTGAGATCCCTGTGGTGAATGGGGCAGCACCGGTTACCCAGGAGTGTGGAGGGATGGCGGCATCCTGCGAGCACTCCTACACACATGAGCGACTGGACTCAAGTGAGTGGTTCCTCTGGTGTCAGGGGTGGGTGAAGTGACTCACGCACACGCTTGCAGAACCACCCGTAGCAGAAAATATGTACTGAAAGTTCACCTTGTGCTCGTGCACACCGGAAACCCAAAGGCTCGTTGATCAGAGAAGCTGCAAGGTGTTTATCAAGCAGACCCAGTTACCTCGGGACAGACCTCTGACAGATTGCACCCAATGCTCTGGGAACACCTCAGCACAGCCCACCGTCTGCCCTGCATCCAGGTGGTGCTGCTGGAAGACTTCAGCTGGAGCCAGCCCCCAAAGCACATTCGACACTTCACCCTCAGGCCCCTTCCCAACACCCCTGCACTGGCTGGTGGGAAGCATCCCTTCCTGAAGAGCCCCACTATGGCTCTCAGGAGCCAGTTCCTCAGGGCTCCAGCACAAACCATCTCCTCGGGATCCACCAGGATGCCCCAACATGGCCCAGGCCCACTTTGCTCTGCTTTCTCAAAGTCAGCCAGGCTTAGGGACAAACTCTGGGAAGATTTTAGGAATAATGTGGGAAACCAAAGGCTTCAAGAGATTCACCGTAAAAGCCAGATCCTCTGTAGGTGTTCTGCTTCTTACCAAGGGGTTTTGCGGTAGTGCTCATCCATCTGCGTGGGGAGTTTGGAGTGGGGCAGCACCCCAGTGGCATTGGTTCTGCTGAACGTTATTTGTTTCCCTTCTCCTTGTTTACATGTCCCTGGAGCTGTGCTTATCCATGAGGCTAAGGAAAAATAAGTGGGTGTCCTTAACTCCCTCTGCAAGGGGACTTGGACCCTCCAGGGATGATGCTGAGCACCCAAATTAGGCTTCTGCAGTGGACTGCCCTTTGAAGACCCCTCTAGGGTCATAAAGCAGTGGGTCAGCACTGCCTGGACTCAGCTTCCTTCTGCCCATTCCCTCTCCCTGCTCCAGAGAGCCCAAGAGGGACACAGAAGCATGTAGAGGACATACAGGGGAACCCCCCTCCCTGATCCAGCCCTGAGAGGGCTGAGCCTTTGACCTTCCCTGCCAGGAGCAGGCGGTGGGTGGCAGCGAAGGGTGTTTCCAGCCACTGTGCTGGCTGCTCTCGCCACTCTGCAGAACATGGCAGGACTCTCTTAGCAAGGCTTGGGCCCCTGGACACTGCCCAGGCTCTCACAAGACCTCCCGTGTTACCAGTGACACGCTGTTAGCTGAGACCAGCTCTTCAGCCCGGACATCCCTGTGAGCAAACGGTGAGCAAAGCTCCCTGCCCTCTCTGCCTGTGGCTGGGATGCTGTCCCCATCTCCGTCCTGAGGATGGGTGGGAAGTTTGCCCTGTTACCCTTGGATGACTGGGGTAGTGGGGAGGCCAAGTGTCCCTCCCAGCTTTGCCTGTGGCTGGTCATAGGGAGTGTTCACGTGCCCAGGCAGGGCTGGGCAGCACCTCCAGCAGCGAAACAGAAACCAGCGGCTGAGGGAGATGTGCTGCCACACTACAAACCTCTGAGCAGGTGGGTTCAGCTGGTTCAGGCATGCGTATGCTGGGGCACAAACCTCCCTGGCACGTGAGGCCAAGCGTAGAAACCTCCCCAGCGCTCGCAGTAGGGAGCCCCACTGCTGTGCTTTCAGGGCACGAATCTCCAGCAGACAACTCCAGAGCCAAAACCCAAAGCCTGATGGAGGCGAGGGGCTGTCTTCCTTTGAACCCCCACCCTTTGTAGCTTACTTCAGCAGCAAGGGACAGGAAACTGCTTCGGTCAGCCTGGAAGTCAAAACTAAACTAAACAGCCCCAATTGCATTTTGCATAGTGCTTTGTTACAATGAACAGCTTGCAGGAAAGCTGCAGCTCCAGCTGACGTACGGGAATGGTTTAGTGAACACATTAGAACAAGAAGGCAACCTGAGAAAAGGCAAAGGTGCTTGCAAGCAATTCCAACAGAGAAGAAATTATGTTTTTCCTGATTGCAATGATTTGTTGCAATTTATTTTTGCTGCCTGCTGTACAACCACCCCCCTTCTCCATATAGAAATAAAAGCCCACCACCTTCCATGGACTGCAGCCCAGCTCCAGCACAGCCACACTCCTCAGCACTGGCCACAGGAGCCATCCTAGCAGAGATGACCAAAATTAGCAGCATGTTTGGGTAACTCAAAGCACAGCTCAAACAGGGAACAAAATGCACCAAAAAACCCCCAACCAAAAACTCCTGTGGCACCTGCAGATTGCAACAGCTGAAGCCTGAGTACAGGTACAGAAGCCTGCATGGTTTCCAGTACTAGCTATCGCTCCAGAAACAGGTCCCTGAGTTGGCTTTTGTGGCTGCCCTGCAGCTTTCCCACCACCCCGGGCACAGGCAGGGGCAGTAGGTGCAAGGCCAGCCTCCCTCAGCCCCACCTCCAGGGAGCTCCGACTTCTCTGTTTGTCACCACTGAATGATGTCCGGAGAGCAGCTGAGCTGAGAGGAGTACAGGGATTTTTCGCTGTAGACTGCTTGGCCGGTCAGATGCCAAACTCAAGCTGGTTTCAGCCCCACAGCATTGAGAGGGACTGCAGTGCTGCAGGAAAAATGAATCGCACGTGTTTTGACATGAGCGAAGCTCCAGTCCGGGATGAGAAGCAAGGAAGCACGTTTCCAGTGAGCCAAATGGGCCCCACGGCCGGCCGGCTGCCTCTGGCAGTGAGCTTGTCACCGCCACGCTGTTGGCTGCAAGGCTGTGGCTGACAGCCTCCCCTCTCCTCGCGCTGCCACCAAAGCACTGGGCTGCATTTCATTAGTCTGTGGTGGCATCACCGTGCTCGCCAGTACCTCCACATTGTTCTCCAGCTTCTCACGGACCTTCAGGTACCGGCCTGCTGTAAAAAGGCCAGAGTGATTTCATTTGCACTGTCTCGAGTGCAGAATGTTATGAATTTCCATGGCCTTATTAAAGACATGATGTGGGAGAGAGAGCTGACAGGCAGATTTGGCCCATGCCCATCCTCTCCTGGCTGGCATCTGGGCATGATGCCTCAGCTGTCCTGCCAAAGCCTGGAGATGCAACAGGGGAGCAACGCAGTGGGTGGGGAAGGAGAGGAAGGGTAGGATGAGGGGCTGCTGCAGATGCAGAGTTGGGGAGTTGGAGAGGGACTGCCAGCAGCCCTGTGCCATACCCTCCACCCCCACCCCCCAAGGGACTTGTGAGCAAAGTCCATTGATTCCCTTCCAAAGGGATGGTCCTCCCCACAGCTTGCAGGGCTCCCCCTGTAACAGCCCCACCAAATTCTGAGCCTTTGGGGGCTCAGAAGCTCTGGCTGGAAGGACAAGTTGCACCAGCACAGGCTGCCACAGGAAGGTAGATGCTGTGGGGGGTGAATGGTACTACCAAGGCAGGCAGACATAATTGCCCACCAAGACCTCTTTCCCTATTTCCCATCTCAGCAAAAGCACCCATAAGGGAGGTCCTGCCCACTGCCATAGTCCATGGGAAGGCTGCCCATCCACCCCCAGGGAACATCTCCTGGCCAGCACAGCTCCCCAGCACACACTTGCCTTCCCTTTCCATGCTGCCCCCACAGCACTGCAGAGGGCTGGACCACCAGAGGATGCAGGCAGGTTTTCAAGGGATTGTGCAGAAATATAACATCTTCCATCACCCAGCCTAAAAACGCACATTAGAGGCTGAGGGCAGATACAGCTTTACACCCCCTAATAATCTTGTCTATAAGCTAGATAACTAGGACTGTAAATCCCTGGTAATAATCACAGCCACCATGCCTGCAAGCTCTCCCCCAGACCATTCATTTGGCTTGATGATGCTTTAAAGAGACATCTAATGAGGATAATCTGATTCTTCAAATCTCCTCTGCTTTTGGGCAGCAGAGCAATTCAGTCCCCCTCAAACTCCTCCTTCCTCCATGACTGTCTTTATTTCCCCTTCTCATATGAATCACTCTGGGGTTTCCTTTGCTTTTTGCATTACTATTTTGATTCTTTGATATGACCACTGCAATCAAGATTCTCTCCCTTTAGAACCTAATTAGCATGAAATCAGACTCTCTTTTTACTCATAGTCTCATAACAGGATGCTGGCCTATGCTTCAGCTCTCACTCGGGTGCAGGGAACATTGCAGCCAGCTTAAAAAATTCCCTCTTTACCTGATTCAATCAGAACCACTTACGGGAGATCCACACACATTTCAAGCTTGGCAAGAGTCAAGCTTTGGGAGGGGGGGGAAGGTCTCAATCACACTCAGCTTTCAGCACAGAGCAGATGGCGAACATACTGACTATATAATTTATAGGACGCCATCACTACGTATTAGTCCCATGCAGTGTCTGAGCTCAGCCAAACCACAGCTCATGCAGACGCAGAGGGGACTCACGCAGGTGATGCTCCACATGCAACCTGGGCAACAGGAAAGAGCCAGGTTTCGGAGAAAGCACATGCTTCACATTTCACCTCCTTCATAACACAGAGCAGAGGACGTGGTGCAGCAGCCCTCACCCTGGAGGGGTTTTCTCTTCCCTGCGGGCTGGGCAAACACTTCCCAGCCCGCAAACTTGTGTTCAAACTGGGTCAGTATTATGCAACATCTGCGCACAAGCAACTCCCCTTCCCTTCCCCAGAAGCAGCTCACGCAGCAGCACAATGGATGCCAGGGCTGCCCAAGGCCAGGTGCTGGGGTTTGTTTGCACTTCTGCAGGGCTGCGTGCTGGCACAGCCTGGTGTGCAGCTTGCTGGGGGTCACAAAGCCTCAGAGGGACATGCACCACCACTGCAGCTCTATTGCCACAGTGCCCCTGCCTTTCACCCAGACACGCACACGGGGATGCCAGGGAGGCTTGAAGGACCTATAGGTGAAGAAGGAGAATCACTCAGGATGGCCAAGTGAGGTTTTAAGAGAGGAAAAGATCAAAAGAGACCACCAGGTAGTAAAACCACTCCCTGTAGAGCAAGGTGAAGGCAGCTCCAGCCCCATCTCTAAGGTAGCAGAGCATTTCCAGCCCTCTGCATGGCTAAAAAGGAGCTGGAGGCAAGTGTGCATGACCCAGCCTTTGCAAGTACCCAGTATGCAGGCACAGAGTGACACTGCGCTGTCCTAGGGCTTCCCCAGCTCCAATGGCTTTGATCCTCTGCTGCTCAGCATAACAGCATGAGGTACTGAGTCACCCCCCAGACCCACGGGGGGAACGAGGATTAATTAGTTGATGCTGGCACGTTGCTTTGAAGAGAGGTGCTCCACTGCAGCATGAACCACAGGTTGTTACGTACCAGGCGGAGTCAAATGCAACCCTGGCTTCACATCTGTCATCTCTGGAAGAACAAGAAAAGAAAACAAGGGCAGGAGGGTGTGTTGTAGCAAAAAAGAACATTCACAGTGGGGTGATGCCCATGCTGATGTCAAGCCCAGGAGAGCAACCAGCACAGAAGTTCAGGAGAGCTTTGAGATGACCAGCGCAAACAGCAATAGTACCTCAAGGACTGCTGACCCTCAGCGAACACCCAAAGCATTTTGCCAACCCAAGCGCTGCAGCAACATAGCCGGTAGGGCAGCAGTAAGGCAGGCCCAGTGCAGCACGGCATCGTCACCCCGTCACCGCGGGGTGGGCACACAGTGGGACCAGAGAGCTTCCACGGGAACACAGGAAAGGAAAACACCCATACTGCCAGAAAACAGGGAAAGCCTCCTTAGCGTGTTTAATGTTAGCTGGACTTTTTAGGTCTTTCCAAATGGTCACCAGTGTGCCCCTGCATGCAGACCACTCTAGAGCAGGGGTGCTTCAGCCAGCCCTGGCACAGGTCGCTGTAGTGCCGATCCAGAGGACAGAGCAGCCCCTGCACACCAGGGCCAGGTTTCCCAAGGGGAGGTGACTTCTCTCTTTGTTTTTGTCCTCGCCTCACCTCAGTGCTCCTTCCCGTGACATGCAGAGCCCACTGGGCTCTCGCACCCAGCCCGCGGCTGCACCTGGGCCGGCGGCGGGGAGTCAGCCTGTGTGTATGTAAAACATGGGCTCTTTCACACACCACTGACTTCCCTCAGCAGAGGAGGCAGCGGGGTGAGGGGATGGGCACAGCGCCTTTCCTGGCTCCTCACAAAACACCCCACCACACGACGAGCTTCAGGGGGATAAGGGATGTCAGCATCACCACATGTGTCAGCTCCCTGAGGAGCCATCCCTGGCAAGGGAAATATGGCCCAGCACAGGCCAGGAGCCCACACTACCCAGCTGCCAGGGAGTCACAACACTCCTGAGTCCCCTGCGCACAACCTGTCTCACACACTGGTTCTTCACAGCCAAGACAGCACCTCCTGCACAGAGCTGACCCGAGGGGATGCCATCCTGCCTAGCATCGCTGCACCATATTTAGTATTTAACGGCAAGGAAGATACCCAGAGACACTGATTTGTCCCACTGGCCAATTCAACGATACTTGAACTGTGCAGGGAATTTCAGCGTTTCAGAGGGTGGTTTTGTTCCACTTCACAACAAAACCCAGCTGTGCCGCAGCTCTTCACGAGCAGGATTGCAGCCCAGTTTCAGGCAGCCTGCCTGCAGCGGAGTCAGGCAGGTAAACAGCACAAAACACAGCCAACCTCAGGAGGTGCCTGGCAGGCAGGTCCCACCAAACCCTCCTCCCCCAGAACTTCTGTAAAAATCAAACTGCTAATTAGGAAAAAATGGTTTATTCTGAACGTCTCCAGCCAATTTGTGACCCCAAAGCAATGTCAATTTGCCCTCATCACACCCCTCCAGCAGAGGCAGCTTCTGCTGTAGAGGCAGAGCCAGTGAGACACAGTGAATTTTAACACACGTGCCCAGGGTCATACAAGAAATCAGTCACAGAGGTGAAATGAGCCCAGCGTTTCTGGCTCCCAGCTCTGGGCTGTGCCAGCTATTGCTTTCTCTTGCATATAAATCACTTTTCCCCACCAGTGAAGGACAGCTGGTCACTGAATGGAAAGTAGCAGTTGTTCAGCAGCCCACAGCAACACGGCACATCAGCTTAGGGTGGGAAGTGGAGAATACTCAGTGTGCAGAGGAGACTGCCAGGGGATCTGGGCCAGCCGAACAGAGATAGAGCAGCTGGAATCTGGCACGAGCAAAGCCCAGTCCTCCTGCAAAACCAAGACAAGTTAAAAATCCCACAGAAGAAAGTATCTCCCTTGCTTTTGCCAGCAGATCAGGTACCTCTGCCACAGCTCTGCAGGTCAGCGCCAGGCAGCAGCAGAGCAGGAGTCCCTTTTTGTCCCCTGCTGTTGCAGACAGTTGTCATGATGAGAGCTACCAAGCAGCTCTCCCAGCTGCTTAGCACAGCATGACCACTGCTGCTTTGCACAACCACTGACCTAACCCAGCCAGCCCCTTCAAACTACAGGTCTTGGCAAGCAGAGACATCCAGTTCTAACCAGTCCTTAAAGCAAATATTAGAGGTGGCCTTGAACCTAAACCTCTACAACCAGGGTTAGATTTATCTCTGGTCTTTGTTCCAGGACAGAGAGGTCTTTTACTATAGGTATCATACCAGTACACAGAAACGAGCACATCATATCTTACCACACTTAAAAGATGGTCTGATTTAATCGCTGGCGTTGCAAAGCCAGCAAAAAAACCCTTGCCTTGGAAAACCTGGGCTAGCAGAGAGCTGTGATCCCAACAGGTAATACCAACCAAGCTGATTTGTGCTGAAATCTCTCACAGAGCACCTCCATGAGCAGCTCGACTAGCAAGATGAGGATACAGTCTTCAACAAGGGACTGGGCTGAAGGCAAAATCCTGTGGGTCAACCTGCCATAGCAGAAGAGACCCTATTAAAGCCTCATTCAGTTTCACCCAAGAACCCCACTACATGACCAGAGCTTACACCAGTGCAACTGGTATAAGGTCTTCCATACTAATTAAACTGCTTTTACACTGATTTTGCTGACATACAAAGACATATCCACAAACAGAGACAGTCAAACCAGCAACTCTTATGGGTACTTTTGCCACAAAGAGGGGAATTTCTCTTTGTAAATCTCCACAGGGATAGCAAACAGAGAACAGAGAGAGGAAGATAAAGCAAGTAACTCCAAAAATATTTCTGTTAGTTTAGATTTCAGCCAGCTTGGCAAGCTCTTTCATAATGTTTAAATACAACAGAACCTGAGTCACTAGCCTTTATTTAGCTTCAGGCCTTCCATGCCTCTGATCCCAATCCAAGTTACTACTTTCACAAGACCTGTATCAAACATTAGCCCTGGCTACTCCATCCAGATGAAAGATACCCTTGGCTGCTTTGTCTTCTCTAGTAGGGGCAGCATTATGGCCTGTCTAAACTAATAGCTGACAGTTCCTCGAGGTATTTACATAGTTGAAGCTGTAGCTTTAGATGTGTCCCAACTACTTTTGGTTGTAAAACATGATGGACCTGAGACACAGTGTCATATTCTTAGATACGCTCCACTTCCTCTGCCAGTTCTAGTAAAGACTTTGTCCAAAGAGTAAGAAAAATATTTGCCCCAAGGTGAAGCAAGATGCTGCTCTTAAGGAACTAGATTTTATTTTGTACCAGCTGGGATTTGGCCACTTGTAGGAAGCACAAACAGCATCATTCTTCTTTGAAAGTAGTAGAAGGAAAGAAATACTACATCTGGAACACTGTGGTGGAAAAAAACAACAACAAGAACCACCCTATGTTTGAAGGTGCAAGAATGGACAGTAGCACGTGTGGGTTGCTGCAAAGCACTCTGGGTGAACCAAAGAAAGTTTCATTTTCACCAGCTAAGAAAGCACAGCAAAAATTACTCAAGGCCAAAGGGATTTTACCCAAGTCCAATAATTATTAGAGGCAACTGGAGAGTGACCTAAGAGACGGAAGAGGCTCTGTACCTTACAGCAGTTGTGGAGGACACAAGACTGGCTGATTTCACGCCGCAGCCCTTCCTTCCCTCCCCCAGACTGCACCTGCACATCAAAAGCAAATCGAAACCAGTCTATTCTAAACCATGGTCTCATTTATTTTGAGGGACCCAAAGCCGGAATGAGGCAGAGACAGCATAACCAACAGAGAAACTTGTTTCTCAGCATGAATGCCCCGCTCTGGTGGCAAAGTCCTAGCTAGTACCTTCAGGATCACAAAGCTAGCTGAAAGTAGGGCATGCTCGTTAAGCCTCCAATCCTTCTTACATGGCCATCAGAGTTTACACATGTCTTTCTCCTTTGAGTTTTAGCCAGAGTCCAGCCCTTTTGGGCACCAAAACACAGCTGAATGGTTTAGCTCCTTTTGTTCCAGCTGACAAACAACCCAGCCCTCCCCCACCAGCAACAATACAACCGGAGCTAGGATTTGTGTGTCCTCTGAGCAAGGATACAGGCTTTGTGCCTTGCTGAGCCGTCTTTGCAAGGACTGCCAACACTCACAGCTGATTAAGCCTGCAGTGCTGCTTTCTGCGTTTTCCTGCTCACACAGATGTCAGAAACAAGCTAAGCGGAACAGCACACACAGCTAGAGCTCTGCACCTAGGAACATTAAAGCAGGCTATTAAGGATTAAATAAATTAAACCAGAGGGGAGCTTAACACATTCTCTCTAGGCTTCATTTCCACCTGGCATGCAATTCTCGGTGTATTCTGGAAGGTGGCTCAGCTCGGTGGGCAGGAAGGATTGCATTTGGAAAGCTTTTGCCACCACCACGTGGCTGACAGCGCACCTGCAGCCCCGCAGCTAACGTGAAGCTCAAACTGCCAGCAAGGGCCAGCCCCGCTGCCAGGGCAAACTGGCACAAGCCATCACAGGTTTTACAGCCAGTGCCACACACCTAAACAAAGGACATACAACTAATTATTCAATATTATACATTTTATTAACTTAGAACTCCAAAACATGCTATCGACTTGCAGTAAGAATAAGGCACGAATTACTGCCAGTAAGAACCTGTTAGTTACGGGATTAGACACAGTGTATGCCCAGCTTGGAGGAGACGTGTTTTCTGTATGTTGCCATAGTCCAGTCCACTGTGTTTCACCTGTGGTCAGCCCCAGAGGCTGGGTTGCAAGGGTTATCCCGGGCTTGATAGATTGAGCCTTTTTCTTTGAAGATCTAAAAGAAAGCTAAAAGTGCTAGATTATCTTGTTTAGTCCCTTCCTACTCAATTAAGTATTAGGCATGATCTCTGGGCAGATGCTCCCACAGCTGGAACACTAACTGCCAACTGCACTCTATCTAGAAGCTGAAGGACTGCCTGCCTTCCCCATGATTCTCTTGGTGGGGAGACAAAACGAGGCAGCAAGGTTTCACATTATTCCAAGGTGCTGTATTTCCACTGAAAGGAAGCAGAAGCCTGCTGCCTCTTCTCTAGCATTCTGGGGACACTCAACGATGACGTGCAGCATTAACGATAGCGGCCTGTTCTTCCAGCATTCTCTCAGTAAACACACAGCTCCTGGACACTGGGAAAGTAGGTGAAACTCAAACTTGACCATGAAATAGGATTCAGATGCAATAACAGATAGGAATCCCCAATTCAAACCGCCTCCTCCCCTGCCCCAGCATATTATCCACTAAACAGGAATCAAGCTTTTCTTGAGAGATTAGCAACTAGGAACAGCTCTGGATGAGTGGTCATGACAAGCCAGGCAAAAAAACTTCCCAAAGTCATTCCAACAACAGCAGCTTGAACACCTGAAGTTAAAAAAACCAAACCCTGATGAATATGGCTGAATTCTTACAATGAGAAGCTAGTTATCATCAGAGTTCCTCATCAGTAAGCCAAAGGACAAGGCAGAAACTCCAGTTATGTGACCAGCACAGATCTGTAACATCCGGAGAAGTCGCTGAGCAGTGGCAACTCGTATCCCTTCCAACTGGAAACAAAACAGGGAAATTATTTAATCAATAGAAAAGAATAAAAACAGTGCTAAGCTGTGATAAAAGAAAGAACCAGAGCAGGCATTAGGTATATGCTTCAGAGTGGCTAGCTACAGAAAACCCCAAACAGGTCCATTTGCCCATTTACTCCCCTAATGTTAAAGGGGGTAGAGCAGTGTCAGCTGAAAACTCAGAAGGGCTTGCCAAAAGCACAGATACTACCTGCTGGCAGGGAAGCAGTCTCTGACAGTGGAATGATGAGAACGTGGAAAAGCGAAGTGTGCTACCGCTGAATGCCAAAGTCTCCCTCCAGCTTTTCAGACCAAGCAGGTAATTGGAAAGAGTGGCATATCAGATGGCAAAAGAATCTGTGCAGCAACAAAGCCTGGCTAACAGGAAGCATTACGCAAGCAAGAGAGTTACATGGCAAATAACAGCTCAAGGGCTCCCAGAAAAAAAAAAATGCCTCAAGGAACAAGCGTACCAAGGCTTTGCATATCAGAGAAGTATTTGTTAATTTAGACTTGGCTTCCTGAGGCTTTGCAGTAGCACAGGAAGGAGCAGGTAATCCAGAAGACTCATTTCTAAGGACAGTCAGACTACTGTACCTCTACTGTTCTGGCAGAAAGAGTATGGTCTCTGACACTTGCAGTAGCATGTGTACATATTTTTATTGCTAACATAATGCTGCTCCTAAGGTTCAGAGAGCAGTGGAACTCACAAATCCCTTCAGACACCAAATAAGCACCTTACCTCCAGCTCACAGAATAGCACAGGACTGCAGTAGGCTTCTCCCAGTTTCCAGACGGCACTGATCTCTACGCTGCAGGAATTCACCCTGCCAACTACAGAAAAAGTTTTCCCACGTTACATGCTCCACAATCAACATTCAATGAATAAAAGTACCAGGAAATTCCACGTCCACAAAATGATCCAGAGCTAATTTTGAGTGTGCCATACATTTTGGCTAAGGGATTAGTACACTATCAGCACAGGCAGAATCTTCCCCTCACTGACTGAAAGCCCTCCTGGCTCATGTAGTATCACAGAGTGGTCATATGTCTGAGGAATTCACTCAGTCAGGGCAGCTGTAGCATGAGGCAGCACTAAGACTCCTTCTCACCCCAGAATTAGGCCTCCTGAGCCATAAATTCCAGGGACACAGGAACTCTGTTCCAACACTGAGCAGTAACTGTCTGGCCCCTCCAGGTTCTCAGAGCTGAAATAAGGAGGGTACGCAGGAAAGCACCCTCTCCACTCCAGGCTGGGATGGGGCAGGGCAGGGCAGAGAAAGATTAGAGGCACAACAGGGCCAGACAGTACACAGCAGGGATGCCAGTCTTCTATTAAAACTATACTTAATAGTTTATTAGCTCATCCATTTAGATTCATTTTATTACCACAGTATTATATGCTCCTTGCTGCTCATTAAGATTATCATTAAGACAGATCTGCAAGAAGAAATAGAAGAGACTTCTGCAGTGCCACAGGGGGAAAAAATAAAATAAAAATCAATAACACAAATTATATTCAGGGATTAGGGACAGAAAAGAAAGGTCTGATTGGCAAAACCAAAAAGGATAGAGCAACTGAGCATGAGAGAAGAGAACCATGTTTTACCTAACAAAACAATAAAAAAGGTAGATGAGTTAAGATACAATTTAAACAAAGCTTTTGACAAAGCCACTGGTTTCTTGTTTTGTTAAATCACTGCCCTGTTTTAAAGGACAGCAACAGTGAGCTGTGCTGCTCAGAGAGGAGGAAGAGGACAGATGCCATACATACCCCCAGTGACAAGAAAGCACACTTTCCCCAGGAAGAAGCTGGCATCCACATAAGCTAGGGAAGCTTCGACATTCTCCAAGCTGTCAGAAAAGCACAGGCAATCCATTTGGACAGGGAGGTAAAACAAGTGCAGCATAAGGACAAAGGGAATAACTTTCAGAAGCACAATTAGAAAACCAATGACGTTAACATCTGCTGATCTGTGAGCTGGCAGAGTTATGCTCTGTGCTAAAAGCATGACATTAGAGACCTCTAATACCCACAGCTGTTTAATAATATATAACATATCCTTTCTACCCAGGACTCAGTTAGACTTAGTTTGAATGGTGTCCTCCATAATTTGTGGACACTAAGCATCCAAATTCATTAACATCCAATGAAACTTCAGCACTACTCTGGCTCTTTCAGAAGAGCTAGCCCACACATTTCCGCAGCACCATCTGTGCTGTAAGTATGCAGCTGGCCCTGTCATTTTTGGTAAATGAGAACCCAGGATAGTCAAGTCACAAGTTAAGTAAGTAATAAAATGCTGACTTTTGTTCCTTAGCAAGTCTTTACTTATGGCCTGGGGACACAAATACCATTTCTACAAAGATAAGCACAAGATGAAAGAAAAGGGATCAACCCTGCAGACCTTTCTCTTTTGCCTAGAGACATTGATAGTGCTGATCCCAGTTGCCAAGCAGTATCAGTGAACTGGGGACACAGATGCAGTAACTGGCTGGTTATTAGGTAGCACTGCCCAGTGCACAACAGCCGTCTGCATATTACAGACCTTAACAGCACCACCACCATTCCCATCTCATTTTAGAGACGGCGTCTTTCCAAAGTTCAGTTCATATCATCCTGTATGTGGATCCCAGAATAAATTCTACCTCCTTTACTATGGCAACTTAATGCATAACAGGCATGTTATTGGAGAGCGCAGTTCAGTTCTAATCCACTGCTGGACGCCAGAAAGCTACTGTATGTATTACCAATCTGTTCCACCACAGCAAGTCTTGGGTTTGAAAACCACTATTCAGCAATTCTGACATAGTAAACATTTAGATTTAGCCATCAGTTCAAGAAAGAATATCAGTTCCCCTTCTCGTATTTTTGCTCTTCTTTTACCTGTATTTACTCTTAATGTCAATCATAAACACAATCAGATCTATCCTGGGCCGAAGGTGATCCCTCTCTGAAGGTAATGGGAGTGATGTAGCAAGGTGACTGAAAGAAAATAAATTTGCCAGTTTAACCAAACAGCTTGGCAAGGCAGTATCCACTTAACCATAACCACATAACTATTGCAGTTCACCATGTAGCAAGCTATTAGGAAGCCCACTAGTTACTAAATACGTAGGCACTAAAGAGACACTGTGATTCTTTAAGTAGTATTCTCATATCTTAGGCATACTCATAGCTGCTGACAGCCACAATGATACTTGCCAGTCAAGGTTGTTTATAAAGGAAAGCTTGTTAGAGCACAAGACTCACAGAAACCTTTTCTCCACAGAGATGTTTGACAGTAATTCTATTAATTGTTAAGAAGAGTCCTTTCTAACAAAGTGAACCACAATGCTTTACTGTATATTAGGCTGCCAAGTTTCAGTTAAAATGCATCAGTGCTTTCCTGTCACATTCCAGAGATACTGCTCATACGATCACACAGGAGAGGGTACCTGCTCAGGCATCCATGTTCCAGAAAGATGTGTTGTATTTGCAAAACCTTAAACGAGAAATTTATCACTAGTATAGCTTTATAGATGAAGTTATAACTCAGAAAGAGTGTCTGTTACACTATTACACTATTTTTATCCCTTTCACTGTGTCTGGAGTTACCAGGTAGTTTAGGTGTCCTTCTACACAATACCACCACTGCCGATACAGCTGTTGGAGGAAAAATTGCAGCATGGGCATTTTTTGTGTCTCTTCCCACTACGGGGAGGGGGTGGGGGGGAACTTTGAGTAGCACATATCTGGGCCTTCCACAGGGAAGAGTATTATCAGCACCCTATTTTTGGAAGATCACCTGAAAGATAGATTGAACAAACAAAAACTCCAGAATTTCAGCATCTCTCACAATCCACTTCCTCTCTGGAAACCATGAAAGAAACTCCTTGTGGAATATTACTTCTAGCAATTAAATCTTAAGGACTTAACAGTTTTCCCCAGCAGCCACAGACCATGGTACACATTCCTTTCTATTAATTATATGCGGTTTGCTGTTTTGTCTGCCAGTCTCCAAATAAAGGTGCTTTGTTTCCTATAAATAAGGGAGGTATGATTTAACAAAAACATTCTGAAACTAGAACAAGATATGAGCAAAGCACGCTTGAAAGACACACTGCCACACAAACAAGCCTATAAATTTAAGGTGAAATTTAGAGAGAAGCTGTGGTGAAAGGAAAGCATCAGATCTCATTGTCTGGGGGGAAAAAACACCGAAACCCAAAAAAAACCCTCAACCCCCCCCAAACCTCCACAATTTGGAATGTTACTATATTTAAACCAATATCACTAGATGATGGCAGCAGCCTCCAGATGTGCACTGCAGAAGGCTTTTCTTTCCTCGTAGGAAGAAACACAAAAATGCCAGCCTTGCAATTCTTCTCTCAACAACTGTATCTCACAGATAGATTTGCCAGACAAGATACCATATTTCTTTGCAATGTGTAAAATCCCAAAACACCACAGTGGGGGGAAAAACCCACCCTGTTACAGACTTCTGCTTTCCTAGTGATACTAGCGCAGGGACTTGTCTTGCTCTGTAGCACAAGCATAAGTTTCTGTGCCTTTAGGTAGTTACCCAGCTGTACTGCCAGTAGCCAACTAGTTACGGCATTCCACAGCTCAGCAGAAGCTGCAGGATTCACAAAGAAAGCTGGATACTTAATTTACTATTAGTTGGCACAAACATCCAAGATGCCATAACCAGAGCAGTACAATCACTCTAACTGACTAGTAGAACATTATTTCAGGTTTGCCTTTACTGCATAGCCTTGGACTGCAGTAGCAAAATACCTTCTGAAAAAAAATCCCCAACTAAAAAAAAAACCAACACAAACTCTTCTGAAGAGTTGAATAAACTCATTTGGTCATTTGGTTTTGGCAAGAGAGCTGTCAAGGACATTATGTTGTAAAAAGTTAGTTAACCAAGCTTTTAAGGTAGAACTTGTTATGCAGCTAAAGTTAAGATTTAAAACGCATCTTAAAAGCTTGAGGAGGAAAAGCACATGCATGAACATAAACCAGAAAAGGGCTGCGAAAAGCACGAACAGCAATGGACATTTCCGGGAAAACTTGTTTGATTTCAAGTAGTTGCAAGCATTGTACTTGTCCCATTTATGTTAAATTAGGATGTTTAATTCCTATACACCTGTCCAGCGGGAACAAAATCATCCGTGCTCCTCCCGTGCTCTTGCAATTGAGTGACCAGACACCTGTGCGACACCCACAGGGCAAGGGCACGAGCACAGCCAACACGACGCGCGTGAGAACCGTCCCCAGCCCCGTCCCCCACCGTGCCCAAGCTGCCCGCCCCGCCCCGAGCGCTCTGCCCCCGCGGCCCGTGCGGCAGCGCCGCCCGCAGCCAGCCCCGCTCCCGGAGGAGCGCGCCGTCCCGCTCCCGCTCCCGCGGCGCCTCCCGCGATCCCGGCGCGCGGGCTGCCGGGGCAGAAACTCCGCGTGAGTTAGCGGGGCAGCCGCTGCTTCGGCTCCGTCTCCCGCGCCGGGCGGGCCCGCAGCCGCGCACCCCCGTCCCGCCACTCACATACTGATCTTGAAGCTCTTCTTCTCCAGGAGGAGCGCCTCCGCCAGCCTCTGCTGCAGGCCCTCGTCCGACCCCACCAGCTGCGCCGACAGGAGGGAAAAGCGCGGTCAGAGGGGCAGCCCCGCGGCCCGGGACCGGCCGGGGGAAGCGGCCAGGGCCGGGGGCCGGCCCCGCGCCTACGTTTGCAGATTGCGGCCAGGCGGCCTATCCCCCGGCGCGGGGCGGCGGCAGTTACGGCCGTTGCCGCTGGGGCTCGGCCCGCGGCGGCGGAGGGTGCGGGACAGGCGGGCGCGGCCGCAGGGCCGGGACCCGGGCGGCAGAAGCGGCGGCGGGGGCGCGGCGGCGGACCTACCAGGCAGGCGGCGGAGTTAGGAATCGGGAGCTTGTCGAAGGGCTGCACCACCGACATCCTGGCGGGTGTCGGGAGGCAACACCGCCCGCCGGGATTCAAACCGCCGCCCCGCCCCGTGCTCACGTGAGGCGTCGGGGGCGGGGCTTCCGGCGCGCCTGTGCGTGGGGCGGGGCTTTGTGTGAGGGGCGGGCGGAGGCCCGGCGGCCCCGGGGCAGGGGGGAGGGGTAGCGCCCCGCGCGCTGGCTGAGGGCGGGCGCCCGCGCTACCGGTAGCCGATGGCCGCGGCGCTGCAGAGCGAGCGGGCTCGTGCGGCACGCGGGGGCCGGTCGTGCCCACGGCACCCACCGGCGGCACCGGGCGCTGCTCGCGGGGGTGAGGGAGACGCGGAGGTGGGCGCCGGCCTCCCCTGCTGCCCAGCCCTGGGCTGCTGAGGGCACAGCCCTTGTTTTCAGCGCTGGGCTCTGCCCCTGGTCCCTGGGCTGATGCTCGCTCGTTTGCTCAAGCCTTAACGGTACCAAAGGCTCCAGTAAAATTCCACGGCCTCCTTGCATTGCGGTGTATAACGTGAACTAACGTACGTTAACAACGTGGTATGCTTTGATGTAATAGCTAGGGAAGGGAATTCTAACAGCGCACAGCAGCAGTGCCCAGCTCTGCACACTGAACTGCTCTGTGCCAGGCCTTCTGGCAGCTCCGACAGCCACAACCTCCATGCCACCCTCCTGGGGACCTTGCCCCTCGCCCCCTGGCTGGTGGCCTGTGGCTGGTGGCATCTGCCCAGCCCAGCGCTCCCTGCCCATGGCACAGGCAGGAGGGTGCCCCTGCAGAAGCGCTGCGGTTACGGAGCTAGGCCGAGCTTTTCTCACTCCAAGGTCAGAGCAGGAGGTTGTGCAGTGATGTAAAGCCCTTGTGGCCTGTGGTCTCCTTTGCTGTGTCTCCTTATCCCCAGGTTCAGCTCCAGCTCGGTGGGGAGGGGGATCCAGGACCCCCTCAGCTGCCTGCTGGGGCTGGCTCTCCCTGCCCCTTCAACCGGGGCACCCCCAAATGGCAGGAGAGGTGCCAAGGGGAGGAAGAAGGCCGCCAAAGGATGAAAACTCATCTCCCCCTTTGCAGCAAGCCAGAGAAGGAAGGGGGGGGAGGGGGTTAATGTAAACTGACATCACATGGCTGCCGTGGCTTTTTTGATCTTGACAAAGGCAGACGGTTCTGTTCATTGCCAGCATGAGACAAATTACAGGTGAAGCAGAAGAGATTACAGGATATTTCTGGTTGTTGTTGAGTTCAGCGGGGGGAAGGGAGGATGAATCCAGGGCAGATGTGTCCTAAAGATTGGGAGGCAGGCAGATGCAATAAATAGCAAGCCAGCTCCCAAGTCGGAGGGATGTAGAGAGCAACTGGGACAATGCTTCCTTTGGGCTGCTGAGGGTGTGGAAATATGCTAAAAGCTCTGACACCCACCTAAAAAGTGTTTGTTCTCTTTCTGCCCTCTACTACTCCCTGTTGCCTTCTCTCTGGCCCTACAGAAGGACCTATGTGGCTTCAATGTCTGGCAGGGGACATGCTCACTGTCCCCTGTCACTGCAGGCTTCCTCCTTCTCACAACACTGGTGTCTGTTGAGGTTCAACGGGTCCAAATGAGCTACCACTGATCCCACAGTTATTTTCCCTTGTCCCCAGCAAGTTTCTCGCCCATCCCTTGGCAGACTTCCCTCTGCAGGGCTGACCCCCACCTTCCTGTGGGGACACAGACATTCGCCGTGCTCCCTCCTCTGTGTGCCCCACCTTCACTGCACTCTTTTGCCAGGGGGACACCTGCCCCTTAGCACCTTACTAACAAGGCACCCGTGGGTGCATGGCCCACCTGAGTGTGACTCAGAGAGGGGCGGTGGTAGTACTGGCAGTCCCTGCCTGAAAATCCAGGCTCTGGCAGAGCCAGTTTCCTCCTGGCATGCAAAGCCATTGCCCGACGGCTGGCACAGCAAGGTGTGCCAGGCAGATTCACTTTGCTTTCCTTCCTCTTTGAAATGCAGGCAGGGGTGCTCCATGTGGGGATGCAAAGCCTGCAGAGCAAGCTCAGTTCTGTGGGCAACCTAGGCGGGGGGAGAACAGGAGTCAACGTCCTGCACCCTTGTTGGCTATTTACACATGGGCCAAGGGGTGTAAAGCAGATCTAATGTCAAAGGGTAGCATTTAAAAACTGCTTTCCACGGTAAAGGATGGCATAAAGAGGTGGAGACTCAGACTGGCAATGTCCTGCAGCGCGTGTCTAGATCTGTAGCTCAGCAAGGAGAGGAGAGGAAAGGGATGAGACACGGATGGTGTTGGAGGCTGCGATGTATTTTACATACCACTGCATGACTGTGCCAGGCTGTTTCACCTCTCTCCACCCTGTTTCCAGTTTGCAAAGTGGGAATAAGGAGTTGATCTCCGCTTCCAAGTGATGCAGGAGAGCTGAAACAGGGGTGTCAGTGCACTGGCCCCCAGCGCAGGCAGAAGGGGTGAGAGCAGGGCGTGACACAGAAGGGGGGAGCTCCTGATTTTACTCTGTGGCCCATTGTACATTGGTCTGGTAGCACAAACTATTCCTAAAATAAGAAGCGTAATGTAGCTGATGTGAAGATGCTCTGGTGATGCCAATGAAGGCAGTTAGCATCAGTGAGACTTGGCCTGGCCATCACCAGTGCTCCCTGGGAATGGTGCAGTCACTCCTGCAGCAGGACAGCACTGGCTGCTACAAAAAATGTTATACAGCACACCTTGCCCTCGTGTATCCTTGGCCAATTTGCTGTATGCTTCATTCAGCAGGTTGGTGACTGAATCTTGAGATATTTTGTCTGTTTTCTCTCTTTGTTCTCCCCGAGCAGCCACAGGAGCGAAGGGCACAGGCTTTGGAGATGGCCTTTTCATACACACTGACCCCAGCATGGCCCCAGTTGTCTCAGCGCCCACCCACAGACCTTCTGGCAATGGTGGCTTCATCCCAGCCTCATTCAGCACAAGTTTTGTGAGATGTCACCTGGCCATGCACCACTGGCTCCGGGCTGACCTCTCGCAGCCCTGCCTGGGAAGTGTGCAGAATATAAGCGCATGTGTATTTGATTGCACTTGTTCTCTCACTAATAGACAAGAGTTATATCATTTGCAGCAAGTGCAAATTATTAGAGAAACTAATGACATTTCCACATATGTTGCTGGCAACTTCAGCTTCCTTTGGCAAAGGCTCTCTCCAGCTATTGCTGGACCCAAAGTCAGCTTTTTCAGTTCTGCTCTTTATTTTACCTCATCATGCACATTTCCCTAGCTTTTTGATCAAGTCAACAAAGCTGCTTAAACGAGTTTCCTTATTTGAAGCTGCAGCAGCACCCAGAAGGCAGGTTACTCTGCTTTCCCACCAGAGTATCTGACTGATGCCCTGCCATGCATCCAGAGTGCCTTCTGCATCCTGCAGCAACTCCCTCACCTCCAGCAGCTGAACAGGGAAGTATATCTGTGACTTTTGCTGGAGTTTTGTCCTCTGCTGCAGACCTTGGGGGAGGCTAGTTCAACAAAGTCCATCTTCTCCCATGCCTCCACCTACCTTGGGAGAGTAGTATTTGAGGGATTGGTGTTGCCTTAAAGACAGACAGAGACTTGTGTCTGATCAACTCAGAAGATGCTGATAAAAGCCTAAAGGACACTAAAGAACAGTGAGGAAACATGTTAGGAGAAACTGTAATAACACTTTATCAGGCTTGGGATCGAGCTGAGCTCAGTCCATTGTTCATGCTGTGATTTATTGGCATGCTACAAGCAGGAAGCATGTGCCTGAGGTTGCTCAACCATCTCCCCTTTCTCCAGCCAGGGCTTTTGTCTGAGAAGGGTTTCATGATTTCTGCTCTGGCTGGGTGGGCCACTCACATCAAACCTGACCCCATGCTCACTTTCATCATGCAGATGAATTTGTGGCTGCTCAGAGGTATGGAGGGAGTTAGAGGCTTGGTGGTGGGCAGACATCCTGGAATGACAGCTTCAAGGGGCTTGTGTGTGTACAGCCACCCAGGGACTTCCTCCAAGCCAAGTGAAAGGGACTGGAAGACCCGCAGGCACCAGGCAGAATGATATGCACATGCTTATGCCTGGAAGATGCTGAATGGCACATGGCAGCCTTATTCGTAGTGAAAGCTGAACTGCAGCTGAAACATTTCCATGTGGTTCGAGCTGTACATGGCACATCGATGCCTGGAGCCATCTCGACGCCGCAGCTCTTGTTGGAAACCAAAGGATGTGACGGCACCTGAGAGCCCTATCACAGGCAGCCAGCAGCTGTGGCATTGGAGGCAGGGGGTCTGCAAGCATGTCCCAGCTCTGGCAGCACAAACCCAGTACTCATTTCCTGCTGCCTCCATAGCTGCTTCAAACTCAGCTGGGGGGGAATCTGCTTGAAGCAAGCAAGACTGCCACGTCATGACTTGCACAAGCCCACTGGTGTGGTGGTGGCTGCAGAAGGAGATGATCCCTGCTCCTTGCCGTGCTCTCCCAGTACTTGCATGGCAGGGAAGTGAGCCAGAGGAAAAAATGACCCCGTGAGACAAAACTATTGCTGTTCTGGAGTTTTGGCTGCATGAGCAGCATGCTAGAATTAAGCCTGAGCTTAAACCCAGGGAGAAGTTGCAGCCCGATGGACTCACGCACTGGCTCTGGTGTCATCCCCCTGCCCCAGGGTGATCTTTGACAGATAGCTGGGATGGTTTGCTGTGGTTGGGGGTGGATCTTACATGTTTCGGCACAATGTCCTCAAGGGCACCTGGCCCAGGGTGGCATGTGACTCTGGCACTGACCAGTCTCCTGGAGAAATGAATAGTCTCCTGCCTTGTGCCAGCCACCACTGATCTCCCTCCCATTTTCTTTGCATACCTGGAAAGTGGTTTCCCTTCTGCCCTCTCACATGTAGTGTGTCTTTGCCTGCCCTTAGGGTTTGCTCTGGGAACACAATAAACAATATCCTTTCAGCGTTGTTTTTTTAAAAAATCTGTTTGGCTTTTGATTTGTCCAAACCGCGTGTTTCTCTCCCACTGCGGTCAAAACAGTGAGGCTTGTGTTTTCCTCCCTCTGCAGTGGGATTAGTGAAGCAGTTACTGCACTGATGGTCAAGGTGGGTACCATAGCTGAACTTCAGTGAGGTTAAAGTTAAGGCATGATTGCAGGCTCCTCTCTGGAGGCATATGGCAATCATCTGGAGTACCCACCTTGCTGGAGCAAAGCAAGAAGCAGCTAGCTAATCCTGATGGATCTCTGTGTGGATAGCCTGATAGGTACAGGGGGATCGCAAGCCTATACTCAATGCTTCTAAGATATTACAAAGTTACATCAAGCAAAAGTAGGGCTCAGGAGGAGAAAAGGAGGATGAGGAGGAAATCAGAGTGCGTGCCAGCCAGCTCCCACAGCTCCCAGCACAGCCCTGTCTCTGCACTGATGGATGAAACCCCAGCACAGACCAGATGACAGACCTCTTAAGTGCATTACCGTTTGAGCCAGAAGTGCACATGGGTCTGTCACTGTCCACAGGTTGGCCTGGGGAGGGGACAAATCCATTAGTGCCTGTAACGAAATTTACTGGGAAGCCAAACCTCACACCTTGTGGCTCCTGGGTCATAGGCATGTAGCGGGCACAAATCTGGGGCTCAGACAGTTTGGTGGATATTATTAGCCCTGCAAGCCTTTACAACCACCCCCCACAGTGCACCTGCAGGGCTGTAGGTGTCAGAGACTAAGCAGGCAGGGCTGGAGAGCACAGGCAGGAGGGCAGGCAGCTCTCAGGGCTGGAGCCATTTGCTTGATTGATATTGTTTTAAAACATTTTTGTGTTAAATGACTTTTAGGTCACAGTGAAATTTTTCCTGTGTACCAAAAAAAAACCCCCAAAACAAACCCAACCGAAAAAACCAAAACAGTTTGATTGTTCCTATTTCTGTGCTGCTGAAAAGCTGAAAATGTTTTAAGAAAACCTTTTCTGTCAGCAGTAGCAATGACACAGGCAGGTATGGATTCAGGAAAAAAGTTACTTCACTGAAGGCAAAAATACTTCTTCAGACAGCAATGTTTTTCTGTTTTCTGCTGTAAGGTACTTTTGATCAAAGTGTTGATTATTTTATTTTTGCATAAAACCTCTAAAGGGAGTACCAATCTCCCTCCTCCATCCACCCCTCCCTCTCCCTGCCTCCATCCCGGTGTTGACAAGCCACCAGTCCCCAGAGCTAGGGACAGGCACACTGATAAATCTGTGGAGCCTTAAAATCCTGTAACTCTTCATCAGCCCGAGCTGACACACGTCTCCCCCAGCATTTCCCCTCCCCCCCACCCCCATCCTTCCTTCTCTGCTCGGCAGAGAGCAGGTCCTCCAGTGCTGTAGCTTGGCTTGCAGACAATGCGGGAGGAGGAAGAGCATCCCTCTCTCGTGGCTCTCGCCCGGGTACCATGTGCGGGTGAGCTCGGGAGGCCCGTTGCCATAACGACCGCTGCCAAAATGCCACCCCCACCCCTGCGTGGGGATGCAATTGGCTGCAGACGGTCCCTCCCTCGGGGGGGGGAGGCCGGCGGTGAGGTGCCCTGGGGAGGCTGGAGGGGGCTGACGCTGCCGGGGAGGCGATGGGGGAATCCCTCAGGAGCCCCAGTGGGAAATGAGGCGGCGCTGCTGGCTGCCTGTCCCCCGCACGCTCCCGAGAGCCGCGGCTGCTCCCGCCATCCCGCCCGCCCGCCCCGCGTCGTCGCCTCTCGCTGTCGCCCTGCTCTCCCGGAGCGGGGTCCCTTCTCCCTGGCACTACCTGGCTGGGAACGGAGCCTGACGCATCCCGGCTGGGGCCCGGCAGATGCCGGAGGGAGCAGCCTCATCTCATCGCCCTGCGCCCGTGGAAGGAGGTAGGTGGCACATTGCAGGGCAGGTAGCGGGTGTTTGTCGGGGATGCAGTGCATGGGACCGCGGTCATGTTTGGGTCCCCAGCCATTGGCAGCTCCTTGCCCCAAGCTGCGAGCTCTCCAAGGTGCCCAGTCTGGGGGCATCTTCTGTGGTCGGGGTGAGCCCGTGGCTGGTAATGCCGCAACCTGGTTTGTGCTCCTGACCATGCACAGGAGAGGGTTTTGTGCCCAAAGTCACCTGTGTTCTGGCACTCTGCATGGGCACCACTCCTGCCTCACTCACCCCTGCCTGGTCACCGCTGCGTGTCCGTGTCTGCTGCAAACCCTGTCTCCCAGCTCCTGGCCTCCCCCAAGCAGTTTCTGCCTTTTCACTTGCAGTGTGGCCCCCAGGGTGCCCATCGTAAGTGTACCCACAGCATCCTGGGGGGCAGAAGGAGGTGGCACAGGGGATCCAGGGGACGGACACACACTGAAGGAGAGCAGCTGGAGTGACACATGTAGCATAGGTTTACAAAAGGTCTGTTAGCTTACCTCTATGAGATGCTATCTCAGCTGGAAGACCAAGGACTCTTTCATGTCTGTAAATGAGGTTCTGAGATCAACTGGTCCAGCAAGGGTTAAGGCACATTTAATATCTGCAGAACTGCTCCGGAAAGCTGACATCTTTAAATGAAACTCCTTCTTTTCAGCATCTGCAGCCAAAATCTGATCACCCACCTGACAGAGCAAGTGCTTTGCTGGGCTGGCCCTGCAGAGGCTGGGGGCGGGGACGGCAGGAGCTCTGACACTTCACCCAGTGCTTGGCTTGGCCATGGCAAAGAACCTTCATTGCCAGGTCAGGGACTGGCGAGCACAGGGGGGCACATGGCACAAGGTGAGGGCCGCATAGCAAGTAGACCAAAGAATAGGCTGCTGGCGAGGGGCTCGAAAATGCTGGCTCTGCTAGTCATACAGGAAGGATAAACTGGGAAGACTGTAGAGCTGCTTTTTATTGCAGTACTTTTTGGATAGCACTGCTAGGTTTGGAAAGCACATGATCAGGGAAGGAAACAAGGTTGTTGGCTTTCCTCCTGCCACCCTGGGGGGTCTGAACTGGAGTCACCTTCCCAGGCTCCCTAACCCTGCCCATTGTTGTTGACAGCCAGGACTGGTATCGGTTGCTGAGGCACCCTCTGGAGAAGGTCTGCAGCAGCTTTGGCCCCCAGCCTGGCTGTGGCAGCAGCTGAGGTGTGCAGGGGGTGTGCAGGACCTACTTTTGCAGAGCCCATAGGAAGGCTGCACTGAGAGGCCTCCTTCTGTCAGGGAGTGGGGGTCGTGCCTAATTCCTTCCACCGTCTTTCAGGATGAGTTGAGCAAGTGAAACCCCACAGCAGGATCCCTGCTCCCCACAACACGTCTGCAACGTTATTGTGGGCAGGGGCAGGGGTTTTCCTCCTAAGTTACTTGCCTGAGGAAGGCAGAGGCAGCCATGAAGAGGCAGGAGCAGCGCCCAGACTACCCCTTTGCTCCTGGCCAAATGGTGGCCAAGGCTAAGCTGCCCGGTCCTGTTGCTCTTGATAAGGTGGAATGGGGGCCTGGCAAAAGGGAGGTATGAATCATTGAGAGGGAGACAGAAAAAGAGAAGTCCTCCAGGACTTGGCAGTGGTAGGGGCAGCTCTGTGGGTAGCAAAACCAAGGACTGCTGAAAGCTAAAAAACATAGTAGGAGGCAAAATCCACTGCGGTCTCCACTGTCATGCAAGGAGAATGGATAACTATCAACACCTGTGCCAATAAGTGGGAGAAGATTGGCAGTTTCTTGCTTATGTTAACAAGAATCACAGTTCATTTCATATCTAACCCTGTGAGAAAAAAGGTGTTATTCAGAGGGTACAGATGAACCTCATGCTTCTTGCTGCTGGTCTTGGGGTGAGCAGGCAGGGACAGGCTCTGCTGCAAGTGGTGCCCAGCAGATAATGCTGCTGGGCACATTGGAATCAACTGATTGCTGTGGTATTGAAAAAAAAAAAAATCAAACCCCCTGGCCTCCCGTGGGGGAGAGGGCAGCAGGTTTATGGGCCAGGAGCAGGGAAGAGGACGGAGATGCTCACAGCTCTCCCTAGCCTCCCCTTAACCATCCCACACAATGGAGGCGGGGGATGTGATTACGGGCAGAGGGGTGACTTGGGGGTGGTCGCAAGTGGCAGCTTTCAGGTGTCTAGAAAAGCAGGAGCTCAACACAGCTGTGCCCTAACTCCATCCCTGCTGAAATCAAGGGGCATCACCCCCATCTAGGGGAGAGGGTTTTGCAAAGCCTCCCCTCAGGATTGCTCTTTGCGCCTGAGCCCAGCACTGTTGTGCTTTCCCAAGCCTGAGGGTCCCTGGTTTAATCCACAGAAGCCTGTGACAAGGGACACACCATCCAAAACCCAGCAGCCCTGGTGCATGGGAAAGGCCATAGCTATGCTTTTTTTGAGGGCAGATGCTTCTCGGTCCCCTTTTCTGCCCCTGCATGACCCATACCCTGGTGAGTGTTTTGCTAAAAGCAGGCAGCTGGAAGTCAGACAAGTTGGGCACCACTATGGGTTGCAACGTGTGTTACTCCCTCCCTCCCAAAGGATGAGAATAAGGGAAAGGGATGGGCATAAACATGGAGCCGTTACAGCTTTTAAATATCCCTGAGTCAGGGTGTATGCCCATGGCATCAGCAAGACCATAATGGTGGGGAGGGAGTAGGCCAGGGCACCAGTAGGTTGTGGGGCTGGAACCCTGTCTGCTCACCTCTCCAGAAAGCTTCAGCCCTGACAGCTGGGCAGTGAGTTGTTTTCTCCTTCCTCCTCGCTCATTTTTAGTGCTGGGATGACAGCAATTGTGCAGCGCATTTTTCTGTGTTCCCCAGGGCAGCACTGCTCCGGACTCGGCACCTCACGCCTGGGTGGCAAGGGGCTCCTGGCAAGGCGGATCAGCTGCTCCTGGTAAGTGGCTCCCACTGCCCAGCAGCTGATGCAGGGGGATCTGGGCTCTGCTCAGAGACAAGTGCCGAACCAAGCACCGCAAGGTCCCTGAGCCCCTCAAAAGCAGGACACTAAATAGGAGGGCAGCAAGGGAGGGCTCAGCCCTGAGCTAGCCCAGCTCAGACTCGGAATTCAAGAGGTCGTGGAGCATCAGGGGAAGGGGCAGCAGACTTTCCCCCAAGCGGGAGATGAGAAGCAGCTGTATTTACCTACTGCCTATCTTCAATTGCTGGCAGCAGGGCCAGGGGCATGCGGGCTTACCCTCTTCTGCAGGGAGGGAGTGGGACTGCTGCTCAGTGAGGGGGTCCCAGCAATGAGCCAAAGGGATTGCTCTCTCCTGAAGGCTGAAGTGTCTTGCTGTGCAACCAAGCACAAACCGGGGTGCAGCAGGGCTGTGAGGAGGGGCGCAGGGAGGCTGGGCACTGCTGATGAGGCAGATGTCTCATGATGAATCTTGGTGGAGGTGTTTTTCAGGTGCATGACCTTTCTCCCCTTTTCTCTGGCAGCCATGCCCCACTTCTTGGATTGGTTTGTGCCAGTGTATCTGATGATTTCCATTCTCATCCTGGTGGGCTTTGGAGCTTGTATTTACTACTTCGAGCCAGGACTCCAGGAAGCTCACAAGTGGCGAACGCAGAGGCCAATCATGGAACGAGACCTTAGGAAGACACTGATGATTCGTGACAACCTGGCCTTCGGGGTTCCTGAGGTTTGACACACTGCTCTTCAAGTCCAGAATAGCCTCTCCTGGGTGGGCAGCAGTCCACAAGCCTCGGTAGGGGTGACAGTCCTGCTCTGTGCAAGTGAGGCTGATCACCGTTTCTATCTTTGCTGATCTGGGTCTCATACTCATCACTCACCTTTCTGCCCCTTTGCTTCTTAGGCAAGGTCTGTGTGGCATTGTAGACTTGGGGCTTCCCATGTTCACAGCCCTTCACCCAGCCAAGGACTTCTGCTCCTCCCCATGGCCGAGACTGGTGAATCACTCAAATGAAAGGCCCCTTATTGACCACTTGAGTTTGACCTGCCTGGCATGTTGATGTGACCTTCAGTAGGAAAGGTCTCTGCAGGAGTACCAGGTTCACTGGGTTAAATCTGACCCAATCTGTTTAAGTCCAGGAGGTATTTTTGGGGAAATAAGTGGTATTTCACCCAGGCTGTTGTTTCAGCTGAGCTCTTCATAGCACCCAGCCTTGGTGCTGGGATGGTAAGCTTGCTGAAGCTCTGTGCAGAGGGGCCAAGGGCTCAGCGAGCCCTAGAGGCTGAATGTCTTTATCCCTGCTAAAGGCACACCACTCCTCTGTGTCTGTTTGGGAGGTGGAAAACATCCATCCACCCTTCCATCCATTCCAGATGCACTACATTCAAATTAAAGATCTTTACTAAAGAGGTTTGTCTAAGTCATGTGTCAAGCTGAGAATAGTCTGCTGCTCTCCATGAAGGGGTGCTGCCAGACTTACCGCATAAGCCTCTCCTGATCTGCCTGATCTTCTGCTCCTCTGTCGTGGAGTGAGATGGGATAGTCTGGTAGGTAGCTTGCACTTGTTCAGTCCCCTGCACTCCGGAGTCCTATGGCATGGATGGGCTCTCCCTTAAATGTCATCCCAGCGAAAGCTGTGAAGCATCCCTCGGCCCTGCATGTCTCTGAGAAGGGACACTGAGCCTGTCAGCAAAATGGGCTCATTGCTTTCTGGACCCAAGCTGTATATAATGTGGGTCTGGGACAAAATCCCATATTTATAGACTATCTGCACTTTCTGCAGTGCCCTGGGGCTGATCAGCTACCAAAGCACTGTGTGAAGGCGTGATGCTGGGGCTAAGAGGGACGTTCACATCTTCTCTCTCCTTGCCAGCCCTGTGCAATGGCCAGTGTGTACAGGGAGGTTTGGGAGAGATCTGAACCTCTGAACTCTGTGGCAGGAGATTGTGTCAAGAGCCTCTCTTCACCTCTCCATTCACCCCAACACACACCCTTTGGATGCAGTAGGTGCAGTGGTGCTACCTGTGAGTGCTCTGGACATGCCCCTGCATGTCCTATGGGATGTCAGCTGGTGTCATCGCCCCATGTGCATGTGTCTGCACAACCCATGCCATCAGCTGAGCCTACCAGTATCAGGGTAGATGGCATCTTGGTAGAAGGTAGAAGCAAAAAAATGACAACACATCCTCAGTGTGCTCCCAGGGTGCCAGCTCTGTGCCATAGTGCCCAGCAGCTTCTTTTGAGCAGCAGGAGTTCCTCAGGCCATCTGTCCAAATCTGCCACAGATCCTAGATGGGCTTATGTCACTCAGCCTCTCCTGTAAACATGTCATGGGAAGTTTTCTCCTCCATTCCTAAAGAAAGGAGTGCACTGGGTTGTTTGAGTGAGTGATGCTCCATTGGTAGTTCTCTGGGGATGAAAGTTAATTTTTAGCTCTAAGGGGTTTGGCTGAGAAAGGAATGGGTCAGGACATCCTGCAAATTTCCTGGGTCTTTCTCGGACATTTCATATACCAGATTGCAATTGTATCACCATTACCTTCTACATCAAAATCAGGCACACTGGCAGGAGTTTTTTGGCTGTCAAAGGACAAGTTAAGAGTCCGTCCATTCAACCAAAAACAGAGATCATGATGCAAGTACCCAAACAGGCGTGTCTTGTTCAGCAGGGGAATGCAGTGAGTGGGATTATTCCTGTGCCCAAAGTTACGCTCGCCCTGGCAAGCAAAGGCACAAAGCGCAGGTGCAGTCTGAAACAGGTAAATCCCACATATTTTTGCTTCGTGACTTGGGGCTGTGAAAGGGAAATGCTGGGCTGGGCTGCACAGTCTGACGTGCCACCCTCAGCTGCTTGGCTTACATCTCCTGCCCTCTGGTGCAACACAGCCAGATGTCCAAGCACCAGCCTGGAAACCTACTTCCTCACTTGACTCCCTCATAGCTGGGACTGCGCTGTGAATGGACCCCATCTGACCCATGGGGTAGCAATAAAAAACTCTGTACTGGAGCTGAGGGGCTTGGAGCCGCCAGGGACAGGTTAAACCATCCCTGTGGGAAGGGGAGTCTGGTCCCTGTGGCCTGCACCAGCAGAGGCTGCTCTGCCGTTGCACCTCCTTCAAACCTACTTTCACTTGCCAAGTCAAAAGAGATGAGAAAACCACCAGTCTGGTGAAAATGAAAGGCTGGATCTGCCACAGCCGCTCTCGGCCAGCTGGCACCCGTGGTGCGATGGGGCTCCCCGTGGGGGTACCCTCTCCCTGTCCTCCTCTGCACACTGTCTGGCCTGTTTTCACCTCCGCTCTGCCCATGACTCGCCACCACAGAAACCAAGCAAAAAGATGACAAGCAGGTCAGGACTGGACTAGAGGAGAAACTAGCTATTCATCTCTGACTTATGTTTCGCACTGTTTACTCATGACACAATCAGTATTAAGCCAGGTATTTTCCACGGGTATGCAGGACTTTATTGCCAACAGTGTCAAAGCCACCACCCCCCCACACACACACCCAGTGGAATAAAAGCATTGGACAAACTGTGTGGCCAGTGCTTTATTTTCCTATTTTTCCCCCTGGGATCTGCCTCCCTCCAGCTCCAGGCGGGCAGCAAGGACCAGTCTGCAGTGAGGTTTCCTTTACAGCAGGGTAGGTCTCCATCCGCCTGGTTTCTGTGCCGGCTGTGCTACAGGGTTATCTGGGAATAATTAAGCCAAAGGCAAACACTGCCTGAAAACTGAGACTGTTCCTCCCTTGCGGGACCTGTGCAGCCAGAGAGACCTCAGGGGAGCAGTAAATAGTCACAGATACCAAATTAAGCTGCGTAAAGCATCAGAGAAGATACTTAGTGCTGGAAATACTACACAGCATCAGGTTGGACTTTTCCACCTTCTCTGTCTCTTTGCCTTTAAAGAAGCAGAGTGGTTACACTGCCCTGAGCCCTGCCTTCCCCCACCACCCCAGTGGCTGGCTGTGGGTCACGAGACAGTGGTTCCCCCTTCACCCCTCAGTCCTGGCCGCCTGAAGGTAGACAAGCATTGCCCCTGCCATGCTGTGGGTGTTGTGGGTGCCCGGCTTTCCTTCTTTTTGCTCCCGTTTGCCCACCAAACCATGCTGCCCCACAAAACCACATTTCCCCTTTCCTCCTTGCATTGCCCTTCAAAGTCTCTTTTATAGTGAGGAAGGTGCAGAGCGGCAAGCTGATTCCCTGTTATACATGCCCCCTTGACCCCGAAAATGCCCCAAAGCTGGCAAAATTAAGGAACAATCAGAAAAATGAGGAAGCAAAAGAAAATCAGAATAAGGGAAAGAAGCATCAACCTAGACAAACACCCAACAAGCAAACACTGAACTTCCTCAGCTGGGCATAAATCACTGAACTGGAATCTGCCATTTGAGGGGGAAAAGAGAAGAGAGGAAGGGAAAACATTTCAGAAATTCAGAGATTTAAATTTTTGTTTTAAATCGCACCCATTGTCCTCAGGAGCAGGCAGCACAGCCCTGATCTGGTGGGTCTGCACCACTCTTCCACTTCCCACCATGGGAGCAGGGCAGGGGGCCGCGCCACAGGGCTGCCGGTGGTGTGGGGCTGCCCACGGCGTGGGGCTGCCCCTGGCATGGGGCTGCCGGTGGCAGAGGCCAGGAAGGGACCAGGGCAGGGGGCAGGAGCAGCCGCGGCGCCAGGCGTGGGAGCGTGCTGGGCAGGCCACAAGTGCCCCATTGTCCCAGCCAGGGGTGGGCTGGCCAGCCTGCCAGGGCCACTGGTGGGGGCTCTGCCTGGGAGAACAGCGTCTCTGGGGAGCACTGTGCCCCGAGACGCCGTGGGCCCTGGCAGTGGGGAAGGCCTGGACCACCCAGCCCAGCCCGGCACCGCCTGCCCCCCACCCTCACACCTCTGCTTCCAGCCCGCTGCCACCCACCATGGAGGAGGACGTTGCCCCTCGCCGCAGCCGCCTGCCCACCCCCGGTGGCACCACTGGCCCCAGCCGCATCCCGGCCCCCCCGCTGCAGCGGGTTGGCCCCCTCAGAGCCCCCGCTGCCCCCACGAAGCGGAGCTGCCTCTTAATCTCCCTGCGCCGGGTGGGCGAGGGCGGCGGGGGGCCCCCCTGGGAGCGGCTGAGGGGCCCGGGGCCTGTCACCCCTGTCCCCCCTCGCCCCCGGCCGCCAGCCACTGAGGGACTGCAGCGCCGTGGCAGTGCCGGTGGGACTGAGGCTGCCCCAGCGGCGAAGATGGGGGTTCCCTGCTCCCCACCACGTTCCGGTGGGTCTCTGCTGCCAGGACGGGCTGGGCAGGGGGGAGGGAGGGAGGCATAAGGGGTCCCTGTGTGGTGCCACGGGGCTTGGCATGGGGCAGGGCCCTTCAGGAGCGGTGGGGTGATGTGTGGGAGGATGGGGGCTTCCTCCCCGGGAAGCCATTTCCCCCTTGCCCTCACCGGGAGTGTGGGTGGGCAAAGGGAGGTGGGAGGTGTGCCCTTGCAGTGGGGCCCTGGCACCCATCAGGGAAATGGGCGGCTGCGGGCACCATGTCAGGAGATGTTGCGGGTGCTGGGGTGCCCATCTGTCTGTCCGTCTGTCTGGACGCAGCCAGCCTGTTGACTGCTCAGCCTAACCTGCGTAACTGTAACTGCCAACAGCGATTTCTAAATGCTCCCATAACCCACAGTGGGTGCAGTTTCCTTTTTGCCCCGGGGTGCTGCAAAAAGAGGCATCCAAAACCCTTGCTGACTCTGCCAGGCATCCCACAGACCATCCCCCACCCAGGGGGCTGCCACATGGTGGAGGGACACATGGGGATGGCCCTGAAAGGATGTTCCCATCGTCCCACCAAGCAGAGGGTCAGAGCAGTCCCAGATGTTCATGCTCCAGCATGGCATGGCGGGGGCACGGCGGTGCCTGACAGGGCCAGGGCTCGTAAATGTAGGAGAAGGAGGAAGGAAGGGGCAGCCCCCTCCAAAGGTGCCAGCAGCCAGGGGCACCCACACGGCTCTCCAGTCTTGGGCACATGCAGGGGGGCACCACCAGGCACATATGCCTGCCGGGGCACACGGGGATGCAACCTGCATACTCCGCATGGCCCACAGCAGGCACCTCTCCCTGCTCCCCACACGCATGCACACGCACGCACGTGCAGGCACACACTTGTGTACACACACACAGAGGGGACAGCGCTCACTCTGCCTCTGCAGTGCGGCCGGCAGCCAGGAATCACGGTGCCGGAGGAGAAAAGGTTTCTCACGCCTCCGCAGTCGGAGCTGAAGGGCAAATTGCTTTTGATGAGCCAAAACACTCCCAATTCCCTCCCTCCAGGAAAGCAGGAGGAGGTCTTGCAGTCCCCTGAACCCAATAAATACCTAGGGGAAAAGAGTGTCCTTTCTCAGTCCTGCCAAAGCAAAGCTGCGAAGGGTTAAATATCCCCCTCCTTAATCAAACAGAGATGCCAAAACGCTGGGGAACTGGAAGGGAAAGGGGCAAGAAAAGGCCTCTGTGTTGCGGGTGTGCAAGGCGGGCCCCTCCAGGACACGGGGGGGGGCCATCGGTGGCAGCCCCTCCATCCCTGCAGCCATGCTCCCCCCCAGGGTGGGGAGGCTGGCAGGGGCTTGGGATGGATCCGGGGGCCTGGGATGAAGCCGGGGGAGGTGCGCGGGGGGAGATTTTGCGGCGATGTTTAATATTCAGGTCACATGACGATGGCAGCAGGAGCAGCACCAGCATCCCCGCTCCACTGAAATAGCCACTGGAGAAGGAGGGGAAGGAGAGGGGGGGAGAAGAGGACACCGGGAAGAAAGAGAGAGGTAAAAGCGGAGCCTCGTAGCCCACTGTGCTGCATCAGCATCAGGCTAGAAAAGTGGGGGGAGACCCACCCCCTTGGGAGAGGATTTGGAGACAAAGGAAGCTTCATGTTCAAAGGTAGGATGCTCTGGGCTTGGCAGGGCTGGGCGATGCCGGAGGGACACCGCTGTTTTTTTTGTGCAGGCATCCTCTGCCATGACCCCAGCTCTGGCCACGGGGGAGGAATAAGCCTGAAGGTCAGCAGGGGAAATCGGTCTTGGCTTTGTCTTTCCTCTTTCTTTTCCTTTTGGTGCCAGCAGTCCGGCATAAAGGAGAACAACCGGGGCTAGCTACCGTGCTGATGGGGAGTAGCTGGCGCCAGGGGCTGCTCTGAAAGAAAGAGATAATCCCAGCTGGTCCAGGGCTGGGGAAAGCCCACAAGCTGCTCGGCGACTGGCTTGTCCCTTGCCAGTGACAGGCAGTCGCTGCAGGGGCGGCAGGGATGTCCTGTGCTGCTCCTTGGGCATCTGCGCAGGAGCTGGCGGGCAGCTGGACAGGGAGCTCGGCACAGGCAGGCACGCGGGCAGGCAGGCAGGGGGGACAGGCAGCTGTGGTGGCATGGGTACCCTGATCTAGGGGTGCTCAGCACCCTTTCGCCTTGTGATACAACTGTAGGATATGGGGTAAGGGCTGCATGGCCAGGGAGTGGCACCAAGGATACAGACAGGGCTGAGGTGAGCATCCTACCCTGTGACGGCTGGGCTGGGGATGTGCCCAGTCCCTTCACCTCCAGGTCCTGCATCTCCAGAGAGGCTTCGGCACATGCTGCCCTAGATTTCACTGTGACCCTGGCAGTGCCGGGCTGCTGCCCAAGTCCTCTGCAAAGCGCTGAGGGGAAGGAAGGTTGCTGCCGGGAAGGCTGTGGCTGCCCAAAGGGCTGGGATGAGTTTCCTTACCTCACTCAAAATGTCTGATGATCCTCAGGCCAGGCAAAAAGATCGGGTAAGAAGAATGGCTCCATTCTGCATCCTGAGGTCAGGCGGTGCATCTGGTGTGGCTCAGCCTTTGCCTTGTACAGCTGGGAGAAATACCCTGGGGTCATCAGAGAAACTGAGGGGGGAAAAGGATTTTTCCAGTGGAGAGATGCTCAGTCCAGCACCTCTGCAGTTCTGAATCAAGAGCAGATCCTAATGCCTGCAAGCCCCAGGCAGGCTGTGCTAGTGGAGCAGCTGCTTGCTTTCCTTCCTAAGGACCTGGCATTTTTCACCAAGGGCCCACTCCTGACAGCTGCCTTCAGGCTCTGAACCCATCCCTCCTTCCTGTTCCATGTCTGCAGGGAGCGGGAGCGTGGGTCTGGAGCCACGAGCATGGAAGGGGCTGGGGTGAGACACATGCATGGATCGCTGCCTCTAGCCAGAGCGGGAGAGCCTTATGCCACACAGGAGGAGAGACACAGACAGACCATCCATGTGTTAGGTGGGGGTTAAATAGCCTTTCCTTGTTGGAAGCTGGGTTGTGGTGAGCCACTGTTTGCAGCCCTCCCTCCCTCTTGCCACTCAGACAAAGGATGGGAAGGCAGGGGGAGGGGATGTGACTGTATCTGGGTTATTGGGACAGAGTAGATGTTAGTCCCCACTACCTGAGCCCCTAAGGGATCTGCAGGGCCACCTCTGTCCCCATCTAGCTGCTGCAAATGTCAGAGGCAGGCAGACATGAAGGGTGCACTGCAGAAGTGGTGTCTGCTGCTGGCCGTATACGCTGGCCTTCCAGGGAGAGATTTTAGGGTGGATCAATGGGTGTCAGGAGCAGGAGGTAGCTGAGACCGCTAGGGCCTCTCCGGGCACTGATTGCCTTTCTGGCCCTGCCTGCCCCAGCCTCCGATGCTGTGCCTCTCCCTGCTCTGGATCTGAGTGGACTATCTCCTGTGAGCCAGAGGTTATCCCCTGGCAGCCCAGCCTGGGCCACCTCGCACTGGAACCGGGCAGCAGAGGTATCACCAGCAGCCACCCCCTTAAATGAGCTTCAGTCAGCGCACAGAACAAAGCAGCAGGTGGAAAAGGGTGGCAATGCAAACAGTGGATGTAAGTGGTTAGCCCCGACTAACCCTCTATTCATTACCAGCTGTACCAACCATAGTGTCCTATCACGTATTCATTACAGGAGACAGCTGGAGGGGCTATGGGATGTGCCTAGGATGCATTATGCTACCCCTTGACCCGTCAGTCAGAGCACTAATGAGGCTTCCTAGCAGCATTAGCATTACTGCACGTAAAACAGCCATTCCCAGGAGAGCAGGTAGACGTGTTTCATGTCTCAAGGTGCCTCTCATAGCTCTGGCCCTGGTTTTGCACACCCCAGAAGGCTGTTCCTCAGTTGGCTTCCTGGATTCCTCTGGGGGAGTCAAGAGGTGGAAAATTGTGTGCAGAAAGCTGAGCCCTTAGGTCCCTCTTTGCAAAATGGGGTCTTCCCTGCCTGAGGCTGCATGGGAAGGTGTCCCACACAAAAAGGAAGGCAAACGACCAAGAGGAGAAAGGAAGGCTGTCTACCCCGAGACCTTGGATGTCCAAAATCAAAATGCTCAGGCTGACCTCACTGATAAGAAATCCAGGAAATATTTAAGGAGACTTCTGCAGATATTTTCTCCTGGTCTCAGGGCTTTTTATAGGTGTCCAGGAACCTGACTCTGAAATACCTGCTCCAGCCAGGGATGGCCATGTATTGTGATGTCCACAGCAGAGTTAGCAACACCTGCTGGCTCTGAGCAAAGTGTCCCTCAGTGAGATTGAGGGATGAGTTATGAACCTTGTAGTGAGCCTTGAGGTTGGCTGCTGGCAACTTCCTCCTTTCTCCTCCTTGTGTAAGAACAAGGAGTTTAAGCAATAAGGGAGAGGGCAACAGACTTCCTGAGGACAAGCTATTGCCTGGGCAGCAAAGGATTTGCAGCCCACATGGCCCAGGTCCTGCACCCATCCCTTGCAGCTGCTCAGCTGGGCTTCTTTCCAACTTGCCCTGTTCCCTGCCCACCTCCACGGTTTATTTGCCCCCAGTTCTGAGGCCCAAAGTGCCTCACTGGGGCCACATCACCCTGGCCCACATCCCCTCATCATTCCCCGTCTCACTTTCTCTTCTCCCTCTCTTTGGGGCAGGTGAGACCCTAGCAGGGCTGTATGGGGTGCACACTGGAGGATGCTGCAGCAGGATGAGGGGTATGGCATGTGACTGTGGTACAGGTGGTGTGGGGCAGCCTGGGGAGGATAAGTGAAGGGCAGGGTGCAGGAGAGCTGGCTGTCTTGGCCCTTCATGCTGTGCCAGAGATGGGCTTTCCTGGCTGGCAGCAGCTTAGAGAAAGCTGGAAAAAGACAACAGGAGCCCCAAGGGTTGCTTTGTCAGCAGGAAAGGCACAGACTAGCTGTGACGGGTGTAAGAGTGGATTGCAGCTGAGAAGCACTCGGCTCGGCAGGCTGCCTCCTCCAGCAGATGCCCGGCAGCATGAGGTGTTCTGAATTGCCAGCCTGGCTCAAGCCAACAGTCCATCTTGTGCTCTGGTCCCCCCTGGGTGCTGCTCGCTGTTTCAGGAAAGGATGATGATACCCCAAGAGTGTCCTTGCTTGGTAGGGAAAAGCAGAAGGGGGGGGCATCCTCCAGCAGACTTCTCCCCTGTGGACAAGGTAGAACAGAGATAGTACAAGAACCTTCAGACATTACCCACAGTGCTATTCACAGGTGGCTGTGCTACCATCCTTTCATTATGGAGGGAAGATCCCTTCTCCCAGTTTAACATCAAAGACTTCCCAAGCAGTGTAAGAGGAGCTGGGTAAAGGCATCCTTCTCCCTGCCAAGGGTGACCCTTGTGCAAGGTCTGCCCTCAGCAGACGACAGTGGGATATTAAAGCTATTATAAAATGTAAAATCTTTGCTGTGTAGAGCAGCCCTTGTGTCTGCACAGGAGCCTTGGTGTGGGAATGCTAAGCAGGTTCACCAGCCAGCCATGCAGCCTGTTGCAGCCTAACCCTGTCCTTCAACAAAATCTCTCTCACCTCTCCCCAACCCTGGTCTCTGCCTGGCCTGGCTGAGCTGTCACAGGGACCCTGGGCTGGTGCTATCAGTGTCTGCAGCCCAGTGACCTCTGAGTCTCCTTCCTCTCCAAGAGGCATGTGTCACCCACCAAATGGCAGTCACCTGCCTGGCTGCTCACGTCCTCCTCCACAGCCAGTGGGTTCTGCTGAGGAGCAAAATACTCCACCAAAATGATGCAAACAGATAATTTAGTGTGAGATACTTGAACTGAAGTGGCATCCAAAACAAGTGGAGTGCTTACCAAGCAAAAACACACGCTGTCCCTATCCTGGAAAAATAGCCATCTAATGAGACAAAGCATGGGAGAGTCAAGTAATTAGAGTGGCAGAGGCTCTAGTTTGCAGCTGGCTTGTATATGAAAGGTGTTTGATTCCCATCCCCTTCATCTTCCTTTCTAGATTCATCCCTCATGCTTCCCTTCCCCACCAATTACAGTTTTTCTTCTGTGCCCTGTCCTCTGCCAACCTCTGGCTTCCTCCCAGCGGGTGAGAGCTGCTCGCTAATGAGACAAGAGACAGAGATAGATGGATGAGGCCCGCCCCAAGCAGTGCATGGCATCACCTGAAAAAGGGTTAGGGAGGCCAAAAAGGTCCGTTTGGTTTACATGGAAGAAGTGAGGAGGGGGAGGCAAGGAGGGAAAGGTGCAGATGATTACTTTATTGATCATGATGATTAGTTTCTTGAATATAGCAAAAACCATCGATCTATGAGCAGGAGGCAAGCGCAGAGGTTGTGGCCATGCTTTGCACTTCAACACTGCCTTCCTCTGAGGAACTCAGCATGCACAGCATGGTCAGTAATGCCGCCAGCCCTGGCGATGGCCAGGCTGGTAAGGCCTGATGGTAAATCCCAAACTATTTCAATGCTGGGACCTGACACATGATAATTTTGGAAAGTCTGATCCATTGCAAATTTCATGCTAAACTTGGAGAGGCAAAACACTGGTGATCCTGGCCAGAAGTGGGAGGCAAAAATGAGGAGACATGCACAGAGCTTTGGACACCCTATTAGGAGCCCAGACAGCTTCACTGGGTCTGCCCCTACTGTTTGGAGGTAGCCACCAATATGTTGCATGCTCAGAGAAACCCACTTCTCCACCTCCTCATCTGGAGTGATACATAGAAGAGTGTGCTGGAAACTCAGGTAGATGTTCCTCCACGAAGAGCCTTATTGCTGAAATCTTGCCATTCAGCCATCCCCAGCAGCCCCTGAAATGGATGCTCAAAGTTGCCCTCAACCCCTGTGGCAGGTCAGCAGGGAGGTTGTCGTTACACCTCAGTGATGATTTTTTAATCTTTCTCCCCATGCAGGGCCAGTGGAAAGCAAGAACGAAGCAGCCATGTCTGAGCTGGTCCCAGAGCCACGACAAAAACCAGTTGTACCAATGAAACCCATGGGCATTAATGCCAACTTGCTGGGCTACATCGGTATTGACACCATCATTGAGCAGATGCGCAAGAAAACCATGAAGACAGGTTTCGACTTCAACATCATGGTTGTAGGTAGGCAGGGACCACCTGAGGTACTGGGAACCATGGCCAGGGACTGTCCTGTGAGGTCAGGTAGGAGAGGGAGCCCTGCAGGGAGGGCATGAGGGAGCAGACAGCGCTTGCTCTAGGGGAAAGGAGCACTTGCATAAGTCAAGGAGACACCTGCAGCCCCTTCAGCTGCCAGCCAGCCTCTGTCCCCTGGGCTGCTGGCATTGTCGGGCTGATGTCATGAGCTTCCTCTTTGCAATCTTCAGGTCAGAGCGGATTGGGAAAGTCGACACTGGTGAACACCCTCTTCAAATCCCAGGTGAGCCGCAAATCTTCAGGCTGGAACCGGGAGGAGAAGATCCCCAAGACGGTGGAGATCAAAGCCATTGGGCATGGTAAGAGCTAGGCTGCTGGGGTGGAGGCAGTGCTGATGCTTCAGCACTGTCTTGTGGAAGACCCCAGTAGTCTATGCAAACAGTTATTTGGTATTAGGCAGCCCTTTCTCCATGGGAACCTAAAGGACAAGTGCCAGTTTTAGATGGCCTCAGACCCAACCAAGGGTTTTCTTAAACAGCAATAACACTGATGCCACAGCCAAAAGTGAGGGGTAGAAAAAGACATACAGATATTTCTTTAAGCCTTGCTGTAAGTCATTCTCACCTGCAATTGGTTAATAATCTATACAAATCGCATCGGTGGGTCCCATCCCAATCCCAGTTGAGCACATCTCCTTGTGGCAAAGCATCAGCACAGCTTCTACAGCGGTGCAGAGTAATAAGCATCATTTCAGGTTCAGGATTCTGTGTTTCAGGGGAGGACAAGTTGTGCAAGACAGGTACTACCTCTGGGCCACAGGCTGAGCACAAATCCATTTTCCTGTGGCAAAGTGGTGTAAGGTGGCTTTGGTGCAGATGTTACCAAAATCTGGGGTCAGAAATGGAAGTGGGGGTCACAACTGTCGAGGCATGACCCAGCCTGGTCTGGTCATGCTTGCTGGGTGGGGATCAGGGCACAGTGCTCTTGGCACAGACATGTTGCATGATAGAGTGTGTCCCCAGGGAGATGTATGATTGTTTGCAATTTCTTGCCCAGTCATCGAAGAAGGTGGTGTCAAAATGAAGCTGACAGTGATTGACACACCAGGATTCGGGGATCAGATCAACAATGAGAACTGGTGAGTTTCATACAGTCAAGACCTTGTGTCCCAGAAAGGGCTGGACTTAAGATGTTATATAGAGCAACTCACCTACTTGGTTTGGAAAGTGTCTGGGATCCTGTTGCTTTCAGGGGGGCAGTAAGAAGAAAGTGTAACTGTGAACACCATGGGTCTGTGTGCATGCCTGGGGGTGTGCGCACTTTACACAGCAAGTGCCAATTTCTGTGCCCAGTTACAGAAGCTCTTAAACTTACCTGCTGATGGTGAGATGCTTGTGGTGGATATTTTTTGTGCCTGTGTTGCTTTGCTGCTGTCAGAGCTGGGAACACTGTAGGCAGGAACACGAGGAGATTTGTACCTGTCTATTCATCTCTCTCTCCCACCTTAACAGCTGGGAGCCTATTGAAAAATACATCAACGAGCAATATGAAAAATTTTTGAAAGAGGAGGTGAATATTGCAAGGAAGAAACGAATTCCAGACACGCGAGTGCACTGCTGCCTCTATTTCATCTCCCCCACAGGCCACTCGTATGTACTCAATCCCTTATCCTTCGTCAAGCCCTTGGTACTTCTGTGCCAGACATATACCCTGCACTGCTCCATCACAGCCACAGACCCAGGAGTCCTGCCTGGGGGGCTCACCACTGTTTAGCTTAACTTTGGGTGCTGCAGAGCTTGAAAGGGTCTAGAACAACAAGGGCAGGAGAAACGTTACTGTGTTTTTTGGGAGAGGGCAGGATGGATGGGGAGGAGCCAAGAGTACGGTGGCAGCAAGCAGGGTTCATACAGGGAGGTTTCATAGATGCCCTGATGCTGGGAGAGTCACTAGGATGAAAGGCAAGGAGGGTAAAGTGACCCCTTCCATGTTGTTCCCTCTTGGGCTGCAGCCTGCGGCCTTTGGACCTGGAGTTCATGAAACATCTCAGCAAGGTAGTGAACATCATCCCAGTTATTGCCAAGGCTGACACCATGACCTTGGAGGAGAAGACCGAATTCAAACAAAGAGTGAGTATCTCCTCTCCTGCATGGGATCCTTCCCTGCCCCGGCTTGGAGATGGGAGAAATGAGTGGTTCCCTCCTTCCTGGGATTGCCGTGCAGTCTCTAGGGCATGCATGGAGTCCAACACTAGGTTGGTGGGTAAGTCTTGAAGATGTACCTGTTTATGGCTCTGAGGGTATCTTTCAGAGGGGGAAGAAACCCGTGTAACCCTGTGACATCTCGTGATAGACTCTGTCACGGGAACTGCAGAGCCAGACAAGTAACTGGGGTTGGGGAAGAAAGACTCATCATTGCTGCCATGTGTCCTCACTTTGCTGCACACTTCCCTGTGGACAATCCCTCCAGCCCCTGCCCGCTGGAAGGATGTCCCAGATGTGTTTGCTCAGCTGTCCTGCCTGCCTTCCTTTCAGGTTTGTGTAGCTTTGTGCTCCAAAATGTCTCTCTCACCAGGTGCGCAAAGAGCTAGAAGTAAATGGGATCGAGTTTTACCCTCAGAAAGAATTTGATGAGGACTTGGAGGATAAAACAGAGAATGACAAAATCAGGGTAGGAAACATTTTATTGTGGGAATGGAAGGGGGGGATGAGGACTGGTCATGTTTAATGTGTGTAAAACAGACATCTGTCACTAGAAGATTTTAAGTGCTTCACGGTCCCTGAATGAAAGATGCAATGGATGTAAGGGGTGGTCATTCCTCCTTCCCAGCTTAATTTGTCTCTGTTGTTACTATAGGGTGCTATGAAGGCTGGAGTGAGGAAGGACTGTGTTCCGCCTCCTCTTGCTGAATGCTCTGTTCGGTCACTGTCAAGGACCAAAGGGCCTGGTGTGTGGCTGATGTGCAGCCTCTGTCCCAGATAACTGCCCCATGAGCCCTCTTATCTGCTGACCAAACTCAACCCAAAAAGCAGCCCAGTTCGTTGCTCCCCCAGCCCCTGTAAGAATGCTTGTCCCATCCTTCCCTCCTCAGAGTGTCAGCAACTGTCTCCTAATTTCTAGCCTGTTCATGGCTAGGTTGTACCCAGGATTATATCTGTGTTCTTGTGCCAACACTGACTCAAGCAGTTCTACCTAGTGGTCCCCTCCACCACCCAAGGCATTTATAGAGAAAAATATTATCCCTTGCTGACCTTCTGGTCAGTTAAAGGAGACAAGCTCCTTTGGATGAGCTTCCTTTTCCTCAGTACTCCATGCTCCTAGTCGTATTTTTCTGTGACTGCACCAGTCTGATTTGATTTTCTAGCACTGGTTCTGGTACCTCATGCTTCCCCATCTCTTCTGAGATCTGAACTGCTAAGCCTGTGAACCACATGTATTATTTAAACAATTGCATCACACTGGTGGCTCGTGGTCATCTCGTGACTGACTAGGACATGAGGTCCTTCCACTCCTTCAGTCGCTGCTTGTTCCTGAGCTCTGAAGTCATAGCAGAAATTCTTGATGTTATTCCCTAAAAGCTGCTCTTTGTGCCTCAGACTTACATCTTCCCGGATAATAACCCAGTCTGCATTTGCACTGACAAAACCTCTTGGCCTTGCAATGCTAATGCATTAAATTATCCCACTCATAATTTTTGTGGCTAGGCCACTAATGAAAATAGATTGGCCTCTGTGGCAGTCCTCAAGAAATTCCAGGATTCTTGCACTGCAGCCTGACACTTGCCCTTTCAACTTCCCCAGCTGTCACAGCCCCAACAGAAATTCCCACCTTCCCCATCTTAATTAATCATTTTCCATTTGGTGATACATCATCCATTCTGGAAAAGACTAGATGGGTTTTGCTTCGTATCCAAAATGTTACTGGTTTTGAGGAGGGCACCACATTTTGTTCTGCACTTCAGCATCATTGCCCTCACACAGAAGAAATAAACTGCTTTTTAATTTCCATTTCTGTGGTAGTTGCAGTCCCTTCCCAGGCACAGGGATATCTGTAAAGCAGAGTAAATCTATGAACATCCGCACAACCTTAGAGATAGCAGGGTCTCCTGCATCCTGTGCTCTGGAAGCAGATGGTTCCTCCCTGTGCTTAGAGATATCTGGATCCCAAATAACCTCACCAAATGTCCCACTTGTCAGGAAAGCTGCATCCCTGCCACATTTCTGGCCTTCCTCAGTACAACCATTTCAGCTATTAAACTTGTTGAACATTCATGTGTCTTTTTGGGGAGGATTATTTTGAGTCGTCTCCTTCTTTTGGTGAAGAACTACAAACTTGCTAAGAAATACTCACTGCAAACTATCCATAGAGCAGCCCCGGGGTGACAGACCTCCTGGTTACGCTGAGGTACTTACTTCTCTGGTCATCCCCCTCTTCAGAAATGCTGAAGATGGTGCAGAAAAGCTCTGCCCTCCACTCCAGAGCCCTTGGCACTGCAGCAAGCTACCCACTAAGCTTGGTGTGGGGGGAGGAAGAGGGGTGCAAGGACACTTGTAAAGCAAGGGCCCAAAATGCTAGGGATATCACTGACAGGGGAAGAGGACAGCCAATGAAGTGTTGCTCTAGAAAACCTCTTTCCTTGGAGAAGGTCTTGTGTTTCATGAGCTGAGAGGGGGAAAGATGGATGGGGAACAGTGATGGTGCTGCTCTCTGGAGTGGGTTCAATAGGTCTCTCCACATGTCTTTCCCCAGCAGGAAAGCATGCCCTTCGCAGTAGTGGGCAGCGACAAGGAGTACCAAGTGAATGGCAAAAGAGTCCTGGGCAGGAAAACACCTTGGGGAATCATTGAAGGTAAAAACCCCCTTGCATCTGGAAGTTGAAATTATCTCTGCAGGCCCCCATAATAAATAAACAAGGGTCCAGATAACATGTCCCATGGCTGCCTTCCTGTCCCTTATGCAATAAACTTTTTGAAACCAAGCAAGAGGAGAATTCTGAAATAGCTCTACTGGGAGGGGACTGCCATGGTCAATGTGGTACCACTACTGCCAAATGGTAGAAGCTGGAGCCACTCCGAACAAATGGAAATTCACATGTTACTGCTCAGCATGTCTCCTCAGTGCCTGACACTGTGGCATTCAGACAACTGTTTCTCCTTTCTGAAGTATTCAGGCTCTGCCCACCTGGAACCTGCCCCATGGCAATGGCTTTACCCTGCTCTGTAACAACAAAGGCTGTTGTTGCTCTGTAACAATTGCTTGCTTTCTTTTCAGTGGAAAACCTCACTCACTGTGAATTTGCCCTACTTCGAGATTTTGTCATCAGGTAAGGCCATAGTCATGCATCAGTTTGCTGTTGATGAGCAGGGAGCCTTCCTGAGATCCTCTTAGAGTGAAATAGCCCATACAGAAAGGAAAATAAAATACATTTCGGGCACTGAAAACTTATTGGGGTATGGTTGGATTGAGTTAAGGGGCAAATATGCTAGTGCCTCTCTTAGTGACATGACCACTATGTCAAGTAGTTGCTAGTTTTCATGTATGAGCTGGACACCTGGAGAAAAGCAGGGTACTACCACCCTGCTTCTACCCCATTAAAGACATTAGGGTGCAACAACCACTATTTGTTGCTGACAACAGGTCTGGGTTGGAAGTCAGTGAGAAAGAGGCCACTACCACATCCTATAAATACAATCGGGTTTTAAAACAACACCAGAAGTAAGAAAATAAGGAAAGCACACTTCAAAGCCAGAGCCCTGTAGCTCATTCCACCTGTGGGTATGGTGGTATTGAGACACTTGGCCAGGTACAATGCTTTGACGTTGCCCTACTGTCTTTCTGTTTTGCAATACCTTTTGCAGCAGATGTGCTTTCCCTAAGTCTTCCAGTAAAAACATCCTAACCAAGTGATCATCACAAAGCATACAGCAATCCAAGCCACAGGCTTTCTCTGGAGGTTAGGGACAATGTTCACAGCATTGTTCTGCAGGTTATGGTCTGCAGTGGACCTGATACACACTCCTGCTGCCTCCTTGTCTCACCACTGCTTCAGATGAGTTAAGCCCTTGTCTGCTCTGACACACCAGGATGGCCAGTAGCTGTCCCACTGGCCCAGGTGTGAGAAGGGGAGGACACTGGCAAGCACAGCCAGGGATTTCAGCCCATATTCTGCATCCTGTGTATGTGTTCTTCAATGCTGATGCTCCAGCTCTCCGTTGTGTATGATGGCACCCATGCCATCCATGTAGAAGGAGGGGTACACCCATTAGCCAGACTGACTGAAGAAATCTTCCATTTATCTCAGGGAATAAGATGATCATCAGGAGATCAATACTGACTGCGGTGATACTGGTTATCATATCCTCTTTCCAACGCCATCTCCACTTTGCTCCCTGCAGGACCCACCTTCAGGACCTAAAAGAAGTGACCCACAACATCCACTATGAGACCTACAGGGCCAAGCGGCTGAACGACAACGGAGGGCTGCCCCCCATGACTGTTGAGACAGAGGAAAACCATGAAAGTAACCTGTGAATGACCCCCCCCTCCCCACTGTCACCCAGTGTCTCTGGATGAAACAACCCACCCCTGCTACCCTTGACTCCACCATGGGCCTGTCTCTGAAGCATGTGGCACATCCTCCGTGTGCGTGAGAGGATGTGAGTGTGCGTGTGTGCGTGTGCACCTACCTATGTGCCAGAGAGGGACCAAAGGCGTCTCCCCCGTCCTTCCCAGAGTGTCCTCATTCTCAGTTTGTTTTTTTGCACAGTGGACTGTCCGTCATCTTCCTTTCTCTTGTTTCTGTGTCTCAGCTGTGTGTCTTGCTTAGGGGAAACAGGGATGGGGGGGAAGGATTTCTGGGGGCAAGTGGGCTTCAGAGGTGGGAGGTGTGGGGTGTGCCGTCGTCTTGTTTTCATTACTTGGATACATGGCAAGGAGAGACGGTGGAGTCAGTCCATGCAGTGTCTTCAAGCGATGGCAATAGATTTCTCTTGGGCCCTCAGGGGGTGGGAAGGCAGCTGGCTGGTCTGAGAGCATGGTGGCCCAGCATTTTATCCCCATTTTTTGCTGTGGCTCCCCAAGGGGAAATGGTAACTTGGAAGTGGATAGATGAGAAAAGTAACAGGCTGACATGTTTTGTGGTTCAGAGGAAGTGATCAGTGGGAGGAGACAGAATTAGTTCTTGGGCTGTAGCATGTATTTGAGAAGCATCAAAGTACTTGAGGAAAATAGCTGTATTTTCCAAAAGAAGCAAAACCCAGATGAAAAGAACAAGTTCCTGCTGCAGAGGGTGCATTTGCCCTGCCCAGCGCCAAGATCAAAAGCCATGCCTGTGTCACAGGCTTTTGATCCTGTGCAGATCAGACCAAGTTGTCCTTGAGTCATCCCACCTCATCCCCCACTGTAGTGGTCTCTCTCCACCAGCACCGAGAAGGTCCTGGACAAACCTCCCCCTCACAACATGGCCCCCCTGCTGTAGGAGCACAGGGAAAGCAGAACCATGGGGAGTCCTTGCCAGGAGCTCCCCCAGGGACAGCCTCACTCAGCACAGGGCCTTCAGGATCAAGAAGCACTGAGCCAGGGTGTCTCCCTGGGTTTCCAGTGATGGTGGGAACACAAGAGACGCCTCCTCCTCACTGAAATGGCTGCATTTGCTACTCCAGCAGTCTCAGCTTGTGCTGCTCCCTCCACCCTCCTACTGCCCTCCCAGCTTTCATGTCCTCCTCTCCTGTGCTTTTGTCCTCATTCCCTTTTAGCCCCTCCATAGCTTGCTTCCTTCCTTTCTTTCCCTATCTCGCTTTCTCTGCTCTCAACCCTTTGTCTCTTCTTCATTCTCCAAGTACTTGAATCTTCCTCTTCAGGCTGTTTCCTCCCTCTCCCAAGCTCTCACACCTCTTCATCAATATGCTTTTGTGTCCTGTTGAGAAACTGTCATTTTATCTTCCCCTGGAGCGGATGGGGAGGAAAGACCCAGGAGCAGGAAGCAGCACAGCTTTACTGAAGACTGTATGCTGTGTCTGGCTGGTGTCAGCTCTTTTCTGGATGTCTCTCAGCCAGGTGAAAAGCATCAGGGCTGGCTGGGCAGAAGGGAGGAGGGGAGAAAATCACAGATGTTCTGAGTTTGGTAGTGTCTGTCTGTCACGTAGCATGTCACATAGCTGGCAGGGGTTGTCACCTCCAGGAGAATTTCCCATTGGACTTAAAATGCATGAGCGTATCTGGGGGGTGGCAGTGTTGTGAGTAAGCGGAAGTGTGGTGGGTTTGGGACAGGGGTTGGAAAGGGTGGTGCCAGAGGAAGGAAGAGGTCTCAGTGAGGGAACACCAGAGAAGGACTCAAGCCAAACCTGAAGTTGGTTGACAGAGCTGTAGGGGGGGCAGGGCTGGGAAGAGGGTGCTCCAAACCTCAGCAAAACCATCTAAGAGCATATGTTCATCTTGTGGCTTTCTCTGGTGCTGTCACTGCAAAGCAAAGGTCTCTTCACTCTCGTTCCCACATGTCCACACAAGTCAGCTATTCTCAGCACTGCTGGGACGTGAGGGCCACACCGGACCTTTGCAGTCCTTTCACCACCCATGTTCACAGCTCCCTGTGTGCCTGTATGCAGCGTGTGCATATAGTCTTGCACCCACATTCCCAGTACCAGGCCTCCTCGGCCCCACAGAGAACAAAAGTGCCAGGTGCCAGCAGCCATACCATGGTCCTTGTGGAAACCATCCTGCTACGCTGCTACCCATCCTGCCACCCACACTGGCCATCCACACAGCCCAACGTGGGGTCAAAGCCTCCCCCCAGCTCGTCTCCACCAGCCAGCCAGGCAGACCTGTCTGCAGCATCACCAGCTTCCAGAAGCATCTTCTCAGCCTACTCTGCTGTTGCTGTTCCTGCCTAGCCTCTACACAATGTTTTAAACTCAGTGCAATAGGAAAGACTCCCACAGGGCTCCTCTTCTTCACTGCACTGAAGCTTGAAGTCATGCACCATCGTCTTTAGTGAGGGTGTGCAGAGGTGTTCCCTGCACTTGCTTTCTCACACAGCTCTTGCTGGCCATGCAACTGCTTTAGAGGAACTCTCTTGCCACTGGGCTGCATTACCCTGCACTGTGGTATGGTCACTTCTACAATTTGTGGGCCCAAACAAGAGTTATGGCAGACAGCCAACACTGCCCTGCTTAATGAAAGCAAAGCAGATCACATGCAGCAGGAGAGGTTTTCCTTTGCCTGTAACGTGGATTGCAAGAAGGGTGTGTGTTTTGCCCTATAGGTTTAGGAAAGTTTGTTTGCTTGTAATAAGGTGGTTTTTAAGCTCTGCTCTGTAATTTCCTGTCAGATCATGAACTACTTCTAAAGGATCCATAAAAATTTGCTGAGAGAAGCAAGCACAGGTATTCCTCACCACCATCTGCTCATGCAAATATCCCATCAGTATCTGCGTATCTACCATGAAGTCTACAAATGGCAAATATTAAAAATTTCCCATGTTGCATGACAGTGGGAAGATACTGTTGGGAAAGCCTACCAATGGATAAGCTTGGAAAAAGCCTGAATGGATCCTAGCTCTCACGTGCCACCAGCTGAGTCCCAAGATGACCACAGCAAGTCAGATGTTCCCCTCTGGTATCACTTGAATTACATAATGAAGAGAGAGAATCTAAGTTTTACACCTGACATACCCACTCAGTACATTCAGAGACTCACAAACTTTTTGCCACATAAGCCATTCACCAGAAAGATTTTGCAAGGCATGGTAAATCCCGAAGGTAATTTATTTTTTTTTTTTTTATGCTGGACAAATTCCATTTAAGCTAAGACTGTAATGAACATCATGGCAGGTGTGGTTATGCTGTGAGCAGAGAGCAAGAAGAGCAAGCAGCGCTCTATGTAGGCACTACTATTTGTGGTTAGTTGTACAGACAAGTTAATTGTGGTTCACTTCGGTCTATAAGCAGGTCTCGGGGGAAAGGCTGTCCCCAGTGCAGTGCCAGCACCTTTTGCACTCCCGCAGAGGTCTCGGGAAGCAGTGCTGCGGGGATCACACAAACAAGAGGACGGCAAAAATAGCGCTTCATCCAGACACCGGACCGTAGAACTTCGGCCAAAGCGCCTTCCCCAACCGCCCCGGACTCACGGGGAGCCGGCCGCAGGCCACCGGTGCCCCCGCCAGGCCGGGAAAGAGGGGCCGGGCCGCGGCCCTCCGCAGCAGCCGCTGGCGGGCCTTAGCCTGACCGGACGCCGGGGCTGCCCCACGGCCCGTCACAGGGAACACGCGGCGCCCGGGGTCGGTGCGGGCCGGGCAGTACCACCAGCTGTAGCGTCCCCCGCGGCAGCGGCCAATAAAGCCAGCGTCACCTGCCAACCACTGCCACGTCATTTCCGCTTCGCGCCCGCCGGGAGGCATCGCGGGGGGCGGGGCATCGCCGGAAGCGGGAGTCACCGGGGGCGGGGCCACCGGGGCGCGGGGAAAGCGACGTCACAGGGTCAGGGGCGGGGCCAGCGGGGACAAGATGGCGCTGAACAGGAACCACTCGCAGGAGGGTGGTGTCGTCATCCCCAACGCCGAGAGGTACCGGGGGACGGTCACGGGGCAGCAGGCGGGCTGCCGCTCTCTTCCTCAGCCCCGGCCCCTGTAGCTGGGCCGGGGGACGATGGGGCCCCGCGTTGGGAGGCAGACGGAGGCAGCCCGGCCTGGCACGGCCTGGCCTGGCCTGGCCTGGGGGCTGAGGGATTAAAGTCCTCCCTGGCAGTGGGGGAGCGGGCTGGGGCAGGCGGCGGGGGCAGGCAGGCAGGCAGGCAGGCGGGCGGGCGACGGGGCCAGGCCTGCCTAGAGTCGGCGGAGCTGCCCCGTCTTCGCCGTTGAAGCTCGGCGGCCCATAGCGCTGCCCCAGCGGGCGGGCTTGGGTGAAGCAGGAACTGCCGTTGCCTGTAGAAGACAAGGAATTGGCTTTTTTTTTTTACGTCATGCAGTTTGTTAGCGATGTCAGAGATGCAGAGACCACTGCAGGGAGTGTTAATCGCTTGAATTCAAAGTAAGGAGAACCTGTCAGAGGTGAGGCTGGAGCAGAGCGTCTTTCTCCTTGAGGCCCAGCCCGCGGCCTGATGCCTGCCCTCACCCTGAGTGGGGACTGACAGACCAGCTTGACGGGCTTGGGCTTCGGATTGATTGTGTTCAGGTGCTTCTGACACCCTGGCCTTGGCTAGAGAATCCTAGAAACCAGATCATCGAGTTGATTTGAGGCTGGTAAGCAGTAGGAAGAATCCACTCAAAAAAATGTTGAATTTGTTACTGACTGCTAATACATCAGTCAGGGAAGTCTTTTGACACATAAAGCTTTTGCTGGTTGAAAGGAGATCTCTTTATCCTTGACCTCAAGCCATTCTTCGAGGTGCTGCTTAGTCACAGGTGGGTGCAGCACAGCTCCATGGGGTACACAGCCCTCCCGTGACAGCACTCGATGGGCATGCAGGTGCAAACCAGTTCAGCAGCCTAATTACACCCAGTGGTGGTGGCTGCATGTCATTTGCTTATGTGGGTAGTTGCAAAGGCGTAAACATGACAGTAATTACATAGACATTCTTCCCAATGAAGCAAACTGATGTGAAATGATGCTACAGGACATGGTGAAGAAGTGTTTGGTAAGATCCAAGCTGTCAAGGAGCTGGTTTTATTTAGCTTAAAAGAAATGTTTCCCCTTTCCATCTCAGAAATGGGAAGAGCTCTGCTGCCTTGTCAATCTGTCCTTCCCAGCCAGTGTGAGAGTCTGCATCTAGCTCAGCTATGAAGTAATGTCCCAGTAAAATTTCTTGGTCAGGATGGTTTTTTCCTCATCAAAGCTAGAATTTTTAATGTGTTCCTCCTTGGATAGCTGTATTTTTCAGACACATCTATACTGTTATGTTTTTCACTTCCGTAAAGAGCACACAGCCTGAAACTACAGGGCTTTTGGTTGTTTTCCCATATGGTGGCCCTGTTGATTCCTCCCTTCCCCTGATAATTTTGCAATTTCCTGACTCGTTCTGACTTCTGCAGTATGGTGATCAGAATACATAAGGATTACTTTAGAATCCGGCCTGTTCAGGCTTATGTTGGGTTAGGGTTTTACGTTTTCTTTCTTCATGCTCTTGAACCATGAAGCACTTCAGATTCTTTTGCCACTGTAATGTGCTGCAGTCTTGTCATCCCCAAGGCTCTTCTGTTTATTCTACAAATTTTCTTACTAGGTGGTATGTTTAGGGTCTGCCCTGTAGGTTCAGTGACATGCATTCCTAAGTTGACTCATTTTTCCTGAAAATATATTTAATTTTTCAGGCACCTCCATACCTCTGACCCTGCAGTGTTCACAGTTCACATCTGACTTTGTGTAATTAGCAGACTTTGCTAATGTTCCCATAAATATCCAGTAATAATAACCTTACTGCTGACATTACCAGCTCCTCATTTTGTTCCTTAGAGTGGTTCTCTTTAGTACAAATATTTACTTAAATCATGTGAAGCAGGTTCAACAGTGAGGCTATTAATGAAGCAGCTTCCCCAGTTTGCACAGTGGGTGTGGTGGCCGGTCCTGGATTTGAGCATGGACTTGGGGAGGGAGGCTTGCTCTGACGTGATACCTTGGCTTCAAGGCAGTGTTTTCAGACACTTCAAGCCTTTCTGTGCTTTGGGCTGAGGCTCTTCTCATGTGGAGAGAGGAATTCCTCAGCCTGATGGTTTTGGAAACAGAAAGAGGAACTGTCATTTAAAGCTTCCCTTTGTGGAGGAGGAGCAGGGGTTGTCACAGGTGGGAGGGTGAGTTCTTCCACTCTGCATAAATCCTCTCTTTCTGTTCAAAGGAAAAATGGCAGGGCCCACAACAGATCTGAGTCTTTTGGGATAATATTCAGGGTTTCTGGTGTGGTATCCCCCTCCCCGTCTGATGGAAGTGTGTGTCACAGCTGTTGTTGAGTGTCTCTCCAATTCGTTTGATTTCCTCCTGTAGTGTTCTCAAACAGTGTAAAGATGTGGAGCTCTCCTTCAGTGATGTGACGGGCAAGCCTGAAGCCTTCAAAGGCACCAAGAAAGGGATGCTCTATCTCACCCCTTACCGGGTAAGTCTGATGCCAGCAGGGCTGCTTCTTTCTCAAGGGATGTAGGCTTTAGACCAGAAATCTAACTGGTGATAGAAGAGATTTCTGTTATGGAAGGAACCACTGAGAGTACTAGGTAGGAGAAAGGAAGGTGGAAATAGGATAGTTTGTGCCTGTGTCACAATCCCAAATCCCTTCAAAGGCACATGCAGTCCTGGAAATCACTGTCTACAGAGTATATTTCATATAATGTGTCAGGCAATATTACTTTCTTTGAAAACTGTCATAGGTCATCCTTAAAAAGCAGAACAATAAAACTCTGTAAATGTACATGTGTGGTTTATGCTGTATATTATTTTGCAACATACGTGCTTTAAGCGAATGAGCCATGTGCCATCAAATCTGTACAGGGTCCCACAGTAGTAAAGCTGTGAAATAACACAATGCATACTGATAGTAGGAGATGAGTTACCCTCTTTTTGGATTCTGCTGCAACTAGAACACCATAACCACCCCTTTATATCTAATTCAAGTAATTCAGAGGCATTCCCTCCTGTCTTGCAGATGATATTTGTGTCGAAGGGCAAGGATCCTATGCTGTCTTTCATGATGCCATTTTATTTGGTGAAAGGATGCTCAATTGAGCAGCCGGTTTTCTCTGCCAATTACATCAAAGGACAGATTCAGGCTGAGGCAGGAGGTATGTGCCCGTGCTTTGTAGTTGGAACTCTTCTGAAGTGTCACAGGTCCTTTTCTACTGAATATTAGATAGATGGCTTGTGTGCCCAGGAAAGACGGACAGAATAGCTGTGGCAGTATAGCTAGCATGTCCACACTAAGATAATTTGTGTCTTCTGAACTTTAAGGCACTGCTTCTGTGTTACTTTCTGCCCCCAGAGCTAGTAATGGACTTTCATAGGATGACTTGTTTTCATCCCTTAACTTCTGTCTTGCTGTGTGTCATGTTTACTTGGTTTCCACGTGGGCTTGTTTTCTCCTGTCTTTGACCTGAAAGGGTGGGTAAGCAACCAAGCCACCAGTCATGGATATTGATAGAATTAGCAATCACTTTTGTTTTCTGGAGATCAGTAGCCACTTACCAGCTTGGATATGTTTGTATACATGTAGGATGCTGCTCTATATTGTTAATTTAGCTTTGTTCCCAATTTGATGGTGAAACTGTGTATGACTTGCAGTCACAGGTCATGATCAAACATAGGGAACTGCAAAAGATAAATGGGGATTAAAAACAAAGCTTCTGATTCAAATTTCTTCCCTCTTCAGCCCTGAAATTAGTTTATGTGTATTTTGATGGCATCTGGAGAATTGAGGCTTTTGTTTTTTGTTTGTAACAATGTTTTAAAGTGACTCAGTCATCTGGGGATTATGGATCAGCCCACTTTCTCAGGCTGAAATCATACTAAGACAGTGGTTTTAAAGAGGTGAATCTCCAAGAGGATGACTTTATCCATAGTGGATTGGTCAGTTATAGTTCTATACTTTATTTCTACTTAGTCCCCGAGAGACTATCTCTACTTTTAATAACTTCATTGTTAGACAAGGAAGACAAATCTTGTTTTATGAAATCTTTTCTTTAAATTGCATCTTTTTTCTAAAGCCACCAGAAAAACCAAGACACACCCTGCAAAAAAAAAAAAAAGCCCCACACCAAAAAAGCCCCTACAAAACAAAGCATTCTTACTTAGCTTGCACTATCATCTCCTACTTGATTATTTTCTGAAAAATTGCTATTATATGTAAGCATTTATAATCTGTTTGAACTTCTCTGTGTCAAAGAGATTAAAAATGTTGCATTTGATTTAAATCCTAGCTTGAGTTGCAGATCCTGATCTGCAGTCCATGGAGTTCAGCAATAAAACTTCATCTGAGGGCTTTCAGTTAAAATCCTCAGTGAATTAAGTGTTCTTTCTTTACGCTGTGTTCATTGTTAGGTTCTAGTAAACCTTTCAGGAAAGAACAAAACAACCTAGTATCTAGACTAGGCTGCTTCTGCATGACTGTAGTGGGGATTGTCTTTTAAAGGGTAAAGAAATTAATTCCTGATCTTCTTGAGGTATTATTTTGGAGGACATCTGATAGCAACACTATCAGTCTTGCCACTGGTAGTAGGATGCAAAATAGTTAGGAAATAAAGAAGAAGAAAATTAATAGGAATATTAACTGTTTTGCTATCTTGACAGCTACTGAGGAGGTTAGTCTGTTTCAATTCTAATTTTCTCTTTCCTAGGTGGCTGGGAAGGGCAGGGGACATTTAAACTGACTTTCAACAGTGGAGGAGCCATAGAGTTTGGACAGCTGATGTTCAAAGCTGCCTCTAATGGTAAGGGATCCTCAGAGCCTGCAGTTCCCCTGTGGTTGGCTGAGCTAGTTAGAGAATAGTATTCTTGAACTTGGTGGGAAGAAGGGTACTCTATGCACTCTTCCACAGTAATGTATTTTTTTCCCTTTCCAGCGGAACTTTTGTTTTCCCTTCCAGTCCCTTTTCGTTATTTCATCTTGGTGATTTGTGCAGCTAGAGTATTCTGGGGTTTGTGTTTCTGAGGTGGACCACCTTTTTCTACAGAACCTTATTCCTCCTGGATTTAAGTTGAAATATGTGACGGTGAAAAACTGATTCACTTACATATCCTCAGCTCAGTTCTGTAATAGTGAAGTAAGATTGGGGAAGTTAATGTGCACATTTGCAGAGGGGGAAAAAATAAATTTTAAAAAATAACATCTATTTAAAACTTATAAATGGGGGATTTTTTTTTTCTGATAAGAAAGTTTTCTTTTTAAAGAAACACGGATTTCAAAATACACACTTTTTTCTCATAAGGAGGTTTAAAAAGAAGGAAAAACCATCCTACTGATACTTGCTTTAGAATGGTCTTTTTTTCCAGCAGCAGGAGCTCTGTGATGGGAACGGTACCTAGTATCTAGTATTTTTGCAGCTGGTTTCCTTCAACACCCTGTGAACTTGCAGCAAGGAGACTACTGCTTTTCAAGTGCAGTACTATGCCTGGACTGTATAGTGGATTTAGATGAAGGGAAATGGTGCTGCATGAACAGGACTATTTTTCTTTTATTCTATGTATTTGGTTGTTACAAAAGGATGTCTGGCTTACTACACATGTGCTCCTTAGCTTCCAGTGGCGTTCCTCTCCAGAACCCTGGCTATGGCTATACACCTGTTCCCGGAGGGTATGCACCCACCCCGCCTGCTCCTGGGGGTTATTCACCTGCGCCAGGGGGATATGCTGCTCCTCCACCACCAAATGGACCATATCCTTATACACCACCTATGATGAATGCCTACGGACCTGCTCCACAGCCCATGGGATACCCATATGCCCAGACTCCAGGTCTGGAAATTGTGTAATGATGACTGGCAGGGTGTGTTAAGTGTTAGTTGTAAAGAAACCACAGTGGTATGGCGAGGGTTACTGTGGTTTTGTCTCCATCAAGGACCCTTGTCCTTGCAAAAACCTCTTGTGTACTTTTCATCTCACCCATGTATCTCTGTAGTTGCAGCTGGATGGGAGGTGGAAATGTGGTTGTGCTGCTGTTTGGGAGACAATTGTTGCTTGTTGGCATGACAGGCATTACCAAAATGTCAAATCCCTACTGCCTGCATCCCTGCCAAGCCTGTAGAGCTTCCCTCACCGCTCCTCTTGTCCAGAGCTAATGTGCTGCTGGCCCTGTGAGCTCTCTTCACCCCTTTGCCACAGTCCAAAGCATTGATCCAGTGTCATCTTTTTCAGGTATTTACCCACCACTTCCGAACTTGAACCCTGTGTATGTTCCACCTCCTCCCCCCTACTCTGGGCCATCTCCTACAGGGCCCTTGGCCCCCTCAGCTCCCCCAGCCTGGATGGGCCCAGGGGTGCCAGGTAAATGGGACTGGGGGGGCTGCCAGGGTCTGGGTGCAAAAGAGGGCTTGCGGACTTGGGCTGTGGGTGGTGCTGTGGGCACAGCGTGGGTTGGGGAACCTGTTGCTGCAGGAGCTCAAAGTTGTCTTGAGATAACAGAGCATGGGGGAAACTGCTCAGCTCTGCACTGTACAGCTTGTGGTCAGCTCTAGCCAGCTTGCAGCCTTCCTGAACTCTGAATTCTAACCCAGCTTGCTACAGTTGCTGTTGACTCTTTGGACCTTTGTTGCCTCCTCGAAAGAGCTGTGGCTGGGGAGAAGGCTCTGGGGCTTGGGCCACTGCCTAAGGCATGTAAGATGGCTTCTTTTCTTTCCTTTTTAGGGGACAGTAAGGCCATGGAAGCGGCTTCCAGTGCATATTACAACCCTGCCAACCCACACAATGTGTACATGCCCATGGTGAGTACTGCGCTTGTGGTTTGTGTGTGCCTGCTCCCTCTTCTGCCACTAGCAGAGACTGGTTTACTTTCCTAGCCAAGTCCAGCATGCCTTCATATTGAACATGCAGACAAAGTATGCATTTTCCTGGGAATGGCATGGATGTTGGTTCCATGAAGAAGGCTTGTTAAATCTTCCATCAGGAAAGGAGAGCCTTAAGATTCATCCAGTAACAGCCATTTGGTACTTGTCTTTACTCTTAAAGGCATGACAATTTTGCGTGGGCACTGAGAACATGCAGAGTGCTCTGTTTCTGTTGGGCCTGAAAGTGGTGAGAGGTAAAGAACAGCAGGTTGCTTAAGGATGAGAGCGTGTGGGTTTCTTTCATTTTTTTTTTCTGAGCTGCGTGGAGATGGGGATGTCTCTTGCTGTTTAGTCAGTGGTAGCTGGTAGGTAGGCTGTAGCCCACATCTGGTACATGACAGCCTCATGGTTTTGTGGTGGGACATGGAGACCGATGGAGCAGCAAAGCTGGCCCTCAAGCCAGAGGCTTGCTGTCTGCTGGGTCAGAGCTATGAACATCAACAGAGACAAAGTCCTGGAAGTGAAGGGAAAACGATGATTAAAACAGATTAAATGGTCTGTTTGTAGTAGACTGTTTGCTACCTGGTTTTGAAAGGACCTTCACTAGAAGAGTTATAGGAGGCAGCATATATATCCTGGAGTATAACTAATACTAGAGAGGAATGGTGTGATGAAATAACAGCTTTAAAACACAGCACCTGGCTCTGTCTGTAGCTCACTAAAGAGCAGTCAGTTCTTGTAAGCCAAGCCTGGGAACGCCTGGGAAGAGCTTGTCAAAACAAGCTGGGTTGTTGATTCTACCATATCTCCTTCCAGGATCAGCCACCTCCTTATACACCTCCTGAGGATAAGAAGAACAACTAACAGAAAGAAATTGCAACCAGCCTCCCACACTCTCTCTCCCTGAAGACAATTTGGCTGTTACTACCCCTTGGGTTAGCATATCTCTAGGTCTTTTTGTATATATACAGTATATGTAGTGGTGGGCAGCTGAGCACCTGCCCTCCCTGAACATTAAGTCAGTGGCAATACAAGGCAGAACAACAGCACTTTCCTGCTTACTTGCTTTATCTCATGGGGTCAAAGCACTAACCTTTTGCTCTGCCATTGGCTTGAGGAGAGATAGACTTCTTATTAAGCCATCAGTATACCACATGACTAATCTAGGACTAAAATACGAAGGCTCTGGGATCTTCGAGCAAAACTACTTGGAATACCAAACTTTTGACTTCTAAATTGCCATCCAAGAGGAAAGGTACAGAGAGCCATGAGGTTCCTTGCACAGACCCTTGGGTGCCCCAGAAAGGTGTGATATTTCCTGAAATTCTGGCACAGTTCAGCGTGAGATGGGATTCTGGAAATCCTGTATCGTGTTGGAAGTGTGTGTTTCATGTCCTGGACTAACAGTCATGGGGTGATGAAATATATCTTCAGAAACACTGAAGAGTTTGGCTATGCAAGAGGGAAGGGAATGGGCCCAAATCAGCCTGCCTTTGTAGGCAATGAATAGAAAAGCAAACAAAGGTGTGCTGCAGGACAGTGAGCTGGTGTGGTGTGCGAATCAGTCTTCCTTTCCTAGAAGCAGGTCCTATTTCTGTGCAATGATCCAGCGTCAGGCAGCTGTTCAGGCATAATGGAGTCAAGTGCTGCAGCTGCTTGCCTTGGAGCAAAATATGTTACGTTACGAAGATGACCTGGCACTAGCTTTGTCAGGAGACAGGTCCTGCAGCCCTGGCTGGCTGTGCTGAGCAAGCATGCGCTGTGTGCTAGCTCCACAGGGCAAAACTGGCCTTTGTCTCTTCCTTCAGCTGGTGCAGCCGGGGCGCATGTGTCCACATCTGAGCAGTGTGTGCAGGTCTGTGCTGTAATACCAGCGCTGGGTTGCTCAGGGGTGCAGTGTCCTCTCTCAGCTGGGAACCACTGTCTGATGCGGATGTTATTAATGCTCTGCTCTCTTGCAGACTCTGGCTGCTCAGTCACAGCCTTTCCTTCTTCCTTAGGACAAAGTATCATTAAGCCTGCTCTGAGAGAGGCTCTCCAGTCTGGTGGAGATGTTTGTGATCCTTTACTTATGGGGTGATCGTACTTCTTCCTACAGCCTTTCTACCTTCACAGTGAAGGGGAAGGACTGTCTTCCTTTTTACTTCCCTTTGTGCCAGGATTGCTTTGTAAGTCAGGCTTGCACAAGCTGCAGGTGTGAATTCCTAAAGCAGCCCTGCATGGGGGGGTAGTAAATTTCCTTATCTAGAAACACCTTTTAAGTCTGAGTTAGAGATACTCTAGTAACTCTGTATTTAAAGAGAAAATCAACCATGAATGTTTGTAACTTTTTGAATTGCACTTTAATACAGGAGTGTTGATACCTTTAGCTGCCTGTTCACTGTTGTGTGTCTGTTGTGTTGACCTTCATTCTTGCCACTGCTGGTGTTCTCTTGGGTTGGCTGTGGACCAGTCCTCTCTTCCTGGTACATGACTAATCTGGATTTGGAATCAAGTAACTGGGGGGAAGAGGTGAGACTCATCCCCTTGCCTCTGCTCTCACCCAGATACCCAGAACTGGCACACATTCATGTCCTCAGGGCATGCACAACACTGCATTTAGCAGGGGCTGTATTTGTAGCACCTCCTGCGTACATTCACTGCCAGGGGGAAGGCCTGTTTTCAAGAGGAGCTCCTCACTAGCCCCTTTTTTCCAGTGAGGGAAAAATACATACATGGTAAAGGAAAATGGCACTTAACTGTGGACTCCAAAATCTCTTTCCCCTTGTGCCAAGGAAAAGCTGTTGCCCTGCTGAACATGATGTAACTGCTGGAAAGCAGTGTCCTACTCATCAGTCCAGTCTGACAGGAAACCAGTTCTGTTTCTTAGCACAGTTGTTCCTGTTTTGAGGTAGTGACCTTGTAGTCATACATTAACCAAGCAGCTAGAGCTAGCGACATATAATAAACATGAAACAGAGAGACTGTGACTGCTTCCCCTTTATTTCAATTAGTTTGTCTCAGTCATTTCCCAGGAACAAAGCCAGTTCCTGTATACAGACATGAAGTGCACTCATCCTTTGTTAGCACTGCAAGCATCATATTCAGTATCTTGCTGCTGCAATTTGAGAATGTTTCTGGAAGTGGCCAGAATCAGCCATTTGGTCATGCAGGAACTAGAGTGAACGGATGGTCAGGAACCCTCCAGCATCTGAATAGAAAGGGGAAACTTTCTTGTCTAATCTAAAATTTGTTTCTCCAGTCTGGGACATAACGTTGTGTCCAGCTCTCTCCCTGGGCAGTCTTAAGAGGCAGTCTTCATGCGTGCTGCACCCCTTTCCAGGATAGCTGGGGTAGGCCATACCTCACCTGAAACTCCTCCATAGGGTGTGCGCTGTACAAAGGTGAAGCGGTTGAGGGCTTTAGAGTCTGTCCCACCACTCACTTCCAGTTTAGTAGTGCAGGCTCCTCCTCAGGGTGGACCTGTGTGTGTAGCTGCCCTTGGGAGAAGGAGGAGCCTTTCCCTGAGAAACCCTGAGTGCTCAGCCTGCTGGAGGAGGGCCCGAGCCCCCTTTTAGCTGGAATTCCCTGCTAGAGTAAGACCAGGATCCAACTTGCAGCTCAGAGGTACATGTGACCAGCTCCCAACTCAGAAAATTACCTCACCTGAGTATCTGCATCTTCCCAACACCATTCGTGCACAATGTGCTATGGTTCTGCAGGTTTTGACGCTCTGCCACAGCAAGACTGCTGGGGTTGAGCATGACCAGTGGAGGTTTTTGCTCTTGTAAACTGATACCAGAGTGGCTTTAACACAATGCTAGTGTGGATGCTAGGCTGCTGTAGTGCTGGCCTCCAGGATGCTGGCAGCAGGATCAGGCCTGCAAGCAAAGCCTCTGCGCAGGACCATCATGCCTCCAAGAGCTTTTGGTCCCAGGGAGGGTACAGGGGGAGGGTGCAGCCCTATTGACAGCCCCTTATGCTAAGCCAAGCTAATTGTAGTGAAGGAAAGAAGATGACCAGGTCTGATGCTTGCAGCCAACGCCATCACACATTGCGGGGTGGGGTGGGGGGTGTTACTACCCTGGAAGATATTAAAGCACGCAGAGCCTTTCTACAGGTATAGCTTAAAGAGCCCCTGCAGCAGTCAGTGGTACCCAGCTCAAAGCAGTGAAGTTCTCGGGTGTCAGAGCTGACAGGCTCCATGCTGGACTCTGCTTGTATGGTGTCTTCCACAGGAAATCACAGAGGAATTATGCTCTACACACTCTTAGGAGGTGGGTAACAAGAATTCCTGCTTTACAGAGACGGAGCAGACATGATCAGGCTGGTTACCAGGGACATGGTCCCTCCTGCAGCACTGCTGGGCATGTCAGCGAAAGGCACTTGTGCAGCAAAGAGCCATGTGCCCCAGGGTCTCGCAGTTCACCCTGGCACTGACCTGCACCCCCCCATCCACTGAGCCTCGTCACAGGAGGACCGGGGGGAAGCCCTCGCCGGGGGCTTGCTGTCTGACAACATGCCAGGGCTGCCCCGGGAGTGCCGTGGGATAGAGATACCACATCACTACCCCTGAGGGGTCAATAATGACCGAGAAGTTGTCTCCCGTCTTTAAGCCACTGATGATTTTCCCGCTGAACACATCTTGTACCTGAAAGAGAGAGATGGTGGCTACCAGGATTTCTACAGACCTTTCATTCTGAGGTCCAGCTGTGGTCACTGCCATGGCATGGCAGGACAGGGCACAGCAGCAGGCAACAGGAGCGTGACCCAATGGATGGGCTGCCCCTTCATCCTGGAGGCAGGGAGGAGGAGTCCTTCCCCCCCCAAAAATGCACAGGGATCAAAGGAGGGAGCTGGAAAAAGGAGGATCCAAGTGCCATGGGGCTGCCCTGCTATGTAGCACACCAGTGGGGCTCACCTCATACACAGCATCTTCAGGGAAGTGGAGCTTGGCCAGGCTGGTGGTGTAGGGGAAGGGCATATCTGTCCTCCGGCTGAAGAAGACGAGGGCACTGGCACCCTTGGACAGCGGGCGCAGGAACACCTCAATGTGGGATTTCTCCTAGGGGTGGGGGTGGGAGTGTGAGACAAAGCTGCTGGGACCAGCACTGGTCCATACCTTCTGATCTTGCCCTGCGGGGCTGCTGTGCCAGCAGGTCCACAGCTCCCACAGCTCTCCTGCTCATGTTCCTCTGCTTCACCTCCCTCTCCCTCCCTATTGTGACACCCCATGCTGCTCCTGTCTGCTCTCCCAAATGTGTCCACCTTCCCCCTAACCTTGACAATCCTGCGCCCCTGGATTCCCAGGGGGTCTTGGTTGATCTGGATCATGAGGCGGTTCTGCAGGATCTCCTTGGCGCTCAGGGAGATGGTGCGGAGATCTGTGGACATGAGGAGCGGAGCTGCCATCACTGTCCACAATGCCATTTGGGAGCGTGACTGCTCATAGCTAAGGCCAAAGTTTCCAATGATGAGCTGGAGGAGAGAGGGTGAGAAGACAGGAGAGGCAGAAAAGATTTAAAACTTGTCTGCTTGTCACCCCTGGTGATGCTGCAGCCTGCTGGGAGGGAGCACCCATGGGAAACCTCACAGGCACTTTTGCTTCCCCTGGAGCAGCCTACCACCGTCAGGAGATCCCACCCCTGCTAAGTGCTGAGCCATCAGCACACGTTCAAATGCGTTCACTAACATCCTTATAATAACCACTATCCCCCCTCAGCCTGTGCAGGGAGGACGAGGACACCAGGACAACAGGGTACACAGTACGAGTGGTGAAGGGTTCATTTCAGCTACAGGCTTTTCCCACAGCTTAGGCAAGGGCAGCACAAGCTTCGCCTCTTTGCAGCAACAGGCCTCCTGCTCCTGGTGCCCTTCCTTTGCCCTGCCCCTAGAAGGGGATCCCTGGAGATCCTCCATTCCCATCCAGGGTCAGTGCACCCACCACCAAGCCTCACCATGTCTGGGTCATTCCAGTGACCAGGGCCAGCTGCTGGCTGCAGCACATCCTGGTTTGCAGAGAACCAGTCCAAGATGGAAAGTACACTGTCCCAGGAGTCCTGGATGTCATCATAGTTACGCCACAGGTTGCAGACCTCTGCTAGAATGGTGTAGTTCACCTGGAGAGGAGCACAGGGTCAGGCAGGAAGGAGAAAGGAGTGGGGCTGCAAGGTAGGGGAGAAGAGGCATCCAGACTTGCTGAGAGCTGAAGCATCCAGAAAGTGTGCACAAGGCAGAGGGATTAGGAGAAGGGCAATGTCATATAATGAAGGAGGACAGTCATATCCTAGTATGATAGGATGTCTAACAAAACAACCACAGAGGCCATGGGGAGATTATCAGCTGCAAGAATGAGGGCAGCTCAGGACTGACAAAATGTGGAAGAGAAATAAATGCAATCAATTCTCAAGAGACATTACTAGAAGGATCCATCTGAGAAGAACAGAACGTCAGGATCAACCCCACACCAGCTGAGTGGTGTGGAGCAGGCATGCCCCAGGGCCTCTTCCCCCCAAACTCCCGTCACCTAGCCATGTGGGGAACCCCAAGTGTCCCCAGATGCCTGGCAGGAAGACCACATGCCCTCTGGGGACCTGCAGCCCAATCCTACCAGGGGCAGAGCAATAAGCAGGGTGTAGCACCTGGATCCTGCAGCTTCAACCAAAGCCCCCAAGGGCACAGGAGACAAGGGAAACAGCCACTGGATGGGACAACCCTCACCTTGGGGGGGAGCCCCCCCTGATATGCTGGCCAGCTGCAGGAGTAGACGATGGGACGGCCTGTGGCGTTCAAGGCCCTTGCCATTTCTGGGTAGCCTTAGGGAGAGAAGATAACAGCTGGTGAAGGGAGCAGCCTGCATCCCATCCCGCCCAGCCAGGGGAACCCCCGGCCAGCATGGCCTCCTGCCTTACACCAGCCCTAGGGCATCCAAACTCCACCCTCTTTGCTCAAGAGCTGCAACAGGAGATGCGAGGGAAGAACTGGCTAGCCAAGTGCTTCTGCGGACAGCCAGCTGCCCTGACCAAAGCAGAGAGGGGAGAAATGCCAGCCAGCCAGGGAGCCCTTACCCTCTGCCTGCTCCTCTCCTGACGAGTAGCACCCATCCAGCTTCAGCATGTCCACACCCCACTCCGCAAAGGTCTGGGCATCCTGCTCCACACGGTCCAGTGTGGTGCCTGGGTAGCCCCCGCAGGTGAGGGTGCCCAGGTCACCGTAAATGCCCAGCTTCAGCCCCCGGGCATGGACCTGTGAGGAGAGGAGAGGAGAGCTGCGAAGAGGGGACGAGGTGGATCCTAGGTGTCTCCATCCATAAACACACGATGGTGTGGGGACACAGAGATCCCCACCATCCCCAGCAGGCACTCACATAGTCAGCCAGAGCCTTAATCCCCCTGGGGAACCTCTCAGGGTCTGCAACCAGCCGTCCCGCCGCGTCGCGCTGCTTGGCGGACCAGCAGTCGTCAATGTTGATGTACTTGTAGCCCAGCTCCCTCCAGCCGTCCTCCGCCAGGCGGTCTGCCATCTCGAAGAAGAGCATCTCACTGCAGGTCGGGGGAGGGGGGACGGGCATGTGGCAGGCTGCGACCCCGAGACCTCCGCGCCCCACCAGCTGAGGGAGCCGCTGGGACTCTGGGGCCAACCGGGGGCTCTGGAGGGGTCGGTCACCACAGGAAGGTCCCCAGAGCTCCCGCATAACCCCCATCCGCGTTCCATTTGCCTCACCGAGGGGAAGCACCTCCCCGACACCCCACAGAGCCCAGGCGCATCCCTCGGCCCCGGGGGCTCTGCAGCCCCGGCCCCGACCCCCCCTTCCCACCCCCCTCGCCCCCGCCACCGTGCCGCGGCAGGGCCCGCCCAGGGGCGCCGACGGGCCAGCGCCGCCCCGGGCCCACGTCCGACCCACCGCCCTGCCCACCCCCCGGGGCAGTCCCGGGCAGCAGCCCGCCGTTTCCCAGCAGGTTCTCTCGGGCAGGGGACACACGGGACGAGCCCTCGTCGCTGCGAGGGGACACGCCACAGGGAGCCCGGGAGACTGTCCCCCCCTCCCCGCTGACCTGATGCAGTGGCGCGGGTCTGTCCGGCAGTCCACGTTGCAGCGGAACCTCTCCCAGGCCAGCCAGCCCATGGGGGGCGTCAGCGCCAGCCCGTTCTCCAGGGCCACGGAGGCCAGCGGCAGGGCCAGGGCCAGGGCCAGCCCGCTCAGCACCGGCACCCCCATGGCCGCCGCCGGGACACAGAGCACAGCGCACCTCCCCCCGGCCCGGCCCCGTCACATGATGGCGCCCGCATCACCTGACCGCCCGCCCCCGCCACCTCCCTCCCGCCCGGCCCGGCCCGGCCCGGCCCAGCCCGGCCCGCTGCGCCCTACAGCCACCGCACCCCGCCGGTATCGCCCCCCTTGCTGCTGCGCCCCACGGCCGTGGCACCCCATTGGTATCGCCCCCCTACCCTGTTGCACCCTGTCAGCATTGCACCCCACCCCACCGGCATTGCACCCCGCCGCTGTTGCACCCTATGAGTACTGCACCTTGCCGGAGCTGCTGCACCCCACTGGCATTGCACCCCACCGCTGCTGCGCCCCGTAACCGGTAACCCGTCGGTACTGCACCCCACGGCTGTTGCACCCCATTGGCACTGCACCCCTCCGCTGCTGCCCCTCAACAGTTACACTGGGGGGGCTGTAGGTCCCTCCCGGGGTGGGAACCCCGGGGTCCCCGAAGGGGCGCCGGGCGGGGGGCAGAGGCGCGGAAGAAGGCGGCTCCGGGCGGCCTGCGGTGCCGCCGGGCCGCCTCCCGCCCCACGCTGCCGCCGCCGGCGGCGGGGCGTTGTTGCCGGAGCGGCGGGACGGCCCCGGCAGCCGCAAGAGCCTCCCCGCCCGGCTCCCGCCGCCCCCCAGGCCGCGGCCCCGCGCCGCCCGCCGCGCCGGGAGCGCCGCCGAGCAGGAGCGGCCCGAGGTGAGTCGGGCCGGGCCGGGGCTCGCGGTGCCGCCGCCGGGGCGAGACCTGGGCGAGGGCTGGGGGGCGGCGGGGCGGGGGCGGCGTGGCAGGCACACGGCGAACACGGAGACACACACAAAGGCACCGAGCGCGGCACCGCGCACCCCCCGCCCCGGCGGTGGGACCCCACAGCCCTCTCGCGTCAGGGCTGTCCAGGGCCTCCACGGCTGTCCTGGGCCCGAGTATTCCTCAGGGAGCCGCGTGAGAGCAGAGCACCCCCAAAGAACAACGTTTCCTTACGTCCGATGGGATTTTTGTCTATTTTCCAACTGGAGTCCGTGGCCCCTCGTCCTCAGCCCAGCCCCGCGAGCCCTGGAGGGGCAGGAGGGCTCCGGGAGGGATTCTGGGGGTCGCTCAGCAGCGGGGAGCCCCCACCCCACCCCGCCACGGCTGCCCGGGCAGCGGCAGCTGGGGTTGGTTTGCTGCGCGTTGCTCTGCGGAGCATCAGCGGCCTGAGATCCATTGGCAGCTGTAGAACCGCAAAGGCTGCGCGCTGTGTCCTGCTGCGGGACCAGCCAGCTTGCCGAGTCGCCTGCCACGGGGCCTCTGCAGATGGTGCAGCAACGGGCTTCTACAAAAGCGCTTTTTTCTTCTTTTTTCTCACTAAAACCAAACCAAACCCACAGGAGCCAAAAAAACAAACCCACAGCCTGCACTGGGGTGGGGCTGAGGCTTCGAAGCCCATGCAAGTGCCCCCAGTTTCCAGAGCCGCCCACCTGTGGTGCCTGGTCCTGGCTGCTCCCGTGCACCAGAGGCACCAGAGGCTTCGGCTTTCTGGGGTGGAAGCGATGCAGATCTTTGCTCTTTCAGTCCCAAGCTGTTCTGGTTTGTGACTCTGCCACCCTTCCTCCAAGCAGGGATGGGGCTCAACACGGTGAAGCTTTGGAGGCCCTTGGCAAGGGAGCAGCCCGCTCAAGGAAGGCAGCAAGGAGTTGTGGTCTGACCCACACAGCTGGTACAGCACCTTGTGCCCCACAGCTGGTGAGCCTGCCTGGGCTGGGGGTGCTGCTGGTGGGGATGAGTGGTCCTGCAGGGGGACGGGGAGCGGGGAGAGGGGCCTCAAACACAGAGGTCCCAGAGCCCCTGGGTCTGAAAACACCCTCTTTATCCTGCCCTATAATAGAGAAATGAATGCCTTGCAGGCACAGAGGCAAATTTCTTTGATGCACCCCATAAAAAAACCAGCAAAGTAGGTCACTCGTGGAATAAGAAACGAAGCAGCAGTGGTGGTGTTCCTGGAGAAGGCAGGTGCGAGGCTCTGGTGAGGACCTCCCCTCTGCAGCAGCAAGGAACCAGCCTGCCATTTGCAGGGGTGCTTGCTGGGTTAGATGCTGTCCTGCAGTGTTGGGGCTGCTTTTCCCCATGGTGGGCTTGGGGTAGGACCCAGCCTCTCCTGGTGGGGTGGGTGAGATGTTCCTCGCCCTGAGCTGACTTCTTGCCCTCTTTCTTCTTCTGCACCTAGGTGGGGTGATGAAGCTGAATGAGCGGAGCGTGGCCCACTATGCCACCTGTGACTCACCTGCTGACCATGCTGGCTTCCTCCGCAAGCGGGTGGAGCGGTACCACCACCATGCCCACCACCACCACTCCACCTCCTACCAGCGCCGCTGGTTTGTCCTCAAGGGCAACCTCCTCTTCTACTTCGAGGAGCGGGAGAGCCGGGAGCCCATGGGGCTGGTGGTGCTGGAGGGCTGCACTGTGGAGCTGTGTGAGGCTGCTGAGGAGTTTGCTTTCGCCATCCGCTTTGACGACGCTGGCGCCAGGGCTTACGTGCTGGTGGCCGATGGGCAGGCTGCCATGGAGGCCTGGGTGAAGGCGCTGTCGCGGGCCAGCTTCGACTACATGCGGCTGGTGGTGAGGGAGCTGGAGAAGCAGCTGGAAGAGGCTTGCAAGAGCTTGGCCGCTTGCCGCAAGTCTCCACGGAGGTCCTCCTCCTCCGGCAGGAAGAGGCACCTCTCCAACCCTGCTTTGCTGCCTCTTCAGGAGAAGCCTGCTGTCCTGGAGAATGGTTACTCCACATGGGGTAGTGGTGGCGGCATCCCAGGGGGGGCTGCCTGCCCCGACCATGACGGGGGGCACCCAAAGCCCCCGCCCCTACCCCCACGCCGGCGCTCGGCTGCCGGCAGCGCCACAGGGTCCCCAGCACCCAGCCTCTCGCCAGCCATGCCGGAGAGTCCAGTGTCACCAGAGACGGCCTGTTTCTCCAAGCTGCACAGCTGGTATGGGCAGGAGATTGCGGCGCTGAGACGGGAGTGGCAGGAGAGGCAGAAGGGGGGACACCCATGACTGGGGGCGCGGGGCATGAGCCACTGGCCATCCAGTGTCCAGCAGCCTGTCTCCCACATAGGAAGAGCAAAGCAAGGGATGCTGCTTGCCCCCTGCCCTGGTTGGTGGCCGAGTGTGCGGTGCGTGTGTGCTTCACTGGGTGTGTGGGAGGGATCCAGGTCTCCCCCAAACCTTGCATTTCATTTCCATGACGCTTTATACAGCTGGAGAATGTATAATACTAGTGGGAGCTGCCTTTGAACTCTCCTCTGCTGGTGATACAAGGTGTGGAGGGGGCACAAATCAGCATGTATGCAGCGAACCTTACCTGATGGGCTTGGCCCCTTGCCATCCTGGCATGGTGGATGCTCTAGGTGCTTCATTGCCTGTTTCTCCTTCACCACTTTTTTTTTTGTTTTGTTTCTCAGCGTGGAAGTTTGTACAGGTCAGCAGTTATTATTGTCTGTGGTCTTGCGCCAAAGTCCTTCTGCCTTTGCTCTTTTGCTGCAGATAAGGCTGGGCTTTTATGAAACGCCTGCAATGGGCCACTGGCCCTGGCGGGTGCCTCCAACCTTATGCTTCTGTCACCACAGAACATGTGTAAGCCACTGTGGCTGTGGCTGGCCCAGCAGCCAGGGCAATGAGGGTCAGGATTTTGCATCGTTGGGATTTTTTACTTTCATCTGCACTACCCCTCCTCCCTGCTAGATCCTTCAGGATGTTGATTTCGTGGGCTTGCATCCATCTCTTTGGGTGCCCAAGCTCAGCAGCAAGGCTGAAACGGAGACATTGAGCCTGGTCTGAAGCAATAGTGAGGACCAGGAGCTCCCCAGGGCTGATCTGAACTCTATCAAGCAGTAGCCAAGCCTGTTAATATATCCAGCTCAAGCCTTTCTTGCTCCAGAACAAGGACACTAAAGCCTCTTTGCCTGGCCAGGGGTGAATTTCTCAGCCTCTGTGCAGATCGTAGCTCCTGCAAAGTGCCATATAGGGAGTGCCCAGCCAGCTTGTTGGGCAGCTTGCCCGAGACGGTGGCCAGAGCTGCACTCTTGCAGGGCCTCTCTTGCTGTTGCGGCTCTTGGCAGAGCTGTGCAGTTGGAGGAGAGGCTGTGGAGGAGTGGGAAGTGGGCTGGTCCCAGGTGGAGCAGTGAAGGTGTGGGAGTGAGCTACAGGTGGTACTAACTACGTGTCAGCAGTGTCTGGACTCGCCTCTCTAGTGTCAAAGCCATGCCACTGCCTTCTACCAAAGCCAGCACCTGACCTGCTGATGCTTCCCTCCAGTTTCATGTCAGTGTCACTTGGCTGATCTCTGTAGCATGTCCCATCCCCCCAGCGGGTGAGGAGGGCTGTGGAGAGGCACATCTGTCGCCTCATTACAGAATTGGACTTGCCCTTCAGTAGGTCAAAAACCTTGGCCAGAAGGCGTACAGTACAAGTAGGTGGGTGCTGAGTCCAGGGGCTAGAACACCCTGGATAGAGGGTTTATAAATCTTCTCCCTTATCTTCTTGACAAGGGCTATTTTTCTGAGCACAAAAAAATAGGTGAAGCAGTCTTGTGCTTCCTGTCTAACAGTGTTAAACCTGTTTTTATTGCCCTGTTTTATTAACGAGCCTTGCTAGGAAAGCAAGAGGCCATTCTAGGTTGTGACTGGTAGGAACCTATTTGCCTTTCTGGAGTTAAACACATTCAGTTTAATACTTAGCAGTAGCCAGTAGAGATTGCCAATACAGAAATCAAATGACTTCCATTAACTCTTGGTGCCTTTGAAAATATATCCCTGTTTTGGATGATGAGCTTCCAGCCTTCTGCCTAATTATGGCTCAATGCTATATTAGAGGAAATCAGATCTAAAATCAGATCTTACAACTATGACTTTGGGCAGTGGGAGTGTAACCTTCACAATGTGGTGGCGCAATCCAGTCCTCTCCAGTTCATGCCTGTATTTCTTCACAGTAAGAACCTCTGAGTTTGGGAGGATTACCTTTGTTCTGCTTTTTAAGTGAAAACCAGGAGCAGGTAGCCGTGGGCCAGTGCCCAGGCTGTGTCAGCAGCCCAGCTGGCTGGACTTACAAGCCATCTCTGCCTCCCTGCCTGCTGCTTGAAGAGTTCTGTGCTGCAGCATCCCTGGCTGGGAACCTGGCCCCTTCCCCATGCCGGGAGAGCAGCATCAGAGGATGACCTGGTGCCTCCTTGCTCTGAGCATGGGTATTCTGGGGCCAGTCAGATTTGGCAAGCATTTTTCTGTGGTATTTTTTGTTTGGTTGTTGGTTGGTTGTTTTGTTTGTTTGTTTGTTTTTAGTGTAATGCAGAAAGAAAAATATTCCTGATGTCTCAGACTTACATGAGACAGTTCGATGATAAAGATTTAACTTCCAAAATTAATCAAAATGTAATGGAAGTTCCCACATGAGACGCAAGTATCAGGAGTGACTTGAAAGGGGAAAAAAAAAAATTAACAAAGCCAGTTCTGTCAGAAGTGGAACTGAAACAGTATTATTCATTTAAGGGCAGTTTCACTTTTAAGAAGCTTAGTTTGTTTTATTAAGCCCGGATTGTGCTAGTAACACTACTAAAGAGCTTATATTTAATGCTTTAATCTGTCCCATTCAAATGGCACAATTTCCGTGCTACCTGCCTTTGCATTAGCACAGAGCCCAACTAAATCCTAAATCCTGCAAATGAGGTGCTGCGCTTTGCTTTCTGTCCGATCGCATTCGGAGTAATTTTGTGTTTTATTCCGCAGTGCCAAGAAGAAAACGGCAGAATCCTGAACAGTATTTGTGCTCAGCCCGTCTGTCTGTGCCTGGGCCTTTGCTAGGTCTCCGAAGCACTGGTCAGGATGTGTATGGTCAGGGCTTCCCACCACCCTGCTCACCTAGCAGGGATGGCCGTTTTGTGAGTAGAAAGAGCCATAACTGGAGCCATGTCCAAATTTGTATGGGAATACAGGTTTTTTTAATGACCACCACTGCTTGCTCCATTAAGCAGGAAGCACCTGGGTGCTTCGCCACCTCCTCTTGAGATGGAGGCTATCAAACCAGCTCAGCTGAGAATTGGTTGTGCTGGCAGAGCATTTGAAGCAGACCTCAGGCAGCAGGTCAGGATTTCAGCTTCCTGAAGTTGCACGTGCAGCTGGCTAATGGAGCATCCTCTCTGTCTCCAGGCAAGGAAGAGCCAAGGGTTTTCACTGCCCGTTGTCTCAGACAGCAAAGTAATACTGATTAATTGCTACACAGTTTTCTTCCAGTCATTCAGGTTTGGACTGTTTCACCTCCTGCCTTTCCTTTCTCTTATTATTTTTTAAAAATAGAAAATGTCTGGGCAGCACAAAACAAGTTCCCTAGGAAAGGGGGACCTGAACGTGAAAGCTGAATGGCTGCTTTTCTTAAAAGTACTGAAATAGAATCTTTTTCTAAGAACTTTCTTTAGTGTAATAATGCAAGTGATGAGAGAAAAATGCTTGAATCTGAATGCTTGGATTTAAAAGAAATTGAAGACTGAAGGAGGGCAGTTCTGACATGGCCTTTGTAAGCACTGCCAAGAAGGGCTCCCAATCCTGCTAAAATGGTTGATGAAATCCTGTTTTTCTGGGGCTGGCATTTCAGATTCAGGCCCATAATGTATTGTTTTATTTCTGCACATTTATCTTTTATAAAACAACTGCGGTGACGTTTCCCACTGAATCCAGGTCCTAGTGGTAAGAGTAACCTAAAGATCCTACCTGTGGCCACTGCTAGCCATTTGGTGGACACTGGCAAGCAAGAGTGGACGTTTTCCATTACAATCACTACAGCATTAATAGTTTGGGGGTGGGTGACACCCCCCACCCCCCCACCCCCCCGTCTTACCCTTCTCAACTGCCTTTGCAGAGAAACTTTGTTTTGCCGAAGGGCACAGGGGAACACGTGGCCCTCGCCGGCTGGGGGCATGTCACCAGCACCTCGTGCTCATGTCACCAGCACCACGTGCTCGGTAACTTGCACAGGGACCTGGCAGCCACCCGCGGGAACGCGCCCGCCCTTGCAGTGGGTACCCGTTAGGTAGATGACGCGTTCTTTTTTGAAGAGGCGGTTTTGCATGCACCTTCGTTTTATACATGGAACTTGTATTACGCATTTCAAGATACTGTTACCATTTGTATTTTACGCCGTGAAGCCAAATAAACCGTTTTGATTTGTAGCCCGTGCTGCCAGTGGCGCTGGGGAGCCCCGCTGGAACTCGGCGATTCCCGGTCGGGGTCACCCGGCCCGGTGTGCCCTTCGGCGGGAGGCGTAAGGGGCTGCCCGCCACCCCGCCGCTGCGGCGCGCCCCGCGGCAGGGACAGGCAGCCGGGACCGGCCCCCGCCCCCCCCGCGTGCGCAGTGGCGGCCTCGCCCCCCCGCAAGCCTCGCGAGAGCCGCAGGCCCCGCCGCCGCGGGTGACGCGTCGTCTCGGCCGTTACAGGAGGCCGGCGAGGAGGAAGGAGGATGGCAGCGGCAGGCGGGCGGCTCCTGGCGGCGGCCGCCGCTTACTCGAGGCTGGCGGGCTGGGGCGGGTCGCGCCGCAACCCGACCGCGCCGCTTGTGCCCTCCCGGAGCGCCACCGTCACCCGCAGCGGCGCCATTTTGCCCAAGCCGGTTAAGGTGAGTGAGGGGCGAGCGGGCGGGGGCGGCCAATGGCGGCGTAACAGATGGGAGCGGTGTCCAATCAGGGCGGGTGCATCTGCTGCGGGTGGGGCGCTGGGAGTGAGTGACAGAGCCTGGGCTAATGGGCGGGGCGGGGCTGCGGGAGCGCCCGCCCGCGGGAGGGTGAGGCGAGCGGCCCCCCGGGCGGGGCGGTGATGCCCCGGCGGCGGCCGCCGCGCCGTGGGGACGAGGTGACCGCCGCCTGCACACAGCTGTTTTGTACCGGCAGCCGCTCTCCCCGCCTAAGGCGCTGGTGTTCCCCGCCCCGAGCTCCCCGCTGGTTGCTGCCCTCCCGGCGCCGGAGGCTTCCTGAGCGCGGTGCCGTGGCCGGGGTCTGGCGGCAGGGCCGGCACCGGGGCACCGGACCGGCCGCGGCTGCGGAGCCGGAACACCCGGCTCCAGCCCCAGTGCGACGTGCTGGTAAAGCTCCGTCTTTCCCGATCGACTCCTTGCAGACGCCCTTCGGTCTCCTCAGAGTGTTCAGCGTTGTGATCCCTTTCCTGTACGTGGGGACTCAGATCAGCAAGAACTTCGCGGCCCTACTTGAAGAACATGATATCTTTGTCCCAGAGGATGACGATGATGATGATTAAAGGGTATGTTATTAACATCACCAGCAGTTTGTTTGTACTTCCCGTTTGGCTTGGGGCAGGGAGGAGCATCTCAGGCTGGGAAAGGCAGCACCTGAGAGGTGCATCAGTGGTTAAACACAGGACGCAGCATTGCCTCTGGCTATGAACTTTTCTGGTTTTATACCAGAGTAAGCCAGATTGGTATCCGAATGTAGAATCACCACAACATACTTTGTTAGAGACCAGAATAAACTGATGGTGTTTTAGATCTTGTGTTTTGAATCCAAAATGAACTGTAGTTAGTGAGGATCTGTACTGCAGACAGAAAAGAGAGCCTTCAGTGCTGCTACATCATGCATCCAAAGAAGAGCAACAAAGCTGGTGAAGAGTCTAGAGAACAGTCTTATGAGGAGCAGCTGAGGGAACTGGGGTTGTTTAGCCTGGAGAAAACAAAGCTCAGGGGAGACCATATCACTCTCTGTGACCACCTGAAAGGAGGTTGTAGACAGGTGGGGATTACTCTCTTCTCCCAAGTAACAAGTGACAGGACAAGAGTAAATGGCCCCAAGTTGCACCAGGGGAAGACTGGATATTAGAAAGTATTTCTTCACTGAAAGGATCATTGAGCATTGGAACAGGCTGCCCAGGGAAACGGTTAAGTCACCATCCCTGCAGATACTCAAAAAGACGTGTAGATGTGGTGCATAGGGGTGAACTTGGCAGTGCTAGGTTTGTGGTTGGACTTGATCTTTAAGGGTCTTTTCCAACCTAAATGATTCTATGATTCTGTTCTACATATTTACCTATTTTAGAAGTCTTCTGCTAACTCTCAAAATGACTATTCAAAAAAGAGAATCACTTATTGCCTGACATTTTTATACAGAGGTGAACAACTTAAGAGACTTCCAGAACCCATCAGAACAAACTGGTGGGTGTTACAGCAAATCTCTGGAGTAGTTGGACCATTCAGACTCACTGGATAATGGAAGAGTGGGAATAATTCATATTTATCTGCAGTGCACTACACTTTCCACCATTTCATGTTACTCAGTTTGGCTTACTCTTGTGTAAAGGTTTGGGTTTGGATGTACTGGATTCTTTATAGAATGAAGAAGCCGTTTTAAAAAAGTTGTTGTGAAGTGTTGCTTTGTAATCAGTTTGGTGGGTGATTCCATTTGAGAAAGGGATTTTCCAGCACGCACTGTGCACCTAAAACCAAAGAATTAAAAGATTGTAAAGACTGCAATGGCCTGTTTGAAACTCCTTTTATGTAAACCACCCCCACCTTGTGTGGTTCGGGGGGAGGGTCCAGACTGGAGCTCAGTACAGTATATCTGAAGAGTAATGGCTTATTATTCTATTTGCAGAACTGTAATGGAAGAACAGAAGGGAAAACACCATTGACAAAACAATGGTTTCAACATCTGCCACTTGTATTTTGTCCTTCCTAAACCTAAATGGGACAGGGGGCTCTATTCCTTTTGCCAGTGAGTGTCCTGCACATGTCTGTACGACAGGATCTGTAGATCAGGGTTGAAGGAAGTGCTTGATGGGCCCTGCACCCTTGCACACACACGCTCACCTCATCAAAGACTGCTTGGGAATCCTTTTATTAGCAATATGTGAAACACTTAATTAAAGATGAAGAGATTGAGATGTATGACTTTGGTCTTGTGTTTTTATAGATCATGTGCCTGCCTATGTCCCAGCATTTCTGTCTTAACCTTTCTACCTCTGTATGCCTGTTCCAGTAAGGAAGCTCTCTTCGTATTTATTTCCTCTAACAAGTCCTTTCTGTAATTAAGTACTAATCTACAGTACACGACAGGAATCCTAGAGGAAGCAGCAGCCCCACAACACAGCCCTGTTCAAAGAATGGAGTGCATATTGACACACTGCAGTTCAAATAATGCTGATTTACAACATACCAGGTACATCTGATGGAGACTATCACTAATTTCACCTCACTGGGGATTAAATACAGTATTACCGTCGCAAAGTTAAAAGTTTTGAGTAGCTTTGGTAAAAGGTTAAGATCATGAGTGGGAAACTAACATGCTGATGTGTTTTATAGCACTTAATATCTCAACAGTGAAACTCTGTGAACGCTCCAGCTCCAAGTACCTCGTATTTCCTAGGTAGTTCAGTAATTCCTTCCGTGAGCCCAAATATATTCATTTTCTTAACTGTGTGTAAACTTCAACTCTTCTTTTCACAGAAGTGTTTACTATTGCAATTAGATCCTTGCATAACAGACTGTCAAGGCTTTCTCTACTGCTAGGGCATGAGTAGAGTATCTTCAGTCATACCAGTCCAGCTGTTTTCTCAAAAATCTTGAAAGGTTAGATAAATTATTTTATTGTATTTTTAAGCCAGCATTGCCCCAGTGTCTCTCTCATGGTTTCTGCTCACTAGATGTAGCCTCTTCTCTTGACTGCCCACTTTTCCCTTCAGGATTCATGTAGTTCTTGAAGTTTATTTTAATATTGCACACATTAGCGCGGTGTATAGTTTAAACAGCCACATTTGCTCCCTTATTAATTGGCACTGCTTTTGATGTTTGATCTGTAACTCTCCAGTGTAGCTACTGAGAGAAAAGGGAGCTTGCAATCTGAGTAACCCCAAAAGCTGTAGCTGAAGGCAGCTGGCAGGTCCTTCAGTCACTTGCTATCCGAGTTGCCCCCTCTTCCCCAAAGCCACCTGAGAAGCGGTTGCTCCAGTTCATCCACTCTTGGGAGCCAAACACGTCCCTGCTCCTGTTTTCTATACTGCCAAATTCCTTACCACTGCTTTATCCCACCATCTCTCCTGGCCCTTCCTGACAGTGTCGATCTTGTCCATAGAAACACCCCACCCTCAAAGCCCCTAGGTACACATACATACACATCCTGGAGGAGTGCTGCTTTACAGTCCTCATATGGGGAAGAAAGCCCCAGTATTTAGGCAAAGATAAAAAAGTTTGAGCATACTACACATTCAATGCTGATCACACATGGGGGAGCTCCAGCACCGAGTTGTTACCTGCTGAAAACCTGTTCTGACTGGTGAAAGAACAAGTTCTCCTTATCATTCTCAAAGTGGAGCTAGTAATTCCCAATTCAACTGAGGAGGTAACAGTAGGACATCATCTTCCGCTAGGCATCATAAGCTCTTACAGAACCTCACTATTCTAGATGACAGTACAAAACTCCATTTTTCCAGGCAATTTCATTTTACAGCAGGGAAATGGACTCTGCTGATCTCTTTATTGCACAAAGGGCTTTATTTGCCTATTGGATTTTACGCCATTCTCTGTGAGAAAGCAAGAGACTAGTTTCCAAGTAAAAAACCACAAGGTCAACAAAGTCATAGCATGAAATTGCTAAACAATGCATGAATACAGATGACCCTCAGGCACAAGAATATTTCTGTGACTACACTGGCTTTTCTGAAGGCCTGCTCGCTCTTCCACAAAGCTAACACCTACACAGGAGGCTGCAAGCTAAGCAGAAAGCCCCACAGTCAGGCCTGTGTTGTGGTTATTCAGCAGAAACTCCAGGGCAAGTGATGGGACAAACTCCATCCACTGAAAATACAAATTAGCAAAACTAGGAAATCACAGCTCGTCATACAAATCATAATGACTTGCACACACTCTGGATTCAGTTAGTCATTGGGCTCCTAAAGTGCTATACAATCTTTCTGTACAGATTTTTTTTTCTACTGTATAGAACTTTATTCATAATACAAGGCAGGAAGACACAGAGCCAATCTCTCAGGGATCATGGCCTTCATAGAATTTGGACAGAAAGTCTTTGGGTCGTGGGGTTTCCGTCTCATGGAAATACCTCATGACATGAGTCCTCTGCTTCCATACCTGAATGGTTTCTTGAAGATCCATTTTTCCCTGCGGAGAGACAGAAGAATTTTAGACTAGTTCTCAGTTACAGCCTGAGTCTAACTACACAGCACTATGAAAGTTATTTGAATGCACTTAGAAACACCCTTAAGATAGCTGTATCAACAATTCTGTACTTCTAAAGACTGTCTGCATCACTATACTGTCACACAAATACATACTGACAGACAGACTAACTTGTCTTGAAACACAAGAAATACAACAGGTGACCATGGCAGTCCTTGGCTGGAAGCTTTCTAATGCATTAGAACTGCAGAGGCGTTATTGTTGTTCAGCCCCATTTTGAAGCTTTGCCCCACTCTTGGTATGCTCATCATTGCTTTGAACCACACAGGTCTCAGACCCGAGACATAACCAGATGTGTTAGACAGCTGGGTGTTTTGCCACCCAACGTCAGCCTCCCATCCAGTGCTGCCACTCTAATGTGTGTTTCAGAATCAGTGAAGAAAACCACATCCCAACCTAAGGAAGTACTGTAGACAGTAGAAAGGTCATTTTATACTTTTAAAGTAGAAAGTAGAAAAGGCAGTATCTTTCCCCCCTTTCTTTGATTTTTTTGTTTAGAAAACAATGGCAATCAAATCCAACAAACTTTGTATTTCAACTACCGTTTTGCTTATCGTGCACTTCCTCTTTTAAACCTCTGCAAACTGGAAGAGCCAGTAGATTCTGAGTAGCAGAAATCCATATTCTAGCAACTAAGGTAAGACCCTATTCCTCTGCATGCTAAAGCAGCTTGATCCCTTATCAACAGGTTTGTTGACAGAGAGAAACCATCTGAACTGCAGGAGACAACTTTGCCATAGCACAGGCTGAAATAAAACTGTCTGTCCCCCCTAGTTATCCACTCTTGCATTTTCTGCAGTTTCAACAAACCAGGAATAACTGGTACCTTAATAACCAGCATGTCTATCACCCGTGGATCTGTAAAGTGGGCATTCTTCATGAACATCTCCCGCACCTTGTTACGCCCCTGTTTCACCGTGATGTCCAGCTGGTATACGTGTACTATGAAAAACACAACACCCACAGAGGTTGGCTGTATTGCTTTTCATTTCTTCCACTGACGATGAGCAACTCAACCCCACAAAACACGACACAGCCCCTGGCTCTCACAGTGTCTGCTGGCTTCACTAGTGTGATTGATTTAAAGCAAATGAACAGCACCGCCACGGTGCGAGTCCCAGCGCGGTTTTAAGGAGGCAGGCAACCATGCCACACACCGCCGTCCTGGAAAATTAAAAGCCAGATTTCTGTTCTGCTTAGCCAGGCAAGCCAAGCGGCAGGTGACGAGACCGGGGTTCCCCGTCAGACCCTCCTTCAGCCCCCGGCAGGGGAGGCAGCCGGGCCGGGCAAGGCCCGCGCTGCACCGGGGGGCGGCCGAGCCCCCCCAGCCCCGCGGCCGCTGCCAGGCCCGCCCGCAGCCGGGTGCGGCCGCCCCACCGTGGCGGGCTAGGGCCGGCCAGGGGCCGCGGCGGGGCGAGGCACAACCCCCCATCCGGGGGTAACCAGCGCCCCCGACGGTCCCTTTAAAACCCAACGGCCGCGGGGTGGCCGTTACGACCTTGAGCTCGCCCTCCCGCCCGCGCGTGCATGGCCGGCTCCGCGCCCCTCACCCGTGTTGGGCACCTCGCGGTACCAGGCCCGGTACAGCTCCCTCACTCGCCGCTTCGCCTCGCCCAGGTCCCGGCTGAAGATCGGCTTCACCGCGGCTGACACGGCTCCTTTGCCCGCTACCGCCATCTTGTTGCGGCCACCGCCTCCGCGGCAACCCTTCCGCGCGGGGCGTCCCGCCCCTTCGCCGCCGCCGGTGGGAGCGCGCACGGGAACGGCGGCTCCCTATTGGCCGGCCGCGCTGCCGCTCCAGCCGGTGGGCCCGGCAAATCGCGGCGGCCGGCGGCCTCCGATCGGATTGGTCGGGAGGAACGCCAGTCGCCGCCGGCTGCGAGGGGAGGAGCAGAGCGGCTGGGTGGGGCCGCCCTGTGCCCCGCCCCCCGGGGCCTGTGGGCCTGCGCCTGCCGGCAGGGCCTGCGCCGGGGCTGTGGCAGGGCGGGGGCAGGCGGCGTTGGGGTAGGGGTCGGGCTGAGACTCGCAGGGGTCTTTGAGGTCACCTTCAAGGCGCCGCGGCCTCACGGCAGCCTCCCTGGCGGCGGCGGGGGGGGCGGCCGGGGCGGGCGCAGCAGCTGCCGCGGGCCACTGGTGAGCGGCCCCGTCCCGGCGGCAGGGCGAGCTGCCGGCGCAGGCCCCGAGGCGGCGGGTGACGGGGCAGCAGGAGCCCCGGTCTCACGTAGCCGCCGGCCCGGCACCGGCTGGGTGGCGTTGACGGCGGTTTCTAGCTGCATTCCCCTTCCCGCTGATCAGTGAGAGACCCGTATTTGGCGGTGATCTGCTTGCACCCTTTGGCTCCAAAACACGGTGCCAGCAGATGCCCGCACGCACATGCGGGTCGACTTTTTTGAATAGAATCACAGAATCATTTAGGTTGGAAAGGACCTTTAAGATCCTCGAGCCCAGCTGTTAACCCAGGGCTGCCAAGACCACCGCTAAACCACGGTCCTGAGCACCACGTCTACATGTTTTTTAAATGCCTCCAGGGATGGTGATTCCATCACCTCCCTGGGCAGCCTGTTCCAGTGCCTCGCCACCCTTTCTGTGAAGACATTTTTCCTAATACCCAAACTAAACCTTCCTTGGCGCAACTTGGGGCCATTTCCTCTCATCCTATCACTTGTTACCTGGGAGAAGAGACTGATTCCCACCTGCCTACAGCCTCCTTTCAGGCAGCTGTAGAGAGCAGTAAGGTCTTCCCTGAGCCTCCTTTTCTCCTGACTAAACAACTTCTGCATGCTAGACAGGCAGTCCCTACTCTCGGTATACGCATGCTTTTTATCCAAATACACGAGTGCTGGAATCTTTTCTGTTTGAAGTTTAGTTCACTGAAACCTTCACTTTAAAAACACGTGTGTGCTGATAACTAAACCCGAGCGTGTGCAGTTCAGTGTCATTGGACCGACCAGAAAACACTGAAAGGATCTTGAAAGAAACAGGTGTGGGTGCTGGCTGTAAGGAGGGAGGTGTCAAGGGAGTATCTAAGGCAAGCGTGTAGCAGGAATGTGAGACAACCACAAAGAGGAGGAGTGAGAGACAAGACTTCAGATCACTTCTATTCCTTCTGATTATTTTGTAGATGAAAAACATAAATGTGCAGTTCCTGCTGAGGTAAAAATTTTAACCATGGTATTAGTAAGTATTTGCATCACTCAATAGTTTTCATAGCTTCCAAATTTACTATTAGAAAGATGAATGTGTGCACGTGCAATCAGTTTCAGAGATTTTTTAGCTGTGATTATGCATAGAAGCTCCTTTATGCTACAGTCTTTCCAGCCATGTGGTTAAAGGGTAGCTACTACTAATCTAAACACTGACGTATCTTAACACTTTGCAAAACAGTTTGTCAGGAATATTGCAGGAAGAAAGAGAAAGATAGCTTTGAAATCTACAGCCATACTGTTTCAGTGTAACTCTATACTTTCGCAAGTTCCACACTTGCCCAAGAGCTGACTATGTAATGCCAAAAAAAAAGCAGTTTTTAGGACCTAATTAGAGGAGGTGGTAAATCTCAACGCCAGGATTTCTCCTGAAATACAGGAATTTCTGTATTTCACAAATGACCTGCTTCTGTGGCTGAAACACCATATGGATTATTTATGTACTCCTTCTTGGTATTTACTCCTGCTGAAGGGACAGTGTGACCTAAGCATTGTCAGGATTAAAACTTACTGTAAATGAAGGCAATGCAAGATAGATATCTATATATATAGATATCTATATAGATATATCGATATATAGATATATACACACACTATAAATGAAGGCAATAGGAGTATGCAAATAACAGGAAGGAATGAAGGGGATATGCACGTATTGGACAGCAAGATTTTTGAGGAGCACTGCTCCAAAACGGAGTTTAAATATTACCCTGCCCACTAGCAGCACATGCCAAACCAGCTGAGTGGCCCTGGATTGTTTTTTCAGGACTGAGCTGGACACCCCTGGGCACCAGGCAGAGGCACGTGCTGCTCTGGGGCGGCACCACAAGGGAGGCAGAGTATGTCGTGGGGCTAACAAGGAAGTGTGTGGGCCAGGAATACCTTACAGATTTTTCCAAGTTTTTTTTTTCTCCTAGAATTGGCAAGGCCCCAGGGTTGTCTTTTACCCAGGATACCCTTGTATTTCAGGAAACTAATTCAGGACTAATAATTCTTTCAGTAGCTGTGTGCTCAGTGAAATGCTTCTGCAAATTATGAGAGAGCAAAGTACAGCCCAGCTGGCTGTTCAGGCATATATGTACTTGAAAACTTGACTCGTAACTTGCTATAGCTGTCTGATTCAAGATTCAGCACTGGAATGACGCTAAACTATATATTGGGCCACATCCTTACTTTACACAGCTAAAGACATCTGCACAGATTTGAGAGATCTTGAGTGGAACCCAGCATGATCCTGCCTAGACCTGCAACATTTCTGACACAGTTTGCATTGGTGGTGGTCTGTGAGTGAAAGACTCACAGGTGTGCACTTATCTTGGAACAGCTCGTATCAGATACGGGTGTGGCGCATTCGTGAGAGCAAAGTGACCATCCTCCCGTGGCCTGGGCTGGTCCTCGGGGAGCACAAAGGTGAATTTCTGCATTAGAGTGGTAAAGAAAATAAAGAGCTCCATCCTGGCCAGCTGTTCCCCTGGGCAGGCACGGCGACCTGCAAGAGAGGGTAGAAAGTGTCTGTGAAAGAGGGCATCAAACTGTGCTGGAATTGCTGCGGGAGGAGCAGATCACCCCTCCTGCTGTACCTCTGACTTGCAGCTGGATCCTCCCCTCAAATTTACCTGCTGAGAAAGGCAGGAAGGCCTCTGGTTTCACAAACTGCCCATTCGCATCCAGGAAGTGTTCGGGATAAAACTCATTTGGCTTCTCCCACACTGTCTCATCCTTCAGCACGGAAGACAAGTTGGTGATGACTGTCGTCCCCTGCACTCCTCCGCAAGAGGAAACAACTTATGTAAGAACAGCAGCATTATAGTGGCGCCACAGATCAGTGCTGGTCCCTCTTTACTCCATGTCTCCCATCTAATGGCAACTGTCACGTGGTGGTTTAGAATAAGGCACCAATCTCCTCCTCTGTATCTGATTTAAAGCAGAGGTAAAGTAGGCCACTTTTCCAATGACATATGGTGCCTGTGCACTGAGGCATCTGAACTTTTGCAATTTGTATCCTTACAAGGCCATTGTATGCAAATGCCAATTTCATGGTTACACAGCAGAAACAGCCTCTGCTTCTCAGATCCTCCTGGGCTTGTTTTATAGCTGGAGAGAAAAAGCTGACTGACAGACTTCAAAGCCCAGCTTTCACAGGGGCCAAGGGAAATTGCAAAGCTTTCCTGTTACACTTGTCAATGTTATAAGCCAGAGATGATATCACAAGGCTAAAAAAGAATCCCAGGCTTGCATTGCTACCAGTGCTGTGAGGGCAGCTGCCTGTCACAACGGCAGTGGACTGAATGCCAGTGGCATTTGAATAGCTTCAGAGATTAGAGTTTTAACTACTGCCGTCTTAGGAAAGCCAGTAAGCTAGTGCTGTGTGCCTCCGGAGAACCTGTTAGGCTGCATTACTTTCTCTTTCCAACACAGGCAATGTCATAGCTCATTGACAGGAAGGCAAACCTTTGCACTGAGCTGCCGCTGCAGCTGGGTTCCCACATAACCAGCGAAAACTAAACATAAACCAATGCTGCAGTCACCCACACCCCATGCCTGGTGTCTGCACAGGAAGAGGATGCTGCATTGCCTATCTGGTCATGGTCACCTTGGGAATGAAGAAGCCTTGGACCTCAGTGTCCCGGTACGTCATGTGAGGTAGTCCAACAGGAACGATATCCCCACAGCGTTGCACTTCATGGATCACAGCATTGGTGTAGGGCATGCTCACTTGGTCCTTCATGGTGGGTGGTTTCTCTTTGCCAATCACTTTATCAATCTCTGCTTGGACCTTACCTGAAAGCAGCACAGCTAAGGAATTGAGCACCCTCAGATAAAGAGAAGGGACCGGTACAAGCTGTAGGAAGGCTGGCAACATGAGATTGTAGATACTAGGTGAGAAGAGGATGAGCAATTAGAGAAAGGAACAGAAACTAGAGGGGAATGCATTTGTTTTCAGTTGCTCAGAGCCATCTTTATGTCTTTGTGCATAGCGTCTTTAATAAAGGTTTGGTGACTCTACATGCAACCTTTTTCCTTCTCTCTGCAGCTGAAAGGGTACCTGTGCATGCAGCATTAGAAAATTAAAACAGATTAGCATCTATTCCAAATACTGGACAGAGAGTACTCTGCCCATTGGAAGTCCCCGGGTAGCCGTCAAAATGAAGGCGAGAGCGAACTTGCCCTTTCAACTCCAGTCTTTTACCAGGCCTTACCCCCTGCCGCCAGTCCCTGACAGAACAGCTATGTTTGGGAAGTGTTTCTCCTGGTTTCTGCTAAACCAACAATCACCAAAGCTGTTCCTCATTGCAAAATCCCAAAACCATGAAGAGAAGATGTTCAGGATCCTCACAGAAAAAAGAAGGTCAAAGGGAAGATGCCAAACCTCTGCCTGTCTTCTGACTTACTCTGTATTTCCGGGTGGAGAAGCATGTACAGAAATGCCCACCGGAGAGTGGTGGAGGTGGTCTCAGAACCAGCTATAAACAAGTCTGCAGTCACCAGACGAAGGTTGTTATAGTTGAAACCACTCTCTTCAGCCTCCTTACCCTGTGGGGAGCAAGCAAGTGGCTGATTGGAGCTGGAGTACTTGCTGGGTGAGAAGACTGTTGTTCCAGAGAAGTACCAAGAAGTGCTAGATCCATTTTTGCTGACCAGAAAGTTCATTGGGAGAGTAAAGCACAGCACAGGCAATGGTCTGCGTATGACTGATTTACCCTGGTAACCCTGTTACTTCCCATATTTGGAGGTCATCAGTCACCTCCTGTATCCCGAGAGGTGAGTGCTACACCTGCCTTCAGAGCAGAAGGGAAAGCTTTGTGCTCTCAGCTCAGACAGACAGCAGGCCCTGCCGCTTGCCATAACAGCCTCCCCCAGTGAAACACAGTTATTCAAGTTTGATCAGATCATAAAACCCACGCAGTAGAGAGGAGGCTGCATTGATGTGGCAAATGCAAAATTAATTGTATTCTGAGGGGGTTATCCAAAGCTATGCGTTACAGATTCTCACCGTTTCTGCCCTGCTGTTTTCTTACAACTGAAGAAGAAAAAGATCAGGGTATTATTGCTGCCTATTAAGGCTGTAACACCAATTTCAGTGAAACTGGTCTCTCATCCAAATGCTAATTGAGCTCAAATTTGTTAGCATATGAGATATGACAAGTTCTCTGCATGAGTTCATCTGCTTGTCTTTTCTAATCCTCTTTATACTTTCCTCTCCTAGGGACTAGTTTCTGTTAAGTTATTCTGTATATTTTGATGCTGGTGTAGCATGAATAGCAATTAATACAGCATTGAAGACTCAACTGTTGTTCCAATAAAAGATCTGTGGCAAGGGAGCTATGGGGCTGACCTGACCAAAGTTAACCCAGTAGAGGAATTTACCCAGCTGGCTTATCAGGGGACCTTAGTGAACAGAAGAGAGGTGTAACAAGAGGCAACATGGCCAGGCTCACATCCACCCCCAAACAGTGCTGCTCAGTGCAGAGTAACGTAGATCACGTCGCTTTGCCTGTGCAAGCTGGCGGGGGTAATGCATGGATGGGAGGTGCCCAGTGCCCGCAGCGCAGCAGGGCCCGTAATGCAGAGCAGCGGTCCAGCCTGAGGACTTGGATGGCGGAAGCAATTTGCAGGCAGAATTTGCTACTGTTGCTCATCTGGCACTTGAAATTTAGTGAATCCATGTGCAGAAACATATGGTGGATGGATGGGCTGATGGAAGTACCTTTGATTTTATACTGACTTCATGCCTGACTGAATCAAAGGAAAGACTCCTTTTAATTTCAGTAAGGTTCAGATTTAGGCCTTCATCTGATCTGCAGGGAACTACTTCTTAGCAAGCAATTCAAAGACACACATCCTGATGGAGATGCCATCTTTCCAAGTCATTACTTGGTTTAAAGACAGGCTATGGATGGAGCAATGATACCAAAAAGCCAGTCTGTTGCTGCAGTTTTGTAACTGATTTTGAGACATCAGTCATTAAGGCAGTGACATACACAGAATGTTGCATATTGACTTGTCCCCTGTCACAAACTTGGAAATGTTAGTGAATTCTCAATCATTGCCTTTTAAATGCCTTAAAAATGGTGTAGGCTGGAAAGAAGGGAGTTGCTAGACTCAGAGGGGAACATGAAGGTAGAAAATAGGAACAAGAACATCAGCAGATAATGTGGTCTTTCAAGACAATAAAGGAGGTTACAGCATGAAGAAGTTAACACCTTTCTTCTCAAGATGTAACGTGGAATGAAAAATTAGGAAATTAGTTAGGTTTTATGAGGAAAGTCAGCTTCTATCGACAAGATTAAACTGGTAGAGGAATTGCCCCTGGACCCCGAGGTTCTGCTGGTGTCACCCTACCTTCTTCATTTCCTTTAAAAACACATCAGTGAAATCTCGGATGTGAGCAGGGTTCCAGGTCTCCATGTGCTTTTCTATGAGCACATCTATGAAGTCCATAAATACCTTTTGCCCTCGAAAGACCATCTGTGGCACTCCAGGGATGCGCAGCAAAATGGGCAGCACATTAAGAAGCTGGGATGTCAAAAACAGAGAGAGAGAGAGAGAAGATACTATGTGATACAAAAAGAAAAATAATGAAAACACAATGCTCTCAAGCAACAGAGGGCAGCTTCTTACAGACCATATTATGCTCTTGGTTTACCTGGGGCAGGAATCCAGTTTCTTCATTCAGAGAGCTTTCAAACAAATGTAACATCATCTTGAATGTCTCATCACCATAGTTGAAACGCTCTCCATAGACGGTGGTGCAGATTACATTGCATACTGCATTATTTACAAGAAAACGTAAATCAAAAGGTTTACCTAAAAATGGAAATGGAGACCAAGCAATGAAGCTAGGCAACACCAGGCTCCTGGACCTCAGCTGTCAGCAATGCGAATACATAAATGCCTCCTTGATGCCTTCAAGAGAAAAAGCCTCCAAACTACTCAGATTACTACACATCATACTAGGAAGTGAAGATCTTCTCATCTCCTACTACTATTTGGTTGATCCTTGTTTAAAAGAGAAAGCTCCCATGAAAAGATGAATAGCAGGGTTGTTCTGTGACTTGACAGATAATACTTTGCTTTGTGTTTAGATGACAGGCAATGTGCTGTGAAAACTCAGCGCGCTTTTATTGCATGTGACAATATCAGTATGTTCCACTAAACTCCATGAAGGTAATATTTACCCAACTGTGGGAATAATGATATTTTACCTCTTTATGTCTGTTGATTTCCTGTTTCAAATGGATTAGTGCTACAGTAGCTCTACCGTGTAAAGTAGAAGTGGCTTCAAGGTAGAGCAGGTCACTAATGCATATACTAGAAACACTGCATTTGCTTAGGAAGAGAGCACTGCACACAAATGAAGGTGGCTTTAGTATTACTTCTCTTGGCATCACTTTATTGCCTTTTTTCTATGATATCTCCATCCTTCTGGATGTGACAAACCTTCTTCAGACTCAACTGCAGAGCACAGAAATCCAGCTTCCTCCGTCACTCGCTCCTCCAAGGATTTCTTTCCCATTCCAAAGTTCCTCAAAGTAGACAGTGTGAATCTCCTTAGCTCCTTCCAGATGGGCCCATATTTTGCTACAATAATCCCTGGAATTATGGATGAGCAAGAAATGTCAGTAGCTCTGACCTGTGCATCAAGCACAGTTTGCTAGAGAATAGCAAACATGGGTTTGAAGGTCTGTGTGGATAGATAAAAGTCTGATCTTGTACAGCTTGTTCATACAGCAATTCTAAAAATAGATTCCTGCACCTCTCCTGCACGTGCATGGCTAGTGAAGGTGCAGGGGGGTGTCAATGAGAGCAACCAACGTTGCTAAGGATAAAGGAATCACCCCCCCTTCCCCCAAACCATTCAGCATTGCACCCTTAGCTTGTGTGAACTGGGTAGCAGCTTGTGCCACCACACAGGAGCTGAGGAGGAGAGACGTGGGCTGGATGTTGGATAATACTCTTGTCTTGGAAGAAAGTTACCCCTTTTTTTTTGTGATGACAACGACATGCACATAGTGTGTGAGCATAAGCACTAATCACTAGGTGTCGGGAGCTACCAGCTCCAACACTGGCGGGAGAGTTGTACTACCGATAGTTCTAACCCTGCTGAAGAGGTGTGTGCTAGCACCTGGAGCTGCACTACAGCCCCTACGGGGAGCCCCCTGTTCATCAAATATGATTTTGTCACCACCAAAAGGTGGCAGCCATACAAGGACTACAGAGACATGAGAAGGTGGCACTGTACTGAGAAAATCTTCCTCCTACCCACCATCTACCCAGTCTTCCTTGTGCTAGTGCCAGTGGGGAATGTCCATTTCCAAGGGACTTGCCTTCAGATTTACTTCCATAGCCCAGATGTTCATATACTGGAAAGTACGGCCGGTCAGCGAAGTCCTCTGATTTGTGGACCAGGGCATCCTTCACTGTTTGATACCCATTCAGTACTACCACGTTGGTCCAGCAGTTCTGCAGATTGAAGACATTTCCAAACTTCTTGTGAAGCTGTCAAGATAAAAAAGCATGTCCCTGAAAATGAGCTGAATGTAATGTCAAAAATATCACCGTATCCTTCCTTAGGGCCTTTACTATTCAGTGATTTTTGAGGTGCTTTTATTAGGAGTCCTTCAGCTGATCTTTGACCTTTGTCTTTGCAGCGCAACAGCTCAGAGCAGTGCCAAACAGCAGCTGAAGCAAGCATCAACGTCCTGTGAGTGGAAAGATTTAGAATACACCTATCCTGGCCAAACTATTGCCATGACCATTGTGCCAAGTATTTTGGATTTTGTCTGACAATGCAAGGTCAAGGACCTTTTTGGGGATTTTCAAAGGCTGCATGCTTAACAATGAATTATCTCATAACACTTGTATTTATTTTGATCTGAAAGACCAGGCAAGTTTTGAGTTGGTCTGCTTCTGCTATAAGGAAATAGTGATGACAAGGTGATATATATTTTATTTTTTTTTTAACATGCATTTGCTCCTGAAGATTTACCCAGAGCCTGGATCCCAGAAACACAGGTGGAAGAGGCAATTCCACACTGGAGTTGCAGGTCAGCTTTCTCCGTAAAAGGAGCACACACACATCTAATAAGACTGGTAACTGGCACACACCCTATACATCTGTTATGATCTATAAAAGACATAATGGTGACAGCAAGATGGCTGCACAGGTAAGCCTGTCAGCCATACATTCACCATGGGAGCTTGCCATGGAGCTGAGTGTCCTCCAGGTAGACAAGCCCTTTGACTGGACATAAGACTCCCAGGAAGGCAGGCTGAAGCTCCCCTGCTAGTCAGTAAGACTGAACAAAGACTCAGGAACATGTTGTTGGCAAACAGTGCAATAGTAGCAATACCCCACAGGCTGTGCTGTTTTGGTTTTTTTGTTTTTCTTTTTTTGGTCTTTTGGTTTGGTTTGGTTTGGGTTTTTGTTTGTTAAAAAGTCAAGTGCCTTCATTTCTGCACTGTAGCAATGCAAGGAATTGAAGTACTTAAGACTATTTCCAGTGAGGTTGGAAAGAGAGTTAGCACTTCACTGCCACTAGAAATACATCATTAAAAGCAATTACTGGTCAAGATTGTGGTTAGTGTGACCCTGTGATGTGATTTGAAAATGGTAATCTTTTGGACTATATGCAAGCAAATAATACAAAATGCTATATTTAGCTTCTCCATTTGGCAGTTTCTGGACAGACAGCTGAACAGCGCTGTCCTAGAAAAAAGGCCTTTAGAGTTTGCAAACTGGAGCACAAAACCCCCGTGGTTCATCTGTTGTAAGCTGTGCTGTGCCTTTCCTTTGGGAAAAGCTAAGCCCCGACTTTGAACAAGAATGCTGCTGAGACTGTGGGCATTGCTATTGGGACGAATCCCGCAAGCTGATCTCTTTAACTGAAACTGTCACACGCCTGTAGGCATGCTTATGTAACTGGCAGGGAAGTCTGCCATTCCTGGCCCACAGACATTTTGTCTTCCCTTGTTGACAGGCCTCCCTGTTCCCTTGCCCCCATACCTGCCTGCGTGTTAAGTTGGTGGCCAGCTCTACAGCAGAGCAAGTGTCATCCATCATAGGGGGCACAACAGCATCTCCCACCAAGCTCACGCAGAGATTGGGAGATGGAGGCCGGCGAGTGTTGGTGTGTGGTCACCTGTTTCTCCGTATGGGCCAGGTCAGTGTTCTTAGGCAGTGACTTGATTTATCCTGGACTTTGGAGAGAGCATTGCCCTTTGGCTTTGTGCAAGCAGAGGTCCTCACCCTTCCTGGGCCCACGGTCGTGTGAGGGGCACTTGGCTGCGGGGGCCAGCACTCACCTGCTTGAAGGAGACGTGGGGTCTGCAGAAGTCGACGTGCAGCATGGTCCCAATGAACGGCAGCGACACCGGGCCCGGCGGGTAACGGCTCCACTTCTTCCTGCGCTTCATGAAGTCGAGAAGTAAAGTAAAGACCGTAAGAAAAACTCCCAGTATAGAGAGGTTTTGCCAGCAGGATGACAGCAGGGACCCCAGCCACAGGGCTAATGCCATTTTGTAGCCTGTCTGCTCCTCAGCCTTCCTCTTTTGACCCGACTCTTTCTGCCTCCTTTTGCCTCTGCTCTCCTCTGCCCTCCTCTCTCAGTTCCTCCCCCTGGCAGCTGCCCCCCCCTTGCTCTCCCCCCTTCCCTGCGCTCCTGCTGTGCCTCCCAGCTCCTCTCCCCCTGCAGTTCTGCACTTGCTGGCCTCCGAATGTGGGACTTGGCTCACACCGAAGCTCCTCCTCTGCTCAGCTCAGCCTTGAGGGGGTGGCGATGAGGGTCATCCCGCCTCTTTCTCCTCCTCCTCCAAAACCAGAGCTCCCCGTCCCCGCTGCAGGTGACAGCTCCTGCCCTGGTGCCCTCCGTGGGGCAGGGCTGGGTGAGGTCCAGGTGTCTGGGTGCCCTCTCCCACAGCCGAGGTGGGATCACAGTTCCAAACATGCAATCCAGTCCTGCTGCATTCTCACGGGGTGATTTGGAAAGAGTTTGTTTAGATCTGTGTCACCTTCTTGTATGTCCACACAAGTCAAGGGAGAAGCAGCTCCTAGGTACAGATCATCTAGGTTTCTGTTTGCAGGGCTCAGGGCTGGTTCCATTGGCCCTTGAGAAAGCTCAGGTTAGGCCAAGCTTTCCCTTACAGAAAGCACTTGTCACAGAAATCAGTCTAAAACAGTCTCAAGACCTGAGACTTGAAAAAATATTTATGCTTCTGGGAATAAGAATCTTTATCCAACTCCAAATGTCAGTCATTACAATGACCTTGATTTTTGTAGAATGCAGCGCAGCTACAAGGGAGAAAGCACAGGTATTGCAAGGACCCTCAGATTTCCAGCCTCTGGGGCAGCAGTAATGCAAACACAATTATGGGGATAGTCAAAGTATTTCCTAAAGCAGCACAGCTATGTGCTCCTGGCATCCCTGCCATCAGAGATCAATAAAGCTCGCTCTCATGATAGGTAGTTCTAGCTAAAAAGAAGCAGTAAACCCATCACAGTTTGATCTGTGATCTCAGCATGATCAGAGAAAAGCTCCTAATGGAGCAATTGCTGCAACAGTGATGGAGAGCTCAGGCTGCAAAGCGATGCACCTGCGAAGACTGTGCAGCCAGCTCTGGCATGCAGCCAGGGCCTTGAAATGCCCTGTGCCCAAAGAGGCACCTAGATGCACATTACCTGTGTGCAGAGGTGCCCTCACTGAAGTCTCTGCAGCACGATCCTGCATGTCCCTTGTGAAAGCATCATGACTCTGGGTTCATCTCAAGTAGCTGTAAACAAATGTACGCAGCATAGAAAACAACTGGGGAAATTTCCAGCCCCCACACAACTGCAGAATTATGATTTCTTTTGGATTATAGAGACATGGCAGGATGGTTCAAGTGACTGGAGAGCTGCCACAGATGGATATAGGCTCTTCAGGAAAGACAGGCTGGAAAGGGTGAGGAGTGGTGGTGCCTTATGCAGAGGAGTGCCATGGGACAAGTGATGAGCCAGTTGAATTCCTGTGGGCAAGAAGAAGAGGGCAAAATAACGTGGGCAGTGTTGTGTCAGGCACTCACTACAGACTAGCTGATCAAGGAGAGCATGTCAATAGAGCCATCTCACACAGGCACAGGCCTTAGGACTCATGGGTGTACTTTAACTGGAACAGCTATACGGTCAGGCACAGTCCAGGTGGTTTCTGGAGTGTGCTGAAGACAATTTCTTGACACAGGCAATCAATGAGGCAACTAGAACACGCACTGTTGGGTTTGCTATTCACAAAAAGGGATGAATGGGTCCAGGACATGATGGTCAAGTGTAAGTTTGCCTGCAGCAACCATGAAACCGTGAAATACTAAATCCTGCAAGAAGTCAGCAGGACAAATACCAATTACCACCCTTGCCTTCAGGAGAGCAGGGACCTGCTTGGCAGGATCCCAAAGGGAGCTGCTCTGGAGAGCAAAGGGGCCCAGGAGAGCTGGTTGTTCTTCAAGGGAAGCCTCCTCAAAGCATGAGAGCAGCGCATGTCATTTGTTACCTTAATTTCCCACAGTATCCTTGTAGCTAAATCAATAAGATACAGACTGGCAAGGTAGGCAATTAAGTGGGTGGATGATTTTCCTGATCATGGGTCTCAAAGGACTGGGATCAGTCCAGCTGGTGGCTGATCACTCATGACGTCCCTTAGATATCCATACTGGGGCTGATAAAGTTTAACATATTTATCAGCGACCTGGATGATGGGACAGAGAGCACTCTTACAAGTACAGCCTGGAAGAGCTAACAAAAGCTGAAGTATGTTTGCAGAGTAGTCTGGGAGTTTGTCAGCTTTTGAGTGCCCACCATATTTCAAACAGTTCCACTGCAAGGCCTTAGGAGACAAAGCTGTGACAGTCCTGTACTCAGTGAGCTCGGTGAGCAGGAGCTGGCTGAATGCTAAAAGGTGATCAAGGGGTTCCTCTCATGCTGATTTTTCATGACACCTGCATTCAGATGACAAGTGAAAAGATGGGAAGTGTGGTCCAAAGAATGACAGTGCACATTTCCTGGTCACCCCACTAGCAAAAGGAAGTCACCCTGCCCATTTCAATTTATTTTGAACTCCAACTTTATGAACTTTAGCTGAAAAATACCCACTTGGGTTCCTTCCTTTCTGCTTAGTTGACTAAAGCCAAAGGCTGTCAGACTCCCATCACTCACCTCGGGGCCGTAAGAAGGATGGTTGATTGGAACTTGCAAAGTGGATTTACTTTTAATGAACATCAACCTGGAAGTCCATCAGAAGAGTAATTCTCCAGCTGCTCCTCTTCCTGTGGTTTGGCTTGATGTAAGGCAACAAAGCTGCAACCTGAAATATACACCAGTTTAAGAAAAAAAAATACTACACACACACATACAGCCCCCAGTTTACACCTTTCCAAAAGGTTTCCAGGTAAATCATCTTTTCCTCTACCCCTTTCAAGCTCCAAACTAGACAGTTCCTCCATTTTTGGCTGGTAGCATGGACTGCCATTTCTGCAAAGGACTGGAGTAAGTGTTATAGCTTAAGTAATTACAAAAGAAGAGTTTTCAAAGCAGGCCAAGAAACAAGAGACAACAAATCTCTTTCTGAGAGAGAAAGAGAAAAGGGTAATTATCCTTCTGAAGAATGAAAGCTGTTCATTTGCATTTCTTTTCAATAAAGTAATATTTTGAGTGATTTTCAAGTCAGGGAAAAACCCCTCCAAATCCATACATATTAATTTTAGCTAGCTGCAGCCCAGCTAGGCTGGGTGCATGTCTTTGACTGTGCACAGTCAATTAAGATACGAGCTAAGTGAAGTTACAGAAGTTGTGTGCAGACATCACCATTCTTTGACTGAAAAACCTGCAATACAAACAGAAAGGCAGCTTTAAGAAAAAAACTCATTAATATTGCAAAACGAAGCGTTGAGAAGTAAGGTAATGCAAGAGTTGCCTGCACAGTTTTAATTGAGCCTTTTTGTCCATTTATTCTGTAAGATCTGCATGGGTTTGGAGCAGGCAGTCTTTTGTACTCACAGCATCCCTCTGAGGTGCCAGCAATGGAGAAAACGTAAGTCCAAATGACCTTCTAAGTGTTGATACCTAGTAGGAAAAGCCTAGAAGCTGTCACACCATGCCCAGCTCCTGGCTCGGGTTGCAAACGGCTTCTGCAGATCTTCCTGCAAGTTCACAAGTTTGACACCCCAGACATAAAGGTCACAGATTACTGCCTGTGTATGAAAACTTCTGATTCAGTAATTACCCAGCACCACACACTCAGTCCTTTGCAGAGGTGCCGTGAAAATCTTTCAATGGCCAAATAAACCCTTTTCCTCCTCTCCCTTTGTGCTTCAATACTGGAGCCAGCCAGGAAGCACTGGTCACATAACGTGAATATCTTGTTGAGCTTTTAGAAATTTTTCATTCAAATCCCAGCAGGCTGACTGCTTTCCCTGTAACACTGTGGATCCAAACCTCAGCAACGTTTCATTCTGGAGGAGCAAAGCCTCTTGGAACAGCACAAATGGTCAGTGTGAAGCCTGTTGCTCTTGTTCCCTGGCTGTCCCTCTCCCAGGCTACGGCAGAGCTGGGGCTGGTAAAGACCCCAGAAACCTTTCCTCCTTGGTGACCTTTTCTGAGCCCAGAAAACATCATCTCCCACCCAGTCCCAGAATTTTTTGGTCCTTCCTCCACCTCCTTTTTTCAGCCCACCATCCATCTTTTGCCTGTTTTGCCTTCACTTGGATGGCCTCTCCTGACTGTTTCAGTGCTGGAAGGGAGCAAGGGGAGCACAGACGAGACCAGCTTCGCACTTGTCATTCACCCTTGCCAGCCTCCAGCCGCCAGCAATAACCACCACCTGCTCTGCTCAGACGTCTCTGGGGCATTTTAGCTTAAAAACTGAGAACTCTATCAAGCACATGCAAACTGAGTTTTCAAGTGCTTGTAATGCAGCCAAGTTTGAGCACAGTTTTAGAGAGCTGGTGCAATGTGTCTTCCTAACAGAAAGCTGCCTGCTGCCAAATTTCGCGTGCAATGCTTCAAAGCATTAAACGGAGAAAGGAAAATATCGCCAGAAATTTTTCTAACGGGTTAGGAGAAGGTCAGATAAACAATGGGTTTCTAAGAACAATGTCAGCCATTAGAAGGGATTAAAAAAATTTTGGCTGAATGTTCCCAAACAAATTTAGCCTGAGGCACAACCCCAGCTCGGGAGATTTTAGTCTCAGCCAGTTCACTGTGACTTTTTTGGCCTTCAGATGGGGTTTTGTACATTGGAAGTACTTCTACAGCCTTAAGATGGACTGTGCTAACAGCTTGTTCATAATAAAGCAGTCAGCAGAACTGAAATAGCCAAGTCTTTCGTAGTTACTGTTACTATGACTTACTGCCAGCCTTCCCACATTGCAAAGAAATCTGTTCTCCAGGCTTTTCTTCTTTAAAATCCCCGTGGCTTCCTACCCTTTTCCCTGTATCAATTACAGCAGCTCACCTATGACACAAAAAAGTGAGTGTTAGTCAGACTTTGCTTCTTTCAGCCATCCTGTCCCATCCCATCTTGTCCCATCCCCATACAGGTCCCTTGCACTTAAAAAGCACAACTCTGAACTCGATACCAAAAGCAACGGGGGTCTTGGGCCCCATCTTTCACACCGGAGAGGCCACTTTACGCTGGTGCTGCAAGGTGTCGAGGAGCCAGGCTCTAGTGACCACTGTGACCATCCTGGCAATATGAGCTGTGTAGTCACTGCAGGCGTCGGCATCCGGATGAACAAAGCAGCCGCTGAGATGAAGTTACCCACAGACAAGCCTCAGACAGTAAGGGCAAGCTGAAAAATTGAAATAAGAGCAGAATGGCTTTCTTTTGACTTGATTTTGACTGTACTGAGCTCACACATACACATAACACTGCCCAGTAAGGGTTTCACCAGTTCAGCGAGGGGCTAGACCATGGTAGTTATGGACCCTAACCCCAGTATCCTGGTCATGTTAACTGGGGTTAAAGCAGAAATCAAAACAAGCTGGTTTGGTTTTAATCACTGAATTTAAGTTCAGATTTTCCTACAGGCCTTAACTCCTCAGGCCACAGTGTTCCCACTGTTACTTTGAACTGAGTTAGCTAAACAGAGCTCACTCAGCACGTGCCATTTCTAACCCCAGCGCAGGGAGGTAGCAAATCAAAGTGCTGTTTCTCATGGGTAATGGTACCAGCACTGGTCTAAAATGCCTCCTGAAGATACTGTTAAGCTTCTGTGATGTGGCCAAGCTCTGGGAAGATGCCTGCTCGTTCAGAAAATGACTGGCAGCAGTTGCCTTGACTCACACTCTCCTGTGAAACTGTCAGAAAAATATGGCTTACGCCCCCGATACATAGGCTGTTGATGTGTCTCAGCTGCTGGTTTTGGTTTCCTGTTCTCTAAGCTTCTCAAGAGCTGTGAATATATTACTTCTCTTTTCATTTTTGGTTTAGTACTGATACCATGGGGTTTTTCTTTGCTGTAATGAGAGCATCCAGGGGAATTTTGGACGGAGGTACTGGCTAAAATCCTGGGGCTTGTTTGGTTGTTTTTTTTCCCTGTAAGAGATGCATTTATGTCCATATGGGGAAACTCATCTTGCTTTCCTGAAGTGTGAGATCAGTGGGACACCTTTGAAAATAATGAGGTGATTAAATCCAGAGTTTGGAAGCCAAACAGACAAAAGCGCCTTGGTTTAGTTTCTGCCATTGATTTGCCCTGTGAGTTAAAGGCAAGCACTCAGCTAGCTGCAAGCTCAATTTCCTCGCTTGTAAAATGTGTTTAATGGGGCTGTTTACCCAGCTGTGAGAAAGCATCTACAAATCTAAGTGCAAAGTACATTAATGAGCACTGATACCATAATTATTACAAAGCAAAGAAGAGGGTTGCCAAAGATCTCAGAGTAGAGGTTAAAAAAAAAGACAAAAAATTAATTTGAAGACTCGCTCTTTTTCCAGGAAACATCTAACTGATCTTTTCCTTCTGGCAGAGGGAGTATTTCACAGTGAGCATTTTGCTGCTGCTTCCGTGTATTGGAAGGACAGCTGGGGATGCTGTTTTGTCATAGTTAGGTTCTCAATTCAGTTATTTATGAATCTAGGTAAAAAGGGAAGTTAATCTGACTAAAAGGAGAATTGCTTTTTTCTCTTGTGCTTACGGCACTCAGGAGCAGACAGAATAACCTGGGGTGATGCTGTCTCCTAGTACGTAAGTCAGATTCCAGATTTCAATGATAATTCTCTCTTTTTTCACTCCAAGCTTATTAGCTTGTTTCTGATGGCTCCTGAACATCCCTGGCTTCCCAGGAAAGCATTCAGAACTGTGTGCTCAGCACATGTCAGAAAGAAGAGATGAAGAGAGGCATTACTTATAAAACATACTTGCTATTACAATTTCCTTGGAGTCAATAAAGGTAGGAGCAACTATCTCTGTTCACATTACTTTCCTCCTGGCTTGGTGGCTGTGATTGCTCCAATGGTGAGAGTAAAAATATTCTTGTTCTGGTAAAGTGGCGCATTATCTACTGCATCCATGTAAGTGTGTGCTCGGAGCAATACCACAGCGGTTATTTTGGTGCATGCTGTTAGCTCCTGCCTCATTTAAGTTAAACAGCTGCTTTCAACATCGTGAACACGTGCTGTTGCTCAGCTCAGAACCCCTTTTCTTCCTTTGTGCTGCCACATTTGCACAGCTGTTTTGTATAGAGAAGCTTGTGTTAGCCGGCCTGTCACCGCATGATAAGGTGTGCAGACATTAGGCTCTCAGACACGGTTCTCTTGTGTGTTTGCCTTAGGCCGGGTCTGGTAGATGCAGAGGATCCTACAGAAACAGCAGAGCTGTACCTAGTCTGGGGCCCTGCTGCGCTGGTCTCTGTAAAGGGACGGCAGCAGGTATCTGCTCCCCAGGACTTAAACTAAGACTGAACTGCAGGGGAACTAAAACGCAGGACATCAAACACAAGGAAATGCCTGAGCAAACTGAGCCCAGTCGCTTGCCAGTCTAGGCTCAGACTGCCGGTGCAAGGGGTGCAAGACCAACGCCCCCCCCAAGGCACTAGCGAAAAAGTCACAGGCAGAAGCAACGCTGCAATTTTTTCCTGGTTTTAAGGACAGCAAACACAGGCTCAGCACATTTGCATGCACTTGGATGTTTACTATAGCTATTTATTAACCTTAGATAGCACCAAGTACAGACATCTGCTGCTGTGCGGGTGGGTGGGCACCTTGCAGGCAGTGGGAAGTACCTGCAGGTCGGGCATGTCATAGGCATCTGAGTTGCATGGCAGGGACAGTGTTGGGGATGTGGTTCCCACTGCCACAGTAAAAGCAACGTGAGCCCAGCTGGCACCCCATGGCGGGTCCCAAGTGGAGAGTTGTCCATACCTGCAACAGGCTGACAGCAGGCTGCTGGTGGGTCCTCCTCCAACCACTAAAAATCAGGTGGCTTCTCCTGGCAATCTGCAAAAACAAAAAGACACCTCTGACTTTGCTCACTAACAAACAGTACAAATCCTAACAATCTCAACACTCCTGTCTTACTCTCAGGCACCTGAGGAGCTTCAAGGGGCAGGACTTAATGATAAGAGAGAGAAAAAATCATGACTGATAAAGAAATCCAAGGAGAGAAGGGAAGCGATGGAAAAGACAGCATGATTTGGAGAGCAGACTGTCGCAGGCAAAGGCACGTGTACTGGCAGGCCAGGCTTAACTGCAGAAGAAAATGCGACTGCTGCTCACTGGGTAAAAATTGATGATTGTTCTGTCAAGCAATTCATGATCTCCTGAATTCTGCCCTTTGTTCGGCAGTCCATTAAGGCAGCAGCAGATGAGCAGAAGAACTTACAATGATTCTATTAGGAAACTATAAATAACTTTCACAGCAAAAATGAAATGTGCATTTGTCCCAGCACTTTTTGCCCAAATGATTATTAATCCACTTAACATGAAAATACTCAAACATACAATTTTGATGATCTAAAACCTCTGTTAATCGTTTGTGAGAGCATAGGATGCTTGTTGTTAAGAGTACAGAGTTTATTATTTTGCTATTTTCATGAATAACGCAGTGTCAAGCTCTCATTAGCAAATTTTCATGGGTTTATCTGCACTTTTTCTGTCAGTATAAACAATGGCTTGAATACAAATCAGCATTTAGAAGTTTTTATCAGCCTGCTGTAAACATAAGATTGTTGTGTGTCACCATGACAGTGAAACAGGTTGTTTATGTTTGATTTCTGCATGATGCTCCTAATGATAGTTTATGCTTTGAAAATTCGAATGTGCATTGAAAATCAGAATGTAAATTTTATTTTTTTATGATTAGGAAACCCACAAATAACTGTTTTGGTTTGAAACATTGGCTCAGTCATGCTCACAGTTTGATTAATAACAGTGGGAGCATATGGAATGAAGCAGAAATTAGAAATGATGGAAATGCAGGCAAGATCTTGTGGAGTGTTTAGCTAGTTGGTTACCTTTGGTACTCCATCCCAAGTTATCTGTAGGTTACTTTTGTCAAGAGCAGTTGCTACATTCTCATAGCAACCACACATAAAGGCTTATTTTTCTGTGTTCATTTTTATATTTTCTACAGCTATGTAGTTGTGGGTTTGTGTTAACAAAAATTGCATCAACAAAAATACCCACACTCTTTCACTCAGGAGGTATCCATAAGCAGTGATCTTTCCATGGCAAGGAGGAAGGACCAGAGTGGGCAACTGCAAGGAAAACTGGAAGTATTTTCTCTGTGTTTTTTAAGCTGTCCAAAAAGACTGAATGGATGCTTACAGACACGAGGCTGCCATGCTGCAGGTCATGAGTGGGAGAGATATGACATGGGAGGCTTTGGGGCCTCCATTGGACTGACCCTCCTCGCCTCCTCCTGATGGCAGAACTCTGAGATCCTCAATAAATGACCTCCCCACCTGCAGAAGAACAGCAGCTTCCTAAACCTGCTGCCCCCCAGGTCCACCGGGCACAGCTGTGTAGCCTTGCAGCTCACAGCAAGGCATCGCTGAGCACCAGCAATGTGCAGGGCTGAGCTAGCCAGGAAAAAAGAAGGTTTTTGTGGTAATAACATTTTAAAAATGTTGGGTTACTTAAAAAACCAAAAACTTTGAAAATTGGAAAGCCATGCTGTGTATGGCGATGACAAACCTTAGTCCTCCTACGTACTGAATACAGGTACTATGCAGGTGCGTTAATGCTTTTCTGCAGCTCCCTTCTGACTAGTGTTACTCCAGGATAAGACATACTGGTTCATATCTAGAAAGTGGGAAAGGCCTAAAACATATTCTTAATTACTTTATACTCTGTATTGCCTATTTGAAAGTCCAAAGCTTTTTGATTTGTCTTCACTCTGTTTTGAACTAAGGCCTAATTTTTGCATACTCGGGATTAAAAATTCAACAACTGTTTCTAACATTACCTGTTTTCCTGTGCAAGTGTTATAGATTTGATCGTGAAGGGGGCAGCTCCTGTGATGACAGCTTCGTGGCATATGGATCCCACCACCCAAGTGCACCCCTGCAAACAGAGTCCACGTGGGTCTGTACAAGCACACCGTACTACTCTTGGTGCCTGGAGGGAACAGGGGGAAGGGAAAAAGCTGCCAACCCCGGCCAGCTGTGTTCTGCCGTTTCTGGTGTGAGGGTGAGAGCTGCTGCTGACCGTGCTGTCTGCAACCTGGCTGGTTGCTCTAGGGAAGCAGCTTCAAACCCTCAGGCCAGCAGTGCCTGCTCTCAGCGTCACACAGCACAGGAGTTTTCAGCTGGGAGCACAACAGGGATGGAAAGGCTGCAGATCGCACAAGAAGTCAATGAACAACAAATTTTGCCACTGAAAGGCAGTCAGAGTGCAAATCCAATGTACAAACTCATTTGCACCTCTTGTTTGTTGCTGAAAGTCCATGAAAACAAGCACCTCGCCCTGAGCTTTGGGTGCAGCCCAGTCTGGGGGCAGCAGACAGGCAGCAGTGCTGCCACCTGCCTCTGCGCCCATCCCTGCCAGAAATGGGTGCTGTAAAAATCTCCTCTGAGAGAGAACCTTTAACCTTCTGCCTCATCTGCTCCAGCTCTGCCCTGCAGATTAGAAAGGGTGGCTTCTTATTAGCCTGCAAAACCAAGAGGCGCATGCAAAGGTCTTGGCTGAAACCCCCCTGTATTTTTCCATGACAGCCAGTGGAGCAGCTGCAGGGCTCAGCGAGGGCAGGGTAACCCCTTTATGCCATCCTCGAGCTGCTACAGATGGCCTTCGGCCAGTGCCCAGCTCCTCACCCTCTGCCCCCCAGCTTCATTTGTGCATGGGTTTTGTTGGAATGTGAATTCAGGGAGCCTTACGGTGGCAGCACCAGAGAGCCCTCACGGCTGGTACCCAAGCGCAGCCCTGGGCCAGGGGGTGGGCAGGGAGGCAGCAGCCCTTCCAGGGTCGACAGGTGACCAAGCAGGCAGAGAAGGGTGCGGAGAGAGGTCAGAATGGTAAGAAGGAAAGGTGAACTCCTTCACACCCAACAGGCCAGGGTGAATTCTGCACCACAAAGAGTTAGGTGAGGTGGACCTGTGGTTTCTGTGCAAGGTTGAGATGGTTCATCAGCCCGAGGAGTGTCTGTGCTAGCCAACCCGCTTCCCTCAAGTAGGCTAGGAGTGACTGAAGTCAGGCTGAAGACCTCTAGTCTCCAGAGTATCAACACAAACATCAGGTTTGCTAGAAAGCAGAGAAAAAGCAAGTGGGGAACAAGCAGTGTGTTTCAATTAGAAAGATTTTTCAATTACAAGAAGTAAGGCTCTGAAGATGAAGGCTCTGGTAACTACTTCCCAAAAGCTTCACGCAGGCAGTGGTCCACACTCCCCTTTCCTCCTGGCTGTGCAGGGAGGGATCACGGCACAGTTCCCCGCAGGAACGTGGTCCAGAATAACCACCCACTGCTGCCACAACGCCCCAAGCTGCACAGTGGGAGGATAGAAGACAAGTCACAAGCTGCAGCAGCAGGAATTGCTGCTCCAGAATGGCTCAGCACAGGAAGGGGGGCCCAGAGATGGTGGGGAGTCTCCGCCTTGAAGGTTTTCGAGCAACCTGGCATAATTCTGAGGCTCCAGGAGGTTGGACCAGACACCTCCAGAGGTCCCTTCCAGTCTGTTCTGTAACAGGACTTTCAGGTAGCTTTAAAACATGAACATGGATGACAGGTGAAAAGTTCACGTGTCCTTTTTGTAATAGTTATGGTTGCTAGACCAGGATTCCTGATCAGAGAAATTATTTGAATTCTCATTTAACTCTTGAACTAGAGCAGGTATATACCCTTGTGAACAATGGAGAAGATTTCCTCAGTTTTGGAAAAGAAAAAAGCAAAGCTGAAGAAGTCTGGAATAAATCTACTGATTCTATTTAACACCAAAAAAACCCAACAACCCCCAAACCCACCATCCAAACAAAAAAAACCCAGAGAGACAGAGAGAGAGAAAAAGGCAGAATTTCTGGACTTCCAGCTTGCCTGCATGATGGGGACATGTGATAGGCCAAAAACCCAACTGGAGAAGTTGCTGAAGTGATACAGCACTGAAATAGCCACCAGATACCAGGGGAGTAACCTCTCGGTGAGCCTGGAGGGCTGGAGCTTTCTGTGCTGTCTGAGGAACAGAGACCAGCAACAGATGCCCTTGGTCACACTTCAGGGTGAGAGGGAGGGCTGGGAAATGTGAGCTCCTGCATCCCAATTCCTTTGGGCTACAACTCCAAAACACAACCCTTGAGTGACTCCAAGATGAATTAAGAAAACCATGATGAGTTACCTGCAAGCAACAGAGACATGCAATACACAGGTTACCTGAAAAGTAATGTAAAACATGGAGAACCGTGATGATAGAGTCTTACAAAGACTCCTGTCACCAATGGAAATGAGGATGAAAATGTCTCGACCTGTTCACACCCGTTATGAACTCTCAGGTGCTTTTTGAATTGTAGCGCCACAAGGCTTTTCAGAGTGACTAGGGATAGTTGTCTGCTCTGGAAGTTACAACAGCTCAAGCTGCACAGCCAGCAGTAGCAACCAAGCTCAAACACTCGCTGTCAGTTGAGGCAGAAATTAAAACAAACGGGAAATACCACAGTTAGCAGTTCTCCAACATAAGTTACCATGTTATGTTGCTGTTAGAAGCTTATTTCAAGGATAGACACTTAGAAAGTTGTGGTCTGAAGGTACAAAGCCTGCTGACTGCAAGGATTTTATTCTTTCATGAACACTGCCTGTTTGTGTGTGCAGAGGCACAGTGGCACAGGCCTTGTGGGAGACTCTGAATTGTGACATTTAAGTTGCTGAAGTACCCCATGAACTCATGACGGACCTTAGCTGTGGGTTTTATGGCTCCCACCCGATGTCATGCAACCTGGTCAATAAACAGAACCATTTTTTTTCTCAGCTACTGAACCCTTATACTCATATTTCCAGACATATGTATATGCTTAAAAATCAAAAACATAAGTACACGTATTCTTCCACACTGCAAATCAGTATATCCTTAAAGCACCTAGTGAAGAAAAAGGTAGGTCAGAGGGCTGTTGCAAATAGCCAGATGAAAAGGCTGTTCAGACAAGCCCCAGACTGGTCCTTTCTCTTGCATTGTAAAGGACATGAAAGGAAAGTTCCATCAGACCCCTCACTGAACACTTGGCTGCAGACTCAGAAGAGCCGTTTAGGTTTTTGATCAGCTACTCTCAAAGTCCAAGTAACTCCAATAAATGCTAAAAATAAGGGGCAAATCTCTCTCTGCAGAAATGGTAAATGCAGGTTGCACAGACTTTGGGTGTCTTCCTGACTGTAGCAGCTTTTTTAACTAGCTCAAATGAAAACCTAGAAAATGAACATCAGCCTTTGTGTTCGTTTCTGTGGTTTGCTATTGACTGGAGGCAGAAAATGAAGTATATGTGCTTTGAAGAGGGAACAACAAACCCAGGTGACCTGGCCAGCATTCCCTTTTAAAGCACAACAGAGACTATCCTCTGTTTGGAACAACCATTTGGGTGCACAAAGGCTGTTCTATGTTGAAGAGATTTCAGGGCCTGTTGCTGTGTACTCTAATAAATGGTACAGAATGAGTTTGGTATGATAACCTACGTACACTGCTCTTCTAAAACGCACACACGCGCAACTTCACACAGAAAACGTCAGCAGGAAAGCCACCTCCAGCAATGAGGACTTCACGCCTTCAAGTGCCTTTCCAGTGGTCTCAGGTCTCTTCCTTTCATGTCTTAGCATTCCCTACAAGGAGCCCCAAGAACAAACCCTCAGTGACTTCTACTGACCTGTTATTTCTCCATGGCTTTTTCACACAATTAGGCCACTTGTAAAATGTTTTCACACCTCTCCTTATTTTCAAGAGCCACTTTGGACTATAAAGCTGCAGTGCTGACCCTCAGCTCAGGGGTGAATCCATCAAATGTGGGTGACGGGCAGTGTCTGAGGCCAGTGGGCCACACTGCAGAACAGAATTTGTCCCAGTTACTGGCAGTCTATAGTCACTGTTGGCAGTTATTAGGGATTGAGATTAGTGCTTTCTGCTTCTAATTTGTTCATCTTCTGCATGGTACAAAAGATGCACCTTCTTTCCCTCTTCCCCTGAAGCAACAAAACACAAACTCGATGTTTGCTAAGCCTGTCTTTCACATTTGTCATAAGGAATGCTTACATTTCTGCTGTAACAGCATCTTTTCTAAGTCTTTTGTGTTCCTGTGGCAACATGCTGCTGTTTTTAATAAAAATGAGTTGTGTGGCTGAAGTAGTCCATGATGACTGCAGCCATCAATGCCCTCTTTGAGGCTGCAAATGCCCACTTCCTTCTCACGGCTCTGGAAACTGTTTCTTCTCCCAGCACATTTTTCTGTCCTGTGAAGCCAAGAATGCTTCATACTTAGAGCAGAATTGAATACAACCCTGGAAATCTGCTTAGAGTCTGCAAAATCGGTCCATTCTGTATGGCCTCCACTTTTGGTTGCTGGAAATGTTTTCATCAGCAGTGTTTCACTGGCTTTGCTTATTTTCTTGTAGAGTGCAGCTCGTTGTTTTCATTTCCAAATGGTCACTTTATAGTTTCACCATCTATCACCTGTACAGGTAGCGATTCCTCCTCAGAAGTTTTCGCCACAGCAGGACAACAGCTGAACAGACTGCAACATCCATTTTATACAGTGACCTCCTCATCTTGGTTTGCAAAGCAGCAAAGATATTACAAAACCCCAAAGTGTTACATTAAATCACAGTCTTTCTCCTGCTTATATACATAGTCCTTTCTTGCCTCTTTAAGATCCATTTCCATGTGGCCATTCCTAATTTCATCATGCAACACTGAGCAATACTTTGTCGTCTTTTTGGTATTTCTTCCAGCTACAAATGGGAACCATGAAATCTGTCTTACTTGTAAGGTACTCTGACACCAGTTGATGAAACAAGTGCATGAAAATAAGCAGATACTGTTATGCCCCATAATCCAGGTTGAGCATCTACTCATGGTAATTCCAACAGTGGCCAAAAATAATGTCTTCAAACCAATCTACAATTTTTAAGAATCTAATGATTCCATCTCTCTTCTGAAAGGGAAACACAGCTCAGGTGCAGGAACTCAAGTGGAAGTCCCAATTAAAAACTTTTCCTTTTTAATAAACCATTAGATGTCTCGACACTTCTTTGACGAATCAGCTTCAGCTCATGGGACTCTCACTATACAACACGCTTATCTTTACAACACTATACTTACCTTCAGTGTAAATGCAGAGCACCTCCCAGCTCCTTCCCTGAAAATTTCTCTGCTGATTTTTTGCTGCTCCGAACTGAAAGATCTTAGAATCATTGAATCATTTAGGTTGGAATGGAACTTTAAGATCATCAAGTCCAACCTTTAACCCAGGACTGCCAAGTCCACCACCAAACCATGTCCCTAACACTTCCAGCTTGAAGTCAGCCAATGCCCGACGACCCTTTCAGTGAAGACATTTTTCCGAATACCCAAACTAAACCTCCCCTGGTGCAACTTGGGGCCATTTCCTCTCATCCTATCACTTGTTATCTGGGAGAAGACACTGGCCCCCACCTGCCTACAGCCTCCTTTCAGGCAGCTGTAGAGAGCAGCAAGGTCTCCCCTGAGCCTCCTTTTCTCCAGGCTAAATACCAGTTCCCCCAGCTGCTCCTCACAAGGCTTGTTCTCTAGACCCTTCACCAGCTTCGTTGCACTTCTCTGGTCACGCTCCAGCACCTCAATGTCTTTCTTGTAGTGAGAGGCCCCAAAACTGAACTATTTGAGGCGTGGCCTCACCAGCACAGAGTACAGGGGGACAATCACTTTCCTTGTCCTGCTGGCCACACTGTTTCGGATACAAGCCAGGATGCTACTGGCTTTCTCGGCCACCTGGGCACACTGCTGCCTCACGTTCAGCCGGCTGTCAGCCAGCACCCCCAGGTCCTTTTCTGCCAGGCAGCTCTCCAGCCACTCTTCCCCAAGCCTGTAGTATTGCATGGGGTTGTTGTGACTCAAGTACAAGGTGGGACATTGAATGTAAATAACTTCAGTAAAACTCAGAAAATCATTGTCACGATATACCTTAAAGCCAGGGAACACTGACCTCTAAACTCACTGTGGACTCCAAGTTTTGTTGCTAGCAGGTCTAGCTACAACCCAAAAGCCACTGATCTAATGCAGGTAGTATTTGCAGATGACCTGGGTATGCTCACGTTCAGTAGTATGTGCATGCAGGTTTTACCATGTGGAAGAGTACACAAACAGTCCAAATCCTGATCCACAGCTAGAGTAGAATATTTCCGTCACAGGAGGTTTGCTATGAGCTAAAAGAGTACTTTTCTTTTTCAAATTATTTGGATGGGAGATAACTCTCTCGGGCTGCTAAGAAATATAAGCACTTCTAAATCTAGCCAGGTAAGCTCAAAAACCTGAAACCATAGCATTAAAACTGAGTTAAGCAATAAATTACAAGAAACCTCTACAAGAAGGAAAGCGAAGCAATCTTGACTCTCAATAAAGCCCCATGAAAGAAGCCGGCAAACAAGCAATGCTTTCCCTCCAATACAGGCTCCCTTCTGTAGAGGTACTAACTAGAACGAGCCCCACTTCAGAAATTAAATCCTACAAAAAACTCTGTAAGCAGCACCCTGTTCACTTTTCAGCTGGATGAGAGAGAGCAAACCTCTTGGATCCAACTGAAAGTACAGGCAGAGCAAAAAACTAAACACTCATGTACAGAGATAATGATAGCAACTATTTCACCAACCTTCATACTGTAAGGAAAATCTCATTCTTTCCTTTACAGCTTTACATAGCAATTTCTAGCTGAATAGCACAGGTCAGTTTTGGAGCTGACAGTGCAGGGTATCCATATGGAGATGATTTTTCAGTGATGTACATTAACCAAACTCTTTTACATGCAGCAATGCCATAGACAAAATACGGAAGAGTTACTGGTCTCCCACAATTTTCTAGTAATTACTTTTGCCCTTTATTGACTAAATTCTGACTCACAATATAGTGCAGTAGCTCTTACATAAAAAACAAAAAACCCAACCAAACATGTTTGTTAGAACTATTCCATCAGCCAAACAAGAACCTCATCCTGTTTCACAACAGTTTTCTAACCCAAAACTAACTACACTTCCAGGTTCTCAAAGGAAAGTCAGTAGAGCCACAAAATATTTGCCTCATCTGTTTTCTAGACCTGTAACTGAACCTGGATTACCTGACTTTTGTTCTTTTTCATGCAACTTTTAATCACAAAATCAAAAATCCAGACCAATGATTTATTCATCCTCAACCATCCAGACTGTTCCACTTCCATAGGCCTGATATGTAAATTCAATTTTCTACGTTTTTAGACAGAAGATTGCTTCTTCCAGTCATTCCAATAAGCCAGGGACTAGCTCAGAGAAACCGATTCTGTGTCCCTCTATGAATTATTTCTACCATGTCCAGGACAACCACTGCACTCAAGATGGCATAGGTAATTCCTCATGCAACAACACTGTTATTAGCACGGGAATTTAGAAAGTTTACAGCCCCAAAATATTCTCCCTGTAACTGTACCAGTTTAAAGGTATTCATTTCCCCTCTGATATGTTTTTATGTACATTACAGTTCATAACTGCACATTAAACAGTCAAATTACCAGAGCTGTGATTTAGTTGCCAGTATCTTGACAAATGCTTTTCTTTTAAGAAGAATGTCCCACCAAAACCGTGTTTCTTTTAGCTTGCTATCAGCTGGACTCCATGAACTAGATGAAGAACATTCTTTTGCAGATGCTCTGCCCTGACGCCCTTAACTTTTTTTTTATTTCAGTAGTGTTACACATCATCAGTTTGCATCACCTTTTTCTTTCACCTTGTTCGCAGCATTGATTCACTGAGGCTGGAGTTTCCTTTTTAAATGGCAACCACACACTTTGGAAACGGTGTTAAACCATCACATCAATGTCTCCCAGCAAACTGATGTCAGTCTCCTTCCTTTCGCAGATTCTGATGGGAGTCAGACCAAACTCTCATTAGTTCATTCCTCATCCAAACAGCTAATTCCCAATTGGCTGGCAGGATGCTCATTTTGTTCTTTACACAATCTCTGTGTTTTAATGTTCTACTGCGGGTCATTTCTACTCCAAATTCTAAATCAGCCACAATTTCCAAACCTTTTCTTTCTTTCAAGTTTGGGTATCCATATCAAGCTGTTAACTGCTTTTGCAGGATGGAGCTGGTGAACATTTTGTATGGCTTTCAGAATCCACTCAGGCACTTTGTATCTTCTGAGCCAACAGAAATTTTTATTTCCAACTGGATTTTATGGCTGCTCTGGATCGTTTCCAGGTTCTCCCAGGAAACCATTACCCATTGGTTTAGATTCCTCCTGGCTTGGTTTTAGAGAACTGTGGTAGCTCTGGCTTCTGTAAAGACAACCAACAAAGATGACCCACTCCAAGGCTCTCTCTATGAGACAGCACACCCCTTACCTCCACCAACAGCGCTGACAAGAGGCTGAGCAGCAGCTGATCTGAAGGGTCTCAGGCACTCCCCACCGAGAAGTATTTCTATTGAAGTGTGGTACCATTCATTTACTCTATGTGGCTCCCTCTACCTTCCAACCGTGGTGCATGAGGAGCTATTCAATCTCCACAACAATTGCCACAAGCACCCAACAAGGATAGCCTCCAAGACTCCCTCCCAGGCACCCCAAAACCTTCTGCCTCCGCTGCGTGACAGCACCGTGAAGAGCCAGAAGTATCAAGTTTAGCAGTTTCACCACATGGTCCTCTGCTGTTGTAGTATTACAAAGTTGATTCCTCATCAACATAAATCAATGCAGTAACAGTAACTCCCTTTTTTTTTGGTTTTTTTTTTTTTTTTTCCAGAACAGGTAGAATAGAACAGACACTAGGAAAAAAAAAACCAATTTTTATTCAGTTGAAAAGAAGTCATTTACTCAATCACATTAACTATGCTAAAAATTATTTTTTTCTGACTACACCAGCAGTTAAATATTTTCAGCACCAATTCAGGACACATTAGTGACATTTATCACAACAGGTCTATTTCTTAATGTAGAAGGACATACTAACTTCAGTAGCTGCTACTGGGAAAGGAGTAAGCAGGAGACTGCTCTTTCTTTCCAAATACTTATCAGTGAGAGTAGCAACTTCTAGAAATAAATAACTGCCAAATTATCTCCCAAATCTTTAAATCAATCTTTTAAAAATAGAGTTAAAATAGATATCTTAATATGAGCTATCATAGAATTTATTCTTTATGTGCTGAATACTCCAGAATGTGAGTAGTTGAGCAAGCATCCAGTACATAACTTTTTAAAATAGTTCTTCCCTCCCCACAATATCAACCCCGGTTTTTTATCCAAGTCATGCTGGTTAGATCCCTATCTCTAGTGACTTCCCAGTAAACACCACGCTGTTTGATATCGCTAGGATATGCTACCACCCTATGAGTGAAAGAAGTCGGTGACCTGGTGAAATATCACCAGCTCACATGAACAGAAAATTCATCCAGTTATTGGCTTGTTATCTCTGAACATCAAATAAATCCTAAGCTTTAAATTTTAAAAGCTTTTGTGGTCTTCCTCTTGCTGGGCCAGTTCAGAAGGTCGTCACTGAAGACAGAACTGATGAAGGCAAAGAAACCAAAAAGCAGCAGATAGTACTGTCTCTCTGTCCTTTAAACAAATCAAGTTCGCACAAAACAAAAGGAGACAAGGTTAAAATGAAGTTTATTAGTTTTTTTGGTTTTTTTAAGCTTTTTTTATATAAAACTGTTTGTGAAACAGCTATTTTTATTCCCATGGCAGAGTGACCCCTGAAAGATGCACTAACCCCTTTCTTAAGGCCTTAACAAGAAAAAATTATGGGGTTTTTTTTGTTGTTGTTGTTCCTTAAACCCAAATGTTTTAAAATTACATAATTTACAAAAAAAAAACCCACCACCCCAAATAACCACATAATGTAGGCTGTTACACTGACATTCCCTCCTCCTCCCTTAGGAAAAGCAAAACATAAAATAAAAAAAAAAAGGGCTAAGTGGATTTTCCTGATCAGTTTGAAGATATATTGCCTCCATCAGCATTCAGACTTCCCTTCCAGTTCCCCCACCTGGCAGGTAAACCGTACCTTCCTCTCACCTGCCTTCAAAACTGAAGGCAGCTTCTTGGAATGATTTGGGGGTGCATGTTGTTGTCACAACAGGCAAATACTCCTTCTTCCCGTGTGGTACAGGTGTTCCCACATGAAAAAGGTGTACAGGGTCTAGCAAGCAGCAACTACCTCTTACTTCATGAGTCTCATAACCTAAGAGTCTTCAGATGTTTCTCAGACTTCCACTATTAATATAGGGTCTCTCAAAACCAAAATAACCTTCATACCCTGCATACACAAGTACTGACACCCCATCACCTGCAACCATCCAAGCCTTCCTCCCACACCTTACAAACAATTTATCATGATTTTTTTGACTTTTAAAATTAAACTTCCTTGGATGTTGTGAGAAAGGAAGCAAGTGGAAGGGGAGTCTGGAGTACTTCCAGTTCCCCTATTCTTCCCCACAAAATGTTAGGCTCCACAAGCCTTGCTTTGATTTTGGATTTAGTATTTACTTTAGCTACATTTTTCTTTTTAAATTTATATGGGGTTTTGTTAATTTTAATCAAAAGCATCAAAAGGGATATAGCGCACCTTTCATTTAAAACAAAGTCTTTCAAGACTAAAAAATAGATCTTTATATATATATATATATTTATCCCTCCCTCTTTAATTCCCCCCACCTGTTTCCTTTTTCCCCCTCCCCTTCCCACTGTCACTATGGAGATTGTGTCCATGGAAACAGCTGGTTCAGACTCCTTGGTCAGATTCTGTGATGTCATCAGTCTTGAGTGTGATGTAAGAATTTATGAAGGAAGTGCTGGCATTGGCAGGCACGTCGAGAGGGGGCATGGCTGCACAGTGGGAGAGATTCCATTCAGTCATGAATGTCCACCGCTTTTTATCTCAACAGCCTAACCTGAAAAACAAAGTGAAACAGTGATATTGGAATGGTTCCTTCCCTCCATCTGCGAACGTGCTCCGCCCCAGGCTTCACAAACCCCACTCATCAGCCTACCACAGCAGTAACACCAAGAACTCTTTAGTTTTGTGGACTGAAAATGGATCGAAGCATAATGGTGCGCAGCTCATAAAAGCAAATCCACATGATAAAAAGTATTAGTTTAACAACCAGCAGAAATTAAGTCCAGGTACAGAAAAGGTCCAGGATGACAGGACAATCTGTGCCACGACAATGGCATGCCACTCTTCCAGAAAGACCTACCTTGAGCAGCCAGAAAGGAGCTCGTTCACCTAATGTTTGCTCCTCATCTTGACTATGAAAAGTGGAAACAGAGGCCAAGCACAGTCAAATGCTATGACGGCTTCTGGCATACTACACTGCCCCTTCTGGGACTGGACCCAAGTATTTTCATACAGGTGACCACGCTACCATCCAACAGTAGTTTTCAGTGAATATGTAGTATCAAAACTATAGGAGTCCAGCTACAGGAACCAAATCTGGGAAATGGCTAGGTTTCCCAAGCTAAAGGTAAAGCTGCAGTTAAACTAATTGGAGAGTGGGTAATAATTCTTTCCGTTGCCAGATTATGGTGGTGGCAACAGTTTATGGAAGGACTAAGCCTGTGATGTCTTTCAAGACAAATGTGGAAACATCCAAGTGCTTGGCATGCTCGTTCTCCCTGTCCAGAAATTCTCTGAAGTGAGAAAATGAACTTCAGGACTTTGCTAAGTTGGTGGAGGCTCAGTTCAAATGAGGACCTGCAGACAAAGTTGAAATTTCATTTCTGTTAGCTACAGTTCTCATCCTTAATCTGCACAGCTGACAAAGCAAAGCTTGAAATAATATATTCCTTTCTTCCCTTCTCCCAAAACACAAGTGAGCCCAGAAGCAATTTGTTTATTTAGTAAGGTTACTTACTTTGATATAACTTAAATAAATCCCTCCCCACCAACTAGTGAGCTCGGGAAAAGGAAAAAAGCTTGCAACATAAGCGACGCATATGGAAAGCAGTTGATGGCACTAGAGGTGTGCCTGGGAACAAAGTAACACCCATGTTCATTCATAGCTGGCAATTAAACTCCAGGAACCCTAACTAAGTGTGATACAGAAGTCAATGCTGTTCTGATTATCAGCACACCAATTAGATTACATCCCAGCAAGCCTACCTCTTGGCTGCAAATATCCCCTCGTACAGGGGTGCCAGGCTAAGAGCGAAGAAAAAGTCAGGCGAGCACATATGAAAAACAGAAGGGTAAGCCATGGAGATACAGCTAGAGAGGAAAGGAGGGAGCTTCCTAGAGAGTTCAGGCAGCTGACCTTTGTGGTATTCATTACTGTGCAATTGTGCGCCCTCGCTGAAGGAGTGTCAAGGCTGTGTTGCTGTCTCTGGCTCCTGTACAACTGCAGCTAGCCCATGCCTGGAACTGGTCCAGAGCATTAGGCACTGGCTCAGGGAGGAAACAGGCTCAACGCACAGGGAGAGTCCTTCCCCGTTCCTGGACAAGATCCAGAGCACCAGACTCACTCTCACAGTCACTCTCCAGATCTGGATTTGATCCAAATGTTCTAGAGGCAACTGGCTCAGAGACAGAAGCAACAGAGACAGAATACACTGACTCGCCTGGATGTTATCCAACATGCAGGATTTCTTCTTAACTTGCTAGGCCTAGGAGTGAACCAGGACTAAAGCAGCCCTATAGTTTAAAAGCTGAGTGCCCATTCTACCTTACACCAAGTCCAGCAGAAGGGAAGCTCCTGTACTACCAGGATTGCTACAGAATTCCTCTAAACCTCTTTAAATACCACAGTAATACAGCATTTAATTATTTTGCCAATTCATTTTTTTAGGTAATTGGATCTTTTAGGTTTGCATAGTTATTTTCAGACGCAAGGTCAGGTTGGAGAACCTGATTTTCAAGGCACTTTCAGCATCAAAAGCAGGGGGAGTCTAAATAATCTGGACCTTCAGATAAGAACTACTTGAGACAGAAGTGGATTTGGAAAGAAATTATGCCTTAGAGACATGTCTAGAGCACACAGTGATCATGGTGCAGAGGTTCCACAGCCTGCAAGGTCTTAAGCCAATACATTCCTGTGACACATATCTAAAAAAAAAGAGTTAGCACTAGAAAATTATGCAGGAAACAAAGCTGTGTAAAGGTCTCTGGGATAATGTTCATCAGTGCCTTAAAGAAATGGCCCAAAAAATCATCATTGAGATTTCTCTAGTGTTAAACAGTTGTAACAGATGCCTTGCCTGTGAGACTAAATCTGTTTTAACGTTATAAATTATATTGGCTTTTACACTTTCAGGAAAAGAGAAAAGCTTGAAAGAACCCCAATGACCTTTACCATGGAAGGAAAAAGTTACTCAAATAATGAACTTTAGATACTGTTTGCATGGTAACTGTTTTAACAACACTCCAAAGCCAAGAAAGAATGCTGTTAAAAATGAAAAATCACAGAACACAGCAGAGCTAAATCAAGTCAGCAGTCTACTATTATCTACTAAATACAAAAAAGTATTCATATGAAACACTACCTATCTTCTAATACTGCAATAAACCCCAAAATTTTCTGATTAATCTCTCATCCTTCACAAAGAACACCATTAAAAATACTTCACAATTACTTAACTTGAGAAACAGGTAAGATTTTAAGGTAAGGGAGGGTGCCTGGGAAGTAAGGGAACAGCAGTTAGGGAAGGGGATTGTTATCATCAGCTCAGGGAATAGACATGAAAGAGCAACTTCACTTGCATGACTGCAAGAAAAAGATAGAGAAGCAACTAGCTTGAGTAAGAAATGCAACTAAGCAGTGAAATGAAGGCATGAGACCTTCCTGGGCTGCAGTTTCCAGGAAAGGCTGCTAACAAGTATTAATACGAAACCAAAAACTTACTTCATTTACATGTCCCTGTTGCCATCAAATGACAATGCACTTGGTGGAAATTAAGAAATCCCAACCTCATTCCATTCCCTGGATGCCAACTCCCTCCTTGTGCTAGGATATTTGCTCAGCCACAAAGGGAACCACATTAGGAAAACGACCCAACTTGGATGCTAACACGACAAAATGTGATTTCAGACAAACTGAATTCCCCAAGTTCACACATGGCTGTATGAATGCTGGGACTAGACAACGGAGGAGGCAGTAAGGAACAGCAGCAAGGGAGCTGGGGCACAAGAGCACAACTGCTGCTCTCCACAACCCTGCTGACTTACAGCAACTACAGCACACTCTGGATGCAGAGTGAGGGGAGGGGAGGGACCAGAGTAAACATTACAAACTTAAGAAACTGTGGCCACCTGTATACTTCCACCTTCCATCACCCATGTCTGTCTGCAAAATAGTGGAAAATGCTGGTCTGAAAAAAGTAATGGGCTCCTGATAAGATTAACTTGGTTACACCTGTATTTACATTTCCACAAAACAGGGGAATCAAGATTACAATAATCTTGAACACATCAGTATTATTAATTCTTCCCTACATAGAAAATTTAAGATACTGTGATGAATTTATTTATTTATTTATTTATACAGAAGCTTACTATTAACTACTCTGAGACTTGGGGAAAAAATCCTTCTGATCCTTATGGACATGATCATGGGAATATGAAAGGAGATTTCTGCCACTGGTTTAGCTGAGACAGTAATCAGGCAGTTGCAACAGCTAACAAGGTTTGCCTTTCACTGCTAAACTGAAGGAAATGCTGTGAAATACAAAAAAGTGAGGTCACTAGCCTGAACAGAATGGTCGCAGGGGAAAAACCAGAAACACTTATTACCAATTTTCTGAACGTACACAAGAGCACCTTGATTTCCTATAGAAATGGCGAAGGCACTGGAGGTAAGGAGCCACACAGAAGAAGGCAGGTGGAAACTGGAAACTCTCCCCAACTCACCTGTGCTTGCTTTTATTTCCATTCCCAGGAGTACACTTCCCCCCTCACCCCCGCTCCGACTGCTCTGTGCTGAGGCTGCCTTTCACCATCTTGTTCTGCAAGGAGGGAAGAGAGCAAGGAAGGAGGGGCTGACGAACCAGCAAGCCAAAAGGAGGAGGAAAAAGAAAATGAGGGAGAAAAGGAAGACAGGGGTAGGGAAAGTGAACATACAGAAAGTGAGAGGGAGAGAGAGGGAGAGAGAGAGAGAGAGAGAGAGAGAGAGAAGTCAGTACTGGAACCAGATACAGATTTTTCAGACAGAGTTTTCCCTGTGACAAAAGCAAGCAATTCTGCAAAAGTAAAGAGTTTGGGATATGAAAGCCTGGTTAATTTTAAGAAACACAGAATTTAACATAAAAAGGTAGAAAGCTGAGAAAAATCACTTAAAATTGCCCCATAGATGGCTTAAGACAATCTAAGGCTGCAGTGCCACCAAAAGGCAAGGTATCCCGTTCCCCTATATATCCTCCTCCGTGCCTCAGCATCCTCAACAGTTCTGTTGCAACAGCACTTGCTGCGCTGCAGACACACAGCTAGTTGGATCTGCGAGAGGAAGCTAACCCTTCAAAAGATGATTACTTTTCAGACAGCGTTTTCCCTGTGATAAAAGCTGCTATTTTGCTAAAGTAGCACATTCAGGACATGGATGGTTGAAGCATCAATGCTGACAGAAGGAAATGGGAAAGCTCACTGGGGAGCACAGGGAAAGGCATAACCAGTCCCTCTGGGCTTAGCTTGCTTATGCCTGAAGTGTCAAGCACAGTTAATGAGGCAAGACACACCTTTGCTCTCCAGGAGGCACTTACTATGATGAGGTGTATTTACTGATGTGAGGGATAGACTGGAAAAGGGTGAGAGGTAATATACTGGGGGACTTACTCAGTGTTAGCGAATTTATAAAGTTAGTTCTTCCACCCATTAACTACAGAACAGAAGAATGAGGTATTAGACAGTTGCTAATTAGCTACTAACGTTAAATTGGTGTTACCTACAAGCGTAGTTTTAAATGGTCTAATCTAAAGTCCTTCTTCCTCTCAATTGCTCATGTTCATATCATGCAAAAAATTGATGCAATTTGTTCTGCAGTCATTCTGGAGCAATGGTTTTCAACCCTTCTGTTCCTGCCTTGCAACTGGCTGGAACTCCCCTTCCCAGCCACTACAACGGAAGGAGCAGGGTAATCCTATATTCTGCCCTGCAGAAGGATTTGTAACAAACTCGTAATGATCACTGAGCCACAGGGCAAGGGCAAAGTCATAGCCAAGCACAGAAAACTCTGCTTGACTTCAAACAAATTATTCACGTCTTTACTAAGCAAAAGCCAACAAACTTCAGTGTCAAAGAAAGGCTGCTGGTACTGAACTTCCATTTTCGATGCAACACAGAAAATTATCTGCAGTGGCATAGTTTTGAATAAAATTCAAATTTTTATTGCTTCACGAAATACCTTTATCAACTTAAGTGGCAGTTTTCCTCTTCCCACCCTCCAGGATTACTTTAGAAATCAATGTGCCTGCTCAGTATCTTCTTTGGGAGGCTGGATTCTGTAAAATGGTTTCCTTTCATGGTTTGAGCCTCATCACTGCAACTACTCATATACAGGAGCAGTGACCCAAGCCAGCTATGAAAAGCGTTAACGCTATGTTTTCCAATACTTCAGGCAACGGGCAGCAAACATAAAACAGTCTTCAAAGACGTAACCTTCCTATTCTCTTTAGTCAAGTATCCAAAGCTGGGCAGAGGATGGCACTTAGTTGCATTCCACAGTAAGGGGAGCTCATCCTTCACATTTTTGTTTGGCAAGATCTGCAGATTTGTGTAGCATTAATGCATTGATTTAAGCTTGCTGTACATTTTCAACATTATTCCACAATTGTGCATAACAATTTATTTTCTTTTGTATGATGAAAAGTAGGCCAGTTCTGGATAACTGCCTGAATGTCCCCAGAATCTTCCAGCGCATTTTAAAAACATGTGTATAAATACATCATATTGTGGCAGAACATCCAGAAAGGAACATGAGACTAATTCTTGCATGTTTACAAAAGACAGATTAAAGATAATCTGTGAAGACAAAAGACCACCAGATGTCAGTCTAATTCTAGGCAGAGAAGAGATCTGCAGACAAGGACTAAATGGAGACTAATCCCTGTTAGAAAGCAACACAATTCTTCCCTATTATCATTTACTTTCCAGCATAAGCCATCCACAGTCTTACACAATTCCTGTTGTATCCAACTGGCCACAAGAACAGTAATTTTTCTGGATACTTCTGAGCATTTCAGACTGGTAGACTGGTATCCACAGCCTCCCAGAGATGCATCCTCCCTTTTGGGCTGAGAGGGGTATTCCCAGCACTATATCACATTGCTTATGTGTATAAAAGAGTATATACTGTCTGCCTTGCCTCCTCTTTCCATACAGACAGAGCAACAGCAGTCCAGCTCTTAGCACCATTATGTTTACAGGCTCCAGGGACATTCAGTTAAGGATGCCCAGACCCTAGGCAGAAGTAGCATGCTGAATCTGTCACCAACAACTGAAAACTATGATGGGTCTTCTGAACCGTCAAAGATATACAGAACAACTAAATAGATACACCGAAGGCTGAGTAGTAGTACTCAGTCTTACTACCACTAGACTAGAACAAGGTGTTTCAGGTTCATGTCATCGTTTAAATGTTTCAAAACATTTTGAAAACGTTCATCGTTTCAAAAGCCATTTTTCTCACTCCTTGCATCCTCAGTAAATCAATGAGAAAACCAATGCCAGTTTCAGTGTAGCACTCAAACAGAAACAGTGAGTGATGTACTGATTCTATCACGGAAGACAGGAAATGAAGCCGGGCTTTCTAAAGAACAACTGAACAACTAGGGAAAAAACTTAATCTATCTTCTTAAACTCTCTGCATTCTTCTCAAGTCGATGTTTGTCCCCAGAATATACCACAAGCACACATCACAGAAGAATTCATCTAAAACCATCTCTGACTACCGATATTACCTAGGTATAAAATTAGTAATCCACATTTAGATACCAGAAGAGGGCAGCAAATTACAGGTCTAATCCAGGAGAGGATTCTTACCTTGTGCTTGGGGCACCTCACTGAGAAATTCTCTTCGTTTAGTAAACAATCTAGAAGAGGATAAGACAGCAATTTATTACTTTTTTAATAAAAACCAACTTGAATAATACATCACATGTGTTAACCCTGCCTCACGGGTATATATTTTTCATTCAAAGATCTCTTATAGGAATACTAACTTATTAGCAGGCTCATCCCTTCCACCCCCAGAGTCTTAGAAAATAAATTTTAACTAAACATGCCAAATGACAATACTGCCTGGATTACCAAGCCAAGTTCAAGTATCCCCAGTGTCCCCAATACTCTGTATAGAGGAAGAATCACAACAGTGAGTCTACAAATCCTGTACCCCAACCCCCTTCAGTTATTCCAGCCTTCCTTGCTAAAGCACAAGGAAAATGGATGCACTTATCCAATCCGAACAGACCATCCCTGCTTTATACTTAATAGGAAAATCACCACCTTTCATCCTTACACTAAGGTTCTGTCAACATCAGGGGGAGAAGGGGTATGTGTCTCTAGGTATGGGTGTATATGACTGGTTATTTGCAATCCCAAATCTTGGTGATCAGTTTACACTGACACTATGTCTGGTAGTCAGGTCACTCATGCTGCTCTTGGATCTGCTTCCACGATTTGTGTATGTGAAGCTTCTATTATCTAAGAAACAGTTTAACGATTTAAACCTATTAGGGAAAGTGGGGCACCTATGCAGAACTGCTTATTTAGGAACAAATTAAGCAATACTGTTGTTTAAAGAGCATTTCTTTAGTGGCACTACCAGTGTAAGTGTTGCTTCTTCTCTCATCCTCCATCATAGACTATGCCTCTAAGGGATACTGAGTCAGTAGGTCCCAGAACTTCGGCGCTATGTCCACACCAGGAGCACCACTGGCTAGCTCTCTGCCTTCCACTCGCACCTTCCAGATACTCTGTATTTCACCCATCACAGCCAAGCAAAGAAGTAGCACTCTCCTGAGAGAATTCAGCTGCCTCCTCCCGGCACCCTGAACCACAGGGCCACCTCTCAACCCGCCCAAACTGCCGACACTGTTCGTTCTGATGGCCTGTTCCTTCTGATTGCTTTATTCACCGAAGGCAGAGGCTGACTGAACAGTCACCACCTCAGTAGGACCATGCACCATCACCACCTCAGTGCAACTGACACCATGAGAATTCAGCAAGGTGCTTATGGCCTCCCATCTGCTCCAACCTACCCAAATAGCTAGCAACTAAAGAAGCACAATGGTAAATAAAACGTGCTAATTTAAAATGCTCTTAAGTACATAGCATAACCAGCACTACCTGCTGTTTCAATCTGCTGGAAGAGTTTAGCAGACAGCAGGAGACTGCAACTAAAGCTTGAGGGAAAAGCTTTCTAGACACCCGAGCTTTGGCAGAGCATTCCTCTGCTATGAAATTCTTATGTTTCAACATGAATGCCTCTGGCCTGAACCAACGGGAAACAGCATACAATAGGCTAAGTTACTTGAGAGATTTTAGTGAAGGGGAGTAAAACCCTTAATCCCACCTCAGATAACAATTTCAAATGCAGTATTAACAAATAACAGGAAATAAATAAAATGTTGTCTCATTATAAGGGCAGGAATTGTACATTTAGACTACAGCATGAATCATCACTGCATAATACAGCAATCATCAAAAATATACAGAGCAATCATCAAAAACATACACAGTATGTTAGAACAGGATGGAGTTTTCTTCTTTCTTGGAAACCTAACATCGGTAATGTATGCACTTTCCTAGCTGGTACATCAGAAAGGAACATTGTACAAGGATCAGGACGAACTGACAGAAACCTCATACCTCATACCTGATCTGCGTACGGAGCTCAATTTCTAAGGTTGGCATTTTTGTTGCAAATACTAACAGCAGATCCAATTAATAGCATTTTTTTTTTTGTTTCTATTAAGAGACAACTATGAGAAATTTCATCAGCTCACTGCAGAAAATCAGCTGAATACCAATAAGGTAAAAATTGTTCATCATTACTTAGCTGGCCTGGATTTCAGTTAGCAGTTCCAAGTATTTTATATCACAGATTACAATTCATCATGAAGTCACCAGACACATAGCTATGATCAGCTCACTGTGACAGAAAGGGAAAAAGAACTGAAACTTGTCCTTGTTTGCACAGATTTTTTTTCCATAAAGTAGTCAGGGAAAACTTAAAACATTTTTAATAGAAGCAATTATTCTTCTGTAAGCTTCACACGTTGTCTCATACCCTGTGTTCTGCCTGTTACTCATCTTTAACGACAACTTGCAGAGACACAGGATTTCTGTTCTCTGAAAATCTGTTTTATTTTGCTGCTAGTCTTTTCCTAATTTACAGTCAAAAATCTTTTGTATATGAAACTGCCTACGATACATGTTGTGGGAACAAGTGTGCTGCAACAATCAGAATCTGACTCCAGGTGGGGAGGAACAAGCAGAGGGAGAGGATACAAAATTTCAGAAAACAAAGATCCTGTTTCCATGGAGACGTCCCTAGGACTAAGTTATCTTGAGACATCAGAGGCTCTTCATCATAAATTTGGACAGACAAAAGCCAAACACAGACAATATTAACCAGAGTAATTTCCATATAAAAATTACTTAAGTGGCACTACTGATCTTGATTTTTATGCAAATGGCTAAGAGGAGTTCAGCTCTTGCACCCTATATTGCCTAAGATTACTTTCTATGAAAGGAGATTAAAAGGAAGGCTGAATTAGGCTATACAAAAGCCAGTATTTATGAACTGGCAGCTTATGAAGCTGCGTGCCTTGCATAGCAGCCAATTAGCTACAGCGGTGCAAAATGTGGCTGCCCACGAGGGCAGGACTGGAAACCAACCAGTGGCGCAGAAGCCAGAGTTCAGGTTGCACTGCAGGGCCAGCCTTCCATGCTCCAAGTAACTGCAGCCGCTCTGACATATTCCACCCTCCAGACCTTTACCAAAAACGTGCTGACTTTCAAATGAGGCACAGTAACTGACAAGGTATTAACTTCTAACCCACACCAATGCAAAAGTAAGAACACGCTTCAGCTCACAGTGCCATTGCCTAGGAGTACGACATGCATGCTGCATCTCAACTAAGGCACGGTCACTTCCAGGGATGCTACAGTAACTCAAACACCAAGCGTTTGTGACTTGACATACCCTAAAAAACACTCCAGCAAGTGTTTTCTGATCTATTTTTTTTAAATACAAAACCAGTCATACATATTCCAAAATCCTGACAGCCCTTGTAAGTGTCAACAAACTTCTGAGGATTCAGAATGGATCTGTCCCAGATCCTCAATAAAGCAAGGTGGCACCATCCTTCAAAGCAGGATGGTTGACTTCAAATGAAACTACCACAGAGCTCAAGGAACTTGAGAAATATCCGTATCTGATTCACTACAGGAAAGACGGCAGCACTGCATAACCAATAAAAAGGGTTTATAGGCAGACGGCAGGCTGAGGAAAGAGAAAAGAATGCTGATTTGCTTCTCAAGGAAGCCTACATTTTCTGCTTGGGCATAAATGAAAATCAATTCCCTGTTCCATGTAGCTTGCTTATTTCTTTTATACAGATTTATTGGAAGAGCAGCTATATATTAAGACAGCTTGATTACACCCACAGATAAAACCAACTGCAAACAAGGTCTTTTACTGTCATACCATCAGGCTGAAATTTTGAATGCTGAGAATCTACTTCAAGCTGGGCTCTTTTATGCATTTTGGTTGAAAACTTCAGCAAAAGCAGCCTAACAATTTCCTTAAAACTCTTTCTTGGAATAAAGGTATTCTGCCCATATTAAACATCCCAGCAAATCTTCTTTGAAAAGCTCTAAACATACCCTGATTTTAAGTAGGACCTAAATTTTAGCTAAGGTATGCCCTTGCCAGCTTACCACAGAATCAGTATATACAACTCTTTGAAAGGAGGAATAGGTATTTTAATCTGCACATCCTCAGGAGAGGCTTCTTAGATTTTAGTAGCTAGGTTCTTTGAAAATTCCACCAAATACACTTTTTTTGGGGAGGGTGAGCAGGTTTTTCCTGTAAATGAACCTGTGGCCCCAGATTTAGGCACCAGACTCAACAGCACTAAAGCTGTCAGCGGACATTTCCAAGGCTCAGGCAGCCTCAAGGAAGAAGGTGACCATTTCAAAACTGCAAATGGTGAAGCACTAGCCCAGAAGGCAGCAGAAGTGAAAATATTACTGAGAAAGACAGTCTGGAACTGGAGACAGAGTGGAGGCTAGCAGGATGAAGAGACCAGTGCTAGCAGAAGTTATGAGCAGGGAATTAAGCTTGAGTGCCAGCAGGAAGCTAAGATTGAATCAGGATTGATTCAGCCACAGGACTATAGGCTAAGAATTTATGGGATAAGGCAGGGAAAGGTGAAACAGAGAAGATTATGGGCAACATACAAGAACAGAGACTAGCAGGGTTAAATGTGACAAGGAGCTAAGTTAGGAGAACCAAATGGGAGTAAGAAGCCCACAGAAGAAAAACAGCTAGGAGCAAGAAAGAGGAGGAGGTGATGCAAAAGCAGAGAGCGGGAAGCCAGAATGACAGCTAGAAAACTGGACAAAGGAGAAGTTAAAAAGGAGTAGGGAGAATTGGGTCTTATAAAGAGACTGGAGTAAGAAATTTGAGAAGAGGAACCTGAGACCAGCTAGATAAAGAGCCTACGGCTGGTATGAAGGGCCAGAGTAGAGAACAATCAGACGCACACAGACTGAAGAGGAAGAAACAGAAAGGAAAATGTAGGAAGACACAAAGAGAAGTCTTTGTTCTCACTAAATCATATTCTTCCTGGAGTGAAACCAGGGATTCATCAGTTCTACCAACTTCTCTGCTATTATTTAAATATGTTTGTGAAACTCACAGTCCAAGTATCCCACCTCCATGCAGCTCTTGCAATTTATTACTGCCATATTACTCAAAGAACAGAAATTAACTTGGAATAGTGCACTCTTAACAGATGGTCACGTGACAATGTGATGTCTCGTAACAAAATCAAAAGAAAATGTACTAAGCATAGCCTTGGAACTTGAATACAAAAAGCTACTCTAAATAAACCTCTAAGGTTGCAAAGTCAAGACAAATGTGGGGAAAAGCCAAATTTTATGTATCCTGTTTCTACATATTACATGGTAGACATATTATGTTACATTTAATATGGAGTAAATTGTATGGTTATATACTATTTTTGTATAGGACACTGCCTCTTCCCTGCATGACACAGAACTGCTCTTGGGAATCAAGTCATGATTGTTCAGTGTATTTGTCATCTGGAGGATCCTACTGCATTTCCTGAAGTAGAGTTAATGATGAAGATATATCTGAAGAAAAAGGACAATATCTTAACTTTTGTACCTATATTTAGAACATAGGAAATGCCATATACCGTATGTAGTAACACACGAATACAAATTAAGCACCCCAAACTACTGGGAATGCCCACCATAATTTATTTTGTTGTTTCATGGTATTAAAAAGTCCAGTCACAAACCAGAAACAGATTACTAAACCCAATATGAACACAAATCTAACAATTCTATCAAAGCTACTGTAAAAAAAAAAGTTTGTTAACGTTCATGAAACTCTTAAGCATGACAGAGATGAACATCACAGAAGATTTCACAGTTCTACCTTCAGAACTGAATGGAATCAGTAGAACAGAGAATCAGTGAGAAGAACACATGTCCATGAATGAGTACCCTTTCATCCTACAGGTCTTATGGAAAAAGATGTCAGTCGTTAATTAGGTAATTACTGTAAGATACATTCATAAGAGACCAAAATTAAACTTACATAGACACCCTTATTTCTGGCATTTTTTTTGTGTGTGATTTTCACAACCTGACTAATATTTAACACCTTATTTCATGTAAAATCAAGGATTCTCCAGCTATACTGTGGCACTAGTAGCATTCCACTGCAGTATTAATTTAATTAAAATCTTTCTATTAGAATAAAACACAGTGCTCCAATAGAGTGGGATTTCACAGTGAGAAGTGCAATGCAGTCATTCAGAAATGAACATACCTACTTCAAATACTGTACCATTTGAAAACCAGCATTAAAATAGGTGTTGAAACAAGAGGGCTGCTGTGAAAGTAGGATAACAAAACAGGAAGCTTGCAATTATTTGCCAGTCAAGTTTTGTAATCTTGAAACTGTACCTGCTTGTTATTAAGTTTTGTATGACAGGAGAAATGAATCAGAGGACTGGAATAGTGGGACATTATTCATTCTGAGCTGGGATTTTTTCTACCCAAGAATAAAGTTTATCTCCATTAAAAACTTTAATTATTGTACACAAAACACCAACTCACAACCCCAGACTCATAACTGGAGACAATACTAGCCAAACCGTTAGCTTATCCAATGCAGAAAACTGACCCTACTCAAGAGACTGGCTGAAATGCTTCTAAGGAGGGAGAAGAAGGAAGGTTGTGCTACAAGTGGTACCGATGATTCTACAAGCACTTTGCACTTGAAATTATTACTGTGACTATTCACAGGAGCATAACCCTGGAAGAGGAAATATCCTTCTGGTTTCTTGCACCATTTTAGCAAAGGATTTCTATTCTTTGCAAGGAAATAGTGATCCATTCTCCTATTACAGCCAAATTTCAGTCACTGTAGCTGCATTCCCACAAACCAGGCTTTTTTGGCACTTACAGGTAGATTCTTTTCCATTACAGGTTTCATCTTGCCCCAATGCGTTATTGTACAGTTTATCTGATGCCACTGCTCACCATTTATGTTACTGTCTTCACAGTAGGTGAAAAACTGAGAAGGAATACATTTGTAAAGTACCTTGCAATTACTTAGCGTCATATATTTTGAATAAACATGAAATATAGTTAGTATGCCATTTGTTCGTACCTGCATCGATGGCACATGGGTAATGGTATCGGAAGGAGCAGCCTTTGTTGTAGCAGCCTAAGGTGGCTCCCGGTTCCTGGCAATGGGAACATTTCTGAAAGGGAAACCAAGAAATGGCAATGAAAATTGCAATCATCTTTCCAATTATCTGTATTTTCCTGGAAATTTTATCAACCACATTCCAGCACACATTTCTCGAGTATCACAATGTTAGACTGTATCTTTCCACACCATAAAAATAAAGGCCTTTTGCATGAAGCAACAACATGAGCTCTTTCAAACAACAAACTTTTCAGTTGTGCTAACCAAGCAAGAGGTACCAAATATTCAAACCAACCATTCAGAAAGAACTTGAAACACTTCTCAAATTTGTTTCACTGGCCCACGTTTCAGTACCCGACAATGACATCAGTGTTAAAATTGGAAGAAAAGAGCTTTTTTGAATCGACAGCTTTAAAATGAGAATTAGCATGACAAAGAATGATTTAGAAGACACCATTAGCGTAAAAGTGATTTGGGTACATGGTTTTCATTATCACTAGCAATCCAAGATGATCATGGCCAAGCTGAACATTTTTTCACAGGTGACCAAACAAGGTTTATCTGGAGCATGAGAAGGTACCATCAAGGGAAAACACCCCACCATCACAGAAATGGCACATCTCCAAAAGAAACGATGCTCATACATTTATTGCCAAAGTCGTTAACGTTCAATTTTCATTACTTAAATCCTATTATCTCAATTGGTCAATGATGTATTTAACCATATTATCAGACCGACATGAATGCAGCAGAATGAGAGCCACTCAGCCATTTACTTCATCCTGAATGACTTAAGGAATGACCTAAGGAAATAGGCCTATAGTACATCTCATTCAGACAGTAATTTTATTTCTTGAATGTATACAGTAAGTGATTTTCATTAATTAATCTAAGATTCCAATGAAAGCTGATTTCTGACAGGTTGACATTTTTCCCTTCTAAAAAGAAAACAAGCCACATCTGGTAGAATCCACCAAAGGCTAGGAGACTGCTACTATTTAAAAATTGAAATGCAAATACACTACTGGCAGAAAAAGAAAAGGTGACCTCCAGTAACTTTTGAGTCATATTTAAGAAACACAGAAATTTTGGTTTTGCTGATAAACACAACCAACACCACAAAAAGGCCTTGTATAACCGGTATAATTCACCTTGACTTCAGGCTATAAGAAGTTGCCTTTGGTCACTGACTGCACACAGAGAGATGATGACATGATCTAAAAACCCCTTCCCTACTGGAAAAACTAGTGTCAAACTACATGTGCTCTGTTAACACTATCAGCAAGCTACACCTGTACAGCACACAGATGTGCTCAAACCAGCAGTGCACCTGGCACTGCACAAAAGCACTTTACCATACAGGGAAGCTCATATGCCCAGATAGCTACATGAGCTAGACCAGACTGCTTCACATCCCCGATTAACATATATGTTGCAATGGGGGTCTGCAGAATAGATGCGGCCAAAGATAACAGCCACAGCGAAGTTCCTCACTCAGCACAGTGAACAGGATTTTGATTACAGTATTTCAAAAAACACTGAGACTATCTGACAGTTATTGCTCTTCCTACTATTCTACGTGATGCAGAGATGACTATAGTTTGTATTTAAATGATTAAATGAAGATGAAAGCAAAACTAGCTCCAGCCATAAACCAGGTGGCCCTCTTCAAATCAAAGCAAATGCAACTAACAGAAAAGCTTGTGAGACGTCACTTCTCATGACATCTACAACTACAGTCTTGACTACTGCCTTCTCTTTTCAGTTATGCCAAAGCATCCTAAGCCTGATCTTCAGTGCTCCCTATTAAATCATGTCTATCTTCTAAGCAATGAATGTGTATCATGACAAACTACTGCAGTATTTATGATCTAAGGAAAGTGTCCCTGAGGCCTAGAAAGAAACAATCAAGCAGCTTATTTTTGCCTGTCAGGACACGAATGCTAGTTTCCAAAGATAAAAAATAAATTCTAAACCAATATTTAAATGCACACCAAAACACTTGGACCTCTAGCCAAACTGCAATGTAATTCACTCTCCCATGGGAATAAAACCCAGTTTCATGTATAGTAAATGTCTTATCCTGGCTATGAAGTCAACCCTAGAAGAATATTATGTACTGGCATTAGTCCCAGATTCACCTATGCCAAGTATTCACGAAGTGCAGCTTGAGGAGTTCTGAACCACAGCTCTTTACCTGGATGCTTTATTCTCACTTTCAGATGTGGCTGACTGAGATTAATTATTCTAACAGGACAGAACCCAAATTGACTATTCTTTTTGAACACAGATATGAATTTCTAGTTTTGTTCCTCAGAGGCATTCTGTCCTCCCCACTTTATCTTGTCTTTGAAGTACCATCACACTGTTGCAACAGAAGAGGTCATTCTTCCCTGGAACACTGTGTTCTGTACAGAGCAGTCAATAAGAGCCTAAAAACTACAGCAGCAGAGATTAAATTGCAGCTGTGTGAAACATTTCTTAATAGTAAAAAGGCATGTCAAATGAGTGTGCTGTGCAGTACAAATGAAAACAAGCAGACCCCTAGCAATTTTTTTTATACTTTTCCAAATGTTAATGTAGTCTTTGAACTTATTCTTTGCTGCATCTAGTGCAGCTATTCTGAAACTTGCAACAGAAACACAATAGGCGTTTTTGACGAATTTTAAGTGTGCCTGCAGTGCTCAGCTGAGAATAGGTATGGAATGCTTTCAAATCCGTTGCAGTTAAGACTGATTAGACGGTTAAAGCGGGTAGTTAAGGTGCCAAAGCATGATCATCAAGCCTTCATTTCCCCTCTTTTCAGTCTGCAGGACCAGCTAGACGATTACCAAGGTTACCTGCAGCTACGCCCACAACCGCAATTCCCCAGTGGACTACTACACCATTGACTGCTCAAGGCAGAGATCATCTCCTGCTGCTGGCTCCCCTGCTGCTGAACAAGTCTCCATTCTGGCAGATGCTTCTGCTTTTCACAAGCCACTGACAGTCTAATGGTCCCATTTCTTCTACCTCCTGGGACCCCGACCATCTGCTTCTTTCAGGGGAAGCTGGGGGAACCACATACACAATAACTACTCTTTTCTTTCGAGTTCTTCCTTCCACAGAGTGAGTGACTGAACAGCAGACACCCTACAAATCTGTATGGTTCTAAACCAACTTAGGAGTCTATCACTTAATCTTTGAAAGAGACTATCACCGTGTAATGCCACGTGGTTTCCAAATTTATCCAGGTGTTTCTAGAAAGACAGAATGAAGTCATTAAAAAATTTCTGGACAGTCTCTTTTACTAGACATCACTACTGTGCTTTAAATGATAAAGATGCATAGTTCCTGCTGGCACTTTTTGCGGCTTTGGTGAGAACCTTATCTTAAGTATTTTTATTTCAAAGGAGAAAGAAAATAAAGAGATGTACACTACAATTAGAAAACATTCTAACCTGAAAATAAAATCACAGAACTTCATACAAGAGATGTGTGACTTGGGCTTAATGACCAGTAATCACTATCTTTGGTCCATCAGCAAATTTTCACCCAAACTCCACCATCCTGCAGCCATTCACCAGCAGATGGTAGCAGCCTGCTTGTCACTTGTAAAGGAATTATAGCATTTTAGCCACGGAAACAGCATTCAAGCTCTCATGGGAAGAGAAATTCCTTTTGCTCAGTAAGCAGTCTGCTTAACCTCCTCTGCTTGAAAGAGCTGAAGGCTGGTACTTGGAGTGTGCTCCCAACGGGAGGTGCCAATGGATAGTAATCATTGCCAGGCACCTAATCAACTCCTGGTTTAAATTAAAAAAGGAAATAAAAAAGGAAAGGCGGGGGGTGGGAAGACCACACTGAAGATTGATACAGAGGTCCTATCTCCACAATTCATCTCTGGCCGCAAGGCACATATATCTCACTTAGAATAGGCTGGTGAGACTTAAAAGTGCCATTTAGAAGAGACACTCCATCCCTTGAACTAAATTATCAATAGTATTAAAGCCAGATACATTGTGTCTACCTCTCCACAGCATTAGCAGCCCATTTCTTCCTCGCATCAGCTCATCATTCTCTGTCTACCAAAATGAAGTAACACCCAACCTGGAAGTGCAAACAGTTGGGGGACAGTTACCACAGCAGCAGCAGAGCTGCTCGGATTCATTCAAAGTACTAAACCATCCACTAGCTGTATTTCTTTTGCTTTAAGGTGTTTTTTTTTTTCCCCTGCAGTTTGTATTCCTTCATTACAAGAGTAAACTTTTCTGAGACCACAGTGCTCTAAATGTAATAAACAGGAGTGTGGGTTTTGGGTACCTTCTTTTGCCTCCCTCAGATTTGTACCCAGCTCCACAGATATATGTGTTATAACATAAACATGTCCTGAGCTATCTACCTTCCTCCTTCCAACCAAGCAAAAGCTCTTAGGCTTGTGAAAAGAAGTGCTCCAGGCTGCTCAAGTAAAACACACACTTTTTCTCTTTGGCTTTGCACTGACAGATAATGTCTTCGTCTAGGAGTGCTGGAATCCCACAGCAGATAGGGCTTTGCTGGTGGGAGGATGGGAGCTGCCAGACTAGCCCTTCCAGCATATTTTGGGGCAGTAGCAGAAACAGTTGCTTAAAGCAGAAATTAATTGCTTCTGTCTAACACTAATAGAAGGTGTTTTCAGATGATTCCTCCACTTTCTTTCTTGTGTAACAATTACCAAAGCAGTTCAAGCAAGGACATTCAGAACAGATGCAACTGTATCATATTTTCTACTGTCTATAATCCAGAGTTTTTTCTGTCAGTTGCTTCTTTTAGTTTGCTCACCTGCGCCCCACACTCAGGCCTTTCTAACTTCCTCTCTTCCAAGCACCAGTTTTTCCTTTGCTCTCTGTTTTCTTCCCTTTTCCTTTGCTTTGCTTTCTAGGCATCTCCTTGGTTTTCCCCTTCTTGTATACCAGTGTCAAGAATGCATAAATGGAATAAAATGGAAAGCAACAACTGAAGGTTACTAAAAAAGAAAGGCAAGCAAAAAAATGAAATACATGTGGCATTAATTATACAGGTACAAGTCTTCACTTTACATGTTATATGCATTTTTCTTACTGTCCTCTTCGTCTGTTTAAATTACAAGCTTTTAGGAAAATAATTGCTTCTGTGTAATTGCACTGCACAAATGCAGATGTAAGATAATGAGGATTTCAGAGTCAGCTGCAATATTAGGAAGGAGGGCCTTCTGACTATTTCTGATTAAACAGTTGGCAGGCTAGACAGAGCCTCAGATTTAATATCCAGGCGAAAGGGCAACAGAAGCAGCAGGCAGCCACATTCTCTTTCCTGGAAAGCTGGATGCAGAAAGACCGCTTACTCCAACAAGCTATGAGGAAAACCAAAAAATATTTGTGCTGTTTCCTATAGGAGAAAGGAATGTGACTTTGGAAGACTGCTGCAAAAAGGGATTGAGATGAAAAAAAGAGCAGTGTGGGCAGACATTTTTAGGAAATACGAGAGGAAGACAACACTTTCACTCTGATGTGCAGATACTGGTTAATGAAAAAAATTGCTTATGTGACTGCAGCTAGAGATAACGAGCAGTACTGAAGGATACAGAATTATTAGCTTCCATTTCCTGTCAAGCAATTTAAGTTTTCCAAAATCTGGCACAGAATATCAGAAAAATTAACCCCACAATTAAAAAGATAAAAATGCTTTAAACTTGCTGTATTAAAAGGCATCTCGTACCAATGATGCTATACTCCTCTAGCAAGCAAATGAAGTAACAATAAAGGAAAATACAGTCACTGAAGTAAAATTGGGTAGCTACCTTCAAGTCAAGAAACTAAAGAAATTTAGATTCCATGATTTCAGCAAACAGACAAATCAATGATCTGGAAGATGTTACACTGATAAAGCCGCATTAGGAAACACTGTAAAAAGTCAGAAGTGCAGTGCTGCACGGGCTGCTGAAGCACAAAGGGAAGCTGCAGCTCAAAATGGATGGCATGGGGAAAAAACAAACCACCAACCGAGAAGAAATACAAGAACTGAAAAATGTCTTAAAAAGGGGAAATCCTACTCAATACATACAAATTTGATTAAAGTACATCAGAAGCACCTGAAATGCAGACTGGAGCATAGTATTTCCCTCAGCTTGAAGGAAAAAGAGAAAGTAACAAGAACAGAAATAAATGGTTAGTTTTGACGAGGAATGGTTTGCCAGCAAAAATTTCTAAGATCCTATGCAGATGCTTTAAGCTATTCAATTGTACTTACAGAAACTCTCGAAAAGGGGGGTGAACAATCAGATATGAAAACTTGAAGTTTGTAAAATTATCCAAGGTAGTCAGGTCTAACCTGATGGTAAAGAGCTGAAAAAAACACCTCACAATCCTGGATAACTGTATGATGGAACAGAGATAAAATACTTAAAACAACTTAATGTTGTTAAGTACAAAGTTATACACATGGGGAAAATATTTTCACCTATGCGTACACATGGTGACAGAGTTTAAATTAGCTTTTACTACTCATGGGAAGGTATTAGTATTCATCCTGGACAGAAACACCATGTAGTCCCTGCAACCACAAAATAAAGACAGCCAGAACGCAAGAAGTTACTAGGAAAAGAAATCAATAATGAAACCCAAACCTTCGTTATGTCTATATGTTACTCAGTATCCTGACATCTTAATATTGCGTGTGTCGTTCTGATCATCCCATTAACAGAAGAATAAAACAGATCAGGAAAAAAAGAACGACCACAGAGATAACTAGGAATGTAAAGAGCTTCCATATGTGAAAAAGTACAGATTTTGGGAAAGAGGTAATGTCTTGGTTTCAGCTGAGACAGAGTTAATTTTCTTCTTCGTAGCTGGTGCAGCAATATGTTTTGGATTTGGTGTGAGAACAATGCTGACAGGACACTGATGTTTTTGGTGTTGCTGGGTAATGTTTACACTAAGTCAAAAGGACGTTTCAGTTTTTCAGGTCCTGCCAGCAAGAGGCCTGGAGGGGCCTGGGAAATTGAGAGGGGACACAGTCAGTACAGCTGACCTGAACTAGCCAAAGGGATATTCCATACCATATGATGTCATTGTGAGTATATATAAACTGGGGAAAGAAGGAGGATGGGGGCGATGTTTGGCATTACAGCATTTGTCTTCCCAAGTAACTGTTACATGTGATGGAGCGCTGCTTTCCTGGGATGGCTGAGCACCTGCCTGCCGATGTAAAGTAGTAAACAAATGCCTTGTTTTGCCTTGCTTGCATGTGTGGCTTTTGCTTTACCTATTAAAATGTCTTTATCTCAACCCACGAGTTTCCTTAACTTTTACTCTTCCAGTCCTCTCCCCCATCCCACTGTGAGGGGAATGAGTGAGCAGCTTCATGGGGCCTGGTTGCCAGCCCAGGTTAAACCATGACAGGTAACTGAAGGGGGATTGAGATCTACAGAATTAAGCATGGCGTGCAAGGGGGAATGATTCTTAGCCATTTCCAAGAAGGAAGAGCAAATAACAGGTTAAAATTTAAAATAGATCCACTTTTTTTCACACAACAAATAATTAAGCTACAAAAATCACTGCCAAAGAATGCTGCACCAGCTAAAAGATAAACGAGTTCAAAAACAGATTAGACAAATTCATCAAGGATAGGTATGCTATGACCAGTTAAACACAGTAATGTGAAAGAGACTACTCTAAAGCTATGGTTGCTGAAAGGAGGCAGAAAATATGCAAGCAGCACTCTGCACATGCCTGGTTTACTACACATGTCTGAAGATAACTGCTCCTGGCCACTGCTGGAGACGGGACACCACAACAAAACATACTTTTGCACCCGACTGGAATGGCAGTTCTTTTGTAGACCAAGAGATCTGATTGTGAAATTCCACAATGAACGATGAACAAGCCCCCAGCACCACCACGCCACTATTAAAAAGAATGTAGGCACCCAGAAATTACACTGTTACTTTACAAGTTTTAAAGACTCTTCAGTCTCATCCCCATAACAGGAATGCTGAGCTAAACTGTAACGCTATATAAAAGGGCTGAAATTTGATCTAAGCAATAAATTCAGCTTCACTACTCCATACAAGCCTAAGCGTTCCATTCAGTGGAGTGCTCCAAGGCTTAAATGTGCACCAACATGCTCTAGGAGATGAGACTGGTGAAAAGTTGAGAAAGTCATGGAGGAGGATCAACTGTCCCACCTCCCAAACAATGGAAGGAGAAAAAAACCCACCCCAATGAAATAAGGACCAAGCATAACTGAATCTTCAGTTATGATAGATACTTCAAGAATAAACTGATCATTAACTAAAACAGAAATAGCAAAATTAACAAAAAATAATAACTTTAAAGGATAATGAAAAAGCATGTTTAATTTCAAATTAAGCAGGCCAAGTACACACCTTTGTAGCCATTTTGTATTTTAAAAGGAGTATTAAAATAATACATTGACTACCAAGTCCAAGAAGACAAGAAATGTATACATCTTGTTTCCTTTGATGACAAAGAGCCACCCTGAATGAGTGAAACATTTCAGACAACCACTTATAAAATACAGGGATTTGAATTTGCTAAAGTATGCAAGTCTAGCAGAAAAAAATTATACAGTTTATGTTATCTTGGCTATTCATTTGGGGAATTAAACTTGCAATAATAAGTTCAATTTAGTTACGAAAAGGTCTGAAAGACAGAAGAGCAGTCACAAAAGAGGGAAAAGAAATTCACATTTTCAAGCAGTGATTATGTGATAAGGGCATACAGCGTTGCGGGAACAGCACGGTCAGCAAGAGAGCATTTACTCCAGTTGGATTTTCTGCCAGGACAAGCTTTCTTTCCTGACCATCCTGGGTACTGATTACAGAAAATACCCAAATATATGGTGAACTTTTACTTGGTGCAAGGTCTACCGTGTGCAGTATAAAGCAACAACATGTGATTGCGTTAAAACAAAGCAACATCACTACCATATGGGAAGAGTTTTTTGATAAATTAAATAATTACCAAAAGCTCTCCCCTGTAAAGCAGTACCTTTGAATACTGGTAACTGGAGTGACATAAAAAAGGAAAAAAGATTACATAAACAAGAAAATGCAATAAACTCAAGGAATTTGTTTTCAAGACGCAAACTGCATGACGGAACCAGTACTTCTCTAGTCAAAGGGAAAAGTGATGACGCTTAGTATTTACCAAAAGGCTCAAAGAAAAAAAGGTCTAGTTCATTAAGAACACAGTCACTATGTTATTAATGGTGGTGGATTCAACAGAAACAAAACCTTTTTAAAGGCTTAAAAATACAGAAATGCTTTTGAGCAAGTGAAACTGTAAATGGAAAAGATCTGACAAGGTATTAAATACCTATGCAACCTGGCAGGAAAAAGGGTGCAGCACAAATCCACCCCCGCCAACAACTCAAAAGACTCGTAACACTGGACAGAAACAAACCATGTGTCATTATTTATAATAATCTGTGCAAGCCCTTGTCGTAAACAGAGCCCCACTGTGCAAGACACTTTGGTAAGACAGAACAAAGCATTGGTGGATGCAAAGGGATGAAATAGCAATGGTAAGACTGAGCCAGTAGTGTTGGGCAGGGTCCACCGCAGCAGCAGGCTAAGCATATCCAACTGTTAAGCAGAAATCACAGACAAAAAAGGCTTTGAAGAAATGCATGAAGAAAAACAAATGTAAACGTGCAGTGTTTTGAAAGTGAGGCACTTCATTTAGGAAATTATAAAATTAGCTAGGATGCACTAATTGGAAGAAGACTGTAAGTTCTTGAAACTGAAAGAAGAAAAAGAAGCAGGATGAAGGCAGATGAAATAACGATGAGTAACTTATGTTCGAGGCATAAGAGGAAGCCATCAGATCAATGTGAAAGAGGTAGGTATGCAAAAATGATAGTTTAGGGAAAAAATTTTGTAACAGTATTGCAAATATACATTTACTCATTCATACGAATACCGATTCTTAAATTATGGTCTAGAGAGCTTCTCCTATTGTGCAGGAAAAATATACTCCACTGCAAGTAAGGATAGGTAAAAAAGGTACAATGCCCATCTTACCGGAAAATGAACAAGTTGCCTCTCTAGAAAAAGGCTAGCTAATAAAAATACTGCTCAATACTGTTAAAAAACGACAAGTAGACAGGTCCCCCAGAAAGCTGCTGAAGCAGTAGCTGATAGGAGAGTTATAATGAGTAGCAAAGTGCACAGAAATATTCCTGGGGTCACTGGTGGCCCCAGGAAAAGCAGACAAAGATGAGCAACAATAGCAGGTGAAATGAATCCAAGAAAAGAGGTAAAGATACAATGCTTGCAGAAGGAGAAATGTCTGCAAGTCAGTACATCTCTTTTTAGTGATAAGCCGTCAAGTAACACATCAGTGTAAAATAATAAACAAATAAATTGAAAAGATACAAGCTCACAAACCACAGAAAAATAAATAATGACAGTTGAAGAAAACTAAACAAATTAGTAATACACATTGATAAAACTACCTCTGATACAGAGGAGGTGCTCTATATAAAATAACGCTTGCTGGCCAAAAACCTGAATAGGTTTGAAGAGGAATATGTTATTACACCATGCAACAATCATCAAGAAAAAACCCTACAAACCATAATGATACATGTGCTGCTTAAACTACCCATTACAATAATAGCTATTTTTCACTAATTGTAAGCTAAATTTATTAAAAAATATCTAAGGTCTGTAGGTTTGCCAGAGACACACAACACAGGAAAACTTTGTATGAGCTAGCTGCAGTTTAGAAGTGGCAGCGAATATAAATAGCAGCAGCAGAAGTCCAAGGCCGGATGGCATTCCAGCTGGATATTACAAAGCAGCTGAAGTAGTGTCAGTAGTTTCCTTAAAGGACAGACTTAATGTTGTTCTCCTGGGGGAAGAACTTCTTCCGTCTTAAGAATTATGGAGCTGCATGGTTGTCCCCACATCTGAAGGGGAAAAACCCCAGAATCTAACAAAAATCTTTCAGGCTCAGAACACTGCTGCATCGAGGTAAAGGCAGTAATTCTATCTATTTGCAAGCCATGTCTTCAGTTTTTATAAATCCGGATCAATCTATACTAAGATAAAAAGGACTGGTATGAGCCATAGACTACTAGAAATCAGTCACTGTGCAAGATCAAAGGGAAATTTTTTCACCTGAAGCAGAAATTGAAGGATTCAGGCATTTTCGTTTTGTTTTTCATTTGTTTTACACAGGCCCACCCCTTCTCATTTCTTATTCCTCTGTCTTCTAAAGGCGGTAGCCCAAAAGCTGAAGAGTAAGTCAGTAGTAAAGTCTTGTTTGTTAGACAGCTTCACAGACTCAGAATGAAAAATCCTTCTTTTAGCATTACTCTTGAAGCTATTTGTTCAGAAAACTGAATTTATTGGTAACTATTCAAAACTCCTGTTCCCCAGGAACTGCCTTTGCAGATTTCTGCTTAGAGGAATAATACCATGTGGCATTGCTAAAGAATCCTTATTCTCCCCAATGATAATGCATGACACTTCAAAGAAGAAATAATTGAATTTAAGTGTGGGAGTTAAGACTGCATTAAAACCTCGTAAAATAGTTTTATGTACCTATAACGTGGGTACTGGGATTTTTCTAATCTAACCTAAACAATTTCCTAAAATTAGCAACTAAAAAAAATTGTTGGTTTTCTGGAAAGCATTGGTTATGCATCATGTTAACCTTGAAATTTTAGTGATCAAATTTAACTTGAAGAGTTATTTCCCAGAAAACATTTAACTATTAAATACAGTAATGAATTTACACATTATAGCAATGAATTCAAGTTAGGATCTTCAGCATTTTAACTTTCTACAAGTAAAGAGAACATCAGATGAACACAAAACATTTTTGTTATCTTCTGTGGACCTGATGCTAAATGACACACGAACAAACTTTAAACTTCACTTCTTACTATTACATCTACACACCTAAAACATGCAACCTTGTATTAGCTCCCTAATCTTCCAATTTAACTAAGAACATCTGATAATTTAAACACATACTCTACTTTCAATTTTCAAAGCACCCAACAAATTTGTCTTAATGGTCACAAAATAAGTGGTTTTAAAGCCTGCTTTACAGAATAAACAATTGACTTGTCAAAGGCCATGCAGGGAATTTCTGACAGCACAAAATCTTAAAAATTCACATCTCTCACACCTGAACTCAAGTACATGGAGTCATCTTTCCCTCCCATTCCCCCCCCCCTTTTTTTTTTTCCCTTTTAAGTTTCACATTGAGCAGCAGTGTCTTCAGAGAAAGTTTCTGTTTCAAAGATTCATGCAAGGATACCTTCCTCCTCCTTCCCCTCCCTTAGCAGCAAGTCTTTTATGAAGCTGGACAGTCTCCTTTAATCATCAGTAACTTTCTGAAACTTAGCAAGCACGAGTTCTCAGTAAGAAAGAATAAAGGAGTCAGAGGTGCAAGAAAAGCTGCAATTAACAGCAGTATAGTGCAAAGTACCAACTAAACTACATTTTGTGAAATGATACGCCGTGAGAAAAAGACAAACATATGGCTGAGTTAGAATGAAGCATAAATCAAAAGAAAGTATGCAAGGAGCTAGATACAGGGGAGAAAAAAACCCTCACTAGTAGTAAGTGAAGACTGCACAACCAGTTTTTAACATGCACCTTTAATACTTTCTCAAACAGAAGGAAAGCTTTAGGACACAGACAACAACCAACTGGTTGAGGTAAGACATAAGTGTATTTATGCTACACTCAGTTGTGCAACCAGACCTCTGGAAGACATATGCAATCTATTTTTACCACTAGTAGCTCAGATACTGACAAAGAGTGCAGCTGCAGCACACAGCCCTAGGCGGGCTTTGCCATTCACCACAGCCTTTTTATCTTGACTAGGGCTGGTATTTTACGTTAAGTCCTATGCTGTTATGTCTTCTCTTACCAACAGTTTAGCAAGTCTGAAGACAACTTAAGTGTATCTACACGATTCAAGTCACTGAGCACTGTCAGAATTTCTCAAAAGAACCTGAAGTTATTTTAGTCCTTTTAGCAGAAGAGAAATGCCTGCTTTAGGTTACTTCAGCTGGCAAATTCAGCCAGAGGAGGGGAGGAAGCATCCTGTCCCTAATGCTTCTTGGTCATGGAATAATAACAACTACAAAACAAACCCACCTTTTCATATGCTAGACAACAAGATGGTTGCGCTTGACATCAGTAATAAATACTGTAAAGCTATATAAATTTGAGAACCACCTTAGACAAATTTTAAAATGTACCTTTTATTGAATTTACTGGTTTGTGCACTTATTAATACCATTCTGGAAAAATTTTCTATCAGAAGTCATGGTCTTGACCAGTCCACTCACTTCCAGACCATTTTAAGACATCAGTTTGTATTTGCTCAACCTGCTGCCCTCCTCCTATCCCTAGCTGGGGCATTCCCCTGTGTCAGTACTGACACTAAAAGTCAAGAAACCTGGTCCAAGAAAGCCAAAAAAAATAGCTCGATAAAAATGAGGAGGGCAAGAGAAGGGGTGTAGAATTTGCTGGCCAGATTAGCTACCTGACTTGGCTCACTTACAGAGCAAGTGCTGGCAGAAAGGGAGGCACAGGGGAGAAGAACAGCTTCTAACAACCCTTAGCATAGATGAAATTACCACATTTCATCTTCACAACAGACTTCTCAGCGGAACAGAAGTGGTTTACAAGGGATACTCTTCTCTCTTTCACACCTTTAACAGCAAAGGAGACTTGACCTTTTGCTATATTCCTACCTCCTGCTACTGTCATCTTACTCCACTTAGGACCTCACATCCATTTCACTTTGCCCAGCCCTTGCCCTGCATTCATCTTTCCCCTGATTTACCCCACCATGGCACAAAGCAAGGAAGAGTGTTATTGCAGTAAAAATGGGGATTTCATCAAGTTCAGGGAGGTAATTTGGAGTAGTTTTAGTTGTGGCAAGGAACGGCATAGAACTATGAAAACCAGCATTACTGTGAGAGCAACTCAGAACTTCAAAGGGCCCTTTGAAGGAGACTATTGGTTTTGCTAACTCCCTACATGAGGGCTAATCCACAGCCAGTCCCTGTGCCCTATGTCCAGGCTGTGCTGTTCTGGCCAGTGTGCTCCGTTTCCCACTCCCATCTCCCCTCCTGGGTCAATGCTGCAGTAGGAAGAAGCTGTGGAGGACAACTATCATTGGAATTCCCATCCCCATATCCCCCAAACAACTTTGTGCCTACATCTCCAGCTACGTACCTTCTCAACATGGCTCAAGCCACTTGCGCTCACCCATAGCTTTAGCAATACAAGACTAATGTTAAATGCTAATTGCTTACTAATGAAAACTAATCATCATGCAATTAAACTTTAATCACTAAGCAGCTGGCTGAGATCCAATCCGTAACAATGAAGGTTCATTAATAACTTTTTTCTAAAGTGCTCTATCCATGAAGACTATCCTATACTTCATAGAGAGTCCAGCTAAGTGTATGAAGTTGTTTGAAAAAAAGTATTTTCCCTGTCAAGAAAGAAAAACTACCCAAAGCATAACAGTGTAAGAGTAGCATAGTTTAGATTTGCTGAAAAGGATGGTTTTAAAATTAAGATTGAAGGAACCCCAGCTCCTGGTTTCCTCCACAGCCTCAGGCAAAATGTGCATCACAAACAGAAGCTCTTTTCTCCAATCCTTGTCTCTGCAGAGTAACATTCTTAAAGGCAAAAACCTGAGTTTTAATTTTGCTGTAGTTTCTAAAATTGTTACATGAAAACTCATCACAGTTCAGTTTTATTTTCACTCATCTTTCTAAACCTAGGGAAATTAATCTAAGCTGTTTCAGAACACATTACTTAAATATACTGGGGTTATGTAACTAGGTTTATAAGGGGCAGATAAGATGAAAATTTACTTTTGAAAAGAAAAAAGTTTTAAACCTGCTTTCTATATTATACTTAGTTTTTTGGGTTTTTTTATCTCACACCAACATCAGTGTCCCAGCTGTGCCTGCACCATTCCTACCCCTCTCCGGCTAATGCACAAAGCATTATGCTTATATAGCTTTTCATGAACTTGGTTTGCATTACAGTGTTTAGAGAGTTTTCCTTTATTATGAATGGTAGAGCATCAGTATAGTTGAAGCTTTATTTTTACTTATTCAGTGATCAAAGGATTCAGGATAATGTTTATTTTAAAAATAAAATGCAGAAACTATTTTTTTTATTTAAAAAGTCTTACAAAAGACAGAATGTAATTCTAATAATCCATACAATATTATATAACAAAGTCATGAATTCTTAACTCCAAAAATTAACCTCTCAAACTGAACAGGCAAAGAAAGATCCAAAACTAAATATTTTTTTTCAAAATCAGTTTAAAAGTTCGCATACAACTAGGCAAAAATGCAAATATAGACTATTTTAAACACAAAGGCATAGGGCAGAATAAACTTCGAGTTCTTGATTGTCCTTCAACACTTGTTAGTAGGATTCTTCTAATGAAGTTAAAGGGATACAGCTCAAGTAACTACCATCTGGAATTAGTCCACGTTAAAAAAAGTTAGTTCAGCTTAAGTTAACAGACCACCACAAAAACAGCACAACAACCATCCTCCCCAATTTTGGGGCATCTTAACAACCTTTCTGCCAGCACAGCTTAAAAAGATACAAGCTAAAATGACACGTAAACGGAGTGTATGTACTCACTATTAAGAATTTAGCAAGAGTTTGTGATATCTACGGTAACAGGCAACTTAAATCTTACAAGGACTGTGTGAGCCTGTGGATAGCTGGACAGAAGCACTAAAGCTTTGTTTAGAAGTCTCCTGCACAGAGAAGGCCCCATTCACATTTGGAAACGCTTTTTAGAAATTAAAATTACTTTAACATATTTTGAAATGAAGTTGTACATAGATTTCAAGGATCCATGATGCTTTACAGAAAGGGCACAACTGTGGAATGAGCAAGCTGCTTTTTACATACAAGTTGCCAGTGTTCCTGGCTACAACTAATCTAAGTGGTTAAACATCCTATTCTTTCCCAGCATTCTATTGTCAGTAAATCTATTTTCTGCTTTCCTCACTCCACATGCTAGACTAACAGTAAAATATAAACCCACATGCAAGCACAAACATAATGCTCATACTTCGGGATAAACTAATGGCAAACAAGTCTGCTAGTAAAGATGCACAGAAATTGCTTATCTACTTACCCACCCTTCATTTCTCTCTGCCCCCACACAAAAGATCAATACTGGAAAAGTCTCTCCTCTTTTACCAACATCATCTTTATGTTTGAGACTTCACCTAAACTGTACTTCTCACCACCTATAATCCCTGATCACTAATACGTTGTACCAGTTTTACCCGATTTCTACTCACAGTAAAGCCAAGGAAAGCCACCTTCATTTCACAATGTAATTAATGGCTTCTAGTCACTCAGCATACCGATATACATGTATCAGAAACATCAGTGTGGATTCTGTCTGCTCACCTCTGGCATCTGAAGCTTGTGATACCCATACACAGAGCTGCTGTGAGTTACAAAGCGCTGTAGCACTAGTCATTCACACTCCTACCAGAGGAAGGCAATGAATTGAGATACAACAGGGGCTCGTATCAGGTTCTCATCTCTGTGGCAGCACACTCTTATAGATCAGGAGTCATAACAGCACAGAGAGTTTCAGCAGCACAGCAGATGGCAACGCCCGAGAAAAATGAATCTGAAGTTCATTATTCAGCCTGTCTTTCAGAATTTCTTCTCCACCCATAATATCATGCTTCCTTATTTTTGTAACACTGCAGAAGAAAATTAAAGATGCTGCCATTTCCCGAGGAATGAAAATGAATGTTAAACTAATTATATTAAGGACTGTCTTCAAGAAAGAGCAAGCACATTTCCAGCAGGGGCAACTAGGTTTGTGCACATAGTCCATCAATGAAAACCAAGAACTCTACCACTTTATGGGTAATTGTAAAAGGTGCCTCAAGATTCTGTGTCATTCCACACTTGAGGGGGTTAAAGCATACTAAAATCTGTTGCCAGAGATAAAAATAAGCAGTGTTTTCAATATACCCTTTTTAAACCACTGCTAATGGGCAGTTTTTAAATTCGTTACTGGTTTCCCTTTCCCCCACAGTGAAAAATTAACAAGCTCCAGTGTCACTTCTTCCTACTCTGGAAATTTTTCCCTACTAGTACAGGTCTGGGTGTAAGAAACACAGGTTTTCCTTCCTGTGTTTGTCACGCATGTGGTCTTTGAAGCAGCAGATTACTATTTCAACTGAACCCTGACCTGATGCAGAATTTCACTTGAGGGGCCTTTTTTTTTTTTTTTGAGGGGGGGGGGGGAGGGGAGGAATAGAGGTTTGGTTCTGCACATTTTTTCTTTTCTAAAAAGAAGGATAATGAATAAATGGCAAGCATTCATCTCCCAACACTCAGAAATACTAGGACTGTGGGCCTAAACTACTTTCAAGTAGTGCTGACACCTGGGCACGATTTTGTTTCATGTCTAACTTGATCTAATGGTTATAACCACCAGCAGAAAGGGCCTTCCCTGTCAGACACAGCAAACAGTTCAGAACAGCCATCTGAATCTGCTTAATCTGGCACAAAGATCCCCCACCCCAAGCTAGTCTTCTGATGGATTAGCCAGCTAAAAATCAACCCACCGTGGAAATGCACAGTTGGCAGATCTAGCACAAGCAAAACAGTGGAAGCAAGCAGCTTGCAAAGAGCAAAAAGTAGGATCATGCCTCTTGACACCAATTCACTCCTAGGCTGGCTTATAGATAACAAAGCACACCTGTGCCAAATGAGACATTCACAATAAACTGACATCTTTAGACTCATGGTGCTATGCTACTCAGGTTTCTGGGGCTAAAAACTGTTTTGCCAGAGGTAGTTAACCTTCCACAATTTTCTCAGTTCATACCGATTCCCTAGTTCAAGCGTTTGATTAGCCACGCAGTTAGGAACCTTTTAAAAGCAATTACTTACAGAATGTGAGAGTGTTTTTGTTAGACTTTGATTTCCCAGATCTGGGAATATAAATAGCTTAATTTCTAGTGATCCCTCTAGGCACCTTTCTTTACCCAATTTACAGCTAGGGTCCAGAAGAGTAGAGGTGAACAAAAGAAAATGGTTCTATGAAAGCAGACTAAACAAAACATTATAGACAGGCAATCCTTATTTCCTCTGTGGTACAAATTTCCATAGATACCATACTGTGGAAGTCTAAGTGGTCAAGAACAACTTTTCTGTGTAAAACCAGAAGTCGTTCTCCATAGAATCTGGATAGTGTACATAAATCTACCTTCAGCTCTAAAGACACACTCAATGTAAGCCAAAAAACTGCTACTGCCCAACAGCAGTGAAAAATTCAGATATCTAAGTTACCAATTTGCAAAGAAAGACAGACAGGAACTTCTGTGGGTTTTAAGAACTTTCTCCAAAGTCAGTCTGACCTTCTGAACAGGCTGTTAACAGTCCTAAAGGAGGCAGATTTCTCCTCTTGAAGTAAGCAGGAGGCTTTCAGAGATAATCCATGGAGCTGGACAAACAAAATTCCATTTTGGTGAGAGAAAGCCCAGAATCTCCTTCTATTATACTGTAGGTCATGGGCAGATTTTACCCTTCACTGCTTATTATTCTTAAGTTCTCCTGACTGAAGCCCAAGACAATCCTTTCAATAAGAAGCAACATAGGAAACAGGTTCCAAGGACTTCTTTCCATGTATAAGGATTAAAAGATTCCTCAAGCTAGGAACGAAGCAGAGATTGATGAGAAAAGCATTACATTCTTTAGACCTTTTCAAAAGAGATCTTTAAAAGAGAAATAAACAAGTATTCCTTTCACAGGGAAACAAGAGCTACACTTATCTTCAGCAAGGTCAATTCTTACAGTAGGGAAGGGGGAGAAGGAAAAAAAACCTACACCAACCACAAGACTCCAAAACCCGTAAGTAATACCTGTACTAAGCCAGAGCCTCTGCCTTGCAAAAAGCAGTGCTTTATAAAACACGTTTCCAAGAAACAACATACCACTCCTAGTGAACAACTTTTTAGAAAACAATAGAACTATTTTCTTTGATTCTGCAACTCAACCTAACACAAAGAACATTCTCTACATTGTTCTACTCTTCACTTACAGCTAAAACTTAATACCGACAATAAAGACCAATTCTTTAGAACATTAAATCTGCTGACAACTACCAAAGTAAACCATAATTTTGCTCGTTTCAAAGGTAACCAAGATTTCATCTTGCATGAAAGTTTCTCATGAAAAGGAAAACAATGAGAAGATAAACAAGATAGGAAGCTGTTTCTTAAAAGTATGTATAGCAACTGCATGCAACTGTTAGTTTTCCAAACGTATAAATGCAAAGAAATGCTTGTCATGACTGTAAAAAGAGAGACAAAAAAATTTCCAGAGGAAGAATATGGATGCATTTTCAAACCTGCTGCAAGATTCTTAGTATCAGAAGGCAAAGATCTTACCTGGTATCATTATAATCTGCTTTATCTAGTCTAAAACATGTGTCTGGCCACCTTCAATATTTGAAAGCATTTTATAGGCAACAGGATCATCCAGCACTAGGGGGACAGTATTTTTTTAGATCAAGACACTTCATTAACCTTGGAGCCAAAAATTACTAACTGCAAGAAAGCCAGTTAGCACCCTTACTATGGTTTAACAAGCAGTTTAAGAGAGAAACTACTTGGCAGGTAGGTCCACCTGCTGGGGTAACTAAATTGAAACTTAAATTAAGGACTATTAAACCATTCTGCATCTGAAGCAGTCCAGTAAATCTGATCAGCTACTCATGTTCTTAGAACCAAGAAGCCTTCTAGAGTGGCCAGAATAGGAGGAACAACTTTTTGCCTTTGAGAAAGGCAGATTCTAGCACTTTGGAAATCAGCTGGACTGCCGCTTAAAAGGTAATACATTCACACCATTTCCAGTCTAGGGTGAAATCAGACTTTAAGGAAAGGTCAAAGCTCAGGAGAGTCACTTCACAGTTTGATAAGAACGTATTGTCTTAAAAAGGTTTATCTCAAATTCTTCTAGAGCATTTAGTGTATGTCGATCTTTCAGCAACCTCACAAACGTTCTAAGCCTTGAGATTGACTACAAAATTATTCTCAAAAAAGTGTAGCGAGACACAGACATTTATTCATATAAGGACCAGAAAATTCAACATAACAAGAAAAATGCTTCAAATTCCTTCCTGAATCTGGAAGGCAAGGATAAACAGAGGTGTCGGGGGGAGGGGGGAAATCTATAAATTTCCATGTGAGAAAACAGATGAGTTTGTGTGAGAAGAAATACAGGGAGGGTTACTTATGCCACTACCTCTACATCATGGTTCAATGGTTTATGGTCTAAGACTAGAAGTTTAAGTTTCTATGTCTATAGTAGGATGCTGCATAAGCAACAACAATAGAACCAGATCTCAAATAGAAAAATAATATTTCAACTCCTTTAATGGTATGGATTCAGTTTAAATTTGGTGAGCATTTGCCCTTTGTGGGTATTACAGTGTACAAAGATTTTAAATTATGGCAGTATTTCATTTGCAGAGAATGTGTTACACACATGAATTATTCACTTGCAGGCTCACGACCCTTCATATACCATAAACTAATGTCCTTTCTTACCCTAGACCAAATCAAAGACCTAGACTCCTGTATGCTTGTGCACACATCTGTCTACTCTCTCCGGCTAGCAAGTAGTTACGTGATTGGCACATCTGCTTTTGCAGGACACTAGCACTGATGGACCGCACATCAGAGGGAACAAAAAGAAAACGCACTTGCAAATCAAGGAAGAGGTAAAGAAAGAGCATACGCAACAAGCATAAGAAGTCAGCCGTCTGAGCCAGAAGGCTATCCTCAGGCAGCAGGGCAAAGGAGTCTAGTTCAACAGAGCCTTCCCACTGCCTGGGGATGGCTTCTGGCAGGTACACCTCTGAATATCCTGACTGCAATCTTCATGTTGCACATAACTGTCCCCTAACTGAAAGGGAGGATATACTGCTTCCAGAGAAGAATACAGCACTCAAATTTGCTACAATAGGATTAAAAGGTTAAGGAAAAAATAATGCTAGGAGAAAACCTATTCCATTATTTGTGACACAGGTGAAAGAGAAAGATGGATTACTCTCAGGACGTAATGCAGAAGAGCCCAGCATTCTGCTAGGATACTTGTTAATGTATTCGTATAAGACATTATCAGAATAAAGCACAAGAAACACACAAGAAAACAGTCCCTGCCTCTGAAAGTTTAGATTCTTATAATTAGATTAAAACCAGACCCAGACAGAACAGTGGAGAGCACCAAAATGCTACATATTACTTCCCATAAACAAAGTAAGCATTATTTCTTACAGCCTTAAATACAAAGGATTAGGAAGAAATAACTTCTAAATCGAACGAGAATGCGAATCCGAGTGACAAGAAAATCAGAACAAGATGGCAGACAGTGGAGTAAGGATGGTGTAGATTAAGAGCCACATTTTGAAGTGACAGTCTAAGAACTCACTATGAATTCAAGAACAATTTTTAAGTTTGCGGCAGAACACATCATGATTCTGGAGCAAAAAGGAAGCTTCACAAGACTCTAGAAAAAAGTGACCAGGTTATCAAAAGCTACCCAAAAGCATGGTATTCCAGGATAAAAAGAAGGAAAGCACAAGCAGAACTTCAATGAAACCCACACAAAAAGCTGGGAGTAATAAACAGCCTCTGCAAAAAACAGTGGAAAGAAAGGAGGTAATCAAAAGAGGACACAGACAGGAAACAAAGATGGAACAACACTTCCAAGAGCAGCACAGCTGATAGTGACAAATGTAGCTGACAGGGAAAGGAAAACGAAGTACTGGATCTGAACCTTAGCTAGGAAAAGATCACCATAAACACTGACTATAATTGTAGTAGAGCACAATTGAAGTTGCAGGCCAAGAGCCCCAGACAATGCACTCAAAGCACTTTGAGATGAAAAAAGGAAAGGAAATTAAGAGGTAGTTGCAAAGGCAAGCAAGGCCACAGGCATTTTGTACAGTTCTTTTTTGAAAGAATGGAAAACACTCATGTCTACAGGTACTATCAGGGAAAAGCAAAGCTAGGAGTTGAGCAAGTGATTAAAGGAAAGAGGTAGAGAGAAAGGACACAAGGTTCAAGCAAGATAAGGAGATGTTCTTGTATGGTGCCATAAGGGCAGATGAAAGGGTTAAGAAGAGGAGAAAAACACGCCACCTTCTGTGACAAACATAACAGTTGGAAAATAGCGATAAAGGACAGGTCAAAGTGTATTCAGTCAGAAAGTCATTAAGATCCCATGCAGAGAAAGAACTAGATGTCAAACAACATGCAAAATCCATATAAAAATGTTGTGGTTAACAGGCTACTATTCAACAAGTTTGATTAGAGACCATCAGCCTGGCATATTTCTGCCAGGCATACACCCTTTGCAGGTACAGGAACACAAAAAGGATGGCTGGAGGATAACTCAAGTGGTTCAAGAACTTGCATAAAAGGCATTTGCTGTTGGGAAAACAAAAATCATAAATGAAATACACAAGCTAAAAACAGGGAAAAGGGAAAATCAGGCTGGAATGATCCAACTTCAAAATAGTGGTGAACTACAAGACATACAAAAGCATGGCCACATGGCAAGTAGAATCCAGAGGGTGGTGGAAATCCCGGAGGAAACCTTGCCGTTATCAGACAAGAAATTCAGCAGTTGCATCAGAACTAGCACAAAGGCATGGCTTGATGAAAACCAAATGAAATTAACTGACTTTGTTTAATGAGAGGCTAGAAACAAGAATGCAGGCCTAATCAAGTTAGGGCAAAGAAGCATGTAATTACTGTCAAAGAACAGTGAGTGAAAATTCAGAACAAGCCAGGAATCAAACTTGAAAAGAAAAAGCTCACAGGGAAGAAACAAGCATGCTGGATGTAACAACACAGAGAGAAGAGAAGATAAAAACCAGATCCTAACACTGTTTAGAAAAGGAAAAATCTGAAGGAGACAGGAAAAAGTAGTCTAGTGCCTCTTCCACAGTCTGGCCTAGGACAGAGAGCACAAAGCAAAAGGTAACCATAAAGAAAGGGATGCAGCACAGTGATGATGGCAAAACAAGCCATGTACATGCGGTTTTAAAGCATCAGCTTCTGTCTCAGAAAAATCAAGAATAGCAAGGATCTCCAACCACAAGCAGGCAGTTGTGAATAAAGTTTTCTCCTTGACCCTGCTTTGATTTTACCTACTTCTTTTCACTCATACACTCACACTTCGGAGAAAGTCAATTATCAGTATGATGTGCGACATAATTCGTATTGAATTCATCAATAATAAACCCACCCATGATTCACTCAATGCTTACATACCTCTCTGCAATTCTACTCTATCCACTTTATAGCAACTGTAAATTCTCCTACGGCCATGTAATATGTATTACGTTCACGGAATAACTTACGTTGGAAGAGACTCCTGCTAAAAGCAGAGCCAACTGAAGCTAAAACCAACTTCAGAGGTCAAGTGGGGTTTGCTTAGGGCTTTGTCCAGTCACATTTGTGCACCTCCAAAAACATATTCCACAGCTTCTCTATCATTCACCCTCCCTCAATCCGATGTTTGACCACCTCCACTGTGAAATTTTTTGCCCAATACTGAACTGGAATTTTCTTTGTTGCAATTTGTGTCTGCTGCCACTTGTCCTTTCACTATATGACCCTAAGAAAAGCCCTAGAAAATACTAAATATCTAATAGGACAGAATAAGGAGGGGGGAAAAAAGATCACTGTAGTCACGACGAAGCCTTTGGACATCCAGAACTTTTAGTAGGTAATGAGCATCCAGCTTTTTGATGCCTGAAAAATTTGTCTGGTCAGGTGCGGCAGAGATCTAAATGAGGCCATCAAAAGGACATCACTAGACATTTATTTAAGATGAAAGATGATTGTTAAGACACAGGAAAAACAAGAAACAATGGTATTCCAAATGGTATGCATACTGCAAATGAAAAAAATAATTCTGTATAGTAAGGTTAGGTACTCACCATCTCTCTTGCAATCTCCACAGCTTCCTGCAGCCCATAGAGCCTGCCACAGACCAGGTAGATCCCATTGGCCCAGAGAATACAACCCTCATGGACCCAAAATTCATTGCTGTCAAGAGGTAGTTCAGGAATTTGTAACTCCAGCTCAGTGCCACCTTCTGAAGTGGGCATAGAGGGTTTTGTGTCCAAAGGAGTCTTTTCACCACCACTGCCACCATCAGTGGTTGCTTTTTTACAAGAAGCTCCCCTTGAAAGTGACCGAGAGGCTCCGCTACAGTCCTCAGAGCGGTGCCGCCTCTTAAAGCGGGGATGAGCAGCTAGGCTTCTTTGTTCCTTCTGTTGTTGCTGTTCCTCCTCCTCTTCCGTATCTGTCTTGGAACCATTAGAAGCACTTTTGTGCCGTACCTTGACCTTGCTCTGCATTTCCATGGCCCTCTTTGGAGGTGGGTTCTTGGGCAAGGTGGCTGCGTAATCCTGGGGGTAGAAAGGACCAAAGAGGTCACCCATGTTGCGATAGCTGGCCCATTTGCCACACAGGCAGCAAACCAGATGCCCTAAGACAGAAGACTCTGTTACTACAGGGCCCTGCAGCATGAAAGTTGAGGTGGGCAGCACTTTGCTCTCTGCGTTGCTAGGAGGGGGTGTTGAAGACCTCTGTCCTTTCCGACCCCTCACCAATTTGTTCTGCTCCTCTTCCTCTGCATTAATGATTGTGCACACAGCGCCTAATTCACACTTGTTTACCACATGAATATAAGGGAAAAAGGACTTGTTCTTGGAGTCAGTTTTATCTACAGACTGGGTAGCATATTTAAGCTTGATCTCTGGTTCTTGAGGCTCCACAATTGGAGCAGCCCGTCTAGGCTTCCGTTTCCGTGGCTGCGCTGCAGGTTTTCGCCTCTCCCTCCTTTGCCTCTTCGGCTTTGGCTCACCACCACCTACCCCTTCTGAAGACTGTGAAGGTACTGGTGGGGGTGGTGGGGGCGGTGGCAGTTGCTGCTGTTGTTGCTGCTGCTGCTGCTTCTTCTGCTTGTTCACGCTCCCAATTGGCCTCCCCTTTTTCTTTCCAGAGGGAAAATATCCCTTTGGAGGGAAACCATCTGGCTTGGGTGAAATGTTTGTCACATCTCCATCTTTTTCCTCAGACTTTGGATTTGGTTCAGAAGTAAACACACTCGAAGGGGAAATTGTTTTTGAGTCTGAAAAAGTCAGAGATCCACCTCCACTTACAGATCCATCAGACCTTCCCTGACCACCTGACTTCTGAGAAGGTGGTGGTGCTGCACTGGATCCTGCTCCTTCTTTACCAATACTGGCAGTTTCAGGGACCTCTTTCTTGGTTTTATCATCCTCACTGCTTTGCCACTCTTCTGAAGATCTTGGAACAGTTATTTCACCAGTTGTATCCTGGCTTGCTGGCCCCACTTGATCTGATGATATCTCTCCTTTTCTCTTCTCAGCCTCTGGTCCATGTCCAGACACACCTCCCCCTTCAGGTCCACTCTTAAGGGACAGGATGTCATCAAGAGTGACAGTATCTGCACCAGTTTCAGCACTGTTGGTAGAAACACTTCTCCTAATATTGGGGGATGTAATTTTTTGAACAATAGCTTCCAGTTTTAATCCTCGCCCCTTTCTTGGGGGCAATATTTTGGTCTTAGCCGGGCTTGTGAGGGAAACAGCAGGGCAATTCCTATTATCAGGACTTGGCAGGTCCTTGAAGGAATCACCCTTTGCTACTGACTTGCCAACATCTTGGCTTTGAGATGAATGGGCATAGGAGTTATACGTTTTATCAGTTCCTTCTTTTGCTGAAGTCATCAGTCGCCCTTTATCTTCACTGCCACTGTTCTTCGTATCCTGTGGCTGTCTTTTGGTAGGGATGGGCGAGATGAAAGAACGGACTCTTCTCCTCATAATTAATGGATTTTGAGGAGACTGGTCTTCCTGGCCAGGGAGCCTGAGCATGGCGTTACTAGGCTTGGGCAGATCTGTAGATTCCTCTCGTCGATGCCCATCGCTTTCTTGAGGACAAAATCTTTTTTGGTTGGCTGCTCCGAGAGGGCCACTGCTTTTGGCAGGAGAAGTTTGCCGAGAGAGGTCCCAACCAGATTCATGATGCTGCAACTTCTGGTTGCCATGTTTCAGTTCAGTGCATTTGCTCTGAGTACTGTCACTCCCCATAACACAGCGCCCAGCTTCCTGGCTTCCAGTATCATGGTAAGAGCTACCTTGAAGGTACATCATTCCATCCTTGTCATTTTTTAAGGGACTCCTTACTCTTTCCAGAAACTGCTGTTGTCTTGGGCTCTTCCTTGCTCCTTCCTGCCTGTGCTGAGCTGCAGCAATCACACCCTGAGCAGTGCTGCTTGCCCAATCTTTGTATTCTTCCTGCTGTTGCTGGTATATCTGTCTCTTGTAATGATACTGGGAATTTAAACTCTGGTTAGGGTCACCAAAAGCATGAGGCCTAGCATTTGTGTGATATGCTGAAGCCAAAGATGGGCCTTCTGAATTCTGAGGGTAAGCAGAATGCAAGGAACCTCTGTTAACTCTTTCAGATAGTGTCATGTGTGGGTTCATGTGATGCAGATCTGTCCCTGGGCCTCTGCTTCTGCCTGGTGACATTTTCAGCTTATCAGCAAGGTCCTGAAACTGAGAAGGTGATTTACCCCTGCTGCTTCCAGTTCTGCCAGGTGCTCGTCTCATTTGTGTTGATCTGCTGTCCTGCTGGGGAATGTAATCTGGAGCAGCATCGGAGACGGCAGCTCCGGGGCTAGCGTTGCCTCGGAAAGATTCATGCTTGATGCCAGCAGGATGACAATGGTCTCCTGTTTTTTTATTATTGAGACTAGCTGAGCTCTTTGACTGTTCAAAATCTTCTTCTTTTATTTGCCCACTGTGAGCTTTCATCTTTGTTTCCATGGATACTAAACCACCAGGGAGTATTACTGACTGACTTAAACCAGGGGCAAGACGTTCACTCCTTCCACTTCTGGCCTCAGGACCCATGTGCCCCATTGGGTGAGGGCCAGGATCTCTGACAAGTTGCCTTAATGGAGATATGTCACAGATCACTGATCTCCTCTCTGAGAGTGCTCCTCCTTCATGGGCAGAAGACTGAGACTCCACATCAAACTTTCTAGCAATAGGGTAATCAGCTAGATTTATCTGCTTCATGTCAGAAGCTGTGCTGCTAGACTTCCTATCCCACGGACCCCAGTGAGGGCCTTCCAGGAGAGACCCCATACTTTTATTTAAGAGGCCTCTATTGGTCAATTCATTGGTTTGACTAATTAAGATATTGGGCCTCATGGCTCCCTCTAAACTCCCAGCCATCCCAGAATGCTCTTGTGCATTCCTAGAATACCTTCTGTCTGGATGATGGTGGTACCCCTGTAAGACCTCCTGTAGGAGGCTGGGAAACTTCTCATTCCGGCCTTTGCGCTCACTGTGCCCTGGAAAATCCCCTTTTTCTTGACCAGAAGGATACTGTGGAAAGCCACCAATATTTCTCTGTATGCCAGCTGCTATACTATCCTTGTAGCTGTATCTTAAACTACCAGGAGATTTGGAAGGTTCTGTTCTTGCAGGAAAATTTGGCCCAACAACTGCATGACCAGGCTGGCTGTTCCCCTCTCCATTGTGGTTAGTGTTATCTCCACTTTTGCTCCCTTTACTTCCTCCTTGAGTTTCTGCCTGTGCCCCTGTATGCCCAGCTTCTTTCGTTCCACTAGCACTAGCTGGTGCCTGAGTGGCTGTGGAAGCATCTTCTTGTGCAGGTTTATCTTGTCCGCCTGACTTTTCTACTCTTCCTGTCATGGCTTCCCGGGAAACAATCACCCCAACTGCCTTTTCATTCACTTTTGGGGCATTTTCCACGGCCACTACAGCTTCCTTCCCATCAGGGGAGGCCACCTCTTCCCTAGCTGCTGGGCTGCTGCTGAGTTTTGATGGCTCATTCTGAGAGCCTTGTGCTGGTGAGGAGTTGGATCTCTCCAAGTTACCCCCTTTGTAAGTGTTGTCTGAGCTGGTGCTTTGGCCACTCAGCTGTCTCACCCTTTCCCCATGATCCTCTGAACTACTGGAACAGCCACCATCAAGGGACTCTGCCAGGGGAGACTTGAGCTGCTCCTCTGCCTGAGAGGAGCCTTCTGAGTTGGTGCAGCTGTCAGCCTTCTTAGACGAGGATGACCTTTTGGAATTTTTCTTCTGAGGTGCCAAGGCATCCGAAAGCAACATGTGCTGGACTGTATTGGGCAGATTGGCCACTTGAGAACTAAGAGCACTCAGGCTGCTCAGCCCTGGATCTGTGAGCCTTTTTTCCTGCAGTCCTTCCAGCCCAAACCCTTTGAATCCCCCTGCATGAGCATTGGGGCTTGGCATCATAGATGGCGTAGGACTAAGCTGAGGCATCATCTGCAGAATTCGGTTTCTAGAACCCATAGACATGTTGCCTTGCCCACACTGGAGATTTTCTCCACCTGGCATGAGTGGAGAAGGGGTAGAGCTGCAGCTTGGAGACTGAACCACAGATGCTGCAGGAGATGGATTAGAGATTGGACTGAAGTTTTGGTGGAACTGCATCGGTGACCTTACAGGAACTTCAGTCTGGCTGTACTGTCCCACTTGACTTTGAAGAGAGAGCTTGGTGGCAGCATTTGAATACTGCATTACATGCTGAGGTGGGTGCTGTTGCTGCTGCCCCTGTTGCCCACTTTGGGGCAGCTTAGACTGCTCGAAGCTTTTCATAGGTTGAGTCTGAAAGCTGTAGTTTGACTGGGTCCCATATGCCTGTGCATTGGAACCCACAGCATGGCCTTCATACTGCGACCCAGAATTCACACTGTAGCTTCCATCATAGTTCTGTCCTGACTGGCCAAAACGCTGCGGGGAGGGGAAAGAGGAGGATGATGACGATGAAGGTGGCTGATAGTGTTGGCTGAACTGACCCACTCGTAATTGGTACCCAGAAGCAGAGGAAGGCAGGGTGGATGGACGCTGCATTGGCTGCAAGTGTGAGGTGCTAGAAGCAGACTGGCTGGAAGCCTGGGGTAAAGGCTGATGAGATTGATAGATCTGCTGTCTCAGCTGCTGCACCTGCTGCTGCTGGCCAGAAGCCTGCTGCTGATACTGGGCACTCCCTGGAGAAAAAGGACCAGTATAATCCTGTTGATAGTGTGATACACCCCCAAGGGTTGAATGCTGTGTTTGAAACTGGCCCACATGTCCCTCACTCCCATACTGACTCCCAAAGCTACCCCCTTGAGGGGGCCCATAGCTCTGTACTGGTCCAGAAGGCCTGCGCTGAGGTGGCTGCTGCCCTCCTGACACCACTGGATCTTTGTTGGCAGCCATATAGTAAAACTCTCCTGCTTCTTTTCTGAAACCTTGGTAGCTCTGATGGCCAGAGCTCTCACCAGGCATTGCTGTAGAGGCTCCTGTTGCTCCACGACGTCCACTGCCAGCACCTCCTCCAAAGCTCTGGAACATCTGGGCCTGCTGGCGAGGGCTGAACTCTTCCAGTCGGGATGAACTGTGCACTTCCTGCGGGTAGCTCTGCTGGTTTCCGTGATAACTACTTTGCTCCCGAAAGGACTGCATGCTGTTCAGCAGCAGAGCGGCAGCTCAAAAGCCCTCCTAAATGGGAGAGAGAGAAAGAGAGAGAGAAAAAAAGGTATAGCACCCATATCGTAGCAGTCACATCAATACCACTGCTCAATTTCACTGTTTTAATAGCAATTAAAATTTAGTATTTGTCTCCTACTTTCTGGTACATTAATGTGTATCCCCTCTCCTTGCAACTTTCCAGCCTTCTAGGTAGTGCGAGTAAGAGGAGTCACTCACTTTCAAGAAAATACAAGTCAGTGGCATACTACCAGTTGGGAGTGCATTTTCAGCATTAGTATTTCCCCAGAGTCATTTACCTACTTGGTTTGTTTATGTGCCCCTGAAGAAACAAACTTCCCACAGTATTTTGCAAAGCCAAGGATAACAATCCCCACCCTCCAGCTATTCTCTATGGTGAATATCAAAGTAATCAAGTATTTTGTTACAATGTTTTAAAGATGCAACAAGTACCCTGCAACACTCTCAAACCACACTCGGATCTACTATAGGAATGATATCCAAGGTCCACATTTCACTCTGCGAAAAATCACTATTACAAAACAGTCAAGATACCATTGGCCAAAGCTCAAACCAAGATACTCCCATGAAAAGGATCCATGGGAACCTGTGAAAGAACTGACACCAGCACACGCAAAGACATCTGCTCCGTGCTCTGGTCCTGCCTACTCCAGTGACACTTACAGGTGAAAACCGCCACAGCAAGACAACACATCGTATTTTCCCCCACCATCTGCTTTGTTTTAAAAGATGGAAAGTCCACTGTATTTGAGAAGAAGGGTCTACACCTTCATCCCTTAAGAGTTTAATATTACCTTGAATGAAACCTAACTGAAAACATGTCAGCCAGAATACATATTTTGGAACACCATGTATGACCATCTGCATTTACATAATCAACTCCTAAGCAAATGCACTTCAGGAAGGCTCTTGTATGTACTTCAATCTATTATTCAGTGTGTGGAATCATGACTCATCCTCAAGGACTGGAACACAGCTGCAAAATGTTTGGGGACCCTGGCTAGTCCCTCTGTAAAAGCCTGACATATCACTAGATGCATTAAGAAAAGTATGGTAATGAACAAGTATATACATATACACTTCTTTGATTTATTTAAATAAACCAATTAACAGATGACAAAAGCATTTTATTTCTGAAACACTTTGTGGTTTTCTCTTCCTGAAAACAAACTGGATAAAGCCACCTGGAGAAACTCCTTCCTTTACATAAATGTTAAGACAATGCTCACACTTTTCCAGGAAACAGAACCCCGACTTCTCAGATGGAGGACTTCCTGGAAGACTTGCCTGCATTATGTGTTGTCATTTAGCCATGTTTGGTGCTTGTCACATTCAACTGAACTCACTCAGAATTAAAGTCAAGTTTTTCTCTTAGAAGTTTTGTTCAAGTCACAGATCACCAAAGAGTCCCAAGGAAATAGGCATCCAAATGAGATGCAGGCAATGTCTGGCATCATGCTCTTTTTCCCCATCTGCCTCTCAAGTTTCGGTGGGCTTTTTTTTTTAAAAAAAAATATGTATGTTATATACAGAAGGCTCTAACTCTATCATTATCATCTTCAGAAAGGCACCTTGGATATATCTGGGTTTCTACTATCTGTTTGGGCATGCAGGCTACAGAACACACACAAAAACCTCCACTGCAATGCATGTCTCCACCGCCCCCCTCTGCTAACTCAAAGGCATCTTTGCATTGCAGCCTTAGTCGGCTTGATGACCACAAGAATATTACTGAAATGCTTATCACAATCAGAAGGGAACTTTCATATTGTTAATACTTCCAACTCTGTCTAGGAAGTCAGCTTTACTGCTGTTTTAATCTTATACTCTTAAGTGTCATACTGTAAGAGTGGTCTGCTGTTCTGCTGAACTTCCACTTTTTTAGCGTGTATTACATGAGTAACACTTCTATGAATGCCACACTGTGCTAATCCATCCAGTTTGGGCATCTTATGGATAAACTCCTCATTTTTCTGAATTACTCCCTTTCACATTTCATCACTTTGAAGCTCCTGCCCTCAACACTACGATACCCCACACAAGCACCTTTCTCTTTTTTTGTATTACTTGCTGTTAAGGTGAAAAATGAGACAAAAAATAAAAGCAGGAAAGAAAACGTATATACAAGTAGAAGGAAGTTATCAAACTAAAGGCAGGAGGACATCTACTGTTGTAGAAAGCAGCTTCTCTAGATAAGCAGTTTAGGGTTCTGCAATCGGCAACATTCACGTGCTATGAAGACTGCATGCATGCCCTGGCAGTCACATGCTTTGCATCTTCTTCTCATGAAAGCAACACTTCCATCTTCATCACAAGCCCAGTCTCTCGCAGAACCTCAGACAAATATTTTAAAATATTACTTTAATGCAGCTTACTTTGCATTGTCTGAACAAGGTCTCAGGAAGCCTCTTTCACATTACATCATACAAAAACTTTGATCACTGATGATACTCATTCTTCTCTAATACTAACAAAGGCTTGAAAATTGCTAATATATATTAGCAATGCTAGGAAACATGCTTAAGACCTCCTCAGTATTAAAAAAGAATAATTTTAATTACATAATGGAACAGAAACAGCATAAGATACCTTCAGAAACAGAGATCCAGTAAAGGTCAACCTGAGGCACAAATTCCTATCCTCCATAATCTCATCCAATCACATAATATTTATTTAGTCCAGAAGATACATACACTTAAAACAGGAAGAACATATTTTTCTCCTTAAATCTATTTATTTTTTTTAAATCTTGAATTTTACCCTGACAAATAAACGAAGTTTTCATCAGGAGAGCTTAAATTACTGGTGCCCTAAGCAAATGCTTTCCATTTTCGTGTCTCCTGGAGAATACTTGCTCTGAGTATCTCAAGGAGCTTTAGTAGAATCAGTAGAATGTCAGGAGAAAAAAAAAAGGGGAGGGGGGGAGAAAAAAGAAATGGTTTTTCATTAATAACAGGAGTAAGAAGAGACATGAGATGCTTCAATCCATTATATCATTGATAACTTAAGACACATAGTACATTTCCTGTTACTAATGTACTATAAATATAGGACTATTACAATTACTATTGTAATAATTTCTCTTAAGAATAACAGCACTGTAAAGTGCTTAGATCAAAGTGCTATGTTCTCAGCAAAACCACCAAGAATAATTCCATGAGCAAGCCTTGTTAACAAAATAGATTCAGACAGACGAGGCCTTCAAAGTCTACCTAGATCCACAGGAAAAAAATATATTTGATTAGATTTTTACTGGACGCCTTTAAAGAAAACATTTTCAGTTGGTACATACTCCTCCACATACACCAGCTGCCAACTAGAGGGTACGACACAATCATATAAAACTCTGTAACAGTGGTACACCTCTGTAATCCCACCCCTAGCAGAAGGGGCAAAGTCCTCCAAAAAGTGCTCCATGAACAGCCACAATTTACACACATTTACAGTATTTTCCAACACACCCAACAAAAACATCCAAAGCCTTTCCTATTTATTCAAAGGGAAGGCAAGATTCTGGCACAACTTTCACTACTCTAGTGTCACAATTGCACTCTTACTTTCACTACACGTGCACCCAGCTTTCTCAATAAAGCTTCATGATTCTCAAGTATTTACAGCCCGTAGCTGTAAAGCCATCAAAGTATATCCATCCAGAGATTACAGACTGCATTCACTAGTCTAAGCAGTGTCACTGTGCTCCAACTTATTTGTTTCTTCCCCAGTAGCCCAGTAATCAAAATTTGCCTTCAACCTGGTAGGAACAAAGGAAGCGTATTACAAGCTTGTGTGACTGATAAAGAAACAGCCTCACTTACGAAATCACTACACATAAGTCACAAACAGAAAGAAGCAGTAGGTCCTCCTATCCATATTTGTGAAACATCTGAAGTTAGTTCAGGCAGTCTTTCAACCTACCTTCTCCATGTGAACTTACATTTAAACACATCTACAATGCAGATTTTGTTTCTTGTTTAATCATCCAAAACAGCCTTGTAGAACTTTGTTAATATAGGAGTTCCTCAAAATATGGAGCTACTGCATTGTGATCCTACTGTGAGCAAGATTATCAAATGGTAGTCAACAGCATGAAGCATCTTTCAACAGTTCTTACATGTACACGAGACTGCCCCCAACCATTGCTGATTAACAGGGTTCATCAGTACTCCCACACCAAGACTGCTGTGTGAAATGATCTTCTGCAACATGCTGCGCTAGGTTTTTTAAATCTATACGAATCTTTAAAACATTTTTGTCCCTATTGTCAAAGGCTGGACAAATACAGGACAGCTGCCCAGATCTTCCCACATAATACTGATGCCAGCATACTAGTGCATCACTGCAGACAGACAGCTCAAAACAACGGAGCTGAAAACCAAAATACTGTGGGGATATGCTTAATTCTTAACAATAATCCTATAAAGGAGCAAACAAAACCAGCATCACTTAATTCTGTAGGATGTAAGTGAGGTCCTTCTGCTTTGTTGAATTTTCTTTAGATTTGGGTTGACTACTGCGACCCATCTGTGCAGAGAAGGCTCAGGCAGCAGTCAAATGCAATATATTTTTAGTGATCTGTCAAAGACCTCTCACTTCCTAGCATGCTTATCAGGAAAGAAAATGTAGTTACAGGCAGGCAACAAACAGTAAGATAGTATTTTCCATAGTCAAAAAATGTACACAAGCAAGTGGAGCTTTTATAGTGTGTGTCCGGGCTCCTGATTAAAGTAGATTTATGTGCAAAATGCTATGCAAATAACAGAGATATACATATATGAGTAGCCATTTCTAGTCACAACCCATAAAAAATGCAAAAATTAACATTTTTGTCCTTCCTCAATGTATCTTCTTAAAGTAGCAGAGCACACCCACAATCAAAAAAACCTCACCAAACCAGAATCTGACTATGAGCAACTCAGAGGCATAATTTTTAAGTAAACAGTCCCCAGGAATTGAATTAAGTCTGAAATACAGGAAAAAGATTTCCATGTAGAGTATTATTTCCACTGTCAAGGCCAGGCTGCTAACCCTCATTTCTGCAGGTTCACAGTTATTATTTGCACACCTGAGCAATGGCTGGGAATAGACTGATCTTGTTTCAGTTTTGGACGAACATTACCCTGTCTGCTGCTTTGAAGAGAAGGCAAATCAGCTATGCCACAAGTAGATGAATTTAAGGATCAAGCCTAAGACTGCATTTAACAAAGATCCAATTTATTTCTTCTACATTTCATGCCTTTTTAAAAGTAAAGGGAAGCTAGTTTTAGTTTTCAACCTTAGGTGTAATATGGAAGCAAACCAAGACAGCCAGCACTTCAAAAGGTCACCAGTTTAAGCAATAATACTCACTGTTCATTTATTTCAAAAAGTTGTGGTTAACCTGAACTGCCAACAGATTTTCTTCATACTTTCTATAAAGCCGTTTCAGATCCATTCAGTTCCATTAGAAGTTACTTTTGTATACTACAAATAAACAGAAGGATCTAAGACATGGGAAACTGACACCGGTTTATTTACCACCGCACTTCTAGAGAAAACTGCAGTCAAATCTGGCTCTCACCATGCTATTCTAATTTATTCTATCAAAGAACCCTTACTACACCACTCAAAGTTAAAACTGTACACAATTAACTTTCACTGAGAGTGTCAGAACCTGATGAAGTAGCTAAACTGAAGGAGATAAAGTATCTCGGAAAGTGTATAAAAATAAGTTAAAACCAGAATACTACATGACTGAAAACTGTATTTTACAGTAAAAAAAAGAAAGAATCACAACATGTCTTTAAAACACCCATACGTAATTGTTACACTCCCTTAAGTGTCTAATAATAATCCATACTAGCAACATGTCTTGCAAATCAGTACTAATACTGGTCTTGACAAAAAAAAAAAAAACACCTCAATTTTGTCCTGCCAATGGAAAACATCATCAAAAGAGTCCTCAAATGAGTTAAAGCTTGGCTAAGTAGATTGCAGCTAGTTTCCATCATCTCAGAGACACCATGCATTCTTTATCAAAATGTCTGTACAGCTTTTTAGGAAGTCAGTATGTACAAGCTTAAATCCAAACAATTAAGGAAATGGTTCTCACAGAACGGGTGAAGAACAGATGAGCGTGGCAGAAGGAACACAGTGAGCTTTGTCAGTTGAGAGAGAGGAATGCTCTGGGGATTATTGTGCTAGATAAGATCTACATTCACTTCTTATTTCATATATTTCCCTAGAGTGGCCGCAGAAAATTTTACTAAGCCTGAGTCATTGCATCTTCCTGTCTCACAGGGGACATGTAAACAGACATATTCAGAGAATACAACTGCTACAATAAAAAGCATCATATAAACAAACAACAAACAAAATTTATCGGGATTTTGCATGTGGCTATTATAGGACTGCTGATTTTTTCACCCACCCCCAAAATATTTTTTCTGAATTTTTTCCAAAAAATGGCCACCAACGTTTGATTAACACCAAACTAAAAATATGTTTCTGCAAGTCTTCCTTACTCACCACATGAGCAGAACTAAAATACCATCTCCAGTTTACCTCTGCACTTCAAGTGAAGTGTACTGTTAAATTCATATTCTTAAACATGAAGAAAGAAGTTTGACAAGAACAAAGTTTTGTTGTAAGCTGGTATTAATGTTGTGGCGATACAAAAATACGTATCTCTAGAAATAACTAATAATCAAAGTTCAGCAGAATTTTATCTCATATCTGATTTTATTATGCATCATTCATTCTTAGTCTCAATCTAACACCACAGATGCACTTAAATAGATTTTAAAAATCTACCGACTGATGGAAGTTATCCATCTAAATTTGTAACAGGTATCATTATTTTAATAAGAATCTATGCAAATCAGTCAGATTGCATTTTATGTCAAAGATTAAAACAACAATTTTGATTTCACATACATGGTCAGTCCTCTATGCAATAGCTTAAGAGGTCCAGCCTCCTCCACGGTGCTAACACAGCCATTCATGCAGCAAACGGGATCAAGGTACAGATATGGTCGAGAAACAATTCTGTGAGGGAGAAAAGTCATTTATGAACTGACAGATCCAAGTATTTTACCATTACACAAACCAGAAAAACGGACACAGCATGAACTGCCTAAGTGGCATGGCTACTGAAGTGCACTTCAAATCAGATGGTCATATTTAAAAGGCTCTTCATCTTTACACAAGTCAAACAACTCTTCTTACCATCAAAATGAAAATAATACTGAACCTTCACCTCCTCCTTTCTTTTCTCCCAGTTGCAGATCAGCTGACTGTACATCCTAACCCAATTCACTAGTCCTCCAAAAATCTGGCAACTCATTATATGCCTCTCATTGCAAATTCACCTGTGTTTGCATATTTAATGTCTCCAAACAGTCAAACGTCATGTCTGCTTTGGCAATACAGCAAGATCTGAGCAACCATTTCAAGGACAGCTTCTGATCTGCTCTTCACCTCCTCAGTCATGTGAGACAGGAGGTTCAGCAGAGGCATCGCAGCTCTTCACCTTTCAGCTACAAAACTGAAGACAGTGAAAAGGAGAAGTCAATTATTAATTGCAAGAGGAAAGCAGAAGAGTGTGAGCAGGGTTGCCAGGTTCCCACTCCGCAAGCTCCCACTTTCATTGCAGAAATTAATCCACTAACAGAAATACTCAGAACTACACAGCAGTAGAAAAACCCCAACACATTTTTAATTAACTTTTATAATTTGTACATACTAAATAGTAGCACCTGCCTTTAAAGTATTAAATGCATTATCTCTTCAAATTACGACAAGTTGCTAAGATGAATACTTAGGTCATATTTAATATTACCTGTAATACATGTCTGTCTTTTCTATTCAATGTAGCCTACACAATTAAGTCTTTTTATTCTGTTTTACAATGCCTGGTACAATGAGCCTGTAACTGAGACTCCTGGGAAATTGTCAAGGCAAATGAAATAAATTGATACAAAATCTCTATCAGTTATGTGCAAGTATTATTACAATACAGGTTATGCACTGTATACAAGAATTAAATCCACTGATTAGGATAAAATCTTTGTCGAGCATAACACCACCTAGTTACATTATATGCAATAACATTAAAATCAGGTAGAAATACAACCTCCATCTACTTAAACTAACAAATCAAAGAATTACCAACCAATTGCAAAAGAGCTGTACTCAAATTTACGTCCTCCAAACTTCTTACAGATAATTTTTGTTCCTTCAAGATAACACAAATTTAGCTATGCAGTATACCACTTTCAAGTTTCACGAGCCAAGGTTGTTATTCTTCCTATCAATTTAGCACTTCATCCCCCTGAAGTGACACAGATTTAAGAGCTATTTGGATGTGGAAGGTCTGCAAATATTCCTGTTGTGGAAGACTCAGAAAAAAAAAATTACAACCAAGGCCATATGATGTTTACTGATAAAATGTTTAGGGAAAAGAAGATTTTTCTCTAACATAAGAAAAAAGTGGTCGAACTGCCCTAAAAAAAAAAAATATCCAAGCATTTTTAAGATTTTCACAGTTACCCAGTTTTTCTTTCCCTGACATCTCTCCTTGTCTCCTACAATCCATACCCTCTGAACATCACTTCACTCATTCTTCCACCCTCTGGATTGCACAGCGTCTGCCTCATGCTGAAGCCAGAAGTTGAAGCAGACCGGTTCCTACAATCTGTTATCTCCCAAAACAGACTAACAGGAAGAGACTAAGACTACAGCCACAGTTAGAGAGACAGGAGAAACAGTTCAGATTCATACAAAATAACCTCATACATTTAAGTGATTTAACAAAAATATTACTTTAATAACAATACTATTTTAAGGAGTTCCTCCCCCTTCCTACCTTCCCATCCCAGCACTGTAGGTTTTCTTTGTTTTTTTCAGATTGGACCAGTTTCTTGAACCATCTCGTTATGTACCCCACCACAGTTATACTGGCATAACCAACAGACAGGACACAGCATACTACAGTGTCGGAGCAAACAGTTAAAAATAAATAATGAATTGAAGGAGTCTTAAGTCCTCTATCACTAAGTCTTGACCTAGAGCACTTAAATTGGTTGACTCTCACCAGCTCCCCCATGATGTCCATGAAAGCCTTCCAGAATTTCTCCTTCCATGTCAACTTTATGCATGTAAGGTGATTAAACTTCTAACACACCTCAGTCATTATATATTATAAGTCTGAAATTATATGGTATAAACTCAGGCCACCGTATCCAACAAACAACATACTGTAACCTGCCACTTTACATTGCAGGCACCTAACTGTGCACTTCTAAGTTCTGCTGCCACAGCCAAAGACATGGTGATCAACAGTAGTCAGACCACACCACAGTCACAAAATTAACTCTTAATGAGCATAACCAGTTACAGAAATGAACAAGCTACAACTGCAGATCTTCTCACAGCACAGGTCTAAAACTTTCTCCTTCCCCATCGATTACAGCAGCACCACAGTGAGTGTCAGGCAGTATTTGATGTGTTGATGGAGACACTTGGAAAGCTGATGCATGAAGCCTCTACTCTGTGTATTCCATCTCATATTCTGGAGCATATAACCTGAAGTCAGCAGTTGAAAGCAAGAGGAGGGATGAGCACCAGAGAAGAAAACCTCTGTAAATACAGATTAGTGGAAGATAAAAAAGATGCTGTACTCCGAGCATAATTTTTAGGAACGCTAGAGTTAAGATTTCAAAATAAAGACAGAAGGAGCTTTAGATGGCCCACTACTCTGAGAATCAGCCCCATCACTCTGTTAAACTTGAGTTTCCTGCCGTCATTCACCCTGTACAGCAAGAAGAGAAAAACCAAAACCAGAAGACTCCACTGTTTCTTTCTCCATTCTGTCTCCCCTCAAGAGGGAGGCAAGTAAGGAGGGACAATTAACATAGTCCATACATGATAGATTATACATAATAATTCCATAATGCTAACATATTCCTAGAATTCTATTACAAGACCATAAAGATGAGACTACATTTCCTCCCTTGCTCTAAAACATCCAAACATTCAATCAAAAACTGAAAAGTTTGCTACCCTGTTTCAGCTAGAAAGATTACAAGTCACTGACTATTACCTTGAGAATTGCTTCTGATTTAATTCTTTATGTCTTGTTAACCAACCAGGCAAAAGGATCTTACTCCTCAGCTTACTTCAGAAAGGCAATGTACACACAGAGCTCATGAGGACAAATTTCATCAGTAAACACAGCCTAAAAGTCTTTATAAACACTACTGTTCCATGGATAAGCAAGGAAGTTTATTTCCTAATTCCTCCTCTTGTCCATATTTAGGAGCTTCCTGACCCTGCTTCTTGTTGAGCTGAGAGATGTGCTTTCCCCAGTGAGCTTGATCCAGATTCACTCAATTCATATTTTTCCAACCAACTTCAACCGGCTTTTGATTAGGCTAGAGTACAGATATAATTAACCTCTTCTCCTCCTCTTGCCACTTTCAGCAGCTCTGTTGTATATACACCCCCTTTGGTTTTCCACAAATTCCACCTTTCAAACCTACCGCAAATTATATTTCTGCAAGGCAAAAAGACAAGGAGACACAAAACGATCACGTGACAAGTCAAATTTATACATCCTAATTGCAGGATACCACCATCATTCAAAAAAACCCCATGTAGTCAACCGAGCAAATCTCAAGAAATCAAAGTTTTGTGTCTGATAACTGGAAGATGAGGAGACATCAAATGTAGAAGAGGCATCATAGGAAAGTACACCAGAGCAAAAGGGAAAAAAGACCAGAAGGCAAAAATCACTACTCTGCTCCTCAAACAGCAGTAAACACGATGCTGACTTTAGTCAGAAGTGCAGAGATGCAGAATCCCACACTGCAGTGGACCTCCCTGGCTCATCACCAGAGCCAATTCCCTACCGCAGCTGGCAACCAAACAATTCAATGTCAGTAAAGATCTCCTCATGCACTCTCACAGTAACAGGAACACTAAGGAAGGCAAAGGAAGGATGCTTCTCCATTACAGTGCAGTGATTTGGAGGGAAGAGGGGTAAGGATAGCAGCACAGTTCAGGTTTTTGTATGCAAAATAAATAGCATCATTTGGAGCGATTCTTGATTATGCTCCTGCTACTTCCGCTCTCCAGCAGTACAGAAGAAAATCTGCCACTCAGTGATGCCCTGAGATACAAAGACAATCTGCTACCACCTTCTGTAACAATTCTGCCCAACTCATTTAATTCACTAACTGCTAAGCGTCTACCATACTTTTCAAGACCTATCTAAAAGACAATTTTAAGGAAGCAATATGCACAAGGTATAGTCAGGATTAAGAGTATCAGAAAATCTGAAGAGTACAACATTCCATGCAAATATGTGGGGGAAGGGGAAGAAGGCAAACTTCCACATGCATGAAGTGAGACAGGGAAAACTTACAGTGACAAACCAAAATGTACGCCATATGACAGAACACTGTTGACTTCACTCTTTTTTTTCCCTTGAATGCAAGGTGAGAAACAAAAAGAAAACACATGATAATAAAGAATCACAGGATCAATTAGGCTGGAAAAGACCTTTAAGATCATCTAATAAAACTGTTCACCTAATTCAAGTCCGCCACCAAACCATGCCCTCATGTGCCACATCTACATGTCTTCTAAACACCTCCTCCAGGGATGGTGACTCAACCACTTCGCTGGGCAGCCTGTTCCAGTGCCTGACGACCCTTTCAGTGAAGACATTTTTCCTAATACCCAAACTAAACCTCCCCTGGTGCAACTTGGGGCCATTTCCTCTCATCCTATCACTTGTTATCTGGGAGAAGACACTGGCCCCCACCTGCCTACAGCCTCCTTTCAGGCAGCTGTAGAGAGCAGTAAGGTCTCCCCTGAGCCTCCTTTTCTCCAGGCTAAATACCAGTTCCCCCAGCTGCTCCTCACAAGGCTTGTTCTCTAGACCCTTCACCAGCTTCGTTGCACTTCTCTGGTCACGCTCCAGCACCTCAATATCTTTCTTGTAGTGAGAGGCCCCAAAACTGAACTATTTGAGGTGTGGCCTCACCAGCACAGAGTACAGGGGGACAATCACTTTCCTTGTCCTGCTGGCCACACTGTTTCGGATACAAGCCAGGATGCTACTGGCTTTCTCGGCCACCTGGGCACACTGCTGGCTCACGTTCAGCCGGCTGTCAGCCAGCACCCCCAGGTCCTTTTCCACCACTCTTCCCCAAGCCTGTGGCATCACGTGGGGTTGTTATAAACGAAGTGCAGGACCCAGCACTGCTCCTTGTTGAACCTCATACAACTGATCTCAGCCCATCGATCCAGCCTCTCCAGATCCCCCTGTAGAGCCTTCCTTGCCTCAAGCAGATCAATACTCCCCCCACAACTTGGTGTCATCTGCAAACTCACTGAGGGTGCACTTGATCTCCTCACCCAGATAATTGATAAAGACATTAAACAGAACTTGCCCCGATTCTGAGCCCTGGGGAGCACCACTTGCGACCGGCTGCCAACTGCATTTAACTCCATTCACCTCCACCCTTCATGCCCAGGTGTCCAGCCCGTGTTTTACCCAGCAAAGCACAGGCCCATCCAAGCCATGACCAGCCAGTTTCTCCAGGAGAATACTGCGAGAAACCGCGTCAAAGGCTTTACTAAGGCCTACGCAGACAACACCCACAGCCTTTCCCTCACCCACTAAGTGGGTCACTTTGTCACAGAAGGAGATTATGCTAGTCAGGCAGGACCTGTCTTTCATAAACCCATGCTGGCTGGGCCCAATTGCCTGGTTGTCCCATACATGCCGCGTGGTGGCACTCAAGATGACCTGCTCCATAACTTTCCATGGCACTGAGGCCAGGCTGACAGGCCTGTGGTTCCCTGGATCCTCCTTCCAGCCCTTTATGTAGATGGGAGTCTCATTTGCTAACTTCCATTCGACTGGGACCTCCCTGGTTAGCCAGGACTGCTGATAAATGATGGAAAGCGGCTTGGTGAGCGCTTCCACCAGCTCCCTCAGTACCCTCGGGTACATCCCATCCAGCCCCATAGACCTGTGTGTGCCTAAGTGGTGTAGCAGGTTGCTGACCATTTCCCCTTGGATTATGGGGGCTTCATTCTGCTCACCATCCGTTTTCCAGCTCAGGGGGCTGGGTACCCAGAGAACAACTGGTCTTACTATTGAAGACTGAGGAAAAGAAGGCATTACACACCTCATCCTTTACCTCATCCTTTGTCACTATGTTTGCTCCCACATCCAATAAAGGATAGATATTCTCCCCAGCTCTCCTGTTGCTAATGTATTTACAGAAATATTTTTTACTGTCTTTTACAGCAGTAGCCACATTAAGTTCTAGCTGGGCTTTGGCCCTTCCAATTTTCTCCCTGCATAACCTCATGACACCCCTGTAGCCCCCCTGAGTTGCCTGCCCCTTCTTTCAATGGTCATAAACTCTCCTATTTTTTCCCTGAGTTCTAGCCAAAGATCTCTGTTCAGCCAGGCTGGTCTTCTTCCCCACTGGCTCATCTTTCAGCACATAAGGATGGCCTGCTCCTGCACCTTTAAGATTTCCTTCTTGGATTCCTTTGCCCTTCAGGACTACTTCCCAAGGAACCCTGTCAACCAGGCTCCTAAACAGGCCAAAGTCTGCCCTCTGGAAGTTCAAGGTGGCAGTTCTGCTGACCCCTCCTCCTCACTTCTCTGAGAATCAAAAACACTATCATTTCATGATCACTGTGCCCAAGATGGCCTCCAACAGTCGCACCACCCACAAGTCCTTCGCTGTACACAAACAACAGGTTCAGTGGGGCATCTTCCCTCGCTGGCTCGCTTACCAGCTGTGTCAGGGAATCATCTTACACTCCAGGAACCTCTTAAGACTGCTTCCCCTCTGCTGTGTTTCCAGTGGACAATATAATGCTGATCAAACATTGTTCACTAAGTTGATTAGATAACCATTTATGTTAAAAAAAAAAAAGCACATACAGTGTTCCCACTATTCCAGAACAACTCACAGGAAACACTGTTGGACAAATCAAATTTTATGGAAATTCAAGTGTATCCAGGCATTCGACCAAAGCTAACAGCAAAATGCAGATATTGAATTGGAAGCTGATTAACAACATTTCATTACAGTGTACAATGGTTTATTCCTTTAAGTTCTGGCAGGTGTGACAGCACCTATTTTTCTTTCAGCTATTAAGTTTTAGATATGTTTTTCATAGTCATTAGCGATGCTGTATATGGACACAAGCCATCTATAGTCAGCTCTGCCAATACCAAGTCTCTAGTTCAATTAACAGCTATCACCAACACAGAGTTTGCAGCACATATTTTTACAGGAAAAGTTATATGAACAATACTTCCAATAAACTGTGTTAAAGCTTCTAATACAGTAGCTCCCCACACAATTTCTAAGTACTAAGCTCTTATCAGAACTCATTGGAGGGTTCTGTTTATGACTTGCAATTTACTAGCAATTAGATGACTGAGTTCATACTAGTAAAATACTCCAAAATAAATCATCATATTCCAGCACAGAATATACAATGATTCCATACACAGTTATTGGTATGAACACAGACATGTTGCATGCTCACAACGAAGAGGGAAAAGAAAAAAATATCATCTTCCTGGCTTTTTTGTATTTGTTGCTTCAGAAGCAGTCAAGAAATAATGGGCTTCTCAAATGGAGAACAGATCAAATCTCAAAGGGACTCAAGCCAGGGCTCTCAGACAAAGAACCTGGTAACACTTTTTCCAGTCTTCCAGTATTATCACTGGTTACAAACACTGTGGTAAAAAGAATAAACACAAAGAGCATTGGGAAAAATCACATGCATATTCACTGTCACCAGGTCAAGCAGACAAGAGGATGCTTATGCTTTCTTCTACCACTTCGTAACTCTGTTCTTGAGGAATCACTAGACAAGGGGCAGGAAAAAACAGTTTTACTGCAACATGAACGCTTTGTCATATCCAGGTGAAAAATGGAAATTTGACTGCTTGTAGTGCTGTTCACAAATATAGCACAAAGTAGTTCAAGAGTTGGTTAAATTTAGTTTTCACCTTTTTTTTTTTTTTTCTTTAAATGCAAATAGGCAGCATATCACAGACTCTGGAACATCCTGAACTGATCTATCCTCCAACAGGGCTAAACAGAACCCACTTCTGATTATACATCAGCCTCAACTTTTTCGTCTTTGATTCTGGCTTCCCAGCCCCACACACACACATTTTAAAAGGCAAGGAAACCCATGTACATACATAGTGAGGAAATTCATGTTTTTCCAAGTATCCCAAACCAAACCAATACATAACTTGGTGGTAAGCAGCAGCGGAAAGGCTCAGCTGAAGAAATCTAGAGAGGTATAGCTAGACACTAGTGGGACACAGATGCACCAGCAATGCTGTACACAGCTGTTAGACAGAATCTTCCATTTTTCCACTCAGTCAAGACTGAAGTCTAGTCAAAAACCGTAAGGGAGGGGGAAGGGAGGGGACGCAGCTCAGAAGAATAACAATACTGACTTTTTTTTTAAAATAAGAAAAGTTTGATAGAAACAGAATTGCACATTAGGATCTCATTATCAGAATACAATAGCCTGCCCTGCATGATTTTAGACAATTACAAACCTCTGCTTACATTGTGTTTGTCTCCTCTTTGAGGCGTACTAAACAGTTTTTTTTAAAAAAAAGTATTTCTACATAGCATATCAACACTATTAGAAGTCACTAACAGTAAGACTTCCTTTATTTTTTAGAAGTCCAAAAGCCAAGCCAGACATTAAATTTTTTTCAGAGCGAGATCTCACTCCAGACAGAGAAGAAAAACCACCTTTTGCTATTGGACTGCAGTTTAATTACTTGAATGGGAAAAGTTGGTTGGTCTCAGTCCAGTCTCTACTAACAAATCAGCACGCTAGTTGGCTCTTCAGAAATCGTTGTACATAATCTTTCCTGTCTCAGAGGCCAATCGCAGGATTAAGTAACACAAATTCTCACATAGCCAGTTAAGGTACACATTGAAGCCTGAGAAGCTAGCACTGCCAAAAACATTTCTAATCTTTCAAAAAGTTATGAGAACTCAGGTTCCAAAAACATTAGTCTAATACCCTTCATAAGTATAAAATATAATTGAACAGGGTATGAAAAAATAAATACATGTTTTAATTAAAAAGCTACCCCACCCAAACAGAGATCTGGCATACCCTGTGTCAAAAGGCAAGATATGCATAAGCCAGCTATAAACTCTTAAATATAACCTTATCTCAAATTATAAGGAAGCCAAGCAAGCAGCATAAAATTATTCAGGTTTATTACATATTATACCCTCATTCCAGACAGCAACCTGCCAAGTTGGTAGAATAGGAATTGTGCAGTACAATTCCTATGAAGGGACCCTTCCAAGAGCAGCAGTATTGCCATTTTGCTGTGCTTCATGGGTGGTTTAGTTAAACATGACCTAAAAAGGAAGGCAGAAAGGGGGCATGCAATGATTTTCTTTCTAACGTTATACCGAGAACCCAAAAGGATTTCTTTACGCACATTTCCGCAACAGGAAGGGGGGGGGGGAAACAACGGACCCCCAAAGCATACACACTTCACTCTTTCCCCTGCAGACTTTATACACGTATCACAGACAGAACCATATTAAACACTCTTTTACTTACACTGCTTTAAGCCTTTAAATTTAATCCGAGTATCCTTTCATATGTAGTAAAGGAGAGGTTAATATCTCCCCAGTTCTTCAGCTGAAGATTAAGGAAACTTCTTCTGACAGTAAGAGGGGGTTTTTTTACAACTAATAAAGAAGTTTTCTGTTTCATCTGAATAACCTTCAGATCTTATTTACGCGTTACAGAAACAGATTTACTCCTTTAACATTCACCTCAAAACTTCTTTATGAAGAATTAGTTACTAAGTAAAGGATGAAACAACAACAAAAAGAATCCCGACCCCCTGTTAAAGACACTCACAACCAAGCTGCTCCTAGTGCTTTCATATAGGGAACCATGTTTAACCTGCCCCAGGCTGCAAAGGCATATTAAAGCATACATTTCAGCAAAACTGCAGGTTTCATCAGTTCCAAAGCCTCTGAAATCTGATTTAGAGATCAAAGCCCAAACTGTGTCAAAACACATACCATTCTACCAGAAACGACGCTAAGAGATTTAAAGCTAAGTAGTCTCAAGAATACAAACTTGCAAGAAGGCCCAAAACCCTCCCCTAGACATTTAAGTCTATTAATACAAAGACCGAAAGCTATCAAGCTTGTCTGAGGTCATTCCCAAAACTATAAGCAATAAGAATGTACTGTAGCAAGTCATATATTTGATATAAAAGGTGCTGTCATACTCCCACTCTGAAGGCATAGTAAGTTCGCTTGCTAATTTAACCAGAAAACACAAAAATATGCATTTCACATGCCAGCAATGTACAGAAATGAGGAAAAGCTATTATTCTCTCCTTGTAACATTAAAGTTTAAGACATAGATGACTGAACCAATAAGTATCTCCGTCCTTTTTTTTTAATAGTAATTCTTTCTGCAGTACACTAATGCAGCTGCCTTTTTATAGGCCAACAACATAATGCAGACACAGCAAATGAAGAAATACAGCTTCAAACAACTCAAGTTAAAGTGAACTAATAGGGAACCCTATTTGAAGGCACAGATTTAAGGAAAAACAACCACCCCAAAACACTTCAGCCAAATGAAAACTCACAAGTAACAATACTAAGTAGTATTTATCACATATACTTAAACAAATGGACTTAGTTATGCATCACAATACCTGTCTGTAAGCCTCAGAAACCAAAGTTATCTAACAAAAAAGCAGTCTAGAAAACAGGTGAAAAAAGTCTAGCTCTTCCCGAATTGAGTTCGGCCAACATGCTACAAACCTAACCCGGAGGCTGCTGCATCTCCATCATGCAGTCACTCTATTGCTCTACAAATAAACAGGGTAAAGGTGAGCCAACTGCTATATGCACACCTATTGATCAGGAAGCATGCTAAAAAAATCAAACACTCCAAAGAATTACCCATGGATGAATCAACCAATGGCAACAAGTTACACACACATGAATAGCTTTCAAAATGCTAACTGAACACAGAAGGCTCTGAAACTGAACCTCAATCCCCTTGCAGGTGTATCTCTTATTTTTTTTCTTTTCAAAAGAAGGATTAAAAGAAGCCACCCTGAAACAGAACAGGAAACATTTGGCTGCAATTCAATCAAACTGCCTGCCCTTTTAATCAAGGGGGGAATGTTACTAATAAGATAGCATACACAAAAAATAAAGGATTCTGATGGTGCAAAATCTACCCACAGAGACAACCACTTGTTGATTCACATACAAATGTGCTCCTATTTTCAGCTTAGTAACAGAGTGCCGGTATCATTAGACAGCTCTGATACATAGGTTAAAACACTAAGGTTACGTAACTTTCTCTTATTTCTTCCTTGAAAGTGAGGAAAAATAGCTTCCAACTGCAGTCCTAAACACGACTTCCAGCAAAGTAAGAAGCATTAACAAAAGAAAATCTGATCCTCACAGCAGCCCCAACACACTACATCCTATCTCTGCAAATGAGCAGTGTAGAGTTAACTCTACAGAAAGAAAAAAAGCACCACGAACCTCAAGCATTCACAACACAGCCCGTCCACCTACTGCAACTTGTTCTTCTCCGACATTTTTAATCAGTTGCCCCTTCAACGGAAGCGCCAATCGCCACATCCCCATAAAAACTTCACAGTTCTTGCAAAACACCAATCTTTTGGGACAGGAAAACAGGTGTGCACCTCACCACGGAGCACGAGGGCCTCTTTCAACACACATCAACACAAACATATTTTCTTTAAAGAAAAAAACAAAGGGGGGGGGGGGGGGGGGGGCTTAACCATGCTACGAAGAGAACTTCCCAAGAGCCCTTTCTCAAGCCCTCCTCATACCCAGCACTCGCTCTCCAACTCACGGAGATCCCTACATTCCCTCCCACACAACCCCTCGCACTGCCGGGGGAGCCTCGGCCTCCCCAGCGGGGGCACCGGGCCCCCCCAGCAGCTCTCCCTCCCCAGGCCTCCCCCGAACCCCAGCACCCCGCGGCGCGGCGCGGCCCGGCCCGGCCCAAGCGCGGGTGCCCCTTACCTGCGACCCTCCCTCCCCACCTCCCCCCGCCGCCTTCCCCGGTGCCCCCCGCCGCCGCGGGAGGTACCGGCGGGGCGGGGGCGGCTCAGCAGCGCGGGCGGCGGGGCACCGCGGCGGGCCGGGGGCCGGGCCGGGGGGACCGCGGGGGCCCGGGGGCGTCTCGCTCCATTCTCCCCTCACCCCACACACACAGAGGCGCACACACACAGGAAATAACACGGGGTCAGCTGACCCCCGCCAGCCAATGGCAGCGGGCGCTGGGGAGCAGCGCGCGCCAGCGGGAACGGCGCGAGGCGGCGGGTCCCGGCCGGGCGAGGGAGCGGGGAGGGGAGGGGGAGCGGCGCGTGCGCGCGCGCGCCTGTGTACATGTCTATGTGTGCGCGCGGCAGCATGCGGGGGGGTGGGGGAGGGGGTGGGCTCTCCCACCACGCGCCCGCTTAAAGGGGCCGCGCAGCGCCGGGAGGAGCCCGTTGAGGGCGCCTGCCCGCCGCGGGGCCGGGGAAGGGCAGCGGCAGGCCCGGCCCGTGGGCTGGGAGCGGGCGGCACCGCCGCCGCCGCACGTGGGCGAGGCACGCCCGGCGCGCGTGTCACGCCCCAGCCCCCCGAGGCCCCCGCCCGGCGGCCCAGCCCTGGCGGCGCGGAGGCAGGACGGCGGGCCCCCTCAGCCCTTTCGGGGGCGGGGCCGCGGCGGTTTCCACGTCCATCCCCTCATAAATCAATACCGAGTTATTTTAAGAACCGAATTTATTCCGTTTGGCCGCTCCTCCCCACCGGGCCCCCTCCCAGGCGGGGTGCAGGCAGCTGCCGCCGGCCCGGGAGGGCTGCCGGCGGGGCGGGGGAACCCCTTCCCCGGCCCGCAGCCCTGGCGGACACCCCGAGCCGCGGCCAGGCCGCAAGCCGGGGCTGGGCGCGCCCCGAAGCAGCGGCGCCGCGCGGAGCTCGGGAAACAACATGGAGGCTGCGGGCGGCCGGGCGCGCGCCGTGCCAGCGCGGGGCACCGGCGGCGCGAGGGCTCGGCACGCGCGGCTGCGCCCAGTGGGGCCAGCCCTGCGCCCCCCGCCGCTCCGGTGCCTCCCGGACGATTAGAGACGGGGCTGCCGGCGCTTCCGAGGCCCCCGTCAGCCTTAAATACGGGAGTGAAGCGTGTCCGGTTCGACTTCCACGCTGCAGAAATGATTAAGCTTTTTGGAGCATATTCACTGGTCTTTGGGTTTAATTTTTGAGAGCGATGGGGCAAGGAGACTGGTGGAGGGGGCAGCCCGAGAGCAAGGATGCAGCGCCTGTCAAATCATCATCTCCTTCATTTAAGCCTGCATGCCAGCAAAGGAAGCTCTGTATGACACTACAGTTTCCTCCATCTGCCACTCAGAGCATCTCACGTGAAAACGCAGGAGGCTGGCAGCCTGAGCAGCTCGAAGTGCTGGGCAGAGAAAGCTCGAACATCATTTAAACCTCACTTTGCCAGGAACTTTACAAAGCAGATATGACAGCTTCAAGACAGTCTGCCCTGCTTCCCAAGCTCTGTTCCCCAAATCCTCAGCAAGCCTGATTCTGAGAGAAGGCCCATGCTCATAGCTCATCCCAAAAAGCAACGAACTGCTTAGGAGGCCTGTGTTGTAAGCACAACCGGCTGACAACTTCACTGATGGTTCCTCCACAGGTGACTTGCTCTTTATGTAAAATAAACACGAACCACCATATCTTGTACCATGCATTATCTGTCAAAAGTAATTCAGAGCCTGGCTGAAATTCCATCTAGGCACGACTGCAATGATGGCAATAGTCTGGGGAAAACAACCAGAGCAGACAACAATTACACGTGCTCCTACCCTTTGTCTTTCAGGTTCACAATTCACCAGTGTCGGGGACTCCGCAGCTGCCAGCTGGGCAAGTCACGAAGCGGGAGTGCCCACGAAGGACTTGCCTGCTCCTCCACCCCCCTCTGGACTCAACAGGCAACAGCTCCTTTTGGAGGCAAGCCTTCTGCTCTGATCTATGCCTTCTCTCGCAGATGAGATTACTGAAATGTGCCCTGCATCAGCTACCTGGGAGCTGCAGCTGGAGCACACAGATGCTGCCTTATTGCATGCTCTTGCAGTATGGTGTGCCCCTGCTCTCTTCAGCACTTGTTGCCTATTTGCATGTAGCATTTAAGGAATGGTGGTTCACTTACGGGAGGTGGAGGTCATTGCTTCCTTTGCCTGAAGAAGAGGATCCGACAGCACATTCACTGTGATAAACTGTGAGGTTGCTCTAGTCGCAAACAGCCTTAATCTTGTTGACTGCCATGGCATGCTAAGAGCTTGGTTAGAGCAGCATTCCCTCTGGGGATCCAGGGCTGTGATAAAAGCTGTAATGGGGTGGGGGAACTCGATAAGGTTTTTATAATTTGATTTTGCATTATCTGTTTTCTGATTTTGAAGTGAAATGTCAATTGAGGTCAATCCTTTATGTAGATTTATAAGGTTGCAGCACTCTACCTTAAGTTAAACTTAAACTTACCTTAAGGTAAAACCTTTCTGTGTATACAAATACATGAGAAAATACCCATCTATAAAATCTTGGTATATAGAGATTTTTTTTTTACTGAATGTCCAAAATGAAGTTGCAGCATACATAGAAACAGTTTTGTACAATGCTCAAAAAGGCACTATAAAACTACAAGAACAGCTAACATTCACAAGTCCAACATTTTTCAAAGGACCAAAAATAAGTGAATTAGCATACTTAAATACCTGGATCTCTAGTCTGCTGCACAACAACATTTCCCATCTCCGCTAATGAGTACTTATAGGTGTTACAAGGGAAGTACAAGAGGAGATGCTTTTTAAAATATTTAAAAGCTCGTAACTGTGTGGCTGATTTTAAGGCACGAAATGAAGTTTAAAAAAACGTCAGGCTATAAATACAGGTAAATGCCACGCTATCGTCAGCTGTTGTACTACAGTAGGCATCACTGGTAATATAAAGGGTCATTAAAAGCGCAGAATGAAAACAAAGTTACCAAAACTATATTAGTTAAATATCACACAAGCAGAGACACAATATCCTTTGTAGCTTTTGAAGTGATGTATCGGGCTTTAATGTACAACCCCACTGAGCTTAATGGAGAACTTGATTCTCTCAGAAACTAATTTTTGGCTGTCTGCAGACTCCGCATGAAAAAACACTGTCATTAGTACACCTTGTTCACATCACCGAGTTTTTTTTTGCCACTGAACATTTCACTTTATTTCCAGAAGGAAGAAATTCAACATCCTGACTTGGCCATCCAGTGACAACTACTTGACCACCATTAGTTACACACAAAGTAATTTTTAAACTAAAACAGTTAGGACTAATGAAGAAAGTAACGTCCATCATGCTATTAGGGCTCTGATCCTGCAAACACACAATCAGGCGGGAAGCTAACACTCATGCAAACAGTTCTAGTTCAGGGTAAAGTCATCAGTAGTATGTATCTACATGCTCTTAAAGCAACTTACAAGCAAATCACCCTTCAGTTCTGAAAAGAAGAAAAAACCCAAGGATTTAAGGCCAAAACTGGTTACTTACCAAAACAAACCCTTAAAAGGATCCATTTTCAAATCAATGCAAGAACTTAAACTGGTTTGCAAGTACATTTCCAGCAAACATATTCCATCATTGAAGAGTTAAGTGCTATAAATTCAGCAGATGCACTACACCACAGTTGTAAGAAAGACTGAAGTCTCTGGTTCTAGTGTAAGACAGTCAGGTCAGCCCTAATTGTACAGAGCCATTATGGTACTACCACAACAGAAACCTTCCAAATCCTACCCATTTCCACCCAGACACCCTCCCCCAGCTCCTAATCAAAGTGCTTCCAAGGACAGAGGCACAAACAAGGCAGAGACGGTCAGGAAAATGGCCTCAAAACTTGGCACCCTCCTCTACAATGGATGGGAGATTCCAGGCAAAATAAAGCCCCCCGATTAGCCCCTGGGGTTAGTGCCACTGCTCCTACCAGTGCTGCTATTGCAGCACACATGCAAGCAATGTTGACTCTTTTCTTGTACATGAACTCTGTAATGGCAAAAGCAAACGTTTTTTCCCTGTTATGCCTTAATATAAAGCTTACCTTGCACATCCCTTTCCCCTCTACCACAGATCCCAGAGAAAAAAGGTCCTTCTGACCCCAAGAGGACTGACAAATGGAGATAGAGAGTCTCCTTCTGTCTTTGAGGTCACCACTTCTGATCTAGCCATAATGCAGTAATTACTCAGTTTGTGTGGCTCTCCAGAAGCATACATTAGCAGCTGGGGGGGGGGGGGGGGGAGACACGACACGACACAGGGGACAGGATGGAAGGATGACACCATTCCTGACCTCAACCACCTCTCATCTCCACACACTCTCTGTCTGACCTCACTCTGCCTGGAAGGGGGGAGGACAGCAAGTGATGCAGCTTGCAGGATCGAGAAGGAATTGTCAGGTAACATACGCTCAAAAGATTCTGAGCACCCCAGTGTTTCTTAGAGGAAAGATGATTTCTGAATGCAGCTGGTGGGGTCCTCTTGAGAGACGACTTCTTTACAAAAGGTTTCATTCCTGATGAAAAGCACTGAACTAGCAGCACCAGGAGGCTGAAGTCTCTGCAGAGTCAGGCACGCAGATTTCTCACAGGCACGGCACCTGTCCCCTCAAAGTACTACCCTTATCCTAATCCTTTCCCCCGTTACACAATTTTATGTCATGCACAGGCTCACCACTGCACTTTTGCAGCTTTCATCTAAAGGCACTTAGATGCTACAGGAATGGGCATTAGAGGCTAGCTTGAAGATAGATAATACAAAAGATGACCGCAAGATCGGGCACCTACAGGTCACGCAACCAGGGACTGAAACTTATATTCACGGTGGGACAGCTACATCTTTAAGCAAATGTAAAGCAAGGGCAGCTAGCCTGTTTCTCTTTCTCCAAGAAAGACATCAGCATGGCTGCATTCATTAACATTTCCTACCTCTCTTCCTATCTAGCCCCAGGATTTCCCATACCTTCCTCCTGTTCCTTTTGCGCTTACTTCAGATAAAAAGTGTTACATCTGACCCTACACAAGGGAGAAGCCGTATCAGACATCTCCCAAGGAATTGCAACGAAGACAGGGAGGGCTCTCCTCTCATTAATTCACCAATATTGAACTTTTCCCCTTAAGACAGCCAAAGGATCTGTGTGCTTGCTGGAAAGTATTTTGGACAAGCACAGATTCTCAACATACTGTCATGTCTCAGCTGCATCACTTGGAAGCTGCTATCCTCCAGACACAAAAATGCTATCCTCTCCATAAACCATAGTGTTAAGTCCTGCAACAGAGCAACAACTGGGTTGGAAGACTTTGGAGCACCTCAAAGGAAGGAAAACGATAGGTAGGTAGCATGAATCATAGCAGGAGAAATATTAAAATCACCTATATGGGAGACAATTCTGCTCCATCTTTTAATACTGCAACACTTCTGTCCTCTCATCTTCCTGCTATAAGCAGCTGATTCATGAAAGTAAGATCTTTGTACCTTAAGACCTGCTCAGCTGCTTCTGCTTATTCCTTTTACCTTCTGCCAAAAAGCTGCTTCTGGCAGAATCAGAATTAGTTGCTGTAAAAGTAATTGTGATGCTGCAGACAAAAGAATCCAAGTCTAGTAAAAAAAGCGAGAAAAAACAGAAGCTGGGCTTTTGAGGAAAAACAGACCAACGGACCACATTTCCATGTGTATGTCCAAATAAAGGTGGAAATTATAATAGAAAGTCACACAAACAGGATTCTCTAGCAAGACTGTCTCTAACACGGCAGAAAAGGCCATCAACAAATCTTCATTATCTGAATTGCTAAACATATCTAAATAAAAGGAGAAGTTCAAATATTAGAACTCATATTTTTTTAAATGGTCTTACACAAAACCAACTCTGCCTTGCCTCAACATGTTTTACAGAAAGGATTTTTTTTTTTTTTTTTTTTTTTTTTTGCTTTTACTTCTGCTGGCCTTTTACAGAGGTTTCATTTGGGGTGGGGGGGGTGGGGGGGGGGTGTCTGCCTACAGGGAAGTGTGAATTTCCAGGCTTAACAAGCTTAAATCCCCATGACATATAGTCCCCAATTTCAGAGGCAACTATGATTCTGATTCTTACTTTGCTCCCTGTTGGTTTCCTCCCCGATGCATGCAATAGCTGTTTTGAATCTTGGCTGTTCCAACGGGGTGGTGGGAGGAAGTCCCTGAAGGAACAGCATTAGTTCTTCCAGTCACCTTGCTGCCACCATGCTCCAGAATTCAGGCACATGGAACAGCACATGAGAAGGGCTTGCAGCAGCAAGAGGAAAAGCAGAGGGCATCAGACTATACCAAAATCAAGAGGTCGTCCACATTCGTCTGGTATGAAGGCTGTATTTATACTGGGTAATCTAAGGGTCCACTGAAGATACATGTTGCATGAAATCTCATTAACTTCTTGTCACAGAAACTGATTTCTGCTTTTTCTGTCATGTATAGGGATGTTCTCTGGTCCCATTTCAGCAGCAAGATTAATTTATAAAGAGTATTCTTTTAAGCTTCACCACAGTTTACTTATATATCTCCTATTGCTAACAAAACACAAGAAAGAAAAAAAACCTACTTCAAATATGACCACTTTAATTACTTTGTATCTTGAGACTCATAAAAGTACATTCAAAGCTCAAATCCTCTAATTCTACATTTCAGAAGACATTAATGTCTTATTTTAGTACTCTGCGTTACTTCTAAGTCACATTCAAATCCAAGTCAGAATAGTGCACAAGAGAACATACAGAACTTTCAACTTTAAAAACAACATATTCAACCATTTACGAGCACTACCAAGACATTTGGCAGTGGGGGAAAGAAGTGTATTTTGATTCATGTCACCTAACCCAAGCAACAGGGATGCCTTAAAAGCTACCAGGTAATAGAGGTAACCATCCTGGGTTAAGAAAATCAGCATTAAACTTTGCAGAGTGGACAGACCTATTTTTGGGGAGTCTGAGGCATGGAGTAAAACCTTCAGGAACTTGTTTCTGTTTCAGGATTCAAGGGACTCTTCCAGTTGCCTGCTTAAGTTCAGGTTCAGACTAACAAACCTCTGCTTGTATATTGGTGCTTTCATCATCCTTGTTGAAAAGATTATCTTCTGCAGCTGGGAATCCTCCCGGCACTCACATTTGTCCTGAGAGGTGATTAGGACTGAAGGCCCCCTATTTAACTTGTCTGTAAACGTGCTCAGAGTAATTAGACCTAAACAAAACACTGTTGGTTCTATCAGGGCCCAGAAAATAAGATGGGCACTCCTTAGGACATCACCAGCAAGAACAGAAGCCTCAGCAAGAACAATTCATGTCAACCTACCAACTCAATGGGTCTCCACTGGTTTTAGCAAGTTTTAGAAATCCCAAACCCACAAAGAGAAAACAAACTATCCCAACACAAACATTTTCATGAGGAACAGCAGCATACAAGGGCTGCAGTCCTCAAGGTGGTCCCCTAATAACCCTGGCTGAAGCCAGGTTTAATGAAGAGACTCTGCTTACGTTGGCAGAGAGAAAGCATTTCACTAGGGGTGAAATTTCACATTCCCTGGGGTACCTGCCCACAGCTCAAGGATCCTTCCCCCAGAGCTAAGCCTTTCCATAGGAGAGAGCGTGGGGTGAGAGAAGGGACAACTCTCTTCACCAAAACCAGCAATGCTTTGAAATCTTACAGTGAGATTCATTCCACGGGCTGAAGATCAAGGTGTCAGGTTATTCCTAATATTGATGAAAAAGGGTAGTCACCCTATTTACAATAAGCTAGCATTATCTCATCTGAGAAACAGTAAGTCAGCAGCTAGCCTTAAGTGATAAGCAGAGGGGTTTCCTTAACAGTCCTCTTCATTGAGACTGAAGTTTAAAAAAAAAAAAAAAAAAAAAAAAAAAAAAGAGGGCCAGAAAAAAGCAGTGGTGGTTACAAGAAAGGGAATATCTTAACAGAAAGGGGGAGGGGGGGAACCAATTAACACTTTCAGCTCATTCCTCTTCACCACTACCTAGAAATTCTCCTCCAATACAAGCATCACCTGCTAGGGCTTTTTGAGAGACCCTCGCACATCCTCACTGATTACTTCCCCTACTCAGGGAGACAGACTGTCCTTTACCCTAAATGCTTTTATGCTCTTGATGAGGTCTCTTACCCAGCTGGATCCTGCCTCCTTCTCCCACTGCAATCTCTGAGCCTGAGAGAAGACACCTGGGGACCTTCCACTTTGCTTAGGAAAGAGATTTAATCCTTTCATGTCCTAGCATGGGGTTGAAGTGATGCATGCCTCCCCCCTCCCCAAACACACATGGTTACAGTCCTGTGCGACAGATGTCCCCAGCTGAAGAGAAATGAAAGGAAAGGGTTTTCTCCACTGTTTTCTGCTCTTTCAGGACTCATTTAAAAGCAGGTGTAGATAAAGAACTGAGGAAAACCCCATAGGGGACAATCCTGCCATACCCAGACAAGACAATGAGGCTTAAAATCTCTTCTTTATCTTATCTTAGCTAAATCGAATCCCCGATGTCCTCTGCTCCCAGTTTCACGGGGACCATTTTGCTCATTGTCCCCCACCTCCCAGGCTCGCATGCAGTGAGTGTCCAGTCCCACTTGATCACCTCCACTTCTGCCCTTTCTGGTGCCAGAGGTCCAAAGCAGGACCTTCCCGCAGTGGGGCATTTGACTTAATCCTGCAAGGGGGCTGCGGGGTGATTCCAGGCTTTGCTTCCCAGCCAAGCCCGGGTTGTGACTCAGACAAGCCACCAGACAGCACTCAGCACAACACAATGATTTTTATCTTCAAAGTGCTTTACAAACTAACAAATCCTTACTTCCCCTCTGAGAGAAGAAAGAAGGAGGGAAAAAAAAAAAAATCCCTAAACGTCACCACCTTGATGGAGCAGAGATGCAATAACGCCTGAAGTCCTTTCATGTCAGAGCAGGGGCAGAGGAGTCTTGCTGCACAGCAGTGCTTTTTAGGTTTGGGCTTTTTTGTGGTGTTTTTGTCTTTTACACCAAAGACCTGGATTTGAATTCTGTTTCAGATCACTACGGACAGTATGGTAGGACAGAGGCTCCCAAGCTATGGCCAGTAGGTCACTCCCTTAAGGGCTGTGGAGTCGGGGGTCTGAGAAGCAGGCAGCAGTACACGGGTGTTTTCCAAGAATCCACTTGCCTGTTCAGACTGCAAAAGTGCTGCACAATTAATTATACATCTGTGCTACAAAAGATCAGCTCTATAACTGCAGGGGGTGCTATTCATCAGCCTTGAAATGTACTGGCAGAGGACAGCCAGGGTCCAGTAGTTGAAATAAAGAAATAAATAACTACAAAAGCAGGATGCGCTCTGGGTCGTTAGGAGTGGAGTGCAGCGTCGGGACCCAAGTGACCCAGGAGCAGAGGGGAGCCCGGTGCTGCAGCCAGTCGGGATGCAGAGCTTTGCCCAGGAACTTCACAAACCACAGCAGGCGGAGAAGCCACCGGTCATCGGGGTGAGGTGCCTCGCAGAGCGGTGGCAGCAAGAAGCCTGCCTGACACCTGCATGCACTTTTCCTTCCTCAGCCCTCCCCTTTCGAGGAGGCAACAAAACATCACGTTCCCAGCAGCCAGAGTCCGGTCTGAAGTGGCTTCACTGAGGGGCAAATTCAGAAGGACCCCCTTTTCCTCATCCCTTTCTTTGGAAGCCCCCCTTTCCTAGAGCAGGCGTTTAGCAAGTACAAATACACCACAACGTTAGGCATCCTTCCACTGTCACTCTCCACTATCCTTCCTCCTCCAGACACACACACTAACACAAAATGACGGCTTCCTCAACAGACTGAATGAGCAAAGCCCTCGCGCCGATCCTTAATTGTCTGTGCTTTACTCTCTCACTCCAGTCATATTATATCACAAAACTCAAAGCAGCCCACCCACTGCCCCAGTCTTTGTCCAAAATCTCCAGTGAACAGTAAATTGGACACAGGAAAAAAAAAATATTGCTGAAGAAGAAGGGAGGGGCAAGCTAACCCCCCCTTTTCCTCCTCCCCCTTTTTTTTTCCTTCCTTTTTTTTTTTTTTTTTTGAGGTTGCTTTTTGCTGGTGCACCCACATTGCTATTGTGCGGATGTCAGTTAAAAAAACCCAACAACAACCAAAACCCAAAAAAGATGGAGATATTAAAGAAGAAATCATATCTCACAGCCCTTGAGAATGTGACCCTGAGGCCCTGCCCTTCTCCCTCCTGGTGTACCCACGCATCACGGTGAAATGGCAGGCCCCCACCCCATCCACCCCCGTGCTACTCTGAACCTGCAGAGCGAGAAAAAAATGAAAACGCATCCAAAACCAAAACAAAATATAAAAGGCATCGTCAATGAGAGACACAGGGGGAAGGAAGGGGGGGGAAGCCCCCCACACCACACACAGACGCACGCACATGCACAACCCCCCCCCCAACCCATTTACGCCGGTCTCGGAGCAGGGGCCAGGCTGCAGCCAGCAGCCGGGGCCTCCGCAAAGGGACAGGGCCAGCGGCTCCCCGCGGCCGGAGCCGGCCGCCCCCCGCCCGCCTCCCCCGCGCCCCCACCCGCGGGCGCCCGGGCGGGCACGGCGGCGTCACTGGGGCGGGTGACACGCACAGGGCGCCGCAGACACACGGCCGCCGCCGCCGCGCGTGTGGTCGGCGAGAGCTGGCCTCTGCAGGGCAATTTTCCACTCTCAACTTTCAGGGAGAGGAAGAGAGAGATAAAGCCCATTTACTGTACCTTTCTGGCATCTTTCTCAGCTTTCCCTGCTGCTTCTCCCCACCCCCTTCCGATTTATCTCAGCTACTGGTTTTATAAACCGAGAGGGTGGAGGGGGGGAAGGGAAGAGGAGGGGGCTTTTTTTCTCTTCTCTCAGCCCCGTCTGCACCTTCTGCCTGAGCCCGCCGGTGAAGTCACAAGGCTGAGTCTCTGACATCACACAGAGCCCACAAACGCCGGATTGTGACTTCACTGCAGGGTAGAACAGGGAGGAATAGGAGAGGGGAGGGGAAAAGGCTCTTATTCAAACACATATCTGCAGTAGTAACAAAGGGAACTCAGGAAATGGCTGGCCAAGAAAATGGCTTTTTTTTTTTTTTTTTTTTTGTATAAAACATGCTCTCTTTTTTTGTTGAGGTTTTTTGTGGGTTTTTTCCCCAAAGAAAGTTTGTGACCACGATGGAAATACCTTTTTAAAGTGGTCTGGGCAGGATGGACAGCAAGCGCCAGCCTGGGCACCATCCTCCAGTGCAGCACAGGCTCCTGCAGCCCTTTTGGGACGGTGCCGCTCGCCGCAGCCGCGCTGGACCTGCCGGGGCTGGAGCAGGATGAGGTGCTGGGGGAAAAATCGACAGGCACGGGCGGCCGGGGGAGAGGCTCTGTGGGGGGACAGCAGGGGGGGATTGAGGGGAAAGGACCGAAACAGGGATGCTGCGGGTCGCACCTGATACGCGGTGGGAAGGCAAGCACCGAGAGCCACCCGGCCAGCACAGTCACCAGTGTGGCCGAAGCTCCGTGGCAGAGGTCTGGGAGCCATGGGCCAGGCCAAGGTAACGCTGATCAGTGTGCTCTTGGGGTTTTCTTTTCCCCCACCTGAGGATCCGAAATAAACCACTTTTAAAATATAATTGGAGGAAAAGAGGCATTAAAGGTCAGGGTTAAGGTAACAGAGTTGTATGTGAGGCCTAAGCAAGGGAATAGGGTTAAAGAGAGGTTTTCAGTTCCCCAGCGCATTTCTAGGTTTTAGGTGCCCTGGGGACTGGCAGGGAGGCTGGGGTAGGTGAGAGAGAGGTCAGGAGGCTTTGATGTACTCCCAGTACAAGGCAATGCTTGAATGTTGCTCTGGGAGCAAAAGCTGATGATACAGACTTCTGTGGCCATTTCTGAAATAAACCCTAAAAGAAAAAAAAGGGTTATTAAGTAGCTATTGGTTTAATGTGACCTGCAAAGTTGTACGGTTTGGGGACTTTTTTGTCTATCCAGCTGGAGGATTTTTTCTTAACATCAGTTTCTTAAAATTTAACACAACCGCAAACATGTTGGTAAATAAGGAAAAAAAATAAAATATCTGTTATTTGTGTTTAAAATTGAATATTTTTTTCTCCTTTTGAAGCAAGGCAGCTCAAACACTTCCACTGTGCTAATCATGCCTGAAGGCCAGGAATTCAGAGGGATAAGCCAAGGGCACAGCCACAGCCAAGTGAAATAAATAATAATAATTTAAAAATTACACAGTGCTAATTGTGGACAACATTATATTTATAAAGTTATTTGAACTGCAGAGCCAAAGGGGAGACAGCCTGTGCTCCTCACAGTGTGTCCGCTGCTCTCTCCAGCCTCCATCTCTGCCCTCGCCGAGACTTGCAAAGCATTCCCCACTGCCGTGCCGACCTGGAAGGGAGGAGAAAACAGCATTGCCGTTGCAGTCTGCCCTTCCCGCAACCTGCCAGTGCAGCAGGAGGGAAATCTGTACGTGGAGTGAGCGAGAAGCGGGGAGGAAATGATCCAGATCCCTGCCACGAACCGGCTGGCAGGTACATTCCTGGCTTGCTGCTGCCGGACGGCAGGAGCACCCCACGAGTGCCTGGGATGCCCCAGAGGGCTAGCAGCATGCGCAGTGGTGCTGGAAGCCCGGCAGCATGCAGGGGCGAGAGGTACTTGTCAGAAACTTCTGTACCCTGGCAGCTCTACATGCTTCCAGCGTAAACACAGGTGGCCAGAAGATGCTTTTCCAGGTGGGAACTCCTCCATGGCTGAAGCCTCTGTTCCCATACCAACTCTGAATCCCCAGCACCTTGGGGCATCACCCCAGCCCTGGCACGGCCATGGCACCAGGAAAGACTTCCCCTGTCATTTTATGGCTTCTCTATGCCAGTACAGCGATAAACCAGGCTGCAACAGAAGGAATCCTGCCTCCAATTGTGAGAGGGAGGAAAAAGGTACGAACTGCAAGCAGGAAGGTCCCCATCCGATCTCATATCCTTCAGCAAGTCTTGCTCCTTGTTTGACCACAACTTTGCTGCCATTTTTATACTGACAAGCTCCTTTCATCTTTTTTAATTATTTCTTTCCACCCTGCCAACTGCATGAGAGAAGCCTCCACATTTATCCCACTCCTTCCCTCTTGGGGAATCTCTCTCAACCTGCCCGTGGCAGGGAGGCAACATGGCTGCCACCATGCCAGGATGCCAGCAAGGCAAGGAGGTGAAGGGGGGAGAAAGGGAGGCACAGGCATTTGTTGGGAAGTGGAATAAAGCAGTGGGAAGAGGAAGGAATCTCAACACAGGCACACCGACTAGCGCGGACTTGCTCCAACTTGGCCCACAATGCAATTACCTGACTTGGAGGCTGGCCAACTCTCCCAGGCTAAGTCCCTCTGCACTTGTGCAAAGTGCTGTCAGAGCTGCTGGGACCACAAATAGTCAGGGCTTCAGCAGCATGTCTCGTCCAAAAAGAAGAAAGGAAAAAAAAAAAAAAAAAAAAAAAAAAAAAAAAGACAGGGCAGGGACTGAATGGGCTTATTTTCACACAACTGCAATTGTTTTGTTGATGCGGAAAGGTAATTAAAAAAAGTTCTGATTTCAAACGTGCCACAGAATTCCCAGAGCCCGGAGGCTGCTGCTTAGAGGCAGATTAATCACACTGAATTCTCCATCTAGATATTGCATGCACTCCAAACTCCCACCGCTAATAGCTCTAATATTCTCCTCAGCGTGTGCATGCTGCTGGTGTTATGTTCCAGGAATATTAATTCCCCAACTCAAGCTCCTTTCGCTTGCGCATGTACCCTAAAGGCTTGCTGCCGGGCACTGGGAGATTATGGAAAAGAGAAAACAGGGCTAGAGGAGAACCGGGGTGCAAAGGTACTGGCTGGAACTCCTCAAGGAAAGTCATTAATGTTCTTTGGATAAGCAAGCCATCCAAATAAAATCTACCTGAAGGCCAAGTTCTTTAAACAAAGAGAGCCAACTACACATGCACAAGATGGTTGAAATTAAAATGAGCTCCCAATGCTGGCTTTGTGTTACCCACTCCCGCTACCCTGAGAATTGCCAAAAATTTCAGTCCTGTTAATTGTGAGCCACAGCTCAAACCAGGGGGTTCGTTTCTGTCTTCTGCTGGTGTCTTCCCCCAGCCCCCTTTACCCCCAAGCAAGGCTGCAAGCATCTGAACTCTTGCTGCCACACGCTAGCAACAGCGAAAATACAGCAGGTTGCAGTGCAAGCATCCAAAGAGCAGGTAGCACTTTACACGGTGAGCCCCTTCTACCACTAGCAAAACTGACAGGCCAGTACGTTCATGGTCCAGTTCAAGGTCTTGCTGCATGTCAGAGGCCAGAAGGTGTGTCCCTGGGATCCTCATTCCACGCAGAAAACAGAAAAGGGGAGGATGAAGGCAGGAGAAAAATGTGCAATTTTTCTTTGAATTCAAATAACTGGCATTCCTAGTAAGCAGTTCAGTGTGTGTGTGATCTATATATATGGCCAAAAGGCTGACTGCTAAGCTTTAAAACCAATGCACACTTGAGAAGTACCATTTAAGATGTCTATGATGTAATTTTCAAAGCTGCTAAATGCCCAAAGCTCCTACTGCTGTTCAGCAAAGACTGCAGACAGTCGCCAGGTTAAAACACAGTACCCTGAAACCAGCCACACCAGGACTCTGGAAACCACAGTGAAGAAGACACCTCAAAACAGATGGCGCTGGTCATGCTTCCATTTAGTAGGATTACTTGCATGACAAGAAGCTGTCGTGGGCATGATTTTCTTTGTCAAGCAGTCAAAATATGTATCTCCCTGTAATATGAATCAGCATGCCTATGTCAGCACTGGAAAATAAAAGGGAGTTTGCCCCTTTTGTTGCAGGCATTTCTGATATGCGCACCAGCAGAGTACCTGAGCCATAGGTCAATTTGGATGTACAGACCAGCCCATCAACTGTTTTCACAGCTCAGAAACCTTACCTACTCTCTGGACTAAACCCTGTAACATCACAGGTGCGCTGGGGTAGGTGGTGGCCCTTTCCACAACCACAGCAGGTCAAAGAGAAAAGCCAACATTTTAATGGCTAAATACTTTACAGGGGGCTGTTGGTGGTAGGAGGGAGACGCATTAGAGGAGAGACATTTTTTGAGGCTTCATTCATTTGCTATGTATCATGCAGGTCTACAATCATGTGCCCTTGTTGCGACTCTAACCCAGGCACCGCCTGCATAAGGCCTCTGGGGTTTAACTCTGCTGTGGTGGAAGGGGAGAGGCATGGGCTTCCTTCGCTGTGATAAACCAAGGCATCGCTGTGTGTAGCTTAGGTGCAAATCTGTGATCCTCTTTCTCTCTTTGTACACAAAGAATGAAGCTGATAGCGAAGCTGACATCTAAATCCTCACTATTGCACATCTGAGATAACCCCGGTTGTTTTTGTTTTTCGAATTCAAACATATGAGAAGGGAGAAAGACAGAAGGATTTCAACCCTTGCCAAACCCTGTTGCCAGCCCCCTGAGTTACAGATCTATGAACTCTTACATGGGATGAGGGCTCTTTGCTTTTATCTCCCTGTGCAGCGCATGTCCTCAGCCCTTTGCAAACAGATGTTTTGCCCTCCGAAAGGGAAAAGAGGAAAAGAGAGCGAGCATGAGCACGGGGGAGAGAGAGTGAGCATGAGCAAGAATGCTGTCTGCAGATGTCAATCAGGACTTCAGTCTGGGTCTAACCTGCCAGTCCTGCAAAAGGAGGATACATGAATTTTCTAGTTGGATAGTCAGTATCATCAAACAAGAAAATTGTGAGGTTTAGATTGTAATGCAGTCTCATGTTCAGTAAAAAGGCCTTGCTACATGGTGATGATGTGGGACTGAGGAGCCTATTCCTAGCAGCTTAAAAATTAAAATTTCACTACAAATATCCTAAAGAAATGGTCAAAAATAGTACAGCATTTCAGACCGTTTTTGTAGAGCATGGTAACGTTGGCAAGGGGGAAGTGATCGTAGGTAGAATACTGTCAGGTTTAGGGAAAGCTTTCTCTGCATTTTAAAAAAATTGCATGAAGGAAAATATTCTTAGGAATGAAAAGTCTAATGATTACATGTATATAGAGAGTGTCATCTCTATCTTGGCGTTTAACAGAAATCAACTCCCCCATGCCAACACCCTCCCCTCCAGCCACCCACCCTGATATTCTTCTTCACCACTTCCCACCCATTAACCCAGTACCTGCAGTGCAGTGTTCAAGTGGGACTGGCGGAGCTGCTGCCGCTGTCATCTCCTCAGAGCTGGCAGTCACCTGCCAATCTCGCCCCCACTTCCTCCTCCCTCCTGCTCCCCCCCACCCCTCGTCAGTGCAGCTTTCCCTGGGGATAGATCACTCTCCCCCCCACCCCCCCCAGCAGCCTGACAAATAACTACTGTTAACTCAATAATATCCCCTTCCAAGGTTTTTTAATTACCAGCTGTCCGCAGGGTGCAAGACTCTCACGTACAGAGAGAAACGGGCCAGAGAGGGAGGCTAGCAACAGGGGGTCGAAGAGTTTGGGCTGAAGCGGGCTTCACGCCGAGGGACAGGCTCCTTGTCCTCCATCCACATGGCAGGGCTGGCACAGGCAACCTGCAAACCCCTGCGGGATGCTGCCGCCCAGGCAGCAGATACAGGCACCCCAGCAGGTGCAGGGTGGTTAACATGCCGCTGTATTTTTTTTTTTTTTTTTGGGGGGGGGGGGGATTTGATCCTGAAAGGGCTGATGTGGAAAGCTGCTCCTGCAGGACAACGGGAGGCTCTGCTATATCAGCTGAGGAAGCACCATAGTATTTGTTTATATGGCATTTTAAATGGGAACCAGAAAAAGGAGGGGGAAGGGAGAGGAGAAAAAAATCAGGTGCATTTCTGTTTGTGTATCTTTACCAAATACATCTATCTTTTCACATACGAGAAGGCCTTTTTTTTTCCTTTGCAAGACAATAATCTTATTTTGTCTTTTTTTTTTTTCCCCTGAAAATTCAGGGGTCTGTGGCTCAAGAGGCTTTTTCTTAGCCTTGCATTAAATGGACACACAGCTTACAGAACTTTCAAATAAGCTCTCCACCTAGTATTTGTTTGTTCACACCCAATTACACTCCCTTGATTTTTAACAGGGTTGAATAAGGCTTATTTTTAAAATTCAGTTAATGAAGTTTTATCTGAATAGTCATAAGCCTATTAGAGCTCGAGTTGTCCATCGAATCCCCCCTCCCCCCCCCCCCCCCCCCCCCCCAGAGGTTAAACAAGACCAGAAATCCTTTTGTACTTGAAATAACACGCTGGGAAGAAAAGAAGTGAGGAAGGATAAAAAAGCCCAAGCCCCACATTCGGTCCTTTTTAACTCATAAAGAGACACTGGGAAAAGCACGTAAATGCAAGGCTTCCTCCCTGCACCCTTCTTCTACTCCTCTCCTTCCTTTGTAGGTCACCTTTACTATGAAGACAGTGATGCTTCAAGTCTTCATTTGCTTAAATCAAGACATTAAGTTCAGCACACCTATCAGGTAACTGCCATACCCCAGGCAGGCAATGAAGGGGAAGGAGCGTCCATCCCAGCATCCTGGCACTGGCGAAGCAGGCACCCTGCATGGGGCAAGGACCGGGTATTCCAACACAGGAGTGGGGCCGAGGAGGCTTCCCTGGGAAGGGGCAAGCACTTTTGGAGGAGGACAAGTTTGAGGACACAGCACCAAACATGCTGTGCTCGGGTGCAAGGGGAGCAGACAGACATGTTGTGCTGTGGGATGGCCCAATGCTGGCCTCTGCACCCCAGCAAGGGCTGAGGGTGGCAGTCAAGTGGGACAGCACAGCGAGCACAGCCTAGGAGACCTTTAGCATCAGCCCCTCCACCCCTGGGGAGCATCCTGGCAGGCGAGAGAGCCCCAGCTCCCCTGAAATAAACAGCAGCCTTCCCAATGCTTCATTAAACTAACACAGCTTCCCGCCATTGCCCCGGCAACCGACACAGGCCTCCTGTTTGCCAGCTGGGAGAATTAAAGGCAGCCTGGCAGCCAGCCCCTGGCTCCTCTGAAAGCTCCCCTTACACGGTCAGAAAGCATCCCCAGGCGACCCCCAAGGTGCCATCTGAGATGGGGGGGGAGTCCTGCCCACCCCCGCTCTGGCAAGCTGCAGTCCCCAGGGAGCCAGGGACCCCAGGATCCCACCACTGCCACCAGCTCTGATGCTGGAGGACAACACAAAGCTGGAGGGCTTGCCAAAACAATCCTTGGACTGGAAAAGGACTAAATAACCCCCTGGATGGTCCAATGGGGCAAAGGTGGACGCTACTCCCTGTCACAGCAACACCTCTGTCCAAATGTGATCAATAGTTCATATTAATTAGCAATACATTCCTCTCACTGCCCATCCCCTAGCTGAGTAAGCAAATTATGTCCTCTTGTCCCTGTTTTCTTCCTTTCTCTTAAATTATATATGCCACAAGGAAAGCCCTAGCACAAGCCCCCCACTAGCATCAACCCCCTGGCAGAGGCAGGAAAGGCAACAGGGGACAAGCTGCCCCATCCTTCATGGCTCGCCCTTAGAAAAAGCCATCCCAGGAAGAGCTCTGAATGAAAGTATTGATGCTGTACCAGCCTCAAGTGCACAGATGTCCTGCCACCCTTCTGCCTGCTCTTGGTCCATCCATTCAAAACAGGTAGACGGTCCCTTCAGGCAAGGCAGAGACATCCTTCCACATGGCCTCAAGCGGAGGAGCTCATTGCATTGCCCAAATCCCAAAATTAGATCCACTGGGTTGCTGCAGGTACAACATGCCAGCTGCTTCCAGCACCTTCCTCCTGCCACCACTCCAGGCCACCAACACACAAAGGAGGCCCGCCAAGATGGTGAGGAGAGGAAAACACCTCGCTTCATAATGGCAATGAATAAAGGAGCACTATTCACTTGCTCGGGCATCCACATCTGTTTTGTCCTGTTTTCCATGACTACTGGCTGTGAGCAGAGGTCTCACAGGGAGGAGCATTAAGTATTTATTCCAGCTCTCAGTTTTGTCAGCTTCTGATGCCACCAACATGTTTCGATTCTGCTTGGAAAACTACATTGCTTTTTTTTAACCCAGGGATCCCAAAACAACCTATAAAGGTACTTCCAACCTCATCAACAGTACCCTAGCTTTCCATAGCCCTGCAGCACACGTTTTGCCACAAACGTAATTCTGTCCAGAGAGACCCACTCCAGTCCTGTCTCTAAAAAATTTCTATGACCTACTCCGCTCATTTTGTGGTAATATTTAGCTTTGTGAAATACTACTTAGCTACACATAGCAGAATTAAGAAAAAAAAAGGAGGAAAATAAAGAAATTAGTACATTTCAGATTCTGGCGACTACTCTGCATTGCATGAGGAAGTGGCACATGGAAAACGTGGAGCTGTTTATAAGCATTAAATAACACTCTCTAGCAATCTTGCAGGGGAAAACATAAAGGCAGCGCATCCAAGCAACCCTACAAAAATTAGCCCAGAGACTGCACCTCAGTGACAGAAGACAGCACTGCAGTTAAGGATGTCTGAGCAAATGTGGAGCAGAGGGAAATAAGGGGCAGCAAAACATAATCAAACACCTTCCTTCAGTCCACAGCTCCCCAAAAGAACTGTACAGACCATGAAAGGGGAGTCTTTGAGGTTAAGGGGGAAAAGTATGAGCACTTTGACATGATCACTGTAAATTATAGTGACAGTGGGAAGAATATTGCCTTAGCTTTGATGGGGGATGCAGAGAAAAGGGGACACTTTCAGCTACTTGCAGGAGAAATCGTGAGGGGAAATTGCAAGGGGAAGATGTGCGTGCAGAGCACCACAGGTAATGGCCGTTAGACTGGGAAGCCTGGTTAAAAGTTGCAGGGCTGCCAGCAATCCTGGTTTAACCATGTCTCTCCTACTTTGCAAGTTTCTGATAGTCTCATCTTCTGGTTCTCTTCTTGTGCAGGACTCTTGACCTGTCAAAAAACTGCATGCACACAGGTTTCTAGTTCTTAAGCTTTTCTTCAAAGCAGTAAGAAGTTGAATCCTGGCAAACCCCTTCCCCCAAACAGAAACCAATTTATGTTTAATCTCGTTTTTTTCAGGCAGTGCCAAGGCATGGAGGGAGACGAGGTTGACAAGTCCTGAGGCAAAGGGACACCTGCACCAATCTGGACCGCTCTGTGCCCTGTCCCCACCTCTCCAACTGCGAAGCCCTCAGCCTGCTGTTGCCAAACCCACCGGTTTTTTTTTACCATGCTCCTTGCTAATTAAACCTTCAGTCAAGTCTGCCTCTCCTCCCACCTGGACTAGCTCAACTCCCTGCTTTCACATTTTTTTCATTCTTCCCCAGACCCAGGAGATTTAAGTTTCTTGAGTCTCAAAGCTCCTGGAGGATAGGGTGGGCAAGGAGCGGTCTCCTGGCTCAGGCAAAACACGGTCCCCCTCTGACTGCCCTCCTCCGGGGCTGGATTTCAGAGCAGAAGTGATTGCCGTCAGTGAGCCAAAGGCGCGCAGGGGTAGGGGAGGTGCTGGTCTCCATGTGCGCACCGCGTCCTCCTTCCCCGCTGCTGCCATACATGATTAATCATCCCTGAGACACGCCTGCTGCTTCCCTCTGGCTCTCCAACAACCACAACAGCGGCGGTGGCAGCAGTTGAGAGCAGAGAGACCTCCTCAGGTTCCCAGCCCGGGCCCGGCGAGCGTCTCCCAGCGGGGACCTCTAGATCCTCGCACACATCTCGCTCTCGCACGTGCCGGCCTGCCTCACGGCCTCCCAATTAATCGCTCCCCTCCCCCCATTTTCAAACTCGGCTCGTCTCCCACCCCTCCCCCCACCCCCCCCACCCCCCCCCCCCGTCCATCTGTGTCTAATTGCATTTCATCTGCAGTCATTCTCTGGAAAACTCACCGGGAAGGTGTCCAGGAGACTAGCACAAGCTTAAACACGCGCTTGACACAGGGAGCCAGGGGGAGGCCGGCTGCTCTGCCGGGGCGGCTGGGGCCCGAGGGAGCCGGCCCTCCCCTCAGCCCACCTCTCGCCTCCCTGCTCCCAGCCTGGGCAGGGGACGGGGGGCGCTGCTGGTGGGCAGGGGGCTGGCAGCTGGGGAGAGGTGGCAGGCAGCCAGGAAGGGCCAGCAAGAGCCGGTGGGGCGAAGGCGAGGCAGCTCAGACGCCCTCCTTCCTCCGCCAAGCACCAGGCCCGCCTGCGGGCTCTGCCAGGGGCAGCGCAGGGCAGGGGCAGGGGAGCGGCAGGGTCCTGCCAGCACGACTTGCTGCCAGAGGAATCCGGGGGCTCCCCTTGCTTCTGCTCGCCAGGACATTGCCCTCTTCCCCCTCACATTACTGATGCTCCTGCCCTGACCACTGCACACTTAAGCCAGCCATGTCCCAGCTGTGTCTGGTGCAGTGTATGCAGCCCTGCTGGTCACACAGGTCCTTGGTCCCACCTCATCACCTTGCCACTGCACTGATCCCGCATGGCCTCCTGTAAAATCCAAATGTTATCCAAGGGCTTGTTCACCCTGCGAAGGGTGCAACAAGCTGGGCTCTGAACAGGCAGCATGCTGGGCACCACACGTCAGCTCATGCCACAGTCACTCTTCTTCGACACCACTGGAGTGAGCAGCTCAGCTCGTAACTGCATATGAAAAATGCCCACACATAATAGTCCAGAACAGCTAGGGAGCCGTACATGCACACCCCAGCTTACTGCACACTGACCTCCCTGCACAAATAAGTGCACAGCGGTTTTACACTGCAAGGAAGGTTTCCTCTTGGAGAAGCAGGCCCCCAGTGGGAGCTGCTCATGGTTTTAGACCTCAGGCAGAGAATCTGCAGCCCAGGGGCTGGGCACAGACCACAAGTTCATTTCCTGTAGGCTAGAGCCACCTGACTTCACGCATCATTGCTGGATGATGTGAAGGTATGGACTAATGCCTGGCTGCCCAAAAAGCCAGCTTGGCTCTCAACAACAGAAAGGTTCTCCGCCTTTTCTGCAAAGAGTCAGTCTTCCAGCTATGGGAGGGGAGGGACTGAACTACTAACCCATATAACACCACCTTAAGCCTTGTCTATTTGCTGCCAAAACTTTAAATATAAGAATTTACAGCTCTGATAAGGGTGACAAATTTACTTCAGTAGGCCAGCAACTTAAGACCCAGACAAATCTTTTCTCCAACCAGCCAGCAACTCTGCAGACAGATTTGCTTCTACCCAGGCTAGCCGCGAGTAGAGTGATTACAAGAGGTGATTACAGAGGTAACTCGCAGGCTTTTCCTTTCACTTGCTTTCCATTGACAATGGCTACCCACCAAAATCAGTCTAAGAGATGCAAACACAGAACTAAGCAACTGAGTTATCATGACTAACAAGTTACTATTTGCCAGCTGAGTTACAGCAACACCGAACCAACCAACCTCCTGATGATTTAAGCAAACATTTTACTACTTACTGCAATGAAGAAGGATCACAGAGTCAAACTACTATAGCCCACACGACAACTTATAATCTCACTGTGGTAAATCAACTTGCTGGCAATCATTTGTTCATACGTTTTGCTCTGCCAACACCAGATTGAGTCAAATCTTTTGGTTCCACCAAACACCACAAGCCAAATGCATTTCTGCAGTACAACTGCAATGCTGTTTGTGGTGAAGATGCAAAAAACTACAAAAGTTAACCCTTTAAGTTCCTTGTCAAGACAGTTATTCTAATGAGAAGCTGTTAATCTCCAGAAGCAGATTCAACACAAACATATGTAAATATATCTTTAAATAAGCACAAAAATCATCCTGTCTTCTCCCTCATTCTTCCTGGGTATTAAGACACTGAACTGAGAATCCCAGAAGTCTGGGTTCAGTTCCCAGTTTTGATGCAGACCCCTTCTGCACCATCTCACACCACACAACACAGTTCTGTATGAAGCTATAAAATGGGGATGCTCCTAGCTTTGACACAAAGCAAGGTAGAATACATGCATCAATGCTTGTAAAAAGCTCTACACGAAAGACAAGGGTTGTATAAATAACTACATATAAATATACACAGCAAATTTACAGTTGCCCCAGAACTCTGACTTTGTAAGGCACTCTACAGAGTTCTGGGTATTTTTCTGATGCTTACCCATTTAATGAAAACAAGTACCTGTGAGAGACCAGACAGCACTCCATCTGCAGATGAATTTTATCTGCTTTCAATGCTAGTTCAGAGCCAGCACATGCTGGGAGTAAACAAAATCCATTACAAGACAACAATTTGTGATAAATGAGAGCAATACGTGGACTGAGAACCACGGAACAGGTCCCCCATATGCATCAACATCACAGAAATTACCATCATCCTTCCGAACTCTTGCAGAGGTCATGAGTCGGGCAAGGCACAGAAACTTACCTGTCCTCCTGCTTCTAGTGGCACTCTGCTCCATGTCAACACACATCCTCCACGCTGGCAGAGGAAGTTTTTACTGGCATTGTCTAAACTGTATCGTTACAGTGCAAGGACTGTCAACCCTCTCTCTTTCATCAGCACAGAGTTCTTATCAGAGAAGAGAAGCACAAAAGGGAGAGAGAATTACGTACACACAAGCAGTGTTTCTCCGATGCTCAGCATAAAAATCTAATCAAAATTGTACCAGAATGGTGATGTGAAAAGCACCCTGCCAAGTCAGTAATAAATATAAAATTCATATCTTACATTTCCACAATATATCACCTCTCATCCCACAGTACTTTACGCATTGTTGGGACTCGGATGAATCCCCAAATCAGAACAGATTTGTACTGGAATCTAACATTTTTGTTGGCTTCACATTCATTCAAATTACACCCTTAAGCGAGAGTAGGATAACAGGCACTTAAAATGGCCCCTTGAATGCAGCGGCAGCCATTTTAAACGGGGCCAAACTCCTTCCAGCCGACAGACTCATTCCCTGAAGTTCATCCCCCACCCACCCTCTGCCCCTCTCACTCCCCGAGCCCTGCACTCAGTCCTGTTCCCCCTCCCATCCACACTGCAGCAGAGGAAAGACAAAGTGGTATTTTTAGGGTGCAGAAACAGCTGGTTCACCCCAATGGGCCCCACTGATGATAGCCTAACTCAAAACACAAACCATCTAATTCTGGAGCTTGCAGCCACTGAGACCTGAGCAAGCCTCAGCATAAGGCAATAAACCCCTATCTTCTCGGCTTTCACCCTTCCCAAGCAATACCACCACACAGATGGTACACATAACAACCACAGAGACCAAGAGCTACGCACTGTGCAGCCAACAGTAGTAACAGCTTCTCCTTTTTGTGAAGATCTTATGAATTGGGAGAAAAGTTGAGGTAACAAGAGTGAAAAGTCACAGTCTACCTCCCTGTGCCTCATTATCCTAATACCCATCACCGAATCCATCCTGACAGATGCATTTGCCAACGACTCTGATGGGAACATTCAGCAGTGCCCTTCTTTCTCATCCTATCAGTATGCCTATATGACAAAACTGTGTCCGTTTTTGGCCCAATGATTTCACCTTCTGAAAGACAGATGCATAAAAGACAGGAATGTTAGAAAACCCTGAGGAACCCTGCAAGCGTTAATAGTAGTAGGTACCTTAGACAGAAGTGCTGATTATAGTTCTTCATGCATCATACCATACCTGATCACTGCAGGTCTGAATAGGGAAGGCATCTTCTAAAAGCTCAGCTAACACTAAGGTGTCTAAACAAAGGCCAGGCTTTCACAACTGCTCTGGAGCCATGAACAGTAGGTGTTCAGTTCTCCTAAATTCTGATGTTGCCCCTGATGAACCACGGATGATCTCAAATTCCTCTGCCTCATCACCAGTGGTAGCACAGCTAACCAGGGATGGCAGCAGTGAAATGTATTGCAAGGTTTCCCTTTTGTCAGTAAGGCTTTGGAGATCATCATATTTTTCATATTCTTACCTATTCACATCTTGATGGGACTGCCTACAAGCCAGTATTTGGGGGAAAAAACTCTTAGAAGCTACAATAATATGAATGATTTACAGTAGTCCATCCAAAGGAGGAAGAAGATGCTACTAATACTTGGAGATGCTTCCAAAAGGAGGCACATGATAAAGGCAGGTGTCTTTTGTAGTTCCAAGTACTTTTATCTGCATCTACACAGATGAAATCAGGACAGTTATTTCCTTTGGCAGCAGAATCACAGCTGCAGCACACACAAGAATCAACTCCTGATATTAAAAAAAAAGGGGGGGCAAAAAGACCCCACCCCATAATGTCATTCAGCTTTACAATGAGATGATAAACTACGCATCATTTGTCTTCCTTTTCCAGGTATAGATAACTGCCTAGAACAGCGTCACCCGAACTGTGGTCCACAGGTCACTGCTGGCCTGTGAAGCATAATAGGTGGTCCGTGCAGCACGCTATCTGCAAACAACAGTCAGTGAGCCACGGCATCTAATAAAAATCCATCCACTGCCCTGTGTCATTTTTCTCATTATAAACACTGAATGTTTTTATGCCTGTATGACAGATAAGCATTTACATCTAAATTTAAGACATCATCCAGAGTGCATCTATTTTGACCAAAGGGAAGAGACAGTAAAAGGCCCTTCCTGAGAGAGCCAGCCATCATAACTGAAACATCAGCAGTTTCTACTCACAGTCACTGCAATGATGCAGGCATAGAAAACGCAGGATGCATCGGTGGGCAGTCTCCTGGAGAAGACTGTCATAACAGAGCTACTTCTATGTACAGGTGGGTACTGTTGCAAGCAAATAGCTGCGGTTGCTGCATGTGCTTGCAGTATTATTTGCAGTTCCTAGAGCTGACAAACCTCAAATTATTTTGGTTGCAAACATACCTGACAGCTAGTGTTTAATTCAGGGCTAAACCTGCTCAAAAAACTCATGGCAAAATAGAAGGTTGCAGAAGAGCAACAAGTACATTACCAAGAGCCAGAAATCAATTTACAAACACAAGGACTAAATATAAGAGCTTGCTAAGCAACGGCCAATAAGCTGGGAACTGAACTGTTTACAGACCTCTGACAGGCACAAACAAAAAAGGGGATCATTCAATGCTACCTGGATTATGCTCAGGTCCAAGTGGAAACCAAGAAAGGAAAAACGTAGGCATGTTGCTGTATGGGGAAAAGAGGACAAATCACCTTAACACGGAAGCATATAGTCTCGTCTTCTCAGGAAAACACTGGAAATGCAATCACTCGGGACAGCTAAAACTAAATTGAACACAAACACCAGAAAATGTGTGGAAGGAAGTATCACATCTACTGTGTTTTCATCATGTGCAGAGCTAGGTAATCAGATCAGTGGGTTGAGGTTTTTTTGTTGTTGCTGGCTAACGGATATTCAATTCCACAGCTGAATAGCAACTTACTCTTCACTTCCACCTTGCCATTGCCTACCCAGTCCAGTGCGGGACTGTCCCTGTCACACAGGAGCATGACACACCTATACCTACAGTACAGTGCAAGAGGCTTCAGGAAGAACCTCCGTTTTGAACTCTACTAGTATAATCAGATAATGATGCTCAATCAGGCTGGTTGGTTGTTTTGCTTAAAATGTTTTTATTTCAACAAGTAATTAATATTTTGAGTAGAGAAGGCCTTTGTTAAAGATTCACCACATTTACCCCTTCAGTTAAGGTTTTAAATGTTCACATTCATAGACTCATTTACACCTCCCACTTGTCCTTCAGCAATGCCAGAAAAGACCAGAGTTTACATTCCTGGTGTCACCAAGATAAAAGAGAAAGGGAAAATAAAACCAAATCCTCCATAAAACAACAAAACCAAACCTACCAGGTCTTTTATCCATCTCCAGAAAGAAGAAATGTCCAAGCCGAGCTGTTTAGAAACCTCTCCCCTCTCATGTGCAATACTGCAGTTGTAAGATGAATTAGAGGAGCAACTCGGGCCACTGGGGCATCACTGGGCACTGGAGGAGAAGACCTGAGCCCCCCAGCCTGGGCACAGGGCTGAAAGCCCTCACCCTGGGGCTCTGCACCCCAACGTGGGCAACGCGGAGCGGGCAGGTGGGGGGCGGGGGGATCCAGCCTCCCCTAGTGCCTGCAAGAGGGCCCAGGCACTTCTGCTGTGCCCGCAGTGAACTCTGTGTGCCCCGGCAGTGGGCAGGTACTCCGGTGTGGCTAGGATATTTGCATATGTTAATTGCAATGTCAAGGTGTTTGCACCCGCTGCGCTCACTTCTTCAGGGGAAATGGCGGCGGGATGCGACTCTACCTGTGCGGTGCTGGTGACGTCACAGGCAGCTATTTCCAGCCCAGTTGCCATGGAAACCACCAGGCCTCAGCACCAGTTAGTGGTTCAATATATAATTTAGTTATTCTTTTTCACCTAAGTGATTAGGACTCAAAATACAGAAGCATCTCACAGACCCTCAGATCCTCCGATTGTTTCATAGGAATTTCTTGTAGGCAAAAACCAGCCTGCGCTACTGAGCTGTGAGCTCTCCAGGGGGAAAAAAAAAAACAAAACCACACACAACAGGAAAATAAAAGCCTAAAACAAGAAAGAAAAAAAACAAAAACCAAACCACCTCAATCCTCTCATCTGCTGTGTCCCCTGCCCTCCCAAGTTTCAAGGGAGACAAACGCTGCGGCTCCTGGAAGACTTCACAGGGCTCCCACCGTCTGAAGGAGATGAGCCGGCAGCGGAGATAAAAGCCCAGCGCAGGAGCTGCTGCGTCCGGTGGGGCCTTCAGTCCATCCCGCCCGGGACTCCGCACCCCACAGGCAGCCGCGACCCGACAACACCGATGGCATGAGGCACCTGCCCTGGTTTGTGCCACTGGTGATGGGTGGCAGCAGGACCCCCAGAAAGTCTCTTTTGGCTCCTACAGACGACCACTGTGCATTAAGGAACAAGTCTCTCCTCCTTAATCTTGGCAGAAGCAGTTATGAGCGCCACTAGTCAATGCCACACCAACCAGAGCCCTGGGGAAGGCAGCCGCTCTATCTCCACCCCCTCTTACAACCCGGGATTGCAGCAGTTGCCTTTATTTTCCACAACTTTTTTAACTAGAGCCACAGTCAGAGGTGAGGTGATTTCTCTGCTTTTCCACTGCCTAATTAGTCACTGCAAAAGCTTGTGCGAGACCCAAGGGTTATGCTTCAACATAATGGTCCAGGGAGAGAAAATAAAAATATTTTTACTGGGCAAATTTTCAAATGATTCATCTATTTTCAGGTAGTTTTAAAGTACCCACCTTATCGTTTCTTATTGTGCTTCATTATGTTCTAAACCGATACCTTTCAAAATGGGAAGTTTTAAACAATTTTGAAAACCAGCTGCTTTGTGGCTGAACCACGTGGTCTGGCAAAACAATAGGAACAGCAGCGCTCCCCAGCCCCACCATTTCAACCCAGCATAGGCCACCCCCCTCTTATTTTCTGAAACAGGTCATCGCAAACCATCCCCACTGCACCCCTTCTCCTCGCTGCTCCTTCCTCACATGCAGAGCTGGCAGCAAGGAAAAGAGGTCAACCACCACTGAGACCCAAACAAACAAAACCAGAGGCATTATTTGGCACAGTTTTAAATCAGGCATATTATTCCCTACACAGACAAGAATCTTTCCGTAGTTAGTTTTTGTTGATGTTCTTAAATGCTTCTTCACATGTTCGAAGTTCCCATCTACAACACAGGACAATCTGAAAGCTACCAGGACAAACTGGCAGGGGACTGTGCCAAGCCATTAATGTTTTCAAGAGTTCAAGGGGATTTTCCAGCAAAAGGAGGGTGCTGTCAGATACCAGTATGACCTCAAGAGCAAATCTGAGGTCTTCCCACTCCAAATTATTTAACATGTTAATTTCATGTAGTCAGACGCTTAAAAGAAAAGAAAGCATCATTTTGCCCCAAGTTCAGAAATATAGCGTAATGCCTCAAAAGTAAAAATCAAATAAATGTTCTCTATAAAGCTAATTGACCTCAATGAACCTTTTTCCTTATTCCCTCCCTATTTTTTCTTCCAGTTCCTCGACTCAACCCACCTTTCTCTGAACTACTGCTTTCATTTGTGCTCCACTTCCTTTCCTTTTTTGATCTGCAGCATCTTCTTTCCTCTCACCTTATGCATAACCGTCCACATTCCCCACGGCTCAACACCAGCTCCCCTCCAGCACCCTTTGGTCTGAACTTCCTTTTTTCCCCATCAGCGCCACTGGTCCCTTTCTGTCCCTTCATGCTCTCACTCTAATTCTGCTGGGTCACAGGGTGCTTCCCTCTTTCTCCAGTATTAGGATCTGGTACACGCTCTACCAGTATCAACTATATTAAACAGCCACAGAACCTTTGAAAGTTTACCACAAGCTACCCTGATTTCAAAGTGAATGGAAATAGAAGATAAACTTTTAAGTAACTGAGCAAAGACCACATGGGAAGGCAGTAGTATCGGCTGGAATAAAACACAGAATCAGCCTGATCCGTACTCGGGTCACTCGGTGTCAGAACTGGATCGCACCATGGACAAATCAAAAGTGATCCATGCCAAGTCTAAACCAGAAACAGTCACTGAAAAAAATAATGTTGTTTGGCTGTACATCGAGAAGTATGATTAAAAAGATGATTAAATGTTTCTATTTTGGAAGAAAAAAACAAAACCAAACAACAAAGAATGTCTTTAAACCCCCTTCACTACAGCAGCTCATTTCACACAGGGAACAAGGCAAGAAAAACATGTTGCAGCGACTTCAGCTATGGGAAAATGACTGATACTTTGGACTGAGCTGACAGCTGACTTAAGAGTCATCACTAGGGCTAACATCTTCCTTCTCCATGCAGCCAACAGTGGTCTGGCATGTCTCAAAACTTGAAAGGAAAAAAAACCCAAACCTGCTGATTTCATATGGAAGTAGCCTAAGAGGCTGTTTAGAGGATGAAGTCAACGACATATGGTTCTATTTATTTGTTTGTTTTGGGGTGGGGAGAGGGAGTCAGTGGCAAATTCTCAGCCCTAACAACCAGATCACAATAAAAGCTTATGAAGTCAAGAGTTCCTCAAGGAAAAGAAACACTCTTAAAGTTTGTATTTATTACATAAATGCCAACATATTTGCAAGATTCCAAAACTCAGGCAGCATCCAGCTCCAATGATTAAAGAGCATTTCTTCTTGAGGCCACATTTGAATCCAGCCCAAATAAACTGTAATCCAAAACTGCCTTTGGATAGCAGGTCAATATAGTTTACACAAAACCCTCCTCTGTTGTACAGAGGTGATACAAAACAGGTACACTAAGCAGGTCATGTCCTAATGCACACTTAGACCTCTACACCACCAACCAAACTCAGCTCAATTTGGATGCATGACCAAAGTGGGGGAAAACCAAATCCCCCTAGGAAACACCATACAAAAATATCCTTTCTATGTGCTTTATGAATGAGAATTCACATAGAAAAAGGCAGGAAATGAGGTAAGGTTGCTTTTTCCCTCATTCTCTATATTATGACTGCAATGCACACATACATTTCTAAGTTTAAGAACATAATCGCATATTCGTATATAGCTGCATCTCATCCAAGCGCTGGTCACTCGGGAAAACTTTGAAATTCAAGAATTCTATGACTCTGATCCTACAACCATTACCAGTTGGGAGCTAACATACATTTCTTTTTTTGTTCATCCTGAAGCTTTGAATTATAATTTGCTCATTAGCCTAATAAATATCTCATCGTTGTGTGGCCTGTAACAGCAGAAACAGCAGTTATTATAACAGTTCCCCACTGCAGCAGAGGAAGCTCGTCTGACCTCAGCATCCCTCTGCACCTTGAGCAAACACGGATCCCGTACAGCCATGATCCTCATGGAGCGTTGCTGCTAACCCAAACATCGCAAAGCAAGAGGTGTGACTCTCCTCTCTCTGGAGTGTGCACAGGCTCTTCTCCAGTCACAGGAGAAATAACCCATCCCCAGAGGTTTTCTCCATCTGCTCCTGGTAAAAAAAAAATTAACAATCTATGGCACGGGGGCAACACGTGCTGTAAAAAGGGTTCACTAGCTCAAGTGCTTTGGTTGTGCTGAGCATTTCAGTTGTGACCAACATAATTTCCTGCCATTTCACTTTTCCCAGGTTGCCTCTACATCTGTCCTGAATCTATGTGAAACTCCTGCTTATACTCACTCCGGAGCCTGGCAGGAATTCCCTCTTAGAATGGAAGGGTAAGAAAACCAAGAGGTATTAACAGTTAACAGATTTTAATTTTTTTAAAAAAAGCTTCTCAATGCATATAAAAATGACCTCAAAATAATGAGTTTGGGTTTGTTTGGGTTTTTTTAAAAAAAGAAAAAAAAAGCTGAGATTGTGATTCTGATTCTGCTGAAACCTCCCCTGGCCCATTCCCAAAACATATGCATGATGAGAAGAGCAATGGCTTGCCCAAATGTACTAAATAGGGCGATTTTGGGACCTCCTCCAAGATCGCTCTCCATCTGTCCGTCTCTGGCCCAGCAATTCATCGTGTCCCCCAAATCTCTTAACTCCACTGTGTTCTCCAGCCCAGGCATCAGCTCCTGTCTCTGTCCCATGTTAGTCTGGTCACATCCCATGCCAAGGCAACATTTTCGCTCTTCCTGGAGTTGTCTCCTTTCACAGACTCACACCAGCAAAATTCTCCAGTTCTCCATTCCCAAAGCCAGGTAGTCCCCAGGGCACAAAGGGACAAAACCCACTGCTTGCAAAAGGGAGAGGGGCAATCCTATGGAAAAAATCTTTGCCGTCTGCTGCAAAAACAGGCATCAATCACAAAAGCAGAGGCGTCAGGTTCTGCCTCCTTTCTATGCTGGCTCACACTAGCTCAGTAGCCCCACTTGTCCTGTTTCTCTTTGGGGTTACTTCTCAAGCAAGGCTGAACCTTCTAGCACCACTATCAGACCTAATTCAGCCCTGCTGAAATCCTAACATTTCCCTGCATAAAAGATGGAATGAATTAGCACTGATCTTATACCCAGAACTACCAACTGTCTCTGTACACAAAAGACTTAAATACTGATGTTGCACGGGCCCAGAGGAGGTGGCAAAAAGACTCTTCTGCCTGCAGCAGGTGAGAGATGGACCTGCAATTTTCCTGGAAATCGGCCTTTTTCCCTTAGCCTTCTGATTTACAGCACAATCAATAGGTTTCTGCCCACTGCTGCCACCCCCTTTAGTTTCAGAATTGATGGGCGGCAGTGCTCCAGCACTACTGTGTTACAGACAAACTGTGAAATGCCACTGAAGCGAGTGCTCGGCTGAGTCACACACAGTCAGCACAGCACCACAACCGGGTCAGGCAGCATGCTGGAAAGCTCTGCACAGACCTGGCCAGGCCAAGGAAGCCCACTCCCTGCCATCAGTAGCCCTTGCCAATGCCATTTCTTGCCCTGCAGAGGTTTTTCCAGCAGAAATTATACTCTTGGGTCTCTCTCCCTCCTGCACATGTATACACACGCATGTTGCATCTGATCACTACTCAGCCTGCGATACCCTCATGAAGCTGGGAAATACTATTAAATGGGGATAACAGAAGAGGACAAAGGGTAGAAGCAAACAAGTTAGCTAAATAAGCTGAAAACACATTGTTGGGTAACATGTTGAAACAATTCAAGCCTTACTTCCACTGAGAAGGGCAAACAAGCCCCTCCCACCCTCAGCACATTTCCACGACCAGATCTGGCTGAAAAATTATGTTTTTACAACATTAGTTTATCACAGCACACTTGCAGCAGTAACAAGGAACATGGGAGGCAACTGGATCCATTCTCTGTGGCAACTGTGCTAATCCGTATCTACTTCAACGCACCACAAAGCCATGCCCTTATAGACAGCCTGAAACCAGCAACCCAAACCCCAGTACTGCCTCACCTCCGAGCTGCAGATTTCAACTCCAAATCATGAATGGAGTAACTTAAGTGCAAGTCTGCTTTTGTGAAGGTTCTTCCATCTGTTTCCCTTCCCCCAGCTCGGCTGGAAGGGGTTCAAGCCGAATTCCTGCCTTCCTCATCAGATACCCATGGCCAGAGTTTGCAAAGGGAAGCCCTCCAGCACATCATCTTCTGGACATGCAAAGAAGCTAAACAACGTCGTCAGCAGAGGCAGGTTTGGGTTTGAAGCACAGTGTGTGGAGTCTTCATCAAGCACCTTCCCTCCAGTGTTAAGCCATACCTTCTCTCCTTCCCCTGAGCTGCACAGGCAAATGATACCACATCCACGGCACTGCCAGTACCATTTAATATGAACCTGCAACTTGACAAGCAATTACTTAGCGCATGATATCAATGAGGACCTGGATCACAGGTTGCACCCAGTCCTGGCCCTTTCACCCTCCAACACCTTTTGAAGACGTTTTCCAGGAAAAACGTATCGCACACCAGCTTCCAAAGTCAAACGGATGTAAGTATGCCTTAATTACGCTGTGGTAGATCACAAACCTTTTCAAAGCTTTTTAAGGAAACAAAACACAAGCTTCTCCTCCCCCTCCTCACAGAAGGGCCCAAAGGCACAGCTGGATCCTGGCTGCTGGTGACAAAACCAGTTTCCAAAGCCATTGGTGCTCACTCCTTTACCTCTTGCTGTCCCAGGCACGACTGGGAAGCAGGATCTGTTTCAGTAAAGACAACCACCAAAAAAACCACTTTGCCCATCACCTCGGGCGCAAAGCCTTGCTGTAACTCAGAGGAGGGCCTTTAAACTGGCAGGCTAGGGAACATTCTGGGCAGCCGGACAACACCGCATTCCTTTCCCTGTGAAGCTTGTATGAAATGCTGTGTCTTAGGCACTTATGACCGTCTCAACTAAAACTTTGCAAAAGAGAAAAAAAGAAACAATCAATAGTCCCAACTGGCTTCGGTGCTCGTATCTACAACAGAAGGAGAGGAGAAATGCTAAGAGGGACAAGAGAGGGGAAAGAGAGTGTTTTCAGATTAAATAAGAAATGTGAGAGAGCACTGACAAAAGAGAGATGGTCAGCAAGTCTCTTCCAGAGTCACGCAGCTGTACAGGAGTTTCTTCTACCAGAGGACAGATTTTTTTCATCTCCAGAGCCTGCAGTTCCGGAAGGAGGCTCCCTGGATACCTGGACATGGAGGGCAAGCAAAGTTTCTTAGATGTAGGCACCACCTAAGAGAAGGCCTTGCCAAATCACAGCTTCTGCAGCCACAGGACAGAAGCACATGGAGTTGCTTTGACAGTCCAGAAAAAACCTGGCCAGTATCTAAATTCAATTAGACTTCTCTAAGGATAATGAAAACATCCACAGTGGTATCAGATAGGAAATCAGTTATAAATTAGTACAGCCCCTCACATTTCAAAATATATGAAAGCCAACTGAGAGAGACATAAAGAATCAGCTTCTCTCTCAGGGTTTATCTCCAAACTATCCACAGTGGAGTAGTTCTTCACTTTCCAGCCAACACTTGGTCTCGGCTCCAGCATCACAGCCAGCTCCAGTGTCCAAGACTGCGTATCAGACTGAAAGGGTCAGTGGTCCAAGCAGCATGGTGGTGTGCCTCTGGCACCTTATGCTACCACGGGCATGAAGCAAAGACCATGCTTCTTCATTTCCACTGAGATACCCAAGGACTCATCCCATCACAGGAAAGTTTTGGGTGATGAACTACCTGGTTAAAAAAGATGGTTTTGCTACTGGCAAGAACTCCAAATAGTTCCTTTGAACAAGAGACTTCATCACTAATCTGCCATTTTTACTTTTGCCATAAAGAAGAGTTTTGGATTAGGCCTGGACGCAGAAGAGGTAAGTGACTCTGCTAATTGCTCATCTCTTTGACAGCAATAAAAATTGTGCAGTTCTGCCAGCTCTTTTGTATCGGTCATTTGCCTGCAATTAGCCAACATCAGTGGGCCACAGAAGCAAGAGAGAGACTGCTCTTGAAGGGGACCAAGTCACCATCATTATCAATGGGATCCTAGACAGCAAAACCAGCCGTTTTCTCTACATCTCAGGACACAGCTTACATTACAGATTTTGATAACCAGTTCAATGCCTATCTGCAGACCTCAGGCAGACTGGAGATGAGCTATGGGGTAAAGTATCTTCTAGCATCCAGTTTTGGAATTCCATCTCAAGCAACTCATTTATGCTCCTTCTCAGATCAGGTCAGAAAGGAGAACTAGCAGCACCTCATCACTGATAGAGCAGCAACACGCAGACCATGATAGCCCAGTCCTTCCAGGAACATGCCGTGGTAAGAGGCTTGGAAGAACCACTGACAGTAGACATGATTCATACAGCAAGCATCTCACTCAATTTTGTCCACCATTCATGTTTATCTTATGTAACCAAAATAATAATGAAAAATACAGTTCTGTAGGATATGATATTGAAGTCTGGGATACCCTATTGCATCGACCTGCAACCTAGGTCTCAGATGCAGAAGAGTCCTATGAGAAATAGAAATAACCTGCAAATATCCAGAGAGGATACCCCTTCCCAATAAGGCTTTCAGATCAGAGTCCTCTCGGGCAGAAACACGGCTTAAAACAAAAACTCAGGGAAGGGGACTAAGGAGAAGGATTGAAATGTAAGGTTACATCTAAGATAAAGCTCTTGTAGGGAAACAAGGCTAACAGCAGAAAGACATTCCTGCTGTGCAAAACCCAGCATGCCTCATCTTCACCTGAACTGCCCACCCACCAGGTCTAATCAGCAAAAGTACATGTTCCACTGGCAAGGGACAGGCCAGACAGGTAAAGGCAGAAGAAACAGAGAGCCTCTGCGAGCTCTCTGCGACCTCCGTTCTCCCAAGCTGGAAGTCATTGCTCCAAAAAGCTAATGGAAAAAAAGGAAAAGGTTGGGGTGGGGAGATCAGACTCTATTTGAGATTCTGGGAGCTGAAAGAGAATAAAAAGCTAGCTGAAGCCTAGCAATCCACTCTGCTAAAAACCCTATGTGCAGACACAGAACAATGCTAATTTTACACTAGAAACCAGGAAATGAGGTGGAGGGAGAATGCAGGACAGCGCTGTGTTTCTACATTAGGATTTTTAAGTACACTGCAGGATTTCTGTCTCAGAGTACTCATTGAGTTACATCAGACTGTAATGGCCTGTTGATTTTGAGAGATTATGGCAGTGCTGCTGATGCAGGGGGAGAGGAGATGGAAGAGAAGATGTGATGTATCAGCCAGTGTGCGCACACATTTCAGATGATTACCTACACTCCCGTGCGAGAGACACACATCGGATTCACAATGGGACCAGGACTGGGAGGGGACCATGCATGGGACCCCGTTAACAATCGAGGCTGGCACAGAAGGCAGTTTTGGTCCATCCCTGACCCCCATTTCACTGCCCCAGGGCAGCAGATGCCAAAACCAACATTTCTGCAGGGGAGTCCCATCCAGAGCTGGCAAGACCAGAGCCACATGGCATGGCACGGCAAGTGTAATGGAGGAGGTGTATCCCGTGTGTTCAAGGCACATGGCGTGTTCCTGAGATGGATTCTGTCTCACTCTGCCAGGCTGACAACTTTGCCTGCCTGCCTTTCTCTCTCTCCTGTATTTCACAGAGAGATGGTATCCTTTCCTTTTCCTTTCTTTGCTCCCGGGCACAAGCAATCAAGAACAAAGGATGAAAGAAAAATGCAGTGGGGGGGAGTGAGGCGGGGGAGGGACATTTGAGAGTTAGGGAGCAATCTTTTGCAGAGAGAAGAGAATTTTTTATAAAAAAAAAAAAAAAAAGAGGAAAAAAGGAGATGAGATGCAGAGGCTTGGGGAAAAAAACCACAATATGCAAATGAGGCAGAACAAAAATCAGAGCTGAAAAAAATAAAATAAAATCACACCAAACCAACCCACCTCTCCATAAGCTGTGTCTCCCAGACAGGGGATGCCACAGGGGTGAGGGTTTCCAAAAGCCTGCTACCACCCTCCATCTCCAGCAGACACCCGCAGCTCACTGCAGGCAGGCAATCTGCCCTCTGGGGCATAGCGAGGGAAGGGAAGAGTAAAGCGATTCTGAATCCTCGTTTTCTCTCTGAGGTAGGGAGCTGTGGGGCAAACAGAACCAGCCAGGTGCTTCTAACACGATGTTTGTCAAACAATCTGATTTCAAGCTTCACTGGAGTAGTCCCTCAGCAGCTGCTTTAATCTACCGCAGCACTTCTCCCCCACAGCAGGATGCATTTCCCCTGTCCCTCCCTCCACTCTTCCACCAGGACAGAGGTCCTCCAGGAGCAGAGACCTCCACTCTGGCTGGCAGCAGGTTGTCTTGCAGACCAACTCAGGCCACACCACAAGCTAAGCAGATCAAGCTTGAACATGAGGTTTCCAAAGGGCATCCAGCTGCACAAGGAAAAGGGGGATTTTGCCACTGCAGAAGTCATCCTGCTTTCAGTGCAGAGCCCTCACACAGCTCCGAGGTGGGTGTCAGCAAAGGTGGACTCTTCCCTCCGGACTGTGGAGTAAATAACTCATCCATCAACTTGTTCATTAGTGACACTGTAGCCAGTGGTGTGTTACGACACACCTTAGTGCAGTTACCCTTCTACTCATCATCATTTATTTTTTCTCCTTCCAAGGTATGGCAAAACATCGGTGCATGCTCCTCAGCTGGGAACAGAGAGAGGTGTAAAAGGGAACTAGGAAGCAGCAGGATTCCTGGCTTTTAGACCAACTCTCTGGGGCTGACTCACCTGAAATGACACTTTTAAGCACCAGTAGTACTCTCCTTTCACATGAGCAGCAGCTCCTTTGCCCCAGCTTTCTGTTCTCCTTCCTGCCCACATTTCTACTTCCAAACGTTAGCTGTTTGTCCAGTTCTGCCTGCAAACACCTGAAGCTAAGGACTATAAGCTATGGGTTGGTCTTTACAAAACAAAGATTTTTTTAAAAGTTTATCAATATCAGAAAAAGGGGTTACTTTCACTTACTACCAAGCAGCATCATTTAACTTTGTAAATACTAACTGCCTAGAAGCACAAGTCACAGCTGTGATGTAAGGGCTAGTTAAAAAACAATTTCAAGAAGCTGACAAATTCCACAGCAGAGGTTGTCTATGCACTGGTGAGGCGTGCAAATGCAAAGGCAAAGCCTTGCACTGTCTTTTACAAAGGACTGCAGGTATCAAGGTATAGCAGACACGGGAAGCTGTGCACATGTTGAGGGCAGTAAGTTGCCTAAGAGGAAAACAGCAAAAGAACAAAAATGCAGTGGTGATAGTGGGGGGGGGGAAGAGAAGAGGGCAACAAGTTTTAGCAGAGATCTGTGACAGGCGGATGTAACTGCAACCACCTGCAAAGGTCTCTCACACCTCCAGCAACCCGAGTGGCTGCAGGCACCAGCTGTATTTCCCAAGAGCTCCCTTGTTCCCATGTGTGACTCCTCCGCCCCAGAGACCGACAGGGAGGCAGAGTGAGAAGACGTATGATGTCTCAGTTCACATCTTAGCCAGGTCTATGTCCTCATCACTAAGTACCGCCACCACAACTGACACTAATTGGTTCTCTTGTTGTCACGCTGCAGAGGTGACATGGACCACATGGACACGGACAAGAAGCCTCCCTCTCCCCAGTTTCCTCAGGTCATGGCTAGGTACCCTGGTAAGAGCAGTGTGTGTGCATAGCTGGTGCCACGACGTGTGTGGTGCTTGCTCAGTGAATAAAGAGCATCACTATCTGGAGCTGTCGAGCCTGCGTCACTCACTGCAAGAAGCAGGGCGGGGGGGGGGGGGGGGGGGGGGGGGGGGGGAAGACAACTACCAGCTTAAACCAGATTTTACTGGTAGGAGCACCACCAGAAACCAGGCTCTCAGGGACTTTACAAGGGAACCTGAAACATTACCATCTGCAGTTGCAGCCTCCATACTCTCCTTCAGCCTGGAAAAACAACAATTAGCACACGTGTGCATTAGTGCATGCATGTATTTGCATGAGCCTGCAGTGCAAACATATACAATAAACTGAGTGAGGAAGAAAGAGATTGTTGTTTGAAGCTCAAAGAAGCTATTTGTAAAAAACAGCGTGCAAGTGAGAATGAAAAAAAGGCAAGAATTACTTTCATCTTTCTAGGAGGGAGATGGGGGCAGGGAATTAAGCACATATACACCCCGAGCAATGCCCAGGAAGAATTATGCCGCTCGTGATAAATGCACTTTTCTGGTTCCGTGAAAAATCTGAAATAATGAAAGTACCTTGAATGCAATTACTGGCACTTGTTTAGCATGGCAGGGCATTGCACTGCCACTGGGCTCGCTCCTCTCTGCTCCCAATTAGCATGCCAAGTACTCCAGCCACACACATGGGCTCACGGGTCAGGGATTGGCGCGGAGGAGCAGCAACCAGCTACCTGCCTCCAATGAGGGAGCGAGCAATGTGCTGGAAAGCTCCGGCTTCCTTCATTTTACATCCTCCCATCCCTATCACACTCTTTTCCTCCACTCCTCCAGGGTCTCTGGAGGCAGTGATAAAAACCGCAAACTCTCCCCCTCCTCTCTCAGCTGGTCTCATTCACAGCTCATGGCAGACCCAGTTTCCTCTGGGGACTCACTAATGAAGACGGCCAACGTTAATCTCTTTCCCCCTCCCTGACGGGTCGATTTATAGTTCCACGGAGAGTCCTGGATTGCAGCCAGAGGGCTTGACACATTCTTCTTGTTCCAAGACGGAAGGGGGGAGAAGAGACAGGCTTGCGCGCACACATGCATACACACACACACTGAAGACACACACGCGCATTTATGATTTGGATTTAGCTGGAAGATGGCAGCTGGAAAACCTGTTTACCTGTTCTGAAACGGCAGCTGAAGGGAACAGTAACCAAGAGCGCTTTTGTATATATGTGTACACTCCAAACATCGTTGTGTTTCCACAGCACTTTTTTCAGCCCAAAGACCCCAAATCACAGGGTTCATTCCCTCATCACCAGGATGGAATAAAGCATCAGTTGTGTGGCAGCACCATTACCTGTGAGTCATTAGGAGAGGAAGCAAATGGTAACTTTTCCAAGATAAACAGCAAGGGGAGGGGAAGGGGAAATTTTAGATCAGCAGAAAGTAGTAAACTGGAATCTGGCCAGGACACCGAGGTTATTGTCCCCTCATCTCATGAAGAGTGCAGTGGGATCTTTAACGATTGATTGATCAAGGCCTCGGCTCTATCTCTCATCCAGAAGACAGTCCAGTAGTAGTTGCCGCTTCTCCAAGAGCAATGCTGGTGCAGGGGCTCAGGAGCAGCTGAGAGGCATGCATCTCTCTGGTGTACCCCCCACGTGCCTTTCCACAGCACTGCGTGGCATTGCCCCTCCTCAGACCTGTCATTCCCATGGCTGCACCTTCAAAGAAAACTGGAGAGAAGGAAAGACTTGGATATTTTTTTACCACTGAGCTATAAGGGAGTATCCCTTCCTCCCCACCAGCATTTAATTTTCTCCCCTTTTGGCAGTCGCTGCCGTAGCCTCACCGCATCCCCTAACTCACATTATTTGCTTAGTTCAGTTCCCCATCCGCACACCGGACTCTCCCATGATGACAGCACAGCTCTGCTAATAGGGTCAGTCAGTGAGCTACTGCTGCAGAGCCGCAGGGGAGCACAAAACACTGGCTTTATTCCTGTAAGACCTATACATTACCTCCTCGCCCCCGCCCCCTCAGGAACCAAGTGGTGGATTTAAAAGGAGCACTGTCAAGTCATTTAGGCCCATTATTTTGCACTAGAAGAAATGGCCTTTACAATGCTCAATGGAAGCACACTCTCATTCCATCTTTAAGTAATCTTGAAGGTTTCAATTGCAGGGCTGTAAACCACAATGCAAAAAAGCACAGACAAGTAGATCGGATCAGATATGAGACTGCCCAGACAGAGTTCCACTTGCCAAGCTGACTGCAGAGCAAAAATAGAAATGAATGCTGCACATAATTATAGTATTTTACATTTCCACTGCACTTTCCATCCTGAAAGATCCCCAAGTGCACACACATGTGCATGCATGTGCATACAGAGACACAGGACATTGGGAAAATTCACTTGCTTGTGAAAGAGACCAAGAAATTGTGGTCCGGTAATAACAGCTTGTACTGAACCAAAGCCTTCATTAACACACACACACACACACACGCTCATAGAAAATCATTATAATGTGAAACAAGACTAAGCCAAGCCACAGCAATCTGTAAATCAGCAGCTCCAGCACTTCTGCTGCTGCTCAGCGTTTCCCCCAAAACAGAAGATTAGAAACTGATCTTTTACTAGCTCTCACCCTCTGCTTCCCAGCAAAGCCCAAGGTGCCAATTCCACTTTGCTACTGCAGGGCAAGGGCAGCTCTGCAGCTGTCGATCCCCAGCCTTCCCCTCTCCCGCTGTTGAGCACTTTGCAGCCTGTGAGCACGCACATCTTCCAGCCCTGTGGGCTCCAACAGCCCCATTTTGCAGACAGCAGAACATCTGAACAGGGGAACCAAAGCCAGGGACAGTGCCCTAACCACAGTGCTCCTCTTTCCCTCCTGACAAAAGAGCTGGTGTCAGGCACAAAGGCCCGTTCTCTACTTGCATGCCACCCAAGATGCTCTGAGCAAGGATGAAAAGGGCCAGGGAAAAAGAGCACTGGAAGATAAGCAGAAGCAGAGATGTGACACTGACAGAAACCTCCAGCTTTCTCAGGAGGCTAAGAGGCAGGGGAGAAAAGAGCAGGCACTAGCTGGAGCCTCAGCCTAGGATGCTGGGTCACTCCCTACTTTCCCACATGTCTGTGGCAAGTCAGTTTTATCTTCCATATATTAAATATCTCACAGCGGTTTTAAACTCTCATCTGATCATACAGGCATTTTGATGTTGACTTGTGGCCAAGCATATGAAGAATGGGGGTAGGAAGTTCAAGAGGAGACAGAAGGTGGTGGCTGAGGGCACTACAGACACAAAATGATTGGTCAGGAGGAGGGAAGGAAACAGTCTGAGGTTATGAAATGATACAACAGCTGGCTAGGTAGAGCTGGGATTTTTTATTTTTTTTTTTAATGAAAAAAAAGGAATCTCACCAACAATACAAACGTAATCAAGTGTAATATGCAACCACCCGTTCAAGGAAGAGCCTCCTTACTAGTAGCCTTAGCCCTCCACTAGCATGAAGCTGATACCTACTTTTGATGCCCCTTGCAGAAGAATCTGTTCGCTCAGCAACACGCTGCAGTCATGTCTGAGGCTTGGTGAATGACCAACATGTGCCCCCCTCAGCAGAGATTTTGGGGAAGGAAGAGATTTTGTCAAGGACACTGCAGCAACACCCTCCCCTATACTTAGGGAAACAGCCATGGGATTGTTAATGTCCAGAGAGGACTCCAGGTTTTAGTAAGGTCACATCTGAAAGAGACCCACATAATAAGCTGCATGGAAGTCAATTTATTGACCTCAGCGCACAGGGCTAAGTCAAGCCTGCTGGGATTCAAAGTTGTGGTTGCAGGGCGCTTCGGTAATTCATACCTGATGCTCGAGGCCATCCCCTCTGGCTACGTATAGGAGATGAAGGCGATTTCTTAAATTTAATTTAGTTTAATAGTCCAGAGCATTATACAAGAATGCAAGGCAGAACCTGCTTAAAATAGGATTTTTATTTTGACAATGTCACTTTAACAACAAATAGCTGGTTGCTCAGTTCCCTTAGTGAGGAGACAGCAGGTGCTCAGCTGGCTGATTTAGCAGCAGCCACAACCACCACCACAAGCTGCTGGGTGCAGTTCACAAGCTGCAATTCCCTGCTCCCATCAACGGGACTACAGATTCCCAAGGAAGGGGAAGGGCTAACAGGAGTGAGAGAAGACGAGTGGGGGCAAGCTTGGGGTGAAGTATTATTAATGAACAAACCTCACTGTCACTTCACTGAGGCACTCTCACTGGACTCCAGTGGGTATCCATGCCCATGTCAGCTGCCTTCCCCCAGCTTTGTGTGTTCCCTTTCTTGCATATGGGAATTAAACACACTGGTCAGGAGACTCCTTTCCCCTCCCAGAAATAACATGCTGACTTTTTACCTGCATGCAACATCAGCAAGATACTCCATGGTCTTCTGAGACCCTCCCCAACAGCTTCCTTTTATGAAAGCCTATCAGTGTCTTCTGCTCTGCCTTAGTAAACAACTAGAAAGCAAGAAAATCATGTAGCACAGCCTTGTGCCTACAGAAAAGCAGGGGTATGGCAATACATTTTAGCAGAGAGAATGGTACAGCAAGCAGTTCATGGCATGAGATTGCTAGGGATGACCTTAAAATAATATTTAAATTAAAAATAGATGTGTGCATGTGACTTCATGGTTTGGTTTTTGTTTTAGTTTGGGGATTTTATTTTATTTTTTTAAACATACTACATAAAGAATGTCAAGACAGAAATTCTGGCCGTTTCCTTTACCTCCCCCATCTAGCAATGAAGGTTTTTTCTAGGCTGAAAGACTGACAATCAGCAGACCAAGGAACTTATGTCCTCCTAAACAGTGAGAAACTGAAAGCTATGATGTTAAAAGGGAATGGGATTTTATACAGCCCACATCAAATTCCAGTTGGTCTTCACTTGCTTTTGCTAATGTCTACACTAAGATTTGTATTTATTCAGTTGTTTTAAGCTGAAGACAGCCAGCAGACTCAAAACTTTCTTACCTACAATTAAAGTATTAGAGCTCCCAGAAACATCCATTATACCTCAGCAGCAGCTCTCTAACTAAGCCCACCGAAAAATTAAAACACAGAGCATGCATTACTCTTTATTGCAGCCTTAGATATATCAGGCTTGATGACAGCACCATTTTTTAAATCCATCATGGCGGGGGAGGAGGAGGAGATAAATTGGTACAAGCCCAGTGTAAAACAAACATTCCCCACTTTGGGTCATCTTTAAAACTAATCTGGACACGACACTAGAAAGCACGCTTAAGGAGACAGACAAAAACCTTCCAATTGTTTTATAAGCACACTATCAGTAGAAGAGGCCCGAGTAAAAATACTATCATACGACTGTATTAGCTGACTGTTATTGTTGGCTACTCAAGCGAAGTAGGGCTTCAACAACCCAGAATTTACAGAATCGGGAGCCTGGTGGGTCTCTGGTTTTGATTTTGTGCCAATTCACATTCACTCATGCTCTTGGATAAGTCATGATGCCGTCAGCAACCTCAGCCCAGCTGGAAAACTGGGTTAAGAAAGCAGTGGTCACTCACTGAAAACTAGGGCTTGCCTGCACAGGGATACAGAAGAGAGGCAAGCTGAAGCACTTTAAGCAGACAAGTAAAATGGCATTAAACCCCTATGTGGACAGATTTATAAAGAATACCAGTGTGTCCCTGATTTGCCTGCTTCACTACTAAACCTATTTTTACTAAAGCAGCTGAAAGTTAATTTAAATCTAAATAAGGGTATGGTCAGATCAGCCAAGCAACCTGGTCAGGGCAGGCTAACAAGTTGCCATCCTTTCAGTTAGATATCAGTAACTCAACATATGTGCTTCCAGTCTCCTGTAACGCGAAGAAACTTTAAGTATCCTCAGGGAAATCTCCCACAAACTGTTTTTGTGCTACTTAAAAATCAGAGGGGACAGTATGGCTGGGAGTTGGCAATCTGGCACATTGGCAGGGGCAAGCTACAAAGGATGTCCCTAGAGTTGCCAGTCTAGCACTGCTCCTCGGCTACAAAACTAAATCAACAGTCAAACTTCCAGTTTTCCCAAAAAAAGACAGAAATACAGCTTTGACCCTGCTGGGATACTACCTCAGGAACACGCAGAGATGTTGCCACCAAGAAGGGGCATTCATCTGCAGCAGGATGCTTTCCAGCACCAGTCACTTCACAGAAACAAGACACCAGGCGAGGGCTGTTGGCAACTTTCACACACTCTACTCCAGGACTGGGCAGGGACTCAAGAAAACGACTTCCCAACCTCCTCCCATCAGTGACTCCAGCCATGCACCTGTCTCAAGAGATGTTGGCATGGGCTTTATGGCCTTGACAAGAAAATGCCTCCCATGCATTGGATTCCTCACTTGGAAGAGGGTCCCCAAAGCACATGAGTGGACAGACCTCCCGTGAGTGCACATGGAGAGCTGAGCTTGTTGCTAAATACAGGGGAAATACAGAACTGGCACAGTAGCTGTTTCCTGGGGAACAAGTTGCTGGCACCAGCACTGATTTAGTCTCTGATTTTCTGTCCTTCCTGCCCCAGGGTTATGTTGCTCTCGATTGGGATTTTCTAAGAACGGGAGTGCAAAGACAGAAGAGAGACGCCACTGCTCCCCTAGTCCTCCTGTGTCGGGAGCTGGCTGGGCGTGGGCTCAGTCCATTGTACCCCTCCATGCCATAACCCCTTCCAGCCAACCTGTCAATGTGTCACAGGGGCCATCCTCTTCCAGCTGTTGTACCTAAATGGCATGCATCAGCACCAGGGCTCCTCACTGCCGGCTCTCTCCCTCCCTCACCAGGGCTATGCAGCATTAATTCTTCACTGGCAGCCCTTGCTCTCCTCGTGCGTGTTCCTCCTCACAGCTCTATCAAGCACACTTCTGCTCCGACCTGCCACCCTGCACTACAGCCCTGGCCACTGGGCTCCTAACCCCCAGGACCCACAGCTGTCCCAGCCCCAGCAGCGCTTTGCATGCATTTGGAACAGGAAAGCAGCAAAACCACCATCGCCCTGGGGAGCCAGCTCGGACCACCAGCCTCATCCTGCCTGCAGCTTAACTAGCCCATTAGGGCTGGAAGGGGAAAATGACCAGTACCCCCCCACCTGCACCTCCCTCTTCAACCCCGCCAGCTCCCTCCCCTCCCCAGCTCGCCACTGTAGCATAAACCTTTTGTTTCTCATTAGAAATACAGCAATTATTTCAGAAAAATCTCTCTCCTCACCACTGGTAGAAATACCACAGTCTGAGACAGTAGCTCTCTTGATGATCACAGACAGTGGAATATTCCAGAAAAAGAGGAAGATTTGAGGAGGGGAGGAGGTATCTGGGATCCAATCTTCCTCTCCCTGCCAACTACCCTCCATCTCTAGCAGATTTCATTTATATCATCAGGATTTCTGTGAAATTTTCACTCAACCCTCCCTCTCTCCCATTTCAACTCCTGGCTAAGCTGAGTCAGAGGTGCACAAGAATAATACACTGCTCCACTTTCCTTGCAAGCTGGACAAATAAGTCTTCAGCTAGCCACATGGAAGCCATTAAAAATATATTAACATACCCAGCAGGGTCTGTCACTTTTTCTCTCACCACCACCACCACCCCCCCTGCTTAAACACAGACAAGGAAGAAATCTTGCCACAGTAACAAGAGGTTTTCATCAAGTCTCATTACCTCAAGCACAGCCGTGCACCACAGCCCCCACAGAGAACAGCCTTCGGTTCCTGCTGTCATTAAAGGAACGAAGATCTTAAACAAAAATTAAACCCCGGACAGCGTGAAGTTGAGAGCACATGAACAGCTCAGGCAGGGAAGGGTGCGTGAAAGGCGAGTGGAAGAGCAGTAGCAGAGCCACCAGACAGGGCTCCACTCAAGCAGCTCGGGAGGGATGGGGCAGGTTAAACATGCCCCGCGGAGCCGGGCAGGGGCAAGCATTTTCAAAGTTTCAAGCTAGCATCCAGAGGTATGCTATATTTCACAGAATATAGTGACACAGCAATGTCCTGGAACATTAATAAGGCTCAGGGTAAAACCAGACCAGCAATTACGATAAGCAAGAAGCTTTTTCTAAGTCTGAGATTTGTACAACAAGAATGATTTTGCACACTCTTTGACATGTCCATTTTTACTCTAGGGAGTCCTCAACCCTTCTGAACAGCTTTGTGGCCCACACTTCCCTGAGCGGCTGCACAGTGCATCTTACCCTGAAGCAGCTGCTCTAAGCCTGAAGCAGGTGGCTGCTGGTGTTACTAGTTTGGGAGGAGGGTTTGAAGGGCAGAGGCAGCAACTCTACATTTAAACAACAGATTTCTATACCAGGGGGTTATTAGGCAAAGGACTATCAAGTCAAAGTGCCCTTAAACTGTAGTTTCTCAAGTACTTCTTTGGGCAAATCACTGGGTTAAGCAGCTTTCCTCTCCACCCTGGCTACTTTAATCCAGATCAATTCCCTGATCCAGTTCAGTGTTCAGCTGCACTGGCACAGCTGAACAAGCAGCTCAGGAGCAGCAGCAGGGGCTGCTGAAAACAACGCTCATAAAACTACACCCTCGGATTCAACAGGCATAGCACTTAGCCCCAGAAGAGCCAGCCACTGCATGCAAACCCCACGAAAACAAAGATAAGGGAAGAGAGATACTTCATGCATAGCTAGCTGGAAAGAGATGACCTGCGCCAATGGGGCATAACACCCCAAAAATCTAGTGAGGGTGCGGCCATCTTTTATGCACCCCTACGTGAGACACAAGTTTTATTTCTCCCATGGGAATAGGGGAAAGCAAAAAGCTCTCCCTTGTGAAGCTGGCAGTACAGTCAGGAAAGGCAAAGATGCAGAAGAGCTGATGATGGTAAAGCACCACTGAAAGGTGGACAAAGACCTCTGAGGAGCAAGGAGGAAGATGAGAACCCATGGCAGGTGAGAAATGGAATCTGTGTGGGGACCACCACAGAAGTAATTCCCCGGCAGCATCGTCAGGAGCAGAAGGGAGTCAGGACATGAACTGGGTGATGCAGAGGTAGGATGGGGATGTAGAGGGGTCCACCCTGGGTGCAGAGAAGAGGATCAGGAAAAACAGTAAGGAAGCTACTTCAAATCTCTAGTGTCACAACCATGCCAGTGTGAACAGTTTAATGGGTTGTTATCCAAACAGTTCATAGTCCCTCTGGTTCTGGAGTAATTATATCCATTTTTAAAAAAGACATCACATAATGAGGTCTACCAATACCACAGAACCAGACAGGAAAGTAAGCAAAATGTCTGACCATACTAGGCAGACCAGAAAATAGCCCTGATTTCATGATGATATGATACAAGCCAAAGATGTATTCGCCTCTGCAACACCAAAACTTCCTCTAATCATACTACCTTGGAAAGGGAATACGAAAAACTGAGGGGGCTCAGCAAGCCACAACAAAGAAAGGAGACCTGGAAGACAGCAAAGACTTACATGAACTCCACACACACTAAACAGCAGTTATGTGCTAGGGGGAAAAAAAAAAAAAAAAGTCGTCCTCGAGTGCAACCAGACTATACAGCATACCAGGGCTGTGACACAGTGGGTACACACTCTTGTCCCCAGAAAACCTGTCCACCCTCTCACAGCCACAACCCAGCAGTAACTGCCATTAGCCATGGGAGAGAGCCATCCCTTGAAGGGGTAACAAGGCAGACTCTTTCCCCATGCCTGCCAAACTGAATACACTGTTTGCAAAGTCTTCACTGCGGAGCCTCATGGTTGGTATTTCCACAGCCTCGCAGACAAACAGCTTTGCTGGGTTGCCTTTCCTAGCTGCTTCAAGATAGATGTAAAAGAAATCAAGAGCCCTACTTTAAACTGATTGCAGGAATATACTGGAGTCTTACCTGCACTCCCAAGTTTGACAGCAACGTAATGAGGTCAGGGGATAGCTATGCTGTAACAGATTCCTTGGACTTGGCTCTATCCAAGGTAGAGGTGCACACAAATGCTGCTTCAGCTTGGATCTGCTCGCTCGCCAGCAGCCTGGATTCTTGAAAACCTACTCCAAGTGACGAGCCCGTCTCAGATTGCAATTCGGGCCCTTGATGTGGGCTCCCAGCTCCGTACTTCTGCAGCGGCCTCTGACAGCAGCACTAAGGACAGCAAAGTTTGAGCCAAGGTACAGCTGCCTGCAGCTGAAACAGGCCTGTAATAAATGCCAGAGGAGGGGGGACAGGCTCCAGGCAGCACATGCAAGGAAAGCATCTGACAGAGGCTAAGGTCGTCCCAGGGACCAGGAGTTCGACACCCATGATTAAAACATAATCAAGAAATGTTTCCTGACAGTGAAGTCTATTAGGCTGTGAAACAGGCTCTCACAGGAAGCAGGGGAAGTTTCATCCCACTGTCTCTGCAAGGAGTGATGGGGCAGGCAGTAGAGAATCAAGCTCCAGGACTGGTGAAATGGCCTGAAGGGGCCAGTCCCACAAGATGCCTCTTTCTGGAGTAACACCAACTTAAGAAATTCCCTCTGCCCCTCCTGCAACATCTCCTCCCCAGTTCTGCCAACATGGCTGCTCACAAGGCAGCACCATAGACTAGATCCTTGTAGCCTGGGTCGTTTCACATATTTGGAGGGATGGGGCTTTTGACCCACATTAGGTCACTGATGTATTTTATACCATAGTCCTACCAATGGTTACATCCACACAACCAGTGGGATGACAGCGGTGGTACTGGACAGGAATGTGAGGTGGGAGGTGAGGTAAAAGGAATTTCTTAGGCCATGCTATAAGTATCTTTATACTAACCCTGTGTGCATAAACTCATGCAAAGAAAGGCAGTGGAGGATGCAACTAGGGTGGAGGGCATCAATGAAATCATGATTTAGTATGGTCAGACTTGTGTAATTTGACATGACCTAACACATATGGAGATTATCTTAATTTACAGCAGAGGATGTCTCTGTTAATAATATATATGGTATCAAGTAAGTTTCTGACACACTGGGCTGGCACTAACTTAGCGTCAGGTCTGAGAGACTGCCTCAGTTTTGACTTTATTCAGTGTTCAATTGCCTCCCTTAAAGATTTCCTTTTTATGTTTTTTTAATGGGGGAAAGATCAGCTTGGTTTTGAACTGTGCAGATTGACAGGAACGCGTATTTTGCCCCATTTAAAGCTAGCAGATGCCTATCTCCCTTTTGGGTTCGTTTTTGGGGGGGGTATTTTTGTTTGTTTGTTTGTTTGGGGATGGGAGGGAAAGGAGGTGTTAAAAACATCACAAAGTTCAAAATTAATGTCTCAACTCGTAACACACTTCCCCCTCTCCCACAACACTGGTTGCAGAAGCTACCCACGGCTGACACTACTCGTGAAGCTCCATATGGTTCTGCTTCCCTTCATTTTTCCTCAGCCTGACAAACTTTGGCACTGCTCAGGTTTTCCTGGTCCTTGGGAAACAGGAGAGATTCCAACAATTCCAGCTTCTCCTTCCTTTGCTTTTACAAAGCTCCCATGGTGCCATGTATGAAAAACCTATTGTAATGGCAAAGCATAAAGGCAAATTTGTCTAAAACATCATGGGTACTGTCAAATTTTTCATATTGCACTTAATATTGGCAATAATTACTTACAGTGCATTAGAGTCGAAGGACTTCAGTAACATCAGGGTCCCTCACTCATTATAACATACACATACAGCACAAATGTCTGTGGCTGACTAACAGGCTAGTAAAGTTATTTTATTTAAGGTAGAAAGGCTTCAAAATGGACTGTCATTTTAAAGCACCATGAGTTGACAACAGTTTGTACAATTATCACAAACCATTCAGAGAAAGCTTCCACTACACCCAGGAAGTAACCATGAACACAGTGAGTATCCTGTATGCACCATAACTCAGCAAGTGCTTTTTGCAGCTCCCTTCTACATCAGTCATGAAGGATATAGATCATTACAGCCTCCAGCTATAGAGCTTCAGCTCACAGAGTAGCAGCTCACACTTCTAGCTCTGGAGATCCCCAGTTCAATCTGCTGCATGTCAGCCAAGAGGGCAGCTGTCATGTAATTACAGCCACAACTTTGCATGTGAAGAAGTAGGGAGAGCGAACAGAGATCTTATTATAGAATTCTGTTTGCAACCTGCTGAACAGCTCCCTATTTAAAGTAACTTCTTGTAAGGGGGGGGGGGGGGGGGGGGGGGGGGGAGGAGGGAAAGTAGTCTTCCAACTCAGCTTCCCAATTCTCTCCATTTTGCAGAAGAAATCAGTGCTGCTTTGCAAAGTCTTTTGTTACCAATACACATATATCAGACAAAGCACAAAAGTCTAGAGCCAGGAGTAACGCTGTAGCCCCTTATCAGTCAAAAAAGAAAAAAACAAGTCTCGTTGCAACCAAGACATCTGAAGTTCAACAGGGCATCTTAGTTTCTGAACTATAACCATTCACCAGCAGCCAAGCCATTTGGTACTGTGCTTTAAGTATTAAAATTTAAGTTTAAGAAACCTTAACTTGGTCACATCTTGTTTTCTGCAAACTGCACATACAAGCTCTCAGGGAGACTTAACAAAACAGAGGATCCAGGAGGACAGTATGTTTGAACTACAAAGGTACAAACCATGGCAAAAAAAGCAGTCTCAAATGAAAAGATCTTTTAATGAATGCAACACAAAACAATCAAGCCAAGTTTCTTTTTATCCATTAATTTTTCTGCAGATCCTTCTGCACACACACAATTTTTGAGCCAAATTTTTTTCCAAGCCAAGACATTCAAAAACAGAATTTGAAACAATATAATCCAGTTTTACAGAAACATTAGTTTTCCCCCAACAGTTCCTCTAGAAATCTGTCTTTCCTCAGTAAAGTTATTTCAGGCTTAACACACAGATTAAATTCTTTGCAGAACACTCTCCTCTCTCAAGACTGTGCCATCCATCCATGACCCAGCAGCACAGAACCTGTGGGTCCTCCATTGTCTGGGGTGAATCAGCCACTTTGGACCATGAGCAACAGATCGGAGCTAACTCTACAACTTCCTGCAAACTACCAACATGCTTGCTAAATACACTCAAAGTAGACTGATCTGACTCAAACCATTCAGGACCTGCCTGCAAGAACACAGACTCGCCAAAAAACATCAACTAGTTCATGCACACCACACCAGTGGCCCCTCAAAACTCCCCAAAACAAAGTGCTGTGCTTCCAACAGGATTTGATGAGAAGCACCCAGCAGACAGCCAAGCTAGAAGGTGTTCAGATGACTGCTAACACCAAGTGCAAGCCTGCAACAGTTAACTCTAGAATTCACTAACACACTGTATTTAAACCAGCTGACTGAATTCTCTGGCGACATCCTCTAGTCAGCCTCATTTCTGAAGGCCCATTTTCATTTGGCTCAGAGTGTCTTCTACTCCGCACCTCAAGCAAGACCTGCTCAGGAAACACACAAACTACTTGACCATCTCCTTCCCTTTAGAAGAGTGTGAGGGAGAGAAGGACACAAAGCCCAGTTTTGAAGAAAGCTATGTGCAGCTGCAGCAGCACAAAAACATTTGGGGCTGATTATACACACGCAGCAAAACCCTGGCTGGGCTCATCCCGCAGAAGGGACCCATAAAAGGTTCACCTCCCCCTCACCTACTGCAACCAGGCAAAGCCCAGGAACATCTGAACCACACTTGTTGCAGACATCCAATGAAAGCAGTACAATCCTATGCAGAGATGACTGAAATGAGACACCATTATGCTATTTTCTGGTATTATTTCTGTAAATTTAGCACTGCTAAAAGGTTCCAGATAGACATTCTCTGGAGACCAAAATCTTTTGCCTACCCTGAGAACATATACAGAGAGAACAGCAGCAAAACTTACACGTGCTCTTCTCATCTCTCCCAGCCTGCCGAGGCTGAAACGACTGACAAAGGTCCAAAATAAGGGGGACACATAAATTATTAATATTGTACTAGTAGTCTCGCTGTTGCTGTGACAGTCTAAAGACTTAACAGAGGCAGGCTCTGCAGGGAAATCCTACTTTACTTCAAAATCATTCATTCAGGAAACTTACACACTGAGGAGAAAAGAATCATTCTGCAGCACGCTCTGTCAAACCCCTCAGCTTTTAGACCCTTGGTTTCTAAAGCAAAAGCAATTTTAACAAGAACAGGAAATAGACATGAAGCATAAGGCCCTTCGGATTTCAAGTGAGCAACATTGGAACAGCATTACTTCTGGACGCAAACCCTAACACATCTTCTCATGCCTGACCTGGAAAGTCCATCCCACTTCTGAGAGCCAGATAAGTGTTTTGTCTCTGCAGCATCTCTGCTGAAACAGCCAAGTGGCATACCAGCAAGAGGATAATGGGTAGCTGTGCAGAGGCAAGTGGAAGGGAGCCAAAAATCCACTTCAGTTTGCCGCTTGGGCTGCAACCTGTGCTTTAAGCCCATGTGAGGCTCCAGATTCACATTCTCCCCGCAACCTTTTGTTTCATTCCAGGTCTCATGCTGTACCTGCTGCCACCTGGCCAAGTACCCATAAGTAATACTCAAAGAGATGCTGCTTCCTACTGATCTATTCGCCTCCTCTCCCCTGTTGCAAGGGGAACAGTTTGTACAGAGGCATTAGTCTGTTTTACGTCAATTTCTAGAACTTGAACAAATTACCTGAACTTTTACATTTCTGAAAAAAGTTAAATTATTTTCATCTTTCTTAGTAATCAGAATAGATTTACTTTTCATTTAAAACACAAAATTTTCCTCCCAAAATATTTGACATAGTTACTGAAATGTTTTCTTTACTAAAGCCCACCAAGGCTTCAAGATTATTAATATTTTGAATATAAAGAGGCACAACATTGCTCCATACCAATAAAAAAAGCAAATTTTCACACAATAAAGTAATTAAATTTGAAAACTAATACTTTCTACTAAAAATTCTTGCATTTAAAAACACAAAAAGGTTTCCAATAATTCTAGACACTGATGGGGGCAAAGAAAAATCAGACCCTACCCCCAGCTGGATGGCATTCCTCTCTTTGGGTGCAATGTGGTAACATTTGATTGACGCATCTGATCCATTCCAAAACTCCAGGCGATGTTTAATCATCAAAGGGCAGAATCCTATTAATTTTCAGGAAAAAAGAAAAAATAGAAAAACAGAGTAGAATATGGAGGCAGGACACAGATCACCTGGTGTTTGTCTAGCAGATCCAGTTGATTAAGCTAGGTCCATAATAACCAACAGATTAAAGACTGAGTTGATGGCAGAAACTCTTATATAGCAGTTTAAGCCCCTTCTTCCCCTCCACCCTCTTTCTGCCATCTTGGCTCAACCCAGTCTCCCAACACAACCTGGAACGTTAAACCCATAGCAAAGGAAATGAAACAGGAATATGGAAAGGAGTGGGAAGAGATAAACCAGAGTAAATAGGGACAGCATGAAGAGCCCATTGGCATGCAACCAAGAGCCTATGCAGGCCCTTGCGACAGCAGGAAACAAGAGACCAGGCACGTTATCAGGAGATGGCAGTAGAGCAGATGCAAGAAGGTGAAGGTTCAAGTGGTCCCTGAGCTCAGGCGGTAAGAAACAGCAGCAGGCAGAGTACAGAAGTGAACCCAAGCATGCACAAAGATCTAAGCTTCAGAAGCAGCAACACACCAGGCAACACACTAGCTTGGTGTCTGCTGTGATAGGCATTTTCATTATCAACAGCCACGGTACAAAAAAATACAGTGTGAACCTTCCACATTATACAAGGCTTTCCAGTCTGCCCATAAATTTATTTTGCTATCAGCCAAACCCAGATCCACCAGTATCAACCACTTCTGCTGTAAAACAACCCTCCACTTACAGTCTTGCATTGAACAGTTGCCACTGTTCCATTTCTGCATTGATGAGCACTGCAAGCCCTCAGGACCCACCAATGCAGCACAATCCCAAGAGGAATTTACCCATTCCAGCAGCAACCAGGCAGCAAGCATCACCAGTATGATCCTTCCACCTGGCCACCTGACTTGTCAGATCAGCCCACATCCCTGTCAACCAGCCTGAAGCCAGACACCTTCCCACTAGAAGTGGAAATTTGGCTGAAGTGTCAGCATGACAGCAGGGAAATACTCCTGGTCTAGCTGGCCAACCACCTGTTTGGAAACGTGAGCTGCACAGAGGTCTCGGGGCACCTCAGTCAGTTGCCTGGTTGTTTCTTACATCTGTTCTGTGTTCACAAGTCTTGGGAGGATTAACAGTAGAGAAGAGCTGGATAGGGAAAAGTAGAGAAGGCAAGAACAAGCTGACATACTGCAAAGGGAAGTGAGCAGCAGGCTGAAGATGGAGTTGTACAGTAGGAAAAGCAGTTGCTACACTGCAGAGCGGGAGCTGGGGGAAACGGGAGGGGGCTGTTAGCAGAAAAAAGGCAGGCAAAGGCACGCCACCACGGGGAATGGGAAGGGCCTGTAGCCCAGGGCTGATAAATCAGATATTGCTGCCAGAGCCTTACACCAGCCCCTAAAGCCTCTACCACTGACTGGGAGGCTCACCAACAAGCAAGATCTGCCCCAAGTGTGCCCACCCAGCAGCTTCAGGTACTCATTTAAGGTATCTCGGGTCTGGACCATTAAGTACCCTCAAGATTAAGGACACAGACTTTGAATTCGACATGGCAGAGTCACGTGCAGCTCACACAATGAGAGCAAGATATGCTCCCAGCCCTAACAAGGACTGCAGACTGCAGCTCATGCCTCCCTCAGGCTCCTCAGAGCAAGCAGTTGCACACCCAGCCAGACTGCCTTTGTAACCAACCCTCCGGCCCATCAGGGCCTGAACCCTGGACCATCAGCAGTGAAAACACAAAATTCCACCTCATGCTCTAAATAATTAAACTCTTTGGGAGCACCGGCAGACTCATAAAACTCTTACACAGACCAAGCCAGTCATTAATGGGGGTCAAAGATGAATGCTTTTTTTTTGTTGTTTGTTTAAAGTGTGCTTTGATGCGTGGGAAGAGTGGTGAGAAGAGATCTTCATTACCCTCTCTGGTACCTGATGAATTTTTCCTTTCCCAGCTATCAACACCTCCTACTTCCACCCAAACCTCATACTGCTGGCAATCATCCGGACGGCCAGAGACAATCAGGAGGTGTGTTTGGGTGACATCTGTGCTAGCCGATCACCTGCAGGTAGGGACACAAGAGGCCTTGCTGAGCAAAGCCAGGCTCTACCAGAGGCTCAGCCAGTGCTTATTACAAGGGTTTGGGTTTCACACAAATGCCGGCGGGTGGAATCCCAGGGCCAGTGTGATGCTAGAAGTCATGCAAACCACAACCTCACACACCATGTCCCTTACAGCAAGGCATGGAGCAGAGCAAGCCAGTAAAATCTGTCGGGATTATTAGCCTGGGCTCAGAGCCAGAGCTGGGAGCTGCCACAAGGGCAGGGAGGCTGCCTGCAGCCCAGCAGGTCAGCAGGAAGGAAGTGGAAGTCCCCTGACAGGCCAGGAGAGACAGCAGGCAGGAAAGGCAAGACACAGTTGAGAAAAGGTCACAGAAACACTAGTCTGACCCACCCCTTCTGGCCTTAAAATACATACATACATACGCACACGTGTGAGCTTCTTACTACTATGCTACTGTCCAGACATTTTAGGGAGACCTCTGTTCTTCCCACTCCCTTTGCATTCCCCCAACCCACACCAGATTTGAAAATGGTTCTTTAGGCTATCAACGAAAGCCTTGGGTGGAGAGAAGGGAAAGCAGGTTTTGTGGGGGATTACCACATCAACACAGAAAACGGCCCCCAGCAGTATGCCGGGATGTTGGATGCTCTATCAGCAGTATCAATTCCAGCCTGCACCAGCCAAGTCTCTGCCAACCTGTTTTCTCTGCTGCTTTTGCTCCATGTGGAAGAGAGGCCACAGACTGGGAGTGGCTCTGGGATCTCTGCTAAGAAAGTGGCTGGTGTAGCAAAGCCAGCTTTTATTTATTAAGTGGTACTGATAGATGCCCCTTTTTTCAAGTCACTGGGAACCTTCTCCCAATAAACCCCAATACTCGCACTTCCAGAGGGAAAAGCTTTACAGACCACACTAGTACTCATCTTTCTCAGCGTGGCAAAAGCAGCAGCTGTTACTTCCATTATTCTTGGAAATAGGGGGGGAAATAGCTAGGACTCTCAAGCCTTGGCACCTCTTCCCTCCCACCCTTTGGCTACCAGAGCTACAGTTACTATTCAGGGCAGAAGTGCTCAACAGAGCACACATTCCAGGGGGCTGAGCCATCCCACGTGGCCAGGCTCAAAATGGCAGACAGCAATGAATAGGATAATTAGAAAGTACAACAGAAACCGCAACATAAAAACAAGCAGCTTCTATTACAAGAAACAGTTCTATGGCATGGTTAGATCCATCACCCCATATGCTGGGTCATGGTGGTGCCTCAGGAGCCTGCTGCTATTATCTGTTTGCAATCACATTTCAGCCCATCTTTCTGCTTAATGCACGAAAAGCAGAGCTAATCAGATTCACTCTCTCTTTCTGCTTAATGTCTCCAGTTCCCAAGCATACTCTGTACCGCTTCAATTGATGTTCAACTAACACTAGCAAGGAGCGTGCAGTGCAAAGAAAAAAAAAAAACTAAAAATGGAACTATCTATTAATTTTAGTCCTTCTTTCCACCTATTATGTCTAAAATTCCTTCTACACTTGAGCTTTGCAAACCGAAGTCAGGAAATTCCCATTTCCCTCTCTACGCCACACCCGGCTCACATATGAGCTCCCTTCTCCAAGCTGCTCCTCCAGTCGTATCTGGGCAATTAATTATAGCACAGACCTATCAGGCTTTCCTCTCACTCTCTGGAACAGCTTTTTTAAATATTTCCTGGCTAGGAACCTCCACAGAAGGATGTCTTCTGCTGGCACCGTAATAGCCCCTCTTTGTTAATCTATCTGAAGTGACCATCACATGATCTCCTACTCCCTCTCCCACCAGCACTATTTAATTATTGCAGTCCTACACAGGAACTCTAATGTGCCCTCAGCATTTCCAGTCTGAGGACAAACAGGACCCTGGAACGGCTGCTTCTCACTGCATTCCTTCGCACTCCACATGGAAGCTGGAGCATTGCTAGAGTCAGCTACGGTACCTGGATCTTCGCTAGAGCAACCAACACAACAGCAGAGAAGTCCCCAGACTGGGCAGATCACATGAAAATTCAGCAAAAAGATTCAGGAAAAGACTGCCTTACAGGAATGCCCATCATCATGAGCCTGGTTAAGCTGCACAGGAGGAGAGTCACCCATTACAAGCACAATTGAAGATTTGCCAGAAAAGCAACAAAAAAAAATAATCAGCCAGTATTTACAGGAGATGAGAAAGAGATCTAGGTGGAAGACAAAAGTGCCAGGATACATATCTCTATCCAGGAGGAGTGACAGAAAGGAAGACCGCAGAGATGAAACCCCAGCCAACCTATGCATCTGTACACATCCCCCAGCTAATACCCACGACATCAATCAGAACAATGGCAGCTCTGGAGAAGACCCTGATTATCCAGCTCCTTCACTAACATCTTCCCCAGAGGCTGCAAGCATGTGCAAGGGGATGGAAGAAAAACACACTTTGCAATGAGATTACTTAGAGCATTTTCTATATGGCCGCCTCTCTTATAAATATGTCTTTTTGAAAAAAAATATTGCAGCTGGCTTACAAGTGTGTCGGATTTAAAAAAAAAAAAAACAAACCATAACCTTGAAAACAAAGACACTTTGTGCTCAACATCTCCAGTGGCACCATTATTTAGTATCAATACACTGGTTCTTCCTTTAATTCACTCCATCCTTGGAACACAAATCCACTGTAACAGCCACCCAGTGTACAATCTTACCATGCAAAGCAACACAACCCTACAATAATCTTTCTCTTGCCATAACGTCTTCACATACCAATGAGAAAAATTTAGCCTTAAATGCTTAAAAAAACCCCCGATCAACTGCAGTACAGCATGAAACAAATCTATAACAACCCTCAAGTTGAAGCAACTTTCCTTGTCCCTCTCTACTACTTTTCTTATTTGAAAATGGCTGCACAAACATTTCTAATTTGTGCACCACACCAACTGCAACCTGCCCCTCCTGCTAGTACAGCCGCTCAGTCAGTCCACACATGCATAGGCTCACTGCATCCTGCTGCCTCTGGCACACTACTCTTCACTGACATCATCTTCACTTTCATGCTGTATAAAATTCACCAGACAGACACAGTATCTGCTCCTTTAGCTGTAAAGCAATCACTAGGCCAACAGATGCCTCCATGCAGTCTCCCAAATGCGCACTCTGACCCACACCATGCCCCTGCTAAGTAGATGCTTGGGCATGCATCTCGTTCGGTGACACATCCCCCCTCCCTACAGTCAGCAAGGGCTGATGCAGATTCACTGACCCATCAACGGCAAAGCCAAAGCAGAAATGCTGTTCACACTGGTCAGCAGAAGCAAAGTTCGCCTTGGCCAGCTCCCACAGTCTGAGCTTCAGCACAACCCTGGCTTCATCGCATCCCCGGAGCAAGATGGCACCGTTCTGCAATACCACAGCAGTGTCCCACAAGGCCTTCCCAATTCCTGCTGGTGCCTGCAAATTAGTTAGGCAGCAGCACCTGGAGCAACTCTAAGTCACAGTTCAGAGACGGAGAGACTTCCTCCTGCTGCCATGGTACCCAACTTCAAGCCTGGCTCGCCACAGGTGTGCAGGAAACTCTCTGGACATTTCCCTGCCCTTGCCATTTACCCCAGGCCTCGGGGACCACCTGGTCACACCAACTTCAAGGCCTCAGTCCAAACAGCCGCCATCACCACATGTAGGGAAGCTCTTTCCCAAACTCTGCCCACAGCTATCTCCTCAGGCAGTCTCCTTTTGCCCTCTTATAGGGGAGGGTTACAGCTACTATTTTTGAGCCCTTTAATAATAATAATAATATATCAGCCTAATAATAACAACAATAATTCTTAGGCTCATAGCAAGATGCTGTTAGCAAGCGGCTCTCGGGACCTGTGGTATGTCTCTTGCTGCAGAGGCAGTGGAACTCAACCTTTTCCCTTTTTCCCCCTTTTGAAAATACTGCTTGAGAACAGAGTCAGCATCTGGAGGCACGCGAGTATATCCCGAGGAAAGAATGAGAGGGGAAGGGAGGGACCTGAAAATGAAGGCTGAGGGTGAGGTTTCACATTACAGCTGAACCAGGCTAACAGTTCACTGCTGCCAGAAAAGCGGGGCCCCGTTTCCACCTTTCTTTCATTCCCTACCTTTCACCGCCGGCAAAACAAATCTCGCCCCTCCTGTGCGGTAGCTCCGATACGAGCCTAAACCTGGTGAGCAGGTTCCGCTCTCAGTCCCAGGAGAAAACTATTCACTTTTTTATATTTTTGGGCAAGTCAGCTTTCCAAACACTGAAGAAGCTGGATCTGTTCAGCACCAGAGCCGGCATAAGGCAAGCAATAATGGCCACAGAGCCACGAGCAAGGCACGACCAACAACACATAGTTAGATTGGTTCAATCGCAGCAAGAAAATCCATCATTACCCAAGTGAAACTGAGGCTTCACCTAGTTCTTCACGGGCTTACCAGTCAGCATAAAACAAGGGGCCCAGCTGAAAAGCCTGCAATAGAGGTGTTTGCCAATAATCTTAGGCTCTACCTACAACAACATTTCCGAATTGGATGCTGAAGACAGCCGTGTAGGTAATGAATGACACTAAAACTGAGCAGACCCAAACCAGACAGAAATACAAGAAGTACTGCAGGTTTTCCAATAATAATTGTACCTATTCTTAAACTGGACTCTGTTATTATTAAACAAGATGGCTGCCTTCATCACTATGCTCAGAAATGTCTGTTTTCATTACAAACTTAACAATTAGTTTCAGGGTGCTCTTGATAAAGCATTTTTCTTTCCCTATCAGCTTCTACATCATCAGATGAACAAAAATAATGCAGTTCTTTTTGATTAAAAAACACAAAAACAAAAACAAACACATATTACTTCACTGTCTTTATTCCTCTCCACCTCCTCTGCTCAATTACTAAAAGCAATTTACAGACAATAAATGTAACTTCACAGCTGCCTGTATGAAGTATTCCCTTCATTTTATAGATGAGGTTACAGGCTATGCAGAAATTAATATCAGCAAGGTCTACTTCAAAGCTGGATAAGCAAGAGGAACAGATGAACTCTTAAAGAATACAGATCATGCCTGTGCTCCAGTAAAAGCAGTAATAACGAATTAAGGATGTTACCAGTTGGATATAAATTCCTTGAATGTATCTACTTAAATACAGTATCAAACAAAAGCTTGCTTTGAGGTTTTGCTTTGGTTTATTCTGTTTTTATTAGGAACAGCATCATGAGATTTCAGATTTACCGCTCAGCATCCCATAGACCAAACATGCTCGCTTTACGAGTAAACACATGCTTAACTGATAACCTCACAGGCTCAAAGAGGGTCTTCCCAGTTGGTGCATGCTCACCAGGAACCTGCAGCTAGAAATTTTAATTGCTAAAGATCAGCAAGCCAGGAGAGAGTCCAACATTTTCTGCCATAACCTTGCGGGCTTTGGCAGGGCTAGGAGAAGCAAGAACCCACATCTGTTGTTCAAATCGCCAGCAGTGAGTTTGAAAAAGCAGAGTAGCAACACTAAAGGGAAAAAAAAAAATTAAAAGTGCAGTTTTGTGCAGGCTCTCTTCTGATTATAACTGCTCCTTAAGGCTTAATAAAAATGCATGGCCAACTTTTCTTCTTCCACACATTAGCAGAGCCCAGAAATAGCACCCGAGTCTGGTTCGACAACTCAGCAGGCCCAGCTTCTCCTAGCAAGAAAACACCACCAGCACACTAGTACTCCAAAGGCTGAGTCACCTGAATCCCTTCAAGGGAAAATAATTCTATTAAGAATTGGGGTGTTGGTATTGAAGACAAAAAGGAGTGTTAATTTTGGCACTCCTTAATTATGCTGGTTCCACTCCGTCCATTTACTACCAAACCTAATACCTGTAGGGTAGTAAATTCACCACACTCCTTCATCCACCCCCAAGGTCCTTACCTAATACCATCCCCTCTTTAGCCAACAGTTGCCTGTCATTGCTTATGCATTTCCTTATCCCTGACTAACACAAACTAGTATTTGTACAACCACAGCGCTTAGAAAACTAATTTAGGATTAAGGCCTTCATTTCTAGCCTGCATACAAATACCAGGCATGCTTAAACCAACAAGGCATTGTGGGCTTCTGTGCTGTGACTAGCTTAAACCCAAAAGCCGTATCGCGCACACATCAAAAAACAGACAGGCTTCAAGATGGAGCAAAAAATCAAACGCAACACAAAGGATTTGGACTTGCAAAATCTCTCATATGAGGAGAGCTGATAAACACAGTAACATTTCTAGCAGAACTGCCATTTTCTGCATTTTCACTGCAGCAAGTACAGATGTTTGTGCCCACTGATACTTGTGCCCTTTTCATCCAAGCCTGCAAAAGCATCACAACCTCACACTAGCCCTAAAAATGGCTCAGCATATGTAGCTGCTGCAGAAAGCACCTGCCCCAGCAAGTGGGAGTCTACACACAGAGCACACAACCCAGAAACCCCTTTTCAGGCAAGGTCTGGGATGTCCACGCCAACCCATCAAGCCACAAAATTTCCCAACAGCTGCACAACAGCAGGAGGAGAGAGGCAACCTAATGGGCTTGAACAGGTAGCCCTGTGGTTTATACTGGCACACCAATGTTATCAGCAACACTACAGGAGTCCAGAACTCGACTCCTACCACAGCCCCAGTCCAGCTGCCCTCATCTGCTCCACCTGATGACAGGCCACGGCACTCTGCTCTCTCCTAAACTCTTCTAAAGGGGATAGACTTGGAAAGAAATTGGTGGCTCATGGTCAGAATTTTATTTTTGAGGTTAGCTGATCTGTTGTGGAGACTGATCCACTGATATTTTTCTAATTTAAGGAACATATAAGATGCCTAGAAATTGATAGCTGCTTTTTAATTAAATTGAAATAAGTAAATCACAGCCTGTTGCCATGGAGAATGAACAGACACAACCTCTTGACTCCAGGGCAGGATCAAGCAGGAGAGGCAGACAAGGCTGCGAAATTAAAAACACCTATTTTAAAGCAAATGGTCTTGATAATTAGCAAAAAACGTGGCATAGGGAAATAATATAACCATATGGCAGGAAGTGGTTTTCAAGGTGAACTACAAAGCTGTTTTAAATAAATGAATAAACTACTGGAGCTGCTGGGTCTCTCACAAAATCATACATGCAGGATTAAACGAGATTTTAAAAATACACCCCAAAAAATAGCAGCTCTTCTTTCACTCTCCTGCCTATAGCCTGCATCAGTGTCTGTTCTTATTTTTAAGGACTTGTTTCAAGTGATTAACATTTGCACCTATTTGCAGTTACCAGAAACATTTTCAACAGCCTTTCGGTTCACCCTGAAGCAAGAACCAAGTGTATGGGATATAATCCTGGCCAGGTCATCAGACACTAATAATCACCCCTGAATCTACACATCCATGTTATGACTTCCATGACAGTGACTTTGGAGGGAATTTGCCCTCCACACACCACATATCCAACCCTGTGCTACATCTCTCAAGAAGCACAGCTCAGAGAGAGTCAAAAGGTAATGCTGGTCTGTCAGGGGGGAGGCAGCACAGCCTTCGACACAAGCTTGGCTGATGGGACAAGAGCCTCGCACACTCCCTTCCCAGTTTGTCCAGAGCACAAGGCATCAAAATATTCCACCCCTTCCCATTTCCAACCTCACCTGCTACCAGCTCACCCCTGTCAGGAACGGCTGCCCAGAAAGACGGGGCTGGACAGTTTATGTTGCTCCTCTACCACCTCTGCAGAGAGGGGATTGTACAGCAGTTGTCACGACCCTTTTAAGACACTTCTGCTCTGCTCAGATCCAAAAGGGCTGCAGCAAGGAAACTCCCTCATCACCTTCTCGAGCCCAGAGAGGGCAAATCGGAACAAGACTGTCTTACAGTTTCCAGTGAGCATGTGGCCAAAGTACATCAAATTCATAATAAACCTAAAATATTCGAAATAAATTGTACCTCATGACTCAGTTTCAAAAGTGTGCTGTACGTTTTTTTGAAGGGAAGGGACAGATGAACTAACTTTCACTTGAAACATCCCATCCACTCTGGGGAAAAGCCAGCCTTTTCTCCTATTTGTGAAAACACAAGTTCTCAGCCACAGTCATTAGTCTTCCACGGCAGCTAATGACCCACATGAAACAAACTGTCAGGGTCCCAGTCCAGGCCCTCGTGACAGAACTGGTTACATTAAAAACTAGTCACATTCTTAGCTCTAAATTCCCTTCCATTTCCCACCATAACCAAGAAACATCCACAAAGGGAGGGGAGTCAGGACAGGAATCTTAGAAAAAGAAGGGGTTGGGGAAAAAAGAGCAATTAAAATCAGTAATGGCTGCTTTCACAGTTTTGCCTCAGTTTAGAGCATTAGCTCCTTTAACTGAAATCACACTACATAAGATTCATGGCTTTCATTAAAAATAAACCCCAGGTCCAAGTCTGCATGAAGATATGCATAAACTGGCAAATCTGGTTCACCCAAAGGACACCGACAAGGACCCGAATGCCACTGCTTAAAAATGCTGGGGTGGGGGTAGCATGAGTGGGCAGACTGGTAGTCTTTGAACAGTTGAGGCAAACAGCAGTATCTACCCAACCTCCTCGCTCATGCACTCCCTTTCTTTCCAAAGCCTGCAGCAAGAGGAGCAGTGAAATGTCTTGGGACACACTGGTTGCACCAGAAGCTGCTACACACCCTCAGTTTCCTCTCTCCCTGCTGCCTTCCCTGGCGTGTGTTCGGTTTCTGACTGCTTGAACCATGGTCCTGCCCCACCACCTTGAACCCAAATGGCTTCACCGGAGCTGTTTCTGCCCTCACAGGCACCAGACACCCAGAGGGCAACAGATGGGTTGCTTCTCCTCACCTTGTAGCTTTACCTAAGCTTAATTTTGACTTAAAGAGAAGAGATCTAGCACAATTATCAAGTCCAGCCCAACACCTCCCTCTGAAAGGGAACTGTGGTTTCTTCTGTGCCCTCACAAGCCAAGATAACCATGCATGACCGTGCAGGGGAAGACTCCTTCCCAGGGACACTTCCAGTTGGACAGAGCCAGGGTTAACGGGCGCCTGTGCTAAGACTCAAGCCAGGCAGCCACTTGGCATATAAAGAAACATGCTAGCCGTGCCCAGGAACAGGTTATTTTCTTACCACAGCAGAAAGGGTCATGAACCAAAAAACAAATTGAAGAAAATAAAGAAAAAAGAAAACCCTCAAACATAAATCCATTCTCTTCAGCAGCATTGCACTGTGCCATATACACCAAGAGGGGAGAGCACTTGCGGGACCAAGCCCCCTGCCCAGGCTGTCCACAGCCCCCCATTCCCATCACTCTTGCTCACCCTCTGCCCGCTCTTCTCCAACCTCCTGCCTGTCCCTGTGCCACCACAGCTCCCTGCAAGTCCCTCCTGCACCCCCAGCCCACGTCCCTAGGACCCCTTTCTGCTACCCACAAACTCCTCCTGACCCCTACATCCCCAGTGCACCACACTCTCAGCACCCACACGCAGCAAAACCGGGAAGAAGTACTCCCCAAACCAGAAAAAGCTTCAGACACCAGCCTTGCCGGGATAATTTTCACCCAGCGGCGGGTGTCCCCATGGCGCTCCATGGGCTCCAACCGGGAGTTTCCAGCCGTAAACCTCGGCCGCGTGTGGCACATGTGCGCGCCCCCGCCGCTGTCAACAACTTCCAGCAGCCACTGTCCCGGTGGACAAGTCCCGGGTGGGAGGGGGCTGCCTACCATCGCCAGCAGCGATCTGGCTTGGGAAAAGCAGCTCGTAAGCGGGATGGCGCTTCGACAAAAAAAAATAATAATAAAAAAATCACCTTAATATTCTTCTTAACAGCGACAAAGGTCGGTCAGTACGCCTTGGTCCATAAGGGGGGGGGGGGTGTTATGGGCGAAGGAAGGGGAAGGAAGGGGGGGTGTTATGGGCGAAGGAAGGGGAAGGAAGGGGGGGTCACTGCACAAAACCGCACGGCAGTAACTGTTTGCTCGCCGTAACATGAACGTAACACGAAGGCACCGGAGGCGAACGAGGCTGCCCGCCGGGCAGGAACCCCCGCGCGGGGACAACCGGCGGTCTGCGGGCAGCGCCAGCGCCCCCCCCCCCGCCCCGCGCCCTCGGCACCCGAGCGCGGCCGCCCCCGCCCCGCCCGCCGGAGACCCCCCGCCCCGCCGCGGCGGCGCCCGCCCTGCACGCGCGGGGAAGGCGGCCGGGGCGCGCGAGACGCGAGGGCGGCGGGTCGTTCCCCCCCCCCCCCCCCGCCACGCGGAGCCCCGGGCGGGGGGGCGCGCGCAGAGCCGGGGTTGCGGCCCGCGGAAGAACAAACAGCCCCCCGGTAACACCGCACGCGGAGGGGGGGGGGGGGCAACAAACCCCAAGATTTACAAAGTCACCCCAGCACAAATCGGGGGGAAGGGAAGGAAGCGGGGTGCCCGCCCCCCCCTCCCGCGCCGCCCCCGCCCGGGTGAAACCCCCGCCCCGCCCGCGAGGTGGGGGGGCGCCTCGCGCGCCAGGTGAGGCGGGCGGGCAACCGCCGTCAGGGCCGCCGCTTACCTGTGGGGGCCGGCCCTCAGGGTCCCATGGCAGCCCCGTCCCGCCCCGCCCCGTCCCGCGGCGGGCAGAGGGGCTCCCCAGTCTTTGTTGCGCGGAGGGGAGCGGGTACGGATCCTGTCAGCTCATGTGCCGCGGCGGGCTCGGTCTCCGGGGCTTCTCCGTGCTGGTCCCCCCCGCTCCCCTGCCCGCCCTCCGCCGGCGCTCAGGGCAGGCCCCGCAGCCGGGCGCGGGTCTCAGGCCCGACTGGCTGCTGGCAGAGCGGCGGCGGGGGAGGAGGAGGAGCCGCCGGCGGGGCGGGCTCCCTCGGCAGGGCCGGGCGCGGAGGAGGGCTCTGGCATCTCACAGCGCTGCCTGGAGGGGGAGGCGGCGGGGGAGGGCGCTGCCGCGGGCCCCTGTGCCCCGTCGCGTGTCGTCCCCGTGTACCCCCCGGCTCCCGCTCTCGCCCCCGTTTCCTAGAGGAGGCGGCGCCGCGGGCCCGCCCTCACCCCAGGCCTCGCTAGGATCGGCCTCTGCCCCGGCTGGGCAGGCCCCGCTCCGGGGCGGGGTGGCCGCCCGCCCGCTGCGGTGGAGCAGAGGGAGCCGCGGCGGGTCTGGGGACAGGCGCTGGCTTTCCCAGGAACGGCCGCCGGCCGCCTCACGGCTGGGGGAGCCCGCGGGGGAGCCGGGCAGCGGCGCCGCCGGCCGCCTTTAGCGTGGAGCAGGAGCGGATAGAACGGGTCCTTGAGTAGTGGGTCCTTCCCCTCCTGAGGCTGCTGTTGCTGCGCTTCGGGCCCTGATGCATAGGCCTGGGCCTGCCACAGCAGCCTGGAAAGTAAATAAAAACGTAATTATGTGTGTTCTAGTTTGGGCTCGCAACAAAAGAGAGGAAAAACCCCTCGTTTTCTCTAGAAGACATCAGAGAAATGGCAGGACTGAGTCAGAGCAGCACCCTACCTCCAAGAGTGCTGAACAGTCAAACCCTAAGACAGTCGGTTCCAACAAGCAGACGGCAACACTGCCCCCGAAGACCCCCCTGCGAAGACCCCCCTGCGACCTAGTGATCCTGTGGGCAGGCACTTCCAGACCCACAGCTGAGGTCTCTGTATTTAATATCTTCCAACGGATTTTTCTTAATGCATTGAGTATTCTTTTGGGGGTTTTTTGAACCATGTGAAATTTTCATATCTGCTACATCATGCCGCAAGCATCCAGCTCTCTTCTTCAGACAGCATTTAGTCATCTTTTGTTTGCCGAGCTCTAAGTGGGGGGCAGAAAGAGATCACCTTTCTGCAGCTCTTTAATGCCCCAATATGCCATTTTTCTTCATAGGCCAAGTCTGAAAAACATTACACCAAGCCAGGCTGTATATAGGAAACACAGATGACATTTCTATCAGAAATGCCGACAGCTCAGAAAACCTCAGCGTCTTTCATCAAATACAACTGCAAATTCAATGAGCAGCTTCCCTGCCGCTCTAGTCAGTCCCAAGATTGCTCCTACACTGGCATCAGCTTTCTAGACACCACAATTGACATTAAAAAACGGCACCCTGCAAGCTAGCACATACACAAGAACATACAGACCATAAAACTTCCCCTATAAAGTGGATGCAATAAGACCAGCAGCCATCCAAAACGCACCAAGAAGCTGTGAGATTCAGCCAGCCCTGCAGATACTGTTGCACCTGCACTGAGGGGAACACTGGTGATCTGCTTGATCCAGCAAGGTCACTTTTCCAGCAAAGTAGATATGAATTTACTACAATAAAGATATGACAGGAACAACAGCAATTTTAGAAAATCACTTTTCAAGGACTCAGGGTTTAATTGGTGTTTGTCTTGCGCAACAAAAATTAGCAAGGACTGGCAAAGTCTCTGACCACATTAGCTTTCTGCAAATTTGTTTTTCTGCTTTTTATTTCAGAGTCTGTACCGTAGCATTCCCTCCTACAACCATGTGCCCCTGATAGCGATAATATTCCACGCTAAAATTCATACATAAAATAATCTTTTAAATTACTGTCTCGGAAAGATTTTTTTTCCCTGTGTCTCTTCTAACCTTCAGGCTCTCCCTTTCCCAGCTTGTTACAGGAAGCAAATCCGCAGATGAAAACACATGAAATAGAACCAGATACCACCAGAGCATCAAACATGAAATACACCAGTACCGCTCCACAGACAGCATAATCAATGCCCTTCCTCACCTAGCAAAACCGCCAAAATTCTTTGTTCCTGCATGTAACTCATCCCAAATCTCTACAGTTCATCACTTCACCCAGCACACGAGATACCCCCACAGAAACCACGTGAATTAAACTAAATAATTTCTGTCTTAGAATGAGTGCGTACAGCCAGCCATTAAAGGACAGAAACATATACTCATCATTAAGAGAGTATCTGTCAGACAGCAACAACTCAAACCCCTCAGTTCCTTATCCCAAAGGAGACATACAAAATGTTCCCAAAAGATAAAGCTCAGAATTAAAACTTATAATCCCTGGATACTAAAGCTCATGGATTTAATGGAGGTGTTGCCTTCCTAGCCCATTACAGCCTCCCTGCTGACCTCTCCCTTTGTCACCAGCACAAACAACCCTTTTTTGCTAGTGCTCCAGCAGAGAACCAACAACCTGTCAGTCACTTCTGCTCATGCCCTTTCTGCTTCATAGGTGCTCCTTTTTTTCTCAAGTGGTCAAACTGATGAATATAATTAGATTAAAATAAGAACAACCGCATCAAACCTGTAGTTAGCTTGAATACTGCTGCTTTCTGTCAGATCTGATACAGAGACCCTGTGCCCAAAAGCTTGTTTGCTTTTTCCAGCCTTATCAGTTTATCTAATAAAAGATACCACCTTTTGCCACAAACCTTGCTTCCCTAGGATCTTTAGACCATCATGGCTACAACGCCACTTATAATGTCTTGCTTGCTTTGATTGATTCTTCCAGATTCTCTTATCTGTGAAATAGCGTATGATAAAATGTATTCCCTTCTGTATCGATTCTTACACTGTTTTCATAAATGTAATATCCATGTACTTTCTAGGACTGCATTAGCTGATCTGAATAACACCTGTCACATGGAGGGTTTGTTTTTCTTTTTCTTGTTCTTTCCCCAGGAAGAAAATGGTGCGTGGAGCAAAGTGTTTTGGTTTCATGAGGTTGGGGTTTTTTATTTCCTCTCCTCTATTCACGTTGCTCTGCGTTTATACCAGAGAAAATAAGGATGATAGCAATTTCTGTGCCAGACCTTATTTCCCAGGGAAGTTACTTTCAGAGTGTTGAGCCACCCATAGAAAGATGTTTCCTCCACAAAGCAACATTTTAATATGTCATTCCCCACCAAAGAAAAGCTAATCCATATTCTTGACAGTTGGAACAGAAACTTCTTAAGGAAAGAACAGTGTTTCCCTTTCTCCAGAAAAAGAGTTTCAACCCGTGATCCTCAGTATGTGGTGTTCAAACAGATTGTTGCAGGTTATTAACATAAAGGCCAGCGCTCTATGCAGTTACAAGTAGGAAATCTGGAAACCAAAGAGTAACATGCCTTTTAATTGCACTCAGGCAGATTATCATAGAACGGCTTGGAGGGGAAATGGTGGAGACAGACTATTTCATGCTAAAAAATAGAGAATTTACTTATATGTAAGGAATCACACTGTTGTTCCTCAAAGGGAAACCCTGAATAATCCCATGTGTCTAAAAAGGCAGTAGGTACAACATACAACCTACTGAAAGATAGAAACTGAGGTGAAGAGAAGAATCATCTGCACTCAAGCACTGAAAGCAGAAATACCAGAAGACCTCAGGGAGACAGGAGACAGCAGATTTAATATGTTTTTGCAATGTGATATGGCAGCAAAAATCATGCAGTTAATTTAATTTGGGGTTGTAAAGGCAGAGACCTCTTCTCAGAGATATAGGCAATAGTCCCATTTTTTAATATAGTCGTGAGACCGCAGTTTGAAGACATGTTTAGTTCTGGACAACTCAGTGCTAGCTAGATGTCAACAACTTGGGGGGAAATAAAAAAAGAGGAACATAAAATGATAAAAAAGCTGGAAGGGATTACAGCGTGTGTAGGTTGGCCAAATAACAACTGTGAAGAGCATCACGGGAATTGCCCGTAGAACTTCAGGGGTGGAGAAGCACCAGGGAGTGAGAAAGACTGTTTAAGGTTGTCTGAGGGAGTATAAATGGTATAAATGTAAATTAAATTAAGCAAAGGAAACATTAATCTACAAGACTGCAAGATGGCATCCCAGAGGAGCTCCCATCACCTGATTCACACAAGACTGGATGGAGCAAAGCATACAAGAAACCACTTAAGAAACCCTAACTGCAGGAAAGGATTAGATGAGGACAATATGCCTTTGGGATCATTTAACTGCCCACTAACCGGGACATCTGGAAAGCACTAGGTCTCAGCCCAGTACTACACCTGTAGTCCAAAATAACCATGCTTAGTTCCAGCAGGTAGCCATAGAGGGAATGCTGTGTTCAGAGGAGTTGGGAGTGTGTGTGGGGTCTGTATTGTCAGAATTTTTCCCTTTTACCGCTGGGATTCTCCTGAGAGGTTACCAGCTCATCATCTGGTAAGAAAGCAGCAGTGGCACTCCTGTGTTTTGATATTGTCACCGTAACATTCCCTTGGATTACACAGATTTTTTAGTAGATGTCCTGGATGGCACTTACCTCTCTCAGAAAGACTGTAGCATCCAGATACAGTGGTTAATTGGAATGAAAAAAAATCAGAGGCTTTATTATTCCTTAGTTAGAGGGAGGAGATCAAGATAAGTACTTTTTCTAACATAGGAAAGCCAACTTGAACTTGTACCCCTAACAACTTTACATCACACCGTGCCGGCACATATTCTCGCCTGCCTGTCATACAGAAAAGGAGCCCGGACAGTATAATATGTTCCTCCCAAGCAAGGGCTGATATACTATGTTGCTCTGCATCCTGGATGTGCCACACACAATCATGGAGGGGGGGGGGGAGGGGAAGGCCAAAACAATTTTATAGGAAGGCCAAAACAATTTTATAAATGTTCTATAAGGGGTTTGAATGTCTTTTCTTATTTGGTCTATATTTTTTTAACACGACCCCTTAGGGAGGCATGTGCAGAGATAATTACCAGTCCAACCACATACAAAGCACACAAAGGTATAGTCTCCCATAACTGTTGACCTTAAATGGCCTTTCTTTACTTAGAAATGTCATGATCTTCATAAAGGAAACTTTTCTGCTTATTTATTTAAATGAAAACCAAGGCCTAACATGCACAAGCATACACCAAATGTAAATGTACTAATGTTTGGGTTTGAGATAGTCTTGTAATGAATTGCTGAAGCACATCCTAAAAATAATCCATTACATCCCTCTAGTTTATCATGAACCTCCTGACTGTTTCACTTGTACTCTGCCTAATGGCCCGTCTTTCTCAGGACAATATATGATACAAACCTCTCTGTAATTCCATGCTCTTACCTTGCAGGTTATATTTAAAAGAAAGAAAAACACAACAAAGGAAGTATTTTCTCCTTTCTTTTAAATGTAGCTCTTGTTTAAGTGCTAGGACAGGCACTGTCAGCTCTGAAAATTCAAGATTAATCAAGCAATTAAGAATTGATATCTGGTGACTTACCATGACTGGAAATGAGAGATGCTACATTCATTTTAGTTCTGCAAGAACCCAGAATAGCTAACCTGATTTTTATGGACAGCAAGATTATTTTATATCTTTTGGGGAGGAGAAGAAGAAGAGTTACAACTCCTTCTGTTAAACTTGTTTCTTTAAAATCCCCATCTGCATTTTGCACAATCCTTAGCAAAGGGCCGGTCTGTACAGAAGGCCATGCCAGAAGAGCTGTTGTACTTCAGATTCACACCCTGCCTTGACCTGAATGAGTCTGAAAGTGTACAGAAATCCCAAGAGAGCAAAAGCCAAGCTGAAGTTTTACTTTCTCTTCCCCATGTGCTAGTGCAGCACTGCACAGCCTGAATAAACAACCCAACCGAGCAGGAATTACATCACCTCAAAACTGTGGTTTCCTTTAAACATTAAAAAGAATGACAAGCATTTCCATTCGTGTAATTATCAGCATTATCACATCTCTTCACACCTCCTTCTTCTCCAGCATCCAACTGTTGGGATGGTAGGGACTTCCCTGCCTCCTTTCCTCACAGCAGAGAGCGCCTTTGCAACAAACAGCTGCAGCCATTTACTCTTCTATGTCTAACCCCTCTCAACATGCTCACACACTTCTTCAGCAATCAGGAAGACTTCTTGAGCTAGATGCGCGGCACCTCAGCACATTCCCTCCATAAACACTTATTTGGGGAATTACAGCATACATATTCAGGCTTTCCATGACAATTTGGCTCTGACAAGCTTTACCTGATTGCCAAAATGGTGAATACCTCTGTAAAAGAGAGGAGTAACTTCTCCTGCAGCTATGCTACCTCAGCAAACAGACCTCAGACAGGCAGACATGAGCCTGATCGACACCTGCATGAAAAAATAAAAAATGTGAAGCAAAGTGCTGCAGAAACCGGTGCTGGTGACTCAGGAAGAAACTTCCTTTTTTCCTAAAGTATGAGGAGCTCAAACAGGGACTACCCACCTAGCTACTGGCTCCTACCTGGACAACCTGATACAAATAAGGACACAGGAACCTGAATTCTCTACGCAGCTTCACCTCTAACTCTCTACAATTTTGGAGAAGTCACTTAACCTCCCGAGTCTCCATTTTTTTCTGTGTATGAAGCTGAAACATCATACTAAGCCTTGCAAGGACTTCTGAAATCTTTTATTTTAATGGCACGTGTCAGTGCCAAAAGCACTGTTAGTAGCATTACAGGGCTAATTCCCTCACAAGGGAGGGAAGCTCACTGTGGTACAGGTATTTTGGGTACAATTACTACCACTGGACGTACTCAGATATCATTGCATAAAAATGTAGGCAGACAAATCTTTCAGATGGGACAGAAACCAGAGGCCCTGACTGGTTATTAAAAGATGTAACATTTTGAGGAAGCCCATATGTTAGCTTTTCCATGTTCACCCTGTTCCAATTTGGTTAATTACATTCTGACTCCTTAAAGCAGGGTGGCTGACCTGCCTGGCCCTACCAGCTGTATATCCAAACCTTCGTGTGGCCCGGAGCAATACAACACAACCCACATACTTTAAAGAACTGAAAGAAAAGAGGAGCCCCAGGAGAGGTTCATCGGCTGGTGAGGAGAAAGACTCCCTCCCAGAAACGTGAGCCCACTCCTCCTGCCTAAACAGTCCTTGCCTCAGGAGCTGACAACTTGCCCTCCTGTGTCACTTCTCATGGGAACCTGCCTGGTATTGTCAAAGCACCATCGCACTTTGTTCCCAGGTGGCCGTGTCATTGCAGAGCTGGTGCTGTGAACCTTGCAGATACACAGCTCACAACACAATTTGGCAGCTTGAAGGCCTGGTTATTAATAGTGAAGTACCTAGTAACATACTAGTTACTAATAGTAACCTGCATTTTTATTTTATCATTAACAAAGGAAAACATTTTATCCCTGACAGTAAGTGGAGACCGGCTTGCCCTAGAATCAAGCAAAAGAAGACACTGAAGGTTCACATTCTCCTCTTCCCTTGAAGACCACTAGTGCTCTCTGACCTTGTCCTTTTTTGCTTATAAACTCTTAATGATACTTCACTGTGCATGGCAAATCTTGACCACCACAGAATCCCAAAACACAGAAAAAGCAGTATCTGAGCCTTCATCAGCTTCCTGACACAGCAAAGAGGAGCAGCATATACTGCAAAGAATTTTCTCACCACGGACACAAAATACGTTTTCCCAAACCCAAGGCAAGATGACATTTCCAAATGGTGAAATAAGGTGGTGGCATCTCCAAGCAGCCCCTAACATCTTACTAAGTGTGCATTTCAGATGCCAGTCTCACCCAGTGATGGTGTCAGCAGCCACTCTCCTGTCCCTCACATTGGGCAGCCCCGTGCCAAGACCCTGGTACCAAGTTAAGCTATTTCTCCAGGCTTCACAGACACAAAGGAGGGGAACCTGTCCTGCCCTCATCTCTTCACAACTGCTGGTGGCACCTGGGCTATGGTGCAAAGCTGTGAAGGGTGCCAGAGGCACCAGCCCTAGGGGCAGAAGACAGTGATGGTTGGGAATGTTCTGCATGGCTGTAGGTGTCCACCCCCAGAGTCTGTGGTCTGGGGGCTACCAGGGGAGCTGGCAGGGGGATGTGGGCAGGTAGGGGACAGGAAAGAGAGCAGAGAGGACCTAGGGCACCATCTGGTGGCTTCAGTCACTGCCTTCCCTAAATCCTTGTCTCACAGGGTCACAGTACTGCAGGGCCAAGGGCTGAAGAAACACCAGGTCTTTCCAAGAGACAGCCCAGCAGGAAGAAGAGACCTCTGCCCTTGGCCCAGACTAGCATGCCCTTAGGGCACTGCTGGGTGGGACAGCAGTGCAAACCAGAGCAGCAATAACCATTCCACTTGGGTGCTGTTCAGTCAAGTACTCCCCTTGATAAAGAACCAGGCCTAGATGAGTATTTAGAGATGATTTACAGTAGTGACACCCCTGAGAAGGAAAAAGGAGTGTAAGAAAGAGTGATGAAAGAGAACACCTTGGACTGCACCTCGGACATACATTTCATTGTCGTCATCCACCACCGCAAGTTCTTTCTTATCTACAGATAAAGGCAAAATATAGTTGGTGTGTTTCTTACAACACAACAGTACCCATGCAAGAGTTTGTCCTCTGCAGAAAAGGATGAAACCAACAAACCAACGAACCAATCAAGTGTACCCCAGTTTCTGCCTTCTCAAATTAGGATTTGCTGTAAAGCATTGTGAAGGAGTTGTTTTAAAGGGAGTAGATGACCTCAGTGTCACCAACACCCTTTGCAGCAATGCCAGCTAAGACGACACATTGAGGATGATCATGGTGAGCCATTGCAATCTTTCAGGCTCATACCTGCTGGAGAGAGCAAAGGATCCTAGTGCTAACACAGCATCTCCTTTAGAAGAAGGCAGGCAACACACTTCCACCTTGCACCACTGCTTACTTTGATAATGGGTCTCCACTTCCCTGAAATCCTCTCAATACAAAAGGATAATTCAAATACCTGGGAATCAAAGATTATACCACTGTAACCTGAGAGCATGTCCTGTGCATAACAGCATCACGCTGTGGGAAGCAGGTGGAGCTGAGGCCCTTAGAGACACAGTTTTTAAGAGAAATCCATTCTCAACATTCATTTTAAAGCAAAATGTGCAGAGTGAACACAAGCCAGTCATCACCTCCCACCTTTGTGGAGCTGGGGGAGCCGATCCTTAATATCTCTTCCCCCCGCCCCCAACTGCTCAACACTTAACAGTGAAATCCTTTCCTATTGCTGGTAACACTAATTTTCTGCACCTATTCTCATGGGCCATAGAACCAGGTAAATCAAAAAGACCAAACGACTGCCTTTTTCCTGAACAAATCTCTGCTACAAAGTAGCTATACCAATATTATATACATGGTATTTCCTAGTCTCTCCTACCTGTGCCTGAAGGCATTTCCTCATACCTCCTTGGAAAACTCCATACCATTTAAAAACATCCCTGCTCTCACAGTATTCTGCTTTATACCTTTCTCTCTCACACACTCTGATGCTACTGCAGCTGCCCATGGCGCAGGATGCTGAAGAAGTGATATTAGCTTGTGGCTATGTAGCCTCCAAACTTCCTTTTTCTCATGCAGCAGCCTTTTACCCTTGCAGGGCCAATCCAAACCCCATTGAATCAACGCAACAAATCCCCCTGACTTTGGCAAGCTTTGGAGCACAGCCCAAATCCCCAGACTTGCCAGTGTTTCTTGGAAATTTTTACTTTTTCACTTAATTGATCAGAACCTGGTGTGATTCTTGCAGTACTTTAGCACTGGCTGTCCTAGAATAGCCTTTTCCATTCCAAATACTGTTCTTCCTCTCATGTTTCATTTTAAACAGCTTCAGCTACTTAATGTATAGAATCATTCAGGCATAAATGTAAGAAACATACTATTTAAAAAGGTAATAGAAAGATAAGACAAATCAATTCACTGCAAAGTGGGATCTTTGCCAGGAAATTTCCAGCAGCACCCAGTACTTTTAGCATTTACAAAATTTGAAAAGAAAACCACAAAAACTAAGCAGCATTATTTTGAAAGTTTTTACTTTACATCTAACCCACCAGCTTCTGCTGAATATTTTATTGCCATACTGCAACACATTTATAATTCATCTCATCATTTCTTCAAATTCGTTAAGGAAGGAATTGTTATATTTGTACAATCCTTGTTATACTTGTACAGTTCTCTGTAAACTCTTCTATGAACACAAGTATTTTCTGGTCTTATTAGTAAACACCAAGTTTTTTTACTTCAAAAATATTTATAATTGTCACAACCATGTAACAAATGGAAAAGGGGTCTAATAGGCCATGCTGTCGATTCATTGCTCTTTCTGAAATGAATTCCTCAACACTGGGAAGAGAACAAGCATTTTCCTGTGGTTAAAGAAAGTCCAAATTGCATGTTTGAAATCTCTTGTAATAAAAAGAGCAAAGCAATAAGCGGATTATCTCTTTAAACATAGTATAGGAAGGCTGGAGGCCCCGGAGACATTTTCCATAGCCTCTATCTCTGATGCATAGCAGCATTATCTTCAAGTAGAGAGCGTCCTATGACCCTGGAGCTCAATTTTAATTTGATCTTCTTCTTTAAAGAGGTTTCTATGATTTCTCTCAAGTTATGCTGCATATTCTTATTTTGGGTTGGTTCTGTTTGGTTGTTGTTTTGTTGGTTTTTAATCTGAGATAAAACAGCTTCAGCTTTTTGATCCACTAGTTTGATCATGTTATATGGATATTTAATGTAACCTCTTCCCCATCAGAACTAGAATATGCATCAGCACAAATGGTAGGCAAGTTCCAGCCGACAGGACAGAGAAAAGCTTAGACAGAAAATTCACCTCTAGGGTGTCCCTCCTCCCTCCAGTCATTCTAGGTTTCAGAACTGGTCTACCTGGCCAAAAAATGTGTAGGGATGGGGGTAAAGGAGCCTTATACCCTTTCTGGGAAATACTGGCGAGTTGAAACAAAAGCAAACTTACTGGTTTTGGTGGGGCAGGGGTACATGCCTATTTGCACAGAGGCTCAAAATCCCAAGCAATAACACTGCCCCTTGCCAAGAAGAACAGGAAATTGGATTGAACTTCTCTGGGCTGCAACCTGGCCCCAGATCCGCTTGGCTTTACACAGCCCCAGCAAGGGAGTTTCCTCGGGTCCCCACCTCCTTGTTCCTTTCCCTTGTTCTGGAAAAAGCACTGCCACTGAGACGTGTTGCCAGGCAGGGATATTTCCTCTGTTTTCCTTTTCTCCATCTTTATCTCTGTCTGTGCATCCAGTCCTCACTGTATACTGCTGATATTGCTGAAGGGAAAGCATTTACTTGGAGGCACTGATTTGAGTCGACTGAGTATGGTCACAGCAGGCATCTGTGACTACTTGATGGGATTAGCAGATTATGAGGAAGCATGTTTCACTGTGGGGTTCCTGAGAAAGGAAAAATGGGCAGGTGGAGGCTTGGATCTCGGTTAAACTATGCATGAAGGCCTGTTGGCCATGTCAGGAAAGCCGTAGGCACAGGATCAGATGGACCGCTGCAGGTCAGGATTGGAAGATCAAGCCAGGAAGCAGGGAGGTCTCTGGATTGTCCTATCATTTACAGAGGAACGAGATTTAAGTATTTCAGCCAGGCCAGGTGAGAGAAACCTGCACAGATCCCATCTGCATACATAAAATACATGTGAGTGCCTGACAAAAGCAGCTTTTCTTTTGCATCGAACAGCTTTGCTGCAAAATAGCTTTGCTGCATCAATGCAGACTGAGCCTAGGTGGGATTTGAACAGATGCATTCTGTTGTTAATGAAGGGCAGTTTAGAATGAGCCAGGGATTCACAAGTCCCTTGTGGTTGTGCCCTGAGGTTGCTGTGGATCTCTGCAGAGAACTGGGGGTGTAAGAGAGTAGTTCTGCCGTACAGAAAGCTCTCTGGTCCACATAGGGTCAGATTTTGCCTCTTAGATATTCTCATACAGTGTATCAGAGGATTCTTCTAGAGTTGCTTGCTTCTTAGGTGTCTGCAGAATGATAAAAAGGAGAAAAAAGAAATGGAGGGAAATTATTCAAAAGATGATGAATTAATTGTTAATAAGCAGACACTGACGTTTGTTCTGTTAGAAATGGCTATAAGTGATCTGCTGAAACGGAAGCCACTACAGTGAGAAATGTTGCTCCGCCAGAGACGAATGTGACTAATCCAGCCCAAGGGATAAAGATGCCTCCTTTACTTGTCACTCTTTCCCCAGAAAGCTGTCAGACAGGGAGGGGAGGGAAAATTTGACTTGGTAAAAAAATAAATCACTTTGGATTCTGTGAAGGAGGAATTCCCTGACCTCCTCAATCCTGTTTCTTCAGCAGTTGAGTCTATTCCTCACGACCGTTCCTTGTGTAGACAAGGCGCTGACAGACTGATATTTTAAGCGCTGTGTGGCACAGGCCTGCTGTAAGCAAGGTTACACAGCAAGTAGCTGAAATGCCACCGGGTGAATGAAGCCCTACCTACACTAGCATTTTCTCTGTTGCCACCACCGAAGGGAAACATTTTACAAAAGTGCTGAGTGCAGGCACTTCTAAAGCATGCGGGATTAACCCCTTGCTACCCGAGCTGGCTGGCAGTCCAATGCAACAGCATGCCAATGCTCTTGTTTCAGGGGCTCTCTGCCCTGCTTGCCTTTACAGCTCCCCCTCTGTGCACAGCATCCCACAGCAAGGACTGGCCCAGACCCTCTGCAGCAGAGTCACCCACTGTTCAGCAGTCCCAGCTACCGCTCACAGCCCAAACCCACTGGCCCACAAGTCTTGCTCTTGGGGAAAACACCCTGTTATATTCTGGCACAGCCAGCTGGAGGATGTGTCCCAGGCCGTCACAGCCCAGGATGACTGACAGAGAAACTAATCACGGTGCTTACAACAGTAGTGGAAAGCACAATAAAATTCTCCTGTCCAGAGATCACGGGGACCTGCGACTCACAACTTCCCTTTCTTCTGACCAGCACAAGAACTGAGGACACTTGGTGGTGTCTGCTCTTGGTGCTCATCCCATCCCTTCTCTTTGCTTTCTTCTTTGTTTCTCCCATCTCTGCTTCACCCTTCACCCCACCCTGGCTGACACTACCAGTGCCAGACCCACTCACACACAGATGCTCCTTTGCTTTTGCTTTGTTGCTTTGCTCCTGCTCTGTTTTACAGACCTGCTGCCCCTCAAAGCAGTGGTTGAGTGGTGTGGGCCACACACAAGCAATTCATTGCAGCCCAGACAGCTCCACACAGACTGCATCTCATCATCCAGACTGAATCATTTCAAAGGGGACAGCTGGTAAAGGTATACAGAAGAACAAATAGGACAGGGAAGAGGGATCAGGATGTACTGTTCTCCCTATACAACTAATTCAAAATGCAGCAAGAACACAAAACCAGGGATGCTGTCTTTTCCAGTGTGTATGGTGCGCTGAGGTATAAGACAGCCTACTATAAAACAACCCATCCTTCCCCTCAATAATCAGATATCTGACACTGCCTTTGCTACCACCAACTACTGTGGTGCCACAGCAGTAACTGCAGGAGGCCAGTGGCTTTGGGACCAGACCACGTGGCAAGTAGCTCGGACACAGAGGGAGCTGTTTGATTCTAGACCACCTTTTCCTAAAAGGTGGGAGTTGTGAAAATGCTTCAGATACTGGAAAATACTGTCCTTCATGAAACAGAGGGATGGTGTCAACTGATGCTGGCACTGTGGTCCACACTGCAGCCTGGAGAACTCTCCCCAACAGGACATCAGTGGGGGGAAGTAAGAAACTTTTTCAGGAACATTTCCCAGTGTTAGAAGAGTTAATGTATTTTTTAAGCAGATAAGAGGTCTGGAGGGTAAAAGAACAATGGACTTCTGAGGATAGGAAGGAAATGTTCCCTGGGGTGCATGATGCAAGTTTTGTCCCTATGAAACAGCTGATGCCTGCTAAAGGCAGAGCATAGGTTTGTGTGGGCCTCTGCTCTGCATCATGTGGTCACCACAACTGATCTGCATATTCCTAGTTGCAGCTACTTTCATTATGAGTGCATTTAGTTCCTTGTCTGTAACTCCTAATGCCCAGCCCAGCAAGAAGATCCAAGCCCAAAACATACCCACCCACACTGCCTCTTCCTGAGCCCCAGAGCTGACAGAGGCTGTATCAGCTCAGCCTCTCTGTTCAAACCATCTTAGATTCTGCTACCATGAAAGGGCTCTCAGGTGCTTAATGCTGGTGAGAGCAAAGCTGTGGCCACGGTCTGACACAGATTCCAGAGCAGGGGTCCTCAAACTACGGCCCATGGGCCAGATACAGCCCCCCAGGGTCCTCAATCCAGCCCCCGGTATTTACAGACCCCCCCAGCCCCCTCCCCTGCCGGGGGCTGGGGGGGAACCAAGCAGCCGCAGATGACTGCCTGCCACTGCATCCGTGCGCCAGCCCCCTGTTGAAAAAGTTTGAGGACCCCTGTTCCAGAGGGACACAGATTCTTCTACCCTGGAGGAATTCTCAGCTGCCTAAATAATCTGGAAAGGGCAACAGTGGGGACAAGAATCTGGCCATCTCTTCATGAACATCTGTCCCGTTCAGAGGGAGCAGCAATGCCAAACCCCTCAATGCCTTTCATCATACATCATACAGCAAAGCATCTCCATGAAACTGGGACTTCCAGAACTGCTAGAGCTGCAGGAACAAGTTGTTCTGCCGGAAGAGGGAAGATAGGCTATGTGTGCAGCCCAGCTGAGGAGTGGGTGCCACATCCCATTCCCCTCTTTTGTTGGGACTGGAGACACACTTAGTGCCTGCTAGGGCCATGGTGACTCTGTGGGTTTTCTTTCCCCATGTGTGCAGTGCATAAGGGAAGTGTTCAAGAACAGGGCCCCAGCCCTTACCTTTCCTGGAGGACTATTTTTGAGTGACTGGTTGTTTGTGTTGTTCTTGAGGGTAGAATAGACATCAACTTGCTGAGAATCCAGGCACTGCACAGGGAAAAGAGAAAAGAGTAGGGGTCAAATAACTTACTTAGGTTTAAGACAACTAATTGTCCACTGTGTTGCTCCCCATCTTGTGCCTGACATGTTTTAGGAACCACTGTCATCTCCGAAATTTTTAAGTTCCTGGCCTGAACTTGAGCAAAGAGAAAATTCTTTTCCCCTGAAATCTCTACAGTGCAGCTGCATCAGCTTCCTTTTTCAGGCTCACAGAGACAGGCTTTGATGTTACCTACCCTGTGTAAGGCAGTGGAGAAGAATGCCAATGCTCCTGCCTTCCTCTGCTCCAAATTGTCCCAGAATGCAGAATAAAGACCCCTCTGCCACATGAAAGGATGTTGTGTACCATGGGGACCACAAGTAACAGGCAGCCCTCTGCATCACCCAGGACTGTTTAGGTGCCTGACACTCACAAGCTCTTACTTGCACTTATTCTGGGCACACGAAAGGGGGAAGAGGGGTGAGACTGAAGGTGCTCAAGCACAGGGGCTGCCAAAAATGGGAAACCCTACACTGGGCATGATTTCTATTTATTGTCTGGAGTTCTGTAAGTCAGAACTCTCCTTTCTTCTTAGAGTGAACAAAAAATAATAATAAAAAAAAAATCAATACACTCCGACCCTCAAACATATCCATGGTCCCACACAGATACACAGAGAAACAGAGAACACCCTACATGTGTATGCACCCGCTGGTCCCCCAGATAATCGTGTCACAGGAGATGCATGTCAGTTTGAGTGATGTTCCAGATCTGCCTGAAGGATCAAACATAACAATCAGGAGGACTTTTCCATGTGTGTTTCAAGGATGACAGCAGGTTGCCAAGGTGGCTGTTTCTCTGGCAACAGGAAGATGGGAGGAGCTCCGGCCGCAAGAGGGGCAGATGGTATTAGTGGAGAGACTGCAAAGGGAGTGAGGCACCCTGCAACGCAGTGAGGAGGGTGAGCAAAACATGGAAGCTTGATTCTGGGGCTGCTAATCACCTGAACCTTCATCGTTTCATCCAGAGTTGCAAACACTTACCATCTTTCGGGATGATGGCCAGCAGGACGGTGGTTTGAACAGGACCAGATGATAGAGGAGCATTTGGGAGTGGCGCTCGGAACAAACAAGCACTCAGATAGGAGGGGGGCGCAGTGCACGGAGCACCACACGTCTCTCCCATTCCCACTCCTCCTCCTGGAATATCAAATTATTTCACCTGTCTGCTTCCCACTCCCAACAACCCGCTTGCCTACACATACATTCCCAACTATTTGCATGTGCACATGCGCACACAGAAAATCCCATTTCCCTCGCCTCATTTTCAATTCTCTTTGTGATGCTCACAGCGAGGACCTCGTCCCGCGTGCTGTGCTCCCAGCAGCCTGGCTCCATGTCCCCTTGGCAGGACAGACTGCCACTTTCACCGCACTCGTCTGAAGCCACTCGCAAGCCAGAAGAATCCTTTTGGTGTTTAACCTCCAAAAAAGATTCCCTTCCTCCACAAGCCCTCTTCCCATGGAGGCTGTTGACAATGTGGGTCCTTCGCTGGCCAGTCGGAAAGCGGGTGTCTTCAACTGCCATTTGCAAATTAATTACTTTTACTTGGTCACTGACCACCTGCTACTGTCACAGTGGAGGCACACAGGCCTCTCTCCTCCCCACTGGCAGATATGCCTTCCTGTCCCCAGGCAGCCTCCTTGTCTCCCTCACACCAGGAAAACCTTCTGTGCTCTGGAACCCTCCTGCACCGCATGAGTTCTCTTTGCTGCTGAAAAAGCTTGTTTGAAGTGTAAAGTGCATGAAGCAAGTCACTTGGATTGCAATTTCCAAGCTGCTTGTTAACTAGGTAGCTAAGCTGGAAGACAGAGGAAAATACAGGTTTGGGTCTGGGCAGTGCAGTGAGGTAGAGCTGCTCTGGGGCTGCAGAGGACAAAGAGGTCAAGGAACACCTGGCAGTGTAGTGGGAACAAAGTGGGTGCCCAGCTGCTCCCTTATTACTGGGGCTTTTTGCTACCAGCTGCTTTTCACTGTGTACAACCACCCCCAGGGACCATGAGTAAATGGTGGCACCTGGAAGAGCCAGCGGGGAAAGCATTTCCTCCTAGAGATGTTCAGCAGGGTAGCTTTGCAGAAGGTGTGCTAGGACCATTCCCACTCCAGGGGTGAACCTTGCTGCCATGTAGGGTAACACAGAGAATTTGATGAGCTGTACCAGCCAGTTCCAAGACCTTGCTTTGATGTCCAGTGCTGCCTCCTGTTGCTCCTGCTCCCAGCTCCGGGTCTGCAAGGACACTGTGATACCCTCACCTGACTTTTTTTCAGACTGACCTCTTGCTTTCCCCCACAGATAGAACATCTGTTGTGTGCTGGCCTCTTGTCCGATCCCCTAATTTCTGGCCTCCTCCTTTATCTCATCACTTGGAGTTACCTCTCACTCGTCCTTCTGTTTTCCTTGCCTTAGCTTACCCCAATACTGACCATAAATTTCCACCCTCCCTGTGAATTAAGCACTGTGTTCAATACTCAATTTAACACCAACGGGTTTTCACACATAATTTCAAACACAGTTTGCAGGGCTGGGTTTACATCATGCAGAGTCCCAGCAAAATTTAGCAGTGGGGCACCAGAGCCATCTTTCAAAGGAAATAAGGTTTGTTGGCTTTCTGCTCCCCTCACCTATTTGGAGGGCCCATCCACCGCAGGGTCTCCATCCCAGGGCTCTTGCCCTCTTTCCCGCATTAACTTCCCTGTCACACCTCGCAGCCCTGCTCTCACCACGTGCCATGTCTGCGGCGGGAGCTGCTGCTTCGTGCCTGAGCAAGTCACCCTGCAGCAGCTGCTCCACTAAAAGCAACCTCCAGCGGGCGGGCTCGTGCCCCCCAGCATGCATGAGGTGGTCACAGGCTGCTTGCAGCTCTGCCAAAGAGGGCTGAGCCACCTGCCCTGCGCACCCCACCGGGCTGGCTAAGAGCTCGGCACAGCTGTGTGTGGCTAACAGGCTTTGGGGGAAGGCTGGCCGGGCTGGGGCCACAGGGCTCCTGCAAGCACAGGGGTCCAGCCAGCTCCAGGGACTGCCTGTGCCTAAGGCTAGCTCTGCTGGCTTGCTATATTAGCCTTAGTGGGGCCTCCTGAACAGAACAACATGATGAAACATGTAATTAAGATGGAGCTAAGGATGCATGACGAGGCCGACTGAGCGAGAAATGGATTTGATTTTTTTTTTTGTCTCCTTGCAGAAATCATCCACTTCAGCAGGAAACTACCCATTTGGATTTTCATAAGCCTGAATTAAAAAGAAATTACTTGCTACAAATGAAAAGGTTTATAACCTGCAACCTCCTTTACTCAAACCGTTGCTTTTTTGCCCAGAATAAATGTATCACATACAATACATAGTACTTTCTTTTAAACCTCTACTCCAGAAATTAAAGGGCCACTGAATGGTGCCCCCCCACCTGCAAGTGAGAATGAGAAGGGGGCAGGACCATCCTCTTGCTCCTATCTGCTCCCACCAGGTCTCCTGCCTCCTTGGCAGAGCTCTGCTCCTCTCTGCAGTACATTCTCCAGAGCTTTGCTTCGTTTAGTTTAAATGATTAATGCAGCAGAGCTTACAGGTTTTCCTCAGAGAGACTTTTCCAGTCCTTATAGACCTCACAGCAGAAAGGTTTCCTAATACTCAGGCAACATCCTTTTCTACTCACTTTTATTTTATTCCTCCTTGTTTGTCCCACAGATCACGAGGAAAAAAAGAAACCTTCTTAGTGGAGCATTCCTCCCATGGGAGTAAAAGGAGGAAAAGGAATCAATTTTAAATGGAGCTGAATGGGTTATAGTTGGGATTATGGGTCATGGTTACTTGAAGTAGCTGAGGTCTGGGCTTGATATTTCAGTAGAACCACTCCAGTCCTATTATCTATGATGCTGTAGCTACTGGGCTTGATGAGTGGGATTTGGAGTTCCCCAGTTTGGGGAATGGAAAAGGAGATCCTATGCAATGAAAAGGGAAATGCTCAAAAAAAAGACTCCACTTTCTTCCTGCTCCCTTTCCCCTGAGAGCTAGTCAGCCTACTCAGGACTGCAGTGGTCTTTGACACTGACACCAGTGAAGGTGTCACAGCAGGAGCTCTAAACAGCTGGGGTTGTTGGAGGGAACACTTCCCTCTGCCTCTTTCTTAAGTCATCATTCTCCAGCTGGGAAGGGCATGTCCTTGAGACACTCTACAGTACAAAGTGGGGCTGGGATCCTCTCTTTCTTCCTGACTTCTGGAGACACTTGTATCTCTACCACCAGGAACCTTCTCTGGCCCCACACTTGCTGCTCCCTGCTGCCACAGTGCTGGCAGAGGGAAGGATGCTGCCCAGCAGGGCATGGTGCGAGGCTTTGGCACTGGGAAGGCCACGAGTGGTATCAGAATGAAGACACACAATGTGCACAGTCCTGAGAGGAGCTAAGCGGGGCAGAGCACAGGAGCAAGGTCACTAGTACCAGGCTGGCACACAGGTATTGCTTATGTTTCACATCATGATACTGGCATTGTCTGTACCTTGGCAGGGCAGGGAAAGGAAGGGTTGTACCATGATGCAGACAGAAGGGATGGAGAGTGAATCTGGTACTCACATCATAGACAGGAGATGGTGGTGGTGGGCTGGCTGAAGGAGGCTGCGTTTCCACCTTCTGTCTCCGGATATTTAGCTGGTTCTTTACAGGGCACAACACCTGCTCAGGACAAGACAGCAAATGACACATTTGGAGAAAACACCATCTCCCCCCAGGTGAAGTGAACACCAATGTCATGTCAAAGCCAGCTGCCTGCACACCCAATGAGTGCTTCCACAGCAAAGAGTGCCAGCAACTCTGCATAACACAGGCTGGTCCCTTTCCTCACCACGGGGTAAAACGGAGGAGTCTGCTGACTTACACTGGAGCAGAGGAAAGGAGAACTTGGCTCTCTGCATACATAAAAATCACTTCCACCACTGAAACTTAGCTGGACAGAGGGTGTACATATTTAACAGCACACAGCGATGCTGTAGGACAGGGAGTAAAGCAGGGCCCTGTTCCAAGCGTGCAGGGGAATTTCAGAGAGGCAAAATCTAGTGACTTTTGTCAGGATTTGGCCAGGAAGCTTTTGCTAATACATAGAATCTAGAGAATAGGACCAGACAACCGTCAATGATGACATATAGTCAGTGATACACTGACGTGCAAGTCCAGCATGGGGTGGAAGGAAGAAGGTCTCTTCCTCTGAAACGTTTCTTGCATCAGATGAGCTCTCCTTGAACACGTTCCATTCATGCACAGATAAGAGCTAGCGCTGCTCAGCAAGCAAGAGAGGAGGCAGAAAAGGAAGGCTTTGCTAAGTATCTCAGTTCTAATTCAGAAAGAGTGGGATGATTATATTCACATCACATGAAAACGATGAACTGCTTTCCAGTCCATTAGTAACTAAGGAGGATGCTAAATAGCTTCTCTTAAAGATAAACATTTTTAAACCAGCAGGTCTGAGCAAGCTGTGGTGAGAAATATGGGTTGTGTTCTGCAGGAGGGCAAATGTAATGACTGTATGATCTCTTTGGGCCCCAAGGAGAGCCTGTAGGCCTGAGACTTACTAGCCCACCTCAAAACCTAGAGATGCCAATCAGCAAGTCATGACAGTGCCCCTCTCCTTATCCCCATGGAGACTGTCTAAGCAAGCAGACATGGAGGCCTGGCTCCAGCCCGGTCACTCTGCCGCTTACACTCCTTACCCAGGCTGCCTGCAAGGTAAGTCTCACAAGATTAGCAGGTCTGCCAGCTGCTGCCATTCTGTTTTCAACCTTATGGTCTCTGACTGTGTGTGCTGGAGCCTGATGTTCCTTGGAGTTGTAGGACTATACCAGCAGCACAGCCTCCACATAAAACATGCATTCAGAGAGTCTGCTCTCATGGTGGCAGGGAGCAGCCTGAAAGAGTAAATATGGGGCATATTCTACCTAGAAAAAAACAATCCCCAAATTCTGTTCTAAACGACATCAAGGTTTTCTAAGCCAGCCTTGAGATCTCTGGAAGAAAGCAAGGGATGCTATTTGCATGCCTGAAGGTGGCAGTATGCAGAGCAGTAGGTTTCCCCCAAACAACAGAGATTCCACGATCATGACCCCAAAGTTTTGGCCACAGGGCCTCTGTCTCACCCATATCTTTCAGTCCTACTTCTGGCTCTTCTGTTCTCTACATCCTTTCTTCCCGACTCCAGTTTCCCCTTTGCCCTCAGCTACTCATCCTAGCTTCCACTTCCTTCCCCAGCTGGTCCCAACCTGTGCCACTATTCCGCTTACCTAAGGGGCCCTATCAGTCTAGTCTAAACACCCTCCTCCAAGCTCCAGTGCTCCCTCACTCCAGATTCCAGTCCCAGTTTCCTTCCCGAGGCTTCTTCCAGCCTCACGGAATCACTGCTGTTGGAAGGTGCCTCTGGAGATTGTCTAGTCCAATCCCTCTCTGATCAAAGCAGAGTCAACTAGAGCAGGTTGCTCCTCGGGTCCTTGTCTCTCTCTCTCTTTTCCCAGTTAGTCAGAACTTCCACAGAGGCTTTCATGGGATCCTTGTCCTGACTTTACCCTCTCACTCTGCCTCTTAATGTTTTCCCTGCCAAACACATGCACAAGCTTCTGGTCCCCATCCCCTCCACACTGCAGATTGGTTTCTTCTATGGCGCCCAAGCCACAGCTCAGGAATACAGTTGCACAGTCCCCTTGCGACCAGGTTGTGACCTTGAACCAGAGTAGCCCCCATCTTGAAACAGGGAAAGTCCTGCCCTCCTCCTGCTACCAGGGCTGCAACAGACTTGCTTGGGTGCACAGAACATTACCTGTCTGACCCACACCACGTGGAAAGGCAGGCTCACAGGGGGCCCCTTTTAAGTGAGCTGCTAAATTCACAGGAGCCATGACTGAGCATGCACAAACTGCAATTTTCCAAAAACCCACCACAAGGCTACTCTCAGGGACAGAACACCGCTAGTGTGACTTCTTGCCCTGTGTCAGATCATTGCTCTAAAGCAGAGCATGCCAGAGTCAAAATGATTACCAGAATGTCTTTAATGGACAAATCAATGACTTGTTTTGTCTTTCCTGTAATCTTTTGTCTCAGAAAGACTGAACTTCAAAAAAGAAAATAAACCCGAGGCAGACACCCAGCACGGAAAATTTTAGCGTGGGGACTTCCAATCCAGCCAAGTTACAAGCAAATGAAATAAATTCCTAGAATGGGTCGTGTCAGGTATTGCTTTTTATTTGGTTATAACTTGCCTTTCTTTTCCACAGAAGCAGAGCTGTTGCGGTGATGCTCAAAGCAACAAGAAGAGTAGTTACTGTAATGAGGATTTGCCACCCATAAGAGGTCTGTATGTACCCTGTACCTGTAAGAAATAAGACAGAAGTTTCACACTGTGAGTGGAAGTTACAATCCTGCTGCATTTTTAACCCTGGAAAGAGCCTTGGGAGAACTGAACTACAGAAGCAGTGCAGAATACGGTGGCACAGATGCACACACCCTTCAAAACCTAGCCTGACTGAACAGAGAGCAGGGTGCAGCTGAAGCATCACGCAAAAGAGGCAGGATATGAGCAGCTGCACTTCATGTACATTAGAGGGATCTGACATAACTATGAGAGCCAAGAAAGGTGGTAGGTAGAGCCTGGCAAAGGTCTTCAGTGATAGGGGTAGAAAGACAGAAGGTGGAAAGCACACAGGCTGCACAAACTAGCAGGGTGGGTATTGTAGGCACCCTCTGACCAGTGTAGCAAAGCTATTTCATCATGGCTCTTTACATTTATACTTTGTAAGAAGTTTTTCTTATCCAGCATTCAGTAATGCAAATCCCGCCAGTCAGCAGCATGCATGTCCTTAACGCTTTTCTATAGCATTCCTCTTATCTTGGCATGAAGTTCTCCTGTGCCTTCTAGTCTGCACATTAACGGAACAACCAACCCCTTGTACCACCTGGAAAAGGGGTGGAGGGATTATGGTGAGCTCCTAACTTGTTTGTGAGCCCCAAATGTTGAGTGCCTAACCTGTACATCTGATTACAGCGACCACCCTAACCACCAAGCTTCTGTTCAACTGTCTCTGTCACACTGCTAAAGGCTAACCCACACCAAATGGCAGGCTCCTGAACACTGGCACCTAAAAGCACCCAGTGCCCAGGCTCCCTAGTTAGGTCCTGCCTTTAAGCCTGCTGCTCCCAGGAGGCTGCAGCAAGGCAGATAAAAATTACTGCATCTTCACGTCCCATCTGTGCATTGGGAAAAGTAGCATAGGTCACCTGTGTAAAGTGGATTCAACTCTGATGGCATTAAGTATTGAGCATAAAGTATTATTCCCACCTGACTTCGTAGCATGTTTGGGTAGAGGAAAAGAAAAGCAAAGATTATATTTTCATAGCTAGATCCAGCTGATTTTTAACATACTTCCCTTCCTTTCTGGTTGTTCACTTACCTCTAGCAAGGACAAACACTCCCTTTCCCATCTTCTGGATGTCATTCCATTTGACCTCACAGTAGTATGTGCCAGTAGAAGAGGTGTTTTCAAGTGGCATGATTCTGTGGTTATAAGGTATGACAGCAGTCTTATTCTCTTTTCCAGAAGGGATTTCTACCTTTTCCGACCTACTATAGATGGATGTTTTCTGGCCCAGTGAATTAATCCAGTAATAGAAGATCGAAAATCTGGTGTATCTCGGCATGTAAGGAAAGATGACTTTACAGGGGATGGATATTCCTTCCTTGAGCAGCGCAACCTGGATTGGAGGTTTCTGCTGAACATCAACATTTCCCCCTGTAAGGGTAATAATTGTTAGCCATCACCTATCATCACTTTAAGTCAGGAGAGGACTGCTGCCCCAAAGACAGGATCACACTGTGAAAATATCCGTAAGTCAAGAAGCACACCCGTAGCACGCAGTGTTGGCCCTTGTCAGAAACTGAGTGATTCAGAGCATGTGGCCTGTGCGATCTGCCACATCTCTTAGGTAATTGCTGTGTGATTTGCAATAGCCTGTTGCATTCACAGGCTTGCCCTTTTCCCTTGTGAGCTCCTCTGTACAACGCCAGCACACAGAAAGGCAGGAAATGAAGCAGGAAGTGAACTGATTTTGCAGTGCTGTGAGACTGTATTTACCGCGGATGAATAGAAAGCGATTTTCCAAGTCAAACGCTAGCTGGACATCTCCTGAAACTTCTGAGTTACGAATCTCTGCTTGGGCATCTCGGCATCTCTGCACCAGTGAAGGTGCTGTACACAAGCAGGTGTTATCAGTGGGGCTGTGTACTTCTGAAGCACGAGTGAGGAAGGAAATTGCACGTTCTGTACAGGGGCCAGCACCAGGGCCATGAGAAATAAGACACAGCTTAATCAAACTTGTGTTGCCGTAAATGGGCAGCAAAGTGCAAGACTCAATGCTAGATACAGGAACTATCTGCAGAAGAGTGCAGATCTTAAGTATCTGTACGTGACAGTATCTTAGGCAAAGAGATGGGATGGGAGATCATGCCCTTTGTGTGGTTCCTCCTTACACAGACAGGGCTGTTGAAAGTGATCTATCACTGCAATTCAGTAGACAATGATGTCAGGAGTTATAAGGGGGGGATGGATAAGCACAGATGGGGAACCACACCATAGTTCACTCCCTGTTCTGTTTAATAAAAGAAATAAAAGAAAAATAAAAGAAACTAAGAGTAAGCCACCCCAGGCTAGTAAGGAGCCTGGGGTACAGGACCTCTTTCACTTCCCAGCCAAATCTGGGTTTAACACCAGGCAGTCTCTGGATGTATTTGTTTGGCAGCTGACATAACACCACATATAAAGAAATTTAAGAGGAAGCCTGTGCAAACCATTGTTGTCTTTGAAAAAGGGAACTGGAAACTGACACACAAGTCATCTTACAAAATGAAGGATTCTTTCAGAGACATGAAAATAGAAGGGGGGTGGGAAAGTAGAAAGTAGGGGATCAGCAGGCTTTTCCATTCATGCTCTTGATGGGATTCCCTGGGGTTCTGCATTTATGAACAGGCTCATAACAAGGCATTAAAGCTGTCCCAGAGCACAGCCAGGCTTGCTTTCCTGTCATTGTGCACTAACGGTGCACCGCAATGGCAGCATCACCTCTGCACAGCAGGACTCAGCCTTGGAAAAGGCAACTCAGACTGAGTGCTGCTGAATGCTGAGCACTGGAGAAGCGTTGTGGGGGGCAATAATGGAGGGAGGAGATGGCCGCTGTCCAGAAAGGGCTGTTGGTAAGTAACATCCATTAAGAAAAATCCTCTACAAATGACATAGCCAAGGACAATAGCCTGAAAGTAAGGAAGAGCTTAGGTTACATCACTAGAAAAAGGTTCTTAGCTGTAAAAGCAACGAAGACACAGTACAGTCCTAAGGGACCTGCTCATTTGTTGTGAGCCCACAGTCCTGTGTACACTAGATACAATATTATGGAAAGACAGTAACATAAAATCCTGCAGGCACTGTGGGAGTGATAACCCAGGTGGTTTCTTCTGGGCCTTAATTTTCCAGAATCATTCATCATCCTTTTCCTCATCTCTACCCAGCAGAACACACATGAATACAGTTTCTATACAAGACATGGCTAAGCACTGCTGTAACAAAACAGAGGAGAGATCCATCTTCTTACAGTATCCCAGGAGCCATTAGCTTGAGAAGAACGTGCCAGGGAAAAAGCCAAACCATTTTATTTAGGTTATCTAACCCTTCTCCCATGTTTCTCCTTTCTTGAGGATTCTCTCTCTCAGCTTTGAAATGCTTAAAAGACAGAAATAGCAGCAGCGTGCAAATTCCTAGAGGGGATCTTTGAAAATTAGCAAAAGATAGCAGCTGGAAATGCTCTAATATGAACAAACGTGAAAGTAAACAAAAGGAATAAAAAACCACTTTTTTACCTCCACACTGAAGCAACCAAAGAAACAGGAAGATGACTTTTAGATTAGAGGCCATGGTGGGGGTCAAAGGCTGTAAGAAAGCAACCAGACATGAAGATCCAAAAGGGAAAAGAGACGGGGGTTTGACAAGTATTTCCACACCCGGGCAGCTGGTTGATCCCCTCCCGTTCACGAAGGGACGGGCGGGATGGACACACTGTGTTTGGCAAGCTGTTCCTGGCAGATGCAGGCTCTTCTGCTTTTCGGTCAGACTCCTCCCCACGCCGGGGTTCATTTCTCTGTACTGCTATGATGGTGTTAGAGCTATCAGCAGGTCTCTGAAGATTAGACCCTAAGCTCTTCAACGCATGGAGTTTTGTCTCCCATACAGTATCATACGCACTCAAAGCAAACTTTGTCACCTTCCACAGCGACTGAAGCCCTGTGTTGGAATACGGAAAAAAAATGTGCTTTGACTGTTGCAGATCAAGGCCATTTGAGGCAAATGTGGTCAAATGCAGGGAAGGATTCAACAGATCCTGGAGCAATGGACAAGCTTAAAAGTGGCATGGTGGGATTTTTACCATAATTCTGCAAGGATTTGTTTACACAGTTCTTTTGGAACCGCTATTCCCAATTATTCCACTGCATGGACCACCCAGGTTTTGGAATAAGGGCACCTTACTTCAAATTATCTTAATCAATTGCTTTGTTCACGTGGGGAAGCTACTGAGCAGTGCCACAGGATGTGGGCTCTGGGCAGAATAGCCCCATCAGACTCCTTAATGTGAACACTCAACTGTGGGATCACAATTTTTTTGCCTTCAACAGGGAAAACAAGGACCCACATCAGCAGTCAGTACAGAGGAATGGCTCCACTGTACTTCTGACTGCACAGAACCTCCCTCCACAGCCAGCTCCTCCACTAGGTCACTGTGGAGGAAGGCACTCATATTCCAGAAGCGAGAACAACCAGACAGCAAATTCATCCCTAACAGCTGGGATGTTTCAGATCCACACGATGCTGGCTCTGAATCAGCTTTGCAACGCAGGCAAGCCTTAAGAAATCTATTGTAGGGAAATATATGGAGAGCCCTTTGAAGAAGAAAACCCTTTTTTTTTGTGGGAGGATCCTGCCGCCTATACTCATGAAGAAACTTTGATTTTGACAAAAGCTTGTTTTTTGCCAAGATATCTGCATTGCAACAGCTGAGCAGTGTCTGACTCAAAAAAACTCTGATGTGTGAGAGCTCTTCACTTCTCTCTAGGTAGCTTCCTCCTTTTGCACTTCTTGTGAGACATTTGCACTGTCCACAAGAAAGCACTTTGCTGCAATTTCAAGGGTGCCCGCTCACATGGGGTGCTGTGATGTGAAGACTGGTAGGGGATGGCCGTGCAAGGAAAAACCTGAGAAGGTAGATAAGCCTGTAAACTGTGTGTCATCAAAATCAGTCAGTTGTTTTATCCCTCCAGAGTTTGTAGGAGTGAGGTTTGCTCCGAGGCAACCTTTGGTTTACAGCATTTTTCCTCCTGTTCAGCCTGGGATGGGTCCTTAGGAGGAAGGGGTCTTGACTCAGGGGTGGCACACAGCTGTGGCCACTGCGGCCCCCTGAGACCAGGGATGGCTTTGGCACCTTGCTGAGAGCCCTGACAGATGGGGAGAGGAGCAAGTGGCTTTGTGTAGCTCTGTAAGGCTGGTGCAGCAGCTGCACTCCTCCAGGGAAGGTTTAGCTCAGATTAGCCAAAACCAACTTCTCTCCCCAAGACATGCTGACATGAGCTGCACGGGGCTGGTCTCAGCTGGAAATCACTCCTCGCAGGTCTTAACGCTGAGCAGCAAGGACAATCAAGAGCAGTAACAAGGCATTTGGGACACACTTGGCATTTCAGATATGTAGGCACAGATCAGGCAGCTGTGGCTCTGGGGGGCTGTGGGGTCACAACAGCTCGGCAGCGTTTCTCAGGCCTGAAGAACATCTCAAGGTAGTTGGGGCAGGGAGGGAAAAGGGGGCAGGGACTTGCTACCCTCCTGTGGAAGAACTCTGCTGACCAGTCAGAGCTGCTTCTGCTCTTATATCACACTCATCCCCATGGTAGCACACAGCTTTGCAATTTCCAGCATTGATGTATTTCTAGAGGACAGAACATGCTGCTCCTGTCAGAGATGTGTTTTAACTGTTATCAGCATTTATCTGCTTCAGGAATTCAGAGCGATAAGTGGATTAAGTGCGGTAGGTTTGTAGGGCTGCTAGGTCAACATCATCCTTCTGTCCTTTCCCTTCTCTTCCTATAAACAACCCTCTTGCCACTCTAAATGCCAAGTCCTAGAAATATCGCTGTCTGGAATTTTTTAAAAAATAATATATAGATCTAGCATTTCAAAAGAGATCACACGTAAGACTTGGCTGTGGGATTAGAGGCACGGCCAGGCCAGAAATACATTCACTGCTGGGATTTGCTATGGTAGAGCTCGCTGAAAAGAAATGGCTTTGAAACGACTACCCAGCAGCTCTGAACTGCGAGACAGGATGACATTCTGTTCCTTAGAGCCTAAAGGGAGCCTGAATCTTTGAATGTTAAATTCTAATTCAATTTGGTCTGGGGATTCTGGACTGGGTTTTAACCCTGGAGACATAAATGGGAGGAAGGTGAGGAAAAGCTGAGGAGTTGTGTGTTTGTACTACCAGCCTGTAGCTGGGCTGAACTGATCCCCCCGAAACTTAGGCGGAACTAACCAGGATACCTGTGCCGAAGGAAATAAATTACAAAGCTCCAAAGGAATAGGTCATTGCATGACCTTCACTCATGCATTATACAGTACACTGCTGCGTGTGAGCTGGTCCCTGCAGCACGATGAGGAGGGAACTGCCTGTCCAGCTGTAGCCCCGCCACAGCACAGACTGGCCAGGATCTGTATGGCTTCGTCCTTCCTTTGATGCAGTGAATGCTAATCACTTCCTGAGACTAAATACAGAATTGGGCTAGGTGCTAGCAACAGTTTCTGCTTGTAGCTGGAAAGTGGCCATTAATTTCATTCAAGCACTGTTAAAAGCCTGCGACAGCGGCCAGCATTCCCAACTGTGAGGAAAAGCACATTGTTCTGGCGCGCATGAACAAGTTTGGGCAAGTGCTGAACCTACCAGAATTGCCTGTTCACAGCTGTGTCCAATGTACACCCACAAGTAAAGGCGCACACACACACGTGCCCACACATGCCCCCACAGCCAACTCCAGGGAAAGCATTTATTCAAACAAAAAGGCTGCTGCTAGCCAAGGCAAAAGCAATGCTGCAGAGACCACAACAAAGCCTCTTTATTGCTGAAGCGTTTAACACCACAACCATCCAAAAGAGAAACACCGCTTGGCGCAGAGAAGAGCTGCAGCAACTCAGCGAGCCTGATTGCAGGGAGCGCTTCAGAGCATTCCCCAGCACAGCAGCTCCGGATTTGCTGCCTTGTCAGAGACCAGCTCAGTCCCCCATCGCTGGAAAGCCAGCCAGCGGCAACACACGCACCTCTGAGGATTCACAATCTCTTTGACTCTTCTAACCCCAGACTCCGAGGCGTACAGTTTCCCTCTGTCTGGCGGCAGAAGCGATAGGAGAGCCAGCGCGAGCGGGGCTGTACCTCTGCCAGCATTTTTACCACCGTTGTGTGTCGAGTGCCTCTCAGCAGGGCTGGATGATGCCGAGGTAAAAGCTGCCAATGCCCTTGTTACATTTCTACCCATTGAACTGCTCTAGGGAAGAGAACAATCAGCGACTCGAGGGGAAACCAGAAAAAGAAAGGTGTTGACACTACCGTGGGGAAGTGAGGGAGCACTTCTGTAATTCCCTTTCACCAGCAAAATTAGCCTGCCTCAGAAATCACCCGCTCCTGCTCTTTTTCTGTTCACCTACGGGAAAGATTCCCAGGGACCGAACGGTGGCCACATGCCCGATGTGCTGTCGGGGCTGACGCAGCGTGGCTGCGCCTCAGCCCCGGGTGCTCCCTGCTGTTCCCCGTCCCGGGCTCCCTGGTAGGAGCAGCAGGCCGGGCCGAAGGGGTTCCCGCAGGCGGCCACCTTCCAGCAGAGCGGCCACCGGCCGGGGCCGGGGCTGAAGCGGGGCCAGCCAGCAGAGCGGGACATTTTCCCTCCGCTCCTGCAAGGGGCGAGAAGCTTCTCCCACGCAGCTCACCCGCACTGGCAGCGCAGGGCCGGTCTCGCCTATGCCGACAGCCACCCGCCGCGCCGCCGCGGAGCCCCGGCCTGGCTCGGTCGCGGGGCGGGGGCGGTGGGGCGGCGGCCGGTGCCCGCTAACCCGCACCCTCGCCCACAAGATGGCGCCGTCGCCCCGGCCGCGCGCCGCCGCCGTCCCCGCTCCCGCCCGCCGGCGGGGCCGCCCCCGCCCCCAGCCCCGGGCCCGGCACGGCACGGCACTGCACGGCTCGGCCCCGGCGGCTGCGGCACGGCGGCGCGCTGAGCGGCGGTGAGCGCGGTTTTTCCTTTCGAGGCAGGTGAACAGGCGCCGCGCCGCGGCCGGGGGCTCGGCCAGCGCGGCGGAGGGCTGAGCCCCCTGCGCCTTCAGCTCGCGCGAAATGCGAGAGCGGGGCCGGGTCGCTCGGCAAGCGAAGTGCGTGAGACCCCGCGCTGTGCGGGGCCCGGCCGCCCCCCCGCACCGCCCCGGGCCGCCGAGGGAGCCGCCGTGTTACACACCCGGTGCCGCTCAGCATCTCTTCAGCAGCACTGCGGCCGCAACCCCGGAGAAAACAAGCGCAACTAGGACCCATTTAAGGCAAAACTAATGCTAATTAACTGTAATTAACAACTAGAAGAACAACATTTACTCAGCGAGCTGCAGATACTGCAGTAGCAGTTTGCCCATTAGGTGGGAGCAGGCAGAAGCCGGGGTGCGGAAAGGGAAAATAAACCTTACTGCAGGCTCTGTCGGACGCACAGCGCCGCCGCAACGGGTTTAATCCATCCCAGCTGCCTGCTGCCCTCCTCACCCCTCAGCTGCTCGAGGGCGCTGTCCCTGCAGCAGCCCCGACCTGCCACCCCACACCCCTCTAGCCCCACCGCTACCAGCCCCCCTTGCAAGCCCCCTCAGTGGGCGGTGGCAGCTGAGTCGTTGCTGCTGAGCCCTCTCGGGGTAGCAGCCCCCAGCCCGGGGGGGCGAAGCATGGGGAGCCACGGGCAGCATTGCCTCCAGCACCTGGCACCGTCTGCCCCAGCCACTCGCAAGCCATCCCTCCTACGCAGAGGGCATGCTGGAAACTCCTGCCAGTGCTGGTGAGGAGCACGGTTTTACTATGAATGATGCTTCTCAGCTTGCAGAGGCCTCCTGGGTAGTTTCCATGTGTGGTGCTTTCCATGACCAGCAAATCCCAGGCACCTATTTCATGTTGCTAACCAGTGATGCTGGACTAGTCGAGGCTCCAGCGATGGTGTTTAACTCGCTGTGGTTGCCTTAGCAGGGGTAGGCTCAAATCGGTGCCTCCACAAAAAGGGGCTGACTTGCTGCTGTGCTCCAAGGGGGTGCAGCTGCTTCAAGGGGCCCCAGCAGCAGCATGCCTCGCCGGCCAGTGGGAGTATGAGAGCAGGAGTCATAAGCACACAGCCCTCCCACAGCCATGACCACGAGATGTGTCACCAGCCCTGAGGTGCCACAGCTGGGCCAGCCCAACCTTTCTCATATTAGCAGTAAAATTGCTGGGGGTGGGATGCTGGGCAGGAGCGGGGCACATTGCCCACAGCTCCAAACCGTACTCTCTTGAAACAGGAGCCCCTGAACCCTCTCCTCACCAGCTGTGCACCTTGAGGTGTGCACATCATGACCTGAAATCCTCCCTGAGTGAAGGGCTGTGCATCCTCTCTGTGAGGGGCGAAGGGTAGGAGGCAGGCAGGTTTGGCAGGGGCGGGGTCCTGTGCCGCGCAGTCACAGGAAGAATCATGTTGGACAAGGTGGCAGTGGTTGTGAGGGAGCCACAGGACCAGTCCCTGCCAGCAACAGCCTCGCCAGATGGCCCTTCTGGCCACGTCTGCACAGGAAAGCTGCTCCGGCCTCAGCAAGTCCTGCTTTGAGCCAGGCGGCTGTGCCAGCCCCTGGCACCCTGGCAAGGAGCAGCTTCTGACCGCCTCCAGGTACCCAGGCTTGGCCCACGGCTGCTTCTAAATTCAAGCTCCTTCCCTCCAAGCTCCCAGAATCTTCTGGGATTAACTGTCCATTCAAGGAGACTCTGTGCTCCCCTGCACCCATACCACCTCATTCCCTCCTCTGTTCCTTCCGTTGCTTTTTTCTGTGGGTTTTTTTGCCCTTTCCTTTTAATACCTTCCCTACTTCTACTTTTTTCAGTCGGGGCTCTTTCTTCAGCCTGTGGCAGCTTCCCAGCTCAGGGTGTTGGGAGGCACAACCCACAGCGCAGCCGACAGCAACTCGGGAACCAGCAAGGACCCCCACAGCAGACACACGCACGCAGTCACACCCCGCTTTAGATCGGCATGACTTTTCTTGTGCACACCAGGCCTCCGCCAGCTCCTGGAAGGAAGGCTGGGAAGGGATTAAGTAGCTAAATATCTCACTGGCAAATTATTATGGTGCTTTTTTTTCCTATTAATTCTTCAACTTCGCTTTTATCGTCAACTGGGGAGAATATGCAGGCTGATACAGCTGTTATAGCACACTCTCCTAAGGTAGAAAAACATCTTTTCGCCACCAGGCCCTATTCTGGCTATGCAAACTAAAGAAAGCATACTGGCAGAAGCATTTGCTGGAAGAACCACCTCTCTGCTAGGATGTTTGCCAATATAGAAATGTGTTTCGTTTTGTCTTCCCTCCCCATCCCCCAATTTCCCACCTGCCGTCTACATCGCTGGCTGACAGGACTACAGGACAAGGAAGGATCTGTAGTTTTGGCCTAATGCATGACAATCATCATCGAGTTTTGTTTTTCAAACCCTTGAAGAGCACTGCTGGGCACACTGGGAGCAGCCAAGGCTGTTCTGGGGCTGGGGGAGACCTGGGAGGGATTTTCTGAACCTCCCTGTGGGTCTGGAGGCTGGGAACTGAGCCTGAACTCACTCCAACCCCTCCAGTGAAAGGGGTGTCTCCTGCCTGGATAATTGTGTGGTAGTAGACATGGGTTCAACAGGGATGGGAAATGGGAAATGCAAAAATCCCTGGAACGCAAGAGGAAGCATGTTCCGTCTGCATGTAGACATAACCTCAGCAAGAACAAGTGCATGGAGGTGGGACTAGGTGGATGCCATAACAGGGTTCAGACCCCTTCTCCTGTGGCTAAATATATATCTCCACTTGCTCTTTGTATATATATGCGTGTATATACATGTACACACACACACACTTTATACCTAGCTACCGATACTTGCTGGGGTTTCCCTAAGGCAGCCCCCGTGCCCCTGTGTCCTCCCAACCGCCTGAGTAGCCATGCAGAGACCCTCTACTACAGCCGGGCCCACAGCTTCTCCCGCAGCCCCCCCTCTCCCTGCTCTGCACACCCCGGGGAGATCCTTCCCCACCCCAGTACTGCTTCCTTTATTATCTCTGCCCAGCTGTGGTTTATAAGTTGTTTAAATCTTTTCTAGGAACAGATAGAGATCACAGTTACCCAGAATCCAAAAACGCAGACAGCTTGAAATGTGGTTAGACTCTGCCCTACTTTCATTGCACTGAGAGCAAGGCTCTGCCAAGGTGCTCAGGGGAGAGAAGAGGAGAGAAGGAGAAAAGAGAAAAAGACCCATCTCAGCAAACCGCCCCTTCCTCCAGCCCCAGGAAACAAACCTAGCCCATCCTCCCCAAGCTGGCTGTGTCTGAACCGCACTGCCTTTCCGCCTGCTTGGCCTGGGACATGCAGGTGAGCAGAGCAATGGAGGCATGAAGCTTGAGAGAGATGTTCTCCTGCACCCCAACACTTGACACAAGCGTGGGCATCTCCCCAAGCTGAGAGGTGTGAGGGTTTTGCCAAATCATAGCCACGAGGACAGCAGTGCTGCAGATTAAGAACGAGATGCGTTGGTAGAGGTTTTACCATCCGCATACCCACTCACAGCTTTCCCCCATACTAAGTTGCTCCGAGGCCCGGAGAGCTGCAGAAGTGGAAGAGCTGCCTGGGGCTTCCCTGCTGTGAGAAATCCCCTGCCTGGGAAGTCCGTGCTGGGTTACAGAGCTGCTGTGGGGCTGTGCCTCCACAGCGAGCGCAGCTCCCTCGCACCATCAGGCTCCTCCAACAGCAATACTTCCAGGAACCTGCAGTGATCTGGAAAGGGATCACCAATAATACTGGGAGGCCTCTTTCCTTCTCTCAGCGGTGCCAGCCCACAAGACCAACCTGCAGACAAAGATTTGTGTTTCCCAAGCCCATTTTCCCAGGGTCTGATTCTGATAACCCTGGGCTTTTCTCACAAGTGTTGATGGTTTTCAGAGGTGGGGAAGAACAGCTTACCAATATCTACCTCCACCTCTATGACTTTCTCCAAAGTAGAGTAGTACTGGCTAAGTGATTCCACCCATATTCCTCCAGCTTTGGAGCAGTACATAGACAAGCCACTTGCAACCACTAATATTTTAAGGGCGTTCCTTACCCCTGCTTGGAAGGGCATGTATCAAAGGAAGGATCAGAGCAACAGTGAGGTATTTTTGCTGGTGCTCTCACTAGTGGTAGCAACAGTGAGGTGTTTCGGGGAAAGGGTTTGCTGTAGCCAAGGCCATAGAGCGAAGCTAAAGAAGGTATCATCTGAAAGATAATACAGTCCAAGATCATTACAGTATTTATTAACGCCATTTACAGGGACTGATCTGAATAGCCTTGGAAGGAAGAATGAAAAACTGCCAGGAAACACATATGTTTTCCTGCAAGAAGTTTTTTCATCCTATTGAAAAGCTTTGTTAGAAAGAATGATGAGAGCGGTAATAATAAGGCACTATAATTATACCTGATCCTTCTATAATCTCTCTCTCTGCAGAGTTCGGGAGCACTTTACTGCTATTATTGGATTTGAACAGTCCCATCTGGATAACATACGACTGGTTTGTTTGCATGGCTTATTTTAGGTATTTCAGCACGTACATTAGAGTTGCCTTCGTATCTGGCCAATTCCCTGCACAGTCTGTAAGAGCAGGAAAAGATCTTCAGCTCCTGTTCTCCACTGCCCCATTCTCCCATCCCAATGCCTTGGAGAGCACTTCATCGAAGTCCAAGGATAAAAGGAACCATCACTCCTTCCCAACTCAGTACTACAGAACGAGGGTTATAACCTAGAGGCTGGATACTAGCTAGAACATCTGTATTTGCACCTGTATTATTTTAGGCTTGAGAGTCAATGAATCCCAAAGCAACCCTAGATGCACCTAAAAGTCTAGAGGCAAGGAACTGGCACATGCGTTGTGCTAATGTAGATGCTCTGCGGTCAGAATAGCTGCTTTTAGGCTGAAGCTTTTAAACAAAGGCGTCTGCTGCATGCATGTGTTGCTGGCATGCACAGAATCAGGGAAGGCGTGATGGATGCTCGTGTCTTTCCAGACTCAGCATTACTTGCAATGCCATCTCAGTTACAGTGACGCTGGCAAGCTGCTGCTGCAGCTCCCATTCACTGTGGCATCTAAACGAGCGAGCAGCTCCATCAGCGCCTAGAACTTTGTTGGCCCCTTGCAGGAGCTCTTGGGTGTGAAGCTGGGCTCTTGCGACTTCCCTGTGCCAGGGCCAGGAGAAAAGAGACATAACTGAAAATAATTCAGCCCATGTTTAAAAATGTAGTCATAAAAAATGAGTTTTAAAAAATAATAAAAGCACGACACAAAAACTATGGTTTACGTGACCTGAACTGTTTTCAGGCTAAAATTCAGAGCAATTTGTCACTATCTTATAGTGCAGGGAATGTCCCTTTCAGACTGAATCCCCATAAAAATTAACAAACACAAGTTGCCCAATTCTTCTGTTGCTCTCACTGCTTTTAAAGGGATTTACTTCCCCCCTGTGAATTGGAGCAGGGTCTTCTCCTGAATCCCTTCCACACCCCACCTGGCCTCATCAGCACAGACAGGTGGGGGGTGCAGTGCCTGCCCATCCCCAAGGCTGTGGGTACATTTTGTTGAGGAGTTTAAAAGGACCCATTAGTTCTGCCTTACGTTTTCCCCCAACTTCAATTTTTGAGTATTACATCCAGTCTCCTTGCTTTCATTCTCTTAGATTCTTCAGAACCGTCTTTGTCAATTTGTTTACTTCTGGTTTATTTTTAAAAGACAAACCCCCAATGGACATAAGCTCTCAAGTCCCTTTTGAAAATGCTGTCTTGTCTGTAAGTGCTTTGTTTGTGATCCTCTCCAATCCTTTAGGCTACTGTTTATGAGCTGGAAGGCATCTGCGCTTGGGCTAATCATGCCAAATGCCAGCAACTCCCTCAGCATGATTTGTTGCACAAGCCAGTGGAAGCAGGGTTTGCTTTGATTAAGTTTAGTGTGGAAAACCCATGTTTGCTCACATCGGCCTGACAAAAGGGTCTGGGGGGCTAATGCAAAATCTTCTGAGAGAAATAACAAAACTGGTCATTGATTTCAATGGCATCTGGGACCAGCTCAAAGGTAGAGAGCTCTGATGGCAAGGGTTGTGTCTTGGGAAAGCAGGTAGCCCAGGAGCAAAAAAATTTTCCTTTGAAAGTGTATACTTGTTATTTGCCCCGACTTGGATAAATCAAACGCAGATGTAGGAGGCTGCCAGTGCTATGTGGTGTTTTGCACACTTTTTCGAAGCTGTGCAGCTCCCTTCTGACATGAGGTTAGTCAGGCTGGGACCCCCCAGCCTTACGCCAACCAGTACGGCTGGGCACAGCCATCCCAGCTTGATGCTGGCCTCCCCTGATGCCCTCAGCTGACAAGTCAGACTGACTCATTTTGGACGATGGTGATGTTTTTCTCCCCAGCCTGTGCTGGTGCTTGCCTCCAGGCATCAGATGGGTGTTCCAGTTTTTCTGCTCATGGAAGCTGGAAGGAAGTGCATAAGGGCTGCTCCCACTGGGGCCATCAAGCCGCTGCTAGGGCACACAGCCACACACTGTACAGGTGGGTGTACGGGTCTGCCACGTGCAGTCAACCCCTCTGCCTTGAGAGATGCCAGCGCAGGTAGCAAGAGCTCCATGCACACCCGGAGCTCAGCCCAGGAGCTCCATGCACACCTGGAGCTCAGCCCAGAAGCTACATGCACACCCAGAGCTCAGCACAGCTGTCCCCTGCTGAGCCACTGTCTCAGCTGTCTGGGCTGCACCCAGTGCTGTTCAGCCTAAGACTGAGCTTAGGCTGGCTTCTTCTCGCACTCCTGCCACAGCAGACGCGTGCCCAACAAGGGACAGAGCTCAAAGCTGCACCTGGATCCCACCTCTCCCCCATTTCCCGACGCCGCTTTTCCTCCTCCAGAGGTGTGCTGTTAATCACCATTAATCCCTTTTTGTACTCACAAAGAGGTCAGCCTCGCCAGTGGCCTGTGGCAGGGACTTTCACAGCTTAAGTTATACACCACATGAAGAAACGTTTCCTTTCGTTTCTTTGGGTCTTGCGCTTAGCTATTTCATCAGATGCCTCTCTGTTTTTTTAAGGAAACACGCTTGCTTGGTCACCTAACCCGTGGCATTTAGGCTTCACAGATCTCTGCCACAGACCTCAGCCATCTCTTTTCTGGCTGAAGAGTCCTAGTCTATCGAGCCAGCCCTTACACGGGAAGCATTTGGAAGTACTCTACTTTGCCCGAATCAAAACCCCAGCTCCGCCAGCCCCAGTTCAGATCACAAGGCAGCAGGAGCAACAGAGAGAGCCAGGCAGCTCTGCAGGGAGGCATCAGGAGTCGCAGAGCGGCTCTGCTGCATCTCCCTCTCCCTTTGACACCTGCTTTCTCTTTGAACACTGCCCTCAGTAGCTGTGTCTGCACCAAGCAACAGCGCAGGGCAGGCAGAAAGCTCCAGTGCTTCACAGACGCCAAACGTCTAAGGAATCAGTGCAAAACAAACTCAAGACAAAACCGTTACATTCCCCTAACCAAGGTATTCCTGTAAATTAAGGGGATTAGCACATTCAAAGACTGATGCGAACACACATTTTTGGAGGGACATCAGGGTAGGGTTGCAAAACTGAGACCCAGCTGTGTGTACACAGAAGGTTTTGTTTTGAAGCTTGACTATCTAGGAGGAGCTCATTTCCAAACACTGAGGGTGCCCAAATGTTAATACATTTTTTTGAAATGCTTTTGCACATACTTGTGTTTTTTGGTGAATCCTGATCCATCAAGGCAGATCCCAAATGGCACACAGACCCTTATGTCAGAGGTAATCAAGTATTATTACAAGAGCTGCTGGCTGTGGGGCCCCTCCTGTGCACACACATGGGTACATATGGAAGTTATTAACAAGCTTCACGGAAGGATTTTGGGAAATTAACCCCTGGGGCCCCGGAGCACTGTTAACAGACAGCTAGTTGGGAGCAGATGAAAAGCAGTTTCCTGCTGGATGCCTGCAGCATGTTGGGACCCAAATCCAGGCCTTTGCAGACGGGTAAAAGAAGCCCCTCTTGCAAGGTCTAAACTTTTCAACTTCTGCTGTTAGGAAGAACAGTTGGAAAAAAAACATCTGCGAGGCTGTACAAGTTTCCTCGACAAACTGAAATGAGTCAGCTGGAGAAATGTATAACATAACATATAAAAATGCAAACAATTTTCTTCTATTCCCCAAATGGCGCTCAAGAGGTTGAGAGGAAGTTTGTAATTTCTTTATAAGCCCCTTTAGGAGCCACCAAAAGAAACATTTGGAAATGGGCCACCAGGAGCTGCTCCTACACGACAGAGGGACCAGTTCAGAGGCAGTGCGATTAAGTGAACATCTCCCACTCATCAATGAAAGCCAGTAGGATGTTGTTTGCAGTTACTCCATGGAAGTAAACTCTTACAGCTTTGCTTTGTACATCTTTTTCTTGAGAGCTGAAAGAAAAAGGCTTCTCTTCCAACATCCAAGCAGAAAACAAAGGAGGACCCTGTAACGCCTGCCACAGTTGATCCACTTTTCACATTCCAGTTCTTCCCATACTGGTTTCCTTTCTTGCACCAATCCTGATCTGCAAAGTGACCTCTCCTCAGGAATAATGAGGATACTCACCCATAATATGCTCTACACTTCTATAATGTAACAATGCTTGGCAGTCATTCACTGCTTTTCATCCACAGATCTCAAATCAATTCGCTGCAGCCCTGCTGGAACTGACTTACTTGTAAGATGGAGACGAGCACTTGCTGTGCAATTAAAAAGACCTATATAAATGAATAAAATAAAGTAGACTTTATTAAAATCCAAACTATTTCCTCCTCCCTGGGTGTGATTTTGATTTTCCTAAAGCACAATCCTAGCTGCAAACGGGGCTCTTCTGCAGCCCCCAGCCATACAACCCAAGATGCTCATTTTCAGCCAAATGAGAACAGTTCACAGCCAGGTCAGAGCAATCTGGTTAGAAAGCTCTTCCCTCAGTGAGGTATAACTGTGCCCATAAAACAGAAGCATTCCTGTGCTTGGTTATAAATGTGGAAGAAATTAGCCTGCTCCTTCCCCCTCCTCAGTTTCTGAAGGGAAGGTGGGAAGGCAGCCAGTGCACCTCAGCAACAACACCCCCAAGGAAGAAAAGGATGGAGGGGTCAGGCAGGGTGCCTGGGGCAGCAGGCCCAGCCTCACTCTTCCCATAACAGGCAGAGAGGGAGGGCAGCTGTGTAGCTGACTCCACCGAGGCAGGGCTTCACCCAAGAGCCAGGGAACAGTCCCAAAACACAGGTGCTCAGAGCCACCCGAGATGCTGGCAGGGCAGATGTAGGAACTACAGGAGACCTGTGCTCTGCTGGAGCTCTGCACAGAGCACTGAAGGTGAGCAACGGCATGGTGCCCGAGACCAGGCCAAACCCACAGCAAGCAGCGGCACCCAGGGCGCGTGTGGCCTGGGAACGCTCCATGCCGCATGGGAGGTTTTCCCCTCACCAGCACACCGTGCCACCATCCTGGCCTGGCACCCTGGCAGCACGCTGTCAGTGCAGCGTTTGCCCTTCCCTCCACGGTGGGTTTTCCAACCACAGCACCTGCAGCAACAGCACACGCACCACCCCCAGCCCCACCACCTCCTCTATGGCCAGTCCCCCCTCCCTGCCCCATGAAAACACAGAACCACAGAGATATCCAGGGGAAGGGACCCAAGGAGGTCCTCTCCAGTCCAGCCTGGAACAGCTCCAAGGTCACACAGGTTGCTCCAGGCTTGACCCTTTTGGGTCTTGAAAAATTCCAAGTGGGGAGACCACCCAGCCTCTCCAGGCAACCTACCTCCCATCCAAACTACCCTCGTGGGAAAAAGGGTCTCCTCACAGCCAGCCAGGACTCGTTTCCCCTGTCTGCCACGTCTCGTTCTCCCAACTGTGGTGAGCCTGGCTCCTTGCTGACGTCCTTGTAGGTAGAGGCAGACTCCTGTTAAGTCCCTCTGATGCCATCTCCTCTCTGGGCTGAACAAGCCCAGCTCCCTCAGCCTCTCCTTGCAGGGCAAGTGCTCCAGCCCCCTGAGCTTCTTGGGGTCACCCCCCTCCCAATCTCACTCTAATTTATTACATTTTCGTTGCACCACAGAGCCCAAAATGGGATGCAATATTCTAACTGGGGTCTAAGGAATGGTGAGTATAGGGAGGTGATCACTCCTCATCTGCTGGCAGTGTTCCTGTTAATGCATCCCTGGATGCTGCTGGCCTTTGCTGCCAGGCAGCCTACGGAAGGATTTGGCTTTGCTGTCTGCCAAGATCCCTAGTCTTTGCATGGGTTACGTTACTTGGATAGGGCTGCTTCAGGAACTGGAGATACCAATAACCCTGAGCAACAGGGTGTGTGTTTGAGCAGGGGATGCACGGGACTAAACTCTCAGGGTGGGCTGAACCCCAGCCCCTCTCATGATACTGCTTGGGGTAACGCAGGACACCCCAGCCCTCACCCAGTGCACTACAGCCTGACTTGGGCATCTGAGGCCTCCAATTCACCACCTCTAATGGACCCAGTGACAATGATGGATGCAATTACCTGCTTAGCTTTTTGCCCTGGCTCTACACAAGATTACAGATCTGGTGGCAAGCAACATCATACCCGCGTCAGCTGCCACTGTGCACGTGAACCCTGTGATAGTGAACAATCCCAGCTCACGTTTTTGCACCGGGCTGAGAGCTGCAGGAGCTGCAGGGCCACTGAGCTGCCCCTGGCCTCCCTGAGACCAAGAGGAGCAGGCAGCAAGAAGATGGCCGCTTCTCTGTCACTTACTCAACTACCTTGGTTCATAAGCCAGTGCCCCGAGATAGGAGGCCAGGCACCTTGCCATCAGCAGAGTGACAAGACCCTCCAGAGAATAATTCAGAGTGTCTGAGTGAGGCTCCTGTGATGAATCACACCCTGTGTCTCTCTCCCTGTGCTGACCGCATGCTTTGGTTCCTCAGATAAGGTACCTGAAGCCAAAAGAGCAAATTCAGAGTAATCTCTCCCCCCATGCAGTTTTTTCCCCGTACAGGTCTGAAGGGGAAAACCAGCATGAGCTTAGCAGGCTGCCTGCCTGACTATGGATGCTTGGCTGCATGCAAAATGGTTTGGCTCAAATTTTACAGTATCTGAATTTCTCCTTTCATGGAGCTGTTTTCAGTCACTTATTTTTAAGACATCATACCTGCCGGCACCCCTGAAATGAACCATAGCCCTATTTACGTCAACTCTGTTCCTCTCACCTTACTCATCCTCACCAGTTCGAGTTCATTGATGCTGTGCCCTTTTCTAGGATCTTCAATTACTCATTTCTTTCAAACACTCAGTACAAATTATAGGGTACTAAAAATAATTCTGAAAATCTCACCCATACATTTTTAGAACTACCTTCTGTTTAGAAAATTCTTTACTGGATTACACTGTAAGATGAATTAGATTTATTGTTCCCAGCTAGGTCGATTCATTTATGTTCTGCTTTTGGTCTTTATAAGACATTTACTTGTTCCGTTTCAGTTTGATTGCCATGTCTCAGCACTAAACTAATCGGGTTTCTAACACTGCAAGGGAATGAAAATACTGCTATGTATTCATTGACTGTAAAAAATAAGTATAAAACCATGTTTATTAACATTTTAAAAAGTCTCATATAAAAAATTCTTTGCCTTTTTTGAGGCAAAACCAAAACATCTTTTTACGCTCTATAGGTGGCAGCAGCATACTATCAGATGAGCATAAGAAAGGGTGCTAGATCCCATCTCTTCACACCCTCCCAGGGCAGACCCAGTTCTCCAGTCGAGGGTTACCTCTGCAGGAATACCATGCCCTTAGTTAGTATAACATAACTCATCTGCACTCCCAAAAATCTGTTCAAAGAAAGCAATGCAAAAGCCAGTGAAGCTGCACGTATCGTACATAGCTGCAATGGTTTCCTTCTAGTGCAAACATTGGCCTCTGAAGTGCCAGGCATTGCATTCATGCTGCAGGGAGCGAAACGCACCCTCGCTCCACCATGGCTGTACGAGTGTCCAGTCAGCACTGGGGTCGTGCCCACCGATGCCCAAGCTGCACTGCTGTGGGAGCGGACTCACCCACCCCCACTTCACAAGGGCAGATTTGTAGCAGAAATGAGCTTAGACACTTTGGGGTAGAGGAAAACACAGGGCTGACCTGGGAGGACAGGCAACTCACCTTCTTCTCAAGCTTGTAAATTATAAATGGAGCAAAGAGCAGGACTTGTTTGGGGGGGGAAATCTCTGCTCTTCAGATGTGGCTTTACCCCAGGCATCTCTGGAGAAGGCCACATGCATTATGCACGTACAAGGACACGGCTGTCACAGTGAGAGGGTTCAAGTCATGCTCCCCCCGCCCTCCTCTTCCTCTCCCAGCAGCAAGTCCAGCCCCACCAGCATGGCGTGTGTCCCACCAGCACAGCCATGTAACAAGCACCTCCCTTTGTCTCCCAGACACATGGCATCATCTCCCAGCCCAGGACAGAGAGGGGCTGGGGACGACACTGCCCTCTGACCCACCCCTTCTGCCCACGGGTGAGACAATCTTTGTGGGGCGCATCCCTGAGGAGCCCCCCAGCCCTGCTCTGTCCCCCGCTGCAGTGCCAGCAGGCAGGCTCCGACAGCACAGTTCTCGCAGTGTGGGCACTAGCCGGCGGCTCCGGCACAGGGGCTCGGAGAAGACCAGGGGGGTTCCCCCCATCTCATCGAAGTGCAAGGGGTTGTTCCGGGTCCCCGCCACCACCAGCTCCAGCAGCTGGACCACGCAGTCTGAAAACCAGTTCTTCAGGCGGAAATAGCCCTCTTGGAAAGAGATTCGGAGGCTGACCGGCCCTGTCGGCATCCGCACGCTCAGGCTGAACAAGCAGTTCCCCTGTGAGCTGTCCCGCACCAAGTAGGTGCCGACGGGCTCACACTGGAGCTTGGCATGAGCCTCCCCCACGGACAATGGGCCCCAGTAGAAGTCGCTGGCCTGAAGGATGTTGAGGGACCGCTCCAGGACCTCCCACTCGCAGCTGCGAAACATCCGGAAACGATCGGGCAAGCTGGACGGCACAGGGCTGGGAAGAATGCTTCGATGCTGCCTTTGCGGATGAGAAACAGTGGTGTGCGTGTTGTGCAAATCATCTGGCCTCCCTCTGATCATCTCTCAAAGAGCCCATGGATCCTGGAAAGATGCTGCCTTTACCATGCTTCCTCCTTTGCATCCAGCCTGTAGGACAGAAGGAGAGTGAGGCAAACCCAGTACCTTCTTCTAACTGGGCAAATGAAGACACTTCACAAGGGAGAAAGAGCAGCAAGAGTACCAAGGAGCTACTGCATGTCACCAAGCCCCAGCTGTAGGGACAATCAAGGATATAGGTGCAGGAAGGGCTCCAGCTGGGTCCCCAGCAGCACAAGGTAGCACCTTACAAAGCTCCGCATCCATTGGGTTTCTGTGATTCACAGCTAGGGGCTCCCCAGCACACCCTTCAGCGGGCTGGTTTGAACCTGGCAGATCTTGGTATTTCAAGACTCCCCTCTGTTGCATGCTCAGGGGCTTTTCAGAGTGACCTTGAGACTGACAAGGGGAAATGACACCTCACAACAAAAGGGAAAAGTTTCCCAAAGCAAGAAAGTATCATTTACTTTGTCATTCAGTGAAAGGTGGAAAGGTTTCCTCACACCTCTCCAATCCTTCTGAATCCTGTTCAAAAAGACAGACCACTGGGCTTAAAAGCAGCAGAAGATGGGACTGAGCCTATCCCACCAAACCCTGTGAACCACTCCCTCACCCCCGGACATGCCTGTTTTACTGTGCAGAAGAACACAAAGGTCTCAGATCAAGACCCCTTCGAGAAAGTTACATCATCAACTTCAGGGCTGGGACTGCCACAAATGAGACCACTTAACATGATAGCAGACGCTGCTGATGTCTGAGGAACAGTTCTGCTCTGGCCCTTGCAGCCCCCCAACTTCTGTTTCTGCTGGAGGGATGCCTCCCCCCGCCAACAGACAGTGCTGCCTTCTCCCAGTCACCGTCCTCTGCTCATGAGCTTCGTTCAAAGTGCCCTCCCTCACTTTCACAAATTTGCTCATCTCCTGCACCTCATACCCAGTGTTGAAGTCAGCAACTAACTTCAATTATACAAAAAAATACATATTCTGCATGTGTGTGTGTATATATATATATATATGCATAAACATAAAAACCACAGCCCCAAACCAAAGGCTCATTCTGTGAGAAGCTGAGCTGTTACATACCGCTTCCCCAGGCTTGACAAGTCAGTAGCTCACCGCCAAACCCTGCCCTTGGTCCCTTGACACACTCCATTAACCCAGTCACACTCGCTGACAGCGCAGCCGTGCTCAGAGCAGAGCAGGCTGCTGAAACGCAGCCTGCAGTGGAGGAAGACATGCTTCTCTGTCTCCAACAGTCCTCACAACTTGCGGGAGCATCAGGGCTCACAGTGGGCAGGCAGCCTCCCAGGGAATATGCAGGGACCTGTGGAGGGCTTGCTCTAGAGGGAGAACTTTAGGTTAGGCTTAGCAACTTGCGAGGTTCCCCTTACTTTGCACACTTTGCCAGCTATTCAAAAGCCTTGTGCTCCTTTTGGTGCTTGTGCCAGCTGGACGGCCATGCGGAGCTATTCTGCTCCTGGGGAGAGGACATGGAGCAGCCATGGCCAAACAAACATCTTTCCCTTGCATGGGCACGGTAGTTTTGGAAAGGAGGCATCTGCCTGGCAACGTTTTGCCTACAGTCATCTTTTCCCTCCTAACATCTCTCTCAATACTTAGCAGTAATACCATTAATGTAGCTGTCAGGCACATCTCCATCCATGGAGCCATAAACACCCTTTCCAAGAGCAGCCTGGGAAGCTTCTTCAGTTTCTAGCCCTGTGATTTGCAGTCCACAAGCTGCTAACGTCCTTGATACTGCGCTGAATGCTGCTGATCCTGCCCTTTAGATACGTGTCACTGTGAAAGGGAAATTACATGCTTAGAGAAAGGTGGGAGGGGTAGGAAGGAGTTAATCAAGTCAGGTTTTTTATTTTCTATTTAAAAAAAATGTAGCAGTTGAAGGCTGCTCCGATGGTTCAGCAAGTCAGAATAAATCTCAGGGGAAGTTGATTTAGTGAGCAGAATGCAAGTAAACAGAATCACCACGTGCAGCGACTAGGGCCATCTTTCACCACTGAAAACTCAGCACTGTAGGTGCCACAAGAAGTTACAGCATTTCTGTCCCTTTTCTTCTCCTCTCTACTGGGTGAGGAAGCTATAGAGCCCTCTGACATTAGCTACTATAGAAAAACAGGATCATACTCCTGCCAGATGCCTCCACGGCTGCAGGTATAGCCTCAGGGAAAGCAAGAAAGAGACTTGCTCCCACCAGAAGTCACACTTCCCAAACAGCAACTTCTCTTGGGTCCAAACAGAAACTTTGCCAATGTCATGGGTCTAGGTTGGAAAATTAATTCAAGCAGGAAAACAGAAGCAGACAGCTGTCTTTCATTTCCAGGCTAGTTTTAAAAATAACAAACAAATAGATAATTTGTTTAAGGCTGCGATGCTATTTGACAGAAAAAAAAAAATCCGAACATGTTTGTCCCAGTTTTCAACCTCCAGTCCTTCTCCCAAGTCCTTTAAGAAAAATCCACTGCTACTAGAAGTCTGACTAACTAAGAACTGAGACTGCGTCATCACTTCAAATTCAAAGTAAATGCAAAATTGCACCCTCACAATTTGCTCACTTGCTTTGAAATCTACATATGGCTCAGAGCCTCAGACGGCGTGAATTAGTTTAGCTTCAGTGACCCACTTCCAACAGATGACTGCCTGGCCTGCAGCACAGTACGAGTTATATTAATATTAGCTCTTGAAGCGCTTCCTGATATTACCTTTAAGGTTCACTTTTAATGGGTCAAGAGGTCCTACATGTACATGGCCTCCCACGTCAAGGAGGATGAGCAGACTCTCAGGATTAGGAATAAGCCAGCCCATGGGTGAATGAAAATGTGTAATGAAATACACATACAAATTACTTCTGCTTCTGATTTGCCACACCACGATTTACTTTCCCTCCCCCCACTCCAAAAAAGCCCCAAAAACCCCAATGCCCAAACATGTCACTACCTCCCTACTATAAGACAGTCAGAACAGTGCTTGCAGCCAAAGCAACACACCCTAAAAAGCCAGCGTCCCGCTAATTAAAAGGCTGGATAAGTTTCTCCAGACCTCCTGATTTACTGCAAGTTCAAGAGCTTTTCCAAGTAAGTGCTCTTGACACAGGGCATTCTGCTTTCCTCCTTGCTCACTACACAGGCAAGGCAGTGTACTTCATGTAAGGAGACAATTCTAGTAAACCAGGGGACTGTATGCAGCCTCTGGTGTCAGCCAAGCCAGCCCTGCACCCTGGGGCTTGACAGATCTGGCACGTTCAACAGCAGCCTCAAGTACTCAACTACAATGCGTTCTTGCACTCTTCCTCCAAGACACTAGAAAGAGCTTACCTCTTTACATTTACCACCCATAGGGATGAGTTTCTGGAAGTCAGGCCTGGAAGTGGTCCAAATTCAAGAGCTCCGATGCGGCACTTCCCAGTTTTTGCAAAGCTTTACTTAAGAGCAGATCCATCCTTTGAAAAGAAAGGGATGTCCATCAAACAGGTGACTAAGTCCATTATTTCACCCTAACGTGGATCTAAAATACAACAGATCTGGGAACAGGTTGTCTGTCTCAAACTCTTTGACCTGTATTATTGTAGAAGCATGTATACAGCACTTCAGAGAGCAACACAGACAACAGGTTATTGTTGTTGTTATTATTATTATTATTGCTACTTATAAAGCCATGAGCTTATTAGGTCCAGACAGTTCTCAAATGGCCTAAGGACAAATGCAAAGACCATAAAGTTGCCATCATCTTCTGGAAGCAGGAAGCATAAAACCCAAACGTTAAGAGACGATGGCAATAGGAATAAGCTTAAGGATTCAGAACAGCAAACTCGGCAACACACAACATTCAGAGTATCTTATCTGAAACCACAGAGGAAGCCATTCACTGCTAAGTTATTACAGTGACCCAGTCCATTCTGGCTGCGCTTTTCTGCCCTGCTTCCCTAGCTCTCATGGCTTTCCTTTGTCACATCACAGACGGAAAACAAGCCCCTGACCTGGTAGAGCAGCACGCCAGCACGTGTGCAATTACGTGTCTGTCAGTGGATCCATCAGCAAGCTGAAGAAACCAAACCCAGCCTTCTGCATGCCTTTCAGAGGCAGTCCCTGTAAGGCTTCACTTATACCTATACTACATTACTTAACATCACTTCTCTGCATCCCCTGCAGCGGAGCCCAGACCAGGCACACACCCCACAAGCCACATTAACTGGCAGCTAGCAGAACTGTGGGTCTATCCCTAACTACCTACCCGCTCCAATTGCTTTGACATCTCCCCATTATCAACCCTGCAGTTCCCAGAGCAGTTAGATGGAGGGTAGAATAATTTGGAAAAGCTCTCCCTGCGGTACCCTGCAAGCCCTTGCAGCAGCACAGCGTCGCCGTTCCAGGCAGCAGAGCTAGAGCAGACATCTCTTGTTTGCACGTCTGCATCCCACAGAAATGCGCTGCCTACTGATTTGTGGCTGGAGAGGATGTTTCAAAGCAAAGTTCAAGCAAACAACTGAAAGAAACCTCCCTGGTAAAAGCCAAGCATGCAGTGTTGTGTTTTAATGGTGGGCCAGCCTGGTTCCCACAGCCGCCACCATCTGCCACGCGCTGGCAGCAGCTGTCACTGCTATGGTGCATGGTCACACCAATGCCTCTTGTCACAAGCACCCTACCACGGCCAAGGTGACCAGGGCTGATCCAGAAAGAGCTTGCAGAGGGGGAAGGGAAAGGCAGGAGACGCACAGACAGACATGTGCCAAAGAGCACAGAGGGAGCTGTGGTTAGGCGAGGAATGTGGCACAGCTTAGTGAAGAGGACTAATGTTAATCACAGCCAATTTCTCCAGCACAAAGCAGGCTTAGGAGACATTGCAGTACCCTCTATCTTTTATGCCATGGCTATAAATAAGAGTTTCATGTGAGGCTGCCATTATGTCTGACATATGAGGGGATATATGTAAAAAAGAAAAAACCCTGCACCCCACATGCATACCTCAAAACTGCGTTTCCCTATACAATCAGCATTCAAGTATACAAGATTTAATAAAATAAAATAAGCTGATACAGGACACACACTTTGACAGTTCCTGCTTCCATGCAGCAGAGATGCTGAGCAGAAGGATCCTGCAGGCGGGCTCTGGGAACCAGCTGCTGGACACCTTGCAAGAGGACTGGTCTTATCAAACCCTTCCCAACATTCTGGGGTTGGAGAACACACCTCAAAACCCACAGATAACTTCCTATGGATCTGCAATTTAGGTTTTGTACTTCTTACCATAATTTTCTATGATGTGTTTTCTGCATTAATGTGACACGTTGCTGATACAAACTAAAAGGTTTTTTTACCCCAAGAAAACCCACAAGACAGTACAATGTGCGCCAAATATTCTTCAAGGCAGGGAAGCCTGCAAGCATGTTTGGTTTCTGCATAACATGCTTTAAAAAAAAAAAAAAAAGGAAGGTTGCAGTTTACAAGGAAAGCCAATTGCTTTTGCTAGACTAACTGAAAGAGCTGGAAGAAAGATTCTGCTCTCTGGGTCCCCTCCTCACACCTTGGAAATACTATGCACATTCAGAACAACTAATTCCAAATTAAACAGCCTGTTCCTCATAGAAATAGCCCAGCGTGAAACTGTAATCCTGCCATTTCAGAGTAACAGAGAAGTCACATCGCTTCCCTGAACTCAAAGACCGCTGTGCAGTAGCCACAAGCAACTATGGCTTGCTCCACAGCAAGTAAAACTACCAAAACTACCAACTGACTTCTGGCCAAAGACAGCTTCTACTGGAGACTGAAGTACTCCCTCCCCCGCCGTCCCATAACCGGGGAAAAGAGAATTAAAAAAAAAAAGTTAGGAAAAAAGAAATCTGTAGGGGTTTCTCCTAATTTTCAAAGCTGCAGCTGAGCTTACCCTGCCGTGGCTTAAGGAAAGAAAGTTGCTGCTTACCTCTGGCTAACACCAGCATTTTCGGTAAGCAAGGGAAGCCTGGTCATGTTGCTCCTGACGTTTGCAGTTTCATAGTGAGCAGCCACCCCTGCGAATGTCAGTGCAGCACAGCTACGCTGCACTCAGCTGGGGAGCACAGCCTCTGCGGGGCTGCCTTCCCCGCCTCCCCACTGCCGGCAGTGGGGAAGCACCCCCCAGGAAGGTGACCTGGGCTCTCCCCGGCTTGGGTGAAGAAATGAGGAGAGGGCACAAGGAGGAGGAAGAAAGAGGTGAAGACAACAGTAGTCCCTCATGGCTCCCATTGGAAATGCTCTGTCCTGTCTCCCTGCTGAGAGGGGGATCAGTGGGAAGTGGGTAGCAATGCCCAGGGCTGCATCCTCGCCCTCCGCTGGAGCGGAGCCCTGCATCCACCAGTCACAGCTCCTCAGCCTTGCCAGCTCCCCCCATGCCCAGACCAGCAGCATAGGTACGTTTCCTCCATTCCAGCCTCTCTCAGCTAAATTGACTTTTTTCAGTTGTTCCAGCACCCTGTTTGAGGAAACTCATAAATCCTGAGAAGCAAAGGCCATCAGCCATCCCTGTGATGGCCACAGCCTCTTATCAAAACCATCACATTTAGCAGGAAAGGAATTCAAAGCAGCAGCTAACTCTTAAGAAATAAGCAATGTCTGCAGCTGGTTCAGTACCATGACCAGAACTAGAATGTTTGAGAAGAGTCCCAGGCACTTAACCAGCCCAAGTCAGAGCACAGAGGTACCAGGGAGAGATCCTCCCTTGGCTCTTCCGAAGGATCAGCTTCAGATGTGAGGGGCCATTCAGCAGTAGCAATTACCGTGCCTTGAGAGGAAGGGGCAAGGGTCAGAAAGCATAACTAAGTTTTATAATGGGGGATTTCCAACACGCAAAATAAACTAGTCCTGAGAGTCAAAAGTGAAAAGAAAACCAAATTAAGTCATGAGAGGTTATTTAGGAAATCTTAAAGTGATAGACCATGCAGTCCTCCCACAAATGATGGCGCAGAGATGCTGCCTGGCTAAGAGGACAGGCTTGGCGGACAACACAGGTCATGCTGCAGGTATTAGCTGTAGGTGCAACAGCTTGCAAGGGCATCTGCCATGGATCAGAGGCACCAAACACACACACTACAAAATGACAGTCCCTGCCCAAATCTCTCTACAACCCCAATAATCCTTCAGAAGATGAAAAGCTAACCCTGGCAGAGCCGATATAAAGGAATATAAATTACTGACAGTAGGGAGCAAATTTACAATGAGGATGGCTGTCATGAAACTAGGACAGTAGGTAGCCAAGATAAAACAAGACAAAAACCAGAAAACAAATGGCATTTTCAGTTTATCAAAAACAGAAAACCTCTGGGCAAAGCATTTAATTGACTGGGACACCAGCAAGGGGGATGAGGACACTGCAGAAAAGCTATGTGAACAAGCAGATATTCTTTTCTTTTGTACACAGGATGCTGAGGACATTCCTCAGTACTTAGCATTGTTTAACCTGGAGAGGGAAAAATGGGTGCTCTAGCAGAACAGTCTGGGGAAAGGGACATTAGAGCAGAAAGTCAGCTGGACACAGCGGACTGTCCCCATGGATTTTGAACAACTGGGAAATGGCTGGTTCGGATGCAGACAGAAGAGCTCTCTCTAATCAAATCAGCTGCGACTACCAATTGTCAGAGGGCTGCAAGCGTTGTAAGGAACATTTTTTGACATGCGCTACTAAGGCAGGAGCACCACATGGCTACCTGACTGTGGGAGAGAGGCAGACAAAGCTCCCCATCAGGAAGATGGTATCTGAAGAAGCAACAGCTGCTGGGACATGCCTTGTGCTTCCCCAAAGCCTCCATGCCAGAAGCAAGTCAAAAACCAAGACATGGTGCAGGAGGTAAACAGCCGGCAGCATTCCAGGACCTGTAAAACAGATGGACACAAGACAAGGAGCTGTCACATCCCGGGGTGACAGGAGGTGGAAAAGGGGTGTCCTGAGAAAACCAAGGCGTTTCAGTTTCAGCCCCTGCACATCTGATCGTCTGTCTGCTACCCTCCCAGCTGCTGCATCTTCCCCTGAACCGACTCAGCCCACTTTGCAGAGCATACATCCCTCCCTGCTGCTTGACAGGCCAGTGGGTGCAAGTAGCCCAAAGCCTCCCCCAGCTCAGGTGTGAGAGGCTCCCTTCCCCCTGCCCATGCAAACACACGTGTTGACCAAGGTCCCTTTCTAGAAATCCCCTCCACCAGTCTTCAAGCTGCCATTGCTGGCAACACCTTCAACACCAGAGCTCTAACTTCGCCCCACAGCTGGCAGCTTCCAGCTTCATGTTACTTAGATCTAGGCAGCCAGCTGGAAAAGCAATGAGGCCCCTCCATCGCCTTCCGAGGGCAAACAGTGACAAGAATCACTTCACTCTCTGCAGGCCAGAGAAGTCAAAGGTCACTCAAAATTTGGCAGGCTGGCAAGCACCAGGAGTTCAGGCAAGACTCTGTCCTGACAAATGCAAGCATGCAGAATTGGAAAACAAACTGGGTCTGTATTTCGAAGAGCGATAAATTAAGTGGCACAGCTAACCAATGAGCCGAGTAACCGTGCTGAGGGCTCATTAACAAAAGCTCTGGCTCTGAATGCAAAAGCAGTCATTAAAAACCAAGAAGCAAACACCAGCACGAGGTTGCAAAATGGATGGGTGGGAATGTAACAGTAATGTCACCACCTGAGATAATACGTTCAGTTCCAGTCACATTAAATAATAACAGATAGAGCTGAAACAAAGGGGACAGGCCTAAAGATGGGTGATGAGAAGTCACATTTAAGTGTTCAGACAGAAAGAGACTGGAGAAACTTCATGCTCAGTTTAGAGGGCAGATGGATACAAGTAGATGCAATAGAAAAATACATGACAATCAGGCCATTCTTTTTATATACTCTTTCATAAAACTGCAAGAGAGGAAGTTCAAAGGTGACTGAGATTGAAAAGTAACTAATTTTAAAACTCATAAAAGGAAAAACTCCAATCACATAAACATTAAAATGCTGCTGCTGGGGAAAGTGAGAGCTCATCTGAGGAGTCTCATTTCTCTCTCAAATGCCTCTGCTTTGTTTCTGTAAAGCACCCACCATGCTATGCTTTAGCAGACCTTCGGCAGAGGAATCCAGCAGCAAAGGGCTGGGGTTTTTAGCATCACCTTTTTAAGCCACCTTTTAACCATTCAAACTTTAAAAAAAGACTAAGAGGAGCCCAGCACAAGGCATAAAGGTCCTTCAGCTGTGCAAAACTGAAGAAGTAAACAAGGGTATACAAAGTCACTATAAAGAATCAACTATTCCTGCTGCAGAGTAGTTAAAGCAGCTCAGCCTGTTTTTCCCTCATTTTTGAACGACTAAAAAGAACAGCACCTATCACTTGGATGTGCTGACTTGAATACTGGTGTGCATCCTGCACAGATGGCAAATTTCAGAGATTACTGCTAAAGCTGCTCAGAATCAGAAACGGCTGTGGCAGTGATGTTAGAAAGAGACACTCCCTCTGGTTCAGCATCCCCTTGAGTGGGGCTCTTTGTCCATCATGTCACTTAGCTAGGCCTTGGGGGATGAATATAACTTCTAGCAGGGGGGATTGCAGAATGTTTCTCCACTTCCAGCTTCCTCCCCTCAACATTCCTAAAGTCTCACCAGAAAACAAGAAATCAAATGCAGACAAACAGCAACATTGCTGGTCTATCAAAAAGCATAATCAAACCACTCCTGCAGGCATCTGGGCACATCACCACCAGTGTGCTGGCCCAGGCAAACCTAAGCCAAACCCCTCTCAGCAAGGCACCTTCAGCAAGCTGCAGAGAAGCCCAGCTACACAGTCCAGATTGCAGGAACAGGAATGGAGATCTTTGACATTCTCCAACTGCTAACAACCACACTTACTTTCTTCCCTGACAGCCTTAACCTAAGTTTCCAAACAAAGTTTGCTACCGAGGAAGTACAAAAGCTGTTCCAAACTGTTTCTGAACTGCAGAATCACACACACACGCAAAAATCCCCCTTGCTGCACAAGTCACAATCTGAAGTCAAAATTTTTCTTCAGCATTTGCAGGGAGTGAGGGGGAGGACAAAATCTCTCTGCAACAAAGGCAACTGAATGCTGCCAGCTTAACCCAATTTTGCCAGCCGCGGCTCCAATGTAAAGCTACAGCAGCTTATTTGCAAACTTAATATTGGCACCGTTAATTCTTTCCCTCATACTTTGCATGTGTCCGCGAACAAGAAGCACAGAAAGCACATGGGGAGCAGGAAGGGAGAAGGCAGAGAGAATGCGCATTATCAAAATACCTTGAGAGCAGTTCTTGGAAATGTGCAGCCTGCAAGCCTGTATCAGACACTCATTTCCTGTGAAGTGCACACAGGCCTTTTCATTTCTCCACTGAAGAGGACAAAAATAAGGGGGGCAGCTCTAAAGTCTTCGAAGACAACACAAAACCAGCATTTAGCAATTGTACTAAAACTGAATGTAACATTTTTATACTATTAAATACCTATTGGACAGAAGCAGATTCCCAGAAGTTTTTAAAGTAGGACTTTCTATACCTCTCACTTCTAAATCTTTACTTGAAATCTTGCACTTGGTCAGGGAGGGGAAATGAATTTTACTCAAGTCATTCTGACCACTCGCTAACACAAAGCCACCAAATCCTGCAACATCAAACACCACTGCATTTGTGTTTTTTTAAGGGTCTGAGACCGATTTCAGCAAAATGGTGAGCTACTAAATACCTTACCGAGGCAGAAAGCTGCAGGATATGCACAAATGCAAACCAGAAGAGCAGGCAGTAGTGAAGTAGACAGACAGGATAGAAGGGGGTAAATTGATATCATGCCCCTCTTCTGCCTCTACTTACATGTAATCAAGGGTCTAATTAATGTAGCATTTAGTTGCGTTATTTTAAATAAATATATGATGCCTCCTAACGAACACACACTTAATACCTTTACTCAGTATCACCCCTGTATGGCATACTCAGCTCTTGTACCATCAACATTTTCATTTACAGAAAGATATGCAGGTGCCCACTCCTCCCAGCTTGCGAGCTTTCAGCAAGCACCAGTAGCCGAGTTCTGCAGCAGCCTGGAGTAACGGCTCAGGAACGCACCACCTCCCCACAGCTTTTATTAATCTAACCACAGCGTCAACTCGACCCAAATGATGTCATATTTAAGTATTGGCACTATCTGTTTATTGCTGACCGAACTAAGGTAGGAGAAACCAGAAGACAGAAGCCTGTGGGTGGGTAAGGGGAGATGGGGGTGGTGAGGAGCTACAGGGAAAGACTCAGGAGGAAAGAGCAAAAGGTCCCCAGTGGGGACAGAGAGAAAGAGGAGCAAGGGAGGAAACACAGCTCCAAAGGCACATTTTCTCCTTTGTTTCTGAGCAATGCAACCACAGTATTAGTGACAGCAACTAAGAATTTACCCCACCCAACTCCAGCTCTATACTTGCGCAAACTGACCACCAACTTCACAGAAATCCCAGTTGGATTGAGGGTAAGAGGCACTGGCTGCGTGTTTGAAGCTGCCATCTGGAAACTGAATTTGGCCCTCTCTGAGCAGGCATGGCAGTAGCAGGGACACACACCTGGGAGGATGTGCAGAAGCTCAGCCTTTCCCTGGCACTCCCCTAAGCCTGCTTTGTGGGACCCCAGCACAGTTTACCTGTGCGTTCCAATGAAGCTTTAAACAAAAGCCCTGTGCTGCCTCTCAATGCCACTACATTTAAGCAAGCCAGGTTACTGAAGGATGTATGACATATCAAGCGATAACAAGGAGCACAGAAATAACAAAGGCCCAGCTGCCAGCCTAGCTCAGGAAAAGATGGGAACCTGAGTGGGAGGTTGGCATCCCAGTAATCCTGCGGGTTTGTGCCCAAGAGCCTTCTACTTTGGAGGGGACAAGAACCCATACTTCAACAACTACTTTTTAAATCACATACCCAGCAGAATCGGTCACGAACACAGCAACAAAGATTAGCTTCATCTGCTGCAACTGGCCACATCTCGTGGTAACTTGATTCAACCAAGACCAACATTATGTGATAATGGAGCCTCAGTCCAACAAACTTCTGTGCATGTGCATAATTTTTAAGCACGTGACTATAGCCCTGCTGTGTCTGAATGGGCTATTTGACATTCACGCAGCATCTGAACTGCAGCTACGATTGTTTGGAGAAAGAAGATATGCCTGCATACCCTCCTAAGGGCACAGTTATTAGAGAATGAAACATCAGGAAACTAGTTACTTCTGATCCCGCTCCATTTTAGAGTTGAGCATGCTCAACATGTGACTGGGTTTTTCCTTTTAAGTTCTCTGAGAGTTGCAAGGACTAGAACTAGCAAACAGCACTGTCTGGACCACATAGTCCTAAATAGCAGCTTGCTAACAATACTCTTTACCCTCAACTTTCCAGAACAATAGTCAAGCCACATCCCCCTCCTTCATCCACGCAGGGGAAGAAAAATGCCAGGGACATCAATTCAACATTCTTGAGCTCCTCTCAGTTACCTCCAGGGTTCATCCCAGATCCTGTTTCCAAGCTTCTATTGAGCAGGAAGGAATACACACTTAATCTGATTTTTTTAAAAAAGGAAAGAAAAAAAAAAAAGATTGTAAGAGTAGCATGAGCTGAAGTTTTAGGTGGTAACTATTCCAAAATTCTCAGTAAAAGCGCATGTGTTTGTGGGAAAAAGTGAGTAGCAGACCCTACATGGCTGTGAGCACCATGACTCAGACTGCACGAAGAAGGAGGTTTTAGCGATAACCTTTGCCGACAAGGCTTTTCATGGGCGCGCGGCACCGATCTTCTGCGAAAAGGCAGGTGTGCGGCTGCGTTCTGACTGTGCTGGGTCTGGAGGATGGCAAGTTCCCCTGCCTTTCAAGGGCAACCCCTACGGGCACACACGCTCCCGGTTCACGGTTACCCCGTTCCCCTGGCACGCCGTCCATCCTGGCCCCTGGCCGGCAGCTTGCTTTTCCAGCTACAACTCAGCGGAACACCCTGCGCGCCGCTTCTCCCGTGGTTTATGTGAGGGGGAAGAAGCAACGTGAAAACCAAGTTATTACCCGCTCCCCGGACCCGTGCGGCTGCTTCCCCGCAGACCCATCTGAGACAGAAGTTACCGGTTTCACTTTAAAACAAGCGTCTCCCTGCTCTGATGCTGCGGAGAACACCTTGACGCCAGGACGAGCCCCAAGCTCCACGGAGCCTCCCGGGCTGCTCCCAGCACCCCACCGCCACCCCACCCCAGCACACGGCTCCCTTCAGGGCCGGCCGGTGAGTGGCAGCACCCCAGGTCCTCCCCTGAGCCCCGCCGGGGAAAGCACCCCAAGCCCCGCACGCCGCCTCTTCCCCAGCCAACAGCCCCAGCGCCGCCCGGAGCCAGACCGGCCGCGGGCTGCACCCCCGGCGCCCGCCCTGAGAAGCCACGGGGGGCCGGAGCGGTCAGGCAGAGAACACCCCCACCCCCAGAACGGCCAGTTTCAGTTACCGCCGCACAACTTACTCTCGGCGCCTCCGGGGCCGCAGGCGGGCGGGCGGCACTGCCGCCGGTGCGAGCGAGCGCTCAGTGCCGGGGCGACAGTGGCGCTGCCCGGCCCTGCCCCCGCCGCCCTCCCGCCCCGAAGCGAAACTGAGGCGGCCCCGCTCCCACCGCCCGGCGCCGCCGCGCTCCGCATCCCCCCCCCCGGCCCCTCCACTGACAAAGGGGCCGGTGCGCGGCTTACCGGAGGCGGCGCGGCTGCCCGCCGGGCCCTCTCGGCCGCGGGGCAGGCGGGCGCCGTCGCGGCGGCTTCGACTCCGGGGAGAGCGGCGGAGAGGAGGGGAGGAAACCCCCCAAGTGGTTCTTTTCCGAGGAAGGAGCCACGGGGGAGGGGAAGGGGAGGGGTTTCTCCCTCCTCCACCACCCCGTCTTTCCACGGCGTGGGTCTTGCAAGGGGGAGGAGAAAAAGTATAAAAGAAAAAAGTTGTGGGGTTTTTTTGTTTTGTTTTGGGGTTTTTTTCTTTTTAAGAAAAGATGGACGGATTTGAGGGGAGAGGAAAAAAGAGAAAAAAGGAAGAAGAAAAAAGCAGCTGTGAAAGCCCCTCCGCCGCAGACTGGGAGCGGAACCCCACCGGGACGGCACCGCAGCATCCACCGCCCCCCGGGACCCGCCGGAGCCACGCGTCGCCCCGCGGTGGCGGGCCGCAGGGGACCGGGGCTCTGCCCCCCTCCCAGTTACCATCAGCTGCCCTCCAACGCGGGGCTGGGGCATCGGAGCTCGCCAGCACCGCGGCGGGGGTGCTGTGCCCAGGGCTGGGGAGGTAGCGCTGTGAAACCGGGGCGGGGGGCTATGCACAGGCCCGGGGCAGCACAGCCAGCAACCGAGAGCCCTTTACACCGGTGAAAAATGGGGAGCCTGTCCCGGCCTCCGCTGCCAGAGTTCCCCCGGCTCCCATCGGGCACTACAGGAGCCCCCAGAAGGGCACCAGGCACCCTGGCAATGCAGCTGTGGGGCAGCCTAATGTGCACTTGAGGAGCGTGCCTAAAAATGCACGCTATTGCCTTGGTGGGTTGAATGCAAATACTGGAAATCGTGGAAAAAATGGGAAAAGGCACAAAAGTTTTATGATGCAAAATATAAATAGTGCACCACATGGTGCACACCATAAGCATATTACTGCTCAAACTGAATAGATGCAATAGGATAGAAGATAAACTTCAGAATTCTGTACAAACCCCACAGCTGTCAAAGAAGGCCTAGCCTGCAATTAGGCTATGACTTGATCGCACCATCAGAGCTCTCATTCACCTATATACTTTCTCCAGATCCCAGTAAGACTGCTGCATATGTTTTTGGTGCATGCATGCCAGGTGAATTGCCTTGTAGAAAAAGCTATATGCAAACACCAAACACAGACGTGCTCTGGCTGCTCTGTACCGGTCCACTGATGCAAAGCAGCTGTAACTCTGCGTTGAGCAGCTGACTAAAAGTGCTTTACAGCTGCTTTGCATTGCTAGGGAGCACGAAGCAGTTAGAAACACTGAATCTGATCTCCAGTGTTGCCAGAAGTTCCACTGAGTATTGGGACATCAGTCCTTGTTTTCTCTTTCAATCAAGCATGAAGATGCTGCTGACCACAGAAGAATTTGTGAACTTCCACAAAGTCTGGGCAAAGCGCTTTTTCAAGGAGGCTTCAGTGGGAGGACCTGCCGCTGGAGCCCTAAATCACAGCAGAGATGAAGTGCTCATCTGTTCCATTTTTGGCTTTTAAGTAGGCTTGTCACACTTTTCTTTGTATTTTTGGATGGCAGCTTCAAAAATATCCTGTGGTTTGCTTTACAGTTGCCTAGTAGGGAGTTCGTTTCCCTCTATGGATATTTATAGCATTTATTGGGTGACTTCATAGAGTCTACCAGCCACCTTGCCTTAACAAATGGACTAGTCTAATTCTGCCTTTTATTCTTCTTTGTCTTTGCCTGCAAAAAGTAACAACAAGCCTCACTGCTCAGAGATTGTCTGTGGGTCTTGCTCTTCGCTCTCTCATCCACTTGAAACTGTGACCTCACAGCAGTTACACTTGAAGCATATTGCAGCAATCCTCTTCAGCAATAAAAGCTGGTGAGACATCTCAGGATAGCACCATTACAATTTTCCAAAGTTCAGACTTCACTCACAGGACCCAAAATGTGTTCAGGAGCGAGGTACTTCTGAAGTGCCTTCATTTAGGTGGAAAACACAAGGATCCTGAAGTAGCTTTGTATCCTGTGACATGAAGAAGGAGATGGCAACCAAGCCATGCTCAAGCACTGGCTTCGCTAGTGCTGCACTTCTTCCCTGTTAGCCTGAAACCAAGCCTGGATGTGTTTAAGGTGGAAAAATAAAGCCTTTCTTTAAGTGAGTTTTCTTAAGAAAAAAAGAATACAAGTAAATTCCCTAGAACCAAGAGACTCCCCATGCTCTCACCACTGGATTGGTGCTTGTTTCCCCAACTGCTTTCAGCGCATGGATACCTGCCTGAAAGGCTCTGTCTGATGGCAGTGGGGATGCAGACAGGATAATGGTCCTGCTGTAAGCAGCTCACTTTGAACTCTGCCCACTGGTATGTCTCTGGAGAAAGCTGGATCCATCCTAAAGACAGGGTATCTGAGATGCCCAGGATGCTGATGACAGCATGGAGAAGCACAGCTCCCAGGAAGAGGCCAGGATTTGTTCTTAGAATGACAAGTTTTATCCTACTCATTATTTTTTCCTCCGCCTAAGGATACATATACCCTCACTATCCCTGATACTGAAACTTCAAAAAACATTAAACATGAAAGCATTAATTGATAGAGCTGCTGACAGAATGAACCATTTCCAGAGAGTTTTGTCTGAAGTCCAGCTGCTGAGAGCAGTAGGTCTGAGTTCATTCTACCTTTGGATCATAGTTCTGCTTTGTGGTACTTCTCTGCTTGTTCTTCAGTAACCTCCAAGTCTTCCTTTGTAAGTTCAAAGATGTTGACATCCAGCAACCCAAGAGCCAATAACATCCTAACAGCTTCGCTCTTTCTCAGTGTGCGGATTCCTTATGGCCTGCACCAGGTAGAAAGAGCCACAAGCTGTCTATATGCCCCTGCCAGTTTGGGAAGTGTGGGAAGAAGAAAGGTATTTTGGGGCAGGTCACTGCAAACTGCTGAATAAAGATGCTTTTCTGGGAAAGCGAAAGGCATGCATTGCCTCAGAGTAAGGGAGAAAGTAATACAGTGAGGAAAAGAACTGAGATGGAGAGAATGAGGCACTGAAAATCTTCAGAAGAAAGTAAGAGAGGTACAGAAAAGTGAAAGGAGAAGAACATAGAGGGCACGCGGGGTAGGAAGATCTGTGAATGTATTAGATGTGTCAGTACTGCTTTGCCCTTCAGCCAGCAAACCTTTGAGTAGAAGCTCAGCTGATGCTGGAGCATCATCTCCAGTGGATGAATGACTGATGGCTTAGGGGCTCAGTGCCCTGCTGGGCGTCCAGCCAGACCCAAGGTGCTGCTGCCCACCGGTGTGCACCCTGGCTTTGTGGATGGAATGTGAAACTGCCCTGGTGATGGAACAATCCAAGTGGCCCAGACAGAACCCAGACAGGGTTCCTGCCAGATGGTCAGATGGGAAGGAAGGGGCATGGGGCAGGCCTGGGTACTCTGGCATGAGAGGTGATGCAGGCAGTGCATGAGATTTTGTACAGAGAGGACAGAAGGATGCTTGGGGTGTGGATAGGAAATGACTATTCATGATCTCCTGATGTGCTGCAAGTCCATCCTGCAAACAGTACAAAATGTACAAACTTTGACTACACACAGTCTTAGGTGGTTTCTCCCTTCTGACCCTTCCTCCCCTTTTCTAGGTGGTCCCCCTTAACTTTCTAAAAGCCTCCTTTTAGGAGGTGCTAACAGCAAAGCATTAAGAAGAAGAAAAAAAAAACCTCAACAACAACACAAAAAAAGAAAGCCAGGGCAAAACCAACAGCAAAAATCCCCCAGCCCCCTTCCTCTGCTCCCCTCAGAAAAAAAAGCCCCAAACAAAAACACTTTTCTGTGGTTTAGAGCCAGCGGAGGTTGTATTAGTTCAACTCTTATGAGAAAAATTAGCACAAGTAGTGGCCCCTTTGCGTGAAGCGGTGGCCTGGCCCCTCCTTCCCCTCCAAGAGCAGGGCTCTTCTCACTAACAATGAGAAACTGCTTTCCAGGAAATTGAAGGTATAGGGGCTGCCCAGGGCAGAGTGACCTAGCACAGCTGCAGCGAGCTGTGCACCACTGCTTGCAGGCTGCCAGCCTCTGGCACAGAGCTCGTGCACTCCCGTACCAAGAGATGCTGTGTGTCATGGAGGGCTTGAGAGTGGGGAGCCATAGCCAGCTGTGCAACGGACACTCCAGCCACTACTGCTGATGCGCCTTCATTCCAGTCTGCAATACCCTCTGCTGTTCTGGCTTTCCTCCACAGCCACGGCAGACGTGCTTGTGTGCTTCAGCCTGCGCTGCCAGCCCCACACAGGGCTCCTGCATGCTCCTTGGCCGTGCCTGAGGCTCACAAGAGCAGCAGCGAACACGGGTCTGTTCTCCTGGCTCCGATGGGCAACGTACAACCTGACGTGCCTGCAGGCAGCAAGGTCGGGAGCGAAGCTGAGAAGCCGAGCAAGCCAGCGTGCTGCTGAGCCTGGGCACAGCAGTTGCCATTGGGAGGCTGGGCTTCACAAGGTGGCTGTTGCGGGGTGCAGAGGCGCGGAGCTGAGCTGTGGCAAGCAGAGGGTACAGTGCTGGGCAGAGGCAGCCCAGTAGGACGGTAGGATGCTTTGCTGGTGCCTGTTCAGGCTGCTATTTCAAGGACGGGGTTTCCCTGTGCAAAGGAGGGCAGGTGGGCACAACCAGCTCCTTCCCTTACAATCACATAGGTCCAGAAAGCTGAGGTTAAAGTGTACCTGATCTTCTGCTTCAGGTTTTTATAACATGCACAGTTATTGATGTGAGGACACAAGTGTAGCAACTCTTGTATGTTTATTATTGCAAAACTCCAAAAGCAGAGTAAGGGAAAAAAGGCAGGGCAGTTCTCACTTGTTGCCAGTGCCATTACAGCTCTGTACATGCCCCTGGTTCATTAGAGGGAGGAAGACCCAGCAGTCAGTGACCTTCTAGGTTTTCAAAGAAAGCACCGGGCTGCATAGCTTGATAGGTATTTAGGTCAGATTTAAGCAGCTGCAGAGTAAACAAACAGCCTTTTATAACTGTATAGCAAACTACTCCCTCGTCTCTGAATCTGCCTATATGTCAAACACCCTAAAGCAGTAACAGAGGATGACCTGGGACAGGGGAAATGAGGTACCAGCCCACTGCACCAATGGACTCAGGTTGAGCTCCCTGCGGCTCTGTGAGCCCGTAAATCCATGACCACCTCAGCTAATTCCTCCTAACATTGCTGCACACAAGACATGGAGGGAAAAGCTCAGTTAAGGATTACATTGTGTGCCTGAGGCCTGTTGCTTCTCCGTATTATCCCACATTTTCAGGACATGTTCCTGGAGTGCTGTCTAAAAGTGGTGGACCTTGCCTGGGTCCTCCACTCAGAATCCTTTGCCTGGAACACGTAGCCTCAGTCCTGCCCATGCTTCCCCAGATTTGTTCCCCCATGCTGAGATGGGAGGTGATGCTGAACCCCACTCACAGGATGCAGGCACAGTCTGATCTATGCCCACCTGCTTCAGGGTTTTCTCCAAAGCAAACAAAAACCGCCATGAGAGTCCATACCACAGGGAGTGATCCAAGACACAGACCCCATAGCAGAAAGGTCCTAAGTCAGTGCTGGACCTAGAAGCAGGGGGTTCCTCACCTGAGGAAGCTGAGCCTCTAAACCAAGAAAAACAACGTAGAAGACAAGAAGGAGTACAGCCACGGGCTATAGTTTTGGGAGCAGCTGTAGCAGAAGCATTGCAGGCTGGTACCATCCGAAAGCAGTGTCTGTTGCACTAGACTATTTTCCAGACTGGTCTGCTTTCCAGATGATCACAGGTCAAAGGAAACCATCACATTAATCATTGTTGTTTTGTTAAACATCCCATCTTAATTAAAAAACTGCCAATGGTTGGGAAGCTGCCACTACCCTAAGTAAACTGCTCAAATATTTAACTACTTTCTCCGTTATAACATGTATACCTCATCTCTGGACTGTTTTTTCTTGTACCATTGTTAGACAGAGCAGCAATTAGAAGAGGAAAAAATTAATCCTGCATAGGTATATTTAGGCTTTGATCATATCAGTCCTAAGCACTCCTCCTCCTTCCATCCCCTTAACAAGCCTTAGAGCTCTTGCAGGAAGCCTCTCCAACTTGTTAACTTTCTCCTTGAATCTTAGATGTCAGAACTGGGAATTTCACATCAGTAATCACATCCATGGAACTAGCAGACAAAATAAAATCTCCTGCAATATAATCTCATTACACCTGCTTCACATTCCCTGCTTATACATCGAAGGATGGAATTAGCCTTTCTGACTGTGGTGTTGCACTGGGAGCTCACATTCAGCTGCTCCTATGCCATGAGTCAAGCCTTCACCAGAGACACTTCTTCCACAGACAGGGCTCCCAGACCAGAAAACGTGGACTGTGTTAACTCACCATTGGGCTGTTTCAAAAACATGTTACGTGCTTGTACCAACTTTAGCATTTTCACACTTGCTAGCTTGTCAATTTTCAGTCCAATTACTACAAAATATGTTAGTTTGGTATCATTCCATTTTTAAAAAAATCAAAACACAGTGTAAGACTGTATCAGTTTCCTTGCTGGAGCCCTATCACATCAACAGCTTTTACATTTATCAGCCAAATCCATAACCCAAACCTGTAACTTACATCTCCAAAAGTTCCCAAGCAGTTATAGGTATTCTTTTCCATAAACACAGGAGACTTGGCATTAACTAGAACTCTTCCCTTGTTTTTAAATTATCCTTATATGTGCTATTTCCTTATTCTGTCTGAGGTCAATAAGGAGCTGGTAGGCCTGTAATTACAAGTGTCAGGTTACTTCTGGTTTTCGCTATTATTTTGTCTCAGCCTATGGGAAACCTGCCAGATTTTCCAAGTGAAGGAAGGTTAAGTCTAGACAAGAGTTGGAGACAAACTCCTCTCCTTCCCCTGCCACTTCATACATTAAAATAGGTGCTTGTTCTATAGGTATGTATGGGTTTTGTAGAGACCCGGAGATTAGCTCACCCCCCTAGTTAACTAAAACGGGCCCAGAGGATGGGAATCAGCAGACTTCTGAATCTGTTGCAAATATAAAAGACTTTCTGATTAAGAAGCAAACGGAAAGCTGAGACAGGAAAGAGTTTATTTGTATTATGGGTGCTCATATATAATTTATACACAATAAATGTTTCTAGCTATTTCATTAGTTGCAAATAAAGTGATACAAATGTGCACCACTTGGAGCCGACGCATGGTGTGTGCCTGGGGCTGCTTCCAGCTGAATGGTGGTGGTTCATGTGGGAATGATTTAACACTCCAGCAGCCCCACTATCCAAATTCTGCTATAGGTTAGTCCCTGGAGCAGATGCATGCCACTTTCTTAACCACTCATAGCTTGGCTTATTAACTTAAACAAAGATTTCCATTTAAACTATCACACTGGCCCCAAACTGAGACGGGTAAAGAGCTAGCATCTATTTGTCTCTCCCATTTTCTGCTGGGCTGGTCAGCTCTGGGATGAGGAGGGCAACAGGCACCTGCGTGGAGCAAGGAGAGAGAGACCACCTTAAGCTATCACAGCATTTTTTGAGCTTAATATGTCAGCAGCTATTTCAGTCATCAGAAACTCATTCACATTAGTGAAATTCAACACAAAACGAGGGAAAATCAAAGGAAAAGTACACCATGTGAGGTACTGTATGGGTCTGCTGCTGTTGAGCAGAGCCTGGGGATAGCAGGATGTTCATATTCCACCCCAATTCTTCCCCTGTGGGCAGCTTGTTTAAACTCTTGTGACTCCCTGGAACTATCTCCAAGGCAAGGGTTGTGGATGGGGCTCAAGGGAGGGAGATCTCAAATGTCTGCAGGGTATAGATCTGTAGTTCAGACCCTCATTGAGGCCTCACCTTTCTTAAATTGTGTTTTCCTTCCAGAACAAGTCAAATTAGGGGATAAGGTCCTCACCTCTGCAATCTTGTGTACAAGACAGAGACCAAAAGGGCAGCTGTTCTCAGGCAGGGGGACATCAAAGAGTTTGCATGACAAAGAGAAGAAGACTTATTAGGGATCCATGCACTGGGGAGGTGGGGGCTTCCCTGTGGTCGAGTGCCTCTCTCCTCCCACTGACTGCACTGTGGGCTGCCCAAGCAGCGCCTGCACCCGACACCAACAGCTCTGCACTCACCAGACTTCCCCCCTCTCTTGCAGGGATCACTCCCCTGTTCTGGGCTGCTAGAACAGGGAAGAAGCTGGTTCTTGTCACAGAAAGAACTGCTCTGCAGGCCCTAACAGCACCCCAGACCTGCCTGCTGCCCATAAACCCAAAGCCTGGGAGCCAGCATGCTGGGGCTGGTTACGTGATACATGCTGCCCTGTGCTCACTTTTATTTTTCTGTCTACTATAAATTGCAGCACATGTTCACGATGTGGGGCTTTATACAGAGGTATATCCCCTATATATCTTCTGAAAGGAAACACTTAAGCTAGCAATAGCATGGTTTTTTACTTGTATAACTGCACAAGAGAGTTTGGGGTACAGGGCTATTACTAATAGATCACCATAAATAGATCAATATGTCAGTACTTCAGTGCTTGAATCCAACCAGCTATGGGGAATTTGTCCCTTGATAGCAATCAATTTGCTGTACTTAAAGTTTCCTCATCCAATCTGCAGCTAGCACAAACTGATCAATGCTGTTCCAAGTCAGCAGAGAGTAACAGCTTTGCATGTCCCAACGTTCACTCTTGCAGGTCACCTCCTCCTTTGCAAGGACACCGAGGTTAAATTATCCTTTGCTAAGCACAGGGGATATCTCAAACTAACTCCCATTTCTTTATGCAAAACCAGCCTTTCTTACCACCAGGCCCATGCAGCCCAGCCAACACCCCAGCACCTTTCCAGGCAGAGTCTAATTTGATCCTCCACAAGGAGCAATTCCACTGCAGTAGCCTGCAGCATTTCTTAGAAGTAGCTGCAGCAAAATTAATTCTGAGCTATCTAAATTTTGCCATGCATCCTGCACAGAGCCCTCCTCCTGGGGGGTGGTTTGCCAGGTGGTTGAGGGGAAGATATGCAGTCTTGTAAGATGCTGGACTGCTCTTTCAGAGGGGTAAGAAGCATTGCTAAAGAAGTCATGAGGGACCTGGAAAAGATCTCAACAATCTGGCTTTGGCTAGTAGGATGATGGTCCTGCTCCTGAGGGAAGGTCCAGGGCTGCATCCCAGTGCAGCCTTCTCCACTTGGAGCTCTATCCCACATCACCAATTGCTGATGAATTCTGTGAGAAATTTTTCCTTTCCCATGAGGTGCCTGCTGATGGAGCTTCCTACCAGAAGTGACTTGGGATGCATGTCACAGGAGTCCAAATTCACTAGAGAACGCATCATTCCCACCTAAGCCCCAGAGGTCATGTCTGTGACTCAAAGCAGAGAGAGACCACATCCTACTGGCTGCCAGAGTTGGGGAGACGGCCCAAGGTGGTGGGGGAGAGGGTCCAAGAGCTGTGAGTGGTGACGCACATACCACCAGTGCAAGCATTTATAGCAGGTCCCAGTGTTATCCCAAACAAGGCTGGTGCCCAAAACTGCTATTAGGTAGAGGTCAGGGCTGCCAGATAAACCACTCTGGTAATTAACATCTACCTACAAGCTCTGTCCAGAGCTCTTGGCTGTTAACAAGCTCCCTGGGATCAGCTTCCAGCATGTAGCAGTCAGAGGATGTTGCTTGTGTGTACAAGTTCTCAGAGGTAAAGTTCCCTGTGCCTGAGGGACATGTGGCAGCCAAGGCCTGGGGTCTGTGAAGGGGATACCCTGTACTGTGCTTGCATGGCCGGCTGGACAATGCCACCACCTTCAATAGGTTCATTCCACTGCTCTCCAGAAGTGGGTCTGGCTCACGAGGATAGGTTGTGTCATGTTTCAGGTCTGCATGCCTGATTCTCTCTCCTTTTCGGATTGCTGTTACGTGGCAATGGATTTTCCTGGCCACAGCCTGTTGTTCCACCAACCGCAGAGGTTTGTGCAAAGGGTCCGTATCACTTCTGCTCCTGATACAGGGTCCTCTTCCTCAAAAGCCATGCCACAGCCAGAAGTACCACAAGCCTAGCAGACACTGCGTAACAATTACACCGCTTTATGGTGGCTTGTGTCACCAAGAAATCCCAGCAAATCGCAGGAAGGTGCTGCCCTCCACAACAGCAGTGACTGATTATGGAGTGCATTTTACAAATCTGTTCTGCAAGGTGTCTTTTGCTTTTCACCTTTTGTAATCAGACACCTGCCTCTGACAGTTGTAGGAAAGAAGCCATACACGGTACTGTGTCCTCTCACGCTCTATGTGGCTCCCCAGCATTTATGGTCTGTTTTCCTGTTCCTCCCTCCATGGAGGCCTAAGAAAAAACAATGCACTGGACTTTCCAAAACTGTAAGAATTCATGTTCTGATTTCCCTCATAGCTCCTATTTCTTCTCAGCAATGGGTCCCCAAGGTTACCTTTCAACTACTGTGGTGCAGAGCCTATTTTGGCAGGATAAGTTTGAGCTAGGCAGGACAAGCAGGGCTGTAAGCTTCTACACTGGTTTCTTTCAAGCTTTGCAGACCGTTCTGAAAATGTATTGTGTCATTTAGGAGACTGATGTGCTGAACCAAGCAGAGAGTTTTCAATTACCAATATAAAAAAAAAAAAAAAAAAGACTCCCTAAGAACAGACATTCATTCTACTCTCTCCAACTGATCCAGCAAGGCATCCCACTGCTCACAGCATGGTTTGACTTTGCTTTGTTTGACTGCAGAGTCCTTCACTGAAGGGGATCGGTTGTGGCCTGCATTAGGCCTGGCAGACTGATTGCTGGAGGAGATGCGAGGCACCAGCAAGCAGTGTTCCCAGCCATCCTCAGATACATTCTTGAAGCTTGGTCTATGCAGCCACCCCCCTTCTGAGCAACTAATGAGGCAAACTATGTAGAAGCCTCTCTAGCTAAGAGGGGTCTGTTTTTGCAGAAGAGTGGAGCGGCTAAGGCAGTGCTGTCTGCTGTTTATCTGCTGCAGCTTGGTCCTGCCGTAGAGTCAGTGCACTGTGATGGGTCACAGTATGGGAGCAACTGCTGTCAGTGGACCAACGCGATTCCAGCAAGTGTTACGAGTTCAGAAGAGTTTCTCTATCAGAGAGAGACAGAAGTTTAGCATTGGTGTCAAGCACTGAGCCTTTTTGATGTCGCTACGATGCTCCTGGGTCACAGTTGAAATACCTCATGCTGTGTTGCTGCAGTACAGGCAGTTTCCATTGTCAGTAACGTGCTTTCTGCAGGTAGTCAAGGATGAGGCCGTGCCTCCGTGACTGCAACTCCTCACAGCTCCCTAACATGCCCAGTAGATTGATCGCAGCTCCAGATCCCTGGTAGATCATTAATTCCATGTTACTCTCACCGAGCCCCATGCAAATGCAGGCTCTGAGGAAGGTGCCAGCTCCTGCCCACAGCTTCCACCTGCCTCAGGCACCACAGGGCAGGAGCTGGGTCACGCCAGGGGCTCCAGAACCAGCTGGAGGAGGTGGCGGCTGCCGTGGTTCCACCTGTTTGCACAGGCAAGAGGTTTGTGGGTCTGGAGAAGGGGCCAGGCTGGGCTGCTGTGACCGGGGGAAGAGCCAGGCCAGGAGGAAAGCGAGTAGGTGCGGTGCTGTAGAGGGTCGCGTTTGCCGGGATGGGCCGTAGGGCCAAGGGTGGGGAATGGTGGGGAACCTGGAAACGCTCCCCGGGCAGGGAAAGCCGCGCCTCCCCGCCCTCCCGCCCACCACCCCGCTTCCCAGCCGGACGCCCGCAGCCGGGAGGCGACGAGGGAGGACAAAGATGGCGGCTGGCCCGCCCCAGCGCCTCCCGCGGGCCACGGCGGCCCCGGGCCAGCGGCGCAGCAGGCGGCGCCCCGGGGAGGCGGGGAGCAGGGCGGCGCGGCCGGCATGGCCCGCCCTGCCGCCGGGCTCCGTCCTCCCGCCGCGGCCTTGCTCTGCGCCCCGGCCGGACGGAGCGGTAGGGCTGCGGCGGGCCGGGCGCAGCGTGCGGGCGGCGCGGGGAGCGGGGCCGGGGCGGCCGCCAGCAGCCCTGGCGCTCCGGGTGCCGCGGCCGTGCGGAGGTCGGTCCCCGGGCAGCCCTTCCCCGGGACCGAGACCAGCTGCCCCAGGGTGCCCGGAGGCGAAGGCCCAGGTGTAGGGAGACCCCACCCGAGAGCCGGGAGGGACCCCGGGGCCGGAGCCCAGGCGGGGCGGGCTCGGGGAGGGCAGTCAGGCTCTGCCAGGAGCCCAGCCCGCCAGGCAGGCCCGTGGGGAGCGGGCAGGCCCGCGGTCACGCCGGGAAGTCGGCCCAGGGTTGTCAGGATCGGGCCCGATCCTGATCAGGGATCAGGGTCAGGCGCGGCCCCGCGGTGGCGGCAGGCAGGGCCGTGGTGCCGGGGCTGCCGTCGCTGCTGCAGACCAGCGCTCCCGCAGCGGGGCTGGGGATGGTCCCGGTCCCGGTTGAGCGTAAATCGGCTCATGGGTGGGAGGGAAAGATGTAGGGGGAAGAGAGGGATGATAGGGAGGCCCCAGGTGTGGCTGACTGGGACCATTAGGGCCTGTAATTGGTCTCAAGGCCCTGATGGCAGCCTCCCCTCTCAGCCTACACCCTCTGACCTCACACCTTACAGAGGTATGGGCTCAGGAGGGACTTGCAGAGTGATTTAATTGCTGTTAGGTCTCAGGGGCTATTTAAGGGAGCAGAGATCTGAAACATGTCACTGGGAAGGGTATATGGCACGGGAGACTTGGGAATGGGGGGCCACAGGGGTCAGAAGAGCTTGGGGGTAAAGGGGAGGTATTCAGACCACCCCTGGAAGATCCCCAGAGGCTGGGTAGAGCTGGGGGTTCACTCAGGAACCCAAGGTTGAGTAACAGTCAGAGGTAGTGCAGCGATTGCCAGGCAGATTCGCAGTGATGAGACGGGTCTGAGGTTGAGCAGGTGCCTGGGAGGTGGTGGACCCATATCCCGTGCAGGGTCCCTGGCCCTCAGGGGTGCAGAGGAGGGTGACAGCAGAGACCTGCTGTGTGGCATGTAGCCAGCTCCTCTCTTGAAGGTGCCAGCTGGTGGTGTAAAAGAGGAGAAACACCAAGGTAAAAGAGAAGGTGGTAACAGTCTAGTACAGGAGGCAGCATCCTTATTCCCCAAATTGTCTTTTTGGTCCAGGACAGGTGCCTGGCTGACTGCAGCTAGCTGGGGGAATTCTGTGTGGTTCTCTCTTGCCAGAGCTCCTGTACCTTCTGGTCAGGTTGCAGCTGCTGCAGAGACACAGAGAGGAGGGTTTCTCCTCCTGCATAGGGAAAGCATGTTTCTTCCTAGGAGCATCACTAGTACGTGCTGGGAGGAAGATTCCCCAAACAGGCAGCCAGGGACGGCAGCTTGGGATGTTGAATGGGGACCTATAAATCATCAAGCTGCTAATTAAGACCACAGGAGGCTGGTGAGTTACTAAAGACCTGTATTACTCTTTTTCAGAGCTCTGGGCCATTAACAAGATTCCTGGGACCTACTTGAGTGCGGCTCTCCAGGGACATCACTTTATTTTGGGCATGTTCTCAGAGTTAAAGTTCCCAGTGCCGTGGGGCCATGTGGCAGCCAAGGCCTGGGGATCCTCAGAGGGACACCCTGTGCTGTGCTTGCACGGCTGGCTGGACAATGCCAACACTTTTGACAAGCTCATTCCACTGCTCCCCAGAGGTAGGTCTGGCTCATTAGGATGGTTCTTGCGTTGCAGGGCTACACTAATCTGATACTCTCTCCCTTTCAGGTTGCTATTATGTGGCAATGGACTTTTCTGGCCACGGCTTGTCATCCCACCGACCTGCAGGCTCCCCCTACCATTTTCTGGATTATGTGACCGATGTGCGCCGGGTTGCAGCAGGTGGGTGGTTGAAGGGGCCCTTGAGGGGATGTTTGTGCAGGGGGTGCTATATTGCTCCTGCTCCTTAAACAAGAAGGCAGCATTTACTGCCAGAAGGGTCAGTTCCCTCTGCTTCTCCCCAGCCTGGTGTTAGCTGATGCTTTGTGACCACAGACTGAATCAGTATCCCTCTTCCTCGCTATCTTGTGAGAGGAAGAAACAGAAAGCCCTGGGAAGCGAGTGTTTCTGTACTAAAAAGCAGTAGTGGCAAAGTGGTAGATGCAAATAGTTTTGCCAGACTGACTTTTTGTAAGCAGCCAGTGACCTCTAACCAGTGTTAGGTGTAAGCTGGAGACTCTTGATTCTCCCAGATGGCAGCTTGCTTTAGTATTGTACAAAGAAAGCTGTAAACCAAGGTGTCTTGGGTTCTTAATAACTCCTGATATAACTGCCCATCTCGGTGCTGATCTTGCGGGAGGTTGTGGCATGTGCAGTTTTGCATCCCTCATTCAGTATACCAATAGCCACTAGAAGTTCTTTGATGTACTAGAGGGTAAACCACATCTTTCAGTGAGGTGTATTTCAGATGGGCAGCACTGTTGAAGCAGTATTTTCCCATAAGCCTCTTGGAGTGCCATAAAAATGCACTGAAGAGCCTGATGTGCTAAATGGTCCAGAGAGCTTCCGCTTGGAGTAATCATGATTTCCCCAAGGCAGTGGACCTGTCTCTGTGTCCTCACGGCTCTTGTGGAATGCCCTGCAGCAGGATGCTTTGTCAAGGTTTCTCTTTTCCAGCAGATGCTGCCCAATTAGGCTCCTTTGCTTCTTGCCAGTCTTATGTCTGGCAACGAAAGGGAATTTGCTGTAGCTTGTTTGTCATACAGAGAGAGCTTGATAGCTGGATGACTTAACTACCAAGGAAACGAGGTGGTAGAGGCTCTTTTTCTTTAAAACTGGCCTATAATTTCTGGATTAGGAAGAGAACTGAGCAGTGCAAAAGCTCTCTCAGGGGAAAGGGCCCATGTTAGAGAAGCAGCAAGATGCCGCTGCTCTGGTTTCTAATGCAGCACTGTCTGTTTTTGTCTATTGCCACTTAGCCTTGCAGTGGAGACGGTTCACCCTGATGGGTCACAGTATGGGTAAGTGGCTCTTGTCCTTGTTAGCTGTGAGATTTGTGGAAATAGGATTAGATAATTAATTTACAAGACATGCTGCTAGGAGCTGGGCTGGAATATTTATTATATTCTGTCAAGTACCAGGTTCCTGCTTGAGCAATTCAAAAATCCGTGCCCTTGTTTGTAATGCCTCTGCTTTCAAGACCCTGTAGTATGAACAGTGGTAGCTCTCGCTGGCTTTTCCTCCACCCCCCGGAGGGAACAGTGATGGGCAGAGATGGGTGATAAATGGCAGGAGAATTTGCAGCAGGCCCTCCTGCCCAGTTCCCACAAGGCCACAAAGCCTGTGGACAGCAGGCCCTTCTTGGTGGGTCATGGAGCTTGCTGAGAGGAACCGAACTCCAGGCTCTATCCCCTTAGGCTTGGGACGTGATTGGGTTTTGCCATGATCTGGGTTTTGCTCCCCAGGGCTGCTCTGGCCACAGCTTACAGGACCTGTACACCATAGCATTTTAACTAGTAACTTCTCCATGGCCTTTGCTGTGTGAGAGGGAGGTGGGGATGGTGCAGGATGGGATGTTCAGCCCTGCTCTCTGCCTGCATCCTGTCTACTGGGAGAGCTCTGTCTGCAGCTAGGGCTTTATCCCTTGGCACAATGTACATTTCTGCTTCTAAGGCAGCTCCTGCTGTGGGAAAGGGGACTTTCTCTTACTGGGGGATGTCCTGGACATAACTGGACACCGTTCTCTCCTTTGCAGGTGGGTCTGTGGCAGGAATGGTGAGTCAAGCATCCTTTCTTCATGGGGTTTCTACAGCTGGAAAGACAAATGGGAGAGGAATGAAGGGACAGACTGCATTGGACTCGGATCTCAGGGGAGGAGAGGCCTTTCCCTGACTCCCTCTCCAGTGGAGCAGGACAAAGACATCACTCATTGCTCAGTTTTTCTCTTTCTCTCATATTGTTTCATCTTTCTTCAGTTCTGTTCCCTTTATCCTGAGATGGTGGACAAGCTGATCCTGCTGGAAAGTCTTGGATTTATGCTAGCTGCAGAGGTTAGATTTCACATGTCCTTTCCTTCCCTTTGTAAAGTAAAAAATACATTTTTCTTTTCTTTCCCTTCCCTCATTTGCTTAGAGAAGGCACTGATGTGACCAGTTCCTGGCAGTTCACACAAGTCTCGGGGCTCTCCTTTTTGGCAGCCACAGATCTGCTCCTTGTTGCATGGCCTGAGGTCCCTGCTTAGGGTGGCCCTTGAGACATTTGGTAGTGTTCCACATCCTGCAGTCTCTTAGCACTGAAATTCACTTGTCTGTGCCATGTCCTTGTACAAAAGGAACTGGAACCTCTGTCCAAGGAACTGCCAGCTGAGGTCTTTTTGCCAACAGCTTGTTAGGTGACCTGGGTGCAAGACAGGTGGATTTTTCTGTTCCTGGCAGGACATAAAGCTGTATTCCCAATCTGCCATCATCGCTACCAGATGCTGGAGCTTTGGTTGGCAGAAGTGGGACAGAAGCCCAGGGTCGGAGAGACAAAAAGATACCAGATTTCTCTTGTTCTTTTCAATAGTTGTCCTCAACTCAGAAGTGAGGTAGGAAGAGGCAGAAAAGGTTGTGAGGGTAAAAAGTTACTAAGCTCTTTATAGCAGTGCTTAGCTTTCTATCCTTACCTTGCTGTTTAAGTGTTGCTGTTCCCTTTCCCCCGGAAATGGATATTTTTAATATGATGTCCATAACTGGTACCAGTTCTGAGGGATGTTGAAGGGTGAAATACCCTCTTCTGCCCTCTGATAAGGAGTACAATGATTCAGAACAGCAAGGTTACCCCAGTTCCCTACCTCTTTGTTTCAGGACACTGATGCATGGCTGAAATCAAAACGGATGGTGATTGACAGATTACTGAGTCTAGAGGCAAAGCAGCAAACTCCCAAAGCACGGAGCCCCGAAGCAGCATTGCAGAGGTGGGTTCCCGTTTGTCCTCTTCACTTGCTGCCTGTCCTCACCTTAGAAAGAGCTGCAGCTCTGTGAATGGGAAACTGTCCCTGCACTTCCCCTTTCAAGTCCTCCTGGAATCTCAGCAAGACCTTTTGCTTCTGCTGCCAGAAGCCGCTGCTGCTTCCTGCTCTTTTCTGAAGCAGCCTGAGAGCTCGCTGTCACCTTGTGCCATTTTCGCTTTGCTTCCTCCCTTTTCCAGCAGCACAGTCTCTTTGGCATGTCTCCCCCAGGCTCTTAGAAGCAAACAGACATCTGACAGCAGAGGGTGGGGCAATCCTGCTGCAGCGAGGAGCAACTGAGACACCCGCTGGTAAGGGGCTGCATGGAGACAGGGCTCATCGCAGTGCTGGGCCAACACTGGGTGTGGGAAGGGAGCAGCGCCAACAGCCATTGTCTTTTGTAGGGTACAGGGTGCCCTGGCTACAAGTTTACACAGCCTGAATGGGATCAATTAAGTCTGGAGGCAGACCTCTCCATTCCCAGCAACTGGGGTTAGTGCTCAAGTTATAGAAGGGGGCTAAAGAAAAGAGATCAGAAAGGAGGAGAATCTGAGTTAATCCTATTCCTCCTGTCTCTTAGAGTCTTGGGCAGACCCCAGAGGTGAGGGGAAACGGAGCAACTCCAGCTCCTGTGAGACATGAAGACTTTCTCTTGTTTTTTTTTCATTCCAGGATTGGTATATAACAGAGACATGAGAGTCCGTACCGTGAGTGTTGCTCTTCTGACATGCCCCCTGCTGCTTTGGAGCCCTGAGCTTACGGAAAACTCAGGGATAGTGGAGGCTTGCTCACTGAGCCCAGGCCCTTCCTCCACCCAGCCGTTTACTCTCTGCTTCCCAAATTCCCACATGTCTTTTAAATGGTGCTGTTAAAAGAGCCTGCACTTGATCATTAACTGACTCAGCTTACAGAGTCACTGGAAAATATTACTGATTTCTTTTTTAGCAGTTCCTCTGCCCCAGGGCCTCCTGGCCACATTTTCCTGCCATTATAACTCTTCAGGCAGCAGATGGATGGATGCTTTCTGTCAGCTTCTTTGTCGGGTCACCCGTATAAGGGGAGAGAGTTTAACAGTCCTTATGTTTGATATAAGGGCCTCCACTACCTGTGCTACTGCCAGGGTATGAAAGCCAGAGTAGTGTACCATCTCCTCTTCAGTAAAAGGATTTTTAAAGCTTTTCTCTGCTATGAGATCATTCCTGCATGTGCTGCATCTCAGCAGGCAGCATTGTTGGCAGTCCTGAAACGCAGCTGGACAGAAGGAGCCTTTGCAAAGCCAGCTCCTCTTCTGTGCAGCCTGGCTGCCTGTCATGTCCCAGCATGGCAGCTTCAGGGCCACAGCCACTTCTGCCTTCAGAGCTGCTAGTACAGGAGGGATCAGGGACACCCTCTAGGGACACCCTCTGCCCCCAGCTGCTGTCCCTGACCATTGCCACTTTCCCTGTCTTTGCGCCTGCAGCAGAGTCAGGAGGCCTTCACAGTGGAGCAGTGCGTGGAGCTCCTGCAGAAGATCCAGGACCGTGCTCTCATCATTCTGTGAGTGAGGCACAAGCCAAACCAACCTTTGCTGCCTCCCTGCAGCCTGGGCAGAGGGAGTGAAAGGTTAGACAGGAACCTTCCACTACACGCTCCTCTGCAGCAGCCACCCAGACCTTCAGGCCAGTTGGCACAACAGCACAGCCTCACATGTGAAAAGCATTTTCCTAGTTCCCCACTACTGCCCTGGGCCAGGCAGGCTCCTGGAGCAGGCAGAGAGTATCTGGAACATTCTTCTCTCAGCCTGGTGCTGTGCTTTCAGGCTGGGCCTCCCTGATGCAAGGCTGACTGAGGAAATGCCTGTCCTGTCTTCCCTGTGTTCCTGCCTTCATGCCCCTGTCCCATGACTTTCCATCCTTTGGCCCTACAGCAAGGAGCCATCTGTGAAAATATGACCCTCCACAACACTGCTCCTTCTTGCTTTCCTCCTGGCCTGGCTCTTCCGCCCGGTCACAGCAGCCCAGCCTGGCCCCTTCTCCAGACCCACAAACCTCTTGCCTGTGCAAACAGGTGGAACCACGGCAGCTGCCACCTCCTCCAGCTGGTTCTGGAGCCCCTGACGTGACCCAGCTCTTGCAAGCTCTGCCCTGTGGTGCCTGGGCTAGGGAGGAGCTGTAGTGAAGTAGCTTGGGGCTTGCACAGAGTCCCACAAGCTGTGAAGCTGTCTGGGTGGGTAGCTGGTTCTGTCAGTCCTCTGCATTTTTCCTTGGAGGGCAAGATGTGCAGGGCTCTGGCTACCTTGGCCTGTGTGGTGCTGTGAAAAAGTCTCTCTAGGAAACAGGGTGCAGTTTTGGCTTCCCTGGTCTGTTGAAATCATAAGAGGCTAAGGATTTCCCTACTTACCCAGAAATGCAACTTTATGGTAAGGACAAGTCCTCTAGGCCATACAGACTGAATGCCTTTGAGCCTGGCTTGTCACCTTGTCCCATCACCTGCAGCACGGTAGGAGACAGCATGATCTTAGCTCTGCAGGTCTGTGCTGGCTGCCTTGGTACTGCCCTGGTACCTCCCTCCCCGAGCAGGACACACCCTGTTTAAAACAGCAGCATGGAGGGGAGAAAGGGACTGAGGGGAGATGTAGAGGCTATATGAAAGGAAAAAGAGCAGAAAGCAGGGTGGGGGCAGGGAATGGTGTACTTCTCCAGTTAAAGAGTCAGTCCTGGGGGGACACAATATTTAACCAGTCTCTACTCTGATACTACTAGGCAGTCACCCAAAGTATTAAACAGATAGTTGGATAGAAAATAGCTGCTTAGCCAAGCTGTGTGGTGCTCCTCCGACTACCGTGTATGATCCTGTAACCTTGCTGCTTACGAGCAGCCTGGAAAGAGCAGTTGGGTCTGTCACCTCACTGTCTTAGGGACACTGCTTCTGCCCAGGACAGCAGCAAAGACAAACTGAGGCATGCTATGTGTTGTACTGAGCCTTGCCCTTGCTTTTCAGAGCACAAGATGGACTTTTGGTACCGCACAAGCTAGACAGCAGAAATCACTTTGCGAAAACTCTACAGGAGGAGTTTGAGTCTACTCTCAAAGAGGTGAGAGCAAGCTCCATCCTTGCATCTCTGCTCTGTGCACCAACCTGGGACCAGCAGCTAGGAAGCAGCTCACCTTGATGGACAGCCCACACTAGTGGACTTGTCCTGAATGGCATAGCCCTTACATGGCAAGGGGGAAGCCAACCTTGGCTGCTGCCAAAGTCCCAAATTAATAGTGCCCTCCTGGAGCCAGCTCTTCCCTAGTCCTCCCAGCACTGTCCTGCCTCACTTGCCCCACAACCCCCTGGGTACTCCCGGTCCATATCTTGTGTCCTTTCCCTCCAGCACATCCAGCTAGTAGAGGTGCCTGGGAGTCATTTTGTGCATCTGAATGAGCCTGAGGTGGTGTCTGGAATCATCAGCAACTTCCTGACTGTGCAAAACACCAGAGCCAGGCTCTGAGAAGCCCTCATCGCTGCGGCAATCCAGGAGAACAGGGAGCCAAAAAGCACACCCTGGAGGAATTGTCACCATTCCTAACTCGCATCCAACATCAAGTGTCACGATACCCTCTCCTATGCTTAGCTCACTGCAGGATGGAAGCAGGTCTGCTCAGGGGTTCCCTGGAGGAGGGCTGAGCAGAGTTCTTCAGTTGTCAAAGGGCAAAGGAATCCCTTCACTTCCAGCTCTGTGAGTACAGGGATAGAGGCCCAGGGTGGCCTTCCCCGTGCTTGCACCCTGAAATGGAGCAGAAATACAGGTAGAGACATCATCTGTGGGAGTAGCATGAGAAAGGTGGCTCACCTTACCTCCTCCCCAAGGATGGTACACCCAGTCTCCTTCCAGGATTAGACCTTCTGAATAAACAGAAAGTGTTCTGCTTCTCTGCTTACTTCCACAAATGCCTGAGCTCAGAAGGCCTTGGTGTCTCTGTTCTACTGTGAGAGCTGCTGCTTTTTTAATCAGCTTAAATAGAAGCTCACCTGGGCACAGAAGGCCATTTTAATGAACTTCTAGGGAATGAGTCACTAATCCTCTCGCTGAAGCAGCTGGGAGAACTGCTATTAATGGAAAAGTTGGCAAGATTATTTCTGTCCTTCTAAATAAAGATTAATCTCCTAATGTTAACTGTCTCCTTGACTTTACAGGAGTGAACCTCCTTTCTTTCGGGACACTCGCCCAAGGAGCTAGAACACCAGTCTTAGAAGGCAGCAATTTTTACACAGCCTGCTTTAGACAGGCCATATTAAGGATCCATCTGCCTCCTAGTTAAAGTGATGCAAAAAGCCAACTGCAGCAAGCAGGCCTGGCAGCTTCTCCATGCAATGGAAACTACAGGGGTTTTTCTAGGGGAGGGTAAACCTGTTTTAACCCAGCTCAGTGGAATTTACCAGTATTTCCACCTTACATTCATGGTCGCACCTGTAACAAGGCTTCACACAGTAAAATAACTGTGTAAAAGCCTGGGGGTGGGGGGGTTACAGCCCCTTTCTTATCACAGAGCATGCTGGGGTGAGCAATCATTAGGCCCGAAGCTGCACAAATGTTACATGGGCAGTATGAAAGCATTGTCCTGTGACTCGATGTGCCCATCGGCATCCTTACCTGCCTCCTGCAGACAGGTTAAGTGCAAAAAGGGCCTTGGGCAGTCTGGTTTCTCCCTCCAAAGCCAGGCTGCCACCTCATCTTGCTCTAGTAATGGTGCTGAACATCAGAAGTTCCCACAGCCCAGGCTAGACACTGCTGTAGAGGCCCACACAGAGCCAGAAGACTGGGCACATCAACACCTAGCTAAGAGGGAGCTGTCTGTGAGGGAAACACCAAGGGAAGGGGTGAGGATCTGTACCAAACCACTGATAATTCCTTGAGACAACAGGTCTGGGACCTTCCCAGTTGGGCTTTTCCCAAGGTTACTTCCCTCCTCTTCTTACTCATCTCCAGATAAAATGTGCAAAGCAGCACCAGCATACAAGCCATGACTTTTACTGCCACCCCAGCACACAAGAAGCTGCCCCCCTACAGCAGACCAAGGGGGAGAGAAAGGCATTCCAATGTTCTGAGAACATGGCAGCAGTTTATTTACAGTTCTTCAGCCACTCCCTGCCCCTGCAGAAGCTGTAGTAGCTCTCACCAAGCTTTAGGAGGGCCTTGGGTGGCAGGGAGATACAGGCTGTCAAAGGAAGTGCCTCAGCCCCTCAACCTGAGCACTCTGGGAAGTGATGCCACAGGGCTGAACAACGACCAGGAGAGCAGGATACCGGTGCAAGTGAAGGAAACTCCCCCTCCAGCAGCAGTTTCTGGAATCTCCCATTTCAGATCCAAGGGCAGGGACAACCTGAAGCTGCCTCAGTTCCTTGAAATCTTTCGGCACGTAGGAGCCCATAGGTATTGCTCCCACCCTCTCCAGCACAGGCATCTGAGGAATAGCTCAGCACAGCTTAGTATGGCCGAAACTTGCGCTGGGCTCGCATCAGCGCGATTCTCTGCTTGTCCTCCTCAAATTTCTTCCTCAACTGGGCGATATCTGAAACAGGCAGAAAGAGAAAGAGGACAGGTCACACAGGAGCAGCAGATATCCCTCCTGGGGAGCTGTGCTTCCACACACCAGGAGGGGCTCAGTCCTGACGCCCACAGAAGCACACTTCCCAGAGCAGGTCCTCTCGCGCCCGGGCTGAATGCCAAGCTAGGGCTCTGGCGGCCCATCTCCAGCAGTGCTGCAGCTCCCTCTAGAGGGGGAAACTGCCCAGGTTCCCCTTTGCATTGCTGCCTTCGTGCACCGAAGAAACATCTCCTGGGAAGCCACGACCTGCGTGCTCTCCCACAAAACATTCCAGCAGCCCTTGCTAGGACAGGTGGTGGCAATGGGCCTTAAAGAGCTAGTGAGGCCATTCACATAACCACAGAGTCAACTGTTGACCTGCAGGTGGACATAGCCTCTGCTGAAGGAAAAAGGACACTCTTTGGGCCACAGTGTGAAAGACAGGAGACACAGGCAGGGGTAGGAGACCTGGATACTCACGCTCTCTCTTGGTCTCACGATGCTGCCAGGCATAGAAGTTGAGCAGCTCTTTGCGGGCCCTTTTCTGTTTCTCCTTCTCCAGCAGCCGCAGGTTGGCAGCCTCTGTCCGGGGCAGGCCAGGCTTCCGGCCCTTCCGTGTTACCTTCACCCAGCCCTCCTCATCTGGAACACCTTCCTCCCTGGCCGCTTTGGCTTCTTCCTGTAAAGACAGGAGGGTGAGGCAGCTCGGTGCAGATGGGCTGCCAGCCAGCATAACGCATGGCTGCCCCACAGTCCCGCCAAACACATGCAAAGCTACAGCTCCTGCTTCTGCACAAGATTTGAAGAAAGGCATGGGACCAAGGGTGCAGGCATCCAACTCTCAGTCACAACACTGCACGCCAGCCAGGAACCAATTTATTTGTGGATACCTATGGTAAGTCCTGGATGGAAGGCTCATGGACCAAACTAGGACCTGGCTGCCCATCGGCAACTGGGAGTAAAACCACCCTGCCCACCAGCGTGCTTCCCTCCGCCCTTTCTACCGAGATCTTCTCTATTCCTTTCCTCTCCCCAAACAAACTGCTTAACTGGGTTCCTTCCCCAGCCTGACCTCACCTCTGCTATCCTTTTGTCGTAGTCTTGCATGTAGGCATCCACCTCAGCCTTCAGCTCCTCCTGATCCACAACTGAGGCCGCATAGCTGGCGATCCACTCTGAGACAAGAGAGGGCAGAAGTCAGCAGTAGCCTCTGTTAGAAGCAAGCCCCTAGCATTATGGCTTCGGACAGCTCTATAGAGAACTGCTCTGGAGAAGGACACACATGCTCTGTTCCCGCTCCTGCTCAGCCTCCCCACTGCCACACCTCAACCAACTCGTGGCCCAGGACCCAGCCGGTAAGACATGGGAAGAGCCTGCAACTCTCCCAAGCAGGAGTGAGCTAGCCCGAAACCCAAGCAGCACAACATTCAGGGCTGCGTTCCTGTCAAGGGGTCACATCTTAAGTGCTGTCATCTTGACAGACACTTGGTGCCTGTTATTGAGTCCGGATTCCATTCTGAGGGCAAGACACAGCCAGTTTGTCTGAATCCATGTGATACTGGAAAGATGTTGGGAAAAGTTGCCCTTCCATTGTACCACATGACCCCATTTTCCCATAAGGTCACTGGACCAGACTACAACACCCAGTACAACAGGATTGCTTTTTGTGAATAACAGAAGCAGGACAATGAAACACCGGGCATCTCCCAGTTCAGGACAAAATGGTGAGAATTAATCTGGGACATGCAGGGTAGGATTTAGCAGGGAATTAGTATAGTTCTTCCCTGGCACCAGCTAGCAGGAAGATAGCTAGGGCTGACTTACTGCTAATGCCGGTTTTCACAGGGTGACTCTCTGTTGATATCAGCAAGGGACCTCCCTGTGACAGGGCTTTGGCTGCCTGGACACCACCTGGTTTCCTGAACACCACATATGCTACTTGAAATCCCTAAAAGAAAAAGACACCTAGGCCAGTCAGATACATTGGGGAAACTGGGGACACAGCAAGGAGCTACAGTACAAATAATGATACAATAAAACAAAAATCAAACCGGAAGTTTAGTGGGATAGCAAAAAAAGGTAATGTAAACTTAAATAATTGCATCACACAATGCACCCAAACGCTTTCCCATATTTCACGTTCCAAATAGTACCCACTCAGTGCTTTCATCCCCTCCCATTCTGACTACTGTAGCATCAGTATTCCCCTCCCCAGAGGGGAGCACTCCCCAAGCTTTACCGTTACAGATTTTCGGTTGAAGAATTTGGACGTCAGTTTTTCTTTTTTCTCTCCCGGCTCTGGCTTGTCACAGATGTCCACAGACTGCACATGCCCGCAGCGGGCGAAGAGCCGAGACAGAGCATCCTTGACACGGGGAGTAGGAGAACAAGCGGTACAGAACTGCGGGAGCGGCCCCCCTCGCCCACCCTCTCACGCACGGACCGCAGAGCGCAGCGGGAGGCTCCGGCGCGCCCCCAGCCCCTCCGCCCACCGGCTCCTGAGGCGATGCCCCCCCGCCATCGGTGAGACCCCCTCCCCCCCAGCCCCACTCACCGCGCTGCAGTACGGGGGGACGTTGAGGACGAAGAGGGTGCGGCGAGGCGGGTGCGCGGTGCCGGCCCCTTCGCGCACCTGGTGCTCCTTCACCAACAAGCAGTGGGGCGAGCGCTGCCGCGCCCCGAACTTCACCGCCAGAGCTGCGAACGACGCACCGGTTAAAGACCCCGCCGCCGCCCCGGCCCCGCTCCCGCTCCGCTGCCCCGGGCCCCCTCACCCGTGTAGCCCGGCGGCGCCGCTCCGGCCCCACGCTGCTCGGCGGCCGCCATCTTAGCTCGGCGGGAAGCGGCCGGGCGCGGGGGCCGCCGGGAGCTGTAGTTCGCCGCGGCGGCGCGGCGCCGCTAATGGCCGCGCTGAGGGACACGGCGCCGCCCCGGGCTTGGGGTGACGGAGCAGCGCCGCGGGGGCTCTGTAAGAACGCTAATTACACACCGTCATCTAGCCCGACAGTTCTGAAAATGCGTGCAATGTGCTTAATCCTAGAGAGGCAAATAAAAAATAATTTTTTAAAGATATGGAAGAACATTCAAAGACAACAGTAGTAACAACCGGGTTTAAAGACTCTTGTAAAGCAGGAAACGAAAAAAAAAAAAAAAAAGATGACCATTACAGAGGAACTTGTATTTATGACTGAATGGAAGGCAGAGCCACTCCAAAAATAAAGATATGAAAGCAAGACTATGTACAAAGTCTCAGCGGGAGTAAGAAATTATACGGAAAGCTGACTCAACCAAATAACCAAGTTAATGAACATCAGAAGAAATGCTACATACAAGAACTATGAAAATATACCAAACAAACTTGCACATTATGGCATCACTTCAGAAGTCATCGCATTTTGGGGAAAAGAAAAAAAAAGCAAAGGAAAAAGAAACAAATACCATTACAAATTACCTCCTACCTGCCCTGGCCAGCCACGTGGAGTTAGTGCAAGCAATCTGTGTTTTATATGCAAGTTTACAATCTCTAACAGCCCAGAAAACCCCCTGAAGCATGTTGCATGAGGTCATGTGCACAGATGTGAGGTCAGCAGGGGGTAGGTGAGCTCAGTGGGACACAAACAAGGTTGACTTGACAACTGCAGGCCACCCAGGAGAAACTGGAGACCTGCAGAGTGAACTACTGGGAAAGCACTAGGAATAACCAACTGGTTACTCCTTTCAGTGCCCAGCAAAAGCAGCCACGCTATGAAGTATTAGAAGACCAAGATACCTTTAGTGAACTGAGAAAAAAAAAAGAGCAATGCACACCAAGACATTGCTGTAAGACAGGTCATGGGAGTGGTGTTTAGACAACCACTGACTTCAAGTAAAAAAAAATAAATACTGCCATAGATTACACAGCTAGAAAACGGAGCAGTAGTTCTTCCAAGAAAGTATGTTAATGTCATCAGAGTTTCTCACAGAAAACCTAAACACAATGCACAATTTACCAGCAAGTTAAAAGTGCATCTTGCTATTTGGCCTTTGGAATGGACATAAATCTATTAATTAAAAAAAAAATATATGCTTGGCTCTCCCCATTCCTTCAGAAGAGTCAGGATATGCCTCCACAATACATGTGTCTTCCCATTTCGTCAGCTTTCTATCTGGATAATTAAATCTATGATAATTAAAGTACCCTACTTCACCAAGAACTTGTTTCCTGATTTCACAGCTATTTTTTTTTTTTATAAAATTACTTTTTGAATTACCAGTCTGTCAATAACAAAGGACATTCTTTTTCTTTTCTGTGGTAACAGAACTGGAACTAGGTGGGGACACAAATTGCTCCCACTTAGCAGCAAGATCAGCTACAAATTTTGATGATCCAGATTAAAAGGCTTATCAGTATCAATTCTCTCACCCATATACTCTTCTTGTCCTTCATCACATTATAGAAACTTCAAAACTGATATTCTAAAAGCATGCTTGACCCGATGTTGGAACACCACCTAAGTTTAGCTGCTTCACAGCATCTAAAAAGGCTTAGAATCCACTCTCTGTATAACAAATGTTTATTCAGAAACAGATAATACATTACCTTTTCAAACCCCTAATATTTCCTCCTCCTCCCCCCAAATTTTTTTTTTTAACAAAACACAGGTGTTCGATGGACAATCTAAAAAAGGAGAACAATAGCGGTCTTAGGCCCCCTCCCCTACAAACATCTGCTGTTCACATGAAGCACCCTAACAATAACGGTGTTGCTGGCTTCCAAACCAAAGAGTACTCCAGAAAAACAAGCCCTGCCAAGTCCTCAGTTATTTCCATGACTAATAAGGGATTCAGTGAGATAGAGGAATGGTTTGCACGAGCTAGATAGAGCAAAGAGTTAATACAGATCAAGAAAAAGAAATAGGGTCGACCAAGAAATTGAATCTGGACCCACAACGGTTACAGAGTTCATTAAAGTTCAGTGGAGCTGAACAGAATCGAATCTGTTAGTCTTCTAGCTAAAGGCTCAAGTTCAACCCCCAGCCAGACTCTGGAAGCGGCTCATAGCTTTCCTCCCTTACAAAACTTGAGCAAACACAAAGCAACGGAGCTACGGGACCCGGACCGGCGGCCGTAACGCCGCGCTACCACCTGCGGCCACGGGGAGCGCCACCTAGCGGCGGCGGCCCGCACGGGTGCTCAGCGGCCGCAGGCACAGCCCGGCGGCCCCGCACGGCACCTGCGTGACTCCCCTCGCCTACCCGTGTGCTCCTCACGACTGCTGGCTGCTCTCTCCAGAACCTCCCCCTGAAGCCGTCAAATGCAGCAATCGTCCTCCAAATCCACGCATACGAGCAGCATGCCGGCACAGCAGCCAAACATAGTCCAAAGCCCCAGCTCCTTCCTTTTTATAGCAGACTGGGTAAGTTAGAAGGTAAGAAAAAAAACTAATGTCCCTGCATCAGCAGAAGGATGCAATACAGTCTAATGTGAGTAAAACACCTGGATTTCCTCCAGCTTTGAATACCGGTTCTTATTTTTCAGTCCAGAAAGAGGAGTACAACTAAGCCTGACCCTACCGGGCTAATACATTAATTGTAGAAATACCACAGCCTTCCCCCTCCACCACCACCCTCTCTGCATTAAAGTTGAAGCATCCCTCCCATAGCACAATGGGTGGTGCAATTGTGCATATGTCTCTTCTGCCCGATGCCTCCGTGGGCTGGCATACACAGCGGGAAGCTCAGTTTTTCACAATTCTCAATGTCACAGCTGCTGAGCAGAAAAATGACCAAACAGCCAGAATGAGTATTATGCCACTGAATGCATACAAGTCAAAGATGCAAGATGGTGCCCCCTGTATGGAGCCACACTTGACTTGGTACCCAGCACAGCAACTTCAGGAACAATGTGATGCTCTTGCCTGTTGAATCAAGGGGATGTACCTTTTAGTTAAAGGTCAGTCAGAGGAACGGAGAAGATCACCACTCCTTCCCTCACAATCTATGTGCACTTTTAATCGCCTCTAGGGGCTCTGGAGTAAAGGAGGAGTTACATGGCATATGCTTGGTAATACATTACTGGCAGAAGGGGGAGGTTATTCTTTTGGAAAAAAAATCATGGAAGAAAACTCCAACTATGAAAACAGAAAGTACACACACAAGAGGAAACACTATTGTACAGTAAGGGAGCGATCATAGAAAACAGAAAATTTCAAGGCAGGCAAATGCAAACAACACCTGCATTCCTGCACTTTTCTTATTCCCCAACATAAATGAGTTTTCCAGTCCACTGTTTGCTCCCCCTTCTCAGAGTTTAATTTTGAATTCTGTGGGCTGCACAGAGGCAGAGACCCCTGAGGATTTGAAGAGTGCCTTCAAGATAGTGTCAGGGTCCACTTCAGCTGGGGGATTTGAGGAGGCGCTTGCACTTGACCGGCGTGGTTCCCCTTCCTTCTTCACTGAAGGGGTATCACTCAATCGACTGGAGGATTAAAAAGAAACAGAATTTAACCTCTCATTATGAAACAAAATTCACCACTATATCTACATGTAATCGGTGTTACCCCATTACAAATATTGGAGATAAAGGTTTTCAGCATGCTTTCCTCAAAATCAAACTTTCTCATCTCAGACTAATTTTGCACTTCAGGGCTGCAAACACTATGGAGTCAAGCTATACTGCACTCAGCTCAGAGTGCCACAGAGAAAAAGAGAAGGAAAATATTAATGGGACAACAATTTGCCCACAGTTTCACTCCCCTCAGGTCCTTCCTCCTCAACACAGGACTCGCAAACCTGTTTGGTTCTTCCCCCCCCTCAAAGGACACTTACAGCAATATAGGCTGGTCTGAGGTGATGACGTTCCCGTTCATATGAAGATTGCATTTCATTGGTTGACCTAAATAAAACACACAATTAAGTGTCCTATCAAATTGTGGCAAGGCAAGACTCCAGAAACACCACATAACAGTGCAAGCAATAGAGTTCCATACGCTGGGGAAGCATGAGAAAAAACAGCTGATACATCTTCTGTTGCAAAATCACAGCAACAGAAGAGCCACTGAAACACTCAGTACAATATGAAGAATCACACTAATTAAGAAGTTATACATCGGTACAAAACCATTAGCAGAGACACGAGAGGATCTCTCATTCTCAGCTGTCTGCTCCTCATCTGACATTCGTAACATGTCACTCATCTAGACAAAGAAAAAGCATCTATTTCCAGCTAAAAATTAACACCTAATTTCAGTCTGTAACACTGCAGGTGGATCCAGAGTAAAAACCGCATTGTTGAAAGTTTACAGAGAAACCAGTACTAATTGTTTCATAAGTCCAATTCAAAAATGACTCTATGCCTTGAGACTTTTGCAAATATCAGTTCTAGTTGTACTTTGCAAACAGCTATTCTGTAAGCAGCTAAAGCCTTCCTAAGGACTATCTAGCTCTTGGCACTGGATTAGAAACGAAACACAATCTGGAAGTTAGACCAGCAGACTTACCAGGACCCTGCCTCTAGCTCTGAGCATTCTCTTTCCAGGCAAACATGGGGTGGGGTGAGTTTATTTCACTTAAATAAACTGTGCATATATTCAGCTAGTTATATAGAAGCATATTCCATTGTCATAACTCTTGAACTGATTTTCTGGCATTTCCTCTCTCTTGGCAGCATATGAGCACATGAGATGCTTTTAAATTCTCCACCGAGCTGGACAAATTGCCATTGATTTACTCATCCTAAATGTGATACTGGCCTCAAACTTACCGTCTAAGCACCTGTTGTTGTATTTCTTATATGCTGTGATAGCGTCTTCTTTCTTCACAAATACTACCTCAGCCACTCCAGGGTGCACCAGCCGGGCTCGCTTCAGAGCACCACACACACAGAATAACTCCTGAAGGTAGAGAGCTAGTCATGACCACAGTCACATCAAAAGTACCACTTCAACCAAAGACATCAAGTGACAAAGGCTTAACCTCCTACTTGTACCACCCATCCTGCTTAGTAATCACGTGGCAGAATCTCGACACTTGTCTTACTGTGTTTGCTATGATATGAGTACTTGGCATTAGTCATACAGGTTGCACATGCAGAAACATTCAAGACCAGTACTCTATACTGTCTGTCACATATGAAGACCACGCTTATTCCCAGTGTGATGAGAATGGAAGCACCTAGATAATTTGGATCGGGGCAAAAGTTCAAGGAGAACACCAAACATCACTCGGCATGAACTCTTCTAAGTGATGTTAGGTATCTCAGTACACCCTAGAAATGGTATTTTGTCCCACCTTCTTCAGCACACACTTTTTTTGAAAAAGTGAACAAACCCCAAAACAATCAGGAACCCTCAAAGTTTCTGCAAGGAAAGCAAATGCACATCATACCCCTCTTCACTGCATTCACCATAGATCAAATGATTTATCAACAGAGGTAGGATAAGGGAAGGAAGTGTCACACATCCACAGTCAGGCAGTAAGCACTCACAACAATGTCTTCCTCTGTGACTCGAGGATGCAGATTGTTTACGGTCATCTTTGTGCCTTCCAAAGGACTGAATGCCAGCTGCCAACATAAAACCCATCACATAAAAGTCAGAAACACAGCGGGCAAGACAGTACAGCAGAGAAAGCACTAAAAAAACCCAAAGACACTAAGGTGATGTTTGGGAAAGTCTGTACACACACAAACCAGAGTGCTACAGCTAGTAATGGGAAGTATCAATGCTTACAAAAGCCCAGCTCATCTGACGATGAAGATTAGCCCCCTTTCCATGCTAATTTCTCTTTCATTCCCAAGTATAACATTAACTTAATCTGCATATGTACACAGTACTCTGGTCACGCCCACACTTTTAGGCACATGTGTCATGTTGTACTCCACACCAGCTAGCAAACCCCACAATATGGCCCCAGCCCCTCACGAGTGTGCTGAACTCAACATGCCTGGGAACACCTGGTGGGTCACCTGTACCCAGCATCAGGCAGTCTGGCAAAGAATTGCAGGCAGGTTGTCTACAAAATGCCCGAGAGGTCTTGTGTGTACGAGTTGTGTTTGGAAGAATCCTGGTTTACTCCTTGCTAACAGGACTGGACAGAAGACAACATATCTAGCAGTGTTAAAACACTAGGGACATGGAAGCCACCAAGGAGTGCCCAAACAACAACTGCCACCTCCCTGTAACACGGATTCCTCCAGGACCATGTGCTCTCATGCTAGAGAGAAAAGCTAGGAGAAGCAAGATGCACCATCTGAGAATTCCCAGTCTCTTAATAAACTCTGAAGAAAAAGATGTTTAGACAGGTTTCAAATTCTTGGGACACAGACTGCAGTTATCAGAGTAAGCTTGAGGGAGTCCCAGAAATAATGGTGCAAGACAGGCAAAAAAGAGGTGTTCACATGACCAATGAACAGCAAGTTTCAGATGTTTCAGAGACTTCTATAAGGAGCATTTCCCACTTTGCTGAGCTCACCTCAACAGGTGCTGGTTCCTTTGGAGGCTCTTCCTTGGTCACTAAGGTCCGGGACATGTTTGTCAAGGCCTTTGTCCGCATAGGAGAGGGAGGTGCAGGTGGAGCTGTGTAAGTATCATTCTGGACCACTTTAGTCAGGGGAACAGTCTTGGACAGAGAGAATTTATTGCCACTCAGTCCAGTCTACAGGAAGAATAAGTATCTCAGAGCTGCAGGCTACAAAAGTCATCCCTCTTTTTCAAGCACCAACAGCAGTTGAGTATTACTAGCACGTACCAAGAACTGCATGTCCTGTCCCATGTCAAAACCAATACAGTGCTGGAGACTTTCAGCTTTGAGACAAAAACTAACTAAAGTTTCTGGGCATAAATATAAAAAGATACGTTTATCCCAAAAGAACACTTTCCTCACTAATGAGCACCTTTTAGTTTCATATTCTTCTTAAATGAACTTTACCAGTGCAATGTGAATTTGAAAAGCTCCTTTTATCCGAAGATTTTCAAGTACTTTACAAAGTGTTCACAAAGATTGTTCATTAACAATGAGATTGAGCTGCCCTAGTACAAACCACAATACTTCTTCAGAAACACCAAGCTAGGGTACACAAAGACATAGAGTGTAAACTTTCCAGTTGGAACTACCAGAGTTTAAAGCCAGACTAAAAACTGTGCTTGGTAGCTGCTGGAGAGAACACATTTGCTCCTTAAAAAAAACACCAACAAAACAAACAAAAAAACCCACTCAAAAAACCACAACCAAAAAAGCTCACCCATAAGGCTGTTTTTAAGAATCAAACAGCCAGGAGATCTATTCTAATTACCCACGTGAGAAAAAAAACATGGGATAATCATTGCACTAGACTGTCTATGTGACAGTAAAACCACATGAATATGCTTTAGAAGAACCACAGAATAATTTAGGACAAACATATGTCCAATCCCTATGTCTGAAACAGGGCTAACTCCAAAGACATATCACGTTGGTCAGGGCCTTATCCAGTTAAACTCTGAATATCTGAGAATGGCCATGACACAACTTCTCTGGGTCACTGTGCCAGATGCTGATCAATACCCGAGAACTGCACCACCCCACTAGAATTTTTTTTGCTGCAACACAGCTGTTGGTTCATCTTCTCCCTGTTCTTTCCTGAAAAGGACCTGGGGTTTGCCTTTTCTATGACCACATATTAGGCAGTAAGAGTGAACAGATCTCACCACAGCCGCCTCTTCTCAGCCTTGAGACACAGCTCTCACCCTCTCCTCACACATTATGCGCTGCAGCCCCCTGACTACCCTGTTGTACTGGTTCTGTCAGTGTCTGTCTTGCATCACAGAGCCCCAAAATCGGCATAGAACTCCAGGTGCATTCTCAAAATGCCAAACAGATGGGAATAATTATCACCCTTGATTTGCTGGCTATAATCTTACTAACATCCAATTTACATTTGGCCTTCATTACTGTAAGGATGTGCTGCTAACTCATTCTTAGTATATCACTCAGCAGGACCCCCATGCTCTTTCCTACAAAGCCACTTTCTAGCCAGTCAGTTCTTGGTTTAAGTTGCAGGTTACCCCATCCCAAGAGCATCCCAAGACCTCACATTTATCTGTATTGAAATTCCACCTTCTCCAGATCATCAGCTCTCCAACAAGCTGCCAACTAAGATTCTGCATGGCAAGAGATTTCTTGCTTTGATATCCAGTCTTCATAAGCAGTTAAAAGCTTTCTGTGCTTGCTTGCTTGCTCAAACAATAATGAGATAGGTTCAAAGTACTTCCTCAACAAGAAGAAAGTCAAGAGCTAACATGCAGCAACCTGCCAGCAAGACAAAGCACACACTCTGGCTGTAAAAGGCCTATAAAACCACAGTTAGCATAAAAAGGACTCTGTCCCAAAAATAACACTAGAAGCATTGGCACAAAGGGAAGAGTGGGATGAGAGCAAACATTTCAGGAGAAAGCATTCTTTACACACACATTTTAAAGAACATAAGCCCTATAAAGCCACAGCCTGTGTGTCCACCCAGTGTGAGCATGGCGTGGTGGGGACTGTTCAGATAATCCCTTACCGCATTATGCAGAAAACTGTTTGTGGTGGTGATTTTCATCTGTTTGCTAGTAAGGGGAGAGACACTTTCATCATCATCTTCCATGTCATACAGACCCTGTAGAGAAGCAAGGTAATTGTTTACAAGCAGGTAGATTTAATCTAGACACCTTTTCCAAAATAAGTAGTTTTCTCCTGCCTTCAGCCTTCTTCAGTTAATGAACATGACCTACATTGGACTTTACTCCTGTCCTTGCAGCTTGGGACACAAAGCTGAAGGTACCCAAGTCCATTTCAAAACATCAGTGTAAAAACTATCAAACTTCTTTTCCAGAAACGCCACAGTAGAACTGCTTTCCCAGGTGTACTGAAGTGACATACAGATTTCTCTAATCCCTAGACCTCATCAGGACTAATGAAACCACATCAATGGAATAAAGCCTCAGTGCCTTACTTCTTAGCACCCTGCTACCTTTAAAGTTGAAGCCTGTGCATATGATTTTTTAAAATTATTTTTAAATTAAGCAGATGCCTGCCAAATACATTTGAACCAACCATTCTTTTTGAATAGCCTCCTTTCCTCAGCACAGCACACATCCGTCTGGCACTCAAAAACACTGCACTAGGAGGTTTACTGAATGAATAATTAATTTCCCAGTTCAACTTAACACTCATAGCCCAGCCTTAAAATACTGAGGCGAACTCCTACACAAATATTTTTTCATAGACTCAAAATAACGTTAAGAAAAAGTCTATACACATATGGCACTACCCAGAACGTAAGAAGTCACGACTCAACACAGCTTCCCATTAATTCAGTAGAAAGGTAAGAAAAATGGAGGTATTAGGAAGGAGAGTTTGCAAAATCAGTGGGTTTTCCTAGTCGGCAAGATTCTGGTTTACAAACAGGAAAGCTGTCCTAGTAACAGAAGTACTAGGAAGGAAAAAAACCCCAAAAGGCATGGTAGAACATGGAAGAATTGTGCAGAAAAGAAAAGAGCTGGGAAAAACACTAGCCATCAGGACAATGGACTTGAGTTTGAGATAAATAAAATCAATTCCAGGATTACAGCGCTGAGAGGTCAGAATAATGATGACACTTCCTTAAGTGACAGCATCTGGGACAGGTAAGGCCAACAGGTCAAAGTTGAGGTAACACAAATAGCTGAAGTTACCATAATCGAGGCTAAAAAACCCCAGGACATGGCATTTTGGATCTCAGCTTTCCAATATTTAATGTAATGCTTTGTGTACAGACACACACAAGCATTTGGGCACAGACACCTCACACAGTAAGGTAAGCAATGCAAATGTGTAATTCCTCTCTGAGAGGACCCAAGGTGTTCAGGTGGCTGAATGGCTGGGGGTTGTAACAAAGGTGTTAAAAAAGTGATGCCAGAAGAGACAGCACAAATTCTAGGGTCTGCCTCACAGCCTATTTGATAAGGGATATGGCAACTTTGAAAGTACATCAGAATACCAGTTAGCATCATTCACTATCAGGTTTCCAGCAGGGACCCACAGCTGGGATTTCACAGAAAGGTTACACCCTCTCCCACCTCACTGTAGAACATCTGACCATGTACAATCATATCCATCCTCTGAACAGGCTGGCAGGATGGTGAATCAAAACAACCAATAACTTGATCTGATGGAGTGTCCCTGAGAAATTTACAGAAAGACATCAGAGCTAAAGGTCACAGTCTCTAGAAAAAAAAACACATTAGCACATACAGATAAAAATTGGAAATGCCAACTTTGCATTCATATAACACACAAGGAATCAAGATCAATTAGAGTAAATGAAAAGCTCAATTACCATGAAAGTATCTCAAACACACAAGGACAGGGAGCTAAGCTGTTAACAGAACTTCCAAACACTTTAATTTCCTACTTAAAAGTTTTCTTTGCACCTGCCAATGTTTATGGACACTTTCCTTCCCCCACAAAGGTAACAAAAAGCACAGAGCAGACACACACCTGTTTGTGTGTATGGTTGTTCACCACATTGATCCTCATTCCTGCTGGATGAGAATGTCCAGGAACTGGAGCCTTCTGCTACAGTCAGGGAGAAAGAACCAAAGCATTAAATGCTAGAGTCCACCAGATCCCCGTTTCAGAAGATCAGAGCCATTAGTTGGTACCCTCAGACATTTTAAATGAAATTCGCTCTCCTGCTCTTGAAACATATTACCACAATAAGTTATGAGATAATGACTATGTTTCCTGTAATACATTCAATACAAGATAGCTTCGCTTAATTGAAGAAATGAAAACCTAAGGCCACACAGAGAAACTGACGCAAGTTACTTGAGTTTTAGTCCAAGATTAGTGGGAAGGAGACTTAACTCCAGTCCTGCCAGCACTGCCTTGATCTACACTTTTGCCAACACAAAACCATGAATGGGGTAAATCAACCTCCCTTCACGCAACAGGGAACCAAAGACACCCATTTCCACAAAGCTCAACTAATTGGGACACAACACAATTTAGTTCAGTCCTGTTTCAAAAGAGAAGTAAAGACTGTCCCTTCACACTAGAGCTGAAATAAGCTGTAGCAGAATAAAATGATGCACAGGGTAGTGTAGCTGACCCTTCTGCAGCCTGTTATTCCATGAAACAGGGAAACCACAACAACAGTTGTCAGGGAATGCAGCTGTACTAACCAACAACTGAAATCAAGCAGCAACTCCCCTGAAAATGCCCTTTTGATTTTTGAAAAAGCTGGAAGCTGTCCATTACAGGACAGAATGGGTGGTTTTACAAGAATACTCCATACAGGCAGTAAAATCTTTAAATTTGCATTTTCCCTAGCTAACTTACACCACAGCACCCTTGCATTTCAATTTGCTAATTAAGTCAGAAATAAGGGTACCTGTCCTACAGAAACATCAGCAGAGCTATGGAAATTCTTTGCATTTCAAAGACTTTTTTCCTTTAAGAGAAACAAGGCCACAGTACAGAACATTAGAGCCGTGTGCTGCATCTCAGATCCAGATATTTCAGCTTTATTCAACTCCCACATGTGGGAAGAGAGGAGGACCATGGGCAATTTGGGATTTTGGTATAAATCTTTAAAAAAAGTGACAAGATAATTGCTGTTATGTACCATTTTGTCTACAGCCTTATTCACCGTTACTACAGTATTTTTTCTTGCATTATGTTGCCTAACAAACAGAAAGTACTATAGGTCAAACTAAATCATACAAAAAAAAAAAGACCTGGTCAGAGCAAATTGCTACAGCTATTTTAACTCCTAGAAACTTTGTAGAAAACATTCAGCTCCTAATGGCTGATGGTGGTGATCTGGCTTATGACAGCATTTGTACTAATTACCCTAATAATAAAAGACTACTGAACAGACTGCTTTATTGCTCTGTGATTAGCCCTTCTTACTGCCACAAGAGTCCTTTCTCTTTCTTACGTCAGCCTGGCAGGTTCCTGCCAAGTAACAGGAAATTTCCCAGGCTAGTTTACAGGATATATTTGATATTCTTGAGCAAAACCCACAGTTGAACAGAAAACAGGCTCATCCAGGCTTTCAAACTGATGAGAGCAGGAGATTTTCTGGGTATGTGTAAGCACACTGCTGATCTTTGGGAGGAGGAACAGGAAAGAGAAACGTCAGTTTCATGCTTGTAGACCTAAGGAACAAAACCACTCTTCAAACAACAATCCTGACAGTCTGGGAACTTCTCTTCTGACTACCTACTGTACCTAACACACACATAGTTTAATAGTAGCTGCTTCTCAGAGAAGTTTGCTAAGGATCAAGTTACTGTGCGCACAGCAAAGTGAAATTAGAAAATTGTCAAAGGAAATCAGCAGGTTAGGGTGACCAACTGATTATTTTGCAGTTTAAATAGATCTTGAGCCTCAGCAGAAATGCTTCATGTAATCAGGCAACTCCCTGGAAGCCAGGGCTTTCCTGAAAACCAGACAAGTAGAAACAGAGAAATTGCTCATTCAGTTTTTTATCTTCTTAGATATAAACACAGCTGCATAATCTGAACCGTTATCCCAACGCTAGAATAAACCAGACAGACAGGACAATCTACCACATCAGACTTGCAAAGAGGGGTGATTTAAAAACAACAAAAAGTGCATACATTTTCTTTGTATTCAGGTGGGAAAGAGACAAATTAACTATTCACAATGACTACTTTAATGCTGACAAGAGTGCTGCTTTAGTCTTTATTGGGCCCAAATTTAAAATAAAAATTTAAATGAAAGCTGGGATTCTACAAAAAGACCCAAGTAGCTGCAAGGACACCCAGAAGGCTCTAAATCCTGCCCTACAGGCTGGACTGAACTGTATGACCATCACTTCTATTGTAAACATGTGAATATACTCATGTATTAGAATTTCTACTGGACTGCTGTACAGTAACTGAGGGGCTCAGAAGTGACTTGCTTGACCTACTTGGATAGTTTTGGTGATCTTCACGGCTGGATTTACTGTCCCCATAGCTGGGCTGATAGCAGCTGGCGCACTCCTTTTTAAGCTGATCTTCTCTCTGGCATCCACCACTTTGGTCACCTTCTCAGCAGCAACACTTTGCTGCTTACGGGAATTCAACATCTCTCGAGCATCCTGCACCTTCCCTTTGATTTTGAACCGAGCATCCTTTTGAACCAGTTTTTCACGGGCATCTTTAACCCCCAGTTTGTGTCGGGCATCAGTGAGTCCTATCTTCTGTCGGGCATCAAATGTCCGCTGGAAATTGACAGCTGGCGATGATCTATTTAGAAGATTTTGCTGGATTCCAATGCGAGATCTTACACCTCCAAACACTGGCCTTGTGTTAAGCCTGGGGGGCAGGGGAGAAAAAAAACAACTTTCAGACATTGTAAGATGTGACACAGTTATTAATAAAAGTATTTGTGTAGCTGCAAACAAAAGCTCATTATTACTGTACAGAAATCCACTCAGGTTAGATGTCCAGATAAAACAGCTTAGGAGCTCTACTGTTGTATGCTGGATTTTACTTTCTACATAAACAGCTAAGGAACTTATTTCCAAAATCCATCCTTAAGCTCACAATCACAAACTTAAGTTAAAAGGTCTGACTTCAGCTGTGCCAAGTAAATACTACATTTAAACAAAACTCATCAATTTAGGTACTTTGGGGAAACCTCTGAAGACAAAGAGGAACAGAAACAGATTTTCTAGCCTTAGGATTGAGCAGGTCTGCCAAAGCATCTTTTGTAATACCATAATATGTCCTGGTACAAAAGAAACATGGAACTACACACGATTTCAAGAATTCTGGGCAGCCAGTTCAGATCTGTGGGAGTGTAGAGGCTTAGCATGTACAAGCACCAGTAACAACCTCAGTTCAAAGCTACCAGTTTCAAAGTTGATTAACTGCCAGTGAAATACTTATCAGTCAAATTAAAGAAGAGGCAGTGATATTGAAAAGTAATCTACTAACAAAACTGTTGCAATTGATGTCCTTTATATTCTAAGCATACGGTCACAACAGTGAGCACAGAAAGATAAAAGCCCACAGAAAGGACAGCATTTATACACAAGTATTACTAAGCAGCAGACCATTATGTAGTGAAAGCTGAAACTAGCTTCTTGTTATTGGTCTGACTCACTTTTTCAAGATCTCCCCTAAAAGGAAACAGCTTGTCTAATTTTTTAATACAGTTCCTCTAAGTATTTTTTAATTTCTTTCTCCCATTATGTTTATTTTTAAAAGAGATTACAAAGTACCAAGAGATGTTAAAGTTAAGGTACTGAACAAATAGTCTTGCTGTTGGCTTTTCAGAATTCAAAATAAGCTACAGAGGGCTACAGTGTTCACCTGCTTTCTGAAATGTACTGTCCCATATTATAGTCTAAAAGTAGATACCTAGAATTTGTTGTAAAACTCAAAAGGCTAACATCACAAATTCAAACAATGATGCAATTTCAATTCTTCATACAGCTTTACATCAGTATTGCCTGATCTACAATCTTAACATTATTTACAGTCCTGTATTTTCAATGGAGAGTTCTGTAAAAATAGAGATGAGAGACTGAACCTCCATTTCTGTCTCTTTCATTCTTGTGTCCAGACAACTGGACAGCTAAGGCTAGGCTCCCATTTTGTTACCTGGCCAAGAATCCTATGGCTGCTCTCTCATACAGTCAAAGCACACTAGCCTGAAGAAACAGGACCATTTATTAAAACATATCCAGAGTAATACAGAAGACAAACAGTACTCATAAAGCAACAGCCACAGAACAAGACTTCCCTTGCAATTTTAAAAAGCATTGATTTAGCTATGCTGAAAGCATTCAGTACTTGAGTGCTGCAGAAGGGTTTGATGAGTGGTTCCTTTAAATGAGCATAAAAGAGGTCAAAGTAAAACCAGAAATACATGTATCAGCATTTAAACCAGAATTAGTTAAAACTGTTAATGACATGAACTAATTAAACTGGTTAGGAAACTCTGTACTGAAGATTACAACATCTCTGAAGACTTGTTTATCCTAATCAGCAACTATTCCCTAGTGAACTGCTTACCAGACAACAGCATCAACTCCTCAGACATTTTGTGCCACAGCATCTGAAATAATAGGGAATCTCAAACATCTAATTCACTTTCCAGTACCCAAGTTCTGGCTGGAATATTTTGTGGATTAGTACATTTTATAGGTGGGAAATTTTCTGTTATTTCATCTAGACTATTGAACAGCAGTTTACTCAGCCTATCCAGCCTTCACAAAGTCATAGACATCATAGAAATCTCATGAAGTGAGCTAAACATGATGAACAAGAGAAATGCAAGACACAAAAATTCTTAACAGTGCTGCAGAGGGACTACTGTTCAGCAAAAAAAAGCAAGAAGAATTCCTGGAAGAAATGAGATTTAAGGAGGGATCTGAAAATGGAGAAAGGAGGTATTTGGCATGTTAAGCAGCATAAGACTGTTCCAAGTACGCAAGATAACATGAATGAAAGGGCAAAGCCAAGGCCTTGTCTAGACTAGGATTTAAGCATGTGTTTAAGTATTTTACTAGTACACATCAGCAGAGACCTTTCAAACTACTACTCTAGGCACGTAAGTGTGGATATTGCGAGTTTAAACCTAAGATTCTCCAATGACCATTAAATTAAAACAAAAAAACCCACCAAAGCAGCAACAACCACCAAAAGGTGCACACTTAGCTAACACAGATAGGGAGAAATCCATGGATAAGGTTTTCAGAAGCAGCAAGAGACTATGGCAAATGGGAATACGGAAAGCTACCAAAGGAGATGCCAAATAAAAACTGCCAAGAGCTGCACTAAAGTAAATGGCCCAGCCCACGCTGGAGACATCTGCCGTACAAAGAAAGACTGTAATCTTGTAGCTTATATGTAACACACTCCACACCCAGACAAGCATTTCAAACAATCTGCCAGAGCACCACTATAGAGACTACAGGTTCCAAGGGCCGGCCAGCAATTTCTGTGAAGCCGTTGCAGCCCCAGGCCTGGCCGGTGCGGCTCCCGACCAGCTCTGCCACAGTTACGGCTGCCCGTGGCACCCCCACCCCTCCCACGGCTATCCCGCAATGCACCGTGCCGCTCCCCAACGCGCCGCGGCCGGAGCTGCGGGGACATCGCGCACCCCGCGGCACAGCCTCCCGCAGAGCTGCGGCCCGGCACTAGCTCCAGCTGCAGGGCAGCCTGGCTGCCGACGGGGCTCGGTGCTGAGGGGCGCCGCGGCCCCGCCGATCCCAGCTCGGGGAGCGCCAGCGGGTTAATCGGCGGGGAGAAGCAGGAGGTAGCGGGGAAAGCGCAGGTCGGAGACACCGGGGAGGCGATGGGCTGTGCCGCGAGTCTCGAGAGAAACGAGAAGGGCCCGAGAAGGCACGGGGAGAGGCGGCGCCTGGGCCTGCCCCGCCAAGGCCGGAGCCCACGGGGCAGCGCCGGGCACAGGGGGGCGAGGGAGGGGACAGACCACCCGCCCCGTCCCCAGCCGCCTCGTCCCTGAGCGACGGCCACCGCTACCAATCTGCACCAAAGGCACGGCCCCACAGACCAGTGCCTAAGCCAATGGGAAGGCGACAGCCAGGGACAGGGCCGGGCCGCGCTGAGGGAGGCTGCGGCCCACAGCCTCCGGAGCGGAACGACCAAAAGGGAGAACGGAGAAACCCCCGGAGGTCGCCGTGCCCGGGGCGCTACCCTCGCGGCTGCTTACCTCCCTTTCACGGTCACACCGCGCTTCCGTATGAGCTCGTCTAAGGAGAGGTCCGCCATCTTGTCGCGGGGCCCACCGATAAGACGCAGCGAGCAAGACCCGGACATGACATCATACCGCTTCCGCTCCTCGCCCCGCCTCCAGAAGTAAGACAGTCCCCGCCCCCGACCCCGCCCGACCGTGCGAGGCGGGGGGGCCGGGAAGAGCGTCCCACAACCCCCAGCGACGCCCGGGCCCTTCATTTACATATCGCACCGGCATATCCCGGCGCGGTTCGTCCGGCGCCGGCGGCTACCCGGCACAGGAGGAGAAAAAGAACGGGAATGTGCTGGGGAAAACGGAAGATTAACTTGTGCGGCGTGGGACAGCGCGGGAAGAGGCGCTCGCCCTGACCTTGAGGGCTAACGCCCAGGGTTCTGCTAAGGGGGCGGGGCAGATCTCTTTATGCCTTAAACTTATGAGTAAGGAAAATAACGACCCGGGGTGACGCCCGGGTCCTCACTACCAATGTGAGAGGAATTTTTGCGCGGGTACAGGTCGCCCCCGGGTGCCCCGCTTACTTCGCGGGATGCCCGGGTGCCGTGATCTGCCCGACCTCTAGTGCCGCGCGTCCCAAGGATAGAACCGCGGGGCGGGCGCCCCCCCCCACCCCGCTGGGCGCCTGCGGGGTGTCCGGAGGGCCGCTCCACCCGCGGTAGGAGCGCAGGGCTTGATGTATCGGGCTGGAGTCGCTTCCCTCCGCCCCTGTTCTGCTCTGTCCAGTGTGTGCGGGCTGGCGTTGGGGCTGTTCACGAGGCCTAGAAATACATCACCAAACCCCGCATAACACCTAATGTGCGCAGGAAGCAATTCCTTTGTTACCCTTTTGTGGGAGGAATTACGCCGTCTGGAATCAGACTTACGGAGGAAAAAAAAACCCACCAAAACCAGTGAAAGGCAAAAAGCCTTGCGCAGCAGGCTTGGGCGGAGGGGAGCTTGCTTTGCAGGGCTTTTCCAGTGTCTTTTCCCTCCTGGCCTGGCCTGACTCGCCAGCTGCGGTGTCTGTAGCTGCAGGGCTGTGGCTCTGTCTTCCACCGCCCGCTGCTGTGGGGCCTCCCCCCAAACGCCCCCTGCAGCACAGCGTACCCCCAGGGGCCTGCCTGCAGCGCGGGGGAGACATATTGCCAAAACAGTTTTGCTTCTGCCCGCAGCTCCGTCCCTCCCCCGGCAGCTGTCAGGAGAATCACTTGTGCGGTCGGTTCCCCTCTGCACCCTCACCCTCACCATCCGCCTCCTGCCACCTCCCCGCCGCAACGCCCTGTGCTGCAGCGGCCCTGAGGCATCCCCGTGGCCACAGCCGTGCCCGCCATGCGCGCCACGTGAGATCCACAGGGACTTCAGCAGAGCAGGAGCTGGTGGTGAGGGCTGGGGACAAAGGCGGAGGGGACAGGTGCTGCTGAGGTGGCTGCTGGCGGCCATGTGAGCTCAGGATCCCGCAGCACAGATTTTCTCTCAGGAGCGTTTCAAGCCTTTGTGGGCCTACAGCCATACCAGTAGTGATGCCAGGTCACTGCTTAGTTGTCCACTGGTACTTGATCCGGATCAAGGGTGGCACATGACTGCATCGCTATCACATTAGGGTATGCAATAAGAAGTCTATGCTCTTTTTGTGCTGCCTGTCTGCAGCTATTGAGACACTTGATCGAACTGGGGCGGATGATCTGTGACAAAGCCTGCTGTTGCAAAACTAATGGGCAACATTTTTTTGAGCAAATTTGTATGAAAATAAGAGCAACCCAAGTGATTCCAGACTAGAAAGCCATCTACCCAGTATCCTGTTTCCAGCCTGTGAGGATGCCCCGTGGAGGTCCCTTCCAGACCCTTGTCAGATGCCTGTTGATCTCAGTGATACTTGTGCAGCCACAATACCCTTTGGCAAGCACCTCCACTCTGCAGCATGGTGAACCACCTCCTCCTGTTTGTTCTGCTTCCATCAGCCTAGTTCTTGCAACTGCAGGCAGATAGTGCACCTGTAGCTCCTACTCGCCCTTCTCTTTCACCTGCGATCCCCTAAGTCATCTTCTCTCCAGGAGTCCAGGCCTGCATGCCCATTCCTTCAGGGAAGCTCCCTTCCCTCTGCAGGTACCCCCCTTCCCACAGCAGAGTCTCATTGAGGTGCTGGTTAGGGGAGATGAGCCCAGCCATTGTGGGAAGCAAGGGTTTAAACCTCAGGGTCTCCCTGGATAGCCTGGGTTGAGGATTGTTTTACTCTTCCTGTGAGACACGTTAAGGTGCAGCTCAGGTTTCACAGGTCTCTTCAGTTCCTCCTCAGGCTCTGAATGAGAAGTCAAATATTTGCTTAGGGATGGACCCGGGGCCTCTGCTCCCTTTGTCCGGGTTGGGAGCAGGACGAAGGCTGCAAGCAGCAGCAAGGAGACCTCCCCAAGCACCCGGGGCCCCACAAAAGGCTCCTTGTCCAAAATGTGCTAGGAAAATTTTAGTCCTGCCCTTGCTTTTTCAGAAATGGATTCCTTAAGCATTGTCTCCCTCAGTCGGCTGAGACCCAGGACACAGAAGTTATAACAGAGGAGACCGATTCCCCATATCACAGCAATCTAATTTTTAAAATATTATTTAGGAAATTATGTGAAGGACATCATATTAACCTTGGGGTAGTACGTAGCACAGCATCCAACTTAAAATGTTACCTTTGTTGAGCTGTACAGAGCACGTGAAGCGGAACTACATGGCCAGAGAAAACATCAGATAAGTTGCTGTGGAGCAAGATCACATCATCACTCAGTCTAGATAAAGCCCATCCATCACAGTGACTGGCTGCACTGTTAGATGTGTTTCCTTGCTCTTCCCAAGGACAGAATCCCATGTACTTGGCGTGTCAGAAGCCAAACAACTTTTCTAGTTGGCTTCACTAACTCAAATAACTCTAATAACTAACTCTGATAACTCTAGACTTCAGTTAGGAAAGCTCCTAACCATCTATGCTGTCAGAAGCCTTAATTCTTCTCTATTAATTATAATAAAAATATTAAAAATTTAGTATGTAGGTAGTACACTCCCCTTGACTGCATTAATACAATCACCGTAATCATTACCTTGACACAGAAACATTTTGTATGAAAATGATTGAACAATTTTATAATTAAACTCAAGGGGGAATGAACTGCTGTAGGGGTAGTTTTTCTATGTCAGGTTTTGTACACTGAAGTAGAATCCTAATAATTACAGTAACAATCTCCTGACTTATTCTATATACTCCTTTTTTTTTAGATTGAATACATAGAAACATTAACATTTTTGAAGTTTATACCAGGAATGTTGGTTAATGTGAATTCTGTTTGAGTTTTAGTTCTTGTTTATGTCTATAAACTGAGAATTTTGTTACTCTGTTACACGTTTCCTAGCAGGAACAAATTTCATTCAAAAAATAAGAACATAAAAAGGACAATATTTGGGATTTAGCTTGGACTAAAACAAATATTTGCGATGTAATGGGATATCCTTCTTATGGTAAAAGTTTAAACTATTAACAAATGTTGCAGGACTGGCCATATTCTCTTCTTGTAATTTCTTCACCAGAGCACGTCAATTATTTGTGTTGGACGTCACCCAGAACTGAACAGGACCTGCTGTGTTGTGGTTGCTCTTTGTCTGGGTTAGATGTGGGTGTTGCAGTGGGAAAGGCCGGTTCTCAGAGCCTGGCTGTTGGCTGCTGGGGTGTTCCTTGTCATGCCCAGCCTGCGTGTCCCTCCTCATGCCCAGCCCTGGGAGGCACCCACTTGCCTTCTCCAGAGCCTCCCACGCATCTGACAGCCACTTGTGATAACGCGTTTGTCCTGGCATCAAACACCTGCGCTGCCACTGTAAGCTTCTCACTAAGTATTTTAAAATTCTGAGCTTTCTTACTGATTAAGCTTATATTTTTCAAAATTATGTGGTGACATAATTTGACATGCCTATTCAAAGGAAAGTTTTGCTTTTTAGTGCTGTTCTTTTACTTTCAATTTCACCCAGCATTTCTGCAACAATAACCCTTTTGATTTCTTCAGTAATGTTCAGACTTTGCTCTTTATGAGCTGAACACAATTTACCTTTTAGCTCAGATTTTGGATCCTTTGTGGGTAGGCTGCAGGAATGTTAGGAAACAGGTTCCCAAATGAGCTTGGCAAATTGAAGAACTGTCTGAGAAGGTAAGATGTTCCTCTGTTAAGACAGATGTAAAAGGCTGTATGTATCCTGAATGTTGTTTGTACTTATTTTCCAAGAAGAGCAATTTCTGCATGGAGATACCTGCCGTAACACAGATACCTACCACCCATTTCATTTTTCAGAAGCTGGGAAAAGACTGTATTTGTTCTTAATAACCTGTTGGTTATTGCTTGTGTGTCATTTAAACTGTAGCGGTTCATTTTTTAAAAATGAATAATTATTCTACAATCTAGTCACAGATGGGACCTTTTCCACCTTATGGTAGCTCCTTGGCCATAATTGTATGGCTCTTCCACTTACTGGTGTTTGTGCCCTCTTAGTAGTTTCCAGCTACCAGTACCTGCCAGCAATGCCTGCAGCAGCTGCTCACCAAGCAGGAAGGATCTCCTTCAATGTTCCTTCAACAGGGACATGCCCAGGTACACTAACCACACATGCTGCCTGCCCCTAGATAAGTACAATGAGTTCTCTTGCCATCCAGAGGCCTCTTTCTTCTTTTGTTTGATATTTGGCTGCTGAAAGTGTTTTTTTAATTAATATTAGACTCCATGACCGACATTGGCTTATACTCCAGGCTTGAAAGCACAACCTTGATTCACAACTGAAGTGAAAGCAAACAACAGGAGTTAAGCTGTAAGTTGTTTAGGATATTAGAAATGTTTAGGAAAATTGGTCCTTGCCTCACATAGATGTCCTCAGAGTATACGGTCAAGAATGTAATCCAAACCTGTCTGAAAAGATGATTTTTAGTCCTCTTGTGTTCCTAAACCACTGTTGCCTCTGCTTTGCCACTGTGTGTTGGGGGCACCCTAAATCAAGGAGTCACTCAGGAATAAAAGCTTGTGGTGTATTGTTTTCATGCATGTGGAATTTGAATTGCACAGTGTTTTACATAGGTATTTAGCATATTTTCTGCACTTTTCAGTTCTAGCTAGATAAATGTGAGTTATCAAATGCCAGTTAAATCTGTCAAATAATTCACAGCACAGACATTTGCTCTGAAGCACAGCTAACCCTAATAAAAAATAGCATACTTTCATCAGTGTTATGCTGTTAATGTTGTTGCTCTTTTAGTCCTTTAAAAGAGTAGATAATGAAAGCTGATGACCTGTGCATTGTTCACCCAGTTTATCATTTTGATCCTTTGGTTTATGTGCATTTGGGTGGGGAAGGCAAAGGGGAGAAGAAAAGAAATGTCAATCCTTTCACTTCTCTTGCTCATGGGTGAACAGTCTCCCAGTCTGTTATCCTGTGTTGTGAGAATTTGGTTTCAGTATCCCAAGGCAAGCCCTTACAGAAAACTAAACTGCTTGAAACATCTCGCCTTCAGCTATGAAAGATCTCAGCATTGTTCCTCAGGTCCCTTGCCCAATTGTTCCTTCACAATTATCCATGTTGGTGTTTGAGTGATCTTAATTCTCACAGGAGTCTGTTGTGAGGGAAAATTAATTTATAAAAAAAAATAAAAATTGGTGAAATAGCTATTTGCCTTCCTAGGTACCGTTCTGGAAAACAAGCATGTGAAATGTATCTCCATGCATTTAATTAGAGTCCAGTCATCACTTTCAAAAGTGAAAAACCTTCTAAAGAGACATTAGTGCTATATTCCAAGTATTAATTATGTGTTGTAAGATCTGGGAAAATTCAGAGGTGCTGGCTAGCCGTGGTGGTGACAGTGCGTGGAGCCAGGCTTTCTCTCTCTGAGGGGAAGGCACAGGGGTTGGGCTGAAGCTTCTGCTCTGTCTATGTAGTATTTGCTCTGGGATAACTAAGAGAAGGCATCTGTCTTGCAGGACCTGTAGGTTTTATTATCTTCAAACCACCACCCACTCACTCCCCTCACCCACCCACCTACACACACAACTGCACCCACACACACCCCTTGAGACCCTAAGGGCACTACTAACAGCACTAACCAGGTTCTTCTAATGATGTCAATGGGATCTGCTGGGTAATCACAAGGCTGGCTTGCTCCTTCCAAGAGCTGAACCTCCCGCGTGCTGGTCCCAATGCTTTCTTGCAATGGGCAGGAGACTTACTCTGAGCCAAGGCATCTATTTGCACTTTCTCTCTCTATGTATTTGAACACTCATCCTTTGCAGCTGTTAGAAAGTAAAAGGCTGAGGGACAAGAGATAAATTCTCTGGCTACTGACCCACCTGTTCTCTCACCAAAGCTTCCTTCATGTGTGGAATAAATGAAAGTACATCACAGAGAGAGAAAAGGTCAAAACACAGCTAGGAGCTAAGCAGATACTGTGGATTATAACTGGTGGCATACTTATCCTCTGACAGAAGGTATCCTATCCTCCAGAAATTGGGGCTTTTTAGGTTATGGAGCAATAGATGCCAGCTATGAACAAGTTTGAGACCCCAGATGTTGTCTCCATGTCTTCCAAATTACTTAGCTAATTCAGTGTAAGATGAGTTCACCAGAAGCACTGAGGGTCAGTGAAGTTATAGGATGTTGCTGCTGCAGAGCATGGGAGGTAAAGCGCAGGATCAGAGATTCGGAGAGTCAGAATAGTGACAGACCTGTGCAGGAAAGGTGGGAGATACCAAACGCAGGGGATACTTCCCATTACGCGTCCAAGCTGGCCTTGCAATTTATTAGCATGCAAATCTAATAACTGGGTCTGTACAGTGGCCTGAAGAGACAACTCTCAGGAGCACCCCAAAAGCTGGGGGAGGCCACAGCCTGCTGCATCGTTTATGTTTCAGTAATATGTCTTAGCAGTACCGTCTAACCTTTACCTCTCTCACTTCAATGAGGATACTAGAAAACTGTTTTCTTAGACAGGTTGTAGTGTTGGGTGACAAAAGTGGAGCGCTGAGTGTGCTGCTGATGTTTCAGTCAATGCTGCTACCAGGATATGAGTGATATTTTTAAATTCCACTGGTAGCAGAGAGGCTCTTTCTCCCTCTCTGGACAGTGGGGAGGGCAGAAAGGAAGAGAACACCTGGGCTAGGTCATTGGTGGGAGCAGACAGACAGGTCTCCCACAAAAGTCTGAATGGCTGAGGTGGCAACTAGTTGCATTGTACAGAGCTGAAGAAAAGCCGTTGTGCCTCAGCTCCAGGGATAATCCTGCATCACTGGTAGGACAATAGTGTAACACAGAGGAATCCTTTCCAGGTATCAAGTGGAGGATCTAACCCACTTGGCTATGTGAATTCATTTGTACAGAGCTCTTGTCTTGCAGGAGATGTTGTCTCTGGCAGGGATGAGCAGTTGTTTGCCATCCATCTCTGAGATGTAAGGTAGAGATGTGGGTAGACTTGCCCCTCCTTCGTCTGGATGAAGAATCTATGAGTAGGGAAAGGGTCTCAGGGTCTCCACCGACATTTGAAGAGTCTAGGTCAGAACTATCTTAGCTTGGTTTAGATAATGAATGAAACCAAGTGAAGAGGAAGCTCTTGCATGGTTGTGTTGACTGAAGAAAAGGGAGGATAGGAGGGGGAGGAGGTGGTGAGGAATACAATACACTTCTTAGCCTTGGAAGATCCAGTTGTCCCCAGGAGGTATACACAGTGGAAGAAGTTATAGGAGCGCAAGTTATAGGAGAGCTACATTTCAGCAGTAGCAGTAGCAGCAGCATTTCTCCAAGTCTCTTAATGGTAGTATGGAGCCAGAGAAGGAAGGGAAGACAACTCTGGGTTATTTCATGACCGCATCCTGTACAACATGGAGGAAGGCAGGATGTACCTGTGTGACTCATCCTGTTCTTCAGGGACATTCTTGTCTGGAGACTTCAGGGTATCTCAGTACAGTGCAGCAGCAGTAGCAGCAGCAGCCACAATCATTATCCCTGCCCCCAGTGACCTTTCCAGAACAATGGTGTATTGTTGATTGTTCCAAAGTACTTAGATTTAGCTGGGACATTTGATACTCAAATCCAGCATCTTGCTTTGCTGGTAGGAGTGGTTTAAGGAATGCAACCCACACCAAATATGTGGCACAACTCACTACACCAGTGCACATGGATGTTCAGCCCTGGTGAAATCTCACCCTCTAACATCAAGAACTGGGAAAAGAGGTGTTGAATCACAGGCTAGATGTTGTCCTTTGCACCAGGAGATGTGAGAGTCTGGCAACAGGGAAATTTCATGCACAGAGACTCTTCGTGGCAATCAGCAGACCTTTGTTGCTGATGGCTGAAGTACCTGGTCTGTTGTGAGCAGTTAAAAATCCCATAGCTGTGCAGGAAGGAGGCAGCCCCATTCACTGTTTTGGGGCTAGCACACTCTACGCCAAATGAGACCTTTTGCAGGGAGAGAGAAATTGTTGCTCCTTTGAGATCAGCTGAACATATGTAACAGGGTAAAGATGTTTCAGCAGTACCTCAGAGCCCAAGTCTGCTGGATTCTGCGAGGTGCTGTGCAGACAGGGCAAAAAGCCTGCTCCTGCTGCTAATGAAAATTGTAACCAGGAAAACTCTCCAAAGCAAATGACAGTTTATAATTTGCCATTGATTTATTGCAGTGGTGGGTGCATGGGGGATTTTTCCTGCTAAATGCACACCAGGCTGTTCGAGGGTACACATTATATGCAGTAGAGTACTTGCATATTCATAGCACATTACATATTAATTTCATTCACGCACAGGATTGGTTACAAGTTTCTCGCTTCCAATGCAAACTACTGGCATCCTCAGACAGTACCGCTGAAGTTTTCTACCAACTACACCTGCTCCCAAAGTGGGGGTTTGCCCTCCTTTGGGGGGCTATTTGAGTTGGAGGTCTCAACCTCCCGCTACCACAATTACCTTTGCCCTACTTCCAACTAATTTTCTGTAGGTTGCAACACCTTATCAGCTTGTCTCCTCTTGGCCAGAACTTTCTCGCTTAGAGGCTTCTTTCTGCCTAATTTAGATAACGGTGCTCTTATCATTATCTGTTCTTTGTTTCTCAAGGTTGACTCCCTCGATTAGAAGTGCTTTCATTCATCAGTTTTGACAACTGGAGAGGGTGGGTCACCTTGACCTAAACTTTGTGTGTGACCTGACCTTAGTGTTAGCATATAGTTAAACACTAAATCAGAGTTCGGTAATTTGGGAGTTTAGACAACACTGCCGTGAAGAGAGACTAGGAAGTGTGTGTGTATAAGGAACTGATATATTGATAACTGCCTTAAAAATTGCTTAGAGCACAAATTCAAGTGGAATTGGTGCAAAGCTGTTCTGCTCAAATTGAAGAGGAACTGAAACAAGCTGCTGCTGCAAAGTGAGTGCCTGTTGCCCAACTTGTTAACCACAAGGTGGTATAGGATGTGAAGGCTTTAGGTCTTGTGAAGGTGAGATCTAGCTAGTTCTTCCTGGAGGTAACTTCTGTGGTAACATAAGGCAACTGCTCATGTGCACAGCAGTGGCTGTCTAAACCCCTCAAGACCACCGGTGAGGACCCCTGGTGACCTTGCACAGATAGACCACACTCACCCTCGCTTTGTATGTAAAGGAGTAGGCGTCCTCTCAAGAGCATAAAGCTCGAATCGATGAAAACTCGGCTGGGACCCCCACCACCAAGACACCCAGGGTGAGGAGGACCAGCAGGACACTGCTGGATCCATGGATGGTGATATGTCTTTTCTCCCCTCCCCACCTTTCTTTTTATTGAATAGTGACCAGATCTAAGTAAAAACATGTGGCACGGGGCTTGCTTATCCAGGTAAAGTAATCACCATTGAGCTATCATATGTAACCACAAGCCTTGTATTTTGTATTAATAATTCAAAACTGGTTGGTTGGTGTCGTTTCACCTTAATTCAGTCCAATGTTATCATGAACTTGGTCGTTGGTCCCAAAGGGAGGGAGGTCCTCCTTTCGGGTCACAACAGTGAAGCCTGCTAGAAAGGATGCAGCAGTACAAGCCTTCTGAAGGCTTTTAAATCAGCCATTGAAATATAAAGCTTTGTAACTTGAGTATTTCAGCCTAGAGCCAGCAAAAAAGATGTTAGGGAAAGAAAAATCAAAGTAAAGGACCATACATGAGAAGCTGCAGAAGTGATGAGCTTCAGAGATAAAACTGATCCATAGAACAGGCTGACATAGGGTCTGAAAAATGAGGCTAACAACATTTCTGAATGGGTAACAAATAGTGCATGGCAACTTGCCATATATTTACTATTACCCCTATATAATCACATGGCATTTGGCTCAGGGTCATGCTGAAGCTCCTACTTGCTGGTTCTGGACAACTGTCCTGTCATTTACCTTTTAAAGACTGGACAAGATGAAGTGTTAATGCACTGCCCACCTTAGTCTGCAACACCTTAAAATGTATGAAAATCTAGCTATTGTGGTTTTTTTCTCTTTGTGAAAATTGTAGGAAATGTGGTGCGTATGTAATTTTAACTCATCTCCTCTATTCCATAATAAATATTTCCAGTAAAGTTCTTTTACGGCCAGTTTCTCAGAATACTCTGGTTTTCTGAAAGCCAATTTTCTTACACATGCCTGGATCCCAGCTTATGTTGTCAGTGATCTGCAACATGCTCACAGAATAGTGGATTCCTGAGAGAAGCAGAGCAACGTGCTTGCAGAGAGCTGCGCAGAAATTTGCCTTTTTTTCTAGGGACCCTTGAGAAAGTGCCAAGGAGTTTGTGCAGCCAAGGCAACTGCTGGGTTAGAAAGCAGAACTGGAGGAAAGGACTCAGCAGGCACACAGCTGGATTTCCAGTCTTTTTTATTTGGCAAATCTCAAGATTTTCACTGAGTATTTTGTCACACAAGCACATAAACATGCATTTGCCTCATTGCATCCCACTTACCCTGTGAAATACAACTTTTAGACCACTTTGATCAAGAGCTGTGGAGCAGTAAATTGTGCAGAAATGGGAAAGCAGCTGAGTACTAACAGGAAGGCAGCATTTGTGTGGAGATAAGTGGCCTTTTGCCTTCTAAGGGTGGACCTTAGTGTCTGTGTACATGGACCTATTGCACACCTGTCTTCTGAGAGCCTGTTGCAACCTTTGTGAGCCTTGTCTTTTAGCATCTTGATTTTTTTCTCAGGTAAGTACATTATTACCCTAGAAGGATGCCTGTTTCCCAATGGGCCACCTTCATGCTTGCTGCTTATTCATTAGCAGAAAGCACGACCCTGCAGTTTGTGCACAGGCACAGGGGAGGGCAGAGGTATCACTGCTGTTAGGGGTCCCACAAAGCATTAGTCCTACTACATGTTGTTGGTGAGACAAGCGCCTTCACAGGGTGAGATCCTAGGCTAGAAACACAGATGTTACATAAAATATACATGTTACTGAGGCAAATACCCTCAATTTTTAATACATGTTTGTAAATAATAATTTATTCTAGATGTCCCAAGCCAGAAGCATCTAACTTACTAGCACTGAAAAGATGGCAGTTCATGGGAGAAAGAAAAGCAGCATATTGCACAGCACCTCTTTCATCTTCTTGTGGCCATATGAATGAGTAGCTTGGCTCTGAAGTCAAACTACTTTTCATCCCAGACTACACCTTTCACAATGACTTCTTCCCCACATTTCATTATGGGCCACAGAAGTGCTGATTTCCTCCAGTGCTCCCAGTCTTTCTTGTCCACGTGCTCTAGGCATTGTGTCAAGCTTTCCCGTAGGTTCCACACAGCTTTAACCGGTGGGTCCTGAAGAAGCAGCAGACAATAAATTCTGCAGCACTGCAGTATGAACTGTCTTTGAATGGAATTTTTTGAGTCAACACCAGCTTGCTGAAAATGAAGTGAGAACAGTTTTCAAAGCTTTGTAATGTTATGTTGATATAATGTTACATTGCCTCTCTGCTCTTGCTCTGTGCAGCTGCTCCACATGAACTAAGCACTGAAACACTTGATTTTTCAAAGCTGGTGGTACCATTTGAGTGGAATAGGCAAGTCCCAGAATCAATTTAAAGGTTCTTTTATTTACCAAGTACTGGCTTATGGAATGTTTCAGCATCCAGCAAACGTGTATTTCCTCAGACAGATCTGCAAAGAGCTTGATAAGGCTGAGCTTTCGGAAAGGCCCAGCAAGCTGCAAAAGGAGGAAGCTGCTCTTTGGAAGCTTCATATATATATGTGATATATATGATATGGATATATTTCCCAGAGAAAAAACACTATAGTCCATTTGGATAGCAAGTGTCAGGGCTCTATGTGCATCAACAGTCTCTGCAAGCTTTCCCCTGCCTTTCCAGGGGTTTGGCCACTTGTGTTTAAGGTCAGCTCTGACATAACATGGCCATATACCCTTGGATTTGACTGTTGTGAAAACAGCCAAGCTGGCAGAAAGGGTGGTGTGAGAAGGAGCTATGAGAAGCCTTACCTCCACCCACATACCTTTCATCACTCGGTCTGAGAGCTGGTCCAAGCTCAGCGGCGGCTGGGTGCTTGCCTGAGCTGTGATGTTGGGATGCCTGTGCCTAGCCTTGCTGGCCCTCACTCACAAACCAATTTCCCAGCTCAGTCTTGATGCGTCTGATTACTGTGGGTTTGCCTGGTGATCACTGGTCTGTGGCTGACCTGGATCACTACCACCAGCCCTGCTTTTTGCACCTTGCTTGGGTCTGGTAGGACTGTGCCCTCGTGGGTGAGGGCACTATCCTGCTGTTCCCCACTGTTACTGGCACAGCTTTGTATCTCCCTTACAAGGTTATGTGTGCTTCTATGCATGCCTGTGAGAATATTTTGGGAGTATGCGGCTGGAAGACCCTCACAAGTGGAAAACAACCCCAAGCAAAAGGGAGACCTCCTGCTTTTTAAATACAAAGCTGCACAGACATGCCAGAAAATTGAACCACTGCCCCTGTTCATGGGCCGTATCTTTACTCACCATGACAATTTGACCGTAAAACTCTGGGTGCTTTTGGCTGCAAGAGTACTTGAAGATATTCCTTATGTCTTGCACCCCCCTCTACAAACCAAGCACAGCACAAAGTGAGCTGTTAGCATGTGGTGTGGCCAGCAGTGCGGCCCCCAAGCACTGGCAATTTTTGTTTCTCAGATTGTGTCAGTCAGCAATGGAGAAGTCACTCATTTCAAGCTTTGGAGGAAGGTACCATAAAAGCAACACAGGGCTGGAAAATGCTTTCTGCGCTCATATGTGCCTCGCCCAGCTGAACAATTCAGTCACGCAGTATATGTCTATGTATCATGGGACATAGAAGGGTTGCTGGAGCTTATCTTTCCACACCCCCACCCCTCTCAGCTCATAAGTTATTCCCACTATCATTGCCAATACATTTGGAGCAGTGTCCTCAGCAGAAGCTAAGTTCTAAATGAATGGCAGATGGCCCTTTTATCCCACTGCCTAGGTCCAGTTACACAGAAACACAGAATACCTGTTCAGTGTTGGTCGTGGCATCATTCAAAGGTGGAATGTCAAGAACTGTGAACGTGTTAGTTGCTCTCTGCTGTATATCTTTCTCACAGGCATCAAACAGCTTCTGCAGCGCAAAGACAACAGCTGATTACAGCAGCAATCACAGTGAAACAAGAGGCATAGTGTGGAAACCATGTGCTGAAACCACATCTGCATTAAATTGTAGGGCCACCGATGGATTGAAAGATATTCTCAATACCTGGGAAATAAAATGTCTCATTGAACTGTTTGCATGTTGAAGCCCATTCTTCAGCATCTGCAGAGCCTTATTATTGTCACAACCAATGCTAATAATGGCATCATCTCAACTTTATCATTTAACTCATACCATTTTGGTATTTTCCTTCAGATCCCCCCAGAATCAGACCAGTGAGTCAGAACAAGGTCTTCCATCTAGTACTTAAAGCATTAACAATAAGGAAACTGGACTATGTTTCCCCACTTTTGCTTAACATGGGTGAGATACGGGACTGAGATTTGAATGCACCCTTCTGAAAGGCAGAAGGAAGCAAGTCACTGTTAGTTTGCTTTCTACAGCAGGCCCTGATGGACTGGAAAATCAGAGACCCAAACTTAGTCCCCAACCCTATCTGATACAGAAATACTAATGCTCAAAGCCTGTTATACTGGCTATACCACATTGATCTGGTAAGAGTCAGATCAAGAAAATGGACACGAAGAAACCTTAATTAGCTGCTGCCAGTTCTATATGAAATATATGGAGCTGTGGAAGCCCTGAATTTTTCCCAGTTTTGTAGCCTGAGCAACTCATCTGCAGCACAACAGTCAAATGCCGAGGGTCTTTCATTGTCTCAGAGTGCTTGTGCATGTCCATTGCTTTAGACAGGAGCTCTTTGTTTTTAGGGCATGAAGGATATTAAAAAACTTAGCTATGACAAGATGAAACAATGAATAAATGTAACTATTTTGCAGCATGTTATGAATCTATTCCATGAATCCCATGTTTTCTACAAAGCACTTAACTATATTATATAGCTGGCAGGAAGCTTTTATGGGGAAAATAGTGCTTTCTCAGCTCAGTTCTGCATGATCACAGGGGAATCTGATCAAAGAGCAGCATTTTGACTAAGTCATTGTAGGCTGGCTTCTTTTATTAACATGTTCACCCTGGGAATGTCTCCTTCCCTTTCCAGAACAACCTAAGCCATCTTCTAGAAATCAGTTACAAAGAGATGCTGGCAGGTTGGAAGTCTGGGGGGAAGATGTCTGGTCAGAAACCGAGTCCCTAAGGACTGGAGGAAGCAAGAAGTATGGGGCTCTTCAGTGTAGAAACACACATAGCATCAGAAATCTGAATAAATACCTTACCTTGACTCTAACATTTTGATCTTGTCTTTCAGCTTCTTATATTCCTCTTTCTCCTGAAGCTCTGTTTGGATGAACCCTCCAGGAAGTGCTCTGAAACAGATATCTTGTGCGATCTCTTTATTTGTACTTAGACACTGTGACAACTGTGGACTGGCCCTTATTGAATAGTCTGAATTCCAGCAAAAAAGCTGTGAGGTGGAAGAGTGCAAACGTCCAGAAAAAGTTCTAGGAGAGCTTAACCTCCCCTGAAAGCCCCCACCTAGGATTTATGCTGAAATCAAGGGAGAAAAACTATTTACATCAGAAAAAAGGGAGGCAGGGTTGAGAGGAACCAGAGGTTGAAGGCTTGAACAGAACACAAGCGTTCTCCACTTGTTAGAATCTACTCATCTTTTCTCTAGTTTTCTCCATTTTTAACATCAAAACACTATCACCAAATATCCCAGACTCTCCAGAGAGTTCTGTTCTCCTGGATACCCAGACATCTGCAGAGAAAGGAAACATCAGTCTCCTGTTCCTCCAGTGCATGAAATTGTCCCGTTTCCAATGCCCAGTCTTTAGATGATACCACTAGAGTTTAAAAAAGCTGTTTCTACACAATGATCCTGGGTTGATTGCAGACTCACATCCTAAAAGTGCTGGGAAGTTTTTGCTTTTTACCATTCACCAGAGGTTTTTAGAGATTGTGTCTTCTGTATTACAGATCTCAGAATGAGTATATGCAGCCCTAATATAAAGGGGACCTCCCATCCCATGTTTCTTCTCCCCCCTTTCAGAGTAAGCCATACCATCTTACATTCATATTCTGATCTTGTGAATCATCTCATCAAGTTTCTGCTCTTTCAGTTAAATTACTTTTATTATTACACTTTTATTACTTTGCCTTACATCAGCCCACACCTCAAACTTGAAGCACCCTGGAAGAGAACTACAAGGTTCCAGAAAGTCAGAGTATTCCTTCACTACCAGGCTATCCATGACTGCACACCTACAAACCCTTCATGACCCCACAGATACTCCAGCCACGATCAGAAACTAAAATACCACAGCCTGTATTCATGGAAATCCCAACAGGAAAGCCTCTTCTCCACAAAGCTGTGCAGGATGAGTACAGAGTTCATTCACTCCTGGCCTTAGTCACTGAGAATGATTTATGTTAGCATTTTATCCCCAAGATGCTATTCATTAGGCTATAATTTATTTTTCTTTCCTCCTGACTAACAATTTCCCTCCTCCTTGCCAAGTACCCTTGCTACTATGTCTTTTGTCAGCGCTTGCCTAGTTCATAAGAGGGCAGTTTTCACAACAAAATCCCAGGACTGACTCTGCACATCTACTCAAACTGTCCTCAGAGCTGCTTTTACTACCTCCCCTTTCTATATTAGGCTGGATGCCATTATATTGAGGGCTGCTGTTAAGGTAGGCATTCCATATTCAGAGTATTTGCACAGAAGTGAAAGTTCACCTCAGAACATGACATGTTTTGATGTCACACAGCCTGGTCATGTACCCTGATCTGCATTCCAAGACAGCCCTGTTTCAGAGGCCGTTCATGCCTGGCCATGACAATGCAGTCAAACAGGAGAATGAAATTTTGGTCTGTCCTGCAGGGCAGAGCTGTGATAACCGAGGCTTGAGTATGTTTCAGTGACAATTGCAGAAACTGTGATTTCCCCCGTTATACATATTCTTAACATAAAGAATCACATTACTTGTGGGAACTATCCTGAGACTGTAGTCAAGTATCAACAGAGCCAAACCAAACTCTTCTGTTGCTGTCCATCCATCTATTGGGGAAAAAAAGAAATAATAAGCTACATTAGAGTCACTAAGCAAGTATCCATTAACGTCCTAAGAAATGCACAGGCTAACTTCCTCCCTCCAATTCCCAATCAATCTGTAGGGAAAAAAAGAATAGAGACCAAAACTTAAAGCTGTGCTTTGCCAGGTGGGTGGTTTGTGATTCTATGAGTTAGCACCAATAGTGCAAATAAAATACTCTGAAAGTGTAAGATCTGCATGTTACGTGGTGCAGATTAAAAAGGTTCTGTGAATTGGCTCTGGATTCCCAATATCAGATTACCAATGGCAAAATTCATTGCTAACTCACAGCCATCCTTGTGTCTGTCTTATTTGTAATCTTCTCTTCAACTTGTCCTAGGGTACACTAGTTGGAGTTGCTCATCAGGGACCATGCTAAACACTGTAATTTCTGGTCACCAGACTCACCTTATTTCTTCTTCCATCTGATCCACTCTTTTTGCTAGATCATAATGTGAAGCCTCTAGCCTTGAGGTTATGTCTCCAGAGACTGACAGCTGCCTCAAGTTATCAAACACTTGTCTGAGGGAAAAAAAGGGAATTCTTATAATGAAGGGAAAAAAGGTCACATACTCTAAGCAGGTACCTTATTAAGGACAGCACTCAGTGGAAGCTCTATGGCTACATCTATGCTAGCAAACAGATCACCAAGACAGAGGCTCCAGGGCATGTGATGGCCCAGCACACACCTGGATGCAGTTTTGGCACAAGTGAGATAGCACTCCTCCAGATTATGCCTGTTACAGTTCAGAGGACTGCGCAGGCCAGGGTTTGAGCAATTAAGGCTGGAGGAAATGGGCAAGATGCAGACAACTCTTGAAAAACTAACTCAACCCAGACCTGCAGAGTGTGTGGAACAGCAAATGCAGGCAGCTGTTCTGCTGAAACTAACTTTGCAACATAAGGGTATGGGGTATTTTAATAGAAGAGAATAAAGCTCTATATTCTGATAGTAATTTTTTATTTCTACAACTGCTGTGTCCCATTTCCAAATGAGGATCTCAAACATCAACTATTATTGCAGAGACAATCCCAGACTGAGGTGCTGCTGCAGCTTGGTTACAGGTGGAACAGACAGCAAACTCCTTCCTGCAACCAGGCAATGTCAAAGAAAGCCCAAGCATGAGGCTTCACCATCAGTTTATGCTGATCCAAGTCCGCACAGCTGCTGCAAAGGACTGTCCTGCCCCTCTCTCTCAGCACCTTTTCTTTCTTCCTCCACTGAAACAGATTTTGTTTTTATTTACTTGGATTTCTTCCTTTCCAGTTAAATCACTTCATTTCCAGTCTTTCACTGAGGACACTTTTTCTTTAATCTCAACAATCCAGTGTATAATCTGCATTTAAGTCAGCCTTTGCCTGCAAAAAAAAAAAATAAATGAACTTAGAGACCAACTCCCTGAAGTCCAGGATGTGTTACACTATTTATACCATTCTTTCCAATTTCTCTTTCTCTTACACCCATTTAAGATCTGCCTCACCCGTTGCAGCTGAACTTGAGCAAATTAACTGTCCCTGTGACAGATGGGAAGGATAGGAATTAGAAAACAGAACTTTTAGTGAAATATTTCACAACCAGGAAATGTTTGCAGTCCTTTGTCACAACCTGTCCTGGTTTAACCCCATCCAGCAACTAAGCACCACAGAGCTGCTTGCTTGCTCCCCCCAACCTGGAGGGGTGGAGAGGAGAATTGGAAAGGAATGTAAAACTCAAGGGTTGAGATAAGAGCAATTTAATAATTTAAGCAGAATAAAAAAGGTAAGAATGATAACAAATAATAACAGTTATAATGGAAAGGTGGGGGAAAGGATAAAACCCAAAGGAACAGGGAGAAAGGAAAACAAGTGATGCACAGTACAACTGCTCACCACCCCCTGACCGATGCCCAGCCAGCCCCCAAGCAATGATCCCCAGGCCCCAGCTAACCCTCCAAGTTTCTATACCAAGCATGACGCCCCATGGTATGGAACACCTCTTTGGCTGGTTCAGGCCAGCTGTCCTGGCTGTGTCCCTTCCCAGTCTCTTGTGCCCCTCCAGCCCTCTCACTGGCAGGGCCAGCATTACCCAGCAACAACTAAAAACTTCAGCGTGTTATCAACATTGTTCTCACATCAGAGCCAAAACCCAGCACTCTGTGAGCTACTAAGAAGAAATTTAACTCCATCCCAGCCAAAACCCCCAAACGACTTTGTAGAAATATTCAGACCTACTAAGGTTAAACTTGGTAAGTTTAGCCAGAAACACCTGCTGTGCAACATACCTGCCACCTTCTGCAGTCATCTCGCTATGGTCAGTGTCCTTACACGGTCCTTTAAACATCCCTGTTGTGCTGTAGGAAGAAAACTCTGGTGAACCAATGCTTTTACAACAGCAGAAAATGTTTGCTGAAATGAGCGGCAGCACAGGGAACTGTGCTGCCAGGAGCACCAGAAGCTACTGCAAGTGTCAGTAGCTTGCTTTCTTTCACAAAGGGATCCTTCTGTTTTAAGTAACAAACAAGAGCTCCTCCACTTTCTGGGAAATAACACTATTTCTTTGCACAGTATGTAGTATCACGCTCGTTTCCTGCCAATGAAGTCAGAGAAGGGTGGCTTTGCCTTGCAACATTCAGTTTCATTGCAGTCCCATTGCTCCCCTGCAGCATACCCCTGCACTACAACTGGCCATGATCAGCAAGTCAGTCTTCATTGCTATAGATTTCAGCACGTCCTACAGTGGGTACTGTTTTTCCCTTACTTCAAGTACAGGCCAAATCCACCAAGTGTACTGGGGAACAGAGCATGGGCTCAAACCCTAAAGACACCCACATGCATCTTGTTCAACCAGGAGCAGAAGTTCAAGAAGTTTGGCTATGATGCTGTGATGAAGTACAAGAGCCTGCCCCATGGAAAAGCTGACAACTGGTACTTCTTCCAGGACTTCAAGATGAAGCTGTACAACACACTAGGTGGAACAGTTACTGCTAATGAGAGTCAGAGCTATTAATTTGAGGGGTGGGTGGTTAGGGGTATTGGTGAAGAGGGCTGAGTAAATCTGGCTGATTAGTGTTGCAACAGAGGGAAGACACAGTCACTCAATATGAGTGATCAGCAGACTTTGTTTATTGTCCCTTACAGTCATCTTTTATGCCTTTTTATAATTAGCTCATACATATTACAAAAGTTAAGCTCATTATTGGTTAATTGCCTAAATACCAAGCCCGCCCCTAGTTTCTCTTCTGTAGTTATCTGTTCCCACCTGTAACATTCTTTTCCCACCGTGATCTTCCTGTTATTGTGTAATTTTTGCTTTACTTCAGATAAGCTGAGAGCGATGTGCATTTTTGTCCAGCCAGCTGGACTATGTCTGTGACCCTTTTCAGCTAGCCAGTTATCCACAGATGAGGACTAATAAAAGGAAATCAAAGGGTATCTTTATGATCTTAAGAAGAAATTACTTGCTTTCTTAGTTAGCCAAAAGCTTCATGACACTGTTCATTGTCTAAAGACAGTAAAACCTGACTGCACACGTGAAACCAGATACTTGTTGTTAACAAAAAGCTGCCTTGCTCCGGAGCTTCTAGTCTCTCTGTGGCTCCCTGCCTTAGTTCTCAACAGGCAACAAGTGAAGTTTCCTGGAATTCAAATGAGGTGGGCAACCTTGGGGTCACCATAGAGACTCCTCCCATGTTATATACTTACCCTTAGCTTGTCTCTCCCTCCCCTGAAATGGTGTGCTCAAGCCAGTTTAAGAGTGGCTAGCTGTCCTTCAAGCACATAATGGCTATCATTTCTTTCTGAAGGCTCTATGTTAGTTTAGAGTCATTCACAGCTTTTTTCTGTGTTTGCTCATTCAGCCAAACATCAGGCTACCTTAGGGCCTCCTTGTCTGTGCTCTGGGGTCCCACAGGACTTCCCAAAACGTGGAATAACCCAGAGCACAGGGCCAGCCCCAGACAGAGGGGGTTTGGACACAGGACTTAGTTCTGTGCCATATGTTGAGCAGTGTTCAATGTGACGGGGACAGGCCTCATACTGAGACTGCAATGTGTAACCCTGAGATTTTTTTTTGTAGCAAGTCACATCTGACATGGAGCTGAAAGCCATCAATGGCAAGAGGCTTCCTGCCCTCACAATCTTTTCCAAAAGCCCGTGCTACCTGAAGGAACATGCCCTGAACACCATCCAAGAGGCCTATGTCCAGACTGTCTGCAGCCAGGAGGAGATCACCTGGTTCGTTACTGTCCCAGTCATATGGAGTGCTGCTGCCAGGCAGTTCATGCGGCTGGAAGCAAAGGAGGCAAAAGCAGGGGTTATCCCATTTCCTCAAATTATCTTTGGAGATTTTCCTCAATATTTAAACAACCTGTATGCCGTGGTTTACCCTGGCTCATAATTAAGTACCATGCAGCCACATGCTCACTCCCCCCTTCACCCAGAGGGATGGGGAGGAGAATAGAAAAGGAAAACTAAACTCAAGGCTTGAGATAAGAACAATTTCATAATTGAAATATAATAATAATAGTAGAAGATAAAGGATGGGGGGAGGAAGGAAAACATGTGACTACCTGCTGACAGATGTCCAGCCAGTCCCTGGGCAGCTGTCCAACCTCCGGCCAACCTCCCCAGTTTATATACTGGGTATGATGTGCTATGGTATGGAATACCTCTTTGTCTAGTTTGTGTGAGCTGTCCTGGCTGCATCCCCTCACAGTCTCTTGTGCTCCTCCAGCCCTCTTGCTGGTAGGGCCTGAGAAACTGAGAAGTCCTTTACTTAATATGAATATTAACCAGCAACAACTGAAAAATGTCAGTGTGCTATCAACGTTCTCACACCAAATCTAAAACACAACACTGCACCAGCCACTAAGAAGAAAGTTAACTCTGTCCCAGCTGAAACCAGGACACCTTATTTCAGATTTCAGCCTACCAGGGTGAGAAATTTCTCATGTTGGGAGTGGTGGGGTGTCACAGCACTACCAAAACTAGCCAGCTGCAACAAGGCCTTTACCATCCCATACCAGGTTAACATCGATAAGCAGTTCCCACACCTTGCCCCAGCATAGCCACCAACCCCCCCCCAAGGTTTCAAAAGTTCATCTACTGTCTGTGCTGTTTCTCCATCCTCTTCAGGCCAGTTCACCCTGCTTCTTGCCTCTGCTGCATCCAGATTCTTTCTTCTCTGGGCTCCTCTTCCATCCAGCCTCTCCTCATCCAGGCCACCTGCTTCTCCCAGGGCCTCTCCTTCATCCGGGGTGTGCTCTCTCTTCCCTCTGCTTCTTCCAGGTTTCTCTTCATCCAGACCTCATCTTCTGTACCCCTTACAGCTATTTAACTACTTAGCAGGAACCAGCCACAGCTGCACATTATCCACGTCAGCCAGCCCACAGCTGTATATTATCAATGTTAATTAACCTGCCTTAATTCCTTTATAATTCCTCTACATTGGGGGAAAGGATGTCCCAAACAGGCAGTAACAACTGCTCTATCCTTCCCCCCCCTCACCATGTAGAAATGAGCCCCATGGAGGTCAAGGGTACAAAAACCACCACCCCAGCGTGGGCTTCTGGGGTGAGAACGGCCTCCCTTGCAAGTGACATTCTTGCAGCAGTGATCTTGCCACCTTTCCTTGCACCTCTCTCTCATGATTTTAGGCAGGACTTATCTCTGACATGATGTCTGAGAATCTGATCATTGCCTTGGAGCCGGAGGCTGCATCACTGTGGTGCAAACAGCTTCCACAGGAAGGGTTTATGGCAGATGACAGTGACAAGAAGAAGTTTGAAAACTCCCCTGGGATCCAGTATGTTGTCGTTGACTGTGGAGGTAAAATTTTCCCTGTTTAACAGGTACCATCTTTGCTGGGCATGGCATATGGCTGTTTTGCAGTGTCCCCAAAGATCTGCAGTGCAGTCCCAGAGCTTGGACTCTACTGCTGCGCTTGTCATGGGGATTTTATTTTCATTTCTCACTTCATGAGATCCCATGGGTAGGCAGAAAAAGAGGAGGAAAGGGCGGGACTGCTAAAGGCCTGATCCATGGCAAATGGAAGTCATTGTTTCATGCCATCATGCACTTCAGGCCAGACAGTCACAGTAAGAACACCTGCCATTGTACCGGACTGGGCTGCACCACGTCCCAGCCTCAGTCACTGACGTGCACCCATGTGCTGTTGTATAGCCTGAGCTCACAGCCTCCTCTGTAGGAACAAGTGTAGTGCCCAGTGAACTGAGCAAAGAGACTGACTGGCAGGCACTGTAGAGTAAAGCTTTAAGAATAGTTTACAAAGCACTTTTTAGTAGTTTTTCTAGTTTCCTGTGTGAGTTTTTTTGGTGGAACATGTATTTCCTGCCAAGAGCGATCTGATGATTATGAACAAATACTGAAAAGGCATCAAGAGGACCACAAGTTTCTGAGTCACACCACCACTGCTCATCTTAACTCTTGTATGTCAAAAGGCAGGAGTCAATTGTCTATGTGAGGCCAGCCTCCTTTTGTAAACAGAAAGGAGACCGGCTTGTCCAGGGAGCAAATCAGAGCATCCATCTGTCATCAGAAGTTACTGTAGGAACCTTGAAAGACCAGGCTTTTATACAGAGGTGTGTAAATTCAGGAAATGTAGAGGTGTGCAGGCAGTAGTGGAGTGAAGAAAACAGCAGAAAAGCACATTTGTGAACTGGGAGTTCAGAAGGTAAGATTATATTCAGTGGAAAGTAAAGACCTCAAGTACTTTAAAAAAAACAACAGCTAACTTCATTTGTGTTCGTGTGTGGGTATATAGGTGGCACAATAGACATCATGGTACATGAGATCCAAGAAAACCGTTTACTGAAGGAGTTACACAAGGCAACGGGAGGTGGATGGGGAGGCAACAGTGTGGATGAAAACTTCACTGTTTGCCTCAAGAAAATATTTAATGATGGAGTATGGGATGAATATGTACAGAGCCACCCTTCCGAATTACGGCATATGATGTACAACTTTAGTATACAGAAATGCTTGACTGGCAGGGACGCCATCTACATACATTGCTACCACAACTTGACCAGAGTGGCAGAGCACAAGAAGGACATCTCTCACTTCTTCAAAAATGAAGAAGGAGCTGTGTGGTGTGATGGGATGATCATGATTACCTATAAGAAAATGAAAAGCTTTTTTGACCACCATATCAAAAATATCATTCGAGGGAGATTCTTGACAAGCCTAAAATGGCCAAGGTTAAGTACATTTTGCTTGTGTGAGGCTTTGCGTCTAGTATTATCTTGAGAGATGCAATCAGGAGGCAGGCCTTTAGCAAGAAGTATCATATCCTTTGTCCAATGGAAGTCCAAGTGGCCATTGCAAAAGGGGCTGTTTTATTTGGAGTCAGTCCACACGTTATTGCCTCAAGAGTCAGCGCTTGGACATATGGCATAGCAGTAAGTGAGAAATTTGATGCTTCTATCCATCCCTTCTGTAAACAAAGGGTTTCAAAAGCTGATGGCTTTGTTTATTGCACGGATCTCTTCAAGAAATTGGTGGGAATTGAAGAGGCAGTGAACATAAATGAAGGTGTGCACTATGATTTCTATCCAACAGAACCAGATCAAACAGAAGTATGCTTTTCTTTCTATTGTACAGAAAAGCAGGATGCTCAGTACATAGATGAGGAAGGGTTGGAAAAGCTTGGCTCCGGTACAGTGCCAATGCCAGACACAAAGCTGGGGAGGAAACGCCAGCTGAAGCTGGATATTAAATTTGGGCTCACTGAATTTAAAGCCACATGTACTGATGTTATTTCCAAACAAAGTTGGGCAATTATGATAAATTTTTTAGCTATGTAAATGCTTGGTGCATCAAGCAGCAGAGAAATAACTCAAAGAAGGGTATGGCTTTAGTGGGAGGCAATAACTACTACAACAGAGAAGGCAAATGGACCATAAAATTTGTCATCCAGCCTTCTGCTTGCACAAGTAAACAGTTTGCTGGTCTTATTCTCTGGTTCCTTCCATTCCTCACCAAGCACCCTTTCAGTCCAACACTCTTTGTTGTATCTGAAAGCAGGTTTATCTGATGTATCTCTTGCCCTTCTAGTTTAGCCCCATTGCATCTCTGAATACAATAGTCCATACCACCAACATAATGAGTTGTACTCTATCTGTGTTTGATACAAAGCTTCTGGACTGGTGTCTAACTTGTACACATATACCAGCCCATAACTGTTTCTTTTAGCTTGATGTCTTCTCTCAGTTATATTTTCTCTTCCTCTGATATCAGATCTCTTTATTTGGAGACCAGGTTTAATTCTGCCAGGGGTGACATTCAATGGATTTCAGTTTTCTCCAGAACATCATCTATATCGATTGTGTGTAATTAAAGCACTCATCCCAGTCAAGGGTGCTGTGTGAAGCAGTAACTCGGTGTAGTCTGGGAGATTGTATCCAAAACCTGTGGGAGTGTTGTTTCCATTAAACCATTGGATGGTTTGATCTCATTAACTGGACAGATACAAATGCCAGATTGTAACATTACAGATATGAATAGTGCTTATGCCGCTGCCTGAGCCCCTGTCAGCTTTGGGTACTTTCTACATCTCTGACTTGGACTTGATATTTTCCAAGTCCTTAAGAGCTCATTTCTTTGCCTCCTTCTTACAGCACCTGTGCACAGGTTCAGCACAGTGCAGCCTGTGTGAGCCCAGATTTGTCCAAAATAAGGATGTGATCCTGCAGTGCTTTGGGTCTAGCTGGGCTGGAGTTAACTTTCTTCATAGCTACCCTTGTGCTGCTATGTGATTTATAACCAAAACAGTGCTGATGATAGCACACCAATGTTTTTGCAATAGCTGAACAGTGCTTGCAAGGCCATCTCCGTTTCTCACTTGGTCCCTGCAGCGAGAAGGCTGATGGGGGGAGCAAGGGGCTGGGAGAGGGCACAGCTGGCACAGCTGACTCCATAGCCTGTAACTCATGCTCAGCAATAAAACTGGGGTGAGTTTCTCCAAAATAGCTATTGTTTGGCGATTGGTTGGGCATCAGTCCGGTGGTAGGATGTGGTGACTTCCTTTGCATCACGTTGTTTGGGTTTTTTTATGTAATTTTTTCCCTCTTCACTAAGGGTGGCTGTGGAGTTTCCCTGCTGAACACCAGCCTGTGCCAATGCAAATACTTCATTAGCTGGATGCACTATGTGAAAACTCAGTGCTGGCATCTTTATTAGCTGTAATGACTGTGATAGAATCACCCCTAGCCATGTACTTCACGGCATCAGTCATTAAAGCAGCATTCAGCTTATTAATCTGTATACGTACTATGCCCTATGATGTATAAAAGCTGAATTATTTTGAATACATTGCCTTTGTTTTCGCACTTAAAATCTTATGTGTACAATAAAAATATTCACAACAGAAACCTGTGTATTTTTCTGTTGTGTCAGATGGTAGTACTCTGTAAACTATGTGAAGGCTATTCTTGCTGGTCCCAAGAAGCTGAGTAATCCTGCTTTTTTCTTACCCTTTCGACTTGGTACTTTCACCAGTACAAACTGCAACACAGCTCCACCTGAGCCCACTACCACTGTCTGAATGGGAGAGAGAAGTGCGGTCTGGTGGCAGCTGGGAAAGCTGCGTGTGTCTGCCCCAGGTCTTTCCCACCCATGTGCTTTGTGGGCTTTAGCGTTCAGACATTGATGCCAACGGTCATGCCTGCTGCTCCTTATTTTATTTGTTTTTATGAGCTGGTAACATTGATAACTGCAGGTACTGAGCATGGAGCAGGTGCAGGTGTTTGTCATCTCTGTAAAAGCAGCACTGAATATCAGCATCTCCAGCTAAGCATCTGAGAAACCTGGCAATACCTGCTGTGGGGGGCTCTAACCTCAGTCTGACAGTGTGAGGGGTGTTGGGAAAATAAGAGTTATAGCTGCCAAGCCCCTTCCAGCCACTCTCCACAATGAGCGTGTCTGCTGACCTGGAGATTAACCCCTGTTGCGTAATAAATAGGGTGGTTTATTTGTATTAAACACAAAACTTAACAGATCGTGAACTTTCAAGGAGAAGAAAACAGGGGCGGCTTTGCATTGCCTGTGGCCGGGGCATCAGTGAGCTCTGTGGGCAGTTATTGCTGCTGGATCGTGAGCAGCTGGGCAGGTAGAAAATGACATCTGTGTCTGCGGCCAGCACTTGCCAGCTGACTTCTGTCTAAAGCACACGGTTTCTCAGAAACAACAAATAAATCTCACTGTGCAGACCCACCACCATTTCCCTGCACCGCAATGGAATCACACCCTCTGCTTCCTTGGCTGGGGACAGAGCCAGGAGCAGCCTGGCTGCCGCATGCAGCACAAACCACAGCAGCTGCGCTCCCGGCTCGGGATTGCCCAGCACCATCCGCCCTGCCCTGGCCTGACCTTACCCTCTGAGGAGCATCCCGTCCATGGCCCAGGCTGTCCTCTGCAGTGCTGCCCGGCACTCCTGTCAGAAAATATTTCTCCCCGTTCAGCAGAAATTGAACTTAAAAGCATTCACCTCCTTTGGGATATGAAAGAAAAATCATGGGAGACGAGAAAGAAATAAACCAAGCACACATCCTCTTCCCCCAGGGAGAAGGGGTGAGGTTGGCAGCAATGTGATGACTTTACAATTAAACAGCACATTTTTCACAGCTATTCCATTTCAAGGCCAAAAAAATAGGCTTTTCTGCAGCTTTTGTGTTTTACTCTCTAGAGACCCATAAGGTGTAGTATAGATGTGTATAACCCTGTTAGAGATGTCAAAACGTTATGAGGTATTGCTGTGTTCATCTTACAAGGACTCGGCAGATCATATGGGGGAAAATAGAGGATAATTTTCCAAAACAGTAAATGTCGCGATGGAGGGAAGACACAGTCACTCAATATGAGTGATCAGCAGACTTCGTTTATTGAACCTTACAGTCACCTTTTATGCCTTGTTATAATTGGCTCATACATATTACAAAAGTTAAGCTCATTATTGGTTAGTTGCCTAAATACCAAGCCCGCCCCTAGTTTCTCTTCTGTAGTTATCTGTTCCCACCTGCAACATTCTTTTCCCACCGAAATCTTCCTGTTATTGTGTAACTTTTGCTTTACTTCAGATAAGCTGAGAGCGATGTGCATTTTTGTCCAGCCAGCTGGACTATGTCTATGTGACCCTTTTCAGCTAGCCAGTTATCCACAAGTAAAAGTAACACCAGAAGGTGAAAGGAAAGAACAGAAAAGCATGTCACAAAGAGCTTGGTGACATGTTTGTCTGTGCAGGAGGAGGTCAGGGCCTGCCCTGTGCAGCTCACAGCTGGCTTGACACCAGGTATAATTGACCCATTGCACCCCAAAACTGGACCAACCAGAAGAGTTTATGGTGGCTCTGTGGAAATGTGTTTAAGAAAGAGCAGAAAATGCTGAAAAAAGAAACAAGGCCAGGGCAGGTACAGTACCCAAAGGGAGACTGGTGGAAGAGCGCATGCTGGAGCAGTTGAGTAGCATACAAGGAGCAGCAAGAGCAAAGAGACCCCCATGCACCAACCCCCAGCTCCTGCACCACCCATGGTCTCACCAAAGGGCCTGGGTATAACCTGTGGCACAGGGGTGGGGGACCAGGATGCGGGGGAATGGAGGTTTTTAAGTGTTGGTTTGTTACTTGGCAATAAATTAATTTGAATGAAATTTCCCAACACAAAATGGTATTTTTTTGGCCTATGACAGGATGTCTAACAATATGTTGAGTGAATGAGCACCTTCGTACTGCAATGTCCCAGATGAGGTTGGAGAGGGGAGAGGAGAAGTCCCCCAGGGAACTTTGCTTGTGAACTGCTGCGAACAAAAACCAAATGGGAGGGAAACGAAAGGTGAGCAAAGGAGATGAAGAGGAAAAGACTAAGAAAGCTAAGAGGGAAGACTCATCCTTGAGCAAAGTCATTGCTGTCACAGCTCAGGTCAGAGAGCCAGGCTCACCACAATACTCCAGCTTCTCCCACTGAGAAGTGTCCACTGCAGGTCAGAGTACACCAGGATCTACAAGAAGAACATGACACCTACAGAGAGGAGTAGATGTTGCAAACCAGTAATCGTACACATTCACATCCCAAATAAAAAACAGCTCTACCTCCATGCTCCACACCTGCTTTAGCCCCTTTTACTTTGGCTAAAGTTGGTGCTGCTCTTTCTTCAGGAGCTCGGTCTCTCCCAGGCCACCCATGACAAGTACTTGATGCACATTCTGCTCTTGGCCGTAGGTTTGATGCTTTCCCCACCAAGCTCCTCCTAGAAGGTTTTGCCTGCCAAGGCCTGGGAACTGCCAACTCCTGTGGTGCCATCCTCACTCCTTCCTCTGTGTCCCTGCGCTGGTGGCTCGGCTGGGACAACCGGTGCTTCTCTGGTTTGTGTTTGCCTTCAAAGCAGCAATGGTCCCAGCAGCACAGCGTGCTCTGCTCCCACCCCCCACCTCCCCGCCGCCCTGCTCTCCTGAAATCTGGGGCATTTTTCTGAGGATTTGGGGATGAGAAAGCAGAAGGTTGCACAGCTTTTATCAGACCACTTGTTTGCTGTGGTGAAAAGGGAGAGGGAGGGAAGGGAGGAGCAGTTTCAGTAAAGTCATTTGAGGTATCCCTCGGCAGTGGTGGGACACAGCCCCTCTAAGACTGATGAGTCTTGGTGAGATTGCAGCCACCACTTCCCTTCTGCTCTGGGGTATCAGGCTCGTTTTGCTCGCTGTGCTGCTCAGTTCCCCCTTGTGCATGTTCCTTCCCTCCTCTAAACCATCCCAAACAATACCAGGTTTTGTCTGCAGTCGGAGTCCGGCAGCAGCAGCAGTTCCTCAAGCCCTTTAGCCCTTATTTTGTGTTCGTGCCCTGGACTTAACCAGAACATTCCTGCCAGAGGTTAAGCCCAGGCGCTGTGTGGATAATCCAAGATTTTTTTTTGCCTCCAGTTCCAGAAGACTGTGACAATAACAGGCCTGTAGGTGCTGTCTGCAGCTCCACACTGGCCCTTCTGCTCCTTACCTTTTTCTCTCTGCCAGGCAGGTAGGGTTTAGGGATAGGACAGAGATCCCAGCTGTAAACCAGGAAGATGAGGGTAGTGAAATGCCTGTGTCCCGTGCTGGCTGTCTGCACAGTTTATCTCCTGCGTTACAATGAGGTGGCCTTCCAGGGCACTGTGGCCACAGATGCTGTGCCCACGCTGCTGTCACTGTTGCCACAATGCTGTTGTTTTGGGCTGGCGATGCCTCCACCCACAGAGTACCAAGGCTGGGGGTAGCTGTGGGGTGAGCCCCTGCTAAACCAGAGGGCTGTGGGGAAAGCAGTGGCTGTGGCATGAAAGCAGGACTGGAGAGAGTTGCTGGAGCTGGAAATGGCATCACTGGACTGAAGGACCAAGAAGTGCTGGGAAGAGGGGCCGGCAGGCACCATGGTGCCTGCAGCACAGCAGCACTCTTGGGATCAAACCAGGAAAATTAGTGCTTGGGCAGGGATCACCCTTAGGAAAGAGAAGCCAAGCACTGGCCGTGGCAGGGGTGAGAAGGGAGGAGAGCTGATTTTTTCCTTCCTCACTGAAAACTCTCTTTTCCCTTATCTCCTCAGACAGCCAGATCTTTACTCTGGCACCTGATGCCACAGTGAGAGTGCTAGTCCTCCCTCCTCATGTGGTTGATTTCTTTCCTGATTAAAAGTGATTAGGCAGCCCTAAAGCCTGCAGAAATGTGACCGAGGGAAACGGAGACAAAGAGTCCATTCAAGATCTCTTAAATCCCCGGGCCAGTATTTAGAGAGCCCTGAGGAGACAACTGGAGCAGAACCACCCTGCCAGGACCTCCCTGTCCTTCTCCCTCCTGCTGCACCCTTTGTTGCCAAGGTCTCCTCCACCATGTCATTCTCTGAAGCAGAGGTGCAGAGTGCCCGCGGTGCCTGGGAGAAGATATATGTAGATGCTGAGGACAATGGGACAACTGTGCTGGTCAGGTAAGGAAAGAGCCCATCCTGCTGCCACCCCAGAGGGTTGAAGGAGGAATGGCAAGAAGGATGGAGTTACCACCAGTACGTTTTTCACACAGCCCTTGCTGGGAACATTTTGATTTGCTGTGGTTTATCTCACCTCAGGGAGGAAATGGGGAAGAGGAGACATCCACACAAAGAAAAGGAAAGGGGGAAGAGGGTGGGAGAGGAAGAAGAGATGAGAACAATTTCTTTACTCCACCCATTTAAGGTAAAGAAATGGAAGTGTGATACGAAAGAGAATGGGAACAAACATAGGCCCTATTTCCCTCTTCCCCTTTCCCTCTGAACTCCTTTAATGACTTTTTTTTTAACTTGCATGTCCTCAGTATTTCTCTTCTGACTCTCCTTCAGCCTTTCCAGCCCAGCGCCCGTCTGTTTCATTGCATTGTACCCCTCCTGTGGGCTTTCTCTCTTACATTTTCATTCTGTTTTCCTCTCTTCTTCCATAAGATAGATGTTTCTTCTATTCACCTTTCAGATATCCTTCTCTCAGCTGGGATTTACATCACCTACATATGCACCAATCAGTCCAAATACTATTTCTGGTTATCATACCTTTGCCACTCCCTCTGGCTTTTTTGTATATCACATCTTGTGCCTGGGTCAGCCCCAGAAAGGGTTAGGCACTGCTCTTTCCTTCTGCAGTCTACACAATCTGTGGACAGTTAGGGTCAGAAATGCATCTATAAAATGCTAGCAGCATCAGTGGCTTGGCTCCCAGGGTAATTTACTCTAGAAGGTTTTTGCCTTAATGTCCTACAGCCCCAGCCCTGCCTTTAGAGAAGTTCTGGGCTCCCCAGTACAAAAGAGACATAGACATACTGGAAAGAGTACAACGAGGGGCCACAAAGATGATGAAGGGACTGGAGCATCTCTTCTATGAGGAGAGGCTGGGAGAGCTGGGGCTGTGCAACCTGGAGACAAGAAGGCTCAGGGGGATCTTATCAATGTATATAAAAACCTGAAGGGAGGATGCAAAGAAGACAGAGCCAGGCTCTCCTCAGTAGTGTCCAGGGACAGGACCAATGTGCAATGGGCACAGACTGAAAGACATGACATTCCCTCTGAACATCAGGAAACACTTTTTCACTGTGAGGGTGACTCAGCACTGGCACAGGTTGCCCAGAGAGGTTGTAAAGTCTCCATCCATGGAGATATTCAAAACCTGTCTGGACATAGTTCTGGGTAACCAATTTGGGCTGGGGGGTTAGACCAGATGACCTTCAGTGGTCCCTTCAAGCCCAACCATTCTGTGACTCTGTGAAATGCAACCTGGAATTTGGTATTGCTATTTTAGGTGGATAACTGGTTTACCCAGTGGAGTAAACTGCTTAAGAGCTTGACCAAGATGACTGTAACTGATGTTATAAAAGGCAATTCCTTTATGAGTGGCACTGAATTGTGTTACTTTTGATTAAATGAAAGAGTCAGTACCTGGTACTCAAACAACAATCCCTCACAGCCAGTAAGAAAGCTTTGGCATGGACTCTAGGAAGGGGTTAATTAACAAAACCAATAGTAGGGTTTCTCCACCAAGAGCACAGTGGACTTATCTGCTGTCCAGAACATCTTTGGGAATATTGCACTGTCACACTCACCCCGTGTGAATGCGGCCCTACTTCTCTGTGGATTTTGTCTCTGCCTAACTCTCAGTCCACACTGAGGAATGTTTACTTTAAAAGCAGCAGAATAAATTCCAGGATAGGTAGGTTTTAAGGTGGATTGAGCAAAGGGAAGTGGCCTGGGGAGGGCCAAGGGAGGGAACAGGTTGCTGTGGGCACAGGGGCTGTGTGCAGATGGGAAGGGCAAAGAAGAACCAAGAAATGCAGGGGAAGGTGATTTATGTTCTAAAAAAGAGAAAGGAAAAGGGCAATAAAAGCCGAAGATAAGGCCTGAAATGTGAAGCCATATCTGCATCATTGCCTTGGTCCACAAATTAGGACATCTCTTGTTTCTCCACAGGATGTTTACTGAGCACCCAGACACCAAGTCCTACTTCACTCACTTCAAAGGCATGGACTCTGCTGAAGAGATGAAACAGTCGGATCAGGTCAGGGGCCACGGCAAGAAGGTTTTCTCTGCCATCAACGACATGGTGCAACACCTGGACAACTCTGAGGCTTTTCTTGGGATAGTGAACCCACTCGGCAAGAAACATGCTACCCAGCTGAAGATTGACCCCAAAAACTTTAGGGTGAGCCAGCAGCCCTCTTTGCAGAGGATGTGATTGTGAAGGGAGGATGTCTCCCCCTTTGAGGGTTAGAACTGAAGAAAACAGGCTTTGTATATACAAATGTATATACACTCCAGAGCGTGCAGATTGTTGAAGGTGAGACAGGTTGATGGTGGTAGATAGGAGGCGTAAGAGATCTGGCATCTGTTGGGAAGAAGGCTATGCAGCAGATGTGATGCAGGCAAATCTGCTGATGTGGGACCTGCAGAGCTGCTGACCAACTGTAGTGGGTTTTCTCAGTGCAACAGGATTCCCATGCTTGTCATTTAGTAGTAAGACACAGAAAAGCAGCTTAACACTGGACTTCAGTCCCTGATGTCTCTGTTTTTCTCCAGTAACAGGAACTGAGCTTTCCTAGGACAACTGAAACAGCTGGTATTGAGCAACGATGGCAACGGCATTGCCATCACTAAACAAACACAGATAATTAATACAGGATCGAACGACTTGCCCAAGTCCACCTAAGGTCACTACCAGAGTGCATTTATAACAGTTTTGTCTGCCTTACACAGCACAAAATACAAAAAGAGGCACCTTCTGGCAAAGGTCACTTAGGCACTGGGAAGGTGATTTCCAAAGCAATGGGCCCAATTTTCAGTCAGTGGGAGAATAAGTGAGGATTTCTGCCTGGAAAGATCCTGAAAAGAATTTTTCAGGGTAAAGTTGTACACAAACCAAAAATGCTGCACTGAAAAAGAGTTGACATTTCAAAGTATACCACCTACCTAGTGACTGTAAAGACAAACTCTCATTGCTACAAAGTGCTAGATAGCTAATAAACGGGAAAGATTAGGAAGGAACTTACCCCCCAAGCCATGTGTTCCATAGGTGCCCAACATGAGGCTTCTTGTGGCCTCTAAACATTTGGGACAGTTCACTGCCAGGAGAAGTATGGCAGTAGATGGACCAAGTGAACCAGTCCTGTACAGCTGTCTTTAAGTGATGGGCGCAGTCAACATTAACTAGATACAGGATAGTTAAAAAAACAGCAGCAGTGACTGGAATTTTTTGTGAATTCTATAATGCACCTAATTTTCCAACACCTGTTGCAAGGTCTGCGTGCTATACACTGTTGCATTGTTTTTGTACCTTTTTCTGTCCCCTAAGAATCCCAGCTAAAATTATATATCTTGTTCTTATGCCTCTAATGTGGAGGAAAGTTTACACTGTTTGTTTCTTCCCTTCTTGTTTAGATTCTCTGTGACATTATCTTGCAACTGATGGAGGAGAAATTTGGTGGAGACTGCAAAGCTTCCTTTGAGAAGGTGACCAATGAAATCTGCACTCACCTGAACAATGTCTACAAAGAGGCAGGTTGGTGAGGATGTGGCCTCCAGGCTCTTCAAACACCTTGCCAGCACTGACTTGCTGCTTTTGGGCCTCCAGCCACAGTTGGAAGAATGAAAAAGTTTTTAAAAAAGCACGAAAAAGGCTTATATAATGTAGATATCAATGTCAATAATTTCCTTAGCAAACTGAATTTCTACAGCTAAATAAAACCCGTAGATACATCAAAGCCAACCAACAAATCCTGATGTGCTTTGCAGCTTCAGTGGTTCAGGTGGGTTCCTCTGGCCACTTTCCTTGAAGACTACATTTTAAGACGATGACTTTAAGCTTACTATTCCTAAGAGAAAGACTTGCTCCTTCCAGCAGCACCAGCCCAGCAAGGCACCAGCCACTCCTTGTCTCAGCTACCACCTCTCCATCCACATGAATGGTGAGCAGGATACCATTTTTAAACATCTCCAGTGACTTTGTAGAGGTCATTATTTAAGAGGCAAGTTTAATGTTTGAACTAAAATGATGCAGGGAGTGTTGTATGGGAAAGACTAACGTCTAAGACACAGGGAAAGGCCTGTCCTGCATGAGCCAGTGGAGTTCCCCAACCTTGGGAGAGGTTTCTTGGAGCAGCTTTCAGCACAAGGGATGGCAACACTGAATGTGGTCACCACTGGGTCCCTCTGGGCAGGGATGAACATCTCCAGCACGTGGATTTCACTGCACTACTCCCAGCAAATTGCTCTGGCCATGTCCCCAGGAGAGGGCAATAGTACTGAGCTCACTAGCTCCTGTGCTTCTCAAAATGCATCCAGCTGAGGGGCTTTGCTGCTTCGGTGAGTGGGCAGCATGGTGGGCTCAGCTCAGTGCGGGATTGCTATGGCGCTGCCCTCATCCTGTCCTGTCGCACGGCCTGAGCCTCCCTTCAGCGGCAAATGAGTGCCGAACTATTTAATTGCTCTTCCTTGTATTCCTTAGACGTGGTGAAAGAATCAGCTAATAACTGCAAATAACCACAATTATGCTTCAGTGTAATGCAATAAACACAGAGAAAGCAGATACATCCTCTCATTTGTAGCCTGGAAAAGGCACTGGCGATGTGCAGTGGTGGTAGCTAGTTACAGTTCATGGTTACTGGTGGTACTGGGGGGTCTACTGAAACCAGCTCAAGCTCCCACCCAGGCACCCATCACGCTTGCAGGAATCAGGCTCCTCAGGCACTGGAAAGGGAAGCTTTTCACTTGACCATGAAAAAACAATTGTGTAAACAGATAAAAATGCAGAATTCTCCTTCATGTAGGTTTCCTCACCAATTCCATTTGTTTGTCAAAAGATGCTGAAATCCCAAAGTTCAGAAGATGAACTCTCGTTGGAGAGGGAGGATGGGGCAGGATGCTTTATTTGATTCAGTATTTTACTCCGCTTGGGGAGAAGGGGAAGCGTATTGCACAACATCATCAAGTACTGAAAGAAAAGAACGAGACTTGTAAAAAAATATTTACAGTCTCGAATCCCTTTGAGGGAGTACAAGTACTTAACACTCTGAAAAGCTTAAAATAAGGTCTCCTTTCTATTTACTTGTTTTAATGCATGTTAAAAGCACTATTTGCCATGACCAGGGTTAGCTGTAATGACATGCTCATCATTGCCATAGGCACCTTGGGCTGACAGAAGCCTGACACCACTGGCTGATGGTTTAAGGCTTTTGTGTTCCCTGCTCCTGTGATGGAGAGAGGCACAGCAAAACCAAAGTGTGTGAAACAAACCAAACTCAGGCTTAAGTAAAGAGGGAGTTATTTTTTAAATCCATCTACAAAGGGGGGACACATTAAATTTTTAAAATTTGTGTGATGTGAGTGGTTTAGGAGTACATGCCCCCTTTTTTTTGTTTTGTTTGAGATTTCAAAGGATGGCAGGAAGCTTTCCCAACAGAGCATAGATCAGATGACATCTTGAGGATACCTGAGCTGAGCTCCCAGTTTTCCAGTAGCCTCACTGCACAATCCTGTCTGACTTTCCTTGTAACTCCCTGTGCTGCTGCAAAACAGCAATATTCACACACTTTGGAGGCAAAAAACCCACACTACTTACTGAACCGGTAAATATGTGGTGCTATACATACTGTATGCATTCTTAGAGATAACTTTGACCTTGTGAAGAGAAACCTAAGGGAAACATCATGCCTAAAGGTAGCAGGAAGAGATTTCCCACAGAGCACCACCAGTGAGTGGGACCAAAGCCCTCCTTGCACAAAGCTTCATGGTTTTCTTACAGCCTGTGGGACATCAGGAAGGTCTGGGTGAGACAACAAATCCGTGAGGTAGCATGGGTAGTATGACAAGTGCCTGTGACAGGTTAAATCAGCGAAGTACCATGGAGTAATCTTTGTGCCTGACCTAAACCAGAACAGTGCAAACACATGGAAAATACTGAGAAGTATTGAAAATATGGGAAGAAGAAGAAGACAGGGAGCTCATGGAGGAAAGTTAATCCCCTCAACTACTAAAATCAAAGTGCTTTGCCAGCCATGTTGCTGGAGAAAAAAAGCATCCCCCCAAGTGAAACTTGACCTTGTAGAGACAACCAGACACTTTCCTGATTACAAATATTACTTAACTGCAAAAACACCTAAGTACTTAAATACAGTTCATCAACTTCATTGAGTGAACTCAGACCCTCCAATGGGAGCAGCTTTGGGAAAGAACAAGGAATAGAAAATAAATAAAGCATCATAGGCAAAGAGAGGAGAGAAATTTAACTTGAAAAATTTCAGTCCCTGTGGTGACAGAGTGGGAACTTACCCAGAGACAGGTGCATTTGCAAGGCATCCCTGTGCAAAAACAAATCAATGTTGGGATGAAATCCAAGAGTCCAGTGGTGTGTGACAGCACCACCAAATCACTCTAAGACAAGGGCTATGAATATACCGAGGCAATCTTCTTTACAGAAGTAGTTAACCTAGCTGTTGAGGCATTTAAGCTGAATAATTTCCCTGCTGGAGAGTCTGAGCCAGGCAGCCTTCCCGCCTCTGCCTACAGCACAGCGAGAGCTCAGCGAGGTCTGGGGCTCAGCAAGGTGGGGAAGGCAGGGAAGTCGTCTTGGGTGTCCTGGGGCTGCCCATAAAGGGGACTAGGCACCTTGCAGGGGATTTGGGGAAGCTTCTAGGAAACCCTTCTAGCAGGGCCCAGAGGAAAAACCTGTCTTGCACCCACTCTTCCTGCTGGAAGGCCGTTGGTGTTATTGGTGGTTGAAGTGAAGGACTGCTTGAGCTCCTTTGCTTGTAGAGCTGTGGGCGTAGGAATAGATAGATCCCTCAGAGGTCTTGTTTTACACTGAAAGAGTAGGGCCTTCTTCTAGATGCTTTTTGAACACCTAGTGACAGGTAGAAGGTGATGAGGGTACGACCCAGATGGGATCATGCTGGGAACAGCAATGCTTTTACCCTGTGCTTGGTGCCAGGGCAGTTGTTTTTGCTAGACCTGGAGAGGAGCAGGGGAGCCCTGTCAGACCTTCAGTTTGTCTCCTCGGTTAAACAGAAGGTACCACAAGGCTTGTAATGTGTGTAATGAGAAAGGATTGCCGCCTAGGATCATACCGAGATGTGACAAGTGAATTGTAAGATCTGAATTGGCACTAGGAGCCAGTGGTCCCTGGAAGAACAGAAGACCCACTGAATTCAAATGCCTGTCTATCAGGCACGGCACTCGGGTATCTCGTAAAAGCACCGATGTGACTCAAGCTGCAAATGAAACCGAAATAGCCACCAGACCTATTCTAGCCTTCTCAGTTTTCAATATTGCAAAATCTTTTCTTTCTTTCATTACAACATCCTGTTTTAGGGAAAGGGGATATGAAAGATGATGCCTTTTTTTCTTTACTTTTGCTAAAGCTAATACTGAGATAATGAATATTTGTAATTTGAATATCACTGGGCTCAGTTAACGTTATATGCCACACCACAGCCCTTCTGGCTTACACAGTGAGGTGGGTTTGGGCCAGTTCAGGGCACAGCTACACTGGTCAGATTGCACATGGTCAGTATCAAACAAGCCTAAGACACACAGGAGTGATTTTTTTCCTGGTGTGAACTGATAGCATCCTAGACTGAACTGTTTGCTTACTCAGTGGACAGTAGCAATGGCAGTCCTGTTGTACTGCAAGAATATTCTGCATGCTCGCCTTGGAGAGCCCAGGCTTCTGCTTCTGCCTCCCTTGGAAGCACTTCCCCAGGAGGAAGCACTGCTGTGGCAAGTTGCAGGCAGCAACATGGTGCTTTACTCGCCCCCTGCACAACCATGTGGGAGCAGACAAATCAGGGACATGCTGCCGGTGACGGTGGTGCTGCTCATCTCCATCCAGCCTCCCCAAGCTGTCCACCAAGGACACCTGGCAGCCACTGACCACTGCCATCAGGCAGAGCAGGCTGATCCCAACATTGCGCTGAAACTTCCCATTAGCACAGGCCACCGGCAGTGCTTTGCATGGGATTATGAGCAGAGGCAGAATTTTAGGACAAGAAAGAATAATGGAGTTGGTATCTGCACTATACTCCCACCCTCCACCAAGGCAGCAGTTACACTAGCCTGTTGGAAATCAGTTCTTTACTCCCTTTGCTCCACTGCAAACCAGTTTGAGCTTAGGAAGATGGCTGCAATTTGAAAAGTTACAGTAGCTCAGTGCAAAGTCCCCAACCTATTTATCGCCTTCTAGTGATGGATACGTGGAGGCTTCAGTAGGCCTCTGGCGATGGCCAGTGCTGTGAGAGTTGCTGCCTTTGAGCCTCCCTGAGCCAGTACTGGGAACAATTTGTAACCTTTGTGCTCTTAACCAAGCATCACCACTGAATCTTTACTACAGTCAGCATCCCTCAGGTATTTCAGCCTGGGAAAGGGCTGTACAGCCACGGCAGTTCCTGCTGTCCATCGGGCCCTTTTTGACCTTGCCCGTGTCCAGCCCAGCTCTTGCTAGCTAAGCTGGACTCCCCGCTGGTGCCTTTCCCAGGACGCTGCTTGCCTGCCCTGCTCTGCAGAGCACCACCAGCAGCCTGGGGAAGCAATTTGGCACCGCAGTTTCCCCAGCAACAGGAGGTGAAAAGCCAGAGCCAGGAGAGACAAGTCATAAGGGAGTTTTCTAATTGCCTGCTGACTGTCCATGGTGAGCCTACAGAAGGGAAAGCAGGGTTAAAGAGGAGAGCATGGGCTAGAAACAAACATTTCTTCCTCTCTTCCCTCGTATTTCCAGCTGCTAATAGAACTGTCCAGCAGTCCACTGCGTCCCAGTTTTACAAGACACAGTGAAAGATGGATATCAGGTCTTACTGAAAGGAAAAATTCAAGAATTGCATCAACGGTATTGATGCAGTAATGGTGCAAGAATTTATTAAGAGGCAGGTAGAAAAAAACCCATCAAAGCAAAGAGCAAGAACCACACAGGACTGAATGAAAATTGCATTAACAGTTTTCATAAGCCACTGCATCAGGCGAAACTAACCTCTATTTGCTGAACAAAGGGCAACTATGCTGAGGAAGGTGGCACGTGAAATATGGGATGAGGAATAGTAAACTGGGGGGGTTATCAGGTGCTGCAGAGCCTTACACAACACACTGCACAGTGCCATCACCTCTGGTGTGTAGCTCATTCTGTATTTGTACTTTGTTTAATGCTGACTGCAACTGCAATCTTCTTGAATATGTAAGTCCTGGAAGAGACACCACACGTTGCACTGGGTCATCTTCAGCACCACAGGAGCTTATTGGAATACGGTGTTCCTACAGCTAAAACCATTCGTTCAGATGTACCCACCAATGCCCTTAGCTATCTTGTCTTGTGTTGGTCCCAGATGTCTTAAGACAAGTTGCTACCTTTTTCCCTTCAGCTAAACTGATAATCCTTGCCTCAAGGCTATTTAACATTTGCACAATCATCCATTTGCATTGCCTTAGGGAGTTGGGTCACCTATTTTCTCCTGCTGCTGCCCCTGGAGCAGGATGGAAGGTGCCTCAAAGGTGCTAACTGTTGCAAGATAGGTTGGACAGACAGATGGGCTCCAGGGGATGGTAAATCCCAGATGCGCTACCTGATGGAAGGCAAGAGAACAGCTAGGAACAGCTGCCTCTGCCAGCTTCACTGCCCATCTGACGGTGGGTGATGCACTAAGCCAAGCACCCCGTTGCTTGGAAACATCACTGTTTTACTGTATGGCTCCTCCTGCTCCAGTAGGAAAACCAACTCACATTATGTTTAGGAGAGGACCTCATTTCTGGTCATGTGGCATCTTCTAGCTGCTTACCATCTTAACGTTCTTCTCTTTTATGCTCCCCTGACTGAACCAGAGCAAGAGCTTTCAGAGATACAGGAATAATGCTTGCAGGTTTACTACATTTCAAACACTTTAAATAAATCAAATAATCTACTTTTTGCTCAATTTGTGCACCTGCAGTTTGATAAAAACTGCTATGGAGCTACAACTGCGTCGTCAAAATTTCAGAGATGATCAGGTACAGTATCCTTAGGTTCTCTCAGGAGCTCCATTCCCTTCCCAGGCTGCAGTAAGCCTCTTGCAGGACGGAAGGTATTCTTGAATTGGCATGGCCTCGAGCACTCTCAGATGTCAGCTCAGCCCCTCTCAAGGACCTGCACACCCGTGAGATCTAGTGAAGCAGCAGCAGCAGTACAGCTCACTGCACAGATTACTGCACAGCAGCATCCCCCTCAGGTTTCCTGTGCCACCTCCAGCTCTCAATCTTGTAATAACCAATGGCTGAAGAGCGGCTGAAGGGAGAAAATCTGGGCAAACAGGCTCAGTGTGGGAAGTCCCAACTATAGTGTGGACAGATGTTATTTGTGTGACAAGGAGGTAGTACATCCATGCCTGCAGGACATACTTGATCTGGGTTGGTGGCTGGAGTGGCTTATCTTCTGAACCATCTTGCCATTGTATTTCTGATCTGGTTCGAGACCAGAAGTCAGATTTCACAATTGCTGAACCATTTACTGAAGACCGGGAAATTAAAGACCACAAGCAATGAAAGCCAAACTATTTGATTGGTGTCAAAGCTCTGTCCCTTATATGATGCAGTAGAGATGAATATTTATTTCCCCCCAATACCTTTCATAATCATTTTGACCACACAAACTAACGTCTGCCAATACCACTCTTCAGCTGTCCAGCAGGAAATAGACGGGTGATGAATACCTCGGTTTCCCCTCCTGGAAATTATGGTCGCTTGGTTCTTGATGGAGGGGCAGAAGATCCCTACTTACTCAGGCACAACTAATAAAGCAGTCTCCCTTTCTGGCAGATGTTCCAGATCTCTTGCATCAGAGGTGTGTTGTACCAATCGCCTTAATTCAGTTTCTTCCTAACTGCACTCCAGTCCTCATTTCAGACACGAGGCATGTATTTCCACAGGCTATCCAGATTATTATCAGGAAACCAGAAGTAAGACTTACCTTCTCACTGTTTAACATTAGTGTGATACTTGGATACTATGAAGCTCACCACCCCATGAAAACCTATAAATAAGGGAAGGCTCAAAGCCGATCACCTGTTTATAATGAAATTTCAAAGCCATTTGTAAAATCAATGGCGTATTACCTAGAATTTTCTAGTAAGGAGTCTAAGCAGTGTTTTGTCACAGTATGCAAATTCCTCCCCCCACCCTCCCTTTACAATACAAATTTTCTAGTTGCTGGCCACAGTGGGAGACAGGCCCTCAGAACTTCTGGAATATTTTTATTCCAGAAATAAATTCCAAAGGAGTTACCAATCTGTTCATTGGCAATTTTGCTATGCAAGATGATCTAGAAATGACTGTTTGCCTCATGTCACACCACTAAAATTCCAACAGATGTTAGCAAGCATTAATAGAGCATGCCCCTACCAGAGGGAAAAACGCTGGAAACTCAAGACTCAACATGCAGCTGGGCCACGCAGGAAATCATAAAACATTCCCAGGAAGGAAACTCATGTTCATTGGTAAATTTAAAAAAAAAAAAAAAAAAAAGTTAGATAATTAGCCCTTATTATTACAGTATTTCTTTAGGAGCTTAAAACTACATGAATTCAAAGTGGACTGTACATGCCATGTTGGCTACAAGTCCTTGCCGAGATGTGAAGGTCCTGTTCTAGTTTTCACTGTCGGCCAAAATACTGCTGAATTATCTACTGTCAGAAATATCACCCATGTTTCTGACCGTACTGAAGAGGTGAGGAAAAACGCACACAGTGAATTCACAGTGATACTCTACACCCATGATTAGTGGGCCCACAGAGGCACTTGGACTAGGGAGATACTGAGGACTCTGCAGAACCTGCTGAAAATGCCAATACATCATGACAAACACTGCTCCTAAGCATCACTGTTAAGTAACTCAGCGGTGCTATCTCAAGGAGAACTTGCCAATTTCTAAATTCTTCTGTGTGGGAGCAAGGCATATCTGATGAATTTGTATGCCCCAAAGCACTTTCAATCCAACAGAATCGACAGCAACATTTTGTCAGTGACTTGGACAGCTGGGGTCAAGCACACCCTCAACAAGTTTGCTGACAACCCCATCTGTGTGGTGCAGGCAACACGCTGCAGGGAAGGGATGCCATCCAGAGGGGTCTAAACAGGCAGGCCTGTGCAAACCTCATGAAGTTCAACAAGGCCAAGGGCAAGGTCCTACACATAGGTCAGGGCAATCTCAAGTACAAATACAGTCTGGGTGGAGAATGGATTGAGAGCAACCCTCGAAAGGACCTGGGTGATGCTGGTCAATGAGAAGCTCCACAAGACCTGGCAATCTGTGTTTGCAGCCCAGAAAGCCAATTGCATCCTGCATTGCACCAAAAGAAACATAGCCAGCAGGTCAAAGGAGGAGATTGTCCCCCTCTACTGTACTCTCTTGAGACCCCACCTGCAGTACTGTGTTCAGCTCTGGGGCCCCCTGTATAAGAAGGACATGGACCTGTTGGAGCAGGTGCAGAGGGCCATGAAGATTTGATCAGAAGGCTGGAGCACCGCTCCTGTGAAGATGGGCAGAGAGAGTGGGGGTTGAGCCTGGAAAAGAGAAGGCTCCACGAAGACCTTATAATGGCCTCCTAGTACCTAAAGGGTGCCTAACAAGAAAGCTGGAGAGGGACTTTATACAGAGACACTTAGTGATAGGACAAGGGGTAACGGCTTTAAGCTGAAAAAGGGTAGATTTAGATTAGATAGAAGGAAGAAATTCTTCACTGCGAGGGTGGTGAGACACTGGAACAAGCTGCCCAGAGAAAGTGTAGATGCCCCATCCCTGAAAGTGTTCAAGGCCAGGTGGGATGGGGCCTTGAGCAACCTGGTCCAGGGGAAGGTGTCCCTGCCCATGGTGAGGGGTTGGAACTAGATGACCTTTATCGTCCCTTCCAACCCAAACCATTCTGTGATTTTATGTAAAGGCAGCTTGACGTAAATGAAACGGTGCTTTTTGAAACTGAAGTCATTTAAGGAGTTAGTGTTAGCTAGTTAGTCAAAACCACATGGTTTTGACTTTGAACATCTTAGGATGTTCAGGATTATAATCAGAGAGATTGCTTCTCCTAGAGCACATCTCTGTGTTAAAAATGCTAATAACCAAATGTTAGTTTTTTTAGTGACCACCTTAAGAGACCAGTATATCCTTCTTAAGTTATTGGACAATGTGGTTTCCTTTATTTTTTTTTTATTTGTTCTTCAATTGATTGGTTCTGCTGGTTTTTTGTTTTGTTTTTAATACAATTAAGGATGTATCCCACAAGAAAAAGCAGAGAGTCCTTATGGAAAAAAACAAATATATTGAACACATACCAATCAAATGGTACAGATATGGGACTGGCTTTGATTTCAAAATTTAAGTAGAAATAAAAAAGATGTAATGCAACAGCTGTTCAATTTCCAAGTCTAAATAGGCACTGTAAAAAGACATTTCCGCTTTCTCCAGCACACATTTCTGTCTAAATGTTCCCACTGTAATCAACTCCTAGGTTCCCAAACAAACAGAAAAAATCACTGGGAACATAACCTTAGAGTAAAAGTTAATATCCATCCACCCACCCTCTTACAAAAAAAGCAAACAAAAAAAAAATTCCCCCAAATACAACCTTTCAATGCTGCTGTTTTGACTGGAGCAGAATTGGAGAATTTATAAAGGTTCAAAAGCACCCAAGGCAAGTAGTACAATATAATTTGTTCACTAACTTGTATTGGAAAGGAGATTAAAAACATCGAGATCTGCATCTTGGTACATAAAACTGTTGTCCTGAATAAAGAGAAATCTTTCAGAAAAGTTTTACAACTTAGTGGAAGTCCAGGACCCAGCTTTAGGCATCATTAATTGATGGGGTTTAATTCTGACTTGGTTATAACCACTTTTATATACTGTACATCTACCCTAGTTGGATCAGTGTCTGGAACTGCTCACTGGTGTCCCTTTGAACAACTGTAAACTAAACCATAGTATGCAACTCCATAGGAAGCTAGAGATCAGGTGAATATACAGCCAGTTATATCTCCCCTGCTTCACGCTCTTCTGAGCTCCTTGGGTCTTCCGATCGGCCATTAGCACTTTCATAAGAACGTTTCTTGTCTTTGAAATCTCGTGGTGACCTCTCTCTTGGGCTTCTATCTTTATCACGTGATGTTCTATCACGATCTCTTGAACGTTCTTTGTCTCTGGAAGATCTTTCTTTTGAGGATCTGAAAAGTGCAGTAAATTCAAGAATTCAAGTCAGTCATGAATCTGTAGCTACCAAACATAATTTTCATTTTTTATTTTTCTTCTTTTTCCAACAAACTTTAGATTTATATAAATAGAAGTGTATGAGAAGACATCAGAAATCATTCTACTCTTCTCCCTTTCCTACTTCCAATTACAAGACAAATATTGTTAGAGACAGAATTTAATCTACCTTTATTAGAGAGCCCAGATTAAGGTCAACATGCTTCACTAAATCTCTTATTTTCAACCACTACCCTCAAGCTTGCATCAACAGAAGTTTAATTGAAATTTTTCATCTGTAGTCTCTAGCTTGAGAAGAATGTCTAGTCTATCTCGTATACAAATTACAAACTTAGATTTGTTTAAAAATGGAAGTTTGATTAAATGCAGAGGGAAATTAAGTTGCATAATTCTAGAATGAGGCTATTACTTCACAAATATAAGCCAAACCTGGAATCTGTGCTACAATTAGGTTTGGTTAGAAGAATTATCCCTTGTGTGATTTTGCAGTGTTGGGGGTGTGTATTGTTTTTCGATTATTTTACTCTGGTAATAGGGATTTCCAAAATCTTTACAATGGAGCCAGAAAATAGCTGTTCTGTTCAATAATCCATGTAGTCTGAAATTGTAGAATCATAAAAGATTCTAATGCATACTTGCACAGAAAAATCTTAACAGCGTGCTATAAAGCTAGCCCTTAATTTCCGAGTCAAAAAATCTGGTGTACCGGCAGTAAGACTGTACTCTCTCCTCTTACAGGGAATTACTGTGATCACCACAAAGCTTCAAAACTGAAGTCTGCAAAATGCTCTTGAGCTTCCTTTTATAAGCTTACAAACTGGCCTTTCATTTTGGTTCCTCAGCTGCAAAGATTACTTTCCCCACAATGCAGTGTTTAGCAGGACTTAATATTTGCAAACACAGAGATCCACAGGCATTACTTCTATTCCACAAACTACACATCAAATTAGGAAGAGGAACTATGTGGTAAATAAGAAGTTAATACTGGAATTAATACAGCTATTTGACAAGTATTTTGTGCTGCAAGTCCCCTGAAGAAGTAACAGTGCTTCCAAACTGGTTGACTTGGGCTAACTCTAGTAATTAATCCTAAAATAGGCAGACAGACCGGATGTGATGCCACCCACAGCTTTGCCTTTTCATTCAACACATTTTTGGAGGAATACAAGATTAATTTGTCCAGCCATCCCATCTCTAGATGATCTAGAGATGAATCTCTAATCAGCTGACAAGAAGCAAGACTGGTTTTAATGAATCACAGCATAGTGATGTGAAAGTTTATACAACTGTTTTAGCAAGCAGCATTACTACTAGAAGACTTGGAATTAAAATACCATTCCTTCCTTCCTCAAGGGCAAGGAATAAAGGTATAGCCTTTAGAACCAGAACCTCTGCTAGACTTACATTATCTAGAATGCTTGGAAGGCATTACTTCCTAACTGATCCAAGTGAATTCTTCAGCAGAAACAGACCCTTTCACCAGATATGTGGGCAGCATCCACACCGCCGTAACTAAGAATTAGGCTCTAATATGTGATACTGGTTCCAAGACAGTATCTGTGGGTGCCTGCATTGAGTCTGACAAAAAACCCATCTCCAGCCTTTGACAGAAATCCCAGGGCAGCTTTGGCATTCTGGAAGAATCCTGCCAGATCTAGGAAAGCAGGAAAAGATGTAGCTGCAGTTTCAAACCTTCCAAAGAGTAAGATGTTTGACTATATGGGCCTGTGCTCCCCCCACTGGCTTTCTCCTCAAAAAAAAAATAAAAAAAAAAAAAAAGAAAGAAAAAAAAAGAAAGAAAAAAGTGAAGTCTGTACTTCTCTGCCACAGCAGAGAATTAGCACGGGGCTGGAATATTCTGTTGTCAACCAGGATCTGAAGGATATTTTTTTTTTAAAAAAATATATAAATAATCTATATGCTAAGAGTAGGATCTATCTCATCCAGCTTTAAATGTCTGCAGTACAGACATCAGCCAGATTTCCTTAACAGTTAGCACAAGAAATATTTTAAGGCACAATTTGCCTTATCTTAAAATAGACACAAAATTATGTCAGATAAGTCTGTAATGAGACTCATGAGACTTACATCTGACCTAGTAATCTAAAACAAAGTAAAATGAAGCCCCACCCTATGACTTCCAGGACTCTGTTTGTCCATACAGTATCTTATGGCAGCGCATTAGCCCACGTCACATGAATTCTTGTAAGTGGGCTCAAGCATACTGATACAACCATCACACAATTTACCCATATTTAGGCCTGCTGTCATGATTGATCTTGCCAGCGAGGATGCATCTCAACATCTAATTGCAAACATTCACTTTCACATTGCAAATCAAGAAGTACAAGTTATGTATTTTGTTTCTAATGAAAATATAATTAATTTTAGTTATTTGGAACTTACAGCTAACAGTGAGGAAAAGCAGGGCTTTATTTAGACGTGCTTTTGATGAGCCAGTAATTCAAGCCTGGGTAGACTAGGGTTCCTATTACCATAGGCATGTTGCTGTCACTACCAGATGCGTTCCCATACCAGGTGCGTTCCCATTATCTTAACCACATTGCTACTGTTGCCAGATACTCTGTATATGTTCAGTTGTGCCCACAGAGTGTGGATGTCTGCTCCTTCTACTGATAAATTTGAAATCAGATCCCAGCCATTAAGATACTTAAATCTAGCCACCTGTTCATAGGGTGAATGATGATACAGGTCAAAGAAAAGAGGTTTGCCAGACAAATTTATGTATTCCTCAGATATAGCACACAACAAACATACCTTTACTTTCAAAATGAAGAAGTATCTTATGAGGTGGCAGTGTCTAATTTTATGTGAAAGGTTCTTCAGAAAATACTTTCTGAAGAAGGGTGGACAGGAAGACCAGAAGCAACTGCAGTTTACTGCAAACATAATACTCACTGTGTGTTTGCCTGTGATAATGCTGTTATACAGAACAAAATGGGAAAATGACTTACAGGAGAAGCACATCAAAGTGCTTCTCTAGTACGGAGTCTAATTGCCTAGTACGCTTACATGTTGAAGCCATAATGGATGTGACCAAAACTGAAAAAAACCTCTCAGACACAAAAGAGCTTTTAGAGCACGATTCAGCAGTCTAAAATAACTGTATTTTATGGTACTTTAATCAAGCCCAAAAATCACACTAGAAGGCTTTACCGTCAACGTAAAATGATGCAACTCTTCCCATGTAGCAACCACAACTCCACACTTCTCTTAAGGCCCTAGAATTAGTGACACCATGGGCTGCAACAGCTGCAGCTTTCAGCTTCTTTCTGTTACTTCTACTGTCACAGTGCTCTTTTGCAAGGATTTGGTAAAAGCACTGCGTTCCCAGATTTGAATTTATTTGGTTATTCAAAACCAAAAGGCTCCCTGAAGAAGCTGACTTTGCTGGAGTGTGTCTTTTATTCTCCAGAGTATTCTTGGCCAGAATTCCTTGGACAAATTACTATTTTGAGCTTAAGACAGTCAGGCTTGAATAAAAGTATTATCAGGATTTTAAGAAATTCCTATCAATCAAAAAAAAACCCAAACACACACAAAAAAGCCCCACAACCAAAAAAGGATTTGGCAACAAGTACTTCCCTGGACTAGAAAAAGAGCTCTTGGGAGACAAGTTAGTATAATACATTTGAGCCTGCAAATTCAAGTTTATTTTTGATTCCAGCATCAACAGTGGTATGGCATTCAACGGAAACATTTCTCCCACATTCATGTGAAAAGCAGCTCTAAAGGCTAGAACAGCATCTCTAAAAAGGAGAGAGCCTGGCTGCAAGTTCAATAGCTATCCAGGTCCCAATGCAACAAGATCACAGCTCTAAGGATTCTTCAGTCTCTTGAAAACATAATACACATAATTTAAGAGCAAAAATATTGTTTGACTTCAGAGAAATAAGAGGTATGAGCTGCTAATGATGGCACATTTTCCCCTCAAGTTCACAGTAATGCAAACTTCTTATTTGTACCAGGGATCCTTCCAACACAGATGTGTCTCATTTCTTCAGGGCAGAAGCTGACATCAGGAGATATATTTACAGTACTGAATATGGTAAGGTTAAAATCTTGTGCCCTGAAGTATATTTTTTAATTCATTCACACAACACAAGGCTTGAAGGGCTTATTCTTTGATAGTATCTTGCAAAAGGACACTGACTTCATCTTCACATCACCTTGTGCTTTTTCAATTCACCTTTGGCAGCTGAGACTGACATTTACTGTTGTATGGACAGCACCAATGGACCACACCTTTTCCTTGTTCTTACACATTTCTGTGCCAATACAGAAGACAATGCATCATTTCCATTGCACATTTCATACTACAATGAGAATCCTAGAAAAATCAATGAGTATAGTTTTCTTTGAAGGACTGCAATTGCGTCTTGCAAGGCTGAACTTCCAAGCTGAAGAATTAAAGGCAATTTCAGCATATGCTCTACACACTGGTTTATCCAAGTTAACAAGTGTACTGATTTAAAGGAAAATGTCTATTTTAAGACTGAAAACCTATGGGTTTGAAGATCTGCTAATCTGCTAGTGTGAATGGCTTGAAGAGGCAGGCTCTTTAGGATAACTTGTAATGATAGGCTACAATCAAGATGGAAATTGCTGAATCCAAAATGTTGACTTTAGGACACTAAAGAACACTCTGAAGAATTTTAAATACTGGACCCTATTGATTATGTGAACTAAAGCTTAAATGTCCAGCGCTCTATCCACCTGCAACAAAAAGAAGGAAACAAAAGACTTGGACCAACCCTATCTTTTATGCTCTCTTACAGAGCACAATGGGACTACAGTCACCTACCTACTCCAGGAAGAAAGCAGCTCATTTTTACGGCAAAGAGCCCAGGAGATAGTTGAACATATTCAACATACACTTCTCCATTCTCGGTGATGTTAAGTCCTAAAATCATTTGAATTATAAACCCTGCATGGGTGGTCACTTCAAAACCAGATCTTTTGTCTTCTTGCAAGTGAACAGTCTGTCAAGGGTTTAAGACTGGGAACCCCATACACTGTACTGCACTCAAATCTAAGTCATGGTGGCTGACCTATACAAGAAAGGAATCCTGGTTATAAGCAGACCTCCCTACCACATGCTTCATTGTGCAATTCCAACACTCTTCTAAATCATGCTTACCTCACTCATCTAAAATAAACCAGCAAATCCTCAGGAGCAGAGAGCAATCAAGTCATTCAAAAGCAACAGCCCCACAGTGCTCTCTACAGTAATCCTTCAATGAGATGTTGAGCCACTTTCCTTGCAAAGCAACACCTTCAGATGCAACGCAACAAGTTTATTTCAGGTATAGCTAAACCTGGTTTTGTCTGGTGCAGTACACAGCTGATGGGCTCTGGTACTGGGAATAAAAGCCCAAGGGAAAATCCAAATGTATGATAGTAAGACAACTGCTGATATCCCTGGGTTCAAAAGGAGATCAGCTGTTTCACTTTCTACACTGCAGGAAGCTAGTAGTATTATTAACTTGACACCAATACCTTATATCACTCGTCCAAACCAGAAATAATACATAACACTACTATTTTTATTTAAAAAAACAAACCAAAACAAAACCCCCCAAACGCTATGGTATGTCACATGTCAAACCACAAATATGTTAAAGGTGTAACTGAAATCTGTGACAGTCTCAAAACGTGTTTAAATTACCAACTGGTAAATGTAAACTATTTAGTGTGAAAATTCTCATCGGGCATCTAGTAAAAGTAATTTATTTCTAGCTCAACATTTACCTCTTTTTGGAGCTGCGTTCTCGGCTTCGCTCCCTGGAACTATGCCTGCTTCTATGATGGCTGCGACTCCGGCTGCGGCTGTTAGAGCGAGACCTGTGACGATGGCGTTTCTCACGGGATTTGGAGCGAGTTCTTCTCTTTCGTTCCCGGGAGGCTGAGCGAGACCGATGTCTGCGGCGATCTCGGGACCTAGATCTAGGAACAGAAAAGACTTAAACCAGACACTGCATTCACCTAGCTACTCCATCAGTGCACTGTGAACACTATGCACTCCATGCATAAGCAAATCCATACAAAGGATGGTCTGCAGGGTTCAGAGCTACCGCATTGTCTTATCACAGGCAGAATGGAAAGCCTACAATTATTTAGATATTTATATTAATATTCTAATTAATATTTTGAAAGGAATTAAACATCTAGAAAAAAAACTGTTTAAAATTTTAAAATCTTGTCTTCCTCAGGCAAAGTTGTGGAACTTCATGATACAGTGATAGGGATCATCTGCCAGAACCTAGGTAATATGATGTTCTGAGAAAACAGAACTCTATCCTTCCCCATAGCTACTACAATAAAACTAGTCTGGAAGGTTCTAAACACCATACAAATTAATGATTATTTTTCTTTCCTTAAAAAAAAAAATAAAAAATCAATCACTTTGCAATAATACTTCACCAGTGACCTTCAACTGTGCAGGTTAGGAAGAAAGCCTGTACTATTAATGGGTCATCTCTTGAGAGTTAACCTGGTGCTTAGGGTTTTAAGAACATGGATTTTCACCGAAAGATATTCCTCTTTCTTCAAAAGAGAAGCCCGTGTTTAATTCTCTGTGTTATAAGTGTTATTTGGGACAAAAAGTTGCATTGTAGTAGCCACAAAATATATGTATGTGTATAAACTCAGTAGCATGGTGATAAATACTGTATAAACACAGAGAGATGATTATATAACAGAATGCTTTGTCTGTAAAGATGGATATCTTAAACTAATAGTTTCTAAATAAATTTATAATGTTCCATCTTGTGAAAGGCTGGCTTCACTTATGGTATTCCTTGTCTGCAGATTTATATACCTTTTGGTATGTTTGCTGTGGGATCTGGACCTAAAATAAATGGAAAATAGTAAATCAATTTTTCTTACAGAACTTATCAATTAGAGTACAATTTAGTAATAATAAACCAGACTAGTTGGACCTGTTACTGCATTTCTTATTTTACTAGCAATTATTTAAAGGTCTTTTATTTGGTGTGATCATTTTTGTAACATACTTACCAGGAAACACATCCCTCTGACAATTGTTTTGTGTTTGTTGTTTTTTCATTTATTTTTGAGCCCACCATACTATGAACCCCAAAGAAAATCTAACCTGCCTCTTTATTCCCACTCCTCCCACAGAAAAAGCTTACAGTTCAAGTCAGTGCTCCCTTATTTGTCAGGCATGTATTATCAGACTGCAATAGATTTCAAAAGTTTATATTGTTGACGTCTGAAGCTAACAGGTCAAGAGAACTGCAGTTCAGATTCCATTCTGCTCTAGCCCCACAAGGCCTGGAAACTACTTCACAGAGGAACAGGGAATTACTTTCCTCAGTCATACATTCAACTACTTCCAATATCTAATATCTATAAAGAAAATAACCTCTATCAGATGTTAGAAGCTCACATGCATGTAAGCTCACATCTGTCAGGTCTCAAAACAAGGTACACACCTGAAAATCACCTCATTCAAAGGCCATTTGTTCAAATATGTAGAGACACTTCTATCTGTAGTTTTTAAAAAGGGCTTTCTATAAAAGCAATTGACATTTTAAGAGTTGGATTGAGAGCGAATTTCATGTCTTTTTAAGTTTCCAAGGAATGCAGACTATTGTGATTCTTCAGATTTAGAAATGTGTACGAACTACATCACAGTTGACCCATTAAACTTAAATTAGTCATTATGTATACGCAATTAAAATAGATCCCTACCTCCTTAGTTTCTCCCTTTCTTCTCTTTCCCTCTCCTCTCTACGTTTCAGACGTTCCTGATTTCGTTTCTCTTGTTTATCAGCCACAATCCTCTAAAAGCAAAGGAATACATTAAGTTACATTTCAAAATTTCTCAAAGGAAGGTGCTATAAAAATAATCTAGACAGTTAACATTCAGTTCTCTCCCTCATGTATATTCCCTTTGCTGTGTGTATATTATTCCCTCTCTCTTCCTCAGTATATGTATCTGTGGGTTTTTCTCCCCAAGAAACAGAAGTTATTGCAGAGGCGCTGCAGCAGATAGATAGGTGTTACAACAATACCTGAAATTTATAGTTATATTAAGTTTTCCACAAAAGGGAAGTCAGAGCAATCAGTCATGCCTTTAATGTGAGAGTTTCTATGCCAATCCTATCATATTTTGGCTACTGGGGAGAGATAGAAAGGAATCAGAACTGGGAGAGTTAATTGTTTTATTAACTCCTTCAGCTATGCTGTGACATAAAGAAATCCTTAGTCTTAAAGGACTTGGTTGGACTCATAGCTAGTTTTGAAGCTACTTGTTTCCGTATTGTGAACATGAGACATATAATTAGAAAGGATGCTTCAGCTGATAGCCCCCAGGTTGAACTCACTACTACTGGGGACAAGGCACGCTCAGTAGAGGGCCCTCAGATGTGGAACTCACAACTGGAGATCTGGCCAAACCCAAGTCTCGCCACCTTCTGGACATGATGCAAGAAATTCAACTCTTTGTAAAGACCTTCTTCTGAGATGTGGAATTGCCCCAGCAGCATCTTGATTAGATCTCTGAGGAGAGCTCTGAGGAAGGAGGGGATAGTTATTGTTTTCTTTTTTTGTTAGCGAAGTACTTCAAAAGATTATTTTATTGATGCTTTGGGAATGTGAAATAATTATCCATGCATTTTTTTTCCAAATGGTGTAAATCATCAGTTATTTCAACCCTTTATGTCAAATTGTATCTATACTTCCTTGTGCAATATCAGTAACTACAAGCAAGGTTTCTTATTCAAGTGACTCTGCATAATTTCATGGAGGGATGATAGGAAGCACACACGATCTGTTCTAGACATCTAAGGCTTAAGTTACAGAAGCTGTATTTGGGAGCCTAAATTGCCAATGAAGTAAACAGAAAGAGTTGGGATTTCCAAAGGGTAAGTCTCAGTATCCATGCAAGACAGCTGGAATATTATGAAATAGAGACCAAGCCAATACATTCAAACTCAGTATCAGCATTTTCTGCTTATAGAGCTTCAACTCGTTTAGCTCTTGCCTTTAGTGACTTTTACAGTTAAATGCTTAATTGAGCCTTGCACTCCAGAATTTGCATAATAAGATGATAAATGACATCATCTTGCATCCAAATCCATCCTCCTGAATACCAGAAGTCTAGAATGTAATTCCATTAAGTCTTCTAGTATGTGATTTCTGGTCAAGGTAGTGTTGTTTAGGATAATATTCCAACTGGATTTCAAATCTTCAAGCTACAGAGAACATGCAACCTCCCCATAACAATTATTTCAATAGCTAGCCTGACTTCAAGATATATATCTTTTTGTATTCTGGCTTTGGATAGCCACAGCCTTGAGCTGTTGGAACTTATTTATTTCGTCTCTTGTCAGTTAAGCTGCAAAAATTACTTAAAAAACCAACTCATTTTCAGGTTTTGGTAACTACAGAATGAGTGTCACCTCCTAATCTTTGTCTGGATAAAATAAACAAATAAGAGTTTTGATCTTTCACCACACAGCAGGCTGTATGAGCTCCAAGCATTTCTGCAGATCTTTTTCAAAAAAAAACTTTGCGGTGTGTTACCATCCTCCCTATGTACTGGTACCAAAAAAGGAGGATTTCAACACCAGTCCTATTAAAATTTTATCCTAATTAAATAAATCAAGTATCACTTGCTTAGGTCCATTACATGTTGTATTTTCAAGAGATTCATTATTACTTTTAGCCAAACAACTGGCTAAAAGTGAAGTCCATTTGGCTATCCCTTGTGGCTGCCACATGTTTCTGCATCACTGTTATTCAAAATACAGTTCTCCATTTTACAAGTAGAATCACACTCTTTGTTCCCAAGATGTCTTACTTTGAACATGTTTTAATATACCTCAGAGCAAAAGAGGTCATCTTATCAAATTATCCAGATAAAAGATATTAAATTAGAATGTTTAGTGTTTTGTAGACTAGTGAAATCCTAGATTTTAAAGTAATAATAAAAAAAAAAAATTCACACACTCTGAAAGAAATGTTCCATTAAGGTTGCCTGGCAAATAATTAAGTAGGAGCACACACATATACACACACAAAGATCTAAGAATGATTTACCCTGAGTTCCTCAAGCTTCTCTCTTATTTCAATAAATCCTAAATGTAGTTTTCCTCCAAAGTGGTCAGCAAGTCGTCGGTCATTGTCGTGAAGACCAAGGTAAGCTGAGCACACTTCACAAACCCGTAGCTTCTGCTGCTGAAAGCTGGAGGCAGGCATAGAATTCCTGTATACTTCCTGGGGGGGGGCGGGGGAAATATTGCTAATGGTTATTTCTCAATGCACAGAAGTACAAAGATCACATTTTACCAAAGATACGCTACGAACAGGTAAAAAAATTTAATGTACTCCAGCACACCCTTTAGTTAATTCACACTATTCATAAATCAACTGTCTCATTAAGATAGAAGGCAGGTTCCTATTTTGAAGATTGGCCATATTTAAAACCAGAACATCAGCAACTGGTTTTGCAAATTAAACAAAGTGGGATGGTCATTACCTTTACTTAAGATCATACTACTTAGAAGGATGAACAACCTTTTCACATGTGATAATGAATACAAATTAACACTACAATTATTATGTTAAACTATTATTTAACTATTACACCTGTTCCAATTCTGAACCCAGTTTAAATGAGCAGTAGTTTCCTGAGAATCTACCTGCATTTTAGACACTAATTAAACAAGTTATCCAAGCAAAATTTATCTACAGACACTCAGATGACAGACAGGTAAGACTGTCAGCAACCCCTCTGGTACCATTGAAACAACTGCAGATACTTGTTTCTATAAATGTAAGTATCTTTGTGAAATACAATATGGAAAAGCTCTTGGTGAATTCTGCCACCTGAACGTTACAAGGGTTGCATTGACTTGCCTGATACTTAAGGCACTGACTAATTATCTTTCAATGAAGACAATGGTTCAGTTCACTGAAGCTTTCCACGATGAGCCATGTCAGCACAGCACAAGGCACAAAGGATTGCCACAGCAAGAGCCATGAGACTGAACAATCAGCCCAACTGATGCAACTGCAGTATCCACAGATACAACTGGCCAATACAGCTAAACTAAGATAAATGCATCATCTATGGAAGTAAGTGTAATTTTAATAGTACAGCAGTGTATTTAAAGGTAGAAATTTGTAACTGTACAGGATGCTGCAAAGCAAATTATTTAGTATTATATGAAGTAATTAAGGAAATGACAGCAGATAAGACATCTTGCATTACACAGATGCCAACCAATTTAATATTGGACCCTGCCCTCTCCATCCCCCAAACCTTAAACAATCAACTTACTTCTGCTTCTCTCTTCTTTACCCGAGCCTTCTCCACTTCATCCATTACTTTTTGAGATTCTTCCACATTCCCATCAGCTCCAAGCTGTTCTACTTTGGCCAGAAGTTTCCCGATTTCTTCATTCAACTCATGAACTCTCTCAGCCTTGAAAGACAAAGAAAGGCTTAACACAGGAAATGGTTCTAATTATGGAAAACAATCTGAACTACTACTGAGTTATTATATACAAAATCAGTACAAGAGAATCAAAAGAAACATGCAGAGATAACTTCTCCAGGTAAAAGTGAAAGGTAAGTTGCCTCAGGTAAAAACACACAGAGAAAGGCTGAGTTACCAAGTCTATGAACCAACTCCAGAGCAGGATTTTGTTCAGAAAATTCAAGGAATCCACACTGTTGTCTACACCATAGTCTTGCAAAATCAGTGTTCGTACAACCACTTCTCCTACCACGTGCATATATGTGCAGAAAAATTATAATTTTTTTTCCCCCAGTTACAAGATCTAGAGAAAATCATGTCAAATTTTGTTTACTTTATGGATGAAGTTTTGATCAAAAAGTGTAAGAATTACTAAATTTGTATGGCACGGTATCACAGAGTGTCAACTTGCCTGAGCTCAAATAAATCAAGAGATCTCTCTTCCCTGTGTTTTCCTCTCCATGCTTTAAAGGCAGTTTTGGGAAGGACACACAAAGTGTCTTTTTTTTTCCCCTCCTCAGGATGAATTTTCCGATTTGATAGCTTGCCAAAGCCTTAAGTTGGCTCCTTATAAAAACAGGCCCTCAAAGAGACTTCAGGAACTAGTTTTACGTTGCTTACTTTAGCTGCAACTTCAGCACTGATCTCTTCCTGGGTTTCTGCTAGTCTTTTCTTAGCCACTTCTGTTCTCCTGTCACAGTCCGCAATAAACGACTGCAGGTGGTCCATTGCCTAAAACATCAATAAGAACACTGATCAATGCTGTCCAGAACATGAGTATTTCATTAGCCTTAACACTTTCCAGGTTTATTAAGACTTAACTTTTTCTCAATTAGTGAAAGCTTTGTAAAACAATAAAGTAGCAGTTTATGGTGACTAATCACACGCATTAATGCACACTTCACAAATCAGTCTACATGTCATAGTTCTAAGTATTTGCAGAAATTTGGAAGTGAATCTGTCTTAAGTCTTCTCTTAAGAAGTGAGCATTTCTAACATGCATTAAAATTCTTCAAAGGATATTCAGGTTCACTTCATCCAGCCAATACATGCAATACCATAGCTTTTTTCACTAGGGTCTTAAGCTATTAAGCATATTAACACTACCCCTCTGAACAACAACAAAAACCCCAACACTTTTTGTGCTAGTGGAGACTAACTTTCTAGTTGGGAGTTCAAAACCGTATTACTCAAACTATGGTGTACTAGGACATAGCATATGATTTTTCTATCCCCTATACAAAATTACTTTCTTCAATAAGCATAGTATGATTCTCTTCAAAGCATACAGAGCCTTAACATTTGCTTGCTATAACACTAAGACAGCATCCAGGTTTATGATAATTTGTTCCTTGGAAGGCTGTTAACAGTTCTGCCTAGAGCCAACTACCAATACTCATACATAGCCATGAAGAGGCATGTATCCTTTCTTTATCTAACAGTGCCAATGGTTTCTCCCTCTTTCTATAAAATTACTTTCCAAAAGTTTTCCCTCTGTCTGCAAACTTTTGTTGCTCAGTTTAATCCAACTAGGTACAAAACATTGTGCTTCCTCTTCACCATTAAGACAAAATACATACATCAAGCTCAAAGAAGAAATCTTGATCTTTGGATGCTATTTCATAGTCTGCCCTTAATGCCAGGTCATGCACCTTCAGACATTCTCCAAGGTCCATTCTCTGAAAAGAGACAGAGGGGAAAGTGGCGTGAAACTTTTCAGAAATGTTACAAGGAATGAAGTCAGCATGATTTTCTTCAACAGTCAAATATTCTGAAGCAAATCATCTTTGCTATGGGAATGACAGGACAGTTTAATAAAGCTGTAAGACAATACTAGATCTTTAATAAAAATGCATGAATCAGGAAGTAATAAAAGCAGACAGAATGAACAGCTTATCTTACCAGGATAGCTGTTTGCATTAAAGTATCATTAATGTTCTGCAAAACTTTTGTTTTATTGAAAATTCAAAAAAGTGACTGAAATGGGACATCCTGTATTGAATTAAAATAACTTAGGAAAACCAAGCTCCCTGCAAATAACTGGCCATTAAATGGTTCAAATGCTTGATCTGAACAGTCTGCACACTCTATATGGTATGTGTTCCAGTTATATTCATCACCTGAAACATCTACAACCATAGCACCACTTTAAGTGCTGCTTAAAAACTGTTCTTGAAACATTTCAAGACAGACAGCAAAAAATCAAATCCTGGCAAAACACTCTGCAGATGAGTGAAGATAAGCAGAGTGTTGGACTATGTTCAAGAATCGGGGAAAAAAAAGTATAGGTATTTTACTTGTAATCTAAAACCATTGTAGGAAGGGTAGGCAAGAAGCGTGAACTTAAAAAACTAGGCAGGCTGCATCACTAATCTTGTATGCAACTCCACTGAGAAGAGTGCACCTAGAATCTTACTAAGTAACAAATACTGGTTTAAATTGAAATTTGCATACCACATAGCATAAGGAATTCTAATTCCATCTGTTCCATGAAAGTTTGGTGATCAAAACAAAGCAATGTGCACATGACCAAAAAACCCAATTTGTAATGGAAACATAACTGAATAAAACCAAGGCACGCTCTCTGCAAAAGCATAGGTTGATATATAATCATTGAAAGTGATTATTAGTTGTATCACTTAAAACCAGCAGTTTCAGTTAAGTCCATTCTTAGCACTGCTCACTTAATACGAAGAAACATTAATCCTTTCTTAACACTGAAAGCCTGTAATTCAAGTTGAACTCTGATGGAAAAAGTTGTTACTGTTGTAGTTTAGTAACAGTTTTAGAACCAAAGCTGAAATGATTAATAACCTGTGTTGTGAGTTTTGTAAATAAAAGATAGATTTTAACTCAAACTTCGGGCAGTCATTTGGACCTGAGCCAAATCTTTTTTTTTTTAAGCAATTAAGTACTTGCATTTAAGTAGCAATTCAAGCCTCACAAGTATAGTAAACCCCCCCCAACAGCAACTGCTTTCAACTTCTCAAATCATCAGTTAGATGTTTCAACAAATCCATTGAAGTCATTTTCATGGAAGTTGTTGGTTTATTTCAAATGTTAAGAGACAGAATAAACATTGTTAAAATACAGAATTTTTAACTTCAAAGTTTTTTATAAACTAGTTATTTCAATACCATTCAGCCACCATAAATCTGTTTTCCAGAAAACATTTGATTGCAATAGAGAACATCTGACTGCAATACTGAAAAAAATTAGCTCGGCCTTTTGCAACTACACAGGGCCTCAGCAAATGTGTTAACTGATGCAAATCCACAAAGACCTTGAAGCTGAGTGAAGTATTACACATATGTATTCCCAAGTCATTAGATGCTGACATTATTTAAACTGCAGCGTTCTTTCAGGAAAATACTTCAGTACTAGGAAAGCAATATGAAAGAATATTATTTCACATAGTAAAATTATCTGAAAATAGACACTTTAAAAAATCCTCCTAAAATTGTGAAAAGCTTGTCTTTATGCTGATCCATTTAAGGTTAATTTGTAAAACTCGAGGCCAATCCTGTTTAAGTGAAGCGCTCCAGTTCTAAACGCATGGATAAGGCTAGTGACACACTTTAATAGATCTGAGTACAATGACAAAAAGCCTGAAACACATCTACCACAGCATCAGAAAAATGCTATTCTAGTACGCAATCTACACACACTTAGAATAAATGCATTAAAAACTTCCATCACACACTAAAAATTGCAGAATCCACATAATACTACTGTAACACACTGTTCACTTTACTTGTGTTTTATGCTTCTTTTCGCTCTATTTGGGTTGGATTTGCCCTCCTTAAAAAAGAACATTTTCTGATTTCTTCTTACTGGGAATTGTAAATCCATAGCCTGAAAGGATGGTAATGACTCTAAGCAAGCATTACTACTGAAAAAAATTCTGTCCTCCCTTTATTACTGCGCTGTGCCATCCCATGGCAGCACATCTGCCTGTGCAGTTAAATACAATCAAGGCACTGACTGGGTAAAACATACGTTAGCAAATCAAAAACAGAGGCAATTTTTCAGCAGTGTACCTTTGTCCAACTGTCAGGCAGCCACACAAACAGATGGGCTGACAGTATGTAGGGGGAAATGTAATGGTGGACTTCAGCAGGTCCCTCTTACAGTTATCAAGATGCCACTTCAGAAACTCTTGAATACCTTCACTAGTATTAGCAGGGCTGTTACAGAGGATTTCTTTTTGTTAGATGTCTCAATCAGAAGACAAAAAATGTTGGCTCCCCTTCCCCTTTTTGATCTAACAGAGAGCAGTATTACAAATACTCATGTGGCATAACAGACAGAGCGCAAGAACGAACAGGTACAAGAGAAAAGGATTCTTTTTCATTAGCTTTGCTGCTTAAGAGGTTGTATTGTTGTTGGAACTGCTCCTTAACACTATTCTAGTTTTGGCTAATCCTTTGAAAGTACCTTTGCAGAAATATTACTACTAAGTTTCTGTCTTAAAAGTTCAATTAGCAAACCCCAATGTAGAGACATAAAAGAAACACCTTTAAAACCCTTAAGCCAGTTTGCATATCAACTGCAAAATCAGGCTAAAAAGTGCTTCTCCTGGCATAGATCATGCAACATCAGGCAAAGACAACTCATCTCAGGGACAATTCATTACTGTCAAAAGTCTATGCTGGATCAGGATTGCAGAGCACATGGCTAGCTGAAAAGTAGATGGACAACAGATGGAAATGGACAGAAGATACAGTAAGACACATTATTTTTCATTTTCCACATGTCCATCTTGTGATTTAGTGCAAAGACGTGCCCTCCCCTAGAGGCAAAGAAGCAGCATTTGTAGTCAGCCATTCAAAGATCAATTAAATTTGAACGGAAGATGGCTAAGAGGGGGACTAATGTTCAGACATTGAGCTACTAACGAAGCCTTAAAAAGAATGCACATAAATTGTATTTCACTGTTGATACACTGACTTTCAGACAGACTTACACTACTTAAAGATATTTACAGAGGAGTCCTGATAAGTAAAGCAAATAAAGGTGAGAACATCCAAGTCCACAGGCTAGACATAGCTGAAGTTCATTGAATATGTGAAGCCATGCTTTAGGGTTTTTTGCAGTTACTGAACTTCTACTGAAGATTAAAACCAGAATAAAACCCTACATATTTGGAGAATCTTTCTTACAAGGGAAAGCTATTGCTGAAGATTATTCTAGAAAATAGTCTAGGCAACCAAGAGGCAAAGCAGGGTGTCAGGAGTCCTGTTGCTATTGCCAAGCTCTGCTTAAGAAACTAGTGCCTTCTACCGATAACTTCATCGTTTTCTGTACTACTCTATTTCTCAGCGTTAGACAGGCAATCAAAACTACTTGATTTCCCAGAGCTGAAGTTTAGACAACTTGTCTTTCATGCCAAACAACCTCATAATGAAATGATTTAGTAATAATTGTCATCTCACCCAAAAAACAGAAAGAATGCCTTTGGTATTAATACAGAAATATTGATTACATACACTGAATTTAACAACGATGCATAGCTCTGCTTCAATCAAATCAGGTTAAAAAAAAAAGAAGATAATCACATGAGTATGAATAGATATTGAAGAGCAAGCCAAGGACTTAGGCAATAGAGAACTTGAAGAGCTCATCTGCAAAATAAATGTGCACTCAAGAGTAGCTGACACTAATAACTGAATCTGAGACTAAACTCTGATGTGATACTGCTTCTGGAACATGAAATTAAGGCAGCTTGCTTTTTGGATCTTGAGCTACCTACAGGAAAATTCCCATTTTGGCACTTTTACTACTACTACACATTCCTTTGACATCCCATATTATATTGCTGAATGTACTCTATGGAGTACAAAAAGAACACAGAAAAGCCAAAGCTACTTAAAACACAGAGGGCTGATGTTGAGCCAAGTGTGACATAGTATCACACACTATCAATGCTTCTAAACCCAGCATGGATCTTTGATAGGTTTTGAAAGAAGATACTCTGGGTGGTGTTTATGTAAAGAATTCTTTCTAGCTATAAAGATACCTTTACCAAAGCAGTTCACATTCAGCAAGAGAAGGATTTGATTGATTGTTTAGGAAGCTCTGACATTACTGGAAAACGTATATTGGAGCAACCTGATCTCTCCCTTTATCAACCTGCCAAGGCACTCGCTGGGGTCTGTATGAGAACACCCTGGCCGCTGATAACAAGAAGCTGCAGTTAGGACTCTTTGCTGAGATCCTCCTTATTATGAAAATTACTTTTCATTTGCACTAACAATTCTGTTTGACAGATTTTTAGACTTGTGATAAAGCCCATCCTTTCTCACAGGCAGCACGTATTCAGAAGGGGAGCCTTTAAGATCATAGAACTTGTAGGATTTCACTAGCAGGAAAACAGTGCTGATCTAAAAAAAAGAGGCAGAAATTACTAAGTTACTGGAGACCTTAGCAACCACTGATAATTCCAGGTATCTTCAGAAGTATACTATTTTAAAGACATTTCTCCCTTTAACCATACTCTCACTTCTGAAGACTTCAGGTCCTTAGAATAGATCTTCACTGAAAGACAAAGATAGCAGCAGTCTTTCTCACTTTCAAATGAGGTATTTCAGTGTTCACGTAGTAATCTGTCTTATAGCCTACGTAACATATTAACATTGCAGTTAGATAACCATGCAGAGAGTAACAAAACCACCCTTCACCTAGATAAATTAAACCCATTAATGTGGAATATGGTACAATCAGTTCACTTTCCTGGCACTGGTCAAAGAAATAAGAATATGTTTTAAGAGACTGTCATGATCACTTGCTAGGACAACAAAGCACTTTACAATTCAGCACCACTGGGCTGAAGGCTACAAATTGAGGTAGCTCATGCAAGCCTAATTTGATTTCATTTGTGAAACTGAATTTACATGATCAAATCAGTTCTGAACTGAAAATCTGATACCCTCCAGAAGAATGCCTGCTTTTTGTAACACCACAGCAAATAATCACACTGGCACATCTAGGTTTTCAGCATAGAAATAGTTCCACTGAGCCAACAGGAGTACTGGCAAAGAAATCAACTCCAGATTAAAACACCTTCCTAACACCTATCTGCAGATGTGTCAACTACCCAAACTTCTCTTCCACAGTAAAAGGAGATCTAGACAGTACAGTCAGTGAGCCTAAATGGATTCAGCCCACCTTGAGAGGGATACCCAGTGTCAGTTGACCTGAATCTTCCTCTGGGCTCCACTGCCTAGGATCCCTTCTGACTGTAGTGCAAGCTTCCACGCCTAGCTCCTCAGCTGAAACCTAAATTTAGATGTCTTAATCTGGAGCTGAATTCCATCCCTAATAAGCTTAAAGTTAATCATGTATTAAAGTATGTTGCTAAACCAACGTCTCAATCAATACGGTTTTAGTCAGCAAAAGTCCTGAAGAGCTGAGTGCAATAAATTCATGAGCACCTGAAGACAGGCTTAAGTTCAGGACTGAGCTGACAGGGCATACTTTGAAGTCTGCATAAATAAAATGCAAGAAGCAATGTTCTTCAATAAATACACATAAATACAAAGGTAATTCACTGAGGAGAAAGGAGTTCCTCAACCATGGTTTGCAAGACCACGTACAGTATTTGTGAATTTTTTTCACCAAGGAAGCACAATCAAGCTACTAAGAAAGTCAGATGGCTGCAGAAGCGTTGAACTGCTTGGGCTCATAAAAGATAGCTAGTGGGTTACTATAAATATTCAGGACATTACTACTTTTAACCTATTAAAGGTATTTGCTTTAAATCTTCCCACCTTGTAGTTTTCATTAGTACTCAGCTATTAATTCAGAAACATACAAAGATAGAGAAAACACATTCTTATATATCTTGTAAAACCTGCTGAAGACAGCACAGAGCTTACATGCAGAGAATGGTGCTTAATTGGTTTGTACCATTACAAGGGAGTCATCTGAGTCCTACATACAAAGCTTCAGTCCTAATCTCATCATACAGATAAATATAAACAAACATTTTTGTAATACCGATGAAAAACAAATCAAGAACCATGACTTGGAAAAAAAACTCAAAACATCCACAAGCCCGATCATCAGCATCTATTAAAGATAAAAAAAACTGCCAAAGTGTTAAACCTTTAAGGCAAAAGATTTTAAATAAAAATTGCTAAGTGGTAAACTATTCAGTGTGCCAGTAGCCAGGATTTGCAAAGTCTTACGCATCTCTTGTTATAAAATTCTCAACTGGAAATGGATGAACCAACTCTTAAAACTACTGACATGCATGTGAACCAGTGCCCAAGCGATCATTATGAAAAAGAAGCAGAGCACCAAAGCATGAAAAAATGTCAGTTAAAAATAGAAGAGCTTTTGTAAGAGGCACTGTCAAAAGCAGGTTCTGAACAGGCACCGTTCTACAACCTTGACTAGAACATCACTTCTGTGATCTTATCAGTTTATTGCTTGTCTCACACAAGCTTCAAAACACATTTCAAATAAAAAGATAATCACAAGGCATAACAGATTTGGAATTAGAATTTAATAAACTTCAAGAGGATGCAACAATTTTATCTTTGTTTACATTTTTGCTGTTGGGACACACTATTTTACCAATACCTTCCATGTAGCTCATTATTCCCATTGCCCTTAAAAGTGGACCACAAAAAAATCCCAACCCGTATTCTCTCTGTTTCTCCCAAAAAAGTGACACAAAATCATCTCCGCCAGGCACTAAGACACCTCTGATGGACTGACTTCAAATTTTCAAGTCTACAAAACCTAGCAGCACAAAACCATGTCCCTAAATAAAATGAAACAAAATAAAACAGGAATGTAACCCAAATCTCTGATTTAAGTAGGTAACAATTGAAGTTCATTAACAGACTAGACAAGTCTATCCAGAAAAGTGGAATAAGAGGGTAACTGATACAGAATGAACTGTTCCATTGGCAACAGCAGCTAGAAGAATTAAATTACAGAATACATAAAATTTTTTTATGGCTTTACACTCCTAAATAAAATATTTAGGGTTCCCTTCAAGATAATTTTCTTGTTCCTTTAAATACAAACTACTCTGAGGGAGCAAGACATAGAAAAGTGCAAAAGCAAGCTCAAAAAAATAGGAAGCTGTGCATTGTTCTTAACCTAGACAACCTAGTTTTCCTAGTAAAACTCAAAACTTTACTAATTTGTATGGATGCTTTTTTCCTGAAATGTTTCTAATGTTAACCAGAAGGTAAATCTGATCAAAGAAACGTGAGGGAAAATACCAACTGCAAATGTTCTGCAGGAGTCTATAAAAATAACAAGAGACTTTGCATAGTATTCTTAAAAATAAGCGCACACTTCATCTAACAATAGAAGAGATAACGCATGCAGAAATCTGGACAACAAAGAGAAAGTCTCCTATCTTTTAAGAAAAGTATACACATACTACTTCTACCAATACATAGCAGCCTGGGGAACATGATTTTATTGTCAAGAGAAATCAATTCCTTGGCAGAGTTTTGGTTATTTGGCCATTTGGCCATTAAGGAAAAGAACACACTAAATTAACAGAGCCTACTCATATGAGTCATTCTGTTTCTCTTGCATTATCTGTGAATGTCCTTCCTGAGTGGTTTTGAAAGCGTGGGTAAATCAGAACAGCACAGAAGTCTGGGTTTTGCAGATGGGAACAGCAATACGCAGTTTGTAAGAATTGCGCTATCTTGTGAAACACACACACACACAAAAAGGGCAATTAATGTCCAGTTATTTCCAGTATGTCCCCAGAGAATTTATTCTTTCAGAAGCATAAGACTCTGGACTTAAATTAAAAAAAATAAAAATTCACTCAATCTTTGTTAACTACAGACCTTGAACATGCAAATGCATCAAAATTTTCCTATGAAAACTCCAGTCATTTTCCAAAACAATGATAAACTGTTTAGTCACACTACATCCTTCTTGCCCTTTTAAAAACTGCTATTGAGAGAAGATCCATTTCTTCAGACCCATGATGAGGCAAAAGCAGAACATCACATGGGTCAGATAAAGCCTGTCTCTTACGAGTCCCTTTCTACTACTCCCGCTGAAAGGATTAAACTAGTCATTGGTTTTTTGGACCCAGAATTGCATCGTTGAACACATTTTGCAGTATGGTGACTAACTGCATCATGATGAGAAAGAGGGAAAAAAAAAAACCCAAACCCAAACAAAATTAAAAAAAAACCCAAAACACAACACAAAAAACCAGAGAGGGATATTCATATTCACTGAATAAGCTGTTTAATTTAGTACTCCAAGAGCAGCAGCAGAATCCAGTATGAGACAGATGAGAACTTCAGGACTTAAACTGGGTAAGTAGGCTCAAACTACGTGCTTGGTCTGCACCATAAGAGGCATTACTGGCATGATACCTACAACTTTGTAAGTTCTAAAGATAAACACTTCATACTTCTTAAAGACAGCTGTTCCAGAAATCTCTGCTTATAGAAATTAGACCACAATGAAAAGCTGTAAAATTAATCTTTTAACAGTATCTTCTTATGGATTCTGACCAATGATTTTGTATGTTTTTAGAGCATACTGGTATATCCCGTATCGTCCCCCATCCATGAGCTATTTTGCTCATCACACAACCAAAACACTGCACAACGTAACAGATGGGTGAAGAGGAACACATTCTTCTCCTTTCTCCCCCCCCCCCCCCCCCCATTTTGTTTCGGCAGTAATGCACAGAAAAGTTAAAAATAAAACTAAATATGCATTGAGGCACAATACATTGCTATCACTTACTGAAAAGAACTACTTGAAGGTAAGGAAATTATGTGCAACATGCAGTATCTTCAGTGCAAATTATCTTCAGTATATGCCAAACACACCACGTTAAATTCAAGACAACTGATTTCTGTGATGTGACAGAACTTTGCAATTCAAAAGAAAAAGCAATGTCTTTTAAGGATAGGGAAAAAATATATCAGGAAGCAGCAAGACTTAGGAAGCTCAACAACTGGGCATTTTCTATTCTGCTGCCTTTTTTAATTAAGATAAATGTTAAGTTCTCTAGTTCAATTCTACTCTTTATTTTGCCTCTTTGTCCCTGCTTCTCAGCAAATTACAGTTGTGCATACTTTTGCAGGGATTCTGAAGAAGGATGGACAGACTGCAACTGTTGACCTGTCAGTAGAAGTATCAAAATTAGTAAAACAAACAGAAGTAGTGTATGCATGCACCTTTGAAGACCCTTCAATCAACCAAAAATGTTATTTCAATTTCAAATCACAGCTACTTGGAAAGCATGTTAGAGGCCAGGTGACAGGGAAATCAGTTACCAAGTCTACATATTTCAGTTTTCCATTTTGCAAATTAATTTCATTCTGCATTTCATCAAAGGCTCTAGTCAAGTTAGCCATTCAGAATGATACAGCACAGACAACCAGTAACACTTCAAATAATCCTTAAGACAGGTTTTCCAGTACTTACTTTCCCCTCTGCCACAGGGTAAGAAGATGTGCCAACATCAATAAAAGCTACCAAAGCACAGCACTAAGAATTGTAGGCACACAAGACTCTGCATAGCATCATACTACATTTCTCTACAGTTAATTATTCTAACGTCACGGAACATCAGATTAAATAATCAATGCAACATAACTCACCTGCCTTTCACAAAGAATGTACTACTTTAATCAGGCACCACAAGATAAAGCACGGGCACACTACAAAGTTATGGCACGTGTCAAAGTCCCTTACTTGCTATCCTCAGAGGAACCACTACTACGGAGTACACAAAAATCCAAGTCAAACAAGTTACTAATATGCCATAAATCGAGGTTTTCAAACTGCCAAAGAATTTGTGAAAACAGCACAGTAACTGGATATTGTACAATAAGCATCACTATCATAGTAAATGTATCTCAGCTTCTACAAATGTAATTATTTGAACTTTCAAATGTTTTCACTAAAATATTTCTGAAGAAAAAAACCCCACCTCTCTTCACTATACAAATATTTGTGTGGGGTGCTTTCTTAAAACTTTATGTTGTAGTGAGAAAGTAATTTCCCGATTTATGCACAAATAATACTTCCTTTTTTTCTACTAGTTGCAACTGTACCAGCTCAAAACCACTTTGCTATAGTGCAATTCATGTACGTGGCATTACCTATTTCATTAAAGTTTTTTTATGTTACAGCAAACAATGTTGAATTTGCAAGTAATTATTAGCATACAGAACAGGAAACTTTGAAAAATTAACCTCATAATGTGTAAATCAGTTGTTTATAGAAGTTTCTCTGAACCACCAGAGAGCACTAGAAAAGATATTTGCTGAAAACCATGAAATTAAGAGACGTTACAGAGAACACATATGATTCGATTTCTCCATTCTTATCTAAATAAAACTCAAGATTTAGGTACATACAGTTCCAGAGAGCACATCATGAGGGCAGCAGTTGAGAAGGTGGCTCTTGCACACTCTGTCATCACTGAATTTGATTCGCTGACGGGTCGTGTCACCTGCAATATAGAAATCAGCACATTCCACATTAGAAATCTGGGGAAGCCAGGCATGTTCTGCAGGTTACATGCAAAGCATTAACCCTGCCCTGTCACATAGTGAAGGTCTATGGAAACTAGAACTTAAAACTATATGCTTCTTTGCCAAATAACACCAAAAACACAAATACGTGTTTTAATGCTCTATAATGCTATTTAAAATACCTCTCACACTTCCCTTTCAAAAATGCAGGGTGAAAAGTGCTTGAAACCAGAAAGACAACATTAGCTTAAAAACACTTTGCTACAACAGCATTTGTTAAATGAGCTATATAATGTTCTATTCAGATTTTGCATGAAATAGTGGTGTATTTTTATGCAACAATTAGCATATAAAAGCAGCCTCATAAACAGAAAATGATACACACTGAGTCTTCACCGAATCCCACCTGATACTCATTTTATGATTTTGTTCTTGGATGCAATGCACCCTCTTAATTCTGATGGGAGTAGCATAAAGAGTTGGCAGAAGAATGATTTTAAATGCTTACAAACCTGAAAAAAAGTCAAACATATGGACATAGCCTATATGCAAAATTATTTTACAGATGTTTGCACATCTCCGTATCATAAGCCTTTTGGGTTTTGTTTTTTTCTTTTCTACATGCTGCTTGTTGGGCTGGGAACATCTTAATTGTATCTTCATGGCGGGTTGCAGTTCCTGCATCAGCAGAAGCACCAACCTGCCGACACACTGAGGTCGAATTGTAAGTTCAAATAACCCCATCTTGGAGCAAGACCTAAAGTCTTCAGAACAATGTAAACAGCTGGTATTTTGGGGATTAGGCCAGAAATATCTTTTCCATCGAGTCATAACATAATTGTCACTATTTGAGATTTGGAAGAGAGATGACTGCTATGGCTCTCTTGTTGTTAAGATGCAGGCATGATAAAACATCTTACTCTCTCTCAGGAGGTATCTATTTATTAATTTTTTAAAACACAATAACTTGTTAAGATCTCGAGTAATTGAAAACCTACTGGTGAATTACTGAAGCAAGAAGGGCTGCTGAGGGCAGGGAAAGGGGGGAAAAGACATACATTGACTTCAGATAGCAGCCTTTTCCATTTCATCAAATATTTTAAAGAGTGTAGATCCATTTTGCAGTTATTAAAGATTTTTTAAGGCTTCATGACCTCTAACACTGAGAAGTTTGAATCTATTAAATAATTCAAGAAGCCAAATTCATTACTGAGGTAATGACAACAAAAGGGAATTAAAAAAATCAATCTCTTACTAGTCAAGCCTTTCTTACTATTATGTCATCAGATTTTTAAATATCAGTTCTATGCATAGGATGCTAATATATAACATTTTCAGATGGGCCAAGTTTCAGATTATTAAGCAAACAGAAGTTTCCAAAAACACCACATGTTTAATTTGTCTGCAGGATAAAACAGTTAAAACCTGTAATCCACATGCTAAAGACAGCTTCAAAGCAGTTCAACAATAGGTTTTCTAGAAGGTGAACTTACTGCTCAGTTATACTTACACTACTAAAAATTCAGAGCATTCCCCTTATGATCATGCCTGCTACTGCAGTAAAGAGTTTTGAGTTTTCCTTTCCTTTCTTTTTTTTGTTGTTTTTTTTTGTTTGGGTTTTTTTCCGCTTTTAGGAGGTGGATCCATATTTTTTTAAACACATAACTGCGTTTGTTCCACATTCATTAACACATCTGAAAAGTTATTGATAACTCACGGCTCGGCGAATGCGGGGCCTTTCTGACACTCCCTTGCAGATTGATGTAGGCAGGCAAAGATACATTGAACCTTTATAAATAAAACAAGGGGCCAGATTGTTCAGTTTGTATAGAATAATAGACTCTGCCAGCAATTTTAACACAGCATCTAGAAATACATGTTGACTGTAAAGATTCTTCTATACAAAGACACATGAACAAAATTAAGAAAAGTATTTTAAAAAATACAGCTGATTGCCTCATAGCACTAACCTACCAGGAATCAAGAAGTTACCAAGACCAGAAATTGCTGAAAGACTCACAGTTCCTTAAGTTGGTAAGCAGCATTTTCACAAATTACTTCAACATCTAGACGTAGCTTTTTTCACACCTCTACCACAACTAGGAATTGATGCTACAGCTGCAATACATTCTGTTTTCATCTAAGTGTAAGTGGCTAGTGTGATAATCACAATTACCAAACTGAGGTAAGGCAACATGGGGGGTGGGGTGGGGTGGGGGGGTGTGTGTGGTGTGTGGAAGGTAGCAGAAACTGATCAATGACAGCCTCAAGAACACATTCCACCTTTCGGTTCCAACGTTTATTCTTTCTGCACTGTGCCTTTGGTCTAGTATTTACGAGGCTTTCAGAAAAGCTCCCATACACGGAACACGCAGATATTTATCTTTTCCTTTCTATGAAAAGCAGTTCCATACATTCGCATTTCTTTTTAACTTATGCCTTTTCAGAAGGAAAGGTTTATCAAAAGGAAAAGGTGCCATATACTATGTCCTAACAATGACTGAATTTTGTGTCCCTCTGGCAGCTCATTCCCTAGTCTGGTAACCTCAGAGGAAAATGTTTTTACTTCTTCATGAATTTTGTGAGCCTCAGTACCCCTACATAGCACAGACCTGTTGGCAGACAGAGAGGATGCATTCTGCTGCTGCCCTAACAGACGAATCATCTTGAGTAGGTGATGACCTGGGGTCTACACAGGTTGCTGGGGGGAGGTGGGGGGGGCAGGGAATAAAATCTACAGATCCACTATATGCCTGACATTCAGCCTATAGTGAAAGAGACTTTTGCAGATGCCTTCTAAGAATTAAAAGAACGTGAATAGATGTGTTCTTAAGCCAAGGACTTCAGTGGTACATCAGGTAACCAAGATGCTGCTTTTCTTTGTCAAACTGTACATAGGCTGATACACTCGCACTGTCAAACAGTTGTGTGAATGCTAAGCAATGTTTGTGAGTATTAAAAAAGGCTTTCTATATTCTGTAAGAAAATAATAACATCTAGGTACCATGTAGCTGTGATCACCTAAATTTTAGAAGTATCCTTAAATGTTTGTAAAGAGGCCACTACGACTGATATTTCAGACCTTATTACAAGTTCTATTTTCATAGGTAAATAATTAAGTTAGCTCAGAATAGCAACTTATTTAACCCTGCCTCTGAAGAACAGCGGAGTGTTCAACTACTTGATCTTTAGAACTCATGCTCATTAAAGAAATTAATTTACCAGGGCATTAAAGGAGTCAACACCTATTACTATAAGCCATCCCTGTGTTTCCAATTAGATTTTTCTCCATTAAAAAAAAAAAAACCACATCATATGATTGATAAAATTTGTATGGAGATTCAGAAAAATTTAAATATTCCTCAAGAAGCAGCAGCCTCAGTTTTACTGAAAGTACCTGGCCCAAACCACATTTCTGTAAGAGATTACTTTCCCGATGAATAAAGAACTTTGAAAACACAATTGAAACAATTCAGGAAGGAAAAAAAAAAAAGAAAAGAAAAAGAAAAAAAGGCCAAATACCAAGGCAATTTCTACACTTGCATATCTTATATCCTTTATAAGCATAAAGAAACCACACAACTAGAGCGACAAACATTAAGATGATGGCAGTAATGTAAAGTCTCTAAAGGAAATTTTCTAGTTTGTATTAAACATGCTGACTACAAAAGTAACATCAGTATTCAAGACCAATGCAAACTGCTGATTAAGGAACCATCTAGAAGTTAAGATCACAATGGGCACTTGTGCTATACAATTCATTCTGAACTCCCAAGTCTAACCTATTAACAAGCCTCTAAAATACACTGAACAGGAATGTTGATCACAAACCAGCAGAATGAACATTTACATACCAACAATGACAACATTATAAAATGCTTATAACAATGATTTATTTGATCCAGCACCTCTTACTATTTTACCATAATACACTACTAACAATAATGCCAGTGCATTGGTGAGAATTACCCTTTATAATCCAACTGTCACCTCTAATCGCAAATTAATGGTGCAAACCATGCAAAGACAACAACATGCAATTTCATTGTCATGCTGTTGACTTCCTGCATTAGGCTACACCAACCAAAACCAACCAGCTTTCCACTCAAGTTTTTGAAGTATGAGTCTCAACGTGTTGGCAAGAGACTCCAAAAGCTTTACTCAGGAAGAGCTACTAACTGGGTGGACTATCAGGATAAAGACTTCATGTCAAACTTCATCAGCAAAGCAAGGCCTGTATAACAAGTATTCAACATCATTATTTAATTGAGGCTCATGCAGTGACAGAAGATCCTGTCCATGCTACACACAACTAATTCTGATATTATTGTCACTAACACTGGATGCATCTTTACTGTAACACCTTTAGAACAATATACTTCCAAGTAGGACTGCTTGTTTTTTACACTATGACTGAATTAATACTTGTGAATGCAGAAAATAATGAAACTATTTTTTCGTTAATGCGTTACAAGTGGAACAAATACAGGAGTGATTTTCAATGAGGTATGAATATACCCATGTGCTTCTTCATAAATGTCATTTCATATGGTGTCCCAAATTGAGAGTAGAAAAATCCCTTGTCATTCCCTGTTCCCCTCATTTTCAAGGGCTAGAGTACTAGAACTTTATAATGGAGGCAGCAAATACAGTTCATTAAACATGACCATTGCTCTTAAAGCCTTCTGATCACTCCTGATTGACAAATACAGAACCTTTTAATGAAATTCATGTGTTGCTACTACTTTCAGACTTCTGAGCTGTTAATCAATTCCACATTTTGGGTAGGTTTTCCAGAAATTTATGTATACAAGATACTTTCTTCTGCCTTTACTTTGCTGCTGCTCCATATTTGAAAAAAGAGCTCTCTGAGGCCCTTGGCTCCCTAACCTGGCTCGCAGCCTGAGGCTACCCAAATGTCTAGTGGTCCTCCAGTAATGTACAAGATACTGAAACTTCAAAAGCACATACCACCTTCCACACACAAGTGTAAAGCAAAGTGCAAAACAAAATCTATGTACCCTGAATATGCCAACATCAACTCACTACCCATCCTTAAGTACACAGAGAACTCTTCCAATAATCTCATATGGAAACTAAAAAATTTAAAAATAAGTTACAAGTTCTAAATGACACCTCTGTTTCCATATACAGCATGTCAAACAAACAGCAGATGATTAAGATAAGCACAAGGGTGTCACTTCAACTCCTCCCAAACAAGGAGGACAGAGAAGTCACACATTAATAACCACTATTAAGCATAACTGAAGTGGTTAGCACAAAACAGAAAAGCTGATTAAGACGTGAATAGATGCAAAACCGAAATTTTAAGTTTCAGTGCCAGAAGATGATGATTAAAAAAACCCAAGAGTTTTACTAGTAACAGGCGAAGTACAGAAGTAAAGACTTAAAGCAGTTTGGCTCAAAAAGCTAGCAGGTGAAACAAAAGAGATGTTAATTGGCACTATATATACAGGTTCTGTGTATCTAGAGGCTTCTAAGATTTTTCTGCTTAATCACATAGCGCAATATTTGTTAAGATGCTTGTGGTATCATTTCCATGACCACATGTAAGTCTCAGAAGCACACACAAATGTACCTGTCTCTTAAGAAGAATCTAATTAACTCTGCTAGTTTTTCACAGCTGTAGACTATAACCTAATTTCGATGTAGTGACAATTATAAAGAAACAACAACAACCAACAAACAAACCAAAACCATCACCACATTTCTTTGTGACAGTCGGGTCTTAGCAATTTCAAGATGTGTTGCTTCAGGGCCAGCTGGATCTGCTCTGTCTGCACTACTGTCAGAATGATCCTGCTCCACCCTCTGCTTCTAACCCGTTCCTCACACACGAAGGCAGAGCAGGTCACTGACCTGTCAGAAAACAAACCAGTTGAGCAAGACAACTTGTTTTAAGATAACATGGGATCTTTACAATCAAGCCTTTTTAAGGAAAACTTGGCAATCTTTGCTCATTTCAGCTATATTCTGGGGAAGAAAAAAAAAAATCCTATGGTATTAATATCAATCGATAACATTTTGCTCAATTTGTAAATGACTATTTATTTTACAAAGTTAGGATCCTATTTGTAAGGATCCCTCCTGTTTTCTAGAGACTATTCTCTAGAATGGCAAAACCAGCGTTTACCTAAGCATATTTATTCAATTTTACAGCTGAAAAATAGTATTAAAAAAATAAAAATCACTTTTCTATAAGCTTATTCCTAATACTTCTGAGTGATGAGCTCCTGCAGCTCTGGTCATTAACAATAAATTCAAACTGAACTAACCTTTTACCTATTGACACATGTAATAAAAACTCCTTTAGTTTAAGTGCTAACAGTAAAAAACCGTATGAAGAAAACATTTGTATCTAAATACCTAAGATTAGCACTTGTCTTCAGCACTCCTTATTTCTCAATATTTGGGAAACCCACACAACATATTCAGTAGTTTATATTTACTTAAGCTTCTCTTTTTTTAAGTACGTTGGGTTATCAGTACTTGGAATGATACTTCAGAGAAGCGTTTTTTCCAGTCTGCAGTCATGACTCCATTAAATTAGTCCATCTTTTTACAAACACGAAAATCTAAGCTGCCTTTTTTGTTTTTTAACTTTTCGAATTTTTGGCATGGTTGACATCCAATCCAGTTCCCCAGTTCTTGTCAGAGAAGCATGCAAGAGAAGTTCGTTAGGTATATTTAAGGTATTTAAAAAAAAAAAGTTTGTTTTTAAATAATATACTTTTCGAGGTTTGTAACAGAGGCATACCTGCTATTTACAGAATGATTTCATTGTACTGACATTAACAATACAACTGCTTTTCAGATATCCCAGATAAATTCCAAGAATTGTAATGCACTGGAAACTCCTGAAGAGCATCTGCCAAGTCCCTTCTGTTTCACTTCTGTCAGGTGTCTGTCACATGAGCAAAGGCAAGCACAGAGCAGCAGGGCACTGGTCTGAACAGCTGGCAAAGAGGCTGCCTGAACCTCAGATCCTGGCAGGTACTAGGCAGCAGTTCATCACATGTTGAGTGACACTGTGTGACTACAACTGCGTCTATCCCACTGCCAAAACTGAGACAAGGGAGGAAGCAGGCCACTTGCCAAAGCAAGTGACAAAGCTCTTGGTTCTTCCGGCCCACAAGCATAGGGCCTTCTGGGGGAGGATACAGCAAGGGGCAGGCCCAAAGCTACATACTTACTGCTAGACAGCCACATGTTGGGCAGCTACATTTGAAATTAAAAGGCTCCTTACAGTTTATTTTTCATAAATATTCTTACAACTCAGTGGATATTTCCTGAATCAATTTGACCAATGCAGAACTGTGCTTTCTAGGTGTTCTCAGAGCTTAACAGCAAATCCATAAAAACATTTAATAACTACGTCCTCTGAGCTTCTCCATTCCAGCCCCAGGGACACCAGTTATAACGCGCGTGCACAAACTTCCACAATTAACAGCCTACAGCTCATCTCCTAAAACCATGTTTGAGCATCTCGTTGTGGAATTTTCAAAACCATTTTCAGAGCACATTCCTTTCTCTACAAATGATACTATAAACCCCATAAAGTAATACAGACTACGTATTCAGCCACCACTACTGGCTTTGAATTTACCTCTGAGTTTATTCTGTTCCCACTGAAGAGCTCAAATGTTTGATCTGCTTGTATATATAGGTAAGAATTTTAAACTTGCACATCCTAGACTCCTTAAAAAAAAACAACCCCAAAAACAACTGCCGCTGCTGCTGCCCTGCCCCTCCCCCCCCCCCACAAAACCAAAAACTCTGTACAAGTATAAAACTGTTAATTAGGAAAGTAAAAAGCACTTTGGTAATTCTGAACATAAACCACAAACACCACCCAAGAAAGATTTTTTATTTTAAAAACATTTTAAACTCTATTGTGTTGCCAGGCAGAGGAAAATCAAAGGCAATGGGGACAAGTGGTGAAATGAGAGCTATGGCCTACCAAGAAATAAACAAATAAAAAAAATCACCATATTCTAATGAAAACCTGCAATCTGCATATTACTAGAAACAGAGTATCTATCAAAGGTGGCAGCAACATAAAAAAAACCACCCCAAACAACCCCAAATCCCACTACTCTCAAGGTTAGCAATCCTTCAATGACCTTGAGCCTGGCCTTGAATTTATTAAGGACCAGGTCTGCAAAAAAGGGATCATTTTCAATTCCTGTACACACTTCATTTAAATATTGCTCCACTGAATTTTTAATATTTTTTTTTTTTTAGAAAACTAGAATGGTATTACACTGAGATCCTCAATTCCCCACTTAATTCAATAACGGAAGCTAGTTTTGCAAACAGTCTTTTCTCCTTATCCTTCCCCATCCTGCCAATTTTGTTTAAATGCTCTCTAGCCAGTTAGTTTCTGAACAGTTCACCCCATGCAGTTTGGGTATTACAGGGCAGGTGGGAGGGTGAATACAATTATCAATAAAATAACTGCTTTCTCATAAAGCTGAAGGAAATCTAGTCTGAAATTGCTTTTCCTGGTTTAGATCTTAGCCATTTAGCATTTTTAAGTGTCACAGGTAAATCCCACTCTTCTCCCACCACCCAACAGAAAACACATTCAAAAATTACAACAGCCCCTGCTCTTTAAACCTTCTGAGTCGTCTTAGGGTAGCTCTGAAACAGCAATCTAGGTGCCAACACTGGGAAGACTTTGAGTTTCACGAGCACAATGTTACTTTGCCAAGCACTCAGACATGCACAGCCACAACAAATCTTCTGGGGTAAAACAAAAAACACCCTAAATCAGATCCTGCATGATGACTACTCACTAACCAGTCTTGCTTTGGAAGGCAATCTCTGCAGAACAGGAGCTTTCCAATGAGATTAACGTGCCTTTGTTTAAAACAACTATAAGCACTTAGCAGAAAGCATTAGCGATATACTAGGTATGTAAACACTAGTTACGTTTATTTAAAGTTCTAGATTACACTAAAAAAAGCTGTCAAATCACATTACCCCAGTACCAATAGATGATTGGCACGTACAAGGTACATCCCAGCTCATACAGCCTACTCTGTGCATGGTAAAACAGGTAACCATTAATTCAGCACTAAGCTTCAATAAACATGTAACACATTTGTGAGAGTGAGTACAACATCCAGAACATTTAAATAATCTCTAATTGCTGTCTACGCTCGGGCGCAGTATTCCCTTGTTTATAAATAAAATGCTACACAGCATAAAAGGAACTGCTTTTTTCTAGCAGCCTCCAAATTAATTGGATTGATGGGCGACTTCCAGTTCAAACTCTCATGTTGATTGCCACGCACTTTGACAAAAATTCTCAGAAGCTTCACACAGTGATAATCTTCAATTCACTATGTGACCGCAGCATGATCTGAAACCTGACTGTACATCTAGTATCTCCCCCTTGGGATTACTGCCTCTAGATGTTAAGCTTTTAGTTAGCTGTTTGAGGCTTGTTTGTTTTTTAAGAAAATTTGCCCACTAGGGTTAACTACACTCTTTTTCAGAAAGCAGCAGCCATATCCACCTGCTGACTGAAATGATGGTTTGGGTCAGACTTTAGACAAAATTATAGTAACAAAAAAACCGCAAAAAACCCACCACCAAAAAAACCCACCAAAACCTGCTCTACTGAAGCAGCTGCTGGCTGGGGGGAATTTTTCGGCTATCTGAATCTATCACGCTGCTGCCTCCCTCAGAGGTGAGCCGCGCGGGAAGGCTCCGCGGGCGCGCCCTCTGAGGCGCAGTTCCGCTGCGCGCCCCGGGTACCGCGGGGAGCGGGCCTTAAACGGCAGCTGAAGCACCAGCAGGGCCCCCCGCCACTCGGACGCGGCTGGCGCTGGCAGCTCCCCGGGTGGAGGTGGCGCCCGGCTCCCCCGAGCCCCGGGGGCGGCAGCGCCGAAGGCCCCCACCCCGCCGCTGACCTACGGCCTCGGCAGGCCCCGCCCCGCAGGGGGCGGCAGGGAGCAGGCCCCGGGCCTGCCAATCACGGCGAACGGCCGGCCGGCCTGCCCGGTACCGCCGTGACCTCAGGGGCTTCGGCAGCTCCGCCCCCTCCTCCCCTCCCCCGCCCCGGCCGGGGGGCACTTACCGTCCCGGGACGTGCCCATGAGCTGGTCCAGCATGGCGCGCATCTGGGCCTGCGCCGACATCTTGAGCACGCGAGGGCTCGGCGCAGCGCGGCCGAGTCACGCCGAGAGCGGCCTACAAGGCCCGAGGCCCGGCGCGGCGCTCAGCCCTCCCCCTCGCGTCACTCGCGGGCCCGGGCGGAGCCGCTCCCCCGACGCCGCGGGGAGGGCAGGCGGGCGCTGCCTGTCTCGCGCTCCCGGTGGAAAGCGGAGCGGGAAACCTGCCACGCGCCGGCCTCCGTGCCGCCGCCGCCTCCCCTCCCCCCTCCGCTCCTCCCGCTTCCTCTCACGCCTGCCACGCGCGCGCGCCAGCGGTAACGGAAGCCCGCGCGCACGCGCCCTAGGCACCCTCGTCCGCTCCGCGACGTCAGCGCGAGCGGGCCTTGGCCGCCCGCTGATTGGCCACCAAGCGCGGCGTCCGGCCGGTGACGCACCGCGCTGCGAGGCCCACGATTGGGCCGTCGAGCCTTTCACCGGGCTGGGCCCCTGGGGCGCGCCGATTGGCCGAGCGGCTCCGCGCAGCCGCTGTGACGTCGCGGCCGCCGGGTCGGCGGCGGCGCGGCCTGGTCCGCAGTGGCCGCGCCCGCGGTGGGCAGCAGGGAGGCCCGCCGGGAGGGGGCGGTGGGGGCCGTCCCTGCCTTTCCGAGGCGAAACCCAGCCGGGGCAGGCGCAGGGCGGTCGGTTGTAACGTGCCGAAGCACGTGGCTGGGATTAACGCAAAGCGGGCGGGAAGCCTGGGCTGCGCAGGGGGCGCCTCTCACAGCCCCGCCGCCTGGTCCCCAGGACAGACGCGTCCCCTGCGCTGGGCCGCGCTCACCGGGCGACGGAGCGAGCGTGGGTGCGCGTGTCAGCGCTAGCCCTGACGGAGCCTGCCCCTCGCGGACTGGTCCCTGCGTGGGAGTGACGTTCGGCACCGTTGTGTGCAGCTCCGTTCCCTCAAGCCGTCAGCGCAATTACGGTCGCGTTGGTGAGAAAAGCCAGGGCAACAGCCGCCTTTTAGCGCACCTCCCTTAAAACTGAAGCTAATTCAACTTCCAGAGCGCCAACAACCAGTCTCAAAAAGAACATTTTTCACAATTTATATTCTAACGCCTGCATTTTGCGAGTATCCCTTTCTTAACCACGGCGTTGCCATCTAGTGCCCAAAAGCCGCCAGTGCCTGTCGCCACGATCGGCTCTCGTCCACAGCCAGGGTCGTGTTCAACTCCTAAGGTTAGCTTAATACAAGTAGAGAAAGGGCAACAAAAAAAGCCATTAAAAACCCCACCGCCGACTATCTGGATTTCACAAGGACTTACAGAGAAGATGCAATGCTCTGACTGGAGTCTTCTATAACACGTTTAGGAAAAGATTCCCTGCCCAGTGCCCCCCAGCTATTCAGCACGTCCCAGCTTTGTTTTTTCTTTAATATTCACATTTACTGTTTTAGTCATGACTTTGGATTGAAGGGGAAGTAACTGGAAGAGACACAGCGGTTAAAATTTTCTCTACTTAGTACTTAAGTGTTTAGGGGAAATAGAGAAATTTTAGTTACTATTTTTACCCACACCGTACAACCTTTAACTCTAGGTACTCTTTAAGGAGCATCTATTTCTGGCCAAATTTCAGTTTTTCTTCCAGAACTACTTTCAGTGAGCCATTTATTTTTCTTCTGGAACAATATACTACAGACTTTGGATGGAGTGAGCCCTTAGTCCATCTGGAAGGCAAACTGCAGAATGCAGCAGCTGCATTAAATAACAGAACAAGTAGTACATCACAGCCACTCTTAGGGTATGCTGACTTCGCATAATTTTCATCTACTTTGCTGTAACAGGTTGGTACTTTCTCGCCTGGGCTATCGACACTTCCAAAAAAACTCCGTTTAACTAGTGAGACACTGCAAGAGTTGCAAACCAGATTTTTGGTCTACAGAACCTTAAAACTTGTAGTTCACATCTCCTTACCTGACCTAAGTAGTGCAAATCTTCCCAGATTTAAGGATCTATTGTGCCTCTCCACTATACTTTGGGGATTGGAACTATCCCCAGGTTTCACATACAGGGGAAGAAAAACACATAGAATTACTTCATCTAAATCTATTTGCAATGCTTTTCTGTCAGAATAGTTTGTTTCCCCTGGTAGTGGGGGGGGGGGGGGAAAGCGCACTTGTTAGCCTTGCTTCTAGCTCCTCCCCCATGTAAACAAGCCTCACATTTTATCCATTGTAAGTCAGCCTGATTACAGATCTCGTGTATCTTTCATACAATTCAACCCTGTTCAGAGAAGAGAGCAACAACAATTCAAGCCAATACTTCTTTTCTTATAAAAAGAAACTTGCTGTTCCAGATTGCAAGACAAGAAAACTGCAACCTGACTTATCTAGTGTAACTGGCAGTAAGCTGTTCACTTCAGTATTTCTGAGATGCATGGTGTCTAAGAACAGCACAGGAACCCTATAGTCGCAGAGTCAACTGCTCAGAGACACTAAGAAATGTGTAACTTGTGTTTGAATTGTTACCACCAGCTGACTGATATGGAAAAAAAGTATCTTCAAGATGAAAGAGGATTGTGCTACTGCAGTGTCTGTCAGAATCCCCCAAGGTTCTAAAGCGGGGGTCCTCAAACTATGGCCCATGGGCTGGATACGGCCCCCGGTATTTACAGACACCACCCCCCCCCCGCCGGGGGTTGGGGGGGGAAACCAAGCAGCCACAGATGACTGCCTGCCACTGCATCCACACGCCGGCCCCCTGTTTAAAAAGTTTGAGGACCCCTGTTCTAAGGAAAGCGCCTTTGCTATTGGGAGGGTAGAAAATTCTGCTTCAGGACCCCCCACGTGGCTGGAAAATCCTACAGTAAACAGGCAAATTCTCTCTTACTTGCAACTCCTTTTAAAGTTTAGCAGTGAAGGCTGTCATGTTTTTTTACTACAAACCACCTATCTCTCTTTCCATGGAGGCTGCCTGTCATACCATGCGTTCAGATCCAAGGGGTGGGCCTGGTACGCTTGATCAACTGGGAAATGGATTCCCAGTTATGGCTCTTTCACACCGTACCGGCAACCTAGAATTGACAGAAGGCACAAGCTAGCAAAGCCAGCCCGTTTCGGTAATTCTAGGATATTTATTCAGGAATAAGTATGTAACACAGTAAAATCATCTTAACCTTTCCCTCCCGGCTGCTGAGGCAACCTGAAGCCCACCAGGCCGGCGACCTCCTCCGGCGAGCGCTCCCCCTTGCCGTGGTACTCCTGGTGAAGGGCCGTGTGCTCCCGGACGCTGCGGAGCAGGCAGAGGTAGGTGGCAGCCTGGAAGTGCAGCTCCTGCTGGGCCCGGCACAGCTTCTCGCTGGTGACCTACAGAGAGGAGGGAACAACCCCGGAGACTTCACACACCCGGCTGCGGGCTCCCGCCTCGCCTCGCCGAGGGGGAGGCAGGACGGAGGAGCGGCAGGGAGGCGCCCGCGCGTACCCGGTGGGCGCGGAAGGCCGCCACGATGTGCCGGTAGGCGGGCGTGTGGCGGTAGGGGCGGCCCGCCCGGCCGCTGGCGTGGCGGAGCTCCCGCAGGAGCCCACGCAGGGTGCGCAGGGGGCAGCCGAGCGCCGCCATCTTTCGCCCCTCCCCCCCGCGCACCAATCGAGCGCCGCCGCCTCGCTGCGGCGGCCAATAAAGAAGCGGCCGGCGCGCGCAGACCTTACCCCCACGCTCTCGGGCCGGGGGCGCAGAAGGAGGCTGGGCTGCGTGCGCTTCCAGGAGGCGCCGTTCCGCCAGCGTGGGCTGTCGAGAACCGAAGTGCGCGATCGCCTTGTCCTACCCGGCCCCCCCAGCCAGCGGCGGTCAAGTGCCGAAGGTCCGAGCGTTCAGGCGGGGCCGTGCCGTGGCCCGTGTGCGCTCCCCACCACCGCCGCCCCGCGCTAGACCGTTGGGCTGAGGGAGAGGCGGCTCGCCGCCGGCCTCTGCGCTGGGAGCGCGGGCCGAAGGAACCGGAGCGGGATCACGGGGACGCCCCCTGGGCTGCGGGAAGCCGCGCTAGGCCGCAGCCCTGCGCCCCCACCGCCAGCCGCCCACGCGTTTCCGGGGCTGCGGCCTTAAAACGATCCGCAGCCCGTTAGAGCGAGCGAGGGGCACTCGGCCTCCGCGGGAGACGGAGGCCCGCGGCTAGCGCCTGCCGCGGTTTGGAGCGCTGAAGTGCTTGGGCGGGTTGCGGATGCGAAAAATATAGTCACCCCAGATGGGACTCGAACCCACAATCCCTGGCTTAGGAGGCCAATGCCTTATCCATTAGGCCACTGGGGCTGCTGTGACTCCGTCTCTCTATGTACCTACTTCTTCTCTCTCCCCGCCCCCTTCCTTTTATAGCGCGCGCGGAAGGCCGCTGACTGGGCAGCACCTCCCCGCGCGCGGCCTGGAAGACGCCTGCCGCATGGTGCCCTGGGAGCGCGGGGCGGGCGCGGCAGTGCCCTTCGGTTCCTACCTCAGGCTGGGAGGGTAGACAGGGCCTGGGAATAAAGCACCTCAGAAGGCAAGATCCCTCTAAAACTAACATGGGATTAAAGCGCTGCTCCGTGCGAGCAGTACCTCCCTCGCTTTCGCTAGCAGCCCCCCCCCCCAAAGCACCAGTGAACAACCCGCCAAAAACCCCAAGCGACAGCCCTTCATGGGAAGCCTTTTTACATATTTGTTGTTCTGAGAAATGACGAGACAGGGCTAATATGTACATTCCTCTTTATTTAATACAGCACAGACACATGACATTAAAAAAGAAAAGTACACTCATGAAAAAAGCCTGTCACAGTTAGGGACAGGGAACAGCTACGCTGAATTGAGTAAGGCTCCTACTGCAGAACAGGGGTCTGCCAGCAAGGTTGGATCGCAGAGCAAAGTCTGCTGCCAAAAAAAGTATCTTTGCACTCCTTTCAGGAAAGCTGAAAATAAAAGGGCAAGTCCACCTTTTGGAACAGGTGGAGGTGGTTATCTGCAAGGTTCACAGGATACAAACCCTATTACTGTGTTTGGACCAAAGCACTCATAAAACTCTCTGGCTATTCTTGCAGATGGTCGATAGTCCTGACCTCTGGAAACAGACGTCTCAGGGATAGCAAACCTGAGTATCTGGAAGGAGTCAAAGCATCAAGTAGTCACACACAAGAGTAAAAATTAGTCTCCCTGATAGGGCTCTGCTAGCCACAACTGGGAACGTGCAGGGGAACAAACGGACTTCCCAACTAACAAAAGACTAACAGCCATTAAACTGACCAGAACAATATACACATTTGGAACTGATGCGGGCTTTTGTGGCAGCAGCTTCTTCCTTTTCCTGCTTCAGTTCAGGATGGAAATTAAGCAGGCACCAGTTCCTCTGGCAAAGAGCCTTACACACTTTTAAAAAATTAAAATACAAAAAAGGGAGACAGGTGTATTTACAAAATCCATGGCTGGTACAGTACATCATTTTTAAGACACACTAAATGCTACAATCTTTCAGGTCCTGAGATTATTACACAAAAAAGAAAACCAAAACAACAAAAAAACGAACAAACAAAAAACAACCCAACCCACAAAAACCCAGACAACTCAAAACTTGCATTCAGGTCCAGTTTTATAAGGAGAAAGAAATCAGATATTTAACACACAGTATCCCTTGAAGTTATTGGAACACATCTCCCTAAAAATCCAAATGAAAGTGCTGCTAGCCACCCAAATGTAGCTGCATTTGGCTGTTCAGGCTTGTTGTCACAAGAGGGGAGCATTTCACAGGGGAGATTCTCTGGAGAGCTCATCAGGTGAGCACGCAGCTGTTAAGATCCTCTCTCCATCACTAAGCCCTATAATCCAAAATATGCAAGTATTAAAAGGAGGAAGGTGACCTTGTACAAATTCATGCTGGACTGAGTAAAGCATCACAGGAATCAGCAACTCAAACAGGTTTGCTATCTCATAGTAACTGCATTCCTTTGTTTGAAGCCAAGGAATGCAAAGAATTCTAGCTGTGATTTAACATTCATTTATAACACAGCACTTGGCCAGCTGTTTGTTCTGAGCTACCTAGCAAAAGGGCTACCTAGTGAAAGGCAGGAAACACTGTTAATTTGTTTCTCAGCCTTTTATTGTCTTGGGGATTACAGCGAATCAGGTACAGTTAAGCTGGCTGTATCCAAACTTGCAAATATACACTCCGTAAGTGAAACCAAACAAAGGATACTGAGGCCAAACCTCTGTCGAGGGGATGATCCCCACGACCGTTAGCTGTGCAGGCAGGTATTTGGATGCTCTGTTCATGACTGAGCCTCTTTTATCAGGCAGAACTAAAGGGACTTGAGCTCACACTCTTTTTCTTCCCCAATTAAATATTCTGAACATAGTGCTTTTGAATAGAAGTTATCATCACAGATGCCCTTTTATTATAAGCACCTCACTTTAAGCTAGAAAATGCCAACATTTTAAGGATTACTCATTAAATGCTTCTAACCCTCAGCAAAAGAAGACTACAAGAGACAAATCACTTAACAAGGGCACTAGTTTAAATGCTAAAATATAAAACGCTCAGTAGACTTTTGGGGGTAAAAAGTAGCAGTTAATTTTGTAATTTTTTTTTAAACAGTAGTCCAAAAATAAAATTTCTCCATCTATTTCCAGTATGGATCTTGAGAACTATGTAAGAACATGGTACTAATTGCTACATGATGGAATCACTGGCAATAAAACACACACTACAGTTCTCACCTCTGAGCTAAATTGTTATTTGTAGTTACATACAACAAAACTAGATCAGTGAGAAATACCTGGGGATCACAGTTTAGCTTTTATTTAAAGATCCAGCTACTGTGTAGCAAATAACTCCCCTTGTTTAGAAGCAACTTCATTTCAGTGAGAAATTGATTTCATTTACTTCTGATAGCAGAAAGAAACCTGGGATGTCTCACTAGTTCTCCCCAAACCCAATCTGTACATTTTGAAAAACAAAACAAAACATTGCTGCAGCTTCTTAAACCAATTCTGAGAGCTGAATATTCTAAAAAACTCTCACTCAAACCTGTCACAAGAGGTGATTTTAGCTTCCCTCTCGAAGCAACTTCATGACACTTGACACTAGGTGTTGCACCAGTGAAAGGGTTTCTTTTTTAAAATACAAATTTCTTTCTTCACGTTAGCAAAAAAGACTTCTGCAGTACAGACATTCAAAAAATATTCCATTTTCTTTGGGTAAAACTTCCACGTGTGTTAAGAGGGGTAGCTGGGGGAAGGAATGCATGTAACACTGAAACATGTAAATACTTATCTGCATAGTTGATATTAGTGACTACTAATCAAACTAAGGCCTTATATGGAAAAAGCTGAGCACACCAGAAAGTTTCTTGCCCCACTTTCCACTCCTCTGGTGAAATCTAGGAAGTCTCAAAGAAGCCCTGGCTGCCTCAGCAGCTACGTGGTTCAGCCTGTGATGGTGGTATCTCCTGACTGGTTTTCGTTGCTTTTCTTTCTTTTTCTCTTGATATTAGACAGTAACAAATCAACTGTCTGTTGATAAAATAAATCTGCACACACTTCTGGGAAAACACACCACCAAAAAACCCCCAACCAAAACCCTTTAGTACTGAGCATGATAGGAGTCAAACATGGTGTACGCTGCTTGCTTTGGATTACTTCACCATAAAGAAAAACTTACTAGTTAATGGTTATCACCTACGCAGGAGACGATGGCAAGGGAAGAGACTGAAATTCACTTCTAGATATAGAACACGGTGGCTTGGGTTTGTTTTTTTTTGTTTTTTCTCCAGAGTTGCTCTGTAGAATTATAGCTGTCAGAAACTGCTACAAAAATACAGACCTATATCCTTGACTACTGACAAGATTAGCACAGTTTTATTTATGAGAAGTGTGCAAAAACAGCTGTAGGGAATCTTTGTACTTCCCCAGTTTTGGGCCAGTTCCAGGCCATGCTGATCTCTCAGCATAACTCGATAGCAGCAGCAGGGCTTTCTACGGCCCGAAAAGGCTATTACAGCAGCAAGGGATCACTGGGTCATAGAGAAAGGATGATGAAGCCACACCAGAAGTATCCACAAACAAAGCATTCCCCTACACAATGGTTATCTTTCCACTGACCCAGTAAGCATACTTCTGGCTGCTTATTTTGGCAGAGATTTCTTAAGCAGCAGACAGACAGATATTCACAACAGCTGCATTTGTTAAAAAAGACTGCAACAGTACCCATCATCACCAACTGTAGATTCCCCATCTCACAGATCAGCCTAGGCTAAAGAGTTTGTGTGCCCAACATGAATTAGACAGCGACAGAAGAGCCAGGTTAGCTCAGTTTACTGCCACAGGTGGATGTGGCAAATTCCCCTGAAGTAACTTCAATGATGTACCTAAGGCACATTAAGCAGCACCCTCACTATCACTCAAACTGGCTGAGCTACCAGCAATAGTCCTGTCTTTGACTGGCACCATTAGAGTGGTAGAAGAAATCTGCCTATGGCCTAGTTTACATAAACAGGTTCACTCAAACATGTGAGGACAAGCTAAGAACTGAAATAGCAGTTAGGCTGTTCTCTGCCACAGGAACATGTTGTATTTGCTATCTTATGTGTTCTCTAGACGAGTTCTCCACTTATGAAGGACTCTTCATTCCATTTCCATTCTGGAAAGTAAATGCTTCCTTTTCACATTGCAACTCAAAATTAGATCTTCCCTAAGGGAAGGACATCACAGCACTAGCGCAGTCTAGTGATGTGTACATGTGTTACCTTAAGTTTAGCACTCGTTGACCAAGTGAATTACTGATTTCAGGTATGCCTGTTTATGGCAAGTTAAATAGATCCTCGGCATAGAATTGTTAAAACCACTAGATGACCTATTGCTGATTACTAATTTTGCCAGAGAACAAGAAAACAAGCACAGTCACTACTTTAAGGGCTCACTTGCAGCTAACACCACATGAACTTACTGTTCATTATATTAAGAGAACAAACCATTAATGAAATCTCAATAAACTGAGAAAAAGTACAACTAGAAAAGTACTTCATGGTGCATGATTTAGGCAGCATGTGAAGCATAGCCAGGTTTAAATTCAGTTAGCAGCTGCACTCCTGCAGGTTTTACCAAATTCCTTCTTACACATGATGTGTAGCAGAAAGTATAAATTCCGGTAAATGTGAGAATCCTCACAATAACCATGTTAGGCAGATGTGAGTAGCCACACACAACATTCCTCACAATTCATCTCAACTGAAACTTGTCACGAGCTGCTATTTTAACCTCCTCTCCCCACACACCTCCTTGGGGCTGTCAGTCACACATCTTTGCCTCAGACTCAGTAATTGTGTGAAGTGGTCCAGTATTTAATAAGGTTGCCAGACAGGGCCCATAATGTTTACTCATAACCTAATTAAGATCCAAATTTAAAACCTTCAGAGAAAAATGCAAGAAGCTTCATTCCCATTAGCCATTTCCTTTCTCTCATGCACATTTATGCACACTCACACACACTCTTTTTATTGTACTGCCATCTTTGCACAAGTGTTCACCGTTAAGTGTTCAGAGCCAGCAGAATGTAGGAGTATGAACAGGTTTCATGGGAATATTGCTGTATATGTGTGTGTGCACGTGTATGAGTGTGAGAGAAAGAATGCACAAGCACACAGAACCAATGCCATGGTACAGCAGCTATGAGGTTACACACATTACACTTTTGTTTTCTTTACAAAAGGGAACAAATAGTATAACAGCATAAAGCCATCTTGGCAAGCTTAAGATTTTCCTCCAAAATGCCCTCCAGCACTTCAGGATCTCTGAGAACAGTTTAAAGTGGGTAGGGAAATAAAATTAAAAAAAAAAAAAAAAAAAGGCACTTAAACAAAGGACAAAGGCCTGAATCAAGTAAGTCATGGAGGGTAACAGCCATTTCACCAGAGCTAAGACCAACCAAAATCTACCAACCTTTTTTTTTAATTTCTATAAAATTAAAATTGCATAAAGTGTTAATTAATCAGTCATTTACCTACTGCTTTCACCTTCCTTTTTCATTTTATGGAGAAAAAAACAAAACCAAAAACCAAACCCAAACACAAAGCAAGTGTCCCTTTTACGATTTCCCCCCGATTCATGAAAAGATGGAAGTGTAGGAGGAAGCCTTCAACAGCTTGGCTTGGCTCCAGGTTTTCCCTGCAATGCCATCTTCAAAAAAAAATCCAAAATAAAAAGCAGAAGAGGGACCACTGTGCTTCCACCAATTCACCCCTAAAAAAAAAAAAAAACAACAAAAACCAAACAACACCCCCCCCACCTAACAAAAAAAGGAAAAAAAAAAACCCAAACAAAACCCAACCAACCCAAACACCCCAACACTTCTAATCCATCTGTGGAAAAAAACTACTCAAAAGAAAACCAAAACCTGTAAACTAGATTAGAATTTGCTAATAAATACAGCCAAAAGTTCCTTTTACGAATGTAGCAGCAAATGTGATAAAGTTAGTTGGAGTCCAAGATGACTCCCAGAGGGTTAATGGTTCACACAACTGATGGCAGCTTGGGAGAGTTGCAGGATTTCTCTGTTTTCATGTCCTCAAGGGTCTTGCACCAAGTGGAGAAGGAGTGTGGAGGAAGGGTCAGGTAGGCGATGGGACTGCAGGAAGGAAACAGGCTCTTGGCACCTGTCCCACCCCCAAATCTGTGCATCAGACAACTTTGATTGGATTCAAACAAGAAGCAGAACCCAGGTAATTAAAAGTTACTTCTGATTAGCAGAAAACAGATGTGAAACCCACAGCATCCACACTTGTGACTTAGTTGATAGCTATTAGTCATGTATCTCAAATCAACAGAGAAGGCTGGACGAAGTGATTTCAGCCATTTGCATCTTGGATTAGGATAACACTGCAGCCCAAGGTATCGGGGAACTTTGCAGCCCGATTTTCATCTAGCCTGCCTTCTTTCTTTGCAAGTGTCTCAAAAGGATATAAAATAGCTACCATGACTTTTGGGACTTTGGATCATGTAGCAGAAAAACATTACCCAGACGGTTTTAACATTAAAACCTGTGTTTGAAATTATTGCTTGCATGCGTTTGGGGCTTTCAGTGAGCTTGACATGTTGCTCATATACAGTCCCCAAACCGAGTTCAGCCCTGCTGTCTGGAAAAGACAGCTCTACTTGGCTTTCTTATTGCTTGTGAATACTGAGGGTTATTTAGTATGTACAACTACAGTTTACTTATTAACAAAGGCCCTTAAAAACTAGTAAAAACTTGGGGGGAAATGTCTGTAGAAGAGCTGCTGCTGTGCAGAAAATAGTACAGTATTAACCTAATTTTGCATTTGGATGTTGCAGGTATCTTTTACTTCCCCATCCTGTTTATGCTACCTGCAAAGGTCTCTGAGAGCCACCCTATTATTTCCTTTGATTTGGCCTTGCTAGGTTTAACCAGGGAGAACAGGGAACATAGACTCTTTCATCATTATGTTGCTGATTCCAAAGCTCAGAAGCATAATAACTGAGAATAGATACTGTCTTGGGAGGCTGTGTGAACTGGCTTCATGAACAATGTGTGGTCCTCTTTATTCTGATCATCCTACTATCTATTTCCAAAATAAGTATTAGTTGACTTGTTTCCCAAGACTGAGAAGCTCAATAGGCCACACAGACAGGAATACTCCTACCCTTCTTAAGATTTAGAGAGGATGCTTCCCAACTGAAGATGAGGCATACTTCCAGGAAGAAAGGAATGTTGAAAGAAAATTTGTGCTGTAGTTATAAAGGCTCCAAGTCTCCCAATCTAATATTTCATTAAGTACAAAGACAAAAGATGGCAATTTGAATGACATGCCTTGATGAGGAAAACATAGAAGAGGTAGAACTCTCCTAGGACAGGGTCTTTTAAATATATTGCTGCCTGAGGGCTGACTGCTGCAACTCCCTTAGCTACATGCACTGTTAAAAGCTATCAGGTCTGGTACAGTTTAGAGAATTAGCATCCTGCCAGAACTGTTTGGCCTCAAAAACCAAAAGCCATCTTCCTCCAACCCTTCCTGGAGAAAGAGGAAAAAAAAAAATCAGATCAAGTTTGCATTGTAAATAGTTTATGGTATTTTGGTGGAATTTGCACAGTATTAAGAATGCCAGAGTCTACGTAGCTGTGTGTTTTAACTCTAACCTTGACGATGGAGATGCAAGCTCATCTAACCAACACGCCACATACAAAACATCAGCACTAGCTAAAACACATTTAATTGGCAGATGCTATGGAGTGAAATTAATGAACTAATGCATCTTATTTTAATTCAATCTGTCTTTCACAGAAGTGTTGTGCAAAAACATTTATTGCTGAGCTCAACCCAACAGTTTTATACTAAATACACAATATATATTATTTTAAATTCATGTATATATATTTATATAAAATTAAAATGAGCTCTAAATAGAAAAGAAATTGTCTGGTCTAAGAAAAATAAATCACATGTAAAAGAAACCTGAAAGCTATAAGTTAATCTATCAAAAAACATTTAAGATTCATTATCCATGGGTCAAAGTCTCTCTGGGAGGTGTAAGACAACCAGTAGCCACTGGTTCAATCTCAAACTACTGGAAAGGCTAGCTACTAGGAATTTCAGTATCTCTGAGCAAAGGATTGCTTCGGGGTTGAAGAAGGGCATCATACTGTTTTATTTGCTCCTTTCCCCTATGACTTAAGTACAATTTCTGCCATTCTCACCTGTTATCTGACAGCGCAAGGGACTCAACAGCAAAGTTCTGTCCTAGTGTTGAAAGTGCAACATGTGCTGGAAACTTCCTCACTTACAAATGAACCGGTCTATGTATTGCTATCTGGGGGTGGGTAGGTGGGGGAGGTGGAGAAGGCAAGCCAGCTTTGCAGTCTTGTGCTACCATGTAAGAAAAGAGTTCAGGTCAGGAACTCCCCAGGCCAGCAGGGGCTGGAAATGCTGAAGACAACCCATTCAGCCCCCAGAAGAGAAGGCACCTCTGGTCGCTTTTGAACGACTCCTCTTTGGCTAATGCCTGAAGCAGTACTAACCTGGCTCTGGAATAGGTCACCATCAGCTTGCTTTAACTAGCAAATCAGTATAATGCATGGCTTTTGGGAGGAGTTAGATGAAAGATGAGGAAGATCTAGAATGGATAAAGAACTGGCTGTGTTTTATAAAAGACATGCTAATTTCCACAGCAGATAAGCACAAGACAAAGGCAAAGAAATTTTAACAAATGGAAGGACTGAGGAAAAAACAGGTGTTTTTTTTGAAAAAAAAAAGTGGGAAAGAAATGCTAGTCTGACGAATAAAATGTGGGTTTCCTTTTCATGTAAATGGGAAAATTTCCATCCTCTTCCTCCCTTAAATAAGAATGTTTATATTAAAGAAAAAAATCAAATTAGGAGAAAGGGATTTCCCAGTAGTCTGTCTCACACAACTGAATGTACCAGGAGATCTGTTTTTGAACGCAACTCTCTAATGAGACTGCATACATCTGTAGGCTCCCTAAAGCCAAACAGCCTTATAAAGCTGGAAAAATGCCCATATCAGAAACTGCATTTGTATAAGGGATTAATTATAATGCAAAGTATCCCAGCACCACCCCTATTCTACATAACCTTTGGTCCACAACCATACAGTACACTCAGGACCTGCACATAATCTTATACTGGGCACTTATGAAGTGGATGATACCACCTTACACAATGGATGGAGAAACCTATTCTAGCTCCTCTCACGCTTTCAACTCTTCATTGGACATCACCCAGGGAGGGGAAAAAAAAAAAGTTTGTGCTGCTGTGGGTTTGACGATCAATTTCTTTTAAAAGCCAATCAGAGCAGATAAAAAAAAGCTTGTTTCTTTAGGCAAGATCAAACTATGACCAGTCTGCATGACCAGGAGGACCAGTCCTCCTTTTCCTTCTCTCTTTGATCAAGTATTGTTTTCTTTTTCTTCTTCCTCTCACCACAGTGCTTGGGATCAGAATATGTAAACATTGACAGAAACAGCAGCCCTGTGACAATAAGCACTTTCCCAACTGGGCAGATTCTGTCAGCCAACCAGAACTGCTTCAGCTCCCTTGCTTGTCCAGAAGTCACTGGTTTTTCCGCTGTAACTTAGTGTCCCCTTTACTTTGGCCTCCATCTGTAGTTTATAGACACAGGAAAAGAAAAAGGAGAATAATAGCGTGAGTGAAGTTTTTATAATTTACAGCAAAAGGTAAAGGAATTTGGCACATTTAGCTTTAGCATCACCAAAAAGTACATTGTCTTTATACGGTGGATGACTTTGCTATTTCTAGTAGGTGAACTACAGAGAAGACGCACTGTTGGAATCTGATACACCAGGCTCATACCAAAAGATACCATTTTCTGAAGATGAAGTTGCAGCTTGGGATACTGAAAACAAATTTTAAAATCAAGCCTTTCTTTAGAAGTCTTCACATTTTAATAAAGCATTTTAGTATTCAACTCATGGCACTCACTGTGACAAAAAAATTAAGACTGTACCAAATACAGCCAATTGGTTTTCACAGCCTTTTAGAGCAAGAGTGTCCAGTTTTTGATGCTGAGGTCTCTTGAGACCAGGATGAAGAACCTCCAAGCGAGCCGCTTCCTGTTCCTTCTCCTGGCAAACAGCCGGCTCCCCCCCCACCCCCACCCCACCCCCGGTGGCAAAGAAAGGATTACACTCTAAACTGAACCTTTTAAGGCTTTACGACAATTTTTCAGCCTGAAGCCTTACAAACAGAAAAAGGAGATGTGCTACTTCAGGCTTCTCTCCTCAACCAAAATATGCAACTTGTCAAGGAAAAAAATTCTCAGGGAAGGCAGACCTTCCATTAGGAAACCATCACACTGTTGACGCATGTAGACACGCTTACAAGAAACATGAACCTTCTAGCTGGAAAGTCAGTTTCTCCCCCAAAGGAGAAATTAAAATTGAGTGGAAAAAACAATCTCACCACTACAGACTTTATGCAGCCTGTGTAAACAAAGGTCAGCATTCAGTAAGCAGTATTCCTTTTTCCACCACTAGCTGACTTTGGACACTTCAGTTTCTAGAACTGCTACACTAAAATATTACAGGAATTTCTGGACAGCTTTTGTTCCTGACATTTTAAGACAAAAAACTGTTTTCAAAAATACTACTACAATACTGTCTGCTGCTATCAAAGCTTGTCCCTGTGTTGTGTCTTCTCTAAACCACTATCAGTTCTGGTATACATTTTGTTTCAGTCTAGGGCAGACATCTCAATTAAAAATAGTAAGAAAAATACGATTCCTTTACCTGTGTAAGCTTGCTGCAAGTGAGCAGGCAGAGGTGAGTGAGACAGCGTTGCTGCATGCTGAGCACCTGGCTGTAAACCCTTCAGTAAGTCTGGAGGAGGGGGGGAGGAGAGCAAGAGATCAAAATTAAGTCTTAAGGACAGAGGCAGCCTTTGTGAAATAAGAGGGGTTTATTTTTATAGTGTAGCTATTGTAGCATGCTAATTTGCACATATTTCTGAAGATGTATCTCAACAATGAAAAAAGATACACCTGATAGCATTCTGATGGCTGGAATAAGTCAATAGAAACAGACCTATTCAGCAGACATAGTTAAAAGTCAGAGCAAGGATCATGACTCACTACTGGGATGCAACTTTTCAAATAATTTCCTTCAGTGGAAAGACCAAAAATTGATATAGGTTAAAAACCTACAGATTTTTCTAAGCAATCAGAAAAAATAAATGCCATCTTGGTTGATACCTCCTCACAAGAGGATCGCTTGATATCTGAGATTACTGAGCTAAGGATATTTTGAGCAATCACATTAAGTCTCTTATATGAATTGTGACCTTTGAAGACTTTTAGGCTATATCCCTCTCTAAAGATCAGGGATTAAAAGTTAACCCAAAAAAGATGTTCAAAGCCAAGTATAACTTCATTGTTACATTCCCAGTATATACTTGTAAGAGGCAATTGTTAATTTTTGGATAATTACATAAAGTTTTATGAGCAAAGAAATCACATTTACTCTTCTGTACTGACTTTCATGAACTAAATTTGAGTCTTAGAACTTTATTGCTTCCCTTCTTAAATTGCATTTTCAGGATGCATCCTTCCTTATAGCACAGTGTGATAACTAATTCCACTCACTCTGAGTTAGGCTGTGGTGGAAAGCCGCTGAGGTAGATCCCGAGGTGGTTGTCACTCCAGCTGTGTCCGTCCCGAAGCCAAGCAGCTCCAAGGGAAACTGGAAGGGCACGGTCACAGGAACAAGGCCACCCAGCATCCCAAAAGGAGTTAATGGTGCAGACGTCACGTTCTGACTGGTTACAGACAGGGGTGATGCCATGAGAGTCAGAGGTGAGGCGTTGGCCAGTAATGATGCTCCTGCTGTTGACTGCACAAAGAAAAGGAGTACTTCAAGATTTCAAAGCTTTGAGTTATATTCTTTAAGGACTTAATAACTATTTCCTGTTAAGTATGGCCCTATTAAAAAGTGTATTTAACTATTAATAAATAGCTGTTTATCCTCCTAGGAGATCTGTCCACCATTCATCTGCTAAGCAAGTACAAATACATCTCAGATTTAGACATGACAGTATGGTTCATCTCATGTTTTTCTTATCAGCCTTACAGGTATTTTCCTCTATCACACACTGGGTCTACCGTCAGAATCTAATGCAACATCTTCTATTAGATGAAAAATACAAAATTATCAGATGTAGACCTGAAGTTGTTAGAAGCACAGTATTACTCTCCCCTCTTCAAACCTGGGTTGTAACAGAACACTAACTTTATTTCTAAAGACGCTGCTTTGAAAATTAAGATTCAAAAATCATTGCTTCTTACTTAAGAACCCCCACACACAAGAACCGCTTTTGAGAAAGTCAGGTTACCAAGATGCAGACATACATATGTATGCATGCACATGTCAAAGCAAAAGGCAAAGGAAAATAATCCCTCCACTCTACATATGTCACAATGAAGTTAAATTCACCGTAGTTTAAAAATGAAAATGCAAGATTAGCTAGAACATTTTAGCTACAACAGTTTTCAAATCACTAATTCTTCTTAACATCAGAAGAACTCATTCTTGTTTAACAATCTTTCTTTTGCTACACATATAGTAATTTTACATGCTAATGTTCAATTCTCTAATTATATACCACAAAACAGCATAGAAAGCATTTTCAATCAGATTCAAGCTCAGATTTTTGAGGTCAGAAAGACTCAGACTGAACAGGACTTCCAAACCCATGCATTTATACAAATAAGCCTTCACCAAAACTTAGAATCATATTAACGAACACGTAAGCTTAAAATGAAATTAATCTACTTGAGTTCTGCAATATCAACTTACAGAAACAGCAGTATGATGAAAACTACTAGCAGGGATGAAGTTTCTATTACCAGTTTTGGTCTTAAGATGTTGAGATGAAAACAGCTAAAGAAAGGTTAGTTGCTGCTTATGAGAAACCAGAAAATTTTAAAGCAGTAACCCTGTAAGTGTAAAAGCTACAGATGCAGTGTTTGTAGCAAGTGTTTGTATTAGTCATCTTAGCAGTGATAGCTTCTAAGACATATTACATCCCACAAGTAGGACAAAAAAGGATGGAAAACTTCAACATACATGATTATTCTCTTTTGCCTTTAAAGTACTCATTTCACAGTAAGTCTACGTACAAAAAGCGACTATCGTTCATTGTCTATGTAATCTTTAGTGTGCAACAAAAGCCACACGGTAATCTCTTGCAATTGTGAATTCCTAGAATGCCTGAAAACACGAAGAAGTTTTGTAATGTGCTCTGCAAAGACCTTGCTTACTCTCTCAAAAAGGAGGAAAGAAAGTCAGTTAATGGAAAGAGCTACACAGAATGCCCTAAAAAGCTGCAGTTCAGATGTTTCCATTTATTTCATGTATGACTGTTTCATAAAAGGGTTCATCCTGATCATGTAAATCTGAGTCCCTAAGATCCTTAGAAGTCTAAGCCAGATTCTGCACAAGAGTAGTAATGGTAGGTAGAACTTTTTAAGGAAATCACATGGTAATTGCTGAATTTTAAGATTACTTTGTGCTCTTAAGATGCAACTTAACTGAGTATTCTAGAGTACTATTTCTGTGGAGCTACAGCAGGTATAAGCCTATATTCTGATAAATGACTCTGTGTTAATCAGAAGGGGAAAGGAGAGAAACACTTCTTAGAAGCTCTTTGTAGTTAGGAACATCTTTATTATCACATGAAATCATCTAGTCCGGTATCTTCAACATAAGCATACCAGGATATTCTGCTAAGCAACTCAAGTACCATTCTCATCTTCTGACTAATAGCATCTGAGATAGGAATTAAACCCCTAGACCCTTGAAGGAAAGGAGATTCACTTTCAGTCTTAAGCAAAGTGGTAACCAACTCCTTAGTACATTGTACCTAACAACTAGCTTGGAATTTATTAGGTTCAGCAGCCAGCCCATTGGATCTTTAAGGCTAAATAAAGCCCTCTGATCATGAATCTCTTCCTCTTCAGCATATTTAGACTGGGAGGTAATTTGATTCTCATCTTCTCCTGAACATACTCCCTGACTAAGTCTCAGGTCTGCACTGCAGCAACAACATTATTCCAACATTTATCTTCCTTGCACCATTCTTCTGAACCACTTCTAGGTTATCAACTTAACTTCTGAAGCATACCCCCCCCCCCCCCGTAAAGTCACAATAATTATTTTAGTGCTGTCATACGCTACTTGGTACCTTTAGTTGATTTTCCCCCTTCTGTATAGTAACAGACCTTACTTTGCTGTATTACAATATGCACTCATGTTACTTGATTATCTACCACACACATCCCAACCCTCTTCAACATCATTCATTGTCTGTCAAAATGCATGTCATCCCCCAGGTGATCAGTGTTTCTAAAAAAAAATTACTTGCCTTTAACCACAGGTAGATTTGCCAGAATTCATCTCATCATCCAACACAATACTACTTATTTCCCTTCTCAGTCATCTTTAAGCACTACCACACCCATTTCACATTTTCTTCTACATCACAGCAATTGTATCCACTGGATTCTGTTGATTGCACCAGAAAAAACCCTCCTCTGTTCCCAGTGCATTCACTGTAGCCTTTTTTTGTCTCCTGCAGGCACCTTCCGGAGTACCCTGGCTGTACTGTATCTGGCTCAGCTCTTCTCTAGGCCTCAAGTGGTACCTCAGCGGCCCATCCACAGCATATGAGTTGTGGGGGTTTTTCATCCAAAACACCCAAAAGAATGAGAAGGCCGGTCAGAGCCTACAAGACATTTCTTCTTTACTAGCACACTTAAGGTACAGTAGAATGAAAGACTATAGAAATACCTTGTGAAAATCATCTTCCTCCTGTTACTCAGCTGCATTGAGAAAAATTTGATGGCAAGCTAAAATTTTATAAAACATAGCTAAAAGCTGAATGTACACCACTACCATGCAACAGCTATGTACAACTGTTCAGAAAAATACAAAGCTTTTCCATTTGCTGTACACCAAGACTGATTTACAGCAATATTGCTTTTCTTAACTTTAGTTAAGTAGTGAAGACTTCAGGATAGAAAGAGCAATAAAGAGAGGAAACCTTCAAATCCTCTCAGTAATTATATCATTCCCAGTAAAAACGCACAACTTGGGAAAGCAGCTTGTCTTCTGGGTATATGATACGTTTGCATGGGGTTTAGAACAACAGTATTTTCAAAAATTTGTTTCATATGACTTGTTTTGTCTCCAGTGGTAAAGTTCTGCATAAGCTCTATCTCAAACAGCTTCCAGGATCTTTATCTATATTAATGTCTCATTCAGTATGACTAGATTCTACAAAATAAAATACATATTTAATCACCAATACTAAAGAAAAGCCCTTGCAAGTGTTAATTTTAAATACAAGTCTTGCATTATACTCAAACCACAGGCAACAGAACTCTAGTTTTGCAAGTTAATCGTGAAGCTTGGCAACAAATGTACCAAAGACACCTTTTCATGTGACCATCATTACAAATGAGTAAATATGCAAGAATACACAAATCCAATAACACAAGGAAATACCACATCCCCTGAAAAATATGGCCACACAAAGCTTACCTTTTCTAGTGCTCTTAAAAAAAAAAAAAAGAAAACCAAAGTGAACTCCGTCTGTTCCAGAGTACAGACCAATCAACATTTTACAGCAAGGATTCATTCCACACTGATCTTTGCATTTCACATCAGCTGGAAATACCTATTCACTAGTGCAAAACAGTTTCACCAGTATTAGAATTTATGCTAAGTATAGACATTAAATTTATGACATGTTTTCAAGTCAGCATATTGCAAGAAAGAACATTTACAAAATCAATGTGATAAACATTAAACATGAACTCATTAGATGCGTACCTGCACACTGGCTGCTACAACTGGAGACCCTGAGGCAGAAGATGGTCTGTGTGGAGTTGACAATTGTTTAGTAGCACCCTGTGTTCCACTTCCTGCTCCCCCAGACAGACTAGTCCTACTAGCTCCACTTGAGTTAAGGTTACTGCCTCTGTTGGCAGGTACATTCATTCCAACTCCACCCAAATTATTTTTACCAACAGTTCCAGAAGGAGAAGAGTTGGGCAATTTTGAAGAGGCCTGAGGGTTCTTTGCAGGCTGAAGGCCTGAGGTGCGATTAGAGGGCAGCAGATTCATTGTGGGAGACTGCCTGCTGATATTTACACCACCGGTCTGTTTATGAAGGGGGTTGTTGCTGGAGTGACTACTCTGGGAAACTAGTGCACTTGAACTGGAAGAACTGGGTGTTGTTGCAGGCCTAGGGGATGAGGTGGACTTAGATGAAAATTTAGGTGATGCATTGGGCTTGGGTGTCACAGAGGGCTTAGATGCAGTAGGCTTGGGAGAGGCAGCAGGTTTAGGAGAGGCAGCCATGGAGAAGGGAGGCTTGAAACCCTGGGAAGAAACTTGTGACACCATAGCCTTGGCTAAATAGTTACTAGAGGTAGAGGTGCTGGATGTTGTCCGAGAAACCAGTGGATGAGACACTTGAGAGCCACTTCCAGATGAGGGATTAGACAAAGGCAGGCGATATACTACAGACTTATCTTGAGCTTTCATGACTGGTGATGAACAAGACAGTTTAGGATTACTACTCAATTTTACCACTGGATTGGTCTGTGATTTACTTATAGTTGCTTGTAAAGGAGATACATATTTCTGCTGTACAGCTGAATGCTGGTGCACCTTTGTCACTTGTGATGTTGACGAAGAACCACCTTGAGCCTCAGACGATACCAATATATTAGAATCCTTGGCTCTTTGAGAGGAGGTGGAAATAGCTGCTTGGGTCTTAGAGGAAGAAACATGAGTCTGCGAAGAAGAGGAAGCAGCTTGGATCTGGCTTGACCTCTGTAGTCCTTGCTGAAGTAGTTTGGCTGGCAAAGGCTCTAAGGAAACCTTAGGATTTTGAATTGAAGATCCAGCAATAAGGCCTGAAGAGATACCAGTGTGAACTAGGTCCTGGGGTTTCTTTGGTACTGGCCCTGTGTGACCAGCAATAAGACTTGATGAATGGGGTGTTTGAGTGGGCTCTACTTTCTTTGCAGTTGCCAGGGGCAACTTACTCATAATGCTTGCTAGTTTCTCTTCCCTCAGCCCAGGGCGAGGTCTGGATGTTGGTGTGTCTATGGTAGACCCAAGAGGTGATCCCTTGGCACCATTATTGATAACTGCCAGAGCATCAGAAATAGAGTCCAGTGAGGGTGGGTGGAAAGAGAGGTCTTCATCCAGTGAGTCGTCCAAGCAGATAGTCTCTGGAGCTGGTGGGCAGCTAGAGCTGGGTGGGGTGCAGACAGGTGTGCCAGAACTCAGTACAGTAGCGCAACTTGAATTGACTGAAGACGTACATGTTTTCTGTTCTTTCTTTGGACTGGAGTCCTGAGAATTAAGAGATAAGACAGGTTTAATAGCCTTTCTATAGTAGAGCTAAAGTCTTCTACAGTGTAATACTAGCATTCTGTAAATGCAGATGAACCAAAGATCTACTATTGAACTTCTCATATTAAGATACCTATGATATCCAGGGGTTGGAGTCCTGTGTGCTAATTCCGCATTTGTATTTAAAAACCTAGTGCTGTTGCTTTACATATCCAAGTGCTCCACACAGTTAAGAGTGATCAATGCTGCAAAGAACAGGATAGCTCATCTGATCACTCGGTAAAATGGCTACTGATCTAAAGCAACACCTAGTGATGTCTAATGAGACCTTTTATCAATGTACTGTTATCCTCCCAACCACATATTTTTCCAGTACCCCCAAATTTAATACAAGCTAAAAACAAACAAAGCACACTAAAAAAAGTGAAACTTTACCTGAACTAGTACCTCTTAGCAGTCAATTTTCAAAAAACTAATATAGCTTGAAGATACAGAAAACAGAAGTCTTTTGTACTACTTCCTTTAATAAACCACCACATCAAGAGCTCTTACTGCATTTCCTAATGGAACCCTTCTGCCAGACTTTTTCTGGATCAGAGGCAGGAAACGTGTTGTATCAAATGGTCATATAAAACTCATATATATAAGCATTTACCTTCACTTTGGGTTTAGGAGCCAAAATCACCTTCTTCTTTGCCCTAAAAAAGGAAGGCATACATGTGTATCAGAAGACAAAAGAAAGGCAAGTAATTTTGCTTTTAACTGTTACCCTGATTATACGCCAATAAACTAGAAGGATGACTACTGTAGTCCAGCTTTAATAATAAAACATCCTTGAAATAGAAAATGGGTTAAGATATGGGCGAGGGTGGATGAAGAGAACAAGCACACTTTTAATCCACTGTATCGTTTATCTAAGTAAATTAGATGCAAAATTCACTGGATTTTGATATGTAATTCACTGAATTCCTGATACATATCAGGAGAGCTATTTTATATTTTTCCAATTTAGAGAAACTTCAAAACATCAAGTCATTTCAGCTCCTTATATTCTTAAATAATTTGTCTATTTAGCAGAGCTCTGTCTAAACTGAAGTCACCTATAACAGTTACATCATTTCACTTTGTCACCAAGGAGTATAATTTGTGTTCTCATTTATATTTCAATCACACAAAAACAGCGCCCCCCGTGCCCCATCACCCACAAAAAAACCCCACCAAAAACATGTTTTGTTGTTTATCAGCTGTGAAAGTTGTATCCAACTACTTTGTTGCAAGAAGCCATTTAACAAACTTCCAGGTTCTTTTGCAGTGTTAGGTGAACACCATAGCACCAATGCAGTTTTGCAAGCAAGGACAGCATTAAGGACTAGTAGTCATCAGCTTCAACTTAGAAGTTAAGCACTTCACACCTGCTTTTCTCACTTCTATTTCTTCAAGAGGATCAACAGATTTACATCTTATAGGTCATTTTTTCCTCCTTTCCTAAGTAACTAGGATCATGCCTAGTTAAAAAAAAGACCTTAATGTAGGTGTACTGTGACTCAGTTTTGCCATTATGTAGAAAAATATCCTGCATTAATCATATTTACCACAAAGGTTGCAATTTGGGTGTTATTCAAAGTCATAATTGTTTTTTGAGTTCCAGCTGAATGTGGGCAGCTCCCAAGAGGAGCACAGCATTGTCTGAAAGTCAAAAAGGTAATACTCCGCTAAGATACACAGCCTTCTGTGGTTACAAAGACACTTACAAGGAAAAGAGCAGGAAGTACTGCAGTCTGAGTTAAATTTTGCTGTGCAGCATATTAAATTGAGGTAGTGTATAGGGCTTAGAAATATTTTAAGTAAAAGACATTAATCCAAGTATGAAAACCCACTTCAGTTATCTAGCCGCTTCATAACTGAGTTAAAATATAATGTCCCAAGAACATTTAAATTAATGCAATTAAAAAAAATCATCATTATAAGTCTTTTCAAACAAATCCCAAACTATATCCATTGCCAGAAAAAAAAAAGGTAGCATGAAGATGGGAAAAGATGCTACAAACAACCTGAAGATACTAGGAAGTTATCAATATTATACTCACGGAGCAGAAGTAAGGTGATTGTGAACACTTCGGCTTTCTTTAAAAAGCATCCTAAAAAAGTAGCAAGAAAAGCAGCATAAGGTGATTCTACAGGGACAATCACCTACAACCACCAAATACAGAAGTATCCTTGAATTTTCAAAAGAACCCTTTGATTATCTGTCCCCAAAGCAGCTAGTAGATAGTTTGCTGTCATAACGTATTTCCAGGCAGCCACGAACAGAAGAATGCTTAATAAAAGATTTCAAGTTTACATTCAAAATACCTCAGTAAATGGGCCGAGCTGGAGTCAACATAACAGAATATTGCCTCCTTCAGCTGGACAGAAGAAATAAATTTTGAATTTTGTCTCCTCAAAGGCTGATGTTAAAATCTCAAATTGAGGATTACTGTAAACTCTTACACACTATGTGTCCACACATTGTTTGGGTTTTGCAATTAGTTTGTTGTGGTTTTGTGGTGGTGGTTTTGGTTTTTTTTAAGCACAGGGGAAAAGTCAGAACATAGTAGCCAAGCTAGTTTCTAATTTTCTTCAGTATTTTGTACAGGCCATTGTGTACCATTTCTGGTGTGTAATTCTGTAATTACACTGGACTTGCACATATATTTTACTACAGAGTTGTAGTATGGCAAGAGTTGGTTAACAAATCTCAACACTTCACATGCTTTTATTTCCATGTTATCAGCTCCTGAGCTGACAAGCGTGAAGTGAAAACAATTCCCAACTTGCACCTATTCTACAGCTTGCTACTCAGGTGCAGCTATAACTAGACAAATAATGAAAATCCAGTCCCCTTCCCTGTTTCCAGGTAGACAAACTAGAACAGACAAGATTTCCCTACACCACTGCCACCATACTAACACCGAACAGTTGTCTAAACAAGAGCTTTTCACCACTGGTAACACATCCTGTAGAGCTGCAACAGTTAAGAAAAATTCAAGTATCCACAAATCTCCTGTAATCTGGTAAGAAAATATTGACATCCTCTTGCTGCAGTTCCAATGCCTTACTTCTCAGATTCCACTTTAAGCTCCATTTTCACATTTCCTTCACCATACTAACCTCCAAACCAGTATTACATTGCTCCCAGTTAGAGACTACTGAATGTCTATGAAGAACACCATGGAAGGAAAGGAACAATCCTCATCACAAGTTCAATGTGCCACATTCTGACACATCCAGCTTCTCCAGAATATTTCCCTCTGCACCTCCTTCCTGGTGCTTTTTCCTGATCTTTTTCATTTGGGAAATCCAAAATGAATCCCAGGCCCCAGTAATTTGTAGTACCAGCCTTAAAGGTTCAAGACAAAAAGTGTAACTACTACAGGAACAGAAGCCAAAGACACAGTACAAGGAAAGGACAGTGCAGTGTATGTTTCAAAGCAAGAGTATCTTTAGAAAAGAATTCCTCCATTGCATAAATATATTTAGATGTTAAAGTTGATGAGTGAGATCAGTGTGAGATTGTTTCTCTCTGATCGTGATTTACAGTCAAGCATGCTGTTTCACCTGCGTGAAATAAATGTGCTGCAAGCCTACTTGCATGACCACCTCCAAAGCTGATGAAAGTCTTAGAATTAAAGGAAACAGACTTCCTGTTCCTTACACTTCTTTTTTGAACATACACATATTTAGGTTGCAGGCTTTTTAAAAAAAAATAAAATTGTACATAGAATTAATATGCAACCTAGTTACAAAAAAAAGTGGGTTACATTATTGAAAAGGCTTTGGGGTCCTTTAGGACAAAAAGTGTTACTCTAAATCCATGACTATTAATAAAACAATCTCCTGAGGCAGAGTATGGAAGTTACACACAGAAAATTCATGTGACAAAGGTAGTTGTGATACACATGGACAAATGAACAAGGTGCAGTTTAAAGTTGTGATTGATACCCTACCTCATGCTTCTATACTGAGCTATGAGGAACATTAAATACAGTTAACTTTGAAAGAGCAAGAAAATCTTTCTTCTGGGCTGAACCCACGAAGTTCTGATACCACAGACCTACTCTGATTAGTAAGAATTCCTTATGAAATACATAGTCAGTAGGCCATTTTTAACATCAAATGCCTAATTTTTCTTTCCATTTTACATAGCTCCCTCTTACTTGAGGACCCATATAAAGGTAAAAAATTATGCCTTCAGCATAACAATCCCTATTCTAACATGCCAACAAGATGAGCATCCCACATATGAATAATGCCCTGTATTAGGAGTTACCACTTTCAGATGCCAGGAAATGCTTGCTTTTCCACTTTCCATGCATAACTTTACCTACAATTTACAACGCATCACCTCCTAAAGAGAAAGCAAGGAAGCACCTGCCCATAAATACGGGACAATGTATAAATCATTATGGTACCAAGACTTCCCAGTTGGTAAATGAAATCTTGCTGGTCAACAGAAAGTTACATTCAGGCAGCTTTTGGGGTTTGTTTGCTTTTTGGGTCAGGTTTTTTTTGGGGGTGGTGTGTGTGCATGTCTTTGTCTTTTTGTTGAAACCACTTTTATAGATTGTTTAAAAGCTTATGGAAATTTTCATCACACTTTGTATAGAAAGGAGAGAACCATATATGTTATATGGCTTTCAAATACAAAGACATAACACACTTTATGTCTATGTATTCTTCAATGACCTCAAACTATCACTTGACTACCAGTGATTTCCATACACATTCTTGAGCTACACTGGGATTCCTTGTCTCATGAAGATTTTATTGAAGTAGATAAGAGATAACATCTCTTATCAGCATGCTTACTATACAAAACTAGATCCTTGAACAGAAATATGTCAGCTGTATGCCAAGAAGTATAAAACTTCATTTGTTCCTTTCATTACTATTTCACAAGCAGATTATTACACCCTCATTTTCTACACTGACTATTCCAGGAAATCTCAGTTATTTCTACAGCTTGATACAGATTGACTAATCAAGGTATTCTTGGGTAAATTGGTTAGTATTGTTCTATCATTTAGCTTTTACAGTTGTGTCAGGATTTGATGTGAAACTTTTTCAATGGGTGCTACGGAAGGAAAGAATACACATCTATAATTTCTTTTCTTCTTCCACTTCAAGTGTTTGAAAACTTTGTGAAATTTGTATTTCACAATGACTACTATTGCTCTCATTTTTTCCCCCCCTTTGGGTGTTTTTTTCCTCTTAGTAAGTCAACAGGAAGTAAGCAGAAATTTTCTTTAAGAAACTGGTCTATTCTTAACTGCAACATCACAGAGCATCCCAATTGTTACAGAAAATAAAAAGTACAAACCTTAGTGTTTTGTGAACTCTGGTATTGAAATTGCAACTTATAATTTTGATAATGCAGTGTGATGTAGACTTCAGACTGCTTACAATGTATAGGCAAATCTGCTTTCTACATCACTATCACTTCCTGTATCACAGGAAAACTTCCCAAGCAGTTACTCCTTGCCTCATACTTCCCCCTAAAATGAAGCATCACACATTCTGTTATGAACTTCAATAAATTCAGTCTCCAGCAGATGACAAAAGCAAATAGTTCTCCAAGGAAAACAGTGGGGGTTTTTTTGCCTTTCAGCTTGCAAACAAGATGAAGAATTAACTTCTGAAAAACATTTCATTCATTCTAGAATATTCCAGTTCCACTAACATATTTTTGAGTTTTAAACAATATTAACAGTACACGGTTGAGTCAAATGCATGACAATAAATAAGACCCAAGAAATAGTTAACACCAAAATGAGTCAATGTATAAAGCAGGTATCTTACCTTGCCTGCATCCAGCCTTTAGGCCAAAGTGGTTTCACTTCTGTTTCCATAAAGGTTTTGAGGTAATCTTCAGCAGACTGACTTCTATTTGGCTCTAGCTCATAGCATCCCAGCTTAATCTTGACAAGATTACACAACAGAGACCTGCAGAAAGAAAGCACAGTAAATGAATTAAAGAAACAATCCTTTCAAAATTGTCAGCAGAAAAAGGCTGAGAAACTGAAGCACTAATGCTATACAGCTGCTGTCCATTGCCAGCTGTAGGAAGAACTCAGTTCCAACTGCTTTTTTTATTTCGTTTGCCACTGCACAAATTTGCTACTAAAACTGGCAAGATCTGCCACTGTCAATTCTCCATCTCCAACCGATCATAGGGCTCTTTTTCATCCTTACTATTATTTTGTAATTGGTTTTACTTTTTCTTTGTGGTTTCCTCAGAGCTGTAATATCTCCTCCCACTTGGCTCACAGTGACCTCTATTTCATTTAAGATGGAGAATGTCTGAAAGCAAGTCCATTGTACACTGAGTATTTCAACAGAGAATTCTTTCTGACAACGATGCTGTCTTTAAAATATATAAGTGCATACAGTTAAGTCACACTGGCCTTTTCAGAGCCTCCTGAATGAAAAAACCAACAGATTTAAACGTCTCTAAGTATGGCTCCCTCCAGATCAGTCCAAGCTATACTGGTTGTATACATTCCATGAAGCTTGCTTCCTTGTTTTCTTAACATACTGAAAAGATTCATCATGGTAAGTCCACCAGTTTCTTTTAATAATATGTACACTTGTAGTAAAATTAGCTTACATCTTGTGTGGAAAATTAATAATTTATAAGGATTTGCTTGCTCAAAAGCCTATCTAGATTATTTAAATAACAGTGATCTCAGTTTTCAGCAAAATTTATTCTAGGAATCAGAGCAGTGAGAATTCATTTCAGACAAGAATCTGTGCTGCTCCTGAGCAACAACAAAGAATTTAGGTAGAGACTGTATAAGAAGGGTTAAGATTCATGCATTCTGGATGCTGGCTTGCCCAAGGACTGGGAAGCTTGCCAAACCAGCACTGCCAATTTTGGTCCTCTGCCCCATTGTGGCAGAAACATTTACCGCTCATTGGGTGACAGTGTTTTCTGACCTGTTCCTAGAATGGTAAGAGGCAAGTATAACTCTGCTTACACTTCTGTTCTTTGCTTAAAGAAGCTCAAAAGTCCTAGAACCAGAAGAATTCTCATGTATTTGGATAAAGCAGATAAACAAGCAGATTAAAAAAAAGGGCTGGACATAAAATGATCCTGCCTTTTCAGTTAAGGAAAAGGGTGGTTTTGCCTTTCAAGTTAAAGAAAAGGGTGTTTTACCATTGCAGCATTCTAGCTTGCCTATTTAGCCCCAACACCCTCCAAAACTTAGGAGGTATACTTCTGAGAACAATTATTTATTGAACAGTATCATGTAATAACATCGCCCTGGAGTCTTCTTTATGAAGCCAGTGAAAATTCTTGGTGGAAAAGACAGTTTTGTCTCACCGCACTGTGTCATCCCAATGAAACTTCTTTCTGGGTCCCACAACCCTTTTTCCAGGTTTCTCATCATCATCCTCCTCCGATCCATTTTTCTCTCGTTCATCTTCTGCTTGTAACCTACAGTTGGAACAATTGTTTTCTTTATAGGTATACAACTCCTTAAGAAAGGAGTGTCATTTCAGGTGTTAGGAAAATATAAACAAGCAAACGAAGGACCTGTCTTCAGTTTCTCATTATACCTTTCCTGAAAGGGCAAACAGTTCATCTTCCTCTCCCTACTGTTTCATGGTCCTCAAAGACAAGTGAAAAGGATGCTATCCATCTACTGCAAATGGCAGAATACTTACCTATTAACTAATTTTAGACTTGGGGAAGTATTAACTATGAGAAAAACAATTACAATTAACAATGACAATATGTATCAAGGACCTGAACATAACACCCTCCTCCATTAATCCAGCATTTTGAGAATCTCCAGTATCCCTCTCAGTTTGTAATTTCCTTCTCTCAAGACCTATTGCATTCATATTAATAGAATATCCTTCCAGAATCAGATCATAACATAACTTACACAAAATTAAGTATTTTGTACAATTCAAAACTTACAGGCACCTGTAAGTTGTAGCCAAGTACTATGTTGAGCTTGGGGAATGAACAACATGGAGACAGACTTCCAGTTGAACTCTAGAGTGGGCATGCACAGACTCCAGAAATACCTACTTGGCATTCTTGGCTTGATTGCGGGCCTGACAGTCCTCCTGATACTTGCATAACTGTTCAGGCATGACATTACTGACAGCTAGTTTCAGCTTTTGCAGCGGTTCTCTCAAGCGGTCATCCTGTGAAAAGAGAAATACCAAAGCAGTTCTATTAGTTTCACAAAAATTAACTGAAACATTACTTACATTGCATCTATTTCCCTGCTCGCTTCTGAGGCAAGATTCCTAGTACCATCTACTGACTGCAACAGCCATTTCCTATACAGCACTTGAATCCTGTTAAATGCAACAACATTATAGTAATGCACCCACTTGAAATTTCTCATAGAACTCATGCAAGTCTTTAGACTAGAAACAACGAAAGACGGTCACAAGGAAATATAACATGAATATCCCAAAACATTATGGCATGACCTTATGAAATAATGCTTTTTAATCAAGATAGGGAAGGGAAGAAAACCTGAGAGGAAAAAGCAAGATGACCTGACCAATGAGTATCTCAACACTTACAAATAAATATCCAATTAATCAAGTCTCAAAAAACTCCAGTATAAAAAAACATCCTAAGTAATGAATAAGTTATACATATTATTATATGCAATTTATATACGTCAAAGGTAAGAACTAAATATTTGGAGACAATTCTAAATACAAAGAACTTCAAACAGTAAAATAATACATACTTCCCTACATGTTTTAAACTCTTCCTACTTCTTCTTACTTTATGTTCTTAATTATAACTGCTTACTGAGAAGAACTAGAATACTATATGCTATTGTGTCTTACTGCTTAGAAATAGCATACAAATCTGTTTGCCGCCTTTGCAAATTCTGAGATCTCTGCATTCATGATCCTCAGATCCTCTGCAAGATTTAGTCCTAGATTTCATCTAAAGAATCAGGTCAGAATACTTCAGATAACAGAGAAAGAATATGTTTTCCTATTGAATAAAGTAAGTTGAGAAAAGCAACTGCAAATCACATGTGAAGTATTTGTAAGACCTAGCCACAAAAATCAAATTTGCACAAACAGTACAGGCTGGTTTGTCTGTTATCCATCTAGCCTTTATTTTTTTCTTGACACAAAAGTGAATGCAGGAGTTATTTTTTTTAGCCTGTCATAATCACAATAATTGTTGATTTATAGTTCTGCCACTTTAATATGTACCCTGTATGCAGCTTTCAAGATGAAAGCACTTAATGCTCAAATAAAGGGTCTGAAATACTTAAAATATTGGTTCCTAAAGTAGTGACAATAGTAGATACACAGAAAAAAACCTTTTAAGTTGATACAGCAACTCATCCAAAATCTTTTGGTTTATTGGAGACTGTGTGGTTGTTGCTCTCCTGCATTCTGTCCTCGTCACTATTACAGAACTGACTCATGCTGAAGGCTGATCTCCCTGCCATTACCTGGACATTGAGGTGTAACTTCTTCAGACGCTTTATCAGTGTGTCCTTATTGCATGGCACAAAGGCCTCAAGGTGAGAGTACACTCCATTGCGAATGGCAGGATTTATCTCCTGTAACTGTAGCTCAATACTGAAAAACAAATGAGACAGCCAACCCGTGAGGCACTCCAAGATAAAGATGACAACTAAACAAAAACCTACGCAAGCTGCATATGCATGCCATATTCTAGCTACGCATACTAAAAATAGCAGCTTGGGACACGTTCAGATAATTTTTTTTTTTTACACAAGGAAGTCTTCTTAATCAATGGTAAGAAACCATTCATATACATACTTCTTCAGCAATGCTGAACACTGTCATTCAAATTTCTGTTACTTCTACCATTACAGAACAATGTTGATACAATTGACTGTTACAGTCTTCTAGAGATTACTTTTTGTTTCTTAGAATACAAACATAGAACCTTCTATATTAAATGCTTAGTTGAAGGATTACACAGTAAAAAGAGCTGGCATTTTACTTCATGACAGCTGAAGGTGTTCCGAGTTATAAAAGTGGGGACAAGAAACAATGGCAGTTTTGTTGAATTTTACACATGAAGTCAAGGACACAGGGCACTACAAAACACTTTACACTGGATAAGGACAGACAGTCAGCCATGACAGGAATTGTATTAATATATAAAGCTTTTTAGCTAATAACTAGCTTAGACTGATCTACCTTCATTGACTTTTAAGGGCTTTGTTGGAACAACCTCAACAATATTTCCTCTTCTGTACTTTTCCTTTCACCCCCTTTCCAAAAAGGGAAGGTTGTACAGATAAGCACTTACTCCAGCAGAATATTATTCATGTCTTGCGTGAAAAACTTCTTCCTGCCTTCTTCATCAAACATCTTGGCGGCCTGAAAGTACAGCAATAAAGAGTATCCAAAAGTTCATAGAGCATTTTATCCCAACAACCTTTGTATCTTTACTTTTACAGCTATATCACATACCTAATATCACATTCTTATTTTCTGGAAAACAGCATTGGAAAAAACCAAACAAATCCAAACTATACTCAGCCATTTAGAAAAAAGGGTGAAAATTGTTATAATTCTACTCAAAAAAGGCTTGCTCTACAACAAACAATCATTCTATTTAGTACCTGTCTGGATGACTGATGTTAAACTTACCTTTTCAATAACCATGAAGAAAGAAAATGGTAGAGATGTTTTATCATCTCACCATCAGCAACATTGCACTACCAGTTAGCCTTAAAAAGAGGAGCATTGCTTGACAAGTCAAGCAAGCAAGAGCATCAAACACATTTCTACTCTCAGTGTATGAAAGGCTCCTTCCTAGCTCTGTTATGCGCCTCATCCAGTTACAACTTCCCAGACTTCTTAGATTCATCCCAGTCCTTCACTGCAATTTCTACAAAGTGATTATGTATGCTAGAAGAATACCTCATCCCTCTCTTCCGGTGCTCTCTGCCATTCTCACCACCTTTAGACTACATCTCTAATTTTTGTCTGGTCACTTCCTGAGTCTGGGGTGGGGAAAAAAAAAAAAAAAGACAGCTTTGTTCTTATACATACTTCCTTTCATTAGAAGGTTTTACTGATTTTCAAGACTTTCCATGCAGAATCCCTTTCTTTTGTTCTTATTACCTAGATTCTTATTTTCACAAACAATGACAGCTTATAAGGAAAGCCAATAGCTGCACTGTTCTACAAAAATTGGTAAGATCTTCTCTCTACTGTTTATCCACTCTACTGATTTACAGAAGTCAAAAGAAAACTTTCCGAGGCTTATTATCATCTTACATTCTGGCACTGGGACCAGACAACCAATATCTAAAGGAGATAGAAAAGGCTACGCATGCAGAAGAGTACAAGTATAGTATCATTATAATGACTGACAAACATTAGAGGCAGCTCATGTGCTACAAGGCTGAACAGTCAAATAACTTAAAACCTCTAATTCCACTTTTTGAAAAAAATTTAGTGACTTGTAACAACATAGCTAAAAACTATAAATACAAGTATTAACTTGACAAAATTCCTTTATTACTATGAAATACTTACAGTTCTTGGCTCTTTGTAACTAACCCATTTAAATGTGAAAGAAAAATATTTTCTGGAATTGTGAACTCTACACTGCACAGGAACAGGAGTCTGATACTCTATTAGAAACCACAAGGTAGCCCATTGTCTGAAGACTGTACCACTTCAGTCATGAACACTGATACCAGAGTTTAAGTTCCTATAAGGACCGCATTCCACTCACTACTTTCTACCATAAATTCAGCTGCTGAGGGGATGGTACTATCTGTCTAAGAATGCTGAAGCATTCATTCCGCTAAAAAAATTACAAAGGTTATAGAAGTTTACAAGTGATAGGATACTAAAGAAGACAAATTTGAAAGTCTTAAATCCAGCATCTTTAAGCATATTTAACACAAGGATTATTAACATCCTCTGGTTTATATAAAGTGGAAGGAAAGATATACTTAGACATTTTGGTCCCAGGTAGACCTTAAACGGTGGTTTCAGCATTATACTAGCACATTGGATAGCGTTGCTGGCTTCTGAAGAGAACAACATTGGCAGATTCAAAAACTGCATCACTATTACTGAACTGTGGTGGGTTTTTTCCCCCACAAATTATTTTGACAATTCCTTCACAATAGAAAAATGCCATTTTATTACTTTCTTGCTTGTGTACAATATTCTCTCTGTTGTGGTAGTTCAGTTGCCCACTTAGGGAACCAGAACACATTAACATACAAAAGAAGTCAGGAAGTTTTTGTTGTATTTAGTCAGTGGCTTTCTAGAAGTGGTGGGTCTTTTTAAAATCTAGATATATCATAATCCATGCACAGAACAGGCTTTTTCCCCACAGCTTTACAAACTTCTTAGCTTTCTTTGGACTAAAGAGCACTAAAGCTGTGAGCATACTAAGTATTTGACAAGACATTTCTTTTTTCCTGCTTTTTAGATGATGTTTTCCCCCCACTAATGTGTCAATTGATGGCAATTTGCAGAAGGTAAAGAAGTTGCAATCTTTAAGACAACACAATCTAGTTTTTCCCCAAGCGTATGGATAAACTTGCTCTGCTCAGCCAGCACCAAGCTTCCAGAAGACAGCAAAAGCAGAAGATAGAAGAGTTAGGTTTTCTAAGCAACACTGAACCAAAGCTGTCTTTCAACCGGGCAGGACTTGCTCTACAGTGAAGCAGCATGAATTTGGGGCAGGGAACTAACACTAACTTTTGGCCTAATCCAGTTGTTCTACAGTTTTGCTAGAAGCTTATTGTTGATTCATAGCAAAATTAACCTGAATATTCAAAGGCAGACAAAATAATCTCTCTCACTTTAGTAAATATTAATTCCTTGATTGTATTTAGCTTGGTACATTTAAAACTAAGAACACAAACATTTACATACAGACAAAAAACAAACATTATGATTTATCTATTTTAGCAAAGCAAGCTCTGCTACAGTTTAGATTTTTTTTTCCCAAAAATGTAGTAACTTGAACTGCTTTTTCAAAACTTAATGAGCAAGGAAAAGCTGCACTTCAAGCTTTTTCTTGCTCAGAATAAACATCAGAATCTAGAGAACCAAACAAAACATTTTTTCTCAACTTAAGGTAACATCCACAACTGAAACAAGGAGCATAGAATACCTTAGTAGCTCTGATCCCTTTCAATAAACTAGTAGAATGTTTGTAACCTGTTCATTTAATATTTGTTACTAACATCTTTAAATAGTTTGCACTCCATTCTAACCTTTGAAAATATTCAGTTTTGTGGCTGTGATTGGTATTTTGGGGTGGGTTTTTTTGTTTTTCAGTTTGGTGGTGGGGATTTTTGGTGGGTTTTGTTGTTGCTGATTGGTGCATTTTTTTTTGAACTAGCAAGTTAGCTTTTCTGTTAAAAAGCCAAAAATTCAAGACATCAATTCGTAAGCCACAGTCATATTTCAAGTTTCCTCCTCCAAAGCAAGAAAATGCCCATCCATTTCACCAACTAAATTCAAGTTAAAGTGACACTGACATTTCTGTTATGGAAAAAACCCAAACAAATAATTATTGTACACAGAAGATTTAGAAAACCTTGTCTCCACTGTGAAACAAACACTGCTTAACAATTTACCTGCATCATCTCTGTGCCCATTTTCATCCGAGTATAAATACAGCCATTAAGATTGACATTAAGATCAATTCAACATTTTCAGAGTTTCAGTCAGCAATCCAAGAATGACAACTTAGGCCCTAATTATTCTTCCTCATTCTCTCAGATTCTTGAATGCAATCCCTTATCAGTAAATTCATACTTACTGTTCGAAGGTCTCCAATGCGTTTTTCAAGTAGCATAGGCAGACCTTCTGGGAGGGCAGGCACCTGCTTGGGTGTCATGACCTGAGAGGTGTAGGTTGCCTGAGTGACATTTCCATTTTCTCCTGACAGCTCAGATACCGGGCTGCCATCAGAAGTGCCATCAAGCAACTTGTCAAAGTCAATGTCTCCCAGCATCTCCAGGGCACTTTCAGCTTCTTGCAGGAGCTCACGTTCATTTGTGCTACCAAAAATGGAGAGGACAGGATCATTGATCCTAAGATTCAAGTCAGAGATATCATTTCCTGCACTGAGAGAGGAGGAAGGAATTTTACTAGGGGTAGAGGTTGCAACAGTCACTGGAGGTTTTGGACTAGATTCCTTCTTCCTCATGGCTTCCTTCTCCTTTTGAAATTTACGGATCATGGCAGCCAGAGAGAGTGAGTCTTTATACAATTTCTTTTTCTTCTTTTCAGACTTGTGTGAATTTAAGGCCATTACTCTGTAGAGGAAAGAAATCTTTCATTGGAATGCATGTGATTTTTGAGACCTCAGTAATCTGTAACAAAAATCTGTGATTTTAGTACAATTAAAAGATTATCAGGGGAGAAGCCAGTACATCGTACTTTCATCTTCACACTATTCTATCAACTACCGTAAACCTTTGCTGGTCATGTGATTCCACACTCTAACCAATTTGTTTTGTTAAGTTTTGTACACATTAAGGCAAAGTTTATTTCCTTTTGACTTTGCAATTTAATTATGGAAGCGTTGGCACAGTTATTAAAACTCATGGCTGATCTATGCTACTGCAATTTGACTCTCAGACTTCTGAATGGTGGCAAGTTGCTTTAAGTTTAGGCACACCATGTATGTTAAAAATTCTATTAATTGCTAAGAATTTTGACATGCAAGCTCAACAGCTATATGGTACTTAAACTAAGTGTTTTCTGCCAATGCATCACGTTGATGAAAGACACTATCAATACCTTTTCAACACCAACTTGAATATTCATAAGACAACTTTCACTCAATGACAATTTTCTAGAAGCCAATAAAAAAAAATCCACGTCCTTAATCCTTCCATGCTAACTTCAGAACTCAGGAAACCAAAGTTAGTAAGAAACATGTAGAATAATTAAGGTGTGTTTATAGTTTTCAGATAAGAAACCATGGGATAGGAAGAAAGCTATTTTTTATTACGAGATGTAATTCTTAGTGCTACGTAAGACTTTGGGTAGAACAGTGATGGATAATGCTATTCATAGACTCAAAATTTCTGTTCTGCAATTCCTATTTCCTTGTTTTATTATTATTTGTTAAAAGTTCTGGGGGACAAATATTAGCTTGTAGGACTTATGCAAAAAATCTGCATAAATTACAAACCCAAAATCTATTAGCTATTAATTATAGTTTAAAATTACAATATTCTAAACAGCTGTGATAATCTTGCTATGGCACACAATCTTGAAACCAAACCTCACAATTCAAGGGTTCATCTAAAGAAAGAAACATACCCCAGCTGCTTAGGAACTTTCATTTTTCGAGGCTTCTTCTCCTTTTCTGTCCCTTCATCTTTCCGCTTGCGCTTCTTCATTCCTCGATCTTCACTTTCTTTCAACTTTGCTATCTAGAAAAGAGATCAAATAAAGGACAATGATTCTTCCACCCTAAAAGACTTTTACAGAAAGAGGCATCTAGTTTTCCTTACACTTTCCAATTCAGAGCCAGGAAAAATACCTCAGTGTGTGTAAAGGCAAGCAGTACCACAGATTCATAGCAGCAATTGCTGTTACTGACAAGTCTCAATCATTTATTATTTTTAAATAGTTACTGAATTCAGAGCTTACAGTAAGAATACTTTAAGGCACACGCAGACTGATGCCCAGCCAGTATAAGCAATGGCCACCTTGGAAGACTGAATCCCACCCACCCCCTTCTGCTACCACAGTTTCATTGCCGAGTATGAAGTTACATAGTATGGAACATCTTTTTGGCTAATTCAGATCAGCTGTCTTCCCTCCTAAGTTCTTGCTTACCTGCTTACCCTAGCTTACCTGCTGGTGCAGGGTAGGGAAAGAGAAAGCCTTCAAACTGTGCAAATATTCAGCAACAGGTAACTTTGGTGCATTATCAACACTATGTTAGTCTCAAATCCAAATCATAGCACCGTAAGGGCTGTTAAGAAGAAAGTTTACTCCATTCCAATCAGATCCAATGCAAGAACCTTATTATGTTTAAATTTAAAGAATTCTAGAGCAGGAAGAGTCAGAAAGCAGCAAGTTCTTGGAATTGCATGGAACTTGTGAATGTCATATGCAAGCAATTATGTTTGCATTGATCATAACTTGTCAAAGTACATAGAACCGCACACTTTGGGAAAGACTGTATATATACTTTTTGATATAGCTGTTCTTATGCACTGAAATTATTTTAACAGATATTTTAGTGTTATTCTGAGTATTAGGAACAATTTAAAACCACGCAAGCTTTATGCAACATCATAAAAGCAGCGTTGGAGAATTTAAGTTCTCACCTCATAATAAAATTCCTATAAAATTACAGAATCATCTGTCACTTCAAGATGGACAGACATAACTTGTTAACTTGCCTAAACAGACGGTTAGCCCTACAAGACTAGACAACCTGTGGAAATCATGAATTATATCCCCAATGCTAGTGCATGAGCCACAAAACAGGAAATGCAATAAAACAGTACTGTGTATCATTTCGCTTTCAGCCTCTTCCTATGAGATATTCTAAAAGTATCAAGCATTTCCCAATGTCCATCTAGCTATAAGTTATAAAAAGCATAATTAACATCACTCACTTTAGGTGGCCTATGCTTTTTATCTTCTGCGAAGTCTTCATCCTCTGAATCAGATGCCTGCCGGAACTGCAGAGTACCAGTGTTGATATAAAACCCTCCATATTTGGTTGTCAGGGATGCAGGAACCAATTCATCATACTGGGTGGGGAAAAAGACTATGAGTTTATCAGCATTTCTTAATAAAATGAATTTAGTTCATTCCCCAGTCTCCACACGTGAAAAATTATATACAACTACACTGCACAGCTTGCTACAACAGAAACAGACTGGTAATGCTATTGAAGGTGATCAAGGTACAGAATTACTTTTCTACTTTCAAAACAATGCCCTTTTTTTCGGAGAAAAGACAGGATTACTAAATTAAAAGTACTGCTTTCTGAAGGAAATTAACAATGGGCACAGAGGCATTTCCCCACCCCCACTCCCCAAGGTGGGGGGAAAGCCCAAAAACTTTTAAATTTTTCCCCCCAATATTCTGTTTCAGAAAGCATGTTACATTATGCTAGATGTTAAATCAAAACACGTAAACCATATGAACAATGATATACTACCTGCCTATGAGCAACTTCACCTGATTGTTCACTGGTTGTTTTTATACAGAAAGTAGGCAGGCACAGATAATTATTTGTTTTCATCTACAACAGCCTTACAGGTGTATCAGCAACATCACTGGTGAAAACAAATGGGGGGGACCCACAAAAAAAAATAAAAGCCAAAACCGAAAAAACCCCTGCCTCTATCGATTTTAGTTTTTCAGTTTAATGTTTCTGTTGAATACCCTTCTATTTTATGTGCAATTAAAATCACCTTGTTAGTCAATCACTTTTATCATAGGAGCTTTTAAGTTATCTGTGACAGCCACAGCTATTTCCAGAAGGCAGTCTGAACAGTCACTATATTGCAGTGGAAGAAGCCTAATCTATGTCAGAATTTTACAGAATTGGATATTATATCCAGAAGATAGGACTGAAGATTGTACAGATGTTTTTGTTAATTAAGCATTAAAAAACTTCTCAGATTATATGCTTTGTTTCATTAAGACTACCAGTTTTCATTAATATCAATCTCTGCAAAGCACTTGATTCAGACATTCCAACACATGCTACGTTTAGTTCCAACTCTAATCACCGTGCCCTGTTCAAAAACCTACTTCTCCTGCAAAGTTTTCTGAAATTTTCTTTTGCTAAAAATGCTATCCTAGACACGACAAACTTAACCACAGTATCTGTTAGCTTATTTCCCATTTTAGGTGTTGCATACAACATTACCTATTACAAAAACACCAATGCCAGGGCTTCTTTCATTGAAAGTCAGATATATTCTATCTGTTCAGACAGTTTTCAAACCACAAAAGTTTCCAAACTCTTATATACACTGTACGTTGAAAAATACTTAGTATTTATGAAAGAATTTCCAAGTTAGAACTAAAGCTGTATCTCAAAAATATTGAAATACAAAGACATAGGAAAAGTGGTTGACATTACGTATAGCAGAAACAACATTAATTCTATTATTTCATGACCAGCAGCCTCTCAGAATGACACTGTCCCAAGTATTACCAGAAAACTGTCGAATCTCTAGGAAACATCTTGTTTCTCAGAATTCTGAGAAAAGCAAATTCTCAGAAAGGCTGGGAGGATTAACAGATTCATTCTAGCTCTATGTATAAGTATCAACTAAGCAAGCCTTGGAAGTATTTGCAAAAGAACTGAGAGAGGGTTGCCTTGACAATGCAATTATCACTATGCAGAAGGACAATGTTGTCTTGAACTATTCCAAATTTGAGCTACTGGTCTTTGTCTTCAAATACTGAAAATTGTAAAATGGTGCATTTAATAACCAACAAATACAATTCTGGAAGCTACAGTCTGTCTGGAAGGACAAAAAGAGAATGTCCAAGACCCAAACCTGTCAACAAAGATAAGGAGAAAATGTTTACAGGACTTCGAACATGTTACAAAAGTACCAGAAAGACACAATAACATTATGTGCAATGACTACGAATCAATTTTTGCCCTTCTGCTGAAAGAAAGGGTAGGATTTTGACGCACCTCAGAGGTATGGTCCCTGGCAGAGGAAAAAGCTGATTTTTGATCTGCAAGCAATAAATGTTTGGTAGCACAGCCAAATGACTAAGTGAGATAAAGCAATGTGTTTGTTATTTTGAAGCCTGAACCAGCAGGCCTTCCACTGCATGTCTGTTAAGACAGAATTACACAGATGAATAAATTAGTAGACAGTTTCAACTACCACGTTAACTGAAGCCTTGAGATCACCTACAGTAAGGGAACAGTGTGGAGCGTCAGCTACCAGCTTACTTCACTTCCCCCTCCATGCTATGCAAGATATTCTGAACTTAAAATGCTTTAAGAACAAAAAAAGTTAGGGCTACCAAAAACATTAAGATAGGAAGAAGAGAATCCAGAAGACAAAAAACAGTGAATGTGTAACTTCAGCAAGGAAGCTGGTGAATGCCTGATCTAGAGGCCTATGTGGATTTAATCTGAGTAAGTAGTTCGAAATTTCCATGAGTCATCAGCTTTCATCTTCCTGGAATGGAAGGCTTAACAAGCAGTACAGAAAGAAAGAGAAAGGAAAAGTGGTGACAGGATCTATGAAATGCCCTAGGATCATATGAAAGACTAGCGCAAAAAAGCAGGAGAATCTATTAAGTGGACAAAATGAAAGCAAAGTGGCTTAGTTGCGGCCTTGTCATTCATCTTAAGAGACCAGGACAATCATGCGAAGTAGGAGATGCAAAGCAAACTTGATAGTGGAGGCTGGGTAAGAAGTTCAGAGAAATCTGATGTTTTTCCACAGCTCTCAACCAGCTTCACTACATACAAGGAAGATGAAAGGGAAAGAAAATAAGTGATTATCCACAGTACTTAATAGACAGAGCAGGCATTTCCCTTTTGAGCTGACAGGGTGTGAACTGAAACTGTGAGGCTGGGGCAAGACAGGATCAAAACAGAATACAGTAGTTGCCGAGTGAAGGAAAAAGCACAGTCAAAGTTGGGACCATTATCCTAAGAAGTAAAGAACAAGTAAAGGGAAACACAGTGAAGACTCTGCTGCAAAACACTAAAGGAAGGCCTGGAGTCCACACAAGAAAAAGGAAGGATTAAAGACAGTCCACAAGTCAGGAAACCATGAAGCATGTTGATAATTCTAATAATCTGCTGTGATATGTGGCACATCCATAGGAACAAGGCAACCAGAAAGGCAGAATTTGTTCATTATGCAGATGAACAAGCTATCCCCTAACAGTCGGCAGGCAAACAAGGTCAGCAAGATGTGGATGTGTAACTTACCAGTTGAGGTTTCAACAGCTTCTGCTGAGGACTATGAATTTAGTCAGACTTTTAAGACGTTTTTGACATTCAGTTCTCCTTAACCCTTGAGAGGGTTTACTTTTCCCTACCAAAACAGCGTCTGTCCTCAGCCTACTGAATAAGGTGTAACTTACAATTCAAGGTTTCATTTTTATTTTCAACTTACCAAAAACTGAGGAGCGCAGACTAGAATGTATCTAGTACCACCTCCTTTGAGGTAAACTTATATTTTCTAGTGCCCTAACTGAACACAAAATTTGAATATGATTGTCTAAGATACCAGCAACAGCTACATTAAACTTAAATTTGACGTTTCTTCAGGGCTCTCAGTTAAAGGGAACACGCCTCTTGCAACTTCTAAATCTTCTGATTAACTGGTTTCAAGACTTTTGCTTTGCACTAGTTTTTTCCATGTATGAAACAGCAGAAGTGATCCTATTAGGAAAAACAGTTTAAGCCCTTTACAGTGTTCTGCTCCTCCTTATACATTCCAAGACTGAGAATTAAAATTCTCAGACCTACAGACAGACAGAATTTGATATATGATTGACTCCTGTAAACACAAATTTGCTCCATAAAAGATTATGGAATCATTCTGCAGATAAAGCAAGACTGATACATTCTCTAATCATCTAAAAGCATGTTATTTTCAACTATTGTCCTTGAGCTACATAGCTATGCTTCTAGTGCCACTGATCTAATTAGATGTTTAGGTATGAAAGGTATTTTTTAAAAAATAACCAGTTTCAACTTCATTATCATACCAATAAGAACAGTGACATTTCAGGTATTATACCAATTTAGTTCTGAAATCCAGACCCACAGCACAGAGCAGTATCTTATACTGTCTGGTCTTCTGTTCAGATATTTTGACCGTGACCATCCTCAATCAGCACCCTTCCAGACAACAAGCTATGCTATCAAATTACGCATACAAAAACTCTTTTTAACATTTCTGTATTAAGTCCTGGAAATAAGATTCCCTGCAAACATTTCCAAGTGTTTTAAGGGAGGGGCTGTTTATTTTTTATCATCATTAGCCCACTGAACAAACACAAGCTACTGAAGTTATGTCAAACATGGTTGCTTCAGTCAAATGGACTGAATAATGATACAGTTCACTACATACTTCAAGATACTGCCCACAAACATAGTTGATTGACCTCTATGCTTCTTAAAGACACAAAGAACTGAAATGCACTCTTTGGCTTTGCTATTCTTTAAGAGTAAGTTTTCAAACAAAAAAACAGAACTACCTTTCTGAAAAATAGCACAATAGAATACACAATGAAATCCTGAACAAGGTTCTATCTTAACAAGGTTAAAGTAGAACAATATATTACTTTTCTTATCCAAGACTACACCAAAAAGCAAGCAGAAACAGTTATCCCATAGTAAAGAACATTCCTCTTCCAAAATGCACAGGCAAATTTTATGTTTTCTTTAACCCTGGGGTAAAGGACAGCTAGCAAAGCATCAACAGGAAAAAAAAAAGCATAACAGACTATTAAAGATATAATACCTGGCTCAGCGTAGGCTAGATTAGGATAGGATAGTCTCCTAGCAGAATCCTTCTTTAGTAATCAAGATATTGTAAACCATCAGCCTACCAGAGCACCCTGAGAGAAGTACCAACAGATATATATACACTGCCCTGTTTTGCTCATACCATGACCACCACCTTTTACACCCCTCCACCAGTCACGGGAGTCAAGCTATTAGCTTAAGCTTCAGTGCAACAAGATGACATTCTTACTGCCTTGAAAATATTTCAGCCTAAATTATAAAAATGTATGACCACTCATGTGACCACCTTTACGTGTTCAACTATTCTTTCAGAGACTGAACTTCGACCCACGTTGAAAGTATAATTCAGTGATTTGGTTACAAATGAATATGCGATGTATTACTTAACCTCTCTGGGCTTCATGTTATGGAATTACTAGACGTTTCTGTAGAAAAAAAGTTATGCTTTCTTTTTCCATTCATCTAACATTAAGACCAGACTTACCATATATGACATTTAAGACAAATGCTCTCATCAAAGATCTGTTACTTTGGCATGTTATAACCTCCCTTTTATTATATTGTTTGTATATTTTTTGGAACACACTTGAGTTTCTTGTGCTACTTAAATTCATCTACTCATGAAGAACAGTTGATCCTAGGCCATAATCTACCCCTCTAGCAGCTCAAATAACTTTTTAAAGTTATTTTCTGCTCTTCAAAAAATTAAAATTTTGCAAAAAAAAGCAAGAAATTCCTATGCCTGTTATCATCATTATTTCTTATTCCTATATTCTCTATGTACGCAAATTTAAACAATGGTACTACAAAGCCCAGGTACAATTCTCGTGTTTTTTCAAGTACCTATGCAGACGCTGAGTTTTCAGTTTCACAGTTGTCCCACTGAGTTCCCTAAACACATGAGCCGTCGTAAACTACCTGCTTGAAGCCTAGGCCAGAACACACAATTTTAAAAAATTTAAGAAATTAAGTTATTCCTTCCCCAAAAAGGATATGGTATTTTGCAGAAGGAGTAAGAGAACATTACTGTTGCTCTGAGAAATATCAGACCCGTTCCGCAAAATCAACTACCTTTGTACCTCTAGTTATAATGGTTCTTGTACTAGTGGACTGCTGCATATGCAGTTTAAACGTGTCTGTTCTGCATTAAGCAGAACAGTATCTGCTTTATTTGTTTGGTCCTCCACTTTACACCTTTATTTATCTTGGGGCGAGGAGGGATAAAAAGCAATGAAAGAATCTCCTCATAGAAATTTGTCTTGTATTCACACAAACACATATGACATGTCAAGGGCCAACCAGCAGATCTACCCTGAAGACACCTGGGAAGCATGCAAGACATCTTTTATTAAAGACAACATGGTGCACTCAGGTAAGCACTAGTCCCCAGCCACAGAACTTCCACGACTGGGCAAAGTGACAGCAAACGAAGACAAGAGCAGTTAATATAAACATACAAATCCATAGCTAATGAAACAGCTAGTAAGCGAATCTCTTAAAAAAACGAAAAGCTTTAATGCACCCTCACATATTCAGTGTGAATGAGGTTTGTGGTAAAAGGTTTACTAAGGCAGCTTTTTCCACATGAAAAATAGAACTATGTTAAATTTATCTCCCAATCCAATGTGAAAATGCTTCATAGAATCACTGAATGGTTTGGGTTGCAACAGACCATAAAGATCATCTAGTTCCAACCCCTCACCATGGGCAGGGACACCTTCCCCTGGACCAGGTTGCTCAAGGCCCCATTCAGCCTGGCCTTGAACACTTCCAGGGATGGGGCATCTACACTTTCTCTGGGCAACTTGTTCCAGTGTCTCAACAGTCTTGCCATGAAGAATTTCTTCCTTCTATCTAATCTAAATCTACCCTCTTTTAGTCTTAAAAGTATTACCCTTTGTCCTATTGTTACAGGCCCTACTAAAAAGTCTGTCCCCAGCTTTCTTATAAGCCCCCTTTAGGTACTGGAAGACTGCTTATAAGGTCTCCCCAGAGCCGCCCTCTTCAGGCCAAACAACCCCAGCTCTCTCAGCCTGTCTTCACAGGAAAGTGCTCCAGCCCTCTGATCATCCTCATGGCTCTCCTCTGGACTTGTTCCAACAGGTTCACGTCCCCTATGCTGGGGGCTCCAGAGCTGAACACAGTACTGCAGGTAGGGTCTCACAAGAGTGGAGCAGAGCAGGACAACAGTTGTCATCGACCTGCTGGCCACATTTTGATATGGTATATGGTTGGCTTTCTGGGCTGCAAATGCACATTGCCAAGTCATGTTAAGCTTTTTGTCTACCAACACCCCCAAGTCCTTCTCAGGGCTGCTCTCAATCCATTTTCCACCCAGTCTGTACTGATACTGTGGGTTGCCCCAGTCCAGGCACAGGATCTTGCACTTGGCCTTGTTGAACTTCATGATGTTTGCACAGGCCCACCTCTCAAGCCTGTCAAGGTCCCTCTGCACAGCATCCCTTCCCTCCAGCGTGTCAGTTGCCACCATTCAGTTTGGGTGTCATTGGCAAACTTGCTGACAGTGCACTCCATCTCACTGTACATGTCACCAAAGATTTTGAACAGCACCAGTCCCAGTATGGACCCCTGAGGAGTGCTATTTGTCACCAGTCTCCACTTGGACACTGAGCTGTTGGCCACAACTCAAGAGTGCAACCACCCAGCTAATTCCTTATCCATTGAGTGGTCCACCCATCAAAACCACACCCTTGTCAATGTCACACAGGACACCGTGCAAAGCTGTTGACAAGTCCAGGCAGATTACGTCAGTCACTCTTCCCACATCTGTCAATGCTGTAACCTTGGCATAGACAGCCATCAAATCTGTCAGGCACAATTTGCCCTTAGTGAAGCCACTTTGGCTGTCACCAATCACCTCTTGGATTTCCATGTACCTTAACATAGCTTATAGAAGATTTGCTTCATGATCTTGCCAGGCATCAAGTTGAGACTGACCAGACTGTAGTCTCCTGGGTCCTTCTTATTTCCCTTTTTAATAATGGATCCTATGTAGCCTTTTTCTGTATATGCCTCTGTAGGCAGGTTGATAGGTTTGGGTTTGTTGTTGTTGGTTGGGTTTTTTGGGAGTTTTGTTTTGTTGGGTTTTTTTAAAGAGAATTTTATCTTTCTCAAGCAACAACACTGCTCTCCATAGCTATGGATAAAACAAGCTCCTTTGAGCAGGAAGGATGAGAGAACAACATCAAGCTGGCCTAAAACAACATCTGGCCTAGAACCCAACCCCCGCCCCCCCCCCCCAAAAAAAAAAAAAAGGTAAAAATCACCATCAGCACACCGAGCTCTGCTGTTTCCCAAATGGCTATCATTCTCACTAGGAAAAAGCATCTCAAATATTCAAAAGTCTTGAGCAAGATGCTCCTACTGGCAATCCATCAGCTTCAAGCTTCACATCACAGCAAGATCACACACAGCAGGAACCCCTGAGGGGAAGCCAGGGTGGGAGAGAACATCATATAAAATCTATCACACCTTTGATAAGCCTGGAGATTACAAGATGAAGTCAAATTTATCCCAAAAATGTGAAACCTGTACATCTTGACACAGAATTTTTCTGAGACTAAGGCTTCAAACTATGCAAAGTATTCTAGAGAACCCAGAGAGAAAAAGAGCAACTCTTTTATCAGTGTGTTCAGAATTACTAAAATCAACATCCAGTCCTTGAAAGGCTGTCTAATTTTAGAGAGTCTGAGCTCTTGAGGCAATACGTGGCTAAAGAAAAATAAGTTTTTAAGTTGAAGTACCTGTTTTGAAGAATGAGAAACCATTAATAGACTAGTTTTCTCTATGAAGCAGCACAGGATTCTTACACCAGTGTTTGCTGCTGTGGAACCATGAATATAGTAGCCTGGGTTAAATACTGACATATGGCCAAGTACTGGATGCTTCCCATTGCTCTTGGCATTCATATTTTGTTTCAGTTCCTGTCAGTGTGACCACCTGGTATCACTGCTTCAAAATACAGCTTGCACTGTTTACATGTTTCTAGGTGGATGGTTCTTCCTCTGCATTCATCTACCCAACAATGGGGGAAGGTGCTAGGTGGTCTTTGTTTTGGATATACAAGTTTTACTACCTCTGAGTAAGGAAAAAAAAGCATACTTTTTCACCAAGCACCAGATCCCTGTTTTGTATTAGCAGAAAGTTCAGAGAGCACGGTGTTCCCCTGGAATCTCTACCTATATAAAGCTTACATTGTCAGGAAGGCATTCAACCAACCAAATATTCAGAGGTCATCACAAGAGCAAGCAGTCCAGCCAAATGGGGCTGATACGCACGTATATGCATGTGTGCGCATGCAGGAAGAACAGAGGGGAAGCAGAAATCTACAGGAATAACATTCCCCATAGAATGTAGTCCTGGGCAGTTTACACTACAGCAAAACCTATTTTCAATTTCAAAGCAGTTGAAACACTGAGGAGGGACAGCTTTCACTGCACGTTATGAACGTTTTGTGTATTACTACCACTGAGGTCCTTTAAGATAAAGATTAGGACTTCCCGTCAGACTAACCACCACACAGCGGTTAGAAATGAAAGTTAAGACAGTCTTGATTTACTTTTTTTCTGCAATTAAGAGTTCATAACCCACTGACTACAATCAAAATGCTCAACCCAAAAATATCCACTGTGTTGACTGAAGCATGGATTTCGCACTTGCCTGCAATTACACTGAGTGGAAAAGCCACTTCTTCCAAGCAGGACCAGCTAAAAATTTTCCAAGGAGGACAGCAAAGTAATAAAACTGAACAGCATATATACCAGATACATCCAAAGCAAACAGCAGTCTGTAACTATGCACCTACTCCTTTAAGCAGAGACAAATCTGAAGGAAGATGAGATGCAGGAATTGACTGTGTCACTTAGGGTAATACACATGCAAGAACCTCTCTCCAGTATTTTCATTTAGTCTTTACTACGCTGTAGAATTCTTTCCAGAATAAACAATGAAAGCAAATCTGTAAGAGTCTCATGCATGGTTTTCATTTTTACCGGAGGTAAACAATGGCAATGCAGCCTACTAAGCAGCCCAGATTCTACCCTACTTCATCAGGGCAGGTACCAGTCATCTTTGAGGAGTCTGACAGGAAAAATCTCTTTGCTTAGAAGTTCCCTTCTTTTAGCACTTTCCAAGAACCCTCCTCCAGAACAGCATGCCCTGTACCTATCTGTACTCAGCCCTATTAAATTCCACTACCCCAGAATCATGCCATTAAGAGATTCCCTGCACTTGACCCTGATCCTTGCCCTCAAGAAAACAAGCAGAACAATTGCGTTCCTGGATCCTTGGAGGACCCAAATGCTCTGTTACATATGCATCTATGTTACACGTACAAAATTCCTTAAGTGAAAATGGACCCGAAGCAAGCAAACTTCCTTAACTCAATTATGATGCCTGCTAAAAAACAGGCTTATGAGTTGTATAGGTTTGATTTCTTGAATAATATTTGATGGCACTACCTCAAAATCTGTTTTGAGAAGGAAAAAATCTCTAAAGCTAATGAATAAATCTGTTGCAGTGCCAAAGAGCTCAGTATTTTTCATACCTGTGACAAGAAAAAGGACTAAAATTCTAAGGAAGTTTTGAATTATTTTTTTCTAGAATACAGAGGAAGACAACAGGATGCCACTCATGAAGCAATTCACAAGGCACTCATACTCATTTTTCAAGTGTTTGTGCCCACAATATTACAGCTTTTTATATGTAAGAAAGTGTATCTTCCAAAAAGCAGCAAGTCTAGGCTGGGCCTGGCTCTCATGCTTCTCAGGGTATACAGTGATTTAATAGCTGGCCACACAGAAGATGACCAAGCCAGACATGTAGATTCTCTTTCCGAACGCTTCCCATTTGCATCTGAGGTAGAATGAGAAGTTTTGGTGAACTTTCACATTACAGGACCCTTAAGCTCTGTAACAGCAACTTTGACTGCAGCTGGCACACAGTGCTTTTTTTTTTTTTTTCTTCTTTTCTATATACAAATGGAGATAAAGGCAAAACAGAGATGTCCTCTCACTAGTCTGCATTTGTAATGCAGACTCAAGGCATAATGATTTGTTCAGGAGAGCAATCTTTAGAAAATACACCATTCTCCCCAGTAGCTTCCACAGCTACGACACGATGCAACCATCTGGTCCTCTAAAAACTGCCTTTTGTATGTTCTTGCAACGAGTCTGGCAAGAGATACCAGATGTAAATGCTCCTGCAAACCTAACAGGTCTGCTGCTGGTAACAAGAACAGTGCTGGAAGGAGGCACAGTCAGAGAAGTACTAATACACCAGCAAGTGCTTTACTATGCCAGACTCACGTACCTCTTTAACAGAGACCTGTACTGAAAGCTACCTGACTCACATATCAGATCTGTGACTGGTCAGAGTCAACTCAGAAAAAACAAGACACAACTTGCATCCCATATCATGAAATTTCTAAACTGAGGATTGTTAACTTAAGCAAGAGTGAGAAACCAAATAAGCCTATAGGTTCAAGTGGTTTCTCATCAGGAGTACAGCACACCTGTTCTTACTGAGCTGAAGATGACAATCTGACCTTTGGGAAAGGATGTACCAAGGCTTAGGCTCCAATATTATTCCAATGGCACAACCAAAAGTTGAGGGATAATGATAGGACAGTTTAATATTGGCAAGTTCAACTACAATTTTAATCTAGACCAAGAAAAGGGACAAATTAATACAAGCTACAATAAGCAACTACAGCAAACTCCATTTTCATGGAACTTGTTCATGTGCCTTCAGACCTACTTAAAAAACTAACAATACACACAGCTGAGCTCAGTCTGCTTAACAGTTGAACTTTTCCTCAAAAAGATTCAGTCCCGCAGCACAACTTCTGTGCACCTCACACAGTTCTTAAGAGAAATATTCACTGCACCATCTATACATCAGAAACCTCACAGCTATGAACACCAGCTCATAGAAGCTCTTTACAAAGTTTTATAATTTCCCAGATCTACTACCACATTTAAATAGAGGCTTGACATAATGTACGCTAGAGCAACGCACTTCTCTTCTGTGATTTTCCTAGTCCCTTCTCACAGCTCCTTTTCATCACCTTTCCTCTCTCACTCAGACTTTTAGCTCCCTTCTCTTCAGAGCAGCAGATCATTGCTGCTTTGTCCACTGTCACTCAGCAGTGAAGGAGACTGAAGGTTGGCTTAAGTGATCGGTGGGTTTTATCGGGTTTTTGTTTGGTTTTACTTGACTAAATAGTGCACCTACTTCTTCCTGGCATCTAACAAAGGAGAATTATAGGAGGTCTCCAAGCTTTTACATCATCCATTCATTCTTTCAAGCTTCTTCCTCATTTTCATAATTTCATATATCACCTCTAAGATATCTTCAAATGCTCTCATATAAACTTCCTGATATCCCTGGTATTTCCTCCACCTAACACATTTTTCTTTTACCATGAGATGTATTTTCATTTCTGAAAATATCCAGACAAAATAAGGTGTAACATCCTGCTGTTTAACCAGGCTATTTTATCTCAAATTTTTTCAGACATATTCAGTTAAATGTTTAGAATAACCATCCTATTCGTACTGTTTCTTAAAACTAGAATAGCTTCCTGATCTAAGCCAGGCAATTAACACCAGTAATCTACTAATAATCCAGACAGCTAGTACAAGAAACCAAATAGAGCCAGTGTCATTTCAGTCCACAGTAAAGGAAGGGCACAAATAAAAATAATTTGATTTCTAAAGCTGGAAAATTATGTGATCTAGCAACAACTTTCTTAATTCTTGCAGTGAATAATGATAGCTGAACGAGACTACAAGTACAATCATCCACTGGATTCCCAAAGTAGTATGCCTTTTGGGTCCATACCAGTTATACATGAACAGAAAGTATTTTCCCTTACCTTTCTTCTCTATCAAAAAAAATAAAGCATTGTCTTATTTCTTCTTGCCACTCTGATGAGGCTTACTTACCGCTTCAGAATTATCAATGAAAGGGTCTGTTTCATCATAACCATAACCTATATCAATTAGATCCTGCAGGCGATCCTTCCGATGTTTGTGGGGCTTTCCACCCTGAAAATAAAGTAAGTTTTATATCATTTGGGAAATGGGGTATCAATATACTAAACTCTACAAAATATAAGGCATTGGAGGGATGGTCATCAAGGGAATTAGCAGTTTTGCTTTCTTGGATGCTGCTTTGAAGTTGGTCTAGATGACCAATAGAAACTTTTACACTGGAATGAATTCTGGGAAACGTGCCTCACCAGAATCACCCCTGTAAAGTATTCACTAGCTACTTGGTTCCTGCATGACCAAGATCTTCCTAACATTTTCTATTCAGAGATGTTTCACTGTCCTATGTTTTTAAAACATAGTGATAGGACTGGGATAATTCAGAAAGCGTTAAGTTTTTCAGTATGTTACAGGGTCATTACAAAGGAAAATACTGGTAGCCTAGCATTCAGTAAAGTGCCTCCCCACACAAGACAGGCTTTACTTTCTGTAGAGAAGCAACCTAAGTCAAAGAAAAAAAAAAATACTGTTCTGGCACTTGTAGATATGGTGTCTGTGAGTTTTCAAGAAATTACAACAGTCATACAACATAACTGAAGAAAAACATACTAAGATAAAATCACCTGAACTGCAAGTGGTATCACTTCAGTTGATAGGACTGGACATGAAATGGTTTCTTAAGTAACTTAAAGCTAGAAGCTGCATCACAGACTGTGGACTCACCTCCAGAAGATGGTAAACTTCATTTTAAGCTGTAAGTACTCTTCTCATGTGAAACTTATTGTTAAATCGAGCCAAGTAAAAACTCACACCCAGCTCAAACATTCAGGGAATCTAAACTTACAGTTATACAAATGGGAATATAAGAGACCTTGTTTTCTAACTTCTGTATGTTGTTAAATTGTCAATATAGAACTCTTATAAAAGATAAAATTCTCCCAAAGCCACCCTCACTAAAATAGTAACCAGTGTTCTTCCACAAATTTGAGAAGACTTGCTTCTGAAGCTTATCTGCCTGTACTCTACAGTTTAAGCATGTTTAGGAGTGTCTTTTCAGTTACGACATCCAAGTATCACAACACACATGTTACTACGAGTATGCAGACACTATGCAAAGGTTTCATCCTTGCTCTTTTGTGAGAAGTGTAAGCATCTTAACAGTATTTTGCAAAAGTTCAAGTTTGTAACTAAGTAAAGCATGTACTTTTGCAAGCAAACAGGAGTCTCTTGCTTATAACTAAAATGCATGTAGTAGTCCTAGAAGAAAAACCTCAAATGTGAGTTCCATTTTTAATTCAGGTTTCCAAGCTATATTCCAAGCTGCGTATTCCTAACTTTTCTTATCAGTCCTATCATCCCCTACCATCACTCACCTGGTAAAACATCTGGATGACTGCACAATCCCAAAACATGCAGTACTTTTTTTTCTCTCAAACTCATTTTTTAAAAAAGAAAAAAGCTTAGAAAAATAAAGGTTGCAGTTAAGAATTCTGTTTAAACTCCAGTGCAAAAGCTCATGCAATGTTCACGATTCTGAGGTGCCAGCAGGCTGTCTGGAGAATCCTACATAAACTATACTTTACTCATCTCACTAATGTGTAATGCAATCCACCTCTGTACCACATCTCTTGCTCAGTCCAAGTAACCATTAACATCCTTGTTTGAGAGTCCAAAATCCTTTTGCAGCAATGGCTGTTCTACGATTTCCGTGTATGGGCATTAAAAAAAATTGTCAATGTATTCTGACTGCCTGTTATTCACAAAAATATAGTGCAGATATGAAACAAAGTTAATAACAAAAAGTCTCATAATAGCAGAATTAAACACAGCATGATTAAAACAATAACCTGTATTCAGATATAAGAAAGTATCTGAACCATTGTATGTATAGTTAGAGAATTTCCTTCAGGCCTGGTTCTACTCAGCTATGTTTAAGGAAGTGTTGAAAGCCCGTATGATCAAGATGTTAAGGATGCAAGACCACAGCAGAAGCAGTGAAGGGATTATCTAAATCAGTGTTTACTATGCAGCAGTTCAGGGAAGTTTTACTACTGAAGCTTTTCACCTTTCCCAAAAGAGTCCCTCCCACCTTTCTGTCCCAGAATATAAGCAGTCATGATACTAGAGCAAATGAAGATGTCTAGTTCCTGAGGCTGCAAACAGTACTCACGCAAGTATTCAGAAAAGTCACTGTGACTTCAACAAATTAACTGCGGCATGTAACCTAAAGTTTACACAACCTTGCCCAACAGGACAAGAAGGTAGCAAATACAATGCCAATTTTTGAAGACTCAATCAAGGGTCACAACAGACTCCTTAAACCAGTAAACCAGATTTCCGTATTTTGACAAGTTAATAGATGTTATAAAGAACAGAACCAGCAGGCACAGAACATACATTCCAGAGCAGTAAAGAATTTTGGTAGACTGAAAAGAGTACTTCAAATGCTTTTAGAAAAGGGTGAAAGACCTTTAAAGACAAGAAACTACCATGGGATAAAAGGGAACATCCACTCAAATTAATGTCTGGTTTAAGGCTAGGAATAAGTATTCCATTTTGGCAAAGAAAGTAATCAGTGAAATCACCAAGGAAGGTGTATTCATTCGTCTTTAGAAGCAGAGGGCTGACAGTTGCAGGAAGGGTGAGATGACAGAAGTTACTGAGGATAGTAAACAAAAAAAGACATCTGAAGAATCACTGAAAGACCTCACAGTTGCTCTGAACTTAGTATGGTAAATCATCAATTGAATCCAGTATCAATAAAAGGTAATCCACACAAACAGAGTACAAACCAAACAAGAAAAACAAATACAGCGTGCTCCCAATGTGTTTTGCAGCTCAGGAAGCACTGAAGTTGTTCCAGGCAGTTATATGACATTTGCTCACCAATCAACAGTGGTCAAAACTGAAAGGAATTGGGACTTGGGGAAAAAAAGGATCAGAGAACAAACTCATAAGTCATCATTATATCACTGATAAATCAGGACATCTACTGTTAATATCCTTTCATTTAAAAAAAGAAATTAGAACAAAAAAGGGAACAGTATGCCAACAAGGATGTTTAAAGGTAAAAAACACTGCTTCTGTACAGTAACAGAATGTTAAAGACACTTCAGCTGGGGAATGAAAGGGCTGAATTTAGATAACTTAAGTATCTATTTGCCCCTTTTTATGACTACTGAGCACTGAACTCCAGTTTTCATTAAGTCTAATAACATCATATTTTGTCCATAAATGTACATGTTTAGCTTTGATGTATGTATAAACATATATGTAAAATTAGATTGCTTCCACTACCACTCCCTCCTACATATGTTGCTTTTCATGCTCAGCACTGACTTTCATCTGCTGTAGTTAAGCAACTTATTTCAGGACATTATAAATTCCTTAACTTGTATTATGGAAATGAATTTTCTAGAGGAGTATAGTTGAAAAATTTCTCCCTCACTTTCAAAAATTAATTCATCATTCAAATGAAAGGTAAATAGTATTCTGGAACTGCCTTCACTGGGTATACTAGGTTCCACCAACCCCTCCAAAAGATGAAAACTGTTCTTCTCCGTTTAAGGGTTTCTTCTGTTACCTATCATAGCTAACATGTCCTGAAACAGTAATTACTTCTACACAATGTACAGACTGGGCACTTGAAGAAATCTGCCTTTGCCAGAAAAAAAAACATCCTACTAAGTCAGACAAAGATTGTAATATGTATATTAATGGCAAAAGATACACATGACTGCTCTTGTTTCCCTTCTTTATTATTGAGGTGCTCTATTAGTAATCCAGAATATCAGCATGCCTAAGCATGATGATGAGTTTTGATTGCCAGCTCAGAATTAATCACCCAACCCTACCCATATGAATTCTTAAACCTGTTTGGGTGTGGTTTTAGTCAACATTTTCTGATTTCTACCTTCATTTATTAGTGAAAGTCTCTATGTTACTACCTAGCATTGTTCAAGTCATTCATGCTACACTTTCAGGAGTCAGCCGAGTATCTTCACGTAGCTGGCAGCTACAAGATAAACTCATCAGGTAATGACTTGTTATTCAACAATAACCTCTTCTGGAAGCATTCCAAACTAGTTAGAAATTCATCAAGATTCATCAGTATTTAGCCCAAACAGAAGAGCTGTTCAATAGCACACAACAGCATTACTTAAATTCTTTCCTCTGGCACAATATTTATCATGAATATTGACCTGCATCTATTACTCAATTGTATTTATATAGGAAGCTTTTCCAAGAATAGCTTCACAAGCTGTAACATCCTATAGACATATCTATTTAGCAGACCCGTCTAATAAGCTTGTAGCAGCTTCAAGCTGCTTAAATGAAATATGAGACAGTCAGCTCTGAAATACACAGAAGGTATTTGACACTACATTAACAACCCTATTCAGGAAAAATAACATGTTAACATCTCTACAGAATCATAAGCTATCACCATTAAATATATGTATATTTTAATACAGGTACAGTAACTCACATATTTTGCCTCGAACTTCTTGGCTAGCATTTCTACTTCATGCCGCTCATGTTGTTCATCATTAAATGGATCTTCCGAGTGAACCAGTTTCTTCTGAAAAATGCAGAAGTTAAATATTCATTCCATAAGAAACATACAGAATGCCTCTAATCAGAAACTATTAAATGTCAATTAGTGATACTCTAATGACTAAGTAGTCAGAATTTATACTGAGTCCAGACATTTACATTATTCTCTAAAAATTAGTTTGACCCATTCAATTCTCATTAGAAAAACCCTGAATGATAACACAAACAGAAAAGAGAAAGAAACAGATTTCTGTTTTCCCAAGCATTCCACTAGAGCCTCAACTGAAAGCGTAAGTGTAAGGGAGAACTATGGTCATTTGAGATTCAAAGAGAAAGAACTCTAAATACAACTCCTTTTCACTTTTGCTTCCACTAGTGCCTCTTATTGGTGCCGTGATCCTTCTAGATACAACACACAAGATGTACCTGGTATGCAAATCAGCAGGGAGGCAGCCAGAGGACTAAAAGCCTCAGTAAGTTACAACCGTAACTAATGTAACTCCTTTGACTCTTGTACTGTTATTTTTTTCTTTAGCTAAACGCAATAATCACAGCATGAATTCTACATGATTGCCACTATGGCAGCCACAGGGACAATAGAGATTTACTATTCCAGCTGTACAAATAAGCAGGAAGTATCCCCTCCTCTTTCTTTTCTTTTATGAGAAAGAGGTTTTCACTGACACGAAGTCAATGAGCAGTAATCAAGGGCATATATAGTGCTTTGCCTTTTTTTTTTTTAAATAGAGTATGGCAGAAATACAGGGCAGCCTTCTTCAAATTAAACGTTCACATAAAATACAGTAATTGTTGGAAGGGTGCAAAGGTACCAGGATGCTAAAATATGGTGGAACGGAGTCCCATTTTACAGAACTTTATGGATGGCAACTAACTTTACTGCACATGGACCACTCATCAATGAATAAACAAAGATTTATGGTAGACTAAGAACAAAAAGCAACACTAAGTTCAGAAAAGCAAGATCCTTCCTCAACAGTATGAAGAGCCAATATACTGACTAAATGGTGAACAAATAACGACCAACATAGTAGCTCAACAGTATCAAAACCAATGAAATGAAGAAGGTAAGCTGAGCAAAACTGCAAACACCACGTGATTATCTTACATCTCCTAAATTGAGTACATAGAGAAGAAATTAACAGAGGTTGTAGTTAATCCTGAAACATATGTTTAAATTACCTACATATTTCCTGTAGACATAATTAAATATAAAAATACTGCTCAATTTGTGCAACGTTTTCTCTACTTTTAGCTGGGAAAACCTATTCCACATCTTCTGCTAGGTAAGTGGTTTTTGTTTGTTTTTTATTCATGAAATGAAACAAGCTTGACATCTGAAAAATTTAGCACTTAAGTGTTAACTTGCCTCTCTCCACCAAACTCTCAAAGCTGTTAACTATCACTTCGATTAGTTCAGTGCTACTGGAATCTGAAATTCAAGCAAATTTTAGTTTTGACAGTTTCCGAGTCCTCTGATGGATGTCTCTCAGACTTCACAATAAAACTTTAAGACATTACTTCCTCAGCACCTTTTACAGCCCGCTTGACAGAAGCTAACTGGGGCTTCTGGCTCACCCACTTAGTTTTACACACCAAGCTTCAATTGCACCAACAGAAAAGGGAGTATGCTTTCACTTCTGCCAGTTTAAGAGGCAAATAACTCCTCAACCACACTAACTTATTACTCACATCCAAAAAATTTACAGAAGTAATTCCTACCAAAAGATGAAGTCTACAAATAACACTATCAAAGGATGTTCTCTTTATCAAGGCAAAAAAAGCAAGGACAGCACTGGTTCCTAACAAATATTTCCACTAACTTATGATTCAGGCTAGGAACCCAGTTTTGGAATAAAAAAACCAAAAAACAGTTGCACCCATCCTGTCAAATAAGTTTTGGGATTCTCTACCATTTCACTAACAGACCTATTAAAACAATGATGGAAGTTATCCCTGTGCACCAGTCCTTGCCTTCCCAGAACAGCCTGCCTCCGGAGAACCTTTCTTGGTTGCTTCAATTCCAAGGAACACTGCAAGATGGAAGGACAAGCTCCTAATTTTGTAATGCTGAACTTCAATGGGAATAGTTATAAGGAAGTCAACTGAATTCTTATAGGGATTAAGGAATCAATGATAGCTTTCAGAAAACCCAATCAATCTTCAACCTACAAACCCAGTTTGCACAGCTAAGTTTATATGAACTGTTCACTTTAAACTGATTCATTACTAAAACAACAACAAATTTGGAAATCTAAAACTCTGCTTAAAACCACAGCATTAACTGCTGACTAGTTACTGCCCACCTGGAAAGAGCAAATCTCACAGATTCTGCAGAAAGGTGGTAGAAAGGCAGGCATTTCTTGGTCAAGGTTTGTTTTAACGATGTAGTTTTCTCTGCTGCATTAAATGGTATAAATCACTGTAGCTCTTCTGCTCCATAAGCAGGATCAGTTTTCCTTTCACAATTTTTTCTTCTATTTTAGGACTTTGAACAGGTTACATACCATAAGACAAACTTCTGTCATCCTAAGCCTCCTGCACTGTTCAGAGTAAATTCTTTTGTACTTGCTTTAACTATGAAGGAACCAGCATGCACTGACTTTATTGCTGGATAAGATGTGTTTCCTCTCTCTTTTCATGCTGATTAATAAAGTATTTTAAAACCTCCCTATCACAGCAGAGTTGCTTTTCCAGCTTCTACCATATGGCAAGCAAGCAAGTTAAACTTACAGGCAAAGTACACATCAGTTTTTAAGCAAGAATAAAAGTCCAGAATCACAATTTATGACCCTGTTTCACACCATCAGCTGATTGTTCCACACAGTCCAGCAATAGACAGGCCATTATGATGCATTCATTTTAATCTGGACTCTACAGAGAGCTGAAAAACACACAGTTTCTTATAAAGCATTTCTATCACCATTTCTGCCTGAAAAGCAGTCTCTGATCCCAACTGTACCAAAAATCCCCTGAATCAATGCTTCCCCCAGAAGACAAGGAATTTGCATAGGAACTACCTAAAAAAAGCCATTTTGTCCGTATTATGAGACTAACATATTACCAACCTACAGAAAAAGGCAGTTCTGGAACTGTGAACTGCCAAAGGGAAGTGAACCTCCACATACTAAACCACTTCTAAACATAACACTGTTTTCACCTTCATACAAGAACTGCTCAGAAAGACGGCATTTGACAGAGCAGCATACTTACGCTACACCAATTCAGAGTAGTCAGAACTGGCACTGTTTGCCCACAACAGCTGTAGGACAGGATGAGCAGAAGGAACCTTTTAACTTGCATCATAACATCTCAGAGGGATTAAAATCACAGTCATTGATTTTTCTGTCTTTCACATTCGAACACAAGCCAGTGTGTATGTCTTTCCTCCTACAGAGCATAAAGCCTGCAAGCTGCCAAGTATAGTTATGGCAGCAGCAGCAGCACCTAGAAAGCCTTTGATTCGTAAAACGTAAGTTTTAACCATTCTCAAGTTTCTGCTGGATGTAAAAATCCAACAGCAATAGCTGGACTAGCATCTGAAGTTTGCTTTTATTACCAGAGCTATCAGAACCTTCTCAGTAGTAGTTACTTCCTTGCACCCCCCTGTCCTTCCCAGTAAGGTGTAAACTTCCTCTATGTACCAGAATTAAGAGGAGCCACAGCTGTTTAAAACAACTGCAACTTCACTGGTATCCTCAACTCATTAAGAATGAGTGGCTTAAGCATGACCCGCTTAAGGACATCCGTCTCCTTTCTACACGAACACCAGGTCCTGTTGATTGGCTAATACTACTTGCTTCTTAAAGTTGTCTGCACAAGCTGTTCTCCTTACAAATCAACGTAGTTCGAGAACCAAGTATTTTCTGGTTGGGAGAAAAGGGAAAGTACTTTTTCTCTCGAATGAAGTTCTTCACAGTTACAGGTGAGGCTACAGTCTCAACAACATTTAACTCTCATTCAACCCCTGCCCAACTCAAGACCGCAGAAACCCATGTCCCAGCCTGCCCACGCTCACTTCACCGCGTCTCGAGGCTTGTGACAGAGCCAGGCTAGTAACTCTCCACCCGCACGCTACCTGGACCAGCCGGAGAACAGACCGGCACGGTAACAGTTCCCTCCAGCTGCCATGGGAAGCTCCCAGGCAGGGAGGCCGCCACGCCGGGCAGGAGCGGGGGGTTCGCAGGGCACCAGCCAGCGGCCTCTCCCGCCCCTGCCCGCAGCAAACGCCGGGAGCCCTCGCCCAGCTCGGGGACGGCAAGTGCGAAGCCGCCCCTTCCCGCCTCGGGCACAGGCGCAGCCTCAGCGCCAGGAGGAGCCCGGAGCGGCGGCGAGGCCGCCGGACTTCCCTCCGGGACACCGCCCCGGGACCACCCCCAAAGCACAGGGCCACCGACAGCGTTATCGGCAAGGCTGGGGCCGCGGGCAGGGAAGCGCAGCGGGGCCCGGCCCGGCGGGAGGAAAAGGGGGGGGGGGGGGGGGGGGGGGGGAAGGTCCCGTACCCGCGAGTCCCCGCACAGCAGCAGCTCCGGGTAGCTGAACTCCACGCAGCCCTCCTCGGTGGGGTCCTTCAGCACCACCTCCAGGCGGACCGTCTGGCGGAGCGGGAGCGCCTCCTGCGGCGGCGGCGGCTCCTGCCGGCCGCTCTGGCGCGGCGGCGGCGGTAGCTGCGGCGGCGGTAGCGGCGGCGGCTCGGGCCGGGGGGGCTCCCGCTGCGGCTGCTGCTCGGGCCGGCCGGGCTCGCGGGGCGGCTCCAGGCGGACGGCGCTCTCGCGGGGCGGCGGCGGCTCCGGCCGGGAGAGCTCGTGCGGCGGCTCTGGCGGCGCCAACAGCGGCGCCTCGCGGCCCGCCGGCGGCGGCTCCGGCTCGCGGCTCCCCGGCTCGCGCTCCAGCGCCGGGCTCTCGCCCTCGCGGCGCCTCACGGGTGACAGGCTAATGAACGGCACCCGGCGCGGCTCCGCCATCCTCCCCCGCCCCCCGCCCGCCGTTCGCCGGCCCCCGCCTCACGCGCTCGGTGACACCGCTCTCCGCGCTCCCTCCCACCGGCTCCTCCTCCTCCTCCCTCTCCCCTCCCCCCTCCGCCGCCCGGTCGGAGCTGCCCCCTACGTTCTCCTCGCCGCCTCCACCCCCGCCATCTTGCCGCCCCCCCACATAAATAGAAGCAGGCCCGCAGGCCGCGCAGGCGCACCGCGGACGCCGACGCCGGCGCACCGCCCCGCGTCGCTGTTGTTATTGCTCAGCTTCCCCCCGACGTCAGCACGGCTGCCGGCGACTACACGCCGCGGCCGCCGGCGCCCGCCCCCAGTTGCCTTGGCGATGTGCACGCCGCCTGCCGTCGGCGCCTTAAAGGGCCCGCGGCCCGCCGGGCTCACGGCCGCCCTCCCGGCCGACCCGAGCCGCGTGGGGCGTCCGCGCCCGCCGGCACACCGTCGCGGGGCAATGGCGGCTGCGCCGCCACCTCCCCTCCCCCTTCACCTCGCGGGCGGCCGTTGGCGCCAGGGGAGCGGCCTCGGCGGGATCCCCCTCCCCTGAGGCGCGGCGCGGCCCCGCGGAGGCGGGCGGGGAGGAAGGGGCAGCCCCGGGCCGCTTCGCGCCGGTGAGGCGGCGGGAGCCCGCGGCAGTGCCGGGGCTGCGCCCGCTGCCAGCACCGGTGTTGGCGGGGCCGTGCAACGCGCGTCCTCTCGGGGCAGCGTGGCATGGCTGCGGGGCGCGCGCCCCTTCAGAGGAAGGTGCTCTGAGGCCTCTTGGATTCAGCAGCCGTCGCTCAGTCACCCCTAAATCCTAAACGTGGCCGAACACTCGGTCGCGGGGGGGGCGACCGTTCCCAGGCGGCAAGGGCGGCGGTGTGAACACATCCCCCAGTGGCACCAACACACACGTAACGCAGTGCTGCTGGGTCCGCTGAGGAGATCGGCGTCTGACAAAACCGCCTCGGCGAGGGCTGAGCCCAGCCTGCCCTTGCAGATCAGCAGGCGCGGCCCTGGCCGCCAGGCTGTCCTCTGAGGAAACGCGGCTCGCTCTGCGGCCATGACTGGCCCGTAGGGCACCAGTGCTGGCTGCAGGGACCAGTTGCGGACTGGTGGGGAAGAGCAGTTCTCTAGACGGGGAACAACACGGGGAAGGCAGGGTATGAGCAGCAGCGAGATTTCCTGCATGAGCAAGAGCTGCCTGCAAACAGCGCAAGTGTTTCCGTCTGTTACCACCTACTCTGACAGGCTGGTGGCTGGTATTTCCACACGGAGGTGTGCCGCCGAGGCACTGCGAAGTTTCAGGAAGCGATGAATGTCTTGGTGTGCACTCCAGCTTCATTGGAGCAGAGAGAAAGAACATTACCATGTTTTTCTCTATTTCCTTTTTTTCGCCTCAGAAATACTGGGTAAGAGGAGGTTTGTGCCTTTTTTAAAAAAATGCTCCTGTTATGTGCAGCAAACATTATTTACATATGTATTGTTTTGGATAATCATAGCACACCATTCTTCGCAGCACGTAACTCCACTTTCCAAACTGCATTCACCACAGTGCTTGATGTTGTCCTCTCATTACATATGAAATCTTTTGACTTGACAGCTTACTTTCATCCAGACTCTAGAGAAGATCCATGACACTACAGTAGTGTTATTGAAGGTTATGATTTCATCAACAGGGGATGGAGGCCATTCCAGAATAATGATTGCAGCAGCAAGTCAGCAGAATGACTGACCTGATCTGAGGCTCTCCTTTTGAAGCTTGAAAGGCTTTGTTGAGCTTTATAGTCAAAGGGACTTGTTTCATCTTAAAACCTTGCATGTTCTAGTATGACTAGTAATCTCAGTAGAGGTATTCCTCGAGTTTTTTACTTTCAGTGTCATAATAAAATTATTTGGAAATCCCACTTGTTCTGTTGAGAATTTCATACAGTTATCTGGTGATGCAATGTATTTCTGGATTCAAACTGAGTGAGTCTCGCTAAGCTCCAGACCTGGAGATCCTGCCAGGAAGATTCTAGTTTTCATGAAAGTTTCTATGTAGTCTATGTTGTTAAACCTTGTGATGGTAGAAAGGGGCCTTTCATCAGCAAAAGAGCAATTTATTGCTCTGCAAACAGAAGTCTTACATGGAAATCTTGGGCTTTTCTGTAGTTCTGCAGAATGCTTGTTTTCAATTGCCAGATGGGAGACTAGACATTGAAGTAAGTACAACAGGGGTACAACAATTTCCGTTTGCAGGTGATATTTGGACATATCCATGGAAAGGGGTGAAGATAAGCTGTGCATTTCAATAATCCAACCTGAAAACTCAGTTCTTTCCTTCAGTCCCCTGAGGTTTGTATTCACAAGTAATGAATGTAGGACAGGTACTCTACAAGAATAGCACTTTTGAAAGTATCTGAATTCAGTACTTTGTTGTAGCATAGGTACACCTGGAAGCACATCCTGGCCATATTTTTAACACGCTTTTTAAGTAGGAGAAAAACAAGCTGGATAGGAATAATTCATCTGACCCATGATAGGGTTACAAAGAAAAACACAAGTATTTCTTGGAAATAGTTTCAGGTTCTAAGTTATGAGATTGCAGCCTTTTGCACCTATGGTTTTCATAGATATTTACAGCTTTGTCTATATACCCCCTCTTCCTCTCTTCTGAGAGTTTAATTAATGAATAAACCCTCAAATATATATGTTACCTAACTTCTGAGCATCTCGGAGCACACATCTTTTTATGAGGCTTAACATTTGTTTGTGCAACTAGGCAAACAGTAGTTCTGGATCTTTGAATTTAAAGTGAAGTTACCAAAGACAGCTTGCTCTGGATCTGAGTATCTGAACTAAATGAGAAAGAAACTTGGCAGCAGATCCAAGCATAGCAGTTACTGGAATATGTTATCATTACATTTGGTCTAAGATACTGGAAGCACTCAGAAAAGACTCCCAAGTAATAAACCAAATCCACTAGATCTTAAGTTCTCCAGGAATTTCTTTTTTAATACATCAGGAGAGTTCCAGGCTTGTGCTCTATCAAACAGATTCAAAAGGAGTTAGATTTTTATTTTTTTCATCATTGTTTTTCTGTTCTGCTACCTGTATTGTTCTCTGGCATTAAGCTCTGTCTCAGGTATTGTTTGTACACAGTATAATGTGCTGCGCTTGTCAGTGGAGCACAAAAAAACTAAAATAATATTAAAAAAGTAACTAGATATGATCACCAGTTATTTTGCTTTCTCTCAGGACATTATGCTAAAATAGTCCAACACAGAACACAGATTCCTTCCTTTTGTACGTTATCTGAATGACACTTAATAATGAAAATTGTCTCTTGGAAGAGGCACATTAAGAGTTTTTTAAAAATGTAACAACTGCAGAAAGAGAGTAATTATGAGGTGAATTTGAAGCAGCTTTTTATTTAATTGGTGAAAGCCAGTATGAGCAGGCCATACTGTTGTCTCACAAACGGAGTTTGTTACCCACTGTGCAAAGAGCCGATCTCACACACAGAGCCAAGATACCATGTATTGCATGTCTGTGCAGAGACGGGGTCTAGGTGTTAAATCCACAAAGCTAGCCCACCTCTTAACACATGGTAAAACATTTTATACACTTTGAACAAGTGTTTATAATTACATTTAGTCACACAATTCTCATTGGTTCTTACAAGCCTTATCTCCATTTAAAGGTACAGTATTCTTTCTTTTCACTGCATGTTCTGTGGGGAGAGGGCTTTGTTAGCAGAGGGCTCTCTGCTGGAGGGTGGACCTTTTAGTATGTTAATTAGCATAGTTCATACATAGTTCAATTAGTTTTCTGTTTGGTCTCATTAACTATTTGATTGTCTGAGTTTATCTTGTGCCCCAGCTTGAGGTATTTATGGTGTCTATCCCTTCTCCCAAGGCCATGTTCCACCAACTGTTCGTAACATCCTCAGTCTTTCAGACTCTCTTCTGTTCTTCACTACAGATATTCATATATTTTGTCTAAATTCCAAGTAAATAACAAACTGGCCTTCAATTAATCACATATCTGCAAGCTGGTCTGTCAACTACAGTTCCCCCCTTTCAGACCAAGAACACTTTTCTTTAGATGAGTCTCGCCTTATCACCTGATTGCATTATCAACATTGAACAACACCTACAGGTACATTGAATCAATACATAAATACACACAAACACTAAGAATCCAATTATTAGTATGCTTCAAGTCAAAGAAGACTATTAACCTATTTAGTTTGTTAATTTCTATTTTCAGAAGTCGGTATACTTGTAAAGATACAATAACAATATTACTACTCCTAATGATGTGAAGTGGAATAAAATTTCTCCCTGTGTGCAATCTAAATGAACTTCTGGTTCCCAATTCATCCAGGTGCAGCACATTGATTCTGTGTTAATTTCAATTTTAAAGGTCCGGTCTCTCTTGACTTCCACTCTTTCAGACGGGCACTCTTCACTCCAGTATAGTGAATCCAAAAGTCTATTCCCTTTACCTTGACCCTTGTGGGTGTGACTAATAATACCACATATGGTGCTTTCCAGTGTTCTTTCAGAGGTTCATCTTTCCAGGTTTTGATATAAACTGGATCTCCCGTTTGGAAGGTATGTACTGGGGTGCCCAGAGGTACAAGAGCTCTTTCGTTCAGGTGCCTGTGAAGCGAAGATAGTGGATGTCCCAACGATAACACGCATTCAGTAAGTACCTGATTTCTGCTTATATGCATCTGATCACTTTCCCTGTTAAGAGACTTACTGGGTATGGTTTGCCTTATAAAATTTCAAAAGGACTAATTCCTTCTTGAACCCCAGGAGTAATTCAGATTCGTAATAAAGCTATGGGTAAGACATCTATCCATTTCATTTGTGTTTCTTGGCATAATTTTGAGATTTGTTTGTTCATAGTCTGATTCATTCTTTCTACTTTCCCACTAGATTGCTGTCTCCAAGGCGTATGTAAGTCCCAATCACACTGTAAAAATTTGGCAATTTGGTGCACTACCTTAGCAATAAAATGAGGCCCATTATTTGATGCCTTTCCCTTGAGTATTCCAAATCTAGGAATAATTTTTTTCAATAACACTGATTACTTCCCTTGCTGTATTGGTTTGACATGGGAAATCTTCTGCCTATCCAGAAAATGCATCTACAAGTACCAGCAGATATTCATACTTACTGTTGCCTAAATTCCCCAGTTACCAAATTCTGATCTAATTAAACAAGAATGTGCATGGGGTTTGGGTCTGGCTGGCCCACCTGCTCAAGACTTTAATCCTCAAGTACCCACCACCTCAAGTCATCAAAACTGATGACTGAAAGTACTTCTAATCAAGGGAGTCAATCCCAGGAAATAACAGATAACGATAAAAACACCATTATGTAAATTATGCAGAAAGAAGTCTCCAAGTTCTGGCTGCAAGAGGAAACAAGCTGATATGGTGTTGTGATCATGAATTCACACTAGAAGCGAGAAACTGGTAACCAATCCTGTGCGTGAATGAAATGAATATGTAATGTACTATGAATATGCACATACTCTACTGCATATAACGTGTACCCTCGAGTATGATGGTGTGCGTGTTAGGAGAAAGCAGGCCCCATGCACCCAACGCTGCAACAAACCACCGTCAGCTTTCTAAACTATCATTTGCTTTGGAGGGTGTTCCTGATAACGATTTTCAGTAACAATTACATCTTGGTAATGCAGAGGAATCTATTTGTGAGTATTTCTCTGGAGTATGTCCCCTCTTAACTTGTCCTGGAGGGATTATTTTCTGTATTTTTTGATGATGATGATGATGATGATTATTGTCTAAAAATTTAAATTTCTTTCTCATGTCATAATTTTTATGCAAAACAAAGAACAAAACAACTTACGGTACTGCATCCATTTACCCACTCTTCTACAGAAAATAATGAACTGCAATATAGTATTTTAATTCAGAGTCCCGTTTTCTGGTCATTTCTCACTGTTGTCCAGCTTATACTTTGGGATTTTCTTTTAGTTGAGGGATCCCCACCGAAATAGTTTCAATTTTTCAGGATGCATTCTAAAGGAGTGCAAAGGGGTATCTTGGTGGAGGAACCAGAACCCATATTATTTTCTAGGAAATTTTTCTTTACCCAGGACTTTGTTTAATATAGTTTCCTTTCTCAAGCGTCTACATACAGAAGTCAAAATAAGTAGGTATCTGGTAGGTAGCTGACAAAACAAAAATGTTGGCTTTTATCTTACATTAAAAATAAGGTAGAAACCAGGACAAGTCTCATGCTAGAAAAGCAAAGGGATTTACAGGAGCGTGTATCATGGCAGTGTGAGTTCCTCAGCCAAAGGGGAAGGGGGTGTTCTCTATCATCTGTGCCGTTCATGTGCAATTCCTCAATGAGAACTTAAAAACTGACACAACCTCTGTATGACTGGTGATTTTTATGCTCTACAGAACATTGTAACATTTTTAAAGCTAATAAATAAAGTAAGATTGTGAATGGTGAATGCTGTACCACTTATCTAAAGGATGACGTGCCTATGTTTAGTTAGGGTCAGGAGATGTCCAGGGACCCTTATTACAACAGGACGGATGCACAGACTGCTAAGTCCTTGGGTTGGTTATCTTTAAAAAGGGACATTTTGTCTTAGATTCCTGTTGTACATGCAACGTGGCGAAGATGGAGACTTTAAACATGACCGCTAAGGAATAGAGTCTGCATAGAGACAACTCCTCAAGGACACTGTCCAGGCGCAAGATAAGTTAATGTTGTTAACTTGAAGATGTGATGGGTCCTTGAATGGAATGTGCTGATTGTCCAGGTGTGAGATATGTTAATGAGTTCCCGGAAAGTTGATGAATAGACATGAGTGACTTGTATAAGGAGGGGGCTGAGGGGTTCCCTCGGTGTCCATGACTTTGGTGGAGTGATCCCCCATGCACCCAGTGCTGCCAATAAAGGATACTTAAGTCACTACGAAATTTTGACTTCGTTCTTTAAATTAATTGTTAATTTAAAGGCACCTCAGAGAAAATTCAAAGCCTCATGTGCTGAATTTACACAGAATAGCAGGTTAGGAAGAAAAAGGCCTGCGAGAAAATGGCAAGAAATACATGTTGGCCGAGGAAGAGCAAGCTGCTCCAAGAAGCTGCTGTTGGGAACAGCTTTCGGTCCTGGAGAGAAGGTGAGATACTAAGACATGACACATCAGATCTTAAGTGGGTGTATTTACCAAGCAGAACATGGGTAATTTTTTCCCTCAGATAACGGCAACAAAGTCAGTTGTAACTAACAAGACAAGAACACTTTTCGAGTTGCGTTGTATTTTTTACTTAATTATTAATAATTGTTCTGCTCCCAGTGTCAAGATTTCTTGCTGGAGCAAGCATGCAGGTTTCATCTTTAACTTTTCCTGATGTTAAGGGTGAATCCAGTTGAGAGTGACAACTAAGCTTTTAACTTCTCCAGTACTAGTGATTCTAGGTGAAGTGGTGTATAGGCTCCGTGTATTAAATGAAATTAATTTGAGAATGTCAGTGTCTGAGAGGTTTTCTCTGCCAAGCAGTGAAGATTAGTTATGAGGTCTAAAATCACTATGAAGTTCCTCTTTGCAGGTTTACCCCTTTACTTTTCTAAGGAGTGAGAAACAGGTTAAAAAAAAAATTAGATACCTTATAAGTGGTCACAAGAAAATTTAAACCACCAAATTACCAATGATAAAATCAACTTCTAACTAAAATCCTGGAATTTTCTTGTAGATGTAAAGAATAGCACGAAGAATTACATCAGAAAAATAAACACAGGAGAGATTTTGTAGAGGAGTGCCCAGTAACAAAAAAAAGAGAAAAAAAAAGAAAAAAAAAAGGGTCTTTTTTATTAAACAGACAAATGTATAGAAAGGGAGCAGAATTCAATGAACTGGTGAAGAAATGGTGAGAAGCATCTGCCTGTCATGTGTTGAGTGTGACTAACAATGTCACCCCAACTGTACTTAAGATGAGTTTAAAATTCAAGAGGAGCTGCCCCTGGAAATAACAGATTTCCTTAATGGTAGTTCCTCTGGGAATCACACTGCTCATTTGGCAGTGTAAAACCACCAAGATTTTTACGGAGATTGAGAGGGATTATGTGCTCTGGGAGTTGTCCCTCGCTTTTTTCCTCATTTACACCATTTCTTTAAAGGTACTTGCAGCATGGGATGCTTGTCTCCTATGAAAAGCCTGTTCCATCAGGCCAGCAGCCCTGGAGGCTGCCGAAGAAGATTACCGGCCTGTCTGAAACTTTGGAGTCAGGTTACTGTCTTATCTTTGTATTGTTGTCTGCTGGTTTTATTCTTCCAATAGTAATTAAAAACACACAAGAATAAATGAGTCACATTGACGTAGCTACTCCACCCACCTGCAACAAGAATAGGGATTGGCCAGGTAGGGAATTCTCAGCTTGAATGGCAATTTCTACACTAAAAGCAGTAGTAATGCTGTTTAATGAGGTAGAAGGGTCTGGAAGTAATTCTCGGCAATACAAAAGGTAATGTGCCATAGATTTGCTCTTGGGGAGGGTTTCTCTTGTGAGCATTGACAAGACAAACACTGTCACAGTGCCCAAACCGCAGGCCAGACTAGCCTTGGTCACTTGCCACTGTGATATTTTCTGGTTTTTTTTTAGTGAAATACAAATATTTTAATAATTATTATCAGAAATGTCTTTAATTTATTAAATACTGTAATCTATTAAAATTAAGTATGGTTACTGTTCAGAAAACACCTGTTAAGCAATGTTCACCCTCCTAAATAGGAGAATTACATATAATACATATGTAGATGGCAAAGCAACCTTCTAGGAATCATAAAGACATACAAGATAATATTTGGCTGTGACCTTGGAAAAATTTTCTTTCAATTTTTCTCTAGTTCCTCCTTCAGACTGATTTTACAAAACCTCCAATTTCCTAATCTTTTTTTTTTTTTTCAGTGCCTCTCAGTGTTATTGAAAACTGCAACCAGGAATACTCTCCAAAGCAAATAAGAGTTTAGAAAGCCAACACTGGTTTATTGCAGCGTTGGGTGCATGGGGGGATCTTTCCTCCTAACACGCACACCAACATACTCGAGGGTACACATTATATGCAGTAGAGTACTTGCATATTCATAGCACATTACATATTAATTTCATTCACGCACAGGATTGGTTACAAGTTTCTCGTTTCCAATGCAAACTACTGGCATCCTCAGACAGTACCGCTGAAGTTTTCTACCAACTACACGTGCTCCCGAAGCGGGGGTTTGCCCTCCTTTGGGGGGCTATTTGAGTTGGAGGTCTCAACCTCCCACTACCACAATTACCTTTGCCCTACTTCCAACTAATTTTCTGTAGGTTGCAACACCTTATCAGCTTGTCTCCTCTTGGCCAGAACTTTCTTGGCTTCTTTCTGCATAATTTAGATAACGGTGCTCTTATCATTATCTGTTCTTTGTTTCCCAAGGTTGACTCCCTCGATTAGAAGTGCTTTTGTTCATCGGTTTTGACGACGACTTGAGTGGGTGGGTCAGCTTGACCTTAATTTTGTGCACATACTTGTTTAACATAGTTAAACACTAAATCAGAGTGGTAATTTGGGAGTTCAGGCAACATCAGCACTTTGGAAACTGCTTTTACTTACATAAATGTTCTACATCTAAATAAGTGCACATTATCACAGACAGCTGAGGGTGATTGCATAAACAAATTGCCACATTTTTAACATTCATACAAGCTTACGATCTGAATCGTCAGAAGCACACTTTGCATGTGCTGTTCAGCATTTTCATATCTTCATGATTTTATTTCCAAGCCAAATTGCCTTCAAAAAGCAAAGCGCATATTCATCACTGAGAATTAACTACATACCGAGCTTGCAGATTCAACACAAAGCTGCTTTTGAGTTGCCACAGTATTAAAAATAGCATCTGAAAAATTGCTTAGGAAAAACGATTTTCCATACATGAATAATTTAAATAGACAAATGGAGTTTTATTAAACTCAGTTTTCTTACCACCTCAAGTTGTATTTTAAGAAGACATATGAAATTTAAAGATTTTTGAGCATACTAAAACAAGTGTAGAATAGCAGTGATAGCAGTGACAATTTTAAGAACATAGTTGATGCTACAGATCAGAAATGCTTGTGAAAACAAGCTACATTTTCTGTATGACATCTCTATTTCAAATATCATTGTTCTGGCCTTAAGAGAATCCATCCTTACCTTGGTAAGTAATTGTACAGTCAGACTTAACTTACATTGAGTACTTACCTGAATACTTCCTCATTGTTTTAAGAGATTGTTATTTCTTACTGTTGTCCTGATTTCTAGTCCTCTATAGGACTAAGCATATTTTACAAATCTGAACAAATCTTGCCTTGAATGCCTGTGAAGCAGAGCAAGGCAACTAATGCCCAGAGGTGGGGTGAGGGGAACAAGAGATGCATGGAAAACAGCAGCACTTCGGCAGTACTTTGTGGCAGTCCTGTAGGGCCAGTCACGTTAGTGGATAGATAGGGCATTAGTGGATAGATAGGATGGGAAAATACTCGGCAGGGAACGAGAGTGTGCAGAATGAAAAGCAGACACAGCAACAGAACCTGGTCAGGAATAACTAGCTAAACTGAGCGGGAAGTATTGGAAAGCTTGCCTCAGAAATTACTTTGCTGTGACCTGAAAACAGCTCTTCTGCCTTTAAACAGTGGGGGAAACCACCATTGTTTTATATAAGTAAATAACGTCCCAGTTTGTTCAGTGATGACTACATTCAGCACATGTGCCATCATGAGTAAGTCAGACAAAAGTTAAGATTGGACTTGTAGAGAATAGCAGTATTATGATAAGCTTCAGTATTGGGAATATACCAGGCAGTTTAAGACCTGGTTTATCTGGTTTTGTAATTTAATTTTTCTAAAGTTTTCTTAGACACAACTATCAAGAGATAAATTTACATGTGATGTGAATTAATTCACTAGCTCTGCAAAGTAAGACATTGTATTTTGTCACATAATGGCTACCTACATAAAGGCCTCACCCACTGATGTGAGAGAAGAAATATTACCCGTAGCTTTAGAGTAGATGGCATAACAATCCCACCATGATTAAGGACAAAATCATCAAAGAAAATTATAACTGTAGCAATGCGCAATGTAACTGTTAGAATTGAAGCATGGTTCTTTTCTACATGACATACACCATCTCAACATTATTCCATATATAATTAAAATATATTACTATATATTATATAATCCTGCTCTGTTGTGTGTGGTTTCTCACAGAACCGACTGCATGGAAGTCGCTTACGGTGATCAAGGAACAGATGGTGGAGTCTGAGGCTCATCACTCATCCCTAGGTAAGGGCCAGCTTAAGGTGTGGTTTGAGGACTTGAAAAAAGCAGTGCTGGGTCCATTACCGTGCAGCTCAGAGACACCAGCATCGGTACTGTCTCACTTTTCAGTTAGATTTAGCTGTGTCTGAGAACGGCTACAAACTACCGCACAGCATATTTCCTGTCAAAATAACTTAAATCCCAGGTTCTTGAAGATCTACTTGTATAAACATTTTAAAGACCATTACTTATTTTACTACATTCATTATTTTAAATTCTCTTAGAAAATTACTAAGAATAATATTATGTGGAGCATTACTAAGAATGATATAATGTGGAGCAATTAAGCACAATACAGTGTGTAAGTATGAATTGAAACAGTTCTCCTTTTAATTTGAGGAATACACTACACTGTGGCTTCTCAAAAGTCCCAGCTCTTACTAAATATATTTTTTATTTTTAAATCTATAAATAGATGCTAGTGTAATTCATCAATGAAGCAAGACTGATAAGGAATTTAGGAACTGTCCCTTGCCCAGAGATGTGAAATGCCTGCCTTATTTGTTCCAAATGAAAGTTTAAACTCTACAAGGTCAAAAGTAAAGCTTTTGGTGTGTGGCTTCAAAATGTGATTACAGGGCAAAAAAAAGTTGTTTCAAATTCTGCAAGCAGCCTTGAACAATTGGACTCCATCAATCTTTCTGGGATGCTGTAAGGTTCATCTAATAAAGAATGAATAGGAAGTATTAGCTCCCATGACATGGATCTTTTACAACTTTAGCTGAATACAAAAATATTGCAGTTATACAAATTCAATACATACATTTCTAATGTCATATACTTAATTTAAAAGAACAGCATAATAAGTATCTGTAAGGTACATGTTAAATAAGTTGAGAATGACAAATGATGAAAAGTAACCATCAGTAATCATTAATAGAATGTATTGAGGGTTTAATTTAGTGGGTCCTGGAATAATGGAGGATCCAACATGTCCCTTGATGATCCAGATATAGAGGTAAAACATCACTTTTAATAATATGCTGCAGAGAAACAGACTAGTAATTAGTGAGAATAAGATAGTCACACAGAGTGATCTGCATGAGCTATAAAATGAGCCCATTTGAGCAAAATGTATTTTTTGTAGAGGTAAAGGTAGGCTGTCTCTTCCAAAAGGTAGACTGTACCCTGGAAAATACCAGTTCTGGAAAAATCCTAGATGTCACATCACAGTCGAGAAGCAGTTTAATGCAAGCTCCCCCTGTGACAGTATGCCAAAAAGGGTGAACAGAGTCTTTGAGTACACAGGTAGAAGACTAGTAAGCGGCAGTATGGAGAAGCATATTGCAGTATCACATACAGTGATAAAGTATGCCCAGTGCTCCATGGCCATGTTTTTTTAAAAAAAATCTCTTGACAATCTGAGGCCAGGAAAACAGCCTTTCAAGGGACGCTGTCTTTCAGACAGACAGAGGTGACTTGCTTGCAGTTTAGGAATACCTAAGGATGAAAAAATCCCAACACCACCCCACCAAAAATCCAAACCAAACCAAAGAATGCTATGCTTCAATGACTTAACAGCAAAGATGAACACTGGAAGAATCAAGTATTAGAAAACAAGGCCAAACAAGCTGAATTTAGAATTAAGGTACAATTTCTAAAAGAGCAAAGGCGATTTAACCATTTGAACAAATTACAAAGTAAAACTATGGGGTTTCTATTATCCACATTCAAATTGAGACTTAAGTTTTTCTGGCAAATATTTTTATGGAAAGCCCAATTAGTTATTGGATTCAACACAAAGATTAGCCAGTGAAATCTACTGTCTTGCACTATGTAGGGTCACACCAGATTATCTAGTAGTGAATTAATGACTTCATTTTAAGGGTTACTGATGACATTTTCATGCAATTATCTACTTAATCAATGATCAAATGAATAGATTAAATGGGCAGAAGGAACTCTGGAAATAAAAAAAGAGTGACCAGAAGTTACTTCTGGAGATAATGCAGGGAAAATCTGGTTAAAGAGTAAACCAAAGCGTAACCCTCAGATGTGTTCCTCAATATACATATAGCTCCCATATAGTGAAGCTACATGTGGTAACAGCAATATATGTAATCATTTTGTGCCTCAGTCTTAGGAGCTAATGGCCAAGTTCCTTATTCAACTGTAGATGATTTTCTGAGCAATCTTCAAGCTGAGCGAACCACATGAACCTAAATGCCTGCTACAGTCCACAGAGTTGGAAGGTGATGTGACGGATCCTTCACAATGAACTTGCCATCTCCAGTGTCGTGCAGTACTTGGTTCCAGCTATTACTACACTTGGAATAATTCTGGAATCCAGCATCTATCTTCTAAGAGGGTTGCTGTTGTATTGTATCAGTTCAGACGCTCGCCAAAAGGTGTTATTCTGGAACTCACTTGCAGCAACAGGTAGGATAAATGTCCTCCCCTGCAGTGTAATACACTTAGAAGTTACTGGCATAAATGTTTTTCAGGTATTACAACGTTTAATTGAAGGTCATCTTCCTTATCTATCAGGAATGGGTCAGGGCCCAACTGAAAGCAGTTACATGCTGTTTTGGGTTTGACTTTCTCCACCTGTCACTACTAATGGTATGACTGCTAGCACAGTACCTTCTGTGCATTCTCTATAGCTTTTTTGCCAGAATCAGATGCTTATTCAGAGTATAAGAAATTACTGTATTTTCCATACTCTTCCTTGAAATTCTAATGATGCAGTGCTTTCTTTCTGCCTTAGTTTCTCTTCCACTACATTATCTGAAATGCCACTGTTTCAATTTTCTATTACTTACTCCTGCCCCAGTAAACTTCCCTGTTTTCCTGACTCTGCACATGCATTCTTCACTGCCTGCTTGTTCTGTATATGTCACTTCTGTTGTTTTTCTTCATATTTAACTTCACTCCTAGCTGTCCTAAATAGAGTACCTTGACTCCTTAAATAACCACAGCTCAGGGAAATACGGAAATGGGCAGGGATAAGATTTTGTTAACTCTGCCTGAGAAACAGCTTTAGAAATTCTTTATTAACTCCCCTTTCTGTATCAGCTAAGGCAACTTCTATTTACACCTCTGTTCTTTGAATATGATCTCAGATTAAACAATAGATGGTCTTAGAATGTATTTCTAAGGTAAAATAAACACCAATATTTCAGCACTTTTATTGTTCTGTATTTTTATAGTACCTACACATCTGTTCCATTACCAAGACCCTAAATGCTAGGACAATATGTAATATATCTTTTATTTCATCACTGCTCAAGTCGAAGCCCTGCAGTCCCTGTTCTTTATGTCTTACATGACAAAAGCTTTATTACCAGGCAATGAAATGCACTGTGCTAAACCCCACATTATTTAGCATATCAAATACGACTTTGTGACTATAGTGAATAAAGGTAAGGTTTTCAAAACTTGTTCACTGGTCACAGACAGAGAATTTAAAATTAGTCCCCAAGCCCTTACGCTGCAATGCCGTCACACATTTCAGAAGATTCAACCAACATGTAAAATGGTCTGCAATGGATTTGGATGCTCTTCAGCTCTCTTGCAAGTTAAGCTTCAATAAAGGGAGTAATTAGATGTGTTTAACATCTGCTACAAAGCCACCAACACAATTTTTTTTAGCTTTGTACCAAGACTCATAATTGTATTCCCGACCTGCTTCCAAGTTAATTTAACAGGGAAGGAAAAAAAAAATGCCTTTTACAAGTGAAACACATTTTGTAACTGCTTTCAGTGAAAATCCTGCTCCTTTCACACCTCTTATGAATGCGTATAATGTTGCCCCTGCTCCTGCTGAAAGGCTCTATTATTGTTGCTAGTATGATGGATCAGTTTTGTAGATGTAAATGCAAGTAGCTGCAACTATCAAATGCACTTCTAGATACCTGAATGACGACACCCACAGCTTTTGCGTAAAGCAGTAAAGACACTAACATGTTATATGGCAAAGGTGTATACGTTCCATATACACCCAGCCTCCTTATTTTCAGCACACTACCATAAAATCAGGTCCAAGGCCATTGGCTTGCCTTTGACTGATTACTGAATGTGCATTTATTTAATGACCAGTCACAAATCTGCCCTCTTCCACAGAAAAATGAATATACTATTTTAACTTCTGCAGTATGAAGCAACATAGACCAGCCATTCAACTGTAGATTCAATTAAGAACTTTAATCAAAGCACAGACAGTAGAGAATAGAGTATCCTGAGTTTCATTCCGAAAGATAAAAATAACCATCACAAGTATTTTACAAATCTAGAAAATGTAAATTTTCCTTTTAAAGTAATATACAAATGTTTTTTCACTATAAAATGTATAATAAATTTCTATGTTACAACTATTGCCTTCTTTTAGAAGTATGTATTCCCTGAACCGTTTGCAAAAACCAGGAGAGTATAACAAATCCAAAAGTATAATAAATATATTGCTAATGAAGGTGGTAAATGCTGAAGTGATTCAAAACATCCAGTTCTTTTATCCATCTGATTGCTAAACTAAATGGATTACTCAAATTATATTAACATGAATAAATGTTTTGAGTGTCAAACCTCAAAGCAAGATTGAACAATACAGTCAGTCAAATCTCTATGGTCTGAAAAAGATAGTAAGAGAGAAAACAATTCTTATAAAAGACCCTAAGAAACGAAGGTATTAGTTATTGAGATTTATCCAGAAAAAGACAGCACTCAGAATATGGTTTGTATTTTACCCTTCTATTTATATATAGCAGTCTTTTTGTATTATCTGATACACTAGTACTGGCTTTTGGTTGTCACCGTCATCCTCTCTACTTGCCACATTCCATCATTTGCTGAAGTAGATCTTTCTCAGTCATTTAACAAATGATTCTTCTCTGAAGGCCAGAAGACTTGCTGAAAAAAAACTCACAAAGCAGTCCAGTACCTTGCGCGGAGAAATCTGGGGAACATCTGAGAAACACTTTGACTTGGGTGCAGCTGGAATTACTACTAAATACTGAAAGTTTGAATGAGGAATAGAGGTGGTGTAGCAGAAAAAGTACCGATAAAGGTTTAATAAAAATCCCAAAACCCACTTGCTGAATGTTTTGAAATTTCACTGCACTACGCCATTGCTCACCTGGGTCAACCTGCTTGATTGTTTAAAGTCCTGCGAGGAAGGGGATACCCAGAATGCACAGGAGAAATCAAGACCCACATCTTATGGCCACATACACTACAGTAACCAACCCAGTTCATTTTGTGGCACTGACTTAAACAGGGACCCTATTCTCTTTGGCCCACTTTTTCATGATGCGGACAATGTATTCTACTTGAGAATTACCAGTGCTCTTCAGAAGATGCAGTACTTCCCGTAGAGTCTCTCTACAAAGGTGAAACACAAAGATTTAAATGAAGATAAGACCCAACTGATACAAGAAACAACTACTTGCATCAAAGCTATTTTGCAAAACATGGTTCCTAGACAGAGAGGTCCATTCATCTGCAGATCAGGAATAGGTAAAAACGCACAGTAGGTGAGATCCCAGGGGACAAAAAAAAAAAAGAAAAAAGAAAAGTCTTTTATACAATTGCAACAAGGAGAGAAATTAAAAGCAAAAAGTCAGCAAAATTAATTAATTTGGAGTTTAATATGCATGTGTGTGTGTATTTATATCCTTATTCTTGCAAAGTAGTTCCCTAGAAAGCAACTTTTGGTCTTTAATGCTGCTTGCTAGTCTTCAGTATGGCAACGTCTAGGTTAATACTGCCAAATCACCTTACACATAAATACAAATAACATGGAAATGAACGTTACCAGTAGGATAAACCAGTACGAAGCTGCAGTTTGCCAGCTACTTTACAGCAAGAACTTGTATGCATATTGAAAAACAAGCAACCTATGTGTCTTTTACTGCATCTACTGCAGGAGTTGCTAAAAGGACACTTGAAGGGTGCGGTAGGTAATGAGATTATACCAGCAGAGAAGGGAATAGAAGGAAGGCGTAGAAGCCAAAATACACACCCACCAGCCATGTATGAAACAGCAGCTTTGGCCAGGGCAGAATGGCCATCTGGTGTCACAGCAGAATATTCACAATGAAACAGTTCTTAAATAACAGCCTCACTACTCTCATTCTCCCATCCAGTGAAATGGGCCAAAAGCAAAATTATCAGTAACACAGATAATTTCCTTTAAGCTTTCATCAAGTAAGTCTATTTGTCTGAAATGGACAGTGTCTTCAGAAAGCAAACTTCAATGAAAACACAGTCTCATCCACTCATTGTTTAGAGAAGTCACATCCTTCCTACAGTGCAGAGTAAATGTTTTCTTAGTTCTGTTTTGTGAAACTTAAAATGTCATGGGACAGTTTCCCATTCTTATGCCATCAACATGAAACGAGGTTCTTTTCCCTCAGTTCATGAACATACTACATTTATAATTTAGCTCTTCCTAGTATAATGACTAATGTATTTTGGTTTCCTGCAGTTCTAGCATTCACTTTTAAGTTATTCTCCATTTTTTATTCTATAAATGTTAGCGTGGAAGATACACTTCAAACTGAACGCTGCATATAGAACAACTAGCCCAGAGTCTATTCTCTGAAAGGTCAATAAAGAATTGGAAGAGGATACGTAGTCCTAAAGTAAGGTTACGATTCTGGCTTACAGCTAACTGGAAATAGGAAAAGAGTAAAGTAAATTCATATCTAACACAGAATACTCACTTTGCTTCTCGGCCAGCTAAGATCATTTGAAAGACACCCACACAAGCACCCCTCTTGCCTTCCCGGTGTTCAGGATTACTGTCCAGTCTCTCCAGAACATCAAATGCTTTGGCTGAATAGTAAAACTGATGCATCTGCATAGAAAATGAAACGTTATTTCTGACTATATGACCATCTTTCAGAAGGGAATGAAAAAGTTTGAGCTCAGTTTTCTGAAATCAGTAGTAAGCCACAGAAGCAATTGTGCATTTTCCTGTTTTTCTGCAGGCAGCAAGTGACACAGAACAGGCACATTTCAGTTCTACACAGAGAAACAGGTAGTACTGCACCATTACTGGTCTATGTCTTTGAACATATTACAGACAAACTGCACTGTGATCTTTGTTAGTCAGGAATGATCAGCACTTTTGTTTTGATCATATACAGAGAGACATACTTGGATGTCTTTTGGTTTTAACTCGGAGGTAAATTTTTTTCTTCACTGTTACAGGACAGTACAAAATAAGATTCAGTGACTATAAACCAACATAGGAAAATCACTGTGTACCCTATCTTTTTTGCCTTAGGTTCTCTACTTGTAAATGGGAACAAGAAGCAAGTTGGTTGGCAACAGTCAGTGCGAAATGGGAACAAGAAGCAAGTTGGTTGGCAACAGTCAGTGCGAAAGGAGTGACCACAGTAACTGTGGCTTTTGAAGTCAGCATAACTCATGTGGACCTTATCTATGACTGTGATTGTTTTTCATTCAGGCAAGCCTGAATAGCAATGTTATTTGTGGCTAGCATCTTCCCATGGGAGAGCACAGAAGGTAGACGGAGCATAGCCTCAGCTGGAAGCCTACATCTGCTAAGAAAAAAAGAACAGGCTGTGGGAGTTATGTTTGGAAACTTTAGTCAGAGAACACAGGTACTGCAGAATGAGTCTTCACATAATCTTCACATAAATGGTCATTTTAACCACAGCTGACTGGCAAGTACTTAAATGAATGGGAATAAAGATAGTCAGTATAAACAGTATGAGTTGTGTCAGCTAAAAAGAAAAAAATTGAATACTGATCTTTCCAAACTGGCATCTGGTCTAGTTCCATTAAGCAGATACTGGTTTAATGTCCTCCTCCTATCTTACATAAAGCAAGAAATGCTTCAACCCAAGTCATGTGCTGTTCCCTATATGGACAAGATGGGCTATTGCATGAAAAGCAGCAAGAAATTAGCCAGAAGTTGTGCATCCCAGCTTCCTCACTGAACAAATTTTGTCAGCATAGCAATCGGGCATCCAGCTACATCTTTTCTCAGGACACTGTCGACCTTGCTCCATCCGTGTTCATTCAACATTCTGTTGAGTGAAGCCTGGTGTGCAACTGCCTTCTTAAGTTACAGCTACGGTACTGTCTCTGGACCTCCAATATAATATAATGTTTCAGAAACAACGGGAAAACGTTACATAATCTCAAACAACTTGGGCCTTGCCGTTTAGTGGAAGAGGTACAAACAGCTGGCAGTGTAGAAAGAGAAGTTATAACACCATAATAATAATTTTTGAAATGCAGTTCCTTGGTCTTCGGAGCAGTCATTCATGGTCATACATAGACACATAATTAGGCTGAAAGATTTAGTCCTGAAAGTGCAGTTTTTAAGAGCTCTAGATAAATCTAAAGTGTTGGAGCTGCTTCTCCTCTAGAATACAACAAGGTTTTAAGAAGAATTCAGGCAAAGTAATCAACTGAATTAAGTGAAACTTTAAATGGTCTAGAGAGAGATTTGACATACGGTCTAACTGTCAACTTGCTTTCACAGACCGCAGCTATGGGAAACACCAGAGACATAGCCACTTGCTTGAGCAACAAGACTTTTAGGGTGAGATGGTGGATTGAATACTTGAAAGATGTGCAAGAGATAACTTGCTTAGTGCTTTTGAGGTCACAAGGTAGATTTTCTGACTTTTCAGTTATATGTTTGGTAGCATTTTGAAAACATGTTACATTGTCAGATGAAAGAAAACAGCAAAAAAGAATGTTACAGATAGTATGTGGATATTGCTGCTCTTTGGTGAGCTTGGCTGAACTGAGAATCATTGGGAGGTTTTCCAATAGGACTCCATTTACTATCTTTCCTCTATAATGGCAAGTTTGGTCACTGTATCTCTAATAAGCCTATGCTAATAGCTGCTAGCTCTTGTGTATTCACTTGCATTAGGCTCCACTGAACCAGCTCCATGAGCTTTACACCTGTTATCTGTGTTCTGCTTTTCTCACATCTGCCTTCTTACAACAGTGAACTACTATATTTGCACAATCACAAAATTACAAACTGTCTTTATATTTTATATTTAATTTAAATTAAATATAAAATGGTTGCTTCCTAAATAACTGATAAAAATTACCTTCTGGCTCTGGCCAATATAATCTGGAAAGTGGATGGCCTGTGTCTCACCATGACACTTTTCCAAAGAACATCATTTTGTCCTGTCACTGAGCTGCTACTTGTCTATGTCCCAACACAGTGCAATCACCCTTGGAGATGGCAGAGAGGATGCTAGATACAGCATCCTATTATTGTCCACTGACCTCTTGCACGGCAGTACTTTGCATAGGACAACAAATTTTTCTTTTTCTTGTAGTGCCATTTACAATCCTCTCAGACAAGATTTCTTTATATGCCTCTACATCCATCCTGCAGATGAAGCTCTCATGTTCTCTTTCTATGCTTTGCAGAACAGCAAAAAAAGTTGAACCAGAGCTAAGTCTCACTGTATATAGACACCATCTGAGAATTAGATGTTAAGAATTTAGTCAGAATTGTAATCAGCTTCCCAAGATCGCTTCACTATTTAACACAGCTTTGTATAAACTTGAATTTGGAGGTGTGCCAGCAGTGTAGTAGCACGGAGCATCAGAACTAGTAAACATTAATCCAGAAGCTTAGTATAAGTAAGGTAGCATATATTGTAACCTGTCCTAAAATGCCTACAGCATCCCTACTGAAGTGGACATTGTCTTGTCTAGCTTGACTTTTAAAAATGTTAAGACTGCTTAGTCTAACCTTATCTCTTTAGGAGTCCCCTTTAGAACAGGTTCAAAAGAAGAAGAAATATTTTGTGTTAGCAGGGATCCCGTTGTAGGCAGTTAAGCTCACCAGTTTTTCTAAGTAGTTTTACCCCTAGTGATTACACACACACCATGTCTCTCTGCCCCACTCGGGCAGATAGAATAGTAGTTGTGGGAATTCTCTTTCCATTTCTTTATGATTAACAAAGGACTATCTCCCATTGCCATTACAAGCTTTAAGGAAACAAATAACATTGACACAGGAAAAAAACGCACCATGAAGCTACTTGCTGAATCTATGCTAGATTTTTTTCTTAAAAGTTTCTTGTATTTTCTACTAACAATGAATCCCTAGTAGGGGAAGAACTGTTACTGTTATTGATAGCTCTAGCATGCATTAATTTACCAATGTTTTAAACAGTGGGCTGTTGACCAAGAAGGCCTGTAGGTTAAAATACTGACTAATCCTTGCCAACTCATCTACATTATTACGACATCCTGCTGTTATAAAAGAAAGTTCACTAGTGATGACAATGATGGAAAGTATAAAAAAAAATGACTGTTGGTACAATCACTGAATTAACATGTCATACATGAAGCTCCGAAGAGAAGACTCACTCTGTAGCAATCATTTGCAATGATCTGCAATAGGTTAAAGGACTCCCCTGAGGTCTCCATCTTCAGATAGAGCTTCCAGGCCAGCTGTGGTTTCTTATTCATAATATCTGCAATAAAAAATAGCTGGGATTGTGAAAAGAAAATGACGTGCACAATACTCAATGGCAGGAGGAGTAAACGTTCCTAAATTTCTATGCTTAATGTAAATGCATGCCTCACCCTGTGACCATGAGGTTGGGAAGGGAAACTTGTCCTTATCTTCGGCCTTACTAGTGATAACAGCCAATTCATCAGAGATACAAACAGCAAGAGGAATAATTATGGCATTTACACCTCAATTTATATTTCACAGAAACAGCAATAAGCACAACTCTCATGATTTCACATGTGATTAAGGAACAGAATGGGAAGCATTAGAGAAGTTATTTTATGCAGGACAATGAACTGCGGCAATCCATTTAGATGGTGAGATTTAGTATTACGTGTTCTTACACACATAAAAATTTTATTTGGCACAGAACTGAGGTCTTTAATACTTGGTGCCCACCTCAATCTAAACATTCAATTCCCATGATTCATAGCAAACCAAAAAGGAGGGGGGGGGGTGGCAAAGCCCCTCCAAGAATAACAAAACCCAAACTTGTCATTATGCATCTACTAGAAAAAATGTTTCCAAATTCCTGAGATTTTGTGCTAGTTTTAAATATGCCTGTATGACTAGAATTTTTCACTGGCCTTTAACTTTAAAAATTTCTGCTATACATAAATAGAAACAAAAGAATCTGAATCTTCCATCTCAGCTAGTGGAAATTCTACTACGATGTTTGAACACAAAGGGTTCTAAAATTTGATTTTCTGCAGATAAGAACCCATTCTGTTGAATCTGATGTTGATATTGGTGATTTCAGACTGATTCAAGTACTGGGAGAAAATAAAATTAAATTAAGTATTCCTTTCTTTTTAAGCCTTACTAGCTACTCACAGAGCAGCTGGCTGTTCACACATGGATCACTCTTGTGCTCTTTCAAAAGATGGACTGTTTAGTTTATTATATCTGTGCCCACTGTGCCAATACATATGTTGCAGGTGACAATCATCAACAATAAACATGTAGCACCAAATTACAGGATTTATAGACACTTCTTGTTCAGGAGGCAGCAAGACATCAAATCAGATTTTTCTTTCATCAGCTCCAGATACCATACACAGTGCCAAACAGCCAGTTCTTAATTTCCAAATACCAACCCATTCATCTAGAGAAAAGGAGTACTGTGCTAATTCACTTTTTTTTACCTTCTCTTCAAGAAGAATTTGGTATAAATAGTACAATAATATTAAACAAAAAAATACTGTCTAGCATCCAAAAAATATGCATCTTTGGTACTTTTTGCCCTTTGGAAATATTTCAGCATTGAATTGTTTACAGCTCAATACCTAATCATACTCTAACATGAATGTATTGTAATGCTTTGTAATTTCCACAGCAGCTTTTATCCAGAAGGACCTAATAGTAATTTACATACTTGACACAAAAATGTAACTATATTAATCACTGAAAAGTTGTTTCTGCAAAGAATTCTAGCAGCTTGAATTCTAGCAGGGAATGAAAAATCAAAATTTTAAGACAGACACAGAAGAATACAGCAGCTCTACTGAAACTTCAGCAGGAATTCAGAATGGCAAAACACACTCAAGAACATACAGCAACTCCTATGAAAGAGCTAGACAGGTTTTAATTGATAACATGGTGTTAATTCTACTTCTTGCATAATAAGTAGCACCTTCGAAGAGTTTTGCATCCCCACATATATGTCAAAGAACTACTACAGCACAGAATCAGAGGGATGAACACTGTCTACTGAGCAACCATAAATTCCCTTTGCAATGGGAGTTCTCCTGTCAAAAAAATTCACAGAAAACATTCACATATAAAACGCTCAAACCTAACCAGGTATTGCAGCTTAATGATGTCATGGTTTAACCCCAACCAGCAACTAAGTATTGCACAGCCACTTGCTCACTGCCCCCCTGCCCCTAGTGGGATGCGTAGGAGAATCAGGGAAAAAGGTAAAACTTGAGGGCTGAGATAAGAACAATTTAATAATTGAGTTGAAATAAAATAAAATAATAATAACAACAATTGTAATGAAAAGGAGAGAGAGGGAAAGAGGAATAAAATCCAAAAGAAGAAAACCCCTCAAACAAGTGATGTACTATACAATTGCTCGCCATCTGCTGACTGATGCCTAGCCAGTCCCCAAGCAGAAACTGCAGGCTCTGGGCACCCCCTCAATTTATATACTGAGCATGATGTTCTATGGTATGGAGTGTCCATTTGGCTAGCTCAGGTCAGTTGTCCTGGCTATGCCCCCTCCCACTTCCTTGTGCCCTCCAGCCCTCTCACGGAGGGCCTGAGAAACTGAAAAGTCCTTGACTTAGTGTAAACATTACTTAGCAACAATTAAAAACATCGGGGAGTTATTCTCATACTAAATCCAAAACACAGCACTGTACCAGGTACTGAAAAGAAAATTAATTCTACCCCAGTCAAAACCAGGACAAATGAACAAGGAAATAAACTGGCATGTCCTAAAAGTAGAGTCAGATAGGCATCCATAGGTGTCATGTGCCTGTCTGGAAAGATCACATTAGAGATGTTGAACATGTCTGCGATATGGTATTATGTCCCAAAACATACATATTTACATTCCAAGTACAACTACTGAAAACTGTTGGATAAGATAACATTTTTGTATTGAGGCACTGTAAGGAAAACAAATTGGCCTAAGGAGTCTCAGACTGAGTTATTAGAAAAGCCCACCTCTATACTATTTTGCATATGGCACTGTATCTGAATTGGGGTTCAGAAAAACTAAATAAAACTTGCTATAGGATATTTAACATAGCAAAAGTTTTCTGGGTTCACAGAAAGAATGGAAAATTTTTTGGAAGAAAAAAAATGCCGGAGATTATAAAGGACATCCCTCAGGCACAGCAGTTTGGACAACACAAAGAGTAATGTGGTAGGAAGAAAAACACTGTGAACGCTTGCCTCATCCTTCTCTTCCCTAGACATCTGACACTGGCTACTCTTGGAGGCAAACAGACCCTTGGCCCTGACCCAGTATGATGCTTCTATTTTATGTTTTACTCTGAACATTTCAGAGTTGTAACTCAGTCTTAAAAGACAGAAAATCTTCACTCAAGCAATTGAGTAGACAACTGAGAAGAAAAAGGTTCACTGGTTAGGACAAAGCTGCATTGACGGAACTATAACAGCATTGCACTGAAGCAGTAATTGCTTACTATAGCCAGGTGTATGAAAGGTGCAATAACCACCCATGCTATAACTAGTGCAATCAGCTTTTCACTTTCATAGTCCTGAATCCACCTACAACATTAAATTCAATTAGGAAAGTGGATTGCCAAGACTGATGCAATAAAGGAGGATCTGTATTCTGCAATGTTGAGAATAAAGTGACTCACAGCAGCGAGCCAGCCAGCTAAGGTAAACAAAATCATTCTTTATCTTCTCGCTCTGGATCAAAAGGAACACCTGCAGGAAGAAGGAAAATAAAAGATTATACATGCATGTACTTTTTAAACAAAGAGAAGGCACAGCTGCCTCGTTTCAACATGCAGCTAATGCTTAAGCCACACGAACAACTGCTTTATGAGAAGAGTTAGGGTATGCAACTGCAGCGTAGGGACGTCTCTGTGTCGGGTAGGTGGAGGATTCAAACAGTGCCATGCTTATCAAGGGACTTCTGCAGCTTCAAAACGCCAAGCTGTGTGCAGGGTGCGGCCTCCTCTGAACAAGTGCCAGTGGGCGGCCATGCAACACAAACAGCACAAAGGAACACTGGGCCTGTGGGAAAAGCTATTTGGAATGTGTTTGTTTAGGAAGCATTGCAAGCAATTACATTAGCATCTTCTTGAAATACCAGAAGTTTCACATATATATGAGCCTTTCCTCCCTAGACATGTCAGAGACCATTTCAGGGCAGCAATAAGCCTTTTCTAACCATTTTGGTTTCAGTAAGGTTCTGAGGCAAAATGTTCAGCTTTTGTAGCTTACTGTACAAATTCAGGTTTATTACATTCTACAGCTAAAGCAATGCATGGGGGGAGGTTACACATTTTAAATTGTACTCTGGCTTTGCTCACAGAAAAAAGCTATTTATGCCCCTCTGCAGGTACTGTCAAAAGTCAAAGTATCTTTACAGGAGCAGATATATGTACTGGAACAGTGAGTTCCACAAATTACTGACATTTTTATTGGTTAAACATTGGTGATCCTCAATTTTGGGGCAAGGAGAAGGGGAAAAGGAAGAAATAAAAAGAAAGCAGAACTATCATTGTAAGTAGCACTTTATCATAGGTTTTATTTCATTATGTTCAGGGAGGTAAGCTGTAAGCTTTTAAATAACTTATTAAGTGCTATATGTGGAGATATTTTACAAGTTTATGAGACACTGGGGAAGGGTGATCTTTATATGAAAGTGTCATCACAAAGATCAGACATTAGGCCAGACTAATCAATTTAATTACATAATTCTGTTATTTAAATACATCAGCAATGTAACACAAATTTGTCTAGAATAATGTGTAAGAAACCTGAGTTTACACCTTTGTGATTTTGTTGCCTGGCTTCAGCTAAAGCTTACTTGAAGCATTGTCATCTTTATGAGGTCTCAGGAATTAGTGTAGCCTGCCAGCATAGTTTTAAAACATACTCACTTGACTTTTCATTAAGCTAACTAAATTAAGGCAGGTGAATTGACATATATATCCTTTTGCCTGACAGTCTTGGATATTTTTCTTAAGAGAGAGATGCACTTTCAGGTAACAGAAGTTAAGAGGGTGGGTGCTGGGGGGGAAAAAACCCACACTACCCCCAAAAACAAACAAACAAACAAACAAACCGAAACCCAAACCCCCACAAAACAAAAAACGAAAAACAACAACCAAACAAACCATAAAAAACCCAAAAAACTCCCCCAAAACCCAGGGGGGCTCTGTTGTTGAGAAACCTGAAGAGTTAAAAAGTTAGAAAGACAAGACAAACAAAAACCCCAAACCAACCAAACCTATATGATTCACTTCAGGCTATGTGGTTGCTTTTTTTTCCTGGCTTGTCTTCTTTCTGGTCTTGTGGAAAAGATTGCTTCCATCTTCATAATAGCTATTTGCTTTTGCATATTTTAGTTGTAATTAAGTTTCTTCTGCACATAGACACAAAAAATGCTGTGTGTAGAAGTTAATCTCTTCCAGCTGTATCTGTATGCTGCTGAATAAGATACTGAGCACTTCCTCTTTTCCTCCCACATCTCTCAGAGGAAGAATATGGGTTTTTTAAACACAAATTTCTAGGGACACCTAGAAGCTCTTAACTATTCAGTGCCTTTTACTCAGCATGCCCTAGTCAGTCTGATCAATAGGACTGCCTGGGATCCCACACAAAGCATAGGAAATCTGATTAAGAGGGCATTCTTTGATCAATTAGATAGCTACAAGCACTCTTGTGATGCGCCACAAGCAGCATGACTCCCCATATACCTCACATTACAAGATTAGCAAGATAATCTTTTCTGAATAGTGTTCGTTGAGAGTTTCAGTTCCTCTAAGAAGGGGAAGATGATGTTCCACACAACCTACTTATTTTCAACCAACATGAAGATCTAGAGGGAGAAAAGGAAGGAAAGGGGGGAGTATGTGGGAAATGTTTCCATTGTTGTTTTTTAAAGAAAGTAAATACATACCTCTTCAGCCTCACTAAAATTGCCCATGGCAGCTTTGGCTTGGGCGTAGTTGAAGTTAAATGTGTCATCGTTGTAGAAGTAACTCTGGAAAATATGCCACACAAACAATCCCCAAATAAATAAAACAAAAAAATCTACTCCCATGGTAAAATAACACTAAAAATACCCCCACCCCCCGCCCCCTGCAATGTGAGTCAGGCTATATCAAGACAATGGGAAGAAAAAAGAAAAACCTACATTATGAACAGACGGCATTTATAAACAGTGGGTAGAAAATTATGGACTGGCTTTCCATCCTACATTCGTGACTACAAACACAGCTGGAACATTCCACAGTATTAACTATGAGAGATCTGGAAAATGCTCTAAGTTCAAAATTGCAGTGGCAGCTTTTGTGGGTATAATTTTCACTTTGGGCATGTGAAGACATGCTGTGCTGCCATGGTCTCTTTCACCTCCCAAGCACTTATTTCACCACTAGGGTGGGTAAATAGGCAGTTGACTCTCTAACAGCTTAAGGAGATGAACAGTTTGTTTTTCTAGGACTTCTCAAGGTTCAACACAAGATCCTGTGGACCTGATTATGTGACAGATGCTAGTCTGACACACTGGATCCCATGACGGAGGTGAAGCTGCAGTACTGGGCTGTAGCCAGGCAGCTCACTGTGTAATAGGACTTCCTTAGGCTCAAACCTTGCTTACAGGCACCCTTCTCTCTATCTTAAGTACAAAACCAAGTTTTTCTTTCCCATAATATTAGACTGGACATGCCTGGCTAATGACAGATCAGGCTGATATAGCTGTATCTTTTTGGAAAAGCTGCATGGGCCAAAGCGGGAAGTACAACTCTAGGTACAGGTTAGCCTGATGTTTGGGTTTGACCCAAATAGTTTAGATTTGATCATGGTCAGATGTCCAAACTGAAGTATAACTCAGACAACCAGAAGTCAGCTGAGCAAATGGGTCTTTACAATTTAATACTATATTACAATTGATGTTGTTTTGTTGCCAACAGGGTAAGTGGGATAAAGTGCCTTATATTGATATCTTTATGACTTTGTATAGAGAACCAGATACTCAGAAAAAGTGTAAATGGGAGGAGATGTGTTGATGCTGTATGTGCTGGGAAGAAGAAGAGTATAATACGTGGAAAGAATTGCAGTAAGAATGGGACTGTATGTTGTTGCAGGAGGAACTGGAGGATATACAGTTGTTGGTGCCCACAGTCCCACACCTATATGGTACAAATGCAGGAAAAATCATCAGATGCTTCCAAAACTGCGCTCCTCACCCCCCCAAAAAACCCCCACCAAACCACAAACCAAACCAAACCCAAACCCCAAACAAAAACCTAAACCAGATGGGTGATAAAAACTTCAGTCCTGTTTCCAGCAGGACAAGGGGGCAAGTCCAGTCTGAAGCTAGTCTCAAAGAGCAATCTCAATCTCAGAGGTCAAGCACCTCTGAGACAAGCACTAGGGGTGGAGGGCTTACCAGTTCTTGTACATGTGCCATTTGCTACCTCTGATCTGGAAACAAACTGTCAGTTTTTATCAGGAAAACCCTGACAATGTACCAGTTCTAGAAAACAGGGTCCTAAAGAAAGTCCATCAGCTTTTTATGAGAGGTTGTGAGGTAGACAAAAAGTGGACGGATTTAAATCTAGATGCGAAAGCTAATCAGAAAATGTCGAACATGTTATTAGTTGGACAATCATCACAAGCTGTAAGAAAAAATTGCAGAAGGTCGACAGGGCAAGAGGAATGTCTGTCTCACAGTTGATAGAGATAGCATATAAAGTGTGTAAAAAACGAAAGCAGAAAAAAGAACAAAAAGCATCTCTATTGGTAGCAGGTAACAGAGGAATAGGTAGAGGAAGAGGAAGAATAAAGAGAGGAAGAATGGGAATGGGGTTGGGAAGAGATCTGAAAAGTCGAACATCCTTGGGACTGAATCAGTTGTGCTATATGCAAAAAAGAAGGACATCAGAAGGAGTGTCCTACCTCGGGGGGGAAAGCGTGAGTCAGGGGACAAAAAGGATGTAAATCTTATTTTGTTAGAAAATTAGGATGAATGAAGGGGACCGGGGGATAAAATCAAAGTTTCCCCAGCTGATCCTCTGGTTCCAGTGAAGTTGGTGAATGAGATTACTGATTATTTTTTTTTGACGGATAGTGGAGCAACTCATTTCCTAATCATTAGTTGTAAGTGACCCTTAAATAAAATGACAACCCCAATTGTTGGGACAACGGGAAAATGAACTATATGGCCTCTCTTAAAACCTATGGAATGCACAATTTGAAATACTAAATTAACTCAATAATTTCTATATATGCCTTATTATGCAAGTTGAATGCTCAAATAACTTTCTCTGAGAATTCTGTACAGCTCCACATCCCACCTGATACAGCTTCAAAAGCATAAATTTGCTTGCTGACAGATAAAACTTTAGAGAAGCCTGAATACAACATCCCAGACATGGTATTGAATGCGATAATTCTCTTGGTTTGGGCATATAAGAAACTGGGAAAAGCAAAGAATGCATCTCCTATTGAAATTGAGTTGAAACCTTAGGCAAAACTGGTAAGGAGAAGACAATACCCTATCAAAATTGAAGCTAGGAAAGGGTGGGAACCAATAATTAATGCCTTCCTAGAACATGGACTGTTGCAGGAGTGCCAATCTGAATATAATACTTCTATATTGCCTGTAAAGAAACCCAGGACTCATGAGCTGGTCCAAGATTTAAGGGAAGTAAATTGGATCACTGTAGATGTTCATCTGTGGTAACAACTCCATATATGCTTTTAGCCACAATACCAGAGACAAATGTTTATTTTACAATTCTGGATCTGAAATCTGCATACCTGTTGATGAGCAGAGTCAGACCCTCTTCACCTTTGAATGAGAGCACACAACTACCGGAAGAAAAGTCAGTTAAGCTGGACGGTGCTCCCACAAGGTTTCAAGAACAGCCTCACTCTGTTTGGTAATGTACTGGCAAAGGAACTGGAGCCATGGCAAGGTAAATACCCTGATATTACTGTGCTTCAATATGGAGATGACAAGTTGATTGGAGCGAGCTGTTTGGAAGCAACAGTTAAGTTTAGAAAACCTACTGGCATTTGCAGGTTACCAGGTTTCAAAAAGTAAAAGCACAAATAGCTCAAGAAAAAGTTCAATATTTAGAGTTTGAAGTTCCCAGGGGAAAGAGAGAACTTGGAACTGATAGAAAAGAAGCCATCTGTCAGGTATCAGTGCCAAAGTCAAAGAGAGCTATAAGGATTTTTAGGAATGGCAGGATGGTGCAGGATATGGATACCAACTTTTGAATGGATGGCTAAGCCTTTATATGAAGCCATAAAAGGTCCTAGAGAACTGTTAGAATGGACTACAGAATTTCGGAATGGTTTTGATGACATAAAACCAAAATTGATGGAAGCTCCAGCTTTGGGCTTACCTAACATGAACAAGCCTTTTCAGCTGTATGTACATGAAAGGCAGCAGGTGGCGCTGGGAGTGTTAACTGAGCTGCTTGGTGACTGGAAGTGGCCAGTCAACTATTTTTTGTAAACAATTAAGTGAAGTAAAGGCTGGCCTGCTTGCCTATGAGCTGTAGCTGCCACAGCACTGCTAACTGAAAATCAGCTTTAGGACCCCAGTGACTGTCCTAGTGCCTCAGGCAGTAGCAGCTGTGCTAGAACAGAAAGGACATCACTGGATCTCTCCTACTCCGCTAGTGAGATACCAAGCAGTGTTGCTAGAACAGGACACAGATCTTACAACAGTAACCTCCCTGAACTCTGCCACCCTATTGCTCCTGCCAGAACAAGAACCTATACAACATGATTGTTTAAGTACTATTGAGCAAGTTTTTGCTAGCAGACCAGACTTGAAAGATGGACCATTTGGGAGCCCAGATACAGAAAGATATAGAATTGTTCATAGATGGGAATAGCTTTGTATGTAACAAAGTAAGACAGGCAGGATATGCAGAAATGGAAGATATTGAAGCTAATGTATTACTTCCTAATACACCAGCCCAAAAGGCAAAAATAATTGCTTTAACTCAAGCATTAGAAATTGGAAAAGGGAAAAGGATTAACGTCTGTACAGATCCTAAGTATGCATTTGGAGGTATTCATGCTCATGGAGCAGTCTGGAAAGAAAGAGGAATTACTCCTGGGGAACACTGGAAAATAGATTTTTCTGAGTTGCCGAGCTGCAACCAGTATAAGTATTTGCTTGTTTTAGTAGATACCTTTTCAGGATGGCCGGAAGTGATCCCTTGCTGTACTAATCGGGTGAGAGAAGTCGTTAAGATACAATCCTTAACAATCAAGGAGCACTTTTGCCTTTGGATTTACCAGTGCATCAATTTCAACCAGGAGATCTGGCTTACCTCAAAAGTTGGAGAGATGAACCACTAAAAGAAAAATGGAAAGGCCCATATGCTGTTCCAGTGACTGCCTACATAGCAGTGAAATTAGGAGTAGTTGACTTCTGGATACATTATACCTGGGTGAAGAAGGCATGTATAACAAAACTGTGGACCACTGAACAAACTGGGGACTGTAAATTAAAATTTTCTAAAGGTTGATGAACCGTACAAGGGATTTTGAAAAATCATATCTTGAATTAGATTATACTTAAGGATTAATTTTGTATTGTTGCATGCTAGTAATAAGAACTGTAGTAGTAGTAGAATGCATGCAGAAGAATATTGATTTCCTTGTAACAAGAAATGGTACTAGAAATTGGTATCCTTTGCTTAGTTATAGTGATAGGACAAAGCAGGAACTCTGAGAAGCAGCCATTAAAGGACCCTTGGGAGGAAAACAGGCATTTTAAACCAAAACAGAAAAGAATACAAATAGTGAACAAACCCAATTACTAGGTCTGTACACACTTCCTAGAAACCTCAGAGAGAGGAACTCCTTTAATCAGGATTCTCATGCCTGCTAACGTATCTTGGGGAGAATTATGGGCAAATACGTCCTTTAATATAAACTGAGGAAGAGAAGAACAGGAATGGGAAATATCACTGTTCTCCTGGAAAATTATTACACTTGTATCCAAAGATGCAATCCTATGAAAGGAACAGATAAATCAGATTGCAAAATAGGTTATCCAACATTCCTTGGGAAATACACACAATCTAATAAAACAATTGGCTGACTTGACTACTCAAAATAGAATGGCTTTTGGGTAGAGATTTGTTAATGGATAAAGAAGGTGATATACATTGTGACTGTACGAATTCTAATATTTGTGAATATATATGTATTAATTCAATGTACATGGAGATATTCGATCTTGTGTGGGCTGACCAATGAAAAGATGATACTAATATAAGGGGAAAATATAAATTCTTTCCTTATACAGTCTCAAAGGGGGAATATGAAACAAGAATTATAGACTTTAAAGAAAACAAGAAAGAATTTGAAAAACAGAGGATGTTAATCAACCCTTACAAACAGTTAACAAGACATGGCCTTGGGAGAAGGAATAGTCATCATCATAAATATGCCAAGCTGGGACACAACAAGATAAACTCAAGGGGAACCAAATGGTTAATGAGACCAAACAGAAAATTACTTGAACTATACATGAACTATCCTAATTAACATACTAAAAGGTCCACCCTCGAGCAAAGAGAGCCCTCTGCAAACAAAGCCCTCTCCCCATAGAACATGCAGTGAAAAGAAAGAACATGTTACCTCTAAATGGAGACAAGGCTAGTAGGAACCAATGAGAATTAAGTGTGACTAAATGTAATTATAAACAATTGTTCAAAGTGTATAAAATGTTTTACCATGTGTTAAGAGGTGGGCTAGTTTTGTGGATTTACCACCTAGCACCCATCTCTGCACAGACATGCAATAAACAGATATCTTGGCTCTGTGTGTGTTTCAGCTTTTGCACACCAGGTGAAGAACCCTGATTTGACTGCATAACAGCAATGTGTGTGAAAGATGTTTTTCCTTATATAAACATCTATAAAAGAAACAGAACTGGTGTAGGAAGATCAAACTTCCCTCATTAAAGTGTGAGGAGAAGATAAAAAGCATAGTTGGGACTGTAAAAAAGATATGGAAGCAAGCAGGAAAATACTTTCCCAGTGCTCTCTTATCTTCTTCAGTGATGTAGGGACATTGGACAAACCTCTCCCCTTCCGTGTCACAGGCAGTCAAAGGGTACAAATTCAGGCCACCCACATATATATATATATATCTCCATCTCAAGCTAGTGCCTTGGCAGGAGAGGTGGGGGGTTGCCACCATTTGCTGGATGTCTAGGTTTCACCCAGATAGTGTTATGTTAGGGTTCAAAAGCTGGCAAATACAACAAGCTATGTGAAAGCACCAGGTTGAATTAATCAGGAGATTCTTGAGCCCAGTTTGTGAAAACATTTCAGTACCCTTAGGGTGAACTAATGGGTTTTTCCATATAAGAATTACAACATTTCACTGTGTTCTTCCTCAGTGATAGTTTCATGTGAATCAGCACAAGTCCCAGGTTAAGCAAAGCTGGTGAGCAAGATCCTAGTTTTAAGGCATGAATAGTTTCCTCTGTTCAAATAGTTCCCACTGTATTTTTGAATTAAAATGGAAAAGAAACTGTCAGTAATCAAACTCAAAAAATATGTCATTCTATTCTGGCTGTATTAGTACTAGAGACCAGACCTGCTGCAAAACCAAAACTAGCAAGAAATGAACTACTGCTGCTGATAGTGCAAAACATTCACAGCAGCTAGATTTGTAAATTTTTTTAAAACCACATTGTATGTACTGGACTTCACTCTTTTGTGGTCTTTCTAGTGGTCTTCAGTCTTTTCCTAAAACTAACTGTGGTCTGAGTGGTGTCCATTTCAATGAGATGCTCAGATACCCAGTTGAACAATGAAGCATTCCTTGCGGCCAGAACTCAGCTGAGCCTGAATTAGCTTGTCTTCTCAGTTGATCCTCAGTATTATAATGTCACCCTCAGGGCAGCTAGCAACACATTTATAATAAGGTGTCCTTTGAGACATTCTCATGCCTACAGCAGTTTTAATCAATCATGGATGAAGGTGGTGTTTCCTGACAGAATATCACGCAACCAATCTTCACAGAGTGTGCAGCTCCACTTAAAGAGCTGCAAAGATTCTACTTAAGTTTACTCCTGTGAATGAAACACAGAGGTCACAGAGGTAACTGTAAAGCCACCTAAACCTTGCCTGTTACATGGTACAGGAAAAATTATTTGCATCCATGTGACCTGAAGAGTAGGGCAATGACCTAAGTAAATCTGAGCAGTGGCTAGTTTCAGCTAAAAAATTATGAGAATGATCAACTACTTCAAAAGGACCATGCAAGGAAAGTGGCAGTGGGCAGATAAATAACAAGGACTAAGGACAAAAGTTACCAACAGTGCTATGTCTCAGATTACTTGTATTTATGATTCCCTTCAAGAATTTAACAAATACATATTTTACTTAAAGCTTAATCATTTTGCAACTTGCTAGATAGAGTCTATGAAACTTTCCAAAATCGCAATTTCAACCCTACCTTGAACTATGACAATGAGTTCCATAAACCAACTGTGTTTTGAGGGACAAAATTCTTCTTAGAAAAGGCATTGTGAAATTGCTGCAATTCCAGCAAGCTGTATCTTGTTTTCAGACTCCCCTAATACAAATGGCATATCTACCTTGTTTATTCTAATCCTCATTTTATAGAATTCTATTTTCTTAATTTCCTTATATATATTTTATGAACTTTCCTCTATAGCAAATAATATTTATCTTCTAAATCTCTTAAGACAATATTTCAATTTCTAATTATTCTCTGAATCAACTTTCTTTCCACATTTGAGGGGGTAGTGGCCAGTATTTCAAATAAGAGTATACTACTGTGCAATGAAAGGCATCAATCTTCTTTCTATACTGAATTTTCTTTATTTAGCTTAGCATTTTGTTTCCCCCTTATAAACGCATGCTCATTACAACTGTGAAAACTGAGGGACTATGCTAAAAAAATTCATTATCTTTGCCTAGATATGGGTCAAATCAAAACATATATATGGTTACTGATGCCAAAGGCATGTATATGTGGACAATTCCAGCTTGCAAATCCATGTATATACATTATAATGTGCAACAGTATTTCTACAGAACAGCAAAACAGCTAAGTTTTTGAAACAAAGCAGAACACCCAAACAAGCAGTCAGATAACCCTTCCCCTCTCCTGTGCACACATAACAAAATTGTTTCTCCCAAATCTGACAAAGTAAGAATGCTTCTTCTTCTAGTTGATAAACATAGCAGGACTGAAGGGTTGCATACTTGCATACATATTCTGCCTCCCTCCTGACAGTTTTTAAACATTATATCTATTCCTCATCTATATTTTTCTCTGCATGGGCTCTTCCAAACATCACACAAAATAACACCAAGTATTCTGTACTCTTCCTTTTCTCTTCAGATTTTCTTTCCAAACCTTCCTGTAACACTTTCCTTCATACCCTCACAGATGCAGAATTGTGTCACCTAATCCCCTCCCTGTAGCACTTATCTTGCCTCACAACTCTGGGCTATCCTCTAATCACTCTATTGCCTACTTTCACTCTCTTAATTTCTGTTTAGCATCTTGTTTGTTTCTGGCTCTTTCCCTTACAAACACTAGCCTTACTTCCCAATATTAATGACAACTCCATTTGCCTCCCTAGATGCTACGCTTCTCTCTCTCTCTTTTCTAAGGTTTCCCATATACCTTGGAGGTGGTGAGTAAATTTTAACTTTTTCAGGTTAGAACTAGTTTTAAAACTTTTTAAAGGAAATTGAAAGAGCTGGCATTTCTACGGGGTGACCCATTCCATTCTAAGATAAGCGTAAGAAATACACAGGGTGAATTATCCTCTAGAAATTACCATCTGCCACCATTGGCTATAGACTGAGACCAAATGATCAGTTATAACTAGAAATCTGATTTTTGGGTGGCTCAAGTTAGGCAAGACAAATCTCACTGTTAGTTTCCAGCTCCCCTTTTCTTCGATTACACACACTCCAATTTAAGGTGGTGGTAGTGTGGGGTATCTCTTCATTCCACTACAGTGGAGCCATTCTAGTGTCTACAGCCACTATGGCATTTCTTCAGTGACCTCTTTCCAGACAAAGTTTAAACACCCTACACCTTCACCATCAGCTGCTTTTGGCACCATTACAACCACGTTTTTCTTTAGATCTCACCCCCCTTAGAACACTGTAATTCTGCTCATCTTGTATAGCTCCCTAATAATTTATTTTTAGATTCATGTTCATCTTCCTACCAGATATGAGTTCTTACAACTCTAGTTTCAAAACACTGGAATGAAGCTGCAATCAGTTAACCCCATAGTCACACTTCAGACTCTCTTTTTTGCCTCATGTCTGACTTGTAACTGGATATCTGTAAGTTATCCATTGAATACTGGTGATCTGATAATGCTGCATTATAACTGCAGACTCCTTCTCTTACTTTGAAAAATGCCACATTGCCTGCGTACCACTCAGATTACTTCTGCAAAAAATAATATTCTTAGCTTACTGCTTTGGTAATACTGCCCTATCTTAGCTCTTCAGTGACTGCTTTCCCTGTAAAATATAAGGACATTCCTTAATGTCCTATCTTCCTTATGCTCTCTTGTTCATAAAAATGTTGTCCCCAATTATCAACCAGTGACAATAATCTCCATCATTCATTTGATAAGTCTTGAGAAAACATTTGCTTTTTTACCTCCATGCTGCTCACCCCATAAATACCCACAGTTTTTTTCATTGTCTTTCTTTAATTATCTTCCTCATTTTCTGTGATGCCACCAGAAAGCCTGATAGTGGTTAAATTGCAAGTGTGGTGAGACCATCGTGCCCATCATGCTGCACAATGCTATCTTATAAACTGCTTCTTTACATTTTGATCCATTTACTGTACTGACCACTTATGTCCCACTGTTACTCCTGTGTTTTGCTGTTACTCCTGTGTTTCTGTATCTTTTTATGCTTACATAGTGTCTCTAACAGTACGGTCTAATTCCTTAAGTAGTGATTCCATGCATTAGAGTATTACCAATACTAAATAAAAATACTAACCTTGACTGAGTTGAGGTAAATCAGGACATTACCAAACTGTCTAAGAAGAAAGAAGCAGGAGGACATGCACTGTCTCCCTGGAATGGTATCTAAAATTCAGAAGGGAAAAGCAGATTTGTAGAATTAAAAATCACTGCCAAGATTTCTGGGAACTATAAATGCAGCTAACTTCTAAAAATAGTGTAACTTGCATTTTCAGGCAAAGGACCGTACTAGAAGTTAGAATAGCTACTAGTTCATCTTGTCAACTTTCTCTACAGCATCCAACTATTGCAAGACTGTATTCATCAGCAAATTCCACAGAGAAAAATTGTTTAAGTAACAGCCCTTTTCCATGACACAATTTATGCAGCATATTTTTACCATTAATTACTCTTACTCTTAGGAAAAGACACCTGATACAAAGCCCAAGTTTGTTATTCTAACCTCATTAGCCTTTTTTCTTTAAAATTATGCTTCTCAGTTATCCTGGTCAAAGCATCTCTACATATTTTAATTTTACTTCCCATAAGAGTAAACTTGGTATGCTGAAAATATTGTTATAAAAAAAATCAATACATGCACAGGAAAAATACTGAGTGATAAAATACAATATGAAAATTAATTTCCATGCATTTGGGATTACCACATTGTTAACAAGTGGTAAACAAGTTGGATATATCAGTTTAAATGAGTGCCAGTACATTTTGCTGCTGTCAACGTCATCATAAACTTTGCTGCCATCATACTATGCTGTTGTCTACTCTGTAATTGCAAGCTGTGTTACGGAAAAACAATTTAAAAGCTTTTTTAGGGATTATGAAGTAAGCTTACTAGGATTAATGTTTGTTAGACCCAACTAGCAGCAATTGGTCAGAGATGGATGACCTCAAGCAGCAGCTGGAAAGGCATAAATGCAAGTGATGTCGAATCACTGCTATTTCACTATGTCAAATGATCACTAGTGAGCATGCTTCTCTGTGCACTTTGGTAAGGTGACAGGAGATAAGATCCTAAGGCTTCCAACAGCCCTGAAGTAATCTGCTCCTGTAAGTTAGTTACCATCAATCCATCCACAGTAGGAAGTTATGTATCTTTTCTTTATATAGAAATGTCATGTACCTGAACACCAGTATTTTGACTCCATACACAGCACAAAATATAGCATTCCATCGGAAAATTGTACTTTCTCCTTTACATAAGGTAGGGTAGTAATTATTCCTGGAAAACACTATGTAAGATCGCAAAATATATTTTGAACGAAAGCAGAACCTTGTTAACTTTTATCTTTTAGCAGTAGGAGATACCGAGCTTGGATGGCCTATCATTTCCATATAGAGACAATCCATCCTCACCTATGTCTGAACCACATTATTTAGTTCTCCAGCTTAAGAAAATTATTCAGTTATTTATCAAATGTTCACTTGGGAGCAGAAACTGGCCTGTATATTACCTGTCATTTTTTACATGCAGGCATACTTATCATGACACATATATGCCTTGACAGGACAAAAACAGAAACAGTTTTCCTCGGTGTTCCTCTGCTCTTTTTTTGTTGCAATGAGAATGCGGATAGCTCAAAAGTGCCCCTTCTCTCACATTCAATTTTTGAAGTTCATAAACTCACAGCACTTTATTTTAAACAATTTTTTTAAAAAAACCAAATAACCCTGCAAAGAAAACTTCAAACCAAGAAGACATTTTTAGTAAAAATGATTCCCAGTAACAAAATATTAGAGCCACATTTTCCCCATATATGATTGGAGAGTTTTTAAGCTTTAGTACGTATTCTTATGTCCACATTTTTGCAGAAAATTTTGTTATCCCAGTATACTATCCTCCATATACTCTTAGAGAAAGATTTCATTAAAAAACCAAACAAGTAAAACATCTGTAAATCTCACACAACTCAGCAATGAATACTACTAGTGACAGGAAAACTAGAGTTTTATAGTTCTGATTCATCCCATGTGACTCATACAGGAAGAGGGAAAAGTTCTGATTTTTAAAAATTATGTAGAGTGACCTAAGAATACCTCAAAGAAAAGTCCAGAAGAAATGTTTCATTCCTCTCACTAAACACCAGATATGCCTGACTTGGTCCTAAAAGAGGACCACTGAAAATTAAAGGGGTGCTTTTCTCCATTATTCTTGCAGTGTTTTTAGGGTAGTTTATAAGACTTACTTAAGCACCAGAAACACTGTATTTAATGGAAATCTTAATGTTCGTTTACTTTTGCTAATGTTCCTCTTGCCCCGTTTCTACCCTAACTTATCTCAGACATCTGATCTGTTTAATTTTCCATCCAGTTAAGACCCTGGGAGAAGAACATGAGAATTAACTATAAAAATCTATTTATATCCTCCTTTGTAATGCCTGTTCCATTTTGTGTCATTGGGATTAAGAATTGTTTTTAAGCTTAAAAAAACCCCAAACAACAAAACCAAAACAACAGTAAAGCAAGCTGCTGTTCTGGGTCGGGTTTTTTTGTTTGTTTTAGGTGTTCCTCTTAAAACTTAAATACATACATAAAATACAGAATACATACATAAAAGTATGTAACTTCCAATATGAGATTAAGTGTGTACATGTTTTGAAAAGCATTTTCACATTAACTCTGTCTGCTCTATGTTCCTTGAACCTCCAAGTCAGAGATCTAACTGAAAATAGCAAAAGGCTTAATTAACAACCCCAAATGACTTTACAAATGCATGACACTGTACTCTTCCTAAGCTATCTGTTGCTGCTTTTTTCTTAATGCAGTCATGGGTTTCTACAGTTAACAAAAGCAAGTCAGAAAGACAGGACCTTGCTTTGTAAAAACATTCTACATCTTCATTTTAATCCATTAATTTTTTACAATCCACATTAAAATCAAGAGCCTTGTAGGCCCATTTGTGAGCAAAGGGTAGGATTTCCTCACTCTGGTGAGCACAATCTACTTTTGTATTATAAATCTGCAAAGCAGCTAAGTAACTTGATAAAGATCTTAAACAGACAATCTAGTGGTGGTACTAGCTCCTTGCAAGGATTGGCTCAGTGGTAAGTGCTGAAGCATGACGTACACGCTTGAATAGCGTGGCTGGCTACTTAACAAAAGCCCAAGTATACAACAGCAAGAATTCTGTTCTCCATTCTAAATCCAGCAAGAGAAAGGCAGCAGATCAAAAATGACCACAAATATACAGCATAGTGGCTAATATGCTAAGGTACGTAAGAACACAAAAAGAATCATATTGGATCCAAAATCTATCTGGTTCAGAGCTGGCTGAGTAAGACTACACAGCTGTAGAAAGAATATATACTGGTTTCACATATAATACATGCTGTGGTATGTAATGCCGCTTCCTTTGAAGTTTGTCCCAGCTTCCAACAATCTGCACTGAGGACTTCCTATTAATCACTGAAAATTTTGTGTTAAACACCTAATGGACTTTTCTTCTACAAATTTCTTTATAACTTCTGGTCCCTGCAAGATTCTGTATCAAGTTGTGTTCTGTGAAAAAGTAATTTATGCTGTTTAATTGTCTTGTGTGATGATTTATGTCAATGCTCCTTGGCTTTTTGTATGGTACAGTAACTAATTCTCCATTCCTCTTATCCTTGTCATTTATGATGTTCTGTATCACAAACATAACCAAGCTGTCAACATTTTCCAAGCCATGTATCCTCCTTTATTTAATCTCTCCTTGTTCAGGAAGCTATCCCCTTTCTCTAATCATCCTTGCTGTCTTTATTGTACCCTTTCTTGTTCTATCTATTTTCTTTGAAAGAAAGTTCTAAGAACCAGAACTGCAGACAGTATTCAAGAAAGGGAAGCATATCTGTAGAAAATGACACTGTAATTATTTTTGTTTTGTTCTCTCTTTCCTCATCAGTTCCTAAGGTTCTCTTCAACTTTTATGATAATATTGTAAATATAGTTTAAGGGTTTTTTTCCCCCCCTATGTACTACTTCACATTTATCAAAGCTAAATTTAATTTGCATATTGTTACCCTGCCTCACATATTCTTCCACAGCTTTCATCATTGTGGAAGCTTTCATTTTTCCTACTTTGGTTAATTTTGTACCATTGGCAAACCGAGTCATGTCATTATTTGTCTCCTATAGCTCATTAATTATGAATACAAGCCCTTTCTTTAAAGAAACAAAAGGTTCTTTCAAGTGTTCAAATCAGGTGCATTTTATCCTTTTCACTGCTACTTCACTGAAAATTTTCTCATATAAATGAGAAAGGTTATTATGTAGCTTTCGTTATTGAAATTAGTACTATGGAATTTTTTTGTCTTTTGTTAACACATGGGTTTTGAATTTGAGCATACTCAGATGGCTGTAACAGGATCGGACTTTCATCATAAAATTTCAAGTCAGGTTCTACGTTATCTCTGTATTGCTCTAGAGTCACCTGTTCATCTGTATGTTCTCTAGAAAGATGAAAACTTAGCATTTAAAAATTCTTTCTCTATATCGTGCCATGTCCTTGCATTTACTAGGTCAATATGGGCAGAATAGAAGTGTCCAACTATTACTTAATTATCTTTCTGTATAAAATCTCTAACCTCTTTAATATGCCAGTCACTGCTCCCATACAGGCTGGCTGGTGAATAATTCAGCCTCAATATGATAAGTCTCCTATCTGAGCATGTAATTTAAAACAATTTTATGTTAGTCACTGATAAAGAAAATATATTTACTCTATTTTGAGAGACAGTTCCTATAACATTTAGAACCATTCTCCACTGGTATCATCTATTTAGTAATACCCCATTGTAAATTAAATAGGAACAATATCCTACATGTTACCTTCCTATCACATTAAAAAAAATATTTATGTTTATAGCTTCCTCTTCCAAAACCAGGTGCTCTACTTTATCTTTTAAAACACGTAATATTTTTAAAAAAACCCACATATTTGGCCTACATGTGTTTGCTTTTTGTTATGTCCTACCTAAACTGAACTCCATTTGCTTCTTCTATTTCCTATCTACAGTTTGTTGACCTCCACTTGTCCTTCATTTGAGGATACAAAAAGAGCCTCACACTATTTCGCCTTGAAAGGAGTTACCCTGAACTGCGTGCTCTTCTGTATGTCAGCTTTCTCCCACAAATTTTTAAAATGACAAAGCAGTTTTTACATGGGAGTACTAAGAGCATAAGATGCTTGCAGTAGTAATGTTTCCATTTACCTTCAGTTGGAACCAATCCTTCACACAGGCTCATTTTTCTCCCCCAATTAAACCAACTTCCTAATCAGACTACATTTCTGTTCCTTTTTCTTCCCCTCAACCATACCTCAAGAGTCTCAGCCTCTCTATCTTGTTTTGCATATGGGTTTAAAAATATTTCGTAGTAAAGTTAAGACTTTCAGCTTCCTAAGAATTTCAACTTTGACTTTGGGCTATATCTTCACTATACATATATATAGTTCATATATATATGTGTGTACATATATATATCTCTCTGAATATTTCAAAAGATATACTTCAGCGGATCTTTTCTCAGACTACCTCTGTATTATTTTTATCCATGTCTGCAGTGATCATTCATCACACCTGCACAACTCTTATGGGCATTAAGAGGCCTACCACCATTGCATCAGTCACCTTGTGACTTTACTGGTATCACAAAACCAGTTAGCCATATGCCCACTAACTGAGTCCTCCACTACTACAGTTCGTATTGCTTCTTTCTGTTAGGATTACAACTCCAAAGACATAGCCGCAATGCAAAAGGAATGTGTTAGAGAAACCTCATCTATGGAACCACTTCCAGCCTTCCAACATGAAGCTCTCTGCTGCACGACCTCAACAGTACAAGGGCTGCAAGGAGAACAAAATGGCTACACAGTATTGCTGAAAGTTTCATCAGTACTGCTGCTCTATCTCTTGAACTACTTCTCTTTTGTCACCATGGACACAGGATACAACATTCTGTCTCTGAGGTCCATGAGCTGCCTGCACCATAAACACACCTAAGTTACCCACCTAAAGAAGCAGTCCTAGTGACAACGCCTACGAAGGAAACTGGGAAGCCCCATTTCAGCTGAATTCCTCTGTTCCGATTACTGCCTTTTTTGATTTGGTATTCTTTGTTTTACTGTGGCAAGGGGAAGGGAAGACAAGGTCTTGTTTTGGTCTATTATTGAATAAGTAAAAGTAAATATTGAAAATATATTGGGTTTTTGGGTTTTTTGTTTTGGTTTGGTTTGGTTTTTTTTTAAAAAAAATCAACCAAGGGGTTAGTCCCAGAGCCTCCATTCCTCTCTGTAGCCAAATTCCTCTTTCCTCTTTACATTTTTATCAAGCTCAGTTCCAGGGCACACTCCATGCTAGGACTCTATGTACTTGATAGTCTTTTGTTAGCAGTTCTAGACTTGTACCTGTGAAGTTTCAGCTGCACACTTCATCAAATTAAGCTGTTGTCTTTTGTTTCTATAATGGGGATTATTAGTCAAAGGCAAGCTGCCACAGCGTCTATCAGTGAAGACCAGCTGTTTGCAGTATAACCTCTTTTCCACTCAAATTCCTTTAGTAAGGTTTGGAATCAATTTGCCTTCTAATTTAAATCTGCAAATTTGTTTTAGACTATAAATTAGACTTTCTGTTACTCATACTATAGCAACAAAATGCCTAGCAATAATCATGCTAACAGTCAGCAGTTAAACAAAGATACGATGGTATACATTTGGATATTGTAAGAAGGATTACATAATGGAGAAAGAGCATTTCAGACATACCACATTCACTGGCTGATTCACCCACCAACTGGAAGAACTGCTGAGCAATTTTCAGATGGTCTCTCTGGAAAAGGGAAAAAAAAAATTGCAACATAAGTTCCAGAGCTGATGCTACAGTCAACAGTCCTGATTCTGTTTTTAAAACGCAGCTGTTGAGAATCACTCAAGATAGCTTACATGTCTTTGTGTTTTCCCTGATAAGTTATACTTAGCTTTTTTTGCCAGCTGGTTCTCACAGAACTTCAGAGTTAGACTTGTAATAACTATGAAAAAGTAGTTGACAAGCAGAACTAATAATTCTTGTGGTTTTTGAACATGTCTTTTTAAATTTTCATTTATTTCAGACTTGGTTTTTAGGCTGACTGATCTGCTCTCTGAAAAGTAGGCCTATGGACTTAGACACAGGGCACTAAAACACTCTGTGGTCATATATATTATTATTCTAAGATAAATAAAAAATCCATTGGGAAAATAGATAACTATTATTTCCACAGTGAAAATACACTCTGAGGAGCAGATGGGGAGCAACTAACAGGCAGACCAGGGCTGAAATAAAAACAGAAAAGGTAAATGTGCCACTGTATGTGCCCACATATACAAGAACACTGTAGAAAGCAAACAGGATTTTTTTAGAAGCAGGACAGAGAAGCCAAATTCCACTTGGTTAATTGTCAGGACTAGCAACAGAGATTTGTATTTCACTCATTCTGGACTGAGTACTGTACAGAAGAAGATTACAGGACTCAGAGATCCTGCAATCTAAATGAGAAATGGCTGCCTCTTCCACTTTGGTCCAGCCCCTACAGATCTGTTCAAATTCTGTTGTTGGAGAACCTGGAGAACCTCATGGGCTTCACTCACCGAGCCCATTTCTTGTCCAAGTGCTGCATTTACCACTCCTTTGAGGATGTACTCCTGAAAAAAAAAAGGTAAAAAGGATCAGAGAAGACAAGGTGAAGATTTCAGGAGACACGTAAGAGCCTATGTATACATTATTTTCTTTCTAAATTCTAAATTCAATTCTATCCCAAATCAGTATTATAGGTAGCTGGTTACTATGGTAGTGTTTCAGCACAGTAGTACAAAGTTACCCCCCAGAAATCCATTCCATTTGGTAGCTAGTCACTTCTGCTAAATATGTGGGATGCAAAGGGGTAAAGTCTTATGCTCAAAGACAATGTCCCAGAAGAAACAACATAACATACTATCATGCCCTCTTCACCATCATATGACCAATAATCAAGTGCATTGTTGTTATATTAATGCACAGATCCCCCTTCAAATATGCACATTAGTTAACCATAACCACTAATATCCTTGCTCCAAAACACATAGCGTTTTCATCAGGGCAAAAATGTCAAAAGGTTTGTGCTCTGTGGTCATGTTAATCTATTAAAATCAGGAATAGGAGTAGAGTACCCTGTAATCTCTACTGTGAGATACAACTGTAGTTTAATTCTCTGAGCAAGATTTTCTCACTATGTAATGACTCATTTGTCTCATTCAAATCTTACAATTCTGAGTTATAGCTATAAACCTGTTTTAGCAGGTACTCTTGATAAACGTGGACAGCCCTGTCACAGATGTAAACATGGAAAAAGAGACATCTACAAAGACCAACAATGGAGTGCAAAGAAGCAATCTAAGAGTACTAGTCAGCATGCTAAGTAAGCATTTTACTTAACAAATAGTTCTGCAAGCCTTAGCAGGGAGTTCCTTCCAAGTGTGAGTGAGAAAAACAGAAAAAAAGCACAAAGATTCTCATTTCAAAATATGATCAAGAATGCTATGTTATTTTTATTAGGCATGTATATGGGGAAAATTGAGACTAATGGACCAACAGCTGTAGAAAACTGTTCTAGTAAGTCTTGCTATACTGCAAAACACAAGAAGTGGAAAGCAACAGCAGAAGACACTCCTCAGCACAGAATCACCAGATCTGTGTTCCTGAGGTTTTCCTTTTCCCTCACTCCATCTAATCATGACACAGATTCATGAAAGGTCCCTTTCATGCCCAGCTATGTGACCTTTGGAAAATAAACTGCAAAGAGGAATAAATCAGAGGCTAAAGATGTTGGAACAGCCACAAAAGAAAATTACAGTAGCAGCCAAGACACACTGCAGTTTTCACTCATTGCAGCCAGAGTGAGATGAGATTAGAAAAGACCTATTATTTAAACTGTTTAATCTAATGTAGCTTGTTTGTACTGAAATGGCTTCACAACAAACCCCATGAGCATCTGAGCTAGCAGATCTGAGGGATGGTAACCATCACCAGGGCAGAAGTGACAAGTAGCTGTAGTTGGAACGGGGCTTTTTCCTGTGCGCTAGTGGTCAGCTCCCCAGAATCAAATCTGCACACAACAGATCTGTATTCTTAGTTGACCGCAGGTGGTACAGTAATAAACATGCTAAGTTACTCATATATAATACTTCATCCATGGACATTAAGTCTGATGTTAATAAATGGATGGAAGACACAAGAGTTTTAAGAGTAGGAATGGGGCAGCTCTTCTCAGGATACCAGCTTTATATGTGCCAGATTTCATATAAATTTATAACTTCTGCTTTTATGTACCATGACATCAGTTTCCAATTACCTGTGGAGCTGTAGGTTCCAGGTCCTTAATCAGGTTATAGGCCTCCTGCACATCATCTGAAATACCAGAAATTAGAATGCATGACAACCCACATAGCACACTGTATTAGAACAAGTCACTTATCTCTACAACATTCCCCAATAGACATAGACTAAGAAATAAAGCATTTAGACAGGAGGAGAAAGGTAACTATAAATCATTGTGAATTTATATCACAATGGTGATAGTTTTCTAGAACTCAAATAGCAAACACAGAATGAGTAATAGCTTCTTTATTACTACAGTTTTCCTAGTAGAGATGACTTGGCCCCCTTGTTCATAACCCAGTGTCTGCCTTCTCAACAGTACAAGGTCAAGGTAATAAATCCATCATCTTCCTGTCTTTTCTGTTCTTACATTTATTTACCCCTCAAAGAGGATTGGTAACATGATTTTGAAGGGAAATTTCAACTTTTCCTTATCAATATTTCAAAACCTGTCCAGCAGCTCTTAACCGATCCTATTTCTAACCACCAAAGAGCACTACTAGTATAGAAGTTTAAATGTTAAGTTTGAACTTCATAAACAACATCCTTCCTACCCAAGAAATAAGTAAAATGAAAAGATCCTAAACTTTACCTAAATAAATAAATAATATGTTGGCACTATGGTCAGCTTTGTAAACCAAACTAGTGAAGATGCCCTTTTTAGTGACAAAATTTTATTCAAACAGTACTATACCAGCTGCCCATCAGAACAAGCCTTATCAAACAAAACTATTTTGCTAGTACATACCATCCATACACTGTGTGGACAATACTCCAGGTCGATTTAAGACAGTATATATAGAGGCTGCCAGGATCCCATCAAACCTCTCTACTTTCCTACCCATTCCCTTGAGCAGTCAGGTAGTAAGCCAGCACAAGGTACCAGACTAGCCAAAAGGAATGATTTTTTTAATTTATTTTTTTTTAATAGAAATAGTTTTTTTATTATTTTTGGCTAGCTCAGCTTACCAACCACCACCACATTAAAGAAAAAAAAAAAGTTACAGCAGCCCTTTTTTTCATCAGTGTAGACCATCAACACACAACTGTGCTCTTCAGGCTCCAATACAAGCCTCCAGCAAACCTCACTGGAGCAGATCAGAACTGGTAACCTGGCCTCAATCCCTGCTAAAAGGCACTATCTTAAAGAGTTGGAAAAAACCGTGATGCATGTTTGTGCTTCAGTCACTCCAGTTCAGAGCTTGTCATAATACAACTTAACACTGCCTATCTTTGTCAGAGACCTTGTAAGTTTTGGAGAGACAGCTCTACTCATTAGAAGTAATGATTTCTCACATTCTTAACTCTTGCTGCTACAGGGAATTTAACCCTAATTCCCCCTGGCCTCCTTTTCCAGTATGCAAGTCATTTGTATACCACAGTGAAGAAGAGAATGTAGCTAATGAAAATTACTGCGTTTGACAACAAGCAAGTAAAAAGCCTGATTTTTAAGCGCTACAGATGATGTACTTTGCTTCTGTGTAAGTAGAACTTAATTTGAAACATATTATTAACAGTATTATTGGGCAAGATAGTTGGTTAAAATATCAGTACTACTTATAGTGGCATCAGCAACAATAATACTGGACAGAAAGGTGGCTGGGAACAGCAGGCATAGATTTGCCAATAGCAAAGTGTACCGACTAACCCAAATTATGACTGGTTGTATGGATAAGGGGATAGCAGTGGATGCTGCACACCTTGACTTTAGCAAGGTCTTTTGACAGTCTCTCATACCTTTCTCATAGCCAAACTTGAGAGGACTGGCTAAGTAAGATAAGGGGATGGAAAACTGGCTGGACTAGCCAAGGATGGTGATCAAAAATACAACAAAATCCAAAGGTGGATCATTACTAATCAAATTCCCCAGGGAATGATACTGCTGAATGTCTTATATTAACAACCCAGATGATAGGACAGAGAGTACTCTTTGCAAGCTTGCAGATGATAAAAGACTGGGGAGAAAGCCCAGCTAATTGAGAAGCAGTTCAACAGGTTGAAAGAAATCTCATGAAGTTCACAGGAGGCAAAACATAAGTCCTGCATCTTGCTTGCTTTTGAAGCAATCCTAAGCAACAACATGGGGCCAGGGGGAACACTCTGGCTAAAAGGCAGCCTGGGGATCCTGACAGACAGTGCACCCTTGCAGCAAAGGAGGTCAACTGCACACTGGATCACATTAGCAAGAATGCCATCAGGGCAATGGAAGGGATTCTTCTCTATTTAGCACTTGTAAGATTGCACCTGGAGCACTGTGTCCAGTTTTGGGATTCCTCATTCAAGACAGACACTGAAATACTGGAGTGAGCCCACCTGAGGGCTCCCAAGGCAGGTAGATGCCAGAGGAGAATGAGAGAACTGCATTTGCTTAGCTTTCAGAGAAGGCTCAAGGGAGATCTTATCACTGTCTACAGATAACTAATGGGAGGGTACAGATGGGGACAGATTCCATAGCTGAGATGAAAGGCAGTGGACACAAGGTGGAACAGAGGAGGTTCTGACTAGATGCTTGTCTGGACAAGGCTCAAAGCAACCTGATCTAATTGGACCTACCTTGAATAAAATGTGCTATAGATCTCCAGAGCTCTACTCTCACTAATAATGTTGATACAAGAATAATTTACTCTAAAAAAGAGAGAGAGAGGTGGGAAAAAAGAAGATATGTAAATATCTACAGTGAAAAACAAGAAAGAATTTGAAAAACAGAGGATGTTAGTTAATCCTTACAAGCAGTTAACAAAACATGGCCTTGGGAGAAGGAATAGACACCGTAAATATGTCAAGCTGGGACACAACAAGGTAAATTCAAGGAGAACCAAATAGTTAATGAGACCAAACAGAAAATTACTGGAACTATCTGTGAACTATCTAATCACATGCTAAAAGATCCACCTTTGAGCAAAGAGGGCTCTCTACTAACAAAGCCCCCTCCCCACAGAACACTAGTGGTGAAAAAAAAAGTCCTGTACCTTAAGTGGACAGGAGGCTAGCAGCAACCAATGAGAATTAAGTGTGACTGAAAGTTTATAAAAAGTTTTACCACTTGTTAAAAGGTGGGCTAGCTTTGTGGATTACCACCTAACACCCACCTCTGTGCAGACACACATTAAACAAGTAACTCAGCTCTGTGTGTGGATTGGTTCTTGCACACCGGTAAGGAACCCAGACTTGGGATAACAATGGGATGTTATTTACCTAGAACTCTATAAATTTATAGAATATAAAGCAGGTGAACTATTATTAATATACAATTGTGACCATTTGAATTTACTTGAGAATATATATCTAATTTTCAACCATGATGAAATTTAAATAACCTTACTGTCATTCTCTACTATCAAAAAAAACCCCATAGGGATAGAATTGCCATATTTTGTGAAGACTATGATGTATGCAGATCAGCTACGTCAGACTGAGATGTTATTGCACAGTATTAGTCACAAGAATTTCTATAACCACTAATAGTCACCAGTAGTGGGATATTCTAAAATCTGTCACAGTCTTGAGTTGAGCTGAAACGATGAGGCAATGTTTCAATTGCACATGCAGAAAAAAGAAGCAGTCCTGGATACAGCTGAGCACCAAGAGAACTTATTCCAACTACAAAGATTAAATCTCGCCAACCTTGTTGATTACAAATCATAGAGAAGTTACTCAGAATCAGCATCTGAAACTCAAAGTCAATCACATAAAAAAGCTCACAGAGCTTTACTATGTTTACATAAGCTCAGATTCTCTGATGAACTTACTGAGATGCAAAGAATATAAAGTTGGTGTGACTGACTTCCGCCAGCAGAATGTATCTCCTTTTTTCCAGGTAGTTTTTCAACATTTTGGGGGAAAAAAATAATCGCAGGCATGGATTTTATTTAAAATGTAAGAAAAGACATTTTTCTGCTTTCAGATGCTCTGATCATCTAAACATACTTTGTCATCTTTAAAAGGTGACAGAAGACAAGGCTTATAATAAAGCAATGGAAAAGTAATCATCACATCTCCCCATATTAGATGAGTGCAGTTAATACCTACTCATCACTCAGCCAGTCAAGCCACTACTGAATAAAGGAACACAATGGGAGAACGGGAACAGCTTTGAAACTCAACTCAGACAAAATTCAAAGGAACCAGCCAACTAGGGAGAAACAAGTAGAAAATCCTGTCCAACTGATCCTGGCTACCTACCTGCATTCTTTATGAGTTGTAAAGTAGATTTGGAATAAAGTGTCTTGTTCACAGTCTCTTTGGCTCATATTCAGTTTGTGCCCTATTTACAGAAACAGTTGTTCTTGCCTTCAAAGGACATATACCATTCTCACATATTCAGGCAGGAGAGGCCCGCTAGCTATAAACATATAAGCACCACCATCTCCAAAGCCATCTCATACAACCCAAGAACCTCCAGTACCCTGCTAAAGTAGATTTATTTGACTGCACACAATTAAAGCACTTCTCTGCAAGCCATGGGAACTCTTACATCACTATTTTCCAGAGGAACAGAAAATGAAATAAATTACATTCTACTGCAAGGAAAAATAAGCATTTCATTGAATAGTCAGTTGAGATCAGGCAAATTAATATCATCCCTGAAGCTGTGAAATAGACAGAGAAAGGTGTATTTACCTTGCCGCAGATAATAAATCACAAGATTCAGTCTTGCCTCAGGAATAACATCAACCAGAGGAGGCAGGACCTGTAAAGCCCCTTCTCCTCCTCGGAACACCACCTGCAGAGAAAAGCAGCATTATTGATAACTGTGTATCAACATATGATGTCTTAATTCAAGGAAATGAATCCTTAAATTCCTATGTGAACAGTAAGAAAAGGTCAGTGGTACTGGCATTAGCATAATCCTTGCTTTAATATAACTACAGAATTGTGATGTGTGAAGAAACTTTATTCTGAAGAATATTAAGTATTTAATCCATCAGTAAAAATTAACTTCAGCTTTCAACACTTCAAAGGAGTGATTACCTGTCAAAGATTTTAAAGAATAATATAGTCTAAAACAAAAGCGAGGGAAACACATACAGAACTAAAATTTGCTTATGATGTATTCATATGAAAAAATTAGGTTAACAACTCTACATTTATTTAGAATGCCACAAGATCCTAAAATGATCAGGAGCAGTCAATTATACTTCAGTTTCATATGACAGTTCCTCCAAGAAAATCTAACATACTTATTCAATAAACCACTAGCAAAAAGACCCACATTCAAAATAAAGAATGTTAACTTAGAAAAGTCCAGTTTGAAAGGAGTTTTAACTCTTATGGAAGAAAACATTAGCTTGTGGTGACTACTCTTGAAAAACCAAGGGCAAGCAACTGCTCATCGTTAAATAAGAGCAATCTACTGTTACCCTTTGATCAACAAACCAATAATACAACTGCAGGGAAAATTAACAGGTGATTAATGACTCTTTTACTGCAGAACACACAAGTATTTTAGCTTTTATCAGCACCTTTTTCCCTAGGAACCCCTTGTTAAGTACTTTTTGGATGAAGGCCATTTCCCCATAAGAGTACGGGGTCATGCATTATGACTTGTTTCTACAGTGTCCTTATTGACTGGGCTCCACAAAATATCTTGCAAAGGTATTCTTACAGGACATAAGTTATTTTAATATGCCTTTGGAAGTAAAAGCAACAGCATTTTGAGACTCTGTCAAGAAAATAATACTGACAGGGAAACAAAATACCCTTGATGGCACATTGATTCTACAGGTAGGATTTCTGGAATAGGACTTATATGGCAGCAAAGATTCAACTGGGTCTGCAATTCCCAAAATATTCCATTTTATGAATCATCAAGAAAAGCTCTACAAATGAGTGCAGTTTGTATTAAATCTGAGAAATACATTACTCACCAGATTGTGCTTAATGAGCTCCTTGCCAAACTCAAAAGACGATGAGGCACTGTCTGTCAAGTTCTTGAGCTCTGCCTGGAATTACATATATTCCAAATTTTTAAACACAAAACTAAAAAAGCACAGAAGCATAAATGGAGCTTCATATGAGCCCCAAAGCTGATAGACATCTCCAGCAGTGCTGGATCACTGAAAGATTTTTGCCTTCCCACTTCTATGTGATAACTTTAGATAGACACAAGGTCAAAAATTAACTGGGAAAACTAAGACCACTGTGCACAGATGTGAAGTGCTTAGTACCAGGGAAACTGAAATGGGGACATTCCTAAGAGAAGGATACAATGACCAGATAAAGGGCGTTATCAATGTTACTGATTAAGACAGATAACAAGGAAAAGAAACCTGTACAGAATTTTCAGTGAAAATAAAAGTGAACTGAAGGGCTGTCTGATAGATACCTCAGCAGCTTTCCCATTGTAAAGTCGAAAATGATTACAAGCCTTAAGGTTAAGAGCAATGGTGCTGTCAGGAACTTGCTGAAGATAAACAGCTAGCACTTCCTGTGATACATCATAGTAGTCCAGTTTGTAATAGCATAGGGCCACATATACATTCAGAGCCAGGTATTCCCTGCAGGAAAAAGGATTAAAGAAAACATTTAAATCCCACCAGATAGTTATACTACAGAACATTAACATCAGTGATAAAGCTCTCACAGGTCTATACATCTTTTACAAGCACAACAAAACTGGGGTTTCTGAGAAATGCTTAGAGCTTTTAAAGCTCTAGTTAGCTAGGACTGCACAGATCCAGATTTGCATTACTTTTTTCAATGGCAGCTACTTCAGCTTTAAAGAATCACCTACATAACTTTTGGTTCGCAAATCTGGGAAATGGTGACAACTTCACACAAAGGAAATATACAGAACATGAGCACTGTATTTGGCCTTGCAGAACAGGATTTTCTATGCGATAGATGCAAAGACATTTAATATGCACATAAAACTTTGAAAATATTTTAATGGATCTTATTATCTTACACCCCGTACAATTATTTTAGAAAAATCCTTGCCATTACAAGCTATCAAGCCAGAAGAACTAGACACAGAATTAAGACAGGCATTTGTGGAAACAGTGAGTAAAAGGGTAATTGTTAGAAGGTTACTCATTTAGTTTTGAGTGATTGCTTCTACAGGACTTGGAATTTAAAAATCTCTTCTGCAAGCATTACATGACATACTTATATACATTATGATGGGCTTTTCCAAAGCATTCAAGAGAAGTTACTGCTAAACGACAGCTATGTAGTCTGGGACATTAGTTTCTATTTTATTAAACAATACTTCCAGCCATGTAAGAATTCAATTTGCTCCTTGTTAAATTCTGAACTAAAAAAACTTACAGAATATGATAGGAATAATCATCAACAAGTGTCATAGCAGGATAAATAGAAATGGAAAGAATTTCAGGCTTAAAGGAATGCAAGGAATTATCTGTAAAACTTATGAACTGAACTCTCAGAAAGGTGAAGGAGAAGTCAATAATCACAAGCAAGGATCATCAGACTGGACATCAAAGTGGAAAGAAGACAAAGCAGCTACATAACCACGTATCATTTCAGAAGTAAGCAATGAAATAAAAAAAGACCTCAGAATGAATTACACAAAAATATCACTAAAATAAAGCAACAGAGAGCAGACTTCTTTTTAAACATGCATTTTTCTATAATGCTTTGCAATGAACAAAATTGAAAGGGCTGCAGCATGCACATTTTGCTGTGGGAAAGAGACATAGTAATTGGAGGAAATTCCTAATTTCAGAAACCAAGCAACTAAATGGAATTCAAATACCAGCAGTATCAGAGACACTGCTTTAAGGTTTAGAGTAGAGATGCCCACCGATTATCAAGAAGAATGCGTTTGTAGATATCAATGGCTTCTTGGTAGTGGGACCGCATGTAGTGGATAGATGCCAAGCTAAGCTGATCTTCTGTAATGTCTTGCAGATTCTGGTGAGAGCTCATCAGTTTCTTCTCATCGCTGAACTAAAAAGAGTGTGACACATTCTCAGAAGAGTTCAGTGAGAAAAACATTTTAATTCGATGGTTTAGTTTTGTCCTTGTTGGCAAACAGCAGGTGATGCATATTAAACATCTGGAAAACCTCTGTTACGTGAGGCTACAACTAAGTATACATTTTCCTTTAAGATGCGATTTAGACATAATTACATGTCACATGCCTTGATGGATAAGAGGGGAAACAGCTGAATTAATTATTTCACAAACAGAATTTTGCAACACAAGATTTGACTTTTATTATTTGAGCCAGCAGAAATTCTGCTGTTTGTAGATCCAAATCTTACTTCTCATGGATAGCAGAAAATTACAAGACTTGCCAACATGCAAGCACTAATTTTCACAAAACTTCTTTACAGCACTAACAAATTCTCTTTAATCAGCACCTTAGAATTCCAGTTTCTTTAAATAAATGGTTTGTTGTTAAAAGCATTGCTGTATAACACATAACACACATACAAAGATAAAAACAAGGAGCAGAGTTAAACATAACCATTATATTTGTATTACAATAGTAAAGTTGAGGCTATTCACCTAATCATTCTACTCAAATCACTTATTCCAGTGGTTCCCTTTGCTGATTCTGTTGATTCAACAGTAATTATGAATTTCTCTTACACACAAATTCTATCTTATCTATTTGTTTTTATCTATCTGCTCAGTTTTCTTCAAATTCTTTTCCTCCCTCTAAGCCGGTCACAAAATGATACTCCAGTACAAAGGCAAGAGAAGTTGCTTAACAGAACTAAAGGCAATGGGCTTCATAGTTTCGTAAACCCCTTTATTTCCAAAGACTAACTTGATGAACTGGGTATTATTCAACTTCTCTTTATCACAGACATCTGTAAGTGCCAGTGCTGCTACAAAAATGTTTTAAGATTTCTCTGTTAACAGAGATATAAGTAAAGAGAATCTGTCATCAAAGCTAACATTCAGGATTTATTCTTCCAACTCAGTCTCTTCAGTAGCACAATACTTAATAAGTATAACACAGGATGGTACAACCCCAAACTTAAGGGAAGATAGCTATGTGTGGTAAGTGAAACAAATATTCAATTGCTGAAATTAAAGTAAACTTGCTATAAACAACATGACATCTTGGATACTGAATGACTTCGGAGGATCAGTAATAGCAGACAGACTGTTTTGGTCAAATTGCTAGGTATAAGACAGCAACAAGTCAGGAAAACTTGGTATACTTCAAAGAAAAATAAAAATAGTGGCTTATACATTTCTGATTGTCTTCAAGTTCCAGGTTCCTCGTGATCAAAAATACCATCAGGTTCCTGTTGTATGACTTATGTGAATTGCGTTGGTGAGACTTTCCTTACGTACATGCTGAGGGCATCTATTCTGAGATCATGTTTTCACACTTACTTTCTCCTCCACATTTTAATACAGTAGCGTGGTTACCGAAAATGTTTGTTCTCCTGCCACCACAGACATTTTAATTATTCTGCCAGGTTGCCAGCATAAATTACACATTACCAAACTGAAAAGAAAACAAACAAAGTATGAGTGAAGAAAATACATCATACCTTATGTGCCAGGTGAAAGAGTAAACGGTTCTGGAGACGACTTTTAGGTGCTGAAAGGAAAATTCAGTAAATATTGCTGCAAAGAACAACTCAGGATGTCTCTTCTTTATTTTTAACTCTCTTTCTCAGTAGATATGCATGCACCCATATTCTTTCATTAATAGCCCAAGTACAGTTCTTCACTGACACAGCCTTTGCAGATCATGCCCTGGGGCAGGTTCTACCAATTTTAGAGCAGTTTAAAGGCCTTCCTGCTTCCTGTTGAAAATAACTTTTCATTGGCCTCTGTCTTTCATGAACCTTAAAACTTTTATGAATTGCATTATTATTTCCCTGCAGGGCCTTCTGGATAATTCCCTGGGTTTTTTTGCAACATACAGTATAGCATTTTTTACAAAATAAATAGCAACAACAGATAAACTCACAATCAAGGCTCGTTCTACAACGTGTCACGTTTGAAGTCAGTTGTGATTCATAATTCTAGGAACCTTTCACTTTCAGTGCACTGCATAAACCCATTGCTGTTATGTATGCACATTATATTATATTTAGTTCTAATATTTCTTCTGTCCTTCGGAACAAAAGGCACATGAAAGTCAGAGCAGGTAAGATTCAAACTAAGATATGGCAAGAAATATAAGGGAGACACCTCCTTTCTAGAGCCACAAAGTTCATGAAATTTCTTGCTCTAGCAGGATTAGAAATTCCATTTAACTCATTCCATATGATACAAATTGTTAACTGTAGAGCTTTAAGTCACTAGAGAGAGCCTTGAGCTTCACTGACAGTGACAAAGGTCCTCGTCCAACAAAGCTATTAATTTCTTTTGCAAGCAATCTTCCAAAAAGACTTCCCTTGTTTCCTGTATTTTCTTTAGCTTACTCAGTTAATGAGCACTCTCATTCTTGCTTAGACCAACCAGCTGGCAACCTGTGTTCCACAGAAAGGATGTACATGGAATCTTTACAAAAAGCAGAATTACTTGCTGTGTTTGAGGCCACAAAAGTGCAGAGTTAGCAAAGCAGTGGCCTGTAACACAAAGCTATAATTCTTCTGACATCCTAAACCATGAAAAAGGGCTCAAACCACCAAAACCTCTTCCCTCCCTCCTTCCAAGATGGAATTTTCTAGTAGTAAGTTAGATTATTTTTTTTTAAAGCAATTTAGGGAGAGATTTCCAGACTTACTCTTTCTCCACATAGTAAGAAAACTTTATAACACAGTGGACAATGCCAAAACCCAGGTCATTGTCATCATATTGGCAGTATAAGGCTGCCCACCTACTTCTGATAGACACAGCAATTATTTCTCCCTTTTCCTCCTTCCCAAGCTATGTTATTTAACAATATTCCTAGAAAAAAAGGGGACAGTGAACTGTATCTTTAAAGAACTGCTACAATACAGAAGTCCCAAAAGGCAAAGGCAGTATGACAGTGTTCTCACAAACCTAACAACCTTGCAAGGTATTACTTACAGAGCATCAAGTTGTTAAGCTAAATGGTCTTCAATCTAGGATACATGTGGGAATTCTCATTAGCCTAATTATTAAAGAACAGAAAGGTTTTTTTCTGATCTACAATCTGTATATTGTATAAGCAGTAAGTGTACAACTAACATGACAGTGCATTCTAGAAACAATTTAATTCATTGAATTAGGAAGTTAGAGTCCCTTAATTTAAATGCATGTTCTTCCAAATGTTGTCAGTAACGATACTGTGGTAACTCCACATGTGCCCCAGCATTAATTGATACGTTTTAATGTCAAAGTTTAGAAGGGTTGCACACGGACCCCACATGTGCTTTTCTGTAAAACTTCAACCAACCACAACCACCCTTCACAATTCAAAACATTTGGTCATCAAAGACTCCAAAAATACAAGCAGGACAGATTGTGGGGTTTACAGCGAAAATAACATACTGTATAATCACAGCACTATGGGTAAAGACACCAGTGTTCCTTTTTTGAGTAGGTTTTGTTTCCTTTTTTTTTTTTTTTAAATGGGTTTTAGCATTAATTTCACTGTGCAAATTGTGACTTGCAAGCAATACTCCCTTCAAGAACCTAAACTGAGGTATTCTTGTTTCACTGGTCAACCAATGACTGCACTGCTGCCTTTGCAAACCTAGCATCTGATCCGACATCAAAATTATTATTTACTTCTTGGCAAAAGCTGGAGGGTTAGTCCACATTATCTTACATGTAATTTACAGGCAAAAGATGAAACCTGCATTCTGGTGGTGTGCATGGATATATGGAGGGAGACAAAATGTCCTGCTTCATAAGATATTATATGATGCTACCTATTTGATATTCTTTAAAATAAGACACTTCTACTTAATGTTAGCCAGAGCAGGAGAGGGTCAAAACCCCAAAAAATGTAGTCCTGTCGATATAGTACACAGAACCATGGAAGCATTCAATATCAGCAGTTTCTTTTCTCCCAGTGCCAAATGCATTTTTTCAGGAAGACAAGGAAACATGAACAAGGTCAGATTAGTTTCCAGAAAGAATCTAGTTACGAATATTGGATAAAACTGTTGTCAATCACTGGAGCAGGAAGTGATACAACTGTCTTATCAGAGATAATGACTTTAAGGGACATTAGGCTTGTACCTTTATTACTCTTTGCTGCTACTGAATTTCATTGTCACAGACCTATTAGTGCCACAGGGAAGCACAATCTTACCCTGTGCTACTTTTTCAAGAAGATGACTGTACATATTTTTATTGTTTTTTAAAATCAGTACTAAGCAATCTAGTGATCATAACAAACACGATCACAATGCTGCACAGCATCAAACTGCACCCTGCTCCAGGTCTAATATTGATCTTGTGCTGAAGACATCGCTGAGGTAGCTGGATAGGATGTATCTCCTCCAGCTAGGAAACACACTGATCTTCCTATGCTAGAATGTTTGTCATGATCAGTTGCTGATGATCCAGGCACTAAAGTCATAGTTTGACACTGATCTTAAAAGTGTTCTGTATATTTTTATGTGCTGACACTGAACAGGGACTTATTGAAGTATTTATTAAGATATAATAAACAGCTCCAATAAGAGTGAAGAGAGTTACCTTCACTAATTGTTAAACAAAAAGTTAAGCTCACTAGAAATGGCAGCTCAGAGTCTTAGTGGGTTTCATATTGCTGCCACAGGCAGTAAGATAATGAAACAGTCATGGAAAATTGGGCATTTTTTTCCTCTCATAAGAGTGCAAGGCAGGGCTGGTCACGCATCCAACATTAAGAAGACCCATCCAGCAGGCATAATGCATATGCTATGGCAGCACTTCACACATTAACAGATGTAGAGCACATCTTAAACACACATAGCAGGTGCTGGTAGGAATGGAACAGGGTTGAGAAAGCTCCAGCCTGACAGCACAGAAAATATGAGCACAGGCAAACTTATTCTCCTGTTCCTGAGAAACAGCACCCTGCCCACCTGAATACAGTAGCTGAACAAAGCCCTCTGTGCTTCAGAACCACAGTCTCACTGGTGGAGGGAAGATGCAAGGGTATTGGAAAAGTGCTCGGAAAAACCATGGTCCAATAGCGAGGTTTGCACTTACACACACTTGAATAGCTCAACTGTTCAGAATTTTCTTGAATGAAATTTACAGAGAGCATTCACTGAAACTTTCCATTTCTAACACACTTAAAAGCCAGTTCAGCTATGTTCAGTTACTTACCATATACAGACACATCTCATTTCAGTCATGCCTAAGCATAGTAAGTTAAAGATTATTGAAGCAAAAACCTATCAATTATTCCTGTTGTGTAGCTTCCATTATACTTCAAAAAGCAAACCAAGCAAATAAGGTTAATAGCTTTTAAAGTTTAAATATGTTTAAATTGATATTTGCACTTGAGCACGTTGAAAATTCCATATATCAAACTCCGCTGCTTCAAAACCACAGCTAAAATGCAATGAAAATGAACTACTGTTCTCAAGAAATATAGTACACAGAGAAAGCAGATAATTTTGCATGTAGGTGAACATGCAGTCTAAAGAAAAAGAAAACCCAGCAACTTTTCCATGCCCACTTATAACTGCACATTTTCAGCAGTGACAGCTATCTGACACCTGGTAAACATTAGGACATACATAAGCAAAAATGGTTTGGAAAATGTCATTGCTCTTACTAACCCATCTCTGTTCTGTTTTTGTACAATATTGCTCCTTCCAGTATAAGCTGTGAAATGAGAAGTATGTCTGTTCAGTTAAACCACATTCAGATCTGACACACAGAGCTGTGAAGAAGTGAAGTAATTACAAAGCTTTGTCCATCAAAAGGGAGGGAGAAAGGAAAGGAAGTTAGAAGGAAGGAAGAAAAAAGGAGGGGGGGAAAGAACTTTAATGAGTGGTTCAGCAACACAACCCTGTATGTGGATGAATCTTAAATTTAATTGTAAAATTCCATTTATCCTAAAAAGACTGTTTTTCATAACAGATTTAACTGCAGCCTACTTATGTGCACACTTTGTGGTTTAAAAGAATGCTGTAATTTCTTCTGTTTTTCTTAATGCAGTGCTAGCCCATGGCTTCCAAGAGCACTAGGAATTGGTTGCCAGGATCACCACGCAAGTGTGCTGAGTTTCTGGTCCTTGTGCTTTGCAAGGCACAAGAACTGGGAATGCAACCTAGGATTATTTGGTTTTATAATTTTATAATTAAAAAATAGTACTTTACTAATATTTTAGTACTTTTTTTTAAATTTTTACTAATATTATGTATTAAACCAAGAAGATGACTTTCAGTCTCATTCTCCCAAGACTAGATGGGCTAGCACACAGCATGGAAAACACATTCAGCCAATATATGAGAGCACGGATGCAAAAGGAGTAAACAAAACAACCTATCACTTGGCAGCTTCACTATGGGATGACTATGAGACAACAGTAGCTGACTTAAAGTAACTCTACCTTCACCTCGGATCCAGGAACATTAGTAACTGTCATGTAAGGGCACAGCAGGGAAAAAGGAGAAGCCAAAAATATCTGAAAGGAATTTGGAAGAAAGCCTAGAGGAGGTAAAATACAACTGTAATGAAAAAAGTTCAAAGAAGGATTTTTCTTTATTGCTGTGTTGCTCTACTACTTAGGTTATATTTGCAGTAATTCTGGTTTATATGACTTCTGATACACAGATTTATTCTTTCCTGAGAAAGTGTACCTTGAAGTTTTAATTAAGTAACAACAAGCTAAAAGAATACTTCACATCTATTATAAAATAAATGTAAAACCTTGCTCCACTGGAGATTGCAGACTATATATCTGTATGAAATGTAGTAATTACATCATGGCTTTTAACGCTAATTTCCTAATTTTTAAGTATCCTGCATATTTTTCCTCAGACAGTTAATAATTTTCTTAAGCAACAGCAACAGTACATTGCAAGAAGGAACTTCTATTTGATTTCTAGATATTTACATGTTTGTGTTAGAAAACCTATTCCAGAAAGCTAGCTGACATTTGTGTTCCCTTTCACATACAGACTCTATGACTGTAGAAATTCAGAATTATAGCTGAAAATAAATTATTTCTTTCTCATTTGCTTTAGCACTACACTACTTTCAGGGGCTTAGCATAACTGCAGCAACAAACAGCAAGCAGTATGCAAGAATTCAGGCAAAATACACCCTCTGCTACACTCCTGACATTTTGCACTCCTTTCTCAACATTCCTGCCCTTGCCTCCAGCACCTGAGTACCACTAACTGCACCCCCTACCCTGCCACTCACCATGCTACTACAAACAAATCTGAGGTGGCACAAAAAAATTAACTGTCCCTCACTTCCAGTTCACAATTAATAAAGTAATGAAGGTGCATGCCCAGATGTGTATCTGTCATCTCTAGAATGGATTATTGTAATTCACATGATATGAAGTTGATGGCAATGACTCCAACTGGTACAGGATGCAACCGCTTGCTTCCCCCATGGTTTAGGTCACACTGACACCTCAAGCTCTATTGCCCAATTATTTTTAGATCCCAGTTCAAGTCCTGGACTGTAATCACCAAAGATCAAATTTGTGGTATATTAGAGATTATTATCTGTAAATATTAGAAATTTACACACTTTTTGGACAACACAGATCACAAAGCTCCGCATGATTTTTTTTTTTACAGTTGGAAACAAAACATTCCCAGTTTCAAGATTCGAGCTCAGCATGACTTCTCAGATGATTTTAAAGGGATACAGGAATCTAATTATTTCTAAAAAACCACTACAGAACAGTCCTTTTTGAAGGGCACTCCTCCACAGTAGCAGAAAGTACACGGTTATTTTCTCCGCACCCTATTTTCAGCCCAAGACTAGAAGACTAAAGAAAGAATGAAAAGAGAAAATCCACACTTCAGTAAGAGTTTTTATCCTAAAAAGGCAAGAGTCAGAAGTTGACTGAGAACATCACCACTATTAATTCTACTTAGAAAGCAGTGAGATGCTATGGTTATAGGAAAAAACATAAATCACTAAGATAAATATAAAGCGATGGATAACAAAATAAACTGTAGAAACATTTTTAGGCAGTAGAAATTGCCTTGGAATCTCATCTCTACTCCTTTTCTTTAAATGCACCTTCAGATTAAAGTAGAATGTAACAATGTCACTGCAGTGAACTCCACGCCTGGAAGAACCAGATATTTAATATCTGACTTAGAAGGCAACAAGACCACCTAATAAGTCACTCAAACTGCATAAACAGAGTTCTTGTCCACATCAGAGAGAATAATGAACTCTCTCAGATGCTTATTTTTTGATAATTTCAGTAGGCTGATTAGCTTCATCTGCACTGGCTCAGAAATATGGAATCAATCGAAAAGTAACTTTTTGTTGTTGGTCAACATATGCTGGGTTTGCTTTTAGAAATTAATAACTAAAATTATTTTCCAGATGCTTCTTTCATTTTCAGTGCCAGCTGCTCCACCTGCCCAAGGTATTTTTAGGAAACAAACTGCATCACAACTCTCATGTAAAATGAAAAAAAAAAAAAAAAAGAAAGAAAAAAAGAAACCAAACAAAACCCCCAAACTAAAAAACTTTGCTCAAAAGTATCCTTTATTCTTATGGGAAAAAAAAAAAAAAGCAGCAGCATTGAATACTTTTCTTTGGAAATCACTCTAAGTGTTTAAGTCAACAAGTAGTCCTTTCCATCAGAGACTTATATCTCACCTTTCAAGGCTGCTTGTTCAGCTTGCGTATACATCCCCAGAAAGAAGTATGTACAGGCAAGGTTCACCCAAACATCTGGATTGCAAGCTGGTTGTTTGGTTAAGGCTTCATATTCCTGCAACAGAAGAGAAGGTTGATTTTTTAAAAATGTGTAATAGCACAAATTGTATTAAATATCATTCTTTCTCCCACCATTTTACAACATATTATTAAATTATTTAGATCAATTTACTTATCCTCACGTTCATTGCACTTCTCACAATGAAACTATTACATTTTAATCTGATATGTCCCTAGCTCTTTTTTGTTTACAGCAATAGAACAGACAACAGGGACAAGCACTGCTATAAATCTTCACTGTAAAAGCATGAATTCTGTCAATATTGAAGTTATATTTATATTAAAATTACATATATTTTTTTTAAAGAGTTTCATATATTAAAGTTATAAAGGCATCAACACAACCAGCTTTTCCTCAGTCTCCTCTGATGTTTTTCTAACTCCTCTAGTCAAAGCCTGGGAACCATGAACGCCGGGGAAATCTTTGTGAATACTTACTGAGGCAAGTGTTAAACATGCTTTTATAAACTCGTAGATAGCATATTTTTTATAGATTAAAACAGTGGTCTCCAAAGTCAGGTGTGCACACACTAGCACTTAAGCAAAACAATACTATTGGGTGCAGGGAAAAAAATAATTTGTAACATTAATAACCAAAATAAGTACTTTTAAAATAGCATCTATTCCATCTTTATCTCATCCTTTTTTAATTTCTATTTTTGTGTATTTTTTATAATTACATAATATATTACTACAGTAGTACATGTATATAATTTATAAATATATATATGTATGTATACTGGGGGTGTGTGCCTGAAAATTTTTTACTGATAGGGGTGCGTGATCAAAATTGTTTGGACACTGCTGCATTAAAACACAAGCCTACAAGTCAGTATTGGGCAAATTCAAGATTTCCCAATAGACAAAGACATAACTATACAGTAAATATTACTAAACTGTGCCTAACTTCATAATTTCCCATTTTAAGATTTACAGCCAACAGCTATAGAAAACCACTAGCTAGCATATTCTGATATTTCTTACTCATTTGCATTCATTACATATGCCTTAATACTGCCACATAAACTGCTTCATTTCTTGTTATTTGTGAAATGGTAAAAACTTAACAGTTCAATCCTTTTATCCACTTCTTTTTAAGGAAAAAACTTTGCAGCTACCAGTGATATTCCTGAATATAAAGATCCTTTCTCTGCGTAACAATAGAAATGAAAACAGAGGCAGGGAAACCTCGCCATGCCATTTTTTTTCCCCTCTGTCAGGTTTCTGATGATTATTACAAAGGACCTTCCCAGTGGAAGTGCCTCGTGTTGCTGTTCCTGGTCTCCATCCAGTCATGTCCAACAGGCAGCATAAAGCAAAGCAGGCAGGGTCGTGCAAGGTTCTAACAAGACCTGAAAGATGGCTGAAAGAATGCCATTCACACACTCCCAATCACCATAAGCCTCTCATTCCTCCCAGCAACACAACCCCTTGGTGACTCTGTATTCTTCCTCCAAACACATGAACTGGAATTTCCCTTTGCCTAGTGAGAATTTACCAGATTGTGCCACTGTGGGTGTAAGACTTCTTATCTCTGGGGGAAAGGCACAGATGTATATACAGCACTAGATTACATAAGCTATGCCCAAAGGATAGTGAATCCCAAGAACAGAAACATGCTGACAACAAAAGTTTATAGTTTGGAAACATAACGATTTATTCTTTTTCTCTTGCCAAGTGAAAGTGAACTACAGTCCCAAACAGAGAAGATATTGGTAAGGTATGCCCTTAAAAGTCAGATCAGTCTTAATACTTCAGGGACTCACTGTCTTTCAAGAAGATTTAAAATAAATAAATAAAATATTTACATAGAGGCCAACCTTTCCTACTGAGGCCAGTTAAATCTTGACATAGGCCTGTCACGGACCTCTGAGAGACAGGCTGCTGCTGTTTATTGGGACCATCTGGAATCTTTCAAAATTCATTCAGATTAAATGCACCCAAAGGTCTCTTTCAGCTATGGCTTCAGGCAGATTAATTAGAAAAGACAAAGTGCATAAACACAAGTCATGTTCTGGCTTTGCCATTCAAAGCAAGCAATAAATAAAGAGTGCTCTAGCAGTACCAGTGCTAATCTATGGAAACACAGTAAATAAAAATGAGGACTACTAGTACTCCTTACTCTGTAGTTCTGGGCCATGAACCCAGACAACGTGCTGTTGCCCCCTTCCTCACTAAAATGCATTCAATATCAGTCTCACAAAGACTACTTCACAAGTGTTTTCCCTCCTCCTTTCCCCAAAACCAACAAAACCAAACAAACTAAATACTCCAAAAGCGTTCCCAACAGTCAACCTGTGGCATATTTTTGTCAACCAGGAGCAAAACAACTTCTTGCTATTTCACCCTCCTGTACCTTGTGCCCCTCTCACAAGATACATGCACTTTTATTCAAAAGCAGACTACCAGGTTGATTGCATACAGCTATGGACACCTAATGACAACACTGAGGCTAGCAGGATTCTCCTCAATACCCTTATGACTTGTCTGGATTCTCCAAACCCATAAACACATCTTGAAGAGCCGACAAACAGGCCAGCCTACAGGGTTGCCCCATAGGTACTCAAAGGAGGTGCTCAGAGTGGAGATACTCATTGTAACCTGGCTAAAGTCATGACCGAGAAGCCTACAGAACTGGCTGAAGTCAAAAATCCATCTTCTACTTTCTAGCTTCAGCTGTCAGGAACTTGAGTGTACCTGTATTCTCATATTTGCAGCAAAGTACTTAAACAAGACCAGATACTGCTCATGGATTAACCATTACCCTAGTACAGCCCTATTCCTTTCATGATTTACGATTTGACTGAAATTATCCTAAGCAAAGTCAGGGTAGCCAGAAGGTCCTGTCCAGTGAAGAGGCCGAATCCTGATTTCTCTACTAGGAGGTAGGTGCAGATAGGAGACGCTGTCAGAATGCCTGGCTGTCATTTGTGAGACCTTGAGAGAAACAATGCATTGCAGGCTCTGGCACGGGGATCATGCTTTGCTCTCAGGTGTGCAGCTGATGGGCCAAACTGGCACAACCATGTCTGTCAGCTGTACCATGCCACCATCCTGTATGCTTAAGCCCATTCAGAGGGTGCTGAATGCCAACGTGAAACCTGTCCTTGAACGCAGCCTAGCAGCACACCTGCCCTTGCCAATACTTCTCTTAAATTTTCCATACCTCAAACATGTCTTATAACCCTCCCTTTCTTAGGCCCCGGCTGTTTCAGTTTATAAGATCAGGCAGCTCAGAAACAGAATCATTAGACTGATGCTCTGATTCTGGTCCTTGGGTGACACTGGGAAATTCTTCAGGAAGGGTTTATGAACAAGTCATGGCAGGAAGGCAGGTGGTTTTTTTCCCCATTAGGGATAGTAGGTATGGAAGACTCCAGAAAACTAATTAGATGCTGCCACCCACTATGGGAGTTCTAGTTGCCATGTGATGCCCAGAAGACACTAGCTACTCAGTGTTAGTAAAAATCAATTTGTCAGTGAAGGATGCTAGACAGTCCCCAGGGAGGGACTGCTACCACAGCTGCTGGAAGAGTCAAATCTAGTGCAGTACCATTTGTAAATTGGTTTACAGCAGTAGAGGTGATCCCACCAGACCAGTGTCAGGGGCATAACCTCTGAGAAAGGCATCTATCTACTAAGAAGGGAAAAGTCTGACCCTAGTGAAGCTGAGGTTAGCACTCTACTAGAGTATACCTGACTGTTGCTGTGCCTATGATAAGAGAATATAAATTCTTTCATGTGAATGTACCAGACATTTTGCTGTCATTCTCCTTTAAGATATTCTTGGAGCTGGAGGTCTGAGCGTTTTTCATTTTTTCCCTCCTTCTTCCAGTAGTGGATGATGGCCACCTCACCTCAATTCCCAAGCCTCTCCAAAAGTTGACATGCAAACAGCACACCTGGCTCACTATAAAAGTATAATTATAAATAAAAGGATTATTGAGCAGTATAATTTCTGAAGACCCTCATCAAGTGTATGGAATACAAACCATTAACTGGGAATATGGTGACACAGACTATGTGTTGTCGCTTGCAGGCACTTAGGAGCGTGAATCATTTCGATTGCGTGTAATGTCACTCTGGAGAATTCTACAGAATCTTCTATCCATAGTATTTTACTGATAGTGCTCCTGGCACTCCCCAGAGAGTGCTCCAAGATCTAGAGGTTACAGATAATCAAAGAATTTGTCCTTGAGAATGCAGCAACAATGCCTCAGTAACATAGCAGAGAAGATACAGAATTACACTTCAATCTTGAAGCTGACAACTGGAAGGCAATTCAGCCTCCACAGTCAGCACTCTTCCCCTTGATTACTACAGGCTTGGGAATTATAACTACAGTGTTCTGTCCCAGAAGAAACTAGGTTGAGATGCACAGGCTTATTTCCCATATGCCACCACAGAATGATAAAGTTATCAGGACTCATCACTGTGCAAAAGATCAGTCATGAATTCGCAAAGATAGGGCCTGCGATCTCTCACTTAAAACACACACACATACATATCAACCACAAACCATGCACGCAAACCTTTTATTGTCCTTACTCCGGCAGAAAACCGGGAAAAAGATGACTATGTTGCAGCTTTTAAAAGCCTGGATCAACAGCATCACCCAGTGGTGAATCCAAACCACGTACAAAACCTAATCGCTAATAAATAAATAATGCTGTTATTTTTTTGTTGAAGGAAATATTTAAAATCTGCTCTGGCTATAAAAACACCTATTGGGTGTTCCAAGTAGAATTTATTTCAAAGAAATTGCAAGCTATTTTTCATGTGCATACAAATTTTCACTCCCTATTAACACCTAACATCTAGATATAAATTAATTTCAGTTACTGATTGTTACATTCATAATCTTTAAATTCCACAACTCTAAACATGGATATTAAGTTACTATTATGTCCTATACTACTATTCTACAGTCTATACCATATAGTCAGTTTGATTCACTGAGCATTTCTAACATCTCCAACGGGTTTCCTCTTCAATTTTTAAGGGGGAAAATGCCTTTTGAACTTACTCAGAAGCTTTTGAAATTCTATTTCCACCTCACATGAAACTTGTGCACGTGACCATGTATTACTACAGTTAAACACCTAATGTATCTAAGAGAGAAAATATCATTGTTCCATAATCTGTTTCTCTGTAGTTATTTTCTTCTGTCAATACTTTAAATGATCATCTGTTTTTAATATTTCTTCCATAAAAAAGCAAATTAAAAGACTGCAAAACCAGCTAGACTTCACAGTTATACTTCACAGTGAATCATGATGGAGATCACTCCCAGCTAACATTGACCAAACCCAGTAAGCCTTAAATGGTATAATACACCACTGGAAGGACCCAGCAATTCACATCTGTAGGAATACAGCAATGAGACAAATAGTATTCAGGCAGACTGAGTTGTTTTCAAATCTTCACTAGCTTATATGCAGCCTTGTAGGTATCACCATTACCACTCCATAACACTTCCTTTTCTGGTGTGATTCCACTGATTCCCGCCCTTGGAGGTACAGAGCAAGGCAAACAACAAAAATTTTTTAGGACTTCTACAGAGAAATAGGCTAGCACAACCGAGAAGATAAAGGGATCCCAGGGGCAGCGGCAACAGAGTTTCACTGGAGACATAAATGGACACAAAAGGAATTGCGTATTGACTCATACACTGAGACACAACAGCACTGTATGGTGCAAATATTAAAAATGTATGCATATTTGAATAATCAACATGTCTTTTAGTGACTTAAAGCTTTTGGAAAATAAGAATGTTTCATTTAATTGAATTACTTAATACAAGCAAACATAAAGAGGAACAATAAAGTACATTAAATGGCCAGAGGCATCAACCTCTAAAGAAAAAAGCATGCATATTACAGATAAGCTACACAATGAAAACAAAGACATAACTAAACCTGAAAAACAAAACTGTGGAAAGCTAGGTGCAAGAAGGGAATAAAAAATTTAGGATATGAACTGCAATATATAAAAAAGCAAATTACGCTACTGAGCCTAGTATTAAATCAGACAGCAGGTAACATTAAAAAAGGTCTATCTTTGTAGGCAAATACCTTTTCTTTTTTCCTCTCCAATCCAAACTGCTTTCCACAGCATCTGCCTTATTACTGTACATTTGTACCTTAGCTGGCTAGCAGAACCATGCCGTGTTATAGAACATCTTCCTCCTGTTGTCATCACTTTATCACATCTTGATTTCCAACCTCAGGGAGCAGGATTTCCCCACCTTACCTCCAGCGCTCTCTTGTAATCACCCAAATGAAAGGCAGAGTATCCAATCCAAAGGTCGGCATCCTCCTCCTGCTCACCCACGTGCCGTTTAAACTTTATAGAGAAGAACGTAAGAATTTTGTCAGCTATCACACAGTTTATAAAACCCCACAGATAATCAAAGTAATACCAGGCCATCTTATATCACCGATTGTTTGACAGCTGTGGACGCAACTGAGGCGGAGCTGCCCTCGCATTTCGGAGGGAAGCACAGGCAACCCTCACGTCCCAAACCTCGCTCTGCGAAGCGAGGGGAAAAGCTGCCACGCTGGGCCTAACGGGCGCGGCGCGGGGCGAGGGGGACACGGGGCGGGTGAAGGGCTCCCCTCGCCCCGCCGCCCCGCCGAGCGCAGGCGTGGCAGCGACGGCACCGCTCTCCCGAGGGGAGCGGGCGAGTCAGGGTGCCGGCGGCGCCCTGGGGCGGGGGTCTCTGCCCCGCCGCGGCCGTTACCTCCAGCAAGGCGATCGCGCCGGTGAAGTCCCTCAGGGCCAGGAGCTCTTCCAGCTGCGGCACCTTCTTCCCTTTCTTCCGCCGCTTGTCCCCCGGCGGCGGGGTAGCCCCCACAGCCGGCTTGGCCCGCGAGAGCATCTGGGCAGAAAGCAGAGCGGAACCGGGTCAGAGCCGGGCCCCGGCGGGGCCTCCCCCGGCCCGCGTCCCCCGCCGCGCCGCCACTCACCATCCTGCCGCCGGGCCCGGGCTCCTCGCTCCGCCGACGGCGCCGTTGCCAGGGTAACCGCGGGCCGGCGGAAGGCAGCAGCGCCGACCTGAGCGCGGCGGCGAAGAGGCGCCGGCTGGCGACTGGCGCCGCCCCCTACGTTCCGCTGCGCTGCAGCGGGCAGCGGTCTCCGTAGCGACGCAGGCCCCAGTGCCCTGTGGTTTAATTTTGGCTGCTGGCAGCTAAACCTGCACGCAGAGACACGTGCAGGACAGAGTCCCCTCACCCAGGAAAACAGTTAGAAATGGGGTTTTCACATGACGACAAGTGACACTGCGCTGATTAGGCGCAGAAACATCTGGCGAGCAATCGGTTTGCAGGTCACCAGCCCCTCTCGCCCAGTCTTGTGTCCCGGGCTGGGCCCTCCCCAAGCCCCCATGATCTCATCTTTTCCCCACATTTGGTCCTTTGCCTAAACATCCCCTAATAAGACTTGTGCGATCCCAAAATGCTTTCCCTGGCATGCCACAATGGATCTCATGTGCTTGTAGCCAGCAACCCGCCTCGCTCTCTGAGGTGATCCAGAGCGGCTTCAGCTGACCAGAGAGCTGCTGCCCTTGGGCTCGGTGGGTTGGTCACTCTCCCCTGACAGCCCTGTGGGGAGGGAATCCCACAGGTGTTCATACTTCTCTGGTAAACATTGCCACTCAATCTATATCTCTATAGTTATAAAGATGGAGAGCATAACATAAAATGTTAGGTATGTGGCTTGTATACATTTAACTGCATACAGCAGCTGATCTCTCTGGCCACCTCTGGATCATTTTCAAGCACAGCTTGTTTCATGCAGTGACTCTGACAATGCAGTTTTCTGCAAATGAAACATCTTTCCTAGTTACAGAGCAACATCATGCAGTGGAATTGCCCAAACTTTCATTTTTATATTGCCTGAATTGCATCATTAGCAATTCCAGTGCAGAGAACCAATGTGCAACGCTCCTTTCTTAGATAACTGTTCTTTCCACCATCTGTTCTTTGTCACTCATCCTTCCTAAGGCTAACTGCCTTGATTAAAAGTCCCTTCATTTGTAGAGTGGGTCAGCTTGACCTAACTTCATGCACAGATGTGTTTAACATGTAGTTAAACACTAAATCAGTGTGGCAATTCAGGAGTTTAGACAACAATTCCCCCCTGTTTGGACTTGCTTCAGTCCAGGACCAGTCCTTTTTCTTTACATTTAGGCGGAGCTTGAGTTACTCCAGTCATATATATTTTTGTTACTGATTGCTAGCATGTGTCCAGTGAGGTGTAGTAGTACCTTGGAGGCAGGTATCTTTGGGATGGAGGTGTGCATTACTATTACAATGAGATTTACTTCATCTGAGGAAAGTAATTTCACTGCAATGGTTGGCTCAGCAGCGGACATCTTCTCATATATTCTTCATGTGACAACTGCTATACAGCTTATCAGCTGTGTGGTACCATCAAGTTCCCATTCCTGCAGTGAGTACAACAGAACCTGGCTGTAGGGTCTCCATCTCTGCTCCACTCTCCACTACTCCTATTAGCCGGTGCTGAGATGGCAAGGTGTGTTGCTCTGAGAGCCATGGTAAGGTAGATTTCATGCATGCCAACCATCCTGAAAGCAATAGCTGTATTTTACCCTAGAAAGCTTTCTATAATACTATGCTTCTATTAGGCCCCAATTTTCTCTAATTCCACCCCCCACACACCCTACTCCCCCAAGGTAATTTTCCCACAAGCAGGCTAGAAGACTTCAGCGTCTCCTCTCTCATAACTCTGTGAAATCAAGAGAAACATCTAGATTGACAGGGATATTTTAAGATGCCTTTTTTCCTTCAGATCTTAAACAATGCCTCCGAAGTACTTTATTTCAAACTGAAAGAAAATAATAATTGTTGTAAATATCTTGCAGTAATTTTCAATACTGCCATAGAGTATTCTGGCTCCATACAGTAAGCTAGGAAAATTGAAGATTTTGGTTTGAGGAGTTTTTACTACACAAATGCCAAAGTAATCTGGGTAAAGGGGGAGAAATAGAAGGAGCAGAAGTTGTCACTGGTGTATATGTTATATTTTTGACTGAAATGCAAGCAAGCAAGTAAGCAGACAGTACAATTAGGCAAGATTCTTATTTTTTTAAAAAAGCAACTGAAAATACAATTTTCCTGCATTGCTTTCTTGCATTTTTAATATAGATTCTTTCATAAGATCCTGCTGTTCTAAGAATCAACATAATAAATACAGCTAAAATATTGACTCAAATGGAACAAAGCTCTCAGCTGCTCCACTGGTTTCCATTTCCCAGTGGCTTCCTGAATTCTTATGTGGTGGGTCCAAAGCTGGGGAATGTGTGAGAGCTAAAAGATGTGCAGTGCCAGTAGATTATCTGTGGGCACAAGAAGAACAGTGTCAACTGAGATAAAAAGTGATAGCAGCCAGAACAATTCCTTTTTATTTGCAGACAGTGTTTTGCATGGCACCAGTGGGATTCCAGCATCTATCTGGATGGGGGGGGGGGGGGGCAGTTTCTTGACCAAAAGTTTTATAATCATGTGGAGCAGGGAGTGCTCAGAAGCACATGTTTCCCTGCTGCCAGGAGGAACTCAGATGGGAGACATCTTCTAATCTTAACTATGCTTTGAAGGCAAGTCCCCTAGTCCCCTAAGCACTACCTGTACACACACACCTCTTTATATGTCTTTTCGTTGCCTCCAAAAAGATGATGTATTCCGTAAGGGTTAGTTTCAACTGACCTTCAACTTATCTGCAAGATGAGAAAGTAAAAATTTATTCCAAATACGAAACTGTGGACCCATTATATGTAAAACAGAACTATAGGTTACATTTAATAGCAGGGATCCTTCTTATTTGCTTCAGCATAACTCAAAGAGTTATGGCACATTCCCAACAGGCAAAGATGTGACTCTGCCAATCAGATCATTCCCTCTTAGGTGAGGCCTACCACAATATTAAAGGACAAGGTGATGAGTTTGGTTGTGATTGTAATTGATCAAAACCATAGACTTTGCCATTAGAAGGGTTGCTAATTATAAATTGCTTAACCTAACACGTGGGCAGATTGAACATAGTGTAAAAATTAAGTTCTCCTGACTTGTAGAGGTGCTACCTGTATATACTGTGTGAGCAATATAAGTCAGGGGCAAAATGCTAGAATTTGGCATTATGGCAATTGGTGCAGACTCTGTGTACAGGAGTGGTCTAAACCCCATTCAGAGCAGTAGGAGTCTCCATTCATAGCTAATGTTCACTAACATCAGTTGTGTAGCAGGACACGTAATTTATTTCTGTATTCTCATCAGCATCAAATTGACCAAAATATTTTTATCATGTCTGGTGTAGAAACTGTTATTTAGATGCAGACCAAAGCCAGAAGAGATGTTATAATCTTTTCCTCATATGAAATACCAAGGTGACACTGCATAAATTAAAGACAAGTCAAGAAGTTCAGCTATTCTATTAATAATGCTGGAAAATTGCTGCAGTTCTTACCTGTCATGGTTTAACCCCAGCTGGCAACCAAGCACCACACAGCTGCTTGCTCACTCCCCGCCACCCAGAGTGGTGGGGATGGGAATCAGAAAGGAATGTAAAACTCGAGCATTGAGATTTAATGATTTTAATTATTTAATTTTAAGATTAAATTAATTTTAACTTTAAAACTAATTTTAAGATTAAATAATTAAAATATTAATTTAAGCAGAATAAAAAGGTAAAAGCAATAACAATAACAACAACAATAATAATAACAGTTATAATAGAAAGGTGGGGGAAAGGATAAAACCCAAAGGAACAGGGAGAAAGGAAAACAAGTGATGCACAGTACAACTGCTCACCACCCCCAGACCGATGCCCAGCCAGCCCCCAAGCAATGATCCCCAGGCCCCAGCTAACCCTCCAAGTTTCTATACCAAGCATGACGCTCCATGGTATGGAACACCTCTTTGGCTGGTTCAGGCCAGCTGTCCTGGCTGTGTCCCTTCCCAGTCTCTTGTGCCCCTCCAGCCCTCTCACTGGCAGGGCCCAATAAACCAAAAAGTCCTTGGCTTAGCATAAACATTACCCAGCAACAACTAAAACCATCAGTGTGTTACCAACATTGTTCTCACATCAGAGCCAAAACCCAGCACTCTGTGAGCTACTAAGAAGAAAGTTAATTCCACCCCAGCTGAAACCAGGACATTACCATCACGATTATATTAGCCAGTGGCATTACTTTGGAGGCTATGAGCTGTAAAATGATTAATGATCATGTTTATTCCCGCACAGAATTGCTGGGAGAGAGGGAGTTGATTTACACTGATAGCAGCAAAAGGAAAGTCATGCACCTGTGACTAAATACCAAGATAAGCATCAAAGAGGGTAATCAGTGTTTAAATAAAAAATCAGAGAATGGAAAGTCTAAGAAAAGGAGAGGAAGGAGGGGAAGAAAAGAAAAAAGGGGGAGAAAGGAAAAGCAAGAAGTGAGAAAAAAATCATCAGATAACCAAAGCAAGAGGTTAGGAAATGACCTTTGCAACAATCACATGCTTCAATTTCTGTAATGTCCGGGTAAGATCATGTGTTTTTAGTAATCGTGCTTCACCCTGTTCTGCCTCTTGTATCTTTGAAAATGCACCTGACATCTCAAGATAAATGAAGTGAGAGCAATGAAATGCTCCCCTGCTAAAGCTACAAAGGAATTCCCTGAGATGAGTCAATGGGAAATTATTCCTTTAAAAGCAAGGAACTTGAAGAATATTTGCTTCTTTTTTATAGAGTCAGTAACTTCTGAACCTTAATCTGCCCTGGATAGACCACCCATGACGAGGAAAGGTGAAACATGCAAGGTGACAGCAAAGACCAGCCTACAGAGGTGACAGATCATGTGTGCATTTAATGCTCTTGTCAGGTCTCTGTGCCTAGCTCAAGAAAGCAAACAACAGTAATGTCAATGAAAGACCTCCAAACAGTGAAATGAAAACTCGTAATTTGATCTTTATTTTGGCAGGGAAACCTCTTTCTTTAGTTTTCACTGGTGTTTATGTCTGTGATTGTATGGGTTTACAGGAACTGCATCTTTAGAATTTTCCTTATACTTCCAGCATCCAACCTGTCATCAAGATTCAGCCAAGTTAATAAAAGTAACTTAAAAGCTGTCTTTTTACTGGATTTCAGCACCACATTTAGGTAAGTTTTTGGAAGTTTATGTATGTAGAACCAAAGGAGGTGAGGCAAGACAATCTGCTGATCTAGTTCAAGTCAGTGTCAGAACTGAAAAGGCAATGCAAGGTTTGCTGGATCCACACAACTTACCCAAGCCAGAAAGCCACATCATTGCAAGTGCTACACCCCAGAAAATGCAGTTATACTGGTCCGGAACATGTGCTGATATATCTGCACAGTATTCCACTGACATATGGATTTACAGAATCAAGTATGCACTAGCTGGAACATGTCATAACTCCATCCAATCCATAGTATAGGTGTGTATAATATTTACTAAAAAGAATTTAAGGAAACGGAAGTATGTGTTGAAGACACAAATTATTATACACTCAAGCCATTTACCTTCATAAGGAAAAACAGAACAGATGTCTGCACATTACAGACAGCTTATATTTGTCACTTGACAGAGCTGTATCCTGCTGAGTCTAGAACAGAGGCTAACTGTTATGCTGAAAAGAAAAACATGTCCTGTCACTCTGGAAACAAGATCCTTTAGAGAAGGAGTACAAAAGGAAGGAAAAAAAGAGGAAAAAATACTATTTAATTTGGTAATATCCAAGTCAGGTGGATGAATAATACTCATTTCAACACGGATATGTGTTGGGAAAGGGTTAAAAGGAAGAAGACTTCCTTAATTGAGTCAGGTATTTATGATACATCACATATTTAGCTTCATCTTCTGGTATGTGGCAACACAGATCAATAGAAAGATGAGGCCACCACCCAAGCTGCTGGGAGTATGATGCAATTCCAATTACAACTTTTCTTATCATTGTCTGTAGATTTCCTCTTACTAGGTTGGTAACTTCTGATAAGAACAGTCAGTGTTTTGCAGTATAAATCCACTAATGTGGCAGCAATTATGAAATCCAAGAACAGACCTAAACTCTCGATAACCCATGGGAATGGCAATATAGCAAGGACTTCTACTTTTATCAGGATCTGTACTGGATCAGGATCATGCTGTACTATCAGGATCATGCAACACAACGCACATATTTGCATGCTGTTTTACAGGCTTGTTGTTTATCAGTAGAGTGTTTCAGCCCCAAAGAACAATGTTTGTAAAGTCTTTCTTTATGTTCTTGTGTAGTAAATGAGGAAAAAAAGGTCAGTTTTGAAAAGTCAATACAGCTGCTATGCAGCTGCTATACATGTATACCATATATATGTATACAGCTGCTATATATGTATAATATACAGCTATGTTTGTCACCATTTACATTACTGTCTTCTAAATCTCGGTAGTAGAGATATTGTAAAAATAATTTAAGACAGAAAAAAAGTATTTCATGTCCTTGGTCTTCTCTGTAATATTGAAAGTTAAAGAAGGCATCTTTATATTATGCAGTCTAAACCTGTAAGTTACTATGTTAACTAAGCACAGACATTACAATACTGTAATGTTTTCTTTTTTTGTTTGTAATCACATTTGTGATTCCAACCTCTAACAAAACTGGGTAAAAAAGGAAGTGGAAACATTTTTATTTTATTTTTCTTCAATGTGATTCTCTAAATCTTTTTAAAGACAGGGTAAAAGCTGTTAAAGCCCTGCAAATCAAAATAATTTGGAATCAGGCTTAGTAATAGTGAGTAGAACTTGAAAACAACGTTGTTTGAAGTTTTTCTACATTTACTCTGTTGGCTAAATATGATCAACTACTACAGCATATAATGTTTCATGCAAATTTCACATTAAAAATTCCGTATTTTACAGAAACAATATTTACAACCTCTTTTATTCAACAACATAAGCATGGCCACTGAAACCAAGGGAATTTATTTTTTAAGTAAGTGAGAATTAAATACATAAATGCATCTGCTGTTCTTTTTATTTACATATCTTTTCGGATTCTTTTTTTAATGTCCTTCACATTTCCCAATTCTGCGATGCTGGAGACTTGCAGCATCTTTTTTATTTTAATGTAACGCTTGTGTACTGTCAAAGTTTCCAGCTCTGGAGAAAATAAAAAATAATATACAATTTTGAAACTTAGAATTTGATAATAATAATAGTAATTAAATGGCACTGAGAAAAGAAATAATTGTGCTAATATGTAGAAAAAAGTGTCTATTTTAAAGGACACTGTCAAAATATTTTGTTCTGCAAAATAACACAACGGTATTACAATGCATGTTTCTTTACAAAATAGTTGCTTGAAAAATGCTACACTGGTTGTCATTGGTACCAGAGAAATTGAAGATGAGATGACAATATGTCTACATTGTCTTCGGACCTACTAGGACTTACTGGTGCCAGCTTCCACAGTAGTAGTTTGATTGACTGGGGGCAGCTGATACTTTCACGTATACAATAAAACAGAGGGCAGAACAAACAAATGGTGCTGTAGAATCACACACTAAACCCACTTTCACTAAAACCTGTGATACAGTTCTCAGTGAGTTAATCTGAATTTATATTTCTAATCTAACACAGATTATAAGAACACCCACAGAGACCTATTACGTTTTTTGTAGCTATGCAATATATGCACAGGTGTCATGGTTTAACTCCAGCTGGCAACTAAGCACCATGCAGCTCAGTCTCTGCTGCACTTGCCCTGCTTCTTGTAAAGCTTGTCCTCTATTGGTTCAGGTGGTTCCTGCTAGAGTAATTCCTACAACATGCAACTTGAATCATGGGTTACAACAGTTTAAAGCTATTTCCATTACAATCTCCACCCCGGTCCCTTTGGACCAGACGATTGGGTTTAATATTGCAATGAACTCTTCACCTTGCCCCTGCTCCAGCTTGGAGTTGTCCACAGACTGCAGTCCCTTAGGGTTGTAGCTGCTCCAGATGGAGCCCTATTTATGCACCACAGTCTGTTCAGGAGTATACCTGCTGCGGCATAGACTTTGCACAGCCACAGATGCTTCGAGATGTACCTTCTCCAGTGTGGACTTATCCTTGGGCCACAATACCTTCGGAGCTATACCTGCTGTGGCACTGACATAACCACAGCCACTGAGATATACCTCCTCTGGCATGGGCTTATCCATGGCCACAGACACTTTGGGGTGTCCTGCTCCCATGTGGACTCATCCACAGGTCACAGCCCTGTCCACTCGAGTTCACACTGGAGTTCCAGCTTGTCCAGTACAGCAGCACAGGAACAGCAGCGATGCCCTGGCCATCTGCCAGCCCTGGCGCATCACCATTGCTGTTATCAAAATGTTCCCAGGTACAGCAGAGTAAGATGATAAGCAGTACAGCAAGCAGCAAAAGCAAAAAGCAGTGACTAACAAGCCCTAGACTAATGTACAGTAAGGCAAGCAAGCCCCATAGCAAGCACAGGAGCCTGCCAATTAATAGCTAAACACCAATAACGGCTATAAATTCAATCTAGCACATTCCAATCAAATCTGTCATTATCTTGAAACCTTCAAGCCCCGCGTTGGGCACCAAAAAATACTGTTGTGGTTTAACCCCAGACAGCAACTAAGCCCTACACAGCTGCTTGCTCACTCCCCCCTGCTGGGATGGACGAGACAATCAGAAGGGTAGAAGTGCGAAAACTTGTGGGTTGAAATAAAGTCAGTTTAGTAAGTAAAGCAAAAGCTGCGCACACAAGCAAAACAAATCAAGGAATTAACTCACCAGTCCCCATGGGCAGGCAGGTTCAGCCATCTCCAGAAAAGCAGGTGTCCATCATGTGTAGTGGTTACTGGGGAAGACAAATGCCATCACTTTGAATGTCCCCATCTTCCTTCTTGCTTCTCCAGCTTTATATGCTGAGCATGACATCATATGGCATGGAACATCCCTTTAGTCAGTTGAAGCCAGCTGTCCTGGCTGTGTTCCCTCCAAAATTCTTGTGCAGCCCCAGCCTGCTTTTTGGTGGGGTGGGGTGAGGGGCAGAAAAGGCCTTGGCTCTGTGTAAGTGCTGCTCAGCAAGAACTAAAATATCCCTGTATTGTCAACACTGTTTCCAGCCCAAATCCAAAACAGTCCATACTAGCTACTATGAAGAAAATTAACTGTATCCCAGCCAAAACTAGCACAACAGGTATTATTAATGGTGGTGAGGGACTCTTCAGACAAATAAATGCAGGGCCTGCCCATCTGAATCTTAATCATCCCTGTGCTTCTGAAGGCAGAGCAAGCGATGAATGACAGGGTTTGTATTCAATGATTCAAGGCAAGATCTCCATCAATGGTTAATAGTGCTAGGTTTACAAAGATGAGGTACTCAAACTGATGTACATCTAAGAACTGACTTTTTGGATACATGGTTGCATATAGTGAAGTTACTTAATTCTGGGATCTTTTTTACCATGATAACAGTAGCTGATGCCTGGAAGCCACAGCTAGAAAAAATGCACTGGGGATGTCAGTTGCAGTTTCTTAGCACCTTATTCCTTAGAAGGCGATTAAACCTTGACTCTTTTAAGAAAGAATAAGTAGTTTGGGAAGTTGTGATTCAAAGATGTTTTGGGGATCTACTTTGTGGCTTATCTTGAGGGTGTCAGGAGAGCTTACTTTAGGCAGGATATTCCTGGTGTTTGAGTCTTTCACTCTGCTTCTCCCAGTCTTCACATTCTTTCAGGGGAGGGCAGAGTCATTTGCATTGCCTTCAGGATGCTCCCATTACTTGTAGTTCTGTCATAAAACAGTATTTCTAACTAAAGGTGCAGTTGCCTGTAGGAGTCAAAAAGCTTTTTTTCCTTTCCTCTGACATAATTTGACTTCTAGGTTTCTGAACTGTATCCCTCCCTGACTAATCCTTGAAGTATGAGAGCTGGTTCATGGTTGGAGAAAAGTTACTGAGATAGCGGGGGCAGTGCCTTGAAGGGATATGGAAGATTTTTTAGGGTATCTGGTTGGTTTGTGTCACTGGTTTTGTGTCATTGGTTTTATAGACTGCTAGACTGGACATTATGAAATAATTAGATGAATTTGGCTGGGGTCCTTGGGAGTTTAGCTTCATTCTGCAGCCAGGGCACTATGAATGGACTGGCACTGGTGTCTCACCTCTTCTATGCCCCAGGGAAAAGATCTCTCAGGCACAGGCAGCAACAAACACAAATATACAGAATTTTCCTTTTGCTTGTGGCAGACGTGTCAGATTTTGTGCTTCACACATATGACTTGTTTACTTTTTCTTCTCTCCACCCTCATGACCATCTATAGTATCAGTAATTCTCAGGTTTATCTCAGCTGATGCCACAGCTTTTTTTGTCTCTCTTATGCCATGAAGCAGATGTTACTGATCAGTCTGCCAGGCAATTGAGTCTGATGTGCAAAGCCCTGAGGTACAAGGGAAAGTGTGGTGTTCAGCAGGTTCCAGGGAGTGCTTGCTTCAGCCTGGCTGCAGCCTCCTGCCACATTCCCTCCTGCTCCATGTCACTCAGTGCTCCAGGCGTGCTCCTATCATGGGACCTGACACTGAGAGGCTACACACAGCAGGCAGTTATAAAGTTGAGAGGTCAACAACTCATTTATAGCATGTTCTGGCTGGGGACCCCCTGTGGCACTGTGAAGGCAGGGGGCAAAGGAAAGAGTAAAAAGAAATGCTGTGCTAAGGCTGCAGTTGATTTTACCTTTTGTTTTTAAAGGACATTTTTACACTGCCATGAAAACCAACCAAATACATGAATAGATATAAAACCAAGGAGACCTCGGTGCCGTTACATACTCCCTGTGTGATCGGCAATGTAAAATACTCAGTTCTACTTGCACTGTCCACGCTAGCTAACTGTTTGTCTCAGATAGGCTAAGAACAGTGTAAAAATGCAAATCTTGCTCTGCTGAAGTTTGGGTCAAATCTGTTATTGACTTATATGGAATAAATTTCAAGAAGTTTATAAATACCTATCAAACAAGGCAGTGATGAGCAGATGATCTTAGGATGAAAAGCTGTATTCCCTTCTAAGTCTGCGGCTCTAGCCAGCCATACTAGTCCAGATGCTTACAGGACAGACAGCTAATATAGAATTACTGTATTACTAATTAAAAATGCTAGATTAGATATGCTGAGGTGTTCAAGATCTGCTCTTAAATTCTGGCTCATGGTATCCTCTGTTGTTTGGTATAAGAGAGATTCAAACAATAATAATTTGGTATTAAAATAGGATCATGTAAAAAGTCTGCAAATCTATTTGAAGCGGATTCAACACCTTTTGAATAAAGGCTTTGAAAGAAACCACGGAGTTGCAGTTCTGTCTTATACCAAAAGCAGTTACCCTGTTGCCGATTGTTTTCCTTGTTTGTCTTAAAACTATTTCAGGAAGGTAATAAAAGTAAATTGATTTATTATCTGACAGCCTCAGTCCAGGTTTCAGTAGAAAAACAGAAGCTCCTGTAGATGTGCACAAACACCCCAAATTCAGACCAACCACACTCAGTACTTACTTCATTTTGCCTGTTGATTCCTTTTATCCTGCAATTCTCCTTTGTTCCCAGACTTTTCCATAAGGTTTGTGGGTTTTTTTGTCTTCCCTTCATTCTACCTACCTTCCCTGAGACCATTCTCAGGAAAGATACTCAGAAAAGCCAGAAGCCCTACCCAGGAACAATACTGCTGTATCCTCTAGTGTGTGCTTTTTAGCAATGCCATTTAAAATTTAGCTTTGGTCCCACAGGTCTGAGATGTAACCTTCAGCTTTGGTAATCCTTACCTGATGCAAGAGGTTGCATCACATAAAGTATTAATATGTTTGGCCTCCATTTGAGGAGCCATCTGACAAGGTGGGAATGAACAATGAGACTGTGCTGCCTGGGAACAATGCGTCTAGGGCAGATGTGGGGTGCTTTGGTGTGCAATGCTTGGGCGAGTATGAGCGGACAAGCTTTGTGCTGAGTCTACTCTGTAAGTAGAAACAAAAGCTTTGGTCTGGAGGACTGAAAAAACACAAAAAGTGTTTCAATGGTAAAAGCTGAAGGAATGAAATTGGTACCTTCACAGAAGAAAATATATCTTTGATTAATGAGCCCAGTCAGGAGAGATGGTGTGGCAATGTAACCAGAGATGTAGGGCAATGCAAACATGAAGAAACCATCTGTCGTCCTCTAGGCTTTAACAGACCTTGTATTTTATTTCCATTTTAAAGAGTTGTCTTTACAGTCCATTTGTCCCGTCACCTTCCTTCTCTCAGCTCATCTCTGTTATGAAGACTTAGTGCCCTTATCAGGCAAGGTTTCGGGTAATGCTTCAGGTTTATAGCTTGAGCCTTTCCATGAGCAAACATTCACAGCAACCTTTAGCCTCTCTACTGAATTTTGCTGTTGTTAGTTTTTCACAAACAGAAGTGCCACCTAGTACACAGGAGGGACGGGCAGAGGTGAAGGCAGCAGGGAAGAGCCTGAGAGAAGAATTGTATAGCCTGTCTTTGAATCTATGGTGTGGATATCTCTTCTATCCTGCCCAGGAACAAAACCAATGTAAGGTATCTGAAAGAAAGAGGGTTGGAAGAGAAAAAGAAAAGAGAGAGCACACACAATGGATCTAAACTGAGCAATAATGAAGAAACACATGTTGAGTCTGGCCCTTTGGCCTTTGTTTTTCTTGCCCTGGCTGCTGCAGCAAGTTGGTTCAAATGAGTGTAGCAACAACAATTATGTGATCAATGTGATGCTCATGAATTACTCGGACTTGCCATCTACTACTGATAATTTGAAATTAGCTGTGAAGGAAGCCTTGAAAAGGGTACAAAATGAACTGCAGACAACAGGTAAGGCAAAGGGTTTTGGTTATTCCTCTGCTGCTTTGGTTTCTTGTCACACTTCATGCCGTGCTTCCTGCTCATCTGACCTTCAGCAAACTGCTCCTCAGGCAGGCTCCTTGCCTGTCCATTCACCTTATGTAGATCATACAGAAATAGTGACCACCCCCTGTAAAAACAGAAGTGCTCTACAGATGGGCAGAGCCATATTTGCTTTCATCGTGTTTGGGCAGACTCTTCATGCTTTCCTGGAGTTTTTCAGTTGGGACTGGGAACATGGAAATTACTGAACAGGATCAGAAAAGACCAGTGATCTAGTACCATAACTGATATGCCCTTGCTTCCTTTTATGGCTGGATTAGCTCCTACTTTCTGAAACTAATTTTCTTCTTGATCCCATCCGTTGGTCACCTTATGACTTGAAGTGTGAAGAATCTGCAGTCCATACGTTTTTCCTTCATATAGAGTCACTGCAGATGATGCTTTTATTTATTTTGCTATCTTACCTCTCCTATTAGTATCACCAATCTACTGTTACTCCCTAGATATAATGGGAAAAAGAGGTTCCAAAGAAATGATACCCATTGCCTTTCTGTCCTCTAGTTGAAGATATTTTGTCCAGTTTTATTGGAAAGTGGTCTCCGAATTCCTTTGCACAGAGCCTTAAAAAAGTCTTTAATATTGGCCAACACTAAAAGTACTTTGTACTGAACGTACTAACACTCATCAGAAGAAGTCAGCAGTCCACATTGGAGAAAATTTTACAGTCTTATCCTAAGTAGTGGGAGTTAAAATGATAGGTGAACTTTCTAGCAGCTTTTCGGTGGGAGACATCGTAGCATAAGACTGCTCAGACCTGTGTCAGAAAAGGGATGCTGTGTGGTAGTGGTTTAATTAAATGTTCCTCAGCATTATGAGGGGCAACCTAATTGCTCTCTACAGCTTCCTGAGCAGGGGAAGTGGAGAGAGAGGTGCTTAACTCTTCTCCCTGGTATCCAGTGATAGGATATGTGGGAATAGTTCAAAACTGCACCAAGGGAAGTTTAGTCTGGACATTAATTAATTAATTAACTCATGATGCTGTTTACTTTTACATTTGCATTGCAGGAGAAAACGTTACAGTCAATGCCACTTTCCACACCTTTACCTCATCACTCTATGTCTCACAAGGCTGTCGGACCAGCACCTGTGAAGGTGTGGAGCTCATCAAGGAAATTTATGTGAGTAGCAGCCTTTTTTAAGCTGATTTCCTAAGAAGACAAGACTTTTTTCTTTCTGCATATGTGTGCATGTGTCTCTCTGTCTTTCCTTATTAACTTTTGATCCTGTTGTTCAATTCCAAACAAATTTGACAGGGAACTGAAGTTTTCAAAGAGAAGATGTTCCTGTAAATTTTGTGAGGACAAGCAGAAAAATACTGGAGAGAGATTCTATGAATGCTTCCCAGAGGCTGTCATTAGACATTTGGTGGCAGTGCCGGCTAAAGCAGCCTTCAGCTTCAAGCTCCTTTTCCTATGCCTAAGTTGTCCTCTTTTTTATACCTGCACAGCTCCTTGCGTGGCCATATAGCTGAAGCAATCCATTAAAAAAACCCCAAACAACCTCCCCCCCGCCCCCAACCCCAAAAAACCAAACTCAAACAGCTCAAGCAGAGCAAAAAAAGGTCCGTTCCAAGTGGATCAGACCCTGATTTGGTTCATCATCAGTTTACACAAATACACAAAGAGAGAGCTGTGTGGGTATGGGAATGTGTGGACAAAGAGGTTATTAGGCTGGCAGTGATAGCAAAGAAACGTGTATGGAACTATGCCCAGAGGGCAAAGATGAAGTGCTCACTTCTCACTAGAAATCGCAAAAGTCACATGGGAGAAACTATGTGCATACTCTAATATGAGGAAAAGCTTCAGTTAGAATCGGTGCCTTACAAGAAGCTGTATTTGGTGAATTTTCTCACATCTAATAGCTGTCACCTCTGAGTGAAGCTCTCTCAATCCAGTGTGAATTCTCAGATCTACCAGTGAGCACATGCTCATATGTCTTTGTTAAGAAGTCCTTCATGACACACAAAGCTACTGGTCAGGCCTGATTTGGTGGTCATGGAAGTTTTTTTTTCCATACAAGCTTCATGTATATAACCATTTTTCTGAAACACAGTATCTTGTAATTCCAGCTCCTCTGTCTTCTGCATTACCTGCTGGGGTATGTAATTTCATATGAGCAATTGTAACAATTGCAACATTTTAATCCTAACTTGCTGTCTGTCTCTTAACAGAGGTCATACTCACAGGCACTATTTTGTTTTCTGCCATTTCTTAGCTTTCTGTAATTCCTCCCTCCTTCACTCTAGGTTTGTTCCTTTCTGTAGCTCCTTTGCTACGCTGTTCTTGATTTTGCTGGGTAAATTCTGTGACTCCCTCTTAAATCCTAAAGTTTTCTTCATTGTCCCATCCTCCTATCTCTGCCAGTCCTCTACACTGTCCCCACTACTGATCTTTTCTGATCCCTTGCAGAATAGTAACGCGCTTGGCTGTGTTGTCATAGGACCTCCTTGCACTTATGCCACCTACCAAATGGTCTCGTAAGTACCACTTTTTCCCCCTAATACTGTGATGTTAAAGATATCAACTGCTGAACAAAGTTGTTTTGTGTTCAACAAGCCAGCAGAGACATTGGGGTTTATGATACATCAGACACCTTGAGGTGTACTGTCATGGCAATAAGACTCTTATACATAGTCACTATGTTTGGTAAGGAGAAGAAAACCCGATTCCAAAGCCCCCTGAAGAAATCCCATTGCTAGCAGGGAAGCTTTTCTAATTTCTGACAGTAAGTCAATTGATCGATTAAGGGCTCAAAAGACTTAACTCTTCAACAGCTGCAGCAGGAAAGAGATGTTAGCTTGAGGTATGTAGACATCACAGCACTGCAGCAACAGGTGTCCTTCTGGGTGGTTGTTCAGTCATTGAGAAGGGTTTGAGTTACATGTGTCAAGAGAAGATCCAAAAACCCCAGCCATCTTCAGTAAAGAGTGTTTAGATACAGAGCAGCCAGTTTCATCCTAACTCTTCTGCCTGACAAAGCATTCCTGAAGAATGACTGTCTCTACTATCATATGATACATAAACCTGTATAATTCTATTCCCTATTATATTATACATTAATATGTTCTTTCTCAGATATTATGAAAAGTGTAAGACAAACCTGCAGACTTCTAGCATAAATCAGTTTAAAAAACCCCATCAGTCATGATGTAGAAATCCATATGGTTACCTGTGTGAATCACTTCCCTTTTTAAACTTGGGTAGCCTTTTGGTTTCACTGAGAGATACTGGGAAGATTGAGACACTCAAGCTTTATCTGCTTTTTTCTCTATATTTTGAGTGGCATGACCGGAAGTGAATACAATGTTACCAGTGAACATGTGTGATGGATTTACAGGAGAATCAAAAGAATAAGTTCTTACATATGTATAGGACCATGGTAAAATATTATACAATATACCCCATTTTATTCATAATGCCTCCTAACTCTATGTTTGCTTTTCTATCTGCTGGATATGGAGCTGCCCAGAATGATGCCAAAGTCTTTTCCTTGAACTCTGACACAGTTAAACCAGTGAAAAGTATGAACAGCAGGCAAAGCAATGAACACTAACAAACAGGCAGCTGGCTTTTGTCCATGGTACAATAGCTTTGCCAATCAGACCAAGTGCCTTCCTTTACAGCACATTAAGTATGGGGAGTGTGCCGAGGGCCTGTGCTGGCTGTAGTTCTCTGGGTTTCATCTTTGGCTTGTCAAATGGATGGTAAGCGACACTGAGTGTTAACTGCAAGAGCTCTGTGGCCCAGTGGCTGCTGGGATGTTGCTACAGAATGGTAGAAGTAACGAGCGTGGTTTGTGGTTAGGCCAGCTGTCTACCTCCAACTTTTTCATCATCACTAATTTAGGAAATTATTGGGCAATGATTAATGGGGTGAAATTTAGCAAGTCCAAATGCTGGGTTCTGCACCTAGGATGGAGTAATGCCAGGCACATGTATAAACTGGGAGAAGAATGTCTGGAGAGCTGCCCTGCAGAAAGGGCTCTGGGGGTGCTGGTTGGCAGCAGGCTCACTGTGAGCCAGTGGTGTGCCCTGGCAGCTCAGAGGGCAAACTGCATCCTGGGGTGCAGCAAACAGTATGACAAGCGGGCCAAAAGAGGTGATTGTCCTGCTGTATTCAGCATTGGTGAAGCCTTACCTTAAGTACTGTGTGCAGTTCTGGGCTCCATGATTTCAGAAGGATATTAAGGTCCTTGAATGTGTCTGGAGGAGGGCAACAAAGCTTGTGAAAGGGCTGCAAGGAATATCCTGTGAGGAGCGTCTAAGGACTTTGGGTTTGTCTAGTTTGGAGAAAAGTAGACTGAGGGGCACCCTCATTGCTCTCTACAGCTTCCTGAGGGAATGTGGAGAGGGGGGAGGTGCTGAACTCTTCTCCCTGGTATCCAGTGATAGGATACGTGGGAACGGTTCAAAGCTGCACTAGGGGAGGTTTAGTCTGGACATAAAGAAGCATTCCTTTACTGAGAGGGTGGTCAGATGCTGGAACAGGCTTCCTAGAGAGGTGGTCAACGCCCCCCAAGCCTATCAGTCTTTAAAGAGGCATTTGGATAATGCCCTTAATAATATGCTTTTGGTGAGACCTGAATTGGTCAGGCAGTTGGACTAGATGATTGTTGTAGGTCCCTTCCAACTGGAATATTCTATTCTATTCTAAGTCAGTCAGAAAAATGTCCGTTTCATTAGTGAAATACTCTCCCTGGCATTACTTATTACATCATCTGTGTCTGTTTCTGTTACAACAAGTATAAACCCTGTAATTTGGTAAGTGGGCTTTCCCTGAAAAATAAAGTTTTGTTACAATAATACCAACAACTCTAACAGTCATGTTTTTGCAGGCAAAATTCTCTGTTGTAAAAAACTACTTACTATACAAGAATTAAAATATTTTGATTCTAGTCTGATAAGATTGCAGCACCTAGGAAAATACTTTTATACTTAAAAACTTACTGTCTCTGTAGATGAAAAATATCTTTGCTTTGCAAATTCCCTGCCAGCAGAGGCTTGCCTTAGTTATTCTCCCTGAGTGCTGCTGTTGTACTGCTCCACAAATGTGCCATAGTGAAACATAAAAGATTTTTCCTTTGAGTTGTAGCAGTAAAGTTTTTTTGATGACAAAAAGCTGTCACCCTCCAGCACTGCCCTAATAAAGAGATCAAATCCATCCCATGTGAACGGCAGCCAGGCAGCAGAAGTAGATGGGTCCTTCAGCCTTTGGACTCCTGTCACAGCTCTTGGGCTGAAATGGCACAATGGTACCCAAAAGGGCTAGGAGAATTGGGGGCAGTGAGAGAAGCTGCCTGGGCCAGTTCAACAGGGCTTTTCAGTGCCAATACTGATTTGAAATCTACTTGTGTTCTTGAGGAGCTTTCTGTTTCAGGTTCAGATCACTGTTAAATTAATGCAGGGCACAAGAGGAGAGGGAGCGGAAGATGGAAATCATGTGGTAGTTGCCTTGGTGTGACAGCAACCCGTTTAGACTTGTCCTCTTGTCTCTCCCTTCAGAGTTGAAACAATACTGAGCCTGCCTCTGATCTCTGTAGGAAGTTTTGGACTGTCCTGTGACTACAAAGTAAACCTAACCCGCCTTCTGACCCCAGCCAGGAAAGTGAATGACTTCTTCTATTATTTTTGGAAGGAATCTCAGCTGCCATTCAAAACCAATACCTGGGAATCTGCTTACATTTACAAGAGGAATGAAAACTCGGAGGCATGCCTCTGGTAAGATCCGGATCCTCTTCTGACCTGGCTGTTGATAAACTCCATCTCCATCCTTGGACATGGTTCTTACAAGCTGTCCTTTGAGTCCTACTTTTTGAGAGCTGCCTTACAACTACCAAAGAATGAGAGAAGGAAAAGAAGAATTATACCCTTTAACTGTACTTCATATCTGACTGTTTCATTCAGTCTACTTTTAAGTATTCTCAAGCCTTGGCTTTTTCCTGTGGACAGCATAGTCCACCTGTAGTCCCTGCTGGAAATACCTATTTACTGCATTCTTGATGTAAAGGGTGTGACATGAGAAGCTGCTCCATCCAGCTCTCCATAGATGCCTTTTTTATGTCAGGGGTATTACCAAGTTCTTCTACTGTTTCTCCGCATTAGTGGCTCCAATCTGTGGGCACTATTGTTATTCCAAAACATCTACAAAGTTCCAACTCTATCTTTGAACATAATGACCCCCAATGATTGCAGAGTTTCAGCTATGCTTTCACCAGTTTGGAGCATTGGAGACAGTTTTCACTTCATGATCTGACATCAGCCTGTGATTGATAATCAGGAACGCTGGGTTTCTCCTTGCCTAAAATCAAGGGCTTTTTTTAGTCAAATAGACCCTTTAATATACTGATATTTATCATTACTCTTATATTATTGACTTACTTAATTTTCAGCTCATGTGAGTGTTTCTATGGTCCTTTGATTTTCTTCTTCCAATTTTGGGGCATAAAATGGCAATTAATTTTAAAAAGTCATCTTGTTTCTCCTACTGATTTTATAAATGTAGCTCAAAGGCAGTCAAGAATTCATGTAAATAACTATTATTTATCTTTCTAGTTCATAACTTGAGGAACTTTCAGAATGTTAAGCAAAATTTATAGCCGTGTTGGCTTCAGAGTGATATAAGCATGTACTTACAAAATATTTTGTGTACAGGATATAACTTTTTTTTCTTAATTAAGTGACCTAAAACCTGATCTCCAATTCACTGTTATGTAAATATTTAGGGATTTTTATTGTTTCCTCCATCTTTTTTAGTATAGATAGTGACTTGATCACATGGTGTAATTGCTATGATTACCTCTTGCTGATGCTTTGAAACATCAGTGCAATTCACTTATACTACCATCTCCATTTCTCCATGTTTGCAGCTATAATTGCCAATGCACTACACACACTTCAGCTATATCCCTTTAATCCTGCAGGTTTCAAACCTTTCAGGGAAGTCAGTGCCTGTAAGTTATTTCCCAAGTGTTTCTTACCTTGTCTTTATTAATACTTCTGTTCAGGATCTTCTTTATGACTTCAGAATTGTTTAAGCTCCTTTTCTTTACTGTTGAATTAACAACAACATTTAAAATTAATTTTGTATCTCTGCCCATTTCTCATTCTAATATAGTTGTAAAAATGCATCTCATTTGGCTTTAATAGGAATTGTGAGCTTGAAGGTTTTTGAACTGTCTAATGTAAAAAATTCATTTTTGTTAAAGCACAAGTTATGCTGCATGAGCTCATTGTTTTCCCTTTATATGTATAAAAGTAAGTGAATACAAAACAGTGATAACAAAATCAGGTTATGTCTCACCTAGGCATATGTTCCTGTGAATAAATGGTTAATGATTCTGTTCCTGAAAAAAAACGGGAAGCAAAAGATATTTAGTAGTTTATAGGACTATGACCTCAGTGTTGCTAGATAAAAAGTTAAGTAGTTTGAAAACAAAGAGACTTATTTTGGTTTTCCCTCTGCGTTAACTTTATTTCAGACAGAATGTCTCTCCTCAACACAACATGTTGAGGCAAGAATAGGATTTAGGAGTTAGCCAGTTTTGCTTAATCTGTTAGCTAGCTTTTACCCACTCGGCTCTTCCTTTTTTTTTTTCCCCGTCTCATTTTTCCCCTTCAAGTTTTAACTTGCTCAGTATAGGGTTTTTTTTTGGTTGCTACTTTCCTTCCTTTGCTTCTCTCACAGTCAGGGTACAGGTGAGGTTTTTTATCTCAGTTCTTTCTGCAGCTCCCATTTACTCCTTTAAACCTTCACATGTGTTTTTTAAGATTACCACTGATGTCTTAAAACAGCAGAGCTTCCTGACTGCCTCCCAGTTAGTCTCACTTAGTGTAATTTCCCCATATTCCTGATTTCTTTTCTTAATTGTTAATGTCTTATTACATCAGTGTATTCTCCAAACTCATTCTTTATACAACCAGGCTGAAATACCTCTGGGTGACTTTCCGAACACTTCTAAGTGTTTCATGCCCTGTATTGATTTTCTGTCTTCTATTGCTGCAGAAAAAAAAAATGTTCCATACTGCCTTACAAACACTCTTGTGTGCTTGTGTGCTGTAAACAGCCTATCTTGCATTTTGGCTTATTTAGGAGAATGTGAGGAGTTAGCAATTTTCTGACAATATCTGTGCTACCTTGTGTCAGGTACATGAACGCGCTAGATGCTGGAATCACACACTTTTCCAAAAACCTGAAGTTGAAGGAGATTTTAAGGACTCCAGTGGATCTCAGAAAAACTGTGAAAGATCCAAACCGGAAAAGCAATGGTAAGGGGATGGGGCGGGGGGGGGGGGGCGGGCTGAGGGTGCACTGTCCCCTGCAGGTAAGTTGCTTTTCCCAGGAAATCAGACCTACCCCTTAGTTACGTTTTAGGCATAGTCTTTCCACAGAAATGGTGGAGAAATGTAGATATACCATTTTGAATGGATGCAAACATAAAATGGCACAAAGTTCCTATATTCCTCTCACCATCCACATAAAATATAGGGGAACATCCTGGTTCCAGAGAGTTTTTGGGATGAATTATCCCACCTAAGCGCAAGTTCCATTTTGTGAAAGATTCAGAAATCCAAAAATCACAACTCCTCCTAAGAAAGGCCTTAGATATTACAAGACTGCTTAGCTCTCTACCATTTCTGTGTTTGCAGCCCTGGTACGTATGTATAAGCCTGATTTGTGCCATCAGGGGGTGGTACTTCTGGAAGTGATGCATCTAAATTAGAAAAATGGGGGAGTAAATACCTCATCTTCTCCTAAAACTAAGCACCTGGCATCAGCAGGCCAAGCAAGTGCAAGAGTACTAAATAAGCCAAGGAAACTATTACTTGAATGACATGTAACTTACAAATGTTCACATTCAGTAGCCCTTATTGCATCAGAACTGCTAATACTTATTTGAGTGAGGTAACGGTAGTGCTCTGGTGCGCCTGGACAGAAAATAGTGCAGGTGTTGAGACACCTTTTACCACTTCCCCTCAGATATCCTGGTTTTACTGCAGAGAGGTTGTAGCTCTGTGCCTGGGTCCCAGCACAGTGCAGTTAATGTACCTTAGCCCAGCATTGCTTTACTGCCTGCTATTCGAGCACAGGGGAGCAGGCAAATGCCCTCTTCTTGTCTGTACCTTTCACCAGTCCATCTCCATTTTTCCCCAATCTGTAGTGATCATCATGTGCGGTTCTCCAGTTGATGTCAGCAAAGACCTAGGGACAGCGGAAGTGGATCAGGACATTGTAATCATCCTGATAGACCTCTTCACGTAAGTATCACCTTTGCTTTTCCTCTTTTCTCTGCATTTTGCTGAAGGATAGTGATAATGGAAATAGTCTGAGTGGAACCGTTTTGTTGAAGAAATGTGCTTTCTCAGAATGTTTCCTGTAGAGGAATGCAGGCAGTGGGTTGATTGGCATTGATAACATGCAGCTGTGGCCTTGCCTTGACGGCAGGGGGTTGATTGACATGGACAATGTGCAGGTGTAGCTTGTTCCTGCTAAGTAGTTAAATAGCCCTGAGGATTGTGGGAGGGGTGGTTAGGTGGAGCAGAAGCAGGGCAGTCTGGCCTCTGGAGGAAGGAGAAACAGCATGGACAGTAGAATCTGACCAACAGTAAAAGCTTTGTTGCAGCCTGCTAGTTTGCTTGTGCTGCAACAATTTCCCATTGCTCTTGTTCCTCATGTCTTGCCTTTTATTTAAGCTGCTTAGTGTTTAATTTGTGGTACGTTCTCTGCAACATCCCCTTTAGTTCACATAATATTTTTCTAAGGCAGTGATGGAGCAGGTAGGGTTAACATTATCCTGTGGACTTCTCAGTGCAGGAAGCCATGAAAGAACCACAGAGTCAGAATGGTCATGAGCTGTTCATATGTGATATTGTACATTTTTCATACACTCTGCCCAACCAGACAATTATGTAAATGTGGCTTACAGTATATTTTTCTGGGCTCTATTTATTATATTTTTAAATTATTTGAGTGTACAACTGTCTTTTCTACTTTATAACTCTTCCTTTTTATAACCATCTCTTTGACACCTTTATAACTACGTAAATCTAACTTTTCAGAGTTGTTTCTTCGTATACAACCTAAATTTTCTGATGTTCTCTTTCATCTTTATATTACTAATTACAAAATCTTTATAGATAAGGACCGATACAAGCTGGCCTTAGCAATGGCAGCCTCAGAAGCTTTGTCTGTATACAAGGACTGAGAACTGATCTCTGGCCCTAAGCCTAAGTGGCACAGCACAACTCACATCTGTATGGCTAAGTGTAGATGCCCAAACTGTTTCTTGGGTATGCAAGTTACAGTCTAGGAGAAAATTAGTTGGCCTAGACTGAAATTGTGCCCTGGACTGTGCTGGCAGCTTGACAATATGGATGATCACAAGGCAAATTCAATCTTACTTATTTCACTGTTGATGTAGCAAAATAATCCAGGAACTTCCAGGGTTTGTGAGACTTTCCAGCCCTCGCATCCAAAGCTGACCTTGGCAGAGCACAGCTGAGGCACTCTGGGTTAATGACTTCAGTCATTTAATCTTTGAGTCCAAACTGGAGCCTGTGATTCAAGTTCTAACAATCTTCTCTGTCCTGTATGCTTTGAAGCTCACCATATATATTTCTTAGAAGTGCTTCTAAGAACTTTAGACTTTCCATTACTTTATCCATGCACTAGGAAACCCTGCTTGCTTTTCCTGAAGTGACTGGCCACAATTCCTATTTCTTTGCAAATGCACAATGGGGACTAGGTACATGACTGCTTTTGCTTACTGGTGTTGCATGTATAATTGTTGCCTCACAATAGGTGACGGTGATTATGAGCTTCTCTGCTGTGATATGCATCCTTCTGATGGGTCTCAGCCCATTTTGTGTGCTGCCCTCCTTAAATTTGCTACATACCCCTTATTTTGCTGAATATCTCAAATCATGTTCTCTATAAAACAGAGAGAAAATACAGACACATGTTAGATCCAAACTCAAGCTGTAGGAGAAGACAGTAGGCAGGTCCCATGCTTCTCCAAGAGTCAAGTCTCTCAAACCAAGGGATAAATTTAAATTTGCTTCAGTTCTGAGCCCTCTGGCAGCCAGGACACACAGTGTTTAAGCCTCCCTCAGGGGATATGGGATGCTGTAGGATTATCCTGTCTGGTGGAGTCCAGTGAAGTTTCCTTCTCACCCAGCTAATTAAGTTCAAGCCTGAATAAAAAGCACTCTGAAATTCTTTAGGGTGAGAAGTACAATGTAAAAGTGAGAAGGTTCAGGGAAAGGCAGGGACAGGGCTCTGGTGTCAGGATCCCGTCTGTTGGCCATGGAGTGGAGCCTGTGGTCTCCAAAAATTCCTTAATACAGTACTGACTGAAAAAATAAAAGGATGATGAATAATGAGAGAAGGCTTATAGCATATTTTTTTTCTAATCAATCTAGCTATAGCAGTGACAGAAGCTGCCACCTGACATTAATATTTATTATGAAATTCTTCTGTCACATGTGAATCCAGTGGTGGCCAGTCTGTGAAGCACTTCCAGATGGCCTGTCAAGGTGATGAAACCAAAGATACCTGAAAGCTACAACATTTTCTGCTTGTTTTAGCATAGTTTTCCAGTTCACATAATTTCCTCTGATTTTCCTACCTCACTGAATTAAACAAATAAAGCAATAAGCTGTGCTCTGCACCTCTCCATTTCATGCCCTCCTGTTAACTGCTTTAGTGCAAACCATGCTGTGATCAATTCTAGTAGGAAATATCAAAATTAGAGGAACATGCAAAGGAGTGCAGAAGAGGTCAGAAACATGCACAATAATGTGAAGAAATTACACATTGCAGTACTGTGGATTCCAAGAAGAGACTCAGTTTTAATAAATATAAACTCCCGCTTGAACGAAGAGGAAATAAACAGGACAGAAACCAAACAGTTAAAATAATAACAATAATTCACTGCAGCCTCTGAGTTTCAGATTGCCAAATCTCTTTGATACTACCTTTTAATGTAGTTAAACACAGAAGTTGGCATTAGGGTGTGAACAACATAAAGAGTTTTGTCCATGATGAAATTTTATTTGTAGAGCTACTGTTTTAACATGTTAAATAACTGCGCCACTGGGGAGAGGAGAGTGATTCTGTCATGGTTACTACTGCCCTTGTTGCTGATTGTTTGTGGGGTCTTGTGTTTCACTTTGCAGTAACACGTACTTCAGGAACAACAACTCAGCCCATTACATGCAGAATGTACTTGTCCTGACTCTGCCACCAGCTAATTACAGCTTAAATACCACAAAGACTGAGGACACCATCCTGGTAACCACACTGTATCTCATTATTGCATTCAGTCATTAATGCTCATGCACTAGGAAATGAAACTAAAAATGCAGCTATAATCATCCCCCATCATGCTTCTATGCTGATATTGTCTTACATTATCACAGGATGACATTTTGTCCTGCTGTGATGATGTAAATATGTAATATCGTAAGGCAAACATGCAGGCATATTCCTGCTTTGTGAAGTTCAAGTCAAGCTTTTAATCTGGTCTGCAAGTGTCGTGTTCATGGGGCATGAAGGAGTCTTACAGGTACACGGCCTTCTGATTCCACTTCTGAGTGACTGACAATCTTATATATAGCTGTAAAACATCACTGAAGGAAGGTCTATAGGTATAATTGAGATGTGAGCATGGAAAGGTCAGAACTAGTAATTGTTGACTGATTTTTATTTTTTTTTTTGTGCAGATACATATAAGCAGTGGCAACCATTGCTGTTTCTGTCCAGGGGCTTTCCAGTTAAACTTTAAAAAGGAACTCTCTTTTTCCTGTATGAAATATGTATTTTTTTAATTTCCTGAAAAGCAGAAAGTATGCAAACCCTGTATCTGCTTAGTGAAACTGATACTCCTGCTGTCTGCCCGGGAGTCAGACTCTACATGTAGAGTTCCTCCCAGGATTTGTGGCTTTGAGCTTCAGCTCTCCAGCAGGCAGCCTGAAGCTGGATTTACAGTGCTACCAGATCCCCCAGCCTGGGCTCAATGCTTTTTGGGTGCCAGCTCTATGGCAGGCTGATGGAAGTTCTGGCACAGCTCCTTGCCCCTGAGCTGTGGCCATCTGGAAGCCCAGACTTGCTGGCACCACCTCAGATTATCTGCACAGAAAGTCTCATCCAAAGCTAAGGGCTTTGGGTCTTACTGAGCAGACCAGCCCAGAACCTACAATGTAGGATTTCTTGAATCTGTTGTGCTGGGATCAGCATGCCAGAGCTTTACATTGGCCTCATAAGTTTTCACCACCTCCCTGTCTTCATACAGCAAAAATATATTTTGCTTCCCTTGGTTTTTCCAAGCGAGAATACTGATGTGGCATTGCCCATCTACTCAGTCAGTGCTCAGCAGATTCTGGTCTTCCATGCTGGAGTTTTTGCCAAATGGAGACCACCAAAGATGATGTAGCTTCAAGGCAGAAAAATGAACTCTCAAATTGCTATTTTTTTTTTCCCCTGTTCTAGGTGGAAGATGACTTTGTTGTTGGCTATTTTAATGCAGTCTTGCTGTTTGGACATATTCTGAAGAAATTAATCTTCTCCCAGAGCCTAGTGTCACCTGCCAGTTTCATCAATGAATTCCGAAATACCACTTTTGAAGGTAAAAAATGTACAGTCCTGTGCAGGATTCACTAAATTGATGAAAGAAGTTTGGTTTTAAGCACTCTTAGGATATGTCAATTCTACATTAAACAAGTCCAAACCCTTCAATGAGTTTTGTTCCTGCTCTTTTTCTGTCATTTTCACCAAGGATGTTATCTTCAGTATTAGCAGAAGCACCATATAGCATTTGTGCATAATGACCTCAGTGCATGCAACACAGACGAGACAGAGTCAAAATAACAATAATTTGAAATACTGCAATTATCTACAGACTGTTTGAGGGACCAGACTCCTTTTCTGGGCTGTTGTGTCTTGCCTGCTGCTTTTAAGTACAAAGCACATTAAAAGAATATTGCTGCCTAGGGAGAGGTGGGGGAAGGAGAAGAGAGAGAACTTCCCAGCCAGCAGAGATGGAGGGCAGGGATGAGGACCTGAAGGTGGTGTCATTCTTTTGGCAAAGAGCTGCATTCTTTATAGGGAGACTATTTGGAGAACGAGAAAAGAGCTGGAAGAGTGAAGCATACAGGGGGGTTCCAGAGTCCGCGCTTCTTCCAGGGGCAACCTAGCACTCAGGTTGTTAATTTGCAAGAGTGGCATTTCTAAAGCTTTCCCCCAAAGGCCTAGTCTTGACTTGAGGCCAATATGTATGAAATACTATTGATGTTCAAAACGACTCTGAAGTCTGACTAACTAAGCTTCAACGAAGTAGTTTTGGCCTTTTTGCAGTTTACAAAGACATCGTAGGTCTGGGTGCTGGCAGTGTGAGTGTAAGTCAGCTAGCAATGGGTTGGTTCTTCTTAGTCAACTTTCTTTTTCCTCTCACAGGTTCTCTAGCACCAGTGGGCTTTTGTAGGCCATGGGCTTAAAATCACAGAATTAGATCTTTTCCTGATGACAGAGGCAAGACTTACACAAAGTGACATTACCTCTCTGGGAGCAAAGTCCCAGCTGTCGCCTCAGATGAGAGATCTGTACCAAAATGATGACTCAAAGCTTTGTGTTTATGTCCCACCTCCTTTTGGCAAACACATATGTAGAAGTTTCCCAGATTTCCCTAGTATGTTCTAACAGGTATTGGGCTTATCTTTGCTTTAACCATAGTGTCCCAAACTAGCAAAATATAGTTTACTGATTCCTCCTGGAGACAGCATCCTTTTTTGAATATCAGTAAACTCACCTCTTCCTTTTCCCTCTAAATTTAAAAGGTAAGTTGCACAAACTTTTTAACTTACCTGAAATAAACCTTGCACTGTAATGCTCCGTATTAGTTATAGGTTTAGTTTAAAAAAAAATAAAAATCCGAAAAGTGAAAGGTGTTGAACGACCTTCATTCTTTCTTGTGCTGGAGGCTGGTAAAGTAGGGAGTTCATATAGTAATTGATTTGCTATTAAGAAGGTGGACCATGAAAAACCTCTAGCACCAGTGGGCTTTTGTAGGCCATGGGCTTAAAATCACAGAATTTGATCATTAGGAAAAGACAGAGGCAAGACTTACACAAAGTGACATTACCTCTCTGGGAGCAAAGTCCCAGCTGTCGCCTCACATGAGAGATCTGTACCTCACATGAGAGATCTGATTTTCATCAGTGAAAAGGGAGAAGGTAATTCCCAAACTAAAATAATGATGATGCTGAACTTCAGGTAAAGTAAAATAAGTCATCAGCAACAGCAGCAGAAGAGCAATCTGAAGCTGATCAAAAAGGATTCTCTGAAAAAGAAGAGTCAAAAATAAAGGTCAGACTTTCAGGAGTGATGGGTATTGGCTAAGCTTGTGCTTTTGTTGAAATAACTGACTTCATGAGAGCAAAGTCAAACCATGCTGAGGGATTTAGGAAGTTCCACCTTAAAATCCTTGGAATGTGCTACATAGGCAATTTCTCAATCTGCACATTTGCTGACATACAGAGTCAGGAGGTTAGAGGGAAAAAAATGGTTAAAATAATATTATTAGAGCCAAGCAGGCAGCTCTCAAAAGTAAGAGGAGTGAAAGTATCCCTGTATTTCCTTTCTTGGTGATAGATTCAAACTGTGGGTGGAAACAGGCAATTTCCCTTCTCACTTCTAAAATGGTCCCTACAAGGGAGGTTACTCTGACATTCTTGGTATGCTGAAGAAACCTGACAAATACATTTTTCTATAGCTAGAGGGAGACTTTCCTCTTTGGTGCAGTCAGTTCAACACCTTTTTATTGGATTTTGTGGAGAAAATGTAGCATGCTATTAAGGCAGAAGTAGCACCACATTCAGCTGATAAGTATTTTAGCATGTACATGAAGAAAAGTATCCTGAGCAGCAGAAATCCTTTTATTTTTCCCATCCTTCCTGCCACATGTTTGTCTTTCTGAGAATGCAAGCCCTCTGACTAATTCCTTATGTCCACAGGTATACTGGGTCCTGTGACTCTAGATGAATTTGGAGACATCGATACCAATTTGACCGTGCTGTACACGCCACAGACTGCAAATCATGTATGTATGTCCAGGAAGCAACTGTTTGACCTTATATATGAAAGGAGAAACAAAATGCCCTGTACTATAGCATAAGAATTATGAAAGTAACTACAGCAGAAGTGGTGGTGTGCCAAGGCATGCTGTGCATGCCAGGGCGGGGTCATGGGAGGTGTGCTGGAGACTGACAGGATTGATGTCATCTGGTGATTCAGTAAATTAAGCACAACTAGTATTGTGTGGGATTGATACATTTCTTTTCAGAGAGAGGGGAGGAATGAGGAATAATATGGCAGCCAAACATGGCTAAGCTGAGGAATGCACCACTGTAGCAGAAAGAGCAAGAATTACTTTTGAGCTTGGGCAACACATTTATTAAGGGTAGTTTGAAGCAAGGGACAAAAGAGGGAGAGCACATCTGCTGAATGCATTTCTCCCCTCCTACACCCATAGTTCAGAACTCTTCTGTATTTCAACACTCACAAGAACGAGACGCATGTGATGACTACCAGTCCGGATTTTGTCTGGAGGAACCACAAGCTGCCCAGTGATATTCCAGGCACTGGTGAGACACCCATTAAACCTACCTGTTCTTTGAAGACAAGTCACACAGTCCTAAGATCCACCTGATGTGCAATCCAGCATGCTACCTTCACACTGCCCCCAGCCAGTGATGCCAGCAGCTGGGGATGGGACAGCATCTTTCCTTCCCCTGGCCCAGCCCCTCATGTTCTCTGCATCCTGCCCAGTTCTAAACCTGCATTTCTGTTTAGGCACTGCTAAGTCTCTTGTAGATTCCATACAGTACCATTGACTGTGGAGCATATCATGGTATGTTTTGGAAGAGGTCACCCTCAAACATATAGCCTTCACTAGAAGATGGTGGTGGTGTGAATTGCTTGAAAGACTGTTCATGAAAGGCAGCAGAGTTAAGGTTATGATGAGTTATCTGACTCGGCATCTCTGTATTGCTGATGTACCATGGTGGCTTCTGCTTGTCTCTTTATCCTCATCATAGGGAGCTGGGGAGAGGATAAAGCACTGTGCAGGTTCAGGGTGCTTCTCTGGAGTGGTCTTTTAGAAGAGCTGGCTTTTTGCAGAAAGACAGCGCAAAACTAGGTTATTGCTCTATTCACACCCAAACTTTAATCTGAAATCCCAGAAATCACCACCACCTTTTCTTTTGAGTTTTCAGTGACTCCTGGATAGAAAAGACGAACCCCCTTGCTATTCAACATAGCAGAGTACAGCCTTGTCAGTCTGATCAGATTGGGATTGTTTCCCCATTTAGACTGTTACCACATGTTGATTGGCAATGGAAAGGCATATGCTTCAGAGTATGATATGCAGGATAAAAATTATTGCAGTGGCAGTGGTTGCAAAGGTTTGTGCACAGTGGGTTAGTGTTCACCTGAGTCATTCCCATCAATGAGTGTCCAAAGATGCCGCTGTTAAAGGTCTCCATTAGTTTGCTGTACTGCTTAACTCCATTAGGGAATAGGCAAAGCAGTAACTAGAGAAACAAACACTCCATTCACAGTGGGGCAGTGCATGGGTTCAAACGTTTTTATTCCTCAGTGAAGTAAATCAGATGGCTTCAAATTAGGGCTTACCCCTACCAAGAGAAGCAGGAATAGTGGTTCATTGCCAGGAACCTGTGGGAGCTGTTAGGAGCAAGCATCACCACTGATGAGACTCTAGTTATACAGCTCTGGGAAGAGCAGAGGGAGTTCAGTTGAGCTTTCATTTTTCATCTTTGGTCAAATATCTGGTCTCCCTTGGTATGATCATGAGTCCTGCTTGTGTTGGGACAGCAACGCTGCCCACAGGGTCTCCCTGCACCAGCTCCCTGAGCCATGTGCTGCCTGGTCCCAGTCTTCTTGGTGCACTCCAGTCCCATTCTCTTCCATCACATGGGCCCCACAACATGCTGTGTTGTCTGTAGATCTTTGTATCTTTAAAACATTCCCTTGAGTATGTCTTTGTTTGAAGCTGCTGCACAGCAGCAAAAGAAAAATGGGAATTCCAGAAAGTCAATGTCTACAAACCAGTAGCTTAACATTCAACACATAACCAAGGCCTGACTTTGTGGCCAAGCTATACTAAACCAAAGTAAAACTGCCTCCCACAGGCATTGATTCTTTTGTTTTCACATGTTTTTAAAAATAAACCTTCCTTCCCTGTGATTCTAATAAATATATTCCCTCAAAGGGCAACTTTTTAAGGCCAAAGTTTAAGTAATCATCATGCCTTGCCAAAGCCCATCAAAACTTTCCAACCAGAAAGATACATTTCCTCCAGGGAGGTAAGCAGACACAGCAGCCAGCACCCTGCTCCTTCCTAAGCTGTAACGAAGAGCAGCTGACCCAGTTCTGCTACCCTCGTTCCTCCCGGCACCCTGTAATAAAGGTGGTTCATCCACACCTTCCCATTATTCAGGAAGTTGTAATCCTCGCTCTAAAAGTGGATAAGGTCAGCCTTAATACACAAACCTTTCTGGTTCCAGAGGACCTGAAAACAGTTAATTTGTGATGCACTCCCCTTTGAGTGTTTTAATACTAAGAGCCAGGAGGTGGTAGCAGAGCCTCAGGAACGGGAAATGGTGGCCCCGCAGCACTTCCATGGGAAAATACAACTTGTTGATTGTTAAGCAGCAAGTCACGATTCACAGACCTTGAGTTTTAGGGAATTTATACGAAATGTTTTTTCACATTCTCATGTATTTGGTATTTTATAGTGGTGACTTAATGTCCTTTCTTGGTGGAGAGAAACAGTTGTACTCACAGTTTTCAAAGGAGAGCATCAGACTAACGCTACATTACTAGGAGGCCCTGAGCCTGATGCTGGGATGAACACACAGAAAGAAAGTGGGGAGATGTGATGTGCAGAACAAGAAAATCAAAGCCAGAAATCTGGGTCCAAATTCCAGAGGAGTTCCTAAAATTAATCCTACGTCAGATGCAGACACTTACATTAGTATGTTGAAAATTCCTGCTCACTTGCTGCCTGATTCTGAAAGCAGGCAGTGTGCATCATGTTGCTTTTCACTTATTATTTTTAACACTAACTTTTTCCTGTGTGCCTTTATTTCTGTTTCTGGTCACAGGCAGAACATTAGCCTCAGTAAGGCTGAGTAGCTCTGCTCTTTTACTATCCATAACCAACATGGCAATCTGCAACACCAGGCTCTCATCTGCCTCCTTTGCTTGAGAATCTTGCTCAGTAGAGTAGGTACACTCTAGATATCAGGCCACCAGATGAAGTCCTGCACTACGAGCCCGTTGCTCTTCAAAGAAAGTTGGAGGCTGCAATTTTCCTTCCAAGTACCCCTGACCTCTAAGAACTGACCTAAGACAGGCTTCAGTTTGCTTTTTCCACATTAAGGCAATCAAAATTACAACCTTAAATAGTCAGTTCTCAGCCTTGTCCACCCTGCCTGTCTGTTCAGGCTTAGGACCTTTGTGTGCTCTGTGATTTTGGGTGTAAGTCCTCAGATGCCTGAACAGCCTGATTCTTGAACTGTTTGGCACCTGGCAGCTTCCAAGGACACTTGACTAGCTTTGTGCTGCCACTGGATTAATTTCCCTCTATAGCACATGAATTTCTTATTGAAGAGTAGTACACTCAGTAGCCCTTGTTATCCCAACATAGTGTTTACGTAAGTGTTCAGAAATTAATCCACAGTCTCTGAAGCTCTGTGTACAACAGCTGCAGAATGGCTTTAAACAACTCCCCAATAAGGGGAGAATCCATGGGTGAAATGTTGAAAAGTCTGCATGTGCTAAAAGCTGTGCCATGATTTTCATCCTGACCTCTTCTTGGATAAAAAGTTCTTGTGAGAAATGCCTTCCAAATCCACAAGTGGCTGTACTCTGTATCAACTGAAAGTCTGTGTGGAAGCTTCAGATGTATCCCATCCTGAAGCAAATTATATCAGTAAAGAATCTGGGTGATGAAGGTATGGGTAGTTGTGGGAAATTCACTGTCAAAGAGGCATGTCTTTCTCACTGGGTGAGTACCCAGCAGGACTGGAAAGTAAAAGACAAACATTATAAAACCTGAATCAGAAAGTTATCACTGAATATTGCCTTTAATGATAAAACCAGTAGAGATCAGCCCTTGCTCCCAATTTCAGAGAAATCTTTATCTAAAGGAGTCAATGAGGAGCCTATTTTGCATTAAGCCCTTCACTGGGGAAAAACAACGTTTCCTGTCCGCCAGTGACTCTGATTTCAGTCCGCTGCTTAACTACATCCCTATCCCACAGACAGTTGTACTCAAGGTTTGCCTCCACCATCCACTCTTACGAAGTCATTACAAGGAGTAGTCTGGCTGCTTAATTTTTTTGAATGTAGTTACTAAGAAAAGTTAGCATTGTTCCTGGACTATTCTGGTTTGTTTATAAAGAGAACACCTGGAAACTGCTGCTGAGCTGTGTAAGATTTAGTGCTGTTAAATTTATCTCCCACATGGGTATCCTTATAGAGTACCCATGCCTCAGGAGGAGGGGTTGTAAGACTGCACTGCTCTGGGTTGTGCTTCATCCCACAGTGAAAGAGGCAGGCATGTGTCATCTCCAGGCAGTGCTGGGCTTTACCAAAGCCTCTCAACTTGGATGTGACCAAAGAATATCCCTGCTCAGCTACTGTGACTTGCACACGTGTGGGTGAGGGCAATTTCTTAAATATCATATTGTTTTCCACTGTCAAGTTGTTTATTTTTCAATTTTTCTTTTCTGCAGGTCCGCACGTCTTGACTATTGCTGTCTTTACACTCACCGGAATTGTGATTCTGGTTCTGATCATCTCTTTGCTGATTCTAAGGTACCAGCCCCTTTGGCATTCTGTTTGTCCTTGAACAGATTTCCTCCTAGGGCAATGCCTTTGATCTCTCCTTGAACAACCATTCATTAGGTTACCTTACATACCCGGGTGATTGAACTCAGTGTGAAGTATATGCTAAGTAGTGTTTGCATCCATAGTGTTGTTACGTCAGGTTAATAATCAAGGGAGAAGACACAGTAAGGCTCAGAGTTTTTGCATCTGCTAAAAAGCTCTGATTCCTATACATACACAGGAACATATCTCAGACCAGTCTTCAAACTTTTTCCACTTTGCTGCTCATCTTTAGCTTCCTTGGGGTTCACTTGTGTTTCTTTAACCTATTGGTGACATAAAAGTTCAATCTAGAATAAAGTATTTGTCTTGAGTCACTGTAGGAGTCAAAACACCATGAAGTTTTGGTGTTTTCATTGCATGGATCCACGTTGCCTTTCATTTTCCTCTGACTCAGTCCAACTCCTTGCATACCAACTTTTCTAACAGCTAGAATTTCACAAGTATAACATAGTTCACCTTTATCATGATGGAGAAATTGGAAATAGAAATCAATGGTGTCTCCTTTTGCTAGAAGAAACGCCACACCATTCCCAAAGTATATGGTTTTCTTTCATATTAAAAAAAAAATGTTTTACCTGTGCATCTGTTTGCAGTAGCTCAGCATCCCTCTTTGCTATACATCAGAGAAAGTCAGCAAAATTGAATAAATCAGTCCTGGTTTTGGCTGGGATAGAGTTTTTTGGGTTTGGTTTTTTTTAGTTCTTAGTAACTGGTACAATGCTGTGTTTTGGATTTGGTATAAGAACAATGTTAATAACACACCAATGTTTTTGGTTGTTGCTAAATAATGTTTATAGTCAGTCAAGGACTTTTCAGTTTCCCAGGCCCTGCCAGCAAGAAGGCTGGAGGGGCACAAGGAATTGGGAGGGGACGCTGCCAGGACAGCTGATCAAAACTAGCCAAAAGGACATTCCATACTGTAGAACATCATACTTAATATATAAACTGCATGGAGCTGGCCAGGGCCTGCTGAATGCTGCTGGAGGACTGGCTGGGCATTGGTCAGTGGGTGGTGAACAATTGTACTGTGCATTACTGTGGGGTTTTCCCTCTTCCCTTTGGATTTTATTAATCTTCCCTTCTCTCTCCTTTCATTACAATCATTGTTGCTAGCATTATTGGTTTTGGGTTTTTTTCAATTATTAAATTATTCTTATCTCAACCCTTGAGTTTTACCTTTTCCAGATTCTCCCCCCCATCCAGCTGGGGAGTGAGTATGAGAGTGAGCCCCTGGGTGGTACCTATTGCCAGCTGGGGTTAAACCACAACATCAGGTCTTAAGAAAACTTGATTAGAAACAGACACTACCCAGGCTTTCTTATTTTGAATGGACCGATCTGCTAACTAAAGATTTTCACAAGAGAAAATCAAAGACTAAGGCATACAACTTTTACGCATCCAGCTGTACTCAAGAAATGGAAGAGCTAATCATTGCCATATCTAAGAACTTATATAAACAGACAGGTAAAGTTTGTAATGGCTATGAAAATTGATAAAATTTGTCTGGACACAGCATGAACTTGTAAAAAGTTCTGTACTCTTCCATATTTGTGGATGCATAAAGTCTAAAGATTCTGTTTAGATTATTAGATTATTATTGTATACATATCATTGTAATACTCCCAAGCATCAAATATAGAAGAGATTCGTGAGGATTTTTTAGAATAAATCTTGCCCTTCTAGTGTTGAAATAATAGCAAACTTCTCAACTACAATTGCTACCAAAGGTTGTCCCCTAACAAACAAAGCAGAAGAGAGACTAAGCTACAAAATGAACAAAATGCCTCATTATTCCTTCCTTATCTCCCAAGTTCCTAGGACACTTGAACTATGATAGAACTCCCTGTGTAGTTCTGACTGCTAAGTGAAAAGGCAAAGTCCTGAAAAACACATAACTAAATATTAGACCTAGTAGATTTTAGTTCAATTTAATCCCCAGCTGATACTGGTTTGAATTGCAGTGCATCCTGGTGATGCAACATAATTTACAGGATTAAACTGAGAAAAACAGTTCTCACTGCAATTATTGGTCTTTTCTTATACATATGTATGCTAAAATGTATTGGAGAAGGGAAAGTTTATGTTACTAGTCAATACCATGGGTTCTTCTGCTTGGAGCATTTGCCAGCAGTGTTAGGATTCTCCTGCAGTTTCTCCAGTCAGTCCAGTGGTTTTTTTTAATAGGGGAAGAACTTGCATGAGTTAAGCAGTTAATATGATGAGTACTAGCTGCCTTGCAGCTTTTCTCTAAGAGAAGACAGTGTTTGCTCTGCAGTTCTGCAAGGGAGACGGCAGTTTCCTTCTCCCCATTCCAAGGGCTCTTCCCTCATTTTTACAAAATGTGCAGAATACAAGGGACACCCACAAAAAGGCATCTCATCTCAACACTGTTGTTACCTTCTGTCCTGGCATTGTATTCACACCAGTTCTTACCACCCAATGTTGATGGCAGGACTTCCTTTAGCTTGTATTTGTTTGTGGGAACTTTCTTCAGAGTACATTCAATAACATGGAGAAGAAAACTATATAAAATCCTGACAACCTTTTGTGCTTTAAATTGTTCTGACCTCCATTGAGACTCTGGCAATTGCCTAGCAGTTGTTCTGCTAGATCTGTTCTGTTCTTCTGCTTGTCTATGGAATTGAATGAACATTTAGGCTTTCCCAAAGCTAGGGGAATTAGAGCAGCCTTAAACTGGAAAACTGTATTAGAGCCACAGGGTTTGTGCTCAAGCCTTGCCAGCCTAGCACCCCATCCTTGTGTCATCCTGACACTAGAAACTTCCCTGTCCTAATCTCCTGTTGTGCGTTTCAGTTCACTGGGAGGATATTCTGAATGGGTTTGCTTGTTTTGCAGGAAATACAGGAGAGATAATGAGCGCCGGTGGAAGAAATGGTCCCATATACCGCCTGAGGAAATCCTGCCTCTGGAGACCAGTGAGACAAGTCATGTTAGTTTGAAGGTAAGAAGAGAAGCACAATGCCCAAAGCTAGGTCTTGGATTCTGTCTTTGAAAGATCATCAGCACTGAGGTGCTGGCATGCTCTGACTAAAGTGCAAGCTATGGCTTTGGTAGAACTAGGATCTGTTAAAATTATATTATATACATCATTTTTTAACCCTCACTTGCTGAATTGAAGAAAAAAGACATTTTTCCCCATCTATCACTTCCTAATAGAATATATCAATTCCCCATCAGTAAAGCTCATTTTGTCATGGGGTACCATGACTGGGTATTGATTTCCAGTCTCTTCTTGTTACAAATTATTTCCCTGTGCTTTGTTATGCCCCTGTATCGCCTAAAAGCATGAAAGCAGTAAGCAGAGGCTCGGGCAGCTGTGGGAGTGGCGGGGATGTCCCACACTTCTGTGGCATGTAGTGGCCCTCCCTAGAGAGGCTTATGTTTCTCTGTGTGGCACACACTGACAACAATATTATCTCTGTGGACCTGCCGAGTGAGGAGTAGATGATAATTGCAAGTTAATTATTCTTCTTTGTTCTCAGATTGATGAAGATAAGAGACGTGACACCACCCAGAGACTGCGCCAAGGAAAATATGACAAGAAGGTAACCTCACTGCAGTGCCCACGCTCCCTTCCTCAGCTTAGGAGGGCTCTTTCTGGGAGGAGGTTGTTCCTCTGCAGAGGCAATTCCGTTACCCCCCAACCTTGCAAAATAGCTTGATCTTATGGAAGGAATAAGCCATTTATTCCCTGTCAGGTGCTTTGCATTTTGCTTACTGACAGGAAACAGAATGTTACACTCCATGAACCCTAGCCTAGTCCAGAAACTGCAGAAGCAGAAACAGGAACCAGAAATCCAATACATTTTGGTACTGTGGAGATTAACAGATTGATGGAGGACAGGCCATTTACATGGCAATACTTGTACATTCAGCATAGCTAACTGCCTGAACGAGGTATATTAATGTTGAGTTAAAATCTGCATCACTGACAGTTCTAAATAGTTCCTATCTACCTGGTACATTTTCTGGAGGAAATATAACTCTGTTACTTATTAGGTGATTAACTGAAATTCCAACAGCAAAGCAGTAGGCAGGTGCTTCTGAAGTGTTTCTTGTATGGACATTTCTTGGAAAAGGATGAATTGCTCTTGTACTAAACCTATGATTATTTTTTTTTTTACACTGGTATTTTTTCTTCAGGTGGTGATCCTAAAGGATCTCAAAAACAGTGATGGTAATTTCTCAGAGAAGCAAAAAGTAGAACTGAACAAGGTAACTTACACATAGCAACTGGATGCTGCAGGGTGGGATGGAGCCTATGACTGAAGTCACTGCTTTCTACTGTCAATTCCAACAGCCATATGCTTGTGCATGTTTGTGAGGTGGATGGGTAATGAGTTCCTCTGAGGATATTGCCTGATGAACTTTCTCTTTGTGTGTATGATCTCATCACCAGTTTAGAGTCTGAACTGTATGCCAGTGAAGCTGAGGATGAACGAAGTAACTCATGCTCTGTCATATATGACCTTGCTAAATACATTTTGATAGCTGATGCTAGAAGGCAATGCGCTCTTTTTGCTCATATCATACTAATTCATTAGGAGTGGAATGTTGTAGTTAAATGTTATTATTGAATGCCAAGTGCAGTTCTTTAAATATAAGTAACTCTTTGCTGACTTGTGCATAGACTCTTCCAAAGTGAAAGATTAATTTGGCTGCAGTGCTGCATCTTTTTGAATGAATAGCTTTCCTTTTTACACAACACAGCTATACTGTGAATTCAATAAGCTCTAAAAATACCTCAAAGTAAACTACAATTGTCTATATAAATGGACAAAGTCCATACGCAGCATCATTAAAGTTTTATTACTTGCTCATTTACTGACTGATTCATGACATCCTGTCACTCATAATGGCTGTTCTGGTCAACTGGGAGGTTTGAGTAGAGAGGCAATAGTTGAGACTGTAGTGGGCTCTGGAATTAACTTGCAGTATCCAACAGCAGCCACTTTTATCTCCCTAATCCAGAAGGCTCTGCAATGACAAATGTCTTCAAGTACTTCACTTGATACAATGATCGGTAGCATCCAACCCCCCTTGCTTTCTAAGCTCGCAGAAGTGGGAAGATAGGTGTGGCTGGGTGAGGAGTCCGATATAACAAAACACAGTAACAGCGCTGTTACTGAGGCGTTCTCTATTGCAGCGCTGGGGCAGCACTGTATATGGAGCACACCGTAAGTGCTCCGACAATCTGGCAAACTTTCAGAGGCTATATACCATAAAGTTTTACATATACATGAGATTTCCTGGAACTCATTAACATATGCAAGTGTCTGGTCCCCAAGTGTAGTCGTCTCTCCTGGTGGTCTCTCAGTGGTCTCCGGGGTCTTCTATTGTTGCTGTTCTTTTGTAACTTTCTTTATGGTCCTGCCCATCTCTGTAAAATGAGATTATTCAGTCACCTCCTTATCTCACAACCATCCCACAACCACTCAAGCCTCTTTTGTTAAGGTAAGTATGGCGTTTAAGACATCTTACTTGTTCTTGGGCCTTAACCCTTTCCCACTCAGTGCCTTAGTACACACTGGTTTAAAGGGAACTCACACATTTTATCAGGGCCTGAGATAAAAAGCCATATCACACAAGTATCCTTGACCTGTGTTCCTGTACTGACAATGACTGCTTTTAAAAATAGATGCAATGTTTCTGCTCTAGCTCCTACAGATTGATTATTACAACCTGACCAAGTTCTATGGCACTGTGAAGATAGACACCATGATCTTTGGAGTGATTGAATACTGTGAAAGAGGTTCGCTGCGGGTAAATAATTTTGCAGATCTCCTTCCACCCCCAAATTATCAAATTTCAAAGTAAAAAAAAAATATCCCTATGTCTGTGTTTCTGGCCCTCATGCAGCAGCTATGGACTGATGGTGGTGGCACTTTCTGGCTCTGAGTTTCCTCTCCCTTGATCAGTTGTCTCCAGCCTTTCCCCAGGTGCTGCTGCAGCTGCCATCTGTTTGATGGTTCTCAGCAGCCAGAGGATGAGGTGAGGTGCAAGCAAGGAAAGTACAGGCAGAGCTCTGCCCAGGCAACAGCAACAGCCGGTATTTGTATCGTGTCCCCTATTGGGAGCATATGGGATATAACATTTTATTTTTGAAGCTGTAGCTGTTGTCTCTGCTGATATCCTTGTGGATCCCACAGTGCCCCCAGAGTGTGAAAGGATAGAAAAAATAATATGTTCGATATTATTAAGGGATAAACACTTTGAGGCTGGAATATGGCAATTCCTGTGTTGTAAGGGACTACAATCCTTCATTTTTGTTTATAAAAAGAAGTGGTAAATTGATGCCTCACAAAAGTTGTGGAAAGACTTATGGTTTATTACTATCGATGTTGTTTCAGTGCTAATCATGAAGTAATGGTGGCATCAACTCTTCTGCAGACACACGTTGTCTCTGCTTCTGAGTTCATACAAAGGCTCTCATCAGTAGCGGTGGTTTCTGGAACAAATTCACAGCAAGGCAGCAAAATAACAGCTCTCTATATACTTCCCTTGTAAACAGGCATACTCATGGAGGTTTACTTTTAGCAATGGAAATCATAGTGGCTCGAATAACTGCAAGTGAATGGCACTTCAAGATAAAGGAACAGTCTAGTCGGAATTTATAAGGCCATAAGTAAATTGATAGGAAATGGACTGTGAGCATAAAACACAGAAATTCCTTTCCCTTCCTCTTGCACACCTTGCTCATTTCTGTCTCAGCTGTTTTGTTTTATTAAAGACTCAGTGTTAAGAGCAAATTTACAATTTACCTTTAATTTTCAATTTACCATAAAATCCTCTTTTCTGCAGTCCCCACTTCTCTAGCTCTGTGTAAACCTAAAACATATTTTATATTACCTGTTTTCTTAGTCAAGTCCTGCTTCAGTGCATGTACTTCCTGTAAAAAATGAAGGGCTACCTCTTCCAGTTGCTGGTTGAAAGGCTGTGTGATTTAGGTACTCATGTATCATTATCTACTTTTTTCCTGATGTAGGTTAGAACCGTTCTTTTCTTCTCTTGACAGGATGTTTTAAATGATAAAATCTCCTACCCTGATGGCACCTTCATGGACTGGGAATTTAAAATCTCTGTCATGTATGATATTGCCAAGGTAAGCAGGCTGCTGACAGTGTAATGTTAAGCAACCTGTCCTGTCTTGTAAAACTGAGCTTCTGGAGAAGGGCAGCTCTCAAGATCTTTCCTTGCTAAAGCTGTATGCCCTTCCGCTCTTTCCTCCTCTGGGGACAGGTATATGAGGCAGGAGAAGCCAGCAGTTGTCAAACTGTAGGAGGAAATAGGGGCCAGAGCTGGCTTTGGGCTATTTATAAATAAAGAAATGAAGTATGCCCCAAAGAAATGTGACCCAAAGATCAGAGAGTTACAGTCTGTTGACCAGTGGCTCTGATTAGTAGGGCTTGTGCAGTCACAAGACCTGCAAAACACACTGTCCTGTGGCTGCAGGTAAGGCATACAAAGGAAAACTGTTTTTTCAAGTTATGGAATTATTGTAATCTGTATCCAGAGATGGGATCAACTTTTTCTACACAAACTGTTTATTTTGCATCCTGATTTTCTCACTCACTAGAGTCACCAGAGCTATCAATTTCAGGCAGTTTAAAAGGGAAGAAACCAAGACTGTTTTTCAGTAGTTTTCAACAGATGTTTGCATTTTAGGTCCTTGTGGTAGGAAGAATCAATATGCACAGTAAAGGAAATTTTATTCTACATTAGAGACTTGTATATGTTTAGCTGGTAGTTAAAGAGCCTTTATAATTCACAGGTATAAAAATTCATTACATCTCTGCATGTAATGTAGAGATTTAGCTCTGCCTTTTTGTTAGTGCTCAGCTGCTCTCCTCTTCCTATTGCTAGTCTGCAGCTGGGACAGTCCTCCCATTTCCCTACATGCATCAGTTCAGATTTGGTCTCTGTGATGAATGACTCCACTGTGTCTGTTCTAAACATATTGAAAATCTTGCTTTTTATTAAAGCCCTCTTAATCCAAACTGTCACAGTTTGTTGACCTTGTTAATGATTTTCAAGTTCAGTTAACATTCAGCATTAAGTTTAATTTTAAATAGCATCAGTGGAGTTTCTCTTCCTCCTCATAGCATATAAAAAAAACAGGGTATTTTTTAACCCTTGGCAATTCACCTCCAGATATTTCCTTAGAAAATAAGGACCAGTAGCAGCTCTGTTTATTAGAAGGAGAGAGAAATCCTGGTCCCTCTGAAGGGAGTGGCCAAATGCCCAGGGACTGCACTGAGACCAGGACTTAACAACTAGTCATTCACTGCACTGTTGGTGATGGGGACATGGTGTCTGAGGATGGGTGGCACACCACATCTGTTCTGTGGAATGGCTCCTGACCATTACTAGCCATATTAGTAGAGACGGTTCACAAAATCTTCCTGAAAACTTGTACGCACCTAGGAATATCAGGAAACTTACTGTTATTTGGACGATCTGCCAGCCTCTCCTATTCCTTGATCTGACACTGTGGTGAAGCTTCTGGGACCTAGACATTTCCATGAAGTTCTTGTATCGCTTTTCCCAAACAATAAGTCTCCCAACCTCCAGGCACCCTATTTTTACTCTAATGGCTTCTTGCTTTACATAAGTCACTTCATAGCCCTTCAGCTCCAGTTCCTCTCATCTTAGTATCTGCCCTTTTAAAGTCCAGTCCCAGCTCTTCAGGCTGTTAAAATCCCTATTACCAGCTCCTGCAGTTCCTTTGCCTTCTGTTTGATACACTTCTTCCTCTCCACACCACCACTTCCCTACATGCTGTTTTTACTGTTGCCCAAATAGTTCTTGTACTTTGTGTACTCTTCATCTGGTTGCTGCATCAGTGTTTCTGAACAGAGGCTGGATCCTTTCTGTCCCCTGGTACAGCTAGCTGAGCAGTGCTGTTCCTCGAGTAGCCCCTAGTCCTCTAGAAGAGATGGGGAAGGCAAAAGCAAAGGGGAAGAAGCCCTAAATCTGCCCTATTTACCCTTTTTTTTCCTTTGGTTTTTTTCCTCTTTTTTTTTTTCTCTCTTTTTTTTTTTTTTCTTTCTCTATCTTTGCTATCTCTAGGTCTGATGGCACCACCTGTAGCTACATGGATTTGGCTACATGTGACCAAAGAGCTCTGATGAAAGCTCTGCTAAGAAGGAATTGCAGTAATGAAGCCTTACAGTTATTAGTGCATACACTGTCGTTGCAACGCTATTTATTAAATGAGGCGCTGCTGCAGGATATTGTGCAAGGGATTGTAATATTCTTGCATTGTGTCAATAAAAAAGTTCTCAGAACTAAAGCTTCAGAGTTTCAGCATGGAGGAATGCTTCAAGGATTTAGGACTACTGCACTGAAAGTCATTATTAATTTTTAAAATCACATGGCAGATTCTTAATACGTTCTGTGTTTTCAGGTAGGTGGAAGGAAAGAGACTAATTTTATCAGGTACATCTGTATAACTTCTGCCTCCGGAAACTGTTAACAAGAAAGCCCTGGTATAAGCAAATCAAAATTACCTTTGCCTGCCATTTGATACTGAATCTGATTGGGAATTCTGCTGCAGCAATGGGTATATTTCCTGGCTGATGAAAGCAGGATCTGGAAAAAGGCACAGCTGGAGGAAATAGGACATAAAGCAGGCAAAACATCCTGGATAGTGTCATCAGGGCTGCAGGATAAAAAATGCTTAATCAAAAAATGTGTTCCTTGGATATAGCATGCACAATCTCAGCAAATTTTGGCATGGTCTAGATAGGTCCAGGGTAACCAGTCCAGCAACATTCTCCAGGGATTGCATCTCTTGCAGACTGCTCGTGTCTCAGACATATATCTACTGTGCCAAAACCTCAGCTCATGTCTTAGTGATCTCTTGTAGCATTTGCTGATCCATTCCCAATTACAGATATGCAGTTATTTGGAGAAAACCCAGCCTGTCATACAGTGTATTCAAGTCTGTCTACCAGTTGTCTTACAAGAGGATGAGCTATACATGTAGGAATCTAAGTGGAAGACCATTCAGAGAAGAAACTAAACAGATATGACATACCTGTTCTGGCTTCCACAGAATATAGATTGTGCTTCATATACTGAGCTACAGGGAAAGACAACTATGGGAAGAAAAACAACCAGCAATAGGCTATAAGTAGGTGTCAACTTAAAGTAGTTTAGAAGAGAGAGATGAAACAATAAATAATAGCAAGAGGGTGCAAATTAGCATACCTACTCCCTTCTCCAGTTTACGCCCACTTACTAATGTTCTTTTGCTGCTGTGCCTCAGTGCTGCCCCCTTCTCATGTATTGCACCGTATTCAAGTGTTTTAGACAAATGAGATAAATTCAGAGGTGATGAGTAAAAAGGGGCAAACTACACACCTTTGTATACCTGTGTGTGTAGTGACTCAAGAGTCTGAATTCAGCTTAGGAAATAATAGCTGAAACTGCATTGGCCAGTCCTCATGGTGCCCACTTCTGAGTTGAGCTCATGGATAGCTGATATGTATTGACTAGCACAGGGAGAACTATAATTAGTCAAGTCAGAAGAGATCTTTATGATTGTCTGTTCTGATCCCCTGCCTTACATAAGCCCTAGTGCATCACCTAACACACTCTGCATTGACTCCTTTTTAGTCCTCTGCTTTGCAGAAGAGGGTCTGCTGCAATGTTTCTGAACCAATCTCTGGTGTATGGTAATCTTCAAAGATGAGACAGACATAAAGAGCAATTCCCCTTACACCTATGGTGGCCATTGGATGAAAAAGCAGTTAGAAGCACTTTTTTTTAGCGTGACATTCCAACAAATCTGTACTATATTTATCAAAAGCGTGTTTATTGTAAGTGAAATCAAATTTTCTGTGGAAGGAAATTATTTTTCCTAATTGCTTAATTGTGTTCTAATCTCATAAAAACCCAAGATGCTATTTCAGACTTTACGTTAACTAACAGGAAGGATGGTCTTCCATGACATGATCCTTCTAATGATCCATCTCCTCATTTCTTAACATTGACTGTTACTGTCGTCTTGGAAAGTCTGCTCTGCAAAACAATATTTGTTTCCCTCCATGATGGGGAATTGTGATTTATGGATATACATTGCTGATGAAGACCATTTAATTATTTGGACAGATATTCCACTAATATTTTACATTCTTGTTGAGTCTAAGAACAGCTGCGTGTCTCACACATAGTCTTGCTTTCTTCCTCTTTTATTATCAACCACAGGGGATGTCCTACCTGCACTCAAGCAGAACTGAAGTCCATGGTCGACTCAAATCCACAAACTGTGTAGTAGACAATCGCATGGTAGTGAAGATCACTGATTTTGGCTGTAATTCAATTCTGCCTCCAAGGAAAGGTAAAAACAGTACCCAACTGGGCTCCCCTTCATGGTTTACAACCAAATGGGATTTTCTTACATTCATAGTCTAGTAGGGCCTAGTTACATCTTGTACACAGTACAAAACATACAATATGATTTTGTTTCTTGTAGCAGCCATCATACAAACGATATCTGAAACCCCTGTCTTAAATAACAAAAAGATTTTTTAGCAGGTAGAGAAAGAAATTAGGCAGTGTAGATGAGGAGGAAAGGAAAGGTGAATTTTCATCTTATAGTTTAGAAACAGATTTCATGTGGCTGAGATGCAAGAAACATTTTCAGCATCCAAGGCCTTCATATAAACAGCTCTCTTCAGCAGTAATGCTGAACTTGTGTGAAGGAAAAAAGAAGTACCACAATCTTGTCATTGATCAGATGCACATGTTACCACAATGCTCTGTGATTTAATTTAAATATTAACTCTTGTGACTCTGCTCATCCTTAAAAAATTTGTAATGATATGCAAAGATAACCTTAATGTTTTTCATTCCTTATGTAGGAATTTAGGAATATGTGTTAAATTAGACTGGAATAATTTAACAGCTTTTATTTACATTTTCTATGAGATGTCATATTCATAGGACATTTTTGTAAAATAGAGCACTCCTACTCATCTTTTCCTTCTTACTTGATCTTGAGTGAAAAGATGAGCCCATCTGAATCTGTGTAGTAGAGCTTGGGGTATAATAAACACAGCACTGTGCCGTAACTGCAGCATATGACCTGAGAAGAAACTGTCATTGCAATTGGGTTGAGAGAAAATTTTTACATTCAGATACAAACATGCTCAAGAGTAGCTATTAGAACATAAAAAAAAAGAGTAAGAAAAGAGCACTGAATGTAAATGCTCTATTCATTCTTCATTTTACAAATTTCATAATTAAGTTTATATTATTATTATTACATTGTAATGTATTTCTCTTCTTTGATTGCTTGTAAGTGGCCTCAAAATTTCTGGCTACTAGAATTCTTTCCTTGAAGAAAACTCACTGTTTCACAAGAGATCTACAGATGCATTGTGGCTGGATATTGCAGCCTGATATCATAACACCGTCTTCAGGGTCACTGTGTTCAGGTCACTGTTATGACACATCACCAGCATGTCATAACAAACTGTCGTATCATTCTGGTTTTGAGGCACAATGGTGCACTAGAAATGCAGATTAATAATTTATGTAGAAAGTAAGTCCTTATGAGCAGGTAATATTATGTCAGGCTCAAAAGCACTTGAGAATTATTTCAGTAGATTCATGGTATCAAGGCTGCTGGGAAATATTACAGTCCTCTCATCTGACATCTTGTATAACAAACTCCATGCATCTAGCTCAGCTTTTTTTGTTTTTTTCTTTAATAGCACTGGCATTCCTTGGTCTTCTACAAATGCATAGGCTATTAAGCCCATGAAAGGTAGTTAAATAAAGCAAGTTCAGTGCTGACAACCATAACTTTTCTGGAGGTGGAAAATAGTAGGGTCAGCAAATCCCAGACAGTTGAAAACTACCACATCAGGGTTTATCTAACCTGTATTGATGTCAGCTTCTCAAGAGAAACATTAAAGTAGGAAATAAACAGTACCATTGGGCTCTGGGTTTGATATGGAAAGAGTAAAAGGAGATACCACTATAGCAATGGATGCTCTGAGAAGGTTCACCCTTTTTGAATTACTTCTCTCCCTTTCCCCTTTATTTTGTCCCCTATTGCTCTCTGGATCTTCAGACCTGTGGACAGCTCCCGAGCATCTCCGTCATGCCGATGTATCTCAGAAGGGTGATGTGTACAGCTATGGGATCATTGCTCAAGAAATCATCCTACGCAGGGAGACCTTCTACACTGGACACTGCTGGGACAACAAAGGTAAATCCACAGATTTCTCCTCCATTGCAGCCTTCCAGGTTGGTGTAGCTGTAACTGGCCCATTCTCCACATTTTGTGAAAGGCATTGTCTCTGATAGCTGCTTGAACTGCTGCTTCTTTCACTGTGTGATGAATGAAGAGCTTGTTTGAAGGATCTCAGTTAGTGTCCTTATTTTTTCTGCAAATAAAGTTTGCACTGAGTTTTCTTGTCTTTTCTCCTCCCTCCTCACCTCGGTTACATCATTACAGAAGTTAACATTATACAATGCTGTCCAGACTCACTGTAACATTCAAAGGCCACAAAGTTTTTTCTATTATGAGTTGTGCACATGTAATAAGTCACTCATATTAGGCATTGTAAATCAGCAATGTCAACAAAAATAACAAAAAAGCAGCATGACACAAGAACAGTTGGCATTTTAGAACTGGCAATTAGACTTTATTCAAGCCTGTCAAAATTAACTTTAGTCATTTAACTTCTGTCAGAAAAAAGCATCTCCTCTGTAGTGCACCCATTAAACTCCATTTTGTGCATTTTGTGACATTGTTCGTGAATGACTAACTGCCCAGGTAATCCCAGTTCCCAGAATGCAGGCATTACTATATATTAGAACTGACATAAAAGCATGTGTGGGTTTGGGATTTTTCTAGTGACAGTTACCAACAACAAGTCTAGACATTGCCTTTACCTCTGAATCATTCTGATAGATCTGCCTCACATTTGTTAAAACATCTAGAGCAGCAGCTGGACAGCCTAATAGCTCTTTTCCTGAGTTATATTTGAGAACAACTTCTGGGGCAAGTTCATCATCCTACATTATCTCAAATTTATGTTCATATTTGAGGAAACACAGTATTTCACATCTCAAACTCCTTAATATAAATATAAACCTAAAACATATTAGATGTGCTTCTTCCCCTTCAAGCAAATTCTTTGGACTCCATGCTTAAGATAAGGTAGAGAAAATAAGTCTTTCCTTTTTCTTGGGAAGAGGCAGGCACAATCCTCATGAATGCAAGGATTTAAAAAATATCACAAAAATAGATAAGGGAATGAAAAATGCTTTTCCTTGCCCATTTTGACTTGCAAAACAAATCCATAGCAAACTACACTTTTTTAACTGCGCTGAGCAGTTGCAGTCTTTCTGTGTTATGTTAATGGTTATTAAGTTAGCCTCAGACAGTGTTTCTGGGCTCTTCTGAGGTGTGGTGGCATCCTCACTGCTTTTTGACCCTGGCTGTCACAGTCACGATCTGGTTCCTTGTTTCAACATTGACCTGTTTCTTAACACTGCATTTTGTCATTTTAGAAAGACTGTCCCTTTCAAATAGCATTAGGTTAATCCATCCAACTGAAAAACTTTTTAGCACCTTTTAGCACCTCTAGGTGCTGTTGTTGGAGATGGTCACATATATCAGCACGTTTAGTAAGACAGCAATAAACTTACTGAGCCTGAAGCCTGTTTGGTAAGTCTGGATGCAGTGTAACTTGAACAAAAATCTGCTTTGTGAACTTCAGCTGAAATTTCAAGTTTTCCATTCAGTGAGGAGGGTGGGTTTCTCCCCAGAGCTTTTTCCTTAAAAGCATTAGTAGATGCCTAAGATATATATTGCTGATCTAATGGATTCTGGTATGATTTTTGAATAGGCAATTTGAGTAAATGCGTTCAGCCTAGTTTCAGCAGTTCATCAAATGTCATGTAACAGAAAGGAATGAGTGTTATTATATATTGCTGAAGTGGTTCCTCATTTAAATGTCTGGATTCATTCATTAGCCAAGATGAGGCAGCAAAATGGTGGACCATACTCATGCAAACACTTTTGAATTTTTTTTGTGGCATCATCTAATTTAGGAAGAGAGTAGCTCAAACTCGGGATGACCATTTACAAATATCTAACATAAAAAAAGGGAAAGGGATACCAAATTAGAGTCAATGGTAAAGGGCAAAGAAATGTCCCTTTTGCATGTTAGATTAATTTGTTTTTTAAGTCTCCTGCAGAAAGTCTCTCAATGGCTAGGCTATCAGAATTTAATCTCTGCAATTTATAAGACATGACATTGTTATTTCAGGACAACTGATATAACCGCTTCGCCAGGACTTCACTGGCAGTAGCAAGGACTGTGTTCAGATTTTAAAAGAGTTGCTTAAAAACCCCTGTACTTAGCCTCCATCCACCAACTTAGGAAAATTAAACTCAGCTTCCAGGTACTCAGTGAGACAATTTGCTCAGCCTGCAAATATGTATAATCAACTTAACATAAAATAATGTTGCTACTAATGAGAGAAAAGAAGTCCCACAAAGGCAATGGGCATACAGAACTGGATTTCTAATGTATAGAAGTAACTAGGTCATAGTTCTCTTCACTGACTTTTTTGCAAGACAGCTGTTAGGCCAGCTGGTTGCTCCACTCTTCTGCAGAAACACCTCATTTGCTGCTCATATTGTGAAATCTTGTCATGTACCAATGCTCAGTTCAAGCTGCCTCCTTGTTTCACTGCTTTATGCCACTGGCTAATTGCAGTGTTGCTAACAGTTGCTGTTACTTCCGCTATCAGGTGTATGCACAGTGTGGAAATCCAACACATACCTCTTGTATACATGAGACTTACACAGATTCTTCTGTCTCTTAGCCCACAGAAGTCTTCTTAGGAGTCTCTACACTCCGTAGCATGTGGGGGACTCAAGTCTGCTCTTTCTCTAGTCTGTAATTTCTGTACCACAAAGCTGGAAGCTGCTGCGTCTTTTTAAGGTGATCATGAACACTTGGCATGCTTAGGCATCCCTAGCTGCTCTAGACTTGCACATACCATCACAATTACAAACCCTCCTCATCTCATTATATGCTTCCTTCAGTAAAATTGTGTCCCAAACATAATCAGACATTATTAATAAATGTATTTCATCCTTGTTCACAGATCTCTTTCAGTTTCTCTCCCTCAAAGGTAAAAAATTGCTTGTCTTATTTAACTCCCTCTGGAACTCTTGAGGTCTGGAGGAGAAGGACAAAGACATTTTTGCTTTAGCTTTCACTTACTGTGCTTAAATTGATTTGTGCAAATGCAGCCTGCATTCTGATCTGTTCAGATTCCAAATAACTTTCAAAGAATGGGTTTCATGAATAAGAGGACAAAATGAGTTAACAAATGCAGTGTTTTTAAACAATATACATTAATAGCCTAGTTTTAAGGAAGCTGAACATCTGCAGGATGAACTGCTGTGATAAAAATTGTATGTCTCCACACTTTTGATGAAGTCACAATGGGCTTTTCACATTGTTCTTTACTATAGCTATATACCTCATGCTGAGAGGCACACTAATAATGCCTAACATTCATTTGGGAAGATGCTATAACTGTGTCTACCATGATCAATAAATACTCATGTACATTCCTATTCATTTTGCTTTCAGGGGCATTCAAGCCAGCTTGTTTTGATCTTGTGACATTTAGATATTTAGACATTATTAAATATCACAATTAGACATTGTGATATTTAGAAAAGCTCCAAAGTTGAAATTTGTATCAAAATGAGAGAACTGTCTTCAAGGCTTCTGTTTGTACAGTAACTTGTAGCATCATAGGATGCTATCTGCAAGCAGCATCCTTCTTATGGTTGTTTTTTTTGTTTTGTTTTGGTTTTTTTTTTTTGTTTAAACCTTCCATCTTTTTCCTGTGTTAGAGAAACTTTACAGAGTGGAGAGTGGCAAAGGAGTGAAGCCTTTCCGACCAGACCTGACCTTGGAAACAGTGGGAGAAAGACAGGTGGAAGTAAGCTATTGATTAACTAAGCCATTTTCTGGGTGAAGGGCAGAAGTCCTGGCCAAACTAGAGGTCATGATCATGGGAAGATGAAAGCTATGCACATTTTAAGCCAAATGCCCTAATATCATGGGAAAAAAACAGTATTCTATAGTTGTTGCCAGTGAAATTAAATACAACCTAAGAAAAATTATTTCACTGGAAAGAAATGGACACTTACATGGTGCCACTCTTCTGACCTATTTTAGATATCTTTCAGGTGGGATGAATCACACCTCTTTCCACTGACTATATACCCCTAAGGCTTCTTGCTCCAGTGAAAATGACTGTACTGTAGACGTCCACATATTCAGCAATGAACCCCATTATTTTTGGCTAAATCACCAGTTTTAGAAAATTCCCAAACTCAAGATACTGGAAATATAATTACACAGCATTTAGCTCCATGTCAATAACTGTATCTGCATATCATGTCAATAACTGTATCCAGCTGCAAGACTGGATCCATTTACTTGGCTTTCATTTATGCATTGCAAATTCAAGTTAAGATCATGTTGCTAGTCACCACAGAGTTAAGTTTAAGATGCCTGCAGTGAGTGTCCTAACCATAGATTCAAAACGGTTAGTCACACATTTTAATATGTTGCCAGTCAAGAGTAACCGGAAATTCCTTAATGAACCAGTGCTGTTTAGCACCATTATCCTTCTATGTCCCTTACTCAGGTGGACTTCCCTTAAATTTTTGTTTGAAGGTGTATATGCTAGTGAAGAGCTGCTGGGAGGAAGATCCGGAGAAAAGGCCTGACTTTAAGAAAATCGAGAGTACTCTGGCTAAAATTTTCAGGTGAGCAGCAGGAGTACCATTTTTTAGAAGGTTCCAAACTCCTCCTAAGTATTAAAAAACTCGTATTTTTAAGTGTGTAAGCTGATGTGATTATGATTCAGTCAGTGGAAAAACTGAGTGTTTTCACTTAGATCCTCTTCTGTTCTTTGGTGGCAAAGTAGGCAAGCATGTGTGTATGTATACGTACATGTGTGTGCATGAGAATCTATGCATGTGTTAGCTGCGTGAGGGTAAGACAATCACTATACCTCAGATTGGTACATTGTGAAAGTAGCAAGCTGGATAGTTAGAGATTTAAACGATTCAAGTAATTCACCCCCTGTCTCTAGTTGAGAGTTGGATAGTGACTCATGTCATCCAAGTTTCAGGAAACGAACGCACATAAATGTTTGGAGGATGATTAGAAAGTTTGGATGAGCTGGGTTGTGCCATAAATGAGTTTGGATGGTCGCAAATTAAGCTGACCAGAAGTGCTGTGTTATAACTCACCAGAAATATTAATTACAGAGTTTTGTTGGTATAAAGTTGTGGGATAATAAGGGCCATAGTTGAATAAACCCCGTGGGGTTATACAGGCCTTTCACCTGGACAGTGCTGCATTGTTCCTGCAGAGTTTGGTCTGAATTAATTATTTCAATGTCCAGCCAGTGAGCTTTTAATCAGTTCTCTTGGGAAATTGCTCTCCAATTTTTAAAGCTTTTCTCATCAACAAACCCCAGCAGTACTCACACAATTTTATACTTTACGTGGGCAGAAGGACAACTGCACTAAGCATAACTGAATGTATTGACTGAATAATCCTACTGCAGCTGAATAGAAAGATGTCCTGGTTCAGCTCCTACGCCTCCATTCTACAAAAGCAAAGAGTTTGCCTCTTGCCACATGCAACACAGTGTTTTCCTCATGGAGGCTCTAAGATGGTGCATCCCTGACATAAATATTTGTATACAGTAAGAGTGATTTTAAGGTCCAGTTGGATACAATACTAATCTAACTGTTAGTCAGCCTGGCCCCATCTACTTTCAGACTGATTTGGTGAGTGCAGGTTGGCCAGACAAACAGGGGTTGTGAGTGGCTTGTTACTTACTGTACTTCTGCTTCCAGGAGTTAGTAGGCTGGAGTCTGCAGGATCTTGTGAGTAAAACCAGCCCAGGGGCTGCTAACTCTTCCATTGAATTGTTCCATCTTCTACACAGGCAGCCCCAAATTGTCTTAATTCTTCTGGCTGAAGTCTCCTTTTAAACGTTATATACATTTTTCTACCTACTATCTTAGCTTCCTCTCAGGATTTGAGCTTATCAGTTACTTTTTACAAATGAATGTTCATGGATTACCCAAGGTAACCTGGAGCTGACCTGATGTTAGCAGGGCTAGGTGATTTAAGGGTGCTTTAAGAATTACCATCTCCAAGTGACAGGCATGGATCACAGACTTTCAGTTCGTATACGTAAGCCCTCCAAGCAAGAAATGGAATGATGCACTTGAGGCACTTTGTATTCTAACTACATGGAAGCAGTTTTCCAGCTACACTGGAGAAGTTTTCTGTTGCTCCTTTTTTGTCTCTTTTTGACTTTCAACAATGTGCTTTCATCAACCTTACTTGTCTCCTGAGTATTTCTGTTATTCATAGTAACTACCATGGCCAGACAAATGAAAGCTACATGGATACCCTGATCAGGCGTCTACAGCTGTATTCCCGGAACCTGGAGCACCTGGTGGAGGAAAGGACAGAGCTATACAAGGCAGAGCGAGACAGAGCAGACAGGCTTAATTTCATGTTACTTCCAAGGTAACTGGCCAGGAAGATTTTCACTGGCATTTTATTTACATATATCGTCTGGTTCTTGGAGAGTGGGGTTTGGGATTAACGTTAATCTTCTATTTCCTTCCCCTCTAATCTGATCCTGCTAGGAAGGAAAGAAGAACAATCTGTCCCTGAGGTCTCCACCCTATGGTGGAGTTTCATGTCAAGATGGTACTGGGACCTGTTACTTTCCTCAGCCTCTCTTAATGCACAGGATCCTCCTGTCCAGCACAAACCTCTTTTTTCACTGCCCTCCTGGGAACACACAGATGTACAGTGATCCCACATCACAGAGTTCTGCTCCAGCACCTTGCTATGTAGAAAGAGTGACTCCAGCTGGAGAGCAGGAGTGCAGTCCCACTCCAGGCTGGGATTTAGCAATGCAACAGAGAAACTGAGGTGGTCTGGGCCAGACTGGGCTAGACGGATGCGTCAGGACAGGACAAATATTATTGATATTATAATATTGGTAATATCAGTGATTTTGGTATTGCATACATTTGGAATAGTAAAACTACCCTTGTATGTCACTACTAGTTTCAAGGGTATTTAAGTAGTCAGAGTATTGATTTTATGACTCTTCTTAAAAAAAATCTGTTCAATTCACTTTTGGGGAAAATTTGAAATGAGCTCATTGCGTGCACCATGCAACAAGGAATCCATGTTTCCTTTCTCACACTGTTGTTCCTGCCACTCTATAATAGTTTCATTGTAGATGGAACACAGCATTGTGCAACACCTATAACCTTCTCAGTCTCTCAATTATTCTCCTCAGATACCTCCACTAGGAACAGAGATTTTCCTGGATTTAGAAATGCAAGAAAATTAAGGTCCCTCTGAACAAATATTGACTGTCATGGTATTGAATCTTTGTTCCATGAAATTATCAGACTACAATATCTCATCTGAAATCAGGATGAGGCAACGTAATTATCAGGATGAAATTACTTCTGTGCTAGTGAAACAGAAAAATATGTCTGTTTTTACTTACCATGTAGGTAGAATGTAGGTCTACAGGTCAGAAGATTCAGAATGTCAGTTTTAAATTTGACTCAATATCCCTATTTCTGAACTTAGCCAAGAATCTCAGCTGTCTGTGCCTCAGTTTCCTCATGGCTATTAACACACTTGGATTTTGTAAGGCTGTAGCGCATTAATTAACATTAGTAAGTGCTTTGAGGTCCCTGGCTGAAAGGCATTATGGGCATCTAAAATGCAATTACAGTGGCAGTTTTCAGCAAATTATTGTGTGTTTCTTGCACAGAAAGCAATGATGTGGTTGGGTTGCATGAACAAATACCTCTAATACGAAACATTACTCATCTTTCTTCCTGCCTTCTCTGCTTCCACAGGCCGGTAGTAAAGTCTTTGAAGGAAACTGGCCTGGTAGAACCAGAGCTATTCGAAGAAGTCACTATCTACTTCAGTGATATTGTTGGCTTCACCACACTCTGCAAATACAGCACACCTATGGAGGTGGTAGATATGCTGAATGATATCTACAAGAACTTTGACCACATTCTTGACCATCATGATGTTTACAAGGTGATTTGCTTTTGCTCACTTAACCAGGGGACACAAATAAAATTGAATGTTGTGGTGGATTTGCGAATCTGCCTTCTAAGCAAAGACAAAAGAGAGAAAACCAGGTCAAGCTTACCTCATTTCAATATGCTTTTAGTGTGCCTGCTTATACCAAATTTTCTATACTGGCTGGTCACATATTCATTATCTGGAATGCTGGGTACAGTTATTAACAGTCAAAAAGGTGTTAGCTACTTTCAACTATTAACAGTCAAAAAGGTGTCAGCTACTTTCAACTATTTGATCCTGCTGTCCAGGGAAAAAATGTTTAATCATGAACAACAGGATCTGATAGACTTTCTGCTTTTAACTAAATGTGTAATTTGCTGTGTTTGCAGGTAGTGAGTTCTAGTTTTATTTCCACAGGTGGAGACCATTGGTGATGCTTACATGGTGGTCAGTGGTTTACCAAAGAGGAATGGCAACCGGCATGCAGTAGACATCTCCATGATGGCTCTGGACATCCTCAGCTTCATGGGATCTTTTGAGCTTAGACATTTGCCGGGCCTGCCTGTTTGGATCCGCATTGGAATTCACTCTGGTACACAGTAGTGCTAGACCAGCAGTAACAATGTTGCCTTGTTTCTCAGCAGAACAGACATCCATAGAAGGTCTGGTAGCACATCACACCTAACTGCTCTCCTCATGAGGAATTAGGTTGAAAACAATGTATCTGGTGGAAGAGCAACAGAAGTAAATAAGCCACTGGTTTGTTCCCCTATAAGTGAAATAGCCCGTTCATTCTTAAGTCAGTAGCTAGGAAGAGCAATTGCCATTGTTCATGGTATGATTAAGCCACTTGTATGAAATAGGCCTTCATAGATCACTTTTCCCTGACCAAAGCAGAGATCAGCCATGGCCAGCTATGTTTGTCTAGCCAAAAAATGCAGGCCTGCATTTTATGCTTTTGGAGGCAAAAGTTCTGTCAAGCTTATGTAGGAATAAATGTTTCAATTTATCCATAAAAATACTTTTTATCAAGGGGGAACTGCAAAGAGCTCAACAATCCCAAGCACTTTGGGAAATTTTATCTTTATATTTCCTCTTGTTTCAACAAAACAACTGAACACTAGCTACCAAGGGAGGAACACACCAGTGAAAGTAACCGAGGCACTGGGGAACTGCTTGAGGCACCACTATGCACCCCTCCATAATTAAGCTTATTCTCTTTTTCTCTTGCTTCCAAACCTGACAGTTAGTAACTGTACTTTTTCTGTGCAGAAATTGTGTTTAAATACGATTAGCACTGTGCATCTATGTCCTTTTTATGCTTTTATTGGATTATGCAAGACTAAGAGCTAGGTTTGGTTTGGAGTGGAAGGGGAGACTAGGAGATACTTTGGGAAGTGAGGTACAGAGTATTGCCATTGGTGAGGAACACAGAGCTCCAGCAGTCCCTGCAGTACTCTGCAACAGTGAGACACCAAAAACAGTCTCTTGATCCACCTTTTTTCATTCTCTGCATCCCACTTCTAGGTCCATGTGCAGCTGGTGTGGTTGGAATAAAAATGCCTCGTTACTGTTTGTTTGGAGATACTGTGAACACAGCTTCACGGATGGAATCCACAGGCTTGCGTAAGGATTTAATTTTAGCTGTCAGTGTAACAAGGCCAAAGGTTATTGGTTAGTTTGTGACTGAAGTGTCTGTTTTCAGCTGAGAACAATTTTTAATCAGCTTGCAGAAGTTTTAAAGATGCAGAAGCCCTATTTTTTTTGATTACCAATTATTTCACTGTTCAGCTGGGCAATGAAGAATTGTTCCTTGTTCATGCTTTAGTGCTGGTTAACAGGGAGTACGTAGGCTGGATCACTGGCTGAGTTCCTTTGGAAGGTATAATACTTGTGTGCCTGGAATTTAATTTTACTTTATGAATTGTAGGTATTTGTTCAACCTAGAATTGTATTATAGCTTTGTTGTGTAAATATGTTGACTGTATATGCTATATATTTTAAGTTGAAGCAATTAGGTCTTCAACTTCACCATTAAGGAACTGTACCAAGAGCCATTTTGTCTTCCTTCTGCACAGTGCCTTCACATGACTATTCTCTCTGTAGGTTACTCCCAGCTATGCTCTTTTGGCATCTGAATATTACAGATACTATAGTCACCTGTATTTCAGGTCAATGGCTGTACCAGCTATTCTTCCCTAGATACAGTGCTATGTAGTGGAGTCAGATTTTTTGTGCATTGATGTAACTGATTCTTATATAATTAGACTCTCAGAATTTATGTTGATAATAATTGGAGGAGCTTCTGCTATAGCACCGGCTTTCATATATACAATATCATTATGTGGTATATCTTCAGGCTGAGCTTTCATTGCCTCTTAATTTTTTAGCTTTAAGGATTCATGTAAGTGGTTCCACTATCAACATCCTGAAAAGAACAGACTGCCAATTCCAGTATGAAGTGAGAGGAGAAACATACTTGAAGGTAACCTTTACAATATGCATGCATGAACACAGACTACTAGAGGGATAATACAGAAGTATATTATATAGCTGAGAGTACCCTACAACTTGATTAACAGCTGGGGAACAAGGGTTACAGACCAACTGGTATCACAGTCTCTAATGGTGGAAGACACTTCTATAAAGACAAAACAATGAAGAGCTCCCTAAATCATAAATTAAAGCAACGTAAAGATGTGGAGAATAAATGAAACATACCATTTGTAATAGAAAATTGTGGAGTGAATTCATCTGATGGAAGGGAAGAGGAATCTATTGTTAATTTGCTCATGCTCCCATATCTGTCTATCTACCAATCCATTTATTTCAGTCTATTACACTTGGCAGATGTCTGTGCTTGGGAGCTGATGGCAGGCAGCACAGCTCACCTCTCCCACAGTGTGTGTTTCAAGTCATGGAACAAGGGAGTGGGTGCACAGCTGTATCTCCATTCTTGTTCTTCTCACATCTGATTTTTAAACCTTTGCTGTGAGCATCAGTTACTGAAAACAAGCAAAGACAAACACAGCACGATGTGCAATGCAGCATTATTTAAATAAATTAACAACAGGAAATTACATTCTAATCCTGAAATTGTGCTTTCTCTTCTTTTTCATACATATTTAGGGCAGAGGAACAGAGATTACCTACTGGTTGACGGGTACTGAGGACAAGAAATACAATCTTCCAACACCTCCTTCTGTGTAAGATGATCTTTATATGTTAAAAGGGAAGAGAAATTCCCAGTCTTTGCCCTTTAGCTTTCACTGTTCCTCCCTGGCACTTGTGGGGTTTTTTATACCACTCAGCTTGCCTTCAGCAGTTAGAGGCTTAACAGTATATGTGCATATAAACGTGTAAATATTCACGACATGGAACTATGCATGTGCTGAAGGTTATTTGTGTATATAAGTGCTCAACCTGTTCATTTCCTTGGAAGGGAATTAAGACTTATAGGACAATTGCTGATGTGCTAAGTGCAAGAGATGGACAGAAAAATTAAAAACATTAATATTTCCAAAATTTTAATCTTAATGGCACCTGCGTGTGACAATACAGTGAGAGGATAACTGCAACTGAATGCTCAGATCCCTGTTATGCCTGTGAGCTCTTGCAGGGGAATTCATAGGAGGGATGAAACTTGCAGGATTTTGAGCAGTATTCTGCTAGAAGAGGTGGAGAAAGCTACTGTAGTATTGCACAGGCACGAAGTCTTTCCAAATGGAACAAAAACTTACTTTCTAACACATAAGAGATAAGTTGTCAGGGAAGAAAAATGAGGTTGATATCTTGGAATTGAGCTATCATTTTGTATTAGTATTGAATAAAATATAGTAATAGTGGAGGTGCTGTTTGTTATAAACTACGCAAAATTGAAGTCAGGGTAGCTGGTTGCATTTACTTCATGTGTATTTTGCACACAAGTACTGCATTATTTCCTGCAAACTCATTAGATGTGTAAGTTCCTCACTTTCTGCTCTAAAATCCTGCATACAGTTGCTCTTTACTAAGTGGGAATTTGCTGCCGTCTGCTTTGAAATGACTGTGTTTCAGTACAACTTGAAGCAATTATATTGCAAACTGTATCTGCCAGATATGCTGGTATGTATCACCATTCCCTTATGGTGAAAGACATACGTAAAGTTACCACTTACTTCTACTGCAAAAGTTTTGAATCTCACACAATGTGTTCATTGCACAAATAAAATGTTTTGCTTGTTAATTCCTATGCACCTAAAAGAGAAGAGGAGGCTAAGAGAAAGCTAAAGGTTTTCTCAGGACATTTGCAAAACAGAAACAATCAAACTTTTAATCTACTACAGAATGTCACAAACTTTCTTTTTTTTTTAGTGGAAAGTACAAGTGTTTGTCTCTGTGCTGAGCAGGAAATACTGTCCAGCCTAATTCTATGATACATCTCTTTTATAAACTTAGAACTCCTTATTTTTAATTACTATGATCTGTTGAGACTATCAGAATTATAAAATTGGCAATTCTGGAATTCAACTATTGAAAGTACCTCTTGAGCTGGATCACTGTGGTCAGCGATGTTTTTGTTTTCACTTCCTCATATATGTTGTGACTGATAAAATTGCCCCTTAAAAATGTTATATGGGGGGTACTCCAGCAAAAGCCAGATACACTGCAGAAATTTATGAAAAGGTCGCAACTCTGTTACTGAAGCCCACTAGAAGTTAAATGGTGCAAGTGCTGGTGCCAGTAATGGTGTTGAGAGCTAGAATCTATTTTGATTAGGAGTGAATCTAATTAATGTCTTACTTTTTATGCAAATGATCAATTTTTTTAAGGTCGATAATGACACAGCTACACACCTCCTGTTCAGAGATTCTGATCCATGTCAACTGGAAAAATCACATGGAAATCCTGAATTCTATTCCCAAATCCAGAACCTGAATTTGGTTCTACCCACACATTTTATCAGTGGTGTGTGAATGTAATGAAGATAATCCTGGGATAGAAATGTTTAAAAGACACTGGAGATCTGGGGATCACTAAAAATGTGTGAACTGTTGATTTTTTTTTTCCTGTTCTGTTGCTTTCAGGGAGAACCAGCAGCGGTTACAAGATGACTTAGCAGAAATGATAACCAATATTCTTCAGAAAAGGGAAAATGAAGGATCCAAGATGCAAGAGCTTTCACGGGTAGCTAGCTACCGATCAGGTACCCTGGAATACCTGCAACTGGTCAGCACAGAGAATTCTGCCACATATCTTTAGAACTGGATGTCTACTGTGACTCAAAAAGCTGCAGCAACTCTCTGGACTACTTCATGTGAAGGCTGGAGGCTTATAGCAGAAAGGAAATACCTTTTCAAGCATCCTTTCTACCATCCGACCTGCTATGAGTAAATCAAACCTCTCTCCACTGTAACATTGAAATTGTTGGATGACTTCAGTAGGACACATGCAGCCTGATTTGAGGTAAATGAAAATATCTGCACTTGAGTCTGGAAAATAGTTTGGGGTTTTTTGTTTTGGTTAGCTTTTTAAATGTGATAGCCAGTTCAATAATCCACTTCTAAAAATATTCACAGCAAAGCCTTAACTTGACATGATTTTTAAATGTTGTATTTAATTTGTAATTTTTATTTGAAGAAAGATTTGCTGTAATATATTTGAAAATAACATTAAACATATCATACATAAATCCTGGATATGTTTCCATTTTTCTGCTTCTGTTGTTTTCCCCTGTCTCTCACATGTTTTGTTAAATCAAGCTGACTTTGTTCAAGAGACAACACTTCTGTTATTTACCTTGGGAGATTACTCCAGAAGTTGTATGGTTTCTAAAGCTTTTCTGAATCTCTTGGGCCTGCAAAATGAAACTGGAAATCTTGCAAAACCACACACTTTCATATCTTTTCTCCACTTCTGCTTCTGCCTCCAAATCAGAAGTGCAACAGAAATGAAGGAAAAACTTATCTGAACTCCTTAAACCTCAGAAACTTTCAATTCAACTTTTGGATGAAATTTCACAACCAGGCAGAACTCAGGTTTACTCAGATGATTCACTCATTAACTGATATCATGGCATTTATACTAATAAACAGCTTTAAAAAGCAACCAAAGCACAAGGGACACGTGTAAAAGAAAATCAGCATTCATATGAAGAAATAACAACTAGTGAGTGAAATTTTTGCAAAGGCCTTTTGTGCATTGGTGGCTTTCAAAGCAGAGATACTTCTTTCACCATTGTCAAATCTTGGTCAGTTTTCAAACCATAAAATTCGGTGAAAAATAGTTCTTTTATGTACAGCATTTTTGTCCAAGTTAACAACTTAAATTTTTTTAAAAAGCACAAGCCAGTTGCCTGTTTTTTCTTTGTCAACCTAAACTGCCTTTGTAAGAACACACACACACAAAAAGAACAACCTAGGTGTAAATAGACAGATCTGAAGTGCAAAAATGAAATACTGGAAAAACTAAATACTTAGGTGCTGTAGGGCTTATACTCTTATTTAAAGAATGTAAATTCCCACACTCAGGAACACTGTATACACAGAAACAGCAGATAATATGTAACCAATAGCCACAGCATTATGTGTAACTGATCTTACAGTTGCACTGGCACTAATACCATACCATATTCTATTATATTCTAATACATATATATATATATATATATAAAATATATATGTCTGTGTCCTAATGAAGTGTTCATTGGAATGAGGATAGAAAAAAATTACTTGTATTCTAAAACTGGTAGGTGTTAAAAAGAATATCTGTACATTAAAAGACTGCAGTCTGCTACTGACTGCCCCACGGTGCCAATCGACAAGCTTGGTCTCTGTGTTTGCATTTGAGTGTGCAAATGGCACCACTGGGCTATACACTCAGCCAGTGTAGCTGTAATGCAGTGTTAAGCGCTGGACTCCTCAAGCCTGAAGAAGCCCACCACTACTATGTTAGGCAGACCTGCTCTGATCTTTGACTTGATGTAAGGCTATTTTTTGAAGAAGAGTTTTATGGCTTCTATCCTTGGCACCTCTGAGATAAAAATTATTTTACAGCAAATGTCCGCTGACACTGGTTGAGACCATTAAACAGTGTTTAGTTTTCAGTAGCCCTTCTCTTTCCTGCGTTCTTCAGCTCATAAATTTCATATAATTATTTGAAGATAAATAGTTACCTTAGCAATGAGTTGATGGACCTATCTTCTGGTAGGTTTGTTTTCTACATAGTTTTGTCCTTGCATGTATCTGTCACCATACATGACAATAAAACCAATTTTGACTACCCATTTTAAAAGTTTGCTGCTGGTTTCTAGTTTGAATCTGTCTTAGATTCAATGCCTTACCGTTGCATCTTGTCACCAAATGTTAGATCAAAGAGCTCTCTACCATAAGAAATCTGTCACTGAAGGTCTAGTCATTCACCTCTCCTGCTTTTTTTAAGCAGTGAAACATTATATTATAAACCTAGTGTGAGATAAACTTTTGTTCTCCAAGTGGAAAGGATTTTGGCTGTGTCATCACCATTCATTGGAACTTAACTCACATTAAAAAAAATCCTGCAAATCACTGGGCTGGAAGCATGTGGAAGTGAATCTTTCCAAATACACATCATGAGCTTTGTAGCTGTTAGGTCATATTCAGACTCCACCCTTGTCGCCATCTCATTTTTGTCATGCGTAGAATCATAGAATCATAAAATGGTTTGGTTTGGAAAAGACCTTAAAGATCATCTAGTTCCACCTTCCACTAGACCAGGTTGCTCAAAGCCCCATCCAACCTTGAACACTGCCAGGGATGGGACAGTGCCTCACCACACTCGCAGTGAAGAATTTCTTCCTTCTATCTAATCTAAATCTACCCCTTTTCAGCTTAAAGCCATTACCCCTTGTGCTATCACAACGTGCCTTTGTAAAAAGTCCCTCTCCAGCTTTCCTGTAGGTCTCCTTTAGGTACTGGGAGGCTGCTATATCGTCTCCCCACTCCCCAGAGCCTTCTCTTCTCCAGGCTGAACAACCCCAACTCTCTGCACATCTTCACAGGAGAGGTGCTCCAGCTCTCTGATCATCTTTGTGGCCCTCTGCACCTGCTCCAACAGGTTCATGTCCTTCTTATGTTGGGGGCCCCAGAGCTGAACACAGTACTGCAGGTGGGGTCTCATGAGAGTACAGTAGAGGGGGACAATCACCTTCCCTGACCTGCTGGTCATGTTTCTTTTGATGCAGCCCAGGATATGGTTGGCTTTCTGGGCTGCAAGTGCTCATTGCTGTGTTATCTTGAGTTTCTCATCAACCAACACCACCAAGTCCTTCTCCTCGGGGCTGCTTTCAATCCATTCTCTACCCAGCCTGTATTTGTGCTTGGGATTGCCCCGACCTATGCGTAGGACCTTGCATCTGGCCTTGCTGAATTTCATGAGGTTCACCCCAGCCCAACTCTCAAGCCTCTTGAGGTCCCACTGGATGGCATCCCTTCCCTGCAGCGTGTTGACTGCACCACTCAGCTTGGTGGTGGTGTGGGTGCACTCCATCCCACTGTCCATGCCATCAACAAAGATGTTGAACAGCACTGGTCTCAATAGCAGCCCCTTGAGGAGCGCCATTCATCACTCATCCACACTCCCCTTCTGTTTCATCATTGTGTATTTGTGCTCTCTATCCTGGTTCACATGTGCCTCCAGTTCCTGGCCATGCCCATGACGTGTACAGAGTGTATTTTTTTCCCCCCTGTAGTAATCCTATACAGGGAATTCTATAGAAAATATAATTTTGTATTTTATTTCACCAATACAGTCAAACTGAGAGCAGCATGTGATGGAGGTGAATTTTTCATTTGGAAAAGCCTTTTGAATATATGCCTCCAACACAGCATCCATTCATGATTTGACATTTAAGAGTTATTTTTCTCTGGTGAGGAAAAAAAAAATAACAGTACTGTATTTTATCCTTATCTCTTAGGGAAAAGTACCCCAAAACAAAGCAGGGATCGATAAGGATCCGTTCAGCCAGCAGCAGTGCTACATGGCTTTACCCTGGGCTTCAGGCCAAGGCTTGCTACTTGGCCTGAACTGTTTGGCATGTGACCTTGTTATATGAGGCTATTACAGGCAGCGGTATCAAATTTGAACTATCTTTAACAATTACCAAAACACGTAATCCCAACAGTGGATGTTTTAGGACAGCAGTAGAATATCCAACACTGGGAAAGAAGAAAAGGCAGTTTCTCAAAATGATCTGAATCACAGGGGCAGGGGAAAATCCCACAGCAAGCTGTCTCTATCTGTAGACCCCAGGAAAAGGATTGTCCCTGAGCTTTTCTGCTGAGACACGCACAGCAGTTTTCTTCTCAACAGGACTGAAAGCTGCTCTTCCTCTGATGCAAAACATGTAGTTTGACGAGACACCACCTAACTCCTGTTGCTTAATGGGGGCCTTTCCTGATAAACCTTCAAGCCTTTTGGGATAATCACTCTTAGCAAGCCCAGTGGCCAGCCTGGCGCTCCCTCCTCACTGCCTTGTGTCTCACCAGGCTGGCCAGCATTGTGGTGAGGCCTGACCTCCGCCCGGGCTGCACCCCACGTCCCGCCCGGGCCAGGCAGGCTCCAAACAAGTGCCGAGACCAGGAAGATGCTGGGGCCCTGGGCTCTCTGCTAAGCTTGACCTAACGCTTTCCCCAGCGGCTTCTGCCATCGCCACTGACACGCCAGGTGGGGAGGTGGCCGGGCCGCAGGCCAGCCGGCAGCCCCGGGCCCAACGGCCGCCTCAGAGCTGCCGCCACGACACTTTGGGCGGGAAACGGGGCGAGAAAAGCGGCCGCCGCAGCCGGCTGCCCCCGGGGCACATCCCGCAGGCGGAGGGGAGAGGGCGGCCGGCTCGGGGGCAGCTCTCGCCCCGGCACAGCCACCGGGGCGGGCGCCAGAGGAGGCGGGGGCAGCGGCGAGACCTGCCCTGAGCGATGGAACTTCTTAAAGTCCCGCCGCCTCTCGGCGCCCGGCGGAGTCGCGGGGGAGCAGCAGCAGCATGGTCCGGCTCGGCGGCAGCGTGTGCTGCTGCTGGGGGCTTGTCCTCCTGTGGGCGGCGGCGGGGGGCCGAGCAGGTGAGGCGAGCCGGGGGCGGGGGCCGGCCCAGAGGGGGCGGCAGGGGAGGTTCACCTCGGAGCCCTCTCGCCGGGGCGGGCGGGAAGGGAGGCAGGCAGTGGGGCTGTCCCCAGCCTCGGGGGTGCCAGGCGGCCGGGAGGGGCTGTCCTACCGGCGGAGCCCGGCCTGGGCCGCTGCCGTGGCTCCTGCGGAGACGGCGCGGCTCGCCCGCCCCGGCGGACTCGCCGGGCTCCGCGCCCCGCCGTGGGCTCCTCGCTGCCTCCTCCCCGGCTGGCGCTGGGCGAACACGCTCCCCGTGCCGCCTTGGAAGCGGGCGCGAGGCGGCGGGGGGCCTCGTCCGTCGGCGGTGCCGGGGCCGCCCGTCGCGGCCGTAAGCCCCTCACCGCCCGGAGCGGCCCTGCGGGCGGGGAGGGTCTCGGCTGCCCCCTGGGCTGGCTCCGGGGGCGCCTCATGCCCCGGCCAGGGCGGGCTGGGCCGTGGTGCCTGGTGGATGTTCAGTGCGGGGCACTTCGTTCCTGCATACTTTTCAAAACACCTTTCCAGTTCCCCGAATGGGCGAGGGGAACGAAACTACGGGTTCCACAGATGAGAAGGTGCCTTGAACTCCCAGCGGTGCTGGTTTTTGATGTAATGTGCACGCACGGGAATCATTTGGGATGGACGCTTAATTCTGGCGCGGTGGCCTACAGCATGCTGCAACCTGCATCCGTAACAGGGTTTTATTGCTACCCTGTGGGGTAGAGCATTGTGCGTGTTTCAGAGCTCAAACCTATTGCATGATCTGATGTTTGCCGAGTCGTTAACTTGCGCTGCCATTAGAGTAAGTATGTTACCAGTATCTGGTTCGCCTTGAAAAACTAAAATTGTTTTCTATGGTACAAGCACCACTTCATGCTAGTTTTGTGCTCTCCATTGTTTTTTATCATATGCCTACATAATATAATACTTTTAAAGTTAAAGCTGTAAGACTGTCATTAACCTAATTCAATAACAAACTTTAGTAATGATTTTGAGCTTGTTGACTGCTACAGCTTTTCTGTCTCCTGATTTTAGGGCTTTATTCTTGTTGCAACTTCAGAGTCAGATTTAGATGGAAACAGAATTTGGCAAATGCCATAATGGCATATTTTGGTGAGCTTCACAGTTTTTTATAGATTCTTGGCTTTCCACTTAAAAATTGCATTTCTTCTTGGTTTGAGAATCATTGCAGCTGTGGGCACCATGCGCTGTGGTATCTAACCATGTGCTAGAAAAGACATGCTAGTGAGGGATGTTATTTTTTTTTTTTTTTCAAAGTGTGGAACATTTACTAGCAACTGGAAGGGCAGGGAAAGGAGTCTTTAAATGAGGGAATTTAAGGGATGCCGAGCAAGAGTGGAGTATGTGAAAGTGAAGCTGCTTCTGGAAGATCAATAGACGTTGGTGACAGACAGCAGCCATTTGGAGCAGAATGCCCATTAGAGAATTCTGGATGCCATTTGTACTGTTGGCAATAGTAGGGTTTTGGGGAGCAAATCTCAGCAGGAGATTTTCTCCCTCTTTTACTGCTTTCAATGAATTCTGGAGATCTTAAAGGCTGGATTCAGTGCTTATCTTCTAGGAAATTCCTAGTTCATTTATTAATTGCCACAAAACAAGGAGAAATTCAGTTAACAGTTGTTTTAATGTGTCCAAAATGTTACAAGCGTATCATTTTGCAGACAGCCCTACCTCACCTTGCAGACCTGCCTTTCAAACTTTACTGAATTGGCAAAAACTTTACCACTACATTAGCAGGATTGAGGGAAGGGTCAACCATAAATGATGCAGAGGAAGTGAAAGGAAGTTGAGAGTATGAAATACTTTCAGCAATACCTGCCTGTTTCCTTATATCACAATGGAAGTAGAAAACCACTAAGGAGCAAATAGAAATGCCTTTAGGCTATTTCATGGAGTAAACTTGGCCTTCAGCATTGTGATTTTATTTTTTTTGTAATTGGTTCATTCTTTTTTGGCATTTCAAATGCCTTGAAGATTCTTCATCATACAGTTTGGAAACTTTCTGAAGAATGTTCTCTGGTAAAAATGACTTAAATTGAGGGTCTAGGAGATTAGTGAAGCTACTTACGAAACTTATTATTTTTGTTTCCTCTTTGGATGACCTATAACTGTTTTGGCAAGTTTACTTCATTAGCTAAGCTTTACTAGTAAGTATCCTTGTGAACATGAAAACCATACCAGACTCAAACTCTTAATAGTTCACATTTGAATATTACTTCTCTCTCATGTAAGAACAAATCAGGGGATTAGGCTTCAAATAATGACAGACCTGTTAGAGGCAAACTGGCAAATTATTTAGATCTGAAATGTAAGAGGAAATAGGATGAATTAAGGCCAGTAGAACAGAAAACACAAATAGCTTGTATTCAAGCAGAACAAGAAAGCATTTACCCCTTTAATTGAAAATTACTGGGGTTTGTGTTAAGTTCTCGTGTGGTTTAAGCTAATCTCTGAAGAAGTCCTGAAGTACTTAACATTTGTTTTGTAATGGATTCTAATCATAACTGTACTTGGAAGTCTCAGTTGTACCATAGAGGTATACAACCTTTTTTGAATAGTTAAAAGGATAGTTCTAAAAGTTTTAATGGGAAAATAGGACAAAATATCAAATTACAAAATTGAGCAGAAACATCAGATGCTCCCTGTTAAGGTTGACCTGAAATATTTAAATGCTGTACTGTGCTAATATAATCTTTACTACTGAACATCAGCTGTAGGAGAGCGTATACCGAAAACAGGAGATGTGCAACTTTTTACTAGTTTTTTTTCTGTTTCTAAGTTGTGCAAAGCTGGTTTTCACTGAAACAGCAGAGTGATGGCTTCCTCATTTAGTGGAAAGTGTATAGGTGCAATCTACAGAATATGTACTAACACATCTACAAAAACCTTCACAATTGAAAAGGCGGAGATAAAAATAGGCATGTAAATTAAATATAAAAAATAATAGTTAAGGAAGCCACGGGTTTTCCTGTTATTAGGAGATGCTCACAGTTGTTAATTTAGGTTGTTACATGCAACCTAATCCATGCTTCGTTGCTGGTAAGTTGGCTTGTTTCTCAGACCAAGAAAAATACTAATATTAATTCTCACCCCCAGACACTGCAGCTCTTTCATCTACAAGGAAAAGGGAGTTCTGTTAATTTCTCAGTTGGAAAGTCCAGTAGCCTACCTAGTTATATGTATGTCTTTAAAACAGCTTATGGCTGGGAAAGCATAAGGAAAAGCAGCTGTTGCATATTGCCGAACAAATTTTACTGGTAGTCTTAAGGCATGTGAGGTGTTATTTTTGTAGGTATAGTTTATTTAATAAATATCAGTGACAATTATCAAATAGTGTTTGTTAGATGGTCTTGTGCCATCTAGTTGTACTGCTTTCTTCCACTATTCTGTTCTTTCATTACAAGTTACTGCTACTCGTTCATATCCTTTTCAGTGTCCGGTTTCCTCTTTGTTTCATCTTGCCTCGGTCCTCTACTTTAGTATTTCCTTTAATTGCTTTCTCCATATTCTTATGAACATGTATGCATTTTCACTCTCCCGCTGCCACCAAATAAAAGACAATTTCCACTTTTAACATAACCTTGCAAGTGACTGTATTGAACCAAAAAGACAGAGAATGGTTTTGTCATTTTGGCCTAAAAACCAAGGGGATTACCACTACCTCCTAGCCATGGCCAAAATATTTTCATTTTTCCATTATTTAGGGTATAAACTTGGCTAAAAGCAGATACTTCTTACTTGTTGAAGAAATTCTTAACACTCTCCCAAATGTAGTCCCTATTTCTGGATCTTTAACAAAATCATTGATGTATCTTTTTAAAAACAGGCAGTTTGAGGAAATATTCCTCCCAGTTCCTACTGACTGCAGAAAGGAGAAGGAACGCTTCATTTCCATGCTTGTTTTGTTATTGCACTTCTCCAGTTCTGTCTCCCACCATACAGTATACTGGTGGTTGTGGTGGAACTCTGTGTTGCTGATGCTATGCAGTTCTCCTGGCTGGCTGGTTGCATGGAAGGGAATGGTAACTCCACTGACCTACCCTGTCCCCAGGGATTTTGAGTCATTCATTGCAGTAAATAGTGTGCTTTGGCTTGTTATTTAGGTTGTTCTGAGCGATACTTTTATGGAATAGCACAGATTGTCCCAGTCTTTTCTGTTCTTCTCAGTTTTAATAGGCTGAAATACTTGTCAGCATTCTCAGCTACACACTGGGAAGTCTAACCTCAATGATAAGAGGATGACTTGGAGATTCATGGAGAAGTTGATTTGGATTCATATGGTAGAAGTTACCAATAGAGCTGCTAGTGTAAGGGATACCTGGACCCCTGCCTCGCTCTCCAAAAATAAACATGAAAATCTTAGCATTATTCAAGGGGAAGGTTCCTGTAGTTACAGGACACATACGGGATTATTTGGAAATGTGTAGTTGCTTCTTGAATATCTACGTTGCCTGTTATACTTCAGTTCTGGATGGCTTTCTTGGCAAAGGTAGTGCTGCTAGTTTAGATGAATGCAGCTTAAAATTGTAACAGACTGGGTGATAGCAAATGCTTCAGTCACACTGTAAAGCATGTTTTAAGTGTACACAGATTTACAAACTTGTAGTTTTAACTCTAGCTGTAGTAAGAGAAAGACTTATTTTCTAAATTATAACAATTACTATATGATTATATACATGTTCCTTGAAATAAACATAGCGATTTTGCATGTAGGCATTTTGACTCTTTAGACCAGGGCAGTTAGATTTGCAGAAACTGACATAAAAATTAGTGAGGTGAAATGGGACCATAATTGAATGAGTTGGGGAAAAAAATAGTAACTCAGTAATGGGAAATGGTCTTTTCCAGCATTATTGTTAAGTCACATCTATGACAGCTGCCTTGATGCTGTTCCTCTAAAGGCCTCTCCAGGTTTGTTGCAAATTATCCTGTAATTTAATGTTTCCCCTTCTTTCCCATCCTCTTCTACTCCTGGTTTCCTTTGGTTTAAATCTGTCATGTAGTGAAGTTGGGGCAGGGCAAACTTCAAAGGTAATTGAAAAGTTTGTTCTGACTTTTGAAAATAGCTTTGCATGTTCATGCTCTGGCAGAGCATAAAACAAAGAAACACAGCCTACTGTGTTAGAGTACCTGTGTCAGGTCTGTCTGGCACTGGGATCAACCTTCTTTTACAAAAGAAAGCGATGGCTATTTTGCTTTAGGTAGAAGAAAGTTTCTTTGACTTACTTTGACATATTTAGTCTGTGGGCACTAATAACAATGCCCAGCTACCCTGGTTCCTCTTGACTACTTACCACCTTTTTGCAGCCTACTGAAGAGATGGGGAAGAAGATTATCTTTTGCCCTACTTGGTTCTTGCTGTTTTTACCCATTCTTCAGCTGTCTTTGTGTACTGGGCATGTGGCCAGCCTCTCCCCTGCCTCACAGTGGGCTTCTTGGTTGGAATCAGTCTTTCCATTTACTGTTGGACAGGCAAGTTGTGTTCTGCATTGACCACTTGCACCACTTCTTCTCAGGACCTCCCTTTCCCTGACCTCTTTGCTTATATAAGTTTTAGCTTTGTGAAGTGGCCTGCCTTTGACTCTTTTTAATGATGACCTTTACCAGCCTGCTCTTCTATTTATAGATATTTTCAGTCTGAGTGATTCCCATGTTTACCCTTAATCTAAAGTAGCAATTACTGCATGTATTACTAGAAGATAGTTAAGGACATAACAGAAAACTAATGTTATAGCTGCTTGAAAAGCTATCCAAAGTTTGTCACGTCTCAGTCCTTTAAATAGCCTCAGTACCTGGCAGATGAAAAACATGTTTTTTAAACACTGTGTTCCAAGACCCTGAAGTGACTTCATCTCTAAATAGATTTGTGTAAAAACTTCTATTCATAGAATGGGAGAAAAAAACCCCACAGGTCCTTCACTACTAAAATTCGTTTCTAGTTAACGCTTTTCCTGTTCGCTTGAGAAGTGTCTCATGAAGACTGACATAGTGTGTTGTGGTACAAAGCCTGGCTGGAGGCCAGTAACAGTCGTGTATGCCAGTGGTCAATACTGTTCAGCATCTTCCTTAATTATCTCTCTGGGTGATGGGGCAGAGTGTACCCTCGGTGAGTTTGCTGATGATACACCAGAGGGCTTTGCTGCCATTCGGAAGGACCTCAGCAGGCTGGAGAAATGGGCTGGCGGGAACCTCGTGCAGTTCCACAAAGGGAAATGCCAAGTCCTGACTAGGGGAGGAACGGCCTCATGTACCAATATATGCTTGGGGCTGACTTTGGAAAGCAGCTTTGCAGAAAAGGGTCTGGGAGTCCTGGTGGACACCAAGCTGAACATAAGCCAGCAATATGCCATTATGGCAAAAAAGGGCAACTGTCTCCTGAGCTGTGTTAGGAGTGTTGCCAGCAGGTTGAGAGAAGTGATCCTTCCCTCTGCTCAGCACTGGTAAGGCCATGCCTAGAGTGCGGTGCCCAGTTCTGGGCTCCCCAGTACAAGAGAGATCGAGCTACTCGACAGAGTATGGGAAAGGGCTGTGAAGGTGATTGAGGGACTGGAGCAGCTCTCACATGAGGAATAGCTGGGAAAGCTGGGACTGTTCCACCTGGAGAACAGGAGGCTCAGTCGGGATCTCATGGATGTGTACAAATGCCTGAAGGGAGGGTGTAAAGAAGACAGAACCAGGCTCTTTTCAGTGGTGCCCAGGGACAGGACCAGAGGCAGTGGGCAAAACTGAAACACAGGAGGTTCCCTCTGAACATTAGAAGACACCTTTTTACTATGAGGGTGAGTGAGCACTGGCACAGGTTGCCCAGAGAAGCTGTGAAACCTCCATCCTTGTAAGTACTCAAAAGCTGTCTGGATATGAAACCTGGGCAACTGGCTGTAGATTACCCTGCTTTAGCAGCAGTGTTGGACAAGATGACCTCTAGAGGTCCCTTTCCAAACTCTGCCACTCTATGATTCTCATTAAGAAAGAGTTTTAGCTATTCTTGCTGGAACTCTAGGAGAATAACAGCTTTCCAGCTGTTGAATGACACAGATTATTCAACAGTCTGGTAAAATAGATGAAAACTGGCTTAAAGCAACTGAGTAACTGCTCTGTCAGAAAGTGATTAGTTGGAGAACGAGTTTAGTTCTTGGAAAATGTTCTTTTTTATTCAAATATGTCATGGCTCTTCATAAAAATAGTTTATTTATGTTATGTTTTAGAGGACTGAATAAAGTGTGTGTACTTAATTTGAAATCAAACTTGCTGCTTTATCACAAACATTTTACTTACAGCATTTTGAAGACCATAAAGTGTTGTGCTGGCATTATATTGCTCTTTACATGGTTCCATTATTATAGCATGCATAATAAGTATGTTGTGTAAGGTCATCCAGAATTAGATCTAGCTTTCTAGTTTGCAGCTGTTATGGGCATGATACACAAAACAAATTGATGTAAGGAGTAGTAACCAAATTCTAATTCATTGCTTTAAACTGGCAGGACTAGTTGCCACACGCTGGAGAAGGGTCAGGGGAATAAAACCATTGCAGGTTTCTCAGTAGTTCTGTTTGAGTTTATCCCTTAAAATGTTTCAAATAATTCTGGGAACTCTTGACTCAAGATTTTTGAACTCTTTTCACTTGTAATACTGTAGTAATGATTTGATCAGTCATGAACAGAGATCTGATATAATCAGGTCCCATTTTAGGGAAGGTTGAATTTGAGGTGTAGTGGGGTTTTTTTGTAAAGCATTTTATCTTGCTCTTTGTTCTTCAGCTGAGCAGGATTAAAGCCCAATTAATTAAGAACATTTCTTAAACAGCAGTCCAAGCAGAACTCTGAGCAGTCTAGTGCCTTTCCTTTCTGTTAATTTTGTACTTGGGATCAATTCTATTTCAGCTGGGTGATGGGGATTGTGTGTCTTACAAAAGATTGCATACCTGTGGTGCTTTTGTCTTTAAGGCTGTGATCCACTGAGTTCTGGTGCTCCTGTTGGGTAATGCCACTTCCAGGGTTAATTGACCAGAAAGACAGTTTAGGAAACTTTTGCAGCCTTTTTGAACCATTAGGTGGAAAACCAAGTCAAAAGTAGCTTATGATCCTTTGCAGTTGCTAAGGCATGCTGTTTTCTAAAGTTAATTTCAGTAAGATTTGTATAGATTTTCTTATGGACCAGATAAGGAAATACTTCTGGAATTTTATGTCAAGTCTCAGCTATGTTGGAATTCTACAGTGAAAGAGTTGTAGATAATTTCCAGAAGAGTACCATGAGAATATTAACTGTAAGTTTTTTGTCTTGGTAAAGCTCCAGTTAGCTGTCATGCCACACATTAAGTGTTGTTCTCCATAAGAACTAAACCTGATGGAGAGCTGTCAAATTTTAAAATTGCCAAAATATTGTCTTGACATTTCAGTATTGGATAGGAAATACCTATTAATGTTTGTTTGTTTCCGTTGCCCCTTTTCTCCACCATAGAAATCCACTATGCAACTGTGTACTGGAATAGAGCTGAAAAAACACTTCAGCTCAAGAATATACTGGACAGGAGTGGAGATGCCTATGGTTTCTACAACAACACTATGTTGACAACAGGTTGGGGAGTTCTGGAGATCAGAGCAGGCTACGGCAGGCAGACCTTAAGCAATGAAGATATCATGTATGCAGCTGGCTTCTTGGAAGGCTATCTCACAGCTCCGTAAGTACTTCAGGAAGTAACACAACTTATGACACTTCTAGTGGATTTCTGTACTTGTGAGTTTGTTTGTTTTTTCATTTCCCTTAATTCCCATCTATTTAAAGTGACCACATGCTGCGAAGTTGTATGCTGTTCTTTTTATTAGTAGCAAGTATGAAGTATAACTACTTCATTATGGAATCAAGATGTGCCTTCTGCTTCTTATCCTGCAGGCTCTTCTAACACCTTGGTGAGACAGAGAAGTACTGTATCTATATTACTGATTAAGTAATGTAGTCACAGAATAGTGTATATGTAAGGAAGTGCATAAGCCCTATGTTGTAAATAATTATAAAAAGGGTAGTGGAAAGAGTAGTTATTTTCCCAGTCTGTAGTTAGGTGACAGACCAACAACAGATGAGACAATTGAGAGCAGATCAAACAGGGAGAAATGTTGCTACCAAGGTTTGCAGGGCTTCCTTAAGGACCTTTTTCAGCAAACACTGCCAAGAAACTGCTGGGGAGCAGCTACTAAAACTTCAAAGCATGGAGAGTTTAGTCTGTCTTGGACAATTTTTTTTAAAAAACCAACTGATAGGCCTGAAGGCAGACTGGTGTGTGTCTAGAAGGGTCAATGTATTCCTGAAAGCCTTTGAAGAGAAGACGAGGGACTGAATCTCTCTCACACTGCAGATCTATGAAAACTGACAGAATTTTGTGATTGTTATGAATCCAGAGCACTTTTTTTCTAAAAGGAAAAAAAAAACCCCACCCAAAAAACTATCAAACAACTACCAACAAAAAATAACTCCAAAACCAAACCCTGTTCTTTTCTTTACTAAGTTGGAAGACAGAATGGCATTATGACATACTAACTGGTAGGATACAGCTGGTGATATAGTTAAGAATGTAACATGTGTTTTCTTGTTGAACAATCTCCATCTTCTTCTTTATCGAACTAGTCACAGGAAAAGAAAAATTCCCAAATTCTTATGCATGGCTGGGGAATAGTTGGGAGATGCTTGCGATGGATATGATTACATGAATTTGACTTTACCAGCTTGCTTCTGGAACACTAAAATAAATACCTATAGGCTGCATTGAACAGGCCAGCAAGGGAAGGTTGTCTGTTGAACAGTTGTCAGATAAGGCTGCTGGACAAGATGATATTAATTAGTAAGACATTTTAAGATCAGTTAAGATTTCTGGATAGTTCTCTGATCATATGGCGTGATAATGTGACTCTTTAGTAGGCTTTACTGTGGAGGGGCAGCTAGGTCTCTGGAGAGCCTAAAGGAAATTCAATACTGTAATATTTGTCAATAACAAAACACTTCTGAGGGAAAGAGTAAAGGAATCCTAGAGTTCTGAGTGCACAACGTGAATTCCAGACAGGAAAGGCAATGAAGTACATGAGAGATCTGGATGTATGTTGTTGGATTATTTGGCATAAGAGGTTACTGTTATGTGCTATTAATTCAGTTTATGTAAACTACATATGGTTCTGGGGGTTGCCAGTGTTAGAATATTGTTAAAATTAGGTATTACTCAACAGATTTTTTTTTTTCACTAAGGTTTTACCTAGGTGTACTCATTTCTAAGTGGTTAAGTTTAAGCTTTGTCATACTACAGAGAGCCAAATGCATTCTAGATTTGTCTTCCTGGCTTTTAAACAAACCAGTATATCCCCATTCCTTTAAACATGGTTTGGATGTGAAACAGTCTGCAAGGATTTTATCTGATATTTTAGTCTATGCTTAGGTTTAGGGGAGGGAGATTTCCCCTTTGTTTTTTCCATGGGTGTTAAGTGAAGAGTCACAGAAGTGAAGGTACTTCTAAAATTATTTTGCTCAAAGCTTTTGCCTTCTCCAGTTTCCTAGCCCTAGCCGTTGTTACTGTAGGGCTACCAGCTCCAGCACTGAGTGGCCCTTGGTAGAGAAGTGGATATAGCAGAAAGAGTAATGAACAGAGATCCTGAAGTCTGTGAATGTGAAGTTGAGGGTTGATCAGTGTAGAAAAATAGGGTTTGAGACTTCAGCTTTTAAGCAAAGTAGGAAATTCAACTGTTTCAAAGGAGCTGAGTATGAGAGTGGGTTAAGATGCAACAACAGAACTAGCCAAAGCCTTTTGTTTCTGAGGAAATCCACTGAGAAATCCTCTGGCAGAGCCAAACCTGAAAATGCTTACCATCACTGAAATGACTATCAAATATTATACATATTGTCTGAATTTGGTTTTTGGCTGTGTCTTTTTCCCATTGTACATCTGTAACTACACTGGGAGCATATTTCTCACAAGGGTTTATGAATATAAGCTTTTTCTGTTAGGTCTTGTAAAGCTATTTTGGATAAAGAGGGCTTTTCCTGAAGCTAAGAATATGTATTGAAAATGTTCCAGCTAAGGAGCGGAGATGAATTAGTGATATACTCCCTTGGCTCTTGAGAAGGCAGAGAACCTATTACTTCAGCTTTTAGCTGCATAACCTTCGTGGTTTTTTTATTCAGCACACTGCAACTAATGAATCCTCTTACACATTGTTTGCAATTTCCTGAACTGTGGAAGCAGTGAGAACTCACTAAGTTTGCAGATGTTAAGATTGCTTTCAGAGCTCCATTTCTCTTCTTTATCTTGTCTAGAGAGTCATAGAATCCTAATTAACATGCAGGTAGATGTTCTTTCTTTGGGACAGTTACAGAAGTCTTCTGAAGTAAAACTGGGAAACAGCCTTTCTCAGTTTGTAACTCTGTTCCCATCAGACTGCCTGGCCCATTCAGCCTGTCTTCAGGGAAGCTCTCTAGCACCATCAGGACTTAGGATGTCTCTAAACACTCATCCTGCTTTTGCACACACTGGTGTCCTCAGTAGCTATGCAACCATCCTTTTTAAGGACTTGCTAACAATGAGGAAGTGTAACAATATGTTTAACTGTGGGGAAGGCTTTATTTGCATCAGCAACCATGTAGCGACTGGAGTGAAGACTGTCACTTCCCAGCATAAGCACCGCCTTGGGTGGCTTAGGCACAGCCCTCCAATGTGAAAACATTGGGTACGTCTAGTAATTGAAATGCCCTCTAGCACATTGCTACCTGTAGCCTGAACAACTCCAAGGTCTCCAGCTGTCTCGCTGGTACATTTGTAGTAATGACTCCATAAAGCAGAAGTGACCCAGCGTGGCTCTTTGCAGAAACCCTGAAGTCCTACTAGGAGGAGCTCTGATGTGATGCATTAATGGGAAGGATATGTTGCATGCCTGATCCTAGGCTGAAGTATTCCTGCAGATGCTGTCTGGTGAGCAGGAACTCCAGCTTATCCAGCTTGACAGTACCTGCAATTTGGAGACCTTTAGAAAGTCTCAGCTAGCTCAGTTCTTGTATTACACTTAGGGCATAGTTTTCTAGACACAGCTAGGTCTCCTCATGTAAGCAAAAGAGTGACCATCTCTCTTTGTCATGTGTTTGCTTTGTCCTTAGCAGGAATCTAAGCAGAATGTAAGACAGCTGGATTTGTAAAAAACTACGCCAAAACATGAAAATATGAGACAAACTAGAACTGTCCAATCCCAGATTACTGGGGAAGAATTAATCTTGGCTCTAGTTGTATAGGTCTGTGATAGAAAAAGCAATAGCTAAGCTAGTCAGACCTGTTTACCAGTAAGGGTAGAAACACAAGCCTTTTCTAGAGCATGATTCATCTTTCTAGTGCTGGCATCTGATCCAGATAGTAGCTGTCTAGTTTAAAAACGCATAGTTAGGGGTTGGATACAGCTAATATTAGTGCCTGTAGTGGCTGGAGAGGCAGGTATTTTTTTTTTATCCCCAGCCTTTCATGTCTGTAAGGTCCAGTCCTATCATCCAGCCAAAGATGTTTGTTCTGGTTTTCTTGGGTATGAATTCTCTTCCTCCATTACCAACAGAGAAGTGTTGTTAATGAGGCCTTACTTTACTTGGGCAATGGCAGAGTGTGTCCAAATCCATGACATTACTTTTAATTGCTGCCAATTGGGGCATGCTGGGTGCCTAAGAGCAGTATTTAAGTTTGAAACAACATTAATTTTACTTTTTTTCTGATATAACCTCAGCTGACTTGAGTCCTGTCATCTTCCTGCCTAATTTGAAGAAGCAGGGTTCTGCTTTGCTGTTTTGAGACTTAAGTGTTCTTGGCCCAGCTTTGTAAATTGCCTTGCATTTGGCCTTAGATAAGTTGCAAAGACTTACCTTCCTATAATGATCCAGTTTACTTCAGAGGATAATACCCTTACAAAACATGCAAGCCATGCACATGGAAGCTTTGTTAAAACAAAAAATTTACACAGAGCAAGGGAAAAATTCTCAATAACCTTGGGTGTTTAAAACGGAAAAATCAGTTCCAGGAATTGCCTGTGCTCTGATAGCATACACAAGAAGGAAGGCCATTAAACTGTTTTCAGTCCCCTGATTCTGAACTAACCCAGGCTCTGCATCAGTGAACACAGCTTAAAGATACTACTGGTGTAAAATCTGCTTTGTGTTGCGTGACCTTTTGAGTGCAACATGTAGAGAGTAGAGCCTGGAAGCCTGATCATCTGTCCTGGCCTAGGCAGTGATTAGTTTCTTGGCTGGTTTTATCCTCTACATCTGGTTCTCATTCCTAAAAGACCATCTGCCAGATAGACTGTCTCTTGCTTTTTGCTCCTCTTCCCTAGTGCCATGAGAGCTCTGACTTGTAGTATGGAGTATGTTATGCTATAATTTCCTTCCTAAAACTACTTGGGATTTTTATTTGCTAAATTCTCTGTGACAGCAGAGGTGGATAAAATCTCTATGTCTCTTCAACTTTCTTGTCCTCTTCAAGAAGTGGGTTATGATTATGGCATGTAGTCTTGTCTTACATGGGAGATGGGAAGCTCTAGAACTAAAACTGGTAACTGTAGCTGCAGTTTCATAAAAGGTGTAACAGTGCAAAGCTGGCAAATGCTCCCCCTCTTGCCCCAGCATCTCCCTCCACAGATCCAGTCTCTCCAGCCTATGTCTGCCCTGGCACTGATCAGGCCCTTCCATGCATCGGTTCATCTGCGAACACAGTAGAGAGCTGCCTTCTTTGCACCAGCTCTGTTGCTTATATGTCTACATAACAACCTAATTCAAGCTGCAAACTGCCAGAAAAATAATTAACTTTTTTTGCTGGGTTAGTGTTTTGCCTGAATGTATGCAGACAATTACATTTGGTAGTCAGAATGGTACCAGAGCTAAGAAGAAAGCAGGGTCATGCTATCAAGTACTTAAATAGCTGGGAACAGGGAAGGGACAGAAAGAGAGGGGAGAGGGTCAATGTGAGTATCAGCAAACCATTCAGTCATCTCTGGTCTATTCTCTAATTATGCCCAGAGAAAAACTGGGAAGAGCTCCTGTCTGCATCCCTCTCAGAGGAAGCTGCCCTCCTGAGTTTTAATACAGGGAATTCTGTCCTGCTGGCATGTACCTTCCTTGAGGCTGGTATCTGTTTCTTAGTTCTGTTTTCTTTCAGCACTTGATAAGAGCTAACTTTGCTGATGACTGATGTAGTTCTGTTAACTCCAGACCTCAACAAAATAATTTCCTGCAGATTTCCACCTAGAACTAAATATTTTTCTCCTCTCTGTGTCTTTTTTTTTTTTCTTTCTTCTTAAATTCAGTGGGTCAAAAAAATGTTGATTAAGTTTGACCCAAATTCAGAAATGTTGGAAGCTTTGTTTAGGCTTGAATAAGACTATTACGTTTCACCTAAGGAGGGGTGATTTTAACTTCTGGGCTCCCGAGCAATTTTTGGCCGTTGATTCCATCTTGAAATGTAAAGGACTTCTCTTAAACAAAAGTACCAACAAACTCAAAGAACCCTTACAACTTTTGTTCCTATTAGTTAATGGAGATGAAACAGTTAACTGAATTCAACAAAAAACCTCCCGCACAATAATTTTGGTGTCCATAAAGCTGAATTGGTTCAGAGCTGGCTTGAGAGGGAGTTTCTGTGGGAACGTGTAGGATCAATTTATATTCACTTTAGAAATATTTAGCCTAATCAGGAAGGAAGGAAAATGGTTAATGGTAAGTAAAACCTGCTAGGTATCAGGCTGAAATTATCTCTCACAACTGAATCAGCAAATTATATTCTCCTTACTTGTGTGGGTTTTTTTGGTTCCAAGTGGAATAGCTGTCCAGTAAACTATTTCTGTTGTGCTTTAAATTAACGTGTTAACACTTTCAAGGTGCTTCTGGCCTACAAATATTTGCTGAATGTGAAGTTTTCTATGACATAGTTCAATCACATTCTTGCATATCTTTCCATTGTATAGCAATTTAAACAATCAACTTGTGTTACATTTGCTGTTTATTGTGCACTGAAGTAATTTCTGTGATTAGAAAAAGCTTACTTTGTGGACTGTGGTGCTTATCCCTTGTGCTTGTTGATCAACGGGTTGGTAAGAAAAAGGAAGGGAAGACACAAAAGAATAACTTCTGTTACTCTTGTTCTTTCAGGCAAATGTATGACCATGCTGCAAATATGTACCCACAGTTAATTAAGAATCCTACTGTTCGAAGTGGAGTTCAGAATTTTATGGCGTATGTATTTTGTTACTAGAAAAAAAATTATTTGAGGCTTGGGTTTGGAGGATGACAGAATTTTGGAGGATTTTTTATTTTCTTCCTTATGGGCTAAAGAAAATATATGCTTCCTTTCCCTCCACTTGAATACCAGTAGTATGAAAAAAATTTCTAAATATACATATGTCCTTCCCCAATGCTGATTCTTTCAAAGAAATGTTTAAAACCATTGCTACAAAGGGGTGTGGGTTAATACCAATGAATTCTGAAGGTCATTCTAGTCAAAATCCTTTTCTAAAAAGCTGGTATTTTGAATGTTACACTGAAGTGTGCAGTCTCCTGGCACCTTAATCTTTTTAGCATTATGTATTCTTTCTTTCCTCTGTTAGGTTAGCACTTTGTATATTCTACCACTGCTGTAAATTCTGTTCTAATCACAAAAGTCCTGATTCAGTTTTCTCTTCAGCTGTATAAATAAAAATAATTCCGCTCAAATAATGCAGCTACACTGGTGGGAAAGTACAAGTGGGAGAAGAACCAGGCCAGGTGCTGGGAAAGTGATTAGCAGTTATTTAAATCTCCTTAGATTTATGTTTTCTTCTGTTACAAATACTTCTGTGAAACTTCGGTTATTTCTGGGGACTATTCTTCCATCTTTCCCTTGTCTTGTATTTTCCACAAGGGGTTATATATCTGACTAATTCTGTTATTGGTGCACATATATAAGGTTGACTGGGTTTGGCTTTCCCCCAAAAAGAAGAGGGGAAAAAAAATTCTTAGCATTCCTTTGCTATCATTTTTCAGCATTGCTGCCCTTCTTGTGAGAAAAATGGGTTAGCTACCACATCAATGGGGCTTTTTTCCAGAATGATTCAGCATAGTAGCTGTATCCCCCAAGATGCACTGTTGGATGGAGGGGGGCAGTACTAGATGGCCTTGAATAATTTTCCTGTTGCCTATATCCTAGATTCCTACATTGCTGCTGTACTTTATAGCAGTTTTGCAATAGGGGCTGCTGTGTTGTCCTGTATGCTTTGATCATATCCCCATTCCCTCTGACATACTTCTTGCATCTTGTTACTTCCAGAAAGCTAAATCTGGCTGGTTTTATCACCCCTATACTGCTGGAAGAGTTTGCTTCCTAGCCAGGCTCATTCTCTTTTTCTTGTTGCTGTACATAACACTGGATGGTTAGATACAGGAGGGTGGAAGAGGCTGGAATCTAGTCCTGACTTACTTTTTAACACCTGTGGTTCTTCTGTGGCCCTTTGTGCACAGCAAAGGAGGTAACTCTGGTTGTTCCTTATAATGTCGGCTGTTCTTGCCCTAGGGTCCATTCAGCTTGTGTTGCCTCATGCCCTAAACCTGGGTTATTTGGCTAGTAACTGATTGGATTTGGCACACAGGATGGTTGCGTTTCACCTCCCACATTTTACCAAGAGGCATAGCAGTGGTTCTTAGGCAGTGTTTGAGCACCACTGGCAGAAAGCCTTCATTGTGCTTGTACCTAGGAGAGAGAAACAGGCTCTTCAAAGGCCAGTCTATTTTACCCTTAAATAGACATTTAAAAGGGAATGGTTGATCTGACTTATCAGATGCTTGTTTCCCTTTACTGCCTATATGGGGATGCTAGATCTGACATAGCAGAGTCCCCCACAGAGGTGGAGTACAAATTCTTCTCTGATACTGAAGTCTGGTAGAGGCACACTGCTGCAGGGTATGTTCCATGGATCTGAACACTTATATCCTTTGGGTGTAACATCTATGCCTGCAGGATTGCCAGAGCATGGTTTGCCTCAAAACACTAGGAAGGTTGGATCAGCTGGGCTATAATACATTTGTCTCTTCCCTGCATTATCAATTACACTCTAAAAGAAAAACAAGAAACCCCCAACCTGTTTGTTCCTCTGCAGGAAGCAAGATCAATGGACAAGACAACAAATCAGAAATAATAAGGATGACCCATTTTGGAGGCATGCTGGCTATATTATTGCACAGTTGGATGGTCTGTACATGGGAGCCCTCGAGTGGGCTAAACTACACAAAAAACCAGTAAGATTACTGAATCTCTTTTTCAGTAGCTTGGGGTGGGATGTCAGACGACAAAGATGGGAGAAGGGAATCTACTATTTTGGGAAAAAAAAAAAAAAAAAAAAAAGAAAAAGCATAGTTAGTGGCAAGTACTCATTCTGCATGCCATTCTACAAAAATGTCAGTGGCTGTTCAGTGTATCTAATGTGACTGAGCACTCAAGTTATGTCACCAGAGATCCTTTGCACTGGACTTGGAACGCTGTGCGTTCATGTGCTGTTTAGTTTGTGGGAGGCTTTTGCATCCATGTGTGAAATGTTGGAAGACTGCTAAAAGTGCTTGCTGTCCTCACTTTACAACTGTTACTGAGCAAGTGACCCTCTAGGTATAAAGACTAGCTGCAATAGCATGGATCAGCATGTAGGGAGTGTATTGAAGCCTTTGTTCTTATTTTCCAAGTATCTGATTTCAAAGCTTAAAAAGCCTCTCATTTTGGAATATTTTACACTGCTAAATGTCTTCTCCTGTTCTCCTTCTAAGTCTCCCATTACAAAATAAACGGTCAATGCTGTGACAGGCCAAATGGGGTAGTTTTTTGGGCGGTGGGGCTGGTTTTGGGTGGTGTGTGGGGTTTTTTTTGTTCCTAATTGTGTTTTTTTGTTGTGGTGTTCATTGTTGTTGTTTTTTTTTTTTAAATTCAATTAGAATTGTGCTCTGGATCATCAGCTTGTGTGAAATAGCAGAGCTCCTTTAGTTCAGTAGAGCTGTGGTGATTAGAATGCTGTTCTTGAGTCTAATGTCTAATAGGTCCCCTCAATGTAAGAGGGAAGACTTGAGTAACTGTAGTTGACCCTTTTTGTCTTGAATTAATAATATCAAGAATTTTTAGGGGAGGTGGGAGTCCTAAATTATAAACAATTGGGTTTTAGTAAAATGCTCATCTTTCTTGTGCAGAACTTACTCTGGGGCTTTCATGAATGGGGAACCAGCTCAGGCTAAAGTATTCACAATCATGGAAAAAAAACCCCATCCTGATGGGTCTGAGTTTTAGGGAAGATACCAAGAAACCTTGTCTCTCTAGGAAACTTATTCATTAATTCTCTCTCATAACACCTGTATCTGAAGAGCCATGCAAAGCTCATTTACATTCTTGGCTGCTTCAGAGTCCTTTAGATTCTGATGGGAGAAGTGGAAAGTGCTAGTTTGTGTCTGAGCTATTTCTTTATAGTAGGCATGTCCTACCTGCAATATGTATTCCCTGCTACTTATTTAACTATTTGATACTGGAAAGCACTTACCTCTGAAGTGACTGAGTAATTTTTATCTTCTTCTCAGAGATCTCATCAGCATGCCTATATAAAAATGGTGCATTTAGTGAAAGTTCAGGCATGTGGTTCTGTCTGAAGTATGTTCCCTCTATTCTTGAACTATGTGCAGTGGATATGTTTATTATTTCTTTTCACAAATGTGGCTGGAGCAGCTGGTAGGATTTATTTTGATTCCTTCCTATATCATTCATATTTTTAGATTTGGGCATTATCACCTGTGGTGAGATCCATATCTCTTTATCCAAGCAAGAATGTTCCCTGTGTATGTATTTCTCACTTGAGATGGTGCTGCAGTTCCATCTGTTTGCCAGAGCCAGGAAGTTAACATCAGTCTCTTGCCTTTGAGCACAGTTTGGACAGCTGCTCTTGCACCTGGGTGTTAGGTTTTCCTTGGCGTCAAAATGGTACCTGACAACTCTGCGAAAGTACAGGCAGTTACCTTTGTTGCATACAATGCTACTTTTCAAATACTTTTGGGAGATTAGGCTACAACAGCGCTATTTGAATATGTCTGCTGCTGTTAGGATCCTCTTAAGGAAATAAAAAGCTTGAAGATTGTTGCTCCAAGCTTACACAGACAATAAAAACAGGTGCAGATGCAGTGTTGCTGACTACTATTCTAATTTTGACACATCCATTTATCTGAGAATCACCCCAGCTTCTATAAACTGTTGGCACTTAAAAAGCCAAACTAAACTAACAAACAAAAAAACTCTTGAAGAAGGCCAGCAGTATCTTCCTTATTCCTTATGATTAAAGAACATCAGCCCTGCAAAGAGGCTGTTTTCAACTTTGCTCTTGCAGTATATGTTATAAGAATGTTAAAAAGGTTCTTTTATTTAATACCTTAGATTGTTAGTAAGCGGAATGTTTGGCAAATACCCCCCCCATCTATTGGGTGAATTTTTCTTATTTCTAAGTAATATGCTTTGGTTCAATTAATCCAATGTTTTTGATCTTTCTTTGGGCAACAACTACAGTAACAAGTACTTATTATTTCTGTTACTCATTTCTCATCTTACAAAAAAAAAAAAAAAGAAAAAGAAGTAACTAAAGTTGTTACTACAAACCTCCACACCAAATTCTGCATGGTTTTAAAAGGAAATCTCATTCCTATTGCGTATTTTCCTTAGTGCTTTGAGAGTCTCTTCTTCCCTCTTTCCTTTGGTAGATACTACTTTACTTTCATTGAAAAAAGAATCCTGTCTATATGTGTATTATCTTAAACTTGTTCCCCGTGATGATAGTCCTATTTTTTGATCTCTAGTGATGCAGTAGTTCGGATTCATGCTTGTAACGAACATTAGAAATACTGAGAATCTCTTGTGTGTGGATTGCAGCATTTGTATTTTCTTGTTTCTGGTGGATTAGTTGATAGGCACTTCTCGTGGAAGACAAATGAAAAGATGTAACTTCCCATTGTCCTGTACAACGCATGGTAGTTGAAAGCTATGCCAAATCCATATAGTGCTTAAATGAGAGTAGAGTTATGTGCACACAGGTCACTCTGAAATGTTCCATTATTTCTTTTCTCCCCTAAACTTCAGTCTACTTCACTTGAAATGGTAAAACCATTGTGTCTGCCACAAATAACTGAGCCTTACTACAGGAAGAAAATTTGGTTTGGACTCTGAGCTGCTTGATTGATAGTAGTACTAGCACATATTTTTTTGTTCCTTATATGTATGAAGCAAATGTTTTGTAGTGTACTGTTTTAAACTTCTTTTTAATTGCATAGAGTCTGGTTTCCATCAGGGCTATTTTAGGTAGGTGCTTCCATTTAAGACTGCATGAAGGCAATCTGTATTGTAAATATGTGTATTTCGAATCTGATATTTACAGGTATCATTAAGAATTATGTCAAAATCTGAATACATTTTCATGTTAAAGTGTGACATTATTCCATCTGGTTTAGCAACATTTTATAACCAGTAAACAAACCCAACCCTTTTGTCAAGACAACTTCTGAAGGAGGGGCACTCAAAGAACATTAAGCCTTTTCATCTGCCTAATGCTCTACCAACGCTGTGATTAATCTTGGGCTTGTCTACACAGGGAAATTACCCTTGAATAAGGAGGTGTCAGAGTTTTAAATACTACAATGATTCTAGGACAGCCCTCTACTTGTACTTCCTCATTTTGTATTGAGAATACTCATGCATGGGGGAGTTGCTGGAAAACAGTGGTTACAGAGTAACTTGTCTATTTTAATCTCCCATGTAGATGAGCTTTGAAGGTTGGTTCTTTCCTATCTGCTGTACCTTTTCTAAGTTTATTTCTCCTTACAGCTGATGTAACTCATTCAGTTTGATTTTTTTTCTCTTCAGGATGGTACCCTAAAGGAGCCTCACATTCTAACAAAAGGACTTTTTGTCTTGTAGTGGATATACCACCTCTCTGCTTGTCAATTTAACTCATTCATTCACTTTTCCTCAGGATGCAAACCATGCATACAAGGAGTTTTCCTGACATTGCTGTGTGAGATAGGAGAAGGTGATTACTGAAGATTGTAATATGCCCTATATTATGCACTTGTTATGATGCATACTTCTTTTTGTGTCTAATTCTTGCTAGCGGACCCTGATTAACTCCTCATAGAGAAGATTTCTCCATATATCCTGGAAATCAGCTGTAGTTGTTCCCAAACTGGGGTGCTCTACCTTGTGACAGATGTCTCAGGCCAGTCCTGAAATTCCCAGATTTGGCCTGCATTGCAGATTCCCAAAAGTCTTCTGTTTGCATGCATTGTTCTACTGAGACTCCAGAGAAGCTCTGTGCACTGTGCTTGTGTGATGTCACTGAGTATCAGACAATCTTAAACACAAAGCCAGGTTTATCCAAGCAGAGGAGTGAATTCTTGGAAATAAACTGGAACAAAATCTGCTTGCCCCTCAAAAGAGGAATGAAAACAGAACTGTACCAGGTGTTTAATAGTCTAGTTCCTCTTTTACTTCTCTGATATTTTGACTGGCTTTGGGAGCTGGCAGCCAAACCTCACCCAGTGGAGCCCTGGGAATTTAGAAAACCTTTCCTTCTTTCTTTGAGTGGGTCCTTCCTTTTGCTGTCTGGCCACCTTCAGTTCTGATGGCTTCCTTGCTTGGCACCTTTGTTCTAGCTTGAATGGACTGCCTAGTGGTTACTGAATTTTTGACTTGAAATGACTGTAAGGTAGCAGAGAAATGTGAAACTTTTAAAAAATATACAGGCTATTCCAAGTGATGCTGCAGCAGTATCTGTAGCTACCTGTAGATGTTGCAATGAAGGCAGATTTTAGAGAGCAGAATATGGAGTGATAGCAAATGGATGTCAAGTACAATTACAATGTCTTGGGGCAGGCCAAGCATTCTCATATACAATCCTGTTTGCTACCCTCCTGGTGTACTGTACAGTAATGCCTGTGTAAATTGGACATTGGAAAACAACTTCTCATCATGTGGTGGGCTTGCAGATCTTTAAGTGCAGCTGGATGGGGAAAAATTGCACTGAGACAGTGCCAAGTCTCTCTGTATAAATTCTAAAGAGACAGCAGTTGTTTGGGCTGGTTTGGAAATGATTCATACCACTGAGTGGCTTAACACTATCAAAAGAGACATCTCTTGATCTCTGTCAGTTGTGGCCTTTGCTCCCTGTTTGGTTACTTGCAGCAAAACCACAATGAGCTAAAGCAATGTAACATATATGAAAATTTGCTTTGGATTTCTTCCTCAAACTATAGCCGCTGTTAGGGTCTTCTGTGACGCATGATTTTAGTTGTGAGGATGGCTTATTTCTCTCACTTGTCTTGGTAAGCATTGTGGGAAGGTTTAATTCCTTCCCCTGGGATATATGGACAAGAGTTTACATTATTTTGGGTTTTCCTGTTCATTATTTTCTCTGCCAAAACAGCAGATGGATAACACACAATTCAGTCTTCTGAATAAAAAGTAAATGGATTTGTTGCTGTTTATTTTTTCCATGTCCTTGTCTCCCCTTTATTGGGGTTTGTAGAGGGATCAGCTACATGGTTTAATAACAGTGATTTATATTGCAAGTAATGTGTTTCTTTGCTACATAATTATGCCCCGTTCTAAAATTACTATTCATAGCCCTACAGCGATGTGTGTTCTGACTTCTTTTCAGTAAGCCTTGCCCTAAGTAAAGGCACAGCGCAAGCAGGGTCTTTGGAGGTTGAGGTTAGACCACTGTTAAGCTCTTACTGCTTTTGAAGAGGCAAACTAAGACCAGGTTCTGAAAAGCATGTTGCACAATGAGCTGTGTGTAGCTAACCCTAGCTAGTTCCAGCCATAAGGGGTTTCTGAAAGCACATGGTGTAGTGCCTTTTGACTGACCCTTTCTTTAGCTTGTTCCATACCTGATTAGTATTGTTAACATATCTTGCTTCCCTCATTTGTTTTCTCAGCCTCCTCAGTCCTGAGGATGCCTTAAATTAGAGTCTTTATAAAAATCCAAAAACTCCAAAGCGTGTTTGTTAATGTAAGGCTCTTTCTTTGTTTATCTAGATGCCTTTGAAAAAATCAAATCCTATTATTACCCCAGTTTAACAGTAACAGCAGACTGATAGGTATACTGGTTGCAAAGACACAGAAGTTTCATAAGTTACAGCTAGCATTTATTTTTTTTTCCTCAGAAATGTTAGCATTGGTAATGCTGCTGCAAGGTTCAGACCCTCAAATATACCTAGGTGCTTAATGCTACACTGAGTTTGAACATCTGGGCCTCGTGAGCAGGCATTTCATAGACCATGCAAGAGCTTCTTTTGAGAGCAAAATAAAAAAAATCTTAACAGCTGAGGCTGTCTTGATGCTCCTCTGTCTGAAAGTGCTTTTTATGGTTTCTCTTTTTCTCCCTTTCCTCAGCCACTGAGTGTCTTTGATGTCCAGTTTCTGAATGCAGTTGGAGACCTTTTGGACCTCATTCCTGCATTATTTGAGTATTCAGCACGGAGTGGACAATGCAACGTGGAACCAGGAAGCCATGGGAAATATCAGTGGGATATGGGTCACTGCTCTGCACTCATCAAGGTAAGCACCGAGAACGTCATCTCTTCTATGACTATGACTATCAACTATGACTGTTGATTTGCAGTGTCACGAGTCTGCATTTCTGGAGTCTTCATTGTTTATATTGTGTGTGCATAAAAAACCTCATGTTAATCAAGGTGCTTTTATGCAGTTGTCACTTATGCTTCTATAGGATTTTGGGTTCAGTTTTGCTCACACATGCTCAAGGGCAGGGGAAAAAAATAAACCAAAACAAAACCAAAGGGTTTGGCAATGATAAGGCACTGGAATTGCTAGGGAATGGGGAGCTACCACAGAGAGGAAGGGTAACTTGTTTCACCTAGCCAAGTGAAGTCTGAAAGGGGGTGTTGTGAATGTCTACAAATACGCTGGGCAAATAAGCAGGGAGGAAGGGAAGAGGAATACTTGAACTAAAGGACGGTGCTAGCATGAGAACAAATGGGTGCAAGTGGACGATGCTTTCTAAGTGTTAGCAATGATACTGTGGAACAACTTTCCAGTGGGAGTAATGACAGAAAAAAAATGCTTTTAAGATAAGTGTCTGATACATCATAGTGGCAATTAAATTTTTAAGATAAAGTTATTGATCTAGTCGGCGTATGGAGACTTCATGCATCCCAAAGCAACAATATTCACCTTAAATTGAGAAGCATTCATTTAAGCATTTGCCTACAGCAAGAGTTTTCTGAGCTAACAACAAATCTTAGAACCAGGGAAATACTTTGAAAAGATGTACTATCAGTATATATATATTTACCTTTTCAAATTGAATTTACTTGCATTTGCTTCCATACTTCAAAGTCAGGCGGAGGCATTTTCACAGAAACAGCACGTTTTAAGATATGTCGGATGTGTTTGCAGAGCTAATCTGAATGTGTAAATACAAGTATTCAGTAAGAAATCATGAAAACAAAATATACCATGTGATGGAGGTGTCCCCAAAAATCCTAAGCTGTTTCATTTTGAAAAATAACAACCAATTACTTGAAAACAGCATGTGTGCAAGAATTATTTCCAGAGGTTTCAGAAATTCATTGTTAAGTACACAATTAAAAGCACAAGAATCTGCTCCTTCCTGAACAATGCAATTAATCAAACTACTTAAAACAAGTTGTTCTCCCAGTTTCTATCAAGTACAAAACATGCAGTGTATAGTAGGGTCTGAAATTATTAATCTTTCTGCTTCTCTTTTCCAGGTTCTACCTGGATATGAGAATATATATTTTGCCCATTCCAGCTGGTTCACATATGCAGCCACACTGAGAATATACAAGCATTGGAACTTCAATATAATTGATCCAGACACTAGAACCAGCCGTGTCTCATTCAGCAGTTACCCAGGTAAAGTCAAGAAAAACAAAACAATGTAGATATCCAAGATGGTGTGAATCATCTTACTGTCTTGCAGATGTCTTTTCTATAAAAAGGATGATACCTCAACAAGCACTGGCTTCAATCTACCTTAAAATTTTCAGCCACCAAGAGGACCAAATGCTGTCTTCAATTTTCTGGCTTGAACATGATATTGTTGTTGTCTTTTGTTGTTGATTAATCACCTTCAATGCTCTGAATAGTACTAGTTAAATATTCTACCTCTGGCACAAACATGCTACTTTGAATTCTGCTTATGTAGTCTGCAGTCATCTCAACTGTTGAACTTCTCATCCTGTCTATAGCATTTGCAGGTTTGCTAAGAAGTTTTAAACATTTCTGTTTACCACCATGGCATGACTCATGTTGTAATGGGATTGTCAATTGTATTGACTTCTTTGGTGTTGGGTTAGCAAACCTTCAGTTCTTTTTCGGTTGTTCCGCCTGCCCCCCCCCCCCCCCCCCCCCCCCCCCCGCCCAATCTCCCTCTTCTAGCTTTTCTTTAAGCTGTTGCAGAAGGGAGTATTTTTTAATGCTTATTTCATGTGTTAGTAATATAGCCAGCCAGAATATTTAAAATCTCTCATAGGAATATTAGGCAGCATATAATATTCTCAAGTTTCCTGGAAGAATGTTAGAAAACTCCAGAAGTTAATGTTTCAGTGATAAAATATATACTTCTGCTAGAGTAGCACCAAGAAATGTTAACGTGAAAAACCAAAGCAAATCTAAGATCATTTAAGAGTGAGTCAACATTGCATAAGTTTTTAAAGATGGAATTTCAAATTCAAAAATACCCAAGCACTCAAGAATCTTCATAAACTTCTTAACTCTCTCATTCTGATGAAATGTTGTTGGTTAATGATCTCAAAATGTGCTTTGTTGAATTACTGTGCTTGCCTTACTACAAAGGCAAGGGTGCTTCACGGCAGGGACTCCTGAGACTGACTGGGAAACAGTGTTTTGAAAAACATTGATTTCACATTGAAAGCAAGTCTTTCTTTCTGTAGGGTTCTTGCCCTCAGTGACCCTCAGGAATGCAACATGTTCTGACAACGTAAGATTTTTGCTCTGAGGGACAAGTAGAGGTATTCTGGTGAATGCCTGTTAGCTATAAAGGCTTTTAAGAGCTTGGGTTATCTTCAGTTCCCTTGGAGAAATTCCACTTGCTTGTTGCAAGGAATTTTGCCAAGCCTGTGTAACCTGGTAGAAAGCCCAAGTTTTCTGTCTGGCCTGTTCATCATCTGAATGTATGGAAGGTTGTTCTGGACCTCTTCTCTCTCAGCAGAAATACTGTGTGTTCTGGACCTCTTCTCTCTCAGCAGAAATACTGTTGAGGATAGCACTACCCTTCAGGAGAATGTGGCTCTGTTTAGCAAGTGTTGCATGCTGCACTCTGCTGTGGATTCAAAAGTGGTGATCAGGATTAGCCATGCAGATCACTTCTTATTTTACTTTTAGTGGGTGTCTGTGGTGATGTCTCTGGGTTGTTCCTTTTGTGGATTCTTTGTATAAAATGAAGTAAAAGTCTTCTGTTTTGATGAGGCAGGTAAAGCATTGCTGTATGGCAGGATACCTGAAAATTAGCTACTATTATGCTGAAATGGTTGGGGTCTCTTCACTAGTGTACAAAATCCCAGTGTGCTTCCCTGAGACCGAGTTCTGCAGAGATGACTTCTTTTAAAGCTTACTTGTGTGAGGTAGACTCTGTCAGAGTGATGTGGTAATGCATACTTCTACCAACAAAACTGAGTGAGAAATGTTGCAAAACATTTGCCATGGCTGCAGTGAAATCTGAGACACACAGGATGCTATCACAAGAACTAGACAAGCACGATCTATTGACTACAGCAAATTGCATTATCTGTGGTGGGTGTAGTTTACAAACTTGCAGTTTTCTAGGGGGTGAATAAGCTCTAAAACACTGGCCGGGTAATGATCTAGGGACACTGCACAAGAAGCAGGAAACTGCCAAATTCCTCTGCTCTGTGTTGTGATGATATGAAGCCTTATAATTTCAGGCCATCTGACCATGGAATCTGCAGGTCCTGGCCATGGTTCAACTTGGTAGTTGTAACTTCTCCCTGCATGCAAGTTCCCACTCATATTCTCCATCCTGATAGCTGTTCTACTGGTTCTTAGGGTCTAAGCTAGTAAGCTGTCCCATGTGCTTTAGGATCATGTTACTATTCAGAAGTATTGCCTTTTGGAAGAAGCAAAAAGCATTGAAAGACAGATGTCCTTCCGGGCCTTCAGGGACACTTAACTTGAGTAATTCAAAGGTTCCTGTCATCCAGCTTACTGGTTACGAAGTAAAACTCCTCTACCATCCAAAAGCTGTGTCGGAAAAGCTTCAAGGAGTCATTTGCCTTCTGAGAAGGAATGTGCCAGCTCCCTGACTTCTCCTGGGGTTATAAGAGTAAAATTGTCCAGATTGTTTATTTACTGAATTTGAAAAGACTGGCTACAACACTGCAAAAAATTAATTTTTGTTCTGACTCAGTTTAGAGTATCTAAGACTATTCACTAACCATGATGCATGTCAGTGTGTGCATTATGATACAGCTAGAGGGCCTTGCGCTTCCTTGCTTCTGCTGTGACTGAGCAGGCTGGAGGACAGGCAGGAATTGCAGAGTCCATCCTGGCTTCCCCAGCAGTTCCCTACATTCCTGCCAGGATGCTTAAACGTCCACTGTTACAGCATGTCTTTTTGCTGCTTTCTCCCTTTCAGAGCAACAGTAGTGCTGCAGAGGCACAGCCAAGTGGAAATGAACGGAGTAGTAATCTCTGCTTTTGCAGACTGATTTAGCCACTGGCTGCTTTATTTCCATGCTAATCCTAATCCTCACTAGAAATCTGCTCATCGTCTTAGCTGCTTCTTCTGTTGAAAGCATCTGTGCAGAGCTGCATGTAGGACAGGTCTGTCAACCTCTGGAAAGGAGGAATGTCTCTGAGCTGAATGCATGGGCACCCTTGACTTCAGTGTCTTGTTCAAGTTCTGGACATAAATACTTAATGTGGTTAGTGAATCTGTGCACAGCAGAGATAAATTGTACAGACACGTTACAGTTGCTCACAAATGTTGAGTGAAGCTATACTCATTTGGAGGGGGAAGAAACGTGGTGACAAGGTAGGTGCTGTGTTTTGCATTAAGTATCCGGTAACAGATCAGAGAGAAAGCTCCCTGCAACCCCCCTGCCACATGTGCAGTCACTGCTTTACGCTGCCACTTTGAGGCATTCAAGGAAATGAGCCCAACTAATTGACGAAACTTGCCGTTTTCCTTGGACAGCAGAGAGATTGCAGCTCTTCAAGAGGTCCATCCAAATGGACATAAATCTTCAACAGTTAGTTTTAACTCCATTTAAGAAAGGGAATCTACCATTTGGGCCCAAGCACTCTGCTTTGGGTAGTGACCTACTTTCTCTGGGCTGAACCAGCCTCATTAAGTATGTGATACCATAAAATTGGTCATGGAGAAAAACCCTCTAAGACTTGATTTGAAGTTTTAGAAGGCAGACATTCTTTAGTACAGTGCTGGGAGCATGGGGGAATGTTTCCTTGGAGTGTGCTCCCCAAGTTACTCAAGGGTACGCATTATATACAGCAGAGTATTTGCACATTCATAGTGTATTACATACTCATTCACATATAGGATTGGTTACAAGTTTCTTGTTTCTAGTGCAAACTAGTGCACATCCTCAGATAGAACTGCTGAATTTTTTTACTCACTACATGTGCTCCCCAAGCAGGGGCTTGCCTTCTTTCATGAGGGCTATTTGAGCCAGAGGTTGCTGTCTTCCACTGCAGCAATTACCTTTGTCCTACTTTCAACCAGCTTTCTGTGAATTGTAATACTTTATCAACCTGTCTCCTCTTGGTGACAGAACTTCCTCACTTGGAAGCTTCTTTCTGCATAACTTAAGATAATGTTGTTCTTTTCACCATCTGTTCTTTGTCCCTGTCCTTCCCAAAGCTGACTCCCTTGATTAGAAGTCCCTGCATTCATCACTTTAGAGAGTCAGCTTGGCCTAAACTTTGTGCACAGATTTCTTTAACATATGGCTAAATACTAAATCAGAGTTTGGTAATTCAGGAGTTTAGACATCTTGTGCCCTTGCTGAGCCATCAACCTTCCCTTAAGAGAATACTTTGACATAAATGTATATACAGTGGTATCTATATAGTGGTGTCATATGTTACTCTGTTTTTAGCTGTTAAAGCAAAACAGTTGAGAAGATCTTCACTGGCACCTTTGCTCGTCTGGTCTGCTGTCGGGATGTTGCTTGATTGATACAGGCTGTGACATGGGAACAAGATGGCACGGGTTGTCTTGATGGATGGCTATATATGTGTTGCTAAGGCAGGAGAGAGAAGTAACATATCTCTTGGTTTGAAGTAGTCTGGTGTTAGTGCAGGGTTATTCTTCCCTGCAGTTTGAGCAAGAGCTAGGAGGAACAAAATACCGAAAGGGCAGTAGCCCTTATATTCAGAGGACCAGCTTGTTCAGGAGGTATTGCCAGACCATTTATTGCTTCCCTGCTCCCTCCTATATCTGTCTAAAACCTGGAGGGAAGCAGGGGAAAGTGTCTGAAGATGAGAGGCCAGAGCTATAGCGTAGGATGTGCTATTTCTTAGAGCCTAGGAGAGGCCTGCAAGTGGAAGGAAGATGGTTGGTCAAGTTCAGTCTTGACTGAGAAGCAGCTGCTGATAGGATTAAGAAAACTAATCCAGAGAAGACGTGTCCATTGCCATTGTCAAGTGTGTTTATAGCCCAGGAGCATGGAGCATCTCAGCCAGGAGCTACATTAATCTCTGTGAGGTGATGGCTAGACCTCATGGCTCTGACTTCCAGTCTGTAATACTGACCCTTTCTGTACTTGAATGAGCACAATGGCCTTTTAAAGCACCAAAAAGGCAGATGCCATCTCAGATGGTTCAGAAAACAGCAGCCTACCTCTTCAGGAACAATAGCTGCCAGGACCATGTTACCCCTCCACATACTCTTTGGTGTGTTGACTCTGCAGAACAGTGTGGCTCGGATTTCAAAAACATTTTGTTTTGCTTGCCAAATTAATATTGTCATGATGAATGAAACTCCATACTCTGGAAACATCAGTTTTCCAGTGGTGATTGGAAACTGAATCTAAATGGCTCAGACCCAGAAGATGCCATCAGAAGTGCTTTTGTTTGTTTCTATGTAGGAAGAGTCAGGCTCATTGGAGGGAATTAAAAAAAGACTGATAGTTGCTGGTAAAAACAGGAGATGGGTTTACAGAAAAAAGTAGATGAACTGTACAGTAAGATAACGGTTGACATAAAGAGCATTTTCAATTACAACAGATTCTCATGCATACTTAAAAAGACAGGAGTGACACAAGAGGACATCAAATATCTAGGCTTCACCCAGGTTTTATTTTTGTGGATGTCTTTGCTGTGGATAAACTGTTGTATGTGTTTTAACTTCCCTTTGTTTCATGGGTGTTTATGCCTTAAGTTAAAATGGTATATCTTGCCTTGGAACAATTAGGCTAGTAATGATGTGGAGAATCATGAAGGACACACTGTATTATAAAACATCTTAGAATAAAACTTGGTAAATACTAAGGCCCAGAAGGAAATCAGCTTTTTTTCAGCTTAGCTGAGCTTTGCAATTTATTTGAATTACAAAGTTTAAACTTCAGTTAATTTAGCGTCATTTGTTGTGTTGACACTTGCTTTGAGTTGAGTTTTTCTGTTTTATCTTGGCTGTTGATTGAAAAAGAAGAAAAAACTATTAGATTTATCTTGAAGTAGGGCACTTGGCATTGGCACCCATGTGGGAATTGGCATTCAATTGGAATCACAATTGTTGAAGTTTGGGCAAGCACTTGACTTGTTACACAACTGTTTAGTGCTGGAGTATCCCATGTCTTTGTATAAAATAGACTGACAGAGCCAGGTTTAGAGTGTTTCTTTTCTTGTCTTTACTTATTGGAGAGAGAACTGTGCTGTTGATACACATAACTTACTGACATTTTTTTTTCTGTCTCCAAGAATAAAATTCTAGGAACAACAAAATGGCAGGGTGCTCTGCCTGTTTTATATTGACATATTTTTAGAAAACAGCTAACCACAAAGTGTATTTTCCTGGATTGATTCTGATTTGAGATCTTGAGACTTTAAAGAAATCTTGCTGAAATGGAGCCCTTAGACCTCCTTCAAGCAAAAGTGATGTTTGCCTTTTGATGAAAGCCCATGAACAGGAGATAGAGCTGAGTTGTCTTTCTGGCTGTTACAGGTTGCTGACCTTAGTTCGTTTGTGGAGTGCATTAATAAAGCTTGCTGTAGAAGATACCATAGTGGAAGTCAACTATTAGACTGTCGTGCTGCATTTTGGCATTTTGTACTCTTTCAAGAATGATACTGTTAAAAACTCATTAAGAAGAGACGTTTCCCAACCTGGCAGCCCTGTATCTGCTGGGGAATCTCAAAGTCAAGTTATTTCTGCTTTGTAAGTAGTCACTGTGCTATCCGTGGCGTTATAGCTGACCTTTGCAGCTCTGTATAGCACCTCCTGGCGTGGGATCTGCAATTGGACCTAGTACTTCTGTTGGCATGTGACCTGGAAGGGAATCATGCCCAGAGATCCACTGTTGTGTTGCATTTGCAGGGCTGATAGGCATAAACCCCCCAAATGACAACATGTCAGAAAGAGGAGTAGGTAAAACTTTCTCTTATATACAGGATGTGGTTTATGATTTAAGAGATGCCCATTTCTCGGAGATGCTTTTAATAATAGTTAGACTGGAAGAGATTAAACTGGAAGGAAGATGTTTCTGCCTGGCTTGATTTAGTCCAGAAGGGATTAATTTAAAATAATAACTGTTGTCCTTACAGAATAAAAATCTAAAATTGAAACTGGTTGATGAAAATGTCTTTGGAGTTTGTACTTCTGGTTTTCTTTGTTGTATTTCTTAAAGGAATTTCTTTGTTAGAAACTTTTAAGTGCCTGTGAGTGTATGTAATCCTTCAGCGTAAGAAGACATAGGTTTACATAAGGAGAGACTTCCAAGCTTGGGATGCAAACATGTTCTAAACAAAGAACATGTTGTGTGTTGACAGCATGATAAATGAGAAACTTTGCTGGCAAGTGGACTTCAAGCACTCACAAAAGTCTCCACCTCATCTTTAATATTTTGTACAGTTTGATTTCAAACACACACGTTTACTCATTTACATCCTCTTGGCTTGTTTCTCTGTTTTGTTCTATGAGTATATAAAAGGTTCACAAAGATAACAAATTTTGTACTATTGCTGTTTAAGGCTTTTTGGTGTCCCTGGATGACTTTTACATACTAGGCAGTGGCTTGGTAATGCTGCAGACTACCAACAGCGTGTTCAACCAAACCCTCATTAAACAAGTGGTGCCTGAATCCCTGTTAGCTTGGCAGAGGGTCCGCATTGCTAACATGATGGCAGATGGTGGCAAAACGTGGGCAGAAACCTTCTCGAGGTGCAACTCTGGTAAGTACAATTTCACATGAATCTTAGAAAAAAGGATGTGTTCCTTCTTTCCCTTGTACTCTTTTCCTTCCCCAGGCAGGACATGTAACTCTCTTTGCTCTCATACCTAGGGACCTACAACAATCAGTACATGGTGTTGGACCTGAAGAAGGTCAAGTTGCATAAGAGCCTGGATGAAGGTACACTGTACATTGTTGAGCAGATCCCAACCCTTGTGGAGTACTCTGATCAAACAAATATTCTCCGGAAAGGTAATAGCTCCTATAGCAGTTGCTGGCTTAGGAAAGCCATCTCTTTGGGCCAGCTGATAGAGAATTGTTCTTTGTCCCTAGGAAGGGTTTATTGAACACTAGTGCTGAGTTTCAAGTTAGAAAGCTTTGTGTGAGGATCCCTCTGTTGTCAGGTCCATTATGTTGCATTCAATTCTCCTGCATGCTGTGGCAGAAGTGTGGTGAACATCTGTATTTCTTAAAATCAGGGGAGGGAAGAATAAACTTTGCTTTTGTGCTGTCTTTCTGGTATTATTTTGCCCTGTCTTAGAGACCCACGAGGAAAACGGTGAGTCTGAAGCAGTACTAAGTAACAGTGGTGCTGTGGGCTACTTGAAATGTTTGGTGAGTGGGTCACCCTATGATGAGGTGAGCTGTTCAATATGAGAGAAGTTCTATGTTAGATTCAGCTCCTAAACTTTTCTGGAGCTCTGTTATCTGATAAATATTTGCTGTTTAAAAGATTGCTTAATCCCCTAGGAAGACTAGCAACCACTTGATGGAAAACAAACAAACAAAAATCTAGGGTGAGGCAAAACACCCACTGTCAGATTTGATTCACAAGTGTTTCCGAGACAGTTTGTCAGCATCCAAAAGCCTGAGCTCACGCCACAAATTTAAGTGTATGTTTGGTGCTTTGTGCTCTCTCCTGTAATCACATGCTGAGGAGGTGAATTGATGAATTGCTTTTCATCATCAGAATGACTGAAAATGCATTTATGTTAGCAGCTGGGGTAGTTTCCCTTGGACTTTTTCCTTGTGTCTGGCTCCTTGGAAAGTTCTAGCTTACTTTGAGGATTGCATGATGTCAATATGGTTTTATGAGATCTTTCTTAATGATAATTTGGAAAAATCTCAGTCTATCCCTTATGCTTCTTTGGCTCCTTTATCCACTGAAGATATGAAAGTAGGCTGTTGCACCTTATCTTCCTGTGTTTGTGTGTAGTTCAGATGGTGAAATGTCTTGGGCTTCTCTGCGCTGTGTTGTGGATTGTGGTGCAGACAAACAAGCTAATAGAGACCCTCTAGCTTTGGCACTTGAAGCAATGCAACCATGTCATGGCAGTCTTGCAGCTGTGCAGAGAGGCCAGGCTTAGAGAGTTCCCCAAGTTCCTTTTCAGCAGTGACTTGAGGGCTACTGTGTGGGATTCCCTGTAGGACTGAGCCCAACCCCTGGGCTTGGGTGCACAGTGACCACTTATTCCCCCCTAGGAGATCGGGTGGCTGCTCTGTTCTTGAAGGTGGCAGCATGTATTAGAAATTGCGTATTCTTTTATACTTAAAATATGGCTTTTCCCAGGTATCTAAATGCACCTTGTATGTTTTGGATAACGCAGCATCCAGTCTCTGGTTGGGTGCACCTTGCCAGGCCTAACAGGCAGATTTCAGTGGCTTATAACAGCCCTTGGGCAGCTGCCTTAGGTTGTGCACTGCAGTGTCTGCATGGGATTTGCAGTCCTGCGGAGCCTGAGACACAGGAGAGCTCTTGCTGGAAGAGACCTTCAATAGCTTCCTCTGTTCTGGCAATTTAAACAAAAAGTTTTTCCAGGTGGGAAAAGGGAGTCGTCTGTATGCACTGCATTTGTCAGACAATAGCATCTTTTTGAACCACAACTAAACCCTACTGATTTGGAAGCTGATGTGTCTGTATCCTCTGGCCTGCATCATCAGTGGCTGGCAAGCGCGCTCGTTTCTGGAGGACTGCCTGTATTACAACACAACAAGTACACAACCTGTTTCCTTCAGGTAGGCTCTAGGTCATGTAAGCAAATGCCAGCACACAGGTTGTTCCTGTCTGCTGCACGCTAGGCAGGACCCAAGCTGCTAAGGCCTCTACTCGGGCAGTGTTGCAGTGCTTATACTGTCTGCGTATCTGTCCTACAGACAGAAACCAAACTCCCAGAGTGTTTCATTCCTTCCAAGTCCCAGATGACTTTCTTGACCATCTTGTAGCCAGACACCTTGTGTTGTGCTGGGCTGATGTTAATACATGCAGCTGTTAATACATGCAGTCCTTCATTTACCAGTGTCTAGATAGTAAATCTGTAAGCCAAAACCTGGTGTGTGTGATTTTTAGAAGCAACATTCCCCACTGAGAACAGGAATGCTAGTGCTTTGGAGAGAACCTAAAAGTATGCTGCTCTTGGGACTAGCTCATGTTATATACTCTCTGCCTAAACACTTCTTGGTGCCTGCCTTGGGAAAAAAAAAAAGGTGTTAAAGTATGAGTATCTATTCTTACTTCTTCCAGGACTTGCTGTACCCAGATTCTGTCCTGGATGATCTCCTGATTCTTTACAAGCCTTTCTGCTTTCTACACTGGTCTTGTTTCAGGCAGTTTTATGTTGCCTGCCTAAAACACACTCTGGAGTTCTGGGTTGCTCTTTAGTTAACAAAACTGCACCAAAAAAAAAAATAATTCACACTTGCTTTTGGAAAAATTAGGGCAGGGCTTGGCTCTGCTCTGCTCAATCACTTCTTAACCCTCAAAGGCAAATGTATGGCTATTCCCCCATCCTTCCTTATTGCTGTGTGCAACCACAGCTTTCCAGCCACCACTGCACAAAGCACATATATTCTTTGCTAACCTGCCTCCTGTTCACCCCTGTAGTGCTGTGGTCCGTGTGTGTTTGTGTGTGTCCATATGTCCCTGACATCTTGGCATGGTCTATCAGTCTTCCTTGGTGAGATGGGAAGGGGGTCGAAAAGGGAGTGACTCCAATCCTCTTGCTGGGAAGCTTGGTGGAAGTAAGTGAGCTTACACTCCTCTAAGGTTGAGCAGGGAAACCTCTGCAGGAGGGCTGTGGCCACTCTGCATGTTCATGTCAGACTCCTGCGAGTCTGGTCTCAGCTGTTTTGTAGGATGAGTCCTCAGGGTGGAAATCTGGGGGCGGGTTGCCTGGGTACAGTCTACAGTGGTGTTATACTGGGAGTCAACCCTTGTCATGCCAGAGACTGTTGCCTTATTTTCTGGTGTTCAAACCAGTTAGACATGTTATTCCTCGACATGCAGTTAAGGCAATACAGCAGAGAAAATGGCTTATTTTTCTTTTTTCATGTAAGCAAGAGTGTTCAGCTTTTCTAAGTGATTAAGAGATTACGTTTTGTCTCTGGCAGGTTACTGGCCTTCATACAACATCCCTTTCCATGAGAAGATATACAATCTCAGTGGGTATGCGTCATATGTTGAGAAGTATGGCATGGATTTCTCTTATGAGCTTGCTCCAAGAGCAAAAATCTTCCGTCGAGACCAGGGCAAGGTGACCAGCTTGGAAAGCATGAAGTACATCATGAGATACAATAGTAAGACATGTGTTTATGTACTGTGGAACTGATCTTAATAAAGTGTTGTTACTTTTATTTCTTGGATTATGGGGGAAACTGCAGTCTCGCATTCAGATCAGTTATATTAGGTGTAGAGTACACACAAAGCAAAAAGATAACACAGGCTTACTGTCAAGGTGGGAAACCAGGCTAAAATTACTCTTAACAGAAACAAGACTGGGTTCCTTCTAGAACAGGGGCCCTTGGGTTTGCTGTTTGACCTTTCCAGAGAGCTTCCTGTGCTCCAAGAGACTCTGTGGACTGCTGTTACCTAATACATCTACAGCCTGTCAAACCTGAAAGCCTTAAATTCCAAGCAACAGTTAAGTCAGATCAGACCAGAAAATTTAGTGTAAAGCTTCCGGTCTTTTTTCCCTATTCAGGCAAATGATCTTTGGTAGGTAATGCTCTACTCCGCTTTTCCTTGACAGGGGGGTTCTTAAGTGGATTAAAACCAGCTTAATTAGCTTTCGGCTAAGCCCATCTCTAAGTAAAGATTGCTTTAGATGCTCTATTTTTCTTGCCAATTATAGGGAGCATGCTGATTACCGGGCTTGAGGTTTGGGAGACCTCTCCCAGGGTGGGGTAGCAGCACGCGCGTAGGTGTTGAGGCTTGTCCACCTTCCCCTCCTGGCTTGCAGCTGCTACAGTGGGTGTTCAAAGGCTTTGCTTCTTGCCACTTACTTTAGTCCACAACAGGAAAACAAAGGTTCTCACTGCTCTTCTGCTTTTCTCTTTGACAAAATTCCTGCAAACTTTCATCATGTCAAGTTGCAGATGTCTGTGGTTAGAAGTTGGCAGCAGGGGATGAAGAAATAGCTGTATGGACTTGGATTAGGAGCTTGTCTACTTAATGTTCTGTCTTGAGCACTGCCTTCTAGCTGGTACCTGGGGAGGAGTGTGAGATCAGTGTGATAGACTTGCATTTCTGCTAGTGCACTTAATTTTAGTAGCTCGGTCACTTTGCATCAGCTTTTTGTAAGGGGACTAAATTGTTTTCTTTTCTTCCTTCCTTCCCTCCCTACCGCATTTCTCCCCAGACTATCAGCATGATCCTTATGCTGAACACAATCCTTGCAACACCATTTGCTGCCGGGAAGACCTGAATCCCTCTTTTCCAGTGCCTGCAGGCTGCTATGACTCCAAGGTAAATTACCTCAATTTCAATACCCACTGAATGGTTGTTGCAGCCGATTTGTGCTCCTATCGGACCTGTAGCCTGTTTCCTTGCACTAGGGCCTGTCCAGGCCTGTCCTCTCTTTTCATGCTGTTGCAGTTGATTGGGCAGATCCTGAGACGGTAATTCTGTGCAGAGTCCTGTTTCCTGTCCCTGACACCAGTCCTGGTACAGTGACAGAAGGCAGAGGATACAGGGCGAGGTGTGTGAAAGAATTATGTTCAGGGGTTAAACCCCAAAGCCTTGCAGCAGGAGGAGCCTAAGGCTGAAATGAGTCTTCACATCACTCGGGAAGGTGACTGTTTTACAGCCTCAGCCTCCGGTTGGTGGGGGCTGTATGGGTACCTCCCCAGAGCCCACAGGAATGTGTTTTCAGCCTCATTTTAGCTTTACCTTTACAAAAGCCTGGCTGTAGTAAGTCACCCGGCTCCAGGGCTCCACCTCTCTGTGAAACTGCTTTGAGCAAAGTTTGGTGAAGATCACTTTGCTTTCTAGGGGTGTGTGTGAAAACCCTTAGACTCACCATCCTGGTGAAAGCAGCGCTTTTTCTAGGCAGCTTGTGTGGTATTTTCACTGTGGGGGGCAATACCTGGGTAAGCAGCTGTCCAGCCCAGGTGTGCTGGGAAGTCGTACAGTGTTTTATCCTGTGGGACCCAGCCTGCTGTGATTCTGGATTATGAGTTTGGTTGCTAGGATGGGCCCTGTGGAGACTGTTTTGGAATTGCCAGCGCTGTGTGTCCAGTCGGCTTGTACAGGACCAGGCCAGCTGCCTGCAGTAGGAGCCAACAGGAGCTCCCAGAGTTGGTTAGTCAGAGATGAATGAAGAAAACTGCTGTGTAGAGGTGTCTGGTAAGGGAGTAGGTCAGTGCATGCTGGTTGACATACCTTTTCCAGGACAGCTGGGCAAGGGGAGTGGGCTGGGCTGGAGAGAACAGGGGACCCAAGAGGGGTATTGAGAGAAATAGCCCAGAGCAGAGGCAAAACCTGGCAGTTGTGAACAGTATGGGGAATTGTGGTGTCTTTGACTTTGGGAAGATGGAGCAGGCTGGGGACCTTTTGGGAGGTAATGAAGGAACAGGGCAGAGCCTGGGCAGCAATTTTAACGTTGTGCTACCTTTGTCCTTTCCTGAATTACCCTAACATGCCCCAGGGGACAGCCAGAGTGCTTAACATGCAGCAAAGCTTAGGTCAGACACTCTAGTCTGTCTGCTGCAGCTCCAGCTCTGAGATGTGCAAACGCAGGGAGGATTGTCTTGAAGGCAGGTGTGCTGCTTCTCATCCTGGAGAAGAACTAGAGAGCAGCGTGGGCTTGTGCTTTGCTACTGCCCTTCAGAGCTGCCTCTTCTGTGGCTGAAGGTGCCCCTGTGCAGGGGAGGAATGCTGCTGGTCAGCATGCATTTCCCGTTGTTCATTTTTACCTTACTGTTATAAAATCTTCTGGAGCTGTTTCTGCTTTGTGGGATTATGGATGCATGTCAAACACCAGGCAACCCTTTTGCCCTGAACTCCTGTCCTTTATTGCAGGTGTCAGATTTCCGCCTGGCTTCATTGTTCACAGCCACTGCAATCAATGGCCCCCCAGTACAGGGTGGTCTCCCTGTCTTCACCTGGAGACGGTTTAACCACACGCGACATCAGGGCCTGCCAGAGTCATACAACTTTAATTTTGTCACCATGAGGCCGATTCTGTAAAACCAGCATCAATATTCCCAAATGGATATTTTTTTAATTGAAATTTTCATTCCTGTGTGTAATAAATAGACCTGGATGTCCACATCCTTGTGCCTTACCTGCTTTCTCCTATCCTGCCTGCCAGGCACCGTGTACTGATACTGGCCACCTCGGTGCAGCCCAGTGCATGTTCCACTCTTCTCAGCATTTTGGGTGGCCCTTCCTTTGACTAGGATTGATGGGAAGCAGGCGTGGCACTGCTTCCTGGTGAACTGAGCCATCATCACAGCTGTGCCCAGAGCAAGAGTAGACTGCAACATCATCAATGAGAGTGATCTATCTCTAGTAGCAACATGAGACCTGCCTGCAGGGCTGGGCCAAGCCAGGGGGCCGCTTTGGTGTATAGCGGCCTTATCTCAGCACTGGCTTGATGTCTGCTTTTTGTCTGAGCAGTGCCTGCAAGATGTGCTGCAAACTGCTTCTCATCAAGAAATGTCACCAGTGGAGAGAGTAAAGGCTGCATGCTCTGCGGCGGATTGGTGTGCCAGCTCTACAGGGCATGGCTTTCAAGTGCTGTTTGCAACATTTCCTTTGTCTCTCACCAAAGCAGCATGCAATGGTCAGGCTGCAAAAAGGGAGTGAAGGGATGTGCCTGTTGATTGCTAAAAGCAGCCTGATGCTTTTGGAAAGGTACAAGTCACATGCATACACACGCACCCCTCCCCGAAGGCTGCAGTGTAGCAGCAGCAGAACTGTGTGTGTGTCTGTGCAATTGATCTCTTGCTGAGGGCCCATGCCATTGTTCAGTGACCTCTTTGCCTGCTCCCTCAGCTGTGGAGGTGGAATGTGACACTAGGATGGCTGTATGTATTATTCTTAGTTACCTGTGCTTACACCGAGGCATCAAGTCAGTGGGCTGTTTTGTGCTAGATGTTATACATGTAATGAAGTAAAACAAAATTAACAGCTCTTACCTCATGGCCTTGATGGTCCAAGCACAACAGTGCACAGCATTGCCCTTTGTTCCGAAGGTGAAGAATGAGCAGTGTTGTTATCCCAAATCCAGGTTCTTCATCTGGTGAGTAAGGGCTGATCCACACACAGAGCAGAGACATCAGTTTGTTGCATGTCTGCGCAGAGATGGGTGCTAGGTGGTAAATCCACAAAGCTAGCACATTTCTTAACACATGGTAAAACTTTTTGTACACTTTGAACAATTGTTTATAATTACATTTAGTCACACTTAATTCTTGCTGGTTCTTACCATCCTTGTCTATTTAAAGGTACAGAATTTTTTCTTTTCACTGTACATGTTCTATGGGGAGGGGGCTTTGTTAGTAGGGGGCTCTCTTTGCTTGAGTGTGAATCTTTTATTATGCCAATTAGGATAGCTCATACATAGTTAAGTAATTTTCTGTTTGGTCTCATTAACCATTTGGTTCTCTCTGAGCTGATCTTCTTGGCTTGACATATTTATGGTGTCTATTCCTTCTCCCAAGGCCATGTCTCGTTAACTGTCTGTGTGGGTTGATTAACACGCTCTGTTTTTCAAATTCTTCCTTGTTTTCTTTAAAGTAAAGAATTCTTAACAGTGTGAGGTTTTGATCAAGACCCTAGGGTTTAGCTTGTGTGATGGGGAAGGGAATAAGTTCCTGCCCCATGGGTGAGGTTCTGCCCTAAGTATTTGGTTGTCATGATAGGGCTGACTTCTGCCAAGGGAAGAGGGAGACAGAAATTGCAGCAAAGCTTTTGCTGAGGATGAAAAATCCATGCAGGGACTGAAGCAATTCGTTTGCTGGAGCAGGAAGAGGTAAGTGTGAGAGGCTGGAGAGCACTGTGTAAAATGACTTATCTGCTGAAGCACTTGCCACAGAGCTGCCTTTTGCTCTGCAGTACAGCTCTTTGTTGGGTGAAATTCACTGGGCAGAATTACTCAGCTGTGGTACCCAGCCACACGCAACCACACTGTAAGTGTATGCATTTGTGTGCCAGTTACAGCTGTGCCTGTGCTAGAGGAGGATGAGTGTGATGTTTGCTTGGTGCTGCTTGTGAGCCAGAAGAGAGGATGGTGCTGCACAGGCGCTTTCTGCCAGAGGCGGTGAGGAAGAAGCATCCCTAGTCACAGAGTTTTAAACACTGCACCCCCTCCCTTTACTCCTGCCCCTGAGGTTCTCTGTTAGTGAAGGTGTTTTGCTCACCCACAGCTGGGACTGCAGGGACACGGGCCCCTGTGTGAGCCCTGTCCCGTGTAGCTCATCCTTACCCCAAACTCTGTGTTTATAGACCATCTCCATGTAATGCTTTGCAATCCTGCCCCCCCTTCCTGCCCTGTTCCAGCTGTGCTGAATGAAGGGCAGTGGGACACCAGGGACGCACGATGACCCCCTGAGCACAAACAGCAGCACTCGATGAAACAGCACTACCTCTGTGTTGGGCCCTGGTAGCTCCAAGTGCAGGGAAGTTCTACCTGCCATGTGTCACTTACCTTGTGTTGTTTGCCTGGGGCCTGTGAAGGCCTGTTTGTTGTTCCTGCCAGCGGGTCATCAAGGGTGGTTCACCCTTGGCCTGGTTTGTCAGCTTTGTGAGCTCTCACGGGGACTCTGCAGCTTCAGCCTTACAGGGCAGCAGTCTCGATGCTTTTTTGGCTAAGCACTAAATGTGAACTAAGCACTTTTTGTGTATCCCTCAGGTGTTGGCAGCTGATCGCTGCCTTCAGAGGCATGTTTTAAACTCCTGTACTGAGGACTGGCAGCTACAGAGCCATTGCCACAGATTGAACAGGCTGTAGCAGGCATTGAGGACCATACCTAATTAAAAGAAGGAATGGAGCTGAGTCACAAAAGGCAGTACAGGGATCTGAGCTGACAGCAAGCAGAGAACCAAGCATCAGCTGCTTGTTTGAGACTGGAAGTACGGAGTGGCTGGAGGATGGTTGGCTGTTTGCTACTGGGCTGCCACTCCTAGGCAACACTGCAATGTTACAGGTTGTATTTACTGCCTTTTCACCCGATCTTACATAAAAAATACTAATGGAAAAGTATTGTTTAAAAGTTCATTCCCAGGGACCAGGAAATTGCCAGTTGATTACTGGGTTGGGCAGTGTTCTTGATCCGGGGCACACCTGGATGCTACCCCCTGTGGGGAGCAGAGGCTGCAGCAAGTGTGACACTCTTGTTTGTAAATATGCATTACCACGGGAGCTCTGCCTTTTTCCTGCCTTGAGCCTCTTGCCCTGAGGCATGACATGCTTTCTGCTCAAACCCAGAGTTGTGGGAAAGCAGTTCTTACTTTTAAGAGCCCTCTTCCATGAGTAAATGTTTACATCAAGGGCATCTTAGGAGCTTTAAGACTCCAATCCATATGACTGCATACGGCTTCCCCCCCTCCTTTAGAACAGGTGTGCTGCCAAAGCTCACTGCATTCCTTACTGTGCTGTCCTATGTGCCTCCTTTGCCAGCAGGCCAGCCTGGGCTGATGAGCTGCTTCCACTTTTCCAAGTGCTGCCTTTTAAACTTAAGGTTTTCAGGCTTGGCTGGAGAGGGACTTACTTGATGGGGAGATGGAATTGTAAGGGGGTTGCAATAAACCTCTCTTGCAATAATGAAACGTGAAGAGGAAATGAATCCTCCCAGTCAAACCACCAGAATTACCACAACTAATGCAAGATTTTGCTTCCCTTACCCCTCAGGTAACAATCTCCCCTGCTCACCCCTCCCAGGGCAGCACATAAACACGGCTGGTCGTACCCTGCATGGCCTTAGCTCTCACAGGGGGCAAGGTCTGGCAGCAGCACTCTTTGCCCTTGTAGCAGGAGGCACCCATGCAAGGTCTAACCAGTGCCCGTCCAGGCAAGACTACACAGTACTCCCGAGGGAGCAACCAGCTTCATTGCTGTGTCAGCGTCCTGGTGCTGTGCTGCTGGGTCTTGTTACTTCTCAGCCCATTCCTCTGTGTAGTTAGTTTTGGGGGTGGGTGGGTTGGTTTATTTTTTAATTTTTCCTTACGTTATACAGTAGAAGCACCAGTGGGCTACAGAGGTGTGCTTTGCTGTATTCTGCTCAGGGGTTGTGGCACATCTTCCCAGACATGCCATTGCGTGTATGGCAAAGCTTCCTTGCACCAAAAGGTGAGTGCTCTGGATGTTCACTTTGTTTTATGCCAGTGCAAGCTGCAGTTACAGTGGTACTTACGCACAGCAGTTGGCTATGCCGTATTTGATAATAAAACTAATGGTCTAAACTATGTGCAGTATGTATACTTATTCTAAACAGGCACTCTGAAGAAACCGAGGACTTTCAAGTGTGATTCTGTTCAGGCACTGCTTTGCAGAGTCTGTCTTTTGGCAAGTTTAATAAGTGCAGGGAAGCTAATTACTACCATTACAAATTAATTATATGACCTTGATGTACAGGCTCAGGACTAACTCAGGGTAGGCATGTCAGTAACTCCAGGTGTTAATTACTTTGAATTCTCTACAACTTGGCAGCACAGCTGCCTTCTAGTAAAGCAGATTTGTTCGTTTTCAACCAAGTTGCACAGTGTATTTCATGGTGCTGTACCTGGCTACTACCCTTGAAAAGCACGTGTGGAAGGCAGAGACTTTCTTGATTCCTGCACTAAAACACCCTTTTTATTACTGCTAATTTCATTACCCTTGACTGATGCAATTGGTTCTGTGCACACCAGCTTGCCCCCGGCTTTAGAAACATGGCTGGTTGGGCATGCTGGGACCACTGCTGCAGGCGCAAGGCTCTAATGCTTAAGGGTGCTCTGAAAAACCAAAGTCATCTCCTGTACTTTGTCCAAAGCCTCTTCCCTAAAGAATGACCATCTTTTTCAGAGGCCAAACCCCACCCCTTGGAAGGAGAGGAGAGTAGCACTGGTAGTTTGGTTTCCATTTCTGTCCTCCTCTGGGGTAATTTTGGGGTACAAATTACTTAATTCTGTCTGTCCAGGATGCAGAGTCCCTCTTTGCTTGCACAAGTGCCTGGAAGGAGACTTTCCACAAGTTACTGCATTACTTTTATTTTTTGCTTCTGTGAAAAGGCTGAGAGGGCAGCATCACGCAGTTGGCTTTCTGGGACTGACTGCTGCTGCACAACATTACTTGAGCAAGACTGCAATGCTTCTGGAGAGGAGGAGCACACAATGGGCTCTGTCAAAAACAGTTGTCTTCTGAGATGTCTGGAACTAAGCACATATGACTCAAAAAGTTAGAAACCCAGTAGTTTATTTCAAAGTATAAATTTCAGGCTTGTCAGACAAAACCCCACTACAGTTAACACAGACACACACACTAATCTACAGTACATACAAAAATGGGGAAAGCTTGTAACTGCCCAGTTTTAATTGGACAGTAAATCAGTCCTACCTTTTTTTTTTTTGTATTTACAAGTCCAGCAACAAAACAAGACAAGACATCAGATTTTGAGTTTCCTAACAAAGGATTTTGCATGTTTGACTTCCAACGGCCAATAAATTACTAAAGCTGAACAGGATTCCCCAAACAGCTACTACCCAGTTACCTTATTTACGGCTATACCCCATTAAATTAAGACAGCGCTTCAAGTATATATATATGTGTGTGTGTGTATATATATATAAAAAAAGGAAAAAAACAATGCTCAGCCTGTGTAATCACAATGAGAAATAGAGAGGCATTTTAACAGGTACTTAGAAGGGATGAAAATTCATACATTTGCTTTCTCTTAGCTAGCCTTATTTTTCCTTTCTCCCCTCAGAAGGTGTTTGGAAGGGAATACAGATTTTGGTGGCAGGGCTGGCTCAGTGTCATTTGAACTCCTCTCCCTCCAGTGTTTTCCTACAATGCTCACCCCTATCCAAACGAACAAATTTTAAAAATATATATTTAATATATCAAGCTTCTATTTAGAAAAACCTAGACAAGTATTTTTAACTAAATAAAAATACTCAAGAGTTTATAGGAAGGCAGAACCACAGCTTCATTTTGTATGGTGTATGCAATACTTTTAATACTGGGGAATGGCTGTTTGGGGAGCAGGAACAGATTTGACTTGTCCCTACATATAATACAGGTTCTAATTTATTGGACATTTAAGACAAACAGCATAAAGGAAGGGATGAAGTGACTATTTTTGTTACAGTACAAAATGGTGCTCAGATCCTGCTATTGGGTCCAATCACGCTCCTACTGAAGGCACGAGGGGTTTTGCCATTGTTTTCAGAGGAAGCAATGTAAGACACCTTATTTTTACAGGGAAGACACCATGGGCATTTCCATTTCCAGCCTTGTGCTAAAAACTTTGGGTTGGGTGTCCTGGTGCTTGTGCTCCATGATCTAATGCGGCCAATGGTAGCACAAATAACTGAAAGGAGCAAAGTGTAAGAGCAACTACTACTCCTAAGGAAACTGGTCAGAGCATTGAAGTAAGTCCAAGCTATGGGGAATGTGCCTGTGCACCCTCGTGTTTTCTGAAGCTGCCACTGCAGATGCAGCACACATAGCTATACCTACAGTCTGCCCCCTTCCTAGGGTTTAGTTATTTGAATCCAATAAAGCGTTTTTGACATATAATGAAATAAAAGAGGCCAGTGAGCTGTAACTCGGAGGGTGGCAGTGGAAAGGAATGGTGTTTTGCCATCAGCACTCCAGAGCAAGGCCCCTTTCCAACCAGAAACTGAGCTAAGTGGACATCCTGATGCCCTTGTATCCCACAGAGAAAACAAATCAAACTTACCCAGAGAGTAAACGAGGATAGAAAAAACAGCTGTAGGATTAATGCTGTGTTTGTTAAAACATGGGGAGGGTGGTACTGCTGAAACGTCATGTGCCCTGTGGCAACAGCAAAACACTAAGTCAGAAACAACTTTATACCAGCCTACTGAAAGTAAGATGGAAAAACTTGGACCAAGTACAGAGTAGAAATGAAAACAAACCCCTCCACTTAAAAGCCAGATAGTTTTTAGCATATTTACAAGTGGATTATTGGAGGAGTCCAGTCTAGAAGCACAGTGTTAACAGACCTGTACTGAACGGTCCCAGATGTTTTGGTAATCCTTTCAAATAAAGTCTGTTAAATGAAATCAATTATTTCTGAATATTTTTTGCTAGCAGAAATTTAGCATCTCAATAGTTTTACTGTTTCTGGGAGGTAAAGGACAGCAAAACAACCAGTCACCCCACAACAAAGGGAAAAAGTGCCATGAGTTGAGGAATGAAACAATACTCTGGTTTGTTAGTGTAAGGGGTAAATACTCACTGCAGAGATCTGCTCCACCATGGACACGATTTTGCAGAAACGGCATAGTTCTCTCTTTGTGTTTCACTGATTTAAGGACTGTTAAGAGCTTCAAACAGAGCTGTGGTATGTGAAAGTCAGGCTGTGCTTTATTACATACTTTACCACCACTACTTGCTTAATATTCTGAAATTGAACCTTTAACAGCTCTGCTAGCATGAAACAAAAGAGAAAGCAGCTTTCACCCCACGGCTGTGATGGGGTCAGTCAACAACAGTAGCTGGCTTATTTAATCTGTTCACAAAAAATCAACCACACTTTGCCATACACAGCAGAAATGGATCTATGAAGCCAGAAACCAGTTTTTACAATCAGTTCAGTTGAGAACTGTATCTTTCTTCTGCAAATAAAGACGAGTCTTTCTGTAAAGATACCGCCTGTAAGACCTCCAAACACAACACCCAGACAACCCTAACGCCTCCTTTGGAGAAAGAAAACCACCACCTTACACAGGACCCTCACCCCCTGCCTATCCCAAGCAAGACAAAGCTAAAAACAATCCTGACCTACGCACAAACCGTAGAAAAGCTCATGTATAGTTTGGGCTGGAATCACAGCCAAATAAGCAGTGTAAGTTCTAGGCTGTATTCTAATATTTATTTTAACTTTCAAACTGTAAAACCTCAATGTACTGGTACCGCCAATGGCCCTTTGGTACCATCTCAAAGACACATTAAAAAAATTGCCCGAGGAGGACTTGACAGCCATCAACTGGAATGAACTGCTCTAACCTCTACTACAGAACTGGCTTTGTAAGGACCCAACTTTCCATAAGTAGACTAAATGCATTAAGTAATTATTCCTTGAAATAGCCAGACAAGACATTTAATTCAACATAGAAAAATTCAAGGCATTATTGATTATTGGCACCAGTAATACAGGGACAACTGTTACTCAAAGGGAAGGTTATGTTACTCTCCTGACAGAAGTGACAATCCCAGCTACATGGAGTGCAGTAAAATAGCATAGACAAAAGTTGGCAATGTAGTTTCTTGCACTGCAAAAGTTCTCAAAGGGAACAGAACTAAAGAACGCATAATCTCATAGCATATTTCACCAGCCATGTTTTGGGACTTAATTTTCCTGCCCCTTTTCAACCTTGCTTTATATTTAAAAATGTTGGTTTTAAGAAAGCAAGCACTGAAATGAAAAAATGTCATCTTCCACAGCTTTGCTATGTGGCAAAGTGGATGAAAAAAACACCAAACCCAAGACTTTCCCTTCTAAATCCACTATTTTGTTCCGCTGGGCAGGGATGCGACTGAAAAGTGCCAAAATAAAAAGCTTACATATACTTTCTTGTCCAGGTGTGTCACTATTTGGTTCTGCAAAAAGTTTAACATGACTGCAACAGTGGGGTAGATATACCCATTTCTTTTCTCAGCTCAGAAGCATCAGGAAAGCATCTATTAACATTTGCAATTGCTCACAATTTTTAGGCCAGTGTCTAAAATAGACACTGCTTCAGGTATGTCAGCTTTCTGCAGAGGCAGGCAGGCGACGAGAGAGAGGACAGGGAAGTCAACTTCTTAACTTTCTGTACTAACACTGGGAAGCCAACTGGTTATCTTTTTGTACTAACTGAACATCCAAACTGAGTGTGAACAGCTAGAAGCTTCCATGGTGCCACAACACAGAGGTTTCTTCTTTGGCTGAACTGCAGCATACAGCTTTTCCAAAAGAACAGCAAAAGTTTCTCGTGGAAAATACTGTCTGTATACTCTAAGATTATTGACAGGACAAAACCAACTACTCAAGAATTACAGTGAGGAAAGGGTTGAATGATGCGGCAGATATAAACAAATCCGGTATCAGCAGATGTTACACTTCCTGGTCTTTACAGAAATAATAGTTACTGCAGACCAGGAAAACCAGAAGCACTAATGAAAGGCTTGAAGGGTAAAGGGAACAGTAACTCCAAGCAAATAAAAGAACACCACAAGATCTGGCTACATTTTATTTCTGGAATTATTCTTTAAGGCACAAAATAAATCTAAAAAATAGGGCTGGATGTATGAGGGGAGGGGCAGAGAAATTATCTTGAGCTGGAGAGGTATGAATACAGTCTCTACAATCCAGTTTCACATCTGACTTGGGAATGCTCCCAGTGTGAATGGGGGAGGATGGTGACAGTAGAGGAGTGTTTTTACTTAGGAGAGGTAGGAGGTAGTGGAGTGATGTATTTCTTTTCCCCCCCAGCACCTCCAAATTTACACACATATTGGCTCCTCGGCCAGACTCAAGTTCCTCCGGTCCCCTCAGAGAGCTCATTACAGTTTGTAAAATAAGACCAGACCACTCAATGTTCCAGTACGAAAGTGGTACCCTAAATCACCCTTCACTTCACAGCCTGCTCACAGAGTGGTGGGGGGCAAGAGGCAAATCTGTCGTTGCCCTCATGTTAGTGCCCTGACAGATATTACAGATGTGTATACTTTGCTTCAGACAAACTATAATTTATTATTGTTCCCACTCTGAAGCAGAATCCCAGGCATACAGGGTGCCCTTCGATAAAGGGTACGTAGGTATCTAGGTGGAACAGCTGTCATGGAAGGGAAAATGGAATTTTCAAATGGCCCATGACTCGAGCTATCCAGAAAAAACAGGTTCTCTTGCCACAGGTGATACTTTATTTTTCTTTTGGTTCTGAATGCATGTAGTGTATCACACAACTGTCTAAAATAATCCTGCAGAGAGTGGATTTCAAAGTGAATTTCATGCATGGGATCAACCCCCCAAAACTGGGGTAATTCTTGGTAGCAGGACAGGTTTAAAGGCTCCAAAGATCTCTAGCTTAACTGCTCTGGGAAGAGATCACATCTGTGGACTGGGGGTCACAGAAGGGTCCAAATCGTCCATAGATGTCCTTAGCACGGACCGCAAAGTAGTACTTGCTGCCAGACACAAATTGTGTAAGAGTGCATGCCATAGGCAGTGGAAGGGCCTTCACTTCCCCGATCTTCTTCCACTGGGATGGCATAGTGGCACTCGGGTCCTCGTGGTAGGCGTAGAGATGGTAACTGTCCACAGTGGCACAGCTCCGGTCCACTTCCATGACACTCCATGACAGCACAATACCATTCTGGCTCTGTACCCGTGCCAGCTTCAACTGTGGCTTTTGAGGCAGAGAAGTGTTGGCAGCTTCAGGGGGCAGACGTGGTGGCTGTGGTGCATCCGGGAGCGGGGCAGGATGTACAGGGCGTGGTGGCTCCTAAGCAATGTAAGAGCAGTTAAGGGAAAGGTCAGAGTCTACAGCAGTAGAAGGAGGCTTTAATTCATCATTCCCTGGGCAAATGGAAGCAAATGAGCCTGCAATCACCCAGACACCACAATTTTAAGTCCTGTGTGCACAGGCAAGAGACTGGCAGCAAATGTGAGAAAGGGTGGGACCAAGGATGCCATAAGTTCTCAGTATTCATATACAAATCCCTAGCTGTACAGATGATGGTTGCCATAGTTACTATATCCTCTGCTTCCCACCCAGGAGGTGACAGACTGAATACTATGACCTTTGCCAGGCTGAGCAGGCAGGTTCACAATGACTTTGCGCTGATCTACATCTGAGCTGCTGTTCCTACATTCCCAAAACACCCCAGACAGTAGATTAAGCTGATAACTCATCGTTTTCAACAGGCAGGTTTTCAGTCAAAAGGAACAATGGGTAACAGTGCCACATGGATTTTACCACTTTAAATTGATCACAGAAGCTCAGCCTCAGTTTCCAGAAAATTTTTAAATAAGGGTGCAAATGTGGCTTTCCACTGATATTTTCCCCCCTATACTACAGAAACAGTCCTAGATCTCTCATTTATGTTAGTTAAGATGAATTTAGGAATGCGGTTACCATGAGTACAAAATTTTGTTAATTCTTCAAGCCAGGGGCCTTTCAGGTTGGAATCTGAAGCAGTTTTTGCCATCTTAAGTGTTCTGTGTGATACTGGCTTGATTTATTCACATTATTTAACACTGAATAATGCATTAAGTTGAATGGTGTCTAGATTGAAAGAATGGTGAGCCACCTTGTTGGTAATAATTCACCATTTCAGGACATCATGAGTGATGTGACTGCTCAACAGTGAGTATGCAGGCAGTATGTTTGGTTTGGTCTCAGCAACAAAACCATATGAAAAGAGTTAGAGCAATAATTCTGAAATACTTACAAAAAAGGGTCTGAGGTGTTGCAGAAGTAAATCATTCCCAACAGTGATTGCAACACCCTCTGAAATTTGGGAGCTGGCAATGTTGAGGATATTGTCTGTACCTTGTTCTCCTACCTCAGTTTTGCAAACAGCTGTACTGAGAAACTAGTCATCTAATTTGTAGCCAAACCATGACTAAACTTTTAGTGGCAGTTCTTCTGCATCCCTGACTCCACAAGGGTACTCCGCGTGCAGACCATTCACGCACCATTTTTTAATATGTGCTACTGGTGATCTGGAGAGCTCTGAGGTAAGCTAACAGATTGCATAGCTTTTATCGTTCTTGGCAGAAGTTGCTGTAGGTGATAGAGTGGTGCTATGCATGTGAACTGGCTGCAAAGTGTCTACAAGCATTTCACTATTCTGGAGTCCACACTAAGAAGCAACCTTAAAGACATTAATGCAGAGACAAGCTTGTAAACTGCATTAAGTTATTTCAAAGGACTACTCACAACATGCATTTGTGGTGGTCGATGATGCACTGTAAGCTGAGGTGCTCCAGATCCAAGGGTTAGTCCGTTGTTCACAACATATGCAGTTGTTTGAGGCATTCGTACCGTCATACCTATACAAGAAGCACAGTGAATACTTTGAGTGTTCAATACTTAAAATCAGCTAAACAGAACACTGGAAGACCAGCTCCTTGGTTCAGCAGGATGACACCAAATTTCAAACTGACACTCTCCTCAAATTGCCAGCAGACTGATGAAGAAATGCACAACAAAACCACCTCCCATCCTCTGAAGCTGTAAAAGTGAAAGAGAGCAAGTGCTTGTCTGCAGAGGAGACAGAATGATGTTTTAATAATTTGTAGCATGAAAGAAACAGGTGGGGAGAGGAAGTGTGGGAGATACAGGGAGGTTAAATATGAAAAGAAAAATCACATCACTTTGGAATTCAGAAAGGAAAAGATAAATGCTGCTGCAGCAGAATGATATCCACTCAGTATTCAAATGCCAGAAGGCTGCGCATGGCACCAAACCCAAAAAAGCTGTCACTGTATAAGAAGCTTGCCTTCCCTCACAGAACAGATACCACAATGGATGTTACTCACAGGTGTTACCATTTCATTCATTCCCACAACAAACTGACATGACTGGCAGGAATAAACAAGGTAATTTTATAGCTTTTTAGGTAAAATCCGGAACTCTTGCAAACTACCAAGCTTTACTGCTGGAACATATGTGTTCTGTGGGCTCAAAGCTTTTGCTCATTGTTATGGGTTGCCTAGGGTGTCCCTCTGTTTCTGTCTAGAAATACAAGACTTAGGGCAACCTCCTCCCTGACAGCCCCCCCCCCCCCAGTTCCACACTTGTATGAGGCTGAATCATTCTAATACTCCAGAAGAGAAACTTGCACAGTGACACGTGTCAGGAAACCACAGCTATTGTACGGTAATTTCTTCTCTATATAAACAGTCATCAAGCTATGACCATAGGTGATGAGTATCAGAAGTCTATGTAATTTGTGAGTCTGAGGCAGGGAGGTCAGATGGTTAAATCTTAATGCTTTTATTATAAAGTGCTGAACTCTAGGCAGCTGCTCCACATCTTTTTCCTATTGGCACATCTATCTAGCAAGCTAATGAAGATGTGCAAACTCCTGTAGGACAGTCACACAAACTGGCTATTTGTCATCTATAAGAATCCAACCAGATATGCTGTTTTAGCATGATTGTGATGCTATCTCAATAAGTTAAAACAACCTGAAGACAGACAGACAGAAATGCCTCAGTAAGATACAAGGTACAAATTCAGCATTATTTCTAGGTAGGCATGCTACTAAGTTGAGGCAGAAGTACAAAACTACAGTTTGCAAAGAACTCTGGATGAGCTCTCACAGTTAATCTTCCAAAGACCAAGTGCAGAGATCTTACTCCTGAAGCATCGGCTACTGACACTAAAGACTGTTTCTACGATAGTATTAACCAATGCACATCAGTAGCAGCACTTCTGAAAGCTGTATAACAAAGACGACTGACTGAAAGACGAAAACTCACTAGATCTAAAAGGGATCAAGAAACAGACTGCTTTTTTGTTAACAACCTGTGAAAACTCTCTACCCAGTATGCAAATATGAAGCCTTGAAATAATCTGTATTCTAACGAAACTAGTCTTTTACCTACTCGGGCTAACCATCTGGCTTCCTTGTCCTGAGGTACAGGGAATGCACAATATCATCACTTTCTTAATGTTTTATGGGGCCTGTCAGACAACAGTTCTGTACAACGTACAGACGTACTTTTCAAGCCAGACTAACAGAACTGCCTGTAACAGAATCACAGGAAAGTCCAGGTTTGAAGGGACCTCTGGAGATGATCTGCTCCAACCTTCTACTGAATGAATGCTCTTCCTTGAGGTTACTCAGGGCCTGGTCAAGTTGCATTCATTATTTTGGTGGAAATCTGCCTTGATTTCTGAGAATTTGTAAGCAGGTAACTGAGGGATAAGCATTCATTGTATCATTGGACCATCAGGTCTGAAGCACATTACACAGATCTGTTGTTGGGTGACCTTGCCCAAAAACCACATGAATTCCCTACCTCATTGAGTTCTCCTAGAGAAGGCCTTAAAATAGCACATTACCTATTATATGTTCTTCAGCAACACAATCGGTGATCTTGCATGTCTAACACTAAAAGGTATTCTGTAGATATTAACACTAGTGATGTGTAGTTATAGTAACTGCTCTAACAAGTAGTAGATTCAGACAAAAACATGTATTTTGATACAAAAAGAAGAAAATACTATCAGAAATAATTAACGTAAGTGAACGCATGGTTAAGTAGTCAAAATTCCTTCCAAAACAACAGGTAGATCACACCCCCCTAACTTGTAGCTAAGGGTAACGCTGATGAATACTAAGCATGGGCTGAAGTTACCTTGCTTTTTATGGCCTTTTGCCAACAGGAACACAAGATGCAGACATGCCCCTCAAAAGATACTGCTGGTCAGAAGAACCTGAACTTGTGGCATGTGGCACAGGAGTATAAGAACTTTTAAGAAATATGAACAAGTACTCCAAAAAGAACAGCAATTTCTGTACACCCTGATGTTTCATAGAGAGAGCTCAAAAACTGTCTGATGAACTTCTGTTTAAGCTAGCACAGCTCATTTTTCACAGCCTATGGCTTTGTACCTGAATCCAGTAGCAAGACGTGCTTAGAATTAAATTGTTACAAACATACATGGATATTTCCTTTCCAAAAGCTATCATTTCAGAACAATGAATAAATCAATTCTGCACGAACCTACATACATACAGTCTTACATGGCTCAAGCATGCAGTGTTGCGAGTCTGGCTTATACAGACAGCATCTAAAAAAAAAAAAATCACTACCTCTATATCACAGAAGTAGGCTCATACTCAGTGCACTACAACAGCGAAATTAATGTTTAACATACTGCTGTTAAAATAACTATAGTGTAGAAATTATGGGTAGCTAAAAGAATAGTTAAAATCCACCGCTTCGTAACAAAATGTGAACTATCATTTAACTTTAAGGTCTTTATTTTTGACATCTACTACTAATTTCAGAAAACGAGTTTACTGCTATTATTTTTGACATCTACTACTAATTTCAGAAAACGAGTTTACTGCTATGGGAAGATTCCAGTTACACATTTGCAAAAGTCAAGATGAACTTGCTGACATCTCTAATCAAGGAAACTCAAGCATGCATCAATTTCTGATACATTTGGTGAGAAATTTCATCTGTCCAGGCCTAGAGAGAATACGATTTGCTGGGCACAGGACAAAAGAAATTGTTAAGGAATTACATTAGGATGCCTGATACAAATGTAACTTTTAGATAGGAAATCAATCATGACTTATTACGTGCTTAGGTGTTTTAATCTTACTCCACAGTAACAAAATGGTCTCTAACTACCTTTCTACAAAACAGTGGTGCTCATCATCCGATCATACTACTTTCTGCTGCCTTGTAAAGTATTGGACGTATCATCCAGAGATACTTAATTGGCAGAGCTAGTGCCTGAAATGACTTAAATCCACTTTTTTCCTCATCCACATGGCTGCAGGGGGAATGATTACTTTTTAAGTAAGATTTTCCCAAATCTGTAAGCTGGAAAAAACCCCTAACTTCTATAATTTGCATGAGCATTGTAAAAAAAAAAACAACCAACCAACAAACCCAAAACAGAAAAGCAAATCACACATCCATCACGTAGATCATATCAAGCTGTGTTGTACTAAAATGTACATGAAGAAAGCAACTCTACCTCCAGTTTGTGGGTTGACTGGCCTTAAACCTGGACTTGGCATGATGGCTCCTCTTACAGGATTCTGAGCTGGTGGTGCAGGAAGAGTGGTATAGACCACCTGATGGTTAGCAGTGGCTCTTGGTATAGGAAGTTTTGTAGCAGTTTGAGTCACTGGTCGATGAGTTACATTCACTGTTGTCACAGCTGGAAAAAGACAGACAGACCACAACCTAGAATGGAATTCCATGACATTAAGCTCATATGCCTATTCCAGAGTACATACCTCCTTTGGAAAACTGTCTCTGTGAAATTCTATCTGCTTTTGATAACACAAAAAACCCAGCCTAACCAAACAGTAATTTTCACCAGAAATAACAATGCCTATAAATATACAAATTCCAAACAGAACAAATAAATGTAATACACACCCCTGGGGGAAGAAAAAAAAAAAAAGAAGAAAGAAAGGAAAAAAAAGTTTCTGAACGTAAGCAACAGCTGTGGAGAATATAAAACCTGCCACAAAAGAGTCTATCAAACAGATCAGTCATAAGACAATTCCAATGCCAACTAATCTTCAGCAATCATCTACAGAAGAAGAGAGTAAAATAAAGAAAAAAAAATGTTAGAAAGGAAAGGGGGGGGAAGTCACACCACAGACAAAATAACATTTAACTAGGGATGGAACTGCAGTGTCAGCCTTGCCATTCACTCTGCCAAAAAGATTAATTGCCAAGTGCAGGTGGACCGAGCTAGGAGTGATGTTGCTAATTTTTTTTCCCCCTATTACTTAAATAATGCAACTGCTACAGGTTTCTTCACTAACAGTATATTTAATAATTTCCATGACCATCCTTAGTAGGATTTCTTCCTCTCCATGAAATTAATTTGATCCTGAATTCTTTCCAAACCAACAGGACTATCTTTTCCTTATAATTTATCAGTTAAGAGGAAAAAAAAAAAAAAGGGAAACTGACTGGAGCAGAAGATTAAAAAGTGACTCAAACGTTCTAAATATTCACCTGAAAAGATTACCACAATGTAGAACACACGAGAGTCTAGTTTAAGAAAGAAAAAGCAGTCACTGCATTCACATTATGATGTAAAATGGAGTTACCTGTGGATAATACATGTATGGTGGTCTGGGAAGGTCCACTTGTTGGCACACCTGGCTGCTGCACAGGGTTTGGCTGCAAAGGTTGAGCCAAGGGTTGGGTAGATATGCTCAAGCCTGTAACAGGTGTCTGGTTCTGCTTCTTGCTATCTGCTTTAAAACAAAATAAAGTTATAGACAATTGCAAACAGAAATTAGAACAGCACAGAGTTTTTAAATAATATTTCCCCGTCATTAACAAGAGTGGCAAAGAATATCTCCTAGCATGAGATTTCTTTGATCTTTTCATTCCGCAAACAAAACTGTAGAAAATCCATTCAGTTCCCCTCACTTTCATCATCTCAATCTACCCTCTCTATACTCCGTAACATTTCATTCTATCATAATGAATTCTGCATATTTCAGCAAAATTTGGAAACCTGAATTTAATGGAACACTATGCCAAAGTCTTTACAAGTTTCTATTAAAAAAAAAAAAAAAAGAACAGCCTAAAACCTTAAAAAGGCCTAAACACTGCTGTACTCAATTTGTGACAGAGCTGCATAAATACATCTTGTCTACCACTGTTGATACTTACACCCTTTTCTTATTTGGTGACTCTTTACTTTGTTCAAACTGTTTGTTGCTGTTTTGAATTTTCCCGCTATTTTCTTAAAAAAGGGGAATCGCTTACTATTTGAAAACTTTAAGAACTTGTTTTCTTACACTGACACCCTCCTCAACATGACTTACTGACTTGTGAGAAGTAACAAATAGTGTCTGTATCTGTAGTTTACTATGGCAGTATTCTCCTCCGGCTTTAGTTTGTTTGTGACAACATAAAACATTCAAGTGCAAGTCTGTATGTAATAAAGCCTGTGCACAAGTTGAGTAAAGAAGAATTGAGACGCTCTTTCCCGGATATTTCAGCTAGATTAGAATAGTAGCAGGCAGAGGAGGCACCACCAAAAACTAAAAAACACAAGATAAGAGTAGTTTTTAAGGGCACTCATTCAAAAAAAGATTTGCCCTAATAAAATTGTCCATGGAGCAGCTACTGATTTAGTAAAAGAACACAAAATGTAACAAAGATGTTAATATGTATTTTACTCTTGAGAAAACATACCAACACTATATTGAAGAACGCATTTAGAAACTGTTACATACACTAGATTTCAAAGCACTAAGAACAGGGGTAATGGCAGCGTAGCTCAAAGTGTTGGGTTTTTTAGCAGGTGGAGACTATTTTGATGGTCTCACTGAGCTGTCTTTAACACCAGCTAATAATATCCTGAAGTAGCAGTATCCTTCATGAACTGCTATATGATAAATTAAGTACAATTAAAGACCTCAGAAATAAAATACAATATAAACTGCAGACCATATTGTCTTTCTGTAGACTGAATAGCTGAGATACTTCACTGATGTAATTTGATGAAAACTGTTAAGTAATGCTGGACTGAAACCGGCTGGAGTTAATGGCTTAGCATTAGAAGCTAAATTTGCTGAAGCCTTAGGCTGCAAGCTGCAAACCTTCACCTAGACAGGCTGAAACTTTTGCCTGCTTAAGTAAAAGGAGGCCTCAGAGCTGGTTCACAGTGAGAGATATGGAAGCAAGGAAGGCCACTCATGCTGCTAGCAGAAGCTGCAACCTCAGAGATAAGAGAAGAAATGGCCTGCCTAGAGACAATGACGAGACCCAATGAAGACCAAGGAGATCCCAGACACTAATTTTATTACTGGACCGAACTGTCATGTGAGGGGTGGGAAAACTTAGATTGTAAGGGTACAATTACCCAGGGATTTCTTTCTTTGGGGTCCATCTCCAGAGGCACCCAGCTTGAGCTCCATCACACTGCTGAACTGAATAAATTAATTGCGATTCTACCCAAGACTCTGCTACAGGATAGCTAGGGTGGAGAAACTTCTTAAACATAACTTTCTTTCCTTTCTTTTTTTAAAGTCTATAAAAGGAGCAGTAAAGGGATGCTCATTTCGAAAACAGAAGGTGAGATGTTTTCTGCTCTTCCATCAACTAACAGGTCTTGTGATAAGTTCAAGCTTCCTTTATGTTGTACGAGTATGAGACTTTTCCGTTTTCCAACAAATCACTTGTCTCTGAAGAGATTCCTACAGAGGTGCATACACCTGTTTACTTTGAATATTTACAGACTGATGCACATTTCAGCTGCTATTGGATAACGTAAATGATGCAAATGCATTCTTAGCCATGACCTAGAGAAGGTGTGCTCATGATCCAACTGGTAAAAACCCAGATACACTACTGCTGTAAAAATGTAGTTCAAGTAAAAAAAATGACAGTCTGGACAAATGTGAGAGCTTTTATGGTTTTGTTTTTAGTGTCACATAGAAGCAAGTTCATTTGTCCCTGAGAAATCAAAAGCCTGGCTGAGATTCCAGTTGCTGAAAACTAGGTCAGGATTGCACCAGCTGCAAGAAATGGTGAAAGATAACCAAATAGGCTTCACTAAATAAATGGAAACAAATAGCAAAGGCTAATTTAGCTATGTAAGTAACAAATCAGCAAGGAAAACAGGAAGACTAGGTGCACAGTAAGCACAGGACTAAGGTTAAAAGTAATACAGGAACAGGTCCAAAGCTAAATGAACATAGCATCACACTCATTGAAGATCTGGACCTGGAGGAGACAGGACAATCTGACTTACAGAAATGAGCATAAAATGGAAATAATTACTACTGGAGTTATAAGCAAAACTCCAAATCTAATACAGAAAATAGAAAAAAAGAGGGGCTAATTTCCATGCCAGAAAATGGGCCTACAACACTGCAGTTATACCAGGAAGGAGTTTTAATCAGCATACTAATTCAGAAGTGGTATAATGGGATTACAGAACAGCAAACATACCATATACATGATCAAGTTTAAGACAAAAAATGATACAGAAAACTACAGATTTGTTAATCGGACAAGACATCTTATAAAATAACGATACTGTATGTATTTAATATTTTTTCTAAAAAAGATAAAATATGTGGAACATGGCTGTTTTTGAAGAGTACACTTGTGTATCTTTCTTGGATTACAAATCCACTTTAGACTAGGGATAGGCATCAGCTAAATCTATTAGTTGTTTTAGCATTTTTATGAAATAATTTGATGCAGTGTGCTACACAAGTATTTAATAACAAGGACAGCAAGGGGACTGTACAAGGTACTTGTAAACAGGAAAGTAGATTACTCTTTGATAAAAGGATGACATCATCTGTTCTGAACAGAAATTAACACCACTGTTTCACAATTGTTACACAACATTTTCATTCATAATTTTTGCCATGTCAGAAGGTGTGCACTGAACTCAGTTGCCAGTGTACTAAACTGGAAGATGCCACCAGTATGGAGGTGCATCAAAGTATCACACAGGAACAAAGCTAAGACTTGAGAGCTATAAAAAAGAATATGATAGTAGAGAGTGCAACATCAGCCGTTTAGGAATTGATAAGAACTTCTACTATTAATTTAGGAAATCATGTGTGGGGCAGTGAAGATCATCAGGAAAACCTGCATATGTTGTTAATTATGGTACATCTGTGTGTTGCTTGTCTGATAAAGAAAGAAAACTCACATCTAGGTTGTAATGGGTGTTTCCACAATGTGACAGTAATACTTTTTTTCCCCACTACATGAAGCACTATTTGAATGAAGCGCTGTAAAAAAGGGCTTGGAAGTTGGTGTTTCTGTGTTTAAGAGTTTCAAAATGCCAAACCAACAGCTGTTGAAGGACAGGTACACTGTTTTGTATGAGTACTGCGGGCTCAAACACATGATTAGAGGTCCTAGTCACTGTGACACTAAAAAACAAACAAAAAATCCACCTTGAAAAACAACTAAACAAATACCGTCTGTGCCCCCTTCTCCCCCAACATGATTAGCTCTCAAAAATAACGCACAGGGTTTTGTCTTCTACCATGACTGAAGACTAGGCTTGATGACAGTCTATACAGGTCTGCTCTTCCATGATCCAATACAGAAACTGTGATTTCAGTTTAATAAGCTCACAAAAACAAAACACCTAAAAATTCCATTATTCTTAACCTAAAGATTAAGTCTAATTTGCCCTCTATGCATACTTTGGTATACAGTATTACAGATACTAATTATTGATCCAAATAGGAACTTCATTGGAAAAAGGAAGGGACGGAGCGTAATTAAATGAACAAGGTTAAAAATCTACCACAGTGTTAATATTTACTCTCAACCTGAATCTTTAGTGATTTCAACCAGAAACACATCGTAGTTGCATACTACCAAAACAGCGTGACTTTTGTTTCCTAGTTGTACCAGAAGACAATTAAAAGGAAGCACATAACAGACATCTCTTCAGATATTAACATCTATTTAAACACCTTTTGTAAGTACCAGAACTAGGTTTACTTAGTATGTGGGTGACAGTGCTTTAAGCAAAATAATCAGGATCTGATGCTCCCAAGAACACCATAGAAGTGTTACCCTTCTATTTGAATTAGTACTGAACTGGTATTCCAGCATAACACCATAACGCTGGAGGTACTTTCTATTCTGAGGTTGTGCCAGTAAATCCAGAACAAAGTAAAACTTGCTCCACAATTGCTGTAAACAAAGTGCAGTGAAAAAAATATTTGGCAAAAGGTATAAACATGCACATGATTATGCAAGAACTGTCAGAAGTGCACTCTTCCTCTTTTTAACCTGAATGTTATTATCAGAACATGAATTATTTCCCAAGAAACTTGCTGAAAAATCCTAGAGGTGTTTTTACTGCATGGTGAAATTCAAACTTTTATTGGGGTTTTTAGTCTATACAGCTTATATGAAAGGTACTAACAACTCACACAAACTCTAAACACAAACTAATCTGCAAGGCTGCAGACTATTAGAGTCTCACTTCTGCTTTGCAGTGAAAAGACACAGAGGAACTAACCCAGCCTGAAAGTACCCCACTAACCTTCCTCCTAATGAAAGGACAATTTTCTAAAACACGACAACTAAGGAGAAAGAATCTCAGAATATCCCACAGGAGAAAACTGTTAAGATACTGGCTCAAGCCCCTAAAAAAAAGGCAAGAGAAAGAATTAAGTTACCACACTGTAATGCAGCTACAACTCTGCCGTGGCTGCTAGCACTTCTATCTAGAGGAGCATTCTTATAGCTGCCCATGCAACCGAGGTGTTGATCTTTTATGGTCATTGTGAGGTGAAGACATACTTTATACTATCATGGAGGAAAAATCTCTCTGGAAAATGTTATTTTTGACAGAAAAGGATTATCTGAAATACATTACAATACTGTGACATACTACTTTAGAACATATAAATCCATTTAGATCTGTGGGTGTCTTTTACAGAATATTTAGTAGTACTGGGGAGTTTAACCTTACGTGACAAATTTCTACAGTCCAAGTGCAGCCATCTTTTTAAGAACTAACCCTCAGAAGAGATGACAGCTGTAAAATCTTGATTCCCTATGTTATTCTGACACTCAGCTAAAAAATTCGCAGACCATCAAAATCCTGGCTTAAAAGGATCTTTGGTGGTCATGTAATCCAACCTCTTGTTGCAGCTGGACTGTCACCAACTCTAATTCAAATGAGTTCTGGTTTTGCACAGCTGAATCTTAAAAATATTCAAAAGAGGAGTTTCTACCATCCCTCTGTGCTCCACTACCTTCCTACTGTGATTTGCTTTCCCCTCAAGTTCAACTTGAACCTCCTGAACTTGTCATTCATGGCCACTGCCCCTCGATACATCATCTGGCACTGCTGCTCCATCATCTTTATAACTATCCTCCAAGCAGTTGTAGGCTGCTATTCCACTGTCTCTCAGTTTACTCTTTGCCCAACATGCCATGGTCTGTTGATGTCTTCTCACAGGTCACGTACTCCAGGCCCCAAACACCCTGACACCACCTATTGGGCCCTCCCCAGTGCTACCACAATTGTTCTGAATTCAAGGAAGGGGAAACCAAAATTGGACACTGTATTTCATCCGTGGTCCCACTAGCATCAATGTGGGGGGAATACGAACTTAAATTTAAATGAGAACACGCTGTTGTCTCATGATCAATCCAGTGTCCACCATACAACCTCTACTGGCAAAAGAACAGGACTGTCAGCTACCTGAATTGCATCATGCGTCTCTAATACATGTATACCACATGCAGCCCCTACTTTTGCTGGTAATATTACATTTCTTCTTCACTGAAAGAACTGCTACAACATGCCAATACGATTTTTCTACATTTGTGTAATACAAATGCAGAACAAGTGAAGCTATTAAAAATGTATGTGTAGAACATGAATGCACTAGCTAGAGAGCGCTACTGAGGTTCTATAGAGGAATGAAACTTCTTGGTGACTGGACTTCAGAATGCAGCACAGGGGCATGCATTTAGAAACCATGCAGAACTAAAATTTTATCTCTTAATAGAAGAAATATAAAATTTTCAGTTAAGATGACAGCGCAATACATGGTCTTAAGTACAGGCTCATTACTTCTCTGAAATACTGTAATTCTTCGTTAAACCAATGCTAATTATAATAAGACCTGCCCACATTTACACAAGATGTATAAAAAAAAAAGTATTCTTTTAAAAGATGAAGTGCATCTGAACTGCCAAAGGATGCAAGAGCACAACTATATTTCATCTTGGCATACAGTCCTAAAGCAAAGAACAGATCAGCATTTGGTATTTAAACGCTTGCACACAAGGTTTTTTTAGTTAAACAAAGGATCAGAAGCTGTAGTAATCTCTTGCCTGAATACCATCTGTAAAATTAAAAGGTCTTTAATTAATCAGTAAACAGAAAAGTGAAATACATCTAGAAGAACTTTCCAAAATATAATAAAGAATTCAAATGTTTCCAGTTATTTCCCAAGCCTAACAGATTTACGCATAGACAGCGACAATGCCTACATTAAGGGAAAGGTAAAAATCTAAATAAACTGTTTTACAGTAAAAAAGCAAGTTAATAATAAATTTTATTTAATGCCTATAAGAATTCTTTAACAGCAATCCTGTTAACTGAAACGCCAAAGAATAAAATACACTAAGCTGAAACAGAATTTTTTTCCTTTCTGTCATTCACAGAATGAGTAATACTTGAAGCTCAATTACCTCTGCAGCTAGCAAAGTATTTTTCACCTACCTTGAGAAGAACCATCATCCTCTTCATCCAGTGTAAGATCAATGACACCTCCTGAATCACTTCCTGTGACCTTCCCGCTCTGAAAGACAAAACTCCTTCATTTTGCAAAAGCAAATCCAGGGGAACACAGGTGGAAAAGGGGTACAAATTGAACATTCAGAAGGACAGGTCTCAGAACCGATACACTTATTAGAAAGGAACCGATGAAATGAGCAGGAGGAGGAAACTTCAGACAAATTTCCCAGGACTTGAAAACGAGGCAATAACCAAATGACTGTATTGCGGTATCAAATATTAGACTACTTTTAGCTTTGTAAGGAGTAAAAAAACCTGATGACCCATAGCATATTGTTATTTTACAGGTAAATAAGTAAAAATTTGGTGTTACAGAGTATCTTTCAATCATGACTCTTAACATTTCATTCCGGTTGTAATCTGTGCTTTCCTCTATAGTAGTACAACCTTTTGGCAGAACAGTCACCAGGACAACAGTATTACTTATCTTGAGACAGCTCGGCCTAAGTGCCTATAAAGAAACTGACTTCACAGTAATGAAGAAAGCAAGCTACACTGGGACCTGTGTCCTTCTAAAACGTGTCATCAAAAGCCATCAAAAAACTCTCTAGCTCTTCAAAGAATTGTCATCCCTCATCATAAGTTTTAGCATTCTATTATTCTATGTTTGTAACCGTCTCTTTAGAGAGGATATAGGGATCGTTCAAGCTATTGAGAGGACTAAATGTTATAAAACACCCCTAGAGTACCATCAAACATCTTCTGAATCAACTGCTGTCCCTTGGCTGTTCAGACTGGAGGGACCAACATTTTCCTTTAGGTGATGGAAAAAATACTGGGGGAGGTCCTATATATTTCTGGGCTTTTAAATGTACTTTCCAGAAGAAAGATCCTGAATTATGTCACTTTCTAGTTCCTTAAGCTTCCTGCAAAAATTAGGGTTTTTCTGGTTTTGTAGAAGAGATGATAATTCATTGTTGAACTGAACTGCTACCAATTTATGGATTAGAGTAAATCAGGTTCCTTAGGACAAATAAAAGGTTGAAAGCCAATCTAATTATCACATCTCTTAACAACTAACATGGAAAAAAGCATAATAGTTACCAGCTCCACATGCCTTGTACAAATGCCAATATGATAAAACCTAGGAAGATTACATGTTTCTCTGTGCAGTCACATGGGGACAGATGCAAAAAGCCTAAGCACTAAGACTGTCTGCTCTATGACCTTTCATTTGGGTAAAACTAAGCCTTTAAGGAGGTCCTAAAGACAATTCTCACACAGGCAAGGTTTTGAGGAGAAGAAAAAAAGATACGTGATTACTAAATGCAAACAAAAGCTGTCTCCAAATTATCAGTCACTGAATGTGGAATGCCTGACACGACTGATATCCTCATTATGCATTATTACAACCTGATTTCTTCTTGCCTTAAGTCCTGATGCTGCCACTGATGAAATTCTGCTATTAACCTACATGATACACAATTTCAGTAAGAAATATCTAACTACTTATGTTCACAGGCAATAGAAGAGACCTCTATAAGGACTCTATCTTTGCTATACAGAGAAACATCTTTCAGATTTGTTAATCATGGAATTCTGTTGAGCGATTTCTATTTAAAACTTTCCAGCTTCAGTTTTCTTAGTATGATGAGCTGATTTACCCACTTGAAGCTTAAGATAAAAGGCCCAATCAAATAATCAATGATTACTTGATTAGCATGAAGTCAAGAGGAATATCATTCCAATTTGATAATCTTCCCAGTCAACAATGTGTATTTTGAAATATGGTGCGCTCTGCCAGCAGAAAGCGGATTGAAAAATGGAGGGGGGGATTTATAAAGAACTGGAAAAAGAAAAAAACACTAAGCTATTCATTTATCCCCACTATAAAATACATTAATCTGAGTATAATTTCCTTTCAATTCTTCCTCTGCAGGGACATCTAAATCCTTAGAAAAATACTCTGTATGAGAGCTAACTGTTTTGAATCCCTACTTAACTACACCAGTTGAGAAAGTTCATTGAACTTCCAAGTCAGCAAGTGTCACTGCATGCATTTTTTTACTTTGGTGTGCCTGGAAGGCCAAAATCTTGAGTTAAACAGGCAACTATGAAACGATACATCAAATCAGCCAACAAGGTCTCATACCTGCACTTCTCAGGAGTGAAGACCAACCTGTAGTTAGCCACACTAATCAATGTTTTCTACTAAACAACCCTGGTAGCAATCTCCTCAACAGGAACTATCTGCAAGTAGTGAGGTTCTTTCCACAGCCCACACTAGAAGTTGCAGATCTGTAGGGCAGCGTCTTGAGTGGTGCTCTGTGGTACATCCCCCAGTCCTGGTTCCAGGGCACACACTCCAGCTAGTCCGAGAAGATGTGGTACTCCACACACAGCACACCCTGAAGTCCTGACTCCCCAGCCTACCCAGCCAGATCCCCCTAGTTCACCAACCATGCATCTCCCTTGAATGAAATTTAGGAGTACAGGAAAATTTTAAGGGAACTGGAAACACTGAAAACGCTGCACCTTGTGTTTCCTAGCTAGGGGTGTGTGGTGTAGGTAGAGTATCCCCCATACAGAACAGACTGCTCATTATGCCTGCCATAAAGGTCAGGATTTTGACTATTCAGAGCATCCACCTACGTTCAACAGGAGGGGGAGTATCCATTGCTATATCCTGTGGTGTTGACACATAGTTTTCAGGTACTTGTACGTATCTGAAATCCAGGAAAGAAAAGAAGATTCAGGAAGAACTGGGAATCAGGTATTAGAAGACTGGTCCATACTACTTTCTCATGGTGAAATTAAGCATCTCCGCGATTTGAGACAGCAGCTTTATCTCCCAGTCCCAGGTGTTTCTGGACCACCTGAATGGTTAAGACCTACAAATGGAACCATTTGGAATTATCCCTTCCAAAAGCAAGTAATATATGGTTTTCAGAAAAACCTGTGCCCAACTCATAAAGAAAATAAAAACACTCCTTTTGAGTATCATGACTATGTTATTCAGAAATTCAGGAGTATTTCAAAGGACTTGTGAAAACTACAGTTTACAACAGAGCTATGTTTGAGGAAAGGCCAGACAGAAACAACTGCTATTGCTTTTGTAAACAGAAGGTAATGGGATTCTGAGGAGGAGATTGCCATGTCACACATCAGAAGAGAAGATTCAGATGTGTTGCTCTGAGCAAAATTAGAAACCAGCTTAAGAAGACTTGAGCCCTGGTAAAGGCAAAGGGAAGCCTGACGTTGGACTTTCAGTCATGTATGAACAACAGTCACATTTATGTCAAAAATTGAAATATAAGAACAAGTTTTTCAGCTCCTAATATCAGATTTCAGCAAGCATCTGGGCAGAAGCAGGTAACGGAGGAAAGCAAAGTCAAGGCATTCTGATCTGCTATCAGTTTTCAGCTTTCTCCAAACACAGGAAGCCAACAGCCTGAACCTGCTTCATCTGATCTCTGCTGAAGAGCAAGATGATGCAATCGTAACATTTTCATCAGCATAGTCACGCTACTGAAATAAAACCATTTAATGAGAACCCAAAACATGCCTGGCGATTTCATTCACATATTGCCTAGCAAGTCTGAGAAACAGAAGACTCAGTCACCTTAGAATATCATATAAGCTGGAACAGACACAAAATACCCACAGCAATATAAAGGGATCTCTATTTAAAGATCACAGTTGCAAAAAAACCCCGTAAGCCCCAAAACCACCTTTTCATCATTTGTCAGAACCAGAGCACCAGTGTCCAGTAAGAGCAGAAGTAGCACTTAAATCTGATTATTTACAACAGCATCTAGGTAATTCCCGTAATCAAACAGAAGAAAGTTTATATTGAGATTTAAAAGAAATACAAACTGCCAAACTCCCTTTTCCATCCTCCTTAACTGCTCACATATCTGAACGTATATGCCTTTAAATTCCAAGTAAGCAGAAATCCTCCAAAATATTGTCATTCACACTGCCATTTTGGACCTCTTTTGTCCATAGCTGATGAGGTAACTTTGTGCAACCTGGAAGGAGCAACATCATGAACTGAACCATTTAGTTAACCACAACTGTACCTGAGCTGCCTTATTTCACATCTTTCTCTGCTTTCACACAGCAGCCAGCAGTGTAACAACCTTAACACAAAACAATGCAACAACAATAAAAATATTTAAAATGGAATAAAACCCCTAAACCTACCAAATACTGCTCTGAAATATCACACTTTTAAAGATAAACACACACAAAAATTTTTTAGGAAGAAAGCAAGAAAAATACAAGACTTCATCTTTTCCTGACTTCCTAATTTTAATACAGCCACATCTTTATTCTTCATCTTGTTGGTGAACTTCCATTTGTAATTAATATGTTCTGCATAAAAACAATGTGTGCTGTTACTGGACATTTCATACTAAAATCTAATGTAGATCCAGCTCTGGAAGATGTATTCCAACTTGGTGTTGAAAGGCAAAACACTAGCTGAAGTAGGGGAAAGAAGAATGGAATGTATGATTAAGAGCAGAAACAAATGTGGGAACAGGAAGCAGGGGAAGGAAAAAAGGCAGCAGGGGAAAAGCAAATTACAGCTAAATGGGCACCAGCATACATATGGAAGGATGGTGTAAGTACTGTAATGCTGCTCTGCTACTCTCACCCGGCACTGCACATTTTTCCTCAAACAGCCAGCCAAGGAGAAGATGGTTTGCATTTACAATCTTGATCTGTTTTGAAAAGTTTGTTCTTAAAGAAAATCCTGAAAGATCTTGAAGAAAAACTGCAGGCCCTCTGCCCCAGCTTCTTCAGTTTGCAAAGTAATGTTTGCACCTACCACATTTACCAATATGTAACTATCCCTGGGCTCTGTCTGTATGCCAAATGCCCCAGGCAAGCATCTCACTTGGCAAGTGTGAAGGAAACATACTTTAATGCCAAGCATGTAACTTGTGAAAACAGTGACTAAAAGATCCTACAACAGGGGCAAAATCAAAAAAGTAAATCCTCATCCCTTTCAAATATCTGAAGTGAAACCTGCTAAGTCCTGAAACAGAGGCCAAGTCATAACATCTTCTAAACACCACTTAATCAATCAGACTGTAAACTGCTTTATAGTGCATATGGAAGATAAAATAATGAAAAGTATGTTTGATGCAATTATTCATATTTGTGCATTTTTCTCACTTAAATTAGTATTAGAAATTGGTATTTCTGCGTGTTCTAGTAGTTGCAACATTTTTGCTGAAAAGTGACATATAGTACTGATTCTTCTCAGTAATATTTTCAGATTTTTTTTAACCATGAAAACTACTAGAAACAGACTTTGTTTGATTTTTGTACATAAAATCTCTATTCATATTACAGTAATTATGCTTCAGTTCCGGGCTTTTTACAAAAGATTGGTAAAAATGACCTATACTCGGAATTTCATGCATTTTCTACTGCACATATTGTAACAACATAACAGCTGCTTTCTTCCAATCCCAACCACTAAAGTCTTTTTAACAATTAAAGAAAGTGCTGAGAAATAGATGCACTGACAAGTAAGATATACTTATGGGAAGAAGTGCTAGGAACAATCAGCAATAATACATTTTCCCTTGAGGAAGAAAAGAATGGTACAGTGACTTTCTAGAACCAATGCCATACGGGTATTAGAGAAATTTAAAAAAGAAGTGTAATAGAAAAAAGTTCTTAGAGGTAATAAAAATCCTGGAACTTGTTAAAAGTGCATAAACACAGTGAACAGTGTCACCTGAAGCTGAAGTCACAGTGAAGATTTGCAGTAAAACTAATGTAAAGGCTTTATAATTAAGAATGAACTTTCTTCTTTTGGAAGACTGTCATTATGTCCCGTATGTCACTGACTTCAGTATCTAACAATTATTCTACACACTAGTCAACATTAAATTAATAAAAGAAAAACCAGAAAGGAATCAGCCTCTTAATAAAATAAAGAGCTGTCTCTGGTGTTGAAGTGACTCTGAAGCAGTTTACTCGTCTGCCTCTGGGAAAGTAGGGAGATTGAGACCAGCTACTATCTTTTTATGTTTTTCCATGCACTGAGACCATTTTACACTGTTGTAAAACACCCTGTAGCAGAGAAAGAATATCATCTTAGTTTTGCTATCAAGCAATGTTTTCAGATCAGCACTGCTGCGATTAGGTTGATGTATAATTTGTAATTTTGAAAAGAAAGAAAAAAGGGTTGGGGATGATGGGAGGAAAAAAAGCTAGTCCAATTCCATGAGGAAAACAAATACAAGCAAAGAGACTGAATTTAAAGGCCAAAGCACATACAGTAGACATCATGTTGAGAAAAGGAGGTCTCTCCCACTGTAACTAAAATTTTGAAATTTCACACAGGAAGTAGTAGTTACATCACCACAGCATATACATGTCAACGGCAAACTACTGAACAAAATCGGGAAGGAAATCTCTAAAACTCAAACTGAACAGCAAATGTTACCTGTTACATCATTTTGTGTAACAGCACACATACACCAACACGCACATGTATTCTACAACATGAAAAACCAAAAGGTGTATGTCGGTATTTTGGAGAAAGTTCTGAGTATGCTCTTCTCTATTCATATATAATACATACAATTAAAAAAAAGGTTTTGGTATTATATAACGCCATGGTTCAGTTCATCACATAGAGATAGCAATGCTATTCATTGTAATGCCACCTGCTTTTCAAAAAGGCAAATTTCAGTATGTAGAAGTGACAAATGAAGTGTGTGTGGGAAAATGCAACAAAAATACAGTGCAAAATAAAAATTAATTCCTGGGTAGTAAAGATCAAAATTCTGAAGATCATGTGTGGTACAATGACACAGTGCAGACAATTTTATTATTAACAGTTTCTACAGTATCAAAACAGAAACAATTCTGGGGGTTGTAAAACAGACAGTCCATGAAGGATCACACCACCACAATCATACATGACGCACCAAGGCGTTATATAATAGCAAAATTGATCTTAAATTATGGAAAGCAATGTTAAAAAAATGTTCTGGGAATGGGGTGTGTTTGGGGAGGGTAGTGATATTGTGTTTGTATGCATAATTATAAGGCCCATATTATGTTTTTAGTCACCCATACACAGAACTACAAATTTCAAGCAGTCTAAGCAGCTATGGAAAAATTTTTTTTAAACACATTTTTGAGTATATTCCAGTCATTAACTGCCTTAATGTCAGACTTATCACTCCTCAACAGTTATTTTTTTTCCAATGCAGTAACTCCCACAGAATTGAAATAATTATCCCAGCCTTGAAAAGCTGTCATGAAAATTTATTTGAACACGTACCAAATGTATTTGCCATGTCTTACCATGATAAAAATGAAAACATTAATGCAATAAAGTTAGAGGTTTACCAAGATCATAGTTTGCACAAGCAAAATTTCACAGGGCTGCAATATATGTTTTGCTAACTGTGTGATTGCATACTTGTATTACACTCAAACACTATTAACAGACATTTTACGTATTGCATTTACAAGATTGCTCTGTTCCACTTATCCTTAACTGGTACTGTGCAACACTTCCTACAGAACAAGAACAATACAAGCATGGGGAAAAAAAAAGAATAACCAGTCTTAGTAATCCCTATGTATTATATACCCTCTCATTACTTTAGTACAAAGAGTAGATATTGGCTCTGCTACCCCTATTAGTAAGATTCATAAATTCAGAAGTCTATCAAGAGATTCGTGTTTAGGCTCCACCAATCATAATTCCAACTAAAAGCTATAAAGGAACATGATAAAATGCCTGAAGTATTTATCTACTGCTGTGATTTTGGTTTTCCTCAAACAGCTGAAAGGGTATATAATAAACATACATACATGCATGCACACACATGTACATCTACTGGTTTTTACTCTTAAGGTGAGACATATACCTTGTTTCCCCAAAGCCCACTGACAGTTTCCCAACAGTATTATGTGGGATGTCCATCTTGGATGATGGAAGATCACCTTATTAATCAGCAAATATATTTATATCCCTTTCCTAATTAGTTTAATGTCGCTTTTAAAAGCTATTATCCACATCTGGTGTTATGACATCATCAGTTAGATTGTTTTAGTATTCCTTTCCAATTTTTTGCTCCAAATGACAAATTGAAGCCTACAAAACACAAGTATATTTACTTACAGAAAGCTGCTCATAGTAACTGGAAGTGGTTTAGGTAACATAGATAAGCTCTCGGGGACAGCCAAATCACTTTAGAAGTCATACAAGAATGGATTCACTTGAATTTTGTTCCTTACAACAACTACCCAATTCAGCTATGTGATGTCCTGTTGGGAATTCTTCAGATTATTATTATTATTTTTTAATTTATCTTTTCAACTGTCCTCCTGCTAACATCTTTGTAATTTAGATTTACAATTAGTCTCAGGCAAAGGTTCCACCTCACGGATGACAGCTAGTTGCATTTTAAACAGCACAAACATAACCCCAGGGTCAGAGACAAAAATCAAGTAGCCCATTTTACATATATAATTATGCATGTTTATTTTCAGTGACAAAACCATGAAATGCAAGGAAACATATTAATCAAGAATGCTTCAACAACATAGACTTAATAGCTGCTTATAAATTGTAGGCTGACATACCCACTTTGTTCACATTGTTTCCCAACAGACAGTCACAAAGTTTATTACACATTACAAAGCAAAGGGATAGGAGTTATAAGTGTACTTGATTAACATTTTACCAGACGAATTTCCAAGTCAGCAAAATAGCTTCAATTAAACTGTAGTTCAACCAAACAAATCAAGGCATGTCAGAAAATGAGAAATGGATACAACACTGGTGGATTTACTTTTTTTTTTTTAAAAAAAACTAGTATTAGCTGAAAAGGCAAAATGCACAGATGAAATTTAGACTGAAAAAAGATTTACTCTGTAAGAGCATAAGGCGCACCTGGAGTGGGGAACAGGGAAAAAAATACTATTCACCTGACCTGGTGTTTTAGTAAATATAATGTAATCACTCTTGAACAGATTGACTTTATGCCAGCCATTTTTAACACATCCAACCCCATTCAAATGTGTTCAGTTATTTTATGTCACAACGTAATAAAAATTGCTTTCATAGAGTCTCTCGGTATACCATAGCTATATTTATATATCATATATAATATATATAGATCCTGTATCTATAACTGGGATTCATAATAAAATACTTAAAAACCATTCTAAAGATCTGTTATATAATTAAAAACACCTTTGCCTCTGTAACAGTAATATTTACCCCAACACATTAAAAGTCCTTGTCATGTCTTCAGAAATGCAATTCTAGGACCCGAGGCACTGGAATGGCTATTGGTAAAATGACTGGGATTGAATAATAAACCTTAAATTTCTGTGTATGCAGAAAAAAGCTGAAGTTGAGAGACTAACACAAACATAGTAAGATGTCCCCTCCTGCATCCCTGTGGCCATTCCTTCTGGAGCAAGAAGCAGAGGAAGGCTGGAAAAGGAGAAGCAGTCATACAGCAAAATCATATGTCCAAGCTGCTTACTGAAAACTTTGAGTATACTGATCTAAACAATATACAACTATTTAGAAGCTGTATAGTTCAGGATAACCCAAGAGATGTACCAGACTAAAATCACAACAAAACCAAGACAACATTAAGTTTCAAAGCAATCTTCCAGTGCCTTCAGTTACTTGACACCGTGCACAATGGAGCTCTTCAGGGTCACAGAGAAGGTGCACATAGTATAAAACATTTACCCTTCTAGATCTCCCACACTGTAGATCACAGTACCTTATGGTGGGGATGAATTACTTAAATAGCAATAAAAGAATAAAAAAAATAATTAACATACCATAAGATACTGTGCCAACTTCATAAAAATAAAAAGTAATTAGGGTACTCCTTGAAGTAAAAGCAGAGATTTCCAAACTTACCAGGAAAAAGCACAGAAAATACAAGTTCTAGATTTACAGCACCAATATCAAAGCTTCACTATGAAAATTAGATGCCAAGCTAAACATATGGTTGTATTATATTAGGTTCCAGTCATTCCCCACTGTTTTCAGAGTAATCTCCATCAAGAGAAATGGAATTTAATCAATGTATGGTAGTGATTAATGAAAAAATTAGTTTAGTTGACTTAGTTAAGGCTAAGTACTGGTGGTTGGGTTTTTTCTCCCCAACTGAAATAGACTATTTTAGGAAAAGATCTAAACAGAAAAATCAAAAGTGACAGATGATAGATTTCTTTCAAAGTGTATTTGTTTTATTCAGATTTTTCAAGTGAATTTTAAATGATTAACAAGTTTGTGTTAAGTTTACAGCTTAAATCTAAATTGAAGTTTAGACAAACAGTTTGTCTTAACTGTTTAACCAACTTAACCTGCTGGTTCACCAACATGCCTTACCTATAGTGGAAAGAGGAAAAAAAAACAAAACCACACTCAGAAACTCAGTTATCCTGCTGTTTGAAGTTCTCTGCTTATACTGCCACTAAGGAGTCCAATTCATGTCCATTTTGGTAGAATTCATAATATTCATACAGCATAACGTGTACTGCAATGAACAGGACTGACTTGAAATCTTATTTCACAGTTTAAAAAATAAAAAAAAAAAAGAAAAAAAGGAGGAAAAAAAGGGAAAAAGACCCCCTGCTCCCCATATTACTGTACACATAACCAAAGCTGACTTTACAAAAGCAGCAAAACACCCATTCTGCTTGCCTGCTTCAGCACTTCTAGAAAGAAAATACGTGTAGGAAAGAGTCATTTAACACTTTGGGTGGGAGTGGGAACAGGAGAAAGATTTTTTGGTTCTGGAAGGTTAGAAATATGTTCTATTGATTACAATTAATCAGATATTAGCAGAAAGCTTAGTGAACACTGACTCCAGCTCCTGTGAAGCAGTAACACTTCCAGCCCACACCAGGAATGCTTTTTTCTCATTTTCAAAAAAAAATGTCTCCCATACAAAAATAATTAGGTAGTAATACTGCAGTCAGTAGCTTTGAAGTATCAGGTTCAAAATGAAGGTGAAGGTTGTAAGAGAACATTGTATAAATGGTGCCAATAGAATTAGAATTTAACAAATGAGAAGCCAAAAATACCCTATCATGAGCCAACAGAATGAAATTCAAGTTAAAAGCCAAATGATAATTAAAAAGCATCAGGGACATGCCCAGATTGGCCAAAAGAGTCCTTTTTTCCATTTAAATCACCAACTAGATTTGCATTAAGGAATGAAACAATTAGCAATATGCTATTGCACTAAGTCACCTAGATGCAGTTGGGACCACAGCAGGGCATGCTCTGGTCCCAAATATGCAGCAAGAGGCAACAAAATAGAATCATCTTCTGGCAAAATACTTTTCTTGTTTCTGCAGGATAAATATTCAATGCCAGTATGCCTGAACAAGCAATCACCTGAGATGAAGACGGGAATATTTTGTGGAGTTTGGAATAAATCTCTTCAAATGAGAAATTAAATTTGCCAGTCTGGCTGAATTCTGAATTCTATAAATCCTGAAATTTGGAAAACTACATTACTTTAAAATATCCTAGAATAAGTTACTGCATAGTTCTCCTGTATTTTGAGAACTTCTGCCCTTTGTTTTTTTCAATTTTTCTTCTTTATAGCTGTTAGAAAGGATTACTTTCTTTACCATTTCCATTTGATTTACTCTAGGCTTGACAAAGTGATAATCCTGGATCCATTATTTCCTTCCTGTAGTCATCAATGTTGTAATTTAATGCTGCAACTAAGAAATTACAGGATTGTGCAGAAGTAATTTTTATATTAACAATTCTATCTGATCAACTACCTCAATCATCATATCAGCAAATAAAAACCTGTAAACACAATATGTACGATGATTACAGCACTTTCAAATCCTTTTAATCGTTAACATGATTCATCAAAAAATGGAACACTGTGCTCGTCTCACACTTTGGAAAATTGATGCAGTAAGTATGAATAACCTACCCAAGGCCACAAAGGTAAACATTATCAGCCAAGATCAAAACTAAAGTTCAGGCATCAAGTCCTCTGTTCAGACTATAACAAAGTGATAAATCTCATTCATTATTTGAAAGCCTTTCCCAGCAAGGAAGTCCTCCACAGAATTAAAGAGTTTATCACCATCCACTTTTTATTTCAGCTGGGATTTTTCTCTATTTTGTCCACTGCTGAGCAACATGAACACTTCCAGTGAAGTCCTTAGTATGACAAACTGTGTGTGTGGACATGTGTGTACACACACATGCACACAGATTTCAAAAAGACAAAGCCATTCTTATTTTTTTGCAATTAATATAATGGAAAACAGGTTTAAATACTACACTCTTTCTTCTTCCAAAGTGGACCTACCATAATTTGTGATTTGATGACCAGTTTTCCATTTTTACTTACAGGAAGATACTAGATTTGTCAGAATCTGACAAAAATTATGGCACAGAATAGCAGACAAACTAGGTTTTTTTTTTTCATTAAAGAACCTTTAAAACTACAGCCTCACTTCTCTGACAAAATTCACATCCACTATCCTGAGAAATTCTGATCTGTAAAAATCTCCTATGGAAAATGTAGTGATAGGATCAGTTTACTACAGGGAACTAATCTGAAGAAGTTAAAGCTCAAAATATTCGGATCGGGTTTGGTGTGGAAGAACAGGATGTGCTGCTTGTGAATCATACTATACTGACAAAGACTATACTGCAAAGACAATGTGAAATGTAATGGAAAGGGTAGGTGAGAGGAAATACAAAAAAATCCTCTCACAAGCTAAGAACATACAGAGACAACACTTCAACTCTAATTACTTGCCATTTAAGCAACAAACCTGTCCTCAACTCTTTTGAGAACGTTTTCCCCATTTCGTGCACAACTGGAGATCCCGATTTTAATATAATTTGTATCAACTAGTGCCTTTGGAGAACAGAATGACTAAAATCTTAGCCAGAAATATTAGATAGGAAAAGGAAAGACCTGCAATAAAAATTTGTAGCTCACAGAAAGAATCAATTTAGAAGAACGTTTGAGAAAAACAACCAAACAAAAAAAGGCACAATTCTCTGGTAGGTCCGATAATAATTTGAACAGAGAGGGTGACAGCAGTCAAGCAATTCCAGGTGTTTTCATGCATATGTATGTATTTGTAGTGTATCTGCGTATTTCATTCAGCTTCTACTTTCTCCGTGCTCTTTAGTAATCAAGTATTTGATTTGTAGGATGCTACATTAGTGCCAGCAGGCACAGAATGTTATAATAAACACACTCTTCACAAAATATAAAAGCCATGCACTCAGTGAAGAAAGCATAGCTCTTCAGCTAAGTGGAAATCAATATCTTTCTTTAATTTTTTTTAAAATAGCTCTGCACAGCCACTTGGAGAGTCCCAGCTGCCACACTGTCATACAAACTCCAAGCCCTACTCTGTTTAAGTTTCTGTTCCATAGCTCACTTCAGGAGTGTGAACAGGATACTTCTTGCTGAACTAGACCATTAAGAAATTTTCTTAGTAGACCAAGTGAAAAAACAAATCTGTTAATTTTTCCATTTTAGCAATTCATTTGAAATCAGTTCCATTACAGAAGCATCAGGTCATTGGTTCCTGTTTTATCACACGCTTTATAAAGACAGGTTCATTACAACAGCCTTGAAGGGGACTGGCAGTTAGGCTCCCACTGGCCGTGCTCTTGGGGATAAACACCTTGGAACTGTGGTTCACCGGGACAGGGCTTTTGAAATTCAGAGCTGGGTGTCCCTCAGGGACTAAAGTCACACAATTAGTGCCAGGTGGCACCACAGATTTCTTAGGGAATAAAATTTTGCTTTGTTCTAGAACAACATGGTTTATAGAAGAGGTGGAGGCACCAGATAGTGATTCTTTTATCACTTCATTTGGGATCTTGCTATATAGGTAATTGGGGGTGTTATTCTCCATTGTATCTGACCAAGCCCTGTAGCGTACTTCTGCAGCTCCCCAGTAGTGTCTAATAGCAGACTCGGAGCGATGGCCTGTCACTGCCATTATTTCTCTAGGCCCCAGTCCTGCTTCACACAGTAGCTGGATGGTGGTAGTTCGGAGAGAATGATTGGTGTATCGTTGAGAGAGCCTGGCTGCCACACTTATCCTGGGCATCATGGTACCTAAGTAGTTCACACCCATCGGTTCTCTTTTGTACCAGACAGGCTGTTCTTGCATTTGCTCTGACGTTAGCTTTAAAGGATGCAGGTAAAAGGCAGGGGGCTCCGGAGGCAACTTAGACAAATAAAGCTCCAGGGATAAAACAGGACAGTTTGGGTCCCCTGGCATATCATACATTTTACCCATTTTATGAGGATCTTCTCCATTTTTTCCTTTGCCAGGATACCTAAACATAGCGTATCGACGCCCATTCTTGTCCTTCTCAACAACAAAAGCATCTGGAGCCAGATCTCTTAAAATTTCCCTCCCTCGTTTGGCAAAATGCAACTGCAAATCAAACCACACCTTGTTGACGAGCGCCAGTGGACTGTGCAATCCCAGCACACCAGACTGTTTAATCTTACGTAAGTCCTCAGCAGCTATAGGAGGATGGTGGTGAGTCTCATCCTTTCCCTGCATGCGTAGCATCTTCAGCACGCTCACAAATACCATGTTTGCACTAGCAAACTCTTTGTCCTTCATTAAGCAAATCTGACGATTATAAGGTGGCATTTTGAGATGCCGGTTTAAGCCAGCACGCATGGACTTGTAGCTTGCCACACTGTAGGTATTCCCATCATGATTCCTTATTGTATAATAAAACTCTCTTAAGATATCATTGAGTTCACTTACTGGGACCAATTCAAAGCTAGGATCCTTGCCATTTTTGGCCAGCCATTGTTTTAATAGGTTAGCTGCCCAGCCAGTCTGCTTGTGGGTGTTTTTGATGCTCTTAGCATCCTCTTCCTCTTCCTCCAAGCCAAAAAGGACATCCTCGGGGAAGTTAAAATTCGTCTGTGCTGCTTCTACTGCTTCTTTATTTTCTGATGAAGTCTCTTCCTGTTTCAACTGCTTTTTGAAACAATTGATCAAAGTTGTACCATCAAATATGCCACAGGTATACGGCACACAGCGAACTACTTTTTGATCTGAGAGCTGTGAAGTGCGGAGTAATACATAATATTTTGGATTTTACATAACAAAAAGCAGGTGGCATTAACTGGATTTTTCATATGATATGGCATGACAATTCCATACCTCACTAGCCAATTAAAATGCATCAGGTCCTTCTTTATTAACCATGGCATTACACATGCTTTAACTGATTTGACTTAAAGCAAACCTAGAAACATATGCTGTAACAGAAGACTGAAAACCGGAAAGCATCATGTGTCTTTTATTTCCCTCCTCCTTGCTCACCTTCCATTGCTAAGTACCGCTATCACACACAATCATGTTTTTCCAAAATCTTTTCCGGGTTTCAGGCTCTACCGAAGAAGAAAAATCCCAAAATACGCATCCTATACTGAAAATTAGATCTTAAAACTGTACATCTGTCATACATTCTGGTACTGAATTTCCTATATATCAAGTACTGACAAATGTTTTAATAGCTATAATCCACAGGTATCTTTGAAAAATGAAGTTCCAAACGGCCATTCTTTATGAAATGCCTTAATAAATAGGTAGAGTGAAGCATAGTTTAGACTCTGCAATACTGGTTATCTTTACCAGACTATTTCCGTGACAGGTGAAAGACAGAATCTTGTCCAGTATGTTTTCTTCTTGCTTTAAAATACAATTCAGATTTAACTGTACCTTGAAACGCTATTAAATATGGAAATTTTGGCTAGAAGAAATTAGTTTTATTCTCCTTAATAAAATGACTGCCAGTTAACAGCAATGTAAGTATGAGGTGCTTTGTGAAATATCTGTACGCAGAAAGAAAATTTATTATAATAATTATAAATAGTTTAATTTCAAAGCAAGTGCAACAAATTTTAGAAGAGCAATCCAGAAGTAATGCAAGTTCTCTTTTATCATGAAGTAGTTATTCCTGTAGAAAGTTTCTTTTCCTTTTCTTTTTTCTATGACATACGGCAAAGCAATATTAGAACTCAAATACTTCTTAACTTCTGGATTAGTGTGGAAATGAGAGCACTGCAATAATTTACAAAATATTTGTACAGCTTTAAGTTCGAGCCCTTCAGACAAAAACTGGGCAGAATTTTCTTTTGTACGTTTGCTCTGTTTTATCAGACAAGTTTTTAGGGTGCTCCCGAATTACTAACACATCTGCTTACACAAACCCCATCAGAAAACTTCTGAAAAGACTATCAGAAGCTCATGCTTCAAGTAATACTCTGGATCAGAGGAAGAAGAAAAATACAAATGGACAGAAACTAGAAAGGATGGCACAAAAAAAGAAACTAAAATTGTTTCATTATGAGCAATAAAGGTAAAGAACTTTTCTCCTGTGGATTGTAACTTTAGAATTTTATATAGAAAAAAATCAGCAACCTACCTGTGTTGTTCCCTCAGCAGTTCGCTTGTTTGCCGAAGTATCTGTTGGTGGCTTGCTTGTCTGGTTTTCTGAGGGGTCAAGAAATTGTTCATTTGCAGTATCTAATCAGTACTTAATACTGCTATCCACTATACAAATTTGGAGCCAATATTCGAAATTGTTTGATACTAGACATTCAGTATGTGGCACATTTAACATTTTTCAGCCCTAATTTTCAATTGTAAGTATTCAAAAGCTTGATTACTATAATTTTTCAGAGGGAACAGACAATACAGAAAACCAAAACAGCACTTTCCAGCCTAGAAGCAGTGTATGTTCCCTTCCTTGAAAGAATACAGTGTATTCAAAATACTTTATGATCACTTTACTTGCCTATCTGAGGACAAAGCGTAACTTCAACCTCTCCTCCCTATGTAAGCTGACAAGGTATTAAATTGAAAAATATTAAAATTTTTCAACATTTTTGTACAAAGAATTGACTGAACAATGGATGGTTAAACAGACTGCAAAATACGTAACTGAGAATTTATCCAGACAGACTGAGTATATTTATTAGCTCAGTCACATATCTAAACTAGCAGTTTAAACAGAAGTTGCTTGAATATTTGATGTAGACATCTAAATCCAAATTCTCTGTTCTCACTTCAGTTTAACCAGAGCTTATGAGCAACAGTGCTGGCTCAAAGCAGTGTTTCAAAATTCTGATGAGAAAACCACTAGGGTATACACTAAGGCTACGTGGACTGCATAAAATGAGGCACATTTTTTAGATGCACATAGGCCCTTCCTTTGGTCACTGTGCCTCATGTGTCACAACCCTTTTTATGTTTTGTTATAATGATTATATTAGCTTTAGAGCTAAAAATCAATACAAAGCTGTCCAACTCTACAGAAGACATTTTAAAACAGGTAACTTAGAAATCGGAAGGAGAAATAAAACTAGTTTCGATGTCAAGCTCTGCTTCAGTTCATTTTAACATTACATTGTGCCAGCGAGAAACATGCTGTAATTCCGATTCACTTAGAAACCTCAAGGACCTCTTAGAAAAAAATTTTCAAGATATGTACAATCAGAAATGCAGAAAATCATCACGGCATGGCCAAAGATGGAAAGAAAGTATTTTAAAATAGTTAAGTCTCGATACTGTTATTTGAACATTCATTGTGTTCAGAGACTTAATTTTAAGTACAATAAATGTACTACTTTGGGATTAGGTTAGTATTCAGTTGCATTTTGCTCTCATTTTATTTACTTTTAAGCATTATGAAAAAAAAGTTAGTGATTATACTTTCCTTTCAGTATGTCTTTGCTTAGCAAGGCAGTCACAATATTTTGAGAGACTGTATTAAAGATAAATACCAAATTGTTAATGGTAAAATAGGAGTTTCTGACTTCGTGCTAGGAATTATATAAATAAAGTTCTAAATAAAACAAAAGCTTACAAAGCCACACTGCTGACTCCTTCTAAGGAGAGATTATTTTCAACAATGGCTGAGACACATCTATGACAGATGATTTTGATCTTGACAATTTCAACAGAAAGACAACGCAGGAGAAACATATCAGTAAAATAAGCTCACAGATTTCCACAGGAGTGTAATTTTCCCTTTGACAACTATTTTCCTTTCCCAGTGTCAACATTCAAGCATAACTTACCAACTCTGGGTGCCGTAATGGTGGGAGGTTCAGTAGGAGCTGTACTATTAAATGCAGAGAGAGGAATCTTCATCTGTAGGGGGGCTCGACTGCTGGTAGCATTATAAAGTCCTGAAGTACCCACTGTGGGCAAAGAAGTCCTTGTGGCCTGGGCAACAGGATGTGCAGTAGTAACAGCCTGTACCGCCAACGTTGTGCTTACTGGCCCAGCACTGCCTGGAGAGTTCCTCTGAATACCAGGACTGGGCACAGATGGGCTGTTATTTGGTTTAGTTGGGTTAGCTGGTGCCAAAGACATTGTAGTTTTGGTAAGGCTGCCAACCGTGGATGAGCTTTGTACGGATATAAATTCAACGCTGCCTGACTGTTGGTTAGTGACCAAAGTCCCTGTGTGGCCTTGCAGGAGCTGAGGCTGGGATGACACTGCAACAGGTACATGCAAGATTACAGGCAAAGACTGCAACGAGACAGACACTGACTGCGTGCTGCCACTGGGCACTTGGTTAGTGCCTACAACTGTAGCAGTGTTAGCTGTGGGAAGAACTGTTGTCAAAGAACTCGTGGAAGTCACTGGAGTCTGAGGCTTAGGATGTCCACTGGCAACTGCTGGAGGAGCAGCAAGGGTAGAAGCTGGCACTACACAAAAAAAAAAAAAAAAAAAAGTATTTGAACCGAGTGGGAAGTTTCACTCCAACACTCCAAATGGAAATGATTTATGATGAAGGTGGTAAGTCACCAGAACATGTTGTCCAGAGAAGTTTGAATGCCCTATCATTGTAAGTATTCAAAGTCAGGCTGGATGGGGCTTTGAGCAACCTGATCTAGTGAAAGATGTCCTGGCCCATGGCAGGGGGGTGGTGGACTAGGTGATCTTTAAAAGGTCCCTTCCAACTCAAACCATTCTATGATTCTGTGAAACACATGGTATAATAATTAACTTTTTTTGAAAAGAAAGGCTATAGATACTCTTTTTCTGGTGAGTACTCTGAAATTCAAAAGCCTAGTTAAAGACACAGTCAATAACGTATTTCTGTTTGAACAAACTATATATAAATGCCAAAAAAATACGATATACAAAGAACTGTGACACAAACAGGTTTGAAGAAGACTCCAAGATTTAACTGTTGAAAACACACGAAATATAGCATTTTAAACACTAGTTACAGAAATGATCGAACAACTGGTCCTTTGACACAAGAAAAGCCAAGTCAGTTTTGACTAACTTGCTTTGTATAGGTAGAAACCTATAGCCAGAAGGTTCTACTGAAACCAAGGATTAATGTGTTAGAGAAGATACTCGCTTTTATGTGACAAAGTTCCTGGATTACATCAAAAGATCAGAAGCATAATACACTACAGAAAGTCAGGATATGCCTACTATTAGATGATTCAGTTGAAGAGATTCAACATTCAGTGTTAGGTAAACTATTTTTAAAAGCAAGGATGGTATGACCACAATTAATGTCATTAATAGTGGGTTTGATTCTACATTCCTTATAAAATTCTAGTCTAGAAATACCAATTTCCAACTAGATTCCATTAAAGAAATGAGGCTTATGACTTCATTTAGTTCCCCTCTCAACTTCTGTAGCCATTAGGCAGAGGGGAAGATATCAGCATCCTACTATGATCAAGTACAAAAAATGGCCCACGAGCCATGTGTTTCATCTCTCAGAAACTAAAAGATGCAAGTTTTGCTGCCATACCCCGCAAGCAGTCTGCTGAAGCATCTCTGTTACCCACACAGTCTGGTTGGCCAAATAAACACATTTTTTCCCCTTTACTTGGTAAGCACACCTCACAAATATAAACTGGTAATGTGGTAGGGAGATAAAACCAGTGTTTTTTGATGTCAGAAAAGAAAAAAAAAAATCATAAACCCCAGTTTTGCTCCACTAGTTACTTATTTAATGGGAACCAATAAAACTTTTAAGTGTGTTTACAGTTCATAGGCAGTTTCTTACCAGCGTTCACAGGGGCTTGAGAAGTTCCCGGTGTGCTCTCTCCTATATTCCTCTTTGACTCTAGCATCTGTCTCACTGTGCCAGCATGTCTAGGGAACAAACGATACAGTTAGCATTTCTCATTGAGCCACACCAAGCATAACTATTAACAGTACAATGATGAACTCCCCCCTTATTTTACAGCTATTCTTTTAACTGAGCTTTTCTAAACCCACTTATTTTCTGCCCCCCATGCAAGTTAACTTTGGATATTCCCCTACAAAAAAAAATTATGCAGAATTATTTGTAAATTTTTAAGCGCTTGCACCAAGTTTGCCTTCACCATGACAATTTTCCCTTCCTTGCAATTAAACTTCCATTTTTATCTATTATTTTTTAACTACTGAAACACCACTCATCTCACTTTACCTAAGAATAGATTCAATACTGTCTATTTATGACTTCTGTGAAAGAAACCAGAATTCTACAATTGAAAAGCAATGAAGGAAAAGCATTTTAATTAAAAATATAAAATATAGGGTATTATATTAAATATAGGGATACATCAGGTATCTCAAGTGTCCTACTGCAGATTTTTAACATGGTCACAGTGATGTGGTTTGCTTACCGATATGTCACATTATTTGTGTTTGCAGTGTCAGTTGCTGCTTTCCCTGGAGACAGAGGTGCATTTGGTGAATTCTAAAAAACAAAAAACCAAAACACAACCACAAACACCAAGGGGAGAGAAGCCACAACAAAACAACCGTAAGTCAACTTGCAAACTTATGCTTTCATTGTATTTCATATTCATCCATTTGTGTGTGAGATACAGATTTTCTGGAGCCACTACTGCAGGAGAACTTGACATGTTTTACAACTCCTCAAAACCTCCTTGGTCCTATGTGCCTCCCACTCCTACATCCTCCCTTTTTATAAGTCACTTGCCTTCAGGTTTGTATAGCATGAGCGTAAAAATTTCTTCTTGAACATTAATGGACTTATAGCTTCCACTTCTTCACATTAATTAATCCAAAATATTCTAGACATAGAGAAATACTATTGTTTGTATCCATTCCTCTCCCCTCCTCCCCCTCCAAAATGCAATTAACTGGGACTCACTCTTACTTACTCTGTACTCTTCATATTGCACTAAGTTAGATTTATTTACATACCATTTATGGTGCTTTCACATCAATGATACCTAAAAAACCTTCTGTACAATTCAAAATTACATAACAGATGTTAAGACTATTCTTTCATATCACTGCCTTTAATCAAACAAGACAAATTTTTGTGAATGCCACTGAACAACCAGGTCATTTATTTCTGCATGTAAAATTTCTTCGTTTTTCACACAAGGTTTAGGCTAACTCAGAAAAACAAACATAACAAATCTAGTTCTTACTTCCTGTCTTTTCTTCAAGTCCTCCCTGGCTGCTCCAAACCGCTTTGTCAATCTAGCAATTTTAGCCTAAATGGGAAGAAGATGAAAACAAACTCATAAATATCCTCCCCAAGAACCATCAAAAAGATTATACAAAGTAAGAGATACATAATTAAGAAATCAAGTCAAAGGCTATTTTCGTATCAGGGGAAGTAACTCTTCTCTGAAATACAGTACAACTATATTACTTCAGAGCAACAGAAAAATACACATGTATCACAAACAAGGTATCTTACAGACAACTTGAATTATTTTCCTTCCTATTCACAGCTACACAAACAATCCATCTTTCAGAAGTTCACGCAATATTCTGCAAGAATTAAGGCAACTGTGAGCACCTGTTTTAATGCCTTTTGTATCAACCATATTGAAAAATGCACCCCTTTTTGCTTTTTATGTTATTTTGTCTTCCCCCATTTATCCTATTTTTGCCTCTCAGAGATACTCTACATATCACACACGTCTTACTGTCAGATATTTGATGTTTAGCTGTCAGGTTCATTATCTTCTTAAGCACCGTTTTTACCTCTTGTGCTTCCCTCGATACACTATTTGGTGACCGTTCTTTCAGTAATTACCTCATCATTACAAGATCCTAATGTACCTTGTCTAGGTTGCAGTTCTGATGGCTGACTTACTCTGGAGGCAGTAGCTGTGCCACTTGTTCTAAGCAGGTGTTTTGGTTTTTTTCTCCTCCACGGAAAGAAGTTAAATTCTTTTTAAGAATTCCTAAAAACACTAGGTGAGCACTAGCAGAATGGAATTTAAAAAAAAAAATCGGCAAGTTTCATATACCATGATTTCAGAACTTTTTATCTAAAAGGAGCTGGTCCATCTAGAAATCTCACCTCTTTCACATTTTCACAAAGCAATATGACAGGCTACAATTATAGTCTGCCTTAAATTACATTTTAATTTCTGTTACCTTTTACAACCTAGAGCTGTTTTGGAGCACCTTGCAAATAAAACCATGTAAGCTTAGACTGCCACTATATTAACATCAACACAATCACAGCCTTCTATGATGTTAATCTGACACTAGATGTTAGACGGCTAAAGACACTGACAAACAAGTATACTGAAAGTCTTAAGCTGTTAACAAAAGTAACATAAAATGTCTGGGGTAGCAAGGGGAAAGAGCTATGCAGTACAAACTGGTCTGGCAAACTCCACTTTATGTTGCAAGTAAAATGGCCTTGTTTGAATTAGTTATGACATAAGCTCTTAATTGTCCTTGCCACCTCAAAAATTATTTTTGTGATGTTCCACATGTCACCACTACATACGTTCATTGCTACAAAGAATGCAAGAAAGTGTACTGTGTTCAACACTAGCTATTTATTTCCTTGCTAGAACAAAATCAGTTTCTGGAGGTAGGTATCACGTGATGTTTCCTTGTTTGAACATTCTATAAAATCCAGTGCTATTGTCCTCTCCTTTCTGCACTTTTTTGTTTTTAAGCAAATTTCTAGCTTCATAGAGGCAGTAGATATTTTCTAGCATCTAAAATATTTTCTAGTACCTAAAATCTAATATAAAAATATATTTTTGAAGAAGTATCTTTGAAGAATTTCTAAATTTGGAGAATGTCTAAATGGAATGGAAGAGTGGAAAGGCAGTTCCCTAACAGCTAAAAATTCAGTTTGCCAGAAGGAAGATTTGCTTTCAAGTTTTTTGATGATTAATTGGTTGTTTGCTTCTTTCTGAGTAGGGAAGAGAATTTTACAACTCAAAAGCAACATTAGTATTTGCTGCTCTCCCCCTCTTTCCTTTGTGGAGTTAAAACAGCTTCCCTACTGACAACTACAAGAGACTTAATACTAGATGTTAAGGAGCTTATTTTTTTAAATTGACTCCAGCATGCAGTTCAACACACAAACACTCACTTGTAGTTCAGTAAGCACAGTTTTATGCCTCTTGTTACATTCTACTTTCTCTATTCGGGTTTTCAAGTCTGCCAGAGTCTTGTCAAATACAGCACACTGTAAAGCAGTAAGTTTTTCTTCTAACAGTCTCTGGATAACCTGCAAAATCATTATAAAACAAAAAAAGAAAAAAAACAATGCAATCCCAGAATCTGAGAGATCATCTATGAAAACATTCTCAACTCTTCAACAAGTATCCTGCTACAAACAGAACAATGACAATGGCTGTCCCCTGTCAATCAAATGAATCTATAGTCACCAATAAGCATGTGGTTGCAGTTAAGGAAAGTTTCTACATCTGATTTTGGCAAATATAAATAGTCCCTCTTTGCCATTAATTCAAGAAATTAATTTCATTGCAGTATGGTAAGTGTACAAAACTTTATCACATGTAAGAACCTTAACAACAGAAGAGATTTTCATGAAGTGCTGTGTTCATACAAATTATTTTTTCCTCTTACTTTTCTGTTCTCGAGAGGGACACTGGTATTCAAAGAACAGAAACTAAAGACATTCATCAAAATTTTATTTCTGAGATACATTTTCCTGTGGCAGAAATGCAGTACTGCTTTTGTTGCAGAAGCTAAAAATGGAAAGAGACCGATTGCCACAAAATTTACTTGATATACTTATTTAAATTTCTTCTCCCACCCTCTACTGATTGCAGTGAAAATTTTTCCTTAGGCAACAAAAACAAACAAGCAACAAATATGGTTCATTTTTCTGCATCCTACATAAATGAAATTACAACACACACTAGCTAACTACCTAATGGAAGAATGGAACATTTTTTTTTTCAAGACCGTAAGTTTCTTTACATGCCAATAGTGCAATCAGGCAATTATAACAGCTCTATAAAAAAATCTGTAAAATGTATGTCAATTGTACTTGTTTGGAGACAGATTTTCTGCCTAGGGACATAAAGTGCCACATATAAATGTCTACCATGCTGAAACACCTCCTTTGCTAAGATTCTCAATCTATAGTCACATAAGACTGAAGAGTTTAACTATTTAACGCATTTCAAACGTAACATATTTCAAATGTAATATTTGGTCTATTCTTGAAAGTAGGGCTATACAGGACTTTATATGAATTAAGCCACATTTGTTATTTGATTTATGTTCAATTTTCAACCACAAAAAAGATAAAGTGTTTGGTGGGGGTGTGAGGGGCAGGGAGAGTGTGGGGGAAGGATAGCTAAATTCACACATAGTAAGACAAATGACAGGTGTGTGCTTGCCAACTTTGCTCTGCACATCCATTCTACCTTTTGTAATTTTTGGTCAACATCCTTTCTGGCTGTAATTTTTACTTGGAGCTCTGCTTCGTAATCTTCTCCCATGTACCGACGACGTTTAGAATGAACACTGTCCATATCCTCAGATTTGGAACGCTTTCTCCTTGACACTTCACCTGGAACGATTGGATACAACTGCTTGTGAGGAACTCTTGAAAAAAAACAGGTATCTGAGGAATGCTGTGATTATTATGAAGTTTCTTTTGTCCCCAGTTTAAGTTTTTCCATATGAAACACGTAAGAAAGCCTTTGGGAAAACATGATGTTTGATGACATCAAAGCAGAACAACAGGCCCTTTGGTCCTTGCTGCTTCATTAGTTAGTTTGCTTTATGATTCAGCAAATCATCACCCCAAATGCAGAATAGCTCCAGTACCACCATTCCCTTCCCCAGAACTTGCCTCCTGTTCTTCCTGCACCTACCAGCACCATCCTATAATGAAATATGGCTTCTGAGAAGAAAAACAAAACCCTCCTCTGAAAAAGAAATCCTCTTTTCAGGATTACAGCCAAATAAGACTACATCTCATTCTGGCTGTGTCAGCAACGAACTTTCTCTATCTGCCATAAGTTTTAACCTATACATCCAATCCCTGACTGAAAAAACATTCAAACCTTTTTTTTACTTCTTGGATAAGAAAGAAAGTAGAAATCTAACAAAAGAACCAGCTCAGAACTATATTATAAAAGTCATTTTCAACACAACGATGAAGCACAAAAGAGACCTCATTCACTCCTCTAGCTCCTGGCAGTGTGTCCTCTAGAGGTCCACATACGAAACAAGAAGCAGAGGTACATTATCAGGAAGGGAGCTACACAGCATACTGTGGAACCTGACCACCACCAAAACAAAGACCACAGCCCCCAGCCCCAAACTTGAGGATGATACAGAAAGACAGAATTAGTAGTACATCAATGAAGATTCACTGGAGACTGAAACAGCATAACAAATAATTATCTTCCACTGCCATTTTTTCTTTACTTGTATTACATACACTGCAAGACTTATTTCTAACTTCACTAATTTCTTATAATCTGATTACTTTGATGGTTAGATTTCTGATGGCTTCAGTCTGATCTGGTTTTCTGATGTTTTCAGACTTTGTTGTTTTTAAGAGTTGCACTAAAACGCACTAATGTACTAAAAGTTAAAGGTAGTATTTTAAAATCTGCATGACAACCTAGGTTATTTTTAAAAGTCTGTGAAAGCATACATGGTTAAATGTTAGTTAAGTTTTACAGGGCCATGGGGCTCTTCATAAACATTTGCAGAATGCTAAATATTTACAAATCATATTTATTAAAAAAAGTATAAATGTTTAAGGTATGAGTTTTTCATTTTTTTACCCAGAATTCAAGTAGACAGTGTGAAAATGAAGGGGGGTGGGTAGAAAAAGAAGCTACATCTCCAGCTTTCTTCCATCCATCAGAAAAACTTGCAGGAATAAAAGGAAAAATCTGAATAGTTAGAACACTAGTCCCAGACTACTGAAGACAAGTTTATTAGGATCTTCCATACAATTCTTTCCTACTTCCAATCAGTCTGTTTAGAAAATGCCTAACCACTGAATAATACAAATAGTTTGTTACATGCAAGAGCTATTTACATATTTTACAGAACATGTTTAATGTTCAAGTTAATTTGTTCTTAAGCAGATGCTAACATCTAATTTTACTGCAGTTAGATTTTCTTTGAAGAGCTTCAGGCTGCTTACTACTAGTGGAAAGGATACCTAAACAAGGCTGTGACTTCTACAAAACTCCAGCAGCTTCTGATGAGCTGCATCAGCTGTTCTTAATCAAAGGGTGCTCTGTGCTTCAGTTCCAGCTGGCTCCTTATGGATGCTCAAACACCCTTTCAGTAGGTACGATGAGAGGCCTGTATTACTGCTGGGGCTAGAGTGCAGCTCTCAAAGAGCAACTAACAAACATAGGCCTTTGCACAGTAGGGTGCACAGAAGGGGAATGGTCCCTGCATTCAGTAATAGTGGTGACATGGCACATAGTGTGGTCTCCCAGCAGCCAGCGGAACAGAACAACTCTACTGGTAATGTCAGAGACTCCACCCACACTGAGCTATTTTGGGGGAAGATATGGTTTTGCAAGTCTTGCGCTGCAGGGATTATCTAGGGCTGCCTATTCTGGCTGACAGATGAGCTTCTTGGCTACAGAAGATGCAACCTAGTGAAAGAGCTGTGTTGCCAAGTTAGAAGAGCTATGGAAGGAGGTCAGGGGATGGCACAGCATCAGAAATGATGACAGACAGACTGACTGGATATACCCCAAGATCCTGAGGCCTCAAGAACTGCAACCCCCAGCTGTACCAAAGGAGGTACAGTCAGAGCCTGAGCTTATCCAGATGGGAAGTGGAGATTCCCGTGATGACAAGGGCTGGAAGCACCAGGACAGCAGCTCCCGCTCTGCCTGCAGATGTACAGGACAATGACAGATTTAGTTCAGTGTCCTCACAGCAGATATGGGGCTGAGAGCTGTGCCCAGTGAAATATCTGAACTGGCCACGCCTGAGCCATCCAGTAGCACCGTTTATCAGTAGCAAGTGGCTCCCTGCCTGTAGGGGGTGGAGGCCCCCATCTGCTAGGGACAGGTGACCTACAAGAAAAATAAAGGCACTACATGGGTGGGAGCAGGGTTAGAAAAGCCAAAGCTCACCTTAAGCTGAATCTGGTGAGGGACATGAAAGGCTTCTACTAGTATACCATCAGCAAAAGGAAAACTAGGGAAAATACATCCCCCCTGCTGAATGAAGCAGGGGAGCAAGTGACAAAAGGACACAGAAAAAGCCCAGGCACTCAATGCTTTTTTGCATCAGACTTTAATGAGAAGACTTGCCTTCAGCAATGCCAGCTCCCTGAGACTTGTGAGACAGTCTGGAACAAGGGCAGACTTGCTCTCAGTGAAGAAGCAGAGTTAACATTTAAACAAATTGGACATACACAAGTCCATCCAAGCCAGAGTGATGCACTCACAAGTGCCAAGGGAGCTGGCTGAGGTGGCTGCAAGGCCACTCTCAATCCCTGAAAGGTTGTGGCAATAGCAGGAGGATCCTGAGGACTGGAGTGACATTTGCTTTCTTCTAATCTTCAAGAAGGGCAAGAAAGACCTGAGGAATTGCGCGATGGTCAGCCTCAACTCAATCCCTGGGAACATGATGAAGCAAGTAATTCCAGAAATTGTCTTTAAACATATTAAGAGGAAGGCACTGGGGAAGAGTCAGAATGGATTTATAAAGGGGAAATCATGCTTCATCAGCCTGACAGCCTTTTATGATGAGATGACTGGCTTGGTGGATGATGGGAGAGCAGTGGATGCTTTACCTTTAGTAATGCTTTTGACACCAAAACATCCTCAGAGATGAACTCATGTATGGGCTGGATAAATGGACTGGCTCAACTGCTGGGCTCCAAGAGCTGTGATTAGCAGCACAAAGTCCATTTGGAGCTTGTCACTAGTAACATACACCAGCAGATTATACTGGTACCAACACTAAAATCTTCATATGAGGAAATGACAGCTGGCACTGTTCAGTTGGAGAAGGCTGCTAGGGGAGATTTTATAATGTGAGTACATTACCTGAAGGATGAAGAGTAAAAAAAGACAGAACAAGACTCTTAGTGAGTACCAGTGAAAAGACGAAAGAATTGGACGTAAATTGAAACACAGGAAATTCCATTCAAACATATCAAAACTTTTAACTGCGAACGTGGTCAAACGCTGGAAGAGGAACACTGGAAGGCTGTGGAATTTCCATCTGTGGAGATACTTAAAACTTGTCTGGGCACTGTTCTGAGCAAACTGCTCTAGTTGACCTGGTTTAGAGCAGAGGATTTGGACTAGATAATCTCCAAAGGTCCCTTCCAACCTCAATTATTCTGTTTTTAACATATGGCACCAGTGAAGCATATTAGTTTTAACATTACGTACTTCTCTCTGTGTGTTTCTCCCCTTCTCCATGGGCCTCTTCTCCTTCTTTATACTCCTCGCAATCCTTTCTTCTCTCCTCCTCCACCTCTTCTACAAATAGAAGAAAAAAAGTCCATGTGTTACTTGGACCTACAAAAGTCTCATAAGCATCCTACTTTGACTAGCAAACTTTTAGAATACTTACGAAAAACCATGTTGGGGAAGGTGGGAGAAGTAAGTATGACAGATTGAATGCAGAGATGAAAAAATGAGAAGACAGCTTCAGAGCAAAAGTTTGAACCACCATACAACACAGTAAGATTCACTTGTGGATTTGTTTAGCTTTAAAATCAACAGAATACCTTAAAGTTACCTCTGAAATGAAATAAATTTTTATTTATGTATTTATGTACTTAGTTCTCAATAAATTTAGTTTTTTCACCTAGAGAAAAAGCATAAAAATGTCAGTAACAAAATACTAATATTTTTGTGTATTTACAACTGGCAAATTCACCCATAACCTTTATGACAGAAAAGGCCTGGATTCTTATTTTCTTAACAAATATGACTTTTCATTTAAAGTATCACAATTTCAGATTAGTCATTTAAAAACATACAGTTAAGGAAATTCTTAAATAAAGAAAAGTCTGAAATAACACCCTCAAATGCACACAGGTTAAAATGAAAAAATGCAACACTTCCTGAAAACTTTTATTATACATTCCATGAACTTCCATTACGTGTTTCATACAGGCTGTATTTGTCACCTCCTGTGCTTGCTAGATAAAACTATTATTTTATTACATTAAAATCTATTCAAAACACAGAGTAAGTCAGAAGTCATGCACGTCTTGATCTGTACACTTCTCCAATTTCCTATTTTCATTTGGCTATTACAGCAGTTTACTAGCATTGTTAGAGAAAGTTCTAGCCACGAAAATATGTTTGATGCTCTCTTAACACTAAATTTTACTTCTATGATGAAGCACATTTGAATAATTTAAGTCACCTAATCAGAAAAAATAAGGAGTCAGAAAACCAAACCCCAAAATTATAAGTTTTTAAATTTTGTTAATTTATGCAAGAAATAATATTCATATGCAATAAATAATATTAATAAAATTCTTTATACCCAATCTGATTTACTTCTAGGGTAATAAAAGGGCATACTGCCTATACCACCTGATTTTTAAGACTTATAGATGAGCTTCATGTATTTAACTGTTATCAATTAAGAGGACTCATTTACTTAGGAATCTAAAGGAGAGTTGTTAAATTTAAGAGTACTTTTTCCACAATTTACAAATTTAAAATATTCAACTGAAGGATACTAATATTCTGTGGAAAGATACACATACCTAGAAGATCTTTAAAATACCACGTTACAAGCTTCAAAGCTGAGCTTTTTGAGTTCTATGTAGAGAAGAAAGCAATTTCAGGGACAAGGAAGTTCCTCCCTTACAAACTTCCAGCACTCTGTGAACAAATTTAGCTTGTTTAGCTAAAAACGATGGCCAGCTAAACCTCTCTAGTTAAGAAGGTTTGAACCATAATACAGAGATAATTTTACAATTGGTTATATGTTTATTTTTCACTGATTAGGTGTGATCTTGTTATCCTGCTACTAGACAGGCAGAAGCAATGAATGCAATTACTTGGGAAAAAAAAAATTAAGTTATCACCATATTTATCACAGAGTTGTCTTAAGTCATGTTGATGGCTGTGGATCTGAATGCATAGGTGTTTGTTGATGTTTGTTTTTTCTTTAACTAGGTGTTTTCCTGTCACTGAACAGTCGACAATAGTTTTTAATAATTTCTACAGCTGCAAACATTTAGATCTGCTTAGTGACTGACTGGATATGCATTTGGCTGTTAGTTCTGCCAAAATATACATATAAATGGAAATAAAAATAGTGAGTAAGCCTAGGAACATCTGAACAGTATCTGCAAGTTACTTTGGACCACACAGTCATACCTTCACAATTCCACAATCCTGTCACTGCAACATTCTCCTCATACATTGGCTAGAACTGATGTGCACAGACAGTAATCACAAGAAAGTACAAAACCACAGCCTTTGTGAGCAGTGAAGTTTTGATCAAACTTAACCGTAAAGTTATTATAAAACAGAAATACAGATATTTTTTTCCCCATCAAACATAACGGGATCTGCCTATTTTTGTTCAGGAAGAAATCATAGATTCACATATTTTCGAAGGAATCATGAGGACCTTGAAAAGCTAGAGGAATGGGATGACAAATGCTTTATGTGATACTCAACAAGGACAGATAAAAAAGTTCTACACCTGCGAAGCCAGAGCCCTTGCAATGACACAGGCTAGGGTCCGCATGGCTGGGGAGAAGCTCTACTTCGAGGACTTGCATAGACACCAAGGAAAACATGAGCCAACAGCGTGCCCTGGCAGCAAAGGAGAACCACAGCATCCTGAGCTACATTTACAGGAACAGAGCCAGTATATGATAAGAAGTGGTTATTGTCCTTTACTTGGCACTCATTATGCCATCTCTCAATGAGGAGCAAAAGACTGCTACTGGGCTGGTGAACATGACCTGTAAGAGAGGCTGAGGGAGCTGGGCTTGTTCAGCATGCAGAAGATAAAGCTTAATGGGGACTTAAAAACAGCTTTCCAATACCTGTAAGGTGGCTTCTGAGAAGACTGAGCCAGACTGATCGTAAAGGTGCATAGCAAAGGATAGGAGACAGCACATGTAAGCAGAAACATTCCAACTGACAGAAAGAAAAACAATTCCAACGTTGAAGAGTGTCATTGGAACAGGTTGCCCAGAGCAGTTGTCCAGTCTTCATCAATGAAAGTTTTCAAGACCTAACTGGATAAAGTTCTGAGCTACCTTGTCTAATTTCACAGCTGACCCTGTTTTGAGCAGGAGGCTAGACTACAGACCTCTTGAGGTCCCTCCCAACCTGAACCCCTCTATTATTTGGTCACAACTCCTTCCTGCCTATCATAAAAAAAAATTATATATATATATATATAAAGTTATCAAGTGATTTGAGCACAAAGCACAGTATTCTCTTCTTCAGTTATGTCGTGGTTTAACCCCAGCTGGCAACCAAGCACCACAGAGCCGCCTGCTCACTCCCTCTCACCCAGAGGGATGGGGAGGAGAACTGGAAAGCAGTGTAAAACTCAAGGGTTGAGATAAGAACAATTTAATAGGTAAAGCAAAAACCGCATATGCAAGCAAATCAAAACAAGGAATTAATTCACTGCTGTCCATTGGCAGGCAGGTGTTCAGCCATCCCCAGGATAGCAGGGCTCCATCACATGTAACGGTTACTTGGGAAGACAAACCCCATAAAGCCAAATGTGCCCACTTCCTTCTTCCCCAAGTTTATATACTCAGCATGATGTCATATGGTATGGAATATCCCTTTGGCTAGTTCGGGTCATCTGTCCTGGCTGTGTCCCCTCCCAGTTTCCCGTGCCCCTCCAGCCCTCTTGCTGGCAGGGCCCAAGAAACTAAAAAACCCTTGATTTAGTATAAACATTACCCAGCAACAACTAAAATCATCAGTGTCCTATCAACATTGTTCTCACACTAAATCCAAAACACAGCACACTACTAGCTACTTAAAAAAAAAAATTAACTCTGTTCCAGCCAAAACCAGGACAAATTATTTATTACCACATTTTAGTTGGAAAAAAAAAATCCCTAAAGATTTTCAAGATTGCAACTGATAAATCCAACATCCATCAATTGGTTCTCCGAAGCCTGTTGGGCAGAAGTGTTCCTCATTTCCCATTTGCAAAATCCAGTGGACCAAAAATGCTGCAGTTGTGTCTGTGTGCTACATTAAATAAACCTCTTTCCACCATTATTTAGCACCTATTTGCAGATATTTTAGACCTCTTTAATCTTCTATCGGGTAAACCAAACTTATGTTCTTTTAAGCTTTCCAGTATAAAGTTTGCTTCCCAAATGATGTAATTTTTTTTGCAGCAAGTGTCTGAAAGCCTTTCATTATCCCTTTATTCAAGGAAAAATCAGAAGTAGAAATATTATTGCAGACAAGTAGTTTAATCAGTGCCATTTAGGTATAGCTTATTTTCCTGTTTGTTAATTCAAGAATTTTGATGGCTAATTCTATCACAACACAGAAACAAAAGTTCATGTTTAATTGTTTATCTGCCATTCACATGCTCTGAAGTTCTCTTCAAACACTACTTTCTAGAAGACAAGTTGTACTCTCTTAAATATTAACTGCAATCTTTATTCTTAACAGGTTGTACTCGGGTGTACTGCTTGACTTCAGACTCCCATAACAAAGATCAGTTACAAGTTCTCTTTCAAACTATCCCTGGAGGACATGAAATGCCATTGCTGTAGAGAAGTCTAGAATCAAGGTGTCTAGAATGCAGTCCAGGTGCTAGCAACTCTGAGAAAGAAAGACTTCACATTTGCTTTGGCAGACATACTCATCTGGTCAAACTTGAGTGTACAGAGAGTGAACATAGCAACAGCTGCACTAGGTAAAACCAACAGCTCATCTAATCCAAGATACTATCTCCAACTCTTTCATGTCAACAGTAGATGATCAAGTAGGAAAGAATATAAGGTGAAAAGAACATAGTTACGCAGTCCCAGACAATTTCCTCAGCTTTCTGAAAAATTGCTGGTGAATGACCTTCAAAGCCTCAGGGCTTCTGGAATTGATAGCCCTCAAAAAAATCCCTCTTCCAGAGATGAATACAGGTAAACTTTTAGCAGTCACAATGCTGCCAATAAGGAGCTCTAGTTCTCCACATGGAAAACTCTCTCTTCTTCCATGCCTTGATCCTGCCTCACAGGTTTTTTCCTTTCTTCCATCTGATACATTATACTCTTGTAAAGGAAGACAGCAAATACCCATTCTCCATACCACTTACTGTCTACAGATCTTTGTCATCTCTCTCCTCCCTTTTTTCACACTGAAAGATCCTACTATAAAATACAGTCCCTCCTTGTCTAAAAGTTCTCTCTCTGATCAGAGTCAGAAAGTGAGGAAGCTGTAGGAGGCGATGAGCTGACCGTAGAATGGACAAAGAGGAGATAAACTATCATTCTGCACAGACAAAACCCCAAATCCCACAGTGAAAGGAAACAGGGACAACTAGAGTCTATATCCAAAATGGCTACAAATGGAGGAGGTAAGCAGCCTGTGACTTCCAGCAACAGAGCAAAGACTCCTCCTCTACCTGCAAATCTGCAGTTATTGAACAGGTATAGCACTGACAGAACACATTAAGAGGAAAATCTTCTATTAACGGAGACATCAAAGCCAGCTGAGTCTGAACCAACCACCTGCATGAAAGAGAGAGAGACCGGTGATTGTCACCAGGGACTCCCTCCCACAGGAGGTACCCACCTAGTAACCTGGCCTGATGCCTCAAGACATTAGCTTCTTGCTGAGAGCCTGCATCTCCAGTGTTGCAAAGAGACTGCAAAGGCTCATCTGGTCCTCAGCCTATTACCCCTTGTGCTTATCCACATGGGCATCAACACTACTACCCAGAAGCAATTCTAAGCATACCAAGAGTGACAATGGATCTCTGCAGAAACAGGTGAAGGGCATAAGGGCCCAAATCACCAATCCTCCCAATGAACTGGGACACACACAAAAAAGTTCTAGTAAGAGTGCATACACCCAGAATATGAACACCTGGCTGAATGACAGATGTTGCAGGCAAGGTTTTCACACCTTCCACTGTGGTAATCTCTGATGATCAAGAATTACTGAGTAGGGACTGAATCCATCTGACAAAGCTGAACAAGAGTTCTGCAAGCAGACTTGCTAACCTAATGAGGAAGACCTGAAACTAGGTATGGTAGGGAATGGTTGTCATAACCTGAAATTGAGGTATGGGATACACTGAGGAAACACATGGGGAACAGCATGACAGGGAAGGTACTTGCTTGTCCTCTGTGAAAGCACTGTGACACAGGGCTCCATCTCAAATATATGTAAACAAATGAATGCAGCAAAAGAAACAAGAATTACTAGTCCATACAACTGCAAAATTCTATCTTCATTTGGATTAGAGACACATGGTGGGATAGCCAAAATTACTTCAGTGTTGCACCAGATGAACACAGTCTTTTCAGGAAAGGCAGGGTGGAAAGGTGAAGAGGGGTTGTGCTTTATGGAGAGGTGTACCCAGAGCTTTGCCATGGGACAGGTGATGAGCCAGTTGAGCGCTTGTGGGCAAGGAAAGGTGGCAAAGCAACACAGGCTGTTGTGTAAGGTACTACAGACTACTTAGGATTAAGGAGAGAAAGTCAATACAGCAATCTTAATCACAAGCTTTAGGATTGACTCAGGGTACTTTAACTGGAAGGACTATATGACTGGGCAGAATCCAAGTGGTTTCTGGAGTATGCCAAAAAAAGTTCTTGAAACAGGCAATTGATGAGTCAACTAGGGGGGATGCTCTGTTGGGTGTGTTATCCACAAACAAGGAAGAAGTGGTCTGGGACATGAAGGTCAAGAGTTGGTTCACCTGCAGCAACCATGAGGACTGTGGAATTAATCTGCAATAGGTCAGCAGGACAAATATAATTATAGTCCTTGCCCTCAGCACAGCAGATTTCACCTTGTTCAGGACCTACTTGCTAGTATCCCAAAGGGAGCTGCCCTGGAAAGCAAACAGACCCAGGAGACCCGGCTGTTCTTCAACGACAGCTTCCTTGAAGCATGACAGCAGTTCATTTCCATGTGCAGAATGTAGAGCCAGTATGGGTGAACAGGGACCGCCTGAGAGAGCTCTTATGTAAAGAAAAATTACACAGGAGAAGGAAGTAAGAGGAATATAGGGATATTGTCCAGTTGTGCAGGAATGGAGTAAGAAAAGCCAAAGCTCAACAGGGATTGAGGCTAGTGAGGGATATCGAGGGCAAGGAGGACTTCTGTAACTACAATGGCAGCAAAAGGAAGACTAAGGAAAATTGTGGGGCCACTGCTCATTGGGGCAGGCAACCTAATGACTGAGGACACTGAAAATACTGAAGTATTCAATTTTTCTGAAGTCTCCATTTTTCACTGGCAAGCTTCCCTCCTAAGTGCCCGAGAGCAGAGGGAGGCCCTGGCAGTCTGCAGAAGTGCTATCCACAGTCAAGCAGATAAAGCTAGGGCACACTTGAACCAGGTGGGTATAAAGAATTCCACAGGAACAGATGAGATGTACCCAAGCATGTTGAGGGAGGGAGGGAGGTTGCTGGCATTGTGAGGCCTCTCTCTACCATCTTCATGGCAACCAAGGGAAGCTCCCAATGACTTGAAAAAGGGAAATGTCAGAGTCATCTTCAAGACAGTCAAGGAGGGTAAGTCAGGGAAACTACAGTCTGGTTGGTCTCACCTGGCATCTGGGGGAGGTTATGAAAAAAACTCCAAAGACTCACAGGAAGACACTGCCAAGCACACAAAGGAGAGGAGGGTGACCAGGAGTAGTTAGCTTGGATTTAGTAACAGCAGATCATGCCTGACAGATCTAATAGCTTTTTACAATGCTCTTAAATAACTGGCATTAATAGTATATATTCTACCTGGTGACTTGGCACTCGAGGTAGTCTTCAGGGATCCATACTGGGCTCACACAGTTTACCATATTTACTAATGACCTGAACCTGTGGGCAGGAGATCACACTTGAAAAGTTTGTAGATACAAACTGAGGGGTGGCAGTAAATATTCTGCAGTGCATAGCTGCTATACAGAAGCACACTGGCAGGCTGGAAAAATGGTCTAATGCAAAGTGTGGCAAGTGCAAATGTGAAGTTCCTACATCTGGGATAGAATAACCCTATGCAACAGGACAGGCTGGCGATTGACTAGAATGTAGCTTTGTAGAACAGGGCCTCGACTCCTGGTGGAAGACAATTTGAACATTAGCTGGCAATACGAAGTAAGTTCAATAGTATTTCAGGCCGTATTAACAAGAAATGCGTCCAGCAGGATAAGGGAAATGGTTCTCCTTTGTTCAGCACTTGAAAAATGCACATATGGAGCACTATGTCCAGTTTTTGCATCCCCAGTCCTAGAAAGGCACTGGCAACACCACAAGTCCAGTAAAAGGGTCACCAGAAAGGTCAAGGGGATGAAGTACATGCTATATGAGGAGCAGATGACAGAACTGGCTTTACTCAGCCTTAGCAAGTGAAGACTTAACTGGAGATTGTATCACTGCCTTCCATTACATAATGGGAGGGCAGAGACCCTTTATAGTGCACAGCAACAGGACAGGAGGCAATGGACCAAGTTGGAACACAGAAGATTCCAATTCAGAAGGAAGTTTTCCACTATTGTGTTTAGTTAAATATTAGGCTACCCAAGAAGCAGCTTTGGTATATCCATCCTTGGAGATGCACAGAAGTAAACTGCCAAGGTTCCCGAGCCACCCGATATAACTGGACCTGCTTTGAGTAGGAGGTTGGAATAAAGACCATCAGAGGGTTGAATTAAAATTACAATGCAATTCCATCATCTTCCCTGTTACTCTTTCATGTACCTTTTCCAGTTCTGTGACGTCTTCTTTAATATAAGCAGGGGGAAAGAAACAGAATTATACAAAACACTTAAGAGCTTGCTGTCCCATAAGTGAAGTTTTCCTCAATTTCTTAATTTATTTCCAGCATTCTTTATTTGGTTTCTTCAACTGCTACTGTATGAATGTTTTCACAAAAATACCTATTATAATGGAAAACTGTTCTTGAATAGTAAGTCAGTTCTGTCGTTATGAACATTTTCATACTCATCTGTACCACTTTGTAGTTAACGACAATGAGCTTCATCTGCCATTTTTATACCTCAGTCATTCAGCATTTTAAGACTCTTCTACAGTTCTTCATAGTACCATCAGTACCATAGCACCATCAGCAAACTGTCACCTTGCTAGTCACCCTTCATTTTAGGTAAATTATTACTTCTGTTGGACAGTGTAGCCTCTGGAACAGATCAATGTAGATTTCCATTCTTCAAATGATCATTTCCTTCACAAGGACTTTCCAACTTACCTGAAGACAGTCCAGTTTCCAAAAGTTCTTCATAAGAAATCACTTGTGTTTGGATATCCAAAAAAATTCAAATACATCAATCAGGTCTTCCTTGCATGTGCTTGTTTACTTACCCAAAGAGTTCCAAGATTTTCTAATGCATGATCTTTCATTACAAAAATCTTAAGTGCCAACATAGATGTTATATTTAGTAATTCTATTTGAGAAAAAGATTCTATTGATCTGATCATTTGAAGAAAGTCTTCTAGTGTCATGCTTTACATCATTGGTAACCATGCCAGTTTTTATCTGGGCTTTTTGAAAACTGTACTTTTAAATCGAACAGCTTGCACCTGTGCCTCCCTCCAATACAGCACTTCAAATGATCTCCATGCAGCCTCCACAGATTTAGTTCTCTCAAACTCTTTCTAAAAGTTAAAAGTTAACCTTTATCTTCTAAGGCAACTCTACCTGTTTTCTCATATAATTGTTTCCTGCCCCTGCAACCACTTTGCTATTATCTTTGTTATTGAAAGATTAAAATTGGTGAAAGGACTGCAAAATTTTTGTATTCATACCATGTTAAATTTAGTACAAAATGGGTCCCAAAAGATTTGCTTTAATTATTTCACACAGAATGTACTATTCAGAAAAACTTACAATTCCATCCTCCGCAACTTAATGGGCAAGCTTTATGAAACTTAGAATGCAGAAATTAACAGGTAACTACTGGATAAGTACGGAATATATTTCATAGTGGCCAGTTTTCTTGAACAGTCTCAGTTACAGCCATGCAACTGTAAAAGTCAAACTGTTATAGCCAATAAATAAAACAATAAGTTAAAGGAATTTTTCCCATCACCAGAACTGTAAATCAGAAAAAAAAAAATATCACCGGACACAATTTTAGACTTCTGCAACTATAGTCCAACGTTTAATATTCATTTTGGTCTTTTTGTACCGGAATAAAAATTCCTCTGTACCCACACTGTGTTTTCCTCATTGGGCAAGATGAAAAAAGCAACCTTTCGTGCTTTTCATTCACGTCCAATTAAAGAACCCTTAAAACTGCCCTAAGAACAAGGATCATCAATTTGTTTGTAATGTACATTTTAAAAGGAATTCATAATACACTCCGATTTTGACACGTGTACATACAATGTTCTTTCTCCCTGCCACCCTCCAAATCCAGATAAATTCTGGAAAACTTTAATTACACAACAATGGTATTACTTTTGCAATCTCAATGCAACACCTGACACCTAAATAAGATCCTTAGAAGGAACCATGGAACCTACCCTTTTCCTGGTTAACTGGCATAAATTTAAAAGTAAATACCAGAAAAGACAGAAGAGTCAGAACATGGCTTAGTAGACACATTCTTATCTCTCTCTTTCTCTAGCTGTTTAGAGACTGAAGACTCAGAATGCCATCACAAATTAGTGAAATAGTTTCATGATTAGTTAAACAAGAGTTGAGAAACTATAGTTACTAACATCCCAGAGACTGAAAGACACCTAGATCTTGTTTAACCTATGAAATTCCCACCCAGTCAAGCATGTGTAAACACATTTGGGGTAGCATGGTCATCATTATCATAAAAAACTAGGGGGGTGGGTGGGGTGGGGAGAAACAAACCCCAAGATCATTGAAACATCAGCTTTCTTAATTACAGATAGAAGAACAGCATCAACTTATCTGTAAATTATTCACCTGGTTTATTTTTCAGAAATACATGTAGTTGTATATATACATAATATATATAAGTATGACAATGAGTGCTCTATGTAAAAAAAAAAAATGCTTACAAAACTGTATGACGATAATGTAGAAGACATCCATTCTGTTTAACACCAAAAAAAAATTTCTTCTGATAATTACATGAAGAGACTGAAGTACCAGCTTACCAGCTTCCTACATTTAAGGCTTTCAAACATTAACCAGCTTGCATAGTGACCAGATGAAAGTTGGAGAAAAACTACTATGAGTTAAATGAATAAAAGCTATATGACATGAAAACTATACATGACTTGCGTTATTCATTAAACCTTTCCAATACTGTCTTTTGGCAAAGAGAAATTTGAAACAAATGGGACTTGTGGCATGCCTGGATTATCAGCATGTTTTCATTCTTACTATTTATTTACATGTTAAAGAAAGCTGAAATTCTTTCTTCCCCTCAAGAACAGTAAATGAAGACACTTTTCTTCCCACAAATCTTTCTGTTCCATGTCTGGCAATTATTCTTCTTTCCTATTCTTCCATCCGCCACCCCACCCCAGTCTGCAGAGTATGAAAGAAGAACCACCCCAAAACAAACCAGATCTTGAAGATGACTTTTTTTTGGCGTTACTTTCATTTCTTTCTGGGCCTCAAATTCCATCCTTAAAAACTGCAAGACTATGTAACACAGAATTGGTGGGTAAGACTGCCTTTTTGATTTAAAAAAAAGTCACAGGTCTGTCATTCCAAGAAATGAACAAAGTCCCAGACTTGAATCAAAACTACCCATTTAGAAAATTCTTACCTGGAAGACTTGACTTGTTTGGTAGTATTGCTTCAGCACATTCCTCCTTCTCATCACAGGGTTCCTCTTCATCAGACAGTACCAAGAAAGCCTCTTTTGGCAGACTTTCATTGCTTTCCTGCTTGGATGGTGAACCCAAACTGTTGTCCATTTTCTCTTCTAAATCTGGGACTGTGTCATCCACTGGAAGCAGAGAACTTTTAGAAAAACAGCTCAGTTCGTCTTCAGCAGGGGCTAGTTTTTCCAAAATTGGAATAATTTCATCTGTTTCCATAGAGTCAGCATTGTCCAAGATACCTTCACTTGGCTCATCTACTGTCTTCTGAACAGTGGTTTCTGAAAGATCAGCAGTGCCGTCGTGTTTGTCCTTTGGTTCCTGGTCAGCTTCAATACTGCTAGAGATGGCTTCTTCTCCAACAGCATCTTCAACAGTTACTTCTGTCCTCTTCTCCTCACCAGATGAATTGGAATTAACAGTTACATCATATGTTTCTCCCTTCTCTTCAGAAGGGTCACTAGTAACACAGATTGATTTACTTCCACCTTCTGATGGGCTGTCACTCTCTCTTTGGTCCAAATGATCTTTTGTATTTTCTTCATGGAAGTTATCTTTATTGCTAGCAAGCACTCCAGTTTCAGCCTCACAAGCTAAAGCAGTATCAGTATCTTTATCTTGCTCAGGAGACAGTGCAGACTTCTCTGCCGACAGTGTTAGAGGTTTGAGTTCCATGTCATTAACTATGTTCCCCGCCCTACTTTCAGGGCTTTTGGCTTCACTGTTTTCATCATAAGCTGTTTTTCCTTCTTCAGAATTAACACACAAGTCCACTAGGCCATTAACTTCCCTCTTGTCCTCCATACAGTCTGTATTGCTTAAAGGGGAATTTAAATCAGAATCTCCATTCTCATGCTTGCCATTTACCAGTTTAACTTCAGTTGTCTTCAACAGCTCCTCCTTAACCTTATAGACAGCTTCAAGTTGTTGTCGATCGCTTACTCTCATTGTTTTTCGTGCTTTGAAGACTTTTTTCTGAGGTTCATCTGCGCTATCCATCTTGACCCTTAAAAACAAAGTACAGAAAAAATTGTCAAGGTAACATTTTATTATCGTATTACAGTGTTCCTAAAAAAGACTGTAGTAGCATTTAGCATGTTTTCAAGGAAACTGGTTTAACTGTACCTACAAACATCCCACAACAGACTTAAATTTTGTGTGTCCTCAGGAAAAACAAATACAAGTTTCTATGTATGCTGCACAAACACATGTATGTAAAGACCACTGAGATTATACTATAACATAATGTAGTAATATTCCAACTACACATTTTAGACCAGGCATCTTGTATTATTATAGCAAAGCGCCGTAATGAGTTTTTTCTAGCTAGAAACAGAAATTATACTAATGTAAGAGCCAGCAGCCACTCTTCTTGTAAAAAAGTACAAAATATTCTTAGTCCACCAGTTTACATTTATTTTATCTTCATAAAACCATGTAATTTCATGTTCCAAATAGAATTAACAACGGAGGTACATAAAAAGATTTTTATATCAAGTAACTTTTAAGAAAACGTCAATATATTGAAAGAATTTCTGCATGTGTCATTAAGATACTTTTGTTCTCCTGTATAGATAAAATAGACCTTCATCCTCCATATTAATACAATGGTTAACTAAACTTGGAATTTCAGAGCATTTTCATTCAATTTGCAATAATATTTCACTAGATCAGTTGTGCTCCTATAAACTATGATTTTGTACCTCCCTTTAGAACAATTTCCTTTTTCAAGGAAAAATGACGTTTTTGCCCTCCATGTAATTTTATTTATTCCATCCACCCAGGCAAATATCAAGAAAAATAAGATAAATAATATATTAAAAAATTAAGAAAAATTATGTGTGACAATTTACTTTATCAAACGAACAGACTTAAATCACGCATCACCTAGGAAGTTAAAATAATTCTGTTGAAATAAAACAAAAATCTTATTTCTTTGTTTCCATTCACCAAAACCAAGAAATCCATAGGGATTCTTTAACTATATTTTTTCCCCATGTGGTCTTGTTTTCGGACCCAGTTTTAAAGAATTAGATATGGTAATATTGTTCAGAAGCGGAAAGCAGTTAAGGAACTGAGTACATCCTAAATGAAACTCAGCAACTATGATCTTGAATCAGCTGATGCTAACGAATTTAACTCTACTGAAGCTACTACACCATAAGTTACGCCTTAAGTTTGACAAAACATGCAAAAAGTCACTTAGGTAATAGTAGTTAAAAGTTATTACAGCAAGTAGAAAAAATAAAGAAAATGAATGAGGCAGTTATCTCTATATGAATTTTATTTTTTCCACAAGCACCAGATAAGCAAATGTTTATATCACTGATATAGCAGAATTATTACACAAAGGATGCATTTTAAATATTTAATACAGTTAATTTTGCATCTTTCCCCAACCTACTTTCATTCACAGAGCTGAGAAATTAATTAATAAACCACACTGTCTTTTCAGATGGGATATATTTTCTTGTTGGTTTTTTTTTTAATATATAAAAAAGCAGAACTATCACCAACATAGCTTAGATCAGCAATGGGTTGTATAACCAAGCCATAAAATTCACAAAACAGATACTCCACTGTCTCTAATGACTCCACCCTCTTTGTAACTAACCTTGCCTGCAAGTTTTATTTAGGCAGCCCTAAAATTACCCTTTAGCCTTCTCTTCAGATTAAACTTGTCAAGCTTCCTCAGCATCTCATTGTAAGTCATGTGCTTTAGCCTCCTATCATTCTGGTAGTTCTCTGCTGGATCCTTCCTAGCTTACTTGGAACAGTTTGTTTACGAAGGACATTATTTAATATTTATGCGTTGCCCAACTAAAATTTTATACAGTAAGATATGAATTTGTATTCTAAGGTACAATATGTATTCAACTACCAAGACAACTCTATACCTTACAATCATGACATACTGTATTTTACAAAAGGCTTCTTATACACTTAGTTAACATAAACGGATAAAAATATGAGCAAAATAGAAATAAACATGATTTTTTTAAAAAACAGTGGGTTTTCTACTCGTTTTGCATTTCCTTTTAACATAACATTGAGATTCCCTTCCACTTCAGTTCTGAATCCTTCTACTCCAGTAACTGATGGTGCTTAAATAACACTTCAATTCACACCTCAGGAACAGATGAACAAAAGGTTGTATCAGCTCTATTTACAGACTCTCAGTAATACCAATACAAAATGAATTAGTCTGAACTACATTTTCTGAGCAGGATTGCCTGTTACTGCATTGCCACTAGTAGGAGCAAAATATAACACCTACAGAAACACTGATTTGAAACACCTATTTGTTTTCAGAAAATACTCTCATCACATAACCATTTACAGTCAGTTGAAATACAAACTCCAGGGTGAGCTGTTAACAACCTTCCAGAGCTATCTACATGCTACATCTTCTTGTCTTCATATTCCTCCAGAAGATAATACAGTTAGCACAGTAATTCTAGTCCTGAAGTTAGAAGCAGCATATAAAAAACCTCTAGTATTTCAGAAATGTGCATGCAGTTTTTGAAAGCACATCCCTTCCTTCTTCCCAAGAACCTGGAATGTAAAGCATGTTTTTTCATGTCACTATAAACGCATATATCAGACTGTCATGTAACAGTACTAATCATCCAATTTGCATTCCATGCATGTAATCCCCTACAAGCAACATGCATGCTGTTACAGATGTAGAGCCAATTTGGAAAAAAAACCAGAAAATTCCAGGCTCGACTAATGATGAACAATTGAAAGATCTCATAATAGCTGACCAGTCTTCTGTTAATACTCTACAAAGATACAGGGCCTTTGTATCAAAATTAAGACAGACAAGTAGTTTGATGTCCTGGACTGCAATGCTTTCTTTTATAAGCATTACCCAGAATGTAAAAGTTCTTATATTACAAAATTCACAATCCTGTTTTCCTATGACCTGAAGATACACTAATAGATTAATAAAATATTCAGACAACTTAAAATTAAACTAATAGTTGCATCACTTGAGTAATCACAAAATATAATTTTATAAACAAGTATTTTCTGCTCTAGTTTCCTTAATTATCTAGGCAGTCTTTCATTCATATTTTTAACATAAAATATCATAAATACAGAGCACAATGAAGGGCACTTCCTTCTTAAATTTGCCAAGAGTCTTAAAAAAAAATCAAACATCAGAATACCTTTATATTGATGCATCCTTACTTTTTTTCTTAAAATACTGAATGAATAAGCTTGAATTTTTAATATATTCCGAAATTACATTTACTTTGTATCTTAGGATATTATCCAAAATCTAGTTTAAGAACAAAGCTCTGATACAGTTCAACAGTGAACCTATATGGAAAAAAGGCTTCTCATAAAATTCCATTGTTAGATGGTTATTTGAGTAACTCATGCATATTTTCAGCTCAATCCCACAATCTCCTGCAACCAAACAATATCCAATAAAAGCTACCATAAGTGACAAAATTACAAGCACAGATAAAATTAAAACATGAATACCAAACACCGGTTAACAGCTAAATATCATGTATCACTGCAGACAGCCTTAAAGTGTTTCCAGCCCATACCCACAAGGGAGCACACTGCAGCCAGTAACAGATCTCATGTGAGATCAGAGTAAAAGAAACAAATAAATCGGTAACCAGTCCAGACAGGTTTGGTCATACCGGTGCAAGCCAATCAGCAGCCATCTGATAAATACTGCCTTCCAGTCTTTCAAAGGGGTAAGGAAGTTGCCCTTCAGAGACCAACTCCAGAGCCGGTTTCGCGAGTTCAGTCTTGCACAAATAAAACATTTAAAATTAGTACTGTGCTAAATGAATGTATGTTGGTAATCTCCCTTTACACTTAACAATTAAAACAATGTTTAACTACATTTGCTATGCACTTCCCTCATCTGATGCTTGGGTATTTTCAGTTTTTACTCATCATGTGACCAAGTCACAAGGAGGAAGTGAGTGGTCCAGGCATCAAGCCAATGAGGGGCATTTTTATTTCAAAGAAGGGCATTTTTATTTCAAAGAAAGGCATTTGTATGGAACAGATAAAATTACTCCAGTATGTACAGTTAAGTGTGTAGTTGGTAGGTTTTTGGTTGCTTTTTTTGCTTTGAATAATCATTTTTTGAATGACCACCACACAAATTGTATTTGTTTAGATATAATTTAGGAAAATTCCCTTTTTCATTTAAAGCTTGAAAGTCATAGATACTTCAGCAGGAGAGGCACAAACACATCAATAGGCACCTCCCTCCAGTAATACCTGGAGATTTCTTTCCCTTGACCAAATGTGTTCTACATGGTAAAACCAAAACGTACCCAGTGTAGCTAGGAATATGCAAAGGACTCCTCTCTTAGCCAATTAAAAAGTATTCCCGCTATTTTTTATTTATTTATTTATTAATATTATTAGTCTGTAGAGAGATCACTGCTGTGAAACTACAAGGGAAGGTATTAGTTTAGCTGCTACGGATTAGCCTATAACCGTGTGCTCATATGAGCAACCCAAGAGCCTCTGGAAATGTTAGCCAATCAGCAAGCAGCTGCCTGAATCCTGCCCGGTAACAGGCAGCAGACAAAGAAAAGATCACGAAAACGGCGGGGGAGCGGAAGGGGGGGAGGGAGTAGTTGCAATCTAAACAATAGCGCACAATGGGGTTTGCATAATACCACTGGTCTAGAACAGCATTGGTGCAGGGTTCCTGAAGTGCACGCAGTGCTAACCAAAAGCGCAAGCATGACACGTTTGCCAAAGCACACTAACTAGATGAAGGAAGTAAAGCTTTGAATCATGAAAAACACTGCTTCAATATGCATGTCTGCTTATAATGTAGCATAGCCAAATCAAGGAAGTGCGGCAGCAAATGGTCAGGAGTATTTTGTTCTAGATGGACAGTCCCAGAGAATGAAAGTGGTGAACAGAACCTACCTTTTAAGTAGTAATTCATAAAAAGCACTTTTCAGTTGAAGTCCTCTATAGAAATGTCGATATAAATTGTCAAAAATTTAAAAACTGTTTTCAAATTGAAAAAAACCCTCCATTTGTGATCTATTCTTACAGAATATGCGTGGAAATAATGTGCTAATAATTTTCCTACCACTAATGCAAGACGCAAACCACCAGCCCACTGAGATCCACATACAAATATACCTTTATTTTAAAATTTAATAAACAGAACATATGATAAGTGCAAATTATATTTCTTCTAGCACACCTGATTGATTTTTCCTTTTAGACTAGAATTATGTTAGTGTTGGCTGAACAAAGCTAAGACGAACATGCCATTTTCTAAGAAAAAATTACACCACCATCCTGTCCTATTTCATGCAGCGCACATAACAGCAAAACAAGGTCCACTGTAATTTAAAAGAAAAAGATCCAAAACTTTAGCTTCTATTTCCCCCCCGTGTTTAATATCCATTATTGATGTTTGCGGTTTAACAAACAAGCAGCATTCTTCCCTGCAGCAGTGCCCTGTAATTTCGCGAGCGCGCCCGAAGGGGAGCCCGCCGCGACCCTGCACCCTCCTCTCCCCGCGGGACGTGCCGGGCCGCAGCCCTCGCCTCGGCGCTGCGGGAGCGCGGACTCGAGCCCCGCCTCCGATTGGCTGGAAGGAGCAGCTGCACGGCAGCCAATCACACAGCAGCCCCTTAAATTCCGCCCAGCAACAAACCCCACGAGGCCATCGGCAGGTCGGCCAGGACACAAACACACGCACAGGGGCCCACGGCCCAGGCGAGCGGCATCAACATTTTCCAAATTGCTGGTAAATGACGTAAGAAATGTGTTACGGGTTTTCAGTTTAAAAGCTGGAGCTGCACAAAAGCACAAACACACGAGTGCAGTGCACACGGGGTGCACGGCCGCAAGAACGGTGCAGCGTTTAACATGCAGGTGCGTTTTTAGTCTATGTTAATTACAACCACTGAATTAATACGATGTTAAATATTGAATCAAAACCACTACTGAACTTCAACCCGGATTCAAGCATGCCAGCTGGTAACCTTTCCTTTTCTGACATAATGTGCAGCACCCATGCTTTTCTAGTGTCCCAACACAGAAGCAGCAAAAAATCAGTATTTTTTCAGGAGTGCAATATGATTTCTACCTTGAAAACAGAGGCCATTCTCTCCCACCCTTGCAAACCGCCTTCTGAAGTCCACATGTGTATCTACGCTGAAGAAAAACACCCTGAACGCACAGTTACAGGCTTGGTAAACCAGAGTAATTTCACAGTAGACGTTTCAAACAGGTTATGTGGTCTTGTGTACTGTACTTGATTGGTAACTTCAGGTACAAACTCAAACTACACTCTCACGACTTTGGCATCACAGTGAATTAAGCAGTTGTCCTGTGTTTTCTCTGCCTCCAAAGACTAATAGCACCTTTGACTTTGGCTCACAAACATGTTTCTCATATTAAAATAGTCACTTTAGAGTTCTTTTCCCATGAGGCTACCATGCCTTGTGGAAAAAACTGATTCCTCATAGGAAAAAAGAACTGTCAGGTCTATTTACACAACTAAGATCTTTCATCTGATGGTGGCTTTGCAGAATTGTCCTTACATGGCTCATCAATTTATGCCTTGATAACTGCTATACATAAAACGCATACTTTTGAAGATGGAAGAATGGAAAACAAGCAAGAATCTTTCCTATACAGTGCTTCATTAAAACAAACAACTCAAGTGCCTTAGAAACACCCAGTCTTTAGCAAGTGAAGTTTAAGCTCATTCTCCAAAAAGAGTTCTGTTTTTTTCTGTAAACTAAATTTTAACAGCCATTTAGGTCATTACATCAGTTAACTGCTTGAGTGGAGCTCAGCTGGAGCAACTGTGGTACTTCCCACAAGTGTCATATTTCAACTTTCATCAACAACTCAAAACATAAGCTTTCAATTCAGCTGTGAAGTTTCCTAACACTAAACAAGTACTGCTGTTTGAAATAATCTGTAACAAAAGCAAAATTCAGCTTTCTTGCTTTTTTTTTTTTAGCACAAGCTAAAGGACTAAGTATGTTTCTTTCTGTAAAGAAAAAAAAAAGGATTTACTAAAGTTTATATAAAGCTGAATATTTGTAGAGTATTTCTATTATATGCAGTTTAGATGTTATACTGCCTTTCCACCTTTGGAACAGGATTAACAGTTACCATAATCGTTAAATAAGAGGAGCTAATACTTCTATAGAAGTGGACGCTAACTTCCAGAACACATCTACAATTAAAAAGTTACCTGACTTCTGATATTCCAAATTTAAAACCTCAACAACCTGAATTAACTGTTCACGTACAAGCAAACCAAAAAATGAGAAACTGAAAAAAAAATCATTAAAAGGCAAGATGTTCTGCTCATGTTTAGGGTTTTCTGTGCATTGTAAAATACAGCATTTTTCCCTTTTATAGGTGAAATTTTGATGTGAAACTTCAACAAGCTACAGCTGTAGCAAGTTATCACTCACGTATGCAGAACTGCATCCTTTTAAGGCAGATCTCTTAATACAAGTGTTCTGTTAGATAAAATGTAGAATAACACTATTCCAATGAAAAAAATTATATATTTACCCATAACATTCTGGAAAGTATTTTCTAAACTGGTTCACATATTACATATGCAAGTAGCTGCTGTGATGTAATTTCAGCTTTCAAACACTTGCAACTTGGTGACATCAGACTTCAGAGGCGAGCTATCTAATGCTAACAGTGGTACCCTGAGCTCACTTCTCAAATGCCAGAAGAAACAAAAGTGAAAAAACTTGCAAGAAAAAAGGTGATGCTGCATTAAAACATTGTCATGCATACACAAGTGCCTTTTAGAAGTAACAAAAAAGCAACAATTTAAAATGGAACTAAAACAGCAGTTGATTAGTTGGCTGTAGGAACCTGCTGTTTCATAAAATATTACCAGTATTTCCTCTAGGGAAGATATCCCTTCTCAAGGGAGTGTGGTGCACCTGCTGCCTTGCTTGCTTGTTCCTTGCTCAGACCAGTTCCACATACAGAAGTCCCTGCTGAATTCCTGCCCGGTGCATCGCCTCAGGTTGGTGGAGGCTGGTCTTCAAGTATGTGATGGAACCAACAGTTTCATAAATTCACTTAATTGAAGCCTGGTGGAGACTTTCTACAATCTTCAGATTTTGGGGGCAAGAAGACAATTTGCCTTTTTCCCACATGAAAGGCCACATTTTCTCCTGTGACGGTGGGAGGGAGACTAGCAGGCAGCCCCTGCGGCCATCTTGCCCCTCACCAGCTCCCAGACCAGCGCAGACAGACTTCTCGCCTCATGGCTGCAGACTACGGGGAATTTGCATGCCTGCTCGGGACTGGCTACAGGACACTTGCTTTGCATAAGTAAATCCGCCGCCGCGAGGCGGAGCCACGCCAGGGGCCCGTGCAAATCCACCCGGCAACAGACTAAAAATAAACCGAGCGCCGCAGGGCGTCAGCGAGCCGGGCGCGGGCGAGACGCACTTACAGGCCCGCCCCCTCCCGCGGAACGTGCGTCCGCGCCGCTGCAGCTGCCGGCGCGGCGCCGGGAAACGGTCACTCTGCAAACACGAGGAACGAAGGGGCGCCCAAGCTTCCTGCTTTGTGCCAGCGGCAGAGGCATTATGTGCGGGTACGGCACACTGAACTCTCACGGGTCTTTGGTGTGTGTTTTTTTTGGTTTGTTTTTGTTTTTTTTTAAAATAGAAAAAATATTCTTAAGTAATTCCCTTTTCAAATCTAAATATTAACTATTATAATCTGCACATCTTTCAGTCTCACCTTCATTTCAAAGTGAGCTGGAGCAGAAACAATTTTTCTTGATCTGTCTGGTATCCCATGTCAGTTTGGTGAGGTGAAAATTGACTCACCCGCAACTGATGTCATTGAATTGTCATCACATGTGGACTCAAACACAGGAAGTTACAGACTTCTTGGCTTCCGAGTTACCCCTTGCTAAAGGTGCGTCACCAGAGACACACCCATGTAACTGGTGTGCTCAAACTGGGGGGGGGGGGGAGGGGAATGCATGTAAACTGAACCAATAAAAGAAGCTCTGTAAACAGATCAGACATCTTGAGAATAAAACCTACATACAAAATGGGGTAAGTACAGCACACCATTTCAGAGTTATTATGTAAATACATGTTCTATTATGAATAACTACAGCAGTGATTTACATGTACAGTATTTTACCATTTTCAACCTACAAAACAGATACTGCCTACACAAGTTTGGTTTTCAGTACTACTGAACTGACAGCATAAACTCTTCTGACTGCAGCAGAAGCAAATAAAGAGGTTTTCAGGCTTTTTTGTTGACCACATCTGCCCCCAGGTTTCCATTTCATGGAACGGGTCAAAGGCAAGTGGAAAGCCAACACAGCAAGATGGGTGACAGCAGCACCCAGTGCAACATGGGACATATATGGCTGCCTAATCCAGGACTTCAGCAGCAGGAAAAGCACCATCTGATATGTAAAGTATACATAAGCACCTCTGGTATGTAAAAATGTGTTTTCTACAAAGCTGTCACAACTAAATAAGGTGAATGGAAGAAAAGTGGCCAACACTGATGGTCACAGAGTGACCACTGACAATGGCTGATAGCTTCTGAATGACTTGACAAAACAATCACAAAAATTAACAAGAAATCCCAATAGGAAGGTTAAAGTGAAGGAAGCCAAAAGTCATCATAGCATAGATGATTCTTCAACTTCAGCATGCTTCGGACAAGTTCTGCAGACACAGATTGGCAGACTTCAATTCTTTGCTAAACTGACCAAAGAACAGGAAACAGAAAGCCAACAATCGCCAAGATGGTTTCTTTATGTAGTTCCAATCAAGGACATAAATGTTAAGAACAACAGAACTAGTTCTGAAGGGTGTTTTGATGACAGAAAGTAGCCAGAAATGGTACTGATTCTTGCTGTATTCTTCCTTTCTAGAACCTTCAACATACTCCCTCCCTTTTCTCACTATACTTGCTGCATAGTCAGATGACTTAATGATTTCGCTATACTCCATTTACCCAAGTTGTTTTGAGACCAAATGCAAGATCTTAAGATTTGTTACCATGTGAGAGACTATTTTCTCTTTGGTATCTTCTTGCCACACTTAAAATTCAATGCAAGTAGGTAAAGATTTTGAAATAATGTCACATTAGTTGTATGTGGCACAGTTGTATTTATCTGCATCAGCAGCACCTTAAACAAGCAGCAAAGCATGAGATGCCCTATTGATTTCTGAGGTGCTGACGTATACCTAATGCTAATATACTCATGTCAACTCAGTTATACACTCCAAGACAAAGATATCTGAATAGAAGTAAAGGAGGACCAGAGGAATGTTCCGAAAGTAATCACTCACTTGATGGGAAAATGTCCTTGGCTTTTTAGATTTTTTTAAGTTTATTCTTCCTATCAATGTTTTTGAGTGAACATTAAGAACAAAATTGCGTTCACTCCACATAAAGTATGTTATTACATTACACAGTATGCAGTCACGTTTGCATATGAAGGATGAAATAAAGCAAGAATATGAAGCAAGCACTGGCATGTGAATTCAGGTTAGGGACCTCAGTCATGTTGAAGCTAACCTTTTAGTTTACCCCAGCAAATACAAAACAACCCAGCAAGTAAAATAAATCTCAGCCCAGATGAGTTGTCTGATGCTGTTAACCATGAAGCTGCTTTTAACAGTTAAGCCAGCACAAGATGGGGCAGAAGGAGGAACAGAGAACAGCTTCAAGACTAGTGTGTGGCATACCAGTCTTTCAATATCAACTTGTATTACCTGTACAACTACAGCACTGAGCTATGTTTGGTAGGATCGGTGCTTTATTAAACTCAGCTCCTTGAACTGGCTGACAAAACAATCACAGGAACATCAGGGCTGCTGCACGAGAACGTGCAACAGAACAGCCCTGGTTTTTCTGGGTGTGAATGTATGTCAAGGGCTTGCTGTAATGGATGGGAGACCCAGAGGTTGACAAAGCACTACAGATGTCCCATAAAGTCAGCTTCATCTGGTTATTCAGGCTTTTTAGGGACAGGGCAAGGAAGCTGTTCCCATAATGAAAAAAGTATTTCATATCTTCAAGTGTATGTCTTTATTATTTTTAAATGCTCATAACTACTACTCTGAAAAAAGCAATAGGTGCAATAATTAGGTAATTATTTCTCAAAAGCTTCCAAAATAAAGTAAAGCAGCAGATTAAAGATCTAATTTAACCTCTGGTTTTGAGCTGTGCTAGATTATACAGTGGTGGAAGGACTTCAAAACACACACTGCTTTTGGACAGAGTATTAAGAAATGGAGACAAAAATCGCCCTCTGCTCTGTGGACAATACCAAGCTCTTAATGTGCAACTTTATTTAAATATTTCCAGGCTTATATGCTCAATTACAGATAACAAATGTTGAATATACTCAGTATTATGAATTCAATACCATGTGTATTAGTACAGAAAATACATAAATCCATACTAGCCCATCCCTTTAAAAACATTTCAATGAACATCCTGCAGTATGTGTAAATCTCTATTAAAAAAAGGGGAAAAAATATTTGTGCTGGCTCATATAAATATATATAGACACTAAGCTTTTTGCCAACTGACTTTATTACCATGAAGTATGTTATTAGTCAACATTACTTTGGTGCTTTAAACTGGATGACCAACTTTATTCCATAATATTTTTCAAGATTTTCTGGTCACATAAAGCCAGAGTTACATGCATTTGAGCTGTAGAAATTTTCTGTGGAAATTCTCTACTCACATATCTATTTGAATTCCCCATTAATTTAGTGACCTGGTATCTATTTTAAACATACCAGGAAAATGAATTAAGAAAGAGTATATTTATAACCTACAGCTGGTTTGGATGGCTCTACTTAATATTCAGTTATCCCAAACAAACACAAAGTGAGTATTGCATCAACTAAAAAGGTCACACTGCTGAGAAAATTCCCTGTCTAGTGTGCCAGAGTATCCTTAAGGGATATAACTATTGAAGCTTGAAATGACTTAGCCTAAAACCAATTACATCTTACATAAACATGATTTGCAAAATTCACGTGTCTGCATTTGACAATCAAAGAGAATAGTCATTTGTGACAAGGACCAACAGGGAGAAGTAACCCCTTAAGGTGTCACAGATTATCTCAATACTCAAATTTCTGATCTTTAGCAGAGGTTGACAGCATTAAAGTGTGTGTTGGCCCCCCCCAGTCATTTTTGCTACAAAGACAGAAAACCGATTTAAAAAAAACCCAACAATTTGAGAAACAGTATTAGGAAAAAACCCCACAGAATAAAACTCCCCAAACACTAGCTCTGCTTGGCATATACCAAACAATTGGAGTTTTTGCTTATCTAAACATCTTCACTAAGTATTAAAGCCAGCTTACAGGTAATAATTTGTGTTTTTTCATTACATAGTACAGTATGACTCCACAGTACATACCAATAATAAATTTACCTTCCTGTGCAGCTTATCAGCATGTAGTATCTTGGGATTAAAATAACTTCTGTGTATTTTCAAATTATCTTGGACGTTACACACTCTAGAACAACAATGAAACTAACCTAAGCATACTATAATATAGTTGTACTAAGTTGCCAAAAGTCATGTATAAACACAGTAGGAATTCAAATTTGATGCAGCTTTCGTGTCTCAGGAGAGCTGACCATTCAGAGACCCATCTAACCATCTGGGGACACAAGCTTCAAACAATAGCACATAAAAGTAGAGAAGTTTGGAGCACAGCACTTCAAATACACCTACTGGCAAACCAGTTTGGATTAGATGAGTCTCTTCTTTGACTGGTTACCTGCAGTCACACCTGTCTTCAACCCAAGTATCAAATATTGATCTTGAACAAGGCATGCATAAATTCTGTCACATAATACTAAAATAATTTTCAATAAATATTGTAGATATGATCATTCTGATCTCAACTGATTGCATTCACTCCTTGAATCCCTAAAGAAGAATTTCAGACACTGAAGTACCAAATCTGAAACCAGGTACAGACAATAAGTTATGCATGAATTCAACAGTAATGCCTTTAAACAGATAAATTTTAATGCATACAAAAAGCCAGTAAAATTTCCCTCCAAAACCAATTGTAAACAAAGCTGTTTTACCCTGTTTATTTTTTCTGTCCTTGCACACACTTCCTTGAGAACACCAGTATTTCCTAGACTTAGCTGCCAGAGAAAGAAAAACACTTAGTTCATGCAGGGGAAGTAAAAACATGGTGGAGGGGAGACACAGATATGGACAGGACAGAAAGAGACAGATGGGAGATAGGAATCTGAATTCCAACTGCATTATGAAAAAAATTCTGACCAGAGTGAGCCAGCAGTTAAATTAACTTTTATTATGCTTGATACTTTCTGACTCCTCTGCTAAACAAAGACCTGGGTTATTTCTCTACTGCTTGCATACATTTTGCACTTACTTCACTGATGGAGAACTGAGCCATAGAGAAGGCATGCTAACTGGCCTACTCAAGATCTGATGAAAAGCCTAGAAATAAACCCAACCAACCAAGCACAACAGTAAGAACCCGCACACAATGTGCGATTCTCAAGTCTCTCCTACCTTCATAACATTTATGCTTTGTCTTGATCAAAAATAACAGTAAAACACGAGCAAACTAGTTACTTGCCAAACTGACTCTGTTTGTAATGGCAGGTCTTGCATGAGGTTAGATTATTCTAAAGGAAACTGGTATTATCTGAAGAAATAAGTAGTGACTCCAAAAGATGCAATGTAAGCATTTACACTTCTATTCTCTGGTATTGTCCAGAACAAAAAGGCAAGATGGAAAAGCTTTATTTCTGTTGATACCATTGCAGACCACCTTCAAAAAGTGGTTATGAGTAAGAAAAAATAACAAGCAGGCAGAAAAAACATATATACACAGAAAATCAGGAATTCTTTTCTACATATTTTCACATTAAAAAAATAACAAACAAAAGTATGAAAATAGGAGATTTTTCCAGTTCTGCATAACTTGCTTTCTTTTCTTTCCTGATAGAACTCCAAAGCCTGTATTGACAAAAGTATGTCCTCTGACTTTTCTGAAGTTATACATGTGCCAGTTGATGAGCCAGCTGCTACTAAACAGAAGTGACTGTCTAAAAGCCCTACCTGTACCTCAGTAGGAACACTGACTTGATTCCTTCTACTTCTATCCAATCAACAATTCTCATACAGCTTGTAGAAGCCAACTTTACAGTTTTGATACCTTTAAAGTTTGGCTGAAATCAGTTGGTGCGTAACAACAACAAAATCATATAAAGGAAGAACTTGTGTCTCAATACAAGATAATTATTATTTATTTATTTATTTTTTTACAGGGAGAGTAATGATTCACTGGAACAGCCTCCCCAGGTGTGTGGTAAAATCCCCGTCGCTGGAGGTTTTCAAGATGGGATTGGACAGGGTGTTAGGTATCGCATCTAGGCTTCCCTACCAGATGATCTTTTGAGATGACTTCCAGCCTGGGCTATTCTATGAACTTTGCCTTAGGACTGATTTTGTGACCAAAAGATCAGCATTAGCTGCTAGGCATTAAAAAACCCTCTAAAATGGGACCTTTAGAAGATGGACAGATGACTAGTCCACCAGTCCTCTGCAGGAATGCTACATCTTCAGTAAGAGAGACGCAGCTGCAGAATTAAGAAGATACCTTTCAAGCTACACAATCTTCTACTAGTAAGCTAAACCATTTTAAAAGTTCTACTCGGATTATGTTATATGCATACACACATATATATTTTATATACTCCATATATTTGTATTTATATAGATATATATGGTTGGAGCAAATGTGATCAGTTGGCTTATAATAGAAAGTCTAGAAGATGGTAATTAGGTTGTGAACTTAAGGATCTAGTTTTATTTACATAGGGTTTTAAATGTAATTATTGTATATGGAAGCTTAAAACCAATATGCAGTCAGTATGAGATCACACTGAAATAGGCAGCAGTGAACTTATCTTTAGCCAGCTTCCTCCCTGGAAAAAAAACCTCAGGTTGTTTAGCACCTCTGGTCAGATACACAAAAAACTGATAAACTGAAGACTCTGCTTCCGAAATGTAATTTCTAATTTATAGGATATAACACAAGACTTCTATCAGACCTGAGAGCTGAATTCCAAGTACCCGATTTCCATTTCTTTAGTCAACCAATATGATTAGAGCTTCATTTAGCATCTTCTTCTAGAATTCATTTTTTGACTGTGTACTGTTGTGACATGGTGAGATAAAATAAGCCATTCATTCAGTAAATGCTGTTGATAAAAATATAGAGAAATATACTTGAAGACATTTCAAGGAATACCAAGTTTAACAGGATCTTACAAAATTCTACAAGATGCAAGTAGACAAAGACAGTGTTTTTAATATTTGAGGGTGAAGCAGAAGTGATGAAGAGAGGGTATGCAGCAGAATTTGTTTTTATTTAGGAATACCCTACATAAAAATGTAGCTAAACAGGATGTCAAATAAACACTACTATGAATGTCATTGTTTTAAGGGCAAGGTACACTGCAAGGCTTAAAAGATCCCATTTGTTGTGGTTCAGCCCCAGCCAGGAACTTAAGTACCATGCAGTTGCTTGCTCACTGCTCTCCTGCTGCACCACCACCCCTCCCCCATGAGACAGGGAGGAGAACAGGAAGAAAGGTAGAACCTGTGGGTTGTGGTAAGAACAGTTTAATAATTAAAATAATAATGAAAAAGGAGAAAATAGAGAGAGAGGAATAAAACCCAAGAAAAATAAGTGATGCACAGTACAACTGCAGACCACCTGCTGACCAATACCCAGCCAGTCCCAGAGCAGCGATCCGTGTCTCTCCGCCAACTCCTCCCAATTTTTACAGAGCATGATGTTCCATGGTATGGTCTAGCCCTTTGGGTATCAGGTCAGCTGTCCTGGCTGTGCTCCCTCCCAGCTTATTGTGCACCTGCTCACCAACAGAGCATGGGAAACTGAGAAGTCCTTGACTTACAGTAAGCACTGCTTAGCAACAACTAGAACATCCGTATGCTATCAAAGTTATTCTCAAGCTCAACCCAAAACCAGCAATGTACCAGCTACTAAGAAGAAAATTAATTCTAAGCCAAAACCAGGACACCATTCTGCAAAGGGAAGGAGGGTATTTTCACAAGTCCAGACTAGAAGATACTGAGCAACTGACACAGACTTCAAAGTGCCTGTCAAAAACAGCACTTCTTTGCGTGTTTTTTGGTTGTTTTGTTGTTGTTTTTTTAAAAATTCAAAGAACTGAAGCAAAAAAAAAATCAGGATGAACTGGAAGTGCAACGTAATGCAATGAATTTTTGATTCAGATCCTCACCCCTACAAAACTTGATCAAAATGAGTACTGTTAACATTTCTGCAAATTTAGACTGTACTTTCACATATAGGTTTCAACCTTCACATTCCATTTACTCATATTAATCTTCCACCTGCAAAATTTCATTTCCGAATAATGTTCAAAACAGTTCACAAGCTGCCTAAGTAAGAAATTCTATTTCAAAATATGTTTGCACTAGGAAATCTTTAAGTGAAGGGAGAGATAAAGTGAAGCTGCTGCCGGTAGGGTTTGCTGAACTTCTAAGACCACACAATACAGTTGAATAGATACGCAGCAGGGAGTGTTGCAAGGGTCACAGAGGATACTACAGCTGATGCAACAGGAAAAAAAGGTATTGAAAGCAATTTATCCTTCGATACAGTTAATATTTTTTTCTCCCAGTTCTGCTACAATAGCCTATGTACAAGTAATCCAGTATAATCCTGCCTCGAATTCTGAAGGACAAGTCAAGGAACAGAAATACTAGAGTTTACTGCTAAGATATTACAAAACATAATACCAACATACTTTATACAGAGTGTTGTTTACCACTAGGAAATCATCAATTTGCAAAATCGCATTTATTGCCACATTGTTGTTTCCCATCCCTGACAAAGGCAGTTTGAAGATTCACCGGAATGAGGAAGAAGTTACTACTGAATTTCATGAGGAAAACCAGCTTTTTTAGAAATCCTTCTTCACAATCAACTTTACAGCAGCACTGCTGCTGTAAACACTCACTGTATTCACCTGTGGCCACCAGAGACTACCACAGTTGCTAAGCAACATCTCTGAGCTTCATCTCAATTTTGACATTTGCCATTTGGGAATATTCACCAGAACCTAACAGTCTTTTAATAACCCCATCTCATTCTTCTCCTTTTCTAAAGATCTGTAATGTCCTGATTATGTAACATCAGATACCAAGTGAAAAAACGAAGTTTTCACAACCGTTTTATGAAATGCAATTGAATTGGTTTTTCAGGCACCGGTGAGTGCTTTTTATTTATGTACAGGAATCTGCCTATGCAATTCTGTTTTGGTGATCCTCTCCCATACAGACTTTTCCCCCAAGTCTGCACATTAGGGAGTCAAAAAAAATCAAAGGCAGAGCAAAAGGGGGGAGGTGGGGGGGAAGCAGCAGAAAGAGGGAAAACCCTCTTGTCTGCTATGCTTTTGTAAATATCCATGTGTATCTACTGCAGATAAAATATCTTAGAATATTTTCATGTGGCAAGAAAGTTATAATAGTGCTACAGAAACCCCACTCAGTTTCAGCAACTGTCTTTCCTTTTCTGATTTCTAGTTTCTCCACTATAAGGTAAGCAAGAACATAAATTAGAGCCTTACACAGTAACAACAATAATAAAAAAATTCAAACCCCAGAGCACTTAGCATATTATCTACATTTATTCTATTTATAGAATACATATAGTCCATAAATGAGACTGAACCCTCTCAATCAAAGAATATCACACATGAACCTATACATGTTCTCCTATCTTATAAAAAAAAAAAAAAAAGACCAATCCAAATAATCTTCAGTGACTCTACCAACATGCAGATATCAAGCAGCAGATTCCACAGTGGCAGAAAAAGAAAAGAGACTGCAAAAATCCATGCAGTCAGTGTATTTCTGCGGATAATACTGCTATGAGGTAACTGCTCCTTGAGAGACTGTCCACACAGATTGTCATCTAACCCAGAGAGGCTTCTTACTGAACAATGCCTTACAGCACAGCATCCTATGCCCCGTACGGTTATTATGCACACTTTGAATACAGTAATGGTATTCAGAGGCAATAAGTTTTCCAGAATTCTAGCAGAATAAGCACTACCATTGCTATGCAACACCATTTCAAATAGTTTATAGTCAATATTCATACAGATTCCCGTTCTCACAAACTCTCTCCTGACCTTATTAAGCAGCATTTAAGCATTAAGTATTCCACAGATTGTCTTGTAGTAACGGTTCTGTTACGTGAACTATATGCCATGACATTTCCCTTTAGGTTCAGTAAGGATTGAAGAGGAGAGAATGAAGTTCTAATAATTAGGTGTAGGCTTTTGGGATGAGAACTGTACATAGCTGTATTTTTATGAAATACTAAATTAAGTGGAATCATGCATGCACTTTAGGCTCATCAAATCACAGCCTTAAACTGATCAGGGGAAAAAAGCAACTGCTTAGTTAACCATTTGAAATAGATGACAAATCTAACTAATGTTACACAGATGTCTCAAGGATGCAGAGTAAAAAAAATTTAGACAAAAGTGATCCAGCTATTGCACTTCCTCAACTTGCAATACAAATCTTAATAAAGTCAACTACAGAGTTTTGTATCATGCTATCAAGTTGGAAGTCATAGAACATTTCAAAGCAGTATCAGATTGACAAAGGCAACACTGCAGAGAAAGAGGGTTTCAATTTTTATTTCTTATATAATTAAGTCTAGTTCAGGACTTACAGTAGAACCTTCTGGTGGATACTGCCAGACCACATCAACCAGACAGACACTGCGAATGAAGTGGTTAATTTGTCTGTACAGAAACTGCATGACCAATTTTAAGTTTATTGCAGCCTTTGTTTTGTTTTGGGATCTTCTGTGTTGAGAGGCATACATGAACTGTAGTCTTCAAGGAAAGCGATGGTTCAGAGACACTTCTGGATAACCTCCCAGAAATACCAGTCAGAGAACACTACCTTGCTTCATGATCCAGATATAATGGCTTTCTGAAAGAAGGACTTGGTTCTTCTCTTTCCATGAATATATAAACCCCACTGCTGTTATGCTGTCACTACCTGAGCTCTCTCACAGGAAGGCAGGATTGCCTGGCAGATCAGTTAGAGGACCTTATTTCCCAGAACATTATTAAGCATCTTCAGGGAAAAAGAAATCCCATGATTTTAAAGATGATATAGCTACATTGCCCATCTCTAGCTGGAAGTGTCCTTCTCAAACGCCTTGATAAGGGTAAAGGATGGCTAATGTTACATGTGTTATTTTTTCACCCATTTGACAAGAAAGGGTTTGATGGGATGCTTGCAGCTGACATTTTAAAGTCTCTAGTCTAGATAAAATCCACTCTAAAATTTTTTTTTGCATGGAGGTACTTCTGTGGAGGACTTCTGAAATCCGGCATATTGCTTCATTCAGCTGCATGAGTAAGTCCAGCAAATTAAGTATACTTTTGGCATTATCTCTTTATTAAAAAGCTTTCCTTCAGTTAGTCATTTTTTCTTGCAAATTCATGTTGACACAGGTCCCTTTGAAGACTGGATTTCTGTGATCATTAAACCATAAAGATCATTAAAATTATTCAGCGGAAGCTGGTTACTTACAAGGCTTATGTCACTTGAATTAACCTTGCAATCACCAGCCTCTACAAACAAGGTGCTCTAGCTACCAAGTAGCTTGCATTTATCATTTTCTGTTGCAGGATGATCAAATGTCAACAGTCACACCTGTAGCAAAAGTAGTACTAGGATTCTGAAGTGTTTTCTGTGAATTACAGCTTACTTTTAATATTACAAAAGAACGTGGACTTTTAAATATAAGAAAATGAAATTAAAATCTATAGTCTGAAGGCATCTCTTCTCTATGACCAAGAAAGAATCCATCTTTGTGTTTCCTCAATTTCTTAGACAAAGGTCCTTGAAGAAGAAAGTAGAAAAATGTTGTACGTAAAATGTCCTCTCAAACACAGCAGGCTGCAGGTTTTCTTGGGCTTGGATTCTTACAGGATACAAATGAAAAAAACAAAACAAAACAAAAAAGAGAAGACTGCAGTGATCTTCCACCTGAAAAATGAAGGCCTCTGCCTTTTAGAGTAAGATACAGGCCTCAAATGAGATCAGCTTAAGATCAGCTTAGACTTCCAGAAGTATTTCTATGTCTTGAGTTAAAAGGCTTTTGACTAACGACACCAATGAGGCTTGCAATTATGCAGGACGCACAAGAAACATGCTCAAAGGCACTCCTGGCTTTAAACTTCACACCTAGGACGATGGGTTTTAAGGTTTTTCCCTGTGGAATTATTTTCAAAGACAGCTATGAGTCTCAGTTTGCAGTCACTGAACACCATCAACTGTGCATGGTAGCTGGCAGTGAACTTGGGGACAGAAGTAGCCGGCCAGCAACGTTTTGTTGATGCTGACTGGGAAGATCATAGATACTAGCCTAGTGAACCAGAGAAATACATCTAGAAATACAGTCCTCCTAGGACCATTGCTTCCTCCTGCTCAGAAAGGGCAGGTCTAGAGACACCTCCAATACCAGTGTTGCATTCCTAAGTGGAAAAGATGGAAGTAAACAAAAGCAAACCACATTTCTTCTAGTAATGATGTAATTGTTTTGCTTGCTAGTGCAAATCTTAAAAAATAAAGAAAACAAGACAACATTATGAAATCACAAAGCATTGACAGTTTGCATAAAAGATCAAACTAGCGTTCACAGTAGTATACAATACCAAAAAAAGAAGCTGCAAGTTTAGCTTAATTGATACATTATTTGACAATGATTTTACCATTACAAATCTACCATCTACAAATATTTTGATCCTGGACCTAAAAAACAATGGCCAGGCTACAGTGATACTGCCAGCAAGTTCAGTAGTGGTTAATACCTGGTCTATAAAAGACTTCTCCAAACTGCTGTCTGAAGAGCTCAAAATAGCTCTACAAAAAACATCCTTAATCTTACCATTGTAGGAGTGAGAAAAGCAGCTGATGAAGCAACAATCCAGGAGCACTATCATTCCAAACACAGAAGTACATGTAGAATTTATACAGCTGTTTTAGACTGCTTGCCTTCCCAAACTCCATAGAAAATTATACAGAGAAAAATGTATCTGCACAGAGTCACTCTGATCACCTACAATAAACTTCATTTTTCTTGTCTACAGTGCTTCCCAAATGCCACCCAGAGTTGGATGCCAGAAGTATACAGTATGAATTATACTCAGGAGTACCTCTCTACTGACAAATGGTATAAAAACTTCAAAGGAAAGCTGTCTTAAATTTTGACCATTTAAGTTCAGTTGTAATAGCTCAACCTCCACAAAGGTTCTACTCTGAAACCTTTAAGAACAAAAGTAATACCTTGAGTATAGCTCCTCCAGAGGCCGACTTTCGCCTGATGAACCAGCAAGCCACAATGCTTGTTTGCTTGTTTCCTGTAAATAAAGGCCTGCAGTTTCACCTTATCCTAAAAAAAAATCAAAGGCTAAATTTCTCTTTGAATGACTGAAGACATCAGTATACAGCCTTTCTTCACGAGCTGGCACATAACATAGCTGAGCTGTTTCCTGATCATTTTGCAGACCAACTCCAGACTCTCCTGATGATTCTGTATATATGACCATCTCTCTCCAACTTTGTATTTGTGATGACAAAACTATCTTACTTACCAAAAGGTGACTATTAACCAGGTCATATTAATTTGTCACTTTGGGACCTTCTTGGGGAAGAATTTTGCTAAATAATAGAACACTGAGGAGTGGGTAGCAGAAGATTGAACTGGATAACCTCCCAAGAATCCTTCTAATCAGTTTTCTTTGGAAGCTGTTACTAGCTTCTTTAAAATCTTGTACAGTGAAAAACTGTCTGCACAAGAAACTATTGATCCTTGAAAGGTCATTTAAAAAAAAACCTATTTGGTTTGAGTGGACAACTTTCCCGGTAAGTTCTGTTTTCTCCCTTGAAAATAATACACATTTCTGTGAAGTCTTCTGTGAGTACTGAAGACAGTATGCCAGGATAGTGGATAGACACCCCTCACCCCCATTTATGAGAAAACTGTTAATGGAACACTCTATACCTGTGACATTTTGATTCCAAAAAACCCCTTCAAAAATAAGCCATCCAAAAGGATGACATTAAGATGTTAATTAACAAGACAGCAAACCTAAAATGCTCACAGTACTCTTCCTCAAAGGCAAGACCTCACAGGTATGATAATGGCAATGAACTAGTGTAAAATTGAATTGACTATAAATACAGAATCTGAGGATTCCTTTCTGGCATCAAGCCTAGATTAATGGTTAAATTTCCCCCCACCTTTTAGCAGATGCTGGATTACTTATTTATGCTAGTATGCTAAGTCCAAAAAATGAAGTGATTATAATACTAAATGTGGCTACAATAGTGTAAATCACAGATAACCCTTGAAATAATGAAAAATACCAGTTTTTTTATTCTGTTTATGAGGTAGCTTGGCAATAGGTCTTTTTTCTGCATCAGCACATACATTTTGTGGAGGGATAAATAATCTTACTTTGAATTAAAGAGTATAATTATAATACATATCAGTCTTTCATTTTTGCCTGGAAGAAGCCTTCATCCCAAATGTGAAGTTTTTTTATTCTAAAAAAGAATGATACTGAATGAGGACTCTACCACCAACTGGATGAGTAGAATGCTTTTCCACTTTTGCAGATATATCCTTATCAACACTGTTTTGTTTTTTTTTTAATACTGAATAGTTTGATAAGGATGACACACTCTGCCCTGCCAAGTACCTTTCTCTCTGGAACTGGATCAGAACTGGAGGTAGACTTTGATGGACAGTGTTAGGATATTCTCTCCAAGATGCTAACAGAGAGAAACAGAGTCCGCTTAGCATGTTTTAGCAAAATCCTCATGACAGTGACAGAAAACTGCTTCTTTTGCTGTTTATCTCATTGAGTTTGTCAATCAGACTTTGGTGGATTTTCTCACTCTCTATCACAGAGTAGTTGAAGAAGGGGACAATCCTTTTTCTATCCTTTTTGCTGGGTGTCCTGTTTTGGCTTGGATAGAGTTAATTTTCTTCTTAGTAGGTGGTACAGTGCTGTGTTTTGGATTGAGTATGAGACTAATATTGATAACACACTGATGTTTTAGTTAGAATAAGCATTACTTGGCAAACAAGTCAAGGACTTTTCAGTTTCCCATGCTCTGCCAAAAAGGAGATGCACAAGAAGCCAGGAGGGAGCACAGCCAGGACAGCTATCCCGAACTACCCAATGGGTTATTCCATACTAAAGAACATCATGCTCAATATATAAACTGGGGGAGAGTTGGCCAGGAGGGGCCAATCGCTGCTCAGGGACTGGTTGGGCATTGGTCAGCAGGTGGTGAGCAACTGTTCTGTGTATCATTTGGTTATATTTTTTCCCCTCGCTTTATTTCAATTATTAAATTGTTCTGATCTCAACCCATGAGTTTTACCTTTTTCCTCTTCCACTCCCCATCCGACCAGGTGGGGGGGTGTGTTGTAGAGAGGGGGAGTGAGCAAGCCGCTGCATGGTACTTAGTCGCTGGCTGGGGTTAAATCGCAACACTGGGGCTGCGTATTTTTTGCTTCATAGCAAGATCCAAATTTAGTCCTTCCCAGTTCTTTTTATCATGTAGAGCAGAATTTGAGATAGGAGTTCTCTGATGACAGGACTCTGGGTTTATTCTTTCAAGCGCTCTTTTTAACTTGAAGACTTACGCATGTTCAAAATACTGACTTCACAAGGGGCTCCTAGACACCTCTGCTTTGTTCAGTGGAGATCCTTTGTCAGAGTCGGAGTGTGTTCAGCCTATGACCAGAGTACCAGACTCTAAACCATGAGATCCAAAACTAGCCGTCAGAGTTCTTTCTCAAATGGGATGCAATGGGACTGACATTGCTGGCATGACACAGCTCTGGTTCACTTTAAACCTGCACAAAGATGATGAAGGTTAATAGGAAGAGTAAGCAATGAGCTTTACAGCCTCTTACTCTGCCGCAGAATCCTGTTGATCAGCGCCTTAATGAGAAATTAGCTTCAGAAGAGCCGAGTAACTATTTAATTCTGTTCAAGTTCTTCCATCTTTCTACTCTTATTCAGGCAAGGAAGAGTTGTTTCTCTCTTAAGCAGAGGAGGTTTACAACAGAGGGTCTACCAGCACTTCTTGGAAGACCTTCCTCAAAAAGGTTGAAAAAAATTCTGCTTGTTAGAACCCTTTAGAGGACCTGAGACTTCAACAACAGAAAAGAAGAATCATCTACGTGCTCAAATTTAAGAATAGACAAAATCTAGTTTGCTTCTCTGATTGCGGCTTTCTTCATGTTCTACAAAGTATTTGAGTAAGCTAAGGAAATGAAGACAGACCTAAGGCAAGAAGCATTTCAACAGAAGTCAAGACTTGGAAATACAAGAGTGTTTATTCAGTCAGACAAAATGACAGTGTGAGAAAGAACCACCTCACATTACCACCACAACTTCCACACATTTATAGGTCTTTCTCACTGTAATTCTACATGGACACAGCTTTCTGCAAAGCCAACATAAAAATACTACTTTCCAAATTCATGAAGAGAGATTAGACTCCAACCCCCTCCAAACCAAAAGCTAAACTTCAACACACAAAAATTATCTAATGCCCTTGGAAACCAAGAATTCATTTTTCTGTCCCATAAAATATGATCCCTTCCCCGAAACCACTGAAAATTCTGTTCTACAGTTACCACACGTATTTACAGGATTGTTGACACTGAAGTAAAGGATCAATGCATGTTCTTGCAGTGACAAATCCTACACCCATATTCCTCAGCCCTTCATTTCCACCCACATGTTATTTCTACTATGGTGACAGAACAGTTTGTAAAACTGTCGTGGTTTAACCCCAGCTGGTAACTAGGTACCACGCAACCGCTTGCTCACCCACCCCTCACCCAGAGGGATGGGGAGAATTGGGAAAGGAATGTAAAACTCAGTGGTTGATATAAGAACAATTTAATAGGTAAAGCAAAAGCCATGCATACAAGTAAAGCAAAACAAGGAATTCATTCACTACTTTCCATCGGCAGGCAGATGCTCGGCCATCTCCAGGAAAGCAGCGCTCCATCACACCTAACAGTTACTTGGCAAGACAAATGCCCTAACCTCAAACGTCCTCTTCCTTATTCTTCCCCCAGCTTATATATACTCTGTATGACATACCATGGTATGGAACACCTCTTTGGCTGGTTCAGATCAGCTGACCTGGCTGTGTCCCCTCCCGCCTTCTCACTGGCAAGGCCTAAGAAAACTAAAACCTCCTTGACTTAGTACAAACACTACCTAGCACACTGATGTTTTCAGCTGTTGCTATCAGCACTGTTCTTACACCAAATCCACAGCACTGCACTAGCTACTAATAACAACATTAACTCTGTCCCAGCCAAAACCAGAAAAAAAACCACAGCAGTGAGCTACTGAACCAGCTTCCCCCCAGTAGCCTTTCATACCAGTTTTCTGATCCAGTTTCTTGCTGTGCCAACATCATGAATAGAATAGCAAAGGCTAGGAAGAAACAGCTAGAACTAGGAAGTTACAAGGGCTCCTTAAGCAATGTTGGTTTCATAGCTTAGATTATTTCCAGCTAATTTTCTGTCTACTCAAGCCACAACTATGTGTGTGTGGTATGGGCCTACCTATGTGTGAAGTTCCTTAAGCTAGGCTGTCTAGATGCATTTTCCATCATGTATGCCCACATACTCAAAACTGAACTCAGTTTCTGTGTCCTTGTGCACCCCCTTCTCCATGCTCAACAACAAATAATTTAAAAATAACCTCATGCTTTTGGCTCATCAGGGCAATTTTACTGCCACGAATGTGTCTGAGCTGTTCAATATTAGGAGGTATTTAATGATAAACCAAAACTAGCAAAAAATTTGTCTTGAAGTGTCACTGCAAACCAGAAAAATTCAGAAAGCTGCACAAAAATCTGTGCAACTAAACAACAGTGAATACACAAGCTGTCCCAAGCTAAGCCATCCTAGATCTATCAGTGACCTCTGTCTTCCTTTAAGACTGCTAGGAAGTCAAAAAATTAAGCCAGAGATGGTGAAAAATCTGCATCTGAACAAATTTCACTTATTGATAAAACTATTCTAAATGGTTATAGATTTATATTTGAAGAAGTCCACAGTCACCTCGCTTCACCAATGGACTACTTTCAGAACATTATGTGGGGAGGTTCTGAAAAGAATCATGTTCTACTCATCACAGTATCTTCTTTAGACATTTTGATATTTAACCTAATTCCAAACAGCTGCCCTGAAAAAAATATTTAGTGAGAGACATACTCCAGAAAATGGATCCAGCTTCTACTGAACAGAGAGGCTACGACCATCCTTAACTGATTCACCTTTGCACGCTTTGGAACAATCCAATATTCAACTTGGATGTTCTTGGGTAGATGCAATGTTTGTGGGTTTTTTTGTAATGAAAACCAACCATTGAAAAAACATCCATGAAGTTTTGGTTCAGCACAAATAAAAATTAAGACTCAAACAAATATATGTACAGATGCCTCAGCACTTGAAACTAATTGCTCAAAAAAAAAAAAAAAATCAAGGGAAACATTGCAAATAAGGTTAAGTACTGTGACCAAGAAGAAAAAAAACTTAGAATAATTCTTTAGAGATCCTAGTCAGTGAAAACACAACTTGAACTACATATATGCCTGCCATAACTTGTAGAGGGATTTTTAAAGACATATGTTACCATTGTCTGGGTTGGACAACCCAGGCCTGTTAGTTGAAGCTGCAGAGCAGCTTCAAATTGTCCTGGGAACAAGCAGTGGGAGAAAGAAAACAAGCTATGCACAAACAAGAAGCCAGGTGCAGAGCAAGTCCTGGGAACCGCAAAATCAACATGCTCTCATCGGCACACTCTAAGGCGCCTGCAGCATGCTCACCAGTCGGTGACACGGACCCCACGTGGCCTAGAGACTTTTATCCAATCACCTGTGTGTAAAGTCTGGTGAGCGGTCAGTTTAAGTTATAAATATGACCTGTTTGTTTAATAAAGTGAGCACAGCATGTAGCCATATTGGTGTGATTGTCTTGACTTGGCCGACTCTTCACAGGGGACCCTCTTCAATAACTCTCCCTCCCCCACTCCTCAAACTAACAGCCACACAAAAAAAGACTTCATCTAAAGATCTGGACTCAAGCTAAGCTATTAGGGCAGAGTTTACATCTCTACTACACCATCACAAATAGAGGAGAGGAAATAGATCAATTAAATACACAAAAGCAATTCAACACCATGTAGAAAAGAACTGCTCTTCTATAGGCTGACAAATAACATGGCAGTTACGTATTTTTTTTAAAACAATGTGGATAACAACTTGCTGTGGCTTGCCAAGTAATTTGAGAAAAATAGAAAAATTATGATGGATAAGATTATCACAGCAGCACACCAAATATTTCATCTTGGAATGTCCACTGTTATTTTTCTGTCCATTGTATTGCCAAAAGCTTCCCAATATCTAAGCTAAAAGTACAAGGCAGAAGTACCAGCAAGCTGGTCTGCCTTTGAAAAAGCAGCATGGTGCTTGTGCTGCTCCTGTGATAAAGCAATGAACCCAAACCAGCTGTCTGCTATAAAAAAAAATATCTCCTGCACTGTCTGAGGACAGCAAGGACAGGCCTTGCCTCTGGCATTGTCCAGAAAATGTGTTCATCTGCACAGTAACAGGAAAAAACTTCCTATACCTATCAGAATTACCTTGAGGTAAGAAAATCTGTTTGAAGGCTTGAAAGAGACAGGTGTATGTCTTGGTAACGCATGTCTGCCCCTCCAGTTCTGGTTGAGGATGGTGCCATTGAAAATTACAAAATGGGACAAGACAAGCTGAAGCAGGTTCTCTCTCATGTGGGAAGGGCAGTTTCTTTGCGACTGAAGCAGTATCTCATAATCCCCACCACATATTCACTTGAGAGTGATGCATGCCCTTTGTCTGACCATCCTAAAAGATATCCTTGAACGTAACTCTGAAGAACATCTGAAACATGTTTTAAGGTGGGTATTAAGACACTATATGGGTGTGATCCATTTCTCTGCCTCAAAGTCACATGGGCAGTGGAATAGTCAGAATATTGCATATAGAACACCTAAGGAAGTAACAGTCTCCCATGCCAAGAATCAAATCCTAAAAAACAACAGAACATTTAACATGGAAGATTATTCTAGAAAAGGAACTATTTTGTTTATAAGGCTTCCTTCACTTCTAAAAGTTACACTTCCCAGAAAGATAATCAATAAACAGACTAGGCATAGAGGCAGTCTCAAAAATTAAGTCAAAATACGCAGACTCTTGCATGATCATCTTGTTCTGGAAAACTGTTCTCTGCTTTTGAAGGTGTGGCTTTTTCAGCTTCTCTATTCAAGACTTCTTCAAATTTGGTGTTCCACAGGAAGGGCTTTAATTTCTTATGAAGATCCATAATACTACTAAGTCCATAATCTTCCAGGTTACCCTGGCAGTGAAGGTGGTATGAAGCAGATAGTGTGCATACTGAATTCAGCTCTGAGTGGAATCAGATACATTATCATCATCTGTCAAGTCAGGGAGAATGTGCAAAGATTTACATTATTTCCCAGCTACAGTGAAGGCCAAAGGCCTGGAGCTTCCAAAGTCTCCATATGCCAAACTTGAGCAAAACATGAGCAAAACGTCACTACCAAAGATCTACCCGTCTGTAAAAGCAGAGAGGCACTGAAAGAAAAAAAAATGAGCGAACAAAAGAAAAATCTCTGGGACTATAACGTAGTAGCAACAAACTCTCTACGCCTTGCTAGTCAATGTAGTTTCAGTGCAAAGTCTGCCTGTTTGCTGCAGGACAACACATACATGTCCCTATGGATGCAATATGACTTTGGACAAAACAAAACAATAAAATAAAATCACCAAATGACTGTTCCTCACAAACATATAAAATTGCAGAGGGGGTGGGGACAACCCAAAAGTAACACTTTGGGATTACCCTAATAGTTGTTTTGTACCCACAGTGCATGTATGTTTGTTTGTGTGTGTATGCATATGTACAACGACAAACCATGGAGGAGGATGTGTAGTTTCCCTCAGTACAAGGTAGTATGACCTGGAGAATAAAGCACCAGACTGGTGCTGATGATGAGCATGTTTCCATTTCAGTTCCACTACTGATCAATAGTTTAGCCTCATCAAATCAGAATTATCGCCTGCCTCAGTTTTTTATTGACTGTAAAGTGAGATAGAGATGAGTTTTTTTTCTGTAAACTTTACTGCCAGAAGTCAGGAATCATGACAGAGTCATGTAGAAGAGTCTCATCTCTTGGATTTTCTTAGGAAAAAAGCTTCAGCTAGTCAGCAGGTACAAGCAGAAGACTCAGTAACAAATGTAAGTAAATACAAAAGCAAATAAATTTATTTTGAATACAGCTTTTATCTAGCTTATGCTTTTATAGGAAGACAACATATTTCCAGTTCACAATGGATATGGAACATATATCATAATCTTAAAATCTACACCTCACAAAAATCATTACTTTTCAAGTAATATAAAGAATGACAGAAAGATTGCTCATATCTGAAAATACACATTATGCAATATTGGAACAAAACTACACGAAATGCTTTTCTTGTAAGAGTACATGGTATTATTTGAGGGAAAAGGTAAGGTTAGATGACTGTCAAATCCGGCATAATTTTCTGTGAAGCTTAACATTGACTCTGAATATCCTGGGTTTAATTCTTGATCCTAGGGCCATTGTAACACTGTGAAGGACGTATTTTACCAAGTAAGGGACTATCCTATTATTTAAGAACATTATTTAGACAGTGAATTCATTTTGAAAAGTTTTCATTAATAAATCCATTGCTTCTAAGGAAATTCCACAAGTTGCAAGTTCATTCCAAATGCCACTGTTTGTGTAGTCTTTTTTCATAAGGATGTTTAAATAAACATGACCAAACCCCCAAATAACCAAAGCAAAAAGATCTCTTTCAGTGCTTCAGCATTTTTGCTGAGGATCAGAATGCTGCTCCTTTGAAAATAGTTTCTAGAAAACATCAATCACCAAAAATTTTAGACAGTGCTTCTAGAATCCATTTCCTATATCAAATCATTCAAATTTATGAGAGCACAGAACAGAGAAAGTAGTGTATCTTGACGGGGAAAAACAGAACTACTTGTGCTCCATTACCCAAACACATGCATCTTAGTTTAAGCGAAGTATAATGTTGCATTTCACCTGAAGAGTTCTGAAGTGCTCAGTCCTTCCAACTTTTAAGGAAAACAGGATGCAGAGATGGAGATTATAGTAAACTGGTAAATTTAAAAGTTCAGGAACACAAAGGATGAGACTCAGTAGCCTAACAACAGGCAACTAGTGCTGGTTTTGATGCTCAAGAATCTGCATGAAGCTAGCAGACGTAACACAGGAACTAGAGATGCCAGTGCCCTCCTGGAATCACAGCTGAGATGCAGAAATACATTCTAGAGCACCTAAAACGGCTTTACATGACTATGCCTGTGAAGTGAATCCTACCCTTGAAAACTAACTGATGCCAAATTACAGAAGTGTAGGGAACTCACAGCAAATGCCTGCTTGCTTTCTCCAAGTTCCCAGCAAATGGTTTGACTGCAGTAGAGAAAGTCTCTTGGGGACTATCTAAGCCATGTAATAAAGCTAATATTTTGTGGTATACTTTTAAGTGACCCAAACCCCTAAAATGTCATTTTCTTCATATGTTTAATACATGGAAAGCAAAGTCCAATTCAGAATTATCCCTGTGCTTCATCAAAGGGCAGAGATTACATGGGCTGTACTAGTTTGGCAACAGTTACAAGTGAATGAAAGTTTCACATTGTACATAAAGGAAGGCTCATTTAAACCTCTGAAAAGGACTGGGATGAAAAGCTATTCAGCAGATCAGTATCATCAGCCTGGCCCAGTTTTACAGGGCAACAACTTGGACTCTCACATGCAAAGTTCATATTATATGAATGAAAAACACCACCACTACAGTTTTGTTCCATCTAATTTCTACAATGATAGCTCAGAAGAGCCAAGAAAAAGATTTTGCATTAAAATCTTTAAGGTGTCAAAGTCCCCTATCTTTCTGAAACAGAATTAAAGGATTTTCATTACATTTCTACTAAAAATTGAAAACAAATTACCTCTTGACCTTGAGAAACCACTCATCTGGAATACTTTACTTTCAATGATGTATTTTTAATTGTGTAACACTTCTAAGCTGGTGATTGTTCTCTCCCCCCACCCCCCCAAAAAAAGTGATTTGATGCACTGTAATAAAAGTGATTCATAAAATAAAACACCTGCTTGATAAGCAGCTTGTTTTCTGCTACCTCTTTTCATCTTTTGTAAAATACATGACATTGTCATGTTCTGAGAACATATAACAATCTACCTGTGAATCTTACATAGGAATCCAGCTATAAGTTATTCTCAACTTGGAAATGCTTTATATCAAAGCCATCTCTATTCCTTAGAACTTAAAGCATATTGCAAATCAGGAAGCAATTCTTTGAGCAAGCTATATAGCTTAGAAAATGTCTGCTTAGTTTGTTGTCCACAGAAATGTTCTTGTACCCACAACAATTTACCCACATGCAAAAGTTTAGTGAAATCTCTTGACATTATATGCAGACCACAATACATATGCATGTATGTGTTTGACTGACTAGTCATATAGCACAGCACAATGCGAAAGAGGTCTGACAAGTAGATGCTGCCATTTAAAGCATTTGGCCTTTCATGTTAAGGATACCCTGTAATTTTAGGATTACATCTTGTTGTGTTTTTGGGTAGCCCTAGTATGCTTATGCTAAAGTTTCAAAGCACTAGGCTCCACATCTTAACATACTAGTATTGTGGGTTCAGGTTCATAGTATTGACTCGGGTTCACAGTGCTCACTGACCTCGGTACCCGTGCAGGCACTCTGTATGGACCAGCCTTCTTGAGCATCATGACAGTTGTGTTGGACACCCAAATAATTTCTCAAACAATTACAAGCTGTTTTTTTTTTATTCAGAACCAACTGCAGCTATAAGTTTGAGCACAGGTACTAACATGTTTGGTTTTGTTTGTTTTTTTAAGAAGTCAAGGAATGCTGAGAATTTCCATCTTGTTTTCAAAGTGCACAATTCTCAAACAGAGCGCTGCTGCCAACAGTATAAGCCTTCCCAAAGGATGCAGAAGCTAAAGCAGTATTACAGCAATCCTTCAACGTGTGACGAAAAAGATCCTAGTAACATTTTTCAAACTACTACATATGCTGCATTGGAACAGAACTGTTAATTACCCAGCTGGTTGTGGTGGGTTTTTTTTCTCTCTCCCCTCCATTTTACCATAACTAGAGTACTGATCACCAAAGTACTTCCATCCTCCTCTAAGAAAAATCAGCAGCAAACAGGGACTAATAAGTCAGGGATACATGCTGCTTTCATTAAAGACAAACCAAACGAAAAGACTGCGTTAAAGAGATTAAAAACTGGTCAGATTTTGCATACAAGCAAACAGCATTGTAGCTATTAAGGGATAAATAATGTTAGCTTTTCCCAGCTCATGTATTAGCCAGTGTTTTATCAGGTTTGTATTCATTGAAGTACTTTCATTATTCTGCAGGCTGCTGTTCCATGAAAGAATGCTAGTTCTTTCTGAGAAACAATCAGTTCTCTGTAGACTATGGAAGCAAAGCCTTCCCGCTAGAGGAAGCTCACTTCCCATTCTAAGTTAGAAATAACGAACAGCATGTCCAAACCAACTGATAACCTGCATCATCTACTTTAAGGGGCACTAATGTTTTAACATTTTAACTGTGACAGTTGGTATGATTGCTGGATTTTCTGTGCCAAATGAACAGTCATGGACTTGGTTTTCCAATGCCTCTCCTCCCTTATTGAGTTGAGTGATCATTTCCTAGCCTGGAGAATACAACCTATTTACAAAAGTTGCCTTCTACCATCAGCAGTGCTTCCTGGAACACAGACGCAGGTCTTGTGCTGGCATGCATTGATACTCAAATTATCCTAGCCTAGCCAATAAAAGAAAGCAGATGCAATTCTACAGCTTTCTCACTTTGAGAACTAGCTCACGAGACATTAGTTTCATTCACCCCGCTGCTGTCAAACATGTAATAGATGCCATCAGGAGAGCCAGCACAAAATCCTGGTCTACAGCATGTTCAGAATTCTCTTTCCATCACACTTTGTGCTGGCAAATCCATGTGTGACAGAGCGTCGTAATTTCCCCTTCCTGGCCCCATAGTGAAACCAACTACAGGCACTGGAAATTGCTGATGCTGTATTTCAACCAAAGCTGGAAAACTTCATGAGTATACTATTTTCAGTAAAGGTAAGATATTGTTTGCAGCATAGATGAACTGATCTTTCCTAAGTAGAGTTCAGATCTACTAGAGTTCTTCCCCTCCCACCCCAACACACACAGAGTGCAGGCCTGTACTACAACTGATAGCTAACACTTGTGACTAATCATGTCATTGAAGTTCTAGAACAAGGCAGTATAAAAGTTGCACCATCCACAGCTTTAAATATTGTTCTCTTTGATTAAAAAAAAACCACCACCACCACAACACGAAACAAAGCAGATCTAAGTGCAAAAGGAAAGCATCACAGAAGGTGAAATTTTAGAGTAGGTCTGACCACAAATTGAGAAAAAGATCCACAACAAAAGAGAAATACAATTGTAAATTAAAGGATGATAAAAGTCACGGACTATGCACCACTAGGATGACTGATTATTATTAGGTATTTTATTTTTCTGGACCATAAGGGTTTTCATTCAACAGTTTTGCTGCATGGAGTTAAGCCTTGCCCATTGTTCCTTCAGAATGAAGCTGGTGGGGGGAAACAACAAAAGTATCCAGAATCATTGCAACAGATCTGGTGAAAAATTCTGAACTGCTAGAATTAAGGAAGACACTGTAAAGCATGACAATAAAAGGAACCATTTCTAGTCTCAGACCATTAAACGCCCTTAGCCATCCATTTGTTGGAACCAGAAAGGCACCTGACTAACTTTCTGCTGGCTAACTTTCTTGACCTCATCATCTAAACACCTTATCTTGCTAAGAGCCACAAGATGAGATGGCCCAGAAATTATTCTTAGGCAGAAGATGTAAACAGCTTTTGTGGGGTCTCATCACATCAGTGTAAGGCTAGGTATGGTTTGACTAAACATGTAACCAGCTCTGAGTCAAAAAACAGTCCCTACTAGGTATCTGTATCAAATAACCAGAAATTCGGATTAGGTAGAAAACTTCATGCCAGCATTATTCCACATAACCTAGCTGCTGTTCCAAATCCATATGCCATCTAAGTGCCACAGATTGACCATTCTTTTAAGTCTGTCTTCAAATCAAGACTCGATGTCTTTCTCAAAAGAGACAAAACACAAAGAAGCAAAATTCACTGCTTCCCTTACTTCACAGCATAATTAAAAAAAACCAACCAAACAAACCATTTGTAAATATTAGTTAGTTGGTCTGCCTCCAGCTTCCCATTACTTATGCCACCCCACCACCCTGGATTGTATAGCTTATTTTATTAGTCATTTTTGCCTTCTGAAGGAACATACTCAATGGAATTATTGCTTTATACTAATTCTTTCTTTTAAAACTCAAGACTGGGCTGCGTAAACAAAAACATAGCCTGCACATCAAAGGAAATTATTATTCCACTCTGCTTGGCACCTGTGAAGCTACATCTGAAGTACAGGACCTGAATGCAGTTTTGGGACCCTGAATGCAAAAGAGATATTGATAAGCAGGTGGAGGACCACCAAGATGGTTGAGGGCTGGAGAACATGACAGAGAAGGTGAGACTAACAAGCTGAATCTGCACAGCATGAATAATAGATAGCTGAGAAGTAATTGCTCTCTTCAACAACCTAATTGGCATTCATAGAAAAGACAAAGCCAGACTGTTTTCAGAGATGCACAGCACACTGACAAGATAAAATATGATGCAGCTTGCATCATGAGAAATTCCAGACAGATACAGAGAACAATTCCTCACCACAAGGATGGTCAAACACTGAAACAGCTTGTCCAGAATAGCTGTGGAATCTTCATCCTCGCCAATTTTCAAACCTCACTTTGACAAACCCTGGAGCAACATGGTCTAATTTTGAAGTTACTCTCCTCTGAAGAAGATGTTAGACTAGATGACCTTCAGAGGTCCCTTCCAACATAAATTAACAGTTTAACTTTTACAGTATTTTACAGTTTTGTGTTCTTGAGCCAGAGAGATTTTTGTGCCTTTTGCCAGTAGCCTTCCTAATTTTTCAACATTGTAAAAAAACACTCCTATGGACAACAGGACTGTAACCTTTATTAATGAAGAATTCGCATCATCAGTATAAATATTCAAGGCAGATTAATAAAGTGTACGACTTCCTTAGTCTTCCTCTGTATTCAACAGAATTTTAGCCCCTCTGCATAAACTTTCTATTTGGGACTTTAGCTCACTTTCTTGTCTCTATGATCCCTACTTAATTTCAGGGTACGGTTTTCTGTTAAACAGATACGTCATATAACAGATGGTTTCTAAATGTACAACTTCAGATTTTGCTGTGCAATAGTAACTCAGTGGGTCCCACTGAGCACACGATCCAGATGATTCTGGAAGAGTCGATCTTTCTGACCTCTGTAAAAGTAACTGCTTTACAATACCAGTCAAAGAAACTTTACTTGGAACATGTTTCCTACCCCTCTCCCCTTCCAAAGGTTTAAGAAGCTTTTAAATCAATCTAATGTTTAACTGATACAGGGTTTGGGGTGGTGGGGAATTGTGTGGTATTTAAGAAAAAGACTGTATCAAGTCATGATTGCACTATATATTGCAGGTATTTACATTAAGGAAGCTTGTTCTAAAACTGATTACATTAGGATTTTTTCAAAAATAGTTTTATTTCCATAAAACCACCTCAGCGTTAATTCTAATACTATTCTTCTGCATTTCCTGAATCCTTCAGATGTCCCTCCATTATTTTTCCCCAGAACTGAGGTGAAGCTAAATAGTTGTTTAGATCATCCTGACTGATCTTTTTAAATAAGAAGTCTTCAAGGTCTTCTGGAATTTTCATTGTATTTTAAAGTTACTGGGAGGGACATGTCAGAAAAGAAACAGATTCTCACTCAATTCTTTCAGAACTCCTGGGTACAGATCACAAGGACCTACTTATAGCCTTTGTTAAGAAACGTCTATCATTGAATCTTTATTGTCTTTGTAACTTCTAGTTTTTAAGGACTTACGTCACCTGTGAGATATTATAATGTAATCTCAATTCTATCTAAAAAAACCCCAAAACATTTACTGTAATCTTATACTTTCTCTTTCACTATGAATTATGTTATCATTGCCACATACATTACTGTTTGTTAAAAACTGAGAAAGAATTCTGTCTCACTTTTGTTATCCTTTGCTTTACTAGTCAAGGTTTTGTCTCAGGAACACTTGTTTCCTTTAATCAGTTTTCTACATTTGTCATGCCCCACTCAACGCCATGTCTCCTCTACCATCCTCGCACTTACACTTTACAGAAAAGGAGGGGCCCTGAATTGCTTCCTTCACATTACAATGAAAACAGACTGATTTTAACAAAATTTGTCTTTTACGGACAACCTTTATAGTTGTTAACTGTGATTTCTAATGCAATTTGTGGAAATCTACCATATACCTATTTACATACTTTCTCACACGCATATCATTTTTGTACTGGTTTTAGTCTGGACATGCATATAACCAGACTTCTAAATGACAAGCAAAATTGCCACACATGTCAAATCTTAAGTTATCACTAAAAAAAAGGAGTTATCAAAGGTTTCAAAGTAAGTACATACCCCCAAAAAAGGCTCATTTGGTCTAAGTTGTTGGCATGCAGCATTCTACTGTGCCATGTCAATGCAGAAGTATACCTTTCTCTATTACCACCAAAATTGCCCCTCCTCAGTATCAACCAGTTAAGAGTTCTCCTTCCTAGCATATTTACATCTTCTCTATTGGCCTTAATTCATAGTCTATTTCAGAATGGCTCCAATACTTATTTGAGTTTAAAATGGCAGTGCTAGGGACTATAATCTACCTGCCTGCTTTGCCCTTCTACCTTTTTAGTTTTATTCTCTTCAATTAATCTCATTATTCCTTTAACTGAACCAGGCCTGTCTACTGCCAGTTGCACATCCCTATCTTGAGCTGCTGTCTACCTTTAAGTGACCTTGTTTTCCTTGGCCTGTTCATGCATCTCCAATTAATCTCTTTTTTCTAGCTCAGAGACCTCCCAGATCCAGTCATTTTCTTTCACCATGAATCCTTTCTAGTCTCCCACCCTTTCACAACTTTTTTGACTTGTAAAATAGAAACAACGCAAATACATTTGCACAGAACTAGCACATCTAACCCATGCTGTCATTTCACGCACTGCATGCGTAACCACAATACAATACAGTATATTAGGTAATTAACAACACTGTCATTTTGTTAATATTTGGTGCTCTAAGGCAAACTTACTTTCTTCTCAGGAGGAGATCAGATAAATATCACATTCTGATCTGTTACCCTATTTACAAATACACTTTTTAAAAGGTCATATAAATACACCTGAGAATGTGTGTTTATACTAAAAGATACATGGACAACAGTTCAGTGTCCAATAGTTTTAACAACTTTACCACCTCAAAAAGAAGAAAATTCAAACCACAACCAGGGTAACGAAGCTTCTTCATAAGACCATGAAGCCAAAACCCCTGCTACTGGCATGTATTCTACCTTCTTAGCTCCGCACCCTTTTCAGGAATAAGCTAAAGTATTGCTAAGCCTCCATGTGCATCAAATGGTGTCACTATAGAGACAAAAATAACAGTGGCAAAACAGTAGAGGTTTGAACCAAACAAAACCCGTAACATCAGCAGCAAAACCTACATACTCAAATTTATAGTATTTTTTTAAAGTCTTCATTTTTAGTTAAATAAACATTTCACAGTAACTGCTAGTTCATGTGCCCTGTAACAACAGCAACACAAAAATAATCACAGCAAGAACAGATGACTTCCAGGCTTCCCAGATAACGCCTCATATTTAAATTTAATTCCTGGCATTATGCCAAAGTGGGGGATGGGCACCTAAGTGGAAAAATAACTTCAAAGGCCTCTAAAACATTAATGCAGAAAATTAGTTACTTCTCTTACCTGGTGAGAAGGTGGCATGTGCAAAATGAGCTTCCTCCTCTGAGTAAGCCACTGACACGTAGCTCATTTGCATATCACGCGCTACAAGTAGACTTCCAGGTCGGCCATCTTGATACTAAGAACTTGTTTTGTTTACATAGCAGAATGAGTACTATTTTTTAGCCAGTCTGAGCTATGCTGTTGTACCTCTACTTGTTAAAGCCTGCTGGAACTCCCACTTCTCCACACAAGTGGCTGAAGTGTCAGGAGTGCCCCTGCAGCTCACTGAGCATGCCACAGCCTCCAAGGGAACCTTGCAACTGCAAGTGCCTTCAGTCGGACTCTTTGTGCTGCCTTCTGTGCTGCCAACTATTAGCACTGCAGCAACTATGTGCAGTGAAGTACCTCCCACATACCACACGGTAGTACCAACAAGCATAAATTTATTACAGAACAGCACACACACACAAAAAAAAAAAGAAGCTGAAATGTCCTCAGTATTTTCACGTACTAGCAATCTAATTACACCTAGGTTCCCTGTACATCTTTTCACATGCATCAGTGCCGTTTTTTCAGTACAGAAACCAGAGTGCTCCTGCAATCTGTACACAGAAGTCCATGACACATGTTAGTTGCTGCCGACGGGGAGCCAGACTGCAGTTACAGCTAGCTGGTCCAGTAAAAATCTACATAAAGGGGGCCTCATTTCAAGACTACATTACATCAGGATATTGCTGAGCAAAGCTTCCCCCCTGCCCCCACCAGACTACTATGGGTTCTAGAATATATCGTCTAGTTATTTGCTTACTAATAATCCAGATCCCTGTCAGAAGTCAAGTGCTGCTCTTACTATTTATATAAATGAAAACTGACAACAGTCTCTACAAAAGAAATTTCACCCTGAAGCCTGTCCTAGTAGGATGCTTCACACTGCAGTGTTCACAGTGATTCTGGTGAGCCCTACATAGTAGCAATTAACACCAAAAACATGAGTATGCTCAATGCTCAGCAACCCGCTCTTCTTAAACTGGCATTTCCAATATTTCACAGTCTACCAATAACAAGTAAGTAAGTATCAGCTCCAAGTAAGGCAGATCCATATTTAACCTAGTGCTGACAGGTAACATGTCTGGCCATTTAATATGCTGTTTCCACTTCACATTTAATTTTTCTTCATTAGGCAGATGGAGAAAAAAATCCCCCATCCAGAGCTATGGACTTTAACTTTCCAAGTACCTAACAGATACAGTGAAAATTAGAAGCAGAAGCTTGGATTTCAGCCTCACTCTGATTTCAAATAGTTAATTCCCAATTCTTACTTTTGTACTTCCAGTTAAAAGGCCAATTACATTAATTAATTACATTTTACAAATGCTTATTCTAAAAGTCACTTTACCTTTTGAGGAAAAAAATAAGCCAGGCTTTGCTTACCATTAAGTGTGTGTATGTAAAGGATGTAAACCTTTTTCCCCTCAGTTGCTGCCTTGTAAGAAACTCTTAGAGCATGAGACCACCCAAAGCAAATAAACATACTATTTAGTACAGCAAGTATAAAAACCAATTTGTGAAACCCTAAATAAAATCAAGTTAAATCCTCAGTAATGTTTGGCTAGCTACACACCTAGCAACACTGCTGTAGTTGCAGCCTGGCACCATTTAGTGGAAAAGGAAAGTGATGTAGACACCGATGCTTGTCGATTCCAGCACTGCAAAGGCAGAGCCCCTCAGGACCAGAGGAGCCTGCCTGCTTTTCACCACCGGTCTCTTCCGGTTCCCTGCATTGTTCCTCTTTAGAACGCCAACAGTGTCAAGGCTATATATAGTCAAATTATGTTGTATGCCCCCTTTTCCATTGTGAACCTAATTTGCTGTATGGCTGGTTCTAGGTTATTTGAGCGTAACACAATTTGCTCATCTGTAATGTCAAAAAGATAGCAATTTTGTGTCTGAAAGTATTTAGTAATGCAAATTACTTTTCACTGGTGGTTACAGTTCCTCCTCAGCTGTTGTATCCAAAAGCCTAAAGTGATGTGTAAGGGAAAATTAATTATTTTTCCTGAATGACTGCCACATTAAAATGACAGTCATTAACTATACAAGTGATCTGGTACTGTTCTTCTTTTATGTCACAGTATCTTTTGATTTATCTTACTTTCAGACAGATTTGTGTATGTTAGCACATTTAAGCACTCTGCAGAACATATCTTTTATTGATGCTGTTGTCATTTGCAGAATGAATCATCAGATGAATAGCCCCTGAGCTTAAAAATAAAGGGCACCAATGCTGCTTAAAAAAAAAAAAAAATAACAAAAAAAACCTTTGTGATCCCCACATATGGCCACCCCCTGCCCCAGCTCTACAGCCTTGTGCACAAATACCAGAATAACAGCACGATTCTCACCACAGTAAAACAGAAACTGCAAAATAAAAGACTGTACTTGGGAGAATTTTCTATTCTTGGCTCCAGTCCGCTCAGGGAACTCCAAGCCGGAGCTTGCCGGCAGCCCCGAGGGGGAGCTCTCAACCTACCGTCTGGGGGAGGCACCACCTCGCTTCCAGAACATTCCCGCAGTCACCCACACTCCCTCGGCTGTACCTTCCTCTTTGTGCTTTCCCTGCCTCTTACACCACTAGCTATGATAAAGCTCGTTTTCAAATACAAAATGTTTTTACGGAAAGGAGGCACAGCTGGCTGAGTAGTTAGGAACGCGCCAACTCAGCTGTACAGGGCACAGGGCTGCCGGGTAGTGCAAGGTGGGCCAAGCCAGTGGAGGACTTGCTAAGCCCCCACCAAGGGCAGCATCCTCCTGCCATGTACGAGCTGACCAACCCACCCTGACAGCTAGCACAGGCACCTCTTAAGCTGCTTCCAAGATGGGATATTTGGGGATCTTTGTTTCCAGTTTTGTTTGGGTTTGGGGTTGTTGGTTTAGTTTTGTTTGTGGTTTTTATTGTGGGGGGTTTTTTTTGGGGGGGAAGGGGGGGGCTGTGTGTGTGTGTGTGTGTGCATGTCTTTTTTGGGGTTTAGGTGTGGTTGTTTTTTTTTAAATGCAGGAGCATAACCTGGGAGGATAAACAATGGCATACTCCATTATATTCTCTAGTGATTGCCACTACAGAAAAAGCCAGAATGTCTGCCTGCCTTTCCCACATTTGGCATGCAGTCAGTGGAAACACCTGAGAGCTTTTATAACTGCTTTCTCAAAGCCAGTTAACAGGACTCTTCTTCCAACACACAGAATTTTCTAGTCTCTCATCAGAGCCAACCTTAAAAAGCAAATGTTACAGTCAAAAACTAGTAATTATTTCAAATGCAACCAGCCTTACTATTAGCTGTATGGTTTCATTGGTATGTATCAAAGAAAACACCCTCAAATCTTAAATGCCAGTTGATTCATCTCAGAATAGAAAGGTAAGAAAAATCTGCCACAGAATAAGTTGCCTAATTCAGACACAACTTCAAATATGAAGGCATTTAATTGACGAAGTTTGTAAAAAAAGTAAAAAAACCCAAAAAACAAAAAAACCCACCCCCCAAAACCAACCAAGCAAACAAACAAGATAAAATCTGTCACTAGTAGCTTGATCTAAAGAAAACACCCAGAGCAAAAGAAAATAAAAGGCCCTGGGCCTTCTGTAGGCAACACACACAGAGTTCAAAATACCCCCTTCCCCTCTGACTTCTCTTCCCCAAAGCATGAAACGGAACAAATTTTATTCATGGAAGTCAGCCAGAAGTTTGGTAGTTCCCAAGTTTTTCTCACACTGGTTTTTGAAAGGCACAGAAAATTATGTTCATTTCTGAAATAGAGAACTGTCTATCAACCCGTTACCTTAGCCAGTGTGGTTTATTTCAAGATATTTTACAGCAGAAGCATGTATCAACAGAAGGGGCAGGGAAGGCAGGGAAGGGGGGGGGGAAAGGGGGGAGCTGATGGCTGACACTAGTTATATCTGCTTTAAAGGGGTGAAAAAGTGTCTAAAACAGGTAGCTTCCAGCCAGTAACAGTTTAATGTTGCACTCCCTTTCTTTTAGAAGGGAAATACTGTTTGTCTCCTTATCAACTTCAGAAAAAACATGTTTTGCTCACTTAAATTTACATGAAGAATTGTCACTTACTAAACAAACACTGCGAAGCTGACAGATCTTAACCTGCAAATCGAGACACTGCAGCAAACAAAAATTAAATGCTTGCCTTACTCATAATTTCTTTGAAGACAGTACATTCTTCAGTAAAACACAGTAAATGTTAAAGCTAAAAATAAAGGTCCAATTTAACTGTTTAACAGTAGTCATAATGTGATTAAGTATTTAAGATTCCAAACAGTTCTAAGTGCTTGGTAACCATTTATTTCTAGTACGTAGGGAACTAAACAAGTCAGCTGTTTGAAAGTGATTTGCATGCATTAAGCAGTATTGCGTTAATTCAGCAGTCCATTCCAGTTTGTTTTGAATCCTGCCTGAAATTGTTTGCTCCCAAAATATCTACCAAAATAGAAGATGCAGCTGTATGAATTGAGACAATTCTGTTTTAAGAGGAACATAAAAAATAATCAAGCCACGTTAGAATGGATCCAAGCAAGTATGATTTAGTAATGACAACTATCCAAATAGTTGGAGCACAAATGAAAATAAAGTAGAATTGTTTTCTTATAATCAAATACACCAAATGCAAAAAATGAATTGAAAAAAATGTGCCTCTATACACTCCTTCAGAGTAAATTATTGTTGGCTATTTCTCTTTGAAAGTCACACGTATTTGAGACTGCTACCCTATTAGCAATTTACTTGTGAAAACCTATCCTTCAAATTTACCTATCAGTAGTACAAAGGCTAACTGTTCTAGAATGCAGCACATGTCAGAAGTGGAGAAAATGCAGATACAAGAACAGCGAGCAGAGTCTGACAATGCATCTCACATTAAAAATGTATAATTATCAATTCAGTTGAAGTCGTTAATTCATTATACACAACTATTTCTAACTTAAGTCATTAACATCTAATTTATGTATTTAATAAAAAATTGGTAGGTTGGTGGGGGTTTTTTATCCCCTGAAGTGCCTTGTTTCCATGCAGGTAAATCGGTGCTTTTAGTTTTCTTTTTGACTGCTAAAGAACACACTATTAACACCGTGGGAGGGAACAGAGAAGAGATCATACTGTCAGCTATCAGTACTACTGGTACAGCAAACATTAGAGTTACTTGGACTTTTGGAAACAAGAACACATTCCATATGCAACACAGGTTTCAAAACCTACCATACTTCATGCATTCCAACACCCACTTCAGGAAAGAAAAAAAAACAAAACCAAACCAAAACCAGTCAAATAAAAAAACCCAAACCACACCACCCACCCACCTCACAGAACAAAACACTGCAGCTCCCTGCTCAGCCACTCATTCTGTACACCGCTTCCAAGAACGATGCTGTTTTGAGAACTGCCTGTTAAAGAGCCAAGTAAACCAAAACCAAAGGAAAGGGAAGGGAAGGGAAGGCAGCAAGACAAGAGCTTTCCTCTGAACCCTGGAAAATGTCTCCAAGCCTCTTCTGTAAAATGGGAGTAAGCTTCCTCAGCTCACAGGGAAAAGTCATGGGCAACAAAAAAGGCCCAAAAAGGACTGTGTGAAAGATGTGGTGTGAACATGCAATGTTTTACTCAAACGTAATACATGCGAAGAACCACTCCTTACATGTGTGTGTACTCCTCACATGACATGTGAATGTCAAAAGCTACACTACTTTTCCTTTTTATGTTCCCATTAAAGGGGTTAAAAAACCCCACCAAACCAACAGAACCAATAGCACTTGACAATATGAAAATGTTATAAAAACATTTTCATATGCACCATTTTGAAAAACCAACTAAAAAACACAAAACCAAGAAAAAGCCAACAACAAAACCACCATTGGATGTGTATGGTAAATAGGTTTTAGACATAAAATTTCATCCCCTTCAATGATTACAAAGTAGCTCAGGGATCTCATTATAAAAAAATGTTTCTATTTGCTTTGAACAACGAGTTATTAACATCTGGAATTAATGAACAACAATAACTTACTAAAACCCACACAAACACAAACCTCAGTAATCATTTATAAGACTGGGGTCAAGATGACTTGACTCAGAATATCTTGCAGAAAACCAGAAATATTGTTTGGAGGATGGGAAGAATGAAATCTCACTACATTATTAATCTGCATTCATTAGATGAGTTGAACATATGGCAAAACTTCACATCAAGACAAATGCATTTAAGTAGAATTTGTTGTCAAGAGTTTTCCAACATTTCAAAGCGCCCAAATGTTCTCAGGATCTGTAACTAATCTTACCCAATCAAGAAAAGCCACTATGAACTAAAATCTGCCTTAAATCAAATCCACTAAACAAAATTCTACTAGCAATAAAGCAAGTAATAAAACTACCTACATACCTGCATTTCATCATTACCTGCGACCACACATTCACATTATTCCTGCCACTGATTTTTTATTCTAAAGCAGGAAAATCCTATAACCAATCACTTACAAATTTACAAGTGGCTGAAGTCAGCAGTCCACCTGGAGTTTAAATTCTGTATTTTACTTTTTGTTGTTGTTGTTTCTTCATATCAAATGCACATGGTAAACATGAAGAAACCGGGTCTCCTAAGAACCTGATGTGCACTATCTATCCAGAATACTTTGTTTCTTTATAAACAGCGTACCATCATTAACTATAGCAGGTAAGTTACAGGAACATTTAAAAACTAAATTAACCATCAAGTGCTTTGTTAGAGAGTATGCTAAGAGCATCAAATTCGCGTGCAAAAACATTGAGGAAGGACTAAAAACTTTTAGGCGTTTAGTACTGCCTTTTACACATCCTTAGCACCAAGTTCAGCTTCACACAGGAAAATACTATGAGCTACATCCTGTGAGTTATCCAACTCTTTTCTGCTCCTGATAGTTTTCTGAAGAACTTCAAGTAACTCTCTAATTACCCTCAAATTAACTCATATCCAGCTTAAGATCCCACAAAGACCTTAACTAGGTCTTTTTGAGACAGACAAAAAACAAGAAAATGAGTCAATTGTGAAGAAAAATATCTTTTTTCTCCTGCTGCTTTTCTGTTCTCCTTCTCCCCAGTGGAAAGAAGTTGAGCAGTACTTCACCCTTAGCCACTGACACTTATGAACTACCTTCTAGTGAGTGCTGAGCATGACAGGTAGCTAGGCCACCAACCAGTAACATGCACAGGAAACACTAGGCCAGGGATCCTCAAACCTTTTAACCAGGGGGCCGGCGCGCGGATGCAGTGGCAGGCAGTCATCTGCGGCTGCTTGGTTCCCCCCCCAACCCCCGGCGGGGGGGGGGGGGAAGTGGTGTCTGTAAATACCGGGGGCCAGATTGAGGACCCTGGGGGGCTGTATCTGGCCCGCAGGCCGTAGTTTGAGGACCCCTGCACTAGGCCATATGAAACCACCAGCACTTTGAAATGCAGATTTCAGTTAAGTTATACAAAAGAAATGAAAGAATAATTTACCTTGAAACTTCCACTCTATCATTTGTAGTACTTTTGCTACTCAAGGGTAGCACTACTATAAATTCTGCAAATAACTGCCACCTGCACAATAGTTAATTTACATAATCATTGCTATTCCAATGTATTAACACAGGTTTTGTAGTTCTTACCTATCATTGGAAAATGTTGCATGTTGAAAATATGATGATCAAATGTAAATCTAACCACCTGGTTGCAAAAATGTAACAAAGTTTACAAAAAAATTTATTTTATGTTTGAGGTGAGCTTTTTGAAAAAGGGCAACATAAAGTGAGAGCTCTTAAGGCCTGGTAAGGAAGTAAGCCAAAATTCAATAACTGATTTGCAAGACATGTGTATGACCTTTGACCTCTCTGGTCCCACCCAACCTACCCTGTAAGTGAGAAAGGATAAAGGTGTACGAATTAATTCAATGAGAGGGAAAACAAACAAAAAAACCCCTACAAACCCAAAACCACCAAACCAAAACAAAAACCCCACCAAACCCACCCTCCGGTTGACAAAAGAAGAATAGTTTTAAGGTATTTTATACAGCTTAGAAGTGGTTAGTTTTGCCTAAACAAAGTTTGAAATTGTGTCTTAGCAAAGCAGAGCTGGTGCTTACCTCTAAGGTCTGCAGCATATGATGCCAACAGCTCTGTTCATTTGCATACAGTCAAGCTAATCTGCTGCAATGAAGAGCACTTTGTCAGCCATTTTGAAACTGCACTGTCTCAGCTGCACTGAAAATCTGATTAAGATGGCTGCATTGTGCACTGAAGACCAGCCTCAGTGACAACTGAGCAGTGGATAAAATATTTACACAGCAGAGCACCTCCTTCTCTTCCACACTGCAACAAACTGCACAGGCAGAGGGGCGGCAAAGGCATGGTTTCTTTGACAGGCAGGAAACTGTTAATGCACAGCTGCAACACTGCAGCTGCTTGGAGCACCACTGGTAAAGAGAAAACTAAAATAAACCAGAAACCACAGAGAGGCAGCCCTGCTAGGTCTGTGATGCAGGATTTGTAACCCATACTTCAAATCCCTCGTGACTCCAGGCAGTTCAGAATTTATGTCACATATGAACAGCCACAGATACAGAGCCAAATCATGCATAGAACTAACAAACATTAGGGAATACTTTTTAAAAGCAGCCTCATTTCAGTCTTAAAAAAATAATCACCAGCACCACCCAAAAAAACCCCAACAAACCCAACCCTTAAGAAACTGATCTATACCTTTTCACAGCACCACCTATTTTGAAATACTGTGTAATATTAGTTGCCCAATAAAACAGTTTTACTTAGGGGGGGTGGGGGAAGGAAGTTCACTTTAGAAATAAGGAAGCTAGCAAAAAAACCTCAAGAACACTCCAGAACTTCAGCACCCACAGAAATCAAGTATAGCATTCTTTATAAATGATATGGTATGTCATGTTATTTTTTTGAAGAAGAGACATATCTAGAATCCCATCCGGAATTTTGCTGGAATCTTGTTGTAACTATACTGAGTAGTATGTTCCCAAATAAGTGGTTTGGGAATCTGTGGGGTGGGTAGGGGGGGTTATCAAACAAATACACAATTTTAATGGAATCAGACTAAATATGATACAGGTTCCTCTCTAATATCTGTTCAGTAATGCAAATCATGTGCTCTTCTCTAGGCAACAGTGGATCAATTCTAGAGGGAACTCTTCAATACCTGCCTCACTTCACCATGTACACCTCTTCTACAAAAAACAAACATGGCTATTTTAAAACAAAGTAACTGCAAGAGCACATGGGGTGATCCTGAACAGAATTAGTGTTCAATTATTTCTAACCTTCTACCACAATACAGCCTATGACCCACAATCAACCCAACATGGTAAGCCCCCCCCAAAAAAGTGGGAAAATATGCCCTCCAATCTACCTCTTTTATGAAAAGATCTATAAACTTATATAACTGTGCATGTGTGTTGCCAGCTGTAGTTGGTTATTTCAGGACTGATTAATCATGCCAGCAGTAGTTCTCTGATAGACTTATCAGCACCACAGTATTTCAAACTTTAAAAATGTTGAAATGCACCATCTGGCTTTTCCTTTCGTCCTTGTATTAGGACGATCTGCAATGCAAGAAGCAGCACATGACACATACATGTAAACAGCTACACTGATTATTATAATCTTTGATAATACTGCACAGATTTAGAGGACTAAATTAAAGTATGCTTAAAGTTCAAACGTCCAAAAGACAAGTTCAAATTTGTGAAGCCTGGAGAACAACTTCATTAAAATTAATTTAAAATTACCCACTACACTAAAGCTTTTCTTCACCAAGAACTACTATTAAATCAGAAATCAAGTTTACAACAAGTTCAAAAGAAATGTTTTCTATTAGCCAGTTACAATCCCATGTTGCTTACTCTGAACTTAATACATAGAACACCTTCAGTTTACAGGGATTGACAGTAACTTTTAACATTTCAAAATCCAAACTTAGTATTTCATTTGTATGCAAACATACATATATTTTCATTTCCACAGTAGCAATGTTTTGAATAGAATTCTATGTTTAGTACACCTACAAGGTTCCTATATCAGAAGGTTAATTCTGATGTCCAGTCTTAGAAGTTCAACAAAAACCTAGGGAGGTTCTAATCCAGAACCCAAGATCTGCGCTTCTACACCACCACGTTCTCTAAAATTCCATCTTGGAACTTGATACATGGAAATTCAATGACTTAAATAGGTTTGAATAGGCATAACTACTTGGCAAAAAAAATAAATAAATCAGAGAACACTTTCACTGAGCCAGAGAAAACAGAATCCATGTCACACTCCAGTTGCAGCAGTCAGTCCTCTTATCTTGTCAGAAAGCTTCATGAACATGCAGAGGTACTGACATGTTACAGACACCTAGTTGCAAAAAGTCTAGCTGAATGGTAAGAAACCATATGCCTTTACTTGAGTTCGCTTCAGAGTACTTCAGTTAACATACACAGGTGTGTTAATATGTTAAAAAATACCAAACTAATTAATGACATTTAATTAAACACAATATTAGGAGTGAAATAACTTATCTGAGAAGGCTCTGGTCAAGAAAATATTAATTAACCTCCACTAATGTGGAATTCCTATATTTACATGGGACTACAATTTCTTACTGTTGCTTAAGGTGGCAGCTATATAGGCTGGCTAAAATAAAAAGTAAGTTAGAAAACCAGGCATTTTAAGAAGATTCAGAACAGAATTTAAACCTAACCTGTTATGTTTAGCTTTCTCTTAAACACATAATAAAAACTCCTAACAAGCTTATCTCTGCCCTCTTTTGATGACATGCCAACACAATGCAGTATCACCTCAGCAAATTAAATTTTCTAGTCATAAGTTAAAATTTAAGACAGAGCTTCCATTTTCCAACCTTCTCATGAACATCAATGTATTGGGTCTGTCTGAGCCCCACAGCAGCCCTCATAGTGCTGTGCTTTGTACTGGTAGCTAGAAAGGGGGTGATAACACACCAGCATTTTGGCTACTGCTGAGCAGCACTTGCAGAGTATCAAGGCTGTCCCTCCAACATTCCCCCCATCACCAGCAGGCTGGGGGTGGGCAAGACCTTGGGAAGGGACATAGCCAGCAGAGCTGACCCAAACTGACCAAAGGGATACTCCATACCATATGATGTCTGTTTAGACATGGAAGCCAAAAGAAAGGAGGAGAAAGTGGGGATATTTATTATTTATGACATCTTCTGGAGCAACCGCTATGCATACTGAAGCCCTGCTTCCCAGGAAGTGGCTGAACATTGCCTGCTAATGAGAAGTAGAGAATAACATCTTTTCTTTTCCTTTGCTTCCACACACGTGACCTTTGGTATTGCTTCATTAAACTGCCTTTCTCTTGACCCATGAAGTTTTTTAATCTTACTCACCGTGCCCCCCAGCCACCCCATTCTGCTGATGGGAGGAGGGAATGAGAGGCTTGATGGGCACCTGGAGTTCAGCCAAGGTCAACTCACCACAGTCCTTTCTGGTGCCCAACAAGGGGCACGAGACAACAGCAGTTTTATATTAAGTGTGCTATAGCTATAGTAGTTATTAAGTGGCAAGCTGCTGGGTGGGTCATGGAGTTTGTTGGTTGAACTGCTTATCTCTATTTTGCTAAGCTTGGGAACATGTTAATAGAAATAATGGCTATGTGCTTTGCCCTGGCATCGATGGCCTTGCTGTGGTGGGGGAGCTATTTTGTGGGGAGGATGAGGGAATACACTTTCCTCTCCCTGCCCAGGATTGACGTGGATGGTTTTGTTATGTAGGCTCCCAAGGTCCTTGCTAACCCTTACATGACCTGTTTAATACTATTAATTAATACTGTTGGCATATTATGGGTTTTGGGGAATTTGGTCTCATCCTGGTGTAAGAGAAGGCAACTTTTAGGTGAGGCAATATTGAAATCTGCCCTGAGGCAGCTGGTCCCAGGGTCTAGGATGTGTGGAAGTATTTGGCCAGATTCCTAGGACAGTTATCACCTCCCATAACCTGGGATTTCACATACCTGAACAGGCAAGCAACCCTGGCACACTGACAGACGTGCCACCTGACAGAAGGGTGCCTTGTCTACCCCAGTGAAAACCAACAGCTTTTAGTACTGTAATGGGCCTGGCCTGTGCCTATCAAGCCACAGTTCAGTACTCTCAGAGGACTGTGCTTGAGACAGGGACCCAAACTGGATCCGAGGTCACCATGGTTGAGATAGAGACACAAACAACTAGAGTAATTGCCCAGGAGTGAAAAAGAAACAGTGGACAAGAAAAACAATGGGTCCGTATCATCGATTAATAAGGGAGGAGGAAGAGGAGGAAAGGTTTGATCAAGAGGCCGGTCCTTCAACAAATAGGAGGAAGGAGTGACAGAATTTAGACAGGAAGCAGAAAATACCCAGTCCCTGACCTCCTCAGAACTTCAAGATGTGTGGAAATATTACAGCCACCATCCAGGTGAGTGGATTGCTGTCTGGCTGCCCCAATGATGGGGCCAACAGTCAGCAACTAGAAGGCAATGAAGCCCAACAGCCAAGATTCCTTGCTAGAAACTGGGGAACTGAGAGAAAAATTGGAAAAGATGCAGCAATATGCAGTCTCTGGAGACAGCTCCTCTCACGTATGAGGGCATGGTATCCATTCAAGGAAGATCATGTGAACTTCCCAGGAACACAGACTACCGCAGATGAAGGCGTCCAGTACCTGAGAGAAATAGTGATACTGGAAGTTATCTGCAGTGATCTAGACTTTGATGAGGTCTCCAAAGATCCATAGGATGTCCTGCGCACATGAGCCATGTGGAGGAAGGTGATCCAATTCGAAGTGCCCCATCATATTCTAACGTCTTGGCAGCAATGTATTGCCTGGATACAGATATATCAATTGTGGAGAAAGCGTCATCTTGGCTCCAAAACTTTGAAGAAAGTCTTTGTACCTCCTTATACCTGCAGGCCAGCACCTTGGCTGTCAGGGGTGCCCCAGGAAATCAGTCCTCTCCTGCTCCAGTCAGAGAGAAAGGGGGCCCCTAGCACATGCTGCATGGTGCACTGTGGTTCTTCCTGCGTAAACGGGGGAGGACATGACTAAGTGGGATGGAGAACCCACCTTTAAGCTGGAAGCCTGTGTATGCAGACTGAGAGGGAAGACAGCGTTAAGAAAGGGTCAAGAAAGATGTCAGCACAGTGCTTGTAGAGACACAAGGTGGCAATCAACCCTCTACCAGACACAGAAGAACTGAAATCACCTCCCTTGCTCCTGGTGAGGGGACTTCTGGTCTGGCACTGCAAGGGTCAAACAATGAATGCTCTGACCAGGAACAGGAATAGAGGGTCCCTGCCTTCAGCCAGGAGGAGGGATGGGATGACTGGGTATACTGCACTGTGTGGATTTGATGGCCTGGCACTTCAGACCCACAGAAATGTAAGTCTTTGGTAGACACTGGTGCAGTGTATGCTGGTGCCATCGGGGTACAGGGGCACAGAACCCATCCAGATTTCTGGAGTTACAGCAGGATGCCAAGAATTGGCTGTATTGGAGGCTGAAGTGAACTTAACGGGACAAGTCGGAAAAGCACTCCATTGTGAAAAGCCCAGAGGACCCTTGTATCCTTGGCACCAGCTACCTCAGAAGAGGGTACTTCAGGGATCCAAAGGGGTACTGATGGGCTTTGGTGTAGACACTGTGAATACCGAGAAAAATCAAACAGCTGTCTATCCTGCCTGACCTCTCAGAAGAGCCCTTCACTGTGGAGCTGCTCCAAGTTGAAGAAAAGAGGTGCCAACTGCAACCGGATTAGTGCACCAGCAGCAATATCGCACAAACCAAGACCCCCTGGCTCCCATCCAAGAGTTTATTCATCAACTGGAGAGCCAAGAAGTGATCTGCAAGACTCACTCACTTTTTTTAATAGTCCCATACAGCCAGTGCAACAGTCTGATGATGTCTGATGAAGGGTGGAGGTTAACAGTAGACTATTGTGGCCTGAATGAAGGAATGCCACCACTGAGTGCTTCTGTACCAGACATGTTAAGAGCTCCAATATGAACTGGAGTCAAAGGCAGACAAGTAGTATGCTACAATTGACACTGCCAATGCATTTTTCTCAATTCCTTTGGCAGCAGAGCGCAAGCCACAGTCTTTTTTCACATGGAGGGATGATTCACACCTGCAATCAACAGCCCCAGGAGTAGAAGCACAGCCCTACCATTTTTCATGGACTAATCCAAACTGCACTGGAAAAGGGTGATGACCCTGAACATCTACAATACACTGATGGTGTCATTGTGTGTGGCAACAAGACAAAAGTAGTATTTGAGAAAAAAAGTAATTTACGTTCTTCTGAAAGCTGATTTCACCATAGAGAAAAGCAAAGTCAAGGGACCTGCACAGGAGATTCAGTTCTTGAGAATGAAATGGCAGAATGGACACCATCACCTGCCTATGGATGTGGACAAGATAGCAGTTGTGTCTCTACCAGCTAACAAGAAGGAAACACAAGCTTTCCTAGGCCTTGTGGGGTTCTGCAGAATGCATATTCCATCTTAGGGTCAGCTTTGAGCCCTCTCCATTGAGTAACCCAAAAGAAGAATGATTTTGAGTGGGGCCCTGAGCAACAACAAGCCTTCGAGCATATCAAACAGGAAATTACTCGTACAGTAACTCTTGGGCCTGTCAGGACAGGGCCAGCTGTGCAAAATGTACTCTACACTGCAGCTGGGGAACATGGCCTCACCTGGAGCCTCTGGCAGAAAACATCAGAAGAAACTCAAGATTGACTACTAGGGTTTTGGAGCTGGGGGTATCAAAGAACAGATGCCCACTACATCTCAAGTGAAAAAAGAGATACCACCAGCATAGGAGGGGCTTTGAGACGCTTCAGAATTTATTGTTACAGGAGCACATCTCCTTTTGGCACCACAGTTGCCTGTGCTACACTGGATGTTCAAAGGAAACATCCTCTCTACACATCCCCTCTAGCAACCACCGCTATACAGAGTAACTGAGTAGCGTTCATCATGCAACAAGCTCGACTGGGGAAACTCAACTGCCCAGGAATTTTGGAAAAAATCATGGACTGCCAAAAGGCAGAGATTTTGGAGCACTGCCTGAGGAGATGGCTTGTATCCAAGAGGCAGCACCATATGATGAGTTATCAGAAGATTAAAGGTATTATGCTTTGTTTACTGACAATGAACTTTAATGATCAGATGCTTCCAGAGACTTAAACATTCTACACAGGAACTCAAGGATTTTCTGACCCCTATTTCCCCTATTGGAAAATTAAAGTAACAAAAATCCCCAAACAAAAAAGGTAAGATACCTAAACACACCACAAATGACGCAAAAAAATCTCTTCAGGGAAATGAAAATTAAAGTCGCACATCATGCAAAATTTTGCTTTTAAAATGATAACCAGAACTCAAAGGTTGACAAAACCTATGCTCCAGATCCTCCTGACTAAAAATCTCAAAGCTAGAATACTTTACAATTACCTTCTTTGCAATCAGACATCAGGCTTTAATATCCAAAACAAGACTGAGCTATAGAAATTTTAAATAGCATTACCCATTTCACATCTAAACTTTATTCGGATATTAAGACACTCTACAACTATCCAACTTGACAAAAACAGCTGATTACAGAGATCACTTCAGATAACAACCTAACTTTCTCTCTGCTTCTTAATGAGCTGTCAGGAAAAAAAAAAAATCTAGTTTTTTGTTCCTCCACAAGAATCTTATCTCCGTGTTTGGATAAGTCACTGCTGCTTGATGAACAGTTTCTTACAGTATGGTGGAAACAGGAGAGCATTTTTTTCATTCAGTAGAGCACAGTGCAGTAAGTATATCTGAAATACCAGAATGATGAATATACATCATGAAACCATCATTTGTGTTGGTCAACTTATGAGTTCCCAATCGTTTTGTGTAGGTAAATCTCAAAGTAATGACATGTACTGAAAAGAAGTAAAGAGCCCAGTTGCAGATTTAACTGAAAAATATTAACAATCTTAGATCTCACTGCATTTAAGAGAAATATTACATTAAAATACACTGGGGAGGAAAAAACCCACCAAACAAAACCCTCACAACATTCACATACCATAGTAAGTTTTATAACTTGCAACTCATTTTCCTCATCTAATAACTCTTACGAAAACTGTGATGTACATCTGTGTCACTGCAGTAATTTCCAAAATAAACTCATAACAAACATATAACTAGCCCACAACACAGAAAAACATCAAGTGGAGAGGAAATGGAAAAAAAATGCATTCAACCTGCAAACTAAGGAAGAGCAACATACTGGTGAAGGGTCTGTTGGCCTTAATATCTCCATTTTATGAATAATCTTGAGATTTTGGGCATAAATACAATTTCTGACAATAAGCCCAGATAAGCCTAATTAGCGATTATACTATTAAAAAAAATCTAGATGGGGAAAAACTTGGGTGGGTTTTTTTCATTTTGGAAAGAAAATCAGTATCTGGTTTAGTCAACTGCTATTCACCGTGGAAATATTGTCCGTTTGTAACATAAAAAATGCCTTCTTCCAAAAACCACAATCAAACACAATAAAAATGAGTATTTATTTACTAATTAGGAATCAGTTACTAAAATAAGATTTCTTAAATTTTTAATGTGTAAAATGTTTCTGTTTGCAACAGATTATGTAAAATCAGTAGTATTTAAAATTAAACGATTTTTGTTCATTGGTTGTTCAGCCTCTTGGCTAGCAAGATCAATTCCTGTGATGGGAGAAAAGCATATGTCTATATTATAGCATATTTCCTGTCTCTATGTCCCGAACAGAAGCATCACTAAAAGAGCCTTTACAGGAAAACTAACATACTACAGTTAATGTTGATATCCCAAATACCTGAAATCGGCATAGCAATACAAGCTAAAGCAGGACGTATCAGCAAACCTGGCAGAGTATGGCATGTATGCCTATCTACTGGGATTAGCATCTTCTTGAAAACAGACTTTGTAATGGATAGAAAATCAGATTTAAGAAGTCCCTCAATAAGAGCATCAAAATGACTGTTTCAAGTGATTTATGTAATTATTATATCCTTCTTTGAATCAACTTCTTTGAAACAACTGTTATGATCAGTTTCAAGCCTACACAACATTCAAGATAGTCTTGTTAAATTAATTATTCGTACAGCAAACTACAATATTGTTCCGCAGTATCACAGGAACCATCGATTCAACACTGCTACACTTGGTAGCAAGGTTACAGCTGATAAAGCGCCTTGTATTCCAAGCAACATATTAAGTCTCCTAAACTGAGAAAATAACTATGAGAACACAAAGACCTCTTAAGAGTCTTTGAAAAAGAACACACAATGAGCACTTACAACAGTTAGTGACAACACAAGATTTTCTGTATTTTAATTATTTGGCGTTTATCAAAAAAATGTGTTGCTTTTCAAAATTATTAGTACATTTCTTTTCTGGATTATATAGACATAGGAACTTGATTTGATACCTCTGGAGCATGCAAAATAAGATAACTGCCAAACTCGAGGAATAAATACTGGGAGTATTTGCCATGATTCATGAATTGCAGAAGCCCTCATGCAGTCATTAGTGAATTAATTTTATAATAGGTCTGACAGTAACATTAGTCTCATTTCAGGGACCTGGAAACAGAAATTACCTACCCAAATTCACATATCTAATAGCAGTAAGTTTTGTGTTAGTTTTTTTCCCCTCCAAAGAATTCTTGCATATTCAAGGTAATACTCTCCTTCATACCTTTCCACAGGACTGCACAAACCAGTACCTAATGAGAAAAACATATTTCTCACATTGATATTTGCTGTTTCTGCAGAGCTTACAGAAGGTAAGCGCATTCTTCACATTTTTATTTTAAAAAACATGAAGTAGATATTAATAACTGTAATAATTCTAACTAGATCAAACTGGTATAACAAATACTGGCCCCAAGTACATTTTAACTTGCAAAAGAGAGCCAAACATCATGCCTGCAGATTATCTTTATCTTGCAGATGTGAATCCCAATAAATTTATTCATTATATTGTATCTTCTTGTACAATCTGGGGTATTGACCAAATGTATTTATTAACATACTCTTACTTCCACAAATTAGCATGTTAAATAAGCTCTCTAGATGTTCAAGTGTTATTTTTCTGTGACTGCATGATGGCTGCATTTGTAAGGTTATTGACTGCTGCCTAGAACAGTTGAGCTGTTCACTCCTTTATTTTAAGATAATATTTTTCCATCAACAATTCCATCTGATTTTTCCATTCAACAAGTCTGTGTTAACGGTCAAATTACAACATGTAGATTTATTTCAATATTACTATTATGCAACAATATAATCTAATGTAGGCATTTCCACTGGGTATCTATCAAAGATTAGGAGATCTACTAAGAAGCATATATATGTGTTAAAAGAAAAAACCTCTTGAGGACAGTGCCACACCTCTAACAGGCCTTAAAGTCACATGAATTAAAATGTGAGGCACTTAATCATGAACACTATATTTCATAATGCTTAAGTTCAAAGAAAATCAGAAGTTCAAGCGTACCTTCTTTACACTACCACACTACTTAACCTATTAACTTTTGCCATTTTGTTTGATGTGGGCCTCCACGACAACCTGGAGAAGCCACTCCGGCCTTGATTACTGATGACATCACATAAATAAGGCACAGCTAGGTCTTCCCCCCTCAAACACCCTCCTTTCTAGTAAATGTGCATGCCCATACGCTTCAGAAACTGTAATCTGAAGTTCATTAGCGCACCACTGAGCACAGTAACAAAAAACCCGTTTTTTCCCTCGTTGCTTCTACACCCCATCCACTGCAACACTCAACATCCACACCTGCTGCAGGTGTGAGGAGATCCACTGGTGGCACGCGGCACCACCGCTGTCATCCACCACACCATCCCCAGTCCAGGCAGAGAGGAAGGAAATGCTTCCGAGGTGCCAGCCAGCCGCACCACTGTCCCACCCAAACACCTGCCCAGCGCGGTGCAGGTGGCACCTCCACCTCGCCGATGCGTCATACGGAACACAGACAACTTGCTGATGCTCTGCTCTCTGCGCCTGCAGGACTCAGCAGAGTGCACCAGCAGTGCCCTGCCCCACGCCAGACCTACCTGTGACCTGCAGCAGCTGCCGCGGGGATCCCTCCACACGTGGGGGGCGAAGGAAGGCGCCTCCCAGCTCCCCGCTCCCCACCTGCTGCCACCTCTGCGCGAAAACAGCACTGCGCATGCGCGCCGCCGCCTGCACTGGAGCCGGGTCACGTGCTCCCATGCAGCGCGCCCCAACTGCGCTGCGCTTCCGACCGAGCGTGGGTGCGCGCAGCGGCGCGTGTGCAAAGCTGCGGCCCCGGAGCATGCGCACGCCGCGGCCGCCACCTCCGCGCGGGGCAGCGTTCCGCACCGAGTGCTGCTTTGCCCGGCCGCGCGCGGCCCCGGGGGGCGAGCGGTACCTGTGCTCCCGCGTCCCGCAGCAGCTCTTGCCTCTGCGTTCGGCGCCCGCCGCAGCTCCCGCCTTCCAGGTGCTGCCGCCGTAGATTCAAAATCGGAACTCGCTCCAGGCACCAACGCCGCCTCCCACCGTCGCACGCGCGGGGCCGTTATGCAAATAAGCCCAATGTCCCCTCCCCTCTCTCGGGTGACCCCGCCCCCTCCGTGGGCACAGGGGCCGGCAGTGGGGGCTGCCTCGCAGCCGGCCAATCCCAGGGCCGTCCATCTTGGCAGCATGCAAATGAACCACCGAGTTATTTAAATTAGCAGGTAGCTCCGCCCCTTGTCTGGCGGTGGCGGACGGTTATTTGCTATAACGCGCCGGGGCTGAGGGTCACGCTGCCGCTGTCACTGCCAGGGGGCGCTGTGGCGGGGCCCAGGGGCAGGGCCCAGAGGCAGGGCTCAGGGACAGGGCGGGAGCAGCCGCAGCAACCGGCCCTTCCTTCCTTCCATTCTTCCTTTCCTTCCCCTCATCCTTTTTCAGCTTCCCGCCACAGCGGCTGTGGGCTGTGTGGTTCTGGAGCCTCTCTGACATCTTCAACAGTCAGCCCGAGGTCTGCTGGGTACCTCTGAAAATAACTTGTATTATCAGCTTCCTGTATTGCTCACTGCAGCTCCCTTACCACTCCTCTTGCCTAGATTCTGGGCTGTGTGCAGGGTAACTTAAAAGTTTTCTCTACGACAAGCTGCACCTGACCAAAACACAGGGGTTTGGAGTTTTTTTTAATAACCAGCTTTGGGTTTCAGGAGTGCCACTAAGCCAAACAGTACTGCTGGCTTATCCAGATGAGCTGCAAGTCAAACCCGCAAGTGGCTGCTTCCCACCCATGCTCCATTTCTGCTTCAGGGGTGCGGGTGGGAGGGGGAGAAAAACTACAGGACCTGCTGTAATGTGAGTCAGATTAACCCTTTGTACCACAGCCAAAGGCAGGAATGACCATTGCCAACAGCTGGCCTGTCCCACGAGGCACAGGTCAGGTTTAGCAGAGGGACCAGTGGCTGTATCCTTGGGTACGCAAGGAGGTACAAGAGCATAGGACATGTATAGCTTTTATTGGCAGAAGTGCTTATATGCTGCTTATGCTAATCTAGTGCTGAGATTCAAGTAACAGTCTCCTACTAGCCCTGTAATGGCAAGTCCCATTCCTTTCTCGTTAATATACATATAAAATAACGTTCGCAATCTTCCTACTGAAGGCATGAAAAATGGCATCCTGATTTATCCACTTCAAGAGAATGTTAAATATGAATTCAGTTTTTGTCTGTTGTATATAGAGCAGGCGGACCAACAGGATGCTCTGTTCCTGTACGCTGTGAAACAGTACCTATGATACAACCATTGTGAGAGTGCTGTCAGATGTGCTTGGCAGACTCAGGGGCAGTGTTTTAGGACATTGCCATTCCCAGTGGTTTGCCTGACCTCCCTACTACATTTCCATTGCACAGCCAAGATGGAAAAAGGAAATGTGTACATATGCCCATAAATTTGTGCAAACGCATCTGCAACAGTGCTTTAAGCAGGTGTACTAGCCTGGGAACCTGCTGTGCTGAAATGTAAACTGACATCTTGCTGTGCTGTCTTTGCTATAGGTATGACAATTTCTAAGAGAAAGCATGGCAGACCCCTGCAACAGTAATTTCATAAACTTTCATAGCTAGTTTTATCACACTGCAGTACAATACTGGAATGTTTTGTCTTGGAAAAAAGAAGACTTGAATTTCAGTTCTCTTCTGAGCTTTTGCATACAATCAAAGGACAAGGCACTTCAGAAAGAAAAGCCTGGAACTATCCAGAAGTGGGCAGTTCCTAGCCATGCCTGTTGTTTAACTTGAAATTTCACTGCTGGTGAACTGCTTTTACAGGGTGCATGCATTTACATCCTTTGACAGTCAATCAGGAGTGAATGCTTTGTGGCTAAAAAAATGTGTTTTCAGAAGGCTGGGTATTAGTACAGCCACCTCTTTGGATAACAATCGGTGTTATTCCAAACTTAATTGCGTATGGAAGCCATTACAGCAACATACTGTTTTGTCCATTGCAGTGCATTTTGTGCACATAAAGGGAGAATGAAGAAGTTTTGTCATCCTAAAGATACACAGTTTGTCAAGTCTGCATTTTAGTGTGAACTTGCTACTATTAGCTTGATGGTTTTTTCGTTACAAATAAATAGAAAAAATAGAAACACACCAAGAAATGATTACAAAAATCTTTCTTGCATCTCTGAGGAAAAGATAGTACTGAAAAATTGAGTGCTTAAAAAAAAATCCTATTTTTCAGGCCTAATATCTATCTCCATTTGGTGATAAGACACACTTTAATCAGCAACTGATGGAATCAATTGATTACTACTAGAAGAGATGGGGTGCTGTTGATTGGATTATCCCCAGCCTCTAGATTGCTGACAATCTCTGAAGAGTTTATAAGTCTGCTTATAAACATGCTTATAAACTGTTCTTTCAAATGCAGAGGAATCCAGCTGTCCAGACTTTATATATTGTTCATGAGGACAGAAACTAAGAAACCTCTGAAAGTAGTCCAGAGAGTCAGTTCTGTAACAAAATACAGCAACATGAAAGTTGCCATTGAAATCTCACATTTAAATAGCATGGGAAAGTTTCTGCAAGGTCCCAGCAGACCAATGGCTATTTTTTAAGAATTACACATAAATATTTCAAATGCTGTTTAGAAAGGTATTTTTTGTGGGTGTTGTGTTTTGTTTTGTTGTGGTGTTGGGTTTTTTTGTAATGATTAATGAATTGAACGCTTACTTGAAAGGTGACAGGAAACAAATGCATTCAAAGTTTTACATAGAATTGCCTAGAAATTTAACTTAGTCTATGAGTTCTTTCTGCAAACACAGAACGTGATCCTGTTCTTCACCAAAGCTTTACAACAATGACAGAAGTGGAATATAGTAACTTTGCTCCAAACCAGTCAGAGAAAGACAAACTATTAAAAAGCAAACAAATGGAATCAGTTATTTTTGCTTTCGCAACTATTTGTTGTTGATCACTGAGGACAATAAGGGTTATCAGAAAATCAGCATCAAAACAATTTTAAAATGGAAAATTTATTTTCCTCCTTGCTTTACTTAGCACAAATAATGTTAATATGTTCATCATCATATCGAAGCCATTATCTATCATTACAAATACAAATCAAATGATTTATTATTGCTTAAAAATTGGTTTGTAGAAAAACTAAAGAATGCACCCCGCAATTTTTTTTAATGTCAGTATTCTTTTTTCAACTTCATTCTCAGGCGGTATTCCTGTTCAGCCTTAAAAGCAGAAAAAAAACCCCCTAAACAGCCTGTATTTTATTTACTTTATTCACATACTCCACAGTTGTGTTAACTCTAAAGTTATATTAATATAGTTGTTACAGCAAGTAAGTGCCCTGCTATGTCATTTTAGATACCAGTGTAAGCAGTACGCTAACATCCTTAAATTTGAAGAGCAGTGACCATATTGGAATTATCAGGTTAGTAATTAGAGGAAGCAAAAGTCCAGATTTCTGCCAAGTGCTCTTGCTGAAGTCAGACTGGTCATAAATCTGGAAAAAGTAATGCTATCAGTTTATCTTGCTCAGACTCTTTGCAAGAAGAAAGTTAAAATTAAAAAAATGTTGAGAAAGTACAACCTCAGCAGCTTTATTTGCAACATTTATTTTTTTGCTGTGGAAATGATGTGTAAAGCAAACACTACACTGGAGTAAAACTGACAAGATGCTAAAATTGTAACACCAGAGAAAAGTCAATGTCCATGTAGTTCACTTCCCTGTCTGAGGACTCTGCTAATGTTTTCCAGCATTGTAGCTGTAAACACAGAAAAAAACAATCAATTCCAATGCACTTTGCAAAAATAAAAGAAAAAGAGTATTTTATGTGCAACAGAGAGTTCTTGATGTCAATTCTCCACCGAACTTAAGGCTTGAAGTATGCATACAACATTTCATTTTCTTATTTCCAGGTACTGTCATAGGACAGCTCCTAACCTATGAATGACATATCACTAGTAAGCTGATTACATGATCGTTCTTTCTGTATGTCAGATTATGTTAGAAAAATGACACTAATGGAGACATCACGGATTCACAAATGGGAATGTTAAAAGGTAAAAAGGAAAGTGATGCACAAAGAATGTATAGTTCTCAGTATGAAAATATGCTTTTTATGTACTGACAACTACTGACTTTTAATGAAAACAGAATACAATCATAAGAAATAGTAGTAGTGGAAAAAAGAAAAAAATATTTGTACATTTTATTTTTAAATTATTGCTGGAAAATGTGTATTTACAAGAAGTCACCTTGCTATATGGATGACACTTTTGAGCCGGTAAGATTTATGTTAATTTTTCTTGGTAATTGACTAGTTTAATAAGTATTTATTGCATCGTAATAGCCTAATAGGATGGAATGATTACAGCTTCTCTGATTATAAACAGTTCCTACACAGCGCAAAAAGAACACCATAATACCAGAAAGTAATTTCACTAACAGAAATACTTCTGGCAAGAAAAAAAAAAAGTATCTGACAACATAATCTGTGATTTAATGACCCATTTGAGACTTCAAGAATTTCACTAGGAAGGCTTAAAATGCCACTGAAAAAGGGATGGCATGAATCTTTTCTGGTGAAGAAAACCAAGAGTATTTAAATTCCTTTTTCATATAGGGGCACGTTTTTAAAAATACAGAAACTTAAAGCACAGCCAGCAGGAAAAAATCTATGAAAATATGTTAAGACACTTCCTAAACTTTTTAAAAACCTAAACTTAACAATGGGCAAAGAACACAAACATTGTAAATGTAACCAAAATACTTGAGGAAATTTTACTCTAACAAATCAAAGCTATTTAAGGCATTTTAAATTAGGTTACTTTTCACTACAGAGTAACTACCTTCCTATAATGTGACTTTTGTAAAGTATTATCTATTACCTTTAAGGGTAATAAGAGGATTTGGGGAAAGTTCCTAAATCTACTCCATTCCTCTCTTACTTCATAATAGTTTTTTTAAATGAATTTTACCAAGCATGAAGTTACCATTTTGCTACTCAGCTGCTTTGTTATCAAACTTACTCTGTGGTATATTAGCTAACTTATTTATTTACTGAGCAGACATGTTTAGGTTAAATGCCTACCAGTCATTTTTTCTTCTGAGTTGTCCTCTCCCTTTACTACCTTCCACCTACACTGTAACACACTAGATCTCTTTAGATTTCATTCCTCCCACTTTGCCGCTCTTTTTCATTATAACTGCTGTTGTTGTTATTATTGTTCGTTTGTTTTTATTTTATCTCAGTTATTGAAGTGTTCTTATCTCAACCCTCAAGTTTTAGGTCCCTTTCTGATTCTAGTCCCCAGCCCCCTGAGTGAGAGGGGAGCGAGTGAGCGAGTGGCTGCGTGGCACTTAATTACCAGCTGGGGTTAAACTATGACAGTTCTTTTTGGTGCCCAACGTGGGGCACAAAGGGTCGAGATAATGATAGGTCCAACCAGACTGTGTTAGAATGAAAATGTTGTTGGTATTCATTGGATCAGATTATAATCATTAGCCACTGATAAATTCATTAGTGCTGATTTCTCTGCTCTTGAAGTTGCTGCCCATGGTCTCAGGGTTGCGTTATTTAATTTACTTGCAGTATGTGTTCCCCATTGTGCTGTTTTTTCTCTTTGGGACCTAGGCTGAAGTTATCATAGTGTTGTACTATATAATACTGGTTTATGATATGATAGACTCACTGGTCATAACGCTAATCTGGACTGTGTACACAGTGTTGTTGCCCCTGTGTGTCGGGTGGTCCTTGTCAGGAAATGCCAACAACTGCGCCATTGAGCATTGTTTTTCCAGAGTCAGCCTATGGGTGGGGTCCACACACACCCCTTCTTCCCAGGGCTAATTACTGAAGCATTTAGGATTTTTTTAAATTCTGAATATCTTTGGTCGATTGGAAGCACCATAGTGCAGGTCCTGACCCTAGTGCTAGGAATGCTGAATGTGGTTTTCATCTCCTGGACCTGGTGGACGTTTAAGCGACTAATTGTAACTACTCTAGGCTCCGTGGCAGAAACAACAGCTGCTCTAGCACCGCAACTACTCCAATCTCCCACGGCAGGCATTGCGGCTACTCCAGCCCCCACAGCAGGTTCTGCGGCTGCTTCAGCCCCTGTGGCGGGCACTGCAGCTACCTTGGTCCCCACAATGAGTGATGCAGAAGACAAGCCCGTGTCAATATCATTGGCCCCTATACAGAAGAAGAAATGGAAACAGAAAACAGCTTGCTTGGGAAAGGGGGAGGATGAAGCAGGGCCGTCACAGGATCAAGATGAAGAAGGCAAACAAGAGGTAACCCTGAGGAGATGAAGACATGGACTCCTGAATCCGACCAGAAGACCTTTTATTAGTCCAAAACCCATGTTTTTATATCCTCGTTCACTGTTTATGTGCACCATACTAAAATATCATTGGTTAATCAATACTGTTCACATGCTTCTTGGCTACACTGAACTTCTTGCATTTTTTTTCTCTCTTCCTTCTTATCTCTGTGAGTTTCATGTACTCAGCCAGCCACCAACGTGGCATCACACATCCACTCCAGCCTTGCTTCATATCCTGTTTTTCTTCCTGGTGTTCAGCCAACCTTATCTTACTTTCTTCTGTAGCCGTCAATGTCCTTCACAGGCATCAAGGCCTCCAGCACTTGCCATAAAGCTCTCTACATAACCTCTCAATCCCTATCTCTGAATGAACTGCGGGATATGTGGAAAGATTATGCCCATCAATCAGGTGAACTCATTATGACCTGGTTGCTTCGATGCTGGGTTAATGGGGCTCCTAGTGTAGAATTAGAGGGTAGGGCAGCCAAGCACCTGGGACCACTTTCTAAAGAAGGGGTCATTGACAAGGCAGTTTGAAAGGGAACACAAGCCCTCAGCCTCTGGAGGCGACTCCAGTCAAGCATTAAGGACAAGTATCCCTACAGGGAGAACATTACATGTCACCCAGGCAAGTAAACTGCAATAGAGAAAGGTATCCAGTATTGACGGAATTAATCATGAAATAGATGATTTATTATGACCAAGACAGTCCACAGTCGCCCATGGATCCCAATGAAGTCCTATGCCCATGACCCATGTGGCAGAAATTGATATAGAGTGCACCATCACCATATGCTGACTCATTGGCAATTAATGGGTTGGAAAGACAACGCACCATCAATGGTGGATGAAGTGGTTCACCATCTTTGGGACTATGAAGACAGCATCTCTACCTCCATCATCTCAGCTGCGGAGAGGCTGGTCCAGCGACTTGATGAGGATATATCCCACTCTCCATCTGTACAGACCCACGTCTCAGCTATCAACCATAGATGCCCTTCTGTTTGGGAGGGAGACATCATGGGGTACCCTGTGGTTTTACCTGCAGGACCACAGAGAGGAAATGAGGAGGTGGGATGGAAAAGCTACCTCAAACCTGGAGGCATGGGTGTGTGAACTACAAGGAAAAACAATCACAAATGGGGAGTCTTCAGGAAGGTTGCTGCTCCAGTCTCCAGAGGGTAGTCTTCCAGACAGAGTGATAAGGTTGACTTCACTCTCAGTCCTGTGAAAATGAATTCTAATACATTCTGGCAAGTGATTGGAACTACTCTATGCTACATCCGTTTTGCACCACTTGCCATCCTGGTGGGGAATCCTAGGACCAGGATTAGGGGGGCCCTGCCTCCAGCCAGGTGGAGGACAGGAATAACCAGGTTTTCTGGACTGTGTAGATCCAATGGCCTGGCACATCAGACGCACAGGAATATAAAGCTCTAGTAGATAATACTGGTGCACAGTGTACCCTTAAGGCCACCAAACTCTGAAGGGGCAGAACCCATTAGTATTTCTGGAGTGACAGGGGGAGATCTCAACAGCTAACTGCATTGGAGGCTGAAATAAGCTTGACTGGGAATAAGTGGCAAAAACATCCCATTTTGACTGGCCCAGAGGCTCCATGTATCCTTGGTATAGACTATCTTAGAAGAGGGTATTTCAAGGATCTGAAAGAGTATCAGTGGTCTTTCAGTATAGCTGCTTTGGAAACAGAAAATTAAGCATCTGTCTACTTTGCCTGGCCTTTCAGAAGACCCCTCTGTGCTGGAAATCCTGAAAGGTGAAGAACGACAGGTGTCAATCGCTCCTGCAATGGTGCACCAGTGGCAATGCTGCACCAACCAAGACTCCTTAATTCCCATCCATAAGCTAATTTGCTGACTGAAGAGCCAAGGAGCAATCAGCAAGACCCATTCACCCTTTAATAGCTCCATAGAGCCAGTATGAAAGTTTTGCCTTAAAACAAAGTAAAGTCAAGGGACCTGCACAGGAGATCCAAGTTTGGGGAATCAAATCACAGGATGGATGTTGTGAGATCCCAATGGATGTGATCAACAAAATAACAACTATATCTCCACCAACTAATAAGAAAGAAACTCGGGCCTTCTTAGGTGTTTTGGGCTTTTGGAGAATGCACATTCCAAACCACAGCATGATTGTGAGCCCTCTTCATCACGTGACCCAATTTTAAATGGGGCCCAGAGCAGTGACAAGCCTTTGAACAAATTAAACAAGAGATAGTTCAAACAGTGGCCCTTGGGCCAGTTTGGACTGGGCAAGATGTAAAGCATGTGCTCTACACTGCATGCGGCCAGGGAGAATGGCCCTACCTGGAACCTCTGGCACAGAGCACCAGGGGAGACCCGAGACTGACCCTTGAGCTTTTGGAGTCAGGGATACAGAGGCTCTAAGGCCCACTATACTCCAGCTGAAAAAGAGATGTTGGCAGCTTATGAAGGGGTTTGAGCTGCTTTGGAAGCGATTGGTACTGAAGCACAACTCCTTCTGGTGTTCTGGTTATCAGTGCTGGGCTGGATGTTTAAAAGGAGGGTTTCCTCCATACATCATGCAACTGATGCTACAGGGAGCAAGCGGGTTGTGCCAATTACACAACAAGCTCAAATAGGAATTCCCAATTGTCCGGGAATCCTGGAAATTATTATAGACTGGCCAGAAGGTAAAGAATTTGGGATGTCACCTGAGGTGACACATGCTGAAGAAGCCCCATTGTATAATGAACTGCCAGAACATGAGAAGCAATATGCCTTGTTGACTGATGGGTCCTGTCATACTGTAGGAAAGTATCAGGGGTGGAAGGCAGCTGTATGGAGTTCCCTACAACAAGTCACAGAAACTGCTGAAGGAGAAGGTGAATCAAGTTTGTTTTGTAGAGGTGAAAGCTTTCCAGCTGGCTTTAGATGTTGCTGAACGAGAAAGGTGACTGATACTTTACCTCCATACTGACTCATGGATGGTGGCAAATGCCCTGTGGGGGTGGTTATAGCAATGGAAGCAGAGTAATCGGCAATGCAGAGGTAAACCCATCTGGGCTGCCACATTACGGCAAGATGTCGCTGCTCGGGTGGAGAGCCTGGTTTGTAAAAGTATGCCATGTGGATGCTCACATACCCAAGAATCAGGCTACTGAAGAACATTTAAACAACAAGCAGGCAGATCAAGCAGCCAAGATTGAAGTGGCTCAGGTAGGTTTGCACGGCCAGCATAGAGATGTATTATTTATAGCTCAGTGGGTCTATGACAATTCAGGCCATTAAGGAAAAGATGAAACATACAGATGGATCTGGGATCAAGGGGTAGACTTAGCCATGAACACTATTATACATTCATGGATTTCCTGTACAATGTGCTGCAATTAAGTGAGACAAGTACTTAAAGCCTCTTTGGTATGGAGGATGATAGCTAAAATATAAATACGGGGAGACCTGACAAACTGATTATATTATACTCCACAGACCCATCAAGGCAAGTACCATGTGCTTACAATGGTGGCAGCAGCCACTGGATGGCTGGAAACATATCCTGTGCCCCATGCCACTGCCCAGAACACTATCCTGGGCCTTGAAAGACAAGTCCTGTGGTGACATGGTGTTGCAGCACTCTCCAAACTATCAAGCTGCAACAGGGTCTTTTACCACCACATACCAGCATACTCTTCATTGGTGCCCAACCCCTTAACAGAACCAGCCACACCTGCACCTTATCTACATCAGCCAACCCACCACCCCTGAAGCCAGCCCACAGCTGTATATTATCAATGTTAATTAACCCAACTTCATTCCTCTACAATTCCTCCCCCTTTTTTTTTAACATTTCATACCTTGTGTTTGTAACACTCATTACAACCTTTTTACAAATAAATTTTTCTTACACTCCTCTATAATTCCTCTACAATTCCCCCCTTTTTTCTTTTCCTTTTTAACTTTTCATACCTTAGGTATTTAACAATCATCATAACCTTTTTACAAATAAACTTTTCATACAGTCTGGACAACTTGTCCCTGAACTGTTTTTTTTTTCTTCTTAACATTTCATACCTCATGTTTTTATCAACCATCACAAACTTTTTACAAATAAACTTTTCACACAGTTCGGACAACTTGTCCCTGAACTCATATACATATTCCTTCTTCACTTTTATCTTGGGGTTTTCATCTTCTGCAGGTTGATCACCTTTCTTTTTATCTTTCTTAGCATCTGGGATTTTGATTTCTTCAGAAGGGGGTTCTGATGAACTTATAATGCCTTGTCTTTTCACCTCTTGGGTCACACTGGACAGTAACCTGAGTGAGCTTTCAGCAGCAGCAGATCTAGAATACAGCACTAACACATCATTCTGTGTCCTGAAAAACTTCTTAACATCCTTGTGGTCGTCCATTTCTTCTACAAGTGCAGACACCTTCGATGACCACATAAATGCTGGCAAGAATACCACCAGGCTGAGCAGCAGCAGCAATGGCAGGAGCCCGCGCCTTCCCCCAGCACAGCCATCACTGCTGTCTAGCTAGGCCTGCTCTGGACCTGCTGCCACATCTGGCCGTGTACTCTGCCGCTATTGCCTGTTAGCCTCAGTCTCTTTAACTCCACAACAGTCAGGCTTCCTTCTCTTTGATCCCAACAGCTCACCTTTACCAGTGTCTGATCCAGATCCCCAGGCTCTTCCCTCCTATCTCAATGTGATCTGGATCACAGGCTATCCCCGCCTGTTTCCGCTACGTTGGGCGCCACCGTCACTGTTCAAAACTTCAAACATCCCCCAGCACAGCCATTATTGCTGTTGCTGCTCATTACACTTGGTCTCATAATCTGAATGGCCTCACACAGGGCACCAATTGTTGCAGCACTCTCCAAACTATCAAGCTGCGACAAGGTCTTTTACCATCTCATACCAGCATACTCTTCATACAGCCCCTCTGCTGCCTTCTCCTCATCCAGGGCATGTTTTCTCTCTCCTCCTGCTTCTTCTGCTCTCTCTTCTTCCTTGACTGCCTCTCTCTTCATTGGCTGCCCAACATCTTAACAGAACCAACCACACCTGCACCTTATCTACATTGGCCAACCCACCGCCTCTGAAACCAACCCACAGTTGTATATTATCAATGTTAATTAACTCAGCTTCATTCCTCTACAATCCCCCTCCCCCCCTTCTTTTTTTTTAACATTTCATACCTCGTGTTTTTAACAACCATTACAACCTTTTTACAAATACATTTTTCATACGGTCCTCTATAATTCCTCTACAACATGGCACCCCAGAAAGAACTGAATCAGACAAAGAACTAATTTCTGAAACAATCTCATAGACACTTGGGCCAAAAAGTATGGCATTGAGTGGATATACCACATTCCCTATCATGCACCAGCCTCTGGGAAAATTGAATGATGTAACAGACTGTTAAAGGCTACACTGAAAACAACGAGTCGTGGAACATTCAAACATTGGGATACACATCGAGCAAAGGCCACCTGGTTAGTCAACACCAGAGGATCTGCCAGCTGAGGTGGTCCTGCCCAATCAAAGTTTTTACATACTGTAGAAGGGGGAAAAGTTCTGGTAGTGCACCTTAAAAATATGCTTGGAAAAGAGTCTGGGTCATTCCTGCCTCAGACAAAGGCAAACTATTTGTGGGATTGCTTTTGCTCAAGGACCTGGGTGCGCTTGGTGGGTAATATTTGAGGATGGGGAAGTTCAACGTGTGTCTCAAGGGGATTTGATTTGGGGTGAAAATAGCCAATGAATTGAGTTGTGTTACGTTAATTGTTACATAACATTGTATATTGTCACTTCTATATGCCTATTAGTACACTGGGCATCGTGTGGTGCCTATCTCTACCAGTTTGGATTGGAAGATCTGAACCTGACTCCTTTCCAACTGCCACACCAATGAAAAATGACTTGGGTGAAACCAGATCAGTGCAGCTGTACTAGACTCAGAACAGGCTTCAAAATGCAACAGTCCAACACCTTGTACCATTTTCCCTGCCTAAAAAGGCTGTTATAACAGACGGAGCTCAATGTCATGGACTAACTGAACTCAACAGGCTTTAGAGGGATGGTCCATAGACTAAGGGAATGACATCTGTGTATTCATGTCAAAAGATAGGAGAGGTGATTATATATTGGAAAATATTTCATGACATAAATGGTATGAAATAAGGGGTGGATTCTGTCCTGGGTTTAGCTGGGATAGAGTTAATTTTCTTCTTGGTGGCTAGTGCAGTGCTGTGTTTTGGATTTGGTATGGGAATGGTGTTGATAACATGCCGATGTTTTTGATTGTTGCTGGGCAGTGTTTGTAATAGGTTGGGGACTTTTTGGTTTCTCAGGCCTTTCCAGCGAGAGGGCTGGAGGGTCACAGGAAATCAGGAGGGGACACAGCCAGTTCAGCTGACCTGAACCAGCCAAAGAGTCATTCCATACCATGAGACGCCATACTTTGCATATAAACTGGTGGGGGCTGGCCGGGGCTGGCTGATTGTTGCTCAGGGACTGGCTGGACATCGGTCAGCAGGTGGTGAGCAGTTGTATTATGCATCACTTGTTTTCTCCCTTTGCTTTGGATTTCATTCCTCTCCCCCCTCCCTCCTTTTATTATAACTGTTGTTGTTGTTATTGTTATTATTGTTCTTTTGTTTTTATTTTATCTTAGTTATTAAATGCTCTTATCTCAGCCCTGGAGTTTTACATTCCTTTCTGATTCTCCTCCCCACACCCCTGGGTGTCGTGGTTTAACCCCAGCCAGCAACCAAGCACCACACAGCTGCCTCTCACTCCCCCCCACCCAGAGGGATGGGGAGGAGAATTGGAAAGGAATGTAAAACTCAAGGGCTGAGATAAGAACAATTCAATAGGTAAAGCAAAAGCTGCATATGCAAGCAAAGCAAAGCAAGGCATTCATTCACCACTTCCCATGGGCAGGCAGGTGTTCAGCCATCCCCAGGACGGCCAGGCTCCATCACGTGTAAGGGTTACTCAGGAAGACAAACACCATAATACCAGATGCACACCCCACCCCTTCCTTCTTCTTCCCCCAGTTTATATACCCAGCATGATGTCATATGGTATGGAATACCTCTTTAACTAGCTTGGGTCACCTGTCCTAGCCATATCCTCTCCCAGTTTTCTGTGCCACTCAAGCCCTCTTGCTGGCAGGGCCCAAGGAACTGAAAGGTCCTTGATTTAGTATAAACATCACCCAGCAACAACTAAAAACATCAGTGACCTATCAACATTGTTCTCACATCAGAGCCAAAACACAGCACTGCACCAGCTACTAAGAAGAAAATTAACACTATCCCCACTGAAACCAGGACACTGGGTGAGGGAGTAAGGAAGCAGCTATGTTGCACTTAAATACTGGCTGGGGTTAAACCACAGACATTCCTCAACTAGATTTTGAAAGGTGTCTCTCTGGGGGTTTTTTTTGTTTGTTTTAAACACAGGATGATCAGCCTTGAATTAGCTTGCTGGATGCTTTGTAAATAAAAATTTGGCTGTCAGAAAATGGGTGGAATGTAAAAATGTGCTTGTTTAGGTTTATTTATTTATTACTTTTCGTTTCGTCATTGTATTTCCTGCTTGTGTTGAATTTTCTCCACAGTGACTTGAAGTGAAAATGAAGGGCAACTTAAGCCTCACTATATTTATGCCAAACCTAAAAGAGCAATCATACTTAAAAAAAATAAAAAGGAACCTTTTGAAGTTTTCTGCTTTGTCAGTGTTAAGTTGTCCATTATTTTTGCTAGAAGTCATTGTCTTGCCTTTCAAGTTTTTTACTGATTTAAGTTGTCATCTGGTATGTTTTGCCACATTCTGAGTGCTTCCTTCTATAAGTGCTTTTTATTATGTGGTAAAACAAGATCAACATCTCTTGTATAAATACAGCTTAGAAAATATCAAACAGTTTTTCCAATCCTGAGGCAGGTAACTAACCGTAACACATGATATTCACGGATCCTGATTAAAGTCATTAACAAATTGAGAACTCAGCACCTACCCATTGCCAGTTACTACCATCTTACTTAATAACATATTTAATTTCGATGACTTAGCAGAATAATTTTAGATGATTCCTCCAGATGCTGGTTTACTTGTGGTAAGTGAGAAAGTATTTCCTGTATTTTTGAGGTAGGGGTTCTACATATCGTAATATATACACATACAGGGAGGGAGGGAGGGAGAGAGGAAGGAAAGGAAAGAAGGAAGGGAGGGAGGAAGGGAGGGAGGAAGGGAGGGAAGCTTAAGTTGCCTCTTCTTCCCCTTTCACCAGGGAGGTATGGTCCTCAAAATTTGAATGAAAGAGTCACTGATGAGAATACCTTCTTAGAATCTGGCTAACATGTACACATAGAAACAGTCTTATCCATCTGCCAGTGTAGCAGTGCCTTCTCAATGAGACATTGCCTATGATACAGGCACCTGAAATCACTTCTCCATTCCCAGTTTTGTGTGAGATGCGTCTGTTCTATACCAGCCATTCCCTGTGGCTCTGAAGGCTGGGAATAGTGGATGGATGCCTGCCTATGACACAAGAAGAGTGGAAATTAAAAGGAGGGGGACCAGTGGGTTACAACAAATAGTAGGATTGAAAATAGAGCTGCCAAGCATTTATCTTTTCCATTCATTCCATTTACCCCAACACTTAATGTCCTCATCCTCTGCCACAACTGCAAGCTACTTTCCTTCTACTCTTTCCACTTCTCCATTCTGTAATCTTTCTCCTTTTCTGACAATCTTGTGCATGCCTTTGTTCCTCAAATGTGCTAAAATGGTAAGAATCTGCAAGTGCTATTACCAGTTCATGTTCAGGGGCTGCATACCTTGCCTTGTAAGCCCTGAATCAAGTGTGTTACCAAAGCTTGTTTTCCCTTGCTCCCAATCAGTTCCATTGTTCAGGGGACAAGATTCATTATGACACCTATTTATCAAATTTTTTTATTTTGCTTTCGTAACAGCTATGAGATGTTATCTGCTCTACAACTGTACAGTCCATTGCTTGTGACTGAAATATCATGAGCAGGTGGGAAAGGGTATTCTGAGCTGTTCATCAATCATTTGTTGTTGTTGTGGACTGGATTTATCCCCTCCATGGCTATGGGTGTGTTGTTCAGATTCCTAGTTTCCATTCTTCAGAAATGGTACTGGTCAGAGTTAAAGTTGAAAATACGTAACGCTATTTCTATCCTACTATCCTGCAAAAGCATCTTAAGATTTTATTTACGAAAATACCTGCTGAAACCTGATCTGAAGCTGTGGTAAGAAAATAGTTGCCACAGAACAGGTATAGCAGCTGTTTTATTCAATATAACCAGTCTAAAATACATACATAATAAATAATTTTTCTATAATTTCTAATAGCATATAGTATTAAAATAAAACATGGAATTATTAAGTGTGCCTTTATGAAAGTACTTAAAAATCTTAGTCCTGGATTCCAAGACATGACTGCACAAGCTACTCTGCTATGGTCGGTTAGCTGTAGCCAGCAGCCAGATGTCCACCCAGCTGCTCTCTTACTCCCCCTCCACAACAGGACAGGGGGAGAGAATTGGCTGGAAGAGCTCATGGGTCAAGATAAAGATGAATATTGCTTTCCAGTGACTCTCACAGGCAAAACAGACTTGACTTTGGGAAAATTAATTTAATTTGCTGCCAATTAAAATATATTTGTGTTGTGAGAAACAAAAACAAAAAAACCGCCCAATACCTCCTCCTCCCTCTTTTTTCCAGGCTCAGTCCTCTAATGCCTGCCTAGTGGTGCAGGGAGGATGGAGGATTACGGTTCCTCTGTGCTGCTCCTTCCTCCTCACCCTTTTTCCCTGCTCCTGTGTAAGTCTTTTCATGGCTTGCAGTCCTTCAGGATAAACCTGCTCTGGCATGGGTCCTCCATGGACTGCAGTTCCTTCAGAAAAAGTCCACCAGCTACCGTGTGGGGTCCTTCATGGGTTGCAGTGTGGATACCTGCTCCACCATGGTATCTCCCATGGGCTTCCAGAGAATATCTGTTCCACCATGGTCCTCTCCATAGGCTGCAGGAAATACCTGCTTCACCATGTTCTCCATGGGCTGCAGGGCCTGGGACATCTCCTCCCCCTCCTTCTTCTCTGACCTTGGTGTTCACAGGCTTGTTTCTCACACTCAAGTGTTTTTTCCTCACTCCTATTGCTGTACAGTGTTTTACCCTTTCTTAAGAATGTTTTCCCAGAGCTACCACCAGGCTGGCTGACAGGCTCAGCTGTGTCCTGCAGTGGGTCTGTGGGAAAGCTGGTCGGAATAAGCTGTGGCCGGCAAGGGCAGTCCCTTACCTCTTCTCAGAAGCCACCCCTGCAGCTGCCTTGCTACCAAAACCTTACCACCTAAGTGCAATATATTCTTCCCCTTGCCTTTGTGAAACAAATTTTTATCATTAAAATATACATTCATCACACATCCTTCACAAACTTCACTTTCAACAAAAAATTCCCCACATGAAAATCAAAGTAACATCATCACGACACTGACAAGGCTGAACAATATATACACACAATAAAGCTCTACCGCTTATCACTTCACCACAACAAAAAATCCCAACACCAGTATCAAAGCTCCCCCAAATTATTCCACTCCCTGGCAATGTCTGGTCTGAGTTTTGTCCATTGTCTCTCCCAATTACTGTCATTATCTCAAATTCTTTGAACACCATGTTAGACACCAGAAAGGACTGTGCTGATTTAATCTTGTCTAGCAGCCAGACACCCACCCAGCACTCTCTCACTATCCCTTTTCAACAGGACAGGTGGAAAAAATAGGATAGACAAGCTTAGTATAGTCAAAATAGAGACAGTGAAATTACTTACTAGTTACTGCCGCTGGCAAAACAGACTCGACCTAGGGAACATTAATTTAATTTATTGCCAATTAAAATAGATTTGGGGAGAAACAAAAACAAAAATTAAACCAACACCTTCCCACCTTCCCCCATCTCAAACCAAAAAGAGCCCAAAGTTCCTATTGTATAATAAATTGTATATTTTCCTTTATTCTTTGCTTTTTTGATAAAAATGCTGAAACATCAGTTCCTTTTACAACAAGTTGCTACTGGCTCTTGTTTTGTTTGTGTTATTCTACTATAGTCTTACAAGTTGACATTTTAGTGTTTCCTTAAGGTAGCTCAGGGTATAAGTCACTGTCAAGGGACAAAGCTCTGAACAAAAGACATGAAACCCTCAAGTGAATAGTCAACTCCTTCCAAATTACTGAGCTTTTTAGGTGCATAGCTCTCCAGTCTCCTGTGTAGTTCTGGCTTTTGTACCTGTCTCCTGCTTATGTCCAGCTCATTCACTCCTGAGGTGTGTCCCTAGGGCATGTGCTGTTTCTGTCTCACCTGTTCCAGCTGCTCCAGGCTCAGGTTCTCTTTTGCTTTACCCTTTCCTAGCCTGTCCACGGCTTTCACTTCTCCCCGAGATTTGCAAGTGTTCAGTGCTTCTCTAATCAGTTGAGAAAAGAGCAGGTTCACTCACATTCTTGGTCATGCAACAGCAAAACCAGTGAGGGACTACATAGCTACCAGTTGGCAAACCTGTAAGGTACAGCACTGGAGGAACAGCAGAAAATCAGAATTGTTTTATGTATATCCAGCATAACTGTGAGAATTAGAATTATTCTACAGTAATACTCAAAAGGAGGCAATGCTTTTTATGCAGGAAAGCTGCCTACCTGTTACAAAGGGGCAAAAAGTTTGTCCTGTTTCAGGTTATGCTTGAAGGAGTGATTTTCTTCTGCTTTGCAGTTTTTTCTCTTTTTAGCAGCCTTGCTCCCTCTAATTTTGAAGGGGCTTCTTCCAATTACTCAAAAGTAACATGCCGTTTGCTAGAAGGATTTTAGTTTTCCATTACACCATTCTGCTTCTTGCTAAGGATTAGCACCATGGTTTTACTTGCTAGTTACTTGCTAGTTCACTAGTACCGTGGTGAGAGTGGTTTCCTGGAATAGGAAACTGAATGCTTTTAGGGTTTTATTTCCCACTCAGAATGATCCCTTCATGATGGCTCCTCTTTGGCCATGCAAACGCATGTGCATGCATGCACACAACACGCTCCTCAACTCCCTTAGGCACCTTTGGAGAAAACTACTTCCACCAACATATGGTGCGACGTGTGGAATTAAACTTCCTCAACCTGCATGGGATACCTCCTCAAGTCTTACAGGGTCTTGGCCAGCGATATGACTCCTCACCTTCAAGTGGGACGTCTCCACAAGAACATAGGTTCTTCCCCTGCCCCCCCCTGCAGGTATTTAAAATTCACATACCTTATTTGCTTGTAAATGGTCCTTATCTACCCTTGCAGCAGCTGGAGGAGCAAGGGACTCCCTCAGAGAATCCCTGGGGCATGCCTAGCCTAGGCCGTCCCCCTGTCAACCAACTTTGCAGTCAGGCAGAGAGGTGTCCCATCTGGAGTGCCAAATTGATGTGTGGAATTAAACTGTATAACTCAGGATAAGTTATAAAGCAGGTACGTTTATTGCGACGCTGGGTGCAAGGGGGATCGCTCCACCTAACTTGCACACCTAGCTGTACACACAATACAACAGGGAAGTTGGTTAGTTCTGCCCAAAGCCTACACATAGTAACTAATTATTGGTTAGTTGCTTTCTCGCTTCAGTGTAAAGGTACAGTTAATTTTAAATTTACTGGGCATGCTCCCCGAGCGGGGGATTCACTCTCTTTGAGGGGGCCATTTGAGTGGGAGGTTGTGATCTCCCACTACCACAATTATTTTATCCTAGTGTCCTTGAGTCTTACCACTTCAGTGGTTTTTCTTTTAGCAATTAGCACGCCCTTGTCAGAAGGCTACTGATTTACATTCTTGTGGAGCTCACCTGCACCTGTACTAACTGTCCCTTTTGAAGTGTTGAGTGGGCCGAGCCCCAGACCTTCTCTCAGCAGAGAGTGAAGATCCTGCCTGCCTGCTGATGGTTCCTGTTATCTATACAACTCCTGCCTGCAGAGTTTTAGGTTTTTCACTATATTTTCTCGCATCAAGCCCCCCTAATTTTCTTTTTCCTTAGCAAATTCTTTTGCTTAAACAATAACATTTGTAGTATGGATTCTGGTAAAATATTTTTCATCTTTTAGCTTTTGTCTTAGTCTATGTTTCTTTCATTTTTATAATTATTCCCTTTTTTTATACATTCACAGAAAGCATCATAACATAATATAAATTAATAATCTTAATACCATAATTATGACAACTACAACAAAGAGCTGTTTCAGTCACATAAAATTAGGTGGCCAACAAGTAAGTTTTTTCTAGAGGTCATAAAATCCACGGGAAGTATCATCTAGGGATACTTGATATAATATTTTGGGTTTTGTTAACACAGCAATAAGAAATCTGCGAATGCAAAGAGAGAGGGAGCGAGGGAGAGGGATAGAGGGGAAGAGAGGGAGAGAGAGGGAGAAGTGGGGAGGGGGGAGAGGGGGAGAGAAGGAGAGAGAGAGAGAGAGAGAGAGAGAGAAAGAAAGAAGAGTTCACAGTAATGGCTACCAGTTCGGAGTTGTGGCTTCTTGACAGTCCGATTAACATTACATCACTGCTGCAGCTATATTCATTCTTTTCCAGAACCATTTTGCATATTCCACGAGCTGCAGGGGAAGAACCATTCTGCTTATTCCACAAGCTGGTTTTCATAACCACACCCACCACCCAGCGGTGCTGCGCATGTCCACCACCATCACTTGGGGTCTTGGGTGGTCTTCGAGGGTCGCTGCCCCCACCCCCTTGCCTGATCTTCCAAACCTTGGGGTCTGGGCACATGCGTAAGAGTTAGGTTAGAGTTCTTGGAACCAGCTCTGCATTCAGGCTCAGCAGACCCCTAGTCTGATGGTTAGACCATTGCTTCGCTGCTATGGCAGTGGTGTTGGTTTGTGGTTTAATATCCTAGTAATGTTGAGATAAACAACCGATACAGCTTCTTACATCACCCTGTGGCTCAAATTACTGTCTGCGGGACAGTGGTCTGTGGTGGCATAAATGATAAGAAAAGAGGAAGACAAAGAGAAGAAGGAAAGGAGAAGAGTTAGAGAGAGAGAGAAAGAAGGAAAAGAGAAAATACACGTAGCATTTGCTATACAATTTGCACCGATTATTGAAAATTCTTAAGTATCTTTATAATATTTAACAACAGTTAACAATTGTATTTCAATATCAACATGTTATAAACTTCACATTTCCAAGGGTTCAGAGGTAGGAGGGAATGAGGTATAAACTTTGGGTGTTGGGGGGGGGGGAAATTCCTGAACAAGAAACCCAAGAAATGTAATGTGGACTAAGTCCTATTAACAGTCCAAATGTAAGCCAGTGATTGGCGATGGTAGTCACAGCTGCAGGCATCGATGTGGTCTTGGCAGGTAAGTCCATCTGGTTCTGTGCCATCACCAGAGGGCAAAGCTGGTGGTCACTGTGCCTCAAGCCCTGAAGATTGTGCAGCAGAAGAATGGCTTTCTATACCCCTGCAATACAACAAAAATAAGAACAATCGACTAGAACTCTTAACTATTTCAACAATCACAATTAATGCTTTAACAACAATTAACTAGTAACTGAATTCATGGGGATAACTTGGGGAGGGGAGAGGATTCCCAAACAGAAGTGCAAGCAGGACAGCAAAACCAGCATTTTTCCTTAAAATAGTTACAATCATCAATATATAGAGAAGCTGTAAACAATAGTATTATTGCTGCAATGACCATCAGGATTAGGAGCACTACCACGGTGACTTCAAAGGCATCAACCATCATCTCGGCCTTTGGTGTGCGGAGTGACGATGGTTACCACTCGTTATGGTCCTGTATTCTGAAAATGGAGTCTGCATGCGCAGTAAGAAAACAGCTTTCCCCACCCCTGCCACAAAATGCACGTGGCCTAGGCATCAATCTTTCTTGTCTTCTTTCCCACCTTATGGCTTATCTCGCAAGTTGTTGATACTTACAAACAACAACCTAAAATACCTAAAATTATCTATAATATTAAAACCTTATATTGATGTATGAAAAGTTAAGATAAAAATTAAAGCATCCCAGATAATGTCTATAACCGTTGACCGATTAGATGGTGTATAGATTATACAAAATTTCTATAACCTTTTGCATTTACCAAAATCTGGGCTCTTCCAGGTTTGGACTGGGACGTGGGCCAGCTTTCGGATTCCTGTAGTAATCTGTTTAATAATTTTGTCACTATCATCAATTTTAAACAGCAATTAGAATAATTCAGTTTACCAAAACCACATCCTTCTTCTGTTAGCAGGTAATCGAAAACCATGAGATGTTGCAATATTACTGATTGCATTTGTGCAGCCTGATCCACCAACAGATCAAGGGCATGTGTTGTCTTGTTAGTAATGGTCTCTAGGACAGTTTGCAATCGAATAATGTGATTTAGAATACAGATGGGTTCTTGAGCACTGTTAAGTCACACAGTGGGGTTCCAAGTAGCAGGTCCATAATGTTGTGTTATGTTGAGGGGTCCACTTCCCTTGGCCCCAAGTTTGATCACTACCACCTGTTACAGAAGTGTCAACGGACCGCCGATATTGATTAAAGTCATCATATATCCTAACTCCTAAACTATCTCTATTCTCCCCTGGTAGTAGGAAATAGAAGGGGCGTCTATAACTTACGTAACATGTTTCACTCCTATTTTTAAACATTATTTGATCTTCTAGTTTTTCCAATAAATCCTGGCCTATGGGCTTTGGAGCTTCTGGTAAGTAAGAAATTCATGAGTTATCCATTGTTTTCTAATTTTAAATTTCAATGGTTTAAAGAAAGGCCATTGTTTCACTTCCCCCATGGCACCAATAACTTTTATCATGTTAGATCTCAATTTATGCCTTTTTGTATTCAAAACCAAATATGTAGCTCCAGTATCAATCAAACACTCCATTTCCTCATCCTCTAGCCCCCATTCTACTTTGCAAGTTTCCTCTGAAAGCATCATTCCCTTGTTCCTTCTGAATGCTCTCTAAGGCTATCAACTTGGCATTAGTCTTTTCCTTTGTTGATCCCTATTTCGATATACTGTCTATGCAACATCTAACATTTTTCTAGTATCTCTCGCCTCTATTCCTTGGAGTTTTTGCAGTTTCCACCTAATATAATTTGATGCTTGCCCAATAAACAGAGTAGTCAACTGCTCTTTTCCTTTTTCTGATTCAACATCCAAAGTGGTATATTTTCTTGTTGCTTCCTTTAATTGATTTAAGAAATGTGTTGGGGACTCCTTCTTATCTTGCTTTATTTCATATAATTTCAACCAATTGACAGCTTTCAGGGTGGCATTACGTATTCCAAATAATACCAAATTTTGATATCATCTTATCAATTCTCTATCATCTTGATCATTAGTGTTCCATCGGGGATCTGTCAAAGGGAAATGTAGTACTGCCCTTCAAATCATATCTCTTTCTGTACTGTCAAATAATACCTGCAGTATTGCATCTATATCTTGCCAATCTGGGTTTTGTGTTTTAATCATCATTTCAGATGCACTTGCCACCTTTTCTGGATCATCCCTATAATTTCCAGCTGCTATTTTCCAATTACTCAAATCAATAATCGAAAACGGTACTTTTATAAACATTGGACCATCATTCCCTGCCGCCTGCCACAAAGGGGCTTGAATCGCTGATTTTGAAAGATCTTTCACTATTGATGGTTGTTGACTCCTGGTTCTTTTAGAAACAGGAGTAGATGTACGGGTCCGTTCCCCTACTGTTTCTAATTCCATATACTATTATTTTCATTTGTAACTTGCAACCTAGGTGCAGTTAATATTTCCAAATCTTCTATTTTTTCACGGGTTAATTTTAGACACCTCTGCCCTATGTTTCAGGAAGAGCAACATTTTTCAATGTTTTACTGCTCTTTTTATCTTTTTCTAATGTCAAAACTAAAGGATCCACTGCAGCGAAATTAATTCCACACTTTTTCTGTCACTCTGGACGTTGTCTTAATGTGAAAAACATATCAGCATACATTACTTCATCCCATTTTCTTTCTTGTCTTAGAAACAACATTAACTGTAACAACATATTATAATTCAAAGTTCCATTTACTGGCCATTTTTCTCCAATCTCCAAGTAGAGGCCACTACTGATTACAGTATTTTATCAGATCTTCCCTTTTGGATCATCCTCCTGGGGAACCGGCAATTTGTTTCCAGTGATGTAAAATGTATCTCAGTGGGCTTTTCTTTAATATTCCTTTACTCTGTTTACCTCCCATTATTTCCAAATAACAACAGACTCCCTCGCAAGGACCACAAAATATTTGTCTCGCAATAAAATGTGTCTTTCACACACACTCTCTCTCTTTCTGGGCTAGCCCTCAATCACTCAGACAATATGTTAGCATACACAAGGTACCGTACACTTACAACATATAACCCCAGTGGTTACAAAGATTTAATTGGTTATTCTCTACCTTAAATTTTATTCCTAATTGTGGAGGAAATATGTTTTTTCACTTTGACTAGTAGTTCCCTTTACCGTTACAAAATCATTATTAATAGGTGTTAAAGCCTGATTTAAGACTGAAAACATTGCCCCACTATCTACTAAAAATTTTACCCCTTGTTGTTGTTTCACTATTTTCAATATAACCAGTGGATCTTCTAGGGTAGATTCCCCAGGTTTCCATCAATCATCACAGTTTACTGTCACAGGGGCCTGAGTTCTCAGGGTGTTCACGATTTTCTTGCTTCCTTGTCTCCTTTGAGGACAATCCTTCTTCCAGTGTCCTGTTCATTTGCACCATGTACATTGATTCATCCCCAACGGGGTTTCCAAAAGTCCCCACCTTCTGGGGTCGTCGCTATTTTTTTTTGCTTCTTCTCAGGACCCCCTCGTTGTAAAACTGTTATAAAGGCTCTTTTGCTTCCTTTTTTGTCCTCCTCCATGGCTTTACAGTCTTTCCTCTTTTCTTCTTCTTCTCTATTATTAAATAACTTCTAAGCCTGGTCGAGAAGTTTTTCTAAGTTTTGCCCCTCAGGCATTCCCAGTTTCTGTAGTTTTTTCATGTGTATCTGGCTGACTGGGCTATAAAAAGCGAGACTAACTGTTGAATTCCCATCTCTGATTCAGGATCTAAAGGATTTTGTTGCCTCATTGTTTTCCAAAGTTTTTCCAGGAATTCTGATGGAGATTTGTTTGGCCTCTATCTAATTCTATATAATGTTGACCAATTTATTGTTTTGGGGATAGCTCTCTGTATTCCTTTTGTTACCCAATTTCGATATTGTTCCAATAGTTGCATTTGCACAGCTCTACTGAGGTCCCAGTGGGGGTCTTGTAGGGGAAAATGATCTTTTACATCTTCCCTTGACCTTTTAAGTTGGTCCTCAGCCAGCTCCTCGGCCTTTTTCAATATTAATTGTTTTTTTGTTTCAGTTCCATGATCTAGCACTAATTGAATATCTTTTCAATCAGGGTTATGTTGTCTGACTGAGTACTGGAAATGTTTTGTCACCACTACAGGGTCTGTTCTATAGCCCTAAATCCAACGAGGCAAGAGGTAAAGGGTACCTTTATTATTATGGCACCTCCATCCGGCCCAACCACTTCTATCAGGGGTGTCTAGATGGATTCAGGTTCAGATTTTAACTCTCTCCTGGCCCGAGTATGGGACACCACAGGCATTCCAGGGGCGCTATCAGAGTTTGACTCCTCGGAGCTTTCCTGTGCTGTTATAGGGGGTGGCCTATCATATTCAGATTCTCACCCACAGAGTAGAGTTATAATACCAATCTGATCCCTGCGGGGTTAAGGAGGGGAGCGTGATGACAGATACTGAGCACAGGAGCAGCGATATAAAACCTCTCCACACCCTAAGCACCTAAGTCCATGTCCTGTGTCTGGTATTTAAGTCTTAAATTTCCATTTGATTCCCCACTATACATTAAACAACAAGAAAGACATTACATCTGTGACACTAAACAATGACCTCTTGCTTCATTCATCTCCGTCTGTTTCCCTCACAGGAGAACTGAACCGTGGATCAGAACTCCACAATCACTTTGTGCTTAATTGCACGTCTCAACCACACTATCACACACTCTCACACAAAAGTGCTTTCACTATTCAGTTTGGTGTTGGATTTATGATACTAAGATGCATTTTCACTGATGTTAAAATACACATGGTACCGAACACTTGTAACAGATGTATAGAATGATAGCTATCCCGCACAGTATTCCAGCTATCCCAGCAAGGAGTCCCCAAGTTACCATTCCCCCACGACTTACAAGATCTTCGGTGATCCCTCACCTCGCGTGGTCCTCATTCTGTCGGGCCCAACAAAACCAAGGGATGAGAAATATTGCTTCCTCAACCCACATGGGATACCTCCTCAAGTCTTACAGGGTCTTGGCCAGCGATATGACTCCTCACCTTCAAGTGGGACGTCTCCACAAGAACATAGGTTCTTCCCCTGCCCCCCCTGCAGGTATTTAAAATTCACATACCTTATTTGCTTGTAAATGGTCCTTATCTACCCTTGCAGCAGCTGGAGGAGCAAGGGACTCCCTCAGAGAATCCCTGGGGCATGCCTAGCCTAGGCCGTCCCCCTGTCAACCAACTTTGCAGTCAGGCAGAGAGGTGTCCCATCTGGAGTGCCAAATTGATGTGTGGAATTAAACTGTATAACTCAGGATAAGTTATAAAGCAGGTACGTTTATTGCGACGCTGGGTGCAAGGGGGATCGCTCCACCTAACTTGCACACCTAGCTGTACTCACAATACAACAGGGAAGTTGGTTAGTTCTGCCCAAAGCCTACACATAGTAACTAATTATTGGTTAGTTGCTTTCTCGCTTCAGTGTAAAGGTACAGTTAATTTTAAATTTACTGGGCATGCTCCCCGAGCGGGGGATTCACTCTCTTTGAGGGGGCCATTTGAGTGGGAGGTTGTGATCTCCCACTACCACAATTATTTTATCCTAGTGTCCTTGAGTCTTACCACTTCAGTGGTTTTTCTTTTAGCAATTAGCACGCCCTTGTCAGAAGGCTACTGATTTACATTCTTGTGGAGCTCACCTGCACCTGTACTAACTGTCCCTTTTGAAGTGTTGAGTGGGCCGAGCCCCAGACCTTCTCTCAGCAGAGAGTGAAGATCCTGCCTGCCTGCTGATGGTTCCTGTTATCTATACAACTCCTGCCTGCAGAGTTTTAGGTTTTTCACTATATTTTCTCGCATCAGGCATGTATGGAAGTAAACCAAAGTATGTCTGCCTGTTAGCTGAACCATGACCACAGTGAAGCTGGTGAAGGGTTGCTGCACAGCCTGCCTGAATTCCCAGTCTCTGCTTTTAGTGAACATCATTTTTTCATGTATTTTTTCAGAGCTGCGGAGCAGCTGGTGGCCCTGAAACTGTGCAGGGCTGCGCCGGGAGTGCCGCCTGGGCTTGGCGCCTCTGGCGAGAAGGCCGAGGGGAGGGCAGCCAGGGTTACCCCGCGGCCGGCTGCCAGGCCCGGAGGTGCGGGCCGCGCCAGGCACCCTTGCAGGGCCCCCGGGGCCTCCCGGCGATGGGCCGCCTTGTCGGGCCGCCGACGGGGGCTGGGCGTGGGGAGCTGTCACCCTGGCAACGCGCATGAGGTAAGCCGTGTTGCTTAGCAACGGGGGCTGCGGGCACGAGGAGCCTCTAGAGAGTTCGGAGCACGGCCGTTGGAGTGGGGGAGGGGAAGGGAGCGGTGGTGGGGGAGGGGAGGAAGTGGGGACCCGCCTTGAAAACAGGCCCGAAACGGGCCCAGAGAGCTGAAGGACGGGCTGGGCAGGAAGAGGCACAACGGGTGCCCGAAGGATTGTGCTGGGCATGTCGGACAGCTGGCCTGGCGCCACGGGGCCTGGCCGCGGTGTCCCTGGGGGAGGTTCCCCACGCACGGCACTTGTCCTGCAAATCTGTTAGTGCTCCCTTTCTTGTTCCTACAGGGGAGTACAGTCAGGGCAAGCCAGAGTGTGTGGTGAACGGACGTTGCTGAATGTCCCTGCCCCGATTTTGGTTTTCTTGGCGGAGACCAAGTTCAGAAAGAACTCGTTAAGCATATCACTTTCATGCAGTGGAGTTGCTTTCTAAAATCATGTCACCGGGGCAAGTACTTTTCTTTTTTCAGTTGCATTAGTAATGCCAGTAGGTGAAACACAGCTCCTCTAAATAAAATGTGTTTATGGAGATGTGCTGAGATCTAGATTTTTCACCCCCAAAAAAGAGGTCACAGGTGAGAGAGGTCCAGAAGAAGCTACTGGAGACAACCAGATGTCTGTATAATGACACATTTCTTTGTTTTTCTGTGCTAGGTGTTAACAACAATTTGCAACTGACTCATGCTGTCTGAGGAGAAAGGCTAGGACACAAAGTATACAATTACAAGAACAAATATTTATTCAAGTATGTGATGTGTCCCAGACAAATTGGGGCACCCCAAATATGGTTTTACACAAGGTTCTTGTACCCTCCAAGTGTTCAGCTACAACATGATTTGACTTACACATACCACAACACTACTAATTACTAGTCATAGTAAAACTTTACAAAGCATATTTCTGGAGCATTCTGGCTGCTTGTCTATTGATTCAGACATCAGTCTTAACTATGATGCCAGATGATGCTGAGAGGGTTTCAAAAATGTGTTAGAGGGGCTAGGATGCTGGTATTATCTTGACTGTTCAGGGTTATCTTTTGTCCTTCACGGACAGCTCTAAGCTTCCAAGAAGCAAAGTTCGTATTCCCAGGGCTGGGCTGTCCTTCTGGTCCTTTCAATGAGTTGGTATTCATTAATTTGTTTTACTTAAGCATGAACAATATCTAAGTCTCAAGTAAAATTCTACTACCTCATAACATTGCAGTGTATAATGAGAATTAATATATATTAACAAAGTTGATACACTTTCATACTGAAGACTGCTTGTTACAATAGCTAGGGAGGAGGGGAATTTTCGTAATGTAGACAACAAATAAGAATAAGAAGGTGTAATACAGAGACCTAATGATAGCTTCTGCATTGACTGATTCCTAAGAAAAGACATCTGGTGGTTATGATGGACATGGAAATCTTCACTGAATATGGATTAACAATTAAAAAGTAAAATGGAAAAATATGAGGAGACATACAAAATTAGAAGGAAAATTACACCAACCAGAGTAGACTATTAGCCTGTCTATCTGTATCTCTGATATTACATTCTCTCATATGAAATAGTTTTCAGCTGTGATACTTCCATCTCAAACAGTTACACATTACAGAGTTCAGAGATGTCTAAAAACATTGATTAGGACAAAAATGAAAAGTTGAGAATGTTTTGTTTAGAAAGTGGTAAGTGACAGCAGCTATAAACGCTAAGAAAAATAGTGGCACAGAGATTTTGTGCTGACTTTCCATTTGTCCTTTCAAAAAACATGTCAAGGGCATGTTGTGAAAACTGGAAGACATGCACTGTGGGTGTACTAAATTACAGCAGTCAGGAAGCCTATCAGGGTTGTAGTCTCCATATTAGAACTGCCTGACGCAGCCCATGCTCCATCCGATGTGAAAGAAATTGCTCCAGTATGACACCTTCCTATCACCACTGCAGCTTCAGTCAGACCTGGACTATTAAATGTATGCAGTTTCTACATTACATAACCAAACCAGGTCTACAAGTTCGTAAGATGTGCGTAATGGGGGCAATGTGCACTCGCAGCCCAGAATACCAACCATATGCTGGGCTGCATCAGAAGTGTGACCAGTGGGTTAAGGGATTAACTCTGCCCTTCTGCTCTGCTCCAGTGAGACCCCACCTGGAGTACTGCATCCAGCTCCAGTCCTCAGTACTACCTGCTGGAGTGGGTCCAGAGGAGGGCCACAAAAATAATGAGAGAGATGGAACACTTCTCCTGTGAAGAAAGGCCAAGAGAGTTGGGATTGTTCAGCCTGGAGAAGGGAAGGCTCTGGAGAGACCTTATTGCAGCCTTTCAGTACCTAAAGGGGGCTTATAAGAAAGATGGGGACAAAGTTTTAGCAGGGCCTTTTGTGATAGGACAAGGGGTAATGGTTGTAAAGTAAGAGGGTAAATTCAGACTAGATTTAAGGAAGACATTTTTTACAATGAGGGTGGTGAAACACTGGAACAGGTGGCCCAGAGAGGTGGTAGATGCCCCTTCCCTGGAAACATTCCAAGTCAGGTTGTATGGGGCTCTGAGCAACCTGATCTAGTGAAAGATGTCTCCTGCTCCTTGCCAGCGGGGTTGGAACAGATGACTTGCAAAGGTTCCTTCCAACTCAAACCATTCTATAATTATATAGTCTAAGTTATCTCAAAAAAAAAAAAAGTTTATCCACTTCTGATCTTCCTGAGTTTCATTCTGTACTGGACATTAACTTAGTGTCTCTTGCGTCCATAACAGAAACGAATTCTGAGCTTTTTCCATTACTATCAAACTGCAATGGGAAAGATTTTTCTAATTGTTTTGTTAAAATCCCTACATGACAATTTGAATACCAGGTACTAGACTTATTCTACAGGTCTTCTCTTTAGCATTTTAGAATTACCATTTTAGCATAAACTTTCCTCCTAACTGTGAAGTGAGTATGTTAAGGAGCAGCTAATGAGGAACCATGCTAGAAGCAAGTATCTAGGCAGACTCACTGCCATGGTGCTAAAAGCAAATTTGTGAAGTACCAGATTTAGTGCCCCCTCCTCCCCGCCCCCCCCCCCCCCCCAATTCCTTTGCTGCTGAAAAGCACAAATGATCCCAGACTCTTCAGACATCAGAATTTTACTGTACAGTACAGATCACTGTCTGTTAAGTTCTTTTTGTAATTAATGAACACACTTTATAGCATTTCTGAAGTGTAGCATTTTATTCCTGGTTTCTAGTTGATGTGATAAACTTCCCTGGCTTTCTGTCTCCCTGTTTATCACTACCACCAGCACCAGTTGGTCAAATCCTGGTCTGTTACATTAGAAAAGTGTGTGCTATTCTTTATAAGATATATAGGAAAAAATAACTCCATCTGTAATGAGATCTTGCTTTACACTACTTACCTTGAGTTTAAACTGAAAACACATTTAATATCAAGCACTGAACACTAACATTTTTATAGTCAACTGTGCTATTGCGAGCACCTTATTTTAATTCAAATATATCCAACTTTTGTATGTGCCCTCTTTTATTATTTAACAGAGCTAAAGAACTATATATGAAGGTGTGGGTTTCCTCTGCCCCACATTTTACCATGTGTATTGATATGCTGATTTGTTAATACATAATCCTAATTTTGTAAATTACGTCATAAACTTCAGGGTAGTGAGAAAGCAGGCCTGTAGATCATTACACTGTTATCTGACATTTGCACTAACAACAAAATGTATTAGGAATAAACAGGCTATGGATCCCTGATTCAGGAAGCTTCAGGGTTACTCAACAGCTTCTTGCCTCATTTTACATCACCCATAGCTCGTGTGCAGCGCAGTGCTGCTGCCTCCTCTCTCTCTGGCCCTTCTGGATCATGCTTATCAGCTCTGCATGGCATGCAGTGAATGAGGAGTGGAAAAGAGCCTGTAATGACGGGCTGTGTCCATGGCACATGTCTCTCAGTGTGCTTCCCAAAAGCACATTCCCTGGCTGCAGCCATAGTGATGTGACTATCAACAGGAACTTGGCATAGAAGAAAATATGTCACAATCTTCTCCTTTGAACCATGGGGTTTATTGCAGCTGGTCTTTAGAAGCTGAGAAGCCTATGCTTGAAGAAAACTGTCAGACACTGGGGGTTTCAACTGCAGCTGGCATGGTGTGTGCTAAGACAGTTACCAATGATGCTCTAGTCCCTGAGCATCCTAGGCTGTGTTGCTGTACTTTAGGAATTAAAAGCTATTTTTGCTATTTGGCTGCAAAATTAATGGGTCATTTCTTGAGGACCAGTAACAGAAGTAACTGCCTGCCTTTCATGTGAAAAGCAACAATCCTCCCTGTTTATAATAATTAATGATTTAATTGCATTTTTTGGAAGTGCAAAGGTGCTAGGCCCAGTTTTGAGGCCAAGCATCAGTGTGGAGATCTTCCTTAGTTTCTCTTTCAGTTTCAGTTTCAAGATGGAATGTTACTTGCACGCATCTTCACTAAAGAGACAGAGGGAAATAATAAATACTAGAATTATATTGATTAAAAATAAGATCCAAAGGCAAAACCCATCCTATTATAGTATCTTGTAAAGATGTGTTAGAAGTGTTGGATTTATTGTAAATCTCTTAATAAAAAATAGAGTTAGAATTTAATAATTCTCAAGTCTGCAAATGAAGGAAAAGGCTAATTTTCTGTAATTTTTTTCCTGCAAAACATATTTCATATATGAGTTTTTTACTTGCCAAACAGATTCTTCTTTTTAAGTGTTAAAAAAGACAAGAAAGGCACTAGTGTGGGAGAAAAAGAGGAAAATTTCAGAAGGTGACACAAGTTTCAAGCTTTTTCATCCAATGGTTGCACTTACAAGTTCTGTTTTGAAAGAGCAGAGGCTCAATATTGGGTTAAAATTCGTAGTACAATTACTGTAATTACAGTGAAATTATAGCATTGTTACTAACAGTAATTTTTTATCCTACAATTACCACTAATTCATTTAACCACAAAGAACATGGCTGGGAATAATTGTAGTGGAACACAATGGTTCATGTGAACACAATATTTATCTGCAATGCATATACACAGATATATACATACTGTGTGTCTGTCTATACATGTATGGGGAATTCAGATGTAGAATACACACGTGTGTTGCACAGAATGGGAATAACTGGGATACCTGTATAGTTACTTCATATTTGTATCGACATCAATTAATTATTAAAAAGCATGACCTTACTGTAACTAGCTATCAACTGGACAGAAACTACAGTGTAATTAATTGCTGTGTGATTATGTTGATAACCCATATTTTAAATGTCTATTGCACATAATTTTAAAAGTTGACATAATGGCTTTATTCTACTCTGAGTTACCTGCAATTGTTTATAATATGCATGTTTTGAAATGCCACTTTTTTTAAAAAAATTAATCATTGAATAATTTGAGTATGATGAAACAATTCCAAACCTGATTTTGGTGCTTCTATAGTTAAAAAAGAAGTAAGATGTAGAATTTTAGGGTTGTAACAGTAGTTTTGTATAAGAAATACTAATAAGTCAATATAGTTGGAAGCTATTAGAAAGACCAAGATATTAAATATTCCACATTACTACTGGCATGTTTCACATTAGCTTTCACAAGAAATTGTTGAAAATATTTAAGTTTTTACAGTGCACTAACGCTTTTACTATAGAGCATAAGGAATGTTTATAATCTAAAGAGTAACACAGATGTGAGGGAGAAAAAAGACAAAGGTAGAGCTGAACAGTAGCAGTGATCTTTTTGGTTCCATGATTTCTGTCTTGGTTTTTCAGTTTTGGGGTGTGGCTTCGTCTCTCTGCTTTATATGGCAGAAAATCAGAAGGGTTTGGTTGCAGGAAACACAAAGAGAATGAGAGGCTGTGAAGTGGTGCAATGCTGATGAAAAAAGGAAGTGAGAGCCATACAGGAAGCAGTCAGTCAGACAGGGTCAGGATAGTTAAGAACCAAGAGTACTGTCCAATGACATCATCAGTGAGCCCATTGAAATTACTTCTGTGACTATGTCTGCCAACACCAAACTCTGGTGGAGTCTTTACAGGAAAATGTTTATTCTTCCTCTTATCTCATATAAAGACTGAGTGATGGTGGGGACGGAAACGACTGCATGGAAACTACATCACCAAATGATGAGGTGTGAAATAATGATTTTTGTCCTACAGCAAGGCTAAACTACAGCTGAAAATAGAATGCACATGAGAAGGATTTACTTGCCAATGTCCCTGCAATTCTGCTTCTGCATATTTGGTAACTGAAGTAGAAATATGTGGCTAAGTAGGTAAAGATACGCATTTACCATTCAGGATGCCTTTGCAACATCATCTCTGTTGTGAAATCCCACTGGTCATTATAGTTTAGTTTTAACAGCACGTTCCTCTAACTTCCTCTCTTTAGAGGCAAGAAAGTTAATGTAACTTTGCATACTACATACCCTCCTGCATTATATTATTGCATACATAAGCAAAGGGTTATATATTCAAATCCCTTCCTCAGCTGCATGCCTGCACAGCAGCATGGCAAGGTAGAAATAAGTACTTGGAATGAGGCTATCATTAGTGACTTCTCAAAAATACTTACTTTGTCATCTACCAAGCTTAGTCAGTCAATTAACTTAGCCTATGTACTATTGTGCTCCCTTAACTGCATACAATAAAGTCAGGTTAATATACCTATGAAAACATGTATGTTTGAAGTACCTGAACCAAGCAAGTCTTAGCAATATTTATGACCATTATGCTACCATATATATATATATTCAGCCATAAGCACACTTGTGTGTTCCTAAGTGGACCCTCAGTGTCTCACATTCATGTAGTAATAATTATTGCATGAGTGGGCCTGTTTTATGATGTCATACATAATTATGCAATGCTATTGGTTTGAACAGTATAGACAGCTGAGGAATGTTACAACAAATGTGTAACTCATTTCCTCCACAGATCAATGATTACAATGCATAACTAATGCAGGAAAACTCTTATTCTGAAATGGAACTGTGTCTGAGGTGAAATGGTGCAGGACAATCACATAATCTTTCCCCCTTTTAAAGTACTTTAATGTCCTTTTTTTTATTAAACATTAGAATGAAAAGCACAGGAAAGGAATCTAGTCTTTTTACTGAAGCAAATGAGTTTTCCTTAGCAGTCTCCTACATAAGCATGCTATCTGGTGGGAACTGATTGACTTGAAACCCAACGTAAGATCCTTAAGTATGAACAGCTCACTTTCATAACATATCCAACATCAAGAGCCAGAGAAGAGGGGAACTGGAATGCAAAGAAAAATTGTTCCATGTTAATACTGGGGTATCCTACCAGTTGATCACTGGATATTACATTTGCCTTCTGATATTAAAAACACAAACACATGACAAGGTATTTTTAGTTTTGAGATTGCTGTACTGTAGACAACAAAAAGTTTAAGTGCTTAGGAGGCAAGATCTGTTTATGAACCTAGAAATACAGTGACTCTATCTGTATGTGTACCTGAATCCAAGATACAGAATCAGCGAATCACAGACTAGTCAGGGTTGGGAGGGACCTCTGGAGGTCACCTAGTCCAACATCCTGCTAAAGCAGTCACCTAGAGCAATTTGCATAGAATCACATCCAGGTGGGTTTTAAATGTCTCCAGAGAAGAGGACTCTATTAATGTCTCTGGCAGCCTGTTCCAGTGCTCCATCACCCTCAAAGTGAAGAAGTTTTTCCTCATATTGAGATGGAACTTCCTGTGTTGCAGTTGGTGCCCACTGCCGCTTGTCCTGTTGCTTGGCACTACTGAGCAGAGCTTAGTCCCATCCTCTCGGACACTTGCCCTTAAGACATTAGTATACATTAATATGATCCCCTCTCAGTCTTCTCCAGGTAACTTTTTTAAGAAATGTTTTCTGGGGGCAAGCCAGCTGCCTTCTTTTGATATTATAATGTGATTTGTCTATCTCCTTCCTAAGAGGTGCTTTGCAAGAATTATTTGATTTTCTTTTCGGGGGGGGGGGGGGGGGGGGGGCGGGCGTGGGGAGAAGAAGAAGATACATTGAAATTGTTGAATGTACATGACGGGGGGGAAAAACAAACCAAACCAAAAAACAAACCCATTTCTGGAAGGCAGTGGTAGTAATGATGCCCAGGATCGAACAGCAATGGACTCCTCTTAAATTAACATGGCTAACAAAGGAAATAATTAGAAGACATTTAAAAACAGACCAGTGAGCCAAAATGAAAGTACAATAGCCTTAGGAGTGTTTATTCACCTTAGAACTCGCTTGTTCTTTGTAAAGGAAACCAAAGTAAAACTAATGAGTGAATAGGTCTCATAGTTTCAGGAAATGGCTGTTATATCCGTTGCCAGATTATATCAAAGGAGAAAGAATGACCTCATTACATCTGAAGACCAACACAGAAAAGACCTGTGTAACCTTCCTGCTGGTTTCTTGCTTCTCACAGCAGCACTGACAAATATATGTAAGCAGCTGGCACTGAGTCATCAACCTGTTTGTCCTGGTTTCAGTTGGGACAGAGTTAATTTCCTTCCTAGTAGCTGGTACAGTGCTGTGTTTTGGATTGGCTATGGGAATAATGCTGATAACACACTGAATTTTTCGTTGTTGCTAAGCAGTGCTTACTCTAAGTCAAGGACTTTACAGTTTTCCATGCTCTGCCAGTGAGCAGGTGCACAAAGAAGCTGGGAGGAAGCAGAGCCAGGACAGCTGACCTGAACTACCCAAAGAGCTACCCCGTATCACAGAACATCATGCTTGGTATATACACTGAGGGGAGTTGGCTGGGAGGGGCCAGTCGCTGCTCTGGGACTGGCTGGGTATCAGCCAGCGGGTGGTGAGCAGTTGTACTGTGCATAACTTGTTTTTCTTGGGTTTTATTTTTTTTGTTCTTTTATTTTTCCTTTCCATTACTATTATTGCTATTGCTATTGTTATAGTTATTAATGTTATTAATGTTATTGTTATTATATTTTACTTTATATTAAAATGTTTTTTATCTCAACCCATAGGTTTTACCTTTTTTTGATTGTCATCCCCATCCCATAGAGTGAGGGGGGAGTGACTGAGTGGCTGCGCAGTACTTAGTTGCTGGCTGGGGTTAAACCATGACGGTGGTTCAGCACTGCACACACGAGAGCCCTGCGGGAAACAGCGTTATATTGAATCCATATATGTTTCAGATAAGCCATTCTGCTGCCTGTTGCTCTCCACCCAGCATTCCCCTGCACCTGGACAGGCTTGTCTGTTTACTTGTGTACAGCTTCCTCCTGTCTTCAAATCATCTTGACCTGATGTCACCTTTCTGTTCTAAACGCAGGTGCACCATGTGGTACAAGTGTTTGCAGTTACAACTTCTTTACAAGTGTATGCAGAAAAGGGTACAGACCTCCTTAGGGTGGCCACACTTTTCACAGAATGACAGAATTGGTTAGGTTGGAAAAGACCTTTAAGATGATCAACTTCAACTGTTTAACCTAGCACTGCAGAGTCCACCACTAAACCATGTCCCTAAGCACAACCACTGCACATCCTCTAAAAACTTCCAGGGATGGTGAGTCAATCACTTCCCTGGGCAGCCTGTTCCAATGCTTGACAATCCTTTTAGTGAAGAAATTTTTCCTAATATGCAATCTAAACCTCCCACAGTGCAACTTGAGTCCATTTTCTCTTGTCTATTGCTTGTTATTTGGGAAAAGAGACCAACACCCACCTTGCTACAACCTCCTTTCCGGTAGTTGTAGAGAGTGGTAAGGTCTCCTGAGTCTCCTTTTGTCCAGGCTAAACAACCCCAGTTTCCTCAGCTGCTCCTCATAGGATTTATTCTCTAGACCCTTCACCAGCTTTGTTGCCCTTCTCTGGACACGCTCCAGCACCTGAATGTCTTTCTTGTAGCGAGGGGCCCAAAACTGAACACAGGATTCAAGGTGCGACCCAGCAAGTGCCAAGTACAGGGGGGCAATAATTTCCCTAGTCCTGCTGCTCACAATATTTTGTGTACAAGCCAGGATGCTACTGGCCTTCTTGGCCATCTGAGCACAGTGCTGGCTTATATTCATCTGGCTGTCAACTAACACCTCCAGGTCCTTTTCCACCCCTCTTCCCCCAGCCTGTAGCATTGCATAGGGTTGTTGTGACCCAAGTGCAGGACCCAGCACTTAGCGTTGCTGAACTGCATGCAGTTGACCTTGGCCCATTGATCCAGCCTGTCCAGATCCCTCTGTAGAGCCTTCTGTCCCTCAAGCAGATCAACACTTCCACCAACTTGGTGTAGTCTGCAAGCTTACCGAGGGTGCACTCAATCCCCTCATCCTTTAATAGATAAAGCTATTAAACAGAACTAGCCACAATACTGAGCCCTGGGGAACACCACTTGTGACTGGCTGCCAACTGGATTTAACTGCATTCACCACCACTCTTTGGGCTTAGCCATCCAACCTGTTTTTTTATTCAGTGAACAGTATACTCATCCAAGCCATGAGCAGCCAGTTTCTCCAAGAGAATGTTGTGGGAAATGGTGTCAAAAGCTTTACTAAAGTCTAGGTAGACAACATCCACAGCCTTTCCTTCATCCGCTGAGTGGTCACCTTGTCATAGAAGGAGATCAGGTTAGTCAAGCAGGACCTGTCTTTCATAAACCCATGCTGGCTGGGCCTGATCTCCTGGTTCTCCTGTATGTGCCATGTTATGGCACTCAGGATGACCTGCTCCATAACCTTCCCTGGCAGCAAGGTTGGACTGATAGGCCTATAGTTCCCTAGATCCTCTTTCCGGCCCTTCTTGTAGATGGGTGTAACATTTCCTAACTTCCAGTCAACTGGGACCTCCCCAGTTAGCCAGGACTGCTGATAAATGATGTAAAGTGGCTTGGTGAGCACCTCCACCAACTCCCTCAGTACTCTTGAGCAGATCCCATCCAGCCCCATAGGCTTCTATGTGTCTAAGTGGTGTAGCAGGTTGCTGACCATTTCCCTTCGTATTATGGGGGCTTCATTCTGCTCCCCATCCCTGTCTTCCAGCTCAGGGGGCTGGGTACCCAGACAACAACTGGTCTTACTATTAGAGACTGAGGCAAAGAAGGCATTACATACCTCGGTCTTTTCCTCATCCTTCCTCACTATGTTTCCCCCCATGCCCAATAAAGGACACCCCTCCTTTTGTTGCTAATGTATTTACAGAAATATTTTTTATTGTCTTTTATGGCAGTAGCCAGATTAAGTTCTAGTTGGGCTTTGGCCCTTCTAGTCTTCTTGCTGCATAACCTCGTGACACCCTTGTAGTCCTCCTGAGTTGCCTGCCCCTTCTTCCAAAGGTCATAGACTCTCCTTTTTTTCCTGAGTTCCAGCCAAAGCTCTTTGTTCAGCCAGGCCCATTGGCTCATCTTTCAGCACATGGGGATGGTTTGCTCCTAAACCTTTAACAATTCCTTCTTGGAGAATGTCTAGCCTTCCTGGACTTTTTCACCCTTCAGGACTGTGTCCCAAGGGACCCTGTCAACCAGGCCAAAGTCTGCCCTCTGGAAGTCCAAGGTGGCAGTTCTGCTAGCCACCCTCCTTACTTCTCTGAGGATTGAAAATTTACCATTTTGTGACTGTTATGCCCAAGACAGCCTCCAACCATCACATCACCAACTAGCCCTTCTCTGTTTACAAACAACGGGTCCAGCAGGGCACCTTGCCTAGCTGGTTCGCTCACCAGCTGTGCCAGGAAGTTACTTTCCACACCCTTGAGAAACCTCTTCTCTGCTGTACTGAGCTGCAGCTCATTCCCACTAAGTAGTTAAATAGTCCTAAGGACTGTGGGAGAGATGGTCAGATGGAGGAGGAGCAGTGTGGTCTGACCTCTGGAGGAAGGAGAAACAGCGTGGAGAGTAGATCTGACCGATGGTAAAAGCCTTGTTGCAGCCTGCTAGTTTGCTTGTGCTGCAGCAATTGATGCCCCGTGTGAGGCTGACTGAGTTGGACTCAGACTATAGCAGTATTGTATTTCCAGCAGACATCTGGTAAGTTGAAGTCCCCCATGAGAATAAGGGCTAACGATTATGAGACTCTCCCAGCTACTTTTTAAATATTTCATCTACCTCTGCATCCTGCGATGCAGGGTGGTCTGTAACTGACTCCCACCCTGATATCTGCCTTGCTGGCCTTCCCCCTGACTCTTACCCATAAATACTCAACCCCATTGTCACCATCATTAAGCTCTGGACAATTAAAACAGTCCCTTACATACAGGACTATCCCACTGCCTCTCCTTCCTTGCCTATCCCTTCTAAGGGTTTATAGCTATTCATTGTAGCACTTCAGTTGTGCAAGTCATCCTACAACATTTCTGTAATATGCAGCTATATCATAGTTTTCCTGCTGCACAATGGCATTCAGCTCCTCCTGTTTGTTGCCCTCCTTAAGAGTGCCTGCACTTTTATCTCCTTCTGTGCTTTAGCACAGACCTATCAGGATCCCTCAGATAGATCCCTGTTCTTTTGAGCGAGGATCACATCCAATCCTAGATGAGCAGCTTCTGAAATACCAAGACCTGCAAGCAGTTGCAAGTGGTAACACTGGAGGAAGGGTATTTGTTGCACAGGGACTAGGGCCACTACAAAGCGAAGGGTCACTGGGAGGACTGCAATAAGAGAAAGGGCAACATCAGCACTTCTGTTAATTCTATTGACATGATCACTCAAACTATGTGGGACAGATTCCATGTTTACAGCAAAGGGCATGAGCAAATCCCAGCAGAGGTTCTATAAAGCCTGAAGTCGGCTTCATGAATTATCCAAACACATTCAGCCCCTAATGAGGTAGTTCCTGTCAATGTGTGTGACCCAGTAGAAGTCCAGATACTCCTGGAAACCTGGTGAAGACCCAGCCTGAAACTGCTTCACAGAGCTCATCTAGCATTATCTGCTGTCTTATATGACTTTATAGAGAACACTAAGCTACCTCATTCCTTGTATGTTTGAGTGCTGTCACATTGTGACTAGTCAGACTCTCTGTGCATCCTGAGGTTCTGTCTACATATCCTAGTGTATAAAAAGTGACGTGCAACAAAGAATAAAATTTTAAACAGGCTGATTTCCCAGACCTACATCCAGCAGCCTTTGACTGTATGGAAACATGAAAAATGCAGGAACACCCCCCTGCCCCCCCCCCCCCCCCAATAAATTTACTTATAGTCCTTTTATTTACCTTGCACATTTTAGAACACAAACTGACAAAGTAGATCTCCTTGAATACATTACAAGGTACTCACTGCAATTATTTGTATTTTACTTATTTCTATGTATATTTTTTCTCTGTGTGTGTGTGTCTGCGTTAAACTTTGGCAAATGCTTCACAAAACAAATGCTACCTCTTTCAGGTTGCCCACAGTGTGTTCTTGCTATTTCAGCCTAGAGACGTCAACCTTGCAGATAGTATAAAGCCTACTTCCAAAAAGACCAGTGACTTTTGAATGAAGCCATTCTGCCATCTGAAACACATCTCAGATAACAGCTTCACCCAGACAGCCTGCAGGTCTGAGCATGCAGTGACAATCATGGCTGCAGATTCCTCAGATGCTCTTCAAGTGAATACCTACCCTGTATAAGCTTGAAGGCCCCACAGAAATGAGCTGCAAACGAAAAAAAAGATGTCCTTTTCAAGTGCACTTCAAACCGGCAATAGACATCATCAAAAATTGATGAAGAAAAGCAAATTTCATCCTTGCTCGTGCTTGGCCTAGTATTTGAACAATAATTGTGCATTTTCTTCTTCTTCATTTCCACCTGCGTACTGCAGTCATAATAGATAGAGGCTGTCATCTGCCAAGTACCTGATAAAGCTCCAAGGGAGAGAGAGGGATGAAGGAAAAACTTCCTGAGCTCATATCTGCATTTCAGCAAAATGGCTGGAAAGATAAGTGAAGATGACAGTTATATCACAGACTTCCAATTGGAATTAATTCAGTACAAATCTAGAACTATCCTAACATTTCAAAAAGTTTTTCTAAAATTGTTAAACATTCTTAATATGAAACTACCTTCTTTTTTTCTACTTTGTTACTTCTCATCCTATGCCAGTGGACATAAAAAATAATTATTCTGCTCCTTTTTGCAAGCATTTTTTTCAATATTTGAATTGTAGCCACATTTCCCCTCATTCTTCATTAGACTAAACACATCCATTTATTCCAGTGCTGGGTTAAGTTTTTTAGATTTCTTATCATTTTTGTTACTCATCTTTGGGTTTTGTCCAGCTAACATGTATTTTCTTGGAGCGTAGTGCCCATATCCAGCCATACTATTTTATGACTAATATTTTAGCAAGCTTTTCACTTGTCAAAGTGAAAGGAAATTCTGTCACTGTTCCCTATTCACTTTAAATCATCATTATTATGTTGAATAAATAATATTTTTATTACATAAAATTTTTATGATTGTTATTAGGCATTCACTGACAGTTTCCCCCCATTACATCAGTTCATATAGTATTTTAAAATTGTTCTTTTCCCATTGCTCAAACTTCATCTCTGATCAAGAGCAGTAACACCTAGTTGAACAGGCAGAAATTGTGCATATCCATCCTCACAGGTATGGCTGGTTAATCCTGGCTAGATGCCAGGTGTCCACCAAAGCTGCTCTGTCAATCCCCTCCTCAACTGGACAGAAGGGAGGAAATATGATGAAAGGCTCATAGGTCAAAATAAGGACAGGGAGATCACTCACCAGTTACTGTCACAGGCAAAACAGACTTGACTTGGGGAGACTAGTTTAATTTATTGTCAATCAGAAGTCAGAGAAGGATAATGAGAAATAAAAACAAATCTTAAAACACCTTCCCCCACCCCTCCCTTCTTCCTTGGCCCAGCTTTACTCCTGGCTTTTCTAACTCCTCCCCCTAGGTAGGGCAGGGAGACAGGGAATGGGGGTTGCAGTCAGATCATCACATGTTGTCTGCTGATCCTTCCTCCTCACGCTTTTCCCCTGCTCCAGGGTGGACTCTTCCAAAAACAGTCCTCCATGAGCTTCTCCAACATGGGTCCTTCTCACAGGGTACAGTCCTTCAGGAATACACTGCTCCAGCATGTGTCCCCCACAAAGTCACAAGTCCTCCTAGAAGACCTGCTCCAGTGTGTGCTCCTCTCCACAGGGTCACAGGTCCTGCCAGGAGTCTGCTCCAGTATGGGCTTCCCACAGGGTCACAGCCTCCTTTAGGCACATCCACCTGCTCCAGCATGGGGTCCTCCATGGGCTGCAGGTGGGCATCTGCTCCATCGCTGCTGCAGTACACACAAGTTATCAGGCTGCAACAAGGCTTTACTGTCAGTCAGATTCTACTGTGCATGCTGTTTTTCCTTCCTCCAGAGGCCAGACCACACTGCTCCTCCACCGTCCAGCCACACCAATTGTCACAGCACTATCAAAACTAGCCAACTGTAACAAGGCTTTTACCATCCCATACCAGGTTAACTTCAATAAGCAGTTCCCACACCTTGCTCCAGTACAGCCACCAACCCCCCACAAGGTTTCAGAAGTTCATCTACTGTCTGTGCTGTTTCTCCATCCTCTTCAGGCCAGTCCACGCTGATTCTTGCCTCTGCTGCATCCAGATTCTTTGTTCTCTGGGCTCCTCTTTCATCCAGCCTCTCCTCATCCGGGCCACCTGCTTCTCCCAGGGCCTCTCCTTGTCTCTCCTACATCCAGGGTACACTCTCTCCTCCCTCTGCTTCTTCCAGGTCTTTTTCTAGCCAGTCCTCCTCTTCATACTGTCCATCTCTTCCATACTCCTTACAGCTATTTAACTACTTAGCAGGAACCAGCCATAGCTGCACATTGTCCATGTCTGCCAACCACTGCCCCTGAAGCCAGCCCACAGCTGTATATTATCAATGTTAATTAACCTGCCTTCATTCCTCTATAACAGGGGTCCTCAAACTTTTTAAACAGGGGGTTGGTGTGTGGATGAAGTGGCAGGCAGTCATCTACGGCTGCTTGGTTAATGGGAGGCAGTCATCTAACTTGTTTCACACAGGGTGAGAAACAACTCTCTGATAATAATTACTTCTGGTCACAAGTGGCCACTGTTCCAAAATCATTCAGTATCCAGCATCCTGAAAACTTGATGATCTGGCCATTTATTCAGGTATTTTGCATAGCTTTAGTTATTTTGAAAATACGCCTTTGACAAATAAGTGCTATTTAAACTTATTATGGATAACTTTAAAATCAGGCTATTTTGTGATCTTAAATATTAAAAAACCACAGGGTCTGGAACAGTGCCTGGCAGACTTACAAATTAAAGAAGCTGTTTTATTAATTTTTCTGATGGAAATGGTGTTATGATGAGCCTCTCCTAAATATGGAGAGTTCTGAAGAAAATAAAATTATATCCATTCAGGGTTCAAATCTCCTGCCTTTTGTTTCCCCAAAATCGTTTTTTCTGTGCTGTCAGCAGAGACCTGAAAGGGAGAAATTTGCGTTATTGCAGCTGAATGCTGGAGGACATATTTGTTCTTGAACTGTTAACAGTATCTGAAGACAGCCAGGAGACTAACATATCAGGATGAGGAAGAAATTGTAAAAACTGAAACCTACAAAATTTCCTAGCATGCGCAGGTCCTCAGCTGGCAATACCAAATCAAAACAGCTCATGTTCACACAGCACTAGAGCATGACAAGTAAACATCACACTACAGTTTCAAGATGTCTTTGGCTGAGATACCCTGCTAAAGCAAATTCAGTGGCTAACTAACAGCATGGGAGGAACAGTGCTTAGCAGTTGGAATCTACTGCGAAACTATATGGATCTATTCTAAAGCCTGTGATAAAGTAATTACATAGAATTCAGAATTTACAGTATAAAGAACAGATGGAAGCCCTTTCCATCACACTATGCAATGAAACTTGTTTCCTGTCCAGCACAAGCACAACCCACAGAGGATGAGGCTGGGGTAAGAGAAAGACACAGCTGAAAGGAATTTACTGATCTGATACCTCTCCTTGACAAGGCTGATGAACAAGAAGCCTAACTGGGTGAAGCTGAAAGAGTTGAAATGGAGAATTTTCTCCAAGATCCCCAGCTGAAACCTTTATTTTTGCAGTATAGAGCTAATTTCAGCCTCCGCATAGTTCATTTGACCCTCTTCAAAACCCTGTGTGACTTCAGTCCAAAGCAAACAGTCCTATCCCCTCAGATGAGAGAGGTGAAATCTGCAGCCTGAACAGAAGTCTCTTGACCTTTGGATGTGACTTATGTTTTCCAGGGATATTGTGTGCATTTAATAACTGGCATGTTCTAACAAAGACACATTTTCAATGCTGCTGTGAGGGAAGTGACTGAGTATGTCAAACAAGAACCTGCATCATTATTCTCATCTGGACCTTTCTCTCCCTGTGACTAACATATAGAAGAGTGGCATTAAGTCAGACTTCATCTCTTTCTAGTGTTTCCAGCTTTCTTTCCTCCTGTACACTGAAGCACAACAGCTACAAAACTTGTTTTTTGTGGGGAAAACAAGAAGCTCTATCTCCCCATTCTCTGTTCAATCTCATACTCTTCATATGCTACATGTGCATAGGCACACATCCACTCCCCATCATAGCAATGCAGGCCCTCCGTAGTTACAGGATGACCTTCTGTCTTGTTTCACTGTGGAAAAGTCCAAGATCCAAAATTTATCCAGCAATCTTTTGTAGTTTTGTTGGCAAGAGGAAGGGCAGGTAAGATTTTGATTCCTTGCAGTGTAAGCATTGTTTAAACACATATTTTCCTCTGATTAGAAATTATTTCTGACAACCAGTCTTTGCAGTTCTAGGGCAGCTAAATTTGCTGGTACTGCAGGGCTGAATACATAGTAGAAAGGGTAGAATTTTCCTAGATGGCCCCAGAAGAGCTTAAAGAGCTGAGAGGGTAAAACATGAGATCACCATAATTAAGTGGTATTACATTTATTCCCAGCTCAACTGAGAGAGATTACTGGCAAGGAAATTTACACATTTTGAACTTGTGAATTTACCATTTTATGCACAGACAGAATGACAACTTCCTTAATTTGTATTTTCCTATTATTGTACTGATGGAAAAGACAATTTGAGTAACAGGAAAATATGACTGTAAAAAGCTACAATAACTAACACAGTAGAATCATATAAAGGAGTAATACTTGGAAAAAAACAACTTCAAGATTGGCTGCACAGTTGTCAATTTTTCTGTATTGTTTTAAAGTAGTAACCAGTTTTACATCAGCTCAGTGTCAGCTCTCTGTAAAGTCCTCAGAAGTCTGTTTAAGTTCCCCATGCATGGCTTGTAGCATGAAGTGGATGTTGGGGCTTTTTGGAAGTGAAATGGCAAACCAGATTATATTGATGGAGCTCTGTGGATCTGAACAAATCTTAAACTTCTTTTATCCTCATGTTAGGCTCCACGTTCTTTTCCACATGCATCATGCCTGATACCATTGGAAGACGCTCCTGACTACTGTCTGGACAGAACATCTCAACACATACAGGCTGTAACTCTCTATGAATCAGAGATATTTATCTGTCATACCGCAAAGGTATACAAGGCAACAGAAAGAGCTGGACAGTACAAGAAGCTATTTAGGTCACCACCCAGTTTTAATGTTTATTTATTTTTAATCAGAATTTGCACATCACCTAAACTTCATGGGGTTCTCTAGTTTTTGCACCTCTGGATAACTTAGCAAAGAGTAATCAGAAACAAAGGAGCTTCTTTTGCAGAAAGGATGGCTCCAGATCTTCCTTTGCAGATGCCATTCTTTGCTACTGGATTTTCTTTTTTTTTTTTTTTTTTTTTTTTTTTTTCCAGGACACAAGCATTTTGCTGGTACTTTTAGCACTGATGAATGCTTGCAAGTATAAACACTTACAATGTGGAGTGCATTACATTCAAGTTTGCAGGACATTCTGTACATGCTTTGCTGACCTATATATGCCTTCTGGCTCTTAGACAAGGATGTGAGGCAGTTGTTTCCTGCCATGAGTCATCATTCAAGAATGGTATTTAAATAGGAGGAAAAGGAAGAAAAAAATGTGAACAGATTCTAGGGAAAAGCAAGTATCAGCCTGTGTTTTTTAACAGAGATAATTACAGGGTTTTTTTCCCTTTTTAGTGACCGTCTTTCTAGGAAATCCCAGGAAAGTCAGTGTCTCATAGTTTTCATTACACTACAACAAGCCGAAGTGGAAATACTGTATTAGAGCATAATGCTGACCTTGTCTAGCAGTAGTGAAGGAGATATTGCCCATGTGTTTGTCTCCCCTAGAGTTTCACAGTGAGAAATTTTATGAATACACACATGCACAGTCCCTTTTTATCAATGAAGATACAGTCTTAGAATAAAGAATAAACTTTTAGAACCTGGGTCAGTTGTGCAAAGGGTGCACAGGCTAATCTTTACAAATACTGGGTGCCTCAAGTTAAATGGCTATTTTGAAATAAAGTCAGGTGAAGACAAGCTCTGTTGAGAGGATGGGATGTGCTAAAAGAGACTTTTTCTGAGTTAGTCTGCATCTTGCACCTTCCCCTTGATTTAAAGAATCAGTCACCAATATTCGAGTGAGCAGAGGTTATCTTTATTTGGCAGCGCTGGGTGCATGGGGAATCGCTCCACCAAAGTCATGCACACCGAGGGGATTTTTCAGTCTCCTCTTTATACAAGCAACTCATACCTATTCATTAATTTTCCAGGAAATCGTTTATATATTCATTACAATTCCAGGAAGTCATTTACATATCTCACTAAACTAGTGACCATGATTTAAGTCCTTGTCTTTGCCACGTTGTATAAACAACAGGAACTTAGGACCAGATAGCCTTTTTAAAGATGACAAATCCAAGGACTTAGCAATTAGTACATCCGTCATGTTAGCAATAAGCGTCCTTGGACGTTTCCCAACTTTTAGATAAACATAAGTACATCATCCTATAGATAAGTGGTACATCATTCATCATTCATTCCCCCCTTTTCTAGTAACTTTTGCAAATTCTTTTGCAACTACAAAAAATCATTATGCCTTATGATAATTTTTTGACAGCACCAAACAAAACATTGAAGTAATACACATATTATTCCTAAAACTATTACAATAAGTATTATAATAAAAGCATGCTTTAACCATTCCAAATTAGGTAACCACGAAGTCAGTTTGTCCCATATAGCTTTAAAACTCCATGATAAATCGTCTTTAGTAATTTCATGCAGGATCTGCACCTTGTTCCATATCTTATGGATGTCTGTTTAATCATTCCATCCATCAGATTGGGAACAAGTATTTTGCCCTGGGTTTCCAGGACATGCTCCTCCTGTCTTGTTTGAGCTTTCTAATGACAGTTATTATCACTTTTCATAACTACTGTGGTGGTTTGGTTTAATAATTGTAAATCAAATCTGGGACCCAACTTACATGTTTTATTATCAAATAGGCAATATCCTCTGTAATAAGTAACTAAGGGTAATTTGCTGATCAAATGGGGTTTTAACAAAAGGAATGATCTTGCTGCAACAGATTTGAGAACGTTCTGTCTGGCGAGAAAAGACTTAACCATGAGGTTGCAAGATGTACTTTCTCAAGGCAAATGTTAAACCATAATCTCATGTTACTATGACAACTTTTGTCTTTGTTTAGACCTTAGTGTAAAAATAGATTAGTTTTGTAATATACAGCTTCTTGCTACGTGACTGAAAGCATAACTGTTTGCTTAAACCGGCCTTGAAGCTGAGGATAAAAGGGCTGTGTTACTTGTCGGAATTTGCGAGCCTGGACGGAGCTGCGACTCCCCGGCCGCCCTGCGCGCTGTTTTTGCTTTCCTGCCTTAATATATACTTAGTGAATTTATTTCAGACTCTAGTTATTTCAATTCAACTATAACATCCTCCACCATCGCTTGGCTTTTTCCAAAAGTCTGGCCAGGTAGGCCATTTGTCATCGAGATAATTCCAGTTTTGAGAGGCCACCCCATACAGGGGTGTTATCAAGCCTCCTTTAGGAAGAGAGGTACATATCCAGCATTCCTTAGCTTTCATAGCATTAACAATTATTTGCAATGTTTGAAGATGGGTATTGTTTACCCATGTTTCAGTTTCTAATATCACTACAACAGTTACAATTAAAATCAGAATAACTTTACACAAATGTCCCTGATCCTTTTTGACAGTCCATTGTGTCCCTGGAGATTTCTTTACGATCTAAAGAACCGTAGTTTCATGGATCCTGCCAGGGTGACAGCCCATGATTTCTCAGGAGCCTTCTTTATCTGAGAGTAGTGAATCCAGGCTGGTTGTTCTCTTATCTTGACGGTGGTGAAGGTTGTCAGCAGCACCTGATAGGGTCCTTCCCACTTTTCTTCCAAAGGTTTCCCTGAAAAAGTCTTTATATACACATAGTCACCAGATTTAAAGGAATAGACTGGTTGATCCAACCCTCTGGCCCTTGTTCCCAATACTTGTTTATTTATAACTTTTAATTGTCCCTGGAAGGTCTTCACATATTCACATAAATATCCCTCTCCTAACTGCCTTAAATCTTCTCCAGCAAATTGTAACTGGTACGGTCTCCCATATAATATTTCAAAAGGGCTCAAATTCTCCTTTGTTCTCAGTTTAGTTCGTATTCTTAATAATGCCAAGGGAAGAGATTGTGGCCAAGTTAGATTTGTCTCTTGTCCTATTTTGGCTATCTGTTGTTTAATTAAATGGTTTATTTTTCCACTTGCCACTTGCTTGAGGCCTATAAGGAGTGTGTAATTGCCAATCTATTCTTAATACTGTACTCACTTGTTGTATTATTTTGGCACAAAAGTGTAAGCCTCTATCAGAAGAGATTGTTGCCGGAACACCAAAGTGGGGAATAATCTCATTTAACAATCTCTTCGTTACCTCTCTTGTTTTATTTGTTCAACAAGGGAAAGTTTCTGGCCAACCTGAAAATGTATCAGTCATAACTAATAAATATCGGTACTCCCCCTTTTCTTGGGAGTTCAGAAAAATCAACTTGCCACTGTTGTCCTGGATAATTTCCTCTACTAATGTTCCCTAGTTTTATTCTATTTGCTACATTGGGAGTATTACGTAAACACACTTTGCATTGCTGAGTCACCTGTTTTATTACAGTATATAAGTTTCACCCTATCAGTTTCTGATTTAGACTTTTATATAACGTATCAGCTCCCCAACGAGTCTTATTATGTTCTGTTAGGGCTGTGGTCCATATAAAATTGGATGGTATCACTATACGGCCATCTGCCAAATAAGCCCACTTATTTAATTTTATTTTACCGTTCATGTCCTGAATTAGCTTTAGGTCTTCTTTAGAATAGTTTGGCTCCTGATCTGTACTTACAGTTTGGATTTTACCGTCTGGTATTAAGGATAATTCCTCCTTTCCCACTTCCTCTGCTACTCGTCCGGCTTCATGGTTGGCCAGGCAGATTCCAATTTCCAAATCAGTGCCTCAGTGGGCCATCTTATGTTCTTCCTTCCTGGATGACCCTCTTATAACGGAGGGGGCCACTCCTCACATCAAGGTCTGGCATGGCATATGTTCCCACTGCTCAACGCCTACTGGGTTGCAGCCAACAGCAGAGCTCAAGATTCTTCTTGGTGGCAAACACAGAGGCCAACCCAGTCTTGCCCTTGACTATGATAGGAGGCACTTGACCAACCTTATTCCTTGTACTTCATTGTCAATGCAGAGTTTCATCTGCACATCCCATAATAAGTCACTGTCATGGCAAAACACACAGATTTACATTAGTAGAACTATTACAGAGTGTATTTTATTTTAGTTTTTATGCCAATATCCCCCACAGCCCTGCTGACCAAGGGATATTGTTTTACCTGAACTAGGCAGGCCTCCCGCTTATCATTTTTACTGTAGTAGGCAAAGCATTTTTCACCTTACCTGGAATTTATTCCCAGATATACCTGGTTAAAGATTTCTTTTACTGAAGCAATTAATTGTAACTAGAGGAGACAGCATACTAGATTAAACCATTTTCATCTACCAAAGCATGCTTTCCTTGCTGTGGAATGCCCAGAGAAACATCTTGCTAGACTCCAACTTTTCCTGATGCTTTCTGTTTTGTTTCTGTCAAAGTGTTTTTTCTGTCTTACAGGCAAGATTATTTTCTCTCTGGGGACTATGGGTTGGCAAATTAAATTGTATACATTTTTCAATGTTGTCAAAACTTGGGGGATTTTGGGTTTTTTTACTATAATTTTTGACAGGAACAGGAAAAAAACCAGAAGGAAATATATAGTAATTAAGATGTGGGAGGAGGAAAGAAGGTGAAGAAGCGCACAGGGAGGAAATGGGACTCAGCCGGCCAAGAAAAACAGATAGAACATGGAGGATGAACAGCAAGAGGTAAAAGGAGTAGTGATGGGACTTTCTTGTGCTCTTACTGTGAAAAGATAGGATAAGAAGTTCACAGGTATTAGAAAAACTAAACTAAAAGGATCAATAAAACTGAATCTGTCACAAAGATTTTTCCAACTGTTCTCAGGCTAGGAGTCACTGAAATGGATTCATTTGCTTGGTGGCTCTCAGCAGTCTGTACAAAATGAGCTGATGGTTATTTTCTGAGGAAGTAGCATTCATGTCCATCTACAGGGCACTGATCAGTTCTTGTGTTGGCAAAATCTGGTAGAAGGCCTATTACAGCAAGAGCACAGAAACTAAACTGCTTTTTGCTTTAGCAGTGGTCTTGTGGGTTCAGCGAAAAACCAGAAGGGGAAGGAAGAAGTAGAGTGGGTGCAAAAGTTCATATGCTCCTACCCACACCTTGCCTCTTCTGAGGACAGACAAAGACTTTCACTGTAAGTGATCTATCCAAGGCAAAAGGTTCTCTTTCAAAAGCAATGCAGGAAAAAGAACCTTATTCTAATATTATTAACACTCAGCCACAGGGGGAGGACAACACCAGCTGTCCCATCAGTTTGTATATAGTATAGGTTGGCTTTGAAGCTGAAGTCAACTTAACAGGGCCACAAAGTTCAGCTGCTTGCTCCTATCCCCAGCTGTCTGCCATGCCTTTCAATGTGCTGATAAAAACCCTTTATGGGGATGTATTTTACATCAGATCACAGAAATTATCAGTTTGAAATGTAACTTTACAGGTGGGAAGATAGATTCCCCCCTCATCCCCCTTAATGACATAATTAACAGTGCAGCTTGACACACTGATTCACTGAGGAAGGATGAATCCCATTCACAAGGGAGCAGCAGCAGGAGGAATAAATATCCTGATGATGCGGAGAAAACAGTATTTGGAATGACTGCTTTGGGTCACCTGCTGAAGGGCTGGCTGTTTGTGGGAGCACTGGGAGAAGCTGTGTTAGATGAGGGTTTGAGGTCCTGAAGAGCTCTGCGCCTGGCCCACCACACCAGCCCTCCCTGTGGGTCTGGTCACCTGCAACTCTCTTCTTTTCGTAAGTATTCCATAAGACTAATATGACAGTATTAGTCATCCTGGCTGGGAAAGGTGGTGTACAAAGGTTCACACTCCAGCAGGAGTCACCTCTTGTGGGGGAGGGCAGCAGCTGGTCTCAGAAGGCAGGGCTGGTTTGATGAGGGTGGAGCCTCTTTCAAGAGCTTGTAAGCAGTACAGCTTAACTGGCTGCTGCTACCAGGGAATGAAGTTCTATGCATTCAACCCATTCCCTCATTGGTAGCTGTAACAGTAATGTGGTTTCATTTAAAATATGAGATGGTAAGAGCTTAAGCCACAAGGAGTGGTTAGAGGCATTTCTATTGATAAGGAACAACTTCCCCAAATCCCTTGGCATTGAAACCTGACATCAGAAACAAAATTTAACAACTCTTGGAGGGACAGGCCACAAGCAGCACTGTACAGAGGCATTCCTGCAGAGCGAAGATAGAAGGCCTCCAGATCAGCTCTGGAGCATGGTAATGTGTGGGAGCTACTATACTTGTTTAACAGGTTTAGTCGGCCCAGACCCAACACCCCTGGCACCGTCAGCATTTCTAGCACAGCAGACATCACCTCCTGGTAACTGTGAACTGACAATGTCTTCTTCCCCACCTGAAAAAATTGACCAAAGACACACGAGAGTCAGAAGGCTTCTCTGAATCTACGCATGGACTTGTCCCTCCCCTCATGTTGGGGAGAGTCCCTCCTCCTAACAATAAAGAGAAAAAGAGATAAAGGCAATGGGAAACCTGTACATACAAACTCAAACCTGTCCTCTCTAAAACTGTTTTGATCTGCTGAGGATAGGAGGTGGCACAGACACTGAATATTCTAAAGTACATCAAGCCAAAGACATTTGAGGCTTAATACTTTTGGACACAGGCCTTGTTTACATGTATGAAGTGGGTTTCAGGATCTCTGGCTAAGTTGGTGCCTAGAAGATCACTCCTCCATGGTTAACTGTACCCCCAGACCTCTTTCAGACACAAAATGGATGGGTCTGGCTTTAAGCTCTGTCCAGAGGCAGGGGAAAAAAGAAAGATGGCTTACAGACTTCCCCTTGGACACCTTGCCCACCTAATGCTTTAACTGAGCTGAAGGACAGTCTGGTCCAGTTTCTTACCCAAAGCCTTGCTTAGATTCAGCTTTATAGCTTCGAAGTGGAATGAATAAACAACTATCCTTTGTCAAATTTTGTCACTTAGACATTTACTCTAAGTAAATACTTTATTAAGAACTCATTTACACATGAAGCTTTTCCTGATTAAGTCCACGTGCGGATACTTTTGTTCTGAATACGGAATATCCATGTGCAGTTATTTCAGAGCAGCCATTGCACTTTCAAATTCATTGCCTCCCCCAGCTCACATTAAGTTCTAAGTGCTGCTAAAACAAACATATTTTTGAGAGCTTGTCTACCTGCCAATATAATGTAGAAATTGAAGGCAGAATGAGTGCTTTTCATGTTAAAGGGGTGAAAATAGCTGTTGTACTCTTTAAATTTACACCCCAAACTTGTTTCACAATATTTCATTTGTACAGACATATATATATTTATTTTTTTTTCTTCCCCTGTGTCACCCTAAAATGCCTAGCTTTGCTAGAGGGAACTTTCTCCATTCCATACGTTCCATGATGACATGATATAAGGAAAGTTTATTGGACAAATATGAATATTTCAGGGGAAGAAACATATTTGAATGGTTATTTGAATAAAAATGCCTGTACAGGAGCCAATGCCATTGGGCTTAATTACTTCTTCTATTTATGAATGTTTAATGTTTAGTTTGTTATATTGTTATCTCACTATTTCCAGCCATTTTTCTATGTAATTTCCCTTGCCTCATCACACCTAATTCCATGGAAAGGTCCTCCTGCAATTAAAAGTAAAACCTATATGGGAATCAAAATATATTCCAAGCACAGTGTGCACACACTGACAAATCTGCTGTAATTATGGTTGATGATTAGTAATAAGTATGTATTAAAAAAGAAGATGGAGAAGAAAAGCAAAAATATTCTTGGCTTTTATAAAACTCTTCTAAAATTGGAGCATTTTTATTTTAAGATTTTAATGTTGTTCTTCCTAATTTCTTAAAGTTTGACTGACAAAGCTAAAGAAAACTCAGCCCTCCCAGTCTCCATGACTAATGGAGTCACAGAGCCAAAAATTCTAAGAATGAACGTAACTATAATGCAAGAGGCACTGCTGCCAATTTGTTTCTGTTCAGAGGATGGGCAAAAGAGACTCACTACTGATGCCTGTCCACTTGCAAAGTCTGCTGGTACGAACATGTAACTATCTTAATAAACATTTCTCAGTAGAGGCAAGACCTGCTGCTAAATGTCCTATGCCCAAGGACAACACCGTAATCTTGATGTCCTTGTATAAAGTTTGCTTTTATTGATCCATGTCTTTTTTGCCTACCAGATGTGAGCAGATTGCCTGAATCACATGAGAACAACAATCTGGATTTGGCTCTAGGACTTGATCACATGAGAACACAGAGACATGTCAGCTGCCATGACCTACTTTAGCTTTCTGGGAGGAGATGCAGCCCCTTCATCATGATAAAGCCCTCACATAGGTGAGCACGTATGATCGTTTTTATGAGATTTGTTGTACCTATGAGGAAAAGCAAGTCCATCTCTTATGTAGAAATATGTCTGGTCCTGTAGGGAGTGTGGCAATGGAGGGCAGTTATCAGTTGTGCCTTTGCTATTCTTTTGAGCAAATAACGCATTCCTCCTGGCAGCTTACAGTCTTCTGGCTACCAGCTCAGCTCTGAAATATGAGCTATGGTAGATGGGGGGAGGGAAGGTCAGCTTTGAAAGGTGTGGGAGAGGATTTCCATTCCAGACATAGGCACTTGGTTACAGCACTATTGTGTACATCTGAGTTATTTGAATGATCAATAACAAAAATTCCCTCTCCTCCCCACTCCCCTCTTTTTTAGCAACCCTAATGTAAGCATGAAGGAAGATAAACACTTTTTGTTATATTCCACTGGTTTAGTAGTCCTGATTGCATTGAGCATTTCATGGTAAGACTTCAAAGTGCTTCTGCCTTTTCCTTTTACATATTGATGTACAGTTTGCTTGAAAATATGTGTCCTGCTCAAATTACATTAAGAAAACATTGGAACTATGATATACACCCACCAGCTAGACATAAATTGGCACTATTTGAAATTCTGCTGCAGCATTTCATCAGTTTTCAGCATTTTTTCTCTCATCCTAGGAAACAGGGTTTTACATACCTCTGCTGACATTTGGAGAGTTTAGTCTCTATGCTCTATGCAGTCAAACACTGAACATTTTGTGAAACCCCAGCATTAAAGAAAAAGGACTCATGAACAATGAGAGAAAAACAAGCAGTAACTTGTTTTAAAAAGTGAATAGCTGTGATAAGAGGCACTGTTAAAAAATACACATGTGAAATCCATGACATTTAAGCACATATATTCCTTATTTCTAGCAAAGAGATACACAATACAAATATGGGGCAATGTGTGATCCAGAACTGGTAGGATATCTTACATAATTACTCATGTGACTGCTCAAACTAGGGGAACTGTGAATTACTTTTAGTAGGTTAGAAATGACAGCAGAAGCAGGAGGCTCTGATCAATTCCACTTCTTCAGAAAAACTTTACACAATAATACTGCCTGAAACTGGCAGGAACTGGAGATACTTTCTTAGAAAACTGCCAGAAAAATATATCTCTCCCATACAGGTCTGATGTTTGTATGATTTGTTTGCCAATACATGCATATGTTTGGTGATGGAAACCATTTTCTGGCACTAAAAAAGGAGTACAAACTTTTCTCATCTTAGTTGGAATGAGGCAGTTGTTGCTTAAGTGAAGTGAGACACCCTTCCACTCTAATGCAAGCTGAATGCTGAAAGTTCCTCAGTCCAGTCAGTATTTCAGAGCACATTCATTAGAATACCCACCACCACCCATCGGTAATCTACAGAAACCAGAAAACTGCATTTATAAAAACTGTAACTCAGACAAATGCTATTGTCCAATCAATGAAGGCAATTTTAAAAATCCCTCCAGGAATATCATACTAACAACCTTATCCCTGCTCTGAGGCAAAGCCCAATGACTTCTAAAGACCAGATGTATCATGATTAGTTGGTCATTTCATAGCTCAAAGAACTGTAAATATGGATGTTTATAAACCATAGTCTGCACTGCTCTACCAAGGTACGTAATATTTTTGTGCTGCACATGAACTCTAAGTTACACTATACCAAACAAAACTTAGAATCGTTTAGAAGATACATTTGGGAGAAAAAAATAGACTTTATACTGATGTCCATGGAGATGTTTTGACCTCTGAAGGATTTCTGGAAAGAAGGATGCAAATTTACTTGTTAATTAATTCCTACGGTTTTTTGTGTGTGTTTGTTTTAGTCTTCATTTAATCTCCTTCACATTTTATTCATCTCCTCTGCCAGCCTCCCTTCATAATTTTTTGTATTTCTCCAATCAACAACGCTTTCTCCTTTCCTCCTATGCCTTGTGTAACTTTCCCAGCCTATTCTCTCTTCCTATTCTCTCCTCCCATTCTCTTCACTATACTCGCTTCTCTTCTGGTGCTATCTCATGGGACCTGTCCTTGACTCTTCTAATTTGATGTTTACACTCTGCAAGAAAAGAGACTAATGATAGTTTCACTTTCCTGTTCTGTTCCTCCTTCCCTCTTTTCGACAAGTTCTGAGTCAGCAAAATACTTAAGACAGTAAAAAACTTGCATTCATGACCAGGCTGCCATTTTAGATTATGGAGATGTGTAATACCTTGCCAATGTAAACTCTTCATCAGGAAATCTACAGCGAGTCAGTTGATTCTTCTCTGACCTTCTTCAAGCAGTTTTTCAGAGGTGCTCTGGGCTGGATGTGGCCATCATGTGAAAGAATTGAGAGCTTGTGCAGCAGCTCAGGTTCCCCCCTCTCAGGTAACTAAGAGAGACCACCAGGCAACACCAGCTGCAGGTTAGACAGTTAAAGAGGAGACTACTGATCCCCTAAGCCTCTCCAGTAACTCCATCCTGTGTCAACAACCATAGCGCAGAAAACATTAATAGGAGTTTTAGAGCATGGGACCTCTGGAGAAAAAACCCAAACCCTTAGCTTTAAAATTTATTTCTTGTAAGTCTCCATTATTCATTAGTTATGATTACTTGTATTACAGCAGACAGTTGCTAGTGCGTTATAACTGAGGGTTCAGAATAGTTCTAATTATAACAACTTTTTATACATGGCACTCTCTGAAGTATTTGTGTGTTTAAGCTTTCCACAATAAGCCTTGAGAATTGTCCCTGTTTAATCTCAGCTGGAAAGTATTTTGAAACGCTCTAAGCAAAATTAATTCATCTGGGTTTGGGGTTTTTTTTGTTTTGTTTTTCTGTTTGATTTACCATGAGGAAAGAAGAAAGCATTTTATTCTCTAAATACATTATTTGCCAAAGTTCTCACTGCTGTGGTCAAGAACCCAAAGTGGAGAGCTATATCTCTTGCTCTCAAAGATCTGGAGAATTTTAAAGCAACAGTAAACTTGCCCTTAAGCCAGACTACTTCTGGCCTCCCTTATCCCAAAGGCCATTACTTTCACTTTTCCAGTGAGAGGTTGAATTCCCCCAAGCAAGTGAATAAGTAAAAATGTTTCTACCCTAGATGTTAAAGAAAGTGAAACTAGAATCAAAGAACTACATGTAAAGTTCGAATATGGGTTTTTATCTATAAATTACAATAGAAAATGAAGAAAACAGAGTAACACAGATAAGCAATTACTCATCCTAGAAATATATCCTATTGTCTGTATTTCAGCCCTCAACACTAACAAGACTCAAATCATTTCCTAAATGCTACAGCAACAAAGAATTTGGTTTATATTGTATGCATGATAAAAATGAAGAAACCTTGTTGGATTCTTAAGAAGATGGAAAAAGCAAAGAAAACGTCAAACATATAATGACCAGCCAGGATCAGTATGTCCCCAAAGAAAGAGAAACAACATACTGTTCAGGTATCGTAAAGAACCATCAAAGAGCCCACATTTCTTTGTGTTACGAGTAAGTTAAAAGCTGACCAAACACCAAAAGCATGAATCAGGCTTGTTTACAATTAAAACCAACAAAAGCTATTAGCCAAATAGGCTCAACTTAATAACAAATCTAGAGACTTCGAGAGGTGACCTACCACACAACTTCAACCTCCAGCAAGAAACGCAAGGATTCTGTGGGTGTTTCCTTTACTGTATAATCCTGATTCATTCCTGCAAAATGTAGACTGCATATGGCAAAGATTTTGTAAATTACCATAACGCTTACTGGAAGTATGGGATAATCTGGAGTTGCACAGACAACCTTCATTCTGGTATTTTTGGATTTCTATTGGTAATTGTTAACAGAAAATGAACAAAAACTGACCTATTTTTTTATTCTTCCCTAGCAACTCAAGCACATGATGTCAGCTTGACACTTCAGTCCTAGACAAGACATAGTTACAGACTTTTGTGACTTGTGCTAGCAGAGAAATAACTGGGGTTGCATGTTTTCATTCACTGTGCTAAGTGCCATGCCCTTGCAAGTGGATTTTACTACTATCTGCTTACATCTGAGGACTAAGGAAATTTAGAAGTCATTAATTTTATTCCAGACCTGAAATAGAAATGTAGTACATCAGTCTTAAGCTATTCTGCCTGTTTCCCTTGAAACTGACCCTTTCTGCATCAGTCTTTCCATGTTGACTCCCAAATCCTTGCTCTCTTTTACCTCTATTTCTAGCCCATACTTTGTTGCCCAGCTCACGCAAATTTCTACCGTTTTCCTGCCAGGCGGGTTCCAGTCTCCTCCAAGATCCAAGACAGATGATTTAATACTCTTTTACTTTCACGGCCTATATTATCCTCCTCCAAGGCCTTGGCCCAATGGCTTAACAGCCTCCACACTCCACTTCCTCAATTCTCCACCCCATTTTCTTGATCAGCCAGTCTACTGTGCTTCCATATTAAACCACAGTCTCTGTTTCTGTTTTCTGTATTTTCTTCTGATGTCCCAATTGTATCCCTGTGATACCTGTGCCTCTCATGACTTTCTACCTCCCAGTCGTAGTTCCTGCCCTTTTTCCATTTAAATTAGGTCCCCTCTTTACAGTGCTTGGGCATCAATGGAGTAGAGTAACTGAGAGAGGCATTTTGGTTTTAGTCCTGTTGTTTGGCCGCAGTCCAGCCCACAAACACGTCAGAGCTATAACCAAAGACCATGCTCAGTCCTCTGCTGTAGAATGCTTGATCTGGATGCAAGAAATGTGACAATGGTTAATATACTGGTGTGCCGAGACCAGTATTTATCTCACTGATCAGTAGCAGCTCATTAACTCCCTACTCCTTAACTTCTTTAACAGCCTGTCTATACCCAGCTGCTGTCCTGCTCCATGCATCCTGATCAGCACATTTCTGAGGCAAAGACTGCCTCGGAGTCGTGTCTTTATAGAGCGTAGCACAGTGGGATCTTGATTCAGGGTGAGAGCTAGATGGGATTATGATGTTCATGATGATAAAAAAATTAGTATGCCTGCTGAAACCATGAACATCCTATGTTTTTTAAAAGGGCTTTAACTTGCCAAATGTGTGTAGAACTTCATAACAACAGAAAAAAGCACAGCCCCAGCATAAAGGCCATTTCTCTGCAAAATGTCAAGTTATTCTGGAGCTTCCTAATGTAAAGGACATCAGTATTTCTTAATGGAGGGAAACAGTCTGTTCTTTTTCTTGACCTCATTCTCGGAAGTAGAAGAATGTTTTTGACTGCAATTTTCTGAATAAATAAAAATGTAATCAAATGAACTACAAACACCAGGCATATGGCCAGGAAGTTTTAGCCTGAATAGTTAATATTTTGTGAAAATTTTTGCAATTGGAAATCAGTTTACCACAGGAAGTGCAGTCAACTTTAATTACAGGTGGTGCTCATAAGTCCTCCCTATAAGACAGAATCACCCATACAAGTAAAACTCTTATTTTCTAGAAAAAATAAGATTTTGTTTTTCATGGCTTCCCGTGTCACAGGTATGGATTTGTTGGCAGACACATCCATTTCTAATCTTCAGGTCTCAGTTTAGTGGATTCCTTAAAAAAAATTTTCAACTTCCATATTTTCATCCCTGCTATTAGCCCTGAAGAATTTTTTTGAGAGTAAGATGACCTTAAATCCACAGCTTTCCACATACACTCCTGAACTAATCCTCTCTCTCAACACCATGCACTATAACACCCAACATCCATGTCTAATAGGTGTTCTTGTCTTGCGGAGGGAGCTGGGGGAGAAGCTCCATGCATATGCACAGCTGTGGGGAGAAGAACAATCATTAATTAACTTTTAAAGTCAAAACTTCCATTAGCTGAAACCATGGTAGGGTATATACCTCTACAATGTTTAGTGGCTTTACTTCTTCATTTCTTTCTTTCAGTATTTGTGTCCAGCCATACTCAGGTACAAAGTCTAAGTACCAAACTTCCCTGCCTTAGCTCCATTTTACCTATGGCTTCCTCAAAATCTTAGTTCCATTACTGTTACACAAAACTTAACTACATACTTCCATTTCTACCTTGCTGTTGCATATTTCGAGCTTATTTTCTACCACTAAGGTGCATTCTGAGGCATAAGACCAGAAGATGTTTCTAGCTTGAAGTGCAAGAGGAATACAGACTCTATACTAAGATGTTTGAGGAAAGCCAATTCATTTTAGGTAGGTTAGCCTTAGGTGAGTTTGATAATTTGAAAGGTCTTCACACATCTTAACATCCTTCTATCGGCATATATGCTACTTTTGTGTGGCTAAGCATCTCTTTGAGTTTTCACATAGTCTGTCTTGACAGTCAGCAGAGAAGGAAGGTAGGAGACTGTGTGAAGCAGACCTTCTGAGAGGATGGACACAGGCACTTCCTTTTTTTTTTCCACGATAAAAAGGAGAGAATGGATGTAAGGATAGTCACCTCTGGTTATCCCAAAGAGGTCCATCTGTGTGGCTAAAATCCAGCCAGGTCTGGGGCAGAACGAAGTATCTCTGTAATTCTGCATGCGCATGGTGTGTAACACAATGCAAGCTTAGGGTAGGCAAGAGGAATCTTGAGCTGACCAAACCTAATTACACAACTGGGAGTTTGGTCAGCACATTAGGTTCAACACCAATTCCTGTGGCAAGAAAGAAGCTCCAAGATCTTGTGGAAGAATACCTTGTTAGTCCTCCAGTTTTATATTCCATTAAAAACATCAAGCAAATTGAGAACTAAACCAAAAATTACATTTATAGTGTTCAATTATACTGAACAACTATTTACAGTATACTTTTATATGTAGTATTTACACACACAAAAAAGACTTTTTCTCTTTTATTTATCTGTCAGGACCCATACTTGAAGTTCATTGTTGCCTAGGAAACAGTGGATAAAAGCAACAAAAGCAAAATATTTCACTGAATATCCTACATGGCTTTAGATGCCTGTAGTATTCTCAGCTGTTCCTACAGACAGGGAATCCGCAATTCTAGTCTTTGCAGATAGCTGAACATGAATGGCAATACAATTTTATTAAAAAATGTAAACGCCAGTAATCTGAGAAGAGTAATATAGTCCAGTGATTAGCTGACAGATGATCAATGTCTTGTGCATGACTTGACTTGCAGTGACCTCCAGCAACTCCCTTAACCTGATTCTCATGCTTCAGTGGACAAATTTTTTTCATGCCTACCCTATAAAAGGATCTGTGACATAGGTGATACAAAACTGTTTCTTAAAAGTGCGTTAACCAAGGCACCTGAAATATGCAAATGACTAAAATAATGTGCTTAATGTTTGACTTGCTTGTAATATCTCACACGCACTCTTATGGCTATGCCAGAATGTTATAACAAATAAACACACTGTGGGAGACATGTGGGATAAAAGAGAAGAGAAAGATGCTGTTTTATAATTTAGAAACTTACATTTTTTTCTTATAAAAATGCAATACACTTCAAGCATGACAAAATTAACATAGCAATTCTGACTGAAGCAACACATATGTGCCAGTATGTATGGAATCACACTTCTCAAGTAAGCATAGGCAAAAAAATCTTGCTGCAACAAAGAGTTCCTGCATCAATGTCATAGATAATTAGGTCTGACTTTCTCAGGTACTTCAAGACACAATATCCACAGAACTGAAGGAACAGAAATGTTGGAATTTTTTTTTTGTGTCTTTTTCTTCCTCTGATGGGACACAGGTACACATTTTACTATTAGAATAAAAAAAAAATCAGAAGAGCTAGTACTCGGAGGATAAACTGTCCCATGCATTTCGATACAGTTTTAATTCCACAGTACAGGATGGGTTCCATCCCCATCCTTTGACAAAACAGAGTATCACAAGAGTGCAGCACAACTGGCTTACACAAACTACCATAGCTTACTGCTCTGTAGTGACCAATATAAATAGTAAGTAGCCTTCTTGCTTCATATCTTTTGTGTTCAGGAGAAAGAGTACCTGCTGCTAGCTATACTTACTTGCATATCTTCTTGGAAGGGAATAAGGATGTGAGCAACCGACACATCTTTTTTACCCCAGGTACTAAGCATGTTGAGCTGAAACACAAACACCTCTGGTCCAGTGACTCTGTCCATATTTAGTACTTACAAAATTACAATTTGTTCATATTGACATATGCTAACTCCTTTGGGCTTTTGAAGAAGAAAATACAGCTTCTAACTCTTCCTACACCTTTAGGTTTTGCCTGAGCTAGATTATCTCCTGCGACTGCTTTGGAGTTATCAGAGTAGCTCCAGTTGTGGTAAAACCTTCGATAATACTGCTGTAGGCAAAATCCATGTGACCACAAGCATTTTCATGAATAGCCTCTCTAAATGGATCTACAGAGACTCTAAATGGGTCAGATAACTAAGCAAGAGAGCACCTTATCTGCATTGCCATTCCCACCTCCCCCACAGCTGTGCCAATGCTGAAAAAGTGACATATGGTTACGCCTTGAGGGACAAAAATAAAAACAACCCCAAAACACTGTTGATGATGGACAGGGAGCATCCTCCATTTATCAGGGTTATCTGGAGAACAATATAACCCAATAAGAGAGACAGAGATTAAAGACTTTTTTTAAAAAAGAAAAAAGGTGATTAAAATTCAAACTAGAAGTAGATAAAATGCTTAAAGGAGATTAAAGACACATGGAGAGATCTAACACAAAGAGAGGGCACGAGGCTGTTCAATATGATGACAAAATGATTTCAGTTACCCCTTAGGCTGGAGCCAGTTTACACCACTGCTACCAGCCCAGAGTGACAGAAAGAACAAAAGAACATGAAGACCAGAAATCGCATCTGTTGCAACAGCAGATCTGCAGTCCAGTAAGGGGTACAGGTGAAAAATGTATCATTTGTTAAAAGCTGATTGGCTTACTGTGTTGTAGGTGGCCACTGAAAATTGATCTAGACAGTACAATGTAATGAAACAGTCATTTAGGCTGAGCAAGGATAGAGAAGTGCCTTCTACAAGGTAAGGCAGTAAAGAGTGAAATGATTTCCCAAAGAAAGGCAGGAGCCTGTGGCTCTGTGCTCCAGTGACAGACACTTTAATAGCAAGACTGTATCAGTCATGGGAGGAAAAAACATCAAACCAGAGGAGGCTGTCGCTTCCCCTACAGAAGGGTTCGGATGCCTTTCTGTATCTCAAGGGCAGTATTTATATACTTGCACATACAGTGCAAAAAGAACACAGTAAACAGGTGTCGTTCGACAGGCGTTTCAAGGAAGATGCTTGGCAAGTCCAGAAACCGGCGCTTAAGGGTTACCAGGAAAAACCAAGCTCCTTCCGCCACATATGCCCAGTATGCCCAAGGCCACCCACTGCAGGCTGCCTCACACCCCCAGCGTCTCCACAGCTCGCGGGAGACACCCCGGGGCGGGGTGTGCTGGGGCGGGCCGGCCCCGCCCGTTTTCTCGCTGGCAGCAACATTTCCGCCGCAGGCCAAGCTGTGCGCGGTGGGGGCCTTCACCGGGCGCTTGTGGCGGCTCGGCCCTACGAGCGCAATGCCTGCGCGGGTGCCCGGGGCTGCGCTCCCAGCTGGGCCCGCGGCCGGCAGCCCCTCCCCCCTCCGCCCTTGGGCCCGGCCCGGCCCTGAGGCGCCCCCTCTCACCGCCGCTCCCCTCCCCCATCGGCTGCACAACCAGCTGCTCCGAGTGAAACCCGACACCGGGGGCGCCCCGCCCCCCCTCCGGCAGCCCGGGGCCGCGCGGGGCGAGGCGGAAAGGCCGCAGTGGATTGCGCCTGGAGGCGGCTCCAGCCCCGCGCTGCGGCCTGGCGAGGCTGCGCCGTCCTGTGGCCGCGCGGGGCGACGTCGCGCAGAACCCCGCTCCGAGAGCTGTGCGCGATCCAGTCCGGAGAGTACCGGCTGCCCGGCCGCAGGGGGCGTTCGCCGCAGCTGCTGTCTCCTGCCAGAGCCCAAACCGGCCCAAACCGGTTGGAACTGGCGCAGGCCGGATCTGCTGGCCGCGGAGCGGCGCCTCCTCCCCCTCCCTCCCCCGAGTCCCCCGGCCGCCCTCCCAGAAGCACGGTGAACTTGTGCTCCCCCGCCCCGGCCTCGTTCCAGCTCGGTGAGCCCAGGGGCCCTGCTGAGCTGCTCACCCTCCCCACAGCCACTGCACTGCCCGCTGCTACTGCCCCGCGCCCGTTGGCGCTGCTGCCGCCCCTGAATCTAATAGGCACATTGGCTCTCTGCCCATCTTCCTGCTCACGTTGCCCTGACCTCTGCTATCAGGGAAACAGTGAGTGGTTTTGCGTATTTTTTTTCTTCCACTTCACCAAGAAACGAGCACAACACAAGCTTTGCCCTTTTCCATCAAAGTCACCTCCCTGCGGTGGAGATGGCTGCACCCGGGCCCAGCACAGTCCCCTCCCCCGACGTGGAGATAGCACTCTCCTCCCTGCCTGCCCCATGCTGGACTTGGCTTTTTGCTGCCCTGACTGAGCCCCCTCTGAAGACATGGGACCCCCGCTGCTCTGTCCCCTCTTGACACAACCCTGCAAAGAGCAATGCAGCTCTGTTCCCTGCCACTGTCATGGCAGAGAAAGGCCCCACCTGTGCCCACCCGTATTCCCCCAGTCGTGGTCAGGCCAGTCACTGCCTGTCAGTACAGGAGACAAAGAAACCTGGGTCCTACCCTTTCCCTTCTGCCCCACACAGTTACTAGGACAATAAGCACACCCTGGTTTGTCACCCAATAACCACAGAAGACACTGACTTTTTTTTTTTAAGGGAACCTGGCCTGACTCCATTTTGGAGAGGACATTGCTTAGAGGTCTGTGGAGCCATTTCCTCCAGCAGCATTTGGAGCAGAAGGGGGACAGCGCACCTCGCTCTCTGGGTGCTGTGGGGTGCCTCTCTGCCATTTGGAGTCAGTGGCTGGCATGACTTCTCTGTGGCTGGTTTTTTTATACATGGTTTTGTGCCAAACTGGAGCAGTATGTGTGCCTAGGATTTAGCCAGCTCTGCTGCATTTTTGCAGTTTCAGTTTCAGTTTTGAAGTTTCAGTGAAAACTTCGTTTTCAGACCTCCATGCTTCTGAAGGCATTGAGGTAGCGACCCTGCACACCTCAGGGGGACATTTCCCATAGTCTCAAGGGGGATGGGATAGGTGTGTGTTTGCCACATTTTTCCCTGGCCTTGGTTTGATGATTCAGCTGAGTAGACCTGGCAGCTGGCTGCTGCTGAAGGAGTTTCCCCCATTTGCTTGTGCTAGCTCTGGCATTTTTCAGACACCTCACTGAGCTAATTTAGTTCACTAATGTGGTAGATGCCACTCCCATCCTCCAAGAAAAATGTTCTGCCAGATCCATGAGTTGAGCTGGCTCACCAGAGTCCGGCAAAATGCTGTAGCCAGCTCTAGAGTAGATCTGCTACACAAGTGGCGTGTGGCAAAGGAGTAAACAACCCTGTCTGTGGCAGCAAGTTATTTGTCCCACTGTTAAGCTGTTCTTGTACAGTTCCTCATTAGCGAGGAGAGGCAACCACATGTGATGATGTGTACCACCACCTGAATGCCTAGAAGCCAAACATTCATCATTCTTAGGAGTATAAGCACTATAAAGACTTCTCCCATAGGTGCATGCCATTTGTATCCACACCTGGATGTAAAAATAAGTATACAACTCCTAGTGATTTTGAGGATAGCACAGACAACAGGCGCAAGCCATCTGGATGGTATGTTGTGACAAATGTTTGCAAAATGTAGAGATTCCCCAAGGAAAGTAGGAAGAAAAGTTCATACACAGGCAGCTAGCTGGCCATTCTCATGTAAAAGGAGTTGTGATGGGTGGGCCCTGGCCAGCAGTCAGGCTTTCACCCAGCTCCTCGCTTGCCCCCCCATCCACAGCAGGATGGTGGAGAGAATAGGAAAAGCAGGAATGAGGAAGCTCCTGGGTTAAGATAAAGTTGGGGAGATTGCTTACTAATTTCTATTGCAGGCAAAAAGACTCACCCTGGGGAAACTAATGTAATGTATTGCCAATTTATAGATATATAATTACTGATTTGGGTGTTGGGAAACAAAACAACAAACATTAAAACACATGGGAAAACTCCTTTCCTCCCATTTCCTAAGCTCACTTCACTCCTGTCCAGACACCTGTCCTACCAGCTTCTTACTGCCGCAGGTCACATTCAGTCCCTTTAGTGAGGAAGAGAGTGGGGCAAGGGGAGGTGTTACAGTCAGTACATAGCAGTTTCTCTGTCATACTCCTTTCATCTCACACTTTTTACCTTCTTTGGCATGGGTCCTCACAGGTTGCATAGAGCATCTCCTCCTCCTCCTTCTCTTCCTCCTCCATTGGAGCTAGCTGGAACTGGCTGTGCTCGGCACAATGACCTTTTCTCACAGAAGCCACCCCTGCAGCCCCCCACTTCCAACGCCGTGACACCTGCAGCCAGTATGGGACTCAGAACTATGGAATCACAGAATAAATTAAATTGGAAAGGAACGTGGCAGGTCATTTGGGGCCATCTTCCTCTGCCTGCCTCCCACTAAAAAGGCCAGTTCTGCAGGTCAGTCAGGCTGCTCCCAGCATTGCCCAGACAATTTTTGATGTCTACAAAGACAGTAATCCTGCATCCTCTCTAGATAACTTGCCCCACTATTTAAGCATCATTGCTGTGAAGATTTTTTTTTCTTGTATTTACTTAACATTTTTCCCAAGAACAGTCCAGTTCTGTTTACTCTGTAACTACCTATATAGGTGGTTCGAGGCAGCAATTTGGTTGCAATTTGAAGCCCCATGACTGCCTTTCCGGTTTAAAGAAACCCAGCTGTCTTGTGGAAGACAGAAACATTAAGGTTGGTATTAATGGAGAATGAATGGGTGTGGTGGCACCAGAAGGAATGGCAGAAGAAATGGCTATAAAATGGTGTGTGTGGATGGCACCTGGATTTAGCAGGTCTGGGTAAGATATGGGTACATCTATAGGCAACTGCTCCAGACAAAAGACTGTCAGTATATCCTAATGGCTGAGAGAGATGATAAGGTGGAGAGACTAATTAGTGTCAGCTCCTAAAACCCACCAAAAAACCTCCACCAACTGTACCCCAAACAACAAAAAAAACCCCGCGCATCTACCAGAATATCTTGACACAAAGCTATGGATCCAGGCAAGTTGAGGACCACTTGGTAGCTGGCATAACTTGTCTAAGTTGCTGAAGAAGTTTTTCCACTCTAGGTGTCCTGTAGCAGTCTCAGGCTTTAAGTCTGATAAGGTGATTTATTTGAATGATACAGTGGTAAGTAGACAGCTGGAGCTGGGTGCCTCTGCAGAGAGACTCTGGACAAAGAAATTCCTGGGCAATTATACCCTTACAATCTGAGTTTCCCACCCCTCATTCAACAGGTCAGACCAATAATATTAATATTAATTAATAATAATATTAGGGTCTGGGGTCATCTTGTTTTTCATTGGGTCTCTTCATTGTCTCTGAGTGGTCTGGTTTTTTCTCTTATCTCTGAGGCTGTGGTTTCTGCTGACAGTTGTAGCTTCCTTTTATTCCAGCTTGAACCCACTCATGAGGCCTTCTTCCATGGAATTAGGTAAAAGTTCAACATATCTGGGTGAAAATTCACAGCTTGTGGCCTAAGGCTTCCGCAAATTTAGCTACTAATGATAAGCAGGTAACTCCAGGCAGTTTCAGTCCAATATTACTTAACAAAGTAAGTACGTAAATTACAACAGTTTTTCTATGAAATGAAATCACCTTCTCCTCCTATAGGGTGTTCCATTGTTCTTACAAGATTGCAAGATTATTTCCCGAGTTTTCTATCCTTTCTCCTAACTTACTTGATTGAGGCCCAAAACCATCTTGGTGGCCCTCCACTGGGCTTGCTCTAGCTTGCAAATGCCTTTCTAGTACTGGGGAGCCCAAAACAGGAAACAGTACTTTGGAGTGGTGCAATTTCACGTGCTGAATAAAGGGAAATAACAATTGTTTTGAACCTGCTGGCTGTGCTTCTGGCTAATGCAGCTTGGTAGCTGGCCTTGATTTCTGCAAAAATGCACTGCTGAGCCATGTTTAACTTCTTTCCTATGAGGAGTTGCAGACCCTTTTTTTGAAGGCTGCTTTCTAGTTGATCCCCTAAGCTGTAGAGATTTGTGGGGGTGTTCTGTTCCAGGTACAGGACTTCACATTTCTTTTTGTTGAAATTTATGAAGTTTCTGTTGACCTATTTTTCCAGTTTGTTAGACCACTGCTGAGCGGCAGCCCAGCCATTAAGCATGTTGACCTCTCCCTTTCCAGTTTTCTGTCCACAGCGTGCGCACTCCCTTCACCAGCTGCAGTGATTTACAGAAGGCTGTTCACATGCTATCCTCACTGCCTGCTGAAGGAAACACATCTACTTATAGCCGTGACCTTGATGGAAATTTATGTATGTGTGCAAATGTGCATGCACACACACGCATTACCAAGTAAAGTCTGAACCAATTTAGTGGAATTCATTTTGTTACTGAAAATTATAAACAAGAAAACTCTCTAAATCAAATTGTATTTTAGAAAGCCGACCTTGCTTTATTGCAGCGCTGGGTGCATGAGGGATTTTTCATCCTAACATGCACATCAAGCTACTTGAGGGTACACATTATATCCAGTAGAGTACTTGCATGTTCATAGTACATTGCATATTCATTGGAATTCACACACAGGATTGGTTACAAGTTTCTCATTTCTAATGCAAGAAATTAGTATGCATCCTCAAATTAATACACATCCTCAGATAGCACTACTGAAGCTTTTTACCAACTACGCATGGTCCCCAAGCGGGGTTTTGCCCACTTTTTTTGGGGGGGGGGCTATTGGGGTCAGAGGACACAATCTCCCACTACCACAATTACTGTTGTCCTATTTTCACTGATTTTCCAGTGATGTTTGTGAATTGCAACACTTTATTAGCTTGTGTCCTCTTAGGGCCAGGACTTCCTCACTTGAATCCTCCTTTTGCATAACTTAGATAACTGTTCTTTTAAACCATCTGTTCTTTGTTTCCTGACCTTGTTCTTTGTCCTTTCAAACTGAAATGTTTAAATCTTTGGTATCATTTACACTTCCGTGGCAGTTTGCTGTTATGCTGCATTTTAGGTATCCTTTTTAAGGACCCTTTGCTCCAGGAGCAGAAGAACGCTACTTTTCAAACCAGGTAGTTCCTACTTAGCCTTAAAACAGAGATGTAAGAGAATAAGAAGAAAAAAAAGGTTTAATTTCACAGGAGGCTGTCTGTGAACAACTCTTTCTGCTAAAAGAGACTAGCCCCTTTATATAAAGGACTGCTTCCCCTTTCCCCACCCCATCCATTGCCTCCAGCCCTCATACCAACTGAAAATACTTGCATTCTCACATTTTTCATAAAGTCAAAAGTATCCCCTCATTTTCACGCTATATTTATAGCTTTCAAATGTTGGCAGACCTGGCTGTGGCTCTGGGAGGCCACTCCGACAAAGGGAAAGCCTCTGCTCTACTTGCCTGCCCTGCTTCCTTACACTTTCTCCCTTATTTCCTTAGAAAAGACAGGTGAGACTGTCTCTGAAATACTGAAAGGGAAGCATTTGGGTTTTTTTCTGTAACTGCAGAGGTCAAGGGGAAAAAAGTAAGTAGAAACCTTCTGGAATTTAGGGAATCAGAAAACCATTTTAAATTGCAACTGAATACAGATTATTTTGTAACAGGCATGTTCCACCTGCCCTCTTTGAAACAGAACTTGAAAAAATTCCTTATAATATGTTATGCCTCATTTAGGATGAGAACCAACAGTTTGGATTTTGGCTGTTCTCTTTTGTGTCCCTCTCCTGGTCAATGGCAGTTATTTTTTCACATATTTTGTGGGGGTTTGGGTAAGGAAGTCTTTGTTTGGCTTTTGTCCATAAACTAAGAAGTCAAAGTGAATATGTGGCTGAGCAAAATAGATTTTATGTGTACATACTTGTTCCAGTGTATTGAAGGGTTAAATAAATATTTATCTATTTAAAAATTCACCTCTGCGGTCTTGAAATGAAAACATAAATCTTGTCATATCTCTGAAAATGAGCCAGGGGAAATCTGCTAAGGGGAGTGCTCATTTCAGTCAAGCTCAGCACACTGGAATTATGCCAGGAAGTGAAGCTGAGAGGTGGCTGCTTTTCTGAAGAGGTAGTGACAGGGAGAAGAGCTGGAGTCAGTCAGTTCAAGGGAATTTGACAGTTTTGGTATAGTAAATTGAATTCTTCTGGCCTTTAAAGGCTTAGTATTGACATAATACACTGCAGGCTGCCAATTTTGACCCTTTACTTTAGTAAGTTATATAAATAAAATGTATATTAAAAAAATAATTAATTTTTATGTATAATGAAGAGCCTGGGAGTAAAGTGAGAGGTACTCGGAGGATAATCTTCCTGCCGTAGTATTGACAACACCCATTACTCCCTGAATGCAGTATCTACTCAAGGGCTACCCAACAATCCAATTTTGGTAACTCACCTCAGCTGCATTTCTAACCTACTACACAATGGCAAGGCTGTTTCCTCCACATCCTTATAGCTTCCTATAGAAATTTTAGCCACTGTTTCATTCCCGTTCCTTTTTGGCTTTGAAATTGATGTCAGATATTATTCATGGAAATTGCCATTTAAGTCCAGACTTCACAGACCTCTCTCTGGACCCTGAAGCCATCATCCTCAGCATGCTGAGAGTCTAGTGAGGGATTTTCTGTGGACAGGACAGCTAATTGTGTCAAGTTACATAGTTTTTGTAAATAAAATGTCTTATTTAGGCTAAGACAAACAGACCGTCCAATTTAATTTAATTTATGGGCTGTAGAAGAAAGCGAATCTCCTGTAGTCCGAAAGATTCCAAACAATTACATGTCCCAGTGCATCACTAAGCTGTATTCACTTGTGCAGCGGCTATGTTGTCTTCCATCTCCTTCTCCCCATTTTTTAAAAATGGAAACTAAGTACAAGCCTGTTTCAAAATAATCTTCTAGTCTTAAGCAGATATCTGTCCATCAACTGCAAATTTACTCTGGGTTTTTTTTGGTTGGTTGGTTGGTTGGGTTTTATTTTAGCAATTAATATTGCTACATTCAGGAGATAAGAGGGCAGAACTGTAGAGATGAGTAAGGAATGCCAGAATGTGAGTTCTAAGAAAGTAGCCATCTGGATTATTTTATTATTTAGAAGGCAATGGAAAAATAGAATCAACATAAAAAAGCTTTGAAAAATCACTTCACAGAATGTAAAGGGTAGAAGAAACGTAATAGAAGTTCAAACAATCCTGTTCCTATGTTTCAGTTTAAAAAGCAAAACAAATATTCAGCAACTATATTTTTTATGAGGATTATGCCAGTATTTTCTCTGAGTGCAGAATATATATTCTCAGAAAATTCAAGTGTGTTGGTAAATTAGCCAGAGTTCTTTAGGGAAATTGTTTATCAAATAATTTTTTATTGTCCTAGATTGTCTGGTGATAACTTTTCAAACTTTTTGGCTCATTAAATTCACTCAGATCTCCTACTCTGACATAACTGGCAGGTTTTTTAATGTGTTGTTGTTTTTCCCATAATTTGTCATAATTGAATGCTTTCCTTTAGCAAACAAATGTTCTAGTATGGAAATTTTAAAGAAAAAAAAATGTCTTTGAAAGCAACCTCCCTCCTTTGTTCAAAGTGGTTTAGATTGTCATTACACTGCTACTGTAATCTGGCAGAAGTAAAGGCTGCTGTTGAAAGCAGTGCGCTGGCTTTCCTTCTGCTGTCTCCTGCCACTTCTTCCTACCACTTCCCATGTGCTACTCATATGCCTGTGGCTGTGTGATGACTTGCTTCAGGGAACCACTCCAGATTCAAGCTAATTTTTCTTTTGCTATCCTAGTTTTCCTCACTGTGAGGAATGCAAGCAGTAATACCAGCCCAAGGGCAGCAATAGGAAAAAGTATTTGAGGCCAGGAAGGGAGGTGAATAGGATTATTCTTCAATGTTTAATAGTCAGTTTAAACTGAACAGGAATTGTGAAATTCATTATGTGCTAATGTTGGTGGTACTGCTACTGATTTTACAAAGTATTGATAACTTGATAGAAAACTGATTTTTAACAGAACTAGTCTGCTTTTTGTACCCACACACCTTATGTTTTTCAGCAAAAGACCAATTATGTGAGAACCACGCTATTTCAGTTTGGATAGATTTATTAACTTACAGATGCTGGGTATATAATCTTGACAAGCCTCTAAGGATCTAATGGAGATCCAGGTAGACTGTGCCTGCAGGCTTCAAAAGTGTCTTGATCTATTAGGGATCTGTAAGACCTAATGCTTTGGCAGCTGACTAAGAGAGTTGGCCACAGCTATAGGTTACAGGAGATTCTTGCTGCCAAATGCACCTCTGCCACTTTGGTTCCATGTATTTTCCAAAGGTTTAATTAATATGTGTGTAAAAAATTGTAATTAATTGAATAAGAAACTATAAAATGTGTTAATACATTGAAAAAGAATAGGTTTGAAAGCAGTACTTAAATAGGCAAGACTGCTAGTTCAGAATTCACAGATGTAAATTTATGTAAAATTTTGTTTCATACAGATGTATGAATTTGCCTTTCTTCTTTATCTCTATGATTTATCTCACCTAGGTTGAGAATTCACTGGCATCTGCCATGATTACTGAAATTAGCACAGGATTTGAAGTAGAAGAGTTGTTTGAATTCCTAAAAGAAAGCCTGATCATACACCTGGAAACCTAGGTGGAGAGGATAGCCAGAATTTGTCATGAGATCTTTCTGCATCATGTCTCTAATTTAGATTCCTGAGAGTGATATGACCATCCTCAAATGTCTTGAAATACTTTAAAATCCTCAAGGTGGTCAGTGTAATGTCAGGTGAAAAATATTTGTGGAAGCAGATTTGGTGCTGTAAAACCATTTTTGCAGCACTATATTTCAAGCGAAAGAAACAAAATTTTATTTACAAATCTTTGTCACAAAAATATGGATAAAGATTATAGGAGTACTGAAAAAAGAGCAGAAAGTCTAATTTACTGAATTTCTTCTGATAAGCTTTCTTGAGGAAGTGTTGAGTTATGTTCAGGAGGACAGATAAGTGTGGGTGACCTGGAAGCAGAATACATTGATCAGGTGGTGCAAAGTAATCTGTAAGAGAGCTAGTAGTTGAGAGAGGATGGGGAGCTGAGATGCAGAAGAGATGAGAAGGTGAATGGGCATGAGGTAAGGAGTAGGAAAAATCAGGTCTGAGATTTTCTCTTGGCAAGTGATGAAGCCTGCACATCTCTGACAAAGGATGCTTGCTGAGAGCTGAAAACACTTGCCAGGTGCTGGCAGGATAAGAAAGCTTCCTGGCATGCTCCCATACAGCAACTTACACAGGAGTAGTAATGTTGGTCCTAAATTTTCTACAGTATAGCTTGACTCTGCTTTCAGAAAAAGAGCACAACAAATTCTTGATCTGGAGAGAACGGGAATTTTCTATTGAAAGAAAATAAATTAAAAAATCTTGGAAAGTCATTCTGCTTTCCTGTCCTAAAATGGACATATTGCATATCACTCCATTTTCTTGAGCTTGAAGAAATTATAACCTTTTTGCTTGCATGTGGTTTACATTCACAGTCAAGCTCCTGTGGAATCAGAGTTTGTTTCACTTGTTTTTCAGGGAATTAGATTAAGGACTTTGCATGAGTCAGAAAAATACGTACTATGCGTTGACTTTTCATGCTCCATGATATTTCTTTCATATTAATTTCAGACATGGTTACAGAAATAAGATTGGTGTTTTGCAATGACAGCTAGGGAGACAGCAGTATCCCAAAGTTGAATACTAGGTTAATCAAGACAGAGAATCATTACACATGCAGTACTAATGTAGCCAGTGCAGCCTGCAGTTGGCATCTGCAACGGTTGCCTTGAGTAATCCGGAACTGGACCAGCAAAATAAACCAGAAAGAACAGCTGCCCTGTTGTGTGATTTCGAAGCTTCTAAGCAGGATGGAAGGAGATAAAGAAGCTGAGGAAAGTTTCTTTGTAAGGATTTAGAGAAGAGGCAGAAAAAACAAGCATTGCAGTAGGGGAAGTCATTAGAAGACTCAAAAGAACTGGGAAACACATGTGACAAGAAGTAAGGACCCATGAACACTCAATATAAAGGAGCTGCATTTGCACGGATCTCTGCATTATATCTTCTCCAGGTCCCCAAGGCTGCTGGGGTATCTAATAGCTACAATTAGCAAGGTCTTGTTAACAGAAAAAGGTGTCATTGCTTAGTTTTGTATAGTTGCATTCTGTGTGTCCAGTAAGGCTTGTCTGTTAGATTATAGAGTGTCTTTGTCTCAGTTGCTGTCTGCTTTACTGACCCCTGCCCTGATTTATTGCTTTGATAACTGCAAGAGCACAGACTGCTTTCTATGTCTTTCCAAGCATCTTGGTGAAGCAGGTGGAGGTGGGAAGACATACAACAAAGTCTGTATGCGGGCTTGCCAGGTCACCTGGCATCTTCAATCTAAGAATCAAGGGAGCATCTTAAGGGCACTTTATTGATGTTCTTATGTGCAAGACTAAATCATTTGCCCACCAGATTGATTTATGTTGCTGAATGCGAGAGCTGTTCATTTTCTCCTTCATAGTTTTGGTGTTTGTCTTGTCTGTATTGGACATTGACTACCAAAACAGGAAAAGTTGTTGATCATTTTCTTTGTTACTTTGACCAGTGAAGGTGACACCTGACTATGGTCAAAACAAGAAGCATGAGTAACCTGAGTCTCTGTGGGATGACATGATCTTTTGCAGTGGACTCCAGCTTTTTTTTTTTCTCAGTGGACTCCAATTTCTTTTTATTTTATTACTTCTGTATTTATAATTTAAATTTGTATGCCAAAAGTTTTATACCACAAGCTTATCCCTAGTGCAGACTCTTCTCTGAAATCATGTTGGTTTTGAATCCAGACCATGTCAAAGTAATATTTGCTTCAGCTTTCTCACTAAAAATCCTTGAAGAAAGAGCATTAAACGGAAGTTAATTTCTTTCTTCCTGGAAGTTCGTATGTCATGACACTAAAGAGAGCCTGCGAACACATTCAAGAAGAAACACCAAGTAGCTGGATGAAGAAAATGATCACCATTATCTGCGTAACATAGGAATTACTGAAAGTGGTGAAGTTGGAATATCTGGAGATCATACTGGCTTTAGGAACTTGTTTAGTTGCTTCAAACAAGGCTCTCATTTGCTTTTCTTCACTCTGTGGGTCAAGAAAGAGAGCAGAAGATGGATTATAGTGATCTAATCTGAAATAGGTGGAAATCATTGTGTCGTGGATGCTCCATGTTTTGCTGCCATTTGTAATGAGACAAGGCAGTGTGTGCAGCTTTTGTAGAGTCTGGTAAAGTGCTTACCTGCTGAACAGTATCCAATGTCCTCACTTAATCAAAGCTAAATGTAGATGTCTTTATTGGTAGGTGTTCTCACAGTGAAGGAGTGGGGCACCAGTCCTGGCTCTTCCTCCAGACAGGTCTAGTTCAGTAGAGACAGCTTTTGCTTTGGTACCTGCAGTCCTCATTGTTACTTAGAAAACAGTATTTTCCTTTTCAATATGGTTCAACATACTGCATTAATGTTTTCTGTAGTGAGTGTCTGTATTAGAGTTATCTGATAATTCTGAATAGCTTATATTTGTCATAAAATTTCACATTGTGTCATGAGGGTAGCTGGAATCTTACTTGCTTTGAAAGATTGGGTGTTACTTTGCATTGTCTCGTAGAGAGATGCGAGATACTATTATCATTTCTTAATGATTTATCGTTGCCTGAAGGTCACCTGAAGGTTTTCTTGCAGGAAGTGCTGAAGTTGTTAGGAGTTGACTGGTTGTGAAGGGAACATCTTTTCAAGGTAAAGTCATTCTTGCCCTCTGTTGCATCTGCTTGTCAGATACTTCTGATATCTGTATGCGAGAAGATACCCATAGCTGCAGTTGGTATAGAAAACCATCCAGTGCATGTTGCACTTCGTAAGGAGATAATTCTCTGTGAGTTATTTGATGACTCCTGAATTTATATTTTCTATTTGTCTACATGAATTCAGACAGCTGTTTTTCCTCTCTGTAAGGAAGAGTTCACTTTGTTCAGGGACCCCTTATGCTGCCTTCTATGAAGATGGGTGGGAGACACGCTGCGGGCTATTTGTTGGGCTGCCCTCCATGACAATGCTTTTATTCACGTTGTTTCTTCTTTATGAGTTTTATTCTTATGATCCTGCTTCAGAAAATGGACAGTGAAAGTTGGAATTAGAGATTGCCCTCAAAACATCATCTTTTTAGCTCTTCTTGACTGTGGAGACCTGGGAATACTTCCCAGCTCCTGGGTTCAGCTATGCACCCTAGTTGTAGAAGGTCCATATTAAGGGAACATGGTAGCACTTCCTCCCTCCCTGAGTTTCCTACATCGATAGTGCCCATTAAGTACAGCAGTTTGCCCTTTCCTGTCCCTAGGCTCTTTCTGGGTTCTGCAGGTCTGTGTACCAAGCTCTCTCCTGATCTGCATCACTGGACTCTACAGGCCAGGGAGATTTTCTTACCCAGATGGCAGGCAGTGGAAGGATCAGAGCCTGGAGGCAGTGCCTTCACTTGCAGCCTGCAGCAGCTGAGTTCTGCAGTCAAAACTTTGTCTGGGAGAAGGAGAAGGGGTTAAATCTGGTAATCTCCAGCCCTCCCAGTATCCTTTCCTGGCAAGGGGTGGATGGTGAGGCAAGCTGCCCCCTGGCTGATCTCTGTGTTAAAACACTCCCTGAAGCAACAGAGCTTTTACTATCCTTTTGCATCTGGCTTTCTTACCTAGGTTTTCACTGCACCCTTCCAGGGCATCAGTCTCTGCAATTGTCTCACCAAGGGAAGCAGAGCTATATATTATATACCCAAAACCAGACTGAGGGGTCCGCGGGAGTCACCTGTGCTGCAGGACAAGCAGACAAAGCAGATAAAATGGATGGAGACTCCAGGAGTAGGAAAAGCCCCCCATCTGTGGGACATGGCATGAAGGGAAGCGTGTTTGTGGGGGCAAGGGAACATAAGTGTAGGTGAGAGAAGTATAGGAGTGGAACAGGAGGCAGAGTGAGAGGAAAGGGAGCCTCGTGGGAGCTGGCAGAAGTCTGAGGGTACATGTGGCAGGAGATTGGGCTGTAAGTTAAAGAGGAAATGAGTGGAAGAGAGCAGTACAATGGTAAGGCAGAAAAGGGAAGAGAAGCAAGCTGAAGAGTTAAAAACAATAGAACAGAAAGCTCCATCATCCTCAAGACAGGAGAATAGAGAGAGTTCTGCCTTGAGCAGCTAGGAGGAAGCCCATATTTTTGTGTGTGAATTTTAGGTTTGATGTGAGGGTGGGTTCCCTCCCTAGAGCTAAAAAATGAAAAAACGTTATTGAAAGAGTGGGAGTTTGAAACTTTGTAGTTTCTTGAAGACAATATTTTCTCTCTTGGGGGGAAGGGATGTGATACAACAATTTTGCATCCTGGTTTTGATATTATGAAAATAAAAATATTTTGATGGAGAATGAAGTGACTTGTTCTTGAGATATCTGTGGCCAGGGTTGGACTAACAACCACTGATTGTACTAAGAGGCAGTAGACAAGTGGGAATAGGATGTAGCAAGATGTAGCATAACAACATACTAGAGTAGAAATTATGTCCTTGTAGTATAAAGAAACTTTATTTAACAATGCAGAATTCTCTTCTTCTGGTCAACAGCTGCAATATAACTAGTCTAACAAGTCAAAGGAAATAAATTTTCTTGGGGGATAGCTAGCTGTTATTTATAGCACAAATTGCTGAGTGTGCAAGTGTCTCCTATGCCCTCACTGTCCTTCTTAGAAGCATTATAGCAGGTGTGTTTTTGAAGCTGTATCCTCTCCTACTAATGCAGTTTTGCTTGGTCCAGGTCACCTGACATGAATTATGCTCTTTTGAAAATACTTGAATTTAAGGACTGCTTATTTGAATTATTGCAGAAATAATTGCCAGAGGACTTTGACAGTTGAAACCTTGCCCACCTGTGTGAAAAGATGAGGGCTTGTGTGCTCCTGAGAATTTTGACCCTCTACACCTGCATTTATGTTTGTCAGTTAATGCCTTCCTTTCCTGTATTGTAACTGAAGAAAGAATACTGTGTAGGATTTTAGTAATTTGGGGTATATTTTCTTCTGTCTGTGTAGCAGGATGCGGATATTCTGAGGCTGGCATAAGCTTTTGAAGGAGATTGGCTAATATTGTTGTGTATTCCTCTATTTACAAGACTGTGCTACTAAAGTATAACAGTAGAGTAACAAGTGAAAAGAAAAGCATGCTACTCTCCACACAAATACTGGTGAAATGACTGAATTAAGAAAATAAAATATGTAGTCTTGAGAATTATCCTTATCATAATATGTTTTAAGGCTAGATGTGAAAAAAACATATCTCTGATCTCCTGCTTCAGAAGGCTGTAGAACTGCCCTTAATGCTTTTTTAAAATCAAGCTGAGTAATTTCTGCTTAAAGTTTCAAAATAATGTTCACTCTTGAATTAAAGATTTCAATGGATGTCTCTAGAAGCATTGCTTCTATGACTAATTTATCTGACAGATAATATTTTGCACTGTTTCATGTTAACCTGTTCAACTTCCAGCTTTCAGAATATCTGTGACTGCTTTTCTGTGAGACCAAAGGATGCTTCACTAAGAAAAAAAAAATTTTTACTCACCACATAAGTACATCTCAGTTACTTTGAAGCAGATTCTTATCTTTCTATAGCTGCAAAATATATTCACATAGACAAAGAAATGATCTTTGTTAAAAATAAAAAGAAAAAAACGTTCCTATGTATAATTTAAATTTAAAAAATACTTAACTAATATTTAGTTGTTTTTTTTAAAATATTATAAACAGCATATTATAATTTAATTAAGATGTGATTAAAAATCATTTGAAATGTGAATAGCAATAATAATGCCACTCTTCAAAGAGTTACATGTGCATGTGAACAAAGGTCTGGCATTTTCTAACATTTAAACAGTAAAAGTGTTCAAGCATGATTACCTCATTATTTTAAAGTATTATGAAAATATTAGTGGGGCACTAACATTAGGAATCTAATGTTATATAATATATGGATTTCCATATATATATATATATATATATGGAAAAATAACTAAATAATTAAATATTTACCTTTTCAGTCAAAAAAGAAAAGCTATTTCATTCCATTCTTCTAGGAGTAGAGGGAAGATAAAATTTTCTTATAGAAAAAATAGAATTCTAATAAATATACAGTATTCAACCCATTTTTAAAATTAAGCTTTTATTTTATTTTATTAAGTTACTGAAAGACTACTTTTTTTGAATGCCATATTAGCTTTCTTTCACTTTTGCTGAGGAATAACAGTATTCATTTCCATTTTAAGTGTTATAAAACCAATGAAGAATCTTCTGAAAGTGAGAAGTGGAAAAACGTTTTTTTATTCAACAGTAACACTGCACAAGTTGTGTTTTTACATTGTAGAAGGAGTAAATCTGTGTTTTCACTAGCATTAGAGTGCCTCTCCATTGTTTATATATGAAAGAATATTTATGTAAAGGTTAATATCTCTTTATTGCTATGTGAATAAAACCGGATATTTTTAGAGCAGCTGCTGTTTATTCTAACTATTTATCAAAACCTAGTAGAGAAATCTGTTCTCTCTCCTAAAAAAAAAAAAGTGAAGGTTTTTATCATCTGTTCAAGGTTCACAGAAATTATGGGCTTTCCTGAAAAGTAGTTCAGACAATTGAAATAGACTCTCTTAATGAAAACACCCTTCAATGTTACAGCTATGTGGCTGCTCCACACTGTCAAAAACATTTTAAAGGCTTGTGTTCTTCCAGGAGAACAGAAATACAGAAGAAGTGACAGTTAACAGTTCCTTTGTTGCTCTGGAGTCAGTCCAATGTGGCATGGATTATGGGTATCAAGTTTGTGTGTTAACACCTCTTTAATGCCTTTGATCAAGAAAAGTCAGGTCTATATAGCATGTATTCTTGGGATATTTGTTTATAATTACAGCTAGAAATACTCTCAGGTGTTGAGAATACTATTATAAAATGTGCAGAGCACTTTGGAATTAGGACAGTGTCATAGTGGCTTGAAATGAACTCAACACTGGTTGGTCTGTTAACAAAGTTTGTGTCTTACGCAGAGAAAGCAGCTAATCTGAAAGCTCATCACACATAATGGGTGATTAGGATTTCAGAATTTCAAAAAACTTTGCATGAACCTAGCAATCTTTTTGCCAGAGATAACTGCATGTGATGTTTTAAAAATTTTCCCTCTAACTAATTTATAGTTCCAACTGCAGTAATCAGGTAAGTGCAGGGTTAGTATTTTACAGATGTTAGAAAACCAAATTCCAAACAAAATTCAGAAAGACATTTCTTAGCTGCACTGTTTATGCAATTACCCTTGGGATTTGTTGAGAAAGTCATTATGAAAAACAAGAAATCTACTTTTCTAATCAAAGATTAGGAAACTGTTCACAAAATGGAAGACAGTGACACATGTAAAACAGCATAGCTGTAAAATTTCTTGCTCACGTTGTCTGCTGATGACCTGATTTTGTTTCTTCTGAATTATGTTAAACGTGAACCTTCAGCTGCTAGCTGTTTTTTTTTTTTTTTTGCTGAAGTTATGGGAAATACAGGCTTGAAAAGTGGTCACCGTCATTATATTTATTATGCTTTTTTAATTTATTTAGCTTGCACTGAGATAGCTCACAAAGCTCACAAAAGCTGCTTACTTTCTACCTCTTGATGAATCTCTGAGATTTCTCTCTGAAGATGAATGTATGAATCTTGCTTTGAAAGGAAGGTATATAATAGTGTGTAGAATATACAGCATAATCTTAATTTGATGGAGTTAGATGATTTGTTGAGATGATTTGATGGAATTAGATGGTGTTGATAAAAACAAATAATTCTCTTAAAATGCTGTAGCATGGGTATATGATAATGCTCTTCATACAAAAGAAAAGCAGTCTGTTGGGGCAACGCAAGTTGAGACACTATATCTACTTGGCTGGGTTCGGCCAAAATGGCGTTTATTGTTTTTACATATTGCTTATATATCTTAGATAGTACATGTGTCAGACCCTGATAGGCTTTCTGTCTTTTTCTTGCTTGCCATTTGCTGTTGCTGTATGTGCCCATAGGGTTCCAAGTTCCAGTTTCTCACATCCTGTTTACATTGTGGCTGTCTTAAGGGAACATGACTAAGTCTTTGAAGTCAACTAACTCATCTGCAGACCTGCTGCAGACCCCAACAGTCTGTAGCATTTCTGAACATGCAGAGAAGGATAGAAGTATTTGGAATGAACATTTTTGTACCATGACATTGCAAGTCTACTTTGAGATTTTGAGTCTAAGTGGGTTGATAGGTCTGCTAGCATTTACATCATCGCTAGCATAGAGTTGTGACTGTGTTACTTGAAAGTCCCTTGCTTAAAGTCCTCAGATATTAATTAAGGATGATGTTTCACATGATAGTTGGAGCTGATCAAATAGCTTGCAGCTGTCAAGAGGGGGAGTCCTGCTTGCCCTTCCCCTGCTCCCATGTGTGCTTCTGTCCCCTGGGCTCTTGGGTGTCTTTTAGTGAGCTGGACGTGTGCTGAAATAGTGGAAAATTATTGTGGCTGTACTGTTTGTTTTGCTTTCTGCTCTTGAGCAAGTTGCACTGATTGACCAAAGGGCCAGATGGGTGCTGTAGGGGATGGAAGGCATAGGTAGGTGCTGGGGGTACGTGGGAAGGAGTGGAGCTCCCCTTTGGAGGCAGCAAGCTCTTAGGCTGGCTGAGGTGTCTTATGAAGTCTCAACCTGAGAAGTGCAGAAGAAGAACACCCCTTTCTGCCCTGAAGCCTAGGCTCCTGGTCCCCTGATCTCTCCCTCTAGCCCCACGTGGGTACGTGCCTGGGCTTCCCCTGCAGTGAGACCACTGGTTCCCCTTCCCAATACCTGTCCATGGATCATAGGCACAAACAGTATGTCACAGGGGCCTTCCCACCTTTCTGACTGGGTGCCTGTGTTACACTTAATTGATGGCGTCAAAGCCAATATGTCTAGCTTGGTGGCCACAGCATTAGCTGGGTGGCTGTAAGTCCCTCAAAGCTATTTTTTAAACTAAATTTCTAACACTAACACTGGTCATGAATACATGGTGTACCACAAAATGGTCTGTACAGTAATGTTTGCCAGTGGATCTCATGGTTACCTCAGTCACCTCAGAAACATATGTTTATGTAGTGGGGTGAAAGCTGTGAAAACTTGCTTAATATTTCTCTGGTCTAGCTCTCATGTATGTATCTCATAACCTATCTTTCAGATTGAACTTCAGATCACCTTCCAAGGCGCAGCCCAACCGAATGTTTACTGAAGTCCTACTGAATTCAAACAGACTGTCTTGCACTGTGCAACCATTTTCCTGGTTCTGAGTAAGACTCAGATGGCTAGATTTTAAAAAAATGCTGGACACATTGAAGAGATGACTAGAGATATTTTTTTATAAAATATTATTATTCTTAATTTTTTTTTTAAACTGTATGTCTTCAGGTCGCTGCAAGTCATATGTATGAAGGTGGACTATCATATGCGGAATGATTTTTCTGTGTTATCTTTGCACTCTTGCTTTCATTTTCAGTGATTTAATGGGTTTTCATTCTGTGTGTCCCAATCTACATTGTAAATTTCTTTGGCAGGGACTGCCTTTTAATATACGCTTTTGCAGCAACAGTACAATTAGATATAGTTTCGATTGGAACATTGGGGGCCTACAGTAAGGCAGACAATTACTAATCTTAATTATACATGTAACAATAACATGCCTAGCTGTTCCAGTCTGAGAGCTGGCCTAGCGTTCCAGTAAGAAGAGCAGTTACTCCCTCTTTTCTAATACTTCTTTTTTGCCAATCCACATTTGTACCACACATAAACAAGATCTGCAAACGGACAGCAATTCATGGAATGCTTAATCAGAACGTTTTTTGAGGTTGGGGTTTTAGCACTAATGAAACTCTATTGAACGAGTCTGGTCCAGTACAGCAAAGAGCCCGAGGCTGAGCTGTGAGCTGCTTTGCCAATGCTGCCATCTCTTGGTCTTCATTGGTATTGCCACCTTAAAAATTCATGGGAGAACGGTCGGATTCTTAAATGCAGAACCGAGACCCCTCCAAACCCCGTAGTTACGAAATGACTTCCCCCTCCCCCCCCAAAGCCTCTCAACTTTTATGTAAATAAGCTCCTTAAACACATACCTGAATTTACCTCAAAAGGCTACTGTCAGTCTTTTATATTTTTAGTAATTTCCTTGACTGGGTCACACGAACTTTGAAGTTGTTCTGAATTGCTGTCATTCAAATTAAAAATTAACACTAAGAAACAGAGAGATCAAAGGAATGAAAACAATAGATCTGTCCAGTATTACTATATGCTTTGTGAATTCCTAAAAGGTCTCTTTTGTGACTGGAAGCCGTGATGGTAGTAGAGGCTACAAAATTTATTTCTGAGTTCATGCAAGCTGAAAACACACTTCCTCTTGCTAAGCAATGGTTGCTTGGGGTTTTCTAATGGTTGCTTGGGGTTTTCTATAAAATAAGGTCTTAGCTTAGTTTCCAGTGGACAATCAAAACTGTTGATTCCAAATGATAATCTTGTATGGAGGTTTTAGTGGTGAGTTTTCTTCCTTTGGCCAGAGAGTTTTTCAGTGGAAGATGTGGAGTGGCTAGAAGACAATAGGCATATTATGAGCAATACAGACCAAGTAACTTTGTTGTAATAGCAGGCCCAGCAGGCCAAAGCTGTAACAAGCTGCAGCTGCTGTGAAGGACATATGCAAGGACAAGAGAGACAAAGAAACTGTGTACTGGCAGAAAGATAAGAAAGTTGGACTATTAAGGAACTGTACCTGGGAAAGAGATAAAGGAGTTAGACTGAACAATAAGAAAACAATATCGAAACAGAATGTAGGCGAGGAGCATGGTTACCACTCCATGACCAGTCACAGAGTGCAGGAGACTGAATAGACAAGCAGCTTTAGCCTATTAACAATCTAGAAGCAATGTGTGTGCTCTGTGCTCGTGTATAAATTGCTGTGTATCCCTTAATAAAGTGGCACTAACTTGATCACATTGGTCATATAAGTTGTGTCCGAGCCTTCCACATCAACAGAAGAGGTCAGTTTCTTATACCTGGATGAATTAATGGAAAAGGAAGGATTCCAATAGGTTTATATTTTCCTGAAGTTTTACAATAAGGTCAATAAAGTAAGTTCCCCGCACCCCCCTTCCCCATTTATCAGTGTTTTAAAATGTGGAAGTTTAAGATTTTTGGTTAAAATGATAATTATTTTTAAGATAGTGTACATTAAAAACACTGAAATTGGAAGGTAATATTTTGAAATGTTTGAGAGAGAGTATTTCTGTAGAACCCTACTAAAAATATTTCTGAATTTAAAAAAAATTGTAACAGTTTTAGTTATGTTTTCATCTATCCTGAAAATTAATATGGTTAGATATTAATTTAAATGGAAGATAACATTTCTCAACACATCTAATCTCTGCATCCAGATGAAAATGAACTTTGTCCTTGTTTCTAAATATACTCCCTCTTGGACAGACTGAAACAAGCTGGTGTGATTATAGTCCCTGTCTTGGCAACTGCATTTGGTACGTAAAGACAATTATGCCAGTCTAGCTGTTTCCACAAATGTTTTTTAAAATATGAAAATTAGTGATAAGAAAATGCAAGTTTTCATTTGGATTTCTGCTGGTTTTCCTCATCCTTTCAATATGAGGTGGTACATTTCCAATGAGGATGCCATTTCCATGAGAACGGGTGTGAGGTTTCCAATACCACTCGGAAGTTACATGTTATAGAATATTGATCCGAACTGGAACAGAACTGACAACTCAGAAATATTTGGATATGCAGCACAATTTCACATCTGTCCCCTCAGAAAACCCCACTGTAATGTCATTCTGTAACTTTCCTACTCTGGCATTTTAGTGGTGAGGGAAGACAACTATTTTTGTTTTCACATTTTTTTTTAAATTTTTTTTTTTTTTTACTCTTTCTGCTTGTGGTGCTTTCATCTATGTAATTTATGGCCAGTATCAGAGCCCTAGACAACTATGCTGGTTGCCAGAGGCCTGGCAATCAGATCAGAGAAGTGTTCTAAAGATGTGTTCTGTTTGAAATGGCTTTTCTGTTCTTCCCCAAATGAAATCCTGCTGCCACACACATTTATTTTGTGTGAGAGAAGCAGCAGTGGAGGAGACATAGTGTGTGTTTATAAAGACACCAGAGAAACAAAGCTTTTGAGAAGCTGTAGCTTGCTGGGGAAATGAAAAGTGGGCCATTTGTATTTGGAAAAGAGGTGGAATTTTCCAAGACTGGGATGGGTGTTGAGGTAATACTTTTGAGGCCATTACTAACATTTGCATTTGTACAGGCTAAAGTAGTGGTCAACAGTTGTCTCCCATTCTGATTCTCTGAATGCGCATGCTGTAGTCCTGGGCATCCCGTTGTCCTGAGATCTGCTGCAAAGTTGCATCCTGTGTCTTTCTGTGATCCTGCACTGATATCTGGCTGTATGCTGCTGCCCCTGTGTATGTTAGTGCTTCTTACTCAGAAGGTCCCAGTGACCTCGTGGCTTCAGCATCACCATGCTTTGGGAACAGGGTAGTCGTGGTGTTGATTAAGGGCTCTTTAGAAATAAAACACTTTTTCTTCAGCTGGTTTGTTTGGAAGAGAGCAAGGAGAGTAAACAAAGTGTGTCTGTGCATGTGTCTGTGTGAAACAGCAAGTAGAGCCAAGGCTGCTTTGTTATCATGAGTGGTTTAATAAAATGGATGAGCTTTCTAGGTAGCTCTAGAAGGATTCCTGGTAGCTTTTTATTCCTTTTCTGCTTGCTGATGCTTTCACACGGCAGCTCCCCCGGGAGCATGCGTAGTTAGTAAAAAACTTCAGCAGTGCTGTCTGAGGATGGGCATGTGCACTAATTTGCTTTAGAAGTGAGAAACTTGTAACCAATCCTGTGCGTGAATGTAAATGATTATGTAATGTACTATGAATATGCAAATACTCTACTGTATATAATGTGTACCCTCAAGTCACTTGGTGTGCACATTAGGAGTAAAAATCCCCCATGCACCCAGCGCTGCAGTAAACCAGTGTCAGCTTTCTAAACTTATCATTTGGTTTGGAGAGTTTTCCTGGTTACGATTTTTGGTAATACTGCTGTTCTTTTTTCTGAGTGCTTCATCCTTTCCCCACTTTGAAAAATGCCTGATCCCATCTGAAGAGCACAGTGTGACCTCCCTGTCTAGCATTCAAAGTGTATTTTTTGCTGACTTTTGATCTGGGCCCCCACCCCAGAAACGATGAGAAAATCTTCCATCACTTTTGGAGCCCTCCAGAAACCGAATTTTAGATTCCCATAAAGGAGGAGTTTCTTTCTGTTTCTGCGGTTAAGATTGGGGTAGCTGGTGGTCACTTTTTAAAATGTAAGTACCTGCAGAGTTGTCTTTAATGGTCTTCTTCCTTTTTCTCTTTTTCTGCCTCGAGTAAATCTGGGTCATCTTTGTGAGGTCTGTATTTCAGTTGTATAGTTTGTTTGTTTAAATGGAAATTTTTTAATGGTGACCATGCTACTTACTGGTACTCCTTTTTGCATCCCCACTTGGAGTCTACTTAGTTTTGACCAACATGCTACCACAGCCTTAGCAGAGCACACTGCCTTTTGCATAGAACACAAATGTAGGCTTTGGACTTAAAAAAAAAAAAAGTTAGTGTTTAATAAAGCCAATATTAATAGGACTGAATAAGACCTTGAATTAAATAAAGCAAATATGTAACATTAAAAAAAAAAAAAAGGTTCATAGTCTAAACATCCCCAGGCCAAGTTGGAATGTCTACACAAGGGCATTGAATGCTGCATTATGTCAGATTATGCAAAATTTCCCTCATTTCCACATAGGAAACCTCCATGATGACAAAGATGAGGCTACACAAATGGGAAGGAACTGCCATCAGTGCAGGAAGCATTCACCGTTTGTACATAGGATACCAAATACAACCAGAGCCATAGTGAGTTCCAAACTAGATAGGACCTTGTTTAGGGAACTAGAAAGTTAAGCAGGATATGGACAGCATCATGGCTCTGGCAAACTAAAGGTAACTGCACTGAGAGTTAAGATGAGATGTAGATTCTTCAGTTTTAACAACCTACTGACAGAGGAAAGAATCTACCAGAAAAACAAAGTGTAATTTTTGTTTTAAATGCCATTGACTCAGCTTCCTACACCCTCAAGTCATGCAAGGCCCGAAATGGGATGGCCCAAGTAGCAAATGGCTTGGGGAAAGAGAGACATTTTAATACCAAGCATGTTCAGAGCAAACTGCAGACAAGTCAGTTCTCAAACTGTACTGAGAGCTGGGATAGTCTCTGCAGTAGCAAGCGAAGAGACTGAAACAAAGACCTCTTTCCTCAGGGAATCACAGGGTATGTCTATATGGTGTATTATGAGCCAGCACAAACTTGTGACTACCAGAAATATGTTGCATAAACATACCCATAACAAGCTGGTCCCTGAACATGGATGTATTTAGTATGGCAGAATGTTTGCTTATTGGAAACAATGCTGCCAACCCAAACATAGAGAAATTATGTGCTAGCCCTCCCCTCCAAAGATTAAATGGCTACCAACAACAACCTAAAGCAATGCATTTTTGATTCTTTTATTTGCTGTCTTGTGTTGGAACATTCATTGTCTGCTTGCAAGTTTGCCACATTGTCATGAAAGCTAGAAATGTGCTTTAAAAAAAATAATCTCAGCCTTTAGGGTAGTTATCTGATCAATCTCTGCAAATACTCACAAAGCCATTGGGTATCACAAAAGTTGTGCTGGGTGTGACTACTCAGGGTGGTGTAACTGGGGAGATTCACACCTGCGTGCTGTGAGGAACATGGATTTGAACGCTGGGGTGGGGCATATACATGTTCACATATGTTGAGTAGAAGATAAATCTTGAGTGAGTTTAAAAAATGTACAAAATGTTTAAGGATGTGGACAGGCTTTCTTTTCTGGGTCTAGGTAAGGTAGTTGAAGATGTTCCTATTCCAAATGGTTCAGCTTCCCCCAGCGCTGGGGACATCTGCCTCCCCAGCTGAGCTGGTGTGATGGGAGGGGTGCTACAGTACAGGGCTGGATCACCTTCCCTGGCAGTTTAAGCTCAGATAATGGGTTCTGACAGTGGATGAGGAATACTTGCACCTTCTGTCCTCCTGGCCTTGGGAATGGGGATCCTACTGATAGGAGGGAGGAGAATGGGGTTGATATGCATCTGAAGAATGCTAATGTCTTAAATCTCTTCCAGTTGTCTGTAGAATATATGTGTGTCTAACCCAAGGCAAGGCTGGAAAGGTGCTGGTAATGTGGCTTGATATTACTAACGCTGAAACTCCCTGCCTCTGCGAGGCTTTGTGCTTTCTCAAGAGAGTAAGTGCAGGAAGGAGCATGGTTGAGAAGCAGAGGATCAGGTGTCACCTCACAGAAATTTGTTTACCCTTCAGACTGAGGCTGAGCCACTGAAACTTGGGTTTTATCTCAGCATTGGGAAGGAGGCTGATTTCCAACTGAATAGTGACATGTCATCTGCTCCATCACTGCTCTGTGTCTATCCATGATTAGATACAGATGGAGCTGTCTCATACAGGGTTCCCTGTCTGAATGCTGATGCTTCTTTGAATTTGATGTCCTGTGTTTGGAATCAGATCCTAATCTACATCAAAAAGCAAGCAAACCCCAAGAGTTGCAGTGCAGCTGATGTATTAAGAAAGGCTGTCTGGGTGTTTGCTCCATTTCTGACATTTATGCAAGGTGCTGTCTTGTTCTGGGGATATTATTACCCAACATAAGTATATAATGCAGTTGGTTGTGGATCATCCATTTTATATTAATTTTAATTTAAAATAATGCTTTCCTGACCTCACCTGCTACAAGTGATCACAGCTGTGTGTGTGCACGTGTGGGGTTATGCACTCCTGCATTTTGGCTGTCCTGCTCCTGCCCTTCTGTCAGTGAGCCAGCAAAATGGCTGTCATGCTGGTCTCTCTTGCCAGTCTCCAGGGGTTTTCAAACTAAGCGCCTGGTGGAGACGGATAGAAGGAAAAAGAGGTCTTTTCTGATTCTGTATGGTAAACCCCAGGGGGCTACAGGAGAGATATGAAGAAGAGAAGTGAAATCTAAAAGCCGGTGGAAACAGCTGGTTCGCAAACAAACCACCGGGGCAAGGAAAACATCACTTTCAACATGACTAAGTTTCATAAAATGAAATTCTCTGTATTACCATGTGAGAAAGCCACATGCTGCATGAGGTTCACATAAGATAGTCATGTGAGATGTCAGATCTTTTATCCTTACAAGGAAATATGAAAAGCGTTCCCAGGGCATGTGTTCCTGCCAGTCCTACCCAACATTTCCTTGTTTTCTTCACTGCTAGAAAGATGTGTCCTGGAAAACATAATAGTCTGAAATATACGTTTTCCCTTTGGTCTTGTTATTTGCAACCAGGTAAAGATTTTGTTTCTAAATAACATTACTGTTCAACATTCAGGTGTGTCTCAGGACCAGTAAGGACTGGTAATGTTTTTGTCATGCCTGAGATGTGGCTGTGACCGTTCCTGAATCTGCAGGAGTGCAGAACTGCCCGTATACAAGGGGGAGGAGGGCTGATTTTTGCGGGTGGCAGATGAGGAATGCTCTTCTGTTCCATCCCACCAGCACTACTCTGATGAGCCCATCAGAGCAATGAAGATGTGTACAATGAATGCTAAGCACATTGTGCAAATAAGCACAATAATAATAATGTTGAAGATGGGAAATGAATAATTCCTCTAAATGAAGCTTGGGCAGGAATTCAGATAGAAAGCATGTAATTAAAACAAGCTGGAACTTGATCATAATACTGAAATGGTACTAGGAAAAAAACCCAGAAAAGTTATTTAATGACTATTAGCAGGAAGAACCTTGGCTTTTTACTTCACCCACAAAGATGCAATTGCCAGCACCAGGAAAAGCCAGATTCCCAAGAGAATGTCCCTCCTTCTTCTGTATGATTTTCCCATGGAGAATTACTATCTTGGGCTGCCAGGATAATAACCATCAGTTCTAGAAGTGGGGTGGAGATTTGTGCAGGGCAGAAACCTTGGGTACTGCACCTGGTTAGACAGTGGGAGGGCCAGTGCCTGAGCTGAGCACAGCTGCTGCTGAGAATGCAGGGAGTGGAGATGTCTGGAGGCAGGTTTTAATACCCGGTCCTACGGAAGCAGATGAAATGACTGCTTACACAGTCCTGCTCTCATCTCAACTCTGACCAGACCAGACCTTTGCTTACCTTGGGCTCTCCTGTACAAACATTACTCACAGTTCTATGACAATCTGAGGAAGAAAGACAAGCAGCAAGGATCTTCACCTCATCAGAAGCCACAAGGGCACATTTGCTACTGTGTGCTAAAGACTCAGAGCTGCTGCTGGCTTTACTGGCTAGTGGTTGCCACCTCTGCTGATCCCATGACTAGGGGACATCATAAATTATCCAGAAAGCGCCTCTCTTAGCTGGGCAAGGGCTGAACTTCGGTTGTGTATTTGTGGAGCTCAGCGCATGAGTAACTTTGCATAACTCACTGTAGATCCTTACAGAATAAATGGATTGTAATAACTGTATTTCAGTGACTACTGAAAGGCAATTTGAAGACTAAATAAAGCAGAATGTTGAGATGTCAGAATGTAGGCCTTTTGAAACAATTTGAGGCAGAAGGAGAATACCTGCAATGCTTGTGATGTGGCTGCGTGTGCTGGCAGGGGATGGTCAAGCAGTGCATGGCTGCAAGGGCTCATCAGGAGAAGGAAAGATCAAGCCTTCATTCTTGCACTGGAGGCAGAAAAGGTGGGAGTGCACTGTCAATCACATCATGGACTTGTGCTCAGTAGTGGGGAGTGACAACCCCTCGCCATTTTTTTTTTCAATTATCATAAACAGGATACATTGATTAAAGCATGGTTTTATTCCACACCATGAGTGCCATCTTGCTGCTCATTTGACCCTACTAAAGGCAGAGTGGGACTCGGCTGTGCTTGTGGCTGTGAGGAATTGTTTTATAGCCACAGTCATGCTGGTGTCTATTCGAGACTCAGGAGGAGAGGAAGAGTCTGCAGAGAAAGGCATTGTTGAATGCCACAAAGCCAGATCCTCAGTGGTGTTAAGGTCAGTAATCTTACAGGAGCATCTAGGAGTCGGCACTCTGCCCCTGGCTCCAGGTGATGATATGGTGTGGTCCAAGCTGTGTGGCTGGCTATGCCTGCTGGTGTGCTAAGTCTGAGAGAAATTAAACCAGTGGGAGCAGAGCTGCTCAGCCTGGGACAGCTGAGAAAATGACAGCTCAATACAGGCCAATTGCCTCGGGATCCCAGGATGGGAGCAGGGGGAGTTTGCAGTGGTGGCATTCATGAACTGATACATGATTCACGCCTGGTGAATGTGTGAGCACTGGGCTGTAACCTCCCCTGAGTTACCGGGGGTGGGGGTGTGTGTGGGTGTGAGCGGGGTGGAAGTCTGTAATACAAGCTGCGCTTGGCTCCCTGCTGTGCCTTCATGGTGTGGGCTGTGCTGGGGTCTCTCCACACTTGAAGTGCTATGAATCGGATCCCAAGCATGGTTTAAGGTAATTTTCTTCTAATTCACAGTTAGGGAATGGAATAGGTCTATATTCTGAGAATGAAAAGTATTAATAACTCCCTTACACTCAGTTTGGAAGCAAATGAATACCCCCATTTTCCGGTAAATTTTGAGAGCGTTATTTTACTGTACGGAGATGAACTCCATTAGCAGAACACATGAATTAAAACAAAAGCAGCTTATTTGCATTGTGATTAACCATTCCTGAGATGAGAAGGCTCATCTAGCTGTGAATATATGGCAACAAAGATTATACGTGGTGCCGATGGGGCTTAATCTTTGGGTTTTATGTTTCTACAAAATGGCTTTCATACAGAAACTTGTTCTTCTTACCTACAGCTGAAATTTGTCACCATGGTAACCTCCTGAATTTGGAGGGGCGGGGTGCTCTAGGCAAATATGTGGCTGCAACCTTAGCAATTGTGATCTAAATTGGGTTTAATTTCACCTCTTTCTTTAACACCTATGAAGTTCTTCAACACTGGGCAGCTGCTCATTTAACCAGATCAGAGGGAGGCCATACAGATTTAAACTCTTTGTTTTCTTGCTTCGAAAGGAGCAGGGTTTGAGGCAATTTCCTCTGTTATTCAGCTGGCTCCATCCTTCGCTGGTTGCAGCTCCAAGCCAGTTAGGTTCTCCAGGAGGTGATGGACCGCTCTCTGCTCCGATGCCTGCAGCATCACCCACTGTTGCTGGGGAAATGCAGAAAATCCTGAACTGGGGTCCCAGCAGTTCAGCACTGGAGAGTACACTCTTCATTATACACATAGTTCTGTTTTGTTTTCTTTGATGTACGTGTCTGAGAGTTATTTGGGGCCTTAAACAGGTTGTTTTTTCAGTTGTGTTTGATTTTTTAATATATATTTTTGAAGGGGAAAAACCTAAGAAAAATGTGCATTAAGAGTTCTGAAAGTAAAGTTATTAAAGCCTTAGAGAACATTCCCCCACAATATTGTGTTAATGCAATATTATTTGAAGGACATGTCACCATCTTGATCATTTAACTTCTGATTTTTGTTTCCCATGTTATGTGTCAAACTGCTTCCCACTGCTTGCCCATGTTCTCTTTCTGGCTTTTAGGTTGCAGGAAAAAGGAAGAGTTTATGAGTAAAGCTCTGGACAAAGGCTGTGTAGACTGAAGTTGCTATTAGTGAACTACTGGTTCTGCTATTAACTCCTGAAATAACCATGGCTGAATCATTGCATGTCTTTCTGCCCGAGGTCAGAAGAAAGACAACACAGTCTTTCTTCTTGTCCTATTGCTCTTTGTGTGGGTATACAGCGTGGCAAGTGCTGGTGTCAGGGATGTTCTTAATCTGTGTAGTAGTGCCTTGATTTTACCTGAAGCTTCTTGGTGTAGCTAATAAATAAATAATAAATAAAAACAATTTGAAGGAGTGCAATAATAAGCAAAGTGGTGACCCTACCTATTTGGTTGCTTTTTAAGAAGCTCCTGGGCCACCACAGGAACCATCAGTAAATAAACCTCTGTCATCTGCTCTCCCTGCGACTGACATTCAGACCTTCTTTTCTTTCCCCTGTAGGGTGGGGGCAATCAAAAACATTCCTTTATATTAAGGCAGGCTGTGATTTCAAGTGCTGTCTGGCCTGGGCTAGCTCTGGCTTCTCTGCCTATCTTTGTTCCTTGGTAGCTGTCTCCTAATCTGAAGTACTTCACTCTTAACTATGAAGAGCAAAACTATCTTGGATTCATCCTGGGGGAGAGCTTGTGCATCAGTAGGTACTCCAAGGAGCTGACCTGTGCTACAATCTCACTCCTCAGTAGATTTGTTTTGTTTTTTTTAGAAAACCACCAAGCGACTGGTTTATACCTTCTGCTAAGGCCCCATCAGCTCTTGGTTATTGTGTATATTTGAGTACACAGGAAGCACATCTGAATGTGGCTTCCTAATAGGGGTAAAACCCTAAGGGGCACTTGCATGTACCAGAAATTCCTTTCTCAATGGTTTTTACCTTGTGTTTTGCCCCATGACCTGCTTAACATAGATGAAATAGCTGTTGAAGAGAGGCTGATGAACATAATTTGGCTCCTTCCGAGCTGGCAAGGAGTGTTCAGTGAGCAGTGGGGCTACTGCAAGGCCACCCAAATGCAGCATCAAGGCTATAACATTAGCTGGCACATACTGTTCTCTGCTGCCAGCTCCTACCTGCTCTTCTCAAGGGTAAAACATCTAACAGAATTTGTCAAAAAGTTTAAAGGCCTCAGAGCCATTGGCAGGCAGAGGGAAGTCTCCTTCAGGGCAGTTTCAGTGCTAGGTCCACTTCTTGGCACCTAGCACATGAAGCTGAGCTGACTATAAATATGCAGCCACCCACCACACTGCTGTGCCAGTACAGCCTGGGAGCAGAAAGCAGCATTCTTGGGACTTTACAATGCAGAAGAATGTGGAGCATGAAATAGCTGGGATCACAGGTTGCCATCCACCATTTTGCTTCCTTCACACCATCTTCTCCTTTGTCAAGGGCAAAAAGCCCTTGATGCATCATGAAAGGGGAAAAAGACATGGTGTGCTGAGGCTGGTGTAAGCTGTCTGGTTGTCTCCTACCCACTTACCATCTTCTGCTGCATACTTCCCTCCTTTCATCTTGTTTTGAGTGGAATGGTGGATCACTAACAGACTGTTATTAGGAAAAGAACCTCGCCATTCAAGCACTTATAGACACATCGCCCAGATTACCAATAGCCCTTGCTCCACAGAACTGGGTAGGAAGATTTGTAAGAATATGTTTTTCCCCTCCTGAGATTTTTGGAAACACCTTTTTATCAGTTGTGTTACACAAACTACAAAATGGCTCCCTTTGGAGGGAGCATTTCCCTATCAACTTCCCCAAGATTTAACGCAAGTAGGGAGGTGAAAAACAATGATTTCCAAAGTTATCTGAGATTTTCAAGTCACTTAAATTGTTTGCAGGCTCAGACTGGCATGGGGGATGAGCAGAGGTTGTGCTGGGTGCCTGTTGCATTCAAGTAAACTGATCCCCTCCCCAGAGCCCCATCTCCTGTGTGCAGCCAAATCATGTGTGTTTGCAGGAGACAGTATGCTTGTGTTTCTCCCACGACCCTGCTGGCTCATTAGTGTTATTTCTGGAGGTCTTGTTGCCACAGTAACAAGCAATTACCATTGTTCCACGGACTGCCAAAGTTACCACCAGCAACGCAGAGGAAGATGCGTTATTCTCTATATTGGGATAAAATGCCTTCATATGTCTTGCTATTCACTGAATGCCAATCCTGACGCAGGTCTTGTGCAAATAGCACGCTCCGCCCCCTGCCAATGCTACTTTTGCTGGTATTAAGACATGCCAAATTCTGAAAGGATCCAAAATGGTCTTCTTAGGTCTGTGGCTACACTGGCAATGACAGGGTCAGGATTTCAGCAGCAGAATGACTGTACCAATGGTAGCTCTGGTAGAAATATAAATAGAACAGCTTGGAGGCAGTTCTTTTTGCAGTTGTGCTTAGCCCTGTTCTAAGTAATGCTGGCTAGTGACATCAATAAAACATACTCTGTCTTTACCCTATAGCTTCTACCAGTACAGCGGTGGAGCTCCCACAGAGCACTCTGCTGGTCTTATGCTACCAGGATGCACAATTGTATTGCACAATGCCTTCATAATCCCCAAGGGGCAACGTGTCTGCATTTGCTCCAACCATTTCTTCCAACAGTGGCTTTTCCTTTCCCTTTTACCTTTACATTGCACACAGACTGAGTGAGCTAGAATGGGCTTTAAATCCCATAGAACATATCCTGCATTTCATGTACATATCAAAAAATTAGGCAGCTGAGAAGCTGCAGGAAGATGGGCTTTTGCAAGTGAGAGAAGTGGGGTAGTGGGGCACTGGGGCAGCTGGATTAGGTTTCATGACTTGAGTTTTTATGGCTTTCAGTGACTTCAGTTTCCAAGTGTGACTCCACATTCTAAAAAGCTCTGGGGCTATGTTGTAAGGTCTGAGCTCCTCTTAACAGAATTTTCCGGTGAATAGATGTAGTCACTTGCCCAACTGACTAATAACAGGTGTTGAAGGGAGAACATGGCCTGTTGCCCCCATAAACAAAAACACAGGGGAGCACAAGGAGCCTTGTTCCAAGGTAGCTGAAGTAAAGAGCTCAAGAGAGGTCTTTTTAAAACTGAGAAGAAACAGTCTTTTGTGAAAGTTCTTGGGAACACCTGCACTAGAGATTTTTAAAACCTGGACTTTGGTCAGAGATGGTAGAGGACAGTTTCATATCAGGCCAGTATGTGATGGTGACAATGAACAGAAAGGGTGCTGCTTCGACAGCTACCAAGATCATACTGCTTTAGCTACCCTTGAGGAAACAAAAATCCAACAGCAAACACACTATCTTTTTTTGAGGTAGAGAAAGGGATGGCCAGAAACCAGTGGTGATAGGGTCCTTGATACTTTTTTCTGTCTAAAGTCACACAAGTCTGTGAAATGAAGGTGGAGGAGGGAGTCAACACAAGTGGAAAGACAGCACCTGCATATCATGTGTCTGTTGTAGAGGCCAGGCCTAATTTTTAAGTGCCTCTGAGTTAGTGGGGATTGAAGTGTTAGAAAGTCCTTCAGTTCTCTGGGGGCTTGACCATGGAACGAAGGCAGCACCACAAAGAAGGGTTAAGAAGATATCCTTGGCCATGGGAAAGCAGTCCTACCTAAGTCAACAAGCTTCTCTTCTCCTTTGTGTTGCATTCTCCTAAAGCCTTGGGTTTTAGCATGGTCTGTATGGTAGAAAAAAACCCTAAACCCACAAACTTATTCTCCACGTGTAAACTAGAATCTAATGTTTGAGTTCTAGGTGACAGCATATGAGGCTTGGATGCTTCATAATGAGCCGAGACTCGGTTTCGTATTGTCAAGAAAATATTCCCATCTCGAAAAGAAACCAGGGCTTTGCTCTTTATCTGTAAGCTTCAGGCGCCCGCTGGCGTCCCACATTTTCAGCCGGGGCGCAGTGCCGAGCTGGCCAGCGGGCACTAGGTGGCAGCCTTGGGCTGCGGTTTCACCGCGGTTGCGGAAACCACAAAAAGCAGAGGACTTGTGCTTTTAGAAGGGAGATATTTTCTTGCTGCTCTCACACGCTAGAAACGAAAGTCCAAGCTCTCCAGGTGCGGAATGGGATGAGCAGAGGAATGGAGAAGTGCCTGTCCCATGCCAGGTCCTCCCTGCAACAGGATTTTTGTGAGCAGGGCTGTGGCGGGAGCGTTGAAGCCTTCCTAGGTCCGGGGTGTGGTTGGGTTGCAGGATTGATTTAGTTTATCCTGATCTATTCATCCTCATGTATATATGCTGATGGGGATAATTTTGAGATCCCCGTGAATGCATATAAAAAGTATTAAAATTGAGATGAAAGTGAGTACTGATGAACTAATTTATCCAGCAACAAATGCTGGTAGAGCCAGCTCAGAGGAAGTGCATGCTGTATTTTATGACGATTGCTTTTGACAAGGCTTCAGTCTTAAAACTATTCCAAATAGGGAGATTTAGAGTTAGTGCAAAGAATGAATCACAGGTTAAGGTAGAGCCAGATGAAACCTGAAATGTTCATTTTGAGAGAAATTTCAGTTTCTGACTTCAAATCTTCTTTTTACTCTTAGTGATAAAAAATTTGTTTTCAGTGTATTCCTAAGATCTGAAAATTATCAATATATTAATTAGGTACTTTTAGGAAAATACTGATGTTTTGTTTGGAAAATTAGTTAAATTTTGGTACCATTTCACATGTTAGTTGTAATGCAGAGTTAGGTTGTGCCAAATCAAGCCTTGTATGAGGGCTTGATCAATCCTGCGAGTATACCATGAATATCCTGTAGCATACCATGAATATCCTGTAGCATACCATGAATATCATAATTAAATATTCTGTTATATAATTTTGTACAGGTGATATTTTATTTTCAAAACAAATGATTTTTTTACCAAGTAATGACTTCTCTATCAAAAGCAGTACCAGCTTTATCAGTCTGTGCTGAATAAAACATTTCGACTTTTTACACTCTGAAGAAGAGATGTTCTGGGTACTAGTTAGGGACCATTTGTTTTTAATATCCTAGAAGCCTGATTCCAGGCTGATGGCAGGATATTGAACCAATCAGTGTCTCTCATTATTAATGAAGAATGTAAAAACAATACAAGCAGTAGAACATGACAAAAAATAGTAGATTGCTTTCAAAATTAGTATTTTAATTTGAAAGAACAATCTGGCATTTTTTCCCTAAAGAAAAACTTCTAATACTGAAAATTTTGTTTGAGCCTCCTTTTCTGTAAGGATTTTTCATTTGTACTTATAATTTTGTGAAAAATGTTGATTTTATCAAAATAGTATTTTCTGGTTGAAGTCTGTTTTGATTAAAATTTTCTCACTAGTGTGAGCTGTTATGACACTCTACTCCTCCACCCTCTGAGCCGTGGTAAAAGGGTGAGTGAAGTTATTGATTTTTTTTTTTTGTTTGTTTTAGTGCCATGACTTCAAGAGCTCCATGGCTGTTCTGCAGACAGATGCACAATTGTGAAACATCAATATGGACTGCAAATCTCTACTGTCAGTCAGCTTCTCTTTCCCTCTGCATAATGTTATCCCTATCTCCACAATGCCTGCACAAATATACATTTGCAAAGATGTTTTTCTGAAGATAGTGTGCATAGCAAGCACTCCTTGTTCTCATCTCTAGCAACATTATATGGAGTTTCAGTTCAAAGTTCACTGGGTTCCCCTTCCTACCACTGTAAGTTAGCCAGCTCCAGTTGCTATTAAACGTCACACAAGCAACACCGCAAAACAGATTGTGGAAAGCAAAGGAATTCAGGGAAAAGCAACAAATTGAGCAAGGACTTCAAAGGTTGTCTGGGTAGTGATAACAAAGGATTTTAAGGAATTAGTGGTTAACAGTGATGCAGAATAGCCATCACCTTGATGCTCAGGTGATACCAGCATGCAAGGGGGAGCTTCTGAGGGTGGCATGAAGAGATGTCACTAGGAGTAGTCAGGTTTCAACCAGGGAGATGAGCAGGTCAGCTTCCCTAACCACTGAGTTTTGTCGCTGTCAAGAATCCCAAGGAAAGGGCTGCAGACATCATTGCTTGCCGATTTTAAAACTGGTCAAAATTTTGAGACAGGACAAGCCAGTATCAGAACAGGTGAACAAAAGAAGTTGGAGCAAATAGCCATATCTAGCCCCACTTTCTATGAGTCTGAGAAAACAGCTGGGAGAAAGATAGCAAGGTCTGAAGGAACCTCATGTACAAAATTAGAAGAGTGTGAACTGGCATGAGAAGAGTTGAGACATGGCAAGGGGAAAGCTTTCAAAGACAGTGCTCTTCTTTGACAACATGGTGACCTTAGGGTAGGAAAGAAGGAAAAAGGGGAAGATGTGTAACAAATCAGGGAAAGGAGAAATGTGTGTGAATGTATGTAGCTGCTCATGTGTATGTGTGGCACAACAGGAATCTCATTCAGATTGGAAAAAGTATTGTAGGTGTTCGCATCCCAGTTTGCTCAGAGTACTGGCTGGAAGAGGGCACCTTGGCATAAAACCTGCATATGAATTCTTGCTGCTTTAGGTAAAGTGATGATGGGGGGCAGGTTGCCAGACACTGTCACTGAGCATTCAACGGACAAATAAGAAGCAACTGCAAAAGTCTGTTCACAACTCAAGTTGCATAGCAACACGAAATTGTCACATTGCTGTTATGGCAGTTTCTTACATTATGTTCATTATTAGACCCCTTTTTAGGAATCACGCAGTATGATGTTATTAGTCCACTCCCAAGCTGATTGTTTGACCTTTGTCTCTCATTGAATGATGCCGTGTGATTTGCTACAAAAGTGTCTCAAAGAGGTACACCAGAGAGAAGTCCTTGAGGAGCCACCAACATAGGCCTTAGGGAGTAAAAGATGTGCCCGTGTAAGACGGGGCAGGAGAGACAGATCAGGGAGCAGCAATATCCTCAAAGAAGTCTAGAGTCTGACTCACTCAGTGGGATGTATCCTGCTGTGTAGTACCTCATCACTTCTCTGAACTGAATCTTCATTGATCTGATTGAAAGGCTGTTTTGAGGGGTGAGCCACAGTTGCTTGTAAGATGTGTGTATAAAATGCTTCCAGTGCACACTTGTGCCTAGTGGTTGGATGAGTCTTATGGGCGATGGCTGCTGTGAAATCCTAACTTCCATCCAGCTGTTTCCTGCTTTTCAGTGTAAGCACCTTATGAGGCAGAGATGCTGAAGCACAAAAGCAGTCACAGCATAGTCATCCTGTGATGTTTCAGACACTGCCGGTATCTGAAACAATACCTAGAAGTCTGCTTGTCTTGCAGGTTGTTGCTGGTGTCCTGCATAATTTCTTTCCTGGATGTCTTGTATAACACAGCATCCTCCTCCCCGTTTCAGTCTAAATGCTGCTTCTTTTGCTGGCACAAGATCCTGAAATGCCCCTGCCATCTCTTTGCAGCCAAGGCAACCAGGGCCACTGGATACCAAGGTGTAGCTGGAATTCTAAGGATGTGAGTAAACTGAATGAACTCCTTTACCGTGAACATCAGACTGACACAGACTTAGGACATTGGGTACAGTGGAAATTAGCTTACAGGCTTTTGCACTGGGTGATGGGGATAGTGGCATGCTTAAACAAGTAATTCTCCGTGATGTATCTTCTTTCTGAAGAGTGCCTGGTTGTAAACTACACCATCTTTTTCAAGATCACCACTGAAAATTATGAACAAGCAAACAGACCTCAGAAGGGCAAGACAGACTGCCTGTCCCCTCTGTATAGAGTAATGGAATTATTCAGCTTCGTTAAAACAACTGATGAGGAAACAAGCAGCTTTGAAATTCAGTTCCTCTATGTTTCTGTGCCCAGAACCCAAAGCACACAAATGGTGTAACACCTGGGCTAAATGCTACAAGTCGCTCTTGCTTGATATTAAAGGGATCAAGCTTCGACAAGTTCTAACACAGCAGGTGATAAACATCTATGCATGACATTGCTAAGATGGCTACTGAGTTATCTGTGACAAAGGAACATTTCTCTAACGCAAAATAGCTTAGCAGTCCTTACAAAGGAGCAAAAGGTGTTCATTTGAACATTCTCCTTTCTTCCTTGGAGTATCTCCCATGAACACAAACTGCTGGTTGGGACACTCTAAAAAGCTTATTTCTCTCATGCTCACTCCCCCTCACCCGGAGGGATGGGGAGGAGAATTGGAAAGTAATGTAAAACCCCAAGGGTTGAGGTAAGAACAATTTAATAGGAAGAGCAAAAGCTGCGCAAGCAAAGCAAAGCAAGGCATTCATTCACCACTTCCCATGGGCAGGCAGGTGTTCGGCCATCCCCAGGACAACCGGGCTCCATCACCTGTAATGGTTACTCAGGAAGACAAATGCCATGCTGTTGGATGTTCCCCCCCTTCCTTCTACTTCTCCCAGTTTATATACTCAGCATGACGTCATATGGTATGGAGTACCTCTTTGGCTAGCTCAGGTCACCTGTCCTGGCTGTGTCCCCTCCCAATGTCCTGTGCCCCTCCAGCCCTCCCACTGGCAGGGCCCAAGAAACGGAAAAGTCCTTGACTTAGTATGAACATTACCCAGCAACAACCAAAACCATCCGTGTGCCATCAACATTGTTCTTACACCATATCCAAAACGCAGCACTGCACCAGCTACTAAGGAGAAAATTAACTCTGTCCCAGCTGAGACCAGGACACTGTGTTAGATTTATCTTGCTTCCTCCTGAAGCTGAGTGATTTGAAATCATTGGAGAGACAGCAGATGTTGGAGTGGTCACTGGTAGCTCAGTCATCCTGAGGACCCCTGTCAGGTGGTTGTATCAAGAGCTCTGCAGAACAAATGGACTTTGATGCCTTGTGGCTGCTCTACATGTGTTTGTTGACAGCCCTGGTACTTCAGTGAAGAAGTCAGTCCTGAGTTCTAGGCTGTCACCCAGACTAAAGAATTTTGTATCACCTTGCTGCCATAGAGTATCAGAAGGTACAGATAGAAGAGGCTGTTCCATGGAGCTGGTTCACATTTGATAGTTGTTATAGCTTTTTCTTTTTAACTTGTTCTTTTATTTTATGGTGGAAATAGAGCTGAGGGTCCCCAGTGATAAGTGGGGGGTTCTTTTATCAGACCTTACACTATGGTCAGACCTCTTTAAGATTTCTCTCCATGTATCTCTATCAGTCTCGGTAAGTGTGCGTTACTAAGTACCATCTTTGCAGTACCTCAGCTTTATTTGACAATCTGAGTTTCCTATGACCTTTTGAGGATAACATTTGCAGGTTAAAATGTGCTGAATAAGGACAAATAAGAAATGCAAAAGAAGTGAAAATAGTCAGGTTTTAAAGATCATCTTCTGTCAGCATTGTTTGCACGTGTGCTCATTTCTCATAAACATTCAAAGGCTCGACTTTCCTGTTGCTAGTATACATGGAAAACAAATGTCAAAGCTTCACATGACTACTTGCCATAAATGAATATTAAATGTGCACACACACTTCATCTGGAAGTGCTCGTACACTCCTCTTGTCAGATAGCAGAATAAATAATGATCAGCATCACCACCCAGAGCTGGTGATTTCCATCTGTAGATATGAAAATGCTCTATAAGGAAGGCCAGGATCATAACCTCCAATTCTGCAAATGGGACACTGTTACTTAGCAAATTCACTTGTCTGGTAGTCACAGAGCTTCCACCTCTCTACCTAACCTACAGAGGCAAATGAGGATGCACATTTGATTTTTTCTCTTCCATCCTTGACTGCCCCTTTTAAAAGGAGTCACTCACCCTTTCATTTAATGCTCAGGGCATGAGGTTACTCATCACCACCCAGCACAGGCTGCCATCCACCCTGGCTGCGCACATGTGCTTACTGGCATGTATGTTCTCTCTGTATCTCTTCCTCCTTGTCTTGCAGGTGAGTCTTGCTGCTTTCTTTCAGGTCACCTCTACTTCTGCCTCCAGTGCCCCTCACTGCGAAGGATCTCTTCTGGGCTGGCCAGGGGCCTCCTGCAGCATTTCCTTGCAGAGCCTGGGTATTCTGTACCTCTCCTACTGTCCTTGTACTGTTCTCAGTGATGTCTTGTCTTTCAGGGCTGTCAGAGAAAATTTTGTAGTTCTGAGTCCTCTCTCTGGTTTGTTGTGTGGGTTTTCATCCTGAGAGTACCCCAAACCAGGCAGAGATGCAGAAGGGTTATAAGGTGAGCGTGTTGTTTCCTGCTAGGGCAGATTTTGATAACAGGTTTTACAAGGTTCACTGGGAGGATGAGCTTGGTAGTGGCTTCAAGAAATGAAATTTATTCAGAAGGGACTTGACCGAAGTGTCTACAGTAATATATATATGAAGAAGTCTGTTGGGAACACCTTTTATTTGTGTCTCTCCAGAAACTAACAAAGGGCCATTCAGAGAAAAATTGGCAAATACAGTACCTGAGTACTTCACACAGTGGTAATTAAACCACAAGGCATGTTGCCACTGGGTGTTCTGGAGACCGCAATCTAAATTAAAAAATCCCAGTGGCTCTACAGAGTGAGCCAGTTTCCAAATTCCTAGGAATTAAAATGTTTCTTGAGCCTCCTTCTGCAACTTCTTTTCAGGTCTCCGAGGGCACCACCAGCCCTGACTGTCCCTGTTCATCATCTCCTGGGGCTCCTTCTACCCTACCCAGGTCCTAGGACACCATTTTAGCCCACCCAGGGCCATCAGTCCCTGCCCCAGTGATGCTGCAGTAGGGCTGCTCTCTAGCTCCTCGCACTGGTACCCTGACTAACCATGGACCCCACTGCACCAGGGAGGTACCTGATGCCCAGGACTGGGGCTGCCCCTGGTGCTCCCCAGCTGCTCTGCTCCCTGGCTGGGGTGGTGCAATGCCCCTGAGGAGCCCCCAGCCCTCCCAGTGCCCCAACACTTCTTATACTCTTTGGTGTGGACACTGCTAGACTGTCGGCTGCATCCTGCTCCATTTGTGTGGTTTCTCTTAAGCCCTGTACAGTCTATACCATCACATGACATAGCCAATAACATTTTTAAAGTGGACAATTCCCTCCCAATACACTGCTCTTATCTACAGCAAGAGTGTTAAAGCCTGCCAGGATGTAGAACTGATTGCAGAGACTGCAAATGTGATACTTGGACTAGTAAGTCATTTTACCAATACACTTCCTCTTAAAAGTGATCATTGTTAGAAATCATTGATCTTTTCCATGTCCTCTTAGTCCGACAATATCACAGCTCCAAAATGGGAAGCCTTGCTGTGTGAGCAGAGATACACAGATCAATATCCCTTCTCATGGCAGCAAATGAAAATGAGTAGTACAAAGGTAGACTTCCACAACCCTGTTAACAGGAACAGTCTGGAGGCAAGCATCAAATGTCATGGAAATTGAAATGAAGAAAGTGAATATAGATGTTTATGGCATCAATCTGCCTTGGTTTGGAGTGTAAGGATTATTATCTTGAGAATAATGGCAACATTTCATTATAAAACTTCTAGAATTTCTAGGGAGAAGGAGGTGAATGAAGCTAGAAATAGGTGTCGAAATAGCTGTATCTCACAGTGTTTGGGTACACCCATTCCAGAAAGGCAGGTAGTTAGCCAGAAGAGACTAAGGGACCCATGCTTTTGTGAACACACACTCTTATGCATACTAAACTTCAGGCTACAATATATTTGCTCTAAACTCACCAGCAGTTATAAAATTATCCAATACCAAAATCCATTAACTGAAGTATGGGCTTGGTACACCCCAGGTAAATTTGGTTCCGGGTCTTCCATTGATGAGATATTTGAGCCAAAAATGTTGCATCCATTGTGAGGATTTCCTTGCACTATGCAGGACAAAGAGATCATGGACAGACTCAACTTTTTTTTGAAAAAAGAAAACAACTTTTCAGACCAAAGAGTTAAAAAACGTTGGTGTGCTGACATCCCTCAATTCATTGTGTTGAGTTGTAGGAGGGGAGAGTTTTCTTCCCCAAGTAGAGAGAAGCCTTCTTGCTCTTTCAGGTTTCAACACCAAGGCCAAATTCACAGCTCAGCTGCTTCACATGCACATGAGGGGATGACTGGGCCGCCTTGCTTGCATGCTGCTTCATGGTCATGTCAAATATGGGACCTGACGCTGCATCAAGTCCGAGGAATCCCATAGGAAGCCTCCACGGCAAGGATTTAACTTGTGATTAAAAGCAAGACAAGGCTGCATCCATATTAACCTCCTCTCTGCAAAAACCAAGAAGGTCTCCCAACTCTCTCCTCCCCAAACCCCCACCACTTTTCATCTTTCTTTGATTTTTCAGCTAAAAATAGGGTGACAGAGGGACTGTGGGGTAAGCAGCTGGAGTAGAGTGGAGCCAGTTGCCATAGAAACCAATGAGCCACTTAGCAGCACTTGCCTTCCTCCTTTGCCTGCGGATTTTTTTTCCCTCTTGTGCGTGGAAGGGCAGTGTAGGGGAAGCTGGAGGAGCTGCACTTGCAGCCGAAACCAGTTCCCTGCCCCATGGCCAGCTAGGATGCCAGTGCTCCTGTGGGATCTGCCTCCCAAGCAAGGAAGGGGAGAGGGAGGATGGATGTCAGACAGAAGAATGGTTTGGGCATCAAATGCTTGGACATATGCTGGGAGTCTCCCCCTCACCCTGGCATCGTGTTTTCCTCTTATGCTAGACGGCACTTGGACAGTGCCCCAAATATTCAAAGAGGGCTTTCCAGGCCACTGGTGCCCTTCCCTATCTCTAAAGGCAGCAAATAGTGAGGAAAGCAGGGTTTTACATGTTTACATGTATTACTGTATTACACCCCAGGCTTGAGTTGGGAGGTGGAACATAAGGGTTAGGAGAATGTTCCTCTCCTCTCAGGTCCTCCTTCCATCATGAAAAATTAACATTTGGGTGATTATTTGAAATAGCTATCCAACCTACTTTTTGTTCACATGGGGCTAAAGTTGCTTTAATTTCACTGCATATACATTTCTCAGTGGGGAAAACCTATTTCCTTGAAAGATCTGAAGCTCTAAATGGGATACCTGAAACATATTAAGCTATGATTTGGTTATACCTGATACTGGTTTGCAGTGCCTGATATTCAGTCTGTTTTTTCTTTTCTTTTTTTCCTGGAGACTGAAGAGACATACATTGTTAGGTAGCACATACTTCACTAAGTTTATTTTTAAACTTAGAAAATATTATCGCTAGCAAAAAAGTACTAGATTGGCAGCTCTTGGAGAATGAAATCTTCTCTTCAGCCCTGGAGTGACAGAGCCAGTTTTGGTAAGACCTTCCCACACTGCTCCTCATTTGTATGCTGCAAGCGTGGCTTCCTTGTTACCTGAGTCAAATGAAAAAAAACCAGCTGCCCACACCTGGATGCAAACACCATGTGTCTGCTTACAGGTGCTATTCTCTTTCTCATGTGGTGCGATGTGGAAATAGTAGCAGCAAAGACAAATATGCATTAATGGGTGCTGCAAGCACAGTAAAGCTGTAAGGAATTTGCCAGCAAAACCATACCTTGTAAAGCTTGCTGTTGTAGTTGCAGGTTACCAGCCTTTCTGAAACCCAGAAGAGAAAGCCTATCAGCTGGAAATCATGGCAGGTAAAACTGAAAGCAGTTGCTAGGATAGTTCTCCTCTTGGTGGTCTGAAACTTGTTTTTTGTGTTTAATTCCTCCTCTTAACATGAATGGAGGACTGAAAGATAATAAATGGCATCACCCAGCAGTGCGTGTAGGAAAGTGTAAATGTTATATAATGAATCCTTATAACATACCTGCAAAATCAACTGTATCATTTAACTTCTGCTCACCAGAGAAGGTCAGGCAAGATGTGTGACAGTTAGGACTAGATCAAAGGTATACCTGGGCAGATCTGAAGACCTCCATCACTGAGATGTGATCTGGCTATCCCAAGGATGCCATTTTGTGGCTGCTTAAAAGAGGTCAATAGAAAGACCAGCTTTGACTCTCGATGCTGACTCTTAATATTACTCATCTGTACTACATCACTGACACTGGCAGGAAATATCTCTGCTCTAAAGAGCTGTGTGAGCACTTGTGCGCCTGGGTGGGTCCGCTTCAGAGTTGTACAGACCCATAATAGGGAGCATGGCAGAAATACAGACAGGGTCACGCTGTGTTCTGGTATTGTCCCGGTTGGCACAGCAGTCTTTTCGCAGCTCTTGCTGTCAAAATAATGCAAAACAACCTTGGGGTTTTGTCCATGTGTCGCATCAGGGCCATTCATTTAGTCACCCATGCTTCCGTCTTTCTTCTCATTTCTGCACAGGGTCCTGTACAGTCATGTCACGTGCAATTAATTTCTTTCCAGCATTTAACTGAGACTGTAGTGCAAAATTTGGATCTGAATTAAAATACGTCCCCAGATTTAGGCAGCTTGATCCACGTTTGGTGGTGGCCCATTTCTCGGTGAAATTTGTAACAGCAGTAAAGTGTCTTCTCTTGTATGTTATTATGTTTCTTAATTTCACGGTGTGTTTTCTTTGTTTATTGTAGTAGCCTGAAGTCATGCATCAAAACTTACCGTATTCATGAAAACATACCAAAGGCGAGCTTCACTGGATAATTAAATCTTCTCTGTTGCGCACTGGCATGACAAATATAGATTTAAAATAAACGTAATTTGCTGTTATAGAGCTGCTCCTATTCTATTCACCTGATGTTATCAGAAGGGTCTGGCCCAGGAGGCAGGATGTGCTGAATGCAACGCCGGAGGTTGGAGGAGCAAAAATCTGTGGCAGGTGGGTACAAAAATAAAGGGGTCTTTGTGCACAGAGGAATTCCTGTATGCTAGCATAAAAAGATACAGGTTACAAAGCAAATACTTCCATCAGCAAGATCAGAAGCTGCACGTCTTTTGTTCTCTTCAGGAGTCATTCAGAGCTGCAGCTTGTTGGCTGCAGAAAGCAAATGAGATTTGGGATGAGAAGAACTGAACCCTACAGCAACAGCTTGTGGTGGAGGGGAACAGAGAACTGTCGAGCTCAGTGAACATCAACAACAGATGGGTTTTTGTGCGAAACATGGTACCACAGTTAGACTGGGAAGGAAAAATGATGGCTTTCCATCTTAGCCTCAGAGCATTCAGGAGGAATAGATGTGTTCTTGATGGTTTGAATGGAAACGTGGGGATTGGCTCGTGTCTCCTTCTTCTTCTCCCTCCTTCCTAAATAAATCTTTCCACTTTTTCTCTACTTCCTCTAGGACCTTCATCCATGCAGAAAATTCTGTTTCCAGCCTCGAAGGGACTGAGATTTTGGTAGCCTCCAGCCCCTAATGCTACTCACTACTGCCAGTTCAGCTGATCTGAGTTTGACATGCTTTTCTTTAAGTTCACAAGCTGATATCCACAAACTCTTGTCTAGAAGTATTGGTGAAGAACATAAGCCAGTAAATAGGGTGTGCTGGGTAAGAAGAAGAGGGAAGTGACTGGGGAATAACTGGCCAGGCTAGATTCTTTGCAGGAACCAGGTCTGAGATGGCCTTGCCACCCAGCTGCTAGAAACAAAACTCATGGTTTTCCATCGACTGGGTCTTAATGCTGCTGTAAAAATTCTCTACTTTCCACAGCATGTGCAATTTGTGGAGGAATTAAAAAAATGTAAATCACTTATGTATAGAATGATAATGTTCTGGTTAATATTGTGTCCTTTTCATTAACAATATTGAGGTTACATTGGATTTGTTTTGCATAGCATCTCTGTTTTCAGCATGGAATGTGTTTTTGCACTGGTTGCAGTTCACTGCTGAAGCAGCTGACAGGGAAGGCAATGAGAGAAGTGATGGTAACTTGGGGTTTGGTAAATCAGCCACTGTGCATACTGGGCCTAAGGAACCCTAAGTTCATTTAGCTGTTTTCTCCATTAAGATGCACCTAATAGAGCTAATATTTTTGTTTTAATTAGGATTAGATGCCAGTGAGGAAAACAGAAGGTTTTATGCCTTTCTCAGAAGTCCTGAAGAGCCACAGAGCTGGCTCAGGAATAAAAACTCCCTGGAAAAGAATGGAAAAGGATGCTTGCATGCTGGCCCTGGATTCAGGAAGACAGCATGGCACCAGATTACATCTGTTTGGTATTTTAAGGTTTCTTTACAACCTTAAAGCAGAATGTTATTCCCCAAAGAATGCAGTCCTGCAGTTTAAGAATAAATACTCTGATAGGAAATGTATTCCACAGGAAATCCTGCTGCTGTGGAAAATGTGGGGCCTTGCCAGAAACCCTCCCACACAGGAGAGAAACTGAATTCCAGAAAAATGGATGGACTCCACAATATTAAACACTAGGGGAATGGGTTCAACTCTGTTACCCTTTTCGGTGAGATTGCAGCTGACAGTTCAGGCAGGAGGATATGTGCAGTGAGTAACGTGAAGTGGGATAATGCATGCAGAGCACAGTGTGCTGGAAGACTTACATACGGCTCTTGCTCAAAATAGTGTCTTCAGACACAGACTGTGGAGTATGTGCATAATGGCTCTTTGCTGAAGTTTTTGTAATGTATGATCTCTGATGGGAAGTATAGGCTTTGCTTTTGCACAAAACTGCATCTGCCATTGCAGACTGCTGGGCATGTTCTGTATATAATGTCCTGGTGTTACTGCATGTGTACATTGTTAAAGCCCAGGCATACTTCTGAAATTATGAAGATTTTTCCTTCATTATAGTAATAGTAATGACAATTTTTTTCCTTCATTATGATCATTGTAATGACAATTCCTCACCAAAGTGTTTATCTCAACTACATGTGTATTTCAGTGCAAAAAGATCTGATTAATTTTTTTTTAAAGGCAGCAAATATGCTTTCTGCCTTTTCTCCCCCTCTCGTTCTCAGATAACTCAGGTATAATGTCTTTGCAGTTTTTTCCTGAGGCTTGCCAGAATACTTCATCACTAGGACGAGGCACAGGTATCTGCAATCGTGTTTCAAAATCAAAGGAACTGTTTGAGATTTTGTTCACTTTGCAAACAAAACAAAGCCTGGCGGCTTTCTGTTGTTCTCTTTTCTAGGCTGTTAACTCTGGGTATTGTTCGCTGTCAGTGCTAGCAGAAAATAAATAAACTTAAAATATGGCTCCTTTGAGCAACTGAACAGAGAAGTTTAGAATGAGAGCCTTTTCTCAAATTTACTTACTGCAAACCATTCAGAGCTTGCTAGACCGCTCTCTGTTCTCTAAGGTGCTTTGGATCATGACAGAAAGACACTGTGTAAATGTAAGATATTATTATTAGCTCCGTCCTGTGTTCAAGCCGGGTGATAACAGCAACCGTCCTCTCCTTTCATTGATGTACTTGTGAGATCTGTCAATCAGGGCTGTGTCAGCAGCATAAGAGGGGGAGGGTGCAAGTGTGTTTATTTTTACTGTCAATTGTATTTGCTAATGAGAGAGGAGTTCATTACTAGAGAGGGAGCCCATGCGAGTTAGTGACTGAGTCAATTCATTATCAAGTGCTGGCTCTAGTGCCAAGTATTGCTTGGGAGAATGGAAAATCATAATTCCTCCACCCCCAGCTCCCCTCTGTCTAGCCTTTCACATTCACTTCTGATATTAACTGGAGATCAGAGCTGCTGGGAAACTGGCAGATACAATTTTACAAATGGGTGTTGTCTGATGTCAACCTTTCCTCCTCCCTCCCCCCCCCCCCCCCCAAGCATCTGACATTTCTCAACCAAACAGACAGATGATAGAGCAAAACTGGGATTATTTCTTTATGTTCATAATAATAATGACTTATTTTCAAAGTGCTTTTGCTCAGTAAGGAGGGGGGACAGAACAGCCTTTATCCAGCTTGCATTCTCATCTGCCGTTTTTTCTGCCCCACAACATCCTTCTTTTTCCACTTGATCTCCTCCTCTTCCTTCTTCCTGTTTACCACTTTTGGTCCCCTGCACATCATGTTGCTTTGGTGATGGCCCCTTCATCTCAGATCAGACATGGTCCTAGTCCCCTTTGGCTTTATAAACCACTCTTTTGTGCTTTCTAGTCTCTTCTCCTGAACTGAATGTTTTCCTGATGCAGCCTGCTCTCCACAGGGCAAATTTCTTGCTGCCTGGGGAGACATGCTTCATCCCCACTGGAAACAATGGCGTGCAGTAGCTGCCTTTGGTGTGAGCAGTGTTACTGCTACCTGCAAATGCTGGAGAGAAATGGCAGTCTCTCCTGCTGAGAGCTCTGCGAGCTGTCTGCCTCACTACTGCTTAAAGCAGATGAAGCCTCATTTTTGCATGAGGCAGGACATCACAGACCTAAAAAAGAAGGAAATCATGACAAACTCCAAAGCTCTGGGAAGAATTCAGGGCCATCTGGCAGACAGCATCTTCAGCTACAGTCTTTCAGGGAGGTGCTCATCCAGAGCTGTCTCTGGTGGCAGAGTACTGTCTGCAGAGCCACCAACACAGCTCCTACTTCGTCTCTCATGCTACTTGTCCCACTGCTGGCCAAATCTAGGCCAGGCTGCTTCTGTAGGGACAAACCCCGAGGTGGTGTCATTACAGCTAGTGTAACATGTATGACCTGCACATACCAATTGTCTCAATTCTACCTCCAGAAAAGACCTTATTTTTACTTCAGATCCTCTTTGTCCATCGCAACACCTTTCTCCAGGTTTGCTCTCCACTTCTCTTCAATGTAGCAATTCCCGTGTGACTCAGGAGCTGATTTTCACATTGTTTCCTTATTTCACACCCTTTCCTGGCCTTGCCTAGCCTGCCCACCTGGCTGGTCTGTTTGGAAAAGGTCCCCTCATCACCTTTGTGCTGTTTCTCTGTAATCCCAGCCTGTGCTGCTGTCATGCCAGCTAACCTCAGCTGGCAACCAAGTACCACGCAGCCGCTTGCTCACTCACCCTCACCCAGAGAGATGGGGAAAACTGGAAAGGAATGTCAACCCCAAGGGTCGAGATAAGAACAATTCAGTAGGTAAAGCAAAAGCTGCGCAAGCAAAGCAAAGCAAGGCATTCATTCACCACTTCCCATGGGCAGGCAGGTGTTCGGCCATCCCCAGGACAGCCGGGCTCCATCACCTGTAACGGTTACTCAGGAAGACAAATGCCATGCTGTTGGAAGTTTCCCCTCTTCCTTCTACTTCTCCCAGTTTATATACTCAGCATGACGTCATATGGTATGGAGTACCTCTTTGGCTAGCTCAGGTCACCTGTCCTGGCTGTGTCCCCTCCCAATGTTCTGTGCCCCTCCAGCCCTCCCACTGGCAGGGCCCAAGAAACGGAAAAGTCCTTGACTTAGTATGAACATCACCCAGCAACAACCAAAACCATCCGTGTGCCATCAACATTGTTCTTACACCAAATCCAAAACGCAGCACTGCACCAGCTACTAAGAAGAAAATTAACTCCGTCTCAGCTGAGACCAGGACAGCTGCCTTTACATTTCTGGCCAGGTCATGGCTCTCAGCCATAACCCTTGTTTCACTTGAGCAGATAGCTCCTATTTTTTCTGTAGATTCTGAAAAAGACTGGAAAACTGTTTTTAACCTGGTGAAAAGACAACAGACCTCCTATCAGTGGACAGTGGTGGGATCAGATGTTCTGCACGGTGCTTGTCCCTTGTCATGTTTGTGGAAAATGTGTTGACTTGGTTTTGCTCCACTGTTAGCATTGTAGTGCCAGGCTTGGAAAAGGGAAAAAGTGAGATTCCAAACTCTTTTCTCCCCTGGGTAAGAAAGAAGAGGAAGTCTTGAATGCTGCTGTGGTTGTGTTGTTTTACTCCATCCTATTCCACCTTATTTCACTGCAACCTACATGGTAGGTTGTGGTAGGGGTAGGAGAGCAAAGAAGAATCTCAGCAGAGGTGTGCCAGGGAGTAAGGGGCAGAACTGGGAAGTAATTCCTAAGGGCTGGGACGATGGCAGGAAAGGTGGGGCTGAGAAGTGAATAAATATACTGTTAGTCTTGTAGATAAGGAGGTTTGTGGGGTGGGGGGAATCACTAACGCTTGTGGGGAGGAGTTGGGTTTTCTGCATCGCTGAGTGGCCAGAATCACTGCAGAGATGATCATCATCTGCTCTTGGGAACACTGGTGACTCTGTGAATGTTGCCTGCTGGGGAGCTGGGAACAGGGTGCTCCAAAGGTAGTTCAAACACAGCAGCATTTCCAAAGGAAAAAAAAAAAAAAAAGATCTTGAATGACTTTTCTAGAGTCCAGCTCCGGTTTTTTTTTTCATTCCTTGCAGCTGGCTGTACTGGACTTACACTCCTAAACCTCTTTGCACTATTAATCCTCACAACACCCCATTTGTAAGATCCACCACCCCCCAAATGGAAAAGCTGTCCAACAGAGGAGATTAAGGGACTTGCCTCTAGACCCAAGGTGAGGCATGAAACTTTCTGATTCAGGTTCCTTGCTGTTGTCTATTGTATCTTTTAGACCATAACCTGCTTCCCACCCCTTCCTTCATATGTATTACCTTGCTTTCCTCTGTTTATCGGCCACAGTGTGAAACACTCCTTTAGTGTTGATTTAGCCATATAAGAACAGTTTTCCTGCTTTTCTGCCTCAACTAATCGCTTTTTAAAACATTTCAGCTGAAAGTGCATCTTCATAGCCTACGCTCTTGAATTTTTCTCTTCCTCTGCAATTATTTACCCCTCAAAAGTGGTTTTATTTAGCTACAGTATGTACATTAAATATGAAAACGTGGTTGACTTTTTTAGAGTAGTTATTATTGGATGATTTCAGATTGCATGATGAACATGAAGTAAATAAGTCTTGCTAAGTAGGTAGGCAGTGTAATACTCAAGGGTCACTTCAATCTCTCTCACAAGCATCTGGCTCTAGGTGCCACAACCTTTGAGGCTATAGGCTGCAGAATAAATTTGAGGTATAATTTGCTGGTGGATGTTTTCAGGTCTTTGTCTTTCGTAGTTTCTTTAACTCCTACATGTTGTACACTTTGCTCCCAGCATGATTTATGACACAGCCCAGAAGGTAGGTTGGTGAGGCAGTAAGAGGACTTACATCCTGCAGAAGGGATTAAAAAGCAATATTTTGTACTTATCTGGGTACGCGAGTACAGAAAAAAAGACAACTCCAGACTTGGAGAATATGCCTCTAAAATTCAGGGTACTTTAAAAACCTGCTCAGTTAAACTTGATCTAAAATTTGCTGGAGCTGTAATTTAGATCAGACTTCAGGCAGGCAGAGCCACTTCTGCTGAATGGTTTTCAGCCTCGTGTGGAACAGGCTTTGTGATGGGCTTGATAGAAATATAGCAGACATCTGATCTCTGTGGTAGTGCAGCTGATTCTGGAATCAGTAACAAATGTTTACTTTTACTGCTCTGGTGTAACAACATCCTTCAATACTGGGGCAGGCATGGTTTGTCTCAAGTACGTTGTTCTCCCGAAGGCTGGTTGTTTGCTATCCTGTGTAGTCTTCATCAAAAACTGATAATGGACTGCACATGCTGTTCTCATTAATATGTTTGTATAAAGTATATCTACTTTATAGTGCATCTATATATTTTTTTACACTTCTGTGCAGTTTTCAGTGCTTCAGCTCGTAAGGCAGCAAGATTTGAACCCTCCCATTTATTTGATAGGGTGTTAGGACTTCTGATCTTGGAAAAGAGATGTCTGTGTAGGACATGACTGAGGTCTAGAAGGATCACAGAGACAGTTAGGAAATGACTGTATCTTAATGCGAAAAGTAGGAATTCCTAGTAAATTTATGAGTCAAAACCAAAAAGAGGCACTTTTTTTTTTAATCTTGTGCGTGCTTAAACTGTGGAATTCACTGGATGGTGTGGAGGGCAAAAATATAAATAGTTCTAAAAGCATCTTGATGCATTTATGGTTAAAAAAAAAGGTCGTTAAGATCTACTAAACACATTGGTGCAGATGTGATCTTTGGCTCAGGAAACTCTCAGCTGCAGGTATCTGGCTTCTGGCAGAATACAGCAGGAGAAGGATCCCTGTATATTTGCACTGTCTTTGCCTAAGCCTTTGCTCTTTCCTGCTGCAGTCAGAGCACTAGGCTGGGTGGCCCTTTGAGTCCAGTACCAGACATACGCTCTGGAAGTCTTAGCAATATTTAAGAACATGCAAACAGCTTGTTTGGAGCCAAGTTAAACATTGGTGTTTAACTTCGTCAGCAAAGAGGTTTTTTTCACTGTCTTGTCAGGAGCTGTTCATAGATATGATCAAGGGACAGCAACAGCATCTCTAAAGTTAGGACAGTCAATAATAATTTGGAAGAAATGTTAAAATACCCTAATTAAATACTAATGTTATGAGTCATAGGGAGTTCTTGGAGATTGGGGAGAATTGGAAAAAGGCTTAACTTTCAGTGGTACCCTGTTAGGGAACTATATATTTAAGATAAGTAACATATTCACTATGCGTCTGAGCAATACACAGGATCAGGGTCTTGCCTGAAATTTGGATTCCTGAAACAAAGACTGTGTTCTAACATTTTTTTAAATAGATGAAGCAGAGAGTGAACTTCTGGAAGCTTAACTATAGTAAAAGTCTAGTTTTCTTTAATTGCTCTATGTCTGTCTCTAAGCTTAGCAATTCTAGTTTTAGTATATGAGTTGTAGCAAATACATTATATCTTAATCTCCTTGTCTGCTGTTGGAAGTGCCTTCAGGGAAGGTTGAGAAGCTCTATTCCCAAGGGAATGTTGAACTATAAACCACTTTCATGGAGTCCTGGGGCAAATTCAAGCTCCCTTTTTAAGCTTTCTGGGATTGTGTGAGAGCTGGCAAGACAAGATGTCACTCTGGAAAAGCTGTTTTCCATCAACAAAATTTACCCAGACTATCTTTAGTGTGAAGTGAAATGGTGGAATGAGTTCCTGAACCTTAAGGCTCCTCCATAAGTTTACAAAATCAGGCCAAGTAAATTTTGAAATGCTTGGGAGCTGCAGTGGAGGCAAATCTTAGAGAGAATAAAAGCAGCTGGAAGGGCATAATGTGCTCTTTGGTTGTTTTTGATTACTGTGGTGCTTTTCGCTCTGACCAGCAGAATCTCTTTCTTCCTTAAAGTTAGCAAAGGCATTTGTTTTGGAGCAAAGATGCCAGTGTTGGTGTGGATGGGGATCAGGAGAGTAAAGGTTTGGTATAAAGAGAGGCAGATTTTGTAACCATTTATGATGTTCCTAATGTCTGTTTAACTTGAGAGCTGGAATATGTCACAAAAGTAATGAACACTCCGTGACTCCTGATGACCTGAGCTTTGATTCATGCTCGCGAAGGTGCTGTGGGAACACCAAGAACTACACACACTACACTCCCCAGCTCATTGCCTCCCTCCCTGTACTCCTTTCAGCTTTGATCTTTTTTGCCTTTCTCTACGTTTCCCACCAAAAGGGCTAGTCTACCTGACAAGTGCTTGTGTCTGACATGATACCCAGCTGCCCTCTCCCTTCCCTTCTTCATGAAATATATACTAAACAGACTCTCATTATTGTTCTCTGGTAACTAGGCAACCATGAAATGTCAGCTTGGCCTAAATAAATAAAAAAGGGATTCATATCTTTGTTATATATTTATATCTACATATGTGTAGTTATCAATATATGTGATCATCTGAGCACGTCTAAGCATGTGAAATCTGACTATATGTGACAATACTTTGCACCTCCACCTGTGATCGTGAAGCTTTTTGTTTAAGCATACCCATGTTCTTGTGATGGAAATATTATCACTACCTCCAAGTGACAGGTAAGCAAGCTATGGTATAAAGAAAGAAAGTGACATTTCAAGGTTGCAGAAATACCCAGCTGAAAATGCAGGTACAGCTTCTTGAAAAATGTATGCATGAGTATCCTGCACCAGATCCAAATCCTTCACCCCATCATTTCCAGTATTGCAAACAGCAGACTTGCATCTCCCTGTCTTTTTTCCATGAATCTGCTCCTCTTTTCCTCTCTCACTTTGTTCACTCATTGCATATCTGTTGTTGTTCCCCAAATTTTCCTGTTGTTCCCCAGTGATTGTTCCCCTTTATCAGATGTCCTTTTACTTCATATAGACACACTTTCCTTAGATCTCTCTAGCTTATTGTTCCTCTTCCTTCACTGCCACATCACTTTCTGCTCTCCAGCTCTACTCCAGCCTGCTCTTCATATACATATACCCTTCACCCACATATACAGAACTTGGCAAGATGCAGAAAATGGTCATTCCAAGAGAAACTTGTGGCATGTCCTTGGAGCTGGGAGCAGCTATAGGCTGCAGGGTAAAGCACTTCCCAAACTGGAGGTGGAAAATTCCTTTTGGTGGGAGTGAGAGGCACAAGGAGTAGGAAACCTGGAGAGGAGGAAAGAAAAATCATCAAATTTTGTTGCTCTCCGTAGCTCCTCTCCTTTCTAGAAGAGGAAGATTTCAGGAAGCTTCTCTCGTGAAATGCATCTATGCAAATATTTACTATGAGCTAGACATGAGTCTTTGCTCTGGCAGTGCAGGACTAGTACTTTGGCACTTCAGACTCTATCAAGGAATTTAATGATGTAAAAAAAGCCTTTTAAAGAGTTGTGGGCTGCTCCGTGCACTCTGTCTACAGGATGAGGCCAGAGCATCTTTGTGAATTGACAGTCTCTTTTCACCATCCTGGACCTTTCCCAATATCAGGTCCACAATAAAGCTCACCTCCCCTGCGAGCACCTGTGAGTTCTCCAGGATCTGTCCATGTCCTGCTAGTAAACACACATTTCCTAGAGGCTTAACCAAAGTATTGTTTGGATGCTGTTCAAGACATGAGGCAAAACCTGCGTCAGGCAAACATCAGATCACAGTGGATATCTTGAGCTCTTCCTTGGTTACCCAGAGAAGAATTCAAGTTTCTCAGGCTAAGGATCGCTGCACTGAGTTGTTCAGCACAGACAGAAAACAGATCTCTATCAAAGGTAGGGATCAAGGGCTGGATAGTCCAGTTTTGGGTTTTTTTTCCATGTAATGTGCAGCTGACAAAAAATAGCAAGGGAGTATATATACATACAACTGTATGCTCAGGGTCCTGAATTTTAGTTAGGGATGTATTTATGCAGCCAAGAGGTTTGATCTAACATCATAACTACAACAGCTTATCCTGTGTAAGTTGAGTGGGCTTAAAGGAGGAGTGGGAGGAAAAGAACTGCAGCAGAGCTGGAGGCAAGAAGGGCAGGAACAGTTACCTTAAAGCATGACTATTCAAAATTTCCTGACCCATGTGGGCACCACTCCCCTCCCTTAGCTGAAAACACACATTCAAGGCTGTGCATCTGAACAGATCTATCACCCACATTCAGCCATGACAATCTTCAGCTGGTCCATTGTAAGCCAGGACAGAAACCAGGACAGGTTTTCAGCTGACTGCACAGACCAAAGCTGTCACCATCCTTTCAGGGCTGCAGTCAAAGCCCACACAGCAGGTTGGTGGAACTCGGTGGGTGAACCTATGAGAAAACCTCCTCTTTCCAGGGAGGCAAAACCCCACTGCCTCTAACACCCTTCTTCCCCCAGGGCATTGTGGTTCTCATCCATTCACAGTGAGCGCTGAGAGAGCAGCCTGCCCTCCTACCTCTGCTGGAGCAGGGAAACAACAGCAGATTGTGATTTTAGGAGTCTCTATGAGTAGTCCGGGCAGGGCCAGGGCACTGGCTGTCCTGTGATCATCTTGACCAACATGTCGTTAGTGCAGCCTCTAGCACAGATTTAGACTGTACCAACTTGCAGACAAAGCCTGGCTCCAGCTCAGGGTCAGCTTTGCCCAGGGACTGGTCCCAGGAAGTATGAAGGGGTAGAAGAGGAGGGTAGCTATTAGGGACATGAGCCACACAGTGCCACTTGCCTTGCAAATGTGCCCTGGTCCATTGTAGCTCCTAGGATTGACTGATCCGGCTGATTGCTAGCAGCAGAGGGTCAGGATAGGTGTAGAAATATTTCCTTTCTAGATCACAACAGAAGGCAGATGAACCTCATCCCTGACTAGGCCAGTCAGACTAGGTCACCCAATGATGTTAAATTGCTCAAAAAGAGAAGTAATGGCTTTTAAATGATGTTTCCTACAGTAATTCCTCTTTTGCCTTCTGCAGGGAAAGGTTTGGGGCAGCTGGTGTTGTAGCTCTATCTACCAGGAAGCAACGAGTCAGGCTCCACTGTCAGTCACAGATGGTGTAATTAATTCTTCTAGGTAGTGTAATTAGTCTGTCCTATCAGCTACATATTTTCTCAGTCAAAATTATGCTAAAGCTAATAATACATAAAACACGGAAAACAAAAAAGAAACCGAAAAAAGGGGAAGCAATAATGGGAGGAGAAGGGATTAGAACAAAATTTACCAGTGTATAATTTTTTCTTGTTGTACATTTCCTCTTCCCTTCAGCTTCAAACACAATTCAGAACAACTGGTGAATGTAGCAAGCAGAATGAATACAAATTGGCTTACTTTAAATAGCAGCATGTAGGACTTCGCCAAATTCTGCTTTCAGATGCTGAGGCGAGATAAGGCACGGATCCTGCAACGAACTCTGTGTGGGCATTGTGTCAGGGCTGGGCTTCTGCACCATGCCATGCCCAAAAGTCTGGGGTGCAAGAAAGCAGCGCACCCACTGCCTATATGTGCTGTTCTTTGACTGGGGTCCCAGCAGGGCAGACCTGCTAGCAGGGCTGCATCGAAACTTTGGTATAATTCTCCTGCAACATGATGTGGGGTGCTTTGGATGTCTCTGCCTCCAAGCAAGGAAGATGTACCCAGGAGCAGTGGTCACAGATTTGAGAATTGGTCCCCAAAGCAGGGAAGGTCTGGGTTACCTGGGATGACACTATAAGGCAGGTCTCATAGCCACCCATGCATGGGGGACTGTAACCCAGAAGACCCTTGTGGGCTTGTTTCCTTTGCAGCTCAGATGCTAATGCAGAGCATCTCTCTCATGGAGTTTGGCTTGTGGGAATAAAGGACTACCCCAAAATGTAGCTGCTGTAGGCATTTCCTTGAGGATCACATTTGGGTTGAGCCTAGAGATAAAACAGGAACTGCTGGGTGAAACCTTCCTACGCTGTGACATGAATCACTGCCCCAGAGGTTGGGTAGGCAGGTAAGGAAAGTGATGGCTGGCCTGAGCAAGTTGGAAAAGGGGCCTGTGGGGCTCTGCAACGTGCTCAGCCTGTTGTCATGTCACCCCCTCTCTCCTGAGCTTTTTTAGCCCTGCTGCTTGCCCAAAACATCCAATGGACTTGTAATGGCCATCTGAGGAGAGCCTGGAGGGGGACTGTGTGTGGGGACGGGGATGCTGTAGTGCAGCTGGGGAGGACTTTTGTGAGCAGGACATGTCTGGCTCTCTGTGGTGGGAGGGAGGGCAGTGAGTGAGTTTGCAAAGAAAACTGGTGCTGAGAACATGAAGCTATTTTGGGCAGAAAAGAAGATTCAAAGCAGACTGCACGAGTCAGTCTTGGCAACGACAGATTTCTGAGCATGGTTGATCTCCATAATCACTCCTGTGTGAGCTCTCCAGGGCTGGGCAGGCTCATGAAGGTCTTGTAGTGGCCCTGGCTCCAGCATGGGGACCAGCACATGTTGCCTTGGAACATCCTGTGCTTACAGTGCTCCTGGCCTGGGGTGGCCCCATGAGCCTGACACCCCACGGGGCCTGTGTGCTTCATCCTCACTGCTAAGTGACCCCATGGCAAAAGAAGAGGGGGAGCTGGCTGAGTCCCTGCGAGTGCAGAGAGCCTGTTTCCCTGGAGATAGTGTTATCTCTTTCTAAGAGTGGAGATGGCTAAAAAAAATGTTGAGCGGGGACAAAGTCCTTTTTTTAGAGCTTGAGGAAGCACAGCCTTCCCCAGTGCTGACCCCTGAGTCTCTGAGAGCATCCTCTCCTCTGGGAAGAGGTGGTGGGGCAGCCTGGCCTTTCCCCCTGATCCTAAGCCTGCCATCAGCAATGGCTGCAGCACGGAAGAGGGTACAGGGCTCTGGCCCCTGACAGTGGTTATTCCCTGGGCAGCATTTGCTGTCACACTTTTCAGTCCTCCCAGCTGCTTCAGTTCAGCCAGCTGAAAATCAGGTATGGTGGGGGTCATTTGCTGTACCTCAGTGGCATGGTGAGGACTGCTGCGTGGCTACCCTTTGATGGAGTATTGCATGCCTGGTCAGAGGCAGTTTCAGGGTAGCTCATGCACCGCAGATGGCAAAGCCTTTTGGTCACAGCCAAGCTGGTGCAGAGCTTCTGACATACAGGTCAAAGCACAGGACCCTGCTGACCTGTGGTGTGGCTCAAGAGAGAGCTGGATGTGTCCCTCACCCCGTGAGAGGTTGTCATATTTTCCCAGGAAGGCTAAAGAGCAGAAAGGCCTCTGCTACCTGCAGACTTTGTCCTTTAGAAACTCAAGCAGCTTCAGGCACCACACCCACCCCTTAATCTCCCTGACAATTCAGTTTCTGTCTTTCTCATCTCATTCTGCTTCAATGTCTCTCCTAACATCCCCCATCCGTCCGTCTGTCTTGTTGCTAGGTGAAAAACTCAGAGCAGCAGCCATGGAAGCTGACTCACGGTCCATACATGGGAAATGGAGACACTGAGCATTGCCTAGTACCTGAAGTGAGCTGCTGCCAAGTCCCAGTGCCCTGGTGGGCTGTAGTTGCCCTGAACAGCCTCACCTGGGACACCCACCCTGCTCCTTGGCCTGGGAGCACTATATAGCCTCAGCCTTGCTCTGTGTCTGAGTTGTGCAGTGAGCAAGTCTGCTCTCAGCTTTTGTGGATCTGGTTGGGTTTCCTGGACTAACCTCAGGCTTGATTTGTGGTTGTTGGGTGATTGCTGTACTGGTCTTGCTCAGGTGCTGTGGGGCTGTGCCTGTGTTAGTGACAGTATGGTCCTGCAGTCCCCACTTTTCTTGCTTTTCCTTGTGGAGCAGCTTGTTCCTTCTGTTCTGTGAGAGCCTGAAGGAAAATAGAGGCCCTGGAAGATGCCTGAGTCTTGTCTCAGTAACCTCCCCAAAACGCTGCACTTACCTTTTCTTCATCACAAGTATTTTTCAAGGCATTATTGGAAGAAGCGCTGGTATTTCTTTGGCTTTCCTTAAGCCAGTGCAAGAATGTTCAGGTACCGAAATGGCTGCTTGGCTTCTTCCTGGAGACCGAAACCTCAGTATAACTGAGCTTCCTACTAACTTTCTGCTAATCTTGACAGTTTTGCTAATTCTGAATCGCTGTCCTTCTATCCTAGTGACCTGAAAACTTTCTGCAGTGACATGGAAGATATTCTACCTTGGACCATGTTTTTCCCACAGCAGGGTGGCGAAAGGTGTCTCATCCTGGGACAACAAGTACAGGGGGACACTGTGATACTGAATGTTTGCAGAAGAAATATGCAAGGTAGAGTGTGTGGGGATCATAGCCAGTAAAAATGGAATTTAAAATTCTTTTCAGATTTTCCTTGTTTTACTTTAGAGTGGAAAGCGTGCAGTGACTTACAGTATCCATGGTGATCTTCATTCACATTGTTAAAAAAGACCTGATCACCAGTTAGGCTGGCATGGCTTATTTTTTTCTTCAGTCCATAATGTCAGGCATTTAGGGTGCTGGATCTGCCCAGGTTTTACATATGTCTAGAAGGCTGGTGTGATGACTAATCACAAGCTCAGGAGCTGTCAGCCTCTCTTACAGAGGTTATTGGAGAGGCATGTAGCTTTCCACTCCTGCTTCTGATCTCATTCAAGTACCAAGGGTACTTCAAATTCATCTTCTTAAATCTTCCTAGAGTACAAGACAAAAGGCTTGATTTGGAGGCAGGTTGATTTGGCAAAATAATTGCTCTTCTCAGGATCACGAAAGAAGAAACTAATTTATTTATGTAACTTTGGGGTTTTGTCATGACTGCTTATTGCACAGGACAGAAGCTTGTTCATTTCTTGCTGTTGAAGCAGCTGGGGCACAACTTGGAGGAAGTTGCACCAGGATCAAAGAATACAGTGCTTTAGGGTCTTGCCCCACTCTGGGAAGAGCAATGCTAAAGTGGTTAGGGTATATTGGCTCACACTGCATAATGGCTGGGATAAAGTGCTGAGAGTAAGACCAAAGAGCAGATTCATGGAGGGAGCGAAGGACATTTCGCTATCACCATAGCATAGAGATCTTCGCTTAGGTGTATTGCACTGCATGCTCTCTTCTTTCCCTTGTGTAGTTCTTGTACTGGGCTCCATGGGGATCCCCATCTATAGACTACGGCTTCTAAAATGGACCAGACCTTGAGTATTAGTCAGTTGTGTAGATAAGGACAGGATCTGCTCCCTGCTATGAGAAGGGACTTTACTGGACCTCATGGAAGAACCAAATTATTGCAATGTATTCACATTTTACATCAATGAAATGAAGTCTCAGTTCCATCTCTTACTTATGTGTGTAGTGTGCTATTTGAAATAGTAGATATTTTTTAATGTTTTGATAGCTTTTTATTAAAAGAAAATGGAAACCACATTTCTTAAATGAATTTTATCTCTATGGCAGTTCCAGTGATTCAGATCTGTGTCAGTGCCAGTTTATTGCAGTCTATTTTCTCCTCAGTGAGCATCTGCTTAACAGTTCAGTGCAGATATAGACAGATAGGAACATTCTAGCGCGCACCTAACTCTGCCCTGGGGCATGGCTGAAGTTACTTAGGATACCAATTAATCTTTTTTTTAAAAAGCAAAAAATTTTGATCAAGCAAGATGTTTTGTCCACTGAACAGGCTCAAATGATCTCGAAATTACAGAAAATGAGGACTGTGTTCTCCTTCTCCCTGTAATTTTTCTTAACTTGTTTTTTCCTAGCAGCAGTGTTTAGAACAAGTTGTTCTATAAATTTTATATTAATCTTTGTATGCTTTATGCTGGTCTACGTATCATAGGTCTTGTGTTGTAATGTAACCTAAACACTATGACCTATTATGACAAGTTGCAGAGCAGTAAGCCATGAAGCTCTCCAAACTCATGTTTTTTCCCTTCCCCTTTCTCACCATTGACTACAGGATTTTTTTTATTTTTTTTTTTAAGATTTATTCACTCTCAGATCAAGAAATGGATCTCAGTATCAGGTGGAAAACAAGTGCAAGATTGAAAGCAAAGTGCTTGTGTCTGTGGTTATGGAATGTTTAAGAAATACTACTTTGGTTAAGCAGAGCATGGAAACAGTTATAATTATCCATGCTATCTAGACTGGAAAGAGCGCTGTGAGGGAGGAGGAGGAGGATGGCTTCCTGCTCCAGTAAAGGCAGGGCGGTTTCCCACAGCGGAAGAGCTGTCCTTGCTGCTGAGTGGTGCCCAGTCAGCCATGGAGCAAATCCACGGAGCAAAATGAGGCCAAGGTTCTTTAAACAATAAAGCACAAAATAAGATTCCTGTGTTCTTACCTTTAGGCTCCTTAAAGAAAGAAGCTTCTTTTTGAAATGTTCCTCTGTCAACAGGCTTTGTTTGAGCAGTGCTTCTGGAAGGGAAGGATCTGGTTGTAAGGGTCCTGCTGCAGGGCTGAGACACCACTGAAGGGACCTCTTAGGACACTGGGTTCAGTCTCCTGCTCTGACAGGCCCTACCTTATACATGTACACATGTAAGTACTTCCTGATGGTCATGCTGTTTCTGGCATGCATATGTATAACTATGCTTACCTATAGGGGTGCTTGCAGGGCTGGAACCCAGGTACTTAGGGGAAGAGGGATGTGTCAGAGCAAATGGACCCATTTGCTGTCAAACAAGAATTGTTTTGCCAAAAAGGTGTTCAGGTTTTCAACTGGAAAAGGCATATCATGCATTATAGTCCATCTCCAACATGTGCTTTAGGTAGATTTCAAAGTAATTTTCAGGATTCCTACTGCTGTGTCATGATCTCAGCTCAATGAAGGGAGCTGGTTGTTCTCTCCCAGGAGACACCATTGCAGGGACACAGCATCGCACTTGCCAAAAGAAGGTCTGGCTACTGGAGCTGCATGATGAGGCAAGGGAATATCAGATGGGTGACTTTGGGTCTGTTTTTGTCAGCCCTAAGGGCAGCCAGGCCAAGGTTTTCTGCTGAACTGAAGCCTTCTCTTTGTAGTTACTGCACCTGATCCTTGTTACATCAGTGGGAAGCAGGAGGGAGTTTATTCAGGTTTCAGAGCTCCTCATTCTCCCCCATTAGTCAGCTGTGTCTCTTCCTGTCAGGCAAGTGAGGTACCTGTGCCACTGCACTGATGCTGGTGCAGTCCCGACCTTGAGGGGTCCTTCCAGGTCACCCTCCTCTGGCTTCTGATAGAGCATTGCCTTAGCATTGCCCACACTGCTGGCTGCTGCTTTAGGCACACAAGAGTCTTGGAAAGGCTGCTGTCTGCTTCTCTGCCAAAGGTGTAGTAAAACTGTCTGCAAGAGGGGTGAGGCTAGTAATCCCTCTGGAAAGGGAAAGTGATGGTGAGGATGGAGTAGGGTCCCCACAGCAGGGGAGGAGCCCTCAGGGCACGTGTTTTGGGCACAGGGATCCCGGGGCTGGGAGTCAGTGGCTGTTCTCCTAGGTGTGCTAAAAGAAGCTTTGAGGAGAGAAAGTAATTTCACCTGCAAAGCCTTTAGATAGTCTCACCCCACAATGACTAGCAGTGGGAGACTGGTGTAGGGAGAGGCTCCCATGGGACATGTGTGGAAACCCAGCCTTTGAGTATCTCTGGCTGAGACTCCTGCTCCATTACAGCAAGAAAAGTCTTTTAGCTCCTCCTGTCCCTGTGACCTTGGTTTGGCATGGAGTGAATACAAAGCAAGGAGCAGCTTAGTGCTTAGAAGTGTAGCTAGCTAACTACAGCTGTCTTAGGTTGCCCTCCTGCAAGATCTACAGATTGCAAGGCAGGAACGGGGGTGGGGAGAAAGGATTTAGTCAGCTGATGAGCCTGGCTTCTCTGTCTCTCTTAAGAAAGCGGATTTATTGGTATTAAACATGTCTCTCTTAATGTGGGTGATTTAAAATGGAAATTGCCTTTGAAAGGGGATTTCCTATTAACTAGCTGGGAAAGAAAAATAGGATAATACCATCATCCCTATATAGGGCCCATAGATGAGGTGCTGGAACACAATGATCTGGTTAACTTCTGCTTCTTCAGAAATCATAGCTTCTCTGTAAAAGTGAGCCTTGCTCAAATTCCTCTGTGAGGAATGGTTGTATAGATCCTTCCATAAAATTACTTTTAGGGAAAAAGCAGCAATCTTACTGGGTCTTTTGGGGTTCAGGTGAGAACCCACTAAATATGAATTCTGAGGGTAGGATCAGGAGTGTGCTGAGCTCTTCCACGTGTTATATTTGAGGTCAGATGGAGACACAGACACTAGAAGACTGGACTGAGGATTCACATTTGTTACCATGCAATCAAAACTTGGATTAGTTAATGATTTTAATAAGAAAAAGAAAGCCTTGTCTATACCCAAATTTGCACTAGTTTAATCCAGGTTGGTTCAGTTATCAATTTAATTAAGTCTATGCAGAGCCTTTATGTGGAAGAATTGATTTACTTAATCTGAACCCTTTCAGTCTGCTTTGGTTAAAAGTATTCTTACAAGGGGATGTCTGTACAGCCAATGGAAATGGAGGTGGATATATGTAAGCTAGGTCTGGCTGGACAGACCAAATCCAGAACTCATATCAGCACCTGGGCTGATTAATGGCAAGGCAATGCCACATTAGCATCATGACATTATATGTCACAATTAAGATTCTTTAATGCCAGTGTACTATATCACGGAGTAGTGCAGACAAGCCCTGTAAAGCCTAGCACTCAGTCTGGGGATGAAGGCCTTTCCCTAAGTCCCTCAGTCAGGACACAATGCAATATGCATTGGAAAGAAGCAACGTCTTGATTAGGTTGAAACACCTTTGCTTTCATTGCTCCTGTCTATGGGTAAGAAACTGGTCTTTTTGCAACCTCATTGCCCTCCCTGGTTGTGCAGGTGCCACTTAATACTTGAGACAGGCAGATCTTTGTCTTCCTAGTGGAGTTTGGGACTTGGGCTATTTGTGATGTGATAGGAAGTAAATGACAAATAATTCCAAGAAAAGACCATTCTGCCCTGGCCCTCCTGAAAAGCTCCTTTTAAAACTGTGCCTGGTGCTCAGAGTTTGCAGCCTTGAACTGGATAGAACCTTCCTTTAAGTCTTCTGTCCTTAGACAGTCAACTTGGAGCAAACCATGGTGGTGCTTCCAGCTCCTAATGGTGATACACCTGGTAAAAACAGTGTGTCTTAAAAGTCCTTTATCTATCTGGGCTGCCCTTGTACACCACATATACCAGAGAAATGGTGCTAGCATGTGAGCCCCTGATCTCTGTCTTCTCCTGGAGTGATTTCTGAGATTGCCCAAGGCAGCCTGGGCAGCATCTTTCTCAGGCTGTGCTGAGTACAGGCAGCACTTGACTCACCCTGAGATCTCCACATCCTCTGAACTCGACTGATTGCAGGCAGCAGGGACAAGCATACAATTTCTCTTGAGTGCCATGCATGCCTTCCAAGAGTTTACTGCCTCTACTTGCTCACAGTATCTGCTTGAAAACTCCAGGACAGTGAAGCACAGACAGGACCTTCTGTCTCCAGCTTTTTTGTATAGGAAGCTAAGTGATGGTTAGACAAGGGATTTGGTGTTTGGGAGTCACTGGTGCTGGTCCCAGGAGGTGCTGTGACTGCCTCCTTAAGAAAAGCACAAGAGACAGATGGAAGAAAAAGCAGGGAGGCGCTGCAGCAAATAGTTACTTGTGGATCTTGCTGTTGTGTGTTTGTCTCCTGCCATCATGGTTTACATCCCCTGGGGAGCTTGTTCCAAAAGTGCCAAAGAGAAACTGGGGTCTGACTACCTTGTGGTTGAGGGGTCTGGTTGAACCATTCTCCTCTACAGGATGATCATGCCATTGCATCTGCTGAGGATCTGCAAGGACCAGGTGTTTTTGAAGGCAGAAACACCTGTTTTGCTGCTCTTTGAAAGATTAGGGTGAGGCTGGAGGAAACACTCCATGCATTGCAACAGCCCTGTTGAGGGGAAGGAAACATGAAACAGGTAGTGGATGCTTGGATCATGTGTCTTGGTCTGATGTGGGGGAGCTGACCTTTGATACGTAGTATGGTTATGGGAAGGGAAGAGAGACAGGGCTAGGCTTGGACTAGTGCTAAGCCGCTTCCTTGGGTCCCAGCCCTGGCTCTGGACATACAGGAGGACAGTCTATGGCAGCTGTCAGGATGTGGAGAGGCCAGGGAGTGAATGGGGGATAGGTGGACGTAAGGGTGGAGGCGTAAGTATAAGGCCTGGGTGGCATATATGGATGCTATCCCAAGTAGCCCTCATGAGTCTTCTGCATGTGTGCAGGGCAGGCTGGTCACCATGCCCTCTAGAGATGGGGTAGCTCTGTGTGGATGATGCGGAGCGGTGTCCTGACCGCCTGCAGTGTGTGACAACCAAGGCTAGGGGAAAGAGAGAAGAAGTAAGACAGAAGACTGGTGATCCATGCAAGACAGGGAAGTGCTTGGTGCCTGTATGAAGGCCATTCCTTTTGGACTTCCTTGGCTTCTGTGCTTGTGTGTGCTGTGAGCGTGTGTTGATCAGTTGTGGGCATATTGGCTGCTTGACAATGGCATGAGTGTCCGGGCTGGTGCTCTTGGTTGAGGAAGGAAGAGGATGGGCTCGAGTAGATCCTAGTTATGGCTAGTTGGGTGGAAGAGCTGCTGAGAGACAAAATGGCAGCAAGCCCACTAGCTTTTGAGTTTATCTGTGATGGTTGCTGCAATCTGCCATGGTCAGTTGCTTGGAGGATTTGTTGGTTGTGGTTGGTTGCTTGGAGGATTTGTGTTGCTTGGCAACCCAGTTCAGTGGGTGATATCTGAGGAGGGGGCACTTTGGAGGACATGGCTACTGGGAAGGGAAGAGGGATCTATGTATGGGAGGAGGCTAAGTACAATAACCACAGTGGCCCACACTTGCGGTGTTTTGTTCAGGGCTTTGTGGTGGAGCAAGTACTGGGTCTGGTTACGGCTGTCAGTGTAGTCCTTCATGGTTTTGGAGGGGCTAGGGAGCTGGTGAGCATCTTGATGCTGTACAGGGATGTCAGCAGAGCAGTTGACAAGGAAGATGGCTGGGTACCCTGTCTTGATACGACTGAGGTTTTGAAAAGGTATATGGGGCATGAGGGTGTGGGAACCCTGGAGCATGTCTCCCCATGACCTTGTGAAGGCACACTGGTAAACATGAGGGCTGTAGTCTTTCTAGCCAACATGGACTTTCTCAGAAATTACGGCTCAAAAATCCTGCAGAGCATACTTCTATACTCCTGCAGAAGTTGACTGAGGACAGGAAAGCAATAGGACATGTTGCCCAGATAGCCTGTGCAGTTGCCGTCCTCAAATATTTTCAAGACCCAGCTGGTTAAAGCCCTGAGCAATCTGATCTGATCTCACAGCTGACCCTGTTTTGAGCAGGAGGTTGGACTAGAGCCTCCTAAAGTCCCTCAGGAATTATCCTATAATCCCACGATTTCCTGATGGTGAGGAGTGGTGCTGTTCCTCTGCCACTGCACTGTAAGACACCCACAGAGCCAAGCACTTCAGGTCAATACAGCACCTCTGCAGTTTCCAACCTTTGCGGCCATCAGAAGTTTGAAAAGAAAAATGTTCAGTGACACTCAGATACGTAGTTAATAGTGAAGCCAATTGTTCTCTTTGCCTCCTTGAAGGAGATTACACTCCTTTCATTGCAGCACACTGAGCCACCAAGCAGTTCTGACCTCTGTTGGACTTCAAAAGAAATAAGAGATTTTTAAGGAGCCAGTGCTTTGTGATGAAAACTCTGAAATCGGTCTTTTGAGCAGTAGCTCCAGGGGACATTTATATCCGTACATACACTAGATGCTTGCAATCTTAGAGCTTGAGGCCTACCATTATTACCTGAGATTGTGCGATGAGTTATTTCAGTTCTATTCAGCTGAGCTACAGCTGCTGGTAGCTGCACAGTAATGCAGATCCTGGTGACAGTTTGGGGGGGGATGAGGCTGTCACCAGACTGGTGTCACTGTTCTGTAGCCCTGGATGTTAGCCAGTATCAGTGGTCTTGCCATGCTGTTTCCACTAAGCAAAGAGACTGTACAACTCAGTGTATCCTGTATAAAAGCTCATTTATTTACAGCTGGTGTACCTAAGGACTTGTTTCCCAAAGTCCTGTAGAAGCAGATGGTAATAGCCAGTTTCCTTGCTTACAATTTCCATGGCTGCCTTAACAGTTAGCCCTGAAGCCAGGTGATACCTAACTGCTCCATGTCGGCATTGTGTTCAAGTGCCCCAGTTCCTCTCAGAAAGCTGTCCTTTCAGAGCGCCGGGTTGCAAAGTGGTGGTATCTTGTGTAGCAGAGACCTACTCAACACCAGCCTGCCTCCAGCTCCTGGTGACCAGAATGGTCCACTTGGGTCTAGTGCCTTATACCAAATATGGCCATTTCAGATGGGAATTCTTGCAGTGGCTTGCGCAGTCCTCCTCATTCTTTCTTTGGAGACTTATGTGTTTGGAACAATGGCAGTTGAAGCCAAACTTTCTCTTTGGCAGTTACAGTCCCTTAGTCTTTCCTTAGTATGCTTGGAAAGGAAAAACACTCAGTTTGTATTTTTGGCAATAAAGGTTGAAGGAGACACTAGAAATCACCTGAGGAACAGAGAAGAGCTTAAACATATCCCCTAACTTTGCATTGCCTGGATGCGTGCACCTAGGCATCTGATGACCATCATGACCCCCATCATCTTCTATTGCATGTTTTTTGTCAGGGAACTTACGTATGTGGGTTGCTGGCTTTTCTTCTTGTGAGGACCTGAATCAGGAGCAAGGCCTTTTCCAGATCATATCTGTCTTCAACTCTGGGACTCGGTATATCTGGAAACAGATAAAAAGCAGTTCTGACCCCATCGTTTTTGGGGAGCTATTTAGATTTTTGCCTGACTGCAACTGACTGGCTGATCCCTGCCCCTCTGCTGTAGAGCATCAGTTCTGGGAGACAGGGACCAATATTCCATAGGACCATGCTGTTCTCTGCCTCTGGGAAGGTCAGCAGCAGTGCATACAGGGGACTTTTCTACATATGAAGATCTTCTGACATGCTGTGCTGGGAGCTTGCACACATCTCAGACCATCAGCATACAGCCTTTAAGGCCAAGGGTGCAGAGGGACAGCTATCAGCTTCTGTCAGTGGGTAGCAGACTAGTTTGAGGCAAAGTTCATCGCTGAGGTTGTCATAGGAGTGGTAGGCAATGTCATGTTGTACGCTTTTTATCCCTTCATGGTGTGCCCTGTGGCACTGCACACCTTTGTAGTGTCCCAGAGGGAGCACCAATAGTTTTACTCAAAATGAGTTCTCCAGCTGCTGGACCTGTGGCTCTACAAACTATCAGCCTGAGATGATGGCTCACCAAATGAATGAAAAGGGGTCCTATGCCATTATAATGTAGGAACTGATGGATGGTTGAGTAGGATGTTTGACCCACTCTGTAGGCATCAACACAGGCAATGTTGAATGTATGTTGGATGTCTACGTCTTCAGAAGTTGTTTTTTTTACTATGGCCAGGTCGGGGGGGTAGGGGGTGGGTTCTGCTTGTGGGCAGAAACTTTTCTAGTACGCTATCACCAGCCTGTATTACCAGTGATGCAGCTTACCTTAATTCTTATATTTGTTTCCAAACATGCCTGGCCATGACAGACAGTGCACTAGGCCTTCAGCTCCTGCTGAATTGCTGTAATGTGTATGTTCAGCTGGTGACTGAAACAGCATCCCAAGGTTTGCTGCCATTTCTGTAGCCTGTTGTGGATAACACAAGACAGCAAGGCCAACAAGGAGCCATTCCATCAGCACTGAATTTGCTGGAATCAAATCTGTCTTTGCTGAGCCCTACAGAGCCACCAGCATTGGGTGACTCCTGGTAGGTAAAGGCCCCTCTTGATAATACGTATGTCCATGGCAGAAAGGAATGTGATAACATAATTCATAGTTGTAACTAACAGTTAATGGCTTTGCAAAATACTGCTTCCTTCCACCATTCTCATTACTCCCTCCAAGCATCTCTCTCCCTCTCTCACCATCCCAGGGTGTGCCACAAGGAACAATATCACTGAGACACAGACCTCCTCTGATGGTTCTGAAGACAAAAGTATGTGGGAAAAGTGGCATTAGTGATATACCCTTTTCCCCATGCTTTTCCTTCATGAGGTCATGGACTGTCCCTTGTGCCATCTGTGCCTCTGAGACAGTGTCCTCTGCAGACAACAAAGCTGTTAGCTGGCAAAGGCAAGAAGATGGCGGTCTATGAAAGTTGAGTCATGAGAGATACAGATCAGTTCACAAGAAAAAATGTACAACTCCTTCAGGTAGCATGAAAACACATGGCTACCCTTGACCTAGAATAAGGACATGATCAGCAAGGACACAACAGCCTGCAGCTCACCCTTTGTCAGCACAAGAAAGCCTGGTAGCATGGCAAGCCCATAGTGCTGACTGCTGACCGACATAGGGGCTGGAGCAGAGATGCCCAGCTGCTCTTTGCTAGGGGAACAAGCCACAGCTCCGCAGGAGCTTTATGTACTTGTGTTTAAAGGGCACAACAAAGGACAAATGGCCTTGTAAAACCAAACAACACAACAGCATAAATACAGGGGAATGGCATGAAAAGAGCACAGAATATAATCACAGATTTCCCCCTTCTCAGGCAAACCTATTTACTAGTGCCAGAGGAAGCCAAAATTTTCACTGTGAGCTGCTTTGAGCTGTCCTTCCAAATAAATGTTGCCTTGCTTTAATGCCCGGCCTCTGTCCTTGGACTGGGAAGGTTGCCAGAGTGTGGCCAAAGCTCTAGGTGGACATTTTCTAGAGATGATGAGGAGAGATGGGCAGAACAGCATGTGCTTTTCTGAATTCAGTACTTGGTAAGGGATGAGGAAAAGGCATACCCTGTGCATGAGAAGGGTTCATATTTTCCATATTCCTACTGCCAGGCCACAGAAACACAATCAGCACTTGTGTCCCTGCAGTAACACATAGGGGAAAGGGCAACCTTGCAGGCTTGCTAGAGGATGGAGGCTGGTCAGCTGCAGCTAGACCTTGTTCTGTTGAGTCTGTAATCACTGTGGAGGTGAAAGAGAACTCATATTTGAGTAAGGCCTGGTCTTGGGATCAGGTTTACAGCTGATGTGTGGCAAAAATATAGTCACAGGATGAGACACTATTGGGTAGTGTGTGCCTGAGGCTTGAGTTTGGGTTAGACCTAACATGAGAGCAAAAATGGGCTGCTGGGCTTCAGAGCAGTTGAGGTAAATGTCCTCTATTTCAATTTGATGGTAGATTAAAAGAGGCAGCTGAGATGTACCAGGGGTATTTTTCTTATTGCCTCTTCCTAGATGTCTAAGTAAGGGGATATCCAAGTAAAGGAGAGAAGAAGGTGGCAGTTTTCTTTAGAATATAGAACAGTCTGACAGAAATCTTAATGCTTCTTCCAGCTACAGGGCTGAACTATTGAGTCAGCTGGCTCACTTGGAAACAGCTCAGGCAAAGGGAATCTATCTCGATGTGCATAAAGTAATTTGCCAAGGGTAGGTATCTTTTTTTCAGGAAGGTGTAGTGGTGATGGGGCAGCATGATAACCTCAGCTGCTGGGGGTAGGTATTCTCCACCCCCCACCCCGCCCAGTTGTGGATATTCAGGTTTAGCACATGCTTTCCCATCTTTTCAAATAATGAGAGTACTAAATAAAAGGACATAGGAGCAGGTGACCCTGATCCTGCTGGCTCTCAACTGACCATGGGCACAGTGGTTTTCAGAGCTACTTTTAAGCTCATTATTGTCTCTCTTCTGTTTGCCCCTGGGCAAGGAGCTATCTCAGGGACCGCAGCTGCATGCTAACTGAGATAATTTTTCACTTTAAAATGTGTCTACAGAAAACGTTTGTCTTAAATTAGATGGTCAATACAAATGTACAATAAATGCTGGAGTGAGCACCTAACACAAAACTTGTAGAAACATCCCCAGCTCACAGGCTTTTGGCTCACTGGTGAAATCATTCTTCTGTTTCAAAGAATGCTTTCAGACCCACATCTCTGTGTTAGAAAAGTGATCCACTTTTCTAATGTCATGCAGCTCCTTGTTCAGAATCCTTGTCAGTACGAGTAATATTTTCCTTCACTACCATCTCTCCCCCCCCGCCCCACCCGCTTGGCGAGTTATTTGCAATACCATCTGCTTCACCTGAAGGAGAAATGAGAGGAACAGAGAGAGACTCAGTGCTGTTATCGACCCTGAACTTTTCTGAAAAAAGCTGGGTCTGTTAGGAGGTCGTGAGCGACATGGATTTTCAGAACTGCTGTGCCGGCAGGGAGCCCAGCTGGTGACACTAACCAGTGCTTCTGCTTTGCCACGTTGCCCTTAAAGTGAATCCACTTGCTGGATATGCCCCACTCCATATGTATGTGTGTGTGTGTGTTAAATGGTATCAAAAATTCTGAAAGAGCTTTCAGGTGAAGTAGGACATGGGAGGTGGGTGGGATTTCATCTTTGCTTTGCGTACATCATTTCCCTGTGTTAAGGACTGAAAGGAATCCATAAAGAAAAGGTATCCACCATGTGCTTGGGAAGAAAAAAGTAGTTATGCTCTCGTGGCAGTATTTTTAGGTCATAAGGTGTTTAAACAAAAAAAATGCATTATCTGGGAGAAAACCAAATTTTTGTGTACACTGCTGCTGCCAGATTTTGCCTCAGTGGTGACATGTATATTTTTAAGAGGGAAGGATTTTTTTCTTACCCGCAGTAACTTAATGTTCTGAGCGAGTTTATAATAGCAGTGATTAACTGGTAGCATTTTGTTTGAGTGAAATATCAGCTCTGATGTCTGTATTCCTCTTTGCTCCAGATCCTTTTATCATTCTTGGAGCTATTTAACTTTACTTATTCCTTCCACAGGAGGTGGTTCGCGTTGTGGCAATGTCCCATTGAACAAGCATTAAGGATTTGAGGCTTAATTTGGTGAAGGTGAGATATTAAGGGTAGCCTGAAGAAATCTGTGGAATAGCAAGTGAAAAGCTGAATATGTCCCACTGCTTCATCTAGATGCCATTTGAATGGAGTAGGGTTTGCCTGCTACTGAACTAGAATACAGGCCTTCTGTGTAAGGAAAAGAAATGTGCTTATTTGTGGTAGCACTGATACTGTAGTACTTCAACCTGACTATAACATACAGAGCAAAAATCCAGCATGCTATTAACTATTCTATTATCTACAACAAAGCAAGATAAAAGGTGAAAAGCAGGGAGTGTAAGTTACTGTATCTTATTGCCCTATATTTTTGTAGTGGACAGTTTCCCTGTTAATATTTGGAACTGAGAAGCTAAGTTTCTTGGAATGCAACTAGCTGAGCTTACACCTTTCTGTGGATATTGTGTTTAAGATGAGACTGGCTAGGTAGAGCTATGGTATCCGATCCCTGAGGGTGTATGTAGCAGCTCTCAGTAGCATGAGCAGTAAACTAGATAATTGGTGTGTTGGTTCTCATCCAATAATAATTTATTTCCTGGGAGCAACTTCAAAGCTTAATCCTAGAATTAAATCCCCTATTCCTCCTTGGGATTTTAATTTAGTTTTGAATGGTCTGATGGATCCTCTGCTAGAACATTGAAGACAGCTTTCAGACATAAGGGTGATTTTCCTGGCTGCTGTATGCCCTGCATGGAGAATAGGTGAATGCAGACACTTTCTTGAAGACTCTTTTTTAGCTTTTCATCACGATAAGCTGGCAAAAGCTACACCTTATCTCTTACTGAAAACGGGTTTCCAGTTTCCTTTAAACCATGAAGGCAATCTGCCTAATCCATTTTGCAGCTCCTTCAGCAAAGAGAAGAGTGTCATCACTGTAAATCTGGAGAGAACCAATAAAGTTTTCATCAAGCAGAAAGTTGATTTTAGAAAAAAACCCAGATAATCTGTTTGTCTCATTAGGGTTGGAACAAGAAGGAGTTAACCGCCTGGAGGGCTATGGTTTCCCATTCATTCAAGTGTGTCAAGAAACCATGCCTTGTTAAGACCAGCGAGGTGGGACAAAATCTGCAGCCACTGGAATACTCTTGCACCCCAGAGGTGGAGGAGAAAGGCTTCTTTCTCAGCGTGGTGCAAGGCAGTGCCTGGACCTTTCCTTCATGCTTCTGAATGGCATGTGAGAAGGGATGGCATATACAGCTAACATTTGTACCATGCTTTGCTGATATACAATACAGTATCTGATAATAATTGCTATTTATTATCAAATGCAGTGGCTTTTGACTGCGGAGTTCTTCAGTCTGGGTGTGCTTTAGGTAGAGGAGCCATATATCATCTTAAAAAAGTGACAGTGTCAGTTTGAAATCTTGTCTGTGCTTTTGCAGTTTAAAAATAACACATTTCCATTTGAAAGGAAGAACTCCAGAGTTTCTTAGTTTAATGTGTATGTATTTCATATATAAATGACCATCTAGGAAAACCAATTTCAGTGAACCTGACATTCCATACTCAAAAGAATAAAGCAAGTCTATAAAGACACGGAGAAAGCTATTTCTACTTTAATCTACTTCACACTTTTTTTTATTCTGCATGACAAACCCCCAGTTTGTTAGTTGTTTAAGATTTCTGGGGACAGACTGACCACAGCAGAGACAGTAGGGGATGCTGCAATTGTTGCAGTGTACAATGATGAGGGCTCAGCTAAGTGTCCTGGCATGACAGCTGAGAGAACGTGTATTTCACTTCAAAGCAAATGCAACAGTGCTCACGATTCTTTTCTGCAGGGCTGCTGGCAGGATGAGTGTCCTCCAAGACAGCAAAGTGAGTGGTGTCCTTGTGTCCAGGTGTCTTTGCAAGAGACTGACTAGAACCCCCCCTCCAGTGGCTTCTGGCTCAGTTGTGCTTTAGTATCTTTGTCCTGAGCCACATGCAAAAGAAAGGATAAAAGGTTTCATGCCAAAGTTCAGCTGAGCCCTTCAGCCAGGTGGTTGTGACACCATCAGATTTGTGTGCTTATTTCTCTGCTTTCTTCTTAATTATCTGATAAGATTTCTTCATGCTGTTCTTTATACAACAAGACGTGGCATCCTTGCTTGTGGACCTGTGTGGCCAATGTTATAGTGATCTTCTAAAAATGTCATAGACCTAGTACTTGAACACCAGGACTTCCAACAGTGTCTCTGATAGTTGAAAAGACCTATGACATGGGCATAGAGGTATTTGGCCACATTATAATCAGGTTGGTTGAGTGGAACAGGGCACAGAGCACTGTACAAAAGCAACTAGAGACTTGGTTACTATGCTCTGCAGCCCATATGCAAACACCCAAAGGAATGCTGTTATGAAAAACATTTTTATGGTGTGAATTATCCAGAGCAATTAATCCATTTAATTGATTATAAGGAATTGCTCTTCATAGACATGGCTTTTCTTACACTGATGCAACTGCATCTGTGCTTGTGCAGATGACCTATGAATTGCCAGTCTTTTCCCTTTAAGCTGCAGACCCTGGGACATACTGCACTGGAAGTGGGCTCTGATTCTATGAAGTCAGTAGGGCATTTACTAAGGGTTAAAGATACTGTAGGGTCTTCAGTCCCTGTCAGTGCTGGCAGATGGTGTTCTGTGGTGGCAGAATGGCTCTACTGCTCTGCATCCTCTTCAACACTGTCGCTGCCACATCCAGCTCTGGTTGCTTTTGATATAAGAACTTTCATCCACATTCTTTTATCTTAGGCAGGACAAGAATAATATGGCCCTTAATTTATAGTAAGCATGAACACATTTAAAATAAATCCCTCAATTTGTCTTACAAATAACATTTAAGTGTTTTTGAATTGAAGAGATGTTTGAAAAACCAATTTCCCGTCAGAGATGCTATTTGTTTCATTTTATGCAGTTCATTCATCTTAGTTGATTGCAGGAGAAATAAAAGCCAACCCCAGCTAGTGAGAGTAAACCCTGTCATAGTACTATGCTGCTGCAGATTTTGCAACAATTTTTATTTGGAGCTTACCTCCACACCCATTTTTACAATACATATTACATCTTAATGTAAAAGTAATTTGGGGGTTAGATGCTATTCAGAATCTCAAGAAGATAATTCTGAAGAAACTGGCATTTTTGTGTGGCCAATTTCAAACTTGTGATTGAGCCTGATTTCTTTGGTCAGAGAGAATGGACTACCTTTCTCTGCCAAAGGTATCAAACGGGACACTCAGGCCCTTTATCACTAAAGGAGCCCTGGCCCTTATGACTTAAATTTAAGAGAGAATTATAAATATACATTTGTTTATGTAAAATGTATACATATACATCTCTTAAGTAGAAAAGCAACTAGCCCTATCCTTAAAAGCGAGCCAATAACACAGGTTGCCAAGTACTGTGGAATTGTGGAGTTGTATAGTTTTAGAAAGAAAACCTGTGGCTGATGAATTCCTTTGTCTTAAGGTCACAGCAAATGATAACCTTAAATATTGCTGACTTGCTTTAAATAATTGCAGCTGTTCTTTTCTGATTGATAGGCCCCTTTTCAGAAATTGTTCCTAAGATACTTCTTAATTCCCCATTTTTTGTTTCTAAGTAATATGCTGCATGAAAACCATTTCGTCTTTTTTTTCAAGCTCCTTCACTTGTTTCATCCAGAAGAATGCAGGAGGACCTGCATAGTCGTAGTTTATCCCTTCTTGCCATACAGAAAGGAGAAACATCCCTTGGCCAAATCCTATCTGCTATTCTTGTATCTCTATTATCAGTGAAAGGAATGGGAAAGTCAAATGACTAATCTCTTCAGCTATTAGCAACTTCTGTATGTAAGTATCACTCTACATTTCTTTCCTCCAACTGTTCTGAGATAATTTCAGATTACTTCAGGCTTTGGCTAATATGTCTTCCATTTTTACTGAAATTAGAATGAAAAAGATCACAGTCACTTTTTTTAAGCATGCCTAAAAATGTTAGGAAAATCTTTCTAGCAGAACAGACCTTACCAGCACCCTCAGGAAGATCCTGGCTTTCGAAATTAAAATCTTGGTGTCTGCTTTTGGCAAGGAGCTCAAGCACAGATTGGTACTGCTTATGGTCACTGCAGCTACATGAGAAATACCATTGTACACCCACCGTACATGGACACAGAAATTCATTCAGGCTTCACATGACATACTGATACATGCATGTGATGCTACAGTCACGTTGCCATCCATAACCTCCCCTACCAACCCGCAAACCCTGTTTGTACCATGCGGATGGATTCTGAGATACAAACTGGCAGACCCTTGGGGTTGCGAGAGAGTCTGGAGCTACTGTGGTGTTTTCAGGAGGCTTTCTTCCCTCAGGAACCTTGGCCATATCCAAGTTTTGCACTGGAGATACATACTTGCATCAAAGGGCCAGCACTGAGGGCTTTGGCTGCTCGCTGGAACACAACTCTTCAGCATGTGGGATCCAGCCCTCCCTGCCTGTCTTTTGAGGGGTATCTTCCTTTCCGCTCCTGGACACAGAGCATTCCTGGGTAGGTACAAGCTACTGTGTTTTCCTTGGAGGGAGATTTCAGTGAGAGGGATGCAAAGGCTGGATGATTCAGCCCTCATCAGCACGGAAATAGAGCACATGACATTGGGCATGGGGTCTGATTTCCTGCAGCACAAGAGTAGATGGCAGGGCAGCATGGGGAGGGCTTTCCTCATTGCTTTGGTCTCATGGGGGTCACCAGGGCCTGACTGAGTCCTTCCAAACCTACCAAGACCCAGCCAGTGGCAGCATGGGTGTTTGTGACCCTTGAGTGACTACATATCCTGAAGGGTGCACTTGGCATGTTCACTTGGAGGGGCTCTGCCTTGTTATCCTCTCTGGCTTGCCTTGGTTTGGGGCAGACTTACCTTAGGGCTGCTTTGCAGGGCTGCGGGGCGGGGAGGTGGGGGGAAGGGGGGCAGGTTGGGCACACTCTGCTCTGCTCAGGCCACCCAGAGCTAAACCCAGACATGGGAGAGGACAGGGATGGATCTGTGACCACAGGATGGATGGATCTATGACCACTGCCAGGGGCAACACTGAGAGCAATCTGGATAGCAAGGGTGCAGATGCCTGTGGGCAGGGAGGAGTGTGCAAACGCTTTCTGTTCAGGCTGATTTCACATTGCTTAGCTTCCGGGGGCTCTGAGAATAGCAATTAAAGCACCGGACTTAATTGTGGAGTATCCAATTTAGATATTAGCAGTATCTCTGCTCTCGCTCCTTTCTTTTCTGCAGATCCAATTCTGCTGCCTGCCTGCTGGCTGGGCGCCTGTTCCTTTCTTCTTATTATTACTATTTTATGGTTATTGTTAATTTTTTTTTCCAAGCGTTACTTCTCTCCATCGCTTCCAACCACGCGGGTCGCGGTCCTGGGGGACCGGACCGCCGGAGCCCCGGGCGCTGCCCGCGGAGCTGCGCGGTGCTGGCCCCGGCGGCGGCTGCGGCTCGGAGCCGGCCAGGCAGCGGGCACCGGTGCTGCCCGCGGCTCTGCGCCCGGGCACGGGCTCCCCCTTCGCCCCCGCCGGGCGTCGGAGGCTGAGTGAGACCTGCCCCTCCGGCATCGGGGAGGGGTTGATCTCCCGTTCCCTGCGCGGTCTCTCCTCCTCCTCCTCCGCCTCTCCCCGCGTTTTCCCCGCTGCTCGCTCGCACACCCCTCCCCACCACCACCGAGCCCTGCTTTCCCCCCTCCCACCATTTTCCGCGTCTATATTTCATTATTATTAATCATTAAGCTGCTTTATTAATTCACCTTCCCGTGCTTTCTCCACCTCCGGGAAGCATTCCCGGAGCTTTTATAATGCAGAGGATTTTTTTTTAATGTGTTTTTAGGGTGATGCTCTGAACGCTTCCCCCTCCCCGTATCTCCTACCCTGGCAGTATCAGAGAAGAGACTGAAGAAGTTGAGCATGTCTGAGGTGGATCAGCCTTGCAGGGAGAGAGGGGGGCAGTAGCTGCTCAGAGCAGCCCGAGTGCTTGAAGCAGGATTTGTTGGTATGTATGTGGGTCTATATTTTATGACAGCTGTAAGTGTGAATTGTTCTCCGTGCGAGATGGGAGGGGAAAAGAAAAAAATACCTGCGACTTCATTAAATAAAAGCCTGCATAGCTGTAAACCCTGTCCGCGTGTGCTGGAGGCGGGGGCGGGGGGGGGGCGACCCCCAGCTGTGAATCCACCCCTAGGAAAAAAAAAGAGCCCAACCCAAACCCCAGAGAGCCAAGGGTTGCGTTCCCGGGGGCGATGGGGGGCGGGGAGGGGAGCGCAAAGCGGCCACGTCGCAGGTGAGAGAGCCCCCCCCGTGTCAGTGCGTGTGCGTGTGTGTGCGCCCGGCTGCGCGGAGCGCGCCCCACGCTGCCCATTGAGCCGCACGGGGCGGGCAGCGGTGCCGGCAGCACTGCAGAGGGGTGGGCACGGCCCTCGCCAGCCCTCCGGGGGCTGGGCCCGGGGGTGGGCGAAATGCTGTGCGTGCGTGGGGAGGGGGCCGCGGCGGGGGGGGGGCTCGCTTTCTCTCCGCGATTCACATCGCGCCCGCTTTCCCGTCTCGTATGCATGCCTATCCCGGGAATGGTGTAGTCAGCCCGTATCTGAATTATTTATAGACTCGTGCCAGCTGTTTGGTTTTTTTTAATTTTTTTAATTATTATTCCGCTTGTGTGCACTGTTAGGAAATGCGTTTTGCCTCCCTTTTTTCTCAATATATTAATGTCTTTGTTGGGGAGCGGTTTTTATCCCCTTCAGACCCCTCTAATACAAAATTGATGCTTATTTTTCCCTTCAGGAAGGGGACGCTTTGAGGATAATCATGCTTCACAGAAGAACGGCACCGACCTCCAGTTGCTTTAAACACAACCTCCTCCACTAGGGCTCCAGGGAAAAAAAAAAGAAAAAAAATAATTATAAGAATAATCATTAAAAAGGCAAAAGGAATGCTTACTCTGGAACCTGCATTTGATGATCCTCACCTCTCGCGCTGAATATCCTCTGAAGTGATTCTCTCCAGCTTTTGAATTTGCACCACTTCAAGACGCAAGATTGCCACAAAGAATCCTCTAATTTTTTTTTAAAGCCAAATAGGATTTTCTTTCAACTCATTCCCCTGCATTTGCCCCCCGACCCTTATTCTTCTTATGTGGATATGCAAGCAAGAAGAGGAGACTGGACATTCCCAACATGCTCTCTCCCTTGATCTGTCCGTCTAGAGGTTCTGCTTCTACTAACCAAGGTAGGGAAATTCCTGTTTCTGTGATTTTGCTGGCAGCTCATTTTGGTACATGGGTTTGCCCAGGGAAGACCACACACAGTAGAACAAAAGATTTGGGGATGCTGCTCTCAGCAGCAGACACAGAACGAAAAAAAAAAAAAAAAAAAAAAAAAAAAAAGAAACATTTTTTACCAGACATGTTGATTCCCTTTTGGTTTATCAAATAGGACATGAAGAGAATGTGAGAGGGATGGTTTGAGTTACCTACTGTGTTGAGAACCAGGGGAAAGTCTCTTGTGATTCTTTTTTGGGGTGGGCAGGCGAGGTGGGGTTGGGGGAAACACGGGAGGAGGCACACGGCTTTTGAAAGGAATGAAAATGAAAATTCTTATCCATCCATCCATCCATCCACCCACCCACAAATTGCCTCTTTATTTTCACTGGTCCAGCGGCTCCTTGTCATGCTTTCATGTGAAAATAGAGCACATTAGGAATAGCAGTACGTAGAAACCTGCTTGTTGCCGAGAAGAGTGGTGCATTACTTAAAACCCACGCCGGCCTCTCGATCGTGAGCGGCCTAACGCGGGGGCCGGGGCCCCGGGGGGGCCGGGGCCGCCCCTGGCACCGCGGCAGGAGCCCGCCCAGCGCCGGGGCCAGTGCGCCTGCTTGTGTGGAGGTAAAGGGCTATTTTAAGTCCAAACACGTCAAGAGACTTAACCTGAACCTACGAGGCGCTGTATTCAGGCAACTTCACGGGTTTTAATTTATCCCCGTCCCCCTGGCGCTGTCAGCAGGCATCGTGGCCCCTTTCCGCCGCCCACCCCCCCCACCCCCGCGCCTTGCACCCCGCGTCCCCACGCAGGCAGCCCCTTCCCCAGCCCACTTGGGAGGGATGCAAAATGGCTATCGTGCCGCTCGGCTGTAGATACGCGAGAGATACCGGTGCATCCCGACCGTAACGTGACATGTGAGTCTTTCCGTAAGATGGTGGCAAGACAAAGGGAGCGGAGCGCCGCGGGGTGCGGGAGCCCTCGGTCGCCGCGCCCCGCCGGCAGCGCCCGGCACAAGGTGTTGAACGTCTCGGGGTTATTTTAAGCCTCAGCCCGTGCCCGCCACGCCGCTTCGCCCGGCGCGCGTGGGGCTGTGCCCCCCCGCCGAGAGAGGGGGCAGAGGGGCAGGGGCGAGCTGCCGCACACCCCACCCCCCGGGGCGGACCCTCCCCACCCTTATCCTCACCGTCATCCCCGCGCCTGAGCCCCCCCGACCCACCTCCCCCTTCCTCTCGTCCCTACAGCCGACGGGAGGCCTGGCAGTGGGCGGGGGAGGGCAGTACAGAGCCAGGGGCTCACCCCTTAGCAGGAGGAGGGGGGCGGGGGGCGCCGCCGCCCCCAGCCTGCTGCCGGGCGAGCCGAGGATCGCGGCGGCGGCGGGGGCCCCGGCCCTTGAGGCCCCCGGAGCATCCTGCGGCAGGGGCGCGCCTCTCCCACCCTCTCCCTCACCTTCATCCTTCCAGTGGCTCTTTCCCACATTTCTGAGGGGGCTTTGTCGGTCTATTGTTAAAAACCAGGAGCGGTTCCCCGTCGAGGGGTTGAGAGCCACCTTTCCTGCCATATTCTGGCTGTGCTTCTATAAATATCTCAGGCTTCCCAGGGTTTATCCGCGCCTGGATCCTCCCTGTCAGAGTGCTCCTTCCCTCCCGCTGCCTCCGCAAGTGGGAGTAGAAAGTTTACCTGTGCGGGGAGGAGGGCGTGTGGGAGCCTTTCTCTTGTTTTCAGGAGGAATTTCTCTAGGCCCCGCAGCTCCCTGCTGCTCCCAGATCCAGCCGGGACCCCAGCACCACTTGGAGTGGGGAATTGTAGCCCCCTCGCTCTGTTCACCCGTGGGAGCTCCTAAAAAGCACAAGCCCCCAGGGGTGGAGGTGGTGGGTGTGCCAGCAGGGTCCGGGGTGGGATGCAGGTCAAGGGGAAAGGAGGGCTGATGCTGGGCAAGCCTGGCTCAGTCCCTGCCCCTCTGCCCCCGCCCCGGGTTTTGCAGGCAGATCGGAGGGAAAGGGGGGAAGCTGCCTCTGGTGTCTGGCTAGGGTGGCAGTCCCCGACAGCTGGGCTGGACTGTGTGCTTCCCTGGGGAGCGGTGCCCAGCACTGCCTGCCCTTGTGTCTGCCACAGCTGCCAGCCTGGCCTGCAGCACAGCAGGCCCAAGCAGGTGCCGCATCCCTGCCATGGCCCTTCCCAGCTGTGACCTGCACCAGGTTTGGGCAGAGGCAGAGCACGGTGGATGGGAGTTGGGGAGGGGTCTTGCGGTTTTGATGCTCAGCCATGAGGGCAGTGAGCATGGCCCCGCATCCTCATCACTCAAGCGTTTAACTCCCAGTCTCTCTTGCTGCTACCTTTACCTGGGACTTTTCCCCAACTTCGCTGCCAGCTCCAGCATGGGCAAAAGGAAATGCCCTCTGATATTGCCCCCTCATCATCATGCACAGCTATCTCAGGTCTTGCAAGCAGTGCAAGGGGGCAGCTGGTCCACCCTGGGCTGCCCCTTGGGCAGGCAGGGCAGGCTGGATATGCAACAACACCAGCTCACGGGGCCCCAGTGCTTCCCCACTGCCCAAGTCCTTGGAGAGCAAAGCAGGGGCACAGCATCCTGGTGCGGGGTCACTTGGTGTGCCCCAGCTGCGGCTCTGGAGGGAGTGGCAGAGTGCTTTCTAAGATGGGAGGTGTGGGTATGGGTGGTTTTCAAGTGCTCACCCACGTCACCCCAGAGCAGCAGCTCTTACTGCCTCCCCATACCCTGCTTTCCTCTGTTCCCCCACCACACCAGCCTGTCTCCCAGTCCTGGGTGGGAGTCTCAGAGGGTTGGGACAGGATGGAGCAGGCTGAGGGCAGAGTGCGGTAACAGCCTGGGGGTGGTGAGACCCACTTCAGCTTCCTCCTGGCTCTGCCTTTGGTACACAGGGGCAGATCTCAGCAGGGAAAAGGAAAGAAGCATGGTCAAAGCTTCTCCTGTTCCTGTGGACCCTGGGCTCTGATCCAGTGACACACACCTGCTGTACCAGCCCAGCTCAGCCTGTGCCAGTCCTGGTGACTCTTGTGATCCCTTTGTCAGTGAGACCATAGCCAGGCAAAGGAAAGTGTCTGTAACAGCCCCCTGCCATCCTGGTCTGGGCAGGGTTGTCAGGATACCTGCGTTGATGGCCGAGTTTTACATTGTACCTGTGCATGCAAGAGCATGAAGAAATCGTGGAGAGATGGAAAATACAGAGGATGGGCAAAAATCCCAACTCTCCATGCCCATATAATGATTTAGGCTTTGACTTGTTTTGTCCTCGCTTTGGATTACCAAGTGCCCCTGTATAAAACCTCTATCAACCTATGAACCACCACCTCATCCCCAAACCCTTGCCTACAGGGGGAAAAGCTGGTGGCATTGATTCTGTGTTTCATGTATTATGGAAGCTCAGCTGGGGCTGTTTCTTGTGCTTGTTTTAGAAGAGGGCAGGTGGACCTCATCTCTGGTGCCAGAGCCATTCTGCGCTAGTGCATGGAGCTGTGCTTGGATTCCCACGCTGGACTCGCATTGCCTGGGCTGGCACCAGGAATTGGTGTCTCTGCAGTACCATGTGGGAGGTCTAGATTTGATTCCCAGTGCTGTTTTCTCATTCCCCCAAGCTGGCAGAGGATGGGAGTGCTGTACAGACAGCACTGCTTGTCTCTGCAATGGGCTCCATTCCCCGCTCCCATCTTTTGCTCCTTAGGATGCACAAAACCTGCCTGTGTGGTAGTCCAGACAGAGGGCTGGCCCCTAGAAGTTTAATCTTCTCAGCCTTTAGGAAGGCCACAGCTCAGCTCTGCCTGTACTCATCAGCATGGCTTGGTGGGCAGCGAGGAAAGAGAATTATCTTGCAGCTGGAGAACATGCAGAGGGTTTGTTAATTTTTTTTTTCTTTTCTTTGTTAAGCTGCAATTTATCACAAAGAAATGGATTAGTTTGTAGGAGAGATGGACTAGATGATCTTTTTGAGAGAGATGGCTCCGTGTATTGTGATTGCCTAATCTACAACAGGATGCTTGCTGGTAGTATCCGCTTTGCCTGACACTGGGGCTGTAGGACTGCCTGACTCTCTTGTGATTCTGTGATTAGCCTTCTTTGAGATATATTTATACTTGATGGAAAAGCAGGGAGTGGTTGGGAGAAACATGGCTGATAAATTATCTGCTATTACCCTGATCCGTCCTCCACCCACCCATCCACAAGAATTCTTTAAACCACAGTGAATCAACTTACTCATTTTGTTGCTTCACCGCAGTCAGATGGGCTAGCTACTGCCCTGGGTGCCTCCCTGCATAAGACGAAATGGCAGTTTGAAGATTGCAGCACTAAAATATGTGGAAGGGGAAGCAGAGAAGAATAAGATATTTAAAGCTAAGCATGGCCCTTCCACTACCACTGCCTTGTCTCTTCTTCTGAGCGTTGTGTTTCTGCTTCAGCTAAGTGCATCATAACAAACTAAAAAGACCGTTTCTCCAACCACAAAGGGGGTTCCACCATCCCTCTGACTTATCCACCTTGCTTGTCAGTTCATCTGAAGACAGGAGAGGAGGTTCCTGGCAGGTATGGACTGGTGCTTTCTCTGGCAAAATTAATGGCATGGTGTTAACTGCCTGGGAACCAGGAGACTGACTCAGTTGGGTTAAGTGTCAAAGCTACCCTCCACGTTGGAAAAAAAATATCCAAATGATCCCACCCTTTATAGTTCAAGAGCTCATGGCTTCCTTAAGCCACAAACCACCAGCTCTCAGCTAGGATTGTGCATCGGCATGTGAACTGGTGTGTGTAAAAGTCGACCAAGTGCACAGTGGTGATCTGTGCGAATTAGGCAGCATACCTCCATGTGCCTGAGGTCAACTGCAGAGAAAAAAATATCTCTATGCGCTTAGAAAAAAATGAGTGGCACTAGGCAGTGTGCAAACCATGCTACGATCAAATCAATTCAAACCATGGCTAATTTGGACCTCTTGAGGCAAGGCTGCTTTTTGTTTAGTGTTTTCTTAGAAGCAGAAGAGAATGCTGGCTCTGGGCAGGAGGAGGGACTGGCTTATCTTTCTTGAATTTTTACACACACAGTGAATATGCTTAATGGGAAGGGAACAAACATTGTTTTTTCTGTACTCAGGGCCATTAAAAAAGGGGAGAGGGAAAGGGTACAGGTTCTGAGACTGTCAGCTGATACTTGCTAATACAGAGGGTATTTGCAGACTGTGAAGTGTGCTGGGTGGCTCTCTTCCCTTTCTAACGCAATCAAAGACCATGTTTCAGGGCCACCTATGGATTGATCAAGCATCTGGGGAAAAACAGAAATTACAAACGAGAGCCTGGCTACTGGCTCAAAGTGAAAGGGATACAAAGCTGAGACCTCTGCAGCACTGACTCCCTATACCTCTAACCCCATCCACAAGGAAGGTTCAAAACTAAAGAGAGTCACTGAAAGTGGCTTCAGGTAAAATGCTAGGTAGGCATCTCTTGAGTACTGAAGATGTTTCTGTATTCCCAGAGAACACAGTGTGTCAATAATATTGGTGTGCATGGTTGTGCTGAAACATTTCTAGGGAACAAATACTTCTAGGGGAAAACCAGGAATTTGGTCTTCATGGTCTGTTTGGTGGCTTGTCTCTGCTAATTGCTCATCCACCAAAACAGGTGTGGGGCCAGCAGTTTATCTGACTTGGCTAATCCTTGAGACTTTATTCTGTCACTCCCCTTCTCACCTCTGGCATGGGAGGCATGTAGGAGCTCATGTCCAGTTAACTCTTCATGTGCCAGACTCGTAAATTACTTCTCAAGAAAGCAGTCAGCCTGCACTACTTGCCTGTGTGTAGCTATCTAGTTGTGAAATGGGAACAGTTTTTGCTTACTACATTCCTGGTCTGGATTTGAACCACTGATCAAAAAAATTAATCACTCCAGCTATCACCATCACCATCACTCTAGCTATCACTGGACCTGCTGTCCAGCCCATGTGTGAGCTCCGTCTGCAATCCTCTTTTGTTCAAAACAGTGAAATGAAATATCTAACACCTATTTACAGTGATTAAGCCCTGCTTAGATAACTGCATTCTGTTTGGGGGCTGCACTTCTAAAAGAGGGAAGGACTGAGGACAGTGTGGGGGAGTGAACAAAGACAATGATCACAGATCAGAGAAAACAAGACCTGCAAAGAAAGGTTGGGAGAGCCAGGCAAGCTCAGTCTGGAGAAAAGACAACTGTGGGTGGATACCTAACTGTCTGCAAATACATAAAAGACTGTTACAGAAAGAGGACAGGGGCCAATTATCCTCATTAGTCACCAAGGACAGATCAGGAAATAAATTAGTTTAAGATGAAGCAGAAAGAATACAGATTGAACGTCAAATTAAATGTTTACTGCAATAATGGTTTAGTGACAGTAGAAGATACTGATAAACGTGGCAGAACGGCTGTGACTGAAGATATTTAAAGCTAGATGTAGGTGCTGAACTTTCAGTATTGTGTATCTAATAAAATCTGTCTCCAGTAATCATGATATTTGCATGCCTAACCAAACAACTTTGGAAGAAAGATAACGAGATTGATCTGCTGTGTGTGCAGGAGGGAGGCACTGACTGTCCCACTGGAGGAAACCCTCCCTGCCACCCAACGTGCTCCAAATCTCATGTGGTACCTGTAAGAGTCAACATGATGGTGTTGACTGGTGGCACAGCTTAGGTGTATGGGGAACTCCCCAAAGATGTCTGGTTTTCAAAACCTCTGGTATGTTGTGACAGCACATCCTGTCCTGGGGGACGGCTAGAGCATCACTATAGAAATTTGTGCAGAAGAGACTTACAAACCTGTCCCATGCAAATGATGATTTAACATTTGCAGGCCCCATTCTGGAATCCTGGGATGTTGGGCTGTTCTATGCCCCTGTCATTAAGAAGCGTCACCCATCTGTAGCCACTGCTTTCAAGGTTTTGCACTATCACAGCATCTGAATAGCTAGTGTGCCAAAACCTGATACTGCAAGGGGATCAGATGTGTATTGTCACATACTGAATGATGTGAAAATAGCACCTTGCTATTTCATGATGTCATTCTTTTGTCTTGCAAGACGAACTACAGTTTAAAGGTGCCTTCTGTTTGCTCACCTTTGCTGCTTCCAGAAGATAAAATGGGGTTTGAGGAACCATGAGCATTGTGGTTTCTGAGAATCATCGCTTCACTAGCCAGCCTTCACAGCTGCATCTCTCTGTGCTCTTGAGTTGGAGGAGCTTCTTCTGCACTGTTAGGGTTTGGGTGAGCTGCTCTCTTAATGGGTTCAGAGACTCTGACCCTACCAGTCAGGTATTGACTCTGAGTCTGTAGAGATACCCCTGCTGGTGTCTGAGGGGGCTGAAAGTGCCATTTTGAGACTGTGAGTTCGGCCAGCATAGGGAATGTGCTGTGTGGCCTAAAACCTATGTCAGTTTATATCCTCCTGTGCAGCAGCAGAAGTGGGGACTGTGGTACAACCTTGCTGGTGGATTACACTATTTTTTAGCAGAGCAACAAGCATGTAATCCTGACCACTGGTGGTTTTTGTAAGAGTCAGGAAATTTCTATACAGATGTCCAGACAAACTCAAATTCAAATGGAGGAAATGACGTGATAATCTCTCTTTCATATTACACTTGGATTTAACATTTTTATTTAACTTCTTTTCCTAATCTCTTAGGGTTGCCACATACTGTTGAGGAGCTAATATACAAAACTCTTTCATGTGGATGTGGTTTCTAGCATGTATGATCTCTGAAGAATTTGGGGGATTTTGCAAAAGGAAACAAATGTAAAACTTACTAAGTTCACCATTTCAAAACAGACAGGGAGGTGAGATGGTTACTAGGAGCCAGCTGAGACAGATAATATTTGGTGTCATGAACCCACTGATAATTTACTAGCACAAATGCCATGTCCTACATCACAGCTGATTGCCTAATGAACAGAAAATTGTTTTCAGGTGATAGGCATAATAGCCTAATGATAGCTGAAGATAGCAGTGGGGGTGCATTGCCTCTGGCTGTGTGCTATGAATGGGACACAGGGGGATACGGGTAGGTGAGAGGTTGTAGTCTGTCATAATGAGGGACTGTGGTTTTCCTCTGTCACAAGGGACTTTTGCTATTCCAGCATCCCCAGCTGGGAATGAGGTCCTGGAGATACACAGCGGGTGTTTGCAATGTGAAAGATGAAGGTCCTAAATGAATACTGTCTTGAAATGAATTGCAGAAGATCTGCTAGAAGCCTAAAACTGGCTCTGCTTCCAAGGGCAATTCTAAATCTGCACAGCATCTGGGGGCAGGTGGTTTTGAAGCCTGTGCAGTGAGAAGAATGGCTCCACTGCCGTACGGAAAGGTGTAGGGATGTTGCCAGCTGCTCCAGGAAGAGGATGGCAAAAGGCTCGCTGCTGTGCATCTCTTTGTGCCAGGTAAAATGGGATGTTAATTAATTGCACATGACTGGATTGCTGGGGTATTTCTGTCACGGGACTCTGCTGAGAAATGCATTTGAAGTGCATTGTGGTAGAGGAAGCACACAACGCACTAGCTTGCAGCTACTTGCACGTAGGCATAGGCTTGTGTGGCAAACGTGCGGGAGAGCTCTGCATATCCCTGCATCCCTCTCTATCCACTTCTATAGTTCTCTGTTATTGCTGGCTGCTGTAGTCAGTGGCCTAAGTATCTCAGGGGAGATTCCCTCATGTCAGACGTGTTTCAGCGGAGGCAAGCTGAAACATCAGCAGCTGACAATCCCCAAGGGAGAATCTAATGAAAACGACAGAATGACATAATCTGTTCTCACAGTCTTTCCTCTACAGCTCTCCACGTTTTTGATGCAACTTGAAATCACCCTCTAATTTATTACTGAAAAGGTGAATATTATATATAATTAAAATTGTAAAGATAGTGCCCTGAAATGTTGAAAGTCAAAATACAAAAGCAGCTTGGATGTGGTCTGAGGTACCACATATTTGAGTATTCTAGGAGGAAGCTTTTAAGACTCCATCTGGTAGTAACAAAGTAAATGCCACAAAAGCATAAATGGAATCTCAGAAAAGACATTGCAATTGTTTCATTATGTGATGGGGGGGCCTGTGCTCTAAACAGGAGCGGATAAAAACTAAGTAGATTAGAAAAACAGGATAACTGTGGGATGGCTGCCTTGAAAGATACAGTGACTCTTACAGAAAGCTCACTTTGAATTCCTGGTTTGAAAGTTCACAAACTTTCAAGCCAGGGATTCAGAGAGAGCTGTAAAGATGCTGCTTTATCCACTTTTAATTTGTACCATTTCAATGGGGAGCAAAGGGGCTAAAAGGCGCTCTGAACTTCAGGGCTCTGAGAACTTTGCAGGAGCTGAATGCCTGTGCCTTGTCACTCTCTGAAGCAGAAGCTGGATACCTACAGCGGGTATCTTACATGAGCAACCCTTTCTGTGCAATGCTGGGGTTTTTCTTTTACTGGAGGGAGTAATAACTTTCAGAAACCAGGAGATACACAGTAGGAGGTGAGTGTTGGTTAATGACATACCTCACCCTAATAGTCTTAAACTTTTTTTTTTGTTTTTTTTTTTTTTTGTTAGGACAGTGAGATGAAATAATGTTCCCTGTTCACAGTTTGTTGGAGAGATCCCCAACTTCAGCTTTTGACATTAGAGATGGCGATCAAGGTTTTTGACAGGGGAGGTTTGTAACGGAGGGTTTACGCCCCCCACCCCCCATGTCATAGATTTTGCTAGTTCTGCACTGAAATTAATTAGAACATTTGATGTGTTTTCATGAAAAAGCAGAGAAAAGCCCAGAATAGCTAGCAGCCTGGTAAGCAGAAAAGTAACTGGGTTTTGGGTAATGCATTTCTATTCTGTATACTTTGGAGTGAGGACTTGTCCCCAGAGTTGTCCTAGCCAACAAGAGGGCCCAGACTACTGGGTCTCTGCAGTAATGCTTTCTCAGTTGGAGCTTTTCCAGTTGGAGCTGTTCTAATTTATATAAATGCCTATTCATTGTGCTGGAGAGAGAATACTCTTAACGACTGGGCTGTGGAGGTAGTTTGTTTCTTTGGCCCGATAGATAAGTAATTACTTATCCAAAGGGAAATGACTTCAGCAGGAAAGAAACGGAGAAGTAGGCTCCATAGCCCAGAGACTGTGGAGTCCTCTGAGATACAGGAGACTGGACCCAATTCTCCCTCCAAATCAGGCAGTGTAGATTTGTTCTTGTTCTGCTTTGGATGCATTTGTGTTTCCCAGTGACAACAAAATGTTTCATTTAGCATCCAGCTCCAGTGCTGACTCCAGGTGGAAGAAAAAGTGACAGGAGGAGGTGAATTCCCAGGGAACAAAGACCTGATCCTCACGCAAATGCTCTTGAACAAAGGATGAGGGATGAGAACCTCAGAGGCTCTGAGACAGGAAACCAGAGTTACTGCTTCAATGAAAATTTTTATAATTTTTTATAATGTGCAGGTAGCTCTTTAAAGTTGTCTCAAGATCTTTAAAATACTTGGGATTTTCATTCCTGCAGTTTGTATCCCTTTGTATATCCCCCCTCATTATTTATTTTACATTTGCTTTTAGAAGCTTGGTGAGACGTTTGATGTTTAAATGGAGAGGGGAGTTTTTCCAGAATATAACACTAGCTGTGGGAGACTTCTTTCCAGAGGATCTCCAGGGAGTCAGTAGAGAAAGCGGGGGCCCTTTGAAGGGCAGTGTAGAGCAGGAGCCCAGTGGATATGCTCCAGCTTGCCCTTTGGAGAAGCTAATCACTATTGACTACAAAAGCAGCCTACATAGGTGAGTTTCCTAAGAACTTTTAAAGTTCTTTTTTTGTTCTGTGTGTATGCATGTTAAGGGTGTACAGGGTTGGGGACTGGAAAAAGACAGGAGTTGTATTAAATTATCCCTCTTCATCACCCAGTTTGGAAAACAGTCACGGTCCAGGAGGAATCTGACGTTTTCTAATCCCTGATCCTCTGTCTTGTATTTTTCCATTGCAAGAAAACTGGCTACCTGATAGCCCACCTCTTTTTGAATGTGAAGGCCTGGAGATCCCTCAGTCTGGGTCCGATGTAAGCAGTTCCCAAACATGATTTGAATTTGCAAGAAACAGCAGTGTCTGTATAGCTCAGCCCAGCCATGATCTCTGGACTTCTCAGGTCTTTTTTTCAGGCTAGAGTGGCAAGCTGGCACATGAGGTCCCTTGACTTGACCACGTATCATAGGACTGGTCCTTGGCACCTCACAGAGTAGTGCCTCTCAGGATGCAGCAGGAAGGCTAAGGAGAGATGTCTAGGGCTTTCTTGTTCTATAACCACTGTGTGCCAGGAGGAAGCTGGTGTAAGAATGACATTTAATTATATGTCTTTGTACATCTTTGCCTGCATGCATTTAGAAGTGTTGCCTGTCTCCACCAAGGTAGATTTTTCATAAGAAAATATTGCTAGCATGATGAAGCATAAAAATCAAATAAACCAGAAAATTAGAGAGAAGGCTTGCCCTGGCAGTCTAACTGTGTTGTTTTAAGTGCTTAGGGTAATACAGAAATTCATGTGTTTTTGACATGACAGTCTCCTGTGATACTGTGGTTTGGCAACTATGGCAGCACAAATTGTGATGTGTACCTACACACGGGTTCAGCTGCAGCCCAGAGCCTGGATCCAGTGTCCCTTTGAAGTCAGGTAGAATCTTGGCATTGATTGTGGTGAGGATTGGATCGAGGGGGTCTGCTCTGTGGTACAAGATGCAAGGGCTTGCAATATTTCTTTGAATCAACTTCATTTCAAAGCATTATTGTTTATAAATTTGTTCACTTTTGTCATCTGAGAAACATCTTAAAGAGCTATTGGGGTACTGCCTAGGCTGCTGTTTGATGACTGCAATGAATGCTGCATAAATCCTTGATGTTACCTGCATCCAATGGGTGTTATTTTTTGTCTTCGTATCTGAATATTTCCTTGGTTTTGAAGTATTAAATTACATGATTTTAAGGATACCAACAGATTCATCAAAATTTCTTTTGCTGTATAAATTTTCAGGTGTTTTCTTGATCACCTAAGATACTGCTTTTCCTGCAGTATAAAACAGAAATAAGTATAGAATCTGGTTGACATTCAGTTTTGGGATCAGATTAAGTTGTGTCGAGTTTCCTCCCCCAAATCCTCATGGATCATGGACTGTGCCTGGAGGAGAAAAATCAATGACTGTCTGGTAAGAACTGCTTAAAATGGCTGTATTTGGCATAGCTGAAATTTCCATTTGAACAGAATCAGAGTCTTTTAAAGCAAATTAATGGTGTTTTCTCATAATCTGAATGACTTTGAAAGATGGTTTAAAAGTTGCAGGAGAAAACTTGATGGAAAAATTATAGAACTTGGTTTTACTGTCAGAGATCCAGAGGGAGAGGAAAAAACAATGTGTTGAAGACCTAAATTCCCTTTTAAACCCCTAACTTCCCGTATTATAGGATGTCTAAATATTTAGTGAACTTAAAGGAGATGGCAGAAAGACTGTGTTTGGTCCAGTGCTCCTCCTGGATATGTCAAATCTGCATGTTCTTTAGGTGAAGCCTGGGTGTTTAGGGAATTTCATATGCAAAAGGCTCAGCTTGAACCTTGGCTTTACTGAAACGCCACACTTACTACACCAGCTAAAGAAATATAGAACTTGGATGAAAGCATCCAGAGATAGTCTGTTCAATGGAAGATCAGCATAGCAATGTAAAGAGAAGGCAAGTTTCACTTGGAAGCAGTGGGTTAAGCTGTGCCTCTTAATATAACTGGAAATGGAACATTACACATTCATACCAGTAAATAGAAGAACATACTGGGGAACAGCCATACAACCTTGAGCAGCATTTGCAGTGCACTGAATGGATGGAGTTCCTTGGTGCAAAGCTGGAGGGCTTGGAGAAGATGTAATTAAGAATTGTCTCATTGCTTGCTAGAGCAAGATGGTAAGAGCCATGCTAAGGTTTTTCTTGGCTATAGTCAGCTCTCAGTTGGCTGAAGCCAAGCTGACCTTCTCCATCCTGCCTGAGCTGGTTTAGTATATGCTGATCAGCATTTGGCAGAAAGTGGCCATCCTTGGTCTGTGCCAGGAGATACAGTCAGGTGGCTTGGCTGGAGTTCCATTCCTGTAGATGTATGCATAGGTCTGGTCTTTCTTTTCAGGCTAAAAGCATCCCAAGATCTTGTAGACCAGTCCCCTGCAAGGGGGACTCATGGGCTTCAAGTAAGTGCAAAGTGTAGAGGTGGGAGAGGTGTATGTGTACATCTGTGCCATCCCATGTTTTCTGAACCCAAAGGATGGGTGCTCTGTAGTTCTGTACTTCTATTCAGTCTTTTTTTTTTTTTTTTTTTTTTTTTTCTTTCCCCTCTGCTCAAACTGATGCTGTTACTTGTAGCAAGGATCTTTGTGGTGGCGCTAATGACTGTCATAAATCCAGCCAATTCACACACACTGTGGCTTTTCAAGTGACTTGAGTTGTGCTAAGCCTCTTCCCTCACTTCTTTCTGGAAAGTTAAGCAGAAGACCTTCTCTTGCTGCTAGTGAGGAGGAAGTGGGCTGACATGGGTCATGAAAATAGGTGGTGGCAGGAGGGCAGATTTATATACCTTATTGGACTTTCACTGGCAGTAAATTGCATTCTGGTCCTGGGAAAGCCTGGACCATGAAAGACTGAGAGAGCTGACTCGTAAATTTATCCACACTAGCAGTACATGTGCATGGGAGAGGGTATGGGGGAAAAACTGGTGCTTTATTTTCCTCTGTTTTCTGGGGAGAGGGAAACTGATGCTACAGCCTGCTCAGTGTGGTTAGATGTGCCCCCTGCCCCACCCTTTCCTCTGGGGACCAGAGCAGAGTGGGACCAGGCATAGCGAGAGGCACAGTGGCAAGGACCACTGACCTGTTTGATTTAGATGCTGCTAAGCTGTAGCTGCCTTGTGGCTAGTGGAAGGAGGACTGGGCTGAGCAGCATCTCCCCCACAGAGCTGAAGAACAGCAGAGGCAATGCATCAACGCTGCCCGGTGCTAGGTCTTCATCCACCACTGACCCTATGGCATGTCACGTTCCCCTTGCTCCTCCATCCTCTTCTGTTCTTCAGGCTGGACAAGCCCAACTGGACTTTGATGCCATGACCCCCAGCTCAGGGTCAGGGCAGCTCTGCAGGTGATGGGTGTGGTTGGGGGGGGAGGGGCAAAGCCATCCTGTTTTAGTGCCTTTAGACTAGTTTGGGAGCTGTTGGAGGTGCTGGTGTCTGTAGGGGAGCTGGTGGGGGGCAGGGGAAGAGTTTTGGAGGAGATTTCAGAGGGACAAGATTTGGAGGAGGGGGAAGGTTTCTTCTACATCCTAAAAAAATCTTTGCACCCAGGTCCTGCTTCTGTAACTACCCAGTGCTCAGGAAGTGTCTGGGGTGCACCTCTGTGATGTCTCACAGAAAGGTTTTGAAGAAGCCTCCCCTGCCTTTGAGATGGAGGAGGAGGAGCGGAGCCTTTGACACCGTGGTTTGAAAGAAGCTAGTGTCCAGGCTATTGGGAAAGCCATGCCCACTTTGAGGGTGTGTATGGAGAAAGGCCGAGTACAGAAATGTACCCCAGTAGTGGTACATTCGGGTGAAGCTTAATTGGCACCTGCCCAGTGCTCCCAGTTGTTCTCACAGGGCCTTGCACAGGTCTCCAGGGGCCACTGCTTCTTCTGGGAGCAGCAGGGCCTGATGCAAAGCTGTTGCACAGTGGCACAACATTGGTATGCCACCAAAGCTGAACTGCAGTATTTGAAAACCCTTTGTCAGTTTTCAGTAAGGGACCGATGCTGAGGACAGGCATGTGAAAAATCCGTATTGTTTTGTGAATTTACGTGTGTGCCGTGAATTTACGTGTGCGCCTTGACTTTACTCTGATGACAAACCTTGTGCCTTTTGGTTTGTGAGAGTATTTCCATTGGAAATCAAAGAGATTTGAGATATATAGCTAGCTAAGCAGTCATACCTCAGAATAGGATTTGGGGATTAGCAGAGTGGATAATAAATTGAATAGTAGGAGTTAAAATCAGACTGCACTCGGAAAGAAAGCAGAGATGAGAGGTACACCCCTGGAAAGCAGTAATACCAGAAATGACACTGGGGTTACACCGGTTAGCAAATGAGATATGGGCTTGCAATACTACGTGGCAGCAAAGAGGTTGATGTGATTTCTGGATTGCACAAACAGAACTATTGTGTCTTGGAGCAAGGAAATGGTTTTTTACGTGTATCTAGTCACGTTTTCTTCATGTGCCTGGTGTAAGTGTACCTAGGCTATTGAGTTCATTTCTGGAGAACTCTGTGCCCCAAAAATGGCAGCAAATTAGAACAAATTCAGTGGAGCAATAAAAATGATTAAGATGCTGGAGGGATTGATCTAAGAGGGAAGATTAAAGTAACTAATTACATTTAGCTTGGCCAAATGACAATTAAAAGAGAGATGTGATGACTGCCTTAAAGTGTGTGCTTAAGAATGTAAACACCAAGGACAGAGAAAGAAAACGAGGGACTGTTTAGTGCTGTAGGAGCAGCTGTTGGTTACACACCCAGTCTGCACTGCTAGGGGAGTTGTGTAGGAGTCTAACCAGAACCAAAGGAGAAGTAGTTATAACCAAACAGTGGCAACAAGCTGAAGAAAAGGAAGCACTGAGAAGACAGCATGGTTCTTGCTGTGAAGTGTGGCAGAGGCTAATGTACCTCTTCCACGGAAGCAGTAGTGGTCTCTGAACTGAAGTAGCCTTGGGAGCTTTGCTACAAGGAGCGTCCAAAATTCTCCAGGAGAGGAGGGAAAGGATGCAGTGTTTCCACACGAGTCCTCCTGCTCCGATTTGCAGGACCCGTAGATCATTTCTCCCCCAGCCTCTTGGCTGTGATTGTGTAGTGTTTTTAAAAAGATAGTTAGCAGTCTGGAGGGGGAGCAGGCAAGGGGGTGGGGTAGATGGTAGTAGACACTAAGTCCTGTAAGAAATGCTAAGACCACCACACATGTTCAGTCTAGAGGAAAGACAACTGTGGGTGGAAACCTAACTGCTTGCAAATCTGTAAAGGACTGTTACAGAGAACAGGGGCCAGTTATTCCCTTTAGTCAATAAGGGCAGATCTGGAAGAATGTTGGCCCTTAGCTGAAGCTGGGAAAAGTGGGCTCCATATGAAGGAGAAGCCTAAGTGTTGGGTGGCAAGGTGGCTAGGAGGGGGTGGGGGAACTGCCATGGGTATAGACACCCAGGGATGACATTAGAGACTTGCTTATCGGGAGGTGACACAGGCATCAGGAAACCAGTATTGTTTCAGCAAGATCTTGTATGATTTCATAGCCTTTAAAAGGCTGGGGTGCTTCTAAATGAGCCAGTGCTGTGGTGCTTTTTCCTTGCAGGGTATTTGTTCAAGACATGTTTGTTAATGTTTCTGTTTAATTGTATTTTCTTCTTTGATTATGGAACTGTTTGAATGCTGCCTTTTGCAATGGAGGGACTATGGATGAAATGCATGCTTATAAAAAATGCAATGAAGCACTAGTTCCAGCAGAGTGTGGACTAGCTGGGGTTTTTTTCCCTTTTGGTGTGAATCTTTTTTGAAGTATGAAATAGCTTAATTAGTAAAAAAAAAAAAAAAAAAAAGTCCCTGTGCAGTACTGTATCTCCTTGTTTTGACAGGCACAGGAAAATATCATGAAGCAAGAGTTCTTATCACAGTGTTTGTCATCCAGTTGTACTTAAGAAATTCTGTAAGCTTTTGCATATAAAGTCCTTTTTCAGATGCTAGGGTAATATTCCATACCTGGAAATGTTAATTTCCTGATCTGCTTTTAAGCCTGAGCACATTTCCAAGTGAAATGAAGAGGTGAGAATAAGAAACAGAGCCATGAACTGGTACAGTATCTCAGCTGGTGGCTCCAGTCTCTCTTGGTGAATGGCTCTGTCTACCTTGATGCATCCTAAATTTATTCTTTTGTGATACCTGTTTGGAGGACCATTTGTAAAATAAATGCCTCAGCTTCATTCCCTGCACGACAGTGACTGTATCCTGTATGGTGACACAGCTAGTTCCTGGGCAATTTAAGAGGAAGTTCAAAGAGTGACAGGAGCCCAGGATTAGAGGAACAGGTTCTCGCTGTAAACTCTGAAGAGCACCTTTTAAAGCAAAGGCTGAAGCGCTGCATTGTCCTGGGCTACAGGGAAGATTCATTTTGTGGTACAGATAGTAAGCAGGTCAGCAGGGTCTCATCTGACTTTTCAATGCATTGGCTTTTATTCAGCTTATCAACAGCTGTGGCTGATAAAGTCATTTCCCATCCCTGTCCCAGCAGTTTGTTCCTGCAGCAGTTTGGTGGTCTGGCAAACCCACCTTCATTGCTGGTTGAGGATAGCATGTCAGGCTGTTGACCGGTATGGCTGAAACACAGGCACACATCTCCTTCTGCCTTGCCAGTTATAGGCAGTATCTTCTCAGGAACATGGCAAGCTGGACTTGGACAAATCTTAAACAATAGCAGGGTTTGTCAGAGCCCCATGGATAAGTCACTCAGCACACTTGTTCCATCTGTGAGCTGGGATGATGGACATGCACACCACACAGCTGTATTCAAAACTCACACTTTCTTTTGTGTTTGTGAGGTGCCCTGAGACTTTTTCAGCTGATGATGCCATAGAAAAATACTTACTCTTTACTTGGTCTTGACTTTCAGAGCTCTATCCTTGGCATTCTTCAGTGGTTTGGCACTTACTGAAAGAAATAAAGCAAAAGCATCATACAGAGCAGAAAAGCGCTTTACAAAGCATATTCTGATGAAGTCAGCTCCTCGAACAGCTGCAACAAGGAAGCAGCCAGAAATATAGAAAGAGGGATATGATGGGAGATTTATGCTTGTGAATACCAGTCTATGATGTGTCCTGGAAGGTCTATGCCTAGAGAAGATCTCAGTGCTATGCTACTGGTGAAGACCTCATCCCAGACTTCCAAGGCTCTGCAGCCAGTGTTGATTTGCAGATGTCCTTGCATGATATGGGGTTTTGGATACAGTAAAATCCCATGTCCTCTGTGAAACAAGTATGGGGCATGTTGCTTTTCGCTACATTTCTGTCATTACTATTCACTTATGCATTTATTTATCTATTTATTTCTTAATTTTTGGAAAGCAGCTGCTGGGCTCATGCAGTTTGTGACTTGTCAATGACAGTGCAGTGAGTCAACCACATGCCCTGGGCCTGTAGAACCCTTAGGAAGAACTGCACTCCTGTTGCTGGTGTACTGGATGATGGTGAGGAATGTGAGCTGGAGCTCTCTACAGCAGAGCAGAATATTTCTACCTTTAAGTTAGCTCTGAAAAATTTAAAATGCTATGTTATATGTAAATAAATAAATAGGCCCACCGACCACCTTCATTCTAGAAGTGATTAAGAAGAAAGTCTGTCTCTTTACTCAGAGTATCTCTGAGTGCCCAGGTTTGTCTCCAAGTCAGAACCGAGTTGTAGTTTGAAACTGCAAAAGCTTTGCCCAAACGTAATTCTTCTTCTTTGCAAAGCTCCAAGAAGTGGCTCCAAGAAGAAAAGCCAGCTCAGGGCTACCAGAGCTGACATGGACAGCAGCTGCTTTGAAGGTTGTGTGGGTAGGGTCAGCAAAGTGGGAGCCTGCACTAGATGTGCAAACATACACATGTATATGCTCCTGCTAGCAGCTGACTGTCCCCTTGTCCCCTCACTGCACTGCGGTACTGGCTAATGAGGTTTCCTGCCCCAAAGGGCTGCATACCTGCATGCACCCCACCAGGCCCGCTGCACTCTCATATGCTGGCATTAGGAGACACATATATAGGATGTTCTGACCTGCTTCATGCTCAGCCGACGGTAGAAACTGATTGCTGGAAGTAGCCTTTGGTCTGCTTGCAGATTGACTTCAGGGATTACAGGCAGGGAAGTGTGGGCCAGTAAAGCACCAGCCTCAATGTACCACAGGTCTGTGTGACTTTACAGTGCCTGAGAGGCACAAATTGCATTGTATGAGATCTTTGCAGCAGTGTGTTGTGATTTCTGGAAAAGATGCTCAGCATAGCTGCCTTCCACTTGTCTCTAGCTTGCAGTGGGAGCCAAGGTACATACGCTGGGTCTTTCCTGTAGCTCATTTCTGCTGCTTTTAATATCCATTGATAACTTTTTTCCTGCACAATGCTGCATGTTGGAAAGGGTGATGGCACTTACAGTGAATGACCTGTTGCTCTATAGAAGCCCAAGATCCAAACACTGAGGTTTTAATGGCTCCCTGCCAATCAGATTAAATATTTAGCAGTAGTAGGTTCTGGGCATCACATTCCTGACAGTGTATTTCATGCATCATTTGCTGTAAACGTTGGTAGATTTTAGCTACTGCTTGCAAAGTAACTCCCTCTTTGCTCTCTCTCTCATCCTTATCTCCTCTTTTCACCATCTCTCTCACTTTCCACGTTCATTCTTGTTCTCACTTTCTCTGCCTTGCTGTTTCCTTTGCCTTAGCTTGTCCCCTCTTTCTCTGATCATTGTTAACTGGTGTGTGGTTGTGTACATTGCACCTGGAATGGATGTCAGCCTGTGATGGAGGAGTGGAGGCACTGACTGCGTCTAACCAAGCATTCCTGTCTCCTCAGAAAAGTGCGTACAACTAGAGGAGGGTGCAGGCTAATGACCTTTTTGGGGAGTGGGTACACCTTAACTCAGGGAAGCACCCTGAGACCAAGGAAGGGGAAAGCACCTGTATTGTCCCTTTCTTTATGATGCAGCTCATCTATCTGCAAGCACTATCTGCTTTGCTCTTGGCACGTGTGTGAGCTGCTTTGTGGCTGCAACTGAGGCAGCCTTTTTCTTTTTAGTCCCTTTCTGGCTGAAACATTTGTAGGAGAAGAGTGCATGGGCTCAGTCATCCAGCTGGAAGCATGGTCACATCCATCTTCATGGGGTCCCCGTGTCCCACCAATTGTAGACTTGCAGCAGACTTCTGTGACATCTGTGCCCACACAACTAGCTGCCATGCCCAGTGCTGCGATAAGGCCAATGAAAGGCAAAAATCCAATGAAGGCTGGGGGGAAAAAACCCAAAGGGGGTACCTCTAGGCAAGGTTGCAGTATGGGATGATATTTTCTGTACTGGCAGAAGGTTGTCTCTTGGGACACATCAAGCAGTGCAGAAAAGGCAAGGACCTTCCTCTACTTCCTTCAGTGTCCTGGACAACAGCAGGTTTCACTTGTATGGAGTACAGTTGTCTGGTGGTCATCTGAGTTTTCAGGCATAATGTCTAAGCAGATGGCCCTTTAGAGTAGGGGTCCTCAAACTTTTTAAACAGGGGGCCGGCGCATGGATGAAGTGGCAGGCAGTCATCTGCGGCTGCTTGGTTTCCCCCCCCAACCCCTGGCGGGGAGGAGGGGGCGGGGGGTTCTGTAAATACTGGGGGCCGGATTGAGGACCCTGGGGGGGCTGTATCCGGCCCGCGGGCCGTAGTTTGAGGACCCCTGCTTTAGAGGGACTGTGTGAAACAAGGATGAGCACTGACGCTAGTGGTGGTTCTGGCTGATACTGTGTTGGGGCAGGTAAAGTCTGGGATGGTGAGCTCTGTAGGCAGACTAGTGCACTATGTTTTATGCTGCAGAGTCCTCTCTAGAAATTACTTTTCTTCTTTCACCCATTTCTTGCAATGTTTTGATGCTGCTCATTATAATCTGTGGTCAGATGGTTTTTCTCTTCATTACCTTGCTCCCCTAACTGTTTGGTATGTGCATTTTTTCCTCTGCTCTTGCTCCAAATGTGCTGTCTGCTTGAACATGTCCTTGCAGTCCCAGAGGAAGCCTGTGGTTCTCATTGCCTCCATGTTTGCCCTGTGTGATTGCTACTCCGCACTCCTGTCACCTTGCATCTGGTACTCAGCCCCAACTGCTCCAGCAGCCCTGTACTACCAGGCCAGGAGATGATGATTAGTGCCAGGTTTTCAAGCACCTTTCTCTCGCTGCTGTGACAAGTCCAAAGCCACCTGGTGAACCATCAAACTCTTCATTTCACATTTTTGTTGGCATGGGATATATCCTCTGTTCATACCACTGCTGCTGTTGTGCCGGTGTTGGCATGAGGGTGTGAGGGAGATGGGACTGTCTTCTCATGGTCTCTGCCAAAGGAATGGTTGGGAAGGGGCATTGCTTTGAAAGCTATGATGTGTATGCTTGTGTAGGAGATTATTTTTGCTTATGAGAGGAGTGGGGGCCCTTTAGGTAGAGGGAAGAGGAGGGTGCATCCATCAGGTCAGAGTGGCTAGAGAATAAGGCTCTTTTTTTGCTCTGCTGCAGTAGGTACTGAAGCCTTTTTGGCTGGGAATCTGCTGGGATGGGGTACGGCAGGCCAGATGGTTTGAAGCAGGTAGGGCTTTTGGGAAGCTGCTTCAGGAGAGATAAGGAGTGAAAGACACTTGTAAATTCTGTAAAGCATAATAACTAGTGATGGGCAAACCAGCCTGCTTAATTTCTTGTTTTATTTCTCTCCCCTGCCTACCCCTCCACCCACCCCCAGCCCTTGCTCTGGGACCCTCCAGTCCATTTCCCTGCATCTAGTGGCTTGTTTCCCTACAGGTGTCATCTTGGCAGCAACTCAAGCCTGACCACCTCCCTTGGGTAATTTGTGTGCTGCCTGAGTGCTTTTTCTTTTGCTAATGTCAGGGTACCTGATATTTTGGGTTTGAGTTTTGGTTTTTTGTGTATACTTTTAGGCAATTGATTTTTATAAATAAATAACAATGTTAACAGTGGGGGAAGCTGTAAGACAGATGGATCTGGAGAGAATGGTCCCTTAGCTGCATGCCAGGCCAGCCTGGGTAAATGAATTAGTTGGAGGGGCTGCACAGCTTGCCTATCGACTCACCTCAGCTTCATGGCCAGGAGCTCAGCTGTGATCTGATATGTCCTCTGATCCCTTTAATTAGGAAAGGAGGAGTGATAAATGGGTATTGCTTTTAGTCTCGATGACATATCCCTGGCCTCTGGTTGGGGTGGTGGCAGGGCTGTACTAGGAATATGGTCAGGTCCCTGAAGCTTTGCAGGCTCAGAAGATAAAGTACAAACAAGAGGAAGGGAATCCCAGCGCAACACCGGGCAATGTAGTCAGGTGATAATGCATACATGTCTTGTTTGTTCTAGCTTCTCCCCCTCTCTCCTGAGACACATATTACTGGGAGAGTGGCAAGAGGCTGTTATCTAGATGTGTGCTGTGTTTATAGATCATGAGCCCCCTCCAGTGACACCCACTCCCTCACAAAGGTGCTAGCACCTGTGCAAAGTGGGTTTAAAATGCTGCCACATCAGAGCAGAGGGGCTTTATACCCCTCTCGCACAGAGGTAGTGGAAATGCATAGTGCAAAAGCCTCTGGAAATTTTACTGTACTTGGGTATCTTCATGTATGTAGCAATCAATGCAGCTGCATGGAAAAATGTCTCCTGGCTTGGAAACGAGGTCCTGTCACAGAGTCATCCTGACAGGACACCAAAGCAGGGGCTGTGTCAAAGATGCTTTGCAGAAGCCAGCATGGCATCTCAGGGATAAGGATTAATTTTTTTTTTTTTTCCCCCAAATTGAAGCTGGTGACCCCATGGGGCTGTAGTTCAGCACTGTGGCCCAGACCTGGTCTGGAGAAGTGTCAAAGCTGCAATGAAAAGGAGAAACAAGGAAACCCCAAAGTGAGCAGAGCCCCAAGAAGTTCCAGGGGGATGAGTGGTGTGCTCAAGGCAAAGTTTGGAGAGGCAGTTCATATAGGCAATCTGATTTGCTTTTTCCACTTCATTTTAGTGGCCGGGTGATATTTGCAGCATATAATCTTTGGCTGTTCAGGATGTCAATATTGGTACTGTCATATACAAACAAGGGTGAGACCTAGCTAAAGGCTATGGCCTGTCGTTAGCTGAATGCTTTAACGTGATGGTTATATGGCACTATAACCTCAGCATTGTACAAAAGCCCCTCACAAGACAGGACTGGCACCACAGCGCTACTGTAGTGCTTCAAGATGGGCACCGTGAAAACAGCCTTGACACCATACCCACTAAACCCCCACCTCCTGGCTGAGTGGTGCCTCTGCCTCCACCCCAGAAACAACTCTCGGGAGGGAAAGCAGTTGCCCTGTGCCAGGGGCTGACCCCTGGTGTGGCAGTAAGGTTTGGGGTTTCTATCTTGGAAGCGAATTTCCTACAAGGACAGCCTAGCGGTAAAAGGGATAGAAGTGGGATGTTGTCCCCACTTTTTTTTTTCCCTCATTTTTTTTTTTTTCCCAGGGCTGTTTTCAGGAAATTTTCAGGGATTTAGTGCATTTAAGATCTGGTACCTTCTGAGGTCTGGCAGGAAAGGGTTTACTGGCTATCCTAAAATGAGCTGCTTCTCCCACCTGCTTTCTTCCTTCAAAGAAAGGCAGTCCCATCTGCTGGTCCAAGATGAGATGGAGTGCATGTGTACTCCTTATATACACATAAACATATATAATATATAGAGAAAAAACAATAAAAATAAGTAATAATAACAAATATATATAAATATATATCTACAGTGTGTGTATCTATTAAAAACCCCATACACACCCTCATTTTGCCTTATACTTAATTCTGCGGTGGGAGCGCGCTAGTTTTTCAACATTGCTTTCTGGCATCATAACCTAGAAAATGATGGGAACTGGAAGAAGAGTCTCAGTTGGGGTGGACTACAACATCTTTCCTCTTGAGTCCAGTCTTCGTTGTCTGTCTTTGGTTAAAAAAATTCCCCAAAGCAGAGCAGTTGCTCTCTGTGAACTTGTCAATGACAACAGATACCCTGTGGCTGCCAGGACCCCTCAAAACCAGTTGTGTTTCTCCACAGGTCTCACTCAGGTGTTCACCAGGCACAGTGCAGCAAGTCCAACAGAATCATAGGGCAACAGGCTGCAAGCAGGTTTTCCAGGCAGGGGGATGTTCAGAGGTAGAAACTTTGTTTTAGTCTGAAATTAATGGCAAAATTCCCTCCCTCTCCCTGCAAATATTGGGAAACTACAAGTTCAGAGGAACTGATAAAAGGGCCTAATAACTGCAGTGAAACTCTCAAAGTTGTATGTTTTCTCCTCTGGCTCACAGGGCTTGTAGGGTTTGCACCTGTGAGGTGCTTTCATTCATGGGCTGGCCTGAGGCCGTGGGCCCTCAGAATTGTGTCTGGGCATGACTTCTGTAATGAATCCCTGAATTCTGGCACCTCTGACACTGTAGCCCCGAGCCAGGATTCTTGGGTGTCCAGGCTCTGTGGTGTAAGACCAGGATTTTTGTTTAGGTGGGAACCAGAGCTCCCAGGGCTTTCTAAATGTGGTATAAAAGCCTGGTGACTCTGGTATGGCCACGTTCCCAGATCTGTTTAAATCCAGGGTCTGAGAGTCTCCACTTCTGAGCCTCATGGCTAGGAGATCTAACATTTTGAGTTTCTGCAAGTGAATTGAGATGGAGCTGGGCTTTACGTTTCCACTAAGAGCTGCTGGAACCAGACTCCCTGGATCCATGGCAGACCTACAGGGCAGATCTCTTGATGTAACAGGAAATTTCTAGGTCTGAATTAAAATTGCTGACTGGCTGCGTCCTGGTGCTCAGAAGACCTTCACCTCCAGCCCAGACCCTGGAGACTGGCTACCCATTGCAGCTTTGCCTTGCTCTCCAAAGCTCTCCATTGTTCTTGCTCTTTCTTGCCAGCAAGGAAACTTCTTTGGAGTAGATGAAAATGTGTTTTGAGCTGAGATATTTTCATAAGAATAAGCTTAACAAACCGGCATTTGCTGACAACATGTTGTTTCATCAGAAAGTACTGATCAGCAGTATTTTGCAGTTTGAGTCAATGTGGCAAAGTCGATATTGAATATCAGGGATTTTGCTTGGAAACCAACAACTATTTATGGTATTACAGCAATTCCTTTCTCTCTGCTCCTAGCTAAACTAGGATTTATTGTCCTGAAGATCTTGGACATACAGGTTTTAATACACTCTCCTGGGACACTGTGAGTAACGTTGGGTATGATCTCACAAGAAGACATTGCTGCCTTTGGGGAAGTGCACTGGAAAGCAATAATAACAATCTCAGCTCCTGTAGCTTCCATCGCTTGAGAACCAAAAGTACTTTAAATACCATAAATAATTAAACATTCTAACTGTATGAAGCAGAGAAGATGCATCTCCATCTTTCTGATGAGGAGAATAAGGCAAAGGGTGAGGAAGAAAACAATGCTGTTTACACTTTCAAAAAATGCTTATTGATTTTAGATGGTGGTATGAGGGATTAGAACAAGACTTCACTTGTTGTGGTTCATTCCCTCCATGCTTTCAAGATTTAAAACCAGATGCCTAACAGCATGAATGTAAGTGAGCTAAGAGGTATGAAGGGTGGACCAAAAATATAACGGTGCTTAAAGTGAGGAATGGTATGACTGTGGGAGCCATGAAGGACAAAAGTGGATTAGAGATAAGTGATGAATGGAGAAATCTGAGAAGGGTGGTAGATTAGAGCATATGTTGTAGTTTGAAGGAAGTTCACGGGAATATTGAAATTCTGAATTTTCTTTTATACTAAGCCCTCTTATGCTGTTTTAAAATTATAAACTGACCTTAAAGCATAACTAACTCATGGCTACACTTTGTCCATAGTATTAATTTTTATTTACTGGTAGGGTATTCTTTATTCTGACAGTTGTCAGGTCTTGGCCATTATTCTCTCAAAAGTCATTGCTACTAATGCTTTTTTTTCCCTGCTGCAAATGTCAGTTATAGTAACTTTTGTGTAAATGGGTTGTGGCTCAAGGGAGCTGAGCTGCATCCTGAGGAAGCCAAAGGGGGAGCTGGGCTGGGAGGAGATATGAACTGGTATGCCTCATATACATTGGCTGGCACATGGAAGAATGAACAGCTAGGTGAGCTACTGGGAAAGGTGGCTGAAGCAGCCAGCATGGACAAATTTGAGAGGCCAGAGAAAATGGAGAACAGAGGAAAAAATGCATCCATTCATCTGAGCCAAATCTAACCTGTTTGCTTGCACTGGACTGGGCCTTCCCATCTCTGTCCCTGAAGCATCAACAGCCAGTGACTAGCCATAGTCCAGACGTGGCTTTGCCTGTGTATGCTTCCATCGTTGAAACTCTATAAACATGATCGAGTGCTGAGTGGAGGGAGAGGTCAGTGGCTGCTGGGCTGGGTCCCTCCAGCTGGGAAAGCTTTCTGGATACTATTGATTGAAGGTCTCGGTAAGATGAATTGGCCCTGACCTGTCATACAATTGCAGGCACAGCATGGTCCAGCGCACAGCACTAATGTACTGTGAAAGCATATTGTATCCAGCAGCTTGATGGCTGGTGCCTTGCTGGTCACTGAACTCAAGGAGAGAAAGACAGAGAAAGGGGAGAGTGTTGGGTGGTGAGAGTAAAGAGGGAAAAGGAGAAGAAAAATGAGACCACAAGAAAACCCCACCTGGTTTGCAGTTGTCAATTCTCTCTTCATCCTAGCATTAGTATTTCTTGTGAGGTTCACATTTTTCTAAAAGGATAAGTGTTTTTCAGGATTTGTACACTTCTAGGTTGGGAGTGTACAACTCCAAGTATCTTGAATGGCACTCTTTTTGGTGTCGTGTATCAGGTTTTCCTTGTTACTATATCTAGGTAGATTTTGTTTTGTTTTTCTATAAGTAGTGATAACAGGAACATGAAAATCCTTTACCAAGGATTGGAGTGAAGAAAAGGGAAGTGACAAAGCACGGGCAATTACAAGGAAGGTCACTCACAACAAAGTTTATTGGGTACTCATCCATCATTTCCAGTGGCCTGATCAGAGCCAGCTTTTGACCCCTCTTGGCTCCGATGGCTGTAGCATGCCTTCTTGACCATGCTAAACCCACATCTTTTTACCTTTCACTTTCAGATTAATTCCCTGTCTCATTTCACAAGGAAGGCTGGCATTTTCATGGGTTTCATGGTGACTAAACCCCATTTTCCAAAATGTTGCATACCGGTGGAAATCAAGAGGTCATGATGCTCATTGGGGATGCTGGCAGTTTGTGAAACATCGCACATCAGTGTCTATAGCACTGTGGCTTTGTCCTGGACCAACTCACAGGATTCATCTCTCTCTCTACCCTGCTGCCTCCACTTAGCAGCTCCTTTGTACACCTTACATCTTGGTGTTTCCGTCACTGAGCCACCTTCTCTGCCATTTCTGCTGTCTGTAACACCATTATGAGAGCCTGATCAGGTCTGGTGAGCTCTGCTTTAGGGCTCTTTAAGGTTTGCTGTAACAGTGCCACAAGGAGCACAGGCGGTACAAATAGTTTCTCCTAGCTTGCCCTTGCTGCATGGGTGGCAAGACTGAAACATGCACCCATGAAGATCTTTCCTAAGGGATGGGCAGGTTTATGTTTGAAAGATTTATCCCATGTCATACTTATGTCTGAGGAGACTGGTGGCAAACTGGATGACTGTATCCTAAGTGCAGGTGCAGTCTGAGGCTGTCTCACTCTGGTTCAGATGCCCTTATTGAGGATACTCAGCATTGTGAAAGAAGGGTTCACTCAATTTCTGCCTAAAGAAAGAAAAATAGTATTTTCTTTCCCACTTACGGTATGTTTTAAGAAACCTTGTGATTTGGCTTTTACAGTGTTTACATCTGGCATCTAAAGAACTTAAGACTGTCTCTTGATGTGAGACTTTGAGTAACCCATGGGATTCCAGCACTGGCATGGCGTTTAGCAGCTGCCTTCAGGAGACAGTGCAGTCTCCATCTGCCTGCTCTGTGTTTTCCCTTTAAGGAAACAATGCAGGGAATGAACTGAGTGAGGTGCATGAGAGAGTCTGGGGAATGAGTAAGTCCTTCCACCACTGGAAGTGAAAATTCTCTTCAGTTTTTAAATTTTGAGATTCAATATAACAATCTGCCAATGCACAAAATGCAGACTTGATTGAAGTTGAATAGAAACCCTCAAATTAATACAACAAATAATGAGAAATGACAAGGATGTGCTTCTCCAAGTGAAGTTAAATGTGTGTTTTTCGTGGATATTAATGAATCAGTAGTGTTTAAATTCCTAGCTTTTGAAAATCAGTCTTTAATGTCCTCATGTTATTAATGTGTTGGTTTCTGCTTGGAAATCAAAACTGGAAGTGAAGAATTAAAGGAAAGAAGGGATTGCCACATGAATTACCAAATTGTTCCAGTTTGATTTAATTGGCAAAACCAGTGTTACTCTGGTGCAGTGTTCAGCTGCCTGTTTAAGCCTAGTCTTGTACCTCAGGAGGCAAAGCTACTTTCATCCATGCTGAAATCCCTTTGGAGGGGCCCCGTGTACACAGTGACATGTCCCTTGCTTTGGATGATCTCACTCTGAGCCTGGACCTGGTTCTGAGACGGGGCAGACAACAGTCAGAAGTGGGAAACGGTGCACATCTCGTAAGATTTGAAACCCTTGTTTCAAATGGAGCATGCATTTGACAGCTGTGCCAACTGAACCCTCCAGGTGGTGAGGATATTTCAGTCTCTGGCAGGGAGGGCCTGTCTCATCCCTCTAAACTTGTCCAAGTGGGATGCTGCGGGGGCGTGAGGCACTGGCAGGGGAATGATGGCTCCAGCCTGGCTCTGCAAGCCAGTCTTGCAGGGAGTGATGGCCGTGCCAAGCCTCTATGCCCTGGCATTTAGAAGTTGGCACTGAGCAATGCCAGACTGACCTGCTGTCTCACTTAATGGCTTTTGTGTGTGTGACACTGACTCCCGCAGTTCTGCATGTGTGTGCCAGCCTGGGTAAAGCAGGTGAGACTCAGTCCTGCTCTCCCTCGCCCAGCCATTACCTTCATCCTCCCTTGCTCATCCTGATGAGGACCCAAAAGGACTCAATTTACAAGAAAGGATGAACACAGCTGAACTTCTGCTGCAGCAGAGGGAAGTCCCAAGGGGTGATCAGATAACCATCTACAAGCATTTTCAGGGTGGAAATAGTGAGTCGAGAGGGAGAAATTGTTTAGGCTGAATCAAGAAGATATTAAAGTAACAGGATAGCTGAGCAAAGGGAAGATTTAGGTTGAGTTTAGGGAAATGTTTCTAAATGTGAGCCTTGAAGCCATCTCCTAGCAGTGTTAATCTAATTGTTTGAGTCATTTCAGAGCAGGTAGTGTGTTAAGGCATATGCTGTAGACAGCAATCCTGAAGTGACTGGGGGAAGGGCAAGAGTATTAAGTAGAGGATTTTAATTTGTAATTTCTATGAATCACTTGGCGTTGGTCTCAACAGAAGCTCGCAGGCTGTGGCTGTGTCAGCTATCACCCATAATATGTAAAATATGTGGGTGGGAGGAAGTGGGAAGGACACTGGGAACTTACCCTTGGGCAAGCTTACAATAATGAGACATAGTTCTTCATCTGTTGGGAATGATATGGGTCTAATTGGTGATCAAAGCATTCTTTGTACTGCCTTAAGTGTAGGCAGAGAATTACTCTTCTGCTTTGCATGGGGCAGAAAAAAGGGAAGCACTTTCTCACCTTTTCCTTGAATACACCTGTTGGATAGACAGAGGCAAAATAGCTGTTGGAGATGGGCAGGAATTGAATATATGATATATAGGATGAATCTGAGGCTACCCAAATCGGGGAGGAGTTTGTACCTGGTTTAATAAAGAAAGAAAAGCTTGAAAAAAAAATTGGGAATAGAAGTAAACATATGTGCTGCTTTCCATCCAGTGTCCATGGAATGAAAGCTAACAGCAAGGTAATGAGAGAGCTCCGAGGGCTTTGAAAGCTTTGGTTGGGGGTGTGTAATGTATTCTTCAAAAGAAAAAGATTGACTTGGGAGAAATAAGGGAAAAGAGGAATTATTTTGTAAGTTAGGTAGAAATGAGTCTGTGGGTTATTACAGGCATGGACAAAGGTACATGTTGGGGAGGGAGTGTTTGTGAAGAGCAGAAAGAAGACCTGCCCAAAAGGCCTCCGGGAGATGTTTTTACCACTGTATAGCAACATTTATATATGAGAATGATAATATAAGTGATGTTCAAAGGTAGTTAAAATAAACTGAACTGCACCAGCTTTCATCTAAAACTACTGAAATGCTCTTGTGGGTTGTTTACTCAGGGTCACCATAATGAACCATTTTGGTCTAGGTGCTGGGTTGTTTTTGCATCCATCACTGTGTATGGCATTTCCCATTGTCTCTAGTCTCTGCTGTCTTCCTTCCTTAAATGTACGGAGATTTTCCTGCAGCATCATTTCTTCTGTTTATCAGCACCTGAAGTGTGCAGCCACTTCCAAGCCACATCCATCGTGCCCCAGATCCATCCCCCTCTTCTTTGTCTCTGTTGACAAAATTCCTGGAACACCAGGGCTGTGAGCCAGAAGAAGATTAATGGGCACTTAGGTCACCTAGCTGGTAAGGAGTAATGTGGGGAACAGCAGCACAAGACTTGTCAGCATACAAACAGCCTGGGCTGAAGGTGTGGTAGGGCAATGGTTAAAGCAGCATTAGAATGTGAGGAATGCTTCTTCAGAGGTATGCAATAGGCAGTGTGTCTGGACTGGGGAGATGGCAGTAACCTTGAGAATGGGAGGCTGTTCTAAGCTGAAATTTGGCTGCCAAAAATCAGGGAGCTGGAGAAATTTAGGTGTAAATCATGGTGTGATTTATAGTAAGCCCCAGCTATTAGGAGTAACAGTTTATGAGGCTGCAATCAGTCCTGTCCCTTTCTTTGCCATGGGTCTTCTTAGCTCCTGCAGTTTACCTGTAAGGGAGGCAGTAGACAAAAAGACTAAATATGCACCAGTCTTCTGCAGCTGGTAAACAAAGAAATAGTGTTCTTCTTTGGTCTGGTATTTCTTTGCCAGACAGCCCAGTATCACATTTAGTTAACTTCCCTATAGCTTCTTCTAGTGCACTTGCTCTTCCCTGGTGGAGTGCTGGAAACCAGGCACAAAGCACCTTCCAGCTTTGTAGAGTATCTCACAGGTGAGATGGATTTCTTCCTGCTCCCAACTAGGGCCTGAAACACAAGGATTGCCTTTTGATTCATTGCCGATACTGCTCAAACTGTCTGAGATATGAAGCCAGTGTGAATTAAGATATTGTCAAAGATGAACAAATACCGAACAGTACAGTAATGCTGATGGCTAATAGTGGGGCCAGCAGGACATTTGCCTCTAGGTAGTAGTGGGACTGAGGGTGGTGGTGAGTCTTGGAATTGGGCTAGTGATCAGGGATGAGAGTAGGGCTGGGAATTAGCACTGCAGTTGGTGCAGATGCAAAATTAGCTGTTGAATTCAGATTCTGTGGCTTGAACTCTAACCAGTGCTGGGACCCCATCAAAGCTCCCAGTGAGCCGAGGCCAAGAAGTACTAGGATATGAACTTTCCCATGGTCCTCCAGGGAAGTACAAGAGGCGGAGGCTGGAGGTAGGTGATGCTGTTCTTTCTCCAGTACAGAGTCTATGCCCCTGCATTTTTTTTTGCTGGTGACTGGTGCACACTGCTCAGCCTCCCGTCCCAAGTATTGTATTCCTCCTAATTAGGAAAGCTGCCTTCGAGACAGCTTTTTGTCTGGGACTGCAATGTTACAGAACTTCCTTTCCTCTTGCTGTCTTGAGCCTGGAGATAGGGTTTTAGGGGCCTGCAAATACCCTCCCAAGGGACTATTGTGCAAGGCTACGCAGCTGGCACAATTGCAGCAGAGGGAGGTACCAGCACCAGCATGCGACAGAACTGCCCTCAAACTCCTGGGACCAGCCTGCATTCTGCCTTGGTTTCTTCTCTGACTTGAAGATTGCCTAGCTTTGCTGTACACCGCCTGAGTAGTACTTTATTTACAGTTAGCCTGGTTGAATGCACAGTGACCTATTTGTGTACTTTCTGTATTTTGAAATATTGTCCAGAAATATCTCCAAATGCTGAGCTGTATTTTGCCTGTGTAGCCTAATAATTTTCTATTAATACTTAACTTAGGTCTGATCCACATAAAAATGCAGTGTCAAATAAGGTTCTCATGATATTTTTAAGCGATCTAACCTTTGGTCCTGGATAAATTCCAATCTGAATAATTACTGTCTGACTACCTACATTCCTCTTGCATTTCCAGTCAGAGAAGTTAGCTTTCCCTTCCCATTTTAACAGTGATTGTGTAACATTGCTCTGCAGCACTAACTAGATGCTGCATTCCTCTACAATGGTGGATATGTTTTATTGGTGAGTAAAATGAGATTATAGAGGTATAATGGTTTTACAGGCGTGTTTATACCTAAATACAGATATGTCTGTAAAACCACTTTGTCTAATGGCCTTGTCATATACTATTTTACAGGGAGTAAGGGACAATGTAATAGAGTGGAGTAATGTGTAAAGGGTTTAACTTACCAGACTGGAGTTTGGGGTTTGCTAAATTGTTTCAGAGTGACAAAATCACAGAAAAGATTCCAAACACTGCGTTGCAAATACTTTGTAATAAAATATACTGGCATGTTTTAAAAATTGTTCTTGATTGGTAAATTTATACTCTAGCAAAATTAAAGTTCCTTGAAACAGCTAAGGGCAAATGCCCTGTTTTACAACTGCAGCCTTGTCAGGTATTTGTGAATTTCTCAGTTTCTCTTCCTCACTGGAAACAGGAACACCACTCGAGAAGCTCTGCATGCTGCCTCCAGTGCTTCCTTGGTTGGGTGCTTTAAACTTTTGCATTTGAACAGTGTAGAAAGTAATGGATAAAACTTGCTGCTGTGTATGCAGTAACACATTATCACAATAGCTCTGGGGTCACCTTCTTCTGGTAATAAGTCTGTGCTGGTTCACCCCTGCCTCTCCTGTACTAGCAGACATTCAAGAGGGGCTTGTAGTGAGCCAGATCAGAGAGATGGGGTCGGTGCGAGGACGTTTGTCCCTTTCTCCAACAGCCAGCATTTGCATGTGGACAGAAAGGTGGATAGTGGTTACTGCTTGTGAACATAAGGTAGCCCCAAGGAGGGTAGGGAAGGGATTGTAACGCCATGAATACTCCTGTTGTGGTCCTTGAGCAGTTCAGCTCTGCACCGTGAATCTGCTGCTGCCTTGTGGGAACTGAATGGTGGCCACCACCACTCAGCCCTGAGTTGGGTGTGATTTATTGGCATTCCCCTGCCTTATTGCACCCCTGGGTCCCATCCCATGAGGGAGCCCAACTTGGGCATGGTACCTGTTATTCCCTCAGAAGCACACTGCTCTCTGGCATGCAGACTGCCTATGGAGCACCTGAAGAACATTGTGAGTATGACAGAAGTGTTGGATGTGAGTGAGAGATGGAGGGAGACCTGTCTCAGGTGGCACAATAGAGGCTACGTAGGCATTGCTCTGCTTGATCCAGAGGGGGCTTATGGCCGAGGATCCAAATTGAAGATATCAGGTTGACTGTGGAGGCACTGACAACCTCTACTTCACATTAGCATATTCCTAGCCCTGGCTGCTCCCTGCATATCTGTCCAAAGCCTGAGGATCTGGCACTGTACAGGGAACTCAGTCATCTTGTTTTGAATGGAGAAACCTGCCTGGGGGGCACATCCCATGCCCCAACAGACTGGCACCTCTGTGCTCTTCAGGATCTGGGCTCTTTTCTGCTGCACAGAGGTAAATGGCTTTGATGCAGGTGAAGAGAAAGGAATGGGTTTCTTGGCTGGCGTTTTTCCCTGTGGGAGAAGTCTGTGTTTGGGCGTGAAGGCAGACAGCTGTCATGGCTAGCTGTGATGCCCAGGGAGCAGAGTGCAGGTTTTTCCCAGCCCCTCTCCCACCAGGAATACTTTGTGGAGCCTTCCAACCCAGGGCTCAAATAGCAGTGATGCAGGAGGTATGCAGGTGATCATGGCAGGTGTCTGCCTTTATGCCCAAACACAGACTTCTCCCAGGTTAACCAAGCATAATATACTCTGTGCCTCTATGCAGAGGGATCGCAGGAGACATATTTTAAAGAGAACAAATACAGCATTAAAGTGAGTGAGCAAGAGAATGAGAGACAGAGAGCGTATAGAGTGCATTAAAGTTAATAAAGCATTGCAGGAGTAGGGACTGCATTTCACTGTTAAGGAATCTAATTTAGTGACTCGTAATTGGAAGATAACAGTCCTGCCGGAATGAAGTTAGCTGTTCATTTTGCCAAACTCTCAAAGTCTCTTGGTTCTCCTTGTGAGCATCTCTCAGAAAGTGAGTCTGTCAGAGAGTTTAGAATCGATTGGTATTTCACACTTGTGGTCCCTTTCAGCCTCCTAAGCGGATTTGGTTCCTCCTGTGCATATTTATTATCTATTTTATTATCTGCTTATTTATCCAGTAATATCAATGCAGGATACGTTCTCTCTGCTTTAGCATGACAATAGGGAGCAAGTGCTGAGCCTACGTGTTCTCCTGGACCAGGCAAGATCAGGCCTCCTGTGCCCTTTCCCTGTGGGTGGCTGGTTCCAGGTAGGATTGTTCCATGGACTTCCAGCTTCCCCAAAGTCTTGCTAGCTTTCTCCCTGCTGCTGTGGCTTCTGTTCATTTGATAGAGGCATGTGTAGCAGTAAACAGTGTTGAAGGGTCTCATTCCTGGACTCCCAAGGCCAGAGGTGTAGTGCCAACAATCGCAGGGCTGGTGTATTTATTGCAAGCATGCCTGGCTGTTGAAGAACAGAGTTATGGGCATGAATAGCTGAGCAGGACCTTTTGTGCTGAGGAAGAGCCTTCTTTAATTTTAAATGCCTGAAATCTCCTTGGGACAGCAGCATGGCCCTGGGTGGGCACACTGAGCAGTGCTGCCTCCCACAGGGGTGGTGGGAGGGGTGGGTGGATGCTGCTCTGTTGTTGTCTCCAGACTGGGGGGATGTCTGATATTTACACTGCATAGGTGCTGAAAGAATTAATTTTTTAGTGTTTGTAAAGTGCTTTGAGGATGAAAAGTGCTATGGAAATGTGAACTATTATTAAAAAGAGATAGAATAAAGAAAGAGCTAGGAACAATCCTGCAGGGAACAGTCCTGCTCAGGCAGGGGCTGGAGAGATGACCTCATTGGGTTTTTCCATTTCTACTGTTATGATTACAAAATAAAGTGGACGTGGTCAGGGAAAAGATTGCTGTAACATCCCTGGCTGTAGTAGCTGAGGGTGAATCTTTGTAAGCTTTGTGGGTCTTCCTGCTTCTGGGCAAAAGGATTTGTTATATGGGCTTGGAGGGATTGTCTTCCCCACACTGCACTGATCCAGTTTTGGCCATAACCGGCCAGGAAATTTTGTGTTCCTGGCTTTTTAAAAAGAAATGAACCTTGTATAGGTGAAAGGCATATGGCTGACTGTACTACAGACTGGAGCTGTGTGTGTCCTGGTGGTAGGAAGCATACATGGGCATCCAATGACCTTGCCCATTTGTCCTGGGGGAACCATGCTGAAAAAGTAAAAGGGAACCCTTATCTGCCTGGTCCCTTCAGCATCCCTGCCTATGCCTCTAGCAGAAGGCCAAACTGATCACAAGCACCAGTAATTCCTTTGTGTTGAGGGTGAGCACTTAGACATAGACTTGACATAAGCGACTAGTTTCACAAAGACAGCCAATCAGCCATCAAAGGACAATTCTCTATCACTTTTGACTTGGGTCTCAGAGTGACATGGGACTTGAGAGATGACATGATCCCATCTTCTGCTGACAGCTGTTCTCTGAAGTGACTCCAAACGCTGAAGTAGAGGCTGGACTGGTCTAGCCCCACCTCGACTTTAACAGAGCCCTGAATGTAGCCAAAGGGCTGGGTATCAGGCAAGAGGGACTGGTGGGTGGAGGGCTAGTGGTTGAAGATCAATGGATCTGCCTTGTAGGCTGAGTGTATGATTGACTTGTCAATTAATCGCTTTCTCTTTCTCTTACTTTCTCCCCTTTCTTCTTTTTTTTTTTCTTTTCTTTTTCTTTTCCTTCTTCCTCACTCAGGGAGTGTAAGTGCCAAAGATGAGGCCCAGGGTGGAGTGCTACTCTCCAAGGTTTTGGCTGGTGCTGGCAGTCCTTGCGACAACAGGGAGTGGGGCCCATGCCCAGAAAAGCCACCCGAGCATTGGCATTGCAGTCATCCTGGTGGGGACCTCAGACGAAGTGGCCATCAAAGATGCCCACGAGAAAGATGACTTCCACCACCTATCAGTGGTGCCTCGGGTAGAGCTGGTGGCCATGAATGAAACAGATCCCAAAAGCATCATCACCCGCATCTGTGACCTCATGTCAGATCGGAAGATTCAAGGGGTGGTATTTGCTGATGACACCGACCAGGAAGCCATTGCCCAGATCCTGGACTTCATCTCTGCCCAGACCCTCACTCCCATCCTGGGCATCCATGGAGGCTCCTCTATGATCATGGCAGATAAGGTAAATTTGAGCTTCCTTCTGTCGCAGACCCGCAGATTGAAACTTAAAACAGAAAGTAGTATCTTATTCTGTGATCCTCAGGTGTAGTCTCATGGGGCTGAAGAGTTGGGGGATTAGAGAGTCTGAGATTCAAAGAAAGATTAAAAGAGCTAACTGTGTGTAGCACCACTGAGAAGAGCCTATTAATCATGTGGAATTATCTGCAACAGAGAAAAACCAAGGAGGGAAAGGAGCACGTAGAAGAGAGCTGCGAAAGAATCAGCCCTTTTCTTGTTCCTTAGGAAGGGTAAAGACCCCTGATAATTGTGCTTTTTTTTTAAGGTTTTATTTTTGCCTGTGCTTTACCTTGGAATTGTCAAGGATGCTAGCTTGGGTTTTTCCTGCATGCAGCTGGAGGACATTGTGGGATTTTCAGGGACGTTTAATATGACTCTTACGTCTTAATTGGAAAGTAATTGAATCTTTAATAAAGCCATCCTCTCTCAGAAGTGTTCATTAGCTCTTGAAGTTAAATAGGTGTTAGCTAAATCAACTAACCAGTCTGAACTAGTCCAGCCAAGTATTTCCACCCCCGCCCTCCTGCGCTATTTTATTCCTTCATATCGCTGACATTTCACGGTTTTCCCAGGCCCCAGCCACTGTTCTGGGGAATTACTATACAAACAAGCCTTCCTGCTACTGTTTTGAACAGGGCAAGATGTAGAGGGAGCAGCATCTTTGGCCAGCTGAAACTCTCAGCTTAGGGGAGCCTCTACGGGGTGCAGCTGGATCTGATACAAGTCTCCCCCTCTGGGAGAAACAAGGCACACAGCAATTCACACCTGAATGTGCATTTGGCCAGATGGTGTGGCTAACAGTGGCCTCTGGGCTGCTGTGGGCCAGTGGGAATATCTGAGAGGAGTGGGCTGTCCTTTTCCCTGCAGGCTCGGTGCCAGAGTCTGGGCCAAGCCCTTTATTGAGAAGACCCTCTTGTCCACACTTTGTGCATCACAAAGAAATAAACAGGGACACAAGCCAACAGCCTTTTTCTTTTACAGGTCACTTTTAACTGAATCTGAGACATTTAACCAGGCAGAATAGGGTCTAATTGAATGACAGGGAAGAACTAAACTGGCCACCGTGGCAGCTTTTCCTCAGAAAATGGTTTAGTGAGCTGAGAGACCCAGGCACTTTCTGTTTTATTTACCTTATAAATAAATAATCCAGTGCAGGTTATTGTAGGTGAGTAGATGGGAATAAATTACTCACGAATTATTTTCTCACTCTGACCAACCGTTCAGTTGCCAAATAACATACAGTTAATATGCGGTGTTATAGTCTCATATCAGCCTTTGGACTGCAGTAGTCATGGAATAAAATAGCCACAGGCCTTTTTTTTTCCCTTTCCTTCAAGAGTTGCACAAGTGCTAAAGTCATGTCATTTTGCCCCATGCCACCGACAGTAAAGCTTTTCTGTCTTGGAGGACAGTCAGGCAACAACGTTGCATCTTGATGCTCTCCTGCCTGCTGCATTGCATAGTTATTGATGTCTGTGCAGAAGAGCTCTGAAGCCCTCATTGCTTGAGTGCTGCATTTCACACTTATGGTGACATTTTACATCCTCTTTGAACAAGTGTAAGTGTAACTGATGCCAGATCTCCTAAGCACTGGGAAAAGGTCCTTGTGACTTTGAACATGGCAGGCCAAATTCTGATTTCAGACTCCCGCAGTGTAAATCCAGCACAGCCCCATTGCTTTTGGCAGGATTAAACCAGATTTACGGTGCCATAATTCAAAGAGAGATCTGGCCTATTGAACTTTGCAAATTTTTCTTTCTACCTTGGGAAGGCAGCATCTCCCACAACTGCCCTGTATACCCCACTGGCTTGCTTCTGAAGAGTATTCTGGTGGGCAGGAAGCCCATGGGGATCTCAAAGGCAGAAGCCTTATGAATGGAGACTCGTGTTTTATCAAGCTCCCTTTTTTTGTAGTTTTGCAGACAAGAGAAGCAGGTTACATACACAGATCTGCAGTTTTAGGAAAGGGCAAGATTTCTTTTTAAACATTAATTGGAAAGGCTGACCTTTATACCTTCTGATTCACAGGTGTATAATCTTTAATGGATAATATTTATTTGATGAATTGAATTAAAATATGGTAGAGAGTAAATACATTGATATTCTACTAAAAATACTGAAGTCAGCCTTCTAAGTCCTCAAATGATTTATTTTCCACTGAGGGCTTTGACAAATGCTTTGCTTTTAGTGACTCTTAGTAATTTCTTTGCAGATGACTTGTGTGGCTGGAGTTTGATCCTGCAAGCATGCATGGATCACTTCTTTCAGCATCCCCTCAACACCCACAGCAGTCAGCTGTGATTGAACTTGCTCAGCATTTCACAGGTTCAGACCTGCACTTATAGCTTCGTTATGCTCCATGTGCATTTGTGATCAGTAGCACCAATAATACCTAAAGAATGCTACAAACCACTAATGCCTTGGTGTGACAGATAAGCCCCTCTTCTCTGGAGGTTAATGCGAAAAACTCCTCAGTCAAACCACCCTCCCTGGAATAGCATGTGAAATTCTGTTTCACCTTCAATGAGGGCTTAATAAGTGTGTCTGGGAGGAAATTTGTGTCTATGTGTAAAAAGGGTTTTGTAATACACTGTGAAGCTGGTAAATTGAGACATGAAAGGGCAGGCAAAAAAAAAAAAAAAGAAAGAAAAGAAGAGAGGATTTCAAACCTGATTTTTTTTTTTCTTGTATATATAGACAGAAATATTGTATAATATGCATTATAGGCTGACTTCATCTCAGTTCACATGCATTTGGAAGTTTGCTACCTACCAGCTGGAGGTCTAGGTATCATTACAGTCAGTGGGGAAGGAGGCACCACTGGAGGACAGCTCACCCCACCCACCTCAGGGTGCAGTGACATGCTCATGGGGTAGGCCTATGTCTCCGCACTGATTACTGAAGAAGGCTGTACCCCAGATTCCTCATGATGCCTCAAGTAAAATGCTGTGAATCCTGCCCTATGTATAACACAGCAGGTGGAGGTATGTTCCTGAAAGTGTAACATCTGGCACTGCTGATTGTTTTGTTAAAACTCATGCTCTTTAATATTGCATTTGACTAGGTTTTGTAGATAATGTATATATCTACTTGTTTTCCCTGTGTTTTGCCTTTCTCTTCTGAAAAATAAGTATATAGGTATTTGCATATGTTTTTGCTGCTTCTCTCCTGGGTGCTTACGTCTCTAATCCCACCTGTTTAGCTGTTACACAGTGTTACATTTAATCTCTGCCTAATTTGGCATCAGAAGAAAATAACTAGATGATCTGTGGCACACTGCAATCTGGGTTTAGTTCCAGGAAAATGAAGCATAGACACATGATGTGCCTCACTCCAGCTCTGGAGAGACCACTTTGCCGAAGAAGAGTCTTGTAATAGCCAGTTCAGTCCCTTCAGTCTCAGATGAACATGCCAGCAGTGATGTCAAACAGCGTGAACTGCCGCAGTTGTTTTGGTGGGGCTGGGTGGCCTGGGAGTGATGGCTGAGGGGTCCAAGCCCTGCAGCTGTAGGGCAGGGTAGAAGAGTGATTGCGCTGCTTCAGCCCTGCAAGGAAGTTCCTGTTCTTGTTTTGGTGCTGACACCTTGCAAAGGGACTAGGAGGATAGCGTCATCTCATCTGGACCTCTGACGCGAAAGGGATCAGCACAGATCGCTGATGATCTGTAATTAATCTAGAATAGGTGATATGGAAAGGAGAGAAATGTGCATCACCACCAATGTTAGGTGCTTGTGATCCAAGAACTTTGCTTGTGGAAGCTCTCTGGTCTCTTCAGTTTGCCTGAAGTTGCTGCAATGACATTTATAGCTTTGTGTTGCCTGATCTTAAGCATTAGTTTGCTTTGTCCAGAGGACTGCGATACACTTGCGTCTGGTGAACACATCTGCTCCCATTCCAGCATTTAAAATAATTTCTCCTTTCTCCCCAGTTGTTTTGAAAGCAGAAATTCAATCCTATAATGGTGTGGAAATAGCTGACAGATGAGGATTCTCTGTTTAGGAGACTGATGGTGGAAGGAAACATTCAAGGCTGCAAACCAAGCTCCAGTTCAGATAAGCACACAAGCCAGTATCTTGTGTTTGCAGACCTGAGACTGGAAATGGGCTGGGCTTTTCTTCATTATATTTTCAGTATTACCTAAAATCACTTTTGGCCAAAACTATAAGGTAAAGGAGCAGTCACAGAAAAGGAAATAACAATAACAATGTACATTTATAGGCAATTTAAGAGAACAGCAAATTGTTATTCAGATTTAGGACACTTACAGTGTTGGAAAAGATTTAGCTTCTTGCCTAAAAAACGACCTCACCATTTGGCTGACTGGTCCGTTTTGTAATGATAGACTACTTAACTTTTTAAAATAACAGAAAAAGTCAACTTGGGGATAATGAAAGCAGAGAAGGTAAGAGCAGAAAATACCTTGGGTTCTCTTATAGCACAGCTGGTGACCATCACTTTTGGTGGAAATGTCCCTTGCTAGTTCTCCACAGTGACATTATTTTGCCAAAGCTTCATGTACTGTGCAGCTTTATAGTAGCATAATGGTGCACAGGCAGCACCCAGGAAAAATACTGGAAGAACAGGATGATTATGTTTTCCCAGCTGAAGATCATTCTCCTTTCTCTCTGCATCCCTTGCTATTTTTTCCAGGGCTTGCTTGTGCAGGGTAGCTATACTGTTGGAAATAAATGGGTAGGAAAGAAGATCTGTTAAATTGGGCTGTGCCCGTAGTAATATCTGAAATAAAAACTTGAAATCTAAAATCTGTGATCTGTTCTAGGACAGATTCTTCCTTTTCTCACACAGCATAAAGCTGACTTTTCTGCTACTCTTTCTACTACCTTGGTTTTTTTCCCCACCATTCACACCAAAGCTGAATTTTTTTCTCTGACTTTCCATCCTGACTTCATAAATCCTTGTCCCCCCCTTTTTTTAAAAAAAATTTTATTATTTTTTTTTTATTGTCAAGATTTCCAAAACATTGGCTCTCTTCCTTTCAGTGCTGAAGGTTGCTGTGATCACTTCATGCCTGGGTAATGCTGCTGCAGCAATAATATTCTTTGGTATTTTGGAGGGGATCAAGTCCAAATTTGGGCTACAGGTGTAAAGCACCAGGGAAGAAAACAAGCTTCTGGTCAGAGTGTAGCAAAGTGATGCTGCAGGTACAGGGAAGCCAAAACTAGTTGGATAAGCTGAGCACCTAGATACACACTGAAACCAGGACAGAGTCAAAGACACTGGGACAGTGCTGCTAAAAGCAGAACATCTGTAATTAAAAGCAAAGCACTTTCACTCTCAGGTTTCCAAAGGTTAAGTACTAGGGATGCGTGGTGAATGCAAACCTCATTTTTTGGATGTAAATCTGTTTCATTTCCATTAAAGATGACATCTGCAAATTTTAGAGGCCTGTGTGAAGGAAATTCGGGGGGGGAGGGAAAACCAAACCAAAATAAAAAGTTCACTTTGAATGGATTATATGAACAGGAGTGAAATAAATTCCGAACAAAATGCTGCTTGGAAAGGGGGGGAGATAAAAGACATATTTTGATCTGCAGACATTGAAAGAGTATGGTTCAATGTTGATAGAAGATTTCTAACCCTTTTTTCCTTCCAAAGGAAAATTATATGCAGTTCATGTAATTTCACAAAGTATTTTTGTTTCTCTGAAACTCTATTTGATTATAGCAATAGTTTAAATATTTCTTAGACTAATCTAGTGAGTGGCAAAGATGAGTTTAATCTTAAAAAATAAAATGAAATAACCAGTGGTTTCCTTTCAAGCTTTTAATAATTTTATTTAGGACATGATTAATACACTACTTCTGCTTTTGGTACTCTGTTTCCTCTTGCTGCCAAACGAAAGCTCTGTGTAGTTCACAAATAATGAACTAAATATTGTGTGTCCTCAAACTATGAGCCTGCTGCAAAAGTTGGAGAGGGAGAAGAAAGGTAGGTCACAGAGCTATAAACAATAAAAGCTGGTATGGTATGCCAGTGTTGGTTTTCCCTTGAGCATACACATGTAATAACAGGCCAGGTGGTTCTGTAATTTATGTTTACATCTGTGTATAATCCATCCATACAAAATGACATTTTTTCATATAATGAAAGGGAATATAGGTAGTGTATTTCTGTGGAGTTTAATTAGCATCTGAGAATTTCCCTAGAACAATTTTTATTACTTTACAAATGAATTACAGCACTTAAAATCCCTTAGATATTAGGAACCCTGGAAATGAACTTTTAAGAGCTTTAACCTCTCCCCAGGGCCATTAAATCCTTCAATGTTAACTCTCATTTTCTAAACAAGACCCTCAAGTACTCTTGCCAATATTATTTCAATGAAAAAAAAAGACTTTTCAAAGAAATGTATTGTTTCTTTTACTAAATATCCTATTTAAACAGTCTGCTTTTTTTAATTTTACAAGTTTCCCTCTACTTTATCTCCCATTTGCTTGGGAGGAACTCCATTTCAAGGCCTTCAGGTTTTTTTGGGTATAGTTTTCAAGAGTCACAAGAAAAACCCATGAGTTTGGTAATTATTTTTTTGGGGGGTGGGGATGGAGGGTGTCACTTAAAAAAAAAAAAGGCCAGCAAGATTTTTTTTTTTAAATCTTACAGAATTTTAAATTAAAAAAATCTTAAATATATATATAATATATGTGTGTATATATATATATATATATAAAATGTTATATAAACATAACTTTCCCTGAAATATCCCCATAGCTTTTTCCCCCCCTAATAATTTCTACTGATGCACTTCATATCTGCCCTAAGCCTTGGAAGTGCAATGCCTTGGATACCTGAAGCCTGAAGGAACCATCTGAGCTTGAGTGTCACAGAGTTGTGAAGAAGAAAACCTGGAGGGACTCTGGTGAGGCTCATGCCCTGCCAAGGTGCTTTTGGGCGGCGGCAGTGCTGGGGCAGGGGTAGGATGCTGAAGGAGAAGACAACTACACAGAAGCACGGGTGCACTCCCTCGGAAAAAGTTGTCCCAGACAACAAATGCCAAGCAATACTGAAGTCTGGTTCCTTTACATCAGCCTCTTGTAGCTATTTATAAGCTGCTTTATTTTGGGTCATAGAATTCTTCTTCCAGGAGTACTGAGTGTTTGTTTTCTTCTGTTGTTATAGTGATGGGGTTTTTTTGAGTGACAGAAGACCTTTCCTTGCCTAGCTCCAAATGTAACCGCTGCAACTTACCTGAGGGAAAGAGAAGCTGAATTAGCCTCTTTCCTACTAATGTTTAAATGCAGTGTTGCCATTGTTTGCCTAGAAATAGAAATATTGAAATATCTGTGGGGAAAAGGTTGATTTCCACCCAGCTTGCACCTGGCAAGTGACAGGGCTTTTGTGGAAAAGGTCTTCCTTGCTAGCTTTCTAACCTTGACTTTCATAGTGATGATGTTTGGGTAGATCTCCAAATCTGTGAGCACTTATTTAGAGAAAATCTGGGAGTTTGATGAGATCTGACCCACAGTTATTTATAATCATTATTATAACCCTTTTCTTCAAAACAAAAACTCAACACAAAAGTATTAAATCAATTTGTGCCATCCCCAGCTGGACAAGGAGATTAGTTTTTTTCATTCTGGAGCAGGCAGTCCTTTATTACAACCCCAAGCGGTTACTTGTCTCACAAAATCTAAATTAATTACACTCAAATTTGTCCCTACCCTAAACCGGCCTCAAAACGAAATTGAAAACATGGAGTGTGAAATTGTCTGATGCTTCTGCTTTAGATCCGCATGTCATCCCCCAGTAACCATGGGACACAGAGAAACAATCCTTTCCAGGGAATCTCTTATTCTCTTTGCCTTTTATTTGCCTTATTAACCAAGTTTGGAGAGGGTGGATTGTGAAGGAAGTTAAGGGAATTGCATATACACAGGCTGGAAAAAAACAAGGTACAGAAAAAGATAAAATTGTCGCCTGTGACTCTGTTAAGGGTCTGGAGGAACTGATGTATGAAGAAAGACTGAAACAGCTATATGTGCGTATTGTAAATTGGCTGAACAGTGAGTCAGGATATGATTTATATATGCAGTGAATGGAGGTAGACTAAGATTAGAGAAAATAATGTCTGGTGTAGCTGCCAGAAGTGTAAGTCGGAGCGACAGGATAAAGTTGAAAAAAGATATTAAATTATATATTATGATATGTTAAATGATAATATTAAATGATCTATATGTGTATCAAGAAAAAAGTTCAGACACTGAATTTTATTAGGATGTGCTCTGGTCTCCTTAGGGAAGAGCACAGAAACCATGTTGCTTCAGGTGTTTTCAAGCGGGACTGAACTAAATGCTGGGGAATGTTATATAGCTAAAGCGGAGGAGAAAGAAGATGAACGAGATGAGAGACAGACAGGAAAACGTCTTCGGAATCTAGGATTGGGGGGGGAGGGCAGGGAGAAGGAGAGAAAAAGGAGTAAGTTCTGAGAGTGACTGAAAAAAAATACCCTAAAGGCTCTGTCAAGGCAATTTTTCTTGTGTGCTTTGGCAGTAGCTTCTAGCTGTGTATCTATGAAGTGCCTGATAATAATAATAAATGTACATTTCAGAGGAAGGTGGGAAGAAGGAACGAAGAGCATGGAGAGTCTAACGGCAGGCAGGAAAAAAGCAAAAAAGGCAGGCAGACACAGTCAGGAGGACTGATCTAAAGGGTGCCGGCAGAATCAAGCAGGTCTAGCAGACCCGAGTTCTCACTGAAGCTTGGTATAAAACATAACTTTAAGACAGTTACTCAACTTCTGTCTACAGCAATTTGCCCTTTGCGAGGAGACCATAACAATGCTTTTGTAAAGTGCTTTGAGCTGTACAAAAGGCAAAGGCTACCTAATTGCTGGGGAGCAATTAATGGATTTGTCTAGCTGAAGTAAATACAATGTTTCATGTAAGAATCTGGACTCCAGGAGGAGAAGCTGTAACCCCCATTAGAGGTGGCTGAATAGCTGCGGCATGCAGGAGAGCTTATTGTATGCAGGGCTGATAGTGCTGTCTATTGTAAGCTTGCCCAGCATTCCCCATTATAAGATCCTCTTGGGGGTTTCCTGTAACTTTGCCAGACTATGACTGTTTGAGCAAAGTTTCCTATGCCAGGTGTATGCCTCAAGCTGATTGATTTATTTCGTTATTTATTTGGAAAATAAATCAGCTCTCTGAAAATGGGGCATGGGAAGATATGTGATTTACCCATGTTGCAAGTACTGACATGTTTTCCTCCGAAGGTTCTGCCTGACCACCACAGGTCCTCAGAGCAAAGGCACAGGCCTGGAGGGGTGTCTTTCAGGGGAGGACTTTCAACTAGAAATGTACTTATGCTACCACTGCACAGGCTGCCCCAAGGCTGGCATTGTTACGAGCATGAGAAACTGCGTATGTGCAGCAGACTCTTTTTAGCTGTTTGCTATGCATCTTGAAAAGATCTTGTCTTGCAAACTGTGCCTCAGAACTGCAGCTAGACCTGGGGGCTGCACAGGCCATGCTGGGGCTGCAGTTCTCCTCTGGGGTCCTGGTTGGGTCTAGGCAGGATAAATGCACTGTGCAGCAGGGGCTCTGGGCTGGCACGTGGGTGAGGTGGTGGGCAGGGTATGCAGGGTGTGATGAGGAGCAATGCAGAGGCAGAGCATCTGGAAGAGATGCTGAAACAAGGACATGGGTGGGGAGCTGGGAAAAGGTGGGAAGCAGGGGATGGCATAGGAAAAGGCAGAGAGGAAAGAGGAGGAGACATGCCTGCACAGGTGATGCTGCTTGGCTTGCTATGGGAGCAAGAGCTGGGGATCAGGGGGTGGCAGAACTGCTGAGCAAACAGGATGTGGGGCATGAAACAGGAGGGGAAACCTGTCAGGTGGAAATGCGGTAAGGAGAGCAGGCCTGGGCTGTGGCAGGGCACAGGGTAGTGGTACTGGGCAGCTTCACCTGTGAGCACTGCCTCCCCCTCCACCTGGACAGAAATATTCCCTCCCTGCTCTGCACCGAGCCACAAAGGGAATCAGAAATGGTTCCTTGAGGGGGATGGGGACACTGGCATCAGTGCTCCTCCCGGGGGAAGGCCAGTGGGTCTCCCAAAGCATGCCTGGGGCTGGCTCATCTGTGCCTCCCCTTACCAGCACACCCTGTGCCGGGGCCCCAGGCCTGGTGGGGAGGGGGAAGGCCCCCTGCAGCCTTTCTAGCTGCCTGGTTTGGGGCCAGTGTAGTCACTGCCAAGCCTCTGCGCTGGAGGGGCCAGATGGGAATCATTAGGAAGATGCTCTGTGATGGAGCTGCTGGCTGCTTCAGGTGTGTGCTTGTGCAGTGCAGTGCTTTGTCCCAGCTCCTGCTTGGGTGCTTGCTTTGCTGCTTGCTTTCTGCAGAAGCAGAGCTGTGTCCTTACCCTCCCGTCCTCGCTTGCTGCAGCAGTACAAAGGTGTGGGTTGAAGAGCCACATGGTGTAGCCCTGCCGTGGGGCTGTGCAGCATGTCCACCCAGCTGCCAGCCTTCCTGGGTCTCAAATCCTGCTCCACACCTGCCACCCTTCTCCTCCTCTCCCTTCTCTTGCTTCCCTTCCCCTCACCCTCTCCTGTCACTCTACCCATTTCTTAATTATTGTTTGCACTGTCCTTTCAAAATGCAGTGTGCTGTACAAATGTTAAGTGGTTTTATTATTATTTCTCCTTTTTCATTTGCATCCCTCACCCTCTCTTCTCTCACTATTGTGGCTTCCAGAGAGAACGTGTGGGCTTACATTATTTATAGCTGTGTGAGAGTAATTACAGAAATGATTTAATTACTCAGTTAATACCGATCTCCACATCACCAGCTTGACGAGCTGGTGATCCTCTCACTGCAGCTGAACATGCAGTCTAGCATTGTCTATACCACATCACGGATGAGCGGGTAAGGAGAGGTGAAGCTTGGGAAAGGTTTGTGACAGCCTTGTGTGTTGCTGGTTACTCCCCCTGGGCTAAGGGATGAGGACCTGGCCAGGGGCAACTGTGTGGCGTCACCTCAGCTGGGGCAGAGCTGCCTGTGAGGTGGTGTGCGGTGAGGGTTTATGGCTGCCAGCTGATGGGGGCTGCCTCCAACACAAACCTACTTGATCTGAAGGTTCAATATTTGGTGTGCTGCATTAATGAGCTCTTCACATTTATCAAAGGTCAGAGATCCAGGAGGGTTTTATTGTCTTAACTTCCATTAAAGCCTACCAAATCATAGAGGTCACCCACCCTGCATGGGGCTGAGTGCGAGGTAAAATTACTATCACCAGAAATGTTCTTGCTTGCACATGGATGCATGTAGCTCTCACCCTCTTGAAATAAATGAATTTTCCCTCTGAAAGGGATGGCCACCTCTTTCTGAGACTCTCCCCATTAGAAATACAGTGTTGCCACTGCTTCCAGTTCACAAAGGCTTGTGGGGAGTAGGGAACCTCCTGTTGCTGGTGTAGTATGGAAGGAGGTTGAGAGAGGGGAGCATGTACTTTGCTTCAGGGGACACACTGAGCCAATGGTTACTGATACCTTTTAGTTATCTACTAAAGACTGTTAAAAATAAAACCATAAACCACCACCTAGTGAGCTGAGGAGAAACATAAGGAGGACAATCCTCGTCTGAAGGTACTGTAGATAAAAATGAGTGGTCAATGGACTCTTAACAAAGGAGTCAGTCGCTTGGGAGGTGGAGAGAGAGACTCTTGTTGGATAATGGCACATTTGTCAGATAATGGTGTATGGAGAGAGCATCTCTCAGAAGTGTCTGCCTTCTGTGTCTCCAAGCTGTGTGGTTCCATTTGGGCTCCTTCTTGGCCTGGGCTGTGGGCCAGGCTCAGCCTGTTCCTCGGCATGGCAGGGCTGGGTGGGTGGTGGGAGGGTTGGGAACAGGTGGCATCGGGGCTGGTAGAGTGGAGTGCCAAGCTGCCAGGCGCAAGACACCTGGTATCTGAATGGGCTCTGCCCACTTCCCAGGAAGCGATGGCAATCGAAGAAGTAGGTTAAAGCGTTTTGAGTGCGAACAGTGATTATAGGTGCTTTTTTTTTTTTTTTTTGACATCCAGCATGAGACAGGTTAAGGCAGCCCAAATGTGAAAAAATAGTGGGCATCTCCATCTTCTGAAAGTTGGGCCTTTCAGGTTGTATCTCTGAATGGACATCCAGAGTTGCTCATTGCTTTTGCAAATCCACATGAGAGGCTTTTTCACCCCACCTTCCCCACCCCCACCCCCCCCCCGCCACCTCCCCCCCCCCCCCAGCATTTGGCAAGCTTGAAAGTCAATTTTATGACCTGACATTGGAACAGCTTGTTGAGAAGACAGAGTGAGTGGAAAGGCAATGGAACAAGTAATTTTGTCAGCTCCCAAATGAATGAATCCTGTTTTCAGTGGATTCACATCCCATGGTTAATTGACTCTTTAATGCAATTATATACTAAAACTAATGTGAGCTCAGCCCTTAGTAGACACCAGAGAGTCCACAGAGGAGAGAACTTGAGCTGGGTAAAGAGACTTCAGAAGAGCTCAACTCATCCTTCCCCCAATGGTGAGGACCAGGGGCATTAAAAGGATCTAATTTCTCCACCTGCTGCCCTGTTTCAATTGATGTCCAGTCCAAATAAGTGGGTGTGCCCATAGCAGTTTCATTTTTTCAAGAGCTGTCTACACCTCCTCCCTACAATAATCTCATTCCCCCAGGTCTTCTGTTACTTTTCTCCCAGTTTCCACTGTGTCTTTTATACCTGCTGGCTGGGCAAAAGAGCAATGTACTGTGGTGCCCCGGGGGTTCTGGGTATAGGGGCTGCCCACTGCAGGCATGCTGCCAGGTCAGGATGAAGTTTGTTTGATTGCCTAGTGAGCCTTTGAGTTGAGTGGGTGAATCATGTGCACTGCTGTGGGGGCAGACAAAGGATGCAGGACCACATGCGGTTGCAGGCTGTATGTTGCACAGCACTTTAAGGATTTAATTCTCCTTGACTCCTCTGCCCCTTTGTCAAACCAGGTAGGAACTGGCCAGCCAGTTCAAGAGTTACTGGGAAGCCTGACTGACACATGCACAAACAAACACACACCAGGTTTGCAGAAGTCTTATTTCCTATAGAAAACAAGATAAAAATGCACACAGAAGGTAAGCAAAGCCCTGCATCAGAATTGTCTCAGGAGCTGTGATTTCCGCACAAGTGACCCATGCACAGTGCATCCCAAGCATGCTTGTAGGGTGCTCGCCCTCCCTGCCACATGCTTCCACAGTGACTCACTCTGATTCACCCCAGTGTAGTCCTGCTCTGTGATTCGCATAGACAAGCATGTAATGCAAGTGGTGCTGTCTCTTGAGGTTGGACATTTGGTTCACGCTTGTGTTCAGCACACATGTGTGCGCTCTGTGACTCACACTACTGCACCACGGTGGCTTGGATTGCAGCAGCAAATGAGACATAGTCATGAACAGGCACTTGCTCAGTGTTGTGTACTCCTATCCTTAGCTTTTGAAGGAGAACATGGTGCAAGGCTTGGAGATTTTAATATTTCTATCCAAAACCAGACCTCTTGAGAAAAGAAATTAGCCTGATGACAGTAGCAGTAATTGGATTATTCCGTTAGTATCCTCTGTGGAAGAGGAGGGCATATGACTTTAACTATATTTTCAATGCAGAGTCTTAAAAATTGCACTTAAAATGTGAATTGCACCTTGGTTTTCTCTGTTTTCTGCCCCACTTCTTTCTGCTTTTGGGCTGGCTGATCTTTCTGTCTAGCCTTATGGGCTAGACTTGTGGCAAGGCTACAGCCAGTTATAGTGGTTTGGGTTCCTCAGGTGGCACTGAAGGAAATCAGGGCATGCTCTAACCAGCAGGTGCCTTGGGTGGGCTAAGAGGGAGCCACCCTGAAGGTGAAAATAATGAAATATCCATTGTTCTAGAGGAGGGGGTGTGCTGAAAGGGCTGAACCCCTAGGAAGAGGAGAGATGTGAAAATCTGAGAGGTGTTATTAAATTAATGCAGGGTAGGGAAGTGCACAGCAAACTTTCGACATGTCTCTGAGCAGCAAATTCTCCTTGGTTCTATGGGCTAATCTCCTGCAGTTGCAGTTTGAGCACAAAAATAATTTATGATGTGACTGACAAAGTTTTGGAGTACACGCATGCCTGCCGGAGACAGCACTGCTGAGGTGGAAGGAGGTAGGGAGGAACTGGACAGAGGATGAACGAGCCAGCCTTCTCTTTCTGCTGTTTTTGGTCATGTGACAGACTCCCCAAAGTCATGTGGCCTCCCTCTCTTTTGTTTTAAGTCTCTGATTATCTTTTGGTAAACTTTTGCTTATTTGGAATCTGCCAGGTGAGTTTTGCTGGGCTTTGGGCACATCCAAGTATTTGATGCAGTCATTACCTGGCCAGAGATGCAGATTATTTTGCTAGTCATTTGGTTCCTTAATTTAGATTTAATAAGTCATTTTGTGCTCCATTAATTAGGCCTTCATACAAAATGTTTAATACCAAAGTGTGTTTGCTTGCAGATGGTGGAACAGTTTCATTTAGGGAATGGCTGGAGACCTCACTGGGCTGCACCATTCCTTGTGCCCATGGTCCATTCTCCCGCAATGAGCCATGCTGCCGTTAACCTTCGCTGTCTCCATGTCCTGGCGTGAGGCCACAGGGCTCATCTTCACCAGGGCTTGTCCCAGCCATTCTTTCTGTCTGATCCCTCTGCCCTTGCTTGAGCTCCCTTGGAAGATTTTACGTGCACATGCGGATTTTAGATTTCATCTGCTTAATTTTTACAAACTGAAGCTGTGGCTGACAGCTTTCTTGCCAGAGGCAAAATAGGCTGGCAAAAACATGCTGTGATACTGACCACCAGGAGGAGAAAAGGAGGCTGAGGGTGGTATTTGTCTCCTGCTGCGCTTAGGGCCACATTTCTATCTGACAGTGTTGCTCACCTGTTACTGTACTGGTCCAAGCAGTGTGTTGCTCTATGTCTTGAGATGTGCCTGTAATGATACTCAGTAATATACAGTGCAAGCTGAGGGGAAGCATTTTGTGCCTCCAGAGTGCCAGTAGCCAGCCAGCAGCTCCTGCCATGCTGCTGCTATAAAATACACAAATCTCTTGAATCATACATTGATGGCTTTTTTGTTTGGTAGTAGAGAAGTAAGCTTAGTTTTTCCATTTCTCCCTCTCCTGGTCTAGCCTAGACTGCAATACTAGGAAAAGGATTTTCTTGCTTGGCATATTTGGGTTTCTGTGGCCAGGGAGAAGTGTTTTTGTATGGGAACGGGCAACAGCATGTGGAAGATGTATGGCTGTGTCTCTGTAAACATGCCCGTGCAGAAGCATGTCCTGTCTTCCTCCACACTGCATGCATCCCTGCAATCAAGGAATCCTTTTGGCCAAATGTTTTGCTGCCATTTGATGAATAAATTGGACAGGGAAATGAGCTGACATGAGTAGGTTAGACATGAGGGGGCAAAGATCATGTTGTGACAATCAATCTACATCTGCACTTAGGAATCTGTAGGGCATGGTCCTCTGGGAACTCATCCCCTGGAATTTGTTCCTTCAGTAACAAGGAGGGAACCTCCAGAGGATAAAGTCATATTCTGATATTCCTTCCTTGCCACTTAAGTGGCCTTATTATTCTTCATACTGGTCTGCCTCCATGTGTTTGCATCCTTTGAGGGGTAGCCCCTGCAGAATGGGTGGGACTTCTCCTTGGGGCTGAGAAAAGGTGGCAGAACTGTGCCAGGGTAAGAAAAGGATGAGGTGGCCTGTTGAATGTGGGTGTTCGACAAGAGGCAGCAGTGTGGAGGAAGGAATTAGGGTACCCTAAGAGTGAGAGTGGAAGGAGAAGAGGGTGTGGGAAGAGGAGGTTTGACATGATGTTCAGAGTAATTCGTAGACCGAAGTAGGCAGAAAGGTCTCAGGGTGAAATCAGATAATTAATTAACGACTGGAGGGATGCATCTTACTCTCTCAGCCTGCAATATGTGCATTGTGTAACTTCCAGTGAGTGTATCTCTCCTGCCACTTCTCTCACTTACCCCATGGCCAGATGTGCTCAGCAGCCCTCAGCTCTCTTGCAGACATCCTGTATGTGCCTTCTCAAGGCCCATGCACCAGAGGCTGGAGCTGCTGGTGGCTACTGTCACCCTGTATTATGTTGCCACCTCCTTGGTGACATGTGCTGCCACCCTGCGCTGTCACCATGTGGTTTGCCATGCATTCCCAGTTTCTGCCTTGTCCTGGGAGGTTTTTGTAGGGGGCTTTAAAGAAAGGAATGGGGGCTCTAGTTGCCTTTTCTCCTTTTCTCCCCCTGTTGCCCAAGAGGCAGGATCTGGCCCCACTGCTGGTGAGGCAGGAGAGGGAAGGCAGTACAGCATATGAGGAGTGACTCATTCTCCAGAAACGAAGCAAATGCACAAAAATGTGTCTGCACCTAAAGATGGGGGGGTGGGGGTGGGGGGGTGGGCGGGGAAGGAAATACAACTTAAGACTCAAAAGGTTCACTTTGGTTGCCCAAGTACCCCCAGAGGAACTCTTTGTTGCCAAATACTTTCCCTTCCACAGCCCCATTATTATTTTCCCCTTAGTATTTTCCCTTAATGGTTGAATCGTTTAACACCACATACACAGTCAGATCTGGCCGCTCTGGGGCGATTCTGGGTTGCCATGGCAATGAGGCCTGTCTCTCCAAATTAGGACATTTTTCCTGCTGCCTTTTCTATGCGAGGCTTTCTCTCATCTCTTTTTCTCTTACTCTCCCTTGATGTCTGAAGTGCTGAGTGCTGCCTCCTCTCTCACTCGCTCCCTGAAAGGGATCAGACTTTGCCCGTCTGAATTAATTCCTCTGAAGCCCGTGCCAGCTTGGCGTGTGCCGCCTCTGCAAGGACCAACTTTATGCTCCTCAATGAACCTGCTGCAGGATCAGGGTAGGAAGGGCTAGGAGAGGTGTAAAGGTGGTGAGGTTAGCGGGCAACAGCAGTGTGTGACCATGGCGTGTTTATACCCTGCTCCGTACACCACTGCCTCATCTCTGCCTGGGTGCTGCTGGGGCTGTCTGGAGCTGGGTGCTGGGGTGAGAGCTGCTTAGCTTAAAATATATCTTAGAACCAGAAAAGGTAGTGGAATAAACCTGGGGTGAACATAAATGAGCTGTCATGCACAAATCTGTCCGACAGCCTTGGTTCCCCAAGGTCCCATCCTCTATGGAGCGGGCACCTGCAGTGAGACCATAAGAGTCATCTGTCTCTTTGGGGTGTTGTGCTGCTGGGCCTTGTCCCCTGGATACACTGAGCTGTGCCTGGTACGTGTCAGTGTGCTGAAGCAGACAAGTGGCTATATACCACTTTTGCACCTGTATATTCCCCTTGCTGGCTTGGGATTTGGCGTGAGTCAGACCCACCTCGGTTTATTCTGTCTGTTGTCAGACTCCCAGGGCCTCTGTGGCAGCTGGGATTAGTATGACACAGGGATGCCCCCAGCCAAACTGTCTTCCCTGGGCTATGCCTCTGACCCAAGGGAGCAGGAAGAGAAAGGACTTGGCATAGAAAGCAGTAGAAAATTCACAGAAATGGAGACATGCCCATAGTGGGCAGGTCTGGGTGGCTGAGTAATGTCGGTGGCTGGGAGCAGATCTGCTGTCCCAGAGGAGTGTCATCATGACAGTGTGAGGCGATGCATGGCAGAGCAGTATGGTCCAGTGTTTTCTACACATCAGGGCAGAAATGAAAAGGTGATGTGATGAAGTTTCCTTGCTCGTTCTTCCCCTGGACAAACGGGCTACTACCCCAAGACCAGTTTTTAGCCTTGTGGTATACTTTGGGACTTTCATGTATAGCAGAAGGCAGAAAATCAGGGGAGGGCAAAAATAATGTATTGTGAATGTTTGGAGTGGAGATGAAAGTGTAAATTTTGCTTGAGAAGATGATTGGCCTCAAAGCCTGTTCTGTCCTGGCATTGCTGTTTTTCATAAAAGATGCTCTGGAGCTGGGGGCAGTTGGCTGTGAAGTGAAGAGCACAGCAGAGTGATATGCCATGGCTGAAGTCCTTGGGCTCAATCCCAGGTGCTCTGCACTTTTGGCTGCCGTGGGACATCAGTAATGTCCTGCTGGACTGACTGGGTGATCAGGCACACTCCTTTTCTTCAGGAAGACAAAAGTCTTGATTCTGTTTAATGATGCACTGTTTAAATAAAAAGAGGTGGGTGGACTTGTAAATTGGTTTGACCCATGGTGGTAGGGACTTTGCTATACTGTCCCAGTAGACTTAAAGCTGTCCAGTAAATGTTAATTTAGAAACTTTTTTGCAATGTGTGAACTGGTTTAGATCAAAAGCTGATTTAGCCCAGTGTTCTGCATCCAACAGCAACTGAAAGAGGATCAGTTGCTGATACTTCCTCCAAATATTCTTCAAGCACCCTGTGAGTTATGGTTCAGGGCTTTATAAGCTAGTCAGTGTATCTTTGTATTTAGTACCACTGGATGGGGTTTTTCTTCCATACACTTACCCATGTGCAAATTCTTGGCATTTGCAAACCTATACACATTTTTAGCATCCAAAAGACAAGGAGTTTCACCATTTAAAGGCTTATGGGTTGAATTAGTTCTTCTTTGTTGGAAATTTGCCACCTGGCATTCTTTTGATAACCCCTCATACTTTTACCGGAACAAAAGTCTTAGAAGTCTTCACCATACTCCCCCCAGATGTCACTTTTCTGCAGGAGAACTGCAATTTATTTAGTTGGTTCTCAGGAAGACCTTTCCAGTTGTGTCATCCAGCCTCATACCTTTTTTGCCTTTTCTGCATCCCTTTGGGGAAGGAATTCAACAAACACTCTTCAGTGGAAACAAGGAAAATCTGTGTACCATAGGTATTACTTGCAGCGTCTAACTGAGCTGGCCCTGACACGGATACAACATACCCTGTGCTGTCCCAAGGGATCGTTTTGGCTCTGCCCTCTGAGATTTGGGTAAGAGGTGTAAGTGCCCATCACTGTTTGAAAGGCAGTTACTAAGCTGATGGAGCCAAACTGTTCTTGGTAGTGTCAGACAGTGTAATGAGAGGCCATGGTAGCTCTTTGGACTTTAGAAGAAAATTTTCCAGTATGAGGGTAGTGCAGTGCTGGAATGAGGGCCCCAGGGTCAGCCACAGCTGATTAGATTTAGTGTTGGTGATGGTCTCATTCCGAGGGGATCCTTCAAGACCCTGTCCTGCCAGCATTTCTGTGATGCCATGAAGTGGCATTAAGATGCTGCAGAAGTGATCTGTGAGTCTGAGGTGCAAAAACTTTCTAGAACTGCCTTTATGGTACAAAAACTCTTTGTGACTCCTTTTTTTCCCCTGAGCTCTCAGTTTATATTGGCATTGATCTATTAGGTTCTTGTCCCTTTGCTGCGTTCCTCTAGCAAGCACACTGCAAGCTTTTGAGCTGTGATGCTGAGCAGGTAGGTGTTTAGCACGCTCTGACCCAGGAGCAGATCCTGTATCCCTGGGAAGCTGTGACGTGCTGAATAGCTGATGTTACTGTCAGCCTCCTGTCTGTGGCATGCCAGCACTGCCAGCCCAGCTGCACAGGGATGTTTGAGCAGGGCCCCGCTAGCAGAGAGCAGGGTGTGGGGCATGGCTTGGAGAGAGCTTGGTTTGCTGAGCAGAGCAGCGGCTGGGTCACAGGGGGAGATGTAGAAACAACTGATGCCTGAATCATTGCATGCCTGGGAGAGGGAAAAGCCAATTAACACAGCAATTGGAAAAACCAGAACAAAACTCCTAAGACTTCCTATAATTGCAACAGATGTATCTGAAGCTTCCTCAGGTGATGAGCAGGTTTTGGTGGTGCAAGCTGGAAAGATGGCTGAAAACTCAGATGTGCTGGGATGTGGAGGTGGGATGCTTCCCAAACACTAGTTCTGCTTCCTAAGCTTTTCACACTTTCTTCTAGTTGTACCTGAGATACTCTGAAACTTTTCTTTCTTGTGATGCTATTATTTCAGGTGCTTGCCCTGTCTGGAATGCAGAGATAGCTTCAGCAGTTGGAATGTGCAGGATTTGAAGGCTGAATTTCTAGTCACCTTGTTTTATTTCTGCCCTGACCTTAGCTGTTTCTGGCCCCAGCATCTTAATTGTTGTTCTGCTCTTGTATGTTCATGACTTAGAGAATAGTAAGATTGAAAATGAATGGGGAACAGGAAAATGTATCTGGACTTAACAAAATAGTCGTGGTGTGGTTTTGTATCTGGGAGAGGTTACTGTGAAAATAATTTGTTCTGAAAGGGTATGGGGCTTGCAGAATGGAGGGGATTTCAAAAGCTTTGTTTAACATTAATAATGCTACATTATACATGTAAATGCCATTATTAAAGGCTCCTGGGTATTTCAGCAAAAATAATTAGAAGCAAAACTTTGGTGCATCTTGTGTAAATCAGTCCAAGAGAATGAGCTAATGGCAAGAATGAATAATTATTCCCTTGCCTTCTGCTGCACCTCTGCCTTAATTTCTATTGCATCCTTTCTCCTGGTCTAGAACAAACAAATACCCCCAGAAAAAAACAGGAACAAAACAGGAGCACTTGGTGCTCTGAGCATCACCTGGAAAGAACGAACTAATGTTCTCACTCTGAGTGGCTGGGAGAACTGAGGGAGGACTAAGGGAAACACAACATGAAGAAACTCTCAGGCCTCCCTAGATGCGCAAAAAGATTTAAACCAGTGCTTGTGAAATGCAATGATGAATAGGACAAGTAGGTAAATTTTTTGCATGCAATACCCAAGTACTTCAAGTTTGTGCCAGAGGGGAACATTTTCAACCCCTTGCTTTCCTTGAGAAACAATTCCCTTTAAATTGAATTGAAAAATGCAAGATGATTCTTTATGTGTGGATTACTGCTACAGGATGACTGCCAAAACAGTCAACTACAGTGAACAAAATAGGAAATATAATTAGTGCTGCAATTTCAGATCACAGAGAAAGAATTGTAGCCGCCTCTAGGAAAAACAGAGACGTAGCATTTGAAGGAAACAAAATTTTAATTTTCCCAGCCATGGAGTCCCACAGGAGGGAGCTTGTGGGGATGAGGAGAGCTTTCAAAAAATGATGAAGCTGAGACTGCAATCCAGTACGTGTGTGCAATAATCACACACTTCTGTACAGCTGAAAGTGTAAAGGGATGGCACACTTGGATTCTGAGTGCTGATATAATGCATATGTCTCCAGCTCCTCAGCAGACCTTTATGAACTCCACTGAGGCTCTTCACAGGCACGGCAGAAACTGCTATGCAGTCAGCAGTGGGACCAGAGCCCAAAGCAGCTAAATGCTGCTAACCAAAACTGAGGAAGGAACCAGAGCCTTTGGATGGAGATGCTGGGAAAGAATGAAAATTAGAGACCACTTATGAGTTCCTCTTTCAAAAGCTCATGCTAATCATTTGTCATTTGAGTTGTGATTGGCCTTTTAAGGGGCATGTTCTACTTTGTTCTTTCTTTGGGGATGGGCACTTAAAGTATCTGAAGATGACAGAATGTATATAGTGTGTGAATATATGTTCAGAATACTGGTATATATGAAATGTGTCTAAATGTATAGTAGAACTGCCTGAAAGGTTTTCCAATGGGACAATTTTCTGCTGGAAAACGTTGATTCCACAGTATTGAAATGTCCCCTGGGAATGTGTCAAGCCTGTCACAGCTGTGGATGGAAATGAGGCAGGTTGGTCGGTCTGCAGAGAGGCTGTGTGGATATTCCAGATCCCTCACCTAACAGCTGAGTAGGCAACAGTCTACAAAACCTAATAATCTTTTTTTTTGTGATGTCCTAAAAAGGAGTTTGTCAGGTTTTTCTCTTGTAAATTATGCCAAATATTTGACTTTTTGCACATGATGATGGGAGAACTTTTTGCCCTCTGGCTACAAACTACCAATTCTGTTTTCCTGCCAGCTCAAGAAATGCAGTGCAATTACCCACATGTGCCCCTTCAGACAAAAACTTAAGAATGCCCCTTAAGTTGCTCTGGTGCCTTTCTCATCAGCAAAACCCCCAAACACACAGGGTCCATCACCATCAAAACTCTCTCGATCCTGGTAGCCTGCAGCCTTCCTGGCCTCACTCCACCCCCTCCTTCCCCCCGCCGCCCCCCCCCCCCCCCCCCCCCCCCCCCCCCCCGATGCTTCCCAATCCTGTAGGGTATAGGGTAAGATGGGACAAAGCAGAAGAGCTCGCTACCTACAGAAAGCATGGAGGGTGGAGTGGCAGGAAATTAGTATGTATGATTCCCCTGGTGTTTCTTTCTCTGTTGGAAGTTCCCCCTTTGGTCTGGGGCTCATCTGAATCAATTTCAACGTCCCTTGCTGAGGACCTGTATCCTTTCTTCTGAGGGCTAGTGGTGGTCTGTGGGGCTTGTCGGGGGAGGGGAGGAGAGGTGGCAGTAGGGATCTGTAAATGCAGGATGATACAGTCTGTGAAGCAATATTGGGGAGAAGGAGGCTGTGTTTGCTACAGGCAATGAGAAAACATTAAGCTGAAGCTGTTGGAGATCTGGAGAAGGCAGACAGGACAAAGGGGCAGAACAGGCAGAGAAGCAAGAGATTTCCATTCTGAGGACATGCTCGTGGTATGTCAGGGAGGGGCTGCACTCAGTGTTCAGTGCTGACGTATAACATACTATTCTGCTGCATTCAGTGGGAGCTTGTGTGTGTCCAAGATGTCATGTCTGTATACTTGTGCCTGCAAATACATGTCCAGGAGAGTCTAGATAAAAAAAAGGATGCTTTCTGACTTTGCTACGACATGCTGCTCTCTGGGCCTGGATATCTAAACCACACCTATGAAAGAGTTATATCCTTTTCCCATATTTGTCTGTGTGCTTCTTTCCAAGTCCTGATGAGTAGCATGGTGGGTAGGAGAGGTGCTCTGCTTGAACTCTGTATGGTGATTGTCTGGGGTGCTTATAATTTTACCTTCTGCAATTGGACTTATCTGCAATTTGACGCATTGTGTATCTGTGAGCAGGGTGACCTTTGCAGATCTTCTTGGTCATTCTGCAAAGCAATGTCAGCCTAAACTACATTACTATGGATAATACTCAGGGATTATGGGAGTGCAGAAATAACAGCTCTGTGAGTGGCATGGCTGATAAAATAACTGAGCCAGAGATGCCTGTTAAAGTGAGTCCACTCTGCAGCTGTGCATGGGTCACTGAATCTGCTTCCAAAGTTTGTAACGAGGATGGCCAATTGCTCACCAATAGCATCTGCTTGTGTTTCTGCATGACCAGAAGACTTTGGAAAATGGAGTAATCACAAGGCCTTTCCAAGAAGGTCTTGGCCATCACCAGAAATGTGTTTTAAAACAGGCCATGTATGGGCAAATCTCACACATAAGAGTAATGCTGATTTGTAATGTGTGCTTAATTTTTATGGCTTTTAACTAGATGTTTCTGAGCTGTCTGAGCAAGCCCTTGCACAGAGGACACGTTTTCCAGGGCTTGTGAGGACATGCAACTTTAAAATGCTTTGGCAGGAGCCAGCTGTAGCCAGCTGTTGTGTTACAGGGATGTTCTCCTTACCCCTGTGGAGCAGCCTGTGAATGGATGCTGAATGAAGCTGGCTCCTTGGCGCTGAGTGACTGCTGGAAAGCACATGGCATCAGGAGTAAAATGAGCTAAGAAAACATGCTGAGTAGAGAACAGAGCAGACAAAAGCCTTGCCAGAGCTGAATCTCTCTGGAAATGCAGGTGATGCATGGGAACACTTGTATGGTAGCTGACCCTAAACCTACAAACAAAATGAAAAGCATGAGTAGCTGGGAGCATGGGCTTTTCTCAGGGGATTTCAGCCAAATAAGGTTTCATTTGAAATGGGAGCATGTAAATGAAGTGAACCTGCAGTCACTGCAAACTCAACCTATGGTTTTGAACCAGAGTATTAAAAAGAAGGCAAGAAACTTGAGAGGGCTTGTGAAAGCAGAAAGGATGAAGATACCATCTGGCAATTCTTAGAGGTTAACCCAGTCCCTGATAAAAGACTGGATGCTGGTAGGAGGGGGCAAAACTCATCAAGGGTCGCCAGAAAGAGAACATGAGCACAAAGCTTGCTATGGTAAACCCTGGAAGAGTACTCTGAATTTCCCAAGGGGAGGAATCACTGATTCCAGAGCAAGTCTGGGTTTGGTAAGGAATCTGATATGCTGCAAAAGGAGAAATCTGCAAAAAGTGGTCTGGCCACCTTCCTGCTTCAAAGTCAGCATCAACCAAAAATGACACAGGGAACTACTGATGTTGCAGCAAACAGCAATAACCAACACAGTGCCGACATTTGAGAAAAGGGTGTAAGAACTGCAGTGCTGTGCTTTATTTTGCAAATGCATTCCCAATATAGTTAAAGAAGATGCCAACATCATCATTAAAACCAGGCAGCTCTTTGTAGCTGCAAAGGACAGTTTTGCAATAGCAGATGATTTTGTTGTCAGCATCAAAGCAAGTGGGATACTTCTTGAAGTTGCATGGGAGTATATTTAGTCTGATGCCAGAAAAAATGGCATTAGCCTTGAAAGAAAAACTAATGGAAGGAAGAGATAAAGTAGGGAAATTCAGAATGTATGGGGGTGAGTTGGTCTGTTGCAGGGAAGTGGTTGAATAAAAAATATGGCTAAAAGCCCAACAAACTTGAGAAGGAATGATTCGTAATGAATTGTCGGGTTCAAAATCAGCTAAGCTGAGGTCTCCTCAAGGTACCATTTAAGGATGTTTTCCTGGGGTGAAGGAAGCTGTCTGGCTACAGGGTACAGTGGTATGATCCAAGTCATCCCATGATTCATGACCCTAGAAAATTCCTTTTTGGTCATAAGTGGAGATTAGAGTAAATCAAAGATTTTACTCCTCTGGAAATCATCAGGTGATGAAGTGAAGTGTGTAAAGCTGGATGCAAAGGATCTAAAAAAGTAAATAAGTTTTTAAAAATAGATCCATTTCTGCTACTGTGAGGGGAGGAATTCTGATATTGAAGGCATGAACATTCAGATAGTGGAGATTCTGAGCTGCATTAGAACACCATAAAGCAATTACCAGATGATTTGAGAAGCTTTGTGAGGATCCAGTACCAGTGTAGTGTAAATGACATACTCTGAAGATTTGTTAATGCAGGTAGATCACAGTATCATCAATACTGCCCCACAGACAAGGAAAAAGTACCACAATCTTTGTAAGAAATACCAGTGTCTCATTTAGTTTCAGCAGCCCTGGTCTTGACAGCACTTCTGTGCAAGATTTCCAGTGAATATGAGATGAGAGACTGAAGATTATATGAAGGTAATTTAGGGATTTAAAAGGAACTTGAGAGGGGCCAAAGAGGTTTTTATCCTGAGCTCAGAAGAGCAGTGATATTGAAGAGGCTGTCAAAGCTTTTCACACATATACCAAAAATGTAGGCCATCTCAAGTGAAGGAGTTAGTGGTACAAGGAAAACTGGCCCCTTACAGCAAAGTAGCTACTGGTCTTTTCTTGCTGCCTGGAAAAAAACCACAAACAAAACAATAGAAAGACAAAAAAAATCAGTATGTACTTGTCCTAAGCTATTACTCTCACTTTCTCGAGTTAACCTTATTAGAAGACACTCTGGCTAAGTAGGTGATCATGCATACCAAATTTGTTTTTCCAGACACGGTACACCTGACTTAGTAACATCTGACTACAGGCCAGTTTGGTAGGCATAAATTTTAAGTAGTTTGCGTGGATTTTGACATGTAACTGCTAGTTTTCTTCACCCATGATTTAACAGATGGGTTGAAAACCTCATTAAAATAATAAAGAACAGAGTGGCAAGGACAGGAGTTACAGTTTGATCTGTATTAAGCTCTTTTAAATCACAGCATGGCATCAGTGGAGTGAGAGTTGTCTCCTGCAGGCTTTTTGTTTAACAGAAAACGGGAGTCCAGAAGTGGGGTCAAAGTGACTTGGGATTTGTAGTTAGTTATATGAAGGAACTAACTTAGTAAGGCAAACCAAAAAGCTCAAAACATTTGGGGTCTGAGAAGCTTCCTTTCTTCTTGAAATGATATTATGCACATACATACTGGAAAAGAAAAGCTAAGGGTGGGCCTGGTGACACAGGAAAATATTTTTGTAGGAGACTGTCAGGTCAGGTGGACACATATAATGGAAGAGAGGTGATCTTCTTCACACTCTGTAAGGGAATGCAACGAATCAGTCATTTTGCTCAGCAACGCTGCAGATGAGTTACAGTCACAGCAGGTGAGAGATGTGGCCCTGGTCACGACGCAACTGATAGACTCAACACTGTTCTGCAAGTGGAGGAGAGGTGGTTCACATGACAGCACAGGTCACCTCAAAGAGTAGCACAATGTGCTTGCTTGAGTAGGTAGTGGACAGGTTATAAATATGCAAAATTTGGTATTATGTTGATATTTGTTGATTGCTGTTATTCTGACACTTACTTGGGAAAGGAATATGTGAGGGTCTGTGACCTTGATGGACTCTGACCTAAGCCAGTCAGAACCGGTCCTTCTCCCGTTCAGGGGCTCACTTTACTCCGTGCATGTCAGATGAAAGTGCCATCTCTGGATCATTGGCTGTGGGTGATTTCCAGCCCACTTGGAACAAAATTTTCTGGCCTATTCTGGCAACACAATATCATTTTCCAGAAGTGTACCAGAGACAAGGGTGTGGGTAAAGCAGAGAGACTAGGTTTCTCTCTCACTCTGGATACGGTTCTTCCCTCAAGACCTGTGGTGGAGAGTCATAAGAAGAAGCTTTTGCTCTTTGCTTCCTGTCAGTTAGGTCTTGACTCTCACTTGCTTCTCTGGTGCTGTCTGAAATTTAGACCTTCATTTTCCTGCCCTCTTCCTGGGGTAAAAGGTCTAAGCACTACAATTCAAACTCCTCATGATGACAAAGGCTGTTATGGACTGACCTATCAAGATGTCAGGTGGACCTGTGGTCTTCAAGCTGATGGAGATGGCTTGCTAATGCTCATAGGCTGTATCTCTTTGAGATGCTAAAATGTCAGCTCCATGTGCATTGTAGTGTGCACTTCAGGTATACCTTGAATGCACTTGTTGTCTGACTTCTTCCTCCATTTTATGGAGCCCTTGTCATGAGTTTTCTTAGCATAAGCCGTGGGTTGGGAAGCAAAAAACCCCCACAAAACCACAGGAGAAGATTAAGCGGAGCCTATTCCACATTCTAAGAGTTAATTAAATCCTTCACTTTTGGAAGCTGGTGTTCCAGGTAGACAAAGGAAGATGAACCCATTGCATGAGAATATTGCATTGGCATCTTAATATATCACCAGATGAAATTTTACTTGTGCAATTTCAAGTTGAGGAATTTTAAATGTGGGTTTTTCTACTTTTATGTATGGAAGAGGGGGAAGGAAGAATGCTATTAGTATTTTTCTTCAAAGGACACTTTTACACATTATTATCCAGGGAGGAGCCAAACAGGGTCCTGCTTTTCCTATGTACTGCACCCTTTAATCATCCCAGACATACAAGGAGGTCTGGGGGCTTGTAGTGTGGAGGTGGGTGCTGGGGAGGAGCAGAGAGATATTTCAGCTGCAGAGGGGCCTGAAGGCACAGATTCACAGAGCACGGTTTCCATGGCAGTGCTATGGAAACCAGGTTCTGCTGCTCACTGCTGCTCGGGGTGGAATTTCAATGCTTCATGCAGCCTTGGTACCCAAGAAACAGCAAACCCACAAACAAAACCACACCAAACCTGTAGATGCCTCGTCAGAGCACGGTTTCTCATTCAGCTGGTATGCCCTGCCTGCCACCCTAGGGGAGGAAAGGATGAACAAGCCCAAATCAGCTAAAATTAGAGTTTGTTATACACCTGTATCTGCACCTCCATCTAGGCCCCTCAGAACAGTTTTGGAGGTTCAGACAAGTTTGACTAGCTCTAAGATCTTTGATATTCTATGTGGGCTGCTGAATGCAGTTTGGAAGCTGAGTGGTTGTATTGCAAAGAGTGGGGATGCAGAAGGCTAAGGAAGACCCAAAGCTAGAAAACCTATCTTTTGCTCATGGTTCATCTTTACGACGTTCTCTGAATCACTTGGATTCCCTGGGCCTCAGTTTCCCCATCTGTAGAACAGAGATGATAATGATACTTCGCCATAGGCTGGGCAAGTTTGACTTCACCAGTCAGTGCAAGCAAGTACTTGGAGCATTTGGGCTACTGTGAAACTTGCTTAGTTAATGTTTGGAAAGTAATTCGAGGTCCCCTCATGAAAGTGGTTTGAAAACTACTTTTTTCAGCTTCCAGATCAACAACCTGTGAAAATTGTATTTAAAGCTTATAAAGGTCTCACCATCATGTTCCCTCTGATCTGTATTTCTCCTGCAGGATGGAGCACTGGCACTGTGATGCAGCAGAGCACAGAGACTGGAACACAGTAATTTCAGTAGCAATATTGGGAGCATTAGGCCTGCAGGACGAAAAACATCCCTTGCATAGGAACAAAAAGGAAGACAGCATAAAGGTTGATCTTTGATGTTACAACCTTTCAGTGCTGGCTGACTTTGACCAGTGTAGTTTGAAAGCCAGCAATCAATTTAGCCTACTTAAAATTTGCCAGTGATTTGCCTGGGATGCTTCTACCCTTTCTCACCCCACTTCTGTACCAGCAGTGGCAGTTTTGGGCTCCAGAGCTCCTGGATAGCATCACCTTCCCGGTAGGCCCTGAAATTCCCTGGGTGCTGTAAGAGCATCCCTGAGGCATCCCACCACCCTCTTTAAGCTCTCCCTTCAGCCATCCCAGCAAGTATGGCACACCACATGGGGTCAGAGATAGTAGTGCATACCTACAGTGAGGCACTGGTTTCTGGGCATGTGGCCTATGGAGTGGAAAAGCACATAGCCACCTGTGATGCACGGGCATGCAAAGTCACAGCCGTGCAGTTTGTGGTGCTGCACGGAGCCAGAGAGGAAGTGGAGAAAGAAGTGCAGGTGCAGAAGGTCCTACGTGCAGGTCCACTGCTCTGCTGGTCGCACTGGGGAGTGCTCCCCACGCAGCTGCATTTCCTTAGAGCTCAGAAAGAGCCAGTAGGGGGGACATAGCACCTCACAACCTTTCAGGGATGTCAGGATGATGGTAATAATAAGTGATTACTTGCTACAAGAGCTGTCAGCCTTATAAATACCAGGCCTATGACAGTAACCACAGGATGGTCCTTAATCATATGCTGGGGGGAGGATCTTGGAGAATCCTTGGGGACCACTGGCTCTGTTGTCAGAGCAGCACCCCCTCATTTGCCAGGGATGCCGGTGAAGCTGGGGCCATCTCTTATCCTGAGAGCAGCCTTCCCTTGGGAATCAGCTGCCCCTCTCCCCTTGTGGAGGAATTGCCTTCTGCTTAATAAACGTCTGCTTGTAATATTCTGAAACAAGGAGGATAATCAAAGGCCCTGTTTTGTGGAACAGAGATGCTAAGTGACAAGATTAATTTCAGTAATCAAGCAGCTTAATTTGGACATTTTTTTTCTCCTCTGTCGCTGATGGAAATTGAGGCAAATCTCATTCTGGAGAGACACTCCTTCCATGCCTGGTAGCACCATGCTTCAGTACTGAAAATGGTTGTGTAGGGATGGAAGGATGGGAAAGAAAGAAGGCTAGGAAAGGGTCACAAAGGACGGAATCAGAGAAAGTGTGTGGATGGCTATGACTGATGTTTCTCGCGCATCTTTCCTCTGGAAAGCTCCCAAAGTGTTTTATAGACTGCATTGCAAAGGCTCCAGTCAGCACTGAAATGCAGTCATCTTGGCTGGATTGCAGGGAGTCTTTGAAAGGGCATGGAAATTTGACTGGTTAGGAGAGGGCAGGCAGGTGGGAGGCTAAGATACCACCAAAGGGAAATCATTAGATGGGAGTCTGTGGTTGATCAGGTGGGACTTAACTAAAACACACCAGTGGCTGAAAGGTCTCACTCCTGCGATTAAGAATGAATTAGCCTTCATCCTTCAGTGATGTGGAGTTCTGGGAGCCCCTTTCCTCAGCTCAGCTCAGGGCTGGTAGCACCAGCACAGCCTCCTGCAGCACTGGGACCTGGCTCTTGTCCATCTGCCCAGCCACTGCTGCTATTGCCTCACCTGCCCCAGTTCTGCCCACAGGACTTTGCTAGACATGATGTCGCTGAACTCTAATGTCATGGTGAGCTGAGAACATTTGTTGATGAGCACCTAGGGGTCCTCAGCCCATCTTGTCTGTTCCCTGATGACAAAAGATGGTTGAGGCAGCTGGTGAAAGGGTTGGCAAAAACCCCATAAAATGTGATTTATGGTGAGGCAGGAATAGCTGGGTCCCTGCTCTGATCTCATGAGGAAACCCTTCTTTAGTTGCAATTTAGACAGCAGAACAGATTCCCAAGGGATATAATGAAGCTTAGGACCGGGTAAAGCCCTGGGAGGGTGTTTTCTTGGGGGTAGTTTTGTACTGGCCTAAGGGTAAGGTGTGTGTGTGTGGGCAGGCTGGAGAGGACAGTCTAATAATAGCTATTTACTCATTCAAATGTCTGTGATCTGAGGAAGCCTGGACAGGCACCCAGTGGCGTGTGACAGAACCCTCCGGAGAAAGCGGAGTGGGTTTAAGGGATGACGTCCTTGCCCGAGGCAGTGAGGTTTCAGGTCTGGCAGCTTTCCATGCTGGCCTCTCCAATCCCCCTGCCACCATCAGTGCACTCCTCCGGTGCTGGCACCATTCTTGCACATCCCCCCTCTCCCTTTCACTCCCTGCGGGGAGCATTTTTAACTTCACTGCACCCCCTGCCTTCTTCTGGCAATCAATTTTTTGGAGACAATCCGAGATGTTCCTGACATTCCCCCCCCCCCCCCCCCCCCCCCTTCCCCTCTCTCTCTCCCTCCCGCTGACTTGTTATTATGTACTGCAGCTGCCCGGAGGATTTTAAATAGACCCATAATCGCACAGCAGCTCCTCTTGGAAGTTTAAATATAACCTCCTTGTTAATCTCGCGTGTGGCAGCATCACAGCACCTGGGGAAGGGAGGAATGGACAAGCGCTAACCCATGGCTTTACATCAGGGCTGGGAGGGCTCAGGATTTTCTTTTTAGTGAAACAATCAGGAAATTGCCCTGTTTCTTTTAACCAGAATAGCTCTGAGGCTGGTGCAAGGTGCCAAACTGATGATTTTTGCAGCACAAAATTATTTTCTTAGTTGCCATCTCAGGCACAGCATAAAGGAAGGCTGCCCCATAGCCAGCCCTCCCATCTCCCCTGGTTTGGGCATCTCTTACCCCTGCTCCAGGAAAGCTCCCCTGGGAGGCAGTGGGCAGCTCAAGACCTCCTCCACCCTTTGCCTTCCTGCAACAGAGTAGCGGTTGTTCATGTCATGCTGAAGGAGGTGTTTCACAGAGACCGGTGGGGATCTAGGCAGAGATTCTGCAGATTACTTCCAAAATCATTTTGTGGTAACAGGCTGATTTCAACCTTATTTCTAGCTCTCCAAATATGTCATTTACCCCTCAGACTGGTGTATGGTTTGCTGAACATCATAGTTCAGTGACACTACAGAAGACATCACAATTAATAATGGATTTTCCCAAAGGACCTGTTCTAAAAGGGCAAATTTAGTGCTCACTAGGCCATTAAATGTGGTGAGACACTTTCAAACATAACTGTTGCCTGTTACTTTAGGCTAATAGGATCCCTACTCTTCCTGCATCCGGAATTCAGCCATCTCCTCATAGAGAGGGATGAGGGCTGTGCATGAGGGATTGTGCCCTAACTAGGTCTTGTGCTGCTGTTGGAGGGAGGATCTAGCTGGCTGTTCAGGGACATGGGTTGTGTTTCCTCTGGTCTGCTGAGCTGGTACATACCAGGAAGTTTGGTACACACTGACACCAAGACGGTTGTTTCTCTACTTTATTTTCCTCCTCTGTAAAAAGAAAAAAAGGGACTGTCATTTAATTTATTTTGAGCAGTGCTGTAGAAAACCTAAGTATTATTATCCAAGTACCCAGAACAAAAAATAGTACTATTGATGCTAAATTATCCATTTTTATAATCTAGCCATAGTAATTGCTAGAGCTGGGGGACTAATTCACAACACATAATTTATTCAGTGAATTTAGCTTCCTTTTCTACTCATGGAATATCAATTGTGCGGATCATAATTTCCTCAAATTTATTTGAATTTATTCAGTGAACTTCTTGGAAAATATTTACTCTATGGATTGATACAGGCTGCATTACTTAATTATGGTTGGTCAGAGAGATCTATTTGGTATTGTTTCTATTCCTTTGTTGAATGAGCACACAAGAACTTCTGGCTTGAATACTTGCATATGAACACGGAAGATGTACACTTCTGCAAGTTTTTGTACATTTCCGTACATTAATAGGCGATAGAACTCTATACGGGTGCATTGACAGCAGACAAAGTCTAAGTGATTTTGCATTAAAAATGTGAATTAAAATTTTTAAAGGGTCTAAATTACCAGGACAAAGTCTAATTTTACAGTGAAGTACCCTGGTCCTCAGTAAATGGCATCTTGAATGGCAATAATAGTATGTTGAATCAGAACCTAATAATTTACCTCTTCGCCTTCTTCTGCTGTTCACTACAATGATTTCATATAGTAATATAGTCCCCAGTTTGGATACATATTGTATGAAGACTTTTTTTTCTTTTTTTAAAACTGGCTGTATTCATGTGACATTCGCTGCAAATATACTTGTGTCCTGCAATGGGTAGTGCTTGTCTGAATGGGAAACCCAATTGTCTCGCTTCCACTAGTGATTAATTTCTAACCTGTCTACCTCACTCCCTCCTCCCACATCAGAAATGAGATGTAGTGTGGCTAATCTGAAACTTTTTAGATGACAGAACTGTAAATGTTTCCAAATGTCTGGCTCTGGTATATGGTGTAGGAGTGTGAGGGATCATGTTCATGAGGACATTTGTGCACACTTGTGAGTAGTGTGATCAACACAGAGTAGAGTAGGGAACAAGCAGAAACAACTGGACAGTCTTGAGCACTGCAGTACAGAAAGAGGGTGTATTGAACCAGTGTGAAGTCCATAGACAAGTCAACAGCACCTGGTTTGGAGTCGTATCATAGAACCCACACTAAATCTGAAGGACTTGAGCAGCAGGAATTGTTTGGGGAGTGCAGCACTAACTTATTTCTATTTCTTTTAGCTGGTCTGAGTGACTTTGCACAGTCTGCTGGCTTGTATGGGAAGATTCTTTGTTCTTTGTTACTCCTACTAATCGATCCTAAAAACAATACGATTATCAGTTAAAAGCAAATGGAAAAGAGAAAAAGTGGGAGTATTATTTACTGATGTGATGACTGAGCCTTTGATATGAGACATCAGCATAAAAGGCAATTATGTTCCTAGGTGCCAGGCAGGATATTCCCTGCCAAGGCAGGGAAGTATCAGTACCATTGTAGAAGGCTCTACTGTAATTTCCTCTGTGTACAATTCTGTGTATAGTTCCAGTTATGCTAATTAAAGCAAAATGGAGTCAGAAAAGTATCTGGCTGGTAGAGAGAGGGGAGAACACATTTTACAAGAGGAGACTAAGACAGTGTAGCTTATTTAACTTGGCAAAATGCAGGCTGAGAGAATGTGAAAGGCTGCCCTCCATTAAAACAAGAGTGAGGGGAAAATACCCTAGCAATAGGAGAGCTCTTCAAGGTAAAAAGCAACTAGGCCAGGAACGGGCTTCAGCAGAAAGGCATTGGTACAGTGAGGTTCTGCCCCAGCTTCCAAACCCACATGGAAAGCAAGAAACCTAACCTCTCTTCAGTGAGAGCATGATAGGTTCCTGAGAAGACTAATATGGAGAGGTTTTCTGGGAGACCAGGGCTGGGACATCACTTTCAGACTGCTGTTCCTTAATTACATCAAACCCCATGTAGGCACTCTGTTCTTCAGAATTAAAAGGACCTTAATTCAGTTTAGTTCAATTTTCTTCTAAGGGTTGCTTTAATTTGGAAGAACTGTGTCCATTCAAGGCTAATGTGATTTAATGAATTCATGCTAAACTCACAACTTTAGTTAATTTGGATTAATTTTCCCAATTGTTCCTCAGCAGACAACCCTTAAGACATGTAGTAGAAATGGCCAATAAATCATGAGCACTTCAGTCTTCCTTGTGATTCAGTTCCTAACTGGCAAGTAGATTTTCTGACTGCAGAAGGCCTGAGGAAACCATGTGGCCATGTCTAGCACGCCTCTCCCTTGAAAGGGGCTGAGAAGGGTACGACCTCCCAGAACTAGTGTCTTGGCTGTCTTCTTGTGTTTCACCTCCCTACTGTGGGGGCTGAACAGAGCGGCTGAACAGCCCAGGCTCATCCTTGTTTGGAAGGAGTATTAGTACTGTCCCATGGGAAGGTGGACTGCGTGGGACAACCTGTCCCAAAAGGTGGAGTTGGCTTTGGTTGCAAGCAGCATTTGGCAGTAGATCCAGGGGAGTGCTGGCTGCTTGGCTGTGTGCTAAGGAGCGACCTGCACGTAAGAAAAAAATGCCACCTTTTAAATCGTGAACTGCACTCCATTGATCATCATTGCCAGCTTCCAGGAAAGAAAAGTCACTTCTCTGTAATGCTGTTATAAGGAGTTTACAGCTCGACTGTGATGGGTGGTGTTATTTCTGTTACTGCTATTAGTTGGTGCATCCTTATTTGCCTGTTTCTGCGCAGCACATCACAAGTGGGAAATCTGTGAGCCCTAATCTGCTGGGCTTTGTAAAGCACATCAGGGGTCACTGCCGACAGACACTGGGAGCAGCAGGAGGATTTAGCGGTGCAGAACACAGTCGGTCGCCACTGCTGCACGGGAAGGGACCGTGGTGCTGCTGCGGCTCTGCACGTTGCCATGGAAACAAAGCTGGATCCTTAATCGGGATGCGCGTGTATGTGGACGTGAAGCCACCGTCTGCTGTCCTTTTGGCCTCACCTCCTGCTCCCCCAGTCCCAGCACGGTCGTGGCCACCCTGTGCCCAGTGGGTGGGAGGGTAGCACATGCAGAGGGACCCTGTGGGGCTGGGGGGTGCAGGAGAAGGGTCCAAGGTGGGCCTGAAAGAAAAGGTTTAAGGTGTTCCCTCGGCCCTGGGGAGCAGAGAACAACCTCTGCTGAGGCAGTTGGGACAAAGGGATCCCAAAGAACGGACAGCATGAGTAAGTCTCTCGTGGCAGCTGTGATGGGAAGCACCCTGAGATATTGGGGTGCCTAGGCACTGCCAGAAGGGAGTGAGTCTTGAGGAGGTCATAACTGCGTTGCATGATGTGTAGACCCTTAGGTAGCACCCAGCAGGCTCACTCCAGAAGTGGTACAATCGTGTCATCACAGATTTAGCTCAGGGACCGTACCGGAACCACTCTTCAGCTTCAGGGATCCAAACTAATTATGCTGCAAGGTGTTTTTGCGCCTTGTGGGCTTACTAGGTTGTCCAGGTGAGCTCTGGCATCTCTGATGGGCTGTGGCGTTACACAATCCAGGCATGGTTTTGAGAGGCCTGGAGATGTAATGAGGCTGTTGTTGGGAAGCTGAAGCAAATATACCTTGTGCTTAAAACAAGCTTATGCAGATACGGGTGCACAAAGACATCTCTGTAGTATTCCCTCTGCACTGAGTGCATCAGCTGAGAAGAAAAATTTGCTAAATGAAAATCTTTTCAGTTTTAATACCTAGCTCATTCAGTACCTGGAGGGGAGCACTTCAGGAAAACCTAGAAACTGTAGCAAAAAGCTCTTGGCACTTCAAGAGGCAGTAATCTCCCTTTTGAGTCCATAAAGACTGCAAGATGCTGTTAAACTCTGCAGAGGAGGTCTGGTGCAAGCTGTAGGATGGAAGCTGTTGCCCACTTCAGTCCTGAAAAATCCCCTACCAAGACTCACCAGGAATGAGACCAGTTTATGTCTACTGTCCACTTCCCAGCAGGAGGGATTATGACCAGCCTGCTTAAAGTCCTCCTGCCGTTTCTGTCTGAAATGCTGTTCATCTTCAGTTTAGACTGTAAACTGCTGGGCAGCATTACTGTGCACTGTTAAAATGTTGCTGTTGGTGTGCCCAGAGGACTGAGGGCTTCCTTTGTCGAAGTCCAAGACACACAATTGACCTTGTATAAGGAAGTAAACTGCCCTGTTTAGAGGAGCCCTGAGAAGGTTTGAGTCCAAGGCCGGGAGGGCTTGTATGATTAATCTCTGCTGAAACAGACATGCTGGTGCTTATGGAGTACAATGAAAATCTGGGGACCCAACAATTTACTTGTTGCATAGCAATGAAATTCAGAAATTATCAATGAGCTGTGCAAAATTCCCCACAGCAGACATCTGAAGGGGAGCTCATGGCCCTCAGAAAGCTCCCTGTAAAAAGGAGATTTAGGATCCCTCAGCCCTTTATGTATGTATGAAGTACGTACATTGTAAAACGTGCAGATATGTGAAAATACTGCATAATTTTCCTTCCTTGGATATCCTAGAGCTCCATTATAAAGAGATATTCCATGGGAAGGAAGACTAGTGAGGGATATCTGTAAAGGCCATGTTTTCCACTGATTAATAGAGAGGTTGTGTCCATAGCCTACTGCTGAATGCACAAGGAACCTGACCACATTCTCACTTCCACCTAAAGACTATGGTGTGACTTTAAAGTTAGTGGGATTAACCTGATGAGTAAAAGGAGAAAGCTGTCTACTATCAGTCCTTAGAAATTACTGGGTAACATAACAAGAGCAGCTGGACACCAAATGAGCTGCAGAGCACTGGGTTGGTACCTTCCAGGCAGTGTGCTTCATTCAGTAAGCATGTCCACTCTGCAAGGCTGCATGCCTTGAAGAGCACTGATACCAAGCTAATGAACACACATAGTTCTTAACCTCTGTTTCTTCTACTCTTAGCACAGAGAAGAACATCCTCTGAGATGAAGGGTGCACAGCTACTGCTGCAGGCTCCTACGCAGTGCAGATGGATGCATAGTGTGGGAATGTACACATCCTGCATCCATTGACATAAAGAAAAGGTCAAGCTTCTTGCACTAGCCACCAGACTTGAAGGAAAGTTTTTTCAGCCCAGTACTTCTCAGGAGGCAGATATTCAGCAATTTTGCATAAAAAGGAGAAAAGGCACTTCTTACTGTCAGAAGAAAGTATTGTGAAGCTTAGATGACCAGAGCGATGACTTTTGCCTCAGCCTCTAGTTCTCCTTAGCTGCACCTTGAAAAAAACCTTTCTGTGGCTATTCCCTTTCTACAAGTATTGCTTCTTCTGACTGCCTAAAAGAAAGACAATTTTGGTTTGTGTTTTTTTTTAACCCAGATCCTCTTGGTGTATATTGATTAGATGACTGCTTGCCTCCATGAAAGATGAGTCCTGAAGGACTGTACTTTGTCAGGAAGAATAAAATCTATTAAAACTATGTCTCCAGTGCTTTCACCCACAATTTGAACGCATGCAAGCTCTCTTCCTCTGGGCTGTGACCAGGGCTGTGTAGTGAAGCAGGCTGTGTAATCCTTGGCTTCTCTCCGAGAGCACTAACCAGAGGCTTAATTAGCTCTGAATGCATGTGTGGTGATGTAGACACTAATATTCAGTAAGGCTGGACAGCACCATCACCTCATTTCATAGGGATCATCGTCAGATGCTAATCTACTTTAGGTGCTGACAACTTGAGTTAGAATGGAACTGGCATATTGGACATGAGGCAATTTGCCTATTTTGAGCCATCCTGCATGTAGAGTAGCCCACATACATGTGCCCATGTGTATATATATATATACACACACCTGCATGCACTGAAGAACCTGGAGGCATCTATGTGCAGGAAGACAGAAAATAATGAGACAGAGTGATACAAAGTGGAAGGAAAAGACAAAACATCACAGCCAACGGCTCTTTCCTTGCAGGGGTGCAGTGTTGAACGTGGCTTTTTCTTTCCCCTCTCATATGGTTGTTTGTTCATCTTGTGTCATGGGTCCTGGCTATGCAATGTTCAGACTGAATAGCTCGTTTCTCCCCAGCTTGCTGTAGCTCCTGCTGATGCTTCCATCTACCTCCCACTCCCCTGTTGTGCTGGAGTGTGTGGTTAAGAAAAAGGACAGACAATGGGAGATGCAGGAAAACAAGATACTTTGGCTTTGCCTTTGAGTCAGTCGAAGAGCTATTTCTATACCTTACACACCTCACTGTGGTTTTTATTCTCATAGATGCTTTTGTTACTCTTATTATTAATGGTCAGCAGAGGTGAATTCTTCTGCTGCTCCATCAATTCCTTTCTCTGCTGTGCTGATCCTCGATAGAAACCTCAATGCCTCATGTATGTGTGTTATCTTGAAAAAGATATGGCAGTTCAGTCCCAGCCTCAGGTTTTGTTTAAAAAAGTACGAAGCCTAATATAGATAGAAAAATTTGAATTCAAGTACAAAAAGAGCATCTTATTTATTATGCTGCTGCTTTTAAGTTATGTCAAGGGCATATTGAATATATAGATGGCACCTTCCATTAATGTGCAGGTAAGTATAGAAAAATAAGTGAATTCAATTATGTGTGCTCTGGCACAGAGTTAAGCTGACTAGAAATGAGCCTGTTGACTTTCATCGCCCAGGCAAAAAGAAGTACAGAACTGAAACTCATAGCATCCTTATTGCAAAGTCAGATGGACTGATTTCGTCTCCCAAATCCTCTTCATCAAACCCTGAGGAGTGTAAATGTTCATGTGCTTAGATCATGGAGATGGATATAATGGTCCTTACAGCACCAGTCACTGTAGCAACCATGAATGTGAAGTATTTCAAGAACTGTAGGGAAGATTGCAAGCTCTAGCTCTGCAAGTCTCCTATGGTCCAGTCTTTTACCAAGAACAATTTCCAATTCATTGAAGTTCAGGAATGGCTTTTCCTTAAATAGGAAGTTTGCCACAATTTCTGCCTCAGTCTCATAGCAGCAAGGGATACGGCAAATGGCTGTTAATCAGCAGGGCAAAAAAAAGGAACTAAAGAGCTATAATCCCAATACAAAATAATAGGGAGCAATAATTCAGCAGGTGTGGATTTGGCAGAACATCCTGCCAATGGATGGGCATGTGTGTGTGCAGGGAACTTCATATATTTGCGAGTGTTTTTGTCTGTAAAGCTGTAGGAAATCTCCTATTGAGTTTTTAAGACTTAATAGATGGGAGCTCAAGAAGAACGTTTGTGGAGGGAGCTTCTTTCCTTTCTAATATCTGTGTAAATAACTCCATGTGCTTTATTGGTCTCAAAGTCTCCACTGTGGGGAAGAGGAGAATCAATAATCATTTAAAACTTTGTGAATCAATTAGATGAGCAAGACAGGCATGACAGCAGCTTCCCAACAGAGGCACTGCTCACTGTTTGTTTAGGAAGGAGAGCTGCATAGAGAGAAGGTAGGTGCTGCCATGCTTTTATCCATCCTGGAGCACAAAAGGTAACTAGCTATGACCAAAGCCAGCTCTGATGGGGACCAGGTTTTCAAGCATGACAAACAAGGGTGCATATTGAAATCCTTATTGCTTGTTCCAGTCAAGGACTCTTGTAACACACTTTGGTCATACAATTGTTTTCCAAAGCAGGGGCTGAATCCAGAGTTTAGGTCCAATGGTTCAGGAATCCATCTCTGGTTCTTCTCCTCAGGCTTAGAGAGCTCCAATTAGATCTGAAACCAGAAGGAGTGTCTCCTGGACAGTACAGGTAGGATTTGAAGTAGTGAGCTTTCCTGACACAGCAGCTCTACTGGACACGAGCTGGAGTTTCCACACAGTGCTAATGCATGGATGCTTTAGGGCCAGTTCATGGTTTCTGTGCCTGCTGTTGCCTGGTGGAGACACACACATTATGAGCTAATGTGGCAGCTGCTTGCCAGCAGTGTGTCCAAACACAAATCGACCAGGGTACTGTTTCTTCATTTTATGTCTGGGCTATTTTATACTATTCTGGTACATAAAGAAGGTGGTAAAATCCCTTTTAAAAATGCAACATGCAGAGCTGCCTTCTTGCCTGGTACACAGTGAGGATTCGACATTGCTGCTGTCCCAGCCCATGCTGTAAAATACAGGTTGGATTGAGCTGGGGGGAGTCGGGTCTGGGAGAGCTAGGGGCAGGGAGGAGGTGTACCCTGAGCAAGCAGCACCTCCTTTCCAGAGTGGTAGGTTCTCTTTTAGAGGGTGCAGCGCAGGGTAGTGTGGATCCTCATGGTCTCAGAAAGCTGTGAGTATGAAATGGCAGAATGTTTGCTCCCAGGCTCAGGAGGAGGAAAGGTGGGCTCACTTCTTTATGAGCTTTGGGGCAGCCTCATAACAGGAAGCCAGTGGCCTGGGCTAACCGAATAAACCTGGCTGTATTTGTGGGACTGAATCCCCAGGTAAGAGTGGTGCATGAACGGCCAGAAGCAGAGACAGCAGCACAAACGGTCCACACCTTCCTCTCACCCCACAGAGGAAAGCAGCGCCAGGCCACAGAGGCAGCCAGGAACCAGCCCTAGAGAAGCAGGCCTGGCCGGGCAGGATGAGGGGAAATCTTGACTTTACTCTAGCCTGCCCCTAGTTACTTGGCACAACAGGCCCAGGCAGATGGCCTGGCTGCCCCCCGCCTCTTCCCAAGCACACCTGCAGCCCCCGCTGGTGCGCGGGGAGTGCCGGCCGGCCCCCGCCTGCCGAGCCCCGCGGCCGCGCTGGGCCGGGCCGGGGAGCGCTGCGCGGCGGGGAGCGCGGCGGGCCCTGCCCCGCGGCGGGCGCGGGGAGCTTACGGCCAGGGCTGCTGTATGTGCACATGTTGCCAGGGAACACCGCTGCTGAACTGGGCCCACAGCGGCGGTGGCCGGACCTTTTTTTCCCTTCCTGCCGCCCCCGCCGAGCTTCAGTTATAACCGTTTTAGAGGAGAGGCAGCCGGGTACGGGGCAGCAGGAAATCTGGGGTCTGTGCAGTCTAGTCAGTTCTCAGCTCTTGGTTTTGTCCCCTTGCTCAAGACCTCTCCCATTGTAAGTGGGGTTTTTGCTTTTTTTAGTTTTTTTTCTTTTGAGGAAGAGAATTGCCTATTTACTGCCAGACAGAATGGATGAGGCTGAAGCCTTTTATTGCTCCTTGCCTTAAGGAAAGTGGAGGGCATCTGCACAGGCTTTGCTTTCATCTGCTTGCTCGCTTGCACTCTGAAGGAAGCTAGCTGTGATCCAAAGGGTATGTAAGCTATGTCAATGCGCTGAAAATTACTTAAACTGGTTAATAAGACCAGCATCTAAGAAAAGATTAAGTCCTGGCACAATAGTATCTTAAAACGACTACTTTGCTTCAGCTGTGGTCTGGCCAGCTCAGAGCATAGGCACAGCCAGCCGCACTGTGTCCATACAGGCTGAGTAGACCTTGGCATCACCAGGACTGCAGGTGCCATGTCTTACGATGTAGAGCAACTAACAGCCTTGCCTGCAGAAGGTTAATGCTTAAATAAGCAATGCAGAGTTTGAGAGAAAGTGGTATCAATACTTCATGAGATAGAGGCCTTCACATACATACTCTGACCTGTCCACAGCTGGGCCACAGTGGGAGGAGATCTTCAGCTCCTGAGGGGCTCAGAGGACATTGGATGCAATGCTGAACTTCCAGGGCTTATCTAAATAGATTCTTTGAACCTTTGGAGGCTCAGCTCATAATTAGGTTTGCTCATAATAAGAGACCAAAGGCATACTTGATGAAATGGAGGAGCAGTTCATTTAGAAATGATAAAAAGAAATAGTATTTTACCCTGGACAGTTGAGAGATTTATTCAGTGACATCTTGCCAAATACTGTGACTGGACTTTTTTAAGAGCGCTGGATAGTTTTATTGCTGCTATTGATTAATATGGCTATACCAATGACATCCCACTCAGCTTACAGTCAAAATTCAGTCCTTAGTCTGGAGGGTAAGACAGCCAGAAAAGAAGCCCCAGGCAAACACCATGATGTAATTGGATGGATGAGTAATGGGGCAGCCTGACTTTCCTCTAACTGTTTTGGGACTGGCAATGTCAGGATATTAAGCCAGCCTAGAGGGCTTGTCTGAGCTGGGACAGGGGAGCTAGGCCTGGGCTGTCCAGATTGCCAGCATGGCACCTCGTGTACCCAGAGTGACCAGTGGTTCAATCCATCCATCCAAGCTCATCAAACAAGGGAACACCCACATACAGAGGTGAAAATGGAAATGCAACAAGCCTAGTGTGAAAACTGTTTATACTGGCAGCTTGTTACCTGCCATTTTTTTCCATGGAAACGCATTGGCATCCATATGTGGTGCTCTGAGAAGCTGATATGGCATACCATCATATGCTAGCCTGCTTTGGCTAGTAATTTTGTATAAAATTCACAAATGGTGCACCCTCTCCTTAGCCAAACAACTTTTGAGGTTTTTCTGTGAGTTGTATACATCACATAATGGCCCTGGTATGTTTGACTCTCATCTTTTTTATTAACTGCATGTGATATGGAATGAAAAAATCCCAAGAGCAAGATCATAGAATCTAAGGTATCTTGTGTTTCCTCTGTTACAAAATGTTATGAACGAATGATTTCTATAGACCTTTATGTGGAAAGTGGAAATCACTTAGCTGTTTTCAGCCCTTGAGTCATCTTTAATCAGAGACCTTTCTATTGCAGGTCTCAAGAACTCCTTGGTGCTGGAACACTTACACAGTTGCCCCTGGGATAGGGCTCTGCAGCAGATGTTTCCACTGCTACAGAGGCAGTAATGTCCAAGCCATGACTGGACTCTGTGTATATGATGATACTTATGTGTATAATTAATGTGACTAATATACATGTGAATCTTGGTACATTTGTTGCTGTTTACCAGGGTAACAAAACTGAGCTACACTAGCAACTCTAGATTCGTTATTGCAATTATTCTCTGTAGCCAACAAGGATCATGGCTTCCAGAGAAGACCAGAGAGTCAACAGCTATTCTCCTAATTGCCAAAGGCCTTCTTTGTTGGCCACTTGCATGCTCTGCCTAGAAGGGGCCAGAAGAACAGCAATGCTCTCTCCTGTAAGAGAGGGCTCTTAAAGGCCTCCACTAATTTATCACAGTTATGTCCTGCCTGCCTTTCCATCAGTGGATACACTGAACTGGGCCTCTGCCTTTCACTCATCCACGAGTTTCTGTAATCACTTCTCTGTAACCATCATCTTAAAGTTCTTTTCCAACCTAAACAATTCTGTGACTCTGTGATCATCTCTGAGCTGTGTATCCTTCTGTCAAATAAGGCCAGTGTGTTCAGTAGTCATGAGAATGAGGGAGGGAACTTATAAATGATATAGTTATATAAGCCACATTTCTGCATCTAATGAGTTTGAACTTCCCACCGACAGCACGTTCCCAGGGCCGCTCAGAGGATTTTCACCAAGAATGATCCACTCATCAGTGAATCAGAGCTCTGGGAAAGGGTTGCAGTGGTCATCTGTTCCATCTGCTCTGCAAGCCAAAATCAGTAATAACCCAGGGAACCTGTTCCAGTAAGACAGGAAAGTTTTGAAACCCTACTAAATAGTATCAATTAGGCAGAGCCATTAAGAAATGACGCAGTCCAACGTGCTCCAACCTTACTTTGAGTAGGTTTTGCTGTGAATATGCATTTGTGGAAATGTGTGCATGTATATGTGTGACAGATGCAGAGATGCTGTTCTAGATGCTAGTCCCACCATGAGGACATTTTGCTAGGGCTGTAGTATCACTGTGTTCTCATAGTCCCTACTGCAAGCACTCAAGGAAAGGACTCACACTGGATGATACATCATGCAATATTAAAAACAAAGTTTTATTGTATTGAGTTGTTGAAAACTAAATAAAAAAATGAAATGCGGGGAGAAAAAACAAACAGGCAGAAGATCCTGACTGCAGGCTAGCCTGAGGCAGCAATGCATTTGTGGTAAGAGTAAACAGGAGTAAATGAACACTTAAGCAATAAAGATCCTGATTTCCTGTCAGATCTGTCGTAAAAAACGGGACTCATGGATACAGAAAATTTAATTATAAGACTTTGAACTGTTGCAGCATTTTCCATCATGAACAATAAAACTCCCAGTGAATCAGGTTTCCCACCAGGACTGTGACAAATGGGTACACAGCAGAGTCTCAATTTTGAAGAAAAGAAATACATAGGTAGGGAAATGAAGGTCTGTGTTTTCCCAGAAGTTATTTGGTGCTTGCTCACCTCTGTTAGCCCCCACAAAATGCATGGTAGGCAGGGCCAAAGTCTAAACAAGAGGCAGCCCTATGTGATTTATCTGCAAGTTATAGAGGAATTTTGCAAATTAGGACTGTACTAAAGACACACCAACAGCTTTTCTTCTAAATCAGGAAAATGACAAGAGGGCTTTGGAAAGTAATAGTGGCCTGAGTTCTTAGGATATTTTAGGATTCCCTTTGCAAACTGGAAAGCAAGGGAAGGGCAGACCCCAGTTAAATTATGGCTGCACAGGAAGCTTAATGAAGCAGCAAATGATGTTAGATATACTGATGTTCCCAAAAGCACAATAAAAAGGGGCTACTCCCAGACCAGCACAGATTGTGTTTCTCCTGCACCTATGTGGAGATAGCAGTCTAGGGTGTTTTGCAAAAACATGGTTTATTTCTCCAAATTGACAAAACAATTATGTGCTCTTGACTTAAATTCCTTGTCCATAACCTGACGTACCTGGCCCTTGTGGGGTCTCCACTTGGACTGGAGCTAAAGGAACTTGCCTACAGTAGCAAAAATCTGTTCTTGACCCAGCCACCAGACTATGGTGCACAGAACCAGGTTGCATTCAAATAGGCTGTATGGAGGAAATGCAGCATGCTGATCTCCTCACTCCCCAAGTCAGCAGTTATACTATGGCTTAGTTGAAGGCTCTCTAGTTCCTCAAGATGACTGGCCCAGAGCAACTGTTTTTGAGGATCTTGCATTCCTCTCTAGTCTGTCCCATGCCGAGAAGCAGTTTTGCTCTGGATAGTAAGATGTTGTTTGTAAGGGTAATTACTTTTGCTCGCCTAGGGAATCCAGAGAGGCTGTTAGGAAGGAACTTGTGAGAAAAGCACTCCAGGGACCTCTCCTGCCACATCTGAGGTAAATGGTTCATTAAATGGCAGTGATTGGTTTCAAATGGTGCAGCTGCAGGAGGGCTCCTTGGAGAGTCACCTGCAGCCTTGCTAAGGGCCTGCATCTTGGCCAAGGTGTGGGTTGGGCCTTCTCTTTGTGCAATATCTGCATGAGCCTGCCCTTGAAGGACAGGAGGCACTGGGCAACTTAGAAGTAGTGGCAATAATACTTGGTTGCTCTCTAAATCTTGTGCCACCTCCACAAACTCTCTTCCATCCATGTAGAAACTCACCAGCCACCAATCTCCAAGGGGAGGCTTCATGGTGAGTGCTTTTGTGCCTTCACCATGTGCAATCCAGCCTCCTTAGCTGAGGGGTTAAACGTGCAGGAGGAGGAGGCAATACTTGTCCCAGCAGCAGTAAATGCAGAGCAGATTTTCTGTGGGAAGCCATCTGTCAGCTGGGGAGTGGTGCTGTGTCAATTGATCAGCTCCACCTCCAGCTCAGCTCTGCAAACTACAGATCCTTGACCTTGCAGGGTGATGGTGGGGGAGTACTAGGATCTCTGGAGGCATTGAGATCCTGTAATGGAGCTTCTACTCTTTTCAGACTGGGTAAGGGACACTCTGCAGCATCTTGCTGTCTCTTGCAGCAGTTAGGTATGGGAAGGCTGAGCTTGCAGGTGAAAGAGCTGTAGGAGAAAGACAAGCTTTTTCCTGTAGCTAGGGGATTGTATTTCACCCGGATGATGTGCAGTGTAAGGGACTTCTGCTCTGAATTCAACCTATCCCTATCCCAAACTTAAATTTGTCTCCCAGTGGCAATGTTAAACCATATTTTGGCTGTTACAAAGTAAAAAAAAGGATGTAGAGAGGGGTGAAGTTTCTGCAGGAGAAAAACAGGAACTTGTAGTGTTCTGTACAAACTTCTGATGTCTGGAGAGGTAAAATTTTAATTTTTGGTTTTAGATTGTAATAAATCAATAATGATTCTATGGGGTTATATGTATATAAAAATGGTAACACCCATCCACCCACCCACCCCTTTAGATCTATCTCCAAATTTAAAAGCTATCACTGTAACACCACAGTGAGGTCAAATTCCTGCTCTATCTGATAGCCTGTGGGTCTCTCTCAGTTCAGCTCCTTCTCTTTTTTTCCCTGATATTCCATCAGGTGTGGTCAAAAATAAGGACAGGAAGGAAATTGTGGCTCTCAGGCAGTTTTCTTATTTTGCTTTTTATTTCCCAAAAGGCACTCACTGAGATTCCCATCCAGTTCTATAAGCAATTCTCCTGATTTGTTATGAGGGGGACATATTCTTTTGTGCTATTGTCTGTCCTTCCTCCATCACTTCTCTCTTTCCTGAGTGCTGAGTCGGTTAGAGAATGAAGAACATTTGGCTAGCCCAGGTATTGGGGTGATCAAGTGCCAAGAGACAGCCTGGCAAGCCAAGAGCTGGACTGGCTTTTGCACCTGCTTAATGCTCTCATTTTGAATGGAAGTTGCCTCTTCGTGCTGCTTCTGTAATAAAAATGCAAGCAGTTGCTCAAGAGCAATTATTACGTGCACAGCCAAGTGGTCTGTGCTGTTTGATTTAAGGATCAGTGCTTACATTTCTCAGAGGAGAGGAATTGTTTAGCTGGGTTATGATAAAGCTATTTGGTGTATTGATTTTTGATGTTCTGATACACTCTGGTTAGTGAGGAGCTCTGAATTTTCTCCCTGAGTCTTTGGGGCTGAATTCCCTTCAACAGTTGAGCTGCGCACTTGTGTGGAATGAACTGTCAGTGGGCACTTTAGCTGGAGCATCTGACCCCGTTTAAAATCACTGGGAGGGCAGTACCTCCTGTACCTTGCTATCAGGCCTGCTAACTTCTCTGTGTATGTGTATGCAGTCTTGAAATACTAATGGGTTTACCATCTCACATCCCCTATTTCTCACTGAGGAAAGGACCCAGTATTTTTTTAGACAAGTCTTCAAGATGCTGTGTGTCAAATGTTTCTGTAATAGCCAAGTCTTCAGATCTTAGACTCTGCTAGAAACTGTGGAAATTTGCAGTCAGTTCAGATCTTCTTATGTGAAAGTATAGAAAAGCTTTTGTTGAAATTAATATAAAAAGAAATACTAGTCATCAGTGTAGCTGTTTTGCCTTCTCATGTCACACTAAGGCTGAGTCTGCGCTCCAGCATTCAGTTTGCTATAAGGTGGCTTTCAAAGGCACAGTGCAATGAAGGGTATTGGAGATGCTTGTTCAGGCTTTCTTCAAACTCTGGCAAATGCTGTGACAATAGTTTAATCTTTCCTCTGTCTTTAATGATTTTCTCCATAAACTTCAAAGACAAAAAATATCTTTTTATTGGAGGAGTAAGTTCTTTTCCCACAGTTCTGGGAGAAGGGAGTGAAAGTGATATTTTAGTGATAGAAAGTATGAGCTGTTTTCCACAGACTGAGAGGCTCAGTTGCTGCTCCTGTTTTTTTAACTTGCCTCCAATTTGTTGCTGCCTTCTTCTCCTCTTTCTTTTTGTGTACCTTTAGTTTTCCAGTGAGCAAAGAGCAGCCCTAAGAGTACTTTCACAAGTGGGTGGTGAGCTGTGTGGAGGAAGTGAACAGAGTTTAATCACCAAACCTCACAGGAGAGGCATGGGGATCTGGGAGGAGGGACTCTTTTGTATAGGATGTGACCCATAGGGACTTCAGAAAAGACAAACAAACAGCTTAAGGCTGGATGCAGTATCAGAGCTTTTTTTTTTCTGGAGTTGCTGAGCTATGGCATATTTTGCCAATAGAGAAAACGGCTACAAGTAATCAAAACCATGACTAAGGAAGGGATGGATGGATAGATGATTAACTAGCATCCTTGCTGAAAAACAGCTTTACCTGCCAGGCTGTAGGAGAGTGAATTTGGTAGAAAGCTGTTCTAAATGTGAGTATCCTGAGGTAGTGTCTTAAGGTATTTGCACAATAAATTTCCCCAGGTCCAAAACTCCTGGCTACCTCCTTTTGTATCTCTGGTTCAGTTCTTCTGGCTTGTTGAAACAAGGTGGAACTGCCATCTTATTCCTAAAAGTGGACTGGATTTGGAAAACTTTCTTATTGTAATAGGAATCTCTGCAGAGAGATATAATTTAATTCTGCTTTTTGTTTGTTTGCGGTCTAATCCTGCTCTACAAGTCAGTGGGAGTTTGCAGTTGATTTTAAAATATATAAGATCATAAGAGAGCATATTGGCAAATGCTTTTTCCACTCCTTTGCATCCTGAATTGGGCAAAAGCAGGGATTTGGATTTTACTGGTTCTGTCACAAATTGAAAGCCTGGTATCTTATGAAATCCCAGGATGAAAAAGGCTTGCACTACACCATTGGAGAACTGAGATCCATACAAAACTCCCTTGGAGTCTTGGAGGTTATAAAACAGTGCAAGTTCTGATTCTTGTGAAGATGAATTTGGTATGGTAGAAGGATATGGAAGCAACACCAAGAGACATATTGAGCTGACATTTCTCTAAAGCATGGTATAAACAAAACCCATAATAGTTTAGAATTTTAGTTTTTCCATTTTAGTATGTCATAAGACATATTATTTTAGTATGTCTGAGACTGAGGCTTCACAGTTGTAGCACTCTGCTACTGCTTGATTTGAAAGGAACTTGCAGTGGAGGTTCTCATAGTTATTTGTGTCTAATGGTTTTGCCTGCTCTAGTACTTCAGTGTGGATACTCAAACTAGAGTGACTGTCCCAAACTAAGTCAATATCAAAGCTGTTGTGTATCCTGTTTATACTACATATAAGGTTATGATAATCCCAGGATTAAAGCTCTTAATTTCTGCAGCCATGGAATATTTTGTACCTATTCTTTTTCTGTGTCCCCACTTGTGTACCACTTGTTCCCCTGTCTGTTAGAATCATGCCTGACACTTGAAAATTTTAAGTAATTTCAGCAACCTGCCTTTAAAATTTAAGTAAGGACAGCTGGTCATAAGAAGGCTTTTACTTTCTTCTCCCATGCTTCACTTAAATTTTAAATTTTTAAAAGTTATAAATCCTTAACCTTTGGCCAAGACATGGAGTAAGGTTCTGACTGTGTGCCTCCCGCTCCATGCTCAATGGGTTGACTAGAAATGCTGTTTATTTCCTTTGACCTATTCTTGTTTTCTTTTTCTCTCTCTTCTTCTCTTTGACTTTTTATTCTAGGATGAGTCATCCATGTTTTTCCAGTTTGGCCCATCAATAGAACAGCAAGCCTCTGTCATGCTCAACATCATGGAAGAATATGACTGGTACATCTTCTCCATTGTCACTACTTACTTCCCTGGTTACCAGGACTTTGTGAACAAGATCCGCAGTACCATTGAGCACAGCTTTGTGGGTTGGGAACTGGAGGAGGTCCTCCTGTTGGACATGTCCCTGGACGATGGGGACTCAAAGATCCAGAACCAGCTCAAGAAGCTCCAAAGCCCTGTTATCCTCCTCTACTGCACAAAGGAAGAGGCCACCTACATTTTTGAGGTGGCCAACTCTGTGGGTCTGACAGGCTATGGTTACACGTGGATCGTGCCCAGCCTGGTGGCAGGGGATACAGACACAGTGCCATCCGAGTTCCCCACTGGGCTCATCTCTGTCTCATATGATGAATGGGACTATGGTCTTCCTGCCAGAGTGAGGGATGGAATAGCCATAATCACCACGGCTGCTTCTGATATGCTGTCTGAACACAGCTTCATCCCTGAGCCCAAGAGCAGCTGTTACAACACCCAGGAGAAAAGGATTTACCAGTCCAACATGCTCAACAGGTAAGGGAAGGGAGTGGACCAGCCTTACAAAAGAGGGGGTCAGAGAGGACCTCTGAGACCAGAATAATTCTGCTAGGGCACGTGGTGCTTTGGGGCAGTGGGCAGTGCTGTCCAGAACCTGGACAAGGGGAGGTGTGCTGATGGTGAGACCTGTGTTGTGCGTCATGAATGTTAGTACTGCCACTGCTTTAGAAAGCCTCCACACAACACAGGGGACAAGCCAGCATAAGAAAAAGGAATAATGAAGGCACAGGGCAAAAATCTGAGTGTGCCTCTCAATGCACAAATTTTTGCTTTTATAACAGCACCGAACTTCACTTGGAGTGTCTTCGCACGAATAGGTCTGTAACTCCCAGGTGGGTTCTTGCTGCAGGCAGTGGTGGTGTTTGTATCGAAATCTAGAAGGCACCAGGTTCTGTTTCAGGCATCAGCAGTATGCAAACAGGTGCCCTTTATAGGTGATGGATGTATAACCTGCCTGGAATAGTTTCATGGCACCTGTTATCTGAGGACTAAGTGTCCTGCTGTCCATGAGCCCTGAAATAAAGGAGAGAAGAAAGTGCAGAGAGACGTGGACAATGAGAGCTGCAAAAAAAAAAAAAAGTTAAGAGTCAACAACGCTGCTTAGCTCCTGCTTTATGCTCAAATCCTTTAAAGCATTTGGGTGTCTTAAGGATAGAATTTACCTCAAACAGAAAGACTTGTGCTATCACCCTGCTCATTGGCACCTTATTAGCCATTGTCTGCTGGGTCTTTTGGGTCCTATTCTGTCTTGTGCACATTATGCAGAGAGCCTAGGCACCTCCATCAGAACAGCAAGTATTTCTAGATGGAAAAAGGCATTTAAAAATATGGAAAACCCTATCTGAATACCTGAATAAGTATCTTCTTTTGATCCAGATTTAGATTTTCTTAAGAAACTGTGCCAAGATGCCTGTTTAAGGTCATAGAGGAAGCCTGTGGTGGAACAACCTCTAGAACAGCACTCATTACTAGATCTTGCTTTTTGTCCCAGCTGGAGTTTTAGTGTGTCGCTAAGCAACCCAGATAATTATACATGGGATCTGCAATTAGCCAGATGCCCCCTGACCTGCTCAGCTGTCATTCTCCAGTGTTTCACATATGAAGTCCTTGGGCAGGTTTGGTACCTTTGTGGTAGGACAAGGGGAATCCAGGCAGTGGCTATCAGGAGGGGTGGCCACACAGAGCTCTACATCTTTGTTCATTTGTCACAATGAATCATGGAACAGTGTAAATGTGATGGATTGGTTTGCATGCTGTGACCCCTCACTGTCAACTGTACTAGGCAGATAGAGGGACTGGTGGACAAGAAAGCAGATTTTGTTTTGCCTGAAAGTTGGGGACTGAAAGAAATGTCTATTCTTTGGCCCATTGTATTATCCATAATGTTATCTACTATTTGTTGTTTGTCTCTGTGTTCCATTGGAATATTACCAGGTCTTACTGCCTTTGCTTCTTCCCTATACTGGCTTTTTGCTGTTTGCAAGGCTTGGAGACCAGCAAAGGTGCCCAAAGCTTTTGTCAGTTTCCCTCCCAGCTAGGATTAGGGGTAAGAGGTATTTTGTGCTGCTTTTTTGAATGATCCCTGAAATGAGATAGCAGGGAAATATATTTAATATGTACAAAGTCATCAGAAGTAACATCAAGGCAGGCTATTGTTCTACCTTTCCAAATGAATAGGGATTTTGGGGGGGAACTGTATTGTGTCTTTTCAGCAGTTTTCAAGAAAACAAAACATTGTCCTCTGCTCTGCAGAGACCTTCTGCTAATTAGTTCTGTTGACATTATATTAGCCGGTGCATAACATCATACCCTTATAGCTACACTGCTTTGAATACCCAACATAATCTCTCTGCATAGCACTTCTTTGCATTGCATAGAATTCACCAGCTCAGAGACTCTTGAGTCTTGACTATCTTCATATGACAGTACTGTTGTGCAGTATAGATATGCCCTGGAGCCTGGGCACCCCACATGAAATCAGTTCCTGTCATTTTTGAAGATACTAGCTTTCTTCTTGCCTTCATGGTCCAAATTATGCTGTTCTTTCTCCCTTGTCTGCTTTGGGCACCACATTCACAGGAGTGACTGCAGATACATGTAGATATACCCAGCTTAGTTTGGGTACTGGTATCACTCTCGCTGAGAAGCTGAGTCAATTAGTCCATGCCAAGCTCTGTTCTGCCACTGCCTAAATTGCTGCAGGCACCTGAGCTAGCTCAGAAATAATTACACCGTGTTTGCTTCTGTGATCACAGTGCAAATATTTGCTTTGCCTCACACGGTGCTGGCCTGTGCTCTGCCAGTCTGAGGGTTCTGCCCCCTGCAAATGTTTCCATCCTCTCTGTGCTTCCAAGTGAGGTGGTTAAAGAGTTTGACTTCAGTGAGTTGGGTGCTTAGTTTTCTGTTCAAGTGAAATTAATTTCAGGCATCTTTCGATGTCTAAATGCTAGTAGTGTCCAAAATAAGCCATTGCTTTAACAAATCCAGAGGTTCAATAGAAATGTGATAGCTTCAAGCTCAGCCTCATGGCCTGGGCATGGACCTCTGGGCAGGAGGAAAGGTAGAGGAGAGGGACAAGATGTGGAAAGAAGCAGATGTGGAGATACGAGTTCACTTCACTGAACAAAAGCCCACAGAGATTAATGGCTGTAATCTGTGTTTGTACCTTCAAGTCCCATTAAATTTGTTAGAATTTATTCTGTGCTAAGCTTTAAACCTCTCCTGATATATTTTGTCTATCTGAGGTCTTTACATCTCTCCTGAAGTGCTTTGTCTGTCTGGGGTATTACAGATTCTACAGACCTGGCTGCTTCATACCTTCCGTAACCCCTTCCACCTAAGATCCTGTAGCACTTGTGCAGTGTGCACCAGGCAGCAACAATATCTGCATGTCTGAGATGTGGTCTGGCTCACTTTGGACTGGACTGAAGGTTCTGGAAAACTTAATTTTAGTCTTGCCCTGGACCCAGCAATACTATATTCAGCCACCTGCAACTTACAGTTCCCACTGTGCATGCCTACACAGAATAGAGAAATGTATGTACGTGGGCTTGATGTCTGGGGAGATTGCAATGTGTATGTGACCTCAGATAAATACATCACCATGTAGCTGGTGTTTCAGAAACTCTTGAAGCTAATCCAAAGTGGTCCAATTTGCTTCAAACCCATAGCTGGGAGGCAGTGTGATAAAGGAATTTTCCCATTTTATTCTTTGGAGAGTGACACATCAAACTAAAAAAATGTGATAATTTAGTTCAGCTGGGGCACATTATACACTAAGACTGTGAATTAGTCATTTCCCGAGATCTGCCTTTGAACTCTGATCATTTCTTACTTCCCCCCCCGCCCCCCCCCCCCCCCCCCCCTTTCTGAAAGTGCAGTAGTTCTGAATGCAGCTAAAATAAAATGGTCTTGCTCAGCGTGGTCTTGGTGGTTGATCTGGGCGTATAACAGAGTAAGGAGGAAATGAACTGAATTTTGCTCAGATTTAGAAAGAAAGCTCAGTTTCTCCATGTCTTTCCCCCTTCTTATATTGACAGTTGTTCGTTTTTGCAAGAGCTTGTCCAAACAAAGTTTTGTTTGAAGTATGCTGCAAGCATAAAGAGAAACAAGATGGACTGTTATCTAAATGCCATTTCTTGCCAATGTAGGTGTTTGTTCTGCAACTTCTTTTATTAATAATGGTCTCATAGCAACAGTTTCTTGTCTGTCTTGAAACCGCTTCTCCTTTGTATTAGACTGGAACTGCAGAAGTTCACTACCATTGAACATTGCAGATTCTGTCCAAAAAATGAGCCCACTGGTGAGCTAACTCCACTAACTAGTAGAAAAATGATACCTTAAGAAAAAAATTGTTAGTTTTCCTTTTGAATGATTCTTGAGGAAGTTTTTCTGTAGTGAGGGATTTATCTCAATTTATGCTGATAATAGGCTTAGATCCAAATATCCAAATGCTGTTTTCCAGTTCTATTACACTCTTTCATTCTTTGTTTGGTTTGTAATAAGCACCTGCTAATTTATTCGTTCTTTGTCACAGAAAGAAATCTGGTTTGAGTATTTCAGTCTACCAAGTTTATAGTTATCTCTATGGCTGGTCTTCTGCTGGACACCCAGGAAACCACTGTGTGCTCTGCTCTCTTGTACTGGATGAGATTACAAAGGTTGGGAAGGAGTTTCTAACAGGGTTTTCCTCTGGAGAGATGCTCAAATGTGGAGTTCTCTCTTGGCCCTTCCAAGGAGAGTTGCTAACCTTCTAGGCATTCTGCAAAGCTCATTTATTCTCCCTTCACCATGACTGCTAAGGAGTGAGTGGGCAGAGGTGGATGTGTTTATAGACAGCCTCCTGCTTATTTCATTATTTTAATTGATGGAACAGATTTCCTTGAATTTGGGATTGGTGCTTCTCATTACATTTTAGAAATGGGAAGAAATAACTAAATGACAGGAGCATTCTTGGGAGTGGAATTCAGGTATGAGTCATGAGAAAAGGATATGATTTCTGGCACATATTTGAGGAATAGAAGCTCAGCTGTTCTGCATAGATATTCACAGTCGTTGGGCTACATAAGTTGTGTTTTTATTATAGCCTTCAATGGGACCTGGGTTCTTCCTACTGGTTGTCATGGCTGCTTGTGAATGCTGGGCCATAACTACTAGTTTGTTGTTGTAGGGTTACTAATGAGTTCTCCACTGATTGTCTTTAATAGTCTCTCATTTAACACCAGGCTGCACACACCAGATTTCATTTTAATAAAAAGTGCAGTGAAGCATTTGCTTTGGAGTGAAAATACAAATGTGGAATTATACTGCCTTTACAAATAAATACTTTAAGAGGGGAACAAAGGTAGGCTTGATTCTGTGCCTCAGATTCCTCAAATATGAAAACAGCTGGCAAGCTAGCTTGGTGCATTGTTTGGACATGATACTTCCACTTAGGGGGAAATACTAACTTTCATCTGGAGCTCTCCTTGCCAACCAGTTGAGAAATGCAAAAGAGCCCTTGATGAATGGTTGGAGACTATTTTCCCTGGAACACCCAGGGCAAGCTCTGTTCTCACATGGCTACATTCCCCTAGTGAGAACTAGGAATTACTGGGGCTTAGATGGCTGAACAGTGAGTCAGTGAGCATAGAAAGTACTTGCAATAGGATTGTACAAATATATCAGTCCCCTTGAGGTTCAAGACCATAGGTGCTATGTGTATCCCTGGGAAGGTGCAGTACCCCTTCAGGGTGTTGTGCCCATAGCATCCTGAACCTTCGTTCCCCAGGTCAGTGCCAAGGACAGTGCCCAGGCAGCACCTTTGCTTGTTTCCTGGGCCTCTCCCAACCCACCCTCCTTCCCTCTCATCTCCAGTCATGGCAGCTATCGTCTGCCATGTTGGACACAGGCATGTGTCATTTCCAGGTACTGCCATGGAATCACTCGGTGTTGTCTCCTAGCCAAGTGAGCCACACACCTTCACACAGGGCAGCGAGGGATTTGAGAGCAGGAACAGAGAAAGGACCATTTCTGTTGCCCTTTCTCCATTCATACAACGGTTGAGTTAATCTTGTGCTAAGAGACAGGAGCATTGGTCAGCACTGAGGTCTCACTGGCTTCAGTGGGGCTGCATCTATCTGCTTGGCAGCTGGCTGGAAAGCCCTACGCCAACACTTAAATCCAGCGCTGCTCCAGCCGAGGAAGGTGCAGTGCTGGGACTTGCTTCTTAACTCCAGGGAGGAGGGGGGAGAAGGTGTAAGTGGCATGTTCCCACGGATGCAGAGATTGCCCTTTTCAGATACTTGGAGGGTAAGGGAGCATATGTAAGTTTTGACCTTTTGGAGCTTTAAGCTGGTGTCTTGTTAGCGGCTCGTTATGTTCCCACTGATCGGTGTGTCCAGCCACTGTCAGGCTGGTGCTAGCTGGCAGCACGTGGCATGAGCGCTGCTGATGGATTAGAGATGCCTGCTGCTGAAATCTGCTTGTTCCTGTCACCGCTCCAGCAGCAGCTGGAGGTCAGGGCTGGCCCACACCTCCTGCCTTTGTCGGGGTCCCTCTGCCTTCCTGCACCCCTTGCTGTACATCACCTAACTCTGCTGCTTGCATACAGCCATTGCTTTCTTTTTTTTTACCTGTGTGCCTTGCATCTCTTGTTGCATTTCATTTGCCCTGCACACATTGTTCACTGTCTGGTGGTTCACTGCTGGTGAAAGGTGCTGTGTTCCTTACCCTGGACTACTGATTAGTCACACCAACGGCTCAGGAGGGGGATGGGGAGGGGGGTGGGGTGGGGGGCAGCATTTATCCGTGTGCCACCACATCTCAGGGCCAGTGTTGGCTTCCTCTCACTTCTTTTTTCTCTGTCCTGGAAGGGGACGCTGAAAGCGGCTTTGTAACATGCTCTGGACCCAAACCTCCCCCATACAGGTGGGCTGCTAAGGGTGCCTAATGCAAAAGGGCGTTGTCTGTGCCTGGCTGTCCTCCTTACTTTGCCCAGCCCTTAAGCAGTGCTGCTTGGGCAGCGGGAGGCACCGCTGTCTTGCAGGTGAAGGTCTAACAGCAAACCAGCTCAGCACGCTGGTAGGATACTGCAGACCCCTGGCTTCTCAAAGGGAGCATATATAGGGGGACAGCAAAAGTCTTGGTTCCTCAGCAGGTGCCATGGGATGCCTTGGTGCTGCAGAGCAGGGCTTTGTCAGAGGGGGAGAGGAGGCACTGCTCTGTGTGGACAGCTGCATTTTTCATCCTCTTTGCAATTAAAATAGGATGGGAGGGTTCAAGTGAAGGATGGATTTTTGGCAAGGGTTATCTTCTGATTAGAGGACAGACCCTTTCATAAAGGCCTCCAAAATATACCAGCTGGGAATGAATTTTGGTATGCACCATCAGTTTCCAGATGGGAAAATGTCCATGTTCTGCTTCCAGCCCTCTGAGACACCTCCTGCTCCACCGCCAAGTCCAATTAGTGCTAATACTGTGGCAACTTCAATTGCTGGTGACAATATGCTTTAACTTGTGCATTCAGGCTCACTCCACTCTTCATGAAAAGCGAATCAAAATCCTCCTTCTGTGGTGGAGCTGAAGGAAGCAGTGTGAAATTGCAAACCCAGCTCTGGCTACAGTTTAGCATTGGCTACAGCGGCATCTTTCCCTGATCACAAAATACAGTTGGGGTCCTGTGGGTTTTAAGGTGCCCTGTGGAATTTCAAAACTTGCTTTAACAGATCAGCAGAGGGAAGGTGAGAAATAGCTTCTTTCCTTCAGGGACTGGCTTGATGGGGCTGTAGATACTTTGTGACTTGCACACCTGCTAATCAATGGTTAGCCATATAAGATTTGATCACTAGAGCCTGTAAGGAACACGTGCTTTATTTTTTTTTTTTTCCCTGATAGAAATGTGGTGTGGTTTGGTTTGTTTTTTTTTTCCCCCTCCCCTCAGACTTAATGTTCTTACTATCTTTCAAGTTTTTAAAAATAGGAATGCTGCGTTGCTATGGCTCCCTGTGCTACTCTGGAGCAGCTTTCTCTTCTCTTTGATGCAATTCAGGTTCACGATGCGGTTTGACAAGACACCAGCCCAGCTCGCCGCCTAGTGGCTCCCTCCCGGGGGGGCGGGGGGACCGCGGCAGCCTTCACCGTTGACAGAAATTCATGAATAAAAAGAAAAAAAAAAAAAAGCCCAAACGATCAGATGGCCTTTCTTGGCAAAGAGTCGAGGCATTAACCCTGGTGCATCCAGCATGAGGCTTTTTTGTTACGTTCTGCAGTCTTAATGCCGTTTCTGTAGTTTAACTTTTGATAGGATGTTCTTTTCCATTTTCTGTTCTACACCCACGTGTGATGAATCTGAGCCCTGCCAAACGCTGGTCTGTTTCCCTCCAGAGGCACCTGCCATTCAGTGGTCTTTTCCATATATGCTTCGTCTAAGAGGCTGTGGTGCACATTTCAGGCTAAGCTCATGGTTAAGTGCTTTGCTTAGAGCACTCCTGATTAGATGCTGCTAATGAAATTCCCTCAAAGTCATTGCTTTAAGAGTGTACTCAAGTCTTGCATTCAAATTTTGGGAAAATGTGGATCTGCATATCTGTGGGGCAGCTGAATACTTACCTCAAAGGGACCAAACCGTACTGCGGCTTTGAACACCTGTTACCTGTGCAGAATCCAGACCTCCCTCTGCAGCTCACAGACCTCTCCACTGGCCTATTTTTAAATAACTATGATTTTTAAAGTACATTTTGTTTCATGTTGCAAACTTTATTTTCATTCTCAGAGCAAAGGTGAACATTTTGGAAAAACCTGAGCAAAAAATCCTGTTCATCCAATTTTGAGTTATGAGAGTGTGAAATGAATGCATTTGTTCTGCTTTCAAATAATTATCCAGCAGGGGGGTTTCTGTTGGTGTGGTCAAACAACTCAAAGCTAGCTTCACTTCAAACTTCAAAAATTGGTTTACAGTGTTAGACAAGGGATGCTTACTTTGTTAAGGTTAGAGAATTTTTGAACTGAATACGAACATTTGAAGGTGGTATCTGTTACTTTAGTGTCTTTTTAAATTTTTATTGTATATTCACTGGGCACTATATTTCTTGAAGTATTTGAATGATAGATAATTTAGAAATGTGGTGTTTAAAATGCTTAAATGTGAGTGAAATAATAACAAGGAAAATAGAAATGGCAGAGAGCTGTCATCTTGTCCAGTCCACTACCTGCTCTATCATTCCTGCAGTGTATTCTCTTCTGATTTAGGTAACAAAAATGTCCCTACTCGAGCCTGCAAGCACCTTAATATAAAATGAATATTAAAATGTAACCATCACACACTCGAAATAATCAATCAGACTCAATGCTGCCAGCTGTCTTCTTACAAAGAAAGCTCCTTTCCACCCCTGTGGAGAGATTTCCGAGCTTGCTGTATCACAGTATAAACAGGTCTCCACACCTGTCTTGATTGAGTAAAGACTGCAAAGTGATTAGAGCTCCCCTCTGCAGTAACCCACCGTGAGAAATACTTGAAAAACAGATTTTGTGAACTTACGGTTGGTCTTTGTGAAGGATCTGGAGAGACAGCAGGTAATCGAATGAAGAATTCACCCACTGCTGGTATGGTCAGGGTGAAAGAGAGCTGCCACACTCGACTGAAAACCTGTGAATTTTTGTGGCCTGACAGTGGTTAAAAACGCACAAATGCTGACTCGACACTGACTTTTTTTCTGGTGTTTGAAGCTGTATTAAAACGAGATGGAAATGAGTTTTCAGTGTCTTGCCCAGCGTTCTTCCCTGTATTATTAGTGTCACAAATGAAATCATTTTTCAGCAAGATGGCTACCTCCAGTAGCAGTGTCAGCATCTTACATTTATTTATGACAGGCTGTAGTATCTTTTATCTGTAATTCCAAAGCACTTTACAAAGTAAAAAAGGATGGCTTAATTCACCGGTAAAATTCAGCCATCTCTGGGGTGAAATAGAGCAACTGTTTAACAGCACATAGTACGAAGCAGAGATGAATGCCACACCTCACTGGAGCTGCACAAGGAATTTCAGCTGGCAGAATGAAATTGCTAGAGGTGGATTTTTGCCAAGACATTGGGGCTGTTTAACAAGCACAAGAGATTAGTGGCAGTGCCACACATGCCTCTCATGTGCTTGTGTGAAGCAGGCAGCCAGCAGTTCCAGAAGTAATTTCAGGAGGGAGGTTGGCAGCTTTTCCAGCATGCAGACTTCACCAGCAGATGACACCTGCTTTCTGAGACCTCTTTCATCACAAGACCATGACATGTTTTGGGCAGATGTATCTAGATTTTACACTCATTATGTGCTTATTTCCCCTGGAAACTCAGCCCTGGGCAGGGGAAGACGTCCAACAAGACTGCTGTATACCCGCCACTGGGTATAGACAAGTGAAAACCAGAACTGGATGGGGAACAAAAGGGTTAATTACAATGAAGCTCTGGGAGGTTGCAGCCACACGGGTAATAGGACATCAATAAAAGATGGTCCCCCTAAAAGGATGTTTTTCATAGCTTTCTTCCCCTTTAAAATAATGCATTATTGGCAGATTAAGCCCTATGAGTGACATGAGGTACCTCAAACACAGACTGCTGCAAGAAATGCTTTCCAAGATGCTGACACTGCCCTTCTGCATCTGAGTGGTGATGTGTGGCATGGTGAGATCTTAGAAAAGCTGGAACTTAGGCCATGACAAAATGCTCTTCAGCATCACCAAGGGACTGTGAAGACTTTGAGGTGCAAAGTACAGATGCTTGCAGCCTCTGAATAAATCTGAACATCTAGCAGTTGCTCTTCAGTATGGCTAGTATGTATTTGTATTCATGTCAAATAGCTGTTCTGGGAGGGAGTGTGGGATGTTGGGCTTTTCAGCATTTGACTTGGTGAGATCCAGGAGGTATAGCAGGACCGATCTTTCAGGGTTCTGCATGTTCTGCTCTCCTCATCTCAGTTTCCTTTTCCTTCTCTTTCCTTGCAGGCATGTAGTTGAGATACTGGGAGAGCTCTACTTGCAGATCTATTTTGGTTTTAATGTAGTTGTGACGAGGAGGAGGAGGTCTTGTTTTTTGCCAGTGTGAGACTACTGGTCAGATCAAACAAGTACCTTGGAGATGGTGCCAAGTCACAGTTTCTCTGGTGGCTCTGGAAAGATGCTAGTTCTAGAAGAGGCCCCAGTTTGACTGGCTGGAGTGAGAAGTTTGCTCCATTTACTGATTTGCATTTTTTTCTCCAAGCAATTTTTCATGGAAAGCTCAGGTTTGAATTGATGAAGGCACAAGCTTAGCAATGGTGTGAAATTGATTTGGAATAGTTTATTATAGTTCCATGAAATTGCTTAACAAGAAAGTTTGGCAGAGCAAAGAAGCCAAATGAGAAGAGCATGGCACTCCCAATAGTGGGTGGCGCTGGACATAACATGTAGGCCAGTACAGAGGGGTAGAATTAGCCACAGGGGAGTGGAGACCTGCTCAGGTAAGAAGCATCCACCACTTTCCATTGGGGATCAGGCTGGTTTGTGCTGTTGCTGGTTGCTTCTTTTTTTGCCACCCACTTCTGGATCTTCATGAAGCCTGGAGAAGGGGTCCTGCTCTTGGTGCTCAGCTGTGGCAGCTTTGAAACTTTTGTCACAGCCGTCAGTTGGCAGTGTGAAAACAGGTCCCCAGAGAACGGCACTGACAGAAAGGCAGCGAAGGAGCATGGGGATGCGGTGCAGAAGGAGGAGCACTTGGGGAAATAAAAAGCATCACTGGGCTTGATTTTACAGCAGTCGCTGTGAAAGGCATGCAGGCTACTGCTGAGCTCGGCACACAGCCAGTTCCCCAAGTGGGAGGGCCTTGGGTAGCACTGACCTTTATTTCTCCATGTGGTTCATAGCTTACCTTTTCGGTTGTCACAGGTCAGAACAGCAGTGCTGAAAGCTGGAAAGCTGCATGGTTGCTGTGACCTTGGTTGTGGCCATTTTGCTGAAGCTGGGCAGCAGGGACTCCTACACCAGTGAATTCCCACAGCCTTCTGTTGTCGTCTAAGAAGTCAAGGGAAAGCAGCCATATAAATTTGTCACATTTGTGACAGAGGCTCATGCTGGAAGTTTTTTTATGACTCGGAAAAGAAAGCTGTGTGGTAGCACCTAGAGGTCTCATTTGGAGATGGCTGAGTGAGAAACAGTCCTCAGTCCACTTCCCTCACCATTACAGAAGAAAGGAGATGTGGGGTTCTTCAAGGAGACAAATGCTGTTGTGCCTGTGGCTATTTACTTAATTGTTACACCTCCAGCAGGGTGCTGCAGAAGACCATGAGCCCTCAGCATTCAAGGTGTTGCGGGTGCTGTCGGTACAGCAGTGCTCTGGTGAGGTGCCAGGGGGCCAGTTTGGTACCAGCAGGGTGCTGTTGAACAAGTTCTTTTCTGGTAGCACATGATGGTGGGACTGTGAAAGATGGTGATAAACTAAGGGAGGTCTGTTGTACAGGAGTAGCCCTCTGGTAACAACTTGCACCTTCATAGATGTAGACCTATGGCAAAAAGCTCATTTTCCTAGTCAAGTCCTTATGGCTCTTAGTTTTGCAATGTCTGCTGTGTATTTCACCACTAAAGATGCTGTTTCTTTATGTTTCTTCTTCAGACCAGGAATCTTTGGTCTTGTTAGTAGACATGGGAGTGATGGGCTTATTTTGGCCAGTGGGTGCAAGTGTAAATTTAGGATATATTCTTCTGCAGTCTTCAGAATATGTTCTTCTGCAGTGCATCTAACCAAGGACGTAAATGGTGGGCAGTCAAATAAAGGAACAGAAGATTGAACAAGTACATAGATGTTTGAACTAACAATTTTTTTACTTCCTCCTCAACCCACTGATCCTAATGGGTTTCCCACTGTTTGCCTGAGACAGTGCTGAGAGGGGTTGGGAGTGGGACTCTTGTGAGCTTGCCAGATCAACAGTAGTCTTTGCTAATTGACATTTTCTCCTGCTTTGACATAATTTTGGGGCAGGCTCGCGGGAGTACTTTGAGGAAGGAGAGAACAGGAGGGTTGCAGGGGAGGCAATAACCCGTAGGCAAAACCCTAAAATTGCACTGACATATCCATACCTCCATGTTCATGGTGATCTGCAAACAGCCAGGCATCTACCCACTGTTCTTGTCATGTCCCCTGTGTCCTTCCCTTGCTCTCATCCTCCATCTTTTTCATCCTTCCTGCAATAAGTGATTCTTTTCTATAGAATTATTAAATCTTGGTTTAAAACAGAAGAACCACTCCATTTTCCCCACCCCCTTTCTTTCTTCTCTTTCATCTTTTCCTCCCATGGAAGTGTTTGAAGTAGCACAAGTTCCTGAGAAGGGAGGGGTTTTTTTCTCCCTTTGTGCTTTGGCTCTGTGTCCCTTCTTCGTTATATCTTCCCTTTGTTATTTTGTTCTGCCTGCCTTGTCTCTCTGTTTTCTCCCCATCTCTCAACCCTTCTTCAAGGCTCTTTGTTCATTAATATGTTAATTTCTAGCCCAGGAATGCTTCTTGCACTCACTGTTCACCAGGGAGAGCCAGGGCAGAGGGAGAGAGAGAGGGAATAAGAAAATGGAGGAGGATAGTTAATTTACAACAGGACAGGACAAGGGATGCCAGTGGAGGAGGAATCTTGCACTAACTGGTATCATGATGCCAGGGAGGATTATCCACGCTTTGGACTGGATTGGTCTTTTTCTATTGTTTTGATATTTTCAACTTCTGAAACATATTCCTAATAGAAAAAGAAGTTCAAAATAAAAAAGGCCTAAATGTTGGGGGTTTTAAGTAGTTCCTTTTTAGCAATTTCCAAATTATTTTTCCCTCTGCATAGAATTTTTTTAAACATCAGCCCTTCCTCTCACCCTAATATGGTGCGTTTTGTTTCACCTGATGCAAACACATTGCCTGCATAGTCTTTACATAAGGCTTTGGGCACATCTTGCAGGATGAACAAAACCATACCAGAAGTTCTCTGAAGGGGGTTTTACCCAACAGAAGTTTACAGAGTTTTTGTCTTCTTCAGCAGAGAAGTTCAGCTTCTGTTCACATAAAGAGATATGGATAAAGATTATAAGAGCACAGAAGCTATATAACAGTGAAAATGTTAAGGAATCTGGGGCCAGAAGGAGCATAAGAACTGCAATTATAGACAGGTGTGATGAGTCAAGGATTTCTTTTTGCCTCCCACCAGCACAGTGATGAGGTGGAAGGTTGCAAAGGAGCGATGGAGGCAGGCACCTCTGCAGCATGGACCAGGTCCGGGAAGGCTGCAGAAAGGCAGCACTATTGCAATTCTGCCCTGAAATTAGGAAACCTCTAACTATTGTATTTGCTGCTGTATATCTAACATAGCAAGACCTCTGTCTGTGCTTGGAGTTCTATAATCATCATTGCCCAAGCAAATAATTAACAATGCAGCAATGAAAGTCAATGTAGGGGAGTTGGCTGGGTGGGTGGCTGGAGGTGAGAAAGCAGGTCTGAGGAAGGGCACATGGTAAAGGAGGAAGACAGGAAAAGACAGGCTCTAATACAGTGCTGCTAAACCGGTATGAGCTGGAAGCAAAATAACTGGGGAGGAAAACTCAGGGGGACTGCTGCAATGTTCTGTGAAGTCCAAGGCCCCTGAGCCAAGAGCCTTTCATATATTACATACACACAACTGTGTCAGACGAATATTATTTAGGTTGCAAAGGCAAGCACTTCAAACAGAAGAAGTTGCCAGAATTAAGTCTGCAATTTTAATACGGCACTCTTGTGTCTCTGCATTATAGAGCAGTGGTTTCAAGACTGCATGCTATCTTTCAGGACAGGACCCCTGCCTGCTTCGGTATGCAGGATGGATGACATTTCCTAACTGAGCAGTGATTCAGTATTTTGTTTCTTTGCTTTGTTTAATGTGTATCTTTAAGCTTTGCATTGTGACTGCTTTCACAGGCTGCTGAGAAGTGACGATTCTTTGTCTCAAGGTGCTATCTGTGGCACCCGTTAGGACAGTATCGCAGTGCATCATGAAGTTCATGGATTTTCATCCTACTCCTGTGAGATGAGAGGATACAAGCTGCTTTATGTAAATCCATTGTATAGTGGAGAACTGAGATGCAGCAAGATTAAGGTCAAAAATGTCTATTAATTTTTCATGGCCCATCTGAGACACCTAGAATCTTGTTATTCAAAGCACTGATCATTACAGAATGCTTTCTGTGTTCAAAGCAAATTTCTCTTTGGCTTCAACTCAGAAGTTCCTTAAATTGCCCCCTGCCAAATCTTGACTAGGACTGAGAACCATTTTTCAGTGATTTTTTATTAATGTAGAAATGGAATTGGTGACATGCAAGTTATATGGGCTGTTTGTTTGTACCCTGTTTAATTGTTTGCTTTGCGGAAATCAACTTGAACCCAGGAGAAAAACAAAACAGTCTCCAAACTGTTTTCCTTTTCTAATTTTAATTTGAATTATTTCTTTCAATATATTTTAGATTAAACATTTAATTTCTTATTCAAATTAGTTTATAATTTCAATATGTGTCTTTTATTTGAAAAAATATTTGAAAATGTTCAGATTCAGAAGAGGGCAGGCTGAACTGTGTTTTGTTTCCACAAAGTCAAGACTCTATATACTTACTGATTTGCCAAAATTGGGCTCTCAACACAGTACTTATTTTTGTTTGAAATTGCCACCAGACCAAAAAAAGAGCCAGAGGGTTTGTCCAGCTTTTGTCAAGCATCCAGAAAATAAGGTGCACAGATTTAATGACTGCTTGCAAAAAATCTGCTTTAAAAGAATTTTACTGACCTCTTCTCCCTGGTATCCAGTGGTAGGATGCATAGGAATGGTTCAAAGCTGAGCCAGGGAGGTTTAGACTGGGCATTAAGAAGCATTTCTTCACTGGGAGGGTGGTCAAACACTGGAACATGCTTCCTAGAGAGGTGGTTGACGTCCCAAACCTGTCAGTGTTTAAGAGGCTTTTGATCAGCCCTGAATAGGTCAGGCAGTTGCACAAAATTGTCATTGTAGGTTACTTCCAACTGAAATACGCTATGCTATGCTATGCTATGCTATTCTACTGGCATCACCACAACCCATGTGCAGAGGTAGGGACAAATCCAGCCTTGCTGTACAGCTTTCAGTTGGCTTAGCCATATGATTGTCTTGTTTATCCCAGCCATTCTTTACCCCCCGATTACTGCCCACTTTCCAAACAGCTGAGTTTGATTCCCAGTTTAATCCATCTGATGCACTGAATGAAACAGGGGTTCTACAAGAAAAATTGTTGTTGATTATATCATTCAGGACTGATTTGTAGTGGTTATGCAAAACAGGCTGCATTCAGGTTGCCTGAACAACTGTAATGCTGATGTTTCCCCATTTTGCAGTGCTTCACTTTGTGTAATGAGTAAGCCCAGACCTTGCCAATGTGCATGTTTTAGTGGTCATGAACTTTTCAGCTTTTCTCTCTACCACTGACCTCTTTTGTCTTGTCCCCTCCAGCTTGCCTTGTCTTTTCTCTCCTTCTGGCTCCTAGTTCCAGTCTGGTTCTTACCTAGCAAAGCTAGGATCTGCCTTACGGATGTCTAATCTAAGCTCTGGACCCTGGATCTAGAAAAATCCAGCTTCCACTTCTGTACTCTGTAGCCCTTGTTTCTATCCATTTCCACTTATCTCATGTTCTGGCTTCTTGCCCCATCTGTCGTCCCCTACCCTCAGCTCCGAGAAGTCCCCGTCTCTTTGCCCAAATGGTCCAGGTGTTGCATGTCCCAGTTTTCCTCCCCCATGTAACGTTTCAGTCCCATACTTCTCCCAGTGTTGCAAGTCAGTGTATCCTGATCACCTTCCTGGCTCTTTCCCACTGCTTTGGAGTTAGTCAGCCTCCTTTTCCAGCAATCCCTGTGTGCAGGGAGCAGGCAGGATCACGGGAGATGCAAACCGAAGAGGTGCAGTCCTCCTCCTCTTGCTTCCCCAGTTCAGAGATAGGCTTTCCTTGAGCTCATGCACAGAGAAAGTTCTGTAAACTACAGAAGGCCCAGTGAGGAGAGGATTTTAGAAAGAGGGTTTTTTTTAAAGGTCTATTAAGTCTCTGTTGAAGAAGTGTAAATTGCAGTTTTTCCAGAGGCTTGTGACCTGTCTAGGTTTTCACAAGTACGACAAAAAATCAGCACAAACATGAAAGGAACCTTTTCTTCCCTTTGAAACCTGAATTTCAAAATTCAAGTCCCTTGAAAGCAGAGAACTTGCTGGAGCTTTTTAAAAAGATCACTATTTTTTTCTTAATGTCGGTGAAATAGTTTCTTTCCTCTAGCCTGGTTTTGGAAATGAATGGACCACTTTTGCTTCCACTTTCCTCAAATATCAAACCTGGCATAAGCATATGGTATGGAAAATGTCAATCTGAAAGATAAAATTTGGTGTAGCTAGAGGAACGTGCAAGGAAGGCTTTATGGTAGGAAGCAGAGGGCAGCCTGAAGAGACAGTGGTACTAGCTCCAGCAGTGCAGATCACCTCTATCTGTGGGCTTCTGGAGCACTTTTAGATCAGGGAAGGTCTGTTCACTGGCTGAACATGTCCTTGTAGGGGCTTAAACCTAGGGCTCTGTCAGCAAGCAGAGAAATGATTTGCTTTATTTCCATTTGAATTAAAAACAATGTTTCTTAAAAAAACTGTGCCTAGCCCAGGCTTTCAGCACCTTTAAGACTTATTTAAAAATGCATGTCACACAATGAAGGAAAATCCGTGCCAGTCCCCAGCGTGGAACTAAAACCAACCAGCCAAGCAGTTAGAACAAACAAGCAAAAGAGTGGAAAAAATCCAGTCCTCCACAGGCCATCTTTCTCGTTCTTCTCCTCTCTCTCCCTCCTTGCTTCAGCCACGGGTGTTCAGCTACGAGGCTGTATTTTGCAGTCCTGACTTCACCAAAGTGTGTTAACTCATGCAGCTCATTAATTGTCCCCAAACATGGGAAGTCTTGATGGGAAGAAACCAATGCCAGACTCTTTGTACAAAATTTCTAGGAGCCTAATGGCACCGTGAGGTTACAGGTTCCCCTTGAGAGCTCTGGCTATGTGCTACAGAGCATGGCAGACTGGAAGAGGGGACAAGTTTGGATCAGGATGCTGAGAGAGATTTGGCAATTTGTTTCAACAGCCAAGCATCTTCTGACACTTGATGCATCCTCCCTTGGCCTCTCCTTGGAGAAAGCCTAGTGGAAAGCATCACTTCTGTGGACTCCAGGACAGGCATTCCATGCTCTGGGGAGGGGATTTCAGACTGGGTGGCACAGCCATGAACCTCATCACCAGTGCCGACTAATATTCATGCCCACTAACGGCAACGTGGTAGAAACTGTGAGATGAACAAGGTTCAGAGCCATATTGCTCTCCTGAGCCGGTCCCCTTGTCAGATAGTTCTTGTGAGTGTCATCTGCAGCAGAAGGGCAGGGGCTTGAGTGGGGCTGAATTATGAACTTCCTTCTCCGGGCAGGTAAGTGATCCTGGCTGGCATTCAGCAGACAGCGCAGGGAGCTTCCCTGGCTGCTGCCCACTTTATACCTTTCTCAGGGATAAATAAAAGTCTCCAGGGCTATTATGATGCCCTCCTCACATGAGCCTGAAATGTACTGAGTACAGATTGCAGAAAAGGAGGAAATAAAAAAAAAAATCAGCATCTCAAATGATGTGCGAGAAGGCTGGTGCCTGTGGCACTGCATGTATTCAATTTCAGTGTGCTGTATTTACTTCTGTTTCCCTTCTCTGAAAAGGCAACCTTCAGGCACTCCGCTAAATGGATTGAAAGGTTTGTCTGGTTTTAATGATGCTTTTGAAAGAGCCTGTGTGTTATTCCTCCACTCAAATACTTCTGAGAGATTTTGCAATGCCTCTTGGTAAATCAGAACATTATGAATACCTTGGCATTTAGTGAGGAGGCAACGTTCTGTTCTGGGACTACTTTAGAAGGAGTGACTGGGGTTAACAAGCTAATGTTTTCTAGGAGAGGTTATCCTAATCTGAGAGAGTATGGGAACAATCAGTGGATTAATTAAGATGTGTGTGATGGAGTGATATGAACATTTAACTATAGCAATCAGATGAATTGGAAACACAGCTTCTGTCTCAGGTGGAATCCTTCAGGGACGCAGAATCTATTTGCCCTATGAAGTACAATTCCCTGTGCACTTTTACAGCAAACCTGTCTTAGTGGAGTCAGACTCAGGCTCTACCCTTAATTATCATGATATAAATCTGTAATACCAGTGTCCAAAATGAGGAAGACTGAGTGCCACAGAAGAACTGGCTAGCAGAGAAAACTGAATGGAGTCACAGTAGTTTACCTGCACAGCTGAGATAAAACCTGGCTCTATGGCTTTAGCAGGGGAAAGAGGAACTCAGTGAGCTGGCTGGTTCCTCAGTATGACAGTCATGAACCAGCACCCAGGGAAAAAAAAAGCTGGAGCATGGTTTTTTTTGGTTGGGTTGTTGTTCCCCCCCCCCCCCCCCCCCTTTCCTGAGTAGCCCGGGCTGCACACCAGTGAAAAAGGATTGAAGAGCTTGGGGGAGAAGAGATTTATTTGTTCCCACTGACTGGTATTACTTATGCACATAAAATGCTTGCATTAGGGAAGAATTCCTACTTGGTATTTCTGTGACCTCAAGGAGCAACCGCTGTAGGTGTGGCACATGTATTTCATTATTAGTACAGATACATACATCCTTTGTGAGGCTGGGGCTGGCACTATGCCCCACAGCGAGGGTACTCTGCATACCACAGTCAGGTTTCAAAGAAGATCTAAGTATTTTCTATGATATAAAATTACTTCAGAAGATGGTATTTAGAGAAATTCTTCTATATCAATATATATGACAACTTCAAATTTAGGGGGCCTTCCCAGGGAGACTTCGGTTGACATTCTTATCTGAACAATCAGGCATTTAGGACTTGAGGTCCCTGTGCCTTAACCACTGGGCTCTTTGGACGGGAAAGGAAGATCTTGGTGACTGACTTGAGGAAGGCAGTGGAAAGGGCAGAGGACATTTGCATCCAAAACCCTGTGAATAATGATGTGAAAGAATGGATGTGAATTGTAAAAGGCTCTGTCTCAACAAGAGCATCACCTTCTCTTGAGCTCTCAAGAGTGTCTGAAGCCACTTTCTGTCTCACACCTTATAAAAATTGAGCCTAGTGTGTGAGCATTAGCTTTTAGAAATTATGGGCCAGCAGCTGAGCCCAAATTCCTGCTGTGCCATATGGCACCATGTGGGCATGGAAAAATAGCCAGGACTGGAGTCCTGAGTAGGTCCGTTGCCTGATTTTCATTCAAGCGAAAGATAGTGATACAGATAGCAGCAGCAATTCTATTTCTAAGAGGTATCATGTTAAAGAGCTTGTTAATAGCCTCCTGCCTCCTTCCCAGCCCTTAGGCAACCAGCATGGGCAGCAAGTGTAAATAAGCAAGGATATGCAAAGGGCAAAATTTCATTCCAGCTCAGGGCATGTTCTGTGATGCAACAAATGAGCAGTCAGAGGGAAAGCTGGGATGGAAATCTGCAGTGCTCCTTCCTAGAGCTGGAGATGGTTGTTCAAGGCAGGCAGTCGGGGTGTGGATGGAGCTGAGTGGGACTGCATGAGTGGGAGAAGAAGCATGCCTGACTGACTCTGGCAATGGAGGGGTGCCTATTCTGGCAGCAGGTGGGTGAGCATGTGGGCTACAATGAGGGCGTGGTGAACATGCATGACTGAATTATTAGTCTGCTGTGCACGTGGCTGAGTCAGGTTGTGAGAAGAAGGTGGTCAGTGGATCAGATTTCTTCTGCCCTTCTGGTCATGGTATGAGACCAGTGTTTTGACTGGACTGTGAATCTAGAACTCCCAGTGAGCAATAGCTCAGCATTGAATCCACCTTTTCAGCTTTCTGAAACAATACAGCACTCTAATTCCCTCTGGGGCTTTGTGGACCAGTTTCCAGCTATTGTAAATTGCTGCAGGGCAACAAATCCATTTACATCTGGGTAATAGAAAATATAAATTTTGCACCCTCTTCCTTGTCTGTCCACCTGTCTTATTTGGCCACCCTTGCTGCTTTGTCTTCGTTAGCTCTCCCTGGCTGTCACTTGAAGCTAAAATGGACTTTCTTGTTTCCCCTATTGATTCTTCCTTTCAAATGTGGTTAACAGTGATCTTGGATTCTGGGCCATGTACGACCATGCAAAGAGGCTGCCCTGTTCCTTGGGGAGAGGGAAAGGCAGAGCAGGACCAATTTATAACAAGAAGCACCTGAAAGCAGGGTATAAACCAGGCAGAAAGCAGTGGAGATAGCTCCAAGCATGCATGCTGGTGACCAGACTCAGAGCTACACAGGGTGGAGATTTGCAGCTGTCCTGAACTGGAGAGTGTTCTTCTTTTGGCCCTTGTCATGAGTGAGGTTGCTGTGCTGGACCACAGGAGCTAGAGGCTGTGCCATCCTCAGTCTCTTGAATCACAGAGGCTGTTGTAGTGGAAGAGCCTCCAGCACCAAGAGAGAGTGGGAAAGCCAGAAGGTTAGAGGGGGAATAACAAGGAGAGAGAGAGAGAGAGATGGGGAAGATGTGGGTGTTTCTGCCCTGTATGTGCTTCCCATGGGGGCTGTGGCTTCTCTCCAGCTTGCAGTGGGTTGCATGCTTGCTCAGGGGCTGGAGATGGTTGCCATTAGGAAAGCTGCCTCCAGCCCTGCAGCTAGAGGGGGTGATGATTTCTGGGCTAAGACCATTTAGGCTCTGAGTTAAGTGTTCTCCCTGAAAAGCTCTTCTCCTTAGTCTATGGTTTGGATATGTGCTCCTCTTTCCAGCTGTGAGAGGCTACGACTAATGGAGTGTGTGGTGTTTCTGGGGGATGGGTGTGGGTGTGAAGAAAAGACCACAGACAATTGGGCTTCCAAGCACCAAGAGGCTCTAAGTCAGGAAACCCAGCTGATACTAACCTTGTGCATTCTTTAGCTGTTGGGTTTCTTTTACTGAATGAATATCACATGCCCTCCCTTCGTGCATCATCCCTCCCGGCCCCCCCTGCTCTGGGCTTTAGATCAGCCTCCTTAATAAGAAGTGCTCTGTTTTTAGTCCCAAGTGAGTGCCAAGCCCTTCACTGCAGGGCTTGCTGTTGCCTGGAGCTCTTGTCTGAAATAGCAAGCTGGCTCTTCAGGCATGCTGCTCACCCCTGAAGAGCCAGTTGGAGTTGGGGTACCCTGCATTGTGCATGGGGTCTCACAGCCCGCTCCCACCCCAGCTCCCTTTATTCAACATCATCATCAATGACTGGAAGGCAGGAGTAAAAAGCAAACTCTGCATTTGTGGTTTATAGGAAATTCCTTCAGGTAGTCAGCTGCCATACTGATGACTCTAGAAGAACCTCGCAAAAATTCATGGGTAAGAGGGCCCTGTTACTAAAGGGAATTGGGAAAACCACACCCCTGCCAAGCCTAGCCCAGGACTGTCATGGGTGCATTGGGAATGTGTCTCCCTGTCATGTGACACTGACCAGAGCATGCACCAAGAGATGCATCCTTTCTTTCACCTATTCCACTCCCCCCCCCCCCCAATGATGCCTTTTGCAGGGTGCTCTCAAGGTGTTGTTTCTCTGACATGTATTTTGAAGTCCTTCAGCTGCCTCCATCTTTATCTTCGAGAGAGATTGCTCATATTTCTTCCATCTCAGTACTAATTTCTTGAGACTTCCTTGCGTGACCCTCCTATACCTTCTTCAATATTTCAAGAACAAATAGTCTTTCCTGGGGTTAAGATACATCAAATGTAAAATGCGTGAAAGGTAAAAGGCTAAAAGGAGAAGACTTAAAACTACAGTGTCTAATTAAAGTATGGAAATAGCTGCTTTAAGGGAATATTATGGAAGATAGCTTAAAAAGATACCAGAATGGATTAGCCAGCTTTCTAAATTAGGACTAGCCCCAGCTATTACACAGGGCTTGGTAGGAGCAATAAAGGCTCATGCATCAATTCTGCAGGGACAGGAAGAAGTTCATTTGGTCAGTGATGGGAGGGACATGTAGATGCTTTCATAGCTCTGTTCCAGGGTGGGAATCCTCTGTCACCATTGTAATGGATAATGATGAAACTGAGGCACAGGGCAGGGCTGCAGGATGGAGAGCAGGCTCATCTTTAAGTGACTCAGCCTGGCCATATGCTTACCGCTCACTCTGGGACTTTCATTCCTCTTTGTTTTCTACTGTGTATTGTGGTGCAAGAAAGGGAACTGCAGCTCCCTCTCCAATGTCATCATCAGCTTTCTTTCACCCTATAGTTGTGCACCTGAGCCATTTCTACCATGGGTCCTTCTGCCTACACCTAGGATAGCTCCTGACTGAAGTGGTGAGAGAGCAAATACTGTGGTCAGGGACTACAACGGACAGCTGGCACTCTGTGGGAAGGAGACTCTGAAGCAAGAAGGTTCTCTTCAGTATCTAAAACATGGCTACTTAGCTCAACTGTCCATATGCATTGGCTCTGAAGTGCTGGGCTAGAAAAATCAGAAAAACTAAACCTTGCTTGTGAGATTGTTAATGTTTCTCACTACTGCTAAAACAGATCCAGAGTTTCACCTTGCCACGACACTACCTCTCCATCCACCCCTTTCTACAGCCACATTTTTTGCCCTTTACTCTTTCCTTCCTTTGTCCAGCCTCCTTCCTACTCTTTACCTGTCATACCTGATGGCAGGGTGATTTAATGTTTTTGTTTAGTTGTTTTCTATTATGCTATTTGTTAGAGTAACTGGAAAGACCTACTGCTTCTGTTCACACTTATTTGAAGGTGGAACTGAAAAACTGTGTGTTGTGCAGGTGTGTAAGAATGGGTGACTGTGACATGAAACAATAGATCGTAGTTTGATGTTTGGTTATTTCATCGGAAAATAGATGTGCAAAAATTACCTAAGCTGTCTGTCCTTTGAGTGGAGGACTGTACCAGGTCACCTCCAGAGGTTCCTTCTAACCTGAATTTCTCTGTAAGTCTAAAAATCTTGTTTGCTGTAGTGGTATTTTCATCCTGAGGTGTGTTTTTATTTGTTTGTCTTACAGTGCATGACATGGTGGAACTGGACAGTATCTAGAATCTTGTTGTCTAGGCACAGAAATCCAATCAAGTGTTTCTCCTTTTACAGCCTAAACAAATCTTACTTTGCAGGAGAGCACAAACAATTTGAAGAGCTCATCTGTAGAAGTGTTGCGCCAATCAAAGGCTGCAATGCCAAATGGGGTCAAAGTCTTTACCTTTTTGGAGTGTTTGCTAAATGATGGCTTGCAGCTGGAATTGAAACTGCAAGGCTGAAACTGGACCCATAAGTTCATCTTTCAGCAGAGTTCCCTCTTTTCCTGTCAGAATGGTTTACTTTGAGAATCTCTGTGGGCTTCACTCGGTCTTCTTACTAAAGAAGATGGGCTCTGAACTGCCTATCATAGCACCTCAGCTTTTTCCTAGAAACCCAGCTATTCTCACATGGTTTTTCCCATGTCAGAATAAAATGAATCTGAGAGAAGGGGTTTGTGATGGCAACTTCATTGTTCCTAATGATTTAATATTTTCCTTCCAAGACACTGTGATAGCCACAGTAGACTTGATTCTGGTTTTCCATAACGACTCTTGAGAAGGACTTTGAGGGATATCAAACACTGTAATTTTTTTAGACGTTAAGAAAGCAGGGTCAAGAAATCCTGCTTGAATGACTGGCTACTTGATATACCATGGCAACTGGCCCTCTGGAGGCACTGGAGGCCTAGCTAGTTTCTTATGTCCCTTCTCAGCTACCTCTGTCAGAACTGCTCTGTAAGGACTGAGCCTGGAATTGACAGGTGACATTTGCAACTCAAGAGGCCAGGGGTGCTCAGAACATTATTCCAGGGCCCATGCCACTGAGCTGCATCCCTGCACAACCTCCACCATGCAAACTTCCTCTTCAGTCACCAGCTACTGGTCATGGTGGCAATGTTTGCGTGTGGGATCCAGGAGCCCTGAAGTTCCCATCCCAGCTCTCAGCCTGCCCTGCCCAGCAGACCCTAAAGAAACCTGTAGCACTGCCACCCTGGCTCAAGCTATTTTCTAACACCACTAACATCCGTGGCCGTTTCGTAGCCAGCTGAAGCAGCATGTTTTGGAGTGGGTCAGCCTCCCCTCTTCCACACAAGCTATTGGAAGAGCTGACTGCAAACAGATTTTCACTGCCCCAGTGTGGACTGATGTCAACCAGTGCCCAATGAGAGCTGACAAGCTGACAGACCCGATCTGTCGATGGAGGATGAGGTGGGGGGAAAGAGAACGCCTCTTGCTCATGCCTTCAAGAGACAGAGAGCAATTTTACAGATGGGCAGCAAAGCTCTTGTAAGTGATACAAGTCCATATTTAATAGCCTATCCATTTCTGTGAAGGCAGCTGCAGGTGCAGGGGGTACAGGGATAAAAAAGATTCAGTGCCACGCACAAAGTAGCCCATAGGAATCCAGCTTCCAGGGGCAGGCTCCTGTTTAGTGCTGTCTCTAACCAGTAAATAATTGGGGGTGGGCTGGCAGAGAGCCCCCACTGAGCTCAGAAGTAGAAGTTCTCTTGAACTTTTGAGAACCAGACTTGAGGCCACAAGAAATCATTCTTTCCCCTTTTGACTCATGCATCCTGTATTGCAGAGGACTGAAGAGTAATTGTGATAATGAGGTTAGGAAGAAAAATTGGAAATTCACTCCTTTCATTGGTGCATGGTTAGCTGAATGCACAGTGAAGGGGTCTGGGCTGAGATCTGTTCTTTCAGGAGGGCAGAGTCCTTTGGGTACTGCCCTCACCTTTGATGAAGCTGAAGGTGTAGCTTTGCTGCAGAAGGGAACTTGTGCCCTTGGGGTCGGGATCACAGTGTTGTCTCAACTAGTGGGTCAGAATTAGGGCAGACAGGGAGTCCTCACAGCTTTCTCCTGCCCATGGGGCATGGTAGCTTGTCAAGGCTCTGAATCAGACCTCATCTCGCTGTGACCCAAACTTGAAATCGTCTGGGCCTACTAACTTGCCCTGTATCATCCCTCATATTGGCCTACAGAATGACACCCATCAACTTACTTCAAGATTTTAAAGGGGCCCAGCCTGAATAGAAACATCCCTTGTGAGCTCACCTGTTGGAAGCTGATCCCAACTGAACAGGCTTACCAGGATCTTCTCAATATAGATCATGGTATCATAGACTCATAGAGTGGTTTGGGTTGGATTCATAGAATAATAGAATGGTTTGGCTTAGAAGGAACCTTTAAAGATCATCTAGTTCCAACCCCCTCTGCCATGGGTAGGGATACCTTCCACTAGACCAGGTTGCTCAAAGCCCCATCCCACCTGGCCTTGAACACTGCCAGAGATGGGGCATCCACAGCTTCTCTGGGCAGCCTGTTCCTATGTCTCACCCTCACAGTAAAGAGTTTGTTCTTTCTATCTAATATCTACCCTCTTACAGTTTAAAGCCATTACTCCTTGTCCTGTCACAACAGGCCCTGCTAAGAAGTTTGTCCCCTTCTTTTTTATAAGCCCCCTTTAGGTACTGGAAGGCTGCTATAAGGTCTCCCCAGAGTCTTCTCTTCTCCAGGCTGAACAAGGCCAACTCTCAGCCTGTTTTCATAGGAGAGGTGCTCCAGCCCTCTGATCATCTCTGTGGCCTCCTCTGGACCTGCTCTAACAGGTTCATGTACTTCTTATATAAGGAGCCCCAGAGCTGAATGGTGTACTCCAGGTGAGGTCTTACGCTTCTTTTGATGCAGCCCAGGATATGGTTGGCTTTCTGGGCTGCAAGCATATATTGCTAGGTCATGTTAAGCTTTTTATCAGATCTCGTCAGATCTGGAAATCAGCACTGAGTTGGACTTAATTTATTGGTTGCTGCCCAAGCAAAATCCATGTGAAAAAAACAATCGTGTGCTGACTTTTCCACATTGACCAGTTTACTGCTTAAGTCCATAACAGGTCATTATTATAATTTCTTTTTTTCTTCCTCCAAAATGCAGACTGGTTTCAGGTCCCACTAAGAGTCCAGGCAGAAGCCTGACAATTTTCCCCCTGATGCTGAGCTCATGAAGGCATCATTGGGGTAGCTTTCTGTCAGTCATCTAGGAAGTTATGGAGCAAAGAAGAGCCAGTCAGCTGCTCTTCCCTCATCAGGAAAGCTGGGAAAAATTCTGCCACTACCTATGCTCATTCCCTTTATCCCAGGTAACATGACTAGTGGTGAGAATATCTTAAAAGTGGTCTGGGCTTGGGCTCCAATCTCAACAATAGACAGAGCAGTGCAATGAATCAGTTGGTGGTCCAGCAGAGCTGTGGTTGGGCTCTGTGCATGGAGCACATGGGTAAGGATTTTGCTTCTGCTGCAGCATTGTCAGTGCAGGCTGGCTGCTTAACTTCATCAGTGCAGATAATTTAGAGATGTGAATGGTCAGAATGCAGAGCACTTCAGAATCCCCTGCTCTGAAAGGTATGTGGGAAAACTAAGCTACTATTGTATTAGAAGTTAAGCTACTCCATCGGTGCTGCACTATCAGTAGTAATCCGAACACATAGCTTAAAAGTATACAAACCAGGCCCTTTCTGTTAGGTCCATGTCCTTTCCTGTGGCAAGGTAGAAACTGACATTTTCTTGCTTTATAACTGTCTGATTTGCAGTCTTTCTTTCCTTCTTCCCCCACCCTCACAGCAGCCTGTCCTTATACTACTGATTCATTGTGCAATCAGATGGGTGATAACAGATGCTTCAGGAGAAGGGAATCTTCCTCCACAATTTGCTTAGCCAGTTGTGTGGTTGGAGTAGGAGTCAATTCCTTCCTGCCGTCTGCAGCCGTCTGCAGCCTGAAACGACTCATCCATTCCTTACCGTCCTAGGGGTACAACTATAAATACTAGCAAGGGTTCACAGAATTTGCCATCCTTTTTAAAGTTCTTTCTCCAAAATCTGTCTTTGACCGCTTCTTACAGCAGTAAAAGGCTTCTGATGAAATACAGCACGCAAAGGGATGTGAATAGCTGATCGTTCATTTCTCTGAGCTGCCTGCCTTCTGAGTGTTGCAGGAGAGGGTCAGAAGGCAGTATTAACCCATTTTCACAGTATGCTTCATTTCCATTAGCAGAATTTCCTCTAGTTTTTCACTTGGCTGTAACATGACACGATCTGTCATATCTTAGAGATAGGTTGGGACATTTGCTGCACTGAGTGGGATAGACACAGTCGAAAGGGATGTGGCCCTATGCAGATGTGGACCCAGCAACTTTTAGTCAGACACAGCCCTTCTTGCATCAGTAGCTAAGTCTGCAGGAAAGTAACATTTCCATCTTTATTTCAGTGATTAGGAGTGACATTCTCTTTCTACAGCCATCTGGAGTGTGAAAACAAATATATTTGTGTGGTCCAAATCGATCCAGAAAGGTGGAAAGCGAAGCAATGGCTATTAGAAAAACTATCCCTCTCTGCCTTACTCCTTCCTGCCCACCCCAGTTGTTTCATTTGCCAATCCTTATTTCCTCCCACTCTTCAGATGGGCCAAATTTGGCTCTGTCTGGCAGAGGAGAGGGCACCAGAATGTCATGGTGGGAGGGGAGTGGGGCTGGGGATTGCAAGGATGGGGTGCCCTCGGGACTGGCCAGTGATGGCTCCCAACCCCAGCCCCCCATCCAAGCCCATTTCTGGGATCCTGACTGACTTTGGCAGTTGGCTGCCAATGCAAGAGGGTTTCCATGGCAATGTACCAGTGCTGCTTGCTCCCTCCTCGGCTCTCTGCCTTCCTTTCCCTCCCTCTCCCTCTCCTCGCCCCCCTCCCCAGCCCTCCTGTTTCTCAATCCTGTTGCCATGGAAAAGTCACAATCCACAAAGAATTTCAAATCCCCCCCTACCCGTTGGTGGGTTTTTTTTTTTGGTGTTAAAAGTTTGCTTTTCAGTTTAATGTGTGGGTAGGGGAGGCCCATCTGCCTCTTTGAAACCTTGTCCTTGGGCAAGAGTGAAGTCTCTCTCTTGCACTTGAAGGTTCTCCTTGAGGGAAGGTGATGGGAAGTTGCAGAGGGGAGCTCCAGCTGATAGGCATCCCAGAAGGGTTATGGCTTTGAAAAGTGCTTATGTGACACTGGAGGTTATGACTTTTTTTTTTGAAGGGACTGTGTCATTTGGTGTCTGGAGTCTGAGTCAATGACGTTTAAGCACCCAAGATGTGTTGGAGAAAAAGGAGGAGTGAGAGATTTCTGAAAGGTGCCTTCTCTGGAGGCTGCTTTTTCTGAAGTGATCATAGTGACTGCTGCCAACAGAAAAGGGTGCAGACAACTCATATGCTGCCACAATATGTGCACAGCAAGAGCTGCGGAAATGATGCAGCTGAAGGTACTGAATGAGACCAGAACTAGAGCCCACATTATCCCACCTGGTGCTCATGCTAATTCCCAAGCTTTCAGGGTGTGTCTGCACTCTATCAGGACTTGTGTGTGAGGTTTTTACGTTATGTTTTAGTTTGTTAGCTTAAGCACCAATTAAAGGTGAAATCAGTTAAGTTTCTGCTCAAATTAAATAAACTTGCCTAGGTCTTATCTGAAAAGCCTTGCGGCTCTGGGTAGCAGAGCTGGTTGAACTGGAGGGAGCTGTGATATGGTAATAGATGTGGGAATTGATCTTCTGCTGCACTCTCCATGGAAATGGTCTCACTCCCAGCACGCTTGCTGTTTCCATCTGTGCTATGTTCAGGCTTCCTGCAGTGGGCACTGTGGCCTGGGATCCTCAGACGCATGTTGGAAAACCTTATTCACAGTATTTCTAGGTCCAAGGAGTCCTGGAAGTCTCCTGAGGGAAGAAATATTCTTGGGAGATTTCCCACTCTCTTCAGGAGAGAGAAGGGAAAGGATTCATATAATATATCCCAAATTTGGACCTTGTACTTATTTCAGACCTCCTGACACTCTTTTATTGGGCATGATGTTAGCATCATGCCTGAGGCTTTTTTAAACTGACCTTTTCTCTGAGAAGAAGCAGAGGAGTAATTCAAGATCAAATGCAGGTCTAGAGTAAAATGACACATTTACTTCACTGGAGATGCAGCAACACAGGCTGAAGCTCACTCTTTCTCTCACTTTTCTTGTTCAGGAAACACTGAGGGTACAAATTTTATTTCTTTTTTATATAGGCAACTACCTTCCAGTGGCCTGCTGCAGGGACCTAACCTATGCATTATGGTTACCTCTCCCCATTGTCTGTGTATATCAGACATCTGAGTCACTTGCCGCTTGCCTGGCCTCAGATGCCATAATAGTCAGTGTCTAAATTGGGCATGTGGAGTAAGTGATGGAGTATAACCCGGAGTCTTCTCAGGCTGTTGGAGAAATTACTGATTTACAAAACCATAAAGTCACAGTGCTGGGTCATTGTAGCTCCACTTCTTTTGCATTAATTCCTGGAAAGTGATGGTTTTTCAGCTGCTGCATGCTTCAGTCTGTCCCACAGAAAGCAAAAAGCCTGATCTATCAGCAATGCTCTACCTCTTCCCTTGTTGATATGCCTTTACTCTGTTCTAGAGAAACATAATTTCTTCAGTGCCATGCCCTGGGTTGTTTTTCTCCTTCTGTCTTCAACCTCATTGCCAACACTGCTGAGGAATAAGCCTGAGTAGTTGCAGTGCCATATTGGGCACCTCCTAGGTGGACCCCATTTGTATGTTTCACAGAGGCTCCTGAACATCCAGCAGCAGAGAAAAAAATCTTCAGTCACTACCAATCGGGTCTAGGCGTTGAACTGTTGACCAGAAGGCAAATACTTATTTTCTTTTTGCACCTTTCAGGCCCTAGGAATGGATCCCAAAAGGTTTTCTGGAGCACTGTGTGAGAATGCTGAAGTGCACTGACCGTATCAACAGATACAGTCACCTTCCTTGTGCTTCTCAAGACCTTGTGTAGCCCCGGACACCACTCTCTTGCCGAAAGGAAGAGAGAGAGGGCGTGTAACTTCATTTAACAAAGCCTGGACTACAAACTACATCACAAAACACTCTACAAAGTTAATAATACAAGGCAGAAGTCGGATGTGATATAAATGATGTAAATGTGTGAACACTGAGTAGGACTTTGGCAGTGTTCCCAGCTGTGTTCAAAATGTACCCATGATATTTCTATCTCCCATATTGGGAACCCACTAGAGACAGGCAAAAAAGACTTAGGTTGAGTTTATTATCCATATTTATCATTCATTTCAGAATAGCATCTTCCTCCCACACTGATCCATCCTCATGGCACTACGTATGCACTCAACTCAAAGCAGGAGGCTTCACACTCTGACTTTTGGGGCAGTAGTTGAGAATGGTAAGATAGGTTTGAAGCCTATTCACATTCAGTGTGTGTTGGGAAACCCAAAATAGATGGTGCGAGAGAATATGGACACTGCAGCTATGCAGGTAGAAGTAATAAAAAAGGTTTGCAAGCTGTCAACTCATGGGACTTTGGGACAGAAAGGAGGCTTGCCTGATTGTAGGAACTCAGGCAAAAGACTGGAAGGAGATTCTTGATATTTATCTCCCTTTTATGTTTTCCCAATGTTTGAAAAAAGGATGATGTCAGTGGAAGAAGGGCACAGAGGTGTTCCGGCTGTGATCAGAGTGGGGATGAGCAAAGGCTGGGGGCTGAGGATTTGCAGGGTAATTTTTGAGCAGTGCCCCAGCAATGGCTGTGTTGGAAGTGCTGATGAAGGTGATGGCTGGCAGTAGAGAGCCTATGGGAAGGATGGCATAGGTGGCAGTTTGGGTGGAGAAGCTGTGGCACAGGGAAGGGTGCTGGTGGTGAGGAGGGTACTGATTGCAGCAAGTGTTACAGTAGCATTGGAGTGCTAATCGCAAGTGAAGACAAGGGTGGCTAATTACAGGCATGATAATGAAGAGGAAGAGGAGGGAGGCTCAAGGAGAAGTGATGAAGCCTGTGATTTTGGCATTTTGTTATGGAGAAGCTGCTGCTCAGTGCAGAGCTACAAGGGGTTCAGCTCTGGTATTAACTGAAGCTGCATTCTCCACATATGCCAGCTTGTGGCTTGCTTGCTTCCCCTTCTGTCTCTTCACTTTCTTTGCTACTGCAGCATTTTCCCTGTTTGCATGTAGCGTGGAAAAAAATGCATTATGTTTTTGTGTAGAAAAAAAAAAAAAAGAAAAGAAAAAGAAAAAAAAGGAAATCTTAGACACCACCCCACTGGTGATGCATCCTCTGCCCCTTGTCAGGCAAATGCTAGCTCGGAGGTCTTCTCAGGAAGAATGAGGTTGTCCTAATGCTACAAAGAAAAAAATCACAAGGAAATTGGGGTGGGTGGGGTGGGTGGGGTGGGTGAGGGGGGGGGGCGGGGGGAGAACAAAAAAAACCCCCACCAAACCAACCTCAAACCCCCTAATTGTTCTGAGACCTTCCTCAGCCCAGGGAAGGGTTAATGCTTTAAATGCAATGTAATTTCAGCGGCACTAAAGAACAAGTTTCCATGGAAACATCAACCCACGGAGGGAGAAAAGAGGGAGAAGGGAGAGGGAGCCGCACTGGAGAGAGAGTAACTCTTCTGGCAAAGGATGAGCAGTCTCCAGACCTCCACACAGTCACTGACAGGAGTGATTATTTGTTTGTTTGTTTTAATCGATTCCTCCTTAGAGATGTGATAGGGAAGAAAGTGATAGGGTGCCATCTTCACCGAACTGCTACAGACCCAGGAAAATCCAGTCACACTTTTTGGACTCAGCCTCCTTGTGGGCAATGACTCTGCTTCTGCAAACGCTGTGAATTTGCTGCCATTGCAAATGTGTGAATGCTTTCAACACTTGATAAACGTTGAACAACCCCCTACCCCCCCAATCACTTGTGCTTTCTTAGTGGGTCAAAGAAGTCAAGTTAGTCTGCTGTTTCAGAGAATGTAAAGAAGGGGTTTATTTCAATCTCTCCAGCTAGTTTAGCCTTGTCTGGCTTCTGGCAGCAGTGACGAGGACTACTCTGGCAGATTTGAGTGGTTTTCCGCAAGCCAGAAAGTCCCAAAAGCTCTAGAGGAAAGTTGATGTGCACACCTGCTTTCTGGTCTTGACTCCCTGAACAGAAACTGGGATGAGCTCTGGGTAAATACCAAGATACCCTGATGATTGATTCCCAGCACACTGGCCACCTTCAGAAGACCAAAGGGGCTGTTGACATGCACATCTACTTGGCCAGTTGTTTTAAGCTGTGGTCCACAGCCATGTGGGTCTATGGGAGATTCTCTAGGGACATGCTAAAATGATAAAGAAAAGTAGGGCTGCTGTCAGTGGGATTAAATTCACTGTACGAGGACAGAGTTCAACTGGAATATTTTTTACGGCTCTGCAAATTGACAAAGCTTGAAAAACATCATCCTGGGTGAAAAATCATTGTGGAAAGCCTCATTTGACTTCTGTTCTCTTGTCTGATAGGACAAGCAAGTTCTGACTGCTTGTCCTATCAATGTTTGTATAACTGTGTCCTAAGACAGATAAACAGATCTGAAGGACATCACTTAACCTTTCAGTATTTGTCTGTTCCTATGGTATAGCTTCTGTCAGTGACCTGTTAGGTAGATGCCAAGACATAATTATGACCCACGGTTGGCTGTTCTGACAAATGTAATTTTCTGTGTTTTTACTGCCCCATATAAACAGATTTTTAGTCCTTTCAAATGGGAGAAATACCTTGAAGACTTATTTTACTTGGGAGAAAAGTGATGTTATCTGTTCCTAATGAATAAGGAAGCATGGAAAGACGTAGCAGTAATAAATAATACTTCAAAAAAGTAATTGGCAGGAATTTATTGACTCAGTAAAGCTTTGCAGCTTGTTCCAATTTTGGGCTGAACATTTAGTTTTTATTTGATCCAGTCACTGTAACAATTTTGACCTTAAAGCTATTTTTCTATTAGCTATTTTCTGTTACTTAAAGGTTTGGTGAATCAATTCAGAAGTATATTTGTTTTTATCAAAGCATTTTGGATAAAAAAATCTTTCTGAGAATAGACTGATTTCCTATGAGATTTATATATATTTCCAACTTTAACCAGAGCATGCTCTTAAAACATTTTTCTTTATTCCTGTCTTATTTCCAGTGAGGCCAGAAGGTGTAGAGGTATATTCTCAAGCTACTGAGGACTGTGTCATTTTCCCAGCAAAAAAAGATAATTTCGGAAGAAGAGTTGTAAATTAAATATTTTGAGTTTAAAATGAAATATTTTGACATGTAAATCCTGTTTGCTGTCTCTTGTGAGGAGCATGGGAATCTTATATTCCTCTTTCCCCTTCATGAAACTTGGACAGAATAAATCTCCAGTGATATCCCTTCCCCCGTTGAGGTGATGCCGTTCCTTGTAGGACTCTTTCAGGATGGCACATTACAGATGTGTTTTAACTGGGGCTCTTGTCCATAAAAGAAAGGGCAGAAGGTGTCATGCAATGGACCAGACTGTGTGGGAGCATAACTGTGCCAGAAGCTTCATTTTCTGTCCAATGTTATTACAGTTTTCAGATCTTACGGTTCTCTTTCTTTCTGACAAAATGTTGATCTCCTCATGAGAAAATGTTGTTGCCAAGTTCTTATCCCCCTTTCCCATTTAAAAAGTGGTTTTGATAGGTGATTTTTTCTGGCTCTGGCATTTGTGAAAATAGGTCAGTCAGGATGTGTGTGAGAAAAATTTGGCTTTGGTTAGGTTTCAAAACATTGCTGTGACCGACATAGTAGATGGGGCAAAATGAAGATTTATCTTGCCTTTTTTTACATAAACAGGTCACCTTATCGTAATGTATGCCTGTGTTTCCTACAAATGACCTAGCTCTCACAGTCTGGGCTTGGTACTGTCAGCAGCACCCTGGCAAAGGGAGTGTGAAATGCCACTAGACCTGAATGGCACCATCTCTTTCTCCCTTTCTATCAAAGGCAATGACTGCATAGGATGAAAAGCAAATGGGAGATCAGGCCCTAGATGGTATTAGGTACATGGAAGAAAAAAATACTGTGGAAACTCTGAAGTTCACTGAAGTAGTTGGACAAACAGCCTTTCACCTAGGTTTCATTACTATCATTTCTGCTCCAGGTTGGAGCTGACCCCATGTTCCCCATTGGGAAGTAACTTGGTGACCCTGCACAGAGTCCCTGCTCTGTTCGTTTCCTGATGGACATTGGTGCATTCTGCAAAACGCTGTGCTGCTGTGCCTGAGCCTCCTCTTGCATTTTCAGGAGGGAGGCTGGAGACTGCACAGACTGTGTAAAGTGAGCTTCGCTTCTCTTTCTCAAGAATGGTCCCGTCTCATTAGGATTAAGCAATGCATGTAGCAAAGCAGCCCTGCCATTGCTCTGGCTCCCTGTGTACTCTAAGGATAGATATATCCTTGATCCCCAGGAACTGTCAGTTGAGTCTTTTTCAAATGACAAATTCATGGTAGATAAATAAAAGAAATGGGAAATAATGTGGAAGTACTATTTTTTTTATGATTAAGACAGGAAGTGGTGGAAAAGATTCATTCTTCCACTGTATATAGGAGCTGTCACTTGGAAGTCTAAGCACAGGTACCTCGTTTTCAAAACAACTTTGCTGAGTATGATGGAGAAGCAGCAAGGATAGAGCAGTAGAAATTGGTCTTCCACTGGAAATGGTGATTTCACAGGTCAGATCAAACACCAAGAAAATCCATCTTCCTAGAGGTGAGGGGCTAGAATCTCAGCAGATCAACAGCATCACTCCCTAGATGTCAGCTGAATATCACTGATTTATTCCAGCCCAGTATCTGCCTCCTTGTCTTTTAAAAAGGTGTGGACAGCAGGGAGAAACCAAATTAATCTCTTATATCTCTGTTATCTTGTAGCCCTAGGGATATTTACTAATCTAGATGCTCTCCTAACCTCTTTGCTTAATGAAAACAGTCTTGAGCTCTGGGCATTTCTCTAAGTCTGCTGGACAGGATGGTTCTCAATAGTATAAAATGGCTGTAGCCTGGACAGATTTTCTGGTGCAGGATGCCTGCACAATTTGGAATTTGGTTGGTCTCTTTTCTACACTTGCTTTCTTTCCTGCAGTGCATCTCCCTGGATTCAATGGTAACACTGACAGTGAGACAGAAAGGAGCAAATGAGGAAAAGTGAGATACTGTTACTTTAAGATTTATTTTTTCTAGCAAATGGTTGCTTCTGTTTTTTTCCTATCTTGTTTTGGTTCTTCGTAATAGCAGAAAGAAGAGTCCATGCCCCTTGTTACATAAAATCAGCTGTGCTCGTGCCCTTTATGTGAAATCCCTTCACTGTAAATTGTACCTGACACCAGACAGATGTTACACAGACACAGCCAGATGTGTCTGCCTTTCACAACTCCACAAGCCACGGGCACCACAGCAGTGGGAAGCAGTGCAGGTGACTGGGACAGCGCAGGGCAGTGAGCGATGGGAGAGCCTCTGAAACGCTCAGCCAGGGTCAGTACCAGCCATGGGAATTTTGATCGAATCATAGAGTTGTTTAGGTTGGAAAAGACCTTTAAGATCATTGGCCTAGGCAGAACCCATTCTCATGTTCTTGGGGATGAGCAGTTGGGTTTGATATCCTGTGGAGACTGCTTTATCTCAAGAACACCTCATGCACTCATAGCTGGATCTGGGTGGCTGTTGTGCATGTATTGACTGTCCTCTGAGGCAGAGTCAGCCACAGAAATGTTGAGCGATGATATGAAGAAAAAAAATCTGTATTATTTTAAGCTTTCCATGGGTTTGGAGAATCCATGGAGAATCATGGTTTAAATCAGAAGTCGAAGGGGTCAGTTGCAGTTTTCTCATTAAAAAAAAACCCAACCTACACTATTTCAGTCTCTCAGATGAGAGCAGAAGCTATTAACAGCATAGTTAGTGCTGGTTAAATCTTTGTCAATCACTTGCCACTTGAAGGTCAGAATTCTTATTTGTAGATAAATGAACTGATCCTAAACTCCCTTTTCCCTGTCCTTTGAGTCCGCCCACCTTTCTGTCTGTCCATCCTCATCCAGGAGCAGGCGTGCAGAGCGGGCAGGACCTGCTGCAGGGAAGGGACTAATGCACTCTGCCAAAGCTTTTTGCATCAACCCAGGCTGGGTAGGTCTTGCTAGTGCTGAGCAAGGGAACATGGTTTGGAGCTGTGGACCTTGTGCTGAAATGCAGTATTGAGCTCGTCTTTGCTCTTTCCTGGGCACGAAGTACGTCTGGGCAGGCAGCTATGCCTGTCCCTGGTACCTCTGGCTGATGGGTTTTTGGTGTTGTCTCTAGTGGAAGGAGAAAGGCTATTTCATCATGCAGATTCTGCAGGGTAAAGGCCTTTCACTGTCTTCACCTCACTGCTGTTATGTTTGGCCTTGGTGTTTTCACATTACAGTGAGTTTCCAAAGAGGCTGATGGTGGTCTGCATCCCCATCCCCTTGTCTGCATCGCATTCCACCTGCCTTTTACTCTACAAATTGTCTCTGTCAGAGGTATCACATAGCCTTTCTTTCCCCACCCTCCACCTACATGCTGTTTTTCCCTTGTGTGTTGGACTGCTGAGATGACTCCCAGATGCTAATGTTGGAGAGGCTGTTTTATTTATATGGCCTGTCTTATTCAGGGAAGTGGTCGATGTTAGAATAATCATGCAATTTCAAACAGACTGTGTGTCTCATTGGAGCGTAACAAGCACTGACAGGGCACAAGGGTGTGTGTGTGTGTGTGCATGCACGCACTTATGTGTGAGGCAGGGAGTGTGATGGACTGAAAAGCAAGGCAATGTCCAAATTTTCCCACCCAGCCAGCAGGTTCAGGAGGAGCCGATTCCCGCCAAGGCACTTGGAAGCAGGAGTAGGAGTGGTTAATGCTGATTTCAAATGCATCTCCTTCAGAGCTGTCTCTAGAGCAGAGAAAAAATTAGTTAACACCCTCCCTGTCTACCCCCAAGCCCCCTCTGCCTGCCACACTTGTCTCTCCAGGCTTTCTCCATCACCAGCTCAAACCGTTTAAAGTATCATCTCTCTGCTGGTCCTAAATTGGTCATCTGATGTGGTTTTAATGCTCTATTTCCTGTGTCAAGCAGCCTTTGAAACACTCTCCATTAGCCTCAGGGCTGACAGCCACACATCTAGGGTGGGTGATGTCACCTAATGGTCAGAGCACGGGATGGGAAGTCAGGTCCCCCTGAGACTGATTTGCTTTGTGCCCAAGGACACATCCCTTCCTTCTTTGTTCCTGCCTGCTTGTCCATACCACGGGGCTCACAATGTCAGACTGTTTCCACAGTGTTGTGTGTATTTCGCTCCTACCAGATGAGTTTGGGCATTGCAGCCACTGCATCTCCACTGGACTGGGGAAGGGCTTGACCCTTCCATGCTGGCATCAAGCAGCTCCAGAAATGCACATATAAGCAAAATTGTTTGCTGAAAGATGTTTCTAGCAAATTAAATTGAATTAAATTGCTTGTGTCTTCCCCCCTACGCCCTCCTTTTTCTTCATCCTGGAGTCCAAAACATCCAGGGAATTATGGATTAAACCCTTTACAGGCACAGTTTCATCTTAGGTTGCCTTACCTGTATGCACAGCCTGCTGCCCTCGCATTGCAGCTGGTGGCTCAGTGCAGACATGCCAGGGAGTCTCCCAGCCCCTTGATTGCCTGTGGGGTACTGGAGTGAGTGTAGGCTGTAGGGAGGAAAGAAATCCCCCTGGCCAGAGCAGGCAGCAGTAGTGCTGGCATACCTGGGCAGCACTGCTGCTGAAGGGGATGACTCTTGCTGCAGTAGTGATGGAGGGCAGAGCCAGTCGAGTGTGGCTGCCTTGCACCACACTGCTGACTTGGCCTGCCAGGGAGTCCTTCAAGCCCTGATGCTTTGTCACGCAGGCATCCCCTTGCTCAGCACACCCGAGCAAGCCCTGCAGCTCCCTGTGTGCTGCTTTTACCCTGCATCCCTGTGTAGGTGACAGGACCCAGCAAGCCACAGAAGTGCAGGGAAAGCTGGGGAGGGGGGGGGGGGAGTAGCTGCTCCTTCTGCACTCCTCCTGAAAACTTTTGTAAACATGTTGCTAATGGGTTCAAAAGAAAATCCTCTGAAGAGTTATTGTGCCAAATTTGGAGACTAATTTCAGTCATTAAGGTGTGAAGTGAGGGATTTTAGTACTGTTTTAAGTGTGAATCTCAAGGCAGCTCCAAGGATCAGAATCACTGATGGTCCCTCCTTGATTATTATTATTTGGTTTAATCTTTCTGGTGGAAAATGAAGAGAAATTACACCCTCTTGTGTCATACCTGTTGCTGATTTCTGTGAAATCTTCTTGTCAGGCTGTGCAAGGGAGATTCCCATAATGGCATCATTCTCAGATGGGAGGGGAAAGAGGGCTACGAACTGTTTAATATTGCTGTTTGTTTAATTAGATATTGGCACTTCTTTCTAACTACTGACATATAAAGCTACAACTCCCATCAGGCTAATGGCATCTTCATCTTCTCAGAGACTTGCTTTGTGTTTACTCTGGTGGCCAGTGCAGAGAAGTCATGAAATTGTAATCTTGGTCCACTGGAGGGTTTTTCCCACAACCAGAGCCTCAACTAGGTCTGGTAGGTTGCACAAACCTGGTGACGGTCTGTGCCTGGCATCCCTCGGTATCAGAGCAATGCAAAGAGCTGGAAAATAAATGCCAGAAAAAGAGCATATTTGGTCCTGACATGGGATATTTTACACCATTACAAACAATGGCATGGCTAAGATTTTCCATGTGGCTGGTGTTCTGGGGTTCTGTCAGTGTTTGGGTGCTGAATGGGTCTGCCTTTCAGAAAATAACCAATAGTTTGCCTTTGAAAATCATCCTGCTGCAAATGTTTCATGCTGGGCTCCCTTATGGCTGTGTTTCCTACTCTGTGCGCATCCCTTGAAGGTCACAACATGGAGCAAGTCTGGAATTTCCTTTAGAAATAAACATAACTGCTGATTGCACTTGGTAATGGGGAATTAGTGGATGAATTTAGTTGATTTAAGACAAAAAAGTTTGGGAATGGAAGAAGGTGAAATCATGACTTGCTTTTTTATTTATTTGAAGAAGTTTCCCTGTTACCAATGCTTTCATTAGATTAGCAGACACTTCCCTGTGTGCAGGTAGTGGGAAAGCCTGAACCCACTGAAAGAAAATATTTTTTTTCCCTCTTTTTTTCTTGACATTGGTTCAAATTGAGTTCGGAAGGGATAAACAGAAGCTAAATATCAGGAAATGTTTCCTGCTGTCATGGTGTAATAGAGCAGAAGAACCTCTCATGTTTGTTATGGAAATGTTGCTTGTGTAATTTATAGGAGAACTGGGCAGAACACGGGAGGGCAGAGTCCTGGGGCTAGCCTGGCAGGCAGCTTGGTCACCTCTGCCTCTCACGGTGGTGTGGTGCTACTGTGACAGAGCAGGTGTATAAAGGCAAAATCTACTTCATGCAACAGGATTGTGAATTGAAGTGAAATATATGAACAGGAGAAACTGTCAGAGAGCCACAAAGAAGTCATATAAGCCACTGAACTGTGAAATGTATATTTGCCTCCTCCTCTTCCCCACAGGCTCATTCTGGATGGTCTGACAGTTAAGAAAACAATAGACCTAATTCTCATTTACAGCAACACCACTTTAACATGCTCTCACAATGCAGCAAGGCCTTGAAATGAGTGTAGCTATAATCTCAGCCCACTTAAAGGTCTTCCCAGACCTTGCCAGAGCTGAGCAAAGAGGCCTTAGGATAAATAAGATCGAAGCCTGGGCTGTTTAATAGTCCATTTGTACAGCTGACATGAGATGCCCCTGAGGGGAGTGCCTCACACAGAAGTGATGGGGCCTTTCCAGACAAAGAGAATCAATAATGTTGGCTGCGTGGATTTGCAGGGCTGATCACCCTTTAGTTTGATCTTGCCAGGTACAAAGTATGACTATGTCTCTAGGGAAAAGGACTTTCACTGGGCTATCTCAGCATCCCCTGTCCCTTTTCCTAAGCTGCTTCAGAGGATCATTTGGGCCCCACGAGGTGTGCTGACTCTGATGGGGATGGAGCTTCTTGCAGGTGTGTTGCTCCTTCCTCGGCTCTCTGTAGGTTCCTGTATCATTGTCTTGATGTTTGGGCTGGAGGGAGGCTATCTCCACTGTTTCACCTGTAGGCCATCACTGTCCTCAAATGACATGTGAAATCCCTTTTGAAGAGTGAGCAAAGTGTAGGCTGTGGAGTATGTTTACATGGCTAATTGCTATGGATCTTTTTGCTCTTTGTGGTAAGGGGAAATCAGGGACTGTGGGCACACATGTGTGCATGCGACTCTTAGGTGTGTTTTCAGAAATTCATTGAGAGCCAACATAGGACATTGCTTCCCTATCCCAGTCACAAAAAGGGGGCAATTGTCTTGCCTTGCCTGATTGCCCCAGTTCCTGGAGTAATTGTTCTTTCTCCCACTCCCTTCCTCTTAGATTTTCCATTGTTTGCATTGTGCTCCTACCCTTCTGGTGTAAGTTGCAGGGGAGAGGCAGGCTTTTTGGGGTTTGGGTTTGGTTCCCCAGTGTTAACATTCTCGTTGCTCTTTTCTCTCTCCTGCAGGTACCTGATCAATGTTACATTTGAAGGCAGGAATTTGTCGTTCAGTGAGGACGGATATCAGATGCATCCCAAGCTGGTGATCATCCTTCTGACCAAGGAGAGGAAGTGGGAGAGGGTAGGAAATGTTTGGTAATTCTCAAACTGCATCAGGGAGGAGGATGGAGGAAGGCTCTAGGCAAATAACCTCCCAGGCCTTTCTGTACTTCTTATCAAGGGCTGGCAGTCTCCTCCTTGCATCCTGGACCACGGGTATCTCCGATACACAGGCTGCTGTCTTTTCCATGCAGGATGCCATTACATTCTTCCATTAGCGTGCATAAAAAATTCATCAGCTTCCCTTCTGTAACCTCTGAATACAAGTTTTCCTGCCTTTCAGAGAAGAGACCTCCTCAGTGCCATGGGTTTCAATGGCAGAGACAAAAAGTATTTCCCTGCATGGCTTGGAGGCAGTCAAGTTCTGTACGCTAAATTGCTGTGAATGAGCTACAGCTACACTTAGTAATATACGCCAGTGTTAACTGTGCTTGATATATCTGGCCAGTGTCATTTGCAATGGGATGGTGCCTTAAGTAGGATGTGTAAGTGAAATCATATCAAGTTGTTCAAAGATCCAAATTTACATACTTCTGACTAATTTGCATGTAACCCAAAGCAGCATTTTAGAAATGGTGTGGATTTCTGTGTTAGTGCAAAGGTTTGGTTCATTTCACCTCCCACATAAATGTCAGTGGTCCAGGCTTGAAACAAGCACTCCCAAAGGGTTTGAATTGAAGTAGAGGGGGTAGTTTGATGGCTAAGAAAATAAGGTATAAAAAAGTGATGGGGTTGAGAAGGCAGAATGAAAGCAAGGAGAATTTAGCAGGACACTCAATAGGTATGAAGCAGAGCTTGGTCTGGATGTGATCATGTGTATGGCTTAGAAAAATGCCCCTTTGCCCCACCAGGCACAGAAAGCCTTTTTTCCTCAGCTGCTTGTTCTCTGCATGGTCTGCATGGACTTGCAAGTGGCCTCTGTGGTGAAACTCAGGAAGAAATTAATGGGGAAACGAGAATGAAATAGGGAGCTGTCAGGAGCGATGCATTCAGAAGAGGGCTGGAGGAACAACTTTTGAAGGAGGCAGGAGTGCCACCTCATTATTGCCTGGCAGGCACTAAGCTCTCCCAGTAGTTGCAGTTTGGGAAGAGGGTGAAAGGCCCCAGCTTGTGCATGACTTCCAGGAAGACCTTCTGTCTCATAGTCTTGGCACTGTGTAGACCAGATGGGAAGGTATGGTCTGGGAGAGACAGCAGAGGTCTCAGTGAAACAGGAGTGTGAGGAAACATATGGCATGGCATCAGCATGTGGACAATTCTTGGACATGTTTGGAGGCAGGCTGGCTGGATATTGCACAGGGGGTGGGCAGGCAAGGCTCAGCCTGCAGAGACCTCACGTCAGGCTCTGTCCATCACACAGCTTCACTAAAGCCCACCAGGCAAAGTGCAGGAAGATTCCTAGCTGGCATTAAATTTGTTCTCACAGAGGATAACTCCATTGTCAGAGCAGGAAAACGAGGCAGGAGCAGTGTGAATCCTGCTAGGGATTATTAGCAGGGCTGGTTGGGGGAATCTGTTGCTGGAATGCTTTGTAGGCTCTCGGGAGGCACAGCTAAATGCAGGTCTGTTTTTTCCTGCTTGCCACATGCATTATCCCTATTGCATCCTCTGTGAGAGATGGGGGGGCTTCTATGAGTGGTAAGAGAGGTTGTTCAGTCTCTGAGGGTATATCCATGGTCTCTCAGATGAACCAGACAAATAGTGGAAGGGATACTGGTGAGCTGAACTGTTGGGATTAAACCTGGGACTTGCCAAGCCTTGCTGACTGTGGTGACTACTTGGCGTCCATTAAACCAGAACAGTTCTTCAGTTCATAAGACCTGGGGCTGGATTGAAATGTGACTATGAAGAACTATGGTATTAGTAGTATGAAAAGCCCATAGTGCTTCCTCAACACAAATGTTTTACCCTGAAGTGGGTGTCTTGCTCAGATTATTATAATCAAACTCTGAGCCGTTCGAATTTTATGCTGGCAGGTTCTTCCTGGAAAAAACAGATGTCATCTCCAACATGCTCTGATCACAGACAAATACCTTTCATACCTGGAACCTCATAGTCTTTTTCTTAATTTTCTCCATTCAGTTGAAATGCAAACATTAAAATGTAAGGGTGAAACAGAGCTGTTTGTGACAAAGATCATAGTTTTGTTCTGTGTTTGCAGAGGGTCAGGCAAAGCAGAGTGCTGGCCCTTAACAGAGCTACCAGGCAGGCCAGAAATTATTAATATATTATTAGTACAGAATCCCAATACCTTTGTAAGTGCATTGCTTTGCAGTGTAAAATCATCCAAACTCTCAATAATTTTTGCTAAATTAGCAACATGCTTTGACCTCCCAACTTCTAGGCAACTTCTAGAAGAATCTGCACATAGCACAGGAGGGTTTCCAAGTCAAACACTCGGGCAGTAGGAGATGGAAGATGGAAGACTGCATGGGAAACACTGATTCAGTCCACTTGTGTGCGTTCATTATAGCTCAGTCTTTAACTACATCTCTGCACTTTTATGCATGATCAGATGCTGTGCCTGGAAGGAACATCAAAAGGTCATTTAGTCCCTTCCTGTGCCCAAGGGAGGGATCAACTAGATGGAAGTTATTCCTGACAGATGTTTGTCTCACCTGTTCTGAGAGTCCTTCCATGCTAGAAACTCCATGAAATCCTGAGGCAACCTCTTCCCACAGCTTCTTTCTCCTTACTCTAGAAAGTTTTTCTAATGTCTAACCTAGATTTCCCTGACTGCAGTTTAAGCCCATTACTACTTGGCATCTCCCTAGTGGACACAGAGAATTGTTTATTCTCTTCCTTTTTTTATCTTCCCTATGTATGTTTGAAGGCTTCTATCATGTTTTCTCCCAGTCACCTCTGCTGTAGATTAAACAAGAATTTGTTCAGTCTCTCCTGGTGGTAGGTCATGTTTTCTAGTCTTCTGATCATTTTCATTACTCTCCTCTGGATTTAGTAACAGTTTGCTGCTTGGTACAGCTTGGTGCAGTTGATTCTTGAAAGATGGCAAATAGATTATAAGGAGTATGTGTCTTAGGGTATACATATATAAAGAAATGTTTTAAAAACAGGTGTGAAGCCTTCCATTTTCTGAGCAGCAAAGATGCAGACAGTGACTAAACTGTTTCAGGATTTCAGCTCTGTGAAATTTTTTGAGATTTTGATTTTTCATCCCAATTTGGGAAGAAATATCTTCAAACCCTCACCAGTTATTTCAGAACAGGAATTAATTTTCCAGAAGAGCTACAGCTGTCCCCAGACTCTGATGATGATAAATCTCCTCCTACGTTCTTCAGACAGACTGAAGCCTCATAGGGCTGACATGAAAGAACATGCAGAGCAACCAGTTTCTGGAAAGGGGAAGTAACCTGAGCTCTTCTGTTCTTGTAGCCATGAGTACCAATTGCTTTTGTAATAAGCAAATGTGCTGCATTTCGTTCACTTCTCTGTTCTCTGCTCCTTAGGGGGACAAGGCTGAATGTCTTCCTTCACTACCTTTTAAGTAGCTAGTTAGTGGAGATCTTTGCTTCACAGGCCAGACAGCCTAGATGTGTTTTGGGTGCCTAGATGCCCCTGTTGTATGTATTATAGAGGGGTAGGTATGCAGATGGAGGTGATGAAGGAGGTCCACCCTTACACCCCATGAAAGGCCCTGCCTCAATGTAGCCATGAGCTGGTGCCAGAGGTCTTGCAAGGTGAGCCACAGGCTCAGTACTACACTAGGGCTTGTGTCTGTAGGTTGTGATGTTTTGTGTGGAAAGTTTTCACCCAGATATTTTATCTAGTGGCCTTTCTCCTCTGCTCTCATATAATCCCACATCTGATCAGGACTTATTTCTGGATTCATGATACCTTTGTGAGAGCTGGCAAGTGCTGCTGTCCAGCTCTTGATCACATCCCCTTCACTGCTGAGGCAGGGCACAGCAGTCCTGCCCCATCAGCTCTGTGCTCCTGTTTGCTGCCTCACTTCCCCCAACGAACCTGGGGATGGCACAGTTACTGTCTCTGGGGCCATCTTTGGGATTCTTTCTCTAATTTCTAGTGACTTTTGCATCACTTGTATCACTAGGTTGTTCTCAGCCTCTCCCTTTTGCTGATGCTTCTCGCCTCTTTCCTTAGGTGTGTCACCAGGGGTTCAGAGCACCTTTCCATGCAGCTCATGACAGCAACCTCTTGTGCAACCCTGCAGAGTCCTTTGATTCGCAGGCTCCCTGGGGCATCTCTTACCATGCATGCTTCAGTAACTCCTGCTTCTAGCTGGATGAGCAAAGCCCCAGGTGATGGGCTGGGTCAAGGTGCCACTACAGGACATTTTAGAGAAGGACAAAGAAGAAACTTAAGCTAAAAGATTCATTCTCTCCGCTGCATGTGCTAATCCTCTGCCCCTGTCAACCCTCACCCCCCTCAGCAGATAAAATGTTTGGCTGCTGCTGCTTCTATAATTATCAGTGTTTGACTTTTGAACTCTTGAAAATCAATTAGCAGCAACTGTTCTGCTTCCTTTAGCCACCCGTGTGCCCATGACTACAAATTCATGGACAGGCTGCTCTTAGCTTGTTCCTCTACACCATTGCATACATTAGTGCTCCGTGGGCACAGGGCCATTTGCTGTGACATGCTGTCAGCTGCCTCAGTGACTGTGGACTTCCAGTATTTCCTAATGCTGCAATAGGTTGAAAAACGCTCCCACAACTCTCTGCTGAATGGGCTTTCCAGAGTCATGTTCAGCCTCAATCACAGTCCACGTAAGGTGAGTTTGTGAACTTGTGTGACCCTGTACCCTGCTTGGGACAGAGCAGTGCTGTGCCCATCTATTCTTAGGAAGGGTTCCTTTGGAGTGTGGGAGGGAGATACAGAAAAAAAAAAAAAAGAAGGATTTAGAAAAGAAAATGGGAAAACCATTTTTGTTTTATGAAAAAAAAAAAGAGGAAGGAGAACAAAATAAGCCTTTGGATACCCAAATTAGTTGAAAAAAGAACATTATGGTCAGTTGCTTTTCATGTCCACAGTAAGCAGAAAAAAGATGACATCTTGCTAAATTTTCAAGCAGAAACATTTCAGCTAGATATGTAGGAACAGTCCAATTGTTGACATGGTGAGGCTCATTTGCTGGTGAGGCTCATTTGCTGGAGGACACATAGAAAAATATCCAACAGCACAGGGTCTGAATCTATCTTGTCCTGCCTCAGAGCTGGTGGATGCAGTAAGTGATCTCTTGTGGTTCTCTGCCAGCCTACATTTCTGTGATTAGATTAACAAGATGAATCTGAAGAGTGTCTCACAAGAGGCCACTTATTTGATAGGAAAGAAAAACTGGGTTATGGACAAGCTGATCAGCAAAAACTTCAAGTGTGGTCCAGTGAAGACATCATTCCTGCAAGCTTCTACCATGTACCTTTTGTATGAGCAGGCAGTTGGCGTGTGAAGGCTATTGTAGGTGACTGCAAACAAAAGCCCTTATGGAGGCACTTGTCACCTCCTGCAGTCTGCAGCTTTGAAGAGCTGATGAACCACAGAGACGCTGAAGAGGCTGTAGCTTTTGATGATGATGCAGCCTTCAGGCCTGGTCTCAAGTCTTTCAGTGCATTAAAAGAAATATTCACTGTCATTTCTTTGTGTGCTTCAATGTCCCAGTGGCAGAAATAACAGGTGAGAGGGGAAGAGAACGGAAAATCTGATCAGTGTTCTTGGCTTTTAGTAAGGGTCTGATGGTACTGGCCACTCCATGAAGAACCAATATGAATCATGTAATTGTTATGTTGCCTAGCAGAAGAAATTATTTAGATTTTTTAATTTTATTTTCTGAAGAAGGCTCTTTAAAAATTAGAGAGGAACAAGAACGTAGGGTTGTAAGGTGAGAATTGCAGCTGTACAAATCCAAGCATTGCCTCTGAAGGCTCTCCTTTGCCTTTGGAAAGATGACTAGATTGTTTGAGACAGTTTCCTCCTTGTGTTGTCTGGTGCCCACCTGAGCAAGCCTTTCTGATCACTTACACAGGTATGCTTGCCTCCCTGGGTCAGGTTCTGCTCTGTGTGTGAAGTTTTGGCATCTTGCCAGCATGTCCAGGGACTTCAGAGAGGAAATGTTTTTTATTCCACTGACTCCTTTTATGGTGAGACAAGATTGGATTATTTTTACCAATCAGTCTTGTTTTGCTAATTTCCCTGTGTACATGGGGATTTATGACTCATTGTCCCTGAGGATAAATGGCATAGGAGTTTGTTTAAACCTACCCAGAGTTAGTGACTGATTTTGTTCCCATAGAACCTGTGTTTAGAAGGATATAGCTTCAATTAGGGTGGATGGACACTTCTGGATTTAAGCACATGTGGCTGAAACGAGAAAGGGAGTCTGTATGTACATCTCCCCCCTTATTTGTAATGTGTTCTTTCTGGACATTTCTCTAAGTGACTGCAATTTGCTGAATCCCTTGCTTCTCATTAGACAGCAGACTTGCATCAAAGAATACATATTTTATGGATACCCCACTCCCAAGTGAGTATCCCTTAGATACCTGATCTAGGTCACATCTGATAGTCTGTTGATGACCCTGATTCAATCAGACAACCAGATGGCTTTATTTGTGCACCTATGCTGCACACACTGCCAGGATTTGGCCTTGCTTCTCACAGTTGTCCAGGATGTAACTGTATGTATGTGCAGCTAATTATGGCCATGTTAATCGTACATTGACTCCTAAGGAGAAGGGCAGATGCAAGTGCCACACGAAGCTTTCCTTATCAGATGATAAATGGAACAATCTTTCTGAAAAAACCTCCTACATAGATCTTGTGGACACACTGATCAAATGGTATCTTTGCTGACTGATCATATCAGACCATTAGATTAGATTACTGCATCCTGCCATAATGAGCTAGTCCATCTCTTCTACCAAAGAGGACATTAGTTGGTATCTCCTCCTAACCGCCGTGTATTATGGCAGTATAAGCTGTTTGCTCTCTTTGCCTCTTGCTGAAGTGGTTCCTGACTTTGCTTGAATTTTGGAGTATATTTGTATGATTCATGAGCCTGCAGAAAAATATTCTGGCTCTTCTCCACCAGGCCCTAATCCTTGGCTACTGGAGGGAATTCTTACATTGAAACAATGACAGCTTCTTGGAGAGACCTTGTCCTCTAATGCAAATCAGATATTGGAAAATCTGGAGATCTTTATTAAGCTCAGGCTGTAGTTAGAATGCCTCCTACCATTTCCATGCTGGTGTAGCTGATGAGGGTGATAGTAGCCATCTGACCTTTACTGGGGTTGCCAACCTGACTGCTTGGACAGGGCAACCCTGAGGACTGTGTCTAGTGTACTAATGGGGTAACACTGTCCAGGCACAGGAGAAGACTGCTTTTGCCTTGGTTGCATTCTGGATAAAAGCTGTATTCTGGGGCTTTCTTCCAGCTGACTTGCCCATGCCACACAGTGAGGGAAGTCACTGTTCCCCCTTGCCACGTGTATGGGCAGTCACCTTTTGCATGTCATTATGGCTGTCCCCAGCACCCAGTTATGGACTTGGGACTCTGCTCTGCAGGGACCTGTATGAATGCTAACGAGAAAGGTGGCTTCTACCCCAAAGTAGTTACACTTTAATTAGAAGACAAAAGGCAACAGATGGGTACAGATGGACCAACGGGGGAGTACAAGGGAACAATCAGACAACATTAGTCAGCATGGTAGGCAGCAGTCTTTACACACCAACTGCCTAGCTCTAGTGAAGGCTTTGATAGGCAGCAAAGAATTATAACTGGCTTTGTGCAGACTTATGGAGGCCTTATTGAGAGTGTGAAGGGCAGATGGAAAAAATCAGTAAAGGTGCTTTTGCATACTTGGAAAGCTGCATCTGAGAAGGTGCAACAACTCAAAAATACCTGGTGCTGCTGGAAAATTTCCAGTCTTCTTAACATCCAAGGGGATAATCCTAACTTTACAGAGAACCAAAACAATTTGTGGTAAGGCTATGTCTTACAATGCAGCATGACCTCTCAGTGCAGGGCTGGTATGCTAGTGCCAGAGCCACATTGCTTCTAGTCAAAAACCCCGTTTGCCACCAGCTTGGAGGTTTCCACAGCATGTCAGGTGCTGCTGTGTATCTGTGTCCCTTTAACTGTGAGCATTTCATTGATTGTGGGTATGTGTTATCCCAGCGTATTGACAATAAACAGCCATATCTTCGTTCAGGTGATAGCTGAGCTGCTGTGGGAAGATGAGCTTTCAAGCATGGTTACAGTAATTAAATACTTATCACAACACAGTATCAAGGATCCATCCTATCACCCCTGATCAATCTTCAAAAAAAAAGAATCATCCTCAAAAAAAGGAAGGGGGGTTTGATTTGGTTATAAATGAAAGGAAAATACATAGCTGTTGTTTTGTATTTTTTTGGTGAATGAAAACAAATTCATGTTTCTTCTTGAGTCCACTCAAAGAAAAATTTCAGGTCATATAAATGTAGTAAAAACATTTTGTAAATTTGAGCAGTTTTGATAAAAAAATGCCATGTGAAAAGGAAATGTTCTAAAGCTTTCATTTTGTGCATTGCCACTTTTTAAGGAAAGCATGTAATTGTGAAACCTCTAAGTGATGTATGCTGACATTCTAAGAATCTCCTGCCTTGCCCTCTCTTCAGGCCAACACTCTTCTCTAATTTCAATCTGAGGATTAAAAAAAAAAAGGAATTACTTTTTCCCCAAACTGCATTTATGAGTGAAATGACTGTTTATCAACCCAACAGTAATTGCTCCAGCTGTACCCCACTCGGGAGTGACATGGGCAGGTTGTGTGTCCTGCAATACTGGATGGATACACAGCACAGCACAGCAAGCTTCCCTTTGCCCTGCTTTGTCTCCAGCCACATACTGGAAATCACTTCAGGGAGTCTGCAGAGGGCAGAAACCACACAGGTTGCACCAGTGACGTTAGAAGAGGTAGTTTATTTCCTGTTGCTTTTGGGGGCCAGACTATGCAACATGAAGATGGCTGAGGAAAGCAGGGGAATTTTGGCGGCTTTAAGATTTGAGATTCCCGAAGAGATGAGGGCAGAGATGAAGCAGCCAACCAAACTAAGTCTGGAAAAAGTGCTAGCATAGCTTCTGCTGAAGGAGGCTTACAATGAGTGAACATGCCCCTGGTGCCTGAGGGTGTGTTTTCATCTGTTCGGTTGCATTTGCTTGAGACTCTGTCTCATGACAACAATGTCTTTGCTTGGCCTGTGAATCCTTTGCTTTTTCTGCTTTTACATTTCCTGAATGTTATTAACTGGAGGCTCTGTTTTCCTTCCATGGAGCTTGAGAGAAGGAAGGGAGGTGATGATTTGCCCTCATCTGCATATTCATAGGACCCTATATTTTTCTTTCTTTTACCTTTTCCAGTTGTTTTTGGTTTTCTTTTTCTTCCTTCTCCTCTTCCCCCCCCCCCTTTTTTTTTTTTTGCTAGGGTTTTAGCAGTTTGCTTTTCCTGGAGTAGAATGCTGGCCACATTTGCTTCTGAATGCATTTGAAATGAACTTTTCTTAATATGAAATTGCTCTGACTATTTTTCAGTAATGTGTAGCTTGTTTGTTGTGTCTTTGGCTTCGTTTCTCTTCTCTGGTGTTGGTTCTGGCCAGTGTTTCTGTGCTTGGCTCTCATGCTTTGGGTTTAAATCCTGATTGTGTGTGGTTGACTTGGCTTGATGCTGACCTGCATCTTGGCAGTATTTTCTACTGGACCAGGACAATCTTTTCCCCTGTGGTTTTCTCTGCACTGTTATGTGTTAACTTCTCTGCTGCTTTTCAGAGGTACCTCAGTGTTAAAACTGTGGTTATCAGTGGAGATACTGTGTGCTTGAGTTACTTTCACTGCTCATGAACTCTGGCATGCGTTTAGTGTCATTGATTTGAGTGTACAATATGTTCAGCATCGTTTGTTTTCCCTGTGCCTGAACTGTGTTTTTCCCGAGTCTGTAATTTTTTCAGACTGCCTTTGGTAATGTTATATCCTGGCACTCACTCTTTCATTGCCTCGTAGTGGTGTCTTGAGTTTCTGCCACTATCCTTTGGCGTTTCTTCCTTGTGAAAGGCTCTGGCATTTACTGACCTGGGTTTATTTCTGAAATGTGCTGGGGGTTGTGCTGTCTTCTGCTGAGTCAACAGTTTTCCAGGCTTATTTAATTTCCTTCTGCCAGGCTAGCTGCATTCTGCAATGTCTTCCACCATGCCAAGCCTGGAAGATTGTTTGACAGCCTTTTTCTTGTTCCTGTTTAAGTTTTCAACTTGGTCTGCATTTTGTGTGACAGTTTCTGGTGCTTGTTTCCCTTAGGTTTATTTCCTCGGTTCCTGTACATGATAATGACTTACATTTCTATTGTTCCTTCCTTCGAGAAGGATCCTAAGCACTTTGCAAAATTAACATACAGGCAACATTTCACTATGAGTAACGTTCAGCTGCTCGTGTGGTGAAATGGGGTTAGGCTGTTTAATGATGCAAAACAGCACTGCACAGCCATGTAGGGTAAGAAAGAAAAGTCTTAAACAGAAGGAGGTGAGGAATTTTTAACTGGGCTCTGGCCAATTTTGTCCCCAAAGTCTGTTTTTGGGGAAAAATAACATGGTTCATTAATTACCAGGAGTTACAAGTCCTCTGTCCTTCCCTTTCCAGATGATAATGCCTTACCCCCAGAAATATGTTGGGAGCAACAAGCAAGTTTGTGAAAAAACATAGTTTGGGATCAATGAAAATACTAATTAATTTTGGTCAGATATGGAGGATTGATTTTAGAAGTTTTAGTGTTGTAAATTAAAACTGACATTTTGGTGTTTTCATTTTGGTGTAGACTCGCAAAAGCCTTTAGATACCATTCACAAAAGTGGAGGAGGAAATGGCAGCATCTTCCCCCAGATCCCAGAGCCTTGTTAGCCAGAAAGTGAGGACAGATTCCTAGACAATGGGAAAACTGTATTCTAATAAATCCCTTCTGCCTGACTCAGAATGGAGGTTTAAACTGCAGTATCCATCACCCCTCAGGAGAGAGGTCTGGCCCTTGAGACTAGGATTTTTTAAAATTTTTGGTTTGGTTTGGTGTTTTTTTGTTTTTGTGTGTGTGTTATTTGAAACTCCTTTGCCAGTGAGTACCTAAAGTGTCTTTGCAGTTGTTTGTTTGGATCCAAATTTCCATCACTTTTATTAATCATGTCTGATAAAGAACATGATTTTTGTGTGTGTGTTGAATGGATGAGTTTGATTAGCAGAAAATTCAAAAAAGCAAACTGACCTGGATTTAGATTGATTTTTTTTTTCCTGTATTGTTCAGACCTTGCTTTGAAATATCATTTTTTGCTCAGCTTAATCAGAACACCATTTTGGTTAGTGTTGGAGCATTCAGGGCCAGTCCTTACAAGACTGGGGAAACTCTGCAACAGGGCAGCTTGCCACCCACCACCTGACACAGGGTGCACACTGCAATGTTAATACTAATAGGTGCTGCAGATCCTTTTGTTCTCCCAGTAGATCCACTCTGGTATTATGTAATCCTGTGGGTTTTGAGAAGAAATTGTGTTTGCTGGTAAATCAACTTGCATTGGGTGCAGCACTGGACAGCAGAGTTGTGCTGCAAGTTTTCCAGTCTAAGCAGTTTCATACAACAGTCTCACCATCCAGGTTGGGAGATCTGGGAATAATAGAAAGAGTCCTTTTTTCTGCAGTCTGCTGCCTGAGAACAGCTCCTGCATGCCGAGTTTCAGTGTTTCCTCCACGAATCATCAGGGTGTTTTAAGAATTCAGGATTGTTCAGGTCACTTCTTTCAGGCCAGTGCTATACTTTTGTTTTTTAGAAGTGGGATCTATTTGCTTTCTTTCTTAGATGTGTGCTCATTTTCACCAAGGCCAGAGTTCTTTATATTGCTGCATTTAATTATATTTGCTTTGTGAAGACTGCTGGGATTATGGCAGCATCTCATTCCTGTAGCTTTTCTGTCTCTGTCAGGGGCTACCTGTGGATAGCTGCTTTCCTTGAGCTCTCCCGTGTATAGATCAGCCTGCATTTGTAATTTCCACCAGCTTCATGCCTTGTCCCTTTTCTTATAGATGACTGCTATTTGAGGTCTTGGCTTTCAGGATGGCTGAGAAACAGACCCATAGAGAGCTGTGTGTGTCTGTATTTGAACAGTTGTTCTCATCTATGCTCTGTCTTCTGTGTTTGGTCCCAGAGTAAGTCCTGTGTGTGTATATATTTTCCTGCTCATTGCCCAGACACCTTGCTCCAGCCTGGGACTAATGGAGACACTGTCTTACAAATAAAGATTAAAAGAGTACAGTCTAGTGAAATCTGCACTGAGGACTTTCTCCATTAAGAAGTCCCCTGTCTCAAATAAACACTTTGAAGTATTCCCAGGGTTCACTGTGCAATGTTACTTGAACTTTAGTTAAAACCTGCTTTCTCTGCTTAGCCTGTGTCTTACCGGACCTTTGCCTGGTTGCTGAGGATAGATTTTCCCCAAATATCTATCTTTTGACAGATAGGGAGTATAATAATTTTCTGCATGTGTTTGAAGGAAGTAATCAATAAGGAAAGGAAGGAGTTCTTTAGGACAATCCAAGTGAGTGCAATGGAAGAGTAATGGGGAGGCAGGAGGTAGAGCAAAAGTGCGTTTACATTGAATATCATAGATCAGTGGATTCTTTTAGAAGTTGCAAAACAGTTGTCTGATGAACATGCTGGGAGCTTGGTTGCTGCAGCTGTTGACTATGGGATGAGACAGACCAATTTGGGGGGAAGTGGAGAGGAACTGACTGGAGAAGCATCAACCAAATGTTTTATTTCCATTGTTCCATGTCTGTCTGTGTGTTGCTGTGGAAGGTGAGCAGCACAGCACTCCCAGGACAAATTCTTCCTTTCCCAGATATGCTCTCCCCCCACCGGCCCTGTCTACCTTCCTATGAGCAAGAGTGTGGAAGAAAGTTCCCTTGCCTTCTGTGTGAGGGGAGGGTGTTCAGTTTATACTGTGGCCAAGGGAGAGGGCTGAGAAGCCCCCTGCACCCTGAGGACCCCAGCAGGTCTCTGTGCTGCCCACCCTGCACCTGTATGGGTGGAATTTTCCAGGAGCATCCCCTTCCACTACCATCATTACTTTGCAAACTCCAAGAAACGCAACTCATGAAAATGCATTCTTAGCACACAGCTGACATGGTCAACATCTGGTTTCCAAAGAGAGTGTTGTAGAGATTTGGAATTGCTGCACTGTGGAAAAAATTACTTGGAGTAATTATAGATACCTAACAACGCTATTTAATTGCTTCTGCTGTGTCTTTCCTTTAGAGTGTATCTGGTAATGCTTCAGAAAGCTGAATAATTCTGACAGAGAGCACTGAGAGGGGTAGGTAAGAGAGAAAAAAGTCCTCTGTGATTTCATTTAGGATCTGAAATTAAGGAAATGTGAATGGAGGGTTAAGTGTTTTCAAGTCCTGCTCCAGAAAGGGGGACCTTTCCTTTTTTTGTGCATTGGCTGTAGGAGGAGGAAGAGGATGTGGAGGATGATGAGGGAAGCTAGGGAAGACAGGACCTCCAAGCAGAGACTCACAGGATAGGGGGAGCTTAGCACAAAGTCTCACTGGCAGCTGGGGTGTTCCTTGGCCCTAATTCTGTTGAGCAGGCTCAGAGCCTGGGACCACAGGGGAAAGGGAGGGGGAATAGATAAGGTTGGATCTGTGACCAGTGGTGAGACTGACTGTTCCAGGAGGCAATCCAGAGTGACTGAAAGTCAGACCCCTGCTCAAGAGCACCTGTGCTTCCTCTGATACAGAGGGAGCCTGCAAAGACTAACCTCAGCTGGCTTAAGTGATGACAAGCCTGGATCCCAGCAGGTTCCCTCTGCTTCAGAAGTGCTGTCGCTCTGTTGGCACTGCAGTCCAGAGGTCCTGCGTATGCTGTGTGTCTTCACAGGCAAGACTCCTCCTGGGCTGCACAGAGCCAGCTGCAGTGATGACCTGTCCCCCAAGAAGTGAGCACATTCCTTGGGGGCAGTGGAGAGGGCACCACAGGGGGGCCTTAAGAAAAGGCTCAAGGGCCCTGCAGGTAGTAGGACCCACGTGGAGGTCAGAACATGGTTTAGGAGAAGCCCTGAGAGGCTAAGTGGCACATGTGAAGGAGCACAGTGAGAACCACACAGGGCAGAACTGGGGAGCAGTGGGCAAAAATAGGTTTTGGGGACATTAGATGTCAGTTCTAGCATCAGGGAGGAGGCACTCAGGATAGGGAGCTTTGGGGACTATTGAGCCTTTCTGTAGAGCCCAACAGCAGAAGGATGTTATGGAGGGTTGGTGTTTGATTTGGCCTGCAATGCAGCCAGTGTCACAGTAGATAGACAAGGATGCAAAGAGATGATGAAGTCCATGTCTCAAGCCCCAGAGATGTTGGCATGCTACCTTTCTTCCCTTGTGCTGGGTGCTGTGTCCCACCTCAGTTGCTGGCTCTGAGACAATTACAGCTGTGCAAAGGTGAATTGAAGGGCAGTGGAGATTTCCCTCCTAAAGGGAGGATGGAAGGTCAGCAAGAGACTTCAAGCTGAGGACTTGTCAATTGGTATAGCCTCTACTGGTAAGTTGTCCCCTGAAGGCAAGCTCTTTGTATAATTTCATTTAGAGAAATGCACCAAAAGGGATATAATGAAGATATTCATATTATGAAATTGTGACTTATCCTAGAAGAAACACTGATTAAGACTCATTTGTCTATCATGCTCATTGGGGATTGTCTCAGTGATACGCAATCTGAAGAGCTGTTGGTACTGACATGTTACAATACTTTAGTGTAGGCCTTGGGGAAGGCCTTCATATACAAACATACCAGTTTGAGTGACTGCCTAAAAACATGTAATGCTGAGTTAACTTGCAGAAAATACTCTGGGTTTTTTTGGTGGAAAATTATTTCAGTTAAAATACTTTTTTTCATATGAGGTGCTTGTTTTCCTTGAGACACTTCAACTTGTTGTGAGAAGGCTGGGAAGTTTGAAAAGAGACACTCCAGAGTCTTCTACTACTACAAATGAGTACAAATTGATTTTGGCTTTTTGTTCTCAAATTTTGAATACTATTTCAAATTTTTTAGCAAAAGAAGCAATGTCAGGGACCTCCTCTCATTGATATTCAAATGGATATTTCTGTGTGTTTCAGGAAGCCAGAAACACAAACCAGATGATTCTGGTATTAAAAAAAGAACATACTCTTAGCCAGTGTACCTCCTTCAGAGGAAATTAGCATCTCTCTCTGCTCCAGAAAGTTCTGCAATGATAAATGCAAAGCTGTGCAGATACTGAGGGAATAACCGAACCTTGATCTCTGAGGAAACAGCTAGGGATGGATACTAGTTGAAGGTCAAGATTCCGGACAAATCTGAAGCTGTGATCTCTTTCCCTGTTGAGGGCTTATGAAGAGTATGGTGAGCATGGGCACAGATGTGTGGCAGGAAAACCACAGAAAGTATTGGAATGAGGTATAAGAATTAATGATATTTAGACAGCATCACAAATTTGCAAGATGGTTTCTACAAATTAAAGCAAAAAATAGATGTTCTGTTCTTAAAAGGCCTTTCTCACAGGCCACCTAGACAGCATCTTCTATAGCGTCATGGAAAGCTGTGTCTTTTCCTTGCTGCCTTGAACCCTCTCCCTCTCCCAACTTCCTTACTCCAGAAGCTGCTCTGTTGCTGCAAACCAGACTATTCTGAGTTATATTGATACTGTGAAAATGGTACTGCAGTTCCTGACCCAGCCCCTCTTTCTGGGACCTGAGCAGCATTTGTACTCTGGTGGATTGGGATGGCAGACCATGCCTTATTCTTCAAGTGAGGTGTGCATACATGGCCAGGCAACTATCTTACCTGCAGCCTAATACTGACAGCGCTGGAAACCAGAACCAGCTTCAAGGATTTTCTCATCACCCTGACCTCTGTAGAAAGAGGAGGAGACAGGTTACCAGCCTTCTGTGAGCAACTCTAAGATACTGTAAACAGCTATCTTTCAAAGTAGATGAGCTCTTCCTGTCTGCGTGCCTGCCAGAGGACTTCCTTGCAGGGGAAGGTTGTTCCTGAGTTGCCTGTCCAGAAGCAGATCTGAAGACCTCTTCTTTTCTTCACCTTTTCAGCCTAGTCTGGGAATAAGGAGTCAGTGAAGGCTGTAATAATGAGTATTCAGTTGCTGAGTCAGACATGCCTTCTATTAACACCTCCATTCTGCTCCCTTCAGCTACAGGGTAGTTTGAGGTAATTGCTTATCTACACAAGGGGTCTTGGTCTGGGGAATAAGACCTCTGTGTGAGTGTGAGAGGCATCTTTTTGGTAATTTTGGAGGCTGAAACTTGGCTGGAAGAGGCCACAAGGGCTCAGAAAAGCACTAGACAATGTTACAATTTGCCTATGAATGGAGCCTGGACAGCTGACCTCCAGGTACCAGCGTGTCCATCTATTTTGAGTTGGACATGTGGACAAGGAATAGTACCCTAGCTGTTTAAAAATATATGTTTTGGTTTTACTTATTGTGTTTTGTGCCCTTCTTGCTGCAGTCATCTCTCCTGCTACTGGGTGCCACAGAGCACTGTACAGGAGCCTGTGACTAAGTCATAGTGAGGTTAAGACATTTAATTGAATAATGCTTATGCACTGGTCCTACAATACATCTTTTTCAGTGGTGGGCCTACTTTTTTTTGTATTTGTGGTGCAGCTGAAGGTACTGAATTTGTTCTTCGGAACCCTCTGTGAGATTGCATCCTGAGTATTTTGTCGCTTTATGCTTCAGCCTGGATTGAAATGAGCTAGGTTAATTGAGCTAAAAATCTGTGGATTTGTACATGTAGCTTACCAGTGGTGTGATCTTGGCACAGGGTGCTACATACTGATACTCTCTTCCATGCCCTTGTTAAAATGCAGGTGAAGGTTGATGACCTTTAAGACAAGTTGCACTGCCTTCCTGTTTAAGGCTGTTTCTGAGGAGAATGGTAGTATAGGGAGGTGTTGGGTGTATTTCTTCTTTATGGGCTGTGGAGGTCTCTAATGTCATTTTCTGACCTTGTGTTAATTGGAAGTGTTTCCAGGGATGTTTTTCAATTTTATTGCTATTGCACTTGGAGAGATTGAAATAATATACAATACGGAAAGGGAAATAAATAAAACCAATGATCTTATGGGGTTTGGCAAATCTTACGTCTGTGATGCCTGGAGCCTCCTAGTTGGCTAATAAACTATTTGTCCTTCTTTCTCTGGCTTATCTTCTGGAGAAAGTGTTCTCACAGGATATCTCTCCTGCACATAGTGAGCAGCAGAGGCAGGGCACTGAACAGGGGAGATTGACTGGAGGGAATGCAATGAGGTAGGGAACTGTGAAATGTGGAATGTATGAAGTGACAGATCAAAGTTGAGAGATTTGTTGACTCCTTTGTTAATCAGGAAGTCAAAAGAGGGGAGCTCAATCAGAAAAACTGACCTTCATCTGGGTTAGGACAATGCCTCTAATTTCCTTAGCATGGTGATTGATGGTCTGTGGACAGCTTATTCCAGAAGTCCCATGACATGGGACTTGATCAATAAGGGAGAAGCCTAGGTAGGTCCTCAAGCCCTTGCACTGCAGCAGTGCATGAGGTCATGTTTCCTCTTTCTGCTGGTGCAGATGCAGAAAGAGGAACCTTCTGCTTGTGGATGGACTGATCTACACAGAGTGCTTTTATAAGCACTTGTTGAAAGGAGTGCTTCATGTTGTGGAGACAACACGTTCCTTCTTGTTTATGTTATAGTAATCTGGAGATACTTGCAGTTGTGTAGCCATGGCTATGGAAGAAGAGTTTGGACCAAAGCTCACAATGATGTCCCTTACCTTCTTGCAGTTTGCCATATCCTGAGGAAGTCCCTAAATTGTTTTGATGCAGTTCACTAAAACTTTCTTTGATGATCCTTTTTATAAATCCACCTGAAGGGGACAAAATTTTATTTACTTTGATTTCCACCCTCAGTCTTTTGACAATACAGTTTATAAAGGGTTGTATTTCTGGGATAAAACAGTTCAAGATTTATTGTTCAAGATGAAAATTTCCTTCGTACCCCATTCCCAACAAATTTATTTACTTGAGAAAAGGCAAGCCTTGACATTTTGTAGTTATCTGTCCTGAAGCCATGGTATCAATGACCTTCTGACCTGTGGCCTTGGGCAAGTGTCCTTTGCTTGTTATGTGTTTTGCAGCAGCGGTTTTTAATGCAACATTGTAAGGTGCAGCTGCCTCTGCAAAGATGATGCTTCATTGCTCTAGGTCCTTCTGGTAGTACCCCTGCAGTCTGTGATGGGTGGCATGTGGAACAGATCAATTCACTCCTCCTTCATCTTTAATCTGTGCACAAACTCCTCATGAGAAGCTGAGGGAGGAGAGGTGGAGCTGTCCTTGTGACAATTTCCTTTCCATCCCCTTTACATGGGACCCAGAAGCCAGCTTTCCTGGCTGCTGAGAAAGAGGCACTTGGAGAAATGGAAGCTGAAATTTAACTGTGTCAGTAGAAGGAGGTGGTAAAGAGAAGTACTTTTCAAAAGAACATGTTAAATCCTAAAGATCTGCTTCAGTCCAGCACCTCTGCCACTTAATTTCATGCTGAACACAGATCAGGAGGCTTTCACTGGTGATCAGAAATAGTGGGGTTTTTTTGCAGCTGCTAAGAAACCTTAGCTCTGTGCTACAGGCTTTTCTGTCCATGGCTAGGAGTGTAGCATCTCCATAGCAGGTTGAGTTAATTGTGTTTTAATATTGATAGTAAATGATGTGGGAGACTCCAGAGTGGTTCAAGACATAATGTTCCATTTTCTCAGTAACAAGGTAGGACTACTTTTGCTTATGCTCTCTGGAAAGCAAAGTGAATTTGATCTCCAGGCTGTCATTCCAGGCTCCTCCACAGATGCTGAGAACAGTTAAAAATGCTGGTGGAGTTATTTAAGTGCCCAGTGATTTGGACTCAGAGGATAAGGCCTTGTCCCTTGGATATTTTAAGTGTGTGATCCCCTGGGGACCAGGAAAAGAAAGAAAACTTTGCTAGAGGCAAGCAGTTTTCTGGCAGAATTTTGTGGTGAAAGCTCTCTTCTTTCAGAGTTTCCCTTAGGCCAGGACAGTCAGCAGAGGCAGATTTACTTGTGGAATTGCTTACACATAGTTATATAGGCTAGCCTCCCATTAATATTCTGTCTTTAGGGAAAATAGACCAAATTTTTAGTTTTGGGGTGGTGCTTTTTTCCAGCCTCTTTATTATCTGGTTTTGGCTGCTGTCTGGGACTTCTGTTCAATGTCCAAAGATCTCAGGCAACCAAAACATCAGGTCTCAAAGTCTGATGCAGCAATCTTGTGTCCTACTTGACTCTTCTCACCATGCAGCTTAGCCTCTAGCTTTTGTGTCCTGCTGCACCCAATACATCAAATATAAGCCCAGAAACAGAAAAACCCCTCAACATAACTGTGACCACACAGCAGGTGGTACTGGGTGGGAATCTAGACTTGTTTCCCCAGTGTTTCCAGGAGATGCATGCTTCAGTGAAGTGCCTGCAGGGCAGACAAAACTTTGCACATATTATTCAGTGACAGAGACAGGTGAGTGGTGTTTGGTGCCTGCAGAAAGCTGTAGATGTGCATATGGGTACTTGTGCTTAACAGGGTACTTGTGGACATGTACTGGTCCTGCATGTATTTCTACATGGGAGTTAGAGATACTGGTCCTTGCAGTGTGTGTGGAGCTCTGCCTCCTTCTCTATGTGTGTGTGTGCACTCCCTATTGTCACCTTCTTGTCTTTCAGTCTTGATTTATAGCTCATATCATGAGAGTTTTTACCACTCCCATAACTCCACGTTTCTTCATGTTTGCTTCTTTCTAATTTATCGCCATTGCAACTTTGTGAATGGTTCCTGATTCTGGGAATGCTCAGTCCTTACTTCATTGGCATCAAGCCATAGCCCCCACTGTTGTGCTATGACAGCAAGTTCCATAACCTGATGCTCCAGAGTGTGGAAAAGTATTTCCTAGGTCCCAAAAGCATATGCATATGATCCTAAATGAAAGGCACTAATGAAAAAAAGAAACTTCTAGCTACTTTTTAAAGGCTCTGGATTAAAAAAAATAAGACTTTCTTTCTTTCTGGGATTGTAAGCAATTTGACTCTGCAGACATTTTATATTGCCTGCTGTAATTGTACCTAGTCCTGCACAAGTCTGTAGTTTAGAAAGCTCTGCCTTCTGGGGATCGTGATACTCTTATTTTGTTATGTGCTTAGCCTAAGGTTTCTTCAAAAGCTCAAAGTTAGAACAAAAATCTCAAACAAAAAAGCGCTTAGAATTTGTCCTTACTAAGTATTTTTCAAGTTGTATTATTGTGAAGAATAAACCTACCTCTTTTTAATAAGAAGACACATTTTTTAGTCCTAGGAGAACTCTATGGTTGGTCAGATTTTAGCTTCATGCTTGTTCAATGGCATAAATGACTTTTCACATCTGAGGGAATCTAGCTCAGAAATAGAAAAGTTAGGAGTGATTGTGAGTGAATATTCCTTGAGATTGCAGCTGCTCCTTGAGATTTCTTCTCATTTTCTCATTTTGAATGCATTTCAGCTGTGGGTCTCCTGAGAGAGTTGCACCTACCCATGTGATTTTCTGGAAAGTTATGTTTCATCTCCAAAGCAATAATGAAGATTAAAATGCTGGCTATGGCAAACATAACGTGGTGAATCGCAGTGAATGCATGGACTTGTTCTGTTCAGGAGACAGTCTTCTGTTGCAGATCCATGTGAAGATGTGTGTTGATAGGTGGGAGTTTGAATGTTGGCAGCTGATTCGGGGTGAGCTGGATTTTTCCCTAAGTGGGAGTGGACACAGAAAAGCCTAGGTTGTTTCATAGTCCATTGAACTGGGTAAATATGGCAGCTCTTAATAAAGCAGTAAAGTTCGTTGAGGTCTGAAGCAGTAGAGTGGTCAGGAAATGGTAACAGTGCTGCTGGAGCAGCAGTGCATTCTTGTCTTGACCAGACTTGGATGCAAGGTCTTCTGTGCAGTCTAAGAGCTGGCCTCAGAGGGTGTGGGCTGCACCCTGAGGAAAAAAGGACATGCTGTGTTCATCCCAGAAAGTAGGAAGGAAGAGGGTGAGGGTGATACTGCAGGAATGATATTACAAGGCAGCAAGGAGGCTTTTCCTGTACCATTAATTATTTCCTTTCGCAAGGGGAAGTCTCTACTTGAGTTTTCCTTTCTCTCTCTTTCCCCCCTGCCCTGCAATTTCCTCCTTTTTTTTTTCTTTTTTTTTTTCCAATCCCCTCTTTCTCTTCCCTTCTCACTGGCTGAGTTTCTAAGAGCAGACCAGCTGGGACTGAGGTAGAGTTGCAGACTGGCCTCTTGCACACTCTCCTAAATGCTTGTTCAAGTAAGCTCAATAATTGATGAGCACCTGGGTCCTCGTCTGCACTGGAGAGTGCACATGGCATTTAGTACATGGAAAAGCAATTTTGCCCATCAGAGCTCATCTCTGGAACAGCACCGTTTCCCCAGGACACCAGTTAATTGTTCTTTCAGTAGTTGTAGAGGAAATTCCTTTCTCCAATGGTCTCAGCTGCTTGACTTCTTCCAGCCTAGAGCTTGTGCGTGGTCCTATCATGGCTGTTGACTTCCACTTGGCATGGTTCAGACTCCTTCTTCCTCCAGTGGGTTAATTTTTGACCACTGCTGTCTAGACTGTCCTCTGCTACAAATGAAACAAGTGCAGCAGGCCTCACGTCATCTCCTGGGTTTCCATGGCCTGGATTATCATCCTGAAACCTTGCACAAGCTGTTGCCTGCCTGGGATTAACTGCTGTTTATTGAGATGGAAGATGCACTGCCACAGCTGCAGGTGCAGGAGGGAGTGTGAAGTCAGGGTTGAAATGTCTCAGGGGAGTTGGAGAAGGAGGAAAAGTGGGTGAGAACTGTCATGTCAGGGAAGGTGCAGGCCATTAGCTTAACATCAGTCTGCTGTGCACATGGGCAGGATAGGCTAAGCAGGACTGAGTAGCTGGGGCTGCTGCTGAGCAGGACAGAGTTGACAAAACTAAGTGTGGAATGGGAGGAAGGACTAAAACAGTTGAGGTGCTATGGATGGGGTCTAAGGTGCACTGGCTGAACTGCTTATTGCTGTCAACAGTGGAAATGGCAGGATGTGCCACAGGCCAGAGCTGTAGGAGTGACAATCTGGTGCATGTTAATACCAATCTCTATTCTGCTGTCAGTGTGACAAGGGGGACTTGCACAAGGGCAAGGGTGCATGTCTCCCCAGACAAGGTAACAACGTCCTTTCTCCTGTTGCAGCAACACATTACATACCCAGCCTGTCCCTTTTTCTGAAGGAAGTTTACAGTAAGAGTGTTTTGTGAATGCACTGCATTGGATCTGTAACTGGTAAAGCTGACCCAGGTAGTATCTGCCAGATACCAGAGAAACATGAATGCCTGCCTTTAAAAAAAGAGCTGGGTGGGGGCAGAGGGGAAAAGAGCTTGGGAATTGCAGATTTATGGAATTACTGTTGTTTAACCCTGATCCTCAGAAAAAAAACCCCAAATTAATTATCAACCAAACTTCTTGTCAGCACGTGGACTATAACAGGGGACGTGTAAAAGTCCACCAGTATTTGTTGAGAACAAGTCATGTCAGACCAATCTCATATCTTTCTGTGACAGGGTAACAGGCATTGTGGACAGAGGTGAAACTGAAGGTGTCATCTGTTTTGACTCCAGTAAGGTTTTTACCATCTCTCTCATCACACTTTGTTAGCAGTCTAGAGGAGAAAGGTCTCAAGAAGAGCTAATAACAAATGCATGCAAAATGAGTAAGAATGTCACAATGGAAGGGAGCATGGACTGGGGTTCTGTGAGGGTCTGTCCTGTGCTCAGTTCAGTTCAATGTTTTCTTTAACAGACTTGGTGATGGGTGGAAAATTTGCATATCAGATCTGAAGATGACAGAAAGCTGGGGGGACTGTGAATTTGTTGCAGAACAGGGTTAGAATTCATAATGATCTTGGCAAAGTGGGATGTAATTCAATAAAGACAAGCACAAACTATTGTACCTTGGCAGGAATAATGGACTACATAAATACAATGCAGAGAAAGATCAACTAGATCACAGTTCTGCAGAAAAGGATTGGGGGGAGGATAAGAGGATCACAAGCTGAACATGATTGTGTGTTGTTGAGAAAGAGGCAAATGCTGTACTTGGATATATAAATAGGAGTTTAGCCTGCAAGGCGCATGATGTAATCTCTCTGCTCTGCTGGGTGATGGTAAACCAGAAAAACTCTGTGCAGTTCTATGGATAGCACTTCAAGAAAGATCTGGATAATCTGGAACTAGTCCAGGGGAAGCAGTAAGAATAATCAGGGGTGCAGAAAACAAAGACATACAAGCAGTGATTTGATGTATTGGGATTGTTTAGTTGTAAACCGAGAGGGCTGGGAGAAAGAGGGAGAGACTGGACAACAGGCAATGAACTTTGTATCTCGGAACTTCCCTATTTGCAGCAATCGCTTTGACAGCACCAAGTGACAGCATCAGTGATTGTGTCAGTGCTCTTACCTGGTCCCTGGTGGAGGAAGCATTTCTGTGATGGGATTTGTGTGGTTGGAAGTTCAGGTGTTTCCCGTCTGTTTGAACCGTTCCTTTGGACCATGATCAACACAATGGCACTGGAGGCTGTCCTGGGAGAGAAGGGGGAAAGGAGCAAGTGAGCAAGGCTCACAAGGAATCTCTCCCCCTTGAAACAAGTGGGTGCCCCTAAGCCAAGGGGTCACTTGGGCCCAAGTGTTGTTAGAACCATTCACAATGTGTGCTGCATGCCAGCTGAACTCTTCAAGGTGAGGTTGAAAGTTTGGCAGGCCATCTTCTGCACAGCATCTGTAACCCTGGAAGAGGGATACAGGCTTCATATTATCTCTTCTATTTCTTTCCTTAAGACAGGCTTTGCTCTTTATTGCCTTACTTGGCCTTATCACTGATCTTGCTTTTTTCTTTCATTTGCACCTTCTATATGTATACATCTGCCTGTCTATCTATCTGCCTGTCTATCACCAGTGTACATCCACAGTGATTTAGTTTGTCTGTCTGGGATACTGCCCCAGCTCCCCCTCTCCTGGAGTTCTTGTATATGTCTTCCGTCTTCTTCCATCTGGGGTACTGTAATCCCCTTGGACTTCCAGATCTCAACTCTCTCATCTTCCATATTAGTATTACGGTGTCTTGTATTAGGCACTGAAAGAACACTTTCCAGTGGTCAGTCTCTCCAAGTGTTTAAAGGAGATGTTGCACATGATGAGTAGATAAACTAAACATGCATATGGAGAGTGGGAGATTTTGGGGGCAATGAGGAAGTGAAATACCTGTATTTACAGCATAATGAATGGTGCTTGTAACTTGCTGTCTGACTAGCTTGCTGTAAACTGGGATGGCAATTCTTGCAGACATCATGGCTGAAGAAAGTTTGAAGGCTGAATCTCATCGTGTTTAAAATGGTGTCTAGATTTCATTGGAGACCAGAGTGCCAGATTCTGCCTTCTCAAAGGAACTGGGAAACAGATTTATCCTTCCATACCTGAAACCATATCCCACTGATTCCTGATTTTTAAATTCCAAATGTATTCACCATGTAGCGCCTTGACATGCACTTTTTTTGTTGGGTATATTCATAGCATGTTGTCATGTGCAGTACTTTTAAAATTTAGGAGTCTAAGGCTCTGTGAACTCTTTGACTAGCCCTGTCTCATAATACTTAGGAGCTATATAAAACAGCCTTGAAATGTGGAGGCAATATTTGGGCATGGAAGGACAGGTGTTTGTTCTTACTCTTTTGAGAAGATCTGAAGTCTATAGTTGGCGATAAAGGGTACAGGCAAGAAAGCTCCTAAGAAGGCAGAAAACAGAAACGCAGCATTTTTATGGATGAATGAGCTTTTATGCAGTTGCTTTTAAAAGGCAAAATTATATGGCCATTTGCACTGCCTCTTGATTGCTCAGTGCACCAGCTATTCTTTATGCCGCATGCCATTTGCTGGCTTGTATTTAACTTCGCAAAATATTCTGGGATGCAGTTTCCATGAAGGCACCTGTATGAAACATTTGTACTGTTTCATACTGGGTGTAAGATGGGTGTAAGATTTCCTCCAGGAGTGCTCATTAACTTCCACTATTTATTGCCCTGATTTTATGCCCTCCGGGTTAGCTGAGCTCTAGACTTGGGTATGACAGATAGCTATTCTGTTGCAGCCTTTCTTGGCCCTTTTTCTCCCTCTCTCATGCTATGGCTGCAACATAAGCTTTGAAGGGTCATTATCTATATTGTTGCATAGAAAAGTCCTTTGGCAGCCAAATTCACCTCTGGCATAAGTGGCTGCAATTCCATTGACTTCAGAGTAGGTTCACTGCTTGACAACAGGGGTAAAATTTTTTTCAGTGTAGATATCAAAATACTAAGGCATAATGGAGTAGTTTTTGTCCCCAAAATGACCCATTCTTGGGCTCGATTTGGCTTATTGACAGTGCTGCACTCCATCCTTGCATATTAACAGCCCCCTTTTCTGTTTGCTGCTGTCCTGGGACCTTCTTCTCTCCTGCCCGTCATCTTCCTTTCAAATCTGTTTAGATATATTTGTCTGCACCTGCACACTCCCTTAAGTTGCACGTTCCCAACCCTCTGCTCCCTCTTTGCAGCCAGTTGTGCTGAGTCCTTGCAGCCAGTGTTGTTGAGACAAAGTTAAAATAGCTATCCTAGGGTAATCATTGCTCCTAGGTCTTAGGAGGTTGTAGAAGATGTAGACCAAAGTCCGTAAGTGCTGTCTCACAGCTATTGCAATCCAGGACTCCTGTATCTCCTTTGTGGAGGGGAGTGGAGACAGGGAGGCCCCGTGGAAGCCTGGTTTACATTCATACTGCAAACCTGAGGTATTTTCAGCAACCAGTACACAACTCTTGGCTGTATTTAGAGCCTCACAACCCTTCTGGAGGAGACAAGTTGTGTCAGCAGCCCCTGGGATGGGGGGAGACAGTAGAAGTGCAGGTTGGCAAAGCCTGAACCGATTGACTTTTATTGGCAAGGAACTATTTTTGGGAGCCAGTGATGAGTACACCCTGTACTGCCGCAAGTTTGGCTCTGCCTTGCAAGGTTATTATTTGGGAGTTTAATCAGAGTCTGTCAAATGCATGGAGTGAGCAGCTAGTGGCTTAATGGGTGTGTTTTGTGCTGGGATAGGGGGAAGGAGGGGTGGGGATAGAGGCTTTTGAGGTATAAGTGGAGAAAATAGAAATCCATTTCTTGAGTTTCTGCCATTTTTACTTTTGTGTTTAAATACATATAAATAACTTGCATAAATTCAAGATGGACTTTCCACATCTCTATGATCTTGCAGTGTTCAGGCAAAGGCAAATCTGTGACACTGCAGACCTCCTGTTTTCCCTTAGCCTAGGGGGGTCCCTGAGCTCTCTGTGAATGAGCTCTGTCCGCAGAGATGCTTTGCCCTCTGTAGATATGCAGCCGTACCTCCTTGGGATGAGATGCAGCAGCTGTTTGTGCAAAGCCATTCTAACTGGCAGTTTAGGAAACAGGTGAAAATGGAGGGGTAATTAGAGAGACAAAGACTGTAATGAATAGCACTCGGGCTGCAATATGGCTATCATTCTCTGTCTTGCAAAAAAGTGGCCCTGGTTAGTTTGATTCATGAACTTGCAGAACAAGATTATGATTATTTTGATTATTTGTATTACTGTAGTCTCTGACAAGGCCTGCCATTAACCAGTGCCCCATTGTGCTGGGAGCTGCACAGAGAGACCAAGATGATGGCTGTAGCCACTAGACACTTACTGTGTAAGTATCAGCTGAGAAAACATGCTCACATAGACAGATGAGAGAGTCAACGCACAGGGAGTGCAGATAAGTTAAGAACAGAAGTAAATATCTGGGATTTTCTTGCTGTGCATACTTTAGGGAAAGTCTGTAAAGGGATAGCATATTTTACCCACTGATAGCAGTGAACATTTTTGCATTGATCTGCTAGTGCGGTATGAGGGGAAAAATGGGTGAGGATTTCTAAGCTTTGTGGACTATAAACCTAGCATATCAGCAGCCTGACTGCTGCAAATTATCTCCAGCTATCTGGGCAAAAGAGAGACGTAGGGTAGGGTGTAAAGAAAAGCAATGACATCACTGGTATTCATGGTACCTCCCTCAAGAAGGTGGCCAAAATTGAAGAAAGCTACATGGGTCTCTGAAAAGCTACTGAAGAAAGTGAAGGTCAGCATTCACATCTTGTTATTGACTGAGGGATTAGAGGCATCAAGTGGCTTGGAAAAGAGGCACTTGCAGCTGAGAAGGGAGGCAAGGGAAAACTGAAAATAATGAGGAAAAATGATGTCAGGTAAATGATCTCTGAAACAACCTTTTGAGTGGATGTGCAGGGTGTGGGGGTCTGAGAGTTACCCTAACAAAAATGTTAGGGTAAGGGAGAGAGCAGGACCATGATAGTCTGCAAAGGTCAACAGTCCCGGGTCTTAATGCCATACCTCAGACCTGCATTGCTGATAACAAAGAGGAGTCAGGAACCTGGCCGTGTTCCCCTCCAAGGAATCAGTCTGTCCAGCAGCAGGGTTTGCTTTCCCACACCCAGGAGTTGGAGCACATAGCTCCTCTTCACTCAGTCCTGCTGCACTGCTTGCTGAATATCATCAGACTTCTGTTTTTTGGAGATATCTTGTCCAGCTGTCATACGAAACCTGACTTTTTCTTAACCTATATGATCATGGACACCTATGACAACAGCTTTACAATGTCACCAGTTGCAGAAGTGCAGTAACCTCCTGCAGGAAGCAGAAAAATGATGCAGGTAATTTCATGCATAGTGAGTGGAGCAGGTGAGCTTGTCAAAAATTCCTGTTTGTTCTCTGTGTTAGTGTCTGCTCTGATCAGAAAGTCTGCGTTTTTTAGGAGACAGATCTCTGTAAAGTGAGAAATTAGAGGCCCGGAAATATACACATATTTACTGCAGTGCTGACAGGCAGTGGTAATCATGAACAGGGGGAACGTGATGGGTGGAAAGGGCTTGATGCCACAGAGAAAGCAGACTGCAAGGAGCTTGACAATACAGCAGCCACTCTGGGGAACCATCAGCTGTGATGGCTGTGTGGGGTGAAAAATCCCAAGGGATCCCAACTGCGCAACTGCAGTTATGCTTTGACATGTGGATGACTATTTGTGGGAAGGGTGTTTTTATTTTCCACTCTGCTTACAGAGAATAGGGAATAGGTGGAAGGAACAGACCAGTCTCTCATGTTCAGTGGTACACACCACACTGACAGAGCACCTCCATCTCCTGTTCTGGTGGATACTGGCGGCCCTTCTCACTCTTCAAATTTCTAAGACAGGGTGCTTCTCCCTGTAATGCAAGAAGTCTGCCCAGGGGTGGAGGTACATTTCATTGTACTTATTACATAGAGTTCAGGCCCCATCCCCTCTCTCATTCCTGTTGGACACATTTTTTTGTGTATGTGCAAAGGCTGGGTTTTTTGATGTCTATGTGCAGAGTGAGTATGTTATTTTCTCATTATCAATAAGGAACTTTTTCCCCAAAGTGTCTCCCTTCCCCAAAGGACACTGATGTGCAACAGGGTAAAATAGTGATAAAAACACTCTGCTGAGGCAGAGGAAAAGTTGCAGAACTTGCTGAAACAGGGAAGAAGTGGGTTTGGCGGGTTGCATTCACTTTGGACCCAAATCTCTCAGTGACAGCTTGCTTCCTACCACAACTCGAATAGTAGCCAGCATCTTTGTACCTAGAGGAGAAAATAAAATTAGTGAACTTGAAAGGGGGCCTTCCTTGACCTTTTTGGCTCTGGGGAAGTGAAAAATCTGGGACATACTCCTGAAGGAAAGATCTCCAAATCGCTCTGAAGCATCACCCTCTGATAGCTGCATGCCAGTGCACAAAAAATGTCCTACTCTGACCATATAAGTGGTCCTTCAACTCTGCCGGTTCCTGCTGTGGGCTCTTTGTGTATGCCAGAGTGTGCTCCCACAGCTCTGCCAGAAACTGGCTTTTGACTGGATTTTCTGAGGGTTTTTTAGCTCTTCTGGATATGTTGGGAAGTATACAAATAGTGTGTGGTTTCCTGGGGTATGGCATATTTTATATGGCTATTACCCCTCAAACCCATCTTACATGGATGACATAAGTGGCCAATTTTATATCCTATTACCTATAATACCCAATTTCAAACCAGTGTTTCTCAAGTGGTCTAGAAAAGATCCAAACTTTATTCTTTGATATCTCATAGAGACTTGTGAAATCTGTAGTGCTGTGGGCGTAGACACAAATAATTCTGCATGAGTATAGGGTCTACAAGCTGGTGAGCCTGGAAGAAGCCATCAATATGGTAACAGCCTCTGCCTAGCCACATAGCAGAGATGAAGGTGGGTGAGTGACTGTAGGGTTTTGGAGTGTGGCCAGCTGTCTCCCCTGGTACCCAGCTTAGGGGGGCAAAGGAGCAACCAGGACTGGATCTCAGGCCTGGTCTTTATCTGTGACAGAACCAGTCATTCCCCAGAAAGGACACTTCAGCCTGCTCCTGAGCATTCAAGGCCTCTTTCTGGAGCGTGACATCAAACAAGGAGAACAATGGAGCTGCTAAAATAAAAAAGACTCAGCATTAGTACAGTTATTTAGCTGTGTCTTTGGTGTTTCAGTTCAAGGCTCTTTCCTCTACTAGCCTCCCAATAAGTCACCTTCTTGGTGTTTGGATTTGTGCAACTGTACTAACACAGACCTGTATTATTATCAGCTCTGATCTCAGGGTGAAAACAACCTCCTGTGCTGGCTGGGTCAGGGAAGAGAAGGGGTTGTTGTGTTTCCAGTTCAAACTCTCATCATCATTTGTCTTCTCCTAGTCCTCCAAGCCATGCCTCTCTTCTTTCCCCTCTGTGCCTTGAATACTGCAGCCAAGTTCCTTGTGCTTTTCTGCATCTTCTGTGGTTTAGTGGCTACTTAAATATTTGTTTATGTCGAATTTGCCCCTGAAGAATGTCTTACGAATGTAGAGGAGGGGTACTGTGAGAGAAGGAGGGAATGAGCAGTCCCTAGAGGGCTTAGTATTGTCCATGGCTGAGGCAGAAACTGCACAAAACCCCCTTGTCTTGCAAAAAGATCGATGTACAAAAGAACACACACGTGTGCACAAAAGCACAAACTTACGAACATATAAACACCAAAAAAAATTCACTGAACACAAGAGAAAGCAAGCATTTCCACCAGTCAAATGGTTAGAGACAGCCCCGTTCAGTCATGGAATCTGCGTTCTTTTGACCCATAGGACACCAGCATTTTTACAGACCTGCCATCCAGAAAATGCTGCAGAAAGATATATGAAAGGGTAGGAATAGTGTGAGATGCTGCATGCAAGAAGGCTACCATGAGTTGAAGGACAGGCTGTATCTCATTGGAAAGATGAGTTTCGCAGGTTTGCAAACACATTTGAATTTGCCCATTGATTCAAGTGTTAACAATCACTTTGTAGATAGCACATAGGAAAATTGGGAATATTTTTGCTGTTGTCATTGATATTGCTTGAACTTTAATCATATGCAAGAGGAAGCTCAGCTTGTTGAATTCATTAATTGCAAAGGCGTAACATATTCACTTAATTGGATTCTCTGCTAGATAGAGATGTATTTATATGTATTTGTATATGTGCTTAGTGTATATATTTAGCTCCACAAAGACTGATATTAATGGAATGTTAAGGTTGCCTGGTGAAATACTCAGCAGACTGGAAGGGATAAATGTTCAGTCGTAAGCACGATCTTTTCTGTTGCAAGAACGGTAAGGCCTGGCTTGCTGGATATTCTTGACACAGCACAAAAGCAGGCAGGGCTAAAGTTGGCACTGAGGCAAATCTGCACTTGTATGTGCCTCAGCCTGGCCATGGCGCTGCTCTGCACCTGGCAGGCCACCCCACCACAGTGCCTGTCTCATCACTGAGAACTGCTGATCAGTTGGTCCTTCTCTTAAGGACATTTCTCCTGCCCAGGTCTTGGAGCCTACCTCCATTTCCTTGTACAAGACAGCACTGCATTGGTGAACCACAGCTGTGAGCCACAGCTGGGGAACATCCCTGGAGTAAGGGTCTGAGGAGGGCAGGACAGGAGAAGTGATTCTGCCCTCTGAAGAGGTTGCAGCCTCCTTCCCACCCACATCTCACCTATGTGTGTGGAGACCTACTGCATGGGGTCTATCCCAAGATAGAGAGGCTGCCTCAGAACCACGAGGTAGAGCTGTGGCCTGGGCCCTCAGCTGATAGAGCTTTATGTGTTGAGCGTAGGTGGTGAGATGGCTCTGCTTCCTGGAGGCTGGAAGGGGCAGGGATGTGTGATGCTGTGCTAGCTCAAATGTTGCTGTGCTCTTTCTTCCAGGAAAGGTATCTTGAGAGAGCCAGGAAAGACAACTGCCTGGTCACTTGTGCCATTTCAGCTTTCAGGGCAGCTGGAGAGGACCAAGAATGTGCTCTTGAGCTTTAGTTAATCTCGTGATCCCAAACTAGTCCTTAGCAAGTACCATATATAATCCCGCTGTTCCTTTTACAGCTGTTGATCCACATGCTTGACCTGCTGTACTGCTGCTCTGTCATTAACCAGCAAGATTTCCACTGCTGACTGCCTTGTGGTCACCTGCTCTACAGTAACTATTACTCTTCTATGGCAAAGCTCCTTCCTCTGGTGTGGGGCATGAGGGTGTTGTAGGTGCAGCCCTGAGCTGCACAGTTTCCTGCGGGATGGATAAGCTGAGGCATCTCCTTACTATACTGACTTCTGTCATTGCTCCCAGCTGTTAGGACCCTGTTCATGCCCCTTGCAATGTGGGCTGGATTATTAAAACCCTTTAATAGAGGGAAAATTGAGTTTCAGAAAGCTTCAGTGGCTTGCTTAAGGTCACAGAGTAAGCACAGGACAAGATTACAGCCAGCACTTGGGTCCCTTCACTCCTGGGCATTTGGGGAGAAAGCATCTGTGCTCTGCACAGCTGCTGCAGCTGCTTAGGGCAAGTTTGCCCTGTGAAACTCAGCTACGCGATGCCTGTGCTGGCATAGGGTTGCGATAGTAAATCCACAACATGCAGAGCAGCGCCACAGGGACGCAGCAGCTCGGCATGGTGCAAGGCAGCTGCGTGAGCCTGGCAAGATGCCTCGGCTCTCAATTTAGCCCTGCTGAGCTAACATAGCTAGACAGCATCTGGACAGTAAGTGGCTTGGTGTCTCTGTGCCATATACCCCCACCCTCATGCCTCTACTCGAAGGTTACACAGGCTAGACCAGCTTGGTCCTGTCCATACCTGCCGTGCAGACCAGCCCTCTCTCTCCTTTAGCCTGTTACAAGCATAGTGCTGCAACATGAGAAACCTGCCTGCAGCATAATCTGCCTGATTAGTGCCTTCCTTTCCTCTCACCTTCTGGGCACCATGACCATGAGGGACCTGCCAGCTTCACCCTCTTCTACCTCTCTCCAGTGCTCCTTTTCAATTGGCTTCTACTTTCTTTGCCTTGTTCAACCCCTCGGCAAGGTCAGTGCTGCTTATATTGTCATAAAACGGGATTGCATAATCTCTACAGTGGTTGATTGGTTTGCTGTCCACCACCGTCTCTATTCCTCTCTCCTCTGCCACTGCTTGGTGATTCATGGACAGCTCTTTCTTCATCTTCACTGATACTTTCTTGGCCTGTTTATTGGTTTTGTAAGAGCTTTTGCACATTCAAGCTGTATAAGCAATTACATATAGAAAATGAAAGAACAGTGATTTCATTTTTAGGTTGTGATTTCAAGCTAGGAAATGCCAGTCTTGTTTCCCAGGCCACCTTAATTCTGCAAAGAAACTTGAAGGAGCAGTACAATGATTGAGGCAGGGATCCCATGGAGGGAGTTTCATGCACTTATTAATTAAAACTTGAATCAAAATGTCCACACACAAGTGGGATGAAAGAAAGGCTGAAAAAGAAACTGTAAACCTGTCATTTCCTAATATTTCAACCTCAGTAAGGTTCCTTTAGTGTAGTTTGCTTTATGTTTTTTGTGTGTGTGTGTTTTGTTTTGTTTTTAAGGGGAAAACCCAAAATATTTTCTGTAGAAATGTATTGTTCATTCTCATGCATACTGAGCCTTTGGCACTGAGTCTGACTTTTCAGCCTAGTGACTAACCTGTACTTGTTCCACAGAGAGTCATGGCTGCTCAGACTGGTTTTCCTTTCTTCTGCATCCTAAGTGGTGGAGTCCAAGTGACCTTTTGACAGTGAGGTGCATTTAAAAGAGAGAGGAGAACCTGGATGGTTTGTCCACATTTAGTGGGCAGCCTGATCAGGCTTTTGCCTCTCCCTTGCTCTGCCAAAGCTGAGGTGTTCCTTGTACTGGCTGTGATACTGGTGGGGATGTCCCCACTGATTTACCGGGTTGATGGACTTAGCTCTTAAAATGTTTATGCTCAGATGCTGTTTGGGCTGTCTGCCAGGATTTCTGTAAGAAAATGACAGAAAAGAAATTATGATTATTTAACAGTTTACAATGCAGTCCAGAGTGAATTTGATGGGCCAAAGTAAAAATCATGTCCTTAGCCTCAGGGCTTTTCCCCTGCTGACTTTCAAATGCCTGTTGTAAAACGTGGACATGTTGGCTTTTCTCAGGGAACTGGCCTGAAGACTCTTGTAATGGAAAGTGTCAGAGAACCTAATTGCAGGCTTACTACTTGCTCCCCTTATAACAGAGGTAACTATACAGTACATACACATTTAAATACGCATTTGAAGTCATCCAGCTAACTCCAGACTGCAAGAAGTCATTCCATGTGTGGACTTACATGTGCCACAAAAGACCTTTTGCAACCTGCTGAGAGCCTTAGATTTATCTTGTGCCTCCAAGACTGCCTCTGTCATGCCTGTTCTTCTACTTTTAGGCTGCAGAAAGGGAATGGCACAAGATCTGCTTTGTGTTGACATGTTTAGGCACAAAATGACAGACAAATCTTTGAAAAGCACGTGCACCTGAGGTCCACAGGGGCTAAGAGAAGGGAAGATTTTATCTTCCTAAAGCCGTGTTCCCAGGAAAGCAGTCCTTGGCTTAACCCGTCTTTGCTAGATGGGGTTGGCAAATACACAGCTTTCTCTCTCCTTCCCAAATTGCTGATTTCAAGGTTACCTCTCTTTCTGTCCATACTCAGGTCTGATGGTACTCCTTTTGCACAGAGATAACTCGCAGCCCAGATGGCCTCAGCTGGGCCCTTGGCAGTTCTGCCTGGACTCCAAGCCCAGATCGGCTTAGGATAACTGCTTCTGGGGGTACCTCTGTGTGTGTGTCTGCACCTGTGTATAAAATGGGGAAGCAGCAAGATCTTTGGCAGATCTGCTCCCTGCTGCTCATAGAGCGCTCAGTGGCTCCAGCCAGCATGACAGTAATACACACGTGTGCAGTGAACCAGATGTCCCACTGATGGGCTCCATCCAAGGATCAGGTCTTCTCTGTAGGGTGTAGGTAGAGCTGGCGGGTCTTGTCTAATGCTCTGCTGAAACTTGGCAGAGTGCCACGGTTTTCAAGCAAAGCCCAGTGCTTGGCTGTAGCAGTGGGTCAGGTGGGGGTCCTGCAGCTCATGGGCTCTGCTTCTGGAGTCCTCTTCCACCAGAGAGGCTGAAACATGTGCTCCTAAAGAAGGAGTTTCCAGATGGGGAGCAGAGCCCACACCAACTCCTGGGAGCCCTGACTGGCCTGGCAGCCTCTCCTGCACGAGGGGTTGGTCTGCAGCAGCATGGACAGAAGTACCCTGGCAATGCTCACTGCTGGCAGAAATGTGCAGTACTGGCACTGGTGTGGTTTGGGCCAGCACTTCATTTCAAGACAAAGGTGAGGCTATGGTTTGGGCACTGCTGGGGCGGGGACAAACCACCCAGCCCAGGTCTAAGTCACTGGGAGCTAAGCCAGCGGGGGGAAATAACATCTCATCCCTGCAGGTTTCTCTACTGCTTGCACTGGTCTCGTTCTTGTGGCAAATCCTGCCATGGGGGCATCAGGGTAGCAGACTGAAGATATGATGAAGTCAGCACATGAGGAGACAGGTCTGTGCAGTGGGGACAATGTCCATGGGTGCACAGCAATGATGGGGAACAGGACTGTGGGTAGGTGGGAACAAGGGTGCTGATGAGCCTGGGCATGAGGGACCACCGTCCCTTTCTGCTCACACAGGTGAGACATGGGATGTCTGTTGCCTCTACTTCCCCCACTCGCATCCCCTATCTCCTGTGTTTGTTGGGGAGCACCTGAATGAATAAAAGAAAGAAGGAGGGAGGAAGAAACTGAGTCAGAGCATGAGGTTATTCCATGCCTTCTCCGTAGAGACAGGCAAAGGAGACTGTAGTTAAGAAAAGGTGCAAGGATGCCAGAGAGCAGCCCCCTTAACCACACATGGCATAGAAGGAAAGCAGCAAGACTCAGCAGGGGTCCTCAAACTATGGCCCGCGGGCTGGATACAGCCCCCCAGGGTCCTCAGTCCGCCCCCGATATTTAGAGAACCCCCCCACCCCTCCCCCGCCGGGGGTTGGGGGGGGGGGAACCAAGCAGCCGCAGATGACTGCCTGCCACTGCATCTGCGTGCCGGCCCCCTGGTTAAAAAGTTTGAGGACCCCTGAGCAAGAGTGTCCCTGGTTGCCCCTATCCCACAGCCTTGCTTCCCATCTGGTGCCTTTGCAAAGCTGAGTGAAGAGACCTGGCAGAGAACCAGAGTGCAGAGCAGAACTCAATTTGGAGATCCACTGGCAACTTTGAGCAGCAGCTTAGTTGGCTGTCCCTTGGGATGGCCCCAGTGCAGTGCATGAGGGTCCCCACCATGTGCCAGTTTGGGGGTGGGGGGGCATGCAGACATGCACTCTAAGGTGTGGAGGTGTGGGGCTTGCTAGTGGCTATGCCAGTGTGAATGCAGGGCCAGGATCCAGACAGAGGGTGTGCGGCAGGCAGGGACAGCATTTGCAATCAGCTGCCCGAGCTCTTGGTGGGAGAGGAAAGAAACAGGGACATGCAGTTCTGTAGCTGCCTCTTCTGAGTCTTGCTCCTCACATATGCAGTAATTCCTCCAGAGGAGGCATGTTCCAACCCTTTTCACCAGCAAGAGAGGAGCTAAGCACCTTGTGTCTCTCTGTGCAGGAGTGTGCATGCAGCCGTGCCTGCCTGTGCCTCCCTCCACAGGTGTGCATCTCTATATGGGGGCAATGTGGGGCTGCTGTGCAGAAGGCAGGTGCTCTGGCTGGTGTATTCAGGATGGGGAGGTTTCACCTGCTGCAGCATCCCCCAGTGAAGGTTAAAGGATCTTGCTGATATTCTTGGAGATGCTTTTCAAATTGGTGCCCTTGGTCTGGCTTGCACAACTCAGAAAACCATGAGTTTTAGACAACCCACCCCCTCTCTTCATGTTGCCTCCTCTCCTAACCGTGCCAGGTCCTGTTTCAACATTAAGCTTTTCTCATCACAAGGAAATGTTTTTGTCCTTCCTCTAGATCTGCATTTTCAAACATTCCTTCAGCCTCAGATCACAAGAGATGCTGGGAGAGATACTCTGTGTAAAAAGTAGGTGTCACTGCACAGGGGAACACATGTTGGGGTTTTGTACACTGCTGTATGGGACCCACTTACCAGCTGAAGCTCTAAACCATCTCCCAGGCTACAGTGTGAATCGGCAAGCCCATCCCTCCCTCTGTGTAACATGTTTTAAGAAAAAAAAGTCTGAGTGAAAGAAATGAAAGCTCAGCAAAATGCAAACCCAAGCCCAGCGCTCAACAGGGAAAGCCAAGGGGAAAAATCATTAGATAGGGCATTACATGCATGGACACGTACTGGATGCAGACACACACCTGCACAATGCGGAAGCACTCCTAGAGACCGTGAAATGCTTTCATAAACCATTCAGATGTCTCTACATGCACATAAAAATACAGGGGTTTTTAAACCTTTGTGATTTCTGAACCCCCCCGTGACAGAAAAACTGCAAGCTTACCAGTATCCCTGAAATATTTTCCCCTGCTCCATGGTTCTGCAGAGCAGAGCAGTAGAGATGCTCAAAGTGAAATCTTCTTTCACCTTAGATGAGAAATGTTAGGGGCAGTGTGAGCTCCCTGTCTTTGGATTTTATTTCTCAGACCAGAATCAGAATAGACTGATCTTGCTGGTGTTTAGGACATTGTACTAAACTTACCTTTCCTCAGAGTAATTTCAGAAGGGCATGACAGCTCTAAAGGATGCAACATTATTGAAGAGCCTGAGTCAGGTGCTGTCACTGCCTGTTAGCTGGAGGTGGGTTATGTTGGATGGTACAGTCAATCTGCAGTGTTTGTTAAGATATGCATTTTTTCCTAATTCTTCTTCCAAAATCCTAACACCTGATCTGCCCCCCTCTAGAAGCTATGGCTTTGCTGAGTTACATCCTCCAGCCTACTCAGATCACTACCCACACTGCCATCAACATCTTCCTGTAACCTCTCCCTCATGTCTCCTAATTATGCCTGTGCTGATTGCAGCCTGCATTTCCATAAATCACGGTTATGTGTACATCAGATAGCACTGAGGACCTCAAACAAGTATGTCCCTCTGGAAACCATGCTGCTTCTGCATGAGTCAGCTTTGCCTGGATGAACCACTTCCTGGACTACCAAGTTAACACTACTACCAAGAACAACACCATCTCCCAGAGAGAGCTATCAGGTGATCCTCACTGGTTTTATGCCTGTAGTGAGCTCTTGGTACCTTCTGGTTTGGAAGAATGATTACCAAGACAAACACTCTGGCATTCTCACAGCTCTGACCTTTCTGTGACACCAGTGGAGCTCCATAGTTCACTGATTTTGCAGAAGTCAGAAGCACTCAAAGTATATCTCATTAACCTTCTCAGGCTAATCATGGCAGGGGACAGGACCTCAGCAATTACGAAAAACATAAATGCACCAGGAAAGAAATGTTTCAGCAAAAATGGCAAGAGCTGTGTAAATGCCAGACCTCAGTGAGCTGGTTGACTGTGTTTCTGCAAAGAGCTTTTATTCCCAGAATGAGTTGCAAGGCAAAAGCAAGTACTTCACCCTGCCTGTATTCTAAGCAGAACCTCTCTCCAGCATATGCTAGGTGCTGTATAAATATAGAAGGAAGAAAATTCCACCATCTCCTGCAGCCTACACATGTAATTGACAGGCTGTTTGAAGCAATTCCTGCTTCTGCAGGTGCAGTGAAGAAAGCAGCCTTCCCCAGGTGGTTGTGGAAGGTGAACTTGAGGTTCAGGAAGGAATGTTGTTTCTGCGTTAATTAATTTTGCATGTGGAGCATTTACAACTATTTCTTGTCTGCTTTGGCTGATGTGGCTAATTAATCACCTTAAGTGTCTGTAAACAGGAGATTTTTGCTCTCTGTGGCATCCCTTCTCCACCTGCTGTAGACCAGCCTATGTGAGGATACAGACCTGTAGCATCACAGGAATTATACTTTTGGTAATGGCTGTGATGTCAGCACTGTACATGTGAGAGTCAAGACTCAACCAGCTTGGGTGAAGGCTAAGAGGAATATTCTATTCTCAGGGCACTGGAGAAATTTTTGCTGCTGAATGAGAGAAGTATGATCCTAGGAGGTGGAGATACCAAGAATCTTTGTATTCATGTAGATTACCTGAGGGACAGAGATATAATGATTAAGCCTGAGTTTTGACATCTGCAGGCTGAAAAGTCAAGGAAAAGAGGTTATCCATAGAAGAACTCCTCCTCTTGCTTCTGTTTACTCAAGGCCACTGAACTGGAAAGGCTCATCTGGTCCCATCCCTGCTGCTCTAGACAGCAATATCATATAGCCCTACACAAACCAGTTGTGTTTATTCTTGACTCCATTTTAGTTGTTTTCACAGCTCCTTTTGGACAGCTGTTCCAGAACTTCCCTTCTTTGATGGTTAAAATACATCTTATTTTCAAGGCAAATTTCCTCACAACCAGTTGTTCTTGTACCAACAGCGTTTTTCTTCTTAAAACCCCCCTTTCTTCCTCGCTTGTCTATCTGTCTCCCCTTTATTTATAAGGAGCAGTCATATTCCCTCTTGGCTTTCATTTATCTAGGTTAAACAAGTTTTTTAATCTTCTTTTTTAAGGCAGGCTCTCTGTTCCCCTAATCGCTCAATCCAAGGTTATTTCCGATAACTAGCTTTTCTGTAAGGTTCCTCACTGCTTTGCCTAAACCTAGTGTAAACCAGCATGACCTATTACCTGTTGAGTAATTTTGGGTTGAAGAAGTATGTCAGCTATCAAATCCAGAGAAAAAGACATCAGGGTACTGCTGTTAAAATTTGCATTTGTTCTCCGCCTTTTCTCTTTAAAGCTAGTCTCCCATAATGACTTAGTTCCTGATATAATTTCTCTTTAATAACATTAATGACATCATCTCTATCCAGACTGAAAGTCAAGCTTGTGGAGCTACAGTAGATCTCTGTAGTTCAGTCCTGGTGGAATATCTTGCACCAGCCTTCCAAAAACTTATCTCAGTCCCAAATGATTCCACTTTATTCATGCATGATTTATTTCTTCACAGTCTACTGCAACATTAAGGTTAAAACAGCATTGCCCAGGTTTACCTTTACTTTTATGTACCCTGAGCAGTGCATACTTCCATTGGCAGTGTCCCAGTTATAATTGCTATTTCTATGGTGCTATTATTCCTACAGTAGCCCTTTTCTGGTCCTGCCCAGTTGTTCTGGTTTTCCCATGTCCTCATTCAGGACCTGTACGAATTGTACTGACAAGACTCTTATTTCTCCCTGGACTCTCCCTGCTTCCCAGAGGGGTTAAGTATGCTTTTCCATCAGCTTCATTACCAATAACACTGCTATTTTCTGCCTGCTGCCCAGCATCTTACCTTTACTTTTTCTATATTTGATCTTCCCTTTTTCATGTATTAAAATCAGGTGTAAAAGTTATGTAAGTTTTTCCCAATTAACTATCTGACAGCAAATATAAAAGACAGGAAGTTTCATATTTACACCATTCACAGATACATGCTGTATATGTTCTCTCATCTAGCTCTAGACACATGTGTGTGTCTCCTCATTTCCATACTATCTGTAAGCCCCATGGCCTTTTCTGTGTTTATGTCCCCAGTGCACCCCAGAGGTGAAAAAATACCACTATCTCCATTTTACATAATGTGGAGTGGAGGCACAAGGGTGCAGATCAGATTCCAAAGGTCCTTGGTGGAATAGGGAATTTCTGCCTTCTAATCCATGCTCTGTGTTGTTGCCTTAGTGTTTCCCCACTAGAATGAACAAGCCCCTCAGCTTCTGGAAAAAAAAACACGTAATAAGGGAGGAAACATAGAACTTTTGGGGAAATGTAGAAAGCAGTTCAGGTCCTAAGAGAGTTTGGGATGGTCTTTCTTTTATTCTGTAAATGAAACCAAATCCTTTTTGTTCCTTTTGTATTTCTTCTATACCCGGAATGGCAGGAATTGAGAGAAGATTTTAAATTAAAAGATTGTAGCTCAGGGCATGGTGCAAATGGGAGCCTGAATGAAATAAAAACTATCAAAAGACTTTGCCCAGACATAGTTCTCCTGCAGCCTGGTGAAAAGCAAGCACCTGAAGGGTCAGGCCTTCCCCTGAATCTTCACCCCAAATATGAATGTAATGCTTCTGAGCATCTTGCCTGAGAAATATATCTGAACATTTCTGGTTTTATCCAGAACTGTCTTCTGTGGCCTAGTCCTTGAAAGCCAAATTTCTAGGAGGTTTTGGTTTTCCATCTGTTGACATTAGTTAGAGGTTTCTCCAGATGCTCCTGTGCTTTGAAGTCCTGCATGCTAGGAGGAGCTTAGAGACTGGCTTCTGCTCTGGCTGGAACATACAATTTTGGAAGTTCATGTGAGCAGCTTGCACTTGTCTGTACTACCCATCTGGGTAAGGATTTTGTAAATGGTGAGACTGGGTGCTGGTCATTTGAACACGCAGTTGCTTTTGCCAGTGTAGGATGTAAGTTATCCACTGAATGAGACTACCAGCTCCTCTGTGTTATAAATATCTTATTGACCTGATAACACTGAAAAGAGCACATGTAGAAGAATAAGGAAATACACTCTCCTGGTATAAATTGCAGCAAGAAGATTTAGGTTAGACATCAGGAAAAAAAAACACCAACTTTTTAATGGGAAGGATAGTTAAGCACTGGAATAGACTGCCCGTGGAGACTCTGGGCTCTCTGTCAGTGTAAGGACAGGTTAGACAAACATCTGCCACAAATGGCTGTTACAAGCCTTAGCTTCCCTTGGGAGGAGAGAAAAGCCTCTGTTAAGAATTAGTTTCAGGGAACTAATATGATATACCTTTCATTAAAGATGCACGTTAACATACTGCAGAACACTTATTCTGGGTGCATTATACCATGGTTAAGGCAATTTACCAGCCTGCTGGAAGGCTTTTGAAAGGCTCTCATTTTCCCCTGGCATAGGCAATCTTACCTTTTGTCTGCATTGGATAGCTTATATACTTTGGCAAACCAATAGTGTATATGATTAACATTTTGTTCTACAATAGCTCTCACTTTCATACTTTGCAAATTTACTGGACTTCTACTTCCAACAGCTTGTTTTCCAAAGTAGGATCTTATATTTAAGGTAAAAGTTAGCTGCTATCCTCTCTCAACACCTCCAAATTAATCCCAACTGAAATAGCTTTCCAGATCACATGTGGTACAGAGCAAAGGGAAGTTAAGGTGAAAATCTGACTCTTAGTAGACCTGCCCTGCCATACAGGAGCATACCTAGAGACTGGAGAATATGATTAGAAAGGGGATTTTAAATATCCCTAGCATCCTTACTTTTGCTGATTCTGTGACCCTCCAGGGCTCCCGGTGGGAGTCTGGATGACGACTCTGACTGGAGAACACCCAGTGGATCTTGAAACTGCAGGGTGACCAATACGTAGGATGCCTGGGATGGTTTATTTTTCTTCTTTTTGCTGAGGCAAGCACTGGGCAAAACCTAAGTAATAACAGTTCACAAGCTGTTAATACCAAATACCCTGAGACTTCAGGAGTGCCTTGCTCTGCTCTGCACAGCTTGACAGGTTATATTCTTTAAGAGTAGGCTTCATTACCTGGACAAATCTGTGACATTTAATTCTGTTGTGGCTAACCTCTGTCCCCACAGCGAATTGCTCCTTTCCTCTCATGGCAGATTATCTAGCATATGATGCACATTTGTATTTTCTCACTCTTGCATTGCCTCCATCCTCTGCACATGTGGTGTTTCTTATTATCCTTACTGTCCTTGCCCACATGCTGCTTAAGCCTGCTCTTCTAACTAAGTGCATACACATTTGACCTTTGCTTCCATGAGCATCTAAAGAAGTCTGCCACCTCTTAATTCACAAACCTTTTCTGACTTTGCTTATTCATATCTGTACATGTCTGCAGGTATATGGCATGCCTGATTGTTCAGGTTAGCAATGAAACATAGTATTTGCACGTATTTTTGAGACACTCCATAGTTAATTTGAAAATTTAGGTCAGAACATTCCCTTACATCCTGTTTTTCTTCCTTATGGGCAATTTAGAATGATTTTATATGGACAACTGTATTTGCAGGTTAAGTCCTTCAGGACGAGGGAGGCTGTGGCAAGACTGTCATTGTTATCCTAATTTCATAATGTTGGCCATGTAGTACAACACTGTGAAACGTGCCTGGCACGCAGCCTTATGAACTCCCCTTTCTGTCCCAGAGAACTTCTGGGTAATTATGAATTGGGTTTGCCTATCTGATCTAATTTATCACTTAGGGGTTTATATCATGCCTATTACTGTGATATCTAAGTGCTGCTGAGATTCTGCAAGATGTCTCTTTCATCAACCACTTATTTCTATGATAAGTTAATGTTACTGAGCTGAAGTCTGGGCTGTTCTGTGCAGCATCTTAATCACTGGTCCCTACTGAGCTCCATGTGTGCAGTTATTCTGCTTGTCTGGTGGCTTCACTGAACTGGTTTTGGGGATTTAAGGTCAGTTACTTGAGGGCTAAAGTTGTACTGCAGAAATCTCTGGCTCAGATGATGATAAATTGACCTGCTTGGTCAACGAGTGGGAAATCTAGGTCTGAGCAGACCCTGGGTAGGCATGTGAGTGTATGCTCTTTATTCCCTCAGAAATGCACTCTTCACATCCAGGCTTAGATATTAGCATGAGTACAGGCCATCTGCTGCCCCAGACAGCACTGCCTGTCTTCTGCAGACAAAAGGGGCCACCAGTTCACGGGGCTCCCAGCCAGCCAGCTTTCACCTGCTGCTCAAAAGGTATTTTAAAATTAAAACAACTTCTACCTGCCCACTCAAGTAACAACAATACAACAAAAACAGACACCTCCCTCAAAAAAAACCCAACCCAACTAAACAAAAAAACAAAACAAAACAAAAAAATAGAGAAAGGAGAAAATAGCTATGTACCCTGCTTGCTGGTCCAAGCAGTATGAGGGTGCTGTGTTTACACTGTAGGGATGGATGGGGAATCTACCGTCTCTGGGTGAGTTCTTCTGCCTTTCCTCTCTGTCCACAAGCCTCCAGAGTGGATTTTTCTTTCATGGCCAGATGAAGCATTTGCTTGTTTGTTTTGAAGGTGACAAGTGTTTTATGTGAATTCTAGCTGGTCTCAAATGCCAAACCCCAGCTGGGCTTTGAGTTTCACAGAATAACCGCTGACACCTAATGAGCCTCTAATAAGTGCTTCTCCCTCCCTTCCTGTCATTTAAATAAATAAATTACTGAAATTTGGGGGTGGTGGGAGGGGTGTTGGATTGCAGTGGAATGAAGCTTTTCTATTTACCCACCAAGCAGGTACACCACTAAGAGCAATCGTGCAAGCTTCCCACACACTCACACTGCCTCTGCCATCAAGTCAGCGTATCTCAGCCCTGGCTTGGAGGGCTTTCTTTGAGGATTGTGCAGGAAAATTCCTTCTAAAGCCCATTTAGTTTCTTGCCCTCTCAGCTTCAGCTGCCAGCCAAGGTGCTAATTAGTGTCAACTGTGATGGGGGAAATTGAGAACAAAGGCAAGACTTTGATAGTTGAAAGCATAGTTGATGTTCAGAGTTTTTTTCTTTTCCTGGAATATTTGCAAGGAATGGTTTACCATGGGCAGTGGCTGTGCTACACGTATCATTTCTTCAGGGACTGGAGTGGCTTCAAAACAGCTCTTATTTGTGGCAGTAGGTATAAGGCAACTGAATCCCAACCCCCTTTTCTGACCACTGAAGATATGATCTCTCTTTGCTTAAAAAATGGAAACCAAGAAGGTCTAAAATTGCAATATATAATTAAGCAAAAACAGCAAGAGTGAAAAATCATAGATGCTTTTTGACTTTATTTTTCGTATGTCAGAGACACAGAGCATTTCCTTGTTTCCAGTAAAGGTACGTAACCAAGTCATTGTGAAATGACAAGAGCCGTTATTTCAGTAAGGCCTTAGCAGGGGATAGCAAGAACTACAGCTAGCAAGCATCTCTGTCGGTGTTCTTCACATTTGAAGACTGTCCTGAAAATGTAAAACATCTCCCTCTTCAGTTGCCTCCCTTGGAAGAACTCAGTCCTGACTAGGAATGGGCAACCTTTTTCTAGAACAAAGAGTTATTGCTGGACAAAATGAAGTTTGACTAAAATGAATCTGTTTAATGAATTTCACTGAAAACAAATAAAGACAAAATTTTTTACAAAATAAAGAAGTTCTGTTTTGACTTTTTCAAGTGAAGTATTTCAATTTCTGTTTCAAAATTACATTTTTTTCACCATTTAAATATATTTTTCCTCTTTTTTAGCAGGAAAGAATTATTATTGTGGCTAGGCTGAAGTCAACATTTCAAGGAGACAAACAAGCTCTGTTTCTGTTTTTTGGCTGAGAAAATTGAAAGACACCATGTCTGTTTGACCATAGTAGTGGTGTCCCCCTGGTCATCCACTCATTCTCCCAGAGGGTGAAAGTATCACAGAGATGAGACAACCCAGACATCTTTCTTGTTCTCTACATCCCTCTGGTTTGAACCCACTTACTCAGAGCCTTCTCCCCAGGAATGTCCTTAATTTAACTGAGCCATGAGCTTGGGTACTCCAGAGTGGTCCTCCTGCCCAGGCCTGTGTGAGCTGTGGTTAATGCAGAGGGATGGGGCACCTAAAAGTCTGTATTCTGTGGTTTATGTCTCCACAGGTGGGGAAATGGAAGGAAAAAAAGTTGCAGATGAAGTATTATGTGTGGCCCCGCTTTGAGCTGTATCCCGACTCTGAGGAACGCGAGGATGATCACCTGAGTATCGTGACCTTGGAAGAGGCACCGTTCGTCATTGTGGAAAATGTGGACCCCCTAAGTGGCACATGCATGAGGAACACCGTCCCTTGCCAGAAACGCATAGTGACTGAGTATGCACCCCTGAGTTTTTCTGCTCCTATTGGGCTTTCCCTTCACAGCAGAATGTAGAAAGTCTCTTAGACCAATACCATCATACCCTGATAATCCTTCCTAGAAAAGCCACTTCTCTTTGCCCCACCTAGCCTGTGTCCATTCATGACCGGCTCCTTTCGGCAAATCATTGTAGTATGCCCCCTCACCCTCCAGCACAGACTGCACAAGTTAAATTCTCCACATCTGATTATGTAAGGGGGAGGGCATATTGACACAAGAAGGGAATTAAGGGAGTTTTCCCTAGTGTTTTAACCCCTTGTTGTTGTGATGGTTCAGGAACAAAACTGATGAGGAGCCAGATTACATGAAGAAATGTTGCAAGGGGTTCTGCATTGACATCCTCAAGAAAATCTCAAAGTCTGTCAAGTTCACCTATGACCTCTACTTGGTGACTAATGGCAAGCATGGGAAAAAGATCAATGGGACATGGAATGGAATGATTGGAGAGGTCAGCAACAAAGGGGGGCATGGTGGGCTTCATCCCTCTGCTGGGTGACATGGGTCAGGTCTGGTCTGCTGTCATTATTGGGTCACCTTCCATGGCAGGGACAGAGGTGGCTCCATAGAAATGATTGACCTGGATTCTTTCTGGGCACCAGGTGAATTAATCGGCTCTGACACTCTGACCTTGTCTACCTTTCCTATGTGACGATTAATTATTATTCTCTATAGTGTCACATATTTGGCCTTCACAGTCAAAGAAAGAGGGTGATATCCATGCACCAGAGAGGCTGCAACCTGTATTATGCTTAGATCATATATAAGGTGCATAAAGAATGAAATAAGACTTTGCAGTGTTAGAGGGAGGAGAAAGCAAGGACAGAAAAATGAGATAAGACGTCTTCTCAATGGATGATGTGTTTATCCTAAGACCTCTGCAGATTTATTTTTTATACACATACCAGCTTTGAGGGGAAGATTAATGTCTGTTGATTTCCTGAAAGAAGGTGTCCTGATGAAAGATTAGAAAGGAGGGATGATAGAAACAATATAGGGAATGGGATTACAAGAATAAAAGGATTGTACGGAAAGGCAGAAAAGTGAGAAGGGGTTTGGCTGTGATGCTTGAGAGGTGCCTCAGGTCTGTGTGTGATCTCTTCCTTTCCTTCCTCCAGGTTGTCACCAAACGGGCCTATATGGCTGTAGGATCCCTCACCATTAATGAGGAGCGTTCAGAAGTAGTAGATTTCTCTGTGCCCTTCATTGAGACAGGAATCAGCGTCATGGTGTCACGTAGCAATGGAACTGTCTCACCTTCTGCCTTCTTAGGTATCATTTTAATCTAAAATTAACATTTCACCTAGTGTTCATCAAAAATTAGGTGAAGGTTGCTCGTGATTCTTAGCCTGAAAGTTCCTTTTTGGGAGTACCTGTGGGACAGGGGTATAAAAATAAACTCTGATGTTTTAGTTCTAAATCCCAAGCAAGCAAAATCCAGGTAAATGCTAACAGGCACTGTTAGGAGGTCCAAGGCATGCCTCAGCAATTGTGTGCCTAATCCCAGCAAAGTCTGGGTTCACTTAGAGTTGTCATCTACTCTGCAGCACATGGTTTCCCAGTGACTCAGCTAATAGCATGTTTTAGGAGTGTAGGCCAGAAGAAAAATGATTCAAACCTTGTAGCTGGTATGCCATAGTACTTAGTAATAACAATTAGCAATAAATTGTTGCACTTTGCGAGAAATTTTCTGTAAAGAAGGTATTAACTTGCCTTCCCTTGACAGAACAACTGGTAGAAGTTAGAGATCTAATAGAGCTTTTCAAGAAGAGTAGAGCCATCGGTTCTGTGCTGACACTGTCTTCCAGTAAAGTGATTTCTAATGTCCTTTGGTGGTGGAGGGTGATCAGAGAATGCAGAAATGATACTGCATTTCCCTAAGACTTCCATGTCTTCCTAGTATCTACTATTTGGCTTCATGAAATGTTTTATGATGCAGCAAATGCAGTGTATGTTTTATATAATTACTGTCTGGTCTTTGCCAGTACCCTGAGAATATTTACAAACAGAAATAACTTTATATGGGTAAAAAATATTTTCTAAACCTCTTTAAGTAGGAGTTTCATGACTACTCACTCTTCAGGAGTTTTTGCCTTTGGCCAAGTCCATCAATATTGCTGGGGTATGTAAAAGCAATGATAAAGTTTACTCCAAGATTTTAAATTGCAATTTAAAACAGGCTATAGTCTGGAGCAAAGTTCTAAGCTTCTTTGATCTGTTCAGTCCCATCTTTATGTGTTCAGGCTTGGAGAAATAGAAAACCTGGCAGAGATCAAACACTTACAGAACATGAACAGTAACGTTTCTAGAATGAGCCAGCGTTCCCATTGCTACAGGAAAGGAATAGCTGAAAAAACTACTATCATTATGGCTGAACCTCAGAAATTTGGAGATGCTCTTTGGCTCGATAGCATCTTGAAAGTGGAATGCTTGTCTGAAACTCTGCCAGTTCTGCTTGATTTTCCCCACTCTCTCCAGATGGTGCTGGAGGACTTCCTGGGAACAGTATTTTATCAATGCATTTTATTTTATCAATGCATGCCACAATGGCTACATTTAGTTCCAGATGGAGCCATGTGTCAGAAATATAACAGTAAGAAGGAATGCAGTCATTACAGAGACAGAAACATTTGTCTCAATTCAAGATGTTTTTCAGACTGGGGCTGGAGGCTTTGTTGTAACTCTATTTTTCCCCAGCCCAGTTTGCCCCACACTCTCACTGGGGTGTTCTGGAGAGCAAAGGAGGTGAAGGAGGTGTGAGGTGGTGTATCAGGTCTTTCACCATGCTTTTGTTTTCCTCTCCAGAGCCTTTCAGTGCTGATGTATGGGTGATGATGTTTGTGATGCTGCTTATCATCTCTGCGGTGGCTGTCTTCGTCTTTGAGTACTTCAGCCCTGTGGGCTATAATCGGTGCCTTGCTGATGGCAGAGGTAAGGGGAGTCCCTCCTTGCTATGATCCTCTCTTGCTTCCAATCCGAGCTCCTTTGTCAGGGTGTCTCCTTTGCCTTGAACACAATATGGGTCTAGCCTGCTCTGAGGTCTGTGTTCAGCCTAAAAAGAGCAGGGATGGAGGCAGAAAAAAGGCTCTGAAGAGAGCAAATGTGTATAATGGGTAATTTGCTTGGCTTGGGAGACGGAGCTGTGTCGCCTTTCATCTCTAAAGCATGCACCAGCTCCCACTCGTTTCTCACTGAGGGAAAATGGGTCCTGGTAGCCAGTGCTGGCAGTGCCTATAGTGCTGCACTCTCTGAGGCAATCAGAGTGCTCAGCGCTGTCTATCCATCCTTCAGTGATGCATCTTCCCAAAGAGCAAGCCACTCTGCTGGCCTCCCTGCACACTGCTGTGTCCTCCAGACTCCACATCTGTCAGCTGGGCATGTCCCTCCCCCACGTGGCTCTTCGACTTGCTAAGGCTGACTGAGAAAGTGGGAAGCTCATTTTCCTGGTAGTGGGTGATGGAAGTTTTGCAAGGGCAGCAGGAAAGATGGGAACAAGTGAGGACACATTGTTGTGGTTCTAATCTTCAGAAGACAGCCCAATGAGTTAAAGAGAAGATGCACAGCAGCCTAAGAGACATCCTTTTTTTCTTATTGTCATGACAGTTAGCAAGTTAGCAAGTCGAGCCTTCCATCATCTCCTTATCTTCATCTCCTGATGAATCAGCCCTTCAGACCTTTCTGGGTTTATTGGTCCATTCAGGATAGTGGGAGAGACACAGTTATTGGTAAATGCACTCACTCCCCGATCTAGTACTCTGAGTAAATTTATGCTATCAAAATAGAGAAGAGTAAAAAAAAAAAAATATGTGTTAATGAGAACGCAGCAGAGCCACAAATACAGAGAAGTGGAGAACTTATCTCTTAACATGGAGCTGTGGAGGGCCTTTATATGGCGACTGATTGTAACCACATGCATCTGTGTACACAAGTAAATACTGTTAAACCTGTGAGTCCCTTGAGATATATTAATACAGATGTAGAACTAGAAGCAGTTCTTAGTACAGGTGTGCAGTTGTGCAGTTATTAATTTAGCTGAACTACAGCTGCAAGTATCAATATTTCTGAGCAATTATGAACGGTACTGCATGATCAGGCAGATATTATCCCTGACAGATGTAATGTGAAGATGTAGAAATCTGCTGCAGAGACTGCAATGCTTGTTTGGTAATGTTTGGTAATGAACACTCTGGCTAATGTTACTTTGGCTGCATTTGAACTAGTCTACGACAGTATACTCCTGCCTCCCACCCCTCTATTTTCTCTTTACGGATATCAAGTTTTTCTCTCCAGGGTCAGGTGGGCATGCCCTAATCTGGCCCCTAAATGACGTTGCGCTGTTGTTGGGGCACTCAAGTTGGAGATCTCAGAAGGATTCTGGGTCCCTGGTTTGGATCAGAGGCTCTCATTGCTGTCTTGGTTTGTGGCTGACAAAGTAACTGTGAAAGCACATGGGGTGATCAGTGGAGAAAGGAAGGCTTTAGGAGGGAACTTCTCAAAATTTCCTTACACCTTACGTTTCCCACTGATGATTTGCAGGCCTTGCACCTGTGTGTCTTAGGGCATGTTAGATAGAGAGGGATATAAAGCTACCACTCCAGAATGTAAAAAGACAAGGACTGCCAAATCATGTTTCTTATAGCAGCTTTGTCTCCCTGGCATCTAAAGGCTCCAGTTTTGCCAGATGATGATTCTGCTTTGAATTTGGTGTGTAGTTCCCAGAGTGCAAAATGAGCCCTTGCACCTTTCAGTTGTATTTACAGTAACACAGTGCCTTCAGATGATCTATGATATTTGCTGCTCAGGGGCTTGGAGAGGAGCATCAAAACTTTCTTCCCTTTTGTTCCTCTGGAGCTGGAGCCAACCTTAACCACAGGCAGCAGCACTGGGCACTAGTCAGCATACCCAAGGGAGGAGATAAAACACAAGATACTAACCCAAAAGGTTGCAAAGCAGGCTGGCACCATTGGAAAAGAGACAGACCCCTGAACTGTGCCAGAGTGCTCTCATCCTAAGAGGGTCTTCCTGGTGTCTGAAGCAGGATCCTTGGAGTAATTGCATTTGCAGTCTCCCTGACAGCTGCTCTTGTGCTCAAGTTGAGCAAATTTTCATTTGGGTTCCCACTAATGGAACAAGCATATGCCAGGGATATGAGACTGCTGGGAGACAAGGCAGGATTTCACAAGTTTTCAGGCCTAGTGCTTCATGAGCACACATGACTTTTGGGGTATGTGTGAGCTTCCACACTGAAAAGTGAATAAGAGGAAAATAGCAGCTTTTAAAACATTGGATCTGCTTCTGTACTGTCTGGGGCAGAACTGCTGATTTTCCCAAGATAGACCAGAATATATGTCACTGTTATGTACCTTAGACACAGAACATGGGGAGAGGGAGTTGTCATTTTCGCTGGCTTGTGTGTCTTCAGCAGACTGGGTAATTAAACCCTCTTGCAGAAGTATTTGTTAGAGCCCTGTTATTTCAGATGGTGCTCTTCCTTACACCTGCACAACTACAGTGAAGGCCATTTTTTTGCACAGGTGTATGCTGGGAGTTCAAGGACATCATCACTGTTGAACAGCTAGAAATTAGGATAGAATTTCTTTGAGCAAACTATTTTTGGTGGCAACACTTGAACCAAAGTGGAATGTTTGGGCTTTTAGATGCTCCAATCAGATTAAAAAAAAAAAAAAAAACCAAAAAACAAAACACCTTTGTATAAGGTTTCAGCAGAAATCTTTGAGACAAAATAAATATTGAAGTCTGAGGACGTTTTAAAAAAATAATTTTTCTGGTTTGCACTTTGCTGAGATATATTGTCATGAGCATAGGGAAGCACAGCTGTGGATATTCATCTCAAATGTGGGAATAGGTACTGCTTTTAACTCTGAAGTCAAGATGCATATGTGAAGAGAAATGCAGACCACTTACTCTAAGATGCTTACTGTGGGATCATGTTTCTCAATCACTCTAGAGCCAGGAGGTCCCTCTTTCACCATTGGCAAAGCTATCTGGTTGCTGTGGGGGCTGGTGTTCAACAACTCTGTGCCAGTGCAGAATCCCAAGGGTACCACTAGCAAGATCATGGTGTCAGTGTGGGCCTTCTTCGCTGTCATCTTTCTGGCCAGCTACACTGCCAACCTGGCTGCCTTCATGATCCAAGAGGAATACGTGGACCAGGTGTCTGGCTTGAGCGACAAAAAGGTAATGGATCCACCCAACCCCCCAAAGCAGCCTTTTCCACAAAGAGGCTGCTCTACCCTCTCTTTTCGTTTATTGGGAAAGAGTTCAGCATTTTGCAGTCATGCCATAGCTTTAGCCCCCAGTTTAAATAGCACAACTGCGCTTAATTGGTATTCAGTTGCATTTTTACATGCTTTAAGCATTTCGGGGATGAATTAGAAACAGAACTGAACTGTGCTTGCTTGCATGATCCCAAAGCACACCTTGATTGTCAGCAAGAAATGAATTAACGGAGCTTTGGAGACAATGTGTATAATGGCTGTAACCTGTTTTTTCAGGATGAAATAATTTATCTGTGTGGGAATGCTGGCCATTAGGCTAGCAAATATGATCTGTTAGTTTATTCTGGGGACAAGTTCTGCCCATGGGGGTAAATCAGCATGGCTTTGAGGATTTACTATTGCTTGCATTTGAAGTTATATTTTCATTTTTTTGAGGCCTTTGGAAGCTTAGCACAAGGAATTGTTTCCTGTTCAGAATGTGTTTCGCTGCCTTGTTTACATGCACTGCATTTTGTCCTCGCAGAACATTTCCTTTTACTCAGATCTAGGCACTGAAGATTTTGAGGAGATTTCTCATGCATACAGGGTAGCACTGTCTGGTTCATGAGGGTCTGAAGCTTTGTATACTGCTTTATTTTTGTTTTGTGGCAAGGTTACTCACAAGGAATTAAGTGTTGTCAGTCTCGGTTGCCCATGTTGAATTTGTTACTCAATCACTGAGGCTGCTTAAGGGATCATGCCATTGCAGGGCAACCAAATAGCAATAGGTCGTGTACATTGCTATCGGGGATAGCAGCAAGAAGAGGACTGCAAATGTCAGTTTGCTGCTGCTGAATTGGTTATAGTTACTGCCTCTTGTGTCCCCCATAACAGTCCAGAAATAAATTGTGGCCAGGCCCCCTGTGTATACTGTGTCCTGTGCAGCAGGCTAGAAATTCTGTGGTGGATTAATTTTTAAAAGGTTTTTTTTTTCCCTTTAGTTGTTTTTTCCTGGAATGAAATAGGACACAGAATAATGTAAACCATGCAAAGTACTCCTGTTATTTGTTTTAATTTCAACATCAATTTGTTTCATGCTGTCTCCATATTTTCAGTGTGCTGTGTTGAGGAGGGGGTGGAGGGGAGGATGCTTTTCTGGTAGGTGGAGGTTATTGTGGAGACTCCTTCAAAGCTGTGGACTCCCTCAGACTGAAAGACACTGTTCAAAACCAGCCAGCCCTATCAAAGTTAACATTAGTTTGTCATCATTAGGTTTTCAGCTGTCTGAGCTAAATGGGATAGTTCATACCTGTGATCTATTGTTTCAGGCTGTGCCTAGGCTCATGGAGAGAGCCAGGCTTTCATTCTCACGTTTTTCAAGATATTCTTCATACCTGCAGAGATATGTGCATGAAATATCAGTTGAAAGCGGTAACTCCTGGAGCTTCACAGAGCCTTTGGGTACAAGTTTCTGGGCCTATTTTCATCAATTTCTCTGTAGGGCCACCGGTGTGTATTGGATTGCAGTAATTTTCTTCTACTTTTCTTTGCCAACATACCTGTGTTTGCTTTTGCCGTCCTAACACATATGTGCTTTGTTTCTTGGGGAAGAGAAAGGCCATAGTACGTACTCACATCATTGTGGTGTGCCTCAAACACAGCTGCTAGTGCAAGTACAGCATTTGGGTAAAATTATGATCTACCAGAGCATTTGGAATCAGATGAAAATTGGCTGGTAAAAACTGAAGGCCAGCTGCTGCCGCTGGAGAATAAAGACAGGTGGGACTAACTCCATCCAAAAGATGTGAGTAAATAAGCTTGATCTACTGGGCTCATGGATTTCCATTTTCTGAATGTGCAGAGAGCCCTGCAGAATTTGGGAGCAGCCATTCAGGCATATGTCATGCTGCTTCAAGATGCCCTTGTTTGGGATGAATTCACTCTTCTGAATCTCCTCTTTTCCCTCTTCCAAAACCCACATACTGCTTGCAACTCACTCACCCCCGCAATCCCCCACTTGGCCGGGGTGCAAGGAGCAGCCACATCCAGGGCAGATGGAGGTGTGCTGTGCTGTACCTCCCTTTTCCTGCCTACTTAAATTAGCTGGTTAAGACTTTCAAGGGAGGCAGTCACTGACCAATGCCAGGTGGCCAAGAGGACGAACTATAGCTTCCAGTCTCTTTTATCTCCAATGTGTGATCTGGTGTCCACAGCAGAAGTGAGGCACATTAACCTCCAGGCCTTGCTACTTCAGCTGTCAAGGGCAGCTGTGTCCAGCAGAAGGAGTCGGCAGAGGATGTAATCCAAGCCAGTAGGCAAAGGGCTAGTTATTTCGAGTGATATTGTTCCTACTAGCCTAGACCTAGATATGCTTGCAAATGTCTTTGTAGCATGACAGTACCTGGGGAAGGTGTCCCCACTGGCACTGTACAGCAGCCAAAATGCCAGATGCACTCACAAAATCCATTACCGTGCCTGGCTGGGGAATGCTAGTCAAGGTCAGGTTGGCTACACCCTGCGAGAGCCACCCTGAGGGTCTCCTTGGACCCTCTTCCTTGGACTTTACCTTGAAAGACCTGTTCCAAGAGATGCCTCCAGCTGCTGACCCGCTGCTTCTCTGGAAAAGTGGGCTGAAATGCTCCAGCTGTCTAAGGACTTAGATGGTGCCTTGGCTGTGCCCCAGTACTTACTCCCTAATAACATGCAAGACAGTGACTAATGTCATATCCCTGCTGTGCTGTGTGGATGCTTAAGCAGGGCTGTCTGAGCTGGGCTGAGTTGGATACTTCTGTGCCAGAGTACTAGGTTGGACTGAGGGCAGCTGGAGGCTCCCTGTATTGAGCTTAGTGACCTCTGTCACTCTCTCTCTGAGCCAGGTGATACTCACCCTGCTGAGTGCCACCCCTCTGTGCTCAGCTGGCCCAAAATTGGTGCCAGAGCTGACACAGGAACCCAGCTCACCATGCCTGTTAATTCCCCCATGTTAACCCTTGCAGCTGCTAAATCATATGTCAAGCTGTGACTCTTAAATCTGGTGCAGCTGTGGGCAGTTTGAGGGAGGAGAGATCTGCTCCTTCCTGAGAGCAGTGTTGGCTTTGTGAGTCCTGCAGGTAAAGAGCTGCTCTGACAACTCCCTTTCAGCTCCCTGTGCTTGCAGCATGCCAAGCTGCTCTCCTCCTGCACAGATGCCAAACCAGCACCTGCTGTCTCTGCTGGTCTACCTTGTGCAGTGGAGCAGCTGGATGTGGACCTGTGGGGGCAGAGCCATTCTGGCTGGGTCAGCTCCCTGGCTGGAGCTCTGCTCGGTGGCAGCAGCGCTGGCAAGCCCAGCTGGAGCATCCTTGCACATGCCTCTGGGCTGCATCTGTCTGGGGTCCATGTAGGGGGCTGCTACGGCCCCAGCCCCTTGTGAAAACCTTGCCGGTAAGATGGCCTGTCACAGAATACTGCATGCGACTCCTGGGTCTGGATTTCATCTGACTGTAATCAGGAGATATAATCCAATTTCCATTAACAGGAGAGCTTCAGACACATTAAAGAAACAAGTGCCTGAGGTATTTCAGACTAACGAAGGCAATAAATACAGGAAAGATTATATAAAATGAACTAATGTGTGAAATAATCTAATAGCTATATGTAATTTCCATTCATGTACAGTAGTAATAGAATAAAACCAAATGTGGACAGCCAGCAGGGCATTTAAATAAAATAATTTAGAATGCAGTAGGTTAATAATAATAAAAAAAATAGTATCCATGCCTATAAATTAGTTGGAAATGCCAAAGAAGCTAATAAAGTATCAAAATGGTAATTTTGTAATTGACATAAAAGGGAGAGAAATGGATTTCTGCATGCCTGCAAATTAATACAGATTGCTGAAATTTCACACATATTTGACTGACTTGCTTTTTAAGATGTTAATGAAATGTTGAGACAAAAGTCCTGTTTGTATGCATCAGGGGTCAGCTATTTTTTTTTTTCAATAGATATGCTTTTTTTTCCAAAAAAATTAAGTTTTGGAGTTAAAACTGGCCAATATTTTTAATGTAAAGGAATGTGAGGAGAGGGCAAGAAGGCAGAATGAAATTCTGGTATTTGCCAAAGTAGCTCCTTTTAATTTACTTGAAACAAAATACTTGGTTTGATATTTCTGACATGTATTATTTTTTTTTGACTTTTCATTTTCTAAAGGCGCTACTCATAAAATTGACCTACATTAAAAAAAAAAAAGGAAAATAAAGATTTTTTTCTGTAACAAAGGAAGGGGACAGAAGGAGATAACTGGAAGACAAAACAGCACATGTTATTCTGAGGTGAATGAAACATTTCAGGTTGATATGAAGCAAAAGTTTCACTGAAAAACCTGCAGAAAAGTATCTGCTGTGTTTCTGCAGTAATAGATGCTTGGCCATGAAACTGAAAAATGAATTATTATTTCCCACATTGCACTGTGCGGCACATTAAATTTAAATTATACAAGGATCCCAGATATGCAGAACACTTAAGCATGTGCTTAACTTTGCACTCATGAGTGGCAACATTAAAGTCAATGGGCATAATAGAAGTTAAATGCTTTTCTGAACTTGCAGCTTTTGTACAACAAATATCTGTTTTGGAGAAGTCCAGGAAAAATTCAGAGCGTATCTGTCAGCTACAGATTTTCCAAGGGAAAAACAACAGGGTCAGTCTTGTACCTTGTAAGATCTGTAAGGGGAAGATTTTCTAACTGGATGGCTTGGAGGCAGTACAGAACTTCCACGGGACTGTGCATTTACTGTCAACAGATATTTGTGGTACTTCCACATGTTTCTGCATGGTACAAAATAAGTTTTATATGGTCATGTCCAGAAGCAGAAAATATGCAGTCCTTTCATCAGCAGTGTGATGTTTAATGTCAGGAGACCTTTGTGGAGATATGAGCTAGCTAGACAGAAGTTAGACCATGCTACTTCCAACTCTGTCCTCTTGTGATAAATCACAACCTTTTCCAAAATGTGTAGTCTGGTGTACCTTCCTCGACCAAACAACAAAAAAAATAAGGAAGTCCCCAAACCCCCAAACCTTATGTCGTGGGGTGGAATTAAATTTCTTTCCACTGTTCTTCTCTGGGGGGACATCCTCCTGTAAATAAATTGAACTGTGTTCAGGTTTTTTGCTTAAATATGACCTTTATATATAAACTTAGTACTACTAACTGGTGTTTAATATAACAAACATTAATTCATAGTGAAGTGTGGAAAACTCAGAGCCCTGATAATCTGAAATTTTATGCCTTATAATCTGATGATTTCTCTGGACCTCTTTGTAAATTATGTTAGTATAGTATGAACTATTTACAAATACTACATAGTGCAGTACATATCTGTGTAATTATATATTATGCTAAAGTCTTCATATTAACAAATAGCTATTAAAACAGCTACAGCATATCGTATGTTAGTAATAGATCTAACTGGTGACTTACATTTTATTGTGTACATAAATATGATCTCAGATAATTTTTTGCAGTTGTAAATGGGTACATTTATTGTATATTTAGTCATTCTGCACTCTTTGGATTGGCACAATTTTTGTGCTTTCTGAGATTCTTGGAACAAACCTCTGCGTCTGTGTGCTAAAAAGTGATTCAGTAGTTTTAAGGCTATAAATGTTTAAAGTCAGTGGGTTTTCAAGCATGCTTTTTCTCCCTCCACTTCAGTCCTAGTTTCTTTGTCATTCACCCTCTTTTTTTAAGCTCAGTGCTGCATAGTGGTGAGGAGGCTGTGATATGCTTTAGCCTTGACTCTCAGGATTCTCTCTTTTCTGTTGATTTGGAGGGATTTAATGGCAGTTAAAAACTTGTAATGGGACTCTTCAAGATTAGTGCCAGTTAAAAGTCAGTTTAGTTGGGAACTTAAGCAGGTAAGATACAAGGGAAGGGGATACTCATGAGTCAGACCATAGGCTTAATTAATCCTTGCTGGAAAAGGAGAGATGCAATCCCTAGGGCTTTGCTGGCAGCATGGATGGGAGTCACTGAAGGAGAGATGTCAGCGATGGGACTGTGGCACAATTCTTGGCTTGCAGCTTTTGCATTCCCCTTGCTGCGCCATCCTGGCTTTTCCCAGGCCTTGGCCACCACTGACCCTTCCTTTTAATCTTCCTTTTAACTAGCTCTTGGAGCTGACCCTTTGGAGGCTCTGGGCAAGTTTGGTCGCTTCCATGCTAATTGCTTGGCCGTCTGGAAAAAGCCATCTTCACAGAGTTACATAAGAGGAAAGGGAGAGGGGGAGCAAAGGATTGTCCTGCTTCTCACATCACTTTAAGTCAGTGGAGAGGCAAGCAATGAATATTTTTATGTATTATTTATATGGTGCCATAAATGTACTTGGCACTCTGGAATCAAATAAAAGACTATGGCCCTGCCACCAGGATTTGGCAGCCTAAGAGGTGAGAGCTGGACTCCTTCATCTGAATGATCAGGGCTGAATTACTAGTGGAAAGGAAACGGGAGGATGAGATCTACAAGATTAAAAAAGCCTAAACAACAGCCTGCCCCCTGCACCTCCCCCCCCTTCACTGCTTCTGCCTAGTGACTGTGACATTTGAAGTTACATATACATATATATGTCTGATAAATATTTGGCAGGTTGTATTTTCAGAGACATTTTCACTTCACCTGTTGGAAAGGAGCTCTGCTTCTCCCAGGCCTTTGGCTACTCAAGGTCAGGCTTCTCCTGAGTCTTGGTGGTCCAGAAGGCTTGCTTGGGTCTACCTGTTCCAGTGCACTAGTACTCACAAGGGAATGATACGATTTTCCTTCCTGCGCTATCATGCACTTGCAGATGGGAGGCAGCTTTCTGCAGTAAGCCAAAGGAAGACATTATTTCCCACCTCTGGGATGGTGCTGGGATGCCCCAGCTGCCCTGCCTCAAGTGCCCTGCTTTTTGCTTTGCCTCCCTGCCTACAGGGGTGCCTAAGAAGTTGCACTAATGCGATGACTAGTATTTTCTAATTACTTGAATGAATATTCTGGCCCCAGTGAAGTCTTTGGGAGGTTTGTCAGACGTGTGCAGCATCTCACCCTACTGCCCAGTGGCTGGTATCCACATACAAGGTGCTGAAGCAGGTTGGCTACTATTAGTGTTCTGAAGACAGGAGGCTCTGAGCTGCCTTTTTTAGTGAAAATGGATGAAAAATAGAATTGCTCCTCCACCAAACTATATCTTCTGAATTTCTCAGTGTTTCGTGATTTGTTAACTACCTGCTTCATGTGCAAAAAAAGTAGATTTCAAACTCCTCAGTACTCAGCTGCCACTTCTTCTCTCAAGTTCTTTTTCATCAGTTAATTTTCTCCCTCTGAATGAACATCTACACTGCTAATGATATTAACATGAGTGTACTAACTGGCGTCTTTGTGCCTCACTAATTTCTGTTTTCTGCTTGCCTGGGATTATTCAGTAGGTGCCTTTTGCCCCAATGAAGCTGACTTCCCAGGATGGAATACATGGCATGATTTGATACTGAGATAAACAGATGATCTCCATCCTCTACATGCATGCAAGCAAAAGTTGAATGCGCTGTAGCTAAGATCGCATAGCTCAATTGCAATAGATATACTGTATTCATCTGATACCACACCTACTAATACGAGGGCTGTGCAAGGAGCTTTTGTCTCTGACTGGTGAAGCTCAGTGATTCCACTGCAGACATTATTCTCTGATCAAGTTTGAGAGACAACCTAGCAGTGTGACTGACTTGAACCTAATAGCCTGCCAAATGTGTCCCAAGGAAGTTTCAAAGCTTTAGTGTTACCTTTTGGGTGGAGAAGCTGCACTGAGTCCATAATGCTTACATATTTGGCAGGCCCAGAAGACACCTGGTTTGTTCGTGGTGGCTGGAATCTTTCCACATGTGATGGTCTCATCCTGGAGTGGCCCACAGGCCTGGTGTATCCATAACGCCTGGGTCAGCAGAAAGGCAGTGTGGTCCCAGCATGCACATGTAGGTCTGGCTATGGAAGATGTGGGACCCCTGAAATGCCATCTGTCTGGGGCAATGCTGTGCTGCTTAAGGTTTTCGGTTTTCTGCTCTGTGCAGAAGTGGCACAGAGCAGTTTGCACATAGCAATCCAGCTTGCAAAGAGGCTGCACAGCCCTACTGTGTGCATTGCTCTGGCAGTAACTGCATGTGATGGCAGCTTCTTCCACCAATTGGATCTCTGCTTTAATCTGTTATTTTACAAGGGCAACTATTTTTGAAGTTGCTATATTTGAACTTCTTTCTTTTGCTTTCACCTCCCCCCCCCTCACCTCTGCATTGTCACTAGGTTGCTCTGTTCCCTTCCCTGACCCACACATGTCCCTGTTTCACCACCAGACATACATAGATATTTTTCTTGTTTGTGGGTCTGACCCACCCTACATTTTCCTTTAAAAGTGACTTTAATCTAATTCTTTGCCAACTTTACTGCAGTCAGCTGCACTAACTGATAACTCCTTTCTCAGACTTATCTAGAGGAATTCATGGGTGAAAGCAGTATGCAAAGCAAGACCAGAGAATTTGAAACATCACTGGGTATTGAATAATAAGATTAACCACAAAGTCAAAGTCTGAGAGAGCACAAGGTATTTTTATGCTCCTCCAGAACTGACTTTATATTGGATTTGATGTTGTTCATTACCCACCCCCAACCCCCTCTTTTTTTTTTTATTTTATTGTTAAATAAAGCAAGCAATGTATTGTTTGACTGGTGAAGACAAGAAACTAGGTTTTTGCCACTGCAATCTTAGGGCTGATCTCTGTGACTGGGCCCAACAATCAGGAAGAATCGATGTGGTGACTCCATTCTGAGCTGTGAAGAGTCCCAGCCACTGCTGGGGAGGGGGAGGATGATGTTATGAAAGAATACAGAAGAAGAGAGGAAATTTGAACTAGGGTAAAAGGAGGGTCTGAAAACCTGTAGTCACTTAGAAATGGTATGAGTTCCACTTTGGAAGAAAAAAATGTCTGAAATGTCAAAACTAGGTGCTGGTGCAGAGGGGAGAAAGATGCTTTAGGAATGAAGCTTGAGAAGTATTTGTACAAGAGATTCATGAGTAATAGAGGAATGACAAGCACAGTCTCTTTAGTCTTCTCTCCTCACAGATTATTGTATCAGTGCTATGATTTAGATTTGCAGCACGATTTTCTACCTGTACTGTTGGGCTGGCATGCCTCTAGCTGGGATGCTATTGTAGCAATGTAAAAATGCCCTGAACCAACATACCAATAAAGCAGGCTGTACACTGGGAATCTGTAGTGCACTTCCTCTACCAGAACCAGTGATGAGGCACAGTGGTGTGGATGTGCCTATGTGCATAATCAAGCTGGATGAAGAAAAGAATACAGTAAAAGCCCTAAGACAGTGCTGGGAGTGACAATTGACATTCCTGAAACAAACTGGTCACCACCTGAATGCAAATCAGGACAGAGTTACAGCTTTGAAGAACTTGCAAGACTAAAGGACAGAGGGGAAAAAGATATAACATAGGCACTGAGGAAAGTAATAATGAGCATTACTCTCACTAGCAATGTTTTTATTGTCTTGCTGAAGGCTTTTTTAATGTGTTGTTCTCTCAGCATCTTGGGGTCCTGATCAGATTGTTCTTGGTATGGTAGAAAGCATGTCTACAAACCAAAGGCAAGTCAAGGAAGGACCTACTGGATACAGCCAAAGGACAGCAGCAAGAATGGTTACAGGTTTAGATAATACAGCTTGCAAAGAAAGACCGAGGAAACTGGGCCTCTTTATCCCCAATGCAATAACACGGAGAAGCAACAGCTTGGCGGTCTTCAAAAACATAAAATGCACTTTCAGAGAAGAAGAAACTATTCTGATTCCCATGTCCATGGTGAAGATAACAAATTATTGTAGTTGGATTGCAACAGGAAGGCTTTAGTTCAGACACTTGGAGGAACTTTCCAATAGTAAAGCCCTGGTCTTGATTATTCAGGGAATGGGGGGGATCTCTAGCACCTGGCATCTTCCACAGCCGTCTGAATGAAGAGCTGTCAGGAACAGTGATGTCTAGCAGACACCCACCAGGGAGAGAGGGGCAGAGCAGATATCTTACTGGGGCCAGATCCAGGTTTATGATTCTGTGGCATAGTTCATGGTGCAACTTGGGGACAAAAATGGCATAATTTTTGGTGGTATGAAAAGGACAAGCCTCTTCTCTTTGAAAGCTATCTATTAGCTGTGAAGGAGTTAATTTCCTGGATGAAGCAGAGGATACAAAAGCAAGGCAACTAGGGCAAGCCATGTTGCTATGGACATGTGTAGTCTATCAAGGCTTAAGTGTAGGGATAGAACTACCTCAGAGTTAGACCTGAAAACCACTGATCTGCTCTACAATTTTTTACAAGTTCTGGATGAAGTTTCTGTGCAAACAGCCTGACTGGATTCTCAGGCAATGAAGGAAGGTGCAAGCTGGCTGTAGTGACATGCAATTGAATCAGAGCAAGAGGGGATAATCAAAGATGTTTGGGCAATGCAGAGAGGTTGTGCTAAAATTGTGCACCTGAGCATGGACTTCACTTTTCTAGCCTGATATCACTAAATCTTACATTGCAGCTCACTCATAGATGCCATCTTTTTTAGAGATATTTGGCCCGTGCCGCAACAGCTATCTGTGGGTTGTATGGTTGCCAAAGAGCAGGCAGAGTGCTGCTTATAGGTGCCTACGCGAAAGGTTGTGACTGATGCCCTAATGGGCAAGTTCAAGAGAGTGGTGGGCACTTTGGGCTGTCTGCTACCCACAGCAGCTGGCTTCCTGTGCTTTTGGTGGGAGAAACTGTCCTGAGGGCCAAATGGTCCAGTGGCTAGATTCAGCTGTACAAATGTAGATGTCTAGAGCCAATTTAGGTGCACTAGTATATCGAAGATACTTGGGTGGCTGGCAAATCTGACACAGGGCCTAGGAGACAACTGTTGCCAGGGTGAAATTCCCTCAGCATCTCAACTTGACACTTAACACTTGGGCAAATGAATTGAACCCAGAGTATCTAACATGGTCTTAAGCTTTTTTTGGACTTGCAGCTAACAGAGGAGCTGTACATGTGGACTTTATTTTGGTGGGTCAGGACTGTGGCGCTTCCTGCGATAGAAAATTTAAACTGAGTGTCTGGGCCTTACAAAGTGAAAGGAGCCCTCCCAGAGAATCTGTGTAAGGGTAAGGTACTACACATGTACACACGTACACACACACACACCAAGTTTTGCCAGCTCATTATGTTATCCAGCAGGGGATTATTTTTTTAAAAGCAATGTAAAAGTAGATTGACTGATAAAAGAGCCTTTTTGTTGTGAGAGCTTGCTGAGCTTGGGAAACCGCTTTCAATGCTACTGGCAAACACTTTACAGTGTAAACAGGGCCTACATCAGGCAGATAAATAAGTGCAGATGTGCTTTTCTGCAGGAACCATTTGGTGATAGACAATATATTGAAAAAAAAAATCTCATCAAATTAATTGTGGCCAATTAGACACAACCCCTTCCCTCATCCCTGAATCCCCTCCAACAGCAACTGCCTGAATGGGAAGAGCTCCTATCACCTGTTTCATTATGCAGATTGATATTCGAACATCTGAGAACAATGCTGCTTTCTGCACGGCAGGGCTCCAAATTGCTAATGAAACAGCTCTGCCAGACAAGTCACTTAAACCCTCTCTTGCTGCTGCTGCTGACAGCTCTCATGGTGAGTTGCAGGGGGGAGTGGGAAAGGGTCTCTCCACTCTGAATGTGCTAATAGCTTCCAGCCTGTGTGTTTATCGCTCTCCAGAGCAGGAAGATTTCTGCTGTCTGATTCTGAGAGGTTACTTTCCCAAAGCCATGGTCTGATTTCAACCTAATGTTTCTTGATTTTAATTTGTGAAGTAAGGGGTTGAAGAAGTGGGCAGCCGCTGGGCTCTGAGCACAGACATCTCATGTCCCAAAGCTACCCCAGCCCTTCAGGCATGCTTCTTGGTGTTTGCTTCTACCCCCATCTCTAGCATCCACCTCCTCCCTACATTTGATGTGAAGCCAGCTCCGTAAGGGATTTCTTTCATGGGTGAGAGCATGTCACATCACTTTGGGTACAAGGGGACCTTCTCATGGCTGAAGCCCCATGGTGAGCAAGTATGACACCGCAGATGGGCTACACCTCTGCCCAGGGCTCTTTGGGTGCTGGGTTGTAGCCATGCACTGTGGGTTCCCTCCCAGGCACCCCTCGAGTTAGGCAGAGCTGGGCAGCAGGAGAGGGATCCTGATGCAGGGAAATGTGAGATGGGCCTGCTGCAAGTGCGGACCCTGTACAGCCCTGTTTGTGGCTCGGCTCCCTGTGACTTTGCAGCTGGGTTTGCTCAGCAACCGGTGCAGTTGTTAATCTTCCCTTCCCCTGTTATCACCATACATTTTGCCAAAGCCTCACAAGGCTCCTCTTGGCACATGCTTGGGGTAGAGTAGTGACTTGGGGCTCTGACAGGAGAAACATTTACATGAAATGGTGGGACAGTTCTCTCATTAATCTAAATTTTGACCATTTCTGTCAATATCTGTGGTTAATTACTTTGTCGATATTTACTGAGGCATCGAGATTATCTTTGTGCAGGCTGCCTCCATGTAATGGCCCCTGCACTGTGCCTCAGCTCCTGCCACATGTCTCTCAGACTCCTTCTAGACAAGCCTGCCAGAGTGCCTTGTTCCCCTGAGACTGACAATTCTGATCCAGGACCAGTCTTCCAGCATTTGGCAAAAGCCAAACAACTGCCTTTCCTTACTGAACTCTTTGTCTGTTCTGGTTTTGGCTGGGATAGAGTTAATTTTCTTCCTCATAGCTAGTACAGTGCTGTGTTTTGGATTGAATATGAAAATAATGTTGATAGCACACTGATGGTTTAGTTGTTGCTTACTCTGAACCAAGGACTTTTCAGTTTCCCATGCTCTACCAGTGAGCAGGTGCACAAGAAGCCAGGAGGGAGCCTGGCAGGGACAGCTGGCCTGAACTAGCCAAGGGGATATTCCATACCATAGAATGTCATGCTTGGTATATACACTGGGGAATGTTGGCCAGGAGGGGCTGATCACTGCTCAGGGACTGGCTGGGCATTGGTCAGCAGGCAGTGAGTAATTGTATTGTGCATCACTTGTCTTTCTTGGGTTTTATTCCTTTCTCTCTTTTCCATTATTGTTGTTGTTGTTGTTATTAATATTTACTTTATTTCAATTATTAAACTGTTCTTAGCTCAACCCACAGGTTTTACCTTTTCCCAATTCTCCTCCCCATCCCACAGGGCAGGGGGGAGTGAGCAAGTGGCTTTGGGGTACTTAGTTGCTGGCTGGGGTTAAACATGACAGTGTCAATTAACTTTGCTTCTTATAGATCTTGTCCAGTTTCTCCACGCATGTTCCTCCACCACGTTGCCAGGAGAGGACACACTCTCCCCATCTGTCCCATATATTTTCTGGGAAGGCTTGTATGTCTTCTTGTTCCTTCAGTATGAACTGTGTAGGACAGAAGTGAGCTCATAAAGGTGCAGCTGGTTTTGGCTCTGGAGAGCTCTTTAGGTATCCCTTCATCCCTGGACTGAGCTATGCTCATATACTGCCAAGTAACAAACACAGGGGGGTTTCAGATGCCATCTCCTGTAAGAAGGCTGTGTCTGTGTACCCCTGTTATTTCTAAAATGTGGAGAAGTTAGCTGCTTATCTCTGGCTCCAGCTTTGCAAACACCAAACCAGGTGGCTGGGGATGCATGTTCCTCTTAGGCATTCAATCTAAGGATCTCTGGTGTGAGTCCCTTATGGATCCTTTCAGACTGTTTCTCATCTTGTTGTCCACCAGACTGTGGTTGAAGTGTGTGCACATGTGGGTGTGTGGAGAACAATTTGCATTTACAGATCTGTTCTGACTGAGGAATGAGCAGGGGGTAAGGGATGATGAGTGAATGTGCAGTATGTGGTTTTGTAGAAGGCATCAGCCTGGCTTCCTTCTCTAGAAACATGCTCCTCCAGTTGCTGAAAACAATAATTTCCTTCTGGAGGAATGTTTTCATTTATTTGTTGATTTCTCAGGAGGTTAAAAATTCAATTAATAAAATAAAATAAAAATTAAATATGGAACCTTTTATCTCTGACTGCTAAGATGGTCCCTTGAACACAGTGGGGACAGTAGATAGTTCAGAGGTGGGTGGTTATCACAGCGCTGCTTAACTCTGTAATCCTTCTTGCTCTGGTTCATAGGTGCAGTGATGGAAGCAGACAAAATTAGAAATTGTGTCACTGCAAATGGAGAGTGGAAGTGTAAAATAGACATTGGATGGGTCTTTTTTTCTCTTAACACTCTTTGGGCCCAGAGAGGGTCTCATAGCTGCTGCTTCTCCAAAGGACATGCTGAAGCTGAGGTCACACCGATGCTGGTCAGGCCTGCTGCTGTTTGCTCTGCTAACTTTACTCTGTTGGAGGGTTCTATTGGGGATGGAGGGTGCCTCGGCCTCAAGGCTGGGAAAACAAGCTGTCCACTTTGCAGACTCCTGTGATGGGTCCCCTAAGTTGCTGCTACAGTCAGCTTGGAGAAAAAGCATAATTTTAGCATGTTGCAGTGATCTTTCTCCCATTAAAGTTTTCTTTCATTACAGGTTTTGATAGCTATGAGTTTGTCTTCCTCCCTAGGGTGTGTGACGGGGTTCTAAGAGCCACCTTACTGCTTGTTTCATCCTGTGTGAAACCTCTTCTTTTTGGTGATGTGCTAACCTGTGTTTCAAAAAACAGGCCTGCTGTTTTCTATTGGCTTAAAGCAGTAGAACGTGTTCTCTCTCACACACTCATGTGTGCACATACAAGGCAGCCCATCTCACCATCCAAACTGGAGAGATGTTTTCTTGCACAGCTGGATGTGTTGACTAGTATGTAGAAACGGGTGATGTAAACGGTGTATTCACCCATCCACAGACAGAACTCCTGGTTGGCCTTATTGCTGAGATGATGTGAATGAGATACACTGCTTTAGTGGCTTTGGCCTCCTCAGCTGAGTTGACCGGGTTCCAAACTGGCTTTGAGCAGAACTCAAGAACAAGGCTCATCTGCATATTTTTTAAGCTATAGCTGTAGACTGCAGCCACATTTCTACTATAGAAGGTCGCAGTATATGACTGCATATGTTCATGTACAGGTGAACTGTTGCTGTTAAATGGGTTTGGTTTGATGGTTAGCATGTTCTTAGCATGCTTCTCGGGATCATCCAAATAAACAGTCACAGGTGGGAGTCAAGAATTAACACCAGGCAAGCTACTGCTTGATAAATCGAGAGAGGAGGAAGCTTCTCTCCATTTAACCTACTTTTGCACCTTTTTCTTTACTGCTTATTCAGTTCCTGGCTTACAATTCCGTGCTCCTTCCTGTCTGCTAGTTCTAGGGGTTTTAAGCAGTCTCGATAATTTACAGTCTAAATTTTACTGCTCATAAAACACCAGAGAGCATTGATTATGACTTGAGTTAAGCAAGTGGCATATAAAATCTCACAGCCTTTCAGCCGTAGGGGAATGTTATGATGAATGTATTTCTTGGGAGCAGCAAAAGGTTTGGAGTATTCTGCCAGCTCTGTTCAGGGCATCAAATGTTACTAGTGACTTGAGCCACTAACAGCATTTCATTTGGGACATTTGCCCAAAAGTTTGAAAGGTGATCATTCCTTTGGTGAAGTCGGTGTGAGGTGTTCTGAGAGGCATCTCTCACCATTAATTACTTTTCCACTTCAGACAGAATCAGGAAGTGCAAAGACATCCACAGAGCTGAAAAAGATACTTCTTAGAAAATAAATGACACTTTGTAGATAAAATGCACATAGATTTTATTGAAAATCTTCTCTTGATTGTGTTCCAAAGCTGCCGTTACATTTTCCCTTCCCTTTTTCCTTTTTCTTTTTATCTATCCTCCTGTTAATCTTTGATCACTGGCTATTTTTTGCACTTAATCCAGAGGGGACAGAAAGACCACATTGCTCAGATTCACTTCTTGGTTCTTAGGTACTAACAGGAGATGTTTGTGTTTGAAAACGGTGAAATATAGTATCTTCTCAGTATTATTTTCTACATGATAGTAAAATAAAATCAGAACTATCTTCTGAGGAGAACGTGTTCTTCCATTCAGATGACTGCTTCTTGCTGAAAGATTGTGAGAAATGTTCTTTTTCTGTCTCTCCAGTTCCAGAAACCCAATGACTTCTCACCTCCTTTCCGCTTCGGGACAGTTCCCAATGGCAGCACAGAAAGGAACATTCGCAACAACTACCCTGAAATGCACAGCTACATGGTGAAATTCAATCAGAGGGGGGTGGATGATGCACTGTTCTCACTGAAGACTGGGTAAGGCTTTCTTTCATGCTTGCTCACCACAGAAACTTTCTTTGCATGTTTGTCTGAAAAATTTTTTGTAGGGTTTGGAAAATGAGCCTCCATTATCGTTCCATGATTAAGACCACAAACAGCACAAGAGAATAATTCTGTGGTTCTCTTAGCTAGGTTTTTCTATTGACATCTGTATAAGAGTTTCTGGTTTTGCTGTGTTTATAAGACTATTTAAGAGAAAGAGGATCTTCCATATCCTTGTGTATGCTAGCCTTGTGTATATTAGTATGTATTAGTGTATATTAGTCCTTGCTTCATCAAGGTGTTTCATGCTGATGGGTCCTTATGCATACGCAGGAAAAGCTCACAGACCTCTGTAGACAAAGTTTTTTTTTCAGAGCATTTATACTGTCACCTCGAAATTCCTTTGTTTTCCCTTTGTTGCTGTTGTTTCTGGTTATAAAAGATTACGTTAATCAGGAAGCTGAAACAATCCTTGCCAGACCAATCCCACCCCAGTGTATCACCAGCTAATATACTGTTATGGAAGGCGTGCTTGAAGCAAATAGTTTGGAAGTAGCCCTTCTCTCTGGAATGTTTTAGTGTCAAGGACTGAAAAAAATGTTTGAATAATAAAGAAGTATATAAAATGGGAGCATTTATTTGGGTAATTTGGGAAATGTGGGAAAAATCATTAGCAAAATGTATGTTTGAACAGCTCATCCTATTTTAATATCAGTGAATCTGCAGAGGAGCTAACTTAAAACACCATATTGCAAGCTTTTGTCCTTTATCTTCCCAGGTAAAGACCTTGCCCCAGAGCTGACCATTTTGATTGTCATAGCCCAGGCCCAGTGAAAAAAAAACACGCTTGCTTACACTCCTATTGCATCCTTACGAGAAAGTTCATTCCAAAGCACGAATGAAGATGTTCAGCCAATTTAATTACTAGATTGACTGAATATTCCTAAACCTGATTGCCAGGTTCAAAGGCACACAGCCCATTATAAATGATTGTACCATTGTTGGATGGTATCCTGGGAAGGTACGTTTGCCAGGATAGTCATAATCCAGGAAATAAATATGCTCTGTCCTGGAAATATATGGATGAAATAGAGCTCATCACTTGTGGTAGATGTCATCCTGGCTTCAAATCCACCCTTGGACAGACTTCCCCACAGATACACACTTGAACTGAGATAATCACCGTACTGGAAATACATGTGCAGGAGGTGGATTGAAAAGATAGCGTGGGTGTGAGAATGTGCAAGGTGGAAGGTCTTCAGTCTTTTATCGGAAAGTGCTTCTTTTCAGATCTAGTGGGAAGATTTACTCATCCGCTGTCTTTGGTTATGTGGAAGATGCAGCCCCCTGAGACTGTCCCCCACATCCAAATCAATTTGTTGCATTGAGAGGAAGGCTTTCATTAGTCTGTTGTGCTGTCTACCCATCCCAGCCAATAATGGAGATTTCTCTGTGTTGAAAAAGATTTTTTCTTCTGGTTTTCCTCTAAGCACTCTTTACCAAAGAGCTACTCAGCATGGTAAACCATGAAACTGCTGTCATGTCCCCTTGAACACTGGGAAAGATCCAGTAGTGCTTTTCACAGTAACTGAGGTGTTAAACACGACGCCCTGACTATATTAATTTGAAAACAATTGCATTTTGCTCAGCTAAGTCATGCCAGCAGTTTGAATTTGAGATATTTTCCTTACTTCAGCCCCTACTTTACTATCTAATATTGATACGTTGGCAGTGTTGGCTTAACAGTCAGACTCCATAATGATCTTAAAGGTCTTTTCCAACCTAAACGATTCTATGATTTTATAAAGCATCTTTAGATTCCTTTGAGAAGAAAGTCAGTACAGAAATACAGGCTATTCTTAGGACTATAGATCCCCTTGACTTCCTCTTCATTCATCTTTATCTTGCAGTATGTTTGTATTCCAAATTTTCTTTCAGATCAGAAATTATGATTATCAAAGAGTCAGAAAGAAATAGTTCTCATTTATAATCTAACTTTACCTATAAACAGGTTCTAGGCTCAGATTTTAGTTAACTGATAAAGGTGAAGGTGCAACCTATTGTCTGTCTGAAGGAAGTTTGTTTCTGCCTTAATTACCCAAGAACACCATTGAACTTATACAGATTCTGTCTTTTCTGTACTATACCCCTCTTGTTTCTTGCACCTGTGCAGGAAGTTGGATGCTTTCATTTATGATGCAGCAGTGCTAAACTACATGGCTGGCAGAGATGAAGGCTGCAAGCTGGTGACGATTGGGAGTGGGAAAGTGTTTGCTTCCACTGGCTATGGCATTGCCATCCAAAAGGACTCAGGCTGGAAGCGCCAGGTGGATCTTGCCATTCTACAGCTTTTTGGAGATGGTAAGTGACAAGAAAAAGAGGAGTTGGGGTTTTCCTAAGAAATTCCAAGTTTTGCATGTATGAAATAGAAGTTCCTGGCATTGGCATGTCAGATTTCAGTTGAGAACAGGAAATTATTAAGAAGGGTTCATTAGAGACATTACACCAAAAATGTAAGGGTGTCACTTGTTTTATGTTGTTGATGCAGGGTAGAAGTATCATCAAAGGCAATGTCAAAAGCACTAAAGGTTTCATAGGACCAGCTCACGTGTGTTTGAAAAATATCTTGTGCGAAGAATGTCTTGTAAAAACAAGATTTCTGTTGTGAACTTGCACTACCTTTGAGGTTTTGCTATGACCAAACCCACTAATTACACTGGACTTTCTGTGGTCATCACATGTGTTAGAGTTCTAGCCAGGATCAAGTCATGCAGAGTTTACAGACTTAAAGAATAAATATTTATGTATGAAAAAGTTAACACAGATTTCCCAAAACATAAAAAAAAACCCCCAAGGAAACACTTGAGACTCAGAAACATATTTGGAAGTGAGTTTTTAATCAGAACATTATAGTTACCTAGTTCAATATTAGCCTTCACAGAGAAATTGCTATTATTAAAAAAATTATTCATGGGATAAGGGATTCCTTTTTAGAAAATATTTTCCTGGCTTTCCCTTTCCATTCCATATTATATCTTGCTGTGCCCTTTTTCTGAATACATAAAATTCACAGGCTATTTTATTTATAAGTATTTCTTTTTATCTGAAATCTGAAAATAACATATGGTATAAGAAATATGAAAAGAACGTAGCTCTGACATACTTCAGCAGAAAATTGGCCACCTGATGGATAGGGCGTTCTGTCATCTAAACAGCCTAATATGTATTATTTCAGAAAGAAACGTAAGTTCTCCATAAAGTTTTAAAGACTGTGCTATAGCACCACATAAATATACAGATTTTTTCCTCCTTGTCATTGGATTGGAAGTTGAAAAAGTGAAAAACTAGATTTCCTAACAACATGAAAAGAATTGCCAACCTGCAAAATTAGTTTGTTTCTGAATATCTCAGTGTATGTCTCTGTGTGTGTGTGTGAGAGTGTTTATCTCTCTCCCTCCTCATGAAAATAATATAATGGGAGTAAGTGGGGTATGAAATTAGACTACAGAACATTTGTTCTGCACTGATACAGATTAGTAATATTTTTGATTGGTCAAAGGGCTTGGAAGTGTTGAATTTGAACAAAATTGAAGGGAAGAAAACCATGTAAAAATGCACAAATATTTTGGGAGTATTGCACCTAGTTTTAATGAGCTATGGATATGATGGGAACAAATTCAAAATCATTTAAAAAAATGAACATTTTGAATTTTGAATTGGAAACATACAATGTTTTTATTTAGAGGTGATTAATTTTTGTCTACCAGTATCAGTCACTGATTTTCCCCTTCATTGACCTAATATGAAAGTGGAAATTTCTGAGGCCAAGTTTTCAGTCATCTGGTGGATAACTTTTTCAGGATCTCACTGTAGACATTTGGCAAATGTGATAGCTGTGTCCTGTGGTACGGGTTTTGTGGCTGTGGAAAAATACTGTTGCCTTCCCTGTGACAAATTGCACTTGCCCCTATCAGAAGGGCAGTCAGGGTATTTCATGGATGTAATAGAAGTGGAAAAAAAGCATGGCCACTGGAAATGACCTTAGATCAGCTTCTTGCTTTCAGTCTGCCCTGGCTTGAGTTCTTTAACCATTGCAGAGCTGTCTATCTAACCTGTTTCTTTCCTTCTTTCTGTCTTTCTAGGGGAGATGGAGGAGCTGGAAGCACTGTGGCTCACTGGGATTTGTCACAATGAGAAGAACGAGGTTATGAGCAGCCAGCTGGATATAGATAACATGGCAGGTGTCTTCTACATGCTGGGAGCAGCCATGGCTCTCAGTCTCATCACCTTCATCTGTGAGCATCTCTTCTACTGGCAATTCCGCCACTGCTTCATGGGCGTCTGCTCTGGCAAGCCCGGTGTAGTCTTCTCCATCAGCAGGGTGAGTGTCATTGGCTAGTGGGGATGAACAGAGGCTTTATTCAGACAGTCCTAGGTACTGGAGAAGGGGAAATCCACCAAGACTGTCTAACACACAGCATAGAGTAGTGGTCTGCACGATAAAGGCTGGTGTCTTTTCACCATTAATGTTGCAAGAACATCTGATGGTTTTCTGTGACACCTTTGGTTTCTGCTGGATTATGGTCATGTAAATGAAAATTTACCATGGAAATGAAAATGCAGTATAAAGAGAAGTAAAGTGTAACTGTCTGCTCCTCCAAAGTGAGTTGCAAGAAGGCCAGATTTGGGGAGAGTAAGTCAAGTAACGGTGGATAACATGGTTAGAAATTCAGGAGTTTTTCATTGTCCTCTGTATTCCAGCTTTTCACTTGACCTTATGTTAACTAAAAGTGTGCTGTTATGGACAGTCATAAGTCCCTAACCAAAAGCCATACCCTAAACCATGCAGAAATCCTTCCAGAGAGGATGACCGCATAAACTTAGCAATTGCTTTATGCACATCTGCCTTAGGGTATAATATTTACATTTAAAGCAGGTTCTAGTCATTTCTGAGTCATCTTTCTGATATTATTGTAACAGTATTCCATTTGGAGGTTTTTTATCTTCTTTTAAGCCACTGGTCCCTTCCCCTGATCCATTCTGAAGTGAGGTCAAATCTCAGCATTTTTTACTTCAGTGTCCAACGTAACAGAATTAACTTTGATTATGAAAGGAGTATATAATTGTCACATATCATATCGTTGAAGAGAAATGACAAAGCCTTTTGAAGGCAGGGGCACAGCCTCTCTTCTATATTGTTAATTTCTAACCTGGTTTATTCTGGAGATGCAGTGCGGAATTGTGGTTGGTGATCCTCAGCTAGGGTTATGTTAGACCTGGACCAGGTTGGTGAAAAGTATGAAAAGTGTTAATCATCTTCTAGCTGCTGAGAAACCATGGTAACATGATGTGATGGTGTTCATTTTACAATTGACATTATTAAGCAGGCGCCATTCAGCAGGCCAGGGAATGAACGAGCCCCTTTCCTTCTGCTCCTAGGGGTAGCCCTCGCAAACAGTCTGTGTCATGGATGAAATGAGCTAGTGGAGAATGTGAAGGAACCAAGCACTTCTGCTGGCTGATTTGAGGTTGAATAGAGGACTTTACGCTTTCATCTGGGATGTCAATTTGGAGGCTGTTATCACTGTTAAATTTAACAGCATGCAATTAAAAATTCTATTGTACCTCACTCAACCAGATGCAAAAGACCTAAATACCTATTCGGCAGTCTTGCTCTTTCTCTGTTTCCCTTTCTAATCTGTACTGGTGATTAATGTAACTCGGTTTATGACAAATGAAGCTGTTCCCTTTTTAAGATAGCTCCTGTCTTGTTGATTCACTGATGTCCAGATGAATTTCAAGGGCCAAAACAGACTTTCTTCCTCTCATCCACACAGAATCATCTGTCTTGATGCTTTTCTTCCCAAGGATATTATTGTCCCCATTAGCAATTCTGTTACACCTACTAGATCTGAGTAACTCTTAGAGATGCAAACAGGTATTCCTGCATCCTACAGATATAACATGAGGCAAAGCAGAGGAAGAGGAATGAGGGGGAAGGAAATGTGTGACAGGTGAGAAAGAGGGGCAAAACAGCAAGGGTTTGTAGGGCAGGTCTGATTTAATTTGATTTGATTGTACATCATGATGGAAGGCTGACAGGCCTTCTGTCCTAGAGGAACATGCTACTGCTGCACAGGGTGCTTCCTGGCTTCCAGGCCAGGTCCTCTTTCATGTATTCTTTGCAGGACCACTCACCTTCCTGCTTTTTCTAATTTCAGGGTATCTACAGCTGCATCCATGGCGTGGCCATCGAGGAACGCCAGTCAGCTATGAACTCCCCCACGGCGACTATGAACAACACCCATTCCAACATCCTCCGCCTGCTTCGGACAGCCAAGAACATGGCCAACCTGTCAGGGGTCAATGGCTCACCACAGAGTGCCCTGGACTTTATCCGCCGTGAGTCATCGGTCTATGATATCTCTGAGCACCGCCGTAGCTTCACTCACTCAGACTGCAAGTCCTACAACAACCCCCCCTGTGAGGAGAACCTCTTTAGTGATTATATTAGTGAGGTGGAAAGGACCTTTGGCAACCTCCAGCTGAAGGACAGCAATGTGTATCAGGACCACTACCACCACCACCACCGCCCTCACAGCATTGGCAGCACCAGCTCCATCGACGGGCTTTATGATTGTGACAATCCACCCTTCAATGCCCAGTCACGGTCCATTGGGAAGAAACCCTTGGACCTGGGGTTACCCCCTGCCAAGCACAGCCAGTTGGGTGACCTTTATGGCAAGTTCTCCTTCAAGAGTGACCGCTATGGGGGCAGTGGGGCCCACGACGACCTGATCCGCTCAGATGTCTCTGACATTTCCACTCACACGGTCACCTATGGCAACATTGAAGGCAATGCAGCCAAGCGGCGGAAGCAGCAGTACAAGGACAGCCTGAAGAAGCGCCCGGCTTCCGCCAAGTCCCGGAGGGAGTTTGATGAGATAGAGCTGGCCTACCGCCGGCGTCCGCCCCGCTCACCCGACCACAAGCGCTACTTCAGGGACAAGGAAGGGCTACGGGACTTCTACCTAGACCAGTTTCGGGCAAAAGAGAACTCACCGCACTGGGAACATGTGGATCTGACGGATATCTACAAAGAACGGGGAGATGATTTTAAGCGTGACACAGGAGGAGGTGGAGGTGGATCCTGCACCAACAGGGCCCACCACAAGCACAGCTCAGGCGAGTTTGGTGGAGGCAACGAGCACAAGCATGGCGTTGTGAGTGGGGTCCCAGCACCGTGGGAGAAGAACCTGACCAATCTAGACTGGGAGGACCGGCCTGGGGCTAATTTCTGCCGTGGTTGCCCTTCTAAGCTGCACAACTACACGCCATCAGTGGTGGGGCAGAACTCCACCCGCCAGGCCTGCATCCGCTGTGAGGCCTGCAAGAAAGCAGGCAACTTGTATGACATCAGTGAGGACAACTCTCTCCAAGAGCTGGATCAGCCACCTGCCCCCGTGCCCATGGCCACCAGCGCCACTTCCTCCTCCAAATATCCTCAGAGCCCTTCCAATTCTGCCTCCAAGGTACAGAAGAAGAACCGCAACAAGCTCCGCCGGCAGCACTCCTATGACACTTTTGTGGACCTGCAGAAGGATGACTCAGCCCTGGCCCCCCGCAGCGTCAGCCTCAAGGACAAGGGCCGCTTTTTGGAGGGTAGCCCCTACGCCCACATGTTTGAGATGCCAGCCAGTGAGACCACCTTTGCCAACAACAAGTCCTCAGTGCCCGCCACCAGCTACCACCACCACAACAACCCCGGCAGCAGCGGGGGCTACATGCTCAGCAAGTCGCTCTACCCCGACCGGGTCACCCAAAACCCTTTCATCCCCACTTTTGGGGATGACCAATGCTTGCTCCACGGCAGCAAATCTTATTTCTTCAGGCAGCCTGTGGTGGCAGGAGGGCCCAAAGCCAGGCCAGACTTCCGAGCCATTGTCACCACCAACAAGCCGGTGGTCTCAGCCCTTCACGGGGCTGTGCCAGCCCGTTTCCAGAAGGACATCTGTATAGGGAACCAGTCCAACCCCTGTGTGCCTAACAACAAAAACCCCAGGGCTTTCAATGGCTCCAGCAACGGGCATGTTTATGAGAAACTCTCCAGTATTGAGTCTGACGTTTGAGTGAGAGGGGAAGAACGCGGGGAGGGACTGGGGGTGTATGTGGAGTGTGGGAGGGTGGGGTGGGATCAATCCCGTTGGCTACTCTCCTGGGTCATCCTTAGTTAGTGGGATACTGGAGTTCTGAGTAGTGCAGCACTGGTGACAAGTGCCACCTCTTTGGTTTCCCCTCTTCCTCCTCCTCTTTCCCACCCCTCCCCTTTTATCTTTTTTCCATGTTCTCGCTCCTTCCATTCTCCTCCATTCCTGGCCATTGCACTTTACAGTGACGTTGGAGTTGGATATCCTTGCTCGTGATTTCAGGAAGTGGAGAAAAAGGCAGGGAAGGGGTGGGTTGAGGGAGAGTGGCAGTGACTCTACTGTTTCACTTTTGCTGGCTCCTGGCAGAGAAAGGCATGTGCACACACACATGGCAGGAGAAGACAGCAGAAGCAGTGTAATGGACATGCAGGAAAATACGCTTGCTCAGGCAACTCTTCCTAAAACTGCCTAGCAAAGAGTAGTGTTTGAAGATGTGGAGAAAGGGAAGGGGGAATAACACAACTAACTTGACGATGCACTTATATGTTAGTTATACTGAGGTTCTCGTTACATTATTTTGTGAAGACTATGGGGGTTTAGGGCTGAAATATATATATATATATTTGCGTATATGCTGAGAGATTTTATGCTAAAATTTTGGATTGTCTGCTGGGGGTTGTGGGGGGAGGGAGAGAAGGCTTGTCTGCAGGTCTGGCTAATGGTTTCACTATGGCTATTACAGCCATTGAATCTGTGGCAGACCAGTGGAAGAGATGGAAAGGAAGCAGGGTCTGAGTTTGGGAAAGCAGCCCTGGAGTCAGGGAGGCTTGCTGGGATCTCTGACAGAGGATGCTGGTTTGCACTGAAATGAGAGGAGTTTGGGGGAAGGGGCACAGGGTTGGTTCATTAGCTGTGAATTGCTTACTAATTGTGACATACTTCAAGGGTGGGAGCAGTGTGTAGTATGGGTTAGCCTATATGCGAGTATATACAATAACTTTATACTTGAAATATCTGTGGAGAAAGCAAAATGAACCCACAATCCTATAAAGTGTCTGGAAACAGACACAGTGGAACAGAACTAAAGAATAAGAAAAAGTGGGGAGTTTTGTCACTGTCACTTCAGGGGACAACAAGCCTGTTTTGGCATCTCCTTTCAGCAAGGAGGGCAGGGGAAAAAGGGTTTTTGTCCTTCTGTCCTCCCTACCCTTGGCCAGCAGGTTGGAACAAACAGAATAGGGTGTCCTCTGCCAATGGTGGCATGGTGCTGGAGAGGAAAAAAAATGCCTTGAAAGGGTGTGTGTGGTGGTGGTGGTTCTGGTGGACTGTTTCAATGCCTCCTTGCACGTGTGGAAATGGGAGGAGTGTGTATGCACCCATGGGAAACACATATGTATATTTACTATTGAATGTACAGGGGAAGTACACAGCTTGTCTTCCTGGGAAAGGGTGTGCTTGAATAAATGCCAGAGAGCACAGAAACATGTGCTGAGGGCTGAAGACAAGAATGTGCAAGGCTGAGATGTGTGTGTACATGTACGTGTGCCTCTGTGTGCAAGAGAGATTGATACTAGCACAGGTGCAAAGCTGGAATAGCCTAGGGTTTCCCATCCCTGCAGTTGTAGTGACAGCTTTCCTGGTGCAACTAGTATCGATAAAAGTGGGGTGTTTTTTTCCATTGTCTCATTTTAGATGCAAGTTAAACTAAAGTGAAGGGAGCAATGGTAGAAGTGAGAAGCTTTCCCCTTTCATATGTCTTCTTTCCCCTGAGGTGGGTGTGTGGGCCAACCTTTACTGTCCTGAGAGATATGGCAAAGTCTCTCCTGCTTATCCTGGGTCTGTGACAGTGTCTTGATGACTGTGGCTCACCAGGGGAAGGGTTGAGAGAGCCTTGTGCTTAGGGCATGGGGACACTGCTGGGGACTGACTTGGGAAGGGGATGGCAGCCCCATCTTTATGAGCCACATTTCTTGGAGCTGAAAGCCACCTCTCACATTCCTCACCACACCCTGGTTGATTTTATCTTTCTCTTTTTAAGCCAACAGAAGGCCTTTTATTTATTTGCCTATTTATTTTATTTATTTTTTAAAGCTGGGGTGGGGGGAGGGTGGGAGTTGCCTGTAAAAACAAAGAATGTGAGGAGAGGGTGAGCAGGGTTGGTGAGGGGAATTATTTTCTTACATTTCACTGAGGAAATTAAGGAGGGAAGATGGGGAGAGTCTTTGTAATGCCACCCCTTAGTCTTCAGGGTAAGGGAGCTTCTTACTCTTTCCTTCTTATCTCATTACAAGGACAAAAAGGAAAAGAAAAAAAAAAAAAGAAACCAAACAAATTAACAGAGCGATCTGCAATCCAGAACACATAGCAGCTTGTCAGATGCCTCTGACAGCAGCCACTGAGAAGACGTTCCTTTCATTTGTAAATATTTCTTTTTTATTGCGTTTTTGTATAAATTGGTGTTTCTCTTCTCGTGATATTCAGGTCGTGGGGTGGGAGGGTTGGGAAGTTTGTTTCCGTTCTGTTTGTTTTTTACAACTTTTCAGGCTGTGTTTTTGGAAGCGGTTTACGCGGGTCGAGGCCGTATGAATGAGGGAGAGAGAGAGAGAGAGAGAGAGAGAGAAAGAGAAACCCATGTGTGTTGTGTTCCCCTGAGGCCCCCCGTATTGCCCTGTCACCTTTATCTTCATGAATGGAAGACGCCGGAACGTCACTTCAAGCCTTGCCAGCAGGGTTTCATGTTTTGATGGGAACACCCCCAATTCCTTTTTGCATATAAACTCTCTGTACCAGCATCTCTCTGTGGAGTTTGGGCCTCAAGGCACTACGCTGTCTTGATAGTGGTGGGGTGAACCATCAAGTTGGCTGCTCAGGTTGGACCATCACTTTGACGTTAAGAGACTTCTCCAATGCTACTTTGGTTTAGAAATCTTGGACCTGGGAAAGCTCGTGATAATTTCTGGTATTTCCTAAGGGCTTGGGGGGCAGCTTGACAGCTGGAGAGGGCAGCTAATCTCTTTGGTGGTTATCTCAGTACTTTTCCGTCCCTCCCCACCTGGAACGAGGAAACCTGGAGGGTGGCTCTGCAGGGAAATTAAGACGAAAACAAACCAAAAAGAAGTTAATGGAACTTTTTTCAAATCTCTTCTTAAAGGTTCTGATTTTTGTGTTCTGGGGTGAAAGTTGGTTCGTATTTTCTCTGAACTGGTCTGTCCCTTGTTCCACTGATTGGCAAATGATAGTTTGCCAATATCATTATCTAGTGTTGATACTGTTGTAGCACTGTTAACACTCTGAGTGCTCTGCAAATATTAACTGTGCCACAAACCACTCAAATGAATGCTCTAGGGCAACCAGAAAAGAAGAACTGGAAATTCTGGACTGAACCACTGGTCTAACCACAGGAGCCTGGTATTTTGCCTTCTCCCATAATAGATTAGGCCACGTGTCCATCAGGTTAATCCTTTCTCCTATAAGCGATCTTTTCTGGTTGCTTTGTTTTATTTTAGTTCTGACAGGTCAACAAGTTTTGGGACAGAGATGAAGGGGAGGGGGTGGGAGGTGGGAGGGCATAATTCATAATCCAGAAAATAAATCAATGATGTTATTAAACTCTGATTATATATTTAGAATTTTAGATTTGGTGTATTTTCATTCTAAGTATTCAAGTGAATCAATCAGGTAATGTTAGCAGCAGGTGTTGCCTATACTAGAAAACCACCACTGTGCTGTTTATTACCTGTCCAGAAAAGAACGGGATTTCATACCAGAGCCTGACAAAACTCCACATCCCCTCCCTTGCCATTTCTCTCTCTCTCCTGTAGGAACACCAGAATTTTCTGGGGCAGTGTCTGGGAACATTTCCCCTTTCTGAAAGTTTCTGCACCCAAGAATACCAAGCAAAAACCATTGTGTCCTCTACAGTTTGGTGACCTCTACTGTACATAATTGCAGCCAGCCTCCAGGGAAAGATTAGGCGCCTTTGGCAATGTTTCTGACATTTGTCTCCTCACTCTAGCCCCAGGCATGTCTCTCTGAGAGGTATTTTCATGTGCCATGATCTTCTGAAGTGGTACTGAAGTATGTACTCAGCTGAAGGAGGATATGTATGAAGGAGATGGAGGGAATATTCAAAAAATATCAGAGATGTGCCATGCACAGTGGAAAGCAGCTGGCAGGTAGAACTTGCAGCTGTGGATCACATCATAAACCTTGTTGGAGTATTCACACTAGCTTTATACTGTAGTGCAACACAACACAGGCTGGTGCAGCAGTTCTCTGTCTCCCATCACTCCTCCCAGTGAGGGCAGTGTCAGAACTTGCCGTGTCACATCAGAAACAGGAAAGAAAAGCTGCAGTCAGGACTTGTCAGTTGAGACAGTGAAGCACACTGGCCCCATCTCCTCAGCAAAAAACCATCCTGTTCTCTCTGAAATCCAGCACATGTTGTCAGAACTCTCCAGGCAAGAACCCTAGTGGGTTCAAAATGCTCAGCAATATGCAAGTATGAACTTTGCCCTTTAGGGAATTGATATTTCAATTTCCAGTGCATGGTGGGAGGAAGGTTCCTTTGTTATGTCCTGAAGGACTTGGTGGAAGAGTTAAGAGTTGCCAGGATGGGCCTCTTTGTTTCTGACTTTGCAGCAATGCATGCTGATGTTGAACTCCTCACTCCAAGAAGACACTAACATCCATCTTGAATAAAGCCCCTTTTACCTTCAAATCAGGGTTGTTTCTCACAGCATCATTGCCAGCAAAAGAGAGAGGGGGAGACAGAGAATGAATATGATGGTGGTGACAGGTTAGAGTGATCAGAGATACCTCAGGGATCTTTATAGGCAAGTCTTTGCTTTAGAGCTTTCTATCAAATGTGGCATATCCTCCCGCCTCCATTGCTTATCAACAGATGGAAGCAAGCCTGGGAACACAGCCAATGATCAGACTTAGGCCTTTCACACATCCTCCACTCCAGTCAAGCAACCTTTGATGAGCCCTTCCCATGGAGAAGGGTGGGAGGTTGCATTTCCCCACATATTTATGGTTGCCAAGAAGAAAAGAAAAAGGAGAGGGGATAAAGATGAGGAGTGTTGAAGGGACTTTGTGCTGACTCTGCACCATTGCTCTAAGGAATTACACTTCACCCTGTCTGCTTAATGCAAGCTGGCAAAGAGTAGGGTCCAATTATACTGCCTCTCCTTGGTGTGTGCCTGGCTCACCACAGGAGCCCTTGGCAGCCATGTGCAAGAAAGGAACTGGATTACTGGCAACAAATGGGGACGGACTCTATGCCACGATCCCCGTCTGCACCCACTCTTTCCCATAAGTGCTTCCCTGCTGCTGAACACACCTGGCGTGTCCACCTGGAACACACCTACCATGCTGCTGGATGCTGCAGGGCACATTGAGATAGTAACTAGTGGGACCTGATTGTTGTCCCCACAAGGGCTTATTTTCAATTTGCAGCCAAATAGATTTCCAAGCCATAGACCCTCGCTGCATTCACCCACCTACACTTTCCTGTGGCTCCCTCCCTCCTCCCCTGTCAAAGGCAAACTGGGGCGCTGACTTTCTCACTGGCAATATGAATACTATTGCTTCATCTTCACCATGGGCTCTCTGGACCTCCCTGTGGCTGACTGCAGACAGACCTGGGTGTCTGCCTTTAGAATGGCAACAACAGCAACAACAAAACCCACTTTGCAATTGGCTTTGAGTTCTTTCTTAATTTCTTCAGCATCCCCAAATTCCTTTCCTAGCCATGCCATTTGAGTGAATTCTGGCACCCTTCTGTCATTGCTGACAACAAAACTGACACGGCATGAATCTGCTTGTGTATAGAATAAGGCAATGAAGCCGTAATACAGAGAGCAGGACTCATGTCGGCCAATGCCAAGGGTACAGTCGCCTGGGTGCTGATGTAAAGGAGGATCTCTGTGATGCGTTACAGATCTCTTAACCTGCTGGCCTCCTGCCGTTAAAGGTTCACAGCAAGCACCGATATACACTCCAACAGGTCAGAAAAATATTCCACACTGTGGAACGGGGTTCCTCTGGGCACACACACACACATGAGACATACTGGGGAAGTGAAACACACATGTACAAACCTGACACAGCAGGAAGCTGTGAGGCTTGCGTGCCTGCACGCACGCACACACACACAGACACACACAGTACATTGCAGTACGCTTAATGACTCTGTCCCACAATGCATTTTTGCCAAGTAGGAACAACGTGACCTTTCCTAATGTTCTGCTGGTAGATATTTAATTTATGTATTCATTTTGTGACTTTTACATCATCTGCTTTCTTGACTGCAGCATTACTGTGTAAATATGTGTGTATATATGTACAGAGACTAACTCAAGCAATTATATTCAGGTTGGGAAAAGGGTGGGTTTTATATCTGTACAGTATTTCCTTATTAAATAATGGCATGGGGGGGGCTGGGAAAGTTAACTTCTAAATTGTGGTTTTATTGGTCTGTGGTGTTTGAAGTTGTTTCAGTGGTTGCTTTTGCTGGTTCGGAAAGTTTATCTGGATGTTATATGTGTGTGCCAAGAAAGGGTCCCCAAACAGGGGAGGTTTGGGATTGGTAAGGGGTGGTGGGTAGCAGAGGGTGTTAATAATTTCCTGTAATAAAAGCCGTGTTGATTGCTAGGGACTGTTTGTGTGAGGCACAGGGCTGTTTCCTTCTCTATGTGCTTTGCTCTTTGATGACTTTCTGTTCCCTGGTCCCCATTGTCTTCTCCCTGGGACGTCAGCAGAGTACATTTGTTACTGTGGATTACAGGGATCTCTCTCTGGGCCTTTATCTCCTGACCAGCTCTTCCATCTCCCTCTTTTTGTGGCCTTCCCAGTACCAGTGTGGGAGGAGGCGGCATAGTCTCAGACCCTCTGTGCCATTCTTGTCTACTTTGCTTCCTCTCCTTTAGACCCTCTTTCTCCATCCTCTAAGAAGAAACTCATTTTCAGGTGTTTTGATCTCTCCAGCAGTTTACTGCCTCATCTCCCTGGCCTCCTATCTACTTATTTCCCATCTTACTCACACTAGTTCTTCAATTTCATCTCTACGCCTCTTCCCTCAGAATGACTTACACTGGCTGTTTGCCCACTCTGCTCCTCTTATTACTGTCTTGTTGCTCTGTTGTCTTCATCAAACTGTGCAATGCTGTGCAGAAAATCAGTGAAAGGCAGGCCTCTACTTCTCTTCTCCTGGAAAATTCTAGCATTGACCAGATTTTTAGATCATACTTGGTAGCCTTTTTTGACTTCTGCGTCACTTTCACTGAGGTGATCTGCTCTTGCCCACTCATCAATGGGCAAGAAATAAGGAATGATCAGTCTGGCAAATTAGCCAGTGCAAGGAAGCAGCGAAATTGTCTTTTCTGAGAAAGTCAAGAGAAAGAACATATTTTTCATTCTTGGTGTTTGACTGATGAATTTAGAGCAGGGGCAGATACAGTTTTTATCCAGTCTAGGTTGACTTGCATCAGGGTTGGCAGAGTTTCTTTGCTTTTATTCTATGTGGATAAGGCAAGGCTGCTGGAGAGAAGTATGCTGTCTTTTAGAAGCACAGGGCTAGCTTCCTTTATTGCCTAAAGGCCATTGGCTTGTAAACACCTACATGATGTTCTGTTGTGTTGCAAACCTGGGAGTGAATGCCTGGTAGTACTTGGTCCCTTTCTGTCTGACAAGTCATTATAACCTGTGCTAGGCACTAGCTGCCTAGGGTTTGTGGTCTAGTGTCAAGTCAGTAAGGGAGAAGAGTGACAGGGTCTGACATGGTGGATAAGCAAAGACAGAGCCAGTGCAAAACTGATGGGGGCTCTAGGCAGATGCTAAGACACCTCCCTCCTTCCCTTTTGGACAACTTGCATTGCTCCTTAATGAACCCATCAACCTACCATCCTCCACAGCCATGGCACTGGCTGCTCATCCCTGAAGACATCTGGGTCTGCTGGTAACAGCCTGAGAAACACAGTGTGCATGTGTGTTGCCATGTGCCATGGTCTTTGAAGGTTTGAGTTGTACTGTATGAAAGCATATGGGCAGTGCAGGGAGCAATGGAAGGGGTCAGCATGACTAGAAGTCTTCTAGAGCAGCAGTCTTCCCACAGCTGCAGCTAACTCTTGCTCAACCTGCCATTGCAGGCCTGCATCTATGACTTCTGGGTGGGATAAACCACTACAGCCACATGGGAATGGAGCTCTGCTCAAAGGCGTGAGCAGGGTAGACATCCCTCTCATGTACCTTAGCTATGACCTTGACATGGCTGTCCCAGAGTGGTCCACAGTGGCCTGTGTACTTGTGAATACCTGGCTGCAGATACATGTTAGTGTGGGAGGAGGTGTATGTGCATTTGAGTGACTCCTGGCAGAACTCCAAAAATAAGTGAAGTTGGAAACTGCTGGCCCATTTGGTGCTACCCCAAAGATGTGGGCATTGTACTCCTTGGGAGCAGATGCCATAGATTAGCTTTTGGCCAAAATAGTGAGTTACCTTTTCAGCATTACCAGCGTCCTTACTGTGTTTCCTTTGCTTATTCAATGTGCCATAAGCACAACATACAGGCAACATTTCAGGGTGTCCAGAGAGAACATGTCTCTCACACGAGACTTCTATCTAGGCCCATGGGCACTGGCTGCTAAGTCCCATCTCAGCTGGGGAAAGATTGCACCTGTCCCTGAACAGTCAAAACCAGTTACGGGGTGAGATGAAAGTTTTGTGCTTTCTCCCTCTGCTTTCCTTCCAGGACTTGAAACCAGATCCATTGACACAGGCAGCTAAACTGTGACATTCAAGGACCTTTTGAAACAGCTGCTTAGGGGTTTCAGATGCCTAGAATGCCTTTTATGGATTCTTTTCTTTGGGTGGGCCTCTTCCTGCAATGCATTTTGCCAGGATTCATCTCCCAGGAACTCACCGTGCCTGAAAATAGCTTAAAGGGGCTCCCTCTGCTTGGGATCACCATTGTATGTTGCATGCCTGTTGCTACTTGTCTGTATTTCTTGCACGTGTCTACTTGTGGGGGGCAGGGGTGGGCTCATATTGGTATGTGTATTTATGCAGCCTGCACACATTTGTACATGTGGTGCCATAGTCTGTATGTGTGCTGAGGTGTTTGTACGCATGTGTTTGAGCGGAGAGAAAAGTCTTTGAAGCTGTATGCTGCTAAAGCCAGGTGATAAGTACCTGTAGGTACCTTGGCAACCCTGTTGTTGCTTTTGCTTACCTGGTAAGCCCTGGCATGGCTGCTTTGTTTGGACTCTGGGGGACCAGCTCTGAATCAATGACAAGGCTGGGACACAGGCTTCTCCTGGAGATGGTTTGAATACAGCACCAGAAACCCATTCCATGCGTTCATTCACTTCTGTGCTGAATCTGCTGTGCCATATTTACAAACCATTGGGTGACACTCGTTGCCTAGTTTGGCCTTAACTAGTAGGTGGAGCAGGAAGACAATCGCGCACTGATTGTTAAGATCTTTTGGGAGAGATCTGGTCAATCTGTCCTGTGATTAAAACAAGAGGCTCCCTTGCTTTTCTTTCCACTGCCTCCTAGGGCAATGCAAGCACCAAAATTCCACTTGCAAGCGAACACTAGCCTGTCCTTCCTTGCTCCTGTGTGAGATAGACACTGGCAAAAGCTGAGCTGTGGTGCACTGATCTCCTATTCCTGCTATTTGGAAGAACCTCACCATTGTTGCTTGGAGCTGGGTACAGAGCTTGCAAATCCCAAGATTTGGAGTGGTCCAGTGTCTTCAGAGGGATTAGTAAAAGGGAGGTCAGGGAGAGATCAGTCAGGGGTGGGAGGGAGTGAACTTTCTGCAGCTGTTCTCTGTCCCATTCATTTCTGGGAGAGATCATTACACTGTTAGCACCAGAGAGGATGACCTGCTGGGAAGGCCTTACAGTGCCAGCCAGCACAGCACTTTAACTGGGCAAACTGCTGAACAAGACACTGATGTTGTCTATCAGTAGCCAGAAAAGACAATCAGGACCTGATGAAGAGATGCCATGACTAGTCAGATAAGGAAGGAGCAACACTCGGGGGCTAGGGCCCTCATCATCTATACCAAGTCTGCTTAACCAGCCCTTTAGTGCTGATGTCACTGGACCTGTTTGATGGTTTCTTTTTTTATATATATATAAAATGTAACAGAATAATCTGTGGCCTCCAGTGACAACTCCTATCAGACCACATCCATCCACCTCCTCTGCTTTCTTCCATGTTCAGCTGCTCTTTCCTTTCCATCAAATTGTATCCTGTGCTCTGCCAGGCTTGTCTTTTATGGAAGAGAAGATATATGTGTGTGAGTGCGTGTACACATGTGTGTGTATGTTAAGTATTATTACTATTATCAACATGCTAGACACCTAAAAGCTCCTAGCCAGCTGGAGCCTTCAAGAGGTGCTGTAGGAAATGACCTTCCCACTAGACAGCAGCTAGTGAGGAGGTTAGCACAGAAAGCTGCTAGCTTTGGAGGCCTCTTTGCCTGTCTGGTTGCTTTTCTTATATTTGGAGCAGGCTCTCTCTCACATGTGTTCAGAAATGCAGCAAACTGCTCTTTTTAGCTTTGCATTTTCAAAATTTCTAACATGGGGGGAAAAATGTTTGTTGATTTAGTTTGTTTGTTTGTTTGTTTATACAGTCCTTTTAGTGGGAGCAGGGAGGTGTTTTCAGCAATACAACTTTCCGAGACCTCAGTTCTGTGCAGTTACTGTTTGTACGGTTTAGCTGTGTTTGGGGTCTTTCCTTTGTATGTGTTTTTCCTGAATGGCAGGGCTATCTTGAAACGTCTCTTTGCCAGTGACCAAAGCACCATCTGTAACTGGAGGCAAGGGCTAGTATATAGAGGAGGCAGCAGCCTTTTGGGAAGTAGCTTTCCACCGACTTCTCTGCGAAGTCACAGAAAGCAAACTATTTAACTGTTGCACTGGTGGGTTTTGGGGTTGTTTTTTTTGGTACTCCCCGTCTTTTCCTTCCTTTTTTTTTGTTTCTCTCTTTTTTCCCTGTAAAAAAAAAAGAAAAAAAAGATTCTCCAGCAAGTTTTGGCCGTTGCCCCAAAGGCTTCTGTGAGGTGGGTAGGAGGCAGGGAAGGGTGTCTGACCCCTGGGTCCTGCCTTCCTGAAGCCATGCAGGATTGCCTGGGAGAGGAAGGAGAAAGGTCCTTTTTGGCAGTTTCCATGGCCATTCGTGGGACAGGGACCCTGTGGCTGCTGAGGGACCTGACCCAAAGAGAATGAGCATCCTCAGGAGATCTCCTCTGGCTTGTGCTAAGGATCAGCACATGGATCAGGCTGGAGGACAAGCAGGGGAAGATGGCTCACTGACCCTTGCTCAGCCCTTCCCATGCGGGAGCAGGAGCAGGGCACATCGGTTCGCAACAGGGACAAATGAATGACCCTAAACAGGCCAGAGGGGTTCAGCCTTGCCTCTCCTGAGCTATTTGCCAGTGAGTAGGGCTGACCCTCGACTCTGACAATGTCATTCAAGGCTGAGCAGAGCCTCACAGACCATGAAGTAGGGGTTAAGGGTGGTGCATGGGTATCTGGCCAGCTCTTAATGTCATGACACACAAGGGAAAGCCCAATACCTTCATCCTTTGGCACTTGGAAGTGGCTGAGAGTAGTAGTGGAGGACTGTCGTGTCTACTAGGGTTGGGGCAGGTAGCATCTCTAGAGCTGGCACAGGTCAGCTTCAGCTGTATTTGCTTTCTAACTAATGTACATTTACTTTGAAGAGCATGTTTGATGGGCTCAATCTATCAACCAAAAGAAAAAGAAATACTCACCTCTCGTGCAAGTCTTCTACTGCCCAACACTGCTACCTCCTCTTCTCTTGAGCTGTTGGTATCTTGTGGTGAACCTGGCCACCCATCAGGCTGTTGCACACAGCAGATATATCCTATCTGCTTCTGAAACCATCTTTGCCTAAATTTTGCCTCCTCATCATTCCCTTTATGCACACACACACACATGTGCCCACCTCCAGCCACTCCACTGGTGAAAATCAGAGCCACAGAGACATGAGTGCCAAACGACTTTTTATTTCTCAAGTAAATGATAAAAAAGTTTTGTTCTTTTTCTTTTTTTTTTTTTTTTACATATGCAAATGTAAACGGGAACCGACAGTGAATTGGTGGTGGCGAGAGGAAATGGGATGTTTTGTAACCCTAGCTGCAGTAAAAAAAAAAAATAAATAAAAATACATTAAAAATATTTAAAAAACACAAAAAAGAAAAAAAAACCCTTGAACTATTTTGGAAATATTGTGAATAATTTTTTGATATAAAACCTAATTTTTATGTAGCATGAAAACCACCAAAATAAAATGATCAAGAATAAAAGCTGTGCAGAGGGTGTTTTTGTTTAGTTGTTGAGGAAAAAGAAGGAACAGAGAAGCAGTGATGTATGAGAGAGGGATGCTATTGCCATGGCTTTTACTGTGAGTTTTACAATACATTATGTTTTTCTTCAGTCTTGGTAACTGGATTCTTGTGATTATGTTAAAAAAAAAAAAAGGAAAATAACACAACTCATTTTCATCTTCTACGAAAAGATGTTTTTATCTCTGATTGCTGTGGAGAAAACCTTGAAAATAAGAACAAAATTAATCCCAAAGATTCAAAAAATAAAAGGCAAACTGAAAATGGCCATGAATTGCTTTTAAACGATAACAGCTATCATGAATTTTTTCTACCTGATTTATGATTTTTGAGTAATTGAAGTTGCAGTATAGGGGAGGCAGGTGTGAAGGAGGTAAGACATTAACAAAGGGCTGACAAAGTTCTGTGTTTTGTTACGTGAGGCACAGGAGTTAAACCAGGGTCTCTTCATATTTCCTCATGAGTAAGGGAACAAGGTAGTGTCCTTTTGCAGGGTATATTGGCATCACTCTTCCTTAAAAAAAAAAAAAGAAAGAAAGAAAGAAAGAAAAGAAAATTACAGGTTTCTTAAAGGAAGCAGACTGCCTCTCCCAATTTCAGACAAAATATCCTCTCAGCACTCCAGACCCTCTGGAGAGATGGTGATTCTCTGCTCCCCCGAAGGAAGTGGGGTTTCATTGCTCTTTGCTTCTTTTGGGGGCTCTGACTTTAGGTGCTGGAGCACTAGATTGCCTTTGAGGAGGCGGTAGCACCCGACCCACCCTGCTGTGGATCAAGGTGTTCCTCCTTTGAATTGTCAGAGGAAAGGAGATGCTTATTTCTGGAGTGTCCCAGGGAAGCTGGTAGGTTGCTCTGTCCATTCTGTCTTGAAAATATTCCTTGTGCCTGAGTGAATCAGACCTCCTACATATGAACTTCATCTTTCCTCCCTCATGCTCTCATCTCCCACACAATCATTAAAACACTGTCCCATCAGCTAGCAGGGGACTTTCTCTGTTGCTCCTGTCCTTGCCATCCGAGTGTCTTCTACATCATAGGCTGAAAGGGAGGTGACAGATAGCACACTATGTAGCTTGAAGTATGGGTTCAGCACTGACTGAGAAGAATGAAAATCAGTAAAGACTCAATATTAGCCTACACTACTTCTCTGACAGTGTGCAGAGAAAGTCACCTGGGTCAAAGTCTTATCTCCTGCTCAAGTCAGGATAGGCTTGGGTACAGTAGACAGGGAGGACCAGGAGGCAGCGGTGGTGTAGACCAACTTGACTGGTGGGTTCTTGAATTCTGACCACCAGATATAGGTATGAAAGAAGATCCATGGGAGCATTACCTCTTGGTTGAGGAAAGAGAGACGGGGTCCTTTTAGCATAGGAGAGTCCAAATCCTGAAGCAACTTCTTGGCTTATCCAGGTCTGAGTTAGCCTGTCTCTGGCTGTTGCCAATCTCTATACAATGCACTATCTTTTATTGCTTTTTGATTCCTACAGGAAAGCAGAGAGTGACTTTCCTCTGCCTTGTAAAGCTTTTGCCATTATTAATTACAAATCCATGTTGTTCCTCCAGTGAGTATCTGGCTATTTATCCTTCTTCCCACTTGCTCCGTCTCCTAGTTCCATTGTCTTGCCATCAAATCTTGACAGCAAGATTGTCTTGCTGTGAGGAACAGTATTTCTCTGTGGCCTCCTGTCCTTGCATGTTAAGAAAAGGGGCCCTTTCTCTCCTATGGGAGGAAGCTAGTACTGTTCTGTGTCCTTCAATGAACCATGAGGGCTGCAAATTCACTACATGCAGCTTAGGGGCATTGCTTACCTTTCTTTCCTCCAGTGACTTGGACATTCCAGTTCCCTTCCTTACAAAGAACATGGTATCTCACATCTGTGACCACTGTGGACTAGGTCTGTGTTTGTGTTACCAGTTGGCTTTTGCTCACTCAAGACAATAAGGAGAATCAAAAAGAGCCTCTTATCTTTAGCCTGGACAATCATCCTGTGACTGGTGCTCTACCAGCAGCTTCCTATTTATATGTGACTCTTTAGCAGAGTCAAGGATCATAGCAGTAGCAGCAAGATAGGGTAGGAAAAGTAATCAGGGAGAGGGTGATATGGGGGTGGCCATGTAATGCAGTGCTGCTCTCACTACTGTGACTTTATGACTCCCAGGTATTCTTGTCTCCTCCACCATTCTCTTCCCTGGGCAGCAGGTTGCCCCATGGAGGATGTGAGGCAGGGGACAGCGCAAGGGTCTGAGCATATGCAGGGACCTCAGCTTCGGTGCTGAAATTGCATGGTGCACATCAGAGCCCAGGCTGCTGACCTGGCAGCACAAGTGCTGCCTCTGGCAGCAGGCAAAGAAAAGTCACAATTAAAACCTCAGCTCTGGGGGCTTTACCTTTCATCAGGAAATGTCTGCAGAGGAATGAATGTAGTCAAGAAGAACAGATACCCTTGCTGCACAGGATGTTAGGAGGAGGAAAATCATGGCCTGGAAATATGGGTCTGGGTGGAGTACATTTTGAAAACAACTCCCTGGAAGTAGAGGGGAACAGAGCTAAAGCAGAAACTTAGCAAATGCTCTGAAAATTCAGATTTCCAAGCATAATGTCTCAAACTGGGGCTTTGGCCATGTTTTATGCTATCTGGAAGTTTAGCCAGAAGCAAATCTTCTACTCCTACTCCATCCTCTGCACTTACTCACCTTCCCTTCCCTGGAGTGAAGGGGCAGGCTCATCTGCCATCATAGCAGATCATAGCCATCATGCCTCATCATAGCCAGAGGGAGCTAACAATGAAGTGGAACAGCTTGCATTTTGCCCACCTTGTCTCTGCACTTCAGTGCTCAGATCTTTCAAGGCAGACATTCAACCAGGCCAGAGCAAGGGCAGAAGTCCTTCCAGTACATGTGTACAGCAAGGGCAGGAGTCTGGGGGTTTTGAGCACACAAGCCCTAGATGCTCTCCTTGAAACATCTCTGTGTCTTTGTTAACGTGAATGCCACTGGGTTGGTTTGCCCTCACAGATGGTTTGCATGGTGCATCAGGAAGACAAGATTCTGTCAGTGAAGAAGGGCTATTCAATATGGCTTTTTGACATTTGAACAAGGTACTAGGATTGTAGTTACAGAACAAGGCATTTGCAAAGATGAATACCCCCTACCTAGGGGATATTAGCTGACTTCACTTCTTGGAGCAAACAACTGCAGGGCTTTGACCTCCCACACATAGGGACTTTCCCAAGTGATACAAGCACTTCCACCACCTCTTACGACCCTTGTCTGCACACAGATGCTCCCTTTTCAGCTCTGGGAGCTTAACTTCGCTGTACTAGGATACAGATGGAAGCACCCCTTTTGTTACCAAAGAGAGCTAGCTGTAATGAACCAGCCCCTTCTCCCAACTTTGCAGCTTCATATTGCTTAGAGACTAACTGCTCAGATGTTCTCTTTGCTCCTCAAGCCACTTTTGGTCTCTCCCTGTGCTGCAGTGGCAGCCCAGTTTGCTGTCCCTGCTGACCTTCCTCTTCTCTATATGCAGAGAGTAAGGGCTTTGTGGCTGCTTTCTTATCTGAGGCATTAGATTAAAATTGGAGAAGCATGACGTTTTGGACCTGCCTCTGTGGCTCTCTGATTAGTTATCCTCACTGAGGAGGCAAGAGACCAAGGCCTGCCAGCCACAAGGTTAGGCTTTGGGTAAGCAATCACCCTTCAGCTGCAGGTTGCTGCTGCGCTGTTAGCAGATGGGATGTGCACTGGAATGCTAAGTGACTTACACCATGCACTCACCACTCTTTCATGACTGGTGTGTAGACTTGCATCTAGCAGAAAAGAAGAGATTGGTTTTCTCCTTGTCTATTTCCTCTGGTTCCAAGGGAAAACTTCCTGAAAAAGGGGAAAGGGGAGGTTCTTCCCTCCCCTGAAACTCAGACTATTGTCTCTCCATGTAGAGTACTGTCTTACAATGCTAGAATAAGACAGGTCTTTGGCTGGTGCCTGGACACAGGCTCTGGTTGTGTTTCTACATCCTCTATCTTGAGGGAATAGCATAGTTTCTGTTACAAAGGGCAGGGCCACCTTGGTCTCAAGGGATGAGCCATGAGTCCAGAGCCTCAAGCACTTGGTGCTTGCATGGTTCTGTTCAAGTCACCCTACTACACGCCCTGGATAGCTGGACATGCCTGTGGGTCAGCAGCACTGAGTGTTAGGAAGAAATAATTAGTAAATGCTTGTACCATGTTTGCGTCAAGTAGAGGATTTTTAGAAGCACCTGAGAGATTTATTAAAACAAACCCTATCTCACTGAAAGCCAGTAGTGCTTAGCTGCTCAGGTGCTTTTAGAAATTTCTGCTACAAAAGCTAAGAATGTTTATTCTTTTTTAAAATCTCTTTATGAAGGGTCTAGATTATTTAATAGTGAGGTAAACCAGTTGAGCTCTCCTGAGCCTAAAATATTGTGATAGTAATCTTAACTAGCAACTACTCCTGGAAGATGCCCTGGATTGAACGGAGGATACAAAGCTACCTTCAGAGGGTGCAGGAGCTCCTTCCTTAATAGCACCTGCCACAGAGCAGGAAGCAGGAGTAGGTAGCACATTGGGCAGGATTTCATCAGAAAGATACGCTTGGGGATGCACATTGAATGCAAGAAGTGATTGGTGACTTTAGGGGTAATTCTGTGTTGGTCAAAATGACTCCATCTCTCCTAATAACAAACAACACTATTGCTGTGGAGTTGGACAGTGTCAGTATCAGTCATTAATCTGGGAAGCAGCATGTAAAGTGAAATGCTTTGCCAGCAGGGTGAAACCCTGACATAAAATTGATCAAAACCATTTAGGTTCTGTTTTCAAACAAGATTTGTCCATTTGAAGCTTTGCGCTGCCATAGTCCTTACTTCAAAGAGTTTGCAATTTTGATGCTAAACTGAAATACGTTAATATTAGCATTTACATTAACAAGTAAATTGACAGATGCCATAGTTTACATATATTATGCAAATATCCTGAAATCTCGCATGCATTTGCATCTGATTTTCTTGAGATTAAATGAGATGTACACTTTATAGGGGAAATAATTGAGGCGTCCAGACATATGAGAAGCTAGGTGACTTGATGTGGCTTGTTTGAACTGTGGTAAAGCCCAGGGGCAGAGGAAAAGGGCATCAACACTTTCATACATAAAAATATTGTGTTTATGGTTGCTGTTTGGAGAAAGTAGTGTAGGAATCTCTCTGGGATATGGTCAGAAGTAGTGCAGGAAGCTCGTGCTGGGAGACATGATTTGGGATGTTGAGTCTTCAACCTGAAGGGCTAGTCAGGGTCTCAGCCTGGGTTTTTTTTTTTTGAGATTTGAGAAACACTCCCTCTTTGCAGCACTGTGTAAACACCACTCAGTTGAGCTCCCCCGATCTGGTAAGTGGACAAGATTTTCCTACACAGGCAGGGAACAGTGAGGAGGCAAGTCTGTGATCCATATAGGAGCAGGCCACCAGACCCCAGACTTGCCTGTCACCACTTCAATACCTGGCAGGTTGTTGTCTTCTTCTTACTCCTCTGGAGGTCATGAAGGGTTGAAAACTGTTGGCAAAGCTATGCCCAGGGCAATCAGCTTTTGCTTCAGGTGAGTTTGGTGAGAAATTTTGCTATTTTGACAATGCTCTGGTTTGCCAGCTTCATTTCACTTCTTCCACTGGGCAGAGCCTACCTCATCCCAGCCTTGGAAAAAGAGAATATGAACCACAAATAGTGGCAGTTTTCTCTGTGCATTTTTAATTAGTTCCACTTTTACAGGTAGCATGAAGAAGTACTTGGGATCTGATCCAGAGAGGTGCTGGGCTGTACAGGCTCTCTGAGGGTGTGTGCAGTGCATGGGCCTCAGCCTCTGCTGCCACACTGACCTGACTCTTCTGAGCTTATCATGGAGGCTCTGCTAGGATTTAAAATACAACTCATTTCCCTTCCTTGGAAACTTGCACATCAAGGTCTTAGTGTACTCCTCACAAGTAGTCTTGAACATTCCTCTGCTGCTTTTGTCAGCCTGCTATAAACTTTCAGCTTTTACAGGGAGGCTGTCAAAACATTGTATAGAAAATAATTTCCTTTTTTGGTTCCACCAGTGTGCAGTAACACCTCAGGCTATCACATTGGAGAGGCTTCATCAAGAGCCTCTTTGTACCACGCAAAGTGCTCATCCAACTTGGCATCTCTTGATGAAGTTCATCCAAGACCTCCTGATCTGTTTGAATAGTGACTGAGCTTCCTGGCCAGCTTCTTCTTGGGCTTTGCTTCCAAACCTTGCAGGATGCTTTGTAGTGCAAACAAACATGCAAGCGGACAGAGGCTGACCTAGCTTCCTTTTGTCTTCAAAAAGCTAGGATGATAAAATCATCCTAGGGTTACAGTTCAGCTTAATTCAAGTTCCAGTCTCATAATTGCTCCAAAATTTTAGTTCTGCCTTGCAAGTACCCCTTTAAATTATGCATACTCCTGCTTACAGCATCGCTGCCACTCTTCAAATATTCAAGGGTTCCATGCATTTAATTTTGGATGGTTTACTCTCTTCAGGGAGGAGGCAGTTTTTGAAAATGAAATTGCTGGCAGAAAAAGTAAAGCTTACATGACTAGCAGCAAACAGCAATTTGAGTTCTCAAGAACATGTATGTCTAGGACATGTAAATTTTACTCATTTGCATTTCAAGGGCACATATGACATGCAACACTGCTTTCTCACCCAGTAACATTATCTAAACTTAATGATTAATGTCAATTTTTTATTAACGTTTACAAGTACATTGGGAGACTAATTTGTTTGCTTTCATTATGCAAAACTGATTTAAGATCGTGGTTTGCATTTACACACATTTACATAGTGTTTCCTGATTAATACATTATAATACACACAAATAATGTGTAAATTGCAGGGTCACATCTGCAGCATAAACTTCATTTTGTGCAATGTAATATTTGACTTGTCTAGCAGAACTTTTCCAGCAGGTTGCAGTTGAAGTCAGGATACAGCAGGAAAACAAAACCAAGGAGGAACAGGGATCAGAGGTGGATTTGTGGTCTTTTCTTAGCACCCGTTACTTGCCGATACCCTGCAGCCATGAAACAGAAGAAGAAGATGCCAAGGATAGCTGGCAACAGGATGAGTTTCATGTAATGCTGTGGCCCCAGGGTCAGGCTCCTGTGGACATGCAGTTTAGTTGCACGCTCAGTGACTTTAGGCTTGGAGTGAAATGGGTAAACAGCAAGAGGAGCTGGTGGGAGGGGAAGGGCCAGCAACCACTGCTGTCAGAAATGGCCTAGTTACCTTGGCACTGATCCTCATGAAGGTGCTCAGCTAGGTGCAGTAGAGACCCTTGAGATGCTCTGCTCTGCTCCCTGTAGTAATTTTGGCTGGGGATGTTCAGGGCTGGCTGGCTGACATGGGGAGGAGCAGTGGAGGATGTAGGGAGGAGGGCAGTGATGACCACCAAGCAGCTGGTGTGGGGCTGAGACGGGGACCCAGAAAGGCAGCACCCTTGCACTGAACATGGGTGCAAGGGGACACTGTGGATACTTTCCCAGTGTAGCGTCTTCCTAAGGGAAAGCGCAGTCGAACTCAGGCTTGCCTCATCTCTCCGAGGCCCTAATCCTACTATCTATCCTCCACCAGTCACAACCTCATCCTCCTCTTCCCTACACCCTCACCCCCCTCCGGTTCTTCTTTCTGTAAATAACTCTTTCTGATTTTGGACAAGCAGGGATCAACAGATTCTGGAGGGGGGCGGGGAAGACACTTGTTTTGTTTTGGTTTTTTCCTTCCTTTCTTGAATTTTGGTGTTTGAACTTGAAAAAAAAATAATATATATAAATATATAAATATATATATTTAAGCAAATGGATTTCCTGGAGAACTACGAAAAGAGTTGATTTTTTCCCCTTTGATTTCTCTTGTTTCTCATTGGGGTTTGCTTTTTGGGGAAGAGAGCTTTTGTGAACTGTTGAGATTTCCAGTTCAACATTGTTTAAGGAATGTGGAGGGAAAAAAAAAATAAAAGAAAAAAAAAAAGGAAGAAAAATCAACAAAACCCATGAAAATCTTTGTGATGTACAAAACCTGTAAATAGTTAAAGATACTTTCTCTTTTCTAACAACAAATTATTTCTGTCACTTTATATTCAAAAATAAAGAAACCTACCACAGAATATCAGGGTTAAAAAAAAAATGGAACCCGTAATCAGAACATTTTCTTGGTTGTCTTCATTCATTTTGTTCTTAATTTGGAGAATGCCTGGGAATTTTGCTGCATGTATGGTGTTTTAAAAGTCTAAAATGGGGATGAAATTAGGAATACAATGTTACTTGAGAGGGGCTTTTGTCCTGGTGTTTGCTAATAGCAGTGGGTCCAGGCTAGTGTCTTAGGGTTACATGGTGAGAGTGCAGGAATAGGTTCTAGCACCTTTTACGTTCAAGAAGCACAAACAGATACTGAGACAGAGGCATGAATGTAAGACCATCTCCATGGGTTGAGTATCTCCTTATACTGCCTGGAAACTGGCTGGGGGCTACACACTGAAGGCCACCATGAAGCTGCTGATAACACTGCTAAACAACCTGTAGTATTTAGGAGCTGTCTTGAACATCTTCTGTCAGGCCAGCAAGTGACAAGGCATTGGCACATTGTCTTCATAAAACAAAGCCCAGTCTGGGGCTCTAGAGGAGGACAAGGTGGCAAAGATGATAGGGAGGTCTCCAAAGATGTCAGTTCATCTTGGTACCAGCCATTAATCGTGACCCCCAAGACTACAGGGAAGTTGAGAGAAGAAGTTGATCTTTGCAGAGGTAACCCTGATTCAACCAACCAAAAAGGTCAAAGAGGATATTTGTGAAGAAGTGCTAAGAAGTGGCAAGTTTTGGAAACATGGAGCATTGTGTAACCTTTAATATTGAGAGGGCAGTCACCTATTTTTAGGGGAGCTAAAAATAAAGAAAGCAGACTAGCTGAGCCAGTCACAGGATGCTAGACTACCTGTGCTGTGCAATTAAAAGGGTGGAACACCACAGAAAAACTCAGATGCAGCAAGCCAGATTGAGAACAGGAAAAGTGTTCAGCCAAGGGACCTCATAACAGCTGACAGAAACTAAACATTAGTAAATGCAGATAATTGGTAAGGGGAGCAAAATTATGAGCCAGGGAAAGAAAATCCCTGGCTAGTAGATGTAAAGGTAAAGACTATATATACATAAATACATGAATACATGTTTATTGAGAATCCCAAAAATAGATGTTAAGTACTAACTGTGAAAGGTAAGTCAATAATAGCACAGAAGAGACTGAAACGTTCAATACTCCATTTTGATAAGAAGCTGGAGAGACAGCAGGTAACGTCAGCACTGTTGTTCCTCACCAAAGGAAGTGGGACATTATCTAAGACCCAACTGGACACCTTTCTGAGGGGTGCAGTAGTAGGGCCTCAGCTCCAGGCCTCCCTTCTCACAGCTCTGTGTCCCTTGTGGTACCTGCCCCGTTCTCTTACCAGCTATAAGGCACTGGGCTTGCTGCAGTGAAATGACTCAGCTGCTCGTGTGGATGGTCTCGTGACAGTGGTTCTTCCCAACCTCAAAATCCACCAGTGCAATAGCTACCTTAGTGATACCAGAAGGCAAAAAAAAAAAAAGTATCAAGGTATTGTTTTTCAGTCTCAATACATGTATTTTAACTACTAAGGCAGAGGTGCTCACCCTTCTATTTCTGAGTTCAAAACAGTACCATTTTGACGAGGAATGTTTGGGGTTTTTTGACAGTGACTTAGTGCAAAAATGAAATGTGATTGTTTTGGGCCAATTCTGACAGCACCTGATATATTTTGTTAAGAAAACAAAAGTATTTTTTCCAGGTCTGGGACAGAGTTGTATTAATTCCCACTCAAATGCAGGACACTGTCATCAAAAGTGGCTAACTTCCAACACATAGCTGAAATACTGTAGAGGTCATTTATTCAAGCTTTAGCTCTTGACCCAGGTTCATCTGCCAAAGGAAGGAGGGTTTTTCACTGGATTTCGCTTGCTACCCACAGCTAAGTCTTGGCTGGAGGTGCAAGGGAAACATGAACAGTTTGAAAGTTTCAAACAGTTTCATGGTTTTATCTTTTCAAAACGTGAAGATTTTCTGCCTCTTCGATACTATTCATAGCATTTTCTTGGGTTTTGTTACTGAAATTGTTAATTGACAAGTTCTGTTTTGAAAAAAAGAAATGTCTGCCAATTTAGTTTCAGGTTTGAAAATATTTGTCTTTTGGCCAAGCTGCATACTTAAAAACTGCTAAAACCAATCCAAACAGGAAACTAAATGGAGTGTGTGAGTGAAAAGCAAAGATAATCATCAAAAGAGATTGAAAAAGTAACCAAACAGTAGAAAAAAATTTCTCAGGAGGTTTCTATTTCTGTAAATTTTACTGAAATAAAATCCAACCAGAACTTTTCAAATGGCTCAACTGACAGTGCTTTAGCTAAAGTGAATGGTTTTTAAGAAGTCTGGAGATCTCAGTGAATGAGATAGCAACCAAAAAATCAGGTTCTCTTTCTGAACCTCCCAGATACACAACAATGGGCTGGAACTGGAAAGAGATTGGTTAGTTTTCCTCTGTATATTTTTTTATACTTCCACCTCAGCCAGAATCTGGTGGCCCAGGACTATCTATGAAAAAATGGGGGGAAACAATGATATTATCCCTAGCATTATGATACTCACATTTGAGAACTATAGGTTTATTCTGATGTTACCAGCACTCACTGACCCCTTTGGTCCTTGAAGAGCCAAGGTTTATGGAAAAGTTTTTAAACACATCACAGGAAGACAGTGATAGAAAAGAGCTATTCACTGCTACATCCAGGGTCTGCTACCCTTGCCATGTAGGTGAGGATGCACCTTCCTAACGTTAGGTGTCTAACAGGGGACATCTTCAAGTCTCTTTCCTTGGTCATGGCAGAGCAGGAGGCATTTCTCAACATAAGCTATAATGGCCTAAAGCCAGTGTCTGGGGTACAACTGCCCATGGATAAACATTTCTTTTGATAATTGTCCACATGATTGGCACTGGTGTGCGTATGTGTGTGTTTGTGTGTACATGTGTGTAGCTCACCTAAGCTTTAGGGGTTAAAATCTCACCAATTTGCTTAGGTTTTCACTGACATGCAGAATCAATGGACTCCAGAGAAGGATTTGCATCATCTTCAAATAAATGACCCTTCTGGCTCAGACAAATCTCCCACCAAATCCATTTCCTGGGGGTCTGGACCCATGGACATCTTCACTGAAAGACAGCTAAAGGTAGGTCAACCAAAGCCCACTGTTTGTGTTTAAGTTAAAATGGCAGGGGTGACTGGGGGATACATGCCTCCCTTACAGGTGAGTTGCACTGAGTGGCAGGCCCTGAGAGCAGAGGAGGGACTGGAATTCCCTTCGGGGCCAAGTTCTCTGATGCAGCGTAGCTGAAAATGTCAGGCACAAAGGAAGGGAGGGCTGAGTGATGTAAAATGGGAGCAGAATGAAGTGTAATGAGGTCTATTGTCTGAGGCATCTCTTGGCAGCCTGTACTCAATGGCAGATCAATAAGCAGCAAAAGAAGTCAGAAAATAATGTGTTTGTTTGGGGGAAAAAATGCAGCTGGAATCAAAGATACTTACAAGTGCAGTGGCTGACATTGCCTTCAATACAGCAAGGAGATCTTTGCACGTCTGTCCCAAAACATCACCACTCTGCCATCCTACAGGACCTAACTCCTGACAGTTCCTGCAGCACTGTCAGAGCAGCTGTAGCTGAGAAGGAGCTTTGGAGGACCAGCCTCTTCTGTTGGTGCACCACATCTTGGGGGTATCCCTCAGAAAATGCTGGCAAATGGACCCAACCCACCAGGAGTGGGCAGGTGTCCCAGCTCCTTCCCTCAGTGTGACTGGGTGCACTGCCTTCTGTCTCCATAACCGCTATCTACTCAGATCTCTTAAAAATTAATCCCAAAATCTGCAGAAATCTGGTTGTTCCAGTAGAGATTCTGTGCCAGATGCCACATTCTCCTGTGTGGGGTGTGGAGGATGAAACCACTCCATCATGTGTCATCAGTGAAATTCAGGGAGAAAGAGGGTCCCTTTCTGTCCCAGGAGGACAAGCAAAACTGTATCAAGCAATTAAAACATATTAGTGCCCTCCCCAACCTCTACTATCCTGGGCTGCCCTCTTCTTTGACTGGCCTGTGGTCTGTAAACCCTTCAGTCTTCATTATTCTCAAATTGGGAAGGCTTATTGGAGGACCCTAGAGCAAAAGTTATCACTGTGGTGCCTTGCATAGGAAAAAGCCTTAATGGGAGAGGGAAACTAGGATTCTGCAGGAAGATCAGAAGTACTCGCTGCTTTGAGTCAGGACTCAAAAAGTTGAAAGAGGCTTGGCAGACTCCTCCCTTTCACCCATTTTTTGCCACATGAGATGGAAATAAAGCACTGTACGAGTGGAGGGCTTACAGGTCCCTGTGCACTGTTCAGCAGTATCTGCTGCACACAGGTGTTTTTCATACCTAAATCCAGGTGGTGTAATGTTAGCACAAATGTCTGCAAGAGCATTAAGGACAGTGGTGCCTTGTGCTTGAAAAAGGTTGTGTTCAGTCAGAGACTGCATCTTGACTGACTTAGTAGTCAGTGGGGCCCTAGAAAAATGTGTTAAAAAGCATGATGTCCCATGGCAATAGGACTAGAGTGACCCAGAGGGGTCTGTGCTGGCTTGCTCCTGCTCTCAGAGGAAAGTTGTGCTCAGCATTGTGTCCTCTGACTCAATTAGCTACAAGCATGTTCAAACATGATAACGTTGTGTAGTATAGAAAAGGACAGTGTACTGGCCCAGTTCCAGACTGTATAATTAATTTCCTCTTATCTGAAAATTCTACCTGTAATTTTGAATTGGGTATGCCTGGATATTTTAATCTTTTCCCAACTACGGCTTCAAACCACCAGTTTACTTTTTTTTTGTCTCCTGTGACTTCTAAAATATCTTGTGGCTCCTTTATATACAAATGCATATTTATATTCCTCTTTTTATCTTTTGCATTGTTGCAGCAACAAAAGCTGTAATTCACTTTGCTTAAATTATTGTGTGGTTGTGCAATGTACTATATAGGGCTATAGGCAATATCCTGCTAAAAAAATGTAAAAGAAAGATTGTACATCCATATACTGAAAACACCCTGAACTATCCAAACCTCCCAAATACTGACTGCTTATTACTGCGTGGTGTTTCTTGCACCAGCTATCTGAATGCTGCTCTTTATTCAGTATTCAGTCACGTTCTCTGCACTGTGTACGCATTTGGATATGTCTGAGCTCAGGAGATGCAATCAGCAAAAGATTACTCTGTGAGACAATACCTGTTCTTTGCAGATATATTCTCTAATTAACAATTTGGAGGAAAACATCTGTCCCAAAATTATCAAAAAGTTACATTAAAAAATCCTTGGTTTAGTGCATGACTGAAGGGCTGCTGTGCAGCTTTTCTTACTTGAACCCTGCCCAGGGGAACGGCCTGCTGTGGTCCATTCCTAAGTGTGGATGAACTCAGCAGCCCAGACATGGCAAAAGTGCTCTACCCAGCTCCGTGCAGCAATGTGCTCTGTAGTTAATCTAGCCAACACTAAAACTGTTTACATTAGCATATTTGCTTTGTCAGTGATAGTGTTAAACATTTTCTAGTGAAGGGCAGCCTTGTTTAACTGCAAGATGACACATGCCCAGAAAGCAGTGTTTGCTTGAGCTGTGAGGCTGCTCTTCCAAAGCAATTAGGCATGTCCTTCTGTACATCCTTTTTCCACCTCTGATACTAGGTTGTGATAACCTGAGTACCAGGGCACCACTGACTGTGGGAGGTTGGTGCATTTTAGCGGTAAGTAAAGTGGTATTTGCACATATGTCCTCTTCCATAGGATTTGAGTTTTAACCGGTAGAATTGCCAGTGACCCTTTTGCAAGCACAGTAGGCTTGCTGCTCATCTGACAGAAGGTATTTCCAATGGCACAACAGCTCCCACTACCAGGCAGCTGTGGGTGGGAGGGTTGTTCAGTATGGCTGTGCAGTGTAGAAATAGCCTCCATGCCTGACTTCTTTAGCATGTGGACAGTACTGAGATCACAGCCTCACAGTGATGTCATTGCTGGTGCTGGGAACAAACAGCTTTAAGCATCTTTTCCAAGCCTCTCTGTGCATCATGTTGGGAAGGAGGCTGTAGCTTTTCTTTTCACCTCCCCAATGTTTCTGCTGCTCTGCTTGCACCCACACAGATGGGAGGTAGTGATGCCTGTGGCCAGGCAGGTCTCCCCTCTCTCTCAGCTCAGTAATACAGCAATCTGAATGTGTGTTGTTCTAGGTGACTGGATGTCTGAGCCAATTCCTCAGTCAGCAGCACCTGTGTAACTAACATGGCATTTTGACGGCTATCCAGCCCTTACCAGCTAAGCTGTTTCAACGCCCTGTCATCATGTGTTGCCAGGTGGTTGTAAAACAAGCAGAGGTGTGCCAATACAAACAGAAGGATAAACATGAGGAGGGAAAAAGGGAATGGAGGAGTGCAGAAATCATAGAGGTCCAGTGAAGGGCAATTCAAATGATCCACAGCAAAAGGGGCTGGGGAGCTGTCAGGGGTTGAGCAAGGATCTCATACATGGACAGGCTAGGGATGTTGGAGACCAAAGTTAAGGCAATAAACAGGTGCATGATGAATGATCACGAAGAGGCCAACAGACATTCCAAGTCAGCCTGCTACAAGAGAGGAACTCTTAAAGGCTACATGCTTTTCCTTTTTATAGATTAAAGCACTTAGATTTCTCACCCTGCAATTAATCAGGTTTTGCTCTTGTTGCATACATAAAATACACATAATGCAACAGATTTTGTGGAAAGTCAGACAGGTATTTGTTCACAGCAAGGCTCCTGGGCAAAGAGAGACTTACAGCTCTTCTCCCCTTCACTCCAGCTTGCTGGAGTTCTCATTGCTCAAAACACCCCTCAGAGAGGAACAAATTCATCAATTCCCACCTGTCCAGACCAAAATCACTGTCACAGACCAGCACAAGGGCTAGTAAATTTACAGATTAGACATTTTTATAGGAGGGCTGTAACCCAACAAGTAGTTTGAACTTGGTCGAAATTTACCAAGAACATGATTAAAAGCATAAATTCATCTTTGGCAGGGACAGGAAGACATTAGAGGGTAATACAATTATGGATAGTGTAGGACTCAGGTAGGGGAAAGAAATTATTATATCTCCTATTGGTGCATCTTAGCCCATGGCAAAAGCACACTGCAGAAGAAGGAGGGTCTCTGCTCTAAGGGATCACTCAGGTATATTGAGATGAGGTGGATGATTCTAAAGCAGCCACCTAAAGCAAGCTGACTGCTGGTAGCTACACACAACATGGACAACCGCATCTCCATTACTGCTTTTTTACCACAAAGTCCCTAAGTGGAGACAGCCACATCATAGTGTCTGCGAGGAGATTTGCCACTACTGACATTAGCAAGAGGGTGCTGTGCATACCCTTGGGTGCTGGACCACCCAGCAAAGGCCCTCCATGGTTACATCAGTCATGAAGAGGAAGGTGGAGCAGCAGAATCTTCTCTTTGTCTTAGGTGGGTACCTCTGAGGGTCATCCCAGACATGTAACCTGGATGTGGGTGGCAGAGGTCTTTCACTGGTCAGCCTTCCCAGTTTCTTTCCAAATCTATTTGCACTGCCCTTGGACCCTTGGTCATGCAGTGATTTCACCACTGGCAGGCTGTGTTTTAATCCAGACTCATGCTCAGCCTTCTATTTCAAACTCTGTTGATGTAATTTGTCTTTATACAAACATGTCATGGTCACTTTTGCCACATGGTCTCATTTAGTGCTTATGACACATCTAATTCTTTCTCATTTCTCTAGCAAGTAACAGTTTGACCCTCTTTTTAGAAAGGTCTGCTGTGTCTCCTGGCACATAGGGGGGGTTTGTAGCAACTTCAGTATTAATTAACCTTGGATCCAGAAACTTTTTAGATGATGGCAGAGTTCCTGTTCAAGGATCTCTGAAATGGTGAATCTTATGAAGTGCTTCCAGATATTTTGGTCTGTGCTAAGACAGATTACTTAAATCAGAGAAGGCTTCATCTATCCAGTATGTCATTTGTATGGATTTCTCGTTTACCCTGTTTGACTGTGCATTGATGGGTATGCTTGAATTGACACATTGAAGATAAACACACAGATGAATCAATCACTACTTCCTAGGAATGCACCCAAAACTTCTTGGTACAAAATCGCTGTGATTTTTTATTATTATTATTATCTGCACTCCTTGTTGTGCAACAGCTCAATTCATAGGTGTGAAAGTACTTTTTTCCCATTTCATTCTGTCTGAACAGTGTCTGGACAATGGACAATGAGTAATTTCTAGGAACTACTCCATGGATCCTTTGTCAATTTGTCTTTAGACTTTTTGTAGATGCCACAGTTTGATAGCCTTCCCAACAGCCCCTTCTCTCACATTTCACACTAGCTAACACCTTGGACTGTTAATCTTGAAAAAATGGTCTTTGGCAACTTATTTTACCTCTCCAAGGCTTTTCCTCTTACCAGTTAGTTCACAGAATCACAGAATGGCTGAGGTAGGAAGGGACCCTGGAGGTCGTCTTGTCCAACCTCACTGCTCAAGCAGGGTCACCCAGAGCTGGTTGCCCAGGACTAACCGGATGGCTTTTAAGTATCTTCAAGGATGGAAACTCTGCAACCCCTCTGGGCAACCTGTGCCAGTGCTCAGTCACCCTTGCAGTGAAATTGTTTCCTGATGTTCAGGGGGGACCTCCTGTGTTTCAGTTTGTGCCCAGTGCCTCTGATGCTGTCTCTGGGTACCACTAGGAAGAGCCTGGTTTTGTCTTCTTTGCACCCTCTCTTCAGGCATTTGTAGACATTGATGGGGTCCCCCTGAGACTTCTCTTCTCCAAGCTGAGCAGTCCCAGTGCTCTCGGCCTTTCTTCATGTGAGGAACTCAGCTGCATTAAAGCAGAAAGACTTTGGTTAAGTATTACTGTAGCTGTTATTTTAAGTCCTTCCTTTTAAGCAAACTTTTTTGCCATTAGTACAAACTTCCTGGATTTTTATCAACTGCCTTTTTTACAGAGGTTCTATTTAAAAAATATCATTCAGTTGTTTCTTTATGCTCTGTTAAACAGTCTTTTCTTGGCATGCAACAGAGGAAAATGCATAAAATTCTGGTGATTGAAAAAAAAAAAAAAAGGGAAAAAAGGGAAAATGGAATTTTGACAAAACAAAGCAATAATGCTTTTGGTGGGTGCCAGGGGGAGCTCTGTTTCTCTGTGTAATATCACAGGTCAAGCAGTAATGTCTTCACTGGCACATCATTCTGTAAACTACACCTGGGTGAGGTTTCCTGCTACAGAATCAACTTCTGTTATTGGTCTTGGTCATATGAAGATATCAGGCTTGGTTTTGCTATATGGACCCCCTTGGACGCTACTTCAGAAAATGATTTTTATCAAAAGAAGTGTCACTGTGATGTAGCTGTGCTTGGCTTGATCTCTGTCATGTTTTCTTTGGCTTTTTGTTAATTTCTTTCTGTCAATCACAAACCAGTTTGTGGTAAAGGCCAGTTTCAAAACAGTTATTTAAATCATCAGCAGGGTTTTGTCCTTCAGAGGCATTTCATTAATCCATTTTACATTTCTTTCTGCTGAGAACAACATTTCTCTCCAATGGTTTCTAGCATGCACGGCACAGAGTCATTGTGCCTGGACGCCATTTTGCTGTGCTGAGATTGTCTCTGCTTTAGTGCAAGTCAGTCTAACCACTGCTGTTTCCCTGCCCTATATACCACAGCTTTTTTAATTAGATGTATATTTGTTCCTGCAGTGTTTGCTTGTGCTGGGCAGTAAGCAATCGCAAGCAGTTGTCAGCTAGAGCATTATAAACGTTTATTTCTTACAAGTGCTGTTGTGGCCACACATCTCAGCTGAGAGAGGTAATGTTAAAAAACAAGGCAGCACAGGCCTGCCAGTCATCTGATCCTGCCCATCAAAAGCACAGCTCTCGCTGCCATTACGAGTAGTTGTGGTCATTCCAAGGTCAGGTCAAGTGGTCAAGTCACCTTCTTGAAATAACTGCTATTTTTGAGCATTAATTATATCACAAATAGTCCATTTTTTTAAATGCTTCAGATTTGTATACTGTTGTTTTACTTCCTTACTATACTATCTAATGGGTTGATCAGTGTTGTAGTCTGACAGCTAGCTTCTGGTAGAAACAGGGCATCTTTCCCAAATGGTATTCTCATCCAGACCAGAAAATTCTCTAATGACTTCTTCCTTGCTGTTTGCAGACCCTGGTGAACAGCAGTCTTCCTGACACGCACACACTTGCATTGATCTTTAGCTTACAGTGTTTTGCATTGCCTGTGCATATTGTAGGCCTCCACTGTCTCTCAACCTGCCAGATCTCACTTCTGTTCATGTAGTTATGTGCATCATCTCCATCATGCAAGGAGAAACTGGAAGTGGGACAACTTTGCTATCATGACCAACAGTGTGAGGATCAAATGCAAGCCTTCCAGAACTGTTTTCATGAGCTGGAGAGTTGCAGTAGGCTGTAATATGCAGTATCTTCTGCACAGCAGCACACAGAGTGCTGAGCTCTAACTTGCCAGTGGTTTACATCATCTCCCCCATCAATTCTCTCTTCCAGGAATAGAGATTCAGATGTCACTGTCTGCACATCTTGAAATGGTCCCCCTCATATGTGAAACGGGAATTCAAATGTGTAAACCCCATTTGCAAGACCAGAGATCATTTTTCTCTCTCAGCAGCATTACAAGTCCCTTGCTGAACACTGATTTCTTCTTATCATCTGTTACTCACAGCCCAAGATCTCATGTCACTGACATGCCTGCTGAGTACCTCAAGCACACTCCAGTTGCCAGAAGCAGAATTGCAAATTTTTAAGACACGAGAGCATTACAAATCTCTGTGCCTAACTTTCCTCAAGGAAATGAATGTTTGTGACAGAGGTAGAAGACAGTGACCTACCTCTCACTCTCCCAAATGCTGCCTGGGCATGGGGAGTCACTCACCACTCTCTCCTTAGATTGATGGAAAGCTCTGTTGTGTGACTTTTGGAGCACAGTGAATGACTGGCTGTGCTAAGAATTGGACCGATCCCTGCACACACAGTCTCTACACCTCCTTTCTTCCTCCCTGTATCTCATAAGCATCTGTTGTTCCCCAGATGCACACAGAAATTCTTTTTCTTTTTGTTTCAGCACTGCATGCTGCTATAACCCCACAGGCTGCCTCTGCACCCAGTTGACACATAGCTATCATTGCTGCCGAATCAACACCCACATAGAGTTTGAACTACATAAAAGCCCAACTCTTTCCTGACCTCACCTATTACGTGACCTTCCCAGCTTCTGAGTCCATCAGCATCCATGTGGACCTACATCCCCCTCATAGTGAGTGTCTCTCTCCTCTCTGAAGCTCCTCAAGGCAGTTTGTGGGCTGTAGCCTCTGCAGCTGGCTGCAGGGCTCAGGGATGAAGAAGGCAGGATCTAATTCTCCGCTCACACAAAAAGCTGCTATAGCTGCAACACAGGTATCCTCTGTTGGTAGATTTCAAAACCACAAAGCATCAAGCAAGGGCAGCTCTGCTGTCTGTAGCTTTGCACACTGCAGTGGCATGAACAAGTTTGGGAGATGGTTTCTGTGCTTGTTGCAGCACTCAATGCTATCAGCAACAGCGTGAGCAGTGCCAGAGACTCAGCACAGCAGGGCAGGTGATCACTAAGCAAGGTGAACAGTGTGAAAACAAATGCAGCCTCTGAAAGATCAAGTCCTTCGGTGACCTGCCTTCTTGTATTGCTGTACATGCTGGCACAAGGGAGCATTATTTCAGTGCTGGTGGAGGTGGTGCAGGGCTGCAGAGGCTCTTATTCAGGCTGGACTGATTGTAGGAACATAAAGCCTGCTTAAGACTGAGGTTCTCCTCATACTATGGTTCCCCATCCCTGCAGTAGTTAGTTACAGAACAAATCCTCCAAGGGTTAAGCTGCAGAGGAGTCATGTAAGGTAGGCCCACATCTTAGGCCCTAGCCTTCTGCAGTACCCCAAGTTTTCTATATGGTCTCCCCCTTAAGCCCCAACCCAATGTTTCCTGCTTTCTTTGGGTGTTGGGCAAGGCAATAGCCCAAGGGCAAAGAGCTAGAGCACACAGTCTTCTGGAGCAAACTTCTTCATTAAAAGCAAAATATTTGTTGCGAAGAGGTTCTGTGTTTTGGTTTTTCTTTTTCATTCCTCAATATTGCATAGCTACAAAGGCTGACTCCTGGTTAGCAAGCAGCAAGTGTGGAGAAGACCAACTTGAGGGATGTTATGCTGGAGGCAGCCTATCGATGGGAAGAGATGCACCACTGTGTTCTCCAGTCCAGTATTCCCATGGCCCACAAATGTGGGGAGAACTGAGCACATTGCAGCAGAAGCCAAGAGGTAAACCTCAGAGCATGAGAGGGTGTGTGTGGATTTCATTTAGCACATTCTTCTGCTGCACCAGTAAGAGCATTTTGTGGCATATGCCTTGCATATGGGAAACAACAGGAAGGCCCTGGCACGAACACATGCAAGAGTCTTTTTGCATATGCCCTGAATACTGTTAGTGATTGATTAAGTCTGTTGAAGCCTCTAACACCACTGATGTCCGTGGAAGAAGAGTTATCCTCAACAAATCTCACAGAAAGGAAAGCCTGGAAGTCAGGGAAAAGAGCCCAAGCCCAGGAGGAAAGGGACTGCAGGAGAGAGAAAGGTTTTACTGAAGAATTATGAACAAAAGTCTGGAGGAGGCAAGCCAGTTATGGCTGTGGAGAAAAGGTCTGAAGTCACAGCACTCTCCAAACTATCAAGCTGCAACAAGGTCTTTTTACCATCTCATACCAGCATACTCTTCATACAGCCCCTCTGCTGCCTTCATCTCACCTCATCCAGGGCATGCTCTCTTCTCATGCTTCTTCCTCTCTCTCCTTCCTCCTCAGCTGCTCCCTCTTCATTGGCTCTCAACCCCTTAACAGAACCAGCCACAGCTGCACCTTATCTACACCGTCCAGCCCGCTGCCCCTGAAGCCAGCCCACAGCTGTATATTGTCAATGCTAATTAGCCCAGCTTCATTCCACTACAGTCTGAGACTAGCAGAGAAGGGGTAACTGACCCTAGCTCTTGTGTGTGCGCCCACGTGCCATTTGAATATGTCTCAGACATGAGCTTGTCTCCACTGCTCTGAGGAGCAGGAACAGAGGTGATCAGCCGCACTTAGGGTCCCTCTGCCCTCCATAAAAGCAGCATCTTTGACCTGCAGAGCCTTCCCCATGCAGTGGCTTGCATGATGCCTCCTGCCAGCATGCCTTTACCTTGAGAGGTCTTGCTGGTTGGGTTGAGCAGGCGGCTCATATACACAGAGATTGCTCTGGAAGATGATTTTGGCTGCCATCCAGTATGGCTTACTTTTGAATCTAAAAATGCTTAACTAAGCATTCCCTTCCCTACACTGCTTATTAGCATCTAGGTGTCTTCAGAAGCTGCCAGTTAAAAGTCTTTGCAAGACACTGGCAACCGAACAAATAGGTTGGCTGTAGAGAAGCAACCTAGATGCTGCTGTACCACCTCAGTGTCCTCCTCCCTCTACACCTTCATTTGCCTTCATGAGTTACAACTGAGAGCTCTGAAAATGAAGGCACATAGCTGTACCAGGAGACAGGAAACTTAATTCCTTATGGAGAAAAAGAAGCGTCCAAGTCATGGATTTTAAACCATGAGGTTATTTCCACCTCTGAGACATTGCTTGTATTGTAGGGTCTCCCAGGCTGTGCAGGCTTTTGGGGCTTGGTGAAGAATTTTTTTGACAGTGTGTTTCTGTTAGAAAATACTGATTCATGAGGCTCTTGTTTGTCAGGAGCGTACTCAATCAGAGAAATCCATGGATGGGGCTTGGGTATGTTAAGTATTTGTTTGGTAGGACAGGAAAACAGTTATCAGCTGCTGCGTTGCCCCTCACCTTGGCTCCCAGCCTCCTGCCTTGGAACCCAGAAGCTATAGCCAGGGCAAGAAACTTCTTTTTTTGGTATCCAAAAGGTAGCTGTCCCTTAGGCATTTTCAAAGTGAAACATTTTGAATGTTTCATTTGGTGGAGCTGGAGGGGCTCCAAATGATGGAACCAGAGGGATTTCAGAGCCTTCAGTGGATGTTGTTGTCTCTTAGATGAATCCCTATAACTAGATGTGTACTGACTCCTCATCTGATGTGATGCAGGGTAGGAAGGGCTCACTCACACCTCTGTCACTGGTCCCTGTATATATACATGCTTTGTACTCATGGTTACACAAGGGAAGGTAGTTAGCGATGATGCTATATTGCAGCAGGGAGAAAAGCCAAGGGGAGATAGATTCCTTAGCCTGACTGAAAGCATGGAAACGGCAATAATTTAGGAATAAGGCAGTACCTAGGTTCTGACCATGCTGAGCTGTCTCTGCTTGGGTGTGGAAACAAAGCACCACTGGGCTTGTCCAGCTTTCCACACATAGGAGAGGGACCCATGAAGTCGCCAGAGATGTAGGAAACAAGCAAAAGGGCTGTAGCTGAAAACACCTGATAGTTGTTTGGCTACAAACCCGAGTCAGATGGGCCCAATCAGAGCCAGTGAGCTGACAGGTGGGAGGTGGAGAGGGAGCCAGCAGTGGAGAGGGTGCAGAATAAGTGCAAAAATCTGCACCAAAAGCCATTCTCCTTAAGAGTCCAGAGCCTTTGGCTGGCTATAGGTGAATCTGCCTCTGAGGGGGTATATAAAGGAAGGTCCATATCATGGCAGCTTTGACATGTCAGAGTGGTGTCAGACCTGTGTGCAGTGATGGGCAGGAGCAGTGCTGTGGTGACTCATGAAACAGCTTAGCCATTCCCAGAAGTTCTAGGGCAGTATCTATAATTGAAGAGCTCCGGGAGGTTGTCAGGCTTGTGGTTCTCCACCAATTAGGACTAAAAGGTTCCATTTATTAACAACTGGCTTGTTTAAATAACAGCTCCCACCAAGTGCTTTCGGTGTGCACTAGGAAACAGTGTTGTCTGGGCTGTTGTGAGTGACAGTAGGTGCCTCTCTCTGCAGCCACTGTGCCAAGCCCCTGCTGCCCCCAGCTCCCCTCCAGGGCCCTGCTGGGGGGATCAATCCCTGCTCACTGCCTCCTGCCCCTGTTCCCACAGGACTGCCTTCCTGCCTGTACACACACAGACCCACAGCACTTACCCCTCCTGGTAATGCGCTCACACTTCTGTGCATCAATTAGGCTGCTTTCTGGAGGAAAAGTGGATTTTGTGTTCAGTGCTGGCACTGGAGGGGTGGTGTGTTGCATATTGATGGAAGAGATGATTTGTCAGGTTTTGCTTTCTTCTCCTTAGTGCTCCTGGGACACACAGATGCAGTGCTTATACTGTTCCTGCTGAACATATTTTCCCACTCTTGGGCTTCACAGAAACTTTGCAATTTTCTTCTCTTTCCTTGCATTTTGGAGCCTTCCCCACACTCCGCCCCCTCTCCCTCCCCCCCCCCCCCCCCCCCCCCGGAAAAAAAAAAAAAAAAAAGGAAAAAAGGGGGGGGGAAAAAAGAGAAAAAGAAAATGAAGTCATAACATTCAGAGCGAAACTTTTACCAGAGCATGTTGTGGTCTGACCAGGACCTATACAGATGGAAGTTCCTGCCATATGTTTCTCAGGCCAGACAAATAGTATGTCACAACTGAGCAATACCTACAGCTGGGGAGACTTCACTTCCTCCTCCACCTTCCCCAGAGTGGGCTTTGTTGCAGGTTTATTATTGAGGCTTTTGTTAAGCTTGTGCAGAGTGCTTAATCAGACAGTTGAAGAACAGCTTGTCCTCCAGCACCCAGAATCACCACCACATCCTTGACTTGTGAAGACAATAGCTGAAACTTGAAAGAAGAGGCACGTGGCAGACATAGATAGGGATATTGAGCCAGGTCAGGTGTCCCTTTGCCACAGCACAGCCTTGGAGCCTTGCTTCTACATTGTGGGCCCTGATGACAGGTCCCAGACCATGCAATCAACTGTGTCAGTTACAGGAGATCCCAGGATGGGGGGAGATGCAAGTTAAAGCTGGGATGGAGGGAAGATGTGTTTGTCAGGTTTGCTGTAAGAGTGGGAAGAGGTGAGAGATTCTAGTTGCCAGACACTTGGGGACTTTGCAAGGTGCAATGTACTCTGTGCCTGGCTGTCGCCACAGTCCTTGGGTCCCCTTGTTCTTCATTCCTACAACAGGCTCCTCATTTCATTGTGTACACCCCCTTTTCTTGTGTTTCATAGTGTGTCTGGTCCAGTCCTACTAGTGATAGATGGGGGAACCTCTTCAAATGGGACTCCCAGTGCTCAGGAATTAGCCAGTCCCAAAGGCACTCTGGTTTCCCTGCTCTTCTGGATGGATGCAGCCCTCAGTGCTGTGCTTTCTGCAGCATGTTGCTGATGTCTCCAGTGCTGGAAGATCCTTGGCATGAGAGGAGTTGCTTGACTATGAGGACCCCTCACCCCCAAGCCCACTGTACAACCCCTGTCCAAACATTCCGTGAACAGGCTCCCAGGCTCTTCAGTGAGCACAGCAGTCCCGTTGCTCTCTCCTGGGTATTCCCTAACCTGTTCCAGCAAAATCACTTTCTTATTGTGAGCTCCAGTAGGATCAACCCTCTGCCAGCTCTGCTCCTCCGCCTCTCCCTCTGCTGCATCCTGAGTGTATTGTGTGTGCAAGGGGCGTTTTGGTATGTCATACAATCTCAGGGCCTGGGGAACAAAAAACCTGAATTTTATTGATAGAATGAGTGAAGGATTTCTTTTTCTGTCCTTGAGCTGCAGGGAGGTGGCAGAGGAGAGAGAAAGAGAGAGAGAGAGAGAAAGGTCAGATTATCCTCTCTGGCTTTACTGATAACAATTCATTCATCTGTGGACAAGATGAATGTACTTAACATCCTTCAGGCTGGTGCTAAGTCTCCTGCCTCTTACTTTCAAACTAAACCAATTCCTCTGTTCTGAATACCAGTCCCTGGGACTTTGTGAAGTGATGCATCTGGGTTTTAATATCAATCATGAATTATATCTCTGCTGCTATCTTCACCAGTCCCTTTGGGAGATGGAGCTGGTTAGCTGATTTGTGGGGCCAGTGTGTGCTTCTGCTGTGTTTGTGCTCTTAATCCAGGTGTTGTAGGTGAGATGCCTCCAAAGAACAGCTTGTGCTTACAGAAACCAACAGGTCAAAGATGATGGGACAGAGACACAAAGTAGTGTGAGAAGCACAGATGGTAAAACCAGCCTCATTTAGTCTATGTTGATTTTGCAGGATGCTTGCTTTTATAATTTATTTGGGGTAGAAGTTGCAGAGTCTTGCAACTAGGACCTTACAGCCAGCAGTAATCCCATAGAACGATGAAAGGTGTTGAAGTAAGTTTCCTATCTTTGCACAGGATTTCATTTAAGTGTCAGGCTTTGACTCTGGTGATTTCATGAAATCTCAGGCGGCTTTTAGAAAATAACCATCTAGATCTGATGGTTGCAAAAGAAGAAGGAAAACTTCCCTGAGCACATCCTGGATGACTAGTCTCAACCTGCCTTGGTTCAGTGGACGGCTGTTGTGATTACAGTGCAAACATGGAACTGGGACTTTTTTCTGCATGCTCTGTGGGCAGAAACAGAGCATCTACAATCTACCCCATGTACATCCCTGCACAAGTGAGAGTATGTGAGCTGGAAGGAGAGCTGAGATGCAATAAATCCGGCTGGCATGTAGTCAAAGCTTGGCCAGTGTGTGCGGTTTGTGGAGAATCCCCATGGATGCCTTTATGGAAAGAAACCTGGCTTGTATCTCTCCTCCCGAAAGGCAGTATCTCCCCACACCCTTGTCTAGCAGTAAAATATCCCTTCAACCCCAATGGACCTCCATGGAGCTCTCAAGGTCCAGACTAGATTCTCCTGCTTGTTTGTGGCCACCACCCAAGCTACTGTATCTGCATAAAAGGTGAAGGAGAAATTTATGCAAGAGGGAAATTATTGTTTTCCAGCTCTGTAAGCCAGATTTTTGTGGTCAGCACATGTGCTTATGCACATACAAAATTAACAGACTTTTGCAACTGGAACTAATTGTGTTCTTGTTGGCAATCTCTGAGGCAATGCCAGAGGTGGAGCAAGCTGGCTCCTTCCCTCAGACAGCAATGATGAAGAACCAGGAGGATGAAGCTGCTCTATATCTCTCTGCAAAACAGGATGTCATTCTTAAACATCAAGACAAAAATATTTCCCCCTGGAAACCAACAGGAATCACTCATATGTAGAGGAGGGAGGGGCACCTGAGTTGTCACTATTCACTTGTGTGTGGTGCCTGTTTAACAGAGACCTCTCTTTAGGTCCCCCAGAACAGGGGATATTCTCTTTTTTTAAAAGCATGTTCTCAGTTTCTCTCTTAAGTACTTCCACTGAAGGTTGTGGTGGTCCCAAGTCTCTGGGGCTCTGTCTGCAGGGTGTGGGGGAGGTGAGCCTCTGCTTTCCACAGTTGCCCATTCACTGGGGACATGCTGGGCCTAGGGAGGAGAGTGCTTGGGCTCTTGAGCAAAGCCCAAGGCAGCCCCACAGGCTCCCCCTGGGTGGGAGTGGTCCTGCATCTGCAGCAAGCACAGCATGCAGATGTATCACAGCATCTTCACAGATACATCGGTTTTGTGTCCTTTCTAGAGGAGGCTGTTTATTATCACCAGGTTAGTTATGCCTTGACCTAGGTAACTGGAGCCTTTCAAAGCTCTCACAGTGCTGGTGGTGGGTTCCTCCCTCTAAGGACTGATGCCTACCACAGTGCCAGCCTCCTCTTATTTCCATGGGAAAGGAAGAGCATTTATCTCATGCTTATATACCTATCTCAAATAGATCAAAGAATCACAACGTAAAAACACTCGTCTCTCCTCTCCTGCAAGCAGGTCTATTTCCTATTTCCTCTGATATTCTTTTATCTTGATGTGCTTAGACATCAAAAATTACAGGGCATTAATCACACCTGGGTATCTAGCTCCTTTCTCACATCAGAAACGCATCTCCTGCCACCTTTATTGCTCTCATCTCCAAACAAGAGTATGAGCTTTACTTCCTAAGGAAAGCTTTGTGGGCAAAATATCCCAGGCTGAGCTCTTCTATATGCACTGTGAACAACTGGCCAGCTGCTGTAAGTGGTACAGAGCATGGAGCTGCTGACAACAAAGGGAAATGTAGCAGGAAAAAAAATCAACCTCACCCTACCCCATTTGGGAGCTTTTTCTGAAGATTGGGCCAGCTTGGGGGTTGTGGGTTGTAGGTCTTTTGCCTGTCTCTCCTGGAACCTCCTGGCAATCCAAGTTGTAATTGCCTTTAGGGTTTCATCATAGCACCTAAAATCCTGTGTTTTAAGGTCTCTGGTGTGAAGGGTTACCCAGCATCTGCACACCTCGGTGGCTTTTTGTGCCAAATTCAGCTTCTCTTAATTATGTCATTGCTTGTTAGACATCTTTTGAGCTACATCTTTCTTTTGGCCTCCTGCAGCCTTACGTGGGTATGAAAATACAAGGCCTGGATTCACAGGCATATTCAGAATGCTTTCTTTGTTTCTTTATTTGTCCCTGGAGGGTTTTTTTTGGTGTGTCTGGTCCCTTCTATCTACCTGGGAGTTACCATGGGTGGGGTCAACCTACCTGCTTCCTCCTGCCCTGCATGCCCTACCCTCCAAGTCTTCTTGCTTCTTTTCTATTCTTTGGCAAAGTTGGTTTGTGTTCAGGCTGGAAAGAGTAGCCCAATACTCCCTGTTTCTTACACCCGCAGTAATACTGCCTCTCATAAATTCTCTGGAAGTGTCCTGCACAGTTCTGCGCTGCTCTTCTGAAGGACTTGGCAGTCTTCTCCAGTTCTCGATAATGCTAGCTAAATCTCTCATATATCACATTATAACTCCCAATAATCTGAGCATCAAAGGCTTTTTTCACCTTCTCATAATACCTTTTTTTCTTCCTTCCTTCCTGGGAATGTCGGCAATGTTTCAGTCATTACCTTGAGCCAAGAACTTACTTGAAGCCATGTGCCTCCCAGATGACACCTGCTGTTTTCTGAAGCATCCATGCTTTCCCAGCCAGCTAATCCAGCTTTCTGGGACTCTGCCATTAAATGTCCCGAGGGCTGAACTTGTTACATTAAGTGCAGGTGTTGTTACTGTTATTAAAAGAACAAATTATTATGCATCAGCAGAAGCTTTTCTAAGATCGTTATCTAGAGCTGTGTGCTCCTGTTACTGTCTGCCTGTGGGCAGGGCTGGATGATCAGAGGTGGCCAGTCTGTCTAACCCTTCCCATCTCAGCTAAAAATCTGCTGCTGGTAGCCTCAAAGCCCATGCTACCTGCTGGAGAATGGCGAATAACACGCATCTTTTCACTCTTACCTTTGCTGATGCTGCTGGCTGGGCTTGTGTATGAAACACAGAGGGGAACGGCTCATACGTGACTGTGCAAGAAAGAGGCAGAGGAGCCTTCTTGTCTAGGATAATCCACTCCTGCTCATAGCTGTCCTTTAAAGAGGGCTATGCGTGTAAGTCTCCTGTTGAAAGTGTGAGCACTCTCTCCCACACGAATTGCTCTCACTCCTCACCAGGATCTACTCCTGTCTTCCGTCTCTTCCCTTGAGCTTTTTCCTTATTTGGCTACATTTAATTTATTTTAGTGGTGGACGTGTGGTACACTGTTCCTCAGCCCTTTTTCTCCTCACTACTTTAACACAGTTTCTGGGCTGGGTTCTGCATCATCTCTCCATCCATTCATTTGCTTTGTGTGCTGTGTGGCCTCTGTGTTTTTTTGTCCTCGTGGAATATTTTCTTTTTCCACACAACATGTGCCTCAAAAAAAAAAAAAAAGTTAGGGACAGTCTCCAACATATTGAGGGACACCACCCTGTGGGATGGTAACCCTGTGCTGAGAGTACCTGAAATGAAGTTACTGGTCCGAAGCTGGAAACCTGATGTATTAGTTAGGGTCGAATATTAATGTAGGCCACAACTCAAACAGTGTGTTCAGTTGGTCCTCCCACTACAAGAAAGACATTGAGGTGTTGAAGCATGTCCAGAGAAGGGAAACAAAGTTGGTGAAGGGTTTAGATAACAAGTCCTCTGAGAAGTGGCTGAGGGAACTGGAGCAGTTTAGTCTGGAGAAAAGGCGGCTCAGGAGAGACCTTACTGCTCTCTACAACTACCTGAAAGGAGGCTGGTCTCTTCTCCCAACTGAAAAGCTATAAGACAAGAGGAGATGGACTCAAATTGGACCAGGGAAGGTTTAGATTGGATATTAGGAAAAATGTCTTCACCAAAATTGTTGTCGAGCATTGGAACAGGCTGTCCAGGGAAGCAGCTGAGTCTTCGTCCCTGAAAGTAATTAAAAGACATGTAGATGTGGCATTTAGGGACATGGTTTAGTGGCAAACTAGATACAGTTGGCGTCAATGATCTTAAAGGTCTTTTCCACCCTAAATGATTCTATGATTCTGTGTAAAACAAAGTTGTGCTTTCTCTTTATCCCTGCATGTTTCCTGCTCCCTTCACTGACCCAGGCCTTTGCAGCAGGTTGCTGCTGCCTGGTGGGCACTGAAGACAAGCACGATTCCTAGGGCAAAACAGCTGTTGCTGGGATGATCTGCCAGGAAGAGGCATAGCTGTGTCCTACTGCTGCTCTTGGACCTGCCTTCCCACAAAATGCCAGGTGCATTGCAAACATCAGTTCCTGTCCACATCGCCTCTGGGAAGCAAAATGGGGCAAATAAATGTGTTTTTTCCTGATCAAGAGTAAGCATATTTTCTCTGGCCTTTCTCACTGCTGCTGCATAAGCTAGTCTTAGCAGCAGCTTTTCCTAAACAAAAAGCCTTCAAATATACAAACCATCTGTATCCTCTGAAAAGCCTCCCTGAGACATGCTTGCTGTGTGGATGTGCAGGAGGAGAGAACACTGGTGCTTCTCTCCTATGTTCAAACCCTGCTGTCCCCACTGCCAGACAGACTGGGACAGGAACTCTGCCTAATTAATCTTCATTGAAAGAATGTCTCCAGACACCATGTTCTGTATTTACCTGATGACAACACACCCTGTATGGTTTCTTAATTACAGGCTTGTTCCAAGGGAATTAATTTGTTGGAAATGGGAAGGGAGTAAGAGAAATCCTTGAAAAGGAGGTAAGAAATTTAGGCCAAATCTTTTCATATTGGGGGGTTAGGGTTAGTGCAGATTTGGAAAGCTAGACAGAGTACTTCTGCTTGCTCTCCTATAGGAGACACTGGAGAAAACCAAGATGAGGTTAGTGACTGCATCTATATTTTCTCCCAAAGATGTCAACACCACATCTGAGACCACCCTGAATTTTTCCCTGCCCACAGTAGAGTATGCTTCCTTGCTTTCCTGGTGAAGCAGGGAGCCATCAAGTGTGCTGCTTGCCTGTGCTGTCCACAGCTTGTTCCTGAGACAGGGAAATGGACAGAGAACAAGGCAAGATGGGGACCATGCCATGATCACGGTTGCCCCAGCAGCTTCTGCATCTCTGGTGCCAGCATGCTGAGGTTGTCTCCTGAAATGACAGGAGAGGCTTAGCGGAGACTGAAGACCCTGCTAGTGCTCCATCCCTGACCTTGAGCCAACAGGCTTCACAAAGGTTAAAGCTAACTCTACACCCCTACCTTGCTCCAGAGAGTCCAGACTAACAATTCATGTCTCTACTCCTCAATTTGTCCTGTCTGATGGATTTAACCTTTAAAGAATCCCAGCTTTCCTGATGCACTTTGAAATTTTTCATCAAGTTTCAGAGAGGCTTTATCGAGGATTTGTGCTATCTTCAAATATACTCTTCATTTGCTCTTCAATTTTCAGCTTCTTAATGCAGTGAGGGAAAAGCCTCCTCTCTCTTTTCTGCCTTATCATTTTACTAGCCAAAGAGCAGCAGGACAAGAGTTGCTTATTTCCTTCCCCTGATCTATACTTTTCCTCCTACTTGTTTTATGGTGAATTTAAACAACTTAAATTTGTTTAAACAATTTAAACAAAGAGAAATCAACAGCAACTTGGTTGAGCCGAGGCAAAGTTGCTGAGGGTGCACTTAACCCTGCTGTTAGCTCTGTCCCAGGGACTTCAAGGACATTGGAGGGTGCTGCCACTGTGTCAGCCTCTGCAGCTCTGCATGCAGGTTCATGGTTCAGAGGCGAAGCAAGGAGACAAGCTGCCTTAGGTAGGTAATGCTGCACAGAAAAAGAGACTGGGATCTGGGGGTGCCCCTTTTCCCCTGCAGCCGACAGTGATTCAAGTCGACTCTGGTGTTGGATTGATGGTTGAAGGCCCTGCACCGTAAGTTTCCTCTCCTCCATCACATCCATTCCTGCTTTAGTGTTCTGGGAGTCATCCTGCTGATGAGGCAAGGGATCACTTTGGTCCCAATAGGTGGCTTTGCAATGGGTCACTTTGTTCCCAAGGGCCTTAAATTGCTTATAACAGAGGGACATTTTTCATATGCAGTTGTTCAAAAAATTCCTGGGGCTGGTAACCAGTTGGAGCACGTTAAGTGAGGAAGGAAAGAGGATGGAAAGAGAAGGATGGTACTCTGGCATTATTTAATTACTCCTGTTGGAAATAGATGAGAAAGCCAGATTAGATGCTCCGTGTGATGTGCACTTAGCATCCTCCAAATCATAAAGGGCTCTTCTCCTTTAGGTCATGAAAAAATTTTGAAAGTTCATGAGGGTAATGTGTTTATTTTCTACACAGAATGAGGAGCTCCCTCCCTCCTTCCCTGCATCACTGCAACAGCCTGCTTCCTGCCGGGGGACTCACTTCCCCTTGCTGACCAGCACCACTGCTGCTGTGAAATCTGACAAGATCAGAGTTCAGGTGGTTTGGCTGTAGGCAGAATAATTTTTCCTTTTATGGAAATTCTTCTGCTTCTCCCACAACAATGGCCTTCAGATCCCTGCTTAGTAACAGAGGAGGTTTTTCTCCTTCTCTAAAGCCCTCACAACAATCTCACCCACGTAGAAACCATCCTTGCTTTCTGCAAAGAGCCACCACTCCCAGGTGTCTCACTGCAAGGAGGTGCCAGCTGTCAGAGAGGTGGAAGTGGTGTGCACAAGGGAGGTTGCCCTTCCAGTCTCCTTTACCCATGGCTGCTAAAGTCACTGGTGTAAGGACACAGGTGGGGATCTGGGAGCTGCTGAGTGAGATAAGGAAAAGATTTTCCAAGCCCCTAGCTCACCTGGGTATAATGTTTTGCTGTTGCTTATAGACCAGGGTAGAATTTGTTGGTAGTTACATCTAAGATTGAAGTTTGTTTGCTGAATGTGCCAACGATATAAACACCACCAATGATATCCATGCTTGTTGAGCCAGGGAGGATTCAGTTTCCCATCTGGTGGCATCTTCACCCTATTTGTTCTTTCACATTTTAAGGATGCTCTCCGTCAATCTGCCAGCTTCTTCCTTTAGGCTGAGTGGAGATTTTATGTTACAGATTCACTTTTGCATTTAAGCACCATTTCCTCCATCTCCACCTCAAAATAATACTCACTGAAAAAAAAACTATCTAACCATGAAGGGATCTGCCCTGCCTACATAGGACTGGAAAAGCTGTCGTGATTTCAGTTGAATGAAATCATAGATGAGCTGGGGGAAACAAGGACAAAGAAGCAGATGTGATTCTGCAGAACTTCAGCCCTGCTGGGTTTTCCTGGCAGGTGTCTGCCCTTGGAGAGGCAGCTACGGCCGTGCTGTGTGGCACAGAGACAAGTCATTTCTGGCATGGGAAGACCATGAGAGGAGGCTGCAGACAGTAGCTCTGGGGACTGCTATGCCCTGCAAGGCTCAAATCAGGAGACTGCTCTATTCTGATTTGCTGTACCAGTGAAAATACAGGTTGGCTGCAAGATCCTGACAAGGGTATGGCATGCCAGTCTGCTTGCTGGGAGCACTGGTCCAGGAATCAGTTCTGAGCTTCAGGGGATAAGAATGAGGTGAGGTTGCAGATGTCAGGGTTTGTGGAGGGAACGTAGCTCTCTAATCTGATGCAGACAGATTTAGTTTTAGCACTGACTTGGAGAGAAAGCAGCATGTACTAATTCATCAGCAAGTGTGGGATATTCTTTCATGTTGCTTGTGTTTGAGTTCTAGCAAGATCAAGGCTTGAGGGGGAAGGGTGCACTGTGCTTAGGTAGAGCTGTTCCCTGGGGCTCAGATGAGAAATATCTAGGTTGATCCATTCTGCTGGTTGACTTGTCCTCCAGGCCAAACTGAAAACTCTGAAGATCTGAGTTTCTCTTTATTTGGCAGCAGCATTTTCGTTGCAAGTTCCATGCCCTCACATCACTGCTAGCATGGATGTCCTCTCCTAGCTGTGGAAAGACCCACTGCTGGGGTGCAAAGGTAGTTTGGCAACATGGCGTATCTCCTGAAGGCGCTGTATCAGATAATACCTCCAAGGCAGAAGTCAGTACCTCTGAACGCACTTACAGGACTCAGTGTGATGTAATATTTTGCTAAGTGTCTGTTCAGATATCTCTGTACAGCACTGCATGAGAGTCACCCTTGGATTCATCTGGGATGGTGTTTCTGTGTCCCTGTAAGTGGAACTATAAAGTCCCTTTGCACACAGGTCACCAAACAGGCACTCATCATGAAAAGGATTGTTCTGTACAACATTGTCCTAGGCTGGCTTATAACAGCAGCTGCAGAGCACTGTAATGCCATTGCTCCTATTTGTTGGAGCTTCCAGGGAGCTCACAGATTTCATTACACGGCATTAAACATAGCATGGTCTTACATGTGTATGCCATCCCTCCTAGCTAGCAGCCTAGAGAGTCACTTTGGCGTTTTTGCACTGCAAACTCAGGTCCCAATTTGTGATCTCACTTTTGCTCCACCTTGAAGATGACTGGCTTAATTTGCTCCCTCCTCTTGAGCAACACATGGCTTGAAACAATGCCAAGCAGTACCCCGCCAGTTACTTAGCCACCTGTTACTCAACTGTTCATGATTCAGTAGACTGTCAAACAAATCTTTCTTATCTTTTTCCATTTCTTTGTATTGGCATCCCTTGTTGTCCTCACTGAAATGCAGGGAAGCCCTGCCTGCAGAACATGGTTAACACTGGGCACTCCAAATACAAGCCAGTTCTAAGTACCAGAGAAAAGAGGGGTGGATTGAATTTGGATCTCAGTGTTGTATGCCTCCACACGTGCTCCTTGCATTTGAGGCTATGTAGGGAGTAGCATCTGATTCTGCTTCATATCTGGATTGTGACATCCCTCAGAGGACGTCACAGATGTTTTACATCGGGTTGGCACTCAAGGGTATGTTTTCAGTACCAATAGGATGGATATCTTGCTTGTCACAGTGGGTCTGTAAAATGAATTGGATTTACATTCCAGGTTTTCCATTTTGATCATACAGGATAGATATGGGGAAACCTCAGAGATGACAAAGGTTTTTTAATTCTGTAGGCAAGCTGGGTCAAAACCCCTTATGCTTTTCCCAGTGTATCAAACCAAAATAAATGGAGTATTAAAAATAGTAAGAAATCTAGATGAGATAAAAGGAAGTGGACTGTTGTGGAAAGAAAGGAAAAATTAGGTGATAAAGCTCAGAGATCCAAAGAAAGAGGTCAGTAAGATTCGTAAGAGGAGGAAGCCCTGTTATATTTGCTGTGATCTTTACTGAAGCCCCAGGATTCATAGGAAAGTTTATGAGTAGTTGCATTAAAAATAAATCTTTCTTACTCTGCCATTGCAGAATGGCAGAATTACTCCTGAATTGTGTCATCCTGTACACAGCGAGCTTGATGGGAACAATTTGTTGGCTTTCTCATAAAGCCTAGACTTGTCTCATATAATGTTAGATACTTACATATTCTACTCAATTAAATACTGTAGGGCCATCTTATAATTAATGGACAGATCAAATAGACGAATTGTCTTTTTCCCTTTTTCTATTGATTGCAAAGGGGGGCATTGTGATTTGGGTTTTAACTCTGGCACATGAATTTGAATTCAAATGCATTCTTTGTGCATGCGTGTTTGCAAAAGGAGGGATACAGTTTCTGAGGGGGAAATGAGGAAAGACTGAAAAGAGAGGGGGGATAGTAAGGAATTTTTCTGAAGCACTCAGAAATTGCTTGCTGTGGGGCCAGGAAAGCCTTCCAGGTGGCCCATGCACTTGTGTCTGCAGCAGATATGAGAGTGCCAGATACCACAGGCCATCAGCTGCTGTGCAACGTTTTTCATGGTGCTTTGCTCTGGCACTCAGAGGAGGCTCTAGAAGATGCCCTGACTCATTCAGAAATAGTCCCATGTTTCCTCCATGGCAGGAAAGAAGGAGAAGGTTCAGGGTCCAGGAGCTGGCTCCATATGTCTCTTCTCTTCAGTGTCATTCCTCTTGCACACAATGTGCCCTCTGCTGTAAATGCATGAGGTGCGGGGGTGGGGGGGTGGGGGGGTGGGGGGTGGGCGGTGTTCAGAAGCTCGCAGATTCCTCGCTTTCTCTTTCTCTGTCTCTCTTCCTCTCTCCCCTTATCTCTGTCTCTTTCTTTTTTTCTTTCCTTCCTTTTTTCCCTATTGGCAGCAAAATAATGTCTTGTCTCTGAGCAACATTCGCAGTGTATAATTTACAGCCTATAAATAGATCACTGTTATTTACCAAAAAAAAAAAAAAAAAAAAAAAGACATCCACACATTTTATTCCATTTCTAACCATTAACCAAAACATTGCAGACAGACAGGAGCTGCTTGCAGTGCAAGATGTTTGGTGCCTAGCTGAATGACCAGGTCTCTTTCTCCTGTGATTTCTCATTCAACTTGTTCCACCTCCTCTCTTCATCCCCTGCTTTCTTTTGGAAGGGAAAAGGAAAAGCTTTTCCTTTCCCGTGCCCTTGGCCCCACCACAAATTCCCTTTTCTGCCGTCTGGAGCCACCACCTGCCTCCACTACTGTGCTCTCTGCTCCTTCCCCCTGTGCTCCCAGCCAGTGCTCCAGCCCTGGCCAACCCGGAATGAAGCTCCTACTTGATCAGAAAAGCACAAAAGTGAGAGAGAGGGACAGAGCAAAATTTGGACCACAAGCAAAGATGTGGAAGGGCTTGCAGACAGGATCCACGCTGTGAAACACAGAAGCCTGTAGGCTGAACCCCAAACCCAGATTTGCTGAGGTCTCATGCTTCAGATGCATACCTTGCTTTCCCTACAGCAGTGCTCTCTCCTGCACATGACTTCCGGTGCCATGGACCTGTCTTGGCTGTGTAAGACATCTGGACAACCACGGCAGAGCATTACCACTTCTGCTTCAAGGTGTCCTCCACTTTCCTGGCACTGTTGACTTGCCTTGAATCTGTGGGACAGGTTCCCTTCTTGCCCTATAGCTCTTCCAGGAGCTTTGTTTTCTCTCTGTGTGTCTCTTTGTCTCATCACTTGTCCTTTGCAGCCAACAACCTCTGTGCTTCCCCCAAAATGGGCCACCTCTCCTCAAGACACAGAGGAAGCCCTTTCAAGGCTGGGCTGTGGTGCCAGAGGCAAGCAGGTGGAGGCAGGGATGCTGGGGAAGAGGAAAGTGGCTCAATGTCATGGGCACCAGTGGCCCCTCGAGACCCACCAGGTATGTGTTGGCATGCAGTGAGGGCAGCTGGAAGAGAAATGGGTAATGTGGTGGGCTGACTTGAGGGTAGGGGGTGAGGTGTAAAACCCATTTAAAGACTAATCTTTGCAAGGCAGTTGCTGGTGTAGAAGGGTCAATAAAGGAAGTGGTGGTAGATGCTCCCCTCTGCAAGACCTAAAGGAAGGATGGAGTGACTGGGCATGGAGGAATAGAACCAACGATGCCTTGCATTTCCATAGTGCCTTTGCATGCCCAGGGATCCCATGGGATGTATGTATGCTGCACCCCACAATGCCTGTGTTGGCCCTCAGGGGTTCATCACCTGTCTTGAACTGAGTGCAATGCTGGCCACACAGACTTCAACTTGACCCCAGGCTTTGCACGACTGGCGTGAGCTTTGCGCCCTCTGCAGGTACCCGAGGGCTGAGTGGCTCACCTGAGAAAAAAAAAAAAACAAACAGAAGAATAAATGATTGCATACCCTCCACTGAGTCACCCACAGCCCCTAGGCCAGGGCTGTGACTCAGTGAGGTGCTTGCCATCCTCAGCATGCACTCCTCTCTCCAGGGGTGGAGGCAGCTGAGTCACTGCATCCCAGTGCTGTGTGGCCAGGGACATGGATGCCCATCCTCTTCGTGCCATGACACCCTCTTGGTGCAGCTGGCTGCACCCAGGTGGTACTGGCATGGGAGGTCACCACAGGGAGACAGCTTGAATGGCCAGTCCAAGCCAACTGCACCAGTGCAGCATGAGACTGAATAGTCCTTGGACATCTGGGTTACTGATTTTTTAAATAATAATTTCCTGGAGGCTTGCAAGGTTTTGATGGTAAGAACATTGAGGAGGGGTGGTCTTTTTATTTATATATATAAAAATATATGTTTTGTTATACAGTGGTGCATTGCTCTGAGTTACAGGATTTAACATCCTGGAGTCTAGCCCTGAGCTGTCTTCCTGGGCTCTTGAATTTTAATGTAAAAAAAAAAATAATCTTGTGGAATAGCTGCCAGAAATAACACATTGAGTCACTGTTAATGTGGACTGCAGGGCTCCCTCTCCTCTCTACCCCCAAACACATTGGCTTATGCTCCAGAAGTAGGGAAGAAGCCACAGCCCTGAGACCAGGCCCTTCATCTTTGCAAGAAACCGTGGAGGGAGAGCAACCCATGCTGGGTACTGGGCATGGCAGGAGACCTGGGGAAGGACTCCTATCTGCTCCTGAAGTGCAGGGCATTGGAGCTCTGACATGCACCTTTTTTACCCTGCAAGGTGAGGCTGGATTCCAAAATGCATCAAGAGATCTGGGGAGTTTCAGTAGAACCTTTTCAAAGGGGCTGTGAAAAATTATACTAACAGCAAATTCAAAAAATAAAACAAAAGGTCTAAAGTGCCAAGCAGCTACAGTGGGACCTCAGCAGGGGTTGGTCTGGATTCCCATCTGGAGAATGGCCTAGGGATACCCTTTTCTAGCTATCCTAAGATCATTCTGGCCTTTTGACTTGGTATAGATTTACTGTCTTTTGCATTTACAACTGCCTCAGCTTTCAAATGTCAGCTCTGGCTCCTGTATTGTGCTCAGTGAGAAAGAGTTTCAGTAAATCTTGTGAGGGGCTAAGATAATCAGAAAGCAATAATGGCAGAGTTCAGAGAAGTGTCCCATCTGTGACAAGTTTAGACATGCCTTTAACAATTTAGTGATGTGTGTTCTTGTGTGGGGCTGTATATACATGCTCTGTGTGCATTTCTGCCTTTCAGATGCCAGGGAAAACTCATCCAGCAGTGTTATTTATCATGTATCATTTTCACACAGAGGGGCTGCTTTATTTGACTAAGGGCAGATATTAATGTGCAGTAGAGATACCACAGCATCTTGTGTTACTGCTGCTCACTGGACTATAATAACTAATTGTTTGAATGTTAATAGCTCATCACAGATGGGACATGAAACATCTCAGTTATCATCATCATGAAGGTCCATCTGCACAGCTTTTCCACTGGCCAGAGAAGCTTGATACAGTCAGACTTGCTGTGCAATTGCTCCAGTGCCACCAGATGTAACTGCATTTCTGCTAGGGTTAGCAGACTGGGTAGCTTGCAAAAGAGTCTTTGTTCAAACAAAAGCAAGGGACTGCTCTAATGACTGCTGGACTTTTGTAGAGCAATCTGCTGTAGTCACCTGGATCCACCACACTGTGTGCCTTAGCCAGACTGAAAGCTGTGTGGTTTGTTGAAATCAAATGGTTCCCACCACAGCCTGTGTGAAAGACTCCTAGCTGGCATTTACCAGTTTGCCAGTCTTCCCACCTGTGTGTGAGCCCATCTGGCTACACCTTCAATGGCACATAACATATAGGTAGATAAAAATCCCTTTGGAAAATACAATTAGGTGGTCAAAAACAAAAGAACTTTACTGCCTCGAAGCACTAGAAGTAAATCAATGGAAGTCCTAATATTCCAGATGAGCTACGTTCCCTCTGAAGGCTGTGGGCCATGCAAAGACATCATTAACATTCCTGGGTGACAAGTCCACAAATGCAGAATTGATGAATTCCAGCCTTGGTTTTGCATCCCAAGAGGTGACATTCAGGTGGGAGCAAGGAGGAGCAGGATCTTTAAGCTTTGGGGTATGACCCCCCTGTGGGAAGTCAAGGCTTCTGATGGCTCCCAGTTGTAAAGATGGAGCAGCTCCTGAGCATGCCTAGCCTGCACATGGGTCACCCACACAGGCTTGATGCTGGAGCTGGAGGGAACCCAAGAACCACCCTGTGTCAGAGGCTATGAGTGGCAGCTCTTGGCAATGCTCTCTAAAAAACGTCACCCCCAGGTGTGATGCAACTCTGCAGTGAGGACAGAACCATCTCCTCTCAGCTCCAAAGCCAAAGGTCCCCAGGTGAGTGCAGGGCTGGGATTGCTCCCAGCTCCTATGGGCTGTTTGGAAGAGGTGATGTGGCACAGTGCAGCCTGGTGGCAAAGCAGTGACGCCAAAGTCCCTCTGACTGGCCACTGAAACACTACCGCTGCCTGTTCAATAGAGTTTACGGGAGCCAGATGCTTTTATGTGCCTGTGAACAGAGCAGGGTCCCTATGGGGATCCTTAGAAGAAAACATGGGGAAAAGGATTGGAAGAGGCAGGAAGGGATGGGGAGGGGGAGTAAGAGAAGGAGGAGAGCAGAGAACATGATAGAAACAGGAAGGAAAGGGAAAAGAAAGGAATAGATGTGAGAGAAGGAGGCAAAGGGAGACAGAAGTTAGTTCGGGCTTTGGATTGCTTTTTTTCCCTCCTTGGTGGTTTGATGAAACCTCTTTCTGAAGCTGCCTGTCTCCCAGCAGGGAGGTGCCAGAGAGGTGAGATTATGGGGAAGAGAGAAGTGTCAGTGTGGAATCTGGGCACCTTCCACCAGTCCTCCTCTCCTCTTTCTCCTGTCACAAGAAAAAATCATGGTCAGAGCTGGAGTGGTTGTGTGCACCTCTTTACCCCCAGCATCGCAGTTTGCTTGGCTGACCCTCACACAGGTCAAGACTCCCCCACCCTTCTTGTCCCCATTGGCTTCATGGTTACCCTTGCTGGGCATTTCTGAGAGCAGAGAGGATCTCAGACATGTGACAGAAGGCCAGCACAAACATCTTGTGAGAGATGCAGAGCCTGAACATGTTTTTTAGACAAATCTTTCACCCTGCCACAGGGCTGTGGGCTGCTGCAGTGGTGTTGAGGATGCAAGGCTTCTTGTCTCTCTGGACCATGTCAAGCTGGCATCCCGTTTTGGTTTGTTTCATCAGCAGAAAATCTGGATGCCTCTCCAGAGCTCATCTGAACCCACTCAGTTCTCTTGCCTGATAGAATTTTTGTCTGAAATTAGTCTGATGAGAGTGCTTGACTGACACCCTGGGAGACTTGCACTTCCTTTTCATCACCCTTCCAGATAAAAGCTCTGGCTGCAGCAGAGCAAACATAACATGTGCACCTTTCCTCCTGGCTGACCATTTCTAGGAGCAGGAAGCTCATTCTGTGTCCTTATGGGTACTTTGCCCTCTGGGCCAGGGTTGCCAGCAAAAAGGGGAATTAGATCCAGTTTTTAGATGCCCATGATAAGCCATAGCACCAACAGGAACATGAGAAATGAGTGACTCATTTCTCACTGGGTGCTGTAATAAAAATATTTTGTCACTAACTATATGAACTGCAGGTGAAAGGCTCTCAGGCCTTGTCACTCCAGTCTGTCTAATACTTTGACCCAGGCAAGAAATAGTTGAACTTCAGCTAAACCAAGATCTGCCTCTGTACTGTGCCCATTTCTTACTGTGAACAGTCACACTGGTAGGTTTCCAGCCAAGATACAGAGCTTATAAATTACTGAGACATCAATAAATGACTCAATGATTTTAAAGTGACTAAAATGAAACATATCTTATTTATGTTAATGAAAATGACTGACATCTCCAGCGCCTGTCATCTTGAAGAATTACTAACTGCTTTGCAGACTACGTACACAGTGATCATTCAGCCACAGCTGAAATGCAGCTTCCTCTGGGGTGGAGTATGACAGATGCTTAATACAGTCTGGAAACCCAGCAAAAACATGTACAGAAGGAAAAAAAAAAACCCAACAGTCTGCATGGAAACTGGTAAGGAGAATTTGAGGTAGTCGTGTAACAACGAACTGCAACCTGATGAGATGCTAAGGTTTTTTTTGAGCAGTGCCTGGCACTGAAAACCCAGGACACTGCTGTAGGGAAGTTTGGGAGTGTACTCTTGAGAGGAGTTGCATGCTGCTTACTCTATGTGTGTAATGATGGCAGCTTTGCATTCAAATGAGGCTGAATAAATATCATGTAAAATGTTTGGTTTGTACAGATAGCTCAGCAATTGCAAATGCTGATGCAGAACTGGGCATGCAGAAATGCATGTGCCTCTGGGCTTTGTTTCTGCAAACCTGAATGAGCTGTCATGAGCAGGTACTTGGCTTTCCAAGTCATTCAAAGCCAGTACATTGCATATCTTCTGTCTGCTGTTACTCAGAGCTGTGAAGCATAGTGATAGAGAACTAAAAGCCTTACCAAATAATTTAAGAGATATGTTTATTGGTTTGCTTTCAACTCACCTCTGTCAACACCACCTTAGTAAAGCTGTAGATTATTGCAAGGCTAAACAAAGGATGATGCTTGGTGCATGTGCACGCATCACATTGTAGGTGCCGGGGTGGAAAGCCTTCTTAGTTTTGCAGTTCTGCCATTTAAGGCCATGCAGAGCAGTTCATATGGCGTCAGTTACGCCCCTAATTATGAAGGAGAGAGAGAGGTTCAGGATGTATATGTAAATGACTGCAGCATTGTCCAAGTAAAGGTAGATTGGCCATTTTACACCAGCAGAGCATGGCTGGGGTGTTGCACGTGTTGAAGAGGCAGAATCTGGACACTAATCCAAGAACTTCAGGGATAAAGGGGAATCCATGCAGGGAAGTGAAAAAACATCTCCTCCATGCCTGCTGTTGAGAACACCATCATACAGGTCACTGTGGACCAGAGGCTGCGTTTTGACCCCTCAGCAGACCACTGGCACAACTTGCTCTCCCCATTTACAGACCCATCTTCTCCAGCCATGCCCAGCAGCACCAGACCAGGAAATACTCCCTCTAGAGTAAGGCAAGAAAATACCCCACCTTGTCCTCTCCCAGAAAAATGGATAAGGGATGTTCTATGTCCTTTTTTTGATTCTGTGAGCAGAGAAATGGCTGTTCCCCCAATACCATGTTGAGTCAAGGGAAGGCCCACCAGTGCTAGCCTAGACACCTTCCCAAGGGAAAAGATGCAGCCATTTTCCCTAAAACAACTCACTGTTTGTGGCACACCCTGGATGGATACATACAGTTGCTTTAAAGCAAGCTCCCTCCTTCTTGTATGGCTTTAGTTCAGCAGATTGTCTCTGGAGCATGCACTATACTGAAGGGTGCGGGTGGTGATTCAAATAATAGGGATGTAAGCGTGAGTGTAGTAAACCTAGCCTGCTTGCATTTCCCTGCTCCATGTTGTGTGCGTGAGCAGCCCCTGACCCATCTCCCCCACCCTAACAAATGCACATCCACATTGCCGTGTAGTTATAATCTCCCAGGCACCACTGCGCTCTGTTCACACCCAGCCTGCAGAGCAAGTTCAGAGGGGTCTGTGATGCAGAACTGGCGGAGCTTCAAGCCAGGAGAGGGAAAAGGAAAGAAAGGAAGGGGAGGAGAGCTGCAGAAAAGGCTGTGCTACCCCAGCTGCAGTCCTCAGCCATTTCTTGATTTGCAGCCCAGCAACGCATAGCTTCAGCCTCAGCATGTTTATCACCTTTGCTTATTAGTCTACCCAAAAAGATTGCAGGGGAGACAACTGGACACTGCTAATAATTAAGACAGCCAAATGAAGGTAGAGCCGAGTAGGAATAAGAGGCAGGGGGAGAGAAATGTCAATCCAAAGGCTACAGTGCCAGGGCCTTTTAGGCACACTATCTTGCCCCATCACCCCATCTCTCTGCAAACACCCATGAAGAGTCAACCTGTTGTCTGTTCTCTGACTCAAAGCTGAACAGCTTTAGCTCTGCAGGTATTGTGGTGGGAAATCAAGTGCTTGCCAAATTTTCAGCTGTGTAAGTGCCCTGGAATCCCTCCCTCCTCAACCTGGGTGAGGCCACTGTCATAGTGACAGCCTGGGAGCTGGGGGCAGCATCCCAGTTGCATCGTGTTGCCACACCCATGAGTTAGATACCACTGAAATTTTCATTTGCAGGACCCCTGACACCTGAAAAACACCCTTTCAAGGTGTGTTGGGTCAAACACAGTCACCTGGCATATCACATTCCAGCTTAAAGAGAAATGCAGTAAGCAAGGCAGCCCAAGAGCTTTAGACTGTAAAAAGCAAATTGCCTAATGAGGGGTGTGAATGAGATAAGAAAGAAGATCATGATTATAGATCTATAAACTTCAGTAAATAAGGGCTTAAATGGATCTGCTGCCAGCAGTTCAGGAATTAGATGAAGTCCTGTCTCACCCCTTCCCAAATGCTTGTATTTTCTCCCACGCAAGGTGGAGTACTGCCCCACATACTGTTCCCTGAGAGCTCTAGTTTCTAGGCAAAGCCTGACTTGGAGAGACTCAATAAAGAATAGCACAAAAAGCTTTCTCCTTTTGGCCAAAGGAGTAAGGACTGCTTTCAGTAACAGTGCTTTCATGCTCATTCACTCCTGATTTACATTACCATTCAGGAAAGCAGAACTGGGGTGTGAGCACTGGTTCCAGTGCCGCCCATGTTTGTGAGACTGACCATGGTCTGCTTGCTCCGTTCTCAGAAACTCTCTTCTCTCCTTCTTTCCCCCAAGTCAGCAGAGTGCTGTCTTGTTGGCTTTTTGAAGGGACCGCAGGAGCAATCCTCCTTGGCCAGAGACTGTTTAGCTGCTGCACCTAAGCTGTAGTATCTCCTTTAAATTAGAGCCAATGTTCCTATTGCCGTGTAGTTCATAGGGGCCAGGTAACTATTGTTAGACTGTCCCTGCTGGGCTGTGAGATCTGTGTTTTCTGCAACACCTGAAGGTGTCCAGCCAAGGGGGGCCCTTGCTTTGCATCTCTTGCTCACACTTGGAATTTAGGTCTGCAAGCTTTTCCTGCTGTTCAGACATTAACTTACTGAAAAGCCTGGAGAAGACAGCAAGGCAGGTGGTGAGGGGAAGGGATTTGTGCTGGAGTCAGAGAATAATATATATTTTAAGACTGCGGGGAAGCTGTAGGGCATATGACCTTTAGTAATCTCCCTGCTTTCAGGCTCCTTTCCTCCCCATTGAGAACCTCTCTCAGCTGTTCCCCAGGGGATTTCAAGCGTGGCTATTATATATAATTGCACAAAAAGGAGAACGCTCTGGCCCATGAAAGGAATAAGAGGGATAAACTAATTAATTCCAGGCCACAGAAGTGGAAAAGAAAGCAAATACTTGGCAATTAATCAGGGGCAGCTGAGCCCTTCTTTCCTATCAGATATGGCGGGAAGTGCTAATTGCAGAAGATAAGCCACACAGTGGGATGCATGAAGCTGCCTTCTGAACTGGGGAAAAAACCAAAGCATTCAGCTGGCAGTACACAAAGGAGAAGCAGGGGAGCAGTGGGTACTCTCCATCGACACAAGCTGTCGTGTGGGAGCTGCACATTGTGTGGGGTCTGGGCCAGGAAGTTGGGAAGGGCTGGGGAGCCAAGGTAGTAGGCATCGGGATGGGGGATTTGACTGTGAAATCATCCACCTCTCTGTGCTTCGTCTCTCTCGTCTGTGAAATGGGATTTATGACTTTTTCCCTGGGCTGGCTGTGGCAAGGGAGCGTGTGATGCTGAGCAGAGCTCATGGGAACCCTCATAAATCCTCCAGCACAGCTGGCTCTGGTAAGTGGACTCTGAGGCCAGCAGAAATGTTGTGGCTCTTGGGACGGTCAGCGCGACAGTGGGTTTGGTAGGGTTCCTTGAGGCATGGCTGAGACACTTGTGGGGGGGATTTTCCAAGGTCTTTAATCACTTAAATATGGAGACAGTTAGTGCAGGGGACAGTTAGATTTAGAGGTGCCAGTGCAGCGCTAATTCTAGAGGAGCTAACAGCATTAGAGCTTGGGAAATTTTTGTTATCCTCCTCTCTGGATCTGGGGAGTCCTTCATATCTGGGGAAACTCAGGATGCTTTAGTGACTTGGAAGACTGGGAAAAATCTTTCAGCACCTGACCTTGTCTCACTTGTGCCTCTCCTCACTGTCATCTTGCCTGAGCCTAGCCACTCTGCCCTTGATGGAGAACATAGGTTGCCTCCTCAGATGCAGGGATTGAGAGAACAGGTAAAAGGGAATCAGTGGCTCTTTTGAGGAAAGGCTGTGGTCTGGGACCTCTGTATGCAGGGACTTGGGGCCATCTAGCTCCATCTTTTCCTACCTCAATACCAAATGATCAGGAATATCCACAGCACTTCACTTGGAGGTCTGCACCAGTCCTCACCTCTTTGATGTTCCTCACTCAGTGCTCAGAGCCCAATTATGTACAGAGATGAATAGGCATCATCACTTTGTTCCTCAGAGAATGCAAAGAAAAGCACAGCTCCCTAAATGTTATGGTTGTGTTGGTTTTCTTCTTCCAAGTGCTCAGATCCCCTGGGGACAGGTCTTTTATGTTAGATCCAGAGGGGATTGATTACCAAGTTGTTACACATGTTTTATTGCTGCCAGAGCCCATGAAAGTTGGATGTGTGCAGTGATGCTTGGGATGGCAAAAGGCACCGTGGAAAACTACATGTATAAGCCCCTCTGATGGGAACGTAAATCTGGAATAACTCCCTTTTAGCTTCAGTAGCCACAGATTTACATCTGTGCTAAGAGTTGCTGGGCCCTCCCCTATAATTCAAGGCATATCTTTTGTGCAAATAAACGCCGTACTTGGGCAGCATGTTTCTGCCTCATGCTTGGGGAACTAGGAGGGCCGGCGCTGCTCAGGGCAGCTTTCCTGCCCTGCTACTGCCTTTGCCTGTGTGCAGAATCACACGTGATTTGGCAGCTGCTGCAGCAGCCCTCGTATTTCGCTGTCCCATCCCTCCTAGGATTTCAACACATTTGCATTCCTCCTGCTCTAAAGATGAACTGCAGGCTTCTTCTCCAACAAACTTTCATTTAGGGGAGCAGAATTCAATATTTCATGCTGAAGGGGGAGAGGAATATGTATATGCGCATATATATTTAGAGAAGGAAAAGGTTAGTGCTGTGAAAAGAAGCAGATAAAGCTGAGGAAGGAAAAGGGAGGGTTAGAGAATCTGTTCCTTCACTTATTTGACCTTTCTTTGGTTATGCATAATCGTTGGGAAGGAAAAATCCATGTGGTGTTGAAGAATCTCTGTTTAATCATTCTTTTATTTGTAGACATCAGTGTTGGCAGTAATTTCATCATAGCCAGGCAGAGACTGCAGATCCAGATAGGGGAAGGGAGAAGGAGAGACAGAACAAATGACACGGAGAGAACAAGAGACAGCATGAGCAAGTAAAACACGTGCACACATAGACTGGGGGGATTTTCAGCAGCAAGGCTCCTTCTGCTAAAGCCCCTGCAGCCCTTACTCAGCATAATGTGGCCAGTCAAGTGAATATGATGCTTTTAAAAGTCTCTGGCAGCTCTTTCATTAAAAGCTTGACCGCGAGGCTGGGTTATAAATAATTTGATATTAAACACACACGTCAAAGAAAAGAGTGGGGAGGGAGCGAGATTGTTTTCAAGCCACAGAATAATTATTCGAGTGTATAATTTTAGCTCCGAGCTTCTTGGGGATGAAGAGGCAGCACAGGGCGAGGGACTGGTGAAGAGTGATGGTTTCAATATCAGGCAAGGCTGCATTGGTGCTGGCTGCAGCACAAGGTGGGGCTGCCAGCTGGCTGAGGTGCTCCCATGTACTGCACGGGCAGAGGCTCTGCTGCCCATGTTTTACAGGATGGGTTCAGAAATAAGAGTCTGGGCTTTCATCCACTGCCACAGAACATCTCTGTGTGTTGTGTACCCATCCCTACCCTGAACGCACACAGAGGTTCACACAAGGGTCTAGCTTGCACACATACATACACACATCTATATGCTGCAGATGCTAAATGAGACTCTTCCAGGCAGGAGTGCTGATGCCCAGGGCTCTGCATTGCAAAAGGGGTTTCTGTGGGGTCCAACGTAGTCTGTGCATGAAGAGGGCTACCTACTGCTGTTGCTTTGGTTTGAGAGCCACCGAGCCTGCTGCACCTCCTCCTGTGCCCCAGGCACATTCACTCACCCATATGCATGTTTATAGAGGTTCCTTCATGCTTGGGGCACTAGCCTGTCCCCCACATGCAGCCTCACAGCACACACATGTGCACATGCGTATACACATGCCTCCCTCTCTCTTCCTGGTCTGGGTTCTGCGCACAGGCTCCTCTCTGCTCATGACATGGCTTGCATCCCTGGCTCTATGCTCACTTCAGACTGCTTCATGTCCCAGCACTGAGTTTTTCCTCATCTGGACTTAGACCAAACTCTTATGACACCAAGAGCCAGAAACCTCAGCCCTGGAGAAGGATCCAAAACCCCTTCCATCCTGGGCAGGCTGTGGCTTGGGTGACCTCCCTTGGAGATGGGACCAAACTGAGTCTACCTTGTGCTTGGTCATAGCTGGGGACCAGGCTACCTTTGGGCTGTTAGTGCTCACTGCCTTGTCCCTAATGCACATAAAACATGAGTGCAGAATGGCCTGGCCCCCAGAACAGCCTACACAGACCTGCACCTCGGTTCATGCCACTCATGAGCCTCAGCTCAGACCAGTGGATCCCCATCTCTAGGTACTTCAGCATTCTCATTTTAGCCATGGAGCATTTGAAACTCTTCCTATGACTAACTCTCATTGGTTGTACTGGGGACTGGCCACATTACCAAGCAGGAGAGGACAGCCTTTGGTTTGACCTGGAGATATCTCACCCATGTTACCACGAGGCTCTGTTCCACCTCATCCCTGGGGTGGAATTGCTTTGTCTGTGCAGACTCCTCCTTGTCTCTCACCACCAGAGTAGCCGAGCCCTGGAGAAAGACAGGCTACAAGCATTAAAAATATCTCTTGGGAGCTAGATGCAGTGTGGGACTGCGGGGGAAGGAGAAAGTCACAAGGGGCAATGAGTAGCCTTTCGAACCTGGCTAGAGGAAGGAGGAAACACTACAGGACTTGCAGCAAGCCTCCATGCTGGCATACTCCAAGAAAGTTTCATTGCACCTGCATGCAGGGAGCAGATTGTCTGGCATCACCCCTGCAGGGAGCCCAGCTATCTCACTGACCCACATCCCAGTTCTCGCAAGGATGAGGTTGCTGGAGCATGGCCAACATGGGGCCTTTCCTTCAGTCAGCTCCATGCAACATCATGCCTCCCCAGTGTTGCATGGAGCTTTTTGCTGGGGACAGCACTCTTCTGCATACTGTCCACTGCCTCCCAGCTGTTCCCAGGAGGAGCTGGCTCTCTCCTGTACAGCCCAAAGCCCTGGATGCATGGTTACCTTAGAAACTGCTTTTTCTCTTCTTCCTACTGCTGTGCACAAATTAAGTAATGGGTAGCAGGACACACGCAAGATTCTGCCTCTGGTTGAAGAAAAGACCCAAATGCTCTGCAGAGTCACCTTACTTCTCCCTTTGAAGGGGCTCTTGACTCTGCTGACTGTGTAAAAAACCCTGGGTTTCTGCCATAGCTTGGCCAAGGTGACAATATGGAGAGGAAGGAAGTGATAAGAGTCTCTGGGGTGCCTGATACCATTGTGGATGTGCTTCTTTCTAAGGCAAGTATTTCTAGCTTGGGGCAGGCATTTTTAACTAAATTTGGATTAAATGAATAAGCAAACACACTACACTTTATATTAAATAAACCTGACTCATGCTTTCTGCAACATGGAAACATTTTCCTCCCTTGCCTGAAGGCTCCTAAACTGGAAGAATGGGGTTGGGGAGGACTCAGATTTGCTCTCTAGCTGGCATTTGAAAATCTGGGGTGCGTAAGGTATGCAATCCTTATTACCTTGAAACAGACCGTTTCTTAAACCCTGGGTTAGTGGCAATAATGGCAACAGATCCCTCACTCTGAAGGAGGCTGGTGGATCTCAGGCTGGTTTCCAGGTGGGAAGAATAGGACCATATCAAACTACCACTTAACATCTGAATGCAGTTTCAGCAGGAGATCAGGGAATGAAAAGCAGTGAGCTCTTGATCAATATTCCTCACTAGTTTTAAACAGGAGTCAGGTAGTCTTTTTAGAAAATGGATGAATAAGCAAAAAGATCTCAAGTCCATCTTGTGCTGCACTGACATTCTTATTCCATACTCATCTGAAACCAAGGTTTAACACAAATGCGTATTTACTACCAATTTTTCATGTTTTCACTTGCTTATTCAACCATAGGATTGGGAATAGATATTCATGGACTCTGGGGAGCTGCAGGAAGAGTGGGGTGATGTCTTTGCAGAGAAGTTCTTGATGCACCTGGATAGCCTGTGGTAGGCAAACTGTAGGGAGGGGAGACCAGTGCAGGGGAATGTTTTTTTTCTCAGATGCTCTGTGGATACTGCAGAGCTGTTTGTTTGTGGAAGGTTGGGATTTTATGTTTGCTTTGTGGGTGTTGTTCCCCCTAACCACCTTAAGCAGATTTCAGCTTCTCCATCTTAGCTGCATGTGGCTTCAATTACACTGAGTGTTTGTGTGGCTCATTGTGCAGGGAAAGGCTCTGGATCATTACTGTGAAATGTGTTTGATCTCCTCTCGCCTTCCGATTTGAAATGGAAATAGCTGCTCTTGTCAGCTCCTCAGGTCCCCAAGTAATGGTCCCACCAGTTCCTCTGGCAGCCTCCCTCCCCCTCCACCACTGGGGAGAGTTAATGACCAGCCTACTCCACGTCATCAAGAGGATTTTTTCCTTTTCTGCCAGTGTCATTTTGATCTAAATTTGATAATTTCTTGATCTTCCCATTACCAGCAAGCTCCTCTTTTCAGTGATCCCCTCCCTTGCCCTCCTTCTGCCCATCAGGGCTTGCTTAGCTTTGGCTACTCTCACAGCAGAAATATAATTTCCTTCCTCTAGGTTCCAACTCCTTCTCAGGGCTGAGTGAAGAAATAAGAGATCACCTGGAACTTCACTCCCCCTTCTTTTTACTCAGGTCTTCCCCTCCGTGGCCTGACCAGTTGAAGGTGGTCCCTTTTTGTGGTGGTTGGCTGGTCTTCCTCTGTCATTTTGTCTCCCAACCAGACACTGGCACCCAGCAGTCCCAATTATTGTGTTCCTCTAGCTCAGGATCCCTGAGAAGATCTGTTTCTGTGTTAATCTCTCCCCCCCAGGCAACCTTCCAAAAGAGGCCTCCTATTACAACTGCAAGCCCAGGAAAGATCAGGGAATGAACTTGGGGGGGGGGGGGGGGGGGGGGAGGCGGGGGGAGGGAAGGGAAGGAGAGCTAGATTTCTCCCGTTAATTTTTTTTTTAAATTTGTCACAGCATTTGAAAATGGCTGATGCAGAAAGGACCATCAGTTTCTCAGTTTCTGTAGGGCTCCCTACTCCTTTACCCCTCTAGTGTCACCTTCTTCCCACTCCAGGATCATCTCCTTGCTTTTTGCCTCACGAGATCCTTCCTCCCTTCCTTTCTCACAGCCACCACCCATTAGGCTTCTGGCCATGCTTTCTGCAGTATGCACGGCTCCCATGGCATGGGAGCCCCGGCAGCTGGGGCACAGGCACCCCCCAACCTGTCCCCAGCTCCACAGCCGGTCCCTGTGCAGGGTTTCCTCGGCCTCCACATCAGCACGGGAGAGCAGCAAAGGTGCTGCCTCAGGCACGGGAGCAGAGACGACAGCTGCAGCAACCTGGCAGCCCCATATTCACCTCCACAGAACAGAATTAACATTGCTCATGAATGTTCTCTTATCTGAAACACGAAAGAAAAATTACCTGTGGCAAAGGGAGACTGGAGGGGGCGGAGGGGGGGAGAGTGGGCGGGGGAGGGGAGGGGAAACAAAAAGGAAAAAGTCTCTGTCCCTGCAGCACAGGGGAGGCAGCAGACCGACAGCCAGCATCCCATGGTCCTGGCCGGCACAGCCCAGCCAGCCCATGCTGCACTCTCAGCACTTGCTCACAACCAGGCAGGCTCAGACCCCCCACTTCCCCAAGGGGCCTGAAGCACGTTGCGACTGAGGCCCCCTTCTTGCTGGGAGGCCCTGTCTGCATGTAGCATCCTCCTCCTTGTGTGGGAGACCATCCTTCCCTTCCTCTCTCCCTCTCCTTCCAGGTCAGCCCCCTCTCTCCTAGGAGAGGAGCTCTCCATTTCTCCAGAAACGGCTGTGTTTGCCTGCCTGAAGCACATGTAAGGATACGAACACTGCAGTGCACACAGTGTTTCACATGCAAGATGCTTTCTTACTCAGGATGCAAACCAACTTTTCTGATTTTCTGGTGTAAACTGGGTTGTTGAACCCAAGGCCCCACCAGCCACTTCTAGCAAACAGTTTGTCTGCTTTTTGGAAGAACATGGTCATTTTACTTCCTTTCTCATGGCTTTGCATACTTTCATTTCATACTTTCCCCCAAAGCAGGCAGTTTGTCCTTCGGTGGCAGTGTAGGGATGCTGGTGCTTTCCTCTCCAGCACACCCACTGCAAGATGGGGATGACCACCCGGATGATTGAACTCCAGCACATGTGGATGTAGCACTGTGTGCCTCTGCAAGACCTCACGAGCCAGCAAGCACATTGACTCTCTGCACGCTCTCTGCCACACTTCTCAGCTGAATTCACAGGAGCCTGCTGTGGGCTGCCCCTCTGGTCCAAACCAAACCTGATAATTGATGCAGTAATCCTCTGGATTCCCTCATTAACAGCCACTAATGGCTGGCGTGTTAGCAATGAGCACTGTGAGCAAGACCAATTCAATTAAGCCTCTAATAAACCCGTTGTAAACTGCAACAACCACGGAGTTCAAAGGCAGGATTACGGAAACTCTTTGCAATGGCTTGTGACAGCAGACAGGGTGTACAGCTTGCTCTGGTTAATTGACTGCAATGGCCTGAATGACTTTCTCCGAAACCCTTTGCACTGGCTGGCTGGTGGGAAGCCTGGGTAGGCCTCCCAAGGAAGGAGGCTGTGGTTCCCGTACAAGCTCCATGTACTCCCATCCCACCTCCAACTGAGGCAGCAACACCGGGTTGGGCTCCAATGCACCCAACACCCCAAACTTTAAGCCATGGACTCAAATGTATTGGCCTAAATCCAGTGCTTTTATCTTCCCATCTCAGCATCTGCACAGCACGGCAGTGGCGACTTCCATCAGTCCCTTCCTTCTCAAGGCTTCACCTCCCTTTCCAGCACAGCGAGGCTCAGCGCTGGCTGGCAGCTTCCTTGTTACAGTTGGGCAGTCAAGGATAGTGGATAGCAGAGGTGACTCTGTGAATTATTCAAGAGCACATCATGGTTTCCTTGCACACTTAATTGGAAATGATTTGGCAGGTGATTTCTATAGATAATTCGTGACCTGTCACTCATCCAGAAAGACTTTGCAGTGAGCAAGGCTAGGCAGAAGTGTTTCGTTGAAAACTTCTTCATCTCGACAATTGTGAGTTTTGTTTCTTCCTTGTTTTGCTATTCCCTGGATAAAAGTTGAATGAATTTTGTGAAATCCCTTTTGAGAGGATGTGGGAAAAGATAAATTCAATATGAAAAAAATCTAATTTCAGAAAATGTTGGAATTACATTTGAAAATACTATTTCTGATTAGAGATTTTTCTTTGCTTCTTTTTTTCACATTGTTTTTATGATGTGATGATTACATGCGCTGACATCATCAGAGCATGTTTAAAAGCTATAAAAGGTAATGTAAAACTGGAAAATCAAATCAAAATGAAATACGAGAACTGAAAACATAATTTTGAAATGTTTAAATATTTGAAACATTACCAAGTTCTATTTCTTGAGAAAGAATGGCACATTCATTTCAATTTCTAATTGTTGTAATTAATTTCATTCAGCGTTTGAACTGATTAGACTGGACAGGTAGGTAACATAATAGGTCTTTGTTCTCTTGTTGGATGTGCGTAATTCCTGGAAGCAAGTTTCTCATTCAAATCCTGACTATAGAGAGTCTGAAATCTCTCTCCTTGCCTCCTGTAAGACTCATTTAAACATTTCTGCTTCTGCAAACACGCTTACAAGTGAACTAATTTTCTAGAAACCTAGTGAAAACGACCATAGATGGGGTACTAACATGCAAATAATTTTATAATTGAAATGAATGTTTCCAGCTGATTATTTCTTGCCTTTAATATTTTTTTCCCATGCTTACTTTGGTTCTACAACCTCCTGGTTCAACAGCCTTCAGACTTTGCAACACCTTGCAGGCACACCTTTCATGAACGAAATGCCAGAGCTCAGCCAAATACAGAGCGAGCCCAGGGTCACATGAATCACAAAGCTCCCAGCTTGTGCCCAGGCAATCCACTGGCTCACAGCCATGCTGGCTGCAGCAGAAGGTCAGATATGAAGATGCAAGGCTTTAACAGTAGTTTGCCCAGCCATGCCCAAGGATGAGCCAGACAGGAGCTATTAGCAATAAAGAAGAGTAGACAGGCTTGATCTGCAGTCAATCACAAATCCTTCTGAATCGATTGGACATTCTCCCATGCCAGCCCAGGGATTCCAACACTCATGACAGGCATGGGATGAGTATGCATCATCATGCAGTTCTCCTTCCAGGCATGATAATACAGTCGCCTTCTGTGGACAATTCCCAGTACCTACAGAGAGGTGGGAAGGGGTGTTAGCTCTTTGTGATCCTGCTTTCAGTGGGATTTCAAGGTAATAGCTCTCTGACACATCCTTTGTGTCCCCTGGAGAAGCAGCTATCTACCACTCCATCTGACACAGCCCAGGGGTAACAGAAGCCTTTTATTCTCTGCCTGTACTGCCCCAAAAAGGGGTTTTAACCTTCTTGTTACTGTATATAAATCTAAAAAGTCTCCATAAGAAGCAATGTAAGTTTTCCATAAAAATGTGGGACCTGCACATAGCGGAAGAGAGAGAGAAGAAGAAAAGAAGATTAGAAAGAAAGCAAGTTAGTCCAAGCCCAGCACCAGGAACCTTGGCCTCACTTACCACAGAACTTAAGGACCAGTCTAATTCTCCTCACTCTACTTGTAATAAAGTGAAGCGTGCTCTCTCACACATATGCTCTCAGACTCTTTCCCTTTTTCCTAACACTCCTATCATTACTCAGCCATTCTGGCTGCAAGTGTCTATAATTGAATAGTCTTCCAGATTCTGGGGGACCTCTTTGTCAGAGGAATTCCTGGGGATATAGCAACAATTTCATGAAACTGGAAGTTGAGCCATTCGATGATACTGTAAATTAATTGCAACAAAAGTCCTGGCTAAAGATATGATTCTCTGTTCATAGCAGAAATCCTGTTTTACCACTAACAATTTTTAAGGAACTCTGTAACCAAATATGCATGCTTGCACATCCATGTTCTTTTATTTTATTTTCTGTCAAATAAGATTCTGAATTTATGAATATTGTGATCTGGGTGTGCCTCACTGGGAATTTGGACCTTAGCCTGTGTGCTTGCTACCCTTGACCTTGGAGAACCCAAATGTTTAGGCACCATTTGAACTGATTTCTCCAAATTATTTTCATTTTTTCACTGTGACTGTACATGTGGCCTTAAGTCACATGCAAAAGCCCTACACATAACACATGGGAGGGAGGGCTGCAGCTCTAAAAGAAGTTCTCCTTGGGCTGGGAAAGCTCAGCCTGCTGTGTCCATCCCAGAAAGATGGTCTGGATGCTGCACAGGTTTATCAGAAATCAGGGCAGAATAGATCAGGGGGCCAGGCAGAATGGGGATAAAGCATGGGGAGGCAACTCTTTCGTAAATTATACCCTTGGAGTGCATGTCAGCAGGGACAACGCTGAATAACTCTGAGTGGTAACCTTTCCTCTGGGTGTCTGTCACCACCTCCAGTTTCTGTCTTGTCTTTTTTCCCTTTCCCTTTTGTTCTCTTAATTTTTGCTTATGAAGAACACCAAGGCATTCATATGTAAATAGGACTGAGCGGTGCAAAATGGGGTGTGTTTAAAGAAGAAATACATGCCATCCTCCTCCCGCTGCATTTTCCACTCCCTGGTGGGCTCCTCTCCCCATTTGGGAAAGGAAGCAGGGAGAGCACGTGAGCGGGATGGGGAGATCCCATGCATGGCCTCCCCCTGCATCTCCTTCGCAACTCTGCCTCTGTGGTCCCTGTTTCTGCAGTTAGCAATTAAAGCTGTCATCTCTCCTAAGTGCCCACAGTGCACTGGGCAGTCAGTACTGCAGGTACTGCCCTGCACCAGGGTCAACCAGGTACCAGACTGTCACAGCCCTGAGCTGCAAGGCTGTCCCATTCCTTTGACACAAATATAATGACTGTCGTAGTGCCATTGTTTGTATAGGTCTAAGTCAAGTGGAAAAGTCACATATAGACAAACACATGGAGTGATTTTTTAAAGTTGGTTTTTGGTTTTGTTTTTTTTTTTTCCTCCCAGAAAAGGGATTTTCAGGAGAAGTCTCCCCCGGGGGACTGGAAACAGAATTTCTTCATGTGTAGGAAGTGTGCTGGCAGGTTTTTGTCACTTTCATTCACTCCCTAGATAGGTTACCGGGGGCTGAGAGCTACTGTTCCTCTCTTCCCTGTCATCTCTTAGCCAGATAATCAGCTCCAAAAATCAAAGATTTCAGTCCTGCAAGTCAATGGAGCAAAGCCATGTAGTCCAGCCTGAAGAAGGAGCAGAGATCTACCTGGACAGCTTTCCTATTACTCTGGGTACTGACGCATTTATTCTTACCACACTCCATAGTCCAGATTTAGCTTATTTATCCATGGCAACCCAGCTGCCTAGGACCTATGCTGTGTTTTCTGCCAGGCTGTGTATGATGTCTCCTCTCTGTTCTGCCCCTTCTCGCCCCTTGTTGAGGAGTAAGCTCTGAATTCGGCACAGGTTCAGGAAGGTTTCACACCAGCTACTCAGCCTTTCAGTCAGTGTTGCCAAGGTTTCTGGGCTGAAATATTAGCACACCTGGCTGGAGACACCCACCTTTCTGAATGTGAGGGACAGTTGTGCAATATGGATGGTGTATTGCTCCATGACGATGCCATATCTCCCTCAGCAAACACCACCTCATGCTGGAACACTGCAGGGGTGAGAAGTGCAGCAGCACCTGCAGGCCCTGGGTAGCCTCAGGGTGCCATGACGGGAAATTCTGGATGCCCTCTGGTCTCAGATCTTGCCAGAGCCGGAGGAGGATGGTGAAGACACAGAGGACTGGAGTGGGATGTGTATAGCCCCTTGCCAGTCCACAGCTTGGTGGCAGACCTGTTACATACTGTGATACAGAGTCTGTAACTCATGTCCCCCAAAGGTCTGTGCCATTTGTGCCCCATGCAGTTTAACCTGACTTCTTTGACAGAACTGTGCTGTTCTGTTGCACCCCAATAATTGAAGCTGCAGCAGGAAAAGGCCTGGGGACTGCATGCCTAGGATCTGTAATACTGGACTCCATTTGCTTGTTGTTGTCACCTTGCCTTTTTAATATCAGTTCATTGCACCATCCCATCTTTATACTATCTGGACACCCTGGAGGAAATGTTTTGGGGTTGGAAAAAGGTTAAAGGGTAAGGGGTGCTGTCAGCATCAGAGACGTTTTGGAAAGCAGCTTGGGTTGGTAACAGAAGCATGTTCCTTGGGAAATGGAAAGACCAGTGACAAAACTTTCAGGCAGCACCTGTTGAAGGGTGCATCCTTTACCCATGAGCAGAGGGGAGTTGCTCACATGGATGGATGGGCAGAAAAAAACCCTAAAGCCTTACCTGCTGCTGTCACCCACTCAGCCACCCTGGTACTGGTAACATGAGGAAGTCTGATGTTGACTGTTGGCAACTGTTTTGGCTTTCATCATTTCAATTGCTGGTCACTTAATATATCTGATGGTGGGCCCTGGTCCAGAGTGCCTTCAAGCCAAGGGAGACTTTCCTATTGTGTTTAGCCAGTTCTGGCTCAGAGGCATGTTGCTGGAAAGACAGCAACATTGGGCCCTGGACCATGTATGCTTTGGTTGCCAAGGGGGCTAACACTAGTTTGCCTCTCTTCCTGCCCATGCAGACAGGGCCTGAGGAGCCACCATCCTGTGGTTAGCCTGGGATGGGCTCAGAGGAGCTCCTGGCTTGGCAGGTGATGAAACCTTTGCTGCAGGATTTTGGACTGATGGAAGGGGGATGGCAAGGAGAGCAGTGGAAAGGGTGGAGGGACAGGACCAAAGGATTTCATCCTGCAGTGGGGCTGAGATCATCTTATTGCATGAGTGGATGGGTGGATGCAATGCAGATAAGCCCTTTTGTCTATGGTGCATCTGAGATGGCTGAACAAGAAGGACTGACTTTTGAGAGGATATTTCCCTGCAGCAGGGCTGAGCACAGCTTGCATGGCTGGATGCAGGGATAAGGCAGCACTGCTTCCAGTTACGCTGAGAACAAGGGATGGCAGCAGGCTTGCAGGGAGATGTGATTCTCAGCCCTGTCAGGTGTATGAAATGCCTATCCATTAAGAAAGAAGCAGCAGCTTTATGCTTTTGATGTCAGCTACTGATTTACAGTGATTTATATCAACAGCTACAACCTGTATTTACATAATATTCCTCACAGGACTGTCAGGGCTCTGTACGGGTGAGAAAAAATTGGTCTTAGGCTAAAATTATAAGCCCTGCAACCTGGGAGAGTGAGGTTCTTTCCAGGGCTCTGCTGGAAAGTCTCCCTCTATCCATTTAGAAAGGTTGCTTTAAGCTTAGCCCTTCACGCCTGAGTTTCCTCAGCTCTGAAATGGGGACAATAATGCTTTTCGTCTTCACATGGAGGGGTGGGTGATGGAAACTTAATGAGATGTGCTAAAAAAAAAAAAAAAAAAAAAAAAAAGTGCCTAGTGCCTCAAGATCTTGCAATAGAAAATGCATGGCTTCTAGCAGTAACATCCCTGGGGTGAAACAGCACTAAAATCTTTAGCAATCCTGGCTTGCTCTGGGCCTGTCTCCAATGGAGAGACACCCCATCTCAGACTGGATTAGATGGAAGTGTCCCGGCCAGGACACACTCCTTCAATCGTTGCTGTTTGCATATGTTAAGGAAGTAAAAAAAGGCCATGGTGGGGTCACAACCCCAACAACAAAGATAGGGCTGTCAAGGACCCCACATAGCTTTGATTTCTGCCCAGAAATTGATGTGCATTCCTAAGAGCCCCTTCTGCCTGCAGAGTTTGGATTCCCCTGTTTCTGTCGGAGCCCAGCCCCTAAAAAGCACTGCTGCTCCATGCAGGACCTCTCACCAACAAACCCAGTCCCTTTGCAAGGTGCCAAAGAATGGAATGGGGATGGGTAAGGTCACAGGGAGTGAACGTGTTGGCCCATCCAGCTGGTATGTGGGAGGGGAGGGCTCAGTTTATAGTTCATGTGTGTGATTTCCTGCTGGGATTTTTTTCCATCTAAATGCAGACTTATTTGGTCTTGTGTTTAGATCATAATCTTCTTCATTTTTTAATGCATTTGGGCTTTCATTACATTTTCTCTTTTGTGGCTTCAGGAGTCCTGGACTAGTCTAGGCTTTGTTTTATTTATTTATTTATTTATTTATTTATTTATTTATTTATCTATTTTAAAGTTTCATTGAATAAACTGACCAGGTTGGAATATTAAATATGATTTAGTGAAGCAGAACCAGAGGAAGACATTTTTTTCTTGCTCAAGATGACCACAGTTGAATTTTCCCTATATGATCAGGTAAAATTAGTGAGTTTACTGTGCCAGGCAGGTCCAGAGAGGAATCTCTCTTCTAATTTCCAGATGACAGAGAAAAACTGTGGTCAGTAAGAACAGATTTGTCCAGCTCAGCAGATCTCCCTTTATCTTTACGTCCAGATTCTGCCAGCCCAGAAGAAATTACTTGTTTGAACCAGGCCTCTTAATTATTCTCTTTTGCAGCTCTGGGAGAAGCATCCCAAATTTAAGCTACTTGATGGCATTCCAGCCTGCTCCAGCTCTTGTACGAGGTAGTCAGTGTCTCCAGCCAACATAGGAGAGGCTACTGGCTGCAGCAAGCAAGTGGATACACATGTTTTGGCCCAATGAACTGTGGTGAAGATACAAGAGTGTTATGTGAGTCTGCACTATAATGATATTAGATAACGGTGTTCTGGATAGCAACTCTCCCTGGCACAAGGCTATGTGGCTCAGAACACCACACTGGCTCTGCATCACCAGAGATGCTAAACAGATGAAAGGCCTTTAGTCCATATGTCTTGAAGTTGGCCACAAGTAGGAAAATATTGATTTGTGGTGACAAATGTAATTTCTAAATCAATTGAAGAAAGATACCATTCTGCCTCAAGCTGTTCCATTTGCATAAGAATGAGGAGATCACCTTAAACAAGAACAAAGAGACCGACCCTTAAACATAGTGAACTGTGAAAAAAACAAATTAGCTGGAGGTGGGAGAGCTGAACAGTCACTGACAGGACAAAATTAGCTAGTCTGGATCATAGCTGTTATTGAAACAACAGAGAGAAATTAAAACAGACTTTTAAGAAACAATGGATTTTTCTCAGGAAAATACACTCACAAAGTACATCTTGCTATGTTTCACTTGACTGATAAATGACCTAATAAAACATGCATCAGTATCTGCCATTAGCTAACTGTCCGGCTCTTGGTGTGGCCATGATGTACACACAGTAATCTGCAGAACACTTTAACATCATCTGGCAAAGATGTTCCCATCTCCAGTTTCTTCCATAGGTCTATTTATGCACATTGAAATGTTTATGTCCATGTAAGATGCAGGCCTGAAATCTCTGGCATGTTGCCTGCATAACTTATAATCAGCTATAGCCATCTGATCTGGCAAGTATTACTGTGGGGTGTTTTATATACAACCCTCTAGGCTATAGCTTTACTTTACCTATTCCCAGATGACAGCAACAGATGTGGATAGATGCAATCCTGACCTCCACAGAGCAGCAACACAACCTGCAAACATCCCTGGGTGCACATCTATGCCCTGCAGTCAGGCCTGAGTGGGCAAAGCTCCTCTGCCCACTAGTAAATCTACAACCGGTGCAATTCAGGAGCAAGCTTTTCTAACTGAGTTCATATGCTGCAGCCTCCCTCAGCAACACTTCCCTTGAACAACTGCTTGAGTACATGCTCAGAATGATTAGTGGATGTGCTTGTGTCATGTACCATCTCACAGGAGGTCTGTGGCAGACCAAGGAGCTGGACCTAGGTGTCTGGGAACAGACCCAAATTCAGGGCCCTAGCTGGGTGGTGCATCACCTAAGAAGACCAAGGTGACATCTAGTAGCACAGCTTCAGAGTTGCTGCCCTCCAGCTCTGCATGCAGCCCTTCCTCCAGCTTGCTTTCTCGGTGCACAGACACACACAGAATTTCGCTTCACATCTAAACTCTATTCTTGGCTGCCAAACAGGTAAATTTCATAGAGATGGTGGAAGGAAAAAAACCCCACACCCTTGTATTTTTTCATGGCAAATATTTGCTCAGCTTTTCTTCTGACTATGACTAAGAATATTTCATAGTCAAATAGTCCATCACACTTAATGCTGTTAACTTTTCAATGCCAACTGTACGACCAACAGAATATACAAAAACCTCTTCTGGGATTCTTTATCATTGTAGCAACAACTACAGAAAATATTTGTCCTCCTGGTGAAAGGCATTTAAACCACATGATCATCTGAAGTCCTTCCAGCCTTTTTCAGGCCATAAAATGTTCACAGGTGCAACAGATTTCTCCCTTTATGTGATTCTTCTTGGGCATTTCCTTGTATAAATAGGGTGGGTGGGGTTATTAACCACTTCAGAGAGGTGGCAGGTATAAAAGGGAGCAGTAGATGACCCTTTAGCTAATGTCCTGAAACTATTTTGCTGTGGAGTTTGTTCATTGCTGCAATCTTCTACAGCCCCGTACCCTGAGCTGGGGGCAACAGCTGCCTCTGGAGTTGTGCTTGGCACTGGGAGGCTGCTCTGGGCTGTGCTAAGAGCTACTCAGGGCTTTAGAAGTGGGGAAGAGAGGAAGGCTGTTGTTGGGCATGTTGTGGATGGAGAAACTGCTGCTGGTGGCTACCTGTTGTTCTTCCCCAGCCCTCTGATTTGCTGCTGTAACTGTGTGCATGCTCACTGCCTAGCCAGCTCCTGGGCTGGGGAAACAGCTGCTCTGCTGGCAGGTCTGGAGTGTGGTGATTTCTTGGTCTCCCTGAGCTACACTTAGAAAAGCGTGCCCAGGTGCAGCCTTTGAGTGCCTATAGGGGTATCTTTGGTTTCACGCTGCTTTGTGGCATGCAGATTTGTCTGGGTGAGGCTGGTACTGGTATATGCGAATGACCAGGCCTCGTGAGTGACAAAGGTTGCACATGAGAAAACTAGGGGAGTGTGTGCATAGTTAGGAAGAGCACATGCCATGCCCTGGCTGTGCTGGTAACAAAAGCCAAGCTTATCCAGTTTAAGGACCTAAAGAGGGAAAACATTAAGCTGAAAGGAGTTTCAGGATTTTATTAAGTGAAAATACTCCTGAGATATGCAGCTGATGTATGGCTCATCTCTGCCAACTGCAGCGATTCATGTAGCAGATGCTATACACAGGAAATCCAGACATTTCTTGAACACCAAAAACCTGCTGTGCCTTTACTACAAATCTCAGTGCAAATCCTGAATCCACAGCCTTACCTCAAAAAAGGGCATTTCACTAGAACCATTTCTCCCAAGTTCTGACTTCTAGATTGACCTTAAATAGATTTAAATAAATATTTGGGATTAAAACAGTCCTGGGGAAGGCTGGCTGCTTGACAGAGAAAGCAGGAGCCTAACTCTTGTCCTGCCCAGATCTCTGCTCCTGTGGGCCACTGCTTCCATTTTCCTTCTGAACAGAGCCCGGCAAGGCAGCACTGTTTCCCTCACAGATGAGCATGGGATCAAATGACGCAGGGAGCCAGTCTGTCATCCAGGTGCTGCCTTGTTGCTATAAGGTCACTCTGACATCTACAGGAAGCTCTCAGCTGCTTTAAATGTCGCTCTCCTGAGCATAGAGGGTTGTCATCAGACCTGCAAGACTTGCTCAAGAAGGAGTTGCACCAAGCTGACTCTCCTGTCCTTTGAAAACATTATGCTCCCTGATTTAAAAGCATCCTGCAATTCTCCCATATATAAATCTGGCTGTGATGCCCATGGGTACAATTTATCCATAGGCTCGAATCTGATTCTTGAGGAGTTTCTTTAGGCCTGACTTACCAGCAGATGCTTAGCTGAAGGTGAGGTGGGTCATTCTGGCCATCAAGGCACTGTGGGCTCCCATCAGACCCTGAAGGAAAGGCAGTTTTGACTGGGTCCTGGGTAGCAACTCAGCACAAGGGAAGAAATATAGGGAGCAACTCTTTTAATCATATTCTGGACCTATATGTACTCCTTTAATCTGGAAATCACACTTGCTTGGCATAACCAAATCTGCAAGACCTTCTCCTTGAGTTGCTGAGTGCCTAGAGTTAACCTGGGCTTTAAAATTGCAGGCTGTATATTTACTGCCAGCACTGGGAGCAGCAAGACACAAAATATCCAAATTGTTAAGTGAAAACAATTAGGTAAATGGTATGAAGAATGCTGTTGGCCACCCAAATGAGTATTATTTCAGGGCACTGACAATTAAACCGTTGCAAGTTTAAAATGTTCTCTCATTCTTAGGATGAAAAGGGACATGTACTTTGCCAGCCTTTCCTGTAGAAGGTGTGTAAAGGTCTGGCTCTTTACATGGGTAGAGGTAAAGGCCTAAGTAAAGACATTTTCAGGATCCTGTTGTGTTAAAGATTTTTCTTGTCCTGCATAAAAGATGATCCTTTTCACTCTCCTGCTTTCCTAGAGCAAGTATAAAAGCTGCTGGCTCAGGTGCCCACTGCAGGGGAGGGGGAAAGAGTCACGGAACAGGAACCAGAACAGCTGATACAAATTACCTTTCAAATTGGAGCAAATGCTCCCAGAAATGTCACCTATTAAAAGATCAGCTAATAAGTTCCTGCTGTAGCCCAAATAGCTCAACTAAAAAAAAAAAAAAATAAAAAAATGCTGGTAGTCTTCAGGCCCAGGTTTTTTGTGAGCTTTGCAATCTCAGGTTTGTCAGTTTTTTACTTAGCAGAATTGATGAGGTTCTGGTTAATATTTATTACAAAAACCTGCTGGATCCTTTTGAAAATCTGAACCTTTAAGACCTGAGAACAGACACGTGACTCCTCCTTTCCAAATCAAAGATGAGAACCATAGCAGATAGCCAGAGACTGCTGCAAGCTAGGAACGGGAGGGTGCTTTGCTGATTCTTCACCTGCTGATTTGGTATACGTTAATTTGAAAAATGCTGTTAGCTTCCCAATGCACTGCAGCCTGAAGGAGCAGTATGGTTTTGATGAGGTCATGATTAACACTGTGTATGTTACTCATACTGCTTCCATGATGAACATCCCTTGGCTGCAAAAGCTCTCAAATAAGTATGGTTTGACTGCATCCTGATGGGTAGATTTCATTTTCTTTGAGTGACTCCTGATCACTTTTCAAAGTCGTGTGTGTAATCACTCTGAAACCTACAATTTTCATAATTATAAATATTGGCTATTTTAAGTTTATGGAATCTTCCTGTCACACATTTCTTGTTTTCCCAGTTAACTCCTGATGCCACCAGCTGTGAACTTGGAAGGTCTGTACCTTCCTGGCCTGGGTAAGGATCTTATTGGTAAAAAGATATTTTAGCTATGGAAAAAGCTTATCAAATAAGGACTAACTGATGAAACAAATCTCTGTAATTAGTAGGTCTTAGAGCTAATGACAGTGAGACCAAACCCTAAACCAGTGGCTGTAGAGTCCAAAGGCCACTTGAGTCCAGCTGGTTGACAGGATTATGTCTCTTTGTGCAACTCCTGATTGTGGCTATAGTTGAGTCTCTTAAACTTCTGGTCATCTGCTTCCTGACTCAGGGCAGCTGCCGCTGTGGCTAATTCTGAATCAGATATGGCTGAATGAGATCTGTCTACAATAGCTTGGCATGAGCAAATCAGGTTTTCCTGGTCAAGGCCTCAAAGAGTCCTTGTAAATTAGTACAGTTAGTAGCAGGGCCTAGCAGTAAGATGCTAAACAAAGAGTGATGTGTCAATGCCAATCATGTCATAACAGAAAGCAGCAAGCCCAGATAGGCATGCAATGAAATGCAACATCTCTACGCAAAGCGTTTGCAGTTTGGTTGGGGAGAGCACCCCAGCTGGGATGCGGTAGCAATCTGTATCACTCATCCAGTATGTAAGATAATTTTCTGTCTGCCCATATCATACTTGACACAGATACCAGCTGTGGTGGGCTGGTGGCCTTCGGTTGCTGGTGAAGGAGGGCTTGCTGTTGGAGTTAGTCACCCACCTAGTTGGAAATTAGTAAGGATGTTTCTGCATGGGTGGCAGTTGCACCTGTATGTTGCAGTGCAGATGTGTCTGTAATCAGGAAAGGGTTGGAGGGAGATGTGGTTTTTCTCCTGTGGAGTAGGAGAGTAAAAAGAATGGTCATTTGAACAGAGCTAGAGCTTTCTGTGTGGGTGAATTGCTGACAGTGTTTATTCTAAGTCATTCCCCCCAGGGGAGGAGTAGGACAGCAGAGACTCTTCTGTCTCCCTCCAAGCACTATGCAAGAGAAACACTGCCAACAGTTGAGTTCTTCTGTACCTCTGGCTTGCTCCCCTTTCTGACACACATTCCTTATAAAAGCAGCATTGATGCAGGCTCTTACAAAGCCACCCAGCAGGCCTTCTGCCACCACACCCCATGTTCCATGTGAACTGAGAGCCGTATTTCAGGTCAATTGCAACAGGATTAATGCAAGTGGCTCTGGTCTTGGCTGACACCAGACCCACCAAATCACTTAAAAAAGATAAGTTAAGACCTAAATCTACCTATGCCATGAAAAACATTGTGTTGTTTACTCAGCACCCTATGCAGAACATGCTTCTTGATGCTCTGCTGTTTGTGCTTTAATGGCTGGATAAAATTGGGCTTCCCCTTCAGGATGGTGACCACTTGACTTACTGATGTGGCATGGACAACAGGTGTCCACAGGCACTCCATTGCCCTCTAGAGCTCATGTTCTAGCTTTCTGACAATTTGTTGCAGAAGTAATTGACTCTGTTGGAGTGCTTCCTGGGACCGTCGCCAAGATACCTCAGCTGCAATGTCCAAGTTGGGTTATTCTCTAGCTACCACTCAAGGAGGGTTTTGTTGCCCTATAGCCAATCTGCCAGTCATGTAAGGGTGCCTTGGTTATCTTATAGTGGCACATCCTGGATGGAAGCATGCAATAGCAGGGGACATCCCATGTCATCCTGGGGACAAGAACAGGATTTGTACTCCTGGCCAGGGAAGAGAATTTTGACTTGTCATCTGGGGAGAAGCAATTGTTTGCCACCACTCTTCCCTCCAGATCCTCTCCGACACAGGAACAAATCATTTGTTCTCCCTCTCTGTAGTGATGTTTCTGCCCGGGGCAGCAGAAAAGGGAAATAACAGGGTATGAGAAGCCAAGAGGCAATAGAGTGTCTGTACTGTGCCAGGCAAACCAACTCAGTGCAATATATTAGGGGAGGGCTAGAGCCAAGAGCTCTAATTCACAGTGGCTGTGATGCACCGTGGCTCCAAAGGTTTATACAAAGCCTCCCCTTCCTCAGATCAGCCCTCTTCTGAACAAAGCAAAACTCACAAGGCTCTCAATATTTCCTGTGCACATTCCTTGGGGAGCATAGCTCTTGCTGTGAACATTACACCTCAAAGTTGGCTGAATGCAGGGTAGAGAACAAGGTCAAGGCCCTTCTGCTCTCCCTCCCCTGACATCCTCACTTGACTGAAACCGTAGAGCTAGATGCTAATAAATCAGCAATCAGACATGCCGTTCTGAATAATCTTTTGTTCCCCTATGTTATCTCTTCCATCTAATATTGGTGATTTCATATAATTAATGCTAGAGAAGGGAAGACTTGGGATTCATGGCCTATAGGAATGCAGGCTTTTGCTATGCAAGTTTCCCCTGTGTCTGAAAGAACTCTGCCTTAAGTAATTGTTGCCCTGATTTTAGGATTACTGCTGGAATAAGTTAAAACAGACAAACCGAGTTGCCTGATGCGTGGCAGAGGGGGCTGGAGCCATGAGGTCTTTGCTTTCGCCTCACTGCACTGATAACGTCTTACACAGGCAAACTGTGCGCTAATCCCAGGGCAGCTGGAAATCTCGCCAGGAAGGACAATGCCTGCTACTCCTGTATAATGGAGATGGAGCATTTAGACACACGCAGGCTTACATAATTTTCCTGACTAAGTGACTTCCTCTTTGATAATGTATAAATCAGATGTACCTTAAACTGCCATCCTGTTTTCCTGAAAGCCTGGGCAAAGCTGTGCAAGCTGGGAATAATGATCCCTTGATAAATGAGGGAACATAACTTCCCAGGCAGGGGGGAAATGGTTCAGGTGACATTTGCGTGAAAGGCACAGGGAAAGCCTTTGCAAAGGCTTAACCAATATCCCTGATACTGGTTTTGGTTACGGTGTGGTCTTCAGATGGAGGAAGAGGATGTTTTGATGGGAATGATTTCTGCCCTGCTGACTTGGGGGGAAGGAGAATACGTGTGTCTAGGGAATGGGAGGCAGCTGTACTTGCTGAGCCACAGCATGGTGACAATTTCTCTGGCCCCTTCAGTGAATATCTGCTGGTTTCCATTAAAATGCTTGTTATTCTAAAAGGAAGGATTTGAAATCTGTTGGTGTATGGGTTTAGGGAAACATTAACTGGTGTAATGAACATCTGGCCAAACGACACATAGGCAGAGATGCTACAGTTCCCTGCACAATATCCATCCAGAAGCGGTCATATTTTATCTGAAGGGAATTGTGTTCAAGAACCAGCAATGAGTCCATAGATCTCATGAGTTTCGTTCGTAAAATGTGTTACCAGAGGTTATAAAAAGGCTGCAAATGGAAGCCATGCTGCTGCATTTGTTGAGCTTCTTTGGGTGAATGACAGCTGTCACCAGCTTCCTGAACTCGTCTCCAGCACCAAAATAGTGACTGTTGGCAAAGGTGGTGGCTTTTCTCTCTCTTCTGCCTCCCCTGTTTTGCTTCTGCCTGTGGCATTAACTCCCAGTGAGAAAGGTGAAGAGATCTTTTGACCTGGGCTTTCTCTGTCTTATTTTGGAAGGCTGATTACATCTGTTTTGGGTCTTGCTCAGATGTAAACTGTTTATCTCTTCACAGACGTAAAAACATGAGGCTTAATGGATGTAGAATCAGTTCTTTAGAACTCCTTGGGTAGAAGGTTTAATCCTCTCTTAAGGGTGAGGAAAGGCACACAGATAGAGCTTCAATGACTGACTGGAAGCCTAATTATGGGTAGGGAGTAAGCTTGAGATTAAAAATAAGGTTTGAATTCAGCCCCTTAATGAACGCTCCTAGATCTTGCTGCCTCATTTTATGCAGATGTACAAGCACCATATGTTTTACACAACAGACTCATCATGTTGACTCATCCATCGGAAGGAACAGAAAAGGGAGTGTTTCTGTGTTACCCACTACCTGCCTTTTGTGATGCACTTTCCCTGTCTCTGTACCTCAAACGCCCTCCTTGCTGTGGTCTCAAAGTGCGCGTGCATTCATGAAGCACAGGCTTCATTGCCAGGTGGAAGCCTATGCAATCGCACTTCAAAGGAAGGGGTACGGGTGGAGGGGGAAGGAGGGGATTTTGGCAGGATGGAGCCAGTTGTGGAATCTGCCCCCTTGCCCTAGGAATGGCACAGATGGGGAGCACTGTCTGCCAGCACCAGGACTGCACATTCTGGGGGGAGAAGGAAGTCTGTAAATTAGTCTCTTTTTTTACTTTCCTCTCATTTTAACATTTATTTATTTGTTCTTCCCTCTCTTTCCTCTCATCCCTCCCTGACATCAGCTGCAAAACTAATGGCATCATGTCAAAATCTGTTAGTGCATCTGCTGTGCAGATTCAGGTTATCAAAAGTATTAGCTAAGCCAGTCTGCAAACACCTGGGGAACATCTGTCTGCCATCACACAAAAGGCTCTGGGTGGCAGGAAAGTTAATAAATCTAATTAGTTACAAAGCAGTATTAAGTGTTGAATAACCTTGGAGTTCTTCCAGTGTCCCCAAAGCTGTTGCATGAACTGTCTCTGTGCATGGGCCATGATTGTAAAGGAGCCTAGGAAAGACTTGCTCTGGATTTCCCAAGTCTAAGATACTGATGGTTGATGGCATTGGTATGAAGTTCTTGCTCTGTTATCGCACACTTCTCTCTAATGACTCTAGTGGTCATGGCAATGAGTGAGTTTCCCCCGCCCATGGATGTTTTGAAATTGTTAGTGGGCATGGTTTTTGTTTCTCCCAGTAAGAGTATATACTGCCTTTAAGATTTTTTGCTATCAGTGGCATGACCCTTGCTGTTCCTCTGGGTAGTAGATGCTATCTGTGTCTCCAGTGGAAGCCTCTTCCTCCCTCCTCCCCTAAGAAATAAACTATAATTATGCAGGCTGAAGGTAGGAGAAGGATTTGTGAGGTAGAAACAAAAGATGCGCGTGCTTTTAACAAATCAATGGATTTCGGAAGAGTTGAGTGGCACAGTGAGAACTGTCAAAGGATTGGCAGAGAGGATCGACAGCATGACTCCATCCAGCATGAGGCACAGCCACTTGCATTGACTCAGCCTCATGGCTGCTGCTAGAAATTCTAAACAGAAGGAGTTAAAAAGCCATCCCAAACCTGTCTCCTCTTCTCCCTTGTGGAGAGTCAAATAAGGTGGGTGGAAATTTGCTCTCCACTAGACTTCACTGTAGACCAGATTTTTATTGTTTTCTGACCTCAGTGAACTGTGGCTGCCTCAGGGAAAAGGGGAATGTAAGCAGCATGAGGAAGCAGCAGTCCCAGGGAAATTATGAAACAGCAGTCAGGAAGAACTCATCTGCTGCTTCTGGATCACCTGGCTGAGCTCACTTTCCCAACCCACAGCAATCTGTGTCTTCCTTGCTAGGACCTCTGTGGCTGCATCACGGGTTATTGACTGGTTCCTCTTTGTGGTCCCAAGCATCTTGTCTTAGTGTAATGATCTAAGAAGGAGAAGCTGAAGAATCTTTGCTTTCTCCATAGACTGGAGAGAGCTGGCTGGCAACTCTTCTATCCCCAGCTTTGGCTCTCCACTAAGCCTGGTAGAAGAGGGACCAACCCCAGCAGGCTCCGTCCCATACCTGGCTGCTCTAGCAATGATGCACAAGGAGATATTGTTGGCTGATGCCCGGCGTGCTGCTGCCAAGGGACCCCATGGATTACTGTGATGCATGGGCTAGGGTGATGAGGTGCCTTAGGATCTAGTTGACCTCATTGGACATCCAGTTCCAGGAAAGGTGTGCTTTTCTCTCTTTCTATCCTGTAGAATAGAAGTGCTGCTGACAGAAGTCTCCACAGGCCCTCCCATGCCTGACAGTGTTTCAAAAGACAGAAACGGGGAAAATGGGAAGGTCATAGGGCTTGCATCTGAGTGGAAAGAGGTGGAAGATCCCCAGGGTGCCTGTCCAGACAGCTCCAGTGAGTAAGACTCCACTGAGGTGGTTCCTGCTGTGACACTCCCTGCTTTTGTGGATAGGCTAAAAACACTGCTTCTGGATCCAGACTGCTTTTAAGGCTTACTGTCATCATCCCTTTGGTGGCTGTAACATCAACATCCCTGTGTGTTAGGCCATTCCCTACTGGAAGGGCACTTAGTCCTCAGGAGACAGCACTTTATGGGCTGCTCCACAGTCAAGACATACTTGCTTCTACTCTTGCCAGAGCTTACCAGTGCCCTGCAACCACAACTGCTCTTACCCCTTCCCCTCAGCTCTGGCTTGCATGCTGGAGATGTCTCTGTGCCACATGGCAGCCCCTCCTGCAGTCCCAGTGCTCCCAGTCTCTTTGTTAGGCTGGGCACGTCGGGCTCTGCTCCCCCGGGTAGTTTTGTTCCTTGCCCACCTGAGTGCTGATGCTGTGGTAAAAATAACTGCACGGAAATGAGAGCACTGATTGGGATTTAAATAAAATTTACATAAAACTCTGCCTTGAGTACTAATTAATTAGCTGTTAAAAGCCCCCGAAAAAGCGGGGGGGGGGGGGGGGGGGAAGGGGGGGGGAGGGGGGGGGCTTGTCTGCCTTGCCAAATGAGGGGAAGCTATTAAGAATCACAGAATCATAAAATGATTTAGGTTGGAACTGTTAACCTAGCACTGCACAGTCCACCACTAAACCATGTCCCTAAGCACAACCTTTGCACATCTTCAAAATACCTCCAAGGATGGTGACTCAGTCGCTTCCCTGGGCAGCCTGTTACAGTGCTTAAAAACCCTTTCAGTGAAGAAATTTTTCATAATACCCAATCTAAACCTCCCCTGGTGCAATTTGAGGCCATCTCCTTTTGTCCTATAGCTTTTTACTTAGAAGAAGAGATCAAACCCCACCTCACTACAACCTCCTTTCAGGTAGCCATAGAAAGCAATAAGGTCTCCCCTGAGCCTCCTTTTCTCCAGGCTAAACAACCCCGGTTCCCTCAGCTGCTCCTCACAAGGCTTGTTCTCTAGATCCTTCACCAGCTTTGTTGTACTTCTCTGGACACACTCCAATACCTCAATGTCTTTCTTGTAGTGAGTCAACCTAAACTGAACACAGCATTTGAGGTGCAGCCTCACCAGTGCCAAGCACAGTGGGACAATCACTTCCTACTGGCCATACTATTTCTGGTACAAGAAGGGAGAGGTGGAGACTTTCCATGGCCTAACTGAAGCATCATGCTCCAGCCAGCTGGAGTGGTGGGAGATCTGCTGCTGGCAGGCAGTAGAGAGGCTTCCTTTTGTTGTGACAGGGCAGTGCTTGCAGCCTCCCTTGGTGTTGTCTCTAGGCCTCCTTCTTGGCCAGGTAGTGCTCAGCCCTGTGCAGGAGAAGAGATGTTTAGCTCATGATCTTGTCTACTACCCAGGGCAGCAGGAGGCAAGTGCAACATCAAGTGGAAGACAGGTTGTGTTAGTACTAGCATGTGCTCCATGGTAGCCCCTCAAGGCAACTCTTCCTCACCTACTATATATATTACAAGGGACAGCTCTGCTGCTTATACTGACTTATAGGTTAATTAAGCAATGAGACATGTAGATGCGGCACTTAGGGACACAGTTTAGTGGTGGACTTGGCAGTGCCAGTTTAATGATTGGACTCAATGATATTAAAGGTCTTTTCCAACCTAAACAATTCTATGAGTCCATGTACCAGCTTGAGTGACACCATCAATTAACTTGTTCCTCATACTGTCTATCTAATTTAATCTATCTAGAATTTTATGAAGTGCTTATGGCCATGGAGAGGTTGAGGGTAGCGATACCTTTAATTTTTACTGCAGTTTACAGTGCTGTCTGAATCTCTTGACCACCATTAGAAAATTGGTCATGTAAATGGACAATAAGGGACATTCTGTTACTCGGGCCATTTGAAATGGGATTTGACTTTCCCTGGACTGGATTCCTCATGCCACAGCAGGTCCTCAGTGAATTTCAGTGGGCTGGGTTATGAGGCTTCTCTGCTTGGTAGCTCCATGCTGCGCAACACATAAAGTCCTGCTGTGTGCTTGGAGATAGGGCCTGGCAAGATATCGATACAGCTGATGAAAGCCTCCTATCTGGGGGTAGCTGGAAGAATTCACAGACTGGTTTTCCTGCTTTCAGGTTCTTCCAGTCTGGAGGGTCACGGAGCAGTTTTGATCTCGATGGGCTTCCTGATGGAGGCTGCCTGCCAGGTCACGCTTGCAGTCTGTCTGCTTCCTTGGTCTATTGCAGCCCACTGACTGGCCTGCCCAAAGGTAGGAATACATATCGTCCTATGAAAATTGAGCGTTTGTTCCAAACTGGGACAAACACCCCTCAAAAATAATTACAAATATTTAATACCTCTCCAGAATGGAGCTTCCTCTCCTTGCTCAGCTGCACTCTCAAAGAGTGCACCAGTCTGCTGTGCAAATCTGAAGGTAATATTTCATGTGAGTCAAAAATCTCTCCCTGCTCAGCTTTGATGTCCAATCTTTCAGCTTTATTTTCCTTTTTATTTTTCAGAGAGGTCTGGAACTCACAAAATCCACAGGCAGTGGAGAACCCCCTTGTTGTGCCATTAATTTTTCTCCACAGCTGATCATTAAGCACATGGGAGCTGCAATGATCTATCCTAGCCCTGGCATAGACTACACACCTTGAGATGACAGCAAATCCCCACATGAAGTACTGTCTCAACCTTCCCACTCCACCCTCCAAACCCCAACCATTTAAACTCTGTAAATATTTGCTCAGATTTTCTTTCTCAGCATTTCTCCCTGTATACATCTGTGCCCCCAAATAGTTTGAAACTTCCAGTGTCCCTGGAACTGAGCTGTACCTTTTTGACATGTTTTTGTGTATGTAACCAAGGCAGATCTGCCCTGATCAATGCATGGATGTGGAGTTTTCAAGGAAAATAAAGTGGGTGGCCACCTTACGGTGGGCATGTAGTGGGTCACCTGTGCTTAGGCCACTGCAGTTCTGGGAAAGATGTGAACAGAGACCCTTGTGCTTTTACCAGTGCTACAGAGGTTAATTGTAGTTCCTCTACCAAATTCCAGGTGAGATCGTTACATGATGCTTATCCAATCTTTTCTTTGCTATGTTGTTCAGGATTTTTAACAGAATGGTGATGGTCAAAGGCCTGGGGAGCAAAGTCTAACAATCAAGATTGGAGTCCTGCGGTGCTGGTTGCTGCACAAAGATGGGAGAAACCAGCTGGAGACAGATGTGACATTCTCTTCCCTTACCCCAGTTCTTACCCCATTTTGGCATATAAATAATTATAACTTCAGGCTAAGTAAAAGCACAGATAGCATAGCAGGCTACATTGACTTGAAAAATACAGTTCTTCCTGGTGCATTTGGCTTTTATTTCTAGGTTACATATTGTACACTCCAAATGAAGTGTAAAAGTGGAGCTGCTTGTTCTGCATAGATATTGAGGAGCCCACAGTTGTCTGTTGTTCCAGGAAGAGTTTGTTCCGTTTCCAGTGTCCAAGACCTCTTTGTCCTACAGTGCCCAACACCCTGCCAGCCTGTGCAGTGCTGCTGCCACCCTACCGGTCATTGCTTTAGTGCTAGAGACACCATTTGCAACACACTTTTGGGATGAATTTGTGTGGACTATGGTGATGTAGATGCCACAAAATAACATCTCTCCACAACTGGACTACGTGTTCTGTAACCAAGGTGGGGATGACTGAAAGCAGCTGCATCTGCATGCAATACACTGATTTTAAAGAGTTGAAAACATGTCTAGTTGCCTTGGTCTTTGTCAGGGTATCCAGACCAGCTCCAGCGTTCAGTTTGTCTCCATTTCCAACGCTACCTTCACCACAGAAATGTCTGAAGCCCACTCAGCAGTATATTATGTCAGAAGCTTGATAAGCATGTATGTAACTAAATGGGTGGATTTCTGAAGAGAGGAAATAACTCTGAGATATAAGGACTTAACTATCCATTGCATTGGCCTATCAAATGGGTTTGGAAGGAAACAGTCTGTTTGTTTCCATTATATTTATCTTGTGCCAATATCAATGTTTCTGCAATTGTCAGGACTTAGAAAGACTTTACTCCGTCCCATCTTCTGAATTTTTTTTCTTTTCCACCTTTCTCTACATCACTTGAGATAGTCATAGCTCAGGACAGGATGCAGATTGTAGAGTGGTGGTTGAGCTTCAGATACCTTTGATGCATCCTGCTCACATATTCAAGATACTTGATGAGCTTATTAATTTTCCTGCTAAATGTCTGAACCCTTTTTAGCCCTTCTCTGAGGGAGCAGGGATGCTGCCTCCTAGGATCACCTGTGAATTTTGTTTAGCAAATTCACTTTTAATGAAGAGATCACATCAATGTCAGCACTTAATCTCTGTCTAACTTCTTCCAATGCCACATTACAATGGTGGCATACTATGGGCTTTAAGTTTGTAACAGTTCATTGCAAGCATCCTACAACCCCTAAATTGAGCATCTCTTGTATGGCTGCCTATAATGACCAGGCAGAAATCTCAATGCCATATTTGTTCCTCTGCAGAGCGGGACACCTGCCTAAAGCTCTGCATACACTGACAGAGGTTAGGATGGTCAGGGATAAAATTGGTTCTGCATTGCCATACCTCCCAGGAGAGCTTAGCCTTAAATGTAATTACCTCAGCCTTTTCATGCATATCTCCTGTGCTAATGTTAACTCTTCTCCTTACCTAGTGAAAATCCAGAGATGCTCTCTCAGTGATGGTGAACAGAAAGCGTGGCTGGTGGAGTGGTTAAGGCTCACCGCCTTCAAAAATTTAGTTGAGCCATTTCAGCCACCTCCTGTTATTCTAGTGATCAAAAGGGAGGTAACTTTTTCTCAACTCTATTAGAATATTCAAAACCACTTTATATTCCTGATGCTGCTTTTTTTTATTTATTTTTCTTTTTGCTTGTAAATCTAAGCTCTTTTATTCATGTGTGTTCCACTACATGTCTTTAAGTTTAAATGATATTTTTAAGTAATATTTTTTGAAGATTTTTTAGGGATTACTACTGCAAAGAAAAAAAGAAATCACTTTCCCATACATGTGATAAATTCAGAGCCCAGTATTCAGACTGCAGCTCTTCCAGAACTGAAAACAGTCACTGTATTCTGGAGACAAAACCATAGACCGAGGTTGGAAGAAACTCAGGAGGTCATTTATACCTTGCTCAAGCAGGGTCAGTCATCTGACTTACCCCACCTCGCTGTCTTACACGCACTGTAACCTTAAGTCTAACACTAGCTGTCAAGTACTGAAGGAAAAAAAAAAACCACAAAACCCACAACATGGTATGTCACTTTGAAGCACAGCCACAAACAGTTCTTTCCCTCCTACAGTATAAGCGATCTCTTCTGCTAATGTGAAGCACAACATCCCTATCTGATAGCACAATTCCTGTGTAATCTGTTGCACACAACTGCCACTAGTTTCAGCCCAGACCTGCTTCTGTATTTGGAGTTGTTAGGAAGTGCTGGGGGCTGAGCACGGTGAGCTCTGTGCTGGGGGAGGGGGGCTGCATGCAACGCGCGGCAGCCCTGGTGAGGCAGTGCAGAGATTGACACGACACTGTACATAAGGTTTTAGGACCCAAAACCCATAGAAGCAAATTTGGCCTAGGTGTCCTGATATTTTAGCATCTACCCTAAGGGGTGGAGGAATAAAACCATCTTTCCTGAAGTGAGTGGTCTCACCTCTGCACTGCCATGGCTGTGCCAAGGGAGACCCCAGAGGGCAGCTCCAGCTATTGCGTGGGGTCTAGGGCTAGAAAGAAGCTGTGCTCATCTCAGTCCTGCTCTTGGCTTCTTGTGTGTGCAGGGTGAGTCCTGCAGTCCTTGGGAGAATTAAAACAGTATGTAGGTGCCTGACAAGGGTCATACTGGGATCTTCAGAAACTCCCAGGCACCCAAGTACATCAGTAGATCTGCATCTCATTCAGTCCCTCACAGCAGGATTCTGAATTTATCTGTAAAGAGAAGCTACTGGATGCCCAGTGGGCCACTGTTCTGGGGAAGGGGGTTCTGCTTGACAAGCCTAGGGGAGCTGAATGGCAAATGGCAGAAATGATGCAGTGCTGGGAAACTGAACTCACCAGAAACCTTCCTCAGCCTCACTAGCAAGCTGTCTCCCTCAGCCAGGGCTCAGCCCAGCTTTCAGCCAGGTTTCCATCCTCAAACACACATCATTGAAACAAGTGAAAAGTCAGCCTGTCAGATTTGTTTTACTTGGCTGAAACTGGATTTCCTCCCCACACTTCCTAACTACCCTGGCCTATAGTCCGGATTTGACAGCGGTCGGCCAAGGGACAGGTTTTCTACATGCCCACATGTCTCTTGGTGACTGAAGTCATGTTGATGAACCCTCTGTACCAGGTTACTGTGCGGTCAGAACATGCTTCTTACAGACACAAGAATAATCAATGAGTTAAATAGCTTTTCTTCAGCTAAATATGCTGTGCATTTAAAATGTCTGTCCTCTATGACAGCATCAGGCATTGGTGATCACACATCAGGCAGTGGTGGAAGATGTGTGGGCTAGGATTGTATCTTAGCAAGAGATACCATAGAGATCTAACAGAAACATGGAGAGTGAAATGAATGGGCATGAATGGCATCAGAGGATGTGACAGAAGGACAGGAATCACAGCTGTTGATGATACCTAAGCTAGAAGATTATCAAGATCACAGCACAACTTGCAGCTTCTCAAAACATCCAGATTGGGAATAAAGCAAAATACAGGCTAAACACATGGAGAGGTAAGATAAAGGCAAGCCTGGAGCCATCAGAGACATCCAAGCAAGGAGGCAAAAAAGAATGAGTAAACCACCAATGTTTCCTAATACTTCTGAGAGATGGAACAAAGCAGGAAGACAAAAGATCACAACCGCTGTGAACCCTTAACATGAACAAAAGGCAGATCCAAAACCAGCCTGTGGTGACATCCCTAAAAGGAACTCCAGAGATGTGACGACTCATTAGTTCATATCCCTTGTCCCCCTGTGTTTACAAGGAGTCCTAGCTGGAGCACACAGGCAAATATATGTTGGTTGCTGAGAACATGTGGCCATGAAAGAATGTGAATGAAATCAGTGGTTTAGAATAAAACCATCTCCCCCAGTAAGGTCTCCTATTGAACTCTGCTGCATTAGTTGAGATTTCTGCACTCTGGTTCCCAGCAAAGGAGCCGAAGTGTGGTAAACTCTAAAAGATGATGTTCTGCATGAGGAATATGGAATATTCATGCGCAGCCCTGTGAAGGTAGGTGTGTGCTCCAGATCCTGTGGTTAAATTAATCCTTAAAGCACCTCAATTTGATACTGCTTTGCTCTCTGTACAGAATATATCTGAAGGAGAGATAATTTTCTCTCCTCCTCTGCTTCTTTCTTTCTCTCTCTACCACCTGTTTCTGCATCTGATGTCTTCAAACTACATTGAATGAACAAGCCCTGATGCATGGCTGTGATCCCGAGGAAAAGGTATGTTGGGAATATTAAGCAGGCCGTGAATGAGGGGAGAGAAACTCTGCAGGTTATGTATGCTCTTCCTTGCCTTCATTTCTGTGTAAACTCTCACTCTAACTCATTGTGTAAGCTGCTAGATGGGTGTCAGACTGAGCACTGCTTATTAAACACATAGTGCACTGCTTATTAAACACATATAGTGAGGAAATAAGGGTTGGGCTAGTGCAATAAGGAGAAGCAAAGCCTTGATCCCAGTTGTCAGATGGCTCCTGGCTACTGGCTGGACCCAGTGCTCATCTTCCCAGGGGGACTGGACTGGAATTGACTGCAATTTTATCCTCCCCTCTGTCTCTAAGCACCTCAGGGTGCTTGGATAACACAAGTGTCTGAATTCCGCATGCACTTTTTTCTCCACCCTATTTTCTCTCAGAGACTGGGGGCACATGCTCGCCACCTGAATGCAAAATGGTTTCTTTATTCCTCCTGCTCAGCCACAGCCCTGCTGACTTCAAGCACAAGGCTAGCTGTGCAAGGCTACAGCCATAGATAACACAGGAGCAGTTTTGTGGCTGTATAAAGGAGTCAGTGCTTAGAGGGTACCTGGATCCTGCCTGTCCCACTGCCTGCTCACTGTGTACACTGAGGTGTGTCTCGGTTGGAGGTAGAGGGTGGCTGGTCCTTGCTGGGACTGGGTGGCTGCAGGTTTTCATTTGTGTGATATGTCTTCATACAGGCTGGGCTTGTGTAAAAGCACACCTGCTGTACATGATATGGGTGTGATATAAAATGTAATGACCTACCAAGTCAGAGCAATGGTCCCCACAGCCCAGCTCTTGGTGTCCTATGGTGCCAGTAGGAAATGGTGTTTTGGAAGGCCGTGTGAGCCTGGCTGCTCTCAGCAGTGCCGTCCCTGTATGCCCCACCAGCACCATGGCATTTGGTGAGCAGCAGTTCTGCTTTCACCTTATCCACTGCCTTGGTGAGTCTGTAAAGATTCCTAATATCCTCCTCTCCAAAGCGAAGATTTCAGCCATTTTGGCCTCTCCTCTCAAGGTGGCTGCTCCATTCCCCTGGCCATTTTAGTTGTTCTTCTTCATGCCTTCCCTGACTCCACTCTGCCCTCCTGGGAAGTAGTGACTAGAACTGCCTACTGCTTCCCAGAGCTGAGTGCACCCAGGTTTTATAAGGTGGGAAAATTATACAAAGAAAGAGGCCTGTACAGCGGCATCCTGTTCTACTCAGGAATCACCAACTTCAGCCAGTGCTACCTTTGACCCCTCTTCCCATCCATTCCTGGTATTGGGCAAAAAAATTTTCACAAAACATTTTAGCTGTGATATTTCTCAAAATTTTTTTTCCTTGTAAATGTAAAACTAAGCAGAGAAACTTTCACAGGGTGTGTGCAAGAGAGAGACCCTGACTTCTTGTTCTGCAGACAGGGGGACAGCTCCCTTCCAAGCAACGCAGTGAGAGAAGCCCCAGTAGATGCATCCTCAAGGGAAATACAACCACTTCTGTGTAGGAAGCTACTACAGCAGAACAGGCAGAAGAGTGTGATGACCCAGGGAGGAGTGAAGGTGAGGCCTATGCTGATAGAAGTGGCTTGAGGGAATTTTGTTGCAGGTTAATTGCCTTCATTAGCAGTTGTCCTGTGGAGAATCTCTCCTAAACCAATCTTGCAGTGTGTCTGTCAGCCAGCATTTCTGATGACCTTACTGAAAGGTCTCCTATGAGGCAAAGGAGCAAGAATGAAGGAAGAAGAAAGGACTTTCCTGGCTCTTTTCCTGAGTGTGAAGTGCTAAAGTTATAGATAGCTTTGGATTTTAGCAAAGAACAACCAAGAGAGAAAGCAAAGAAAGCACATGCAGTTTCTGGGGACAGAATAACATAGCAGTGACTTACAAGATCTAAAATTGAAATGTCCCTGCACAAAGACCATGCTCTGTTTAAAGAAAAAATAGTAGTATTTAAAAACTGCATATATTCTCCAGCAATTGCTAACCAGACCATGGCAGGACTTCAAAGCATCACTTTCTGTTCATAATACGGCTTCTAGCATAGTCAATGCAGACTTTTGCCATTTCATGCAACATCTTTTAGGTGGGGAAATGGGAGAAAGGGGGCAGACTGTGCCCTACTATTGCATGTCTGTGGCTTCAGTAAACTTGCTTGGGTCCTGGTGGCATTGTGTGTGCCAGCTGGATGCTCTGGGGGAGACAGCAGGAGGTGAGGGGAGGTTCTTAGTTTGCCACTAGCCAGGGGAGGGGTTCTTGGTTTGTTGAGCATAACACAGGTGCTGCCGGGGGGGCTGTGGCAATGCAGGACTGAAGCATCCTCCCCTCAGTTCCTGAGGTACAGCTGGGGAAAATGCATGTTGTGTGGGAGGCCAGAATATCCCTCAGGATGGTGAAACAAACTAGAAATCATATTTGCCCATTTTCATCCTGGTCCTTTTACTGAACTCAACTCAACAGCAGAGATGAGTAACTTGGGCCTTCTGACTCTTAGTGTCATCAGCTAAAAAATGGGGCTAACATCAAGCTTACCTACTTTCCAGTGAGTCGCAGCTAATTAGAGTTAGCGTTAGTTAATGTTTGCATAGCCCTGGGATGTGAAAATGGCAATATCATGCTAAGTATTACACCTGGTGCCTAGACACCATGAATCTTCATAACCAGAGCAGTCAATTAAATTAGCTGAAAGTGGAAAGATGCAGCAATGAGGAAGGCGGAGGAGATACAAACATAATACTGTATGTATGATGGCCTGCAGCTGCAGAGGGCAGGGAAAGCTTTGCTTCTGATACTTAGGGAGCCGGAGAAAGAGGTCTCTGTTTGTGTAGGAGGGCAGATGCTCCCCAACAGCTTTGGGTTGCTGCTGCAGCAGTCTACTGGCTGAGGAGGGGAAGGGTCAGTTCCTGACATGGTCCTCACTCATATTCTGTCAAGGATGCTGATTCTCTGTGAGGTCTACAGGACAAAGCTGATCAGCATTTTCTGGAGAATGAAGGTGAAGAGTGAAGCCTGTGTCATGTCTGTCAGCCAGCACCATCCTCAGTGGTGAGCAAGGAAGACTCTTCACCAGGGGCAATACAGGGCAGTGTTTCACTGGTCACGGTGCAGGACAGCTCTGGGCATAACACAGCCTTGTGGGTACAGTCTCCAGCAAGAGATCCATTTCACCCACGCCAGCTGTGGGCGAGAAGCAGACACTCAGGGAGAGTGTGGCAGAAGCAGGGTGGGAACAGACCTGTCTTTGCTCCCAGCAAAGTACCATTCTGAAGGGGAAAGGAAAGTAGTGGGACTTGGTTGAGACCCAAAGGGGGATTTAGTAGTGTGTGATGCTATTTCCCAAACCTGGATTTTGTCCAAGACACCCTGGTTTTGGATGATTCATCCGGAACTACAACACTTGTCAGGAGCTTGGCTCGCAGCCTCTTTCAGGACTGTCCCAAGCCACACAGAGGTCCAACTGCCTGTAAGGGTGTGACCCACCAGGGAGGCAAAGGGAGGGCTGCCATGCTTTGAATCCCCCGTGCCATTTCTTACAGCTCCCCAGTGCTAACCTACCTATTAGCTGAGGACTTGGCTACAGCTCCTGGCTACCCTTCCTACTCTGCAATTGCATTCTGCTGCCCTGAAATCCTCTTCCTCACATGCGTGCACATGCGTACCCTATGGTTCAGAGGGACACAGAAGCTGTCACTGGTTTCTGTCCAAAGCTCCTGCACAGTGGTGGAGCTGGCTCATCTTTCCCAGGAACAGGCTCCATTTCAGTGCCACAAGACATAAGTTATGCATCTGGAAAGGTTATTAAAATTCCTTGGGACCCTTTGGAAGGAAGATGCAATCTTGAGATGAAAAGTGGTATTAAAATGTCACCTGGTTTGACTGCTGGCACAATCAGGGCCTGTGGCTTTAACTGGGGAGAGGTATCCTCGTGATGCTGTAAGGCAAAGATTGCTGACACTAAGCATATTCCATTTATGAAGTCATAAAAGTGTCTATACTAGGTAACTGATTTAGGATTTTGTTCCTCCTTCCTCCTCTTCTCCTTGTCCTGTGGTTTTTCTTCAGCCTTCTTCTCCTCCCCACACAATCTTTTCTCCTCCCAGAGAAGTCGCGTATCTCCTCCTGTCAGAATGATTATTTTCCCCTGTATTAGAATGAATGATTAGTCTTTGTCTAGTTGCCTCCATAATTAAGTGCTGCATGAAAGAATATCCTTGTAAGTAACCACAGCAGTTTCTCCCTGTGGAGCTGTTGGGAGCATGGTACAGCTCTCCATCAGCTTACAGGCAGGGAGGTGGGTGTCCGGTGTGGATGTGCATTCACAACCAGCCCCTGACACAGGTACCACATGCACAAGCTGCCATGCTTGTAGCTCGGGTACGTACCTCCCCAAGATGGATGTGTGCACATGATGATCTCTGCATCTATTTGTGGGCTGCTACAGATACCCCAGATGTGTGTATGCACAGGAGCGCACACTCAGCCCCCCCTCTCCCCGGTATCCAGCCCTACACAGGCCTGAACACTCCTGGCCAAGGACTGAGCCTCTGCATACTTCCAGCTTGCCTTTCTCATTTCCCTGACTCAAAACCGTCAGTCTAGTTCTTTCCTGCCTTGGTATATCCCCTGGATAACCCCGATATTAGAGAGCACTCTTTGGGGAGGGCTGGGGTGAGGGGACAGGTGGTCAGTGAAGAAAGGATATTAACAATAAAGTGTAAAGAACACCTCACCCTTCCTATAAATATCCCAACAGCTCCCCTGTTTCCTAGCAGCACTAATGAGGCTCAACAGGAGTGGTGGAGGGCGACAAAGGAATCACTGATGAACAATCAGAAATGGTGCTTTGTTGCTAATGGGACTAATGAGCTGCTTTGCATAAGATGAGAGGGAGGAGGAAGAGGAGCAGATAGGTTCTTGGAAGGAAGGCCAGTGGCAGCAGGAGCACCATGAGGGGTACCCTGTGGTGTGGCAGTGCTTGCTGCCATTTCTCTGCTCCTTCCCTGGGAGGAGGCACTGACCACAGGATAGCGAGCTCTGGGCAGCTTTGCCCGAGTGCTCAGGCACAGCCCTCATCATGGTGTGAACAATGACTTATCACAATATGCCTCAGCCCATATGGCAGGTCTTGTATCATCCTTGTGTATCAAAGAGGTTAATCCGAGGGCAACATATCTCCTGTAACTCCAGCGGTCAAGACATGGACATGTGAACCTCCAAAGAACAACTCGCCCTGCACCCTGCTTTTAGAGATACCCAAGTTAGAGCAGAGATGTCAGACTCTGAAATTGCATTTACTGATCTCCACCTGTCTGTCTTCTGAGAGGGCGCCAGATATGACCAGGCAGATATCCTGGGGGTTATTATCCTGTGTTGAAGGAGATTTGCATCTTGTTCCCTACCTTTTGCCAGTAGGAACTGGGGTCCAGCTGTTTGACTCAGATTTCACAGGGAGTTGGTAGCTGTGATAAGGTTGAGGAAGGAGGAGTGTACAGAAGAAAGAGCAAGAGACAGAGACATATACTGCAAAGGGGAGATGATAGTCTGTGCCTCAGCCAGCTGGGTATAGGCAAGGGGAGAGTTTAGCTCCAGCCCACACCACTAAGGTTTGACAAAGAATTTATGACTTAAGAAACAGGGTGGCCTGGTGCACTCTGGCAATGCATGGCAGGTACACAAAGATAATTTCCCAGTTTGAGAATATGACACAGGTAAACTGCATTTGGGTCACTTTTCCTCGGCACATTAGCACCACCTCTACTATGATTGCTAATGTGAAACCAGAGGGACTATGGTGCCCTCTTTTGCCTCTTAAACCTGACTGCTGATCTTTGCAGCACTACTGGGTGAGAGCAGGAATACCATCTCTATCACCCTGTTTCAGTCTTTGACCCATCTTCTGAGGCTGCTGGCAACCAAACAAACTATGATCTCCATTGCAGTCCAGACAAGCATCTGCTAATAGCTGGCCTGAGGTCCATTAATGTATTTCCCTTTCACAGAAGCCCCAGGAACAGCCAGAAGATGGTGATGACCGTGCAGCAAGAGCAGCAGGTTAGAAAGGCTGCAGCATTGCTCTTGTTTGAATTCAGAAGCAGATGCCATAAATTATCTTGCAAATGAAGCTGTAGGAATGATTTTCTGCCTCGCCTCCATAATTTGTTGGCACTTTATCTAGGTGCACAGCTGCAGGTGGGGTGTTGTCACCAGAGGGAGAAGGCACTGAGCTCTCTGCCCACTTATTAGCTTGTACTGGGAGAGATGATTATGGGCTGGGTGTAGGTCCTCTAGCAGAGAGGAGCTGATTAAAACCTTTTTTCCCCTAGGACAAGCTGTGTGCAAGGCTGCACACTGACTCCCACTGCCAATACGGTCTCCAGTGTAGGGGGCATCTCTAGCATGAAGTGGACCTATAGAACCAGTTCTACATTCAGAGAAGCCTGTGGGCTATGTAAAGCCACCAAATATTCACATGGCCCCTATGCTCTCTTTTGCAGGGAAAGAGGGTAATGGCAAGGGATAATTTAGTACTGGGCTTGTGAGAGTTACAGTGCTATGTTGTCTTGAAGCCAGCCAGTTGAGATGCCCTTGTGTTGGGCTGGGAGAGACTCCGTGCCCTGCGGGTGTTCACAGGGAACCTGTGCTCCCGATCTCCTCTGTTTTTTTCCAGCTGCTGCTTTTCTCCCTCCAGTGTTGTCCCCCTGCATGTTGAACTCCAACGTGTCAACTCCCTGAGTTGGGCCCAGGAGGATGTGATACCTATACTTAAATGTGGAGGTCTGAGGTGATCTGTAAGGCAGATCATTTACAGGATCTTTGTGTTGCTTGTGGGATATTCAGTCCTGTCGCATTTTTTAAGTCTGTGCCTTGAGTCCTGCACTCTGTGTCTTGCTGTGAGTGTCCTCATCTCACTGCCCTGACTCCAAGGGCTGCTGAAAATTATTCTCCAGGCTCACCTTCTGGCAGTTTTGCATAGCTGCAGAGAAGCCCTGCAGAAAAACCCTGCAGGTTTTCTCTGATGTTGCATGTAGAATATTGCAAAGAAAAGAAATAAAAAATATACTGTTCACTCAAAATCTGCAACCCATCTTTTCAAATGGCCACCATGCTGTTCTGATGCCTGATCAGAGAAAGAAATCTACCTCTTTGGTAATGTGATGGGTGATGTGATATTATCCTTAATGTCTGTAGTGATAGGGGGCTAATGGAGGCCACAGCCTTGTGCACACACAGACAGAGATGTTTAGATTTCATGTGTCCCAAGAGTTTACAAGAGAAATATCTGTGATAGGCGACTGGAGCAGAACATGGAAACACGAAGGACAAGATGCCACATGAGTTTTGCTGTTACGGTTTGTCACTGCCATGCTGGTGGTGGTGGCAGGGGTAAATAGCACTTGACTAGAAGGGCTGGAGGCCAGCCTGTAGCACAGGAGGGAAAGCCTTGCAATGCAAAATTGCAGAGAGCGATGGCAGGATGTTATCTATGGTCATCAGTCTGGGCCCAGTCTGCTCTCCGTAACTGCTTTACCAGCTTCAGCCTGTGATTGACATTTACTGCCAGCTCCTTCCCCAGAGAAGGCAAAGGGTACTGCTGTGTGGGCCCTAACACCTATGTACATTTTTCCCTTCAGGATCCAGAGGTGCTAAGATTGCTCATTTGGAGCACAGTTTTGTAGCCTGTTCACCTGCTGCTGATCATGGCACCAGTACCTGAGAGTTTTCTCTACTTATTGGCACACTTCAGTCTCCACTTGCCTCCTCCCCACGTTTCCTTTCCCAAAAGTCAGTCAGGCAGAGGCAAAAAAAGGAGGAAGGACACCAGACAGAATTGCCTAATAGAAATATTTCCCAGCATGTCCTTTCAGGGTCTGGCCCTTAAAATACAGGAGAGGGTGTTTTTTTGCTGCCTGAAGTGACTATATTGCAGCTGATCAGTGCAGAGGTATCATCCTTCCAGCTGGTAAATGCTCTCCTGCTTCCTCTGTATAATATGCTATTAGGGCTGAAGGATGCTGTGTGTTTTCTGGGTTTTTTGGGCTTTTTTGTTTGTTTGGTGCTACTTCTAGTTTGGGAAGAAAATGTCTTTGCTGAAACCATGGTGGGCAGAAGAATGTCTGTCACATTCCCATGGCCATGGAGCTGTTGTGCTACTTGTGTTTATTCCATCTGTACGATTATGCTGGGTCTCAGAAGCTGAGCTGCATCTGCTGAATTCTTTGGCTAAACACCTGGAGATACTACTTTGGAGGCATTTGTAGCATTAGACATTTAGATGAACATCAGGAGCTGCAGGTTCAACCACTTCTATCACAAACTTCCAGTGCAGCTTTAGACAAGGTGTTTTAACCTCTTACACCTCATCTCTGCCTCCCATCTGCAAAATACAGATATCTAAATCTTTCTCTTACCCTCTTGGATTGTAAGTACTTTGGAGAAAAGTTTTTTCTTTTTACAATGTATGTAACAGTCTCTCTTTGCACTTCTGAGCATGACCATACCATAGACAGATAGTATCAGTTAATATTAAAGCTGATCATTTTTAGTAAGTGATGATCTAATGATGCTCTTTGCAAGAGGGTGAAGGCTACACTTGGAGTCCTGTTCCAGTTCTTCTGTATCAGTGTTTTCTGTATCTCTTAAGTTCCCTTTCCCATTTTGTATTCTTTTTTTCTCTTGAATTCTTTCATGCTGTGCTGCTGTGGCAAAACAGCTGCCACGGCGTACCTTGACATATATGTATGAAGGCAATGGGAGGTGACAGATGGGAACAAAGTCCTCTTATCCTGGAGGAGAACTGCAACTTTGTAATCCAAGATTTGCAGTCAAGAAGGTTTTTAACTCTTATGGTTCTGTTGACACCTCAGGCCATATTCATACACCGAAGAAGCATGGTGAAAGGGCAAAAATCCACGATGCACCCAAACTTTCACAGACATTTGGCCTGTGAAACATGGCCAGGAGCTCACTCTCTGTCATCTATGGAGACACCCATTTCTGGGGGCTATGTAACATCTGAGCACTTACATGCATCAAGCAGAATATTTACAAACATACCCAGTTGAGGGAAGGAGTCTCCGTAATTATCTTTAACTTCACCAGCATCACTAACAGGGGAATTCTTTCTCTGGTAGATTGTTCTAGCAGAAGCACCATAGGACTCATTGCCATGGAAACAAACCCTTTTCCTTCCCATATTTCAATGATGTCTTGAAGGTTTTCAGGGCCTTTCCCCCTTTTTCCTCTGCTTGACCTTTCAGCATTTACTGTGCATCATATGCTGGAAGTGCAATGCTTTTATCCTTCAAAACCCGAGCAAAAAACAATGTGCAAAATTGTTCTTCCATCTCAACTGACTTTCTGCCATCCTTCCCTCTTATTCCTTGTCTCTGTCATTAGATGGCTTAGGCTTTCTATGGTAATCTAACTCAGAAACAGCAATTTGTGCGATACAAGGTTCCTTTGCCTGTGCTCCAAAGTTCTCTCCAAGGAGAACATCTGACACGGACCTGTCTTGCAGATGAAGTTTTTCCCAGTTACACAATGCAGTTGAATGTCTTTTGTGTTATGGGTGGGGAAGGGGCAGAAGGTAGAAGGATTTCCAATCCTGGGAAGAAAATGATGAAATGTGCTTTCAGAGCAATGATTTCCATCTCTGCAATTTCACCGCCTTACAGCCTCTGCTGTGAAACATATAACCCCAGCCTGCTTGCTTCATTGCATAGAGCTGGGTGCACCTGCTTATTGGAGTCTCAGTTGCTGAACAGCACAACAGATGAAAGAAGAGATCTAGGAGCAGTTAAGCACTGAGCTTTAGAGATGGTCCTCACTATGCTGTGCAGCTGCCTGTTACCTTGCATAGTCCATTCCTCTAACAAGCCCTGCAGTTCCCTCTAAACAATGCGTGTTCCACTGCAGCTTCTCCCTTATGGTCCACAGGCTCATGAAAACCTCTGTGAAAAGCTGAGAGAAGGGTCTTATGTCAGTGGTCATCATGGTATATCCCCTCAGCATTCATTGGTTTCAAATAAACATTATTATGAGAATATCCCCAGTCATTGTTTCTCCCCTGCCTCTTTGTCTGCCCCTCCACAAGCATAGCTTTGGGTACCTTTGCTCTTACCTGCTAAGCTGACAACAAAGGATGTAGTGCATTTAGGTTTTGGTGCTTCTGAGTATGTGGAAATAACTGCCAGCCCTAGATGGCATATTTGTTTTCTAGACGATTAAGAAAAAGGCAACTTATTTGAATACAGCAGGCACTGGAAGAGCACCGAAGGCATCCTTTGACCCATCAAAAGAATAAGCCAGTACATCAAAAAGCACTAGACAGTGCACAGGGCTGCTGCATTTACCTGCCAAGAATAAGAATAGGACCTGGATCTCTTAGCTGAGCTACTGAGGTGGGATGACAAGACAGCAGATAAACAATGACCAATCTTAACAGGTGTCGGGCTCACTGCAGAAAGAGAGAAAAATAAAAGGAAGGGCTTCCTGTGATTCAAATTGCTCCTTTTTGGTAGTGTGGAAACACACACCTTAAACCAGTCATCAACCATTATCACTAACTCCCCATCATCTACAGCAACTGGCCTGCTCCAGGGGAAGGGTCAGAGGAGAGCATTACCAGAGCCCAGTGTGTACACTGCTGCGAGGCTTAAGACTAGCACAGCATACATGTGTGACTGCCTCCCAGGGACATGAGTCTCTGCTGTGTTCTTATCTGTGCTCTCAAATGGAATCAGGCTGAGCTGCATCATTATTTGGTTAGGAGACCTGTAACTTAGACTAGAAAAAGGTTTTGATGGATTCAGTGTTGGCAAAATTCCTACAGAGTCTGTGGAAAATGTAGTTCACAAGTCAAAGGTGTGGATTTTGCTGTGGGAGGTGCTCTCTGGGGAGCAGAACCACATCGAGAACATGAGGCTGTGGAAGGTTTTGCTGCCCAGGCCCAAATGACACAGGGAGGCAAAAGTGCTAAACCACACTGAGTTCACAGCCTAATGACAGAATTGTCTGCCACCAAGGAAAGTGCTTGAGACTAAACCATTATGTAATTGCACTGTAAGCTCATAATTACTTATTGTGTTTCCTTCCAAAGATGCAGGGCTGAACAGAGTGTCTCTTATTTTGTAGCAATTACTGATAACAAATGCTTTAGTTAAAGCTTAGTAAAAATACTTTTGGTCAAAACCTCTATTTTTCCAGCACAGACTAGAACTTAATATTTTTGGCCACAGCCCAAAGAGGTGACATTTCAAAGTATGAATAAAACTAGCATAACAACTTGCAATTGTGTGAGGACAACTAAGATCTACATTTCCTGTAATTCCTTCTGTTGCCTACTGTTTTTTCTCATGATATGGACCATCTCTGTTTGGTTGAACTGCCAAACAAAAAGGCAAGAACCATCTTTCTGCTACAGTTTTGTTGAGTGCCTTGCACAAGAGCTATTGGGGACTGATGCTGGGGGCCAAGGTGTGAGGCCCCATCAGCCAAGGTGACACTTACTGCTGCGATGAGATGAGCAGAGATGGACTGCAGAGCTGGAAGGGTGGTCCCATGGGAAATGTAATCATGCTGATGCCAGTCACAGTTAGTGGCACTAGGGCTTAAATCCCAGTCATCAGGGTTATCTGAGAGTGATCAGTGCTGGCAGGAAAAGGGAAGCAGTTTAAGCAGATGGGATATCTCTAATCTTCCTAGTAGTTGTGTTTGTGCGTTGGTGCCATAAGGGCAAAAATCTGTATATCTAAATCCCTTGTCTACACTTGGAGTGTATCCAAATAAATGTCAAGGTAAACAATCACAAATCCTGGCTTGCACTGTCTACCCTTGAGGCCTCCAGTGATGTCACCAGGCTGGGTGGCTATGGACTATGGTCCCTGCCAAATGTACACAAGGCTTACTCTGAATGTATCCTTTGGAGCAGAGCAGCTTCCCTGGCACAGTCAGGAGCCAACCCCTGCACTGGCACCTGAGCCAGTCTGCAGCCTCATCTTGCAGTGGAAAGGGGCTCTGGGACTGATACAGAGCAGGAATTTGGGACAGCTGGGAGTGTGTAGGTGACAACTTCTCCCAGGAGACTGTCTGTGCATGCCATTTTCCCCAAGCAAGAGGGTCTGTGCTCTTCAGACAGCAGCAACATGAAGCTGCGGGGGCTTGGCTGGGCTCCCATGTGGCCCTCTGCTCCACTGACATGCCATGCGGCTGTGCTCCGGGGCTGCCTGGCTTCCAGGGTGTAAATCAGCAGAGCTGTGTGGCATGGGGTAGGAAGCCAATCTTTCTGGGCAAGAGGGAAGCTGCCTGTGAGTGCCGTTTGATTGTGGTAGGAGCCAGCAGTGGACATGCCTCTGCCCATGCATCCTCCAGCCACCCCACCCCAACTCAGCACCCCTGGCCCCTTCCACCCCACAGCCTGTAGCTGTTATGCTGCTGTCTCAGAGCTTAAATGCTTCCTGCTTCCCTACCTGTACAGAAACGACTTCCTATCCCCCCGCTCGGACCAGCCCCAGCTCTCTTTGCTTCCGTACCCCTCCCCAGGCCTCTCTGACTCCTTCAGAGCTGCCCACCTGATACACGAAGTCCGCCACAACCCTCTTAAATGTCTTTTTTCCAGATGTGTCCCTCTTCATTCTTGTTAGTGACAATTTCTGCTGGTTAGTGTGGCTGCTCCAGCTGCCCCTTGACTGCCTCCCTAGGGGAATGATAGCTCCAGTGCATCCTGCAGATGTGCAAACAGCTGGATGCAGGAAGCACTTGCCAAAACTCCTCCTCTGGATGAATCAAAGACCACAAAAAATACATATCTAGGGAAGACTTGACCTATGCTAGTCCTATTGTTCACTTCTGCTTAGGTATAGTAACGTTGTCTTATTATATTTTTAACTCTATTACATATTTGTTTAAAAAAATGAAGGGGTTTGGATGGAGAAGACTGAACTAACTGGGCATTTGGGCCAAGTCTGTGAAAAGATCTTGGAATTTTGAAACAGTTAATTTTGGACACAGCTGAAGATTTGATTTGGGTGGTTTTGGAATAGGAATTAAAAATACTGAAAAATGAAATTATCATTTTTAAGAAAGTGATCTGGCTGAAAACAAAAACACCCCCATCTTTTCAGAGTGATTAAATAACTCTAAATTGTAAGAGAGGTTGGTTTGGAAAGAATGAAAGGGGTTAGGCTGGATCCTACATAAACTACTTTGCTTAAAATCTGCTTTAAAATATTATTTTGGGTTTAATCTTACTGGAGGCTATATAAATGAATAAACGTGTCCCCAGCTCTACGGTACACAGCAGTGAGAAATGCTAGAGGTGGACTTGCACACTTTTGAATGGAAACCCTGTTTTTGTACAGTACAGAAAGAAAGAGATAGTCACACCACAGAAAAACGTACAACCTCTAAAGAAAAGAGTGGAGAGAAAAAGAAATATGGGGGAAAGGATATATCCTGTCAACAAAAAGGAAGCCTTGGTAATATGTATTTGTTTTATGGTGATATGTTTTATTAACAACTTCTTAAACACTGTTTGGACTTGTTTAAACACCAGTTTTATACAGATTTAACTAAATCGGTTTACAAAGCAATTGAATTAAGTCAGGCAATCTCTTAGAGCACAGGCACCTGTATCATAAGTGTTTATATTGGCTTAGCTTGTGTCAGTAAATCATCCTTCCTTCATTGCCTGGCTTCTTCCCACAGCAGCTGTTTGATTGCACTGCAGGTGGCTTTAACTCTCTCTCTCCCTTTGGAATTTGACCCCATTCGCCTGCAGCAGAAGGGTGGTGAGCTGGGAGAAGGACAGGCTGAATGCAGGCCTGTCTCCCTGGTGGGCTGTTTGAAAGGTAGTTCCCGAGGAGGAAAAAGAGGCAGAGCAGACTCAATACCTGCATCAGCTCAGAGACACAGCTTGCAGCCGACTACGGTGGAGTGCTGGCTCTCCCAACAGCCATTTTAGTTGCAAGAGCTCAGACCCAAGAAAAAAGAAGTTGGTTGTTGTTTGGTTGGTTGGGTTTTTTCCCCAGAAAGTGAACAGTGCACAGGAAGATGGCTAATTTCCTCCCGCTCCAAAATATTTTGTGTAAATGTCTTTTTGCTCAGGTCACAGTGATGCTATTGTTATACAGTTGACACACTGAAACAGGATTCCTCATTGGCTTCTGCAGCATGGGCCCCAGAGAAGTACAAAGCAGCAAGTGCCCCTTTCAAACCAGTCTGTGGCTCAATATTCCTGATGATTTTGCACCTTCCTGCAGTTTAATTATTGCTAGTCCCTGCATGTTAGCAGGTGCCATTTCAGCTTTGACCTATGGTTGATGTGCAAGTGTCCTGTTTTGGCTGGGACAGAGTTAATTTACTTCTTAGTAGCTGGTGCACAGCTGTGTGTTGGCTTTGGTGTGAGAACAATATTGGTAACACACTGATGGTTTTAGTTGTTGCTGGGTGATGTTTATACTAAGTTAAAGACTTTTTAGTTCTACAGGCCTTGCCAGCAAGAGGGCTGGAGGGGCACAAATATCAACTGGAATCAAAGGCAGCTAAGTGCTATGCCACCATTGATATTGTGAATGTGTTTTTCTCAATCCCTTTGACTGCAGAGTGAAGGCCACTAGTTGCCTTTACTTGAAGGAGTGTCCAATACACCTGAATTGACTGTCCCAGAGGTGGAAATGCATCCCTATCGTTTACCATGGACTGATCCAGGCTGCACTGGAAGAGGGTGAAGCTCCAGAGTACCTGCAATACATTGACATCATCTTATGAGGCAATAAAGTTTTTGAGAAAGGGGAGAAAATAATCCAAATCCTTCTGAAAGGTGGTTTTGCCTTAAAACAAAGTAAAGTCAAGGGACCTGCACAGGAGATCCAGTTTTTGGGAATAAAATGGCAAGATGGACATCGTGAGATCCTAATGGATGTGATCAACACACATAGTTGTTGATCACATCCATTGTCTCCACCAACTAATAAGAAAGAAACTCAGGCCTTCTTAGGTGTTTTGGGCTTTTGGAGAATGCACATTCCAAACCACAGCATGATTGTGAGCCCTCTTCATCACATGACCCAATTTTAAATGGGGCCCAGAGCAGTGACAAGCCTTTGAACAAATTAAACAAGAGATAGTTCAAACAGTGGCCCTTGGGCCAGTTTGGACTGGGCAAGATGTAAAGCATGTGCTCTACACTGCATGCGGCCAGGGAGAATGGCCCTACCTGGAACCTCTGGCACAGAGCACCAGGGGAGACCCGAGACTGACCCTTGAGCTTTTGGAGTCAGGGATACAGAGGCTCTAAGGCCCACTATACTCCAGCTGAAAAAGAGATGTTGGCAGCTTATGAAGGGGTTTGAGCTGCTTTGGAAGCGATTGGTACTGAAGCACAACTCCTTCTGGTGTTCTGGTTATCAGCGCTGGGCTGGATGTTTAAAAGGAGGGTTTCCTCCATACATCATGCAACTGATGCTACAGGGAGCAAGCGAGTTGTGCCAATTACACAACAAGCTCAAATAGGAATTCCCAATTGTTCAGGAATCTTGGAAATTATTATAGACTGGCCAGAAGTTAAAGAATTTGGGATGTCACCAGAGGAAGAAGTGACATACTAAAGAAGCCCCATTGTATAATGAACTGCCAGAACATGAAGCAATATGCCGTGTTGACTGATGGGTCCTGTCATACTGTAGGAAAGTATCAGGGGTGGAAGGCAGCTGTATGGAGTTCCCTACAACAAGTCACAGAAACTGCTGAAGGAGAAGGTGAATCAAGTTCGTTTGTAGAGGTGAAAGCTTTCCAGCTGGCTTTAGATGTTGCTGAACGAGAAAGGTGACTGATACTTTACCTCCATACTGACTCATGGATGGTGGCAAATGCCCTGTGGGGGTGGTTATAGCAATGGAAGCAGAGTAATCGGCAATGCAGAGGTAAACCCATCTGGGCTGCCACATTACGGCAAGATGTCGCTGCTCGGGTGGAGAGCCTGGTTTGTAAAAGTATGCCATGTGGATGCTCACATACCCAAGAATCAGGCTACTGGAGAACATTTAAACAACAAGCAGGCAGATCAAGCAGCCAAGATTGAAGTGGCTCAGGTAGGTTTGCACGGCCAGCATAGAGGTGTATTATTTACAGCTCAGTGGGTCTATGACAATTTAGGCCATCAAGGAAGAGGTGCAACATATAGATGTGCCTGAGATTGAGGAGTAGACTTAACCACGAACACTATTGCTCAGGTAACCCATAAATGTGAAACATGCACTGCAATTAAGCAAGCCAAGCAGTTAAAGCCTCTTTGGTATGGAGAATGATGGCTAAAATATAAATATGGGGAGCCCTGGCAAATTGGCTATATTACACTCCCACAGACCTGTCAAGGCAAGTGCCATGTGCTCAGAATGTTGGAAGCAACCACCGATGGCTGGAAACATATCCTGTGCCCCATGCCACTGCCCAGAACACTATCCTGGGCCTTGAAAGACAAGTCTTATGGTGACATGGCACCCCAGAAAGAACTGAATCAAACAACGGAACTCATTTCTGACTTGAGCCAAAGAGCATGGCATTGAGTGGATATGTCATATGCCGTATCATGCACCAGCCTCTGGGAAAACTGAACAATGTAATGAACTGTTAAAACTACGCTGAAAGCAGTGGGTGGTGGAACTTCAAACACTGGAGTACACATGTAGCAAAGGCTACCTGGTTAGTCAACACCAGAGGCTTTGCCAGCCCTCCAATAAGTCAAAGACTTTTTGGTTTTTCAGGCCTTGCCAGCCAGAAGGCTGGAGGGACACAAGAAATTTGGTGGGGACACAGCCAGGTCAGCTGACTAGCCAAAGAGGTATTCCATACCGTGGGATATCATGCTGGGGGGAGTTGGCTGAGGCCTGGAGATCATTGCCCAGGGACTGGCTGGGCATCATTCAGCAGGTGGTGAGCAGTTGTATTGCACATCACTTGTTTTCTCCCGTCCCTTTGCCCCTCCCTCCTTTTCATTATAACTGTTATTGTCATCATTGTTATTATTGTTCTTTCATTTTTATTTTATTTCAATTATTAAATTGTGTTATCTCAACCCTTGAGTTTTACATTCCTTTCCAATTGTCCTCCTCATCCCTCTGGTGAGGGGGCAGTGAGCTAGTGGCTACGTGGCACTTAATTACTGACTGGGGTTAATCCATCACAGCAAGGAGGAAGAGAGATGCTGTCCAGCGTCCATGGTGGATCCATGCAGTTCCCAGCATCCATCTTGGAGGATCAGCTGCTTTACACTCGGCATGTCTTCTGGTGCATCAGCTGAGGGTGCTGCGTGTATCTGGGCATCTGCTGGCGATGTTGCTGTGTGGAAAAATTGGGAATGGAGCTTTCCTGCAGTACAAGCACACCCACTAAAAAACACTTATGTAGGCCTTCAGTGCCCCTAATTAGTGTATGCGTTATGTTATTTTTGCAGCATTAATTTCATAGTGAGCTGTTGTAGGTGTCCCCTGCAGTGCAGGAATGGTGTCCCAGACTGGGCAAGGATGAACCTGTGCCACCAGGCCCACTGGGACTCGTGGGACCCTGGGGTGGGCACAGGAGATAAAGGACCCTCCCTGGCTTCTCCTCCAGCAGAGCAGCCGGGCAGCAAGTGGCCGAGGAGCTTGGGCAGCACACGCTTCCAGCAGGACCTACCAGCAGCTCCTCTGCCCAAAGGTTAGCCAGAAGACACCTGGGGGGCGAGCACACACCGGGCGTCCCAGGCGACTCACGCCGGGACCGGAGCCGTGCGGGGGGGGGGGCTCACCGCCGCCCTGCGGCCGGAGCGGGAGCGGGCGGCGGGGCCGCAGCCGGGCCGCGAGGCCAGCGGGGTGCGGCGGCGCCACCTTGCGGGCGGCGGCCGTTGCGGCAGGTGCGAGCCCGTTGAGCGGCGCGGCGCCGGGCCTGGGGCGCCGGGCGCTGCCACCCCTGCGGGCTGCCCGCGACCCTCGCTGCCCTCCGCCCTGGGGCGCTGTCAGCGGGGCCCCGCACCCGCCCAGCCCCCTGCCGCCCTCCGTTGCCCGGCGGCACAGCTCCTGTCCCTTTATTACCTTCTGCCTCGCACCTCCTCTCACCTCGCAGCTGCAGCCGTCCAAGATGCTCTCTCTCACTAGGGCATCTTTCCCGGTCTGCTACATGTCAAGCTAAATGAGGCATAATTAGGAATAATTATGACATGACAAGGTCTGGAATGAGAAGCAGATGGGGCTTTCCCCAGGATGCTCCAGGTTGGATTTCAGGGAGGAGGGGATGGGGACAGAGCAGGGACATGTCAGTCTTTCATGGTTTACTACCTTTCATCACCTCCACTGGCAGGGGCTGGAGGCAACACCCTGCCCAGCAATGCGTTGCAGTGAGACCAGCACATGAGGTCTGCACTGTGACACCTGCCTTGCTCACTGGGGCTGCTCTGTAGTGGCTTTACAAGTCGCTTATTCTGTGTTAGAAGAGCAAAGCAGCACTTGTGTGTGGACATGCATGCTATCCCTCTGACTCTTCCTTCTGCGCAACATTAGTCCTAATTTTACAGTAATGTATGGAGTTTTTCTCTAGGAAGGAGGTGGAAGAGGGAGAAGTGAGGAGTGTTGGCTCTTTGGTACAGGCAGAAGATTGATGCTGAACTGCAGAGGCCAGGAAGGTGTCCCTTCTGAAGGACACAGCTGCTCTGTGTTGTATGGTGGGCAAGTGCAATGCTGGAGAGGTGCTGGACACTGCTAGGAAGAGGGATATTTAAGGGAAACCTCAGCCTTCAGGTCTTCTGAGAAGATGCTCCTTGGAAAGGGGATAAGGGAGAGGCCCTTGCTGGTGATGTTTCTGGCACATTTATTTGCCTTGGTGCCTGTTACAGGGACAGGAGGGAATGTGGGTTTTGACTGGAGGTGTGTGGTGCAGTGGATCCACATGGCTGTGTTGTAGGATGGTAAGTGCAAAAGTGTGAATTTTCATGTGAGTATCCATTTCTCATTAAAACCTGATGTCATCTGTAAGAAAATCCACAACTAAGGAAATCTATAACCACTCTCTTTTCCCATTACAATAATATGAGAAGTTGCAAGGATTTATCGCTGGCCTTTTGTCACTCGCATATCTAGGTACATCCCTCAGGGGAGAGAGACAAACCTTACCACACAGGAGGTCATGATAGCATGGGGTACACTTCACCCCCAGCTAAAGCACTGCATTTGTGTGCCTTTTTAGCTACCTTGCTGTCTGGAGGTGCAGACAACAGGCAAGAGGCCAGACTAGCCCAGGTCTCAGATGAGGTTGTTGGGAGTCAGGATGGGTGGCAATACAGGAGCATTGTGCTGCTCTCACCTTCATCTGCCCTCTGCCCTCCGACTCCCCAGCCACACCCAAGGCAATACCTGGCACGCAGAACAACTGGTTTTCTGTCACCCCTTGCTATACAACCTTGGCTGCAGTGAGAGCATCCAGAGGGAGCAGTTGCTTCCCTTTCCTCCAGGATAAATCTTGCTTGTTGCTGAGAGGCATTTTGCATTTAGTTTTTCAAGCAGCCATTCTTCAAGCTGCTCCTGCCCCTAGTTACTAAAATTTTAGATTTTCTGTTCCCAGCAAAAAACCTGCTTTTTTCTACAAAAGAAAAGCAAAGCGAGGTTTTCAGAAGAATGTTATGGGAGATGGATGGGTGCACCCACGAGTACACTCAGGAGCTGCAGGCTTGTTCTGCTCAGGCATACAGTCATCCCATCTCTGCTTCTGTTCAGCTAGTGTTGCTCATGACATGTCCAGTACCCCACATGGTTGAATTCAGCTTGCTAACTGCTACTCTCCCTATCTTGGGGTAGGTTAGCTAGCATCAAGTCTTCTTGCTCATTGCACAGTTTCTGTGATGCCTCACATATAAATAAACTGCTTGGTTCAACAGTGGACTTGCAGAATAATTCCTCCTAAGGAGCTGCCTCTGCACTGTGATAATGCTGGCTGCAGGTTTTTACTTTGCTGGAGCTTGGAAACTCTGGCTTTGCCAAAGTCAATAGCTTCTTGACATTTTTCCTAGTGAGTAGGAATGAAAAGCAGTATTTCTGGTTTTTCCTCTGCAGGGAATTTTCAAAATGAAACTGAAGAATCACTTCTGGAAAATCAATCCTGCCATCTCAGAGTTTTTTAAGTGTGCCATGCTGTTAAGACCTTTTCATGCCAGAATAGCTGAAATAGCTATTATTCTTATTTATTTTTCAAAACCAGTAAAGGAAGGATTTTTATTAGTATCTCCTGAAATGTCTTTTCTAGAATAGCTGCTTCTGTTTCTTTTATAGCGAAATATTTTAGCACACCAATAAAAAGGGAGGGTGGGTTCATCTCATTCAGCTTTACTCATAGAGAAGTTAAGCATTCAAACACAGCTTGTTTGGGGTCATTCCACATTCAGGGAAAGAAGCATGAATCAACAGCATGTTTCAGTCAGATCATGCTCTAACTTGAGCCAGAAGAGATGCACTTCCATCTCACAGAGCACTGAGAGACTAGTACTGCTCACTTCTTGTTTGTTTTGTGATCAGACCCACTGAATCGCCCTCTGGATGTTTCTCTTTCTCCTGTTTTGCTATAGAGGGAACCCAAATGATTATTGCCCAGATGCCTATTTGTTAGATAGCTAAAATTAGTATGATGAATGTTATCCCACAGGTCTAGTTCAAATTTGAAAATGGCAATTAGATATTTATGTCTTTTGGACATATTCAAAAATGTCCTCACTAGTAAACATGATCATCAGTACCCTCCGTACCCCTTGAGTATGCATAAGTGAAGCTTGGCTACTTCAGGAAATATTGCTTAGCTTCTCAGAGAGATACTGCTCATGAGCATAATACTATTGTTTGCTTATACACTGTGACACATGCTGTGTTCACACACACTGATTGTGCCCCCCTTGGGCATCCTAGATAGCACTTTTTCTGTGATGGCATCTTTCATCATGTCCAGTTTTAAGAGCTATCTTCATCAGCAAGACAAACTGGGGAACATTTTATGTTGGAATTATTCTAAGAATAGAAATCTGCTGGATATCTATGCAAGATGCCTCGTGGGTTTATTGCCTTGTTGGCCCTTAGATCCTTTCTTGAAAGTATAGGTAGACACTCCAAAGCAGACCAGACTGGAAGACTCCTCTGTGCTGGCTGTTTCATGTACCCCCACAGCTTACAAACATGTAGTATTTTATGTACCTTGAACTTGCCCAGTGCTGGGTTCTGGCAAGCTTTCCAGCTGAGTTTACTACAGTTTGTAGTAACTGAGACAGAGTGGGGAAAATCTGCATGAATGGTAGTTATGGAATGGAAATAATCTCACCTTCCCTGGACTGCTGGAGGCCTAAAGGGTCGGCATCTGTAATTTAGATACCAAATCAGATTTAGAAAAGATACATGTGTCTAAGGTCGGCTTCTCATGTGACCTATAGATGCCCCCAGGTAAGTTAATTAAAGGCAGCTGATGAGGAGATGTCTCACTCTCCTAGAAAAATAAATGTCTTTATCTGCATTTTTAGGTTTCTGGATATTTTTGTACATATGATCTACTCTCATCTATATCATTCCAGCTCCAGTCTGAAAAACCCAACTTGGCATAAGCAAGCATCTGTTCTAGTTCCTCTTGGTTCTGGCTGGGAGTCACTTCTAACATGGAGAGGTGATGGGGCAGCTCAGTCCAGATGATAGGAATTATTGTCGTTGATGTTGCCTCAGTTTATACACTGCAGATTGACCTCAATAAACAACAGATAATGTAAACTACCTCCCCTTTCTCAGTGTCTTCTCCACAGTTCAGCACTTACCAGCTGATACAGGGATGTGGCTGTGCCAGGAAAATTGGGAGGCAACACAGCATTAACCATTCACTGATCAGATATTGTAGAGACTCCTGGTTACTGACCATTCCCACAGTGGTTCTGTTCTGTTTTCATCATCCTCAGTCATAGCAGCTGGTAGGATGTGCACCAGTAGGGATATTTGCTGCTCAGCATATGGCTGAGTTTCACCTTGAGACCTCAGTTCTGTCAGCAGTTTAAAGATAAAATGCCACCTCTCTAAGTGAGTGTCAGAATCACCACAAAAATCACTGAGAGGTAAGAGACATAATCCCTCAGGAGCATCTCATTGATCCTCTCATGGTTCCCAAGCAGCGTGTAGTCCTGAATGCATGGCTGTCCATTTCTCCAGATTAGTTGATTTAGTTACACATCCCTTGGGCTTGTCAGGGGGAAGATTTGTATCCTTGCAAAGAAGCAAGAGTCAAGTAAAAGCTACTCCAAACAGCATTACTCACTACAGTAAAGTGCAGGTGTCTCCTGGGACTGGTAAACTGCTTTCTGTTGGTCCTGCTGGAACCAGCCCAATTCCACTGCCCAGTGGAACAGTGCATGCTATGCTGCTTGGTTATTGCTGCTGGCATCCAGCATGAGGTCTAAAAGCTGCTATGCTGGAGAAAGACCTTTATGTCTTCACCCCAGTTTGGAAGGTCTAGGGTCACATTCTCCCCCTCACCAGTTGGTAAATGGCTGTGTCTACATGCATCATGCTTGAGAATTGGTGACAGATGCCCTGCATATTGCATGATTTATGCTCTCCCAAGGAAACATTCAAGGAAACATTCACTTTTTTCACTTTTCCCTTTCTTCGCTTCCCCTTCCTGCCACCCCCCACTCCACCCCCCACCGCCATCTTTGTGTTTTCTGAAGTGTCTGGTGTTTTCTAATGATTCAGGCTGTGAAGATGAGAGGTAGCTTGTCCTTCATGTGAAAGAATGGAGACAGCAGTCATGTTACTGAGACAGTGCTCCTGGGCATTTTCTCAAAAAAAACTGCTGAGAAAAAATTTTCCTCTTGGTTTTTGGGTTGGGTTTGTTTGTTTGTTTGTTTGTTTGTTTTTTTAAATTCCATAGCAACAAATGCAATGAATGGGGAGACTTGCCTGATATTTAGCATACACAGGCGTTTTGGTATGAATTAAGGAGTCGATTTCAGCTGTCATTTCTCAGACATACCCAGAGCCCTCTGGTGGTCACTGAAGATTTTAAATTTCCATTTTTTTTGAGTTTCATCCAAATGTATATGGCCGTTTGTAAGACTTCTTCTGTGTGTGTGTTTTTAAGGGGGAGGTTTGCAAATTTTGGTGTAACTTTTTTTTTTCATGATTTTCCCACACACTTTCACCAGTTCTGTCTATTAAAAATGGTATGGTTTTCTTGCCTGGTAATGTTTACTTGGAAAATTGACTTGGCCTGAGAAAATGACACATTTAGTCTGCAGGCAATGGAAGCTGTTGCTGTGCGGTTAAAGAAAATTCAGAAACTGTTTTGGAGTTGGAATTAATTTCAAATTAGCATGTACCAAAGCTTTGACTTTGCCATAACATTTCCTTTTAAACCTCCAGCTCAGAAGCAGATTTTAAACTGCTCTCCAAGGGTGTCTGACTCTATGGAGGAGAACAGGGAAAGTAGTGGAAGAAAGGGAGATGAAGGACATGTAAAAAGTCAACACAGTGCTGCTGCATTTTCTAGATGTTAGCCTTCCTTCAGCCTTCTCTTCTTAAGCACCTCAGTTGAAGCAGTACCACTGGCTGGCTGAATACTGCAGACTTTTAAAAACATAAAGTTGGCCATGCTTGGTTAGACCAGAGGGACATCTCTTCTGGTGTCAGGCCTCCAAGAGACATCATGATCAGAAGGCAGTCCTGCTAGGTTAGACTCCCATCTTGTACTCCAGGTGTGCTAACCCCTGTAATATCAAGCTATGGAGCAGGTCTCTGTCTGGATCTGAAAATCAAACCTTTCTCTTCATGTTGTTGTCAGACTTTGACCCTTCCACAGTCTATAGGACACAATGGAGGCAATCTCTGCAAATCTATCTAGAGAACAGAAGCGGCTCTCCTTTAAGAAATCACAGGATACAGTTAATTATGGTGTAAACACTCCCCTCAAGATGTTTGTCATGCACGGTCCCTCACCCATGTGTTCCTGGGACATCTCAGTATGGACCAATACAGGACCTCTGGCAGAAACTGCCACCTTCTGAATAAATGGGGTTGTGAGATGTGTGCTGGGCTGGCCAGTGAAAGGCTGCTAGCAGCGGAAATTCAGCAAGGAACAATAAGATATTTTCTTTTTTGCCAGCTAAGGAAGAAGGCAGCTGCCTGTTGGGAGGAAGAGGCAACGGTCAACTTGAAAGGAAGGGAAGAGACTGACTTATAGCAGGAAAAGGGTAAATACTGCTTGAGAGCACACATGTGATCGTTGTGGTATCCAATATGCAGTAAGCTTTTGTGTGTGTGTTTATGTGCGTGCACACCCAGGGAAATTAAAAAGCTGTTCCCAGAAGGCTCAGATAAACCTATGTCTTTTAACCTTTGGGGCAAGGCAGCTATGTAGTGTCTTAGGGGTGCTGGAAGTGAGCTCATTGCTCAGTGGTTGCAGGACAGATTATGAATGATGTGATGTGTCCAAGGCCAGACAAGAAGCAGCCAGAGGGGAGACCTCTTGCAGGGCTGGGGCCAACTTGGTGCTGCTGCTCCTGCCATCATGCGGAGAACTGTACCAGGTTTGGAATGCTTGCTTTCTGGATAGGCACCACCCCATTCTGATTACTAAAATTCTGCCTATTTCCACATAAGTGTGTAAAAGAATTATTGTGGTCAGTTATGAAATACTGCTGTGGCAGCACTAGGTGTCTGAAGAAGAGCCAGGGGGGTAGGCAGATTGTATAAAATTTCTCATGATGTAGGTTGAGTCTTCATCTTGTTGCTGAGCTGGGTGGAAGCTGTAGGGGTCAGGAGAAGGCCTGGGAGCCAGACTGTTCTCAGATCACTGTCCTGACTGTAATCTAAGCAATCTTTCAGCCACAATGCTCTCTTGCATTGAATAGCAATAATAGTCATTACTTGCCCTTCCAGGCTGCTGAGAAAATTGAATAGTTAAACAATTTGAAGATGGTATGATGTTGCAAGCCAAGCAGATCTGGGCCTGATCTATTTTTGGCAGAGAGATCTGTGTGATCCAGTAGATGACATTAGGATCCTGTCTGTGACATAGTGCGGAGGTGATGGACTTGATAGCCCTTTTGTGGTCCAATAATTTGTATCAAGCAAGAGAGTCTTAGCTCCCTTCTTATCACAGGCTTGTTGACATTTTCACAATGATATGGCTTGGTTTGAGCCGATGACCTTGCCTTTCTTTTGTCTCCTAAACCAGCCCCTGATACACACTAAATAAAGATCCTTTCTTTTCCGATCTCGCAGAGAATAAAAATCAAATCCCTACAGAGCAAAGAACCTTGAAGCGCTACAGAGCAGTAGGAAGCCAAGCCAAGCCATTGGACAGCATGAGAACTTTGAAAGCTTGGATTAAATTGCCAGCTTGCTGAACAGCCCTCCTGAAGAGAAGGGATGTCACCTTTCACTCAGAGGTGGAAACTTGTCCTTCTCAATACGTGCATGCACATGTGAGGAAGGCAGGCAAGGATGGGGAGGAACAAGGGTGGGGTAGCACTGCAGACTCCTATCTGGAGTACACTGGGTCAAGCAATTTGCAGCAATTGAGATGGTCTGTGCTGAATTGTGAGGTGTAAAGAAGGTCTGTCCAAGTCCTCTAGCAGGTAACTAGCTTACCCAACTGTCCATTCTCTGTTATGTTCTTTCAGAGAGCAGCTAGCTGTTCTTCCCCATCCTGGTCATTTTCCAGATTTCTGAGGTGGTAAGGGACACAGGAGGAAAGAGATGTTATTTTACTCCAGAGGAATGATAGAGTTGTATTGTTTGTTTCGAACACTGAAAAAGAAAAATAATATCTAAACATTATTCAGAACTCCTTCTAAAATAGAAACAATCTCGAGTTCCTTTGTTGTCTGGAATGAGGAGCTAGTGTGCCACTAAGTTTTTCCATTGGAGTCTGCAGAAGTACTGTGATTTACATCCTACAGGCAAATGGCCTTATATTTGAAGACTGTAGCCTCAGCCCCAGGATATATGTTCCTTTTCTGTGAAGCAAAACATCAGGATCCAACTCAATAAAAAAACTCCATTCCCTCCCTCTCTTCCCCCATATTCAGGCATGATAGCATTTTCTCGCACAGCTGCTAATGAGAAGAGCTGGGTACCTATCTCCGAAGTGGTCTCTCTCTCCCTTAGCTCTGCTCTCTTCTTCCAGCTGCTGTGGAGCCAAGGGACGCTGGAGTCACTGTAGTGCTGCCAGCCCAGCTCCCACCTGGCAGGCAGGGCCTCCCTGTGTTCAATAAACTGTGCAACAGCCTTAAGCCATCAGGCTGTGGCTGCTATTGTTAATTTTGTGACATTGAGGTCAACACTTACTTATTCACACATGCGGCTCTATAGGTCAATGCAGATTAGCCCAGGAGGAACTTTTCCACTAACATTATCAGGAATTTGGGGAAAGTGGTACTTTCACTTGGCGGACGGGAAGGAATTGCTCTTTGTGATCTGATTCGTTCCTGCTGTAGCATGGATTTGAGGCAGGGACAGAAGGGAAGGCCCTCTTTCATCTCAGCAATGACAGCATGAGAATTTTGTTTACGTATCTTTTAGGGCAGTTGCTTTCCTGATGTTTTTCTGACAAAGCTCTTAATTTATTTCACTGATGTAATAATTGATCTCCTGACAGTGCAGCCTGAGATGTTGCTAAGCATGTATGATAGGCTCAGATTAAATAGCATACAGTACCTCGATTCTGCTGTGAAAACATCTCCCTGGAATTATCCTGTAGATGAGATCAGGATGAGGTAGGCTACCTATGGCTTGTCTGTAGCACTCCAGAGGAAAGGGAAGCAACCCACAGGACGTTGTTTAGGGATAACCTTCCAGGAGGGATACTTTCTGCTTAATCCCTGCCACTTAGAAGCTGATTTTTATGTGCTGTGATAAACACAAAGCTCCTAAAAATTCCCATCCATTACAAGATGCATGTATCCTGCTCTACATTTTGATAAATTCTTAACCTGAATGAGATCTTCCAAAGCAAGTTCCACAGGTTATGTAGATACCTGCCCCTGTTGTAATTGAATGCCTTTTGCCTTCCTGCATAAGGCAATAATTTTACCTTCTCCTTCCTTTGATATTTTTATCTATTGCAGACCTCACACACTTATTGCCTCTTGAAACCAAGCAAAGCCAATCATTCTCATCTCTCTTTATGCCACAGTTTCTTTACTCCTCTGGGGTTTTGCCCCTTTGTTTCTGGTTTGGTTTCTGTGATGTCTTTTTTGATATCCCGGTCCCACTGAAGTTAGAGGCAAAATGAGTGGATGGCTTTGTTAGTGCCTGGGTTTCACTTCAAAAGCTCAGAGGGCAAGTGTTGTTTCAAGTGAAGGTGCATCACAGTTTTGCCTTCTGTATTTTCCATCCTATTATGTACATTAAAATCAGTACACCCGCCTTTGCAAGTTACTGATGCTACCAAGTATTCAGGTCATTCCGTGCTTTTAGAGGAAGAAATGCCTAAGTGCTATGATAACTTCAATTGCTTGTCAAGTTATTTGCAAAAATTTAATAGTAGCTGCTATTTGGCATTGAGAAATTGCACTCAGGTTCTCTAGGATGAATTATGCTGGAAGAAGTGCATTTGTCATCCTTATCAAAATTATCAGCTTGCATTATTTTCCGTAAAGATAATGATTCCAACTCAGCTAAGAGATTTCTATGTTTTAGCCCTGAAGTCCTTTATGCTCTCCAAAGAGTTAAATCCATCACATGCTTGGAGTTGACCTCAGAGATTTTACAAGGATGAAAACTGGTGTTTAGCGTAGTTAGCTTTTTTGTAAAGGATAGCAGTCTTTGCTATGGGTACCTAGGTCTGTATTTAATTGAGGGAGAAAATGCTTGAAAAGGTACGGTTGGCTTCAGCTCTGTGTTGTCTGAGACACGGAAGAATGAATCACCAGGGTGGAAGAATTGCTTGCTTTTGTTTCCCTCGATAGCCCCAGCATGGTGTCAGGCTGGAACCTGCAGATTTATAGCTTCAAACCAGCTGTGGATATGTAGATGCCATGTGGATTCCCCATTCGCTTGGAGGTCAGACCGCTGGCCTGGCATGCTGTGTGTGGACTGCTGTAGATACAGGGGCACAGACATTCATTAATTCTGAGCTGGTTATCTGCCCTCTCCATCAGTTCATTTACAAAACTTCAGACCTCTTTCCTGGTCAGGAATTTGAGACCTCAGACACTGGGTTCCTAACAGATTTGGAGTAAATAAATAGTAAAAATGCTGATGAGGACATAGACAGTAATAAAATTCTCATGGAAATAGTGAAACCAAAGTGTGAAGGACAAAGAATGCCTATGAATGGATATGGGTGAGTAGGAGGCTGCTGAGCTCATCATCTGGTCAGACTGACCAGAATTGCTTCATTGTCTCTTCTTATTCCCCTCCTGGTTGGTATCCCATCTGTTGTCTCTTGTCTTAGCATATTAATTTAGGCTTGTAACTGAATCCCATCATCAAAAGGAAATAAAAAGACTTGTAAAATGAACGAATGCTGGTATTTAACCCCATCTATAAAACACTCCAGTCCCCTTGCTGTCCCTCAGCTCTGGTCCCTAGTCCCACTCCTGGCCTGCTCTGCCAGACAGATATAGCTACCTGCATTTCTCACATCACATTGTCCATGCTCCTGTTGTACACTGGCTGTCCTTGAGGACTCCTGAGCAGAGCTGGGACCTCAGGGGCCTGTGCTGTGGGTTTTGTTCATGGAGGTCTCCTCAAGCTGTTGATGTGTTCCTGTTGAAATGAAGATAGCAGGCAAGAGTTTTCTTTTGCATAGTCAGTGGCTGGACATCTGCTGTTTTCCTGCCCTTCTCTCTCTTCATAGGCTTTTCCCCATTCAGCCTCATGACCATGCAATAGTGTCCCACCTGGGAGCCTCCCAAGTGCCTTGCCTCTGAGACAAATGCCCCTGTTGAAGACACTCTCTGTCACTTGCAAGTTTCCTGAGGGGAAGATGGGAGCTGGCCACCTTTAGCCATCTAGGCTTGGTGGAGTTAACCTGTCCTGTCAGCAACTGCCTCGCCAATGTGACTCTCTGGGGTGGCTTTCACCGTGCTGAGGAAGAGGAGTGCACAGAGAGGAGTGGGCAGTTGCTTCTGCACCAAGCTCTCTTGAGGTTTTCAGTGACTACTTTTCTTGAAGGCACCATGCTCTCACAGAGGAGAGGACTGGGTGACTAGCTTGTACCGTGAGGGCTTGAAGAGCCACATTATACACAGGAGCTCTCAGTTGTTGCGCATAGGCATGAGAGGATAGTGTTGCTGGCTCTGGGAGACCTTTTGGTGTGTTGAGAGGCTTCAGGCCGTATCCTGATGCCTGAGTCATTTGGACTACATGTGCCCTGGGGGTCCTAGAAGCTTCTGAGACTCCTGAAATCCCTTACTTCTCATTTCTTCAAGCTGGGAGTCCATGGTTTTTTGGATCCAGTTAAGGATTGTGATGTTGGAGTTTGACCTCAGAAGCGCTGCTGGGGGTTGTGTTGTGGCAGCGTAGACCCCTTCTCAGGTACCAGTTCCCTGAAGTGTTTATGTTTGTACTTAGTTCTGTCATTGCACTGCAGGATACCCTAGACCATGATATATGAAAGCCCTTAAAGCTGTGTTTGAGCACCTTGAATTAGACTTTCCTAGCTTACAGAATTATTGTGAGGGGAAAATACTAATTCAGGATATATTTGACCCTGTGGGGAAACAGAGTGAGTACAGAGTGGGGCAGGAAAATTAATACAAGGTGCAGAGAGTGTTTCTGAGGTGCTCAGATACTGGAAGTGCTTCTGTAAAGAAAATCTGCAGTAATGGTTTGGTTGTGGATTGCTTTGTGGCTTTCATTGCTAATTGCCACAGAGGATTATCTCTACACTGGAAAAAGGCACCAAAGTAAGTTCAGTTTAGAAGACGGAGAATGTATTCACTTGTAAAAGGTCCAAAAAGTTTCAGTGTACAGCAGGTAAGGGATGAGTGGTAAAGAAAGCTATGGTTCCACAGTAGATGCTGAAGTGCTCATATTGTTGTTGCATCCAGCATGCTCCCCAGGATGGAGAAGGGCTGGCATGGGTAGGAGTAAATGGCCCATACATAGTGCTAACATGGAAACTGGTTAACTCTATTGCAGATGGAGTTAGTATTAAAACCAGGCTAGGCAATGGCTGCACTGCTACCCAGGGGTCTGGCAGGGCAAGGGTGAATGCCTTACACATGGTGACCGAGCTGTTAGGATCTCTGGGCCCAGAATGGTTTCCAAGCAGTTGAGCTATCCCTGAAGTCAGCCTGATCCCATAGCATATCTGGTCCAAATGCCCTCCTTCCCAAATAGCTTTCAGTCTTGTGCTGGTGATATTAGGCCACCATCTTGCTCTTTAAGATCCACAGATATGCCAGAACTATCAGGCCCTGAGCTCTGTGTATGTGACTGTGGGGAATAAAATGAAAGAATAGGTTGAAGGGATACTTAAAGCAAACATTTAGGCACTGATTTCAACAGAGATGAGTGTGCCAGCTTAAATTAAGCATTAGTTAGAAAACAAAAAGTTAGTGCATCTTGAGAGAAAGAAATGTAGAGCTGGAAAGGCAAGGTAGCCCTAAAATAGCAGGTAAACACATTACCAGAATCTGTGACTCTGGATGTTCATCACCAATCTCATTAGTACATCTTAATTTTGAATTAGTCTATCATTTGCTGAACTGTTTATAACTCAAGAAACTAAGGTGGGGGGATAAAGAATTAAATTAAGCTTAAGGATGCACAAATTGTTTAGAAATTGCTGGGTCTGAATTTCCTATCATGTACAAAGTATTTTATCTCAGCTGTCTATTCCTCCTTCTACCCATCTGACAACTATTGAGCCGACAACTACATTGTTTTCCAAAAAAAGCTAAAGGAGAAGCAAATGCTGTGGACAAGACATGCAGCCATGTTGTTTGCTGACAAATCTCAGGCAGGTGTGTGGTCTGACACAGGTGGGCTGGCTGCAGGCACAGGCAGAGCAGGATGTTCCCTAGGGAGGCAGGCTTCCCAGAGCAGCAGAACAGCAGGATCTGACACTGCAAAAGGAGATTGTTACCAGCTGCTTGAGCAGTGAGCGTTGGCAGTCTCTACCTCCTCACACTGCAGGCAGAGTGGGGCAGCCTGGCTGGTGTGTCTACCAGGAGCAGGTTTGACGGTATTTGGTCCTTCTGTCTTCCTGGGTGAGTTTTGTCCCAGCACCAGTGTTGCTACGCCGCACCAACACAGTGGCAGATCCTGCGTGGTCAGCGGGCCTGGGTTTGGTGCTTTCACTGCTGTTGCATGGATCTGATTTCCTGCCAGGGGAGAGAGGTTTTCTGTTTAAAGTACAGTAGTTCCAGGGTCTTGTCACAGCTAATATACAAGACCTTTTGTTCTGGGTATCAAAACTAAATTTTGCCTGTGCTGCTGGGCAGTTTTGAGCTAGCTCTGAAGCTTTCTTCACAGGCCCATACATGCATGCTTGCACTTACGCAACCCCACTAACAGGAAAGAACACTCAGTATAAACACACACACACAGAGCCGTATGGGCACATGCTCATTATCTGAAGCTAGGCCCATGTACTGAATCTCTTTGTTAGCATCCAAATCCTGGCCAACCTGCCAGTACTTATTAGATGCGAAACTGGATCACTTCCATTGTCTGTCACTTAAAAGCTGAAAAATTTTTCCCTGGCCCCTGCTCCCATACTCTTTGAGAGCTAGCACTGACATTTTTTTTGAACATACATCTGGATAGATTTATATTTTGTGCAGTGTATTTCATGTGAGCTACAGCTGATGCTTACTCCTATGCAGATGATTAGCTCAAAGCATACAAATAACTTAAGCTGTCAGATCCAGCTTAAGTGGACAGAAACACAGTGAACTCCACAGGAAGGAATTTCTTCTTGTAGGTATACTGCACATGCTGGAAAAGTCTTTTGATGATAGAATGACTTAATTTGAGGAACAAAATCAAATACCCAGGAAATGTCACAATTAAGTTTGGTGTGAACCCAAATCAACTGCTTTGGCATCCCAATCCATTCACTGATCTTTACATACAAGGGCATACGGTGCTTCAACACAGAACCATGCCTAACTGAGAAGGTACAGTAGGAGCAGCTTTTGGGAGAGGTCAGAACTCGGTAGCATTAAGGACTGCAGAGCACAAAGCCTTTGCTTTAGTCACTACAGATACTGGAAAGTTTGAAGAGACTGAGATGGAGGTCCCCAGACTGGACACAGAGGTATCTTCACATTAAGGCTGTTGAGTGTTATCAGGACAATTCAAGAGGCAGTTCCTGCCTCTGCTGCAGCTTTCTGTGTGATGTTGGGGGAGGCAGTCAGATTACTATGGCCATTTACTGAAACTATGTTCACGTGTGCCACTTTACCTTCTCATCAAATGGGAGAAGTATCTTAATATCTCTCTCCAGTGTTTGAGGTCTGGTCCTATGAGCAGATCCTTGTATTCTGCACAGTGTTCTATAGGCAGAAGATGCAACTGGGTCTCATGTCATGAACACATACATCTCCTGGTCATGACTTGGGTGAAAAATTCTTCCCTGGAAGCCATGGCTCCAGCAAGCTCTGTGTTGAGCCGCACCCAACCTTCCAACAGACCAAACCCTAGCTTTTCTTCTTGAGAGTTTTCAGAAAGTTTTTGTCTGCTGAAAGAGCCTTTCTTTGGAGGGGGCAGGGATCTGCAGTGACCAAGAGTGGGGCAAGCAAGCCAAGTCTGGCAAAATCTTTGCCTGGCGAGGAGCCATGGGGACTTGCTGGCAGGGAAAGCTTACTTGCAAGCTTTTTAAGTCATCCAGTTGAATCCATGCTCTGCACCATTGTTGCAGACCATAATTTTCCCTAGAACTTGGTATTTTAAAACACACTCTATGTATATGATCTATCTTCCCTCTAAAAGATCATCAGGAAGATTTGCCAGTAATTTAGTGTGCTGGTACTGGGGGGAGGGGAAGCAGATCATTAAGCCTCGAATACAGCCTGCCATCTGGATGGGCTCAATGCACAAGAAGGCGTAAAGTTGGGATGCAAATGTGCAGCACTTGGTTCTCAGCCAAGGCAGAGCTTGTGCTCAATTGTTTAAAAGCAGATCTACACAGACATGACATTGCAGGGGAGGAAAGGGGCTGATGTGAGTCCTTGGGGTCTGCTTTGCAGGTATCACTGCTACAGCTGAATCAGCCCATGGGAGCTGTGCTTTGAGTGCATGGAGATTTCTATGCATGGAATATTGGTGTCTTGATAGTAGCACCTAAGACTAGTTGATCCTTTTGACATTTATCTTTGTGGGCTTGTGTTTCCTATCCAGAGGGTTCACATTGGTGGGAAGTTTCCTGGTGTTTCTCCGATCAGGAAAGATCTGAGGTGACTGGTGGCTTAGGGAGATGCATGCAGCCTTCATTCTACCTCTGTGTTCAGGCAAGAAGACTAATACAGCTAGCCATATTGAGAACATTGCATTGGGTTGTAGAAACCCACTTTTCTCTCTCTGCTTTTACCATGGACTCTGTATGCTGAACAAATGATGTGCACCCAACTTTTCACTAGTGGCTATGAGCAGTTTCCTTTTGTATGTGGAGGCAGCAAGCCAATGTGGCCAAATTAATGGTCAGCATTGCAGATTTTTAGCTGTGATCTGCTTATGAATCAATCCCCCTGTCTCTAAAATGCCTGTAATAACGGTTTGGTTTTGTAGGGGTGACTGGAAGACAAAAGTCCTTTTGAGTTTGGGAACTGCTCAGCAGTGATAATAATGAGGCAAATCAAAAAACCCAGGAGGGAAGCAGAGTTCCGTATGCTGTTCAGTGCACTGCTGGCGTTCAGATAAATATGGGCACAGAGTGAATAAGGAAGATAGCCTCATCTGCAGAGCACTTCTGTGTGCTGAATGAGGCAGCAGGTCCAGTTAGAAAGGGGAAGAATATAGGATCAGTTAATTAAAACTGTACCTCTATTATTATTTCTGTTTCTAGAGTTTGGTCCTGCTCCACAATCCATTTGGTATCAAATCAAGGGTGGGTGGGAATAAAATGCTTATTTTTAGAGACTCTTGTGGAGTTGAAACTTACATTTGATATCAAAAGCTATTTCCTGTCCATATTTGAAGTTGGTATCATGCTATTCTGCAGCAGTTGCTAGTGGAAACTGTTGATGTGTTGGTACACTTCCATTATCCATCACTCTGCTCTGCAGTTCGAGAACTGGAAGGCATGCAGGTGGCTTCATTTTAATATCTATTTAAAGTGTAAATGGCTGTCTGCAGTGCCCTTTGAAAAGGCAAGGGTTGTTGGAAGCTTTCAACACTGGTGGGAGCCAAGAGTGCACATGTGATAGAAAAGAGTGGCAAATATGATGCAAGATAATTGCTGATGACTTTGAAGATTAAAGCTGAGACGTTTGCCCTTTGAGCACCTGTGGGAGCTTTGGAAGATGGCAGCACTGGGAAGCAAGAGAAAGGCAGTCTCCAGTGAGGCAGTGTGGTGGAGGGTGACATGGCATGTGTCAGCCAGCCCACCCCTGGAAGGGTTGTGGATCAGATTGGGAGAAGGGTGGTTTTAGTTAAATGACAAGTGGTGCCTACACTGTGCCTGTTAATCTGTCTTGAAGGTGGAAATGCAGATAGTAGCCTTGGTTTGCCTATCAGGAACAGTTAGGAGTAAGGTTTTGGTAGACCCAGAGGCAGAGGTGGTATAATTTCTCTCTCATGCACTAGAAATCTGTCTTCCCAGACCCGCTGGAGGTGTCTTTACAGCCATGCTCTCAACTTCTGTAAAATAGGTTATGTGAAACTATGAAAACTGAGATGAATCCATGCATGTGAAGGATGCTGTTATAAATGGAGCAATTCCAGACAGTGAAAGAGATGAAAAGCAAGAGCTCAGGGTCGGTGGCTTCCCATCCATTGCAACTTCTCATAGACAGAGCAGTCTGATGAAAGAGCTCCATTTTGCCTGGATCCCATTAAGATCAGTGATTCTGTGGGAAAGAATAAGTTTACAACATAGGGACGTGGATTTGTTCTCATAGCTCCACCAAGCATGACACTTACTTGGCTGCGTAGTGTTATCCACCTGAATTGCATCTAGATCTGATTCTACTATGACACAACAGCTTTGATGATATTTGGAGGCATGCCCAACACAGCCAAAATGGTCAGAAAGTTCGGAACAGGCTAACTTTCCTGATCATGGCTTCTCTGAGATAGTAGTGCTTTTATCTATAGCATATGTGTTTGCCTAAGTGGCATTGATTTTCCTCTGCGCAATAAAGGGCTCCTGCATGACTTCCAGCTTGCTGCTCTGCCAAACTTCCATCTCCACAGTAGGGAGAAGGCAGAAATAATCTAGGGAGGGATGAAAGGAAACAGTCATGGTAGAAAGCATCTGCTTTTCATTAAGCTTCGCCTTAGAAGCAGACAGTGCAAAAATCCGCTTTTTCCCTGTGAGTGGAAAAATAGAATGGGACAGAGAGCCCCAGCATGAGAGATCAGCATAGGTACTTATGTGTCAAAGCCATAGTCATCTGAACATGAATGTAAGGCCCAGTGTGCAGTGACGGCTCCATTGACACTACAGGTCAGCCTGGTCTTGCTGCCTGTGCTGCACTGGTTCTACTCTGAAGCACACTGGATCTGGGTGTGACTGGGCTTGATTCTTCATGACTGATACCTGTTTGAGGGTTTGTGAATCCTGATGTGAATGCCCTTGTTTGCTAGTCACATTGTGAAAGTCATATGGAAAGGCTCTCCTTGGATGCCTGTCTCCTTCCACCACTCATTGCTGCTTGTTAGCTGCAGATGCACAGTGAAGCCGGCAGCTGCCTGGGACAGCAGCTGGGGAGGTGGTGAGGGGTGAGCTGGCTGCCAGCCTTACCTGTGCTGGCATGAAGCAAGCATGGCCTGAACAGCCGATCCCTCTCCTGCCTGGGGGCAGGATATCCGCTCCTTGCCCTCTGAGCTCTCTGCTGCCAGGGGAAACACAGTTGAAGGCTATGTGGTAGCTGAGTCAGTCCTGTCGTGTCGTGTGTCCCCCCCCCCCGTCCCCCCCGTCCCCCCCCCCCCCCCCGATCTCCACTGAACTGCCTACCATGTCCACAACATTTCCCTATCTCTTGCCCCAAGCCCGGCAGGCCCCCTCTGATTTCTCACTCCTACGGAGGCAGCCCGGGAGGTGGCAGCTGAGGGAGCTGTGTGCAGAGGGTGCAAATGGCTGGAGGGAAAGGGAGATCTCTCCCACACCTGAGAGGTTAGGCTGAGGGGGCAGAGGGAGGCACTCGTGCAAACCACAGCAGAAACTCCCAGAACTCCCTAAGGCCATGGATTTTTCCTGGATTTCTCTCAACTCTTCCAGAGCTTTGATGACTGGATCAAACAAATGCTTTGTAATTTGCAGAATCCTCTGTATCTGAATGGAAAACCTCACCTCCTATACCCAGCTTCATTTATTTCCTGTTGCTTGGGCTCTGCCACACTTCCATCCCATGATTGCCTTTTCCCCAGCCAGAAAGCAGTTGTGCCTCAATATGGGCATGCAATTATACAGCAGGGACCACTAGATTTACTGCACTGCAAATACAAACTTTGCTTGTATTGCAGCAAGGTCATTGCAAATCTTCTGGTAGGCACATGGCAGAAAAAGCAATGACTTCTCTGATCTCTTTGTGTCCCTGCTGTAGGGTTTCAAGATTTCCACTGGGAGTCTGTGTTCAGTTTTTTGGGCTTGGGTGTTTGAAATGAGAGACTTAAATTGATGTACCTTGCTGAGCCTCGGCAGCTTCCACAGATTTCACTGGCAATTCATCAGTATTAAAACCACAGCCCTGAAAGCTGGTTTCCTTAATACAGATTTAGCTACTGGCCGGCCTGCTGCAATCAGTCTTTAGGAATGTAAAGCTTGCTCTTTGGGAAACTGAGAAAGACCCTGTTTTGTTAAGATCCACTATAAGTGAAGGGGAGTTAGCTGGAAAGAGTCCCCTCTGAAGCAGGAACTGTGGAGGTCCTAAATGACTGTAGTCTTTCCATCTTCCGGCCACCCCAGCATCTCCTCCATTCTCTCCTCCCAGCCTGCTTACCCCAGCTTGATGGAATTTCTCTGCCTCAGTTTCTCTGACAGTGCACGGTGGAGGAGATTAACTGCAGGAGTGAGGGGCAAACCCATTTATCTCCTTAAGCCAAAAAAAGCTCTCAGTGGCCAAAGGGAATTGAGCCATGGTTCAGGCCCGATGGTTAGAAAAATTTTTCTCATTCCTCCATAGAGTTTCTTCCATTTTCATTTGCTCTGTAGGCTTCTCAGTTGTGATAAACACTCCCACAATGTTACCTCTGTGGGACAAGATGCCCCTGACATGCCTCTTTCTTCTTTTGACATGCCACAGGACAGCAGGGAGCCCATTTGAGGGCTGCCAAGTGAAGCTGGAGCATGATTCCATTTCTGAATTACAGTATCATAAAGCAGAACTGTCCCTGGCTGGGGATGTCCATGTCTCAAAAAGACACAGCTCAGCAGAAGCATTTTCTGGGCTTGCACTGACCTCTAGTGACAACGCAGGGGACCGGGGTCTTCAGCCATCAAGGGGCTGAGAGGGCACACGTGGGTCCTTGGCGCTGGATGTTTTACAATAGTTGGCCCCAGTTTTTGGCAGGATTGTGCACATGAGCCTCTGGTACTGCCTTGGCAAAGAAAGCCTACTGCCTGATCAGGGTCTCTCTGCTTGGTAGACAACTGCAGTAGGTCTCAGGTGTCCCAGACTCCATACAACTCCCCACTAAACCTCTCATCCTCCCCCAACCCACCAGTGCTGTGATGGTCTTCAAGTCTTCTGCAGTCTTTGTTCTTCCTGTCCATCTCATTCTCCCTCCCATCCATAAATGTGATCCCCCATTTCTTTCTACTGCCCCGTTCCTGCATGGCGTCTGATCACTGCTAACCGACCCTGCTGGCTAGGTAGTGCCCATGCTTCTTGCTTCTCAGATGGTCCTGAGTACTTCACTCTTACCTTTTACTTCTGCCTCCTCCTCACACTCTGGCTGCCTTGCAAAGCCTGCAAGCCCTCTGCAGAGCTGGGGTGCAAAGTGCAGGGATTCTGGTTTCTTTGTCACTAAGCTGCTTCACGTGCTGCATAGTTGATGATTCTCTATGGGATACATATGAAGCATCCCTTGCCTCAGAATACCAGTTAGAAACAGAACACCCTAAAAAAATACATCCAAGCTGTGCCGAAGCTATCTTTTACCTCCCTGAGCCTGTAAGCAAAAATGGTGAAAGCTTTGGACCCAATCCTTGGAGCTACTAGACATGCCCCCAAAATGCTGAGCAGCCTCAGCTTTTAGGGACATCAGTAGGACTCACAGGGAGACCTGCATTGCCCAGGAGCATGGGGGAGATGTGCCATGGCTGCAGCGTGAGGAGCACATGGAAGCCTCTACCCTGCCACATGCTGAGACCATGCCTACAGCAGCACATTTTCCTTGCTTGGCTAAGCTGCCCTGGTGTTTGTATGGTTTCTGGGCTCTGATAACAAGATAGTGCTTCATTCATTTGATATCCCCCTTTCTCTCAGAGCCACACATCCCCCTACCCTCCTGAAGCCCTAGAAAGCGCTTTTTGCTTTTACTCACTGAATTACAGCTCAGTCCCCTCAGCTCCACCTTATCATCAAAGCAAGGCCCAAAAAGCTCTATGGTGAGCATGCCAATGAAAGGAACCTTTTATTCTGGGAGTTGCTTCTCTGATGCCTCACAAAACTTGTGGGAAAAAAGTCACATCCATCTGTGAATGCCAAAACCCAGGCTTCTGTCCATGCACAGATCTACCTGGAAGGTGGAGAGAGGCAGGAGCACCCCCAACACCCTTTTCTTTAGCACCTCTGACTGCATTATGCCCTCCAGGTCATCTGTATGAGAGTGACCATACCCACAGAGAAGACTTCCACAGCACTGCCGCTTTTCCTAGACCTCACTGCAGATAAATTTGGCTCTGTTGCCCAAATCCTGGCACTGGGATTAGCCTAAAAGATCAGATGAAACATCTTGGCTTCTCATAAACCTCTGTGAAGAGCATACCTCCTGTCCTTGCCTCTAGGCATATGCTGGCTGGAGGCCCCTCACCCTATGGATTGACACCTCTGGTCCCTGGCTAACCTGGTCCACATGTGAAGCCTGAGACGGGGTGGAATGGAGGAAGGTTGCCAGCTACAGTTTTCCACACTAGGCTGAGCATAAAGGCAATCAAGTTTCCTAAGCACTGTAACAGATGACAAGGTGTATATTTATACCAGATACCCACATACTTCGGGTGAATTGTGCAACATGAGATTTGTCATCATGCATCAGATCACTGTGTATCTAATCCAATATCATGGCTCTGACAGTGTCAGGAGAGCTGAGCTGCCTGCAGTGATGCACCTCACCAACTGAGCAATGCTGGAACAGAGGGTCTGGGATTAAAATACCTCCCCAGTTCCTCCAGCAATCAACTGGTACCCTGACTGCTCTTATTATCTGAGCAAGCAGAGCTGCAAATGTAAATAATTACAAGATTAGGCAGACTTCTAAAGACAACTGCAATATTACATTTCTGGGATGCCCCCTGGGCTGGGTATGTTTTGAGTGGGATAATATTTCATGCTGCATGCATAATATTTGCCTTACTTTCCTCTGTTAAATGATTCCTGGGTTAACTGCACCCTGGATGCCAGCAGTGGAGAGTTACTCCAGTGCCAGAAGTGACCCATAATCTTTTACACGATTCCTAGCATCATCTTTTATGCCTCCCATGGTCTCCCTATTCCTTGCACGCTTGGGTTTTTTTGTTGGTGTTGGTTTGGTTTTTTCTCTGTCATCTTTGCTCTGCAAAGGAATCAAGCCATTCTCTGGCTCTGTCTATGCTGACAGGCAGCTGCATTCTGTAAATGCAGCAGGTGCTACTGCCTTTATGTTTGCAATGCTGTCATTGCCCCTTCATCAGCCCAGGAGTCAGTTACTTTGCCTGGCCACTTTGGGCTTCTGCCATTTACAGAGCAGGGCTCTCCCCTGAGTTGTCTGCAGCAGCTTTTGCAACACTCCCATGAACATGTTCAGATAATTTCAAACCTGTTAACATGAGCAGTTATTGGAATGCTTATTTCCAGTCTGCATAGCCTGACTCTCTGGTCAGATCGAGGGTGACTCTTGTTCTTGCCTCCTTGGCTGTCCCTTATTTTTAGCACTTCCTGCAGCTGATTTACTGTAGTCAAATGCCCTGAATTAGTCAGTTTGTCTATGGAAAGCCCTTTCCTCCTTGCACTGTGACCAGCAGAAAAAGGACCAGGAAGGGGGAATCCTTCCTTTGTTCTGCAGTGGAGTCTCAGGCATGGAGATTGTTTTGTTTCTTTTTCTCCTCTTCCAAAGGCTTTCCTTCAAAGTACAAGGACTCTGCTGTAAAGTAATGGAATCAGTTTTGGTCCTGGCCCTTGTGAGGCTTGGTTACTGAAATCCCTGTAATGGATCTTGCAGGAGTGCCATGACTTTGTATCTCACAGTCTGTGTGGTACTGCATCAGTGTCACTTCAGGACGTGTTGAAGATGATTTTTCAGCAAACACCCATCATATGATACAACCAATAGTGCCATTTGCTCCTGTCCTTTTCTGCTTCCTCCTGTTTTGTAATTGATTCATCTTTGTTGGTATCTACTTTTCCCTTTGGTGTGCTCTGTCCTGCAATGTAATTCCCTGCCTGCCAGCCCCTAATGTAACAGGACTTGAAAGATGGTGGTGGGAGCTACCAGATGTGGAAAAGACTGTCTCATTTGGAATGGGTTATACTTCAGGGACTAGAACAACTACGTTTCTCAGATGCCAGAGGACCCAGTGATTTTTTCCACCTGTAGATTAAGGCACTGTTCCTTTAAAAGCCCAAGTGGTTTTTTGGCAAACCAAACTGCCCAGAGTGTCTGGTAGCCTTCATATCCATATCATATGGTGAGACAAAGGCTGCTGGAGACCATTGTTCAAAAATCAAGACCATTACCTGTGACCTGTCCTGAGCATCTCAACAAAGCTGGGATTGCTTTGTCATCCTGTAAGGTATCATACTGTCATGTGTGATCTGTGCCATGCTAGAAACAGGGCATGGATACCAGCCTAGCCGTGGGCATGCTCCTGCAAAGCTCCCTAGCTAGCATCCCCCAGTGTTCCCATTTCAGCTGCTGGCTCAGGTCTTACCTGCCAGTGTTAGCTTGTAACCAGAGGAGCCTTGTTCCCAGTGCCTGACTGGTCTTTGGTTACCCTGCACTTATAGGAGTTTCCAGGAGGATGATGCACAGCCAGACTCCTGGAAACTCCTGAGACCAGGACAAGCATCCACCCATCACACACTGTGAGCCTTCCCACACCCTGCTATGTATGAGGTCCTTCTCTGGTGAAACTTCTGCTCCTAAAGACTCATGTCACTGTTCTACCCTCAATCAGAATGTCTTAGCTCTCCCTAAAGTGGATTAATTGATAAAGCAAAATTTCCCACTCAGCTAATTCCCGCTAGGCCTTACCTCACCTCAGAGCTCACAGGATTGTGCCCCAGGTTTGCTGAGATCTGCCTGTGTCCTTGGCTTTGGACTCTGCTCGAGCTCTAGAGCTGCTGAGGTGTTTGGCCAGACAATGATAAGGACACAGCAGCTACACCAACTCATGTGGCCCAGGCAAACACCTCGGTGATTTTGCTTTGGGACTCACTTGTGCTAAGGGTTGGTCTAAGACGTAATAAATTCTGCAGCATATTAAGCACCAGCTTCCACAGAGACGAGATTCTGACAGAGTGAGAAAACACATTTCCAGCTCTGCTGGGTGTGAAGCAAAGCCTGGCTCTGGGACTGAGTGTTACCATTGCTCATGCTACCTGCTTGAGCTTGCAGAGAGCCTGAAACAGGAGCTCTGGGAGTTGTTCTGCTTCCTCCTCCCCTCCAGAACAGGAAATCTCATATACCGACAAGCAGGAGAACAGGGTACTTCTGTGTTATCTTAAGGGGGTGAGCTTTGATTCAGTGAGAACAGCAAATGCTTCTGTTAACATATGAAAACATATCTGTTAATACTAATAAAAAAAAAACCCAGAGCAAAACTCTTTATAATAAAGGGAATCAGATTTTATTTTTTTACCCTCAAAGTCAAAAATATGCATTTAAAAATATTTACAATGACTATGTATGAAATAACCTTTGTTAATGAAACAGCAACATACAGTACTAGAATATATCCACCAAATTGATAAAGTGTACATAGGAAGAACATGTAACAGAAAGAGAAAGAGAGAGAGAGAGAGAGGTAAATAGCATCCATGCAGAATCTGCACCTGTAATTTTTTTTATACTCTCTGCCTTTTAGTTGTGGATGGAGTCACAGGAAGTTTTGACCTCTTGTCCCTTACAAATGCCACATGTGACTGAGATTCTTTAAACTGCCAGAAATTTGTGGGTTGCAGCAGTACCAATGCCTTACTTTCCCATGCCAGCCTTTCACATGGGGACCTTGTATTACAAAGCAGACTCAAAATCTCTCAGCAACCTTGGAGGTAGGTATAGTTTTATGGAAGAATTTGGCAGACGGAAAAGCACCACGTAAAGTGACTGGCCTAAGGTTGTGCAGCAAGGAGCAGAACTCACAAGCCCTGCCTCATCTCTCCTAATCTGTCATTAGGGAACACATTTCCTCTGCTAAGCAGTATCATTTGCCTTTGAGATGAGCTGTGTCACAAGGTGGGGCTCTCAATTAATACCATGTACTGGGTGACAGTGTGGGAAAAAAACCCTGTCTACAGATAACGACTCGTCTCAGTAAAGACCTGCAATGTTGCAATGTTGTTAGCATGTTCTGGAGCTGAACAGAAGATTTTAGTGTAGACACACACCCAGCTGATTCCCTCTCTGCATGTGCATCACTGAGCAACTGCATCCTCTGTAATTAGGAACCCCTGTGTATCTTCACCAACACTTTCTCTCTCTCCCTGCCCCCTGTCATCCATGCCTTTATATTTGCCCTTCCTACCTGTATCTGATTCAACCATGGGAATGTCAAATAGTAAACAGAACAGAAAAAAAATTGCTGCCTTTTTTCTGTAGATATTTTAATGCGAAGTTAATCTGATTTCTGTTGGGTTTCTTCTCAATTTAATGTCTTTCACATATGTGCATATATATATATGTATGTATAAATGTAACAAAAGGCCCATCCCTTTCATTTCAACGGACAAAAAAAGGGGTCATAAGCCTCACTGCCCAACCCACAAGGCACACGGAAATGTAAGTAAGAAGGGCTTTAGGAAGGGAGAAAGATGCAGCCCTTGGTTTTGTGGTGCCCTTCAATCATCACTGCTGAACTTGAAGCTTTGTGAAAGTATGACATGACTTTGCAGAAAAGGAGAAGAGCTGTCTGGGTCACTTGCAGATTTCTGGTGCAACAGCCCCAGCAGTGCTAGATCAGTTGGAGCTGTTTCTCCCTCTCTTTGGTGAAGGAGTTTCTGAGGATTCTAGCTTTGTTAGTGATTTTTCTGTGGTGGTAGCAGTGGTGATGATGGTAGCTGTTTCTGCCTATTGGCCCAACAGTTCTCTCAGCAGAGCAATTCTTCCCCATTCCCAGTAGCCAACCCTCTCCCCTGGACTCCCATCAGCCTTATTTTTTCCTAAGAACAAGATAGAGGATGCTGATAATGAAACTGAAGCAAAAGCAGATCCAGGCCAATATGAAGCAGTAGCCGTGGTGAGAACGTGCGTAGGACAGCTTGCCTGTGAACCGAGCTGTGTAAATGGAGGCTCCAATCAGAATGCACATCCCTGTGGGAAGGAAGGGAGAAAAGAGTTGGAAAATGCACAGAAACCAGCATTGCTGCAGGACTTCTGAAATACTGTTGTCCCCTGAGATTGTAATGCATGTCTTGTGCCACATAAGAGAGGGGCTGCTGCCCATTAGGCTTATTTATGGAGTATTTCTCTTGTAGACATGATGACATAAGACACTCGGGGCTTGTTTAGTGAGTGCCATGGGGAATAAACCTTTGTTAGGAGGAAATCAGTAATAAGATCTGCAGGCAGTTTGGTCCTGTGTTGAATCCCATGAGCAGTAGTTGTCTAACTGTTTATTCCCCTGGCCTCCAAAATACTTGAATCTTTTTTTGTTGTGTTTCAAAGGTGTTTTGAAAAACCTATTGGGCTTTTCTAATGAAAATCTGGAAATACTTTCATTATATACAGTGAAAAAAACCGAACACTTTCCAGTTCCCCAGTGCTTTTTTTTATCACAAGAATTGGGCCACTGGAAACATTTAGCTGGCTGACAACCTCCCCTGATGGCCATGTGTGGCAGAGGTGCGGCAGTGGGACGCGTGCACAGCCATCGAAAGGCACACATACTTACAGCAAACCAGCATGATGGCTCCAGTGATGTAGAACCGTTTGCCTTTCTCCAGGGTGAACAGCTGGACAATGAACATGACAAGTGCAATGACGGAGAAAATGATCGAGAGGATCATAAAGGCTTGCACGGCTTTGAGGGAAGCTGTGAACACACAGGGAATAGATTTGAGAAGGTCGGGATTCAGCCTTGGTATTGTGCACTACTGTCCTGCAATTTATCACCACGATGATAATGCAGACCTAACTTACCATCATTGCCACCTCTGAGTGGCAGCTGATCACAGGTCTTGTTACACTGTAGCCAGAGTCCTGATGAGATTGTTCCAAAGTTGGTAATATCCACCATCCAAACCTGAAACAGGATGAAACAGTGGTGTCGAGGGTGAAGGGAGGCTTCCTTGCTCTTCCGCCCAGTTGTCAGACTAAACCATAAGGGAAGCAAGAGCAGCCTAAGTGCCACGAGACAGAGCTGAAAAAGGCAGCACGTGTCGGCAGCAGATGAACAGGCGAAGCGGGTAGGAGATGACGCAGGCTTCCACGGCCAGGAGGCATTTGGTCCAGGTGAAACACTGGGGCAGTCTGCTCCCATGATGGGGGGGAAACGGCCCAGGCCATCCCCTCCCCAAACCCCCGCGCGAGGCGGCAGGCAGGCACGCCGGAGCGAAGGAGCCGCCCGGGCGGGTGCGAGGGACCCCCGACAGCCTCCGGCGCCGGGCAGGAGGCGCGGGGAGACCCCGGCCGCGCCGCCCCGCCGAGCCGCCAGGGGTCACCCTCGCCCCAGGTTTCCCGGCGGGCGGGGGGCGCCGGCCGCGCCCCTCGGCTTGGGCTTGGAACGGCCCCCAGCCCCCGGCGCTGCCGTCGGAGCGGGCAGGCATGGGGGGGGGGGGGAGGCGCCCAGTTGTGCAGCAGCCTGGCTGCCAGATGGGATGATAAATACCGCTTCAGAGCTGTCATCGACTGACCTTCCCTGCTCCTCACGGAGGTGCTGCTGGCACCGGGATTTGGGAAAGGGGGCTGGCAGGTAGAGGCTGCCTCCTTTACCACCCCGGCTGCCTTTCTGCTTGCTGAGAACGCCCATCACTGCTTCATATTTACTCACAGCTCTGAGCGGGTGTCCCTCACCTATAGACCTGAGCCCCCACCCGCCTGTCCCCCTGCCAGCTGTATAAAGGGCTGGCTACTGCTGCGGAGGGCACCAGCCGTGTCTCGTCCCGTGTGGTCTCTACTTACGTTGGCAATGGTGGAGACAAAGAGCATGATGACAGTGGCAATGTGAACCACAAAGATTCCAGCCAGAAGCACCAACATCTTGGGTCCCTTCTAGGTGGCGTCACTGATACAGAGAACTCTGGAGGAGAACAAGAGCAGAGGGAGAAGGTAAAGGGAAGGGCTGAATCAAAGAATAGCATTACATTACTTTATTTACATGTAAGAAAACAGGTTGATTTAAAATCCTTTCTGGAACCATGCAGTCACAAAAAACATCACTAAAACCTTTGTCAAAATCTGCAAGGGAGTCAGTTGCTCAAAAGGTTAAAGACAGCCTGGTAAAGGAACTAGTCTGGGAGGAGATTTAGAGCAGGGGTAGTTAGCTTGAGGGCATTTTAAAAATAGCCTGACTATAAATACAAGATACTTAAATTGGTGTGTGGTTATGTAAAGTAAAAATGACATACTCCAGGACTACACTCCAGGAAGAGCAGCTTTTGCCCACAGGATTCACAGAGGTCAGGAAAGATTTTCCTGTTCTCCCTTTCCCTCTCATGGCACCACCTCCTCCAGCTGGTCTGGAACACAGACAGGTGGTGTGGAGTGGAGGACTGTGTGGTCCTGGGCACATCAGCTGTTGAGCAGCAGCGGAGAGTGGACTGGAGGGCTGCCCCTACTCAACGGGTCGTTCCATTGCGTGAAGAAGAGAATAACCAGAACAGAAATGCCCACTGAGGTGTTCTAGAGCAGAGGAAGATGCTTAGGTTTGCAATGAAAACTGCCTTTTTCCCTTTTAAAACTTTAGGCGTGCAGATCACATTATTACTAAAATAAGATTATCCAGTAGCACAAATTGCCCTCTGGTTTGTTTTGGGTTTTTTTGCCTCTGTACCCTGCAAACTTTTACTTTTTGTAAGATTCCCTGTCATTGATGAATATGTGATTTGAAAGGGAGGGGAATGGGTTTTAGACAGCTCTCATGTTTGTCAAAGCTGCTGACTTCTCCCCTGAATACTCAAAATACAAGGAACAAATCTAAGCTGAGAGAGTGCAGACAATTCACACAAAGTGAGTGAGTATATTCTCCCTCCTCCCAGGCATTTATTAGTAATTGTGCGGTACAGCCACAGAAATGGGGAAGAAGAGTTACTGGGTCCGCTCTGGCCAGTGAAAGATTGTTTCCTAGAAAGTTTCACAGGGCTGTGGTGCTCTTTCTCTTGGTAGTGCTGGTACTGAAGAGCAGTATCAAGTACATGATGAATGTTGGTTACCAAGTTATTTTGGTCCAGGTGACTTAGATAAGATTTGATGCTGTCACCATTTGTACAGGATGTGGTAACATTGTCATAGAACCACACAATTATACTTTATGATGTCTTTCACGCAAACTGTAACGAAAGGCTTTGTAAAGTCTCATAAATGTGGTGCTTTTACTCAATGACTCCACCTTCTCCACTCCTGTCTTTTCTCTCATTGTGGCCATGTGTTGGAGTGTATCCCTGTAAAGTTCTACAGCTATTCCTTGCACTGCTTTGGATACAGTTTCTCAAACCAGAGCAGGCAGACAGGCTTCTCATCAGTGGTTCTTTGTCCAGTTAAGCATTAGCTGATGACCAGGAGGAATTCCTTGAGTTCAGGATTTCAAGGAACCAGCTCTGTTAGGCCACTCCTCCGACCCAAATGAGGCCGCTCCTTAGAAGGGCAGACTAGGTTTGGTAACTGGTCCTCTTCTCTCAGCAATAGCTTGTTTGCTCTGAGGTTTCTTTCACCTGGGAGAACTCTCTGGAGTTGATTAGCTTGCTGAACATGGGCCAGGCTTACTTGTCTGCTTTAGGGTGTCCTATAGCAAACTCATGCCCTATGGCTTGATTCGCCTGGATGGCCTGGTCACTGTGCCCTAGCTTCTTGTACCTTCTGCTAAAGAAGTACTTTCTTTAGTGATGATCTTGGAGAAAGTACAGACTTCTCAGGAGTTCCTCTCTGACTGTAGTGACAGTCATTGATGAGTTCAGGATTGCTAAAATCCAGGTTCTCAATATTATATGCAGGCTACCACAGGAACACATCCGACATGAGCATTAAACCCCTTCTTTCCATTGACTGCAAAAGGAACGAGTGTTTCAAAATGCTGGATGTCAACTGATATAGACACTGTACCATGAACTGAGGAACTATTGCTGTTGCCATGACTAGGTGATATCACTGCAGCAGGTGCCTGGAATAGAGCCTCTGAGTCAAATCTTCCCAGCCCTTTGACTACACAAACTGTAATGAGTACTCTTGCCACCATAGTGTATTGGTATGCACACACCAAATGGTGGTAAATTTGCCTTCTCTGAAATTGGCCTTTACTGAAGAGTGGCTAAACTTTCCTCTTTCACAGATGGATGTATTTTTCCATGGCCTCTTTAAAAACTCATTCAGCAGTTTTTTGCCAATTATTTTGAGGACCTTCAAAAAAGCCCTGTACTTGAAAGACTAAAAACTTGCTTTCATGACACCCTAAGGGACTAGAACAGTCCTTTTAAATGCATCTTCTGTTTGCATTCAGAAATTAAAATGAGGGGTAAATGTTACTTTTCAATGTAAAAAAAAGCCCCACACCCAGAACTTCGACCAATACGCTAAGGACAAAACCAAATCCTTTATTCCCTTTGCTCTTTCTGCCCCATTCTCACACTGCTTGAGAGCACTGTTAGTTCAGGTGCTTTCAGTGCACCTACTTCCTGAGAACGTCAGCACCTCTCCCTGAATACACACACTATCAAATGCAAACTCCCTCGGAGATATGTGCTCACAGCTTAGTTTTGATACTTAGTGAGTTAAGGCACAAGCCTCCTTTTCTATTCATTTGCTTTCCCCTTCCTTCATCTCTCCCTGCCTTTTAGATAAAACACTAGAGAACAATCCCAAAGGAGCAGTGGGTGAACGAATGGCATTGAAATAGAGTCATCTCTGTCTCTGACAGTACAGCACGCACTTTTCCTCCCATTAGACAGAGAAGCTGGCAGACCACTAGTGACTGACCGGATGAGCTTTCCGTTTGTTAAGTGTGAGACATCTTTCTCCGTTACAGGGTGGGGTCGCATTGCTAGAGCAATAGGACACAATTGCACGCAAATGCCTTTTCTTCCATTCCCCTACCTAAACTGTAGCTGGATTTGGAGCTCCTCAGGCTCTTCTTGGGCTATGAGTCAGTCTTAGCCTTCCTAGAGCTGCCAGTTTTTTCCACTGACTCACCCCAAAGCTCCCAAAACCACAATTATTTAACCCTGCAAGTGTTCAGGACACCCTGCCAATTTTAGGACTGCTTCTCAAAAACCAGTCAAGCAACCAGGTTGTGAATCCTGCATTGAGCCTCCTGGCATGCCTTTCAGAGGAGGGACCCCAGCTAAGCCAAGAAAAACAGAGCTGAGACATGAAAGCAAAATGACTACTGAGGTAGGACATGCTGGTGGGGAAGGAGGAGTGAAGGTCATGCACCTGCTGGACAGCCTGTGTGAGTCAAGAGAAGATCTTGCACTGATGACAGTGGACTGAGTTTTCTTTTTCCTGGGATGATGGATGAGGAGAAATAACAAGCCACACCAACAAAAACCATGAATAACAATCACCATAACAGCCTTCAGCACAAAAAAGCCTACAGATAAGCATGACAGACATATCCGTGTAAAGACTATTTTCTAACCATGAAGGAGTACACATATTGGGCAAGAACACATAGCTCTGCTGCACCTTAGTTCAAGTTCAAGCAGGCAAGCACTACTCATTAAAAACTAAGACAAAGCCTTCTCATGCAGATAAAGTGTAGCCACCCATATCACCACTCCATCTACTTCAGTGTTTTGGATCCTTCTGTCTGGAGGGCAATCCGGAGAAGTGACTTGTTGCCCTTGTTTGCTGCTTAGCAAAGCATCAGGATGGAATGCAAAGTACCACTTGGAGATATGACAAAGGCCAACAGTATAGTTCCTCAAATATAGGGAGTGGGTTCCTCAGGAGGGTAAGCCAGATTAGGTAGTGGTCCTTTGCATCTGGCAGAAAGTGCACTGCAGTGAAAGGAGTAGAGGGGAAAAGTGCAGGATGTTTCTGCAGGAACGATCGGGTTGTTTGGGGTGAAAAACCAGAGCACTCTCAACTGAATCTGAAATATTTCAGATCTGAAGTGTTCCCAAGGGATCTAGCTCATCTGACTCCCATTCTCATTCTCCCCTCTGAACTGAGGTTCCTGCTTGGAACGACCTCTCCCAGGGTAAGTTGATGAGGCATACTCTCAGAGATGCTGGCTGAGGGGAGAACTCAGCCAATAGCCTAAAGTAGCCCATAGTATCCAGTGAGCAAAGGACAGCTAAATCAACCACCTGTGAGCACCGTGGTGGCCTCTGACTCCTCTAAAAGTCAGTTTTTCAGCTGAAGTCCCTTGGGTTTCATACATTCAATTTTTCAACAAGGGAAAGATGGCATTTTGGGGTAAAAGCAAATGTTTTTGACCAGAATGTCAATAAAAATCTCCATAGATTTAAAGCAACTGAGATGAAAACAATTCTGCCTTCCCCAGCTGCCACCACAGAATATAAGGAATGCAGTAGTAAGTCAAACCAGTGGTCTGTCTCAGCCAGTGCGCTGTCTCTGATGGTGACAGAAGGAGGTCCAATATTTAGAGAAAGCACATGAACCTGGCCACTGTCTGTGGTGGCACTGGGTCACACCAGGAATACTGGTGTTTGAATCAGGGCCAAGGCCACTTGGAAAGGAAGGGGGGAATTGGAGAGGATGGGACAGAAAATAAAAGCTGTTTGACATTGTTTGAGACAGCCACAAACTGCCACCTCTGTCACTGGTACATTCCTTATTGCAAAGCCAACCTACAAATAGCAATGCTGCCATGGTGCTACCAGCAAGGGAAACCTCAGAGTGGGATAAAACCTTCCGCAGAATTTGTAGATCTGCCTTTTGACTGAGCTGAGGCCCTGCCTGCATCTTAGCCCTGCTACAAGTGCATACCTTGTCACTGTGTGTGATATGAGTCCTCATCGTGCCCTGGGTCACCTGGCAGGATGAAAAGATGTGAAGATCTCTGTAATATCCTGGTGGCCCAGTGACTTCGGACCCATCACATTGTTACTAGAAACATGACAACTTTAAACAACCACAGGGAAGTATCCTTTTGCTTTCACCCTTTGCTCTGTTTCTTGCTTCAGATCCAGCTGAATCCAGAGTCTTTGCTGACTCCAGGCTTTTATAAACCACTGTATGCCAGCACTGCTGTTGACAACCTGGTTTTGACAGACTGGCCTGACTCAACTTACAAGTCAGATGCTTTTTATAGACATGTGGATGAGTAGGCTGGTGCCTGTGGAAAGAGATTTCGCATGTGTGGGAAAAGGGTTGGGCAGGAGGTGTGTGTAGGCACATGGAGGCCTGTGGAGCCTCTGGTTTATGGCAGTGAGAAGATTTTGTGCACGCATGGGTGGTGGCTGTGGTGATCACATGGGATACAGCAAGGCTGTAAAAGTAGCAGATGAATTTCAATCAAAAGGGAAGTGTAGAGCAGCCTGAGGTATACTACAACTGAAAATAAGCTTAAGAAAATTGAAGATTTTGTCTGGTGCTTGCGAAGTATTTTCTGGTGGTATGGTCTCCAAGGGATCAGGGGAATTGCCTTCCCAGCAGAGTTGTTAAGCCCCAGAATATGAATCATTTCTTGTGGGACCAAAAGTCCTCAAGAATCCACCCTTGGAAACGAACCTCCATTTACTGAGAGATGCAAGGCGGAGTCACAAAAGATGACACACAAGGCTTTTCCAGCTCTCATGCTTGTGATTCATATGAGAGTGGGGAAATATCGGAGCTCCTAGGGCAGACAGTGAGAAATTGGCATTTTCTGCAGAAGAAACCACCCTCAAGTGCTCAGCCATGTGACAACATCAACTGAAACTCCAAAGCTCTCTTGGTAGTAGGAAGGGGAAGAGACAGCAGCCTGGGGCCTGGCAGGCAGCCAGCAGCCACTGCTGGAGGAAATCTGTCACTCACACTAGACACGCCAAGGAAGGGCTGGGGCTGATGGGCGGCAAGTAAGAGGGAGGGGTGGGGAAGGGGACCTCAGAGCTAGTGGAAGCACAGAAGTGTTCCTCTGCACTTTTGGAGGTGCAATGGGGAGCACGCTCAACCCTTAGAGTGTCAGATGGTCCCTGGGTGGGTTAATTAGACACAGGAGTTGCTGGGACTTGCAGGGGTTTAGACAAGATGCCAACATATGCAAGAAACTTTTGTGGGAGGACTGACAGTCTGGGCGATGACGTGGTGTGTGTAGGGGTGTGCATCTGCAGCTCTGCGTGGCTCCCTCTATGAATGGGAGTGTGCATCTGTGGTTTCCCTGTGAGCAGAGCTGAACCATGTGTGTTGAGTGTGTGTTTGTCTGCATGTGTACCCATGCGTGGCTTCCTTATGAGTGCGCATATTTATCTGTGTGACTTTGACACTGACAGTGCCCACGTGGGAGAAACCATCTGACAGCTCTGACAAGAAAATTCAAGTTACAGTGTGGTGTGAGCAAAAGTGCACAGATCATTTCTGGTGGGGCTTCCTGCTTTTTCCTCCTTACAACAGGCTTTAGATAGAGGTGGAAGGTCTGTGGAGCTCACATCAGCTGTGCTTTTAGCTGCATTTTTAAATTAAAACTGCAGTTCTCTGATTTACATAGTTTTGCAAGGATCTTCTGTTTTGGTTTTGTTTGTGTTTTTTTTTCAAGGGAGGGTAACTGAAAAAGAAGTGGCTCCTTATCAGTTAGTGACTCTTTCTCAAGACTGCAAAATCTATGAACACGCCAGTACAACCTACAAAATACTGAGATCAATGCAACTTAGGCATCTAAACAGTCTGAGTTTTTGGGTCAGTCTGCCTGCAGGGTGTCCTTGTTCCTGCAAGTGAGCTTGGAAAAGACTGTGCAGGATTGAATTGCAAAATTGTGTGATAGCTCCTTCTTTTGACCTACAGTGCACAAGTGATGGACTACGAGGAGCAGGGGCATGAGTATAAAGCAGAAGCAAGACGATGCTGTGCAGCCTGAAGTTGGTCAGTGTGCTGTGCAGGGTGGGGTAAAGGTGGTTGTGAGGTAAAACGCCCCTCCTGGCTTCAAGAGGGCTTCATGCACCTGTGATTAGCATGGGCTGACAGAATGGTCTAAGGGTCATTCTAGCTCATATTACATGCAGAAATGGCTTTCCACAAGGCATCTGTCAGGACACAGCACTCTGGCCTTGTTGCAGCTGCTATAGGCCAGCTAGCAGGCAGGTTGCCTCAGCTGCCTGAGCTGGCACAACCAGTGGCTGTGCCAGTCTCAGAGTCCAGCTTTCCTTCAGCAGTGGTCCATGTTCCTGGAGCTGGTCTTCAGCAACCCCCTGACTAGCCTGCTTGCATTTTGCAGCTCTCCCCTCTTGCTCCCATGGCTCTCAGTGTCCTTTCCAGAGGCCTGCTGGAGCCTGTGGGGGAGATGTCTCTCTGGAATGAGAAGAATGTGGACACTGGACCCAGTCGTGGCAGCTGCTTTCGCAACTCTCCTCCTTGAGCAGTCTCTGCCCTGCAAGGGCAAAAGGACAGCAAAGGTCCTCAGCCCAGATTTCCTCTAATCCAGCAATGCCAGGATTAGGAGCCAAACCTTCCGCATGAGTCACTGCTCACCTGCCATCAGCCGCTCCAATGCTCATAGTTCACTGCATTTCTTTGCATGGTTGGGGATGACCTAGCCCAGGATCTGTCCCTGGGCTCTCATTGTGGGTGTCTCTCCATGCCTGCAGTACAGACTGGTTGTCATAGGGGAAAAGGGATAGATCTTAATTATGAGCTTGGCAAACTGGTCACTTTCTTGGGCAACGTGGGTTCTAGAGCTGAGTTGTCCTAACCGTCCCTCCCTACCATGACAAGGCATGGGCTACGTTTGGTCTTCCATGTACTCCATGGAGAGAGTCACTTCCCTGTACTCTCTACCCTGCTACAAACAGTTAAGGAGGAGGAGGGTGTGTGGAGCTTCAAATCTGGCCAGGGTCTCCTTTGTTCATTGTTCAGCTGTTCTAACTAGGAAGGTACTTTCCAAAACTCTCCCAATGGGGTGTGAGGAAATGATGCTCCAGATGGCAGCCCCTAGACGTGCTGCTTTGCTGCCCTCCCTACAGTGTAACAGCAGAAAGCAGTTTAAGAACAGAGGCACTCTAGATTTCCTTCTGGGCAGTTTATATAAGGAACTGCTGCAGGACCCGTATCGTGCTATGGGATGACTGGGTGTGGACTGGCTCTGACAGAGAATCTGTGTAGTCACATTTGAGCTGATGCTTCAGCACATTTATTCAGGGCCCGTATTACAGGACTGTGGCTACCAGTTAATTACCAGTCCTGGCAGAGGCTGTCAAAAGAGCAGGCCCATGGAGAAGAGTCTCTTTTTCTGTGCATGCTGCTTTGCCTCAGCAGGAAAGACCCATGAAGTATTAAGTATCCATCTTCAGATGGGGAGATAGGAAATTCCCTTCCTTGCCCTCCCTTTTGGAGGTGTAAAAGAGCACCTCTGTGTCTCTTATTTCTCCCTGCCTTGAAGAAAGGGTAAAGGAATATTGTCTTTTATTCCCTTTTCATTATTTTTTTTGCAGGAGAACAGGAAGAAGAAAAAAATAATGAGGAGTGCCACACCCTGAAGCCTGCCCTGTGTTTTGTTGGATGACAGTACTGTCACCTCCCTATTGAAGAGTACAGGCACAGGAGCCTACTGAGATCAAATGGGTCTAGTAATGCTATTTCTTGCCTTGTGGGGCACTTGAGTATCCAAAGGCAAATCCTAGCCCGTCATCAGGTGCCTCCCCCTTTGCCATCGGGTGTAGCACTCGGTAAAGTGAGGACTGGTCCAGCAGGCAAAGGGAACTGCGGGGAAGTGAGCAGGTGGAAATGTGCCATGGAAGGGGCATCACAGCGACTGCCTGGGGTTGATGGGCCCTGTGAAGCCCCCTGTGAACAGGCAGGACTAGGGAAGCAGGCTGTACCCTGCCAAACCTCCTGCTTTTGCTCTGAGGAAACTCAAGCAGGCGCAGGCTGAGTGCCATGTGCCAGCCTTGCTGCTCGGAGGGTGATGAACAGAGAGAAGGATTTGTGCTTGCAGCAAATCTCCTGTCTCATTACAAACAAGGCCCTGAGGTGGGCCTTTTACCAAAACCAGGCTGGCTATTATCAGCAGATCTCCCAGAACTGTTTCAAAATACAACCTCTGCTCTACCCCAGGCCACCAAACAGTAATACCTGCATGCACTTGCATTACTCGCACACTGCAAAATTCAAAGACCACCGGCTAGGCCAGCAGGGCCGGTTTTCCAAGCCCTGGGTTCTCTGTCCTCAGCAGGGTACGGGGGAGCACTAACAACCCTGCAGCTCTGAGGCACCCACTCCAAAACTGGGTGTTTCTCCACAAGATCCCAAGTCCCTCCTCCATCGATGTGTCCTTGGGTGTGGCTGGACTCCCTTTCTCAAATGTCTGCCTCAGGATGGCATCTGTTCCTGGCTGGCGATGCCCAGCTCTAACACGAGGGTAGCCTGGGTGAATGGCTCAGACTGCATGCCACGTTTAAGTGATTACTCATAGCTGGGGGGAGCTTCCATGGGAGCCTACTGGGAGGAACTCCTTGGGTGGGTATAGAGCGCCTCACATGAAGGAGCTGTATTTCAGTCTGTGCTTCCAGGCACCACAGCATTAGTGATAGTAAGATACCTCAATTTTGATCCTTTTCCTATGCTGATCCCCAAGGCAGCAAATAGAAATAAGCTGCCTTTAAGCCTGCACTCTTTCAGTCCACAGTCGCCATGTTTGGTGGCTGTGTGAGGTGGGCTGGGTGGAGATGTTCGGCTCACTTGAACCCTTGTTATCATAGGAACAACAGCTAACAGACTCCAAGTTTTCACACTCTTCATACCCAGCTCCTTCTTGTGTGTTTGCTCAGAAAAGAATCCCACTCTGTCCAGAAATGTGAAGTGCGTAGTTCCTCAGCAAGACTGCTTTCAGAGGTGCCTTGAGGAATGCAAAGCTTTTGAGTGAGAGTTGCTCTGTGACCACAGCATCCCACCCCCCACCCCCAACCAATTTCATTGTTAATCATGGTAAATGACAACTTCCAAAAACACTTTCTACCCAGATGCATTGCTCACTGACCTGGAAATACTTGCTGCCTCGGTCAGCTTCCCTACCGCTCAAACATCTTTTTCTTAGATAGGAGGGACTCCCTGCATGACCAAACCTCAAGCAATAGTGCCAGAGGGGACCTCGAAATTCACTAAATCCATCCTTCTGCCACAAGGTTAAGGTCAGCTCAGCTTCTTGGCCACTCATATAGCAACTGTCCACAGCAGCAGCCAGAGCTGCAGCCATTCCCAGCTGGACTGGGCTAAATACTGTTTCAGTCTCTTTCAGATCCATGAAACTGTGCAGAGGTGGGCTGGGTTCCTGCAACAGGAACCAAAGCCTGGTGCCAACAAACTGGCTTTGCTGCACTCTCTTTCTCAGACCTCAAAAATAGTTCAGATTTGACCGCAGGATACAGACCATAGCAGACAGATGAAGTGAGAGAACTGGTGAAGGAGAGGAGAGAGGGAGGGGGTGGTTGTGTGGAAAAAGGCAGGTGAATAGGGAAAATTGCCAATCTCTGCAATCCTACACTTCCCATCAGCACCTCCCACACACACACCCCACCATGCAGCCCCAGTGCTCTTAGAAATTCCACCCGCTCCCTCACCTCACCTCTCAGTGCTCCCCACTCTAGGGTCTGTGCTGCCAAGGAAGGCATAGCATGCATTTCTACCCATCGTGTGGCTTTGTGTAAGAGCTAGGGCTTGGCTTCAGCCTCAGGAGCTGGGACTCCAACAGAAAAAGAGAGGTCTTTTCCACTGTACCCCAAAGTCTGCACCTTTGAGGCCTCTCGGACTTCACTTGGAATGACTGTCGTGGTTTTAATTTAAAGCTTGGCAAACCACTGATGGAGGGGAGACAGACTTGCAGAAAAATGCAAGTGCGAGCCAGAAATGCTGAACCAGCAGCCTTAATTTCAAGCAGGCACTTTCCCACGTTTGTAAGCAATACTACTTGAAAAACACACAGCAGCTCCTGCGGCGGGGCTGGCCCAAGCTGGGCACCCTGTGCCTGCGCCCTCGCTGCACATGCCCCGGAGGCAAAAATAATATCGCGGATGCCAGCACTCTACAGTTGCAGCTGGGACGCTTTGCAATGTCGCATTGACCCGTAACACAGCTGGATTTCAAAGCTAAAGCTGAAAGGTTAAGGTGTGTCCCATAGCCAGCTCATGTGCCAAGTTGAAGAGAAGTGGCGGAGTGGAAAAGAAAAGCAGGCTGGAGCTGCTGGATGAGAGGAGCAGCCGCCAGTGAGGGAGAAAAGTTGCTGAGGATTTTCGAGAGCAGCTCTTACCGTGCGGGCTGGGGCTGGTCCTAGCACTTGCGGGAGCAGGATCGTGTGGAGCTGCGGTGCTGTGTCCCGGAGCGCAGAGCTGCAGTGCAGGGGAGTGACCTGCTGGTGGTTTAAGTTTCCTCCGCTGGTGCGGGAGGGTGGTGTCTTTCCACTCTGTTTTAAAGGAGTTACTATGAATCAGTCTGCCTTTAAAGAGAGGGAGAGGGGGGGGGAGAGGGGGGGGGGGGGAGGAATTAATGAGCTACGCCCTGCTTTGTTGGCGGGGAGTCAAGAGTCGCTGGGAGGAAACCAGGGAGTCAAAGAGATGTGTGCAGGGCTGCCTCTGACTCAGTGTGCCGCACAGAGACCGCAGCCTGGAAAAACGACTGACGCTGATCCAGCTGAGTAATAGAGGCCCACAACAACATCTGTTTATAAAACTGAACTTCTGGTTGTCATATTAAAAAAAAAAAAAAAAAAAAAGTATGGTTACAAATGTGGCAACGGGACTTCAACAATACAATCACTCAAACAAACAAAGAGCCGGTTGGCAGGGGACATGGTGAGGCTGGGTGAGTCACTGCACCCCCTCCCTGTGCTGCTGTGCTGCGCAGAGAAGTCATGGAGGTGGGCAGCGCGGGAAGTGCAAATCGGACCCTTGACTTTGACATGGGCAAGACTTTTGGGAATATACCAAGGAGCAGAGATGCTCAAAATGCAGCTCTGGCCTGGTGGTTACTCTGGAACAAGTTGGCCGGGCGGTGGTGGTTTGCATCCATGGAGTGAGAAAAGAAAGGCAAAGAAGATGAAATAAGGAGTTTGTGATTCGCAGTTTTCTAAGGTCAGCATTTCTTGTCATCTTAAAGACTTCTACAAATAGATCCTTTACATTTGCAGAGAATTGACTGGTGTAGCTGTCTCATGGATGTTACAGGCAAGATTGAGTGGGGATGTGCTTGAGATGTGGGTGAAGGGGGAGGAAGTTTATCAGAAAGCATCTGGGTTAAAATGTGATCCATATTGTGATAGAGTTGGTGATCTGCTACTGCAAGGAATCAAGCTTGCTTTTCCAGGGGCCCAGAAATAAATAAGCAGATACTGATAAACTACCTGGCAAAGGCCTTTCCCACTTTAATGAGGAGGACACTGGATTGCCTTTATTTGAAAGATGAAGCTGGTGCTCTTTGAAGTCTACACAAATTAAAAGACCTTGCTATTTTTCAGATTATTCCTTCTCTGTGCAGTTGATATGTGTCTAGTCTAATTTTAGACTATTAGCAGCCTGCTTAAAACAGTTATGGATAAAACGGCAGCAAAAATGACACATACAAGTGGGCAAAGACATTGTGCCCTGACAATCCCATGGGAATTTTACCACTGATGGAAAATAAAGACCAATATGTGTTCCTTGAGGATAGAATAAGCCTAACTATGTTTAATAGCTATGGGTTAGAACGTGCATCTTGGTGGTGTACATGAAGACGATATCTAGGAAAAGGAAAATGTATTTGCTTACCCTGCAGAAGGAGCTGACGTTTGCATTGAGCTGCACTGTCCATTTGCCATTCCCTGTTCTCCCAGCAGAGTTTACTGGAGTGAGGGATGCTCAGCTCCATGCAAAATACTGAACACAGGGTCCCAAAGCAGACTCTTTGGGCCACAGTTCAGTTGTGGTGAAGCATCTGCTGCCCCAGACCTGTTCACAAGTGACTGCCCACCTGCAGCTGCTTGCACACTCACAGAATTGCTTATCTGAGACACAGCAGCCAAAACACCTGCATCTCAAACACACTCATGGGGGGCAACAACAGTGGAGCCCCCTATGAAGTTGGGTATGAAGTGACCTGTGACTGGCAAAGCATTTTTTTTTCAGAAAGAGCAAACTTGTTTTGTACAAATTGCTCTCTAGCCTGGGAGGCCATGTCAGGCAATGGCCAACATCAGACACTTCACAGGGAGGCAGCAGGGTTCTGCAGCATCAGCAGCAGCTTGCCCACAGGAGCATTGCTTCCTGGCTCTCCATCTGGACGTGTTGGTGCCCAGCCAGCAGAGTAAAGAAAAGTAACCAGACAGGCCAATTGTGACTGTGGCCCTGGAGGAGCACTGGTACCCTGCCAGCAACTAGCTTCATCCTTGTTGTTATACCTGTCAAGCCAGGTGTGAGGGGGTAACAGCGAGTGTCAAGTGACCAAAGGTGCAGACAGCTGCTCATGTTGGGGAGCAATGCTGCAATGGCAAGATGATAGTTTAAGCAAGTGAGGGTACCCCCCTAATGACAGGGCATGATGAGGTCAGGGGAGAGCTCAGCTTCCACTGAGCAGATTGGTAGCTCATTGGGATATTTCCACCTCTCATCTGGACAGGGAGACAGGGTAGAAATGAGAGAACTTCCTACCAATAGGTAAAGGTAGGAGAACATTTCAAGTTGATAAGATTTGTCATATTTTCTGTAGCTGTTTGTCTGTGGAGGAAGCATTAGCTCAATAAGCCTTTATGCATGTGTGACGGAGAACCAGATCTATCCACCCATCTTAAGAAGAGGCTAATTCTGTGTGCCTGCGGCAACTTCTCCCTTTAGGGTGTGTGCTTTTCATAAGGCAGGTTGCAATAGAAAACCCGTGACGTGAAAAGTCTCATCGTGGCATCAAAGGTCTAAAGCATGCTGCCAGTTTGACACACTAAAGTTGAATTGCCTAAGATGCCCACACCATAATCTATGGTGTCCCTTGACCCAAGCACCACTCATTTCACAGGCTTTTCTGAATGCCTCCAGCCAACTAATAGGAGGTGGTCAGGTCAAAGCCACGAGAATTTGAGCTGTGGGAATCTGGGCTGGCATTTCCACAGGCGATGAAAGGGTGAAGCTTTCCCGTGCGTGCCATGCTTTTGCTGAAGCTCTTCCCAAATAAGCAGCTTGCAGCTGCTGTATGTCTGCTTGTTTTGCCATGCCCCACACCTATGTAGACATCACTACTGTATGTAAACAGTAGCCCGTGCTGTAACAAGATGAGCATCCACAGTGACATTAGATAAGACAAACATTTTGCTTTCGCAAGCCCAGATCAAAGGAGGAATGGATGATAGGGAGTGGGAGACAGGGTGTGAAGTTAGGGGTGGGGGAGGTATGGTCAGGCTCAGCTGGAAGCATCCAGAACAGACTGTTTCTAGAACGTGCCAGGGGAAATAGTCCATGGTGTCTCTGCACTTTCTTCAGATGCCAGAATCTATGCTTGGGAGAGGTGTGTAGCTGAGTTCCCATGCTATGGGATGCTTTCAAATACAAATTCAACAGGAATTCAATATATGCTATTTAGACATGCTTTTCTGAATAACTATCTGCAAACACACACTGCATATTAAGCCCCATGTCCCTCCCCCCACCCCACCCCCACCCCCAGTCTAAACAAAATGTCTTTTCTCATAAAGAAACTTAAACCCTTTCCTCTCTTACACATGCTCTTAACTTTGTACAATGTCCTGCTGGCTGGTTGCAGGACTAGTGGAAGGGATATGCTCCATGGTGTTTGCTACTTCTCCACTTGTCATGATATGAAGAAGGCAGGGTTGAGCCTGAGATAATGTGTGGGTTTAAAAAAATAGAAACCAACAAGTTTCATACTGCTCTGTAGTGGTGTAACTGATGTGTTTGTGTGTGTATCCTGGGGTTATCCATGTGATACAGTAATTTGCAGAGACATCTGATACATCTCAGAGCCATATGATAAACTGCATTTGTCACACATGACCCTGCAGGGCTTCAAATGGGAGCATTCATCCACTGGAGAGGAAAGGGTGATGGTTCCCTTATTTATAGCTTCACTTAGTTCTGAGGAAGCAGATACTGGAAGTCACACCTTGATGGTTTTGGTCATTTCTCTAATGTGTCTTGTCATGTTCCTGTCCCCACAAGGACTGCTAGGCTTCCAGTACTTAGGGGAGCTGACTTTACAAGTTCAGTGGTACAAGAAAGGAGTGGATTGCAGTCAACACTGAACAAATGTAACTCTTCCTGTGCACAGTTTTTTGGGGGGGTCGGGTTGTGGGGGATTTTTGTTGGGTTTTTTTTTTGGGGGGGTGGCAGGTATGATCTCTCACCCAAGTACTTTGGTAAACTGTATGAAGAACAAAACCTACAGAAACATCTACATCTGATTTTTTCTGAAATCACAGTCTGGACTTCCAGACTGACTGATCTTTTGAAAGTGGGTGATAGGTACAGTGTTGAAAATCCCCTGGCTTTATAGCATTTGTGTAGGAATGGTTTGTCACAGAGCTGTAACATCCAAGAACTGCAATAGTTCCCTCTAGTACTTGAGTGTTATGAGTGCAGTCTATGCCAGAATGCATTCTCTGCATCCCACCTACCACATCTGGGAAGCCCCAAAACTTACCTTGTTTCAGAACAGGAATAAAAGATGAACATGGGCATGAGATGAGGAGACCATTCCTACCATAATTTCCACAGTGATTAGAATTTCATTTTGTCCTACCATGTGAAAAGGACCATACACTTTGTTCTTATGTTGGAAGGGGAGATGAGCATGGATTGTGATTCCTCTGTGCAGTGGGCAGACTGACATCTCACACTGTCTTAGAGTACTGACATTCACATTGTGGTCTCTGCAGCAAATCTGGAGATTCTGGCAGGCTGGGTAAATGGCAATCCACTCATATCGGGCTGAGGGGCTTGGACTATTTTTCAGGGGGTCAGTTAGTCCAAAAGGCCTTGCCTTCCCAGGCTCTGTTGGGTGGGCTTGAATGTGATCCTCAGGCTGAGGTTCTGAACACTTAGAGGAGGCAGCATGAGCTGGCTGGTGTTGGGAACAGAAATGTGAACCCAAGAAAACAACTTTCTTCCATGCTCTGGAGCAAAAGAAGGTGTATTTTGATGAGAGCCAGCTGAAATGAGGCAGTCTTCCCCTGCTTTTATGAGACCGGGGGAACTGCACTCCACATCTCATTTTCCCTTTAACCTCTACCTCAACCTCTTCCTTTTTTTCCATTAAAACAGCTCAGCTGAAGACATTTGCCTGTAATGTGCAACTGGTAGCTCTGCCCTGGCAGACCCATCTGAGCTGTCACTTTTCCCAAGAACCTCTCCCATTCCACATCAAAGAGATAGTGGCTGGTGGTATTCTCCACCTGCACCTGAAGGCCTCTCTCATCCATGATGGCAACCAAGGAGGTTTTCTTTATTGCTTTCTCCCGCTTCTGGCTCCTTTCTACTTCTGCCTTCTGTGGCAGCTGTATTTTGCAGTATATGCTACTGGTTGCTTCACCAACAGATTTTACCATGTTAGTGGAGAAAAAAAATATTGTGCAAGCACCAAGAAATGGCATGAGTTAGCAGTGCCTTATTGTTCTCCTTTCATTCAGTGCTGACAAAGGGAATTAGCTGCATGACCATCCTGCATCCTGGACTGCAACTGTGTCATTGGCTGTAGAAACAGATGTCAGCTAAGAGGCCCAGGCAACAGCAAGTGCCATTTGCACTGTGGTTGAGGTTTGACAATGAGAAATCTTTCTGTTTACCTGCTGCTCCCATGGGCTGTTTGCACGTATTAGTCCTGCTCAGGGTTTGCTGGCCTTTCTTCTTAGAGCATATATTGGTGTCTTGAGAAAGTTGTAGGATCTCCCTCTGCAACCAGAGATAACATGTGGAGGGTGCGTGAAGGCTAACTGTACTTGCTTCTCACGTTCTGCAGTATCTTGCTTTTTTTTTTTTTAATCTCAGGATGCATTTATTTAAGTAACATTGCAGTGTCACAGGCTCTGCATGCAGGAAGGGAGAGTGATAACCTAGGAAGATAAATGGCAGAGTGCAATGGACCTGCCATTGGTCAAATCAGTTACTCAACTAAACTGAAAGAAAAGCCCAGGGAAGGCTTGCTAGCGAGGGCAGTAGTACCTGTAATGGTCTCCTAGTGAGGGGAAGGGTTGGTGGAGGGGAAAAGAGCCAAGCTCAGTGCATAGTCAGGAGGGAGGAGAAGGAAAACAGGGAAGTGTAGCTGAGGTGGAAAGAGGCTGGTCATTGACAGGGGCAGAGCAGGGGAGAGATGGCTGAACACCATGGGTGATGCAGCCAACAAAGGAAGCATCTCTGAGCTTCAAGTCACTGAGCAAAGTGCAGAGGGCTGGCAGAAGGATGGGAAGTCCTCTCCCTCCTGTTGCTGTTGCATGGCAGAAGGGAGGGGATGATCTCTAGGTTTGTTTTTTTATTCCCTGACAAAGAGGGAAATGATTCCTGTGACTGCAGAGGCATGGTTCCCTTCTGAAACAGGAAACATTTACATGTGCCACACCATGGGCCAGCTTCTGAGTTTATCTGCAGCAGCATAAAACTGGAACAACTCGCACTGACTTCATGGCAGTCTTTCTGATTTTGAATCAGGGATTGAAGCAGTGCCACCAAGTCAAGATACTGGTGATAAAGACAAATTTGTGAGGGGAGAAACCTCTTCCCTCAGCGCTAAGACTGAGCATTGAGCTAAGCTCTCTTCCTTGCTACCTGCTTCCCTGCTTCAGGCCAGCTGTCCATTCATCTTTTGAGAGGGAACATGAATTATGCTTTGCTTCCCCCCATACACACACATTCCCTTTCTGTGCCTTATGCATTCGCTAACACAAAAATTTTCATGACTCCATTCCTTCTCCTTTTGTGATGTACAGTCACCACTTTCGTGGCTCCCTTGTGTTTGAGGCAGGATATGGGCAGGAAATAATAACACAAGATTCAAACTGGAAAAATGCAAACCTATTATCTGGGGGGAAATAAACCCAAAGTTAGCTATTCATAGGGCGGGAGCCTTTGGAACTTGCAAAAGAAATAAAGCTGGAAGCAACTTAACAGGGACAGCAGACAGAGATCTGGAGAAGAGCTTGCAACATGATATAGCACTTAGTGGGGGAAAAGGCAACCAGTGTCATTTAGAGATATTCAGATGCTGATGTCCCTCTCGCATCCACAAATCTCAGAGCCATATTTCACCCCTGGAGAGGCCCTATAAGTGGTAATGGCAGCGAAAGCTGAAGGTTCTCATTGCTGAGAGGATTCGCCTCAAATCCTATGGCAAGGGATCGCTTTAGTGTAGTCCCAGCAGTGCTGTGGGACTGAGGAACTTCCTGACTGGTCTGAGGTACCAGTCAAAGACAGAGGTGTTATGTCCCTGTGCAGCTCCATGTTGGGAGTGTCGGGGAAGACATGAGCTAGACAAGGGGGAGGAGAAAGAGAGCATTCACCACATTGCCTGGCTCTGAGGATTAGATAGTACAAAGAATTAAAAGCCTGGGCTTTTTTTACTTCAAATGTGCTTATAAAGGGTGATGCTTTGTGACTGTGGAGCAAAAATCAGTACAATGTTGCAACAGCATGAAATGATTGCTTGAATTCGATAGGTGTGTCTGGGTACCACCATCCCTGTGACATATAAGATCAACTGGACAAAAAAATAAGAATGAACGAATTCAAGCAAAGGACATGGCAGACTGGTAAAGAGTGCTCACAGGTGAAGAATTAGGACTTTTGGAGGTGAACTGAAGAAATGCTTAGGAAGATATAATTATTTGAGAGGATTTTTGAACCTTGGACTGAAGCTTAAAGGGAACCCCAGAGCTGTAGGTACCGCCTGGCTGAGAACAAATGTTATGTCTCCTGTGATATGCAAGGGTGTGGATCTACTTTATAATACTGGTCCAAATTGCACTAGAAATTGTGAAACTGAGCAAAATGAGGCACAGGCTGAATAACCTGCAACAATAACTTTGTGGTGGCTAGGTTCAGTATGAGCATACTGGGTAAAGATGAAACACAAAGGAGCAAGGGGCACCGTCATCTTCATCACTTCCAGAAGAACAGTCAAAAGCCTTCCGAGTGCAGGGTCTGCTCCTCTTCACAGTGCTGCTGTGTATGTGTTGGGGTGAGCAATATACAGGCAGGGTGATAGGCCACTCTGACATCCCATTTGTATTATTGCGGCTAAAAAGGCAGCAAGGTACATGTTAGGAACTCCTATGCAGTACCTGAGTTACATCTCTTATAGCTGGTTATAATCCTTAAGCTGGTGATGTTTTTCTACAGGTGATGCGGAAAGAGGCCCTTCTGCCTCGTGGACCACTTGCAGAGCAGCAGTTCCCACCAGGCACCACCAGCAGCTCTATCTGGCTGGCTGTGGAGTCCTTTTCTCTGTAAGAAAAGTGGCCAGGGAGGAGGGTAAGGGAGGTACTGATCTCCTTTGAACACTCCAGGTTTTGTAGCAAGGATGGGCTCCATGTGACTCAGGAGCAGTGGTGCAGCTGGGCAGACCAGTTCTGATCAGGCAGTGAACACTTGTGGGCTGCACTGCTGCTTATAGAGGTTCCTTGCGCTGCCTGCCATCTGCTTGTTCCAGTCCAGTGCTGTCACCTTCGTGGCTCAATGAAGAGGTAATATCCATGTCACAGGCCAAAAAGCAGGCATGATGGAGCTCTGAAAGTTAACAGAGACCTCTGCATGTCACAGCTACCAAAGTGATTGCAGAGTGAACGCAGGGTGGAAACAGCAATGACAAATGGAAGCTGCAATGTCTTTGGTAACTGACATGCATCTCCATCCCTCAGAGGGGGTTTACTGCTGTCTCTGCTGTGCCCTTTTGGGTGCACTGGAGCCATGAATTCCAAGCCTTTCTCTTGGATGGAAACTGATCCCACCCAATGCCCACACAAGCGGCAAGTGCTGTTTGTCCCACTTTCTGTTCTGGCTGGCAGCTGAGTCTGTCCCAGCAGCAGCTGATGCTGCTCACCAGCATGGGTCACTGGGTATGCACTGTATCCCTCCCAAAATGCCTGGAGAGGGTCACCATGCTGAGAGGTACTGAGTCACAGGAGATCTGTGGGGGTTTCTCCTCCCAGGAGAGCAGTGTCTGAAGGCAGGCTGCTGCTCAGCCGGTGCCTTGCTGGGTACCATGTGCTATTTGTAAAGCGAAGTTCGTAATACAAGAAAGGCCAGCTTGTCACTGTAATTTAAAAATCCTTTTGCCATCTAGGGAAATGTCAGCAGGCAGAAAGAAGTAATGGGAGGGTTTGACCCAGACACAAAGAAGCCGTTGTTTTCTGCCTGTCCTGGCTTTCAGTGGTGTTGAGTTGCTCAATGCTGTTCAGGAAAGCAGTTCTGGAATTTCTCTGCCTTCCATGAAGGCTGAAGACTTGTGAAGTGAAATGCCTCTCCCTGAATAAGCACCTGCCAGACTTTCATGGGAAGAGCTGGGATGCTGAAATGCAACAGGGTGAGGACTGGCACTGAGCCCACACTGGTTGTCAAGCAGAATCCTCTGGCAAAGTTGACATCTTGGTTTTGATAGCTTGGTTTCCACCTGCAGGTGTAATCGATACCCAGGTGGTGGAGTGACTAAACTTGCCTGCTGTTGCTGCTGCTGGGTTTCAGCTGCACCAAGGAGCAGGGAGGAATAGAGGGGGGGGGGAATGGGTGTGAGAGAAATTCCTGTCTCAAGAACCACAGAAGCATTTTCATGCCTGGGATACTTTCCTATTTGTTTTCCCCTAAGGTGGCCCCTCTCACCTTGGAGACAGTATGGCACCTGAAACCATGGGCCACATGACCATGAGGTTATTTACAGCTACAAAGTCAGGAATAGAAGACATATTTTGTAGGTCAGAATCCCAGCTGGGAGAGTCTGATGGGCTGGATGTGAAGGAGCTGGGGTGACATCCTGGCTCAGAGAGCCTGTGGTTTGGCAGAGGAGAGTGGAGGGTGTGCTGTGCTCGCATTTGGCCCACTGATCTGTTTCCTGATACATCCCACTCTTGATGGATGGCTCAAGGAGTTTCCTTCTGTGTGCAGGCTTGTTCACAGCTGATGAAAACTTGCCCAAGGCATCCTTGCCTGCCATCACCAGCCCCATAGAGAAGGGGAAGGGACATACCAGGAATGATCCAAGTCAAGGGAGGGGAGGAGTTGGAGTGACATGGTGCAGATCTGCACCCTATCCTCCACTGTTATGAAGAGCCCCAACCTTTCCTGTGCAGCCCCCATATCCCCTGGAACTCAGTAACACAGAAACCAGCAAGCATCTGTGTCCAGTTTTTTCCGTCCCTGGATTTGCCAGATTTAAGGTCCAGACCATTGAAGTAATTAGGTCTAGTTATCACAGAGAGTGTCCTCACATACCTGCTGTCTGAGCACATGGCATCTGTAAAAGGCTGGTGCCAGGCAGCCCTGCGTGCTGGACTACTCTCAAAGGAGAGTCCTGGCCGTGGAGAACCCTGCCAGATGGAATCATAAGAAAACAAGCGTCAACCTGAGCACTTCAAATGGTCAGTCTCGACAAAGAGCTCATCAGAAGGACTTCACAGGGCTCTGTGCTAACACTAGTGCTATTGAACACACTTGTCATGATCTGGAGAAGCATGTGAACAGCAAGTTAACAGTTTACTTGTGTCCCACAGTTATTCCAGAGAGGCAATATAAAGCTGATTGCAAAGGGTTGCAGAAAATCTCCTGGCACTGAGTAGCTGGGCACTCCCTGGCAGGTGAAATTCAGTGGCAGCAAATGCAAGGGAGTTCCACGAGGAAGAGAACAGCCTGGCTGTAGAGATACACTGAACGGCTGTAAGTCAGCTGCTGCCAGGAGAAAGAGATCTTGGATTCATTGCAGCCAGCCTGCTGAAAACAGTCACTCAAGGCTCTGAAGAGGTCAAAAAGCCAAACAGAAATGCTAGGAATGAGTACAGAAGAAACAAAGAACATGATTATGCCTCTGTGTACTTCATGGTCTGCTGAAAGTTTGAAAGTTGTGAGTGCTTTTAGTTACTCCTTTGAAGAGTGTAGAAGAGCACTAGTAAGAATAGAGCACATCAAGAATGATCAGAGATCAGAAGTAGGAGATAGTTTCTGAGCAAGCACAGAGTACTAATCTTGGAAGAGGGATGCCTGAAAGGAAATAAAAAATGGTATGGAGAATGTTAACAGAGAACTAACATTCATGCAGTCACATATCACAAAAACTAATGGTACGTGATAAAATGGTTAGGCAACAGGTTTAAAACAAACAAGCTATGGACTTTTCCATGTAGGCATCAAGGAATAATGGAACTCTTTACAACAGACATGAATGGGTTGGGCACATCTGTTTCCTTTGGTGACTGTTGGACACAGCAGCACAGATGCTACCGTTTGCATCAGAAGTGTCCTAAACAGCAGGCTGATGGAAGGTGAGCAGGTGTACTGGGATGTATTTTGTTTCCTCTGTTTCTTATAGTTTTTTCCTTAATACCTGGTGACTGCAAGAGAAGAGATACCGGTTCCTCAGTCTAAGCTAGTACAGGTTGTCTTACATTTTTAGTAAAAATATTTTTTTTGTTTTGGGTTTTGATTTTTTTTTTATTTTTTTTTTTTACTACAGTCATTTCCCAAATTATTATCTGACAGCTGGTAAGATATTACAGGAGAAATGGAAAGTGAACTAATGAGCTGGAGAAGACCACAAACTTCCAGATGAAGAGCCGACATCTCTTACAGACATTCCTAATGTTCTTTGCGCTGGCCTGCTAGGCCATGCCATAAACAAGAAATAGGGACTTTTCAGTGAAAGTAAGCAGAGGCTGTGGTCATGTTTTTAAATTGAGAAAAGCACTATTAGCTTTGCCAGGGCAGTAGATGTCCTTAGACATTTAGAAGACAGAAGAGAGACATATTCTTCCCTTGCTGGATGAGCAGTTAATGCGCTCTGGCTGTCTGATCCAAACAGTTCCACCTGTCCAAGCAGGAAATGCCAAGTTCCATATCAGCAATGAAATTATATGCAACCGTGAGTAGAAAGAACATTTGCAGAAATAACTGAGAGTAAAATTTGTCCACAGGGATGCTGGTCTTTCCAGCTTGCACAGATTCATTGCTTGGGGCCAAATTTCAATTGAGGAGAATAATTTTTCTTGAATAAGCTGGAAGGAGGTAAAAACTGTCCACAGACAATCTTTGCAGAGGAAAAGATGACTAGCTACAAGTCCAGGGCTGTGGGGCACTCGTAAGAGAAACATGTTGGTTGTGGCTTAGCACAGTTTCAACCAGCAAGCTGTCCTGGCCACTGCCTCTCTGGGGGTGTTTCACAATATAAGATCCTGTCACAGCTCTGGGAGGGGGAGAAACCACTTTCTGCAAACAAAACTATGGTTTGGTCTGTTTGCTCTTTCCATTTCAAATGCCTTGATTGCTGATGTCTGCCATGTCATTTAATGTCCAACCTCTACTCAGAGACTACAGCTTTTAACATGATATGCGTCCTGAACCATTTCAGCTGTGGTTCCGCTTTTTTTTTTTTTCCTGTTCTGTTTTGCCCAGTTTCTGACTCCACCTTCTCTGCCTGCCCACCCTCCTCCCTCGGTAGACAATGTTTTTCCATTTGATTTTATGAGACAAATGCAAGGCATTCTCAACCCCTCCCCCAGGCCTGGAGAAGAAAAGTCCACATCTGGAGGCCATTCACAGCTGGAAGATCTCTTCTGACATTCCTTGCTTTGAAATCCAGCCCTCGAAACTTTCTGTCTAAATACTCTGTGCAAGCATGACAAAAAGAGGCTTTGTGAGGGCAGTCTGTGAAGAAGCCTTCAACCCCCACATCCTTTTGCAAGTCGCAGACCTCAAGGGTACAGACTTTCTTCCTCACAAGGCAATTGTTATTTGGGTTTAGGGCTTCCTAGGTTTGAGGTCTCCAAAAACCCACTTTGAAAGCAATTCAGAAAGGGAACTTAATTCTTCTGAGGTGTCCAACATACCCAGGAACAGCTAAATGAAGCTGTCTGAAGCACTAAGTTCCAACATCCACAACTGATTTTGTCCAAACTGTCCAGCTGGTGGCCTGTGGGCTGCATTTTGTCTGTAGAGCAGTTCACCCAGGCTCCTAGTGACTTTTCCACCACCAAAGAATAAAATTAGCTCTCTTGCATCCTCCTTGTCCACTTAGAGCAAATTGCTGTAACCTGACCCCAGCTTGCCAGGGAGGTAGATGATTTGTAATTTATATTAAATACCTGGGAACAGAGACTTATTTGTTATCTCTGTGTTTGATTGGCCTGTATATGCTTTCTTCTATGACTGCATTACTGAGTACTTTACAATGCTAGCAACCACACTCATCCTTGTTGTAAATGCCCCTGTTGTGACTAACAGGACAAAGATCCTTGAGCTGCTGCTCTGGTATTTAAGGCCTGGCACAGAGGAAACAGGTGTGTCTTTTACCTAAAAAAAGTGAAGAGGGTGTCCAGTTTGTTTCTGAATGGGATTCTGTCTGCTTTTATGTTCTAAATAAGAGCCAGCAGCTCCCTACACCCCATAACACGCCCCTTTCCTGGGGAAGTTCACTGGTATGGCTGTGCAACAGCCTTGGGTGTTTCACTGTGTTGGGTCTCTGGGACCCAAACAGGTCCTGCTCCCTTAACTTCTGGCATCACACCAAGGTGCTGTTGCACTCATATTATATGCCATCTGCCTTGATGTTCCTTCTCGCACTGCAAATCAGAGCAGACTAGAGAGGCTATATTCTTCTACATTAGTATAATTTGGGAACCGTTCATGGTTGGCTGTTGAATTTTTACTCTTAAATAAGTGAGCCTTATTCTGAGAAGAAAAGATGTCTGTGTATTTACATGAACTCAGGTGAGGGAAAATATTATAAAAGAGCTGTATCAATTTTCTAGTTCTCAGCCTCTGAGAGATTAAAGGCATCCATTCACCTTTACACAAGTTAACTACCACAGGATATGATTTATGCTGCCCTGTTTCACTTCATACTACTACATGCAATGTTCAGCTCATGTGTCTTAGCTCAGGGGGTACTAATAAACCGCTGAACAAGTGAACTAAACCATGACACATTTTATAGGGACTTGTCTGACTCAATTTAGCTTTCTAGGCTGCCCCATGTAATGTAATGTAATATAATCGTCTGCAGGTATCTGGGCCATATTCAGTCTACATGCTACCTCTGTTTGACTCACAGGTTGTTATACTATTTCCCTGAGAAGACTGCTGAGAGAACAAGGGGTTAAGAGCTCTGGGGAATAAGTGACTTTTTTCTCTTTATCAAGCTAGAATTGTTCTTTGTGTGATACAATCACCAGAACATCTGGAATAGACATGTATTTGGGGTAATATGGCTGCTTGTGCCGAGAGCTGAAGTGTCCCTAAGGCTTCATATACCCAAAGGAACACCTTTGTAGCACTAGGATTAAATTTGCACTGGTATGAAAGACAAAAGCACAATGCTGAGTAGTCTTACTTATTCTTCCCTTATTCTTAATTACCTTATCCTAACAGTTTGAGGAAACAAACCAAACCATATTATTACTATTTATTATTACGGTTATCTGCTCTATGGCAATGCTGAGAAGCTAGGGCCCCAACGTGCTAGGTGCTGGTCAGAAATATGAGCCACCACTGTCCTTAGAGGTAAATGTGATGCTGAAAAGCAATAATGATCACTAGTGTGGTCATCACAGAGATCTGGGTCCCTGTTTCAGAGTGTAAGGGCTGGCCTGTAAGGAATTCATTTTCTTTTCATGCGCTCTTTAGTTTGGATACTTTGGGCAATAATTCTAGACATGTGATGCTGACATTCCAACCTCGGTTATTCTGTTGCTGGTGACCACATAGCTGTCATTGGGAGCAGTGAGACCTGCCTCTGGAGGCAACCAGTCCTGTCACACTGAGATTGTAGACTCTTCACCTGCTGTGGGCAGCTGGAGATGGTCATAGCTGCTGCTCCCTTAGACTGCTCTGGAATTGTGATTTCTTATCACTTTTGAAAATCTAGCTCTTGGTCCCAGCATTGCAAGCAGTGAGCATCCTTTTGACAGGGGGGGTAAACCAGGGCAGGGCAGAGCTGGGACTGGCAGTTCTGAAAAGCTGGTCTTGCACACATAGCAATGAAACTTTGTCCTGGAAGGATGGTGGCAAGTGGAATATGCTGCTTAAGGGAGAAGATCCAAAAGAAAATAGCTGAAGTAATGGAAAGAGTTTGAGTGAAAGGAAATTTTCTGTTGAATCTCAGGAAATCTTTACTAGTAACTGACTCTTGTTGGTGTGTAGAATAGCTTCCCAAGGGAAACCCAGTAATGGAAGCCTAGCTTATCAGTTCTGGTCTCCAAAACTGGACTGGACACAGGAGAACACACTGCAGGCTAGGAAATGAACTTGCTTTGGTTGGGAAAAAGACTATGGATGTGACCCTGCACCACAAAAACCCTATGTGAGTGTTGCCAGTGACCTCAGGGAACACAGCCTCCTAAACAGTAATCCAGTGCTGATTTTCCATCTCTCTTCTACACTCGAAGGTGTTTCTTGTCAGCGCAGTGGGGTGGCAGAGTCATCAGGATACCCAAAACCATGCCTTTTCATTCAGTTCTGCTGTTTGACCACTTCAGGCAGCTGTTAAGGAAAGGTTCAAGAGTCTCTGAGATGCACAGCACATTAGGAGGAGAGAGCCAGATCTACTTCTCACCAGCAGGGATGGGAGGGAGCACACCCATACTGTCCATGTGGCCTGTGAAACTCTGGTTATTTCATTGAAACTCGCCCTGGCCTCTGATCTGGCAGAGGCAGGGAAAGGAGAAGGACTATGTGCCTTTCTACCACTCTTGGTCTTACTTCACTAGTGCCTTTTGCTCCTCTAGGACTCCTCTGCCCAGTAGCCCTTACAGCAGAAGCAGGTGATACTTTTTTGCTCTCTCATGCTGATGACTGGTCCCAGTGGATATATCTCTGTCTCTTGCCAGGTGCATCCCCAAGGAGCCATCTTCCTAGCACTCTTTACAGTCCTTCCTGGTGTTCCGCAGTTATGCTAAGGTGCATTAATGCTGGGGTGTACAGGGCATTGTGAAAAGGGTGGAGGCAAATAACTGTGGTTTTAGAAGTAAATAATTTAAGCAACAATAAACTCTCCACCCAGGTAATCACAGTGAACAAACATTCTGCATGTCAAAGGTACCTCTAGAGATAAGGGTTAGCACAATGTCTCCTGCTTTCTTAGCTTTATCAAGCTCTCGGCACTTAATGCCACCTAGCTCTCTGCTGAAGGCAGTCTTGTCCCTGTAAGCAGCAGTGCCCCAGCAGAATTTACCAGTAATTTTTCAGAGGGAAGTCTTTGTGCTGACAATAAGCTCCCAGTGTGGCAGGTGTGGTGATTTTCAAGGGGACTGGATCTTACCCCTAAAACTTTGCCCTCAACTCAAGAGAGTTCAGTATTTCTGTGGGGTAAGAGAGGTCAGATATGGAGGAAAAACTCATTTTGATGGCTGGCAAATTCAGCTTCATAGTTGCAAACTGCACTCTTGCAAAGCAGGTTGAGGCTTTTATTTTTATTTTTTCTTTTTGAATTACCCATAAAAATACTGCTTCCTGGAGAAAATCTCTGTTTCTTCAGCTACCCAGCCAAGGGGAGCTCTACAAAAGAAGTCCTGGAGATTGCTGCTGAAGATTTGGCCTCGTGACCTTCCTGCTGTACATTGACAGGCCATTACCATGTTGTGATGGCTGCCTAGCAAGGTGGTGACAACTGTGCTGAGGCACACGGTGACAGCTGTGTCACACCAGGGGCTGGTGAGGCCAAAACTCTGTAATACTTGTTTTGCAACAGTGCAGTGCTTGCATCAGTGTATCCCCAAGTTGTGAGTGCCAGCGTAGTGACAGGGTGACACTGTCTACGTGCTCACCTAACTTCTATTACTGAGTGCCCTGCAGTGGCTTGCTGGTTTGGTGTTACCAATATCCCTGCAAACAGAAATGACTGAGCCTTGCTGTGCTCATAGAGAAGAGAGAGAGAGTGACTGAGTGGCAGCTCTCTAGACCTGTACAGCTGAGCTTGGAACTGTGTTCAAGAGCAATGCCTTGCACACAAAAACCATCCTTTCATCTGTAGTAGAGTTATTTTTGCATTATGATGTAATGATCAAGACCATGGCACGTAAAAGTCTGTGGGCTGTGATACAGAAACCTCCTTGTGGATGGCAGGGTTAGAGGCAAAGACAACCAACACCACCTCTGTTGCATGGCTTGAAAGATTATCAATGGTTAGACTTCAGAAAGTACCTGCCGGGGGGGATCCTGTTATCAGCAAGTGCTTCTAGTTGGGTTCCTACAGAGCTAAGATTTTAGTCTGATGGTACTGAATTACCACTATTTATCCTTTATCAGGAAAATTTAATTGCTGGAATATTTGCATGTCACACGAATAATAGCAGGGCAACAACAGCAAGTCAGCTCAGATTGCACAGGCAGAGATGGATCTCCTGAGTGTTTTTGAACAACAAAATGCCACGGCTACCTTCTTGTAGCAAAGTGCATATGTGAGATGTGCCAGGGAGATTGGAGGATACAGGCATCACGGTAAATAATCTTTAGGCTAAAACCCTCATCAGGTTAGGAAAGACATCACTCCTAAATATATGAGGGGAATAGCAAGTGGGGCATTTTCATTTTTTCAGTCTCACTAACCTCTGTGTTCAAGCTGAGCAGCAGAGGTGTAACTTGGCACCCTTTAAACTCTTGTTTTCCTGAGAGCTATATCAGGGACCAGATGAGTGTATTGTCCAGTTGGCCCATACCTGTAGGATTGCTGACCCTGGAAATAAGGTACATAGGTGAGGACAGGAGAGTTTGTCCTTGTGCTGTGTTTATAAGGGGAAGGGAAGCTGGGAAGGCCTGGAGTACAAGCATGGCTGGTGAGATCATACTGGAGTACTATCTTGTTTTCCTGTTTGTATTTCTCAAAGGATGCAGAAAACTGGAAAGGATTCAAAATGTAGTTTATATAAGAGAAAGTTAAGAATTGACTTAATCACAGTCTACAAATACTTCACTTAGGAGAGAGATTTCTAATAGTAAACAACGCTGGAAGAAAAGGTCTTGCTGAAATCTAGGTTACACCTACACTAGTAAATAAAGCAATCCGGGGCCAGTTCTCTGAATTTGAGGGCAAGTGGCACAACATCCCTCTGCACCAAATTTCTTCTTCCCCAGAGAAGGTAGCCTTGCCCAAATAACCTCTCGGGAATGATGCACTGACCTGTGGCATCAGACTCAGCCCTGCTGTTGTTAGGAGAGTACTAGCTGCCACAAGCCAAATCTTGCCATGAAGCACACTAACAGTTTAACAATGCAGAAAATTGCAGGTCAGCGCTTGTGCATGGCCTGACTGCTTAGCTTACTAATACAGAACTCGCCTCAAGTGGCTGGAAGTTGAAGACCATCTAGAAATAGGGTGTGCACTCCAAGCTGTGAGGGTGGTTAGCCAGTGGGACAGTTGAAAGACAGTAAGTTCCTTGTCATTTGAAGCCTTTCAGTCCAGCTTGGATGTCAGCCTAAAAAGACAGAGGTGTAAGAGAAACTATGGCCTTAGCATGGGCAGGAGACAGCCCAAAGATAAATGCTGTGTCATAGGGTCAGAGCAGGTATCTACAGTGTCCAGCAGATGCACCTGTATCACTGAAGGTTGTGATCACTACAGGGAAAGTCTCTGTGAGAACCTCCTAATGATCAGAAAGAGACTCATTCTCCATCATCACTGCTAGGAGCCCTAAGCTCTGTGGAAAGCTTTTGATTAAAACTCTCTGCCTCCAGGATAGGAGATGGAACTGGCACTCCCTGCACCTCCTCCTGCACTCTTCTGTGGAAAGTCTCAGTGCCTACACGTAACTGAGCAGCTGAGAGTGGCTGTGGGGGCTCAGAAAAAAAAGAGAGAAGCTTCTTGGGGGTGGACATAGGCATTCCAAACCATGGCCATTTTCTAAGCACTGATGGAATTAGTTGGCTGAGATCCTGCAGGCATCAAGTCACATTCCCTGGATGTACAGTTTGGTTATGTGCCAATGAGCCAGGTGTTTGAGTCAGGACCCCAGCAAAAGCCTGGGAGTGAGGAGGTGGAGAAGAGTACAGGAATTTTCCCATTAGGAAATACAGTAAAGAAGGCCAGACTGGATGTGTGTGTCCTCCGACATTCCTGCCTCCACTCATCAGGATGCATCCCCAAGACAGCAGCTATTGCTGTCTGGGACACCTTGTGCCCAACCAGATTTGATCTGTGATCCACAGGGTTTTTTCTATAGCAAACAACAAAAAGTACTTCAGTAGTTTTTCTGTCCTAGAGGATCTCAAAGCCTCCTGAGGACCTCATTTGAGCTTTTAAAAGAACAGTCTCCTGATCTTCAGTGCAGAGGTTAAGCCAGCTGTAAAAATGGCTATGAAGGATTGTGGGAAAGTTCAATCTAGATTAAAATCTAGATTTTAATTTTAATTTAATAATTATTAAATATGTTTTAATCTATGAAAAGAGAGGAACAGCATATCTGCTCCAGCAAAGCTGTGAAGCACACATTTAAGTTCTGTAACAGACTGTGGGTGGAAAGAAACACCAGTAAATTCCAGAATGGTTTTGTTGAGGATCTTGGCAATATTGCACTTCAAACATCACCATCATCCCAAACTTGGAGCATGATGATAGCAGAGGGAGGTGTTTTCCTGAACTGTTGTGTTAGCCCAAACTAGGAGGTGTTCCAAGGCTGGAATAGTAAAACATGTGGTACAGTAGGACAGATGGACTTTCCTAGGGCTGATTGAAGATTGAATAATACAGGTTGGACTTCAGGTGCCCAATAGCAGATGCCTAGGGCATCCTTAGGATTGCAACACAGACTTCCCAGGAGCAGTAAAGGGTTGTAGCATAGGCCAGTGACCTGCTTTGAGTCTCATGAAAGGGGAAGAATGGATGACCTGTGATTGCATCCAGTCATGAGCTGAAATGCTAGGGATTTTGAAAGTCAGCATTGTGGTGCGTTGGTAAAGTTCCATGTGAGGCTTCAGGACTGATGAGAATAATTAAGGATGTTTGTTGTGTCCAGCACTGGATTAATGAAGGAAAAACCAGCCTTACAATCTCTGTTTTAATCCAACCCTTTGAAAGCTGATTTCAAACTAAAGCAAAACAGAAAACTCTTGCTTGAAAAAGAGGAAGGGTGGGAGAGAAGCCCCTAATCAAATGTTCTGCTAACTCAAAAATCCTTTAGTGAAAACCAGCAGGGGAGAGTAATTCAGAAAGCTAGAGCTGAGCCTTCCAATTTCTTGCCCAGTGCTGAAGACTGACCATGAGTGACCGCAGCATGCTTAAGTAGGGTCACAGCTCTCTCAAAGTCACCCTCTTTATCACTGACCTAACCCCTAATCCTCACCCACAGTATCCCCAGCACAGCTCACCTGCACACGCACCAGCCCCCGTGGCAGCAGCCCCTGTGGGCTGTGTTCCCTCCTGTTCTCTCCAGCCAGTCTTTCTAGTTTCACAGCCTTTGCAAGGCAGCTGGCTGCTTTTTTTTTTTTTTTTTTGGTGTCATCCAGGAAACACGCCCACCTCTCTCTTTCTCCAGCCCATCTTCTGCCTTGCTCAGAGATTCTGTAACTCATATGAAGTAATTTCAAGCAATACAAACTACAACCAATTAAAAAAAATAATCATAGAAGTCAGAAATGGGAAAATCTTGCTAGCTTGTCCAGTCCACCTTCTCACATTCAAGCCCACTTCCTGCGATTCTGGCCTACAGGATATTTTCCAGTGCATTATCCAGTCTGATTGTGTATGATTTAAGCAACGGGCATCCTTTACTTCCCATGAGATACTGTTGTTCCACAGACAACTACTTTTCACTGTTTGGAAGAAGTTTCTGAAGTTTTCTTTCCATTCTGCCTGACCTAATTTCTCTAAGCCCTGCCTGTGGTAACAAACATGCCAGCCAAATGTTCTTCCTTCATGCTTACCCTGTTCAGGTGATGGCAAATCATTCTTGTCCAGTCAAACTGTTTAGCCATGACACTTAATACTTTTTTGTAAAGCTCATCAGTTATAATCCCTGGCTACCTGGGAAAAACTAATGTTGAGATTAGCATGTTAATGGGTGCACAGAACATAGAAGACGTCGCTAGTAGCATTGCCTCTTTATTATAATAGTCTTTGACACATCCCATCACAAGGTTTGGCTTTGATTGCTTTTGCCTTTGCCAAACGTGGAGCCAACATCTTGCTCACGTCTGCTTCAGCTGTTTTATTGGGTTCTTTTTGGTTTTGATTTCAGTCAAAACCATTTAGTTGTTTCTGAGAACAGGGCTGGCAGGGGAATATTCTGTTTTATCCACATTAAAAAAAAAAAGTATCGTTGTGACTTCTTTTAAAAAAACCCACCCTCTGGGCAATGTCTTGCTTTAAAATAAATCACAATGTTTCTGTCAGGAACATGCCTTTTGCCATCTATGACAAAATCCTCCCTGAATTTGGCTGAATAATGAGCCTTTGAGTAATTGCAGCTTGAGCCTGCTCAGGAAAAAATAATGGGAGCCAGGAAGGCCAGTTGTTTTTCGGGGGTTTTATTAACTGTGCACCTGATGGAAATACTATCACATGATTTAAGACCCCAGTCACAGCGCACTTGCACACAGGGCGCTGGCTGTGGCTGCAGGGCCATCAAGCTCTGGGCTCCCTGGGCCCAGGATGGTGGTACCTCTCCTGGACCCCTCCTGCCCACCGCCAGGGCCACCCTGGGGAGACGACAGCTGGTGGGACCAGGGCTGCCCAGTCAGGAGGAAACAGGGAGGCTCGGCGAGAGGGGGAGGAGAGAGAAAAGAAGAAGAAAAAAACCCCACAACAACAAAAAAACCACAACACAGCTGATGAGAGGGAGACGCCCAAGTTCTCTGCCGGCAGCCTCCAAAATATTTCTCGTTTCCCTTCCCACTGAGCGGGGCCCTCCCATCCCCCAGGACATGTAGGGAAGCCTGGGCACCCCGCAGCGCCCCGGCCCGGGCACCCGCTGCGGCACCCGCCCCCCGCGCCGCCAGAGCATGGGGTGGGGGTCCAGCCTGTGTCACTGCTGCCCTGTCCCCAAGCGTCCCCTCCCCGGTGCACGGGCAGCTCTGCCGTGCTGCCCGTCGCAGCGTGCAAGGGCACGGGGGGTGTGAGCACTGGGCATGGCGCTCAACAGCAGGTCTGCCTGTGAAGCCACAGCTCCAAAATGCCATTAAGGAATGGAAAGGGTTCAAAAATCCTCATTAAATCTGGGAAAAAAGGGGATGCCCTCAGTCCTGGATAGTTACCAGGGCACCCAGAAAGATAAGAGGTGCAATTATAGTATCTAGCACTGTGGTTTTCAAAGCACCCACCATAACATAACCCCTCTGCTCAGCAATGTAAGTAAAGCTGGTTTTATTATTCCCTTTAGACCAGCGTATTAGACCTTGGCTCCTCTGACCTGTGCTTGCTACTGTCTCTGCTCCACCACAGAAGCCAGCCTGAGAAAGTTGCTCCTGCCTTCTGGCCACCCTGGTTGCTGTACCTTTTGCCATGCTGCCTCTTTATTCATGAATCCTTCCCCTCCCTGTTTTCTCTCCCCCTGCTTCTTTTTTCTTGCCAAAGCGAGGAGGTTTTAATAGCTAAAGAACGAAAACACCTCCCACGCCTCACCTCAAAAAAGCTAACTCTGTCTTACTCACTCTTTGATTTTCAAACCCCTCCTGCTAGCTTAGAGTCTTCCTTTGAAGCACTGGTTCCTCAAATACTAGCGCGTGAGTATAACTTTAGTAAACCGTGTAGTTCCAATGGCCTTCAGGGGATAATCCGTGTGAGTAAATAATTCAGATGTGGGATGGAGACCATGGGCATTTAGCAGAGATGGAAAAGTTTTCTATTGGATATTGTGAGCTGGTTGGAATCAAGATATTACAAAGGAATATACGGACTTCAGTACACAACAAAGTAGTATCTGCCTTGCAGAAATTTTTAACAGTAGGCTTGAAGGCCTTCAGGGTGCCCAGGTCATATTGATGCAGGTGGATTGACTAGGTAATCTTTGGAGGCTTCCCCTAGCCCTGTTTATTCTGATTCACCATAGTGAAATGGAGGAAAGATAAAGTGAAACAAAGAACAATTGCTTTGACTTATTTATTTCCATACATGAAACCAAAGTGCAGTGTGGTTCAACTATACTGTTTCAAAATATTTTTTTTTTTGCCTTAAAACTGGTATTAAATGTTTCTTTGAGTCCAAGATCACCTACGTATGCGATGTACTCTTTGCACAGTTTAATTTTAGATCCCCAAGTTTTGCCATTATCAAAACAGAATGTCTCTTTTCCACTGGCTTTGTGCTGATTCCAACATCAACAAGTATCAGCTGTGCTGTAGATTTGTGTCTGTGGGAATGACTATGAAGACCCAACTTCACAGTGTAGGGAAACCAGAACTATGTTTGCACTACCAGTCCAGCCATGGCAATGTGGAGTTCAGCACAGCTTACTCCATTCCATTTCTGGGCTGAGGTTTGTACCCTGCATTGTGCTTTATATTGCTGGAGCAAAATTGCTAGCAACACCCGATTAAAACAAGCACTGAATGTTTACTCCCCATCACCGCCACTGTTTTGACTGTAGTGTAAACGCACCACTAATGACTTGGCTGATGGGAGGGGAAAATTAGATGTCAGAGCCAAATACAGAATCAGGAATTCGGGCTGTCAGCCAGCTTGTTAGATCACACTTGTGTGTCTTTAATGAAATGCATTGATTTGTGACTCTTACAATAACATTTTTAAGAAATCATTTCATTGGCTATTTATTTATTTGTTGGAGCAGCCTGATGAGGTTGGAAAACTAAAGCAGACACTGTGCTTACAAATCAAGACCAAAATTTTAAGAATGAGGTTAATTAACCATTGAAATAACTTTTCTAAGGATGTGATGGGTTTTCCATCATATTCTGTTGCACAGTCAATACTAGTTAGGTGTATAAAATATGTACTATCCTGCAAGAGCTCTGTGTATTGCTAGAAATGATTGTCTGAAGTTCTTTGGGTTCTGTTACACCTGAGATGAGACTACGTTGTTGTAATGGTCCCTCTTGACAATAAAAGAACCCATGTGCTTGTAACAGTCATTGAATCTGGGTGTTTGTGATTCTGTGGAGTAACAGACTGAGATCCCGTAAGTAGTAGATTTAAAACTGGCAACATTTTTTATAAAGGGAACTACCAAATTACAAAGACGTCTTCTGCAGAAGCGGATGCCCTGCCGATCCTGCAGCTGATATAATGTACCATGATGAATTAGCAAGCTCTCAAAGAATTAGCCCATCAATAAAATGACAGACTTTGCGCATTTCGAAGCATCTGGTCAGATCTCATGCAATTTCTTGGCTCCTACGTGTTCAGTCAGAGAGGAAGATATAGTGGGAAGAGTTCATGATCACCTTTTAGTATTTCACTGGAAGACATAGAAGAGCAGATGAGGACAGTGAGCAGTGGATAAGGTAAGTGTTTAACTACTTGGACTTTTGTATGAACCCTTTCCTGGACTGGTTCCTCTTTAATATCCTTATAGATCTATATAAAAGTTGTTTTTTTCTTGTCTGCTTACAGTTTATGGCTGGCTAAATATCATAAATAACTTTTTTTTTGGGGGGGGAGCGATGTTCAGGTCAACACATCCTAGAGTTGCCAGGGTTTTAGTCTGTGAAAAGCAATCCCTTTTAAATATTCTTATGTTGCTATCTAGAAATTGAGGCATCTAGAATCTCTCTTGAGTCCTCAGAGTCTGTGTTGCTGCATTTGTTGGGTTTTTTTTCTTTTCAGGTCTACTTTCTATGTGGTTTTTGAATGGTTGATAACCGTAAAGATTAGAAAAAAATCCAGCCAAGACTTGTTCTGTGAAAAAAAAAAAAAAAAGGAGGGAGGAAAAAAGGTAGTCAGGTCCAAACTGATGGTAAGCTTGTTTTTTCATCTTTTAGATGTATTTACTTGCTCTAATTCAATCTTTATACCTGTTCTGCCACAGGCTTGATGTCTAGCAATGTAAGCTATTCCTGTTTAAAAACAGAATTCACCTTTAAATGTGCATAGGCTAGAAAAAATATGCCTGGTGAGGTCATTCGCAGAGCAAGAGTTAATGCATCACGCAAACAGCTAAATAAAGGTTACAATCTGAGTGGAATTATTCAGAGCTCAGGGAGAAATCTGGCATTTGCAGTCTGTCAGTGGGTTTGAGAAGTCTAGCTCTTTCAGTATCTGCCACCCAGAGAAATCCTGCTTTCTGTGTGGCAGTAAGGGAGGGGACAGCAGCGCTGGATGGTCTTCCTGTAAAAACAGCAAAAACAGGAGCAGTGGGAAGTGTCATGTGTGAGGAATGTGTGGAATGAGGGGTGAGTATGAGCCCGTCTTTGTCCAGGTTTCACAAAGTGACATTATGGGTGTAAATAGCTGCTCTTCCTCCTCTCTTTCCCGCCTCAGGACAGCTGAAAAGCCCATGTCAGGACAGCATATGAACCTTAATACCCCTGGGGAGAATTGCTGCATGGAGGGCTATGAAGAGCCGTGTGCGTCTTGAGACCTGCCAGCTAAGTATTGCAATTTTTGGGCCCTATCTGGTAAGGGATCCTCGCCCTTCTTTTCCACCAACATCCTTGGGAGTTGGAGGTGTCACTTTGGGCAGGATACACCCAAAGTACGTATGTGATACAGCCAGGATAAAAATGCATCACTTATAAATGCCTGGGCTTTTTTAGGGTTGGCAATCTCCATAGAGGTATTGGGTTAAGACTGTGTTTTGCATTTCGTTTCCTTGTTTTGTTTCTGTAAGCCAAGTGCTTGGCTTATTGCATAGAAAATCAGCTGCTATGGGCATTCACTTCAATGGGCAAACTTTAAACGAGTCACCAGGGACTGGCTGCTGCTGAGTTCAAAGAGAAGGAGATATCCAAAACCTCTACCCAAGCCAAGTTATGGTGGGAAATACCAGAAACAAAGAGGAGAAAACTGGGAGGCACAGTAGGCTGAAAGACAGATACAGTTTGGGTTTCCTGTCCATAATTGGTCAGATTAAGATGAGGTTGGAATAAGGATTTTTAAAAAACCAAATAATAAAAATTTTGCTAAGGGAAATTTGCTGAACATCAGGAAACATGCTCTGGTGTTGGTGTTCTGTGAGCTGTGTGCAAGAATCTAAGGATGGAAACACATGCAAAAAGTTGATGTGGTACTTCACAAAATACTGGAAAATATATTAGAAAGAATAGTTCCATGCAGGGCAGAAGGTAGAGCAAATGCCCTGCTAAGCTCCTGCATTCATTCCTCTTTTTCCCCAATGATTTCACAAGTCTCCCCAGGCCCAAAGGGAAGGACCCACTCCCATATTACAGGCAAGGTAGAGGTTGTGTTCATAAAAATGGACAAAAGAGGAAGACAGAAGGGGAAAAAAAGAAAAGAAAAGGGAGGAATAGATGTCTAAACTGGAGTGTTGCTTCCCTCCAGCACACATGTGAGCAGCAGACTTCTGAAAAGACGACTAGAGAAAGATTGCCATCTTCTGGAAGGATAAATATCTGCCATTATTCAGAATACCAAATCTGATACATGCATATTTTTGAAACCATAGCATGTTTATGATAAATTTATTTTTCAGTCTGAACTCTTCCCATATAAATCTAATTCAGTCTCATTCCATCAATATATATGCTGTGATCCCAGCTTTAGAAACTGGATTGTAATGAGACTTTCATTAAGCTTAAAATTAGGAAAATGGTAACATTAAGGATTATCAGTAGAGAGATGGACTTTATCTATTCTGAAAAACAGGCTTTTTTTTTTTTTAACTGAGCATAGAGAAGACAAACTTAAGGTGTCCAGATGCAGAGAGACTGAACAATGAAAAAAAATTACCACTCTTCTTTTAAACAGCATCATCTGTTATTCTACCTACTTCAGTAAATTAAGTACATCTGTGTCAAACAGAACCTTTTTATTAATCAAAAAGCCTGCTGGCAGTCCATGGAGCACAGAAACATTTAGCATCACTTTCAGTTAGCCTGTCTTAGAAATGATTATCTATATTAGAGGAGTTTATGCAGTCACTAGGATTAAAATAGCTGCAGAGCTACTGACCATTCTGCTCGGGGCAGGAAGGGTCAGGAGCCTGTGATAGCACAGCCCACGTATGGGACCGTGAACTTGTCAGCTCTGTCTGCTGCCTGTGCTGTGCAGGGGCTGTCACAGGCCGTGCTGTCACCCAGAGCTGTTTGTACACCTGCCTCCCAGCCTCTGGGCTCTGGTGTTGGAAGCAGGGGATGAGAACAGATGGACCGCTGGTTTCCTCTGTCCCTGCAGAGCAGCAGGGCAGGCATGCAGGAAATCTGCCTTGCTCCCTGCCAGTGGTGGTGGGAGCCTCACCCACTTGGCATTGGGCAAAGCTTTTGTGGGGAAGACAGGGTGCATACCTTTGGGATGCTCCTCTCCCTTGCAGTTTGATTCAGTGCAGTGCTGCTCCGTGCCCTCCAGTGAAAGTTTGTTCTCCTGAGAAGTGATGCCATTCTTTTTGCTGTTCTGATACCAAACAATGTGTATCAATACCCTCAGGTATTGTGGGAGCCTTTAAACTTTTGGGACAAGAGCTCAGAGAAGATTTTGGGTTAGTGTGAATCTTTCTGCCTCTCCTTACTAGCCTCCTAAATTCATCCGATGTGAATCTGAGCTGTGAGCTTCTTGCCTTGGTAAAAGTTGCCACTATGAGGGACACTGACGGTCTTCCCTATGCTCCCATCCTTTGGGTGTTGAACTTCTTTGATTCATCACTGTTTCACATACCTCTGTCATGGTGGTGGTGCGGTGGTGCCAGTCTGCTACTCAGCAGCACTTCTGATAAGGGGCTCCTTTGTCCTCAAAATCTCCAGTGCCCATGGGGAGAACTGGATTGGCATCTCTTCAGGGTCTGAAATCCTCAGTCCTCAGAGAAGATGCAATCACATAAACTTCCCTCTCCCCATTTTTTTCTTCTCCCCTTTCTGCAACTGGCAGAACTGGCCAGGAGGATATCCCAGGGCTGGGGGGCTTGTGGCTTTTGTCATTCTGCTGAGATGGTAGCGCACAGGGCAAGGGGTGACCTGACACCAAGGTTGCTGGTAGTATCTGAGCTAAGGTCACTCATCCCCTGAAGCATTGGCCAGAGAGCTGCCAGCTCACTCCATACAAGCTCCCAAACAGCACCGCATGGCTGGGATGGCTGGGATATTTCTGTGTTTTACAGAAACTTTCTACTCAGTCAATACAGGTCACCCTTCTGCACTTAATCCCAGCCCACAGCGCCAATCGCTTCCCGTATAATCTCCCAGAACAGCTGTGCTGTGATTGCATTGTGGATTACAAAATGACCATTTTCCACAAAACAGCTGCTGTCTGGAAGGATAGCATTTAATAATCACTGGGGAGGTGAGGGGGGAGGGGAGGAGACAAAGGAGAAAGGGGTTTTGAAGCAACTGGGGTTTCTTGAAGGATCTAGAGATGAACAAAACAGAAGACAAACCGTGAGTCCCATTTCTGTATTGCTCCTCCAAATTAACAGGACTTCGAGGACTTGCTGCCAAGGTAAATTCAATTCTTTTTCCTTTTGGGACTATCTAGATACTATAGTCAGTTATTCTCAGTAAGTGCTTGGCTTTTACTTCTTGTTCCCTATGTCCCCTGCATCCTTGATCCAGTTTCTTCTGACTAATTTCTTTTTTTTTTTCTTTTTTCTTATCACTTGTTCTGAAATTATATGGCCTTTCAACTACTATCACAAATCAATTGAAGAGAATATTTTTCCTACTATTGAAGATTTAAATTAGAAAAATTATTTTTGTCAATATTATGAGTGGAAAGATTTTTTCTTTAAAATAAAAGCATGAGCAAACCGAAACCTGATGACAGAAAATCTTATAATCAAGCATTCATGAAAAACTGAAAAACTTTTTGTGCTGGTTTCTGTTTTCAGATGAAAAATCATGTTTTTGAGGAGAGCAGTTTTATCTATAATTTCCTTTTCAGTCATAAGCCAAATTTTCCACTGAAAAAAATTCAGTGAGGAATTTGCCACCAACCTTAGCCAGAAACCCTCACATAATTAACTGTTCCTAGTAGGGATCTGCTCTGTGAAAATGCTGATATCCAACATGCCTTCAGATCATGGAAGTCACTAGTTATGGTACCACTAAGATGTTACTGTCTCCAGGGTCCAGCATCTCCATTGCTGAAAGAAAGAAATGCTCTGGTGAAGAGAGACAAAAAAAGTCTGTGCATAAACCAGTATGGGAATGTTTCAGGAGCTGGGTGTTTTCTTGCCTTTGATGAGGGTGTTCTGGATCAGACACTGTTTTCTCAGTGTGATGAGATGCTAATGAAGTCTTGCTTCCCAAGAGGAGCTTCAGCATCATCTTTACTGACCGTATTTCCGAGCTTGCTGGTTAGCAGAACAAATGCTTCTAACTGCACTACTTTTAGCTGTGGTGCAATCACAAACAATGCAAAGCACAATCTCATATGGTTTATTTATAGCAGTGTCCACAGTGTGCTGGGCCCTTCTCACACATCCAGCTCTGAGTGAGTCAACTGAAGTTATGTGAAGAGGACCAGCAGCAGGCAATGTCTGTGCAAACTGCATCTATTCATGGGCGAATAGATTTTGAGAGTCATAAATAGGAAAGGGTGGGAGTATCTGGATGAAGTTATGCCAAACATAGGGAGTGCCATGTGGGAAGAGACATGCCTTGATTACATGAAAGTTGATGTGTGGGTGGATGACATCTAATCAATCCATGGAGTGATATGCTGGGGTTCTCAGAAGTCAGTGCAGGGTTTTGCAGGAACCATAAAATCTTAAGCTTCCCTCTGAGTGAGAAAGGCCACAGGACCCTGGGACACAAACCACTTTCTGAATTACTTTTTCTGATGAGATGAAACCAGGAAGACTGTTTGTGGCAATGTTTGCTCTTAAAAAAAGCACCCCTTTGGCACTTTGTGTGAGAGCAGAAACATTGTCATCCCACCACTCTACCAAATTTGTGATGTGCAGAATAGTGTTTGCTCAGGTGGGAAGTGCTGCTCTGGAGCTTGAACTCAAGCTGCCAGGCCTGGATAGCTAGGTTTCCCTCCTGAGCAGATCGCTACTTTGATGTGTGACTTTCAGTGATCCAGGAGCATTTTCCTGCCTTTCCCCACTGTGAAATCAATACACTCCCTACCTCCTTAGGTGCAGCAATGAAGTGCTTGGCAAAGTGTTTTGGACACTTGGCAGCAAGAATTTTCATTTAGTTGGACAGAGCATTCATCATGCCCCATCTGAAGGTAACACAGGGTATTTGGGGAAGTTGGTGAACAGCTTTTCCCTACTATTTCTGGGAGTGAATGTGATATCCCTTTTGTTTTGCTCATGTGCTTACACATCCTGATGCATTCAGCCCTGCTATGGATTCTGAGTCACCCTCTCTTCCCCAGTACAGATGTTCAGCATATTTGAAATGGTTGAAGCTGACCTACTGCTTCACTGCCCTGGCTTTCAGGAAACGGTTCTCCCACACTGGGTGAGCTGTTGGGATGTTGTGAGGAGGGCAGAGTGCTCATAACCCCTCTCCACAGGCATGCACTGGGAAGAGCTGGGATTTATAAGGCTAGGTGGGACAAGTGGCTGGTGTGATGGTCCCTCCTGTCTGTGTGTTGTAGATGGAGCTGCTGAAGGGATTGCCATGGCGCCGTGCTTTCCTTGCTGTCATCCTGAACCTGCTGGCTCTCAGCCTCTCCACCACTGCCTTGCTCGGCAGCTACTGGTGCACTGGGACCCAGAAAGTGCCCAAGCCTCTGTGTGGGAAGAGCAAAGCCACCAAGTGCATTGGTGTCCCCGTGCCGCATGATGCAGGTGCTAGCAATGTTTCGTCCCAGGATGTGGTGCACTACAGCTGGGAGACCGGGGACGACCGCTTTGCCTTCAGATACTTCCACACAGGGATGTGGCTTTCCTGTGAAGAGAGCATGGAAGGGCCAGGTAGCGTCTTGCCCAGGCAGCCACAAGTTCTTCCCTTGTATTCACTCCACAGGAGTTTGGAAATGAAAGGCAGGAGGCTGACAACTCTTGGGAGAAAAGCCTTCTTCATTTTCCTAGATGGCATCAGAACTGTGCATTGCTGTGGTCATATTTCTGTCCTTCATTGGGATGTTTACAGAGGGGAACAAGGGAGAATGATTGCCTCTGGTGTGTCCTTCAGCCTGGAATAGGGGCTGTGAAGTGCAATTGGTGGTGGTGGTGGCAGTGATTGTGATGGCACCATCCATCCAGATGTGAACTGCAGTGAGCCTCCCTTCCCTTTCCCTGTATCTCCATTCCTACATGCAGCTTACTTCCTGCTTTCCAGGCCACATTTGTGCATGTCCCCTCAGAAATCTAAGTGGGGTGATTTTATGCAGTGTTGTCAATTCATAGTTAGCACTGTGAGGACTGCAATAGTTGGTGTTCTCCTTAAAACACCAAATGGAGAGATTTTGTGAATTGAACTGGGACTGGGCTTTTTTTCAATTTTTTTTTTTTTTAAAAAAAGGAAGTACTGCCTTATAGATACAGAGAAAACCTGGAGGATCGGAACCTAGAGGAACTAAAGCTAGGAGTCAAATTGACCTAAGGATTGGAGCTGCAGTACTGTAATTTTTTTATTTGTTTTTGTGATATTGTGACAGGTTTCATTTGTGATTTTTGACCATGTGGGACTGGCACCGTAAACTCTGGAGTACCAGGGGCTGATCATGCAAACTGTACCAAACCCCTTTGGTGCTTCTCTTCACCCTTGACTTGCTCCTGTCCAGCCCTGCCGAAGTCCTTCTGCTGAAACCTGTGCCATGCTAGCATGTACTGCCATGCAGTACAGTGCACAGATGCTCTTTATGGCCTGGCACACACATCAAGGATCAGAACTGACTTGAAAGGTGGCCAACAGGGAGATTTGTATCTAAAGATACAGTGATGAAAGTTACTTTCATCAGGCCCATTCCCCTGATCCCACTGCCCTCCCTTCAGCTGTCCCCAGACACAAACATCTCACCTTTAACTAAGCCATCATTCTAGTATAGTGTTTCTCATTTTCTTATCTGTTGCTGTCACAGTTTGAAAATAAAGGACTGGTGCATAAAAGCAGACAGAAGTGGGGGTGGGAGCAGGAGAGAATGTGCTTCAAACTCTCATGTCCTAACGAGATGTCTGCTTCATTATGAGCATTTCCAGACATGCTGTGGAAGATGTGTTTATTTGGGACTGGTTTGGGTTGGGGTGTGTTTCCATGGTGCTTATGGGAATGGGATTACATCCCTTGACAGCTTTCTCTGAAAGACTTCTCTGGCCACCAGACAGTTCTGGAATAACCCCAATGCCTGAAGGAACACAGAGAACACATTACATCTGGATTGCAGCAGAGCACAGGGTAGAGCACACAGTCTCAGTCCCCTGCTTCCTGTAAATCGAGTACAGCCCACCCACTACTGTGGGTCTTTGAAGCAAGTGCATAAACCAAAAAAAAAAAAAAAAAAAAAAAAAGGGCTACTATGAGGAAAAGAAGTTTGAGTTGAGCTGGAAAAAGGATTTCATTATTCAGGCTAATCTCAGGATCAGTTCAGATGAGCTATTACTGAATAACTTCATTGAAGTTCTAGGTGAAGTAGCAAATTGCAAGTTAATGAGGATTGCAGATGGCACTAAACTGGGTAGTGTCCTGAGAGCTGTGGATGACAGAAGCAATACAGGAGATTGGGAGAGATTAGAACTGGGGATAGAAATTAAGAAAATGAGATTCTTACATGAAAAGCAGCAGGCTGATACTTCTGGGAGAAAATACTGTGCCAAGCAGAGAAGAGCCTCAAATCCAGTAATGAAGTATGCGGTAAGAGAGACTTACAGATAATAACGATGCACCTTCAGCTGAGACAGTTTGCATCTGGGCAACATAAAAAGCCAAAGCAAAATATGAACAATCTTTGTCCAAATAGCATGCCTAAAATGTGTAGGCAGAAGAACCATATTTCTGCATGATTTTCTGCCACAGAAGAGAGACTCATATCTCTGTCATTCAGCATTTCACTTGGGGAGATATTTTTTTACTTTCTTCTATGGGAAGCAGTTCTAGAACTGCTTTGCCGAGACTGGGGTGAGTTGGAATTCATATGAAATTCACATCCTTAGCAGACATGGTGGGTCTGCAGTTTGTTATAAGCCACACCCGTAATAGGCTTGACCAAAAGTAATGCTGTGAACGAGTAGCAACAGATTTTTATATTCACCAGAGGCTTGTAAGATTCACAAATTGCTATTTTTTTTTTTTCTGGAAAGGCCACTTCTAGTTTTCCAGGCAGATGTTGCTTTCCCCTACCTTGCCCCAGTGGAGGTCTGGAAAGTTAGTCAGAAAGAGAGCAGAGGTGAGAAGATCTGATGGGTAGACTGAGCTATGTGAGAGGAAGAGATTTTCTTTTCCCTTACATACCCTGCATTGTTTTGCAAACTAATACCTTTGTTTTTGTGTTTCAGAAGAGAAATGCCGTAGCTTTATAGAGCTTTCACCACCAGCGGAGAGAGGTAAGAGCGAATCCCCATACCTCACTGTAGCTGCCCAGTGCTCCTCCTTGGGATGGGGAACCTGCAACATTTCACCTTTGGGTGCCCAAAGAGCCAGGCATGAAATCCTGGCCTCATGGTTGCTAAAGGAGCAAAGATTTCCTTCCAGATGTTTGCCTAAAGCACTGCCATCTGTGAAGTTAGTGCTGGAAACTTCAGACCCTCTCCCATATGAAGTGGGATTTGTCTCACCTAGTAAGTTGCCCAGTCTAAACTTGTCATCTTGCTGTAGTCAGCGGGGGGTGGGGAGGGTGGGGGGGGTGGGGGCTGTGTATGGACGCCACCTGAGGGCAGTCCCTCCCACATATGCCACATTGCCACATGTTGACACAGTGCTTCCTTTTTGGGGTCTAACGTGATGACTCTGGAAGCTGAATCACCTCTTACTTTGTGGTCAGTGATCAGGACATCTGAAAGTAACACTTTCAGGGTAAAATCCTTGTCTCATCAAATACAAAACTTCATTTAGGTTGGAGAGCTCACCTCTCCTGTCATTGTCATGTGTCAGATTATCCTGGAGGCAACTTCAGTACGCCTGGATGTATGTGTACATATGCAATGGAGATTTTACTTACTGAAAGCTTTTCAGTTGGTGTGGGCTTGCTAACTGTTCCCTGAGATGGAGGCTGGAGGCAAGTAATTTCAGAGGATGTTCATATGTTGAAGGAAAGGCCCTGGGGTGCAGAGCCTGCGTCTGTGTTCAAGCCATGAGAGCAAGGGCTGTACCAAACTCTGGGGAATTGCAACAGCCAGCAGGCAGCAGGGAGATCAATACTTTCAGGGAGCTCATCTTCTTTTTCTGCCTTTTTTCCCTTATTTTAAAAACACTGGCAAATACTGCTGACCTGCTTTTATAAAGCAGTGTGCATTCCCAGGTGAGTGGCCCCGTGCAAGTGGCATGCAGTGGCATTGCTGGGCAGATTAACCTGGGTCACTCTTGGCACAACAGCAGGGTAGAAAAACCTCCCGTTTATTCTTTTGGGAAACAGTATTCACACAATTCAAATACTGCTGGTGGTACAAGATTATTTTGAAGTCATGCAGATCTCCACTTTGTCATAAAATGAATGACTTAACTGCATTTACTGAATGACTCTTGCATTTACCGCAAAATACTCACTTCAAAGGGAGTAGCAACACATTTTTCTTCTTTCTCACCTTCTTGTGCTTCATTCCCAGCCCAGGCCTCTTTCAGCAATCCGAATTCTAAATGGTCTCCCTGATGGTGCTGCAGCAAGCAAGTCAGCTCCTTTAAGCAGGGAATGCAGCTCATCAATTCTTGCTGAAAAGCTGGGTGATTCTATGGAACTAATGATGTTGAGGAGTCAAGTCAGTGCCACATTAATGAAGGCTTTCTTCACACTCCTTTTCCCCAGTTGAATGTCTCCTCTACAGCCATTAATAGTTGCTAACAGTAGTGTTCACAGTGCTGCTTCATTTGTCAGATTAATATTTCTTCCTCAGTGCATCCTGTGCTTTTCCACAGCCCAATGTTACAGAGCACCTTTTCTCGTTCTCCTCCAAGCCCTACTGCACAGTGAGCTGTGGACTGTGGTATCACTTAAGTCCCACTCATAATCCCAGCATGAAAGTACCTGCACTCTGTTCAAGCAGCTGAGTGAGTGGTGAATATTATTGCCCTCGCTGGACATCCACACCTAGGAATGTAGTTTCATTTTAATTGGAGTTTCAGTGAGAAATACAGGCTTGTAAGGGCCTTCCTGAATTCCAGGGCCCAGATCCCAGCTGCAGTTGTGGATGCACCATCCAGTTCTTTACTTAACCAGTTGAGTCCCAGGTTAAGAGTTTTTTGCCTCCATTGTTGTGATTAGGAACCTACTCTGAAGGTCACTACACTAATGGATAAGAACCTTCTACCTTTCAGCTCAGACGTGTTTGTGGCCAACCTATGACCACTAGGTCATGTGCTAATAATACTCAGTTGCTTTCCCTGCCATCTTTTTCCCCTTGGTGTCCTCCTTGCTGTTTATGAATAATGCTGGCTTGTTTACAGACAGCATTTTAGATCCTCTCAGCTTTTGCCATGCCATACTAGCCAAGCCATATTCTGTGACAGACTCTTTGTCCCCTTCAGCATCCTTTGAGGCCTTGCTCACAGGCCAGGGGGATTGCTTTTGGATGTTTGTTGTTTTCCTCCTTTCCCTTCTTTCCAAAGGACATCCTTTCAGGACTGGGTTGGGAAGGGCGAGTACTCTCCCTTGAACAAGTCATCCTATATTGATGTGAGAAGTCTCTGGTTCCTGGCAGGAATCCTGTGGCTGTCGCTGGGATCAGAGATGCTGTACATCAGCTTGCTGCTCATCAGCTTCATCCTCCTGATGGTGGAAATGCTGCATACTGGCAATCCTGTCTGTGGGTTGAAGCTCAACGCCTTTGCTGCTGTCTCCTCAGTGCTGTCGGGTAAGTGTGTTACTGCAGGCTTGTAATCACAGCAGCAGGAGAGCCTCCTCTCCCACACAAGGCTGAAGTATGCTGCTCTGGCTCCTGCTATAACTTCCTTGCTTTCTTGTCTTTTGGGTCCAGGTCTCCTTGGGATGGTGGCACACATGATGTACACTCAAGTCTTCCAGGCAACAGTTAGTCTTGGACCAGAGGACTGGAGACCACACTCATGGGACTACGGCTGGGCATTCTAGTAGGTGAACTCTGAAGCCATCTTCACCTCCCCATCCTTTTGGGCTTCATCCATGCTACACCGTGCCAAAACCCACCTCCTCCTTCTTGACTTTCTGTGTTTGCAAAGACAGGCATACCATGGTTTTCCTACTGCTCATCTCCTGTCTTTGCCTCGTCCCCTGCTTTAACAAATAGTTGCCAAGTTACTTAAATGAGTAGCTACTGGCTAAAATGAGACTGGCAAAACAATGGGATCACACCCAAACAAGTGCCTGCAACCCTGATGACTAATCAGGTTTGCCCCTATGTTGGTTTGCCCTGTTTGGTCTCAGCTCTTCCCTGTGTGAAGAGGCCAGTGTCACACTTGCCATGATGCTCTCAAATATGTCTTCTTTTTCTGCAGTTTAAGTAAGTTGCATGCTGGCATCTTCCCTAACGAATGTCCAAAGGGCATATTCCTGCAGCACCAAGCCTAGACATGTCCTTAAACATGTGGATGCTGCAGCCAGGAAAAGCAGCTGCAAAAAGCAGGTGACTCACTCAGGATTCCTTTGTCTAAAGGCTACAAAAGCCAACTGCAGCTGATATGCCTTAACTGACTTGAAAAACAGCTGGCTGAGCCTTGCAAGTGCCCATGGAAAGCGCAGGCTCAATTTGCACTGCTGTACTGACAATGACCACATTGATTCTTAAGACTTAACACCCCAGTGCCATGTGCCAGCCGTGGACACAAAATGTCAGCACAGGCATCTAGTGATGCTCAAGTAGACATGCCTCATGCCCAGGAAGACACTGAGCAGCCCTGTAATACTACAGAACTTGCTTCCAAGCTGTGCTGTCCTGCTTTTTCCTGCTTTTTCCCTGTATCCCTCCCTTCCCTGTGGCAGGGATGATCAGTATTCACCCCACCAATCCGAGAAGGATCTTGTGGTGGGATAACCCCTAAGAACTGTACTGTTATGAGCCTTAGTCTTTCTAGTTCATGTCCATGCCCAGCAACTTCTGTCTGGCAAATCAATTCCTTATTTGATTTGAGTTGCACGCAATTCAATTCCTTACTCGGCTTCTCACAGCATGTGCTGTTCTTGTGCCTCTCCTGTAGCATGGCCTGGGCCTCCTTCACCTGCTGCATGGCCTCTGCTGTCACCACTCTCAACACCTACACCAAGACAGTGCTGGAGTTCAAAAGGAACCACATCAAGGGCTATGATGGGACCTTCAAGGATCAGCCTCAGCACCACCAGTGCTTCATACAGCAGCAAATAAGAAGCTACTATGAGCCCCAAGACAAGTCCCTCCACTCAGTCTCTGAGGGAGTTGACTTCTACACTGATCTGCAGCAGAAAGTGCTACAGCGGGAACCAGAGATGGAGCTGGATGAAGTCTTGGGACAGACAATAGGCGAGGATCGCTGTTAGGGGAGTGTGCAGGGGCAGAGCAATGGGGTTTGGGAGGCACTAGAGCTCTGAGCCAAACACCAGCACCACTGTTAGCAAGTTCTTGGGGAGCTCTTCCTTCCTCTATGGTTTGGGGAGCGAGATGGACACTAGACCAGAGTAACAGCAGTGCCAACAGCACGGTGGGTCCTCCCTGATCATAGTTTGATGGGTGTCCCCAGCTGGGCAGGGTGAAACTGGAGCGACATGTTGTTGATGCCAGCTGTCTCCAAGCCCTTTTAGAGAGTTGAGGCAGATGTCCTAATCCCAGCAGTACTGCACCTGGGAATAGATAGCACCGTCCAGCTGGTGAACTGCAGTACTGGGCCTTTCTGGGTGGTGTCACATTGACCTTCCAGCAACCGTCCTGGTTCAGTGCTATGGCGAAGGGCATTGGTGCTCATATTGATTGGCTGTAATCCTCTCTGAACACCCTGTTTATTCTTCATTTCCAGGCCCAACTTCCTCTTCTCCCTGCCCCCAGATTAAAAGCGCTGCTGCAGTAGGAATGGGGGTTTGCTTTCAAACAACTCTCTCCTCCTCCTCTTTCCTATCTGTCATGACTCCCACATGCTTTCTTCTTGTTTCTCCCACCCAAAATCTCCCATTCTGAGATACTTGCCTGTCTGTCTCTTTCTGCTGTGCTTCTCCACAACCTTTAAGAATCCTTGGTTAGACTTTTGCTTTGTTTCTCTTCATCTATCACCTCTTCCCCATTGTAAATGTAAAAATACCACAAACAATCCGCAAATCAAGCAAACTCATCTCTCACAGATGGAACACTGGTTCACGTGACACATGATGCTGTACATAGTATTTATTTGCTCCACTGCAGTTCACAGTTCAAATACATTTTCCCAACAATATACAGACAGACTCTTTATTCACAGTGGGGATGTGTGTGTGCGCGGGCAAGGTGAATTCACATTACGGAGGAGCTAACATCACTTAAGTATCAATTGTCTCAGGAAGAACCTCAGCAGAATAACTACTTCAGGTAATGGCCACTTCACCTTTCCCAGCAAGGTGGTGGCTAGGAGGGGCACTCCTGTTTAATCCTTGTATGTTACTGGTCCTCATGCTTTCACTCCCTATTATGCAGCTGTATTAACTGACTATATGTTATAAACACTAACTCCTGTCTGGAGGAAAAGGCCAGGCCTAGAGCTGTTGCTACAGTTGTGCTAATATATACAAAGCTATTTACACAAAAATACCATTAAACATATACAAACTGTTCACAGGCTCTGACATTAAGAGAGCAGGGCCCAAGGACCAGCCTTGGAGCTTGCAGCTGATCGCGAAGGGCTATCCTGAAAGCTTTATACAGAGATGCAGGGATGGAGAACAAAGAGGGTGATACAGCAAGGAGAGATGTCAAGAGCCCAGGAGAGCAAACCCAAGGTAGATGTGCTCATCTCAAAGGAGGGTCAAACTCCTACCATCACCTCACCACTCGTAGAGAAGTACAGGAAGGCTGGAAGGGAATGTGCCAGCAGGAGGACAGAAGAGTCCTTTGCAATCCTCATCTCAGCCTGGCTCTGCCCAGTGTCAAAAGTCAGACCTAGAAAGGCGTACTGGGAAAACAGTTCCTATTGCCCTGCACTGTGGGGACCTGCTGGGGCACCGAAGCGGTTGCTTTTTACATGGTCATTTCTATTACAAGAAAATTCATGTAGATTCTCTGCAGCTGCAACACAGGAGGCTGATGGCACTCAGAGGCACAGTTCAAAGCGTTAAACATACTGTGAGCAAATGTGCCATGGGGGTAATCTGTTCCTCCTGGAACTGCACACAGGCCTGGGCTGGCAAGGGAATGGTAACATTGAGCCCAGAACAGGGGTAAAATGCACAGAAAAGCTTTCCATTCTGCTTCTGTCTGAGCCTCTAATCCCCTACACAGCGGTAAGAGAATCAGCTTTGCTGTGACTGGATCTAGTGTGACCTTTACAGTGCCAATGGGGATCTGCTAGGAATCTACCTCAAAAGGGCTGTGATGCATTTGCAAAGGGGGACTCAGCTCATGGAACTGCAATATGAAGTTACAGTGACACACTGGGTTTATAAAAAGCTTAGGGATGAATAGAAATAAGATGTGAACCTTTCACTTCTACATGAAGTAGAAGGTTCTTCACTTCATCAGCCACATGAACCTGTCCTGAACTTGGGATTGGGGATCAAAATATACAAGTGCAAGGCCGGCAAATGCTGTGAGGACCATCTTTCTCTAAATCAAGTAATTCAGCCAGATAGTGAGTTTGTTACTGTGAGTTAGTTTCTCCATTCTGAGGGGACAGAACAGAGGAGAGCACAGGAAAGGCTGTAGACAAAACTAGCCCTGACGGAGCCAGACAGAGGCTTCTCCAAAAATACAATGATAAAAGCAGGTGGTGTCCTTTAGCCACACCATCTGCCTTGAGTCATCATGGCCTACTCTAGGCCTAGAGCTTGTTTGACTGCCTGGGAATACTGTCTGGACATAAAAAGGAGCTCCCTTAATCCCATTCATAAATTAAACATACAAAATATATACATATATTGTATAAATTAATATATATATATAAAACCTGGTTTTATATATATATGTGTATAAATTCTAATTCACATTTCTGCATTACCTGGAAGGAAGCATGCAAGAACGGCATATGGAGGGGGAGACGCTGAACAAGATTCCTCTGGTACAGGACAGGTCTGCCTAGGAAAAACCTGACTCCAGCAGCATTCTCCAGGAGGCTGAAGAAAGTGCTTTTAGCCCTGATTCCGTCTACACAGCAGTTTTTCTGAAGATCCAGAGCAGCTTCCTGTATTCCCCATACAGGCCACAGGTCCAACCGAAATCTGAGGAACCACCAGGCTAGAGCTGGAGAAGGAAAGGCAAACAAAAACTAAAGCCAGAACCTATTATCATCCAGTCTGGTAGAGAAAATTGGTAATTCACAGGTCAGCAACTGAACCTGGGCACCGCTATATGGAAGACCCTTGTCTGCCCATGTCAAAACAAATGATCTCTGTCCCACCTCTCTGTTCCCTCTGTGAGTCTCTCAGTCCCTTATGAGCATCACCCCTGGTTGCTTCGAAGATCCCCCTCCTTGTCCAACTGTCAAAGTACAGCTGGGTCTCACAATCTGTCCAGCTTATGCCCAAAGGGGCAGCCAGTCATCTTAACAGTCTCTTTGCATCCCACCAGTCTCATCCAAAGAACAACACCTCAAAGAACTGCACCTCAAAGAACACTCAACAACTGTGTCTGTAGGGAAGAGATCAGATGTTTTCAAAGGCCTGGATTTAATTAGTTTTTCCTGCACAATCTCACCTTCTGAGGAAAGTCAACAAATTTCAGTCGGGCAAGAAATCGCCTCACTTCTCCACGGCTGATTTTGGGAGTGGTGGTGTCCTTTAGCCACACCATTCGACCTTGACTCATCATGGCCCACTTCAGGCCCAGCTTGCTGACCGAGAGAAATCCTGGTTGTTTTTCAGAGGTTGCAGTTGTTGTCACAGTGATGTGAAATGCATCCTTCTGGAGATCATTAATGCCAACTGGTCCACCAGCAAAGGGTGAGAAAACATTAGTGAGGAGTAAATGCTTACATTTCTTCCAAAAGAAATCTTACAGTCTTTACTCAGTCAAAGTAGGGTCTGGACTAAGGGTATAGTCAGTCTGAATTTACAATTGCATGTACCTTAGTTAATCACAGAAAACTACTTTAAGTTAAAAATTTTCCATAGAAATAACCTGAAATTTAGATCAGAAATGGAAGAGTTTGGTTCCAGGTGATGTTTTTGAGCTTGACATAGGAGATGCACATATTTCAGTAATGCAGTTCAGTTTCAGAGAGGTTTGCTCCCACACCTGTTAACAGCTATTGTTTTACCTCTTAGAGAAGGGGAAATCAGTAAAGCATGGGCAAGTCAGTTCAGTCGCTGCAGAATAATCTGTACAGACCTCGGAAATCCCAGTTTCTAATAAACACCTCTAAAATTATAATCTATTTGCTCTTGACTGAGCTGTGTTTTTAATACAACTCCAATCAGATGCATCACTATGTAGCAGCTGTTCTAAGCTTCAACTGCTAGACTCAGTGCTGAATGAACTGATCTTTTATCCCACATCCTCCCATGCTCAACAGGCTGGCTGCTGGTTGATCTGCTTTAGAAAGAGCAAGGAAATCCAACAGGGACTGTACAGTCTTGTACAGATGTTAACTCTAGATCTACTTTTCCCTGAAAACACACGTTTAAATATTTTAGATTCTCCCCTTTCAAAAAGAAAGGAAGAAGCAGCACAGCTGCTATGCCAGAGAGCCCAAGAAGACGGTCAACAAAGTTGGATGTATCTGAGATGACACAGAAAGGTTTCATAGTGCTTCTTCATGTACCATCGTAAAACATAAATAGCTCCATGGAAAGCAAGGGAACTTCTCTTGTGTAAAATATGCATGAAATCAAACTCAGACCTTTCCTTGCTTAAACATGTGCAAGTAACTTGGTGGGTCTTTCATTTGCAAAGTGGGAGTTTGACAGAACCATCCTTCAGAAGGAAGAGGAATCTTATTTCCCATTGTGGTGGACCTCAAGTGCTACCTTTAAAGGCACAACTACACCCCACTGTTTCTCACAGCTACCTCTCCCTCCATATTTCTTTTAGCCTTTGTAGTTTTTCCTCCATTTGTACTCACCTGCTGAAGCAATGATTTTGTCTGTTGCATTGGTGAGGTCCAAAAGAACTGTAGGAAAAACAGGATGAAGAAGATAGAGGTGATGCAGCCCTGGGTGCTCAGGTCTGGGACCAGGTTGCTGTTGGAACAAAGGACAGACAAAAATGTTACAGCTGGCTAGCAAAGAGGAGTCTAGCTTTGCCAAGAAATAAACAAGTTTTCTGACACTGCACTGTCTTTACATGGATCAGAGAATCAAAAATTCTGTGGTTTTACAGAGACTAAATCCTGTAGAGGTTTTTTTTTTCTAAAACAGATTTTGCTCCACAACTTCTTTTTGGTAAGGTTGAGATCTGGGCTTTGTCACGTCCATCTTTATGGGTGAAGCTACAGTCTGGAAGTTTGAGTCTCCATGCTGACTTGTGTGCCAGCATGCAGAGAAGTGCTCTGGGGCTGGGAACAAATCTGCAGTAAAAATACCTCAGTGTTGCAGAAAAAAAATGAAATACACACAGAAAGTTTTGGTTTTATGGACACAAACTTTATGTCAATGAAGTTTTCTAGTGAAGAATTTGCACACAAAACCTCCTGTGTTTTTAGAACAAACTTAGAGAAACTTAAAGTCAGACTGTCAAAGCAAAAGGAAAAGATGTCGCTGACAGCCTTCTTATATGGCAGGTTTAAAGGTCAATTACACTAAGAATAAAAGACAGAGACTGCACCTGTCTTACAGATAAACCTCAAAGAGAAGAAAGGATGCTTGCTCACCAAACTTTGTAATACAGCCTGTGCTTCATCAGCCCAGAAGAGAAAAACAGATTTCTTGTCCAAAGTCATGACTGACAGTGCATCATCAAGTTGTTGCTTCTGCCATGGGAGCTCCTGGTGCCAAACAGGGAGGCCAGATTTGCCGTCTATCACCACCACCTCAAGGCAGGGGAGAGATCTAGCATTAATGGGTGTCCAGGTGTGGGTGTACAGAGAGCCTCTTTGCAGTGGCATGGCCTGTGGTGTTCCCTTTCATGCCTGTGGCCACACAGCAATAAATGTCAGCCACAGAAATGGGAAGAGCAAGGAGCAGGGAATGATTGTCCCTTTCTACCCAACCTCCCTCACTCCTATGCTGCCATTGCCCTCCTTGCCTTCACTTGTTTTACCTTTTTGTTTCCATTTCCAGTCTGTGCTTGCAGCATGAAGTCCAGAGTTTGGTCAGCACCAAAGTAACCTGGTACAGGCTGGCTGCAAATTTGGAAAAAGAAATATTCAGCCCGATGACAGAAAAACAGGGATTTCAGATGGAGGCAGCACAGTTGCTTTCATCCTCCATTCTTAAATGCCTCCACGCCTCTTAAAAAGGCAGGATTTGCAAGCCTAAATAAGATCTTCTATCCACTCAAAACTGTTCTGACTGTAAGGAAACATTTTTTGGTGGATCAGAAAAATGAAAAATGATCAGGCAGCCCATGGTGCTTGTTAGCCATTTATCTGAATTGTCTGTGTGTGGGGCATACCTTACTGGGCAGTGTAGACATCTCTTCATTACCCTGTAACATGACTCTCTTTCCTTAGCATGAGAACTTGTACAGTTTTGCTATGGTCATAAAAAATTACCTAGTTCTTTCAAAATGCATCGGCAGATTTGACCTCCTGCTGAAGGTGTATTTCCCAGGCCGCCGAGAGTGAAATGGCTCTTAATATATTGACCATTAATGTCAGCCCATGATTCTTTGTTTTCTTACTGCTGGCAGTTTTACAAGTCTTTTCATACCTTCAGCAGTTTAAATGAAGTTCCCCCTCATCCCTTCTGGGTGTTACATCCCTTTTGGGTGACATAACACTATTACTTGAATATTTCTCATTATAACTGTTTTCTAACCATCTTGCTTGCCTTTGGCTTTCTGAGTTTTACCTCTGTCTTCCTTAAGTTCACCACAGCTAGACACAAGGTTCTAAATAAGCACAAACGCTTCCTCAAAATTCACAGAATCAGAGATTTTATGGCAAGGCCGGATCATCAGAATATGTCCTCCCTCCTCTTGTTTATGATAGATTGCAGTATTTCACACAATTAACCAATTATCAGTAGGCTGACTTTGACTAGACCTACTACCCATGAGGCTTGCTACAAAAATGCAAAGATGAGATGAATTCATCACTTCTTGTGACAGTCAGTTCTAATGATTAATCTCATCCAAAGAAACATGCCTGCATTTTCATTCTCTTGAATATGAATGGCTTTCACTCCAAGGCACTTGCTCTTGCTATGGCAAGATTAAAATACCTGCTAGCTCCTATTACTTACACATGCTTATGAACTTATCTTTCAGGCTCCTCCTTGATCATATAAACCCACTGACTTAAATCTTCCATGCTAAAGCATTTTTCCCAGTCTTTTTCTCCAACCTTTTCCAGCTTCTCCTTTAAAATGTGCATACCAGAACAGCTCCTGAACAGCAATGCCACACAGCAGAGGCTGGACTATTTATACTTGCTACATCAAACCATGTCATTCATTTTACATACACCTTTGGCAACTAGAACTAATGCTTTCAAAGCAGTATCACGGGATACTCCTATAGCTTCAAAGCTCTCCAGTAGCAAAAGGAAGTATTAGATAGCTCTGTCCTACTGGCACAAACTTAAAACCTCTCCTAAGGTGCCTCTTCTCATGTCTCTTACGGGTTACAGGCAGTGGCAGATCCCACAAACTGAATGCAGACAGGCGTATGTATTTTAGATGCTACCAATCAACTGAAAAATCCTGTCGGCACTTTCCCAAATGAACCAGAAGGCTAGTAATTATTCCTGTCCAACAGTAATCCCCACAGCAACCTGCTATTAATCTTCTCTCATCTGAAACATCCATTTACAACACAATTTTCAACTGCTTACTCAATTTCATGGTCTCTGAACTTCGCCCTTGTTTTATGACTACCAATTCTCCTTTATGGTTTTCCAGGGATGTTGTCAAAAGCTCTCTGGAAATGCAGCACATCTGCAGCAGCCAAGCTGTTTTTCCTGGAGACTGTTCCCAAAGGGCTGAACTCAGTTTGCCTGGCTGGAGTGGTATGCTTGGGGCAGGTTTATCCAGGAAAAGGAGAGCTCTCAGCTGGCTCTGTAAGCTTTGTCTTGAGGAGGAACTGGGTTTTGGTCTGTTCGACTCTGTGGTGACACCCCTGAGCTGAATTTGTCCCTCAGCCTATGCTGCTTAAGCAGAACTTCTCTAAGACCTAACACCCCCTGCCCCCTACTTCCTCAAATAAATGTTTGTTCACAATATACTCAGTCTACCAGATTTAATTTTTCTTAACTCTGAGAAAACAGGCAGTCCAGGACTTTAGCACACTGGCCTTGACTAAGAATTGCTTTTGTTATTTTTCAGTGCCTATCTGGCTCCTCCTGTACATGTGCTGTACCCTGTCTCTTGGGAGGCCAAGGAACCAGAAAAAATAGGGCTGGAGTGCAGCAACCTGGAATACTAGTTTCCCAAAGAGGTTGTGGAGTCTCCATCCTTGGATATACTAAAAACCTGACAGCACACAGCCCTGAGCAACTTGCTCTAGCTGAGCCTGCTGGAGCAGGTAGGTTGAACTACGTAATTTCCAGAGGTGCCTTTCAACCTCAACCGTGCTGCAATTCTGTAAAAGGAACAGGTAAAGCAGTTTTCAACCCTTCCTAATCTGAACCCATAGAAATTTTCCAATTCATTACTGGGTCCATTTAGAAATTTCTTGTGTGTAACTGATTTTACAGCATCTATGAACTGGCTTTGCTTAGTCAGAACATACTTAACCTTTAAACTAGACCCTAGACATGTCTACAAGTCTTCAGACTCTGGGCACAAAACACTTTTAGTCTATTTCCTTTCCCCATAGCATGATGCACTAGCCATAAGCCATTCCTAGAGCCATTGCTTATGTCACCCCTGAGCCCTCAAGGATGTGGATATTATCTGAATATCAAACTTAGTTGAACATTGAGTTTTCTTGCTTAATGAAGATCCAATACCTTCTTCCTATAGATGCTCTTGACAGTCAGGTAACACTGAGCCGAGAGCTGCTTTCTTTCCTCTAGATAGCAGAGCAATTTGTTTCCCACGTAATTTCCCTCAATTGTGCCCAACTGCCCTTTGCAAATATTTCATACTAGGCAAGCTGAAATTGCTGGTTATTATCAACCCACGAGATCTGGCAAATTACTTAATTTCCATGTGTGAAATTAGAGGATGAGCAGTATTATTTTAAGGTTTACAGTTAGTATAGATGGTGTGCTAACTGCCATCAGACTGCTCATTTTCAGCTCTCAAGGAACATTAGGATCTGTGGGCCATACTCAGACACCTTCTCTAAATACTTTGCATCACTAATGCAACTGCTCCTCTTCACTAAGCTGGCAAGTGGCAGTCCTGGACAGCAGATGGGCTGAATCACACACCAGTAATCCTGGGAATTCCAGTGCCACAACATACCCATGACATCAGTGATGGGTACCTGAATCAAGTCCCTTATCTGTCATCACTCAAAAGCACACAGCTCAGATTTCCACCCTTCTGTTCCTTGCTCTCCCTGCCCTCCTCAATTGCTCGGCAATGCACCTGCATACCTTGAGTTCTTAGATTTCTCTGTAGACTTGTTGAATTCTTCTCAATTGCTTTCTAAGGAGCACATCTGCTTACAAGTGAAAGACAGGAAATGGTACAGGAAGAAATAGGGCAGAAAAATGTTCCTAGTATGTAACCTGCTGATGTTCTGCAGCTTCAGGGTCCAGTGGGGCTCCAGGTCCTGTCCCCGCAGTAGGATCAAGCCCTCTTTGGTTGTGATGAGCAGGCTGCTGCAGTTTGTGTCAGGTGTCTTCATTGTCTGCAGGAAGTCAACACCCCCACTGGGACAAATGAAAAGCAGAGAGGAGATTCCGAGGCTTGTATCTGCTCATCTCAGCCTTAGCTGCCTGTCCACATGGCAATTCATCCTACCTAAGATTTGAACTATTCTTAATGAAGCCCATCTTTTCCCTGGTGATGGAGCTTAGCTTCCTTTGGGGGTTCCTCAGTTAAGTGGGCTAAATTCAGGTGTGGGATCTTTTGAACATCTTGAGTTACTATAAAAAGCATGGAGTTTGTGTGTTCACATGTGTTCCCACCATTTATTCCTATCCAGGCTGACCTTGACCACAATTTGGCAGTAAACAATGAGCTGAGAAATCCAGGTCCACAATGCTGAGCTTCCAAAAGGGAGTCCATTAGCTGCAAACGTTTTTTCCCCTCTAGGTATACTCAGTGGGTGGATGAAAGGAAAAAGGAGCAGGAGAAGCAAAGGACTCCCTTTTATCACACTCTGCATGTTTTTTCCTAGGACAGCCACAGGACAGGGAGGAAACAATGGGCTCCCTAGAGTACTGTTATCAACTGGACAATAAAAAGGACAGTATTGACATAGAAGGGACCACCTCTAGGAAAACTGAGATGCCTACCTTCCCCTTCCTCTGCCAGCAGAAGCAAGATGGTAAGTCCATCTCCTACCTGTAAATGTCAATGAGCTCTGACAGGTTGACAGATCGGCGCTTTTCCCACTCCGGCTCCTCCTGCTGCAGCATTGCAGGAAAACTGTCACGGTTTCTGGCTTGGGTAAAGATATCCCTCAGGGCAACTGCTTGAACATTACCTGCCAGGAGGAGTAAAGATGAAGAGCCCTGCCTGCAAAAACTAACTTCCTAGTTAGGTATTGATACTCCTGCACTCTTCCATACCATGGCACTAAAGACCTGTTCCCATGCCCTCTACTCCTAGCTTTTACAGCAGAAGGCATGGTAGATGCTCTGGGCCATTTTAGGTAAAATGAATGTTTTCTCAGTAAGGTGAAGTGCTGAGAGAGGCAAGGTGCATCTTACCAAAACCAAACAGGATGTAGATGGCTCCACGGCTGGTAATGTGGACTTGGGGGCCAATCACTTTCCCTTCTCCATTTGTGCTGTACTTCACAGGCCCACGCAAAGCAGTCCCAGTCTTTCCTGACACCAAGATGAAAAACACATCAGGCTGCAAAGAAAAGAGGTGTAGAGATTTTAGCAGTGCTTTCATGGAAATGCATCAAAGATGGAAGTGACTTCAAAAAACTGAACTCCTCTAAAAACATTAATGATAGAATTGTGGGGAGGGATGAGCCTAGAGGAAATCTGAGTCTGAATTAATCATACAAGTATTTCTTTTGGATAAGCTGAATGCTCCTTCCTCCAGAGATCTATCTCAACATGGCTGTCTACACTCCTGCTAAACACTCACTTCAAACCAAGCCTTCACTGAACAGAAATGGATAATTCTCCAGTCTCAGCCCTTGTAAATAATGACCCTTCTGTTCATTCCCAGTTGACAAAAAATACTGTCATTATTGCTTGATCTCACTGCTCCGACCTATTGAAAGAGAAAGGGTACCTTCCAGGGAAATCTAAGGGAGTGAAAACTAGGGGCTTTTGCAGCTCCTGTTACAGCCTTTCCACATCAGGCTCCCTGTTCTTCCTCTAGAAAGTCAAGGTCCTTTCAAACTTTGAGCAGGGACATGCTGTACCTGTGTCTCTTTGAGAGCCAGAACAACAATATCCCTAATGCCATCTCCATCTACATCTGGAAGAGTTGCAGCTGGTGCAGCCAGGATCCCACTTGAAAGGTGAATGGAGTTCAGCGTCCAGATGGTCTTGCCTGCAGGAAGAACAGGATGAAACAGACCTGCAGCACTTGGGGAACCAAGAGGCATCCCCAAAGGGTTCCACAAAACTTTCTTGAAGGGAGCAAGAGATTGCTTCCCCCATTCTCTGAGAAGAGGAAAGATAAGACTACAAACTGGGGCAAACTGCAGTGGGCAGCACAGTTCTTCCCCCAGCATTTCTTCAGATTGTCTTTGAGTCATGCCTCAAGTCCTGCTGTGCCTCCTTCTTAGCATCTCTTTAGAAAGACCTGAGCCCAAAACAATTCCTGAAATAGCAGAGAATATTTGAAGTTCACTCTTGAAAGTAGAATGTAAATGGCAGTGCTGCTCTGCAGGACAGCAGTTGTCTTCCTCAGCCAGCACTAAAGCCTGTAGGTAGATGCCTGGAAAGGGAACAGATGGGCAGTTCTGACATTCAAAGTGTAAATCTGTGTCTCAGTTAAATTCCCAGCAGTAAACAGCCACTCCAGCATGGCATGCTCACTCCACCTCAGGGTGGAATCATGTTAGCAGACGTGATGTCAAATGGTTCAGCCATCCAGCATGGACCCAGCTGGAAACTCAGTAAAACTTGATTTGCAAATTGGCAAATAATCACCCCAAAAAGGCAAAATGAAATTCAATGCTTTTGCTTTTCCATGATTCTTTTGCCAATACTTCTGCTTTTTCAGTCAGAGTTTAAAAATGTTTTGCTGCTGTTGCTGCTCTGTAGGGTAGGGTTTGCCCCTGCATGACAAAGAAAATCAAAGGTCTGACCTGCAAACACTTGCACACATTAATTATTACTACTACTACTGCTGGTAAAGGAATCAGTCTATGGTCCTGACAATGCAAACTCTGTAAGTAATCTGGTCCCTAAAAGCATAAAAGCATCTGAAAGGTAAGTGCTCTTTGGATCTGTCACCTAAACCCAAGGTTTCTTGTACGTTTCCATTCTCTGTTCTAATTGCTAAAACGTCCCTATGAATATTTCTGCTAGAGAATTAATGTTGTAGAACAAACAGTAGTCAGAGAATGGAGGTGCAAATGATCAAGTGATTAAAAACGCAATAGTCTTTCACATCTAATCAATTCTTCTATGGGCCTAATTTCTCTGGAAATTTTCCTGGCTGTTGCATATATCCTTATATAATTCCTCCAAGAACAGTTTTCAGCTTTTCAGTGCTGTTAGATAGGTACTGAGTTGTACTAACAGATCAATGTTGATGAGAACAGAACTTACATATCCTTTATGCCGTGGGGATGGTACAAGGTAAGATCATCACTTTGAAATGTTCTGAGATGGTAGGGTGAAGATGCTGCCACAGAGCAGCAGTGGTTTGGATTTTCTTAGCCTGTGTGACTAGCAACTTGTTAGTGTTTTGAGTCCTTCCTGTGCGTCACTAGATAACAGCCACTATGAAGTGCCAGCACAGAATCATTCAGGCTTATTAGTCCTTTAAAGAAAACAAAAAAGTAATAGCATATTTCTAATATGCTGGTACTTGACTCTACCTGTGGAGGCACTGAGAAGGCTAAGGAATTTTGATGTTCCCGTAACAAGGCAGACGGGCTCTGCAGGCACCCCCAGTGACAGCCCTTTGCACTGCACACTCCGAGTCTCCTCTGGAAGCTGGATGGACCACAGGGTGCTGCCATTCATACCAGAAAGGGCCACCACAGTTACGGAGGGCCTAGAGACACCTGGAAGAAGCAGGAAAGAAAGAGTGAAATCCCCTGGCATCTCCGTGCTGCCTTTGATCTTTGCACTTGAGTTCCAGCTCTAGCTCCTACAGCTGAGAGACTCAAGCCAGTCACATTCATGCTGCCTGAAAGCAAAGGTCAAATCCCACCCCATGTCTGTGTCTCTCTGCCTGCAGAGCCTAGCAGTGATCTCCAAACAAGTTGGGCTGTCAGCCAACAATGCAGACAATCATGGAGGTTGGACCTGAGCTCACAGCCATGAAATGTGGTCAGCTGGGCACAGAGGAACCAAGATCCCTGTGCTCACTTCCTGGTGTGAAATGTACCGCTGTCAAACCAGACCAATCCTTCTGATCCCCTCTCCCTCAAGCAACAAGGGGAAACCTTAAGTGACTCTCAAGGAAGATGTCACCTCATGTGAAAGCCCTGGGTTGTTTGCAATTCTAGAGCTGCAGAGGGTGATTGGCAATCTGAAAGCTTTTTCCTTTGTTTTCCAAATGAGTTCTGTTATTGTGAAAAAAAGACTGAATGCAACCAATTGGTGTAACTCAGGGGTCTTTTCCTCATTCACCAGTTTCAGCACAAAATAACTGCTCTATGCTGTTTCCATTGACTTTTGGCTCTGATCCAAGAGTGAGCAACTTTTAGCTCAGCTTACTTTCAGACATTATTGTGGTTATTGTAACCTCCACCTGGTATGCTCATATCGCAATTTAAGATGAACTCCCATACACTTCAAAATCGCAACAGTTGCAGATGACTCCTGTCTTACTAGCAACATGTGACTTGACTACAGAAAGGGCGTATCTGGGACGCTAGGTAGAAGCAAGTCTGAGCCCACTCTCTAAATTAAACTCACTCTCTTCTCAAATGAAAAATCATCTGGCTTATGCTAAGGGGTTGCTCCAGCCCAAGTTCTCCTCATTGGGTTGGTGGACCAAGAACTAAGTCCTGAGTGCAGCTCACAGCTGTTGTGTGTACAAGCCAGAGAAACAGCTAACAATGCCATAGCTTACTCCTTCAGGTTATCTATCCCAAGCTTACCTCTACTTGACACTGTGTGAATGCTCTGAGCACTGGCTACAGGAGGGCTGATGCCCAGCTATATAGGTTTAGGATTGTGAAGTGCTTACACCTGCTTTTGTGTCTGCTTTTTGTCTTCCAGCATAGCTATAGCCAGGATGCAGCTAGGTAGGACTAGTTCCATTCCAAGCACTCTGCGATGAAAGACAAATACAATGCAACGGAAAAATACAGAATGCAAGAACAACCTCTAAAAACGGAATGCAGCCTTTATGTCAACAGTATCTCCCTGTCTCACTTTTTTTTTTTTAATTTACTCTACAGTTTTCTCTCTGCTGATAGGTTTCTTTCTATAGGACTTGCTGTTAAATACGAAGGGCCTTGCTTGGGCCATGGAGAAGCAGCATCTTCCCTATCCTGTACATTTTTATTACCTGATTCTTTGAAAAGCCAAGGCCTTTTGCTCCCACAAGAGTTCTCTTCAGGCTGTGCAACGTATGCTTGCCCCCTGAATATGTCTCTGAGACTGAACAGATTCATGTAATCTCAGGTGATGCCAGGCTGGGCAGATGCAACACAGCAGGCAGCTGGGAACCTCCTGGACTTCAGAAGCCCAGTGCAACAGGATGCCACCAGATTTGGCAGCCCCCGTATAACACTGGCCAGTATCAGGAGGCTGCTGCTATGTTACCTGAGAGGTGTCAGGGTTAACAGAGAAAACAAAAGCAGCCAGGAGGAGGAAGCAGGGTGATATCTGCTAAACAGCCAGGCACAGTAGCTTCCCCACCATCAGCCAGCCTATTATCTGTGAGTTAACAACAATTTGGAGCCTGGCAAGTATATGGAGTGACCTGGAGAAAAAGGCCACAAGGTGAGGGTGTTTCCTGCAACCATCAACTTCAACTTACAGCTGTTCTAAAAAAAATCCATAATGCTCCCTGATGGCAGGCAACTAGTTCAGAAGAACCAGAGTACTCCAACAGTCAGCTCCACCATGACTGTTCCTGTCACTAACCACCCTTGGTAATGACCAGGACACTGGACCACAGGTCACGAAAGAGTCAAGACTCTACAACTGAATCACATTTGTGACCTTTGTCAAGCTGCTTCCCCTAGTCTGTGCATCCACCTCTATGCCTGTAAAATGGGGGTAGTTAGATTGAGCTGTTTTGTGAAGGGCTGTGAGAGATAACAAAGGGGGGGGAAAAACACACCTTATTTCTAACTGCTATTTGTAGAGTGGTGCTTTCTGATTGCTTTATCTCTGCCCCCAGACCAAGTGTGCACAAATACAGGACAAAGATGAAATAGATGACATTGACCCAACAGGTATGGCAGCACCGGCTTGCAATGAAAATTACAAGCAGCATGACAAAGCACAGGCACAGTACACTAGTCATTTTAAGGAACTCTGAAAGAGCAATGCAGTGGATTTGTAGTGGCCGGAACTCTTCCTGTGTGTGAGACAAACATATAAAGGTGTGTATTGACATGTACAGAAAGAGGAATGGAATGGAGCTGCAGTGCTTACCCATGACACTAGCATTCATCAAGGCAGTGAAGACAATGAGGATGTCAGGGAGCCCATCACCATTCACATCACACAGCTCCAGTGGGGATAATACACCACCTGCAACAGTCACAAAGAATCACTGCACTGCTGCCAAAAGGCCACCCAGCCCATTTTCCACACTAGGAGAGGAGGGCTGGCCCAGAAGAGACTCATGGCCAGCCAAGCCTCATAGAGTCTGCTAGGGAACCACCAATGCCAGGCAGCTCACACCACAGCAAGATCTTTCATTGCATGGAAAGGCAGAAATGTAGCATCTGGGTCAGAGAAAGGAAAAGGAAAAATAGATTTCTGCTTCCCACTTCACTTTCTGAGGTGACGTGGGAGCCATGTATCTTACGAAAGGCTGATTTGGAAGCCAGGGGCAGAAAGTAAGGAGGGAGAGACATATCTAGACCTGGCAAAAATTATTTCACAAACCACTGTTACTTAACTGCAGAAGTCAGTACAGGAAATACCTTAGAAATGTTACCAGTGGCCCATATAGGATGACAAAAGATTATGAACGTTGATTTATGGATTCAAGCAGGACAAGAAGACAAAAGAAATAAGGTTAGTTCAGCCAGTTAGAAGACACAAAGACTTCTATCCCTCTCCTCCCAAACACACCCACACACTTCGGTGTGGAGGTGCTAGTGAATCTCAGAATATAGAGGGAGACACTATGTTTTAAAGTGGGCTGGGCCATTTGTATCCGGAACAGAATGCATCACCTGAACTAAAAGACAGGACGGGAGAACAGTCAAAATGTTTCTTGGTGTTGACAGAAACAAGACTTTGTGGCACTGTTATCTACTAATGCCAGATTTCAGAGGCCTCAGCTTGAAGAGTGAGCAGGACACAGCTCCCTGTGTATTACCTCGGAGCATCTGCAGTGCTGAGGAAGGGCCTCTGCTCCGACCTGGCTCTCCCAGATAGGTCTCTCCCGCCGATGCCCAGCCTGGGAGCTGCCACCTCCCCCATGCCAGATGCTGTTCCTGGGGCTTTCTCACCTGCTCCCTGACCTAGGTTGCGGTTCCAGATGTTATGCAAGTCTCTAGGGGGACAGGGAATTAGAAATGCGCACACCAACACAAGAATCATCGAGATCACCACAGTGAGCAAAAAGATCGCTGTGCGCAGGTATGGCATGAGGGAGGGAGCAGCCTTCTGCTCCAAACTCCCAGCTGTCTCTGCAGCATAACCCTCAGGCGTGCTCTCTGACGTGTGCTGCTTTGTCATCCCAACCTCCACATCAGAGTCAGCATCCTGCACCTCCTCAGGGGGGCTCTTCCCATTCTTGACCCCCCCGTTCTTCTGGATGTTGAGTACCAGGTCATCTTCACTTTCATCACTGTCGGCCTGAGTGAGGGGATCATATTCCCCAAGGTCTGGGCTCTTCTTTCCTGAGGAAAGAGGTGCAGAGAAATGATAAAGCATGAGTTCCTCGCTTTTTTGCAGGGTGTCAGTGCAGAAAAGGCTGCAGTGGAGAGTGATACAGAAGGGATGACAGTGCAGCCTGCATTTTGCATGGATTCAAGTAAGAGGTGTTAGGGAAAAGACAGGGTCTGTCCAGCTGCAGGAGAAAAGATGTTGACAGTGTATTTCCCCAAGGTAAAAGTGTATATATATAATATCAACATACATATATAAATGGAATTCATGGTTGATTTAATTCTAATACTTTCCTGTTTGGTAATAAGACACACTGACATGAAGTCATGTTTAATGCTTTGAGTACCTAAACCTCAGCACTCCTGAACTCCTTTAGCATTTGCCAGCCTCTAATCCTGACACAGTCCCTCTTCACTTGTCTGTGTTCTCTGAGGGGACCCCCCTCTGCAACTTCTTTTTGCCCTCCTTCTCCTGCCTGGTCCAAGCAGCATTACTGCCTGCTAGTGTGCCACATCTGCTGTCCTGCTTCACGAAGGATAGAAGGGATAGAGCACTGTGCAGTTTCTCTGCAGTGCTATCAACACCCTGAAGATGAGGGCAAAGTGATTTTGCCCTTTTGGGCCAGTAACATGCTGGTGTCTGAAGGGATCAGGGCTGCCCCTCTAAGACACTACCTTCTCTGCGCTGCTCAGTACTGCGAGGGGGAGGGCTCCAGCTCCTGTAGCAGGAAACCACAGTGCTCCTGCTCTGTTCCTGCTCCCACCAGAGCCGACAGCTTATGCTTGGCCTTGCCAAGATAGGTAACTTAGTACTGATGCCTTCAGATGGTGGTACAAGAAAGTAGCTTGGCTTTAGGTGTCTTCCCCACAGATGCCTGGCACATGGACGATTTCTCCTTCACGCCCTAGATAGCCGCAGGGAGTGTGACAAGGGCAGGTGCAGAGCCCAGTCATACATACTGGCGTAAGGCCAGGGCCATCTGTTTATCAGGGCAGGCAAGATCACGCAGACTCATTGCCCTGAACTACGAGTGAAGGATCACGTCTCAGGGAGCTGCCCTGTGCCACCAGGCTGGGCATGGAGCCATGGCCACTGCTCCAATGATTGCAGTGTCTCAGTCTATTTCTCTCTCTCTCCAAGAGGGACTTTGCTATGCCAGGTATCTGTCTCATTTCCCTTTGCCTAAAGCTGACCTGAGACAGGAACTAACTTGTGCCCAAAGATGCCTGAAGTGATACATGCAAGGCATAAATACTAAGCAAAAACATGCAAGCTGCATGTAACCACTCTCAGACACCAAGAAGATGAGAAGGCTTTACATAGCGGGAATTTAAGGGCTTTCACTATTATCTTCCTGCACAAGATAATATACCTTACTTTGTGTTTTCCTGTTAAAGGCAGACTCACAGTTACAGACATACTGTAGTATCTAGTTAGTGCAACACACCTATTTTGCATAACCTAGAATCTGTTTTGCAGCATGTGCATCTCATTTCTTTCTCATTTCTCAACCCACAAAAGGACCTTCACTTCCCCTTTCTGTCAGTTTTAGGATTTAAGAAAAACTGTCAATCCCACCAAAGGCCAAATGTCCCACACTAAGTGGAGTAGCTAGGAGAACCCATGCACACTGAAAAGGGAAACAAAGATATCCAATGAGAGCACATACATAAATCAGACTTTTTGAAAAAAAATACCTAAATCAAAACCTTTTTGAACTAGGGTCTTCTCCAAAAGACTCACATCAAAACAACCTAGTGCACATAAACACTCCAAAAAGCTGTTCCTTGTGGAGGTAGAGCACCCAGCTAAAAGATACTACATTCTATGGGATGGTCTGGTGTATCCCTGTGAGACACTGATCTTATATTATATTTCACATAGATCTGCCCCAAACATGCATACAAAGTGTGGGCTTTTCAGGAAGTCTTGATAACCTTGGCTCTATCCTGTGAGCAGAAGGCCACTGACCTTGGTGGCACACAGCTCTCTGCTCAGAGATCGCAGCTACAACGCAGCGTGAATTTCCCAGATGTCTATACAGTAGGTTGTCCTGACAAGTTGCTGAAAGAGTACTCAGCGAAAACAAGAAATTCCAGAGGACTCACTGGCAAGGTATTTGCAGCTTCTCACTACAGATCCAGATGTTTCAGTTCAAGCCAGGTCAGAGTGGAATAATAAGCAAATGCTTCTGGCCCAAAAGTAAATGATATTTAGCCTGGGAAGTCAATGCCAGACAGTTATGTTAACCGGACTGCTCCTGGTTTTGGAAACTGGTGTCCTTTGAGTAAAACAACTCAACAGCATACTTACACTTCAGATATACTGTGATTTGTTTAATTATTTTAATTCCAGATAGTCAACCTAAAGGACTGAAACCTGCTGTTCTTCCTTGAGGCAACTAAAAGCATTGATAGGAATGAGTTTTACCTGCAACAGTTTTGTTCTGGATCTCTATGAGACAGAAAGGACCTCAAAACTATAGCTCGCCCACTCCTTGAACTGGCAGGTATTGAAACATAATGTTAGCAACATCAACATTGGTGTCAACCACAAACAATCTGTAACAGGAATATCTTTGCTGCTGAGAACCACTGATCACAGGATAGAAAACAGCTACTACATAGCAATGACTTACAGCTTTAGGTGATCCACATAGGAAAGGATTTACTGAATTATAGAAAAACTATAAAGGAGAGAGCTACTCAGTCTTGTTTCATGTCTAAGCCTGACCAGGAACCAGAAACTGGCACTCTTCTCCCTATCCTTCTTCAGAAGGTTAGGTGGCACTCTCACAAGGCACAGCTATTCAGTAAGGTCAGGCGTAAAATGCCCTGCTGGTATTATTTTTTAAGCCAAAAGGAGGAAGACACTGCCCTTTAACAACGGCTGTTGGGGCACCCAGCTAGCACCTGGGAAACAACTGCATATCTATCTCTGAGGATTCAAACGCTCATCTCCCACTGTTCTGAGAGAGCCCTAACAATGATCAGTAGGTGTTTTAGTAATGTGTCCTGGAGGACTGGTGAGGATGCGTTCAGCTTGACCTCCTGACGCTGTTCTGCAGAGAATACATAACTCATGATTCACCTGGCTGGAGACAGCAGAAGGAACATGACTCTTCATCTGAATTTTAGGTCACTTGCTGTGGGAAGAAGGGATACCACCTGGCTTCCACTAATCACTCCCAAATGATTTTTCAACAGAAAAGCATAAATAGACATAAATAGCACTAAAGAATGTGTGAAAACAAGGGCAGTCTCACACCATTTAGAAAATTATCATTTGTTGAGCAGTGCTCCAGAAGTCAAATTCTTTCCTTTCTTGTCAACAACAAGGGTCAGACTACGGGAAGACAGTTTGTCCATCAAAAGAAAGCTAAAGCTGCCTCTGTTGCAAGTGATCAGGTGCCAGAAAATTCAATACTCCCATGCAGTTTTCAGCTTTCCGTCATGGAAGGAGAAATGCTAAGATGCGAGTTGGCCTCTTGGTCAAACTCTCACCCTATCTCCTGAAATAATAATCACTGTGTAACCTTCATGATAAATCAGTCCCTGCGCTAAAGAAAACAGACTTCAGACCTATGTTGAGCAGTTCTATGGCCTTGTCTATGTACCAGATCTGTATAACTCACATCTTGTTATTTGTCTTTGCATAGCCTCTCTTAAGTGTATATAAGCCTTGTACCCAATTCACAGGGACCAAGTTCATATCAGCAAGGTCAGTTTCTCTGCTGCTTTGTGTTCTCTCCTAAAAGTATAGCAAATAAATTACTTCTGTTCTGACCTGCTCTAAATTTATTCCATTTTCCCCATGGAACCAGTGATAAATGAGGTTCCCAGCCAGCGGCCTGTGGTTAAAATCAATCTGTGGAACTGTTGCTTGTGGTCTGTGGCTAAGTTACTGGTCATGTCACCCTGAATTTATTTTTGCAGCAACTGAAAGAGAAAGCAAATACTGAAGGTTTTCAAAGGAAGAAGAGAGAGAAAATGCCTCAAACTTACCAACTTTCAAGGGCAATTGGACTCTAAACTGTACTTTATGACTGAAAATCCCCCGTGAATTTGCCTAATAGCGCTTTTTGCACAGGCAGCTCTTGCAACTATTGCAGTAGAAGAATGTGACTTCTCAGAGAACAAAAGATGAATCATATGATCATAATTTGTAAAGGAGGCATCTGTGAGGTGATCTGTGTTGGCTCATAATGAGATACTCATTTCTAGTGCTGATGGCTTGAAAGATATTAATTGCAATCTTTTTTTCTGTTTCTGACTTACCGGGAAGTCTTTTCTTTGCACACACTTTGGAGTGAAAAGAACAGATCTTGGATTTTAGATGAGTACAATTTTCAGTGTGTTATTCCAATGACTACATACTGATTCCAGTATCCTTTGTACATCCTTCATGTTCTGTTTCTTCTTCTTTTTTTTCCCCCATCTGGCAGTCGTCAGGTACCAGTCCCTGGGTACTGCAGCCATCTCAGCCCATGGGGAGATACATTGTCATATATTGACATAATTAATTCAGTGAGATGCAGCAGGAAAAAAACCAGCTGTAGCAATAGGCTTGCTGCTTCTCATTGCTGTTTAAGGCTGTATTTTTCAAAAATAAACCACACTAACAAGGTCTGATATATGCAATTTAATGCAAGGATTGATGCAAGAACTGTTTTCTAAACCACAGTTGAAAGGCCCACACTCTTTCCCAAATCAGTGCCTCCCCACAGCAGTTATCAAATAGATCATGCTGGTTTCAGAGGTCCTGGAAGAAGAGATCTGTACTTGTTATTGTACAGCTCCCCAGTGGTCACACTCCAATACACACACTTATACCCACCAGTCTGCACCCTTCCTAAATAATCTTCATATAAAATGTATTCCTTCTCATTTAGACAATTGTATATTTATAACCAGGAAGAAACTGATTTGCAAAAAAACTTCCTTTGAATGAGATCTAACAGGCACTAACTAAACAAAAAAAAAGGACTCCTGATATGGGTTACTAAAAGCTGGTGGGAAGGGCCCTGAAGACACTACTGTGATCTTCATGGACCGATGGAGGAGGAAAGTATAACCTGCCCACTGAGTGCAGCTTCACAGACTGGGGCACTGCAGGACCACAGCAGTGCCGAGGAGAAGCCCCCTCCCAGCAGTGCACAGCTCGGCCAGATCCCTGTCCCATGGCTGATTCGAATGCAAGACACGGGCTGGAGCAGCATCGAGGCATGTTCCCATCGGGTTAATGCAGCCAGGTGCACTGGCACCATCTCCAGCCCATCTAACAGCAACTCAAGACCTGGTTTCGCAATGTATTTTCGTTCCCTTATAATCTCCTCGCTGAAGAGTTGTTGCACTGCTGCTCACAGCCTTATCGTTGAAAGATCTGGCTCCACAACACAATAGTCCCTTATGCTCAACATCCTTTCATCTTGCTGGAGATCTCTGGCTGGAAGTTGTGCAGAGATGGCAGGCAGACTTTAAACATTTACTCGGGTAATTGCTGTGGCACAGACCGAACTCCTGGCCTGGCTTTTCAGGGTAAAACCCGCCAGGAGTTATCACGAAGGCCCAACGCGTTCTGGCCGTGGCGGCGGCCGTCCTGAGACCTGTGCCCAGTTCTGCGCGGCCTGCGGAACCCGGCGCCTCCGCCCACGCAGTCCCGGCAGGGCCGCGGCCAGGCCCAGGCCCCCCGCCGCCACGGACGACGCCCCCCGAGCCCCGAGGCGCTGCCCCGTCCCCTGCAGCCCTCCCTCTGTCACGGAACCCGGACAGAGGCCGCCAGCCCCCGGCACCGCCCGCGCCCCCAGAGCGGCCGGGCCTGCCCCGGCGCCCCACATCGCCACATCACCATGGCAACGCTCCCCACCGACCGCGGGCAGCGGCGACCGCCCCGCCCCGCCACCGGGCGCGGCTGCCCGTGACTGGCCCGGCCCGGCCCGGCTCGGCGCTCCTCCTTTCCCGCGGGTGCCGACCCCTTACCCGGCAGCTTCAGCGCCCGGGACAGCACCGTCGCCATGCTGGAGAGGCTCAGTGCGCAGGCGCGCCGCCCCGCTCGCCCCACGCCTCCCGCGGCCTGCTGGGGATTGCAGTTCTGCGGGGTGAGCCCCCCCCCGTCACACCCCCAGCGGGGTCCGGGGCTCACCCTGCTGGGGCAGCGGCGGGGGCAGCCCGGGGCGTCCCTGCCTCGGGGAGCTGCGGGTGAGGCCGCTCGGGGGCACCCGGCAGGTGGCGGGGGCGCGGCCCTCAGGGCCGGGGTCTGCGGCTCGGAGGTGCCGCGGTGCCGCGGGGGGCAGAGGCCTGCGGTGCCCGCCAACGGAACCTCTTCACTGCTTCCATCGTTTCCTCCCGGTTGTTTTACAGGGGCAGAGACCCGCAGGGCGGTGGGGGCTGGTAGCAGCCAGCCTTGACCGAGGACAGACTGGGTGTCCTCAGGCTGCCCGACTGCGCCGGGCACTGACACGTGCAACAATATGCTTGTTGGTTTTACACAGAAAGTGTTGGTGCTTGTTCTTGGTATAAATATATGCCTTCATTCTTGGGAATGTTGTGGTTGGAAGAAATCTTATTTGTTGATTTGGTTTTGCAACTGCTTTTATGCTTAGTTACAGAAGACCACCAGGGCATTTTCCAAAGCTGGCATCAATCTTCACCACAGCCTTCTGAGGTAAGCAAACAAGTGAAATCTCCCACGATGGGGAAGTTGAACTAGGAGGGTTTTTGTGGCTTCTCCAAAGCCACAAGACTCCAGCGTCCCATGCACGGGCCATCTAACACCAGGCCTTCTGCAAGTCATGATTTGTGTGATAACTCTCAAGGCTGACTGCTTTGTCACAGAAGAATGCTGGACAGACGCAGAAGACATCAAGAGTCTGTTTAGCTAAAGAACACATAATGTTTCTTCAGCAGCTACTGCTGCTGCTTCCCCCTGCTTCAGGCACTGTTCCTGCAAATAATGTACTTTTCTGCCCGGGTTGGTCCTGAAACCCTTTTAAATAACAATAAAGAAGGAGCAGAAGAGAGACACCAAGCAGTCTGGTTGGTGAATGTGAACAGCAAAGATAGTAGTTCTGATCCAAACCCTTTTGGTACCAGAGGGATTTTTTCCATTGATGTCATCAGGCTTCAGATCAGGACCTTCCTGAGAACACAGCACTTGTGGGGGCAGTCCCAGGCAGCAAACACTGGAGAAGCCATCAGAGTCATTACTTTTCTCTCCTTTCCAGGCCTTTCTGAATACAGAATCCTTCTGTTCCATATGCCATTTCCTCTCTTCCACTTTTTTTTTAGATTCAAGAGTAGTGATGATCCTGTATCTATGTAAATATTTACAGGAGAGATCCTGGATCCTTTTCAAGTCTCAGCAAAGCCTGTGATACAGAGGGACAAGAGCTGTCCAGCAGAGCAGCTCTTTCTAAGAAAATGCTTCTGGTACCAATTAGAGCTGAGTGCAAGGGTACCAGAGAAAACAGCCAGAAGCAGGAAACTGGAAAATCTGATGTCGTCAGTTTTGATCTTCTAACATCTGGCGCACACACATACACCGCAAGAGCCCACAGTTTACAATGCTTGTATGTTTGCAGTACAGCATAGCCCACTGTTAATTTCATGCATCCCCACATAAATGGCTTGTTCCCCAAGCCCTGAGATCTCTGAGAGGCTAATGAATAGCAAGGAGAAGTGATTTGTGGTGAAAACTTTTGAGGAACATATGAGTAAGCAGAGTGTTGAGAGGGTGTTACTCATGCAAAGCATGAGTAATGAAGTTTTCCTTCTTTACATTGTGAATGTAAGCTGATTTGCATATAAATTGGACCTGTCAAGTGTACTAATATCAGTCAAAAAGCTGTGAAAAAAACCCTGAAGTTGCAAATAAATCATTCATTTATGTGAATGTTGCTTTTAATTTTATTTATTTATTTCCAAAGCACTTTGAAAAAGCCAGATGCTGAAAAATGAGATACTTGGGGTTAAGCTTGAAAGTCTGAGAGCCTTGGGTTGGCAATGTGGTCATTTAGAACAATGTTACAAGCCAAATAGCATGAAAATACGCAGCCACCAGCCGCTCATCAGTGTAAGCCTGTACAAGCCCTCTCTGCCCACACTGGCACCTGCTGTCCTGTGTAGGATGAAGACCCTAACAGAGGTAAATTTGCTGTGCCCTGCTGGATGCCTGATTTCTGACATGACCCTTGCCCTTTAAAATGCCAGTGTGTTGGAGGTGCTGTACAGGTACACAATACTCACCTGACCTACACAAATTGTAGTGATATCCAGGTTCCACCTAACAGGACTAGTGCAGAAGACTTTGCACTTGGCTCAAAAATGGTGGGACACAGCATAAGGAAATCTTTTCAATGTCACCTCTTTCGGTAGTTTCTCACTGTCTCTTCACACAAAAAGAGAGGGGTCATGTCCTTGAACAGCATCAGGAACACAATATGTGGGGACAGCTGCCTTGACCAGAAATCCCAGAAAACACACTCTAGCTCTGCACCCAGGTTGCAGCTATCTTCTTTTTTTTACCTCTTTTATTTTTGTTTGGGACAGGCTGTGTGTAACGCCCCTCCTTCCTTGCAATCAGTTTGTTCAGTTCTCTTCCGCTTTAGCCGCTGGACCATGCCACACTGCCCCACAAGTGAAAAGTGCTGCCCTTTTTTTACCGTGATTCTCCTTGTACAGCTGCCAATCACTTAGTAAAGGATGGGGCTAATGCAAACAAATGGAGAAAGAAGTTTGTGCTGGGCTGCAGTGGGGCAGGGTTAACTGGTGAGGTCCCATACCCCACAGCCTTCCATCTTGCCTCCTTTCTGCCAGAAATTACAGCCTTTCCAGCCTTTCTGCACAAGAACTTCTGGAATGCTCCTTGATACTGAAAAGACCCGCATTAAACACTGCTGTTGAAGGCCTTCAAGCTAGAGCAGGTAACTTGGGCAGAGCGGCACAATGGAGTGATTGCACAATGGAGTGATTGCAGATGCAGTTCTGTCATAAGATCAGAGGGGCAATCATCTCCTGATGAGCTGCTGGGACAGGAGCTATTCTCAGCTGTCCCTTCCAACAGCTGTCTGGAGGGAAGAAATAACCTGCATCTTTGCAGTCCTATTGGTGCTAAGCTAAAGCATTCTTCTCATCCTAACCTTCTACTTTGCATGGCTACATGGACAGTCTGGAGCTCCATCCTCTTTCCTCCTGTGCCTGGCTGAGTCCCTCCATGACAGAGGACTCATGCAGGAGCAAATACTGCAATAAATAGGAAATGCTTGTTCAAACGACAAAATCAAATGCAATCAAACGGTGAAGGCCAACAGAAAGAAACAATAAAAGCAAGTAAAACCAGAAAAAGTGTCAATAACATTTTGAGCAGGTGCAAAACACTCCCAAGTTCCTACAGCAGGTGCACTTCAGGCAATTTTAAGTAGTGCAGATGATTGTAGAGTTTCTAATGAACCCAGGAAGTAAAACCAATGCCAGCCCTCTGTTCACCTCAGCATGAGAAGAGGCCAAAAGATGGTCAGAGCTGTGCAAATGTCTCATCTGTGCAGTGTACCCATGTGCTGTCACAGGGGCAGGCACAGGCTGTTAGTTGAGAGAGCTACTGTGGGAGTCTGCCCCAACCAAACTCCTGATGGGTCCATATCTAGAGACTTTTCCAGTCTCAGTGTTGTTCTGCCAATGCTGGGAGTCCTGTGACTGACAGCCTGGAGAGAAGTGCCCATTGATGTGTGAACTGGAGAAGCGGCAAATTAGGAAAAGGAGAGGGTAGATACTAAGGGGATATGTTATGCACAAGGGGAGGCAGCATCTGTTGCAAGATTCTGCAAACTGCCCAGCACCAAGCATACATCTTGATGCACTCTTGGGAGTTACCCTCTTCCCTCTAACCAGTTGGGTCCACCACCACCAGATTGATGCATACTATGAAGTGCGATGTAGATTCTCAGCACCAGACCCATGTCCCCTGTTGTTCTTTTGGCTAGCTCTGACAGCCTTGCCTCCCTATATGAGCTCATTGTGATGCCATGGGTGGTCTGAGTCCTGTTTCAGGTCCCTGTGCCTGGAGCAGTGACATGAAGACATCCCAGATAGTCAAGGGAGGAAGCCTTATGCAGCGGAGACATTTTGCTCACTGATTTGTTGCAGTTCAAAGCAGGTATAAAACAGTACCAGGGGAAGACAGCAACACTTCACAGGTGCTCAGCACTTGCCTTGATCTGATGTGAGAGAGAAGTGGATGCAGCTGCATGGACAAGACCTCAATGCTCAGGGGTGGGAAGAAGAACAGGTACAGCAGTGTTGGAGGTGACCAGCCCCATTATCCAGTATGGGGAGAGAGGAGCTGCTTCAAGCAGGCTGCTTTCTGGCTTTTGTGCAGGGCTGAGGCAAACCAGAGTCCAGCAGTGGCTGGCTGGGGCAAAGATGGATGCTCCTAGAAATTGCACAGGAGCTTCTGCGGCACTTAAGAGAAATCCCTGGTGGCTCACATGTGGCTCCACCTCTGTAGCTGTTAACCTCTTGGGGGATGTCAGGAATTCCTCTGACTCCCTCTCACTCAAGGCACCCAGTTTTAGCACTCAAGGGGTATTTTGTCTCAGTGTGTGCTTAGAAGTCAGGGCTGGACACAAGTGGCAGTGTTGGGGAGACCCTCACAGCTGCTGCTTTCCCACATGGCCCAGGGCACAAGCACCCTGCAAGACACAGGAGGTTACGGAGAGGGTTTGAGCCCCTTTGCCCCCAGCTTGCTAAATCTGTGCCTTCCCAAAGGTTACCAAGCTGATCCAGGGTCTGGGGAAACGAGCACAAGCATTTCTGCAGATGTTCTTGCCAGGGAGATTTTGCTGTCTTGGAGTCCTTCTGCATCCTGAGAGACCCACAGACAGACATGTGCAATATCCTGTTTGCATATCACAAGCAAGCTTCATGCTGAGGCTACTCAAGTTTAGAAAACTAGCTGCAAGCAGCAGTCCTCAGGCAGGAGAGCAGATTGAATACCCTGCAGTTGCTTACAATGCAGTCACAGAAATACAGCAACAACAAAAAAGAGAGTTTCTTGTTAGTTGATTGTATTAAAGTTCCTGGGCTCTGCTTAGTGTGGTGCAGTGAAGGCACATGGGCACTGGGCATCCCTGCCCGAATGCAGCCACAGTGGTGACAGTGGGCTGGGCAGTGCTCATTTCGCATCACTGGGAATGTGAATGCTAACAGGCAGAAGACAAGGAAGAGAAGTGCTACAGATCCCTCCTGTCCTGTCTCCCCTACTAATCCCCCAGGAGATGCAGAGAATGGGGAATTTCTGTGATACACACGCCTGCTTGCTGAGAGCTGTGCTGAGGTAGCACTCCACCAGCACGAGACCAGGACATTGGGCACACACTGTGGCCCTTCACCAGCACAGTTTGGATTTGGACCAGGCTTTTGGGAGTGTGTTGCCATGCCTGTGTGGGCTTCCCCATCAGGTCTGCTCAGCTGGTATCTCTGTGCCATGCCGTGGAGGGGCTCCTGCTCAAAGCGTTCCTCCATTCAGCATCCCCATCCCATGCTGACTGTCAGCAGTTTGTTTCCTCTTTGCAGGAAGCTGCAATGGCAGTGTAACAGGGCTGTTTGCAGTGTGCTGAATGGGGAACAGCTGGAGACGGATGATTGTTTGGGTTATTTGCCTGTTGCCTAGGCACTTTGTTTGCTTGTTTGAGCCCAAAGAAAATAGGTTTCCAGTTCCTCCGGAGGCTGTTCTGTGCTAAGCCCGTATATTGTGAGCTGCTTTTGAAAACTGGTGGTTTATAACTTTGCAAATGAGTGTCCTGCTGTTTCAGTGGTAAGGCTCTGTAAACAAGGCAGTCTTCTCAGAAATTTCCCTGCCACAGAGCCAGTGGGACTGGAGGAGCAGGAGCAGCCAAAACCACACACTCCTGGTGTCAGAGAAGCAGATACCCGAGTATGGTCCCAGCTGGACCTCTCTCTGGAGTGGATTTAAGTGGCTGACTAAATGATAGTGCTGGCTGATGTTTATGGACTGTGCTTAGAAGGATGCCACTCAGCTTTCCTTCTGATCAACTCCTCACCTGGTGTAAACCAGCAGCACTCTGTTGCAATCATAATACTGCGATTTTAACAACTGCTCTGTGTGTAACACTTGCACACATCCTCTGGCTCCTTACTTCTGGGTGTTTGCTTTTATTCTGAGTGGCTGGACAGTCCTCCACCCTGTGAGAAAGCATCTTTTTTCTTGCTGCTGAGTGCAGACATTTTGGCTGTGGAAAATGGAGTTAAATAAGAATAGGCTGGTCAGGAAACAGAGAGTGCGTTGTTGCCAGCTGATACTGGAGAAGTAATATCAGGAAGAATGCAGATTTGGCCAAGGCACTTGCAAACAGTGCCATGGTCTAGTCATGAGCCTGGGTGTACAGCAATTGTGCAGCTTTGGGCTGTGGTGGCTGCACATCCTCTAAAATCACAGGAAAATGTCAGCCTGACATGGACATGGGATCAGAGTCGGGGGTCCACCTCCCACTTCACAAAAATCATCACTCTAACACCTTGCGTTCCTTTGGAAATCTATTTATCGAGTACTGATGGGACATGAGCCTGTTTGATTTGGCAGGCATGGACCTGGGGGAGGGGTCAGTGGGGAAAAAAATAACAACACTGCAGCCGATTCATCCCTCCTTGTTTATTCCACCAGAAATAGATTTGGCAGAGTGCATCAAGAATGAACTAATCAGCAGGGAATTAATTGGCATGTTTGTTAAAAGGAAGGAACAAATGCCGTGAACAAATTAATGGCTGGATGGCCATAGGGTTCAAGCAGCCAGAGAGAAGTGCTGCATAGTGGAAACTGTGACTAGTTAAGAGAAGTCATACAGCTGTGCCGGAGAGCCAGCAGTTGAGAGCTGCCCAAAAGAACCGAGGGCAAAGATATACGGGTGTCTTTGCAAATGGAGCTGCTTCTGAGAGGGGCTCCATCACCCAGGCTTTCCTTCCCGTAAGGCTCCCATGTGTGGGGGGGAGATAGCTAGTTTGCAGGAGTGGGAGGGAGGGGTAGGAGAGGTACAGCTGGAGGAGGCTCCATGGAAAGACTGTGGAAATGCGGAAAGCGGGGAAATGAAGAGGGACACGTCACTCATTGCAAGCTGAAATGCAGAGGGGGTGGTGAGGAGAAAAGGAGCTGGGAGGCAGAGATTTGGAAGCCTCGTCACAGAAGGACTGGCCTCAAGAGCACAGGTAATGTTTGTACGCAATTCTCTGCCTTCTTTCCAGGAATGTTTTGTTTCTTCCTCTGGAGTAGACACATCCATGCACCTCAGAAAGAGCTTGTTGGGTTGACAGACTCTAAAGGCACCTGTGAGAAGAGCCAGGAGAGGAGGGAACATGTGCAAACTGGCATGGACTTGGAGGCTGGAGGGTTGCTACCTACACTTCCAGAGAACAGGGGTGTGCAGAGTGAAAGAAGGAAGGAGAAAGGAAGAGTGAGTAAATCCTTGGGGACAGCCAGACAGGCAGGCATGGAGAGTGTAAGATTTGTGGGTGCCTATTTAGGGAGAGAGAGGAAACTCCTTAAGAGTAAGCCCCAAGCTCTATATGAGAGAGATGGAAATAAGACATACCCTGAAAAAGCAGGTACACCTGGAGAAGAGGCAAAAGGTGTATATTACCTTTCAAAACCAACAGTACTTTACTAATGTTATGATTTGCAATAGATGTGTGCTTTGCACGTGGATGGTGGGTTTTTTTCCCCTTCTTTAGCATCAATATGCCTGCCTGCTGGCAACAGCATCACCCTAGCTGTCCATCATTGAGGCTGTCAATCAGATCCCTTTGTTTAGCAGGATGGTCAGGCTATTTGAGGGATTCAGGTGCACTTTGCTTTCACACAACATCCAGGTAGAAAATGATCAGTGTAACTTTTAATTATATGCAAAAGCACTATTTAACTCAAGTACATTGCTAAACTTGAAAAAGTCAAGATATTTTTATTACTACCTAACCCAAAGCTGGGTGTGCACATGTACCAACATACAGCATTATACCCACACACATATAAACTCAAGAATAATACGTTACAATGGATTTTTAACAAGGTCTTTTGAAACTGGTGGTATTCTAGCTGTACCACTGTGGCAGGGTTAATATTGTAGGATCCATTTTTTTAATTGCTTTTGGCATTTTTCTTGATCTTTTCACCATTACATAATACTACAAGCATATGCTAATGTTTATAATACCCTGATTTTTTTCCCTTGGAAAGCTATCAAATGCCATCCGCTTTGCAAGTAGAGCTTGCAAATTCTTTGATCGTTCTGGACTCGCAGTCTTGGCAGCTTTCTCCTGTAAAAGCTCAGTCTTTTCAGGATCCCAGCCTGGCTGAACTGGCATTAACTGCGAAATTGTGTGCAGCTACTCTGTGTTTTTTTAATGTGAAACCGTTTGGTTTATAGCACCTAAAGCTTCCTTGACTTTATACATAAAACAGAACATTTTAGTTGGGTGTGTGTAAGTAATATAACCTTAAAATGCTCTTAAAATATTGCATATGGAAATAAAGATAGAGAAATTCCAACAGCCTGCAAAAGTACCTTTATTATCTGTTGAGATCCTTTACAACATTGAAAATCTTAGACATACTATGATGTTTAGATATACATTACCATTGGAGAGCAACATTTTATGTATTCATGATTTACCTGAGATCAAACTCCCTGATTCATTTAAAAGCATGTTTTACTTCTCTGCAAATAACCCAAACCCTAATATCACTCTTCAGCTTTAGTTTGAAAGTAGCTCGAAAGGAACTTGGGGAAACTATGAGAGGAGAACAGGTCTCAACAGAAAACCACAGTGGCAAAGTCCAATATTGCAGCAAAAACATCCTTCTTTTTAGGTATCACTAAAGTGATTGCTAACTCTAATAAACAAAATCCTCCTCTCAAAGCAAACATGGCCTTGAGCTAACACACCAGGATGCTCATGCATGTCATCAGGAGAGTGTACGTGTTTAGAGCAGACGTAAGTGCAGGGAAAAGTTTCAAGCCATCTTGATAAACAAGGGGCAAGCAAGCTCTGAATTGTAATGCAACAACTTACGTCTGGAATAGGAACAGTGTGTTCTTCTCAGCTTCAGGGAAGAGACAACTCTCTGAAATGAAGCTGTGTTTGGCACTGGGAGAGGATAACCCGCTTATCCTAGTAGGCAGCACAACCCATGAGCAGTAGTGACATTCAGTCACCACACGACCTCAGTATGTCAGTCTGGGGGAGGCACCAGTGAAAACTCAGTGCTCTGTTGTCATTCCCTGCTGTGTGTAAGGAGGGATGAGCACTGGAAATGGAGTATACTGGAGCAGCAAGAAACAGAAAGGGTCAACAGGAGAGGGACAGAGATGGGAGATCAAATCCTGGCAGTGTTTCTTTGCTTTGGGGCAGGGATTCAGGCTTGGGTGGCACAACTGCTGATATTGCAAGACTATGCTTGGGGTATTGAGGGAGCAGAGCTCTTTTAGCATGTCAGAGTGAGGAACTGAGAGGTTAAAAGGGGGGCGGGGGGGGAGTGTAATAATGAGTTGAATATGTCTGTCTTCATTGCTTGCAGATGAAAGGACTTTCTGGTGAATTACTAAGCCTGCCCTGCTCCAAGGGCAGAACATGATGCAATTTTCTGACAGAAAGCATGCCATATTATTGTAATTAATAGTAAAAATAACAAAGCTACTATGTTGTTATTGTTATTCTCTGAATTTAGCAAAGAGCTTTCATCCAAGGATGTGAGAGTTTTCGCTGCCTTTCAATTCATGTTCTACCCTGACAGTACGTTCCAGTGCAACAGTGCAACGGATCCAAAGACATATTTGCAATGGGTTTGGGATCTGGTTCCTATTCCAAATGACCCTGCAGATGTTTTCTGCTAGAAACCTTGTTATTGAACATCCATTTGTCTTGTACAATTCCACCAAAGAGACAGAGGATTGCTCAATTTCTGTGTGTCTGAGATATGAGAATCTATTTCAAAGATGATTATAACCTGATGTTTACTATGATAATACATTATGGTAGGCCCTCAGGAATGCAGGAAGCAAAGATACAAAGAAAATTATCTGTGAGGCATCCTGCAAATAAAACATGTGGGTCTTGTGTTTCATTTGGATGCCTGATGTTTTAAAAAGTTTGAGATCAAGAAGGGTGCATTTTTAGTGTCAGACGTAGGTGGAATTTATTTCTTTTAACAAATACAGAAAAATCAAAGTATCCCAGCCCTGGGGTGTTGAAACAGGTGGGAGATGGAAAGGGTAAGGAATGTACAATCTCTACAAGAAGTTTTAAAATGAGCTGGGAAGACACGCTACCTCCTTGATGCTGGCAGCATTTTCAAATCATTTGCAATTAGAGATGTTGGCATCTGGTAAGTCCTTTCCCATCAGGAAAGATTAAAAAGGCATGTGCAGTGCATACTCATCAAAAGACAGAGAAAAAAAGGGGTCTAAAGTCTGGAGCACTTATCTGGAAAAACAGGGAGGCAGAGGAGCTGTGGTGTCAATGCAAATAGTTTCAATAAGGTCCATGAAGACCTTTTCATTACATGCCTTGGTGATACCATCAAACCTTAGAGATCTTCATTTTGGCAGCTTTGAGTTGCAGGGAAGAAGAGGTGTATGTATGTGTGAAATAGGAAGAAGGAATTTATTTTTTCCTTTAAATGAATACTCCAATTAAAAGAAGAATACTGAGTACAAAATACATCTTGACAGGTGGAAAGTAATATTTTTAAAGTAGCATCACATTTTCCATCAGTATGACTACATTCATACCACTGTTTAAAATAGATGGAAAAATAAATATAGTTGCAATTAAAATACACTAGTGATTGAATGTAAGAAAGGCACAAATTAAAAGGATTTAATTATGTACTGCTTTGTCTGCTACAGCTCCTAGTAGGTTTTGAGGTGGCTGAATTCTTCCCAGATGGTTAGGAAATGAGTGTTATATGATATTTGAAAAGAAATCTAATGTCCTCTTATTTTGCAGTGAGGTCTTAGACTTTTGATGCATGTACCTGAACAGGGGAATAACTTGGATATTCTGAATGTGCCTACTTCTCACATGAGCCCCTCCATCACTGTGACTACGGATAACTGAAATCATCACTAAACCACATGAACTTGGCAATGCATTTTTTTGTTTGCTATGTGCAATATGTGTGTAATTGATATTTCCATCCAGTTTCTACCAGAACAGCTGTGCATTACATTTAATAAAAATAAAACTACTAGATTCAACACTGAGGGACTACTCTAATTAAGAAAGAATAACAAATTAGCATGAGTAAGCTGTGGACAGACTGATCTGTCCTGTTACATTTAGAGAGGGTCCAGGAGGGCCTGTAGGTTAGGGTTGACTTCTATTGGCTTGGGAATAATGGTAAACTTGAAAGAAGACAAGAAGCTTAGGAAATGACCTCCTGACACCAGGTATAGACAGTACATGAGGAATGGGGTTGCGTTTGAGGCTTCATCACTGGGCAGCATCTCAGTTATTGCCAGCCATTAGTGGATCAGATGAAAAAGAACAAATTTTTATTCTGGCCTCTATTAAATCCTTGACAAATTGCTTCACTGGCTTGTACCTTGCTTTCCCTAATTGCGAAGTGGGGAGACAGCTATTTCCATACCTTGTCATACCTCCTTCTGACACGGATAGAACATTTATAGCTATAAGGTGCTATCCCAACGTGGCTACATATGAAGCAAAGCTACTTATCTAGCTGCTTCCAGTTGATGAAGCATCTCTGTAGCACTTAATGGCTTGAAAAAAAAGTAAGGAGGTTTGTACTTGCGGAAAAGAGAAGTCCTTGTGCTTCTGTAAAAGCTAGGCTGAGCAACTTGAACATTTTAAAGAAATACATCATCAGACAGAAATTTGATATTTGGGTGACAGGTGGGAGGCAGAGAAAGAGAGGGAAGAGAGAAATAAAGCAGCAAGTTTTTTTGTTTCCACAGAGCAGGGGGAAGTCAAGATCCTGTGAACAGACATCATGGTTACTCTTCCTCTTTTCCTCTTCTTCATCCTTTTGCCCTGCAGTGAATCCCAGAAGGATTTTCTGGACCAGCATCAGAAATGGAACTACAGAGAAGGCGGTAAGAGGTGGCGGTGGTGGGTCAGCCTGGGAGTCATTCAGTATCTCAGAGCTGAAGATTCACCTATTTTGCCCTTGGAGTGAGGCACACAGTGCTCATTCATGAGTGCTTTTTCTTGATTCCTCAGTATCTGCTGAGGTTTCTGGAGAGAAAAATGTTTTTTTAAAATAATCAGCTGGGATATCCAGTGACAGCAGAAAACTTGGGCACCTGGATGCAGAGAATTGCATTATGAGGGAGAGTTACTTGCTTTTTAATTTAAATCCTCTATGTTTAATATTTGGCATTTCATTGCAACTCAGTTCAAGTGATGGGGAATGGAACCTAACTCAAACCACTGGCTCATGTTTTCTTGTTCTGTCACATTTATTTTCCTCTCTTCCACGGACATCCTGCTAACCTAGCTGACTACGTCAACATAGAAGGCATTGACAGCATTACTCAAACCCTTGAGAAATGGGGAAACAGCATCTTCTGGCAAATGAGGCACACTCTGCTGAACAACCCAAACACTTTACTGCCTGAGTTCTCCAGGTAATTCCCTTCATCTGGAGGTGGGATTTGGTCCTCTCCTGGGTGTCCCTCCTTGAGCAGGATTCATCTTCATTAAGATGATCTTTCATATTGCTCAGTTGTGGGGGATGAATCCCACTGTCTTGGTATCTGTTGTGCTAACAGCTCTGATTACTCTAGTAAACTGAGTATTCTGCTGACTACTGCAAAACATTCTCAGTTGCTATGACTGTATTGTAAGAATTATCCTTAAGACAATGTAGGCTGTCCTTGGCACCTCACTCCTGTGAGAACAGGGTGGAAAAATGAATTGTGCAACAATTCCACACATGGACTTGGCTGCAGGGCAGGGAGAAGCAGCTGATTTGGCCTGTGATGTTTTATATTTCAGTCACTAACACCCAGATCTGAGAAAGTTATTCACTAGTCCATGTCATCATAATTCCCAATTTGCTTTTGCAGAAAAACGATTGAGCACACTCATAAAATTTGCTTCAATCGCATATTTCCAGAAACAGAGTGGGAAAATCAATGAAAAAGAGAGAAGGGAATATTGGGAATTACTAGAAACTTAGTATCACTTAAATCAGAATTGTTCATAAAGTGAGTTGTCCTCTTCCATAACTCAGCTTTCTCTTTAGGATAAAGGAAAAAAAAAATATTCTGTCCGCAACTGCTATGCATCGAACCAGTTGAAGAGGAAAGGCTAGAAAAATAAAATGGCACTAGTCAGAAGGCCACACGTATCTGTACAAATTAGGGTTTCAGGTGGATATAGTTGATAGATCATATGTTGGCCTTTGGCATCAAGTGGATTTCTCCCTAGCTGGATGGTGGCTGTTGTTATTAACACAGAATTCATCACAACTTCCACACTGCCAGTGCTGGAATTCATTAGTGCCTAAGAATATCAGGGCTGATATTAAGTCACTGATTTGGAAAGCTCTAACTTTAGTCCAGGGAGATGTAATGAGACTATTCAGCCATATTTCCTGCATAGGGCTTTGAATTAAGAGGTTGCTGGCAAGGACACAGGCTGGTCCATTGGAAATGCTGAGGAATGACAGTAATCTATAGGAATCACTGGCCGAGCCTCCATGTCTGCTCCTGGTTAACAACAAGGCTAATTAATACTAATTAATATCAGGTGATATTAGAATGAGCCTCAGAGCTCCATAACACCTAAAGGGAGACTGAGAGAAGGCCCCCCAAGGGAATGGACAAGGTTACCTCCAAGCCCACCAGTGCATCAGTGCAGCCCTCACCTTACCAAATCCTGATGGAAAATCTGGCTCTGCCCCAGGCTGGAGTGACCCAGGGGCTGTGCAATCACAGCTGCAAAATGTCACGCAGTGGCCTGCCCTGCACTGGGAAGTCCTCACAGGCGATCCCGCACATTGCTGCTCTCTTCTTCTCTACCCCTGCTTGTCCCAGCCAAGCAGGATATGGTCTTCATCTCCCCCTTAAAGCAGGAGTGCTTCTGGAAGCTCATAAACCAGCTGTCATCTGGCACCAAGCCAGCTGTGCTTTGGTGGCAATGGAAAGACCATGTCACCCATGCTGGTTCTGAAACTTGTGGTTTCCTGGGTTCAAATGGGGATATCTCTGATGAACTCCCGCCACCCTAGGGGAAAGGTGGCTTTGGAAGCATCTTTTAATGGTTGCTTACAACTTTTTCATCATGAAGGGCCCTTACCCACCAAGAAACACAAGGCCATGGTAAATTATTTTGCATGCTCAGGAACACTCCCCACACTGAGTTATTCTCCTGTATTACTCTCTCTGTAGTCTTCGCCCTGTCTCTGCGGCTGTGGACAATCTTGTGAGGGAAGTCCAGTCAATAAAGAAAAGGCTAGAAGAACTGAATGAACGCCTCAATGTCATCAACAAAAAAGTCCTTCCCATTCGACTGAACACTCTGCAGAGCCAGAGGCGTGGAAACACTCAGCTGCGGAGACTTCCGATGCATAGGAGAAGGTTGTATACTCACAGGAGACCTCAGAGGAGTTAATTATTTACCAGAAAGAAAAGGAAATCTTTTTTATCTGCTTAAGCCTTTCTCAATGCAATGCTGCTAGACACTGAAGTAAAGCACATGCAAGACAGCTTTACTAAGGAGACCAGAACTCTTGCATTTTGTGGCTGCCTTTCAAACCTGGGTCAGTAGGTGAAATCTGACCCTGTTCTTCAATGATGGCTGTTTTGTGTCCCAAGCAAAATGAGTTGACAAGCTCAGTCTACTTGAGTGTGAATACCTTTAGGCTATACAGCCATTCTTTCTGCTTACCAGAAGAAGTTCTTTCTATAAAGATCAGATGAATTTCTCTCTCTGTTCTATTTTTACTGCATTCCATCTGAAACAGCTAGGGAATTTGATTTTCAAAAGTGCTGAATGCCTGATGAATGTAGAAAGATAGATTAGTGCTTGGCACTTCGGCTGGGCAGGGAGGATGAAGAGGAAGCTATGCTTTAAAATACAGTCTTAACTATTCTCCATCAGTGCTAAGGGTGCCCCATTCACATGTTCAAGGGGTCAGTAGGGTTGGATAACATTGGTCTGTGCATCATGTTTAAAGACTGCAGATGTGTCATATTCTAGCGACCAAATTTGAACATCCACCTTCTGCAAAGAGGTTTTTTTAGCTACCTGGAACTGGGCACTCAGAACCTTGTTATTCAGCTGATATGTTCAGAAATTCCAGCACTGTGAAAGACATTGCATTGACTTCTGCCAAGACCTTTGGAAACCAGGGGATGTTTTTTTCAGAACTATTTAGATACCTAATGGCATAGGTGGGTGTTTAGAAGAATTTTCCAGAATAGCTTAAGAGACAGTTCAGTTCCCAAAATCACAGATGATAATTCAATTGATGTCTAATTCACAGAATATCTTCTCCACATGCAAGCACTGACCTCCAGACATTCCCCAACATCCTTTAGCACAATTAAGATCTGTAGAAAAAGAACAACTACACACCCCAAGGACTTTTGTGCCTCAGGGAGCACCCAGAATACCCTGCCTTCAGCTTGTCTTTGCCTGTGGTTTCCTGGCAATAAAACTTGTGGTAAAAAAGCAGTGCAGAAATCAAATTATGCACTGAACAGAGAGTGGGCTTGCCCTTCAGGTCTCTAAAGGTAAATCCAATTCAGAGATTCCTATCCAGTGTTGCAGCCAACTGCATACCTGAAATCTGTTGAAACATAAGCAGGAGAGTCAGAGAGGAAAATAAACTATTTTTTTAAAGGTCTGGATGAAGCAATTTATAAGAACAAAAGTAAAGAATAGATTATGTCTAAATGGTTATGGGGGAAGCTGGCATGACAGTTGTTTTGAAAACACCCTCCAGTTACAAACAGGGAGGATGCAGACTAGCTATTTAAGGATTCTCAAGGCCTGAGTTTATGGAAAGAAGCTCAGTGACACTACAAGAACCTCCAGAGAGAAAGGGGAAGAACCAGTTTGATATGAAATCTTTCAGAATGAACCAGAAGAAGTAACACAGCCAGAATTTTGGCTGTGACCTGGGAGTTGAGTAGGAGAGGTATGAGTAGTGTATGAGACAATTTGATAAATATTTCCCAGATGTAAATTCTCTGAGTTCAGGTTTTCAGAAAATAACAAAATTCTAACCTGGAAGGTGTCTCATTGGTTTTGCTTGGGAATTTGAAATCCTGCTTATGTAGACAAGGGAAAAATCAAGCCTGTGAAAAGGCTGATAAAAAGATACAGTTGTGCCTTTGGTAAAGTTGTCATCATAATTTCGCAGGAAATGTAGACTATTTTGATCCCAGAATATATTTACCTAAATGACAAGGAATAACAGGAGAGAAAGGCCCCCCTCCTCCTTGTTATTCTGCATTCAGAGCTACTAGGCTGTGCTATAGCATCAGCTGCATGCTTGCACAGAGTGCTGGCCCCTCCGGGGGATGCTTTACACACTTTGCTTGGAGCTGTCAGGACTGCTGATCTGTTTGGTGTATCTGGAGGAAGAATACAACATAAATGTCAGCTTTCACGTTTTTATGAGCATTTTATCAGGCAACATGAAGCTGTATAAAATCAACTGAGGACTACTTGAAACAGAAAGATGAGACTTCCCTCAGTCCTTCAGTCCCAGATGCTGGAGGTGGCAGGCCAGACTAGATCGCTGCATACTTTCACCTTTTACTTAGAAGTCCACCACCAGCTTTGACCAGAGACAGAGAACCAGGCAAGATGGACCTCTGGTCTGACCCCAGTCCATGTATTCCTACACTGATATGTGCCAGTTGGTATTTTTGGCAAAACTCCTCAGCTCAATGGAGAAACTCACGATTTATTTTAAAACAGAACAAATAAGCTGCAGCACGCAATGTATATTACAATTTTGCAATTTCTTGCATAATGGTGAATAAACAAAATAATATAAATAGTTAATAAATGACTAGGTCTGTGCCCTTGTCCCCCCTGATAGCTGCCCATCGTTCACTCTGTGAAAGTCCAAGTCAGGCTGCAGCCCTGCTCCCTGATCTGAGCATGGCCTGTTTGATCAGATGATCGTGGCCAGCTGCTTTAACTTCTTCGCCTTTGCATGACCCTCTCTCTCTAGATGGAAATGCTTTAATATTACATTTATTGTTTTCTTTTTTTTTTTTCTCTTTAAAAGCATAGGAAAGTTATGCATCAGCCTGCTTCTGTGCCACTTACCTTCCATCTGAGGAGGCAGGAGTCCAGCTGAGCAAGCACCTTGAGGTGCCTCTGCCTCATGTGCCTGGGGAGGCTGCTCTGATCCATGGCTGCCCCAGGGACTGGTGTTTGATTCCTACCTCTGCTGCCCTCTCCTTAAACGATCCTGGGCAAGGCACTTTCTCTAGCTGGCACTTGTCCTTTGACATGGCATATAGAACTAAACCCCATTTGTGATCATGAAGGATCTAAGTCCTCTATGTACATAAATATATCCAGCTATATAAGCCATTTAGGCCCCCTGTTGTGTTCATTTACATGTCTTTCTGGGAAGGGACCTGGCTAGAGTTTTAAATACAGTTGACCGGCTGGGCTGTGAACACACGCAGGGGTAAGCCAGGGGAGAGCAAATCCCATCGGTGGCTTCCAAGACCTACCCCTTACCTAAAGCTTATGACATCCAGAGAGACATGGACCACTGCCTGAAACCCACTGTCTTAAAAGACAGCTGTGATCCTTAGTTCCGTTTATTAAAAAAACACCAGAATCAACACGTTATGACTTTGCATTTTCAGGAGAGCTGTGCCCCTCCACGCTATACACCACACGCTCTTGCATTACTTCCCCTTCCTTCTATTTTATTTCCTTCAGATTTCCTCTCTCCCCCAGATGAATACCACCTGCTCCCGCAGCTTATTACTCTTCACACTTCTCAGCGTCCTCCGCTGCTTCACCCCCGCAGCCGCCGCCCTCCCGCTCCCGCCGCCCGCCGCGGCCGCACCGAGCCCCGGCCGAGCCCCGCCGGCCCCGGCTGCCCGCGCCCCGCGCCTCGCCGCAGGTGGCACTTGGTTGCCCCCTGGCGGCGGTGCGGTGCGGTGCAGGCGGCGGTGCCCTCCCCGGGCCCTCCCACCGAGCCGAGCGGGCCGAGACGGAGCGGGGCCGAGCCGAGAGCGGCTGAGGTGAGCGGGGCCGAGTCGAGCGCGGCCATGCTGGGCATGATCAAGAACTCCTTGCTGAGCACGGTAGAGACATGGCCCTACCGGGTGCTGAGCAAAGGGGAAAAGGTAGGTGGCGGGGTGGGCGGCCGGGCTGTGGTTCCCCGGGGGATTTCTGAGCCAGCCGGGCTGGATAACGCACTGCAAGGGGGAGCAGGTGTCCTGCGGGCAGCACTTGCCTCCCACCCCGTCCGGGCAGCTGACAGCTTCTGCACCCCCATCTCCTTCCCCAGGAGCAGCTCAGCTACGAGGAGAGGGTGTGCGAGGGCGGGCGGTTTGCAGCCGTGGAGGTGGCAGGGAAGCCGTTCGACGAAGCCTCGAAGGAAGGGGTGCTCAAGATCCTCAAGTATGTCGGAGGAACCAACGAAAAGGGTGAGAGACGCTCTCCACCCCATGGGGCTTGGTGGACGTTTGTGGTTGACCACTACTTGCAGAAGCTTGGTGAAAACAGGGTGGATGGAGCTGATGGCACCACAGGCCTGCCTGGCTTGCAGCTCCCAACACTGGGGGTCTGTGATGGGGACAGCCCCTCACAGGGAAAAATAGGCTTGTCACAGGTTAAAGTGTGCTGAGCCAATCCATGCTATGATTCCACTCCTAACCAATCTCGCTTTCAGAGAAGGCTAAAATCTCAGAAGTGATTTGTTTCAGCAGGACTGAGTTACCTTGCAGCTGGGATAACGTGAGGACAGGCACACGTGTATCTATCACAGCTCCCAGCGTGAGCAGTAGCTGATGAAATCCAGGGTATCTGGGGCACTTCATTTCTGTGATGTACCCTTGTAGGCAGTGAAACAACTTCTATGTCTTTGATATTTTATCATATACTCTGGCTATTTTTATTTATGAAAAGGTAATGAACAATGAGCTTGCTTTTTAATGGTACTGTGTAATGTTGTATAATGGTGCTTCCAGGTGATTCTTATTCTCAGGTTGTGCATTGGTAATTATCTGCAGCAGGAGAAGACCATAGAGCAGTTCCAAGGCATATACATTTTCTCACACACCTTTCTCAGGCATCTGGTAGAGGGACTTGTATAGTCTGTATGGGAGTAGGAACAGGATGCAGGGAGAAATGGCATTTACAGCAGCGTGATTTAGAAAGGTGATGATCACTCTTGCTGTAGGAGAAAAGGGTGCCTTCTATAATGTGTGCCACAGAGGCAGGTATGGTGTCAAAGCGAAATAAATGAGGAAGACGTCTTGATCTCAGCTGGTTCTGTGGCTGTCTGATCCTGAGGTTTAGAGGTTCCTTACTACTGAAGGAAGAAGAGGGAAGAAAAAAGTTCTTCAGTGCCATGTGGAACCTTTCAGCAGTAACGAGCAGAAAAGCAACATGTTGCTCCTGGAGTGGTAGACAGCATGGACAGTCCTGCTGAAAGCCATAACAGCTCTGAGTTTCGAGGCACTGGAACTCGTAGGATGACTGGAAGCATTTGAAAGGGTTTAGGAGAAAGCTCCTGTCACCCAGACTTGGCTATGGGCTCACCACTAAGTGCAGATGATAACAATTTAAATACTGATGTAGATTTACATGTGCCACTGACCTGCCCCAGAACTGTAGACCCTCTTGTGTTAGAGGTGATTTGTCAGAAGAACAGAGTGTCTTGGTGGCATGAACTATATGGTTGACATCTACAAAAACAGGACTGTTAGTAAAATTCCATCCGGAGGTCACCTGGGGCCCTTGCCTCCCACGGTCCTTGTGTAGTCAGTGGAAAGAGAAGTTTGGCCTGAGCAGAAGCCTAATGCTGCTCTACATGCTCCAGAGGACCCCACTCTTGACTGACTGTACAAGTAGTTCACTGTGAGGAGTTTTCCTAAAATAAAATTAGATTTTGTGAATCCCCTGTTAATTCTGTGAGTTCCTAAGAGCCTTGACTTCTTTAGCAATGTCTGTGTATCTCTTTCAGGGATTGGCATGGGCATGACTGCTCCTGTCTCCATCACTGCTTTTCCTGCTGAAGACGGCTCCTTACAGCAGAAAGTGAAGGTCTCTCTGCGGATTCCAAGCCAGTTTCAAGCCAACCCGCCTCATCCCAGTGATGAAAGCATCAAGATTGAAGAGAGACAGGACATGACCATTTATTCCATGTAAGGAATGTGTCTTAGGATTTCCAGTCCCAAGTGCTGAGGTCCTTACGCTCTGAAGAGCAGTGTTGGTTTTCCCAGGGGCCTTGCTGGACAAGGGGTGCATGTGGTAAAGGGAGATGGAGGGGTCTTTCTAGACTAAAGACAAGTGTTTGATGTTGTTTCTTATCATTGGTCATGCTGCACCGATTTGGAATGTGGATTTTTTTTCACTGGGAAAACAAGTGTGAAGGTTAGCCCTGAAAGGCTTTTTGTTTCACCTGGGGAGGTGAAGAACAGGGGAGGGTGAATATGAAGGTATAGAGTCATTTCTAATCACTGAAAACTATTATTTTGCCCACTTCCTGGGATCAAGATTGTTCTTAATCATCAAGAACGTCCTTTCGTGTGGTTTCCACCAAACTACTGGTGTCAGCTGAAGCCTCATTTAGATGGACTCAGCCAGAGTCCGCCATGGAAACTGGCAGCCATTGCATTGCTTCAAATCACCTTTGAATGGCTGTTGACTGACAACATGGATTCAAACTAGCATCACAATAGCAATAAGCTCTTCACCATGTATTTAACCCCTTGGATGTGCCCCTTCCTCCTTGCTTGTACTATTTTGGCTGACTCCAAACCAGGGGTCCTCAAACTACGGCCCTGGGATGGATACAGCCCCCCAGGGTCCTCAATCCAGCCTCCGGTATTTACAGACCCCCTCCTGCCACCCCCCGCCCCCACCAGGGGTTGGGGGCGGAAACCAAGCAGCTGCAGATGACTGCCTGCCACTGCATCCGCGCCAGCCCCCTGGTTAAAAAGTTTGAGGACCCCTGGTCTAAACTGTCTGGCTGCCCCTTGCCTGTGACCACTGCCTGGCCTTTGCTGTGGGCATGGGCCACGTCTGCAAGAACAGGCTGGTTTGTCTCAAACCTTGTCCCTGAAGCAGGGCAGTGAGGTGCAGGCTGATGTGGAAACAATTCATGTTGGTGGGAGGTCAACATAAACCAATTCCAGCCCACTGCTTTTAAATAGCATTGTGGGCTGTAATTGTGAACATCTTTGTTCCTACCTCCCCTTTTCCTTGGGCTAGCTAAAGTTTGGCTTCCCTTCGTGATCTGGCTTCCAGCAGATGGTTGTTCACACATCAGTGATCATGGTTGTTGACAGCATTCAGTGTAAGGACTGCAGGCTGAGCAGACTTGGAGATAACCTTGTTTTCTAAGAAACTGTTCTTCTGATATGGTGTGGATTCAAAGGGCAGGGCCATTCTACCGACTGATATATGTGGGTCTGCCAATGAATGGCTGCATCCTGCTGTGTAACCCTTGAAACCTTATCACAAAGTGTGCTGGTTCACAAAGAACCGCCTGCATGAGTACATGTTGGTGGGACCTGGACCAGAATGTGTGGCTAAATATATTGTGGCTATATATTGTTCTCCCTCTCTTCCTTTGCTGGCTTTGCCAAGATTGCTCAGCACCTCTCTGTGTTTGGTTTCTTTGCAGGCAGTTTGGTGGCTATGCCAAAGAGATGGATTATGTGAACTATGCTGCCAAGCTGAAGTCTGCTCTGGGGAGTGAAGTTGCATACCGCAAGGATTTCTATTTCTGCAATGGTTATGACCCCCCTATGAAGCCTTATGGGCGACGCAATGAGGTCTGGTTTGTGAAAGAATGAGCATCTGGCTCCCTGTGGTGCTGGCTTGCACTGATAGCCTCCCCACACTATGTTCCTGTCCTCTTCAAAATAAATTGATAATTTGGCAGAAGCAGAAAACCTATCGTTCCCTTCCCCCGTACCTATGCCTTGGTCTTTTATGGACCAAACAGTTTAGAACACTGCAGACCTCCCCTGACGGTCCTGCTCCTTTGTTCTGGACCAGGTCCTTGGGTACACAGGCTCTTGTGATCTCTCCGTGGCTCGGTTTGCTTTTATCTACCTTGTGCTCCCAGAGCTCTATGCTGAGACAGCCAAAAGTACTTAATTATCAAGACTGGTGCCTGACAGGAGTCACGTCCAAGTGCTGGCTATTAGCCTCACCTGAGGCAGGCAGGGAAACATGATGAAAGTGCATACGGGGACTTTTTTATGTTCTTGAGCTTGCTGCAGCTGTAAAATGCTGCTTTTATCTGTGCCGTTTCAAAAGCAGTCTAAAGGGACATGGGCCTTGCTCACAACACAGTGCAGTGAAAATAAGCATCCTTTTCATTTACTCATAGTGTGCAGGAGAGCAATACTTCTGTTGTCTGACTAAGAAGTGTCATTTAGAGGAAGATCCAGGTTTCTGTTTGCAGCTATCCTTCTGTTTGAGTTGAGACATTTTGGAGTGTGTCATGTCCTGATCTCATCTAGCAGCTAGACAATGTGATTCAGAGATCCCAAGATCATTTCCTCACCGTCCTGTCACTTGTGTGTAACGTTTCTTTAAAACTAGCCTACGTAAGGGCCAAAGCTGCACTGTTGTGGTAGCCTAATTGAATTAGAAAAATACAGGCTGTGAAAAAAGCAGGTACCTATTGCTTGTGCTCTGAGGGCGTGTCTGAGGAATGGTGAGCATCTAGTGGAACTCCTGTGGGTTCAGGTCTTTAAAAAGAACTCTCTTCTTAAATGGTGTTAGTTTCTGAAGGGCTACTCAGAGCAACTGTTGTCTTTAAAGGAGGAGGAAAACCTGGCTGTTCTTGAAAACAGGGATTTGCATCAAATAATGAGTAGCCTTCAGAAACCTCAAAGGTGGGTCTTGTTTTAGGAAGACCGGCAATGTTTAACCGTTGGGCATCAAATGAGCATTTTAGCTGTTGGCTCTGCCAGGGAGGCAGCAGGATGCTTGGAGTAGGAACATGGTCACACACCAAGCTGCTGTGGGTGCCTGTGTAATTGGTTATCTCTGCTAAAAGAGGAGTGCTCTTCTGATGCTTAAGTGCCCCAAAGTTCAGGTGCTTTCCAAAAGCTGGTTTACCCCTGGAGCTGAAAGAGAGGTTTGTCAATGGCATCCCATGTTCTGGCCGGTTCAGCTGTTTGACATGTGCCTTCTTTCTGAGAACAGATCTCAGCAGTAAAAGGAGAAAACCTGAGGTTCTGATGTGCTTTCTTTTTCTGTCCTGTGGAGCTGTATGAGAGCTTTTGCTGTGGACCTCACAGGAGAGTTTGTCACCTGTGTGCAAGAGCAGCTAGTCAGGATGGGTAAAAAGAGCAGATATCTAATTTTCAAAAAAACAAGGGAAAAGCTGTTGGCTGCAGTTAGTGATTACGGTGCAGGTGAGGAGGAATCAAAAAGGAAATCAAGGTAGACAAAGAGTTAGGCTTTTGAAGGAGTTTTTGAAGGAGCAAAAGCCCTTCTAAAGCTGTTCCTGAATCCGAAGGGTCCTGTTCATGTCCCAGATTATTTTTACCTGTGTGGGTGAGGAATGGAGGGGCACAAAGCTAGCTGTTTTATGCATTCCCAGGTTCATTTTGGAATTTGTATGTAGACTGTGGATACAGTCCTCTCTGGCTACTGGTGGTGAGTGTCCTGCAACGATCAAAATCCTGAAATTCTTCAAAATTTCTCCTGTGATATCTCAGATGTTAAGAAGACCAATAATAAACCTGGTATGAACGGAGCTGCAGATCTCAGCAACATGGTCGGGTTTTTTTTCATAACATGCATAATTCTGAACAGAGAGCAAGAGCTTCTGACCCAACAGTGAGAGAAATTTTGTCTGTAGGCTCTGCCAGTGTGGCCCTGCTACTAGCCTTTTGCATGCAGTAGACAGGTTACAGTTTCACGAACAGTGTTAACTGGTATCAAAAGCTTATGCAAGCCAAATTGCCTTTTCTGCACATGCAAAGATGCCTGTGTTCTGTCTGCATTTTCCAGGGGTTTTAAATAAATAAAAAAATAATACTGTGATTTGCAATTTCTGTGCTGATCATTGACTTTGTGAGTTCAGTGGGAGTTGTTAATTTGGAAGAGTTTATGTTGCCACTTTATCTTTCTGTTTGGTGTACTAATCATGTTGCAACTTCTATAAATAGTTTTAATGCTTTTTCCAATGACTATTTTAGGTATCCTGGTGTGGCCCTACATTTTCTGGCTGTGTGAAATGGGATATGGTGGAGTAATCCTCTTCATTGGTTCCAGCCACTGAAAGGCTTTGACTAATGTGTTTGTGTTAATATAGAAACTAGGGGGCTTGCTCACCTGAGGAAAACTCTGTGTTCACTTGTGTGTTCCTGTAGCGGGGATTCATGGACAGAGCTCAGGCAAAAACTCATGACTGATTTTCAGTGTGACCTGCTATCTGGAAATGTTAGACATATTGTCACAGTGAGGTCCATCTAGCTGAGTGCCCTGCTGCCAGTGATGGACAGGAGTGGACACCTGAGGCAGAGTACAGGATCAGTGCAACTGTGGGCTGATACCTCCTCTAAATGTAATGTCCCTGTCTCTAGTACAATGTGGCTTAGGGATTTTCAATATTGTCCTCGGTGGACCCAGATAGACTTTATCCCATGCACTTGTCTACTTCCTTTTTAGGCTTAAGGTGAACTTACTATCCACAGCATCCTTTCATCCTATGGCAAGGAGTTCCTTGCATGTGGAAGGGCAGAAATACTCTTTGGCTGAGGATTTCCAGCAGGTTGTCTTTCTGCTCCTTGGGCAGCTTTTTGATAAGCCTCTGTCACTGCAAGTGCATGTTTGTTTGGACAGTCAGACTCACTGTTGACATTAGAGGGTTTTCAGCAACCTCTTTGTGCTGGGGCCAGGAGTCAGAGGTGCACTCTGGATTCTGACTCAGTGCCAACATGGTCACGCTGCTCCGTTACATGCAATTGACTCCTGAACTAATGTTTAAAAAAAAGCAAGCTTTTTTTCTCTGACCCCTCCAGTATTTGTTCTCCAAGGGATAGTAGTGCAGCAGATTGCCTAGATGCCTAGAGACCTCCTTGCTTCTCTTCTGTGCCTTTACAATACCCTTTTGTATCTCAAGCAAATGTTGAAATGGGGACGTTTTGATGCTTTTCTGACATTTGACAGGGCGTCATGATGTTGACTGTTGTGTGTGTATGTAAGAAGACAGAGTGGAGGAAACAGGAGGGCAGACGGTTCTTCATGCTTAGGCACCTTGGTGCTGTCAGCAGGTGCCTTGCTGGGTGGTTGGGATGGGGTGTGTGTGTGCAGTGAAGGCTGCGTGGCTGCCCGTGGCCGCTCTGCCATCGCCTTGCTCAGTGGTGAAGTGCAGCACCCCCGTGGCTGCCTGTGCTGCCTGCTGGGCTAGAGAGGCTCAGTGGGGTAATGGCCTTGGGAATTATCTCTGCCTTCCAGAGACAGGAGTGGCTTTGCTGCTAATTAGCAGCTGGGCAGGTCCCTCCTAGTGCTATGCAAAGCAGTGGTGTGATGGCAATAGGGCCAGCCTCAGGAAGGGCCACTTTTAAACAAAGCCAAGTTCAAAAATAGAATCTTGATGGGAATTATATGCATGCCATGTAGATTTAGCCGTGGTGGATATGCTGACTTCCTAAACTACTCCACTTGTTAGTAACATAATCTGTGAGAGTTTTCCCACTGGGCTTAATGGTAGCTATATATATAATGCATATATATTTATATGCATGTATGTGTGTATTTGTATAAATATGTATATATGTATATGTGTAAGTATATGTATATATGTAGTGTATATATAATTGCCTCCAGACCCCCTGCTTTGATCTATTGGTTCCTTCTGCTGTTACTGAATAACTTGCTAATGTGAATGCAGCCATAGGGTGAACATTTGCAGACTGAGATTTTAAGTCTGCTAGAATGAGAGCTTTGTTAGCTTTGGAAATACTTTCTTTTGTAGACACATGCCTAAATATAACTAATACTGCATTAAGAAGACAACAGCCTTTATAAAAGTGCTAATTGGTTAAGCTGTCTATATAAATCTGGCCAGACTTATAATACTCTAGTCACTTTGAAGGGATGGGTGATGTATGGTGAACAGGGAAGTAACATCATTATTTCCTCACTTTCATCAATCACCGTGGCAAAAAGTGTGTGAGCAACTATTGTGCTTGTGGTAGCAAATTTTCAGCTTTGCAATGCTGCCTAAAGGTAATGGGACAGGGGAAGAAGATGGTGGGTCCTAGCTCACATCATCCCTCCTGCTATAATTACAATAATACCTCTTTTACAATAGCACTCTGAGCAGTGACTCTCTTTCTTCTGTGACAGCATTTCAGCCACGCTGAGCTAAAAAAGAAATGCATCTCTTTTAACGGGACCATAAGTAGCTTTGGATGTATAATGCCTCTGTAAAACTGCTTGGCAACATGATTTATTGGAGCAGGATCAGTGGTAAAAGTGACTTCTCTGACAGTAATGGATGAAATACTTCTAGTGTAGCTTCTCTGTCTCTGCTTGGTGCCTATGCCAACAGCAGGCTGGTTTTGTCAGCTCATTCATAATATCTGCTTTGCTCTCAGCAGAATCTGTTGTACAAGACCAGTTTCAGCCATGGTGGATGTATTTTCTCTAGTCGTCTGTGGGAGCTGCTGCAGAAGATGGGTCAGTGCAAATGTTGCTTGATTCCTAAGGTGCTGTCTGTCTAATTCCATATGCAGATCCTATGCTTAGGTGAGAGTTGGGTGCATGCCACTCCTCTGACCCTCACTGCTGCCCACCCTCCGGTTTCCATGAGGAGAAACGAGTGAATGGGATGGAAGCAACCACACCGTTCTTAGGCTAAGCGTGATGTCTGGGCGATCAGCAGCGCAGGGTTATGGGACAGCCTCAGATGTATCTTCTGTGCAGTCCCAGTGAGAAGACAGGGTTAAGGAGCCTGAATTTTATGTGCGTATTTTTCAAAAGTACAAATGGAAATGAAAGATCGCAGAAACCACATGCTGAAAGATTGCAGTGGGATTTAGGTATTTAAATGTCTTTGAGGATCTGGATTCTCATGCATATAGGTCAACTCACTGCCGTGTACCAAGCACAGGATCAGGCCAGTACCTCCTGTTTTATATCCCTTGCAGCCTGGCCTGCAGTGTGGACTTACAAGTGCCATGGCCCTTCTCCCCCTCCAGGATCCCATGAGCTGATGCAGCTGGACATCATAAGCTGTGATCCCCTTTAACAACCCTGCTTGTTTTGTGGGACCAAGGAGCAGCAGAGGTGCTCTGGAGCTATGAGGCCATTTAAAGGCAGCTGGTATGGAAAAAGTAGTTCCTCAGACATACGCTGCAGCACCCTGACCTGCATCATGACTCGGGTGGCAGTGTGGTGTTGGGTGTGCAGTGTGACCTGACACTGTGGCTCCTTGTGGTGGGACACCAAAGCCCATGCCTGTGCTATGTGGGTAGTTGTACCACCCACCCTGCCTGTACCTGGACTTGGAAACAAAGTGGGTTTGGGTCTAAGTGAGGCGTGTGTTGGGGAACTGTCTTCTTCAGTACATACTTCTTGTTATCCCAAGAATAAACAGAGAAGCATTGCCATGGCAACTGTTCTCCCTTGAGTATTTTTCCAGAGTTTTCCGATCTTGTTTAATTTTTTGTTATATCCCTAGTGTTTAATTTAAGGCCTTTCCTAACTGGAGTCCAAAGAAGCAACTGAATTGCCACTAGACAAAGAGTTCAGTTGCCTTCTCTTATGACTGATGAAGTACAAGATCAACAGAATTGAATGCTGCTGTAAGAGAGGACAGAATCTGAAATTAGAAATGCATTGTACTTGGACAAATGAAACAAATGAAACCTTTTACCCAAAGCAAAGCATTGACATAAAAGGTAGTGTATAGCACAACAATTTTGGGCACATTTCCCTGCTAGTGGATCTTTCTAGCTGTTTAATCACTGATTGCAGACTTTCTCAATCCTCTTTATGACTCAGCTTTGCAAAGGAACATCTTTCCAAATCAACTTGATCTGTAGTATTATTTAGCCAGGGAACTTTGAAGGGGATGGTTACTGCAGTAGCATTTACTTGGGGTAATTAAGTTCATGTAAGCCATGCCTCTCATTTTCCAATGCCTTACTTCCACCTTGTGCTGGTTTTGGGTGGGATAGAGTTAATTTTCTGTGTATTAGCTAGGATGGACTATGTTTTGGGTTTGTGCTGGAAACAGTGTTGACAATACAGGGATGTTTTAATTATTGCTGAGCAGCACTTACACAGAGCCAAGGCCTTTTCTGCATCTCACACCACCCCACCAACAAACAGGCTGGGGGGGGTACAAGGAGTTGGGAGGGGATACAGGTGGGACAGCTGGCCCCAGCTGACCAAAGGGATATTCCATGCCATATAATGTCATGCTCAGCCTGTAGAGCTGGGTGAAGAAGGAGGGAGATGGGGACGTTTGAAGCGATGGCGTTTGTCTTCCCAAGTAACCGTTAATGCCTGATGGAGCCCGGCTTTCCTGAAGATGGCTGAACACCTGCCTGCCCATGGGAAGCAGTGAATGAATGCCTTGCTTTGCTTTGCTTGCATGCACAGCTTTTGCTTTGCTTATTAAACTGTCTTTATCTCAACCCCCAAGTTTTCTCACTTTTACCTGTCTGATTCTCTGCCCTGTCCCACTGGGGTGGAGGGGGCGTGAGCGGGCAGCTGTGTAGTGCGTAGTTGCTGGCTGGGGTTAAACCACAATACACCTGCACACCAATACTCATACATGGGAAACTTGGGCTGGAGGGGGAGGAAAAATCCTGTGGAGGTGTGGGAGGGAGGAGGCTGATGCCCTGGTTGTGCTGTCTCGTGGGAGGGTGGTGTGAGGGTGCGTTTCATTGGATATAGCATCTTGTGTGCCCCCCACCAGCTCACACACTTGCCCTTTGCCTTGGCGAATGCTGGAAGGGGAGGCTGCCAGACCCCTTCCAACAGAGCTTATGCTGTGATGGCTGCAGCACAGTAAACATAGAAGAGGAACCAGAGATGCCTCCTGGCTTCTCCAGCCCAGCCTTGAGCCAGACCATGTCTCCTCCCTACAGCAGGGCCCAGGGAATAAAGATCTCGCTGGACATCACCAGCACAACTGTCCTCCCACTGTGTTGCCATCTGCTTTGCACAAGACTTTCGTATACGCTTTCATGGACAGCAGTGCTCTTCTTCTGAGGACATCCTCAGCTCTGCTTCCCAGGAGAGGTGAAATCCTGAGCTGCAAGAGCAGCTGAGACGTCTCTAAGCACTCCTCCCTGCCCCAGGGAAGGGAAAAACAGAAAGGCAGATTTCATGAGATACTGCATTTTGGGAACCTGGCCAAAACCACCCTCCAGTTGGGAATCTGCCCAGCCGATTTCAAAACAATGAAAGCAGCCCTGCAAGTTTTGGAGTGCTTGTTTGATCTGAATGGGGAAACAGGGTCTGAAAGCAAGTAAGGCTGGAAAAAATGGGTATGGTTTCAGGCATATGGGGTACCCAGGGGTGTTTTTGTTCCTCCCAGGTGTATCGGTTGGTCTGGCTGTGTGTTGACCCTTATGTAGATTCATGCCCCACCTCTACCATCTCCCTGAGCATGGCAGTGACACTGCTCACCTTTGGGGCAGGCAGTACCCTGTTTCCAACTTTGCTCTTCAGATGCACGCTCCAGGCATGGCCAGTATCAGCTTTTTAATGATTACCCAGGAGACCTCTCAGGATCCAGGAATGAAAGCCAGATCTTGAACCAGGGGTATCATTTGGCTGGAGACAGCTCTCCCAGAGCTGGTTTGTTAACAGGTAAGCAGGAGTTCATTTATTTGACATTGTGATGGTGCTATTTCTGAATAAGAGAGAAAAAGAGAAGTTTTTTCTTTTATTAGCATATGATTTAGTTTTTAGCTTCTAAAAATTTGTTTATTTTGAATGGAAGCCCAGAATGCACAGAATGTAGCATAAATTGCATCGATATGGACAGAGATTGGTTTTTTACCTTTCAAGTTACTCCTGTTCTTGATGCCAAGGCAGTAGCATTTGAAAAGGCTCTGGATGTTTTCCCTTTCCCTAGAAAGAAATATGTGAAAATAACAATCCTGAAGAAACACTGGAGGCAACTGCTTCCAGATAACTCTACTGAAAGCAACAAGATACAACCAGGCACACCAGGGAGATGAGGAAACTGGCGTGGGAACTGCCATCCGGCCAGAGAGTTTCCCGGTGACTGCAGCTCCCTGTCCTGGGACACACAGCAAGGAGATGAATGGGAGCTCACTGGACAGTCCTGATGTGAAGATAAATGTATTTTTTTTCCAAAATGTTTGATCCCATAATCCATGAATCCATTTATCATAAGTTGCCATTCAACAGCCCACTGTTACGCCAAACTCTTCTGGAATGAATCCAGCTCCAGAATTATGACAAGCTAAAAATGGTGTCTATTCCCATGGCTATAGACAAAGAGCTGCTACTCAGCAACAAATGTACCATCAAGTGCCATAAAAATAGCCCCTTTCGAATTATTCAGTGTTTGGGACTTGTCATTTCATAGGGGTAAAAATGGATCCACTTTGTCACAAAACATACATAATATGTATTCACAGCTTTATAAATAGTATTTATAAGATTATGTGTATAATTTTATCTTAAATTGATGCTGAGCAAACAGACAAAGCAATCAACAAGAACTTAGCACACAAGTTTTGTTCTGAGAAATCTTAGTTGCTGGTAACACCTTAGATAACTGTAAGACTTTTGTCTTAGAGATGCGGATGTCAAAAGAGGCTTTCCTCCCCTCTCCTCTTCCTTTCTTTCATTAAGACAGCTTTAGGGAAAAAAGTTGAAATTACTGGCATCATGGCAAATGTGATGGCTCTAAGCCAACGCAGCAGCCCAGGCCAAAGCTGTCACCCCACACAAATTGATTCCACAGCTTTAGCTGTTCTGTAGGAGAGAGGTTTCCAAATGCAGGGCTTTATATCACTTGGGGTCCCAGCTTTTGCAAGTGGAGTCACAAATGTGATGGAAATTCAGGTGCTCCAAGCCAGAACGGGGCTCAGTAGCTGGGATATAACTTCAATCGGCTCTTAAAGGAGCATTTGGGGATAGTGCTCTTTGGGTTCCTCTCTTGTTATTCTGCTTCTTTTCATCTCACTTGCCTTTGCAGCACTGACGTGAGGACAAAGCATTTCTGCTGGTGGGTGAGGAAGATGAGGTCTCACTGGAGGCTCCTGGGCATCTTCCCTTTCCCACTTACTGTCTCTGCCAGAAGGGAGCAGATACAAACATGAAGGCTTTACTGCTGCCCTGCCCCATGGTTTCCTGCATGCCCTCTCCCTTCTGGAGCCTGGCTGCAGGCTGAGGGTCCTTATCTCTAAAGGTGCTCAGTCACATCCTGTAGTGGCCAAAGTCCTAGGGAAGGATGGGAGCTAGGGGTGGGGAGGGTGGTATCTGGGGAAAAAAATACTGCAACATTGGAGCAAAATGCATTAGAACTCAATGTGAGGCCTTATAGGAGAGGGTGATAATTTTGTTTGAGAACAGAACTGGTTTTATTCACTCACACTTGCCTATCTGTGCTCATAAGCACCTGGCTGCCAACATCCAAGGGATAGTTTACTCTGGGTCAGATTGCCATAGCCATCACTGACAGTTCTGTTTAGGGACTACCCTCCAGAGGAGTGACCTGTGGCCCACTGGAAAGTGCAGGGTGTGGAACTGGATGCGTGTGCTGGAGGATGCCACCCTGACACGACATCATGCCTTGGAGCTGTGTTTACGTTTGTGGCATCTCAAGATACAGTGCCTGTGCAGGCATGGTTGTCCTGTCCTGATCAGAGGGGATGAGGCAGTTTAAAAGTGGGATTTAACAACTGAGAGAGGAGAACAAACTGGGCTTCCCAGAATGGTGCAACAGCAGCTTCACCAAAATTCTGAGATCATTCAAATTGTAATCCTTAGAAATCAGCATTGAAAAAATCCTTTTAATGAAATATGACATATTTCAATCAAAAAAAAGTCTTAGAATAGTACATTTTAAAAAAAAAAGTTTTTCCATTTTTTCATATGATTTCACAAAAGTCAATAAATATTTTCTGGGGGAAATTACATCCCTCTTACCATTTTACTTAAATTATCAAATGGTTTCCAGGACAACTTTCCAATAGCACTAGGGTTCACATTTCTACTTCTTAAGGGGTCAGGGAGGTCTTAGTCAGAGAAATCAAGGGATAGACAGAAATGTCAGAACTGTGCTTTGATGTTTTCCCACCTCTTGCTAAAGCAAGAAATATTGCCTGTTAATGAGATAAAAAGGAGGGAGGCTAGCAGGAGATTTATGCCCTCCTGGAGACATGGTGTGCTAACTCTCCTCCAAGTTCTCTCATGCTATTTCCATGGCAACTCCATATAATGATAACTCCCACTGATTTTCTTCTTCTATCTGTTATTTTGGTCCCAGATACTGATGGATCCGAGGCACACATTTCTTTCACACCATTTGATACCCATCGACAACCAAAGTAAATAGTGTCCTAATTCTTCAGACCTTTAGGAAGTGCAGTTAGTTCATAGTGCTTTGGGGAATGCAACTGCAGAGCTGGACAGAGCTGAGACAGGAAAATCAGTATTACAGATGCTCAGAGGTAGCTGCAAAGGATGAACACTCATTGTCAGCCTAAGGTGACAGGATTACATGCCACTCCTGTCTTTCTTCTCCCCTTGGGGTACTAGCTGGAGGCTAAGTAGGAGGCCACGGGTGTGATGGGAGGTTGGATGGTTCGGGTGCAGGGAGCTGTATCTCAGCTGTCCTGCCTACAGAGACAGGAGGTCACTCTGCCTGACTGGGAGACACTCCCATCCCCGTTGCTGTCTGTTCATGATTGCAGATCTGGTCCAGCTCATAAGACAAGGATCACGAGCTTCTCCCAGGCAGAGCTTCAGCCAGAGAAATCCTCAACCAAGTGCCTCTAACGCGTGACTTCCTCCCTCTTATGAAATCTCTGCAGCAAGCTGCTGCTGGCTGATTTTACATAGAGGAAGTAGCAGGCATGCAGCTTGTTCTGGGAAGTCTGTGATTGCTTCATCTAGCTAATGGGACAGGACTGGAGTGGAGAGTCCACAAAGAACCTGGAGTACAGCTGCCAGCATAGGCTGCATCCAGCTTCTGGGCTAGAGCTGCAGTTCAGTCAGTGCTAGGGAGGACAGGACAGTCTGAATGTGAAGTCCTATCCCAAGCATCCCCTTTCTTCATGCCCTGAGAGCAACCAGGTATTCTGGCTCTAATAATTTCTTCCTACAGTGATTCCCATTTAAGAAAATCACCAATGCCAGCTGAAAGGGCACCCATCTTCAGGAAGGGACCTTAAACCCCACTGACTTACACTTGATAGTAGTGCCCCTTCTGAGTAAGGCTGCTGCTCAGAAGAGCTGTCCTACTCTTTTTAGTCCCCCCATCCTGTAAATCAGTGTTGGTGAGAGCTTTGCTGGGACTCAGGCTGTTCTAACAGATGGAGAGGCTAATTATGCAAGAAGTTATTCAGTTCTCTGCAGGCAGAGAGATTTGCAAGGATGAGAGCATGTCAAGGATCTACGCTCCTCTGCTGTTAGCACAGTCACGGCAGCTGTGTGGAACAGTGGGGAAGAAGGCATTTCACCCACAGGGACCATGGCCAGTGGTTAAAGTCACTTGGGATTTGTGTTGCCCACTACCCTGGAGAGGTGAGCCATGAAGCAATACAATCTCCCTGCCCAGCTCCCCACCAGTCTGCTGGGTCCCTCTTCCTTCCACCCTTACAAAGAGATCAGGGCAGTTTCGGGTCTGAGATCTTTTGCTGTTTAGCTTCACCTCATCAACACCCAGTGACAAGAATTAATCCTAAGGAAAATGGAAAAGGAGCCAGAAACTCCATGCTGTGATTAGTCCTCACTCCCAGGTTAGACAATGTACTTGCTGGTTGGGACTGGTGTCTATCACTGCCCATGTAATGATGAGCCACCAGCTCAGCTGTGGGTGCAGCCTGTTTGTGCATGAGATGATGTGTGTTTGCAGGAGCTGGTGCGGCTCAGCCTCTGGCTCCCCTGCAGTCACATCTCAGTCAAGCCAAGGGATTGCAAGCTTATGGAATTATCCAGACATCACCACCATCACAGGGAGAAGAAGGAGGGCACAGCAGTTTGAGTCTTTGCCTGGAAGCAGGCCAGGTTTGCATCTCATCTGAGTGACACAGAGCGATGCACCTGGCCGTGCAGGTGAGCAGTCACCTAGGCATGGTGGAAATCTCCTCTTAACCTTGTGCCCTGAATGTAGGGAACAGCATTTCCCCATCATGCTGGCATGACAGAAGGATAAGCACTTGAAAGGTCTCCTGCAGGATGCTTAGCAATTCAATAGACACATCAAAAACAAAATAGGAGAATTATTAAATACCAGATCTGAGGTCACCAATACAAATTCAAGTCCAGTACCTTGTCCACATGTACTACGATGATCCGATCAGGCCCAAATAATTCCCATCCACCAGGGCAGAACTGGGGTTGAGGCAGTTAGGTTAAACACAGAAGCAAATCTCTGCTAAAGGGAGGACACAAACACATGTTTCTAAACTCCTTGCATAAAATGTTTCCAAAGTTCATGGTTCTTTGTTTCTTAGGATGTTGCTAAGACACATATATGCATAAAAATTATTATTTCCAGCCTTAGACATACAGATGACTCTGAAGTGAGAACTAAAGGCAAAGAAACTTTTGTCATTGATTTTACCAGCAAGAATTTAACTTTTTTGTCCCAGATTTTCACTTCAACTGTATCATCATGCTTCTATTAATTTCAATGTGAGCATTGTATGCACAGTTGGAGGCAGAGCATGCCCCAAAAGCTGATTACATTTGAAGAGTGCACTGTGAAAGAGAAATCAGGCGAGATACTGTCAAGGGTTTCATCTCTTTGGGATCCTGCAAAAGAGCATACAGCTTCTTTCAGCATTTCCTCATTCATTCAATATAGACAAAGTTTATTCCACTTTTAGAGATTACCACTAGACAATAAAGACAAATGATACTCAAAAAAAGACGAGATACATAATGAAACTTGCACCTTCCCCTCCTCCCACCTCACTTGTCTCCAGGATTTGGAAAGAATCACTTGTAGCTAAAGCCAGGGTTGGGCATCTCGGTTTATCTGGCTTTAGTACTCCTCCTGTTGGACGGAAAATGTGTTAGTCACCAAGATATGAAGCACTGCTCTGGTGTGAACTCACTCAAATGCTTTGAATAGGTTAAAAATGGTTCATGACCTATCTTTGTGTGTTCTGGGTAACTCAGCAGAAACCAGGCCACTTGTTCACAGTGGATGCAGAACCCACAGTGCCCCTGCCTCATTACTGAAGACCCCGATGTCATGGTAAAACAGACGGTTCCAGTTTTCAGGTCCTTACACAGGACAGGCTTTAGGTCATCTTTCAGAGAACACACTAAAGCACAGCAGCTGGCAGAGCCAGTCTCCTAGGACAAGGGCAGGGCAGCAGGGAAGGTGACACTAGCACTGTGATGCTACAAGAGCTGCAGAGGCAGCTCCCAGGACATTTGAAGCAGCATTATAACTGCCCCACAGCTTTTCGAGCAGCCTAGCAGCAGCCCATGCTGTGGAGAAATGAGCATACCCTGGCCCACCAGACTTCTGTCTCACAGCCCAGCAGCTTGTGACACTGCCAGAAACTCACAGATAGATCTGTCATGCTGTAAAAAAACATGTTTTCATCTTTTCTGTAGATTGCTGGTACAGCCAGGTAGATAAACCCATACGTTTTCTATCCTTTCCCCCTCAAATCAGCATACACATCCTTGCATCAGTGACTACATCTGCTTGTGAGGCGATTTGTGCTTAAGAGCTGGGCACTTAATCCTGGCCCTGCCAAGGTCTCATCTCACACAAATTTGCCATTTTAAACCCGAAAGTCTAGATGTAACAAGGGGAACCACAACACAGCCTTGACGCATAGTGGTGATGGTGGTTGTGAGTAAGGAGAAGGATCACCAATAGGTTATTTTTTGCTCCTTGCAATGCAGCTACCTGCTGCATCTCTGTGTAATAAAATTGTCCTGCCCACATTGCTGCCAGATATCACTGGCTTTGCCACTGGGGATCTCACATCCTGCTGACAGGCACAGTCCCATCTAGGCAGGCCCAGGAACTTGGTGGCCTCCATCTGGGAGGCTAGACAGGATAGGGAGTGGAGCTAGTGAGCCATAATCTGCCTGGACAGCCAGGCTGCCAGAAACATGCCCACTTGCCTGTTTGCTGCCCTGCCCCGGTGACTGTCCATCTTACCGTTGCCTCGTGGCCCAAGCTGTCGGGACTGACTGATCCTCCTTGCCCATAGACACCTCAGCAGAGCTGGGCAGGAGGCTCTCCAGGCAGCTGTTTTTCTCCAACAGCTGAAGTGCAGCCAGTCAGGAAGAGGTTAGTTGAAATTAAACATAACTGTGCCTAAAATAAAATAAGTTCAGAGACAAGCGTTCTGTATTGCTGTGTAAAATGAGCTCAGCATCACAGTGGAAAAAACTTCATTTGTAGGCTGGGGAGTTTTAGCTTTGGTTTTGTTTTTGCTTTTCTTTTTTTTTTTTCTTTTTTTTTTAATTGGAACATGCTGAGTCAAGGAAATCATTTCATGGGAGCAGAATTGCAAATTTTACCAAAGTTCGATGAAAGGCCATGAAATAACTGGGGTTTTAAAAATGGTTTTAATATTAAAGCTTTAATAAGATGCAGGGGCTTCTCTTTCGGTTTGGTTTTGGTTGGGGTTTTTTATGACAATTGGGAGACCAGGGTGTTTTGTTCTGACCCCAGGGAGGGAGAGACCCCTCAGACTGCCGCAAGAGCCGCCCCCCGCCCCCCGCAGCGCGGCCCGCGCGGCGCTGGGCTCCGCGGCGCAAGGGCTCCCCCTGGCGGTCGTCGACCGAATGGCAGGAGGAGCCGCCCTGGCGGCTTTAAATCCTCCCGGGAGCTCTTTTCCTCGCGCCGACTTTCTTGGCGTTGCCTCCGCTTCCTAAACCGAGCCACAAACCTAAACCGAGACTTTTCCCTGTTTTTGAGGGAGTTGCTTTCCTTCCTGCCAGAATTAGCGCAGTGGGAGGAGGCCCACTGCTCTGGAGACCACCATGGGTACCAGGCGGATGCTGAAAGCATCCCGGACCCTGCGAGCAGCATTGCTCCCTTGACACCGGTCTGAGGTGGCTGAGTTAGGGGCTGAGGGTCACGGCCAGCTCCTTCCGGGCAAACAGACAGTGAGAAAGGTTGGTTCGGTACTGCTAAAACCAGAGTGCCTGCAGGAACAGCCTGTCATTTTGATTATAAAAGGATCCTGGGATGACTAAGTGACACTGAGCAACACTGATGTGCCTAATTTCTGAGATTCAAACATGTGTTTGTTCAGTCTGGCAAAACCAGTAAAGAGCTGATTTGCAGGAAAATGTGCTTTCTTACAGCACTGAGCAAAGAGCAGCACCAGAGTCAACGATGCTACCCAGGTCCCTTTCTATGACTATAAATCTCACCCAAAATTTTCAGCACTTTTTCACACTCCAGCTCCAGCATTTGAGCCTCACTGCAGACCGTTTGGGGGGCTGGGGGAGTAAAACAGCAGACAGCACCATATGTTGGAGACACAGCATTTTATTTCAGCTCTTGATTAATTCCTTAGAGAACAAGATGACCATTTTGTAAGCCACAGCCTTTGCTTTCTTCTCAAATGCACCTGTTACTGGTTTGATGGGAGAAAGTCCTCAGCCAGGTGGAGCCTTGGCTGACTCCAGGGATAGGTGCAGATAAGATCAGCCTGGCCAGCTAGAAGGGCAGCTCCTGCTCCGTGCCTGGCACTTCAGAAAGCCTTTTGCAGAAAGTGGCACTCATATCTAGTGTGGTGCTTCAGCTGTCACCATAGCAAAGGCAAAGCAAATACCAGTTTCCCTAGAAACTGCAGGTGGCAGGGCATGTTGACTTTAAGAAAGGGAGAGGATCCCACATAAGACAGGCATGGGTGCAGAAGGATGTGTGCTGCAGGAAGGGAGAGGGACAGGACAAGTCCCAGGCCCACAGGACCAGGGTGGCTGGAGTGGGAGAGGGACCCCCGGGAGATACTCCCACGACCGCTGTACTGCATTGCCCAGTGCAGAAGCAAAGACTGCCCAGGGGCAGAGGGAGCCAAGTCCCTGTGGCTGGGTGGCCCAGTAGGGGCACAGATTCATTGAACACAGCTGGTCACCAGCAGCTCAACAACCCCAGCCTGGGTGGAGTGATGCAGATCAGCTGGTACCCAAAGTCTGTGCTTGCTGCTGCAAAAGCAAACTTCTACTTTGCATTAGAGCCCCATAAAGCAGGCAAATGCTGGCAGGGGACCTTGCACTTCTTTCTCCAGGGCTTCCTGCTGGAAGAAGCAGCTGCTGCTGCAGCCCTCAGCTCATGAGTGGCCTTGAGTGCTAGAAACCACCTGCCTTAGAGACAGATCCTTAGGACTGTTCAGTCCCTTCTATTTATAACCACACAAGATCCTCCAGGGCAAAGGGAGTAACTGGTGCTGGGGAAAATGACTGTGAAGAAGGTATTGCCCAGTGGTGCACGCTTGTGGAAATACACATCAACCACATACCAGGCTGCATGAGTAAGGGTGAAGTCAGCAAGTTGAGGGAAGTGGTTATTTCCTTTTATTTAACACTTGTAAGGCTGTATCTGGAGTATTGTGTCCAGTTTGGGTCTCCCACTGCAGCAGGGCTTGATAAAGTGGAACAAGTCCAGCAGGGGGCCACTGAGACAGTCAGTTGGGGTCTTCTTGGAGCACATCACTAGGAAAAGAGACTGAGGGACCCGCTCAGCCATGAGAAGAAAGCTTAAGGGATCCAGTTGCTTTTTGCTAAGTAAATGGGTGCTATAAAGAAGATGGAACCACACTTTTCTTAGAAGTGCACAGTAAAAGAACAAGGGGTGACAGAGAAGTTGCAACAAGGGAAATTCTGATCAGAGGAAAGTTTAATAAAAATCCTAATTAGAGTGATCAGATACCAGTAAAGGGGCCCCAAGAAGCTGTCAGATCTCTGATACTGGAGATATTCAAAGCTTACCTGGACAAGGTCCTGACAACCTGGTCTAGCTCTGAGGTGAGCTTTGTTCAGTGTAGAAGCTGGACTAAACCTCTTCAGAGGTCCCATCTGACCAAAACCTTTGTATGGCTCTGTAATTCCACTAAACCTACTAAAATGCAGGAAAGAGCTGGAAACGAGGAGGAACCTGGTGGCTTCTCAGAACCACCAGCTCCCTACACACATGGGATTTTATGCTTTGAAGGGAGCTACACACTGGCAGCTTTTAGATCTCATGCTTGTCTTTAAGACGCTGCAAAGCCAGTTCCTCCCTATGGTTTGATGAGAACAGTGTAAGCTAAGCAACCCACCTGGCTGGGTAGTAATGTAGGCCAGGCTGATGCTCTGATGCTGCCACTTGGTCTTCTGGGTGTTGGTCTCCTCTGGGTGCTGCTCACAGGCTGTATTGCAGCTACTTGAGGTGGCTGAAGGAGATTGCTCCCAGCTGGTCACCTTGCCTGTCTCAGGACCAGGAAAATAGGAGGGGTATCTGCTCTTCAGCTACCTCTGTTTCTGGTCCAGTGTGATAAGATACACTGAAACCTGTAGTGTAGGTTTTGTATGGGAGATCGTCACTGCTGTCACTGGGGACTGGACGCACCATCTGTACTGTCAGCCATATTGCGGGGATGGTCACCTTTGGTAAAGGAGCAGCATGCACACCTGAGCCAACAGTTGCCACATCCAAGATGTGGCCATGTGATTCTGTTCCTTAGGGAGCAGATTTGATTAAAGCAATTCACCTAGCCCCGTGAGCCTGCAGAGAGTGGGTGCACAAGGCTCCTCACCAGCCCCAGTTACTTGGACACAGCCTGAGTCACCATTTGACACTGCTCTGTGTTGAATACTGAAACAGGGAGGAGACAGATGACAGCAGAGGGAACATCTGAGGGAGGGAGGAAGGCAGGGTGGCTACATCACTTATATGGAGCAGGCCAAAGGGGATGCAGCTTTTCAGCATTTGCTTCAGAGAAGGCTGGGGGGTGCAAGGGGTGCCTCATGCTTACCAGGCATCGTGGGCTCCCCACCCAATGCAGCTGCCTCCTGCCACCCCAGGAGACCAACACTTGCTTTCTTGATCCATGGTCAGCCTGGCAGACATGGGAGCTGGGCATGCTCCCCAACACATCTGCCTCCAGAGCCTGAAGGAAGGAGGACACAACCATCCACAGCCCCACTGGCTGGCAGCATGCTTCTCTCTGCCTACAACCAGTCCTCAGCATCCCTTGTGCCAGCTGAGTGAGGGGGACCCATTTACCACCCCTGTGCCACAGCAAGGGTTACAGGGCTTGTGGGGAGAGGGTGAATCCCTTCCAAAGAAACACCTTGTTTGGGGAGGGTGGCACTGACTCCAAAAGGGGAGCTTTTTTGGCAAGCTGGGGGTATTTGGGATGTGAATGCAGCAAGGTCCTTCCCCTTCCCAGGCCCTGACACCACTGGCCTGAGTCTTTGCCCCAAGGGTTTACCACACCCTCTGTGCCCACCCCTGGCCGACCACATGGAGCCCTGCAGCCCTGGCAAGCCCACAGGATGGTGACCCTGAAGGTCCTGGGTCCAAGTGGTGCCTCTGCCCTTCTTTGCCATGCCATCCCTGACCTGAAGTTCAGCTGATTTTATCCTGCCTCCTAATAAAACTGGCTGTTTTCGTAATCCAGGTGTGCTCCGTGCCAACCCTTCTCCAGTGTGTACATTTCTGGCACTGTGGTCTCCTTGAACAGGCAGAGGAGGGACCAGAAACCAAAGGGCCCTGAAGGCAGTGTACCTGCAGCCCCCACCACTAAGGGAGCTCTGCACGAGAGATGGTAGGGATGAGCCTTACTGGGTTTACTGGTCTTCCAGTGGGCAGCTTTTAAGAAAAACCAGCACAAGGATCAGGCAACCTTCCTGCCTCCTCTATTCACTTGTTCCTTTCAAGTCTAGCCTATCTGGCCCCACCAGTTTAAGATTTCCCTGGGACATGTGTGTGTGTGACTAAGTAGCCAACTGGTTTGGTTTAAACTCAGTTTTAAGGAAAGAGGAAACTGCTGCTTTCCCAAAAGCTTCTTCTGAGGTGTGAGGTATTTGCGGAGTGGCACCACCCCTTCCCCACCAGCACCAAGTTCCACAGAAATTTGTATTTAATTTGACATTTAAATCAGCCCTCACCCAAAGTTGCCTTAATATTGAACAAGTGCAAAATAACTCTGGGCAGATTAGTACTTGTGTCATTACAGAGGTTTAAAAAAATTACTCTAAAAGGCACTGTAAATCCATAGAAGGAGATTTTCACTCTCCGCCAAGAAGCGTGCACAATAACAACCAAGTAATCAAGAAAAACACCATGCTCTGAATGAATGGGAGTGCATATGGTGTCCCTCATCCCTCCTAGTTCTGCTCTCTCTGGGGCCAAGGTGCATTTGGGAGGCACTTTCTGGTCTGTGGCAGTCAGTGAAGGAGCTGATAAGTGTCTGGGGTGTGGAAAACACATACAGTAAGAGCACACTTTGCTCTTATTTCTCCTGTTAACCTGTCCCTTTGCTGTACCAGAATCCACTGAAGCAGGGGAACTGACTGTTGTAACACATTTCTGGCTCCTCCTGGGACGTACTCTAGCTACATTTAAGCCATTAATGGCACCACATCAGCTTGAAAACCTAATTTCTTTAAAGTCTGGTATTGTTTGAAACACATCTCTCCTACCTTCAGTCTGCAAGTCAGCAGCTTGCATCACGGCTTCACAAAACCCCTTCCCAATCTGCTCCCCAATTTTACATTAGTATCCATGAGTTTTCTCTCTCATCCTCTATGTTACAGGTTTGGAGCTGTGTAGGAGGACAGGAGAGGAGGAGGGGAAGGTAAGCATCATTTCCACCTCAAATTTACTAGAAGGCGGCATTTTTCTAGTCCTGTGTCCTGCGATGCATTTCAAACCAATGCCTAGGAGGGCTCTTTCTCATGCCAAGGGATACAGAAGACCCAAATGTCCCTGCATTGCCTTTCAGTGCTGGTAGGTGGAGTGGAAAAGGCGCAGCCTCGCATATTGTAGACAGCACTGTGCCTGAGGAAGGGGGTTTACTTGCCAGGAGCATATAGATATGTGGCATGATGTACCATGTAAAAACTCATGGGAAAGGAAGCCTCTAAAAGGGGAAAGTAAAGCCTCATACCATCAGGAGATTTTAAATATTGTCATCATCATCATCATCGTCACCATAATCATAATTATTTTGCTTTGATATTGTTTCTACTTTCAAATAAAAATATTACATGTGTTCACAACATCAGAAAGGCATATTTTTACAAGCTGAATTAAATACCTACAAGGCCCTTTTCTTTTCTTGATTATGCAAGCGCCCAGCAAGACATAACTGAATAAATACAGGAATATAAACACAGCAAGCACAGACACATGCAGTGATGAAGAGAACACATCTTTCCTCCTGCATTGGCTTGCTGTGGCTTGGTTTTATATTTCTTCACTTCTTAAGCGCTTCTAATGTTGAATCAGCTTTCTTTATTCAAGAAAAGTAGCACAGAGAAGCTACTAACCCTCTTCTGCACTTTCAAGCAGCTGATCTCTGGTCCATAGTGACAGCTTTGAAGAAGCCAGCACCTCTTTGCCATTTCCCGCCCCCCCCCCAGCTGCAATCTCCCAGATGGCCCACTACAAGCCATGGAGAGCTATTGCCATCACCCCACCAGCCATTAGAGGAGTCATATTCCCGAGGAAGAACACCATTCTCTTGTAGTCAGGCTGTTTGTATTTTGATTAATTAAATATTCCACATACAAAGTACTAAATAAATATATAGCTGTGTTAGATACCAGTGTACCATACATGCCCACTTGGAGAGCCCTATTCATTTACAGATGAAATACCATGGAAAGCTATTTACCAAATAGAAAGCAGGCTACAGAATGATTCAACTCTGCAGACTCACTGCTCATTGCCAGGGTGCAGTCCACACAGCACACACACACACACACACACACACACACATGTGCTCGTGATTGCTTACTCCTGGGAAGAAGGGTGTCCGCCCTCCATAACCTGGCTGCTTGGGAAATGTTTGTGTTAATGCCACAGACACGGTGGGGAGGAGGCAGAGCTCCAAGGTGCACAGGATTAAATCCCACCAGGGTATTGCAAACAGCTGCATGGAAGAGGTTTTGTCTGCAGGGATCCACAGCCTGGGGTGTCAAGGGTGAGGAGGGGAGGGTTTTCAGTGCTGGCCAGGCACCCTGGGGAGCTCAGCTGGGGCGTGTGGTGAGGAGTCAGAGCTAGGAGATAGAGTGCAATCAGAAAATGTGTCAAGTAAATAGCTGTAGATGTTTTTATGTCTTTAAAGTTTCTTCTCCCTCTCCACCGTGGTGTCTAGGTGATAAGGAAGGGGGTTGGAAGTCAACATGAAGAAATAAAAAACAATAGTCTGTCTCTCTCTTTGTCTCTTCTCCACTGATCTCTTGGAGGAGAGCCAGGTGGGGCTGGGAGTGGGCACAAAAATAATGGTGGATAGATAAAAGTGTCCTTGGTAGTACCTGAGATGTGTTCATAGGTGGGCAGTAGTAGGGATGTGTAGGGCTAATGCTTCCACTCCTGACTCTCCTCCTGTCAGACACAGGGTGCAGGCATCCCCCTGAGCTGATCAAAGCAAGTCCTGGCTGGGGCAGAGCTGGTCACAGACGTGGCTGATGATCTTCCTGCTGCTCCAGCCCTACAGCATTCCTGCTAAAAATAGGCCAGGCCAGGCTCTTCCCAACATGTTCCTCTGTCAGAAAAGATGAGCTCCATTCCATGGAGAAACAGTGAGCAGAGACAGGATGGCCAGAGTGGTTTCTGAAAGCTGTGTTTGAGGAGTGAGTGTGGCCTACAAGGGTGTCTGTGTGGGGAAAAGAGGACCTCTCTCCTCTTTTGTCAGTGGGAGTTGGCTCTGTCTCTTCTGCAGGACTTGTCACCGTGTGGCCTGTGCCGCTGCTGACAGGCACTTGGTCTCTTTGCTCGCTGCGGAGCTGCTACATGGGGCCTTTCCCACCAGTGTAGTCCTGGTACGGGCTTGTCCGGGCCTTGGGCCGAGGGATGGAGAAATCCTTTTGGGGTTCAACGGTCTGAAAAGAAAGCACAAAAGTCTTTACCTTTCAAAACTAGAGAGAATTAATAGGATAGGGCTTTAAAAAAAAAAAAAAAAAAAGAGAGAGAGAGAGGGAGAATCACAAAGCTGAAGGTTTCCTGACAGTGTGATCAATGGAGCTGTGGAAGAGAATCCTGGCACAGCAAACTAGTAATTGAGACATGTCACCAGAGGACATGCGGTGTCATGATGTGACCTACTAGGCCTAGCTAGGCTGTGGTCTGAAGGAGGACTGGTGAACGGACATGGAAGCATGGAGACTGCTCACTTTGGATCTGCACCACAACTTCCAGTGACTGCTGGTGGGAATACATTCAGAGCATGGGACAGGGAAAGGAGCACAATCCCCTGAGGAAAGGGAAGAGGCTGCTGCAGTAACTGTGTCCAAAGAAAGGACTTCTTATGTGATGTAAAATCCAGAAGTATTGAAAACCACAACCTCAGCTTTTGCCTTGGGCCCCTTTTGCCATCCCATGTCCCTGGACATGTCACAGTTCCCTCCCCCCAGCCACAGGCACCTCCAGGAACACGTCATGGTATTGCCCAGCTCCATGCAAAGCACCTGCCTGCTCTAGGTCCATCTGTCTTTGCCCCTTCTCCTTCCCTTCCCCTCAGCACCTGAACATTTGACTAAATGTGGTGAAAAAGGTGAAGGGGAGTGTGAACTTACCTTCATCTGAAAGTGAGAAGAGTATGGGGAGTAGCTGAGGTCTTCTGTGTCTCCTGAGTCACAAGACAAGAGGTGGGGAAAGTTAGTGAGTTAGTGTTATACGGTATTTTGGAAATACATCAAGGAAGACTCAAAGGGTCTGTGGCTACATTAGCAGCTCCTTTTAGACTGAACAAACTATGCAATATGCAGGCAGGAACGGGTTAGAATCCACAGGTGGGTAATTTGTTAAATATTTCCTTATGAAAGCAGGAATTAATGGTATTGTAAATAACAGGGCATAGGTGGCCTTGGAGTTTAGACACCCCTTGTTGCCTCACAATTACTGTCATCACCACCAGCCAAATCCCTCCCACTTGCATGCACAAGACACACTCTGCAGTGTTCCCTGAGAGAGCACAGCCTTTCTCATCTACTCTTTTACAAACTTGGAGGTCTGATTCCAGGGAACAAATGTGATCATGGTAGCAGCTCCACATCTCCTACCCATAGATTTGGGAAGTTTCAATTGATAAAACCTTTTTTTGCCCAAGTAGGCATGCGACACATACAGAAAAGTAAGGATTCCTTGCCTCATTTTTGGATGACGGGTTCATTTTTAAATGGATAATGGGAACCAGGTCAGAACCGGAATAAATAATCTCCAAGGTATAAGCTGGAGAGCTCTGAAAAGCTGGAACATTGCTAAGAGACAAATAAAAAAACTCCTGAATTTTTACAGACTTCCCAGACATAACAGAATCATAAGGAGTTACGTCTCAGCCCTGACATGCAGTAAGTCACTCACTCCTCCTACATATCTTTGGCTTTTGCATTGGTTCTTGCTTTATTCCTTTTTGTCTGGGGATTAATCTTAACTAGCGTTTCTGAAATGGCATCAGTCTGAAATTTTTTCCTACCTCTAAATTATCCACCATGTTCAAATCTTTTCTTGCTGCCCTCCTATCCCTTTTAGCTCATGAGTGGGGCATGTGTGCTTGGGGCCGGGGGACAGTGGAGTTGTTCACTTTATCATACCTTGCACAATTTCATCTTGTGTATAGGCACGGTTGTCCACTCCAGTTGTCTGCTTTATGAACTTGGGTTGGCAGAAATCATTTTCTGGAGGGTAGTCCCCCAGCTTCAGAGGCGCAGTAAGGAAACAAATTTCAGGGACAATATACATTATCAGGAAGATCCATCCATTGGACACCAGAGCAATGGCCACAACAGGATCATCCCAGTCATGTCTGTTTAAAACCATGTTGCCTTTTGTAAGCATAGTGATCCACACTACCCAAATGGCAATGGAGAACAGGACAGTGACAAAGATGTGTGCCCCGTGCCTCTTCCAGCTTTTGTATGGCCCACAGAACGTGAACATGGAAACCAAGAAGGTCAGAGCCATCAAGAAGAGCACGTAGATCAAAAGCATGACAAAATCTTTGTTGGTCTCCTGCAGAGACATATTCAGAAATTTGTCTTTCTGGTTTACTAGCATGGTGACTAAGTACTCAATGCTGATCACAACTTGTACCATGGCAAAGGAAACAATGAGGAGCAGCAACACATGCCAGGAGAAGGGCTTTCTTCCTCTCACTAGTTTGTTGAGGTTGCAGGCATGGGTGAGGAGGCATGAGAAGCAGAGAGCAAAGATGACTCCAAATAGGAAGAAGCGAGTGGGGCGAGTCCTGTCATTGAGTTTAATGATGAAAGCAAAAGTGAGACCAAAAATGCCAAGCGTGCCTGAGAGAAAGAAGAAATAGATGGCGATCATGTGCCGCTTGCTGTTGTCTTGGACTTTACAGGTGAGAAAGAAGAGTGAGCAGATGAGAAAAATGGTGATGAGGATGCCAGCTGTAGCCAGTGACTCCAGGACAATCCCCCAGGCCTTCTCCATGTCACAGAGCAGGTAATAGTCATGACTGATGCTGCTGCAGCCTCGGGGAGGGGGTGTTGCCATCCTCTTGCCTTCTTGAACAACCTCCCTGTGAAACGTTTCCCCAAAGCTGTAGAAGAAGAAAAGACACAGGCTGTTATATCAACCACCTAGGTGCTGCCAGCAGTGGGGAAGGAGAGGCAGGAGAGACCTCCATCTCCACCTCACTGGCCAAGCTCACCACAGTGCTAAGGACACGGGGCTGTGGGAGCAGAACCACCCCTTTGTTTGGCATCAGCTCTCAATCAAGGCTAAGCCAAGCCCCTTAGCAGGAGGCAATTCACCCTGTATGTCCTCTGCACGGTGCCTGGGGTTGTGCAATGTTCTAGGAGCATGGGGAGCAGGGAGAAGGTGAGGCACTTTTGCAGGTGTTAGCTTGGTGCCCTGCAGCATAGAGACTAAGCTGCCTTATCACTTTTGTGATACAAGAGCAACTGTTAGTCATAATACACTTTTCACTCTTTTGACAAGTTCAAACAACCCCAGTGAGGTTTAGAGATGAGCAATGCAGAACAGGAAACTCGTTACTCTGTTTCTTTTCCCTTTTTACTTTCTGTGAAACACTCTTGGCTTTGGTTTACAGGTATGAATGAAGGGGAATTTTAACTGCCTTTTACCCTGCAGATAAATAACCTGGATGCCTCCAGCATAGCTGTTCTCACTCCAAATTAAATAGCAAATGCAGGCCACCAACCATGAGCCCTAAACTCATATTACTCCTTACTCACGGCAGTGCAGCAATATGAACTGTCTCAAAGACCTCAGTCCCCTCCCCATGATGCCACCTGGCACTGGCTGGAAGCTTGACATGTCAGAGCTAATGCTGTTCATTGCACGAGAAGTAACCACCAAGTTACCGCTTGAGGAGTCCATGAGTCAAGGATGGATAAGGTCTCTAATGCACCCAATGCATTCCTGCTGTATTATCACATGGAGTTCAGTGCTGTCTGAGTAAGCCTGGTTTAAGCCTGTCTCACCAGGGGATAAGGCAGGCTGTTTAAGTGAGCTCTGCCCATCACTGAGGGGAATTAAGTTGCCAACTTTCTTGGGAGCCTCAAGCATGTGTAGAAACCACTGTACAAGGATGCTGGGCACTTCATGGACCGTTTATGCAGTTACTCAGTGAGTTTAGATCCCAGGGGCCAGGTACTGCTTTCTAGGTATCAAATTGCTCAGTGAGGCTCGTATCTCTGAAACCTACCAAAATGGGAGTTTAAATACAGTATCAGCATGAAACATAGGAGAATCTGGCCTTAATGGTGACCCACCAAGGGATTTCTTTTCAGATATATAAAGAAAAAAGTTAACCTTGCAAAATTTAGTCTTTAGTGCTCACCATGCCATTTGCTTTTATTTTCCCCCTCCAGAACAACATACTGCAGTTATGAGGTGGATTCTAAAACCCTTCCAAGAGATTTTAGGGAGTATAGGTTGAGTCTTCTTAAATGGCAGTTGACCTAATCAAGGGATGAAGGGGGAAAATATTACTGACTCACTCTTAGCCCCACATATGCCTCAATGTGACCTGCTTACAAATAGTGGAATACTTTTCCAGCTTTTAACCTCACTGTGTAAAAGCAGATGTGCAGCTCTTCAAAAAGCTGGCTATAATAAAATGCAGATTATTCAAATATGCAGGAACTCTGGACTCTCCATGGAGAGAACGGAATTAGTGAATAACACATGCAGGAATTTTCACAAATCATTGTTCACAAGATTTGGGGGACTTACGATCTCTTGCACAAGTAGCTGAGAGTTATCTGTAAGTAATAAATAATGCTGCCTGAAACTCTGGAGAGCAAATGCTACAATTTTATCCACTGACATTTACTGTTGATCAGATTAGCTTATCTATTCACAAGTCTGGCAGATACAGAATGATGCTCGCTGTCAGGGTGGGAAGAGAGCCCAGAATGCCAATGTGAGACCCCAGGGCAGCACAGAGCACACCCATAGCTTTGGGTTCTGACTGGTGCTTACTTCAAGTGGTACTTTCCACAGTCGTCCGCCATGGCCCTTGGAACAAATAGGATGGAAGCACCTCACTGCCTTGGAGAGCTGGACCACTTGTGCCCATTTTTGCTCCCTTCTCTTTTTTTCCAGGGTAGATGTCCTACAAGGCATGAAGAGTCTCTGCCCTGTGTCCTGGGGTGAGTCTTACCCCCCAGAAGCTGAGTTTGCTCATCCAGCACCTACAGAAGTATTTGGGATTTCCAAGGGGCTCTGCAGTCTGCACAAGGGAGCCTGTACTACGGTTAACTTCACAGCTCACCCTGTATCAGCTACTGCTTTAGTGCCGAGTCTTCTCCCTCCAGCTGGAGCCTGCTTTTTCTTTGATACTTGTGCGTAAAATACACACAGCCAGCCACAAATTTCAAACTGTTTTCAAGGAAAGCCTGCCATAGCTTCCCCAGCTCCAGCTGGCAATCCCATGTTAGACTCAAGGGTGGGAGGCATTCTCTGTTTGCCAATGGCACCCCATGCCCCTGCTCCACCCCACCCCCCAAGCCATGGTGCTGCCCACCATCCCACCCCAGCCACAGAAGGCAGGTCCGCCCTGGGTCCTGTAGGACGTTGACTTGAATTACCTCTCTGGGTCCTGCCCGGTGAAGGCAGCAGGGAGGCTCCAGCTAGAAGAGGCAAGTTCTGAGCGCGGCAGTGACGGTCACCTCCGCTCCTGCAACCCGGCCGGCCGAGCAGCAGCCCCCGTGGCCTCCTCGGGAGCTTTAACAGCTGGAGGGCTGGGGAGGTGTGGCTGAGCACGCCTATTCCAGTTCCACCGCCTCGCCTCTCCTCTCCTACGGGACACGGCTATGAAAATCCGGCCCCAGTGCCAGGAGATGAAGTAAGGCGTCCTGACGTCAGCGGGGCGCTCACCCCTGCGGCGGGCGCAGACGGGGTTGAACGCTGCTCAGCCAAGCGCCTGATAAATGCCCCCCTCTCTGCTGGCACCCGTGGGTGGGGACTGTGGCTGTGAATAGCAGGGCGTCCCCTCCCTGCTCCAAGCCTTTTGTCTCTTTGCATGCTTTCTTGCCAGATAACTGCTTGCAAGGTGGAAGACGAGGTTGTGGGATGCCAACAGACCCACAGCGCTTGGAGGGAGAGCGGCTGCGAGCTCAGCTCTAGAGGCGGTTTCCTCGGGGCTCTTGCTGCGAGCTGTGCGGGGACACGGCTGCTCCGCTCACCCCTGCCACCTGGGCTCCCACCGGCTCCTTTCCTGAAAAGGGCCGTTTGCCTTTCCTGGTGTCTTGCTCGGTCCAGCCCTGCTCTCCGAAGGCGCAGTTCTGTCTGCTCCCAAGCACTGAGTCACTTTGTCCAAATTGCTGGCCCAGTTAATGAATTAAGGCAATGACAAATACCCCCTTGCTCTACATTGTGCCTCTGGCCTGACACACCTATTGGCACAATTCCATCCAAAGCCGCGCATATCTCCAGCGTGCTCGTGACTTCATCTGTTATTTAAATATTAATCACTGGGTGTATTTTATTATTCTGATTAAGGAATTGTCATCAGGGCCTATCCACACCAAGCACTTGGTCCCTACACACAGCCCCTAAACCTGGAAGTTCCTCCCACCCCTCGGAGGTTGTGCTCCTTCCCAAAACCAGAGAAGCAGCTGTACATGCCTGTGCTGAGATCTGACTGCCCATGGTTGTCTCATCTGCATGTTCATTTCGTTGGTTTTTTTGTTTTAGGGCCCATGGCGTATTTCTGGGTGCTGATCCCTTCTGAATGTCACATGTGGAGATTGCTACAAAACACATACAAGAGAGTCTTCTCTTGTGCACCCCCTAGAAGCACATGGGGGACTGAAGGGATGAGTGGCTTATCGAGTGAAAGGCACTGCTCAGGGCAGGCACTGTAGGGTGGGCCATGCTGAGCCCTAGGACAGTTCCTCACATCCTCCCTAATTTCATTTCAGTGTAAAAACCTGAGGTTTCTTAGGAAAGCACATGCCAGGTTTCTTTACATGAAATTAATCTTAACTTTAAAGTAGGTCTCAAGCTTAGTGAGCCAGCCAAGAAGGAAGCAGATGTGAAAAATGGGAGGAGGAAAGAAGGAGTGATGGAGAGGAATTCAGCACCAGCACAGTGGGACCCAACCTGTCTAGGAAGATATCCCAAGAAGCTTTCAAAGGCTATTGGTCACTGCCAGCCTATTTGCATAACAACTTCACTGCATTTACACAGACACAAAAAACCTAATGGAAAACAGTGTGTCAAATTTTATCAGGGGTAAAAAGAAAGGAAAGAAGAATAACACCATTTTCCAGAATGCCTGAAAAATCCTTGACAGTTAGTCACTAAACACACCCTGTACTTTCAAAAAGCTGATAAATGGGTCTATGTTTAAAGAAAAAAATCCCAAGTGACTTAGGAGCCCAAGTGCTGCTGAGTCCTGGTAGGTAGCCTGAGAAACGGTGCCCGTAGCCCTCAGGCTATGCCAAAGAGGGTGGAGAAGCATCACTGATCTACATGGGCGAGTACAAACAGCACAACGTTCACACCACAAAGGTGAGATGATTGTCACCTTGCTTTAGGGATGGGATGCAACTTGCAGATAGAGGCATCTAAATTTAGATGTCTGGTGATTATTACCTAAATGTGAGCTGGATGTCTCAGCTTCTAAACAGCCCAAAAGTCAGATGGACTGGCCCAGCTGATTGGATGCAGGTGCCTATTTCTATGTATTCTGAAATGCTCCCAGGTGTGGTTGGCTGGATTGTCTGCAGCCTCACCTTAGTTGCTTGCACATAAGCATATAGTGTCATTTGAGGTGTCATAGGGTATCCTGCTCAGCTTCCAGGAACTGCTCCAGGAGCACACAGGTCTCCTGTATCTCCTGTATCAGATCTGGCAGTCCTGTGCAGGTGTTTTGGATACCCTTAAGCATCTCAAATCACCTTTGTAAGAGCAAATGTATTGAGTACTGAATCTCCACTGGCTATTTCAGAGCTGAGATGCAGAGCTTATATATAGGTACCCAGATGTAGATGTCCACCTGTTGTGGTTTAACCCCAACTGGCAACTAAGTACCATGCAGCCACTCGCTCACTCTCCTCACCCATCAGAGGGAGGGGGAGGAGAATCAGGAAAAAGGTAAAACTCAAGGGCTGAGATAAGAACAATTTAATAATTGAAATATAACAACAACAACAATAATTGTAATGAAAAAGGAGGGAGAAGGGAAGAGGAACAAAATACAAAGGGAAGGGAGAAAACCAAAAGGAGCAATGCACAATGCAGCTGCTCACCACCTGCTGACCGATGCCCAGCCAGTCACCGAGCAGCAATTGGCCGGCTCTGGCCAACTCACCCCGGTTTATATACCAAGCATGACGTTCTATTGAATAGCTGTTCTGGCTGTGTCCCCTCCCAATTTCTTGTGCCCCTCCAGCCCTCTCACTGGCAGGGCCTAAGAAGCTGAAAAGTCCTTGACTTAGCATAAACATTACTTTAGCAACAACTAAAAACATGAGTATGTTATCAACATTGTTCTCATACCAAATCCAAAACACAGCACTACACCAGCTACTAAGAAGGAAATTAACGCTATCCCAGCTGAAAGCAGGACAGCCACCATATGGACTTCATTCTGGTGCATCAGCATAGACAAATAGTTCATTGAAGGTACTGTAGCTTGGTCACCTGTAACTCAGTCACCGCCACAGGGATGGTATACAGGATACAAGAGCTGTGTGAAACTACACTTTTGGATCATCAGCTCACACTGAATAACCAGGGGATCTCAAATGGTCCTAGGCACCAATCTAAGGGCAATTAAATTGACCCCTACGTGTCTACAGAGCAGACTTCATCAGACACAGTCATCCAGATTCCCACTATAGTTGGTAGAAAGAAAGAGGCACTTCCAGGGGATTTTCAGTTGACCTGCTTCACAACAAACCAAATCACACCTAAGTATTTGTTTCTGTCCAACAGAGGTGAAGAGAGACAAAATAATGAATTCAAATACAGATCTTTACACTTGTCAGCTGAATTGCATAGCATGTCTCCAAAATAATTTCAACACAATCCAGTAGCAAAATGCTGGTGACATTGGAAGTTCCTTTGGGTGGGAGGCTGTTGGTAGCAAAACAGCTTGCTTTGGCCATACTGCAGCCCTAGAGAAGCAAGCTGGCTGCTGGTGAATGGGAAGGAGCAGTTGCTACAGCTGACAAGAAGAGGCAGGGATGGCAGCAGGGACTGACCCCTTTGGGCAGCAGCCACCTACACCTCCCCTTCCAGTCCTCCAGCAGCAGGACAAGGTGGAAAAGAAGGGCTGGGCTCTCCCTCTGTGTTGGCTCCACTCCTTTTCCCTTCTCGCTGCTGGCATTGCCTGGCCATGCTCCCTCCTGCAGGGTGCCAATGACCGGTACTGTGCATGATGCCCTGGGCCAGCCCTGCTCCACTGGCTTCAGTGTCACAGGGCTGAGCCACCAGCAAAGGGCGGGGTGCTGCAGCCCCTCTCAGCTCAGCCAGGTCTGGGGGAGACAGCATGTCTGGGAGGTTCAGTGGCTGAGTTAGTATCTTTTATTAAGCTGAGTAATAAAGCGAGTAGATGCCTGGGGAGACGTAGTGCTTGGCGCTCTGGAATGTGTCTAAATAACATGTTTATTTTTGGTCACTGATATTGGCTGTGTTGTGAGTATACTTGTGTCATTCCTTCTGCTTAGCTACCTGTGCAGTACATTGACAACACAAGAACAGCCTTGTTCTCTGAAAAAATCCCCCCTGCCAGCACTTATCACAGTCATACTGAACTAACATTATAGCAGCCTCCACCCTGTCCTGCCCCATCCATTTCCTTTGTCTTTAAATCAGTTCAGGTACAAACATTATGACAACCTTGGAAACAGCCTGGCACAAAAGTGACAGGTGTTCAGTCCAGGCAGCCAGCTCTGAGCAGCTCTGCCTTAGACAGGAGCAAAGACAAGGACAAGGGTTGTCATTTCTGGAAAGGTTACATGTGGCACCTCCATATAACATTGGGCTTTCTCCTTGGGGTCCTGTCTCTGAATCCCTTGTGCTCTGTCTCTGAAAGCATGTATACAACCAAGGAATACCAAAACTCCTGCCTAAGAGTTGAATCCTTTTCCTTTGGAAATTAAAAGTGCAGCACCAAAACCTAAATGTTATCTAAAAAAATTGCAAAAGTAACTCATATTGGTGTCCTTCAGAGCTGTTACTTGTCTCTGCAGCCATCAGCTCTTCCAAACAGCATGCTCTGCTTCCTGCCATTTTCAGTCTCAGGAACAAAATAAACATTTTGAGTACGCAACAGTGATGTGGTTTGATGTTGTAATTGCTGTCTCCACTCAAAGAAGCTCAAAGGATTTTCTTTAAAAGAATAGGTTTTGGCCAACCCCTCTCTCTTCCTGGCTTCTAAATGCCCAGATTCCTGTTACGGGGGGGGGGGGGGTGTGTGTGTGTGTAAGATTTGGGCAAGAAAACAGCAAAGAGACTTGTTAAAATATTGAAATCGGTGCTCTTGAGTATGTCCTATAAACAAAAACTTTCAAACTTGTGAATTATCTGCCAGAGCATCCCTAATTGGTGAGAAGACTGCTTTTGGAAATGCAATGGAAACTGACTACCTGGTCCTGCACTAGGAACTTAATGCTCTGTGGTGCTGCACATGGGATCACTTCTGTATGCAATCCCAGGAATGGCCAGCCTCGTACCTGGACACCCAGGGGTACGGGGTGGCTCCTGGAGCACCCACTGAAACTGTGCTGAGTTCATGCCTTAGATTTGTTCCTATCTCACAAGGGCAGGTGTTACGCTGTTTTTCATATGTCGCAAGTGTGGAAGCTAGAGCAAGAACAGGCAGAAATAAGTGGTAAGCAGCTAAGACCACCTGTGGCTGTGATCACTTTGGCTAGGAAGAGCCTTTTCATACAATAAAACTGGTGCTCTTGAAAGCTGTGAACAAGTTAAAAAAAAATTAGATTTATCACCTCCTTTACGACTTTCAACAGTATGCTGATAAAAGTTTTACTCATGACAACTGAGCCATTCCTCTAGATGTAGTTTCCTGGAGGTATCTTGTGCCCATCTGCTTACCAGAGGAGCTCAGAAGGGTCCAGTCCTCCTTTATGGCATTAACCTCATCTGCTTTTTTGCTGATGTGCTCCCAAAGCAGCAAGTTGCACTGATATGGGTGAGTGGGTACTGTATACAGAGACACATTTGGGAAGAAGCACCTAACTCTCAGGAAACATGGGATCTGAAAACAACAAACGGGGATGTTACCTGATATCCCCAAAAAGGAGGATATGCCAAGGGAGATCCAGGAGAACCCGCATTTTCTCTTTCCCAGACAAAGATGATCTCAAGGCTGGGGAAATGATTTCGGGGAGAGGGATGTCTGGTGCATCTTTAGCTGGCGAAGCCTGACAGAGAGACACTCAGCAAAGCACTCCAGGAGGAGTCAGCCTTTGCTTTCCTTGTGTGCCAGTCCTCATTTTGGTACCCTTGCCTGGCCTCTAATGGTGTTCCCTTCAGTATTCCTTGCCCACTGTGCCTAGAGTAGTTTTCCCTTTTCCCTACTTTTCCACTCCACACACATGTGTGGCTGTTGGCAACAGACAGCCATCCTGCCCTGGAGTCTGAGACTGATTTCTCCGTCCAGCAGTGCCTTGGGTAAGATGCTCTGCTGAGGACTGCTTCCATGCAAGAAGCATTCCTGGGGATCAGGCTGCACACAAAAACTCCCTTCTCAATGATACAGAAAATTCTGCTTTACTGCTCCTGGATCAAACATCACTGCAATGATACAAAGCAGAGCTGAGATCCAACATAAATCACTCCTCCTTTTCAGACTTCATCAGACAAAAAAGTGTTGATAGATTTTTAATCAATGAGCTTCATGCTGGTACAGATCTGTGCCCCGACACAGCTGGCATAAAGACGGCATAAACTCAGTATTGTCTGCCCTAGCTAAATTATGAAAAATACAATTGTATTTACATGTTTAATCTTAATCAGGCACATTCTATTAAGTGATATGGCTGTGTACAAATCTGCTACTGATTGCAGAACCATGGCCTGGGATTAGCCAGCAGTTTTGGTTGTTGGGTGTTATCCAACCAAGATTAATCATTAATCAGTGCTGTGATTTTTCTTGAAGGAAATGGGCAGTGGGTGGGGGAGAGAACTGTAAGGAACAATTGTGAGGTAAGGTCAAGTAATTGAATTCACAGCCTATTGCCCCTTAGTATTTTCTTACAGTTTAGAACAGGTCCCCAGAGCAGGCAGTTCTGATCTCCAGGTGCCATAAATCCCAGTGTCACCTCTTGGAGCTGGAGAGCTGCTGAGGAGCTACATAGGTCCCTGGAAATCCCAGTCAGGCTTTGGTGAAATGTAATCAAGGAGCTTGATACCACAGGCAGCCTTGGTGCTAGCCCTTATGAAGAATGTCTTACTGCAGCCCTGGGAGAAGTAGCTTCTCTTCTGCGCTGTTTCATCTTCGGAGGTATCAGGTGCTTGGTGGCAAAGCTCAGACAGATGGAGGTGAGTGCTTCTAGCACTGCTCTGCTCCACAGACACAGCCATTTCCCTGCAGTCATGGGCTTTACAGTCTGTGGGTCCCTGTGATTTGAGGAGAGATGGTCTGTGTTCCTCTGGGCTTGAGCTGGAGACTGCCGGAAGTGCCACGCCAGTGCTGACCTGGCAGAAAGGTTGCTGGCGTAATGGTTGTCAGATTATACATGTAAACAGTTTATACAGCCAGTGCCTCAGTTCTGCTTGCTAGCTCACCCTAAGTAAAGTTTGTTACTTGACCGCGATTATATGACCATAAAACTTCTCAGATGCCTTTCAGGGCAGCTCAAGCACTTGAATGCCAGCAACCACAAGGAGAGCCCTAGCTCAGCTCATGCTTCAGTCCTTCCTCAATTCAGCGTGTATGTACCAAAAAGGCCAATGCAGCCCTGCAAACACTCAGAGAGATGGGATAGGAGAAAAAGCATATGTACGTTTCATCAAGACTGGGCTAAGGCAATGCTTTCAGCATGCACAAAATGCCTTTTCACTCTGATCCTGAAGGCTCCCCTCCCTTTGGCAACCCAGGAGCCAGGAGAATTGCTCTGCTTGGAAGCACTTCTGGCACAAGCAGATGGCAAGCCCTGGGAGCCTGCAGGTCTGACACTCCTCAGGCATGCACAGACAGCATGGGTTCTACTATTACAGGGGGAGTGCAGGTGGTAGCCTAGGACCCTCATGCTGGGTGGAGGTTATGGAGCTGGCCAGGCAACACAGCTTTGTAACCTCCATTTAAAAGGCCAGCACATTGCTGGGCACCTTCCTTTCACTTGGCACAAGATCATGCACGCAGGCCTCCTTCCACTGCTTCTTCCATCATGTACATTGAGGTGGGCGGGTTGCTCTCCTAACTTCCAGAACAACACAGGCACATAAGCATCCCCAGATACTGCCTCACTAGAGGCCCAGGACTGCAGTTTAGTTCTTTGCTCCTTCTACCAAAATTCTTTCTTGAATTATTCTCCCATTGCAATGTTTGCCAGGAGTGATGAATTGTTGCAACAACATGGAGGTCTTTCAAGTTTCCTCCTGTCCTACCTGCTAATCACAACTGATCCTTTATGAGATCTCCAACTTCCTAGTATGACCAATGACATTAAGTTCCCTAAAGGACATAGCAACATTAATTTGGTGCATGCCTGCTATATCTGGTAGTTAAGCATCATCAAAATCTATGACAGTGATACACAATCAAATAGCTGTACTTAGGGAAAATGAGGGGGAAACAGTGCTCTATTCTATCTGCTTAACTGAAGAGAAATTTAATTGGGTGTGTTTAAGAGGCCTGATCACATTCCTGCTTGAGCTGCTTGCTTCTGTAAAATGATGCCTCCTTTTGCAGTTTCTGCCTAACCTCAGTGGGCACATAACCACACACAAACACGCATACTTGTATGCAAGCATGCACACATAACAGCCTGGCTGCATCCAGCCTCACACTGCCGGCCACGCTTTTGCCTCTGTTGTTGCAATATCTATTAAAAGTAGATAAAAATGCAGGACTTGCAAGGTACAAGGATGCTGTTGGCAGAAGTGGTAGCCAGACAGGCAGGGGGGTGGGGGGCAAGCAATCACAAGCCAGGAGAACCACTTAAAACGGTTTTCCACAGAAAATTCACCACAGGATGTTTAGCCCATCCTGCACTGTGACAGAACCTCTCTGCTTGTTTTGTGAGTCCAGATCTGAAAGATCTGCACTCTTTACATGCTGTTTCAGTGGATGTACCTTGTAAAGATGGAGCACTTGATGCCATAGATTTGAATCCTAGCCAGAGAGATTAATAAGCACTTGATAACTGAAGCTAAGGCCTTAATGTAATCCATTTCATTATTCTCCTTTTAATTCTATCACAATAAGGAGTGGAAATCTCAAAGGGAGAGTTGACTGGAAAATGCAGTCTGAGCATAAAATTCCTACTCTTACTGTTTTAAGTCTTCTGATAAATGCAAAGAAAAAATGACTCTTCAAATATGCGGTCTTAGGCAGGCACACATACACAGATGAACACACACACTCTTCCTCATTCCTTTAAACAAAACTCCATCATTCCATCAAAAGTTCAAATGGAAATTTCCACTGACGATTCAGACCAGTTGGCAGGACTCAAAGTATCTCCTGCTGGGATAGTTTCTCTGTCTCACCTCATGCTTTCATTTAACTCCTCTCCTCGTTTCAGATAAGCCTGCGGGGACATCTGCTATCTTACTTGATGGTCACTAAACATAATGTAAACTTGCCATGTTTGCATGGATCTAAAGAAGCAGCAATTCTGGGCTGGAAAAGAGTGTTATACTGTTGAATATGAAATAGGAACTTCTGTACTCCAGGAACTTCCAGCCTGGATGCTGTGCCTGGGGCTGGGAGAAGGCAAGGTCTGAACTATACAGAAAATACAGCTGTCTGCCATGTCTCTGGCCTTGATTATTTTTCTTCCAACCTTCTTGACAACCTAGGATCTCCTCTAAGCTACAGGGAAGAATGTCAGTGCACAGCCATTATTAGTATCCAAATAGAGAAGACATTTACTGCAAGCCAGGAGTTTTTTATGTGCTTCAATTTGGACCAGTAGCCTCAACCCAAGGAGCCCCTTTCTGGCCCTCCTGTGCTCCTCTCCTGCCACTTAGCTGTCCCCTAAATGGGAAGGACCAGCAAGCTCTCCCATGGGAGCCCCTAGGATCCCTGCTGCTCTCTAGACCCAGCAGCCTTGGCTGTTTTGCTTCAGAAACAAAAGTGAAACCCCCTAAGTGACAGCCATATGCCAAGGAAAGGTTTAGCTCCCAATTAACTTCTTCAGAAATGCAAACACAGTTTCAGCTAACGGTATGAGCAATCTAGGACGGTGTCAGAGATGAGGAACAGCTCTTGGTATGTGCATGATACAGCAAAGGGAAGCTTCAGCAGGTTCTCTTCCAGTGCTGTTGCATTGCCCAATAATCCCTTCCTTGTTCATTATTAACAAACTGCTATAACTGACATTCGTTTGCAGTAATGAAATACCAACTGGCACATGAGCAGCTCTCCTGAAAAAGCTGTAAAGTGCTTTTTGCAGGAATCCCTGGCTGCAGACAGGAACCTCACCCCGGGGTAAAACCTAGTAGCTGTTGGGCAGCAGAAAGTGCTGCTACATTTCAGCAAGCACATGGTACTCCATTCCCCAGATTTGCAGGGACATTAATTTAATCATGCAGAAAAAAATCATTGTCTGTGTGTTTAGATTTTAAAAGGCAAAAGGAATCACTACTAATGTGGGCCCTGACCTTCTGCTTGGCACACAACACATCCCATCATGTGTGGGATAAACTCAGGTATACTCTTGGGGGGGGGGAAAATAAAAGCCTATGCAGCATGTCAGTGAAGGGATCTCACATATCCTATGGATTTGAGCAATATTATTGCTGACTCCAAGGGCTTTATCAAGTTACAGGATTGTGATGTACATAGGGGTGAAGTTACCATGAAATCCTGTGTTACCTGGGGTTAGAGTTTGCTCAGCCAGAACTGAAGCCACACAGTAGATCTGAAGCTGTGTTGAACTGGAGCTGAACTAAATCAACTTCACTTCTTACCCGACAACCCAAATAAGAACTAAATCTAACCTACAATGATTCACCTGTCTGATCAGCAGTGCGGTTTTACTAGAGGTAAAGAAAATCAGCAATCCCCATTTATGATTCTGTCAAACAAAACACACATTCTGGATGTATTATGTGACAGTCTTTAGTAAACACAGCATCTATTGCAGTCCTGTCCCAATTTTAAAAAAAAAATCTGCTATTACATAACAGTTGATAATCCCCAATCTCCAGAGTGGTTAATCTAGATGTACACATGGTTAAAACCTCTGTTAGCCAATTGAAATCTGACTTTCCTAACTACTCATTTATAATCATCAAGCAGAGAAATGACACTGTTGAGTCTGTTGCTGGTTAGCCTGTATACCAGCCTTCCAGGACAGCACAAAATTATGATAGATTTGCCCTAAACCTAACCATCCTTCTCTTTACTCATCAAAAGGATTTAAGGTAAGTAACGAGTTGAAAGAAGTTGTTGAGTATAAACGCACCATCTCTTTCTAACACGCAGTACTACAGTATTAAACAACGAGAGACTTGCCCAGAGAGCCCAGCAGGATCTCCATTGTTTTCTATCATTTATCTCATTGATTTGTATCTTCTAGAGCATTTGTGAACACAGATGCCCATCAATTCCTGTATGGCTGAGGTGGTATATTCCTGCAGGTGTGCAATGGAGGAATCTCCATCTGCACAGAGACTGTAGTACTTCCTCTGGCAAGAAGCTTCAAAACATAGAGGTGTCTCCTAAAACACCATAAAGATGGGAAGAGCCATGCAGGAACTGCTGAGGCAGCTCACATCTCCCACACATCCTGGAAAACACAAGAAAGGCAGAGCTGGAAGCAAATGGCTTGGGCAGGCACCTGTCCATTGGCTGCTAAAGGCCCTGCAGGACTATATTGCAGTGCAGCATGAACAGCAAAGCTAAGAACCAGCCCTGGGGCTGTTTAGGGACCTGACTGCAGGCTGCTTGGTGCAGAAAGGCTGGGGAAAAGTGAGGAGGGCAGAGTGCAGAAGGTGCTTAGAAAGGGGGATACATGCATGAGACCTTGGTGAAGGAAGTCAGACATATAGGAATGGCTAAAGGTGGGGAAAGGAGATGGGGGATGTGTCCCCAAAAAAGCTTCCAAATAATGAAAGCTTAATAATGCAACACATTGAGGCACGCTGAGCGTGAGAAAACCTTGCTCAGCAAGTATCTCGGCAGAACTTGGCAGGCCTGTGCCAGCTTCAGGAGTGATGCATATAGTTGCCAGCTAATTATGTGAGAGGAGGCCTTGGCTGATGCTTCCAAAGGAGTAAATCAGTCCATGCAGAGAGGGAGGCTGCATGCAGGCACTCCTGGGCAGAGGGGCTCCCCTACCCCAGGCTATACAGAGATATTCCCTCTCCCTCAGACACAGGAAAGGTGGCTCCCCAGCTGCAGGTGCCACTGCCCCAGGATCTCCATCACTGAATGCTTCCAAAAGTTAGTGGAGTCCCTTGGCCACCTTTATCTGATCAAATGATGGGAGTGGACTGGGTAATGATGCAATCCTGCAGACAATGCAGGAGAGCAAAAAAGTGCAAACTCTGCCTGTCTGGGCAGTGAGATTCTGCTGACATGCTGAGCAGGCAGGCCAACCTGCTCTGGTATACCAGTACAGCCTCGTTTGTCAGGTAGTCCAGGTTTCTGCCACAGGGCTCAGTCCACTGCCCACTTCAGCCATAGAGGAAAAAGTCTTCCAGCTGAAGCAGGACCTGGGGCAGTGCACAAGGTCACAAGAAGTTTCCTTCAATCCAGAATTCATTTTAAGGCTCAGCATGGCTTCTGGTGCAGAGCTACCTTACTTTAGCAAAGCAGGCAGAAATTTACGTATTTGTCCTGACACTGCAAAAGCCAAGGAGATGAGTGTCCAGACCACAGAAGCCACTTCAAGGCAAGGTCATCCAGCCATGGTTGGCTTCAGATCTCTACTTGTCAAAGGTCTTTCCCTACCAAGAGAGATAGCGCCATGCAACTCACCATCCAGCTATAGAGAGGGACTTCTCTCCCCATCAGTCCTCCTCATTATCCCTATATCTTCACATTCCAATAACTACTGCAGAGTCCTTTCCACAGACTCCAGCATATTTTTGGATAACCCAGAAGCTCTTTGAGGCAGAAAATCGTCTCCTCTCGTGCATTTTCCCTGCTACCCATGTAAATTGTTAATAGGCGGTCCTGTAGATCTCAGGTGATCAGAGAAGCAAAGGGTTGACATGGCTAACAAAACTGAACACTTCCACCAGAAGCCTACCCTGGCCCAAGCAAGAGAGGCTAAAGATCACAGCAAAGGAAGAGAGCTCTCAAAGTGTGTCCTGTTTATCCATGTGTCCTGCTTGACACAGGACAGAAACACTGTTGATTCAGGGGTTCTGCCTTCCCTTCCAAGAAAGAACAGAGCAATTAGCTTTCCAAAGGGCTTGTTGCATTTAAAAAGGGAAAAAGAGAAAAGAAAGTCTTATTTGCTGTGTAAGATACAGAGATAAAGGCACTCACCAAAGATTTTTTTGATAATATGCCCTCCAGAAAGCTGCCTTCCCATTGCACAACAGGTTTATCCACAACAGAAGGCTAACAGGGCCCTGCACTAGCCACATCTTCCTTTACATCTGCTGCTTCTACTGAATTCAAGACATCCACAACTGTCTGCTACATGATTTTCAAAAGAACACATGCTCAATCAGTACATGCAAATAAAAGACAACCAGTGACTGCAATTCCAGCAATTCTCCTTCCATCAGCTTAACACAACTCCAATGGAGACGGCGATTCCTCACTAATCACAAAGAGCTGTTAATCAGCAAGACCAGGTGGCAGCATCTGACCTGTGAAAGCATCACTGGCATTTTCAAAGAGGGGAGGTTGCCTGGCATTCAGAGGATGGATCTTCAAAAAGTCCTCTGAGCTAGACAGAGGCAGTATCATTGGAGTAAAGAAATCGTATCTGAATGGGAACCTTGGAACAACCAAAAGGGTCACAAAACACTAGAATGCTTTACAAAGGGCTTTTTAACAATCTTGGCTGAGATACGCAAGCCTGGATGCAGCCAGCCACCTGAACACAGGCAGAAGGCTACCTCAAAATTGGATCTTAGAACAGACTATCGAATCTATTTCCAACATTTCTTCTATAGATCTTTTATAACCATTCCTCACTATGTTACTTATTTTAAAAAGCACAGCCAACACTTTTTGCATTTTTAAAAGTTTGCACTTTTATCTAAACTTCTCTTGAAAACTGGAACGGCGACTCCAAGATTCCTAGTCTGTACTAAAGTAATTATCACCAATGGGTGGAGAGAGCCTAAACCAAGATACTCACACATGACTCAAGCGTATTCAATGAAAAATAGTTCATAGTTCTGCAAAATCTCTAAGAGGCATCTCAAGACCTGCAACTGCAGGAATGGAAAGCTTATTCTGCCTACGCTTCGTCAAAGGAATTTATTAGGCTGTCTGCTTCATATTGTTGATTGTGTTTGGAGAAGACCAGTCCTTAACAACCAAAGAGAGCCTCTGGCATGCACCAAGATAAAGGTTTAACGCACCTGTAAGCATGCACATGAGCAGCAGTAATAGGAAATCCCTCACTAGTGGCAAATTTATTATTCTGAATACACATTGAGGGAGAAGTATTGCTTCCCTGCTGATGATACATCAAGCACAGAATCCGGCAATGAGAAATTAGGCTGAGTATCTCCTGTTATAAATTCCCTTCAACTGAGCTACAATAAAGACAGTGAAAGACCAAGTATATCCAATTACATGCTTGACTGGGATACCTTAATCTCTGTTGCTTTAAATAAAATTGAATGAGCCTCCACACATTCTCTGCCCAGCTTTCTCCACAGATCCTGTGCCCCCTCACATTGCTACTGCAGGAAAGAAGGTACTTTTGTGGCTCCAACTCTGATTGTGCAAAAAAATCCTTTTTCCTACCTCAAAGCCAAGAAATTTTGTGGTTTAACCCTGTTCATGGGATGGAGCAGACATACACTAAAAACCACACAAAGGAATAATTTTCTTTTGGAAAGCCAGCACAACCAAAGAAATTCCACCTTATCATGCAACCCTCCCTCTACCTCACACACAGATGACTTGCAGAGCAAGTTTTGCTATTTGCCTCTCTTTACACAGAGACCTGTTTGTGAGTGAAAACCTTGAGAAGGATTAAAGGGGACTTAAATCAGTCCAAATGGGAAATATGCCAAAAAATCCTGTCTTCTTTGACAGTACCAAATAGGGAGGAAGGAAGTGATGGACAGAAGCAATAGTCTCAGAGAGGCCTGTCCAGCAGGGTTCTTTTTCTGCCTTTGCTAGTACTGGAATGGAAGAAAAAAAATTTCTCCTTTTTGCATAGAAAGCTCACACTGCATTTCCCTTTCCTCAGGAACCTCTAGCAACCACCAAGTCCAAGCGAAGACAGAAACTTTGTAGTCCTATACCTAGACGTCATTTTAGGGAGAGGCAACAGAGCAGCATGTACATCTCTGCAACAATGAGGATCCTCCACCAGAGAAGGCAAAGATTGAGTCCTCTTCCCTTAGGCAGTCAAAATTCCTGTGTTAACCTCTAACAGATAGCTTCAGGCTTCTAGATGCTTCCCTGAAAAAGTGCTGAATAAGCTCCACCCCTCCCTGAGGACTTTCAGTGTCAACAGTTGAAGACTGCAGTGCCACTGTCTCCTATTGGACAATTAAGCATGACCTTGGCACAGCCCAACACACATCCTACCATGAAACACAACATATACTTGATTATCATGTTCAGGAAGGCATGTACCTGTGACCCGGGGGGCTTTGGAAGCAAAGAAAGCCTTATCGTCATCATCAGGAGTTCCCATAACTGAAGGGTCCTCAGGAAGAGATACAGCATTGGAGGCATGGCTGTATTCATCCCTAGGCCAGAGAACAAGCGACCATTCCCATTTCTTAGGTGGCACAGGAATAAAACAGCCTGAGCTCTCCCTTTTAGATATTGTTATGCAGAAGGAGCTTTCATAGTCCAACCAGAGGAAAAAAATCCATCTGAAAACTAAAGCATCTTTTACCATTTGCTTCTTTTGGGTTTTTTTGGGTGTGGTTTTTTTTTTTTTTTTTTTTTTTTTTTTTTAAGCTCAGGAGTTAACCCCAAAGCTTAGGATTCTGTCAGAAACTCATGTTCTGATTCTCCATGTTTACATAGTCATAGTTTTTGTCCCCCCAAAATCTACTGTTTAAGTGCATAAGCAAGAACAGTAAGAATTCGGAATGACTACATGAACTACCTCTGTCATCAAAGCTGGATTTTTACAGCATTTGCTCTGCAACATTTACAAGAATTAATTGCTTACTTGAACGTTTACAGAAGCTCCTCACATACCACTGCAGGCAAACCACAACTTCACATTTATGCAACATCAAAATGCTTCGTACGTGCCTGTGCCTTTCACAGGTCATGCAATCAATTCCATTCCTTCTTAAGCACTTCCAAGGGCTTTTCAGTATGTTGACTGTTTTCCTTCTTCAGTGCTCAGCTAAACTGGGAAGGTTTACCAACTTCAGTCCTGCTTTGTAAACTAAAGCCCTCCAGAGTCCCAGAAGCTTCTCACTCTTAAGAGTTCCCTCCTAAACTGTGACTCTCCTCAGCACAAGTTAATGGTGTTGCTAGAAAGTCATCACACTTAGCTCTTCCTCTTGGCCAACTCTGCTTTTCTTGGAGTAGGGGGGAAGGTGGGCTGCCAGGTCCTTGAATAGGCTGTGTTCCTCCTCATTATTATTTTAAGTAGATTTAGACTCAGGCTGCCACCACAGAAAAAGCACCCTGGATTCCCCACCTTGGTTCCCAGCTATGCTTTCCTGCCCACAGCTTCCCTTGCAGGTCCCTGGGCAGCAGGAGCATAGCACTGGGGAACTGAGATGGCCCAAACAATTTCAGACAAGGTCAATTCAGTGCAGCTTCTGCTCTGAACCACTGTGTGATTGCAGGGATTGCTACTTTTTGCAGCTATCCTAGAGCATTTATCTTGCAGCCAGTTACCCACGCAGATGTCAATGTCTAAATTAACTCCTCCCCTCCAAAAGATTGTCCTGCTTCTGCCAGCTGTCAAACATGTAAATGAAAGACACTATAACCCCATTCTTTACTGTCCAAGGTAGTCACATATGCAGTATTAAAAATCTAAACTACAAAACACTGTTTAAAATACATATTACAAGTATATAAACAATCACCTTTGCATTATGGACTTGGGAAGTATAACTGTTTCAAACTACAAACATCCCTACCAAACATCTTTTGAGAACACAGCTTTTGCTGAAACTTGAGTTTCAACCACAAAAAAATGACAGGTTGTGTTAGTGTGACATATGATAGGACTAGGCTAAGGTTAATCCTTCACTTCAGCTCCCTGCTGTGCGAAGACTCAAGAGGTGTGCAGAGAGGCGTACTTCAGAACTGCCCCTCAAGAGTCCTCACTGAACAAACACACTGGCATCAGTTGTTGTACAAAAGTATGCAGCCACACACATACCAGTGCTGGTATCTTCTGAACTGTCTTTTATACAGAGACAGACAGGTCTCACTCCATTCTTTTCTCCTCATGTTTCATTAGATCAGCTACACATTTTGCTTTAGCCTGGCTCCAAATTCTGTTTTGACCAAATACATCTTTAGACTCTCCCTATTTCACTTCAGTTATACAAACACCCAGACCTAGCCCTCATGGTGTAGTTGCAGTAATAAACTATTTCCTGCTCCTCCAACCTGTTGAGATATTTTTAGCTGAAGTTGAATGCACATACCTGTGGCAGGTGAGGCACCGGTGAGAACGTGGGTGTGATGAGACCTTTGCTTTTCTAGTGCAAAGTGTTTCTACAGCTTGTCATTCCAAACTAAGGGAGGCGGCCAACTGCCTAGGAGTCACTCCTCTCAAAAAGGCTCTGCATCCTTTTACAATGAGCAGCTCTACTTCTCTCCTTGTTACTCTTGTAACTGCAGAGAAGGGATAGAGAATTTGATCCCATCAGGAAGATAGATTCCCCCTTGACTATTGCAGCCTTCCACACAGGAAAGGACAGAGAGATGCTAGAGACCCTGCCAATCTATTAAAGCAAGCCTCCTACTACTTCTGAAAGGAATGACCCTGGCCTACCTCCTCCAGCAGTAAAATTGCCCTCCACATCACTTTACAAGACTGGTTCAGGACCGACTCTGCATGCCATCCATTACATAGCGAGAATAACACTAAGAGGTTTTCCAGAGACCCAGGCTCCTCAAAAGGATTTAATTTTAAATTGCTGATAGTGGGACCAACCCTGTACTGCTTGTGAAAGGTAAGAAATTTTGTTCAAGCATCCAGCAGGACAGAGAACCAGTCAGGAGAGTTCCCTTGCTCCATGGGGAAGGAGCATTTGCATCTCCACCCACATACTCTTTACTCCTCTCTCTGGTGCATTATAAGGCTGTTTTATCTCTACCTGTGAGGATCCCTACCGAAGGGCCCTGTAGAATTAACAGGGCTTCCACCCCTGCCTCTCTGCACTAGGACTCGTAGAAAATGCACTCTCTACCTGCTTTCCAAGAATGCTCTTAGCAGAAAACATACCCAAGATCTGTATCCTTACTTATCTGCCAGTGATCTTAAGACTGCTTCAGAGCTATCAAACTTGAAGGTGACCATTCTGGAGATGCGAGTAAACTGTTACCAAAAAAAAAGGCCAAAGAACACTGGCACTCTTCTCACACAAGGTAGTATGTTTGTTCCTCATGAAGACAAAGCTGTTCCTATTAAGTTTTAACAATGCTGTGGTTTTTTTGTAATTTTACAAAATATGCTGCCCCAGACAAAAGTACAAAAGCATTCTTACTAGCATATACGTGTATATTAGATGTTGATACTATGAAGTAGCCATCGTGCTCATCTTGACTACTGCAGTAGTTTCAGCTTTCCATTTAGATCTAAAAAAGAATCTTTTTAACATTTTTCACATAGTAGAAAAATCCAGTTTATGAGCAGTTCTAACAGGCACTAAATTTTCATGTTGAGCGGTCACAAAAGAGCATCTCACACTGCCCACCAGCAAAAATGTCTAGTGTGAAATTTTTTGTCAATGGGAACTAGCACTAATCTTCTGGTTTGATATGAAGTAGTACATTTATCCCACTCTTGCAAGAGTCTACCTATACGGCACTGAACTCTGCCCAAGACAGAGAAATAAACAGGAAAACTGTGTCAAAGAGCCTCTACAATACCCGGGTTTCTTCACCACCCAGCTCATGAGCTGCTTTCCTATGTCAATACCACCCTCTTGTGTTGGTTTGCAAGTACTACAAGAATCAGCCACAAAAAAAACCCCAAACAAAAAAAAAACCACACACCAAAAAAACCACCCAAACCCCAGATTTTTCCTTGATCTTGCCAATCATTACAGATATTGGATCTAATTCCAGGCAGTGAATAGCCTAACCCTGTCAAAACAGGTTTTGTCTGTGCTGGGCCACTCTTCAGGTGACACATCTAAAGTACTGATATTACATTTGAATTGCTAAGATTGATCCAAAAAGAAAACCGTCTGGCAGAGTCAATATTCCAAATGAGCAGAACAGGTCGTGACAAGACAAAGAAAACCAGGTAGCTTTAAAATTAAGCAAAATATATTTGGAGTTCTCCACGTGACATGTCCCTTCACTAAGGCAAGGGCATCACACTGTGCTGCAGAAACTCAGCTGCTTTTTTAATTTTTTCCTCTCTTTCTTCCAACACACCTATCTGACCTCAGATCCATTCTGTGTGTTTGAGTGGCGAGACAGGCTGCAGCAGTGGGAAAGCTGCAATCACACTGCACCTTCTTTGTGAATGAACAGGGCCAGACCACAGCTACTTTCAGGTCCAGTGGTGATAGGCTGGTGTCACTGAAAGGAAGACTGGTCCCATGATAGGTATCAGCAAGCACAATGGGCCAAGCTTGGTCTGTAACTGCTAAAGCAGAAGAGAAGAAGTTGTTTTCCAGGTAGACTGCCCAATCTCACAAGCAGTTCAGAAAGACAAAAAAAAAAAAAAGAATCTACCGGAGATGACTTGGTAGACCATTTTTGCCAAGCTCATGTAGCCATAAAGAGAAAAAATGAAAGGTCTGTCCAAATACTGAACTAGAAGGTTTTCCTCTTCTTCTTTTTCCCACCTGCCACCTTATTCCTGACACCAATAGCTTCTTCTGTGTCATCATCATTATCATTCCGAGATCGTTTCTTCTCTCCCTGCTCCCGCAGCTCCTGCAATGCAATCAAGAGATTGACCGCATTCTGGCACCCGAGGAAATTCATACTACAACAATGAGTAGAGGGACAAGAAGCCAGCACTCACCATTCGAGCAAATCTCTGGGCCTCAGCCACACGCTCTGTCAGCATCATAACTTCTTCCTCTTGCATGGGGAATGCTGGCAGCTTTTTGCCAATCAGGTGTTCAATGCGCTGAAACAGCTCTACATCATACCTGGAAAAACAAGACACCAGCTTGAATCAGCCCTCCTGAGAGTGTTTCAGCTGTCACCACCCACAGACATCACCCCTTATCTCCAGCCCACAGATGCTTGCGCTGATGGCCTCACAAGTCCTTGACTTTTCAGTTTCCAATGCTCTGCCAGTGAGCAGGTGCACAAGAAGCCAGGAGGGAGCCTGGCAGGGACAGCTGGCCCGAACTAGCCAAGGGATATCCCAACATCACAGAACATCACACTTGGCACGTGAACCAGCGGGAGTTGGCCAGAAGGGGCTGATCACTGCTCAGGGACTGGCTGGGTAGGTATCAGCAAATGGTGAGCAATTGTATTGTGCACCACTTGTTTTTCTCCCCTCCTTGGATTTTATTTCTCTCTCTCTCCCTTTTCTCTTCATTACAATTGTTATTCTTACTGGTTTTGCTTTATTCCAGTTATTAAACTGTTCTTATCTCAAACCACCAGTTTAACCTTTTTCCAGTTCTCTTCCTCGTCTTACTGGGGACGGGGAACAGGGGGAAAGCAAGCAAGTGGCTACACAGTACTTTGCTTCTGGCTGGGGTTAAACCATGACAATTATACAATCAAGTTATAAACAGTAAGTTCTGCTCATTACATGTCTGCTTTAGAATTTATCTAGACCTTTCTCCCGTCTCAGCCTGGTCTTTGAATTCTTTCCCTTTAACTAAATAAATCCAACTGGCACCCCAAAATGAAAAGCAGTATTTTCTTCTCACCCAGGATGAGGTTAGACATTTTCTGCTCTGAACCACATCTGAGAAGAATAAGTCTATCACATTTTAACACTTACTGTGTGACAAAGGTGATGGATTTGCCAGATCTCCCAGCTCGAGCTGTTCTCCCAACACGATGAATATAATCCTGAAAACAATTTTCTTGATAAGCAATAATATATATGCACCAAACACAAACCAGAAGTTATGAGAAATCAGCCCATGTAATTTTTCTTTAGGAAAGTACAAGAAGATTAGGAGAAAAATACAGCCAGGATTAAATACTCAGGGCCGTGTGCAGCATTAGGATTTGAGAAGATACTGGCTTGTGGAGGCATACCTTTCATTTTAACATTTGAATTCTTCTCTTTAGAAAGATGACTACCAGCTCCAATTACTCAAGATTGCAGGACAGAAGTTATGATGCATGACTTTCCCAATGAACTATCACTTCCTTGGAAAGCTAATATTTAAAGTGAGCCAATTCCTGCATTTTCAGTCTTGGGATCTCATGTTCTACATAGTCGGTGTTCCAGACACACTCTCTGGCAAGTAGATTTAAATTTGGCAAGCACAGTGAAAGGCAGGATCAATGAGAATAATTTGGAAGCATCTGATCTATTAAGCACCTTCTGTTTATATGGTTCTACGCTGTTTTCCAGGTTTTATACTACATTATGGAAATTAAAATACTCCCTTCTCCATGCAGGATCTGTGTGGAGAAAGGAAGCATCATGAGAAAGGATGTGTTCTGTGACATAGTTAGACAAGAGGGAAGGGCACAAAAACCGTAACAATGTCATTCAAGCTACTGCCCCCACCATTACTTTTTTTTTTAAACTTCTGTCCTTTTATAATGTCAGAAGGAGTGTCTTCCAAAGAACCACCAAGCTTTGTTTGCAATGTGTAGTGTCTTTGATCATTCTAAGGAGCAATACCAGTTCCTGAAATGTATGTCAACGGTATGCTTTCCGAAAGTAGTCTGGGAAACAAAGTCACCCCCCTAAGACAATACTATACTTTCCATATGGTATATGGTTAATAACTCACTTTTTTCCAGTTTGCTGTACTATTGTGATATGAAGGTGAAATATATTAAAGACATCTTTCTTGATCAAACTCACACTGAACATAACGGGAGAATTTTTACTTTTGGTTTTGGTGGGTTTGTTGTTGTAGGTTTTTTTTTTGGGTTTTTTTTTTTTGTTTTTGTTTTTCAAACAGTTTAAAATGTGAAGGCAAATCTGAATCACAGTAACAGAGATTACTACCTGAAACTAGTAATATGTTAAAACTGTTTTCAAAGTCTAGAAGCCCTTTACTGCAATATGGCAAAACACATACTCAGAGCAGAAACACAAAGACACAGAATATCCCTCACTTCCCCTCTTCACTTACAGGAAGTAATTGTTCTACAACTCTAAAAATTTAGTTCTAAAAATCAGTTCTACAATCCAGATGAAGCCACTCAACCAAACTGAGATACCAACTCAGTACATCTTTTAATCTACAGAAGCGTGAACTAGATTTCCTGTTAGCAGAAAAAAGGTGGCTTTTTTCCCTTGTCTAGCTTCACTATGCCCCCTCGTCACCAGAAGCTCTCAGCTGGCACACAAATTAGCTTACCTTAGAGTGTGTAGGAATATCAAAGTTTATCACCACATCAACATGTGGAATGTCCAGACCTCTGCTTGCAACATCAGTAGCCAGCAGAATAGAACGCGCCTTTGCCTTGAACTTGTTCAGAGAGCCCAAGCGTTTATTCTGGAAGAGAGCAGGACAAAAAAGGGAATGAGATAATAATGCTTATTCTGGTTAATATGCTGTTGTTGAAATACTGGTAAAGAAGAACTGAGAAAAACTACTCAAAAATCTCATTTCTCCAGTTTTTTTGAACTATTACAGAACCAGTGGCAGCATTCACATTAGTTCAATTTCTAGGGCTGAGTCCAGTACACTAACTGTGAAACACTCCTTCTGCAAGGTAGTTGTGACTCAGTATGGTGCAGCCCATTTCCCAAGCAACAAGTCTCCTGTCTACTCCATTCTGTGAGGTATGCCCATACCTGACTCATCTGCCCATGGAGAGGAATGGCAGTGAACCCCAGGTTGCGGAGCAGTAGAGCAGTCCTCTGAGTATTGTTACAAGTACTACAGAATATCATGAAAGAGTTTCCAGCTAGTTCATTCAAGATATAAACCAGGTAGCTGTCCTGAAAAGAAACAGAGAGAAAGGGGTGGGGGGTGTGAAGAGATAAACACATATGCCATATTAAAGAGTAAATATAAGCCAGACAAGGTGACAAGATACTGGGCAGCTGTGGGAACAGCAAGACAAGACATAGCCACAAGAGGGAAGAAACAGAAGTGGCATTACCTTGAATTTGGAGGGGATGAAAATGTAGTACTGCTGCAGTTTTTCAACAGTCTGGTATTTGGAAGAAACAGCACATTTAACAGGATTCTTCAGAGCAGCACGCTGGAGTTTTTGAACCTAGGAAGATCAATGTAAGTTAGTACTAGATAGACAGAGATCTTGTCAGAAACCTGTATCATATAGTTTAGTCAACAGTATAGCCTGATGAAAGTAGTAAAGCAGAGTACTCTGCTCTCACCTTCTTAGTCATAGTAGCAGAAAACAGGAATGTCTTCCTGTCTCGAGGAATTACTTTTAATATCTTGTCCACCTGTAAAAATAGAAATGAAATGGAAATGCTGAATACAACAACAATCAAGACATAAGCCTCCTCCAAACATAATGATCGTCCAAACGAAGAATAATGCGTGTGTGCAACTTAGGCTCAGATTTCTGTAGGAACATATTTCCCCTATTCTAAAGGGAAGGTGTAGGCTGCTAGCTTCTTGACAATTAGACAGTGTGAGCTCCAGAAGTCCAGCAACAGTGCAAATATCAGGCAGTATTACTGTTGGAACATGTGTGCGATCGTGTTATACGGTAACTGTGTCTATGTCACATACTCCAGAAGGACCAGTAGATTTCAGAAACAAAATGCCTCCTACTGTCTTGCTGGTGCTCTGCAGGAACTCTCCCAAGTTCTACTCCCAACATAGACTTGTGCAATTATTAGATCTTAGTTAAAATTTGCCATTAATTTCTACAGATCAGCTCTGTGTTTACTATGTGACTGTATGAAGTAATTTTAAAGGGACTCATCTGGTGTTCCAAATTCTTCTTCAAGCAGATTCCTACCTCTGTCTCAAAATCCATGTTAAGGATCCGGTCAGCTTCATCCATCACTAGGAACTTCAGAGCTCTTAAGTTGAAGCCCTTTGTGTTCTCCAGATGATCAACTAGACGGCCAGGCGTTGCTACCAACAAAATCAGGAGAGCAAGTTTAGAATGAAAGCAAAGTAAAAGATCCAAAGAGGCAAGAGTCATCTCTTACAGAAATGGGATCCTTTGCCCAAGAGAAGTAAAGGTAGACAGCTTTGTGGGAAGGACTCTAAGACATCCTCAGAGTGTTTTGAAATAAAGACAAATGGAGTCAGACTCTGAAGAATGCCTTCCCCCCGCCCCTCCCCTAAAGAAAAAACAAATACAAAACAGACTGTAGATGAGCTGTACTAAGGATGAGACCAGTATCTTGAATACTTAAGGAGAATGAAAAACCAATCCAAAGGCAGCCTAGCAGGAATGCTCTGGAATGAGTCTGTAGCAGCAAGACTACTGGTATATACTTTAGAAACATTTAACAATCCAGTACTCAAATCTCAGGACAAAAACAAATGAAGGATGTACCCTTGCTTCTTCCAATGCACACAGCCTTTCAGCACTCTTTCTCTGGAGAACTTCAGTTTGATAATATTCATACCCCACACCCCCAGCATGTTAACTTACCAATTATAACATGGGGTTTCTTGGCTAAGGCCAGAGATTGAGACATCGTGTCAATTCCACCCACAATAACCGCTGCAGAACAAATAGAATACAGTGAGTCTCGTATAGCCCCAGCCAGCTCCTGGCACCATAGTGTTTCCTCCTACTCCAAACCACCCATAACTCTGTATAAATGAAAGGTTACTTCGCTGCATGAGAATTCACTTTATTTTAGCACACCTGACCTTCCCAGGCCTCTTAAGCTGTACAATGAAGTCCTTACTGGCCTTGGGTATTTTGACAGTTGAAGAGCTACAGGCAGAATCTATTCCTTGCAGTGCAACTCAACTGCAAAAAATCTAGGAATTTTAAAAATACCCACAAAGCTTTCATATTTGTAGAGAGTATCTAAAGAACCAATACAGACTGTCTGAAGGAAAGATTAAACTACATCACACTACAAAGTGGAGCTCTATGCGACTGCACTGGACACAAACATATTATTGAGAAGATTCTCTTCTATTTTCATCTTTAACTGTTCAGACTTAAAATGCAGAAGAGATGCAGACTACTCACGAGGAAAGACCATACAGTCTTTTTTCCCAAATCTGATACCAGATCTCTGTCTTCCAGCATCACAAGCTTTTGTCACCTTTTGTTCAACCCTCCACACAAATATTTTCTACTTTTTCCTTTGCAATCTAGAGCTGGAAAACTGCTCTAATAGCACAAAGCTACTTACTACTTTGGACACCAATGGAGGATCCAAGAGCTTCAAACTGCTCTGAGATTTGGAAGGCCAGCTCCCTTGTTGGTGTGAGGACAAGAGCAAATAATCGCTGAGGTGTTTCCAGCAGTGCTTGAAGAATTGGCAAAGCAAAGGCTCCTGTTTTTCCAGAGCCAGTTTCTGCCAGTCCAATGATATCTCTGCCTATAAGGAGCAGCAAAGGTGGCAAAAACTGTTACATATCTAGACCAGAGGAAGAAGCCTTTAAAGCACTGTGCAATAAAGCACTAGAATTCCCTAAAGACAGAAAAACAGAGACACACACAAAGGGTAAAGAACAATGAGCCAACACAAAGAATTTCAGAACACCTTCGTAGAATTTTTAGAATGTGACTTCATCTGTACAATAACCACAGCCTTGAACCTTTCCATTCTCTAGTTAAACTTCTGGCAATATAAGTTTTCATAGAAACCTTAAGTTCAGAAAAAGCTTTGTTTTATTATTTCTCAAATTTGTCTGTCAATTTACAGCCTATTGCTTCTATCTGGGTAAGTATTCTAGACCAATTGTTGTCTGTTTACTGGCTTACAAGGAAATAGATTCCCACGTTTGAGACTTAGGTCATACCAACTACAAGACAACAGCAAACTCCCATTTTGCAAGCCACAACCAATTTGTGCTATTAATTAAGAGAGAAATCTAAACTGGTCTGCAGCAGAAAGGATTGAGACAGCACGTCCTTTGCCCAAACTCCTACGGCTGAAAAGAACACAGTGCCAACAGGCCTTAAACTGGAGAAACTTTCTCAGGAATGCAATCTTACTTTCACCCACCCCACCACCAACCGCCTGCCCCCTCTGCCCCCCCCCCCCACCTCCAAAAAAAAAAAAAATCTTGTATGGTGAATAAAAGTGTCTTGACAACAGCGAAGTACCAGGACAGAGCAGGACATTGGAAATTTATTCCTATTTTGTCACTACATTGCTCTGTTCCTGCTTCACGGTGTTTTGCTTTTCAAAAAAAAAATATCAAAACAACCAAATACTCTACAGGCAGAAATGTTTGCTGAATTCAGTAATTTATTTTCCTGTAATTCCAGGATGTTTATAGAAAGTGAATGTGGTTTGGTTATTACTGACTCCAAGAATCTTAATTTCAAAGAATTGCCTGCTCACAGCAAAGCAGATTATACAAGTTAAGTAATCAGTCAAGCATGTCCAATTTCAGACACACACTGTAGGTCTCTACCAGAAAAGGCAGAGCCCCAAATCTGTCAGAAGTTTCCTGTGTACCCTTGAGTATTTCAGAAAGAAAACTGTCAATGAGGCCTAGCAGCTCTAACAGCTGACAATAATGTTATTTAACACTGAGTGTCAGAACTACGCAACAGTTGTGAACACTCCAGAACCCGTGTTTGTACCCATTTGAAACTCTGCAATTGCAGGCAGCTATAGGAGAAATTGGTATTCCAAGCTCCAGCTGGGAAGAACATAAGAATGAACAGAGAATACTTCTACACAGAGATCTTCAATGATCAATAAGTGAGAACACTCTCATCCCTGCCACTTACTTTCCACTCAGTAAAATTAATTCACATAGAGCTCCTGGGGCATTCCCAGATTCGGGATCAGAGAAGCCCACTGCTCACCTTGAAGAGCCACTGGAATAGCCTCAACCTGGATCTTTGTGGGCATCTTCCATCCCAACTGGTCACACGCTTCACACAGGACATCGGTCACTCCCTGAACATTAATAAAAAAAGGGAAACATATCACCAAGGAAACCTAAATTAGATCAAAGTTAAGTTAAATACATGCTGCAACACAGCCAAACTTGTCTCTAGCTGAGACAAACCCCATCAGGCCCTCAATGCAACTACATGAAAGGGCAAGCAGTGATCCCACCTCCACCAGGAACTTCACAGGTTTGTTCAAAACTGTTAGAGGTGACTGGCATCAGTAAGGAACTAGTAATTTTTTCCCTAGCTTACACAAGGAACTTCCCCACCCCACCCCAGCTGTCTCTTATCCCCTCTGCGGATATCCCATGAGCATGGAAAAAGGAAAGCGCCTGTGCAGGTTAGCACTGCTGAACACACAGGCAGCGGCTGAGAAGCCCGGAGTGTTAAGCCTTTCAAGGCCAGCCTCCCTGGGGCACAGGTCCGGCCTCCCCAGACCTGCGGCGCGGGCACAGCACCAGCACCGCCGCCACACCGCGCCCGCGGATCGACGGCGGCGCACGTGTCTGCCCGGCGCACAGCGGCAGCTCCGCCGGGCCCGGGGCCGCCCGTAACCCACGGAGCGCCGCAACCCGGAGCCGTGCCACCGACGAGGCAAGCACGGCGGGGCGGCGGAGGGCACAGCTGGCACACCAGGCTCTGCGAGGAGCTCGTCCCGTCCCGTCCCGCTCCCCCCGGACTGACAGGCGGGGCGGGGACAGGAGAGCTCCTCGGACAGGGGAAGGAGCAGCGGGGCAGAAGCGGCCCCAGCCCGGTCTCACCAGGTCCTTGAAGCTCCGTGGCTCTTCCACCGCCACCTCCGGCGCCTCCACCTGCCCTTCCTCACCTCCTGCCGCCATTTTGATCCGCCCCCTTCCGAGGCAGCGCGGAGGGCGCCGGGAGCCGTGCTCCCCCCTTGGGCGGTGTCATGGGATTTGTAGTTCCGAGGAAAGAGCCAATCGGAGCGGGGGGGCGGGGCTCGAGGGGCCGCGCGCGGCGGCAGCTACCCGTTGGGGCGGGCGCTGTGGTCGCGGCTGTCGGCGGCGGGAGCCGGGCTGGCGCGCGGGGCGGGGCGGGGCGGGGCCGGGCCGGGCGGGGCCGGGCGGGGCCGGGCGGGGCCGGCAGCGCCGGCAGCGCCGCGCTGGGAAAGCGCTACGGCCGTGTTAGCGCTGGGGCCGTGGGGTGCGGGCGGCCTCGTGTTCTTGAGCCCAGAAGGTGCCCTCCGCGCTCGGAGGTCAGCAGGGCGCAGCCCTCTGGGAAGCGGCTCTCACGCTCGGGGTACCAAGCGCTGTCGTTTTCTCCTCCTGATGTGAAGGAGCCGCCGTGGGCTGCGTTGCCGTGCCGGTGGAAACATCCTGGCTCTGCGCAAGGCTGTTTAGCAGACACGGGGAGGCCTGTCTTCTAAACGTGTACAAGGCTTGTTTCCTTTAAACTTTATTTGGCTTGTGCTTCTGCAAGGGGATTTGTGTGACGAGTGCTGTGCTTTGCTAAATTGGAGACTGGGGGTGAATTTCCACTGAACTCCAGAGAGCTCTCCGGGGAAGGGGGGGTTACGGAGCTGTATTGGGGTAAGAGCACGCTGAATTGGCTGTGTGAAAACCCACCTGCTTGGCATTAACCACAGCTGGCTGAGGTGCTGGCCTGCAGCTCAGCATTTGCATCAGGCAGTGTGTGTGGTGGTGGTCTTTATTCAGAAACTCTACAGTTGTAAAAGAACGAGACAAAATGAACTGGCCCGGCACGAAAATACAAGAACACATATAAACTTACATATATAATATGTGTAAAGAGCAAATTGACTTCTTCAGAAGTGCTGATATGAAACATTTTGAAGTACTAGTGAAGGTAAAAAAGAAAAATCAAAATCTGTCGTTGTTCCACCTTGTTTTCCTGTTCATGGTGATTTCCAAGGTGCAACTTTGAAGTGTCAGAAATGCATAAAATAAACTGAACTGTAGCAACTCACAGCGTTAAATGAGAGTAGAGGGGATGGGAATAGATGAAAGCACTCCCTCAGCTCTCGATTGCTGTTGTGATGACAGCAGCAGGCAGGGAGCCTGCAAGTACCCAGTGAGAGGTGAAAATGGTGATGAATTTACTGCCCTTCCAGGGAGAGCAGCAGCAAAATATCATATCACCATGATAATTCCTGAGCTCGTTGGTTTCCATCTGGTCTGGATGCAGCCTCTCTGATTTGTAGTCCCAATGCTGGTTGCAGCAGGTCAGCCTTGCGGCAAAGTGAACCTCCTTTGTTTTAGGAAAAAGAATGCTACCACATCAAAGAGCTTGGGCTTTGGAAGGACAGCAGGGCCAACTGCAAAATGGAACTCATGGCTGCAATCATGACCAGACCTCCCTCTGTCTTGCTGGTTGGAAAGCCCAGCTGGGTGTGCTCACAGTGGAAATGCTGACGTACCAGAGCATCTGTCACTGGATTCCAAGTGTGCCATTTCCTCTGCTTCCAGAACAATGAGGAAAGTGAGAGGAAATCCAAACAAACTCGCTGTGTGACAGGGAAAGGAGAGGAAACCTGAAACAATTCACTGAGCAGCAGTGGAAATGAAACTGCTGCATCCCACTGTGCTCAGGAGCAATGACTTTAAAATAATAAATTAAATGTTAAAATACCACAACCAACAAGAAAAAACCTCCAAGAAACACCCAGTGTAGATGCTAGTTATGACCATATGTTTCAAAAATTACGTCAGTCTGAGCTGTGAACTTGCTATCGTTAGTGCTAAAGGTTAAGCTTGGCCAGAACTTAGACATGAACCCTTGTAAGGGTCACTGGGATGACTCAGGAAATGGAGTCAGGGATGTGACAGGAAGTCAGTGCTTGCAGTTCTTTGTTGAATTCGTTGCCCATATAATACTGTAGGTGCTGTTTTGGTGGGGAGCAGGGTGGAGCAATTCTGTTCTGGTAAAATTCCGGTTTGGGTAATTCCCTTTTGTCAGCAGATGTATTTGAATAAAAGTTCCCACCTGTCCTAAACTGCTCTTGGGAGCACTCGTGATAAAAGAAGTACTGCTTCTAAATGGTGATTCCCTTTTTGTGCTTTTCAGCACAGTACACTGCAGATTATATTGGATTTAGAAATTTTCACTCTAGGGCTTTTAGACTCAGCTTTTGACCAAATATGTTCCTAGCCCTACTGCATGTTACAAGCTGTCTTCCTTAAGGGGGACAGGGTGGGAGCATCCACAGCAGATGAATTTTAGTGCAGGTATAAGGCAAACTATTTCATAAGGGATGCATAATAAGACAGGATGTACAGCGTGTATGGTAAATGGTCCTGTCTACCCACTGAGATGCCTAGAGAGAGGCTGTTGGGATATCCTGATTCCCTGACTATATTCGGGATTCTTTGTCACAGACATCTTTTATTATGCTTTCAAAACATGCTATGGGACTTTATGGTAAAATGATATCTGCGTTTCTGCTTCACTATTGAATCATTTCTCCCTGCAGCAGGGGAATTTATTTTCAATAAAAGGGAAGTAAAAATGGCATCAGGAGGCCAGGCTTTATAACTGCCAGCCCAGGCTAAACATCAAATCACATGTACTCTTCTCCCCCTGCTGCCTAGCTGCCAAAGGAAGGGTTGTTCCACCAGCACATCTACTACTTTGAAGGGTAAATAGCATAACTACTAGCAAAAAAAAGCTGCTTATCAAAGACACTCCCCCCAAATGTTGCTTGTGACTCTAAGGGAGTCATGATATTGGAACTAAGCCAATACTGATGCTGGACTAGGTGCACCCCTGTCCCAGCCCAGGTCACTTGCTTCTAGTGCTTTCTTGGTACCAGCTCTGGTGGTCATCTGACCCAGCAGTGAGCTGTTTCAGTGAGCAAAAGGAGTAAGAAATTAATCTTACCCCCAAATACGGTAGATTTCTGCCAGCACAGCTCCCAGAGCTGGCTCTCCAGGATATTGCATGAGATCCAGTGCTGACTTCATGGGAAGAGACAGGACAGTATGTCTGGAGCTGAGTGAGGAGGATTTGACCACCTCCTGCCCTGTCTGCTAGCTGCTAGATCAAGTGTATCTGAGGTGTGAGGGCACAGACTTAGACTCACAGGACAACCTAGCTTAGAAGGTGTCCAAGAGCACTGAATGGGTTTTGGAGCAAACTAAGTCACATTGCTCCTGTGACTTGTGTAGGACTACAGATCTTCCAGCCTGTGGGCCCCGCTGTCTGCCTGAGCCTGCCTTTGCATTCCTAGCAAAACCTGGAGAGGGAAGTGTGGTAGCTTGGTCTCAATTACATGTGCACAGCAGCACTCTGCAACAACCCAAATCCTGACTTTGAAGGGTTAGCCTACAGGAAAACAGAACAGAAGCAGGATTTTTTGCCTGTGTGGCTGAGACTGGAAGCAAAAGTATCTGATTCATCACCAGCTGCTAAAACAGTGGCTGTGATTGCAGTGCTGGACTGTGCTGAGCAGAGCAAACCAACCCTTGTGAGCTATCAAATTTAGATCTTTCTGCTAGTCAGATTAGTTCATTCAGAGCTGTTGTTGTTCCTGTGTTGTCCCCTCTGTGTGGACATGTGGATGAAGCTGCATTGCCAGAAAACTGGGGAGGAGGTAGGAGAAGTATGTTATATAATTTTCCCTGTGATGACAAAACTGGGCATCTCAGAGGTATGGTTAAGTGGTAACTGATCTGATGGAGTTCGCTGGTGATACGCTGGAGCACTAGGGAAAATTTTGCATCATGTCTGCCTTTGCACAGCGTGCAGTTCACACTCTAAAACCATACTTACATGCTCATACATATGTGCCTCTGCATCTGTGTCAGAGACCAATATCCACAGCATACATGGGCTAGTGTGCACACCAGGATATATACTCACAGAGACAAACACATAAACTCATACACAAATGCCAGCTCTGTTGCATGGAGCTGATGACCTCACTTTTCATACTTGCCTTCTGAACATGTCCAGCTGCTCATATTGATCCCCTAGCTCCAGTGCCTGGAGCATGAAATCAAGCAGGGTGAGCCAGGGGTCAGAAATGTGATCACATGCAGGCGTGCAGAAACACATCGACACAAAAGTGCTTCATATTAATTTAATCGAACCAGTAGTGTATTTGTTCATTTCTGGCAAACAGGCATGGGCATTACAAGCATCTGACTCACACTCTGAAGGATCAAAACTTTTGTTCTTATGTGTAAAAACAAATGTTGATGTGACAAGAGGAAGAGACAAAAAGGACAAGGGTTCAAGCTTTGTGAGATGAAGTGTTGCTCTTCCTAAGAGTTTGATCGATGTTTTAGAATTACAGAGTGGGTTTCCTGATAATTTTAATTCATGTGTCTGCAGGGAAGTTTCTCTTACCCATTGAGGCATACTTGTGGAGGTGAAATTATCCCTGCATTAACTCCTTCAGTTGTCTCAAGCTAGTTTCTGGGGTTTCTGCCTTATACCTCTTCCAGGTACTGACGTGATCCCTGTCATCACAGTACTTGAGCACTTTTCAATATTTGTCCCAGAAACATCCTTGTGAGGCAGGGAAGTGCTACTATCCCCATTTTTAGACAGAGAACCGAGGCACTGAAAGGTCAAAAATCATAAAGGATGTATTTAGCAGATCAGTCACTTGAAACAGGGTCCCAGTCCTTCCTCCTGTTTCGTAAGTGCTCTGCCTCTGAATCATCCTATTCCTCTGCACCCCTCTTGAGTGTTAGTACCAGTACATATTTTGCTAACACAAAGCCTTCCCTGGGAAGCATTAGTAGGAATATGTGTAGCTCTCCATGAGTGCTGCCTCCTCCCTCACAGACGAACCACTGTGGGTCTCACAGGCTGCTCAACTGCATGGAGAGTGGTACTCCCACCTCTCAGATGTGCTCCTATAACAGCTGGGCTCCAGCTCAGACCAGTAACACCAACCTATGCTTCTGTCCTTGCTGCAATAGATAACTGCTTTCTTCCACCAGTGCCCTGAGGCAGGCTCTCATCCCAGGGTCACTGACCTGTCCTTCTCCCTGTTTTTGTTCTGCAGATCTGTTGTCACTCATTGACCATGTTTCACCTATTTTATAACTACCAGCATTCAGGCCATGCTTTCCTTTTTGTACATGGACTTGCCCTCCCTCACAGCCAAAGAACAGGTGACTTGCTCTCACATGCCACAGACTTGCTTTGCCTCTAAGAACAGCTTCTTTCCTTTGGAGCAGAGGCCTCCTTTTTAAAAGAAAAAAACCCCAAACATATTTAAATACAATATCAAAACCTTAAAAATAATCCTGTAAATATGTAAATAAATAGAACACAAACACATCTCTCATATAAATCACAACATCACAGTTCTCAGCCTAGAGAGGTTTCTTCAAAAGGGATTACGATTTCTGGCCCTGCTGTTTCACCCTGGGATGATGAGCCATCCACACAGCCTGTCATATATGGACCTGCTTCCTTCAACAGCCTTTCCAGATGTACCTTGGTAATGGGACTGTACTTCACTGGAAGCTGGCAGCTGCTGGCTTTTTGAGGGTAGCCCAGCCCTTTTACCACTTACAAATTCATATGTTATTTACGAATCAAGTTCAATCAGCACTAGGACTGCAGGGATTTCATCAGCCTCCTGACCCACTTATTTTTTTGCTGCCTTGAGGAAGCAGAGCCAAGGAGATGGCTGGAGAAACATGGGTCTGAGGAATGGCCACCTACTCCTGCCATTAGGCTTTGGGATCTGCTTCTGTCTACACAATAGTCTGTGTGTCCATCATATTCTCCAACTTTAATCAGGTGGCTGCTGTCGGTGGAGTGTGCGTGTGTGTAAGCTTTAGCTTCCGATCAGGAAGGAGTTTGTGTTCAGATATAGGTAAGGCACATGAGAGATGTGATCATCTGTTTGGATTAGCACCACCAATATTATGACAGCAACAGGTAGCAGTGCTAATGGTGACAATTAATAATGTAATGTCTCCAAGACCAGTTCGTAACTATGGGACAAACACTGTTTCAGCTGGATGGCCTTGGGATCTCAGCAGTTGTTTTAGCACCCAAGTTGAGTCTCCTCGTGCATGGGGAAAGCTTTGTCCTGGACTCAAGAAGTTCACAGACTTCATCCATTGCCCTGGTGCAGGTCTCAAGGTTGGCAGCCAGCTTCTGGATTTTGGCTTTCAGCACAGCCTGGCTCACTTTTGTGACCTCCTTTGTGTATTCTGGCACGAGGAAGCTGTGGGAGCCGCAGAAGACCATGAAGCAGACGGAGTTATATAGCAAGATGGAGGCCCTCTTCTCCGACTGGCACAGTGTGGGGTCCCCTGGGCCCTGCCCCCGGCGGAGGAACTCCAGGCAGCCAAGGATTTCCCTCATCTGTTTCCGACAAGTCATTGCGATTTCCTGCACCTTCTTCACCTCCCGGGAATTGCAGAGCACTAAGGAGAGATCGGAGGTGATGCTGACAGCCCCCCCAGCAGTGGCCAGGCCCAGACCCACAGCGGATGCCAGGAGAGAGGCTCCCAGTGTTGCCGGGCTCAGGGACAGCCCCACAATGGCTGTGACTGCTCCCGCGGCTGTCAGGGTGCTCCCGCTGATGTTGGCAATCAGGGACCTTTTGCGGAGCTTGCTGAGTTTACGAGCCGCCTTGTGAAGGTGAGCAATCTGGCCACGTAGCCTCCGTCTCTGATCCAGCAGTGCTGTGTGGAAGTGGTGTGTGGGGTCTAGCATCTGGGGGAAGGCAGCACCATTTCTCTCCATGGTCTCTGTCCAGGAACAGAAAAAGCTGGGTTGGGATTTATGTTAAACCCCCCCATGAGACATGCTCAGCCCGGACCACCATTTCAAGGATGGCATCCAGCCAATTTTTTTTCTTCACTCAGCTACATAAAGGGTTTGCTGTCTGCACACACATACACACTCACGTACACACACACGTGCACGTACGCACTTGTACATTAAATTACCATATTCCACTGTAACTTTCAGACAGAGGAACTCTTGAATGTTTTTCTTGTTCCCCAAGAGGACTAAAATATCTTAAGGGCTGGGGTCAGAGGTGCTGTTGTTACTACCTCTGTGAAGACACAAAGTGTCTCTTCCAACCCTGAGGACAGAAATTACCTAGAGATTGAGTGACTCAGTTCCCAGAGTAGTAATGCTGCCAGAACTACTCTGTGGTCCCCATGATAAGATTCAGAGGATCTGCAGTATTCAAGGGCATCTTTCACAAGAAAGGCCATGCACTGAGAGGGTGAAAGCCACCCATCCCAGGCTGCTATTTAGGGGTCATTTCCCATTAAAGAAGGACAGAGGGAAACTGCTGAGGGGAGTCAACGTCTGTTTTTTCCATCTAGGAGGTGAGAGGCTTATTGATGCCTCAGATGGGTATTGTGAACATCCTTCCTTTCTTTAAGCCTAAGCAACTCAAGGTCCTGCAGCATTTTTTTCCTATTTTAACCTGGTCTGCACAATGGTGCGAACCCTTGTTCTGTGGTGCTTAGTCCAGCCTGAGGTGGTGGATCTCCAGTGACAGTGGCAGGGAGGCCTATGGACCTTGTTTAAGAGGTTCATAAAGGGCACACCAGAAAAATGAGCCCACTTTCAGTGCACGCTCCCTTGGGGATGGGGCAGTAGGGGAAATACAGGCACCTGTGAATAGAAACTGCCTGAAAACCGCTGGCTATGGCAACCTTCACTGGCAAGATAGCAGGAGAGTGTCTTCCCTTCTAGAAGGTGAATCTTCCGGGTTTTGGTGCTAGGCAATTTCTGTTTGCTCTCTCTGTTCTATGTCATGTCACAAGGGTAGAAAAAATATTCTACTAAGTATTTGCATAAGGCTGCAAAGTGCTTTACAAAGGAAGCCAGCATCCTTAACACTGCTTACATATACAGCAACTGGACGAGGGAGGCAACAGAAGTGATGTAGCATTGCCTGTTGTCTGGTGGGAGCAGAGCTTTTGTGCTCCACCGCACTGCACTGTGCACAGAGCTGTGCTGCCTCTGCACCTAGCAAAGTCTAGCCATAGAGCTAAGAAGCTTTTTGCAGTCCATAATGCCCTCCTAGCCAAAAGAAGTCTCTGCAGCAGAAAAAACCCTGTCCCAGAGCAAATTAAACAAAACTATTCATTGCTGCAGCCACCTTTGCAGTTCTAAGTCTTCGGTGGTGGTGGTGCCTGATCCCTCACACGGACACATTGCATAGTTAGGATCCTTGGGGATTTCATTCTGCAGAATCCTTGTGTTTGAGAAGGAGGAAGCCTCCTACCATAAAGAGTCTTTCCATCCCAAAGTGTGTAAGTAAATAATTCTCACGGCAATTTTCTTCCCTTCTGCTTGTCCTAATCCATCTCACACAGAATCCTTTAGGACCTACCCCTATGCCATTCAGAACAATGACCCCAGTCTCTTTTGGTATCATCAGGCCATTTGAGCCACTTAGTACATTGTGCTTTTCTTAGCTGGAGGCAGTGTCCTCTCATTTTTTATGCTATAGTCAGAGATTAAGCTGAAAGCACAAGGGCTAACACTAAGCTAAACGGATACTGGCATTGAAATTAGTAATGAGTATAACATCAATAACTTAACAAGAGATCAATATGATGATCATTAAATACATTGATTCCTGTAGCCTCTTAACAATTTGTTCTGCAGATTTTCTTGCTGAGAACAGTCTTAGGTAATAACAGTGATCATCTCACTTGGTTAAAAGAACAGTCATTCAATATATAGCATAAGCTGTACAGTGATGCATATCTTTTGAATATACTGATTTATGCCAGCGTAAAGGAAAACAGAACCAACTCCTGCTCTTAAAGAAAAACCTCCCCAACAATAAAGGCATACATTGCTCCAAACCTGCAAATGCTTTCCTAATATAGTCCTCAGAAACACTTGAAAAAAACACTGGTTCAAACTTACCTTTAGTTTCCAGCTGACCTCCCCAAAGACAAATTTGATCTGTTTCTGGAGGAGACCAATTTATAGCTCCTGTGGACCAATTGCTGTGATGGGAATGCTTTGCCTCATACTGGGAGTTTGCCATTTCCTGCTCTCCCTTGTGCAGAAGGATGTGACATACTGGAAAGTGACCTGCGGGACAGCGAGCACACATCATGTTCAGGAAACGATCCCTGCAAATGAACATTGTGTGTTCGCTTTTCCTGAAGTGTAGGGGGAAAAAAATTTTAAAATCTCAGCCTATTTCTGGTGCTGAGCTAGTGCAGTCATTCCCCCCAGGGAACAGTTGCCTTTCCTTTCCCTGAAATAGCAACTGACTTTACTCTGTGCTGGAGCTGCCAATTGCTTGATGACTGAAGAGTCCCCCTGCCACATGTCTCGAGCTAGTGGAACCTCAGTCAGGCAGCTACTTCATTCAAGGTCAGTTTACTTTTGAAATCCCAGTTCTTTGGGACAATCGTGTGACTGGCTGGAGCACAGCAGTGCTGTGCGAGTGCTGCAGTGGTGCTCTGCTCGTTAAAAGGGAAGCAGCTCTACAGCAAGATGATTGCTCTGAATTCCCATCCCTTCTCCTTCGGAGTAGGTAAAACCATGCAGCATCCTGCAAAAGGAGTGTTCTCCCTGTGTTTTTGCTGTTTCTTACCATGGACACCATGGTAGTTGAGAAACAACCGTGTTGTTTTCCTAAGGTGCCTGCCCAGCCACCAATGATCAGAAAGAAAGGGTCATTGGGGTGCCCTCTTTTGCTGCCTGCTGTTTCTTGGCAGTTGTGCCCACATACAGATGTGGCCAGAGGGAGGAAGTGATGAAGGTGGTGGGGAGGAACAGCCTAAGTGACACTCCTGGCGCTGCTTTTCACACTGAGCCAGGGCCGGCTTTAATCAAAGACAGAATCTTTGGATGGGTTCAGGAAAAAAAGGATTTTTTGGTGGCACTAAGTGGTGCAGCACACCTTAGACCAAAGTAGCATGTGTCCTTATTGACACAGGGCCTGTGGTTGCCAGATATCAGTTTTGAGCAGTTCTGCTTGAAGATGGGCCATCTGTTTCTCTTCAGGGCTGTTTGTTGACAGGGAACCTCTGATTGTGCCCTAGTGTCCCCCTGGTCTGGCTAATCTGAAGGCTACCTAGCTGTCAGTGAGTGGTGAGGCTTTACTGTTGAATGTGTGAGGTGCGTAGCCACACAATTGCTGGAGCTGACCTTAGGAAGGAACCAGGACTGAGAGCCAGCAGGCAGGGAGAGGCAAAGGCTAGGATTATTCATTGCAATGTCAGCTTGGCTTTAGATCATCTTAAAATGGCTGTGAAACAGTATATCAAGTGTTTTGTCAGAGGTGGGCCTGCACGAGATGGCACATGCATGAGTAAACAAATAGTATTGAAGAGCTACTTTAACCTGTCACAGAACTGAAAAGACAAAACATTATTTTGAAGGTGCTTAAATAAGCAATCTTGGTCAGATGCACTTTGTACATATTGCATGTTGACAGGGAGGTACATTTTGACGCTGAAAGAAACTGTGCTTTAGCCCTTCCCTTTGTTTTAGCAAACATATGCTTGAATTGGAGCCCCATCTGCCTTGGTGAAGGTTTGCAGTTAATAGACACAAGAGCTCTTTCACACATTCCCAAATAGAGTATGGGTTTTTATGTAACTGCATATGCATTAGGACTTGTGCCATAGAGGTGTCCTTGTTAGGACAGTGAGTTTTGTTAAAAATGAAATAACACAGAAAAGGAAAAAAAGGGTCTAGAATGAGCCCAAGATGACACTTCGAGAGCCTTAGTTGTTCTTCTTCCTTTCTCAGTGCTCTTCTTTCAATATACTCAGCTGCAAAATATTGTCAGAAACCCCTGTGATGCTCAGTGCGTGGGCAAGGACATGACTAAATTGCAGAAGAGACGGTTAACTTTTTTTGTAGTATTCCCTCATAGAGTTTCCTGCATCCTCAAAGACCTGCACTTTACGCAGGATGAGACGTTCGTCTCAGCCTAGGATAGTTTCTCACAGGGATCATCCCTGGGCTCCTTCACCATCTAAAGAGAATGTTTCCCCATAATCCACCCCAATAATGAGGTGCATACCTAGAAAGTAAGGACTTCCCACCACAAACATCAACTTGATTCTGGAAAACAAATGTGTATTAGAATAAGAAACACTGTTTCCTAGTGAGTTGTCCTGCAGCAGTATGCTGTGATCTCGTTTTGTCCCTACCGACACTTTCACAATCACCCCTTTGGTGAGAGTGCTGGACTTCTCTCCCACTGATAATTACAGAGACCCCCTCCAGCAAAGATGAGCAGGTGGAAATGGAAGCAGGATGTGAGAGGAGCATCTTCTCTGACCACCTCCCAGGGACTGAAAGACATTTGGCGCCATTAGTGCCACGGTCCAGATGTAAGCGCATCTGATGAGTTACCATGTAGGTCCCAGGGGCCTACCTGGAGTGAATCTTAGCTACCAGGTACATCAGGACTTGTGGGCCAGGTTTGACCTTCACTGGGGAGTCCTGTAAGCTAGCAGAGGCCTCACCATCCTGCCTGCTGTACTCTGTTACAGTTTCATCATTCTTGATCTGTGAAACACTCGGGCTTGAAGGTGGAAGAGGCACAGCAGGTGTTTCACAGCTATCCTGGCCAAAAATGGTCCCTTTGCTCCACCCTTTCCCATCTAGCCACATCCTTTTGCAATGTGCAGAAGCCAGACCCACGCAAAGTCTGCCCTGAAGGCATTTTGTGGGAGCAGATGACCAACAAGGGGAAGGAAGGATGTTTTATTACTTCAGCTCTCTTCCTTCCAGTGGATTTTGGCAGAAAGGACTGATCTTTCTGCTCTTGTCCTCTCCAGCAGAAAGCATATATGGCAGAAGTGTTTATTCTGAAGCTGTTTGGAGCTACTGCAATATAACATTTGAACATAAATGTGTAACATTTGAAGCTGGAGTTTCAAAGATACACTTCCTTTATTAACATTGTTTTGATCAAATAATTGAGTACGTTTGAGTAAAATTACATTCAAATTTAATCTTTTTAACAGGGAATTTCTGTGCTTGGTATTTTCGCTGGTTCCTGAGGCTAAAAGGTTTTTTTTTCCTTTCTTTTTCCTGTGGTCAGTTGAATTGGTGACAAATTTTAACTCTTCACAGCAAGACACTCGTTCAGATTCAGTAGGAACTTGAATAGCCCAAAACTGAAACAAATAAAGCAAATTAGATCAGAAAAGGCTGCATCAGCTTTTAGTAACCTTACCAGTAGATCCAAATTAATTCTTTGAAAGCATTCCAAAATGACACAGGCTAGTTTGGGCTCTGGTCACCTGTGCGTGTGTGACTTCAGTTAGGTTTGGAGAAAGCTACAAAGAGCAGGGCAGGGTGTGGGGAACAGGACAGCCTGTGGGATGCAAACATCTCTTATTAGTTCCAGTTAAGTAGGATATTAACCAAGTGCATTGACTGTGCCTGTACCTGCTTTGTGAGCAAGTATTCATGTAACAAAGATACCATCCTAAAGTGCCTTGTCAAAACACTGCCAACCAGTGTCTGCAGAGGTCAAGTATTTATTTAGTCATGGAGCATGGATTTCTGCAATGAACTTAAACAGATCAGCTCATACTGCCATTTGCTACTTTTAATTATATATTTCAGTGCAGGCTGTATGGCATAAGTCTCTCTTTCTGACACACAAAATGCCAGCTCCCCGCTTGGCCCATATGCCTGCAGTCTTGCCTGTGGCACAGCTGGTGTGAGTGAGTGAGGCCCTATGCGTGTTCTGCTCAGACCAGTGCTGCTGGAGGACTTTTCTCTGCTCAGTGTCTCAGCAATTGCAGCAGCAAAGCACAATGAGCAAGTCTGGCTATCCATACCCTCAAGCACTGTAGAGAATAGGGAATTGTTACCGTATTTCCAGAACTGCAAAGAAACCTAATGGCTTCCTGAAAAGTAGAAATTAGGTAGCCTGGTTCCTTGTGGCTCTTTTCCTGTGGACTTCTTGATGACTGAGCTCATGTTGCAACAATTCTCTCAAAGGAAACAAGAGTCTGGATTCTTCTCACCTACAAAAATACTTATTTTCGTGAAACTTGCAAGAAGTCGCTATCTTTGAAACCTTAACTGCTTCATCAAATTCTGTCTGAGACTGCCCAGGAAGCTCAGAAGCTACTGATTAACAAAACTGCCAACAGCCCTACTTTGTAACCCCTATTTCTGTAGGGAGCCAGGCTAGAACAATCTCTGTGTTCTGCCACCAAAACACAAGGCACAGATGTCCATGTTTTCTTATTCCCCTTTGACAGTGTGAATTTGGCAGTGTTTAGCCAATCTTTCATTGCATGTACTACTCTCTGATCTTCCCTCTGCCAGGGTGATGTCCATGTCCTCCAGTGCATGAGGAGGAGCTGCTGGTGCGGAAGCCTTTGGTGGCATTTCTGTACCGAATGCTGGTGGGTCTGGGCAGTGCTCCCAGGACCACAGTTTGAACAAGAAGGAAAAGCAGCTCAGTTGGGAAGCATGGCACCAGCAGCATGTCTTAACCAAGAAACTAATGGGCTCAAAAGACTCAGGTGTAAATCCCCAAATCTAGTCTTGGGAGCATTGGTATATGAGATTACCGAGTAGATATAGCATTATTTAGCTAGGACATTAGAGTGTCTGTTTCCATCAGGCAGCACAGGATAGAGCTTTTACCCGGCTCCCTTATTTGCTCCCTGCTAGTAGCAGTTTGTTGTATGGGTTAGTGATCTCTAACAGAGACATTCTCACTATCACTTGCTCCTCAATTCTTGCTCTTAATCGCTCTGATAAGGCCATTGGTGAGGTAACAAGACTCAGTTTTGAGGCTACCTAGAAAAACTCTAAACTCAGAGGCTTGAGGGCACAAAACAACAATTCAGTAATCAGTCATGGTGGAGGGAAAGGCTAGGAAAATGTACTTTTGGCAGGAAAACTGGATTTGGTATCATCCTGTATTTGCACAATGAAACGTTCCTGATGCTGTCTTTGTACTTGTCACTGGCCAAGGCCAGAAAGCTGCAGTGACTGGGTTCACCCCACATCCCTGTGCGCTTCTCCACTAGCTACCCAGGTTGTGGCTGGGCAATGTGATTTCAAATGTGCTAAAAAATGTTCTCTGATATTGAACCAAGAATGTAAAAAATCAAAACAAAAAATCATGAGATGACACAGAGTCTCAGTGCATTGGCATTGTCTGATCTAAGTTTTGTAAAGAAAACAACTTTTTTTACAATTTTTATGAATGCTAGTATTTCTTTTTAAATATATGAAAGAAAAAGAGTTTTAGAATTTTTTTAGAATTTGTGCTTTTACTTGATCTTAATTCTTCTCTTACTTCATCAATTTAACCAACTATTCTATTGTACATAATTTGCAGCTAGTCAAGAGATATATTTCATATTCCTAACAATACATGAGAATTTAATTGAAAAATAAGTTAGATAAGAGAAATGGTAATCAAATTTAAGTATTGGACGCAGACAGATTTGGACAGATTCAGGCTGCATTGCAGGTCTGCATATCAGTTCCATACCAGTTTTACCAATGATGATGACTTTGCGTTGGGAATATTCAGCTCAAAAACCTCAAACTTTATAAAGTTGGATTTAACTTGTCCTGGAATAGTCACAGTCACGTGTCGCTGTTACATTCCTTCATCATCAAATAAGACCATTTATCCACAGTCCTTACAGAAACTAGTCCTACATTTCATGAAGATGAACCAAAACTTGAAAGTTTTGAACTGTGATGAAAGACCAGATCCTGGACACCTCTGGAACACTTGCAAGACCCGTTGTGGGGGCTTTGGTTTTGTTTGAACTATTATTAATTTCATATGGTTAAACTTTTACTAACAGGATTAAGGTTCAGCAGAAACATTCCATTTGAGAAATGCACTGTGATGAAAACAAAACAATGAAGTTCATTATCTTGATTAACTCTCCCATCTGGCACTGTAGAAACATGACAGAAACGCAAGAGCCTAAAGAAGTCCAACTGAAGTTGAAAACTTACTTTGAAATTCAGAGAGGGGTGCACCTCGCCTAATTTCAGCCCTCTTCAGAGGTTCATGTGGAGCCAGTTTATTCACTTACTGAAGCTCCCTCTAGAGCCAGGAGAAGAATCAGGCATACCCAAAGGCTGGTTCAGTCCATCTCTTTTAGACACCTGCTCTAGAATGTCTGACTTATTATAGATGGCAATTCTTTATCCCTCTCCTGCCCTGTTCGATGTCCCCCAAGTCTGTCAGGTCTATGCTCCAATTTCAAATGTCCTGTCCCACAGAAACTGTTCTAGGCCAAAGATGGTCCCTGTAAAACCCAGCACTTGGTGTCCTGCAGTGCTAGTAGAAGATGCTATTGTGGAAGAGTGTGGGTGGCAGTGATACATCCCTGCCTGTCCCCTACAATAACAGGCCCCTCTTGCCCACGAATTTATCTGGTACCTTTTGACCCTGCTGACACCAGTTGTCTCCACTGCCTGCTGCAAGCATAAAGCCCAGAAGTTCCCAGTTACTCATGGCATAAAGAACTATTTTCTTTTGCCTGTTTTTAGCTAATGTACTCCTTCCTTTCATAGAGTAAGCCTTATGCTACCTGTGTGGGATCAGGGAAAGAAAAGACCATGGCTTTGATGATCCTGCACTGCACGGTGCATGGCGTGTGGCCCCTCTTCATGCTTGTGGGTGACAAGCTGTCAGTCACATTCTCAAGATTAGCAGAGGACATGTATAAACCAGACATGTACAGAAGAACACAGGGTTTTGCAGAGCTGCACTTGGGAATGCAAAGAAAATGTGTGATGGATAACATTGATGCATCACAGTCCTAACGGTTTCTTCTAGGTCCAGGGAGTCTAAGATTCAGTTTTAAGTGGCTGAGTCTGAACTGGAAAAAGCACCATTTCAAATCATTATTATTTTTGTCAAGTCAGGACTTTTATTTTCAGGTCAGGTCTTCCATTCTCAAAATATGAAACTACAAGGTGATTCCTCTTGGTAACCCACCAGGGCTGGGAAAAATGATCAGAAACATTTTGTCCTATTGCCAGTGTGCTTAGAGAGAGGGAGAAAGGGAAATGCTTCCTCACTAAAGGGCAGACAGATCTTTTTCTACCTTTGTAAGCATTAACTTTAACGCATAAACTGGTATGAGGGCCTCAGAAATTACTTACTACACATTGTCCAGACCTGATCAGAAAGAGCAGCCGTCAGTAATATAAACCTCTTTGAAGGGAAATTTGTGAAAAGGGGGTGGTAATCTCATGAAGGAGCTGAGGGCATCTTTCAAGCACAGCACCAAATCTGTTAATGGGAGATCTGGCAAGAGCAAGTCACCACTCCTGTGAGGCCTGGGACCCTGCGCTTCCAGAAGAGGAGAAGCTGGCCAGCTGCAGAGTCAGGATGTAATGGGGACGGGAGCTTGGTGTTTATCCCAGGCTCCTAGTTCAGATGTGTAATGTGCCTGAGCGCTCTGCTGCTCAATGTCCCTGAAGCAATTTTATGACACTACAGGGATGATCAGCAGATGCTCTTGGCCCGGGGTGGATTTGGCCCACTTCCTACACCCTCCTGAACAAATGATCAGGACATGGGGGGGAGGAAAGGAAACCTGTGAGAGAAAGTGCTTCCCTGCATCTGCAGATACGCCCTGCATGATTAGCAGAAGGCATAAGGGCAGGGCTGAGTGACTGTGTCATTTGCAAACACATGCAGTTTAAAAAAATACTTTCTAAAAATGGTGTTATTCTGGGAAGCACAAAGACTTGCAGTGGTAGTAAACCTCTCTGGTAGTGTCTGATCAAATATAGCCTTTGAAAAGATCAGGCAGTGCCTCTTTTTTACCAGTTTAGTAATACAAAAAACCCAGCCCACCCCAAAACCAAACAAAGTAAGTGTCCTGCTTTCATTTGGAATAGAATTAATTTTCTTCTTGGTGGCTGGTGCAGTGCTGTGTTTTGGATTTGGTGTGAGAACAATGTTGATGGCACACTGATGTTTTTAGTTGTTGCTGGGTGACGTTTATACTAAGTCAAGGACTTTTCAGCTTCATAGGCCTTGCCATCTAGAGGGCTGGAGGGGCACAAGGAATTGGGAGCGGACACAGCCAGGACAGCTGACCCAAACTAGCCAAAGGGATATTTCATACCATCGAACATCATGCTCGGTAAACAAACTGGGGGGAGTTGGCTGGGGCCAGCTGATCGCTGCTTGGAGACTGGCTAGGCATCGGCCAGTGTGTGGTGAGCTATGGTATTGTGTAGCACTAGTTTTTTTCCCCTTCTTCCCTTTGGATTTTATTCCTCTCCCCTTCTCCTTCCTTTTCATTATGATTGTTATTATTGATGATGATGATTGTTATTATTGTATTGTATTGTATTTTATTATTGTTGTTGTTTTATATTATTTCAATTATTAAATTGTTCTTATCTCAGCCCTCGTGTTTTATCTTTTTCCCAGTTCTCCTCCCCATCCCTCTAGGGACAGGGAGAAAGAGCGAGTGGCTGCGTGATGCTTGGTTGCCACCTAGGGTTAAATCACAACAGTAAACAAACAAATGAACACAAAAGATATTTCCTTAGCTATTCTTTGATTTTTTCTAACCCAACCCAGACACAAACAGTAGAGATACTTGGCTTTTGGGCCTAGCTGAGTGGGGCCTAGGACAAGAATTACAGATGACAATAAAGCTGTTTGCGTCTCCCCAGGCTGCATGGAACCAAGATAAACCCCGTTGTCACTGAGGGCAACTCAGAACAGGTTCTGCCTTACACTTGCTTCTCGCTGCCAAAAGATGCTCTGCTGGCAGCTGGAAATTGCTGGGGTAAGATGGGGAGATTCTTCTCTGAAACGCTCAAAAAGGTATTTTCAAGGAAAATTCTTTAAAAAACATCTTAATAGCAGCATTTCCTTTGAGCTCCACGACATTTGGAGCTCTGGGAAAAGGGAAACTCTAAGCTGCACCAGGGAATTATTAGATTACCAAGGACCACTCTTCTGACTCATGCTTAAGCTTAATAGTCCATACAAGTACTATGCGGAAGAGAAGCTTGTGTGAAGGCAATCTCCTCTTTATTTCCTCATAGGCTACATGTGGCTACATGTTTAATTTAGCTGTCAAGATAGCTTTTCCCAGAGTATTTTGTAGCCCGTTTCCTCACCATGTGAGCTCTCCCATTCATGCTCCTTAACCCTTTCCTGATTAGAGGACACATCCATGTGGCTCGGGAGGACTTCTCCAGAGGACAATCCTGGAGTAAGCTGCCAGACTGACATATGTCATTCCCAAGTGCATGCAGGGTCTTATGACTCATGCTTGCTCCACACCATATATACAGAACCCTTTTCTACAATGCATGTTCCTTGCAGTATCCCAACAGGGCCCTTTTAGCACTCATCCCATCCCCACTTTGTGCACACATGCTAGATCCAGCATCCAACTTTCCAGACTAACTCCCTGTTTTGAGACACAAGTGGGGAAGAACTGGGGCTGGAGGGCCAAAGGAGTCTCCCACTACTCTGGGAAAGGACACGAAGATGACAAACTTCACAGGGCACATGGGTGGCTCCTAGGAAAAGCGAGAGTGGGATGCCTTGTCATGGTCACTTTCAGTACCTGTGTCATAGTGAAAGGAAGGAGAAAAGCTTTGGATGCAATGTGTAAGCTCCTGGGGAAGAAGATAAAAGCCAGAATACCTGTGCTACCCTGCTGCTGAAAAGCTCCTAGTACACTGCTTGGGATGAGGGAGGGACATGGATGGTGGTTTCACAACCTGGCTAAGAATAAGGTTTCTGCAGGATCCGGGAACACTTCTGTACAGCAGAGCACTTGCACAAGAGGTATGGACCTCATCTGGATCAAAAAAGAAACGGGCTTCTGGCTATGAACATGCAGGAGGTTGTCAGTGAGCTTTGTAGCTGAGGAGTAGGGGAAAGCCAACCAATGGTGACAATTTTTAGGACAATATTCCCAAGGAAAAGAAACAGCAAATTCTGTAGCCTATAGGAAAAAATACATCAGGTGATAGCATAAAACAAGAGGCTTAGCATTCAAAGAGAAGACCAGGGAATGAAAACAGTGCTGTGATTGTCTCAACATCAGTGCTTCCATCCTGGGAAACAAGACAGGAGCACTGGCATGTTTTGCAGATAAGGCAGGCACTTTGGAAACATTCTTTTTAACAAAGAAGCTCAAAGGAGCAGCTGGGAAGATTAAAACTTCACAGGTGGGTGAAGATGGATAAAGTGACCATGCTGGAGACACAGTGGTAGGGCTACCACCCACCCAGAAAGGCCTGAGAAAGGGGAAGATGCTGGTACTGATAGCAGGAAGGAGGGTTGAGAGTAAGAAGGCATCATTCAAAAAGCTACAGGTGTGTCTCAGTAAAGAACACAGAAAGGAACATAAACTCTACCAGATTAAGCATAAAAATATAACTCAGCTGTCCATAAAGGGTTTAGAAGATTAGCTAGTTAAACAATCAAAACGAGCACTAAACCCTCCATGTGTCACAACAGCAGCCAAAAATCTTGCCTGAGAACCTGCCAGACTATAGGACTCACGGTCTGTATGCCTACTGGCTGTACCAGATACACTGATTGAGATATAACAAGATTCAGAACAGCCTCCTGGATAAACACGGTCTTTTCAATAATGTCAGCATAGTTTCAGCATGCAAAGGGAAGTCCTGTGTTACAAAGATCTTGGAGCTGTTTTGTCAAGGTCAATTAGCATGTGGGGAAAAGTGATCTGCTTGATATGATCTGCCTGGATTCCCAAAGGCTTTTGACAAAGCCTCTCTGAAAAAAACTTTAAAGAAAACTCAACAGTAGCAGGATAAAAGGGAAAATTTAGCATGGATAGTTATTTGATAGAAGGTTGAAAAAAGCATAGGACTGAATAAAGGAAGGTCACTAGGGAGTTCTGTAGGGTTCTGCACTAGGATCTGTGCTCTTTAACAAGTTCCTAAATGATATGGAAAAAGGGTGAACAGTGAGATAATGGGGTTTGCTGACAATATGACTGGCCAAAACACTGGTGTGGTTGTTTGTTTAGAGAAGCTTTTATTTCAGTGAATATCAACACAAATGCAATGTGAGATTGGTGTCCACTAAGTATCATCTTAATCCATGTTTGCTTTTACAGCTCAGGGTGGAGGTGAGAGGATAAAAGATAAAAAAGGTCATTGGAATCACATAATTCAAACTGGAACCCTTTACCTAGGCTTCATTCAAGTAGAAAAGGTTTCCAATAGGTTAATACAAGATGCAGTGTGGAGGACAGTCGCTGGTCTGCCATTTGCTGCTGCTGCTGCTGCTGCTGCTGCTGCTGAAAGGAAGGATGCTTTCTCCTGGAGCATCCCCACCTCCAGACACCCCAGACCTCCCTGGACTGGTGTTGTGCACTGTGGTGGTGCCATCAGATGGCCATGATCTTGGTGGAAAGTTTCCTTCTGTACCTCCCAAACATTGCTCATATAGGTACTGCTGCTCACATCCATACTGAAATCAGTGTTTGGCAAGGGATATTTGGCTGTTGGGATGGCCTTTATGCCCATCTTGAATCAAGGCTCTGAATTTGAAAAACCTGCTTTGAAGACTGGTTGTGGACTCTGCCTTTAAAGACAAATGGTATTCTTGATACCTAGATCAGATTTTAATCCAAATCCATGTGACTAACATTTCTTGGATGCTCCCCTCTAGACTGGGTATTATTTTATATTTGCAGCACATCAGAGATTGAGTGACCATACAGAGCAGATAACATTGTGTACTGAACTGGTATAGCTCTAGAAAAAATGTTTTCATACTTGAAGCAGCTCTGCCAGCTTGAAGAACTGGAACTGGGCAGAGAGGGTGGTATGGCTTGTTATTAGCCCTTGCTTGAACATAGTGCAGTCAGGGAGCTGGATCAGGTCTCAGAAACTAAGTATGTTGCTCTATTTTGTGCCTCTTTACAGCAGTGTCTGAAAATGAGCATCCTTCTTCTTTAGTGTAGACCAAGCATTGCGCCTGAAACACTTCTTCTTCTTCTTTAGTCATTCTATACACAGGTCTTCCCATGGTGGGCGGTCATGAAAGAGCCAAGCAAAATGCTGTCTCTTTCCCTCAAATCTCCTCCTCAGTAGGAGTCTTCCTCTTAAGCACAGTAGACTGTAAGTAGACCTTAGTAACCAGGCTGCCTACTTCTTACCACCTTTTGTATTTCAGGAAGCATACAGTGGCTGATGCATTTCTTGATGTATACTCAAAAATCACATCAGTTTGGATCCAGGACCTCTGATTACCAACACGAAGCTACAAGACAACTCACACTTTCTTGCTTTTCTGCAGCAATCTTAACGAATGTGTGAGATGCCTGTTATCACCTGATGTTCAGAGAAACAGAGGTAAGGAGGAAGCTGTTGGTTTTCCCATTGACTCCTGGGCAGAATCAAATGGTAAATGTAGGTGGCCTCAGTTTCAAATGAGTGTTTATTCCCTGAGGCTACCCTGTAACCTAGCACAGCTTTTGTGCTACTGATCAGGCCATGATTTTAGATTCCTTTGTTCTGGGCCTCTTCAAGACTGGAGGGTGAGAATTTCCCATTTTCAAGTGTGTATCATACTTTTGATTCTGGAGACCCTGGTGTGAGGAATACTCATTCAGCCTTCAAGGCCACAGCATTTGTTTCTTTATATTTCTTGGAAAAGGCATCAGTAAGTCAACAGGAGTCTTTCCTGTGTAAGTCCCCTGGGACAAAATTTCATTTTTTTCTTAATATGGAAATGGTAGGGCAACTGTCATAGGAATTCTCATTTGAATACATGCCAGCAGTAAGGCAAGAATATTGCTTAATGCAGTTAATTTTTAAAAACCTCTTAGAAGCTGTTCAGTTCAAAACTACCAGAGGAGTCTAATGGAAAAGGAACAAGAGACATGGATGTATTCAAGGTCCCAGAACTAAGCACTTTACATAACATACCTTACATGTGCTCAAACAGAAGGTGGCAAAACAACCAACCAGTAGTATCCCTTCTCCTCCAGCTCTTCTCTGAAGACGCCTGCTTGTCCAGCAACACACAACTTCCCTGTTTTCGCAGGTGCAGTGATGCCAGCAGCTATTTTTGCACATAGCTCAGAGCAGTGCTTCAGCTGCTGGACATCTGTGCTAAACTGCTCCTTTCCTTTGCAGACTCTGCATCCCAGTGTCCTCTATGAAAAGTGCAGGGATCGTCATCTTCGGTCCCTGCCCTCCAGCAAAGCAGGGAGAGGGGCCAATCTCTTCTCCCTCAAGGATGTTTTTCCACCTGTGCTGAGCTCGTTTCCGTGAGGTGGAAGCTCATCTCCCTGGCTTCTCTGCAGAAAGCAGAAGGGTTGCAGGTTGTGTTTAGGCACTGTGGGTCACTGATGGTGGAAGTAGGAAAATGAGAAGAGTCAAAGCTGCTGGTTAGTAAAGGAGGAACAAAGTTAGTAATGCAGGATCTTTCCATGGACACTGCAGTTAGTGCTTTTATGCAAGCAGGTCTTTTCCCAAACTGTGGGTCACAGCACCTGAGAGGTGAAACAGGTCCAAAAGGCAGCTCTTAAGTGTCTAGTTTCATCAAAGAACAGCTAATATGCTTAATTGCTGATACCAAGTAAAGGCAGTTATTCACTCCTTGGTCAGGGTGGGCAGCAATGGGGAGTAGATGAGCCCCAAGGGATGCACACCAGCCAGAATTTTGAGACCAGATGCCTTAGAAGAAACAAAACTGTCTGAGGCACCCCTGTGATGTGTGTCATGGTTCACAGTGGGACAGGAAAGGGTGGGAGTTCCTACTGGCAGTTAGTAGGGAGACTTGTACATTGTCACCCAGACCAAAACTGTGGATCAGCATTTTCTCCAGACAGCAGCTAAAAGGTGGAACAAAATAGCTCTTTCTACTGACCTCCTTTCAGGTTTTGTGACTGTGCTGGAGGGGGTGGAAATGCTGTTATAGAAAGATAGTTTGCTAACTGAAGCTGGATGTTGCTAGTCCAAAACCTCTTGAGAATTTTCCCTGTGAGGGTCAATAAAATGAAGGTGGAAGGGTACTTCAGATTCAGCTGCCCACTGTGGGCCCTGTACAAGGTCAGCCAAACCCTTCCCACAATTTTATATGTTTGATGACCGAAGAGTTGGAATCACTAAACTGAACTCAGCCATCTTGAACCTAAAGTTGGTGACTACATCCAATGTCAATGATAACTGCAAGTGGCAGTAGAGTTTTGTTATAACTGAAATCCACTTCTCTGTCTACTAGGACTGTAATCAAACATTTGCATGGAACTTGGCCGAAATTGGTCTTTATTGTCTAGATCCAGAAGGATGCTGAAGCATTAGTTTTGAGAGCCTTTTGTATTTCCTGCTACACCAAAGGAGATGTCCTGTCAGGGCACCAACAGCCCTGCATGTCCCTGCCCAGCATCTCCTGTGGCTCACCTCACCCTGACCAGGTCCCAGGATCCCATTTCAGGCCCCCCAGGGCCATCAGCCCCTGCCTCAGTGACACCGCAACAGGGCCAGTCTCCTGTTCCCCACAGCCCTGCCCAGCCATGGGCCCACTGCACCAGGGAGGTGCCCGATGCCTGAGGCTAGAGCTGTGTCTGACCCTGGAGCCCCTCACTGGGCCTGATCCTGATCCCACCTGCAGACTGATGTCCTGGTCTGGCCTGTGTGTATACAGGCGAGAGGTGATATTTGTTACAAAAATTAAAATGGGCAGACAAATTCACTGCATTTTGAACAGGTTTTGAGTTTTCCTCTGTGAAATTAGATGAATCATCTCTGAACTGGTGTTCTGCTGACAGGAAGTGGTGAGAGTTAACAGGAGCAGGAGGAGGGTGCAAAACCTGAACAAGACAAAAATTGGAGGGTTCAAGTAATTGCCTTTTTAAGAATTGTGGAAAAGTGACTCTCAGTTCTCCCACCTCCAAAATGGGGATGGGTTTTACATGTTTGGGAAAAGCGTGGCAATGTGAAATGCATAAATGTAATGCAGTCAGATACTCATGTGGAAAAATCATAAGAAAGGGGAGGAAAAGGAGCAAACAGTTCAGGAAAAATTATCCTCAGTATGTATATGAAAAACAACACTGAGCCTCTGTAGGTGCTCTTCCTAGGACTTGTGATATCATCTATGGTGGCCACTATGCTTTGTCACCTAGTGCCAGGTTAAGTATCACAAAAAAAATAATGCAATAAATAAAAAATTAACCCTAATCCTGCAAAATGTTTTTGTTGTCTTGCAGGCATTAGGTTTGGTTTGGATTACTGTATGTTTTTTGAAGTTAGTAGGCATATGTTGCTGGTTATAATAATCTATGCTTTTCAAGCTGACTGGGAAGTGCTCTAAAGAGGTTTTCAGATCTAGCCCTGCAGTCTGAGCTGGCTCACATTGGTAGTGCCAGCAAAAAACATACTGTAGGATTTGCTGGCAGATCTTTGTTACTCTACCAGAGATCTCTGTCCATACCAACAGAGCATGTAGAGACCAACAGAGAGGAGTACCATTGAGGTCCTGTTGTTCTTGATGGTCACCTCTTCTAAGATGAGGCAGCAAAGCTTGCTGTAATTGTGATGGAAAATGCATAATAGGAAGAATCTTTTCCAGCAACTGTCCTCCCTATGTGGTCCTTTTTTTGTGGCTGCATTGCAGTGAAATATATACTACTTCCATGTAGCCTAACTAAGCTTGATCATTACTAGAGTAATGCCTTTGGCGAATAACTTCAGGCTTTTTGTGCTGCTGATCATACAAGGAATAGCAGTATTTGGGGGAGGAGGGCAAACTATGGTCCTTGTGTATTCACTACTGAATGAGGTGACACTGTACTCAACTCTCCTCCTATGCCTTGATTTTTCTGCAGCCTCCCCCTTGTACGCATAGCTTGACTACTTGTTTGTGAGATGGTTGTGAAAATATATTGTCTTCTTAACAATAAGGGAAGGGAATAATGGAGTAAACATGAGTGGAAAATCAAATAAATAGAAGCACTTAAAATAATTACTAAAACTTATGTTTTCAAGTTGCAAGATGGCCATTTAACATTTGATGGAGATCAATAGCCTCAAAAGTGGAGTAAGACAAGGACTACAAGTATGCACTGCAGTGTTGCTCTGGCACGTACTGAGGGGCTTTTCCTCTGAAGATGGTTGGTGTTGAAGTTATCACCACTATGCATGATTTAGACATACAGCTGTATTCCATCTATGTGTGTAAGGAAAACAGTCTTGAGACTATCAAATTACAGATTGGAGAAAAATGTGCTGTTGTGAAGTAGAAAGGCTCTTGTCCAAACCCCAGTACTGGCATTGGTAATGTGAAAAGGGTTGGTCAATATAAAAAAAACCAAAACCCACATTGTGTCAAGTTAAGTTTTTAAAGGACATTCAGAGCTTTTACCAGACCTAGATGGGACAGACCAGACATTCAGTCATCCGCTTGATTTCAGGAAACTTCAGGAGACATTAATAATTCCACTATTCAATTCTTTATGCATCCTATTACTACATGAAGTAAACGTTCTTGCCTTTGTAAAATTCCAAGTGAACCTTGCTTTATATGCCATTCTGCTTCCAACATGGCTTTGAAAGACCAGAGCCAGAATTGCTGAATTCGCCATCTTATTCACACTCCCTGTCTCAGGGATAACTCCTCATCTAGGAGACCAGAATGAGCAAGTTAGAAAGAAATGTAACTGGGAGATAAAAATATGTTTATTTTCCTAAAGTCCTTTTTACCATAGTTATATGATAAAAAGTCGATCTGTTTATACAGTTTTAAAAAATGGGACTTTATGAATTAATTGAAGGTGAAGGGTCACCCAAAATCTTCATGAGGTTCATTTGCCTTTCCTCTAGTGAAATGATAGAGAGGAGGGAGGTAATATTTTTCCACTCACATAGATTGCATTTTGTTGAAATAGTGAGTTGATCATCTGGTCAGCATCATACATAAACTGTGCAAATGCAGTTTGTACACATCAGGTACAAATGCAGCAATATGATGGTGTTAAATTGGCCAATGGCCATTAAACTTCAGGGTAAATGAATTAGAAACTCCTGTCAGAGACACAGAATTATATGCAAAGTTTTAGCTGATGAGGAGTTGTGCATACCAATAGAGTAGTCACCACGTGGATAAACAACTTTGCATCAGTTTGTGCTTGCAGCCAAAGGTTTTATGTGCAGAAGCTGCTGTAACTTGATATGTAACCTGGCAAAACAGCAGTGATTAAAAATTGCAAATTTTCTTCCTAGTTTGGCATCAAACTATGAATGAAATGGTGCTTTCACATCTCTTTCAGACTCGATCTCTGCCAATTTTTTCCATGTTATGGAATCATACCAACAAATTTCACAGAAGTAGCACTGTGTGCTTTATTTAGAGTCTATTTCTGTATGTCAGAGACTTACGTGAAGCTCAGTGATTCAAAACAAACCTTTTCATCTTTGGTCTTTGTGTCCCAATTTATTCTGTTAAGATTTGAGAGCCCTTTGCTACATTAACTGCAGCAATTTGTTGCAGTAAAAAGCAGCCCATTCCGAGGTACACAAAGTATATACTGTCTATTATTTCACGCATGGCCTCTGGAAAATATAGCCTTGGAAGTACGGGTAAAAGAATCCCTAACTCAGTGTTACGTGGTAGCCAGAGGTATGAACCTCGGTAAGAGCAGCCGGGGCAAGGCTTGCAGGAGTTCGTGCAAGTTTGTGCTACCTCACTCTCTTTGAAAACATTTTATTTTAAAGAGTGAGATTCTAGCTGTTCGCTTTCTTCTCTAATGTAAAAAAGACCCTCTGAAGATTAACACTGAATCTGCTGTCTCACGCTAACTTTAAAGGAGAATTTCTAATTTACAAAGAAAAACAAAACTTTCCTGCCCTCAAGGTCCGTTCGGTTCCAGGACTCGGGATTTATTGTCCTCTCCCTCCCAAACTCCACTCTTTTCGCGAAAGGACACCGATGGGCGAGAATAGGCACTTCCACGATCTCCCAGATGTACGAAAGGGGCAATTTTGTGACACGTAAAGTAAAGAAAATACTCTTTATTATCCCCGAAGAAACACAAGCCGGAACGCGGGGCAGTGGCGGCGGGGCGGGGCGGGCGAGCGACCACCAATCAGCGCCCGCCGCGCTGCTATAAATAGGGGCGCAGCGGCCGCCGCTGCCATCTAGGGCTCTCCGTGTCTCTGTCATGTCTGAGGCTGCCCCCGCTGCAGCAACCACCGCCAAGGCCGCCGCCAAGAAGCCGAAGAAGGCGGCGGGCGGCTCCAAGGCCCGCAAGCCCGCGGGCCCCAGCGTCACCGAGCTGATCACCAAGGCCGTGTCCACCTCCAAGGAGCGCAAGGGGCTCTCCCTCGCCGCGCTCAAGAAGGCGCTGGCCGCCGGCGGCTACGATGTGGAGAAGAACAACAGCCGCATCAAGCTGGGGCTCAAGAGCCTCGTCAACAAGGGCACCCTGGTGCAGACCAAGGGCACCGGCGCCTCGGGCTCCTTCCGCCTCAACAAGAAGCCTGGCGAAGTGAAGGAAAAAGCCCCCAAGAAGCGGGCCGCTGCAGCCAAGCCCAGGAAGCCGGCTGCCAAGAAGCTTGCCAGCGCTGCTAAGAAGCCCAAGAAGGCGGTGACAGCAAAAGAGAGCCCCAGGAAAGCTAAGAAGCCGGCGGCCACTGTGGGCAAGAAGCTGACTAAGGCCGCTAAGCTGAAAAAGCTGGTGGCAACAGCAAAGAGCCCGGCCAAAGCGAAGGTGGTGAAGCCCAAGGCGGCCAAGCTGAAAGCAGTCAAGCCGAAGAAGGTGGTGCCCAAGAAGTAAGCCCCCATAGAAAATAATTTTGGCGTTGTAGAAACCCAACGGCTCTTTTAAGAGCCCCCGATGTTTTCCTAGTAGAGCTGAAATGCTATGGCCATCACCCCTTTCAGGGAAGGAGACAACAGATTTTCAGCGGAATGGCAGCTGTTTCTGTTTCGGGACAGACAGGCGGCAGTAAACTGCAGGGGCTGCTTTTAAACCCCTGCCAAGTTGAGCAGCGCGCTGGTGGCTTTGGAAAGCCTGCACGGCGCAGTGATTGGCTGCGGCTTCGGAAGGGCCGAGCTGGCTCCCGGGAGGCCTGTCAGCCCCGCCCCGGAGCAGCGCAGGGAAGCAACGCCCGAGGGTCGGGGCCAGTGTGTCCTGGGCCGCGTCTGCAGCTGCTGCTGCCCAAACTTAGCCGACCGTTTCAAAAAGCACCACCCTTCTTTGCAGACTTTATTTTCTAGAATTCAAGCTCCCTTTCTGATTTTGTAGGTGGCTCTGAAAAGAGCCTTTGGATTTTTCTGGGAAAGATTTCCCGGGCGTTGTTTGTCGGCACTCACTTGGCTTTAGCCTTGTGGCTATCAGTCTTCTTGGGCAGCAGCACGGCCTGGATGTTGGGCAGCACGCCGCCCTGCGCGATGGTCACCTTGCCCAGCAGCTTGTTGAGCTCCTCGTCGTTGCGGATGGCGAGCTGCAGGTGGCGGGGGATGATGCGCGTCTTCTTGTTGTCGCGGGCCGCGTTGCCCGCCAGCTCCAGGATCTCGGCCGTCAGGTACTCCAGCACGGCCGCCAGGTACACCGGGGCGCCGGCGCCCACCCGCTCCGCGTAGTTGCCCTTGCGCAGCAGCCGGTGCACGCGGCCCACGGGGAACTGCAGCCCGGCCCGCGACGAGCGCGACTTGGCCTTGGCCCGCGCCTTCCCGCCCTGCTTCCCGCGGCCGGACATCGCAGCGACCAAGTTATCAGAAGCTGTAATCGTACGGAAATGAAAAACGCTTCATCGCTCGTCTTTATATACCCTCCCAGCGAAAGGAACGAATTACGATAGGCTGAGAAGGGAACATTGCGAGAACAGCCAATGACAACGCGGATCAAATTCTAACCAATGGAGATGAAGTACAGACACCGACGGCACTGATAGCCTTCCTCAGCCAATACAAACGAAGGCTAAAGAAAGCTGTAATTTGCATACCGACCCTATAAAAGGAGAGCGCTCAAACTGGTCGTCAGCGCATGATCTGTCAGCTTCTTACGAGTCGTTGGCGGAAACTTACATAATAATGCCCGAGCCGGCCAAGTCCGCCCCCGCGCCCAAGAAGGGCTCCAAGAAGGCGGTGACCAAGACGCAGAAGAAGGGCGACAAGAAGCGCAAGAAGAGCCGCAAGGAGAGCTACTCGATCTACGTGTACAAGGTGCTGAAGCAGGTGCACCCCGACACGGGCATCTCGTCCAAGGCCATGGGCATCATGAACTCCTTTGTCAACGACATCTTCGAGCGCATCGCCGGCGAGGCCTCGCGCCTGGCGCACTACAACAAGCGCTCCACCATCACCTCGCGGGAGATCCAGACGGCCGTGCGGCTGCTGCTGCCCGGTGAGCTGGCCAAGCACGCCGTCTCCGAGGGCACCAAGGCTGTCACCAAGTACACCAGCTCCAAGTAAGCTGCCTCTGAGCCCTTCTCGACCCAAAGGCTCTTTTAAGAGCCACCCATCCTTTCAGTAAAGGAGCTGACACAGTGAGGGCTTGTTCGTAGTAGTCCCAGCTACTTCTTTGGGAAGGAAACTATGATACTGTGGACGTGTTGTCAGTAGTAAGACACACGAGATATACCCGCTTGCGGTAAACAAAGTGTTTACACATCTGCCTCTGGACGTGGAGAACTCGTGATTCCATAAAAACGCTGCTGTGGCCCGCTTCACTTGTGTGTCCAGTTTGGAGGAGGCTTAGCAATAAAGCAGCGATATGTAGGTGTTTTTGTTTAAAGGCTCAAAACACGTGTGTTATGAATAGGTGGTGCTTGCTGCTTTTTTTTTTTTTTTTTTTTTTTTTTTCCCCCCCACTTGGGGCGGCACTCCGGCGGAATTGGGGACAGACAGATGCACCGAAAGCACAGGCGGTGTAAGGTTACCGTGTGCTTTTACGGCAAAAAGCTCAAGGTCGCCCCCCTTCACCCCCCCCCTCCCCCGCGTCCTCGTTAGCGTTCTCGCCGCCGACCGGAGCGCTGCACGGCGTTGTCGCCCCCGAACGGCGCAGCCCGCCTGCGGTCGCGAGCACGGTGTGCCCCCAGCGCTCTTCCCCGGCTCTCGCTCGCTGCGCCCCGTAAATCCCGCGGGCGGGAGGACCCGGAGCGCGCGGCTGCCGGGCTCGCGCCCGACCTGAGTGAGGACTGCACGGAGCTCCCCAGCAAGAGGGCCCGGCCCAGCGCAGCTCCCGAGAGGACGCTGATTGGTCGCGGTGGCGCTCGCAGACCGGGAGCCCGTTCTCGCTTCCCCGAGCCTCGCTCTTCGGAACAGAGCGGGACGAAACAGCGAGCGCTCGGGGATAGGAGCAGGCTGCCATACGAGGGAGCCTTTGCCAGCAATACCGATGCGGGTGTGGAGGGGGGGGGCGGTGGTGGGAGAGGCCGAGGCGTGGGCGGCGGGACCCTGCTACAACGGCCACCTACGGGGGTCCCTGCCACCCTCCCGCCCGCTGTTCGCGGAAACGGCCCACGCATTCCTTTAGACAGCCAGGGAGACGGTGCTAAAGCGTTCTGGAGGGCTGGGAAAGCAAGCGGTCGGGCTGGGGCTGGCCGTGGCGGGAGGGGGAAGGGCGGGTTCACCGCCGGGGAGGCGCGGGCTTTTCGAATGCTCGCGTCGCCCAATGGCAGGCGGGCTCGCGTGGGCGGCCAATCGGCAGGGCGCTTCGGCTATAAATACCGCCGCCGCGGGCCTGCCGCCGCAGCTCGGTCTGTGCTGAGCGGGAAGGAGGGGTAGCGGGCGAGGGGCTATGGCGCGCACAAAGCAAACGGCGCGTAAGTCGACGGGCGGGAAGGCGCCCCGCAAGCAGCTGGCCACCAAGGCGGCCCGCAAGAGCGCGCCGGCCACGGGCGGCGTGAAGAAGCCGCACCGCTACCGGCCCGGCACGGTGGCGCTGCGCGAGATCCGGCGCTACCAGAAGTCGACGGAGCTGCTGATCCGCAAGCTGCCCTTCCAGCGGCTGGTGCGCGAGATCGCGCAGGACTTCAAGACCGACCTGCGCTTCCAGAGCTCGGCCGTGATGGCGCTGCAGGAGGCGAGCGAGGCCTACCTGGTGGGGCTCTTCGAGGACACCAACCTGTGCGCCATCCACGCCAAGCGTGTCACCATCATGCCCAAGGACATCCAGCTGGCTCGCCGCATCCGCGGAGAGCGTGCTTAATCTTCTAGGAAAATGCACCTTTCAGAATATGGAAAACACAAAGGCTCTTTTAAGAGCCATTCCATGTACAACAAAAGAGCTGCAACACTTCTGCACTGTGAAGATAGTGTGCACCGAGCCACTCGGCGACCCTAGTTCCCTGAACATCACAGGGAAACAAAACAAAAAGAGTAACAGCTCCTTTTATTGCACATGGAATGGCTCTTAAAAGAGCCTTTGGGCTTGTATGGGCTGTCTCGTCTGGTAGAACTGTGGAGGGGCTACGGCAAAAGCCCCTTCAGGCCCGCTCTCCACGGATGCGGCGAGCCAGCTGGATGTCCTTGGGCATGATGGTGACACGCTTGGCGTGGATGGCGCACAGGTTGGTGTCCTCGAAGAGCCCCACCAGGTAGGCCTCGCTCGCCTCCTGCAGCGCCATCACGGCCGAGCTCTGGAAGCGCAGGTCGGTCTTGAAGTCCTGCGCGATCTCGCGCACCAGCCGCTGGAAGGGCAGCTTGCGGATCAGCAGCTCCGTCGACTTCTGGTAGCGCCGGATCTCGCGCAGCGCCACCGTGCCGGGCCGGTAGCGGTGCGGCTTCTTCACGCCGCCCGTGGCCGGCGCGCTCTTGCGGGCCGCCTTGGTGGCCAGCTGCTTGCGGGGCGCCTTCCCGCCCGTCGACTTACGCGCCGTTTGCTTTGTGCGCGCCATAGCCCCTCGCCCGCTACCCCTCCTTCCCGCTCAGCACAGACCGAGCTGCGGCGGCAGGCCCGCGGCGGCGGTATTTATAGCCGAAGCGCCCTGCCGATTGGCCGCCCACGCGAGCCCGCCTGCCATTGGGCGACGCGAGCATTCGAAAAGCCCGCGCCTCCCCGGCGGTGAACCCGCCCTTCCCCCTCCCGCCACGGCCAGCCCCAGCCCGACCGCTTGCTTTCCCAGCCCTCCAGAACGCTTTAGCACCGTCTCCCTGGCTGTCTAAAGGAATGCGTGGGCCGTTTCCGCGAACAGCGGGCGGGAGGGTGGCAGGGACCCCCGTAGGTGGCCGTTGTAGCAGGGTCCCGCCGCCCACGCCTCGGCCTCTCCCACCACCGCCCCCCCCCCTCCACACCCGCATCGGTATTGCTGGCAAAGGCTCCCTCGTATGGCAGCCTGCTCCTATCCCCGAGCGCTCGCTGTTTCGTCCCGCTCTGTTCCGAAGAGCGAGGCTCGGGGAAGCGAGAACGGGCTCCCGGTCTGCGAGCGCCACCGCGACCAATCAGCGTCCTCTCGGGAGCTGCGCTGGGCCGGGCCCTCTTGCTGGGGAGCTCCGTGCAGTCCTCACTCAGGTCGGGCGCGAGCCCGGCAGCCGCGCGCTCCGGGTCCTCCCGCCCGCGGGATTTACGGGGCGCAGCGAGCGAGAGCCGGGGAAGAGCGCTGGGGGCACACCGTGCTCGCGACCGCAGGCGGGCTGCGCCGTTCGGGGGCGACAACGCCGTGCAGCGCTCCGGTCGGCGGCGAGAACGCTAACGAGGACGCGGGGGAGGGGGGGGGTGAAGGGGGGCGACCTTGAGCTTTTTGCCGTAAAAGCACACGGTAACCTTACACCGCCTGTGCTTTCGGTGCATCTGTCTGTCCCCAATTCCGCCGGAGTGCCGCCCCAAGTGGGGGGGAAAAAAAAAAAAAAAAAAAAAAAAAAAAGCAGCAAGCACCACCTATTCATAACACACGTGTTTTGAGCCTTTAAACAAAAACACCTACATATCGCTGCTTTATTGCTAAGCCTCCTCCAAACTGGACACACAAGTGAAGCGGGCCACAGCAGCGTTTTTATGGAATCACGAGTTCTCCACGTCCAGAGGCAGATGTGTAAACACTTTGTTTACCGCAAGCGGGTATATCTCGTGTGTCTTACTACTGACAACACGTCCACAGTATCATAGTTTCCTTCCCAAAGAAGTAGCTGGGACTACTACGAACAAGCCCTCACTGTGTCAGCTCCTTTACTGAAAGGATGGGTGGCTCTTAAAAGAGCCTTTGGGTCGAGAAGGGCTCAGAGGCAGCTTACTTGGAGCTGGTGTACTTGGTGACAGCCTTGGTGCCCTCGGAGACGGCGTGCTTGGCCAGCTCACCGGGCAGCAGCAGCCGCACGGCCGTCTGGATCTCCCGCGAGGTGATGGTGGAGCGCTTGTTGTAGTGCGCCAGGCGCGAGGCCTCGCCGGCGATGCGCTCGAAGATGTCGTTGACAAAGGAGTTCATGATGCCCATGGCCTTGGACGAGATGCCCGTGTCGGGGTGCACCTGCTTCAGCACCTTGTACACGTAGATCGAGTAGCTCTCCTTGCGGCTCTTCTTGCGCTTCTTGTCGCCCTTCTTCTGCGTCTTGGTCACCGCCTTCTTGGAGCCCTTCTTGGGCGCGGGGGCGGACTTGGCCGGCTCGGGCATCGCAGCACGGGCACGTCTCTCGCTATCCAGCAAGCAGCAGTCGATACGACGCCGAGTAACGACGCCCTCGCCGCGAGCCCCTTTTATAGCGGCGCTGCGTGACGCACCGGCTCGACTGTGTGGCGCCGCCATTGGTTGGAAGTTCTGCTCGGGGGCGTCACGCCGCGCTGCGCGTTGCTATTGGGCACCGCTGGATCCGCGTTCCCAGTGGGGAGCTGCCGGCACAACGCCTCCGCCGCAGCCTATCGGCGCCGCCGCCGCCGCGCCGCCCGTGCCGGATATAAGCGGGCCTCACGGCGGGCGTGGGCCGGTGTCTCTGCGGCGCTGCGGGTGCCGTCGTTTCGCCGAGTCGCTGCGATGTCCGGCCGCGGGAAGCAGGGCGGGAAGGCGCGGGCCAAGGCCAAGTCGCGCTCGTCGCGGGCCGGGCTGCAGTTCCCCGTGGGCCGCGTGCACCGGCTGCTGCGCAAGGGCAACTACGCGGAGCGGGTGGGCGCCGGCGCCCCGGTGTACCTGGCGGCCGTGCTGGAGTACCTGACGGCCGAGATCCTGGAGCTGGCGGGCAACGCGGCCCGCGACAACAAGAAGACGCGCATCATCCCCCGCCACCTGCAGCTCGCCATCCGCAACGACGAGGAGCTCAACAAGCTGCTGGGCAAGGTGACCATCGCGCAGGGCGGCGTGCTGCCCAACATCCAGGCCGTGCTGCTGCCCAAGAAGACTGATAGCCACAAGGCTAAAGCCAAGTGAGTGCCGACAAACAACGCCCGGGAAATCTTTCCCAGAAAAATCCAAAGGCTCTTTTCAGAGCCGCCCACTTGATCATTAAAGAGCTATATCGCGCTAAGTGTACATAGAAGCACTTTGAAAACACCACTAATACCGTCTGTCTTATTAAGGAAGAAAGACTTTGCGTTAATTATTTTTCAAAAATTTTTATGTATGACTTAATTGTGCACATAAGATTAAATTTTTTATGCTGCAGTTTTGGAACTTGTAGTATTTATTTGTATCCTACAGTTCTACTTATGAGTGTAAAATACTGCTCTTCCCCATCGGATCTTGCAGATGGGGTGAACCATCTGGCACCATGCGAAAACCGTCCCTGCCTATTCAGCTGCTTCCCCTCACGTAGTCACACAAGCGGAAAAGAAAGTGTTAAGTACTGGCTAGAAGACTGTTTAGAAGCAGAGGAATACATTTCAAGTCTTTAAGTACTTAAGCCGCCTTTAAGTAATGTCATTCATCTTCAAAGGAGGCAACGATCTTCACCCAGTATTGTAGTGATAATGATTAGAGAAGCATGAAGAGCTTCAAGCACTGAAGTTTCTGTCTGTGAGGGCACACACTCTACGTGTTTCCGTATGAGGTAAACTCCAAGACTACAAAACTATTTCCATTGTTTACTAAAAATACGTAAAGAAAGAAGAAGGTTACGTGCGTATTTTAGCTCTTTTTGAGAAAATTTGGGTGGCTCTTAAAAGAGCCGTTGGGGTTCAGTGCGACGCCAAGGGTTTTTTTTTCCTCGGAGCTTACTTCTTCTTGGGCGCCACCTTCTTTGGCTTGGCCGCTTTCGGCTTGGCCGCCTTGGGCTTGGCTGCTTTGGGCTTCACCGCCTTCGCTTTGGCCGGGCTCTTCGCGGCTGCCGCCGCCTTTTTCGGCTTAGCAGCCTTAGTCGCCTTCTTAGGGCTCTTGGCCGCTTTCTTGGCCGCGGCAGCTGCCGGCTTCTTGGCTTTCCTGGGGCTCTTCTTCGCCGCCGCTGCCTTCTTGGGCTTCTTAGCGGCGCTGGCGGGCTTCTTGGCAGCCGGCTTCTTAGGCTTGGCCGCGGCTGCCCGCTTCTTGGGGGCTTTTTCCTTCACTTCGCCAGGCTTCTTGTTGAGGCGGAAGGAGCCCGAGGCGCCGGTGCCCTTGGTCTGCACCAGGGTGCCCTTGTTGACGAGGCTCTTGAGCCCCAGCTTGATGCGGCTGTTGTTCTTCTCCACATCGTAGCCGCCGGCGGCCAGCGCCTTCTTGAGCGCGGCGAGGGAGAGCCCCTTGCGCTCCTTGGAGGCGGACACGGCCTTGGTGATCAGCTCGGTGACGCTGGGGCCCGCGGGCTTGCGGGCCTTGGAGCCGCCCGCCGCCTTCTTCGGCTTCTTGGCGGCGGCCTTGGCAGCGGGGGCCGCGACAGCGGGCGCTGCCTCAGCAGCCGGAGCAGGAGCGGTTTCGGACATCTCGACTCTGCGCAAACAGTCGCGGAGCGAGCTGCACCAACGGCCGCTGCGCCCCTATTTATAGCAGCGCGGCGGGCGCTGATTGGTGCGTTGCCGAGCCCGCCCCGCCCCACCGCTTTGCGCTCTGCCGCTCGGCTTGTGTTTTTTCCTTGTCAAAAAAGTGGTTTTTTCGTAAAAAAGCCGTGACCACGGCAACCCATTTCTTAATATTCTTGCTGAAGACGGAAGATATTTTTAGTTTTCGGCGTTTCTTTTGGTTGAGTGTTTAAATGAGTTTCAGGCAAACCAATTATCCCCGAGTTTGGGGACTGCACGCAGAGCCGGATGGTGAGATTTTTGTTTTTCCTTTTGAATTAAAACTTTGCTTCTGACAACACTGCTACAATGGCAGCGGCTTCATGTTCCTCAGACAGTTTTTCACCACGGTAGTGCAAAATGGACCTAATCTCGAGACATTTTCGTAGCATAAACGAGCTTTGAAAAGAAGCAAGTAACACAAAGTAGCCGGTCAGCCCTGGTTTTGTGCTATGAGTTGTTTGCCGTAACACGGCTTCATCTCTTAAAAATAATGAAACCTGGGTATATAGTGCCCTATTTAGCTCTAGTCAGAGCTAATATAAAGTAAACAAAAGACAGTTTTCAGCAAAATGGCTAATGTGAAAAACAGCTCTCTTAAATTAGCAGGTACCTTCAACATCACATAAGAACATACAGAAGGTCTTTCACTCTTTCGCTGCTTTCTGCGTCGTTGTATTAATGTTTTGAGAAACTATATACCCATTTTTTCTCCAAAATACTTCTTTTCATTAAACACAATATGTGAACACTTTCATTTTTGTGATGTTATCTTAAGATAAGAGTTTATTTTTTTCTTAATATCGGACATTTTGTTGGCCAGCATCAGCAGTTTTGCAAAAGTAAAGCAAAAAATGGTGTGCATGGTTTTTTTATTTAAAAATAGGTGAGGCTGCAAACGTTTCTTTAGTATATAATATAAATCAAGTGGCTTAATTAAACAATTATGCTCTCAGAACTTCTGAGATGTACTAGGGCATGGCTTTTTCCAACCTAAGAGTTTTGTGATGTGAGATAAACTGAACATACATAAAATGATTTTTTCTTAGGATGAGTTAGATGATTGTCATGTTCAAACATACACAGGAAAATATGGGAAAGAATAGAAGACACTGGTGGTAAGTTCCTATGATTGAAAATGCAGTCATTTGCCTTCTTTAACTTTTTATTTTGGTAATGTAATATCATACACTGTCTTGTGGAGTTTTGGCCATGAAGTCTGTTTTAAAAGCTTGTCAGTGGTGCTGGTTTACCATGACTAAGGTACACCTACAGTGTGAGAAACTACTAAGAGATGTGGTAGCATTTAGAGGGGCTTTTGTCTAGAGAAGACAAACAGCAGAATAACATCATATGCCAGAGTATAAAAACAGATCATGTGAGTTTGGAGCCAATGTCTGTACTGATGCTGTATTTCACAGTGGTTTCGCCTACTGACCCCAGTGTGGACTGTGGGTTGTGAACTACATTGTCACAGAAGTGAAACTATTGGGAAGCACACATGCCATCAAGGAGAAATTTCTGGGGGTTAGTTCTGTATCATACATGCTTCCTTCAAATTCTCTATCTTATTCTGCTCTATTCACTCGTATCAGAACCAATTTGATAGTAGCTTTACCTCCAAATTAAATTCATCCTTCAAAGATGCATATTCCTGGGTTTAAGCTAGGCCTCTACCCTTCTTCTCAAAAATGGATGTAGCAGCACAGTCCTGGAGTAGTCTATATACTTTCATGAAAGCTCATTTTTCTGATATTCCATAGTTTTGATAACATATCTGGACTTTAAATTCTGTTTTCTACAATCATAGAGAGTTAGTTTTAGGCTCAGCAAAGGATGAAATGCAAAAAGATCTTGCGAATTTTATCAGGTGGAGGAGCGGAAGGAAAAAATAATTTTGGAAGTGCCCTTTCATTGCTTTATTTAATGGGCAACCTAATTAAATTATAAAAGTAGTTCATTACTTATTTTAAATATTACCTTCCAGAAAAAAAGATTTTAATTTTGTTTTTGTGATATCATTTCGTACAAAGATGTACTTAGTATTAGACAGAATGAATTCTGCTTCTTATTTTTTCCTAAAATGCGCTTAGGCATTACATAGCTCCAGTTTCAACTCACATATCTAGCAAACACCTCCTTAAACACCCAAAAGGGCTACACGAAGGTCTACATAGCCTTAAGGCCTTGTGGCCCTTCGCAATGTAGTACAGGCAGACACTTTGATATTGATTTACCCCATGAAAAAGGAAGACCAGGGAGTAGCATAGAAAAATTGCTATAGTCAGAGTGTGATTTGTTCAGGTTCTAGATGAGGTGTAAGGCACCAGTATCTCATTTCTGATTTGCTGTCTGGTCAGTTAACTAGAAAATACAGTTATTTCTTTATGCAGCCTGGTGTATTTCACTTTTGCAGAAATACAAGCACATAGGTGTTTGGTTTTGTTTTACATGGCGATTAATAAACACAAATTTTACTGTAGGTATGCTGATCTAGAGAAGGTGTAAGTCTTTCCAAGAATGCTGCTACTTTATTAAGCTGTTAAAAACAAGGGAGGGGAATTACTGGCAACTGTGTGCATTGTGCTTCAGTGTTCTTTATGGCTCACTATTCACCGTGGGACTAAACTGTAACATAACTCTGATAGTTAACTCTGACAGAGAAAAACTTGCTGTTACAGAAAAAAAGTATTTTGACAAAGGTGTTTCTATAACCAGAATAAATATGGTCTACATTTGGAAGATAGACATGGAGGGTAGATAAAAGTACAGCTCGGCGGCCCCGTTTAAAGATTATGTATTCTAGCACTTCCCGGTGCTGAGAATGGTTAGGATTAATAGCCTTGCCTGGCGCTGGAAGCTGAAGTAGTTGAAGCCTAAGGCTGCTGTTGTGGCTAAGCCCAGCTGGCAGCTAGCTACCACAGCCGCTCACTCCCCCTCCCCCTGCCCCCCCTCAGAATCAAAAAAAGCTTAAACTCGTGGGTTAAGAACAGTTTAATAATAGAAATAAAGTAAAATATTTTAACACAACTGTAATAAACATAGGAATAATCATAATAGCAATGAAAAGAGGACAGAGAGAGGTGAGGAGTGTAAGTGTGGAATAAGTCCCAAGAAAAACAAGTGATGCTCAGTATAACTGCTCAGCACCTGCTGAAACCTGCCCGGCCAGTCCCTGAGCAGCGGTCGGACCCTCCTGGCCAACTCCCCCCCCCCCCCCAGTTTGTATAATCAGCATGATGTTCTGTGTGATGGACTAGCCCTTTGGCTGCTTTGGGCCGGCTGTCCTGCCTGTGCTCCCTCCTGGCTGCTTGTGCACCTGCTCACTGGCAGAGCATGGGAAACTGAAAAGTCTTTGACTTAGAGTAAGCACTGCTTAGCAACAACTAAGACATCAGTGTGTTATCAACATCCTTCTCATACTTGACCCAGAACACAGCACTGACTGTACCAGCTACAAAGAAGAAAATTAACTCTACCCAAACCAAAACCAGGCCAGCCGCAAGAGCTGACAGAGGGTAAAATTTTTGGTCAAATTACTGCTGCAAATACAGAGCTAGCTGAAACCAGCAGATGCGAGCAGAATGAAGAAGATGGGGACCAAGGAAACCATTCCAAGAGAAGGAGGTAACCTCAGAAGAAGGCCAGCCTGGCCACCAAGAAACCCGATAAGAAATAAAGTGACCACCAGCCAGAATTAAATGATGTGACTTGGCAATCGGGTGATGGGTGGTACGGGTATGATTGGGCGGGTGCCATCTGCAATAGGGGTTCCTCCTGGGGGCACCCAGCTCGAGCTGCTTTGCATGCCGGCTACGTAAACCACTGATTTACTCAGCAGACAGGAGACTCGTCTTCTTTGAGGAGGAACCTAGGGCTGAGCCCTGTTGAGCTGGCAGCCACATAATTCCTACCATGGTCTAGGCGGTGGCTGCATAATTCCTGCTACACCAGGGTGATGTATTTGGACACTGGGCCATCTTAATGTTGCTGGGTGACATCATCTGGGTAGCATGGATTTAAGAATACAAAAGACACTGCCGTGAACTGGATAGGAAAGACCACTAAAGAACGTGAATGATGGAACAACATGCTGTCATATGGCTTTATCTTCACACTACTTGCTTTATTAATTTGGAATGTTCATCCTCCTCTGGGATGAAATCCGTATAGATTTGAAGTCCCCAAACAGATCTGTAATCTGTAATCTCTTAAAATAAAATAAAGCTATGACCAGAGGCATTAGGCAGAAAATTTAGTTATTAGAAGGGGATCCACAGATACAGCTTTCTTCGTTTCTCTTAAAATTATCTCCTTGCAAATACATTCACATTTTTATATTAAAGTTTTATTGTGGTTCAAAGCAAGAGAGAAATAGCTCCTTGATTATTCCAGACCACAGAGCTTTCAAAAACTTCCAATCTCAGTTATGGGATAATTCCAAGAATCAATTTATAAGAAACAAGCAAGGCAGCCAGCAATCAGTCAAATTACAGAGCTTCTTGTTTAATATTTAATGTTTCAATGTGGTACAAACATAATACGTATGAAAGTGTTACTGTACTGGATGAATTTCTATGTGTATATTAATGGTTTGATTAAAAGCCTACTTTTGCCAATAGGGAATGTTAATTTAGGTAGAGAGAAAGTAGTCAGTCCACTCTTCCTTTCTGCCTAATTCCTTCCTTTAATAAGCTGGGAGGGTCACAGGGAACACAAAATACAATGTGTCTTGAAAATGTGTGCACAGGCTGGAGACCAGAGGGATGTTGAGAACAGAAACACTGGGTAGCACTGATCTGAGTATTTCTAATTGCTCAGGCAAATGTTGGAGACCCTTTGGGGGAACAGGAGCATGTGAAATAACATATTTTAACAGCATACGAATACAACATTTCTTTTGCCACTTGTTGCTGCACACTTTCTGTATGTCATCTGGGATCTCCCAACGCAGCATGTCTGGACTGCTGTTGCCTGCCCTGTGCACTGAGGAACGGCAGCTTCTTCCCACTGCGGATTACCTTCGGGAAGGAGGAAGCACTCTTCTTCCTAGGCTGTCAGCCTCAGCTAAGGTGCTGCACCACATGGCCAAGTTTTCATTTGTATTTCAAGATCATAAGAACAAAATTTTAGGTTTGTCTTCTGCCTGTTTTTTGCAGTGGTATGGGCCTGGGTTTTGTGAGGGTGAAATAAGGAGTGGCAAACATGCAACGGTACAGCTTGTTGCAGAATTGAGCTGTCCTGTACAGTCTCCTACAAGCCACAGGCAGTGCCAGCAGAGATTGAGTGGCTAAGCCACTTCCTAGCTACCTGATGCCTTGGCTCAGAGGACCTGTGATGGATGGTGGAAAGCAGTACCACAAAGATGGGAAGAGTGCAATCAGCTGCAGTGGTTCAGGACATGGAAGACGTCTAAGCTACCCTTCCTCCTTGTAGGCTGTGATAAATGAGCAGTAGAGCATTTTCAGGTGAACACTGAGAAGAAAGCTGAGACACTGGAAAGCTGATAGCCATGGTTCCTTTGCAGACGTTTTGAGGTTGGGAAGACCTGCGCATTTCAGAAGGAGCTTGTGCTCCTCTCCTTCCATGTGATACCCAGGAAGTCAGTGGGCTTCTTGTTCCCAGGGGCTACTTTGATTGTTCGCTACAGTCCCTAACTGCTGTTTCCTCCTTCCCCACTCCTCAAAAAAAAATGTGTTGTGGGCCTTGCACAATATTCTGGACACTTCCCTGACAAGGTTGCTCCGCATGCAGCCCAGTATTCACAGAGTAAGAAAAGTCTCCCAAAAGGGAATCTCCCAAAGGAAAACTCATCTATACTGCCTGGGATTTCTCTCCCCCCTTCCCCCCCGCCCCGCTTTCTGATGCTGATTACAGCTTTTTCTCACCATCTCTTTCCATGGCACCTAGCTGTTTCTCCCAGACAATATGCAAAGCACATCGGTGTCTATTAGGGAGAACACTTTGGGAGGTGATACATGGCAGGAAGGGGACACATGACTGCAAAACTCCAGCGAGAAGAGGGTTTAAATTTAGATTCTCCTCACCTCAAGAAAAAAAAAAAACAAACCACACCTGGAACCATGAGACTTTCTAAGGGCACGGGTCGTATACAAACAAAAGTGTTAAGTTGTTTGGTAAAATATTGGTTTATGTTGGCGATGGTTACCATAGTTTTGAGGAGAGAAGGCCCTTCATCCCACCACTGAGAAGAATTTTACCCCCACCTCACGTTGAGATAAGTCTCACCGTCGCTGTTAACTATTCCCCTACGAAGGTACCATATGAAACCGTTCTTGGACAGCTCAGGATAACACAGAAAATCAGTTCCTGATAACGAACACCCAAGTGGGCTTCCTTGCCAAACCTGTGCAAACACATCCAGGAATACGTGCTACTAACGGATGAGTGGGGAGGTGAGAAGGGGTCGGGGCTGGGGGGTGCTCCTCCCGGGTGATCTGCCCTTGTGTGGGGCTGGGAGGAGAGCTTGACTGCTGAAGGGTGCCGTGCCGGGCTGACGCGAGCGCTGCCGATGCAGACCTTCCTGTGCCACAAGGCGCGCAGGGACGTTGAGTATTCCGCTCCGCCCCCGCGCTGCGGGCTCCGCCGGAGCCTCCCGCCCGCCCCGGCCGGAGATGCCGCCCGCGGCCCCGTGTGTGCGCGGCGGGGTCGGAGCCGCGGTGGCAGCCGCCGTGGAAAGGCAGTGGCGTGTGCCGGCCTAAGGCTCGAGGAAATCTTGGAGGACCCAGGGTGGGGAAACGGAGAGGAGGGGGGCCAGGGGGGACCAGTGTTGTGTAAGCCGCCTGCCAGTCAGTGCCCTGCTGTGCCTCGGCCCCGAGCCTAACCGCCGCGGGCTCTCCGCTCCCTTTTCTCCGTTCGTGACTATTTACCGTGCGAGCGAGCTCCGCCGCGGGGCTGGGCACGAGCGAATGGGGGGACCAGGGGCCTGGGGAGGAGCCCAATACTTACCATCCGGGATAGACCACGGATTTTATTCCAGCGGTCCCCACACTTAGAAAACTTCCATGTAGGATCGCTTTCCCCTCAACAGCCAGCCGAGACAGACCCTCAGGACGGAAGGGAAGCAGGGCAGGATTGCTGCCGGCCCCTCCTGGACAGGGCAGGCGAGGTGGCGTGCAGCGGCTGGGTTGAGGAGCTGCTCCGGGACACGGCTGGGAGTGCGCGCAACCCCTCCGTTTCCGCACTTAGCGCTGAAGCCCGATGAGGGTTAATTTGGCGCCCGTGAGTATGACAGCTCCGTTCAAGGGCTTCCGGCAGCGGTGCAAGAAATAGAAGGTAATGGAACTCCTAACACGAACCTTTCCAGGAAGGAATAGCCAGACGACGCAAATACAAATTCGCTACAGGAACGTGTGTGCAAATGCCATCTCAGTTGCGAGGCCGGGCCGGCGAGGAGCCGGGAGCGCGGCTGGGAGCAGAGCGCGGCGGGAAGCGGCGCCGCGGACAGACAGGAAAGGAACGAGCCGCGCAGCTTCACCCTGGGCGCAGCCGCCGAGCCCCTGATCGCAGCGGGCACCTTCGCGACCATCGCGTCTTCTCTGGGCTGAGCGGGGGTGGGTCCCACCGCCGAGTGAGCCTCGGGCAGGGAGGGTAGCTGGGCAGCGCCGCGCTCGGCAAACAGGAACGCGGAAATCCACGAGTGCGGAGGTAGTGCCGGCGCTGCGCTTTCGCAGCTCGCGGAAGCTCGACCGAAGAAAGCCGAAATGAAACTGGTGAAAGGTGATCTACATGAAATGCACAACACACCTGCCCCCATATCGTCAAGCAGCAGGAGAAGGAAAACCTCATGTCCCCTTCCAAGTGCTCGGGCGTCCCAACACGGAGCACTTGTGACAGTGACCGTAGAGACCGCTTCCTCTCAGCAGCCTCCTACTGTTATTCCAATACACTGTTTTCTTCGGCGCACACATCCTTCACTTCATCAACGGCCCATACATAGGTTTACCATAAACACTTTTACACACACCTAGAGCGTGTCTCCGACATGCGTATCGCACTGAGTCTCACTGAAACACGCATCGCCTCTGCTCCCCGCAAAAGACAGTGCACCCCGAAACACACGAGATTTTCACTCCCCGACGGAGACATGACCGTGCACCGCCCGACACACGCATCGCTCTGCGTACGACAGTCCCTTCGCTCTGCGCCTGAACAACATGCATCGCTCTGCTCCCCGACGGACACACACGGTTCTCAGCACCTCGCCACGCACACATCGGTCTGCGTCCCCCGAAACACATTATGCCCCAACACACACAGCGCTCGGAATTTCATGAAACAGACGTCGCTGTGCTCCTCCTCACCTCAAACCTCGCTCCGCTCGTGTCCTGCACACGCGCGCCTCAGTGCCCGAAGACACTCCCTTTGCTCTGCCCCGGCTGAAAAACACTTCCCTCTCCGTACGATAGTTCCATCTCTCTGCGCCTTAAACACGAACGTCGTTCGGCGACCCAGCCGACACACCTCTCGGAGTCTCCCGAAGACACATCGCTCCGCTCCTCCCCTACGCACACATCGCTCTGCCCCGAATGACAAACACATCGCTCCTGCGTACGACAGTCCCATTGCTCTGCACCTCCCGAAACACGCACCGCTCTCGGGTACCCGTCGCCCGCCCCCCGTTGCCGGAACACATCGCACCACTCCTGCCCTGCCCTACGCACACATCGCTGCATTCCCCGAAGACACTCCCATCGCTCTGCCCCGGCTGACTCCACATCGCTCCGCGTCCCACGGCGTAGAGAGCCCCTGTGAACGATAGTCCCATCGCTCTGCGCCTCAAACACACAGGCATCGCTCAGCTCCCCGCCACGCACACGCTCCCCTGTCGACAACACAGCCATCGCCCTGCGCCCCCCGAAACACATCGCTCCGCGCCCCCCAAACCACATTACTCTTGCGCACCGACACACACCGCTCGGCTCCCCCCAACTCACACTCCGTCCTGCGCCCACTAACACACTCAGCGCTTTGACTGCCCGAAGCACTCTTCGCTCTGCGCCTCAACGACACACGCATCGCTCCGCGCATCCCCTGCACATACACACCGCTGTGCTCTCCCCACACGCTTCCATCGCTCTGCGCCGCCGCACCACTGCGCAACCCGCGATGCTGCCACCTCTCCGCGCCCCACGGAACACCCAACCCTTTCCTCCCCAGTTCACCCGGAGGGCCGCGCATATGGATAGCGCTGCGGCGATGACAACGACAACTCTCATGTCCCCACAACAACGCACATCGCACCGCAGCCCCACCAGACGCATCGTCCTGCGCGCGACGGCGAAGCCCATCGCCCGGGGCGGAAACTGAGCACCTCCCCCTCCTCCCCGCTTCTGAGTCACAGGCTGCTGGGGGTGGGGCGTCGGGGCATGTCATTAGGAACCCGCTTGAAAAAGGGCTCCCGGGGAGGGCGTCGTTACTCGGCGTCGTATCGACTGCTGCTTGCTGGATAGCGAGAGACGTGCCCGTGCTGCGATGCCCGAGCCGGCCAAGTCCGCCCCCGCGCCCAAGAAGGGCTCCAAGAAGGCGGTGACCAAGACGCAGAAGAAGGGCAACAAGAAGCGCAAGAAGAGCCGCAAGGAGAGCTACTCGATCTACGTGTACAAGGTGCTGAAGCAGGTGCACCCCGACACGGGCATCTCGTCCAAGGCCATGGGCATCATGAACTCCTTTGTCAACGACATCTTCGAGCGCATCGCCGGCGAGGCCTCGCGCCTGGCGCACTACAACAAGCGCTCCACCATCACCTCGCGGGAGATCCAGACGGCCGTGCGGCTGCTGCTGCCCAGTGAGCTGGCCAAGCACGCCGTCTCCGAGGGCACCAAGGCTGTCACCAAGTACACCAGCTCCAAGTAAGCTGCCTCTACGCCCTGTGCCAGCACTCCTCGACCCAAAGGCTCTTTCAGGAATCACCAGTTCTTTCAGATGAAGAGCTGTGTCACTTTCCAACAGTTAATTAACTTAGTGTTCTGAGTCTTGCTTGCATGGTGTCCTTCGGGACCAGTTTTCCATAGTCTATTGCAGTTTTTTCCTGTTTCTCTTGAGTTCCAGGTCTTAATCTGATGCTGTAAAATGCAAAATGCAAGACACTTCAGAAATGCCTATCGGGGGGCAGCAGGAGCTAAGACATCGTAGTGGTTGACTTGTGATTAGACCTTACCTATCTGAATATTAGCCCCCTCTGAAACCATCAGCTACTCAGTATTCTGAACCTTCGAATTTAAACAAAAACAACCAGGCTAGGAAAAAGTTGAACTAATCCTTTAAGACATACATTTTAAACAGAAGATTTTTTTTCTGATAGGGAAGAGCAATGAAACAAAACACTAAGAAAATCAAAAAGCATTTCCCTACCAATTACTGAGAACCTCGAAGACACTATTAAACTATATTGGCATATGCATATGACCAATAGCATGGGAGTTCAGGCAAGAAAACAGAGAAGGGATGGACCAGGGCTGACACCAACCTGAGCTGAAGAGAACAGGCACTGTAACCACTTTCCTTCTCACTCTTTTTCAGATACCAAGGACTTTTGCTTAACAACGGCACGCAGGAGGCAGACTGTGTGGGGAAGGTGCCCTGCAAGCAGCTGGCAATCGAAGTCACCCACAAGAGGCAGTGTGAACAAGACAGTAATCCTGGAGTCAGCAGGGCCGAGGAAACCAAAAACGGGTAAGTACACAGACCATGAGAAGTAGGGAGCAGGCAGGGATTGTGTTCATACCAAGCTATGCTAAGCCTCTTTTTTTAATCTTGGGTCCTGTATTTGTCATGCAAATAACGAAAAAGGACACCATCATTAACATACAGAAATTAAAGCTCTTTTAATGAAAAGATGTGTGGCTCTTAAAAGAGCCATTGAATTAATCTTTCAGGCATTTACTTGGAGCTGGTGTACTTGGTGACAGCCTTGGTGCCCTCGGAGACGGCGTGCTTGGCCAGCTCACCGGGCAGCAGCAGCCGCACGGCCGTCTGGATCTCCCGCGAGGTGATGGTGGAGCGCTTGTTGTAGTGCGCCAGGCGCGAGGCCTCGCCGGCGATGCGCTCGAAGATGTCGTTGACAAAGGAGTTCATGATGCCCATGGCCTTGGACGAGATGCCCGTGTCGGGGTGCACCTGCTTCAGCACCTTGTACACGTAGATCGAGTAGCTCTCCTTGCGGCTCTTCTTGCGCTTCTTGTCGCCCTTCTTCTGCGTCTTGGTCACCGCCTTCTTGGAGCCCTTCTTGGGCGCGGGGGCGGACTTGGCCGGCTCGGGCATCGCAGCACGGGCACGTCTCTCGCTATCCAGCAAGCAGCAGTCGATACGACGCCGAGTAACGACGCCCTCGCCGCGAGCCCCTTTTATAGCGGCGCTGCGTGACGCACCGGCTCGACTGTGTGGCGCCGCCATTGGTTGGAAGTTCTGCTCGGGGGCGTCACGCCGCGCTGCGCGTTGCTATTGGGCACCGCTGGATCCGCGTTCCCAGTGGGGAGCTGCCGGCACAACGCCTCCGCCGCAGCCTATCGGCGCCGCCGCCGCCGCGCCGCCCGTGCCGGATATAAGCGGGCCTCACGGCGGGCGTGGGCCGGTGTCTCTGCGGCGCTGCGGGTGCCGTCGTTTCGCCGAGTCGCTGCGATGTCCGGCCGCGGGAAGCAGGGCGGGAAGGCGCGGGCCAAGGCCAAGTCGCGCTCGTCGCGGGCCGGGCTGCAGTTCCCCGTGGGCCGCGTGCACCGGCTGCTGCGCAAGGGCAACTACGCGGAGCGGGTGGGCGCCGGCGCCCCGGTGTACCTGGCGGCCGTGCTGGAGTACCTGACGGCCGAGATCCTGGAGCTGGCGGGCAACGCGGCCCGCGACAACAAGAAGACGCGCATCATCCCCCGCCACCTGCAGCTCGCCATCCGCAACGACGAGGAGCTCAACAAGCTGCTGGGCAAGGTGACCATCGCGCAGGGCGGCGTGCTGCCCAACATCCAGGCCGTGCTGCTGCCCAAGAAGACCGACAGCCACAAGGCTAAAGCCAAGTGAACACATCTAAGATCAATCAAGAAGCAAAGAAGGTCAGAACTGGCTCTTTTCAGAGCCCCCACAATGCTCGTGAAGGGTTGAGTCAATTTTGCTGCTTTTACTTTTTCTAGGGAATGCAGGTGGAAACATGTAAGCTGTGCTTTTCTTGGTGTTTGCCTTAAGTGTGTGTCCTTTTTTTCCTGCCTTCCTTTTGCAGTTTTTTGGGGATTTTTTGGGTTTTTTTTTGTTGTTGGAAGGTGGTTGTTTTATTAATACCAAATGTAATATTTCTAAAAACTTGGGCTTATCTGTCAAGGGAGGGGTTCAATTTAGCTGCTTGTTGCCTTTATAGAATTCTTTCCTGATTTGTTTTCAATAAAATGTTTTGTTTTGCAAAAGCTTGGAGATTTTTAGTGTTCAGCAGTAGCAATTATGCTTTTTAATGATACTGAAGTAAGCATTGTGTCTCTCAGCAAGTCCACAAACTCTGGCTTTGCTCTAAGTTCTCTAGGCAGTATTTATTAGACGATGATGTAAACTCAAGTCCTTTTGTATCTGCCTGGATTGTTTCGGTTTGGTTGGTCAGTATGAAAGAGTAGCTGACTGCTGTTGCAACTCCAGACAACATGGAGTTTTCAGATTTGTGAAGAAGGGGTGGGAGATGGGGAAGCAAAGTGTGCGTGGACACACACAAAGATAAAAGCCTGAAGACATCACGTGGTCCCAGCACTGAGACTGAGCTGGTTCTTCTGCAATAGAGGAGATGTTCCCTGCCTTCAGGCCCTTGTTGATTTCCATTTTTTGCTGTTTAACTTTCTCTTGTGAGAGAATCCTGCTGGCTTTCTTTAGCACAATTAGTTCTACAGAGCATTAGGAAGGATTGTGGCTGCCAGCTTCTTGAGTTTCCTGGGGCTCTCTTTTGTGCTCTGTGCAGGCAAGCATGGCCTTGGTGATCACCTTAGTGGCACTGGAGCAACAGGAGCAATTTTCACCATGGTCAGTTTTGCCCATCTGTGTCCTCCAGTCTAGGGAAAAGAGACATGGGCTAACACAGCTGAGGGTCTGCTCTTTGCTGAGCTCAGTTTTCCTAAAATTGAGTTGGTAATAAGTTCACTCATCTGCAGGGGAGGGAAGTCTCCACTCCCCTCTGTGCCTAATATTGTTCCACGGAATGACACTGGTGTCTGCATATTGGAACTGCTGAGGATTGTAGCTAAAATGGGGAAGGGTCCTATGAACCACACTGGTAATGCATGTGTTGTCTCAAAGCTGTGGGAGAAGATATAAATCTGGATTTTCAGACTGTAGAAACTTTCAGAAGGACAGTCTTTTGGATTTCTTTACCTTATAAATGAATTCTCTGGTATCAACAGTACAAATGCAATAGAACAAAAGACAAGACTATTCATTATTATTCTTGCTGTTCCTCTTATTTCCCTGCTGCAGAAGGTGTTTAGGCATTACGTAGCTCCAGTTTCAACTCACATATCTAGCAAACACCTCCTTAAACACCCAAAAGGGCTACACGAAGGTCTACATAGCCTTAAGGCCTTGTGGCCCTTCGCAATGTAGTACAGGCAGACACTTTGATATTGATTTACCCCATGAAAAAGGAAGACCAGGGAGTAGCATAGAAAAATTGCTATAGTCAGAGTGTGATTTGTTCAGGTTCTAGATGAGGTGTAAGGCACCAGTATCTCATTTCTGATTTGCTGCCTGGTCAGTTAACTAGAAAATACAGTTATTTCTTTATGCAGCCTGGTGTATTTCACTTTTGCAGAAATACAAGCACATAGGTGTTTGGTTTTGTTTTACATGGCAATTAATAAACACAAATTTTACTGTAGGTATGCTGATCTAGAGAAGGTGTAAGTCTTTCCAAGAATGCTGCTACTTTATTAAGCTGTTAAAAACAAGGGAGGGGAATTACTGGCAACTGTGTGCATTGTGCTTCAGTGTTCTTTATGGCTCACTATTCACCGTGGGACTAAACTGTAACATAACTCTGATAGTTAACTCTGACAGAGAAAAACTTGCTGTTACAGAAAAAAAGTATTTTGACAAAGGTGTTTCTATAACCAGAATAAATATGGTCTACATTTGGAAGATAGACATGGAGGGTAGATAAAAGTACAGCTCGGCGGCCCCGTTTAAAGATTATGTATTCTAGCACTTCCCGGTGCTGAGAATGGTTAGGATTAATAGCCTTGCCTGGCGCTGGAAGCTGAAGTAGTTGAAGCCTAAGGCTGCTGTTGTGGCTAAGCCCAGCTGGCAGCTAGCTACCACAGCCGCTCACTCCCCCTCCCCCTGCCCCCCCTCAGAATCAAAAAAAGCTTAAACTCGTGGGTTAAGAACAGTTTAATAATAGAAATAAAGTAAAATATTTTAACACAACTGTAATAAACATAGGAATAATCATAATAGCAATGAAAAGAGGACAGAGAGAGGTGAGGAGTGTAAGTGTGGAATAAGTCCCAAGAAAAACAAGTGATGCTCAGTATAACTGCTCAGCACCTGCTGAAACCTGCCCGGCCAGTCCCTGAGCAGCGGTCGGACCCTCCTGGCCAACTCCCCCCCCCCCCCAGTTTGTATAATCAGCATGATGTTCTGTGTGATGGACTAGCCCTTTGGCTGCTTTGGGCCGGCTGTCCTGCCTGTGCTCCCTCCTGGCTGCTTGTGCACCTGCTCACTGGCAGAGCATGGGAAACTGAAAAGTCTTTGACTTAGAGTAAGCACTGCTTAGCAACAACTAAGACATCAGTGTGTTATCAACATCCTTCTCATACTTGACCCAGAACACAGCACTGACTGTACCAGCTACAAAGAAGAAAATTAACTCTACCCAAACCAAAACCAGGCCAGCCGCAAGAGCTGACAGAGGGTAAAATTTTTGGTCAAATTACTGCTGCAAATACAGAGCTAGCTGAAACCAGTAGATGCGAGCAGAATGAAGAAGATGGGGACCAAGGAAACCATTCCAAGAGAAGGAGGTAACCTCAGAAGAAGGCCAGCCTGGCCACCAAGAAACCCGATAAGAAATAAAGTGACCACCAGCCAGAATTAAATGATGTGACTTGGCAATCGGGTGATGGGTGGTATGGGTATGATTGGGCAGGTGCCATCTGCAGTAGGGGTTCCTCCTGGGGGCACCCAGCTCGAGCTGCTTTGCATGCCGGCTACGTAAACCACTGATTTACTCAGCAGACAGGAGACTCGTCTTCTTTGAGGAGGAACCTAGGGCTGAGCCCTGTTGAGCTGGCAGCCACATAATTCCTACCATGGTCTAGGCGGTGGCTGCATAATTCCTGCTACACCAGGGTGATGTATTTGGACACTGGGCCATCTTAATGTTGCTGGGTGACATCATCTGGGTAGCGTGGATTTAAGAATACAAAAGACACTGCCGTGAACTGGATAGGAAAGACCACTAAAGAACGTGAATGATGGAACAACATGCTGTCATATGGCTTTATCTTCACACTACTTGCTTTATTAATTTGGAATGTTCATCCTCCTCTGGGATGTAGTTATATTTGCTGTTCCTTATGATCCTAAATACTACTCCTTTACCTGTGAGATGAACAAGTATAGGGAAATTCCTGAAATGGTTGGTTTTTATCATTTCAGACACTTTGGTCTCAGCACTGATAGAAAATAGTGGATGTGTTAGTCAGATCTGATGATGTATGTGTGCAGGTGTAATTGCTATAATCACATTTTTGCCCCCTAATATTATCTTATCATTTATATTGAGATTGGAAGAAACAATCATAAGTAGCAGTTTCTTCTGGGTTTATTAGAAGAGTTTCATGAATTTAGAATCAATGTCACATACCAAAACAACCTTTCTTTGTGAAAAAAAGTGTACCCTGTAACCTCTGTTAAAGCTTGAAAGCTAAGCTATGTTTATGGAGTTTGCAGCATGCAGCATAAGCATAGAAAGACAGAAAAGGCAAAAGGAAAAGTTATGTATTCCTGAGCTGGGAGGGCAAAATGCACCACCAATCTCTACTTTCAACTCAGGCGGGAGGACTGCCCTGTGCTAGCTGTAGTTCAAACTAGGGTCTTTGCCTTTCAGGTTTTTTTTCTTTTTTCAAAGAGTACCTAACAGAATTTGACTTTTACTTGATTAATTACAGGGCATAATAGACACTGACAAATTCTTCTTCTGATCATTATCACTGTCAAAATATGAGCACTTTTAGGATGTATTTTGTAGAATCCCCTTCTAGTAACCCACGTGTCCCCTCTACACAAAAACCCCTAAAGACTGAAGTACACTATGGTTTATTAATCTTTTTAGATATTGGACTTTTAGAGAGGCTCAGAATATGCAAACTGTGTTTCAGAGCTTGCACTAAGGCACTTGGCAGACAGATCTTTGAACTCCATTTAAAGCTGCTGAAGGACATTGTGGAGGATGCCTCTTCCCACTGGATATTTGAAATCCAATCAGAGAGGTCCCCAGCAGCACTGAAGCTGAAATTAACTTTGCTAAATTCGTGCCAGGTTTAAAGGAGACCTGGTGCCTGTTGCTGTACCTGTACTAACAAACAATATGCAGTCAGTACTAGAAAGGCTGACTTTGTGATTCTGTGGTCCTTGTATGAACTAAGCGTGTTCAGAGGTCCACAGAATATGCTTGGAAGTTAGGATTATTCAGAACTAGTTTGAAAGAAGGCAACAAAAGCTTTGATCTGCATCTACAGCAGCATCCCATTATGCAAAAGCATGACGGACTGATTCAGGCCTGTGACCTGAGGCCAAAAGACTTTAGGGCCAATTAGTAGCTATATGATAAACTCTGATAGTTTACAAAGTCAGTCTACAGTGGCTAGTTTCTTTGGTTTCAGTAGTTTTAATACAATTAATGACATAAATACAGGAAAGGTTGGATAGATATGAAATATTAATCTTCACTCTCTGGTTTTAGCTACAAGGGGAATATTCTGTACCTAAGAAGTTGTAGGGAGAAGCTATGCATGTTACACTACAAATCACAAGCACAGAAAATTTATTGACAAAATTGCTGATGATAAATAAGTTTTAGAAATTACTTCTATTGTATTAATCAATGGGCTGTTGGCAAGAGCTTTATTAAGATAAGTGTCCCTTATTACTACATAAATTCTTTTATAGAACAGTGTACTGTAGACACCTCATTGCTTTTACTAAAAAAAAGACTGAGCACCATCAAGTGGTAGACGTTGTTATAGCAGTTATAATGCTGTACACTGATAAGTTTCTAACAGAAAAAATAGAAAAAATCTCCTGACTAGAAAACTACAGAAACCTTTCCTTCAATTTACAACATATAAGATGAACGTACTTAGAATACTGATGTATTGTAAAAAAATATATACCAGAATCTTTAAAGAAAACTGTAATACAACTTTAAAATAAGGAAACAGTATCACCTAGAAAGTACAATAAAAATAAAAATTGTTAGAATAAGTTTAGTTACTGCAAGTACTTTGTTGCTACAATAAACTATGTTCCCTGGCACAGATAAGGTTTTCTCAAAATAAATCTAGAAGTAGGGCTTCAAAATTTGTTTTAAGCATTCACATTAAAAACCTGAAACATTTTCTGTATTTGACTATACAGCCCTTATATTGAAAAATTGGGTGGCTCTTAAAAGAGCCTTTGGGTCGAGGAGTGCTGGCACAGGGCGTAGAGGCAGCTTACTTGGAGCTGGTGTACTTGGTGACAGCCTTGGTGCCCTCGGAGACGGCGTGCTTGGCCAGCTCACCGGGCAGCAGCAGCCGCACGGCCGTCTGGATCTCCCGCGAGGTGATGGTGGAGCGCTTGTTGTAGTGCGCCAGGCGCGAGGCCTCGCCGGCGATGCGCTCGAAGATGTCGTTGACGAAAGAGTTCATGATGCCCATGGCCTTAGACGAGATGCCCGTGTCGGGGTGCACCTGCTTCAGCACCTTGTACACGTAGATCGAGTAGCTCTCCTTGCGGCTCTTCTTGCGCTTCTTGTCGCCCTTCTTCTGCGTCTTGGTCACCGCCTTCTTGGAGCCCTTCTTGGGGGCGGGGGCGGATTTAGCCGGCTCGGGCATCGCAGCACGGGCACGTCTCTCGCAGACACCGAACACCGGATACCCAGCAATAGCGAGACGGATTAAGTGGAAACAGCCGCGTTTCACGTATTTATAGCTCTCGTATGCAAATGTAAGGGATTCCTTGTGTTCACTTTCATTGGTCAGAAGACAATAACGCCTCATTACTCCCTTGTAGACCTTTTTTATTGGTTGGAATTCGATCCACCCTGTGATTGGCTGCCGAGAAGAGACCAACTTCTCAGCCTATCAGCGAATGGGCGAGTTGGGAAAGAGAAGCTATAGCTGAAGGGCTGTGGCTGTGCGCTGCGTTCTGGTGCTAGTTGCTTTTAGAAGCGATCGACCGAAGATGTCCGGCCGCGGGAAGCAGGGCGGGAAGGCGCGGGCCAAGGCCAAGTCGCGCTCGTCGCGGGCCGGGCTGCAGTTCCCCGTGGGCCGCGTGCACCGGCTGCTGCGCAAGGGCAACTACGCGGAGCGGGTGGGCGCCGGCGCCCCGGTGTACCTGGCGGCCGTGCTGGAGTACCTGACGGCCGAGATCCTGGAGCTGGCGGGCAACGCGGCCCGCGACAACAAGAAGACGCGCATCATCCCCCGCCACCTGCAGCTCGCCATCCGCAACGACGAGGAGCTCAACAAGCTGCTGGGCAAGGTGACCATCGCGCAGGGCGGCGTGCTGCCCAACATCCAGGCCGTGCTGCTGCCCAAGAAGACCGACAGCCACAAGGCTAAAGCCAAGTGAACGCAAGGGAAAGGCGGCACGTTATCTGCTCCGAAGAAAATAATCCAAAGGCTCTTTTCAGAGCCACCCACAAAATCATAAAAGAGCTCATTTATCCACTGTATAGTTATGCCGTTTTCATGGAATACTCAACCCGGTTTTTCTTATTTTCTCCATGTTTATTAATTGTTTTTGGCTTGGTGATAGTAGCAACAAAGTCGTGCTAGAACGTCCTCCCAATGTAAGTTGCTCCTAGTACGGGGTATTTTCCCTTTGGTGGTTATGCCGAAGAACAAAGTTCCCAATGCTTCGGCGAGCGCTCCCGCCCCTCCCCCCTTTTCCGCGTTTTTCTTCCCTGGGAGTGGCTGAACCGGCACCAGAGATATGAGGCGTATTCATCTTCTGGGGGGGGTGGGGGTGAAGGAGCTGCGGGCTGGCCTCTCCGCTGGCCAATCCTTGGTCAGGGCGGGCATTTTCAAGAGTTAAAGATCTTTTTCTCTCTCATCGGGAACAAAAGGACTGCGAGAGCTCAGGCCTGTTTACGGGTATGTAAGGAAACCCTCCCCTCCTCCCCCAGAGACAACCATTTAAGGAAACACCTTAAAAGAAATAACACAATAGGTTAGACATGGCTCAGTAGCAGCGTGCCTGGCAATTGCATTACTTTTGTTACAAAATATATGCTTTAAAAAATCACGCAGCCGATTTCTATCAAATCATTATAAAAATTACTTCCTGGTAATCAAACCAATCATTCAGCATAACGGATGTAAAAGTGTACACTTCCCTAAAGCCGCCGCGTTATACTGTGCTCATTAGCATTTCTTTCGGTAATGGTTGGGGAGCGGGAGGAGGAAGAGGGGAAAAAAAACAAAAAACAAAACAAGAAACCACAATTGACCGCCGACGACTTACGAATTACTGGATCCTTGCTGCAGGTTACTGACGACTTGGTGCCTCAGCTCCTTTAGGGAAAGTGTGGGTGGCTCTTAAAAGAGCCGTTTGATAACAAAATATGTAGAGCAGCACTCCTGTTATAGTTTACTTCTTCTTAGGTGCCGCTTTCTTCGCCTTGGCCGCTTTCGGCTTGGCTGCCTTGGGCTTGGCTGCTTTGGGCTTCACCGCCTTCGCTTTGGCCGGGCTCTTCGCCGCTTTCTTGGGACGGCCTGCCTTGGCCGCTTTCTTGGGGCTCTTGGTTGCTTTCTTGGCCGCGGCAGCTGCCGGCTTCTTGGCTTTCTTGGGACTCTTCTTCACTGCTGCCGCCTTCTTGGGCTTCTTAGCGGCGCTGGCGGGCTTCTTGGCAGCCGGCTTCTTAGGCTTGGCCGCGGCGGCCCGCTTCTTGGGGGCTTTTTCCTTCACTTCGCCAGGCTTCTTGTTGAGGCGGAAGGAGCCCGAGGCGCCGGTGCCCTTGGTCTGCACCAGGGTGCCCTTGTTGACGAGGCTCTTGAGCCCCAGCTTGATGCGGCTGTTGTTCTTCTCCACATCGTAGCCGCCGGCGGCCAGCGCCTTCTTGAGCGCGGCGAGGGAGAGCCCCTTGCGCTCCTTGGAGGCGGACACGGCCTTGGTGATCAGCTCGGTGACGCTGGGGCCCGCGGGCTTGCGGGCCTTGGAGCCGCCCGCCGCCTTCTTCGGCTTCTTGGCGGCGGCCTTGGCGCCGGGCGCGGATGCATCGGGGGCGGCGGCGGGAGCGGTCTCGGACATCGCGGCGGCGGCGGCGTCCTCTGCGGAGCAGGCGAACACAATTGGGCTGGCGCGGGTCAGATGCTCGTATTTTTAGAGAGATGCCGCGCGGTGATTGGTGCGTTGCAGAGCCCGCCCCGCTGCACGGCCGGGGAGCCCTTCGGTGTGCTCGATTTGTGTTTCTTTGGACTAACAAAAGTGTATTTTCCTCGGAATTTCTGCCACCAAATCGCCCCATTTCCCCGGTGAGGGAGGAGAAGAGCAGGTACTTGCGTTCGGGAGAATTTCCAGCCGCAAACACGCGTGCTGAGTTAAAGGAGAGGCGATAAATCCCGTGTGCTGCTGCTGGAGAGACCTCTGAAGAGAGAAACTTTTGTTTTTCCTTGCAAATTAAAAATTTCCTTTTGACTTAAATTTTACAGCAACGACTCAGGCTGATTCCTTAGAGGGTTTTCTTGGGGTGAAAGTTGAAATCTGCCGATTTAAAGCTATTTTGACAGTTTAAATTGATTTTGAAGAGGAGGAAGTAACACAAACTCCTCTTTCAGCTCTGAATATGGATTAAGAACCGGTTCCTTTGACCATGTGTTTTACCTCTTAAAACGCTAAAGTCTAGTGAAATAGTGTCTCATACAACCTCTTATTGCACTTTTTATAGAGTCACAAGCAATTTGTTAATATCTGGAGGTTTATGAACATACAGTTGTTTTATTTTGTCTTTCTGGGATTTCAGCAGAAAGCAGCCAAACTTACCCTGCTACCTTGTGTTGGGTGCTTTCTTTCTTTTGTTTGTTTTCCATATGATTTTCTACATCAATTAATAAGTAAGGCAAGCTATTTGTTTTCATATTATATTTCAATTTCAAGTAGAATATAATTTGATACCTGATGTTAAAAACTGCAGCTTTGTAAAAGAAAGCAACCTCCTAAACTTCTGGTGATATTTATTGGAATTATCTTTGTCTCTCTAGTAATGTAACATGTGCAACGGATAGCGTGGCAGATTAGTAGTTATACTCTTCCTGCCCAGAGAATATTATCTTGTTATGTATTTTCTCTATAGTAGTAGAATTTAAAACCCTATTACTGGTTTGGTTTTTGGGTTTGGGTGGGGTTTTTTGTGTGTGTGTGAGTAGTTGGTGGGATTTTTACACATCTTACATGATATGTCTACACAAAGTTTTATCTAAAGTCAATTCTGAATCCCCTTCCCACTCTGAATAAAACCCACCTAATTCTTCTTTACACATTTTACAGCCATCGTTGAAATGAGGAAATATTTTCAGGACAAAAACTAGAGCACTTTGTGATAACCTGAGTTTTAACAGGGGGAGAGGTAGGCCATAGGTCGTTCCTGAAGGACCAGGAAGAATTCAATCAATATTGATATATGGTGGAATATGATGTAATATGCTGAACAGAACAGAGCTCCAGAATAATATTTCATTAATCTGTGCCTGATTACAAACAAGTATGTTAACCATTGCCTTTCACAGTTATTCAAGGATCACAAAGACTGCACCTCAGCCCTGCCCTCTGATTTCTTTTGATATTACCAGATATAACATATAATGTAAATCCAGTATTTGCCTACATATTAGCAACCAAAGTAACAGATTATATGAATAGGTAGTATTGGGTAAATGTAATCCCATGGTTTCCTTTAAAATGGCTGTCTTGTAAATACTAAATGTGTACATAACATGAAAAAAATTATTTTCTGTAAAATTGGGTTTTGATGCATATGAAACTATGAATAAACTCAATGAAGTGAAAAAATGCGAACTGCACCCTAGAAGAAAAAAATATCAGAATAAAGGTTATAGGAAAAGTGCACCTGAGCTTGGTAATGCTTCAACAGGAAGATAATTGAGAGAAGGGTTAATCCAATTGGGACTTTCAAAGTCATCTTTGTAAAAGTTATGTAACATAAAGTAAGGAGACAGGACTGCAATAAATTGGAGTGAATGGTGGTATTGAAGGTATACCTTCATAAATTATTAAAACTGAAGTAAAATTAATATGTATTTTTAAGCCTATATCCTATATATGTTTGTGCATCAATGAAGGAGACTTTCAATTGACTTGACTACATAGTGAAATATAGTAGTAATGGTTGTTGGGAGGAGATGACATTTAGTGGCTACCAAGACACTTCATAGCACATAGACAGCGGAAAAGCACAGACCATGATTGGCATGTCAGCAAAATGAAAATTCATGTTGCCTATTCTTGTAATTTTGAACTCATACACATTTGTTTCACTAACCTTCACTGGAGGAATGTTAAGTATTCCAGCCCTCAGCTGTGGCTTCACAGAGTGTTGATTCGCATTTATTGGTGGCTGAAATTGAGGTGGCAAAAATGGTCACCATCCCAGTTGTCTGCCTGGTTTGGCTTTTCTTGCAGTAACTGCTACCCTCTCCCCATTCCCAACAGGGTCATATGTGTAGCAGCTTCTGATCTCCAAAAGTTACAGTCTACTACACTAAAATAAACTGAAGTAACTTCAGAAATTTCATGATACAGAGGAAAACTCTGATCTTTCTTTTTAATGGCTTTGCAGCAGAGACATGCAATAACTGTAGCAATGCAGAGTTGCTGTTTGGAACGTATTCTTTTCTACATGAAAGAAACACATGCAGGAATGACATTTGGGAAAGTTAAGGTACATTTCAGAATTTAAAAAATTTGTTCTGCAATCAGAGCAGATAGTTTAGAAGGAATGGACACATATTCACAGTCAAAGAAAAAAATGTGGTGCAAGATTATATGAAAGGCAGGAATGGCAGTTTCACTTCAAGCTGAGCAAATGAGAAAAGGAAATAATTCTGGTTTAAGCATAGAATACTGTAGAAAGACTTCACAAAGAAGGCACCACATAGACTCTGACACAGTTTGGCTTTACCAATGAGATGGAAGGAAGGTAGACTTCATCATTTATGAAAAGAGGAGAAGAGTGATATCAGCATCTCCGGAGGTACTCCTGGAGAGAGCATCACTGTAATGACTACTACATCTGAATGACTTCAATTCTTTTCACCTCATGAGCACCCTAGCAGGTCAGACTACATTACAAACCTGCACAAGATTGCAGTCAGAACCCTGCAAGTCACTTCCCTTCAGGTACCCAGGTCTGTCCAATTTTTGCAGTTATCTGTTAAGACCTCTTGGCATAAGCAAGGAGATACATGTACCACAGCCAATGGCTGGCACTGCACCTGAGAGCTATCAAACATTCCCATCTCCAGTTTAGGATCTGCCAGTACTTGTTCCTAAGAAAATGAGCTCTGGGTTATATTTAGCATGTTTGCAATAATGAGAGGTAGCATAGTAGTTGTTCTTCTCCAGCAATTTTGTTAGGAGGCATTAGCATGAGAGCTAGCCGCACAAATATGGCTAATGGGCTGCTCTACCTGCTGTAGATGAATGCTATGGTCAGTCATTCTTAAGACAGCTGAAGGAAGTACAGCTGATATGCCTGTGCATCACAGCCCCTCTTCTTCCTTCAAGTGAAAATTTCCAGTGAGATTTAAGGTGAGGAGGGCCTTTATGTTACGTGCTGCACTCCCACATACATGTTCCACAGGAAAGAGGTGTAAATACTCCTGCAACCATGATTACACTCCTGCTACAGTGTTACACCCATGCCTTTCTTGCCCTCAGTGACTTCATCCTTCATCTGAGTTACAAATGTAATAACTCGTGTAATCAAACCAGCCAGCACAGTTTAACAGCTTTTAACCCTTAGCCAAGCAATTTTAAAATGGGACCTACCAAACTGCAAGTTCATTGCAGCTCAGCGAACAAGTCTTTGCCTACATAATACTGATGTTGCTGCTGCTGCTGCAGTTAAGATTTCTAAGTGTACTGAGGCCACACAAGGCCTTTTAAATCCAGTGTGTGGCTGAGCATCTATAGTGGGCAGGACAAATAGGGTAGGGCAATGGGTGACTGTCCCCATTAGACTCAGCTTCCTGGAATGTTGCACACTCCTCCCTGTACTCTTGGCTAAGGGCTGGGGCAACTGCTGTGGCCTCCTTTCGTCATTGCCCTGGCATGTCATTTGGCAACTGAAAACCTATAGGCTAAAACCTGGATATGTCTGTAGTTAGGAGGCACTGGGAGGGATGCCCTTCCTGGGAAAGTGAAAAAAGGCCAGTGAAAACTTAGGGGGCCAAACCCCTTCCAAGAACAGCTAATGATGAAAACATATGCACTTTATTCTCTACTGTACAGGAGTTTACTAGGCTGACAGTTTTTTACTTTTCTCACACACAGGCAAAGAAAAGATCCTCACTGTCAGTCAGGTATCAAAGAACAGAGTTATTTATGTCTTAAAGTACTTTAGTCTTCTAAAGCTTACCCAAACCACTTGACAAACTGTCCTCTGGCCCACCCTGGCATGCTTCAAATGTAGTCCTCAACCAGCAATTGAAGCCCTCAGGCCCTGAGACAAACAGTTCATGAAAGGTAAGCAACATTAACAGAAGCTCCATCAGCCATGGCACCCCAAAGAAACCTCCTGCCCCAGTGCCTCTCTTTCATCTGCATTTAATACTGAATCCCAGCAAGGAAGGGTGCCACCACACTGTCCTCTCAGAGTAGCCTCTCCATCAGCACTGAAGGCTGGCTGCTCAGACCAGTAAGCAGCTCACACAGAGCGATGCTGAGCAACTCACTCTTCTTCCCCACAGCACCCTGGCACTTCTGCATGCTTTCTGCCCTCTACCTTTTCCTGTTTGTGTGCCAGTGCTCCCTGTGGCTGCTGGTAAGAGGGAGGAAGCAAATGTGATCTGTCTACGCCTCCCCTCCCATTCCAGCCGGAGCCATGTTTGGTACCTTTGAAGGAACAAAGTGTCCTTGGGCAAGTACATGCACAGCTGGTCTGTAATCTACCATCTGACTGGCTGGTGGCACGTCAGGGGCTGATGTGACAGGATTCCAGGTACATTTGGGTTGGCAGGCAACTCAGGGTTTTTGCCACACAGACAGTGATGGTGGAACCCAGACACAGCATAGGCTGCACTTCTGCCATCGCTGAGAACCAAAGCACTGCCATCACACACCATGTGAAGGTCCTTTCATGAAGTGATACTGTTTTGCCAGTTTTCTTCAGAGGTGTAGGGGTGAAGCAGGTACTGTATTCAGATATGGCTGTTTGTGCCATCTTTCCAGAGCAGGAGTATCACAAGGTAGCACTTGGTTTCCAGCAACATAGGCTGTTTGTCTTACCAGAGAGGGAGCAAAAAGGTTTTGAAGAGTTGTTCAGTGTATAAGAGTGCTGTGTTGTAGCTTATGTTTTTTACAGTACATGCTTTGCAGCTGTGCGGTCCATGGGCTGGTGCCAGAGCAGCACTGTCCCTGGTGAGGATGTCATTTAGACTGCCAGGGAAACTGGAAGGGCCAGCTGGTGCCCAGGTTTCCCCACCATATACAAATGAGGCCAGTCACTCAGCACTCCTGCTATCGGAGAGTTAGGAAGTCAGGAATCTGGCTTTGCTGGCTCATGACAGTATATGTATACAGTGTGGGGTACATTCAAGAAGAATACATTTCACCTCTTTTGCCTGCATCTGCCTTATATGATCAGGTTCCAAAAAGAAGGATTGGCTTCCATAGTAAGCATATTAAGTCTAAATCTCTGTCTTCCTGACTGGTTTTTTCTGTTTTGGACAATGAAAATGCAGTCAAGTTTTGGTTGATTCATGTGTGAAATAAGAAGTAGAATAACAAGTTTAACTTTTGTGTACTGTTTGAGGTTAGTCGTTTGTAACGTCTTACATTTAGTTGCATGCTTAACAAGCCTAGTACACAAGGCCAGCACTGAGAACCTAAGAGCAAGGAGCAGCCTATGTTAGATGTATATATCAAACTGTATAGAAATGGTAAGTAAAGAGAAATGAGCTGGTGTTTTGGGGTTTGCCCAAGCTGCAATAGGAGACATCTACAAGACAGGAAATGTAATAGCCCAAATTACTCAAAGCTGTTGAGAAAAGGGACTGAAAGTTAAACACTTCAGTAATTCTGATGAACTTTCCAGATCTAATGCATATTCATTTATATAAAAATCTTGGAGGGGGGTGGAAGATAGAAAAAAGAAAAAAAGGAAAAAGAAAAAAGAACTACAACCTAAATGGAGGCAAAGGTGTCATCTGTGCTTGTTTCATTTAGTTCCTTAGAAGAAAACAGGCCCTGAAATGCTTGAGTACATTGAAAGTTTTTCAAGGGTGACCACTGTCAGCCATATCACTGGATGAGGACAGGTGTATTTGTTTGCATTTGACACTAATTAAAAGAAAATATTCTTACACTTAGAAACTGTTTTTCTTTTTTTCATTTTACAGGGTGTGCTTACTCTACTAACATGGTGAATAGCTTTAACACTGCTGTGGTATTTTTGGTCATCTTTCTCTCCCCAGGGTAGCAGGCTCACCTAATTTTGGTCTTTTCAATGTTGAAGGAGACACTAGCTCTATTGGGCTAGTATCAGGGACACACAAACCATAAATCCAGGAGAGGACAGAGGAAGAATGCTGAGTGTAGTATTAGAACTTGTTTCTGCAATTCAGAATATCAGCAGACATCCAGAGTGGGGAGAAATGAATGGGCACTATACGTGGGACAGACTTGAGATTGTGCTGACCTTTGAATTGCATTCCAGAGAGAGACTTATGATCATAACACTAGAAGAACTGAGTAATTCACAGGAAACTTCCACCTGGGCCAGTATTCCTTCTGTGACAGAGACCAGTAAAAGAAACACCAAAATGCTCCCTTAGGTTGTAGTGATATCTCTCTACATCAGGAAAACAGCAAGTCATAGAGATTACTTTGAACTGGGGAGCCTTGAATGGATTTTTCTCCTGTGTGTTTATTGATTTCTTTATCTGGACACAATATCTCTCATTTTTCATGTTTTAGGATGTGGCTTCAGCATGACAAATTACAAAAGGTTGAGGAATAGGTAGAGTAGGAGTGGTAGATGTTAAAAATGAGTGATGAACATGCATACTACATGGAGTGCATGCCTTTCACGGAGAAGAATCTCATTTATACAGTTAAGTGTCCTCAGTGTGTGTGTGTGTTACAAAATGGTGCTGGAAAACAAGCTTTCCATGCTGTAGATGAAGTGTGACAAAGTGGCAACCAGCAAAGAGAGTGAATTTGTTGGGGAGAAGGGTTCGCCAGAGTCAAGAAATCGCTCAATATGAGTTATGCATCTTGCTCAACTTTATTAGTTTCTAACACTACTTATATAGAATCGATATACATGCATATTCGTAACGCAAAAATATAATTGGTTATTAGCCTCTAAGCGTGCACAGTTCTCACACCCCTAATTATCATGTCTAAAATAAGCATTCTATCCATGTAGCTAATTGTGTTGCTATGCTTCAGCCTTGTAGTGTGTTACTCCCTATATTCCCATACCGCTCCCTATCTTTCTTGGCCCTGCACCTGCTTTCCCAGCAGCTGTAGCTTGTTACAGCCACGGCCTGTTGGCACAACATAATTACTTCGTCTCAGGATTCAAGAATAGCTCAAGGCTACCTTTCTTGTTAACTTCAGCACAGCAACTTCAGTACAATTCTGATTACAGGCCTATTCTAATACCAGGCCTGGATTATGCAGATCTTCAGAGATTCTAAGGCCACGCTTCTGCAGCCATTCTTCTACATGAACTAATTCCCCTTTCCTGTAGCTGAAGAGATGTGAAGAGAAAATATGGGAAGCAGAGGGAATGATAAGAAAAAACAGAGAAAAGCGAATCGGGAGTCTTCAGGGCCAGAAGACGCCTTCCTATATAAAATATCTCAACTGAAAGATGCTAGGAAAGAATTAACTCACTATTTTTAGATCCTATCACTCACACAGACCTTCCCTTCTAGAGTCACTGTGACTGAGACAGAACCAAATGCCAATGTCAGCATCACAAAGGGTTGTCAGAGTTCACAAAGATCTCCCTGAGCCCTTCTTCTTGAAGGGGTCTCCTCTGTCTGTGTGTGGATGACATGTATTCAGCCATGATGAGCACAGGCAAATTCTCCATATTGCAATTATGCTAATCCCATAACCCCAGTGGGCCCTAAGCTATGAAATGGAGGACTGCATGGATAGCCAGAAGAAAAGAGGTCTAGATTTAACAATCATGATGATTGATTTTCAGAGTCATGAAGTTGTACCAAACTAACAACAAGAAATGTTGTTACTGGCAACGAACACTGGTGAAAGGAAAATATATTATATGAAGGAATGATGTGAGGCTTTGTAAAACATGGAGGTATGCATGCACATACCTAACATAGCCATTGCTGAGCATTTCACATACATGATTAATTTTAATCCAGTTAGCAGTGATCTAAAAGGAAATATTTTTGAATGAGATAAGGATGTCTGTGACAATAGGAAGCAACACTCAATATAGAGAATAGAAAATACAGGGCATTCTAGAATACTGTGCTGAAAAAAAAACCAGCCCTTTGTAGACTCACCAGAAATATTATACTCTTAGAGTCAGGCATAATAAGGTTATAGAGAAAAGTGAGTTTCTTAATGAGATGACAACATAGATGTGATTTGCCAGATGGTTGACAGTATGTGAAGCAAAGAGGAGCATAAGGACACGAGGGCAACCTGTCAGTTGTTACAGTTAGCAGTCGTTTCTGAACGCTGCCATTGTGCCCTTGCGATGTGACCTCAGCACTGATGAGACGTGGTCATCAGAAGCTTAACAACGGTCCGCAGAGGCCTGAAGGCCGCCGGCTACCCGCGCAGTGACGTGCTCGGCCGCTCGCAAAAGAAAGGTCTGTGCGCCGCCGCGACGCACAGAGGGGGAAGATGCCGGGAAACGGCGCTCCAGGGGCACCGGGGCTGGGGGACGGCGGGCGAGGCGGAGGCGGGCGAGGCGGAGGCGGGCGAGGCGGAGGCGGGCGAGGCGGAGGCGGGCGAGGCGGAGGCGGGCGAGGCGGAGGCGGGCGAGGCGGAGGCGGGCGAGGCGGAGGCGGGCGAGGCGGAGGCGGGCGAGGCGGAGGCGGGCGAGGCGGAGGCGGGCGAGGCGGAGGCGGGCGAGGCGGAGGCGGGCGAGGCGCCCCGCCGCGCGCGCGGAGAGGGGGGAGGGGGCGCAGGCTCCGCCCCCGCTAGCCGTACTCGCCCCTGCTCCCAATCAGGTCGGCTCCCCGCGCATAAAGCGCTGCGCCGCGGCCTGCCCTGCGTTGCAGTTAGGTAGAGAGAACGGCGGCAGCATGTCTGGCAGAGGCAAGGGCGGGAAGGGGCTCGGCAAAGGGGGCGCCAAGCGCCACCGCAAGGTGCTGCGCGACAACATCCAGGGCATCACCAAGCCGGCCATCCGGCGCCTGGCGCGGCGCGGCGGCGTGAAGCGCATCTCGGGGCTCATCTACGAGGAGACGCGCGGCGTGCTGAAGGTCTTCCTGGAGAACGTGATCCGCGACGCCGTCACCTACACCGAGCACGCCAAGCGCAAGACGGTCACGGCCATGGACGTGGTGTACGCTCTCAAGCGCCAGGGGCGCACCCTCTACGGCTTCGGCGGCTAAAAGGCCTTTCATTTCCCGGACCACCTCGAGAACCCAAAGGCTCTTTTCAGAGCCACCCATTTACTCCTTGGAAGAGCTGTGTCGTGTCACGCTCGTCTTTGTTGTCGTATACCGCCTCCCTTCCCGGCTCCTGCCCTTCCCATGCTCGCCCCCCGTGTTTGGTTGTTTTTTTATTTTCCCCCGAGCTGCAGCCGCACTAGCTACCCTTGCAGTCCAGCTCTGCGTTCTGTAGCCCGCTGCTGCAGCATTGCCCCTACCAGCTTCCTGCTTACCCTTCGCAGCAGCCGCTTTTGGAAAAGCTCGCTGGGCGCGCTGCCCTGTAAGGCAAGCAGAGTGCCAGTTTGACTCTTCTCGAGGTGTTTAGGGACGCCGCGGAGTCCTGGAAAGTGCTGGGCCGTGAAGGGCAAACCTAGCGTGCCTCATCAGCGGCTTTGCTCGGAAAAAGCACGGGGGTAAAGGAACAGTGCCTCTGCTCGAACTACATAAAAAGGAGAAAGCAAAGCCCGGCTCCGTGTCTCGCTAAGCTCTCCTCCGCTGGAGGGCCGGCGGCTCCTTCCTTTCCTCCTGCTCGCTTACATATGAAGGGGGAAGCTGCCGTGACCGCGCCGGGTTCGCTGGCGCCGGCAACGGCCTCATCGCTCTTGCGCGCGGCTGGGGCGGGGCCGCTGCAGCGGGGCGCCGTCTCCGGCGGCGACCGGGTTACGCGCCCTCGCTCTTTCGAAAAGCCCGCGCGGGCAACGGCTGGCTGCAGGCGATTCCGCGCTCCGCTCCGGCAACCGGGCACCGCCCGACTAGGAAGCTGCGGGGACCACGAGATAAATCGCAGGCTTCCCGGCCGCGCCTCAGCTCTCCAGCGTAACCCGAGCCAGGACGGCTCCGGAGACGAGACATACCACATACACATCTCACGCCCCCAACGACACGGCTCTCCCGTGAGAAACGCACGCAACACCGGTCCCCTGCTGCCCACTCGGCAGCAGTCAGCGTCTCGAGCTCCTTTCTCGACACTGTGGGTGGCTCTGAAAAGAGCCTTTGGGTTTCGCTTCTCTGCTCGGGACGTTTCTGCGGCCGCGGTTTACTTGCTCTTGGCTTTGTGGCTCTCTGTCTTCTTGGGCAGCAGCACGGCCTGGATGTTGGGCAGCACGCCGCCCTGCGCGATGGTCACCTTGCCCAGCAGCTTGTTGAGCTCCTCGTCGTTGCGGATGGCGAGCTGCAGGTGGCGGGGGATGATGCGCGTCTTCTTGTTGTCGCGGGCCGCGTTGCCCGCCAGCTCCAGGATCTCGGCCGTCAGGTACTCCAGCACGGCCGCCAGGTACACCGGGGCGCCGGCGCCCACCCGCTCCGCGTAGTTGCCCTTGCGCAGCAGCCGGTGCACGCGGCCCACGGGGAACTGCAGCCCGGCCCGCGACGAGCGCGACTTGGCCTTGGCCCGCGCCTTCCCGCCCTGCTTCCCGCGGCCGGACATCTTCGGTCGATTACCCCCTCGGCACTAAGGCCCAGCCACTACAAGACAAACAACAGGTGAGTTGCCTGCGCCCTGAGGCCCGCCTTTATATCCCTTCCCTTTGCGCCGCCGGCGGCTCCCGATAGGCCGAGGAGCCTATCGGGGAACGCGCACCCAATCACCAAGCGAATCTCGTCCCGACCAATGGCGAGGGGCGTAACGCTGAAACGCCTCCGCCCGCGCTCTCGAAGCGGCCAGTGACGAGGCGGGAGGGGCGGGCTTCAGCAGGCGGCTCCGCCCCGCCGGACCGCCCGCTCCCGCCGCCGGAGCCCGGACCCGCGGGGCCGAGGCGCCCCGCGTTTGCTTGCATTTTCTCTTTTTAAAATTTTTTAAAGCAGACGGGCCGGAAAAGTGCCGGTTGGGGGCGCAGACCTGAGGAGGTAGAGACAGACGTCTAGGGTGGCTGTGTCAGTGAGCAGGAGAAAAGGAGGGGGGCTACTGGGGGAGGGGAAACGCGGTACGCATCCCCCCGTTGTTTGACGAGGAGCCTTTTCCCCGCGGGAAAATTTCGCCCCTTTCCAACACCGCGTCACGCTGAAGCTTTCCAAAACGGCACACGCTTCCCTGCACCGGGAAACTGCCACGGCTCGCTGTGCCCTGCAACTCAAACGCAGAGGGACACCCTGCTCACTGCTCCACGTTATACCTGAAATTGCAGGTACAAGTGTTTCCTTTATCAAGCCTAACGTTTTTTCATTATTCGGTATTGGGAGCGCAAAAAAAGCAAAAATTAAAAAGTAGGTGGATATATTAAGTGCAACAGCCCTTCTTATTGTAAATGGAGTGGCTCTTAAAAGAGCCTTTTTGTTTAAATTTTTTTCTCTCAAAGATATGAGAGGGGTCCAAATGGGCTTATGCACGCTCTCCGCGTATGCGGCGTGCCAGCTGGATGTCCTTGGGCATGATGGTGACGCGCTTGGCGTGGATGGCGCACAGGTTGGTGTCCTCGAAGAGCCCCACCAGGTAGGCCTCGCTCGCCTCCTGCAGCGCCATCACGGCCGAGCTCTGGAAGCGCAGGTCGGTCTTGAAGTCCTGCGCGATCTCGCGCACCAGCCGCTGGAAGGGCAGCTTGCGGATCAGCAGCTCCGTCGACTTCTGGTAGCGCCGGATCTCGCGCAGCGCCACCGTGCCGGGCCGGTAGCGGTGCGGCTTCTTCACGCCGCCCGTGGCCGGCGCGCTCTTGCGGGCCGCCTTGGTGGCCAGCTGCTTGCGGGGCGCCTTCCCGCCCGTCGACTTACGCGCCGTCTGCTTCGTGCGCGCCATCACTATGAAGTGAACAGCTAAAACGCAACCACAACAACTGATTCCGTGCCCCTCTTGGAGGGGTATATATAGGACTAGCTCTTCCTCTGATAGGCGGACTGGTAAATTCTTCTTCTCATTGGTGGATTCAAAATTTAAAAGTCCCGCCACAGGTACGTACCGCCTAACCTTTTGTTGTGTGCTCTGTCCGTCCAAACACAACATTTTATCACTGTATATCTTTTCCTTTTCCGGTAATCCTTAGCATCTTATTGACTTTCTTTTTTAAAATTATTTTGACTTCAAAACAAATACTTCTTTTTATACAGTGATAATTTCTTATCAACTTGGATTTTTTTCCTGTTTAATGTATTTTGCTATGTAGAGATAACAAGGATAACACTTATGTGGAAGATATGATTATTTGTATTTAAACACGTTGAAATACTGCTGTACCATACGGACTATAAAGTAAACAAAGGGAAACCAGACGACCATTGGAAAACATAGATTGAAAAACATGTTTAAAAAAGCATATCATAAAACGTAAGTTCATCTGTCCCTTTTAATCTCTATAAGTGCTACTTGAATATATGAATTGCACCTTGAAAACGAGGATAAGAGAAATATAGGGATCACTTGTACCTGCAATTTCAGGTATAACGTGGAGCAGTGAGCAGGGGCTGTGTGTGGCTGCGTTGTCCCTCTGCGTTTGAGTTGCGGGGCACAGCGAGCCGTGGCAGTTTCCCGGTGCAGGGAAGCGTGTGCCGTTTTGGAAAGCTTCAGCGTGACGCGGTGTTGGAAAGGGGCGAAATTTTCCCGCGGGGAAAAGGCTCCTCGTCAAACAACGGGGGGATGCGTACCGCGTTTCCCCTCCCCCAGTAGCCCCCCTCCTTTTCTCCTGCTCACTGACACAGCCACCCTAGACGTCTGTCTCTACCTCCTCAGGTCTGCGCCCCCAACCGGCACTTTTCCGGCCCGTCTGCTTTAAAAAATTTTAAAAAGAGAAAATGCAAGCAAACGCGGGGCGCCTCGGCCCCGCGGGTCCGGGCTCCGGCGGCGGGAGCGGGCGGTCCGGCGGGGCGGAGCCGCCTGCTGAAGCCCGCCCCTCCCGCCTCGTCACTGGCCGCTTCGAGAGCGCGGGCGGAGGCGTTTCAGCGTTACGCCCCTCGCCATTGGTCGGGACGAGATTCGCTTGGTGATTGGGTGCGCGTTCCCCGATAGGCTCCTCGGCCTATCGGGAGCCGCCGGCGGCGCAAAGGGAAGGGATATAAAGGCGGGCCTCAGGGCGCAGGCAACTCACCTGTTGTTTGTCTTGTAGTGGCTGGGCCTTAGTGCCGAGGGGGTAATCGACCGAAGATGTCCGGCCGCGGGAAGCAGGGCGGGAAGGCGCGGGCCAAGGCCAAGTCGCGCTCGTCGCGGGCCGGGCTGCAGTTCCCCGTGGGCCGCGTGCACCGGCTGCTGCGCAAGGGCAACTACGCGGAGCGGGTGGGCGCCGGCGCCCCGGTGTACCTGGCGGCCGTGCTGGAGTACCTGACGGCCGAGATCCTGGAGCTGGCGGGCAACGCGGCCCGCGACAACAAGAAGACGCGCATCATCCCCCGCCACCTGCAGCTCGCCATCCGCAACGACGAGGAGCTCAACAAGCTGCTGGGCAAGGTGACCATCGCGCAGGGCGGCGTGCTGCCCAACATCCAGGCCGTGCTGCTGCCCAAGAAGACAGAGAGCCACAAAGCCAAGAGCAAGTAAACCGCGGCCGCAGAAACGTCCCGAGCAGAGAAGCGAAACCCAAAGGCTCTTTTCAGAGCCACCCACAGTGTCGAGAAAGGAGCTCGAGACGCTGACTGCTGCCGAGTGGGCAGCAGGGGACCGGTGTTGCGTGCGTTTCTCACGGGAGAGCCGTGTCGTTGGGGGCGTGAGATGTGTATGTGGTATGTCTCGTCTCCGGAGCCGTCCTGGCTCGGGTTACGCTGGAGAGCTGAGGCGCGGCCGGGAAGCCTGCGATTTATCTCGTGGTCCCCGCAGCTTCCTAGTCGGGCGGTGCCCGGTTGCCGGAGCGGAGCGCGGAATCGCCTGCAGCCAGCCGTTGCCCGCGCGGGCTTTTCGAAAGAGCGAGGGCGCGTAACCCGGTCGCCGCCGGAGACGGCGCCCCGCTGCAGCGGCCCCGCCCCAGCCGCGCGCAAGAGCGATGAGGCCGTTGCCGGCGCCAGCGAACCCGGCGCGGTCACGGCAGCTTCCCCCTTCATATGTAAGCGAGCAGGAGGAAAGGAAGGAGCCGCCGGCCCTCCAGCGGAGGAGAGCTTAGCGAGACACGGAGCCGGGCTTTGCTTTCTCCTTTTTATGTAGTTCGAGCAGAGGCACTGTTCCTTTACCCCCGTGCTTTTTCCGAGCAAAGCCGCTGATGAGGCACGCTAGGTTTGCCCTTCACGGCCCAGCACTTTCCAGGACTCCGCGGCGTCCCTAAACACCTCGAGAAGAGTCAAACTGGCACTCTGCTTGCCTTACAGGGCAGCGCGCCCAGCGAGCTTTTCCAAAAGCGGCTGCTGCGAAGGGTAAGCAGGAAGCTGGTAGGGGCAATGCTGCAGCAGCGGGCTACAGAACGCAGAGCTGGACTGCAAGGGTAGCTAGTGCGGCTGCAGCTCGGGGGAAAATAAAAAAACAACCAAACACGGGGGGCGAGCATGGGAAGGGCAGGAGCCGGGAAGGGAGGCGGTATACGACAACAAAGACGAGCGTGACACGACACAGCTCTTCCAAGGAGTAAATGGGTGGCTCTGAAAAGAGCCTTTGGGTTCTCGAGGTGGTCCGGGAAATGAAAGGCCTTTTAGCCGCCGAAGCCGTAGAGGGTGCGCCCCTGGCGCTTGAGAGCGTACACCACGTCCATGGCCGTGACCGTCTTGCGCTTGGCGTGCTCGGTGTAGGTGACGGCGTCGCGGATCACGTTCTCCAGGAAGACCTTCAGCACGCCGCGCGTCTCCTCGTAGATGAGCCCCGAGATGCGCTTCACGCCGCCGCGCCGCGCCAGGCGCCGGATGGCCGGCTTGGTGATGCCCTGGATGTTGTCGCGCAGCACCTTGCGGTGGCGCTTGGCGCCCCCTTTGCCGAGCCCCTTCCCGCCCTTGCCTCTGCCAGACATGCTGCCGCCGTTCTCTCTACCTAACTGCAACGCAGGGCAGGCCGCGGCGCAGCGCTTTATGCGCGGGGAGCCGACCTGATTGGGAGCAGGGGCGAGTACGGCTAGCGGGGGCGGAGCCTGCGCCCCCTCCCCCCTCTCCGCGCGCGCGGCGGGGCGCCTCGCCCGCCTCCGCCTCGCCCGCCTCCGCCTCGCCCGCCTCCGCCTCGCCCGCCTCCGCCTCGCCCGCCTCCGCCTCGCCCGCCTCCGCCTCGCCCGCCTCCGCCTCGCCCGCCTCCGCCTCGCCCGCCTCCGCCTCGCCCGCCTCCGCCTCGCCCGCCGTCCCCCAGCCCCGGTGCCCCTGGAGCGCCGTTTCCCGGCATCTTCCCCCTCTGTGCGTCGCGGCGGCGCACAGACCTTTCTTTTGCGAGCGGCCGAGCACGTCACTGCGCGGGTAGCCGGCGGCCTTCAGGCCTCTGCGGACCGTTGTTAAGCTTCTGATGACCACGTCTCATCAGTGCTGAGGTCACATCGCAAGGGCACAATGGCAGCGTTCAGAAACGACTGCTAACTGTAACAACTGACAGGTTGCCCTCGTGTCCTTATGCTCCTCTTTGCTTCACATACTGTCAACCATCCGGCAAAACAGTTTGTGGGCTTCTGTTATTTGACTTGTTTTTCAGAAAATCAATAGAAAATATTTTCACATGCGATTAAAATATCGATGTATATGTTACAAACACAAAGTAGACCTGTTTATATTTCTCTACTAAGAACCAATGCTGAGCATATGAAATGTTGGCTTGTCAGCTGTAAATCGAGTTTCAAAATGGTTTCCAACTTTGGCAGGCTGTAGAAATCACTTTGAACAGGCTGCCATAGCCTTTTTTCCTGTATATGCCCTTAAAGACTTTAAAGTATGGGGAGCCTTAGAAAGCAATGTTTCAAGCAGGTCATATTTGACACTTTTCTGAATTACATTTCCATTTAGTTATGACTCATGTGATTATCTTCCCCCACTCTCTCTAGTTCAGTATGTTCTGAAGAATTCACCTGATAATCTTATACCTGCAAGGGTTAAAATCATCAGCACAAAAAAAACCCCAAACAACAAAGTGGCAGTGTTTATGCTGCTGGGAAACATGGTCCCCTGAATTTTGGGAGTTTACTCACAAATTCCAAGAGCCAAAAACTGGGTGGAAGCTATTTTGACAGCTTTGCCTCCTTGCGCTGCCTGTTTGCAGCCATTTAGTTATAGGTAAATCGTTCTATTTTCTTATGTAAATATTCAGTTAAAGGATTCATCACAGTGGTATTAAAGGATAAGAGTTGCCTCAAGAATTCAAGGAGCAATGTTCGTGGCTCTCTTGTTAGCAATTAACATTTTATGTTTGCGTAATAGAATGTGAAAAGAAAAAAGTCCTGTCATATTCTTATATTATACATTTATTTTATTAAAATCTTTTTTTTAATCCTAGAACTGTAGCATTGATTAACAAATGGGTTTAAATTAGCCTTCAGTGCTCGGACAGTTGCACAGTAGTATGAATTAGATTAACTGGTATCAATGGATTTGGGGAACTCCATGTGCTGCTTTTGCCACAGGGAGCAAAGGAAAAAAAAATCAAATACATTAGGAGTTTCACAAGCATCCTTGTCTTCCCTCACTTCTATATCAAAGCTTTATCTGCTTGTGCTATATCTGGAGTTTCCAAAATGCAATTAACTGCCAGTTGCTTAATGGGCAAGAAGGCCTCATTCATATCCTAACCCTGCAATTCTGGAAGAAGTTCTAATATGATTTTTAGAAAAACACTGTATGTCACTTCATTCCTGAAATAGCTTTGGTAATCTGTGACATGCAAAACTACTCTTTCTACCCCATACTTATTATTAGATCTATACTGTCCACTAAACTTAAATTGTTCCTTCTTATCTTTCTCATCCTTGTGCCACTGAGTGAGCTCCAGCAGCAGCCATTAGGTCTAATGCTGTGTCAGAAACTGCTCTTGCTCCACACGAGGGAAAAAGAAAAATGAAAAGTTTCAGTCCATTAGAGCTTCTATATGCAAAGCAACAGGGTTTCCATCCTCTCAAGAGTGCTACTGGACAAAGGCTGGAAGATATAGTAATAGTTTTCATCTGTATTTGAATGGTGTTTCTGTGATTTAAAAAATGGTTCCATTTCCTGATAATGAGGCATGTCCTGTTGTATGGAAAAAAAATATGATTTTGACATGTCTTTCAAATGTGGAATACATACTCTTCTGAACATTTTGTAGTGTATATCTCACCATGAGCTACAATCTATATCCAAAAATTTGTCAGAAGAACAAAATACAATTGCCCTGCACAAAGCCAAGAGTATCACCATTGTGGAAGCCACAATTCACACTGAAGAAATCAGTTGCTGTTCATTTCAACATGGTGATAATGGAACTAGTGCATTAACACTTATTTAGGACATTTTTAATTTCCTAGTAATTCAGGAAAAGAAATGTCAGTAGGTGCAGAGGAAAACATTGGGGGCCTATGAATTTTAAACAGGAGGAAGCCGGGATTTACGATTTACTGAGCATTAGGACACCTGCATCTGGCGACAGCTTTGAAAAAGGACATTAAAACACAGGGTAACAATCATTTCATACTACCTACCCCAATCTTCCTTGGAACAGGGGCAAGGGTAGGTGTCCAATTTCAGTAAGTGGTCTACATAAAGTTAAATCGATCCAAAGCAAGTGTGAGGTTCTGAGTCAAAACTTGAACCCACCACATTCTCCTGTCAATTGTTCTTTTATTATAGTAACTTCCTAAAGAAATTCTGGATAGGATCTCTCCATGGGACTTGCTAATTCATAAAAATGTTTATTTCCTGGAAGGAAAGTAACAACGTTTTACTAAAATATTTCAGTATTTTTAATTACATTTGCTGATTCTAAAAATGAAGGAAAGGTGGATGGAATGGTGATACCCAAATACAAATTCTGCCCCAGGTGGTAATTGGATATCAAAACTTGGGGGGCCTTCCTGCTGTACCTACGTAACTGCAACAAGTTCCTGTGTTGAGCACATGCTCTCTGTACTGGATTACACTCTATTATGGTTGAAAAAAAGAAATTTTACTCTACAGTGGCTAATAAAGTAAAATCCATTTACTTGATTATAATCAAAATATTTGGATAAATCTAGGATGTTATACTTGAATATCCAGAAGCAAAATGTGACTGAATAAAAGAGCCAGAGGTAAGCAAATGAGCTGAGTTAGTTCAACAACACTGTTCTTATTGTCTGGTTTGTGCTAATCTTTCATTTGACCTATGTTGTAGGAAGACCATAATGTTTTTTTCCTATGAGAACCCACAGCCTGATGCTACCCATCTGTTTTGTCTTGTTCACAAATCTCTCTCATAGTGGCCTGAGATAATCTACAATGTACAGAAATTTATCTAATATGGTGCAATGAGGAGCTTGAGAGATCAGAATCAAATCTTAAAACACTTTCCAGTTTCCAAGTAAATAGAGAAACGATCATGACAATGAAAGCAAAAAAATTAATGTTCCTTTTCTATTTCCAGGTATATCAGAGTCCGTTTCTGCCTTAAACAATTTGGGAGAAATAAAAAGATTAATAGGAACCTTGCAGACTGACAAGGATGAAAATATTCCTTGTTGTACAAGGCCAGAGAATTGTCAGAAAAGAGCCACTAAATGTGAATAGCTTAAAACAAACAAACCACTTATAAACAGGTATCAGTGGACTAAAGAGTTACAAAATGTTAGCTCCACTACCTCTAAGAGGACTTGAAATCTCCATTCTTTATGACCATGGGCTCAGTACTACTCGATTAGAGAAAATCTTTTCCTCAGGGTGTCAGCAGTTTTGATACAGTCCTCAATTATGTCACTGAGGACCTTAATCCTCCCCCATTTTAAGAAATAACCATCAAAAAACCATTAATGGATATTAATATTGGTTTTCCATTTCAGTGTTTAATCAATACACAATGCACAGTTCTGCAGTCTCACACGTTGCAGTTTTGTCAAGCTCGTTATCTCAGCCAGATCACCCAAAACATGTATTCACCTTCGCTTTACAGGCTGAAATGCATTCTCTGGGAGACCTCACTAAAGCTCTATTACTTCACACATTTCACCTTCAAGAACAGAAAATAAGCGGGTGTGTTAAATTCCTTGAATAACACTAGTCCTTGCGTTGATTGAAGCCCTTCAGCTTTTTCAATTAAACACCTGTAATCGGAAAAGAATTTCTCGAATGTCGCATGGAGATTCAAATCAGCGTATTTTCACAGTCCCAGGCAGCGGGAACTCTACGTTGTATTGTCATTTCTTTCACCCTGTTACACCTACTTTTATCCTTGAATAGGTCTGTTCACCCGTTTTTATGAGCTGATGATAGCCTGGTATCTATTTTAGGAAACACAATATTATTGCAGGCAAAGTGTTATTTGTTTCGTATTAAAAAGAAAGCAACATATCATTGAAAACAAAGGAAGAAAGTGAAAATTCATCCATTGTTTGGAATATGGAGCTGGCACTGACCCGGGGAAGGAACCCTCTTGAAAAGTTTTAAATGCTTATCTTACTTTTGAAAGGAACAAAGTCGTGAATCACCAGATGCTGTTATCAAAGCAAAACACAACATCAACATTCATTCATTCGAACAGAGAAATCAGTTTTGCATAACAAAGTGTCCTAATTACAGAACACACCCTCAACTAACCGGATTTCCACCTTTAAATCCCCGTCCTGTTCAAATTTCATTACACCCCAGATTCTACTCCCCAATCAATTTTAACAAATCACGATGCAAAGTTTTTATACGTTTTAAGGCTCAAATCTGGTCTATTACTACTGAAACTATCCTGACTTTTGAATTTAACAAACGAAAGCGACTAAGTTAAGATCCAATGACAGGAGCATCAGCCTTCAGAGGGGCACGTAGGTGCTTTGTTCCATTGAAATACTTAAGAAGACGTAAAGTTACACTGGCTTTCACACGGAGCTGCTAAACCAGAAACGTCTCCCCAAAAGGCATTAGCTCAGACACCGTGGACGCGGAAGGGACACTGAGCACATTCAGCGATTTCGAAGGGACGCGGCTTGGCCGAGGGAGCCATCTCTGCCCCCGCGTTCGCCACCACGGGCCGAAGCTGTGTTACTTCCTCGGGTTTAATATCAATTTATCCTGAGAAAACCCGTTCAAACCATACCGGGTTTTTCCCTGCTCTGCAGAGGACCTTCTAAAGTACAGGATTTCAGGCCGGCTGTGCTCATTTATGCCAAGGTATACTTTTAATCTAAAAGGTAAAAGGAAAGTTTCTCTCTCCCGAGGGCTCAGCGGCCCCACGCTGAGGAGTTTCTGGGGTCACTTTTGCCTCATTTGTCCTCCTTCCGACGGGAAACTCCGTTAACGGGTAGCACACAATCCCTGCTCCCCGCCCGGGAAGAAACGGGGTGCACCGGTTGTAAATTTCGGGAGGAAAAAGTCATTTTTGTACCGGGAAGAAACACAACCGGCGCGGCGGCGGGCGGCGGGGCGGGGCGGTCCGCACCAATCAGTGCGCGCGGCGCTGCTATAAAAGGGGGCGCGCGGCAGCTGCCGCTATTGTTCGTGCTGATACCGTAGAGGTGCCATGTCTGAGACCGCTCCCGTTGCCGCGCCCGATGTGGCTGCCGCCGCTCCGGCCCCGGCCAAGCCTGCCGCCGCCAAGAAGCCGAAGAAGGCGGCGGGCGGCTCCAAGGCCCGCAAGCCCGCGGGCCCCAGCGTCACCGAGCTGATCACCAAGGCCGTGTCCGCCTCCAAGGAGCGCAAGGGGCTCTCCCTCGCCGCGCTCAAGAAGGCGCTGGCTGCCGGCGGCTACGATGTGGAGAAGAGCAACAGCCGCATCAAGCTGGGGCTTAAGAGCCTCGTCAACAAGGGCACCCTGGTGCAGACCAAGGGCACCGGCGCCTCGGGCTCCTTCCGCCTCAACAAGAAGCCTGGCGAAGTGAAGGAAAAAGCCCCCAAGAAGCGGGCAGCCGCGGCCAAGCCTAAGAAGCCGGCTGCCAAGAAGCCCGCCAGCGCCGCTAAGAAGCCCAAGAAGGCGGTGACAGCAAAAAAGAGCCCCAAGAAAGCTAAGAAGCCGGCAGCTGCCGCGGCCAAGAAAGCGGCCAAGAGCCCTAAGAAGGTGACTAAGGCTGCTAAGCCGAAAAAGACGGCGGCAGCCGCGAAGAGCCCGGCCAAAGCGAAGGCGGTGAAGCCCAAAGCAGCCAAGCCCAAGGCGGCCAAGCCCAAAGCGGCTAAGGCGAAGAAGGCGACCCCAAAGAAAAAATAAATGGTGCTGAAAAAATCCCGTCTGTCTTGCAGATAAACCCAACGGCTCTTCTAAGAGCCACCCAAACTTTCCCAAAAAGAGCTGAAATGCCATTTCTTACGCTTTGCGCGTGTGTGTGTGTGTGTGCGCGCGTGCGCAACTTCCTTTACTCGGCACTGCTTTTTGCTTAATTATGGTCGATGTGGAAACAGCTCAAACTTCCGCGCTTTTTTTCAGGGGAGCGGACAGCCGTACTGCGGTGGTTCCCGGCGGCACAACTCCTTAGCGTATACCCGCGGGTGTGGATGCAAATAGCTTCCCGGTTAGCCGCAAGAAATCGGTGAGCCCGAAGTCCTGTGGAAGTTCGGCAGCGGTCACGGCACCCCGGCTTTCGGGGGGCGAGGTGCTGGGGTCCCGTGGTGTCTCCGATCAGCCGGGGGGCGAGGAGACGCTCGGAGGCCCCCCCCGGCCCCGACCGGCCGGCTGGCTCCGAAAAGCCCGCGCCGCGCGCGGATTGGCCGCCACTCTGGGCTGTGGCGGTTCCCGGGTTAAACTGATGCTCCGGTTCTTTTCTTCACTCAGCGGAAGAAGCTGATGAACTTCCTGGGGACGTGCTCGCCTGCCTATGGGTTTTTTCACTCTCAGAGCAGGTCTGCCTCCTGCAAGCTCGCTTCCTTCCTTGGAAATGGCAAGGCGAGCGGGGTCCGGGAGGCGCGGGTGTCGGGGGTTGCCTTTTGAGCGTCCTTGGTGCTGCCCGCCGGTCCCCGACTTCGGCTCTCAGCCTCTTGCGCCTGGGAGCTGCCGGGCTCGGCTCTTAGCCGGGTGCCGAGGGCTCATTTTTGCAACGGAGAGGCTGGGGAGCAACGCTCGGCGGAGTAGGAACCCGACCCAGAGCCTCCCGCGTGTCTCCCTCGACCCTGCAGCCACCTCCTTGCCCCAATGACTCGACCGTACCCTCCTTCTGTCGCCTTTACCGCGCTGAAGCGATGCCCTTCACTCTGCCTGCAGTAAGAAGCAGTCAGGGAGAAGTGACGGGGGGAGGGAGGCCCTTTCCTCACTTTAGTTGCAGTGCTGGTGCCACCGCTTCCCCAGCGGACAGGAGAAAGGGAAATTTTGTGGAACAATCCGCTCAGCGGTCAGCAAAGACGGCTGATCTCAAGTCCGTAGCTGTTAACTTCGTATATCTGAATGGATTACCCAGGAACGGGGTCCCAGCAGTCTAGAGGACAAATGGTGGGACTGGACTTTGCCGGTATTAACGTTGTCACAAAGACTGTCGGTGTCCTAAATCTCTGTACTAAATGGGAAATAAATACAAAACAGAGTAGTTTTATTTTTATGTTTAATTAAATTGATCATTAATTGGGTTTATTTATATAAATATTATTAAATTTATATTTAAACCACCTTCCTGAAACACTGCTTTTACTCTGTCTGCCTTGCCTCTTCTGGTGTGTCTGAGTTTTCAGTCCTTGCTTGGCTTTGACCTCTTCCTCTATAACATACAAACCTGCATACATATCCCACTTTTTTTTCCTGAAAGTATTGAGCTGTACCCCTTCATCCTGACAGCCTGAATTCCTGAGCCCGTGAGCTGTGCCACTATTTAGGATAGAGATGCTCCTACCAAGGCTGCCATAAGTGGAGGGTGTTGGTAGTCACTCCCACTAATTCTCAGAGTTCCACCCAACAAGGTGCACTGACCCAAGGTGAGTGGGTCAACTGCAATTTTCCAGCCTGCTCCAAGTAGTTGGAGGGGAGTAGACCTTGACTGGGTGCAGTCAAGCAGCAGGTATGCTGCTGTAGCAAACCTGATATTCATGATTAATATTTTTACATCTGAGCCAGAAAAGGCAAAACCTAGTAGCATGGGCAGAACTGTATCACACATATCCCTTCTAATTGAATTGACCTCGGTGGGATAGCCCTGGGATAAGTCCAGGTAATGACAGCCATTCACTCTTGGCCTATTGCAACTTACCTTCCCTGCTCACTTGGGGGAGTCATCAGGGCGTTTCTTTCCCTTTTCTAAGAGGTAAGAGGGGAAAACTGAAATTAGTTATAACTTTTTAAAGGAAATTCAGTTACTTTTGATATTGCAGTAGCTGAGATTTAGAAAACTAGTATGTTACTGAATGTAAGCTATGATGGAGATCACTGGCCTTATGTACATTAATACCAATCTAATAATACTTTTTACAGGCAAAGACTACATAGCTGTGGCTTCAGCTAAATAGACTTAATAGTCCTTAGCAGGAGATAGCTGCCAAATAATGTAAGAGAATCTTCCATACTACAAAAATTAAGTCTATGTGTAAGGAACACTGAATGGACTAGCTATATAGGCTTCAGTGGGTATGCTATTCAGTACAGGGACAAAATCAACATCAAATAAAAAAGTCCTGTTAAACTTGTAAAGCTGAGCTGGACAGCATAACATGGGTAGCTACTGGATTTTTTTTTCCCAACTGGAAAGAGTGCCGTGTAAAAAAAGCAAGAATGGCCTGAGAAAAATCAGCTTTCAGGGACACATGTAATGTCATGTTTATGCCAATTGCACCACTGGCACATTGGTTAGTACCCCTAATTCATAATTTTTCATCCTTCTTCCCCCTCAGCTTCTGCACTGCTAGCCCTGTGGATGCCATCTCTTCTCAGCTACAGGAGCAGATGTGCACCACTCCAGACTGATTCTCCTTCAGAAATAACTTATCTTCAATTTACAGAGTCACTGCCACAGTGTCCAACCACTATGTGTCCCTCAGGGTCCCACACCATCTTCAACAGGCCATTCTCCATTACTTAAGCAGTTTTATATCCTGGTCATCAGAGAAGTTGATATCTTAAGAAAAAATCATGGTATACTATTCTGCTGTCATGGTTCAAATTTCTAGCTAATCTGCTGAGCTTAGGTTTGACTGTGTGATTTATGATTGCAATGGAAAGGGAATACACCTCACTTTGTTGTATGACATCCTCTTTGGCCATCTGGGCTTTAAATTCTTTCTCAAACCTATTAAGATGCTTTGTGAAACTGGAGAAAGAAGGAAAAAAAGATAAGCTCTGCTCAGAATCTTCCAGGATGTGTCATGTGCTAAGATGGGCAGCTTGAAAAGGACTTTGGACATGTGCTCATAATGGAAAATCAAACTTCAAAACAACTGAGAGGGACTAATGGTTTTTTGTCTTCTGATAGTGTTGGTGAACAGGTCAGTTTCTGGACCTTGGGTACATTTGTTACAAGGAACATCTTCCTTGCCCATCATGCCCTTATCTCCATCTCTCGCTTAGCTAGGTGTCCTTTTCTGAGAACGAATGAGCAGGAACTTTCCCAGACATTTCCTATCACAATCAGGGGTTGCATTAATATCCCAAAATATGATTCTAACAAAGCATTTGTATTATATGACAGGCCATCTCCATGGCCATGCAGCTTCTATTTATTGAACTTTTTTATATAGGCTATGTCATGTCCCTAGCCTGTTCCACATTTGCAAAGTGCTCAGCCTAATGCATATTCTGAGATGAGTAGCAGATTTCTTAAACTTTTATAATGACTTCACTGCATGGACATTTCCCCACACTACAGACTCTAAGGAATGTGAGTACCACTGCCTGGAACACAGGTAATATGGAAAGCAGAACTTTAGGATATCAGACACAAAACACATTGTCTTTTGTGAATAGTTCTGACCTGGGAACTGGATTGGAATCAGACTGATCAGTGATTCTGTGCAACGATTTGACATGGAGAACTGAGCTGCTGGTAGTCAAAGACACACCTGAACAGGAGGCAAAAAAAGGACAATGTTTAGTGAGCAGCCATACTTTGGCAGAAAATACACAGATGCCCTTTATGATTTTTAATGCTAAGCTGCTCAAAAATTAGGAGTAAGGTCAACAACAACAACAAAAAAGTTTCAGAATTTCAAATTATTGCAAGGAAGACCTGTTTTTATTTGTTTTCTCTTCCATAAGATCAACTTTCATTTTGCAGATTTTCTTAGTAAATTGTGATAATAAAAATCTGTGATGTTCCAGCACTGGAAGTAGAAATGGAGAAAGAAAATAACAGCAAATGAATCCATGAGTTAGGTAAGGGTCTACATGTACAAAAACAGACTCTCAACAACCTGGCAATAATTCTGTTGAAGTAAAAGTACTTCCTTACACAATAATAAATCACTGATGAAGACTTTTGTGTTATAGGGTTGCAGCGCTAGGCACCACAAAGCCAGATTGCCCGTCAGATTACCACAAAACTAGCTATTTTCTGTACATGTATTTATCTCTTTGTTCTCTGTTAATGGGTTCTGTTACTCCTGTGCTTTTTGTGTATCTCTGTGTCTTTAACTGTAGTTCTCATGTGAAAGTAAGAGTTTATTCTGCATGGCCTCAGCCTGTCTTTGAAAACAAGGGGTCCAGAAAGTCTGGACTATATTCAAGAAGGAAGTCTTAAAGTGCAGGAGCAGGCTGTGCCCATGTGTCAAAATACTAGCCAGTGGGTAAGACCATCAGCCTGGCTGAACAGAGAGCTTTGGCTGGAACTCAGAGGAAAGCAAGGGACGTTACCACCATTGAAAGAAGGGGCAGGCAACTCTCGAGGACTATAAGGATGTCACGAGGTTATGCAGGGCAAGGATTAGAGAGGTGCAAGTCCAGCTAGAACTGAGGCTGGCAGCTGCTGTAAAAGATAACAAAAAGTGTTTTTGTAAGTACATTAGAAACAAAAGGTGGGCCAAGGATAATCTCCATCCTTTGTTGGATGCCAGGGGGAACATTGCCACAAAGGATGAGGAAAAATACTTAATGCTTTCTTTGCCTCGGTCTTTAACAGTCAGACCAGCTCCCCTCTGGGTACTCAGCCCCCTGAGCTAGAAGTCAGGGACAAGGAGCAGCAGAATAATTCCCAGTGGTATCTGAGGAAAAAGTAAGTGACCTGCTGCTCCACTTAGACATGTGCAAGTCTATGGGATCAGATGGGATCTGCCTAAGGGTATTGGGGGAGCTGGCGGAGGAGTTTGCCAAGCCACCCTCAATCATTTACAGTCCTGTCTAACTGGGGAGGTCCCAGAAGACTGGAGGTTGGCCAACATGACGCTCATCTGCAAGAAGGGCAGCCAGGAGGATCTGGAAAACTACAGGCCTGTCAGCCTGGCCTCAGTACTGGGGAAGATTATGGAGCAGATCATCCTGAGCACCGTCATGCAGCATGTGCAGGACAACTGGGGGATTAGGCCCAGCCAGCCTGGGTTATGAAAGAGAGGTCCTGCTTGATGAACCTGATCTCAGTCTACAACAAGGTGACCCACCTTGCAGATGAGGGAAAGAATGTGGATGTTGTTTAGCTGGACTTTAGTAAAGCTTTTGACACAGTCTCCCACAGCATTCTCCTGGAGAAACTGGCTGCTCATGGCTTAGATAGGTATATAGTCTCCTGGAGAAACTGGCTGCTCATGGCTTAGATAGGTATATAGTCTATACTGGGTAAAAAGGTGGGTGGATGGCTGAGCCCAAAGAGTGGTAGTAAATGGAGTTACATCCAGCTGGTGGCCAGTCACAAGTGGTGTTCTCCAGGGCTCAGTATTGGGGCCAGCTCTGTTTAGTATCTTTAACAGTGATCTGGATGAGGGGATTGAGCGCACCCTCGGTAAATTTGCAGACAACACCGAGTTCGGGGGGCAGTACTTGAGGGAAGGAAGGCTCTGCAGAGGCATCTGGACAGGTTGAACAGATGGGCTATGGCCAATTGTATGACATTCAACAAGGAGAAGTGCTGGATCCTGCAACTGGATCACAACAACCTCACACAACCCTGCAGGGTTGGGGAAGAGCGTTTTGAAATCTGCCTGGTGGAAAAGCACCTGGGGGTTCATGGCTAGCTGAATGTGAGCCAACAGTGTGCCCAGGTGGCCAAGAAGGCCAATAACATCCTTGCTTGTATCAGAAATAGTGTGGCCAGCAGGGCAAAGGAAGTGATTGTCCCCCTGTACTTGGCACTGGTGAGGCCGCACCTCGAATAGTGTGTTCAGTTTTGGGCCCCTCACTTCAACAGGGACGTAGAGGTGCTGGAGCATGTCCAGAGAAGGGCAACAAAGCTGGTGAAGGGTCTAGAGAACAAGTCTTATCAACAGAGGCTAAGGGAACTGGGGTTGTTTAGTCTGGAGAAGAGGAGGCTCAAGGGGAATCTTACTGCTCTCTGCAACTACCTGAAAGGAGGTTGTAGGCAGATGGGGGTCGGTCTCTTCTCCCAGATAACAAGTGCTAGGACAAGAGAAAACAGCCTCAAGTTATGCCAGGGGAGGCTTAGATTGAATATGAGGAAAAAAAATTTCACAGAAAGGGTGGTCAGGCATTGGAACAAGCTGCCCAGGGAGGTGGTAGAATCACCATCCCTGGAGATATTTAAAAACATGTAGATGGGTGCTTAGGGACATGTTTCATGATGGACTTGGCAGTCCTGGGTTAATGGCTGGACTTGATCTTAAAGGTCTTTTCCAACCAAAATTATTCTATGGTTCTAAAAACAATAAAAAGATCTCTCTCAGAGGCTTACTTCTTAAGAACATCAAAGCTGGAGTTTTATTTCAAGTGAAACTATTCCAGTACTATTATGAAAAAGCTTCTGCAAATGTTAAAAAGAATTGTGAGCTAATCTTCCATAAAAGGCTGAATGTTTGATTAAGTCCAAAGATATTTGAAACAGGGATGTAGTGTTGTTGCACATCCTCACTAGTAGTGAGCACCCTAAACAAATAAAGCAGAGAAAAAGTTCTTCATAGTATCCTGGATTGAATAAATGGATAGATATAAATATGTACATTTCAAGACTTAGTTTACAGAATCTCAAAAGGAAGGAGCTACGTGGGGAGCCAGCTACAGTGTATGGACTGAAGGTGGGAACAGCCCATGTGGAATGCCCAAAAGTAAGAGTGTGATATGAGTATCATTAATACCAGACCTGTTCTCTGCCCCTCGTATGGCAGTACAGATTTGGGCCAGCTTGAGTTCAGGAGCAGAACCACTTTTAACTTAGACACATTAGACTTCATAAGGTTACACAATAGAATTTTCATGCCACAAGTTTCTTTTTTACTCCCTTGATCACAATGCACCCATTCCAATGCTGAGCACTGGGGGATACCAGCTCTTCTCCAGAACACATTGTCAAAACATGTCACTAGTGTGACTCCTCCTAGGATCCCCATTCACTCTCCATACTCAGTTTTGGACAACTCTTTCTGGATTTGGAATTGTGTTTTATTCTGATTTTTACTTTGCAGATATTTTTTTTTTTATCTCTTTGCACTTCCATTCCCATGTGACTTTTGTTCATCACTCCGGTAGGCCTCCTCCTGGGACATCAGTGAAACCCTGGTGCTTTTTCCCAAAGAGTGCAGGGTCTGCTTTTCAATGATTTCGGGGTTGCACTGCCAGGATCTGTAGAAAAAATGAAATGTAGGAAAATAATAATAGGATTATTATTCTCATCAAACATTGAAAACAATAGAAGTAAACAAAGCATATGTCAGGACCTGCACTAACCATAAAAAAGGAGTTCCTGTTATTCTTTCAGCGACCAGTGTATGCTGGCACTAGTCAACCAAGGCTATATATACTGGGTCTGTATACTTCATATGCATACTCAGTTGTATGTAATGTAAACACATTACCTAGCAACAACTAAAAACATCAGTGTGTTATCAACACTCTCCTTACACTAAAGCCAAAACACAGCACTGCACTAGTTACTAAGAAGAAATAAACTCTCCCAGCCAAATCTGGGACTTTGAACTAGTAAAAATGTACATTGCCATTGCCATCAGCACTGTGGTGTTTTGCATTTCTTTGCTGATTCTCTGTTTTCTCCACTGTAGCTGTTCTCATGACAGAATTTTATGCCCATTCCCTGGCTACCTGCCTTTGGCCACTTGCTTCTTAACTGCTGAAATATTTTTCCCCTTCAATCAAAGAGAACACTTTACTATTACCAGCATCTCTCTCCTGTCAGGACCAGATCTGGTGAGTTTGTGCACTTCTGAGTCAAGAAGCTTCTTTCATGAAAAGCAGGTGTGTTTTAGACACATTTCCTCTTCTCTAGTGTCAAAGAAAAGCTGACGAAGTAGTCCATGTGACAACTATCCAAAAAATCCTAGTTGCCTGGGCAGGAAAAGTAAGCTACACAAAGGCAGTACAATTTTTTTTGTTTTCTTTGTGTTTTTTTTTCTCAGAAAAGGAAGATTGAAGAAAACATGTCCCCCTCCCTTCCCCTGACAAATATGATGGAGAACTAGTAGCAACTGACATGGAAAAGGCTGAGATACTCAACACTTCATTTTGCCTCAGATTTCACTAGCAATCACTCTTCCCAAATCTCTCAAATCATTGAACTTCAAGGCAGGGACTGGGGGAATGAAGTCCCTACCATCATTTGAGGGAGGGACCCCTGCATCCTCATCTCAAACCTCTCTGATCAGGTTTGAGACCATTTGAAAAACATGAACATACACAAGTCTATGGAGCCCAAGGAGATGCATCACAGGGTCCTGAGGGAATTGGCAGATGTAGCTGCTAAGCCACTCTTCAACGTATTTTAAAAGTCATTGCAGTCAGGTGAAGTTCTCAGAGACTGGAGAAAAGTGAATATCACAGGCATTTTTAAAAAGGATAATAAAGAGGACTCTGGGGCCTACAGACCAGTCAGCCTCACCTCAGTGCTTGGTAAGGTCATGGAATGGATCCTCCTGGAAGCTATGTTGAAGCATATAGAAGGCAGGGAAGACATTAGAGACAGCAAATAAGGCTCACCAATGGCAAATCATGCCTGACTACAGCCTCCTGCAGTGGAGTGACTGCATCAGTGGATAGGGGAAAAGAAACTGGTGTCATCTACCTAGATTTCTGTAAGGCCTTTGGAATGGTCCCCCACAATGTTCTTACCTCTAAATTGGAGAAGTATAAATCTGATGCATGGATTGTTAAATGCATAGTGAATTGGCTCAAAGGCTGTATCCAGAGTTAGTTTATTTTTAACAGACAGAGCTAGCAGACCAGATGAAATTTGATGTATAATTTGGAATCATCTGGAACAGAAGAAGAGATGGCTCTAACCTACCTTCACTTTATTAGTTAATTTCGGTCATGACTCAAAAAACAGTGCTGTGAACAAGTAGGTATCTACACATTTTAAAACAATCAAAATTGATTCTGACATTTTATTAAGGTGACGATGGAGAAAAGGGCACAGACAGCAGAAGACAGGGAAATATTATATGTAGTCTTCCTGGGAAGAAGCAGCTTATTATGGAGCAGGGTTATAGTATGAAGCTCTAAATTACTTTATCCCATTAAAAACAAAAACAACAAAAAACCCCCCAAAAAACCCCAAACACAAACAAACAAACCCACCCCCCCCCAAACACACACACACACACAAAAAACAAACAAAAAAACCCCCAGCCAACAAAACAACAAAAAAAAACCCACAAAACCAGAAACAAAACTTCAGCTTTCCAGAACTGGACAACTCATCAGGGACTGCCTGGGAAGGTGATCTGGTGAAGCCCAGGATTGTTTGGCAACCTCATGTAAGGTGTCTGCAAGTGGTAATAACTCCCAGAGGGGACCCATGAAACAGATCCCCAAGGACTGAACAGACCGGATAACTAGATTTTCATAGCAGAGTGGGTTCAGGGAGCTCTGCAACAGGTAATGCTAAAGTACCCTGATAGTAACATCTTGGGGGCTTGCCTGTGTACTCAGAGAGTAACGAAACCTGCAGCAAATGTTACACGAGGTACTTCTCCTTACCGGTGCAGGATACAGCTACCTTACACTCAAAATCTCCCGGGAATAACAGAGGACCCGACTACAGAGTGCTCAGTTTCACAGTGGCCTGGTATCCCACTGCAGTCCAGTCATGGTCCCTGAACTTCCCTTCCTGGAAGGGGCAAACTGGCCTTAGGAGAGAGAGCACCATGAAGTTAGCCGTGGCATCCCCACTGTACAAAAGAATTATCTCCATGCCCCAACCTAGGATACTGTCTGGTCTGAGCCTTTAGGATGTCTTCTTCAGAGTCTTGGGTTGTATTTTTGGGGAGTTGGTTGGGGTTTTGGTTTGTTGTTTGTTGGTGATGGTTTGGCATTGGTTTTTTTTTTTTGGTTGGTTGGTTTTTATTTGTCTTCCCCCATTTAGGTTTCCTTTGAGGTTTAACTGGAAAGACTGTGCATAAATAACATGGCAGGCTACATTATTTCCATCTGCCAGTGAATGGCCGCTGGAACAGTGATTTCTCTGCTAGCAGGTGCAACATCTGTATCTTTGGCGTATGCTAAGATAGAGATTGATTACTGGCTAATGTTATATTGTATCTTTATGAAAGGATACATTATATAAAGCCGCTTAGTTTGGAAGGGAAAAAAATAACCAAACAACGTCCATGAGAGGGCAGCAAACGCTCAATACTGAAAAATTCGTTCGCTTTCCCGAGTTTTTTTCAGGTCAAAAGCCAGCTAGGAAGGATTTTTGTTAAACACTGTTTCTCCTTTTTAACCGTAAAACCTCGAAAGATTTTTGTCCCTAAAATAAAGCACAGAGTTGAACACCTTCCTCTGAATGACAAAACCATTCTTCTTTTTACATATTTTTTTAATCACCATAAAAAGCCACGTTATTGTCTATGCTATCAAAAAAGCCACGTTATTGTCTATACCACCACAAGAACAGAAAGTACTGTAAAAATAATTCTCCAAAGGAACTGCTTTACTTTAAAAAAAAAAAAAAAAAAAAAAAAAAAAGAGTGGAGTATGAGCACCTAAAGGGGTAAACTCTCGATTAGCATACCTTTACTGCTAAACTCTCCTTCAGGTAAAGTTCAGAAAGGGCAAGAAATGGACATGAGAAAGAAATTCAGGAGGGGTAGAATTTCTCAGAAACATGAATGGACAGATTTTGCTACAAGATGCTCCATTTAGAAAAAAAAAAAAAAACAACAACCAAACAAAAAAACAACCAACAAACAAAAAAACCAAACCAAACCCAAAAAGAAACCCACCTCCAACATGAGGAGCAGCAGTTTAAAACACTGAAGCTACACGTGACAATCTACACAACCAGCTCAAATTGCAATTCATTAACACGTACCCATATTTTAAAACAAGAGTTACATAAAAAAATCAAAAAGTAATTTAAGTGATTCAGTAACTGGGATACCTTTTTATGATAGAGGTCTTAGTACTAAAAGATCACGATGTATGAAAGTTTTCTTAAAAGTTTATGAACTATTACACACACAGACCCAATGTCTTTACTATCCGAAAAAACCCCGAACGTACCCAAAAAAGGCATCAACACCGAACCACTTGTGCCGCGGGAACGGAAACTCACAGGAACCCGCCTTTCTGTGCTAGCGGGGCGCGCGATAGGGAAAGCGGGGAGATTCGGGGGAGCCAGCACGAAGCCCCGCCCCTCCGTGCTGCAGTCCTCAACCAGGTCGGCTCCCTGCGCATAAAAGCCGCCGCTCCGCCCCGGTCTCGTTACACTCTCTCCCCGCGACTCAGCAGCAGCATGTCTGGCAGAGGCAAGGGCGGGAAGGGGCTCGGCAAAGGGGGCGCCAAGCGCCACCGCAAGGTGCTGCGCGACAACATCCAGGGCATCACCAAGCCGGCCATCCGGCGCCTGGCGCGGCGCGGCGGCGTGAAGCGCATCTCGGGGCTCATCTACGAGGAGACGCGCGGCGTGCTGAAGGTCTTCCTGGAGAACGTGATCCGCGACGCCGTCACCTACACCGAGCACGCCAAGCGCAAGACGGTCACGGCCATGGACGTGGTGTACGCTCTCAAGCGCCAGGGGCGCACCCTCTACGGCTTCGGCGGCTAAAAGGCCTTTCATTTCCCGGACCATCTCGAGAACCCAAAGGCTCTTTTCAGAGCCACCCACTTAAACTGGAAAAGAGCTGTGTTGCGTCAAAGCTGGTAAAAGAACGTGAACGGTTTTAATACTTTTTTCCCTACATGCTATCTTATGTATTTAATTTTTTTAAAAAATTCTGGTTAAGTACAGGCTAACTAAATGCATGATGCTGCTAAGATTACATAATTGTTATGTTTGATATATTGGGGAACATACAAAGCTTATTGATTTTCAGTATCGATAACAGCATTGGAGTCTAGCAAGCCTAGATATTTTAACTTGCTCTCCAGTAAAGACAAGCATTTAATAATAACACACTCTTAAACTGGTGGTTCTGATACTTGGTAAACTCGCCTGGCTCAGGCAGCTACGCATCGCCCTGCGGACGTTTCTCATAGCCTGTGTTTTTCAGTCATTACGTAAGCAGCAGAAGTAGGCGGTATTTTTATTTTAAATTATGTTAATACCTGTAAGGATGTTCGGCACGTGAAAACGTACAGCCGCGGGGTGGGAAGTGTCACAGCTAGCCGGCCCCTGAGCCCTTTCTCATACGCTTTTAAATACCGGAACGATCTCATCTGTCCTCTAAAAGTTGGTGGGTTTTTTAGGGAGTCGTCCGTTATTCTTTGTGCGTCCGGTGTGGTAAAGCTTAGGAACCTGCTGCTTTCAATTTACGGCTCCGGGAGTCAAAGCCGTTCTTTATCTCCAGTGTAAGCACGATTTTTCCCTTCGCCGAAAAACCCTTCTGTACTCGGGCTCTTAAGAACAACTCTCCCGGCTAAGAAAACAGCGGAAATACGCAGTGGGGAGGATGAGAAGCTTGTGAACGATGAAGTCTGAATTTCTTTCCGTATGAACTATTTCCAGACTGTTGCTTGCTGAACAACAAAGTCGTTGAAAACGCTATCACTTGAATTACGGCACTTTCCATGCGGAATTCCTCTCAACCTAAAAGCACTCCCATACAGGCTACGGTATTACTTTCTACTCTTTACAGATTAAAGTTACTCTATGTAAAACAAAGACAGACAAACACACACACACCTCCAACCGAACACCCCGCGCGTGCGCACACACATACACCCCAACAAACAAAAAAAAGAAAGCCTTGTTATAAGTATTTCTAATGAGAAAAGCTCTATGATACTTACTACTTTCAAAGATCAATTTCAGCTGCTTAGAAGGGAAAAATAAAACAATCTTCGGGTTCGGATCAACATACGTTACACGTACCTGTTTCCCTTTTAAACAATGTCCGCTAAAGGTTTTCATTTTTGCTATAGATTTTAATAACTGCTATAAGAAATAAGCAACACCAAGGGTAACAGCGGTGAGGGCAAGGGGGGGGGAGGGTGGGCGGCTGGTAATTAGGCGCGCTCTCGAGGCGGGATTTTCAAATTTGAAAGTATCCAATGATTAAGGCGCATCGCTCTCAGCCAATCGGGGACGAGAACATGATATAAAAAGGGCTATGGTATCAGCGTGTAATCAATCCACAGCAGTGGTTTTTGGAGCCAGCTCGTTCCTCTCGTAGAGATGGCGCGGACGAAGCAGACGGCGCGTAAGTCGACGGGCGGGAAGGCGCCCCGCAAGCAGCTGGCCACCAAGGCGGCCCGCAAGAGCGCGCCGGCCACGGGCGGCGTGAAGAAGCCGCACCGCTACCGGCCCGGCACGGTGGCGCTGCGCGAGATCCGGCGCTACCAGAAGTCGACGGAGCTGCTGATCCGCAAGCTGCCCTTCCAGCGGCTGGTGCGCGAGATCGCGCAGGACTTCAAGACCGACCTGCGCTTCCAGAGCTCGGCCGTGATGGCGCTGCAGGAGGCGAGCGAGGCCTACCTGGTGGGGCTCTTCGAGGACACCAACCTGTGCGCCATCCACGCCAAGCGCGTCACCATCATGCCCAAGGACATCCAGCTGGCTCGCCGCATCCGCGGAGAGCGGGCCTGAGGCTCCTGCCCCAGGGTCCCTTCTCTGTGAACCGGAACTTTTATCTCTGCACCCTTAAAGGCTCTTTTAAGAGCCACCAAGTTACACAGGAGAGCTGTGACACGGCCTTTTCTATTTATGTAAAGGACTGAATAATTTTAAAGCTCTTTTCAGGTAATGTAAGTTTTTTCTTTTGTAAGTATTACTACTTTACAACTTTTCCCCTCTGCTGCTCTCTGCTCAGCTGATTTCTCTTTGCACTTGTTAGGAGAACTTTGCACTAAGATGTCACAACTCCAGAGAAAATGTGCTACTTATCCTTCCTAACCAGTCACCTTGCACTCCTTGATTTTTTTTTTCAGCAGTGTTATGATCTGTTTTGGTGAGGGGCTTTGAAATATCTAGTTAGCTCTACAGAATAAGTAACTGAGATTTAATAAATCAGAAATGTTAGTGTATATATAAGGTAAATAAAAAATACTCTTGGTAAGCATTGCGAGAGCTTTAAACTTTAAAGCGGAATAAGACAGAGTGTAGCTGTAATTTTTCCCTGCTCCCCTCCCCAGACTTGATAATTCCAGTAAAATAATTTATTTTCTATAGTTTTATTGGAGCAGTGCAGTTTTCACTTCTTAGGAATGTGGAAGGCATAACATAGGTTAGTATTGCAAGGTAAGCTTCAAGTTTTAAACAGCTTTTTATTAAAATTTGTTGTAGGTGTACTCTCATTGGTTTTACCATGATGTACTTCAAAAATTGTAACACTGTACTAGAGATCTTAGCTGTGCCTCTCAACGTATTATGTGGAGAAAACAAAAGTCCTTCAGATGATAAGCCTGATGCAAGGGATAAAAATGGGGAATTCAATAAACTGGTCTGTCATTTATATTATTAACTTTCTTTGCTTGATTTATGACTTTGAGGAAAGGCTGTGGTAGAGGACAAAGGAGATGAACCCGGTGAGCCCTGCCAGAAGTTTCATAGGGTGTGTTTCAGAAACATCACACAGGAGGTAAAACATTACAGATAAAAGAAATACTCATAGTATAATGATGTAGGTACGAATTTACATATGCACATATATATGTGTGTATATTTCATATATATACACGTACGTATATATGCTTTTCTGTCACTCAAATTTTAATTCTTCTCAGTATCCACCCACCTCTGTCTCTTTCCAAGTCCCTTCTACCCATGCACCACCCAGCCATATCCATCCAGCAGACACATATTCCATCTCAGCTGATCACTCCATTTTTTGCAGTTCCAACAATACAATATAAGAGATCAAGTGAAAGGAACTACTTCACAGTTAGACTAGATAATTGTTGTTCCTCCCTTACAGCTGAAAGTTGGTTCTATTAATCTCTTTGTACATCACCAGTTGCAAAGCAAGGGGTAGCAATTTTATAAAGTTGAAAGTGGAAGTGCTCCTGATGGAATACCACAGGGACTATGTCTATAAAGGCATATTGAAGTTATTTATATGATTAGATTGTTAAAATGAACGACATGTCTGGCTACACTTCCAGATTTCTGTGGGCTCTGTCCTGATTCTAGTTGTTGGTCCACATTGGCCTTGTATAATTAATTGAAGGGATTTTGTATCTAGGCTCCACTTCCAGGCTAGCAAGTGTTAAAATGGTTAAAACCTCAGACTTGTTACAATTGTAAATAAATAGAGTGAGGTCACTAGCTTACTGAAACAGAAACTGATGCTCACTTTTAATGCACACCCAGGCTCTGGAAGAAGCCCTCACTGTTACTAAACAGTGGAATTCACTCTCAAAAGTGGATGAAGAAATTATTCATCATGACACGTAAGTAGTTAATATCTTGTCTGAGTTCCCAGGTCTTGTATCAGTGTTATCTAGTAAAATTGCTAAAAATAACTGGGTAGGATCTTACAGCATTAACAAGGTGGTACTTCTTAGCAATACGATAGAGGTCTTTCCACCGCTCCCTCTGCTAACATTAGATATGCTCTAGGACAACTGAAGAAGTTGAAGCAAGGACTGAAATTATGCTTTTGTCATCTGGCTTCTTTTAGAAGAACACAACTCTTATGGGCTATTGGAAGGTTTCCTTTACTCCCCAGGCTGTAAGTGAAAAATCTCTCTCACATCAAGGTTCCTCACAAGAACTGGAGAAATCTTAGTTATGCTATAGCATAAAACTTCAGTTACAAAACATGCTAATATTTTCTTTCTGTATAATTTGGGATTCTTTTATTTTGATTCACTTCAAACCCAGAAAAGATTTTAATTTACATGCAAGTAGAGGTGAAGTCTGTCTTGAAAAACACACATTCATTGTGTTTGAAAGATAAAAACACAGACTAACTCACTCCTGTGTTCATTACAAACTGCACAGTTGTTCCATTCATCACTCGGTAACAGTGCAGATCTCTACTTCCATCGAAACCTAATTTCAAAATAAGGCCATGAAGATCAACAAACTCATAAAGGGGCTTTATACGGAGGGAAAAAAAAAGGTGTGGGGAAAGACACCCCCCAAAAAAACTTAGTGTAGACTTCTTCAGTCAAGATTGACGAAGTCTTTCCACTTTCTTTCCTCAGGCATCCAGGTGCTGTCTGATAGATTGTGTCTATAATGGAGCAAGCATCTCTAAGAGAAAACAAATGGTGCTCAGAAGCCTCTACTGACACTGCCATCTTCTAATAGGACCCTTCAGTGCTGCCCAGCACTCAAGACTGTTACACCCCGGGTACCAATGGTGCATTTTACAGATGGGGGAAAGATAGGAAGATGTTTCCCAAAACAGTAGGAGAAACTACTCCCTGATATGAATCTGAGGCCTAATTTTTAACTTCCTATTTTAATGTTCAGGTTATTGTTAGACTGGTCATTCCTATATGCATGTTGCAGCAACAATTCAAGCAAAGGTGGTTGGAAGGACCCTTATGAGGAACGCTGAAAGCTGCATGCGCACACGTATACATACACAATCATGCCAGTAACTTCTGAAGAATCCTAGAAATCTGACAACTCAGCGTATTTTCTGACTGTATAAAATCATGTGATTGCTACCTGGGGGAGTGCAAATTCAAAACAAATACATGTACAATCATTGGAAAAAACCACAATTTTCCACCTTAAATTTTTAATGAAACTCTTATTAAAAATATCCCAGTCTAACCACCTCCCCACCTGCTCCAAAAGAAAAACAAAAAAAACCCCCACAAAAAAACAAACACCAACACCAATCTTCTAAAAAAACCCTCAGGAAATAGATAACAGTTTTTACCCCCACTCCACCTCCTTTTATATTATCAATAGAAAAAAAAATCCAGAAAAACTTGATAGTTATTCCTGTGTACAATACTTTTCAGTCAGTTTCGTGGTCTTTTTAGGCATGTTTCTGCGCTGTAAGAAATAAGACTCATGTGACCTGCTTCTTTGGCATGGTCATACATAATTGAGACTGGTCTCAAAACTGACTCTTTGAGACAGATATTCTTGCTCCCGGGGTTAACAATTTTTGGAGCAAGGTGGTAGCCCCCAGTAAAACCTAATGCCTTAGGTTCAACACAAACAGAATTTCAGTGGGCTATGGGAAGTTTCCACTTTTGCCCAGATCCAGTGAGCTAGGCGAGGTTAGAGGCAGTTCCTGAGCCCAGGCCCATGTCAGACAGAGAAGTGTGTGCCATCTCCCTTCTACATCAAGGCCAGTTGAGTCCAGTGCACTCATAATGCAAAAAAAAAATCCTTTCTGCCTGATATTCCCTGCTGACCAAGCTTAAACTAATACATTGACTTCCGAGCCCTCCCTGTGTCCAGTTTTGTCTCTCTCCTACACATACTGCTCAAAAAGTGCCTGTTACTATCCTTTGGTATTTGCAATCCAGGGAATTGCAGAGCAGGAAATGTAGAGCCTTATGGGGTTTATTAAAGATGAGTATTTACATGGAGAAAACATAGTAAAACATGGGATAATACACTAAAACCACCGCGACACAAAGAGGAACTGGGGACATAAAATCAGTGCTACACTCAAAAAAAAATTATTTCTAAATTAAAACCAGTGCTACAGCTCTTTTGTGTGCATGGAGTGGCTCTTAAAAGAGCCTTTGGGTTTGTGTGGGCTGTCTCGTCTGCTAGAACTGCGGAGGGGCTATGGCAAAAGCCCCTTCAGGCCCGCTCTCCGCGGATGCGGCGAGCCAGCTGGATGTCCTTGGGCATGATGGTGACGCGCTTGGCGTGGATGGCGCACAGGTTGGTGTCCTCGAAGAGCCCCACCAGGTAGGCCTCGCTCGCCTCCTGCAGCGCCATCACGGCCGAGCTCTGGAAGCGCAGGTCGGTCTTGAAGTCCTGCGCGATCTCGCGCACCAGCCGCTGGAAGGGCAGCTTGCGGATCAGCAGCTCCGTCGACTTCTGGTAGCGCCGGATCTCGCGCAGCGCCACCGTGCCGGGCCGGTAGCGGTGCGGCTTCTTCACGCCGCCCGTGGCCGGCGCGCTCTTGCGGGCCGCCTTGGTGGCCAGCTGCTTGCGGGGCGCCTTCCCGCCCGTCGACTTACGCGCCGTCTGCTTCGTGCGCGCCATTACGCAGCAGCTACTAAAGCCTTCCCGGAGGAGCGAGAAGCGGCTGTAGCAGGTCTCGCAGCGCCAGGATATATATCGAGCCGCCTCGTCGCTGATTGGACGTCAAGAAGCGCGATCTCATTGGCTGCCGCGGAAATCCCAGCCTAGGCCGGAGGAAACTGAGCTCGGCGCTGCCTCCCTCCCCCCCACTTCCCCCCACCCCCACTGCGCCCCCGCGCCCAGTCACAGCTCCCGCGGTGCGAGTCCGAGTCCTGGGGCAGCGGGTATTGCAGACGCAGCGCTCGCATCTCTTCCGCTTCTCTGGCTTTCCCTGTTCTCCAGGCTCCTGACAGATTAAGAGCCGTGTGGAGGCTCCAGTTCAGGGGTTGTTCCTAAAAGCGCAAATTATTTTCCTTTTTTTTTTTTTTTCTTTTCTTTTCCCGTTTGGTTGTTGTTTTGTGCGGGGGTTTTTTGGTGGCCTGACTACAAAGAATTAAAAAGTGTCTTCAATGCCGTATAGAACTCGTTGTACCATAACAGGCACATTATCCTGAAAACCGCAAGGGAAAGGTAGTCTGATACTTCAAAAACCAGAGACAGACGCTTAAGAATTCCTGTAATGCAGGGTTGTAGTTCTAAACAAGTATGTAGCAAACGAGATGCATAATTTGAACTATTTTTCTCATTTTGTTTTCTTTTTTCTAGGAAATTCTACATGAAGTCAAGTCAGTTTGCAACTTTGAGAATACTTGGACAATGAACTTGTGACGTTAAAAGCTTAAAAAGGAGTACAAAATTATTGTCTTACCTAATTTACTCCTACTCATTTAGTCTGCAAAAAAAACCAGAAGCAACCACGAAAATTTATTGATCACTTGTCTGCAAGTGGTCAATTACTAGCGACAGCTTTACATAAACCTGAAAAACTGTTTTTGTAGTTTTTATAGCCTCCGGTGATGAAGGAAATGGAACACCAATGCTTCAGAAGCCACAGCCAGAGCAGCCTCTGGGTGCAAGAATGACAAAAACTTTTGCACAAGGCTTCTTTTGACAAGTTTTCTTGAAATGTGTTCCCAGGGTCATAATCTTTGCTCATGGTTCTGCCCCTTCCCCAAAATATACACTCTAGAAAACTACATTTGATTTATTCCTGAAACAGCTTTTAGAAAAAAAACCCCAAGAAATCACTTGCAAGCAACTGAAGACTGAGTGTAGTAAAATTTATTTAGAAACAGCAGAAATACCTTAATCTCACAGCAACTTCAGTATTTTTCCTTAGTCATAAATTGGTTTCCCCTTCTTCCATGCGGTGGATTATCTACTCTCAGTTAAATGACAATTCTGGAGTACAAGACATTAAATGGTCAAGATAATTACACTTATATCGCTGAAAACTAAATAAAAGGCAAAGATAACACTGGTCCATTTACAAAGAGCATTGCAATTATTTTTTTTGCGGGTACAACATTCGCAGGGGAAACTAAAAATTACACAAAAAACCCCCCATCTTTTTACAAAGCAAAGACAACTTTACCAATGAAATTAAAATTAAAACGTTAAGACCGCACTTATTGAAGTACAAAGCTTTTCAGCAGTACACCACAGCCATCAGTCTAAATGCATTTTGGAAGTCGGATAGTAGATGCTTCTAGTGTCCTTTCAAAGGAAACAATGCCACAGCTCTTCCAAGGAGTAAATGGGTGGCTCTGAAAAGAGCCTTTGGGTTCTCGAGATGGTCCGGGAAATGAAAGGCCTTTTAGCCGCCGAAGCCGTAGAGGGTGCGCCCCTGGCGCTTGAGAGCGTACACCACGTCCATGGCCGTGACCGTCTTGCGCTTGGCGTGCTCGGTGTAGGTGACGGCGTCGCGGATCACGTTCTCCAGGAAGACCTTCAGCACGCCGCGCGTCTCCTCGTAGATGAGCCCCGAGATGCGCTTCACGCCGCCGCGCCGCGCCAGGCGCCGGATGGCCGGCTTGGTGATGCCCTGGATGTTGTCGCGCAGCACCTTGCGGTGGCGCTTGGCGCCCCCTTTGCCGAGCCCCTTCCCGCCCTTGCCTCTGCCAGACATGCTGCTGCTGAGTCGCGGGGAGAGAGTGTAACGAGACCGGGGCGGAGCGGCGGCTTTTATGCGCAGGGAGCCGACCTGGTTGAGGACTGCAGCACGGAGGGGCGGGGTTCCCAACCGTTTTTTCTGCCTCTGTCACATATCACGGTGGATTGATGTTGCCTGTTTTACAGTGCTATGAAGTCTACACAGTCAATAAAAAAATTACACTGCCCCCCAAAAAAATCCCAACGACGTACATGTTCGGAAGAATTGGAAAGCCCGCACCCACCCCGGCGCCTTGGGTATAAATCCATTTCTGATCCACATTTGTGTGTATTTTATTTTCTTGCAATAACTGGATTTGTTTGAATTACTTTAAATTCTCATTATGTTCTTGCTGTTGTTCATTAACCGTTTTATTTGTATTCAGAATTTTATAACATTTTCTTCAGTAATTCTTAATGTTTTGAAATCTTACTGGATTTTGGGATGAATTTGCTGTGAGATTTTCTAATATATAGGGTTTGTATTGCACTTTTCACTTCCCATTTCTTAAATATGAAGTGTGATACTCTCTTCCAACTTTTACATAAATAATTTTGAGTCTGTAAGCACACATTAACCAGAAGGCAGAATAGAATATATTTTATATTATTACCTTTATAGTAGACTTAGACTTTTACAAATTTTTCTCATTTGGAGTTACTGTTCTGGGAAATTTTTGCTTAGCTTTTACAAAATGTTCTTTAGTATATCTATAGATTTGAATTTCTACTATCTTCATTAGTAAACAAAACCACCTTTCTTTTGTACTGCAGATTAAGCTTTTTAATCCTTAGCTGCTGTTTCATAGGTCTAAATCTATACTGGAAACAGACGAGATTTTGAAATAATATTTATGAACATAAGGAGCAATCCTTGTCTAAGGATATCATAAATGTCAGTATAAGAAAATCTTGAGCTGGAATAACTACTAGACCAACATCTAATGACTGTTTCCATTTTTTAATGGAAAAAATAGAAAGGGTTATAATTTTATTTTCTTCTGTCCTTTTATGTAGGAAATGCAGGCATAATTTCTATGTTCTTTTTTTAAAATTGTGCCATATTAGAACGTATAATAAGTAGTTTATATTTATTATGCTACTAAACGGGGAAGGAGTAGCTTCTCTTGGTCTATTTAATAATGATGGTATTACTCTCCATTATAAAACCAAAGGAATGTTTTGCTGTCTATGGTCATATTAGAAACTTAAAAGAGGAGTTCATTATCCTGACACCTCAAATATTGTTTCTAATACCGTCCCTAGATGTTTTCATGGTCAATATCAAATTTATGTCTCTTTGAGTGTCGAGGGCTTTTTTGAAAAGACAACAAATATGATTTAGATTAAATTTTTCTTCTCCCTAGTTAATCTGCATCATTTAAGAAAAAGAGTATGTGAAGAAACATGGGAATGTTCTATTCTTTTCTCCTCTTCTATTATGATGCAACCCTCACCGAACTCTTCTAATCAATCACTATAGTTCACCTAGCAGAGGCATTCACAGCTTTTACCTAGGCTGTAGCAACTGTGGTTCCCATTGCAGAGGTGCAGAGGAATGCATATACAATTCAGAGTCTCCTTAGATTTGGTGTAGTCATAAGCATACCTCCTTTCTTTACCTGGGAAGAGTGAACAAGTGAACCGAGTATGATACTAGGACTTAAAAAATGTATTATGTTTGCTATAGTTCTTGCTTATACAGAACTGTCAGGTCACAAAACAGTAAACAAATCCAACCCTTCTGTCCTGTAAGTAGCCTAAAGAAGGATTCCAGAATAGTTTGGGGTGTTTTTTAACTATTATTCTCTTTTCTTTGCTCACTAGTGGCAGAACACCGAATTTGAATACCCCTCCCTTTCTGCTCCTCAACCCTACACATACTTACTAGGGGCAGTGCTCAAGCAAGAGCACTTAAGTTTTTGTCCATTTTGCACATATATAGACTAAGAACACATCCACAACAAGATGGAATAGAGACAGATTTAATTCTGCAAGACAGAGGCACTATCGCCATGATTTTTACACTCCACTTTTGATTTGTTTAAAAGTTTTCAGCTGCCTTGCTTATATTCTGGTTTTGCATCCTCGAGGTAGTTGTGTGATGTTTTTTCATAGGTTTCAAGTCTAGCACAATAAGATAGGACTCCTGTAGGTTACTGTGTCTGTGTCAATAACCTCAGGGTGAGTATTTAGAATATGCAGTTATTAGTCTAATCCTGACTTTAAAGACATCATTCATGAAATGTTAATAGAATTTCAGGCTACAAGTTTTAGATGAATATTAGCCAAAATTTTTACTGTCAGACATTATACTGTAAGAATATATATGAATAAACTTCTGGAAAGGTATTCTGAATTTTGATGGGTATTGGACAGGTTTTCATATTCCTCGTGCTTTTCACTCACGGGCAGCTGGTGCTTCATTCCCTGTTGAAAATATTGTCTCTCACTTTCAAAGGCAAAATGGAATTGTTATCTGTCCTTTGTGAATGTGACAGGTTGTACAGACCCCTCCCTGCTTTGCACTGTTACCGTGCTCTTGGGATCTGCCATGCTGAAAACATAATAGATCTCATCTGGACTATCGAGAGGAAAGAAACAAATCGTTGCCCTGTACCAAAAACTTGGGTACGTTTGACACACCAGCACACCCCCACAGTAAAGGATCACTCAGAGAAGGGCAAAAAGACAATGAGCTTGAGGAATAATGAACTGTGAAGAAAGCTGCACTTCACACCAGGGAGACTGGATAGTTACCATGGTTCTATATAAGAAAGCTGCATCAGTGAATCATCGGGTTCCCTCAGACAGCTCACAACTAATGTATTCCTGAGCAAGCCAGACCAGCATGAGGGGTGGGGAGAGGTGGCAGGGTATATGTGTCTCAGCCTGACATAAAGTATTAAACAACAAATAAAGTCTGAAGAGAGCAATGGGCTTGAGATGGTTTCAACCAGCACACTCCTTCCCAGAGACTGGGAAGGCCCCAGCATTGTGACAATGAGCATATGGACACCATTAATGAGAATCATGTTTGCACTGTAATTCAACTGTGTATTGCAAATGATATATTATGCTTGTGATGTGATTTCACTACCTTGCTGTATCACTTCACGAAATAAAAAACCCTTGTAATGTGAAGTATGCTCAATAAGGAAATTTGGTATTAAACATTGAACTCTCAAGTAATATTTAAAAGAACCTTGCTGGAGATTGTTCAAATCTGACAGCACAGAGATGTGGTCAGCTGGCACTTGTCTCTCCATGTGCATAAGACTGTAAACTGCGCAAGATCTGACTTCTTTGGCACACTTCAAGCTTCTAAATCTATCCCAGTGGTCCTCATTCTCTGTATCCCTGTACCCACATACTCCACCTTCAGTTCAGCATGTAAGCCGTGCTACAGGGCTGTGCTTACCGAGATCAAGCAGCCCCCATGATTTTGGTAAAAAAGTTTTTAAGCACAGAAAGCTTTTATCTTGAGACCAAGGTCCAAGTCACTATTTGAATCTGTGGATTTGCTGTAGCTGCAGAAGTGGTTTATGCTGCTTAAGTAAAAACAGCAAACAATATTACCTGATGTTTAAATGTTACAGGTATCAGCTTCCCAGTGTGTTGATCATGTCTATCTGTTTGATAGATATTATAAAAGATCTGGTGGGACTGTGGTTGTGAATTGAGATTAAAGATTGGCACTTTGATAACTAATTTCACCTCTCCTCTCCCCCTTCCCTGCCCACTGAGACAGTCAGAGCGGAGAGTCCTATTCTCACCTTTTTGTTTAAGGGTCCTCTTGGTCGAAGATAGAAAGGGCTGGCCTGCAGCCCTGACATGGACAATTTCCAACCTTTTTCTTGCTACCAAGTTCAGAAACTACACAGGGACTGATAAATCAAGATGAGACCTCTGTTGTAGCCCAGGAGCCTGGACTGACCTTTGAGGATGCAGTTTGCTATGCACAGCATGGCTTCTTACAGATCAGATGATCCACAGAGAAGCAAAATCTTCCAGAAGTTGTCTCGCTTCCCTTGTGCCATGCCAGCTACTGGCAAGGGCAAGTGCATGTTGTTTCAATCACTGCTGTGTTACACTGTAAACCAGCAGGAGCTGGATGCATTTTCTTCATGGAAAACAACATCAGAGAATTAGTCTCCATCAGCAGATTGCAGGAAGTGACACTGTACATGCGCTTCTGAAGGAATGCTGTGCTTGGCAGGCACCAACACCCAAGCACTCATGTGGCCCTGCCACTGCTCACACTCCCTCCTCACCAGGCTAGATGTTTCAGGGTTCCTTTCAAAGAAATACTGTTTGTGATAGAATTGCAAAATACACTTTATGGGGTTTTTCTCTCGCACAACCATGTACCAGCTGTGAGGACAGCTATTCAAGGCCAGCCTAAGCACGACTCTGAAGTAGTGAGTGTGGTATGTCTCACTTTACCTTGAAATGAGAAGGGTGGCAAAGGCCTCACCCCCACCACACCATATATAACCTACAGTCTTGCAGGCTCCCTGAATAGCTGATATAGCTAAATAGGTCTAAGAAGAAAGGCTGGAGGAACTCCTAGATCAGGTTTGTGGTGTTGGGAAGACAGTAATATACCCGGTTCCTCATGTGAAGCTGGTTTAGGACATGGGAGAGAAGGGACAGTGTCAATAACCTGTAACTGGGGACAGGGACACCCTTTTGTTCATGTTGTTTTCCTCCCTGGGCTCTGACCTTCTCCCAGCAAGATACCAAAGGACCTCTCAAACAAGTGCTCCAGCTGGTTTCCCAGGATCAGGGTGGCTCATGGAGCTGAGATCTGTAGCGTACCATGCAAAGCTGCTCCTGCACCTGGGTAAGGGACAAGCAAACAGCAAACCAGCTACTCAGCAACCATAGCTGACACTTCACGGCTTCTCTTAAATCCTTACTCTGCTTTCTAGCTGGGCCTTTGAAGCAGCACAGGTCTCCTGATACATTGAACATTGATTGAGCTAGAAACACATTGCATGAAAGCATTGTAAACACGTTTCTCGCACAGCTGAGAATGGCCAGTTCCTTTTATTGCCTGAGCTCCCACAGAGCTGCACTGGGCAGTAAGTTTTGCTGTTGAACTCTGCCAGCTCTTACAGAGTTGTAAATACTTAACAGCAGCTGAAGTACTGCCCTGTCTGAACAGTCTCTATGCAGCATGGTTTTCCACATAATGAATCTACTGTTGACGTTCCTGTAGGACGATAATGAATTTTGTCTCAGACTGTGTGTTTCTGGAGGAAGCCAAGTCTGGAAAATTGTGATGTGCATTGGGTTGGTGTCTCCAGACACTACTGCTGTGCTTTGTCTTTCTTACAATAAAGCTTAGCTGGAAAACCAAACACTTCAGTTGGAAACGCCAGCTGCTTATAGGGTTTATTTATGCTTAGGCTCTGGATAAAGCATCAAGTTTGCCTTTAAGGATCCAGTAGTCAAGAAAGCCACAAAAACCCCCAGGTCAGACCAGTTATTTCTCAGTCTATGCTGATGCTACCTGTTCTGCTTCCTGTGAAAAACTTTGCACTTCTCTTGGATAAACTGTACAAGATTTCTTTTCGCCCACACCTCAAGTTTATTAAAGTCAATTTTAATTAAATGTCTAACTTTTGACTCTATCTACCCATCCTAACTGAGTATCATCCAAACATATTAAGGGTACATTCTCTCTTACCATCCAGGTCAACAGTATCAAGTACTCAGCCCTGGGGCACTCTTTTCTTTACTGGTTGCCCGCAGACACTAAGTTGTTAACTACAGCCCTTTGACCTTTTTTTCAAATGTCTACCAGCCTGCTGATCCTGCCTATACTCCCTCAGATCACAAATAAGAATGCTATAGGAAATTGTTCCAAAATATTACTAAATGACAAGTGTATTACATCCAGCACTTATCCCTTGTCCACATCAATACTCTCTAATCTATAGTTCTATGACAATTACCAGTACCTAGACATCACCAATTTTTGTTGCTTTTCACCCATCATCAAGAGCCAACTGAACCCCTTTTATTTCTGATAGTTGCTCTACTCCATATTAGAAATCATATCCTTACTGCTAACCTGCTGTGGCAAAGAACATTAGTTCCTGTATTTCCTACAACGTATACTGAGGAGGGATGACTTCCTCTTCGTGTTTTAAGTGTTTGAGAAGAAACTGTAGTTTTTCAGCCTTCTTTTTGAGTCAGGGAACTCTAGCAGTATGTGCCTTTCCATCAGGGAATAGTTCCTAGATCTCTCTAATAATTACTCTTGCTCTTTTCTGTGGAGTGTCTTATTGTTCACTTCTCAATACCTGAAGTTCAGTTCTAAAAGCTAGACCTAAAGCTCCAAGTGAGACTATACCATTCCTGATTACAGAAGAAACTCTTCTTCATCTGTCTCATGGATGTCGTCATTGCTGTCTCATGGATGTCGTCATTGTGTTCCTTTCTTAATATATAATAATATACTGTTGTTGATTCATCGTCAGCTGTAACCTGAAAATACAAATTTACTCAAGTGCTAGTCAACTGCTACTGTCCAGTATTTGTAAAACTGATATATTTCTTTCCAGGTGAAGTATCTTAAATATTTTTGAGGGCAGTGTCTCCAATTTATCAGGCATTTTTCAATATATAAACAGTCCACCATCATTGTAGCATTTCTTTGCTTGTTGGTACCCATAGCACTTCTATACATGCCGTTTATACTACATGTAATTCATATCATAAATAAAATTGTGCCAGGCCTAATACTGATACTGACAGAACTCTGCATTTTGATTTCATAGCTGACAATCATAAACATTTAAGTATAAGTTTCTATCCTGTAAGCAGGGGAGGGTGTGGGTGTGTGCTAGACCAAGTTTTACTGATTATTAGTTCACTTCTAATATTTTTATAAAATGACATAAAAAGAAACAGAGAGAAAAATCTGCAGTGTATCAGCCAGTGCTAGGGGAACATTGCATCCTCTACTGGGACTCTTTCTAATGTGAATTTTGGATCAAGCCAGTTAAACATGGTTTTAATTTCATTCCTTATTTCTTACAAACCAATGTCTATTTTGAGTATGGTAAATCCTTATTTTTATTCACACCTTCCTTGAATTTGGCTGAGCTGGTAATTTGTACAACTTGATATGAATGAGGTATTCCTTCCCCAAGGTTTGCTGAGTCTGTAAACCTGTGCAATGCATAAATCCATACCCCAGAATGTCTTATTATGTGCTTAGTTCTTGCCCATATTCTTCAGATACCTTAAGTATATTGAGTAACAAGACTGGCTGCATGGGTTGGGTGCATAGCTGTGTCTGCTGCATATTACTGCAGGTAAGCTTTCAGCATCCTATTTCCCTTCACTTGCCATGAAGGGCTAGGACTATCTTTGATAGCTAAGCAAATGGCTTATAATAACATGTACATCTTGAATGCCACTAAAGTTATAGGATGCAGATTTTTATATATTGATGGCCTAGTTTCAATTTTCATCTCTGACTGAATCAGTATTTGCAATCTGACTCACAAAAAAAAAAAAAAAAAAAAAAGAATTGTCATTTGATTGTACTGTGCACCTGGGATAATAGACAGCATGTAACAAAGGTTCAGATACCACATTTTAGTTTTTTCCAGACACTCAGTGAGAGTAACAGGTACAGTTACATTTCTAACGTTTTGCGTGTAGAACCCTGTTTTTTTTTCTGCGTTTACCTTCTTCCTCTCTTTCTTCAACTAAAAAAAATACAGCTGAAAACAATGAAAAGTTAATTAGTCTACATAATCAAGTAGAACAGAATCCTGCTTATAACTGGGATTCCTGTGTGTAGTAATACTACTACATATCATCCACACCTTAAATACTGTGTTCACTTTGGGGCCCCTCATTTCAAAAGAGTTGTAGAGGTGCTGAAACATGGCCAGAGAAGGGCAACAAAGCTGGTGAAGGGTCTAGAGAACAAGTCTTATCAGCAGAGGCTGAGGGAACTGGGTTGTTTAGTCTGGAGAAAAGGAGACTTGGGGGGACATTATTGCTCTCTACAACTCTCTGAAAGGAGGTTGTAGGGAGGTGGGGGCAGGTCTTTTCTCCCAGCTAACAAACAACAAGGCAAGAGGAAACAGCCTCAAGTTATGCCAGGGGAGGTTTAGACTGGATATTAGGAAAAATGTCTTCACTGAAAAGGTGATCAAACATTGGAACAGGCTGCCCAGGGAAGTGGTGAAATTACCATGTGTTTAAAAAAAAGCATAGATGTGGTGCTTAGAGACATGGTTTATTAGTAGATTTGGCAATCCTGAGTTAATGATAGGATTTTATAACCTTAAAGGTCTTTTCCAAACTAAATGTTTCTGTTATTCTGTGATTCTACTGGTAATGATAATTCTCAGTCCCAGGGATGGGTGAAGTGAAATTTGCTTACAAGACGATCTCTGATCCAAAGACTTTCACAAGCTGGAAAAAATATTTTGATGCTTTAGGCAGCATTTTCTGGACACACAAGGAGATTCTGAGGCTGATTCATTAAAATGCACAGCCCTTTCTTTTTTGCTGGGTAGCAAATATATATTATGGCAGGCAGGAGAGTCATGTCTCCCCACCTTTTGATCACCCCAGAATGTAGGGATTTTGTTTGAAGTGGCAGTTTTGCAGAGACTCCAACTGGCCTTAACAAGGTCTATGGACAACATGATCGCTGAGCCGAATCAGGGTAGCTCAAACTGGTTTTGACAAGCCTTGAAATGAAGGGCTATGTAAGAGGCTACAATGTTTTTTGCAGTTACCTTGATGTGCTACCAAAATTTTAAAAGGGGCAGGAGTACCATTCAGAGTTAACCTGTATGTATGTTTCCCAAATTAACCTGGATAAATATTATTTGCAAAATATTGTTTCCCTCCAGTCAGCACTGGTAAGAACCAACTGGAATGCTGTGTCCAGCTCTGGGCTCTCCTGTGCAACAGGGGCATGGGCATAACTGACACCAGTGAAGAGCCACAAAGCTGATGAAGGCACTGGAGTATCTGTCCTATGAGGACAGGCTGAAATAGCTGAGATGGTTCAGCTGGAAGAAGCAGCTGAGGGTCTTATCTATGTGTTCAGATACCTGATGGGGGAACTAAAGGAGGCAGAACCAGAATTTTCTCAGTAATGTCCAGGACAGGAGACAATACACACAAACTCAAACACAGCAAATTCTACTTAAATATAAGAAAGAATTTTTTGGAACAGGCTGCCCAGAAAGGTCGTGGCATCTCCCTGCTCTAGCCGATCCTTCTTTGAGCATGGGGATCAGACCTATTATGCTAGGTGTTATATCAGAAGACCTTTTTTTAGGAGATGTGATTGCCCTAACAATTAAATATGTCAGTATATCTTGTTAGCTTTGTTGAAGTATATATCTAAAAGGATACGGAGTTCTTTACTACTGACAGCCATTTAAAATCTTAACCCTTCCCTATTACATAAACTTCATGATTGCTGAATCAGTATTGTCAATATAGTTGCAGCATACCAGAGACTTGACTAATGTCCAGGGATTCCCTAAATGTCTGCAAAATCATTCTTTGTCAAGAAGATAGTATGCCTCAACTAAAAGTTTGTAATTTCTCTGAGTCTTCACCATGCTAACAATAGTAATTATAATTAAACGAGTGTAGGCTTTCAGCTAAATGTTGCTAATCAGCTTACCTGGATTGTTTTCCTCCTACAGCTAAATGTCTAATTGGCCTTTATTTGTCTAAAGTCTAATCTGTTTCTCCTCCATATGGAATGTCTCTTGATAAGAAAAAAATCTACTGTTTTCTCTACTATACACTTTTAGGAATGACTGTTTATGTTATATGTTGTCGCGGTTTAACTCCAAACACCAACCAAGTATGATGCAGCCACTCACTTACTCCTCTTCTGCCCCCAGTGGGATGGGAAGGAGAATCAGGAAAAGGGTAAAATTCATAGGTTGAGATAAGATCAATTTAATAATTGAAATAAAATTAATAATAATAACAACAATAACAACAACAACAGTAATAATAATAGTAGATGAAAAGGAGAGAGAGGGAGAAGAATAAAATCCAAGAGGAAAAAACCAAAACAAATGATGCACGATACAATTGCTCACCACCTGCTGACTGATGCCCAGCCAGTCCCCAAGCAGCCATCAGCCTGCCTCAACTAACTCCCCCAGTTTATATACTCAGCATGACGTTCTGTGGTATGGAATATCCTTTTGGCTAGTTCAGGTCAGCTGTCGTGCCTGTGTCCCCTCCCAATTTCTTGTGTCCCTCGAGGCAGCCTTAACAACAGAAAAGTTCTTGACTTAGTGTAAACATTACTTAGCAACAACTAAAAGCATCAGTGCACTATTAACCTCATTCTCATACTAAATCCAAGACATAACATTGTGCCCGCTACTGAGCAGAAAACTTAACTCTATACTGACCAAAACCAGGACATATGTGAGCTACTTTTGTTTTGAAGGTCCTTGCACTGGAAAATATGCAGACATTTTGTAGGGTCTTCTGTGATCTGCACTAGCAACTATACTGCCAGGCATGGAAGGAAGTCAGGGCATGTTGTGTGATGATGCATGGAAATGAGGTTTCATTTTAGGGAAGTAAGGGTATGCATTTTAAAGAGGCATAAGAAATTAGTTTGAGGTCCTGAGTAGGAGATAAACAGACTCTGCATTTGGACAGGGTACTTGGAAAGGAAAACCACAGAACTTTCAATCTTTGCTATTTATTTGAAATTTAGTGTGAAAGGAGTCACACTTAAATATTTGTTGCTTCACATGGAAACTGCCAACATTTTTTATTACCAGCTCACACTCAAAACTTGTGTTTTCAAGTAACGTTGCTTGGCAGGAAGAAAATTTCTCTGAAAGATTGAAAAAACATTCCATAATCTACCACAGATTTGCTAAAATATGTGGTGGGATTCTTGCTTTGCTTTGTCTTCTTCTCTTATCTGTAAAACACCCAGGGTAATATCAATGATAAATGTAAGGTAAAGAGAGATTGGCCTTTCTGAAAACTGAGAATTGTTTGGTCCAGTGTTGCTTTTAACAGCTATTTCCAGCAATGAAAACTTGAAAATTTTTGGAAGATTCTAACATGTTTATTTTATCCAGTTAAGGATAAAATGTCATTGCTGAGGCCAGGGGGGGAAATGACTAGAAAAGACTCCCTTTTTCACACCACTTCATAGCTCTAAAGCCCTTCTCTTTAGAGAAAGATGGGCTTTTGCAGAAATGGTTGCTAAGACCAAGAAAATGTTCACTGCTCAGAAGTAGGCCAGGAATAATTCCCTGTTCAGAACAGAGCCAGTGTGATGGTTGACGAATAGATGCAATGAAGGATGCTGACACATAATGCTGGAGAGCAGCTGCCAGGTCTCCCAGTGTCTCAGACTACTAGGGAAAAACAAAGAGCTTCAGCAGTGCTACTCAGAACAGGGAGCAGGAAACTGTTCAAAAGACATGCAGATTTGCAGGGACACACCCAGAACCAAAAGTGGGAGAAGTCCTAAATTCTGCTCCTTGAAATTCTCAGATAATAACCTCCTTCGTCTGCTTTCCTTACAAAAACACAGACCACCTTGTGCATTTAAAACTTGCCAAAGACTATGGACAGCAATCCCTACATGCTGTGGGAAGGGAAGAAAATCTCTCCTCTCCTGGTGGACTGAGAACAGGTTTACAAAGAGTGAGTTTAAAGGGAAACATGCCCAAATGTGTGAATGTGAGGGATGGAGCTGGTAACCAACCCTTGGGGCTACAGCAGCACTCTTCCACCAGTGGTTACTGTCCACTCCCAGTTGCTCCCAGCTCCCAGACCAGTTTCAGATGTAAGAGTCATAAAGCTCTAATACTAAATTGTAAAACCTACAGAGATTAAAGCACATTAAGTTTCTTTTAGTCCTTATTCCCTAAAGAATGTGCATTACATTAAACAAACCTGGACAGATGACATCCCTTGCCAGCTCTGTCTTTTGTCAGACTTTGCTTTATGGTCATCTCTATTCACCTAACCTGGAAAATAAGCATAATGCCCTCATCTTACCACAACCAACTATCTTTTTACCTCTCAGGCACATATTCCTACTGTTCATTTGAGTTACCAGCCTGAGCTTTCAAACTCTATGGCTACCGTGAATTTGGTCTAGTTGTTTATGTGGGAATGGTGTCACATTCACAAGGAGCATGGCAGATCTCACAGCCCACTTCAATATGCCTGTCCAGTTTTTACTATGGGACACCTAAAAGCCTAATTTTTCTCTTTCTCTGCTTTTGCCTTCCTCTTCTTCATTCCTTCAAAGTATTTATTAGCTGGCCTGCCTGCAGACACAACAAAAGAAAAAAGAACTAAAAGAGAATATGAAAAGGTAAAGGTTCACTGGTTTCGCTTTTGTTATTCTAATGTATCTTATTTATCCTTGCCATTTTAATCTATCTTATTTCAACTAACGATTTACTATGAAGTATAACTTAACTGTATTAAACATTTAATGTATGAAAACAAATACCAGGGCCCTTTGCAATATACCACTTGTCTTCTAGAATCTCAAATTTGTCCATCATACATGAGAAGCTCATTTGCTGAAATAGCCTACTGACATTTTGCATGGCAAATTTTTACAAAGCACAATGGGGCACAATATGACATTTCAGCTTAATTTATTCTTTTCAGCCAAGGTAAAAAATCCTAGCTGCTTTTTCATTACAGCCATTCACAGCTTTTGTCTTCTGATATACTCAAAAATTATCCTAAACAATTCATAACAGCCCTTAAAAAATTAATAATAAATTTCTGCTATCACTTTGTGAGACAATAATTAAGTGGGATCATAATAATTAATGCTGATTCTGATTTATGAGGATATTCTGGAAATTATTTCAAAATTCTGAGGATTTGGATGAAAACCTAAATTTGGAACTGTTTTCCTTTTCCTTTAAATGGCAGATTTTAGGAAACATTAAAAAACGGGGGGGGGTGGGGTGGGGTGGGGGTGACACACACTCAACAAAGTGTGTTCAAATATTTATAGGTAATAATGAGGCTGAAGCATTGTGTTCATGCAGGCCAGATTTCCACATTATTTAATTTATGTGAGAAGAACCGAGGTTCCAGCTGGCTTCTTTAATATTTGAGTAGCTTAAAATATATATTAGTGTATCTATACCTGTTTGACATTTTCCCCCTGAAAATCTGCTTCTGAATTTGTTAAGACTTAAAGAATAACTGTATACACTACTGCAACCATAAAAGCTTTAAACTAGAACTTTATCCAGAGTTTATATGCATTAACTAGGTATTGACAGTTTCAATTTATAAACAGAGACTATTGGTAAAAATTCCAAATTCTTGCTATTCACTTACAAACCACCACAAAAAATGCAGAGCCCTGGCAAGTTTCAGACACTTTTCAACAGTACATATATTCTTCTGAAGGACTCTCATTTCCCCAAAACAGGAAATTCTGTAGAAATACTGTATTCTTAATAGTTAAAGATATGGTTAAGGGAGCCGAATCTTTATCCATATTCAAAGCTCAGCCATGAAATTGTGTTACTTCGTTCTCTTTGAAATCAATTTACGGCAAAAATAATGAAGCTACCCCCTCGGTTTCTACCCTAGTGTGGAGAAAACCCCCTAAAGAATAAGCCTGCAGTACGGGGAAGGAGTTTTAGCTACAGGTTTTATTTTAATTTCGATGGAAAAACAAAAGTTTGCCGTTCCCGGGGTCTTGCTGACTTCACAACACGGGGTTAAACACATCTTTTCTTTCTCATCTGGGGTCCCAACAGCAAGAAACTCCCCCGAATGAAAGTCCACCGTCTTCTCTTCATTCCCCGAAGAAACCGGGGTGATTTCCTGGCACACATTTTACAAAAATTCTGAATTTATAACTCCGAAGAAACACAGACTCGGAGGACGAAAAGCTCTTCCTGGCTCACAGTTAGGCGGGCTCTGCAAAGCACCAATCACAGATCACCGCTGCGCTATAAATTCAGGCATCGGGGTTACTGTAGCCCAATTACTTTCTTTTGATTAGGAAGAAGTCTCTGCAGCGATGTCGGAGACCGCTCCCGCCGCCGCGCCCGCTGTCGCGGCCCCCGCCGCCAAGGCCGCCGCCAAGAAGCCGAAGAAGGCGGCGGGCGGCTCCAAGGCCCGCAAGCCCGCGGGCCCCAGCGTCACCGAGCTGATCACCAAGGCCGTGTCCGCCTCCAAGGAGCGCAAGGGGCTCTCCCTCGCCGCGCTCAAGAAGGCGCTGGCCGCCGGCGGCTACGATGTGGAGAAGAACAACAGCCGCATCAAGCTGGGGCTTAAGAGCCTCGTCAACAAGGGCACCCTGGTGCAGACCAAGGGCACCGGCGCCTCCGGCTCTTTCCGCCTCAGCAAGAAGCCTGGCGAAGTGAAGGAAAAAGCCCCCAAGAAGCGGGCAGCCGCGGCCAAGCCCAGGAAGCCGGCTGCCAAGAAGCCCGCCAGCGCCGCTAAGAAGCCCAAGAAGGCAGCGGCGGCGAAGAAGAGCCCCAGGAAAGCCAAGAAGCCGGCAGCTGCCGCGGCCAAGAAAGCGGCCAAGAGCCCTAAGAAGGCGACTAAGGCTGCTAAGCCGAAAAAGGCGGCGGCAGCCGCGAAGAGCCCGGCCAAAGCGAAGGCGGTGAAGCCCAAAGCAGCCAAGCCCAAGGCGGCCAAGCCGAAAGCGGCCAAGCCAAAGAAGGCGGCGTCCAAGAAGTGAAGTTTTCAAGTGGAAATACTTAAACCCAACGGCTCTTTTAAGAGCCACCCACTATTGTCCCAGAAAGGGCTGATACACTCCGCCGCGGAGCTCCGTGCTTGCCGCAGGGCTAACCCCACGCCATGTCTGTGTGGGACGTTCGGGACGTTCGTCTGTGGAGTGAATGGGACGCTAAACTTCGGCGGTGTTTACGCTAAGACTTGGAAAAATAAAGTTTACGTTCCCTGCTAAAACGCTTTCTAAAGGCTGACTTTTTCTGAGCACCGCAAGAGGCTGTACATGTTAAAGGGACTGCTAAGGGTGGGTGTCGCTCTTGGGCGTGGAGGTTTCTCTCGGTGCTCTAACCAGCTTGGGTTCCTAACAGCCTGGCTGCGATTACCACTACTTTTTAGGGACTGTGCCCGGGAGCTGTCGGCACGGCTCCTCCGCTTCCTTGACAATATCTTTTCCGATCGGCAACGCTGTTGTGGGGCAGGTCTCAATTTCTCCGTGACTTCACCGACCTGCTTTTTGAGAAAGAGGTTGCCGGGACGGGAGGCAGGTAGAGATGCCTGCGATCCTCTTCCGCACCCTGCCGGCCTGGTGGCGGTGCGGCCAGAGTTCCGCCGGGCAGTGGTCGGGAGCTGCTGCGGGCAGGGCGCTCTGCGGCCGATCGGAGCGCAGGGGCAGAGCGGAGCGGCGCGGCGCTCCCCGCAGCAGCGGTGTTTGCGGGGCTCAGCCTGCGGCCGGCGGCGATTGGCTGACGGGAGAAGCCGCAGCCGCTTATGCGGCGATCGGGGAATTTCGAAAAGCGCGCGCGGCGAACGGGACACGGAGCGCTGCCTGCGCGGACTCCGCGCCTGCCGGTGCTCCCGCGTCCACACCCCCCTCCTCCCTCCAGTTTCTCCTCACAAAGTGTCTACCTCTGTCTCAGGTGTCCTCGCTTCCCCCCAATCTTCTTGTCCTGGTCTTTGGATCTACAAGGCTGCTCCCTGTCTTCTTATACAGAAGGCAGTTTGTAAGCTTAGACTATCCCGGGAGACCTATGCAAAAAATTTGATCAGGGTCATTCATCTTCCCGCTCATCCTCATTTTTTAGGGGCGGTTATATTAATACAGCGATTGCAAAGTATGTGAAATCAGAAAGATTTGTCTTTATAGCAGAACGTATAATATAATGTACTGCATCTCAAATCTGTACTGCACAAGCTGAACGATACTGCTTTATTTATTGGAAAAGTATTTTAATGTTAACATATATGACGTAATAGTTAATACATTATTGACTTAAAGCTATATACTTTAACATGGATTCCAGAGACAACTACCAGTCATTGCATGTTCTGCTACGAATTTAAGTTACTTGGAAATTCTATTTACCATCTCAAATAAATTTTAGCATCCAAAACTAACGAACCAGTACTGTGTTAAAGCTCTTATAATGAGTATGTGGATGGCTCTTAAAAGAGCCTTTGGGTTTGAAGTGACGGTCCGAGACACTCTACTTGGAGCTGGTGTACTTGGTGACAGCCTTGGTGCCCTCGGAGACGGCGTGCTTGGCCAGCTCACCGGGCAGCAGCAGCCGCACGGCCGTCTGGATCTCCCGCGAGGTGATGGTGGAGCGCTTGTTGTAGTGCGCCAGGCGCGAGGCCTCGCCGGCGATGCGCTCGAAGATGTCATTGACGAAGGAGTTCATGATGCCCATGGCCTTGGACGAGATGCCCGTGTCGGGGTGCACCTGCTTCAGCACCTTGTACACGTAGATCGAGTAGCTCTCCTTGCGGCTCTTCTTGCGCTTCTTGTCGCCCTTCTTCTGCGTCTTGGTCACCGCCTTCTTGGAGCCCTTCTTGGGCGCGGGGGCGGATTTAGCCGGCTCGGGCATTTTAACACAATTCTGCCGTTTTTCCGAAGTGGAGTCGCATGCAAAATGGCCGCAGAGCCCTCTATTTATAGGGCTGTTATGCAAATACCAGCCCTCTAATTTGTTCAATGCGATTGGATCTTCTCTCACGAGTGTGTGCCTTTGTCTCTGATTGGTTACAATACGATCCGGCTTGTCATTGGTTCTGTAAGCAATGACTGAGTCCAGCCAATCAGCAAGCGCTAATCCCGCCCAGGGAAGGGATAAAAGGGGAAGAGCCGTTGCGTCAGTATGATTGCCTTAGTCTTGTCGCGAGAAGGGAGGTTGTACTTTTTGTGCTGTCTGAAGCATGTCCGGCCGCGGGAAGCAGGGAGGCAAAGTCCGGGCCAAGGCCAAGTCGCGCTCGTCGCGGGCCGGGCTGCAGTTCCCCGTGGGCCGCGTGCACCGGCTGCTGCGCAAGGGCAACTACGCGGAGCGGGTGGGCGCGGGAGCGCCCGTCTACATGGCGGCCGTGCTGGAGTACCTGACGGCCGAGATCCTGGAGCTGGCGGGCAACGCGGCCCGCGACAACAAGAAGACGCGCATCATCCCCCGCCACCTGCAGCTCGCCATCCGCAACGACGAGGAGCTCAACAAGCTGCTGGGCAAGGTGACCATCGCGCAGGGCGGCGTGCTGCCCAACATCCAGGCCGTGCTGCTGCCCAAGAAGACAGAGAGCCACAAAGCCAAGAGCAAATAAGCTCAGAGAACAAAGCTGCTTGGACTTTCAACAAAATAACATTATAACTTAAAGGCTCTTTTCAGAGCCAACCACACAATCAGAAGAAGAGTTGTGTTGCTTTTTTAGGAAAGTACTTCTGTGCTAGGTGGTATTTCTACAGAGCATGTGTTAGGTGCTCTAGTCTGTATCTTCAGTGAAAACACTAGTGATTTATTGATCATGTGTCTTGTAGCAGGATTGGCAAAACACTTGTTTTTACTGTTGGATCTCGATTTTCATGACTTTTCAGGCTGCTTAAGGTGTGAAATACAGGGGGGTTGGCTAAAAGATTGGGGGAGCGGAAAAGGCTATGCAGATATATAGATAAATAAATAGGAGAGCATCTTAAACCCACATAAATACATCTAAGAATGAGAAAAGGCTTCTTTTGTATGCTTTTTCTTCAAAAGATGTAATGGTTTGCTGTGACTTAACTTTATTTAGAAATAAAATGAGAAATTCTGTAGGGGAACTGGCTCATTTTTACTTTGATCCTTGAGTAGTCATACCTGGACAATGAAGTAATAACATACATCTTTTCTTTCAGAAGAAACTCCTTTTTCTTCTGAAACACAAAGTGCTGATTTATTTCCCATTTAAGTGGGATTTTCAGTCTTGCCAGGTAAATTCCCTCACTGTGCATAGCTATTCTTATGTCAGTTAACAGTGGGTAGTATGGTTTGAATTAATTTTCTATATCCTTGGCCCAATCATTACCCAGAGCACACTGTTAAAGCTGTTGAGGTTCAGTTGTAAATTATGAGAAAGATTGTCTAGGTGATTCCTATTGCTTGAATATTCCCAGAACTTGCACCTGGTGGTCTGCAGCACATTGTATTCAGGCCATAGCTCCCACTTGTGCCAGCACCTCTGCCCTCCCCGTCCCCTGGGGAGAAAGAGGAATGCTCTGGCCTTGGAGGAAGGAAAATACCACTTTCAGCAAGATACTACCCTCTGTGCCTCTCCTCCCCACCCCCAAGCTGTAGCAGAGAGGCTATTTAAGTAGGACTGTATCATGGCCAAAGAGGGATATCAGGGATGATTTCTGGAGAGAATCAAAGCAAGAGAGCTGTCTGGAGCACCAGACTGTTCTGATAAGGTGGCAGTTTCTGTGCCTCAGGGTTTTGTTTGCAAGTGGATACTTGTAGAGCTGTAATGTTTTCATTATGCTGTTTTATTGATACTCATTAGCTGAAACTACCTCTCTTCTGCTACATTTCTTGAAGAACTGTAATGATATAAAAACTGTGTTTTAACATGCAGAAGTCTTCTACTTTTGGTTTCCAGAACAGATACCTATATATGTGTGTGTCAGAAGATTGCAGTCATAGAGTGGTCTGGGTTGGAAGGGAGCATCTAGTCCAACCCTCCTGCTGTGGGCAGGGGCACCTCAAAGCACCATCCAACCTTGAACAGCCTTGAACACTTCCATCTACAGCTTCTCTTAGCAGCCTGGTACCGTATCCCACTGCCTGCATTGCAAAAAAAAAATCATCCTTATTTCCAATGTAAATCTCCCTTTTAGTTTAAAACTGTTGTCTTTTATCCTTGCACCTGTCTTTCTACCTTCCTTGGTAAAATCTCTCAGTCTTTCTGTATTGAAAGTCTGCAATAAGGTCTCCCCAAAGCCTGCTTTTGCCCAGGCTGAACACCCCAACTGCATTAGCCTTTCTTCAAAAGATAGGTGTTCCAGCCCTCTGATCATTTTCACAGCCTTCCTCTGGACCCAGCCTAACAGGTCTGTGTCTGCCTTGTGCTGGGGACCCCAGAGCTGGATAGAGTACTCCAGGTGGTGTCTCACGACAGCAGAGTAGAAGAGAATCACTTCCCTTGACCTGTAGGCCAGGGTGCTTTTTATGCAGCCTGGGACAGCATGGGCTTTCTGGGCCACGAGCATGCATCTCTAGATTAAAGCACTGCAATTCCAGAGAAAGCCCATGGGTGTGGGGGTATCTATATCCAGGAGTGGGATTTCTCTGTGAACAAACTCCTATCTGTGGAAATCAGAGTCGGTACCAGAGAGAGCGTCATGCCCTTCTGAGTGTGGAAGTAAGGCCAGTACATCTATCCAAATTATTCCTGTCATCTGATCAGAATTAGATTATTTTCTGCAGAATTTCTTTCCTCGTATTTCACTCACTACTCTGCTCAACTCAATAACTGGAATTTTAGCCTTTGTGATACTTCAGTCCACTTCCTAGTATTCCCTACTTTTGTTCTTAGCCACTAGTGGTTTCACCAGTTGTGAACCCTGTGCTGCCGTCACACTGATGAGGCTTCAAATGTAAGTGTCTTATAAATCAGATGGATTATATGATAAGAGTGCTGGCAAATCTGCCTGGCATATGCCACTGGATGAAGGAATGTAGCAAAGCAAGTTTAAGTAAATCAGATTTCTCATTTTCATATACAACAAATAGTAGTAAAGAGGAAATCCATACCATATGGTGCCTTAGCTGTATTACTGGGTTCCAGTACCCCTTTGCATTCTCAAAGAACCTGTGATGCAAAAAAAAAAACCCCTCCAACCAATCTCCCTCAAATGCTATAGATTGTAGTTATGTTTAGGGATAGCTTAATAATATAAGTCTATATATCAAAGTCATAAATCACATAGGCAAAAAGATAAGAGGCTTTTCTATCTCTTTTTCTCCTTCACTTTGGTAGCAGTGTTAGGAACGTCCTCTACTAAAAAGATCTTCCATGAGTTTAGTTTGCATATTATTGTTATTATTACAGTTGTAGCTGATACATAGGCGGATTTAAATTGCCATACAAGCGCTCAAGAAAATTAAGAACAACGTTTTAGTTGGGTATAATGCACTAATGTGATGATTTTTTGGCAAATTTTGTACTTCCTTGTGCAGTCATGATGAGATATTTTCTTACTACAATAAACAAATGCAATTTCCTCATTATAGTTTAATGAGAAACTAGGGCAACTGTCCTAATTAGTGCACACTTGAAAAGCTACATAATTTTTTTTTCAATGGAGCAGAGTTTTGCAAGTGTTTCCTTTCTCATTTAACTTCTAGTACTATGCATCCAAACTCATGAGGAAAATTTAGTACTTACAAACTGGGGATTGAACCCTAGGTTTTGATCCAAATATTGTCTCAAATCAACAGTAAAAGCAACTTCATCAGGCATTACACTCAGTAGCAAAATTTTCTTTCTGTTTTCATTATTTTTCTCTAAGAAAACCCTCTGGTCCATGAGAGAGCTGATTACGTCACTAACAAAAACACTCAGGAAACATGTCTGTGGCCACATGCAGCAACCTACAGGCAACGCAGCCTTCTAGAAAGCATGATATTAAATTATATTAACTGTGGTCCACACTTTTGGAAAAAGGTTTTGCAGCTAATTAATCTGAAAGCTACTGGTCTCAGCCTCTGCATCACCCATTTCTGCCAGGACACTGTGGAAGACAATTTTCCAAGTCTTCCAGTGGTTGTACTGACAGAGGGAATTGCACAAGGATACTCACCCTGCAGTTAGGAAGAGTTAGGAAGTGATGATTTTGACACACTAAATGATTTTGTGTAATTTATTTTCTTTTTTTTACTTTCTTTAGTATTCAGAAGATTGTTTATAACTGCCTCAGGAAACATAACCAGATCTCCAGGTATAAAGAACAAAGCAGACTTTGTAGAGGCAAATGGTGATATTAGCCACCAGCCTGGCAGGTCCACTACTGACAAACCTTCCAGTTAGTGCAGAGAGAGCTGTAATTCATTATTTTCATCCCAAAAGTGAACATGAACTCAATTAAAGCTAGTTTTGCCAGCTTTGTTGCATATATAATTGAGTGGCAAGTCTTTAATTTAACTCAGAGTAACAGTTTGAATGAAAATGGAATTCACAGTGATAATGATAATGGTAAAAAAGACTTGGTATGTATTTGGACACCTGTAATGTACACCTGTAGCATGAATATCTCAATCACATTTTGCCCTCAATTTATTCTGCCAAGAAGTATTCTGGAGGTGTTGCCTGAATTCTGTAAATTATATTTGGGAATGAAATTACATAAACAACTGTACAAATCTAAAACACAATCAATCATTTCTAAAAGGTAAACATGTTTGAACTGCATAATACTAATAACAGAATAATTTGCATGTACCATAGCTATATTGCTTTTATTCTGTGTAACTAACAGTTAAAAGCCCAACACACTCATTTTAAAAATAGCCTCCTAATGCTTTCAGTATTTATTCATTCACTTTACAAATACAGCTCAACATACTGCAATCAGCATGTATGTGAGGTCTGTTAGCAAAAGCGTGATATACACGGCAAAATGTCTAGATTCCTCATCTGAAGAAGGAAAACTTGACTATCGTTCATTTTTTCAAATAGTATACAAACATCTGGTTGGTAATGACTAACGCTCTCTTTGGCTTGCCGGACCCAGCTGCACGCCATCGAGCACTTCCCCATTCCAGAGGCTGCCAGCCGCCGGGAACGAGCCCGACGCCCCGCGCCCCGCGCTGCCCGTGGGACCGCGCTGCGGGGATGGCGCTGAATGAGGAGGAGGAGAAGGGCGAGAAGAAGGGCGGGCGAGAAGAAGGGCGGGCGAGAAGGGCGGGCGGGCCCTTCCGCGTTCTCCAGCAGCTGCACCAAGTCGCCTTCACGGAAGCCTAACGTCTAAGCGCTTCCCACCGGGGCCCCTCGTTGGCGATATCCCCTGCTGCGTAGGGCCGCTCACCCTGCTCCCTCTCGCACCGACCTGCGGGTAGCTCGGTGTGGACATGAAAGCGCTGAACGCTCGGTGCCCAGCCCAGAGGGCTGCACGGAGGAAGGGGCATCTGTCGGAAGCTCACTGTCCGAACAGACAAAGAAAACACGGAAACGTCACGGCTGAAACGGACAAAGAGACCGCGGCCGAGAAACCCGCGCTCTGCGGGCTCCCAACGAGCGGAAGCGGGGGCCGGCGGCGGGGCGGGGCGGCAGCGTGAGCGCGGCCCCGGATTGGCCGGATTTTGCCGCAGACCCGCGGGCAGCGGGGAGGGCCGGGGCCGGGGGCGCCGCCGCAGCCGCTCTCGCCACCGTCGGAGACCCGGCGCTGCCTCGCAACGGCCGCCCGCGCAGGGGGGCAGGGACGGGGCGGGTGGGTCAGGAAAGAAGCCGAAAGACGGGCCGGGGCAGCGCGCAGGGCGGCCGGGCGGCGGGAGGCGCGGGGCGGAAGCGCAGCCCCGCCCGCGACAGGCGGAGCCACCGGGCGCGTCGCGGGGGCCGGGGCCGGGGAGAGCGCCTCGGCCGCCGTCTCGCGGGAAGCCCGCGCCGAGCCGCGCGGGGACCGCCCGGGGGCGGCGGGCGGGGGCAAGGGCGGAGACTGGGGCCGAGCCCCCCGCCTCCGCGCCGCAGTCCTCAACCAGGTCGGCTCCCGGGGAATATACTGCGGCTCCACGGTGGCGGCGGCGTGCAGTGTGCGGCTGCAGTAACGCTGGCATGTCTGGCAGAGGCAAGGGCGGGAAGGGGCTCGGCAAAGGGGGCGCCAAGCGCCACCGCAAGGTGCTGCGCGACAACATCCAGGGCATCACCAAGCCGGCCATCCGGCGCCTGGCGCGGCGCGGCGGCGTGAAGCGCATCTCGGGGCTCATCTACGAGGAGACGCGCGGCGTGCTGAAGGTCTTCCTGGAGAACGTGATCCGCGACGCCGTCACCTACACCGAGCACGCCAAGCGCAAGACGGTCACGGCCATGGACGTGGTGTACGCTCTCAAGCGCCAGGGGCGCACCCTCTACGGCTTCGGCGGATAAACTTGAATTGCAAACGTTAACGCTGTCAAAATCAAGGCTCTTTTCAGAGCCACCCACATATTTCACAACGAGAGCTGTTCATTACTGAAATAGTTTGCAAACTTAACGGAGCTGTAACCTTAAAACACGAATTGTAATAAATTGAGAATTAAAAAACTGGAGCAAAATTCAGTCTTTATGAGCATCCTGAATAACTACTGCAAAGTGCCCAGTGTACTAAGAGCACACATGTTAAATAATAGCATTAGTAACTGTATTCAAGTGTGTTTTTTGTTTACCTATTTATGTAAGTTTTTTAGCTGGTGAAGATAGTACCCTCATCACAATAACTGCAAAGCAGAGTCATGTAGAATGCAGTGCTTAAGCCGTGACTATTACAGGATGGAAGTGTCTCTACGTTAAGATTTTCTACTCCAATAAAAATGGGACGATTACAATCCACTAATTTGTATAACTCCTTTATAAATGCCAAGGGATGCAAGGGCTATTTTCGATGTTCTTGAAGGTATAGTGAAGATCTTTGAAAGACACTTTTAAGGATGCCTGAGCCGGCTAAATCCGCCCCCACACCCAAGAAGGGCTCCAAGAATGCAGTGACCAAGATGCAAAAGAAAGGGGACAAGAAGCGCAAGAAGAGCCGCAAGGAGAGCTACTCGATCTACGTGTACAAGGTGCTGAAGCAGGTGCACCCCGACACGGGCATCTCGTCCAAGGCCACGGGCATCATGAACTCCTTCGTCAACGACATCTTCGAGCGCATCGCCGGCGAGGCCTCGCGCCTGGCGCACTACAACAAGCGCTCCACCATCACCTCGCGGGAGATCCAGACGGCCGTGCGGCTGCTGCTGCCCGGTGAGCTGGCCAAGCACGCCGTCTCCGAGGGCACCAAGGCTGTCACCAAGTACACCAGCTCCAAGTAGAGTGTCTCGGACCGTTACTTTTAACCCAAAGGCTCTTTTAAGAGCCACAAATTTTTTTGAGAAGGGCTGAATTGCCGTTTTTCTTGGGAGGTAGAAGGTATGTAAACAGCATATTGATTTGCACATTACTGAAAAATTAAGTACTTTTAGGTAACCAAAACATAGCTACTTAAAGGGCAGAGAGCTCTCAACAGTCAGACTAAGAGCCCCACACTCTAAGAGCTGCAAATCAAGTAACATTTTTTCCAAGTATAAAATCCTGCAGCTTTGAGCTATAAAATTGCACTTTACATAGTATTTCAGTAATGAACAGCTCTCGTTGTGAAATATGTGGGTGGCTCTGAAAAGAGCCTTGATTTTGACAGCGTTAACGTTTGCAATTCAAGTTTATCCGCCGAAGCCGTAGAGGGTGCGCCCCTGGCGCTTGAGAGCGTACACCACGTCCATGGCCGTGACCGTCTTGCGCTTGGCGTGCTCGGTGTAGGTGACGGCGTCGCGGATCACGTTCTCCAGGAAGACCTTCAGCACGCCGCGCGTCTCCTCGTAGATGAGCCCCGAGATGCGCTTCACGCCGCCGCGCCGCGCCAGGCGCCGGATGGCCGGCTTGGTGATGCCCTGGATGTTGTCGCGCAGCACCTTGCGGTGGCGCTTGGCGCCCCCTTTGCCGAGCCCCTTCCCGCCCTTGCCTCTGCCAGACATGCCAGCGTTACTGCAGCCGCACACTGCACGCCGCCGCCACCGTGGAGCCGCAGTATATTCCCCGGGAGCCGACCTGGTTGAGGACTGCGGCGCGGAGGCGGGGGGCTCGGCCCCAGTCTCCGCCCTTGCCCCCGCCCGCCGCCCCCGGGCGGTCCCCGCGCGGCTCGGCGCGGGCTTCCCGCGAGACGGCGGCCGAGGCGCTCTCCCCGGCCCCGGCCCCCGCGACGCGCCCGGTGGCTCCGCCTGTCGCGGGCGGGGCTGCGCTTCCGCCCCGCGCCTCCCGCCGCCCGGCCGCCCTGCGCGCTGCCCCGGCCCGTCTTTCGGCTTCTTTCCTGACCCACCCGCCCCGTCCCTGCCCCCCTGCGCGGGCGGCCGTTGCGAGGCAGCGCCGGGTCTCCGACGGTGGCGAGAGCGGCTGCGGCGGCGCCCCCGGCCCCGGCCCTCCCCGCTGCCCGCGGGTCTGCGGCAAAATCCGGCCAATCCGGGGCCGCGCTCACGCTGCCGCCCCGCCCCGCCGCCGGCCCCCGCCCGCCCCCGGTTTTGCTTTGGACGCTTCACGTGTTGCTTTCAAAATTTTTTAGCTATGTAATATTTGCCTGCATCGAGACCTTCTTCGGGTATATTCATAGAATCTTTTTCAGCCTTGTCCTCTTCTACCTACAGCTTCTTTCTGTTGCTAAGTCCTGCTACGTGTTGCTTAAAAGTGCACGGGAAGGAAACGCTCAAGCTACGTGATAAGACAAGGGATCTTTTTTAAAATGCAACGTAGTATTTCCTTCCTGTAACTTAAAACATGATTAATTTGGATTTGGGTTTTTTTCGTCACAGCACATGCATACACACACACACATATATTTGTCATACCTTTACTTATCAAAGATATTTTGGACCACTCTGAGAAAAGCTGAGAGCCTCAAGAATTATTTCAAGAGAATAGACCATAATGAAGCAGCACAGGTCACACCACCATATTCTGGGAATACTTCCTATTGGGGAAGCAAAAGACCTGGTTTTGCTCAGTACCTTAATGGAAAAAAAAGACTGTTACACTACTCTCACATTAATGCTTCAGTTATTTCCATGCTAAACACATGCCATTTAATATAGGAATGCTATTTGTATTTTTAAAGGTTAACAAAACCCCACAGATTAATGTTCTCATGTTACTAACTTCCCTGGTTTAGGGCAAACTTGCTTAAACTAATAAACTTTACTTCCTGAAACCGATTAATATTAAAATAATATATACTGAGATTAAATACAATTTCAAAATTAAAAACCTAAAATGGTTTTGGACTACTTGGGGGTTTCCTTTCTTCTTTTTAACTGTACAGGTTTTCACTAATTTATAGTGACTTTGGCAATAATAAATCATTTTCCCATTTAATAGAGGAATATTGAAATAAACATAAATAAGTCTTCAAGAAATGGGAAAATTAAAAATTTCTTGAAGATATCAAGGATTTTGTTATGGTGTGGTTTCTGTTTTAATTTGCATTTAGTCTTCATATTCTGAGAATTTATAGCATTATGAAAAAATCTTCACTGGCATAAATTTCTGTAACTTCTTAGGAAAACAAAAAAAAAAGTTTCAGTACTGCGCTCACACAGACGGACAGATACACACACACCTTCCTTATGTATTAATCATAACATATTATACAATAGGTTAAGAACTTTACCTCATTTTTTCCCTTTACCACCCCCCCTCATGCCCTAGAGTGTATAATAGATACATGTGCAAAAAGGAAGTTACTATCCTTTTAGAAGATAGACATTTTTAATGTATCTTTATATATATTACTTTTTCCAAACAGAGAAACATAAGGCAGAAAAGTGGGGTGTTTTTTTCCTTTCAATATCTGTTAACTTTTAGCTTTTCTTCCATTTCCTTCCTCACCAGACAAGCTTGTTCAAAACTCTTCAGCCTTCTTTTTAAAATTGTGCAAATCTATTGACAGAAACTATTTTATAATTCAGGCAACCACCAGTTTTGGAACTGTGACTTAAGTATTCAGTGAAGTGTCATAGCCTATTTGTTTGTTTTTCCCTTGATATGAGGCCCTCTTGACTTTTCTGGTTAGTCATCTTTTTATAAACACCACCAGCTAGCCTTCTATTTGATTCCTACATTTAAACTAGAGTCTCCTACAATTAAGTGATAGATCTGTTAGTATTGTGCTTGTCAGCCTCCAGTCAGATAAGCCTCTTACATTTACAGAGCAAAATCCATCAGCAACTCCAAAACCCAAATCGGAATGTTCAGTAAAGACAGCCATAGGATTGATGGATAAATGAAACACTTGTGGAAAAATATCTCAAGGAGAAGAAAGGGAGAATCATTCCTTTTGCAACAGCGAACACCAGGCAGGGTCTCATGGAGGGTCTCAGGAAAGGCCTGGGAGTGCTGCTTTGCATTTCTGTGGGACATGGGTGAGGGCAGCTCTGCTAGATAGTACAGTAGTGGAGTTCTGCATCTGTACTGGGGCAGTGTGGTAGATTAGTGAGAACTTTAAACTGTACTTTTAGTTAAACAGTTGATAAATATTAACTCTTAAATGTCATTTCGAAGGTATTTTTAAAAAAATTATAGGTATCAAACCAAACCCCCAAATACTCTTGAGGATACAAAGTATCAATATTTTGTAGTGTTCTTAAAATACAATGTATTTTGAAGAACTTTTAGTTTGGTCTTTCCCTGTTCATTCCAGGACCATCACACAGGTACATTTTACAGGGATAAATTAAGAACTTTGGATTTGGGCTAAGTCTAAAGATATCAGAAGTGACAGATACCTGAAAATGTATAACAACTGCACATACTCATGCACATACATACCAGCTGCTATGCAGTCCTCATAGCATGTAATCAGTATTTACTATTTCACATTAGACTGTTCATTTTATTTGTGTAGACTGCACTTATGCTGCTGCAAGGCGAACTCAAACTCTGCACACACCTGCCTAAACCAGCGAAACAGCAAGAACTGGCCTGGCAATGCTGCTTACACTGTGACAGTTTTCAGGCATTGAATGCAGAGGTGGAGTGACACGTTTGGTTTGCTGAAACTTTTGTGTTATATTGACCTAGGCTGATATTACCAGAGTAGTTTGGCAACCAACCCCTGCATTTTCTTTGGCATCTGTGTAATTACCTCTTAGACTTGTAAAATAATCTCTCCTGGAAGTGGACTAGTCCATATCCATGTAAAAAAGTTTAATTTTTTCCAGATATGTTCCTTTTCCCCAAAACAACAACAAATCTGGTTCTTTGCTTTGAAGTCCTTTAAAGTCAGCGTGAGCAATTTTGACAATGAGCTGGCTGACTGCACAAAAGTAAACAGAAATTCTCAAATGCTACTTATTGCATTGGTGCAGTGGGGATGTTGCCTGCTTTTCATGGACCATGAGTAGTCTAATACTGAAAATGTTGAGAGCTCAGCTCATTAAATCGGCATCTAAACCACACCAAGCTTTGCATTCAATTTTTGGCTGTTCCTGAAAGGCTGTGTCCCAGTGTTACCAAAAATCGTAACCAGGAATACTCTCCAAAGCAAATGACAGTTTATAATTTGCCATTGATTTATTGCAGTGCTGGGTGCGTGGGGGATTTTTCCTGCTAACACGCACACCAAGCTGTTAGAGGGTACACGTTATAGGAAGTAGAGTACTTGCATATTCATAGCACATTACATATTTCATTTCATGCACAGGATTGGTTACAAGTTTCTTGCTTCCAATGCAAGTGACCTACGCATGCTCCCAAAGCGGGGGTTTGCCCTCTTGGGGGGAGGGGGCTGTATTTGAGTTGAAGGTTGCGATCTCCCACTACCACAATTAATTTTGTCCTACTTCCAACTAATTTCCTGTGGGCTGCAACACGTTATTCAGCTTGTCTTCTCTTGTAGCCAGAACTTTCTTACTTGAAGGCTTCCTTCTGCATCATTTAGGTAACTGTGATCTTACTATGTGTTGTTTCCAAAGGTTGACTCCCACAATCAAGTAGTCCTTCATACATCAGTTTTGATGGCTTGAGAGAGCGGGTCATCTTAACTTAAACTTTGTGCATATACTTGTTTAACATATAGTTAATTCAGGACTTTAGGCAACACCAGAAACCATTCTTCTTCCCTTTTCCATCATGCTTCTTACACCATGCATTAAGCTCTGCATCGACATGCACATTAAAACATTGGCATATTATGCTAAGATTCATGTGTGAGCACACTGAACACTTAATGAAAATTATCTCATGTGCCCTCTGGAACAATTTCTTCCTTACTAATGGCCTCACAGACTGAAGCTTTACAGATCAGCATTTTGTATAACTTCACTGGTCCATCTCAGTGGTGTGTTTGGGCTAAAAAAACCCAAACAAACATACACAAAAAAAAACCCAAACCAAAACAAAAAACAAACAGAAAACCAACACCACACACAAAAAAAAACCCCAACCAAATAAACCATCCCACAAGTGCAGAGAGAAGGGGGGTGGTCATAACCATCTCAAATACTCATTATACAGGGGAGGCAAGGAAATACTGGAAGGTCTTTAGAAATGTATAATGATGGGTCAGTATAAAGGGTAAATATCAAAGCAAAAAGGATACACAGGAGATTTGAGCAGTTTTTTGAATTTCTAAACTACATTTCAGAACCACATGTGCATCAGAACAGATAACAGAGCACAGTATAGTCTCTGCTGATGTATAAAGGTGGAGCCATCAATCCTAGTAACACATTTTCTTCCCAGTTCTATGCTAGCAACTTGTCAGTGTTTAGGGGTAAAACAGCCTAGAAGACAGGGAAGTTGTTCTGGAACTGAAGCATACACTACAATTGCCTGGAAGCTGAATAACAAATCGTTATTTCTCCATGATTAATTGTTAACTGATATTAAGAAAAATCCCACATCATCTAGACATTGATGTCCTGCAGCAAAGCTCAGTGCAAGAACTGAAAAGGAATGGAAAGCATTATTTTAAAGCAAAAGTGATTTCACTTGTGCATCCTGATATTGTATGAATTCACTTTAGGATAGAATAAGCCTTGTAGTTAAAATATATTGAATATAAGAAATATATTCTAATGAAACTAGTAGTTGCACAACCAAAGCGGCTATGAAATCCTCTGTACAGCCCTGTACCAAGGCTAAGAACTTATATTTACTCAAAGAATGTAGGTATAGTAATTAGGCCATGTAACCATAGTCTGAAAGAAATAATTAATGAATAACTGATCAAAGGAGGAGTCTGTTTCTCTTTCTTTAACTTTCTCTAACAAGGGGCCTGTTTAAAAGTTACCTAGAGGGAGCAAGTAAAAGAAACAAGCAGAAGAAACAGATGTCGACAAGGACATAAATTAGCTCAGACCCATAAGAACACTGCAAACTTGCAAGACCCATCACATACCAGGCAAAAGGTGAAAAGTACCATGAGGAAGACCTACTTCCTCCCAGAGACCACTGCCCACAATTCTTGGAGGAATTTGCGCAAGCACGAAGGACTGATAAGCTAATTAACACACGAAGTGAGGGTAGGCGGGATTAGGTAATGAATATGTATAGGTGTTAATTGTTTGTCTTATTGTATAAATATAAACTTATTAGTTACTTTAAACATGCACGTTAGGCGGAAGGGTTCCCCGTGCATCCGGCGCTGCCAATAAAGGATACTTAGTCACTAAGAAATTTTGACTTCGTTCTTTAAATCAATCTGGTGACCCAGGTGAGATACTTCTCTGCCGGGCTGTAGGACCCGCTGGGGATAGGACTCCCCAGGGTACCCCCAGGATTTCCCAGAGGGACTCCTTGACTCAACGGATCACTGCGGCGGCAGACAAGGACCCCATTGCTGTAAGTGACGGTATTCTTTATTTTGGTTTGTTTGTTTGGTAGACCGGTCATTTGGAACTGCCCGTAAGTCAAAAGTTAAACTTCTGCAGGGTGGTGTATACTTTTGTGGCTAGCACCTTAAGTATACGTTTGGTTGGCATTAAATTGCAGTTTGGAGCCTGGCAAGTTCACCTATAGGGCTCGTTTGGTACGGTCTCACTTATTACGGTTTTCTGACTTATTGGGCATGGAAATTTGACTCTGATTATCGATATTGTGATTTTGGCTATATTCTTGGTAATCTTGCTTTTTACGGTTTTTTGACGTATTGGATGTGGAATTTGGCTCTGATTATTGTTATTGTGATATTGGCTATACTCTTGGCAATAATAGTGGAGTTTTGATGTTGCTGTAGAAAGGTACCTGCATGTTGCATTTTTTAAGTGTTAAGTGTATTCTGTTAGTGTGAAGTGGAAAATGGGAGGAAAACAAAGTGGTGGGATTTCAAAGAAAAGCCCTTTAGGATGTGTTTTGAGTCACTGGAAGGATATTGGAGGATCTGCTGGTGGAAATGTGAATAGGAAAACATTGATAAAATATTGTAATCAATGGTTGCCGCTTTATAAGCTGGAATGTGGAGAAAAGTGGTCTTTTAATTAATAATTGTTATACGCATTTATGCTAGAAATGTGAGAACATTTCTGTATTAAGTATATTATAAATTGTCTTGAACATCTGAGGGGTGAATGTGAACCTCTATATGTTTTAAAGTGTATATGGTGTAAAGAATTATTATATGGTGGGGACAAGAAACTGAATGCCCTAACTGTAAGGTTTGGACGCCCTGGGATAAGAGAGAAAGCTGTAACTGAAATTAGAGTGGTCTATGGCTGGGATAGCGATTGAGATAACAAAGTGGTGGAATAGTAAGAAAGAGTCTGTTGGGATGTGTTTTAAGTCACTGGAAGGAAATGGCGGGGGGGGTGGGTGCAGCCTCGGGAACCGTGAATAAGAGAACTTTTGTAAGTACTGTAATCAGTGGTGGCTCCTGTATAAGTTGGGGGACTGAGAGACATGGCCCTTAAATGGGACACTGAATTATAATGTTTTATTACAGTAAATGTTATACTTCATCCCATTTTCCTCTCGCCTCAAGAAATGTGTGCTGATATGTTTCTGTGACAGGAGGAGTGTGGGATTAACACCACCTGATCTTTGATTATGGCTCTAGAAAAGGATTAAAAAAAAAACAAACAAAAAACCCCAAACAAACAAAAAAACCCACCAAACCCACAAAGAAACAACAAAAACAAAAAACCTGAGACCTAAACTAAAAGGATGTTCCCGTTGAAATATTTGTGTAAAAAAAAAATTAAATTAAATTAAATTAAAAAAAAAAAAAAAAGAGAGCTCAGGTTGTGGTTCCTTCTGTGGAGCAACCAGAATGAAACACGTTTGTTATAAATTGAGACCACAACGGATCATAATCCAATTAAAATTTTATTAATTATAGCAAGTAGAATATGAGCAAAAACAGCGCTGGACGACAGGGGAGTCTGCGCTCCGCCAACTGCCATACTGAGCAGTTCAAACAGTCCCTTTTTATACATCTTTACTTCCGTGTTCATGAGGTAGTGGAGGCATGCTTCAGTTGTTGTTAGGGGGTCGTTTTCTGCCTCCTGGTGGTCGTTGAGGCCGACGTAAGAAGTCTTCCTCCTTCGTCCCATAGTTGACCCCTCACTCATATGTCCTTATATGGGGTTGTTTGTCCTGCTTCTGTCGGTTCCTGGATATCTGGTGGTTATCTTATCTTGCGCAAGAGGTATCTGGTTTAGTTTGTGTAAGCGATTGCGGTTATCTTATCTTTTGTTGCCTAACCTTTACATTGGGTTTAACATAAATCTTAATAAACAATACCCTAGTCCATAGCTTCTCACACGTTGTAAGATAAAATTTATACTAATGTATGTAAGATCTGAAGCAGGGGGTGGGTGGGGGGTGGAGAGTCAAAGACCGTGTGAAAGTGTTAGTATTGGAATGAGTTTGTACAACCCCCCGTACCCCCTCGAAGGTGCGGCTGAATCCTGCTGGACGCACGGCAGGGTGTTTGCTGTTTGCCCGCGAAAGCTGATACGTAAGAACACAGACTTAAAGCAACAAGTAACAGTTTTGCGTTCAGGGTAAGAAAGAGTTAAAACAGAAGCGCTGTTGCAGAGGCAGGCTTGTGTAACCTGAAGAGCAGGAAGAGCATCTCCTGCCCCCAGTCCTCCTGATGGTGAGGAGGAGGGGGTTGCTGTTGCTGACGATTAAGCAGAAGGACCTGACAATGTCACCCCAATTGCTGCAGCATTTGCAGTACAACAGGACCGGTAACGGCCCCTTTAGGGCAGACAGTGGGTCTGAGCAGAATAAAGGTGAATCTTTGATGGGGAAATTTAGATGTTTGAAAGTTGGTTGTGAATAGGACTGGATAAAGTTTCGAGTTGATTGTTACTAGGTAATTGTGATGTAGAAAAGTTTGTGAATACAAAACCAACTTATTTGGTGTTAAACTTCAGTGAAAAGAATTTGTTACAGTTGTGGGAGCTGCTGGCCACCAGGAAAATATCCTGAAACCTTTAAAGTACAAACCAAGAAAACAAATAAGAATGCCAAATTCACCAAAATCTTTGTTGGGATGAGATTTATTAGAACATCTAGACCTTTAAAGAAGGGGAAATGAAACCAAAAGTTAAAAATGATCAATTTATTAAAATGTTGAGCTTATCTTTAATTCAACAGAAAAGTGGAAGAGAGGACCTCCCTGAAGTAAAAGAAATCTTTAACCAGGTATATCTGGAAATAAATTCCAGGTAAGGCGAAAAATGCTTTCCCTGTTACAGTAAAAATGATAAGCGGGAGGCCTGCCTAGTTCAGGTAAAACAATATCCTGTGGTCAGCAGGGCTGTGGGGGTTATTGGCATAAAAACTAAAATAAAATACACTCTGTAATAGTTCTACTAATGTAAATCTGTGTGTTTTACCATGACTGACTTGTTATGGGATGCCAGATGAAACTCTGCACTGACAACAAAGTACAAGGAATAAGGTTGGTCAAGTGCCTCCTGCCACAATCAAGGGCAAGATTGGGTTGGCCTCTGTGTTTGCCACCAAGAAGAATCTTGAGCTCTGCTGTTGGCTGCAACCCAGTAGGCGTTGAGCGGTGGGAACATATGCCATGCCAGACCTTGATATGAGGAATGACCCCCTCCGTTATAAGAGGGTCATCCAGGAAGGAAGAACATAAGATGACCCATTGAGGCACTGATCTGGAAATTGGAAACTGCCTGGCCAACCATGAGGCCAGACAAGTAGCAGAGGATGTAGGAAAGGAGGAATTATCCTTAATACCAGATGGTAAAATCCAAACTATAAGTACAGATCAGGAGCCAAACTATTCTAAAGAAAACTTAAAGCTAATTCAGGACATGAATGATAAAATAAGTGGACTTATTTGAGGGATGGTCGTATAGTGGTACCATCCAATTTAATATGGACCACAGCCCTAACAGAACATAATAAGACGCACTGGGGAGCTGATAATTTATGTAAAAGTCTAAATCAGAAATTGATAGGGCGGAACCTGTATACTGTAATAAAACAGGTGATAAAATAAAACAGCAATGTGAAATGTGTTTGAAAATTAGCCAGGGCAACAGTGACAAGTTGATTTTTCCAAACTCCCAAGAAAAGGGGGGTACCAATATTTATTAAATGAATGGACACCGCAACGTATCATACAGTATTATGCACCTGCAACTTGGAATCCTAATGAACTCATTAGCGGTGCTCAAGAACCTATCTACAATCTGAATAGTGTCATTCCTCTACAAGCTGTCTTGGAAATTATTACTAATCAAACAGCTAAAGCTCTTGATGTGAAATGCAATTTATCAACACAGGATGGTTCTCGATTACCTGCTAGCTGAAGAAGGAGGTGTTTGTGGTAAATTATTTGTTTCCAATTGTTGTTTGAAAATTGATGACAATGGTGAGGTAGTTAAACAAATCACATCAGAGATAGGGAAGTAGCCCCTATTCCAGTCCGAACTTGGAAAGACGAATATTGACTTGTTTTCCTGGCTTCTCAGGAGCCCCCGGGTAAAATGAATCCTATTTTATTTGTTATGTGGATTAGCCACCTTATTGTTTTTGCCATGTGCTGTTCCATGTTTTATAAGGTTAATTCAACACATTATAACTAACATGCAATTTGCCATTATGGTTTCACCCGATGGCGTTAAACAAATTTGAGTAGTATGCCAAAATGTACACACAATAACAATTTACTAGCCAACGGGAATTTGGAAACAATTGACTCTTAACAATTCAGATAACAATGTAGGCTGAGTAAGAATAAAAATAGAATAACAGCAAAAACAACCACCAGGAACGCATAGATGAGGATATGGTAATGACTTTTATACTTTTCCACCTCTGCCATAAGTTCTTGATGTGTGACAGCAGAAAAACACACCCTCTGCCTAAACAACAGGAAGAAAAAAAAAGTTTCATTCCCCTTTCCAATGAACCATATAGGTTAAACGTTTTGAGAACACTCACCATACAGAATGTTCAGAGGGGGAAATGTGCACTCTAGACCCTTCTTCCCTGGCAGGTGATGTGGCGGTCTGGTGGTGAGAAAACATTACATTGAAAACAGGGACCTATTGTTTGACCATAGTGCCATAAATGTTACCATTAATAGACTTACTGGAGTGGTAAGGTCAGGAAATGGGTTTGGGACTTCATCTAGACATGCAGTAGCCATGTTTTTATCACACACATGATCTGTGTATACCTTTGAACATGCGCATACACAATTTTAAAGCCCCATGGAATGTGTTGGAAAAATCGTGAAAGACCGCACATGCAAAATCCCTATAGTCTACCCATGACAGTGATGCATGTAAAAAAAAGTGTTAAGTAATAATAAAAATCAATATTATTTAAATGAACTATAAACACTATATTTTAAGTGAAACATATAGCTATAAGTGTTGGGTTTAGGTTTTGGTTTTGTAGGTTATTATTATATGTATTACCCAACCCTTTGGATTTATTTTGAAAACTGTGTGTTTGATGCAAAGTAACTTCAATGAACCATTTGACAATTAGTAAACAACAAATAACAATTTATTAACAAACATGAACTAGAACAGAATAACAGTCCAGCAAAGTCTCATGTAATGTGAAAACAGATTTCTTCACTTGTGAATCCAGTATTTCTCTTCACAAAGTGATGAAGATGAACAGAAAAGAACAAGTCGCTTGGATCCATTATTCAAGAGTAAAGAAAACTCCTGAGAAATCATGGGCCGTTGCCTCGGCAGGACCCACAGAACTACGATTCTTCAGGTCATAATTATAGTCAGATGTTTGCCAAATTTGTACTTAACTCTGTGGAATAATAATGTACATTTATCCCTGGTACAAGGCATATCTCAGGCTCTGAATAAAACTGATTGTTGGATATGTACACATCTGCCTGAATATGGAGAAAAGGGTATATCATTGATTGGAATTCCATTACCTAGGAATAAATCTTGGGAAAAACTGTGGGGAAAATACCTCTTCGAGTATTGAAAATGATGAAATTTTGAAATTAGAGATAAATAGTCCTAAGGTGCAAGAGTCATACTATACGTGTGTTCAGCGATGTAATCCACCCAAAGGATTGGGAAACATGGACTGTAACCCTGTGACCTATGTAGGAAATCAAACTTCTTATAATACAACTTTAAATATTGGTACCTCTATTTCTGTTAACTCCACAGCTTGGCCAATACCGGAAGGAAGAGGATGGTACTGGCTGTGTAATGATACAGCCTGAAAGATATTACCAAAAAAACAGATGGGAACATGTACCTTAGGAGCAGTAGTTCCTAACATGACGTTACATGATTCTTTGTCAAAAGGATACCTGAGAAATCATATGCGGAGAATTAGACGAGTAATCAAAAATTCTTTAATAGAAAAGCCAAGTGCTTTTCATAGCTTTCCCAATGGTTTATCCTGTGGTTAGGAGTAAGTGAACTGAAAAAAAAAAAATAGTCAATATATCAGCAATGATAGAAAACTTGGAAAACAAAACAATCGATGCTATAAAGACATAGCAAATAGAAGTATCTAGCTTGTCACAAGTGGAATTACAGAACAGAATGGCTTTGTATTCATTATTGGCTGCTCAAGGGGGAGTATGTACAATTATTAATACCAGTTGTTGTATATACATAGATCAGAGTGGAAGAGTTTCCACTGATTTAGAAGAAATTTGGTAACAAACCAGAGTATTGCACGAGATTACAAAAGATGATCTTTCTTGGGGATTTGAAGAAATGTGGAACAAGCTGACTTCTTGGTTACCTGACCTTCAATGGTTGAAGCAGATATTTGTTGTAATAATTTTTATAGTATTTGGAATATTTGTATGTATATTATTTAAGTGTATGCTTTGGTGTTTGAATACAAGTAGATACATATGATGCAAAGGAATTTGCATGTACCTAGAAAAGGGGGGAATGATATTGTATGAATTCACTTTAGGATAGAATAAGCCTTGTAGTTAATGAATATAAGAAATATATTCTAATGAAACTAGTAGTTGCACAACCAAAGCGGCTATGAAATCCTCTGTACAGCCCTGTACCAAGGCTAAGAACTTATATTTACTCAAAGAATGTAGGTATAGTAATTAGGCCATGTAACCATAGTCTGAAAGAAATAATTAATGAATAACTGATCAAAGGAGGAGTCTGTTTCTCTTTCTTTAACTTTCTCTAACAAGGGGCCTGTTTAAAAGTTACCTAGAGGGAGCAAGTAAAAGAAACAAGCAGAAGAAACAGATGTCGACAAGGACATAAATTAGCTCAGACCCATAAGAACACTGCAAACTTGCAAGACCCATCACATACCAGGCAAAAGGTGAAAAGTACCATGAGGAAGACCTACTTCCTCCCAGAGACCACTGCCCACAATTCTTGGAGGAATTTGCGCAAGCACGAAGGACTGATAAGCTAATTAACACACGAAGTGAGGGTAGGCGGGATTAGGTAATGAATATGTATAGGTGTTAATTGTTTGTCTTATTGTATAAATATAAGCTAATTAGTTACTTAAAGCATGCATGTTAGGTGGAAGGGTCCCCCGTGCATCCAGCGCTGCCAATAAAGGATACTTAGTCACTAAGAAATTTTGACTTCGTTCTTTAAATCAATCCTAAAACAGATACATACCCAAAAGACCAAGTTTGCAAAAGGGCAGGGCGGTATTGCTTTCAGGGACAGGCAGGACAAGGAATGCTTGCTATGAGCCCTCAGCAGCTCTCCAGGGAGGGGGAGGTGCTGGCTACAATGTGGTCATCTTTGAATGGCCTCTTGTGCAGTTTAGAAGCTAACAGCAATTCTATTCTTCTGTCTCTTCAACATCTAAGACTTCTGTAAGCATTGGAATTCACTCACCACTGGTTGTCTCTATAGCAGAATGCCTTATTGGTCCAGGACTGATCATTATCTTCCTCTCCTCTCAATTGCTTTCCTTTATACTGCCCCTTGCTTTATGCTCTGCTTTGTTTTCACAGCCTGGGTGTCCCAGACAAGCTGCAGGTAGAAATTTGGGGCTCTTTATTACTATCTAGGTGCAACTGACACCCTCCATACTTACAGCTGTGCTTCTTCTCTTCTTTCAGACACTTGCATATACTAATTCCAGAGTTTCAGGAATACATCGGTTTTCACATTTTTGGACAAGTATATTTTTTCCCCATCTCAGTATTTCAATTACTAAAGCTGTATGAGTACTAATTGGAGCTGTAAAGGCCACCACTCTTTCATGAGTGTTTAAGGCTTTGGAGTTTGGCAGTTACAGAATAGTGAAGTGTTCACCAGAAGTAAGGACTTTGCAACACTGCTGCATACTGCAGCTCTGTACAGTCAACTAGGACAGTAAGACACACGCCTAGAGTAGGAGGTGATTTTTCATACAGACTGCAACCTAGATGCTTAGGGACTTCGCCACAGTGCTGTCCTACAAGCAGGACCTGTTGCTGAATAAAGGAGATTAGAGAGCCTGGAAATGTCTTCGCTCCTGGACTTTCACATTACAGAGAGCTCTATGGCTACAGTTCTTTGTGGTCTATATTGTGTTACATTTCCCTAACTTTTAAGAAGGCATGGAAATGTTTGTTAGACCCAATTTTAGAACTAGGGCAATGCATCTTTTACAGTATACTGTAGAACTATACACAGTTTTACAGGACACTAGAACACCAATAATTTTTAGTTCAAAGAGTTTGTCTCTCAGAGCCAACATGACCAGTTGTGCTTAGTTTTCATCTACCAGCTGCTTTTCATAACATTTGGTTTGATTTGTTTATATATGTTCCTTGAGTAGGTTGCCTTTTTATTACTATCATGTTACTTCAGTCAAAGGGGAATCTATTCTCAGCGAAGCTGTTACTACCAGTTCATAGTGTTACAGAAGAAATTTGGTTACCTGTTTTCTCCGCTGAATTGTCTCATTTTGCATTAGTAGCTTAACACTAGTAGCTAAAGTAGTTAAAGCCTTAAGCTGCAAGAGCTGACCAGAAGTAAACTTTGAGAAAACTAATGCTGCTAACACAGACTAGCTTAATCTGGCAGATACTAGCAGAATGAAGATAAGGACCAAGGAAACAATTCCAAGAGAATGAGGTAACTTCAGAAGGCAGCCAGCCCAGCAACAGTGAAAACCAATAAGAAATCAAGAGACCAAGAAGCAAAATTAAGTGATTGGACTTGAGGATCAAGTGCTGGGTGCTGCAGGTGTAGCTGAGGGGCATGATCTGTTGCAGGGGTACCTCTCTGGAGGCAACTAGCTCAAGTTGTAACCTGAGAACTAGTAACAGAAGAATTGGAAACCTTCACCCAGACCACACATGAATCAGCAGGATCCAAGGACTGGACCTTGTTATGGTGGCCAATGTACCTAAATCCCTAACAGCAGTAGCTGACAAGCAGTACTTCCTGAAGCTCAACAATATGTAATATGAAATCTTAGCAAGTGTTCATACCATTATGACAATGTCTGTACATCTACAGTCTGAAAGGTGCTTATATCCAGTTGAAAACACAGTATGATTCAAAGGTGGAGGAGAAGAGGATAAGATGCAGCAAGGCAGTACTGCCCAGGCTAGTAGGAGAGCTGAGACTGGCTGAGCTCAGACTTCACTGATCCTGATTACTGAAGACTGTAACAAACAGGTGATTCGCTTGTGAAGCAGCCCTGAAAAGGGATGTGCAAATGAAGAGAATGTGATAGGATGTTTAGGGTTTATCTTTAAGTACTGCCTAGCATGGAAACCACCATATCACCCTTAAAGTTTTTTACGCTACAAGTTAATTCAAAATTTTAAAACCTCAACTCTTTTCATATGGATACATCTGTTCAGAGTTTTTCAGAAACTAGTAAGAGTCAAGCAGGGCTAATATTTTTGTACTAGAAAGATGCTTTCAGAGTTTTTTATGCATTTTTGATGAAAGGAAGTATTTCACCAGGGCCTCAGTGGTTATGGTCCATCTTACCCTTCCATCTGACAGGAAGTACATCCTTCCAAGCAGTGATCTGAGCCAGACCATACCAACAGAGTGCCTGGTCTGCTCAGAGGACAGCAGAACAGCCAGCAAGTCTTAGCAAAGATCTTACTCAGCATCACAAGTCACCAACAAAAGCACCCTATACCACTACCAGTTTGCAAGCTGGTCCTCAGCTGGGCAGCACTCTGGTCTGCTCATCTCATTACTTTGCTTCTACCTAGCCACATTGATTTACTCACTCTCCCCTGCAAAAAACACCAAAATACTGCTAGATCTTACTGGTATCAGAGGAAACTCCACTTTTACTGTCACTTGGAACTAGTATATCTTACACCAAGTCACCTGTGTGTCTTAGATTAAAAAAAGTTTTATATCAAAAACTGTCTATGGCAAATACAGCTTCATTTCTAAATCATGGTATGTTTGGGTTTTGCTTTAGCAAATACCTTCCAGGATATACTCTACATCAGATTTAATTGATCAATTTTATTCTGAATTTTGTGGCAAGTACTTCAAATCCTTAAGCACTTTATCTTTGCTTAAAATGCTCAATTTTAAATGCTCTTGATACCCATACCTTATAAAAGGATTCCTCCCAAACTTACATCCAATTTGGGATTTCGGCTGTTTCTCTTTACAGTTAACTCATCACCATATGCAAACTGATAGGAATAGGATTCCAGACAGGATTTATCACTTCTGTAAGGTAAGACCAAAGCCTACTACTACTGTATTAAGATACAATCAGTCTACCACTGTTCCCCATATCACTACTACAGTCATCTGCAGCTATTAAAGACTTTTAAAATCCACATAATTCTTCCCAATTTCTAGTCTGGTCCACTAGGACAAGCTATGCTAGGTTATTATTAATGTCTTTTCAAGACATAACACCCCAAAACTACCTCAGACTCAGGCATTATAATTGTGAGTTCATATGAGCTCACCCTTCTTGCAGAAGCCTTGCACAACTGTTTCCTTCTCAGTTGATGGGGGTGTTAGTGGTTTTCACAACTCAAGCATGCAATTGTCCAAATAGTACTATATTTAATAGGACAGGCCAAGATCTTCAAAAGACTAGAGGAAAAATGACAGATTAAGCGAAATATAACCTGTTTCCCTGTGTCACTCCTCCAAAAATAATTTCTTGTGCATGCAAGAAAGCATAGTTTTTGACCCAAATTTCTGCTGGGATTTAAGTATTCTGACTGTTTGCTTATGAATTAATCACCTAGTATACAAAAATAAAAAATATTTTACTTGATTTAATTAATAGTAGTAACATATGTAAACGGGTTTAGATAAATAGATCTCTTGCTATCACAGACAGTAAGAAGAAATTAGTTTGCTTTCACTAAGACTCATTTCTGCAATCACACTGCTGATCATCTACTGTAAAAAAAAATTCATCTGTTCTGAAAAACGCAAATCCTATGTCAAGGAACAAAAGGGGGCTGTATGTATGAATAAATCGCATAGTACTGTAGGAATTAAGACAATCTATTTCCGACACATTAGCCCCTCCATTTTACCCGTCGAGGTAAAGTATTAGAAAATGGCTGAAAGTGAGAAAAACAAGGGAAAGAAAATGGTGTGTCCGGGCACGGGATTGGTCAGATTTTGCTGCAGAGTCCAAGTTCCCGACACAGAAAAGAAAATTTCCTAATATGAACCCTATCAACAGATAACAAAACCAGGAGTCTTGCAGGTTTAGGCTTTCCAAGAGAATTATTTCCACAGTTCTCCGTGGGTTTTTTCCCCGAGTTTAAACAAAGGCTCTATTCAACTCGATCCAACTGCTTCTTAAAGGCACAGCTGCTCGTTTGTAGCATTGAAAAAAATCAGACATTATTTCCAACACCTCAATGGAACAGCAAGCTTCCCAAATTACATAAAAAAGCCTGCAGTATAAGAACAGAACTAAAGGACGACGGAAAGTCAGACACTTTTGGAAACGTACAATTTTCAGGCACCAACTACAGATCTATTTATTATGAGGGTGAGGGTCTGTGCAGGTGAACTTAAGTCAGGGAGAAACCCTGTTTTCCTGGTAGGTCCACTAGAAAAAAAATTAAGTGACCGAACAGGACAGATAGGCAAGAGTCTCCATTTGACAACAATTTCGGACACTATGTCAAGTTGTTCATCACTAATACTCCGTGGAAAACACTTCCTCAGTGCAGCAAATATTTTCGGGAGCCTAATCACAGACCAAGAAAGTTGATCTAAATAGGTATCTCTAATAATTCATACAGGATACCCAGCACCATGAAACGTGCCACGTGTATCCCAGAAGACCAAAGCAAAAAAAAAAGCACACCTCTTAAAAACAGGACTTGCAGAGATTACCCTTGCAACTACCCTGTCTCTAGCGCTCTGGAAATATATTTATGTCAGGAATAAACTAGAAGTGCTTGAGAAGGGCTGAAGATGCCCAGGGGAAGTCTCTCAGGACAGAGACGATCAGACAACGGGTGATAAAACACTAAGAAAACTGCCGAATGGTGCCTTTCCTGGAAGGGCGGGAAAGGGCTTCCTGGGGCTTCAGGGAAAAAATCACGCTACCCCACTCCCCACTTCAAAAAAAAGGGGTTTGTAAAATAAAACAATACTTTTCACAGGGAAAACCAGTAAAATTGTTACCATAAGAACATAAAAATAAAAGCAGCATAGCACGAGGAATTTACATTACTCATAACTGAATACAATTTTAGTTAATGGAAAATGCAGTTCTAAAAAGTTAACTTTATAAATTCAACTTTGGCTGTCTCAAAAGCATTCTTTGCAGTAAACAGACAAAAACATATGAATCTTTTAGAGCCAAGCATTTCCTTTAGAAAAGGAAAGCCCGTGCCCTACTTTTTCTTTAGCAGCCAAAAGTTTTTAACTTACACCATCTGAAAAAACGCATACGTAATTTTTAGGCTAAACTTGTCCTAGCACAATCACCTCGTCATGAATAAACCACACCGTACTCCTTTGCTACGGAAAAAATCTTTTTCTATGTTTTTGAATTGTGACTGCCACATTCCATTTAGTACTTACTTGACGAGATACAGGCTCCGGTCACTATAAAGCCACCCGAAAACACCAAAACGCATCACTGCCTATATAGAACTTAAAGAGTTTACAGCTCCGTTTAGTGCCATGTGGTGGCTCTTAAAAGAGCCTTTGGGTTTTCGATAATCTCAAAGGTCCGTTTTGCTAGAAGATTAAGCACGCTCGCCGCGTATGCGGCGTGCCAGCTGGATGTCCTTGGGCATGATGGTGACGCGCTTGGCGTGGATGGCGCACAGGTTGGTGTCCTCGAAGAGCCCCACCAGGTAGGCCTCGCTCGCCTCCTGCAGCGCCATCACGGCCGAGCTCTGGAAGCGCAGGTCGGTCTTGAAGTCCTGCGCGATCTCGCGCACCAGCCGCTGGAAGGGCAGCTTGCGGATCAGCAGCTCCGTCGACTTCTGGTAGCGCCGGATCTCGCGCAGCGCCACCGTGCCGGGCCGGTAGCGGTGCGGCTTCTTCACGCCGCCCGTGGCCGGCGCGCTCTTGCGGGCCGCCTTGGTGGCCAGCTGCTTGCGGGGCGCCTTCCCGCCCGTCGACTTACGCGCCGTCTGCTTCGTGCGCGCCATCTTGCCGCAATAAGCTTCAAGCACTCAGCAGTGAGTGTCTGGGCAGAAAGCGAACGTCGGGCCCGCAATTTATGGGTACCACCGCGCTGTGATTGGCTAGAGGAAAAGCAGAAATCCCATTGGACAATGGGAACGATTTGAAAAGCCCGGCGACAGGCATGGAGGGGGGCAGGGCGGGTAACGGCTGCTAGCACACGCCGCAGTCCCCTCCTCCGCTGGCCGTGACGGCATTCTGTCTTCTCTTTTCCCCTAGGCTCTGCCCGGCCGAGCGGGGCCGGCGGTGGCTGGGCGCTCTGCCATAGCGGCAACCTCCCAGCGGATGCAGGGTTTTTACACGGGCTGCGTAGCAGGCTTTTTACCGCCGCCCCTGTCCCCGGCAGCCAACATTTCAGCCTCTTTGCAAACGTGTTTGGGTTTGTTTTGGGTTTTTTTTTTTCCGAAAAAGCAGCCTTCCCTGCATATCCTGCACCACATTAAGTATGATAAATCGCTCTCATTCACTTCTTAAACATCCGTTATTTTTTTAATCTGTATTTTCCGACTACGTTGTCACTTAGGATCTACGAGGAAGCTCTCCTACTCAGCTTTTTCTCCATTAAAGAGAAGCAACACAAAAAACTACACCACTTCCATACAAAATGTGGGACTAAAATTATACTGTTCTTTATAACATTTCACCTCTGTGCGCAGTATAACTTTCATTAAAGATTAGTCTTCCAAATGTCACATATACAAATTAATCCCCATGTCTTTAAGTAAACAAGCTGCTCTGGCTTGCCTAGTCGTTTGAGAATGACAGCTGGTGTTCAAAGGCGACAATGACATTTTCTTAGACAAGGCATAAACTCATTTGGATTAAGGCTGAAAATGTAAGGAAAACCCTACATACTTTATTTCATATCGGAACAGCAGGAAAAAAACACCAAAACACGCTAAACACAGCTACATATTTCCCTGTATATATACAAAAATTGGAACCCAGATAATTACTCTAAAATGACAAAGTAAAACTTTAATAGCTTTAGAACTCAGACTTGTAAGTCTTTATAGATCTGCCTGATGAGCAGTCAGGATAGAGAACACGCAAGACCCAAATAAGCCCTGGTACTTTTATCCTGAAAAAATTTTCTCTATTAAACAGTATGTTCTTGCCTGGCAACAAAAACAGTGCTAAACACAATTGCCACTCACCGAATCAAATCAGTGTGAACGACTCTTTTACTGAATATGTGGGTGGCTCTTAAAAGAGCCTTTGGGTTAGTTGATCTTTCAAACAAAAATTTACTTGGAGCTGGTGTACTTGGTGACAGCCTTGGTGCCCTCGGAGACGGCGTGCTTGGCCAGCTCACCGGGCAGCAGCAGCCGCACGGCCGTCTGGATCTCCCGCGAGGTGATGGTGGAGCGCTTGTTGTAGTGCGCCAGGCGCGAGGCCTCGCCGGCGATGCGCTCGAAGATGTCGTTGACGAAGGAGTTCATGATGCCCATGGCCTTGGACGAGATGCCCGTGTCGGGGTGCACCTGCTTCAGCACCTTGTACACGTAGATCGAGTAGCTCTCCTTCCTAGTCTTTCTACGTTTCTTGTCACCTTTCTTCTGCGTCTTGGTGACGGCTTTCTTAGAGCCCTTCTTCGGAGCAGGAGCTGATTTGGCTGGTTCCGGCATTTTACAAGTCTGTCACTACCTGTCTACCGCAGTAACGACGTAAATACAATAGCGGCGACCCCTGTATTTATAGGGACGGTATGCAAATGAGCTGACTCAAGGCTGTTCCAGTCTATTGGACAAATCGGGTTCGTGATGTCAAAGCAGCTAGCAGCTCCAATTGGTCGCTATTGCATCTCTCTTCCCATTGGTTAATTTCATAATCGGCGCCTCCACCAATCACAAGTCCCACCGAACCCGAGAAGGAAGGGATAAAAAGGCAGGGTGGCCTCCCTCACTACATTTGTTCTGGTTTTACAGCTTTTTCGTTAGTTAGGTAAGTCTTTTTTGGTTGGGGGTTTTTTTTTCCCTTTTTTTTTTTCACTGTTAGAGTTCTAAGCGAAGCGATGTCCGGCCGCGGGAAGCAGGGCGGGAAGGCGCGGGCCAAGGCCAAGTCGCGCTCGTCGCGGGCCGGGCTGCAGTTCCCCGTGGGCCGCGTGCACCGGCTGCTGCGCAAGGGCAACTACGCGGAGCGGGTGGGCGCCGGCGCCCCGGTGTACCTGGCGGCCGTGCTGGAGTACCTGACGGCCGAGATCCTGGAGCTGGCGGGCAACGCGGCCCGCGACAACAAGAAGACGCGCATCATCCCCCGCCACCTGCAGCTCGCCATCCGCAACGACGAGGAGCTCAACAAGCTGCTGGGCAAGGTGACCATCGCGCAGGGCGGCGTGCTGCCCAACATCCAGGCCGTGCTGCTGCCCAAGAAGACCGACAGCCACAAGGCTAAAGCCAAGTAAAGCTCTTTAAACAAAAAACTCAAAGGCTCTTTTCAGAGCCACCCACGTCTTCCCAGAAAGAGCAGGAACACCTGAGCCCTAAATATATGTGCATCTGCAGAATTTTTTTGTTTTTATCTGGGAAATTTTTAGATGTGAGGGAAGGCTTTTTTGAAGCCAAAACTATTAGATCTTCCAGCTTCATTCTGATCAGTGTAGATTGCCTGTATTTTTCTTCAGGAAGTTTTATGTATACAAGTTTCTTATGTAAATGTTTCTCCGATTCACTTTTTTTTAAAATCAATAAAAGTAGTAGTTGCGATTGATTAAATCGGTCACCGCAGCATGGTGTGAGGAGAGATGAGAACACAGCAAGCGTGCGCTCGCTGCTGCCCTCTCCTTGGTTCCAGTGGGGGGTAAGCACCCCGACCCGCGGCAGAGGTGGGCTGTGGCGGGGTGAGGGGCCGGGGGTTGTGCCTGCCCACTGTGGGGGGCGGGGCCGCCGCTGGCCAATCCAAGGAGAGCGCGCGGGTTTCAAACCCAGACGGGATGGAGCGCGCTTCAGTCCCGGCGCAGGCGCCCCTGTTCCTGTTTCACGGGCCGTAACGGAGTCCGAGTGCCTTGTGTGTAGGGGCGGCTTTGTCCTTCTGCACGCTGAAGTTCTTTCTTTGCGATTTATTGCTTGCAGGCAGCGGTGAGAGAATTTAGTGTTTGCCTGGGGAGCTGTCCTGTAACTAATCATGGATGGTTTCTAAAGGGCAGTATTTACTGTTCTGAGCAATTTATCGGTGGTGGAAATTGTAATGGAGGGTCACGAGTTAAAACAAAATAGGCTCAACCGTACTTCTTAGCGTGTGAGATTGTGTAGAAGCACTACAAAAAGTCACATATATTTGCAGTAGGGGATCACCGTGTAACAGTATAGACTTCTACTGGTGTTTCCAGTTCTTTTTCACTCTGACAGCTTGAGCTGCACTTAAAAGCGTTGTTGGGCTTTTCTGTAAAGCTTTCCTTTGCTTTTACTGTATTGCCTCTCGGGTGCTGCCTTTTTTGCCTTGGCCGTGCCCTTTGGTGCTACCTTTAGGTGCAGGGCGGGCTTCGTCGACTTTTAGGGCCTCTTGGCCACGGCGGCCGCCGACTTTTCGGGGTTCTTAGCGGTCGCCTTGGCCTGCTAGAGCGCGGGAGCCCCTTGCGCTCCGTGGAGGCGGGGACGGCCTTGGCAACCAGCTCGGTCGGTGGTGGTGGGGCCGGGAGCTTTAGAGCCGCCTTCAGTTTCCTGGAGGCGGGGGCCGGAGCAGCGAGCAAAGGCTCGGACATGGGCAGAGATGGGTTTGAAAAAGGGGGTGGTGGTGGTGTGTCATTGTGGTGTAAATCAAGGTAATAAGCGAGAGGCTGCCATTTGTAGGGAGGAGCCTCTCTGCCATTCGTGCCTCTGGGAGTTTACCTTGCTTGGAAGGCAGGGAAGGCGCTTCTCCCCTCGTTTCCTCGGAACAGATTAGCTTTTCTTCCCCTGTAAAGGACACGGTGTTCCCTCTTTCGTCAGGCCGATATCGATGAAAGGGGCTTTTATTTGTTTTTTCATTCAGTAGTGGTTTATGTGGAAGAAAAAACTGCCCGAAGGGGAGGTGGGAATGCAAGACTTGGAGTCTCCGATTCAGGCTGTCTGAAGGCGGGGGGTGTTTTCTTTGTTCTTTAAAAGTGCCTCCTGAGAGCTAAGGCGGGGAAAACTGTGGTGCTTTTTGCACTGTCCTGCCTCTGGAGGCAGAGGAGCGAGCCATTTTGCCAATCCAATGTGTAATGGAAAATGTTTCTCAAGCAGAGGGAGATAACAGGGGAGTGCCCGGCCGAAATGTTGCTTGGAAACAAGACGAGAATCGCGGGACTGGTTTGAAACGGTACTTGCTTCTTACGCAATTTTCAAGTTGGCTTGTTGATTTTTTTTTTGTTGTTTTTGTTTTGCTTTGACCCTAAATACTCAGAGAGGAGTGGATTTTTTTTCTGTTATCGGCCGTGTCTTGCTGAATGAAATTGCCTTAGGTACTAATCACCTACCGTTAAGAGCTGGATTTTGAAACAGTATCAGCTACAGGAACTTATTGGTAACTACGCTGAAATTTGAAGCTAGAACTAGGTGTAAAGCACTTCAGGATTTTTTTTTCTTAATAATCTCAGTTTCTCGTACGCAGTATAATATTCTATTGGTTGATATAGGGGAAGAGATTGCGTGGGTCTGCAGCAAAGGACTGATTTGCAGAAGGCCTAATTGGGCCATCTGAAAATCCCGTGTTTTGAAACGGAGGCCTCTGGGTTTTATTTTTGTCCTCAAAAACACGGTGTGGGGAGGGAGCATTTCTCTTTTTTTTTCAAAAGCAATAAGACCCTGAACTGCTTGAGAAGGAAGTATCTCTGTTCAGTTTCTCTTGGAAATTAGGGAAGGAGGAGTTTTCCCCACTGATTGAAAAATCACTTGAAAACACAAGTATTTTAACTTTATTTACAAATGAGATACAGGCAGATTAAAATACAGTCTAAAGTTCTTTTCTTCGGTTGTTTTCTTCTCTATTATCTTCACTAGAAACTAGTTACACTCAGTAGTTGTAATTCATTAATCTTACCGTTTTGTTCTCTGCCTTTCTGGCCATGTTTCCCCCTTGAGACGGTGCATGTAATGAGCTCGGTTTCCTTCTATAGTATTTGATGACTAATGTTCTGTTATCTATGCCACCAACAGCATTTTCAAGATGTTTTTTAGTATGTTTTTATTAGTACAGGAAAACTGATGAGTTCTGGATACCAAATCCTTTTTTTTCTTCAGCTAAACTATGACTGGAATATTTGCCTACAATTACTGCGTATCTTTATTTCTCCTGATCAGCACATTCACATTTTATGTAGTAGGGCAATATGTTATTCTACCTCATGTAACTGTGCTTGTTATAAATGAACACATCTGTCTGCATACCATAGTGAAACAAAAGGTTTGTATATTTTAAAATAGAAGAAACTGATCGTATAACTTATTTACTTACATGACAGGTAAGAGTTAAAGAATTTCTCTTCAAATGGACAAATGTTTTATTTCATTGCATATTGATTTCTAATTAATCTGGTTTCCTTCCTAAATTTATTTCCAACTGTTCAGGCAGCCTAAATTCTCATAAAGGAGAAAGGCTTTACATTTAAGAAGAGTGCATCAGAGATGCTGGCAGTCATGAAAAGACGTGTAGTGTCACAGATGACCTAAATTACTTTTGGTCTTTAAGTCCTCACAAAATAGACTGTTATGCTTTAAAGTACTGGCTTATAGCATAGGTAGTGCAATCTCTCAGACAGCTTGCACTCAAAGAATGTTATTCAACCTGCATTACTTAATAGTTCTCTGCTTTTCTGTAAAGCACTAGAAGATAATGTGCAAGAAAATACAATTTAAAGAAAATACAATTTAAATAAAAGACAATGTTCGGTAGCAGAAGTTCCCACAGAAGCATTCCCAAGTGTGCAGACAAATAAAGTAAAGTAATATAAGGACGTTCACTTTCCTGTTGACTTTGTTATAGTGACAGTAGTGTATGGCAAAAGCCTTCAAATTATTATTTTCCTTCAAAAATTCTTATTCCCGTTTTTCTTGAAAAAGACTATGCTGGGCTGCTCAGTAATGACCTGATTGTGGACAGGATAAATAGATTGTTCAAACTCCCTTGATACTAAGCAGTCTTCTACAGTCTGAAAGGAAGCTTTGATGTTATTTTTTAATTATTTTTCCTCTTGCCTTTCAGGAGAAGTTGCTTTAGGCTACCATACCAAAAATGTAGGCAAGTTGGTGTATGTGCCTAGGTCAACAGAAGTGTATCTCCATGAGGCTGTGGGCTGTTCTTTGTAAAACTTGTTCGGTCATTTATGTAATGCAGTCTATGGAAAGGTTATAAACATTTGTAGGTCTTTTCATAAATTACTTTCAAATCTTTTCACTTGGATTTTTAGTCCTTTAGTACCTTTCTGTGACCATACACAGCAAACCAAAATAAAATAGTAATATCTTATAAATCTGTTGTAATGTATAGAAACCTTTTGAGTAACATCATTAGTAATTTACTTTTCATATTGACTGCAGAACAAACCTGCTTAGATATTAATGAAGTGTTTTTTAAAAAAAAAAGTATCGATACTATTGTGTTTTTCTCTGACACCGAACAGGATCAATTTAGACTTTGGTAAATATGAAAGAAACTCACATGTGTCCAATAATTTCAGAGGCACTGATGCTGACATTCAGGAAACTTGAATGAAAATCTGAAAGCCAGTTGCACTAGAGCTGTAGAAATCCAACAGAAATCTGCATTTGCAGGTAACAATAAACGCTCCCAGTATACCTGGTATTAACAGCAAAGCAGACTGCTGTAAACCGTAGCTCAGTGCTTTTCCATCTTTCTCTTTAAATCTTCTGAGAATCTCTCTAACGTTACCGTGGCACAGCCGAGTAACGGGGGGTGGGGTGGTGTCGGTCGGGCTGGGGTGCTCCACCACCCCACCCCCACCCCGCCCCCGTACACCAGCCGAGGCTGGGGAGCGAGGCGGGGAGGCGCGGGGCCGCTGCACCCGAGCTGCAGCAATTCCTGACCAATCCTGCCCAGGAAGCGGCTTCCCCCTCTGCCTTCTCCTCCTCCTCTCCCTCCCTTCCCCTCTGTCTCCCCCAGGTTACATTCTCTGCCACCCCCACCCCTCTCCCCCCCGAGTCCTCTCCATGTCGTTAACTGGCAGGCAAGGCAGGTGGATCTGCCGGATGACACCGCGGTGAAATGGGGAGCACCTCGCCCTGGCTGCTGGTAAAACCAGCCTGAGTTCTGTCAATATCTCCAGTGCTTCTTGCATCCACGGTCGGTCTTATTTTAACTGTGCTTTATTGATACTGTGGCTGCTGCCCAGGGTTAAAAAAACAAAACAAAACAACAAACCAAAAACAAAACCAAGCCACAAACAAAAAAATGAGGAGAGGTATGACTTCCAGCTTTGATTTCCATTTTGATTCTGCAGGCTTCGCTGCTGAGAGAGGAACGGACCCTGCATGATAAACTGCTTCAGTAAGGAAGGAATCTGTGATCATTAGAGCTTTGCTCCCGTTGTCCATTCTGTCCTAGAAAACTTGACACGTGACTGCACAGTACAGAAACAACACTACCATACTAGCTAGGCTGATGCAGACAAACCTCTCCAGATGGCATGCATGTCTATATATCAGGTCTTAAAAAATTCAATTAATTCTTGCCTCTGCACTCTGTGTATGAATGATGTTGCCCCTGACATGTGGGGAGGGATTTTAAATAGAAAACAAGTCCTTCCCTCCAAGTAGTTTGTGAGAGAACCATGGAAATACCTGCACAAAACAGGATGCTAGTAACTTGGAAGCCCGGGGTGGGGAACAACAAACAAACAAAACTAAACTAAAATGGGAGCTTTCTTTTAGAAGTCCTTTTTTTAGTAGTGTTTTGCTGGGGTTTGCTGTTTGGGGTTTTTTGACCTTATGACAAAAACAAAACTGACTCTGAGGAAGTGTAGGTAATTAAATGGCAGTTCATGCCATTAGGAATCAGTTTAGAAGTCTTTAAGAGATGGAAACTATTCACCACCAGTATTAGGAAGTGCTTGCGGTAATGCAAGTAGCTGTGCACTCCAGAATTGGTTTCTGTTGAGGAGAGAGGTGCTCCTTCCTCACCCTGTCACTCTGCATCTTCAGCTCTTCTCTTTCATTTGGAAAAAGCCTATAGAGATAAGGAGTCCATTTACTTTAGGAAACTGCCTATGATATTTAGGCAGTCTTTCTGGCATCAGTAACCTTTTGGTTGGTAACTAACTTTATAATTATCAAACTAACTAAGTCTGATACATTTAACAAATAACCTTGTGAATAGTAAAGATAAGCAAGAACATCTTCACCCAGTAGTTTTCTCTGTTCTGAAAGTGTCCTAGTATACTTATTACAAAATACATTTCAGACCTCAAATCATCTTTACCACTTTTCTCAAACCTTCTTTTCCAGTTGCACTAAATCTTTTTTAGCTATTATTATTTGGAGGCCAGAAATGGGCACAGCACTCAAGGTGCAACTATTGCACAAAATGCTACAATGGTAAAAAGATACAATATCCTCTGTTTTGCTCTCTCTTCCTCATCTAGCGATTGTTGATATTCAGTTTTCACTGAAGTGCTTCTGAGCATTGAACAAATGGTTTGTTTAGTTATTTATTTGTTTTCAGATGTGGGAGGATTTTTTTATTAGGCTCAACCTGGAGGTTGAAGTGAACGTAGAAGATGGTGGTGAGACAGTTTGAAGATTGACTCACGGATCAGGGGCAGGAGGACACGCAGTGAACCTAAAATCTATGGTTTAAAAAAGTGAATAAGTGAGAAGGCTGAAGTTTATTTTCATTTAACGACATCCAAAACTACTGAAGTTTAGAAAGCCCAAGATGTGCATGCTATAAAGGTCACAGGAAGATCAGTGTTGCACATCAGGCAAACGGAGGTTTTGTTCATCAACAAAAGAATGGTTGGATTTGCCACCTTACATTGTGACCCAGAAGTCTAAGTCCACATGTCTCTATAGGTGGTGAAGTTTCCATTAGTTGCTAGCCCTAGGTACTCAATGTGTGTGCACGCACTGCTAAATGCTGAAGGACCTTGCAGTCACATCAGAGCAGCTCTAAGGCTTCTTTAGGGTGGGCATTTCAACAGAAAATATCATACTAGATGCTTGAATGTGTTTGTGTGCATGCAAGCACATTTAACATGCTGGATGTGTAAAAGGACAGTATCATACAGAAAAGCAGCAGCACAGGATAACAATTATCAAGATAATACTAATAAGATTACTATTTCATTACCATACATGAAAAATGGGGGGTAAGGGTTGGGAAATAGGGAAATAGTCCTTGTAAAGGACTTTGTAACTTTCTCCTACGTGTTTGTTTGGTTGGGGTTTTTTTTGCTTTCATCCTGGGCTATCCCTTGTCCTTGTCTGTGATTTTGGGGACAACCAGCAAGCATTACTGGAGGTAACTGTGTAAACACATCAATGCATGAAAAGGTAACACTTTTAAGCATCAGTAATTAATAAGTACATATATGATTTCAGTGAGGTTTATAATGCTCTGTCAGAGGTGGACCCCACTGTTTCTGGGGCATGAGCTGCCATGATCCATGCTGATTTATAGCTTGTACTGGAGGAAAGTGTCTTTGGATGCACCAGCTGTTGCCTTCAGTACAAAGTTGCAAGTAGAGTTCAGAGGCAAATGCAACCCGAGAAGGAATCCTGCTGTTCACTGGGCAGAAAGACCCATGGGGAGCCATTGTCCCAGGTGCCAGGTCCTCCATCAGGTTATTCCAGGTGAATGAGAACGAAAACTAGGGCTAAGCTGACCAAAACTCAGACATTCCAGCAATAATTTAGGGGCATATCAAGCTGTCACATGAAAAATGTGGGATTCCCCTTTATATTGAGAGAATAACAACCAGTCATGTTGATGGGCCTGTATTATTTCTGGCAGATGGCCTGGGCAGAGACTGACAGGTTGGAATCTCCATATGAGTAGGCTATACAAAGCATTAATTTTGCTTGTGCTGTAATAAGCTTGTGATGCAGTGTACAGCAATATTTTTTTTCCACGGAATTAGACAGTGTCTGTAATATTTTCATCATGTTGGTTGTCATTCTAGGCAAAAATCCATCTCCGTGTTTAGCTGGACTTTACTTTTCATGTGATTATGCTCTGAGAACACTTACACTTCCCTAGGAAGATGACGCGGTTTAATTCCTTTCCCTCACAAATGTCTCACTTAAAGTAAACCAGCATGTTTAGCACAAGCTTCTGCTTTAGGATGTGGGGCAGATCTATATCTCCAAATTGCAACATTTCTATCACAATACTTTTAGCTAGTTTTAAAAAAAACAACCATGCTGCAGAGACTTTGTAAATTGATATTCATTCTCCTAAGGACCCAAAAATACATGTGCTGGCAGATCTATTGAGAGACCAGCGACTCCTTCAGATAACAACAAAACAGGTTTCCTGAAAACTTCAAGGAAAAGTAGATCACTGAAGAGAAAACAGATTTTAGAATTTAATTATTTCAGCAGCTTCCTCAGGGGATGGTTGTCTCTTAGGAAGGCCAGGAGTATTAGCAGGAATAACAGGGTGAGAGATTAAGAGATGATGGAGAAAGACAGGAGCATTATGATCTGCTACAACGTACCTAGAGTAGAAAGAGGAGTACAGTTTTCTCACTCCTTTCTGCCCTCACCCAACCTGCTCCTTCAGTCCATTGTGCCCTGGCTGCCTTCCCACACCATGGGAAACAGCTCAAGGCTCTTTCAACTAATGCCTTATCAGAAAGAGGGAAACAGAACTTTCCCCCTCCCCATTCTGTCTTAATTAATGAGAAAAGCTGAACTGTAAAAAAAATAAAAATAAAAATCAATAAAATTAATGGGTAATTCATATACTCACTTGGCTGGTTCTCGGTCAAGAATTCATGTAAATGAACCACCAGGAGTGATGAATGAACACTAGCCATAAAATGAGACCAAAATGTCGTATTAGGAAATGGAAGTGTTACTCCAAGATTTAGTCAATGCAGATTGCACAGAGCTCCTTCCTTCTTTTCCAGAACGTTGAAAGGTTTGAGCCCTGTAAACAGGATGTATGCCCCTCCTTTTGGTTTAGTTTTGTCTATTTTCAGGAGCACCCCAACATTTCAAGAATATACACACTGTTACTTTATACCTACAGCTGCCAGTGAAAAGTTTAGAAAGACACCACACATATATTATGCTAAAATTAAACTGTCTGTTGTTTGGTGTGGAAAAGATAAAACTGGGTAAACATAACCTATATTTCACAGTTGTGATATATAGAATAATATTTCCTCAAATAACTCAAGCACACTGTAATGCAGCAACATATGTTTGTACATTGCTATGGTATCTACAGAAATTTGGTGTGAAATTGGTCATAATCATGCGTTAGAAAATCTGTGGGGTTTATGCCTTTTGAAGCTAAGTTATTGCTTATCTCAGGAACAAGCTACATTGGCAGCTGCTTCAGTTCTGCAGCTGGGTTGTCACTCTTCAGGAGTAACGGACCCTGGATAAGGATGAAAAGTTGTTTATTTAAGTAAGTCTAATAAAGAGAGAATCAAGGAAGTATGATGAAAAATAAGCAAAAGTTAAATTTTGTGCCAAAATTTTAAGTGCAAAATAAATGCCACAAACAGAGATCCAGTGAACTAAAAAGAAGCAAGAAATGGATGCTAAAGGAGACTGAAACTTTTTGACAAAGTGCCAATCAACACTAGGCACAGGAGGTGAATAGGGGAACTTGCAAGGCAAGAATACCTGTTCCCACTAAACCACAAAAAGAGAATTAAGTGGATAATCTAGAAGAACATTAACAGTTACGCATTTGAAGTCATTAAGTGAATTGAAGGCAAGGCTATAAAAAAGTGCAAATAATGCATGATTAAAAATAAATATGCCAGATGAGAAAGAAAAAATAATTATTTCAGCAGTCCCAAAGAGAACAATAGAGGTTCTTTGAATCTAGACAAATAGAGGGGAAAACACACTATTACCTCTCAGGGAAAAGGTGTTTTATATTAAGTACTGAGAGAAGTAACAAGGAGGGAAGAATGTACTTTATAGTTATGCAGAAGCGTTACTGAGCTCTCTTGTATTCTATTTATGCTGTAACCAATAAATGGGGGAGAAAAAAAGGCTGCATATCAATTCTTTTTTTCTCAGTCAGTCTGTGAACTCATAACTGTGTCTTTGCACACTAATGATTCTAATATAAACTGAGGAGGTTCATCTCTGCCAAGACCGCTGTTAGGGTTGATTTGCAAAGATAAATACATCTTTGCTATTTCTGTTGAACTGCTGGGTCATATTCATAAAGGCTGATAAACACAACAAAGCTGGCTATCTACACATGGAAACAGGCTTATTAAAATGGTGGCCAAAAAACCTGAATTTAACAACATACATACTAGAAGGCTACAGAGAGATAGAAAAAAAAAATATCAAAAAACCCAAACCCTAGAAGCCCCAAACACGGAGAAAAATTCATCCCTTTTTCTTGGAATAAAAGAACAAAGGGGGGGGGGGGGGCAGCAAAGTTACAGCTCAAATGGAGAGGGCTGTGAAATAACCAAGCAAAAAAATTTTATGATCAGGAAGCATCTAGTAATGGGGACCTATCAGGAAACAAGGAAAAGATGGGGAGGATCAAACAAAAAGACAAATACCTTTGCAATCAAACAAATTCTAAAACCTGTGTATTACATGAAAGTTACCCAGGGACAAAACGACAACAAAAAAACAAAAAGATGGTAAATAATAAATATCTGGGAAAGCATTTATAAGATGATGCTTCAAAAGCAAAATAAAAATACGTTAAATACATATTCGGGGAAAAAATTAAATACAAAGTCAGGAAAAGTAAAACTGCGTGTACGGGCACCCAAAGTTTAAGGGCTTTCTATACCGGTCGTGCCTCCAGGAGTCACTGCAGCAGCTCCCGCGCAGTGCACTCGTGGCGCGAACGGCGCCCCTATATCTTCTCCTGAAAAAATGCTGCTATCCCGGAACACCGGAACCGTTACAGACCCCAAAGGTATTTCCAAAAGTATTCCGCGGGCAACGTTGCGCACAGTGATCATCCCCAAATCGACAACATCGATTCACCACACCGCTACAACCGCGACGTCCAGGTCCCCCACCTACCCGGCCGGGCCCTTTGTTGGAGCGCAGCGAAATGGCGGCGGCTCCGCGCGGGCGGGAAGCGGCGCTCCCGGCCCCGCCGCCCCCATTGGCTGGATTTTGCTGCAGACCCGCGGCCGGCGGGGCCCGGCTCCCCCGCCGACACCGAGCGCCGCAGCAACGGGACCGGGCAGCCGAGCGCAGGAGAGCGTTCCCCCGCCCGAAGATTCGCTCCCGCAGCGCCCAGGCCGAGCCGGCGGCGGGGTCGGCTGTTTCCCGGGGCCGGGGCCGGCACCTTGCCGCCCGCCCCGCCCCCTGCCGGGGGCGATGGCGCGAACGTCCCCGCCCGCAGGGGGAAGAACGCGGAGGAGAGCCCGCCCTTGCCCTGCCTCGTCGCAGTTCTCAACCAGGTCGGACTACGGGCTATATAAGAGCGGCGCTGGCGGGTGTTGCCACCGCGCGTTGTTCACGTCGGGTAGACGCTGATCATGTCTGGCAGAGGCAAGGGCGGGAAGGGGCTCGGCAAAGGGGGCGCCAAGCGCCACCGCAAGGTGCTGCGCGACAACATCCAGGGCATCACCAAGCCGGCCATCCGGCGCCTGGCGCGGCGCGGCGGCGTGAAGCGCATCTCGGGGCTCATCTACGAGGAGACGCGCGGCGTGCTGAAGGTCTTCCTGGAGAACGTGATCCGCGACGCCGTCACCTACACCGAGCACGCCAAGCGCAAGACGGTCACGGCCATGGACGTGGTGTACGCTCTCAAGCGCCAGGGGCGCACCCTCTACGGCTTCGGCGGATAAACCTGGGGCTTGGCATAGGTTACGCTTTTAGAACACAAAGGCTCTTTTCAGAGCCACCCATGTCATCAGGAGAAGAGCCTTAATCGCTGTTGAAGATCTGTCGTGGTTTTACGGTCACGATAAAGTTGGGGGGGGGGGGTGGGAGGGTTGTCGGGTGTATGCCGAGCTTCTGCTGTTGCTGCCCGTACCGGGCCGTACGGCCCGATGTCTAGGGGTCCGGCTTACAGCCCCGAATGCTTAACGGGCAAATTTGCAATCGGTGACTGGCTATATCCCCATTGCCCTGTCCGATAACAATAGGGGGGAGCAGGCGGAGCTAGTGCGTGACTTGAGGCTCTCTGGGCTCCACAGAAAAGCACGTTCGGCTCGTAAAGATGACTGCGTCCTCGGCGCTCCGCTCGCGCTCCTTCGGACAGGGTACATAGAAGGGACAGGCAGGCAGGAAAAATCGGACGCCGGCGGCAAGCGCCACTGCGGCAGCCGCTCCCCGCTACCAGCTTCACCGCGACAGCCTGAAACGGGAAGCTCGTGAAATGGCGGCGGCGCGCGCTCTGCCATTCGGGGGCGGGACAGAGCGGGAAGGCGGGGGGGGAGGGGAAGAGACCGTTAAGAGCGGCCGTAGCGCCCCGGGGGCTGCAGGGGAAAGAAGCCGCGAGCCCTGTGCGGAAACGCCTTCCCTTAGTGCTCTCCTATTGCGGAAAGGCTGTTGGTCCCCTGGATACCAGTACCGACACGCACCCCCCCACGACCCTCCTTCCCCCAGCTTTAAACGGGGCACCTCAGAACTGCCAAATCACTGGTCTGGGCGGGGGGGGGGGGGGAAGGGTCCCACGCTACCGGCAGTCCGAACCTTCCCATCATCCCAGAAGCAGCGCTGCCTCAAGCACGGGAAAGCGCACTCGGCAGCGGCTGCATATGCCTGCTCCCACAACCCCAGAGATACAGCTCTCTCCAGTGGCCGTGTGGCGGCTCTTAAAAGAGCCTTTCGGTTTGGTGATAGCAAGGCAGGAGCCTCAGGCCCGCTCGCCGCGGATGCGGCGTGCCAGCTGGATGTCCTTGGGCATGATGGTGACGCGCTTGGCGTGGATGGCGCACAGGTTGGTGTCCTCGAAGAGCCCCACCAGGTAGGCCTCGCTCGCCTCCTGCAGCGCCATCACGGCCGAGCTCTGGAAGCGCAGGTCGGTCTTGAAGTCCTGCGCGATCTCGCGCACCAGCCGCTGGAAGGGCAGCTTGCGGATCAGCAGCTCCGTCGACTTCTGGTAGCGCCGGATCTCGCGCAGCGCCACCGTGCCGGGCCGGTAGCGGTGCGGCTTCTTCACGCCGCCCGTGGCCGGCGCGCTCTTGCGGGCCGCCTTGGTGGCCAGCTGCTTGCGGGGCGCCTTCCCGCCCGTCGACTTACGCGCCGTCTGCTTCGTGCGCGCCATCTCTAAAGTCTTCTTCCTTACAGTACTACTAGAAGTAGCAATGTAAAACTCTTCCGGGCGCTCTGCGCTGACTCGTTTATATACGCGATCTCTGCTGGTTCATTGGCTGAGAGGAAGCGCCATTTCATTGGGCTAATTTGAAAATCCCGCGTTAACCCTTTGTATGCTAAACCCTGCTGTTTCAATCACAGGCATAATCTTTTCATGTTCCTTTTCTTCGGAAACTACTTTCCCCCTTTTTAACGATTACCCTTAATGTATTGCTCCCTTCATCAAATCAATTATACTAATGTAATCGTAAAAGTAGCCTACTACTGAAAATGGTTAAATATGAAACCTAAACACATTTTCTAGGTTTATCTGAAAGTTCATCTTTTTCTTACAGGTTTCCTTATATAAAACCTAATTATGCAAAAAGCCGCTCGCTTTTATTTTGCCGTACTAAATCATTTAGGGAGGTATTTCAGGAGTAATGGAGAGCTTTAATTGCAATCCAAAAGTAGAACTCCCATATTAGTGTGGGTTTTTAGCAGCTAAAATAGTGTACAGTATTACATCGTATACTTGTATCATAGAGTTTACAAGCACGATTGAGAGTTTTAAACAATTGAGAGAAAAAAACAGGGTTAGTAAATAATAGATAAAACTTCAAATTTTATATGAAAAAAAATAAAAGAGCGACTGCACCCCTTAGGTGAGGGCTCGGACTTTGGGCGCCTTCAGCTGCCTCCGAGGTGACGCAATTAAATTCTTCCCGGTTTTGACCAATCACAACTGGGAAGGCGGGGCCCGACCGCTATAAATAGGAGTCTGAAATGCGATCGGGGTTCACCGCGAGACAGTGGGTTTATGATCTGCAATGGCGCGCACGAAGCAGACGGCGCGTAAGTCGACGGGCGGGAAGGCGCCCCGCAAGCAGCTGGCCACCAAGGCGGCCCGCAAGAGCGCGCCGGCCACGGGCGGCGTGAAGAAGCCGCACCGCTACCGGCCCGGCACGGTGGCGCTGCGCGAGATCCGGCGCTACCAGAAGTCGACGGAGCTGCTGATCCGCAAGCTGCCCTTCCAGCGGCTGGTGCGCGAGATCGCGCAGGACTTCAAGACCGACCTGCGCTTCCAGAGCTCGGCCGTGATGGCGCTGCAGGAGGCGAGCGAGGCCTACCTGGTGGGGCTCTTCGAGGACACCAACCTGTGCGCCATCCACGCCAAGCGCGTCACCATCATGCCCAAGGACATCCAGCTGGCACGCCGCATCCGCGGCGAGCGGGCCTGAGGCTCCTGCCTTGCTATCACCAAACCGAAAGGCTCTTTTAAGAGCCGCCACACGGCCACTGGAGAGAGCTGTATCTCTGGGGTTGTGGGAGCAGGCATATGCAGCCGCTGCCGAGTGCGCTTTCCCGTGCTTGAGGCAGCGCTGCTTCTGGGATGATGGGAAGGTTCGGACTGCCGGTAGCGTGGGACCCTTCCCCCCCCCCCCCCGCCCAGACCAGTGATTTGGCAGTTCTGAGGTGCCCCGTTTAAAGCTGGGGGAAGGAGGGTCGTGGGGGGGTGCGTGTCGGTACTGGTATCCAGGGGACCAACAGCCTTTCCGCAATAGGAGAGCACTAAGGGAAGGCGTTTCCGCACAGGGCTCGCGGCTTCTTTCCCCTGCAGCCCCCGGGGCGCTACGGCCGCTCTTAACGGTCTCTTCCCCTCCCCCCCCGCCTTCCCGCTCTGTCCCGCCCCCGAATGGCAGAGCGCGCGCCGCCGCCATTTCACGAGCTTCCCGTTTCAGGCTGTCGCGGTGAAGCTGGTAGCGGGGAGCGGCTGCCGCAGTGGCGCTTGCCGCCGGCGTCCGATTTTTCCTGCCTGCCTGTCCCTTCTATGTACCCTGTCCGAAGGAGCGCGAGCGGAGCGCCGAGGACGCAGTCATCTTTACGAGCCGAACGTGCTTTTCTGTGGAGCCCAGAGAGCCTCAAGTCACGCACTAGCTCCGCCTGCTCCCCCCTATTGTTATCGGACAGGGCAATGGGGATATAGCCAGTCACCGATTGCAAATTTGCCCGTTAAGCATTCGGGGCTGTAAGCCGGACCCCTAGACATCGGGCCGTACGGCCCGGTACGGGCAGCAACAGCAGAAGCTCGGCATACACCCGACAACCCTCCCACCCCCCCCCCCCCAACTTTATCGTGACCGTAAAACCACGACAGATCTTCAACAGCGATTAAGGCTCTTCTCCTGATGACATGGGTGGCTCTGAAAAGAGCCTTTGTGTTCTAAAAGCGTAACCTATGCCAAGCCCCAGGTTTATCCGCCGAAGCCGTAGAGGGTGCGCCCCTGGCGCTTGAGAGCGTACACCACGTCCATGGCCGTGACCGTCTTGCGCTTGGCGTGCTCGGTGTAGGTGACGGCGTCGCGGATCACGTTCTCCAGGAAGACCTTCAGCACGCCGCGCGTCTCCTCGTAGATGAGCCCCGAGATGCGCTTCACGCCGCCGCGCCGCGCCAGGCGCCGGATGGCCGGCTTGGTGATGCCCTGGATGTTGTCGCGCAGCACCTTGCGGTGGCGCTTGGCGCCCCCTTTGCCGAGCCCCTTCCCGCCCTTGCCTCTGCCAGACATGATCAGCGTCTACCCGACGTGAACAACGCGCGGTGGCAACACCCGCCAGCGCCGCTCTTATATAGCCCGTAGTCCGACCTGGTTGAGAACTGCGACGAGGCAGGGCAAGGGCGGGCTCTCCTCCGCGTTCTTCCCCCTGCGGGCGGGGACGTTCGCGCCATCGCCCCCGGCAGGGGGCGGGGCGGGCGGCAAGGTGCCGGCCCCGGCCCCGGGAAACAGCCGACCCCGCCGCCGGCTCGGCCTGGGCGCTGCGGGAGCGAATCTTCGGGCGGGGGAACGCTCTCCTGCGCTCGGCTGCCCGGTCCCGTTGCTGCGGCGCTCGGTGTCGGCGGGGGAGCCGGGCCCCGCCGGCCGCGGGTCTGCAGCAAAATCCAGCCAATGGGGGCGGCGGGGCCGGGAGCGCCGCTTCCCGCCCGCGCGGAGCCGCCGCCATTTCGCTGCGCTCCAACAAAGGGCCCGGCCGGGTAGGTGGGGACCCGGCCGTTGTGGTTGTCGCGGTGTTTGCGTAAATCCACCCTTTTATACCGACAGCCAAATTAATTAATTAATTAATCAGCTTTTTTTTTTTCTTTTGTGGGTACGACATACTCTGGCTTTGTTTCTCATGTCTAAAACAACGATCACATGACTTTTTTGTGTTTATGGGACTGAGGTGCCGAGACAGGAACTGATTTTCGTGTCTTTAATGTGCCCGTGACAAAAAGTAGATTGTTTCTTCTGCCTTCAAAGATATGTCATGTGTTTGTTAATTTTCTTTGACTTAATCTTCATTGATACGTAATATCTCAAAGTATTCCTTTTGCTGTTTTTCTTCATGTAGTTTTACTTTTTGAACATATGATATTTTTAACTGTAGTTCTACAGCTGCATTCATAAGCAGGGGCACATAATTTTAACAAATGGTAGGTATCATTTTAATCATTTTTAGTCATCTCAAGTGTCCAAATGTTTTGGGAAATGCATGGCAACTTCCTGTCTCTCCTTTATCCTTTCCTTTTACCTTGTGGCTTTTCCAGTAGTTATTTTATCCTGTAGAAATGTGACCCACATATTGACTGTTACTCTAAGTAATAATAAGGCCTTCTGATTATAGCACCATTCAACGATTAACAACCTAGAAAACTTGCAGGTATAGACAGCAAGATATGCAGCATATAACATAATTATGTTTAATATTGCAACCTCAGCAACTAAAAGGTCTACAGTAACTACCCATAACCATAAAACTTGACTTCTCAAATGTGATTCTAAGGCACATCATGTGCTTTAGAAATTTTCCAGAATAACCACAACGACTAGACAGTTCTGCCTCATCATCAATATATTTGTAATAATTCCTAAGGCTATGTACACAGTGTCTTCTGTTGATGCTCTAGTTGTTCTATAACTTTTTCTTGGACTTCTCCTTGGTTCTTTTCTCTGTATTCCTCTGTGTGGAACACATCAGACTAAAACAAAGTAGCGTTCAGACACCAATCTGAATCTCCAGCAGTTATCCTACTATGCTTAAAATCTACTTCTTTGTCTCTGCTTGTTTGCTTTGTTAAATGTTTTTTTGTTGGTTTTTTTCTAAGCTTTTGGCATTGGCATGGTGTACTCTGTAAGCCCAAGATAATACACAGGTTTCTGACTTCTTCAGACAACTGGTTCTCTAGCGTTTCTGGCTGAAGAGGCTTCAGAACGTGGGATAATTAAAGTTAAGATACTACTCAAAAAATCCATTTTTATTCTTGAAGCCCATTTAGGCAACAAGTACAGATGTAAAAGAATTGTCTTTCTGACTCAAGATTTCAGAATAAGAAGGAGCATTTTCCAGAAAAATCTGTGCAGAGCTCACCCAGGAGATGTAGTAGCAAAACACTGACAGCAGCTTTGCCTTTATGTGTTCTCATTGCCTCCTAAAAATTTCAAGCTGGAGCAGTTACTCCTGTTTGTTCATACTGTTTGGTAATATGCAGTATGCTGGTGACTCCTTCCCACACTGACATCCTTGAACTGTTCTAGGGCTGTTCTTGAAGCCTTTTTTGTTCCCTCCTATCAGACTTAGGTTTCCTCACTCTGAAGGATTATTTCTTATGGATGCTCCCAACCTTTGGTCAGTCACTAGAAAGTCCAGTGTTACTGAAGTGGAATGGATGATGGGTGACTGGATGTTAACAAGTTCCCATCCGTTTCCTTTAGTGAACATGTTTTTTTAGACTTCTGAGAGAAATATGTATGTCTACATTTCTTTTACATATATCCTGTCTAAACAGTGCACTAAACTCAGCTCTTCTGCCATCGCTGATAAGGTTTCCACAATCATTCCTTTCCAAGAACTCTAGTTCCCTTTATAAATATCTTCTAACCTTCTTCCTACTCCCATCCCCAGTTATTTTGCCTTCAGTACTGTCCAGCTGTATCTCTTTGTGAAGGCAGCACACACCACCACACTATACCGGGAATGACTGGCATTTAGTTATTACTGAGATATTTTGGTTTAACAGATTTTTTTAGCTGGAAGGCTAAAACAAAGCAGTAGTTGTCCAGTTCACAAGTAACTACTTTTCCTCACTGGGAGTTCTAACCTGGATTTCTTTCTACTCTGTAGCTGATCTTTAGAAAACTTACTGGAACTGAGAATCTGTGAGACTTGGATCAACTGCCATTTTTGTTGGAAATGATCAACAGATTTAAAAGGATTAACATGGGGAGGAGGGTGTTTGCACAAGTGGTTTTGGTTTTTTTGGGAGGAGAGGTGCTGCATTTTTAATGCCTCTGCTTTCTGGACCTATGTACTTTACATTGCTGATATTGCCCTTTGTTATTCTAAATTTTGTCTTTCAGAGCAGTGTAACAAGAGCAACAGCCTTTGTCTGCTATTGTGGAGAGAAAACTGGTGATCCTACACCACACTGTCCCCAAGGGGCATGTCAAATCATGGACTTTCACAGGTGTTCATCAGAAGTCCTGTTACCAGGCAGAGGTGTTCTCAGTGAACTGCTTTTCCAGGTAATGTTTATGACAAAAAAAGGTAATCAGGTTCACAGTGTAAAGAGTTAAATGTGTAAAGATGGGCCACATTGGCTTCTCTTCTCGCTTTACTGAAAAAGAGAGAACTACTTTTCTTCTCTTGAAAAGGCAGAAAGAGCTCCCTTCTGTCTTACCAGATTTTCTCCAAGCTAGATTGAGCTGCTGAAGACAGCTGTGGGGGAAGCAGAGCAAATAGGAGATGGATGAGCATCTATCCCATTGCTGTTCCTGATGAGGAGGAGCAAGGGTGGTGGTGGGGCAACAGACATTAAACCAGAGATCCGCAGCATGATGAAGTTGCTCAGCACAGGTGGCTGCCTTTGTCTCTCCAGTAGAGTTGTTGAGCACAAGAGAAGCATTTGCAAGCTAGCCTTACTGGCTAGGAAAGAGAAAGGTCCCACCCTTTCCTTGCCTGGTTCCCTTTGTTGAGACAGCACTATTTTGTATGTAGGCTGGAAATCTTTGTGAATCCAGAATTCTGCCCAGCAGGGTAAAGGGGGGTGGGGTGTGTGTGTGACACGACAAGAAAAGGGAAAAAAAAGAAAAAGCAGAAGTATAATCAGCCTGGTGAGGTGATAGGTCTTTTTATTGCTTGTGCTGGTATCCAGAATCTCTTTCTAACAATTAGTTTTGTTTTGGTTTTAGCAGTGTTACCTACCTTAAACTACATTTACCTGTGCCAGGTAGGTTTCTTGTATAGGCCCCATACTGTCTGTCTCCTCTGATACCAAAAAAGTTTAGACTTTGAATGGCCCTTAAGGGTTCTCTCCTGGTTTCAGCTGGGACAGAGTTAATTTTCTTCTTAGTAGCTGGTGCAGTGCTGTGTTTTGGATATGGTGTGAGAACAATGTGGGTAACAGATGGTTTTAGACGTTGCTAGGTAATGTTTATACTAAGTTAAGGACTTTGTAGTTTCTCAGGCCTTGCCAAGAAGGTTGGACAGGGCACAAGAAATTGGGAGGGGACACAGCCAGGACAGCTGACTCAAACTAGCCAAAGGGCTAGTCCAATACCATAGAATGTCATGCTCAATATATAAGCCGGGGTCGGTGAATCGCTACTGGCTGCACATTGGTCAGCAGTGTGTTGTACATCACTTCTTTTTTTTTTCTTCCTTACTTTTGGATTTTGTTCCTCTCCCCTTCTCCCTCCTTCTCATTAGATTTTTTTAATTATTATGCTGTTTTGTTTTGGTTTATTTCAATTATTAAATTGTTCTTATTGCAATGCTTGAGTTTTACAGTCCTTCCCAATTCTTCTCCCTATCCTTCTGCAGTGAGCAAGCAGCTGTGTGGTACCTAGTTAAACCACAACACGTTCCAAAAGGAAATAGCATCATTATAGCACTGGGTATTTGATACCAACTTACCCAATCCTAGCTTCATTCAACCACAAATGAAGTTGAACCCTTTAAAAGTGTATTTTAGTGCTCTAATTTGTTGATGAATGAGTCTATAATTGTATCTTCTAATGTCACCATACAGCATTTTAATAAAAAAAAAAAATGCCAGTACATCAGAACTCTTAATGGTGTTAAATTGTTTCAGTTGATTACAGATTGTATTTTCTTCTTGCACAAGTCAAATTAATATGAAAATAGCTTCAACTTCTGATTGATCATAAATTCAAAATGCAATTTAAAATCCACTAGGATTATCTTGGGTTTGCCTTAAACACATTCATCCAACATTTATTTCATCTCAAAAGAAGTCTACGTTCTTTGAAGATACAAATTAAATCAGGACTTCCATCTCATTTAAAGTCCTGAAAAACAAGCCACGGTCTGTGGGACAGAGAAATTATTCAAACAATATTAATAATGCTTCGTATTCCAGATCCTCTATATGTATTCTGGTTATATTTTTTCGCCTTTATATTTAACTTGTGGCTGTTACAAATGCAGGCTATTACATAAGGTATGCAGGTATATTTCTTGGAAGGAAAAAAAGAGTAGCAAAACCCTTTACAATTTTCTCTAGGTTTGGGTTTTGTTTTGTTTTTTCTTTTCTAGAGTAATTGCTGATAACTACATTTTGTACGTAAAAATCCACCGGAGCAGGCAGCTTCAGGAGACCCGGGAGCTCAGATGCTCCGAGGTGACCCCGGGGGCAGGGCGAGGCCCGACAGCAAGAACGAGCTTGGCCACCGAACTGAGGGATTGAAAGAGATCAATGTGATTGGCTGACAGCGTTCGAATTATTAACCAATAATAGCGTGGGATGTAAAAGTGACCAATTACAAAGCTGTTCGTACGATTGTAGACGTCACTGAGTCCATTATCCAATAGAAGCGCTGATCGCTGAGGCTAGATATTTGCATAAGGTTCCTATAAATATAGGAGTAATCGCATTATCGGACATTTCGGTGCTACAGAGCCAGCGCGCAGCTTCAGCTATGCCCGAGCCGGCTAAATCCGCCCCCGCGCCCAAGAAGGGCTCCAAGAAGGCGGTGACCAAGACGCAGAAGAAGGGCGACAAGAAGCGCAAGAAGAGCCGCAAGGAGAGCTACTCGATCTACGTGTACAAGGTGCTGAAGCAGGTGCACCCCGACACGGGCATCTCGTCCAAGGCCATGGGCATCATGAACTCCTTCGTCAACGACATCTTCGAGCGCATCGCCGGCGAGGCCTCGCGCCTGGCGCACTACAACAAGCGCTCCACCATCACCTCGCGGGAGATCCAGACGGCCGTGCGGCTGCTGCTGCCCGGTGAGCTGGCCAAGCACGCCGTCTCCGAGGGCACCAAGGCTGTCACCAAGTACACCAGCTCCAAGTAGAGTGTCTCGGACCGTCACTTCAAACCCAAAGGCTCTTTTAAGAGCCACCAATTTTTTCAGATAGAAGGGCTGAATACTACTTTTCTTGGGAGGTAGGAGGTATGTAAACAGCCTGTTTGCACATAATTTGAAAATTAAGTACTTTCAAGTGGCTGAAACGCGACTACTTAATTTTAAGGGTGGAGGGCTCTTATTTAACAGTTTGTGCTCACCTTAGAGTTGTACTTGTTTCAAGCTTAGGATTTCTGGTCTTGAATCTGTCCTAGTGTTTTGCTAATTCTGCTTTCAAGAGTTCAGAGTCCTTGGGGGGAAGGTAGGTAACATTTCATTTTCTAAGGGGTTTAATTCCTCTTGGTAAGTCCAGTACAAAATGCTAGCTGCTATTAAGAATTCTGTGTGCTGTACCTGTTAAATAAAAAATAATTTTTATTTTGGCCTCCTCAGTGACTAAATATTTCGAAAGCAGTTTCTGAAGCAAGTTTTTCAGGTGTTTGCAGTTCGGTTTCTTTGTTTTCTGAACATTCCACTGCACCCGCCCCTATTTTTTTTTTTCTTCACTGTAGTTGTGTGTACTCGAGGCAACGGGCAAAGATTTTTCTTTGCGAACATTTTGCGGTTTAAAACGCCAATTCCCGAAGTTGCGCAGGAGTTGGTACTTTAAAAAAAAAAAACAACACTAAAGTTATGGAAGTGAAGCTGGGGGCGGTTGGTGATGTGCAAGGTACCCAGGGTCTGAGTATGGGGCATGGGGCCGCAAGTTCGTGCGAAAGCCAATTTCCGTCGCAGAGGCTAGGCTGCCGCACAGGGCAGCCTTTCGCTGCGGGGCCAAGGCAGCAGCAGGGCACGGCGCACGCGTGTCCCCATCCCCGCCCCACACCGCGCCCGGCCCCGGAGCCCATCCGAGGGGGGAAGGAGAGCCGATGCGGCGCCCTACGTAACCCGCGCGGGGGACGGCCCCGGGAACAGCCTCAGTGTGAGGGGGAGCGGGGTGTCACCGGTCACCGCCCCACGAGGCGGTGCCGCGAGGGGAGGGCGGGGCTGGAGGGTGGAAGGGGCCAATCCGGGCCCAGCGCGGGACTTTTAAACTCCCCCGGCCCCCGCAACCAAGGGGTGCTCGCTGGCGCGCGGGGCTGCCCGTCGCTGCTCTCGGCTGTGCCGGTCAATTAAGAGGGGGCGGGGCAAGTGCCGCCGCTGCCGCGGAGCTGCCGGACTGCACGTAGAAGACACTTCCTCTTTAAGGAAGCCCGGCTCTCCCATGAAGGCTGTACCGCACGTTTCGAAGATGGTTTAACTACCCTACTACGGCATCAATTACTACTAAAACTTCCTAAGATTTGGTTTAGCTGCTAGGATTACCATAGTGTTCCAGCTCTTTTTAAGAATAAGTGGGTGGCTCTTAAAAGAGCCTTTGGGTTTATTTAAATGAGTAGACTCTCTATTCTGAGTCGTCTTACTTCTTCTTGGGCGCCACCTTCTTCGCCTTGGCTGCTTTGGGCTTAGCTGCTTTAGGCTTGGCTGCTTTGGGCTTCACCGCCTTCGCTTTGGCCGGGCTCTTCGCCGCTTTCTTGGGACGGCCTGCCTTGGCCGCTTTCTTGGGGCTCTTGGCTGCTTTCTTGGTCGCGGTGGCCGCCGGCTTCTTGGCTTTCTTGGGGCTTTTCTTCACTGCTGCCGCCTTCTTGGGCTTCTTAGCGGCGCTGGCGGGCTTCTTGGCAGCCGGCTTCTTGGGCTTAGCTGCCGGCTTTTTCTTGGTTGCCTTTTCTTTTGTCTCACCCGGTTTCTTATTCAGCTTAAAAGACCCGGAGGCGCCGGTGCCCTTGGTCTGCACCAGGGTGCCCTTGTTGACGAGGCTCTTGAGCCCCAGCTTGATGCGGCTGTTGTTCTTCTCCACATCGTAGCCGCCGGCGGCCAGCGCCTTCTTGAGCGCGGCGAGGGAGAGCCCCTTGCGCTCCTTGGAGGCGGACACGGCCTTGGTGATCAGCTCGGTGACGCTGGGGCCCGCGGGCTTGCGGGCCTTGGAGCCGCCCGCCGCCTTCTTCGGCTTCTTGGCGGCGGCTTTCGCCCCGGGAGCAGAGACAGCGGGAGCGGCAACAGGCGCGGTCTCCGACATAGTGGCAGCTGTCGTCCACGAATCAGGGGAAACCACTGGGCCTGGAGCAAGTCAGCGGCCTCATATTTATAGAGAGGAGCCGCGCGGTGATTGGTGCGTTGCAGAGCCCGCCCCGCTGCACGGCAGAAAGGTCCCTTCTCCCCGCTCATTTTGTGTTTCTTAGGAGTCAAAAAAGCCTGTTTTTATCAGAATTTCTGCCACCAACCCCCCCCCAGTTCGCAGCGGCGTGGAAAAGAAAGACTGTTGTTCCCCTCTGCAAAGTTTCCCCTCGAAGAGGCAAAGGGTGAGTTAAAAAAGAGGCGATAAACCCCGAGTCCTGGACCTGGACAGACCTCCGGAGACAGAAACTTTTGTTTTTCCTTCTAAATAAAATCCGCGATGTGGGCAACTAAATATCCAGAGTAATTAATTATTATTCTTTAAAGGGTCTTCTCTTAATCTGAACTGAAAATCAGGAATTTGAACCGATATTTTTATCGCAAATTGATTTCAAAGAGGAGGAAGTAACACAGGCTCATCCTGAGCACTGAATATGGATTAGAAATTAGCTTCTTTGTCCAAAATCCTTTACCCCTTTCAAAATAATTAAAATAAATTAAATTAGTGCATTATGCAACTAAGCAAGAAGCAGATTAAAGTTTTATGAAGGGCTGTTTTTGTCCCAGAAGGAGATGACTTTTTACAGCATAGCAGCTTGTACTGTGTTGCTCAGTGAGCACAATGCAGACATGGTTCCCCAGTGCTCTGCTGCAGAAATATTAATTTTCTTAATAAATTAGGAGACGTAAGAACTGAACACGGCCAGGTTTTGTTAAGAATTATAATCAGTGCCCCATCATTTCATAATTCAGCAGTGTTTTTACTTTGATACAGCCTGATTGGTAAAAATCTGAGTCATCATTATCTAAGGAGACACTGCTGCTGCTGCTTTTTCCATACTTCTACACAATCAAACTTGCTCAAGTTACCAGTTACGGCTCCCCTTTCACAGCAGATTGTGAAATATTCAGTTTCTTTAATGTCCAGTGGCGGGATTTAGGCACTGGAAGTAATACTAAAAATAGTATATCCAACTGATGTATCTGCTATACTAAAACAACTGGCTGCTGGCAAGTAGGGGAAAGTCCTCATCTGCACTTTACTAAGACCATGCTTAAAGAAATAAATGCTTGCTTTTTTACAGAAACAGAGAATTAAAACAAGTATTCTCTGATATTTTTATTATTTCTTATAAGCCTTTTTTTACCAAAGGCCTGCAAAATGCTTGCTACCTCTTGCTACTGTAACTGTCAGCGGTACTAACATTTTGTTCAGTTATGATGCGAGTAAAATTATGTTTTCAAATGTATAATAATTAAATTATGTTTCTTAACCTATGACCACTGATTTTACGTTTCTATTTCAAAATCTTTATGGTAATGTTCAGCACTATGTTGAAGGTAGAATGTAAAATGGCAAGTCATTTTTCCCCTTAAATTGCCTGTCCAGCGTTCACTAATTATTTTCAACCCATTCAGATTTCAGGCAGAAAAAGGGCAAGGCAGCTCAGACAAAGCAATGAGAAAACCCCATAGAAAATTAATAATTCCAAATGTCTGTCTTTTGTAGCAAGTCTCCAGGTCAAAATATTGGGGGGGAAGGGGGGCAGGGCTGTTTTAAGACACATCAGTGAGTTACCCCAACTTCACATAGAGCTAAGCTGAAAAAGGAGAGGCCCGCTGGGCCTGTGGGCTCCTTGCCATAGAACTGAACTGCCTCTCTGGACCCTACCACACCAAATTCCTTTCACATGGCATAAATCTGGCAACAAGAACTTTTGGAGTTTCTAAACTTGAATCTCATTTTAGAACGCAAATATGACACATCCTGTTGTGAGATTTTGGTTATGAGGATTGAAGACTTTTTTCCTAAAATTACAGCTCCTTTTATGACAAAGTGGGTGGCTCTAAAAAGAGCCTTTGGGTTACTTTTGAAGTAGGTCTGCTCCTCAAGTTCGGAGTTTATTTGCTCTTTGCCTTGTGGCTGTCGGTCTTCTTGGGCAGCAGCACGGCCTGGATGTTGGGCAGCACGCCGCCCTGCGCGATGGTCACCTTGCCCAGCAGCTTGTTGAGCTCCTCGTCGTTGCGGATGGCGAGCTGCAGGTGGCGGGGGATGATGCGCGTCTTCTTGTTGTCGCGGGCCGCGTTGCCCGCCAGCTCCAGGATCTCGGCCGTCAGGTACTCCAGCACGGCCGCCAGGTACACCGGGGCGCCGGCGCCCACCCGCTCCGCGTAGTTGCCCTTGCGCAGCAGCCGGTGCACGCGGCCCACGGGGAACTGCAGCCCGGCCCGCGACGAGCGCGACTTGGCCTTGGCCCGCGCCTTCCCGCCCTGCTTCCCGCGGCCGGACATCGCTCTCGACGATCTCCTTCAACCACCACCCAAACGACGTTGCAATACGCGTCACTAAACCCCGCGCCCGGCCCCTTTTATAGCGTCCCCGCGCGCCCCGGCCTGCTTTCTGATTGGTCGTAGCACGCTCTCTCCCGCTCCGACCAATGGGGCTGCGGATCCAAATCCATCCAATGGGGGAGCGGGCGACCGGCCCGCCCCGCCGAGCTGCCCCCGCCCGCCAGCCGGCAGGGGGAGGGGGACGGGCTGGGCGCTCCCGGCGCAGTGGGGCCAGCGCCCACCCCTGGGCGGGGATCCAGCCCCACCGCCCACCGCCTCCGCTCTGCTCCTGGCTGTGTTCGGCTGCGCAGCCCGACAGCCGTGACCCCAAGACGCGCTCCAGAAGGCCATCTTAGAGGGAGACGGGTCCTCGCCTGCAGCGGCCTTCCAGGAACGGGGGGAACCTCTCCTGATGCCATCGTTGTTGTTTTAGAAATAATTCTGTATTTAGAACCTCAGAAATGCTACTACAGGATTACTTTGTAAAAAAGTACTATCATTACAAAAGAGAAACATTCCTTTTGGTAGGACCACTTGCAACCCAGCACTACTGATAATGTTTAGAAACTAGGCAGGAACATGTAACAGGATTTTTCTCTGATTCTGGAAACAAATGACTCATATTACTGTAATCAGACTAATACAGTATTACTTGCAAGGCTCTTCTGCAGAACATTAGAAGTCAGGCTGTCACACTTTTACTCAAACTGGAGAATATCTCACTGCAGCAATAAGCTGAAGCGACTTCTTCAAGATTCAGAATGTTTGTATGAGATCCCTGGTCCTTTTTCCTCCATTGCACTAATTACCCACGGTTTCTCTTTATTCCCTGGCAACTTTTTCTCGTTCTTCCATATATTTTGAGTATGGACAGACCCTATCCTTGTCTACAGCCATGAAGGAACGTTCACCCTGGACTTAGCCACATCCTTGTGCTACCTCAGTGTTGCATGGCAGGCTCTTCCTCCATTTTCCCCACAGCATGGGATTCTGCTCATTTCCATAAATTCCAGTTGTGTGATTTTTTGTTCCTTAATGTTTTTGCACTCTAATATGTGGGTTCTTCTTTGTAATGCACCCCAGACCCTATAATACAGATATGATGCTAGTATTGTCATAGTTCAGGGAAAGACAAAGATATGACTCCCACCGGGCCATCCATGATAGCCTACCAAAAAAAAACCCCAACAAAACAAAACAAAACCAAAACAAAACAAAAAAACTGCGCCAAAAGACAGTAATTCATCTAAACATTGCAACTCTGAGATCAAGAGAGAACCACAGCCTTCTTTCCAGAAGGGTACAATAACAGGAATTCCGATCAAGACTGTTCAGTGTATGCCAGTCGCAGCAGGAAAATTATAAACAAGGCAAAACAAAAAGAACTTTATAGCAGTTTCTGGGTAACTAAGACCAGCTCCCCGTTCTGAAGGTTCAGTAACATTTAGAAAGCATCTTTCCTTAGTGGTATCATTCAATGGATTGTGCAAAATTCACTAACCTCAAGAGTCTTCTATTTCCATCTTTATGCAGTCACTAATTTTCAATGATGCGCTGGGCAAGTCACATCACTGCAGCTCCATCCCCTCCCAGTCCTTTTCCTCCCCATGATAATTTTTTCTTCTGTGAACACTACTCAGGACCACACATGAAAAATGTGACCACAAGATGAAGGTGGTATTACAAAGAATCCCAAAGCTCTATATGACAACACAAAAACCAAGAAGAAATTGGCCTGGGATTATGTTACCAGTTATCCAGAGCTGAAAGCGTCTGTTCTGGAGCTGTAGAGAAGATAGCATTACAGGATTGTGTCCATGACCCGTGCCATCATAAACTAAATACATAATTGTTTCTACAGGCTATATTGAAACACAGACTATTCTTGAATATGCCACGAGCTTTCTATTGTGTTCTTTTCTCCCCCCTAAGAAAATAATTTCTATTTAAATACTAAACATTGATTCAACTCTCCCTCCTCCAATTAAATTAACAGTATGTTAAATCTATATACACATGTATATCTATTCCACACACTTTCTTATTCAATCCCTTTTTTATGGGTGTTGGGGTACTGAGACATGGTAGACACTAGGGAGCATTGTCCTATTTTTTTCTTGGTAGAAGTATGTATAAGAACAAAACTTTTGATAATTAAATGGATGTTCAGCCAAAGCAAATATCATTGACCTGTTCTTTTTTAAGGATTCCACTCAGAGTCATTATCAAAGGTCAAAGATTATACACCTGTATAAAGAGAAAAATATATCTAGTTGATTAAAGTATTGTCATTTAGTAATGAAATTGCTTTACAATCATTTCTGATGCTGGGGGAGAGAAGGTTGTCAGCAGTCCTCAAAGCTGGATTTTATGCTTCTGCCGTGGCCCACCATTTGCATGGCTGATGAAGAACTAGATGTTTACCTGAGTGCATGGATTGAAGTCAGGGCATCCACAGATCCCACTGCTTTGATAAAAGTGAGCTTGCATCTTTATGCTCTCTCCACTTGAAACTGGCATTAAAGGCAAATATCCTGGTTAATTTTCTTCTTGGTGGCTAGTGCAGTGCTGTGCTTTGGATTTGGCATGGGAACAGTGTGGTCAGGGACTTCTTGGTTTCTGGCCTTGCCAGCAGGAGGGCTGCAAGAACACAGGAAGGGGGGGAGTGGACATAGCCGAGACAGCTGACCTGAACTAGCTAAACAAAGAGTATTCTATACCATGGGACATCATGCTCGATATATAAACTGGCTGGGGCTGCAGGTTGTTGCTTGGAAACTGGCTGGGCATCAATCAGCAGGTGGTGAGGAACTGTATTGTGCATCACTTGTTTTCTTTTCTCACTTCCCTTTCGATTTCATTCTTCTCCCTTCTTTTCATTAGAACTATTATTCTTCTGTTTTTATTTTATTTCAACTGTTAAACTATCTTCATCTTAACCCTGGAGTTTTACATTCCTTTCTGATTCTCCTCACCCCACCTTGGGTGAGGGAGGGAGTGAGCCAGTGTGGCTATATGGCACTTAACCCCAGCTGGTAATTAAACCACAAGAGCAAGGAAGGAAAAACATCCCCCATATTAAGTTAGCTGAAGACAAACCATGGTTCTGGTCCATCAGATGAAGTATCAGCCCCACGTGCAGCCAGGTTCTACACACACAGTCCCAGCTAGGCACACAGCTCCCAACCTCATGTGTTTATCCAAAACCTCAACAGAGTACCAGTAGCCTCATGTATGAGAGGCTCACAAGACAGTAGGCATCCTGGCCTTGGAATCTTCCCAGAAAAAGAAAATAATCATGCAGCTCCTGGATGATTTGCATTGTCAAATCCAGCCCTTCCCTGTGAGCCTCAAAGTCCATTCCAAGAGTACTCTCTCTTCCCCACCTCCCCTCACCTTCTCCACACACCCTGCCCCCCAAAAGCCATCTTAGAGGTGCAGCAGCTGTGGGAAGCTACCTACCTTCTTCACACCTGCCCTTCAGCCCAGACAGGGCGAGGAAGCAACCTTTCTGATATTATGCATAGTCCTTGTGCATTTGATTTCCTTTTTTGAGCCCATTTAAACATGTAGCAAATTCAGATCCTTTTGCCTCAGTCTGAAGAGGACAGGTACAGCAATAGGGAACTGTTCACTCTATCCCAACAGAAGGAAAGGTGGCTCAGCTGTATGAGAATATGGCAAGTGGAACATCATTAAACCAAGGGTTAGAGGTACCACAACGATGCCCCTTCCATCAAAAAAATCACCACGCATTTCAATTAAAAAAAAACCCACAGAAAAAAAGCATTTTTGTCTTTATTCTTTAAAAGCTGAAATAAAGGGGATATTCCATAACCATAACTAAAAAAAGATTTAAGATATTACTGACAAATGCAATTAACTCCTGAACCAGGAAGAGAACTGTTATACAAACTTGTTTGTGTCCAGAATTTGTGAAAACAGAATCAAAGCTTGCATAAGTAATAATTGTCTCTTTAAAACAGATTTAACCTCAAAATGCTGAGTATTCAGCCAAGTCTGAGGCTTATAGCCAGAGTAAGGTATTGTTTGAGATATCTGCTAGTTGGCAGCTTAACACGAATTCTCATTTTAAAAAAATGTAAAAACCCACAAGTCTGGATATATTCATCTAGAAATTGGTATGTTGTTAGAGGACTCACTCTTGAAATCACCGAGAAACTCACCACAAGCCCTTCAACAGGGACACTGAAGTTTTATCAATCTCTCATGCTGTATCATAACTTGAAAAATTCTTTTTTTTTTTTTTTTTAATTGCATGAAGGCACCTACATAAATAGCTAACTACTAGTACTAGGCCTTGTGCTCAAATTCAGCATTCCAGACAAAACTTTGCATGTTTGAAATATTTATCATCAGTGAAGATGCAGCTCATTTGGGAGAGGCTTATTGCCAACACAACTGATCCCACTGGTCTTAAAACTGACTTGCCTACAAGATCCTAAGAGATTTTGCAGTCCATTTCAGATTAGAATAAAGATTAGAATAAAGATTAAATATTTGTTTCTTGCATGTGGTAGCACTTATTGGAATATTTGGCTCTGTCAGTCTAGTGAATGAAGCTAAAGGAATACTTCTGCCAAAATAAAATAATTCCTTAGAATGGAAACATGAGTCTTTTTTAAAGGATCTGCACATTAAAAATACTAACTTCGCAGAGTTTGAAATTAGATTTTCCACAAGTAAAATTATCTGTCAAGCTCTTAAGTAAAAATTGGTAAACAATTTTAATTATGGTAGCCTGGTCAAGATGCATACGGTGGGTATCTGAGGCTTGATATGAAGTAAACCTTTCAATAAGAGTATATAAAATAGTTTTGTAATTATTAGTAATACTTCAGGACAAACTACCAACAAAGGTTGAAAGGGATGTTTAAGAACTTAAAAGAATAGAGCAGAACTCCAGTGAAAAAGACTATGTATTATTTATAATGTAGCTATTGCTTTGCTTTTCTGAGGTTCAGAATGCCTCCATCCTCCCTCAAGATCAGCAAAAAACCTCCCCCCTTTCCATCTACGTGCTAGTTTTAGACAAATAACAAGGAAAGCAGTATTTTGATACACTGAACATTTATTGTCTTTCACAAGACAAAATGAAGTTTCCCCAGTTGATGAAAAGCCATCAAGATGACGATAAAGGGGATAGGGTGTGGAATTCCAGTGTACAGTATATGCCATGAATTACCTCCCTGACTACCCTGGAAGAAAGATGATTGATCAATCTCACTGCAACTAAAAAAAAAAACCAGGATTATAAAATATTTACAGAAAAGAATAGTACAGAAAATAAGACCTGGACAACCATATGCGTATGAAATGCTGCTAACACTTTTCTGGCTCCTTAAAAACCTGTTCCACTACCCTCACCAGAGCATTCAGGATGTGCAAGGATTCAGGCAGAGCATAGTCACACCCCACTCCCACACCCCCCTCCCCAGAGTACCATTATCTCCCTCCAAGGAAGACCGAGGACTTGAGGGAAGCAGCACCGCCTTTACTGTAGTATCTTTCCACCAAGTGGTCTGAAAGGTGGTCTCCAGACACGCCTCATCTGCAGCAGTCTCTATTCAGAGCATACTGACAAGTTAACCTGTGGGTAGGGAACCATTCCCTGTCATGCGAGCCCTTTCATTGCTTGCAGGAGGACTTTCCCTTCTCCTTCCTCCATGGCGGTCTGATCTGTGTTCAGAGGGGCAGGAAAGCTGACTAGGACTATGACAGGTCACAGAAGACCTTCCATTTCCTTCATGAAAGCTTCATACACATCATCCTTTGTCTGTACAGAGATAGGGGCAGATGATCCAGCCTTAGGGGCAGCTTTGGTTAATGGGAGAGCAGGCTCATCATCCTGTTTTCTCTGGGAGGCGGCCGAAGCCCCTTTATTCTCCCGGCGCACTCGCAAGGCAGTGGGCACAAAGCGAGTGATCTCTGCCTTGGGGTTAGTGATCTGCGGCTTGGCACTGATAGTGGCTGTAGCCTTCTTCTCAATGGTGGCTGCACTGGTGTCATCCGCCTTGGGGCGCTGAATCAAGCTGGGTGGGGCACTCAGTACCCCAGGATTTGGAATGGGAGCTGGCGGGAAGAGCCCAGGTGGGGCAGGTCCTAACGGAGGCACCAGAGGTGGCCGTAACATGCCTGGGCGAGGAGGTGGGATACCTGTGAAGAAGAGGAAGCAACAGCTGACTCCACACCTGGAAGTCTTACAAACTTTAGTCAAAAAAAAGCACACAGGCTCAGAAAGCCAAGAAGGAACAAACAAAAACAAACAAACGAAAAAATGCAGCAGCACTGGCTTTAAAACCAAAACATACAAGGTTTCCAACCCTGGACCAAATGCTGCTGGTCCTCAGATTTTGAAAGTCTGTGTATTGCTCCCTTTCAAATTTTAAAGTTATACACTGAAAATAAGGTTTCTTGATAATCCATCCCACTGGAATTTCAGACTCATCAGAAAAATGTCTGACCAGGCATAAAAAACAAATATCCTTATCTCCAACTCATGAAGTAGAGCACCAGTATAGTACCCAGGGGTTATTCAGAAACAGTCCAGCAGAAGTTTAAACTCTGAAATTCCCCTCTTGAAGACAAGTTTCTTGCTACCAAACTACACACAGTGGCATGGCATTACTTATTATTACACAGGAAAATTTAATAGTATAACACAGCCAGGAACAAACTGGTAACTGATTATACTTACTGGCTTCATCAACACAGCAAGAACTGGGAAAACAAAAGACTTGGTACTGAACCAAACAGAACACTTTACCTGGTGGGGCAGGAGGGGGCAGACGAGGAGGAGGACCACGTGGAGGAGGTCCTGGGGGCAGACCTGGTGGGGGTCCTGGGGGAGGGCCAGGTGGTCGCCCAGGTGGAGGGCCTGGTGGCAGAAGTCGAGGTAAAGGCCCACGCAATCCTGGTAAGCCAGGAGGTCTCAGAAACGGAGGAGCTCCTGAAAGCAAGTATACAAAAACAGTTCAGTTTAAAAAAAAAACAACCACACAAACAAAAAACCCCAACAAAACACAAAACAACTATCCCAGCAGCTAAAGATCTTCAACAGTAATTCAAACGCTATTCTACCACTAGCCAGCTGTCAGATTAAACAGATCTTCTAGAAGTCTCAAAAAGAGACAGCAGCTGTAGAGTTTACAGTAAAGCTTCTTCATAATAGTCAAACATAAGTATCATCTCCCATTTGGAAAAAGGGCTTCTCCCCATGTAATGAAGCAATAGCTGAGAACAGATATCGAGCTGAGGTTGTCAGAATTTAAACAGCTAAAAAAACAAATCCAGCTTTTCATTCTGACATTTGATTGCCCTTCTGGCCTGAAAAACAAATAATTTTGCTCTATTGAAAGTAAATGGCTTGAGGTTCCCCCTCTACAAAGTATCAGAAATGGAACAGCAAGGAAGACGTTGGAAAGGGAACTATGCCTGCCCACACCCACAAAAATATTAGTGTGTTCATATAGGATAAAATACTTTAAAATCATAGCATATAGTGCTCCTCACTATTGCCCAACTGTTATCTTAGCAATTTAAGAACAAGCAACAGGTTTATACACTTTTTTAATTACAAAACAACCTGTTACGTTATCCAGTTCAACTATATGGCAATGTCATCAACTTACAGAAAATAAATGGTCTTTCTCCAGATCAAAGAAACTCAAGTGATGGCCCTCAAAAAAAAAAACCAAACCAGTACTGATTGGCTTTATTGCTAACTGTCACTAAGCAGTCTAATATTGATACAAATTCAAATTTACTACTTATTTCATCCAAGGATACTTATCTACCCTAACAAGACTGAAATACATTCATTCAAGTGGTAGAATAGCAGAACCCTTCATTACACCGTAGGTTTAAAAAAAAAAACAAATAACAACACACAAAAGCCAAAAAAAACCCACCCACAAAACCAAACCACACCAAAACCTGTAACTAGGTAGCAGCTCACAAACCTCTTTAATCATGCCCCAACTCAGCATGGGGAGAATGCCACAAGGGGGGCAGGGGGAAGGCACAAAACTGGAGAGGCATGTGGCACCAGGCCCTGTTCTTCATACTCTCAGCGCTGGCTCCACTGCCACCTGTCAGCATCAGTGCTAACAAACAAGCCAGTGCCCATCAGGCAGACTACAGCTACAAGAGCCTGATGCCTCAAAAGCACAGTACAGCAACAGACTGACGACAGAAGAGAGAACACAGGTCTCAGCAATTACCACGTTGGGCTCCTGCACTGCATCTGTACACATCCTGTAGCTTCAAAACTCCCAAACTGATACACTGCCTGTAGTACCAACAGCCTGCACCTTCCAAACCAGACTAAACCAAAGTATTCACCTGGTGGAGGGCCAGGAGGAAGGCCGGTGGGCGGACCTGGGGGCCTCAGTGGAGGGGCCGGAGGTGGTCCTAGCGGAGGTGGCCCAGGCATAGGAGGTGCCTGTATCTGAGTTGGAGGAACAGGCTGTGGAGGCGGTTGCTGCTGTTGTGCCTGGGAAGTTGCAGTAGATGATGCAGTCTCTGCAAGAGCTTCCTCACTAAGCTGCTGCTGCTGCTGTGATGTCTCTTCAGACTCTGAGTCTTCTTCCTCCTCCTCCTCCTCTTCTGAATATTCCTCCACTTCTCTCCCTTCTTCTGGAATTTCTTGACCTGGAAATGGAGACATACTTATCATATCTGTCCACAGACAATACCTTTGTGAACATCAGAGAAACCTGAGCACACAGAATACAAAGAGGAAAGATAAACCTTACTTCAAAGGAAACTGATCACATTTTATTGTTAAACATAAAACGAAAATAAGAAATTGAAAAAATAAATCCACTCTAGACAGAACTCTGCCACCAAGAGCTATCTGTTCCCACGGGAGCTGAAACTTCTACTACCCATCCAAACTGCAGCTATTTTATCTATAGTTTGTGGGAGCTTGCGGGAAGGGAAGGAAATGGGGACTTAACCTCAAAATAAACATAATCCCTGTGTCCAAGAAGCTCCAGCACCTCCGAAAGACACTGAAGGTGTCTTTCTAAAACAAACCAACCAATCTTCACTCTATCAGTTAACTTATTTCTGCAAAAGGTTATTTTTAGGGAGTACAAATCCTTACAGGTTACAGGCTGAGCCTACAGACTCACCCTTTCTTTTTCATTAAAAAGTTTGTATTTAATTTGAGCAGCTGTTTAAAAAGTAAGCAAGATAAAATTTAGCTGAAAAAAACTATCCCAGTACATCAAAAAAACCCTGTTTCTACTATAACTTCAACTCTGCTGTGCAAAACACACACTAGTAGATTAAAAATAATAATAAAAAACCCAAATCCACAAATACCTAACCACAGTTTATACTCTTAGCAGATATTACATTGTAACCAGTAAAATATTTACTCTATAAAATAAAAACTGTGCAAACAAAAGTCAGCTTGCTGGATAAACCTTAACTGGAAGCCTAATGGCATTACCTCCACTTAATATACCCATCTCACTCACCTGCCATTCGTAGCATCATGGCCTGGAGTGGAGTCAGTTCTTTCATGTTCTTTTTCTTTTTTCGTGACTTCCCAGGCATGTCTGCAAACCGTACACTATGACCTGGGGAAAGCAAAGCATGGGCAAGGGTGGTGGGAGGTGGGAAGAAAATAAAAATAAGATAGATTTAAGTCTCCTACCTGGTATGGATAACATATTCTAACATAACGATGCTCCTTACATAAGGGTTAAAACATTGGTGTTACTGATTATTTGAAGTTTTGCTAATCTAGTATTCTCTATCAATTTGTCTCCCCAAAGCAGTAAAAAAAAACCCAAACACTACCCAAAAGCAGTAGTAGCATAAAATTCAGTTGTCTTAGCTATTCAAATCACTAAGCCTATTTTACATTGAGGCTTAATTTCGGTAGGGTACCCTGTCAATTCAGTGCTTCAGGTGAAAAATGGCTTGCAACCTTACTAAGCTAACTCAACTGTTAAGAAAACACATCCATTTAAGATATACTTTACTTCCAGATCATTTCCTTCTGATCCATCTACTGGTAAAAATTACTCAGCTGTAATTTAGGTGAGTTAGAACTGAATTAGCTGGCTAAACAAATTACTCCACCACCACCCCAGCGTCAGGAGAACAGACACATACTCTGTTAAGTAGTGTTTCTCTTGGGGGAAAAAAATAAAAAAAAAAATCTAACCCCCATGTGCAGCTTCCCACCATACCTGATTTCTTTTCTTCACCACCTTCCCTCTCCTTGTCATTATCACGATGCAGAAAGTCCTCGCCTTCACTGTCTGCATCTGACCTATCGCTGTCACTATCATCACTACTCTCATCATGCTTGTCTTGATCCATATCCTCAGGATAACCTTCATCTTCACTAGTACTGGACATATCATCTTCATGCCCTCGCTGTCCTGCAGGAAGCAAAGTATTAGGAAATGAATAAACTTCAAATACAAAACATTGTCTTACACATCAGTGAATATCTACAGTTAGAAAAATCCCCTCAGCAACAGCATAGACATATTGTCAACCCTTTACTGTTTAGCACACAGTCTTGAGAGTCTACTTATAAGACTGACTATTAACCAGCTGGTTAATCTGCATAGAAACAAGTGAAGGCAACTCCTATCTGTAACTCATTAGACCATTTGTTTGCCAACAGTCCACTATTAAAATACTTCGATGCTTTCCAGTATGCAATAAATCTGATCTACCCATTCACAAGTTTCTAAGGACGATACAGTAACTGGGTGAAAAGGAGGATCTAGGCTCTCCTACCAAATGCATACCCAGGGTTGGCTGGGGGTTTTGTTGTTGTGATTTTGGTTTGGGGTGGGTTTTCAGGGTTGGTTTTGGTTGTGGGGGTTTTTTTTGTGGGTCTTTTTTTTTTAAAAAAAAGGAAGACTTCTCTGAGGATGGCTGTGTTTTTCTTAAGGGACACTATGTAAAATGTTTCAGCACTGTTAAGATTACATAGAAAATATTTAAACTGTGCAACCTAATTACAAAGATTCTGAAAGTTAAAATCAGAAGTTTCAACACTTAAAACATTGCTGATAACAATAATGCAGATATTATGAAATATACCAGAATCACCTCAGAGGCATAATCGCTTATAAAGAGTCCTTCAAGTAGTATTAACACCCATAATGCTCAGAGAATACCTTGTCTAGGGCACACTATGTTTGTACTAGTACTATTATTAGCAGCAAAACACAGAAGTCAAAACCCCAGACAGTAATAGGAAAATCCTTACCTGCTTCAGAACTGTAAGAAATCTCCTCTTCTCGCCTTCGAGGAGCCATCTCCAAGGTGAAACCCACTTTACGGCCATACATCTGTAGGACTTGAGGTGGAGGTGGCCCTGGTGGAGGTCCAGGGGGTTTCCTGCCTGGAGGTAAACGTGGAACACCAAGCCCAGGAGGAGGAAGTACAGAAATAGACCGAACTGGTGGTCTGGAAATAAGAAAGGAAATGAAAAAGGTAGGAACACAGACAAATGAAAGCAAACATGCACTTAATAGAATACTTTAGCCTTGTCTCAATTGCTTACACAGCAGCCTTCTAAGAAGAAACATGAGCATTTATAAAGAATAGATTCGTCTCAAGGAGTTTACAACCCCATACAAAGACATGACTGCTGAAGATCAGACAAAAGTAAGCTTTTTGGAAGGCAACTGAAGGCAACAAATAAAGCAAGACTTGAATCCCAACAAAGAAGCAGAATGAAATAATTACAAAGTTGGTGAAAACAGAAGGCTGTTCCGAAAGAAACAGAACTAGTATTAGAATGACAAACCTAGTAAGTAAACCAGAAGTTTAAACTCAACATACTAGTAAGACTAAAAAACACATACGGCAATTTAAGGGGCATTGATGTTCAAAGTGGCAGAGCTTTAAGTTTTACTGATATGCAGAAAGACAAACACTGGAAGATACAGTGTATTACTCAAAGCAGTTTAAACAAAAACCTGTAATAGTAGAGAAAGATTTAAAAGGGCTTTGGTTACAAGAAAAGTACAATTCACTCATACAGAATTCCTCATTTCTGCTGTCAGTACTAACTCTGTTTCTACCCTTAGCTCCTCCCCAGTAATAAGAGTGCTCCTTTTTTCTTCCCTTCCCAAGTTTCTTTTTTCACTTACCCATAGGCTGATGTCTTCTTGAGGATAGAAGGTGGCTGGGCCCCTGGAAGGGGAATGTCCTGTATGAGGATGTTGGAGGGAGCATGTGGCATATCTGGTAAGGGGATACTTTCCACTTCAACATGCTGAGCATTCTGGGGAGGAAAAGAAGAAAAAAAAAAAAAAAAAAAGAGATAATTGGTTACTCCCACAGAAACTACTGCACAACCTCATTACCTTTCAGAGTACAGAACACATGGGACCTTCCATCACTTGCCAAGTTGTCTGTTCTTAGGGCATGTTATCTTGTAGCAGTTCATGAAAAATACTTGGGAAAATGTCAGCAGTAAAAGCTTTCAATGCAAAACAAATACATGCAGTGCACCTCTGAAAGGCTTTACTATTTCAAAATCAGTCATATTACCATTTCCTTTTAGACCTTCAGCCCCAAAGCAAAGGGGCTACAGACAAGTATGTCTGTATTTAAGTATCCAGAAGGCAAAAGTTATAAGCTGCTGCATATTCCAAAGGAAAAAAATTATAATCTTACAGATACTTGCAGTTGGGCAACATTATGTTCTCCAATAGGGTAGGGAAGAATGTCAAAGAAAACCCTTTAAAGGAATGCCAAAGGATTCTCATTGTTTCCAGCAACAGATTTAGCAGAAATTCACAGAAATATCAACTGCACATTCACAAGCTCTCTCTCCAATACAGAAAACAAACTCTCATATTGTTAATTTGCAACTTAAAATTTCCCTTTCCCCTGTAACATCACATTGAATGAAATCAGTATATCAGAGATGAGAACAGACTTGACAACCCCCATGCTGTCCTTACTGAAATGCTGCAACTAAAGATACTACGCAAATTCATGTAAGTACTTAATATGGGCCACGATATATACACTGGTCTCTCAAAAGTTCTCTTCCTTTCCAACTATTACGCTTAACTAGCAAAAATTATACCCTACCACAATTACAAGCCTGAAAAAATAATTATTACCTTGACAGCATCAAAATACTGGCTGAGTTGTGATCTCTTCTGCTCATACTCTACTTCCAGCTTGCGCAGTTCTTTATAGATGTCAGGATTCTCCTTCTCATAGAGCCGCAAGATACGCTCAAAAGTCTCACGAAGTTTTTTGCGTTTATCCTTTAGTACTTTTTCATTAAGTTGTGGCTGCTGTACTGGGTTAAACTCTAATACAAGACCGCAAAAAACAACCCCAAAAATTCCTAGGTTACTCTACTGCACAACTGTGATGAACGAAACAACTTCAAAGCAAACAATTTTCAACCCCTATTTTCAGGAAGTCTTCAGCCTTATAATAATCCTCTCCTTCAACTTTACGTTAATATCACACACACTACTCATTATCAGCCACCTTCCTGGAAAAAAAAAAGTTATCTTTGATGGCAACACACCACCTCAAATCATCATTAATCCCCCATTATTCATAGAATCTCCCCTTCTAACAGGAAAGGAAAAACATTACTCTATTTTAGTCTCCTAGTCACCCCTTAAAACTTTGTCATGCATCTCCATAAACCACTGCGTAAGTCCAACACCTGGTATCTCTCACTCACCCATCTCATCCAATTTCTCCATGTCCCTGATAATCTGCTTTGGATCTTTCATCTTCAGTACAGCTGCTCGTACCATCATTCGTTGCTTTTTGTTCTAAGAAAAGCAGAGATCAAGCAGATCAGAAAAGTGTCACAGAAGAGAGAGAGGTAACAGTTGTATCAAATACCCCTTTCTCAGTATTTCCGGTCTGCAGGAAAAACACACCTCAAGATGTCGTGCAAATACTAACCACAGTACAAATCTGCAGCAAAGGGAATTAAAAATTCTGGCTATCTTGCTAATTACAAATGCTTCTAGAACTCATTCACTCAGATCAAGATACATACAATCAACAAGATAACCAACTGACAAAATGTATACAGTAAAACACACTAAAAAAGTATGCAAGTCTTAGGTAGTTTATCTGTTGTTTGGGTGGGTTTTTTTTAATTCCCAAGTACTTACAATAACATTTCAAAAACTGTAATCGTTACAAGTTAGAACACAGCAGATGACTGAGATGGTAAAAGACCTTGTTGCAGCTTGATAGTTTGAAGAGTGCTGTGACAATTGGTGCCCCATGTGAGGCCTTTCAGATTATGAGGCTGAGTGTAATGAGCAGCGACAGCAGTGATGGCTGTGCTGGGGAATATGTTTGAAGTTTTGAACAGTGACGGCAGTGCCCAATGTAGCAGAGACAGGCGGGGATAGCCTGTGATCCAGATCACATTGAGATAGGAGGGAAGAGCCTGGGGATCTGGATCAGACACCGGTAAAGGTGAGCCATTGTGATCAAAGAGAAGGAAGCCTGACTGTCGTGGAGTTAAGAGACTGAGGGTAAAGGGCAACAGTGGCAGAGTACACGGCCAGACGTGGCAGCAGCCCACAGCGGTGGCGGGTACAGAGCGGGTCCAGCTAGACAGCAGTGATGGCTGTGCTGGGGGAAGGCACAAGAGCAGCCAAGGAAGAGGTAAGAGAGGAAGAAGCAGAGAGAAGAGAGAGAACACACACCCTGGATGAGGTTAAACGAGGAGAAGGCAGCAGAGAGCATGAAGAGTATGCTGGTATGAGATGGTAAAAGACCTTGTTGCAGCTTGATAGTTTGGAGAGTACTGCGACAGATGATGAGACAGTTACCCAAAACAAGATTTCTATTTATGTTTTCTTAAGCTACTCGTTTGGAAAGTATTTTCTGAAGTCAATCTTAGAATATCAACCAAAACATCTGTAGTCTATGCATCAGCCGCAGCCCAATACAGTCACAAACATCATACTTTTTACTTGGCATTGCCTGTACTCATTCCTGATCTTTTTATTTACCTTCTTTAGTTCCCTTTTCCGAGCTTCCTTCCCTAGAAAGGAGGGGGGGAAAAAGAAAGAAAAAGTGAAGACTTGAAAGAGACAATCAAATCCATGAAGAACCTTTCCTTCATCAAGATTAGTGCTGTTTCTCAAGAGTTCACTCATTTTATACATATTATAACTGTTTAACTCATCTTGCTACTGATAAATACAGCATGAAACATTTTTCATGTGTTACACAAAAGGGATACAGCAGTCTTCATGTCTCCAGAAGCAGCGGCATTTGTATACAAAAAATAACAGGCAGCAAAAGTCAGAGCTATATGTGCAGTCATGAAAAGACTGCTTCCCAGAAGCTGCAACAGAATCAACAGACAACCCACTTTAAAAATATGTAGGCTTTGAGTATGCATCTGAAATAAAGTACATTCACTGTGGAAGTCAAGATTTTCTTTCTCTGCTTAGCAGAGTATCTGGCATACTGCCAAAAGGAAAAAACGGTTAGACAATTCCCTCATCTAACCAGAGCATCTACAAAATTTAACATTTCTCAAATTCTAGCCTCAAACAGAAACTAAGTCCCAAGAAACAGCTTGCAGTTTAGTCAAAAGCTAGGTACAAAGGTCTTTGAACACTGATAACTACAGCAAAAACGAAGAGAAGCAACAGCATGAAAGCAAGCAGGTTTATCAGGATTTTTTTTAACAAAACTCAAATACAATTTTTCAAGATAGGGAAACTCAATTCTGATTCACAGGTGAAGATCATATCATCAGAGAAAGCTTTTTATCTGCTTCCCTAAGACTCCCCCATTCCCATCTGTTTAGCTTTTACAAATACTTACGGGCCTGATCCGTGGGATTCATAAACTTCCCACTCTTGGTGGATGATGTAGATCTCCGCCCCATTTTGACCTTTTCCCTTCTGCCTCAAAAAAAATCCTTTAAAAAAGACAGATCTGGAAAAGATGACATGGTTTCAGGTCCTATGCACCAGTAGGTTGAATATGCTTATTTCTCTTCTCTGTATCAGCAAGTTGCTCCCTCAAAAAACGCAAATACTTGTGAGGTCCTCAAACCCTACTACAGGCTCAGGCATTCACATCAAGATCACCCTACATTAACTAAGTACTACTATTTAACTAAGTACCTACTTACTACTACTTTACTAAGCACCTATTTTAAGATAATCATCTACTCCATTATTACTCACTCCAAAATTCAAACCGAGAAGCTTCTTGCTTATACCATGGTGAGGAACTGGGGAAAGAGAAACATACATTGTATTTTTATAAAAGCATATCAGAGCCCTTCTAGCTTTTCATTTACTTTCATATGAGCTCTCCAATTTTTACATTTCCATTCCTCTTTCAAATGTTTCCCACAAATTTCCTCCTTTTCTCAGACTTTTAGGCTGCCCTTGATTTCTCTCCCAAGTACCCACCGTATCCAACATGTGTTCCATACACATCTGTGTCTTCTCCTCCCCATAAACCACTGCTCTTATGCTCTCTACCTCCATCAGTGTTATTTCAAGCTATGTTATGATGACCAGAGAAAAAAGGTTACTCTGGAAAGAGTTATTTCCTGTCTTTAGACATTTCTTCAACTATGTAAGTGTCTAAACTACCTGTGATGTTTCTCTCACAGCTCTGATCTCCCCCCACCTCCACGCCTACTTCCCTGCCAAAACATTGTGTGTTGGGAGAGGGGGATGAGGGGGGGAAGCGGGGGCGGGACATACGGCAAACAACAAAATAATCCCACCACACAACAGATTCTACCCCAAAATCTAGAACACCCTCTGAAATTTAGGAGCTGCTGGGATGTAGCTTTCTAGTCACCATAACTGCATCCAAATAGATCACCACCGAAGTGAAAGCATTCACAAGTTCGATATGAAGTTTTCTGCAGCCTAACTGCAGTCACTATGTGCATCCTTTTCTCATGCTTACATAAGATACTACCTCCAAACTACTAAATTACATGCCTCCCCTTACCCCCCAAAAAGACATTTAAGCACTGTGCCTCATTTCATACTTTAAGGCCCAACAGAAGGGGTCCCTAGCAAGCTCCAAGAACTGACCCCATTCAATGCACTGACTAGTTAAAATCTGCAGAGCTCTGCTCACGGCTTACGCTACCAGGTTACGCTCTCAGGTGGCCTGCTGTTTGCCAGAGCACCCCACGATTTGTGATCCCCAAAAACATATTCCCTTTTTCTAAGATCATGACTTTTTTGCATGACACTATCATTTCTTTAGGCGGGAAGCTCACCAAACAGAGATGGAAGTTAAGAGTTGCACCTCGTATTTATAACGTTTAAAGGCTAAAGAGAAAGAGAATAAACTTCTGAAACCTTGACCCCAAACCCTCTTCGGGCACAAAGCTAAGAGCTTCAATGCTACAAATTAACATCCGAAAGTGAAAAAAACAACAACCACTAAAGTTATGATTATTTTTTTGCTCACTGAGGACAGAGGCAAGAAAGCCTCCCACGAGGCACACGACTGCCTGCCCTCCTCCCCCGGCGGAGGAAGCGAAGGCGCAGTGCAAACCGCCGCCTTCCCCTCGCTTCGCTTCCCTTCCTCTTCCCCTTCCCCCGACCCCAGCACGGCCCCGGTCCTCTCACCCCTCCGCCCGGCCGGGGCGGCCCGACTCTCTCCCACTGCGGCCTCTATAACCCCCGCGCTGCCCGCCGCCGCGGCCCCACCGCCATCTTGAACCGGGACCGAATGGCGCGCCGCCGCAAAGCGCGACTGCCGCGCCGCGCGGAACCGCGCTCCGGAAGTGGCGACTTTGGCGCGTCAGCCCCGACTCTGATTCCACCGCCCCTCGCTGCCCCGCCTGGAGGCTCCGCTATGGGTGGGCAGGGGGTGGGGCCGGGAGGCGGGCAGGGGGCGTGGCTGGCAGGCAGGGCAGGGGGCGTGGCTGGCAGGCAGGGGAGCGGAGCGGCGGCCGCCGGCGCCTTTGGTGTGCGGGAGTGCCGTGCCGGTGCGACCGGCGATGGAAGCGCGCTGGGGCAGAAGAGGAGCCCTGTGAACGTGGGCACTGCGGGCACTGCCCCCGCGCTCTCCGGGGGGGGGGCTGCGCAGCGCCTCCCTGCCCCCAAACACGGCAGGGCCGCGAGAAGCCCCTGTCCGTGGGGAATGGGGGCGAAGAAGCGCTGAGGGTGCAGGAGGCCCGCCTAGTCTCAGGCGTTAATACGCGTTGCTTGCTGGGTTGGCCTGAACGCAGCACTGCTCCCCTGTTAGTAGGGCTGGCATCCCTTGGCACCCCTCGGTTAGGCTCCTGTGCCAGCTGCTGTTTGGGGGGACTACTGGAGAAAAGGGACCCGATGACATTCATCAGGCAACCCGGGCCATACAACGAACACAGCTAGTCTGGAGCCAGCAGGGACCGCAGAAACTGCTCTGTTACTTGTCTTTCACTGCAGCCACCCCTGCGGTGTGATCAGCTTTGCAGAGGCTGGTGGACACTTCGGTAGGAACTGTTACACCTCATTGCCCAAAGTGCCTCTCCCAGCAAAAGTCCCCAGACACATGAAAAACCAGGATAAAGGTAGACAAAACAGCCCCTGGGAGACCAGTTACATCACTGTGAATAAGGAGGGGGCAAGCAGTGAAGGATGGGTGCAGGCGTGAAGAAACAACATGCCAGGGGGAGGTTACAGGAAGGACATTTTTCTATTCACCAAAGCACCTGACAGCAGAGGTGGTCTAACGCCCAAGCAGGATTTTTAGACCCTCTGCTCTGGGTGAAGGTACCATGCAACGCGATGTTGTTACAGTTTTTCAAATAATGGAGGCTTAGTTGGCAAACTTGAAAATTACAAAGGATCCTTGCAGGGTGGGCAAGAGCAAGACTACAAGCTGCACGTCACATTAACACCGACATCAGCTGCAAACCGCACAAAATCTAAGTCAGCAAGTGGCCAGCCCAGAGGCAACCTCAGAGACAGAGCTTCAAGAGCTCTCAGCACCTAGGAGTCTTGCTAACCATGTACACAGCAGTCATCCGCTCCCTGTGCCTCCTTGGCCTGTTCTGTTACATTGTTCTTGTTACCAGAAAGAATTTGCTGCAGGGCAGATTTCCGTTGCAACCATCCAGTGTTTGTTTCTACACAGGTTTGGAAGCAGCTTAGACTGGTTTGGGCTGGTTTACAGGTTTTTTACTTTTTTGGAACTGTTCTTATTTGAAACATGCATGTTATACAGTTATAATTCTTCATCTTTTCACCAGAACAACAGTCTGAGCAGAGGGGGGGGATGCTTGACGGGGTGTGATAGGAATACTGTAGCCATGCACATGCCTGTCATGTGCTATGTCACTGGAGAGGGGGATAGCTGAGGCTTTGAAGATTGCCTCTTCTCACAAGGCTTGGGGTCTTCTGTCATAATACTGGGCTCAGTGAGGACAGTGGTACTGCCTCAGTCTTAACTGCTTTCTCCCAGCAGTGTCTGCTGACTTGGAGGACCATAGTCCTCTCATTTCTCACTGGGGACTTCTGCCATACCAAGGGGCAGCTCCAGGGAGTCTAGAGGAGAAGCATCAACAGGCTGGTTATAACATCTTTGGAGGACCAAGTGTAAGACTGGTCAGAGAGCTAGAGAGAGCAGGAATTATTTTTTATTTTGTGGGACAGACTTTCAGTTACCAAGCAGAAACAGAGCTAAGCTAGAGTAACACTCCACTGGATGCTCTCCTTTACATCTAGCCGGTTGCACTCAGTTCAAGTATGTAACTGTTGGTAATACAAGTAAAACCCATTGATTTTCTTACTGCTAGAGTTGGGGGAAAGAGTTTGAGAAGATCCCAAGCTGATCAGCAGGTTTTTTGACTTCAAACCCACCTTGTTATGGCTGTGTGTTGCTATACCCCTCTATGAGGTCACGGGCAGCTCTCTTAGCTGGCTGGGGATGCTGGCCTGGCCTCTGTGAGCTCACAGCATCCTACCTCATAAGCGGAGGGACAGGCTGCCGCCCACCAGTCTCCAACATCTCCAACATCTTCAACATCTTCCAACATCTCATGGGCATGACACCTGCCACACCAGCTGCTGTGGGCAAGCCAGCTTTCCTTTAAACCCACCAGGAACAAGGATCTATCAAGAGGTGAATAGAAATTGTGTATCTTTACATTCTTTATTGCGTATCACATTTACCCTGACACAGCTTGGAATTTGCTTTCAAGAAAATGTGGACAAACTGCCTAAAAAGTACAACAGATTTGTTTTTATTTGACTCCACTGTTCTCATATAGCCGTGATGGGCAGTCTTGCAAACATATGTACTGATTTGGTGGGTTTTCTTCCTAAATGAGAATGCACATTTGCATGCAGAAAGTCGGTAGGAGCCAGGAACTCCTGCCTCTCTAACACTCAATATCACTGTTCTGCTGATCGACAGTCTCTTGCCTCTAAACAAGTACCTCTAAACCGGGCGCCACATGTCAGGAGATGGGAGATGTCGCATCTTGGCGAAATGATGCCTCAGGTCACCATATCACCCACCACAATACCTCATGTGAGGCAAGGCAGAGCTTTTTGCCTCCTCTAAATTGGCTTTCTTGACCCACACTGCCCAGTGTGCAGCTTGTGCTGGTCCCAGTTTGTAAGTACCTAGCACTCATCTGGCTGGCAGAGATGCTTGAAAGCCAGCAGCTGCATTGCCATCTGGTGGCTTTTGAACACAAAAGCAGAGAGGAATCAGCAAAGATGATTAAAATGGGAACAGTGGGGGGGGAAAAACCTGCACAACAAAAACCAAAACCCAGAATGGAAGTGTTATGAATCCAGTGTAGATCTTCCCTGTTGCGCTCTCACCCGTGTCTTTATTTTCATAGGCATGATCTAGTTATTATTATAATAATCTAATATCTCTAATATTAAATATTAACAAATGCATTAATTTGAATAAGCTTTTAGTATGGGGGAAGCTTTTACTAAAAAAGAGCGGTCTATCATGGATATAAAAAAGAATTTATAAGTTGCATCTATAATGAATTTTATTCTTTTTTCATTATTTGTTTTAAGATTGGGTTTTCAGACAGGAAAAAAAACCCAACAACCAAACCAAGTACAGGAAAGAGAAGTCTTACAGTACCCAGGTACATTTTTATTAATTTGTAAATTACCTCCCCCCCCAAAGATCAAAGCAAAAAAAGCAAACCACAGCAAAAGCAGAGCAAGAGACTGCAAATCATGTTTTTGCTTCAAGCTTTGTTTTCAAAACCTGAAAAATAAGGGCATTTGGTAGCATATTCTGAAATGCAGAATCTAAGCATACTTTTGGCCGTCCCATGTTGGTGGGACTGCGTAAAGCACTTGAAAATAAATTTAGTGCATTAATAGGGCTGTAACAGACATTTCAATCAACACAGCAACAACTGTTCAGAGAAATGTTTACTTATGAGTTGCCAGGAGCAGGGCATTGCTGAACATAAGAGGTTATTTACAGTCAAGCATGCCTAGAGCACTACAGCTGCTTTCTCTCAGTTGTGGGACAAGGTTCTGTGTGTTTACCTGTAGGCCCATATTTCTCTTACCTGCTAATCTAGTGGAATTAGACTTTATTAAAAGAAGATCTCTGTTTGGCTTCTTTGGCAGGGATGGGACAGGAAATAGTAGTTAAATATGCTTCAGCTAGTCCTTGTAAGCAGTTCAGCGTACAGGGAATTCAGCCTATCAGATTTAGCACTAATCCACACTAAGAGTATAGCAACCACAGCTGTCCTGATGAGCCCTCCAGATGATGACAAGGACCAGCATGTTGAAATTTTTTTTTCCCATCATGTTGTCATCTTTTATATAGAAACACAACAAGAAAAAATCACGTCTTCTCACCACTGCTGCTCTAGCAGTGAGTATTACTGTCACTGGTACAAATTACAGTTCAAGGTTATCTACAAAGCATTCCAGAAAACAGCTGAAGGAAAGGTGCAAAGTATTTGAAGCATTACCTCCATGAAGCATCTATAAGCCAGTTCCCTATTAATATATTTCAGTGCCAATTCCCTGATCTGTCACATCTCTTGCTCTGCTGCTACTAATAAGAGAAAAAGCCATCAGTAGTTCATTTACCATAATGAATTGAAAAGGTTTCTGCAGGCATAGCTGCTGCAGCCACTGTCACAGCAGGAAGGAGAACTGCAACTTCATTCACTGAACCTGCTGTCTCACCAAAGAAGTCACTTCATTTATGGCACGCTGGTACTTTTCTGAGGCTGCTTTAAATTCAGCCAGGTGCTCCTCATAGCTTCTCACAGCTGTGAGAAGCTGATTCCTCTCCACGGCTCCCAGGATGGCATGAAGGATCATTTCAATGCCGAGCCCAAGAATGGTGATGCTGATTCCCCCAAGAACAGATGCCCCAATCTGTGCAAGGAGACTGACGAGCTTGCTTACAGTGAGAGTTATAAGGTTGGAGCCAAGAAGTTTGATAGCTACCATCCCAGCTGTTGAAGTTGCTTCTCCAAGAACAACAGAAAAAACTTTATGGGCTATTGCAATTTTCTCCAACTCAGGCTCTTTGATGTCATACAGCTTTTGGTACAGCACAGGCTCTAGCTTTTCCTTCATGTCACTATCAATCTTCTGCACTTGATGCTGAATCTCACTCATCGCTTGAATGATGATGTCACAGTTTTCCTTGACAGTGCTGCTCTCTTTCATCTGAATGAGGGTAATTGTACAGCCCAGGTGTTCATTCAGCACTCCAGCTAGCTCATTTGTTGCATGGAAATTTGTGGACATGCAGTCGAGCAATTCCTGGTGCAGATGGATCAATTCTTGCCTTCTTTTGGGGTTATCTGGGTAAAGGAGGTCACTCAATGCCATTCTTTAGAAATAGCCTACTTCAAGAGAGAAAAGAAATCTCTTACCCTGTTCAAAACCCATAACCCTAGCCTTTAAAGAACAGTGAAATGTCTTTTGTCTCTGCATCACTGGTTCTTTTTATACTCAACAAGTCAAATCCCAAGGCATAGCTTGTAAATGTAAAAATCTAAATTCTTGCTTTGGAACTTTAGCCAAATGATTGGAAAAGGACCTTATGAGACATTGGACATACTCAGAGCAACAAAAATAGCGAACAAATATGTAATTAGCAGACTGGTAAAATGAACAGGGGTCATTCTTCACCTGTGAAACTGAACATGGTAGAAGCTGAACTAGTTCACTAAAAAAATGGAACAATTCTCATCTAATCAGCAAAATCTAAAATAAGCTGTGGAAATAAAAGGCCTGTTCTAGACACACTTTTTTATCAGCCTATTTTTTTCAGTTAGTGTCATCTGATTTTTAAACAACTATGGTGGCTGGTGGAATGGGCAAAGTCCATATCAACACAAGGGTGTTTATGCCAGTGTAGTTTATTTCTCCTCACATTCAAGAGAAAATGTTACTATATAAGCACTCTGTGCTGCTACTAATAAACTTACACTTGGGGATTCATAGAGAATAATACAATTATGTATCATAAACCCACCCTAACTTACATCACCTTACACACATCTCCGACTGTATTTCCTTCCCTGATATTTAGCCCCATTCCCTCATTGTTTATTCACCTCCCTAATGCTGTAATGGATTCACCATTGTTTTTTCACTTGTGAACATCAAACAGCTGCAGACAGCCATATGATGTCAGCACACTGTGTAGGCACCCTGAGGTGCACCTACTCTGGCAGGACATCTGTGATGGCAGACTGCCTTGGAGCAGCACGCACTGGCTTGCAGGAACAGCCCCGCTTGCACAGCCACGCTCCTTCCATATCCAGGGTGTCCTGTTTGAAGCTAATATCAGCAGGTGTTCACCAGGCTCCTAGGACATGACTGAGCAGAATGTGGCACTCCCTTACCACTGTACAGACCTGAGCACAAAATTTAACTCCTTTTATTCCTCTCCCGCAAACATTTGTGTCTAATCCTTAGGGTCACCATTCCTCTCTGAGCTGTCACTGCTTTGCTTCTGTAATCAACTCTGTGACACTTCCCTTTAACCCATCATCAGCTGCAAAGTAAAAATGCTTTAGCATGTTTTTGACTTAAATGCTATGTCTTACTTTGCTGCAGCAGGGACAAACTACGAATGAGAGGGTGACTTGTTTCTTTGCTGGTACTTTAGTGTTCTCAGCCCTTTTATTGCAAATCTGGGCCACTTTTATGCAGTGCTTCACATTTTCCCAAGACAAACCTCTTCTTGCTGTTCGTGCCTATATATCACAGTTACAGCTAAAAATAGTTATGTGTAGGGGACTAGCTAGATTTTTCTTCTTAAAAAGATAACTTTGTGTCCTTTCAGTCCTTTGTAGTTCTTGCATTATCTGCTAACTGCAAATCATCTGACACTGACCCAGCTGTATTTTACTAAACACACCCTCCCCCAGAAGATATCTGTAAAAAACAATTATTTCAACAGTCCCCTAGCCAAATTTTAGTCTCAGTGTTGAAATACAAGCCAGTCTGAAGAGAATTTTTTCTGCAGTACTTCACACAGTACTGTACCTTTCTTTCAGCCACTTACCTTGTAGCTCTGTCAAGAGAGTAAAATCTTTAACACATCTTTTTCTTCAAGCTGGAGGGAGAAAAGTGCATATACAGTAAAGGTTTATGATTTTCAGGAAACATAAAACCATGTCAATGCAAGGTATGATTTCCTATCAGTTCTGCCTCAGGGATGTTGCTGTCTTGCTCTCTGACTCAGTATGATATTAGCTCCTTTCTACCCTGGTGATGCTTTGTTGAAAGGTCATTTGTTTCTTCCTTATTCATAGAAACTGAGAAGACAATGTGTTCTAAGAGGGATAGCCCTTCAACAAACATTTTATGTACTAGACAGGTATGGAGGAGACTCAGCGTCTATTCTTTACGCAAGATTATTTCAGCTTCCTATAAGTGCTCTAGATTTTTTCTCTTAATGCTAAAATTGCCTTCTAGTTCTTCACGTTAACTTTTTTGATAGTTTTTACATTTGCTTTCTAGAGTTAGGCAGGCCACATATATGTCCATATTTCTGACTATTTCTCCAGCTCCAGGAGATTTTCCCCTGAAGCTTTTCTAATTAAACATTTAGACAGCCTACCTGATTTTGTCTGAGTGCTCCCGCAATCAGCTGAAATGTGTGTGGCAGAGTGACTTCATCCTTTTTCCCCTGTGTTCCTCTAGTGGTTTCCAGCAGCATGTGATGAGCTAGGGATCCAGAGGCTGGGCTGCAGCTGGGTCCTGTTGCCTGTCCGCTTGTCATTAATTCTATCGTGTGATGTTTACTCAGATTCATCTCATTTTCTTCCTCCTTTCCCCTTCCAATTTTAATAGATTTCGGTTTATCTAACACTAGTGCCAAATTGTTAGATCCTCCAAAGGCATTCTGTTCCTAGAGAGCAGAGGTACAGCATGAATCCCCCTGCCTATGACAAAGGGGGTGGGTACAGCCGTGGTACACAGATACCTACACCTATGGCTGGAAGGGATGGATTACTTGCTGTTCTGAGAACACAAAACATGTAGGACATCACTTTTCATACATACAGATAAAGGATTAGGTTTTGTACTGAGATTTATAAATTTCTATTGTTTATAGGTATCAACAATAAACACTAACTCTTGCAGCTGTTCCTTGAAATAATGGTTTTTTTTTGCCATGACTGGTTTTGCATGACCTGCAAATTATGGAAGAAAAGTTGGATAGTCCCTCACAAATAGAAAAATAGATACCACAGACAGTAAAAATAGGCTTCATCTATCCCAGGAAGACAAGCTTGTACTTCTGCCTTCATCCAAGCTCTAGACAGCTTTCATGCTCTGGTCCTTAGAAAGATGGACCTGCTGCCTACTAGGCTCTGGTCATGAATGCTGCCTCCCCAGCAGAGAGTGGCTGAGTTCTCAGGTGCAACTAGAAGATCAAGCTCAAAATACTCTGCAACTGCCAGAGTTTTTCCCTGAAACCTGAGCTATTGTATTCAATCCAGAGCCAGATTATCAAACTCTCCTTGTTTTCAGAGCTGTAGGCATGAGAAAATGAGCTGAGAGGGAACACTAATGATTTAACTATTACATTTCTGCAATCATCAATTAGTTGTGAATCCTGTTATTAACTGAGAATGCCATGTAGTCCTGAAGTACTTCTTTCAATATTAGACTGAACTGAATTGATCAGGCTGACAACTGCCTCTGTGTCACATTCTGTAGGCTGGAAACTGATTTCAGGTCTTCAAGATCTGCAGTAGATAAAAATTCTAAAGTATCATTTGGAACATGACAGAAAATCATTTAAACACTAAGCAAGCAGTTTTATTCCTGCTTTACTCTGGGTCTTTAGGGAAGATTAATAGCTGTTGTTTCAGAGCTATTAAGTTTGAGTGAAAGACTTCATCTAGAGTGCCTGTCACCCTTCTTTGCTGCAATTTGCCAGGTCATCTCCTCTGATGCCATGAGAGTGGAAGAAGTAGTGTGGAGACCCAGAGCCAGCTCTGGTTGAACAGCAGTGGAGGCTAGCATCAATTTTGCCATTTCACACAATTTCAGACTACTTTTGCAGTGGGAAGGAAAAGGAGAAAGAGGCAGAGGGTTGAGCTGAGCACTGAGAGAAAAGTCTTTAAATGTATGAAGTGGGATGGGAAGCTGCAACTGCTTGGACACATCTAACTACACATCTAACCACATCAACAACTAATGAAATGTCTCTGCTGAAACCAGCCTGGCTTTACAGGGCTGTGGCACAAGCAAAGACAACATCAGGAGCAGTCTTTCAGCTGCGTCCTGTCCCAAGACTGAACCTGCAGTTGACCTTGGGAGAACGCTTAGGTGCAAGCTGAAGGACATAAAACTTCCTTAGTAGTCAAAATAGTAGCAAGACAGGAGCCCAAGCAAGGAGGACATTTTGTGTTTTCATCTGTCAAGGGATGCTTGCAAACAGCTAACCCATGTATGAACTGATAGATATGGGTCAGTTCGGAGGAAACCGTAGCCTGACAAAATGTTGCATTCTCAGTCTTCAGTTGCTTTGTCTCTTGAATGTTGATGTCTGATGCCTTTGCCTTTGCTGTGTCTACTCCCTCCTCTCAAGAATGAGAGTTTAATTCTGTCTACACCCGCCAGTATATACAAACTGAAGGATTATAGTTGCAAAGGTGATGTAAAGTAGATTGCTTGCTAGGGCTCCTGTAAATTTACCAATAAACACCAAAAGGCAAGAATAATTCACTTACAACACTTCCACTGCTTTTCAGATTGCATGCTGAAGGTGAGAGTAATGCTTCCTGCAGCCATAAGAGTAATGTTAGTTGCAGCTGGTTACACCATATTTGCTGGCCTGCTTAGTAAGACCCCGTAAAGGCTGATAGAGAGCTTTTTCTGTGTTTTCTTCTAACTAATGTCTTGGGAGAGGATGCATCATGTGGGCTGCTAATTTTCAATACTGGTTTCAGAAAAGTAACATTCTATTTGACAATATATCCAGGTTTTTTTCCCCTGTGTCTTCTGGATTTCCTTGGTTTGCTTTTCAGAGTCAGACCCCACTCCAGAAATGTTAGCTCATCTTGGTTTTATGAGTGATAAAGAAAGGCTGGTGAAGACCTGCCAGAATCTGCATGATTTAGTGTACATGTACGTCTCTTCAACCAACGCAACAGCCCGTCTCCTTAATGCACATCTTGGCACCAACTTCCCCATCATACCAGCAAAAGAAAATTTCAGCATTAAAGAGAATCTGCTGCTCGTGGTCAATGCTTTGAAAGAGATGCAAGCCACCATGGAAACAAAAGACAAAGATGTACAGGAAATCATCAGCCACAGTTTGTATGCTAAGATTGCTGGTCCCGTCACCTCCCTGCAGGACAAGGTCGCTGCAGTAAAGGGACTTTGTGAGAATTACAAGGGGGATGTAGGAAGTATCATGGGTCTACTCATTGCAGAGATGTTGAAACATGATAATTTCCTTGCCACAGTAGAGTCTGCTATTCATCAGTTACTGGATTCACCTGCCTTATCCCTCCAAGTATCAGAACTTCTCATGGAATATGCTGACATTGTGAAGATGCTGCAACAAAATGAGACACCAAGTACCGCAGAAGGCAGCTCCCCCTCAAGCGGAACATCACAACAACTCGGGCTTTGCTGTTTACCCTCCTCCTCTTCACTCCTTGTTTTCCGACCAGCTACCCTTCAAGGACACAGAACCATAAAGAAAAACCTGAAAATAGCAGCTGACTATTTAGAGGAGGTTTTCAGGGTTCTGAAGCCACCTTGTGAGAGATTTCAAACCTCTGTTAAAATGATTGAAGGCTGCATCTCAGCAATAACAGATAACCATAAAGAGACATAAATGTGCTGATGTGTCAGAAATCCATCTTGATTCCTGTAATTCTTACATAGGAAAAAGATTAAGCATGTTTGAACACACATACAAGTGGTATCTGCAGCAGGTGCTTTAATCTTTTCACTCTTTTTTTGAAATCTAGGCTCAGTATCTTTGAACATTTAGAGATCAAAATTTGAAATCACTGGCAAACCAAGAGCAACAAAAAAGTAGCATGAAATACAGATAGAAAACAAGCTAATAGTAAAAGAGCTATGTATTAAGTCTGGTTTAGCTGCCTGGGCAAGCAAGTCTCAAGATTTCAGAGGCAGCCGTTAGTTTCACGGAATACATTTCTAGGTTTCAGACGATTAGATGATGGCATCTGCCATTACAGACACCTAAATTTTGTACACAAGATGCTAAGCCTCAAGCTCTTCCATTTAATCTGCTAAAAGCTGAAGACATCTAAATTCCTTAAGTGCCTACATTTGTAAAGCTAATATTTACTCTGTCCCTAAGTTGTGCATTCCTTGCCATAGGCTTTCTGAGGGAATGGCAGCACCAAGTTTATGTAGAGCCGCTCCAAGTGTCAAGCAGTTCACACAGGTTCTTTTGACTGTCCTTACTTTTGACTAACCAGCTGATTAGCAGCTTGTGCAGTCTTCTTATATTCATATCTCTTTTGGATAGCTAATTTGTGACTCCGTGTTTTGGACAGTGGTGGTGAATACTGAACTCCAGCTTCCTGCCAAGATAGCAGTGGCTGAAAGCTGGGGTCATCTGCGAAATGTGTCACCAAGTTTCAGTTCAATTATTTGATGATTCCACTGTGAAGTTTAGTCACTATGACTAGTCTCCTCGGACTGGTGAGATTATCTCCCTGACCGTAGCTTCAGCCCAGGGCCAGTGTCAGTGGGGGTGAGGGACCAGGGTGAAGAAGCAAGCAAGGTATGTCAGAAAGGGGAACTGCAGGCAGAAAATGTTTCTTACCATTTTCCCACTAGTATTTTTTGGAGATGGGAGATCTTCATAGCTGTTCTGCCTTGGGTGTCTAAGACTCCAGAAGTGCTAAATGAATGCATAAAAGCGAGAGGAATCTATAGCTAAATCAGAAGTTCCAGTTCCAATATGTGATGTTGATTCAATTTCCAGCATTAGATGTTGCAGACCAGCAAAGTAGAAAGGCAAGTAAGTGAATTTCACTCACATCCAGTACCCATGAAGGCAGCAGTGGGCTCCACAGGTGCTCCTTCATTTCAGTGTGAAATTACCAGCATGTGTTCATAAACCACTAGAGGACTATTATGAGCACAGGATCTGCCTGATTTTTTAGAAGAAATGCTAAACGAGAACATGAAAGCTGAAGACAGGCCTGACAAGTCTCATGATGCTCTGCTGCTAAGTTCATGTCTCAAACATGCTTCTAACGCCCATATATGAGATGCAGTCAGCTTGGGGTGAGAGCTATGGCTTTAGTGCATGGAATCATGCAGCAGCGGAAGACCGCTATGCAGCAGGCACAGACTTTACTGTCCCCTGAGACCCTATACTCAAATGAAATATGCAAGGCTGCATAGCTGCACACCTAACTTTACCACCACGGTGCCTTTTGCATCCCACAGACAGACTCTTTATCACTAAAATTAAAGGTACAATCTGTAAAGAGTCCAAAGTTCATGTGTGTCTCCTGAACTCCTAACGGTAAAGCGACTTACGGTGAAGGGTGTCACTGGCCTAGAAAGGCCATAGAAAACTGCCCTCCTACCTGAATGGGTCTATGGAATGTCCATTTTGATGAACCAGGCTGAATGTTCCAATCTTGGCAGGAGAGATGCAGCTGAAATCAAAGGGAGGGTCAAACCTTCTGTAACAACAGGAACTCCAGAGACTGATTTTCTGTGAATTCTTCTTGCCTGCTATTCAAGTGTATATATCTGAATGCACCCAGAGAATCAGTCATCGCAGGCCAAGCACATGAAAACTCCAACTACACTGGGAAGAGTGGCAGAGGTGAGGGCAGTGGAGTAGCTGTTCTTGCTTCTTGAACCTGAAAGTCAAGAGAGCAGCCATTTAGACCTCTTTTGGGTGCCTAAAGCTTCCTGCACTTGCTAACAGAGCCTTTGCCCAGAAGAGCCATTTTCTCAAGTCTACCTACTACTTTGGTGGCTTAGGTCCAGGCACAAACTCATTCCTGAATCATTGTTTTGTGCTCAAAGGTAGCATTGACACACTATCGTCCAACGAGACAAAAGCAAGAGTCCTATATTGGTGGTGAACTCACAGAAGAACAGGGATGTGGAATAGGTCCAGTGAGGTCTTCCAGCACAGTTACCTCTATAGCCAGGAAACTCAGTGTGTGTTTTGCCAAAGGATACCTTTCCTCCTTTCTGTCACAGGTGAGAGAACACCTCTAAAGCAACAGTAGTTTTGTGTACACCTACCTGAGCTTGCCAGAGTAGTAGTGGACCAAAGCCCAGAACAGTCCTGAGGCCTGAAGTGTAGCAGCCTTACAAGTCACCAGAATAAATATCTGAATTCAAGTTGCTTGCATATTTCATCTGCCCTTGTAATAGGAATGCTGGGGACCCAAATGCATGTGTCCTATGACATCCTTGCAATAGCAGATGGGATAAATGGAGGATGCAAAAAACCCTGAGACCTGCTCTGTATCAGGTGGATTCATTTTTAGCAACCTGAGAGGTGTTCCCAGATTTCACAACAAAAGGTAAAAACTGGGTCATGTGGCTCTCGTAGGTGAACACAGCAGGCAAGCTACAGATTTGGCCTTGAGTGTGGCTCCATGTAGGTGCAGCTGGTGAGGTCTGCTTGGGGTACTTGAGACCAAACTGTCCTGCACTCCCTTGCATGAAAGGATGTGTACAATACCTTCCATGAGCTGGCAGTGGTACTTACTGTAGTTCCCCACAGACTGCAGATGCAGCCAGTTACCATGCTGTGTCTGAATTTGACAAAGAGTATCTCGTACAGGGGAATGAGGACTTCCTTCTCAGATGTGTAGTAAGAAAAGCCTTGTGCAGCTGCTCCCAGGCAAGTTGTCACTGTGAACGAAGTTTCTTTCCCAGACTTCTGGGCTTCATTCCAGAGGTGGGAGGTGGAGGTGAAATGGACAAATTGCACCCTGCTGCCTACCCTGGCCTCAATATATAAATCTTTTACACCCCTGTGCACTTATTAGCGCTTATGTTTCACCATGCTCTCCTTGTTGCTCTGCCATTGCTTCATTATCTGAATAGCAGTCGTTAGGTTCAAGTGAAAATATTTGAAACTGAACTTGTGTCTGTAGTGCTCTGGAGAGCTTCCTGCTATAGATGTGGCCCAGTTCAGCTGACAGTGCAAGGAAGAATTCATGGTGTAAGCCATGGCATGGCTCTCATGCATCTCCCTCAGGAGACCTACAGGGCTCTTTAACAAAGCCTCTTGAGCCTTCTTCCAGAGACTCAAATAGTCCTTGTTAGCAGCTGTCTCCTTTCGGAAATAGTCTCAGTCCAGTTCTTCCATCACCTGATCTCTACACCCCAGATACTACTAATCAAAGGAATGCAGAGCCATATCCATCATGAGGTGGGACACAGCCTGCCACATAAAAGCAAATGAAGATTGGCATCAGAAGTGTGAAATTTTTGTGCATCTCTATGGATGCAAGCCAAGCTTCTCCTTACCCTCTTCTTGCCTCTTTGTCATTGGCAGAACAAGCACAGCAGGTAGGCATTTTGACAAGATCTTGCTGAGCAACCTCCAGTTATTGTCGAAGATCCACCTCTGGCAAATGCCAGCCAGAAAGCAAGAGTTCTTATCTGATGTGGATCAGTGGCATTAAAAACTTCAGGAGAGTTGGCCCTTCACTGGGCAAGGATATAGAGCTTGCAGGACAGACCCATGGTCCATCTATTTCAATTTTCTCCTCATGATTAATAAGCAATTTTGAAGAGGGAAAGAATAAGCAAAACAATGTGCTTGGGGCAATACAGCCTGAACACTCTCAGAGGTGAATTTCTTTTTCCTGTCTTGTCATACCTCTTGGATAGGTTTTGGCTCCAGGGAATGATGTTCAGTAAAGGACAATATAGTAGCAGTGTGCCAAAACTTTTGTTCATCCATTTTGTCTCAGTGAGGCCAGATGAACTTGTCATGTATGTAAGTGTTAAAGACATAAGTAAGGACTTACACAACTGGGTGCTATAACAGGAAAATAATGTCTAATATATTCTGCCTATCAAATGACACACTAATTATCTGTTTCTAACATTTGTCATTAATAAAAACCTTGTGTAATAAGATCTAAGAAATGGTGTGAGTTATGGCATTGTTCTTCTTGCTTTTTTGATCTCCTAGTAGACTAGTCAAGTACTACAGTCAGTTGACAGTTATGTTCTACAAGAAGATATTCACTTCATCTCAAATGTGTATCCTAGACACATAACCTTTCATAGACTCTGAAGTTATACTGGCCCATAAACAACACAGGCATTTAGTTTATTATTCCATGATACTGTGATCTTTTGGAGGGAAAACTAAAAGGCAGTCACAAGAAAGAGAACAATATAGTCACTGTCCCATCCAACAACACATCGATTTTATCAGAGTGTTGGCTGGGACAGGCTGGAAAAGGAGAGGAACAATCCCATGAGATCTACACACAGACATACCCTGGGAAACCACCTGGCTCCAAATGAGAAGAAATTTCCAACCAAGTAGTTAAAAGGAATTAGGACAGGTAAGAAATGGAACAGAGCTGAAAGCAGAAGAGTTAAAACTGAACCCAAAACTCCTTAAATAACATATTTCAAATAAAATAAAAAAAAAAAAGAGAGAGAAAAGAGAACAAAAAAGGCCTATTTCTGTGGGATGAGCAATTTCACTATTTAAAATAAAGAACAATGTTTACCCCTTTTATCAGCATTTGTGAGGGGATCAGCAAGAGAAGGCTGGCCAGCAGCACTGGCATCCTAGAGTTCACCCAAGACACTGTAAAAAACATTTTGCTGAAGTAGGGGTCATTTACATCTGTTTCTTTCCCTTTTTTCTTCAACTGGAAAATTCTGCAGTTTGTAATTTGCACTCAGGTTTTGATGACAATTATTCAACCAAGGATCATTCACCAGATTCTTACAGCAATCCAGAAGTCATAATCACCGCAAACAGACAATTTACAGCTAAAAGTGTGCCCACAATCCGTAAGGAAGAGTCCGGTTGCACCAGCTTCAGCTGTTGTAAGTATCCTTCACCTTAATGGTTTTCTGAATTCCAAGGTATCTGGTGTTCTTGTTCTTGCAAAAAAAAAGGAAGAAAACCCTGGCTTGGACAAGTCCAAGGCAGTTCTTCCCTGAGGAGTGATGTGTCAGGATGAGGTGGAAAGCACTCTCTGGTCAAGAGCTTAAAAAGCCCTTTTAAAGAAGTACAGAGCTCTGATAAAGCCAACACAGAAATGCAGGGTAGGTTGGGATCCCATCTGGAAGCAGAAAAAAAGTAACTGTCCTCCTCCTTAGCTCTCACTGGTTTCTAGTAATGTGCTGCCAATCCCACTCTTACGCAACTGCAGAGTGGCACCTTGTTGAAGTGTTTATGTTGGGTGCACTCAAAATGTGTGTAAATACAGATTCTATACTGAGACTAACCCTTCTCTAGTAGCTGCTTTCCAGTCGCCCTTCCAAATAACGGCAGTGTGTTATTCACCTGCTAAGTCCTATGGTCTCTGTTAATTTTTCTGCATGGAAAAAGAGTAAAAAGGAGGTGTCAGAGCCTTGTTCTGACTACAAAGAAGCAAAGTCCATTTTCCATTGCCTGCTAGTGATAGGCTGGGTGAGTGAGGCGCCTGCAGACATGATGTGATTCCCTGGGAAAAGAGGTGTTTGTGCAGCTGCTTGGATTCTGTGGACAGAGAGTATTTGCCAAATCTTGCTTAAACAGGGTGAGAGATGACATAAAGGTCTCATATTGGGTTGTTTTCAACATGATCTATTACGCTGCACCAGCCAATACTGCTGACAATACCTGCAGCCACTGGTGATAGGAGATGATGGCATGAAGGATGGTGCAAAGGGCTAAATGCATTCTACCCACTTCCTGGAATTTCTCTGTTATCTTGGGTTGTATTTCAGAAAGTGGCTCTTCGACTGCTAAAAGTGAATCCACAGAAGGGTTTGCGAATTTATTCAGAGGTGTTTCCTCTCCTGTTTGCGTAGAGATAAAAAGGAGCTGAAGTGTGACAGGCTCCAGTGGGAACCTGGCAATCAGGATAGGATAAACAGAGCCACTAAAACGTCAGTTCAGCTGTATCTAATCCAGTTGCAGATTATGTCCCTATTTTTTTCCTTCTGGCCTCTTAGAGTATGTTGTACTATGATGTGAATCAGGAAGAAAGCCCACTGGATTTGCGTTTTCAAATGCTTCAAAAGCAACGTAGTCGTTAACTACAATAAATAAAACGGCCATAAGATGGCAGCAGAGGATTTGTACGGAAACCTGCATTTACCGAGGGCAAAAGGAGTTCCTCCCTTCCAGCAGTAAATTTGTAACGTGACTTGTGCATTCATGTCCTCAAAGATCTTAATGACTTCAGCCTGTATAGAAATCCGGTGACACAGAGGAGATGATATGATCAAGGACTTCGTGTGGAACTTTACTGAAAGGAAGAGAAAAATATAAAACTAACAGAAAGATGCAAATACAGACAAGAAGCTTGATTTCCTTTTTGGTGCGAACAAAACCATACAACAATAACAAAACCCCTAACTTGATAGTACAGCAGATATTAGAATTTCACTAATATCTCTAGTATTAGCAATATATCCCAGCAAAATTTTCACTGCTTTTGACGAGCACTTTGCTCATTTTTACTAGATGGCACTCAGAGGAGAGTTTTGCTTTGAGCAATGAACCCCATCAGTTTATGCCAATAGAGGAACCTGTCCCAGGTGGTTTGACCAAGACAAGCAGAAATACTTAACTGTCTTCTCCTTGGCCAGGATCAGCATAGCCAGCACAAGTTATAGTAGCTTGCTAAACAAGAGATGCTCACACTCACACTGGCAGCCATCTCAGTGGACTTACCCCATGTACTTACTTCAGGGCAAGGACTTTCGGAGAAATAATGGAATCATAGAATCATTTAGGTTGGAAAAGACCTTTGAGATCATCAGGTGCAACCATTAATCCCAGACTGCCAAGTCCATCACTAAACCATGTCACAAAGCACCACATATACTCATTTTTTAAATACCTCCAAGGATGGTGATTCCACCACCTCCCTGAGCAACCTGTTCCAATGCTTGACCACCCTTTCAGTGAAAAAAAAATTTCCTAATATCCAATCTAAACCTCCCCTAGCATAACTTGAGCCTGTTTCCTCTTGTCCTAGCACTTGTTATCTGGGAGAAAAGACCAACCCCCACCTGCCCACAGCCTCCTTTCAGGTAGTTGCAGAGAGCGATAAGATCCCCCGAGTCTCCTCTTCTCCAGACTAAACAACCCCAGTCCCCTCAGCTGCTCCTCATAAGACTTGCTGGACACACCTCAGCTACTCTACATCCCTGTTGAAGTGAGGGGCCCAAAACTGAACACACTATTTGAGGTGCAGCCTCACCAGTGCCAAGTACAGGGGGACAATCACTTCCTTTATCCTGCTGGCCACACTGTTTCTGATACAAGCCAGGATGCTATTGGCCTTTTTGGCCACCTGGGCACACTGGTGGGTCATGTTCAGCTGGACATCAACCCCCAGGTGCTTTTCTACCATGAAGTCTTCCCCAAGCCTGTGGGGTTGTTGTGACCCAAGTGCAGGACCCAGAGCTTCTCCCTGTGCTGAACTTAGTAGATGGTTAATCAAGAAAAGCCTGGCCCTCCTCTCCCTCACTGTCACAGTGTACTGGGATTATGACCTGAACTCCAATGTAGTCACATCTGATTCACGCTGGAGCACAGGAGGGGAGAAGGAAGCTTCACACACTGAGATCCTGCTCCCCAGGGTTCACAAGAGCAGGCTTTATCTTTTAAGCATCTCTTTAACCACAGATAAAGGTTGTACGGAGGAAGAGAGAGAAGCAGCACACCAACCTGCTTTACATAAGAAGTATTTATTGCAGTTGGCAGCTGAGGGTGGTTGCAGCAGCTTACACACAACCAGAGAGATTTTGGTCTTTGTTAGTCTTCTGAGGGTCAGCAGTCCCTGCCCTTGGAGGGGGGATCTGCCATCTGCCTCTCAGGGAAGGAAAGCTGACAAAGCACATCAAGGGAGGCTGTGAAGAAAGTTGCTAAGGTACAATGTTCATACAGAATGAAGTAGTGCAGAGGGAAGAGGACATTTATATAAATACACACACATTACATATCTCGGAGAGATACAAATTGCCCTGAGTAAACCAAATGCTGACCCCACTTCAATCTCAATCTATCCTTGAACTGATTTTCTTTTTATTTCATGAAGTTTACTGCTTTTTTTTTTTTTTTTTTTTTTTTCTTTTTTGGAGCTGTTTAGACACTTTCAGTTTCAAGCATAAATGATGAAGTATCAGAGAGGAACAGATAATTTTTTTTGTTCTGCTTGGGTAAATTCACTTTCACCAGAAACCATTTGTAACAAAAACAAGAGATCTCCAGGTTGCTGTTTACAGTCATTGACTACAGTATACAAATGGAAAGGCTCATCTAAAAGGACTCCTTAAATGGAAAGGCTCATCTAAAAGGACTCTTTAAATACGCCTTTGGAGATTTATCTGTTGTTGCTCTACAGGCAAATTTTGTGACAGAATAACTGGAAGAGTGTACCAGAACCTGATTTCTGGCTATGTAACAGTATTTCCATACTTCTGTCTTTACATAACGATCCTGCCCTGGCACATATTTAGAGTGATTATTCTACCTGAAAACACTGAACTTTCCCAGTCATTATACTAGGAGGCAACTATTTTGCCTTCTTCCCTCCACCACATTTACACATATTGTGACATGCTCATTCTATAATCCTGCATTTTGCAGAAAAGGACAAAAGATCTAGTTATGCTTCTAAGGCATACATTGATTTTCTTGAGAGCAATCACCTATTGTGATTGTCCTGGGGATTTGAATGGAAGGAAGTGCCATGACAGCATTGTCCCCTGGTCTCCACTAACACACCGTGTCAGCACAGTTGCTTGTTTGCTCCCTTAGATCTGTGGTTGTGCAAACCCTGGGGTGCTGTGGAGCACCCCACAAACAGCAGGTAGAGCCACTTCACTCCCCAGCCCCAGCCAGAGCTCAGCACAACACAGCACAGCCTCACTCCATGGGATGGACCCACACCAGCAGAGCTGTGCACAGGTGCTGGCACACCAGCAACACAGGCAGCTACACACCAACGCACATTTCAGCAGGTAAACAGGCAAACCTGCTATCACTGGGGGAAAGAAGTTTCTAAGATCTCTGCCTGTGGGGAGACAGTGGGTCTTGTATCCTTCCCTCATCATCGCGGGGTGTTTGACTGTTTCTGTTTGGCAGGAGAGAGATGCCCCCTTTAGCAAGCTGGGTTTTAGTCTATCAAAATAACAACTACGTAGAAACTGCGAGTTAAAGAGCTGTCAGAAATCGCCACCTTTCCCTGAACACTCTTTTCATTTTTTATGTCTTTCCCAATCTGTGTTTGTATTGGCTCATTGGAGAAATAGCAGCTTTCATGCTCCTCAGCAGCAGTGTTATCCTTCAAGGTGTGAGAAAGCACAGAGAGGGGACAACGAAAGGGATTTTCCATACAGACGTCTGCCAGAATCAGCTTCTTGCAAAAGCTGTGAACACCCCAAGGTGTCCAAATCCCCATGTCCCAGGCAACCTAACAGGAGGGACTGCAGCCCTCAGGAGCAGCCAAGGAAGGCGCTTGCTTTCAGGCTCTCCAGGCTGTGTGATTTGGCAGGGATGTCACAGACTGTTGCTGTGTGGCACCAAACCTTTCTGCTGTGTGATCCTGCACAGCAGACTGACTGCTCAGCAGATCCAAAAGACCATCGTCTGCTGTCACTGGGGCAGGTTCTGCTCTCTTAACCACCTGGGGACACTTTGGATAGGTCTCTAAGGCCAGCTCACGGAAGCAGGGAGAGTGGCCGTGTTGCTGCACCCACATCCCCCTCTTTCACAGAGGGCAGATGCATCCAGCTGCTAATAACCTGCAGGACTTGTGTCTTGCCTGGAGGCTGCTCAGGGGTTGTGGAGATGCAGGCACTAGCACACCCAGAGCGATGCTGGCCTACCAGTGCAGGGCTGCTAACTTCTCCTGTGTCTCCTGCCCCCATGGCTGTGAAAGGCAACCCCTCTGTTTGCTGCAGGTGTTCTTGCAACTCAGGGACTGCAGCGCTGAGGGAGCGAAAAGGGAACAGCCAGAGGGGCTCAGCATGGTTTTTGTTCACTCCTTGAACCTGTCAAAGGGGAGAATGGTGGCAGATGCAGGACAACAAAGCTGAGTGTCCATCACAATGATACACTTACTGGCAGCACTGGGAGATCCTGAGGGGTCTTTGGGATCTGAAAGACAGACAGAAAGAACTTTGTTTATGAGTCCTCCTCCTCTTCTCCACTCTGTAGCTGAATTCCTCTGCTTACTGGCTGGATCAAGCTCCCCACACTCTCCCAGAAGGTCTGTTCCTTCTGAAAAGGGTTTTATTAACACCCACCACAGCAAAATTCACCCATTATGCCTGGATCTGTTTAATTTCAACTTCCTCTGAGCCATATTAAATGGCACAATAAACATATAACCACTGTGGAATCTGGAAGAAGACCTTCCTCCTCCTCCTCCCTCCCCACCCTTGCTAAGAGCAGGGACAGCTAGTGCTAGGGAACTATTTGAGCAAAACGCCAAATTTGGACAGAACCTGAAGATAGCTGAACATGTCCTCTCACTTTTGGAAAGAGAGGTTTCCTTAACTCTGGGGATAAATTTCAAGCCATTGATAGGAAAGAGAAATAGGGCCAAAATTAAGGAACAATTCTGTCCTCACAGCTTTTTGGCTCAGAGTTGAAGTACCTGGCTCACCAGTCCTCCCAAGAGGAATTTACCCACTGTATTTCTCTGTTCAGCCCTAATCTTAATGCTCCCTGCAAACACCCAAGGAAGGCATCCTCAAAGAGAAATGGAAGGTCTCCTAATCTTGGCTCTCCCACACTGTCCTATTTCACAATTTTTTTCTTCCACTATTTCACCACACTTTTTTTCAACAGTGTCAGTTCCACTCAAGACATCAGATATTTGGTATAAGTGTATTTACAGGCAGAAAGAGGACTCTAGAGGCCAAAAAAAATAACAACTGTGCTTAAACAAAAACTTTGTGTAAAAGGGTTGTGTGTAGTTCTATTTTTAAGCAATGTATACATACCTTGGGTTTGAAAGAAAGAAAGAACAAAATTAGAAGTTACTCCAAGGCCATTAAGCATTCTGGAATGTAATAATGACAAAAAGAAAAAAAAAGGCAAAAAAAAAGAAGATAAAGAGTGAAAAAGTGAGAGTTTGACAGAAGGAAAACACTGATCAAACAAAACATAGTTGCCAGCATTGAATCATGACATAATGATGCCAAGACCTGAACAAAATTTAACTCTGAATGAGATGATACAGGAAAAGACAGAGCTTTCTCCTGCTCAGTTTCACTTTTCCTGCTGTAAAGGGAAAACACTTGCTTCTTCTGATCTTTCCCCAATTCCCTCTCTCTTTATCAGCTATAGAGCTGCCACTACATTACTATCTCTTCATCATAAAGTCACCATTGTTAAGTAACCTTCAAATGTTATGTGCTCTTATTTCAATGGGAGAACTCTGATTTATTAACAAATAGGAAGCTTTTTTTCCTCCAGAAGTTCTCCACATCCCACATTTCCCTGCAGGTGAAGGCTTGACTCAGTGCCTGTCTCTGTGATCCTACAGCACTCCAGGGCTGGCAGGCACAAAATCTGTCTTCCTGTGGTCAACACACTCTGCCTGCAGGTCAACCCTCTTACTCAAAAGTGAACATCCAGCATACCTTTGCCAGTTCACCTAAATGCTAAACTGTTTTAATACTTAAACATACCACATTGTTCAAATTATCTGCTGCAATTCAATACTGCAGTTGCAGGGGTGGAGTTTGACCAGTGGAAGAAAGTGCCTAGCATGAGATGAGGCTGTCCGTCCCCGAGCCCTCTCTCGTCCTTGACTGTCTCTCAGACAGAGATCTGAAGTTGTGCAGTGACTGGTGGTGCAACTCCGCCCACCAAAGCTGTGCATGTCTCCCAGACCGAAGGGAGGCTGGTGGCAAGACGCAGCACTGAGCAGCACTCCCGAGACCCTTCCAGGGAAGACATCCCCTCAACAACAAAGCACTGCCAGAGCCAGAGTCATGATCAGTGGTACCAGCAGACTCCTCACATCTTCTTTGGCTGTGCCAGTCTTCCTGACCTCAGAGCTTTCCTGGCGGTTACTGAAGTTCTCCAGAGCTTGCTTTCAGGCAGCAATTGATATCCTGTGATTGCCTGGGCAGACTGGGGCTCTGGCTTGTGTTCCTGCATCTGAGCTCCAAAACAAAGCCTGTCCCTTGTGCCAGGGGTTTCAGGTCCTGGCAGCTATTTTGCACATCTATCTCAGGACTCGTGGCATTTCCAGAATATTTTATTTGAAGTTTTGAATGGGAATGTTGAAGAAAAACAACTGGATAAAATAATCAGTTTCTCTATAAACGTAAAAGCCATTCAGCTTCTTGTCAGAAAGCCAGGGGAGAGAACAGCACACCCTGAAGTAGAGCAGCTGTTTTTGTGTGATGGGGCTCTCTCATGTGGAAAAGCAAATAAGACTGAACCCAGTGGTGACCCTTTTCCCTCACTCCACCCTGACCCATTCCCCTGAAGGTAAAGAAACCCATGAAACAGTTTGCATAGGGCAAACACACAATAGATTTTTGCTTTGGACAGTTTTATTAAACTACTTTGGAGAGCTGAGATTTTTTTACTGTTGGGAACTTTGGTAGTTTGAGGGAAGGTCTTTAATTTTTCTTCCTGCAAATCTTCCTAGTTTGGAGGGTTTCACTTGGCTTCTCTTGTCTAAAAATCAAATAAATATTTAGACTCCACAAGTATTTCATTATTCAGGACTTGGGAGGCTGTAGTTACTTGGTAATTGAAGAGCACTGCATGGGCTTTTCCACAGCCTACCTACCAATAACCCCATACTCCCCAAACCCACCGTCCAAGTTTCCAAAGCCATGTACCACATACAGCATATGGATCACATCTTCATCTCATATCCTGTCCTCCTCAGCCCCATATGCAGGGGACATGTCCATGGGTTACACAATTGATACAGGGCTAAAAGGCTTCCAAGGGCAGTCAGAACTATTAGGGATTCTGCCAATCCTTAGAAATACTGTCTTTTAGCTTAGAGAAATTTCAGGATTCGGGAGGGGGGTGGGGGGCATGGGGGGGAAGTGTAAGTTTTCTACAGTCCAGGTAAGACGAATATATATACTAAAATACGTATGCTAAAAACTTCCAGCAAAAGTATGTTAAAGAGCAACAGCTTAAAAATAAATAAATAAATGTCTAAAAATAATAGGTATTCTAGGAAAATTATGCTTCCAAAAGAATACTTGAAAGAACATAAATATACAAGTCTAGTAATCCAAACAGCTTTACTTCTCTTCCCAACTTTTCCCAAGCCTTCTAACCAGCATGTAGTCCCTTAAACATGTTTGGTTATTGCTTACACTAACAAAATCCCACAGAAATCTCTGGTATTATTCATTATTTATATTGGTAAACTGGAGGTTGGAATCACAAGATATTTCTGGACACAGACCCAGACATCACTACCTTCTGTTTTGTTAGTGTCATAGTGTCAACTCAAACCCAGACACTGCAGACCTGTTGACTTTGGGTTATGGAAGTTTTGCTCCAGTTGGTGATCATAAGATTCACCCACTTGGGAACGTGCAGAAAAAATATGGGTGTAAATATACCTAAACTGTATGGGTTTTTTCCTTAAACTCATTTATCTTACACTTTTTCCTTTGGTCAAAACTTTAGCAACTGTCAGGGTGGAGTTTCCTATCAGAAGTGTTTTCAATAAATAAATCATATTTCTTTCCCAAAGTTCATTTTCAAAGTTGGCAAAGCCTTGAAGCATATTTTAGAAGATGCGTTTTTCTATTGTGACAGATAGATTTGGCTCTAGATTTAATTTTACAAATTAGTCAACTATTTGATCCTTTATACCTCATAGTCTTTGATAGTGTGCCGTGACTCTTTCCCACTTCTATAATCTGCAAGTGCCTGTGGAAGCCTGGAGATACAAATGTGCAAACCAGCTGTGCTGAACTGAGAAGTTGTTATGTCTCCTATACCCCCCACACCAAGGAGCATCCAAGCTGCTGTAGCTGCTGACCAGCCCAGAGCAGCACTGAATTCAACACAGGCATTTCAACACTGGTGCCTCTTGGCCTGGGGACAGGCTTTGCCAGGTGCCCTGGTGCTGGTGACAACCTGACAGCAGTCACACCTGCTCCTCAGTGGGCTGGGAGGTGCTCAGCAACCTGTGCACAGGGTCAGGCCACATCTTGGTTTCAAGTTATGAACAGTAACGTGAAATTGTTCTAAGTAAAGAAAGTTGGGTTTTGCCTCAAACACCAGGTTTATTTATTTACCACCTGTAGCCCCATTTCATCTTTGGTTTCTGCAGCTTTCTAGCACTACCAGAATAATTCCAAGTGGAAGTAAAGGCATGAAAGGGGATTCCAAAAGAAAATATGAGTAAAGTCTGGACCACACACTCCTTTCCACAGCAGCACCCTATGTCAGGACCTGAGGGTAACTGGATAAACAAGATGCAATTTACAGGCTTTACCTGTCACTAACTCTTAACCTAACTTTGTTTTTAAGATTAAACAGACACCTTCTGAATTTTGTTTCCCCAACTGACGAAAGACAGTATAGATTACATTTTCAAAAAGTGCATCTCACTTTGCCTTTTAGACACCATGCCATTTTAAGATGTCTTAAGACTGGGAAATGAAATTTGCCAGTGACCTTTAAAAGGACCACTTGTAGACCCTGGAACAAAAATATTGTAGATCCTTTCAAACTCATGTGATTGCAAGGTAGTGGCTTTTTTCTGTAATCTGCACCAGAGTCTATGATAAACAAACAAACTGAGCTTCTTCATGGAATATAGCACACACACACACCAAAATACTGTGACTCATGAGAAGATAGTATCAAACCAGCAATTTATTGTGTAGTAAATACCCACATCCTGAACTCTTTCTGATCTCTGCTACATCAGCTCAGGGCTAATTAACACAGTGTAGGAATCCATGGCTAGATGGGAGTGAAGCAGCGGGCAGGATAACATACAGGGACATGAGCAACTAAATATGTTTCAGAGCCATTGCATGTTTTGGGAGGATGCTGTGGGCTCCAGGCCTCAGGCTGGGGACAGGTCATCCATTACTTAGTCCTCCTCCTCTCAAGATAGTGCCTGTAAGCAGAAGGATAGCCATGGAGAGAAGCAGGATCACAGGGGTAGTAGTCCTCACAGATCTCCCTCCGAAGTTCCTGTGGCGCCTTATTACGCTCCCTGATCCTGCAAAAATAGGAGAGGTAAGGAGTAAGCACTGTCATCTTAAATATCTGTCTACAGCCCTTTTCTGCCCCACAACCCCGCTCCAGGATTAAAGGTCCATCAACAGATTCCATCATCCAGCTACAAAGACCTTAGCATACCAGCTTCTGTGTTCACCGCACCCCTGGGAGCAATGTGGCTGCAGCAGGAATGTTTTGCCTCCTCACATAACCTTTTATTTCAGGGCTAAGTAGGGTGGTGGGGAAAGGGAGGTGGCTTGTGCCTCAATTTGAGGAAGAGTCCTTCCTCTGCAGTCCCCCCAGCCTGCTGCCTTCAGCTCTTCTGCTCTTCCCCAAAGCCATGCATGGAACAAAGGCCTGAAACAGCCTGCAAAGGGGCCACCCAGTACTGTGAAGGTTTGCCTTGACACCTCGCTAAGACATGATTTCTGTGCTTCAGCCTTTATTTTCATAAGCCCTGCATAAGGCATGAAACCACCTATATCTGCATTTTATAAATGAGGCAAGTTGGCCCCCAGATGGCCCTACGATTTAGAAAAGGTCATGCAAACTCCACATGAGATCTGAGAACTAGATCAAGATCTTTAACAAAGCTTCCCACACTGATTCCTTCCCCTGTTGGTTTTTCCTTCAGACAAATTAAACAGAGCCTTCCCAGCACATGACATGTCCTCAAACACAAGGACTCGCTCTCTGCTGAGTTCTGACCTCTCCCAAGGTTGGGGACTTCACGGGCACCTCACATTGACAGAGGGGCTGAGGCTTCTCAGAAGTCACCGTGGCTTCCACCCCTGGTACTAGCCTGTGCTTGACAGGGAGACACCTCTCCCCACCCCTATCCTCAGTGTCCTGAGGCCATAACGTACCTCTCCTGAGAGATGGCTTGTAGTCTTGCATGAGCTTGTATGAAGTCATAGGCACTTCGCCTGTTGATGAAGGGTCCTGAGAAGGCAAGGCATTGTTCAGAGCAGATAGACACTTTTTCAAGGCCAGATTTCAACAAAAGCTAGCTTCCACATTTATAACCTACTTGTCCACCTTCCCATGCACAGTGAAACCCAGGACCTTTTAATGCTTCCTGCTGCCCACCTTGCTGGTTCATACACAGGCTCTCCCTCTGGCTTGTGCAGCCTGTATGGAAGTGCACACGCTGCTCTCACTCTGCCGTTATTAAAGCCACCCGAGGAAAAGCTACTGTGATTTTTCTGCCACAGCCCTTCTGAGTGAGTGGAACTTTGCCAAGAGGTAGGTGCCAAGCTGTGCAAGACCATGGGATGTCTGGGCACACTCAGCAGAATTACCAGAATTGTGAAATTACAGGTAAAAACAAGAAGGGCCTCAGTAAATATATCTGCCTCCAAGATTAGGCAGTCACTGAGCAGTCTGTGTGGCAGTTTTGGACTGAGGTGCCTGAAGGCCCCTTCCATCCTTTTTGAAAAACATCACAGTCCTATTGCAGAGTTCAGGAGTCTGTGGATGTCTTTGGTGTTAGATGGCCTGTGTGCCTTTGTTCTTCTGACTAGCTTCTTTGTGAAGTCCTTCTTCCAGATGGTGTATTTTCTTTTTAGTTTTGATCCCTCTGTTCTCAAACCCCTCCAGGATATCACTTGTTCCAGAGTGAGACTCTCCACCCTCTCATGCTCTTCCTGTAACACTAACTCTCTCTTCCAGACAAAGGATCCCTTCTGCCCACACATCCCACCTGCTTCTTCCAAGGTGCTGAGAGTAAGGCTCTCCCTGTCCCTGGGGGAGAACAAATCATGTCACTGCTTTCTGCAGTACCTATTCCCATGCTCATCCCCAGGCTTTTTGAGCAATGTCTTTTTCTAGTATCACTTAACCTTTTTTAGGTGCACTTAGCAGGGATCTGAACTCTGTTTTCCAATTCTCATTATATTCTTTGCAAAACAGTGTTATGCATTTGTGCTCAAACATGTGAAGTCTCTTTTTAACTCTCTTGCTTTTCATCCTGAAATGCCATCACCCAGTAAATTCAATTTCCCTGGACTGAATGGTTCTGCTTATTTAATCCCTACGGTACAAGAATATGATCTTGAGCACACTTCAAATTAAAGAAGATAGTAAAGCAGTTTCTTACTGAAATACTCATGGGATTCCATGCTCTCACGGGACTCTGGGGAAAGAAAGAGTGAAACATGGTAAGACAGAGTATTGATGGGATTCAGAGTCTTTCACACACCACAGGTCAATAGAACACTCACAAATCAGAGAAGCCACATTTTTAGGCACCTGTTTAAAAGGAAGAGAAAGGTATCAGTGGTGTGACCTTGAGGAGTTTCGAGTGTTCAGGAGTTTAGAATGGAGCTATCTGGTGCCTTAGGCAGAACTTCAAGGCTTGTGCTTGGTCTTCCAGTGTGTGATTCTCAAACATAGTTCCTCACCTTCATGTTCCTGACACCACAGTGGCTATGATACCTGCTTACCTTCAAAGCTTGCATGTGTTCTTAGGAAATGGGTTAGTACAATGAGATGTGCTTGACTCTTGCATGAAACAGTATCTTAATCCCATTAGTATGGAACTGTGTGCCTCACAGGAAAAGGGGGCTGATATTACAAAAGGAGAAGGAGAGATCTCCCCATTAACAAGGAAAAAAGTTAAGAATAAGAACTCTTATTGTAGTCCAGACAACAGAGGGACAAAAAGAAGAGCAGTCTGCAAGGTGAACTGGAATAGAAAGGAAGAGGTTGAAGCATCCTAGACCACAAGCCACAATACCTGGAACTGACATGTCTGGAGCAGGGCTAGGAGGATCTGACACAAGGGCAAGAAAGCAGGTAAGAGATCAAGTTAAGGAGAAAGAAGACACAAAGTTGAGTAGAAACCATCTGAACAGATCCAAAAATGTCTACAGGTTTATTGTAGTTATCACTCTACCCAGTAAAAAAGGTCACCTACCATAGCAAGTAGTAGCCATCACCAAGATAGCCAGGACCATAAGGATGATGAGAGTGCGCATTGTGCCAGTGCAGGGAGGAATTTCTCACTGTCTCTCTCACTGTGTCTTCCTTCCTCTCTTCCCACTGAGGGCAGCTGGAGATTCTGGGTTGCCTGCAAAATTAGCAGTGGAACACTTCTTATGAAAACAGAGCCAGGAGGGGGCCCACGAAGAGCCTGGGGAAGGCGATGGCTGGCTGGTATACACTCTTTATGGAGCCATTACAAAACATCCTCTGTTAGCAGATTGAATCAGGTTTCGGGAAGGAGAGGGCATGCCCCCTTCCTCTCCCAGTTCAGGGCTGGGGGCCATAATTCACAGGCAAACATGTCACTAGCACTCCATGCTCAGAAAAGCTGGCTGCGCAAGTGGAAGGAATTTCAGGGGCTGCTGGGGGCCCGGAGGGATAGGTGTGTGCTGATTTCAAATGTAAATGTTTGCCTTTCTAATTTTTCCTCTGATCTGCTTTCTTTGCCCTTGCCAACCTCTGTCTGGATACACCCAGGCCAAACCATTCTGGCTGTTTTGCCAATGGAGACATGCAGAATGAGGCTTCAAACACTCCCTCCCCACTTGGTCCCCCTCCTGCTAGTTGGCCCCTGCTGTGGTTCCAGCCTGTCAATTTTTCAGAAGAGGAATCCAGCCCTACTGTCCCTTCCCCTTTCCTACTTTACTGCCTCAGGAGTGACAAGCAGTAACCTAGAAGGATCCCTTCTGCTGGAAGTATCATAATTTTTGCATTGATATGACAGCAGCACCCAGAACTCTGTCTCTACATGTCCTCACTGTGGTCCTGACCCTATACTGTTCTTCCAGCCTAAGGGACAACATCTTGGTGAAGGCAGAGGTAACCATATCTCTCAGGACTGCTGCCTCTCTGGTATAGCACTAACAGTCCTCATCCCACTGGGCAGTGAAAGTCAGGTGTCAATGCAAGATTTTTCAGCTGGGATTAATCTCCCAGGCCAGCAGTCTCTGAAAGCATTACCTTGCCTTCTAGCACCTAAAGAGCTTGTCTGGGACTAATATCATGGACAGCAGCAATGGACAAAACATGGGGTGTTCCCCTCTTCAGCTCTGTGGTACAGTAGGAGGGAGTGAAAGAAGAATGAAGGAGTTACAGAGATGGCCATGCATGCTGGGTGAAAAACAAGGGGAGTAGTTTGCTAGAGGCAAGGCAGGGAGGGAAGGTGGATACCCAGTGCCTGCCAGCCCTCACCCATGGCATTGGTGGGTCTGGAACCATGTATATTGCCCGAGGATGAGCCAAGGGCACAGACATAAGCATTGTTATGTCTGATCCAAGCTGTGGTGACTGCTCGTTTTGTTCATGCTTACATGCAGGCATCAGGATTTCTCACTGACAAGGTGTAGACTGAGTGCACTCTGGGTGCAGGCCATTCCCCCCAAGCCAGTGTGGTGTTATCACTGCTGTCACCTGCAGGGGCCAGTCTGGGGAGGATGCTGCAGGTGACACAGCCAAGAACTACAGGAACAGCTAGCTGGAGCCTAGCACTTCCCCAATGGGGAGTGAAAGTTCAGTGGAGCAAAACTGCTCTGGGCTTTACAACTTACCCTTTCAATGCCAAACTTATGGCTCTTGCCTGAAGCCTTTGGTCACTGGGAGAGAAAATGAGCAGGGCCTTCAACTTCAGACCAAAAAGAAAGAATTGCTTTTCTTCCCCATTATCCTGCCCCACATGGAAAGCAGCTCAGTCCTGCACCATATATGCCCCCCATACCATCCACATCCTGCCAGTTCAGTGCTCAGACTGAGATAAGTAGGAAAAATAGGTTGTGCTGGGGCAAAACCCAGAAGTCTACTATAGACACAAGGTCAGAGGAGAACTGAGATTTTTCTGCTGTCCCTCTGTGCCCTGCCACTCCGTCTCTTTAAGGGAATTCTCTGCTCCAGGATTGTTTGCATTCTTTAGAGCCCACGGTTTTGGAGTTCATGTTGAATGTGGATTTTATCTGCTTCCTGAATGTCTTGTACACTCTGGGAGTTTGTGGGATCTGCCAAGAAAGGGAGGCTTGAGGGAGAGGCTGGAGGAAAGACCCCAGCAGGAAAGCAGTGGGATACAGAGAGGAGGATGTTGGGAGTACTTTGGAATGAAGGTGAGGCTGCTGAGTGGGAAACTCCAATGCACATTCCAGCCAAACCCTCTTTATTTACCTGCTTTCACTCAGGGCACAGCACAATGCTCCCTGGAATACTCTGCTCCCATTTCAGAGGGCTCTGATCCCAGGATGCCTGAGCATCCCCTGCCATCAACCACAGAAGAGCCACAAACACCACTTTAACCCAAATGTTTCATTTTTCACCACAGAGGCCATGCATTTTCCAAGGGATGAATGAACATGCTGACTACACAGCCCTATACCAACAAATCTCCTTTGGGGAACACTTTCCCTTTCAAAAGCACTTCTTTTCGCTCTTCCTGCACTCAATACTTCTCCAGCACATATCTCCCCTCCCCAGTATCATTGGATTGTCCCCTGAGGTAACACACCATGAAGCATAGTGAGCCCACTCCCCCTGCTTTCTAGCAGCATTCCCTAGTTAGAAATTCAAAAAGAGAAGCTAAGATGAATTGCCTGCAAATTCCAGGGAAATATCCACAGTCCCCCAAATAAAGGGTAGATCAGAAAATCAGTCCTCTGACCTGTCTTCTGCTGGAGAGGAGAATCACAATAATTCACACGCCATAGCAACCACTCCTAACATTCTGCAGCTGTGAAGCACCGGCAAGATATTAATAATGAGCAGCCATCCAAGAAAAGCAAGGCAGTCCCTGCATACTCACTAAGCTGTCACTTCCCCGCCAGCCTGTAGCTCTTGCCTGAAGGGGCAGCTCTCCCAGCGTCCTGGACCCTGGACTGAAGAAGAGGGGCCCTTTATTTATTAGCCTCAATCAGTGACTCCTCCCCTCTTCTGTCTCCCACTCTTGATCCACCCCCAAGCTACCACCTTCTCTGCCAAAAACACCTTCTGCCCACAATCAGGAAACCAACAGTCACATTGAACTGAGCCAAGAGGGAGGGGAGAGAACCAGAACAGACACCAGGGGCTACTGGGGTCATCACCACATCCAGGCTGCCTTCCTGTGCCCAGAAGCAGGGAGTGGGCACAGGTCTGAGGACAAGCTTGAGTCTCGTTCCCTGCAGCAAGACACTTCCCCCTCCAAACCCTCCTTCCCTGGCTATGCTCTAACTAGAGCTGCACTGCTGGCCAGGGCACCTTCTTCCATGGGGAGCAGGAGGCTAGGAGCCTTCTTCCATCTCCTTTCATGCTCTTTTTGCAACTGTCTGTTCCTCCCTCTTAATGGCAGGCTGAAAACTCACGTAACAAAAGTGTCTGCTTTTAGAGGCAGCTCTGAAACCTCCAAAAGTGACAAACCTTTTGTGGCAAAGAGCTGGCGTGCACCTGAAAGGTGCCCTCACTGCTCAGATCAGACTCACAGCAGTGCTGGACAACGTGTCAGACAACCCAGGATATGCACTTGTGCTTGCCGGGCTGGGTTATTGGGCTTCTGGCCCTGCTTGCACCTGAGCCAAGAGCACAAGTGCACCATGCTGGGATGATGAACCCATGCAAGTAGCAACCTGCATCAGTGCTCCCTCACTTAGCAGAGAACTGTGCCCAGTGCATTCTTGGCATGGGTGCTGGCATAATGTCCCATCCTTCAGTAAGGGCAGGCAAAGCCTGATGGACTGAGCTCAGCAGGAGTGAGGTAGGAGGGATGACCAGCTGCAGAATCAGTGGCTCAGGACATTAAGTGAGAAAACCCATCACATCTATTCACTAACCAAACAACTGGTGAGTGTGGCTTGTCTGGTCTTAGGCTTACATCCTTGGTTGCAAAATGAAAATGATAGTATAACCATGGAGTTAAAGAACCACCAAATTATTGGGACAGAGGTGGGATTTGCTGTGCCTGTATAGGACACATTGTCACCTTAGAGCTGACATGCATTTTTTGATCTATGTACTTTTGCCTGGTTCCCAAAGAACAGTGAGGGGCTCCTGTCCAAGGGTGGGATCTTTAGCTCCTACAGTGCTTGATAAGTTTGGGAAAGTTCAGACTTACCTGTGGCAACAAGGTACCACATAGCACGTACCCTTGTACAAGCAGCTTTTGGCCTTCAGAACCTGAGAACAGCAATCCTGAGCTTTCCTGAAGGTATAGGACACATGGTCATGAGCCGCCTTTGAAAGTCAATACAAACAGGAGGATATTTCTTACCCTCTTCTACCACCTTTCAGGGACAGCTGAATATTCAGCTCTATGACATGCTGAACACTGAAAGAAATCAGGACTCAGAAGATCTGGTCACACTCATCTGTCTACATATTGGAAAAGCCTTGGCTCCTGTGCCATCTGGCAAGTTTTTGCTGAAGTTGGCAAAAATGGGCATTAAAGCCAAAATTGTGAGATGGTAAAGAACCAGACAAATGGGGCAGAAGCTTGAGCAGCGGAAAGGGGAAATGTTCAGAGATTACTAATTGAATTTCTCTTGGGACTAGCTTTACTGAATAATTCCATTAATGACTGGCTTAAAATGGGAATACTTGTGGAGGAAGTTTGTTTATAACACAAAGCATGAAAGCAACATCAGTGCAAAGGAGGTCTGAAAGCTCATACAGGAGTAGAAAGGTGACCTTGAAAGCTGGAGTAACAGAAACAGAGTAATATGCTGTAGCATAAAGTCAAGGTCTTCCATGGGGATTAGCTGTAAGAATCCTTCTGTAAATTAAAAGCTTATAAACTGGAAGTGAACAGGGAACAAAAGTAACAACTGTGACCCAGAGGTGATCACAGAATACTGATTCTGAGATGTCTACTGAGAATGTGCCAGCAGAGATGGGCACCTGTTAGTGCCACTGGATAAAGATATCAGTGGGACCTCAGCAGGAGTCCTCTGCGTGGCTCAGGTCACCCATGTTCATGGAAGAAGAATTCCTGTGGGAAGTGGTATAGGTGAGGACTAATAAGGCGAGGTGAGTTGCAGTCATCCCCAAAATGACAGATCTTCTCACCATAGACTGTGGGAGTCACCAAACCTCTCCTTCCCTGGGCTGTCCACAAGGCTTTTCCAGTAGACCAATGGACTGGCAATTAGGTGTTGTTTCCAGTACTCCTCCAGGGGCTGTTGCAGAGCCCACAGCTCTCATGTTTAGGAAAATTCTCATTTCTAGCCTCTTTAGGGTCTTAATCCACATCCATGTGTCCCTCACCAAGTGCCCAGCTCATGCTAGGAAGGTTTAAGCAGAGTCACTGAGCACTGCAGCAAGGGAATAGACCCTATCAGCTCTGTCACAGGGGAGGGTTTCCAAACCCAAGTTGTCCAGAGTATCAAGTAACTGGACTCACCAATCTGGACAGCCCTTTCCAAGCTTGCTCTTGTGTTTCAGGATGTAAGTTAGTCAACCACCACACGATCTGTGGCTTAGGAAGCGATTTCTCAACACGATAAACAAGTGCTTTTTGGAACAACTAGTTCTACAGCACATGAGAAAACAAGACTATTTTTATTTTTTCATTTAGTCCTAAGTAATACCTAGGAACTGATCCAAGAAGCAAGTGTAATTGAGCCACTAAGTAGCAGTGTCCGAGTATCCATAATATAATTAAAGTCAACAACCTCATGGAATAAATCGTGCTGAAAAGCAGCATACTGACACTAAGCTTTAGAAAGCAAGATGTTTTTTAAACACAGGAGCTAGTCAAAAGACTGTGAAATAAAAATAAATGGAACACATTACAGACATTTAAAGAACTTTATATATATATATCTGAACATGTGTTAGCTCTGGCAGCAAACTCACACAGCTACTCAAAATTAACCCTAAAACTAGTTCAATAGATAGTTCAACCTGGGAAAAACACAGATTTAAACATTTCAAAACTAGATTTAAAATGTTCCAAATATTAAAAGAAAGGGGGAGCACAGAAACAGGAGAAATTGAGTTTCACAACAATCAAACAATTTTTTCCCCCCAAAATAACTTAAATTATTAATTTTCATGTCATTGGTGGGGTGGTGAGAAGAGTAAATTTGTAACAAAATAAGTGGCTCTTTTTCCCTAAAAATATTTAAGCGCATATCTTTGATATTTGTTTCCACCTTTCCCGAGAAGAATTTTGCCACCAGCATTACAGCTTTGTGCAAAAATAAGTTTCTAGTGCAAAACTACACATTGGTTCTAATCGAAACTTCTTCTAACAAAGTGAATCCATGTATAGTCTTATGAGTATTGTAGAAACCATTCTCAGAAGATTACAGATAGTGTCCGTTTTCTGTGGCTGAGGAAGGTTCCCATGCCAGCTCGCAGCTATTTTCTTTCATGCTTCTTCCAGTGTTTTGGACCAGGGTGCATTTCAGAAACTCCCCTTTTCATCCTACACAATGAATTCCAATGACTTTCCCCTGCCCGTGGTTGTGGAACACACCTGTACATTCAGCCTGATGGGCATCACTCTGGGCTCTGGGATAACTGGTTGCTCTGTATCACAGTGCCAAGGAGCAGGAGTGAAATTAAACACCATCAAACGGTCCAGATCCTTCCTCCCTGACAAAAGCCAGATGGTGAGAGGATAATTCTTCTTCCACCTGCAGTATCCTACATAATTTGACCCTGTCTCCATGTTAGCCACGACCACAAGGAGAAGTTTCCAACTGGTAAACTGTGGGGTTTGTTTGGCTGGTTGATTGGTTGGTAGATTGGAGAGGGGTTTAGCCACTATATTCAGTTGGTGGTGGCAAATGTTTAATCTATTGAAATTCAGAGATCAGTGGTAAGATACAACCTCACAGTCATGGCCTATAGAGTTGTGATCCCTGATGTTACTCCTCGTAATAATCCATCAGACTTCAAAATGAAGTCCAGTGGCCTGGAAAAATCACAGTCTGGGTATAAATAAAGGAGCATTTGGGGTCAGCAGTACAGCTCAATAAGAACTCATTGCTCTCCATTTCTGCTTGCTGCAAAAAGTGAGCCTGGCTCAGTCCTTCAACTCCAGTACTCAGCACTCTTCTCCATGGGATATCATTGCATTACTTTAAAGCCTGACTCTCTCCAGCCAAGATTTCCTAGAACAGCTGTGTTTGGCTGAAACAGTGAAAAAAAAGATTACTGGTAACGGGAAGTTCATGAGCACAGAAGACTAAAAATTCACAGACGACAAACCAAGGTTATTTAATTCACTGAATAAAGCAACCAAAGCATTCAGGGCTAAGACCTAACTGTCACTTCATTTGGCTTCCCCTCCACCCACCCACACATGTCCACGTACACTGATCAGCCTAGTTCTGTTGCTGTCTGGGAAGGAAGGGAGAGGATAACGCTAATATTATTTGGATATTGAAAAAATTGGCAGAGGCTACTGTGTAGGGATTAAACAATCCATATAAGTAACTAGAATTGCTTGAACTTCAAGTATCCTATGAAAAATGAAGCAAGCAAAAAGTCTGAACTCTTACTATGAAAACAGCATGCTTCTGGGAAGCACTCTTATGGGAAAGGGGAGCAGAAATCTTTCTTCCTTTTCCACCCTCATGCCCCTCACTTCACCACGAGCACAAAAATGTCCTGACCTGATTCATTCTTTTGGGTCAGATAAGGTTTACCCGCCTTACCTCCTGTCCAGACAGGCAGAATGATTAGAAAGCAGCTGTGGTTTCACTCTTCTCATCCATCTGGTAAACAAAAAATAACAATAATGCCTCTTTTTTCAACAACAAACTTAGCTCCAAACCTGCCAGTTCTTGTGAAGCCAAGATTGGAATGAAAGATTTCTGTTCTGTCTGTCTTGAACGCAGCAGGCCACTGAAATATTTACAAGCATCCCTGTAGTGTTATATAAGTTTCTTTGTTCTGTCTTGGATTCAGTATCTACAGTATCATAAATTTTGTGTTTATTAGGTAAATAACTTTTTCTGTGGCACACCAAGCCCCTGGTCTTGGCCTCTGTTTTCAATATTTGATAGAGTTCAAAGGAAGGCTAGAGCGTGGGGGAAAATGCATGATACCCAGCTAATTGTGAAATGCTGTTTGTAGCAAGAAGAAAGACATTCTTATTCCTTAAAGCACGAAATCTGATTACTCTTATCTTGCTGTGCATAACTACAAATTATATTAATGTTCCTAACATCACATGCTAGCCAAGTCATTTGACTTGATGACCTTCCTTAGTAATGAATTTCACACGCTAATTATATGCTTTTTGGATACATGTTTATGGTTTATTTGTATTAAATTTGACAATTGGTTATTTTTGCTAAGAAATTTCATGTTCCCATAAAGCACAGAAGAATTTTTAAAGGAGAAGGAAAGATAAATCAGATCATTTTTTATTGCTTTTCAATTAGTATTTCCTTCTTCCTAAAATGGCATTGAAGTCCAGAAGTCACCACTTTACCAGGGATGTCTTTGTCATTAGTGGTCATAATTTCCTTTAAATTATTAAAAAAACAATAAGAATAGTAAAAACGGAGAACAAAGAAGAGGTCAGGGTGTGGAAGCAATGGGAAGAAAGGCATAAGAAGGGCTACAAAAACAGCACATATTGATGGCACCTAGATTAGTAGATCATTAAAATCCCAAATATTGACACACCAATCCTCTGGACATCCAGACTGGGAAAAACAAAGCACAGTTTAAAACAAGATATGTCCTTTTTTTAGGACAGGCTTAATGAAAGGAAAAATTCAAACCACTAGAGATGATGGTGATAAATTAAAGAACAAGATTGAAAGATACCTAGATGAAAAGACAAAACACGATGAGGCCTAATGATCCTCAGATATGGGAAAAGATGGAGAGGCAAAAGATCATAGTCACTACCAGGTCCTGAAGGATGCAAAAGATGCATCTAAAATGAGCATATGGTGGTCAAACTAAGAGAAACCCAGGAGACATGATGAGGACTCCAGAGCCCATGCCTTGAAACTTTTATGTGATTGCAAGAAAACCAAATAGTAGGAACAAATGCATCTTGGTGCTTATGAATATGTGGTTATGAAAGTGTTAGTCTGAGTGAGTGAAACCAGTGTGGCTTACAATAAAACAGCCTTCCTTTTCTGTAGTGTCTCACATTGACCTCCAATATTGCAACAGTATTTACTACAAAATGAAGTATCAAAAAGTAACATGAAGACATTGTGATGTCCTCAGAATGGAAAAGTCTTCATCCAAAACCATCTCACATCATTCTGCAGCTTGGGCAGTGGTCTGTGTGGTAAAAAACTTCTTTCAGAGCTCTTTCCACTTTGGCTCATGGTCCTTTTAGCTAGACTCTGGGAGAAAATGGATGGCAAAGATGCACAAGAAAAAGAGCAAGGCAGCAGTGCTTCAGGCATGAGGTGACATTCTTGGATTCATAGAATCATAGCATGGTTTAGGTTGGAAGGGGCCTTAAAGGTCATCTAGTTCCAGCCCCCCCGCCATGGGCAGGAACACCTTCTACTAGACCAGGTTGCTCAAAGCCCCATCCAACCCAGCCTCAACATCCTCCCTCACTTGGCTTGGTCAGCGTTGGTTGGGATCTGCTGTGCTGAAACTATCTGCCCTTTTATATCTCCACACATGATAAAGGATGTATTTTAAGACTCAATACAGGTGCCAAAAATCACATAAAATCACACATATGACTTATAGCATGTATCAGTCCTAGAAGTTGCATAGAGGTTTTTTCCATAGCAGGGCCTTTCTTTAAAGACTCCTGCCAGCAAAGACACTTTTGTCCTTCCTGGGCTTTAATTGATGTTTTTTCCCTCTCTGTTTTAGTGACAGGATCTGTTTACAATACTTCCTGGCACCCATTGGGCTGTATTATTTGAGATTTCTCACTTCTCCCACTTACAGCCATACCTGCACTGGAAAATATTGTTGTACATTTATCAGCAAAAAACACTTCACAAGTCCCATGTTGGGTATACAAGCATTTACAAACCTGCTGGCTGGCTAAGTGTAAGATTAATGAGGACATTTTTTAATACATTTTCCCAAGCAGACGTAGTATGAGAAACTCTGCTGTGCATATGTTATTTACCAAACATCTGTACACATCTGTAGAACAAACCTTCCCCTATGTTACTTGGCCTACCATCTGCCTGTCACTTCAGCTATTTGAGGTAGGCATCTGTCTTTCTAGATGGTCATTTCACTAGTGAACCTACTGAAGGCCGCAAGCCTGGGGCTTGGTGATGACAGATGATGTACAGGCATCCCAAGTTCAACCTTTTTTCAGCCCCTGGAGCTCTTCTGCATTATCTGATCTCTCTGGCCCACTCTTCACTATCGCTCTAATGATAATCTGTTGCTGACCTCCAGCAACCATTGCAGACACCAGGCTGCTAAACAGAAATCTGCTGTCATTATGCCTTAGCTGGGGAGATAATGAGATAATAAGAAGATAAGAAAATAATTTATCACAGTGGGCTTGCGCTTCCAGAGAGAGGCACCATCAGTAAAATAGCAGCGGGAATGTTACAAGGAGCTCTTTACGCCCAGTGAAGAAAGAAATCTGCCAGACTGGAGTGACAGCTGAGAGCTTGGCTTTAGCTCCTTCCCTCCTGCCTGAAAGCAAGCACTTGAGATCGCTTTGGTCAGGTTTCTGCCTCCTCCGGGCAGAGGGGACTTAGCCCTGAGGCACAAAGCTGACTTTAAGCTACTGCTGAGCAAAGGGCTTCTGCTGGGTTGCTGCTAAGGCTGTTTCCTGCCCGGTGGCTGCTGTCCTTCATTCCTGCAGCCTTCTGAATCATGTGAGCTCCCTGAAAAGATGTTGGGCTGCGAGAAGGGTTTCTTCTGTGCTGCTGTCCTGCAGCTGGCTGCTGTGGTAACATGAAACCTCAACACCTCAGCCAATGTTCAGCAGTTGCAGTGGAGAAAACTGGCTCAGAAAGCAAGAGAAAAGGGCCCAGGGACTTTCTTGATAGCCACAGGTTGAGATGACCAGCATAAGCTAACTCACATATATGTGTCTGAACTTTATTTCAGCAGGCTTTGATTTTGTTGGGAAATTAAGTTGCTAAATAGGAGTGAAGTAACAATACACCCTTGTGGGCCTGAACAGGTAGCAGAAGATGTGAATTCCAGTTAACTAGATTAAATCCCCATACCAGGGTGTCCAAGGTATCAGCGGGAAAGGAGCCGCAAGCAGGACACTGAGGGCTGCATACAGCAGCAGGGCTTTTCCCCAAGCTAGGGGCAGCTGCATTCCCAGCGTGGAAGAAGGACAAACCTGTCAGTCACCATGTGTTTACAGCAAATACAAAACAAAGTGAATGTCCACATCAGCAGCTCTGGGTGAGGTGAGGATGCTAATACCAGCCACAGGGATCAGCTTGCCCTCCCCAGCCTGCAGAAAAGATGGGCTCATGACCTGCCTTCAGCTGTAGGGTGTGAGGGGGCCTGCCCCACCTGCCACATTGCCGGTGCTCTGAGCTCCCCGCTACTGCTCACTTAAGCACCCCAGCTTCTCCCACAATAGCTGCATGTTTATGTGTCCTCCTGAGCGTCCATTTCTTTTACCTGACCTGCCTTGCTGTCCAGAAACTGAATCAAAAGGCAGAGGGACAGCCAGGGCATACCTCCAGCCCTTTTCTGTCTTTAGGGCTGCTGATGATCATGGTGATGTTGAGCCTGTGACTTGTGCTGGCTCCAGGACTGGGCTCCCAACACTGCAGGGAGATGCAGTGTAATGCAGGAACAGCAGCCCTGGGCAGGAGAGGTGTCAGGCTCCTCGCTCTGCACCTGCTCACCATGCTCCAGCCATGGGGCTGAACAACAGCAGCTATAAACCACAGTCCACAGTCAGCCTCAGCTCCCCCTGTCCTACTCTGCTTTCTCTCTTCTCCATCCTTGCCCCAGTTGGCCAGTGGGATACACTATGGCAGCAGCCCCAGCCCCTTCTGCAGGCTGTCTGTCCCCTCCATCACAGATACGGCACTGCCACCTCCCACCTGCTCCAAGCCCTGTTCTGCCCTGGAGAAAAGCCTGCAGGAGGGTGCCATGGCCAGGGGAGTGTAATGGAGAGGAGCCCCAGTTGCTGGGGAGGGGGGCAGGGGAAGCATCCACAACCAAGCCCAAATGACAGAGCAAAGCAGTTGCCAATAGCAGCTGCACAACCAACCAGCAATCAAACATAGGTCTTGATACCCTGGGGCCCATCTCAGGACTTTGGCACCTCTGCTCTCCATTTGGGAGTGCTTTTGGGGCAGATAACCATGTCATTCCTCTCAGCCCCCTCCTCCTTGCTCTTTTTTGCTGCTTTTGTCAGTGACCTGGGGAACAGGGTCCCTGGAAATTCACTAAGTGGGTTGTGGGGCTGGGGGAAAAGCAAAGGAAGGTGCTTGTCTGGAAATGGAGCCCCCTCCCACACACACCACCCATCCGTGTCATGTTTGTCTGTCACAGGGAAATTCACAGAGACAGATCTAATATATCAAACACAAACAAACCAGCACCAAGCCTTTGGCTGATCATCACAGCTAGAAATAGAAGCCAACCACTATGCAGGGGCTTTAGGTCTGCATGCTGCGTGGATTCCCAGCACAAGGACAGGCGTTCAGCTAACCCCAGCCCAAATCAAAGCAAACACTCCTGCCTGGATTTTCAAGAAGGGGGCACAGAGGTGAGTCAGAGAATGTTGATGCCATTCAAGGCAATGGGCAAGGAGCAGCTCCCAAGCAGCTCATCTTGGGGGGCTTGAGGGTCCCAGCAAGGATGTGAGGGCATGTTACGAGCAAGACCACAGAACCCCTGGCATAACAAACCTAATGATGTAGCTTTTGGGATTTTCCTCCTCTGCCCAACACCTAGTCTTGCAAAACCAGTGGCACCATAATACCTTAGAGACCACTGCCCTGCTCTCAGGTGTGTCTGAGCATTTGGAAGGTGGGATAGGACAAGCAGACACACAAACCATGTAATTTCCGTAGGAACTGCCACAGAAATAATCCAGCCCTACCATGTGAAATGCTGGTAAAGCAGTGTCTCAGGTTCTAAATGTCCTGGATATAGTTATCTTTGCTATTAAAAGAAGGAGGGTTCATTGTCCTAGATCGCAGAGCCAGACCTGCCAAGCAAGGCTCCACTGAAATTTCACTTGCAGGACTCAGAGCCCAAACAGAAGTCTTGGGGTGAACAGGGCCCCCAGGGCAAGGTAGTTAATCTATTCCTTCTTGTTGCTAAAGGCTTGTTTCATTACCACTCTGATGGAGGGTGCCTGGTGGGTTCTCTTTGTTCTCCCTTTGCACGGGGTATTTGTTCTTTATAAAAGCAGGCATCTTCCCTTGGGAGCAGCAGGGTTATGCTTGGGATAGAACTGCCTCCAGAGCATGGGGTAGGCAAAAATAAATAAAATCATAGCAAGGGTCAGAGGGCCTGTCACTTACACAGAAACAGGGAACCAGCAGAGAGGAAGAGAGTGTAGTTAGAGCCAGCACCGTCCTGAAGTCTGAGAAGTGTCATGTGGAGTGGTTTGTACCCTTGAAAGCCTCAATGCTGCTGAACAGACAGCAAGGCAGAAGGAAAAGACTCTGTTTTGGGATACCGAGGACAACCCTAGTGAGATGATTCTTAGATCACCCTACTCCTGGCTGCTTGTCTGTGGAAGGATTGCATCCTTCCGGAGTGCTTTACAGCTCTGTGTGAGTTAACCAGTCATAGCAGAGAACCAAAGATGTGCTGTTTCCATGCTAGGGAACTGCATGACAGAAGACTTCGGAAGACCCATTAATTGTGCCAGCATCCAGACTCCTGGATGACAGGATGGATCTGTGTAAAAAAGGCTGATGACCATTTAAAGATGGTTGATCCTTTGATAATAAGCATCGCTATCTCAGTTATAGCATCAGAAATAGCCTTTCACTTTAACAATCCCTGCCTTTCTGCTACTGTCTTGCCAAGACTAAAATGTACCAAGCAGGGGCTCATTCACATTTTCCCCTCACCTGCCATAGATATTTTTTTTTAATATGCAAAGATATCTTCTTAATATCTTAAGAATAAAGTATTTTAAACAGAATAATTTTTACATATTCAGCAATTATTTAAAATTATATTAAAATATTGAATAGGCAAATACAAAATATTTTCTTCACTGACAGAACCTCAAGAGGGGAGAAAGCCTGAAAACATTGCTACAAGATGGAGTCTGAAATCCAGGATGCCCGGGGATCCAAGAGAGCACTGCAACTGCATTGGGAAAGCCACATGGCAAGGGAGCACATTCCCCACTGGCTCACATAGGGATAAGACAGCTGCTTCAGGAGGAAAGCTCTCACTGGCAAGGAGTGAGAGACTGAGTGAAAGCAGTGATCCAGATCCGTTCAGCTTCAGCTGTGCCAAGCTAGAGCAACCAAACAAGGCAGCCCTTGATTCATGGCCAAAGATTGCCATTTTGACTCTTAAGAAAGTAGCCATTGGGAGTCACAGGGAGATGGAGGGTGAAGAGAAACTGGCCATATGGCTAAGGCTCAGGAAATCTGGATACCGGAGATCTGGATTCTCACTGCAGCTCTGCCCACTGGCCTCCTCAACAATCTGGGATAAGTTACTGTCTTTCTCTTCTGTTTCTCAGCCAAAGAACAGAAATAATTGGCCAAGAAAAATAAAAGTCTTGATCACAAAGGGAAGTCATGAAATAGCCTCGGGTCAACACCCACACTGAATTCCAAAATGCCAAAGAATACTCAGAGCACAACAGATTTATACTGAAAGTATCACGTCTGTATTTTAAAACAGAGTATTGTGGTCATACAGCCCTGTATTATTCAGTGGATAAGAAAACAGATGAACGGTTTTTCTGGAGGTGATTATTCCATTGATTTCAGTGAGTAATAGCAACAAAACAAAAAACAGGGAAACTGCAAGATCCCATCCTTCTTTCCTGATAGCTGATTATCAGATCCAAGGATGTGGCATTTCCCTCTAGCTGCCCACACAGACCAAAGAACTATACTGCACCAATGTTAACTATGTCTTCTGGTACCTATGGAAGTAATGATGTGCTTCTCAGTCCTGTCTGAGAAAGTTACAGAAAACAATACTACCAACACCCCAGCTACCAGATAAAAGGCAAGAAATAATGATGGTGATAAAAGCATTGTACAGCCATGTGACATGAGTGGCATAGACTCACACAAAGCCCCTAACATGAGGATGAAATGTGAACTCTGGCCTAGGAAAAGAGAGAGGTGGGAGACATGAAGGGTATATAATACTCGTAACACAGGGATAAGGAGGAACTTGGAGTGCACACAGAGCCCATGTGTTTAGGCTGGAAAGTGGATGGGTCTGGCTTTTCACCATGTTCATGGACAGGGTGGGGCTCCAGGGGCTGCTGTGATGCACGGAGGATTCAAAGGCTTGAACCCTGGTGAGCATAAGGAGAGAAGGACACAGTGCTGGCTGCAGCCATGATACAGAAGGCAACTCTGCACAGCTGCCACATGTGGAGGCTTAGAGCAGGCAGGGAGGCCGTTATCTATGGGCCTTTCCTCTAATCCAGAGAAATGTACTGCTTTGCAGCTCATGGGACTAGCCTGCCTGCCTGGATTTGTAGGTACATTAGCAGAGAAGGGTGAAATTCAAAGGGGAGAACAAGTACTTTCTTCTTCAGTGTGCATCTTGTGGCTTTGTAGGTTTTTCCACTGAGAATATTCCTCTGAAGTTTCCTTAGTGACTAAGCCAAAATGAGTCAAAGAAGTACTTGATTCACAGCCTCAGAAAAAACACTGCTATGTTCTCCTCTCCATCATTATCAGTTCCCAGAGGTACCCACTCAGCACCTTTCCTCACTGACCCTTGCCTGTCCCTGACCACATCACCCCTTGGGCAAGCACTTTCTAAGACCAGCCTCTGGCTCATCTTTGCCCTGCTCTTTCATGGTCCTGCAAACCACTTCCCCAACTGCATCCTTCAGACAATATTTCCCCCTCCTGTATCAACTGCCCCCACCTCTTTGCTGGCCCATGGGCTGCCATTAGTGGTACTGAGAGGAAGCCATCCTGTGTGGAGGTGCAGAATGACTAAGCCCTGCAGTCCTTCCATCTGCAAAAGAGTGTTGGCTTCTACTGTTGCTGCCCAGATTTATTGGTTCAGCTTCCTTCCAGACGAACAGAGGCATCAGCCAGCCATGCCCTTCCTCCTTTTATTATAAGGAGGACAAGGGTTCCTACAATATCTTACGCTAAATCTTTGCTATGTCCTCCCCCTCCTGGGAACTCACGCCCAGCTCAGTGATGGACTTCTGTGCATGAGATCAGATCTGACTTGAGCACCATGAAGTTCATCCTGTGACAGCTATTCTAGTATATAACAGAGAGAGTTTTAAAATTTTTATTCAAAGTTGGCAGGGCCCTGGTGCCTAGCACGGTCCCTAGAAGAAAGGTAGGAGGTTCAGTCCTGCCTGGGGAGCAAGCCAGGCAACCTTGCTGTGCTGGTGGTGGTCCTCTGTGTGTATAAGGCACTGGGGTCGCATGCCCTGGAAGGTGTCTCTTCCCTTCATTCTGTCAGTCAGAGGCCTCTCAGCATCTCCCAGCCACTGCCAAGAGCAGGACCACTGCTGACCAAGCAGATTCACATGCAGAAACCAGAGCCCGCTCCTCTTCTTCAGGGCAGATGCAAAGGTTGTTCTGTTCCTTCTCCTGCCAGCCAGACTCCCTGCAGCTCAGCAGACACTCATGGCCAGACCCAGCACTCCATGAGCAGGGGGACTGCAGCAACAAAGCTGAGGCACAGAGATGTTCATATTGAAAGTCTTGGTTCAACCTGCAGCAGACAAGGGCTTGTTCAGAGGTCTAATTCCCTTGCATTCAGCAATGCTCAAAACTTCGGTTTGGGGCCACGCTACACAAAAGGCAGAAAAAAAATTCTGTGCTGAAGGACACAAGTGAGTAGAAATAGCAGTCCCAACAGTTGAGGCACTGCATGTATCCTGTTGAACACTCTCTTTCCCAAACAGCCTTGTTCAACTAATATTCAGCATGATTTACATGAAGATGGCACTGTATCAGCTGCTGGAAAGAGGAGGATAAAAGCAACAGAGAGCTGAACCTTGCTCTGTGGGCCTCAGGACAAAAGAGCAGAAACTCAGCACCAGCTCTTCTCTCAGACCTCTTGCTGCCTGGTGACATCCCTGACCCAGAGTCAGACTCCTAAGGTATGTGCGTATCCAGGAGATTTCTGATGAAAGCTGAATACTGCATGGAGTAACACCCTGCCAACCAGTAGGAAATGCTGAGAAGAGGGTTGTAACATAAACCTGTGCATCTCCAGGCACTTGGAAGTACCAAAGGAAAGTGCCCAAGAGAGTTGAATGATGCCACTAGGACCTGGCAGCTGGTTTCTGCCTGGGGAGGATATGTGGGGAGCACTCCTGAGACCCAGCCCTCACCTCTAAGTTACATTTGCCTATTACATGCCACACACAACAGTTCAGGGGGATAAAATACAAAAATGTTAGTCCCCTTGCCAAACCTCCAGTTCTTTCTAATATTCTGCTCTTAGAGATGTTCAAATTCTTTCTTACCAAAGATGAATGTGAAGTTACATCTTCCACAGTGCACCCAGTTCCATGTTCCCTGGGGTAAGGATGGCAGCTCTTGCATGGCTCCACAGCTTCGCTTTGCTGTCAGGCAGGCTTGGCTGCTATCTTAGCTGGTTTGAATGTCCCTTGAGTCCAGGCACTGCTGCAGAGCCACGGCTCCCACAGCAGAGTATTTCCACAACACTGAGGGGAAAGGGAACCCCCCCCACACACACACACATCCTGCCCTCTGTCAGTTTGTATCTAGCACTTCCTCCCCTTGAAAACCAATCCAGCCTCCCCAGCCAGCTCCAGACATCTGGGCCAAGTATGTCACAAATTTGAGTCAGAGATAACACAATGGGGACAAAACCCAAACTAAAACAACAAAGAGATTGCCCCTCCACAAGATTCTGCCTCCCATTTCTACCTCAGATGCCCCATCGCAGTGTCTGAGCCCACCAAAGCTCCATTGCAGAAGCTTCTGAGCACAGGGATTAAGGCAGATCCCCTGGCTCTACGCCCACCACTGCCTGTGCCCAGGGCATCCTGAGTGCAGCGCTCCGGGGCCGTCTGTGCTGTGCAAGTCCCAAAGAGTACTGCAGAGCAGTTGAGGAGGAGGAGACTTTTCCTGTGGCTGCCTTGTGGCTCCCAATGTTGTTAGTTAGGTGCAGAGCTCTGGTAGGTGCAAAGGGTATTAAACTCCCCAGTGTACATAATGAAGCTCCTGAAAAGCTGTCCCTATAATTAGCTGTGTACACAGTGAACACAGTCACTGGGGACATTGCTTTTGCTCCCAGGCTTGTTTGCAGAACCAGAGCTTCATTCATGTCCTGTTTTGTTTCCCTTCAGCACTGAGGCAGAGTCACGTCGCTGTGCCCAATTCCTGCAGCTGTTGTGTCTGCACAGGGCCAAGACATGAACCTCAGACGCCCACGCAGCAGGCCAGTTCCCCCCACTCTGTTTGGTATGGACCACAAAGGTGTCTGACGCTGGAAACATCTACAACACCAAGGCTCCTCACAGATGTCTCTGCAGAAGACTTTCTCACTTTACCTAATTGCAGAGAAAGCAGTACAACCCTTCCTAGGGAGGAACAAGCTATAGCCATAACAAGGAGCAATTTTCCCATAGAGGAAATGCAAGCAGAGCCCTTGCTAGGAGATAGAGTCCTACGTGTTCTAGGACTGGTAATAAAATCAGGTGTTCAAAACCATCACACACCACTGACATGGGGATGTTGAAGGCAGGTATGAGTTTGCTCTGCCTGGACTCTGGGCCAGTGTGAGGTAAGCCATCTCTGATCCTCAAAGCTGTAGTGTGTGACAGAGTCTTGGATGAGACCCTGTGGCTCCCCAGTGCTTTGGAGGGGCTGAGCCCTGTACTTAGGCCTTCACACAGTCCTAGGGTCAGATACAACTGATCCTTCCTCCACCATGCCCCTCACACAGGGCACACACAGGCCTAGCAAGCCTCATGCTTTATCAGGGAACTCCAGCACCAAAGTCGAGGCTTCATACTCGCCCTTCCAGTTCAGCACTGCAACCTCTGCCCACCCCAGGGGCTGAGCCACCAGCCAAAAGCAGCGAGACGTTCTGATACCTTAGAGTCTTCCTGGGGCTCAGCCTTCTGCCCTCAGCCTGACTGGTTTGCTGTGGCTTTTGCACACTGAAGAAGGGCTTTCATGTACTTCTGCACCCTTCTTCAAGGCGCAAAAGCCACAGGAGCATCCAACAGGATCCAGGCATACAAATTGCCACTAGACACATGCTCATTCAAGAGGTCATCTAGGGCAGAGATTTCTCTTCCCTGGCCCTACTGATGATGAGGGCACGCTTTGCTCTGCTCACCAACAGCATCTCCTGGGTGAGCTCACTGAGCAGGAGAGAGGCTGCAGCACAGCTGTGTGATGCTACAGGCAAGACCCTCCATGCCAAGAAGTGCTGCTGAGAAGCAGTCTTCACTTGCAGCTCCACGACTAGCCTGTAAATCCAACGCATGAAAACCAGTGACAGGTATGTGACCCACCCTGAACAGTCTTATGCTTCAGAGAAAAAGACACTTGAGATGTTTGCAGAGATGGCTCACTCCAGCTGTTACGAACACTACACCATGGCCCAAACCTTATGGCCTTGTACATTCTAGCTGATGATGGTGACATCTCCACTTCTGGGACTACAGGCAGAAGGTCACTGTGAAATGGCTGCTCAGAAGAGAGGACACCCCAATAAAACAGTCTGATGGGCTGAGAGCAGGTGCTTCCGCTTTTACCAGGCTAAAGAAAGAAACATGCAGCACATAATGCCCCAAACTCACCTCTCCCTTGACATCTTCAGTGTTATTGTCAAGCTGTGTCCAGAAGCAATGTCACAGGTTCTTATAGGCCACATGAAAACGAGAGGTTAGGCAACTCTCAGCTGTGCCATGGGGACAACTGAACAGACAGAGGTGATTTGTCTTTCTCCCCTTTCCTCCCTCTTTTTTTGCTCTTTTCTGAACTGTCTCATTTAGGAAACAATTCTTGGCTATTGCACTGACCATGGAGCTCCTGAGTCCCCATATTGCCCATCACTCTGCCTCTTAGGAAAAAGCCTGCTTGAAGGGAGAGAGTTTCCCATCCTTGCCCATACAAGGCACAATCCTGAATACTGTTTTGGTCATACCACTCTTCCTTGGAAATGTTCAGCTGTTTTGATTCCCCATACCAAATGTTAGAGCACTGGGCTTGCTTTAGGTAAGTGGAGGGGAAGCAAGGGTAGAGCACTAAAGGAGATAAGTCCATCTGCATGGGAGACAGAGCCTCAGGGAGATGAAAGACATCAGCTTGATCCACGTGGAAGAGGCAAGAGCTAACACAGGATTGGCACCTGCATCTTCTTTGTACTGAAAGCCTCGGCTCTCGTCATGGCGGCTGGCAGTTACTTGTGCATCCCTTCCAGCTCCTGACTTCCCCATCTGTGGTGGTGAGCTGTGTTTGCCTCATCTGCAAGAACAAATTCTTCTATTCCCAGTTCTTCACCTTGGGCTAATCTCCAAGAAATTGCTGAGAGCTCCAGATCTATGCCTCTTAGACTCCCTGTCCCAAGCCAAGTCTCTCAAGCCCTGACAGAAAATGCAGTCACTGTTTGACAACAGCATCCATACTTCGTGCCAAAGGTTGCTGAGCCAAGTATGAAGCAAGCCTACTGCATGTATCTAGCACAGCAGAACAGGGGTGGCTCATACACCTCACCTGCAAAGTCCCCATCCCCTGTACACCAGCACTGGGACCTCTGAGGGATGTCTGAGGTCAGTGCACAGACATTAGCCTTTCCCTCTAATGTAGTGTGGAGATATCCCATATCTTGCAGTGCAAATTTCTACTGCCCTTCTGCCACAGCTCCCATTCCTCTTAGCCTCAGCCTGCATCTCAGGCTCATTTATTTTTGCTGCACCAGCTCAGATCTGCTGTACCCAGTACTGTTCTGATTCCCAGCCTTCACACAAATCCCTCATCCTGGTGGAAATATCTGTTGCTGGTGGGTCCCATTCCATGGTGAATGATTCTTAGCAACGAATCTGCCTCGTTAGGCATTGCAAAACTGGTTAAATTCAGAGAAAGGAGGTGTTTGAGCTTACTCTCTCAGAAATACACAGGCTTTGTCCTTAAGTGAAAGACATGGGGAGTGGGAAATCGGATATTTGCATAAAAATTTAGGCTATTCACTTTCTGCTTTATTTAGTAAAAGAAATGGAAAAGTTCCTGTGACATCAAGCAACGAATCTGTTCCTAGTGTCAGGAGAGGCTGACAGTGGATCCCAGCATGGCACCAAAAGCAAAGAGAATGGGGGAAACAGATCTCTGGAAACTACAAGCTTTATCTCTGATATTGCCATTTTGCTGTATCACCCACCCTTTGCTCCAACAAAGGTGACCTAGAAGGACAGAGTGTAGGGCAATACTAGAGCTCCTGGAGTACTGGGAAAAAAAGGCTGAAACCAACAAATAAGAAGGGAGAAGAGATTCTTAGAGAGAGCAGACAGCATGTATGTACACAGCATGAAGATGGAAATCCATGACTGACTTGGCTCCTTAACACTACTATCCCAGGAATTCCTGAGCTGTGGGGTTCAGTGAACTCTTCATACACCAGAAACATGACTCTGGTCAAAGTCATCCTGTTGGCTGAGAAAGAATCAGAGTTCCTCATTGAGAGCCGCCTTCTCAGGTTCGTCGACTTTCTAAAAAACATTAGAGGCATGAAATCAGTTTTGACATTGCTTAGTTTCTCAGCATAGTGATAAAAGAAAATATATCAACTTAAATGCCTCCCTCTGCTGTCTATGCCACAGCCCTGCCCCTATCCCATTTCAATTGCACAAGACAGGGTACTGATACACAAAGCCTCATCAGGAAGACGAGCTTTGACAGAGGGAGGATTCTTAACGCTGAATGAACATGGAGATTAAATTGTCTTTCTCCTAGCAGAGACCTTGGTAAAGTACTGAGCCCTTGTCCGGGTACTCTGTTCTGTGGTCTTCTTGATAGATTTCCTTACTATACATGCCACTGTCTCTCTGATCCTCTCTCAGGTGCTGCCATCCACCACCCCCATTCTCAGTGTTCAAAAGCACCCTTCACTGCCTCCCCAGCTGCTGTTCCCAGAAAATAGATGCCTCACTGAGACTTTCGTACAATTGCAGAGGTCAGCAAAGTCTTCTTGCTGTAGACTAGAAGACAGAAGTCAATGAAGAAGAGGCTCTGCAAAGACATCCATCTCTGCTCTAGATCTAATGCTTTTCTGATATTCAGGTGCAAATGAAAATGGAAGAGGAGGTGGCAGGGGTGGGAAGGAGTTCAGGGAACTGAAGTCATCCTTAAGACCCTTGTGAGCAAAAGCACTGTCCTACAAGATCCCATCTTCCTGTAGACTGCACAGGAGCCCCCTTTACCTTTTGCATTCTTTGTAAGAAATTATTACAGAAGTCCTGTACACCTTTGACAGAGACTTCATCCACAGTCAACACATTCTGCTCCTCATCTGGTGTGTGGAATATAGCGAGAGCTGGCAGCTGGGACTTCTTCAGTTTGAAAAATGACACTACTCGTTCATTGCTCTTCAAGTTGCTGTCTACCAGGATAAAGAGAATCTGTGATGGAAATAGGAAAGGAAACATGAGCAAAAGAGAAACTTAGAACAGATCCCCAAACAGTGATCATATGAAGATTCACAGTGTTAACTTTATAAAGAGTTAGAGAAAATGGATCATAGTCTGTTAGGACAACTTTTCCCTCTGCCACTACCTCACTGCTCCCTGCAGTTCATTTTTCTGTATTTTATCAAGTCCAGACTTAACACTACCAAACAAAACATCTGCTTTCACTTTCTTTAAGAATATATCTAGAGTATGGCAGGAAGGCAGTCTCCACTTCCATTCTTTTAAGAGATAAGGAGACAAGATGTCTTTTACCTTAGTGGCACATGTGGAAGAAGCCGACTCCTCTACTTACATGTTATTTGGATAAGATACTCACACTCATGCAAGACCCAGAGTGGCAGAGTAAAAAGGTGTTTTGGTGTGTGGAGAATCAAACTCAATTTCAAGAATGTGGGAGTGAAGTATACGGCGGCAGGAGCCTGCAAGGATAAGAATGTGCGAGCAGCAACTACAGAGGATATATTTAAGTGAGCTGCAGTGAATAGAAATGAAGATGTAATCATTTCACAGACAGGAGTTGTTGGCAAGACACCAATGTCCATACAGCCCAACTCAGTGGAGAGTTGGTCAGACCTGGGGAGAGAAACCCAACAATGAATAAGTCAATATAAGAATGAGCTACAGTTTTCTGGGCTCCCAAGTAGTCTTGGAGAGCAAAATCAAGCCAAGGATTAGGATTCTTCCGGGAAGTTCAATAGTACAGATCTATCAGAATTGGGGATCAATTCTATGATTTAATTTTAGGAGTAAGTTTCAACTGAGATCTTATAGGTGCTGTAGGAATTGGTACAAATCGAACATTTTGGAATGTGAAACCTTACCAATAAAATGTACAGGTATTTCCAAAATCTTTGTTAAATTATCTGTTAATACTAAATACAAACATTACGTATGAATTTCACAAAAGAAAATAAATACAGCAATGGAACAATTTAAGCAGTGACCTGATGAAATAGAATCCCTTGGCAGATGATATCCAAGTCAATGAAACAAACATCCAGCTAATATGTATCATTTCATCTTCTCTTTATCCTGTGCAGTATACTGAGCCTAGCATAGTCAATGTACCTATAGGCATGGATATGACTTAACTTCCCGAAGAAGAACAAAAAGTTTAAAAAAAGAAAAGTAATGCAATGTGAAGATGATGTGCCCAGTTCCCAGGCTGTGTCTCGTTTTTCTTTCTTTTCAATCAGGAACACTCACATTAGTTCAAAACTTTTTTCTCCTCTAAAAATAAACTGGATAAATCTCAAATTCTTTATTTTACTAAATTCATGTTACATAAAAAACCAAATATATCTGGAAACTTTCCTAGGCAACAGCCTATGGGAAGGAGGGACAGTTAGGCTGGTGTAAAGTTTAACTGCAGTTAATCACTGTGATACAGAAACAGGAACAGCATTTCCACGGGATATGTGACATTTACCACTTGCCATTTCTCTTTCATAAGCCAACTGTGCCCCAAGGGCAACAAGCTAGTGAGCAGCCAGGTTGTGGGGAACTTCTCCTCGAGTTTTATCTTTTTGAAGGATAAAACACCAAGCTAGAGAAGGGTCAGAAATCTAAGGGTCACAGGTCTAAGAACCTGATCTAAGAGGTTTTCAGCTGGAGCAGCAAGAAAACAAAGACACACAAACAACTGGCCCGTCAGCTAGAAAGCCTGAGATACCATCATTTGCAGTTCCTGGCTTGGATCTCTCTAGTGACTCACATTTGGCTCAGAGTTACAGGGTGCCAAAGTACAGCAAAAGTTTCCTTCCCCTCTTCTTTTCCAAACATACAAGAGAGATGGCAATTTCATTTGTCCACTGTCGCTCGAAAGAAGAAACAGTAACACCTATCACGTGCATTTTAGAATGACACATTCCTGGTAAGTGCTGTGACATAGGATGAATCCTCCTTCAGCAAAAGGACAGGCCGTGTATCCTATGCTGGATGTACCCCTGGGGTCCTGCCAGGGCCTGTGCAGCCTCAAAGTCACACCCATGAGGCAGTCTGTAATGTGTGTTCGTACTGAGGCCACAAGCACTGGAAGCCTGGTCTCCTCAGCAGATGGAAACCAAGCATATTATCTGTGCGCTGTCACCTGCAATAAGCTCTCTTTCAGAAAATTCTGTACACTGGTGTTGTCTTGGTGTCTTGACAACTTGATTCCTAGCCCGGTGCTTATAGAACATCAAGCTCCTGGTAAATACTAAGATATGGAATGATGTTATTGCCCAAGAAATTAAAGTTAATTGAAAGTAGTACTGCAATGGTAGACATCAATTCGATGTCACTTAGTTTTTCCTCTAACAAAGATAAACACCAAAGACAGCATCTCTAAATATTATCTTTCTCAGTTCTGGAGCCATCAATGTCTGACAAGAAAAATAAAAAGTGTATGGACGACTGTCTACAAAAGAAGGAACACTGTTCTTTCATTTCCATTGAAGATGAACTAAAGGAGTCTCACGAGTTTCTCAGAACCCATTTCTAAATGGGCCTACATATAAATTAAAAGGGACTTTGCAAACACCTCTACCTAAATCATTTTGACATTGTAAACCAGTTGTATCAGTTGCAGCAAAAGCTGTTTTTATTATTCTCAACATCACCTTATTGAAACTTCTGCAAACATCCATAAGGTACACCAGCTGTAATTCTCATGTTATACTCTGGTACTGTGGAAAGAAAACTGAAGATACTTATGCTAGTTTGGCTCAGCAATGCAAATCCTGATACTTCCTTTCCAGTAGAAAGCCTGGACTCTTGGCAGTACTTTCTTGAATAAGCACATATTTGATTGCAGTGGGATCCTTCCAAGAAGGCTTGTGGATTCACTCCTGCAGCTGCAGCACTGTCAGCTCTGCCTGTTCACTGTTATCCACCCACAACTGTTTCTCAAACTCTGCTAGAAAAGTACCATATTTCTTCTTATTCTTGTCAGCTCTTGCTGGCTTCACATCATCTAACATTTGCACTTTCCTCTCCAGGATTTTATAGCCCTCAGATTCCACAATAACATCTAGAGGAATCTAGTCTGCCTTCAGACACTCGGTGCTGCTCAGGCACAGTTCAGGCTGTTTTCAAATAACACTCCCATCATACAGCTTCATAGAACCTCCAGCTGAAAATCTCAGCTTCCTCTCAGGCAAAAATGAAAAGATCATAAACTAGAGATTAAGGGACCATAATCCAGGAACTAGCAGGTGAATCACTTCCTCATGATCCATTAACGGTTGGACTCCATGATCTTAAGGGTCTCTTCCAACCTAAACAAATCTATGATTCTCTCTCCATCAATCCAAGGAACAAGTTTCTCCCTCCTGGTGATGACAATGACAAGGACTCCTCTTCCCTCAGAGTGCAGCAGAAACGTTTGAAAGGATTTGTATCCCTTCTCCTGCTTGGGAACCCCCTCAAGGCTCTATTTGTGTTCTTCACTGGCTTGTGGAGAAATGGCAGCACACACCAAATCTCCCCACGCTGCTCTGGTACTCTGCAATTGCTGTGAAGTGCTTGTGGATGCAGTTGTACATGCTCACAGGGAGCCTGAACACCTCTCCACTGCACAGCAATGATTCCTTGCTAAAACCACTGACAGCTAACCCTGCAGCACAAACAAGCCTTTCACCACCAGCCTACAGGCTGTGAATTATTCATTAGTAAACCTGAATAAAATTCAAGTCAAGAATCTTGCATTTATTCACAGCCAACCTGTGAGCTGCAAAAAGACAAAATCTACCCAATATTTTACTTGTTTTCAAGTAAACCTGAGTTAACTTGGTAGTCTTGACAACAGATAACTCCACTTAGGAAAATGAGCCAGTGAGATTTCCATGGTATTGTGCAGTGGCTGCTTCTGAATACCCAAACTATTTCATGTCTTTCTACATGACAGAGCAATGGAGACAAACCTAAATGGGCATATCGCTCTGCTTACTCCTTGCTATCCAGATCTAAGAATCAAACAGAGGGGTCCTAGCTGTCTGTTACTGCTTTGTAAGAGAACAGTCCAACTCAGAGTGCCACTTCTCTGGGAAAAATGACTTATTAGATCCTAAGTTCCTTCATCTACATGTCCTGCAGTACCACTGCAGTAAAGTGGAAATAATTAGTCAAATCCCCACAATTTTAATCTCTATATTTTACTCTGGCAAACTTCTACACTGATTCAGTGGGAAGCTTGCCTGCATGAATTAAAAAAAGATAATTTGGCTTTCTGGTAATTTATAAATCATCTGGACTTCAGTACAACATTTTATCCAATGTTTTGTGAAGTATTTTTAGGAAAATAAATCACATTTTCTCAGATCCAGGAATGACACATGAAGAGAAAACTAGATGCAGCTGCATCAGCAAAGGACAGAGATGCTCAACAGTAATGTGCTGTGTTAGAAGAGTTAGCTGCTTGAGGGAGACCTGTATCAGACTGCTGCTCATGGAGGACAGTGATAATGGTGTCACCATAACACACATCTCACATGAGATAGCTGAAATTTTTCAGATAAATGGTGTGTGTGGGTGTGTGCGGGTGTGTGTATTCATCAAAACAAAATGCTATTGAAGAGACCTTTTGACTTTGATGCATGATTTCTGCCTGGTCTCTTGCCAATGCGTGGGACATATGGCAAGGTCCAAAGTAGTCCTGCCATGAACAAGTTTCAAGACTTTTGAGAGTGCATGGTTCTGAGGTGACCCCTCCATTTAAAGATGAGGATATACTCGATTCTTAATCTGCCCCTTTGGTACCACAAACAGATGCATGCAGATGTTCTCAAACCCCAACTCTTTCCAGCTCCACACTTCTCCCAGGAAGATCTCTTCAACTGCATCTCAGCTTGGCCTTCCCTGCCACTGTGATCTTCTGCCCCCTCTCATCTGCTGTTCCCTGTTGCTCTAAATGCCTTCCCGTTGCTCCCAATCCTCCTTTGCTTGCCAGTTCCTTCCTCTGTTCCCCAGACACAAATTCCCCTGTAATCCAGCTGCTGGCAGAGAATCAGCCATAGGGTGATTTACTACTTGAGAAGCTCTGTCCACAGAGGGGTGGGGACCAGGCAAAATTCCTCTGAAAGACTTCATCTATCCCATCGCTTTAGTATCAGAAATCTGACAAAACCATTTGCAATTCCTTTAAAATAGCCCAGGATCCAACCAGAAGGCTAAGGGTTAAGAAGCACCATGACATTAATTGCTGTCTGGTCACTTATATAATGGTCCTTGGCATCTTGCAGGCTGTATCTACCAAATCACACCAGTGGAATGCAATCATCACCAGACTGAAGTGCAGCAGCTGTTTGTCATCTCGCAGTACAAAGGGACAACACTCAACCAGAAGCAAGGAAGTAACGAACGTCCTTCTGAGGGAGCAGAGGAGAAGGATACAGAGGTTATTTTCTCCACAAGGAGGCAAACTGGCAAAAGGTGAAGAGATCCAACCCATCCACTTGATTATCCAGCTAATCCTCTTTTCCTGCCATCTGGCCTTTGTTCCCCTGATGCATAGAGAAGGAGATTTTTCCATTCATGGAAGAAATCACTTTTCTCCTTTTTTGTCCCTAATGCCCCTTCTTTTTCTGTTTGGACTTACCTTCCCCTTGAAGAGCTCTGCTGCTGCCCGATACCTCCGCATTCGCTCAGGGTGCTTTGGGGACATCTTGTCTGTGATCAGGAGGAGGTGAAGCTGGAGCGAACTCTGCATCACACCTATTGCTGTCTGCCGAAAACATGGCCATCACAGAAAGAGAAACACACACAAACAAGGAGATTGAGAACATTCAGTCCACATTGGATGCAGTACCAGAGGCACATCAGTCCTCATGCTTTAGCTGAGATTTCTTTGCAAATCAGCCTCACAAGCAGAACAGCCTTCTTTTGAGCAGGAGGGATCCAGTCTGTGTTCTTTCTAGAAGCACTTAACCTCTTGGCTTTGCTTATTCCTGAGACAAGTGTCTGAAGACCACAATGGTTCATCACTGGCCTCAGGACGGTCAGTGACTAGGCAGGAGGACTGCCTGGATACAGCCAGCTGAAGGCTAGAGGGGCAAGGAGGTGAAGAGGGAAGGCCAGCACACACTGAAAATAAGGGTGTTCTGAATCACTGAGGTCCAGCACCCAGCCAAAATGGGAGCAAGAAAGCAGGAAGGATTTGTGGTGTCAGGGTTGGTGTCTCCCTTAATTTCCTTTATTTAGCAGTCAGTTGTGCATAAGATGGGGATGAGTCCAGAGTTTCAGCAGCCCCAATGCCTGGGCATTCTAGAGTGCTGAGGGTTAAAATTGCCTCTGCAGTCCCATAGTGGGAGACCAGGAGCCAGCTCTCTCTTGTTCCCTCAGTAAGGGCACACACTGGCCCTCTGTGAGATGACAGGGCTGGCACTGCCCAAGAAGCCACCACATCATCTCCAGGCACTCGCTCACTTGTCATCTTGCTTCTCCTTCTGCCCGCTTCCTGCAGCCCTGCAGCCTCTCCCTCAAATTAAACATCAGCCAGGCCAGACCTGCTGCCTCCCCTGTGCCACCAAAACCACAGACACACAGACTGTGCAGCTTGCCAGTGGGAGACGAAAGTTTCCACACGCTTCAGGAGTAATAAGGAAAGGGTCAGGGAGCGCACGCCAGCAAGGGCCATGCACTGCACAGCATCTAGCTTTTGGCAGACAGGACTCTGCCATTAGCATACTGTTTATCGGACATTTTGTATCCCTTCATTTTTCTGGTGTGTGAATGGGGCAGGGGAGAGTACAGGGGATGCAAACCAAGGCTGGAGAACATTAGAAGACCTCATGGGAGAGGATGGGGCTGAAGGTGAGGGTGAATCTGGACAGCACCAAGGGCCGTGACAAGGCTGGGCTGAGAGCAAGCAGAGCTGGAGCAGCAGTTCCTCTCGCAACTCCACTCAAAGGCTTGCCTGTCCATACAACCTTGTGCAAGAGTGATCAGCAGAGTTCATCAACACAGCCGGGTCATATCTGACTGCTGGAAAGCCCACAGGGTAAGCATTGCATAAAAATGCCTGAAGAATGTGGAAGAAACAGTAAGGGTGCCAGGATGGGGAGAGGAACTCCTAGCAGCACTCTGTGATCTGCGTGACCCCAGCCTTTGCTGAGTGGCAGCACTCTTAGATGCAAACAGCACATGCACTGGGAATAAGTATTTAGAAAAAACAAGCTATGTTAGCAGAGCTGGGAGGGCTTTGGGGCAGAGACTGCAGGAGGCACTCTTAAGTGCAGCACCTTGATAGTACTCCAAAGTGTCTGGAAAAAAACCTGAACAACAATTGTATGGCTAGTCAGGGTGGAAAGGACTGGCTGAACAGCTCAGGACTTCTTAGTCAGGGAGACAGCTTGGGTGCTGAACAGGACGCCACAGAGTGAGACCCCAAAGCATCAATAGAAATGCATGAAGAAAGAGCCATGATCTAATGAATTGCCAAAAGATGCAGTGGAGACTCCAAGGGTTCAGAAGGCCTGGGCGATTATAAAGATAACAAGAACATTCCCACTGACATGACTTGGGTGTTCTCAAAGGGCTGCAAGGACAGTGGGACAGGATATACCTTTCTGACTCAGAAATGTTCTGTGATATTGAAATGCATTTTTCACATCCCTTATCAAGATTAAAAAACAAATCCACTTTTTCTTTTTTCTTTTTTTTTTCTTTTTAAGAGAAAAACATAATATCTGCAGTATTTCATTCTAGAAGCAAAATGTTGCATTTCTAAAACAAAATGCTCTCTCTACTGGCAGGCTGCACCTGAAGTGGGGAATGTGTCAGCCCTCTTAGCTGATCCTTGTCGTCAGCTTGCAAAAGTATAGCTTTGAAACAGGTTGAGGCATTCTCCTTTGATTAAATTGAGCCTGGTCAGCACTATTGTAGCTATCCAGAAGTCTGCAAAAGACCCCATCAGCAATGATAAAGTCTCAGGTCTTGTGACCACTGGGGCTTCTAAGACTATTGACTCCACAGCAATGAGCCCAGCAAACTGCTGAGATTTTAGAGAAGCCTAAATCCTTGGTCACCCTCTATAGCAGGGAGGAGCACTGAGACCCTGCCACTGCCAGTCAAACGGGTGAGCTAATGAAGATGGCCAACATGGAAGCATCCTCTGTCTGATCTCTTTTATGTTTTTGTGGAACTGACGCATTCTGGAAAGTGATGGAGGGGATAGATAAAATTTTGCTTGGGAAGTTTCTTGAAGCTCTTGAATATGCCTTTAAATAGCTGGGCTTACATCAAGCCCTATGTGCTGGGTGATGAAGAAAAGCCTGCCTTCTGGAAGCAGGTTGCTGAAGTTTCCATGTTTCTCAAGGCTTCTCAGCCAAAGAGAGGGGATCGTGGCTGTGCAGGGTCTGTAGGCATGGCAGAACATGGCAAGTGCCCATGGGAGGAAGCAGCATTGCCAGCAGGAGTGGTAAGAAATGGAACTTTCTGCTCACCAACATCCCAAATTTACTGAAATGCTAAAGGAGTCACCATGCTTCCCTTCCTCTCCCCACCCCACTTGCACACCCCAGCACAGCATCTGCTTCCAGTCCCAGTATGGAGCAGCAGCAAAGAGCTGCATGGCTTCTCCAACCCCATCCACACTGTTGCTGCAGTCCTCACACACATGCGAGTATGCAAACTCTTGGGCCAGAGGATGCCCATGAGGAGGAGGCCAGGTGCCAGGGTGATGACTGAGGGGACCTGGTAATTACCACAGGGTTGTATTCTGTCACCAGGCGGAGCTCGTTCATCCGAATGAAACGAGTCATCTTCTCGACATCAACATCTTTGTTGTTCATATCCAGATCCCTCCGGTCATTGTCTACCTGAAGACATGCAAAGACACCTCCAGTCACAGCTGTCCTCTCCTCTCAGCACCCCTTCCAGAGGCACTGATGGCACTCACTCACAGAGACACCCACCCCCTGGGACACCTCCACCCTCTCCCCTCCACCATATAACCCCACTCTGAAGGTCCAGAGCCTACAAAGACCAGCCTGCACTTTGAGATAAGGATCTTCCACCCTCCTTCAGTCTCCCAAGGACAAGACAAACTCATGGCATGACAGAAATCCCCGAGGACTCCAGATATTCCTACAGCATCAGCTCCTGATGCACTGTAAACAGTTCTAGGCATATTCTAGGCATTGTGGAGAGACATCATTAAACAGCCTAACTCCTTCAGCTATTTTGGCTTTACATCCCTTTTTTAAATCTTCATCTGCTTATTCTGTTCCTTCTACAAGTAATAAACATTGGCATGGACCTGTATGGATTTCCTGGAAACATTGTGCAAACAGGAAATTTCTCCAATAAAAAGAGAATTTTTTTCCAGTACAGAAAAAAAAAATAGAAAATTTTAAAAACCCCAAGCCCAGCACATTTTAGCTTTAAAGGAAAACCCATCCTGCCATACACAGAATCATAGAATATCTCAAGTTGGAAGGGACCCATAAGGATCATCAAGTCCAGCTCCCTGCTCCTCACGGGACTACCTAACACTATCTCCCCACACTCCACACCCCCACCCAAATGACATGATTTTATTGAGGTTTTCATGACCTGGTGAACAGAAAAAAAACACGCAATCATTGAATGACAGCTAAACCACCTGAAAGGGCAGAGCTGCTGTGCAGTACCACCACAGGACATGACTGAGTTGAGCCATAGGGATGCTGGGCTCTGACATGCAATAGGATCAGATTCTGGGATTTGCAAGCCTTTGATACACACGTTGAACGAGGTTCCTGGGGCTGAGAAAAGATCCACATGCACACCCTAGATTTTATTCTCTGCATCTGTACAACCTCTGAAAGTGCTCGTGTTAGTTTTTCCAGTGGTGTGCAGACATCTAAAGCCCTTTTTGCTGTTCTGTGGTCATTGGCAAAGTCTTTGATCTGGTAGTGGGCCACAGCACCCTGTCTGGCAATCCAAACTGGTGCTTTTCAGACTGTGCAGCCCAATCCCTCTCACAGCTTTTCCTCCTGTGTAAAATGAAAGGGCAGCTCTATTCAAGTAAATAAGATCAGGCCAGTGCAGTATCTGGGCGGGTAAGATCAGACAGGCTTTGGGAACCAATCTAAAGCACCCTGGACTCCACAGAAAGTCTTCTCTTGACTTTCATGGGCTTCTGAAAACACCTGATTTTCGTTTTGGAATAACAACATTTTAAATCTGTACTCAACATTTATTATTTTAAGAAAATAAGGCTGGAAAACAGCCTGCATCTAACGGTTAAAGCTCTAGTCAAAATATCTGTATCACTCCATATAAATAGCTTGTTAGCATGTGTTAATTGTGCTCTTTTTAGGTCTGTCAGGTCAGATCCCTCACTAGAATAAATCTATTTCTCTCCACTATATGCAAAGAAGTCTCACTATTTGACAGCTGCCCCTTTTACTACTGTAATTATGGTTTAAACTTCTAAGCACTGTGTTTCATACTCTGCAAAAGGAAAGAAAAAATTCATTTATGCCTCCAATTCACTGCTATCCTGGTAACGCAACTTTGCATTCTTCAAATGAGTATTTTATTCCAAGTTCTTGTCTCCGTTCTTTTTTCTTTTCCTTTTTATCTCTGACCCCTTACTCCTACACAGTATTTAGCACAGAATAAAAGGAAAAATAATGTGTCTGAATAACTTAAAGACTGACAATTAGACAACCAAATCTGAACCTGACTAATGTATTAGTATCTTGGCTGATTTTGGTGGGGTTTTTTTCTATTAAACAAGAGTTCAGCTGCAAAAACTGCAGTGTAAACAAAGAATATTCAATATAATCCAAATTCCAACAACCCAGATAGCTTATTTTATCGAACATCCTCCCAATGCAGTCATCCTCGTTATCTGCCACAGGGTAAAAACAAAGGATCTTTTCAATATTTTTGGAAGAAAACCACTATGAATAAGAACCAAAACTGAGATGGGTGTTGCTTCAAATTGCAACATCTGCACATAGCAAATAAAAGGTTAAATAAAAGGACCTGCCTACCTATTGCTCACTCTTAGATCATTCTCTTTGAATTATTTGGATAATTCCAGTGGTAAACACAGTGCAGGAAATGATGAGAAAGTAAGAGGAACAAACTGGCTTTGTCCAATCTTTTTACAGCCTCTATCTAGAACTTAGCCAAGGTGCCACATTTACTTTCCCTGGTACATGTAGTTTGTCTCCCATCCCATTCTCCCACCACTACCACCCCTTGTGTGATTAGAGCTCTGGTGTCATGACACCTCATTAGCCTTTAGAACATCTCGCACTATCTAGGGCCCCTCTTCTCCCCAGATACACCTCTCTCCCCAGTTTTCAAGTGCCACACTTGTGTGAGAAGGTACAACACAAGGAAATTGATATAACCAGCAGAATACTTGCTCTTAGCTTTTGCTGGTACTCTTGAAGCAAGTACATGGCCCTTCCCAATATTGCCTCCTTAAACTCCAGCAAACATGGCTTCAGATTCAGTGAAGCACCAGCACTTATAGCTGGAGTCAACAAAGATTTTCTCTTCCACAGCATCTATTCCTAACAAACTGCAAAGTAACATTTTTAATGGGTCCATGCCCAAAGCGTATTTCGGGAATAATTCTGCAAACCAGTGTAGGAGACAGAAAAAAGCGCTTGGGATTTCTTTTGGTGGCAGAGCATCTGTAACTGCAAAGACCCAGTCTGGATCTACTTTCAGTGACGACAGAAAAGTTGTGCACCCAAGGGAGACAGCTTTGCCTGCCTGAAGTGACGCTTGGCAACATTTGACATCAAGCCTGCTGTGTTGATCCATTGTATGATGGCCTCTAGATGTTTTTCATGTGCCTCAGGAGCCTTTCCAAAACCACAGAAACCCCATCCAAGTAACACTGAGCTCCAGGCAGGTCACTCAGAGACACAGACATCGTTCTTTGCAAAGCACTGGGTGCTGGACCAGATCCACAGGCCAAACACTTAAAATAAAGAATCACATCAGGTGTAATAAATGTTGCATGTCTCAGTGAAGGGCACTCTGCAAGCGAAAAGCAAAAAAACTCTTTGGGGCAGGCAGAATGACTATCAACGGCAAGCCCTTTTTTGGCTTGCTCTGAGAGAGATAAGCTGCTTTAATCTTCTTTATCACTGCTACCCGGAAACTTCACTGCTGCACCGTGACCGCGGGCAGTTCTTAAGCACTTGCCCCGAGCCCCTCTGACCAACACCGGTGGGCAGGGGATCTTCTACACCAGGGAGTTACGCCTGTGGATGCAACCTTCTGCCAGGCAGCGTGTTTTCCCGGGAGGGAGCTACCGGGGGCCAGCGGCGGCTCGCCCCACGTAGCTCCCGGGCCCCCCGGCCAGCCAGCGCGGCGCCGTGGGTACCCCCGCCCCACGCACCCTGCGGAAGAGCGTGACGGTGTTGGCCGCCACGCCGTAGCGGGACAGCACCGCGGGGCTGCTGCTGAGGCCGAAGGGCACCTCCGGGATCCGGCCGGCCGCCAGGAGAAACGGGGACGCTTCGGAGCTGTCCGGCTCCTGCGGAGGGAGAGGAGAAGGAGGAAGGGTGAAGCGTGGGGAGAGGAGCGGAGCCGCCCCCCGCCCGCCGCCCGCCGCCCGCCGCCCGCCGCCCGCCGCCCGCCGCCCGCCGCCCGCCGCCCGCCGCCCGCCGCCCGCCGCCCGCCGCTCGCCGCTCGCACGGAGGTGGCGCCAGGGCGACACCTACCGCCCGCCCGGCAGAACCGCCCGGCCCGCGGCCCCCCCGCCCCGCTGCCCCGCCGGGGGGGCGCAGGGAGGCCGGGAGGGGGGGGCTGCCGAAGGGCGGGGGAGGCCGCCGCGAGACCGGAGAGGGCGCCCGGCTACGCGTCTTTCTCTCCCGCTGTGACCTTGCCTGCGTGGCCGGGATGCTGCAGAGGTCCCCCCTCGCCCCGCCAGCCCCCTCTCCTCCCAAAGCCGGGGAGGTCACCAAGCGCGCTGTCGGTGGCAAAGCCACAGCTGGCACATAGCCGAGGCGCTGCGGGAACCTCGCCCCCCGTTCCTCTGAAACCTCACCCCGGCACGCACAGGTGGCACCAGGATAATGCTGAGTCCTGGAGCTCAAAAGGGAGGGGAGAAACCCAGACTCTAGATGTAGCACTCTTAAATATATATACACATACATATATATATAGACATATGTGTGTGTGTGTGTGTGTGTGTGTATAAAATAGATACATAAAAATACAGGTTTTAAGATTACTTCGATTCTAGAGTTAGAGGTTCATAATTTTTAACACTTTGCATTAGCAGTATCCTGGTTCCTTTTAAAAAGGTGTCTTAGACATACCCTTTAAAACATAGCTAATGCAGATACGTCAAAGGATAGTAATATGCAATTTCTCAGTAACCTGAGGTCCATTCTCTTTCTAGCTTCAGCCTTAGCCCATATTAAAGTTTCCCTTGCTATTTCATTCCCAACTTTTCTTTTGATTTTTGATACTTCTACTTATTGGATTTAAATTCTTAAGACACAGTCTCCGCTTGGAAATTGTTTTGGTTTTCTTTTTAGTTTGAACCATCATCTCAGCTGTTTGTGAGCCCAGAGAGAATGGAAAACAAAATACTTTCTTCATTTAAAAGAAAAACAACTTTCCTGACCTGTTTTGGAAATGCCAGCACGTCAACATGGCTCTGGTGAGAGTGCTAAAGCCTGGGGTGGGAATAACCTTAACTGAGTTTTGCAGCATTCCTGGGAAAGCTGGGGTTTAATCAGGCCAAGCATGGCCCTTTCTCACAGACACGTGGGGTTTCTGGAGCAGTGTGCTGTTTTTCCATCATGGCATGCTGTTCCCAGTCAGGGAGGCCGTGCTCATTACACAGGGAGCTTGCCGAGCCACATACTGCAGTGAATTGAAAGGCTGCAGCAGAGAAATAATTTATGGCAAACACAGAGCATGGACATTATTTGGACGAATATACTCTCAGGCAGAGGGCCAAGACAAGCCTTCATGGCACACATACATCTTTATCTACTGTTTAAATGCAGGTCTGTCATGCTTCAGGCACTGAATGCCCAACGCGTCCCTGGCTGCTGCCTCGTGCTCCTGGCAGCTGGGGCTGCATGGCAGCAGCCTCCTGTCTGACTGATGAATGAAACACTGCAGCGGGATGGAGGCCACAGTGGCACAAGACACCACCAGTGGTTATGCCCCCCACGCTGCTTTGCCCAGCAAGAAGCCACAGTCCCTGCTGTAGCTTGGCAGGAGGCTCTGCACCCCAGGTACAGCTCTGCCACAAGCACAGCCAGCTGCCCTGGGGGAAGGAGGCGTCTCAGCGCTTTCGTTCTGCGTGTGCAGATTGCCTCACTGGTTTGCAGGGCTGTAGCACTGCAAAAGCAACCCCGGAGGAGCTCCAAATGCCTGCAGGCACCGAAGGTGAGGCAGATGGTGCTCTGTGATCAGTGCTTAGCAAGGCCCCTGGGGCATAAGCCTCCAGCACTCAGACACTGCACAGGCAGCATCATCAGTCCTCATTCTGTGGTGGGCTGTAAGATCCCATTGCCCTATACCAAGGGCATGATGCCCTCCCTAGGCTGTCCTCCAGACCCAGGCACAGGGCAGAAGGATGAAGGCATTTGCAGAAGGAGTTGTTTTCAAAAGGCTAAAGTTTTCTCTGACAGAAGCCATGAGGCTGTATGTGGGTGGGCAGCAGAAGCCCAGAGCACAGCTCAAGGAAAAGGGGGGAAAAGGTGCAACTTGGGGACCTTAAAACTAATGAGGATCCTGTCAAAGAGGCCTCTGTTTTATGGTGCTCTAACTCACTATTTTTGTCTTGTTTCCTAAGGGAAAACATTCATGCCATTTTGGGGACAAGGGGCACAAATCCATCACTCACCTTTGAATTCAATTGAATTTAGACACAGAGAGGCAGAGATTTCAAGGGTATCAACTCTGGGGAACAAAGCAGTGAGACAGAGAAACCATGCCTACACTGTCCTGGGAGGAGGCTGCAGCCTGAACCCAAACCCTCTTGGACTTCAGAGGACCCACACAAGCACTGCTCCCTGAGACCTGGCTTCCTCAGCACCATCATGCAGGCAGTGCCTTGCTCTATCTTTACTGACTAAAGCAGACCACTGACGTTCCCACTCATGCCTCACCAACACTGTTTTTCTGCCACTTACATTCCTGTTTTGCTTCCCCTGCAGCACTTCCCTTCTGCTCCAGGGCTCCTACAAACTCCTCCACCTTCTCCCCTTGCTCCATCTCCCTTTCCACACACATACTATATTCCCTGCAATCTCTCTGTGGCGTCACCTAATACCTCCACATGTCCCTCACAGCCCCAGCAACTTTCAGGACAGGAGCTGCCTTTGGAAGGTGTTTATGCCACATCCAGCCCCACGCTCTTGTCAGGGTGGGATAGGGCTCACAGCTGGTGGAGGGTAGGTGCTGTGAACACACCTGGAAGAATCCAGCGACCACCACCTCTGCACCACCGATGAAGGCTTCAGCATCCTCAACATTGTTCAACAGGATAGGTTTCTCTGCGGTGCTGGCTGTGCCTCAAGAGGAGAGTCAGGGCTTGACAGAGGGTACGCAAAAAGAAGCTTACAGAGGCTCCCCCCAACATTCACATAAGCATCCCACCCCTTACAACCTCACCCACACATCAATCCTGCAAGCTCGACACAATGCTTGCGCAGCACACCCTGGGCGAGGACTCCCCACAGCAGGCTCAGCCTCACCCTGAGCCAGGAGGAAAGCTCACTTACTGTGTGATGCAGAGCTGCCATCTCCAGCACACCTTTCTGGGAAGCCCCTGGTGAGCAGGATAATGAAGAGGCATGGGAAGATGGAGGTGCCCATAGTGCCAGCTTGCCCTCTCCTCGTCATGCCACCCCGCTCCAGTCCTCTCCCAGGCAAGAGACACGTCAGCTGCTGCAAGGGGCCCACAGCAGCTCCTGGGGCAGTGGGAAGGGAGCAGCTGGGCCAGGGTGAAGCCTTCAGCTCCTGAGATAACCACCCAGCTGGGAGAGAGTCCCTCCCTGCTGTGCAGGCACCGGCCTTGGGAGAGCCTCACCAACACTGCCACCACTGTGCCCTCACCCACAGCACTGGCCATCTTGGCTACCCTACAGCTGTGTGACCAGGCACCCCAGTTGGGTAAGAACATCCCTCCACGCAGAAGGAGCCACTGCACTTCCCCAAGTGCTGGATCCCAGAGGCTGATGTTTGTTTGTGCTTGGCCAGCAGGGCAGCCACTGGCACATGCAGCTCTTGCATTACCCGGCTATGGGGAACAGCTGCAGTTGTAAGCATTAAACATGACAAAGCCACATTATAGCTCCCTAGGCTCATTCAGTTGCCACCTGGGATGAGAAGTGGGGGCTGTCTACCCTTGGAGGCTACCCCCATCACGAGCCAGACTTTAGGTTTCAAAGGATTCACAAAACCCCTGAAGGAAGCGGCTCTGAAATTATTTGCCTATAGAGTCAGGCTGATGTTTCGCAGGAGGAGGGCTACTTCCCTGTTGAAACATGCTCTTAAGCCTTCCTGTAACACATTCTCCCCATACACATCACTGAAAAACAAACTGTAGAAAAAGAATGTGACACTCATACAGAAAAGAAGAAAGAAACTGGTTTTATTCTTGGGACACTGAAGTCTTATTACAGCATCTAGCTGCATTCCCCCTGACTGGTTTTGCCTGCACAAGGATGGATTTTTAACGGGGTAGGGCACCAGATACAGACCAGGAGACCATCACAGGAGGTAAGTAACCATTTACAATGGAGTCAGAGCACATGGCAAATGTAACTTAGATAGGGATTTTCCAGGGACCAGTCTGCCCTGCCAGGTGATCTTGTTTCCTAGAAAAGGCACTTCCGGGACTGGAGTTGGTACAGGAGAGACAGAGGCAGCAGGAAGAAGTACTGGGAAAGAGGGAGAGAGATGCTTCCCAATTTAACCCACTATGTGTCATGTTGGGGCAGTGGTGAGAACAGGCTGGTTATTTTCAGTGTACCAGAAGAAGCAGCAAAGGCCGCCTGCAGGCCTGTGCATTGACCAAGGCTGGCACAGAGCCCCAGTGCCCACAGGAAGGGCTGCCAGGGCTGTGGCTGGCCACAGTGGCAGGTGATAGGGAGGAGCAGCGTGGTGGGCATGGCCCACCTGGAGACTGGTGCAGGAGGCAAGGGGATAGGAAGGGGGAAGGCAAACTGGGTGAACTCATTCTGTCCATTCCTTCTTGATGGACAGATTCCATTCCCAAGTGAGATGGTCATGCTTGTCATCATCCGTGAAGAAGGACTTGTTGTGATAGGTGCCTCGAGCCAGCATACCCTTTGGAGCTTCCTCAATAGGAGTCAGGAACTCATACTCCTCTGGCCGTGGCCCATAGCTGCCAACCATGAATGTAGCTTTGTCCACTAGGAGAAAACAAACCGCAAGGGATGAGTCCTTCAGGTGGCGAATGGTAAAGAAAAGAAGCAGCCATGAGCATGACCACAGATCACAGACAGAAAGGAAATAGTGGAGAGAGAAAGGGACAGTCCATGTCAGCAAGGGGAATAGAATCAATGGAAAAAGTGGGTTAGTGAAGCATAAGGATGGCTGGAAAGATAAATGGATGGATGGACAGATGGACAGGCAATTCAGTCTGTACCCTCTCAGATGTATGTGCTGCTGGAAGGGAGTGGGTACACCCAGCATATGGCTTGAGATCTCTCTTGATCCCCCCCTTTTGTCTTTTCTGGTGAGAAGACACAACTTACGTGTGCTGAACTGGATGCTGGAGCCTTAGAGGTGGTTGCATGCAAAAATGCAAGTGGGATGTGTGTGTGCAAAATGGGGCTTTCCTCTGCCTTACCCAGGCAGGGCAGCACTGCATCAAGAGGAGAGGCCATGGGCAAACACAGAGCTCTGCACGTAGTGGGAAGCTTCATAGAGCAGCTCTGAATTTTACCAAGTGCATCTGGAAGAGCTTTCAGGGGGTGGGGAGCTCCACACAGACTGAGCCACTCTACAGGAGCACAGGGGAGGTAAAGAGCTCTGTACAGAGAGGAAATCTGTAGCAAGCACTGTAAGCAGTGTCTCTGGTGTCTTTGCTGTTACAGACAGTGGTGCAGCATACAGATACCACAGCTGGCTGATAGTGAGTTCACACAGGAACAGGAAACAGTTGGTGCAGGCTGCATGCTAGCGCACTCTGCTGAGAAGTCTTGCCTCCTGTGTGGTGGCACAAGGAGGTCCCTGGGACCAGAGGAGGCTCTGTCCTGGCCCAGAGCTGCAGGAACACTTCTTTGAGCAGAGGGAACACAGGGGCAGGAGCACTGGTGTGCAGGGTACAAAGAGCTCTTACTCACCTTTCACCCCTGTCCGGTAGGTGTGCTGCACATATTTCAGTCCCGACACAATGTCCCTGTTTACCTGCAAGAAATGACCTGAAGTAAGTGTCAAGGGAAGAGTTTTGGTTCTGTGTCTGCTGGTTTTCTCTCTCCTTAGAGACACCCATCTTGGCTCCCTACACCACTGCTCTCAAAGGCTCTGCACTGGACACCTTGTGGGGAGTAACATGACTTCTCCATAGGCACCTGGAAACCTACAGCATCCTTTGTGCATCTCCTACACTTGCCCATCCTTTCCCTGACTTCGAAGCTGGCTGGAGCACATCAGTCACCTTCACAAGACAGGCTGAGAAAGACAAAGAAGAGTGAAGCAGCGAGTTCCCAGACAATAATTTCCATATAGAAAACTAGATCATGGGCAACTAAAATCATCCCTCCAGCACAAAGCGGTGCGCAAGATTAGCTGAGAACTCTCAATTGCCCTCTAAGCTCTGTGACAAACTAGAAAGTTTCTCCTCAAGAGACAGAGGGATACAGTTTTGTTCATAATCTTTCCTCAAATCTCCCATGGATAGCTTGGATGTATCCCTTGCTGTCCCCCCTCCAGCATATACTGCCTCCCCACAGCACTACTCAATCTGGAAACAAGACAGGCAGATCCTTTTATATCCCAGGGGAGAATTCACACAGTGCCAGCTCTTACCAGCCTTGGGACTGAGGAAAGGAGTTAGAATAACTCGTCTGGCTCCACGTGTCTCCTGTCAACAGGACTCAGACACATATGGAAGTATTTCATAGCACAAAGGAGAGCTGAAGGTGTCTCTGGGGACAAAGTCACCTCAGAGAGAAAGCCTCAGAGAAGAAGGGAAATCTTTCCTACAGAACCCATAACATTAACACTTCCCCTCATCTGTTTTAGAAGAACTATCCTTCCTTTTTTGCTTTCTCTGGCAAGCCCAGCTTTGTCTACAGAAAACATTTGTGGAGATGATCACATCAACACTGGATGCCACACTGCAGTGTGGCCAAGTTTCATCTTCAGCTGGAAACAGAAGAAATGGCTGACACACTGGTTGATGGAAGAGGGGGATAAATGAGCCCATTTGGGTATATCGTGACCCAGAATAATTCAATTATCTTCGGCCAAATGTTAAAGTATTAAATCTTTTTTAAGCATACATGAAGCCCAGCAATGCTGACTGAACCAGTACTAAATGGAAAGTCTTTATCTCTTCTCTTATCCCTGTCCATTTCCACTTTGTGTGAAGTAAAGATTTTCTGGTGGCTAAAACACCAAGCCAAACTCAGGCAAAACTACCCATGTGGCTTCCAAACCACCTATGGCTCACCATTGCAAGCAGACAGAAAGCAACTTCTTCCAAGGAATGAGCAAGAAGACGCAATTCTCTGGAAATACCTGGTCCCTTGTTGGGTAGAATGACACTTGAAGCTAGGGGAGCTTTACAGGGGCCCAGACTTTGGGCAGGCATGCTGCCTGGCTCTAGTTATCTGAGAGACTACCACTGACTGGCCTCAGCAACTGATGACAATCAACAGGAAGGAAAATGACTCACTCTGAAGTGGATCTTAACTCTGTATTCCACTCCTTCCTTTAATACAAAGGTCTCTTTCTTGAGTGCTTCAAGGTCACCTGCAAGGAGAGCATCAAGCTGTTAGCTAGAGGTGTCACGGCAAGAAGAGACCATGAGCGGTGGCATGGGGCTGGGATTGGCATCCAAGGTGAGCATCCCTTCGAAGGATGGCACATCTGCAAAATGAGTACATGGAGGTCTCCATAAGCAATTGCACTGTGCAAGCAGATACATGGAAACACCTGGGTGTACATATATGTCTGTGTCCACATCTATGAAGAAAATGCCTAAACAAAAACAAACATAGGTGTGGGCACATATACACAAATTTGCTTATGCACAGACTCATTGTTGGGCATCTGCAGGAGTGTGTGCATGCTTCACCCAAGCCAGGGCTAGGCACGGATGACTGCACCATGCTTCGCAGCTCCTGCTGGGCTTGTGAGTCTGCCCAGGCCCTGCAGGGCTCTGTGTGGTTTCAGCTGAACAGGAAGCCTCTCTGCTCCTCCAGGCCCAGCTTCCTCTCTCTGCAGAAAAGCCCATATAAGGTGAAGCCTGGTTTTCTCCCCAGTCCCCAGGAGCCGGAACTGCAGCATTGCTCCATTCTTAATTTTCAAAACAGCCTGTTACCTGAACACAGGCATCCCTGTGCTCATGAGTTCTCATTGAAAGGTAGCAAGAAGAGAAGGCAGGAGAAACCCAGGAGCTCCTAGAGCAGTCTAGATGAAGAAAAAGACCCTCGACATTTTTTTCCGTTACATCTCCTTTTTCATATATGTATACCTTAAAATAAGAAACAAGGCTAAGATGCCCTCAGAGTTTTTCTAAAACCCACTGTAGCATCCCAAGGACGAATTCCCTTTCAATCTGAAGTGTGCCAGGGCCTTTGCTTGTCCCCTTTCATGCCCAAGGACAGAGTCTGTGCCTACCTGTAAGGTCCATAGTGATCGGTCCTGGAGCAGAGTCACACACCAGGGTGAGTCGGGTGACGACTACATTGGGAGCTGTTGGATCTGCAGGTAGGAAAGTCAAGGGGGAAGCTGTCAGCTTGCAAAATTAAATGCAGAGGAAACAAGACTGAAGAAACAGGGCTGTTTTCCCACAAAGAAACTGCACTTCTTGAACACCTAGGAATGCTAGGCTTCTCTTAGCACAATAGGACACATCCATCCCAGTCCTTCAACATGGATCCCTCCAGCCTCCAGCCCAATACCTAGAGGAGGTCTGTCCACTACAGGAGGCTCCCCTCAAGATTTCATCCCCTCAGGAGTCCTCTGAGGCCCACACAACTCCCACCACAAGTCCCTTTCCAATGTCAGCATGCCCCAGTAACCTTACACCTAATGCTCAGAGCATCTTCCCTGCTTCCTTTACATGTACCCCTCCACCTGCCCATCCCCATTCCTCCAGCAGGAGCGTATGTGCTTGGTCAAACAAGCTCCCTCTTCTCTGAGGCCACCTTGTCCCAGCCCCACAGCACACTGTTGCAATGCATCTTCCCAGTCCCTTCCTATCAGCATGCCCCAGCCTACCTACTACGACAGGTCCATCTCCCAGCAGGGACTTCTTGTACTTAGCAAGGCTTTCATCATCCTTGTCCAACTCTTGCAGCTCCTGCAGTGTTTTCTGGGGAGGAGGTTTGTAGTTGAGCTTCCCATCCAGTTCATCATCATCTTCCTCCACATGAGGTTCTTGGGTCTTCTCGGTCATGGTCACTTGGTCTGGGGTAACAGAGGAGGGGGCAGTCAATGAGATTGCTCTGGAGTGGGGTAGCGTCCCTGGGGGCACTCGCTCTGGGCACAGCGTGGCTCAGACCCCCAGATAGGCAGGCATCTGCTCGGCGCTGAACACGGTGGGATCGTTACAGGCAAATGGCGACAGTGATCAGCTGCAATCCTGATGCTGCCGTGCTGATATTCTGGCTTGAACACAATCCCCCTCTGCCCCCGCTCCTCTCCCTGCAGGCACCACGCGCACACGCAGACCTAGACCACTCTTCCCTCCCGGGGAGGAGGTGTGGGAGTGGAGGCTGAAACCAGAGTGATTTACAGCCACTCTGCAGCATGGTTGTGGCCAGCAACCCTGCAATTACAAGCCACTGCACAAGGTTTCAGCACTCGCCAACTATCTCACAGAAAGAGCCACTGCCACACACCGGGTCACAGAGAGCCAAGGCCAGACGTTTCATCCACCCTCTCATAATGGGTTAAAAGCCACATTTCACAGAAAGATTGAATACCTGACAGCAATTCCCTTATATTAACAAGTCAGTGGAAACCCTCAAGGAAACACACTCGCTATAGTCTATCTGCTGGCGTTCCCAGTGCTTGCTCCCAGGAACAACCTACTTTAGGCATCAGTCAGGTCTTCTTCCCCCCAAGGAAGGAAGCACTGGTGACCGCATCCAGCCCAGCTGCAGAGCAGCCATGCATACTTGTGCAGCATCAGTGGGGCTTCTCAGAAAGGAGAGGACAGCTGGGACCTGCAGCCACCATGGCTGGGACCCTGCCGCTGAATGCAGGAGGGCAGTGAAACTGCTTGGATGGCATCCCAAACGGGAGCCAGAGCAGGGAGAGACCAATTGATGAGAAGACAGGGAATGGGATGGGGGAACAGGAGACAGGCAAGAGGGGCAAGTAGTGCAGTGTCAGGTCCCCCTTAGTCAACTGCCTGCCTCATGGAGCCAGACACATGGTCCTAGCCACCTTCCCACTCTTCAGAGAAATACTGAATAACAGAGCAGTGCCCTGGTGCTGTGGCAGTTCTTTCAAATGACCAAGCTATTCCTTGCTGTTTGTCAGCAAGAAGAATTTGTTGAGCTACACAGATCATTCAGTTCACTTCCACTCACCCTTATATTAACTCCTTCTTCAAGGCTGTCTGTACTAAGAATTCCCCTTTTGCCTGCTTATTTGCAATTTCCCCAGCAAGTCCTTTATCATTCTCTGCAGCTGTGGCCTTAACATCTGCCCCTGCTTCCAAAAGTTACATTGGGAGCTAGTGGGATAGTTTTCTCGTTCATTAAAACAGAAAGGAAATAATAATAAAATATATATATATTTATATATATATATGTGCAACAGTTCAGCGTGAATCAGCAAGTGGAATCAGGCAGCAATGAGTAATATGCAGACCTCTCAGTCCAATTCGGGGGTGGGATCAAGGAGGGGTATATTGGCATGTTACAAAGGGACAGAGAAGGACCAAGCAGCACAGGAATAAGAAGACTCAGTCAGGCACAGAATGGGCAATGGCCATTGCAAAACTACTTTGGAATTTTGTGGTGAGTCAGGAACCAGTGCAGAGTGAGCAGCTGGGAAATAAAAGGGAATCCCAACTCAAATGAACAGGGAAAAAACCATGTCCCAGCATCTGAATAACATTGGATGAGCTCATGTCCAGCCCTAGGAGTGTGAAGGACTGACGTACCATGGGAAAGGCCCTTGAGTTTGTCTTCATAAGGAAGGAAACCTGAAGCTCTCTCATGAAAGCAGCGATTGGTCATGCCCCACTGCTCTGCAGCCCCAACACAGTTACCTTACAAAGCCTCGCATCCTCCTCAGTGTTACCCCGCACTCAGCACAAGAAGAGGACATGATGAGCCATGGCAGCCACAGCCAGGTCTTGCCTTCCACTTGGGCTCCAGCTGCAGATCTGAGTAATTTTCACTCTCCCAAGCTCTCTCATGATACCAGGCTGCATGTGCCACCAATACAACCACAAAGCAGAGCTGCCTGCCCCCATCCTCTGGGGGTGGGGGGGCTGTGGTTTATCACAGGACAGGAGAGACCCAGGCAATGGAGAGAGAGATCTCTGGCCACACGCAGAGAAAAGGCAGTCAGGGTTGGACCAGCTGGTTGCTCCCCATCCCTCAGACCTTCCTTTTGCATCACACATGCCACAGAGTCTTTCTCTACCAGCCTGTGGGGGTGGCTCACTTGAGGGGGGATGCTTTCAGGCTTTGAAAATCTCCCAGAAAGGTGGGCAGACAACCTGCTGTGCCAACAGCAAGAGCCAGCAGGGAACAGGGCTAGCCAGGCTGTCTGGGCTGAACGACCCCTGGCTCACATGTCTCTCAGGATGGCACCAATCAGACCCTACTCTGGCACTTCTCCCCAGGCTGTGGGCCTGACCCTGCCTTCCTACCAAACTTCCAGGCAGGTAACAAAGAGGAAAGCTCACATCTTAGCTGCCCTTCCCTCTACTCACTCCAGCTCTGGGACTGGTCCCTTCTGCAAGCTGAGACATGCTACTGGGCTCAGGCAACGCGCTTCCCCAGAGCTAGCAGGTCAGTGCCCAGCTGTCAGGGTCCCTGAGCTCCTGTGCCACTGCTCATGCCAAGGGCTGGGCTGAGACCCCCCCTTCAGGCCACGCTCCTCATTAAAAATGAGAACATTAACTCTATAAATGGTCTATGCAAGGAGAAATCTGCATGATTTGTGCCCTGACCCACCATATTTTTCCCGTTCCTGCAGCCCCAACCTGCAGTCATGCACCGCCTGCACCTTTGAGGCCTGGCAGCACCCACAAAGCAGTGGGTTAGGGATCCCTGCCAGAGAGAGAGATGGCTGCAGGAGGAGAAAGAGGAATCGTGCCCTGCTGAGGGGTGCGAGCATCTCCCTAACTGGGTTCTGCTGCCGGGGGTGGGTGGCTGCCCTCGCACCTGCAGCAGGAGGGGGCGGCGTGAGCCCCGTCTCGGACCCTCCCCACGCCACCGTGGGGCACAAAGAGGGGTGTCACAGGGCCAGCATTGTATCTGCTCTCACTTTGTGATCGAGGGCTTATCTCCAGGAAGCGGGGTTGGCAGGGAGGAAGTAATTTTCTACAATGGGGGAGCAGCACACCAGCCCCACCAGCGCCCCCGGCCCCGGCTTCCCCATCCCACCCCCCGGGGGTGCGAGGGCAGAAAATGAACCCGTGCCCAGCCATCCCCGGGGATCGCCGGGTACCACTCCGCAGGGATACACCCGCCGCGACCCCCCGGGGGCCCTCCCGCCACCCAGGGGGCTGCCTCCCCTTCTCCTGCCCCTCCACCCCATCCCAGCGCGAAGCCCGACTTCCCCACGGGACGCAGACAGGGCCCTGCCGTCTCTCCGGGGAAGGCTGGGCAGCGCAGCCCGCCGCCGAGCACAAAGGCGCAAAGTTGCGCGGCGCCAGGAGAGCGCGAGCCGGGGGTGCGCCCGCGCCTCGCCCCCTGCCCGGCTCCGCCGCCCGGGCTCGTACTCACCGGCTGCGCGGCGCCTGCGGCCGGGGTCCTCCTCCGCTCTCAGCGCTCAGCTCTGAGCTTTGGCAGTTGAAGCAGGAAGGAAGTTGGTGAAGAGAGGAAAAAAAAATAACACTTGCACAAAAAAAAAAAAAAAAAAAAAAAAAATCAGCCGCCGCCACCCCCCACCCCCCCCGCAGAGGAAGCCCTGCGCGGCTCCGCATGCTGCAGCGCTCGCCGGCTGCCTGCCCCGCTTTGTCTGCGCGCCCGCCCGCCCGGCGCTGCGCTCTTTTTGCGCAGAGGTGCGCAGGGCTTTGTCTGCGGAGCCGAGCCCGGCTGGGGACGCGGGAGTGCTACCCGCGCGCGGCTCCGGGCTCTCGGTGCGCGGTGCTGTGCCTGGGAGCTGGGGGACTTTGTTTTTCAGGTCCGGCTTTTATTCTGTTTATTTTCCTGGTGTAATTAAGGTCGATTTCAAAAGCTGGCTCTGATTTACACCCATCAAAATAAGTGGAGGATCAGGCTGAGTACCTGCATACGGAGTGGGGCGGGATATGAGGGTGTGCAAATGGGGGTCATTACTGATGAACCTCATTTTTCCTGGTTAATGCATGCTACCTGCTGCTGCACTTAATCAGCTAATTGTTCCCAACTCCCAGCCATTTTCACACAAGCGGTTTCAAAGACCAGCTACCTCAAGAAGAACAAGCTCTCATTTCCCAGGGATGCTTAAATGATCAGAAAGATTTTACACCACTTCCTTTCTGAAATATCAGCAGATTTTCTTTTCCACTCATGGAGTGCCCACTTAGTTCTTTAGTAACAATCCTCACTGCACAACAAATTGAATCATTGATCTGCAGCCGACAAATCTGGATCTGCAATGACTGATAGACTGCTCTTAATGCATTTGCAGAAGCAAAATAAACAAAGAAAACCTATTGTCAATGGGCTTAAATTCACTGCCCCAGATCCACATGTCCATTAGAAAATGTTTATCATACACAAATTTTTAAAGGTTGCGAACAACTGAGTAAGAGGGCTCTCCTTCAGGGATGGACAGATCTCAGAAGAGGGGGACTGATTTTCCCAGCCTACCATTGTTTTCATTTAGGCTGATGGTGGCACTTTGATTCTGATCTCATGCATTTCAAGGGACAAACAGGGCATAGGTCTGTCTGGCAAACGAGTTTCCACTTAGCAGGGGCAGTAGCATCAGAAACATTTTAAGCTTCCATGAAGTAGCTTCACCACCAAGAGAAATCATTTTATTCTCTGCTGCTCTTTTTCACTCCTACGTTAACCCTCCCCGTGGGCCAGCACAAGAGAACTGAGCTGAAGACAGCACTGAGCCAAGTTTAAAATGTACCTGGTAAAAATATGTAAGCAAATGCATAAATATATACCAGTGAGTTTTAAACCTAGATAGGTTTCCCAGTCCTTGCTCACAATGGCCAAATGTGGCTAAACCGTTATGCCAGCACAAAGGAAGGGGCTGTGTGTGATACGGATGGGAAAATGACAGAACAAATTCTTTCAATGACAGTGCCATGTTATGGTGGCTCAAATTGTTCATGTGAACAGCCCTGGCCTGGGAAAGGCATGAAGATTGGGATGTATTAACTATGGGGAGCTTTGTGGAAATGGTCTTGTTGAGCAGCCCCTGCGTCTTGTACATCAATTTCTTGTCTTGGTTCCTGTCCTGTCTGGTCTAACTCTCTGATTTCAATAGACTTCCCAATTTGTACTGGGAGACCAGTACACCTTTTAGCTGCAATGGTCTGTGGGTTGAGGTTACCTTTCACTCATGGCTTGGCGTGAAATCTCCTAGGGTTTAGTGGCTGTGTACAGAGACCAGTGCAATCATAACTCTAGCGTTATTACGATACTTTTTGCTGGGGTGTGGTTGGGTTTAGTTTCGTCTCATTTGGTTTTTAGTTGGAGACAAATACCAGGCTGCCTGTGCCTTTGCATAGCTGTTTGCACACTATTTCTAAACATGTGTGAGCATACATCAAGACCAGTATATCCACAAATATGCATAAAGGTATAGAGATGTATAGCTGTGTGCCACCATAGGTATGTACACTCATCCTATATTGGCACTTCTGCCTAGCACACAGGAGAAACAGATTTTACTCCTATATTAGAAATTAGCCAGTATGTAATCATGGGCAAATCACATCATTGCTCTGTGCTTCATCTTCCCATGGGTAAGAGAGGTGAGAAGTTGCTGCAGACATTGGATACGTGCCATACTGAGCATATGGGAGCTTAGAAGCCAGGCATCATCCTTTGGGTCAGCACATCCAACATCCCGCTGGGGAACAACGTCACTGATCTGCTGGAAGAAAGGCAGGTTTTGAACTGTGTTGGAGCAGGACATCACCGAAAGCAAATCTCTACCACTAAGTATTTAATCTCTGACAAACTGATGCCATGCAATGAAGATCATCTCTTGTCAGACATTGTCCAACCACAACCAATTTTTATGTCTGTGACAGAAGGAAGCAAGGATAACATCTAGAGTGTACCTGCTTTATTGCCAAAGAAATGGTAATCTTTCAAATGTATTCTTAGTTGGAAAATAATATTTTCTACTTAAAGTATTATGATTAGGTCTTATGTACTTTTACCCCACTGATCACAGTTGGTTGTACAATTAGTTGACCACATTAATACGTGTGATCAACCACTAGTGTCAAAACTTAATTTCAAGTAAATAGTTTATGCAAATTTTTAAATGCATATCCTTCAACTACACAGCCTTTACTCTCAATAGTCATATACTATCTGTAGCACCTTACTGGACCCAACAAATTTTGACATTTCTTAAAAACTGTAAGATTAAAAAAATCTTATGCATGGCATTTTTTTTCCTATTTGAGTTTGGATTTCTGCCATAAGCTGTCCAGCATTTCTGGATTTGAATTTTTTAGATTAGTGGTACATTGCTAGTGCATGCTGCTAAATGTCATCTCCATCTTCTGCAGAAGAGGTGGCTGTGTTTGAGGAAAGGAACTACTTTATGGCCTTTAGAAGTGAATAATAATTCAGGAAACCCTCACCTGTTAGAAGGCTTTACTTTCACCTATTCTTAATTTCCAAAACTGTCTAATTTAGAGCTGAAATTTCTCAGGCTGGAAGCTCTGAAGGGAAAAATAAAAAGAGATTTCAGTTCAGGCAGGGAATCAATTTTTATAATTCTAGGAGTCTCCAATAGTGTAGTATTTTTTGGTACTGCTCTTGTGAAGTGCTTTGTTTTGAAGCTACCCATTTCCATTTGCACTAAACTCAGTACATATTAACCTGGATTTCTCTCTAATGAATAATGTTGCTGAATCCTGTCATTGTCATGAGCTTTGCCTCCCCCTCAATCTTCCTGCAGTCTCCAGGAAGACTACAGGTGATATGCTGGGAAGACAGCCTCATGGTGCAGCAAATTCACGTCAACAGCTGCTGCAAGCTAAGCATCACGTTTGGCAGTGGGTGTCCCCCAGGTGGGTGTCCCCAGATTCTCTCACTCCATGCAGAGAGCCTTTCTCCTCCAGAGGTGGGAGGAGGTAATCTGGGCCTGAGGCAGTCACGAGGTGATGAGCATGAGAGAAAGTGACAGGTCAGGGAGCTCAGACACGAGGCCTTTTCCTGCCGTATGAGGGGGCATGCCGATCACTGCATCACAAGGTCACAAGATGCCACCCAACTCCTTGGTAAACCCAGCACTGCCTCCTCCGCATCCCAGTTAAGTGGGATAAACAGGGGAATGCAGCCAATGAAGCATGGATTCATTCCACGTGAATAAAACACAGGCACAAGGTGTCCCAGGATTTTCTTTAAAAGACAGCATCCTAAGGTTGATCCTGCTGTTCCTAGCACACATGGTGCCCATCTTCTTGCTGCTTATTGCCACTCAACCCTCCTCACAAGCTGCAAAGGAGTGTGCAGCTTATGGGGTGGGAAGGGAGGAAAGAGATGGGGGCTAGGCATGGTGCCAGGCAAGGGAGCCAGTATTCAGCATGGAGAGCAAGGAAGAAGAAGGTACTTCAGGGTGCAGCCACAAAGCCCCTGGTAAGGGTTTAGGTGGGTTTCCCACTCCCTGATCCCACAGCAATCCCTTCAAACCACCCAGCCACAGGACTTGAGGTGTCTCAGCTGCACGAAGAGCTGACCCCAGAAAACGTGACTGGGTTCTTCATCTCTCCAGCTCCTCCAGAAGAGATTTCCTTGAAAGATGGAGAGAAGATTGGCGATTTAATGCTTGTTTAAGCAGCTTTCGGGCTGGCTAATGTGATAACGCCATAAGCCCCGTCTCCAGCCTGAAGGTGGGCAAAGACTTGGCATGTCACTTCCGGGTGACTCTACTTCCCTGGGGCAGCAAGGAGAACAGCAAGTCAGGGAAAGGAAAAGGATTTGGTTGGGGATGAGAGAGTAGGGGCAGAAGAGAGCCAGTTTCCCCCAGAGGCTAGCCTGGGAAAGGCTGAGGATGGACAGAGCAGCCCGGTAAAGGAGAGGGAGAGCTAAGTGGGTGGAAGGGGGAAAGTGAGAGGAAGAACGTCCCTGCCACTGGGGAGCAGGGGTGTCTTCCCTGCATCCCCTGCACTCCAGAGCCTGGCATGGAGGAAAGCAGCTTTTGCTCTCGATCCCTCAGTTAATGTCGTGGCAGGAGCCAGCATCTTGCAGAGGGTGGTGTCCTGGAGAAGTCACTCACTGGAGCTGGATTTGAAAGAGGACTGGATTATTTTAGGACCTCTCAGAAAACAGGTGGTTATGTAAGGTCGGATCTCAGCAAGTGTAATCAAATCTCAGTCCTAAGCTGATCACCAGGCAGGGTGTTAGGAGGTATTTACCCAAGCTCTCCTCCATGCATTGTGACTTTCCTGCAAGCAGAGCTGAAGCTGGGACTAAATCGGGAGAAGAGCTGTGCCATCCTCTCCTTCTTTGCTGGCCTTAGAAAATCTCCCTTGACCTCTGCACCTTGCCTTGCCTGTGCTAAACACTCCTCTCAACACAGACCTTGTTTTTATACTGGAATTCCAGGCTTTGCATCAGGCTGTGTCCAGTCTCCCACTAGCTCTTAGGTGCCTTATGTGCCTTGCTGCTTTAGCCTTAGCAGTGCTCAGGACATGTTGCTTGCGGCTACATAACCTCTCTCTGAAGCCATGAGGCAGTAATCATCAGCATCTCTGTGGCAACGTTGTTCCTTTATTGCACTTGTGCTGTTCCCACATTATTGCTCTCACAGCCCTGCCTCTGCAAACCCCAACAGCATTATCGTGGCGGATTCTCACAGAAAGCACCAGTGTGAGAATTGCCCCCCACCCCCCACCCAGCACCGTCATTATCTCTTCTTTTGTAGACTTTAGTATATAAAAGAGAAAAACAAATGCGATGCTCAACAAAGTGGCTAACAGCTATTTAAATTCTCAGTAAATATCCAATAATATATATTCACAGAAGCTTAACCATCAATGAATGTGCAACATTTGCACATGATGAGCATTCTCCTCCCAGAGCTAATAGAATCATAACCAGAAATAACCAATAGGGAGTTTAAGTGGGTCCTGATGAAAAATATATAATGCTAAGGGAAAGCACAGCAAGAAAGTATCATCCTTATAATTTTTGTTGTGATCACCTGCTGCACTGGAGAGAGCCCTCTGACAAGGATGCTTTTATGGGACCCCATCATTGCCCTTCCCAGCAGGCCACTGGGGAAAGTTTCCCTTTTTTCTCTCTCTCTTCCTTTATTTTCATTTTTCTCTAGAAATAACTTTCACTATTACAGTCAAAGTACGTCCCTCAAAGCTGTGGACCCCAACAATAGTTTTCTGTGTATATGAAAGTGTCAGAACATGCTTTGTGCAACATGTGCATGCCCAGCATGCAATGACGGCTACTAAACAGTTCACTTAGTCTGTGATGTGTTTATGATGCTTGACTGAATCAAGAAGCAGGCTGCAGTTCCAGGTTCTTGGCACAGAAATATCCTTAGGGGCCTCTCAGTAAGAGGGAAAAATTCATTTTATTTTTGCACCTCCACTGTGTACCTCCACAGTGTACCTTTAGTGGAAAGCTAGAGTGTAGAGAACCTAAATTAAAATAAAGGTTGGAATTTGCCAGTGAAAAGCCATAAAAAAAAAATCTTTAAAGCATTAAACCCCACGCATTTGCAAGATCCTGTTGGGAGGACAGAAGGCTTAGTACATAGTAATACACCTGAGCAATAAAAGGAGAGTTTTTTTAAAAAAAAACAATTGATTCACATTTTCATTCCCTGGATTTTCCCCTTCCCTTCGACAATTATTTCCACCAGGGATCTGCTATCGCATGGCAGCTAGAGAATTTAGCATATGTGTGTCTGGGAGGTAAGCAGCTACCCAAGAGGCCAGATAATGGATCAGGAAATGCTGCCTCCTCTGCCCATTAGCTGAATGTTCCCAAGGAGAGTGTGAGATGCTCCCCAGAAGCAATCATTTCTGTTTCAAAGCCTCAGCTGTTACATGAAAAAAATCGTAATGGTGGCAAAGTGCTGAACTGAATGAGACTGCACAGCAGTGCTTTTATCTGGTAGGAGGAGGAAAGAAGAGTATGTCTGTAGCATGGTGTGAAAGCCATAGGAAGAGATGTGCCCCCTTAAGAAGAAAGAAACATTTTACCAAAATGTTTTAGGAGAGCCTTTCTTTATTGAGCTGTTGGTTGCCAAGGAGAAAGAATTGACCCTTCAGAAAAAAGATGAAAAAAGGAGCTGTCAGGAGAGAAGACATCTGGAGCTGACTTGTGTACAGTTTCTTCTTCTTAGCCCAGTGACACTGAATAATTTGTTTCTCTGTTTTAAACTGAGTAAAGCTCTGGAACCATCTGATATCCTTTTAAACAAAAAGACACTTCTGGAGTACCTTTTTTTTTTTTTTAAACAAGGCAGTATTACTTCTCTGTTTAGTTCAATGTGTAATCATTTTAGTGAGTGCTAATGGATTATTTAATTACTGTTCACAGGTATACAGCATGTAATTCATACAGAAGGAATCACTTATGCAAAAAGAAAAATCTAAGGAAGACCCTTGAGACAATACTGTGAAAACTGTGTTATTCAGGCACATTTTTAAGAGCAACCACATGCTCTGCTTTCTAGCAGTTACAGATTACAAGATTAACTACCTGGGTGTGATCAAAAAAGGGAAAAATGTTAGGTTATGGTTCAGTATATTAATGTTGAGCTTGTTCTGTAAATGTCGTTCAGGAGAAAAATAATCTCATGAAAGAAAAAAAGATATTTTAATGGTGGGCAGAGTGAAAACAGGAAAGAAAGGAAGCTTTTTTAAATGATCTAACAAACTGAATCCCGTTGCAGCAGTACCAACAGCCTGGATGCAGATTTAAGCAAAGTTAGTGCATGGAAAAGACGCTCACTAATATTACTGCTTTCTCATGGGAGAACTCTGCAATGAGCAGGGGTGTGCTCTTAAACAATGAATCACAAAGCAGTTATAAAGTACTGAGCCTTTTGTGCTGCATGGCCAAGCACATCAGTCCCCACAGCAGATGTCTGGATGGCTGGGTCTCATCTGCAGGTCTATGAACTTTCTGTCCATGAGCTTCCATATTTACAAATAGGGATGATGAAAATTTAGGTCTGTGTTTTGAGACCTGTGGGTGAAAAGTGCTATCTAATAAAAGAGAGAATTCATTCTGGTTTTCCTTTTATTTATGCCAATAAGGGAAAAGTTCATGTAAGTTAATAAAATCATACCAAAGTAGAAGTCTTCTGAGTATGAAGGCGGTAAGGCTTGGTTATCCATTCCAAGAAAGGACAGACTCACTACTCAGAAGAAAATGTAACTCTGTGGTAACTAACGAAGTGTATAACAGGCTACATGGGTTTTATATCATCTGCTATAAAAAGACCCAGAATGTTCTAAAGAGTGTGTGTGCCTAAAAGCCTGGGGCCTGTAATGATGTTGTGACATGCACAAATCAAGTACCCTTGACTGAGTGATAAAAAAAGGACTTCATTTTTCCTGAAGAAGCTTTGGCAATGGCCATTTGGCTTGTGGACTTAGTCATGTCCCCAGTGCCACCTAGTTTCTAACACAGACGGGGCCATTGCTGATAGTTCAACTAAACCTTACAGCTTGATTTATTATTTCCTCAAAGGACCCTTTTCTCCAGACTGACCAGGAAAATCTCTCTCTAGAGCCCTGGCAGTGGAAAAACAGACCTCAGCCTCTTTAATCTCTGCCCCATTACCAGAGCAGCTTCCAGGGCATGAGTGGAAAAGAGAATTGAGACCAGGCTCTTTTGCAGGCTGAGCTCAGGGACACTCAACATAACTGTTGTATCCAGCAGCAGGCACAGATTCCCAAAGTCAGCACACCCGCTTTATTGCAGGCTGTTACAGATGCTTAATCCTGACAGCAGAATAGCAGTGCATGTTTTCCTGAAGGAAAAGCAATAGAACTCTCCACAAGGATGCCTTCTCTGCATCTTTAATGGTCTGATTTGCATGTATTCAAACAGCTAAATATCTGTGCCAGGCAAAGCCCAATCCTCTGTATCTGCTTCTCTTTTTTCACTAGCACAAACGACAGAGAGCTTGGGAATGTGATGGGCATTGGGGAAGGAGGGTTACAGTATAAGAATCTTCTTTTGCAGGCACCTTGGTACAGTGAGTTTCTCACCAAAATGCTGTTGACATGACAACCTTGCTGACCTTCTACAAGACCAATAGACAATCTCATTCCAAATCCAGGTCCTACCACTGTCCTTCTCTTGCCAGGGATTCAGAGGCACTTGGTAGGCTGTCTGTCTGCAGGAAGGAAATTGAGATTTAACTGGAGATGCCTGGGAAATTCCCTGCTTGTTTCCAGTCAGGTATAAGTGTGGCAAGTGATAATGCTTTATCAATAAGGTACAAATTCTTCCAAGCACCTGGCACAAGCTTGTAGAGATATGTTTCAAAAGAGTTATTGTGGCCCATGCCAGCCACAGCCCTCATCTTCTGCATCCCCAAGCCTGCGCCTCAGCTGGGATTTCCTCCCACAGTCCCATGAGCTCAGCCAGCCCCTGGAAAAGTCACTGTCTTGTAAACTTGTGTTTTCTTTGTCATTCAAGTGAACTGCTATTTCTGGTATGACTACAGTTACCATGGCTACACCAGCTCATAAATAGGATCAGAAACCTTGGAGATGTTTTTAAATGATTCCTTGGAATAGGGAATAATCCGGCCAGAGGTAACGAAGCTAATGGGTTTTCCTTTGGGGCCACAGGGACTCCTGCTACCACTTGGACAGAAGCATGGCTTCTGGTGCAGTTCTGGTCTGGATCAGGTGGCAACTGATGTGGCCTGAAAGGCTGGGACTGGCTTTCCTGGGATGAGGGGAGGAAGAGCATGGGCAGGAGCAGGGAGGGACAGGGATCAGGTACTTGGTCCCTGGGCAGAACTCGTCAACCATCTGGGGTGGCAGCTGGGCACCGACACAAAGCTGGTGCCTGTTGCTCTGCAAAGGAGCTGCGCACCTGCATCCCTGTAAAGCGAATGCCACCCACTTTCTGCTGGAAAGGGAGAGAGGAGGAGAGGGGTGAATGGTCTGATAATCACGGGAGATAAGAAACCACGAGTGGGGCCCTTTAGAGATTTTCTGCCACATTTTGTCAGTGGCCAAAAAGTAGCTTCATGTGACACCACAGTAATTTTTTCCCCCACATGTCCACTGTTGTTAAAGAGAAATGAGCCAGATTTCATTAGGAAAACAGAAAAACAATGGGGGTGTTCTGAAAACAAGCAGCCTGAAGATATGTAAATTTTTAAGGTTCAGAAAAGAGGAGTAGGGGGCTGTAGAGCCGATTTCCCCAGCAACTCTACCTACATAGAAGAAGGCAGAAGGGGAGGGGGAGCCCCCGGAAACCTGCGTGCAGCAGATGGAGGCATGAGAATGAGCAGCGGGGATGGGAGTGGAGTCTGCTGCCAGCAGGCTGCACCTCTTTATATCCACACAAGCAGGTCCCTGCCCACAGTAATCACTTCTGCTGTCAGGAGCTGCTGAGCGCAATCAATCTCCACACATTTGTATACAAGCTCTAGTCGTCACAGGAAAGAGACAATGCCAACATGATGCTGCCCCCCTTCTCTTTCCTGTGCCCAGAAATTATCGCACAAGCCTCCGAAAGCCATGTGATCATCCTCAAACACACAGGAATGCTAAGTGTGTTTGCTTCTTCTCTGCTAGACTGAAAGCCCCTCGGTTGCATCTAGGATTTACTTCCCAGCTTCTCTGTGCTCGCTTAAGGGCTAGGACCTTACTGATTTTTTAAATGCAAGCTAAGAGTCTCAATGAAGGATTTATCTCATCTAACCACACCCATACAAAAGGCCAGAGGCCTCCACTGTGGGGCTCTTGCTCAACACCAAAGCAATGCTGAACTGGTCCCCACTGCCAGGGTCTGTCATGTCAGATAGCCTGCCCTTTCTCAGTCACATGCAGTCACACCCCTGGCATGGCTGCTCCAAAATCCCCTCCTTCAGCCTCACCCAAATATGAAGCCACTGCACAAACCCACACCTTGGTTTCATTCTGCCCCTGAGCTGCCTCAGTGCTCCTAGCACAGCTGCATTCTTTGGGACCACTTTTGGCCCTCCCAGCCCTGATCTCATGCTGTGAGCTGGATGCTCAACAAAGGGTAAGTGAGCGTTGCTTCACCAGACCCAACATACTCCAGAGAATTTTTAAGCCTGTAGTGATGCCTCAAGCCAGACAGCTACAGTCCATGACTGAAGTGCTGCTGCAGACAAGGACAAGGACAATCTTCCAGTACCTTCTAGCAGGGCCCTGGACCACCTCTTTTCATCCTGTGACTCTGCCCACTTTTTCTGTCTCTCTGATGTTAATATCCTGGGCAGTCACAACACACTATTAAAACACACTGGAGATACAAAGCGCCTGATAAAACAGCGTGTATTACTATGCGTGGAGTTTTGCTGGGTTGGAGTTTGCACTGAGGCACCAGCTCTTCCCTTTCTCAGACAGCCCCTCACAGTAGCAATGTTATCAGTACCCAGATGTGACCCAGCTGTTACACTCAGCCCCATGCCTTGGGTCTCAGAGGTGACAGGCCACCCTCCTGACTGGCCATCTGTGTGCGACACAAAGGTTCCCCCTTCTTCGCCTGACATCCCTTTTGCTGGATGCAGTTAAATATTTGCCAGGGCCCTGTGCAGCATCTCAGCAGCATTCCCTGACTCCCCTGGGAGGACTTAGGCCTCTTGGCACCGGTCTGGCCACATGCACCGCTCTGTAAGGTGCATCATGATCCCTGCGGCACTGCTGAGAAGTTTGCGGGAAGCCTCCTTATGCTTTCACCAGCACAGGGGAGGGATCTGGGGTGATTAGGACCAACTCCTCCCTTCCCTGCATGTGCAGGCATGTGCGTGTGTGTTCACAAGCAGCAGCATCACTCAAAGGGCAGATGATTTCCTTATTCCACTTTGCTTCTCCAGAGATCTCCCCCAAGGAGGTCCAGAGAAGTCACAACCTGTTCTTGCAGATAGGGGCACATTGCCCCTCAGGAGCACATCAAGGCTCTGCTGCTCCTTCAGACTTTGCTGGAGCTGTGCCAGATGGGTGCTGGGGTCACAGCGCTCCCACGCATCCCCTCCCCCCACCACCACCACCATGCGGGGGCCCGCCCACGATTGGCGCCCTGATGTCACCTGGTGGCAGGGTATATCTGGAGGAGAAAGAACACCTCGAGACTCTTTCTACACAAGCTGGAGGACAGGAGTTAAATGATTTGCAAGAGGACCTCTTGGCACTGTAAGTGTTTCCCAGAATATCAAAGCAATAGCAAAGGATGGCGGGGGGACAGGGCGAGGTGTGGGTGCTGGTAAAGGAACTGGATACAAAACCCAGAGGAGGTAAAAGTCCTGATAAAACCCCATGGGGGAAACATTGGGATTTTTGTGCCTGGAAGTGTCAACAGACCCAGTAGCTAAGAGAGGGAGTTGTGGTTCTTGGGTGGTCATTTTCTGTTTCCTCTAACGTCAGGCTAAGTGCTGCAGCCGTGGTTTGTCTCAGAGCTCCCTGTGTGAGCAGCTCTGCCCTCCACGGGGCTGCTTGGTTTTTCATGCTGGGCACCCCTTGGTCAGGACTCCCTGGGTCCCCCTTGCCTTGTGTCCTTGGCCGGCTGAGCCCACATGTGAGCAGCACTGGGAGGGCTCCAGAGGAGCAGTCAGGACAGGCAGCTGATGTTTCCTGCCCCAGTGCCCAGCCATACATGCAGGGCACATCAGTGGGGAGTTTCTACCGTGTGATGCTGTACCTCCACTGTTACTGAATCCCTTCTTTCAGCTGGGATAATCTTTCCAATGATCCCCATTTGGGAAGTAGTTGTGGGAATATAGTTCTACTTGAAATGAGTTTCTGTCTTTTAGAGTGCATTCTCTTTCATCTGTCCTTTGTCTTAAAACTGCTGCTAGTGTGAAGGTTCTGAGATCCTGTGTAAAACACAGGAACAGAAAGGGCTGAACCTATATGGACTTTTTCCATTGCTATGATTAGCCAGCTCAAGCAACTGAGTCTGGAGCTGAGAGACTCCTCAAAGGCATCTTACACTGGATACAATATTCCCTGATGAAAGCCTGGCTGCAAGGATGATGCCAGTGGCTCTGATGAAGTTGAGAGCTGAGCATGCAAGAAACCCATCAAAAGGAACATGAAAACAAGGGTATTTCCTCCTGGTTGCTGCCTACACCCAGTGTATCCCTGCATGGAGGCCATGGCTCATAGGGGTTCTGCGTCTGACACTCCTGAGGCACCAGGAAGACAAGTGCACATGAAGGAGTCTGTATTTTTGAAGGTTTCAGATGGGAAGATGGGTTCCTGTACTGAATCTGTCTGAAGAAGGTCAAGTGAGGCGTCTGCATTATCTGTCAGGGAAATTTTCCACAGAGAATCAGAGATTAAGGAGAGGGCAGATTAAAGAGTCAGCATTTGTCAGTAGTATTCAAGCCCCTTTAAGTTAAAAAAAAAACCTGAAAGAAGGATTATTAACCTGGCCAGCAACCCAGACGTGGGATATTTGACGCAACTGAGATAAGCACATTAATGTGTATTAAGTATAATTAGCATTTGGACACAAGCAAAGCTCTTACCCAGGGGATTAAACCCTGGACTGAACAGAAAGTCTGTCAGGGGCAATTAAGTAATGCCTTGTCAGAGAAGGGAGCAGAGGAAGTGCATGGAAGAAGATCTTGTTCCTCAGCAGTCTTTGCACCCACAGCCATCAGCTCTCACTCGGGAGCTGCATCCCAGTGCTGGCACAGCAGAAGAGCTCTAGCAGCCCGGGAAGCACTGGGAGGAGGCAGCATAGCATTTACAGAGATCTAGAGGAGCCTCAGTCTCGTCAAACATTTGTCAAGCCGTCTGCTGTGGTATCAAGGACTATCCAAGTACCCAGGTACAGGGAGGTGAAAGGCTGGGAAATTCTTCTGGGAAGCTGATGTGGGCATTTCTTTCATGTCTGTGATCCTGGGGTGCCTGCCCACCCGTGTCTGTCTGTGTGCAGGGGCAGCTGGTTCCTGAGGTGTGGGAACTGAGGTAGGTCCCGTGCTGTGGGGGAAGGGCCCTCTCCAGCATGAATGGAGACATCTTTGCCTGCCTGTGATGGCAAGTAAGTCCCACCAGCTCAATGGTGGGAGGGCAGCTTGATTCCTGCTGCAAGACAGAGGCTGTTATGGGACATTAAGGTTGCTTGCCATCTTCTGCCATTTCTTTTGGTGATGAGTGGAGAGAATAAGTAGAGTGAGGTTAGCAAGGAAGAAGTTAGAATTGTCCCTTCTGGTTTCACTGAGTACTCTTGCTTGAATTCATGCAGGTGAGAGACAGGATGAAGTGTGATTTGGGCAGATCTTTTTTCCTACCAAATCCAGAGTTATTGAGTAGCTGGTAGGTGGATACAACTACTTCAGACTGGGGGAAAAGGAAACTCCAAGGACTGAGTCTTCCCTTTATCTGTTTCTCTATTGAGTGAAGGCCAGGGGCAAGGCATGGACTCAAGTCCACTCCATAAGTGGAGTTGATCCTCAAAGAGGTTTTTGTGGTTAAGGTACCATGCTGGCAGACAGCAGGGGTTGGTGAAGCAGGGAAGGAACTCACTAGGAGATGGAGCTCAAATGCGTCTGAGAAGTTTTGGATGCCAGTCCAAAGGGTTGGAAATCTGTTAGGTGGTTTGTTTTTTCTGTTGTACTTCTGGGAGTAGCCTTTGAGAAGGGTCCCAAGTATCTTGGCATGTCAGATGAACAAGTGGATGTGTGTCTCTCATGTGGAGAGATCTCCCCTCTGTGAAGGGGTATCCAGCACTGAGACGGACACCAATAAGAACTGTACCTGAGGCAGAGAACTGACTGTACTTCAGGGCATTAGCAGACGTGCCATGGAGCAGTTTTCTGATGCAAAGCATTTGGTTGTAGGGCAGTACCATCTGAATTCCTCACTGGTCTTGAGTAATAGCGAGGCACCAAATTCTCTCTTTGCTTTGGTGCCAAACTGCCTTCCCTTCTCAGTTTGGGCTTAAAAAACTGCAAGTCAAAAGATTGTGTCACTCCTCCCAGCAGTGCAATCAAGGTCATACTGATCACTGCACTCCATTTCCGTTCTGTAAAAGGTGAAGGTGACAGTGTTTGCCTGTCATGCAGTCATGCTGTGAGGATAAAGCTGTAAATACCGGGCGGTTGTTCAGGTGCTGCAGAGATGGCAGCCAAATAAGTAACTTCTACAATTTGAGCTGATCCCTGGGTTTGTAGGCACAGTATGTACTTACGAAGCGTTGTGTTACAGGCGGGGGAATAGCATCTGTGCGTACTTCAGCTGCAGACACAACCATCTGCTGCTCCATTTGGGGCTGCTGGAACCCATCCAGTCTCCTGCTCGGGATGTTACATCTGAGACAGGACCCCAACCACAAGCAACAGGAGAACTAGCATGCCTCTAGGTGCTATCATTAGGATTCGTCCTACTGCCAGCACAGATGGAAAGATGTCAGGGGTGAAGTACTCCCAGATTGCCACAAAATACAGAAACACAGCTCTTTGCCCTGCACTGATACGGAAGTGACACAGGAGGATTGCTTGGATGGTCTTTCTCCTTGCATCTCAGGCTTTGCTTTCTGGCAGTCCGGCTATTTTAGGACAAAGACATGAACTGTCTTCAGACTAAGAAAAAAAAAATCAACATCTTTGATGGCATTTATAGTTCTGAGATTAAAAATCCAGAGTGTCACTGCAGGTGATGTTGGGGATTAGGCCAGAGTGCTATGGTGACCTAATGGGATTAGCCTTTAGTACAAAATCCTGAAGTTAATTCCATCCACGATTCCATCAGCTTGGCTGCACAGGGACAAACACCTGGAGATAGGAGTTACGTAATGGTCATGGGAAAGAATGTGACTTTAGGAAGGAGAGAAAAAATGGCATTTATTTTTATCCATAAATGCACTTGCTCAGACCATTTGAGCATACTAATTAGCACAAAATTTGATGGAGGGCTGGAAGCTCCCACTTGGTCACCAGTGAGAGTTCCTGCTGTCCTTCTGGGAAGGAAACAAAGGGCTCTGGGTGCAGCAGTTCTGCCCTCTGGGGCAGGAGAGATGTCTCCCTCACAAGAATTGCTCCCTGATAACTATTTAGCCCCTGTGAAATGGAGTTCGGCTCATGTGCAGTGTGGTGCAGAAGAGGTCAGCACATGTAATATAATGCTTAAAAATACCAAAATGGACACATCCTGGGGAAAGTTACAGGCTTTACTCTCCTAAATCCTGAGAAATTAACTTCTGCGTAAAAGAGAGTCTCCAATGCTTTGCCTTAGCCTTCTTTATAATCTTTCAAAGATCCTGTGCCATTTCACATGTTGGGTACTGACATGAGGCCTTAATTGCAGCTCCACCCAGACTAAGTGCCCATCTATCTCAGCATCAAATCAGTGTCCAAAAGGTAATGCTTAGGCCCAAATATAAGAACAGGTGAAGTATATCATGATTCCCAAGGATAGACTATTTCTCTAAGCCGTAAGTGTGTCTTTGTGGGACCTAGTAGTCATGTCCTGAACCAATAAGTAAAAATTTCAGTACTGCTGTTCTAAGGCTAACTAGAAAACAAACAGCATTGTCATTAACCTTCCTATTTTACACAAACTACAGGGCAAGCTGCTGTAGCAACCTGTCTCCAAGAGTCTAGCTATGTCTGAGACAAAAGAAGATGTGACTTTCCATGAGTCTAGAAGTCACTACACTATGGACTTAAGTGTCTTTTTATCATTAGCTCAAGTGTCCTTTGTTTCTCATCTGAATTCTAGCATGCCAGATGAAAGGCAGCACTATCCTGCTTACTTTGTGTACATTACAGTATTTCTTTATGTCTAATATCTTTATCTCTAATCTTGTCACAATTATATTTTCTGTAATTCTGGCACCAGACTACTGACACCTAGAAATGATAAGCAGAGTGTTGTGTCAGTCCTTGCTGTTATCTTGCAGACAGAGGGATCTGAGAGAGGTGTGCGCCTGCCACACACAGCAGCCCAGCGATGAGTGAGAACCCAGCCACCACCCTCAACACTGGAGATGCTCCAACTGGTCCCACTACACCTCGCAAGGGGCCTCCCAAGTTCAAGCAGAGACAGACAAGGCAGTTCAAGAGCAAGCCCCCTAAAAAAGGAGTAAGAGGGTAAGGGCATTTTGGAAAAATAAGAAACCATGATACTTGGGTGGGTCCCCATTGCTAAGCTGGGCTTCTGCAGTACTGTCTTCCCTGGGGCAAGGAGCCAGAAGGCTTCTCCCTGCCCCTTGGTGCCATCAGCTCTCCCACCTGGAACTGTTTCCCTTCATCAGCTGCCTGCCGGCAGTTCTTCCCTGGCTGGGGGTGCAGGGCAGCTCCCCTTTCCTGGCTGCTGCTGGCCCAGACTCACCCCCCACCTGCTCTTTTCTCCCCTAGGTTTGGAGATGACATCCCAGGCATGGAGGGACTGGGCACAGGTAAGCCCTGGGGATGTTCTTGTCATGCTCTGATTTAACGTAAGTGCAGTCATGCTTCAGCATGGGAGAGGACTCTAGGGTGGACCCTCTGTCTCCCTGGCCTCTCTGCAGCTCTCAGGGTCACCAGAGAAGGCTAGTACTCCCTCCGCAAGCTGCCATGGTCATGCTTATGCTTACATATCCTACAAGTGAGAAAGGCTATTTAGGCATGCTTCGATTTCTGAATACTTTCATTTGGCTGCAAATGTGCTTATTTGTTTTGTGCTAATACTCTGGCTAAGAATTTCAGCAGAATGAGGTTCTCAAAGAAATGCCAAATGCTAAGCTATTAATACCAAAAATCACAGGAACCAAATCCCAGCCGGTTAAGTATTTGTGTTATCACCAGAATCCTAATTTTAAGAATTTTATGCACCCATCTGAGATTGAGAAACACACACTGGATGAACTGTAGCCAGTCAGAACTTCTTAGGTATCAATAACAATTGCAGCTATCAAAGAGTTACAGATCCTGAATGTTGCAGACCAAATTATTTAGCATCTGATTTAAGATTGCATGTTTCTTCAAGGAGTTTGGCTACAGGTAGTTTATAAGAATAGGAGAAATCACATAACTAGAATGAATTTTTACACCAGTCTACACTGTCACTGAAGAGACTATAGAAATGCAGGTTTGCTTTTGCTCACAGAGAAAGGTGGCACAGGAGAAAATACACTGATCTGGTTTGGTCTCGTAGTTAGTACAAGATTTGAAGAGCTCATCTGCTCATTTAACCTTCAAGTGGAGTCTCATTCTCCTTAATGTTTCCTTAGTAAATCATCCTTTCCATTAATACAAAAGAAATCCAAGAAGAAAAAAATCCAAGAAGTGCGGTGACCAGAACCCATTTGTCATTTTCTCTCTTCTGCAGATATCACAGTGATTTGCCCATGGGAAGCTTTCAGCCATCTGGAACTGCATGAGCTGGCCCAGTTTGGAATCATCTAAGGCCCCAGCATCTCTACTGGTGTCACCTGGTGACTCCACAGATCCCAGCATGGTCTTCATCACCTTTGACACTTATTTTTGGCCCTTACATCCACTTGCTCATGGGCAGCGTGGTTTTGTAAGAGCTAGTTATGACAAAGTCCTGTGCAGATTAATTTGGCAAAGAAGTTATGCAGGTCCCTGAGCAGACCTCATGCTCCCTGTGATGAAACTACTGAAAAATGTCTTAATGCCTCCCTGCACCATATTCTGTCTCTTCCCACTGTCATAGATCCTCATGTTTATGGAGATACAGGGAGGCTGTATTTGAACTTTCCTTCTGATTAGCTGAGATACTGTGTGCATGTATGTCCAGACCTCATTATATCAAGCCCATTCTTTTTCTTCCTTCCTTCCCTGACAGTTTTCTGTATAGGATTTCCATGAGTATGTCCCCACATTATCTGGGCCACCAATTATTTGCTGAGTATATCTGTAGGGAACAGCATTAGTCACCAGTCCAGACATCAGGCTATTTTTCCATAAGAGGCCCTTCCCCAGGGTTCACCAGAAGGAATCTGCTGCTAAGATTGACCTCATCAGCTAAATGAGGAAAAGGGCTTGCAAACGTTGTCTCTGCTGTACTGCCTACAAGCTATGAGCCATGAGACTCTGCCTATTCTAATAATGTTAAAAAAAATGTGTATGTCTGAGATCAATAGCTAAACAAATCAATCCTACTACTCATTCCTTTGTTGATGGAGTTCCAAAGAAGCAGCACTCCAAATAACACGGTTCCCTCTGCTTTGATGGGACACCCCTGTGTAACACCGTCCCTGTGCCCATACATACTTACATGAGGCATTTGCTCCCCAGGACATGTTTGCTGCCAGTTAGGCAGACAATCATTACCATCCGTTACCAGACAGTGCCAGTAGTCCTGCCTCTTTTAGCAGAAGACAGTATTGCATTAGTTGCTCTTTCTTCCCTGTATTTAGCATGGGGCAAGCCCCCCTTCACACACACACCCCCATCAGCAGGAAGGTTTTTCTCTCTTCATCCTCTGGCAACTTCAAGCTCTGGAGCTTGTCTGGACAAGCAGGCAAATGGTGGCTCCCCAGAGAGTGATAACAGCAGAGCAGGTGGAGAGGCAGGGGGAGGTTGTGATGCATATGCAGGCAAGCACAGAGCTAATCCACTTAACCGTATCGATTTGTATCTCCTGGTCTCTGGCAGTCTGAGTGCTGGTGAGTGGTGAGGCACTCATAACCACTTAAATGCTTGGGGAAGGCACCGACATTCTCTGATGCCCTGGCATTAAGGAAGGGGGTTTGTTTTGTTTGGAGGAAGTAAACAAGCTTTGTTGTAGCTACATTATATACATAAAAGCAGGTGGTATTTCTAATCATTGCCTTCAGTTTGATGAGCCTCATTGCATAAGAACTCCCTCTCCCCAGTTTATCTTTCCTACGCTGAACGTGTTCATGGGAGCAAGGAGTGGTGGTGCAGAGGAGAGCAAATCCTGCCTAAAAGATCAATCTCCACACATAAAGCATTGCTATAAATCCATGGTTGTGCTATAGTTATCCGCTACTGTTATTCCAGAAATAAAAGCTAGCAGTTTTCATTTAAAATACAGCTTGAGCACAAAAAGCTAAAGGAAATTGCTGTTGGCAGTCCAGAGTACAGCTTTTATTATTCAGCACTCCTACCATTAGAAACAGCAGTAAACCAACGAGCGGTTCAGAACCGCAACACAACCACAGCGCAGGAGTCATGTACGATTTAGCTAATTGCAGCCCAAAGCTGTTTCCTTGGGCAGAGGCAGTCTGTCCTTTCCACTTAGCACCAATTTCTCCCACCTTTCTCACCTTTTAAGGCTTTTCTTCTTTCCCTAAGTCTTATGTAAATTACATTTTATTTACCTTTTACTGTAGGGGACTGATTTAATTTTTTTTTTCAAGCTTATATGCTAGCCCTCTCCTCCTGTGGTTAAATGTGAATGTTCCTATGCCAATGCTCTTGTGCTTTCCCTCACATTACACCATCCTGTAGCATGTGATCCTTATTCCTCCTTCTCAGTCTATCCTCTTCTACCTGGGAAAGACCCACTGCATCCAGTTCTGAATTCTGCAAGCTGGTTGCCTGTATCATGATTGAGTTTTCCTTTTTTTAAGCTCTTTTAAGAAGGAGAACAAGAGGAGAACCTTTGAATTAGTTCTTTTGCTCCCTTTTCAAGTCAGGCCTTGGGAAAGCAGTTCAAAGATAGTGAGATCCTCTGTCAGAAAATACTGGGGTAAAAGCAAATTTCTCTGTAGTCCAGGGACTGAAGCATTTCAGCAAATGGGAGAGTCCTGGTGTAGTTCCACATCTGATTGCCATAACCCCAGCCCCCATCAGAGAAGTACTCCATTCTTCTTCCTAGAAGAGTCCAACAGGAATGCACACATACCCCAGCTCTCGTGCCTGGCTGATATGCTGTATCAGAAGATGCTTTCAGTCAACACAGTTTGTTAATTATTTTTAAAATAATTTCTATTCATTAATAAGAATCACATTCATTCCTTTACTTGTATGGAATTTTGAGACTTAGGAATCCTAAAACATCCTCACAGTTATTTTGTCTGATGTTCTGAGTCTTTTCCAATGAGCTATAACCCCTGAAACTTCCATTTTTCAAAGTGAGAGACGGCTATGGTGCAAGAAAGCACAAATGTGTTAAAGTAGCTTGTTGAAGGACTTCAGTCTATATATATTGTAATATGTTATTCTTTGTTCTTTTACTATGAAAACAAGTCAAAAGTAATAAAAATTTAAAAAAAAGTTTTAAAATTCTAGGAATGTAGTCTGACTTGCTTACAAAATGTATCTGGAGAAAGGCAGATGACTTAGCTTTTCATTCTGAAATCCTTTCCTGAGGAAAGCTCTGAAAGCCGCTTACCACTCCTCATGAGAGAAAACTAAATAGGCAATAACAGCTAAGTGTGATATCATCTGAGAAGTAGTTTTTCCCTGAGTGACGACTGGTATATTCTCCCAGGTATGGTGCATATGATTTCCTTAGGGCTGGAATTTTCTGGCCAGTTATGTCTTCTGGGATTCTTTATGCAACTGAGTGTCAGCATGTTTTTATCCTATAGCACAAGATTACTGGGATGTGAATGCCACTTAAATCCTTCTTATTGCTATGACTGCATGAGAGAGCTGCAAATGCTCATCTCCTTTTGTTTCTTGTTGTTGCTGAACTTTCTAAACATTTATAGCATTTCAGGTTGGTCAGATTCAGTTGCCTCCTGGTGTATGCTCCAGGCAGGTCTCAGCCTTAGAAAGTGTTTTCTTTTCTGCCAACTTTTGAGCTTTATTCTTGCAACTCAGCACTGAGTGTCTTCTGACTTTGAATGCTCTCTGTCCTGTGAGATACAAATATAAGTTAGCCAGGAGTCAGCTGGGGAGTGGCTTTTTATAAATCCCTTCCCAAAAACACTTTGCAAGCCAGAGAAACATATCTTTACATGGTTACTGCTATTTAATAGCACCAGCTTTAAAGATGGGTTTAGCTGATGTCCAGAAATTTCTGTAACACAGAGTGCCCTCAAAGATGAGTCCATCCTCACTGACCTCAGTTTCTGGCTCTAGTGAGGAAGTTAAATAAACCTAAATCTCTGCAAGAAAAGAATGAACCTTGGGAAAAGTGAGAAGCACTTGTCTTGCTTTTCCTCCCCTAATATATCTAAATCACCTCAGGAAGCTCAATTAAAAAAAAAACAAACCATAATCTTCAGTGTAAATTGGATTCTTCAGAAGATCTGAAGATTCTCAGGGCAAGATTCCCATCCTCCAACAGTTTGCAAATGAGTGCCTCATTCAGTATCAAGCCAGTATCACATTTTCCTGTGGTATTGATCAATATGGTATATACTAACAAATGTACTCTGGCAATATCACTGTGTGTTTCGTAGGGCATTTTTCTATTTTATAAATGGTATTTTGAGAGTTAGAAAAAGTAATGTCAAGAGTATCCATCACCTTTAGGTTTCCAGTACCTATTTTTCAGAGATTAAGATAATACTTAACATTATGTTCTGGTGTTCAAAATACAGCTGTCATTGGTTGTGGTTGCAGCTATGAGCACTCGTTAGTGAGTCTCTCTCTCTCTGAGTCTGATTTCACTCAGTGAGATCCAGGGCCTCAGCCTGGAGATCCAAGGAACAACGAGGATGTATTTTGAGAGCATCTGTGTAACGCCTCATAGGAATGACTTGCTAAGCATCACTCAGGGTGGGCAGGTTATTCCAGTCAACAGTCTCTTTCAGCATCACCATACCATTGTGATGTGAATCTAGACAGATTTGAAAAAAAGAACAGAAGATCATGCAATTAAAATTAAAGATACTATCACATGCTTATAAATGTGCTCAACTCTGGAATTTCCTCAAATTGTCAAAGCTGGTCTCAGCTTAGTACCCTGATGTTGAGCTCCTGAACCTCCAGAGTTGTCCTGATTGCCCAACGCAGGGAGCACTTATAGCTCCCAGGCTTCATCACACCAACTATAATCCACCTGTCATGAGTGGGATGGCTGAAGACTCTGTGCTGGGAGCACATAAGGACTTAATTCTATCACTTGCAACTTTTAGCTTACCTTTAACAACTCATTTTTTACATGGTTCCCCTTCTTGAAGTTTAGCATAACTGCGGTGAGATTTTTGGCCCTTGTTGCTCCTGCTGGGTGAAATGGACACCCTCACTATGAAAGCTCATTGCCTTCAGGCGTTTTCACACACTTTTCTTGTCTCTGGCATTTTTCTGAGGGCTTCTCACATTCCTGAGGCTGTATATGAAGCAGCTGAGCATAGCAATCATCAGCACATATGCAACATACACCAGGCTGTCCCGATGGCTAGGCAGACCAGGGATAGGACACAAATAGATGAACCACATTACCCTATGTCATGGTTTAACCCCAGCTGGTAACTAAGTACCATGCAGCCACTCACTCACCAACCCCGGGGGGATAAGGAAGAGAATTGGAAAGGAATGTAAAACTCAGGGGTTGAGATAAGAAGAATTTAATAATTGAAATAAAATAAAAGAACAATAATAATACTAACAATAACAGTTACAATGAAAAAGGACAAGGGGAGAGGAATGAAATAAAAAGGGAAGGGAGAAAAGAAACCAAGTGATGCACAATACAGCTGCTCACCACCCACTGACCAATGCCCAACCAGTCCCCCTGCAGTGACGGGCTGGCTCCAGCCAACCCCCATCCTGCCCAGTTTGTATATTGGGCATGATGCTATGATGTTCATGATGGTATGGAATATCTCTTTGGCTAGTTTGGGTCAGCTGTCCTGGCTGTGTCCCCTCCCAATGTCCTGTGCCCCTCCAGCCCTCTCACTGGCAGGACCTGAGAAACTAAAAAGTCCTTGACTTAGTACAAACATCACCCAGCAACAACTAAAACCATCAGTGTGCTATCAACATTGCTCTCACACCAAATCCAAAACACAGCACTGCACCAGCTACTAAAAAGAAAATTAACTCTATCCCCGCTGAAACCAGGACACCCTATGAAGAGTATGACTTTAGCCGGGGTGGGGGGACATTGGGAGTGGAGAAGACTTCTGGTACCCTGAGAGCTTGGTCAGAACAGTGGTGAGCACCAGAGAAGTGCATCGGAACAAAAGAACAGCCTGTGAACTGCCTGCAAAAGCAGTACACTGGGCTCTGCCCTATGGACTGTACCAGGCAGGGTATGGCACATGGCCAAGGAGCACTTGCAGGAGCTCCAAACCTGTTGTAGCACTGAAGAAAAGCATCCATACAAGGCATAAACTATCTATAAGGGGCATCCACTGAGCAAGCTGAATCTGGTCCCTTACAAAAGGCCTTGCTTTACCTGGGAGTCAGCAGCTGAAGCAGCAGAACCATCCAGGAAGAAAGAGAGCTTGGAGAGAAACACATCAAAATATGGGAGCCAGGGGTGCTCCAGGCTACCACCACAATGGCCATGTAATCACAGGTGACAGAGTAGTTAAGCAGGAGTAACATCAGTGGGAGAATCTATCTTGTGTTATTAGGAGAACTCAATAACCTGTGTTTTGTTTCTTTCCACCTCTGGTTAGGACAGAAAGAAGCAAAAGATGGAAATCCCAGGTCTGTTAACACCCCTTCCAGTGTAGGTTGGCTAGAACACAACCCTTGCAAGTGTGATCTGTGCAGGCTTACAGAAGTCGAAGGAGGGGATGGCAGGTTATAGACAGATGGGAAACAGGGCCAGTTCCTCAGTCATACAGAAGTTTCTGCCCCACAGGTGACCTGAAGCACAAACTCACATCACATCAAAACCCTACATTGGTTTCTCCAGTCACAAGGAGGCAAGCTTATTTGCTCTTCTCAAAAGCTAACTGGATACAAGTCAACTCAAACCTGTACACCAGACAGCCACCTTATCATCCAAGCAGCTGCTGGCACAGGCATAGTAAGCGTGCATCTGTCAGCACCAGGGGAGCTGGTGGCAGGTCTGAAAGTAGAGGAAGAAAAATAACAGCAGGCCAACCACGTGGGAAACAAGTAGTGTTAGATCTGGCTGCAGCAACTGCAGTGTTACCAGAAACCCTCACTGGGATCACAGTCTTTCCATGCTAGGCACTTTGTAAGTACATCACTGAGAACTAATGAATTAGTAATAATTCTGATCTCCAAGCCAGTATGTTACTCCAGCCTGTGGATACTGAACTTCACTAACAAGTGGGGGACAGTGAAGATGCAGCACAAACCATCTTCAAAATGTCAGTACGTGGACAGGTCACATATAGACGGTTGTGATGAGGAACACACAGATGGAGGCATCAGGGAACAGTCCTTTCAGACACAAATCTCAAGCTAGGAGAAATACTGGTAAGCACCAATCCCAGACAAGAGCAAAGGGAAAGCAAGTCAGCAATTAAACTGGAATGAAGTGCGGTCAGCAAATTAAGCCAGTTTGGACTAAAGCTGCCTATACAGAAATAGTACCACAAGGAGCTATGTTATCAGAAACCTGAGAGGAACTTAACACTGTTGCAACCCCATCCAGAAAGCTGTATTGGGTTCTAGGCATTTTGAGGACAGAGGTTCATAAACTGTTAAGCATTTCAAGCTAATGTAGAAGGAGGAGGGGAAAGAAAGAAAACATACAGATAGGAAAATGAAGAATGGAGGAGTAAGGACTCCACAGGCAGCAGGGAATTTTCTCCAGCTTGTACAGCCCCCTGAAACAGCCAGGTGGAGTTGTGATTCCCATCTGGAGGTAGCTGTAGAGCGTAGATATCAAAAGAGGACAAATATTAGCTACGATGAAACATGGAAAAGCTATCGGAACATAACAAAACATCAACATTTCAAGTAATTGTTATCAAGAAGTCCTAACAAATGCCTTCCTTGAGAAAGCTGGCCTTTTGTCCCATGGGAAGTGGGAAGGCTCTGTTACTTAGGACATTTGTGACTGGACTGCAGAAAGCATCCAAGAATCCCCTGCAGATAAAATGAGGTATGCATCAGGCATAGTTCCTGCAGGAGGCAGGGCAGTCACGCTGGACCATCGCCATTGCTGCTTTCTCTAAAGCTATGTAGTAGTGATATATAGCAAGCACGTTTGTTTTTCACATGAAATTTATTCTCAGTCATTACAACATCAGAGTTAAATACACAGGAAGCTCTGTTTAGCAGCCATCTGTAAGCTTTCGATAACAAGACACAAACAAAGCAGCGAAGAAATAGAAACACATTAATAGGATGGAAGAAAAATGTCTGAGCTGAGCTTTCACCTCTGCTCCCTGTTACATGTCAGGAGTTATTATTTCTCTGTTGAAAAAAAAAAAGAAAAAAACCACTGGCTCAGACCTCAGCCCTGTTAGAGAAGCCTCTGGGAAAGGTGGCTGCACCTGCCCTTCACCCTCAGCAAGCGCCGGGCAGCCCAAGCAATACCCTGCTGCAGCAGGACTGTTTCACCATCAGATAGCAGAGTCAGCAGCAGCAGCCTCCCACTTGCCACACGCTACGGAAGGACACGAGCAGTAAGTGGAAGTCCTCAGCAACCTTCGCTGAGCTGAGGCGTGGGGGGCCTGATCCCCACACACCATCTGCATGCCCCCATCCGTGGTCCCTGGTGCTGCACTGTCTGCTTCCTCTCTCCAGCATCCTCCCTGCCCCTCTCTCCTCCTATTTCTGCCTCCCTCCCACATGCTTTTCCCTTCCTTTTCTGCCAGACAATGCACATTAGGAAAGCCTTTTCCCTCCTCCATCTTCTCCCACAGACAGCAGCTGGCCCAGGTCTCCTCTCCCTTCCTCTCCCTCTTCTCTCCTTCTCCTTTCCTTTTCAGGCTTCTTTCCTGCGCCACCAGGGGTCCTTTGCTGATTCTCTAGGGTCTAACGGAGCAACTGCAACCAAAAGTTAATTTGGAAAAATAAATATAAAACCCCAGCAAAAATCTAGGGCTCAAAAGAAAGAGCATGGAAGTACATGAGACATATTTGTTTCGCTGATCAGTAAGAACTGCTTCTGGGAAAAAAACAGTGAGATCTTAGTCCCACATCCTACCTTTAGTACCAGATTTCTCCACTTTGGAAAACACAAGATACAAGAACACTTCACTGTGTTTAATACTATGATATGTAAATTTTTTTCTTGGCTCCAATCTGGGGCAATTTCCCTGAAAGGCAGAATAAAGCTTTGCAGCTTTATCCTGGCAATGTAAACTCTTAGCATTCATTCATGGTAATGCCTAATCCCATTTTTAATCTTAATAAGCTCTTTAGTGTAATAATATCCTATGGCACTAAGGCATACAACTTAATTCCTTGAATTAAGCCAGGAATCTCTTCAGACTTCCACAGGCTTTGGATCAGGTCAGGCTCCCAAAAAAAACCAACCCACTGCAAACTGGTAAACTACCTGACTGAAAAAGTGCTATGGTTTCATATTCTTTTAACACTTGGTTTTTCTACACGTATAAAATTTGCTTCAAGCAATGTTTAACCTGAATAATTAGCTACCCTGATCCCAAGATGTTCTTGATAAACTCTGCAGGAAGGAATATTTCCTTACCCTCACTACCCTGCCCCTGGGTGGTGATTCAACACAAGCAGTTTGGAGCCTTTGGGTGCCTACTCCCAGAAGAACCTTATCTCTTGATCTATCTAAATTAGTCAATTAAAAACAAGATTCCCAAGTTCATGCAGACAAAAATGATAAGATAAATTTAATATGAACTAAATTGCAAGCAGGAGAAAATTGCTGCTAGTTATAATAATTTAATTACAGAGCAAACTTTAAATTACCTCTTTTGAAGGACTGAGAAAAGTCATACTGTGGGGACTGACCGGAATTTCTCTCTGAGTCCCAAATAGAGGTCCCAAGTGGTCCCAATAGTATAAATCTTCTGTCTTGCTTTCAAACTGCAACTGTGGCTGGGAGCTACACAACAGTGCAAAAACTCTTCACTGCCCTTCAAGTGTCTTCACTTTGACACTACTTAAAAATGAGAAATCTGTCTCCAGAGCCCCTTCAGTCCCTTGAGCTTTGTGATGCAGCACTGAAAGTGCACAGAGGGGGTAAATTAGCTCAGGGCTCAGACACACATCCAAAGCAAGGGGGTTGCCCCAGCTTTAAAAGTTACTGCTCATTGACTGGGTTAGAGAAGGTGACCTCTTTGGCTGCTTCAATTGTCAAGTAAGATATAATTCATGGTGGCTAATGCTTGCATGTATCCTTTCTGCTTGCAGCAAGCTTAGAGCGCAAGCACAACACATTGCTCCAGCTCAGCTGCTGAGCAGTACTCAGTAACCTGAAATGGCTTCATTGCTTTCCACCAGGGACCCATAACTCCTGTTTAGTTTACTAGAGATGGTCAAAAGGCCATTTGATCAGACCAGCAATGTCTTCGTAGGAACACATTTCTGATAGGAGATGAGTCTCTTCCAAGCAGCAAAAGTAAAATCAGATCTGGTGACTGGAAACTAGTGTTTGACAAATTCAGATAAGAACTACATTGCTCATTTCTGAGTACCAAAACAACTTTCCACGTGATCTGTGCCCTGTAGGTCTTCAAACCAATACTGTGTGACATCTGTGGCTCAGACAGTTCAGAGCTCTTTTTCAGGACCACTGGAGATGTTTTCAAGTCAGAGCTATACAGGATGTCTGTAGGATGATCCCAGCTGGTTTTGACAATCTATCACCCATGCTTACCCACTGGTGCACAGGTGGGAGCCCATGAGCAAGAGCTGTGTTTAAATATTACAGCCTTTATATTCATCCATAAGTATTTGGAAAAATTGAGATTGGCATGTACATTAAATCAATGTCACTGAGTCTGACACAGGCATTGCAAAATATCTAGCCTGTTGCTATGGGCCAGACAAAATAGGGCTTCATTGCTGCCTTCTGTATGTCTAATTTAAATCAGAAACATTCAAAAAAGCATAAGAAGGCAGAAGTCTCTGCCAAACCAGACAAAAGGTCCCTCAAACACATTACTCTGTCTCCAGCTGTGGCCACTAATGGATGCAAAGGAGAAGATACAAGAAGGTGGCAATATATAACACTATGTCACTAACACAATCTAGTAGCTTCCAGTGATTTGCACTCAAGGACATCCTGAGCCAGAACTGATGTCTTAGTGCTTCAGAGCACCTGGTGAATTTTTCCTTCATGATGCAGTGTAGATAGTTTTGGAACCTAAAGAAACATTTGCTATCCATGGTGCCCTTAGGCAAGGAGTTCACACAATAAACCTATTCATACCTACTAAAGAAATACATAGAAATATGACCTTTTGCTTATCTCAGAATTCAGAAAAAAAATGCCTCATAGTGCTGGCTATCACCTGCAAGTTTCTTCAATACTTGTCTTGAAAGAGACAGTAGCTCTCCTACTTCATGCTCCAAAGCAGAGGATGCTGGGGTCATTCATTGTTTGGCCAGTTGTAATCAACTGCAGATGGTGGGTTTCAGGTTAGAACATCATTGCTTGAAAAATACTAAAAGCTCTACATTCTTCCTCACCTAGAGAGGTCAGGAAACCTTCTGCCTTTAAATATAGTTACAAAACACTGTAATGAGTGACGGGGGATGTTGGTTTTGGTGGGTTTTATTTAAGTCAGCGTTACTTAAAAGCAGCATTTCAAGAATTCAGGTAGGACATGGTGGAGATTAGTAGAAGTTATTGGAAGTTGAAATAGTAAAGTTCCAGGGAGAAAGATAAAAGAATCTTTACGATAACTGCATTGTCCCAGTAGTTTCAAGATAAAAAATACACTTCACAGCCTTTCCCTACACACAGTCAAAACATCTGCTGCTGAAAATTGACCTTGCTCCCATAAGTCACCATACGTGACCAGCTGCAGCAAGTGTATGGTCCTTGAGCAGCTTTCTGGGTCCTTAGAAGAAGCTCAGGTGCTCATGTGCCCTGTTTTAAGGAACTGTGTTTCCTTCCAGCAAGCAGTCTTTTTCTACATTTGGTTTGTGAGGCACCACCACTCACAGTATGAACCCTGGGCTCCTCCAAGGGCTGGCGGCTGATCACAGCAGTAAAATCCAGCTAAACTCATTGAAACAATGGAGCTGAGGACTTTACTATGAAAAGAGCCGTAAAGTTCTTAGCCTTCATGAAGTAACTAACAAGAAGGAACATTTTAGAGAAGACAAGGTAATTTGTTGGTTTAACATTTTAGCCAGCTATGGCAAACCAGAAGACACTGCCTCATGCTCATTAATATCTTAACCTAGGATATTGCATTTCGTGGGTTACTCAAAGCAAGGCTACGGTGGAGCGTTACTGTCTCAGAAAGGCTCGCAAGACACACCTAGGACAGAAACTGGGCGATTAACGTTTGGATGGGGTAAGCGTGTCCAGCAGGCAGGGTCCATACCTCACATACCAGAATCAGAGGGAGAACAGATTCCTGTGGGGATCAAAACAGAGAGATGCTAATAATTGATTGGTCTCAAATAAGGTTTAATTAACAAGAAGGTGGCCAGGACACCCCTGTTCCCTCAGAGCAAAGTCCAACTATAGAAGCAAGGCCACCCCTTGGATTTGCTGTCAGTACCATAAGCACAGACTGAGACTAACCTGGCATTGCCTTTGTTCCAGTGCTGGAGGCAGTGAGGCTGCAGGTGTGAATCTCTCCAGTTCTCGTTCCCCATGCCCTGTACACAACTGCCTCCTTTAAGCTCCTTTTGGAGGATGATGGCAGTAGCTAGTAAACACGTCCTGCTCTCTTGGGGCTCCCCACATGCTTGTACTGGTTCTGCCTCTGTTTATTCAAGGGTCACTGTGCCCTGCTCCCCCCCTGCACACAGTGCTGGGTGCTCAGCTCTTGGCCATGGAGATGTCCTTATTGAGGACACAGCTTTGCATGGTTAGACAGTAATGTCTGAGATGTACTGTGAGAACTGGAGCTATAAACACAAAAAATAAGGGTGACTTTAGTATGTTTTCCCACTTAAATTTTTATTGGACTTTTTAGATCCAGAAATACCAGAAAGATGCTTTTATGACAATGGCATTCTGTAAGAGGTTGTAAAAACAGAGCCCTAAAACCTCTGCCCTATCAGCCCGTGCTTCTCAGGCCTCGATGCAAGTCATTCTAAGGCTGTGCAAAGGGAAGACGCCCCTGACACAGCATCACTGTCCCATCCTGCTGCCCTTTGCCATCTACCAGCCTTTGTCCACTTTCTTGTTGCCCTGTGGTCCAGCTGAAAGTGGGGAAAGGAGAGCCTGAGTAGCTTTTGCCTTCCAAAATGCACTGCCAGAGCTACCCAAGAGCACAATGGTTGGCTTGCAAAGCCACAGGTGGCACATGGCAGCAGGCTGCCTCCTCAGATAGAGCTTCCCATTACTGGCACTGAAACACAGGGAAGTTCCTCATCCATAGAAAAATTTAGAGAGTTTTCAGAAGCTGACAGAAGAGTAACCATGGGATTAGTAATACCCGACATCTGAAGGCAGAGCATAGGGAGCCTTGCTGCCTCCCATGACCCACCCCACCATGCAGGAGAGAAGCAATACCATAGCATCTGGGGTCAGAAGCAGCACAGAGGGGTCCAGGATACTCATCCACAACGATGTGTGTGTATCCTATGTGGAAGCAGTGATTTCTGCTCTAGGAAATGCCAGTGCTGGTACAGACTTGCTTGGAAAAAAGCAGCCTTATAACATGAGTTTCATCTTTTGGCAGCTGTACCATAAATAAGAACTTTCTCCTAGTGGAAGCAAAGACAGGGGCTTTTGGGAAAATATATTGTACCTTTAGCACTATCAAGTATTATCCGAGCTTTCCACAGCTGTAGAAAAACAGCTGTTGGGTCCTGTTTTGACCAGTGAAAGTCATAGTTACGACTTTGAATGGCACAAGCACAGAGATACAAATAGCTTGGTTTTATTTATTTTGTTTTCTGAAATCTACAAAAATAAGCATCCTCAACATTCTGAGACTTTGCCAAAAGTTAAAAATACAATTGAAGAAGAAAGAAACAGCCAGACTGTCCCTAGCTCCAAGTCAACAAAAAAATAAATAAAACCAGCCACAGAAGAGTAAGTCTAACCAGGGTTTTCTACCCTACAAACTCACTTACTCCTCACCTCACCTCCCAAAGAAAATTTTCAAATATAAAAAAGAAATTAAGAAAATTATTCATTACCATACGCTAAATGTCACTTAGCCCTGTTCTTCTCTGTGAGGTTCTTTTTGCCATGCATGCTTCACTGTCCTGATACAAAAAACAAGCCTTCTGTCTCAAATCAGCTATGAATGCGTCACCCGATTTTTCTGCTGAAAGATACGCTGTGTCCCAGGAATCTGCAAGGCACCAGGAAAGAGAATTATTAAGTGCTTTTCAGCTTGTGATCTACAGTCCCTGGGGACTTCATGAACTATTTTTAAAGGGTCGGAAAAACAACCAAGGCAAGCAAGGCGCTTGTCACTACACTTTAATTTGATAGGCAGGAACCCAGACTCCATTAGAAAATGTTTTGAAACATATCAGAAAAAAGATAAAAGACATCATCCAAGGTTGGCGATGATCTAGAAAAGTCCATGAACCCACCTAAAGAGCAGGAACCCGCTTCATACATACCAGTCTGGATTGTAAGTGTTTCAACTAGCTGAAGCATCGAACTGTGGTAATTTTGTACAGCTTCTCAGCCGCATTTTGCAGCCCATGCAGAATTCTTGTTGCTGCACCAATTTCCTCAGCAGCATCCATGCCAGATAACTTAAAGCTACTGCTGTGGTTTCATCACTTTTCTAGTACTAATTTATCTGAGCTGTTGTTATTTCACTGAGTCGAGGCTTTGCTTTCATCTTAAAAGTAGAAGCATTATTGAACTGTTTGTTTTCCGCATTATAGATCTGCTTTGCTGATTTACCCAGCCAGCCCTGGATCTTCTTGACTCATTAAGCATCACCAGATCTACTCCATATCGTCCTATTCTGGGTACAGCTCTCTTGCAACAGACAAAAATAACCTCTGCTGGGTTAATATTTGTCATGTTGTCTGTTATATCATGGATCTGTTTGGTGCAGAAACAAGCAACAGATCGTACCTGCATCGTACAACAGAGCCTGGTGCAAAGGTCACACAGTTAATGCCCACCAAAATAGCTCTGGAATGGGAAACAGCCTAACACCTCAGCTCAGCACAGCAGCCTGGCCAGCTAATTTTCCCTGCAGAGAAACGGAGTCACTAGTGAAACTGCTGTGCTGTACTCTACTCCAGATTCAGACTGCTATCTCAGCACAGCACTGCTCAGACATTCCAGCTCTAACTGGAGCTAGCTCCAGGACATCTGAGCTATGAACTACATAGATATGCCACCTATGTGCTAGTCCAGAAATCACTGGTGGAGTGCTATTTTATACAGATCACATCACCTCCAGATAACGTGTTTCTATAAAGAAATACATGAGCAAATAACAACATATTTTCTATGCTCATGTGCAGCAGCATAAAACAGCTAAAGTTAAGGGCAGTACGTTAGAAATATAGCAGGTACAAGAAGCCACGGCCAAATAATCTATTTGCCATTCCACCAGGGGACCACTTGGTGTCTTTCCCAGATTGAGTTAGGCAGGAAAGCAGACTGCAAACCACTGCGTTAGCTTCAGAGGGGTTTACCTTTAGGCTATCCCTGATGCTGTGGAAATGTAAATTCAAGTTCATGCTCCTTAACAGGGTGCCAAATCAGGATAGCTGTTCTCTAAATGCTGTAGTTTATTGATGTAGTGCTGTAGGATCACAGCTTGCTATCAGTAAGCATATACTGTCTGCCCACCTTGCCTGTTCAGTGAAAAAACAGGCCTCTCAACTCTTCCCTCTGCAGAGCATCTTCCCCATTCACTTTTCTCACTGTCTTCCCTATTTCTGTGCCATTTTGGGAAGTTGATCATTGTTCTCAGCACTGGTGTCACATTTTTGCTTGCAATTAGCCTTTATTTTCCAGCTTGGGGGTGTACCCTCTGAGCTAAAGAAGACTTCTGGCTGGACTGCACCTTACAGAGGTCTTTTTAGGTCAGAAGGCTCTTCAGAGCCTGGTTATCCCAGCAGGTCCATGTCCTGGATGACTGAGTATTAAATCAGCGGCAATCTTTAGTGCAAGTCACAAACTGACTGACTCTGTACTGAGATTGAGATGCATCAGCCCTGATACGGCTGGTCTCCCACAAGGCCCTTACTATCCCAGATGGCAACGCTTTCATTAACTGCTTCTCCACTCTCTGACTACAGCCAATTTCTATGGAATTTATAGCTAAGGAAAAGTTATTTCATTTTAAAAAATCAGAAAAAAGTAATTGAGTTGTTTCCTGTAAGTAAAGCCTGTGTTTACAAAACAGCCATGCAGCCAGCAATGCCCAGTCGAGAGTGAGGAGCGTAGGGGAGGGATTAGACATGGCAACCTCAGACCCACTGCCACGTTGCCACCTTGTCTGTGAGAGTTCATCTATTTAGATTCAAAGATAATGCCTCTGATTTAGAAAGCTTTTGAGCCAGACCCCTGCAGGCTGGAAGCGCTACCGTGGGCTTGCCCTGCATCCTTCCCCAGTGTCCAGCTATCAAAAACATGAGGGGGGGGTGAACCCTCGGGCTGGCCCAGTGCAGCTTGTCTTATGTCCTGAGCTATTTCAAAAGCTGAGGAAGGATTTTCTCTTACTTCTGCTGCCCCTGTAGTTAGAAAGACACTAGTAAAAAATTTTCAGTGAAAAAACAGTGAAACCAGTAAAAAACTGGCAGACTGGTTAGAAGTAGAAGGCAGTGTGAGCACAAGCACAGCCCTGGGAACAGCAGCAGCGATTAGCCAAAGGGAGGAGCAGGGCAGGGCAGGACAGGGCAGGGAGGGAATATGTGGTGGAGGGAAAAAGCGAGAAAGATTATTATCTGGAGTTCACACTCTGCCCCAGATCTGGCTGACTGTGGGCCTGGTTATAACAGATTCACAGACTATGAAAAACATATGGGAGCCCCTTTGCTGGGCCAGGGATGCAGCCCCTGCAGCACCCAGCCCTCTGACTGGGATTAGGTTAGGCACCATCTACACATCAGCGTTCTATGCTTAGTTATACAGACACCATGGTAAAGGTCTCTAAGGATGGGATTAATCTCTCCTAACTTTAGGTTTCTATAGCATAGCTGTCAAGGAGGATCTAGTCAATAAAATCGCTGGAGTTAAAGGACATATTCATCTAACCAAACACAGGCATCTGCTTCAGCATGAGATGAGTCGTACCATAGTCTCAGCTACATTGATTAATCCTCCACAGACAAGGGAAAAAACTTAAGGTGCCTAGCCCAGATGCAGACATTTGCATGTGATTAGAGGTGAGTGCCACAGTCAGAATCCAAAAATAAAGTAGTCCAGAATGCAGTGAGGACAATGCTGGCACAACAGTGACAGCAGCAGTCACACCAATACATAGCTGGGGAATGGGGATAAAAATAAAACCTGTGGGAACAAACCAAATTCTCAAAGCACTACAATAACCATTGGTTAAATAGCACAGTTTTGACTGCCATTCCCAAAACATCCAAAAACCCTTATCAGGGATCAAAGCTTCGCTGTGCTAAGCATTGTACAACCATAAAATAAAAAGACACTCCCTATCCCTGGAGAATGTGTGCAGGAGCAGCAAGATCCATGCATGGTCATCACCCATTTACTCTGACTTTGTTTTTCCTAGCCATTTCCAGGAAGGTCTCACCATTGCCCATTTCTCTTAAGGGGTTGTGCTGGAATGCAGTAATAAGATTTTGGGAAGTGCTTGTGTTAAAACACGGTGCCTCAGAACAGGGCATATATTGTTGATTGCAAAATTTCTGACATTGCAAGGCCAAGTTTGTACCATGACATTTCAGGTTCCTTTTTGGGTGATCTCAAGTTGTTTCAACATGTCTCAAGAGCTTCAGCCAAGGCTTTAAAACAGAATGAGGTAACAAAGAAAAATATTAGAAATATTAACCAAGTATGTGGGAGAACTTCTTTTATACATACAAGAACCAGAGTGTTTGGGGGAAAATAGGAAAGAAACATATCCCCCCTAATGAAAAAATTTACAGAACTCCTCTTTAACTCAGTAAACACAGAAAGGAACTTAAACATTACAACAGACTTAGAGCAATTTGTTAATGAAGGCACAAAACATTTTAAAAATCTGTTTATTTTTTATGTGCTCCAGGTTTGAGTTCAGGTGTGTGTTGAGTACCCATCTCCATGTATCTTCAAGAGCATTTTGTTCAGTGTTTAAAACAAGGTCGCTTGGCTTTTTAATCCAAATAGAAGCGTCAGAGTACACAAGGGTTTATTTGCAGTTGCAGATGAAATCTTCAAAGAAAGCCCAGGAGGCTTATTAAAGCTGGAGCTGGAAAAAGGGAAAAAAAAAAGAAACCCAAGCATGGACACAAGAATCAGTATTGGCAGCTAGGGGTGAAACCGTCATGAGATGGCCCGAGAGAAGAAAGTATGTGGAAAGAACAGAAAAGAACAGAGCAGAAATAACTGGATTTAAAGGAGCTTCCTTGACTAAGAGCTTCTCAAATACCTGTAAAACTTCACAGAGATTTACTAAATCCCATAAGTAAGCCAGCTGTGTAAGTATCAGAGAGTATATTATTTTTATTTAGCTACAAGATGCTGCAATATATATTCTTAAACAGTTTGCCTTCTGTAAAATGGAGAATGCACCTTTAGAGAATTGTGGAATCAAATGAAAACATGGAAATTAACTCAGAAATAGAAAAATGTAGCAGTGATTGTATCAGAAAGAAATTAAATATATCAGAGAGAAACAAACTAGACCGTTACCTTCAGCGTTGCATTTTATCACTCCATAAATTATATTGCAGCTAAAGAAAAGCAACAATAAAGAGAATCAGGTCAATTCAGGACATGATTTATTTTGGAACTCCTCTAGAGCATGTTTAACATGAGCACATTTCACCATATCACTAAGAATAGTCCTCTAGAAATAGAGAGAAATTTAAAGCATGTGTGCATGTTTGCAGCATTGGGTGAAAGGAACCTAATACAAACCACAACTTCATTTTGTGTAACATTGACATTTTTTCACTCCTTTGCCTCCAGGGGCAGAGTCTTACTGAGTAATGAATAGGTGTTTAAATCATTAGCACTGAGGAGAAAAACTTGCACAAGAGTGGAGATGGACTCCATGGGGGAAACAACAGTTCAGACCATTGGTTACGGTTCTCAGTAAGCAAATTACAATGAATGCCGAGTCCATACCAGTACTGACACCCTCTTTTTTTCCTTTAAAAGATTTAAACTGTATGCTGCGAAGTGTCTGAGCATCCACATCTGAGCACCACAACCAAAGGAAACTTGCTATTCACAGCAACCAGCATTTCTGCATAGAAACACAGCAGGAAATGCAGGGTTTATCTTCATTGCAGAGTTAAATTAACTTTATATGTTGTAAATTGAGTGTTGCCTTTATAATAAGTTCTGTTGACACAAAAAAACTTCACTCAAGTATGATATAAAGCAGATACAGCATAGAAATAGGTTAGTGCTGCCAGTCCTCACACACCTTCCCACAATTCCCATGCATTAAGAAATGATGAAATTCTCCCAGAATTCAGAATGAAACAGTTTACAGAACAACCTCCTATGTCTTTTCTGGTAATTGTAACCCAGACCAAAATGAACCCTGCAATTGTCTGCCCTAGTAATCTGTCAGAAGCTCCCCTTTATCTTCTTTTCTCTCATAGCAGGAGCAGCAGAAGTAAAAGCTTTTTTTTTTCCCCAAAAAAAACTGTGGTTTCATGTGCATTAATATGGGTTTGCACACTGCCAGATCACTCAGCAGCACAAATTTAATCTTGATCACGTGCGGGCACATGACTGTATTTCTGTCAAATCAGACAGAACACATGATGGAGTTTTCGCTGCCCTTTTCTATTAACACGAATTTTATGCCAGCTGGGGAGGGTGGATGATGCCTGATCTCTCACAAAGCCAGGCACTATGAAGTTAACCCATTATATTACCCTGAACCGATGCGAGCTGGCAGGGGTAGGTAGGACATCAGCACTCTGCAGCCTGGGGCTGTGCCATTCTGGATGCCATCAGGAGAGCCCAAGAAGCAGACAGGCTTCAGGAGCCAGCCAAGGCCTCACAGCAGCACACGAGCCCAGATGCTGGCTTACACCGGCGATTTTAAAATGCATTTGCACTTGCCATTCTTGGCCAAGTCACTTGCCACCAGCCTACGGGGCCAACAAGAGAGACACTGGTGTTACACCCCATTGCTCAACCTCACGCAAGATTAGCTCGAAGTGAAAGAACTCGAGAAAACAGATCTGCAATAACTGTGCCTGAACACTGCGGACGCTCCGCTGTATGGCCTAAGGCACGCAGGCATACATACATACGTACATACATACATACATACATACATACATACGCAGGCCTGCCGCGTATACATACATACATACATACCGGCCTGGCAGGGCGGTACCTCCGGCCCCTTACAGACTGCTGCCACCTTGTGGCCACGCTGCTCCCTGGGCTGACAACAGCAGCCGAAACACTTAATAGGAACTTGTGCTCCCGTTCTTTCAGCTGTTCCACTGGAGATAAATGACTTTTAGCGAAAGAAGTACCAAAAGCAAAAAAAAAAAAAAAAGCGACATTAAAGAAAAACGTGTCAAAAATGTTTTCTGTAATGTTTACACCAGGATCCCAAAATGGTAGCTATCACTCCATTTTGCAAACGCAAATAAAGCTCTTTTAAGGAAAGACAGCACAGATGCTTTAAAAACAAATGGATAATTTGCAAAGAACGATTTCTCTAATATCAAACAAAGCTTTAGTGCACTCATCCTGAAATCCTGCCATCCTTGATTCATTCAGGAACAAAGACCGAGACACAGTTTGTAATACAAAGCTTAAAGAAAACAGTTTAAATCAAGCTGCTATCAACACAAACGATTTTTCCCCAAGAAAGTACCTAACAATACATAACCAAAGGTACCCAAAGGTTCCTGGAGACCCCAGACTAAAGCTGTGAACTTCCCTCTCCAGCTCAGCAGCTCACTTTTGAGCTCCTGTAAAGGACAATGCTGCCCAGTGGACAGGACGGATTTATGACAGTTTCCATCGGCAGTTCTGCTGCTCCATCCTCTGGGCGAAGTCACTCCTGCCTCCTGTCCCTGCCTTCCCTGCCTCTCCTTGTCACCTCTCTAAAGGAAGGGTGGGTGGGCCCTTAGCAAAACACAGCACCTAACGCAACACGATTCTGATCGAGACTATGATTTTTAAGAACCATGACAATAGAAATATAAGTGAATAATTGAAATAAGAGCATGGGATTGGTTGTTTTGTGATTAGATTAGAGATTATTGTTTGCACAAGGAAAGCAGATATGATCATTCAACGGGCATTTTGGGAAACCAAGAAAAAGCAGTTCTGGAAATATCAGGATATTGATCAGTTAATATTATTTTTCAGCCTATAAAACAGAGTAATTTTTTAAGACCTGTTTCAGGATTTTTCCCACTATTTGCTCATACTACAAAGCTTTTCTTGTGGCCCACATCTAAACACACATTTCTAAATGTGGTTACATTAAAGACACAGTTTTCACTTATCATAAGTAGGGAAACATTATGGTCCCAATCTCTTTGCTCAAAGACTTAATTTCTTTCAAACATTTTAATAGCATGGGACAGAGGTTCCACACCTGCATGCATCTCAGACCCATCCACTACCGAGAGAAACATAGGCATTGTTTTTCAGTGCTGAAGATGCAGGATCTGACTCTAGAAGGCGTTGTAACATCATATGTGGAATGTGATTCTTGTAGGGAGGAAGTAACTTTCCCATGTGTTAAGAAGCAGTGGTCCCCCATTTCATGTACAAATTGATATGACCGCAACACATATTGCTGATATCAAGGTCACAGCATTTGTCCTGTGGCAGCAAACAGTAAAACTCCCATGACTGTTTTGTCCAGGAGACTATTTGTGGAGCTATTAGGTGTTCTGTGATTATACAGATCAAAAGCGCATAGTAATATGTCACTACTGTAAGACGCAGGTTCAAATTCTCTCTCTTCTGCTCAGTAAAAGAGTACGCCTACTGCCCACAGTCCCTTCTGTGAGGTGACTTGCTCTGGGCAAGGTTCAGGGCACCAGGCAGTTTTGCCTGCCCATAATTCACAGAAATCCTAGGGATGGATGCTCACTCTCAACTAACTTGGCACTCCTATTTTAGCCAAGGAACTCTCCACCAGTCCCTCTACAACCACTGGAGAAAGTATTCCAGAGAGCAAACCCAAGCAGATCCAAACTGTAGAGCTCTGAATTGTTCTTTGGGAGTGCCTGCCCTCATGGACAACAGAGGAAGCTGAGGGAGTCCTGCTAGTTTGCTTAGGTGACTGCAACCTCCAACATCATGGTTATTCCTAAAGTCCTGTCTTAATACCCCTTTCTGTTGGGCCTTCGTTCCTCTTTTTAACCACTAACCTCATTACAGGACAGCGACATGTAGGTCTGCTCTTCACTCCCTGCCTTCCTTCCCTCTGGTCCCCTCAGCCGGGGATGGTAAGCCACCCTGACACTGATGTAAGGCTGGTCATCAGAAGCTGGGGCTGGCACCAGCGAGTGAGCTGCAAGGCTCCACAACAAATTTGGCACTGGTCAGCAAAGAAGTTAACCCTTCCTCCCCTGTGCCCTGGGCGGTCTCTGCCCAGGCTCTGGACTCCAGGTGATTCTCTGGGCCTTGTGCAGAGCCATTGCTCTGGAAAGTAGCTCATTTGGGAGTCAGCCATCAAGGCATTATAAGGAGTGAAGAACTATGGCAAGGGAGCTAGAAATTAAGAGGGCAGCCTCCTCTAAGAGACAACATCAAAGAAGAAGGATTCACACTACATGTGACCCTCGATGTTTGCAGCCCTGTTGTGGTGCTGACAATGGCACCTAAGGCTCAGCACAACCTCCTGCAGCCCCTTCTACCTATATCAGACAAAAGGAATGCTGTGAAAAAATAGGAAATCCAATTACTAGAGCCACGAGACTCAAGTGACAGGGTAATCACCAGAATGTAACAAGAAACTAGAAAACAGATTACTCAGTAGAAGATCATCTGTCCATGAAAGGGCTACTAGAACTCTACAGAAGGCACCTGTGACACGACACAGTAAGAAAGGTTACGTTTGGCAAACGCATCCTTCTGTCCCTCAGCCCCGGGGCGCCCGGAGCAGCTGTATCCCCTGGTGTGTCCAACAGGTCACGGCCCGTGTACGGCCCACGGGAGCTGCCTGCTCACGCCTCCAGCAGCCGAAAGCGCCCTGCCCCAGCTGCGGGGGCTGCTGCAGGGGGCGGGGGTCGCCCGGGGGCCGCTGCGCTGTCACGGGCCAGGCTGTAGCTGCGGCCAGGTAACACACTGGGAGGAGGCGGCGCTGCCTGGCGCTGTAAATGCACGGGGTTTGTCAACACCGTACTTCACAGTGATGTGTCGTGCGGCTGGCATTCCATGACTTCCAGGTCTAACGTTCACACCCGACAGAAAGCAAATGCCTTTCCCCCCGCACACCCCGCAGCCCGAGCCAGCAGCGGCACCAGCAGGCACTTGGAAGCCGTCGCACAGCCCCCGCCACGCCGCGCACCAGCCTGGGCCTCAGGGCTGCACCCCGCTCCCTGCTCGCTACCCGGGGCCGCTGCGGCACAAACCCGCGGCTCGGCCCGCGCTGCCCCGCCGGCCACCGAGGGCGGGACGAGGGGCCGCGACACCCGCCCCCTACGGCCCCGCGCCCGGGCCGCCCCCCACCCCCCCCACCCCCCCGCCGGGGGCGCGCTCCCCCCGCCCAGCCGCCGAACTCTCGCGAGAGTGGCGGGGAGTGCGGCGTTCCGCGCGGGGGGTGTCGCGCCGCCTCGTCGGGGCGCCCTGTCCCGCCGCCCGGGACAGCAGCAGCGCTCTGGTTCCCACTCGGTTTGATTTTGGAGTCGGCAGGAGCTGGGAGGGAATGCCTGGCTGGGAACTCCCTGCTGCAGAGTTCCTGCAGGCCCTGCTGAAGTCTGGTCTGGGAAAGGATCTAATGGTGACTCCCATGCAGAAAAATTAAATGCCCCATGACAGAGCTCTCAGATTTTAGGCATGCGTTTCATTCCATAGCGTTTCACTGATACAGGTGTTTCCAGAAACAGTTTTACTGGATTAACTACTGGAACACTTCCTTAATGTTAAGGAAGAGCATGAAGAGGAAGGGAAGAGCAGAGGAACTGTGAATGGAATTCAGCTAAACAGAAAGTAGTTGAATTCAAGTAGGTATTCCAGCTAGCAAACTGGAAAACTAGAAAACCCCTGTGGGTCTGTAGTAACTGCAATCATGAGGAACAGTACAGTACACTGAACGCTGTGTTCTTTTGCATATGGCAACACTGATTCAAGGAATGAAAAAATTACTTAAAGGAATCTTGTTTTACAGAACTTCCTGGGTGTTACTGTCAGAGCTTTAGCAACACTACAGGAGAGAATAAGACAGGCTGCTGCAGCATACATCTCTAGCGGAGCCCCGGCCAAGCAAGGGCAGACACAACTGATCCGAACAGGATCTAACCCTGCTGTATGGCGTGGGGTCCATCCCCCATATTTGGCAGCATGGTAAGGCAGCAGTTTCTCCTCAGGTGGATCCAGCAGTAAGGCGATAGAGAGAAGCAAGAATACAGGAACTGAGAATCCAACAGTCTGATGATCGGTGTCTGGCCACCGGTACAAATCCTTCATTTTGCTAGATAGAAAGTTAGGTGGCAGGGAATTTTGATAAGACAGCCAATTCAGTATCAGCAGTGTGAAACCACAGTCACGTAGTACGTCGTTGCAGCCGAGAAATACCTGCAGTTTTCACCTTTCTCCTTTTCCCTGAGCTGGCCCTAACCAAAGTGTCAGAGCGCAGCTCCTGCCGGAGCCACCAGCAGGGCTGCACTGACTGCAGCGGGATCTCTGGGCTCCCGCTGTCGGCAGAAGTGCCACATCCTCTCTCTATTTTGTGGGTGCAGTTTGGGGGTGACAAGGAAGTTTTTGTTACCCTGGGTTTGCAGGCCTTTGCCACCTTATTGACACCAATACAGAGAAAGCAAATAAATATTAAAAACAATTCCTGTCATGGTTCTGTAAAGGGAGGATCCTTGACTACTAAAATTACATCAAGAATATTCTGTAACCAAAACAACTTCCCAAACAAAAAAGTAAATTATTGCTGATGGCAAATCTAGACATTCTGGCCCTTAATGAACTAAAGTAACAGAGATTGTAGTAGAAAGTTCAGTTATGCCTCTGTGAACCCCTCATCTGAGGAAAAAGCAGAAGAGGGTAAAAGGAGGGACGGGCTCAAATTGCATGCTAAATGTGATGGGAAAACATTACTTGCAGTATAAAAGTGATTGCTGCTTGGTTTGGGTGTCGTATTTTTTGCTTCTAGACTAGAATAATTGAATACAGAGATTTAATAACAAACTGATGGCAAGAGTTGTCAACTACATATGATTTGTGAGTAAGAAGTTACCCGTTTGACTGGTGCAAGAACCCAGGGGGAGCTGAGTCCTGCAGTCTTTCCATCTAACCCAGTTGCTTTGCATAAGTACAGAGTATGAACTGCCCTTTGCTCATGCAGAGAGACACAGGGACCTCCAAGACAGAGTCGGATCTTAGGCTGGCTGAAATCCATAAGGTTAAGTGGGCATGAGCAGCAAAATCTTTGTATAATTTCTTTTATGCTTAACCAAGATAATCCTTTAAGTTCAACTCCATCAAGTTGTCTTTTTCTAGAAGGAGTTTTCAGAAGGGTGCAGGTGTTCCCTAAAATGACTCAGACTGAAATGAAAGATACCTGTTCTGCTCCTTCCCCTATCTAACAAAATCTCCTGGTTTATGTATTCCCAAGTGAGAAGTCTCTGCCCCCTGAAGCAGATCCTCCATCAGAAAGGGGACAACACACTGATCTTTGAAGCACAGTTTGAGAGTGTGAATTTGCAGAAGGTGGTCAAAGTGTAAGTTTCTAATCTTTTTGTCTGTTATTAAGATGGTGTTATTATCAGAGTTGTTGTATCAGCAGCCTGCTATCAGTTTCTGAGCAGTATGTGTTACTCCGGGTTTGCGCTAGTTTTACATTAGTTGAATGAGCTTCAAAAGTAGTTGCAGGTAGCCTTCACTTGAAATGATCTGATAGCACTGAATGTTTTCTATAGGTGATAATCACCCACACAAGCTAAACACCATTTCTTAAGCACCTCCTTTTAAAGCATAATGTGGAGAAAATTTTCAGAAGTCCCAGTTATTGTTAGAAGTCGTAATTAAGATAACAGTTGCATTATTGACTAGTTGTGGTTAGGTGTCTTTTCCTAGCAGCTGCACAGACTTTATGACAGTGTAAACTGCATTTGCGCCTGTTTCACTGTGGTGTGCTTTTTCATGGTAGTCTGCATTATTTGGCACTGCATCATACCGCAGCGCTAACCAGCATCACAACTGCTTCTCTTCTTTCTGCCTACCAGCAATGAATTTGAGTAGCAGCTGACCCCATGCACTGACCTCCACACAAGCAGACGCATACAGTGGTACTACTTCAAATTAACGAGTACGCAGGCAGGGATGCCGTATCGCTTCACTATTGTCAATTTTACCAAGTGTAACAGCCTATATAAGCATGGCTTGTGGCCACTGTTGTACTCAGAAGCCAATGCTAAGAAACACAAGGTTGGCTGGCAAAGGGCTGGAAATGAAATCAAGTATTACAAAACCAACAGGGGCCAAGGCAGACATCAGTATTTCTCACTCACTTGGGCATTCCAGTTCACTCATACCAAGACACCTGCTACTTTGCCCACTGCTATCCTTACACCTGCCATCTCTAAAGATCAGTGAAGCCCAAATTCTGCAAGATTCATATCTTGTGCTATTCACTGGCAGGAAACACAGCGTATGCTTTAACTACCACCAACCCCCCCAGAAGTGGCAAGGGCACCGGGAGGAAGGCTGTGATACTTACCGCAAGGGTGCATCTCGGAGAAACTAATAGTTCCTGGGTGTCAAAGGGCTTTCTAGATTACATTCTTGGCAATTCAGACAAAGCTCAACTCCTGCAGGACAATTTTGTCTTCAGAGTGGTACCCATGTTGAATCCAGATGGTGTCATTGTGGGAGGTCACCGCTGCTCTTTAACAGGTCGGGACTTGAACCGCAAATACAGATCTAATGTGAAGAAATTTTACCCTTCTATCTCATATATCTGAAGCATGATCAAAAGGTAATGTCATTTTATTTCCCATTGGAATAGATTATTTTCCTTTCTACTGTCTCTTTGTTAGCGTGACTTCCCTATGTCCCTTATTGTTTTGGAATTTTTGGAACTTACATCTTTGCCCTGTACCCAAGCCTTTCTGATTGTTCTGTTTACATTCAGTTGCATTTCAGAGTAGGTTATTTTTTTCTTCAGTATTGTGCCGGTTTTCCTTTAATATACTTTCTCTGTTCTGGTAATAAGTTATATCTCCAAAGTAAGAGTTTTCATCAAAACATTATCAGCATAATTCTCCCCACTATCCTTTGCCAAAATCTACATATAAATTCCTTATTTCTTTCATTTTCATCTTTTCTGGCATACAACCACAGCCCAGAATGAAGTTAGGTTAAAAATAGATCCCAGATGTCCATTTGACAGCAAAGATTGCCAAGTTTCCTGTATGTTTTGAAACAAATATGTTTGATCTCTTATGCAGACTTCCAGTCACAGAGACATTAATACTCTGGATATAAATCTAAACCTTTGGGTATTAAACTAAACCTTCAGCTATTAAAACAAATCCCTCTGGTTTAACTTCTGTAACAAATTAATACAAACTTGACTCTTCTGCAAAAAAACAGTGTCAGAATTAATAAATTTAATGTTTTTAATCTAGTTACAGTCTGTTTTAAGTAAGATCTGTATTCTTTCAAATGAATATTTTGGCATGTAGATCCTTAGCTTACAGGGGATGAGCACGGTGCCTTTCCTTCTTTTCCATGAGAATTCCTCTCTCTTTCTTACTATATGGAGAGAGTGAGTGCCCCATAATTAGTATTAATTATGTCTGCTCAAGTGCTACTGACCTTCAGCATCATATTCAGCTACTATAGCTTCACGTGTGGTTGTGAGAGAAAGCAGCAAGCAGAAGTACTATATGTGCATCCATGTGTCTTCCCACTCTTGCTGAGCAAGAGCTGCCCAGATAAGGTAAGCAAATATTTGGCTAGAAACTTACTCACCTAAAAAATCAAGCACCATCCGAGTTACCTAATTTTTTGTTAAGGTATCACATTTATTAAAAGACCACACTTCAGCCGGTAAAATAATCTTCAATTGGCTAAAACTAGAAATGGTAGGAATATGAAATGTTAACTCCTTTGAAATTCCAGCACTCCAAATGTATCATGCTGAACTGGGACATAAAGTTAGCATTTTTAAAAAACTTTTTTTTTAAATAATGAAAAAAATATGAAATATCAAAGTAGCATTGTTTTAATAATGTCAAAAATGAACACTAAATATTGTGTACTCTTATATTAAAGGCAGCTTTAAAACATACTGTAGAATTACAAACAAACAAGTAAGTAAACAAGAAGCTAAAGAAGAAAAATGTTTCCTCCGGACTGAATCCTTTTGAAAACTTCTGTTGAAAATTCTGTCAAAATCACTATGTTTGTGTAAGCTATTTCAATTAGGGGGAAAAAAGTTCAGTAGGAAATGACTGCTTTTAAAATATGTCATTTACCAGCAAAATCTGACTGCAGTAAGCTTCTTTTGAGCCTTTGAAAAAAGGTTTCGAAGGCTCAGGAATAAAACAGCACACAAACTAACCTACTAGATGTCATTGCATACGTGCAGCTAATGCTGTTTTCCTCGGATATCAGTATATATATCAGTAATATCAGTAATGAGGTGGTTGTGAGCTCCAGATTGGTTGCATCAAACTGTTGGTCTATTAACTCATGAAAGAAGACCTATTCCAACTTTTTAGTAAATATGGATGTTGGTATATAACAGGATTTCTGGTAACTCAGCTGGTCAGCTGTCTGTATAGGGTTGTTTAGAAACAGTAAGTACAGCCACATAAAAATTATTTGCATATATCTCAGAAATTCTTAAAGTAAAATAAGCTTTTAGCCTAAGGGCTATTATTTCACCTACATCTCCATTATACCAGTAATAACAGTATGCTGTGAGCTATGCTGTGCAATATTAAAGTAGAGTGAAAACTCACAATCGCTTACCTGGTAGATAAGATTTAAAAAAACCTGCAGGGTTAAAATGAAATTATTGCATCTTCCTATTTCCTATATATTCCAGACTTCAAAGGCTAATGTTGTGTCTTTTAAGTTTTCATTCCCAGACTGCCGTTTCAGAGTACGAAAGAACAAAGGCAGCCAGGCCGAGTGGTAGTGTGGAAGATTAACATCAACAACAGCTACACTTTGGAAGCCTCTGTCTGTGACTTTAAGTTGGGGGAGACAATTCCCTATAGCTATTTAGTAGGAATCATCAAACAAGACCTTTACTTTTGTTTTTTCATGGAAAATGGTGGCTTGAGCTACAATCCCCTTGTTGGTGTTCTGTCTTATTGGGTAGAAAGTAGTGATGATTTAAGATAAAAGTTGGAAAAAACAGAAAACTAAGGCATTCACCTAGCAACCTTTCAGGCCACCGCTAGTATTATTGCATATGTACCATGAAACAACATTAGTGGATGGCAAATTAAAAGCAGTGACTAAAGCCAATTGTATTTTTAGGAAATTTTGTAATGAGTTATCCATTAACTATGCATTATAGTTAACCGCTTCTGAGGGGATAGACTTGTTCATATAGGCAGAATAATGATATGTAATATCATCTGTATAAAACTCCAGCAGTTATAGACCTGTCTAGCATCTGGCAGTGAAAGATATGTAAGTCTGCAGTCAGCCACCATCCTGAAGTATCACAGATACCTAGCAGTCAGCAGGAAGACTGACATTTTCATTTCTGTCTTGCTCATATTGATGCTGCAGGCTGCAAAGCACCCATTTCAATATGAAGGACTTGCAGTCAATAGGACAGCATTTCTGTGATGCTCTTTTGAACTACTGTGTTCACAACAGGGAGGTAAGGAAAGTACCCCCTAGGCCTTTTCTCCTGCCTCAGTTCCTCCTACTGTAACAAAACATAATACGCTATAGGTTTATAGCAAGAATAAATTTGATAATGGTGTTCTTTAAGCAGTAAACTAAAATTGTGGTGTTTCTTGTTACTATCTGTGCCTGATGGAACACAAGAAGGTAGTGAAACAGCAAGCCAGAGTGAACTCCAGGGTCCTGAATTCTGATGTGTTAGACTGAGATTCCAGGTATCTTAGAACTATTCAGATATGCCATACTTTATTATATGTTTTTTTCACTTCATAAAGAGTGCCAGAGTAAATATTAGAAATGTTACTGAAATTAGACTTTTAATAGTCACACTCCTTTAACACTCCTTGAAAAACTGCATACAAATCATATACCCAAACTTTAACAGCCAGTTCATCAGAAGCAGAACTCAGTATCTTCCCCGGATGGCCTTCCTGAGGAGAAATGAAACTGTTATATCACTTAAATTGGTCTGTTATATCACTTAAATCAATAGGCTTTTTTTCAGCCTTACATTTTGCAGAGCAATCTAGCCATAATATAAGGTATATTGTTTGGGTTTGTGTAAACCTAATTTCATTAACTATGGAAGACTCTAGTCTGATTCCATTTAGTCAAAGGGGCTAAGTTCAGGGTAACTGATAGCAGTCCAAGAATCTGTATGCTGACCAAACGATACCCCTATTAAACGTGATCAGCTCTTCCTGTACCAGTGCTGACTGTGAGTGACGGCAAGTCAATTGTGCATGTGATTTGTGAGAGGGGGACATTTATGTGTTATGAACAGCTGTGGCTCTATGGCCGTTTATTAGGGAATAAAAACTTTGTACCTTTCTTTTTTGGGAAAACATTAATAAGTTTATATAATACATAATAACATAATACATAATAACATAGATAAGGATCTATCTCATCAAACTTTAGGTGCCCAGAATATAGAATTCAAGAGCTGAGCCGCGCAATTGGTGCTGAACTGCAAGGAAATAAAAGAGAGACACCAGACACTGATTGTATCATCAGAGAACTAGGAGAAGGCTTCCCGGGAATAAAGGGGATGATGTTCTGTGAGAGGATTTAGGAGGGGAGGGAGCACAAAAAGAAACCTAGGTAGAAGCAGGAGGTGCCATCTGGACAGATCCCATCTCTTTCAATAACCAAGCTTTCTCTAAGATGATGATGCCCACCTTTTGCAGGTTAGCTGTAGGTCTGTAAAAGCAAAATGTGGATCTGGAAGACAGGCGTGTGGAAAACACATATGCAACTCTACAGCTAGGGTTACTACAGAAGACACATGCTAACAGTTGGAATGAGTGCTGCAAAATACTGTTTGCAATCACCAAATCTGGAAATTAAACAAAACAATGCTCGTCTTCCACAGCAGCCAAACTTCTGACAGCACAGACTCCTGTGGTCTTGTTGCACACCAGCTAATACTAGGTATTAAGGTATGCTATGACTTTTTCTTGGCTATTTTCATGTCTGTCCTGAATGCCACTGGGAAAGAATTGCTAGAGTTTAACAGGCTCTATTTGAAAGAGCTTTAGGATTGAGTCAGTCAGAATAGTAATTAACAAATCAATAGTCTATAGAGGTACAGTCCAAATGAACAGTGCAGAGCAACAGTATTAATTTTCCTTATAGCTTAACCCAGATTGTCCAGAAGGTGGTGGTTTTGCTCCAAAAGAAGGAAGCCAGGCTTTCTAGCTGTCAGCTTCTGTAGTACAGCTGAGTAAGCAGGGTCAGGGGGAGGAGGAGGAGGGCACCAGCTTGAAGCACAAGAAGTATCGTGCCCAGGTACACTGGTGTCAGCCGTACCGTGCAGTTACCCAGTTCAGTGTTCAGGAGCTGTGTTCTCCTCTCACACACGCAGACAAGCCATCACACTGGTGCTGTGCTGTCAGCATCAGACTGCCCCGTTGCCTACTTCTAAGCCCACGGGCAAATGTAGCCCCAGATTTAACAAACCACTTTCACTGAAGGGCAATGAGACGTTTAATTTTCCTGAAATCTGTATTTACTTATTTTGCTGAAAAGAATGGGTTGAAACATCAGGCTTTTTGTCCTTATTTGCTTGGTGTTTATTTCTTTGGTGCCTGTGATTGCCATAATATTACTCAAGATATTTCCTGTAGATAAACAAAACAAACTTTGGTGAGTGTATTACTTTTAGAACGCTTGAGGATGAATTTTAGCCAACAATAACAGTTCTTATAAATTGTTGCTTCCTGTTTGTGACATAAATACATTAAATAAACAACAGAAAAAGGGGAATCTAGTACCAGGGCTCTGTCCTAAGAGTGTGTAAAATTGAAGTGACCCCTGTAACACTTTGCAAAATATGCAGATAGGCATTTCATGTAACTGGGCTGGTCAACAAATTGCATGATTTTGAGTTTTAGATCTAGTTTCAGAGATGAGAGTTTGAAACATGACGTAGTCAGGTAAGCTGTCATGAATGCACTTGTGATGAGGGAAGCTGCCACAGATCCCTTCATGTGCTCTGCCCTTCCCTGGAGGCGTTTGTCCCTGGAGGGGTTATACGGAGAACACATGCCTGTGCAAATTGCAACAGTTCCACCTAGTCCCACTCACCTAGAGTTAAAGCAAAGCTGCTGGGTTCTGTACTTCAGGAAGGTGAAGTCCAGAGAGCCTTTCCACTCACCCAGCCCACATGGGTGGATGGAAAGGTCTGTGAGGATGGTGTTGACTTTTAATGTTTATCCACAGCTTGAAATTTCTTCCCCTGCAGTGCTGAAGAACCAAGCAGGAAGTTCCACCACTGATGCCATTGTGTTTCCAGGACTATATTGGTTACAGGAGGGCTTCTGTAGTGAGTTGGATGAAAAGTCTCTTTTGTACAGTACAAGGACTGGTAGCAGAGGGTTGGTGAAAGTATGCAGGGAGGGGTGAGTTTTGAAGTATTTTTTCCTTAATGTATCCTCTGTTATGTTTGTTCTTGTAACTTTACCTTTGGGATTGAGTTTATTCATATGTGAGTAATAAATCCACATGGGCACATTTCCCAGTGCTGGATTTAAAAAAACAAATTATTAATGAAAACTTTAGAATGAAAATGTTAAATGAACTCCAAAGTTAGCTAGTTAAATCTTCTGGTTGACACCAAGAATCCAGGGCCTTTTGGTACTTCCCAGCCCCTCATGCTTTCTTGCCCCACCTCCTCTGGTCTGGCCAGCAGGGTGCCAGTGTGACATGGGGCCGGCAGCTCTGAGGACTAGCAGCCTGAGAAAAATTTGCCTAAAACTCTGAGCCTTTCTACTTCATTTGCTAAAAATATCCTTGTTTGTATTAAAACACTCACCATGCCAGTCAGCGGGATTGATTTTGTTTTTTTCTGATAGCCATAAGCATGATTTTCTTGGGGTCTATAAATGGTACATACAAGCAAGGCAGGCAGGTTTTGCCTCATATCTGTGACTAAGCTGTATATTGAGCAGGCTGCCACATGACTTTCATTCATAACTGCTTATTGCAAAACATCTGTGTGTGGTATTCATCCCAGGGATTGGGATTAAAGGATATGTAATGAGATTTATCCAGGTGACATGGGAGATATGGAACCCTGTTGGATAATTGTGATTTCAGGAGAATTTCAAACTCAGAAGAAGAATTGGAGGGGTGTAACACTGCTTTAGATAAAGTCCAGAAAAACACAGAAGGCTACTGCAGAAAGTTAGGGTATTGTTTCTTATCCGTTTAGTTTAGTCTTTAAAACTGGTAGACTTGCTTAGTAATATACATAAAAGAAACATCCAAGAACAAAAAAGGGCAGGGATGCCTTCCAGAAACACAAGAGCATTTGTTAAAGCTTAATTACTTTAGGATCTGTACTAAATAATGGATTAGCATTTTCCTCATTCTGACAGTGTTTAACAACCACTTTCTGTCCTCCCTTGTTTCCTCCTGCCACATTCCTTGCTGTGTGTTCCTTCCCCTTACATCCCTCTGATGTTCGGTCCCTGCCAGTGACCTGGTTTAACACACCAAGCTGATAGGAAAAAAAACCAGCAAAAAGAATGAGTCGGTTTTCTTCTGTGTTAATGAGTTAAATCAGCTCACACAACGTTTTTTGGAGCATCAGAGCCAGTTTAAGGGTTGGGGGAAAACACTAGCTAGGAGCAGGGACGAAAGCCCTTTGGAGATCTCAGCAGTCTGAAACCACAGCTTTAGGTGATTACTTGAACCTCTCTATTTTGAGTGACTGCACTTTAGAAATTAATCACTAATGTAATAATAAAGAGAAGTCTTCTCCAGCAGAGATCCCTCTGGGTACAGAGCCCATCCCATCATATGCCTGTCTTAGGAGAGGATGAGTATCTTCAGGACTCAACACAGCTTTGGCCACCTAAGAGTCTGATTCTGTAAGGCTATGCCTGCCAATACCTATAAACACCAGTGCACATTGCAAAACTATTAGTTAAGTGGAACTTCACTAGGTCTTATTCTGTAATTTTTGTGCTGAAACACAGGCAAAGATATCTTTCATGCAATGAGATTGTATGAATTGCATTCATGCATCTTTCATGCAATTAATTAATGTGCTGTTGCTGGATGTATAGTAGGAGAAAAACACATCAGAGTGATACTGTTACTATGTAAAGAAAATAATAATAGCTTATCAAATGAGTTTGAAAGATCAGTACATCACAATTCCTGCCAGAAGTTTCTTTCTCTTGTTCTTTTTATGATTATGCACAATTTTCCCATGTAGATCTACTTCAGTGACTAATTAACATTATTAGATCAAAAGGCTTACCAAAACTTCTGTTGTTGCTCTTGATGGAAGTTCTTAAAGACATTTGAAAAAGGTGAATAACAAGGAATATCACAGGTACAGTAGAGGTTTTGACAGAAAATCGTGCTGGAGCTGTACGTAGCCCTCAACGGCACTTTGCTGATGTTCAGCCTAGAAAACTATATGACCCTCAGATGTAAAATAGGAGCACTGTTATTTTTGCCTAGAGACAGCAAACTGTCATTTGGAAAGAAGTCATGTTAATGTTTTGATGGGTAATGTTCTTTTTGTGTTCATAAACTTTATAATGCTGGCTGCTATATTAATGCTTTCATTGGTTCAATAGGTAGACCACTACTTCACAAGCTTTTAGCATTTTATGCCAATCTGCCTTTTCAGAAGCCCCAACACTGGAAAAACAGAGCAGTGGCAATTCATACTGCTGAGAAAGCATGGACATCCAGGTTCCCAGACTAAAAATAAACAAGCCATATTGAGTAGGAAGTAAGGTCCCTTGTCAATACGTTATGTTTGTGTCCAGGTTTGTAAGTATTTGCTGAACAACACAGCATAAGGAATTTGATCTTGAGCAGCTTGCTTACATGTGTTCCTTCTGGCATTGTGATTATCATGTTTATTTGGAACTGTTTGAGGTAGTGGTTTTTTTCTTTCTAACTATAATATTCCCTCATGAATCAAAATGTTTACATACTATTTTCTGTGCAGAAAAATACCCAAAACATGAGGAGAACATTTTCACAGCATTGCTAAAGACAGAAGTCATGAAAGCAAAAATATGAGCATTTTTCATCCCAGTAGAAACATGTTGTGCTCTTTTTCTGACCAGAAACTGATACATGACAACTTAATTCAACCACTGCAACTTTAGACAATTTTGTCACCAGAACCTGCTGACCTTATTGAACAAGATTTTTGCCAAGCCCATTAAAATATTTTCTGTTGTGTTTTCCAGTCCAGTAGAATGCTGTGAAGATAAGAGAAAGGGAAAGATCACAGGACTTTTAAGGGAAACGGGTAATAATTTTTTTAATTAACTTTGGGATCATTACCAAGCCCCTGCTCTGAAATACTTGTGCTGGCAATACTTGTAAAGCTGCATCATGCCCCTTCCTAACCATTCAGTGTGTGATTTAGTACTCAGCATTAGCTGGCTTAGCAACTACCATGGGATTAAGTTTATTAAAGGGTCATTATCAGTCTAGTTGGCATAAAACCTAATCATTTTTAAAAGCATCACTTCTCCATTGTTGCTGTTCAGCATCCTACATAACTATTTACATAATGAAAGCCTCATTGTAGCTGACAAACACTTCAAAACTGTAGATGAAAATAATGTAGTCTAATGTTATGCTACTACTTTCATGAAAAGGAATTTAACGTCAATATTTTTTATAATGCTGAGCACCCAACAGCTTGCAAAGCGAGCACAAGCTGCCAAGTTTTCTGAGCTTTTGAAAATCAGGCCAAATACAGAACGCCTAGCTTGCCTTCTGCTTTTTGGGGGTGGGGGGTCTCGGTGGGGGAGGGTGGTCAGGGAGGTGAGGAAGGAAGAAAGAAAGAAAAGAAAAAAAGTCGCCTTTACAAGTTAACTCTTCACTCACTAGTTATTGAACCCTGACCAAGCTTCTCCTGTCCTAACCTCGTGCACACACTTTGAACAAGCCATGAAGTGGCTGCCTGATGATACTTTTTTGTCAGTCTTTTGGAACTTAATAATATAAATAATTTGTGTTTTCATTCTGTTTCACAGACTTAGGACATTGAAACTCAACATGAGATATTTCAGGTACTTGACCCAGCGAAAAAAAGGTAAACATTATGTGTTTATTTAATTCTTAAAATCCTAATAAGCCATATTTTTTTTTCTATAATCTCAAACCTCAGTAAAGAGTATGTTCCAAAAAGATAATTACAGATTTCTTTGATTTCTTTGTGATTTCACTCAGCCACAGCATTTGGAAGAGTTCATTTTTCTTTTGTTTCAGCTGTCTTCATCACATTATTACACTCTGTTTTACTGATTTGGAACAGTCTCACTGGAGAAAAACAATCTGAGGCAAATTCCAGACAGGTGAAAAAATATTTGCTTCTATTGACAGTAGGGTTATGTGCATTTTTAATAATGTATTCATTTGGTCCAGAGAAACTAGAGGAGAAAATATTCATTGAAGTCAAACAAGACAGACCAAATCTTATGGAAAATTGGGATCAACCAGAACTTATTGGTTTCAATAGAGACGAAAGAGAATAAGTGAATGCGGAGACTAAGAAAACAGAACTGGAGAACTTGTGTCATTGCAAGAACTAGGAAATCTGGGAAGGATTTTGATATCACAGTGAATAAGTAGCTCAACATGAGTTATCTTCATACTGTGCCACAGGGACAAATACAGTTCTTGCCTATGTAAAAACAGGAGGAGGGAAAAGCTATCTTGACTTCTTTGTAGAATTTCTCTGAGACTAATACTGAATTATTTTGACTACTTCTGGTGTCATCATTATTTTAAAGAGTTTTTTAAAAAAGAAGAACATAAAAGGGAACCCCTGCAAGTATTTAAGAACCTCTTGTTATGACACTTTAAAGAGTTCAGCCACTTTATGATGAAATTAGACCTTATGGGATGACAATTGTCTCCTAAAATATAAGGACATTCTTCAGTAGAGCAGCTCAGAATAGCAGAGATAGCATCAGGTAATGAAAAGGAAAAAAAAGCATGAGAAGCTGTGGCTGCAGCTGATAAAAGTTTGCATTAGAAATAACAGATGTATGTTTTGACAGGGAGTCAGAACACCTATTAGGGCAAACTCCAGATGTAGTGGGTTTTCTGTCTCGCTTCAGTCACACAGTTTACAACAGGGTTCACAGCAAACTGAATGAAATTGCTAGCCTATTTTTCATGGTACACAAATTATGAGATAATCTGTGATTCTTTCAGGCCTTAAAAATCTGATTTTCGTAAACTTACAGTTTTAGTTTTTGACATGAAAACCAAATGGGTTTCTTACGGGAGTGTTGAGTTTATTGAATTCAGGAGTTTAAGGATAGGGTTTGGTAGAGTTTTTGGTAGGGTTTTAATTGAAAACATTGATGTGGACAGAGCACTGAAAAACAACGGCATTTGCTGTGCTTAGTGTCAAACTTTGTGGCACAGCAGATACCTACAAAGCCGTGGGAAACAGCCCGCTATCAAGCATATAAAACCAACATCTATGTTGGTTAATCTATGAGGAAAATAGCAGAGCAGAAATGTCCTGAATACAAAGCTGTCAGCCCTCACCTCACAGTACCATAAGTCAGTATTCATTGATTTTAGTCATTGTTATTAATTTTTATTCCGATAATCACTTGTGAGCAGTGTTAATTTCAGTACTGTGTCACTTTTAAAAACTCCTTACAGCTCATACATTGCCAAAATTTTGCAAAGCTGATAATACATTTCTCTTCAGTTCTGACCTGTCCTACACAGTTAAACAAGCCTCATGAAACATTCCAAGAATTACAAAAAGAAAAACAAAGGATTCTTCTAATTGAAAGAAGAGAATTTAAAGATTTAAATCTTTTCCAGATGTCATGTCAGCAAATTATATAGAACAGTACTTCAGCTGTTATTTTCTGCTGAGCAAAGATCTAGAATTCCTCAATGAGGACCAGGTAAGAAATATTAAGAGTCATACCTATTATCTGTGTTTTTATATAAACCTGTGGGTTTTACGGATTCATGGGGAGCTATCACAGATCAGTTAAAGAGAGGAATGTGAGAACATGTTACTTATTCTCTGCCTACATAAGTAATACTGGAATTAATTCTCAGGATGATCCTTTTTCATGTGATTTTCACTCTTTTGATCTTGAAAAGCTAAGAGTGTCATGCTGTAGCGGTATGTTTTAGTAACAACTTTGTGCTTGGTTCTGAATTCCTGTCTTTTTTCTTCCTCAGGCACGCACCCAGAGCTATTCTGCCTTACGACTACTTTGGTTTTGTCTTGGAGAGCTTAACCAGAAAAATAATCCAAAACCATAGTGGCATGGTAGCTGGAAAACTAAGACAGATACTTGGTTTGTGAAAGGATTTGCAAGAAGGATGTGCCTGTGATAGGAGAGGACTGGATTCACTGATTGAGGGGATCCTGTGTTCTTAATATGTGGGTTTTTTTAACCTACAGAAATATAACCAGCGAGTTTCCCTGTGTGTTGTGACTGAGTTACGACCGTCAGGAAATAACGCAAAACAAACAAAATAGCAAGCAGCAAAAAAGCGCGCCCTTGTTTGTTTCTCCAGGTTTGTAGACCCTTTCTCCAGCTTCTCTGATTGGTCGCCCTTACAGCTAGCAAGCTCAGCAACAGCTGTTGATTGGCTAAGATGGGTGGATGTCATGTCCTGAGCCAGCAGCTGCCCTGTCACCGGTCTCTAGCCTCGCCTCATATCCTGTTTTCTCTCTTCCTTCTTGTCTCTTGAGTTCACTCGGTCAAGGTCGCAGCTTGCTCTCTCTACGGACACAGCTCTATCCCACCGTTGAAGCCTGAGCCGCCAGCAGCCCAGTCTGATCCCTCATATTCCTCACCTGTGTTTTGCCTTCCCTACTGTATTTTGGCCAGATGTGTTAAATATTATTATTTACATTCAGTATAAACTATATAAAGCACCTCTTTGCTTAGAATAAAATGAGCTTCAAAATGTCGTAAACATTATTTTTGTCCAAGGGATACGGCTCCCCACACACTGGCAGACCTAGTTCCTCTCACCAGTTGGACACAGACCTTACCCAGTGGTTTCCTGCCTCCCCACACCCTGCAGGTGAGCTGTTTGCTGTGCAGCACTGCAGCGAGCAGCAGCCAACCTGGCCCATGTCTGGCTGGTAAGATGCACCTCCTGGATCAGGTCATGCCGAAAGGGAGGCCAGGGACCCGGGCTGCAGCAGGGATTTTGCCGCTTGAGGAGATGTGGTCTCCACCTGCCATCAGTGCCAGGGCCGTGCCTGTCACACCAGCCGACGTGCTGAGATCTGTGTCTTCAGAGTGAAGATATGAGTCACCTGCAGTGTGGAGGGAGAAATGGAGTTAAAAGTGACTTTCCCTCTGCCAGCCTGTCTCGACACAAGTCGTTAGAGCTGTAATTGGCTTCTGTGGGACAGGCGGTCCAGCTAAGTACAGTTTAAGTATGGTACAGTTGAGTACATTTAAGTGTTATGACTGATGAGGGCTTGCCTGCCAAAGAAGAGGTTAATAAAAAATGCATTTTTATATGTTTTTGCAATCTTGTGTGACTTTAAAGCACTTTATTCCCCAGCTGCAGCTGTTCCATCCTAGTTATAGCAAAAGGATTAAAATGTAACAGATCACGTTCTTCTAGGCTTTCCTGGAATTGACGTTGCTTAGAGGAAGGAGAAAAAAAACAACTACACAAACAAATCCTGTCTCTTAATGTTTTGCTACTGTGGCTTTTATATCTGGACTCAAGTACTATCCCACAGCCTGTAAAACACTTTATATCTCCTTTTTCTTCCTCCTACTGCTCTTCTAGAGATGTCTTACCAGTGTAGTGAAGGCAGGTGTTATATGTGCATCTGACGGGAAACAATTTCTAGCCCAAAGGCTGCTGTTGCTTAGCCACTTTCATCTCACCTGCCCCGGACCCCTGTTCAGCAGCCGCCTCAGCACAGTGGCCCCCCGCTCCGGAGGCTGCCACCCCGCTGGAGCCCTGTGTCCCCAGGGCTGGCGCAGCTCACGCCGCAGGGCACCCTGCTGTGGCACAGCCGCGAGCACCAGCAGCTGGGCAGGTCATCAAGTATGGCCTGTGAGGGTCTGCCAGGTGGCACCAGCTCTTCTCTCCCACTCCCACCAGTGTTGCTTGACCAGTGGGGCTCAACATACTACTCGTGCTCTGGAGATGTTTGTTATGAGACTGGTCCAGCATCATTGGAATGTCAAACACTTGCTTTCCTTGGAGCAGCTGCTACGAGTGAGAACGCATTGTTCAACAGACCTACACACTTACCAAAACAAAACCATGTTGCCTTTGGCACCTTCACCTCCTGACTCAGTTTTATACTTTGTGGAACAGTTTTAATGGGAGCTACCTACAATGTCTTTATCGCCAAATAGCCTTTATTAGGCAACAGGTGAAGAAGGGGAGGTGGTCATTTGAGTTAGAATCTGTTCAATATGCAGAAAGTCTTAATCCCCACAGTCAGCTGAGTAAATGGCTTGGTGTCCAGAGATGTCTGCGTACTGTAACTCCACTTACTGTAACTCTACTTACTGCACAGTAAGTAGAGTTACAGTAACTGTATCAGCCTCAGTCAGTTATTGAGTCTGAAGTGGCCAAGACAAAATTTGGATGTTTCATTGTGTTGATTTTTTTTAAGAGATCTGATACACACTTTCAATATTTTTCTTTTTTTCTACTTTTTACAGTAGAATTGCCTATTACAGCTTCTGCCAAGCAATTCAGAAAGGATTTCAGGTAGGATACTATTATATTTTACAGGTTTCTAGCATTTTTCACAAATCAGGAATGAGAGAATGATCCCAGCCTGATTTCTCTACAATTCCACTCTCATCCTTTTTTTGCTCTTCTGACATTGTGCTTTATTGTTTTTCATTCATACATGAGACAGCTGTCCTTGGCCACTTCATCCGATGGCTGAGATTGCAGTGGAAGGTGAAATTGAGGAAGCAGATAATCTTCTTTCCTCCATCTCATCTGGAGCAGCAGACCCCCTCCTTCAGCACATAGCTGAAACTCCTTTCCTCAGCTTTGCTGGACACACCAGCGCACAGGCACTGATCTGATGCTTTTCTGGAGGAAGGGATGATTGCTGCTGCCTTGGAAGGCAGGGAAAAGATAGGGCCATGCAGCTACTAAGAAACAGGGAAGAGGTGAGCAAATAAAGGCCAAGCCAGGCTAGGTGGCACAGTTGATAACAGACATTGACTAGTTTAGCATGGTTGGATATCTTAAAATCCCAATATTGTCATGGTGCTGGTGCATAGCTCATTGCTAGCACTTTCCCTTCACTTCCAGGTTCTAGTGCTTCAGCGATGAACAATGGAGGTTGGACACTGTCCAACAAGGCCCAGTGGCTGTAACACTGACTTTTGTAAGTACCCACCTGCTGAAAGCATGAAATGTTGTGTGTTTTGCTGAGCATACACTTGTCTGTGGTTGGGTAACAGAGCAAAGTGGAGTTAGCTAGCTAGTTAGATTGCAGCAGATCCTGCCACAAACACCTCAGGAAATAATACATATTAATTTGTTCATGCTAAATGATTTCAAGGACTGATGCTTTGCACCTTACAGCTCAGACTTTGATACACAAGCTTGAAATTTTTAGGTTTTCCTCTGATAAAAGAGGAAGAAAATGTCTTTGGTGTCTGATTTTACTTCTGTGATGGTAAGGTAACCCTCTGCTGCCTCTGTGATGGGTACTTCTGACTGACTCAGAAGGAATAGTGTTATAGTGGCTACATGATATTGGCACTAGTATCCTTAAGACAGTATGATGGCATTGTTGTTCTTTGCAGTTTGAAATACAGTAAATTACTTATTTTCTTTTTTCTTTTTTTCTCTCATATGAATCTTCGGAAATACTTCAGACTGAAGTAGCAGGAATTTTACCTGTAAGGATTTTGTGTTCTGCACGGTCATCTTTATGTACACCTTGTCATGGATTTGTGTGGAGTGAAGTATTTTCTGGCCTGACCTCCATGTGTTTTAGCTCTGAGAGTCTCACTCATGATGCTAAAGGCAATCATGAAGAACCATCTGTGCCACAGGAGGCAGGAAAAAGTGTGCTACGATACAATCCTATCCACAAGAAAAAATTTCCATTCATCCAGCTTTAATGTGTTCTCCTACAAGATGAAGCAACACAATGGCAAGTGTCTCCAAGCCTGCAGAGAAGACATTTCAATATTTAAAAGGTTTCTCCGTTCTTTTTCTATTCAAAATACACCAGATAATAGGATTTAGTTCTGTTTGGTGGGTTTCTTTGTCTAGCTATCTCAGGGTCTGGAAAGACATAAGACAGATGGTAGCAGTACATCAGCAGCGCTGGAAAACTCTTCAAGTGTTCATACCAGAACTCATTTCATGGAGCTTCCCAGCTGGGACATTAAAGGTCCAGAAGCTCATTAACCTTTTCGTGAACAGCCCAGTGAAAAGAGCTTGGAAAACCTCAGCCTAATGACAAAGGATAATGCCCCTGACCCTGCACTATCCTTCTGCAGTTACTGGTGGGAGAGGCTCTAGCCATCAGTTCATTGCTTTTTATATGTATTAGTATGCAATAAAGGGATGTATGGTCTGATTCTGTGAAATGTTGGAATTAACCTTTCCAGGAAAATGTCAATAGAATATTGTATCTCTGGAGCAATAAAACCAGGTCCTGTGCCTGTGCCTGAAGTTTCCATATTTTAGTACCAGATTTTGAATCATGCTGTGGCTCTCCTTTAGTAAAGGAAATGTTTCTGCCATAATGCCACATTTCTTGTGAAGGAAGTTAGAGCCATGTACTTCTTTGGTAAGTAGTAACCCTGTAGTAGTTGATACAGATTTGTTTTTTCCTCCTTTTTGGCTCAGGTCATGATCATAGTGCAAAGAGCAATTCAAAACTAGAAGAAAAGAAAATGAAGGAGAGACTTCCCTCATAAAACACAAGGCCCAAGAAAACCAGGACAGCAAGACAAGATATAAATTTTGGGAAAAATAAATCCTGCCAGGCACAAGACACACTGCAGTTCTCTCTGCTGTTACTGCCTTGAGCAAAGAGCAGACAACATGTTGCAAGGCACATTAAAGTGTCATGTATCTGATTTGCTTAAACAGTTCCCAAGACTTTGGTTATGGATTATGGCTCTACCAGCAAGGGACATCAAAATTCTTCTTGCTCTTTTTTTTTTTTTTTTCAAACGAGTTCACACACATTGGCTAATGTACACATGAAGTTTCTCTCACCACATGAAGAAGTATCTCAACTTCTAAATCAGTTTAGTAAGGGAGTCTTTTCCTGAATATAAAGTAACATTTGTCTTAAACAGCATATACTGGTTTTGTGAGGCAGGCTCCACTTGTGGAAAGAGCTCTATGAAGAGCTAAGTCCCCCCTGCTTCTTTTTTGCCTTTTTTCCCCTCCTTCTTCACTCAGTTTCAAAGTTTCCCTAAGATTCTTAAGGAGAAGGATTATTCACCAAGTAGCTGAAGCCACGATTCCTTGATCATAGTAGAAAAAACGGAGTCAGAAGCCACAAAACTGGAGATTTGTAAGCTACAAAAAACATTCCCCCTTTCATTAACAAACCAAACACTTGTTACACTCAAAAACATTTGACATAAAATCCACACAAATAGTCTGTGGAACTCTGCTGAAGGACGTCATGGATGCAAAAATCACATGGATTTAGATGGACCTTATAGATAGACCACTGGTAGTTTTTGAAGACACATATGGCCTCAGAAATCTCCTCAGCTGAAAAGAGTGAGAATCTGGGAGAGTGCTTGGGAAGAGTATTGCATGTTGGTTCTGTTCCTGCTCTGCCCTGGGCATCCATGCACTGTCACCTTTGAGGCAGGGTGCTGTGATAGATGGCCCCTTTGCCTAAACCAGTATGGCCATTCATGTGTTCTTACATACCTGGGTAATATTTTATTCATTACAGTCATATACCTGCATAGCTTGCATCTTCTTAATTCGTATTGTACATTTACTATGTGTAATGTAGCATTGTACAGACATTTGGGAAAAGAGATTAAAACTATGCTGTTTAAGACAAGTACTGAGTTTTGTCTCCTTTAAATTTCCTAGCATGTAGGATTGCCCAGTAAAGAAGTCGGTGGACTTCCTCTCTCTACCTCATTGCTGTTTCTACAGCATACTCCATTTTAATCCATACATTGGAATCCATTGCTGTAAAATCAGGGGCATCAAATTTTGAGCATTTGAGAGGGCTTGAGCTAGAATCGTCAATAATAGAGAAAAACTAAATTATTTTGTATCTGCAAGAAGGAAGAATTGGCCAAATACTTAAAATGCCAGGTGCCTTAGATGGGTAGAACCTCACACTGCAGCCATTGAGCCATGTTGCTGCAACGGCTCTGGTGCAGGGGGAAAGTAGGGTATGAAGTATACACAGGACAGCAATTGGTAAGCCTTGTTTTTCCACATAGACCAGACCTATCAAATGCAAAGGGAAGCCTACTCATGTCTGAAGTATCAGACAGGACAATTATATTACCCCAGTACTGCTGGAAGGAAATACCCCATACAGCCCCTCTGTTGTGTGTATAAGAGACGAGGAAAAATCGTACTGTGTTACAGCAAGACAAATGCAATAACAAAGAAAAAATTAGACACATAGGCACAAGTCATTATTACAAGGCAACTGGGTCAGCTTTCTGTCAGGGCTAGAACTGGGTGTGAGTAGGGTGGAGGAGCACCTTCCAAACTAAAGGCTGCAGCCAGGCTGGAAAACGAGTTCTGAGAGCCTTGCATTTGATACCCTGCAGGACTAGGGTTCAGTCTCATGAAATCCGGCAGCACACAAGCAGACAGCACAAAGCCATTTAGCTTTGCACTACCTTGGACTCTGGCTCTCAGGTTGCTTGCAACCTCCTCGTGACAGATATAGGAAGAAAAGCACAGAGCTGGCTTTGTTTCACTGAGATTTATTATTTTTAATTGTCAGTAGGTTACAGATGAGGAAAAAAATAGTAATTTTATGATTGTTTCTGAATAAAAGTGATTTCTAAACAATGTAGAAGAATATGAACTCCAATTCTCACCAGCCTAAGGACTCCCACAGGAATCCCTCAAGTCTGGTACAATAGGACAGTACTAGCTATAGCTCAGAGAGTTTTTGAGTAATTAGAGGGAATGGAGTTCTGCTGTGGATATTCCCTCAGGAATGAGGACCAGGGTCATGATCAACTTCTGGGAAGCAAGTGTAGTAGCTTACTTTTGAAACAGCAGGCTAAATTAAGCAAAACACTTTTCAAGGTCCCAGCTCATCTCGCGCTTTACTTCTGATCCTTAATATTACTAGAACTGCCGACAGTGTTGCTGTGTTTGCTTTAACTGCACCATAAGAAACCAAGAGCTGCAGAGCAGTTCATTCCACTGTAAAGCCATGTGAACATCTTAATGTACACAAGCAATGGTATTTCTATTTCAGGAAACAATCCCAGGAAGAAACAATTGCAAAGGAATTTAGTGGAAGCTGGTTCTGTAGGAAGCGCTTTCCTTTCACGCCTATACACATCAGGTCCCATCAGCCCAAACACTCCATTCAATTCCTCCTACCTCCGGGCACACATATGTAGAAGCCCTGCTTTCTCCTCTCCCTTCCTGTTCTTTCTCCATGAGACACGTTGATCATCATCCTTCTGCTTACCCCACCCTACACCCATCACATGTATCCTCCCCAACTGCTCCCCCATCAGATAGACTTTGGGAATCAGAAACCAAAGGAGCAGCCAGAGCACGCCCGTAAAATGTCCCTAGGAAAGAGAACAGCAGGGCATATCGCATCCTGCCCAGCCTTCAGGCACAATCTTCCCTGGATAAATGCCTAGAAGGAGAAGGCAGGGGAACTACCTGCCAGAGACACAGCCAAAGGTGTGGAAGGAGGCCTCCAGAATAAGAAGGTCAGCTGGGACCAATGGCAGGTTTTGAGCCAGGGGCTGACTGGACCTCTCCCTGCTGGCAGCCATGCCATCCCAGGAGGCATTACAAGCAGCAAAGACTGAGACCCTGCAGGGGAGGAGACAAAGTGTTTCCAGAGAAGCGCTTCTGCCATAGGTACACAATCAGGCAAGAAGCTCTGGCCGGGAAGACACCATGCTAACATTCCCAAATGCTCTGAGCAGCACAGAAAAGGCCAGAGAGATCGGAGGTGAGTGCAAAAACTAAAGCCAGGATGTGTGGCCATCTGTCGCGCTCATGAAGCCTGAGGTTCAGGAGATGGGAAGGGGATCAGCCACCCCTCTAGGAGGATGGTGGCTGCAGGGAGAAGTGCTGTGGCATGACAAAGCAGGCCCACTGTGGCAGTCATCCTGATTGCTTCAGCAAACAGGACCCCAATGTGACATGAGGATGTTTGTGAAGGAGCTGCTTGTGCCTTCTGCCTGTGGCAGTGGAACAGCAGCTTCCCCTGCAGTGCTGAGGCCAGCTAAGCACCTGAGTCACCAGACCCAAATCATACACCTGTTTCCTTCCTGAATGACAGAAAAGTGAGTGGTGTGAGGCCAAACTGCATGACCGCCCCTCTTGACAGCACAAACATGCCTCCCGTGCCAATGCGTGTTTCTTCATGGGAACAGAGGTCTTGCCTTGTTAGTCTCGGCTCCTTCCCCAATTTCCCAGCCAGCAACTGCAACATTAGATGATGGCCATGTTCAGCCCCAAGGCTTCCAGGTCCCCATCATTCACCACCTGCAGCTCAGCAGCTGTGGCCTGCTAGGCTTTATTTGCTGCAAGCCTTCTGCCCCCACACCTGATTTCTCCCACCATAACCCCTGCTCAAGTAATCTATGATCTGAACCACCTCAATCCAGATCCCTGTCCTTCTCCATGCTAAAATTATTCAATGCACACAGGCCAGACAGGAAGGCACCTCCCCACTCCCACCTGCCTTATGGCTCTATCCATTAAGCTTCTTTTAGGGTTTCCTCCCATATTTCCATTCACTTACCTTGTGCTCTTGGATGTGAGTGTCAATATTACAGGTTCACAATATGTGTACCACCTGGAGGTTTCCAGACTATGCCTAAATGTGGAATCAGTAGGTAGGACTCTGTGAACAGCTTCATGGCTAGCTGTCCCACCTATATCACCCTCCAGCACACACCTCTCCTAACAGACCCACCACGAAGGCTGCTTATAGGACAGGACAAATGGTTCTGGATCTGGCCAGGAGGCCTAAAATAAGAGTTTTGCTCCTTACACCACTTGAGGTTTCAGAGGTGTCGAGGTTTAACCCCGGCTGGTAACTACGTACCGTGCAGCCACTCGCTGGCTCCCCCCTCAGGGGGATGGTGAAGAGAATTGGAAAATGCAGAACTCGAGGGTGGAGATAGAACAATTTAAGAATAGAAATAAAACTAAAAGAACAATAATAATAATAATAATAACAACAACAGTTATAATGAAAAGGAGGGAGAAGGGGAGAGGAATGAAATCAAAAGGGATGGGAGAAAAGAAACCAAGTGATGCACAATACAACTGCTCACCACCTGCTGAATGATGCCCAGCCAGTCTCTGATCATATCAGCAGGCCCCAGCCACCACGACTTCTCCTCACCCTCCGCAGTTTATATACCAAGCATGACGCCCCATGGTATGGAATACCTCTTTGGCTAGTTCAGGCCAGCTGACCTGGCTGTGTCCCCTCCCAATTTCCCGTGACCCTCCAGCCCTCCCATCAGCAAGGCCTGTGTTTAAAGGAGAAATTCACACAGACATGGGTACCACTAGGTTTGCTTTAATCACAACTAGGACTTGGGCCACCGCCTCCATGAGTGGCAGAGAACAAAGGGATACAGCACAGCTTATATACACTCATCAAATCATTAGTCAATGTCTGAAGTTTTTAGAAGTTTACTTCGGTCTTGTCAGTTCTGCGAATCCATCAGCTGACTCTGTCCCATTTGATTCATCTATTTGGTTCCAGTCTCTGCCTCGGTTCCAAGGTCCTCCTTGGATCATGATCTTTCTGCTGCTTTAACTCACACAGTCCTTCAAGCACACTCAGTCTTTGAACAAGCAATTCCTATTCACATATGCTGATTTTTTTCTAGAAACACCTGCGTTTCTGAGAGCGCCTGTGTACACAAATTGATCATCTATTGTTTCTCTGTCCTCCCACTGATTAACTTGACTAAGTTTTAAACCAGCCTTGGATTAGGGCTATACAAGGGATGAAGCCTGGTTCTGCCATTTAGCAGCTTCAGCACTTTAAATTTCTTAATTAAAAATACATTTTCTTTAACAGTCTGAAAAACTAAAGTCCTTGACTTTGTACAAGCATTACCCAGCAACAATGAAAACCATCAGTGTGCTATCAGCATTACTCTCACACCAAATCCAAAACGCAGCACTGCACCAGCTACTAAGAAGAAAACTAACTCTGTCCCAGCTGAGAGCAGGGCAGCAGGTTTCCCGTCACGCCAGGCAGCGGGCCGCTCTCCCCGCGCGCTGCCTGCACCCGCGCCCTGCCTGCGGGCGGGAGGGAGCTCGGCTCTAGGGAGGAGAGGGCGGGCAGCAGCGTGCAGAGTGGTCAGTGAACTCTGACAGTGCTGCAGTACCGGGGTCAGCGCTGGGACGGTCAGTCACCTCTACTGAAGCGTCCCAATAAAACAAACTCATCTCAGTCCCCGTAGACGCCCAAGCCCCTCTAGCAGCACAGCTTTCCTGGGTGAGTTTAGCCCCATCTGGGAGAAGAAAGTGGAAAGTGCAACCCTGCCCCTGGCTCGGCCGGCCGCGGCTGGGCTCAGTTTGTTTTCTGGCTCTATTTAGATGACGCAGTATCAGGGAGGAGCACTGCATCAAGCTACCGTGGCCCTCAAAACCGAAAGAGAAAGCAGCGACAGCTGCCTTCGACGCAAGAGGGCCTGTGGTGTCAGCGCCCAGGCAGCACCAGACCCAGCAGCAGGCACGAACCCGCTCAGCCCTCTCCAGCGCCTTTCAGCTCCACACACAGCCAGATGGGCAGCCCGTAAGTATCCTCCACTGAGTCAGTCCCTGCAGAGGAGTGGTAGAGGATTTATAGAGGAATGAAGGCAGTTTAATTAACATTGATAATATACAGCTGTGGGCTGGCTTCAGGGGCCGTGGGTTGGTTGACGTGGATAATGTGCAGCTGTGGCTGGTTCCTGCTAAGTAGTTAAATAGCTGTAAGGGGTACAGAAGAGGAGTTCTGGATGAAGAGAGACCTAGAAGAAGCAGAGGGAGGAGAGAGTGCACCCTGGATGTAGGAAAGACAAGGAGAAGAAGGGGGCCCAGATGAGAAGAGGCTGGCTGGAAGAGGAGCTGGAGAAAGAAGACTCTGGATGCAGCAGAGGCAAGAAGCAGGGTGGACTGGCCTGAAGAGGATGAAGGAAGCAACAGCACAGACAGTAGATGAACTTTTGAAACCTTGTTGGGGGTTGGTGGCTGTGTTGGTGAAAGGTGTGGGAACTACTTATTGAAGTTAACCTGGTATGTCATGGTAAAAGCCTTGTTGCAGCTGGCTAGTTTTGATAGTGCTGCAACAAGTCCTCCACCTTCTCAATGCTGCTGGCATTGGGAGTTGCTGCCAGAAGTGGTACTGCAGCGTGCTAATGTCTGGGAGGCAGCAGGCCCTTCCATAGTTGTAGGACATTCTTGGGGCAGTTCCTCTGCAGCCTGGTCTGCATCCCGCTGGCTGTTTTCTGTTTGCCAGCAATCAATCCTTAGCTTGTCAGCAGCCTTTCTTCACCTACGGTTTCCCTGCAGCTAATCCTGTCCACGGGGAAAGAGGGATCCTGGGGAGGAGTGGGTGGCTTGAAGGAAAGATGCTAAGTCCAAAGCTGTCTTCCTTTCCTACCACTCTTGCATGGCATCACTCTCCTTAGCAGCTGGGGAGGGGGAATGCAGGCAAGCAGTCTTCTGTGGAGCTCTTCGGTGCAAGAGAAAATGCCTGTTCCCTCACCCCTCTGCATTCAGCCTGTTCACTGCAGCAGGGTCCATCGGCTCCACAGATATGTTCATTCCTGCACAGAGGCCAGCTCCTGTGCTGGAGCTGTGTGCCTTGGCCTCCCTGTCCCACTGCCTTCGGCCAGCACTCGCTGAGGGGCACGCACAGCTCCAGCCTGGGAAGGTGCTCACCCACCTACCAGCTGGCAGAGGGAAGGGCTCTGCTGTCCTGGCAGCACAGAGGGTCCCTACAAGCCCCATCTCGCACACAGACACCCCAGGGAGCTCCAGAGCTGTGTGCACAGAGCCCCTCTCTGCCTGGGAAACTGAGACACAGAGCTTCCCCCAAGGTGAAGTCCAGTGCTTCCAGTGATGCCTGCCCAGAAACGAGGAGGGGCTGAAGCCAGGCAAGGGCTCATGGCATTGTGCTTGCTTTCCTCTTTCTTGCACCTTTGAGGTAGAGCTGCAGATGCTCTGTCTGAAGGCACAGGCAACACCATAGAGGTAGAGGGGGCTGTGGATGTCTGGGAAAAGCCCCAGCTGGACACCAGGTGACAGCTCTTTACTGTTTATCTCCTGCTTCTCAGCCAGGCTGCCCTCAAACTAGCCTCAGGGCCAAGCTGAAGAGCTCACAGGTGCCATGTCTGTGGCTGTGCTGGTGGCAGGTCTCTGCTTTCATTGCCAATCTGTAGGTCACCTCCAAGCCAGCTGTGTGCTGTCTGCCCCAGCTGGCATAGGGCACACACACCAAGCATTTTTTTTGTCCCTTGTCACAGTCATGGCCTTTCCAGCCTTGGAAAGTCACAGTCATGCCTGCTGGGCTGGGGAGGCTGCAGGAGGCTGAGGGGCAAATCTGGCAGAGTGAATAGGGGGGCATTGCTGGGAAAAGAAACTAGGTCCTTATAGACGTGAGCCTGAAAGCAGAGGAGAGGGCAGATACACCATGGGATTTCCTCAGGCCTTCACACATGTGGAGATCACATAGCAGTGCAGAGTCTCTGAGGTGGCTCACCTCCACTCCTGCCATATAGTTCCACAAACCTGCTAGGAATTTATTTCTCTGTCCACTCTCTACTAAACATGTGCAACTAGGACAGTTTTTTAATTGCTTTTGTATTTTATGGAAGAGTGTGCATGGTGCTGCTAAATAAAAGATAACGTGAGATGGTGGAACACAAAGCCCATCTTCCTAGGAGTCTGCCTTCCTTAGGAAACCAGTCTAAAGAAATATGACAGCAAGAGTTGGCAGGTAGACAGGGCCAGGATCTGGCTGGGCTGTCCCAGTCCCAGCTCTGAGTTCTGACAGAAATCCTGGGGAGATGGTCAGGTGACCAAGAGCCCCCTCCAAGTGAAACTTGTTCTCCCTTTGAGGGCTGTGAGGCAGGATGGCGGGGAGAATGGTACGTGGATGTGAGCCCCTGTGGGACAGCGAGAGAAGAGCTGCAACAACTGGCTGCAGGAGAGCACATGTAAAGACAGACAAACCAAGAAGCAATACCAGGGGCAAGACAAACCCTGGTGAAATTACATGTGTGTGAGGTCTCATTCTCCTACATGCTCTGGGCCCAAGCACGGATATTTTCCTGGTCATTTGTGTCTTCATTGTAGATTCAGAACAGTGGGCATCCTCCATGTGACCTTCCAGTCTCTCCAGAAGCCTGTTGTGAAGAAGACCTCCAAGGGAAGCTACAAGAAGTAGTGAAGTATTCATCAGGGGAGGAGACAGGTCGGTGTCTGGATGCTGTGACTCCCTTCCATAGTGTGTGTGTGTGCTCCTGCTGACAGTGATTGTGTGGAGGAGGAGTTTGGGACACAGAAGCTTTATCTCTGTGCACATTAAACATTGGTGCCCCACTCCCAAGCATCTGGGGAGGCGAGGATTGGGAGTGGGATGATGAAGGGTCTCTATAGTCACCAGCACTGCAGTTAGGCACCAGGTACAGATTGACCTGGCACTCTAAAAACTCAGAGACTGTACCAAATCATAAGCAGCTGTGGGGTGATGGCCTGGGGCATCTAGGACATCAGGATGATATACTGGGCAATGGGCAGCGGAGGGAAGAAGTGGGACTGAAGTTGTGAACTTCTTGAGGCAAGGTGATAAATGATTCACAGGAGATAATGCTTGGCAGAGGCTGGAAGGGGGTTGTCTGCAGAGCCTCAAGCCAGATGCTGAGCTTGAAACCAAGGTCTCTTGAATTCTTTGCCCTGTGGTTGTGCCACTGTACAAACCTGGGTGGACAGTGCTGCAATGCCTCGTGGCTCTTGCAGCCAGGGATACCCCTTCCTGATGCCACTTCCCTGTTTCTCAGCACAAAGCAGAAGCCTGCAAGTGGACACTGAGGACAGCCCACATTTCTGGGAGAGGAGCAGGGAGTCCAGCCGGTCAGAGAGGAGCGAGGAAGATGGCAGTTGCAGGTCTGTCTCTGTAGCACCCATTTTCCTGGGCCTCAGAGGAGGACAAGTGGCTGTGGGTGGGTCTGCGGTGGACAATTGTCTGCCCACACGAAGCATCAGTCCTCAGGCAACCGGGACAGAGTAGCACCGTGTCTGACAGCCTCAGTGGGGAGCAGGGCTGCAGGCAATCAGCCCTGCTGTGCCCATAAATGTACGGCAGCAAAAGCCTCAGGGGCATGTGGATTCGGGAAACTGTGATATCAGTGGCATTGGTTGTTCCAGTGCTGGGGGGGTGGGGCGGCAGGGGGAGCCCTGCACTTCAAACCCTGTCATGCCTGCATTTTAGCCAGTAGTCCAAAGATCACAAAGGATGTCCTTATCTGACCAGAACTGGAAAAAAAAACATTTTCCCAGAATAGCTCTTAATCCCCTCCTTACCAGATAGCAGTGTTTTGCTGCCCTCCCATCACTGCAGTTCGCTGACAGATGCCTTTCTTGTCCAATGTGAGACCATGGTGCAAAGGGCATGTGTGGGGATAAGGGAACTCTACTGTCCTCCCAGTGCTGGTCCACGTAGGGGACATCATTAAGCCACCTTTGCATGACCAAAAAATGCATCCCCCTCAACCCAGTAACACATGCACAGCAGAAGCAGGACTGAGACACTCTGGCTTTACTTGCAAAGGAAGTCCCAAGACCTCAGTGACACAGGCTCACTGCCCATCTTGGGAAGGGTGCCATAACACGCAACCACCAAGAGGTCCCCCACTTTGTGTTTTGCAGTAGGTGTCCCCACAGCAGACTTTACCATGATACCAAGAAAGCTTGTGGGCACCAGGATGGGTCTGCTGCAACAGAGGTGCACCAGGCACCTGCTCTGTGCACTGACCCTCCTGGAGGCTGCCGGCACCTCGGCCTTAATGTTCTACGCACTGCTATGGGAAGCCGGGAACCTGGTCAACCTCCCTGAAAAACGCATTGGCTTTTACAACTTCTGCCTGTGGAATGAGACAGCCGGGGAGCTGCAGTGCCTGGACTACAGGCATCTGCAGGTGATGGGCATCAGCCTACTAGGAATGGCACTATCCAGGGTGTGTGTGTATGGCTGCCTGGTCTTCAGCATCTTCTACCCCATTTTTGTTGCACATGTGAAGTGCACAGAGGAGCAAAAGGGATGGAAGGTGATCCTCACCGTACTCGTCATCAAGCTGACAATCCTGTCTGGCGGCCTGGGTATATTTCTTTTCCAAACCTCGCACTGGATTCACCCCTCTGATTTCACTGGAGGCTTCCTGGCACTGCTTGGGACTTACGCTCTGCTACTGCTCCAAATTGTCACTGCCACTATACACCTCAGCTGGGCCAAGCACACAACCCCATATCAAAGCTGTTTGTACTGAGGAGGCCCTGCCCATTGAGATTTGACAATGAAGAAGATGCAAGAGGTATTGATAACCTGATTTAAAACAGTAATCCCACTGCAGTTTTAGTCACTGGCAGGAATTTCATCCTTGGTCCAAAGGCCCATGTCCAGCCATGCTCTGGCACGTAGTTGTGTGCCGCGCACCCCTGCAGTGAGCAGGCAGCAGCCACCAACACCCACAGCACAGCATGGAAGCTTCCCAGGAACTGCAGCACGTAACACACTCCTCAGCCTGGGACAAAGCATCAAAGTGACAGCATTTCTGGTGCTGAACCAGAAGACAGTGAAGGAGACAGATGAGAATGAGCACACAGTGGACACAGCTCTGGCCATACCTAGCTGTCCTGGTTTCAGCTGGCATAGAGTTATTTTCTTCTTAGTAGCTGGTGCAGTGCTGCGTTTTGGATTTGGTATGAGAGCAATGTTGATAGCACACTGATGTTTTTAGTTGTTGATAGTTAATGTTTACACCAAGTCAAGGACTTTTTAGTTTCCTGGGCCCTGCCAGTGAGAGGGCTGGAGGGGCATGGGGAACTGGGAGGGGGCACAGCCAGGGCAGGAGACCCAAACTAGCCAAAGGGATATTCCATACCATATGGCATCATGCTGAGTATATAAGCTGAGGAAAGGAGAAGGAAAGGGGGGGGGGGGACACACACATTTGGCATTATGGTGTTTGTTTTCCTAAGTAACCATTGTGTGTGATGGAGCCCTGCATTCCTGGAGGTGGCTGAACACCTGCCTGCTGATGGGAAGTTGCGAATGAATTCCTTGTTTTGCTCTGCTTGCATGTGCAACTTTTGCTTTACTTATAAAACTGTATCTCAACTCACAAGTTTTGCCACTTTTTCGATCCTCTCCCCCATCCCACTGTGGGGGCACTGAGCAAGCAACTGTGTGTGGCTTGGTTACTGGCTGGAGTTAAACCACAACACTAGCCTAAGTATAGGCAGAGAAGCAAACAGGCTTCCTCTCTTGGAGATGCCCAAACAGACACTGCTCTTTCGTCACCTGCTGTAGTGGAGGTTCACTGACTAGGGATGCCTTCGAGGGAGCTGTGGCTTCACACTGCCATCACAGCAGTGACAGCCCCAGAGATACACTGGAAATACCCTATTCAGCAGGAGTATCTGTATTTCAACTGCTGGAATAATATCTAGAGGGACTCTGCTTTAGTTCTTTAGGGTGAAGTGGCCCACATCCAACCCCAGCAGCAGCAGAGCACCTGGAGAGGCAGCCTAACAAGTTGCTGAACAGCCCTAATAAGGAGGGTTTCCATGAGAAAATTGAATATTTTGGTGCAGAGCCCCAGGTTTGTCCCTGCTGGTATTAAAGGGCTGAGCCCAGCACTCCAGCAGCCTTTGAGACTGCAGGAGAATGGGTTCTGTGGAGGGCAGTTCACCGTAAAGCTAGCTCAGACCAACACGTGCCTGGTGCAAGTCTGTGCTCAGGGAGCAGTGCCAGGGCTGCCAAACGACAGGTGCAGTGCGCCAGCTGGGCCATCGTTGCCAGCACTGGATGGAGTCTCTCTGCTGTGGCAGTGCATAGCACTGTTCCACGCCATGTCTGTAACCTTGCACGAAGTGCCTGCTTCGCCTTCCATCCCCTTTGGGGACATGAGGGTCCACTTTCTCTCCTGCTGCAGACTTGGTGGGAATGTGGCTGCTGATGCTGGTTTGACCGATTTTTTATTTCAATAAAGTCTCTCACACCTGCCCTGGACTCATGTGGTTTGTTCAGCCCCCCTTAGGACCAGGAAGAGGATGCTAAGCCATCCTCATGCCTTCCTAAACCCCCACGCACACTACCATGGGCTCAGCTCCCTCAGGATAGACCCTGCTCCCGCCCGTCTGCTCCCACCCATGCCTTCTTCAGCTTATAGGAAGCCTGGCCTGAGCCTGGAGACAAATTCAGTGTCCCCAAAGGGGACAGCCTGCCACGGCCCACTGTAGCTATCACAGAAGGACCGCAAGAACAAGGGAGACCCAAGGCTGACCACAGCTATCCAGCTCTGCAGAGCCAGCAAAGACCTTCAAGGCCAGCAATTCCCTGCTCCCCTTCAGTCCCAGCAGGGACCTGCCAAAAGGACACTCACAGAAACCCACATGTCCTCTTTAATCTCTCCATGCTCTGAGATGCCAAACAGAAATGAACATAAACTACTCCGGAGCCAAATCCCACTGAACCCAGCACACAGTGGGAGAAGCGAGTACCCCCTTCCTTTTCCCCCATGGCCTCCACCAGCTCCACAAGCCACCAACACGGCAGATACACGGCCCATGCCAGGCCGTCCCCCCACCATCCTCAGTGCTGGGGGAGGGGACACTCTCCCCACTGTCCCCTTTGCTTCCGGGGAGCCTCAGAGAAGGCAACGTTAGCTGAAAAATATCTCCCTGACATATTTCAGAGCATCGTCCTCGGAGTCCTCCCAGCCTGCCAACGCCGCGCCGGCACGCGCCCCAGGGGCTGGAGGGGCCGGCGGAGCGGGGCCGCGGTCACTGCCTGCCCCCGCGCTGGCTGTGCCTGCGGGAGCCGCGCTCGGTGGTGGCTGAAGCTCCCGCTCCTCTCCGCTCCCGGCCGGGGCCTTCTCTTCACCTTCCTCCTCGCGGTCCAGGTTCTAACCAAAGAGAACAACCAGGCCGGGCTGCGCGCCCGGGAGCACCCGGGGAGGCGGGGGCCACCCCACCGCCCCTGCGGGCCACCCCGCGTCGGTCCCGGTCCGCCGCGGAGGCGGTTTCCGGGGCGGCCAAGGGGCAAAGGCACCGGCCCCGGCAGCCTCAGGGAAGGGGACAAGGGGACTGGGAAAGGCGGGCGGCGCCCGGCAGCGCCCCCAGACCCGCCTCCCGGAGAGGGCCGCCGGGGAGCCGGCGGCGGCGCGTTCCCTGCCCGCGTCCCGCAGCCCTCCTGCCCGCCCGGCCGCGCTCGGGTGCGACCAGGGCCGCGTCCCCGCCCCTAGGGAGCCGGGCTCACCTCGGCCAGGACCGCCAGGGCAACGTCCACCAGCTCCGCCTCGTTCATGCAGTGCACCACGGCCGCCGCCCTGGACACCGCACGGGGAGACACTCAGCGCGCCAGGGCCCGGCCTCGCCCGCCCCCACGTCACAGCGGCCCTACCTGGGCCCCGCCGCCGCCCGCCGCCGAGCGGCCTTAGGAGGCGCCGCCGCCGCCCGCTCGTCCCTCGCCGCCACCATCCACGCCGGGAGGAGCCGCCGCCGCCCACCCGCCGCCATGCCCCGTGCCGCCGGCCGGAGGGGGCGGGGGGGAGACGGGGCGGGCCCGGGAGCCGCGCCGCGCCGCCAGCGGGAAGCGCCGGGCCGAGCCGCGTCCGCGCAGCACGGCGGGGCGGGGCGGAGCGCTGCCGGACAGCCGTCTGCCGCCAGTCCCCTGCCTCGCTACAGCGGGGCTGCAGGCGAGCAGCAAAACAACCACAACGCCCCCAAAACCCGACAGGACAGGAGCCGGCGCTCGCTCGGGCCGGGCAGCCGGGCGGGAGGCGCGGGCGGGTGCGGGGCTGCGGGGAGAGGCCGGCGGGTGGGCGGGGCGGACAGATGCGCTGGGCTGGCGTACTTTACTCCAAAACCTCACCCGATGCACAGAGGGCTGCATCCTTCAACATTCGAACAAAGGAGCAAAGCGGGCTCCGCAGCAGCAGCTGTGCAAACGGCACCTTTCCGCAGACGTATTCCTGGGCCCCCGCCCCGGCCCCCCCACGGCGGAGGCAGAGCCCGCTCTCCCCACGCCCCCGCCGCGCTGCCGCTGTTAGGCCGCCCCCTGCCGGCACTCGGTGCTGTCGCCGCCGCGTCAGGACGGGCGGCGCGTCGGGGGCTGCGAGCCGCGGCCGCCTCTCGGGGCGGGCTCCGCTCTTGTCGCCCTCTCCCCGCCCCGCCCGCGGCCCGACACAGCCCGCCGGACGCCTCCCGCGGCTGCTGCGCCCGGGGCGGGCCGTGCCCCCGTCCCCGCCGCACGCAGAGGCGGCCCGGACTCCTCAGGGGGAGCGCGGGCCGGCAGCGGTTCCGCGCCCTGCGCCGCCGGGGCCTCGGGCGAAGGGCCGTGGCGGGTGCACAGCCCCAGCGGCGCTGCGGGCGGAGTAGACTCCGCCCCAGCGGGCGGGACGCGGAGCGGTGAGGGGCAGGCGGAGCCCGTCGCAAAGCCTGCGCCCACCCTGCCTGGCAGAGCAGAAGGCCCAGCAGCAGCTGACAGCTCTTGCTTTGGGACAACCGCTGGCTTTCCCATGGGTGCACCTGCACCGACCAGAGTAGGCAGGGTCCTTCACCATGTGGGAGGTGATGAGGCCAAACCACTCTGGCCTGTAGGAGAATGATAACCTGTCACTTGGATGCAGGACTCGAGGGATAGAGATAGGCAGAATGAAATTAACACAGCAGCATCACTATTCTTACCCCATTTGTAGGTGTCTTGCCAGTAGTAAGAGCAGAGCAAGAGGAATATGACTCTCCTTTTGATTCTGAGGTACCTTCTCTAAAGGAGGCAGGGGGGCCCCACTGGGCTTGCTTGCTTTTGGGCTCATTTCCCTTTGCTGCTACCTGTTCAGAAGGAGGACCCTGACATGCTGTTGCTACAGGCAAACTGTTCTCAAAGTGAGGTCGAGCTAATAACCTGGGTCTCCCAGCAGCTGACCTCAGAGCTGGATTTCTAGTATAGGATTGAAGCAGTAAGGCTTCCAGCCTGTTGCAATCCTCCGAAATCCCAGAAGGCTGGCGCTTGTCAGGGTTGCTGGCTTTCCATGTCACAGCTCTCTTCTCCAGCTCCAGTCAGTGTCAAATGTTTACCTGTAGGGCCTACAGTCTAGATGCTTAGCTTCTGTCTAGGACCTCTTATCCTGGCCAGGTGTACTCTGGCCCATTTCGAAAGCCCTGCTCAAGAGAGAGATGCCTAACATGCTGATTGTTGGCCCTTTTCATTCTTTCTGTCACCTGTTACGTTGTTACATGACTTGGCTGAAATGGGAGCTCTGTGCATAGAGGCGGTTGAGGAGCCTGTGCCAGTTCTCATGTGTGTTTTTTTAAATTATGCAGATAGATTCTGAAGGTCCCAGGAAAATGTCAGCCAGCATGCTGCTTCCAGCTGCAGACAGACACAGAGCAGGCATGCAGCCTGTTGGAAAGGAGCATGGCAATGGTAATCTGATGGACTAAATGGTTACCTTTGTAAGCTTCTCTGAAGTGAAGCAGATGGGGGAAAAGCCAAGTAAAATAAGCGCTCACAGCAGCCTTGTGCTTCTTACCTCCTTTGTAGGTGTACTGCCAGCAGCAGGAGCAGAGCAAAAGGAAGACTGACTCCTGAGAATGAGGTACTTTTTCTTCCAGAGGTAATGTATTACCAGTGGCAGAAGTCACACTTCTGCAGCCCCAGTGCTGTAATGCAGCATGGTGCTGTAGTGTTGCTGGGAGTTCCTTTCCCCACTGTCTGTGTTCTTGCTCACTCAGGTTTCTGCGCTGGTGAGAGAAGAGATTCAGCTAAAGAAGGATGCTTCAAATCAAGCAAGTTATTGAGGTGACAGACAGGTGACTGTTAGAGGCTGATGCATGTATTCGTGAATAGAGCCTGTCAGCGTACAGTTCTTGCTACTGAGTTCATGTCGGAGTGCTGCTCAGAGGAAGTGACTGAACGTGGGCCTGAACTGTATTGAGTTCAGCAACTGTATTGAGACCTCCTTTTGACAGGAGTGCGCTGGGCCCATGAGCTGGAGGTGAGTTCTGGTGGCTTATTTGTGCCACAGAGAGGCTGTGGATTCTCCATGCTTGGAGATGCTCTAAACTGGATATGGCCCTGTGCAACCTGCCCTGACTGACCCTACTTCGAGCAGGGCAGGGACAGACAACATGAGGACGCTTTCAGCCTCAATGATGCTGTGCTTTCAAGGCACAAATGTCTCCAGTGATCTGAAAATTTCACACTGCAGGCCTGGTTTTATACAGTCAGACTTTCTGCCTGCTTTAATGAGCTTCTGCCTGAGCCTGACCTCATCTGAGCTGTAACTATAGTCTTCCTTGGGCTATATCCAACACCTTCAGGCACAAAGGTGGCAACAACCACCTTGGACACAAAGTCAGGGTGGGAGTTGTGATGCCACCAGTGAAGAATAGCTGTAGAGTTAGCCAAGCTAATCTTGATTTCCAGCCCCCAGGTTGTAACCTGGAAGTGGAGAAGAACCACCACACTCCAGTTCTGGCTGGGCAGCAGTGGAAGCTGCCAGCTATGGAGGTTCTCCTGGCCTTGCCCTCATCTCTCCAAATGCAAGGAGAAAGGCAGAGCTAGGCATTACAACTTTGACAAGTCACTCTTCACAAATACACCAAAGCACACAAAACAGACTGAAATAGTAACCTCCTCTCCAGGCAACTGCCCTTCACATTATGAATGTTAATGGACATCCAGGCTCTAAGAGCAAAATGGCCTTTGGAATATACCAAAGGCATCTTCAAACAGCAAACTGGGCCAATTCTTCACATAATTGAAATGAGAGCTCTGCCAAGGAGCAGTACTGTAAACTCCCAATAAAGGCCAAGGGCACCAGCAGCAGTAAGCTCCGTGGTGATGTGTAAGCAGATAGATCTGGCTGCTTGACAGTCCATTTGAAAAGTATGCAAGATCCGAGCTTGCCTGATGTTGGGGGCATGCAGGGGGAGACTAGCTTCAGTGACAGGGAGCACCATGCAGGACCAGACTGGTTCTGGCCTTCCCTCCTCCTATCCACCACCAGGCGGCTGCTAAGCATTATGTAGTTTCTGAACTCCAACACAAGCATTTCAAGTCTGACTCTGGATCTCTCCTCTAGCTGGTAGCAGGTATCTATCACAAGGGAACACAATACATCTGAATGAATGCCAGTTATTTTTGTTCCTGATGTCTTGCACCGATTCCCCCAGTGTGCAGGTGTCTGTGCTTGGAAGTGCCTGGTGAAAGCACAAGGGTTTTTTTCTCCACCCAGGAGACTTCTTGGCACACCACTGCCCCAGCCACCCTCCATGTTTTCCAACAACAGCTGAACAGAGCACAGAAATCAAGTGCAAGGGATTTTTTTTTTTTATGGAAAAGAAACTAAAACAAAACCATCAAAGAAAAAGCACATCGAGAAATGCTATACCAAAAGAATACCCTTGTTTTGCACTGGCCTTTGCAGTTTGAGACATCACCATGCACTGTGCTGTCTCATGCACACCTCCTCCAGCCTCACCTTCTTCTGCAGAACCCCTGACATGATCCCAGCAGCCTTCTAGCCATGTGCTAGTTAAGACTCCCTAAGAGAGGGAGTCCAGCTACCACAGTGGGTCAGTGGAGACTTACTTTTCAGTACTGCCACTGATCCCATCCATATCGGCATTCTATTGCACAGTGTTTTGGCAAATGTATTAATGTTTGTCAAGAGGCAAAAGCTACAACGAGAAAAGAGACTGCCTTCTTTCCCATGCAGTTTGTTCCCATGGAGTTAACACTGTTTCTGTCAAGTTTGCTGCTCTTCCGCTTCTGTACTATCCAGGTTAGGACTTCTGAGCCAGCAAGGTTGTTAATTTAATCTTCCCATCCATAGAGGCAGTGAGGCAGGTCCCACAGTCCATGGCTGTGCTCCAATCCACTGTGACAACAGGAGCTCGGTGTCCTCCCAGGGAAAGACAGCTCTCCAGGACCTTTTCCTCACCATTTAACTGAAATAAGGAAAGCATAAGATTTTTAAGGAGGAAAATTTCTGTAGTGGGGGCAGTGCACCTGCAGAAGTCAAAGCCTGCTATAGACTCCATATCCCTATAAGCATACATAACTAAGCATAAAATCAGAGATGTTGAGTTGTATGTAGCACACATAAATTTCCAGTCTCATGACAGAAGCACATGTTCTCAAGCAGCTCAGCTTCTAACATCACCCGAGCTGCTGTAATTGCACATGGCAGGCTAAGACTACTCACTGACGAGGAGCATGTAAGCCTAAGATAAGGCTCACATTAGCATGGGTGCTCTGAATGCCCCAGATGCAAAGTAAATTCCTTCTGATCTGCCTTGCAATAGCTTATACTGATGGCTATTGACTCAAGAGGAGGCAGGCAAGGGGCTATCAGTAACCACCTAGTTACTGCAGCACAGAAATTTGGGTATTTGAAGCCATTCAGCTTTACCCTTCATTTCATTTTAGTACACAGTAAGGAGAGAATCAGGCTGGGACTAACATAGCATCAGCAAGCACACAAGGCAGATTAAAAACGAGCATCAGACAACAATTACACATTTTGCATTGAACTGGCATGCATCAATACATTTAAAAAAACAAAACTTTGTCCTAGGCACTTGGGCACTAAGAAAAACTGCTGCAGCTAAGCTTTAAGAACACAAGGAGCATACCTACTCCAGCTATATGCAGAGGGCCAAATGCTTACAGAGTTCAAACACCTCCTAAACACCACACACTGCTAAAATGCATGTTGTATGAAACTGAGCAGCAACTTTCACAGAGCAGGGATAGACAGGTCCTGCTTGAGACCTTCCAGTGGCTGCTGTTGCAGCCTTGTAACAAAAGCTTGTATGAATGCTTGAGAGTACTCCCCATCACTTCTCAGACTTACCTTAAAAATTACTCCTCCAGTAGAAGAGCATGTCAACATATAGCTACCCTCGGAGTCAAAAGCAAAAAGCCTCCCTCGTGGGAATTGGACTTGCTTGTAGCCACTGTACCCGGACAGAACAAAAGGACCTGTAGCTTCGCTGGGAAGATCATACTCTGACACCTTCAAACCACTTTTGTGAATATTCCACTGAATAAACTAGAATGACAAAAAGATGACAAAAGCCCATAGTATAATTCACTGGGATGACAGTAGAGAGGCCATTTGACATTAAGCAAAACAGCTATTCCTCACAAACAGAAGGTGGCATTCGACATCTGTGTAAGAGGCTATATTTATAAAACAGGCTGCAAAGGCTGTAAGGAGTGCCTGCTATCCATGCAAACATATGTCCTGCCTTCCACTAGCACTGCTGCCTATGTATCCTTCTACATTTCATGCAGGATCCCAGTGAGAAATTCACTCTAACTCTCACCAGCCAAGGACCCACACCTTCAGGCAGGTGGCTCCCTCCCTCCCCAAGCCACACCTGTATGTATGGCTGAAGACTGCAGAAATTGAAGCTTTTATTATAAACAACAGGGAGCTGCTGACAAGGAATTCATGCTAAGTGGTCAAGGATCTGCTCCCTGGCGAAACAGATCTCAAATGCGGTGATCTCGGGGGCACAGAAATGTCACCTTCGCATGGATCCCCTAAGAAGGGGATGTCATCAGCAGTAGGATTTGCAGACAAGGTCCAAGACAGCTCTAGTTCTTAATACTCCTTCCAGCCACTCTTTGCAGAGACTGCATGGAGGAGGGTGGTGCTGCACACCTAAGATTACAGTCAGCAGCCTGCAGATCCTCCAGATTCTGAGGGTATTTTTACTCCTATCCCCACCATATGGAGAAGACCCCAGAAAGGATAACACTGACAGCTGACCAGTAGACTGTCACCCAGAGCCTACCTTGCCATCCTCCCCTATGCTGTAGACCGTGTTCTCATCACAGCTGAACTCAACAGAGTATACTTCCCCGTCATGTGCCGTCCAACTCATGGCACACTCGTGCTGCTGCATATCTGAGGGGAGAAACAGTACTGAACACTTCTTGTACTTGCACAGAGCTGAGGTCGAGAGAGGCCCTTCACATTTGTAAGGTCTCTGTCCCAGCCCTCTAAACCAGCCTGGGGGAGACCAATCCAACCCCAGTACCCTGTGCTTATTCTCCAGCATGTGGCTTTTACATGGGCCACAGAAATCATTGCCTTTAACTAGTCACCTCTTCCTCCAGCTTTACAGGGTTGCTCACATGCTCACTGTCAACTGCAGGCATTCTGTTTCCAAACTGCCACCTGTTTTCTTCCCCTCCCATTGCCATCCTGTCCGGCCTCACAGCTGCTGCCAGTTCTGTCTTCCCACAGACCTGGGATCTGGGCCAGAAGCAGATCCCTCATCCACAGAAGAGGGAGGCCCAAACTGTCTTTATCACAAGGACAGGCTGAAAAGGGCAAAATCTGAGAAAGAGAAATTGCTCAGGGAAGGACCGACGTGAAGATCTTGCCTTCAACTGGAACATCACACATAAATGCCTTTCCTCAAGACTCAGCCTCTGATACTGGTACTACTATATGGCAGAGCCAAGACTTCATGGCTCAAGGGCAAGTAAACTCTCTCCTCAGCAGGAGGGAAACAACAAATCCAGCAGCACTACCAGTGTCACCTGTCAATGTGCCCCAGAGAAAGTTTATGTCAATTCACTCCTGAGAGCTGTTGTTTTCTCTCCTCAACAGCTTCCACCTTGATGTTCAAGCATGTCCCACAGCTGCCTCCCTACTTGCAGAAGAAAGGCTCTGGGGGCAGCCAGCTGGGGATACCGAGGGGCCACCTCACTGCCTCGTTTCATAGAATTGTTCAGGTTGGAAAAGACCTTTAGGGTCATCAAGTCCAACTGTTAATCTAGCACTGCCAAGGCCACCACTAAACTATGTCCAGAAGCACCACATCTACAGATCTTCTAAATACCTCCAGGGATGGCAATTCAACCACTTCCCTGGGCAGCCTGTTCCAGTGCTTAAAAACCCTTTCAGTGAATAAATTTTTCCTAATAGCCAATCTAAACCTCCCCTGGTGAAACTTGAGGCCATTTCCTCTTGTCCTATCACTTGTTACTTAGGAAAAAAAAGAGACCAACACCCACCTTGCTACAACCTCCTTTCAGGTAGGTTTAGGAAGTGATAAGGTCTCCCCTCAGCCTTCTTTTCTCCGGACCAAACAACCCCAGTTCCCTCAGCCTCTCCTAACAGGATGTTCTCTAGACCCTTCACCAGCTTTGCTGCACTTCCCTGGACATGCTCCAGCACCTCAACACCTTTCTTGTAGTGAGGGGCCCAAAACGGAACATGGTATTTGAGGCGTGGCCTCACCAGTGCTGAGTATGAGGGGACAGTCACTGCCCCTGTCCTGCTGGCCACACTATTTCTGATACAAGTCAGGATGCTATTGGTCATCTTGGCCACCTGGACACACTGCCAGCTCATATTCAGCTATTGGTCAATACCCCTAATCCCTTTTCCATCATACCAAAGAGACGAACAATCCCATCCGCAGCCCCAGTGACCAGCAGGTTGCCATTGTGGTTGAACGCTGTGCAGTTAATAGCAATGGGCTCAGGCTCCAGGGAGAACTGCAGCTGGAAGGGAAAGTCTGCATTAATGCAAAGAAATGGAGCTAGGGGTGTTAAGGAGCTGATCTCCAGGGGAGGGAGTAAAGACTGTATCTAGTAGCAAAAATTCCAGTTTGAAGCCCTACATGTCTCATGACTACAGACTTCAAGGTTGGCAGCTGCATTTTACTGTGACACCGAACCAACGATTCACCTCAGCCAAGCCACAGCTTTCTTGGCCATGGCCTCAAGGCTGCAAAACCAGCTTCTGGCAGGCATTAGCTTGAGTATGTTGCTTTCTCCTGTACGTCAGGGATAGTATTTCTTAAGTGTAGAGGTGAGAGATGGGATGAAGATTCCCTGCCAGAATCTGACCCATCTAAATCAAAACAATGGTGAAGATGACATGAGATGAAACCTCTGAAAGTAGCACTTCATTTAGAAACAGGGAGGGCAGGGGAAATGGCAGCAAAAAAAACCCTTCAATGGAGCACAACTGGAGAAAGCCTCAGCAAAGCATCATTCAATCCACCTGGAACATTTCCAGTCACAAACTCTGCAGGCAGGATAGAAACAAGGCTATGGACTACTTTGAAGAATACCTCAAAAAAACCAACACACCAATAAAACAAAAAGCCACCCAAACCCAGAAGCTACTTACATTATTAATTTTTATCCTGTATGTGATAAAGGAGACAGGAGGGAGGGGGGGGGAAGGGGTATTGAAAAGAAAGTCAGCATAATTTGGAAAGAGGGCTCCTACACATTGAAACAGAAGACATTCATTCTCAGCAAGCAGACCAAGAAAGAAAAGAAACCCAGCAAGTACCTGCTGCTTCATCGTTTTAGTGTCCCACAGTAGCAGCTTCCCAGGAACTTGGTTCATGCTTTTTCCCCCAGAGCTGACTGCTGAAAAGTCCACGTGGGAGATGGGGCTCTGGGCTGCCGCAGAACAGACAAAGGAGGCACCACTTGGGCTGCAGGCAAGCGAGAGGATCCTGTAACACAGTAAGCAGTCTGAATTACCTCTGTCCGGCACATGCCTCAAGCCCAACACTCAACTACAAGTTCTCCCGTTAAGACCCTGCAAGACAGGGTGCACTGTAAAGGAGGGCAGGATTTGCGTTCTTCAACAGATTTTGAGCACCTCCTGTTTAAAGGAGCAGTTTTATGCTACTCAGACAGGGACTGCCATTTGGATGAAGGCTATAGTCCTGCAGTTGCAGGAAAGCAACAGGAACATGTAAACTTCACCTACCTTTTCATAATCAAACCCAACAACATTTATATTTATATATAAAAATCAGTATTCTAGAGTTACCTGGGCATGTCTTCATCAATGCTGATCTCACAGAGATTCTTCTTTGCTTCTGTGTCATAAAGACGAACTGTCCCGACCCCACTGCCAAGCAATAGCTTGAAACCAGCAAGGAGGAGACGGAAGGAGGGTGAGTGATGAGTACAATGATGCTGTCCAACAACCACTAACACCACAGAGTAAAATTTTTTTCTATTTATGCATTCCAATTAAACATCACTCCATTAGGGTACATCCTTGTCTTTCTGCATGTATCTCACAGATTATGACTACCCCAGAGCCACAGAAGTCAAAGTAAAATCATTGCTTTCCAGTCAGAAAAGGATCTGATAGGCTCCAAGGTGGAATAAAAGCCACTTCCTAGAGTATAGCTCAACATATATATGTGCAGTCTCAATATCTAGAGAAGCAAGAATTAACAGCCTAAGTTTAAGAAAAAATTAAGTAAGAGTCACCTCCTCTTATCCAGAGGAGAATGAAGTCATCCAGAAGGGCTCACACATGCTTTATCAGTGGTGCTACAATTCAAATAAAAGTAAAACCATGGTGGGATGCATTATCAAAGAAAAAGCAGCAAGCCAGATCCTTTTCACTTCAGAGCCCAATTTGCTGCTGAATCCCCATGTATTTCAGAAAGAAGAACCTTTCTATCAGCAAGCAGGAAATAAATTCCACAAAGCAGAAGCAGCATCAGAACATCTACACAGATAACTTCCTTTCTAAGAGCAAAGGAAAGAGACAAGCTGTAGCACCAGCTCTTCACAGATAGCATTTTGGGGTTAGCAGCAACACATCGTCAGTGCCAGAACATGAACATTATTCCCTCAGTTGCAGGCCTGCCTTTTCACACAGCCCTGTCTCTCCACCAAGAGAGGGCATGAAACACTAGGAATAGTTCCAGGACTCAGAATACATATAATTCAAGGCTCCTCTCTAGTTACAGAGCTAGAGAATAAGTGCTATAGGAAACATTTAAACTGTTATGATATTTAAACAAGCCTTGAGCTACTTATGCACACAGCAACCCCCCAACTCGTCAGGCACCAATACAAAACTGGCTATGGAGCCCTTTTCACACCTGCACAAGTAGAATGTCAACACCACACCCCTGCTCCTCCTCCTCTGCTTCTGGCTCAGGCTACAAGTAAAGCTCCACAGCTTCCTGCTGGACGGTTCCCACAGGCTGTTGTATCAGGAGGCCTCTGCCTGCCTGCCTTTACAAGCAGCTACCTGCTCTGCCTGAAGAGAGGCACTTCTGCTAAAGGAGCTACTTCTATCCTGTAACTGTACCAGCACTGCACCTTGAGAACTTCTGACTCAAGGCAACCAGTGGTGAATTTCTTGCTCAATACACAGAGCACACTCCCCACTTTTTCTTAGACCCTACGGGCTTCATTTCCCCAGGTCCCACTAAAGAGGAAACAAACTGTTGCCCTGATCTTTTCCACAATGCAGCTATCATGAAGTTCACACACACCACACAGCAACACAACCCCAAATATCTGCTGTGATGCTCGAGTCTCCACACACAGACTACTCACCAGCCGATCACGCTTGGTTGCCCATTCCAGAGACAGCAATGGAGATTTGGAAATGGATGAAGCTTTAGTTTGCATTATAGGGTTGAAAGACCAAACTTTGATAACCCCATCCACATCCAAGCTGGCCACCCTCCGTCCAGAACAATCAACCCTATGTGCAGAAAAAAAACCAATTGAAATGTGCAGAAATTGAAACCAATTGGGTTCATCAGTTCTCAGATGCAAGTAGATACCCCAGTAATTCTTCCTCTCCTGGCCACACACCAATTCCTTCTGCAGGAATCAACTTCCTTGCACCGCTTCCTGTTCAGTCCACAGTAACTTGCACAATGAAGCACATCAAGTTCCACATACAAAGCATAATGCCCTTAAGCAATACCATTCTGCTTTCCCAGGGATTTTCTTCCTGGCTGGCATCTCCAGTCAGTCACAAAAATCTGTCTGTTCCCACTGCACAAGCTATAGGCTATTTTCAGTCACACCAGGTAAACTGCCCTACAACTGAGAGTACATGCACGATGTCCTGGACAGAAGAGAGGCTGGGAGAAAGAGGTCAGACACAGCTGGTCCTCTACAGATGCTTCTGTGAGAAAGCCCTCTTCTTCCAGTCCATTACCTGCAGTACATGATTGATGAATGGTGCTCCCCATACTCCTCCTGGCTCAGGACAATGAAAGGCTGCTCCTGCCGGACCCCCACAGCCTCTGCACTGCTGGCAGGCATCCTGGTTGAAGTCTCCGTTTGCTCAGCATGCAGCTCTGAGCACAGCTCTGTCTCAGCTGCACTAGTATCTATTTTCTTCTCAGCACTTTGGCCCTGAAAGAAGAAATCCTGTGTGAAATACAAGAAAGCAGAACCTCCAGATCAAGCTCTTCAGCCACCCCAGCCCACTGGGAGAAAAAAAAATCCAAGGAGCTGCACTGACACAAAAGCATTGTCTGCTCAACACCCCTTCTGCCAGGGACCTTTCTGAGCACAAAGATACCAAGCTGCACAATTGCACCATTTAATATGGCCTCCTTGGTTGTAGAGTCCCTTATATCCCCCTCCACATGCTCAGCCGCACGCTTTCCTGGAAGAATTAAAGGAACCACAACATCTGTTTGGCATACCTCAGCTGGTATCAGAGGCCCATTTTGATGCCATTAGAGCACAGCTTCACAAACAAACATATTTCAAGGAATTCTTGCATTCAGCAATATAAGTTACATCCATGTAATACGCAGTTCAGTAAACCTGCACAAAAGCTCTTGTTGGATGGTGAGCCCCAGGCATAGATTATCCTCATCTGCCAAAGATTTAGTCTGTGCACACTGGGGCAACCACTGCAGCCAACTGATTGATAACAGTAGAGTTGGCACAAGAGTCCAAAAGCTTAAAACCCAATTTGACAGGGCAGAGAGAACAAGTTGAGTTTTATGAGGTGAAGGTATCTGAATGAGAAAAGATTTGCACTGCAGCAAACAGCAGTGTTTGAAAGCAGCTTAGTCTTCCATTGCCACGGGAAGCTGAACAAGAAGCAGACACAGCACATAATGCAAAGCACTTGACACTGTACCACGACATCCTTCCCTCTAAACTGGAGAGACATGAATTTGATGAATGGACCACTTGGCAGATAAGGAATTGTCTGGATGGTCACACTCAATGAGTTGTGGTCAACAGCCAGCGGTGAGTGGTATTCCTCAGGGGTCGGTACTGGGACCAGCACTATTTAACACCTTTATCAGCAACATGGATGGTAGGATCAAGTACACTCTCAGCAGGTCTGCTGACCACACCAAGCTGTGTGGTGCAGGCAACACACTGGAGAGAAGAGATGCCATCCAGAGGGACCTCAGCAGGCTTGAGAGGTGAGCCTGTGCAAACCCAATGAAGTTCAACAAGGCCAAGTGCAAGGTCCTGCACAAGGGTCAGGGCAATCCCAAGCACAAATACAGGCTGGGCAGAGAATGAATCAAGAGCCGCCCTGAGGAGAAAGGCTTGGAGATGTTGGTGGACAAGAAGCTCAACATGACCTGGCAATGCGTGCTTGCAGCCCAGAAAGCCAACGATATCCTGGGCTGCATCAAAAGAAGCATGACCAGCAGGTTGAAGGAGGCAATTCTCTCCCTCTACCCTGTTCTCAGGAGACCCCACCTGGAGTACTGCATTCAGCTCTGGGGCTCCCAACCAAAGGCGGCCATGGACCTGTTGGAACATGTCCAGAGGAGGGCCATGAAAACAATCAGAGGGCTGGAGCACCTTCCTGTGAAGACAGGCTGAGAGAACTGTGGTTATTTAACTAGAAGGAAACACTCCAGGGAGACCTTACAGCAGCCTTCTAGTACCTGAAGGGAGTGTACAAGAAAGTTGGAGAGGGACTTTTTACAGAGGCACATAGCAAGAGGACAAGGGTATGAAATGGCCTTAAATTGAAACAGGGTAGATTTAGATTAGATATTTAGATAAAGAATAAATTCTTTACTGTAAGGGTGTGGGACACAGGAATAGGTTGCTCAGAGAAGCTGTGGATGTCCCATCCATGAAAGTGTTCAAGGCCAGGTGGGATGGGGTTTTGAGCAACCTGGTCTAGTGGAAGCTGCTCCTGCCCACAGCAGAGGGGTTGGAACTATGTGACCTTTAAGGTTCCTTCCAACCCAAACCATTCTGTGATAAGCTAGTAAAACATCTGCAAGCATTCCTTTGCTAAACCATCCTCTAAAGATTAAATGCTCCAAAACTGTTTTGAAACCCTGTTCCCTAACACATCCTTGCATTATTTATAGTAGCTTCACATCTTGAGCAATGGGTCAAACTGGATAATGAAATAATCTGAAATCACAAAGCCAGAAAAGATTGGGAAATAAATCCAAGAATGCCCCTCTGTGTTATTTTATGTGGAGAGATAACAACCAATGAATGACAGTCATGTGAAAAAAAGTGCTGCCACCTTTCAGTTTCCTTTTTGCTCACACACATTGAGAGCAAAGCTAAATACTATCAACTTCAAACACTGCCTTAACCTGGAATGTCACAAAACAAGGGAAGTCAAAGGATACTTAGGGGAAGCTGGGCTTTGCAATTTTCTGACCAACGTTTAATTAAGAAGTGTTTTAGATAGCCTTGAATGCTCACTGGTGTACTATGAGAGAACTTTTCTTCATGGCTATCTCCTCTCTAAAGCAGTGCTCCCCACCACAGAACAGCCATATCTACTGGCTATTAGGCAACAGTCGCTCTGCACCATTTCTCCCCCAAGGGAGTGCCTGAGATGCTGCCATCGTTCCTCCTGCACTGTTATCCTTTGACCACATGCCTGCTGAAAGCCAAACAATATACAGGTGAACAGAACTGCCCTTCAGCAGTTAAAATTGAGGACACAGTTTTATTATTTCATTAGATTAGAAAGAACAGTACACCCCCCAGGCAGAACTGCACTATACAGTACAAAAGAACTCCAAAAAGCAAACATCACTCCTATCCAGAAAAACTTTCTATCAACTTCTTCTGTCCCACAGAGAGCCTGCACAAACCGGCATAAGAACCCACAGAAGAGAACTCACTTGAGCAGAATGGGTCAGCCAAGCCCTTTGCCACTAAGGAATGGGGATTATAACACAGTATGTGAACAAAACCATTAAGCCAGATAAAACATACGCCCTCCACAACCAGGCTGTTGAAAAGATCATGACAAAAGACAACTCTTCTTCCATTTGAAATGTCAATACTGATTCCCTTCTAGGGACACAGAACCTTTGATACAGAATGATCTGAGTAGCAACTCAGAAGTGTAACAGGAACACTTGCACTTGTCCACATAGTACAAACTACAAAAACCCTGTAGCCCTCCACTTCCCAGCCCTGCGGCGTTGCCTGGTACCTGAAAGGTCCCTTTGGAAAGCAGTTCCTTCCTTTCTTTCCCATGCTCTTGCAAGCGCTTCTGCCGCTGCTGCAGGGAACTTGACTCGCCTGCTAACCCACTGAAGTGGCTCTTCCCATCCTTACAGCTCACTGTTCCTTCTTTTCCTTTGGCACTCTAGAAGGCAGAGGAATGATTTGGCAAAGTTACACTTGTGCTAGGCTGCAGAACAAAAAGCAAAAGAGGCAGCAAAGAAATCAAGCACCTGCAAGGCCTCCACAAGACCCCATATAACAGCAGCTGTTCTTGTGCTGCATTCAGGCCCAGCATAAACTTGCAAGGAAGGAAAGGACACTTCATTTTTTCAGGTGGAAGCAAAAGCTTAAAGCAGTGCTGTGCTGCAAATTAACTCCTTGGATACTGAGCACCTTTCAATAAAAACAGTGGAGAATTACCTGGTGATTTGTTGGTTCTTTCTTCCCTAGCAGCATACTGCCAGTCTGCATTGGAGAAGCCCCACTTGGATGGGCTGGTCTGGAAGGGCCCTTTTTACTTTGTGAGAGAAAAGAGGACAGAAAGCCTCCCCGGGACTGAAGAGAATGCGCAGTACTCCTCTGACTGCAGGTCATATCACTAATTAAAAAATAAAGAACAAAAAAAACAACCAAAACAAAACAAAAACCCCAAAACAAACAAACCACACCAAACAGAATATGAAATTGTAGCCAGACAGCCTGATCAAAGACCACCCAACAAGCAAAGTGCCAGCTGTATGAACCACTAGAGGACAGATGTCCCTTTCCAAGCCAATGGACTGCTATGCATTTAAAAAAAAAGTTTCAAAACATCCTGTTAGTGCCTAGAGCAGATCATAATTACTACAACCAAAGCTCACTTCTCAGAGATGCCATTGAAACAGCGGGCTCAACTGTTGCTGAATCTCCTGTAAAACCACCTCAAACCACTTCCACTCCATCTGGTTAGTTTAGAAAGACCCAAAGGGAAAGGCAGATTTCTAAAGAACCTATTCAGCTGGGATTCCACTTCTAAGCATAAAACAGACCTACTTTGAAATGCATTCAGTATCCAGTGTTTTACTGAATATCTTTAGATATTCAGCAAGTCATGTTCAGCAATTTCAAAGCACAGGCCCTCAAGCATCTCAAAAACTAGACCCAAAGTAAGAAAGTTTAGGTCCATTTCTATGATTACACACACCTCCCTTCTCAGCCCACAACAACAAGAGCAGCAGCTGCTTCCCAGAAGGTAACTGTCTGACCTCACTCCGCTACAGCTTCCTCAGAGCAGAGCAGCACCCAGGAGAAGGGGAATACAAGCATCTTCACTGTGTCCATCCTCTCTTCTAGGAAGGAATTATTCTACCCAAGTTGGGCTTTGGGTTCAGCACACATGGAAAAAGCAATCAGAACTGGCCCCTAGACTAAAAGACAAAGTTGTGCACACAAGAAATGCCACTTCTTAGGCAAGTTTTTCTAATACAAATTGACAAAAATTAATATGGGAATAAATTATCCTATCCTTCATGTCACTGTCCCCCATGTGTGCAGATAAACATCAGGGCTTTCCACACAGAGTAGTTAAAAAAAATCTCAAATTAAACTCTTGTAGCCGGTCCTGTGCAGAGTGTACAGTGCAGTTATCAAGACAGTTCAGACACTTAAGTCTATCAGACAATTTTTAGATTAAAACAAAGACTTTGTGTGTGGCCTCTGCCACAACTTCTATTTGTCACTGTCAGCAGGATAATTTGATCAACCCCCCTCTGTCTGAATAGGACTGAAAGAAGCACATGAGAAAGTCAAAGCCCCAGTAGTATTAATACCTTGCGGCTAAGCTACATTTGCTTTCAGATCCTTTTAAAGAAAGAAAACATCTCAACACCATAATGAATTCAAACACAGACTTTCTTTTCATGACTGTGTACCGGGGGAGGGAAAAAAAAAGTTTAACAATTAAACAAGCCATATCACTGTGTATGTTGCCCAGTTTCCACAGATAGGAATACAATGGATGTAACCATAAAACACCCTTTAACTGCAACAAGTTTATAGGGAATTCTCTGCATAACTGAGCCTCACAGAAAAAAACCCTTCCTTTTCCCCCAACTATGCAAAAGCAGGAAAGCATCTCTGCATAAGAATGACCCTTTTGGGTCACACAGAAAGAATGTTTTCAAAACACAGGGCACTCACCTACTGCACCACAGACACTAAAGTAAATAGGAACCAAGAGTCAATCCACTTCAGTTGAGCAGTACTGCAGGGTATTGCACTGCTACTAGTGCCCTGACTGCCCAGAACACCTTGGTGTAATGCTGAGAGGAGAGCAGAATCACTTCCATGTGTACTTGGGCTCTCACTGACTGGCAAAAATCTGTCTACCAAATGGCAGGAGAGATGCCCATCATGAATACCCCCGTTAAACCCACTTAGGTCACCAGAATTTCTGCCTGGATGTCTTTCTGCATTGATTCCTGGCAAAGGGGACAAGTAAATAACCCTCCAGGAGCCTTCCTGACCCAATAAAAGCAGCAGAGCCTGTCCCCACCTCCTCCCCTGCAGGCACTTACAGCTCAGAGTCCCCTAGCCGATCCATGTTGGCCACATATGCAGGTAACTTGTGATGCACAACTGCTTGTTCCACCTGAAATTCCTCTTTCTTCATGCGAGAGGATTCAGCCTGCAAAGCAAACAACTACGGGAGAAAAAGAGCAAAGTAAACAGAGGGTCACTGAGATTCACCTCCTTCCCACTTGCTGAAATGTTTACTCCTTTTATTCCAACAGCCCTAGAAGGGTGGTGAGGGAATAGTGTCACTCTGACTGGTTAAGCACCAAACTAGTCCAAGTAATCAAGACAATCAGTACTTTACACACATGAAACTGGAGCCTAAGGAAAACCCTTCACTCCTCTCCTTGGGCTGTTGCTGTAAGAACATTAATGGGGCTAGTAACTAGAGCTGGCCAGGGCAGAGCTGATCAGCCACCCCATGCGTGCAGTTCAAGGCCAAGGCAATGCATGTGACTGGCAGCAGTGATGTATGGGCACTGAGCCTAGAAGGTAATCTTCCCACGGCCAAGGGTTTGGTGAGCTGGCAGAGTGCACTGACGACAACACCATCAGGTCACCCCAAAACCCAGTTCCACACCATGCCCAGCTCCCTCCCAAGCATGACCAAGTGAGATTTATCTCCACATTGTGGAGAAAGATATTTTTCTTTCTTCCCTTTAGCAGAGAGGAACCTCGGGATGCAGCTTTCTGTGACAGATGTGGTTTATGCCTATGACTCTTGTTCACATGAGTTGCTCAGGCTTTTCTGTTTCCATACATTCGTTTTTCAGATATAATTCTTTTTCCTTTTACCACAGTATTTAAGGAAAGAAGTTACAGGAAGAAAAAGGAGCTTTAGAAATCCAGTTTGCTATTTACATATTTGAATTGTTTCAACCGTGAAATGAGAATCACTACTTATTTTCAACTAGCATTGAGTTCAATATTTATTCACATCATTTTTTATTTAAACCTGTACTCTGTAGGTAGCTGCTTGCTTTTCTGACTTGAGCTGTTCTTCAAAAAGGAAAGTCCAATTTTAGTCTGCCTATTTGCCAGAGAAATCTTATCTAGTCTTTAAGCGATATCAATCAACACACCAAAACAGCTTTAATTTTACTAAAAGTACAGAATACAAAATTGGAGGAAATAAAGGAGCCTTGTTTCAAAAGATACCTTATCCTGCTGTTCCTATCCACTGACCATCTTTGCAGAATCCTCCTGTCAAAATCTGCCTGATCCACTGACTTCACACAGTACAGTGACAAACCTCACCTTTCATAAAAAAGCCTCCTTTTTGAAATCAATTATTCTATTTTACTTCCAACAGTTTTACTACAAATGAACAGCATTGATCAGCCACCAAAAGAGTTGAAACAGGAAGCACAACATACAATGTAACATTTTGTAACACAGGAGGTAAAACAACTTATTTTACTGAAGTAATCATGCCGTGAGAGCTTTTACTTGGTATGTTTGAGGAAGTGAAACTAAAGTAGTGCTTACATGAATAAGGCTTCCCACTTGCACATGATCATCCACATGTGATCCATAATTTAGAAAGTTCTTAAACTGCAGATTTCCAAAACCTCTCTCATAGGACATTATACTGGAAAGGGACTGACTCATGTTATATATTCTTATACCATCTAAGCGTCTGCCCATGATACTGTCAAACACAAGACAAGGAGATGGGCAACATTTTGTCTGAACCAGTCAGACCTTCTTATGGTTTCCTGTAAGGTCTAGAGTTGAGAAAAAACATTCACAACTTTTCCATTAGTTGATCTAAATTGCTTTGGTGTATGCCAACCACGCTGAAGTGGCCATTTCAGAAGTAATGTTTTACTGCCTCTTTGCCTGTTTTTATTGCTCCACCAGCTAAAATCTGGAAGTGACTAAATACTATTCAGAAGTTTACATCCAAAGTCAGCTATATATGCCCTTAACCTGCCACTAGTTTCAGCTTCTCTTGACTTGCACAGTATCCAGCCACCTGTCAGACAGTACAGGGAGAAGGATCACCTCCAGTGGAGCGACAGCAATACTCTAAATAGACATTTTATATGATCACAACCCCAAGTTTGCTGGAGACAGTTCAAAGATAAACCAAAATAACAAAGGCCTTAGAGGAGAATCTGACTTGGAATAACTGCACTGAACAGTTACAGCTTTCTTGAATAGATGGAACCAATTTTACAAAAAACTTAGAGCCTCATACAGTCAGCAACTAAAGACTGACTTCAGTTCTGACCTTATGCCGCAATGATTCATTTTCTTCTTGTATGAGACTGCTCCTGAGACATTCAGCTTCAAAGTTCAAAATGACTGGAACTGGTGAGGAATGTTAAAGAAAACCAAGGCAAGAACTTGTATGCACCAGACTTAATTCTAAAAGTCAGCACTCCATACCAGCCACTTGCCTGTAAGACAGCAAAGCCGCTCAGCCCATACAACTAACAAGAAGTTATGTGCAAGGTCAGAAGACTAGTAACAGCTTAGTTACCTAAGCCAACTTTGTACTTTACCGTTGCACAAACTATCTGACATAAGACTTTGCAAGAATTTTTAAATCCTTCCTTTTTACATGACCAAAGTGGAGGACAAGACAAGTTATGTTACTGCATTAGTGTACACTAAAGACACAGTTCAAGATGATCTGTATTTCAGCTGCAGTGTAAACCTGTCTATCAGCAAACAAGGTCAGAACTCTGTAGTGGGGGACAAAAGCAGTTACTTCTGCCAGTGTTGAACTTTAGTAGGAAAGTGAGCTGTCCTTAGACAATGTTGTGAACATAGGTACCCGCAGAAGAGTCTAGCAGGAGATGCTAGTTCAGTTATGGACTATGACCCAAGGTTGCATGCCTGTTTTGTACTATGCCAAGCAAAGAGGAAAAGCATTTCAGAACAAAATGCGCACTCCCAGTCACTTGCATAGTGACAAGTTACTATGGCTGAACAACCACAACTGTCCGCACCCAGGGAATATAATATATCAGATAATTGACCAATAATTATTCCAACATCCTCTGGTAAACACCAGCTTCCTATTAAGTCTTGGCTCCAAACCTGAAAGCAGCAAGCTCTGCAACATTATATTCTTGACACCACTGTTAATAGTAAGCATTTTACTAGTACCAGGGCAAGGGAGATTTAGCTATTAGTTGCAAAAAAGGATATGCATGCACTGAAACAAGACGCTCAGGAAGTTGTGCAGAGACACAATAAATGTATCTGCCCACTGGCGCGAGAAATAGGTGGCAAAGGTGGGGTTGGAGTCTGGGGCAGGGAGGAAGGGCAGGACAAACCAATCCTTCCACTCCACCTGGTTCTGGAGCTCAGAGGCCTGCTTGAGGAAAAACTCCTGCGCCTTGTCATTGCGGCTGGTCTGAAATACAGCAAGAAGAAAAGGGCTCACGCTTTCATTAATGCCACCACGTGGGTTCTAGTAATATTTGCTCTCTGTTATGAACACACTAACAACTACTTTCATCACCCAACAGAGCACATGGTTAGAGTTAACAGATTCATCAGGGAACAAAAGCACCCCAAATACACCAGGAAAATGCATTTAATTTGACCTTCTTTCTACTCACCAGTCTTGTTTAAAGGCTGAGGCAAGTTAAACTAATCCCACTGATTTCCAGCTAAACCAGTGCAGTTTATGCACCAAAACATCAGCATTTACGTACAGGACCAAAGCAGACTTCAAATTATTCAAATCTACAGAAGACATAGCCTGAAAAGGTTTCCATCCGATACATTATTCGGGAACACAGGACAAGTATGCCCAAGGGCAAGTATAGGGCAAAACAAAACATGAGAAAACTCACTTCCAGAAATTTGCGTTAGATTTTCACTCCTCCAGCAGCACATATCATTAAAGATTTTCAGTCAGGGAACAGAATCAAGGAGGTAAGATAGCAAGAAATGAAACACAAAATCCTGACAGGTATTTGTCTACTGTTTGTCCGAGCCCTGCCTGTGTAACAGATTCCTTTGACTTTCCTGGTCAACAAGATACACTCTGCTCCATTTTAAACTCATTATTTTCTGTCCTATTCAAAGCAAACAAAAACCATTCACTTATTTTCTCTCCCACAATACCTTGTACAGATTTGAAGCCCACTTCTCCCCTCTCAAACTAAAACTCACCTCCACAAACTTCAAGTAATCTTTTTTTCTTCTGGACCCTCCAGCTCCCTTGAAGCTTTAACAACTGTGGTACCTCAAAGGAGTGGCTGAGTCCTGACAGCAGGTTAGAGTGGAAGGAACACAGACAATCCTGCCTGTTGATCCCCAACGCTGCAGTAACAGCTCTACTGCTGCCTGCTCCATCATTCCATATTCTACATTGGAGCAGTTGACTACTACCTGCACACAGGTGCTTGGGGCTTTCTTCCTGCTCATTTCTTCATACTCATGAAGACTGCTTTGAGCCCTGTTCTTGTCCTTCTCTGTTCTCATGGCAATACCCCACAAGGAGATGTTTACAAACCTCGTGATCTTTCCCAGTATCCAAGTTATTAACAGAGGCTGAGCAGGACTAACATCTAGTCTGAGGGGGACCTGCCTTCATATCCTAGTATCTTGCTCCCAACTAACTGTATTTCTCATCTGAGCAACCCTATCCTGCTTACAAACTTGTCATGCAAGCCTGCATGAAATTCCTTACTACGCTCCTGATACATGACACATCAACTGCTTGTCCCTTACCCACCAGGCCTGTCAGGGGTTCACAAGGATATTTTATTGCTCTGGTTTCAGAGACCCGGTTATTTTTAAAACAGAAGCTTAAAAAAACCAAACACTACCTGAACAGTATGGACAAGGTAGTATCGGAATAAGCTGGTTTTCAGCTTGTTCACTGTTGGCCGGTACACATCTTCCAAACGGCTGAAGAGGCGTCGGTCCAGGTAACTCCAATAATCCCGCAGGGCAGCCAGATCATAGCTCTGAACAAACTGCTGCAGCTGGTCCACTATCTTATCCACCTAAAGAAGGCAAAATGGGGAACACTACAGTCATGTGAGGGCTCTTCCAGCACAAGAGACTTTCTGTAACTTAACACTGAGAAGCTTTAACTGCACAAATAATAACACAATCCAGCACTTATGCATTAGCTATTTTCCTAATCCTAGAAACACTTTGTATTAGCATTCTTCCACTCTGCAGCACCTTCCAAACAAAAAAAATTTTAAAAAAGACATGAAAGAACATAGCCAAGCAGATTTTGACAAAAAGATGATATGCTGTTAAATGCAGTTGGTGGGTTTTTTTGCATATAAGCAAAACTTTCCACTTTTAAAAGAAGTCAGTTGATAACAGCAAAACAGGAATAACGTGATTAAATGTTCAAAACTCAACAGCAGCACCTGGAAAACTTATTTTTAGACTAAAAGGAAAAAATATTTAGCCAACAGAAAGAGGAAGAAAGAACCATTGTACTGCAGTCTTTGAAGTACCTTTAATAACATCCTCTACTAACAAGACGGGCATTAAAGTTTGAAACAGAAGGGGGTTTTGCCATTATGACTCTGAAAATCATTTCTGCAGTACCAATATGGCAGAACTGTGGTGTAGGAATAGTTTTTTTTTCTCTCATTGATTTCTGATGGCCAAGACAGGCATCAGGGGAAAAAAAAAGTTGGTAGTTTAATTTTCTCTAGGCTGCAAAGTTGTTCAAATATGTGGTTTGCTCCCCCTTATCAGCTAATATCTTAGGACATCATCCAGCTTCTGTCTCTGTGGCTCCTACCGATAAAAGGAACTGAAGTCTAAGTCGGTGACGCCAACAGTCCTTTCTTGGACAATACAATTTCAATTAAATCAACTGTTTTCCAACCTCTAAACATTAGCAAAGTGCTGAAATTTTTTAAAATAAAAGCAATATGCTTTATGAATTATGAAGGCAGTGCTTGTACTATTGTTAAAGGAAAATCTGACTGTTCAGAACACTACATTCAGTGCCCAGCACTGCTGCTACAGGAACGTGAAGCTCACACAAAGGGCTGAGACTGTATTTTTGAGGCTGTCAAATTCTGCACCAACTTTCACACATCTAGCAAGGTAGTTGGTGCTTAAGACATGTAAACTACAGCGCGGAGCTGTAAAGCCGCCAGATAAAAGTCTCATGGCTGAGAAAATATGCAGGCAAAGAGATGTCCTCCCGCCGCTGCCCACTCGAACGCGCGGCTGCTCCGTCCCCCTCGGCACGAAGCTGAGAAGCCCCCGCGCGTTACCGGGGGCCGAGGGTGCACAGGCGGCGGCCCGGGAAGGGCCGAGCAGGCCGCCGGCGCGGGACGGCTGCCCGGGAGCTGCGGCCCCCGGCTGGGAGCTCAGGCGAGGGGCTGGCACCCACCGCCGCTGCCCTGCACCGCCGCCACTTCGTAGCCAAGCGGCGCAGAGCCTCCGAACAGCCAGAGCCCCCCGCCGGGCGGCCGCGCGTACATCGGCTGCGGCAGGGCCAGGTGGCGGCCCCCACCGCCGGGATGCGGAGGGTCCTGCCCGTGCGGCCGGCCAGGCCCCGGCGACCGACCCAGCCCGGGCAGCTGGGGGGCGGCCGTCCCTGAAGCGAGCTGCTTCCGCGGGAAGGCACGGGGGCTCGGAGCGCCGCTCCCAGAGCCGCCCCGCTCGCCCAGCCCCGGGAGCGGGTGCGCAGAGGGGCACCCGCGGCCTGCCCGGGAACAGCGGCCTCCCCAAGGGCCACCCGCGAGCGGGGACGCGGCCACCACTCACCCGGAAGCCCTTCTCCCGGTCCGCCTTGATCTCCGCGTCCAGCTGCTTCAGGGCGGCGGTGAAGCCGCGGAACAGCAGATACTCCCGCACCAGCTCGTCCGTCCGCTCCGCCGCCGCCGCCATGGGAGCCCCGCGGCGCTGCCGGCTCCGCCCGCCCACGGCCGGGGGTAGGGGGAGCCCGGCCCGGCGGCGGCAGCAGAGCCGCAGCCCCCGGCGAACCTTGCCGCGCCCACCCGGCGCGAGGCGCGCCGGGGCTTGTAGTCCCCAACTAGCACATGCGCACGACCCGCCCGCCTTTTCCCGCCTCTTCGTTGCTACCCTCCCCGCCGGCGTCCGCCGCCCGCGTTTTTCCCGCCTCCTTATTGGCCGCCGCCGGGCACTGGAGGCGTTCCGATTGGCTCTCCGCCACGTGCGGCTCTTGTTGCTGAGCGCAGGCGGGCAGAAGCGCGGCGGCGGCCATGGAAGGGGCGGGCGCGGGCGCGGGCGTGGGCGTGGGCGTGGGCGTGTGCTCGGGCTCGGGCTCGGGCTCGGGCTCGGGCCGGGCGGGGTGAGGTCGATCGGGCGATCGGTCGATCCCCAGAGGTGTCCGGTGTGAGCAGCCACGGTCGGCCTCGAGCCGGCCTTTCCGCTCCCGGCAGCAGAAGAGACAGCAGGGCCAGGCGTCCTCTGTGCCGCGCTGGCGGTCGGTACTGGGGCAGGGGGCGTCGGTCCGTCGTGCGGCGGGTGCCTTGGACTTGGTCAGGCCGGTGGGGTGGCTGCAGCAGGCTCGGCTGGGCGTGGGCCTGGCCCTTTTGTGTATGTGTATGTCCGGTGGTGTTGCCTGCTCCGCTGTCACAGTTTAATTGGAAGAAAAATTCCAATGCTGTGAATAAATCTTTTAGTAACATCGGTGGAAGCTGAGGAGTCTCAGCACTTTCTGAAGCTGAACCCTGGGTACCCCATGGAAATGGAGCATCAAACCATTGCAGGGAAGGGTGCAGGAGGTGGGAGGTTTGGCTGTGTTTCTTGCAGTGCAGTTTATCGTTAGTGGTAGGTTAGGTTTTAGTCAGTACTTACAGATGGCATCCCTCAGGCAAAGAGAAGATTTCAGACTCCAGGATTTCCTACAGAAAAATGAGCTGGAGTGCTTTTGTCAGTCACCCTGAACTTGCCTTTTTTTGTCTGTCCACTACACAGGCTGTAAGATTTTTTTTTCTTTATTTATATATTTAGTCCATATAAAGTGTTGCAGCTTTTGATGGAGACAGCTGGAGCCTGTAGGAAGACACGTGCGAGAGTAAGTCCCAGTCCCCTGACACACCTGCAAGAGGTAGAATCCTACGTGGCAAAGCGGCGCTTGTCACAGGCACGCCACCGTGCTAGGCTGGGAAGACTTTTCAGCGACTTGCGGGAAGCTGTTCTATCCCAATCACACAACTCTGCCTCAAAGGTGCGGAGCAGCGACTATTTCTCTATGCGTCGCTGTTATACCTGGGTGTGTTTAAATTTAGCCAGGTTTATTAATATGACCACTGTATCTTTATGGGTGCCAGTGTGTGTGAGTGTGATTTCACTGTGTGAAGCTTTCCTGGATCTCTTTTACTTTAAAGCTGCCAGTTCAGCATAAGCAAATTGTTCACTTCATAGTCTCTGGGTCATGGGTTGTTCATGTGCCTTAGATGTGCTTTTCTTAAGGGTTTTTTGCAGGTTCTTTATAGCTTTGCAGCTTCTTTGTAGTGTTTTGGAAACAAAGCAAAGGATCCCGTGATGAAGTTATCTTGATTTCACACCATTTTGCTATGAAATCAGAGTGGTGAGTTTAGGGACAGAAACAGTTAAAGGGGAGGGAGTAATTCATTCAGCCTTATGAGGTGCACTCTGTCCTCAAGACACTGAAAAAATAAGTCTGGAAAAAAAACCCATCAATGCTGTTTATTGATCTCTGCTAAACTAAGAGACTATTTTATCGTTTATAAAGATGAAATGAACCCAAAATACTACTGAAAAGATTGATACCACCATGCTCAAAGCAGAGGAATAAGCATGAGGAGTACTTTTATCCTCAACTCTGCCACTGATTCATTTAGTTAGATTGGTTACTTACAGTTTTCCAGTTTGTAAAATGGAGAGCGTGGTGATTGTTTAGGACAGGAGTTGTCCTTGTAAAGGGCTTTAAGACTCTGAACATGTAAAACTGCTATCTGGTGCTTGTGCCTGCTGAACCCCTTATCTCTCCTACAGATTGAAGTAGGAGTTCAGTTTGCCATGTTCTGAACAAAAATGCAAGTTAAGCTGAAGTCACCATGAGCTCAGAAGCCAAGACTAAACAGATACTTGTTTTGTCTGGACTAGGGGGACTATCATCACATACCAACTCTTAAAATTGCTTTTTAATAGTATCATGTGCCCCTTGTGTGACTTTTGAAGGTCAAAAGAAGTTGAGTATCTTCAAGAGCCTAAATAGGAAAGTTCACTTGTAATCCTAGTTCTTAGTGTCTGGCTAAAATACCCAGTGTGACAACGCTGAAAGGTAGACATCCTGTCAAAGGTGATTGGGATGGTCTCACCAATCACATATATATTGAAATATTTTTGAGGTGTATATGTTTAAATGCATTGGCCATTTGTTCTCAGTTATGCTTGCTATAAATGATGAAGGAATGATGTTCAGCACTGAAGTTACTCCAGTAACTATCAGTGTAGCTGAGAGCAGAATATGGCAAAGGCTTCTCCTAGCAAAGTTCTCATGGGAAATTATTAGTAAAGTCTTATGCCTAAAGTTGGTAGACGTCCAACAAGACTTCACAGCATGGTATTTCTGGACATGCTCCAAGAAAAGAACAATCCAAACAAGACTGTTTGCTGATGAAAGAAGATCACAGTTAAGTAGCAAGTATCTATGTGACCAGGTGTTATGTGTATGTGTTGCATAATACATACCTAAATATTTATATTCTGCATTGAAGTTTGCTCTGGTATTAGTTCTTGCCCCTTTTCATATTAATGAGGGTATCTGGTGAAACAATACAGTTGTTTTCGCAGGGACATCAAGATAACTGAATATCAAAATGAAGGAAAAGTGAAGAAAACAACCAAGGCATGTTAAAACATTGATCTAGTCAGAGCAGAGAGCAATCAGTTCTGATTTTTTCTTGTGTTTAGTATCAGGTTTTGCGTAAGGCTAAGAAATCTATCCAGAAGTTGGAGCAAACCTTGGGTTCTTTGCTGGAGATGAAAGGTAACTATGCAAGTATTTGCTTTGGACAGAGTGCCTGGATTTGTTTGTTTATTTATTTGTTAAAGAGACATTTAGGTACCTAGCTGAGCAAATTAAAGCGTTAGAGCTGACTGTGACTTTAGTTGTAACAGTAAGCAAGGGGTAGCAAAAAGTCTTACTGACCTACTAAGCACTGCACCTCAGAAATCCCCCTCTGACTCTGAGTTGTTCCTACCCCCTCCCCTGCCAAGGTGAAGGAAGGAAACTGGTAATTCCTGCCATCCCATGGTCAGGCAGAATGGCATTGTCACCCTGCTGCCAGTTCACCCTCAGCAGGTGTGAGGCTGGTGTGGGTCGCCAGGCTGCATGCTTGGGCTCCCACTGAGAGGCTGCAGGAGCATGTGTGCTCCTCCCGGCCTCAGCAATGTAGTGTAGTGTGAAAGACAGCTGTCATGAGCACCCAGGATTGCAAGTCAAGCACAGCCAGAGCTTAAACTGCAGGCTCTGATGTCAGATAAAGGAGAACAGAGAAGCTGCTGAGGATTTCCTAGTACAGGAAATGGAAGCCTCTAGTTAAGAATTTACTCTGATAGAAACGGGTAGAGAGCTGCTGTGGCTTTGTTTTCTTTCAGCTTGGTGGGTCGTCTTCATACACTCTTCTGTTACCACCTGTGGCACCATGCGTCACTGCAGTGTAGCATGTGCTGTCAGCAGTTGAGGCATGCCTTGCCAATGTGCCATCTTGTTTACTGATGCTGGCCGCTGCCTGCAGTGGCAGCAATTAGTACTGGGGGCTGATGGGGTACAGACTTTGGACGTATTTTTGTGTCCCTTCAAGTGTCCAAGTTACTGTCAGGTAGAAAAAACCCTGCTATTCTTGCAACTTGCACCTTCAATAATTTGCATCAGTTAGAAGTCCCATTGCTTAACGTGAGCAATCTCCTCTGAACCCACATCCTTGAATAACCCATAAAAGTCAGTCATAGGTAGAAGAAATAGTTTGAGAGAGCAAAATTGAAGAGATCACAAGCAGTGAGGCTGGGTGAGGAGAACATGGAGGTTAATTTCCCCTTGTGTTTACTTGCATATATGTACAGTTCATACTGCTTGTGAATCACGTGTTGGTTGTCGGGGGGGGGGGGTATTAAATGCAATTTGCTTGTTATATGGCAGTCACAAAATACCGTATTGACTAGTGCTTGCCTGGAGTTTGATTTGCTGGTTATTTTATTAATATCACCATCATTTCTGTCAGACCAACGTTAGGAAGAAGGCATTAATTTTAAGTTCCTCAATGATAATAAACTCCCAGTAATGCTAGCTACATTGCAGGAGAGGCAGACATTTCTCCTTTTACATCATTTTTGTATAATGAAAAGCTCTGGCTTGTGAAGAACCAGATGTTGAATTTATTTTGTTTGATTGGGGCTGAGGGTGGGAGGGAAGCCAAAAGTGTCACTGATGTGACAGTAACCTTTCTGCTGACAGCAGAGTCCTTCAGTCTGGAGGATGGGAACCTGTCCAGCTTGGAGGAAGTCAGGGAGCAATATGTCAAGAGGCACTTCAGCAATCATAGGTAAGGGCTTATGCCAGTCAAGTAAAGATGATAATACTTTGCACTTGCTTCCATCCCAGCATCTCTGAACCTCTTTGTCATTGTTACTGAATTTCCAAGCAGAAGCCTTTCATTGTGGGGAAAAGATGAAGAGAATTCTCCTGGACCCCTGTGATCCTGTACAGTACACAAACACTCTAAGCATGTTGCTGGTCTCATTTCCAGTCAGTGCTTGTATTTCCTTTCCCTTCTATGTAGCTGATCTGCACCAAGGGCTTCTCATTCACCTGCAAAGCAAAAGGAGGAGGAGAAAGCTGGCTTGGGAAGAATGGCCCTGGACTCTGGAGTGGCCATGACAAGGGCCTTATTAATCCAGTTAAGAAGTTGTTCGTGTGGCTTTTTTTCCTGTGTGTTCTTTCCAGCACTGCATCAGCCTCGGAAGCTGTGAGTGAGAATGACTCTACTACCTGGTGTTTGATTCAAGAATGTGAAAAAAAACCACCGGAAGAGGATGGGAAGCCAGAATTGATCCAGTCTTCAGACACTTCATCCTCAGATCTGGTGGACTTTGAACGGTAGGTACACACCACATTGCCTTCAGTTTTTTGACTTGTTTATATTAACATCGTGCATCCAGTTGCTGCCATTCCTACAGCCCTGCTGGAGCCTGCCTCAGCCTTGCAGAAGCCTTGTGCCAGCAACTTTAGCCCTGCTGGTGATGAACCTGAGCACCTCACATGTCTTTTACCTGCAACTTGCATGTGAATGGTCTCCCAAGCATCATAACAGCCCCCAGCTCTCCAGACCCTGGAAAATCCCTGAGAATTTTCCATCCATCCTCAAGAAAGAGAAAAAAATGTATTTCAAGTGTGTCAGTCCCTGTGTGGCCATGTTTTACCATTGTTCATGTGGCCTGCAGAGTAAGATGCAGCATACCTGCTAACAGTAGTGGTTTAACAGACAAGTTCAGATGGAATTGGAGGTTATTCATCCAGAATGGTTTATGCAAGTGCATGTCCCTGTGTGTTTTGCTGTCAGTACCACTATCAAGTTGTATCCCTGCAATGGGGCTAGATTTTAGGAATGTAGGAATTGCTGCACCAGATGAAATTTTTGATTCTAGTTGTTTGTGTTCTGGGGAGGTGCAGGAACCAGAGGTAGGCAGGTACTTTCCCCCACAGTGATGTTTGTCCTGCCTCTAATGGCATTGTTATGAGGAGCTTGAATGCTGTTGCCCCTTCCAGAAATAGACCCTTAGCTCCTGGCAGCTTGGAGTGCTTTTGGGGGGATCAGAGAAGGGTAAGGCTGGGTGCAACCAGGGGAGATCATGCAGTTCTTGGCTTGTGGGCTGCAGAGTAGTGGTGGCCTGGAAGATGTCAGAAAGCACTCCTCAAAATGTCTGCAACACAGGGACGAGCAGGGGAACCTAAACACTTAGGTGTGTGTTACAGTTATAGCTGGTGGGTGCAAGTCTGTAAACCCCCTTTAGGATCAGCTCCTAAGTGCCTGTTGCAGGACTTAAAAAACAAAGACCACTTTTCTCATGTCAGTGGTCCATGTATTTTAGTTTGGGGTTGTAATGGTAAGATTACTGGGTTTTTTCAAAGTTACTTATATCTTAAGACTGAGTACATTATTCATCGCATTCTTTCCCTTGCTGTCAGACAGAACTAGGAGCTACTTAGAAGTCATGAATCCTTTTCCAAAGGATGAATGATCATTTAATTGTGAAGATTTGAGAAACAGATAGATGTCTAATCTATCCTGTACCCTCAAGCAGAGTCAATTTTGCCCTGACCATCCCAGAGTAAAGAATACGCAGTACAGGAGAATCCAAAGCTGCAGCTGGCAACCTCTTCCACAGCGTCACTGCCATAAACAAAAACTTCCACAGTTCCTTGCTCTCTTTTGCTTTGAACTGGTACTTATTTATAAAATTCCCTTGGACTATTGAGGTTTTCATCAAAACAGGATTGCAGCTGTGTCAGCAGATGGCACCAGCCTCCCGCTACTGTTCCTGCTTTTGCTCCTCTGAGAATCTGAGGTCTCTGTAATAAAGATACTGTTTACAAGACCTTGAAATCTGCTGAATCAAGATTTTCTGGGGAAAGTATGCTCTACTTCATCATAGACTGCAGGACATAGCTGTAAACACCTGACTTTCCCCTTCTTCACTAACAAAGTAGACCAGAGCCTGTACTGTGTGGGCTCTGGCGCTTATCCTTACAGTCTTCCAGTCCTGGCAGACTGCATTTGGTTCGTAGCTAATCCTTCTCCAAAAAATTACCTTTTATAACAGGCATAAAACAATAGGGACTCTTCAGCAGAGAAAATGACAGCCTTTTCTTTGGTGATTGTCTACTCATTATTTTGGCAGCATCAGAAATGCTTTGAGATTCAGCTGACTTTTTTTTTCTCCCATGTGCAGCAGCAGGAGCTGTATTGGTAGGACTGCACAGTACTCTGTCCAATGCAAAATGTGGTTGTCTTCTTCCAGTTGGGAAGGAAATACTTGAGTCATTTTCAAGCTTAATTTCTTTAGCAAAGCAATCTAATGGTGATTCATATTCTTCTGTTTGAGAATCTCCAGATCTTTTGTTTGGAGCTGGATATCCAGAATCCTTAGTAAGCACAATAACTTACATGAGAACTCTTATTCCCCTTCTGGTACTTTTTCTCCAGAAATGGTGGAAAATAATAGAGTGTGGAAACTGGAGTTCAAACATGTTTATGCTTGTGTGCAGAATTATCTTAAGATTTTCAATATTGATTTGCTGGAACAAGTATTTTTAAAAAAAAAACAAACCCAAACGACTGAACTCTTTTGAGTTACTTTCTCATGCAGTACGGTTCAGTTAATCAGGAAATGTGCTTATTTGGGACATCTTCCAAGGAATCATTTTGAGCCCAAACTTAGTAACAATGACTGCTGTTTATAGAACGCGTGGCTTGTACTCTTTTGATCTTGTTATTTTCATCTGAGAAACTTTAAGCATTTAATTAACAAAAAATAACCTTCAGTGCTGCTTTCCAAAGTAGACGTTATTATCCCTGGTTCACTGTGGCACACAGGACTGACAGAAGAAATGGGATTGTTCTGAGATTTAGTCACTGGGTTGAAATTACAACAGTTATGTCCCATTACCAGTTTCACTACAGACTGCATAGAAGTCAGTCTTAGGGATGCATTTCCTTTGATGTGAGATAGAGGAAATGTAGCTCCCATGCTTGTTTAAGTTAGTGTCCAGGCCTGGGGTAGTCTTTTTCTATCTGCATGTATAGTACCTGATACGTCAGGATATGACCTCAACCAAGTGTAGAGCAATGCCAGTAAAAGTATAAAAAGTGGCTTGCAGTGTCAAAGCCTCAGGATATAAAGGCAAGTAACTCAAAATTTATTAAATACCAGAATGAGGTTTGCCTGTGCAACAGGTACAGCCTGCAGTGCCTCGAGGTTCTGTTGTGAGGCAGTCCTGCTGAGGCTGTGGCTGGAGCCTGCCTTTTGAAGCTAAAATCTTGGCGGAACAGAGCTGCTAAAATCTTCAGACAGTGTTGGGCAACCTTCAGTAATTGTGTGAAGTCTTAGAGGGGGGAGTCAGTGAAGTAGTTATGAATCACGGCTACTCCCCAGTCTCCTACTGATTTACAATAGATGGCTGCCTCATAGCCTGTGCTTAAGAGATGCTCCCTTTTCTTTCGTTACAGATACCTGTATTTTTATAAGCACACGGTGGACCTGCTGATAGAGCATGGAGTTGTTTGCACTGAGGAAGTGCCTCTTCCTGAGGTCTCCATGACTATTTCCCACCTCTGGCAAGAGCTTTCTGAAGAAAGGAGAGACAGCATCCTGCGGTATTGTAGCCAGAGAGATTTCCTCATGGATCCTAAAGCTGCTTGTCAAGAGCCTGCATGCACTGAAAGTAGTGTGAGGGACAGCCGAGGTAACAGCGAGGAAGCCAGTGGTTCATCAGTCTCCACACCAGAGGAAGTAAGTGCTCGGTACAGCGGGTCCTGTGCTTCTGAAACTCCAAACCTTCAGATGCTAATTGGCTCTGAAACTTTTAATTGGAAACATACAGTAGTTGTAATTGTGCTTTCCTAAGACCACTTGAATGCATAAGTGGAAACAATAAGCAGCCTCTGAGTAAATATCTGCACCAAATTCTGTCTTGGTAAGATACACAGCAAGCTGTTGGAGTCAGTGGTAGTAATCCTGCTAGTCTCCACTGACCTGTAGAGTTTCTGTGCTAAGTAACAGTTAAATTTGCTCTAACTTGCTCCAGGGGGAGGGAGCGAGAACAAGAATTATACGGTTATGGTGCTCTGCAAACTCTCCAAGGAGCGCCGATGATCTAAATACAGAAGGAATACCCAGTTTGCCAAGGCCTGCTGTGTTTTGGGTTGGGTGTTTTATTTTCATCAAAGCACTTGGTAGCAAGTATTTGTAGACCAGTTTCTGTACAGGGCTAATAAATGCCAGTGCCACGCACCTTGGCAGAGCCACAAAGTCAGTGACTGAGTAGACCAGGGCATTTGTTAAAAAGAGACAAAATAACAGCCAGCTCTTTGTAAACTGTTCCTGGAGCACATAAGCAACTAGCTGCTCAAAGACATGTATGTAATTTTACTAGCTGCAAGGGAGGGACAGATGTCCAACTTTAATAGGTAAGTAAAATGCATTGACAAGTTCTTTGAGTCACAGGACACAACTCATGTTGCTGGCCTCCTTAATAAATGTCATGGGGATGTTGCATGCACAGTACTTTTCTGGCACAGAAGATGTGTGAACTGCATTATGGTGGGGTGAACAAATAAGCTTATTGGTCTGTCACAGGGAGCATCTGAACTCCTTTGTAAGCCAGGTCACACACTGGAATCAGATTTGGGGAGACCAGCTGGTACAGCTGAGATCTCCAGCCATAAGCAGCAGCAGTCTAGTCTCTAAAACATTGATATAAATAATGTTTTTTAGTGATTTTCTGGGAGATGTAATGTTAAGTAATTCCTACAGGTTGAAGCATAGGCCTAAGGGAATGGAATAACCTTGTTCCTAGTCATGAAATACAGTTATTCTGTATTATTCCTTTCTCCATAGAACCCTTTTGGTTTACTCTATATGTAAATATACCCGTTAAATGGAAAGAAAGAGTATCATGCTTTGTAAGACTTCATTATTAAAGGTGATAGGTAAAACTCTTAGGTGGCTGGATATGTTGACATCTGAAGTGTTTTCTCTGATAGGTAATGTTTGAAGATGCATTTGATGTTGCTGCTGATTTCCTTGACAGAAGTGAGACTCAAGGAACATCTAGCCAGAGGTAAGTTATAAACTTACCCCTTTTGCTAGACAGAGTAAGTTAATAGTCAGTACTCCATGACAAGTTTTCTGTGGAGTAAGGCAATAGCCTAGCTTTCTTTTTTGTGCCTAATTTTTAGTAAATGGTTAGAACAGCAACTTCCAGCAATTTTGCTCACAATAATACTCTCTTAAGATGCAAAAGTGAAATGATTAATAGGCATTTATGGCAGAATGAGTAAGAATCACTTATTAAGAGCACCCCATCACTTCAGGATAACTCGAATTCTTCTTTTAGCACTCTACATAGCTTTCCATCTTTTCAAATTACAATATTTGTGAAGTTTTCCTTTTCTCTCTCTCACTTACCAGGTCTCTGAGGACCACAAGGCATTCCTCAGATAAGTCAGCTAATCATAAACTGTACTCTCATTTAATGAGAAAAAAATTGTAATTTTTGAACATTGACTCCCTTACCGTTTTTAGTACCCCAATTTAATCACAAGGAGGTGATCAAACTAAAATGTGATTGACCTGAACAGTAACATCCAAGAAACACCAGACCTATTAAATAATAACATCTCTTTCCTCTGCAGGTCAAGTGAATTACCTAAAAGAGAACATGTCAGATACAAAGCTGGCACTGCCTTTGATTTGTCCCAGTAGACCAAAGAAAGAAAAGGGTTGCTTTCCTCAAGAGGAAAGTCACATCTTTTATGCATTCTTGCTACTTAGTCTTTGTTAGGATTGTTTCTCTTTGTAAATAGTGTTTTTAACCTGTTCTTTTTAATCCCAGTTTCTACTTATTTTTCAATATTTAGAGAGTTCTTCAGTGTGAATCTCTTTGTCTTTCACCACCATTCCACCTTGTACTTCCAGAACAGAATGAATGGAAATAAGGTTGTTTTGACTGTTGATCAGAATATATTTAAATACATAAAGCTTAGCAAATACATATCTATTAAATAACATTTATTAGGTCAAAATTGCTGTTTACTTTTAAAATAAGAAAGTATTCCTTAATACTGCAATGTATTGCGATCTATTTTAGATCCCAAATTGGATTAGTATTTCAGTAGTCAACATTTATCCTGTTCCCTTCCTTCCTTATCACTCTGTGCTTTGTAATTCTGGGCAAAGGCGTGATGACAGAACTTTTTAAAATCCCAGGGAGAACATAGAGGTGAGGTCTAGAATGATTATCTTAGCTTTTTGCCCGTTACCTGTTACCCGACTACAAACCTGCCAGTGATAGCTAATATGTCATTTCGTGGCCACATGTTACTGCATTCACTCAAAAACTTTATAAAAGAAGTTGAGGCTGTTTCTCTGAACAACCCTACAAAATACACTACCAAATAACCATTGTTTCTCTCTGTTAAAATAGATATATACTTTTCCCCACAACAGTGTTACTGTAGTTGTCACGTGTCAGTGGATCTCTTTGTTGTGATACTGGTTTCTTTTATTGCTGTTCTCTGTTCTTCCGTATCTTCCTTGCATTTGTTAGACAATATCTCATCAATATATCCACCTCCACTCCTCCTTGTTTTCCTTGGTTATTTTCTTTAAGATCAGAATCATCTTGAAGACAATGTGAATCTTTTTAAACTTATAGGTAAAATGTGTAGGTGAGGAAGTAAGTAGGAGGAAAAACAAGGGAACAGGAATTTAAATATAGTATCTGGTTCCATTTTCAGTTCAGCATTTCCAAGCTGCGCTTCTGAAAATCCAGAGAATCACCACAGACTCTGTCTGCAGATCACTGACTTCCTAAAAAGCCTCTTCTTTGCTAATACACAGTTTTTCCAGGTAAGCTTTGCTAAAGAATTCCTTACAGAAGGATCAATGTCTTTCTGTCATCGTCAGAAAGGGATTTCTGTTTTCTGTGCTTCTGATCATCTTGTCCAGAATCATTACAAATAAGAACTCTGGTTTCATCACTTCAGATGTGTCATTCCAAAAGGTCACTAGGATTGTGTCATTGTGAGGAGTTATTATTGCTCAGAGTATTATTCAAAATGGCAAATGACATGGGGAACTTTTGTTGTTGTTGTTGTCTGCATGAAAGTTCCTTGTGGAAAAGCTTGAGTGATCTCATCTGAACAGGCGAAGCTCACTTCGCAGTTCTCCATTAACCCCCAGCTGCTTCATTCTGAGCTCAGTAGGACCACCTTCTGCTTGTCTGGGTGCCAGGTTCCCTACCCTGAGCCCTCCGCTGGCAAGCCGTAGGAGTAGGATATTTGTGTTCTTGAAGGAGCTGATAAACAGCTGCTGAGCTGCCCCTTAACCTCAGCTTGCTGTTGCAGGTTCACTAAGCCAGAAGTCATTGTGTTTGCAGTATTATTCCTCCCCTTCTTGCCCTCCTGCCAAGGAGGTGGCTCAGAGAGTGGAGGACTGAAAGGGAGATATCCCTCAGCCAGAGCATGCTTGTGTTTGTGATGAGGGGTAATTGGGACAGCAAACAAAGCAGAAACTAGTGTTGCACACTGAATCTACCACACAGTGGCTGCTGCATGCCATTTGGTTTCCCCCATCTCAGGGAGAGAGTAGCACTAGAGAAGGTGCAGAGGAGTGGCAGCCCGTGCAGCAAAAGGCATTAAAGAGGAGCTACTAGAGTAGGACTCTTCTGCAAAAAAAGTCTGAGGAATACCATGAGAGAATTTTGATCCTAAATGATGTGGATTTGGTACACAGAATGGTTATTCATTGTGTCTAATACCAGAAGGACTCGAAAGCACTCAGTGAAATGAACAAACAACATATTAAAAAATAGTTGCATGTGCAAATTACCAAATTTAACTCCTGGAGCATCAATCCATTGGCAGTTATTAAATCTGAAGGTCCAGATACAATTTCCAGCTTAGAAGGTCCTCACAGCACAGTTTGCCATAATGAGGGAGCATATATTGTGGAGCAGAGCACACTGCATGCACAGTTCTTGCACTTTTTGTCTAAATATCCACTCCTGGCTATTGTCAGAGAGCAGGCACTGATCTACACAGCCCTTTGGTCTGTGAATAGCTATGTTCTGTGTAAGGACAGAGCTCTTCCTGTGCTTATGTAAATGACTGTGAACTAGAAAAGAAAGAAAAGCTTTAGGCAAGATATGGTATTTCCCGGTTTAAAATTTCTTTTGTGGATGTCATGCCTGGCAGCATTAGGTGGTCCCATTTTGTCCTGCTGCTGCATTGTTATATATGAGCCCAAGTCCATCTCACAGCTCCCAGGTGAGGTGATAAGAGAAGAGGTAGTGTCTCTTTCAAGCTTTAAAGAGGGACATTTGAAATAAGACTAGGAGAATGGGAGTGATGGGAAGACAGGCAGCAAAAGAAGCTGAAGTACCGCAAATTGGCAGTTGAGTGAGCTCCGTGGATCCAAAAGGAAATAAAAGGCTGTGTGCATTTCTTTTATGCAGGAACTTTTGAGTTGTCTGTGATAAGACAATAAAAAGGAAGTTTGAGCAGAAATCACGCAGCTTAGAGAGTACTGATAATGTGAAGGTCACAATCTGTTTTGGTTTAGATAACTGCAGTACAGCACATCTAGAGAGTCCTGCCAAGAGACACACAAAAAAATACGACTGACTAGATTTTTTTTGGTTTGAGCGCAGAAATTCAGCTCCATCTCAAAGCAAACAGATTGAGGCAGTTATGGAAGTGGTTGCAGAGCAGGGATAGGAGACATTCCAGCTAGCTTGAAACACACCAACTCAGGCAGCAGCAGGGAGTTCAGTATAGGCTACATACCTTACCCTAGAAATTGGGCTACTCGGAGCCTTAGAGACTTCTGGACTTGACGGGGAAAGGAGCCCTTCCTGCTTACCTTATGGGTGTGACTGAACCGCTGCAGCCTGTTCCCCTTCCCTTGATGTGGTATCTGCGCCAGTGTTACACTGGCCCGGGAGTCTGGGCAGTGCTGGGATAAGTTATCCCAAAGATAAAGTGATGTCCTGGTGCACTGTGCCCACACCTTCTAGAAGATACAGAGGTGAGTAGCAGGTGCAGTACCAAGGTGAGGCATGCGATGTGCTCCCAACAGAAATATGAAAGGCAGCCTATGGTCTTCTTTTCTTTCATCTGCAGAGCTGATAAGGCGGCAGGGTTCATTGCTGGTCATTACAGGCTAGTGCTGTGTTATGCCATTTCTGGTTAACTGTCCAGGTAGGAAGTACTATTGTTGGATTGTGCATGTTCACCATTTCATAGTCACAGATGCACTGAGTGCAGCTCCTTTTGAGCCGCTGCCCTGGCCATCAAGGCTGCCAAGGGCATGGATCCCGGTAGTATAAAATGCTTGAGAAAGTCGCACACAAGAGGAGGGAGGAGATCCATTAGACAAGGAAAGGGAGGGCTCCGGAAAGGTCAGTGACCTAAAAATGAAAACAGGAGCATGCTTCCATGGTACATGGTAGAGAAATTTCTCTGAGCATGAGATTAATTAAGCAATCTTGTAATTTTTTAAGAGCTGTTGTCTTAAGGTCACATCATAAAAGATTCTTAGCAGCAAAGGCAGTAAAGAATTAATTTAGATTGAGGTCCAAAGGTTTTACAATATCTAAGTGAAAGTCAGTGGGGTTTTTTCTAAGCAGCACTGAGCACCTTTGCATTTTCAAAGGCGTAATTTCTTTTAAAATTATGGATTTTAGATGAGTCACTTGACAAGCAAGTGGGATTTATTGCTCCTTAAGCCATACATTTTTTAAACAGCACCTATTTTTAAGAGCAGCCTTGCCGTAAAGCATCTTGCATCAATGCAGAAGGTGGAGTAGATTGACTGTAGGCATGAACACTTTCATCTAGTTTGATTTCTCAAGAGCCATTTATTCTCTGTAAGCCGGCGAAAGAGAAGGAAATGGTCTTCTGTTGCTAAAAGAGCAGCAAAGCCTGAAGTCAGAAGTTAAGGGCTCAAGGAAGCTCTCCTATCTTCAAAGCCTGTTATGTGACCCACTTGCTACCACAGTCAGTAACAGCTGTCTAAATGATGTAAATAGACATAGGGTAGGAGCCCTGTGATTTTAGAAAAAAAATTGGTTGAAAATTTGAGCCATTCATCAGGCATCTCAGGCACTTGACAAGTGCTGGTTGCTGATTCAGAGAGAAAGGCGGGCTCATGGTGCAATAACTGATGCATGTCGGCACTTGACTAACGCGCTGTATATTTGAAACACAATCAACTCCTGTGGTTTTTAATCCTGCTTGACTTTGGGGGGCCTTTCAGGAAGAAGACCTTCAGTTTGATTATGAGACTGTGATGCTGAGGTGCACTGAGACCTTTGATGATGAAGATTTCTAAACAGTATCTCTGTTTGCTAGTGTTTTGCCAAGCATTGCCAGGTACACCAGCATGTGAAGAGACTGCACTTCTTTCAGTGAAGCACGTCTCTGAACAGAGTGTGAAGACACTGTGTTAAAGTGGTTTGTTACTGTTCCGTTGACTTCCTATTCCCTCATCGGTGCTTCTTGATGTATCAGTTATTTATACCTTTAAAGTTCCATGGTTTAGATATTTATAAAATCTTAGTAAGTACTTTTGTCTGTTGCTTTTTAATGTTTAACCTCACTTCACAAGTAAACTGAGGCACGTACAGTTGTGACCTTGCCTAGCATAAGCTGTGGAAGAGCTGCAGAGAGGTCACATCAGTGATGGCCTGCATGCCCCTATAGGATGCAGGTCTCAAACTGCAACCTGCAAAGATCATTGCCCTGCACTCTGGCAGTGATTACTTTTCCAGTGCTGTTTTACAGCTTGGGCTGACAAGGGAAGAGGGATTTCCTTACAGAGAGTGAGATGAGGCTGTTCCATTTCTCTATGGGGACAGCAGCAGCGGCCACCCACTCCCAAATCACCCAGAGAAGTGCAGGCACAATAATACACTTTGGACTATTTACTTTTGCGAAATGTAAAAAGCTGAGTGATCAGACTTGTGCTCTTCCACCACATCTCACTCTTTAATGAGTACTGTTCAGATAGTGTCTTGGAATTAAAAGTGCTGTGAAGATGAATAAAGTCTTTCCCATCTCTGAGCTATCATTAAAGGCTCTCTACAGACTTGGACAAACTGTGTTCTGACAGTGGTTATGCTGAGGTTGTGCTAACAGCCATCACAAACAGAAAAGCTAAAAAGTTTAATTTTAAAATTTAAACTAAAGCTGGCATACTCCACTATCCATTGGCCTTCAGCAGACAGGCTTTTAGGCTGAATCCAAGAGGGCTGGGCCAATGCCTTGGTGCATAAGAGCATGATACATGCAGCCGTATTCAAGCAAACACATGTGGAGCCTACCACTGAAGCACAAGAGGAGAGTAATTCCTCCAGAGCACCTTCCGTCCCTGCAGGTGAGGCTGTAGTAGCGCTCCCAGGTGAATGTTTGCTAGGCTGCTGTGTTTGGAAGTGGGGGCTCCTAATTGCAGATCCTCTTTGGGTTTAAGAGCCCCTCTGAGTTCTCCAGTGTGCAGCCTTGCCTTTCTAATGTGCTTCATGCATACAGGCTATAAGCAATGCTGGCTCTCCTTCCTCCTCCTCCTTTTCCTCTCATTCCAAAATGCCAAGCACGTGCATCTCCTGGGCAGTCTGGATTTTGGGACACCTGCTGGCTGAAATACAGGTACAGACTTCTGAGGGGTTCCAAGGTCAAATCATCCTCTCCTTTAGCTAGTACAAGAGACATATATATACCTACAGTAATAAGCATTTACATTAAGTGTTCTGCCTGTGTTTTCTTTTTGTAGTTTTGGGGGGAAATAGGTTAGTTTTTCTCAGTATTGAGAATACTTTTCCCACAAGCTTTTAGCTGTAGAAAGATTTCTCTCATCTTCAGTTCCATTTGCCACACAACTTTTGGTCAGGTTTGTTACATTAATGATTCTTTCACCACATCCATCTCAATAACCACATCAGCTGAGGTCAAACTTGGCAATACTGGTATGTGCCATAGGACAGCCATGTGAATAGATAATGTTCAAGGCTTAACAACCTTTTATTGGCATTTCATTCCTGCCCTTTTGAGGGCCAGTTCAGGACAGAAGTTAAACATAGCATAATTCATTTCCAAATGACTTTCAGCCTCCCACCTACCACAGGAGGCAGTTTTAAATGGACACCACACACCATGTAGATGCGTTCCCTTGATCATCACACATGAGAGTTTCTGATGCTTCACCAGGAGAATTTTAGGTTAAGACTGGCCTGAACATTAATGTGAAACAGCAGGTGTGTTCAGGTAATGTGAAAAGACTAAGTCCTCCAAATGGTAGCAGGCTTTGTGGGAGGTGTTGCAACATTAAGGAGAAGATAAAGAACACGTTATTCTGGTTCCTCCTGTCGCATGATCATAGTTTACAAGAGTGTGGGCCTGTGTGTAACGTGGGAAGGCAGTTTCCTCTCCTGCAGAGCCAAAGCTACACAGACAGTAGCTGTTCTGCCCTGGCGTGCATGAAGTCTGCTCTGCCTTGGCAGGGAAGCAGCCTTAATTCCTGAGCATATTGGTACTGTGCTTACACGGGTACCACATTGTGCAGCACTCAGTGGTTGGTCTGGTGGAAACTTTTCATGAAAAAAATCTGGAAAATGTAGGCTACTGGGGCAGAGCGGTGAGAAGGAGTTGGAGGCAGAAAGGCAGCAGGGAGGGAAGAGTGGGAAACGTGAACACATCAGTGGAAGTGCAGTTGTTGCAAGGGTTTGGGCAGACCAAGCTGAACAGCGCAGGGTGGGACCCACCACATTACAGCTGTGCTACAGCATGGCAGCCCCTCACTTTTCAACACATTAAGCGTAACATAGGGCAGTCCTGCCCAGGTCACATCTTGTGAGAAAGCTGTGGAAATGAGCCTCTGATTAGCTGCTCTAGAGCCAGCGCACCTAGGGTACAAGCAAATACCCATCACCAGGTCTCCTCGGCCAGAACAGCAGGAGCATCTGCCTGGACTTCCCAATTAGCTGTCTGCCTCTCTGCAAAGCTGCAAGCAGGGTGACCCCACACCTGGTTGAAATCAGTAAATGTTGCTGCACTCAGGACTCAACAGTAGCACAAAGGGTAATACAGCTGACACGTAGCTGGCTGTTCTCCAAGCAATCTGAAACAGCCCTCAAGTGTTCAGTTTTATGCTTGAGGATCCTCTGGTTTTCATTTTCATTAAGTAGAAAATAAACAGAAGCCATGTTGCTGCGGTGCAAAGTCGAAGCTGTTTCCAAACCTCAAGTGGCCACATGCAGCTGGGAGGAGTGGTGGCCCTGCAGCCTAACCCCTGCCTACTTTGTTTTAAAATTTGGAAATGTCCCCCCGAGGCAAATAAAAGGATATTTTATAAATATATAACAAACACACCGAAGGGGGGAATTTTTAAAAACATTTAGGAGCCTGAGCTTGAAACAGGGATGTAAACAGTTTCTGAAAAACTGCCTTCTGAGCCTTAGCAACAGCAGACACAGCTGCCCCAGACCAGCATAGCCCGCACACAGCTGTCTGCGCCTCCTGGCCCATAGGATGTGCCAGGGTAACAAATGAGCCTCCACCAGGGATTGGGGCCCCCTTATGCCAGGAGCTATAAAGTCATGCCCAGCTGTAGTCTAGGGAACTTGCAAGCCAAATACAAGATGGGGACACAGACATGTCAGCAGGCTGGGGCAGCAGGGTGACAGCATAACAGATGAGCAATGTTCTCCATCCTTGGGGTGGGGAACAAAAAGGTAATTGAAGACCAATTTTTGTGGTACAGCAGGTTTTGGCAGGTGTGGCTTGTGTACCTCATTAGCTGTGTATCCTGTTCCCATCTATGCCGGTCCTCCAGTGTGTGGTGAGTCTGGCCAGGAGCAGCCTGGCAGCTTCAGTACAGGACACAGGAGCCAGGGTGAGGTAGACTTAACAGCTCACTTTCACACATGTGCTACAGCACAAGTAAATTCGAGAGTGATGATGAATAAGACCATGGGTTTGTCTGCTAGATCCTCTGGGAGCATAGAGAGCTCCAAATAAGCTTAGAGATGTAGTCCAGGTTGTGAAGGATGAAGAAGATACCAGAGCCGAGATGCCTGGGACCAGGCATCTCTGTAAAATCTGTGATGGTGGGGGGGATCAGATATACTTAAATACACAAATCATTTTTTCTTCCAAAGACATAAAAACCACAATCTTCAGCACAGGTACTCCAACCTGCCCATAACAGCAAACTATTTATACCATAATATTTCCTCCTTTAGGATCCCAACACACACACAATTGATCTATTCATGTTTCATTGGCTCCCAAAACAAACAAACAAACAAAAATCCTTTACCAATAAAACAAGGCACATACTGCTACAGCTGCAGGATGGGACTAAAGAACAGGACTTTAAAGGTGTGAGGAATCAAGGCTTTACATTGAAACCACCAGGTTTTGTTCAGTCTTGAGACAAAAGGGTGAAGGAGGCATCGTATTGTGGCCTTCAGCTGTCCCGTGGAAGGTACAGAGAAGATGGTGTCCAACTTTTCTGCGGAGAGTAGTGACAGGACAAGAGGCAACAGAGACAAGATGAAGCATTAGAAATTCCAATTAGACATGAGGGAAAACGCTTTTCACCTTGGGGGTGGTCAGGCACTGAACAAGCTCAAAGAGGCTCTGGCCCTCCATCCACGGCTCAAATGGACACAGTCCTCCGCAACCTGGTCTGACAGGACCAGCTCTGAGCAGGAGCTGTCCCATGACCTCCAGAGGTCCTTTCCAACCTAAATTACTCTGTGATTCCTTGAATACTACCTGCCACATTATGGCAATCAATCGCCTTGAAAAATATCATTACACTGTACATCTTATTTATTAAAAAAATAATAAACTATAAATCTCAATGCAGGAAGCGCAAGCTTATGCTACAGCACAATGTTATTACACACCACCAGCAACCAGCACCATGTGCAATCATATTATATATGGCTATATAGGTTAAGGCTGTTGCTGCTGATAGTGGACAGGAGCAAGGATCTGCAAACCGTTTTCCAGAGAAGTGGTTGTCACTGCACAATCACCACGCCAGACCAAACAAGTACAGTGTGGGGGACACAGGACATAGCAGGAGCAGGGATGCATCAAATTGTGAGCAGAAGAGCTTTCTCCTTCATCTTTGATGACAATTCCTTCATCTTTGTAGGGTTTGGTGCCCTGAGGAAGCTGGGTCCCCTGAAACTGCTCCCAGCACCCTGGGTGGGATTCATTTCAGTGAAGCTGGGGTTTTCTGTTAGGTCAAGAACCTAAGGAAGTTCTTTAGATTCCCTCTGCAGTCTAAGGTGGGAGAAGCATGTTCAGAAGACAATCCATCCCGTTAACCTTAGACACCTCTCTTGTAGCAACATTCATTTGACTGGCTTTAAATTACGTGGATATGGAATGAGATTAATCGTGACCTAGAGGTGCTCGCTCCTTGCCCTTGGCCAGGATGAGGTGTAAACCACAAGCTGAGAGGTGAGCATTGCCATTTACAGATCTTTAAGGTCTTGGGGATTAGTCTCAGCCCAAGAGGTGCCTGAGAGTGGAACAGGGCCCACATCAGGGATGTCTTCTCCTGTGGCCCCTTTAGCAGCCAGGAGACAGGAAGAGCTCTGCTTCAGCGAAACAGCTGCTTCTTGGGGTCCCCAAGGCTCAGTGCGAGGATGGAAACTGAACATCTTTCCCAGGCATTTCTTGGGCTTTGGTGTTGCCCAAAGAGGGATTATGATTTTCCTAGAGGTGGGCAGGCAGGAGCAGAAAGGAGATGAATTACTCCCTCAAGGTCACCAGTGGTGCAGGGGGCAGAGCTGGCAGAAGACACACATGATAGTTCTCCTCCTCCAGCCTCTTAACAGCTGCCAGTTTATGGTCAAGTGGTGGGGGCTGCAGATACATTTTTCAGACCTCTGCTTCTGAGATGAGTTCACATGCAGGCCAGGTGCTTATATCCTTGTATCAGCACCTATCTCGGAGTCTCTTTCTGAGCTTTCTTTAACATTCCTTTCCTGTCCAGCACCCTTCAGTTCATCCATTCTCTTGCTGCCAGGCAGTCTTCTGGGGCAAGCGGGGAGATACCGAAACCAAGACACAGCACAGTATTTGGTGCCTATGCCAAACGGAAGATCATAGACCTTGGAAACAAGCTGAGGGTTGTCCGCCTCTCCCTTGTGGCTACGGTTCCATGCCAGGAGCCCCCGCTCCTCCTGTGTTCCTGCAACAGCAAAACCAAGATAATTGTATTTAAAACAGCAGGTGTTCTGAGCACAGGACTACCTTGTGTGCCTCACACCCACTTCTCAAATCCCAGCCGACCCAGGGCAACGCACAGATCCCTTGCACTTAAACCCTTCTAGCTCCAAAGCTCTTTACAAAAATTCACTAATGAGGTTCCAGATGATACCTGCCTTCATGCAACAGCTCCCAGATAAGCAGTCTTCTCCGCTGCTTTCCATGGGAATCAAGTATACCAAGACAGGTTTTCACAAGCCGTGGGGGATCTAAGAAGTGTGTAAAAGTGGGGATTCATATAGTGCTAGGAAAACAAGGCTGGATGTTGACTGCCCAGATACTGTGGAGTGGGGGAATAAGGTTCAGCTAGCAATTACTAGTCAGTCACAGCATTTACCCTAGACAAGGAATTGCTAAGTGCCTGTAATTGTTGCAGCCGCTGAGTGCCTCTTGGGAAAGGCAGTGAGCACCCGCGTAAATTCTGCCTGGAGGAGCTGCAGATCGAGGGCTACTGGAAAATTAATGAGCCAAAAGGAGATCGGCTTTCCAAGAAGCCTGAGATGGTAAAAGAATCTGGTTAACAGGGTGTCCTTCCTGCTCTTCTCCTGTAGCAGAAAAGAGGCTTTCCTCTCCTTACGGCATCCCTGCCCAGGCTCGATGAAAATCAGAGGCTCTTTGCTGGCTGTGAGGGCCAGCTGCAGGTGCTGTAGCCTGTCTTTGATCACCAGCCTTTCCTACTGCTCTCCACTGCTGTGGCACCAGTTCAGCATCAGTTTTAGCAGCTCTCATAAGGAGGCACACATTCGCTTCCACTTATTGCAGTTGCCTTTCTCTCTCCTTTCAACCAGCAACATGGGTCTAGGCTGGCATTTCCCCCAAAAGACATTTTCCCCAGATAAACCTTTTCCTCAGACTGGTTTATTAGTGAAAAATTAATTAGTTTTTGATAAGCCGCTGTTTTCCAGCCAGAGACCACTTCAGTGATGCCCCGTGTTCCTCACCCCACCCTGGGAGGAGTTCAGTCATACGGTGTTTCATGGTTGCTAGCACAGCTCCTACCCATATAGAGCAGTAGTCACAAAGACAAAAAATACTAGGAAATAAACCCTAGGGCAGGCACAAACTAGTAGCTTAGCTCATTTCAGCAAATCCTACCTGGAATGGTGTTATCAAGGATAAACCCCAGGAGTCCACCCACAAACATGCTGGTGGTGAGAAGCACCTGGATCACCTGGTCCAGCTGGACGATTCCTAGCAGAAAAACAAAGGTTTGGATAGTGGTGCAGAGAGATGCAGGTATGACCAGCAACACAGGTAGTGCCAAGAGGCTGCGAGCTGCATGCTTGTTTAGACAAGACTTGCAAATCCCAAAACAGAGCTTAAGTTTTGGCAATGTAAGGGAGATTGATCTTGCTGCCAGTTTCAGACCTAGTTTTATTCTGCATAATTATTCACTGACCCAGCTGCCAGTAGGCAGGAGATGGCTCATAAATACATTACAAGCCTATTAACAGTCCAGACCACAGCGCTGTCCCAGAAAAAGCTGCGTTCTGCTCCAAACAAATTCTGCGCCTCCACAACATAACAGCAAGTGGTTCCCTACAAAAGCACAAGCTTCAGTTCCCAAAGAAATACATGTATATTTAGCATGGGATTTCACCACAAGTTAATCAGATGTGACGTTTCTCTGTGAGATCACGAGCAAAGCTCAATGGCGCCGAGCATCTGATAGACTGTCTATTGAGCATGTGACCTGTGGGCCCAGCTCGTTCAACAGCCCACCCAGCATGCCATCTCTTATATACCTTAAGAGAGGACACTACGGCCTTTGTGGCAAACACATTAGTCACATGAGACACAGTGAAGGGGTAACTGTTGGAGGACTGCAAATTTCAATAAAGTGAACTTGATGGAATTTAGTAGAGAGTCTGCTCTTGCATTTTGGAAGCATCAAGTTTTATTGTGTATAGCATATACGAAAGCCTCATTCATTGAGATCTTGATCAAGTTTCAGTCCTGGAGTATTCTCTTGCCCCATCCCAGGAACGTGTCCCAGGGAAGCGCTCTGCAATCATTAGCCCAACAGGAATCTGGCAAGGTGCAGTCAACTGATGAAGACCAGAGATTTCTGCACCAGGGCTGTGCATCACAGCAAAGGGCAAGAATAGCCCTCCCAGAAAGAAACAGGCAACAGGGTTTTATCAGGAAAAAATTGCATTTTAAAAGATTTCTCTACATCAGCCTTTGCTTCAGTTCTATGCTACAGAAAATGCTTCTGAATTTGCTTCTTACCTGTTTCCAGCAGTGTACTATTTTTGCATGCCCAGTTGGGAACCGTGAGGCCAGCAAATAGAGCAAATCCAAAGATAAAGATGTTTCTGGAGGAGTTCATATCTGTGTACTGCACAGAGAAATTGTATACATTACATCTTGAATTACCCAAATCTGTGGATTACTGTTGTGTTCATCTGACATGCTGGGATATAAACAGTGCATGCAGGCGTGGACGCAGGCAGCAGCCCTGGTGCTGCTGGGGCATTACTGATCCCCTGATGCCAGCAAGCCCTGCCCCAGGCAGGGAGCCCTCTGTGATTTAGTCCCTCTGGGTACATCCCCTCATCATCACCCAAGGAACTGCCAAAGTAAATGCCTGCATTTGCTGCAGCATGTTTATATCTGATTCAGCCTGGTAAAAACCTGACTCAAAACCAAAGTACCCTTCCCTAGGGATGAAATGGCACCCGCACAGCTCGTTACCTGCAAATTGGAAATCCCCACTGCTGTGATAACTCCAAACATCACAAGGAACATGCCTCCGATCACAGGGGTGGGTATGCTGGCAAGCATTGCCCCAACTTTCCCAAAGATGCCACTCAGGAGCATGGCACAGGCACCGGCAATGATCACCATTCGACTCCCTACCTGGGGCAAGAGGAAGAGGAGGCAGTTAAGCACTAACTGGCACAGAGAGACGAGGGATAGCAGGCTCTAGTGCCAGCCTGCTGGGCAGGGGTTGCACCTCTAGCCAAAGCACCCAATGGTACATTCAGTCGCAGGTTCAGATGCAGCTGACGGTGAACTGCGGTGCTCACGCTGCATGGGGAGCATCAGTATTTGTCCACTAGTAAATATTTGTCATGAAAGGCACTCTGAGAGCAATTGTGGATCCACACCACTCTTTCCTACTGCTGTCAGGACTTTAACAGTTTGCCGTTAAACAAACAAAAAAATATTATTAAATTAAGAGCACATTGATACACACACAGAGCTTTGCTCTCACTCTGGCCTAGAAATGTCTTGGCACACCCACAGGCTGGCACTGCAGCCACCCAGTCAATTCACTGGACAATCCTTCACCAGGGTTTGGCTTGCCATCTAAAAATGGCTTTCAACAAGATATCCTACACTGATCCCTCCGTTCCTTGGAGACCAAGTTTTGGGAGACCAGGGCTGTCTGGCTGCTCCAATCCCAAGCTCTGGGATCTGATATATCCTTTCCATAGTCAACAAATGGCTAATAAGAAGTGGGGAGGTCTCTTGGTCTGTCCCTATCTCTCATCACCCATCTAGCTTCAGTAAAACCATTTTTTTCTCTTTTTTTCCCCTAGGAAGAGCCAGGGTGGCTTTTTCTGGGTTGGGCACTACAACAAAGATGGGATGAAGCACGGAGCAATGCCTTTCATTCAGATCTGTTAGAGCATGCAAATAGGAAAGAAAAAGAGGATCTGCCAAACAAAGGGATGAAAGAGACATTTACAGACTATGGAAACTAAAAAGAAAAGCAGCAATATTTGTTAGACTTTCAATTCAAGATATGCCTTGCCTCACCAAAACTTGGACAGCTTAAAGCATTTATAACATTCATGTCTTAGGCAGGGAAACTCCGTAATCCTCTGCAAACATTCTATAATTCAATTAAATATTTTAATCCCTCCCTTTAAATATCTGAAGAATGTCATATTTACAGGAAGGGCTTTTTGTGAATGCTTCCAACAAAAACACGCCCAGTAACTAGTAGTGTCTGGTTTTAAGCATTTCTTAAACATGTTCCTTTAAAATATTTTAAGCCTTACTTGATTGTGAAAGATAAATGAAAAAGATTTGGTGGGGAGGTTCAAAATCAAATCATGCATTGCCTTCAGGTGGGCTTTTTATATTCTTTGGCTTAAAAACTTGGGACATCATTACCATCAAAACTATAATTTAATAAAAGTCAACAGATCTATTTGTTCCAGGATTAGAACAAAGCTTCAGATTCCTTATTTGCCAAAATGTTGATTTACCCAGTATATGGAGTTGCCTTAAAGGCAAATTACCTAATCCACTGATACCACAACTGTGAACATATGCTGCTATGGCCTCTAGTTTAGAGTTTGCTTCAATTATGTCAGGAAAACAAGAAAATCAGTTCTCTTTCTTACAGTTGAAGAAACTGCACATTTCCCTACTGTGTATATGGTGACTCTGAGGTCTTTACCTCTCCTTAAAATCCTCCTCTTCTTTTCTTGGAAATTATACCTCAGTACTGGCATGCTGGGTTTGATCAAGAAGCTTAAATATAGGTACCTGGTGCCATTTAAGATGTCACATCTTGGCAGCTTCCAGCAGCTTCTCCTTGCCTTATCTGACAGCCCCTGTGGATGTCTAAGATCTCCAAAGATGTCTCGGCTGGTGCCGGACAACTCTGTTTATGCAGAGGAAACAAGTCCCTTACATTTCCATTTGTCATAAAAAAATGTATTTCCCACATAAAAACCAAAATGAACTCTGCCTTGTGCTCTCAACATGCCCATCTATACCAGCCAGAGCCTTTACACTTGCTGGAAGGCTGACTGAGATCAGGCTGTATTTTCTGCTCTCTTAAGTGTGAACAATGTGACCAGAGAGATCTAAGGGAAACATCTCTCCTGAGTCAGCAAGGACGCTATGTCGACCTGAAGGACTTAGCATTCATGGGAGAACATGTCCTGTAAACTGATAATTACGAGCCTGGGCATTTCTGCACTATGCTACATCCCATACATGTCAGTAAAGAAGGGGCTCAGGAATATGGTCAGTATGCACAGTTTCCATAGTGAGGAGGTACATGTGGTGACAGGTTAAACTGGACTCCATACAGACACCAAGACAGCTGCTGGAAGCAGCCACCTCAGTCAAACACTAATGCTTGAGTCTGAAAAATGGTTATTTTGAGTGAGCTTTATAAAATCCAGTGAAATAAGCAATGTTATAGAGTGGGAGCTATAAGTCAAATTCTGCATTTATTTACTGACTCACAGCTCTGCTGACATGACATTGCTTATTTGACAATGATTTAAAAACGTTCCCCAGTTGGCTGCTGGATGTACCCATCCCCTGACTGTAAAGTTTAGTGAAAATCTGTGATCTGATTGTCAAACTTGTCTCTGGAATTTTCTTTCCCTTAAAAGAGCAATAAGGTACTCAAGAGAGAAACAAAACTTTATAGAGAGGTATAAACATATGCCTGTCCATCACATTTTATAATCCCAAAGAAATAGTCTAACTTTCATGTAATTGCCATCCTTGGATTATAAAAATTCTGCAATTCGAAGCCTGATTAAATCTCTTCTCCTCTCCCTCTCCTCTCCATAAATATGTATAGGAAGACAGAGAGACACAGACAGACAGACAGCCTTTGATAAAGTCAGTCCTCAAGAAATTTCCAGGTTAGCGGAGGTGTAACATCACCTGAGCCAGCTGCCAGGGGTAACAGCAGTGTGTACTCATCCCATATGCAGGCCATAAGCAGAGAAAGAAAGAGTGGCCACCTCTGTTAGGTGATTTGGAGTGCTGCTGAGGAGGTCACCCATGTGCCAGGGCACCTTTTTCCAGTGTGCCTTGCAGAAGGTGGGCTAAGATCACATCCCGGGTCCAAGACATGCCCACGTCCACCACTCCTTTGCACATACACCCCCAGGGGCAACCTCCAGGAGGGCCAGGGCACTGCAGCCACCCCACTGCAGCAAGGCTCACCTTGGTGATGCCCAGGGCTCCCACATTCTCGCTGTATGATGTGGTGCCGTTCCCTGTCCCCCAGGCTCCAGCCAGAAGGCAGCCGATGCCTTCCACGCCGATCCCGCGGTTGATGGCATGCTTTGGCGGTGACGGGGCCCCAGACAGGCGGGCACAGGCGTAGTAATCTCCCACAGACTCCAGCATGGAGGAAATCACCCCAGCTAAGATGCCAAATATCCCAGCCAGGCTGACGGTTGGCACTCCCCACTGGCCTGCAAGTAAATAGATGGTTTCAGCTCGGTGGTGCACGTTTGTCTCAAAATCTATTGCAGCGCAGGGGGGAGAACAGCAGGGATGCTTGTGGGTATTTCCCCGATTTTTGGCATTTCATCTCCCCCTGCTAGCTATAAGCAGAGGTGCAAGCTGGAGCAGGGAGTAGCAAGGTGGGAGGGGGAGAGGTGGGGCAGTGGTACCTGGGTAAGGCAGCCGAAACCAGGGAGCCTGGGATAAAACATCCCCACGTATGTCTGTCCGGGCCAGGTGGCCATAGGCGGTGGGGTCGGCGGGGAGGACGTCTGTCACCGTCAGCACGTAGCAGAGCAGCCAGCTCAGGGAGAGCCCCAGCAGCACCTGCCCATCGCATGCAGCAGTGGGGTACGATTAGAGTATGGCTGCGGCACTGGCATGGTTGTGGGTGACAAGGTGTCTCCCCACCTGCCCCTTTCCCCTGCGCATGGAATGGAGGCAGAGGGATGGCAGGGGGTCCCGGTGGCCCTCCCTCCTTCCCTCCCTCCCCACGGTCAGGGCCATGGGGACCTTCTCCCCCTCTGCCCCCTTGCTGCACAGGCTGGGCTGGGAAGCACTAACTCTGCGGGATGTGAGTGGAAAGAGCCCAGGCAGCCTGGGGCGGGTAAGGCCAGTCCCTCTGCCACGATTGCCGTGTCTCCGAGATCCTCAACGTACCGGGAAGATCTGGAAGAGGTAGACCGGGGAGAGGTGGCACTTCTTGCCTCTCTGGTAAGATGGTAGTGGCACAGGGACATCTTTCAGGTACTGAGAGAACAGAACTATGAAAGCAATAGTCCTAGGACAAGAGAAAACCAAACCATGAGACAAAGTGGGTGCCCAGCTTCCTGCCTGTCGCCACATTAACTCAACACCTGCTAGCCAAGGACCCAGGACTCCAGAGGACCTCAAAAAACAGGCTCTCAGCACCAGAGTGGCTCCCCACTCCAACAAGCCTGAGGTGGAACAAGTTTTCCATCACACTATCAGTAACTCTTCTGCATTTGCAAATGTCTTTTTTTCTTCTTTTTGTTTCAAGACTGACCCCCTAGATAGTGCATCAGTGAGTGTAGCACAGTTGCAGGAAGCTTAAAAATTACATTTGAGTAAAAGAAAGGCCTGACAGACATGCAAGGTCCAGGCAGGGTATGTAGGAAATTGTGCCTGAACCTCTGCATAATTCAGATATACTGGAAATACGGGATTTATTGGTTTCTTGATTCCAGGTGCTGCTCTGCAAGTTGCAAAAAGCTCCTAAGTGGCACAGAGTAAAAAGGGATTGATTTGGCTGTGCAAGTCCCTGTTTTGAAAGAAAGAAATGCAGTGGGACTGTGGGGCTGCACGTGGTGCCCACAGAGACCTCCCAGACGGTCAAGAAGGGGAGAGCACATCCCTCCGGTCTGCCAGGGCTGCACAGCAGAGGGGTCCGCCAAGGCAGGGGTGCTCACGTGTGCCCTCAGCAGCACCGGGGGCTCATTCTGGTGGAAGTGACCACGAGGTGCAGCTCCTCTCCCATCCCTCAGGTGGGACATCTCCTGTGAACAGCAGCACAGCTAGGCGCGCTCAGAGCAAGCCCTGACTGCCTCCAGGTGTCTTCCCCCCAGAAAGGGCAACCAGATGAAGCTGGAGGCTACCATATGCAGCGAGAGGGCAGGGACTGGGCATTACACCTTGATTGCTGAGTTGGTAGAAGACCTTGGACGTTTTCCTCTTATGTTAACCAGGCCTCTGAAGGGCCTCTCATTTTTTTATAACAAGTCTAAATTGTATACATTGAGTGAATTAATCCTGATAGGATTTGGTGTGAACACAATCGCACCAGCTGAAGTACACTGACAGAGCAGGGAAAACTGGTCATTTCCCATGCATGAAAAAGTGACGAACTATAGGTGCACAGGCAGGCAGAACGCCAGCCGTGCAAAGGAAACGCTAACCTCCCCACTCTGCAAAGATGTGCCACAACATACAGCCAAAGGTTATCTATCAATCACAATCCAAAACACTGAATGACTGGAGGCAGAAAGTCTGAGGAGGAACTGGGTTCCATTTGTGCTTTCTAAAGCTACAGAGCCCAGACAGACTGCGTCAGTGCACATTTTGTGCATTTGCATTAACAAAGGTGCTCAGCAGCCTTATGAATCACTGCAGAGTCCTCGTCTATCTCGGGTAGGTGTCACTGCTTATTATTCAGGTTGCCTGACACATTGCATTAACAAACGCTATTTTGAGCTGCTTACACTTCTGCCTAACTTTACCCATTCAGGATGAAAATTTCCATGGAGAACATCTGCCTCAGGCCAAATATTTCTGGAAAAATGCATCCCAAACCTATTTCAAAGAGTGATGTTCAGGAAATAGACATAGTATATAGCCTGCATTGAGAAGGTCATTTTGCCTTGAGCAGTAGCAGGCCTGCTTATGACCTGGAGCAGAAATTCAAGATTTAGTAGAACTTGTTCTTTGGGGTAAAGGATATTACTCTTTCTCACAAAAATCTGCTCAGCTATGCTCAGTCTGTAACAATCATTATTCATCCCAGATCCCAGGCAGTCAGCAGAAACATCTCATTTGCAGCCCATAAAGATTCTGAGCTGTCTGCATACATCCAGGCCTTGCCCAGTGATGAACTGCGTACCAGGGAGCAAGTGAGCATGCACTAGACCAGTTTCTTGAGGCAACAGTGGGTATCACCCACCATGGGGGTTCTGGGAAGGGTTGAACAGCAGCGCTGAGACCACATGGCTCATATCTTCCACGTTCTCCATCACCGCTCTCCCTCTTTCCCTAATGATACCCATGGAGCATCGAGAAGGCATCAAAAGAGGACACAACTGAGGTGGCTCAGAGCACAGTGATTAGGTTGAGGCTAAGGTATCTCAGTCAGGAAAGAGGACTGGGATTAGCACGGGTAGAAGATGGGACAGAAATGAACCAGATAGAAAGGGTGACCTGGGTTGAGAGCAGGGACACGGGCTCAAGGACTGGGACCCCCTTAATGGAGCAGCACAGTTGGGCAAAGAGGTCAAGCAAGAGTTTGAGGTTAGGAGCCAGTGGCTGGAGAAGGGAGACAGAAAAAGGAGACAGTCCAGACAAGGATATACAGTTTGAAGGGAAAATTCAGGCTGGCTAAGCAAAGGGGCTAGGACAAACAAGATCTGGACAACAGGACAACAAGCAGAGATGTGGTGGGAGAAACAGTGGTGAAAGGAAAGCTGGGTTGCAGACAGGGTTTGGAGTCCTGTGGGGTGCTAGTGGAAGAGACCAGTTAGATGAGGAACTGGGGGTGGAAAAGACTAGTGGCTGTTTGGGGTCTGGGAGGGCAGGTGTAGGGAGGAGAAGAGAATGAGAGAGAAGTGGACTGGAGCACATCCCCACAACAGTGTGTTGCCTTCATGGGGCTGCAGTCAAGCCTGGCCCCCCAAGTCTCTGAAGGCAGCTCTGAAAGCACTAGTGAACTTATGGAACCCATAGAGAGGTTAACAACCTACTCCTGCTGCAAACTGAAATCTGCATTAGGGATCTGAAGGTGCCAAATCTGCAGGGGCACGATGTAGCGGCATTTCTACTTTTTTAACTCATTTCTGAACTACTAAGGAAATTCTGCCACCAAGCACACTCATGCAGAAGGGCACACACACACAAACAGCCCTGAAAACTGAAAAACACTGAAACTCAGTGCTGCAGTCACGTGCAGACATTTCCAGAGCCCCCCAGGCCCTCTGTGGAGAAAATATTTCCTCCTCTTCATGTGAAAACTATACATAAAGCATCAGCTATTTAAACTTGAGGAATACCTAACTCTGAGTGCTCAACTTTGTCATTTTAGGAATGTCTTTTCAACTTAAATAATGGGTGTATAAGACAGTGTATGCAGACAACTGTGACAGAGACAGTCCCCCAGGAACCACACACAGGAAAGACTTGTTTTTCTACTGACCTATGAACTTCGGATTTTCACAGAAATCAGATTTTTTAACTCATTTTTAGGTTTTGAGGGCTCTAACCTCCCGGGGGATGGGGGAGAACTATGCCACACTGCTGCCTTGCACAAGCCTGACACATGTTAGCGCTCAACAAATAAACCTTGAACCCAGGGGAACTCTGCTACAGACTGTTGACACTTAGTTTCGCATCAGAGGTAGGCGGCTTGTGTATGCTCAGCTTTTCCATAGGGAAGTGAGACTTACATGAATGCTATGCCCCAGTGCTGCCCAGCCTCGTTCCCGGCCGAGTCAAAGAGAGGTAGTGCGACCAAGGTGATGGTGGGGGCAATTGTCAGGGGGCCGATGAACCTCATCAGAAATCCAATCAGGCCAGAAAATCCAACAAAGATTTGAAAGCAGGAAGCTACAATGATAGCTCCTTGCACCTGGAAAAAGGGAGGAAGAGAGCAGTTTGAAAGGAGTGCCAGCTGCTGAGCCTTTCCTTCATAAGTCAGTGCAAACCCAGTGTGACAGCCAGGCTCAGCCTCCAGTGACAGACTCGCACCGAGGCCTCCCGCTGGCTACAGCAAAGCCCAGCTGAGCATTACATGCAGGGAAGGACCACCGAAGTACCAGCACACCAAATCCCCCCTTGGCTGGTAGGTTTAGTCCTCACCAGGGCTAGTTTTGTTCCAGAGATCCCCTCCTCCTTATCCTCTTGGGCCACCCAAGCATGCATCAGTGACCCTGCACTCTCTCTTCCTGCCCCCTCAACACACAGGGGAAAAGCCCTTGGCCCCAAAATGGGAGCAGGGCCATGGTCTCCACTCATCCATCTGGGAAGGGCTTGAGGCACTTCAGCACACCGGTAGGGCAGGTGGGTCATTACAGCCTCTTTTTTTCTGAGTAACAGTTTCTCTCTGGGGACACATTCATCACCCTGGACTTTCCTGTGTTTGACAGTCACTGCTAAGCAGCCAGCAATTACATCCTGAAGTGCTGCTCACAGTCAGCTCCAAGCAGGGGACTTGGGTAAGGCTGCTCTCTGCCTTCACAGATTTATTGATAAACACAGGCGGGGTCCTCTGTGGTGCTGAGCACCTTCCCTACCCTGGCCCCAAAGGCAAGAGAAATGCAGGGGACGGGGTGAAGCAGCCAGCTTGAAAGAAGGCAGCAGTGCCCTTGTGATAGATTTTCATGAATCAATAGGGAGGGCAGCCTGTGCCACACAGCAAATCCTTCATGAGCTCGCAGTGCTTCCCAAGTGCTTTGCAAAGCTCACCATGGAAGGGATTGACAGAGCCGAATTTAGCCACTTACTCTGTGGCAATAGATGTAGAACAAGGCAGTGAGATCCCTGACTTTTCCTCCTCTCTTTTGACTACCTAAGAGTGGCTGTTCTTTAACATTTACGGTAAGTTCTGCCCTTGCATTTCTTTTTACTAGGTTTCCTGTACTTAGAACCATTCTAGAAGTAGCAGTAGCTATAATCCAAGCATACGTCTCCGTTCTCCTACTAAGCCTATACTTACAAGAAAACATCTAACGGCCCACCAAGCACACCCCTTCCACATAGTAGACCCTAGCCCCTGACCAATTTCCTTGGAAACATCTTCCCTCTCTTCCTCAAAACAGTCCATGCTCCATGGAGAAGGGATCTGGCTGGACCAGTGGAGACTTTGCAGGGGCCACAAATCAGCCATGGTCTGCATGTCCCCTGTTCAGCAGCAGTGAAGCGCCTGCTTTTTTTGCCAGAGAATAGATGCTTAGGAAGCTGCAACAGGGTGAGAGCCAAGGCCCTGGTGATAGAGGGCTCTCTATCACCCTGCCACGGTCAGGTGCTTTTCTGAAAGCAAACAGCCCCGACACAGAGCAAGTGCCACTGAAAATGTAATATACCTCTCGCATCCGCATCTGCCAGACTTCAATGAACTCTGGTGAAGAGGCATTCACCAGGGTGGCGTTCTGCGTCCAGGCAGGGCACTTCCACTTGGGGAGAGACAGCATGGCCAGTGTGGGTGTCAGGAATGCAAAAGTGCCTCCTTGAATAATAGGCAACCTGGAAGGAGAGCAGAGGGAAAAGTTGATGAGCAAGAATGCTAGAAACCCAGCTCCATTAGGGTGAGAGAAATGAAAGCAAAATAAATTTTAAAAAAATCAGTCTGCCCATGGCCTCTGACAGTCTTTTCACATGTTCTGGCAGGTGACCATGGGTGGGAATTGCTGCCCATAGCACTCAAGAGCAATGACCTGGGGGGAAGATCTCAGGTTCAAACACAGGCAATGCAGGAGCGCATCGGTGCTGCAGTCAAACTCTGATACCCTGCATTAAGGAAAAAGTAGTCCTCCTAAGGTGTGATGAGACCATGGAGCTGCACAGAGTAAAATAACAAAGGGGGAAAAGCTGGAGGAGGAGAGAAGACCAAGGAAGAAAGATGGCAAGACTCTGAAGCAAAGCTCAGAATCAACCTAGGCTCAAATCTTGCCAAATATCTAGTTGCTTCCTCTGCCCCCTTCAGCTGCCTCAGTTTTCTTCACAACCTGCTCATGAACACAAGGACATGCCCTGGCTACTCCTCACACCACAACCATCTTCAGACTAAGGGCAGTAGAAAATGTGATTTGGCTTTTAGTTCACCAGATTTTAAAGCTAATTCCTCTGCCCTGACACTGGAAAGGAGAACTGTATGGACACATCTGAGCATGCTGACTGGGTGAGACCTTGGCTCTCCCTCCATGCCACGTGTCTCCTGGCTTCGAGTAACCCTCAGCCTGGAAACTCTTCAGGCTAGCAAGGAGCCCACACCTCCAGAAGTGCTCAGCACCGGCTTTGTACAGAGCTTTGCACAGTGGAGCTGCTCCTGTGAGCTACGCCAGCCTCTTCTCTTTCTACACATGGAGAAATGGAGACAAAGACCTAAAAGGCCAGACTGGCTCTTCAGGCTTTAAGCCCCAGAGGAACCGCTTCTTGAGCCAGGAGCTCTCACGGCACCTTCTCAGAAAAGCAGCGGGGCAGCAAGCCGTGTGAGGGCTTCTGCAGGGCATGGACTTCCCTGAAGCAGAGGCATTTCCACCATTCTCTGGAAAGCAATGGAAAATAAGAGATGGCATAGCTGTTATAGCAGCATGTCTCCATCACCTAAAACAAATATTTACACCACTGCAATTACTCATGCCATGCACAGCTAAAGCACTGTTGAACTTTGCCGGTAAATGATATTGAAGTATCAGTCATCTGTAGAGTCACTTATTTACAGTATTTGGCCAAATATGTTGCAGCCTTCAAAGGATTTGTCTGGGTAAGGCAAAAGACAAAAAGAAACAGAGAAGGCCCAGTGCTGAAGTTAACAATAGATGTATAGCTCCCGCTGCATCGGCCCTCAAGCTATTTCACAGCCAGTGCTGGAATGGGTGGGCTGAGAGCAGACTGGGGTGGTGAGGTGGTGCATATGGCGCATGCTGAGCTCTTTCCAGTGAGGTTTGCAAAAGGGAAACTTGCAGGTTTAGGGAAGGAAATACTATGCTCTGATCATCACTACATGATGTCCGAGCATCTGCTAAGGGAGGCTCACCATAATGGCAAGCAACTGTGTCTCCCCTCAGGGATCCTCTTGGACAGTGTCTCCAGTGACTGCCTGGGACCTGTTGCTGCTTTTTCATGCTGCGTAACATGACTGAGCTGCAAGTTGCAGTTCATCAGGCTTTTCCCTTGGCTGTTGCTTCTGGAGGGCTGCTTCTGAACCACACTCGCTTTTGGTGGGAAACTCCCCGTGTTCGTGGCCAGTTCCCATCCATTCATTCCTGTGCCAACATTGCCTTTTAGCCAAAATGATTTCTCCCTGCCCGATTCCCCCCGCTTGTCTCCCCAGCTAGTTGTGGGCTGCAGCCATGCCCCTCAGAGCTGCCACTTTGCCATGCTAACCAGGCCAGCCTCTGCAAGACCAAATGTCCCTTCCCCATGCCACATTAACAGATCATCTCCATACCTCTTCTCCTCTGAATTAGTCTTTCTTAAATATGGACACCAGGAAACGCACCAAGCACTTAGCTGAGGGCTGCCCAGGGCCTCGGAGAATGGCACGTATGTTTTCCAGGAAAAAGCATCCCCTCCAGCTTGTTATTTACCACTTTTCTAGCTGTCTTGTTGGTGACTTACAGTTATCAACTACTATGGGGTTTCAGAAAACAGTAAAAAGAGAAAAAAAAATCTGCTTCCAAGTGTCTCCTCAGGCTTTGTTTGCCTCTGGCCACAACACAGGCTGAGTCCCACCTTTCTGGCAGGAGCATCCTCACATCTTACAGTCGGGGCCAGCCACAGGGCAATTGCATCCTCAGCACAGCAAAATTGTTGGCGGGGGTGGGGGGCGGGGCCTGGGAGGACTCCAACCTGAATTGCACCAGCAGCCACAGCCACGATCATGCACTCCAGCCTGAATTTAACTGAACTGAGAAGAACCAGATTCTCTCTTTATTGTGGCCAAGGTGTTCCCTCTCCTCCACTCATCCCATAGGAATGTAGAAGAAGGGGAGCACCCTCTGGGGACAAGTTTGCTTACAGCCACTTCTTAAGATAGACAAAGATGGTAAAGTTGCACTGGGAGAAGAAACAGGAGGAGTAAAAACATTGTGTGGAGCTGGCAGTTGACCAGTGATTTGTTAGTAGAAGAATTTTGACAAAGTCACTCAGATTTGGAAGCCAAAGAATGTGTGATTTTTGCCTTTGAAGCTAGAAACACAGGTTCCCACCATATTGGAGGAAAAAGCAACCTGTGGAAAGATAGAAGCAGCCCAGAGTTATGACAAGGGAATTAAGAAATTTTGCAAGCAAAGATGCAGGGTCTTTGTGGCAAGGGGGAGTACTTGCAGTCATGTCTCTTATTAAGCACTTCATTTTCTGGGCAGTGAACGGCAACTCCATGCTCATCTCCTCTCCCTCGGCTCTTCAACAGCTCGGCAGCAAAGAGGATTTACCTTGCTTACATTCAGCCTGTGTCACAAATCCCTGAGCATGGAAAGTGATGCCGCTGAACAGGATGTGCTATAGAGCTCCTTCCTGAGTCCCTAGGCAGTGGCAGATGGGCTTTAGTTTCTCCCAGTTATCCCCTGCCCCAGAGTTTCTGTCCCTTGATCCTGAGCCCAGATCAGAAGGGCCCTGCCTCAGCTGGAGGATCCCTGGGGTAAGGAGCAAGTAGATACTGTTTACTGCATGTTTCAATACTTCATTGTTTTGCAGGACAGACTCCTTAAAAGCCCGACAAAAGCAGCATCAAGTACCAGGAGACACAAAAGTCAGGACAGTGAAGTAGCCCTGCAAAGCTATCACATACAGAAATTTCAGGGTGCTTTGACATGTGCTCCCATTGCCCAAGGGTAGCAAATGATAAACTCTACAGCAGAGTGGTGGCGAGCACGTAGCAATTGCATCTACAAACTGTTTTGTCGCATTTCCCATTTCTTGCATTTGGCCTACCTGACTCCAAAAAGGACTTGCAGCAGGGTGCAAATCCCAGAGACAAAGAAGATGGTGCTGATCAGGTGGCTCTGGGTGAGAAGGTCATGCTGGAGGCAAAGCTCTTTGGAGAGGATCAGCGGGATGGCTACGAGACCTCCCATGGCTGTCAGGAAATGCTAGGAGCCATAGAGAAAGACTGGGTGAAGGACACAGAACTGGCTGTACATTATTACCGTGCTGTTGAGGGAAATCTGAAAACAATTCACAGATTTGTGTTCATGCACACTGGTATTACCCATCCTACTTTTTGGCAGCTTTAACGCTCTCTTAGGGCCTGTTCCAAAACACCTACAAGAACTGCAATGCACGCCGACAGACTTCTGCTTTCCATGCCCAAAGACCTTTTATAGTGCTCTGGACTCCCCAGATCACTGTTAGACACAACCAGCTTATCTCCAGCACGTTCAGACAAGCTGTTGGGGCTAATCTTCCAGGAAGGTGGGGACATCCTAAGGTAGGGACACAGAGTGATCAGGCAAACTGAATGCAATATTTCAGTCCATCTCATTTGCACCACAAAGGATAACATTAAAAGTTGGCAAATTGGAACTACTAGTTCTTTGCTATCAGCAGCTTTTCTCACACAGTGCAATTATGGATAACCATAAAAAATGGACACCATGAATGGGAAAATGAGGCATTGCCTTTTTCAGAAGTCACAGACATATTTCTGCAATGACCTTCAGTTAATTACTAAATGTGAAAATAATTTTTCAAACTTATTTTTCCTTTCAATATTAACCTTAGTTGTTACTTCTCAGCTCAGAGCACAGGACTGCAGTGGTGGAACTGGTGGCACTCTGAAACTCACTGTGTTCATTAGAGGTATGTTTTATGAAAATTATGAGGCAGATGTAATCAGAAAACCTTGGTTTAATACACTCTAAATTTGAGACAACCGTTTAAGGAAACTAAGTACAAAATGTCCACCTAGCTCCAGGCGCCGTCCATCATTACCTTAATCACTCAGAGGTCTCTCTTCCCTGAGGCTCTGTACCCAGAGTGGCCCTGGGTCATTTAATGTGCCTGGGCGTGGACACCAACCAAAGCAGTGTGGGCCCTTCTGCTTAGTTTTTATTGCCATGGGAATGCAGAAGTTCAGAAGCCCTTACACTTTTGGCTACACTCAGATGAGGTATCTGGCCTGTTCTTACTAACTGTTCGGCCCCAGCCCTGGGACTCTTCCTTTCCATTTGCACTTCAAGGGGCGCAGTGTAGCTGCGGGTGTAAGGATAATGGTCGGTGCTCAGCAAGTGGTGGTGGGAAGGACTTGAGTTCATGGAGATCCAGCCCCACAGCTCCAGTCATGCCCAGTAACAGTAGAGCACTCCCAAATTCAGGTTTCACCCCCACTGACCAGCTGAACAGTCAATTAAACTTCCACCCATCCCCACCTCCATCTGCTCCCCTGCCGCACCTGAATGCCCAGCAGGATGCACAGGTACCAGGGGGGCACATCCATGACAGTGTAGGCAAGCTTGCTGCTGCCACGGCCCTTGCCCCTGCCTTCCTCTGGGCTCCAGGCAGCACGATCTGGTGAGAAGCAGTAGTGGCTCCCATCTTCAACCTGGACAACAGAAGAGACCCTTCGTCGTTAGCTGCAGCCCAGCCCTGCAGGCACCCAGCAGCCACCTCTCTTGCAGCCACGCTCCACATCTTGCAGGAAAACCTCGTATGTAGCTTTCAACAATGCCAGGATAATAAAGAAGAGCAAGGGGGTAAATTAAAACAGAGATACAAACACCTGTGGAAAAATTTTATATGCATGTGTGCGTCTAGACCAGAAGAAACATTACAGGGTTCCTCAACCTCAGAGAGACACCTGCACGAGGTGCATGAGTATCATTAATGTCTAGCTAAGGATGGAGAAACGGCAATCAGAAGCAATGACGAGTGTGCAGTGGATTAATCAACAAAAGGTGCATTGTCCCCTGGTCTCTGTCCCTCCTGGTTGTCCCACCCAAACAGTACTTTTTATAAAATGCACTAAAACAACTTGGCTACCACTAATTACAGAGTAGAAGCAGGTTTTATATTTAATTTTCTTAAGTCTTCTCTTTCCAGTCTCCTTACACTCACCCTTGCAATGGCCGGCCTTGATAAACACACCTGCCCTTTTTCTTACTGGAAATCTCTCTCCTGCAGAGGAGCCACGTGAAACACATGGAACAGGTAGCCCTGGCGTCCATGTCAAAGGAGCCAACTCCAACCAGGGCTACTGGGGTGCTGCCCAAGCTCGGCTGCCTGCCATGGGGAATGGCACCTGGAGGATTCAGGAAACAGCCTGGGGACCTGGGGGCTCAGGGAGGTGCCAGGGTCTGAAATAGCTCCCCAGGAAGGCTCAGATCCCGTCCTAGGCAGCCAGCAGCCACAGGGCTCCCCAGGGAACTATACGCCTTACAGAGTTTATTTATACAAAGAGACATTTTGCCAAGGAAAGCAAAATAGTGCTTTGCTTCCATTGCCACAGCTTTTAAGCTAAATAATTGCTCCTGGTTGTCTGCTCCTCCTTCCAACCCACCCCGACCCCTGTGTACGCACACACACACATTGCCTGGGCACACACACATGCACACACACAACCTGCCTGTGTGTGCACACACACATGTGGTAGCGGGAGGCTGCCTGGAAAGCCACAAAATTTTGAGCCAAATGCAAGAGCTAATTAAGATCCCAAACCACCTGTTTTATCAACCCTTCTCCAGCTAGTGGGTCTTCAGTAAGCTGGCAGCAAAGGGCTTTTCTAGGCTGGGATGCCCTGCTTCATCAGGCAGGGATGGAAACCTGCTGTTAGGAGGAACTCAACTTTCTTTTTTTTTTTCCTTTTTCATCCTTCAAGTCCTGTTGGAACCTTAAGACACAAAAATGTCCAGCAAAGTGAGGGGGTTGCAATAATGCTCATGGCCTACCTACCAGTGGAGGCAAACAGCTAATGCTGCGGTCAGGGAATAGGGTGTAAAATTAATGTTACATTTAGTTGTAAATTTTGCAAGTGTGGTAGATTAATCCTGAAAGACTTCATCATTTGCCTGAAGCCTCCAGGTTTCTGTTCTCACAGCTGAGTCTCCAAAGTCCCATTTTAGATCACACTGTTTAAAACATGCTATGTAATACCTTTTAAACACAGTGTATTTATCCAGCCTAGGCAGGCTAGGAGCATTACAGGTACTTCAAAATAGGTGAAGACAGAGTTAATTCAAACTGAACTCAGGCATGAACTTCAAGAGCAAAAGGCATTCCTGAGTAACTCCCTGTGGAGACATTTTCATTTAGAACAAGAAAGCCTGAGCCATGGATTAATAAATGTACAGCAAGGTACTTAACACTGCCCATGCACTGAGTTATCTGGGGACAGCTACTCCTGAATACCAGAGTAGATGAATCTGAAGCTAGTCAGACAGCACTAAGCTCCTTTCCTTGCATTGCAACTTTCCCTGCGTTAACCAGCAGGCATATTCCAGCCAGGCAGAGCCTGTGCCAGTAACAGCCCCACATGACCATCACATGAAGGCCTGAACCCCCGGGAGCTGGAGGGTAGTGAGTGAGCAGGGCTCAGTGGGAAAAGGATGTGAGCGGAGATAATGGGATGAGACAGGACCAGAGGCAATGGGCTCAGACTGAAACACAGGAGTTCCCGTCTTAACATCAGGAAACGCTTTTTCACTATGAGTGTGAGTAAGTACTGCACAGGCTGTTCAGGGAGGTTGTGAAGTGTCCACCCTCAGAGATACTGAAGAAGTGTCTAGGCACAATCCTGAGCAACTGGCTCTAGCTGACCCTGCTTGAGCAAGGGGGGTGGAGAAGCTGACCTCTAGAGGTGCCTTCCAACCTCAGCCAGCCTGTGATGCAGAGATGCTGGGAGGAGGACAAGGCAGGAATAGTCTGGAACAGGAAAGGCAAACTGCTGCTGGTGGTTCTTAGCCCAGCTTCCCCCATGAACTCAGGGGACCAGGACACCCTCCATGGGCCTCTGGCTCCAGGCACGGCATCAGGGCGCTCAAGAGCATCTTAAATAATCACTGAACTGAAACTAAGACTGCTTGAACCACAGGTGAAAGATCTCTGTCTTCTACCTCCTTTGGGGTGATTCAAACCGGAGGAAGTCACCAGCCTGTTCTGTATTATGACACAACAGGTAGAAATGGAGACCCTGTTAACAACAGCAAAAGAAAACCTCTGACTTGCTCTGAGCACTTCCCTGAGGCTCTGCCCATGGCTGGCATAGCACCCCCACCTCCGCTGCTCACGGCAAGCCCACCAAGGCTTATCCAAGAAATGGGAGACTTGTACAGCAGAGGTTAAATGCCTCCCTCAAGGCCCCCCAGGTGGGTGGTCTGTACCAAGGTAGCAAGAGGGTTGCAGGACCCCACTTCTTCACACCTGCTGTCAGAACACAAGCAATGCTTTTAGTCTCTAATGGAGGCGAGTCCTGCTGTGAGAGAGGAAGGGAGCTGCCGTGCCCCAGGCCCTTGCCTCATGGCTGTTATAGCCTGCAGCATTTCCAGTGCACTGCACACCCCTGAACTGACATATCACTGACTATCATTTACAGCTTTTACTACCCTGCTATAACTCTACAGGGTGCCCTCTCCTGCTGACCCCCAAATCTCTTTTTCACCCACCTCTGACAATTCACCTCACTAGAAATAGATCCAGAAGACAAAGAAACACATTCTTCACTAGGCTAAATTTCTACTGTGATTTTACTAATTAGTACATAATATGCTGTACCCAGGGATGCAGCCACAAGGAGCCACAAGCTAGCTTGCTTTTCAGTACAGATACACTTGTATTACCATTTATCTGTGCTATAATTTTAGAAATAATAGAGAGAAAAGAAGTTGAAAAGGGTGTCAGAGAGTAGAAAGTATGCTGAGTCTGCAGCAGCAGGCTGTAGTAAGGAAACAATTCCTCAGATTCCTGATGATAAAGGAGCAGAGACAGACATTTACCACACACCAGCATCCTTGCAGCCAGTCCGAGCCCCCTGGCTTTCCCTTTCTCCTCCTTTCGCAGGGCTCACACCTGTTTATGCAAGAATTACCCTTCAGAGACAAGCAGACTCACCACGAAGCCGGGGTTATCTAGCCCGTTGAGCTCTTTGTCTGAGGAGGGAGTCATGCCTTCACCGACTGCCTTGAAAAAAGGAAGACTGGTAAGACGAGGAAAGCCTCCCAAATGGCCACTTCTCCCAGCCAACACAGCCCTAAAGGAGCAGCATGAGAAGATGCAGAAGCTGGACCCCGGGAGTCAACCAGCACTCAGTCCTAGTTATTCATGTGAGCTGTATCGCAGCAGCACTTCCTTTCCCTTGGCTTATATAAGTGACTCTCTTTCTCCAGCTGATTAGAGGACCGGCATTCAAACCTAACTGGAAAGCAGCCCTTCCCTGAACTGTGTGAATCTGTGACTGATGGCAGTAAAAAAAACTTCTCCCATAGGTAAGGATGCTGAGGGGGCATCAGAGATGTGAGACGTTTCCGGCTTTTTCTGGGACAGCCTTGAAACTTGTTGCTTCATTATTGATTCAACAGGAACTTGGCAACTTACATTTTCCATGTGGGTTGGGTCGGTTTGAAGAGCTTTGTGGTGATTTTTAGAAAATTGTCTCTAGATGGTTTCACTTTTTCTGCATGTAAACTGCTGTGTATTTTGGCTTAGGTACAAACACCATCATCTTGTGTGATAATCCTATTATAACATGAAAAGAATGAGGATTTTACCAGGAACCTATTTAAGGCAGCAACCAATAATCAAGTCATCAGAACATGACACCAGGGAGGTATAAAAGACATAAGCTTGAAAAAGGACTGTTCCAGGTCATCTGATTATCTCCATTCAGCTCAGAATCCTAGCTGAATGGTGATCATCTGATGGCCTGAAATACAGTTACACTCCTCTTAATAAGTAGCAAACGGTGTTTAACGCCCCATCAAGCAGTCCTAATCACCTCACCCCAGCCCTTCTCAGATGGAGCATCTCTTCAGTTTCATGGCTTCCCCGAAGCAGTGAACTTCCCAGACCAAGGGCTGCAGAGAGCCCCTGTGGAGAGGGGCATGCTGTCACTTACGCCCACTGACCGCCCATTGGGAACTTCTCCTGGTTTCCACGCAGAAAGCAGCATAACTGAAATAAACTCTGCTCTCTGTTTCTGTTGTAAAGCTTTGGTATCCTCAGACCTTCTCTTCAGACCAGGACTGCATTACAGGATGAGACAACCTTTCCCTAAACGCCATCAGTGATGCTACGAGCAGCTGGACAGCTAAATGTTAAGGCACCAAAATCAACAGATGTTCATGGCTTTGCTATATCTCCTCTCTGAAGACCCATCATATAGGAATCTTCCTGTATTTTTAGCTTCAGGGGGTGCATTTCCAGGCCCACTAATCTTGGCACAAGGCCACTTTTTTTCTGCACGCTGTAAACAAGAACTCTCTTCCTGGTCAAACTACCCTGGACACCTTCACCCTCAACTCTACTAATTCCCAGCACAGAGGGAGCAGCACAAAAACCCCCTATTGTACAGACTTACTCGTCTCTTGTTATCCAGTGCACTGCATGGCTGTGGTTCACTGGATATTTACTGTTTCATTGTACATACTGGCGGTGTCCAGTGAAGGTGTACCATCGCAAGGCATTGCAACAGGAGCATTGGATTTATTTGTTCCTTTTTGAAGGTACATTCCTGCTTGCATTTCTCAGTGGATACAGTGCAGATCTCCAAGCAGCCATCCAAATCTGTCTGTTCTGATACCCTCCATTAACCCTACTCCACTGCATGAATCAGCCACTCTCTGTGCCTCACAATCTCTCTTGTAGAATTTTTTTGTCAAGCCATGGCGCGATATTCCTCTGGGGCTAGTCTGCCTTCCCACTAGATTTTTATGAGACCTCTCATCAGAAAACTCGTCCTCATAATTTCACTCCAGTATCTGTTCAATGACTCCTCAGTCCTGCCATAACTTTGTTTTTAGATGAGACCCAGGCATTCAATAACCAGGGTTTCTTCTCCTCTTTGGTTGTATAAACCTGGGTAACACCCAAAGGTGCAAGTGCATAACATCACCTGTGTCATCTAGACTAGCATGTAAAATTGCCCATGCAAAGTGTACTAAGTGAACAGGATGAGAAGAACAAAGTAATAATAACAACAACAACAACAACAATAATAATAATAATAACAGATCAGTAACAACAATTCCTTTTCTCAAAAAAGTTGGGCAGAAAATAATTCTGCCATTCTGGGAAATTCTGCAGTGCAAAAAAATGCACTTTAAGAGTACCAAGAGATTGCAGGTTTTCACAAAAACCACAGGACATAAGTCCTACATAGCCAAAAGCCCGGACATCAGAGTAGGCCTATTAGGAATGAAAAGTTTAACAGTATCAGCCTCTGGCCAACAAAAGGTTAGTGCTGTAATCTTGAATCTAGAAGAAGATTATGAAATAGCACAATGTACATGTCAAAGTAGAAATTTATGGAGTCCATGTGAAATGCCCTGGCCTGGAGTGTCTTGGCATTAGAAATAAGCAAAGCAAGTAGGAAGTCTCTGTGTGCATGTAGATGTTGCATATATACAACAGGATTAGCAATTAATTAATAAATGGTGAGGTTTTTCAAAACAAGGAATTATTCCATTAGCAAAGATGCATGCTTAAGTGGTAATGTTGTCAATTACTGGTTATTGATGACAGCCTAATCATTGCATGAATGGCTTTTAGGAATAAATGGGCAGGTATCCACCTGTTCAAGTTATTAATGATGTGTTAAGAAAGAAAACAAAGGAAAGTATAATACTGATTCCCTTTAGACTTGTGTGTCTGGTGTGTCTGCTGCTATCAGTCAAGCTACCTGGCCAGCTGCTCATGTCAGCAAAGGCTGTCTCAGTTCATGCCCCTGAGGGCAGAAGCAGCCAACTGACTGTTAAAAGCAACTAATCAAGGAAAAGCTTGGGGACACAGGAGACCAAGTTCAAATCTTCAGGCTCAACCCCAGGTCTCCTGTACCCACAAGGAGAGCCTGGACCATCTGTATCATGACTCTTCTGACAGGGTCATTTTGTCTGTTATGCTACATTCCTCCCTGAAAAGCAAAGTTTTTCTCACGGCATATTCCATAACGGATCAACTTACAATGCCACCCTCAGATGCAAACCTGAACTGTCCCTAATCCGCTCCATGACCAAGAAGCTTCCTGCGCTCCTTAGCTGTCCTCACCTAATTGCAGGTGGGGTGACACCAGCATAGCAATTTCCAAGGCCTTACTGGTTAATATAGATGTGACAAGTCCCTGCCATGTGCTATCCCCAAAAAATCTGGGTGGTGACAAATGTGAACGTGCTGGCAGATCCATCCACTGCCAACAGCTACAGCAGGTTTGGTGACTGAGAGTCCTCCCACCAGCTTCACCCACCTGCAGTGCAGGCACTGAGACATGAGCTTCCTTTGCATTCAGTGGGCACCTCTAAAACTTCCACTGCATCTTAAAATAGGAGTCCTAGATAGGCTAGATAAAACAAGTCCTGATTCTTTCCCAAACTTTGAAACAACCAAGTGTGACGGGCACGTATGAAGATGTCTGAAGTTGAGTGGGAGGGGTCTCTCCACCTGAGGCTGTACAGGCACAGCCCTGGGAGGTGCAGGCTCGGTGAGTCACACCAAACCCCTTGCTGGGAGGGCAGGTTCATCCACAGTGCTCTCACAGACCTGCGGCACTGGGGCCCAGCTAGCGGAGCTGGGGAACAGTGGGTTTAGAGGCAACTCAGGGCTATGAAATAAAAGCAGTGCAGTATAGAAGAGGCATAACAGGGAGACTTTGCACCAAAAAAACCTAGAATCATCTTTCGGAAGAACAGTTTGTTCTTCCACAGAGCTAGCCCTGGCTGGTTTGCATGAAAGATGGACTAGCAAGAGAGCTAAGCAAGTGACTCGCAGTGAGTAAGTTAGTCACAAAGTACCTCTATGTCCTTCTGTCTGCAGAACCTTCTGCAAACAAAGAGGATCATCCATGGTCACTGACTTGACATTAGTACTTGTGGGTTCCATAGCGGAAATTTGGCTTCTGAAGAAGAGCTCTGCACTGCTTACTAGTGGACCTGGGCAAGCCCAGTGCTCTGAGTCTTGGCCTGCCAAAGCACGCACACACAAAATAGATCTCTTCACTTAAGAGCAATCAATGCAACACACTGCAACGTTCTCAGAGTATACAATGAAGTTGACCTGCAAGAATGTTTGATTAAAATACAACAAGGAAATAAACATGACCAAAGTAAATTCCCTTAAATAAGGGAAATTAAATAAGGGATCATTGCTTTCTATTTTTGTGCCAGGATCTCTACGGCACAGCAAGAAATTGAGTGCAGAGTCCTAGACAGGATTAGCTGTGTGGTTGACCTTCCCACTGCCACATCTCTTGGTCACCTTTTCTCCTCCAAATGACCTGACATGTAAAAAGGACTGAGGCACTGGGGTACACACCTACATGCGTGTTGCCAGTTCCCCAGGTAAGCAAAAGTAAGTGTCCCAGGGTATTGCACAGGCTGCAATCAGACAGCAACACCTGCTCAGCTGGGTGCAATGAAAAAGGTCCCCTGACTTTTCTGGCAAGACCCCTACAGTGGCCCAACTCTCCCAGCAAGTGTCCCCGACTCAGTCCCTTCTTCTTTCCTCCTATCGCTGTTCATCCAGGTGCACCACAGCCCTGGGTACAGGTCCTGAATCCTAGTGCTGCCAGGGGAGCATGTCAGTCCCGGGAGACGAGCGCTTCTCCATGCAGGACTGCTCCTGCCAGCCATGCCCAGCCCTCACGTGGGCCAAACCATCACGCGTGTTGCGATTGAAAGCCCGCAAAGCAGAGCACCATGTAGCCTTTCTGCTTACCCTTGCAGTTCACCTGCGCTCCTCTGGAGACCCTCCTCCAGACATCTTCATGTCATGAGGGGGAAGAAAAGCACTTGTACTTCTCTGGGGCTGGTGTTTTTTGCTGTCAAAGCAGCCCAATAACAAACTGCAGAGCTGACAGGGGCTGTGCCAAACCCAGGAGAATGGTATGAGGGTGTGGGCCATGCCAGGATGAAAAAAAAACTACAGGAGATTAAAGGAGCAATCTCCTAAGTGTCATGGTGCCATGTTGATGCCAACACACTTCTGCTTGGCTGCCTGTGCCGTGGGAAGGGAGATGCTGTTTTCTTTGGCCGGGCGCACCAGCACAAGGGGAAGCAGGGCACAGGGTGAGACAAGGTGGAGGTTGGCCATGCACCATCCCCAGGGCCAGGAAACCCTGGCTTGGTGAGGCTGTGGGACAGGAGACAGGAGAGCCCCAGCAGCTGAGCAGAGCCGGCATGCCAGCTTTGAAGCAGTAGAGCAGGGGCTGGAGGAGAAAATGGTCCAGGGCAGGGTGATACTCATGTGGGTGGGAGCGTGTGAGAAGGGCACTTTTGCAGAGAATGTATTTAAAAGGTTCAAAGGGGGCAGAAGGTAGGGGGAAATGCCACTGTGGCTCAGCAAAACTTTATCACTAAATGGATCCACATCAGCCAGCAAGGAGATTTGAGTGCAGGTGTGAAACAGCTTTGAAAGCTGTCAGCTGAGCTTTGCCTTGCAAGCTTCTATGGCGGAGAAGCAGCCCTTGAAGGATGTCACCCACAGGTGATCTGCTGGGAAGGTGGAAGCCCCCAGCCAAGGCCTTTGAGCTAGGAGAGCTGCAGCCCCTTGGCCATGCCAGCTCCTCTGCTAGTTCTGCCTTCCTTTGTGCCTTCCCCACAAAAAAAAAGGGGTTACTGAGCCAGGGCATGGGCATGCCTCCTCTCCTGAGCCCAGGGTCACCCCCTGCCTGCACAGCCTGGTGCCCAGCTCTGCACAGACAGCTGCCACCAGAAAGCAGGGAATAGGGAACGGTGTTGAAATCCCACCCCAGCAGGATATTGATTTTGCAATAATAAGCCCCTTTATCTCCCTCAGCCCCAGGAACAGCACTTAAGAGCATTAGTGAAGGAATAATCCATGTCATCTACTCAGCATTTTGAGCACAAGCTCAAGCGTGGTTATTGTGTCCCTGGGGTTTTGCTGAGCCCGTTCATTCCCCAGCACATGTGATGAGACTTACTGCCACCGGCCCTGTGCTGAAGGCCACTCTTGCAGCACATGCTCAGTCCCCAGCTGTTTAGGAACAAGACACATCTGGAGGGCAGGGGGGACACACACAGGACACGGAGGGCACTGTCTGTGGCATTTCCCACTGTCCTCCAGTCATCAGTGGCAGTGGGGCCACCTTGTAAGTAAGCCCTGGCAGGAGAAGGTACACATGCACTGACCTCAGGCTCAGCAGAGATGCCAGTTCAGGGTCGGTCCCATCTGACCAGATGGGATCGCATCCCCAGCTCTGGGCTGCTGGGAGATGACTGTGTTTGCTCCCAGGGCATGCCCCGAGGCCGGCTCCTCTGCTGTCAGTGTTACACTCCCATACAGCCCAGCCTGCTTCAAAGCTCACCTTCATTGTACAAACAAACAGCAAAATCCCTGCGGTCAGAAGGGGAAAGGAAAAAAACCAAACCAAAACAAGAAACTAGCAATATTCGCTGAGCTGGGGAGAACCCCACCTCCTCGGCCCACTCTCCAAGGGGAACCAAGGAAAGCTTGCTGTTTAAGAAGGATTAACCAAGAAAGAGAAGAAATTAAAGTAGTTTCTGAGCAAGATCATTATAAGTCATGAGAGGTTGAAACAGGTTGTCCTGAGAAAGCAAGTAAATCCCCTGGAGAGAAGCCCAGAGAGGTACTAGCACAGCCAAAACCAAATAGGAGTGTCTGGGAGATGGATGGACAAACAGAGTAGGATTAAGGTGTTCCGAGGTCAAAAGGCCTATAGAGATAACAAGAAACTTCTCTACAAGTGCAAGGAGGGCTGGAGCACTGCTGAGCTGCTCTGGATGTGAGCAAGAGGGTGTCCCGGTGCCAGGGAGGGACCACAAACAAGGTCCAGCCACTGCCTGGCCCTACAGCTCCCCTCCTTGCCACAGACCCCTCGGCTGCATCCCCAGGATGGGATGGGATCAGACAGGGGCTTGATTCCATCTGTCATTTTTATTTCCCCTTTGTGTGCTGCAGTAAATCACACTGAGGCCATAAGACCACTGTTTGGTTTTACAAACAGGAGCTGCCCACACATCCAAGGCAACATTTTGGTCACACAGACCCACTTGGGCAGCCATGCTCAGCCAAGCACATTGGCTGCAGCTACAAGCCACAGGTCTAAAAAGAGAGGCAAACAAAAACCAACCCACGGAGTCAGAGCATCTCCCTGCCAATTGCAAATGTCCTCACACCCAGCTGCCAAGACTGCTGTATTTGTGCCGAGGCTATTAATGAATAACATCCTGGGCTTTAACACTTACACCTGCAATGAGTCCTAGATTGTCCCAGGACAGGCAAGGATGCAGGACAGGAAGGGCAAAGGATACCCACAGGGCAAAGGGAGCTCCAGGGTGTGAAAGGAGGGGAGAAGATAGCCACAGCAGGGAATGCTCCAAAAACTGCACAGCCTGAGAACTGGCTGCTGGGGAAAGCCTCAGCACACCCGCATTGCCTGCTCCAAAACATCTTGGTCTCAAGTCCTCAGGCAATGTGGGGCATCTCACCCTCTCCTGGCTGCACGCAAGGGGCCAGGCAGAAGCACCCTACATCCCAGGGGGGGAGAGCTGGTCACTACACTACAGCTCCTCCAGCTATAAAACACCAGAAAACATCAGGGCCTGGAGTGACAGGTAGAAAGATGCCACACAGAGGGAACCCCAAGGAAAAGGGAAAACAGATTTCTCTGCAGTTTCTGCAGCAGCAAAGCTGGTGGAGTTGCTGTTATGAAACCCTTTTGATTCCTATGGTTCATATCCTGCTCTGCTGCAGTTTACAGAAAATCAGGTCTAGGCTCTGGTGGGAGGGAAGAGACAAGCATGGGAGGGTCTGCAGCTCAAGATTCTCAGCAGCAAGCTTGAGCATGGATTTCAGCAGGTAGGGGAGGAGGATGCCCGATGTGCAACTCCAGCACTTGGAGAGATGGTGACAGCCAGTCTCGGCTGTAAAAGATGGATCCCAAGTGCTTGCTGCTTCTCATCCCTTTCCCACGCCTGGTTTCTCTGCAGGGCTTTGGAGTCACTCAGCCAAGCGGCCAGAGCAGGGCTGGCAGCGCTAGGAGCACAGACACGGGGTTTGCACCGACACAGAGGAAAGACAAGCCCCAGGGGGAGAGCGGCTGCTAGCTTTGCTGCTGAAGGCTTAATGCCCTAAGAGCCCAGCTGACTCCTGCTGAGAAGTGAAGGGAAACCACAGGCACTTTGGACGTCTGGGCAGCCGATAATGCTGTGTTTCCCCAAACCTTTCCCCAAACCATGACGGGACAAAGGTTCGGGAAATGCATTGCCCTTTGCCTGCTGCCCTGGAGCTGTCTGAGCTTTGCCTGGAGTGATGCTGCTGGACCCTGGACCGCCTCACCTGGGGCAGGACATGTCAGAAAGGGGCTGCCCAGAGATGTTGCCAACGGGACCTACGTGCACAGCAACATCTCAGGTACTGGAGTGAGCAATTGCCTGTCTCTCCCTCTGCGGGGCTGCTCGGGGCCCCACCATGCAGGCACACAGGGTGAAGGGTGTGTGGGGACGTGTTGATGATAGCATGGCGGTGCTTCTTCCAGCGTGCGTGGAGGCATGCCGAGGGCATACGTAAGGGCTGCAGGGCTTTGTGTGGTCCCCATAGCTGCAGCTGCTTCTGTGATCTGGGAGAAATGTGTTGCATCAGATGCCAAGTTGCTAGACACTGGGAGGAAATTTAGTGCTTGACTATCTTCCTTTGAGAGTAAACTCCTCCTCCATGTTAACCTCTATGTGTATCATGATGGACTAGCTGCCTGCCCAGGGTATGGGCACACTAAACACACCCCTGTCTCTAGGGGCTGAGCTGGTGGTACCCTTAGGAAGAAATGAGGATGGAGATTTTTTAAAAGCACAAATAATCTCTAAATGCTGAGGGTGATTACTTTTTTTTAATCCACTTCCTAGGGCAAAGCACACGCTGTTCCCTGGCAAGTCTGACACAGTGCTGGGACTGATGTTGGGTGACTGGCTGCCTGGGGCAGGCAGCCCACCTGCCTCTATGTGCAGGCAGTGGCATGGAGCAGCCCATGCCATACTATTGAACCCTTCATCTTCCCAAACTTTTATGAACTATACATTGCTTCCAAAATGCCTGTTGGGAACAGTCCCTGGACCACCTTATCTGCACATCATGACAAGGGGTTGTTGAGGAAGGTGCTAGCCAGTGCTGGGCAATTTAACTGTACAACAGATCCAGTCCAGGGAACCAGGCAGCCTCCCTGGCACCACTGAATTTACTGGTACAGACATCTCCACTACCTGTTAACAGTATTGCTGCACCTGGAGAAAGTCTCGTCTTACTCAGCCTGACTTGTTTCTTGTCAGCCCCTCTGGAGGAGAAACCTACATCATCTCAGCAAAAGCAGAGGCAAACCAAACCTCTCTCTCGCATTAGCTTCACTGCTGCACTCGGAATTTCCTCCAAAAGTTCCCCCTAAGCTAGATAAAGCACATTTCTGCCTGCAGGTTTTAAGCTTGGCTTAATTAGAATTGATCAGAGTATTTTCCTTTAATTCAGAATATTGATACCTGTGATATCTGTTACATAAGAATTCGCCGATCCATATTTTCTTGGCCTTGTGTTAGTATATCAAGGCTTTTCTTGCAAGCACACAGACTGGCATCCCTTTTGAAGCCTGCCTCACTCCCAGCTTTCACCAGGTACTAGCAAGCTAGAACAGGGACAGCACTAAAGATGCAAAGCGTGTAACACAGAAAGGATTATCTAAGCAGGACAACTGAGTAGCTTTGAATAGTCTTGAGTAACAAACTAGAAAAAAAAATTAAAGGCTGAGATGGAAAAAGTATCTCTTTATAACATAGAGTGGTACGTTTATTGCTTTGAGTTCCAATATTGTGGTATTAAAAAATGCCTGTCCCCTTCCTTTCCCTCCTAAGGGTTGCTCTCTGCATGCTGTCCCCATCCTGTACCTTTTCAGTCCCACTTCTGCTGTTCAGTGGGTGCTCACATCACAGAGTTTGCAACTAGAAGACAGGTAAAGTCACTAGACTTTTCTACGTCTCTCCTTTAGGATTTCACAAAAAAAAAAAATATTCAGAGACTTGCAGGACACACAGGAGTGACACTGGGGCCAGGCAGCCTTTTCAGAAGCATCACCAGCAGGGGCTTTGTCACCGCCTGCACTTACTGTCTCCCCTTTCTCTCCCAGCACCATGCACGACCCTCCCCCCACCGCGCTACGGATACTACTACGTGGACAGAGGCTCGGGTGTCTCCTTGGGCTCAGTCCTCGTGTACTGGTGCCAGGAGGGGTACCAGCTGGTGGGCAGTGAGAGACTCTTCTGCCTCCGCCGGGAGAGCACTTCGTCCTGGAGCCACCCCCCTCCCCACTGCCAGGGTAAGGAGCCCACAGGTGTGACCCAGCCCCTGCGCTCACTTATAGGGTCTCAGTGGGGTGCTGGGGAGGAGGTGGGGTGCTGCAGCCACCCCAAAAGGGGACAGCAGAGGTCCGGCTTGACCTGGTTGGTGGTCATCAGCACGGGTGAAATGCCATGCTTCAGCAGGGTCCCTGCAGCAGTGTTTCATGAGCTGCATAAGACAGGGGGACTGCCAAAGGGTGAATTCACCTGGCAGGGGCTCAGCAGATAACCAGGCCTTCTCTCGTTCCCAGTAATTGGTACAGAAGTCACCAAGTTGGGTCAGAACCTGGAACTGCCTGACGCCCAACTCCGGGTACCAAGCACAGGGACTCTGGGGCACAGCCAGCCAAAAGCTTTCAGCAGGAGCAAAGCTGCACTTTGTAATAAACCAGCACGTGCTGTTCATGAAAGCTCATGCAGAGCATGTGCCAGTTGCAAACCACCCTCACTTTTTTTGTGGTATGAGCTCATTGAGAACAAATGGTTTAACATCGAAGGCACAATGTTTATTGCTTTAAAAGCTTTCTCTCGGGCACCACACATTGTGTGCATACATAAAATCATTTCAGAAAAATTGCCCTCAAGAAAGTTATATATTTTTGCAGCGGCAAGCAAAACCACAGAAGTTGTGAATGCTATATAGCCTGCGTATGAATTATATTGCTAGTGCTGGACACTGAGAATCAAAGACCTGGGGCCATTTCAGAAACAGTTTACGGGCAAACCTGTGGTGCAGCAGCTGGCTAAAAAGAGTTTGAAATGGAAAATGTCTGCCACGTGCTTCTGCCGCTTCTCTTTCACTTGCTTAAGATAAGCAAATCCATTTTCAAAAGGTAGCATCTCAAGAAGGTCAAATCAGAAACCAAAGTGCTTCAACCATAAGATATCCCTGCAGGTGCATCTGCTCAAAAGCACCCCTGCAGCTTGTCCTTTCAAAATAAAACCAGACGTAAAGCAATTTACACCAATTCAGCGCTGTAAAACCTGATGATACACAGTCAGTATCTTTTGTGAAAGTAAACACAGCAAAATAAAAGCAATGAACTTTGTTGCAATATGTTACAGGTACTCCTGTAGTGAAACATTCGTAAAGCTCATTAGCAAACCTTGTCTTCTCAGCCCTAAACGGAGGCTGCAGTTTGTGCACTGCCTGCTGCAGAAACAACTTGGGTGAACCAAAACCTCCGAACTTTAAATCACACCTTGGGTTCCCCAAAATAAAGAGGTTTTAAGACAGTTTTGAGGAAAAAAAGTCCCCACGCGCTTGTTCCCTTTGAAACAAAAAGCAAATCTCCATACTTTCAGAAGTCTGTTTTGTTACTTCGCAAAGATCCTAAGGTTGGGGGGTTGAATCTGTGTATTTCATTACTTTGAAAACCTAAACATACCATTTTTGCAGACATTAGCGAATTATTTCATGTTATTTTGCCCTTAGGATGGGAGCCACTTCCCTGACTTTAGACATCTACATTGCAAACATGATTTAGGTTCCCTTTATGGTTTGGTCAGGATGTAATTCATCTGCTCTTTCCAGACATCAGTCTTAAGGCAGGTAGGGAACATACATTCGGAAGAGCCGTACACCCACTCAAGAAAATGGCTATTTTTTATGATAAGGTTGATGAAACACTGGCACAGGTTGCCCAGAGAAGCTGTGGACGCCCCATCCCTGGGGAGATTCAAGGCCAGGCTGGACAGGGCTCTGAGCAACCTGGACTATTTGAAGATGTCCCTGCTTATTGCAGGGGACTTGGATTAGATGACCTTTAAAGTTCCTTTCCAACCCAACCCAATCTATAATTACATCCATTAAAGTTTCCAATTATTATTTTTTTAATTTCACAAGCCCGTATTTCTTTCAAACACTCATACTTACATACACTTACAGCTTTTTAACTTTTTCTTTTACTAACTCCTTTTCCCACCTAAATGAACTCCTTTTCCCTTTTCCAACCAAATTAACTTGTTTTCCTTTTCAACTGACTTCTTTTCTTTGCCCCCCGCCCTGAACAGTTAAGCAAAAACACATGTTCCAGATATATATATCTGGATTTTTTATATATAACAAAACAAAACATAAACAAAAAAACAACAAAAAAACCCCAAAACAAACCAAGAAACACCCCAACAAATCACCACTTTTTTGTTGTTGTTGTTTTGTTTTGTTACTGGGGGCTTAATTTTTTCTACCTTCGTGCTTTATACAAGACACGTGGAAAATGTGGCACATGCTATGCTTTCTGTCCCATGTCATTATTTTGAGTAGCTGAAGAAAAGATTTACTTTTAATCTGATTTCCTCCCCCCCGCCCCCGACTTTCTGGTTTATTGAGCTGGCATAGCAACATCCACGTTCACCACTGATTTTTTAAATGGTTCTTAGTTTAGATTACCTGTATAGGGCCGGGGGGGGGGGGGGGGGGGCGGGCCGCAACGCCCGCAACCGCGGGCGCCCCGGCCCCCACTCAGCATTACCCCGCTGTGCCCCGCAGCCGCCCCGCATCCCTCGGGTACCGGCTCTCGCGTTGCGGTGGCCGCTTCGTTGCTGAGCGGAGCCGTGATCCTGGCACTGTCTGTCTCCTTCGCCGTGTGCTGCTGGCGGGATAGGGCGAGAAGGAGCCGCGGGGGGTGAGTACAGAGGCGGGGGAGGGGGTTTGGGGGGTGCGGTGGTGGTGAGGGAATATCCCTTTCCTGAGGCTAAGTCAGCCCAGCGTGGGGAAAGGAGGCAGCATCCCCTTTGGGGAGGGACTGGGAGCAGGGTTCAGCCGGCCAGCACCATGCTCACAGAGCTGCATCTCTGCAGCAGCACATCCCTGTTTTCACGGCCTACAGTCCAGCAAGACATTTTGGGTTTTGCCAGTGAAGGGAACCTGAGCAAGGGATCGTCACAGCGACAGGGACCGTGCAGGAGCCCACCCAGGTGGCATGGTTTAAGCCCAGGCAGCAACTAAGTACCACACAGCCGCTAGGTCACTATCCCCCTACCAGTGGGATGGGGAGGAGAATCTGGGAAAAAGGTAAAATTCAAGGGCTGAGATAGAACAAACTAATAATTTAGATAAAATTAAACAAAATAACAATAATGACAAGGAGAGAGAAAGAGAGAGGAATAAAATCCAAAAGGGAAGGGAAAAACCCCAAGTGATGCACAATACAACTGCTCACCGCCCGCTGACCGATGCCCAACCAGTCCCCCAGCAGTGACTGGCCAGCTCCAGCCAAACCCCCTCCCCCCCAGTCTGTATACTGAGCATGATGTCCTGATGTTCATGATAGTATGGAACACCTCTTTGGCTCATTCAGATCAGCTGTCCTGGCTGTGTCCCCTCCCAATGTCCTGTGCCTCTCCAGCCCTTTCACTGGCAGGACCCAAGAAACCAAAAAGTCCTTGACTTAGTATGAACATTACCCAGCAACTACTAAAACCATCAGTGTGCTATCAACATTGCTCTCACACCAAATCCAAAACACAGCACTGCACCAACTGCCAAGAAGAAAAAATAACTGTCCAAGCTGAAACCAGGACACTAGGGATGCAGCTTTAACCAAGAACCTAATTCCTTATTATCAGAAATGCACAACGGCAAGGAGTAAAAAAAAAAACCCTGCAGGGGATAACATTTCAACCTCTTAGTAGGCACCAGCCCCACTTCTCCCCGCCGGCCTGCTCTTCCCCCTCTTCCCCAGGCTGGATGGTGCCATGCTCGTGCCCCTTTTCTGCAGGGCTGAAACAGCTTCAATGCTTTCCTCTGGGAGTGGAGGGAAGGGGGTCAAAACCGCTGGGTGACAACACTGGTTTAAGATACAAACACGCCAAATCTTTCTGGGGAGCGAAATAAAACCAGGCAGCCCACAAAGTGTAAAGAAAACATCCACATGGACACTTCTCTTTCCACCTTGCAGGCAGCAGCACAGGAGGAAGGTCAGAGGAGGATGGAAATGTGACCCCTCCACCCCCGAGAGGAGGAGAAATGCTTTTGGGAGACTGAAGCACTACCACCGGCGGGATTACCACCTCTCGGCCCTCTCCAGCTCCGTGTTCCCAGGGGCATTTGCAGGATGCAACAACCTGGCTTTCCAAAGGTACCGTTCAGCCCCAGCACTGGCTCTGCCGCCCCAGCTCCTCACGAAGGGGCAGCAGCTGCTCCCAGACCACCTGGAAACAGGAGCAGCCAGATGTAAAAGACCACATCACCTGTGCAGTCAATCCCCTGCCTCACCCTCTTATCTGCTCTGCACATAGTGCCTAACAGCAATGAAACCCTTGCACCTGCTCTTTTCCAAGGGGGAGGTGAGCCAGAGGACCAGGGCTCACCTGTGCCCTGCCTCAGCATTGCCTGGGTGGGCTGCAGGCTCCCATCAGCACTGCAGCCCCTCTTACTACCCACTCTCCTTCTTGCCTTTACCAGTAGCCCTGAAAACCTGCCAAAGCTGTCCCAGCAGAACTGGCACCCTGATGCACAGGTCTTGCCCCAGCTGGTGTTACCACCCGGCACGCCACCCATCACCGCCCTGCCCGGCCTGCCACCACACAACGTACTGCTGCCTGCCATGCCCTGCGGTGCTGACCTCCCCAGGGACCGGCTCCCCCTCTACTGCAGAAGCTATGAGGAACACAAGCTCTTCAACAAGTTCGGGAGACTGGTCTGAAAATCTAAACTGCCATTCAGATTTTTTTTTTTTTTCCTTTTTTCTTTTAATACCATCAATTCCTCAAAACTCCGCAGAGCTCAGGAAAGAATTTCACAAGAGCCAATCACTGCACCTGGGTTTTCAAATGGAGAAAATTTGACACTTCATGTTAAAAGGATTATATCAAAAAAGCCTTTTATTTCCCCGCCCTGTCCAGAAGTGCATATTTCAAAGAAGAGTTCCTAGGCTACAAGCTTCTTAATTGATCATTTTGGTAAGATGCATAAAGCAAGTTCTGAGCAGCTCCAGCTTAACCTACAGGGCTGAGCATGTGCAGACTTTCAGGTTTTGAACACAAGAGTCTGATTTTCTGTTTAGGGCTCTTTTAAAGGTGGGAAGTGAAGACAGCTAGTTACCAGGAACAAGGAATCTATGTCATTGGATAATTGGAAGCACTTACAATTCATTGCACTTGAATGCAGGCTGAGATTTAAAGGTTTTTTTTGTTGCTGTTCAGAACTCAGCATATACTCCCATTTCTAAACAATCTTAGACTTGTAAGATGCAGTGACAAGCATGCAAAGATAGCCAATCAAGAGGAAAACATAAATTTATCTTTAATACAAAGGACCTAGTACATATGAAAACAAACAAAAACACAAAAACCTTGGGGTTTTTCATCCCTTCTGTACTAGAAATCCACGTCAGGTGTATCGGGACCTACAGCAGCACTAGAAGAGCTAGCTCAAGTGCCACCATTTGCATTCAGAAAGCAATGGCACCCATATTTCTGTTCAGGATTTCCTGGGTGGAAATACAGGGGCATGTTCCAGGCAGTGCATGCAGAGCCTGGCCCAGCAGCTTCAGGACACCTCAGCCCCTGCCTGCACCACAGGACAGACCTATGTCTGTGTAGCATGGCCAACACAGCCTGGGCACACGGGGCTTGTGGAGTAACATCGCATCACGTGTGCAGGGAGATGCTGTTTGTATCTCGGGAGGCGTTATGGCCTTAGTCAGGAGAGGTGCTGGCAGCCCCAGGAGCTGCTGTGCACGGGGCAGGCGGTGAGAACGAGCACTCAGGACCTGAATCCCCAGCATCACCTGCCATCCAGTGCTCAAGGACGCAAACTGCAATGCTCAATCCTGCTAGGAGTGCTAGTCTGCTGATCTCATTTCTATCAACATTTGCATCACATTTCAAGGAAAGAAGCCTTAAAAGATGCAAGGTAGCACATTTTTGTGATAAGGCAAGACCTACTAGTGGATGTCTGGGAACCACTGCTGCTTCTCCCTGGAAAGTGGGCTAGGGACACCATTTTTTCTATTTATAATGATGATAATAAAGGAATCTCTCCCCATTCCCTTCTTATGTCTTCTTTTCACACTATCAAGCTACAGAAATTCTGGTTTGGGAGCTGGGTTTGATGGGGCAGCGAGCAGGTGGTAAAGCTTTTACAGATCCCTTGCAAAAGATGACAACACCCACAGTGGCCATTTACCAGAGAAGGAAAAAACCTTTCATTCGCCTAAGACAAGCGAAGCTGTAGAAGTGACAGGAAAAACAGGACCTGCCCTGCACTTCCCTTAGGCTCACATCCTAACGTTACCTTTTTCTCCTCCCTCTTTTTCCAGCCAAGTCTAAAACACAGGGAGGGGAACAACCCCACCTCAAGGTAAGCTGTTCTTCAGTCCCCTCCTAGATGCTTGCCAGACTGCCCAGACTACCTGTGGACACAGCACTGCCTGCAGACATGCCAGCCATGCACTGGGACACAGCGCGACAAGCGCTGTGGGCTCTCACCAGCCCACCAGTGCCACACCTGTGGACTGCACTTCCACTTCTGTGTCACCAAAATAGGTTTTTTGGCCAGGAATTCAGCCCAGGATCTGCCCTCGGAACAGCACTGCCCCATTTTCTTGTTCATGCAGGAAGGAGCTGTCTTGTTAACAGACAAAAATCAGGAAAAAAAACCACCAGAAGGAAAGAACCTGAAGAGGAAGGGAATGAGACTTGTCCTATCCCATTCCTTCTCTGTTCCTCTCCCTTGTTGTGTTCAAGGAATAACTAAAACCTCACTACGATTTCCCCTCTAAGGAGATTTTGTTGTTGTTGTTGTTCACAGAAGCCTACAAACATTTGGGACAGAGTCTGCTGTTCCTTGGATCTGAGCAAGGCTTTAAAACAAAAAGTGGGATTTTTTGCTACAGAAGATTAGAGATTGACACCTGCTTTCACTGCAAACTGAAATGACGCACATTTTAGATGTAAAAAATCTTTTGCCAAACATGTCCAGGAAGGTGCTGATTTTGAACTGTCATAACAAAAAGTTAGCATTTTCAATAAAAAACCCTGACAAAGTAGTTTTTCATACCGAGAAAACTGTCAACTTCAAACAAGCATTTTAGGCACCTGCTATTTTAAAAATTATTTACTTGACAAAACTGAAAAGTTTCCTTGAGGTAATGTTTTTGTGACTTTTTTTATGTGCAAAGTTAAGTTTTCTACCACACAAATCTGATCCCAAAGCCTTGGCAGACTTAACCAGGTTCCTCCAGTGGGAAGATGCACAGCCAGGTTTTCCTCAGAAGCCACCTCAAGCTTGCAGGAGACAGAAACCAACAGAAGAAAGATGGGTTAAGGGCAGGAAGCATGAGTTCCCCTACCAACCCCTTAGTCCTTGCCTCAGTTCCTTCTCACCCTGGACCAGCATGGCAGGTCACAGAGTTAAGGTTGTGAAGAGCCACACTCAGCTTTGCCCCAGATCAGCACCATCGGTAAGGCAATGAGAAGCACCATTTGCATTTATTGGCCGAAGAAGGAAGGTAACTATGTAGAAGCTTTAAGGAATTTGTAAATGGGAAGAAACAAACCTCACAAGCCTATAATCCCACACATTGTCACCACATTACTCAACGGCTCCTGTTGGAGCCACCATCTACCCAAACTTTCCTCACCAGAGCAGCACATGAGATGCTGCCCTCTTCACTGTTTCCCCCCTGCAGACCATCGGAGAAGCTCCAGCTTTCTCCACACTAGGGAAGGGAGCTTCCAGCTGTCTAAGATCTCAGCCTCCCTACAGGAAAGCCGAAGCTTCAAGAGGTTTAGTTGTAATGTTTTATGCAACAGCCAACGCAGTATCTTATGTATCATATTGCTATTTCTTCTTTATTTAAATTATAGACATGCAATATCCAACAGAAAGGTGGGCCCTGGAACTGGAGGAAACCATCTGAAGAGGAACGGAGGTAGCTGCCAGGCCAGCTCATTGCTGATGCTGTCTCCAGCAAACCTCATGAGCAGTCATTTTCCACTTAAATGTCTGAACAGAGAAAGCAAGCACCCTCATTTTTTTTTCCAAACAGGATTTTAAGCTTCACGCTCCACACTGGAAACCTTAACCCACATGTTTATCTAGAAAGAGCTAACCAAGTTTTGGTCACTACTTTAAATTCTTCAGCGAAGCTCAGTGTACCAGCCCCCTAGGATTGCTGGCACTGACAGAAGGGGTTTCAGACCCTCTCTGAGGATCTGGGCAAAGCTAATGTTGGGACCCGTAACATTCAAATGCTAAAGCATGAAACTCCAAAGAGATTCACTGTGATCTTGAAAAGAACGGCCACCCTCCACTAGCAAAGCTTTTTAGACCACCATTTGCAGTGTTACTGTGCTGGTAGGAAAGAGGAGAGGGCTGAGCAAGTCCCACCTGCTCTCCAAGCATCTCTGAAATTGAGAAGTATTGGTCAAGTTCCTGAGGACTAGGGGAAAGAAATAGCAATCTAGTAAGACTTCACAGGAGAAAGCAACAGTAACTGTGCAATGACGGAATCCCACGGAAAAACTCCACCTTGTCTCTGTTTCAGCAGATGGGCTGCTCGGCACCACCACAGGTCAGGCAGCTCACTCTCCCCTCAGCTTTAGACTAACGAGGACTTTTCTGTACTGTTTTCCTCCACAGTGACACCATCTCCATCCAAATGACTCCCACACCTGGTGTTACCGCATCAGGCTTTTCATCAGCAAAGCCGGTAACAAAGGCACTGCTGCCAGGACCACCCAGCTCACCCCAAACCTCCACGATGCAGCAGTTCGGACTCCTGCACCCCTGCAAGTTGCTCTAGCTCCCTGTGCTTGTACGGCAAGAACTTAATTTGGCTGTTTCCATCTTGGAAGCCTTCACTTTGCCACATAAACCTAACAACAGTAAAGCCAGGGCAAAGGCAAACCCCAGAAAGAAGGGAAGATTGAGATCTTGCCTGTATACACTGCTCTCATGTAGATCAGAGCATACAAATACCATACCATTTCTTACACTGTAACCCAAAGCTATGATAAGAGGGAAAAAGGTGAAGTCTCGAGAAAGTTTGTTTACAGTCACAGCCATAAGCAGAAGAGAACCTGAGAGCCGTTTCCCACCAGTGGAACATCCCCAAATAGGGAAACACAGATACTGGGATTTGGGTGAAGCGGAAGGAGCACAAGTACAGTTTCTACATCCATATTCAGCTTCAACAGATGATAATAAATCAGTGAAGTGGAAAGCACTTTTATAGCGAGCCATATAGCTGCACGCTGCTGGAAGATGTAAAGCAACGACTGCTCTTTAATGCATGGATTCACGTCAAACACCACGTGATTTGCCCTGTGCACACTGAAAATCCGCATCACTGGCAGCTGGACTGGAGAGGAGTTCACTCCCCTCAAGAAGTTATGAGTACCTACAACCCCCTTAGAGTAAGGCTGGTGACAACTCCAGTCCCCTAACCCTTCAAGCACTGGGCTACCTTTTGGCATTTCTTGACACACCTCGGTTCTGACCAGTAAGTTTTTATTCCAGCGCCTGCAGCTTTCCCCAGAGGGAGGTAGTTCCAGCCAACACAGCACCTGCCGCGCAATGGGTTTACGTATGCCAGAGACCAACAGCAAACATAAGCTCCTTTGCAACTTAAGGCAACTTCCATGCACCCTGAGGAGGGGGACAAACAAGAAGCACCCAAGTAACTGCAAGGGTGAGAAATGAAATTGGTGTATGTCCCCTTTTCCTCCCAGAAGAAAAAAAAAAGCTGTTCAAGCAAAGATCTCTCCACAGCAGCATGGCCAGCTCTACTGAACTGTTATACTAAAACAGAACCCCCAAAAAACCAACAAACCACACTGCCAAAAAACCCAAAGCCACCACCAAAAAAACCCCAAACCAAACCCAAACCACCACTCCCCCCAAGAAAACCCAAATACACTGCATTTTCCCCAAAATCCAACATCTTGAATGCCTGTAAATAAATGAGCATCTCAGGAAAAAAAACCACGAAAACCACACACCTTTTGAGACCACAGAGAAAACAGTTTGCAGTTCAGGAACTCCAACAAATATAAAATTAAGTTCATGATTAAAAACTGTCAAGAAGTTGGCAATGGTGTTTTAAGTATGGTTAGATCAGCCCTGTCAATACACTGCATTTATAAGGGCATATACCTGCTCACACTTGACTTGCAAGTAGGAATTGGAAGTTATGGAAGAAAAAGGACTTTTTGCAATGGCTCTTCACCTTACCTAGAAGGTGACATTACACTCGATGTAATCCAGAGAAATAGCATCCCCTTATTGGATAGTTAAAAAAGGGGGGGAAAAAAGCACCCAGGAGCCCTTAGTATCAGTCCAACACTGCTGACCCTCAAATTACTATGCTTGAACTGAGAATTTTTTGAAAATGCAGCACAAGTACTTGTACCAACGCATTCATGGCTAACAACTCCCTCCCTCCCCTCATCACATTCATATCCCATTTTGGAGGAGGAGTCTGCTCTGTCCTCTCTCTAATTTAATCTCCACCAGACGCTACCTACCAAATGTGTCGCTAGTCCTCGGTCACCAGCATTGTAGTCAAGTGCTGGTCTTCACTTAATGCAAGGAATTGCCACAAGTGTCCACGCAATATATAACAGGCCATGCACCGAGATGATCACATGGACAAAGCAGACACACGGATGCTCTCCTTTCAGTAAAGATTCCTCTTCAGAATTTTTATTGCAGGAAGAGTCCATCAACAACAAAACCTCAGTAGAAGCTAACTGAGCTCCACATGGTTGAACAGAGCGCAATGCCAGTTTGCTTCCTGACTAGGGGGGATGCAGGAATCTGCCCAACAGGAGATAAAACTAGGTTAAAAGAGGCAGAAGCTGCCCCCCTCCCCCCCATCAATCTGAAAACTGATATATTTTAATATTATAACACCAATGTTACCAACCAAGAAGTCTTTCTTCAGGGGCTGCATCACAAAGAGAAAAATCATTGTAGTTGCAAACTTTTTCCTGAACACCAAGTTTGTCTGTAGGCCAACCACACAAGCTGTTGCATGGCAGCATGAAATGAGCACTCTCCTGAGCAGCTGAAGCCTATTTTCTAGAGGCAGCAGACCAAGGCACAGGTTTGCCTCCGTACATCTTTAAGCACAACAAACAGACAAATCAAGAACCGAAGGCAGCAGCTTCAGGAATTACTGTGGTTCACAGGAAGCAGGTACAGCTGCTTTGGGAGGCTTGCTTATTTTCAGTGTCAGGAAGGGCACCCTTCTACAACAGAAACGTTAAAAGGTCAAAAAATGTCTAACAACTGGAGAAGAGAAAAAACCCACACACCATTACATCTCCACCAGCACCTCCAGCAGGCTGTTCCTGCTGGGTTGCATCCCCAGTGCCGGGGTGGCAGCAGGCACAGGAGAGGACATTCCCAGCCTGCAGTCCCAGCAGGCGACACTTCTCCTTCCCCCTCCACCAGCTACAGCAGGGGATCGTGCAGGGGCTGGCTGGGTGACAAAAACACACTGCTTTGCAGTGGAGTGCTGGCATCAAAGTGCCTGGTTACCCAGGCAACCAGGACATGCCACTGACCCACAGCAATGCTGCCTGTCCCAACAGCACATGCAGCTCCTCAACGCAATGGTAAATATAGCACTGAACAGCAACACAGGTAAAAGAACGAGCAAAAGCCAGCAGTCACCAAAAAGTGATGTTCTGCGAAGCAGGACTTTTAGAGTCACTTTATACAGATTCAGTGCCTGGCTCCCCTATCCAGTGATTGACTCAGGATTTGCTCCCCCTCCCAGTCCCTCCTGCTCCTGATAGATGCCCACAGCTCAGCAGTGAGGATTCCCTTCCTTGCCCCTGCCAGCAGCAAACATTTTAGGAGGGCAGACAGCCCGAGCTACACAGCTCGTACCAGATGAGAAATTCTTCTCTATAGTTATCTCTATGATTTCAGGCTTCCTGCCATCCTCACGAGCTACATCAATCCAGCATGCCAATTACAAGTCCTGGTTTTAAGTATCTTTGGCTGGAAGTACAAGAGCTTGTTGGAGCCCTTCTCTGTGTAAAGAGCTCTTCAACCCCTGTTGCGCAGTGACATTATTTTTACATTTTTAAGTGAGGATGCTGACAGAAACAGGGACAGGCGACTAGAATTGTCTGCCACTCCTTCAGACACATTATTGCAAGTTACCTGTCCCAAATGCCATGGCATTTAATTCAGAATGTATAAACAAGTTTTTCATGCTTCAGATTTAAATAGATGACACCAATAAAGCCTAGAGACAACCAGCCTCTAGCTATTGCCATGAGTAAAACCACAATCCCTTTAAAAGTTTAAAGCGTGTATGCTTTTTCCACCTTTCAATACAGAAGTCATCATGCAAAGCAGTATTTCCATGGAAAAGTAGCTCCAGTTTAGATGAACAGGAAAAAAATGCAATGACATACAGTTTTACCAGATGCAGTAATCAAAAATCCAAGTTAAAAAAAAAACCAAAAAGCAAACAAAATCATCATCAAGTTTTCTGTTTTATTTAAGATTTTAGTTTTAATTCTGAAGAAAGAGGTACATTTCCTTGGTTTTAGTTTTAGCGTCAGGTTATAACCATGTTTATTTATCTGTTTCTTTTTTCTGTCTTTTCAATACTGCACAAACGTCCAGAAACTACAGGGTTAAGTAAAAGCTGCAGGCAGAGGTCAGAGGTTGCTCCTGATGGTGATCATGTGGCCCCAATGCAGTGCTATCCCAGAGTGCCCTAAATAGGTGAATCTGTTTTTTTTAAAAAAAGAAAGAGAGACTGACAGAGGAGACAGAAAGACTGAAGTAAATACCACTCGTGTTTCAGCTGCTTATAATTATATTATGTATACACTAGGTATTAAATCTGAGAATACTTTTAAAACATTAATGTTTACTTTAAATCTAAAGCCAAAATTAAAGAAAAATCTTATTCTCCCCTCTTTAAACCACTCTTTAGCAACATGCCAGTTACTCATAGCTATAAGTGTTTTGTCTTTCAACACACTTCGTGTCAAACTGACTGACACAATAAAATCCCCTTCTCAAAAAAAAACTCAACATAGCAATTTCCCTGTGTAGTGCCACACTGAATGCAAAATAAATGCTAGGCCACTGCTTGTCCCACAGGTTCAGTAACTTCATTTAAATTAAATACCTTTTTCACGTTTCTGCATTTGATTCTGCATTGCATTTTTTTCCCCTACTGCAGATTGACACATCTCCACTAGGCAGAAATACTCATGTGCAAAAGACGTAAGACAGTAATATTCTCCTTAAGCATTGAGACTGCATTTTGATTTCTCTCTCTCTCTTTTTTTTTTCCCCTCTTTAGAATGGTTAGAAAATATTTCAAACAGTGTATTTCAAACACTGGCTCAGCAGAAACTTAACAAAAAGATACGGTCATGACCCTGTGATGGCATTGCATTTGGGGGGGGAGATTTGATCAGGAACTGGATTCTTCAGAAAGAAAGATATGACAGGGAACAGTAGGTGGGCATGGGGAGGAGTCAGGGTGGGACACTTCCTGCATTTCTAACGTTTTGGGTTTTCTTTTTCTTTTTTTCTTTTTCCTCCTTTCCTAATGACGATCCAGCGCTGAGCTCTGTAGTAGATCTGTGGGGGTTTTACTGGGGGGTCTGAAGGCTGTCTGGAAGCCTGGAGGTGGGGAATGGAAGCTGGTGGGGTTTGAAGGAGGAGAGTAGGGATTCCAACTGGCTCTGTGCAGAGGGATCTGTGTGCCGAAGGGGTTACTGTGGTGCGTCTGTGATGGTGCTGCACTGGGGCCGTCCACCTCTGTGAGGGCCTGAAGAGATTTTAGCCAATGTGGAGGATTGTCATCTTGAAGGGTGTCTAAACTGTTTCCTGTGGAGGCTGGGATACCTATGAAGAAAAGAGAAACAAAACAGGGATACAGGCAAGTCAGAGCAGAAGCACCAAGTCGAGCATGAAGGACGTCAATTTAACCTAACAAAAAGCAACAGTGAGAAAACATGATTAGTTTGTACAGAGAATGCATTTTACATTATTAATGTATAATTACCCTGCCCGCAAAACATTTAACATTAAAACCAGATAGAAGAAAGCTCCCCCTCAGAGCACTTTGTAAACCACACATTTTTCTATCAAACATCCTGCACAAGGACAGCATCCCTGCTGACATGACCTTGCCACACCAAACTACCAGCACGCTGCATGCTTCACCACCTACTCTGCCTACCTGAATCATGCTTCAGCCTCCCTAATGGGGAAACACAACCAGACAGCCTTATAAAAGAGAGCTTTATAAACAAGTGGAGTATGTCCCTTTTTAAATAACAAAGTCCAGTGAATGCCTTCAGTGCCTCAGGACCAGCGGCGCACATACCGGACATGCTGTCCGGCAGAAGGGACACCTACGTTGACCCTACAGATAAGCGCTGATCCGCCTGACTGCCTGCAAAGGTCCCGGGCATACATTGCAAAGGCCTAAGTGATGCTTTGTTATGCCTAGTGGTTCCACAAAAATTCCTGGACCCTTGAGGTTTTGTGGATGGAAGCTGGAAGAGACCACCGCATACTGACTTTTTCTTTTTCCAGATGTATATCAGTTTGTGCCAAATACCCATTTGATGGTTTGCCAGCAGAGCTGAAGGAGTGAGAAACAGTTACCTGTGATGATTGCGGGGTCCATCCAGCTGCCAGGGCTGTCCCAATTCAGGCTGTCGGTGGTGGCAGTGTTGGACGTTGGTACACTGTGGTTGGCGTTGGAGGGGGAAGAAGCATTGGGCAGTCCACCAAAGTTGATGTTAATGTTCGGTAGAAGTGCCCTTAGCCCGTCCTGCCATTCCTTCATATTTAAACTCTCTACAGAACTGCTGTTGTCTGGGAGATTTACCAACAAAAAAAATGAAAGATAAAAAAATAAAAAGCTGAAGTTAGAAACAGATGTCCTTCTTTGGTGGGGTATGGGATTTTGTTTTTACTTTTTAAGCTAAGCATTTAATACTTTTCCTGTCCAAAAACTAGGTCAATGTTTATGTGATTGATGAGTTACTCTGAGGGGCTGGCAGGTTTTAAACCAAGTATAAGGGAGTGGGAGAAAGATTTAACTCCTCCTCCAACTCATATTTCCCCATTTTTTTCAGTTCGGAGGCTCAAATAATCAAGGGCTTAGTGGCTCTCCCTCTATTACTAATAGGGGAAAACCTACCAGATCCTTTATGAAAATACCTCTGTTGCAAGCTAGATAACCCAATCTGACTGCTTTATGAATGGGCAGCAGGCTCAAAAGGGTTGTTTTCTGTGAAGTATGTTAAAATGAAGAAAGGCTAGGTAGGGCTTTGTGATAGAAACTGAACACGAGGAACCAATGAGGTGGAGGAACATCACAGAAGTTTTTTGTTTGTTACAGCTCACTCATTCATAGCCCTACAGATGTTCTTCCAAAGGAAGTGGTAATTAGGTTCTCGAAGTTGGAGGGAGTGCAATTTCCTCTTGCAGTTGAAGAACAGTAGTGAAAATTCTTTAGAGACTGTTCAGAATAATTCCCGACACAGCAATATCCTCAAAACTTTGGTTAGAAGCAAACCAGCTGGACACCAAAACAGTCAAGTCAACTATTTGCCTGAATGTTTCAGGGCACATACTGAAAAAGGACAGCAGGATAATGTGCCTATTAGCACTACAGCAAGTGATCCCTGAACAAAAACACGTTAAACCTTACTATCTAGAACAGACTATCAGGTTCTACAATCATCTCCTGCTTTAGATGTCTCAAAGCAAAACAAACCAGACAAGCATCCTAGCATTTATCAGCCAATACAGAAATCATACTTGTGGTCAAATATATATATGACCACGCGTGTTGGGTAGTACATTGGTAGCATGCCCTTTTTGACAAAGGCCTCTAATACAACTTTTTTTTTTTCCTAAACCATCTCTGACTATCCTAATTGAAGAAAGGACCCCGATGTCAATCAGAAGTGTTACAGTGAGATACTTAGAAAACACAATTGAAGAAAGGACCCCGATGTCAATCAGAAGTGTTACAGTGAGATACTTAGAAAACACTACTACTTCATCAACAACAGAAGACTTAAGTCTTCATAGAAAATTAGAGGGTATCACTAACTTGCAACGCTGTATGCTGGAGAGTGAAGAAAGCAATCTCACTTGCTATCAAAACCTGCCTTGGCAATTTTTAGAATTTTAGAAAGAATTGATGTCTTGAGCAATTACCTTTTTGTAATGGGGGGCACGGGGGAATGCAAATTCTTGATATCCTGTGCTTTCATGCAGAACCTTCCCTTCCCCAGACCAGAGGTTTTTTAGAACAAACATTATATAAGATTCTGCTTTTGTATAGAATTGCAGCAAGCAACTTTAATCACAAATCACAGGAAATAAATATTTCAGACCGTATCACCAACTGAACTTCAAAACAAGTTATTATGCAAATCTGCTATATCTACTTTGCCTATGATGACTGTTGGAGCAATGCATTAATTTCTAACCCTATGCATGCCTAATGCAGCAGTTTTCACACAAGCATCCATCGGCATGCATAAATGTCCCCACACAACAGTACAGCAGCTGACTAAGTGTCACTAAGTATCTGTGGCCAGACAGACTGATGCTACGCATGGAGCCTGGACAGGGATAACAGCACAGATGCAGAGTGTACTAGGAAAATCATCCTCTGTGCCTGGGCAAGTTTCCAAAATACATTTGACAACAGACTATGGAAGGTTTACAGACAACCGCTGTTATCCCCACTCACTGGCTGAGACTGGGGAACCACTCTTGCTCAGAGGTTACAGCATGAGATACCTCCATGGGACAGACAGACAACTCCTAGGCATTTCCATAAACGAAGAGACAGGTCAGAAGTCAGGTAGTGGAAGTAAACCCAAAAGCCTACCCCTTACTACATGCATCATGTTACATCTAAAGATTAAAATTTTTAAATGCTACAGGAGAAGAAAAATAGCAGTAACGAACTGCAGCTCTGCCTCACACAAGTAACCTAAGAGCAGCTTTTTAGTAACACTTTAGCAACAGATGCAGGAAGTGTCCAGACAAATGTGACTTTATCCACACACTATGTGCAGCACTGTGTTCTGTGGGGCCTGGTGTACAAGTCACTTCGGGTGAAAAAAACGCAAGCTTATCGGTAACTTGTTCTATGTCTGTTTAGCATCAAGCCATAATGCACACAACTGGCTTTCACTTCTACTTTAATTTCTCCTACTATACATTGAATCTACTTCCTGTTCCCTCCAGAGCTCTCACTTTTTTCTTTGCAATACCAATGCACACAGTTTTAAATAGTTCGGTGCAATACATTTTTCATTCAAACCTATGATTCTAGGGTTAAAAAAATAAAACTGAAAAAAGTGTTAGTCAGAAATATCCTTGATATTTGCTCACAACCCTCTTGAACATCCATAAGCCTACTGGAGACAAGATCTAAATTAATTTTTCAGAACAAAAGTAGCCAGCTCACAATCACAGAAATAACTGTCCAACAGATTCTGCATGGTACACCATTAGTTTCCACTTTATTTTCTCACCACCGACTCCAACAGCTTGTGCAAAGAAATGAAGCTCAGTTTAATTAATCCCTTCTACTACAAGGGAAAAAGCACACACAAGATGCTTACTAGGACCATGCATGAGTGAGCACACTCATCGCAGTACCTGTGAGCTGAGGATATGCAAGCTCACGATCTTAGGGACACTAATAATCCCCAATATGCCCTCAAAGCTCATGAGCAAGAACATAAACACATAGTAAACGACACACTTGCAACACATCATTGAGGAAGTCTAGTCAAGACAAAGCCAGCAAGATGTCATACTTACAAGGAACAGGATAGGAAAATAAATGTAAGAGAGCATTAGGCCACCCTGGGCTAAGAAAATATGTGTATTTTTTTCATGTTATCCTCCATTTAAGAGAGACATAATGCAGTATATGTAAGAGTCCAAAAAGATAGCAAGCAGCTGAGATACAAGATTTTCAAAGAACAGAAGAGGCTGGCACTGTTTGGTGAGGAGACATTCATCTGTGAGGCATGTATAGTGCACCATTGCTGTGTACCCTAACACAGGAACAAAAATAAGAAGAAACTGAGGAAGACCTGCCCTTTATCTCAACTATAAGTACAAAATCCACTTGGAATCACAGAAGAGATCAAAGGCCTAAAAGGATGCATTTGCTAGCAATAAGGCAGTTCATTTATTAAAATCTTGTGCTCCTGGGTACAAAAGTGACAACACAGAGAATTCCAAAAGATTTATTGTCTTTCCCAGACAGCTGGGTTTGTAGGGTTGAAAGGCAAGCTATGATGAAATCATTGCCCTCTGATACCAAAGAAAAAAGCAAGCAACACATTACTCAAGTGTCTGTAACAGGGTTTTTCCAGCTTGGCTAACAAATGCACAGGGTAAAAAAACATCCACCCAAACAGGACCAAAGCTTCACAGCTTTGTCAGACTCCCTGTCCCTAAGCAAAAATTAAAATATTCCTGTAATATGAGATCTGGGAACTGATTTAAGTGCATGAAGGTGTTAAGTAGATGGGATGAATAGAGAATATACGATGCTCTACAATACTCCCTGCACTGCCCTCTGAGGCCTCAGTTACTGGCTATGACGGGTAAAACACCTAGTTGGAAAAATTCCTGATGCAACCCAAGTACGTGAGCAATCTCCAGGCTCTATGCTGCAATATCCAATCCGAAGAATTAAAATCAGCATGTCTTTGAGTCTTGACAAGTTTTAAACCAACAGCCTAAGAAAAAAAATGCAAGTTCACCTCAGAGGCAGGAGTTACTTCCACTACCTGAAGAAAGTTAAGTATCTTCAGAAGAAATTCTATTTGCTAGTCAGTTTGTTTGTCCCTTCTGTTAATTAAGTTATGCTTCACCATGAAGTTAGTACCACAGCTAAAAATGAGAAAAGGCTAGCTCCCAGTTAATACAGATCCATTAAAAAGGGCATTTGCCCATTATCTTTCCCTGCTTCTAAACTTAATTGGTTGGAGTAGTGTTTTACCTAGCTAGCTAGCAGACTTCTGAATTGAACATCATAACCTAGGGGCATGAGACAAGGAGTGTAAACACTTACCCATCCTTCCATAGCCTCATCCTAATTTAAAGCAGTATGTCCACAGAGAGTGGGAAACCAGAATAAAACAAGTTAAAACCCAGTTGACTGCAATCAAGATTTTACACACCAAGATAAATTGGAGATTCCTCCCCCTATGCCCCAGCTTTGTCTCCAAAGAGAGAACAACCTGGTGAAGCACCACTGAAGGCACCACCACTCAGATGAAAAATAGGCTTAAATACACACCCTGAACTCCAGTCTTCCCTTGATGTGCATTTCATAATCCAATCTAGTCGAGTGGAAACTTGCCTTTACACAGGTGAACAGATGCCACAGTTCTAGTGCTGATCTTTTTCATGTGTCTGAGGTATTATACCAACATGAAATACAAACACTTGTATGTAAAATTCAGTCAACCACTGTCCTAAAGTGAGCAAAGGGAAGAAAAAAAGCTTTACCACAAACTTAACCTGTTCACCTGATTTAAATAAAAAAACCCAAACTTAAAAGTCAGCTTAAAATAGAATATAATTGAGAAGCTTGCATGTTCATCTATGTAAAACCTGGTCATTTAATTAATTTTAAATAAAATCATTGCCCCATCATGACATCTTACCAGACAGTGTCATAGCATTACCTCAATATCTTCTGCCTGCGATGCCTTAACATTATTCCTTCAAATGAGGCAAAGCAGTCTGTATTTGGGGGAGAGATGGCAAAGAGGATGATGGCCAAGCCAGGAACACTGTTCTGTTGTACATAATCAACACTTTAGAACAAGTTTGCACAAGCATCAGCTGCATTGATATGGGCTGTTCCATGACTTCATAACTTCTGACAAATGACACCACAACATAAACCCAGAAGTGCTTCAGATTTGGCTGCACCACATTTGTGATGCTGAGGGCACTTATCTTTTATACTGAGGGTAATGGGGTAGCATGTCTTAGTTTACTGGGCAGGAGACAAGCTCACTCAAATGTCCTAGCAAGACCAGACCATGTCAAATTATTGCCCCAATTCTGATACAAGTCTATGGCCAAATCCCTATCAAAATTCACACAGTATATACTTACATAAATATGACCAACAGCAAAGATCACAAGATCATCATATTAAGTAAGCATATTTCTTTGCCAAAATTATATTCCAAGCTATTACAAGTGTCTGATTTCATAATATTTGTACAAAGCCATTAAATATCTTTATGTCGAGTCCTAAATATTCTAGTCCTGCTGAAAAGCAAGCAGTCCTGCAAATCTAGGTTGCAATTATTTCTTTTTTAAGAGCTCATCAGTGTGCCATGTGTGTGACCAAGGCACACAATAGTGGTACAGAAAAGCTTCAAACAAGCACAAGAATTTCAGAGGAAAACCATCCTATGAGAGAAGAAACTTTTTAGCAACGTCACATACTTGACCGCACAGAGTGGCAACAAAAGCGACTATCGAGGTGTATTTGGTGACAGAATGGCTATTGCAATGTCCTGCTCCTAAAAAGGCCCTTGTGAGATCTTCAAGGACACTGCACGGTAAAGTTAGTTCTGAAGCTTTGCCAAGACAACCAGAATGACAAAGGAACAGGAAAGACTACCAGAAAGAGCTCACCAGGAGTCTTTCAACTCAATCAGAAACAAATGGGGCCACCAGAAAAGCATACCCTTTGCAGTGACATCCCTGTTAGCCTCAGCCTGCACTTTGTGCTACTGTTTTCACAGATACTACAGATAGTCCGTGCTTTCTGTGACACATCCTGTTACCCTATTCCAAAAAGGGACTGGGGCTTCTCAGTTTTCATCTCAAAGTGACTTTCTGCTATTGGCATTTATATTGTGCAAAAAGTTGTCCACTATTCCACTTCAAGTGGGGAAGAGGAAAGGATGATTTGCCACAGCCTAAAATGAAATTATGCTCAATGACATTAAATAAACAAAAAAGCCTTTCATCCAAAGCTTATATACTTAGCCATCAACAAAACAGTTACAATAAAAATTACCTGTGCCACTTTAATATGAATAATAAGCTTGTTTGCTCATGCATTTTTTAAAACCATGAGAAAAATCCCAGCTACACTGCTGTAGTCTGAGGAATTTCACTCTTAAAACACCATTAATTCTGTGTATCCAGATTTCTAGGCATCTCACAATGCTTAACCCAAACGATCAAGATTCACCCATTCACAGAGGCCTAAGAACATCACCAGGAGATTAAAGAACTGAATCTGTCCTGCCCATCAGGAATACAAAAGTAGCCACTTCACTTTAGGGAGATACCAAATGACAGGAGCACTACAAGATAAAGCTGTTTGCAGGGAACATTTCAAAGCCTTGCTGACATTCTCAGTGACACAGAGGAAGCAACTTGGCAAATCCATGAAAACAGCCTTCTAAGAGTCATTCCACAGTGCAGATTTCAAATTAAAAGTTTTATGATCATGAGCTCTATAAGCTGGGGAAGCAAAAGAAGCATACATACATACTCATACCTACAAAATTGGCTTTGACAGTCAATAAACACTAGTCTACCCTCAGCTTTAAAATAATGCAAGTAAAGCAGCTTTTATTTTGATTCCACATTGATTTCCATAGTTATATTAACTCCACATGTACCCAATTTAAAAGATAGCAATTTACATCAAGAAAAGCACTAATTTTTAATTTTAAGATGTATCAAAAGTGCAACTTAACATGCCAGTAAGTCAAACTACCAATAGAAGAGGAATATATTGGAAAGTATACACTTCAAATGGGAAAGTAAATTTTTCTAAATAATTTCCCTTTTTGATGAAGATCTGAAAGTACAACTTTTAGGCTTGCTGTGATTAAACTAGTGTTAAGAGTCAGAAAGTAAATTTTTTTTGCTGGGGAAATCCCTTCTACAACATCACTGATGGGACAACTCACCTTAGATATTCAACAAGAATATTCATATTTGCTTGTATGTACAGCATCAGAGTTTCATCCGGTTTGAGAAAAGCAACTTTACTTTAAATATTCTGGAAAGTTCTTGTGATTGACTTCTACCTACCATGGCTCAAGAGACCAAATCTAATACATAATTTCAGCAGCCATCCATCCAATTTTAAGCTGTAAGTAAATTTCAACTCGAGATTCTAACTTGCTTGGAAAAACATGTGTGACTTCATATCAAGTGTTTCCACGGCATACTGCCATTTTTTATTGCTGACTTTTAATTGTTTATTGCTAAAAACACATAGTGGTCAACTGTAGAACGTCAATCAAGTTTGGGCCCACTGTCCTGCATACAAATCCACAATAAACAGTCAGTATAATAGCCTCTTTTTCATGTGGGCTAACAAGATGCTTTTCATGCAAAGAAGGATCCCATAAGAAGATAGCCAGTTCTCACCACGGAAGATTTTTAAATATCAACATAAATCTATACTGAGCACACAAAGACTTAAGATACTGAAACAAAGAAAATAAATACCTGAATCCTACATACAGAACACTTCGGATAAAAAGCTGAGAAAGACATGCAACTCCATTTGTTTGAGAAAATGAAGTTTCTTGTAACCCAAGTATACCTGCTGCTTACTTAGATCCTGCGTCAGGATCAATCTTACCAGGTTACTTTGTCAGTAAAAACCCCTTTGACCTCAAATGAAGATCCTGTGCATACAAGTGTAGCTGTGGGTACATGCATAGATACATGTATTAAAAAGACAAAATATATGGAATTTGCCCTATGGCCAATGCAATAGCTAGAATTATCAAAGAAAAATCAGATTTTCAAAGCTGTATCAACAATTAGCAAGAGTCTATCAACTTGTGAAGGTTCTGGATTCCAGGAGTACCCAGGCAATTCTCTGACCAAGGGTGAGAGACTAGTATTAGCACAGTGAATACCTACTCTGAGAAATTATCAACTCATTTTTAATTCTTCCTACATCTGTAGCCAACAATTAAGACTGATGTATATTTGCAGTTATCTAATATTCCCACAGAATGATTGAGGTAAAATGCGAGAAAGCTGAGAAGAGAACCAGAACTTCTATGACATGAATTTCATTCTGATTCTAAATGCTGTCTTGTAATAGAGGTGACCCACATTTCAAAGATGTGCTGTACTTTTTAAAGAACTCCTTCGGGAACAAGCTGAAGTTCAAATGAGGTTGTGATGTGGAAGAAACCAAGAGATGTCAAGGTATGGAAAAGATCAGATTCCCTCCCCCTTGCCCCAAGTGTGATTTGGTATCACTAGGAGGAGAAACACTTTTTGTAAAGCTGCTCATCCCACTGCTGCTACCCCTTCAGGATGTGTCATTTACACCCCTCCCAAATACAATTTTTTTTAAAAGTGTGTTTGCTCTTTCTTAAATGGATGCTCAAATCTGTGCATTTCAAGATTTTTTTTTTTTTTTTTTTTTTTTTACACAGGATGCCTACAAACTATCTGTGCTTTTTGCTAAAATTCAGTCATAATTGGCATTTTGCAAGATGGACTTGACTCGGAAGGTGGCAAAGTTTCCGCTCCCCACACAAGGCACAGCCTCTTGTTAGGCACCACTATTTACACTTGGCAGTGCCAAGTGTACTTATTTCCAGTCTTTAAAGGGAAAATGCCAGGTTTTTAACATCACTAAGATAATTACATCTTTTAACTCATGCTAGTGGTCTACTGTGTTTTTTGAAATACCAGTTTGTATTTTAAAAGAGCGTCCAAGAGAGCACTGCACCTCACAGCTAAGCACCTGCCTGCTGGAGGAGGGAGGCAAACGCTGCAGCAGCCAACAGAGCTGCCTCTTACACGACTGCAGAGCCATCCCAAGGCCTTACAGGTTACCCGTGAAAGGAAACTGCCTGTCTAAACTTTCTTGAATCAGCCCTGAAGAACAAAGCAAAGTTCTTGTTCCATAAGCAATAAAAATAGGCAAAGGCCCAGTATTTGGTGCAGCCAAAGCTCATCTGGTGTCACTGCTACTATCAGTCAGGAAGTCTGATGTGAAATGGCTCCCATGTGCTCATTTCCCCCCATTTCTGGTGAAGAGTTACCCAAAAAGCTGTCAGGACTGATGGTCCAGAATGCAAACTGGGTCAGCCACTCAGGCCACCTATTCCAGCCAACACTGCATTTATTTCAAGTCTAGCAGTGTTAATGTGATTAGTCATTCCTCTGATCTATTGCAGCCAAGAGAAGTTTGAAGACTGTAAAGGAAAAAAGTAGAAAAAATACATTTTGACACATTTTCTTCCAAAATAAAATTACACATTTAAAAACAGTTATCTTACTACTCAGTCTTTTACTGCCATCCCTAATAATTGTACAATCACAATCACAGATTTTAAGAAATTCATAAGAGCTTAAAAGCAAGCTTCCAGAGATGAGGGCACAGATATTTATATATTGAGCTTTATTTGGAACAGTATCTCCGAAACAATAAGAAAAAATTCCACAGGGTTTTAAAAACAGTTGCAATATTAGCACTGGAAAGGCACTGGGAGGGAAGTGTGTGTGTGTGTGTGTGACAAGACATTTTGGAACAGATGGAGAAGTAGCAGGACTTAGAGGGCAGGTGCTGTGGATGAAGTTCTCTTAGAGATCGTGACAAGATTAATGCTAAGGCAGGCAGCCCTTAGCAGTAAATGTAGAAAGTGTATGGGAGTGAAGGAACAAGACTCCAAAAGCAAGACAAGGAATACCCACAGCAGATTTCAACAGTGTGACTTCAATCTTGGCACTGATTTAATATTTTTGATGTTAATCTGAAATTACACTTCCATTTACTTTGTTTTAAACCTAGCAGCATCACTCTGGGTGCATTAAAAAACACAACCACAACACCTCCAGAGCAACAAAAGCAAGCAAGCTTCCGTTTATTTTCAAATTGAATTTATTCCATATTGTGCTGAACACTTCACCTTTTCACCAGTGAAACAGAAAGTTAGTTATGACTGGAAATAAAAGGAGAATGAATTTTGGAGGTGGGAAACACACATACACACAAAGCACCTCCTAAAGAAGGAGGGCTGAGAACCTCTATGGAACTAAGAGGGATGCAGTGGGCATAAGGACTGATGAGAAGAACAAAATACTCAGTGGCAAAGGCTGAACTAGGAGCAGTCATCATTGTTGGGGAAAATATCTGAGGGTCATTTACAAATGGCACTTTTCATCTTACAATTTCAAAGCAGTGTTCAGACCTTTATTTTCAAATGAGAAGAGACCTTGGCATCACAGTAACACATTCACTTCTGAGAAGAGCTGCCTTACAGTCTGGAAAGGTACAAACCTTTGTAGGTGCCACACACACAGCACCAACAACAGTTGTATCAGCCAAGTTTTTCACCAGATGTCCCATTTTCAATATTTATACCTAATCAGAGAAAGACTTCAGCTAAAGGCAGCCATAGATCTAACCAGGGGCACAGAAAAGATGACATTTGGCTGCCATGCCTTCTGCCCAGCTGCTGTCAGAAGGCCAAACATCAAGGAAGACCATCAAGAGAGCAAACGGTCTTCTTTAAAGGATTAGGACAGAAAATTAATGGACTACTGCATTTCTTACCATTAAAAACAGGGCCATCAATACTTAAAAAACAGTGTTAAACCTTTCATATATTGTCAGGTCAAGAGGAAGAGTGTAGCAAAATGCTCTTTCAACCGCTGCACCCAAATAAAACAGTGCAGCCTCACATCTCTTAAGTCACACTGCCTGTTGCTAGGGTATAGGATTAAATGCATTTTGTACACAGCGTTTGGAGAATTTTAAGTTTTACAAAATGCTGAATTCAGCCCTACCACACAGGCCAGACCCTCTTTTAAAAATGCACAGTAGCAGAAGCAGAATTCCATACTGAATTACTATCCTGAGACCACAGAAAAGCGTCAGCTGCTATGCTGCAAATTTGATTTTTTTGGTTCCACAACTGTATAAAACAAGTTGTGGGTTTTTTTTGTTCAGGAGACAGAATCAACTACTAAGAATCAACCCAGAGGACACAAGGTCAAAAGGACAAAGGTCAAATGTGTGCCCCAAACGGAAATGAGGTTACATTTTGGGAAAATATGAAATCAGACGAGGACTCTTAGTATTAAAGGCAGAGCATGTCAGCACTAATTCTGGTATCTCACCTTTCTCCACTGTCTAAAGTATTTTAAACAGTATGATCACAGCCAGCATATAGAGATCTTCTGTGTTTTACTAGAATGTTGTCCAAAAGGTAGCATTAGGCAAGAAAAGATTTGATATTCAAGACATACAATAGGTGGGGGCACAGAGGCCAGAAAATTTAAAGTGGGAGATGATGCAGCAACACAAGTTTTTAAGATACGGAAGAGCTCAAGACTTAAGAGCAGGAAGAAGTTGGACCGTCTTAATACAACCATCACCGATTTGCCCTTCCCACTACCACCTATTGCTTCACTAAAACCTAAATGTGGGCAAGATTCAAAAACGCACATGCTAATCAGTGTCTCGATAAGGAAATGCAACACCACTACCACAAAGACTGCTGGACGGCACCCAAACTTAATAAAACCGTCAACCTATTTATTGTCTCAATCTCATCTTTAAATACGTGTAATTCCATCAATTAGGTTGTTCACATTCAAGAGATAAGCCATATGAAAACAAAAGGTCTTGAGAGCACAAAATTTTCATTTGTTAATTACTTTCAACTACAAAGACATATGACATTCAAGCCCCCTGTTTAAGTTTCAGGAACAGATCACAGAAGTCTACAGCAATCTCCACATCAACGGGCTTCATGGCTAAAATACCTTGATGGGTTTTACAGTGGTTATCTTCAAGGACAATGGGTAAAACTTTTTTCTTCCCCTGCCCTAAACAGGGTTTAATTCTTTGTGCATCCTATCTGTCTCTATATCCCCTTGACTATTTCCTCTATCTTAGATTTCTATTATATGCATGACAGACAAATTGCTTGCCAAGAAGCATTTGGACAATGCTCTGAGATGTATGGTTTAATTTTCAGACATCCCTGTGTGGAGTCAGGAGTGGGACTCTATGATCCTCGTGAGTCCCTTCCAGCTCAAGGGGTTTCAATGATTTACGTAGAACACACAACATTGTGTGGCATTAGTCTTGAAAGAGTTCAAATTTCAAACACTCTCATTATTATTGAATTGAAAGTTCTTACAATTAAATTATCATTTGTAATTATGTTCAGGATAATTATGAAATTAATAAATGAAATGACAAGCCAGTGTTTCAAAGTGTCAAGTACTTTATTTTCCATAGAACTGAAGGGAAAGGTGAACTAGTAATTTACAACTTCTTCCTCATACTTCTAAGTGTGTGAATTTTTTCTTGTACTTTTTCTATGTAATAAAATCAATGACTACCAACCACTCAGTAAACTCAACTATATATTGATATTTTCCCATTACTAATACGCATGTATCTCCTTTCATAAGCATCTGTCTCAAAACACTGTTAATGTGAGACGTAGTCTATGATCCAATGCTATACCTATTATTTTAGAACACACTGCTGGGCAGTCGGGTAGTAAAGATGATAGCATATTAGCTATCAAATTACAGAGTTTCCTGTCATCTTAAAGTAACATAAAAATATAGGCATACACACACACACCCCACGCTGCTGTCAGCGGATCTTTCCTTTGGCGTTATTTGCAGAATAAAGGATAGTCACTGTCCTATATTCTTAGGATAGCATGAACACAATGTAGAGTAAGATTGTTTTTAGCAACAGTCACAATGGCCATGAATAATAAGTCACTGAACTTTTGTCCTGGAGCACAGTTACAGTTACACAGTAAATCATCTAATGAATCCCATGCCAGAGAACAGCAACAAGCCTAAATTGATCCTTATGACAAGAACACCTAAACATCTGCTATGGTTTGCAAAATCATACATGGAGAAAGAAAAAGCTAGTTTGGGAATCAGTCAATCAAAAAGTTCATTTAAATATGGCTTGGGAACAAATGTATGCGTGAAATATGACACATTTCAAGTATACGCCTAATAAAATTATGAAGTCAATCATGTGTCACTATGTCACTTTGCTGGAAACTGCAGAATGATTTTGGTAAAAACTACTTCTCTGAGAAACAGGCTACCAAATTCCATACAGAAACTATTTTTAAAGGAGAGCTTAAAAAATTTATATATGGGTAAGCAGTACCTGTGCCCCTCCATTTAAATTTGGTGCATATCACAAAAACAGCACTACCTGGAACTGCATGGTTATGAATACAGCACAGCTCTGATTCTTAACTACACAAAAAGGTAGCTTCAGAACATTACATTTAACATGTCAAACATAAGCATTTCAAATTCATGTGAATACTAATGCCTACAGCAGAAGCAGCAGGAGTTTAAAAGGTATCATTTTGTTCATACAAGTTTCCTAACCAAATACACTTTGTGAAATCAACTGAATTTGAATTTAGAAAACAGCCTACTGAATTCACATGAAGTTACAGAAGTTGAGGGTCTTTGCTGTAAGACAGAATGTGAAGTTTCACCTGCCCTAGGTTTCTTTTGCTGTTACATCTGAAACAGCTGTGTTTCTAAACACCTTAATACAGACTAACAAAAGAGCTAATAAAAAGGAGCTTCAGGTATACTACAACTAGTCTCTCCATACTGCTTTACAGCTATTGATATGCACCACCTTCCTTAGCAGGTCAGCTAGAGTCTGTTAAAAAGCACTATTACAAAGTCCCACTGACATGATTTCTCTGTACTCGTACAACAGTTTCCTCCCCCAATCCCACCAGACAGCTGTATCTAAATAAAATAAGGAAACTGTGAAAATTTTATAATTATATACCTGCTAGTGATGAATTAAAAGCAAGCATAAAGAACAGGAGTTATTCTTTCAAAATAATATAAAAGAAATTAATTGAGACCTGTATACTAGATTTGAAAAAAAAAAAACCCAAAACAATCAATCAATAGATTGGCAACTATTACCTCTGCACATAAAAAAAAAGGTATGAGGCCATCTTCAACCTTCAAATTACATGTACTTCTGAAGCAGTTAGATAACTCAAGAAAACTCTATGCACTAAATACCATACAAATAATACAAATCCATAACCCAGCAAAGAAAACTAAACTACCTGAGACTGGCTGATTTTTGACAACAGGAAAAGAAAAAGGAATTATCTGTGTTCATGCAAATTATTCTTTTTTGCAAGATATATCAAAGCTGACATGTAGATCAGCTGAGAAGTGTTTGCACTGCAGCAACTGCTGCTACCTAGCTGTCAGCCAGGCAACTAACAGCTTTGTATAGCAAGAGATTAAGACCAACTCAAAGGAACTTCCATTGAGATTACAGCAGATGTTTATTTTCTAGTTTTAGCACTGTATCTGCCAAAAATGTTTTGAGATTAATTTGTTCCAGCAGTTGTATACAAGAAAGGATATACTTCAATATCAACTCTGTCGCTTTAAAATATATGGGGGAAGTACATGACATGGGCTGTGCATAAACCAACACCACACAGCTGGCTCTTCAGGACTGGAACAAGGATCTAGGTCTTCTATAAACACAGAGGTCTACTTTCAAACTGCCAAAAGGAAATTAAAGTAATGCAATTTAAAGAATACTCTTGCAAACCTAGAATCAATCTGTACTACAAGCAGATGGCTTTCAACACTACAGGATTTTCTTGGCCTCCCCAGTTCAGAAGGTAGTCTTGTTACTGGCCCCTTGAACCAGCAATTTTTAGAACTGAGTGGTAAAGTCAAAACTTGGTATCTTGCAATGTTCCCAGAAGTTCTATGAAGTTTACGGGGAAGTGAGCAATAATTGCAGTGCTATGGATGCCACATTTTTACTCCACATCAGAAATAACATTTTCCTTTTTTTTTTTTTCCCTCCAGTGTAACCAATATCAGTCATTTTAGTCTAAAAACTTCACCACTGCCAGTACAAAGAACTTTGAACTACTTGCATTTCTAGTCTGGACCACGTGTTTATACTACAAATCAGCCTAAGGACCCTACAGCAGTACTGTAGCTGCAACAAGCCTTCAAAGAGGACAAAGTACAGGGAAGTAAACAGCCAAATTAGCTCTTGTACTAGAGCAAAAGCCACACAGTTACTTTTTCTAGATCACTTTCTTACAGCACAGGTAGTACTTCTCAAAACCCATGAAAAGACGACAGCACTGACAATATCTCAAGAAGCAGTTTTCTCCATCTCAAGGCCACAAAAAGCTTAAAGACTTTCTGCCTACATTTCATTATACACTTAGTACACTTTTTTCCCCTGTTAGGAAAAGAGAACCTGTTTGGGTCAAGCTAAATCAGAAGCATGGGAGGACTCCAAACTCCACAAGCGAACTTTTAATCAAGACAATTCAAGACAGAATCAAGCTTCTTAGTTTTAACATTTGCTGTAAGAGCCTACTAATCCATTCAGGGCAGCCTGAACTGGCCTGACTGCGCATTTATTTTCCTTTGACATCGCAACCCTCACAATCAGGATGAATCCTCTGACGCACATTGCGAGCATCCACTCAGTGAAAAGTTAGCATATTAACACCATCTGAAGTACAGAAATGAACAGCACTGAATGTTTTATTGTGCAGGCATTTGGTTATGCACAAGAGGGAACAACCCAACCAAGACTTCTGGCATAAATTACCAGTATTACAATTTTTTGCACAATTCTAAGAACTCTGGTCAGCACCTGCATGTTGACATGGAAGTTGTAATGAGCTTCCACGGCCTACTCTTCAGTAAAGCCAGCCTGGCAAGACTGAAGAACCAAAATACCAAATTGCTTTGGCACAAAGTAAAGCGGGCACAGAATACTCCACCTTCCTTATAAAGCTCAATATTACAAGGCTAAACATCCAGATAATTTTTTTTTTTAAATGGAAAGGGCCTATTTAAAACAACATTCCCCTCTCTGTTCATAAACCTAGTATGGCAGTCAAAAGATACTACTCTACCACTTGTAACTGGCTATTCTCTTTTCCTGTCTTGGCTCAGAGAAGCTGAAAGCATTAAGTCATATTCATGGCTGTCCTGATACACCTACCTGATATAGGAATCCCTCCCAGACCTGTGCTGTGTTGTGGTGGGAGACTCAAGTCCAAGAAATTACTATTTGAGGTGGGATTTGCTGTGTGGTTCAAGTGCATGATGCTATTGCGTGGGAAGGCCATCCAAGGATAGCGAGCTGCTTGGCCTGGAAAACTGAAGGAGTTGTAAACTGCTCGATGCTGTTGAAACTGTGGGAACCTCTGTGGCATGACTGGAAAGGTGCTACTGAGAGAGTTGGCATTTGTTGGTGCAGCAGGATGCAGGAATCCAGAGCCTGGCCCTTTGGCAGCTGTAGTGTGTGGGGTAGGGTTCTGAAGAGATGTGGGCGAGAGGGAAGGCTGGTCTTGGACTGACAGTTCCTTCTCAATCAGGTCTGCTAAGGCTTTGCGGGTGATGTCAAAGGGGTCAAACCCTAAGTCGTCCTCTTGCTGTTTGGAGGAACCAAACCCAAAAGCCGCTTGCCAGTCTGTGGAAGAGGATACTGGTATGGTTTCTGTCAGAGAGGAGAGGAACAGGATTTAGAACAAGAATTACTATTTTTCCATATAAAAATGTCAGCCTGGGCATATCACACTACGTTGCCCGCTACCTTTCATACAGTACTTCTTTACACAATGCCCAAAGACACCTTATTCATCAGCTTAGAATGCCACTTTCAGATCAAACTGTCATAGACTTCTACTTAAGGTGAAGTGGTAAAACTAGCAAATAGTATTTTTAGTGCAAAATTGCTCTGTTCCTGAATTACAGAAAAGCCTTGTCAAGTAAATATTTTTAGTAAGAGCACCAAGTAGAAAAAGACAAATAAACACTTGCTTAAAACCTTCTTTACACCCGTATTACTGGATGGAAGTGTGACCAGAGTTTAAAATAAGGGTGTTATTCACTTCAGTATTTTGCTTTCAGTATTAATGCTGTGCTTCAGCTCTGCTGTGCAAGAAAGGTGGGGAGTAGATGTTCCCTCTCAAAGGGGAAACCTCCAAGCAGTGGTTAAAACAACAAAAACACCCCACTGCCTACCATTATAAAGAAAAACAAGCCACACTGAGCAGACACCTTGATAAAACAAAAGGAAGTAAGGAACTGAATTATAAGATATTGTTAAAATATTTTAAGGCAATGTTGCAAAAAGAGGTTACCAGAATTTCCTTGCATTTTCAGTTACTGCTTCGTTTCATTATACAGTCTAAATTTCTTATTCAGGTTAGTGAAGGCTGGATCTAGTTTCATGGTATTTTTCCTCAAAACTGGTAATACAAGCTGGTAAGTACAAGGCAGTATCACACATTAACTCCCCCTGCTGGTAGGGAACCTGGTCTGCTGCTTTAAGTAGTTCAAATTTAAGCTCAGTATCCTCAGAAAATAAATCTACACTTCTATTTTCACTCTAAAATCCATGCCGATAGATAAAAGAGTTTCTAGACAGACAGAAACTTGTAATTTGTATTCTTATTTAAATAGCAACTATACATTTTTGTATTATGAAACAAACAAGATCCTACTACCTGGAAATCGTCTCTCTGCTACTTAATCCTCACAAAATTGGTGCATATACTACCTCATCATCAAGTAATTTCCTTAGTAATAAATACTGTTCAAACAGGGTTATAACATCCAGAAGACAGACAAACATCAAAAGAAGACTAATCACCAAGTAAACCAACTACATCCTAACGTATCATTTACATTCCATTTATTACTGATAGTGTCATTTAATTTTCTAACTCCCACAGATTTATTATTTGTGGGCTCTTAAATACTGTTAACCATTCCCAAGACTACACATATACACCCTAAATGATGTTCCATTCATATGAAGTGGTATTTCATAGGAAAGTACCTGGAAAATACAGGTATCCTTCAGTTGATGCAATTGACGATATTTTTATCTTTTCTGAATGTATATAATTTCACTCCAGAAAAGAAAGATTAGGCACCTCCAGATAACTATACAGGATACTGAAGAGAATTCTGATTTCTATTGCACAGCTGATGTTGGAATTATAGATTCTAACAGATTACACCACCAACATATACTGACACCATTTATTTCCCCCACTCAAAAACCTGTAACATTAAATATTAAGCATAAAAGTCACCCCATTTTTTAGACAGGCACATGGCTAAGAAAAACTAAAACAAGCACTTGTAATAATTTAGCCATGCAGCTGGAAAACTCTGTAAATTTTATTGTTTTTTTAGAATAAACCCTTACATCCCTGCAATTTATTTGTAGTCAAGTGAAAAATCTTAATGATCTGTGAAGGGGTAAAAAAAAAAGTATTGAACAAGTTTTTAGTTCTACACAGTCTTAGGCATCAGTTGCAAAAGCAAGCAATGCCCAGCCGTGTTACCTGTGTACATACCTGATGTGAAGAGGCTCTGTGGTTCTGGTGCTGTGGGCCAGTCATTTGAAGTCTGTGGAGAGCTGGGGAATGGAGGAAGCCCACTAGGGATGGGATTAGGGTGCCGAAAGTTGTCAGAAAAGAGCGACTGTGATTCTGTTACAGCCCCTTCAAAAGGGGACCGTGCACTGTGATTAGATGAACTGATGGGTATGACTGGATTGGGTTTTGTTAAACCAGGCGGTGGTGAAGGTGTGTCACTGTTTGTTATCTACAGGCAAGACAGGAAAAGAAACAATTGGGACATGAGTGTTTATATATAAAATATTCTTCACCAATAAAGCTGAAAAATTTCCTCAAAACTTTTCGCTGCAATTAGGTCGGTTAATATATAACCCAGTGCAAGGTCAAACATAAAGAACTCAGCAGTACATTTTTTTTTTTTTTTAGTTTTGTGTAAAATGATGATATACTTCAGAAAGTACTTGCTTCTCCAACTACAGGTTGCACCAAGTCCTCAGACTCAGTTCTTACTTCCACAACGTTTATCTTTGTGTCTTACCTGCTGGGAGCTGTCACCATTTCCTATACTGAGGGCATCTGAAGGTTTGTCGATAGGGCTGCAAAAGTGGGAGGGGAAAAAGAGACAATAAGACACTGAAGTATTTAGCATGAAAATCAATGTTTGCTTTCATAGTGGTAGAAAAGCCTTGAAATAAAGACAAAGCAAAATTAATTAGGAGGAATTAAAAAAGAAAAAATCTATTTATGAGACTGGGTTTTTAATCATAAGCATTCCAATCGTTTGCCATATTCTTCCCACCACTCTCCACTCTGCTTGTTGACTGTCCTGTTAAGGAACAAAAGGAAAGTTTTAAATATATTAAATAAAAACAGGTCTCCTGTCCTATGGCAGCATTCCCTACTAGTCAGTTCAATCTATGCTACTACTGGAAAGAAACTTGGGAACAGATTTGTTTTCCAAATACTTAGGTTGTCAGTTCCCATATAAATCCTAAATCTGGGGAGAGATAAAAGGTTAAATTAAATATTTAGTCCTGGTGGCAAGTTAAGCTTCCCACCAGCCTTCACGTTTTACATAGCACAAAGTAGTTCCAAGGTAAGAAGACTGAATTTTGAGATGACAGAAAGGGAAAAATGCAGGAAGAGACATGGCATAAAAAACTTTAACAAAGAGAATAAAAGATAAGAGTGCAGAAAACCACCTCAGAAAGCTATTCACTGGGAATTAACATGACTTCATTGAAATGGAACATCTCAGGACTGAAGATTCTGACAGGCATCTATGAGTTGCCCTACTATACTAAATGCCACACTAATGAAACAGTATTAGTTCAAGTTCAGGTTAAAATCTCCGCTTTGTAACTTCAGGGGACTTTCATTTTTATCTACCCATGAGAGAAGATGCAGAAGCATCAGGCTGTGCAGCCCAAAATAATGGTCCTACAAGGAAGGACCAGAATAACATGAATTTCAGTTCCATTAAGAGGCCAAACATAATACAAATCAAATTACAGGCATGATCTCTTAGCACAAGACACACACACGCGTATGTATAGTAATTACTTTAACTGGGTGCAGACTTCAGATTCTAGCTACATCTTGTTTTCAAACACTCCTTGCTGCCATAAAGTTTAAATATTGCATAAAGCCACATACCAAGGCCAAGAATTCAATAACATTGCCTCCCCTTATCTGTTCTCTCCATCCCAGAATAGCTAGAGCCAAACCCCAGCAGAATTAATTCTCCATTTTAAAGAAACTGTGTAAGAGTAAGCCATCAATAAAAATTTTTGTGCAAAAGAACACTGAGTTAGTATCTCAGAAAGATTAATTGAAGCTGCAGTATTTATGACTATAAAAGAAAAATCAGGGAAATATACTTGCAAACAAGTATTACTCCAGTGAAGATTTACAAATATTTTCTACCCAGTGGTAAACCAGCATGAATCAAGTTCTTCCATTTGGAACAATCTGCCTTGGGTTACTAACTTCTGAATACCTATAGCACAGAAGTTTGCTGTACTTCACTACACAATCACTCTGATTGTAGAACTGATATTCCAGCCAAATTCTTTTCCCAAAGCTGCTGACAGAAAGTCACAATGCTGCAGTTCAAAAAGCTGTATGTAAGATAACTTTTAATGACAATTTAGCACTGAAAATGTTTATTATACTTGAACCTGCTGAAGGAGCCTTTAATCATAAGACAGGCTTCCAGCCCTCAGGAATGAACAAGATTTATTATCTATTGGGTACAAAAGTTTTACCTACATTTAGTACACTTTTTCCGAAAAGGCAAGAAGGAAGCTGCATGTCACTGCTGAGATGCAACCATAGGATCTCTGATCATACCTCAACAGGACTGCTGCTAAGCTTAATAAGAAGGTACCACTTTCCATAGCACTCAGTGTTAATGCATCAGTTCAATATTGATTTTAAACGACGATCAGCTACCTAAGCAGCTATTCCACTACTTAAAATATTAGGGTTTATTTTCCCATCCAACCTCTGAATGAAATAGCCCAATGTTACCTAAGGGGGTCCATAAAAGACAGAACAGCATGAGACTACACACTGGAACTGCAAGTGATGCTTATGATGGAAGAGGGCACCAGCTTTACTCAAGGAGGGCAACAGAAAAGGAAAAAAAGCTGGTTAGCAATAATGAAGTTATTGCAAGCAAAGGAATTACTTCCTCTGCACAAAGAAGCCTCAGTTGAATCTGCTGCCGTGTTGTTCCTGTTACTGAGTGATAATCAGGGAACCCTTACCTCTGCAGTTGTGTTTCTGGAACGTGCAACTGTAAAGAGATGACAGATACTCAGCCCTAACATTTAGTTTCCTCATGTTGAAGTTTTTCCAAGTGACAAGCCTCCCGATGTAGAGCAACTAGCTTGTTATTTTTGTGGAAGCTTCCGTACAGAAATGAAGGGCTCAGCTCTGGCTGGGACCATGCAGCTATATAAGCTGTTGATCCCCCGGTTATTCAGTTCCCCTCAGCCCTTACCTGTACCATCACTTACTAACTTCACAGTAGGGTTCTCCTGCACAATCTGCCAATCAGTCTTTTTGACATGGGCTAGGCTAAGCCCAGCTTTTTGTGACCTGATTGGGATTTGAATCCAGCTCTCCAGCCACAGAAACTGGAGAATCATTCCCTCCACACCAATCAGTGAGAGAGAAAGCAAGCTATCTGAAGTATAAAACGCAGCACAATTACCCGAAATCTGAGTCTGCACCATCTGGAGTCATGTGTTCTGGGTCTGTGCCATTTTCTAATATAGGAGGCGTTTTCCTGTGTTCCATTGTTAAACCGTTGGCTGATTTACTTGAACTCTGTAATGATGGCCAGGCATCTTTGTTATTACTGTTGGGTCTGGAAAAAGGCAAGAGTGAAAAAAAAAAAATAAAAAGAGTTCAAGTTATGAAGAAAGTGTTTTTAAAAATTGTAAGCACTGGGGAAATGAATCCTTGTGCCAGAAAATCCGTAAGAATAGGTTTATCTGGACATTATTTCTCAGATTTTAAATAGTGATGACTTAAAAAAAAAAAGAATTGGTGGGGGAAGGAGGGAAGAAAACTAGGAGGAATTCTGTTTTCTTCACTGAATAGATAGCTGCTTTGCCAACACTGAAGTCCAAACTTGCCCATTTGAGGAAGAGGAAAAATAAACCCCACAGAACTAAAGACCACCAAAGCTCTACCGACAGCTTCAAGTATCCAGACCCACACATGCCTCATTTAGAATTATTTGCTTTATCCCATAAGCATTTTTAAGTTCTGTAAATCATGAACTAAACCACTTTTTCATTAAATAATGTTTTATGTTCCAGGACTATCATGTTTGGCCTGAGCAGATGAAGTTTGTGTGTTACACCTAAACAAGAGTCCACAGTTTTACTACAGACAGTGGGACCAGACCAACACACTGTTCATTCAAGTTACTGCTCCCTTCATTTCTTGTTTAAAACCATAATTACTTCCATTTTCTCAAGTAAGATCAAATGTCATAGATCTGAAAGTAGTTCAAAAGAGGACTCAAAGCCCAAGTTTTGCTGAAAATAGTTACATTTTAGCCAAATTGAAGTGAGCTGGAATATCATCTATGTATTTGAATGCATTCAAATACAGTGTCACCTGCTAACCCTACAACCTTACTATAAATTCGCCTGACGTTCTCCAGGTTTTATATTAACTTTAGCTTTTCATTTGCTTCAATCAGGATGCTGTTTTCAGTGTCCAAGTGCTGTCTTCACATGGAACAAACCTTCAAAAATTTTTTTCTAAATACATGTTTCTTCTGATGCCCCCCCTTCATTAATATGTTTATTACATAGTCCGACATTTACCCTAAATATCTAGGTCAATTCAGTGAGTTCGCAGTGATAATCTGGAAATTCCTATAGCTGCCTATAGCAACACAAGTGTTTACCACTCTTATTCAGATAAATTGTTATTACTATAGCTACCCTCTAGTCTTGGTTAGCATTGTAAGATTTTGTTCTGCTTCCACCTTTTCTTATATACTTATACAATATGCACACAGGTAAGCACCCTGGCCCGACTTACACACCTAATCTTTGCTTTGTACACACTTGAAGTAAGTTAGAGAGCAAGTTGATCAGACATTAAACATTGAGTAATGGAGACACACCAGCAGCAGCAGCGCAGTGTCATTTAATATTCTCGCTGTTACAAAAATAAGCTGTAATCTATATAAAAATACTTTCAATCCATTAACACATTATAAATATGAAAATTTATGTCCACTGCAATGCAAAGACATCTCTATCCTAAAACTAACTTCAAAATGCCAGAATTAAGTCAGTTCTGCATCCAAGGAGAAAGGTAAAGAGAAACTGGTTTACATTTTGGGGTGAGTTTTTGTACATGTGGGTTTTTTGTTTTGGTTAAGTTCAAAGCTGCATGCTTCTAAAGGGCTGTTCTCTAAAAGACAGGGCAATTGCTTAACAAGGACAAATGCTTAATAAGCATAAGAAAGCATTTATTTCAGTTCTTTAGGAAAAGGTCATCAGGAAAAAACCCAATGAGTTTGATACATTTTAAATGTGGAATATACCTCTAACTGTGAAAGAAGGCAGTCACCATGACTATCAAGTAACATACCAAGAGATGAGTACCCACATACACAAAGTGGCACTGGCAGATTTTAACATTTGCCTTCAACATAAGGGGGGGCGGGGGGGGGGGGGCAGGTCTGCAAGTAGGATGTTTCAAATGACAATACACTTGTGAAAAAACATTTATACACAGTTTAAGAAACTTTTTTGTACTACTGGATATTTATAATTGGATGTCTACTATTTAGAACTCAACTTCTGTTTTATTCTAGAGTGAAACAGAAATCCTGCACCCCAGGAACAAGAACAATATTGTCAGAGGCTCTGACAAACTGCCAGAAATATTAATATATCAATGATCAGACGAAACCAAGAACCCAATTGGATGGAAAGCAGTGAAGGAGAACAACATACATTCATCAGCTCACAAGCTACATTGTATACTGATGAGACAGGACTTGAAGAAACATTTCAAAATCCCAGCTGCAAGAAGAAATTCACTTTGATACCCAAAAGGTGGTGCCTAGGCATCAGCAAACAACAGAGCCTGTTGTGATGATACTGTTCAGCTGACAAGAGAATCTAAGTCCAGACCACTTGTTGCCTTCAAAGTAACATGCCATTTTTTCCACAAGTGCCAAAATGTTAGAACCAGAGACTGGCCAAGCTCCAGTTCGTAACTGCTTTCTGAAGGCTTAAAAGTTTGCTACAGTTTCAGATAGAGCATGCTCTCCTCACTCATATAATTTCTTTTGCTGGGATCTAATTAGGTTTCAAATTAAGAGTAGTTCAAACTTTGAACATAAAATAATCAATACCCAACTGCAGGAAGTAGTATATTCGCTTTACTCACTGCACTCTACCTTCCAAATACCAAACCAGTGCCCAAGAAGTGGCACAGTCCTCAAGAAAAAAATCCAACTGGATGTGCTGACCACTTGCAGTCAAAAAGCATGATACTTCCTCCAGAAGTTAAAGAAAATACTTTCAGTACACCAGCTGGGATACCAGTTCTCAAAATTACATACTACTTATTCAAGCTCCATTGGCAATATTTTAGATACAGCACCTACTTTCTTACTTAGACTGTTGTGCAGTGATACTGCCAGTGGCAAATTAATGTCTGAAAAATTCAGTAGTGGATAAAACGGCACACAACACAAACCCCGCTTACAAGGCAAAGGTGCATACAAAATTGCAATTTAACGTCTACATTCCACTCTGCCCATCTTTTATGAAAATCCTACAAAAAGGAGTGGAGAAAGTTAACATTTTTTATTTCTTTATCTTAAATAAGACATTTGAGTGGATAATTCACATAAGGACTGATAGCCATAGGCTTTCATTTATCTTTGCACAACTGTGTACTCAAATGGATACCAATTTTTTCGTAACTTCCTGAACTACTTCAACATAATATTATTTTAAGAAGCAGTAATAAGTGGTATTTGCAGTTACAACATAGTGAAAAATATATATTATTTAATTTTACTAGATGAAAGCAAGAAATCTTTTATTCAATCTTATGAGTTCTTATTCACACAGAAAACAATGAACCTGATTTGGCTTTCAATTTCCAAGGTCCTTACACCTGATGTAAGGACTCCACCATAAACCATGTAAAAAATTGTAAAAACCCAACACATATCAAGACTAAGGTATGTCAGTTGTAAGAGTACATACTGCATTAATCATGACTCCTACCAAGAAAGCTGACATCTGTTCTTTAATAAATATTACGGTTTTATGCAAATATGTGTCTTCTTTCTGAACTAGCAATCCACACAGCAGAAAAAAGTATCTTTACTAAGACTCACACTCACTTTGAACTAGAACAAAGTGGTGCGTATGTCTCTGCACAGAGAAGAGAGAGACTTTACCATTTAATATCCACCAAAAAGAGCAGGCAACTTAGGGGATGCAAAGGAACAAGAAAGTTTTTCTTTGGGAATAACCAGAAAGCAAGCATAGCCAGGCACTTACACATCATACCTCTGCAGTGCTGTCACTTTGTTCTTGTTCTTGTCAACTGTACCCGTAGATAACTGGAGAAAGTTGGGGTTTAGTTTGTATAATTCTTGCAGTAGTTTCTGTTCATACTCCTGGTGCTTACCCGCCTAAGGAAAGAAACTCACAATGAATACTAGTTTAACATATTTTTATAGATTTAACTATTTTTTACATATAATGTAAGTACGTATGTCCCAAAGCTTAGTAATTGAGCTTTAACAACAGATCACTCCTGCCTAAAACTGGAAACAGTGCTTCTCTGAACACTGCTTCTTCACTGAAAGGGTGGTCAAACATTGGAACAGGCTGCCCAGGGAGGTGGTGGAATCGCCATCTCTAGAGATACTTGAACAGGTAGATGTGGTGCTTAGTGACATGGTTTAGTGATGGACTTGGCAGTCCTGGGTTACAAGTTAGACTTGATGATCTCAAAGGTTTTTTTCAACCCAAATGGTTCTATGATTCAATCTCAGCACAGATGCAATCGCAACAAATTAAAGCTTGCCTGGAAATCACTGAGATGTGTTTACCAATTTCAATTTTTTCTGAGATTTCTAAAACAGAAAAATAGTTACAACCTTTTTAGAACTTGCTCTTCAGGTCTCAAAGAGCTTCACAATCTACCTTCTAAATCATGAACAGCTAAATCTCCAAGGCAGTCTGCATTTGATATATCAACCATACTAAGCGTTTCAGAAGATGGCAAGGAGCAAATAATCTGTTTTAAACCAAAAGTTCCAAAGGGGAAGTAATTTTATATTTGCTTAATAAGAACAGCTGAGGTGGTCCAAGTGTTAACTATCATGTGACATGACAAGGAGTATATCCTGAGCAATAACTGATAAATTATTGTTTTTGATAACTGAAAAATTGAAATATTATTTTAAACTGAATTGAGAACAATTTCTTGCTTTCAGAAATCGAGGCGGTCCAATACAACTCCAAAACACTGGTGAATCTGGTGAGCGAAGAAAGTATTTTAAAGTCTAGCTTAACATTCTGTGGCTAAATATTTAAAACCAACAAGATCCACACTCCCCAACATTTAAAGTAACATCTGAAAAATTCAAGATAAACCTTTCACATCTATTGTAGGTTGCTATAGCACTCCATCTTAAGAGTTACTATTTGCAAATTAAGTATTCTAATGAGTTGAATCAAGTTGCAAACTAGAACAGTGAATTTGAAGTCATTAACAGCTTTTATCTACAGTTTCCAGATACTAAGAGAGGCCCTCTAGCAAAAGAAATTAAATGCCAAGACTTATGGTCAGGCCTTCTGAATCTGAAGTCTGGAACACATATGTTACCATCTATTGCATCTACCGTACTGATTTAAAACCTCTCACACTACTTGTACACCTAAAAATTAGCATTTGTACATCAATTCATTCCCTTTAGAAATGTTTTTTTGTAACAGAAATTCAATTGATGCACAGGCAATGTGGACATCCACCTAGAAAAACATTACAACCTAGAAGAAAACTATTACTTGCCCTTTTTTTTTTTAAAAAAAAAAAGAGGAGGAATATTTGACAAAACTTAAAAAAAACTGCTGAGAACCTAAATTCCCCTATGGACTCCTTTAGAAGGACAACTGAGTACCCCATCTGAATACTCAGTCAGACAAACTAATTTTTTTGCTACTTAATATTCCAATTCTCCATTACTGGTTGATTCTGAACATGTCTTTGCCTATGTAGTCAACCTACACAACCCTCAAGGACACAAACATCTGGTGTATGCATCATCTTACCCAACTCTGTCAGTGTCTACACTCAAGCTACTGTGTACAGCAGAAAAAAATGTGGTTCTAGAGCATGGCTTGCCTAAATGCAGACTTTCAGATATACTGCACCCTGGAAATGCTTCTTTCGCCATCCGCTATGAATAGACTATAAGCAAATAGCTCAGATGCACAGATCTGCACTTCAAACATTAAGCGGGTAAGTAGGAAGAAATATCCCTGGTTATCTCATCTTGCTTAAGACTTCAGTGGCAAAAGACCAAATATCATGGCCAGGAAATATCAGGCCAGTCCTAAGCTCACTTACCTGTCACTTAATTGTAAGTAACAAGACTGAAATCCTATATAGGAGCATGAAGTAATCATGCTTAATTTATAATAAGCAACCCAGGGGCCAAACTTAATAACCGCAACCTACCTACCTTAAATTCCCACCTTCACTTTCAGAGACTTCCTGGAGTTCTACCAGTTCTTTTCAGTTTATCACAATGCTTAACTCTATTGATTACTGAACCTACAATACAAGTTCATCCATGGACAATTTTTTTTTAAAAGCAGAGTATCTAAGTCTGTGACAGTGAACATTCAATCTCATTGAATGGACCTGTAAATTCACAGGCATTAATCCAAACTCCAGAAAGCTGGTGCACTGAACACACCATGTACTTTTCAATAGCCATGTTTCCAATGATTTCAAAGAAAGCAGTATCAAATAAAGAAGAAAGTTTAAGGAATGTAACAAGGAAAAATACGGAAAGATTCATTTAAATCACCAAGATCACGTATAATCCACTCAAGACTTCTGGAGGAAATCACATGTGAAATCGAATTCCTGGCCAAGGTATGTAGCTCATTAATTTTAACTGGCAGTTAGGCTAGAGGACTCAGATTAACATTGTCTTCTACAGAAAGAGCTGTAGAAAAGATCCTGTGAACTACAGACTCATAAATTCAACCTCCATCCCGCCTAAGATTATAAAGTCTATCTTAAAAAAAAAGTTCATGGACACACACAGTCTGCTGGGAATGAATCTGAACATATTCTATAAAGGGGAGAGAATTCTATTTTACTAACATGATGGTTTATTTTTTTGTTTATTACTAACATTTATTTATGCTTACTGGCACTACCATAAAGAGGATCCAAGAAGTGTTCAGAAAAAGCCACTGGAAGTTATTTACAAAGCTGCCCTGGGATAGAGGAAAGGTTCCAGTGTGGACTGAAACTGGTTCAAGCATAGAAAGGCAAAAGTAAGACTTACTGGTCACTCTTTTAGGGTGAAGAAGCAAGCGATGAGGACTGCTAACTGGCATCAGTTTTATGCAACACCACTGGCATGCATGAAAAAGGAGCAAAGAGCAAGTTCTTTGCTGACAATACCAAGCTCTTTGGGTAGTAAACTGCCATGCTGATAATGAGGAACTCCAAAAGAACCCCACAGAACTTAGCAAACAGGCAAAAGAGTGGCAAAAAAGCTTCACCAGAGAGGGAATAGTAGCCTGAACAATACTAAGGCTCTATTGATCTGTGAACTGGCTGTTACAGCTCAGAGCTTTACCATACCTCATGCAGAAGGACCGACACAGACCCAAAAAACCTCAGAATGCACCACCTTTAAAAAAGTAACATTATCCACTTACTGGCCTCCCTACCCTAACTAATAAGCATTCTGATATTGAGATTGTAAAAAAATCCCCACATCAGTATTAATGCTCTATTACAGCTACCCTTGATGTTTTATTTTCAGTTTCCATACCCTTCACAGGCTAAAAGGGGTATCAGAATTCAGATAGCAGAGTCAAATCACAGTATAGTAGTTAAGCCATGGTAACTGGCCACACACACAAAACTTACAGGAAAACCTAGATCTGCACTAACTTCTTTCACAGAGATTTAAAATAACATGCTACCTTGCATTGGCGCAAACAAAAGGCAAGTTAGTTAACTCAAGGTTATTTGAATTCTTGGATAAGAGCCTCTCTCCTTCGTCTTGACTTACTAACACCCAGTGGGCTTTCAGTCTTTAAAAGCAGCATGAAATGAAAAAATTTAACTAACTGTTCACTTCCAGTATCCAACTGATTAATCATCTTTTTGATTTCAAAATTTATCTCTGCCATAACATTCAGCAAAAAGCTAAATTATATACACATTAGATTAACTTGCATACAAGAAAATACATGCACGCCAAATTTCATGTGTTTCCCATTCATCACACTTACCTGCATTTCCTCTTTTGTGAAACTGGCTGCTTCATCTCCCAGCTCATGTAGATACATGCAGTCTGGTTTTGGACACTGCATATTTTTTAGAAAATAACTGCAATATTTTGTTGTACCTAATGATGCCTAAAGAAAAAAAAAAACATTACTTAAGTACTGGAGGTTAAGAATGCCTTTTACAGTGTAAGAAAAAAAAAGCTACATTTGCAAAAAGATTCCTTCCCACGATTTGGAATTCCATCATAATGCATTTTTTGATGCAGATGGACTAGGAAGTCCATTGGTAAGAAATCTATATACTTGAGGATTAGATAATTAGGATGTATTTCTATTTTCATTCTATCTAAATAAAAGCCAAAGTAACAGCCTCAGTAAATATTTGCATTCATAATCATAAGCAGCCAAATACATAGGTATAGGTTCGTATTACATGAAACTGGTTAATGTTTTGTAGCAGGGTCAGGAAATTAATATTGACCAGATTATTTTCTACAGCCATCAATTTGGCCAAATAAGCCTGAATACCTGTTTACACAGTTAAAGGGAAAAAAAAGTTGCATTTCCCAGGAAGCTTTTGAGAGGTGTGGTGTTTGGACTACAGAAATGCTCTGTAAATAAAGCAAATAATCAGTTTTTCACACTGTGCTATTAGGCTATACAGCAAAAAAGCCACTGTGGGAAAGGGGAGGTGGTGCATCTCTTTTAGTGTCTAAAATTTAAGACATTACCTGCTAACCTCCTAAAAAATTGCCTGCTAGAAGCTCACAGAACTTCTATGTTGCGATTAATGTTAGGAAAATAGGTCAAACCCCAACACCTAATCAACTGGACATTTTTGTTCATCACCACATCCATATCAATACAAATAAAATTTTATACTATGCACTGATGTTAGTGTCCTAGCACATATATACTTAGGAGTATAAAAATATTACCACCTTAAGTGTTCTGCCGTCTACTACCACATTATTGACACACTGTATGGCTCTGAGAGCATCTTCTGACCGAATGTAAGTTACATATGCACTGGCACTTGGACCCTAGAAAGAAAACATACCATATTTTATTTAGTTTTGTCTCCCCCCAAACAGATCTGAACATTAAGTTGCTTTTTCAGCATCTTACTTCCTAAACTGGTATATTCACAGCTAGACATTTTTAGGAAAACTGACAAAAATAGTTCGATTCATAAGAACTTACATGTGATGCATAAAGAATGAGGAAAACTAATGCATCAAAATGTTGCTTGGAAATTCTACAAATACTTAAAGGTATTTTATCCCTGAAATGCAGATTAGTGAATAAATGCCACATTGCTGCTGCTTTAAAGGTTCTCATCCTGTCTCCCAGTTTTTCATCTTTCTACATTGCATCTTTCATCCAGCTATGGGAGTGGCTGGACAATGCCTCAGTAACTTAACAGTAATTTGACTGTTGTGATATTGTGGGGTTTTTTTCTTTTTACTTCTTTACGCTATTGCTTAATCAAAAATAGGGAGCTCCACGTTCACTCTGCACACATGTATCTTCTCTACAGGAATTAAAAAAAAAAAAAGAATTACAAGGGCCTCTGACTTACCTGTGAGCCTGCATATGATGTGCTGTTATTAATGACAACTTTATGTATTTTACCAAACTTCCCAAAATATTCTGGTCGTTTCAAAACCTACAAGCAAAGAAAGTTAAAGTGGTATACTGAAAAGGTAACTCACACAGAGCTGCATTTATTTTTCTGTTTAACTGTGCAACTAAAAGCTTTAGCTAATAAAAACCAGGCCTCTTCTACAAAGAGGAAGAGAGCATATAGATTGAGATTTGTTTTCCAATGTGAAACATGGTTATTTGCCATACAGAGTACATTACCACTGCAGTAAAGAACTTAAATGAGGGATAGTCCACATTTTATGTTGTATTTTTTAAATTTCTTTTGGTACTCTGATTACTCAAATCCTACCCTGGCAAGACACATCCCATACAATGTGAAATATTTCTGTATGTATCTGTTTCATCGTTTGAGGGGGAAAAGAATACATTCACCCCAGTTTTAAAATAAATAACCACCTTAATATAGCTGAATGCAAGTTTAGTGGCTAGGAACAAAACACTGAATCCTGACTCACTAGTCCCATCAAAAAAAGATAAAGTAAACACATTAGCTCAAGATGCCTCAAGTTTTCAGGAGACCTGACTAAGTACAGGAAGACAATATATGACACTTCCCAGAGGTAAATAAAGTCATTTCAGAATCAACACCATGCTGAAATGAATGAGTATCACATCCCAGAAGAAAAAAACTCAAATAGTCCAGTCTTGCCCTTTCCTGCATCAGTTAGTAATAACACAACATTAAGGGATCCTGTGCAAAGCAGGTATATCTCTAGTATATTAAGCAACCTGTGTGCCAATGTAACTGGTGATGTATGCCACACATTTGGCACCAAAAGCTTTTCTTTTTCTATCCCCATGATGGAAGGAGGTCCAGAAGTACTGACTACTCAGACTGAAGGTAGATAAGCCAAGGTTATTTCTAGTTCCAGATAATAATCTAAGAGGTTAAAAAGGAAGATTTGTTTCCCCATCTCCATCTTCATATTAACACTGGATAGCACAGGCAAACTGTACTGAAAGAATTTATGTAACCACCTCCTCTCCCTTCTCAAGGGAGCATCAAGATCTAACAGCACTGATCACATTTGGAACGTGTCTTTTAGAACTACAGGGCACATGTATAGACAACCAGTCACTCTTGACTGCTCTTCACTTGATCTATACCCTCTTTAAAGATCCTACATCCACCCTCAGGCATCATTCCATGGGAGAATGACAATCCTGAGGAAGAGTTCTTTCAAGTGTCTTGCAGATTATGCTCCTATCAAGATATGGCAGCACAGTCTTCACAAGTTTTCACAAGAGCTTGTCAAGAGAAGTTGATCCACCTGTACACCATTATGATCCACAGATCTATTTTAGAAACAGCAAACAGCAGCCAGTCTCCCCTTCCAAATGTTTATTTGTGCAGGAATTTTGGCCTACTTAAATTGAATAGATATATTTTTTTAGCCCATCCCTCTCTTTCAGGTTAGATTTCTTGGAAATCAAGTAAACTAGGTGCTATACACGATATTTAATAAGTACACATTATCTTCCACTATGTCTGTGAGAATACTGCTACCACCAAACCTAGTACAACTGCTGCCGCCCCCACCCCCACCTTACTATACCAATAAACCCACTTTAATTACTTCAAGTATTCACTGTTGAGTTATCTCAAGTTAAAGAAAAAATAATCAACTACATATACTATTATTTATCTTACTCACAAATCCTCTATCTGGTCAAAGAAACTGAATGTATTTTTCAGTAATAAACAGCACCAAGCCAGTGTTGACAATTGCTTGCAAATACTTGCTGCGATATTCTTTTAGAAAGTGAACTGTTACACACCAGTTCAGTTTAACTTTGATTTTTCTCTTCCTTTCACATCCCTCCTTTTTTCCCCTCCACTTAAAACAGCTTTTTACATTTTGTTCTTTCCCAGTCTACCAAAATGCAGCACAACCTCTGTGAACCCTCAAACAGCCACTTCTGTTTGAGATTTCTCCAGACAATTTAGTCCAATCAGGCAAATTTAACTTGGTACAGTAGTTTCAAAGACATCTCTCTTATCATGTAGTACATTCCCTCCATACTCTAATTCAAGGTATTTTTACTCATTAGCACAAATTCTATTAGCCACCTGCAGCTGCCTGATGATGGAGGTAAATAAAACATCTTAAAACAGCCTTCTCAAATGAAAAGCTTTTTGAAGATGCAGAGTAGCAAGCCTACTCTTTCCTGGGTCTTTCTCTTACTGATTTTTTTTTTCCCCTTCAACTAACAACAACCTTATGCTCCTTCCTAGTTACACTTCAAGTGTTTGTATTTTTCTTCCATACCTCCAGGTTTGTGCTGCACATAGTATTTGTTTTTTACAATCCAGCCAAGCTCATAATTTAGAATTGGTGGTACATGACATAGCTGTATAGTGCCAGCAGATACAGCCTAGGTAAACGAGTACCTGAGAAGACCTTAGGCTTACTTTTACCTTAACAAGCAATTTTAAAATAAATAATAATTTTAAAAAATAGAGCATTGGTACTGCCAAAAGCAAAGACAAACACTTATTTTGAAGGAGAAGCTGAGTAAGTTCCCTTAAGAAGAGTGGGCCTCAGCAGCAGTGAACCTTTTCATTGCTGCTTCATTTTGTACCCACCAAGAAAACAAACGAGGGTGGGCCCAAGGGTATTCCAGAGGTTCTTTGACAGCAAGTGAAAAACAAGATGTTCAAGTGTGAACCACTCACCTCTGGATCTGCTAGGCGCTGAGATAGCCCTACGACGAAGACAAGGTTCTTCTGTACAACCCGTACACTGGCCAAGTGTTTGCGATTCTCTGATATCTTCTGTTTCCTCTCATTTTGTTTCTGTTTCTTTTCATTTTTTATCCTTTGCAGCTCTTCCTGGGAGAGTGGTTTGTACACTGCTGGATCTTCTGGATATGGCTGAATATAACAAACACCATTAAAAACAACCCATCTAAGAAACAACACATTTGAAGATCATTAATCCTGATGCTTTAACACACAAATTTCTTCTTTTATACTGTTCTGATTGTCATGGCCAGCCACATTATAGGGGTAGCATATTCCATCCTCTGGGAAAGGTAAACATCTTGCCTATTTTCATGGAATTCTCCTATTTATAGACATAAGACTCATCTGGGCAATAGCCACATTCTAATCCAGCTGCCTAGTCAGTCTGGTAACACTATAAGCAGCTGCAACATGACAACCAGCACATCCTGTTAAGATTTCACTAACATAGCATAGTAAGCAGGGTGAAAGCATGCCCTGCATATTCACTTTATATTTAGTTGTCTGATACCACATTTGTGTTTTTATTGTACTTTGTTAATACCCTTAAGTACCCAAATCTGTATCAGCGACTCACCAAGTTCAAGACAGTAATACCATTACATGGCTCAGTCTTTACATGGTTAACTTCTCCTAGTCAAGAGACAGATCCTAATAGTTACTACATACTGGTTTAGTAATAATCTTGCCATGCCTGTGTACCAGTTTGCAACTTTGGCTTAGCCCTCCCTGGACAAAGGTCCATTGTAAACCTCAAGATTATCATCTACAGATAACTCCTCAAACACAGACATAACACTGTAGGTTTTAATCTCAAGAGTATCTAGCACAAGTACAAATGTCCTCACAGTTACCTAGAAAGATTGCTCTATTCATGCAGAGCATTGCTATAAAGGCACTACTTTAGTCTGGTGTTGTAGACTATAGTGCACTATCCTCCGCCCCAGATCAGCCCTCAAAACAGTTCCACATTCCTTACCTGTTCCATTTCTCAGACTGAGAAGTTAAGATTTCACACTTTATATACAAAGCAATGCCAGGCACAGAAGTATATAAAAAAAAAAGTAACTCAAAAAATAAGTGTTTCTAAACACTGAGATGAAGTAAAAAATGAGAAAAGTACAGGAGACGTGCATTAAGGTAAAGAATTAAGGTAAGTTAAGCTCATCAATATGTTGAACTCAGTTCTTTGCTTCTACTAGCATAACTAAAGGTTTCAGTGTACAAGCCCAACAAAAATGAATTTAACTTTTTCCTGACTGTCCTCTGTTAATGGTGAAGTTCAAAGCTAGTTGTCATACTAAAGGACCTAAGAAAAATCTACAGCAGCATATGAAAATAAGGTTTAGATTAAAAGCATATATTCCTCACACTTGCAGGATGCTACTGAAAAAGCCACCAAGCAGACTTGATAGTCTTCCGAGCACATCCCCAAACAAAACAAGATCAATTTTTACAGTTTAAAGAGTTTAAAGTTCAGCATCATTGCGCTATGTTGAGACATCTTCTGAAAATATGCTGCAGTCTGCTTCAGCAGATGGCATCTCATGGTCAAACACCAAGCCCTCTGGAACACATTTTCACTATCACAAAGGAATTTAAATTTTTAAGATACTTCAGTAGCAGCCAAAGGTACACAATTAAGACCTTAACATGAAGACACAGTAAGGACTTATGTTACCCTTGAGGAACAATCAAAACCATATCATTTCTTACAAAAGCTACGTTATTCACAAGTAACGCTGAATATCGTGTACAGATTTCAGAGTGTACTTGATGAACAGCAATGACTTGTTAGTAAGGTCATTTGAGATTAGCCATAGCCAATTATTATCTTGAGTGTTAACACATGTACACATGAGGACTTCAGAGACACAGAATAATTCTGCAAGGCATTTCACTTCTTTAAAGGGCTTCTTGAAGTCTGTGTTAGTCAAACAAGTAGAATAAAGAACAGATATTGTTTTGTTTTAGGCAAGAGAAAGGCTGCCCTGCAAAGACAGTTAATTCACTTATCACAATCAAGCAGAGTTCAATTCCCAATGGGAAGGAAACAAGTACATCAGTGTCAGATAGATAGAGTTCCAAACATAAAATGGCTCACCCTACATCAAGTGATGTGGTATCATACCCACAAGCTACCCTTTCACAGATTAATTCCTTCTCCACATCCCATACTATGCAAGGTAAGCCTTGCAAGCATGCTGCTCTCTGGTACTGTGCACGAAATTAATTCATGGTTTTCAGCAGGGTTCCTGAAGGAACTACAGCAAACAGAGCCAAAGTTCATCAGTTTGCTTCTTGCCAAGTATAGCCACATTCAGAGCACATTCTCAAATGGGAAGAGAGTCAGACAGTATGTTCCTTCTCTATACAGCTATTTGCTACTGGAGATCCTGAACATTAGTCAGGAAACATCCTGGGTAGCTCAAGCGTAACCCTGAGCAGAAAATGTATTTGCCCATAGTAAAACTAATAGTTTGTATTTGTACAGGAGAGCACAAGAACTGCTTGGAGGCATACAACTAAACAGCAACTTCAGAATCAGGGAAGAGGGAGGAATGTCTTCATCTCGACAGAAAGTACGAGACTGCCTGAATAAAGATTTCAATCATTACAAAGCAGCAGCAGTTGATTTGCCACCATGGATAACAGCACATCTGAGTAACAGAATCATCAAAAGTTTTCTCACTAGATACTGCAGAGTTGTATTTATCTATGAAGTGTTTCATATATATGTTTATCACACATGACATGTTTAATACTTCTAAGGAATTGGAATAGTTTGACATCCTGACTTGCAGGACCGGTAAGTGAATCTGCGTGCACCTCTTGAATCTCAAGAACAAATCAGAAACCCAATCCTAAGAAGCGATAGAAGATTTTCCTATCTATATATAACTTGTTGCACAATGACAGAGAAAAGACATTTGTGCATTTAAGGAGGGAAGAAGGCAAGTAAGCACAGCACCAACATTTCAGAAGCTAATTTTTAAAAACCAGCAGTAGAAATCCTGTTGCTTTTAGGTAAGGGCATAAAGTCAGCCTACAAATAGCAGTAAGTGATTTTGTCTTCCGGGTGATTGCTTCCCATAGTGTTGAAGCACCTGAACTCAGATGATAGTTCAACTACAAACAGGACACATGCAGGAAAGGCTTGTGAGACATGGCTCAAAGCCAGGCAAGGTGGATTGACTGCTGGTCTCACAGCACAATTTTATCTGTTGTCTACTCTGCCCAACCCTACAAAACAGGGGAAGGAGGGCAACCACAGGTACCACAGGCTCTCAGGTCTTGCAAAAGCTGAAGTGTCAATGCTACTTACATGACCATGTAAACATGGTCAGAAGTCAGAAGAATACTGTGGCAGTGAATAAAGATAGTGAGACCAAGATTACTTGGGGTCTGAAAAGGGAGCTGTAATACAAAACATGTGGGTTTTTTTAACCGCAAGAAGCATAAGATACTTGTTTAACCTCCTATCACTGATTCCTTCAGAAGAGTATTTGAGATCCAATCAAAGTAGCTACATCAATTGTTATCAGCATTTATGCATTTTTCAGATACAAAACATTAAGAGATGTCAACATCACTGATGGACTAACTAAATTTAGCTGACACCCTCAAGTTATACAAATCCTCTTCAGCAAAAACCATGGAAGCCACCTGAACAAGATGTGCCCACAATGGAAAATGACCAGATTTCATTTACACTAACTGTAAGTTGCTGGTAGTCCTACTAGAACTTCATCAAAAGTTCAAATGTCTCTTCTGTAGTCTCGTTTCTTTAACCAGAGATGGCCCTTGATGAACGCTCAGTCTTCCTGACTAAGTTTGTCTTGCCATTTAAGTTTTGTTTTCTTTCAGATTTTTTCCCCCACATTTTCCCAATTGTTGAAAGCTGAGCTGGGATTTATCAACCACTTTGCTTTTGTCATTCCCAGATGGGTCACATTCCTTCCACACAACAGATGTACCAACATTTTCCAGTTGTTGCCTTGCTACCGAATAGGTTCTGAAATGAGAAATACAGAGAAAGTTAGTAAGGTTTATGCATAATATACACCATACTATTTATATGAAGATTAAAAAATAGTAAATTCCTATATATTTCTAAATATCAATTGTTGCATCAAACCTGTGGTTTCCATCAGTTGTGGAAGTAAAAGCACGAGGAAACAGCTGGCATGTACAGACTGTGCAATAAGACCAGGTATTCCTCTTACACAGAAGCAGGAGTTGGAAAAACATGGACAAGAACATGCTTAAAACATGTTAGTTTCTTGGTCATATATGTAGCAGTTTACTATTTCTCTCCACCTCTAACACAAGGCACTAGGAGAAATAAAGCTCACCAAATCAAGGAACCAGAGAACAAAGCAAAGCCACACCACAGGAACAGCTGTGCATCAAGTTATGTTATTTGGTGGAAGGGCAAAGCACTCAGGAAATGTGAAGGAGCTAGGCTTTTTTATGGCTGGATGTAGAAGCTGCAACAACTAACACTAAGGTCCGAGAGTGCTGTGCTCTTTAAAGCAACAGACATAACTGAAACTGTACTTATTCATATGACAAACAGCACTGAGGCTGCTGAATTTTTAAAAAAAATAGAAAAAAGAAGAATCACTGCAAAAATAAAAATCACTGGCTTTACAGTGAGAACCAGCAAGTCTCCTGAGCTGTAAACCAGCTTTTGGCTACAGAAGTCTCTTTTGAGGACAGCATATTTTCAATCTAATTTGACTAGTTAGCAGCTATTTCACTCACAGTTAAGAAATCAATTGACTGGAGATAACAGGAAGGCTTGCTTAGCATCTTACAATCGACTACACCTACAATTCTGAAGGGCATCAGGAACTCAGAGCAGGTCAGTTCTATTTAAGTACTTTTTGTAGTTAAATTAAACAGAAAAAATTTCTGAGTCTTCTGAAATAGACTCAGACAAAGTTAAGAAAGCTTTTAATGTGTTAAGACTAACAAGTACTAGTTTCCAACCAGCATTCAAGTCAAGTTCATATTAGTACCTTACTTTCACAAATCAAGACAAAGGAAACATTTGTCTACTACTATTACTAACAGGAGGAAGCTTAAGACACTAATTCAATTGACTGCAACCACATGAATATATTCTGCACATGCCAATGTTAAGCTACATAGGAGCTCAAGCATGTAGCAGTATTTTCTCCTTGGTAGAAAAAAAACTGTCAGCTACCATCTTTTCAGTTAGAAGTGAATTACAGAAGCTTAGGAAAATAATGATATATATGCAATGCACAGTTAAGATCTAGCAAACTAATGGCACAGGCACCACTATGGTGTATAGCCAAACTGTTTTATCAGAGACTTTAAAGTCTCCCCCAAACCTTTCAACTGAAATCCCTGGATAGGGAACTTCATTGCTCCTCTCCACAAACTAGCGATCAAACTACTGGAGCACTCGCATTGCATTCAGTATCATCAGCACAAATAGTAGTTTTCTATTATGCAATTGTGAGTAACATACTCAGCCTTGCTTTAATACATGTTTATTCACAGTCCATTTCACAGTAAGTATCCTGTACTAGTATACACATCATAAACATGATATACCTGTTCAAAGCATAGTACCCACTATCAATTTTCTTGCAAAAATTTTGTTGCTTTACCATTTTCTGTGCCTCAGCATTTTAATTGGTCACAATCAATATGCACCATAGTAGATAGGATTTCAAAAACTACTTGGAACTTTGCCCCAGATCACACAGATAGGAACTATTTAGATACACTGCACACACACACACACACATATACCTGGTTCAGAAGGTCCAGCACACTTCCAAAGGTGACTTATTCAGACTTATTTGACATTGCCATCAACTGTGCAGCTCAAAATTATTTATTCCCAAGATGTAATGGGGTCCCTGTGCCACAATATCTTCGTCTATGCCATGAAAGGCATGTACTCCTCAGCCTACGTCACGAAAATCTTCTACAGTCTAGTGTTATAGCTGCAGCTACTCAAGAACATCTTGCAGTCCATGAATGAAAAAAGTATCAAGAACATAATCCTTGTCCTTTACGAAAGAAGAGGTCTCCTTCCTCTCCTGGAACAGTCAGTGTGCTTCATTCTGATTACAGCACCCATTACAGCTTTCCTCCTGAAGCTGTTTTTCTGAGCAAATTGTATCCAATTCAGCAAAATATTTGCACATCCAATCATATGCCAGATTATTCCACATCAAGAAGTTCAGCTGTAGCAGTATCTGTATTTCAGAGAATTCTGATACCCAGAGGCAGTGAACAGCATGCTGCTTCTGTGATTTCTCAGATATATTCCACAAACTTCCAATAACGAACAGGCAGAGATAAATCAAATTGTTGTTGGCAAAAAGCAGTGTAATAAATCCAAGTAAATGAAGCAACTTCGACAAGGAAATTCCAGAAATCTCATGTTGTACCAGATGAGTAGAAATTTGCTTGCGCTATAGAAATTACTGTACAGCGTGTCATCTACAGCAGGTATCGCATGTGAAGACAGATTTGGCTGATGACAGGTGGATCTTCCTTGTAGAACATACAGCTCAAATATTGCAGCAAATTTGCACAATTTGTTAACAAACACATGTTGCTGTGGGATAGCCTTCAGGCTTGCAGAGGCATCCAAACACAGGTTAGCAGTAATAGCTCCAGTGTAGCCAAAGCCCGAAAGAGCAGCAAGAAAATGACTGGAAGTGCTTATAGAATACTGTGGCAGTGAATAAAGATAGTGAGACCAAGATTACCTGGGGTCTGAAAAGGGAGCTGTAATACAAAACAGGAAGCCAACAAAGGCATAAACTGAAGATAGGATCATAATTTAAATAGCAGGAGAAAGAGGGGACGTAAGTAGCTGTGATTACAAAAAGAGGAAGGCCAGGCAAGAAAGTTACAATCAAGGGAAGTCATTTAAGAGAAGAAGATTCTGAGAAAGAATTTTATTGAACACTGAAGATAAGGAAATAATGACGTTAAGCAAAACAGTGAAAGTAGGAGGAAAATAATTCAAAGGAAAAAGCAGGCAACTTAGTGAAGCTGAAGTTTATAGTTGTGGCCAACCAAAGTATCAGGTAGACATCAATTAAGAGAGGGGAAATTAAGTGTGACTCTCAGAGTACTATCTTAAGCATTTGGCAACAAGATCAGAATACTAGACAAATAGACTTAGTCCAGATTTTTAAATGATTAAAAATTTAACACCACTGGATATATTTTCCAAATGTTTAGTGTCCAGAAAAACAAGGATTAAAAGTTCCAGTGCCACAACCAAAACAAGCAAGTACTCTATAAGCTTGCCTCAGACAGCTCTGCTAGTTTAGCTGAACCATGGCCCTCAGCAAACACCTGATGCTGGAATTCTCGCTGTCCTTCCTGAAAAGGTTTTGTCAATGCACAAGCACCCACACTCAAAGGATTATTATTTTTTTTTTTAGCAGTTCTCCCAGCATCAGTATGCCTTGGTTCTGACCCACGGCTTCCCCTATTAATCCAGTTCTGAATTTAACAAGCCAAGACTAGCCGTTGCACAACAGCTTTGATACATATGCAGATAAAATCTGAAAGATCCAACACCTCACCCTTGATCTAGGCCATGACTAGAGGAATCTTTCCCTGAAGGAAAAGGATGTCTTTGGTACCAACAAAATGCAAGAGCCTTATGATATGCGCAAGACAAGCTGCTGTTCCGGGATATTTACCTTTCTGCAAGCAGGACAAAGTCCATTCTCATCAGTGCGGATACGATGCCAACAGAAACGACAGATTTGGTAGCCACAGGTGCAAGGAAAGAAGTTGATGTCATCAATTTCCAGAGGCTCCATGCAAAGGGGGCATTCCACAGGGTCTTCCTTAGCATCAGGGCTGCGAGACATCTTTTATGTTCGCAGAGCAGCAAAAGTTTATAATAACTTAATAGACCGAGAAGGTCAGCACTTGAAAGTCTACAAGAAATAAAAAGGAAAAAAGTGATTAATACTTCTGACGATCCTTCTTTTGCACATTTTAGTATTTCCGTTCATCACCATTTTCCTTCTTCCTGCATAAACTTACCTAGTAACACACAAGTTACTCCCTAATAAACCTGAGTGTCTCTTCCTACTTGTAAATCAGACAATATGAAAGACTGTACTGGTGATGTACTTCACCACCTGGATAGGCAGGCACTTTGGCAGCTTGTTAGCCTATTTGGGTTTCAAACTTTACAGTTACAAAGAAGGGCTTAACAGCATACACCACATATTACGTTTAAGTTCTGCTAGCTATTTTTGCTATTGCTTTCTTGTAATCATCTACAAATCCAAAGTCAAATCCTTGAATACAGGACTTCATGTTTAAGACCAATTTATGTCTTTGCTCAGAGACTTGGAACGACATTTAAGTCATACCTTCAGACTTTTCAGTAGGGTTACAGAACTATCAACAAAAAAAAAAAGAAAAAAAAAGAAAAAGAAAGCTTCTTACTCAGAAGGATTTGTTTCTTTGTCCATCTCATTTTCTACTCCTGAGATCAATCTCTGAGATCAGCCTTAAGACTAAAGCATTACCCAACATTTCTCAGTACGTATCAGACAACTTTCATCCAGTCATACTTTTCATCAGCATCCAGTTGACAACAAAACCCAAAAATATGCACACAGTCGGAAAAAAACTTAAGTTTTAACTCTGAGTGCAGCCACAGTATGGTATTTCTGGATCAGAATTCCCAACAGAAATAAAATTCAGGTCACAGAATGGTCAGGGTTCAAAGGGACCTCTGGAGATCATCCAGCCCTGAAGCAGTAAAGGCATCAATAACCACATTTCTTACAGGGGAAATCACCTTCTCTGTTCGGACACATGGAATTTATGCTTTAGTAGGAAACTATTATCTCAAAGCAAATGGCTTATAGCCATTATTTCTTCACATTATTAATGGGATAAATCACAAAGAGGTGTGCAAGGCTCTCTCATGGCTCTGAGACAAAGTCCCCTATCACTGACCTAATGCATAGAATTTAAAAATATTCAAGATACAGTCTGCTACTTTGCAGATAAAAAAACAGGCTGGCATCTTTTTTCATCATTCTGATCTATCAGATAACTTTAAGACTTTTTTTTTTTCCCCCCAAATAAAATTCAGGTCCTAACTACCTTCACTTAGAACTACGAAGGACTAAAAACTGCTGGGCCACAGCATCCATACAAACCTACTGAGAAACATTCTTTCCCAAGTAACTAAAGCCAAGTGTATGTTCAAACCTGTTCATATAAAACATCCTTTAAAACTGTTGAGAATCCTGTACTTCAGAATGGAAGGGACTCCAGGATGCCTCAGCTCCCAACTACTGCTCAGTTCACAGAACCACAAAATGGTCAGGGCTGGAAGGGACCTCTGGAGATCAACTGGTCCAACCCCCTGTTAAAGCAGGTTCACCCATAGCAGGCAGCACAGAACGGCATCCAGGTGGGTTCTGAATGTCTCCAGAGAAGAAAACTCCACAACAGCCCTGGGCAGCCTCTTCCAGTGCTCAGTCACCCTCAAAGCGAGCAAGTTTTTCCTCATATTCAGGTAGAACTGCCTGTGTTGCTGTTTGTGCCTGTTGCCCCTTGTCCTGTCGCTGGGCACCACTGAACGGAGCCTGGCCCCATCCTCCTGACACTCGCCCTTAAGATACCTGCAGGCATTGGCAAGGTCCCCTCTCAGTCTTCTCTTCTCCAGGCTAAACAGCCCCAGCTCTCTGGGCCTTTCCTCATCAGGGAGATGCCCCAGTCCCTAATCCCCTGGGCAGCCCTCTGCTGCACCCTCTCCAGTAGTTCCCCGTCTCTCTTGAACTGGGGAGCCCGGCACTGGGCACAGCCCTCCAGATGCAGCCTCACCGGGGCACAGTGAAGGGACAGGACAACCTCCCCCCACTTGCTGGCCACGCTCCGCCTGATGCACCCCAGGATCCCGGCGGCCTTCGTGGCCACACGGGCAGCTCACCGGCCACCAGCACTCCCATGTCCTTCTCCACAGAGCTGCCTTCTAGCAGGTCAACCCCAGCCTCTGCTGGTGCCTGGGGTTATTCCTCCCCTGCCGCAGGACCCACACTTGCCCTTGTGCAACTTCATGAGGTTCCTCTCTGCCCAACTCTCCAGCCCGCCCGGGCCTCGCTCAATGACAGCGCAGCCTTCTGGGGTTATCAGCCACTCCTCCCCGTTCTGTATCATCAGCAAACTTGCTCAGGGTACGCTCCGACCCTTCATGAAGGTCACTGATGAATCCAGCCAGACTCTGCGCTGCTGTTCACAACCCTCTGAGCTCTGCCATGCAGCCAGTTCTCAGCCCACCTCACCGTCCACTCACCTAACCCACGCTGCCTGAGCTTACCTGGGAGGGTGTTATGGCAGACGGTGCCAAAAGCCTTGCTGAGGTCAAGGTAGAAAACATCCACTGCTCTCCCCTCGCCTACCCCAGCCAGTCATTACATCGCAGAAGGCTTCTAAGCTGGCCAGGTATGAGTTCCCCTTGGTGAATCCGTGCTGACTACTGCCGATAACCTTCTTCTGCACATGCTTAAAGAGGACCTCCAGGATGAGCTGTTCTATCACCTTTCCAGGGATGGAGGTGACACAGATTGGCCTACAGTTTTTTCCTGGGTTCTCCTTCTTGCCCTCTTTGAAGACTACAGTGACATTGGCTTTCCTCCAGTTCTCAGGCCCATCTCCTGTCCTCCATGATCTTTCAAAGATGACAGACAGTGGGTTAGCAGTAACATCTGCCAGCTCTCTCTGCAGTACTGTGGTCCGCCCAAGTGACCTGTCCCTTTTCTCCATATCCCATAAGCTTCCTTCTTGTTTGAGTTTTGCCAGAAGCTCCTTGCTCATCCACACAGGTCTCTTGCCCCCTTTGCTTGATTTCTTACTCACAGGGATGCACCTATCTTGATCTTGGAGGAAAAGAAGCCACCTCGGACCACCTACCTTCTAGGGCCCTAAGCATGGCACTCCTCCAAGTAGGCCCTTGAAGAGGCCAAAGTCAGCTCTCTTGAAGCCCAGGGTTTCACACCTACTTGTCGCCCTGCCTCCTCCATGCAGGATCCTGGACTCCACCATCTTATGGCCACTGCAGTCAAGGCTTTCCCCAGCCTTCACACTCCCAAACAGTCCTTCTTTGCTTGTGAGTACAAGGTCCAGCAGCACACCTCATCTCGCTGGCTCCTCCACCACCTCCATCCAGAAGCTATCACCAATGCTCTGCGGGAACCTCCTGGACTGTGTGTGCCTAGCTGTGCTGTCTTGCCAGCAAGTATCAGGGTGGCTGAAGTCCCCCATGAGAACCGGGGCCTGCAGTTATGAGCTGCCTCCAGCTGTCTGTAGAACGCCTCATTGGCTTCCTCTTCCTGATCAGGTGGCATGTAGCAAACACCCACAACACTGTCACCCACACTGGCCTGCCCCTTAACCTTTACCCATAAGCTCTTGACTCGTTCTGCATCTACCCCTAGGCAGAGGGTTCATTCCAGTTGCTCCCTCACATAAAGAGCAACTCCACCACCTCTCCTCACTGGCCTGCCTTTCCTAAAAAGTACACAGCCATCCATCACAGCATCCCAGTCATGTGAGCTATGCCACCATGTCTCTGTAACTGCAATGACATCCATGGCCCTGCAACCACACACATTGCTAATCCTTCCTGTTCATTCCCCACGCTGCATGCATTGGTGTACAGGCATTTCAAAGAGATCATCAAGCATGCAAGTTTCCCAGGAGGGATGCAAGAAGACTCACCATAGCCACACGCACCCTTAAGGTGGCTAGCCTTCTAATACTCATCTTGGGAGGCAGCTAAGGAACATGTATCACTGGCCTGGATGGCCTGCCTTATTCCCCAGCTGAACGTGATGGCATGAGCATTACTAGTTTGGACCCCTCCCCCAGAGTCCTTCAGTTTAAGAAAACCCAAAATTCTTTACAATTATGCCTTTCCCTCAAAAAATCAGTCATGCAACTATAATTTCATCACACTCACAATGTGGAGTCCCCTCTACTTTGCCCCACAATTTTTTATTTCATTTCTAACCAAAACCTACTAGATCACGTACTATCTGATCTTTCTTTGGCCTTTTTAGGAGCAAGTCCAGAAACAAATTCTCAAATCTACCTACTTGAAGAGTGATATTTACTCCTGTTCTTGGAAATAAGATGACTGAATGTTTTGAGATCAAACACTTGCAGATTTTTGTATGTTGTAGTAGTGTTAGCCTTACATTTTTTTTTGTGGCTGCTCAAAGTATCAAACCAGAATCCTGCTTATGATCTTCCACTGTCTAAGCCATACTTCCTTGCATGAAGGCTATCTTGTAAAGCCCAAAAGGTTCCAGCTCAGGCTGGGACCTCCCACCTCACAGGACAGGATATGTTTAGCATCAGTCTGCAATACCTGTGTCCCTGTGCTGCACGTCTCTTCATACACAAAAATTCCTCTGCAGCCAGGAGAGAAGCCTGAAGAGGAACAGCATGTACACACACAACTAAAACACCATCCAAATACACAGCAGAGAGTATACAGCTTTCTACAGGAACAGTCACACTGTACTTAGGTTAAACTGTGTTCACAGGCTGATACCAGAAGCCTAGAGTAACTGCAATTTTGACTAGTTCAGTAGGGAGTATAGCCTCTAGGCACAAATTGCAGTTCTGGTAAAACATATACTACTGCCCTACAGAGAGAAAGTTCCACTGGATGCTCCCATAAACTTATGTATGAGAAAACAGATTTTGGATGCATAACTTCTCTCTATGGTATGCACTAGCAACAACACTGTCCCTCCCCCTTGACCTTCACAATAAAGTCAAAAGATTAAACTTCTACAACAATACAGCAGCTTTTACTTCATTATCTACGCTTTTATTAATGCTATATTTACAGTTATTCTGACAGGCTCAAAATCAGGTTCTGGGACCTTAGCAGTGTTAGCAGAATCTGACTTCAAGGAAGGAAAGGACTAGTTTGTTTGGGAGCTTTGTCTTGTTTTTAAGAACACATTACCACTGGCTGAAGAGGCGGGCCTGTTAAGAGGCCATAACACATGATTTAATTGCTTATTATGCAGATAACACACATTTCCTGCAAACTTTTCACACTTATATAGCAGCAAAACCACTGCAATTTGAAATTGACTTTAAACTGAATCACTGCATAAACTGAACAGATTTTTTCCTGTTTAAATTTGGATTTGACTTTGCCACAGATACCCAAACAGGTCAGTAAGCAGACAGCATATTTCCTTTGACTGGGCACTCATTCTACTGCATGCTCAGCAGCTTTGAGCCTACCGAAACACATCTAAATAAAGCTATACTAGTACTAGTGAAGCTGTAGTTAAAAGTGCAGTTTTGAAGAAACTTCCCACCACCACAGTGTAACTACCGAATTAAGAAGCTACTATTTGGAATCTCCACCAAGGAACGTCATCAGTTCATGTGAAAGTGTGAAATACCAGCTATTGCCTCTGGGATATGCAGACAAGCTTTAACTGAACTGCAACATGGTTAACATTTATGAGCTTAAGAGTAAGAGTTCAGCAGCTGCTAGTAATAATGCCAATAGCTTGCTTCACTCAGCAAATGGCCCCTTATTTTACAACAAGGAGTAAAAAGCAGCTGTGTGCCATGTTTCTTGAAACCAAGTAAGAGGCAATATTTATTTACTTCAGAAAGGACCATTCAAGCATCCCATTTAGAGATTCTCCACTGAAGCGTGCCTCCATTTCAGGGGGGTTTATATACCAGGGTCTGTGTCTAGGCTGCATCAGAACAATGCTTGCTTTTCCAAAACCAGAATTACATGCATAGTAAAGCATCATCAATGCATTGTTCATATAGCACTACCAAGAAAAACACAGTCAGCTCTCAAAAACTATTCCAAATAATTACAGATTAGCATCACAAGAAAAGTAACACAGCAATGGCAAAAAACAAAAGGCAGTATTACACGTTATGTTTAATCCAGAGTATCTGGTCTTTGGGATCAAGTTCAAAGAGATACAATTAATAGCATCTCGGGAGAAAAGGAGTAAGGTTGCACATGTGTACACTCACAATACAAGCAGCTAGAATTTGTCCATACACTTTCCAAAATGCCAACAACTGCAGTCGAACAGGGCTCAGACATCCTGTTTACAGGAGACCCTGCCAAAACATTCACACACAGAGCGATGGAATGGAGGTGGACAATGTCCAGCAGCACCTTTTAGATTCAGTGAATTTGTAACAAGTAATAACCAAAATACAGAAATATAGGTTGTCTTATCCCTTCCATTATACCAACTAATTAGTTCCTTTCTTTCCAAACATATATGCCAAATGAAAAAAGATAGTTTTTCATTAACTTTTAAATGTGCTAGTATACTTAATGGATCTGACAGCTGTGTGTAATCAGCTTCACTGTACAATTGTTTCTCTTGAAACTCTCCAAACTTTGCAGTTGGGAAAGCTATCCTACTAGTTGAGGGTACTCAACCTAAACAGAGTTTCACTTATAATATAACTAGTGATTTCAGTCCATTTCGAATGTAGATGTTGCCTTTCCCTTTTTCACTTGAGGTGAGCAAGTTTAGCTTCCAGCAGTTTTATCTTCCCTATTTAATTTTAAAAGCGGTCCTAAAGGAGGCAGTGGAAAAACAACTAGCTTATTATCCATTCTTTTTCCTCAAATGCACCAGTTTGAGACCTAACACCCACTCCTCTTCATCTCCCCACAGTAGACACCGGAACATCTCTACTTCATAGCAGTTCATTTTAGTAAATATGTCCCTTACAGTCTAAGTCCTCCCCCGGGAGGGCAGCCAGCTCCAGGGGATAGACACATTCTCTCCCTCACATGACGGACTGAATCCAGCCTTGCTACTTGCTTTAAGATACTAAGAGTGTCACAGCCAAAAATTGTCAAAATCTAGTCATTAAAAACCTGAGTAAAGGACTCACATCCCAGAAAATATTTGTAGACCTAAGGCCTCCTGCAGGAAAAAATCCAGACATGTGTTAGCTAATGTTTCACCTAAAGTTCAAACATACCTGACACTTGAAGTGAAACAGGTCAGAGTCTATGCACCAAACCTTTAGTAAGGGCTTATTAAACTTACACAAACAGACACTCATGCTTTTTTTCATGGCCTTTTATATTTTGAAACTTATCAGCCCTGAGAAGTCTCAAAAACACACTGCGGATGCTGCCTGCGTAACACCGCAGGGAAGGCAGCCCCTGAGACCCCTGTGCCCACCCTGCCGAAGGATCAGTTCCCTTTCTGCCCTTCACCTCTGTGGTGATCCCACACACAAGCTGGAGGCAGAAAGGCAAGCAAGCTACAAGCAGCAACTGTAATGGATTATTCCTTCCTTCGATCAGGGGAGAAGCGGCAGTTCCATCAGCACAGCGCTCTCCTCCAGGCCAGCACAGGGGCACTGCAGCTTGAGGCCCACATCTGTACTGCTCACTACTGACTCTGCTGAAAGGAAAGCACCCTTCATCTCCTCCACTCTCTGCACATAAGAAAGGTTATCACTTCGCTGCGTTAGTGACCACTGGACTGTTTACATCAAAACTTCCCATAGGCAGGCTGCAGAGAAAAGCCCATTTTCACTTTAAGCATGCAAACCCAAGGAAGATCCAGCAAGTTATTTGTTTAGGACTCCACAGAGAACACAAATGGGATAAAGTTCACATATGCATGTCCTGAATCATGGATGGATGGTCTAGTCACTGAAACATCTGGTCTTGTGTCTAAATTATGTCATCCACACAATTCAGAAGAAATCTGGGGAACCTCCCCAGGCCAACTCTTTGACATGCTGCCCACTTCTTGCCTGCCATTTTTTGGAGCACTACACAAGGAGGGTGATCCCTTTCACCCACACCAAAATGCAGTGTTATTTTACAATCACCTGGTTAGCAACACTGATATAGGAGACAGCAAGAGTCCTGAAAACCAGCTATGCTTTTCTAAGTTCTATGGTACTGTTACTGACCTAGAACAATGACACCTCAGTGGCAAGCAAGCAGGCTCTTGAATTCATACAAGTTAATTTTAATTTGCGGGAGAGGGAAAGTTCACTTCCTACTTTTTCCTGACCATGCTCAACATTTAAAAACAAACTGTACTACTAATTGCAAAATCACACCCAGTAACTGCATGGTCCATTTTCCATCATCATGTCTTCTCTCTGGATTAGTGTTTGTTATTCCATCTAGGGTTCCAGCTACATTTTGATCACAGCACAAACCACACAAGAAAGTAGTAAGAGGCAGACAATTCCCAAACGTTTAGAAAGTATGACCAGGAATCAGGTAGCTATCTCAGTATTTCTAAAACCAGCATTATACCGACTAGGATTATCCCCAAGTTATTTAGCTCAAAGAGGTCAAAACTGAAATCTCTAGAGACTCCCCTCTTCTCTAAGCCTCCCTGCCTGTGCTTAGGGAGCTCACTCTCATGGTTTCAGACTTTTCAGCATAAGCAGTTGTGTACTACCCCTTCAACTGACAAGACAAAAACCTAACTATTTTTGCTGGGTCGTATTTTACTTAAATCAATCCTTCATCCAGTTCATCACACAGCCATGCAGAAGCTTGCACTGCTATGGTGAAGACATAGAAATGAGCTACCTAGAGGTACGAACTGCTCAAGCAGCATATTCACCAACAGTGCCAAAACCAAACAATTCACCAGGAAAATTTTAACCTAATGTCCTCAAGGCACCCTAATAACAAAAACAGATGAGTCAGATGCTGCCTGCTAAATAAAAGGGGAACTAATCATTCGTTATAAATTCAGTGTGAACACAAGCTTTTTCAAGAGTTAGGTGGCAAAAAAAAAAAAAAAAAAGAAGAAGAAAGAGTAGCAGCACAAGATAATTCTTTTCTCTCATTTAAACTGAACCAAGAATTGGTCACTGCATAGGGGCTACATACTGTCAGGGACACATGAATGCTAAGCAAGAGAGTATTTACTCAAATCACTTCCTTACAAATCATGAACATAATCAAACTGTTAAATTTTACTTAGAAAGAAAACAGGCCAAATAAGATTCTGACAAATTCATCCAGAAGCACATAAAATTTTGGACACAATTATCCAAGACACCACTACCCTAACATCTAGGTCCATTCAATGAGATTAAAAGCATAATACTGCTCTGTAATTGTCCACATTTCCCACATTCATTCATGTTCTAACATGAATGCTAGTATTCCTTATTTTCTCTTTCTGCATACCCCCATCTCATTTTTGTACCCATATACCACTATCTATAGACATGATATGCCAAAAGCATTTGGATAATGAATTAGAAGTGGGCTACACAATTATTAGTTCAATTATTTTAAAAGCCCGTGTCACACACAGTGATCACTTTTGTTATACATATTCCAGTGTGATTACTTCTAACTCCTCAAGACTCAAGCAGGAGATGCCGAAATTACATGTGAAACAAAATAGCCATACCTTTATAATTTGTATACAGCAAATTATATAACACAAATTGTTGTCAAAGTATGTTGCAAAGACCATAACATCATGCAAAAAAATCTCAAAAAATAGAACCATCAGCTCCTGTTAAACATGAAGCATGTTCCATCTGAACCATCTTGAATTCCCTGAATCTCTCATTACTGAGGAAATGGGTACTACTCCATTTCTTGTACGTTTTTTCTTCAGAGCATCCGCTACCAGCCACTGTAAAAGAGAGGATCTAGACAGATCAGCTTGCCAATCATGCAGCAACCACAGGTAGCTATTAAACAGGCTATTCGGGGAATGGAGAGTCTTTATTCTGTTCACACAGCACCCTAGCACAAAACACTCATTCTGCAGTCAGGATACCTACACATCAGTGTACCATAGTTCAGTTTTTCAAAAATGCTGTGTTCTATTCAGTCCTTCATAAGGTGATGCATACTCAAAGGCACACTTGTCCTCCTTGTAAACCTGTAAAGCACTACTGGCACTGGAAAACTCCTATTCTTTCTATGTCCCTAGTATATATTTTTTTCTGTTTGAAGACTAGCATATTGATTTCTTTGTAGAACACTCACATTCCAGCACAGAAGCACTACCAGTTGGAACAGTCCTTTGGAAAAACAAAGTGTTTTGTAAAAGCCAGGTGATTTAAAGATTAAAAGTATTGTTAATGCATATACATGCAGTAATGTGTGATATGACATTTAATTGTAAAGGTAGTCACTAGCATAATAAAGCACATTCAGCACCACAGAGTACCCCAGCAGACTGAGTTTTTTTAATAACAGGCTAACACTGTTCAGCCACTCAGCCTCCCTAGGGCAAGGCACAGAGGCCAGGTGAGCGATAGCTTGACCTTACTGACCTGCAATTCCATCTGTTTCACAGAAGTTTCCAACACCCAGTTCTTCCAGTGCTTTCACCTCTGCAGATTAAAAACCCTAGACACAGATGTTTCATTGGTGCTACCCTGAGTAAATTTGGGGACACTGGCTGGAACAGCTTTAAGCTTCAACTTACCCCATGTTGTAATCTCCTGAACTATATGACTTTGTGCAACTGAAGCACCCCACTTATCTTTGAATTTCTCATCCTTCTGCTGCTTTTTACTTACTATGACTTGAAGTCATCAATTTTAAGACAAACTGCACATTAATCCTCCCCTCAATTTAAACAGATTTTAAATTTTCAACTATGAAGCATATTTTTTCTACTGATAACTACTATATGTTAATCTACAACTAAACAAAGAGCAGAAAGTCTGTATTATCCATACTTAAGCTGTTACTGGTTCAGTATAGTATGTAATACGTTCCTTTGATTTGAGCATGTTTCTTAATCCAATCACTGGTGTATTTAACTTTTTAAAAATCTACATAGACTTTTTAAACTTGCATAATGTACAAAAAGTCATACTCAGACGTACTTATAAAAGAAACCGTATCTTCCACAGAAAACATAACTAAGGAAAATGCTATTGGAGCTAAGGCACACCACTCGAAACTTTTCTTGTTGGATTTTTTATGAAAAGTCAAGGATCTTTAATTGCTAGAAATGCAGCACTCACTATCTTGTGCTCTTAGGGGAACAATAACCAGCAGATAACACAAAACTCTGCAATTACTTTGGGAATAATACTAAGTTAGAGCTGCTGGGGCCAGAGAGGAAAAAGAACAGAAAAGGGGAATAAAAGCTGATCACACTAAAAAGATACACATTCTCATTTGTAACACCATGCATTACACAGACACATATTCCTTAGCCCCTAAGTATTTCTTAAATAACTTGGAGAAAACCACATATAAAGTGGAAGACTCGATGATGACAGGTTATGGCTTCTTGTCTCTACCTGTTAAGTACCTCAGGGACCTTCCAAATTCCTTAACTCTCCCTTATGAATTGCTGAGTTGTCACAGCAATATTAAGTGATAACAAACCAGAAAAATTTATCAGCACCACATTACTATTATTAAAACCCCTCTCACACAACACATATGGCAAACAGTAAATTCTCTGTTTATGCTTGTGGTGGGGGTTGAGCACCCCACCTGCCTTGCCTCTGGCTGAGAGCCCCCTTGAACATTGTTCTTACTTCCACAGACTGCTTGAGATGCTTTTTTTTTTCTTGAACAGCAAGAGTTAAGTGTATGTAGAGGTAACCCTTTTTCCGTGTTACCAACGACATGAATAAAACTGAGAATTACTCACTCTTAAGCTTAATAATACAGCTGAATACATTTCAGATCCAGAGAATGGGAGATCCAGCCAGTGTTAGCAACAACCCCTCAGTTCCCTTCAGTAGAGTCCTTGAAGAGTAAGCCAAAGACACCAGAAAATTCTGAGAGAGAATAAGTTTTAAATAACTCTCAAAGCTCTTTATGTAGATGTCTAAAATTTTCATCCATTTTCCAAAGGTGGTTTTAAACAAAACTACTTAATGTTAATTTATCTTCTCCCCACCTTCTCAATTAAGGTACATTTATTTATTCTAGGCTTCAACTCCTGCAGTTGTTCAACATCTTCAAAAGAGAACAAAAGGGTAACCTGACCTTTAAGCCTTACAGAGCAATGGACCTATTTGCGCTTTTCAAGTCATTTTAAACAGCAAGCACGAACATAAAATCGGCCTATGTATTGTCTTCTTAGCAACAACAGGAATAGGTCTCCCATTTTTTTTTCCATAATCCATGAAAGAATAAAGACTTTTTTAGTTGGGTCAGGGGGGAGAGAAGTACCAAAACCAGTCTAAGACCAAGAAACCTACACAGAGAAAGCCTTACACAGTTCACCCATAGGTTCTGGATGAGCAGCGATTCCAGCTTGAGTGCTTCTGCTAATTAAGTAATAATGCAAAGCATTGAGCTCAGAAGAATAAAAACTCTTTGTCAAAGTCCATGCACTCCCCAGCATGCACAACTATCTTGAAATTCACTGGCAGCTGATGCCAGAGATTATAGGACTGCCACGAAGTATGCTGTATGACACACTGATTAAGAAATCAATAGCCACATATGGCACTAGATTGAACGTGCCCACTTATTATTATAGAAGTAACACACAAACTACTACTTTGTCACTTCCCTGGTCAGAAACTACGAAGGTTCTACATCAATGTCTTCCCTTCGTTCTAGCAGTAGCTCATACTTTAAGTCTAACCTTAACTTATGAAAAAAAATAAACCACAGCGATTCTTGATTTTCACTTCAACTAGAATTATGTTGACACTTCACAAAGATCCCAAAACATCTTCTGATTCTCCAGGCTGTAGCTCTATTCCTGACAATTCAAAGTGTCCTACTGGATGCGCTGAAGCAATGAAGCCTTCACAGGACTTAAAAACTATGATAACCAGAATAATGTGAATAGTACAGATTCAGTATCAGCAGGAAGCGTGCCTCACTCCTTAAAGTTTCTACAGACCTCAAGCGAAAAAAAAATAGTAAGGGAAAACGTGTATATAAGAAAATCTATATTCTTTAAAAAGTCAAACTGATGTGAAGAATTCCAGCGATACCTCTCCTCCAGAGCTGAACCTGTTCCCCTGGAATGCTAGCAGGAACCACACTTCACCTCTCTTTTCAAGACAGAGGTTTCCACACCAAGGTCAGTCCTACAGGAAGGAACCTCAGCAAGTGGCTACTAACTAGACCTCTTGGCTAGAACTGAAGACGACAGCAAGAGAGTAAGCAAAAAGTGATGATGATCAAAACCCATCTGCTATTCACCACACAAGCCATTCTTGAAAGTGTCAGGAATGGAACAGAGACAAAAATTTAAAACTATTAAATCACTTTATATTGCTAGACCCAGAGGTATGGGGTAGGAGCAATAGCGCAGCTGCTGCCACTCCTCTTTACAGGAGAGAATGCCAGGAAAACTGCTGGAGCAGTAACAGCTTCTGACAGTTTATTGTTTATTCTATCGGGTTTTTTGCACTATACCTGTTTGAATCAAGTACTCTGCCTTTTAATGACTCTGGTTATACACAGTCAAACCAAGATGAATAGCTTTCTTTTAAATCAAGTAACTTGGCAGTACTTTCTCTTCCATGTATGTCACTTTAACATGGTGTGGTCTAGAGCTCACTTGTACAGAGCAGACATATTGCAGATGACTGCAATACATGACAATGTGAACTTCCAAATTCAGGTCTGGTGTGAAAATAAGCCATTACATTTTGTCCAGTCATTTCTTAAAATGGGGCTTGGGGGGTGGGAGGGGAAAGAAAAAACCCCAAACGTCCCCTGGTTCAAAGTGTTCCTGACTTGGCACAGGAAGAACAAAGCCAGAATTTTCTCTTTAGGAGCATCAAGCCAAAGTTAATGAAGTGGCATTTTGAATTTCAGGAAGGCACACAGTTTGGGAAAGATAGTGACAACCAGCAACCAGTCACAGAACACTGACATGTTAATTGCCATTCCCAGTCATTAACTATTACAAAAGTCTTGAATATATTAAGCAGTAGTCTAGAACTGGGATTTCTTGCCTCCATTTATTAGAATGCAATTGTAAAAGCCCCAATGTGTTAATTAATATACATCGCCTGAAAAATTGACGAAAGCCTTTCTCCCCTCAGTACCTGCACATTCATTACCCAGTAACTTTTTTCAATACAAGCTCTACTTGCCACAAATGAGAACTGCAAATTTAAAAAACATAAAGCAATTAATGCTTGATCAGACAGTTCTGATTCAAACTTCAGTGGGGTAAAGGATGTATCTCTTCACAAACACTTTATGAAAAAGAGCTATAAATCCTAGTCCATGTTTATTTTTAAAGCCATTTTGCTTAAGAATGACTAGACTTGTCTCTACAAGTTTAGGTTAGAAGTTATTTGCAGGTTAACTTCAGAGTCTGGTCTGTCATACATGCTGATCAGGCAGCTGGGGAGGAGCATTCTTACCTGCTAAGCCTGTACTTCAGACTTTTGCTAATGAGTTTACAGATGCTTTTTAATAGGTAGCTGTAGTAGCAGATTAAGAACAGGAATAATAGTAAAAACATTTTAGAAGGGACTTAGCAAAATGTCCTTTCAGTAAAAGACAAGTATGCACAGAAAAGTGTTAAGATATCTCAGAGAAAATTAGTAGATTGAATTTATTTGCCTATCCTCCCGTTCAGTTAACAGAATCAGAGGTACACTGGTACTTTCAGTATTGCACATTATTTCAGCTTCCAGCCAGCTATTAACCATCCAAAGAAGCATCCACTCAAACAGAAACACATCACATTCTCCAGGTGTGAATAAATACTGCAAAGCCTGCAGCTTTTAAGATTTAGTCTGCAATCAAATCCAATGACCACGCTAGCTAAAGCTACAGTCAGCAGGCAATCAAAATAAGAAAAAATATCCAACTGTTCATGGAGAGACAAGTCACCCCCTAACTAATTTTTTGAGGAAAGCTACAGATCAAAAAAAGACCAGAACAATTTTGTTTTCTCCTTACATTTCAAAAAGGCTTTCAATAGGGTTCTGCTATGCTTTCTACAGAAACTAAGTTGCCATTAGAAATGTCTGCCCCCCTCATGTATTAAGAGTTGGTTCAAAACACTTGTAAACAAAAGGAGGAACTTAGGAGCTCCACACAATTCTGATGTCACAGAGAAATCATTCTATTTATTAGCAATCTGAAAACAAAACAAGGAAGCAGCAGACAAGTTCCTAAACCAAAGGACTTAACATTTAAGACAATCACAGAAATCTGAAGGATCTCATGAGATTTAAGTGTGATAAAATAGTACGAAACATATTGTTGCTAAATGATGCAACCAAGGAAAAACAACTCCTAAATGAGCACAATCATGTGCCAATCTACCCAGTAATTTTAAGGAACAAACTCTCTGAGCCACCCTAAGTATCTCCTGTAACATCAGCTCAGTAATCAGCCACAGTCTAAAGCCAAACTAAATACAAGGAATTTTGGGGGAAAAAGCACCAGCGTCAACGTCCTGTACTCAGAACAACTCTGCTTTTTTCTCCCCACATGAAGAACTAGCAAGTACAGGAGGAATAACAGTAATTACCAAACGTATCATAAGGAACAAGACTGACCCACTGGAAAAAGGGCAATGTGGGCACAGAAGCAGAAAGGAAGAGACAAACAGAGAAAACGCATATATTCACTTTTATATATGCTACATTACATATATATAAATATATAACAATGTAACACTGTGCCTGGTGTGGCACCTTCCATGGAAGAGGTTGCAGATGACAGACTTTGAACAGTTAAAGCATAGCTGACCAGGGAGGAAGATCCAGTGTGAATTAAGTAGCTCAAACACTACTAAGCAGAAAATGTAGCACGCCAAGGAAGTGGCTGAGCTAGATGCTTCCTGGGATGGAGAAGTCCATCGACTTTGGGTATCTGGAAGCATCCGAGGAAGTATCACTACGCTCACCCTGATCTTCTGAGCACGTGCTGCTATAGCCACTAACCACAGCAAGATACCGGGCTAGATAATTTCATTCTGATCCAGTACAGCAGCTCTTGCATATGGTATTGGCCTAATGTATTAAAGTTCCACGCTTCTAGAAACATAAAAGGCAGGGGGGGGGAAACCATTAATATATGCCAGTGAGTTTCAGTAGTTTCGGACACTGGATCCCTTCCACATCTTTTTAATTTTATTTCCTATCCCTGTAGCTGACATAAGCAGTTTTATAAACACACTTTTACAAATACAACTTAACACAACAGTTACAAGCATAAGCAGTTACTTACCTAGCATCTGCTAAACACAAAAAAGTAAAAGAAATGCACCATACAGAAAAGACAGTGAAGGTATAAAGACTTCTGTGTTTAAATTAAAGATCAAGAAAATTGTCCCTCCATAACTTCATTTGAAGCCCTGAAGCTGGTTACCAGCAGTTAGCCAGGTAACAGATACACACACACACGCACACCCTCCCATGAAATTTCACAGCTCTTTGCACAAGTACATTGTTAAGTTATGTTGAACTGCTGAGAAACATTCCCTGATTTTGACCAACAAAATCTGAGAAGCTAATTTAGGGTTACAAATCTCTGCATCTGCCAGGTAACCACACATATATCACATGAACAGAATCACAGCTGTACCACTTACTTTTACACTGCAGGTACTACCTGAAGTTCCCTGATTTCACTGCTGTTTAGTGGTGCTTTCACAGTTACGAGCCTTTAAAAAGCATCGTGAGCAAGTCTACAGTGAAAAGCATTTCTGTGGTCCAGTGATACCAGGTATTATGAGGGAGCACTTAGTCATAGCACTGAGATATTGTCCATAAGTAGGCTTTTCTACACTCTCACAACCAATAAAAACTTGAAGACATTAGTTAGATCAAGATTGGTTTAATCTTCTTATGAAGTGGGAGTACAGAGCTGTTTCTGTAGTATTACTGGAACAATACTATACAAGATAAAAAGCTATAACCCAGCTCCAAAGCTTCATCATCCACAGAAGCGACTAACTTACCTACTGCTAAGATCACTTGGAACAAGCTGTTTGCAACCATATTATTTTGTTTGTTTACTTGTTATTATAAACAGACCTTTGTTTTTTGACACAGCAATAATTCCAATAACCACATTTGAAGCACCTCAGACCTCCTAATGTACTAGAACTTCATACATAAGATTTTGGTTGTGGCCGCCACCACAGCTTATCTGAATAAAAAAGGCATCTACAGTCAGTATATCTCATGGCCTCATATTGCCTGCTTCTAATTTTTCACACTGGCGCTGCCCCTCCTCATTAGCAAATGGCTTTCAATAGCAGAGAGAGTACAGTTTTAACCTAAAGAGGTAAGTTCTGGAAAAAGCAGCATCAAAATACACAGAGCTCAGAGCTGCAAAGAATTACAGGTACTGCTGCAAGGGAAACATGAAGGGAAAACCAAGAGAGGCCACATAAACCCAGTCTGAGCAGCCTCCAGGAGGATCCCCAATTATCACCTGGCAGCAAACCTTACCACATCAAGACTCCCATTAGGTGGGGAAAGATCATCCTCACACATTTTTTGCTTTTATCATCTCAGCTGGACAATCTAATCAAAGTTAGAATCCACACACTTTGCTTTTGTTTCTGGGAAGAAAATTAGTTAATCATGTATTTGTTTAGATTAAGAGTTCAAGCCCACTTCTGCCAATAATTTTGGTTTGGACTTTATTGTAACTATAACATTAAAGTAAATCGCAACCAAGTTACAAGAACCTGTATCCCAGTGATCCCCTCTGGTTAACTGCCAGTTTAAGCTTGTCCTCACCGTATTCTGCTCTCGTAAGTATAAAATAGAGGAAGCAGGCTGCCATGGATTAAAATGGACTATCCAAACTATCCAAACTATCCAAACGATCCAAGGCATGGTGAAGACATCACAATGGACCAAAGCGCCATGGAAAAGAGATTATAGGAGTTCTGCTGTAATAGGAAGGATGGCAGAAGAACAGAGTACACCCTCCAACCAGCATCAGTAGTCATAAACAGTCTGAGCAGGTTCAGAGAACTGCATCTCCTCAGCAAGAGCAAGCACCCCAGACAGGCCAGTATCACAATGAAAAAGTACAAAGAAATTCTTCACTTTTTCTGGTGATTATCAAACATACAACAGTAATAACCATGAATCAGAGACAAAACTCTAGAAAGATACTACATAGCCAGCACACAAGCATCTGATCAACTTTACAAATGTGGTCTATCACAGGAATTTGAGGAAAGCCTAGATCAGTTCCTTGGGAAGAAAAGCCACCAGTCACAGCCCAGACTCATGACTAAGAACTAAGTCAATACATTGCAAAAATTTTAATTTACAAGAATATCCTGTAGAGAAGTACCACAGAATTTCTCCAACACAGGAAGTCTGTACAAGAATCCTGTTTTAAGAGGCTGAAGTTAGTCCCAGCGGCTAAATAGCATCATACATCAAAGTGAGGTCTTTCCCTTGCATTTCCACAATGCACCTACACTGTGAAACAGCAACATTAAACCCTGCAAGTCAGGCATATTACCCTGAGTAACTGGACTGGGGCATCTCCCTGATGAGGAAAGGCCCAGAGAGCTGGGGCTGTTTAGCCTGGAGAAGAGAAGACTGAGAGGGGACCTTGCCAATGCCTGCAGGTATCTTAAGGGCGAGTGTCAGGAGGATGGGGCCAGGCTCCGTTCAGTGGTGCCCAGCGACAGGACAAGGGCCAACGGGCACGAACCGCAACACTGGGCGTTTCTTCTGAATACGAGGAAAAACTTGCGCGCTTTGAGGGTGACTGAGCACTGGAAGAGGCTGCCCAGGGCTGTTGTGAAGTTTTCTTCTCTGGAGACATTCAGAACCCACCTGGATGCCGTTCTGTGCTGCCTGCTGTAGGTGAACCTGCTTTAACAGGGGGTTGGACCAGTTGATCTCCAGAGGTCCCTTCCAGCCCTGACCATTTTGTGATTCTGAGTTGTAGGCTGCTTCAACAATTTGTTTTACAGAAGAACCAGTCACTTCTGAAAAAGGCCCACTGTGCTCAACTACTGCTTTAGACATAAAGACGACAGCACACATTATGTCTACAGACCCCATCTTGCAGAAGGGGAATTCAGAGAGCTGGTGCTAACAAAGCTGAGATGACTGTAATAAGACTCCACCTCACAAGAAAACCATGGGTTTTCCCTAAGATAGGGCTATACAAGATTTTAAGACAAAGGAGGAAAAAAGATTTGCTTGCAAGAAGAACATGTTCTCTAAGGTTACTGGATGACTAGACTGTTATTGAAGCAATTAATGTTCAAAAGTACAAGAGAAATCTCATACTAATGTTAGCTGCCACAGCCCTTACATCCAGACTCAACTTTCAGAACGTATTAGCACATACGTTCCATTCCTGGATCTATAACTCCTTCTTTAATTGTATTAGAGACTGATGCAAATACATTCATGATGCTGAATGTTTAGATCTCAGTAAAATCTGAATGCACTTTTAAGATTTTTCTTACCTTTCTACAAATTAAGCTGAATGAGTTTGCCTTGTAGCCTTCCTTCTAAGAGTGCAGATCCTTGCCCTTGAAAAAGGTATTTTACTGCATTAGGGTTTGACACCATCCAAGCTAGTATGATTTAAGATTGTGGAAGCATCAAGAAAGCGGGGGGGGGGGGGGGGTGTGGGCCGCAGAAAAAAACAAAACAAAAAATCCACACCCACCCACAAACCAAAAATCTAGTATGCCATCATGACTTCTCTGAAAACCTGTAGCGCTCTCTGAAAATCCTTGCCTTGATTATCACTGCCCTTTTTCACCCAACATGAAGCACAAGAAGAAACACAGCTATCTTCTGCTAGTAATGGTGCAAAGGTTTGTTTGGGGCCAGAGATGTTATCGTCTCCAATTAGGAAAGGAATTTTTTGGACTGTACCCTTATATTGGCTCCAAGTTTCTCCACTCTCAGAGACAACCAAAAAGCTTTGTTTATTGAGATCTGTTCCACTGCCACTCTGCATGACCAGCACAGTAATAATCACCAAAGTCCTCAGTGCAAAACAGTGCCAGGACCACCATGGTCCTCTCTAGATAAAAAGTCAGGAACAGAGATTCAAGAGAAGTCTCCAAGTAGTATGTCTAGAAGATTAAGTGTGGGAAGAACATCTTAGCTTCTTGATCAGTATGGCAATCCATTGTAAACCTTTAGGAAGAATGCTCCTTTCCATTCAAGACACTGGACACAGGACAGGTGCCTCTACAGGCTCAGGAAGGCTCTCCCAGCATTCCTTTCAGAGAATCTGAACCCATACAAAAATGTATCAAAGCAGGCAAGTAGCAAGAAAAATTTACAAGCTGCAGGGATTTCTGGGAAAAAAAAACAACCACAAAACAAACCAAAAAACCAAAACAAAACCACAAACCCAAACCACAAAAAAAAAACCCCACAACCTATCAGGTGCTTTATTCTGAAATTCATCAGCACCAAACAGCAATCTGAACAAGCAATACATTCTAAACAAACGTCAAACTAAAAGCAACTATATAATCTATCACACATCTGAACAGTAATTCCTGAATTCAGGTGAGACAGAAGCAAGAAGCAGCTGCACCCTTACTTTTACTTATTCTTTTAGCATCCCAGGCCAAGTACTGCAGCTCCTCAGGACAGGGCTATTCAGCAGACTCCCAGAAGAGGCCCTGAGAACTGAATCCAGCGAGCATCCAAACGACGTCCCTTTCCTTTGCTACAATCACATATTTGATGTATTGTTATTGACTCTTGCCCTTCAGTTTTCAGAGCTCAATCATTTATGACTACTCTTCTGACAATGTAATTCTCTTTTCATTACAACATTCCACTTAGTAAGCTTTATGATATTTGAGTCTTGGACATAACTACAGTATTACTCACACATCCTACAACTGATTCTCAAAAAAACAACTGACACTTCAAGTTTAGAGAAAAATCATTGTAAACCCAATTTTAAAAGGGAAAACTGTTATTATTACAAACAGCCACATACCACCACTAATTAAAGTATAGACAAATAAACCTAAATCAGCTCAGCAATTGCATTCAACAAGAAAAATATTCCAGTCTATTGTTTTAGTTTTCAGACTTTCTAGGGTCTTGGTATCAGGAAGCCAAGTAACAATGAATCCGAATGAAATACAAGTGTGCTTTTTACATTTATGCTTCTTCTGTGTATTAACTACAGGACAGATAGCACTAGCTGGTATCTGACACACTGTATTTGCTTTAGGAGAACTGTTAAGCACAAAGCTTAATTTGATGAAAAAAAAAAAGTCCTCCAAAATTAGTCTTAAAACCACAGAAGTTCCATTGAAACGTGTGTGCAAAAACAAGAAAATAAGACAATGGGTCATACTGCACTGCCCTTTTGTGTGGGCTAGCATGTGATTACAAACCTGTAATAGAAAATTTACAGCATGTTTTAGCCTTTATCTGCAAGGTGCTGAATAGTAATTAAGTGTTTTAAAGAGCAAGCAGAAAACCCTTATTAGCGCTCCTGTATCACAGTGGAGTGGTTTCACTGTCTCTAATAGAAATGTCCACTTTCAGAATAATACTAAGTCACCACACTGAAGACTTACTCTTTGGGTTTTAAAAAGATATTTTCCAACATTTATCTAGTAAACACCATAATTATAGAAAATTATTTCCTGGAGACTTGGAGAGAGAGTAGGGTATCATATTATTCAGGGACATGGCACCCAGGTTATTTGCTTCCTTACAAGTGCTGTAGCTGTCTCACAGGGAACAGGCTACACATTCCAAGTTCTTTTAATACCCAACGGCATAAGGGCCAGATACATACAGTAATGAAGAGGATGTAAAATGATCTGTACAGACTACAATACCACATGAAGTATCTTTGCCCCTCTGACTCAATAACAGACAGATTTTACCTGCTTTTCACAAAGGAACATTTGTCTTTAAAAAGCAAGTTAAGTGTCTTCTCCTTAGCTACTGTAATATAAAAGGCCTGTGATCAAAATTGTGCATACAGATAGGTAAATCAGATGTTATCAAGAGTTTTAGCTAATAATATAATGCACATAGAAAGACACAGGTAGTTCAGACTGCCCATAAAGCATTAATGTGGCAGTAGTTAGCTAATACTGCATAGTCAGGGTGAATAAACAGCACCTTTGGTTTTGTGGATTCCCCCCTGCCCACTTGTTTTTTTCCATTCTGTTTATTAAAACTTGGTCATGCATGCACATCCCAACTACATCACTGTACCCAAGTTTACGCCAGAACATCAGTCAGATAAATTCCCAGCTCTCATACAAACATCAAACCTTTGGAAAGGGATGAAGTATTTCTGTTGCTGATGGAATGTCAACAACTCAGTTCCCTTCCCTCTGGAAGGAAATGCTCATTGGGTGGAGTAGGTAATGCGGAGAAGAAATCCCAAGTCAGAGAGTTAAAGAGAGTAACATCCTCTCCCAGAAGGAAGAAAGCCTGGCAACACCAGCAGCAGGGATGTGCTTCCCGCTGCCCCATTACTTTGGGTTACAGATTACAGCGGCTGTCAGGTTAGCTGCCTTGTCCGCAAGGTAAGAGCTCAAAACTGACCACAGAATTCACATCATTACCTTAGGACTTCTTGCAGGGGAGAAAAGTACTACTTCCCAGCAATCAACTTCCAATGAAAATTCCAGTTTAGACTTTCAACCTTCATGTGAAAATAGTTTCAATGAGAGCCTGAAAACTGTTCTCAACACTTGTAAAGAGACGTTTTTAGCCACAGGGGGGTTTAATTCCTTGAGACACATGGCTAGGGTGCACAGAATATTCTCTCTAGATTAAGATCATAGTGTATCAAATAGCATAAGATATCACTATGCAGAATTAAGGTTTTCATCATGAAGTCACAAGTCACTGTGTTACACCTGAGCGCAGAGGAATCAATACCAAAGACAAAGTATGTGCCCACAGCAGCTTTTCTTAAACAGCAGGACACAGATCAAAGATGGCCCCAAGAGAAGATGAGAGCGAGTATGGAGGGAAAGAAAATGTCTTTCCTTCTCTAGCACTGTGCGCCTCTGGAGTTCTGAGGCTACCAAAGATGGAGAAGCCATGTCTTGTGCCTCACATACACTCCTGCATTCATCCTACGCCAAAGCAGCCACAAACTTTGTAGGCCAAGATTATGTCCAGCACCAATAATAAACAGGTATAGTGGTCTAACATGACATACTATCTCTGCATCCAACAAGATACTACCTCTACATCTACCTTGCACAGGGAGACAGAATGACAAAATCTGACACTTCCAGAATTCAGTAATTGACTGATTTAAGTTATAAATAGGCTCTCTTTAATGTATTCAGCACTCTGACATCCCAAATTTTCATCAGAATTAAGGAGAAGTTAGATTAATTTAAGAAGTTGTTCATAGGGTTTGTGTAAGAATTGTCATTTACCCTGTTATTCTCAGTGAGCAGCAACAGGAAAAGCATGAAAAGCATGACATTTTGAAAGTCAATTGATTAAGATCAACTATGGCATAGCAGTTAAACACTGCATCAGTTTAAAATGGATCAAAAAAATCCCGAAGTATTACTATACAGTGATCATCACACAGTGTCCGTAACAGGCAGCATTATGGTTGCTGAACATCCCAACTATATCTGCTTCCTATTTAAACATGTTCAACATGTTTCAAGACACATATTGCATTTAGTCTCTTCTCACAGTTCAACACAAATTTGGAGTATAGGTGGCAGAATTCATTACATATGGGTATGTAAATAATGCCAAGTATTTAACGTGAAACTGCAGTCATGTACTGCTACAATTTACCACAACACACTTTGCACACAGGAAAATATATTAACTGACACAAGCTTAAACTGAAAAAACACAGGAGTTTACTGCTCTCCACAAAACATACAGGGTCTGCTTCTCAACTTTTTTCAACCTTTAAAAAGGCATTCTGTCTTTCAGAATGGTTGTCTCATACTAATTATTTATTAAAAGACCATTATGCAGAATTGCTTATATGGTCTAAGAAGCTTTTCCCCTTTACCTTCCAAAAAAAAGAAATCTTACTCAAGATAAATGTTACACTTGCATTTTTAGATGGAGAAAGGTAGTATTTAAAATTTCTTTTCAATATAACTAGCAACAGTCAAAGTACCAAATATAATTCACTGATAAATTACGTAGAAGGCAAACTGCAACAACCCACAACAACAGAAAAGGCACTTTCATGTTCAACATCCCCAGACAAAACAAGACTAAGAACCCATACATTTAGGTGAAGAGCCTGTCCATCATCTCTGCTCTTCTTAGAGCTGAATGGTTTTTTGGGTTTGTTTTTGGTTTTTTTGCAAAGGACTACTTCTCCAGTAGTCCCTTAATATTTTAGAATGCTGACCTTTTAGCTGGCACCTAGATCTAGGTCAGGGTTAGTAGTGACCATGACATGTAAACTACTAACTATAGACCCATGTCAGCTAAAGTCCAGGTCTCTGCTACCCAGAGTACCCCAGTTTGCCTATACCACACCAAGCTACAAGTTGTGGGGAGAAGCCAAAAAATAAAGGCAACCTGAAGAATGAGCTTCCTTCATATTCCTCCAGGCCAGAACCAAGGTACACTTTTACAATTTTTTATATTACTCCTGCTAAACTTGTTTGACTGACAAAGAGTTGAAGAACATTAGTAGACGCAAAAAAAGCTCCTTTACAGCATTTTATAAAGATATTGAATAGTTTACAGATACCTGTACTAGCTCATCAGTCCTATTAGTTCTAGTTTGCAAGAGCCATTAAACCATGACAATACAAGTCAAAAGAGTTAGTGTTACTGTCCAGTGGTTTGGTTTTAAAGGAAATACAAGTACTGTGTCCTTCAGCCTTCATCTAACAGCAATATCAGTGTAACAAAGGGTTAATTTAAAAACACTTTTCTGATTATGTTAGTTGTCCTAGACTTTGCAGGTATTCTTTCTCAAGCTTGTGAATTTTGGGTAAAGGACAGTATTCATTCTTAGATACACGGGGAAAAAAAATGAAGTTTTGGGTGCTAGGACCAGATTTTCTTCATTGCCTGCATTTTCCCAGGGGACACTGCCAAAGCTGTAAACCACCATAACGATGTTCAACACCTAGTTTTGTCTTTCATTTAGGACTCTATCCATAATCCTGCTGATCATTAGGAAGCTACCTAAAGTTCTTCGTTTAAGCAGAAAACTGAGACTAAATTCTGCCGTAAGACAAATTATAGCTTACTTGCAGTTACAAGTTGCAGAAATTATTCTGGATTATCTACTATAAAATTGTGCTTTTTAGCCAACATAAGCAAAGTCTGTTTCTCCTGCTTTTTTGCAAAGACAACTGCGTGAATGTGCATTTAGCCACCCACAGTGTTGTTACTATTCCTGAGGCTTTGAGCAAAAGTATCTAGCCCAAAGGATGAACAAGAAGAAAAACCTTACAGGGGCGGGCAACAGCCACAAAAACACCATCACATACACAACTTACGCCAGCTTCAATACTAAGCCACTTTTATTCCAACATACCCTCAAACTGACTACCACTGTGGAAGGGCAATGCCTGCCTCTGCAGTACCATGGACAGTGTATGGAAAAGTTATTTAACTTCTGAGAATTCCATCACCATTTTTAAGCAACCAGCTCAAACTTTAAGAAAAGAAACGACCTTTGACCGTGCAAGAGATTCAGCAATCTTCTGTATCACACCCATAAGCTTCCGTGTTTACATCAAGGAGTACCTTTAAGTTTAAAAACCTTGCATTTCTACCGAAGCCACACTACACGTGAAGGCTTTTAATATAGGCCCATTACTGATTCTTAATTTCAAGCTCTAACATGGACAACTTCATATTAATGAAGTTGAGAATTTTTACACTTTTTTGGTACAGAATCATAGAAAAATTCCAGCTGGAAAGGATCTCTAGGGTTCTCCAGTTAACCTCCTGCTCAAAGCAAGGACAGCAACATCAGTCTTGATAACTCAGCGCTTTACCCAGTTGGGCATCAAAACATTCATGCAAGCTGCAGATCCTCTTTTACTGTTCCAATGACTGTCCCACTCCATGGTGAAACACATTCTTCCTAAATGCAGTTATTTTAATGCATGCCTACTGTCTCTTGCCTGCATTCCACACACTGCTATAAAAAGTATGGCTCTGTATTCTCAATAGCCAGCCCATAGGTACCAGAAGGTTACTGTTAGTTCCCCCTGCTTCCCACCGCTTTCTCTTCTGCAGGCTGAATATTCACTTTCCTCACAATCAAGACAATTTTAGCAAACTCTTACTTCTCATATGCATCTGCTAGACTTAAAGTCTTCCATTACATTATAAAGTTTGGATTAAGAGTTGCTTTTGATCTTCATCCCTGCACTTACCCAGATACAACTGCAGAAACTAAAACCTCATACTGAAGCCTGTTCTACTACAAGCTGGAGTTGTACGCTGCCTTTCTAGGCTCACTACAAACCCTCTCCAGGACATAACTCTAAAGAGAGTTAAGTGAATGGAACTCATGTTCAGCCTGTAGCTCTGCTTCTAAACTCAAATTAGAGCTATGGAAGAACTTCTAAAATAGCCATACAGTTGAATGACAGTTCTGCCGAGTAGAGCAGAAGTTTTACAGGCTTATATATATATATACACATACACACACACACACACACGCACACTTGGTTGCACAGGAAAAAGTAAAGAAGCCCAGAACTGGAAGGGAGTGGGGAGAATAAAAAAAAACCCTCAAAGTCCATGGATCAGAAACATGTCAGCAAGGAGAGTAACAGTACATTACTAGGGCTACTGCCTAAACCATTTAAGTTATAAAAAAAGTGAAAGACGTTAACAAAGAAGCTGCAAGCACTCCAGCATCTGAAGTAAATTTCTGTTAAGGTTAGTGCCCTACTGACAATTACAAGCAAGAATTCCTATATCACTTTTCCCAGTCCTCCATCCAGTCCTACAAAGTTACTGATCAGGCTAATGGCAAGATATTTCAGGACAGTATCAGCTCTTCAAAGACACTCACTCTTTGGTGAAGCAAGTAACATCAGGAATCATTAACTGCTGGAAAAGCCATGTCATGACTCATCAGTCAAGGAAGCCCAGAGACAGGAAGGGAAGGACTAAAGGAGAAGAGGCGTACCCAAAGATTTACTTTAGACCTCCTAGCAGTTATTGAGCCATGTACCAGTCCTTTCTTTCCTCAAAATGGCAGGTGGAAGAACCTACAGATACAAGAAGCAGTTATACCTCCATAACAGTAAACAGGGAATCTTCTCTAAGACCTCCGTATCTCTCTGGAAAACTCAAGTCCGTCCTTTCATTCCTAGCTGAAAGGAAGCAGATGTGTCAGAGAAAGGTCTGTACTCCTCATCCAGCCCCTTTTTCTTTTTTTAAAAAAAACCCTACAAATAAATGCAATCCTTGTGCCTGCTTAAAGAAATTCTTCAGAATCCTTGAGAAGCTACCAAGAATCGCACAGCTGGAAAAGGATTTGGTCAGTCTCTTCACTTTGTCCTAAAACTTGGGAAACAGCACAGGCACTGCCCTGAGATTCACTCTCAGCCATTCACACTCTTAATACCTTTACAGCCACAAGACGGGGGGGGGGGGGGGGAAAAGGAAAAAAAAAAAAAACAACAAACCACCAAAACAGCAAACTTTACTTTTGCAAAAAGCAACAATGCTTGCCTTTCACCACAGAAGAGTAGCCAGGTCAGTTTAAGCCACAGGCTAATCAACACTTCAACAATTTGGAAACAGATTATTCGTTGAACAACTAACTGGGGCCCCCAACATAAGACAGACATGAAACTGCTTGAGCGGGTCCAGAGGAGGGCCACGATCAGAGGGCTGGAGCACCCAACCTATGAAAGAGGCTGAAAGAGTCGGACTTGTTCAGCCTGGAAAAGAGACCACTCCAGGGAGACCTTACAGCTGCCTTTTAATACCTAAAGACAGCCTCCAAGAAATCTGGAGGGGGACTTTTTACAAAGGTACATAGTGATAGGACAAGGAGCAATAGCTTTAAACTAAAAGAACATAGATTTAGCTTAGATATTAGGAAGAAATTCTTTACTGTGAGGGCGAGACACTGGAACAGGCTGCCCAGAGGAGCTGCAGATGCCCGATCCCTGGCAGTGTTCAAGGCCAGACTGGATGGGGCTTTGAGCAACCTGGTCCAGTGGAAGGTGTCCCTGCCCATGGCAGTCTGGTTGGAACTAGATGATCTTTAAGGTCCCTTCCAACCCAAATCATTCTACGATCCCATAAACCTGTCTATACTTTCCATTTTAAACCTAAGGCAACACAGCAACATGTTTAGGCAGCACTCAAGGCAGAAAAACAAAATACTAGAAATTAAAGCTTTGATCCTACAAACACTTAAGTAGTAAACCTTACTCAATGGAAGAGACCTATCAACTATACTGAAATTACAGAACGTGCTTGAACCAGAGAACCAAGCCTACATTTGCTTTTATTAAAACAACTCCCTAGCACAAACACTGCTGTTGCACAAGGTCACAGTCTTAGTGCATAAATCCATGTGGTACAGTGGAACTGTAAAGTTACGATAGAAGTTTAATACTAAAAGCCCATTTCTACTTTAAAGGTACATTAATATCTACACTGAGGTACTTAACACTTAAAATTTTTCAGGAGTGCACAAACACCTAAAACATTAGCCCCTGTGGGTAGTATCTGCAAAGTCTGACAGGAAAAAAAAAAAAAAAAAAGTGAGTCAAACATGTAAGTACCTGGAAAGTAAAACTGGCTGCAAATAAGCACATATCCTGTGTCCAAATTTGTGGCATTATCAGAAAATAGGTGGAAATTAGGCCCCTGGCTTATTTCTTATTTTATGCTGAAAATGGCAAAGGGTGAAGCTCCTCTAAAATCTGGAATTCTTTTACACAATTCAAGACAATGAAGTACCTCTTCTAACAACTTAGAACACAGCTGGATAAAACACAAAGTACATCTGGGTATTTAATACTGGATTTTAAACACAATGATCTATCAGTTCTATTCACTGAAGAAAAACATGGACTCAGAATTCAGTTTAAGTAAGAAAAATAAAATACTGTGCTTAGGACATCTGCTTGGGACAGGGCAGGATGCTACTTCACAAAGATTGGCTAATATGTGAGGCAACAGAAAATAGTACAAATGTCTACCATGTCACAGTCATACTCAATCACACTTTAGGATTATTGTTGGCTTCTAAAGAGAATACTTAGAATTTTACTTCATGGGGAAAAGAACAAAAAAAACACCAGCCAAAACCCACTATCCCACAAATGTGGAACTGGAAAACAGAACAACAAACACACCTAAATCTCTACCTCATGCTCACTTTTTTTCTGGGTTGTACTGAATCTTACACACCTTGAAGACACTGTTGGGACAAGATAAAATTCTAGGAACTGCAGGGTGAAATTAAGTTCTGAAGTAGCCACTCTATGCCCAGCCTTTCTACTGCTTAAGCATAAATTGTAGTATAAATATATAAAATATACCTTTCAGGAAGTTGGAAGATTACACTTATTTGACCATTCTTCAGCCAATAAGATCGCCATCACAACAAAAAACAGCACAAGGCAGAGCTCGGTTCTACAAGGCCAAATATTTCAGGCAACAAATCTCAGAAATTACTGATTATGGTTCACTTTTATCCCTATTTCTGCCTGATAAAAGTCAATGCAAACAAAGATAAAGGTGGAAACAATCACAAGACTGTCCCAAGGGTAAAAGTTACATTACAAGGAACGAAACTCCATTTCTCTTATCCAGAAAATAGGGATGACCTTGAATTATTCAAAATTTTATATTTCTTATGCCTAAACACAGGAGTTTAAATACTCCAGAGTCTTGCGTCACTGCCTTGAAATGAAGGTTGCATCCCCCAGTGAGATAAAAACTACAAAGTTTCAAGGATTCACAAATTAATAACAAGGTATAACCACTTAGAAGTATTCAAGTCTAAAACTGGTCAAAGTAAGTTGCAGCATTACTGTAGACATGCATTTTGTATTTGCAAAAGACTGGGGTTTATTTCAAAAAGCAAACCAAGAGTTCAAGCGTATACCCTAGAAGCACAGGAAAACTTCAGAGGACAGAATAATCTTTATGTCATTCACTCCACATACCTGCTAGAAATCCAGAAAGGTGGTAGTTTTGTGCAATATTCATTCACATCATAAATCCCCATTCCCAAATATATGGTAGGCAAGCTACAATCCTCTGCTTCCACTTTACAGGGAAACACAGATTTGTTACTAAACAACAAAGCTGAGAAAGATCAGGAACTGTGTTCAGGGAAGTACCTTTATCTCAGTGGTAAGCAGAATATACAACTGCTTGAAGATAACCTATATGCTGCAGTAAACACATTTTAAAGACAGTCACACACAAAGCAACTGCCTTAAAGAAAAAAAGAAAGGGAGAGTATTAAGAAGTATCCTGGGGAAACAGTTTTCCAGGTCATTTTCTAAAAAGTATGGGTAGAAAGGGAAAACTAATTTAGCATTCTAAGAAGAAACAGTCTAGTAAAATACACAAAATCAGAGTGCCCGCTTCCACAAACTTAAGTAGGATGTGTATTAGAAGTTTCAATTAATTCCTTCTACTGCTACTTCAACTATATGAGCTGCATTAACTCTAGGTGAAGTTAAGGAGTCACTTAGTATGTGCAAAGCACTAAATTAAATCCCAAACAAATAATCTCTCAGACTATGACAAATATACGTTACAAAAACCACAGAAGTTCAAGTTGACTGCAAATGCACTTGCCCAGCATATCCTTTAAATGCTGTGACTTCTTAATACTAACAGAGAGAGTTCTGAGTTTACACTGATCAAGAGCGGCTGAATGCAGTTCCTTTGGCGAAGCCTAAGCCTACAAGGCAAACAAGAACCCCATATGACATTCAAGTAACTGCCTTAAGGGAATGAAGAACTGGCTATTAGATTTAAGTTTCTTTAGGAACTAAAACAAAAGAACAACAAAATTAAGACAATATTAAGGAGGCCTCAGAAACATTTACGCTGCTGTCAGCTCTGTTTGAGGGGATACTCTAACATCCAGCTTTAGATTTGGGCAAATAACCAGAAAGTAACACCAAGTCCATCTCCTTTTGTGTCCTTCCATATACTAGGGCCTTTCCTGAATCCATTGTAAATCTCAGAAAAAAAACAGTACCGTCAAAAGATGCTGCACTGTTCCTCTATAGAAGTTACCTTCATCATGCTTTCAGAGTTGGCACACAATGAATACAGCAGAAACAGCAGCTAGTTGCACCTCTCAACCAGGAAGTGGCTCATTTATTAAGCATGGATGACTACAGCACTTCAAGTGCCAAAAGGAGCCTGCCTCTCACCTTGTCTTACCAAATTACATTTGTTTGAAAACAAATTTTTCCTCACCTCTACTCAATAGTTTAATATATGTGTACATGTGTAAAGAATTGAAAAAGACTCATGGTAACTGGTATTAATTATAAGTAGGGACAGAACAAGCATTTTACTTTTAAGTACCTATTCTGATTCTTCACTTTAATTATACTCTATGTAACTAAGCTCAAAGAAATATAAGGAAGCCTATGGTAGTGTGACTTTTAAAGATGGCTGTATGGTGTTCTGTTTTTGGTCACCAAACTTGAAAGCAGTTAGCCAGTTTCCAGAAAAAGATTCTATCATCCACAGAACCCATTCTAAGCAGTTTCTGCCTGAGGTATGCTGTTTTCTTAACACTGTCAGGAGTCATGTGGTCACACAACGCAGCTGGTTCTTACCAAGTTTCACTGTGCTATGTATTTATATAGTAGTAACCAGAGCAATAGTTCTCATACAAGGTATGACGCTGCCCCACCCCCAGGGAATCACAAGCCTCAAGGTTAAATCTGAATGAGAACATGAGCATAAGAATTAAGAAATTAATGGCTCTAAAACGGTTCAATTAGAACAGGAAATCACTACACTGGTGAAAACATGAGAATGGACCTACCTTGAAGCATGCTTACAATTATAACTACTATTCAAGACAAAAACAAAACTAATCTAAGCCAGGAGATGACATACCCATGAGCAGAAAACAGCTTGAGGAGTTTAAGAGCTGATACTTCCTTAAACTCCCCAGCTGTTCTTCCGAATTTCCAACATACATGAACAGTAAAAGAAAACCAGTGATCACCCTCTAGTTTCAGACTTACCACCTGATGTTCTAGAACCAGTTTGCCACTAACTGTGAAACCACAACACTAACGCTAAATACATGCTTTACTAAATTAAAGGATAAGCAAAGAATCTTTCAAATATGGGAAAATGCTATAATTTCTCAGATGTGGTTCCTCAGCTATAACTTCTTTGACCCTTAACCTAGGATGAAGTTTCATAAAAGGAAACCTTACCTTCTTAGGAAAGAGGATTCAACTTGCTAAAGAACCAACAGAAGCACGGGCATTCAGAAGGAGTCTGCCAAGCAGCAGTTATACGATAAAAGGTGGTAAGATTAAGTCACTACACAAATTGGATTAATGCTACTGGTCCTCTCTCATTTAGACCAATGCTTTTAACATAATTCCAGCAGTTTAGGGGCCCCTACAGTTCACACTGATTGGGGGCAATGGATTCAAATTAACTATTGGGCAAGTTGACCTATAAACGCTAAATTTTACCTAGCAAGTTTTGGTCTTTCATTTTATGCTAGTTTAGGAGCTCTCAGAGGATGCTTTTTATGAATGAGATAATTCTAGATTTCATTCAATAGAAAAGGAAGAAGTCATATGTAATAAAGCAGTAGCTATTCAAAGAGAAGGAATAGTTTCTATTTTTGCAACGTCCAACAGCCCAAGGTAAATTCTACAGATCACAGAGAAGCTTTAGGTCTTTAACTGACAAGGCACAGCTATAGCTACATATACCTACCTTCACTCATTATATCTGGAGAGCAGGTAGAGAAAGAAAAAAAAAAAAAGGTAGCTGAACACTTTCTCCACACATCTAGTGATTACTGCTATGTACTTTTCCCTCCCCATCTCATTTTCCTAGATTTCTAGGCTGTATTGCAAAATTGAAACTCTGAACAACAGCCACCATGTGCTTACCTATCTGGGACATTACCTTCGTCAAAACTTCTATCACCTGAACTCCCTCAGGTAGGTAGCTCCAAAGCACATATAAATATAATTGAATTACTTCCTCCCATTCTTGCACTCAAATTCTGTTGTTTTTGGGTTTTTTTAAGATAAGTTATTATAACATGTAATAGGAGATGGGTTTAGAAGTAATAAAGTTACTCCACCTGCAAGTACAGTATTTCACACTATAGGTGTCTCAGCCCATGCCTCTTGCAATTGAAAATTACTGTACACCATTCAAACAGGATTCATATTAAATCTACACTGGTGATAGAAACTTTAAACCAAAATATAACATGAAGCCAGCTTTCAAATAAATTTAATCTGTTGAATTCAGTGTTCCTGAAACAAATTGCCCAGCTTCTCACTTTTCCACTGCATTAAGCTAGGCACCTGATAGCAAGTCTTCCTATGCAGTGTATTTTGTCCTGCAAGTGTGATTGCTACACTTTTAGTTACTACTTTTCTATATCAAATATTACGTGGAAGAACCATTTAAGAACACCCACACTGTGAAAAGCAAATGCCCCTTCTGTTCAGCAAGGAAGAAATTAGAGCTCAGTAGTCCAAAACATAAGATTAGGTTGCAGTCCACCACAAACAAGGCCTAAAAATGTGCCAAAGTAAAACCAGGAATGAAGCACTGCTTGAAAGCGATAGAACATGTACTCCCACTTACTCCTGTCATATTTTTTGGTCATTCCTAGGAAGTTCTTGTGATTCTGTTCACAACTTGAAGAATTCATTAGAAGAAATTCGAAGTCAAGAAAGGTAAGTGCGTTGCCATTTTACAGTTTCTTTCTCTATCCACTTCATTTCTCTAAAATAAAAATTCCTTAAAAACAAACATCAGCCCAAATTCCTCGGGCTAACAATTAATATTTGCATTCAAATATAAGATACTGCAATGTTAACTTCCAACAATCAAGGACAGCTAAGCTGTGATGAGTTAAACACCCAAAGCCCAGAGGGAACAGTCCAAGGATCTGCACAATAACAGGGGACCCTCTATCTCACAACCAAGATATGTAGAAGTACAGTTACTTTGTATCAGATATTGCAGTCAATTAGAACCCCCTTCCTATTAGACATCTATTCTTCTCAAGACATCAGCAAGATAGACACCCGTGCTGGAATCACAGTATGTTAGAAAGCCAGAAGTTTTCCCTTCTTCCCTTGCAAGAAAACAAAACCTGATCAAAAGCAGACAGCACTGCTCAGGGCACAAGCCTCAGCCAAGTGCTAAGCTCCCTTTCCAGCAAGTTCAGTAGCACATTTGCTTGATCTCTACATCTACTTTTAACTCTGTGACTGAAGGATAAAAAATATCCCCCTTATGCTGACCCAAACCCACCATTCCCCAGTTTGAAAGCCAGCAACAGATGAAGTGCCTAATAAAAATAGACAGATGATTGATTAATCGTTATGAAATTAACATATTCTGCTCCAGAAAAACACAGCACCTAGCTTTCAGGGTACACAGAAAGAAAGGGACAAGGAGTGTCATTCTCTCAGCCTGTATTCTCCTGATGGTTTTGGATGCAGGCTTCCTCAAACTGTCAAAGCATGTGCATAGTATGTGCTTAAGATAACTTATGAAATGCATTATTTTGTACATATGTGTTTAGAAGTCACTTGTAAGCTCCATTTAAATGATAGACTACTACAAGAAATACCTTGGAGTTGTCATGTTCCCAGAACAGCCAAGGGAAAGGGAAAGGAAAACAAAAACCCCACGCCACAAACCCTACTTGATCTTAGTACTATGCAAAAATCATTAAACACCAATTCTTCCCTTTAAGCTCACGTAGCCAGTCTAATAACAGCTAGCTGGACTTCCACTAAATTAGCAGAATCTTTGAGCCAATTTTGAGGTAAGAAAATTACGAGGATCCCCTTTCTAAGCTCGCACAAGAAAAATGCCATCTGACAAAACCAAGCATATCAAAGTTTCTGGTATGTGATAACAAAATCCAGTCTGATTAAAACATGCAAACCGATCCAAGCAGTTTAATGCAAAAATGTATACATGCCTTTACTTACAGAGGTTATATTCGTATTTACTGCTAGATGTTCACACTGCCCTCCCAATTTGCTTACAGGAAGAACCAGAAGGTCTGAGCAGATCTCAAGCCATGCCAAACCATTTGCTGCTATACCTCATTTTCCAAGCCTGATAAATGTTTACAGTTGTTAAAATGTTAACCAATCTCCTGAAAGGAATGAATTCCTGGACTATTCTCCAAGAACCAGAAGAGGGGGGCCCAGAGAGATGGAGGCTCTATTTATTCATAGAGCTCTGACTCCTCTCAACACTTTCCATCCAATGAAAGTGGGACAACCCAGGTAGAAAGACACACACTGGAAAGCAAAAAAAGCATCAATGTATTTAAAGGGCTGAAATATTCAGGACATTAAAGCAAGGTAAGATATACAGTCTTTCACATATGTGCTTACTCAAGTCATCTCAGCAATACCACACAACTGCAAGTTGGACAAAAGGTGGTTCGTACAACCTAAGACACCATTCAGCAATTAGAAGTTTAAGAACTCTTGATCCTAGCAGTCTTGCTGAGCAAGTAATTTCCTTCCAACAAGTAGTAAGGCCTATAGATCAGCCTCACCTTACCAGAACAACGAATTTAGTTGTCAAAGGCCTAAGATGCAATCTATGATCAGCCACACAGCAGTTACCTGTGCTTACAAAACACTATCTATTTGAAATAATCTCAAAATTTTGCCTACCTCTTTGAAAAACAGTTCCCAGAGTTAAGCCTTCGGGGCCTGTACTTAAGGTTCTGGCCAGAGTAATTTCAAAACATTTCACTCAAAGAATATCCTAACTTTCCTGAAGAGCAGCCATGAAGCACAAGATGCATCTGTTTATAATGAATATTTTTCATTAAACAAAAAAGCCACATACTTGTACATATTCTCTCACCAGCTTCTTTAACCCAAGCCTTTTAATTTAGTGGGCACCATATAGCTGTTCTTAAATGTTCTGAAGAAAAGACACTAAGAAATTAATACAGCACTATTCCTGACAAGTATTCACCGCTTTTTCTCTGTAAAGAGAAAAGCTGTTAGGATCCTCCAAGACTCATCATTTTAAAAGCTAATAAAGAGGCACCCGAGAAAACAGGTAAGTTAAAAGCAGAGATAATTTTATCATTGTATTCCCCCTTCCCAAAACAATCCTTTCCCCCAGAATGAACTTCATTTGCAACTCAGCCAAGTTCCACTGCCAAGCATTTCTGAATGCTTACATGTGTTTGTCTTGTTTATGAAATGGTAACTCTACCACAGAATCCCAAAAGCTTAAAGTACAACACATCTGAATCCTACACCATGCACTAGCTCACTACATTATTAGAGAGATGCTAAGAAACTAGAAGTATATTTGAGTATTTGTATGCCATCTGAAACTAATTCACACTCTCAAGCCAAACAGTGATTTTATCATCTGCTCTTCACAAGCCTGTATTTCATTTTATTCTTTTCCTCTTTCCTTTTTTTTAAAGCAGGGAAAGGAGTTAGAAGGAATTTGATTCTTCCATATATATTAATTTTTTGCTATGAGTTTCTCTTCTCTTAGTGCCATTTACAGGAATATGAAGTTGTGCAAGCACGCTGAAGTCAAGACTTTTAAAATTAAAACAAAATACAGACAGTTAAAACACAGAAAGTTCAAAATCTGTACAGGCTCAGTAAACATGTGATTAGACATCATTAACTTCTAAAACTTCTGGGCAGGAGCAAGCTAACATCTGCAGGCCTGGAGTTTCCACAGCTTTAACTAGCTGATGGGGTTTGCTTACATTAACATATGCTGTAGAGGAGAGAACTCCTCCTCCTATGAACTACGTACCTGATATTCCCATACTGACACAAGTATATCAACCAGGGACAATTAACTCCTTTCAGGTGCGGTAACAAAGCATTTTAAAATAATCATCTAGTATATTTTCCCTCCTCTTTTACCCTACAGACCAAGGCACTGGCAGCTCGCTTTCAGACTGGCAGGTAGAGCTGTACGACCGTTGCTGGAAGTAGACTGAGAGCCCGTACGCAGCCGTGTCATTTGCTTCTGCTAACGCACAAAATGGAAAGGGCTTCTTGTATTTTGCAAGTAAGAGACGGAAAGTTACGTACCAGTTATTTTACTGACAGACAAATCTCGGGAGGTTACACGGACCGTCCAAAACAACACCAAAAATAAGAGGCTGCCATTCACCATCTGTTTGCCTCTCTCTCTCAGGAAAAAAAAGTGCAGATCACAAGAACAAATGGAGCCTGGCTCCGGCAGGAGAAAGAAGGGGAGAGAGGAAATTTCCACGCAAATCTGAAGCGAATCACGCCGCGATCCCCGCGCCCGGCCGCGCCGGCCTCCCCTGGCAGACGCGAGCGGCTCCGGGGCCACCGTCCCCCCTGCACCCCCGGCCGGCGGCCCGGCCCGGCCCGGCCCAGCGGCTCCCCCGCGCCGCGCCGGCATGGAGGAAATAAACGCAGCCTGCCCCAGGCAGCGGCACGGAGGGAGCCCCCTTCCCCGGCGCCCCCCGCGGAGAAGCCGCCCGCTCGCCCCCTCTCCCGCCCCACACGGCCCGGTGCCCTCAGCGCACGGCAGCGGCCCGGCGCGTCCCCCCCACCGCCGGGACTGACACCGGGGGTGGGCTGAGGCCTGCGCCGTCCCAGCGAAGCCTCGGCGCTCTCGTAGTCAGAGCGGCCCAGCTCCCCCCCCACTCCTCCTCCTCCTCCTCCTCGCCTCTCCCTCCCCCCCTCCCTCCTTCCTTCCCCGGCCCGGCCTTCAGCTCGCACTCACCCGCCTTCCTCCTCCCTGCCCGGCCCGCGGTGCGTGTGCGCGGCTCTCCCTCACGCTGCCCGGCGCGGCGGCGGCGGCCGGGCCGGCGGGGGCGGTCAGGTGGGTGGGTGGGTGGGTGAGCGTGCGGGGAAGGAGGCGAGGGGAGAAGGAGAAGGGTGGGGAGGGAAGGAGAGAGGCGGCGAGGAAAGAGAGGAGAAGCGGGGGGGAGAAAACCGCAGCGACGCTCCTGGGGCGGGACCTGCGGTGGCGGCCGGCCGGGCGCTTGGGCGGCTGCTCCGACGACCTTTACGCGAGAGAAGAGTAATCTCCGAGCTCGGGGCGCTCCGCTGCCAGCCCGGCCACCATCTTACATTAGCGAGACTTGCCCTGGACGCCGCCTCCCCTGCGCTTGCGCCGCCGGCAGTGGGCGGGGAGCAATGGCGGGAGGGGGGGGCGAGGCGCGACGCCAGCGGCCGCGACGGCGCTGGGATTGACGGGACTTGTAGGCGGCGGCGGCGGCCCGGGCGGCGCGGAGGGGGGCAGCCGCAGGGCAGCCCCGCGCCGGGGGGGCCGCTCCTCCTCCGCCACCGCTGCCGCCCGGGTGAGGCCGGGGACCCCAACCCCTCTCCTCAGACCGCATGGCCCGGCGCACCGGGACTCCCCGGCCGTAAACCTGCTGCAATACCAGCCACCTGTTGCTGGCCGTTACATCAGCGCACATTTTAAGTACTCGGTCGATTATTACTTTTTTTTCCTCCTCTCCTGGTGTTGCTTTGGGATTTTCCCCCCGCCAGGTTGCGAAGCGACCCCGCCTGCTTCCCCCTCAGACTTTGCCGGTCGTTGGCTGTAGCGCCTAGGGAGGGAACATCCTCCCCTAAACCGGCTGTCGGCCGGAGCAGCTGTCACGGCGCCGCCGCCGGCCGGGACGCGGCTCTCACCAGCCCGACGCCAGCGCCGGGTCCCCACCGCGCCCCGCCCCGCGCCCCGCCCCGCGCACGCCGGGAGAGGGCTCCGCGCCCCTGCGCGGCCCCGGTGTCCCCTCCGCGGGCGGCGTTCTCTACCATCGGCCCCGCTCAACAGCCCCTTCCTCCGGGAGGGCACCCCTGCGCTACCTCCCCCCCTACTTTTCCCTCCCCTTTTTTGTCCATTTTTCCCCCATCCTCCCGGGCCCCAACCGCGACGACCCGGTGTGACAGGATTGCTTCGCTAACGAGGGCCTCTCTTTCTGACGTTGTGACATTTGGAGAGCCCTTCCACGCCGCCCCGGTTCCCGGAGCGCGGTGCTGCTGCCCTGCCAGACCCTGCTCTGGGTGGCCGGGGGCTCCCCCGGCTGCGCGCCCCTCTGTGCCCAGGCGTGGCTGTCCCATGGCCGCAGGCACTCACATGGTACTGCTCCTTTGCTGCGGTTTTTTGTTACGGTCGTCGTCGTCATTGCTGTTGGTTTTGTTACTATTTTCCAGGTCCATTCCCTATTTGCAACAGAAGCCAAAGACACAGAAAAAGGTGTTTTGGTTTTCTCTCTTCAGTTACAAATTCGAAGCAAATTCTGTTTCTGTGCATAGGGGTTGTAAGTAATTTTGACAGAAGCAACTTCCTGCAAATTCTCAAAGAGATGATCTCTCCACTGCCAAAAAGGCCTGGGGATTTTTTGTCTTTGTATTGTCACAAACACACGCAAATCACATTGCTTCTGTCTCCTCTTTCTACCACAGGCACCCTGGGCCATGGGCCTGTTAAAACTGAACCGGTAACTTTCCCTTCCTTTTTCTGGGAACCCCCATGCCACATAAAGGACCTCATCCCCTCGGCTAACAGACAAAAAGAGCACTTTTAGTCACTGCCTTTACAGCTTTCCAGTGGCTTCCCTGCACAGGCATCCTTAGCTCTCCAAAAAGGCAGCCTCATCCTGGGTGTTTAGTTATCAGTCACCTCCAGTGCACGAGCTATTACAGCTTTTGCCATGGCAATACCCACCTGAGAATTTTACTTGTTTCAGCAATTGATACGAAAGAGAATTGCTCATTACAAAATGCACTGGCATAACTATTTCTTTTAGTGGCATGATGGGTTTCCTCTTTACATTTGTGTTTTAGATTGAAGTGTTATCCTAGTACAGCCTCATACAATATGCCCATTCCACGAACAGTGCAGTGCCTTGTGTTGGCATAGCTTATTCTCCTTCCCCAAACAAGGTAATATTACATTATGCATATTAAATTTTACATTGATAGATGTACATCCATAACAGAAAAGTGCTATGAATTAACTTTACCTCTTCCGGCTGTAGGCAAGACCCAGGTCTGCATAAAAATAAATGCTGTTTTCAGCCATTGTCTTGACATGTGAACGCAAATGCAATAATATTTTGAAAACAAAATATACAATGGAATATAAACACATATATATGTGAGAAATTTCATGTTTCTCTGCATATATATTCAATAGTAACATATACTTCATATATATAGCTACATGTCAAACAAGTTCAGGTGAATATATATACATAAAACATATTTCTCAAAACATTTCTAATTTTCACATTTTCATATCAACCCATATATAAAAAAAATTAGGTTCCAGAAGTACCCATTATGTAAGTGACTTATATAAGTAATGTAACGGTTGACACACCTAATACCTGAAAAATTTCCTGTTTAATAAAAGCAAGTATTCTGACTTGGAAAGAAAGATTGAAAATCACATATCTAAAAGCTGCAATTCTTGATCAGAGTTGAGGCTGTTTATTAAGTGAATTCTGTGATTTCTTTTAATCCAGTATTAAGGAGTCTTTCCCTTAGTAAGAGTCTGTTCATATCCCTTTGCTGAGCCCTGCATGAACACAAATTTCAGCACCATCAAGTAATAATGTGGAAAAAAAATTACATGGCTGAAGATTACTTTGTCTGATGTTACTGAAAGTTACCCATAGCCCTGCTTCCACCTCTGCTTTAATTTGGTAAGAATAATTCACTAGGCCATCATGTGGCCATTGTAAGATTTAAGATGTCCTTAAATAAATTATTTTCTTGCTTTTTTTTTTTTTGTAATTGCAATTGTTTTCATTAGATTAGTCTTACATAGCCACATTTTGACACCTTATATCCTTTTGGAAATGTTTGGTTTTCATTTGGTTTGAAAAGGTCTTATAACAGAGCATGACTGTTTCTAAGAAATCGTTTCCATATCTACAAGGAAAAGCCTTCAGAATACATTTTCTTGGAAATAACCAATGTGTGCTAGCTAGAGTAAAAATGTGCATCCATATGATTTATTTATTGGGGTTCAGCCGCCATTTCCCCATGATCCACTGCATATGCACTGTTCTGCATTGATTCACACCACACACTAGGAAGGTGTTCTCCCAGGCAACGCTTCACAGTCACCATCTCATGGAACATGTCTAGCAACCCATCGGGATTCTGCAATTTGGGGTGAAACCAAGCTATTTTCAGGACTCCTCTGGTGTTAAGTCACTGCCTTTTTAAATGGCTACCAAGCTGTATGGAGGAAATGCAACAGAGATTGATAGTTAAGTGTCCTGATAAAGGATTACAAAGAGACACAATGGTGGTGTACCGATACTGGCAGAAGAGAAGGTGGAGATCAAGTAATTCCCATGCCTGGTTGGGATGAAGAGTAATTACACTGGGACTTCAGGATGGTGAAGTTTGCAAAACATCTGTACAGACTGCAGTCTGAATATTCAGCAACAAAAGCATCTCTGCATGTGGACATGTGTAACCAGCAATCCAGTTCACTTGCTGCTCACTGGATTGATGCTGGTCTGCCAGCACACACTGGCTGGATATATGTATTACACATGTGTTTCAGAGTGCTGGTGCCGAGAAAGTACTTCAAGATTTGGAAAATTCACGATTCTGAGGTGTGCTGGAAGCACTGACTGGATGTGTGTGCCTGTATTTCAGACTGAAAGTCAGGTTTCGTAACTAGGAAAAACAAAGTATTTTTTCAAGCTTCTGCAAAGCCTCATTGATTACTATGGAAAGTTCACAGATATTAATGCAGAATGATATATAGAAGTTGATGGCAGGTTTTTTTAGAAATTCAGCCTTATTTACTGCAATAAAAATAAGAATTTCTCTGCAAGCTGCAATGGATGTTAATAACGTCCATTCCTTTTGTCGCTCTTGGAGATCCAGACATCTTTCTCCTTCTCTGACTAGCGGTGCCTTTTACCGGGCAAGTGTATTGGAGAAAGGAACTGTATGACTGTTCTGAGTAACTGTAGAACAATACTGAAGGACTTTCTTGGGAAATGGAAGGGCAGGTGGAGGAGCCTTACCAACACTGATTGGCTGCAAGTGGCAGATGTTCACCATGTCTTACTCTAAACCCATGGGAGAAGGAGGAGGTGTTCATGCTGTGCAGGGAAACAGGATGAGGGATTCATCCTGCTCCCTCTGAAATGAGGGAGTGCAGAGGTGAAAAATGAATGTATTATAGCCAAAGATATGAAAGAGATGCACCTTTGTTAATGTTTTTGTGTTATTAGGGGAAAATGAGAACTTTAGTGGCATGCCTCAGCCAATTGTTTCACGATAACCTTCACTTAGCATAACTCTGGCAGGGAGCATCTTATCTGCTAAGTGCACCTGTCTTTACAAATGAAAGCAGAAATCACCCCTGCTTTCTGGAAAGGGTGTAGTGGGGACCTCCGGGAAGCAACCACTAGTCTTATAAACCTCAGGTTGCACTTGAGGTAGTGGTATCAGTATAATGTCCTAATATTCTTCAGAGGTCTGTTTCCTTCAGCACAACTTATAGCAAATCTTCCTGTATGTTGTTTTCCTTGTCTCAGACTCCCCTGAATCTAGACACTAGTGTGAAAGTTAATACAAGTTGCCACAAGCATCCTCCCAGCTCTGTTTTTTGCCTTCTGGCTCCTGTGCTGAAATCCATTCACAGAATGCTTGGACTTCTCCTTCCTATACTTTTCTTTTTTGAAACATTTTTTATGCATCAAGCAGCTTGCAAGGCTTGTGTTCCTCATAATAATGGTGCCTCGGTTGCCAGAGACAAATTGCAAATATTTGTCATTTCTACACTGAACTCAGAAGCAATGATAATAGGTTTCATTTTTTTTGCTCAATTTTGGAATGTCATTCCCACCTATTTTTCCAGTCTGGGCTTTCCTAGGAAATGGACATTCCCAGGGAACCCAGTAGCATGTAGTAAAATAAGATGCTTCCCACTCTACATCTCCTTTCCATAGAAATCCTGTGCTGGTGTTGGAATGGGAAGGAGGGAAGAAGGTGCTGGGATAATGAGAGTGAATAGTAACAGGGTTCAAGTTTGCAGTTCTATGTGCACCTCTGTGGCAACATTACCTTGAAGCATATTTCCAAGAGATGAGAAAAAGTCTTACTGAAAAAGGCAATGGATATATCAGAAAGATATGCAGCATTGCATAGAAGGGTACTAAAATATATTCAACTGCAGAAGTGAGAGAGAGACACCATGCAGATAAGGAACCAAAAAGGCTGCATTGCTTTGCTCTATGCATAGTAAAATGGAGCACAGACTTTGCCTTAAGATCTCCTATAACACATACAGGTCAGCATCATGTGCATTAGGAGGGAACAGACTTCAGAGCAATTGGCCCAAATACAAGAATTTTATATTGCTAAAGATTTTATTGTAAGTGTCTTATAATCTCAGCAGTTTGAAATGTTTAATTTTGGTAATTCGTCTCATAAAATGTGAAAGGAGCTAAAGAGTGCTGAACAAACTACGAGCCAAAGTATATTTGCTATTGCTTTTTTTTCTGTGTCCGCTGTTGCAATAAATATGCCTGCCCTGCAATCTGTATTTGCTTTAACTCATGCAGTGCTGCCACTTTATTTGAGTGGCAGGAAGAGTAGCAGCAAGCCCAGATGCACAGACAAGCAGCGCGAGGTGGGGACAGAAGATGTGAGTTGTTGTTTGTGGAGCACCACAATGACCACGCTAGGGAAGGCGGTGCCAAACATGGAAAGAGGCTTATGGTTCATACAGCGCATTTCCACTACCAGTGATGGCACCAAGATACTACCTGGTTTAGAGATGCAGAGCTACAATATAATACAGAACATGATAGGAATATTTCTCTCTGCAGCATTTTCAAGCTGACTGTCTATCTGGATTCCAAACAGCATTTTTGTAGCCTCAGTCTTTGCATTTCAGTTTAGTGGTTTGAAAAAAAAAATAGCTCTACAACTCCCTATTTGAAGCGACATCATTTGACAGCTGTGGTAAATCACCTGGGTACATGACAATATTGGGGTTCAGCAGTGACTTCCCATGGATAAGTCTTTCACAGCTCATCCTATTCTGGACAGTTAGAAGTCCTGGAGGTTCTCTTCATATCCTTTGTACTGTTGTAGACCAGCCAGTGTTATTTTGCTTTATGGTGGCACTGGTCCATTTCTCAGGAATGTCTGTCTCTTGCATTCAGTTTGGCCAAAACTCACAAACCCTAGTATTTGAGGCAGTGTCATAGGGTTGGGGCTGGACATGCTACACACAACCCGTAAGACAATATCAGGGGAGTAAAAGAGGCACTGCTCTGAAAGAATGCGTGAATCTAGAGGGACACACGCACACTGGAATTGCAAAGGAAGCCATCAGCATTCAGCGAGAGTGATAACATACCTAATGCAGATGATCCTGTAACAGAAGAGGGCACTCAGGGGCCAGACAGCAAATAAACGGTATTCCATTATACAATGAGGGAAAATCATTGAAAAAGGGACAAAATCCTTTCATGAGCTTGATGCAACTCGTAACTGAAGGCCACGGACTACTGAGCCTGGATTTCACTAATGCAAAAAGAAAGCCAAGACGCTTTAAAACAATCTTGGTGTATGCACTCAAGCCAACTCATCTAAAACACTTGAAATAACATCCCTGTTACTTGTTATTGTTTTCAAGGAGTCCTTACCTGCTTTTTAAAGTGCAACATACATTACGAGAGAGAATGATTGTTCATTATTTTTGTATTCCTTAATTGCCTCCTATATTAGTGTGTTCAAAGGAATATATTTTTTTCTCTCCTGCCCTTCTCTGCCTGCATCTGACAGCACTCAGCATTTTCCACAGAGCTCAAAATTGCTTGCATTCTTATAGAAATGCCTCAGCCATATGGGATTTGCTGAGATGAAATAAAAAGTGCACAACTTGAGAAAATGCAATACTTCATCCTGTGTATTGATTCCATGGCCACCGTATAAACAGGAACTGTTACAAGAATTTCCACTGACTGTTGGTGTTGGAGCTCATGTTCTGCATAGGCCAGGTGTGATGGGAGCTCTCCTGTCAAGAAAGTATGACGTTGCGTTAAAAGGCTGGGGTGAACTTTGATGTTTGTAAATATATTGCACCAGCCAAGCTCCAGCTGCAACCTTGCAGTATTCCAGGCAGATCTACTTCCTTTTGGCAAAGGAATGTGAGCTACCACAGCTAATTTTATGCTATATAAATAATGCTGATAGAGAGACAAGTCTGAAATTAGATAGGTTAGACAGGCAAAATAATAGATTAAATAGGAAAATCGAAGCATTCGTTAATCAGAAATATGAGTATGTTCCTTAAGGAGCTGCAGGAACCCGACTGTGATGATGACAAATGAGAGATCCCAGAATAATAAGATCAGTCTTGCATGTAGGCTGCACCGTAACTGAGACTCTGTATGACATAGATGCACTTGTTGTACAGAGAAATTGGGCCCTTATATCCTGATAGGAAACATTTCCTCTTCATAACAGCCTGTGCTTGACATGCTGACAGAGTGAAGGTTGTGCTGTGTGCCTTGTGCTGCTCCACTCTCTTTCCCCTTCTGCTCCATCTTCCCTCCAGCACCCTGCAGCATAACAGGGCTAGGCAGAGAGCCATCAAGGGCAGGGATCGTATCCAGTGGGAGCAGAGACCAGGCTGGTATCTCCAGTGTATTGTATGGGCTAACCAAGACACCTAAAAGATGGTACATATTTTTCTATTTTAATATATATTTTTTATTCTTTCATATGCATTTTAAAATTTTACTGTGTTTTCCCCTGCAACATTTTAAAATCATTGGCACATTGCTGTATGGGTAGGAGAATTTCCTGTTAACAGGCCAGATGTAGAATTAAAGCCCTAGGTAGACCTAGTTTGTTTTACTCCTAATAATCTAACACTTGATTTTTTTAAGGAATGATAAATTGCCTCTTATTCTTAAATAGGTTATTTTAAACTGTAGCCAGTCAGCCTCTGACAGGAGCCATATTTTGCTAAACCATGTAAATCATGCGCTGATTTTTAGTTTAACTTACTTTCATTTTTTTTTTTCTTCTCTGTACTCTCTTTGTATTGGTATCATCCCTGGGAAACCAAAATTAATTTTTGCATGGAAGGCTTCAGAACAGATGTGCCACCAGCGCTTCCATTGACAGTGTACTGTGTCATACTTGCCTGAACTGCTTATGATTCGTTTTATGCAAACTCACTGCATGCTGGGCCTTAAAATGTACTGCACAGTTGTTGGAGTGACGCAGGGAGAAGGAAGGATATACTGAGTTTTTTGTGTGGTTTTAGTCCATGCCTAGCAGTATTTCTCCTAACTAGTAAATGTAACAGTGTAATGACTAAAAGCCACAACTTCCAAAACTAAAGGTATTTATATTTGCACAGGACCTCATAAAAGTAGCCCAATTTCCAAAACAGGTGAGTATTTGCAACTTCTCCTGAGGTGAACGAAAACTCATCTTCTCTGAAAGTCACTTCCATTCTGCAAGTTTCCCCCACAGATTTCCAGTCTGAATATTAGACCTACACTGTGGAAAACACTGGGTGCAGCATTATGATACCAAAAAAAAAAAAAAGTGATCACCCACCAGATTCTACCAAATGTATCCAGAATCTTCCATGTTTAATCTCTTGGCTGTATTACATTGGAATAAATTTTGAAGAGACTTCAGGGTAAAGCTACGAGTAAGCAGAATAGTAGGTAATGAAGAAACTCTTGAGAGAAGACAGCAGGGAATATACACTGGAATAAGATGCACAGGGTGATGCCTAAGAGTAGGTTCTGCCATAAGTGTGTGGACAGCTTCATTGTCCTTCAGAGGCAAACCACTCATTCAGCTGACATGGTGGGCTATCACTTTCTTCACTGTCCAGTGCGGAAGCAGCAGAGTAAAAGCATTAAGATTAGGTGGGCAGCCAGTTACTTCCCACTTGGGTAAAAATCAGGGACAAGAGGGAAGTGAGTTGCTGGTTGCTTGCTTCTTCACTACTCCTGGCAGATAGGAATCTAGACACTGGACTTTCTTCCTTCTGAGTAATATATACCTTTCCTCATTCTTCTGAGCAGTATATACCTTGACTCATTGCAGGTCTACTTCAAAGGCACAGGAATCAGAGGGAGCACCCTCAGACCTTTTCTCACAAGAGTGAAGTCATATGTTCTCACCTCAGTGCAGGTAAACAGTAACTTGTCTCTGCTGAGATCTTAGTAAAGACAAGGGAGTTATTTTTTCATCTTCAGGATCCAGTTAAAATTCTCTCAGTTTAGTAATGTAAGTGAAAATACCCCTGTGGATTTTATTTTAAAATAGTTGAATAGGTACAGCACCTATTTTACAGGTACAACTATACCGGGACAACTACTTTAATGAAAAGTAAAAGAGCAGAAACAAAGAGTGTAGGTCTCAAAATCTGAAGTAAAATTGTTCAAAGAATATCAGTGGTTCTGTTCTACTCCTATAAAAAGCAGAAAGTAAAGGACTAACAGAGTTTTATTAGGTATTCCTTTCTAGCTGTTAATGTGACTGAAGAATCACAACTGTAACAGGCACCTCGCTAATATTCTGAGCAGTGTACTTTCTAAAGAAAATTTAGCCATGATACAGCATTCACCTTTAACTGGCACTTTTCATCTCAGGTAACCAAGGAATTAGGAAGATAAATAGAGCCACCTTAGGTCTTCATGGCTCATTTGCATCTTGTACAGACCTTTAAAGCTTAGTTATGTCCTCCTTACATTTGGATAAAAGAGCTCTGCATGCCTTGAAGCAACCAATTCATGAAAGATGTCTAAAAAAATTCAGCATATAAAAGTTAAAAAGGATGGTGGCTCTAAGCCCTCTTTTTAGGAAGTGATCCAGTGCTTAAGCTCTTGCACCTGTGACATTTAAGCAGTTGTTTTAAAGAAAAGCTCTAAAAGTGAGCCCTGGGAGGTCAGTTTGCAGAGGGCTGACAGCCACTGTGGAGCAGGCTAGCAGCACAGGGACCTGTGAGGTGTGCTCCACTGTGAAAAGGCACAGCTTGTGCAGTTTGTTCGTGTCATAGCATGTGACAAAAGGTTACCAGAAAGGTAATTTCTCCTGTTCTACCACAGCAGTCCTTGTGTCAAATTGCTCTAGCAATGGCAGCCAGGCTTCCATTGAAGAACTACTTACAATGTCATGGCTGACTCGAGCTGTGATTTGGCTGAGTGAAGGATGTGGGCAGAGAAGTATCATATCAGTATGAGCATAAACTGCCCTGGGTGATACTTGCTCTGTGTGTACTTACTGTCCCCTTATTTCTTCCCCTTAATTTAAAATGCCAACAATTAATGCTATGCTCTTAAGTTTCCCTAAGTCTGCATTTGCACAGTATTTAAAGAGGAGATATAAGTAATTTCTGTAGAACTCCCTGATCAGGAGGAGGCTGCAAGCTCTAGAGCTAATCAGTTCCTCAAAAACTTCGTTTTCCGGTGTTATGCATGAAAGTTGGTGTGAGCTAAGACTTGGAGTTGGATCATTATTTTATGGAGCTGTGAATAGTGAGAAAAGACACAGAACTTTCAGGCAAGAAATCAGTTTATTGAGAGCACTGGGGTTACATGACTCAGTGAATTATCTGAGCAAGCAAACAAACCAAAAAGTATCAATAGTGGCTCTGATCAATAAAAACAAAAACATCTTTTTGCTCTTGTTAAGACCAGAACACCACCCACCACCACTCCCTCCTTAGAATACAGATTGCCTTCTTTGGAATACCTGTAAAGAAAAAAAGGTTGTATCTGCTCAGGTTGACAGAGATGATGGAAGTAGTGCCCCCTTTCACATACGGCTCAGGCTTTCAAGAACTCTCGAAAGTATTAGACACTTAAGTTCATCTCTTCGTGATTTAGGCAGAAAGTGAACTAGTATTTGAGTCTCACATAATTTGATCAAGAGCTCTAGGCAGCTGAGGGCCTTGGGTTGTGCTTCCCTCCATTATTTTGGTTGATGCTTTTGTCCAAAAGACTGAGACAAACTGCAGGAGAAATACTCTTTACCTGGGGGGTCAAGTTAGTCTTTTGAATGGTAGGATTATCTCTACCTCATTCCCCAGCAGGTTCTAGTTCCATCTCTGGTGAAAGTTTAATTATTTTTGCAAAATGAAGCGGTGCTAATGAGAGATGGAAAGCATACAATGCCAATGCTCCCTCCAAACCTTTATGAGAGGTAGGAGAAAGACGTTAAGCTGGTGGGGAGGAACTTAGCAAGCCTCTTACAACCTGAACAAGTGTTCTGAACTCCTCCAGTGACAGGGAGGCATTAATCTTCCTTATAATGCAGTTTGGATCTTACCTGAAAATTGACACTAGAACTTCTGAGAAGTTCTGGGAAATTGTACTTTGAAACACATTTACCATCTACCAGTATAAAACAGCGTCAAACTAAGCCACCCAAAAGGCACAATCAAATCTTCATTAAAAATAAGGCCACCTAATTTTTAGGGCTTTCTCAGAGGTTAGTGTCCTTGCGTAGTTATAGTCTCAATATAGCTGCAAGGAAACCTTTCCCTCCTTGTCTCAGGATGAGTCAGAGTCAAGCTCCTCCTGGGCTGGACCTCACTGCAACCTCTTAGTTTCTTCAGACGGAAGATGACTGTGTATTAAGACAGAGTGATGCATAAGAAAAACAAAATCAAATTGTTACTAGGTAGATGCCCAGAAATGCACCTGAGTGACACATTCTGAGTGTTATTTCCAAGCAAATATTGACTGTTGTTTGTAAAGAGACAGCACAAGACATGAAGCTGTCCTGAGATCATAATCACAGTTTACTGCTGTCTACTTAGAGAGAAGTGGTATGACCCTTTATGTAGAGACCAACCATAATGATAAATGTAGGCCTTGACCTTTGAATTTCTGTTCTTCAAATCAGTTTTTCTTGTATGCATACTTTCAACAGGTTATTAACTTTGGAGTGGACTATTCTCCTAAGGATGCTTCATTACAATTCCACAGAAGTTAATCTACAACAGTAGTTGTTTTGGCTTGCAGAAGGACCTAAAGGATTAGTGTTCTACCATGCTGGACACACACAATTAACTCTGAGAATTTTGTCTTCTCCATTGGTTAGGGTCTCATTTTATCTGAGAGTTAGCTGACCAGGTGTTTTTCAGCACTACATTTCACAGACAGATTTAGTTTCATCTGATTTAGCATAGGAATATTCTTGAATGACAAGGGAAATTAATTTTGACCATCTGACACTATCTAGAAGAAAGGTATGAGAGCTGTATGTGCCAAGCAGCTCAGAAACCTGCGTATAAGATAAAGGTTTTTCACTATTCTACTCTTAAGCACTCAAGCAACTGAATGAGCATAAGCCATAAACTTCAGCCTTAATCATTCAAGCACATAATATAATTTAGTGCTTCAATGTCTACGGTGTCACCTTGGTAGGAGTTATTGAACATGGGGTCTCAACAATTGTCCCATTAATTGTGAACAGCTGATACTGCTTCTCATTATCCTTCTGCAGCACAGTCATAACCAAATAAGGCAGGAGGAGACTTTAATAAGACATGTAACTTGGAGTGAAATATTTTGACACCACAGCCAATTAATATAGGTGCCTATTGCAGAAATGGGGTTTGTTCAGTCCAGGTCCTTCAGATTGTTGCTCCTGAGGATAATTCTCCCTGATCCACAGGAAACTTCAACAAAACAAAAATGGACTGGAGCAGAAAGCCAATCCTTTCTTATGCTACCTATTCAGACAGGGCTTTCCTTCAAACAAGATATCAGAACATGAGGCCAGGGAAAGTATTTCAGTAACTGACTGTCAGAAGTGCACAAGCTAAACTCTGCGCACATCTTTGGTATACAGGAGCTTCTTATCTTGTACCCAGAGAACTCCAAAGAAGTGGACAGTACTGGGAAGATAATTAACATAATGGTAGTATAATCTGTGAAGCAATTTTACATTGCAGTAGAGATGGCACTGTGAGATGCCCTTTTCCCTGAGTCTCACTGGTTCCCATATCAAATTCATTTGGTTTATAAGTATAAAGTAATGATTTCTTCCAGTTTAGCTCAGATCGACTGTCAAGATACTTCTGCTCCGATCTCCTGTATTATATCCACTTATAGAAACTCTATGCCTTACATTATTATCACAGACATTTTTGTGTAACTTTACACACCTTCAGCGTTGCCCAAGTAACCTCATTACACTTCTGTAGATTTACACCTATTCCAACACATCTGTTCTCTAATGGAAACCCAAAAAGATGCAACAAGCATATAATTCAGCCTGCAGAATATATACAACAGTGTTCAGAAAGAACTCAGTGCGAATTTCAGGACAAATTCTGAATTTTGGGGACTGGCAACTAGAAAAAACAGCAACCATCTGTAATGGAAATCACTGAACAGAATTAATATAAATAAGGCAGCTGATGTGCCAACACTTCTACTTATCATATCGAGTATCTCCACTTTGCTCATACTTTGTCTTTCTATCATTTCCCCTGCTGTATGTTTCTCCACCTCTTGTCAATTGCTAGCAGCTACATCATTACAATAATCAGATTATCTTCAGGGCTATTAACTTGTTCCTTTCAGAGGCTGAATGGAGAAATTATTACAAAAAAGAAAAGCTATTCTTCATTCTGGGATAGAGAAGAAAGAATAACAAGACAGATACCTCTAAGGGCCCCAAAGCAGGACTTAGGAAAAAATTCACTCACAACACACCACACAGCCAAAACCAGTATTTTCCTCTTAACAGTGAAGCCTGAATAAGGATCATAAAGACCCAGTTGTCAAGCAAGAAAGTTAGTGATACTGTTTATCAAGGCATTAATTTCTGGTTAGATGCCTATAGTCAACAATTGTCCTTACCGACACTGAAAGTGCAGCACTTGGTGTTGTTCAGCTCCTCTCCCTCTGCTCCCAGACCCTGAGGAAGGTATTCACGTAACTTTGAGAACATTTAGCTCCTTGTTGCCTTGGACTATATAAACCACTTACCCAAGCTAGCAACAACCTCATGAAGTTTCTCTGATGAGCTTAGATACCATGGTGACAGTAGAATTATCTAGGATGGAAGACAGAGAAATTACAGTTATTTTGTTGAGAATCACTGCAGGAAAATGTCTTCGACTTTCTTCTAAGATTGGATGCCGAGCTGACTATCTCAATGTATAAAACACACTCTTTGTAACAAAGCCAGGATTATAGCCAGCTAAGAAGTTTTCAGGAAAATTAGCCAGCATAGTAAGAGAATTCAGGGTTCTTTACTCTGCCAACTTAACCTAATGCAAAACCACATTCTTTTTCTCTGTTCAGATGGGGCCAGGTTAAAGATCCAGTCAATCGGCATTCCAGGCCTGCTGTGAAATGTTATACCCATTTTTACAGACCAGTAAGCCAAGATACACAGTTAGTGTCAGTCGAATTAAGAGTTCAAGGAAGTTTTATGGTCTAATCAGTGGCCAGAAATTATTTTGACTTTTTGAGCAAAGAGGCATATTTCACAATGTAAAGACCAGTCTATTTCTGTGGATGCACTTCTACAAGGCATCTTTTTTAGCTGCACTGTTAAAAAAGCCTTTGAATTTTCATTTTAATCCATTATGCAGGATGTGATCACAATGGCACTCAAGATTAAAAGTAGGAAATTAAGCATGGCCTCTCTTAGGCATTTGAATAATACTTCCCCCCCCCTCCCAATAATTATTCTTCCTGATCATAATAAAGTATAAAGAAAATAAATTATATCATCACCATCGTTATCTTTGTATCTTGATGTGTGATTTGGCTATGAACCATAGTGACTAAATTTAGTATTGTTACAATTAAGAATGTTACACCTCTAGTACATCACAAACTACCTAGAAGTTCCAGTCAAAGAGCAGGTTCCCATTGTGCAGCTCATTTTAATTATTACTAGTAGTTATTTCCACATACAGAAAATAACATCTCTTACATGAAGGTCTCTCACTGCACAAGCAGAATTCGCTACCCCAAAGGCAATCTGGGACCTCCTTTCCATGGAATCCAGAGGAATTACTATCCATCCCAGGTACTTAGTGTCAGACTACCTTTGATACTTCACAGATTTCTGTCTAGTAATTAAGGATGAAAGAAGCTGGTGTCCCTCACTGAACCCAGATGTATTGGAGAACTTGCTGAAAGCTATTGTTAGGGAGACGAACAAGGTATTCTTTCCCTACAGTGACTTGGCAAAAATAGTCTACCAAACCAGACAGTGATCCTAGGTAAACAATAAGATCCTAAATTAAAGGACAGCAAATAAATTGAGAATAAGCAAAGAATTACTATTCATGGACTTGCCTACTCATCGAAGTGTGGATGGATGCAGTTATGCCAATATAAGTATGTGCAGAATGTATGGTATGGCGTATCTAGATACCTCTCTTACTTCATCCATACTAGGAGCTGTACTGTCACAACTATTTTGCATTACAATATCACATTGCTGACAGAGAAAGAGTATAATAAATGCTGTGCAGCTGGAGCTAAATAGGGTGGGTTTCTGCTGAAGTTCAGCTGCCCAATGACCTACCCCATGCCATCCACTCTTTTCAGTGTTCTTCTCTTCATGTTGCTATGTGACTGTTGGCCAATTGGCAAGGAGAGGAAAGAATTATCTGGAAATTTTAAATATTAAATCTGCAGTTGTTAGAAAGGATTTTTTCCTCCAACAGAGATTAAAAAAAGTGTGTGCAATCTGGCTGCATCTGAATGCCAAAAGAAATATGACAGCTCTTAATGCCTGGGCAAGGCTTTTTAAAAAAATAGATGTATTTATTTACTTCTCTGTCTTTTTTTTTTTTTTTTTAAAGTCTTATTTCTTAAGGAAACAAGGCTTAGGAAATCACACTCTGTCTGCCAAACTTTTCCAGTAACTTTTGAACCTGTTGCAATTCCTGAACCAATTCCAACTTAATCTGATCAAGGGCTAAAGGGCTCAAACACTTATATTCTCACAAACTTTGTGAAACTCAGGAAGTGTATAAAGGAAAAAGATCAAAATTAGCATCTGTATGGTTGGAAAGGCTGAAGCAAAACCTCAAGCTATCCATTACGTTTGCTGTGGCCAGGCAATGAGCCCGTGTCTCCAAATTTATGCCTTTCATAGTCACAGGTCTTGGGGTAGTGTGTAGGAGCAGAGCTATGGCTTCATAGTGATGGATACATGGGAGAAGATACAGGAATGCTGTACTCAGGTACCAAGGCTGCTTTAGTTCTGCTGCTTGTGGAATAACTTCACTCATTTTCTACTGTCACCTTTTCCTTTCCTAGAACAAAATAAGTGATTCACTGTCTATCATTTTCATTGCAATAGGTCTGTTCTCGTTCATGGCTAAGACCGGAAAAGGGAAATCTTAGGGGAATACAGACCCTTCAACTAAATGAGCAAGTTAGGCCAAATTAATGAGAATGGGTTCATCTATTGAACTCTGAGAGGAGCTGTTCTTAACAGAACAGACTCTGCCCCCCTTTTTAAATTTCCTTTTCTCTCTTCTAACAAATCCTTGTGAAACTTTCTCTGGTTTCTGTATTTTTTTCTTACAGCTGCCTTGCCAATTCACTCTCACCTCAAGACCACTGGTCTCTTTATATTGCCCCCTCTGCCATCCCACTGCAGGGAAGATCTAGAGAAGCAGGGATAGCTGTTTTGCCAGTTTCCCATGGGTCTAGTTCATTGGACATGGTTTGGCAATGGTGAAATATTTTTTCAATAAAGTTCAAGAGGGGGAAATATTGGCACTAAAAATGAATACATACTTTTGGTGGAGTCTTGTTATCTTAAAGGTAATACAGGAGGGAATTTCTGGAGGAGACTTGATTACTGCTGGGACAGAGGGTGGTAAACTGACTTCAAATATAGGATACTTCTGAGATACTGTCTTGGTTTCAGCTGGGATAGAGTTAATGCTCTTCTTAGTAGCTGGTGCAGTGCTGTGTTTTGGATTTGGTGTGAGAGCAATGTTGATAGCACACTGATGTTTTTGGCTGTTGCTGGGTGATGTTTATACCAAGTCAAGGACTTTTTGGTTTCTTGGGTCCTGCCAATGAGAGGGCTGGAGGGATGCGGGAAGTTGGGAGGGGACACGGCTGGGGCAGCTGGCCCAAACTAGCCAAGGGGATAGTCCATACGATATGATGTCATGCTGAGTATGTATAAGCTGGGGGAGGAGGAAGGAGGGAATGTTTGGCATTGTGGTATTTGTCTTCTTCCCATGTGACTGTTGTGTGTGCTGGTGCCCTGCTTTCCTGGGGATGCCTGAACACCTTCCCATCGGAAGTGGTGAACGAATTCCTTGTTCTGCTGCTTTGCTTGCATGCGCAGTTTTGGCTTTACTTATTAAACTGCCTTTATCTCAACTCACAAGTTTTCTCACTTTTACTCTTCTGATCCTCTCCCCCATCCCACTGTGGGGGGAGCGAGTGAGCGGCTGCATGGGGCTCAGTTGCTGGCTGGGGTTAAATCACAACAAATACATACATGTACAAACGTCCTTTTTGCTTTCCTTTCTTCATCCCTGGTACTTTTTTCTTGCACATACTTTGAGTTTAAATGCAGCTTTCTTCACAGGATAACCCCTGTCAAGGCTGCTTTTTTTTCAATACAAGATTGTAAAACCTACTTGACAAATTGAAGCCCAAGAAACATGAGTTTCATATGCTACACATCTGCTAACACAGTTGAACAAAAAGCTACTTTACTGGTTTTAAGTGAATAGTGCTGTTTTAATTATTTGCATTTCAAATAAGCATCATCCATCATTCAAACATTTACAAATTACTTGTTTCAAATTTTTTTTCGAAGACTTCAATCTGAAACCATAGAAACCGAAACTATTCTGGTTTTGAAAAAAAGAACAGTAGCACTTTTTTTTTTTCTTTTCACTGAAAAAAATTTGAAAACGTTTTAGTAAATTTACCTCTCGGTGCAGCCTCTGACTTCAGGCCTTTTTGCCTTATTCAATGCGTACGGCTTACAGGGCAGGGCTGGAAAGGCAGGACTGCCCTCAGCTCGGTGTGGAAAAGGCAGGGGAAAACCGAACGGAACGGCACGGGAGCGATGCGCTATTTACAACGGCGGCGCGAACGCGGGGACGCAGAATCCCGGAGCTCCCTCTTGTCCGTAGCCCACTCGGAAAGGTTTCAAGGCGAACGCGACGCCGACTGACGCGATGAACTCCCCGTCTGCCCCTGGGACCAGCAACAGCCGGCCCCGGCCCCGCTGCGACTACAGCTCCCGTCAGCCCGCGCCCCGGCCGGCCCCCGGGCCTGCCCCACCACCCCTGCCGCTGCCGGAGCTGCCGGCGCGAAAGCGGCCGTTCGTTAACTTTCGCCATCGGGGCTGCCCCGAAGCCGGAATAGGGGAGAGCCGCGGGACCGCCTCCCCGTCCTCTGCGGCGGGAGGGCCGGCGGGTCGCTGCCCCGCTCCTCGGGAGGCGCCGCCGCGGAAGCCCGGGGGGCCTTCATCGGGCGGCGGCGCCGCGATCGCGCCTCCCTCTCCCCAAGATGGCGGCGCCGTTGGCGGTAAATTCGGGTAAGAGGAACCAGAACGTGGGGCTGCGGCTCCTCTTTGCCGCGGCGGTGCCGCTCGTCGTCCTCCCCGCCGCCCGCCCGCCCGCGGGGCGCCGGCCCCGCGCGCCTCCTCGAAGCCCTGGGGGCGGCGGCCCGGAGAGGTCCGGGCATGAGGAGGCGGCGCGGCCCGAGCGGGCGGCGGGGCCGCGGTGGCGCTGGCAGGCGGCGGGGCGAGCGGCCGCAGTGCGGGTCTCCTGCCGTGCGGCCGTGCCCGGGGCTCGGGCCGCGCAGGGGTGCCCCGGTGATGGAGCTCGACGGCCAGAGCTGCCGCCCTGCCCGGCTGGCCCGGGCGAGCGGTGCACGCGGCTGGCGGCAGGAGTCAGCGAAGGCCGCCTTGGTGCTGGAGGGCTGCGGTAGCTCAGTGAATAAGTGATTAAGAATCAGTTGTGTATTGCACTAATCTCTTAATACGATGTGCAATAAAAAGCAAAAAGGAAACGTGTCCTGGATTTTGTTCTGTGCTACACGAGGAGACTGGAAATGTTGGGTTGCATTCTCTTGTGTTGAGTGTTGCTAAAGATGAGGAGCATCATGATCATCCGTGGTCTTTTTAGAGTGTGTCACAAGGAGCACGTTCGAGTTACTAAGGTAGCACTTACCCAGTATAACAGGAATAAATGTAATATAAGAAGTGACTAGGTAATTGGCGAATAATTTAGGAGGTTGTCTAGTCCAACACTTCTTTTCCTCCCCTTTAAAACAAGGCCACCTCGGTCAGGTGGCTCAGGGGCTTATCTAAACTATTTTTGAATACTTGTAAGGATGAAGCTCTTCCCAGAGGCCTCTCTGGGCCTCTGTTCCAATGTGTCACCACACGCACAGTAACTTACTTTTTCCCCGATGGCTAATTGGAAGTTTTGGTATTGCAGCTTGTGTCATTGCTGCTGAGCTTCTCCTGGGGTGCCTCTCTCTCTCTTGTTTTCTGTGTATAGTGGCATTCGGTAGTTGAAGACAATAAAGCTGCCGTCCCTCTTTAGCCTTCTTAAGATTGAACAAGGTCAATTATTTCAGCCTGACCCCTGTTTCAGTGTTACGCTCTGGGAAGCCCAAAACTAGGCACAGGACCCAGAGGTGCCTAAAAAATCACTTCCCTGCACCTGCTGGCTGCAACTTTTGTTTAATACAACCTGGTGCATAGAGGTTGTCTTTGATATGAGGATGTGCTGCTGACTAGCATTCCGTTACTTGTCTACCAGGACACTTGGGTGTGTTTCTGTAAAGCTGCTTTCTGGCCACTTGGTCCCCTGCTTGTACCATTGTGTGGTGGTGTTCTGTCTTTGGTGTAAGACGTTGCATTTGCTGTTGTTGAACTTCCTTAGGTTAATACAGGGAGAATGGAGACCCTCTGAAAAGCAGTTGTGGCTGGAATATGGGTATGGCCAAAAGGTCTGTAACTAAGGTGTTGTAGGTCTTAGTGACGGGTTAATAAAATTAAAAGCTCCATTTCTGTGTTAAGCAAGGAGCGAATTTCACAGAGAAGATATTTTGATCTAACCGAATCAATTACATCCTTGCTCCCTCACAGAAAAGTACTAGTTGAAGCGAAGACCTTTCACGTGAAATGTGACTTTGTTAAAGTGAAAATTGGACTAGTTCAAATGAGACTACATTTTATTGTATAAATTATATGGCAAGAGATTCTATAACATAATAAAAAAAAAGGGGGAAGAAGGAGCTTTATACATGAAAGATGAGATAAAAATTAAAGCCAATGTGGCACTAGAGCTAATGGAGATTTTGCCTTAGGTTATATTATTTGTGGGGATAGACATAGTGTGATTAAGTCTATAACTTGGTAAAAAGTTCAGGCATAAGTTTCAGCTGCTACTGTTGCCAAAAGGAGCAATCCAAACTGTCCTTCCTGGCTGTCCCTGATGGGATGGGCAGCATTTCTAAAACTGTAATAATAATGGAAACAGCTTTAAGTGAGAAAAATTCAGCATGGTTGCTGAAGTCCAGCCTTTTTTCCATCCCGGCTGCTTATTCCTTTCTCTGCAATACCTTATCTTTCTACTAGCATAGTTTGTGCCATCACAGAGCAAACTGGGTTGTAGATGTGATCCTGCTGAAAATAAACTCTTTAACTCTTTTTTTACATTAGTTTTAAGTTAGAAAAGTTAGATCTTTAATTTGTTTTAATGCCGTACAGTACATGTATTTGGGCTGGTGCAAAGCAATTACATCGTAGGGACAAGAGCAAAAAAATTGGCCAGGGAAATAATTGAACAGCTTTTGGCAGGCGCTGTGGGTTGCTGCTGGTGTTTGTTGGACTCTGTAATTTAATAAGAGTGAAAAAAGCGTTGAGTGGAAGTAAATCTCTGAACTCTGAAGTTATATGGGAGAGCCAGTTACAGTCTGGAGTGTGAAATTATTTATCCAATAGTAGCTATTTTTAGTGAATTTGTTTAGACAGGGGTGACATTGAATGGTTAAAACACTCTGATGCTTAAAAAGGAGAGAGGCCTTGTCCTTTTTTACAGGCTGTCCTCTCAGCTTTACTGGCTGCTAATTGCATCATAAATGATGATAGTTTTTGGGGTGAGAGGGTTTGTTCTGTTCTTATTGTTTTGTGTGGTTTCTTCCTTTGCAACAGAATAAAACTGGCAGTTTTACTTGGTTTACTGCTTCCAAGACACCTTATGTAGTGGTAAAACTGACTGAAACCCGTGGTCTCACTCTGAGACCTGCTCTTGTCTCCATGCGCACCCACTACACTTCAACTTGGCTTATGCTGCATTATTATTCAGGGTGTCCGTATACCATTTTGCATTACTTTGAGGAGGCGTCTTGATTGTGTGAAGAAAGGGGCATCTTCACATCAGAGTAGCTATCTCTTGCTTGCTGTCTTAAAGTAAGCAGCCTGGTCAAGACAAGTGCAGTTATATTTGACTTTGATGCACCTAGTCAGGTTTAGTTACAGCTGGTCAGAACAAGGTACATGAAGATAAAATGTGACCTCGGTACTTGATTTCATACCACAGTGTTAACTTGTACATTAAAAAGAAGGTGGGGGATAGTTAAACCAGTTTTAGGTGAAATGCTAGTATTTTTTGTATATAGGCTACTCTGCAAGGCACAGTTCTATTTTGTAATTTCTCCAGAAACAAAGCCAGTTTCAGAGGTCTCTGCCATTCACTACCCACTTGTTCTTGCCCTCTGTGCTTCAGGCATTTCTCTTTCAGTTGTTTTTATGATTAGCGGGACAACTTTGTAACCTGTGTTGATGAAATACTCTCATTTTTAAAAACAAGATTGGAAGAACTCTGCAAAATGTTGCTTCCTTTTTCTTTTTTTTTCTTATTTAATCTGGAATATTTGACTATAATGACTTACAGTGCAGTCTTTTTCTTTTTTTTTTTTTTTTTTCTTATTTAATCTGGAACATTTGACTATAATGATTTACAGTGCAGTCCATCAGAGTTAATGGAGCAGGCAGGTATATGGTGTGAACAAGTGACTCTGAATGAAGGAGGGCAACAATCTCTTTGAAGTACCTTTTCCACAAGGAAAATTATAGCATGCAGAAACCACTGCTAGCTTATCGTATCTTTGGGTCAGGGACCACCATCTCAGTAGATGCTCAGGAACATGTAATACTACCTGCAGTCAGGCAGTGTCAGTTATGTAGTAGCTTGCAGGCAAACAATACAATTGGTAATAAATTTACCTGGTATGTTTAGAAGTGACTTGTGGTGGGTAGAATCTGAAACTTTCACAAATACAGATGATACCTAGCAGTGGAAATATTTTGGTACTTCTGTTTAATGTGGGTCTTAAAATGAGTTTGTTTTTTTTTAAATAGGATGTTAATACCAGGTGGTAAGAATAATTTTCCATCTGTAAGGTTTTCAGTTTAGATAGAGATTCTGGCTGAAGTCTGAACATTAGTTTGGTATACTGTTTTCATGAGACCTGATGATAAGGAATCTTCTAGTGCAACCTTCATGCTACAGACTTTGGGTTCTGCATGATACAACTTCTAGTGAGGAAGAGATCGTTCAGCTGTAGTACTAAATTCAGATTTGAAATATGCAAAGGAAACTTTTTTCAGTGTTGAGGGAGAGAGTGTATTTCTAGAGTCGAGTCAGATTTCTCTTAAATAATATATTTGTGCTTGTTAGCTTCCACAGATAATCTGGTGTCTTCTAAACATAGGTAATTTTATATGTTGATCTATTTCTAGTAAAGGAAATTTATAACTTTATGAAGCTCTTGGACAGAATGTTAGCAGCAAATATGTTTTAGGGATCAAAAGTACTTGTATTTATTTCTAAAATGAAAATGAGAAAGATGCATAAATGTGAGATAAAAATCATAAGCCTAAGGATACTTTGTTTCTTATGTAATATTGCCTTTAATCTTACGTTTTTGGTTTCTGATTTATTCTACACAGACTGATTTGTTGATGGGACAAATTCTGATAGCACTGCTGTTCATTTTCAGTCCCTCATATATTAGGTATTGCTTTGTTTTAGATTTTTTTATCAAAAACAGAAAGCAGGAAGTCTGCCTTGCTGAGTTGCATTCAGATGCAAGGTCTGCTTTTCAGATCTTAGCTACCATTTAATCTTGCCAAAGTGGGTGGAAATCCTTAGGCATATACGTTTGAAAGATTACAGAGCTTGTATCAAATATCTCCCCAGAAGTTAGCTGCATATATCATCTTAGGGAGCTTTTCTAGCTCCCTAAATGCAATTAAGTTTTATATCAGACCATTGTTGTTATATTTTTGTGCCTTAAGAAAGGAAAGTATGCATTGCTTGATGGGTGTAACAGTCTACACTGTCAAACTGAGACTAACAGTAAGTTAAAAATTAAGTCTGCTTATTGAAAATAGTGTATAAATAATTTATTTTCTTTCTTTCTCGATTTCAAATACACTGTTTTATTTCTTCTTTTAGCTGCCAGCCTGTGGGGTCCATATAAGGACATATGGCAGACTGTAATGAATGCCATTTGGAAAAGGCAGCCTGAAGCTATTCATCGCCTCGACCAGGTTTTAAAGAAACACAAATCCGACTTCATTTCTCTCTTCAGAAATCCGGTACTGGACTAATGCTGTCTTGTAGAATGAATTGGAGAGTTGATGATGTGCTTTGTCTAGTATTGTTGTATTACATATCATTTAGACCCTGACCATTCTTTTCATTCTGTTTTTACAGTACGTAACACAAATGTGTTACAGCAATCTTATTCTGCTGTAAGAATACAAATAGCTTGAATAGTACATATTATTTTGTGTCTTGTACAAGATAATGTTATAACTTTTTTTTCCTCGCTTTGTTTGAATACTATTTTGAGGGGAATAATAGAAGTATCTGGTGATCCATCAGTCAAGTATTAGCTTTTTCACTACTCCTGTGTGTCTGAAATAAAGCTATTTTGTCTGGTTTTGGTCCATGCTTATGCTTTAGTCATGTTAATGAATGTACAGAACAGGTGAACACATGAATTTACGAAATATAGAATGTGTCTTGTTAGGAATGTGAGATGATGTGGAGAAACTCCCTGTTTCTTGGCTGATGGATCACAAAGTAGCAACTAGAAAAATGTTCTCTTTCAGTGGTTTTACTTATGCAATAGTATATAGCTTTTTAAACTGATAGTCAGAAAATGTGAGAGTCAGCTATGGAGTTTCATCAGTATATTTTAGTGTCTAAGTTTAATAGAAAAAAGCATGATGTAGAAAGCAGTGCCTTGGAGTAATGCAGCAGTTCTGATCAACAACCTAGATGTCTTTCATTAAGCTGATACAAATTCCTGTTAAGAATTGTATCGAAATTTACTTTCACTCTTCATTATTCTGAGTAAATGAGATATTTAAGATTATTTTGGTATGTCCCCACAAAAAGACCTTTGCTGTGCAAATGTGAAGCAGTTTTAGGATGCCTTTACTATCTCTGTGTTTAAAAACACTGCCTTTGTTTTTATGATGACAACCTAACCTGCCAGAACTGTATTTGTGTGGAACGATTAATGTGTAAAGCTTTATTCATTATTTGATCTTGCCATTTTGAGTAACTTCCAATGCTTGTTTCTCTTGCAGCCAAAGAATGTTCAGCAGCATGAGAAAATTCAGAAAGCAAGTACAGAAGGGGTTGCTATCCAGGGTCAGCAGGGAACTAGGCTTTTGCCAGAGCAACTCATCAGAGAAGCTTTTATCCTCAGTGACCTCTTTGATATTGGAGAGTTGGCAGCTGTTGAGCTCCTTCTAGCTGGTGAGAAGGGAAAATATTTAAGAGCTGGAGAAATACAACTTAAATAGGGCCTTCTTATTTGAGCATATGCTTAACACAAATGCCTGATTCAATCAAGGCCTTAGCTTCCTAACGTGAAATGTTTTTAAAAAGAAATCTGCTGTTACTGTAATGTGATATGATAACAGTGTTCTGAACCTTAATGTTCACATTTTATGCAGCTGTTGCAAAAAGGGGGAATCATCTGAGGTTTTTTTATGATTTACTTCATCACTGAATGTAAAAATAGTTTAAAAATAATTGATTGAGAATTTTGCCATAAAGCAGCATAATAGTTACTGGTTCTTCAAATTATGTATTAGTTTTACATTGATATATGACTTTGTTTGGTTCGTAATGTAATAACTGATTAGTAAGGGAAGTAATCTGGAAAGTAACACATGCTTTGCATATAAAAACTGATTTCAGAGTTATTAAAATATAATTGTTAGTTATCATTACTAGCTACTGTTGATCATTAACTTTTAAAAAATTCATTAAAGAAGTAGCTTGTGAATTTGTCACCTTTGGAAAGCAGTCTTCAAATCAACCTCACTTTCTATTTTGAACTTGAATTTTCAGTGTAAATTCAGACAGATAATTTCATCTTGAATAAACAAAACTTATTTTGCTGATAATCATCTTGAGTTGATTATTAAGACGGCTAGGTATCAGTGGCAAATACCATTTGGACTAGGATATTTCTGAACTTGCACTTCTGTTTCTTTTTAAATTTTCGGATGTTTTAATAGTTGAGTATCAATTTTAATAATAGTACCCAAAATATCTGTGATTTCTTTTAAGTGCCTGAAACAAATTAGTGATAGTTTTTCTATCTATCAAATTTTTCTATCAGAAACTGTGGTTGCTTTGAATAGTACACTTGCATTTCCAATAGAAATAAAAAGATAAGAGAGCTGTTACCAAGGTGTGTACGTTAAACTTCCTGTGACTATTTTGTGCATTTTCATTCAATAGGAGAACACCAGCAACCTCATTTTCCTGGCCTTACAAGAGGTCTAGTGGCTGTTCTGTTGTACTGGGATGGGAAAAGATGCATTGCCAATTCATTGAGAACCCTCATCCAGTCACGCCAAGGCAAGACATGGACATTGGAACTCAGGTCTGTATTGTGGTGATGAACTCATCAAAGCTTTCTGCTTTGAGTGCTTTTAGGACTAGTTAGACTCAAGGGAATGTGAATATTCTCAAGTTCGTTTGTTTCTCATAACCTGATGCAGCTACTTTCATGTTTGTTTTTTAGGCACAACATTCCTTTTTCCTTAGGCATATTTTTATTGGATTATAAGGATATCCATTTTACTTGCAGTTCTTTCATGCTTCTTCACCTTTTGGCAGTGTTTTACTTCAGACACCCTCCCTGTCAAAGTTGCTTTAACTAGTGATGGTCACTAAGTATTACAGAGACTGAGTTTCTGCCCTTGCTGTGTTCTGACTTCCCATGCCTGCAAAACAAGAGAATCGTGCTCCTACCTTTACTCAAAAAGGATGCCCTATCTACTGATGAATGTAGTATTTCAGACTTCAAAGTATAAAACAGTATGCAGTGTTTACTTCCAATGCACAGTGATTGCTCAACTAAAGAAAGATTAAAATATATATTCTGGTGTAAATATACATTCTGAAACATAAAATAAATGATTACTTTAGAACTAGCTCTACCACTTCAGTAGGGTGTATGTAATTGGACAGTTACATTTACTAGTAAGAAAGAGGATGTGAGCTTGTGACTTATGTACATCTTATGTATAATACTTTTTCCTTTTGATAGAATTCTTAACTATCTGATGCATGTTGTATTCTCATATTCCGTGTTCTTGAACCCAGTTACCTGAACTTTGTATCCATTCAGCATAATGTTTTGAGATGGCACTGCAAACTGATGAGCAATGCACATTTAGTTATGTCATGTATATAATGTAGTTGTACATTTTCTGTCAGCAAATACATTTGATGGGTTTCATTATTTTAGACTTCCTCTGTGACTGCAAATAGTATGATTAATTGTTAAATTTATGTTCTTTCTGTTATAGTCAAGAGTTAATGACCATGACAACACGCTTTACAGATGATCTAATGGAGCAGGGTTTGACTCAGAAGATTCTCACTCTTGTGTCTCACATTGATTTGAACAATGAATTTGATAAACTCCAGAGAGAGCGAGGACTGGGTAGTGAGAAACATCGCAAAGAGGTAAATATTCATGGGGTACGAATGTTCTTTTGAATTACTGCACAGATTAGAATACAGTTAGCCTGCCAAAAGATATGGAGGTTTTTGGTTTTTTATATTACTAGTTTCTGTACTCTACCTTTGCAAGCTCTGTTACTGTCTGAGGAATCATACTAATTACTCCACAGCTTATGCTATACCAGTGTGGAATCCAGGTTACTTCCTGCATTTCTGTTTTGATCTTGCTTCCTGATGCTAGGGCATACCTTATTTTTAGTGAAGAAGTGTAATCAAGGACAGTAAAAAAGTAAACCTAATATTTGTACTATGTAAAAATTTCTTTTTTTTTTTAAATTTTATTCTTAACACTATGTTAGATCCTCTGCTCTCAACGCTACCATTATCAGCACCATTGGAATAAAAATTCACAAATTATTAAACCAGATTGAAACCAAGTCTAGTCAGACAAATAATGCTCTTTAATAATCCAATTGTGTTAATACAAACAGAAGTGTTTCTAATAGTGAAGTGAAAACTGCTTGAAAATGAGTTCTCTTTTTTGTAATCCTCGAACTTGATTGAGATTGTGACTAACTGCAGAGTATGTTCCTAGTAGGGAGATTTTAAAGCATTGTTTTAATTTCTGAACTTCTTTCTAATGGGTGATATATCTGAAAATTATTCTATGTTATAATCAGTTAATTTGTTTTCCACCAAATAAAGAAGTCATTTTATACTTTTGCTATTAATCTAGAAACTATTCAAAGAATATCCCTATGATTTACCTAAAATTGCTTTAATGTACCTTATTTTTACCTTAAAATTAATTTAATGCTTAATGTTAGAAGTTCTTTTTCTTCCTTTTAGGTGGACTGCCATATTTCCCTCTGTATTTATTAGAACTGTTATTCTGCTGAAGTCTTTGAGCAAATCTCTTGCTATATTAAATGTTGAAAAGGTTTTCTGTTTGTCACTGTGCGGGTGATTTTACTGGAGCTAGAATGCTTATAGCTCTTTATTTTTTATTTAACCTGGTTCAATGGATACAAGGCAAGAACATTATTAGAAGCTCATAATTTAGCTAAATAAAATACAATTTTGCAAAGACCAGTATGAAAGTCCATTAGTGGCTTTTTATTTTTAAAGGTTTTTTTTTTTAACTTTTACTGTTTTGGTAAGACTTAAAGCAGTTAAAACTCAGCTTGGGGGGAGGAGTGGAGTTAACAAATTAAATAAGTATTTGTCCTTGTTTGAAAACTGGTAATTTTTGGTGTAACATTATAAAGGAGATAATCTTTGTTTTCAAGAGCCATTGTACTTAATTGTATCGTAGCATGCAATATTTTGCTAAATAAAAAGAAAAAAAAAATTAGTGTGAAAATCCTTGGTAGCCTTTATGTCAGGCATGATATTTGTTCCATATCATAGGGGATGATAGTTTCATTTATGTTTATATTCTTGATATCCATATTTTGTCTGGAGGAAGAAAGTTACAATTTTAGATGTCTTTTCATATTTCTCAAGGTCTTAAAAGTTAGCTGTTTGTATAGTCAGTTGAGGGCATCTCTTTTGGAGCAAGAGGGAGACTATATGACCTTATCTGAATATAGCAACCACTACAGCTGTGTCTTAGGGATAGGAAATGGTGACTTTTGTGAGATACATTTACAGCTACAAAAGTTCTGTGTAGATTCGTGTCTCCTGCTTTGACAGAGATGCTGGTTTGCATGTAGACTTATTCTAGGATATCTACTCACACCTCAAATGAAATACATGGAAATATGAATGCGTTTAAAAAGCAGAAGTGTGCCTTTTGTTGTGTAGCAATTAAAAAAACCCAACTTTTTCTGTAGCTGCTGTCTTTAGAGTAATTTTAAACTTAACTTAGCCATCCTGATTGACTGAGAAGAGCAAATTGAACGTTACCAGAATATTTATATTCAGTGGGTTTTGTTTGTTTTTTTTCTTTTAAAGGTTTCTGACCTCATTAAAGAATGCCGACAGTCCTTGGCTGAAAGTCTGTTTGTCTGGACCTGCCAGTCACCACTGAGTAAGGATGACACTCTGATCCTCATAAGTTACCTGGAGAAAGTAACAGTGGAAGCTGATGGCTCGTTGGATGCCGTGAACTTGTCTCTTCTCATGGCTCTCCTTTACTGCTTTGATGTCAGCTTTCTGGAACAAGGCACAGAGGATCGTGAAGGTAATGCTGGCAGTTTTCCCAGAGGTTATGCTGTGCAGATGGATAAATGGTTAATTAATTTTGTTATTGTTGAGTAACGAATTGGTAGGATTTGGCATGGTTTTTTTTCACATTCATTTACTGAGTATTGGTGTTGTGTTTGTTTTTGTTGTTCTTCAAGATTTGATGCACCGGCTCCCTCTGCTAACAGAAAGACAGTATATAGCAACAATACACACTCGTCTTCAGGAGTCACAGCCTTGGAAATTACCAGGCTTGCAAGCTACTGTTCGATTAGCCTGGGCACTGGCATTACGAGGAATATCCCAATTATCTGATGTGACAGGTAAATGAAAAACTGAAGTGCAGTTGCTACACATCAGTATTCAGAGTTTGCAAGTGGTGTAAGTCAAGGTATCTGTTACCTTTTTGAAGTGTTAGTATTTACCTTTATGATAAAATTACCATTGATGCTCTTGTAAAGCTTTCTCAGTATGTGAGTTTGGTTGTCGAGAATGAATTGCTTTGAAGTGTACACATTTTTAGGTTTAGAAATAGTTAGTTATTAGAAAGTAATATTTCATAGTGTCTCTTTGAAATGAAAGAGATTTTAATGTACTGAAAAGTGTGAAAGATTGCATTTTAGCAGCTTTAGTATCTTTTGAACACTTAAATTAAGAACAGATTTATGCTTATAACTTTTTACATCTGTCAGTGTTAAACCTCAGTATCCTGAGAGGACAAATCTATTTTTAATTTTATTTTGTGTGTCTCTGTACTTCATAAGCTTTCCAGGCTCCCTAATAGGTCAAAATTGAGTCTACTCCAGAACAGATAGTAAAGAAAATGTAAACATTATAAATTATGTTTAATTAAGGTTAGTTTGTGATTCTTGGCTCACAGCCTTAGATTTGATTGGGTAAATGGGTTATGCACTTTAACACTTAATAAAGAAGAAAGTTGAGATCATCACCCAACATTAACTAGTCTTTTTCAGCCTGGTGCTTTCCTGTAGGGTACAAAAAATAATAGTTGATAGAAGCATGTTGATTTGCACGTCAGCCGGGTATTCTGAAATGTGTTTTGTTTGGTAACAAATAATTGTAATTTATTTTTTCCCCCTCTTTTGATTTTTGTTGCCCAGCTCTTGCAGAATTCACTGAGGCAGATGAAGCAATGGCAGAGCTAGCAGTTGCTGATAATGTCTTCCTGTTCCTGACTGAATCTGTTGTGGGGTCTGAAAATTTCTACCAGGAGGAATTTTACATTCGCAAAATTCATAACCTTGTCACAGACTTCCTTGCACTCATGCCAATGAAAGTAAGTTGTTGTGTGAACAGCAGTGCTTGAGAAATGTGGGCATCTCTTCTATGTTTCTAACATTAGGACAGGTAGCATAGAGATTCAGCTACGACCCTCAGCTTCAGGTGCTGCAGCTGCAAAAACTTCTGACTTTATGGAATCTATAGGATTTGGTGTTTGTTTTCCACATTGAAGTAGAATGTGATTTTTAAAACACTTCAGTGTGGTGAGATTTGCAAGATCTGCAGAGCAAGCTTTTGTGGTGGTAGTGGTTTTGTTTTGTTTTACATGGTTAAAATTTAAATGAATGCTGAAATTGATGGCAATGTATGTGGATATTGATTGTATTTTTTTGATACAATAGTGTAACCTAAATTAACTTACGGGTTTTGTCTCACATTTTTAATTTATCCGTTTACTAGTGATCTTTTCCATATTTAAGGAGAGGGTTTCTGCTTTTTCAGTAGTATCAATTGTTGGAAAAATGGGCAGCTGTTTTCACTAGAACAGCAGAAATGCTGCAGAAGGGTTTTTGCAAGCAATTGAATTGCTTTGATTCGAAGCAATTACAATGGTTTCTTTTGTGCAAGACCTTGTATCTAGACATGGAAAATTAAACTTCTATGAAAATGCTTTTAACTGATGGAGGCTTTATTTTGTGACCTTCATTGAGCTGTAGTTGGAGTTGCCAAATAATTACGTTTTTCAATGTGCAAAAAGAAGTATTAAAAGATATATTTTATTTATTGTAACCTTGCAGAATGAGAACAATATTGGCAGGAAAAACAATACTTGAGCCTTAAGAACCTTAGAGAGCATATATGAACATGGTGTAGACAGCTTTTAAGTTTAATCCTAATTTATTTATAATCTGCTGGTGTTGCGTGTTGCTTTCTTAAGATGTATTTTTAATCCACAGGTTATCTAATGAACAAGTATAATGTCAGTTCATACAAGTTCACATTGATAACTTTGCAGCTATGTTTCTCTGCAGTGGCAGCCTGTAATACCGCAAGTGCTGCATACACTTACCACATTGTTTAAGGAACTTCCATAAAATATAAGTCACATATTCCTCATATATTCCAAAGATTGCTAAAGGCTACTGTGTCTGTATTACAAAAAAACACCATTGCATGCAGCCTTCGTAAGATGTCCGAAGCCTGTTAACAATCAAGTGCAAAGGGGTCTGGAACTGGGAAGTTTTTTATGAGGCAGCTGGTCATTGAATGCTGTTGCTTTATGAAAGATGAAATGTCTCCCATAATACCAGTTTTTACGAAAAAGATATAAAGTAGATTTTCGAATCAAGGTGGAAGAGCTGGAGACTGACCCAGACTAAAGGTGCTGCCATATTAGATTTTAGAACAGGTATGACCTTGTTTCCTGTTTTCCACAGAACTGCCTGAAAATCCCAAGGCTGTTCGTTGGTTTGTTGATATATCTCTCACCTTTGTTGCATTATGGAATTGGAGGCTTTATCTCTGGGAAGAGTATTTCTTTTCCATTTCAGTTTTTTTGCTTTAGTTCAGATCTGCAGTTGATCATAGCTGATGCCTAAGGATGCAGAGAGATGTATATTTTTTTTTTATTACAAGTAGATGTTGTAATACAGGATAGAAGCAGAAATCTGACCGTTGACTTGTATTCCAATTTGACAGAGGTCAGTACTTGTTGTTTTGCAGGAAAGACTTTGTTAGTAAGCAATGGGAATATAGCCCTGTGTAGGAATTTTTTGTCTTAACTGCTATCAGTTTGTGGTTGGCTTATGTACTCAGTTACTTCTACCGAATCTCAAATTTTGGAGCAAGAGAAGTGTCTGTTTTGCAGGATTTTTTTTTTTTGTGTGTGTATATATATACGTGTGTGTATCTATATATACAAAACCTCTTTGTTCAGTTTTACTTAAATCTGTAAGTCAGCGTTTTATTTAACTCTTCTGTATAGTTTTAACATTTATGCTGCTTGCCAGTGGTGATTTGGGTAAATCTTTTGGTTACTTCATTACATTCAGAACTCAAGAATTAGCTTTAGTTGTTCAGATAATGAATTATTTCATTTATCAACACTCTTATTTTGTCTGTATGTTAATTTTGTTAGTATACTAATTTGGCTAGTTTGCTCTGACCCTTCCCACAATTATTTCTAGTTTTTAACTATTTTTTCTTAATAAGACACAATTGTTTTGCTGCTCATTCAGTTTTGAAAATTAATATATATTATAGACCATGAGCCAGTCTCTATTAGCCATCACCTTGCTTTAATTATTGTTGTGTTGAATTGATACTTATTTCTGTTTCTTGTTCCTCAATATCTGCTTAATATTTGACAAAACTTAACTTTTCATCTCATGTCTGTTTGCTTTATATAAGCCTCTGGTGGAGTGTTTTGTCAAAGGCTTTTTGATATCAGAATGTCAGCTATTTTTTGTTTAGTAATTAGTTTTTTTCAACACAAGGAATATTAGGATACTGATTAAAGGCCTTTTTTCCTTTTTTGTAATTGTTGCAGTTGTTCTCCCCCCCCAGTATTTATTGACATGGTAATGCTTTAGTTGCAACAGACTGGGTCCAAAGTAATTGCATCAATCCAAAACTTTTCAAAACATAAAGTAGCTGTAAGTAGAAGTGGCCTTAAATGGCTAAGAAAGATGTATTCACAGGTCTATATACAGAAAACATTATTTTAGTGTTTCTGTTTCTTTTCACTGCTTGTTGATAATGGTCTGACTTACTTTGAAGATAACCCATCTTGCTTTTGAAGTAAAAAGAGGAAAAGGATCCACCTTTTGAGGCCAAACCAGAGGATCTGGTGAAGTCAGATGGGAAAAACTCCCATAAGTTCTAAACTGAGGGCCTTGACAGTAAGAAAGTGAATATATCTTTGAATGTAACTCTTTGGGGGTGGATTAAAAAAAAATAATAATTGAATATTCTTGTCATGTATGTTCAAGTTCATTTCCTTTCTTAGATTTTAGTAGATGGTGTAGAAAATTCTGTTATTTCTGTTCTGTTTCATTCTTAGCTAAATACAGACCACTGTTTTTTTTTCCACTTCATGAATTGTGTAGGTGAAACAGCTGAGAAACCGTGCTGATGAAGATGCTCGCATGATCCACATGAGTATTCAGATGGGTAACGAACCACCTATTTCCCTTCGGAGAGATCTGGAGCATTTAATGCTTTTAGTAAGCCCTATTTTTATTTTCCTTATAAATTAGTGTGGCAAAAAGTGATTGACTTTCCTTCATCAGAAAACCCATATCAGAGTGATAACATACAGTGCTGTATCTTTCCCTTTTTGGATCAGAGGGATTTTTTTTCCTGTAAATATACACACTTTCTATATTTTTTCATGTAAATTTTATGTAGATTTCTGTAACTTTTTTTTCACGTAAACTTTTAATGAAAAAGCTTTTTCATTAATTTACTGTCTTGGCTTCTGATGTTAATGAAGTGTCATTCAGTTCTTGTTTAGTATGTAAATGCTGCATACTTACGTTTGAAGATTCTTGAGCTGAAGCTATTTCACAAAATATTTTAATATCTAAAATTTAAATTATAATAAGATTATCTTAGCATAACTTAGAAATAGGAATTTTAAGACTACAGGCTATCATTGGAGTTGAGATCTGGCTAAATGCATGGAAGTTCTTTGGAATGGAACACCACTGTGTATCTAGATCTTAATGTTTACACAGTGTTTTATGTTTCTCCAAGTCTTCAAATTTCTCCCTATTTACTGTGAGTAAACTATAATTAGGTTTCAGGGGGTTTCCTCTACTATTGACAGTTATTCCAATAAAGAATTGAAATGTTTAAATAATTTTCATGTGATGTTATATTTGTAATGAGGATTTTGGAAGACTGTTTTCTATTTGCTATAGAGTAGGCTGGGCAAGGTGACCCCATTAAGGCTGCTGGAATTACAAGTTCTTGAACTTCAGTAGAATTTTGACCACAGGTGTACACATCTAAAAGAAAGATCTTTCTATTTCTGTCATATTTTTTAATAAAGAAAATTGAAATAAAATAAATTGGAAATTAAATTTAAATATATAGGTTTATGTAAATATTAGTTATTAAGGTTACCTGACTGCACTTTCACCCCCCCTCCACATTAGAAAACAGATTTGCATATTGAACAGGTTCATTTTATATTTTCTGTTCATGAATAATTAAGAAACTTGTATCTTTCCCTTTATTTAGCATGAAAATGTGCACGTATGCAGTTTTCAGTATAGTAATCCCTATATTAAAGACTGCTTGTCTTTTCCAAAGGTAGTCCTTTGAGCTGTAGGACATAACAGGAAAATTTATAGTAAAATGCTTTCTTAAGTAGCTCTGAGATACATAGTAAACTTAGATTTTAATTTCTACTTCTTCATTTACTATGAAGAATGTTTATGTTCAGATAATGGTTAAGATTTCTAATCCTGATACTGGCTAACTTGTTTCTGAGTTAATATATCAAGGTACACAAGTGGGTTTTTAAGGAGAAATGACACTTTTCTTGGCAATGATTTAATCTATATTAATTAGGTAGAAAGTTATGAAAGTTTCACTTATGTGTGTATTTTGAATTTCTCTGGCTGTCATTTGTTCTGGTATTGCTATTTAGAGGCTGTAATTTTCAGTGAGTTGTAAGGAATGGAGCACCAGCTGTGGGATGCTTTGCCTCTCAGACACGTTTAGTTTATCTAGTAGCTGTGCATATTGTTGAAGTAATTGGTTTTTCTTTATATGGTTGATATTTTTCTAACACCTTCGTTTCTTTGATAGATTGCTGAGTTGTATAGGAAAGACCCCTTTAATCTGGAGCTTGCCCTTGAATACTGGTGTCCATCAGAGCCTTTGCAGACATCTACCATCATGGGGTCCTACCTTGGAGTAGCTCATCAGCGCCCCCCTCAGCGCCAGGTTATCTAGATTTTCTTTAGTAATTACTAGTGACTTGAAACTAAACTAGTATAAAAAACAGGCAACAAAGTTTCTGGTATACTTAATACAGCTAGCCTCTAAGGAGACATTTTTTTAGTGGCTTATCTGCATGTGTCCTGTTCTGCATGACATGGTTATTGTTGGTTGCTCTAACATGAGCTACTGTCAGTCATTCATGGTTGTCAATAAAATTAGCAAGAAAGAGTCCTAACAAACCTCTGCGAAAATTTTTTTTTAGGTCTGATTTTGTTGCAGTTGCTAAATGAATTCTGGTAACAGTGCTCTTGTGTTTTCTGTCTCATGAGCTCTACATACCTTTTTGGTGTAACTGAGAAGTTAAATTCCTTAACTGTAAAAAACCTTCATTAACTGTAGTTGATGGTATTTTGGGGGGTAAAAATTCTGAAGAATATTGTGGTTGTTTAAAGCCCAAAAGGTATAGCCCATGAGAGACAGCAGTTAAAATTAGAATGAAGAAGCAACCTAAACAGATGAAGCAGACATTCCAAAACTCTTTAGATACCTGAGATGTTATCAGCCTTCAATGCTTCTTGAAGGACCATGCAGTGTTAGGCAAAACCTAGTATGAGATGTATCAGATGCATCTCAAGACACATTCACAATCCAGGCGATTTAAGTTAGGGCCTGGTGCAGTCTACAAACACCCTAATAGGACTCTCGGAGGAACCACTGTGTGCGTGAGTTACTATGCAGGGACATGACAAGCATAGTGAATTCTTTCCCAATACCACTTAACTTGCAGTGGGAGATGTGTTAATAATACTGCTGTGCAGCATTTGTGAGCTGAAGTAAATTTTATCACTAGAAATACAGAATTGGAAAGTTAGTATACTTTGCAATTGCATGATTTATTTTCTTTTGTTTATTTCCTGTTTGCAACATGTTTTTCACCTTCTGGGAAACTGAATTGGCCCATCTACAAAGGATTTTTTTTTTTTTTTCCCTGAGTTGTGATTCCACCCCTCTACCCTTCCCTGATCACATTAGAATCTGTTTTCTGACTTTGGCTGCCTATTCTTTTCCTAAAATACTCAGATTTAATTCATTTTTTAAACACCGATCTTTATTTGTTCTAGGTTGTCTTGTCAAAGTTTGTTAGGCAAATGGGAGATCTACTTCCTTCCACAATTTACATCCCATACTTGAAAATGCTGCGGGGACTGGCTAGTGGGCCTCAGTGTGCTCATTACTGCTTTAGTTTGCTAAAAGTCAATGGCAGTAGTCATGGTAAGAAAAGTGACATTTCAGCTCTTTCTGAACTATTTTTCTTTAGAAAAGTACAGACTCATTTGAGGTGAATTGTGGTTTCATACTTTCAACATTTCATTATTAGTACAAAGATGAAATGGGAAGGCTTCACTTGAAAGTGCAATCTGGGAAAAAAAAAGACTGATTAGGTAATTAAATGTCTGAGCACCTTAGCAAGTAATTCACATAGTGTAGGAATGTGTTTTTTAAAAAAGTTGTGTCTTAACACCATAAGAGATGAAGAGTATCAGTATTGCTTATTGTAAACTATAAAATGAGTAATGTCTTAAAGTTAAGATGTATATTTTGGAAATGTATTTCCTGAGCTGACTTTTTTCAGAAGTACTTTGTTCCATTAGAATTTTTTTGATACATGTAATATATTAGCGCTTTCTCAAAGTAAGAGATGCTGGTCAGTCCTGTGTTTTGCATTAATTTTGCATTGATCAAATTGGCACACCCCCACCCCCACCCTCTGAAGATACAAATAATACTGCAAACATTCTGATTCAAAAAAATGGAAAACTTTTTGTCCTGGCTTTTCATATTAGCACCTTTCTGTCTCTAATAAAAACCAAAACCAAAACAAAAATCCCAACAAAAAACCCCAAACCAGAAACACTAGTTTCGGAAACAATAGCTTTACTTTGAACTTTATTTTTTTCCTCTAGATAAGAAAGAAAGTTTTCCTTTTAAATTTAACTACCCTACTTGTCACCCTGTGAAAAAGTAGAAAGACAATCTTGTCACCTGTTTGTCATTTTTGTAGCGGAAAACATCCAAGGAGCAGGTGGCAGCCCTGTCTCCTGGGAGCATTTCTTCCACTCTTTGATGCTTTATCATGAGCACTTAAGGAAGGACTTGCCAAGTGCAGACAGTGTCCAGTATCGTCACCTGCCTCTCCGAGGAATTACACAGAAAGAACAGGACGGATTAATTGCTTTTTTACAGCTGACCACTGTTATAGTAAATTGGGTAAGTAACCTTTTATTTGGTTTTCTTTGTTAGTGCATTTTATTTCTTGCAAAACGTCATAATTTAGCTGAGAAGTTCATTTGAATAAAAAGGTATGTAGGGCAAATTTAACTAGCAGTTGTCATTTGATTAGTGAACTTCAGAAGTGTGGGAGACATCAGGAATAACTGTTACGACCAAACACATGGTCCAGGTGAAGCAGGAAGAGATGACACCTTTCCCTGTGTTGCTGGTGTTTTGGGGGGATGATTTTCATGACTTCCTGCCACTTTGGTGTCATGGAGATGTCTTTAAGAAGTGAGATATCTTTAGAAGAAATGACTATGGGGTGGGAGAGTTCTTTGCATTTGATTATGAGTTTGAAAAGGCAAAAATAATAAATGAATTTAAAAGGAAATAGAAGTTTCACAAGCAACCTGATCAACTGTGAAACTTCCCTCCAGAGTTAGATTTAAAACATCCCCAAACTAGTAAAGCATGCCATGAGTTGACTGGGGGAGGATTCCAAGAGAATAAAACTGCAATGCAGGTTTTCGATTTGAATTGTCTCGGTAATTCTGGATAGTGTGGATTTCAGCTCCTCAGTACCCACCAGACCTGCAGCCTGAAAAATCTGTGATTTAGTGAGATACCCTTGGTTTTGCTGACACAAACATAAGACAGATCAGTGAAACTAATTAGGCTTTTTAAAAATAATCCTTGGTAGTGATGATAAAGGGGTGTTCCTATGTGAGCTGTCTTGTGAACTTCGGATAAGCATGGGGAAAAAGGAACTCTTTAATATTTCCTGGTGTCATCAATCCATAACTTGGGAAGAAGAAAATTTGTTCTAAGGATGCAGGGAATTATTGTGGGATGAATCTAGAGGCTTGTTCCTGTCCAGTGTTTATCTGAGAGCCTAAAATTAGCTTACACTGGTGATGACTCTACTGTTAACACTTAAGCAAATTCCTTTAGGTTCCTAAAGTTCCTAAGCAAATATCCAAATGCAATTTAAGTTCATAATAGAAATACTGATAAAGTCACTCTACCAGTGCTTGAAGAAGCTATCTATAGAGTTTAAGTACTTAAACTTATTCAAGACTAATTCCATGAATGTGTCTACTAAAAAAAAAAAAAAAATAAAAAAAAAAGAGTTGTTATAAGAAGCTTATATTGTGCACATTTTTTCTGTATGGATAGGCACAATTCTAATACTTCTGAGTCATTAAATTGGGCTTTTTGTTTCATTAAAATTGTTTGTTTTGGAATAGTCTGCCATTCTTCTGATGTCTGGTGTACCTTCAAGTATGAAGCAGAATTGTTGATACTTAACCGTGAATTAAAGATTGTAAGACATGAATAATCTTCAAAGTAATAACCTGCAGTTTTGTTTTCTGTTAAACTCTGTAGAGTGAGAACGCTCGCTTAGCTCTTTGTGAGCACCCTCAGTGGACACCAGTAGTGGTCATTCTGGGACTTCTGCAGTGCAGCATTCCTCCTATTTTGAAAGCAGAGCTATTAGAAACACTTACTGCTTTTGGAAGATCTCCTGAAATAGCTGCTTCACTCTGGCAATCCCTGGAATATACACAGGTATTTTAGAATTTTCAGTGCTTGGAACTATAGTATCCCACCTATTGAAATTGTCAGTGTATTTGAAATAGTATTGCATTTTCTCTTAAATCTTCTTGTTGACATTGTTGAATGGTCTTCTTTTTCACTTAGTTAATGCAGTTCTTACTTCGAAATTATTTTGAAAATGACAGTATGATTTTATGCCTCAGAGATCTCATTGACTCTGCTTATTTTACATGAATACAGGTTTTCTAAAAGACAGTCGTGTGTGTTCAATGTGTTTTCCTCAGTCTGTGTCACCAGTAATCAATATTCTGCAGGTTACATATTTTTCTGTGGGGGAAATTTTTTTTTTTTTGGTAAGATTCTTCTGGTGTAAGTGGTACTCTTGGAGAGAAGGGACTAGCTAAAAAGCTCCACTTTCAGGCGTTTAATTTTCAGGGAAGTTAATTGTAATTTACAGATTATTGTTGTCAACTTTTACATTTAAATGGCAAATGATAGATATATATTAAAAGCTCTAACTTTTAAAAAAGCATTTTTTCCCTGCTGTCTTGATTTCAGAGAAAATTTTAAATATTAATCCTAAGGAAGATGAGTATCAAGTGAAAATGCTTTTTGTATTGTTAATTGAAAAATCATAATAGGATGGGCTTATTTTATAGCGTCTATTACGGTTCAGGCTAGTTGCTGTTTTATTGGAAGAACATCAGGCATTTAAACTGCAAATGCTGGTTTATTGTTAATTACAAATAAAAAGACCCTGACAGTAATGACAACTTATAATAGTAGTATTTTGAATGCTCACCGCCTTGGCTTCCTAATTTATGATACTCCTTAAAATACACTGTTGTAAGGGATAACAAGGGAAATGTCTTTTCCGTAACCGCTATAAGACAAAAATCATTAATGTGAAAGTATTTATGCTCTTTGTTTTGTTTAACAATAAACATGATACAGATACTTGAGGATATAAATAAAGCTAGAAGCATACAAGTGTACAACATATAACCCAACCTTTCAGACAGAAAAAAATTAGCTTTTTACCTTTTAAATGGATTTAAGAGAATACTTCTTACAGCTAAAAAGTGGTGAGTATCTTTTAGTCCTGATAGAAATGATGGAGATACACTTTGAGTATGTTTAATATTTGTCTGTTTTAATTTCTCTTTCTGTTTTGAAGGTATTACAAACTGTGAGAAGTCCAGGCCAGCGACAAGCAATTGGTATTGAGGTAAGGGTTTCTCTTGTACCCAGGCAGCCTCTCTGACCATCTGCATACGAGTTTGGGAAACACTTGCAGAGGCTGCATCTGCTGCCATGTCCATGGGAAAGCCTTGGAATAGGCACTGTTATTGCACTGCTTCTTAATTTACTCTCAGGCCTGCTTGTAATTTCTAGAAATTTTATCCATTTATGAGGCTAGTGCAGCTTCATACTAGTAACAGAGCAACATCTAAACCCTCAAATTCCTTATGAGCGCTTCTTACTAAGATTTCCTATATTCCTAAACTGTCCTCACTTTTGTTACATCTTAGTACAGCTCACTTCTAATAACAGTGGTAAATAAAAACAAAGTATGTAAATGTTGAGGCATGTCTTCTGGTAGCTCAGAAATGAATGAAGATGATGTTGCTGAACTGAAACGACAGTACTGTTGCTTCACTGTCTTTGCTTTGTGGTGTACTGTAGACAAAAATGCAGCAAGGTCAATTAACGGTAAAGTAATTCACAGATGATGCCCTTATATTATTTGCTCTCACCTGTTTCTTTCTCCCTCAAAATCTTTGATATTTCTCCTTCTGTTTTTTCCGTCATCTTGGGAAGGTTGAATTGAATGAAATTGAGTCCCGCTGTGAGGAATATCCTTTAACCCGTGCCTTCTGTCGACTCATCAGCACACTAGTGGAGAGTTCATTCCCCTCTAACTTGGGAGCAGGTCTCCGTCCACCAGGCTTTGATCCCTATCTCCAGTTCCTCAGGGATTCTGTGTTTCTTCGATTCCGCACCAGAGCTTACCGGAGAGCTGCTGAAAAAGTAATTTTTGTTTTAAAAATATGGGGTTTTTTAGGATGTAGTTCAAATGATTTGGCACTGCTGATGTGGCTTAGATTTGTTTGAGAAGCTGTGCAAGTTAGATGCAGCAGAGGTAACCTCGAGCAGTTCAGTATTTTGATTCTGTAAGCAGGTGATTTTTCAACTCATGGGTGGTCAGGATCTACGAACTATCTAAAGGAGCCTGTATAAAGTATCCTTTTAAAAAATAAAAAGTTTATATTTCTAAATTTTAATTTATTATACAGGATTCTGCAACTCTACTACATAGCTAACGACTTCTGAACAGCATGTGCCCAGATCTACAAGTTAGATTTGTCCTTTCCTCATTGTTACTTTAAGAGAATATTTTTGACTTGCTGAATCAAGGAATTTGAGTTTCCTTTATGATACTTCTGGATGAAAGTGCATGCTAAACTCTATCCTGGAAACTATTGATGATCTGTTATTAGCTGTATACCTAATAAAGACTCTTTATTGCTTGTAGTTTCAGTATACTAATATGTATATTGTATAATAGAGCCTGGAACAGGCAATAAATCTGTTTTAGTGTTCCATTTTACTTCAGAAGAAAGTTTGGCCTTTCAAATAATTTTATGTGTTGAATTATAAGTGTTGTTGGATAGTATCTCAGAATTAGATGGTCATGCCGTACTTCTGATCCAGTACATCACTGCGCTGCCTGTTGTATTCTTTGTCATCTTGGTCTTGTTGCTGCAGTGTCAATCTTACCCTGTGTATGACTTTTTCTTTATTTTGTGATTATCTACAGTGGGAAGTAGCTGAGGTAGTTCTGGAAGTGTTTTACAAATTGCTGCGGGACTATGAACCTCAACTTGAAGACTTTGTGGACCAATATGTGGAGTTACAAGGTTAACTTGTTCATTTGTTCACTAACAAACAGAATCGTAACTTGATTTGCTCTCTTGCCTCTATCTTGTGGTCTTGTTTAGTAGTGCAAGTAGAGTTGGTAGAAAGCTAGACCAAGGCTTTAAGATAGGAAGACATTAAAAAATGTCCACATACTATTGGGACCTATGTTGCCGATTCATTAGGGCTTCACGTACACTGTCTCCTACCTCCCTAGCTCTACTAGGAGGACGACTTCTGTCTGTCTTGTGTAGCCGATATGATTGAAGAGCAGCATTTGACACTTAAAGAAACACCTTTTGTTTTGGGCTTGTTTCTGTGGATTTCTTTGGTTTGCATCTAAATCACCACTATTCATAGCATTAATTTAAAGGTGTCTGTGTATTTGATATAGCCTCTAATATAAATATTATTTATACATTAAATATTCAGAGTAGACAGTAGCAGTAGAATTATGATCCAAGTAATTTAGTTCTGGATAACTATTCTCTAAAAGACCAAAGTAGATGGCAGTTGCCTCATTCTAGGAAATTTAAGGCTTATTTGGGCTGCAGATTTTTTTTTAATGCAAAGTTTCTTCTCAAGATTGAATGCCATCCTTACGGCTGTGAATTTGTAGCAGTAGAGAGCTGTGAGAACTACTCCTTAAGTGAACAACTTTTAAGAATTACCTCTCCAGTGAGCTTGCTTCAATCTGGGAGACCTGTGTGCTCTGTGCTTTGACAAACAGTTCTTGACAGCTTAACTGGCTTGAGCAATTTCTGTTGGTTTATTCCTGGCCTCAGCTAGTCCTTCAGTTTGTATGATTACATGATATATTGGAGAAATGGGTTAAAACTGATCTTTTTTACTAGATCCATTTCTTGAACTGATGCACTGTGTGGCTCCACAGTGGCACAGCACATCTATTAGTGTGTTGGGGAGCAGCACAGACATGGAACGAATGGAAGGGAGGAGGACACTGTTTAAGCTGATGCAAAAAGAAACTGCATCTTCATTCCCACTTGCATGCTAAAAAAGATTCTTAATGTTCACCTGCTTTTATCCACCATAGTTTACTAGGAGACTAGATAAATGAGGAACATTAGTCTTGACATTCCCTTTTTCTTGTTTCATGAGGGTCTTTGAGTTTTAGGCTAATAGTTTCATTTTTGCATACATTGTTGCAACAGACGTGCAAATATCTGTACACTATGAGCATTCGGGGTTCAGGGGACCAAAGTCTCAGCTTTGATTTCTGGAAATGCTTTTTCCCCTTATCCCGGGTCTTCAAGCAGCTTTGGGGGGATGTACATTTTTTCTGGTTACTTCTCAGTCTTGCAAAACCATTTAATGTAGCTTCAGTTTGGTATAAAGTCTGCATTAATTTGAATCCAAGGTCATGTCTACTTAGGGGAAGTCTGACTGGTTAAAGTTGAAGTTGGGCTATTAGATACTGAAAAGTAATGATAATTGCCATTACTACTTTTTCCAAAATTTAAAGATTACCTAAATGGCTTATTTGTAAAGAAAACCTCTGAAGACTTTGTATGCAGTATGTTTCATCTGTTTAGGTGTTGATTACAACAACAACAGGAACTGTTACATTTTGTAGCTCAGGCTAGCCACATTGAGTAATGGAAATCTTTTCTATTAATGTTAATTTTTTTCCCCCCTTCTCGCTTTAGGAGAAGAAATAATAGCATATAAACCACCTGGATTCAATTTGATGTATCATCTATTGAATGAGTCCCCAATGCTGGAACTGTCCCTTAGTTTGCTTGAAGAAGGGGTTAAGCAGCTTGATACTTATGCTCCATTTCCTGGTATGTGCCTAGAATTTATTTTTCATGTGAAATTAAAATGCATACTAAGTAGGATTTAAAGCTGACATTGCATATCTTCAATTAGATGTTTCTCTTGCATATAAAACATATAAAAATGATGTCGGGCAGGGGGGAATTTTCCTAGCAGTAGACAACTGACAAGCTCTTTCTTGGTGCAGGGCTTGATAAACGAGGTTTATGAATGTAGTCTATTTAACTGCTCCTTTGTTTCTTGTGGTTTGTGCACTGCAGGGAAGAAGCATTTAGAGAAAGCTGTACAGTATTGCCTTGCACTTCTGGACTTAACCCTACAGAAGGAGAATCTTTTTATGGATTTGTTGCGGGAGAGCCACCTTTCTCTTATTGTCACGCCACTGGAGCAGCTGCTTCAAGGAATCAACCCTCGCACTAAAAAGGCCGATCACGTGGTGAATATTGCTAGGTGTGTGCAAAGTACTAGGAAGGGGGGAATTTTGGAGGCACAGAAGTGTTCGGATCCTGATCCCTTCATTAGTTTTACTGACAAATGCTTCACTTTGCACAGAGCATCTCTGAAAATTTTGTGGTGGTGGGAGGTGTCTTCACAGGTGGTATGATCTATGTATTGTCTAGTCAAGATTGGGATCTGTATTTGAAGTGTTTCTTTCTGAATTTTTTTTCCCCTCATGACTTCTTCCTGGTTGCCTTATGTGCATTGATTTCCTTGCATACAATTTTCAGTTTGCCCCAGACTTTGTTATAGGATGGAAAAGTAAAACTTCATTTGGTTGCTATTGGTCACTTACATGTTTTACAGTTTGTCCCTTAGTTACTATATTAAAAGCATCAGGCTAGTAACCTGAAACTCCATTTCAAATGCAAAACTATAGGATTTCCACTTCCACTGACACCTTATGTTACTGATCAATTTTATAATAACTTTACAGACAAACACTGATGAATAGTAGAATTTAGTGCATAAAAAAAGCAGTGATAATCTGACTGCACTAAAATATTAACTCTTTATATATGTTTTTGTCTTCCATTTGTATTACTTTTTTCACGTAACAATAGTTGACATAGTTTTGAAAAAAGCATGCCTTTTAAGACTTCTTGAAATTGTTTTTAGTCTTTTCTATGTTGTGTACATGCAGTAGTTGATTTTAGCTAATTTTGGTCCTCAGTTACACTCATTTCTGCATGATGTGAAGATATTTTCTCTGTGTTTCTTGGGTAAGCCTGTGACCAGTTGTTTTCAATGTCTGAGGCAGAGTTTTGATAAAAAAGAATGGTGAAAATTCCAGGAGAGATTGATTATCCCTACTCAGCCTGCTACCTTCCTTTTGATGGAGGAGTGTGAAATGCTTTGTGTATAGTGAAATTTTGTTTGTAGCTTTAATGTTATCTCATGTAGTTTGATTTGTAAACGCTTCTGTTCTAAATGTTGTTTAATTTCTAATCTGTTCATTACCATCTTGAAATAAAAGCAAAATTCTCAACAATTTCATTACAATAATCTTGTATTTCTGAAGGTATCTTTATCATGGAAACAGCAACCCTGAACTGGCTTTTGAAAGTGCCAAGATTTTATGCTGTATTTCCTGTAATTCCAACATCCAGATAAAGCTAGTGGGTGATTTCACACATGATCAAGTAAGTGCCAGTTTCTTTGGATCTGGAAAGAGAAAGTGGTGAAATACTGGTTCTCCATAATGTTACTTTAAAGGATAGATTTCTAGATCAAGTACATTAAAACTATATTTTGTCTTATATCTACCTACATCTAAAAAGTCTTTTACTGTGGCATTGTGAAAAGCCACTACTTCATTAATTGAAAAACAACCAGTATCATGAATGTTTTCGAGAAAGTAAAGGACAATATTCTTTGAGATACTGAGACCTTCCTGTGACTTTGTAGCCTTCAGCCTGTGAGGATAATTTAGCATATGTAACAACAGTAGATTTTTTTTCTGTTCAGAGGCTAATTGCTAACCTCTGCTTAGAACAGCTACAACTCTTAACTCCTGCTTATTAACTAGGTTATATAATTTTTGTCTAGAACTTCTGTCAACTTATATGGAGGGAATTATGAAAGATACTGGTTTTAATATTCTTGAAATCCTTTTCATTTTCATCCTTCTGTTGTTGAATACAGAGTATTAGCCAGAAGCTGATGGCTGGGTTTGTGGAATGTTTGGACAATGAAGATGCAGAAGAATTAATTAATCCAGATGAGGGTATGTAAAAGGCTTCTTAAAAATGCCATTGTCTTTTGCGTAGAAAGAAATTGATGAAAGAGGTGAAGAAAATGCTTTCAAGTCAGAAAACCCTTTTCTTACATTGTTTTCTGTAGAACTGGACCTTTAACAAATGAAAAGCACCAATGCCTTGTTAAGATATGTCCACAGTGTGATAAGCCAACTACAAACTGAGTCTGTTTTCAGAAGACGAGTATTTAAACGTTGCTCTGGATGTATTGTTTAGAGCTGTATTAATAGTAATTTGAAGTTTTTGTCTTGTATCCCTTCATACTAATATAAGTTGATGCCTTAGCTTTCTTGTATTTAACTTGAAGGCTCCGAGGATTACTCTGTTAAATGGGTTTCCTCACTTCATTATTTACTTTTTTTTTTCCCTCTCCCTCCCCCCCAAATCAAGAGCTGGAGCCTGAAAAGAAGCGGGCACGAATCCATCATGAAACAAGAATCCATATTCTGAATCTTCTTATCACTTCTCTTGAGCGTAGTCCTCCCAGCCTTGCTCTGTATCTCTTGGGATATGAACTAAAGAAACCTGTCAGCACCACCAATCTACAAGATCCAGGTATGAAGAGGAAAAGTTGATCTGGCATTTAATCAATTCTGTTACCAGCCCTGAGAATATTTATTGCAAAATTCATGGGGAGAAGCAGTTTCCTTTAATGTTAAGAATAAGACAACAGGCCTTGTTCAAAGACTCAAAAACTAAATTAAAAGATATGTTGATGCTGAAATGCAGCATTTAAATAGCTTTGGGATCTGATCCTTTGTTTAAGTTAGATTTTGGAACAGGCTTGAAATTAGGGTTGCAGTGGAAAATGATAGTTTAGAAGTGAAGCATTAAAATAGTAAATTAATTATGCAGTGTGGATTGTGTTCACAGTACAAAGAATTTGATTTGATGATCCAAGAAGTACCTGTGTATGACAACAGGGGAATCTACAAAGCAGGTTGTCACTTTGAACTGGTTATAGTAATTGACTACTATCCTGTCCCTCCTCAAACTCCTGATTAAAATCAGTTACAGGGAAGAAAACCAGTTTTGTTGTTTAACACTGTAGGATAAAACCTTTTAGAATACGTGGGTTTTCATTCTGTTGCTAGACATATTAATATATGTATGAATAAATAGATGACAAGATGAACTTTGAAGCAACAGAAGTGACATTTCTAAAGTTTCTGGAGTTGGTGAGAAAAATAGTGTGTTAGTATGTCTTGTTTGCCACCTCAGCTTCTAACTTGTATTCAGTACAAGACAGATATTGATAAACTTGAGCAAGTTTGGCAGAGATGGTCAGGGGGCTGGAGTACTCAGCCTATGGAGAGAAGCTGAGGGAGTGAGACTTCTTCAGCCTGGAGAAGAGAAGGCTCTGGGGTGACCTAGCAGCAGTCTTTGAATACCTACAAAGCAGGGGTTAATGAGAGGATAAAGCCAGGCTCTTCAAAGGTGTGTGGCAGTGAGCATAAACTGAAACAGGAGAGGCTCCAACTGCATATAGGAGAAACTTTTTCACCATGAAGACAGTGAAGCAGTGGAGTGGATTGGCCAGACAGGTCACGCAGTCTCCATGCTTGGATCTTTTCAAGACCCAACTTTATAAATCCATGAATAATCTGCTCTGATAAGCATAACTGATCTGAGTGGGCGAGGCAGGCACTGGTGGCAACGCTAAGTTCTGTGGCTGAGCATTAGATCAAAGTGGACGGGGATGTTCCTGGCCTCAGGGAAACCCGAACAAGAGCTAAGAACCCCACCAGGAGTCAGCAGATCTTGTGAATGAGGCTGACGCAGCTTGGACATTGCCAGGAGAAACCATGGGAGGTTCAAATGGCCCTAGGGAATGCTAGCAACCAGGAGTGTTACCAAAAGGGCAGGCAAACAGAGCATGGTGTATCAGATAGGGCATGGAGTGGAAAGGTGATAGAACAGCTCATCCTGGAGGTCCTCTTTAAGCGTGTGCAGAAAAAGAAGGTTATCGGCAGTAGTCAGCACGGATTCACCAAAGGGAACTCATACCTGGCCAACTTAGAAGCCTTCTGCGATGTAACGACTGGCTGGGGTAGGCGAGGGGAGAGCAGTGGATGTTTTCTACCTTGACCTCAGCAAGGCTTTTGGCACCGTCTGCCATAACACCCTCCCAGGTAAGCTCAGGCAGCGTGGGTTAGGTGAGTGGACGGTGAGGTGGGCTGAGAACTGGCTGCATGGCAGAGCTCAGAGGGTTGTGAACAGCAGCGCAGAGTCTGGCTGGATTCATCAGTGACCTTCATGAAGGGTCGGAGCGTACCCTGAGCAAGTTTGCTGATGATACAGAACGGGGAGGAGTGGCTGATAACCCCAGAAGGCTGCGCTGTCATTGAGCGAGGCCCGGGCGGGCTGGAGAGTTGGGCAGAGAGGAACCTCATGAAGTTGCACAAGGGCAAGTGTAGGTCCTGCGGCAGGGGAGGAATAACCCCAGGCACCAGCAGAGGCTGGGGTTGACCTGCTAGAAGGCAGCTCTGTGGAGAAGGACATGGGAGTGCTGGTGGCCGGTGAGCTGCCCGTGTGGCCACGAAGGCCGCCGGGATCCTGGGGTGCATCAGGCGGAGCGTGGCCAGCAAGTGGGGGGAGGTTGTCCTGTCCCTTCACTGTGCCCCGGTGAGGCTGCATCTGGAGGGCTGTGCCCAGTGCCGGGCTCCCCAGTTCAAGAGAGACGGGGAACTACTGGAGAGGGTGCAGCAGAGGGCTGCCCAGGGGATTAGGGACTGGGGCATCTCCCTGATGAGGAAAGGCCCAGAGAGCTGGGGCTGTTTAGCCTGGAGAAGAGAAGACTGGGAGGGGACCTTGCCAATGCCTGCAGGTATCTTAAGGGCGAGTGTCAGGAGGATGGGGCCAGGCTCCGTTCAGTGGTGCCCAGCGACAGGACAAGGGGCAACGGGCACAAACCACAACACGGGCAGTTCCACCTGAATATGAGGAAAAACTTGCTCGCTTTGAGGGTGACTGAGCACTGGAAGAGGCTGCCCAGGGCTGTTGTGGAGTTTTCTTCTCTGGAGACATTCAGAACCCGCCTGGATGCCCTTCTGTGCCTTCATAGTTCTAAATGAAGGTAGTTAGGACCTGAATTTTATTTGGAAAAAAAAGAAGTGGTAAAGTTATTTGATAGATCAGAATGATGAAAAAAAGATGCCAGCCTGTTTTTTTCATCTGCAAAGTAGCAGACTGTGTCTTGAATATTTTGAAATTCTGTGCGTTAGGTCAGTGATAGGGGACTTTGTCTCAGAGCCATGAGAGAGCCTTGCACACCTCTTTGTGATTTATCCCATTAATAATGTGAAGAAATAATGACTATAACCGTTTGCTTTGAGATAATAATTTCCTACTACAGCATAAATTCCATGTGTCCAAACAGAGAAGGTGATTTCCCCTGTAAGAAATGCAGTTTTCAATGCCTTTACTGCTTCAGTACATCTTTCTGGTTTGATTAAAGAATTAATTGGCTAAAGGAAGTATGCAGAAAGACAGATTTTAACTTCAGTATTAAAATCTCCCTTGGTTGCAGTGTCAAGTGCCTTTAGGAGCATTAGTCATAAAATGGCTGTATTTGTAAAATAAACACAGGAATTTAAAACTTCTCTTTGAAATTGTCAGATGAGTATCCAGGTAAAGTTTTAAGAGCAAGAATCAAATTTTCATTTGGTTCATGCAGAATATTAAAGAATCAATTGAGTATTTTTTTAATAGAACTGAAGAGAAATTTCTTAAGTTTTGACTGCATAATTTATCCTACAGCATCTCAAAAGCCTACAGACTAAATATACATGTTTTCGTTAATTTTTTTCTGAAACACAGTTCCTTCTTTTATTTTAATTAACAGAGAAAAAACTTCACCAGATATTTTTGCTGCAGCTCTGTGGAGCAGTATAGTGCAGCACAATGTATCTGAACAATTTATTTTCTGTAATTCTGTGTACTAGCCTGTATTTGCTATGGAGGTAAGTAAGATCAAGAATGTAAGAAAGTATTTTTCTATTTTGAGGTGTCTTGGGTTGCCCACGGACTTGCCTTCATGCTATTTTGAACATACTGGAGAAGGGTACCGAAACAAGGAATGGACCTACAGCAGTTCAGGAATCTCCTCATCTTGCAGAACTCTGTTACCAGGTATTCAATGTATTTTCTGTTGGCGTAGTATGCTCTAAGTAAAATTAGCTACTTCTTGGTTGGTGAATACCGATGATTGAAGATTTCAATAATAATTTCATTTTTAACGTGCATTTGTCAGGTTTTTATATACATGGAACTACCTTCTTCTGAGTGAAAAAGTATTATCTTGTAGCAACACAGAATATAAAGAGTCTGTACTCATGTCAGAACTTGGAATAGGGATATATTTATAAAACTAATGTTCTAAATATTTTCGGTGAGCCTTTGAATCTGTTGTGATCACATGCCTTTTTTTGAAAAAAAATTAAAACTGCCATTTGCCAGCATGTAAGTTAAAAAATAATCACAAATAAGCCAATAAAATTATCTTCTTTATTCTGTGGCAGTGAAAATGTAGGTATGTATGTCTGAAGGGGTGAGATGAGGAAGACCGGTGAATCAGATGTATGTGCAAGGTAGCTGATGTTTGGCCTTAAATCATATAATCATATGGTTACATATCTGTATCATGTTGAAAATCTGTGGAATCTAGGAAATATTTTAAACATTATTAAAAGTGAAAGAAGCCATACTGTAGAAGGAGGGTATGTGTGTGTGGAAATACATCACATTTCTGCTCTTGGTGAACCTGGAGTCTGAAATAGACACTAATTTTTAAGTGAGCTGAACACACAGAAAGGCTTATATAGTATCAAATTGTGGGCAAATAGCTGTTGCAATCATCCACCTGCTGATGGTCCTTTAATGTCATAATTCAACATTTGTTATAAATAACATGTTCAGCATTGGCATAAGCTGATGGAAAACTTGCTGTAAATAGAGGTAATTCAAAATGTACTTACTGTAAATAGAGGTGAAACAGTGTTATGCGTCTTTTGGTTTGGCCATTGGTTTGTTTTTAAAATAAATTCCATAAGTAGGTATCTGCTGTTTTTTATTATCAGGTGATCTATCAGTTGTGTGCATGCTCTGACACATCAGGTCCAACTATGAGGTATCTGAGGACCAGTCAGGATTTCTTGTTCACTCAGCTGCAGTATTTGCCGTTTTCTATCAAAGGTAATTTTTATGCTAAGATAAGATTGTGCGTGCTTAAAATTCAAGCAATTCATGCATCTTTTGACTCCCTAGGAATCACAGAAGAAGCATAGGTAACATTCTTAAACTGAATTACTGCTTCTGCTAACCTTTTAATTCTGCAAAGGTTGAACTCTCCTATTTAGGAAGTTCAAATTTTTAGTGCTGAACTTTTGTAAAAGAGTGTTAGTTTTGGAATGGATCAAGTCTCCAGAAGCAAATCCTAATCTATTTCAATAATCACTGTAGTTTTGTTCGACTCTGCTAAAGAAAAAAAAAAAAATTTTTGGAAAGTGAGAATGCTAAGAAGAACTGAGGGAATAGAAGTCTGTTATAGAAGTTGTAACCACTTCTATCTTCCCTTCCTCTGAATAAAGTACTGATGGCATTAATTGGAAGTTAATAGATGTTTAATGTTTCAGCCCAACATTTCTCAGCTGTCTTACACTGAATAAATGTACTTATTCACTTTATCAGATGCTTGACCACTAGTCCTTTGTTAAATGATAAGTAAACTTGGCATTTGAATACATGTATCCAGCATGGGTAAAGCACTTTAGATGACTCATATAACTTAAGAATCTAAACTAGATGAGTATAGAATATGAAGATTCTTGGAGACCCATGTTCAAACTTATCAACTTTAATTAAAGTTATTGTTAATTTTGGGTAAATGTGTGATTATTTTCACTGAAATTCAAAGTGATCCTATTTGCTTATGAAGCACTGCATTCTCCGCAATGACTGTTAGAACCAGTTGTATACAGAGTTTTTTGTGTATGTGTATACTCTTAATTTAATGTATGTGTATGATTTGTTTTCACAATAGCCACATGTTCCATTTAATGGCTTTTGTCAGATCTCTCAGTCCTTTTGTCTTGTAAACAAATGGTGAGCAGATAATAAGTAATGACATCCTCTAAAAGTTTTCTCAAGTGAAAAATGCTTTCCTTGACGTAGGTAATACTATTTGTGTTCAATTTTATAATTGTTTCCTTATCCCCACCCAGAACATGAGATTTCAATGCTGAACCAAATGTCTTGGCTGATGAAAACTGCAGCTATAGAAATGCGAGTGACATCGCTGAACCGCCAGCGCTCCCACACACAGAGACTGCTGCATCTGCTGCTTGATGACATGCCTGTGAAACCATACTTGGGTAAGAGGAATTTACTGTGAGAGTAAGCAAGCTGGAATAAATGAAAGTATGAGAGACTTTATTTGAATTCTTCCCTCTCTAAGTCAGTTCATTTGTTGTATTGGGTCTGGAGTTGCCACTGGAGAGATAGGAAGAAAGGTGATGGTGGTTGTAGACTCCAAAGTTAAGTAAGTCAGGGCATCTTCTTGTTGTTGCTGATTTGTCTGTGTTTCATTTTTTAAGCATCTTCATGTATACACTGATATAAAAAATAAACATTGTTTATGGGGTAAGAGAGGGGAATATAAAAAGAATAATTAAAATTATAAAGTTATTTATTTTGGGATGCTATCTATAGTTGTTACTGTGTAGAGAAGGTGGAGGGTCTTCCTTGATAGATAGTTCTAGACAGAGTTTTCTCAGTCTTAACTTCTGTCTGTGTCACACATTTTCAGCTCTCTCTCACAGAAGATAGTTAGCTACAGGTTCATTTGGCTTTTGACATAATATCACAAAAATGGTATTTCATCCCAGTGTGATGTAAAATGCAGTGTTAAATAAAAAGGCAAGATAACAGAGTAGAAGTGAATCAAGAGAAATGGAAACAGATGGCAATAAAACTCTTTACATGAAGAAAATAAACAGAATAACTGAAAGATACCATAATGGGCTGCAGCAGTATGGTGTTTTTGCTCACTTTTATAGGTTTGAACACTGTCTTTTCATACTTGTGGAGATGTGAGTGTGGGAAATCATGTCCAAATACCCTACTCATTTTACAGTGTTCATCCAGCTGTGTTATGCATACTGGAGGGCGGGGTGTCTTTTTAGGCATTTCTAGTACTGTCTAATCTGTATTTGATAATTGGCTAGCTTCTGTGAGATAAGTATTGTTTACATTTTATTAACAGTCAAGGCTATATTTATTTGTATTAGAAGACTTTGATGTGAAAGGTTTGTCAGTGTGTGTTTCTCTGTCTTTTTCAGTATTAATAAAGTAGGTGGTATTTTTCACTTAGGCTTCTTTTTCTTTTTTTTTTGGTTTATTTATTATGTTTCATTACATTCAGCTGATGGTGAGGGAGGATTGGAAGATGAAAGTCGATCAGTCAGTGGGTTTCTCCACTTTGACACCGCTTGCAAAGGTAAGCATTATATTATGGCTTTTGATTATTTCTCAGTAATGTTTTTCTCATCCTGAATGGGGGGAGGGCCACCTCTAGAAAGGACATTTTGAAAAAGAAAATATAGACTTTATAAACAGCAGCAGTACATGGAACAATTTTGTTTGGGGGGGGATGTTGATGTAGATGGTTAGAGTGAGTGGAAAATACTGAACTGGAAAGGAAGTGAGAAGAGTCTGTTTAAGTATCTGTGGAAGGGCAGAATGGGGGGTGACAGTCTATAGATTTACTGCTAAGAGTAGAAAGAGTTGCTAAGGCTGAACATGTATTTTCATGGCAAAGAATATAAAATCCAAGTAAGTAACTTCAGATTCCTTAAAATGTTTCTAAGTTTCAACAAAAGACTGCATGGTTCTCATAGAAAATCAGCCTGCTTTGATTTAGAAGAAAAAATTAGAATCTTGTATTTGTAAATATTGGATTACATTCATACGTAACAGGAGAACAATAGAGTGTAACACAAGTTAAGAATTTAAGGCTCTAGAAAATCTTTTTAAGCCCCTTATATAGATTGATAGCAGTTTCTGAGGATCCAGTGTTTTCTTTTGAAACGTCACACATTTAAGATTTGGATTGACAAAGGTAAATTAGGCTCCTATTGTCAGGGTGATTTTTGTTTTCCTCTTGATATTTCTGAATACAGTTTGAATTGATTTACATTTCCAGTACGCAGGAAGATCTTAAGTATCCTGGATTCAATTGACTTCAGTCAGGACATTCCAGAGCCTTTACAACTGGATTTTTTTGACCGGGTTCAGATTGAGCAAGTCATTGCTAACTGTGAACACAAGAATGCACGTGGACAAGTGGTTTGCAACGTCAAGGTATGCAGTGTTCTATATTCTCAAGTTGCATGTGGTATTTTATAGCTTAGTAATAATAATAATAATGACCAGTGTATTAATGATACCTTGAAACTTGCTTTCACATAAAAAGTATAGCTGTTTCAGGTATGTGCATGATTTATGCAGGTATTTTTTTTCTGTATTGCACACACTGATTTCTCATTTGCAGTAGACCATTTAAGACACTCCCAGTAAATATTTTCTATCTTAATGTTTTCCCCATCTTGGACACACAAGTGATACTGCAGATATGATATCTACCTTATGTATTTAATTGATCTCCAGTACACAACTATGTAGTACTATATATGTGTACACAATTATGTACATTGTGTACTGCAGTAGTTCTTAGAGGCTTTAAGATAGTGTCACATTGTGATGAGTACTTCACAAGTGTATGATAAATAGTCCTGAAAAACTTGTGGCCTGATAGACAAGGGACAGAGCAGGAGTGGAATGTAACATAAAGGTGATCTTAATGGTGATAGGAGTGCAGCTATTCCATTTTAGGAACCAGCTGTTCTGTACTGTAAAATGTATTTTAGGCTTGAGAGGAAACAAACCCTTCCTTCTGTGCAAGAGGACTATAGTGGAGATTGAAGAGGAAAGGGAGAGTGATGTTGTTAGAAGAGCTCATGAAAGGACAGAACAACTTAGGACTAGAAGGAAATGAGTGAGTGCAAAAAGAAGTGCAGTGATCGGGGAGAGAGACCAGACAGGTAAAAATACTGCCATTAGAGAATGAAGTATGGGAGAAACCCAAAAATGAGTAAAACTTACTTGAAACTTGGTCCTTCAGTTGCATCTGTCATTATGTAGCCATGCCCAAATATTTTTAGGAGGGACAAATGTATCTTCCTTATCATTAAAGTTTCTTTTTTGATTTTTTAATTTCAGTACCTTCATAGAGTTCTGGTTGCAGAAGTCAATGCCCTTCAAGGAATGGCAGCAATAGGCCAGAGACCTTTACTTATGGAGGTAAGTACAGAAAAAGTAAACCACCGTTTGTGGTTGCTTTTGGTGGATTTCATATACTGTCAGGCAATAAGCTTTATTATGAAAGCTTGTGGATTTGTGTCTTACTGTTGAGTTAGTAATTCCTGAAGGAAAAAAACCCAACAAAACCAAGACAGTAAAATTTGATAATTGCTGTTCTCTAAACAGCAGACCTGAAATCTGGTTTTTTTTTTTCTTGAACCTTTTCCCTCCCTATTACTGATAACAATTGCACCCACTCCACGCTACAGAAAGCAGTAAGTACTGACGTCAAGTACAGTGTGCAGCAGCCAAATTTATCTTGCCTTTCTCTCACAGGGGTTGCCAATTTATTTCTCCTTTCTTCTACACAGCTGTAGTTTCAGTGAACTTGGAGCTTAATTATTTATGGAGGTTTCTGCCATCTTTTAAATATAGTTGAAATTGGCTAAATGGATTTGAAATTTGAAGGATGAAGAAGAAATGACAAACTAAAATGGGAAGAAAATGCACAAATAAACTTTTCATAGTTGTTTTTGTTTTGATTTTAAAGAGTATGTTAGAAAAGAATTTACTTGGTTAATTTTTTTTTTTTAGTTTTACTACAAACTTGAGATATTCGTGATGGAAAGGCTCTGTGGAAAGCAGCTCAGAAATGGATTGTCCTGTTTTAAGATGATTAATAGCAGCTTGTTTCTGATAAGCTGAAGACTTCCCACCCCGCCCCCAGACTATTACTAATAGATAAAATTGTCATTTTGAAATCTTTTTCATTAACTTCTTCTAGTATATTATAACTCACATTTTTTGTTGTGGGTGTTCAGGAGATCAACACTATCCTGCAGTATGTCGTGGAGCGGAACAAGCTGCTGCAGTGCCTCCATGCTAAGAAGCATGCTTTAGAGTCATGGAGACAATTGGTGGAAATAATACTCACTGCCTGCCCCCAGGATCTCATACAGGCTGAGGACAGACAACTGATTATCCGTGATCTATTGCAGGATGTGCATGACAAGGTAACTCTATACTGGTAACCAACCCTATCAAACTTTGTTGTTACATCTTTTTATGTGAAAGAGAAACTACTTTTCAAGTAGCATTCTTGATTGTAATAAAAAAAAAAAAATAATTGTCTGTCTTTAGTATTCTTTTTTCCGATTGCTAATATGCTGAAGTCAGATGCGCTGTGGACAGAGGGGATACTCTATACTTGCATAGCTACTGTTGAGCTATAAACCATATATTGAGAAATTTCAAAGACATCTCGGTATAATCCAGTATGATGGTAGTCTGGAAAGGGTATGTGAAAAGGAAATAGCCCATTTTGATGAGGAACACAGAAGAACTCACTGAAAGGATGCAGGCAAACAGTATTGCAGTTGCTAATTTATTGTCTTTAGATGACTCACTGCAAATCCTACTGCTGCCTCTTTTGAAAAATGAAAGAGTTGAATGAAGCTTCATCATAGATAAATTGAAGATTTTACAATTGGAAGGTCATTTGGAAATGTGAGAGTTTGCTTTCTCTTAAAATATTTAATGTCTAGGTATTTTACTGCTGAGTTATAGTAATAATTTTTGAGACAGACTGGACAGTTACTACTGACTCAGCCATACTTAAAGACAAAAATTAATGAATGACCTTTATATTGTTTAGGGTATTGGACTTTTTTTTTGCTTTATTGTGAGAGTTAGGCTGTTTGTAGTTCTCCTGATTATACAAGTTGTGTTTTGAGAAATATTATGAAAATATGGTATTTTTCAAGCAAAAAGTAACCTTTTGGGGTTTTGTTATTTCCATTATTTTTTTCTGTAGGAGTTACCTAAAACCTATTTTTAGTAGAGTGCTGGTTTTGTTTTTTATGTGAACAAAACTGAAGAAAAAGGGAAACAAGGGAGGGGGCCTTTAGTAGCCAAAGGAATTTCTTTTTTTCCTGGAATCTCTACAGAGAAAAAAATTCAGACTGTGATTTTCTGTAACACTTCAGTGAAGATTTTTGTTAATGTGAGAAAAAAAATTATTGTTATTTTCTTTTGAAAATAATTGGACTACTATACTGAATGACTGTATTGCTTGAAAGGAAAGCTCCTTGAGTGTCAGTGATAAAGATAACAGGTTTACCTTTTAAATGATGAGGTGAACTAAAGAGTATGTGCTAACTTCTTGTTAGTGTTTCTCCACATTGTCTTAAATGCTGCTTTGATGCTCACCCCTTTGAGTTTTTTAAATTGTATCTTCACGTTTTTAATGGTCATAGTTTTCTTAAATAGCTGTAAAGCCAAGAGAATGTCAGTTGTGCCTTCCCTAACTTAGGTTTAGATATTTTACTAATAAGCAATTCACATCAGCACATTTCTTCCCTTTTCCCCATCCAGATTTAATTATCATCCTGCCTGTGATTTGTGTAAATAAAAACTAGAAGGCTAATATTCTTCTCAATTAAAATGTTTTCAACTCATCTTTCTGTACAAGTTTCTGACACTACTGATTTTGATGTGTTTTAAATGGTGTCATGTTAATGAAATCCTTATGCATACATAAATTAAATAGTTGTGAGAGGCTAAATTAATTGCTTTAATGGCTCATGAAATCAGACAAGTTTTCTACCTTTTTTTTCTTTTTTTTTTTTATTGCTTCGTTCTGTGTTAAGATCCTTGATGATGATGCAGCTCAGGAGTTGATGCCAGTGGTGGCAGGGGCTGTGTTCACCCTGACTGCCCACCTGAGCCAGTCCGTGAAAACAGAGCAGAAACAACCACTTGCACTTCCTATGACGGGACAGTCCCAATATGTCTTGATGCTGGATGGTTCTTTTACCTCATCACCTGGCTCTGAGAACATATCCACGGGTTTTGCTTCTATTGGTGACTCCTCCCTCCACATCATCTTAAAAAAGCTGCTGGATTTCATTTTGAAAACAGGTGTGTTGTCCTTTGCAGTGCGTGTGTGGGAATTCCAACCACCAAGAGTAAAAAGATGGTCTGAGCTGCTTCTTGTTAGTGCAATGAAGATTTTTATTTTACAGTCTTGTTGAGCTTACATGATTAATATACATTGAAGTCATGTTACTAACAAGAATAAAGTCATACTGTTTCTTTTATCTGAACAACAAGCAGCAGAGAGACATGTAAATGACTGTGAAGGGAATTCCATATTGCCACTTTTTGGGAGGAGCATAAACTTGCTGAATTTACTAATAAATACACTTTTATGCAAACAGTAGAACTCTGACTTAAGAAATCTAGTTGTTTCATTTATTTCTTCCAGGACTGCCATAGGAAGGTTAAATTAAGTGCCAGTGGAAGATGGCATTACAGAATTCACATCTGTTTGGTTTTAAATGTGAATGTTTCTTGTTAACAGGTGGCGGCTTCCAGAGAGTGAGGACGCACCTTTATGGATCATTGCTTTACTATTTACAGATTGCCCAGAGACCAGATGAACCAGACACTTTAGAAGCAGGTATTGTCCAACTGTATTATGGAGAAGAGCAAAAAAACCCCTGTTATTAAACCCTGAGTGGTACAGTTTCTGCATGCTGAATTGTCTTCTGGAAATAGAATTGTGTAGATAGAAAACATCTTACTCTAAGAGCCTCTGAAATTAGCTATTTATGCTAAAAGATGCAAATCATCCTCTGTCCTGACCTGCCTAGCTACATAGGCATTCAAAATGTATTGTTCTGGATGAGGACATCAAATTTCTGACCTCCAGCACTAAAGAAGATATTTCATTTGTGTCCATTTTAAAGCTATGCATCATAGCTACAAAATTGTCAAAGGACTGGAGATTACTTGTAACTAACTGTTCCCAGGTAGGTCTGACTGTAGAAATATTGCCCTCTCATCTCTATGATTGTTCATACCACAGTGATCCTGTTTAAAAAAACTACCACAATAAACCCAAAGATTATTTCATATTTTTCTGTTCCTTTAGCTGAAGACTACGAAGGGGAAAACAAACAAACAAACAAAAAAGTATCACTCCCACCCCCAAAAAAATAAGCAAAAAAAATAAGCCTGCCAGAGTTGCTGCTTAACCAAGAGAGCTTATGGTGAATACCACATTCTCTCTGATAATGGCTTAAATACCTGATTCATCAGTGTTTCTAATAATTATTTAATCTTAGAGCTTGGATAAGGATTGAAAAAGAAACTTGAGGCTAGTAACTGTGCATGCAGACCCCTACTGCTATGTGTCAGCATTTTGAGCTACAGTAGTAAAAAACATACCTACGAATTTGTTAGAACCCCTTTGTAGTTTATAATTATCTGGCTTTGGATTCAGCCCTTTCCCACTTAAGTCACCTTGTTTACTTCCCTCAAACTGAATGTTTTGGTCCCAGTGAAAGTTCTTAGGCCTAATAGATCTTCTATGTTACATGTACTGAATCTTAGAATTATTCTAAGCATACTGTCTACAAGGGCGGTGTATGTATACAGGCACATACCTTTTTTGTTCTGGCTGGTTTGTGTGTGATACTCAGGAAAGAATGGATTTGTAGGAAAACATTTGTGCTTCAACTGAAAACCTCAGTCCATTGTTTGGGGCATTTCAGTTGCAAGGAAGAGAGAATGCCCTGAAGGATGTAGCCTTGGCTGTACTGTTGATAAGCTAAATGCTAAGCTGCCCATCTTTGCATTTTTCATTTTGTGTTTTATTTGCATTTTTACAGCTCAAAAAACAATGTGGGAACGTCTGACAGCTCCTGAAGATGTGTTTAGTAAACTGCAACGGGAAAACATGGCAACTATTGAGACTTATGGGGCAGCTCTCATGGAGGTGGTCTGTCGTGATGCTTGTGATGGTCATGAGATAGGCCGGGTAAATAAATCTACTCCTTTGCAATCACTGTTGTTTTAAAGAGCATTTCAGTGCTGTGCAGAGAGGGGAAATTTCATGAGGTAGAACTAGAACATTTTTGTAGATAATCTCTTTCATGTTTTTGTCCTCCCTCTCATCCTTCAAGCTGTTGAAAGCAGGGGCATACATGCATATTATTTTTTTCTCAAAAAAGTTGTGTGTCCTATTGTTTAAAATTGAAGTTAGCAAGCACTGCTGCAAAAAATTGTAGGTGTGAACTACTGTGGCATTTATTTGTTAGTATTTTTAAATCATAGTCTTACTGGTTTATTTTCTTACTCTGAGGCGGTTTGGTGACCAGAAAGAAATAACTTCTGGAAATAACTTCAGTAGACAGGAATCTAGTCAGAATGCAAACTAGTTTGAAATAGTAATAGTGTTTGTAGTAATACTTCATGAAAATATTTTAGCATAGTTATTGGTCAACAATATCAGTATTTTGTTAAAGAATAATAAAGATAATTGGCTCATACTATACTAAAGAGTCAGGAAATCTTAAAGGACTTCATATAAAGAATTGCAATTGTAGTGCAGAAATGCATTCTGCTTTTAAGCTAAGCAGTTGCTTCAAACAACTTCTTTTCATATTTCTATGTATTTGTTAAAAATCTCATTGATCTCATAGATTTAATATTTTTTTCTTCCCCCATCCCAGATGCTGGCATTGGCTTTGCTTGATCGTATCATTTCAGTAGACAAGCAGCAGCAGTGGCTGTTGTATCTGTCCAATAGTGGTTACCTGAAAGTGCTTGTGGATAGCCTAGCAGATGATGATCTGACTCTTCAGAGCTTGCTCACACCTCAGCCCCCTTTACTTAAAGCGCTGTACACCTATGAGTCCAAAATGGTAATAGCACTTCAGAAATTATTTTGTGGCGTGGTGGGATTTTTTTTATTAAATAAAAGTTGTTTGAATAGACTTCACATTGATTGTACTCAGAGATATTTTACTAAAATAACAGTACTTGAAATTATGCTAAAATCAAGAGAAAATAATAGTTGTAAGTTTCATCATGAATGCCCAATACTTACCCTTCTCTGCTCTTCTCTAGGCATTCCTCACTAGAGTAGCTAAAAGTCAGCAAGGGGCATTGGAGCTGTTGCGGTCTGGAGTGATTGTGAGGCTGGCACAGTGTCAAGTATATGACATGCGACCTGAAACAGACCATCAGGGGTAAGTGTTGGTTCCCTAGATGATTTTGAAATTGTAACGTAGTCTTGGAAGCATATGGTATCTTCTTACAGCCACAAGTCTCGAGTAAATAATTTGTGGGTTTATTCTCTGTGTGTGTGTGTGTGTGTGTGTGTGTGTGTGTGTATGTTTCTTTAACCTCTCAGTTCAGTTTAAAACTACCTTTTATTGAGAGAAAATTCCAAATAAGTGGGTGTGAAGTTGTACTTCTATGCCCAGTTACTTTAGACTATATGAAAATGTCTTTGATACTTTAGATAGGAATGGTCTATGGAGGAGGAGGATGATGATGATTATTATTATTATTAAATAATTTAGACTATAATGTTTGAAAACCAGCCTACACTTTAAAATTATTTTTGGGGGCTTTGCAGTTGGTGAACAAAAAGTGTGGAGTTCATCCTTCCCCATAAGGCAGTAATGAGAGAGCAGTGAAGCAAATGTTTCAGAAATACTTTATGATGTGGTTAAAAAAAAAAGTCAGTTATATATTGCTTGACAAGTTTCCTGATGTGTTGCCATGTTATTAGTCATTGTGAGGTGACTAAGAGATCTCAGAGGAGGAAATTGCATATTAGGGGAAATCACCCTAGCTGATTTCAAACCTTGATCCTTGCTTTAAATTTACAGTTCTTGGTGACATACTGCAGGTTCAAACACTTTGGAAAAATTTAAGACTTCAACAAGTACTGTGTTTTAAAGTGCCAAATAGATGTATCATATAATTGTAAGATTATGTGAAACCTACAGGGCATTTGTAGAGGATTATATTTATTAGCTGCTTTAGAATTAAGCACACCTCTTCTTAAAATATTTGGGAATATTTAGTTTTATATGTAAGTAAAGGAAACATGTCATATTTCTGCAACAAAGTAATCTGATTTAATATGGTATGGTACAAAGAAGTAATTTTCTCTGCTTAGAGAAAATGTCTCACAGCAGCTTTCTAGGTAAATTGCAGCAGGTGTATCATAAATGTGTTGCTTTTCCAATAAAAACTCGGTTCAAGTACAAAGCTATTACTGAAATATGAATGTTTCCATGTTCTTGAGGGTGATTGTGTGTTGAGGCTCTGCCTCACTAGTCGGCTTCACTTTTCTTGCACTGTTTTTATCTTCTTATCTTTATCTTTCTTCCTTTTTAAACCTGTTAAGAATCTATGGAATGAGAGATCCACCAGTCTTCATTCCTGCTCCAGTGGAACGTTATCGCCAGATTCTTCTTCCAGCTCTTCAACTGTGCCAAGTGATCCTCACATCCAGCATGGCACAACACCTGCAGGCAGCAGGACAGGCAAGTTCCAAAACATGCTGGAGTAGCACTGCTACTGCTCATTCAAAGAAATTATGTGTCCTTTTGCTCTGAGAGTAAGCTTTTTCTAAAATACTATCCTTACTGGTATGGGAGATCACTTTAAGATTCTCCAGAAGTAAAAGCATTGCTTTTTCCTCTGCTCACTGCTAAATTTTTAGTCGTTCATATTTTCCCTTTTCTTTTTGTGGTACAGGTTTTGCAGTTTCTAATTTCCCATTCAGATACTATCCAGGCAATCCTGAGGTGTCAAGATGTTAGTGTTGGATCTCTGCAGGAGCTGGCTTCCTTGACAGGAATAATCAGCAAGGCAGCTTTGCCTGGTAGGAACTGTAGTTTTGAAGTCCTGTAGCCACATCTGCATGAATCTCGGGCTTGGTTTTCTATAAAGAAATAGTAAGATAAGATATGTAAGGGTATACCTACTACAGTACAGAATTTTCTTGACATGTAGAGCTCTGGGAAAAATAAAGAAATGTCAAATAATTGTTCTTGAAGTAAGTATGGTAGATTTGCAGTGGACACAGTGCCCTTATCCATATGCATTTGACTTCCCGTTTTCTTTTAGCTACCTGACAGTAAGTACTTTTTGTCTTTGAGATGACTTGCACATAGTATTGTTCAAAGTGCGTGTGGTATCTTCAAAAAGAATATTCATTCAGCAGATTCTGTGACTAAGGAAATGAAGGCTGACAATTATTTGCGTACCTGTATCTTTGTTAATGTCTTACCCATTTTTATTTATTTAAAAAAGGAAGTTTCTGTGGAGAAGCACTGTGGATTAGCATACTGACGCTTCTTTTGGGTGACTTATCTTCACAGAGGACTAATAATTACTGTGATGGATGTAGCGATTACTTCTGCATGCTAGAAAACTTGCTTACTATTTCAAAATAACTTCTCTATTTTGATTTAATGGCTGGCTGTTCAGGAGAGATGTCTGCCTACAATAGAAAGGAGTTGTAGGTTGAACCCAAACATTTATTTGCTTACAGTATACTGAGCTTTGCACAACAGCTGCAATTTACAGGCTAACCTCCCTTCCTCACCCCGCCCCCCCCCCCCTTTTAATTACTTAGCAGAACAGTAAGCTACATGCTGTCATGCATCTCCTAGTAGCTGCATTCCTATTTGAGTGTTTTCCTCCAACAGTGTGCAAAATCTGAGTTGTTACATTTGGCTGAAATTTTTCTAATCAGTGCTTGTATTTAAATGTGCATACTGCATAAATCTGGTTTATTTTAAAAACATGAAAACAAACCCCAGTTAATTTAATGGCTGCATCTCTTACCAGGAGTGCTAAGTGAGCTGGACATGGATGTTAATGAAGGGACGCAGATGGAGCTACAAGGACATATAGGCCGATTTCAGGTAGTGAAGTTGTATATTTAACACTGGTCCTTTTAGATTTGTTGTTAGATGGGTTTCCTCTTGGTTTTTTACTCTGACTAGTAGCAGTTATGAAAGGGATGTTTTCCACCATTAAGAAGAATATGTGGTAGTTTGTTTTTTGGGGGGGAGATGGAGGTGGTTTGTGTGTGAGTGCGGTGGTTTATGTGGCATGTGGTTTTGGTGGTTTGTTTCTTTTGGGTTGGGTTTTTTTTGTTTGTGTCACATGCCCCTCTCCCCCAGTTGAAAAGATAACGTTTGGTAACATCAGGGTTGCATCAGGGACTTTGTGTCCCTCCCTAGCTTAGGATTTACCTTATGTGGAGAAGAATTTGAGGTCAGCAGCAAAGCAGGTCAAGTAATGCAGAAATACTCTGTTACCGCTTTTGCCACAAGCATGTCTCCAGCTCAACAGCTGGAGTATCAGACATGCTAGTGTTTTATTTATTTCCTCCTTGTTTAAAAATAACCCTGACTTAGAAATCAGAATGAAAGCCAAGATAAACTAAGTCTTGCTCAACAGCTATCACTGCAGACCCTCTTTACAGCTCAGCATCCAGCATCCATCAATGTTTCTGAAGCTTTGTGGTCCATGTGAACAAGGACTTTCATAAGGAAATATTTCATTGAAAACTACCTGTAGAAGGGGCTGCCCTATCAAATATTTCTGGTTGCAAGAGGAGTGTTCTCTGTACACTTTGACAGAACTGTAAGGCTCACCAGCCTGGCAAAGTACCAAGCTGTAAATGAATGCTGTAATGCTGGGATACTTGGTATTCTGCTGCATCATGCCAGCAAGAAATTCCCATGGGAAAGCAGAAAGGTTGTTTTGTGTTGTTTTTGTTATAAGGTGTTTTAATTAGGTAGTTGGAAAACTGACCTGTTCTGACCAAAACTGTGTGAATCAGTCAGCTTTTTCTGTAATTTTTCTCTCTAGTTTGTCCTGTTATTTTCATCCAGTAATAAAAGGATTTAAGTGGTCTACTCTTCCCCAAAAGTAATTACAAAAAGATCTTTAATCTTTGATAAGTCTTTTTGCCTTTCCACACAAAACTGACGTACAGTCTGAGGCACTTTGGTGATCTTAACAGCCACATGTAAACTAAAAACACATTTATTGATTGTTACTTCTGTTTATAAAACTATTGAATTGGTTTTTGCACTCTACTTTTATGGAGGTTATTATCTTCATATTCAGATTTTGTTAGTTTGTCTATATAGGTAAAGTTGTTTTAAGTGGGAAAGGGTAAACCTAAACTGTCATTGATGCTAGTGAGTATAATAGTCTGGAAGAGACGTGAGATTAAGTTATGCACTTTTGAATTGCATTCATTTCTCAAGGAACTGTTTTAGGGTGCCATTAGTTTTTATATCTGGGTTAAAATATTGTGTTTTTTACAACTTCTAGCACTTTGTAAAATAAATTTATATGCATTGCTGTCTTGCTATTGTGTTTTAAGGGATAGGTATCACTTAAGTGAAAAGAATTGTGCATTTCATTTGTCGAGATACTAATTAAAATGTTCATTTCTTACGGCAGCGCCAGTGCTTAGGACTTCTGAGTCGGTTTGGTGGTTCAGACAGACTACGTCAGTTTAAACTGCAAGATGATAATGCAGAGGGAGACAGAGTGAACAGAAGGGATGAAATAGAGTTGGCCATGCAACAGGTAAGGACACAAGAAGCTGCTAGAACCTTCAGTCTCAAGTTGTGACATTCTTCCTGCTGCACAGATTTGTTTAGCTTTGTTGTACTTCCATATGCTAGCGGTAACACTCTACACTGTTTTTAGTTTGGTATAGGATCCCACATTTTATTTCTATTTAAAGTAAACCTTGACAATGTGGTTACTTAAATTTGCATTAGCAACCATTATTATTTTGGGGAAAAAATGCCGTGAACTTCGAAACCTTAAATTGATCAGCAATTTTCAAAATGAAGGGGGGACTTAAAATTGACCAGAAATTTTAACTAGCAGGTTTGGGAAAGAGGCAAGGTTGCAAGTCCTAGACCTGAAATAGAAAAGAGGCTCTATACCTGATCAGAAAAGAGAATCATCACATTCTGGTGAAGAGAGAAGGGAGCAAAACATGTTGTTTATTGACATTTATCCTTTTAAAATTTAATGCTCCAAAGCCTGTAGGTATTGTAACTGACATGTTGTCATTTTTTTTTTTGGCAGATCTGTGCAAACGTGATGGAATACTGTGAGTCACTTATGTTGCAAAGCGCCCCCAGTTTTCAGCACGCTGTTTGTCTGTTTACTCCTAGCCTGTCAGAATCAACCAACCGAGATGGGCCTCGTCAGGGTGAGACTTTTGGCTTGCTATTTCATGAGACTGAATGATGTGACATTTGGGCTAGGAGGAAATAATGAACCAGAGGCTGTAGTTTCACATACACTTTAAGTCACTTTGTGCCAGTACTGTAGCTGCCCATTTTCTAATTCTAGCACACATGCTTGCACAGCCTTGAACTGAGCCAAATCAGGAAACTAATCTGAGTTAAAACAAACGTGACCAAAAAATCTTTTTTAATTCACTTCCCATGGCAGCCTCAGAATCGCAAACGTCAGAAACAAATGTGTAGGTAAATAAGGAGCACAAGACAGGGGAAGGTGAGGATATTTTTTTTCCATAGAACCTCATTTATGGCATGCAAGACTTGTTTAGATGCTGACTGGAACTCTTCATTATGCCACATGGAAAGAGTTCAGTGTGCTATTATGCAGCTAAGCATTTAAAATATTTAAATAGTAAGTCTTCTGGTCTAGTTACATTTCGTGTGTACTGTACTATGCTGACTACCTTCTAGTACGGCAGTCACAGAACTTTTGCCTAGACTTTCACTTGCATTACTTCTGACACAGAAGCATAAAATGCACACTTGCCAGCTCTTTCACGTCTTTCACTACTTTATTGACAGAGAGCATACCTTATTGATTTCCTGTTCTTTTTTTTGTTTTGTTTTTAAAATTTATTATAACTTGTTCATCACCTTTTCTAGATACACAAGCACCGGTGGTCCCATACTGGCATTTGCCTGGCTTGGGCATTATCATATACCTGCTGAAACAGAGCACTAGTGATTTCTTCAGCTATTATGATAGCCATCGTCAGAGTGTTAACAAACTGCAGAATGTGGAACAGCTCCCACCAGATGAAATAAAAGAGGTAATAGTTCTTCTGACTGTATTGCTTGTAACTTAGACATAGCTGTAACAGAGACTCCAAAGCATCTTAGATGAGTAAATAGTTCCAGTTCTTGTGCATATTCCTCTCTACTGTTGATGGAGGGGTCCATAAAATGAGTGACCTAAAACTTGATGGAAGATACTGGGATTAACTTTGTAAAAGTTGTGATTTTCATTACAGTTGCTTGGGGATACATTTTATTTCTCCGTTTTTTGGTCAGCAAGGTTATGCAAATTCAAAATAGAGAGCGCAGTTTTGAAGAAATAGCAGCTGAGAAGGAAGTTCTAGATATTGATAAGTAATTTTATTTGCTTATTTCTTTTGATGCTCTGTGACTTGCTACAGTCTTATTCTTTTTCCTCTTCTTATCACAGCTGTGTCAGTCAGTTATGCCAGCTGGGGTTGACAAAATCTCCACTTCCCAAAAATACGTTTTGGCAAGGCGACGCCTGGTGAAGCTAATAAACAACCGAGCCAAGCTGCTTTCTCTCTGTTCTTGTATCCTTCTAAAATTAAAATGAGTCTCAAGGTGATGCTCCAGAAAAGCATAATATTAGGAACAGGTTCTCTTTACCTAGACTTCTGACCATTTCAAACAACACTTTTTGCAAAAAGGATATTTGAAGAACTGAGAATTAAATTATTAGAGGGTATTGTTCTGCTATTGTCAGAATGTTAGCATTTTCAAGTTGGTAATTCTCATCATGGAGACTCTGCTATGACTTTCTACATAATAATGGAGGAGTTATTACTACAGCCCAACTCTTCAGTATCCAGATCCACTAAACATTTGTATATGTACAAGTGTGGTGGAAGAAATATCTTGAAAAATAATTTTGAGGTGCCTATCAGAGCAACTGGGTTTTCCAGTCTTACAGTGAACCTTGCATAAACCTTATGTTATAAACACCAGTAATTCCATGGAAATAACTAGTCACGCATAAAATAGTCTGCAGCAGATGAAAATTTCCTCTGAAACCTACTTTGGGAAAGATGTGCTCTTGCAGACCTACCTGTTGTAACTTAAGATGTTACTGCTATCCCCAGCTTTATAACCTCTGCTTTAATCCACTGTCTCTGCAACTGAGCTGTCATTACAAATCCCATGAGCATTCATACTCTGCTCTGGTGCAGAGTGCTGGTTTAAAGCTCCTTCAGGGTGAGTAGCAGTCATTCAAGTAACCTAGCCAGCACTGCACTGAAGCAGGTAAGGAGAGTCCAAGCGTTCCATTACCAGGCCATAGCAGTGGGGGTGAGAAGCTTCTGCCTGAGGCGACACACAGGTGAGCTAACATCTTCAGCCATTTCAGAGTATGTAAATGTGCTCATACAGTAAACGTACAATCTAAAGACAACCAAGTGAGATTCCTTCACTTAGACGTGTCTACAGATACTATAGAAACATGCCTCTTCATTCTTTGGCGCCATCTGGAACACTATCTACTGCACTGCACACCCACTGACTCCCAAGACCCTCTGTTGTCCTCCAGGATGTCATTTAAAAAAGGAAGGCTGCGAGGTATTCTCAGACATCAAAGTGCCTTTGAATAACTTCTGATGGTTAACTTTAAAACTGATTTGCTACTATTAACATTTTTGCCATTTATATTAAATAAAAGAGATTTTGTTTTGGATTTGGCATACCTTTGGATTTTCTGCTGGAGAATTGGCAATACAAATATTGTTGAATCATAGACATAACCTCCAAAGGAAAGTAAAATTAATTAAAAATTGGGAATGGAAGGAAATCAAAGAGGGAGAAGTGATCTGGGGAGAAGCTTTTTGCTTAAAGTGCCATGTTGTACGATCAGAATTATTTATGGCTCTTAAGGTATTTTCTCTAAATCATTTATGCCAAAAAACCAGTGTTATTTCTAATGCAGAAATTTACTGACCAGTTTGGAACACTGCATTTTAAACTCATTGTATAACTTGATGTGGAAAAGATAGCATGGAGCATCCAACATAATTTTAACTATCATTTTCTATCACTAGATTCCTTTGCTTCGGAGCCTAACTTGGATTTCAGTAGTGGACTGAATCGAGTGAGCCAACATGATATAGAACAGGTGAGAGGTGCCAGTCTACTGAATAGTACAGGATGTGCTTGATTGCCATACAGCTATCAAGAGCAGTCTGACTATAGTTTTTCTATCATTGAATAACCTGTGGTAACACCAACAGGATATAACTTAATTTAGGATTAGTGAAATGTTGCAAAATTTTTTGGAAAGTGCTGTGAAGCACGTAGCAGTTGTGCTGCTGCACACATATTTTAAAGTCTTAATATAAAAAGTTAAATGAAAAATGAACTAAACTTATATAAAAAAAAAAATCATTCTTTTTCTCTTGTAAGCCAGTCAAACAGTATGTATTTTTAAGTAACAGCTCTCTGAAAACATCAGTGATCCTTCAAAGACTTGCAATATGAGGGCAGGATTCCCAATTTTCTGTGATCCTATAGCTGTTTACCACAGGTCAGCTGCAGCTAGGCTGTAGAGAAATGAGATCAAAAAGGGTAACAGAAACAGAGTAAGCTATAAAATGTGAATGCCAGCAAAAAAGTGATTTCTGCTTACACAGTGATTTAATAGTTTGTGTAAATTTGATGCAGAGGTGACAGGAGAAAAGATCAGTTTTATTAATAAATTCCACTGACATTTCCACTGCTGTTTGTGCAGAAAAAACCCTGTTGTCAAAGCCCTGTTCAGTCTCAAGTACCTTTATAAGATCTAGAATTATAAGAAAGGTAGTATGTGTGTTTTGTGATGAAGTATCTTTTTTTCATTTGTTCAAAAGTAAAATATACAGTAACATTTTGCTAAAATACTTAGAATGTAATTAATATTTTCAGTGATTGTTTACATATGTATTAATGAAAAAATGTTGTGGACTCTTAGTTCCTAAACGGCCCTTAAGGGACTAGGAAAATTTTAATTGAAAGAAGTGTTTGTATGACTGTAACAGAAGAAGCTGAATTTTATAAAGCTGTTTAATTCCTAAACTATAAATTTAATTCCTAAATTTAGAGAAGGCTAGAGAGGCTGTAAGGTGGTAATATTTGGGTAATGTGTAAATGCAGTCACCCAAAAACCTCCATAGAAAAGCTATCCGTTATATAATTTAGAGAGAAAAGCATAAGGGAAGAATGGAAGTAGTACTTATTAGGGGAGTCAGAAAAAACATTCTTTTGAAAGCGGTTTAGAGAATAAATTGTAATGAAAGGGTTAACAGGTAGTTGATGATGGATAGGTTGCTATACCAGAATGCGATTTTCTATTGATGACTGTAACAAATCTCTTGTTTCTCAGCTTCAGATTGAAGCCACAAACAGCTTTGGTGAATCTCTGCAGAAGAAGCTTTTGGACATTGAAGGTTTATATTCCAAGGTTCGGTCACGATACACCTTTATTCAAGCTCTTGTTAGACGTATCCGTGGTCTCCTAAGGATATCAAGGACCTAAAAGACTGATCCATGTTGCTTGCCCTTTGATGCAGTGCAGTAGGGCAGGCCTTCTGGATCATCAGATTTGATAGATCATACATTTTCTAAATAATGTCAAAAATATTTTGTTACTTTTTTTTCTTACCCCTATGGGTCAGTTTTGTCTATTCTTTCCTACTGCTTCCAGCTTGACAGGAAAAATAAAAACAATTCTTTAATCGAGTTATGATTAATGTAAAATTTCAAGCAAGGAAGAATTCTAACGGGGGACGTAAAGGAAACCAAAGAGTGCTGCAACTGTCATACGACATTTATGCTTTCAGAGAAAACTAAAATGTCTCTGTTTATGCTGTTCTTGCGTCACACATGGGGTTCGAGTTTCAGCATCCGATCCCTCTGGTGTGGATTCTGTGTGAAAGGGGATCGTTTTGCACTGTGAACTGCTTGCTTCTCCGCCCTCGTCCTGCCTTTTTTCAGCTGACAGAAGTACAAGCTGCTTGACAAGTCTAGATTTTAAAAAAATATTTTTTTGAAAAACAGGGAAAGTCATGGAAGGTAACTGCCCTAGGTTTGGTTCTTACGGCTCGGGGAGTAGTTTTTCTGTGCTGTTCTTGCTGGAAGAGGAGTATAAAAACAGTAAAATGCATGGGGAGGAGGCCAGCATAGTTGAGTGATAGGTTGGTTCCATACAGATTGTTCTCCCAAGAGATGCTTCTCAGCAGGTGTTTCTTAAGTTAAAAAAAACCAGGAAGTGTAACCACTGTTGACATGAGATCTGTTGGATTTCTCGTATTACAGTCTGATCTTAATGCCCGGTTCTCCATGTGTGCCCTGCAAATTCTGCCTCCCCCGAGTTTTCGATACATAATATTTCACATTTTTAACGATTTTATACTTACTCACCTGTACCATCTTGTTGCATGAATTGCATCATCTGTTATGCTGGAATGATGATGCCCTGCTGTCGGATGGCGGTTATTCGCTGTTCCATATTAGAACATATGGCCAGGTATTGTTGGTTTATGCAGTTGGACTTTGTTGATTCTCACAGGCTTTTTCTTGTTTCTCCACCATCTCAGCGAACAAAAAATAACGTGCCTCATTACAGAAATGTTACTTGGGCATTCGGCTGGATCGGAGGGATCCACCACGTGTTCCTTACGGTAACCAGCCGATGGCTGTGGGGCGCTACGGAACCGTGTGTGGCACGGCCGTACCCTGCCGTGGGCTGTGTCCCTCGGGGGGCGCGCGGTGCCCCCCCCCCTTCCCCGCCCCCCGCCCGCTGTTGGGGATGCGGCGCCGGCGCCTGCCAGGCGGCCGCTGAGCCCCGGGCCCGTGCCGCCGCCGCGAGCCGCTGGGGGAGCGGGGCGCGTGCCGCCTGGGGCCCTCTTGCGGGCGCCCGCGGGAACCCCAACCCCGGCCTGGGCGCGGCGGCGCGGCTGTCCCCTGTCCCCTGTCCCCGGGGCGGGCTGGGGCGCGGCGGCAGCCGCCGCTGGGTGGCAGCAGCGGGACACGGACGCACAGAGCGACACGGAGACACGGGCGGGCGCACACACACGCAGGGTAGGAGACGGCTCCAGTGAGACCCACCGTCGCCACAGCAGGTGTGTTGTCTCAACATTGCTGTGGTGCTATGGCAGGAAGCTCACGCCATCAGCACAGTGAATGATCTATCTGTACATTGTGAACACTACTGCCACGGAGACCGACTGACACCATGGAGCAACGGGGGAGGCTGATCCTGCAAAACAACCAAACCCCTGTGCGTGTGCCCAGACCTGGGGTCAGGGGGATCAAGGTGCCTGGAGGCCCCTGAGGACCACGTTGGGCAGGTACACCATGGCCGGGTGGAGGGTGTGGTTAAGCAGAACAGCTTGTAACAACTCTGTAAAAAACCGGATCAAACTAACACTGGATGGAACATCACCCCACCAGACTTGGAAACGAATCGGACTGTCATGACACTGCAGCCCCGGGGTGGTAGCTATTGCTCTGAACTCTTTCTTTTTTTTTTTTTTTTTTTTTTTCTTTCTTTCCTTCCTTTCTCTCTTTATCTCTTGCTCTCTCTCCCTTTGCATTCGCAGATTTATTGTTGGGCAAATAAAGTTCCTTGCCTCTTGCCTCCGTTTTGAGTCTTAATTCTGTTCTCAGAATTCGGTCTCAGGCTGGCGTGCGACACACACACACAAACACACATGGACATACACAGACACACACGAACACAGACACAGACACACTCAGACACACGAACACAGACACAGACACACTCAGACACACACGAACACAGACACAGACACACTCAGACACACACGAACACAGACACAGACACACTCAGACACACACGAACACAGACACACACACACTCAGACACACACGAACACAGACACAGACACACTCAGACACACACGAACACAGACACTCACACACTCAGACACACACGAACACAGACACTCACACACTCAGACACACACGAACACAGACACTCACACACTCAGACACACACGAACACAGACACACACACACTCAGACACACACGAACACAGACACTCACACACTCAGACACACACGAACACAGACACTCACACACTCAGACACACACGAACACAGACACTCACACACTCAGACACACACGAACACAGACACTCAGACACACTCAGACACACACGGACACAGACACTCAGACACACTCAGACACACACGGACACAGACACTCACACTCAGACACACACGGACACAGACTCACACACACTCAGACACACACGAACACAGACACACAGACACACTCCGACACACACGAACACAGACACACACAGACACACTCAGACACACACGAACACAGACACACACAGACACACTCAGACACACACGAACACAGACACACACAGACACACTCAGACACACACGAACACAGACACACACACACACTCAGACACACGAACACAGACACAGAGATTCACACAGACACACACACACAGAGTCTGCTGTTTTGGGAACTGGACTGTTTACAGTGTGAGTTAGTTACCACGGGCAACTGTATAGGGAAAAGATGGGCATTAAAAAAAAAAAATGGAAAGGAAAGGAAGAGGAAAGGAGAGAGAAGGGAAGGAAAGGGAAAGGAAGAGGAAAGGGGAGGAAAGGAGAGGGAAGGGAAGGAAAGGAAATGGGCATTAGAACTAGGAAATGGGCTAGCACCCACCATCTTTTTTAAGGAGCCTTCCCTGACTCATACTGACACAAAATAGTTTTTCATCCATTATAATTTGTTAGCCAAAATATTAAGTATATATTTATAATAAACAGTTTGGCATGGTAACATTTAATTAGTTAAAAACTTCACTGGCAAATCAACTGAGCTTATACTCTTACACAAGCAAAACTGGAGGCTGTCAGTACTACCTTCATACAAATTCATGTAAGTCATTGAAGGTAGCTGACAGGAGAAGGAATCCTGCAAAATATCAGCATTTATTTCTTAAACTCATTCTGTACTTGTCTGATACCCTGAAATCTTAGAGGTAGCAACTGGAGTTCTTTTGTATTGAATATGTACAGATTTTTATCAAAATTTCTTGAGAAAAAATAAATCATTGATGTTTTAGCAATAAGCGTGTTGTGGCATGGTGTCTAACCTATACTGGAGGCAACGATGGAAATACCTGCATAAGCCATAAAAATGTCAAGATTTTGCATTCATTTCTTATGCATTTTTATTGTACATATGTGCTGATGGCAAGATGCTCAACACTTTTCTGCCATGGCATCACCAATCATTTCAGAAGCAATCCATAGAGTAGCTCTGTGTTTCAAAGTCTGAGAACTAACTTTCTTTCATGAATTTGTGTGCAACTTGAAATAAAGAACCCAAGAAAGCTTCTTGAAAATAAAAAGACCCTGATACTGATTGTTAATCTTCCTTACAGTGTTTGTTGGAGAGGGATATTCAGTTGCACTAGTTACCCCTGTCCTGCTGTATGCACTATTTATGGTGATCGACGTTATTATACCTTTGATGGATTGGAGTATGACTAAGTCAGCGACTGGCAAGCTTACCTGCTCAAGGTAGGATCATTGTTCATACACTTTCATGTGCCCAACTGAAAGTTTCCATGAGAGGGCAATTATTTTAAACACTGGGAGATGATCTATAGAAACAAACATTTAAGGAAACAGGTACAGAACAGATGTGTTTGAAAGGAAGAATCTGTAAATGACATTTCATGCTCAGCCATTTGAAAATGGTACATGGGTGTGTGCTTGCATATCTATGAGGCCTAGAGAAAAATAAACCCCAGTTTTTTTCTCTTCTACCTTAACCATGCTTTCATCACAAGGAACAAAGAATAACACTGAAGAAACTGTTCTAGAACTAGGTATAATCTATAGATTTATTTAATAGCTATCTATAAACTCTGGTTGGTAGAGGGTTAAGGATGACCTCTGAGGCTGCTTGGAATCCTTCTTGAATGTGATCTGCATCAGATCTGGAGTATATGTGTACCTTTTTGCCTTGAATTTCTGCTTTTGGGTTAATGTTCAGCATTCAACAGCCTTTTTGCTGCACTGACTCTAAAATGTTATAATCTGATGGCTCGATTTTGACAACCATACTGTGCAGTAAATATTGAATTCCATGTATGAGCACATTTTAAAAGCCTAAACTAGACACTTAGTTTAGCGGCAGGCTGATCCTCTGTGACATCCTCAGAAAGACGGCTCACAGCTGAATGTAATGGCTCTATGTGTTTAACTCCAAAGTTTGAGTTGGTTGTGGGTTCAGCTTTGAAATTAAAACTGTATTTCCTTGTTTGGTAGCTTTCTTAAATTTAATTTAAAAGATGTGCAAATACTAAGTTATCCATTTTATGTGATGGTAAGCCTGGAATAAATCTGCAGGAGTGAATTGCAATTGAATCTATAATTAAAATTATTTCTTCTTCATATTTCAGGGCACAGATAACTCAAATATATCTGTAATTTCTCAGAACAAAAAGTGCTTTGACAATGATATTGTTTGCTCAAAGAATATTTTCATCACAGTTGGAGACACTGAGATTTATTTTAGTGAACCTTCTGAGAAGCAGGTTAGTTATTTTCTTTCCTTTTCAGGTTGCCCTTTAAGATAAGCATTGTAAAATTACAATTGTAAAGTAGTATGTGTTTTGGAAAATTTCTCTCCGAGTTAACATAGTACAAGTGCCTAGGCCTGGATAAAGCAGCAGGGTCACAGGAAAGATCTTTTTTTTTCCTCTCCCCCCCCTCCCCGCCCCCCCCAAGTTCTATTTGTCCTACAAAGCAGGCTGCTCAAAAGCCTCGAGCAGCTGAAGCATATTGACATTTGTTTCTTTCCACTTGGTTTTGAAAGGGAAACTGAAGTACAAAGTCAAAGCAAACCTGAAGGATTGAAAAGGCAAAATATGAAAATATTAAACAACATTTATAGTAACATTATTGATCCAGCTATACGCTAAAGTATTCTTCACTATAAATTTTGTTATTAATTGACTGCTTATCTTTGTAGTATAACTTTATTAAATCTTAATAAATATTAAGTTCTGTCAGAAGACCTTAAGGGGACAGGAAAACAAATCTATCACCTTTGGAAGGCTGGATATTATACTGGGATACATTTTCCAGAACAGACATTACAATTCTGTGGGATAGGAAGACAATGATGCACGTTAAAGTTGGACTTCGCTGGAAGTTGAGCCAAAATAAAACCCTGCGATTTTATGTAGCTATCTGTGATGAGATCACTTACCCAATAACTTTTTACCATGATTAACTTTCCCAGTGATACAGCTGTTTATCCAGTGTTCAGCTGCCGGCATTTCCCAGGTAAGAAGAGATGGAGAATGTGATTTAATGGCTGAACTTCTGAAGAGAAGGAGTGGTTCTAACATACATGTTTACTCTGTTGCTCCACACATTGCAACCTTCCAGATATGCAGTGATTAAGCTTTGACTCAAAGTTACTTTGGGGATGGGAGCAGGGTGTTAGTTTTGAGTTACCCAGTTCACTGCATATTTTCATAATCGCTGAAGTCAGTGGAAAAGAAGCTTCCATATCTAGCAACATGAAAGATAGCAGGTTTGTAGCGCGGATTGGATTAGGCTGATGATGGAACTGCACCCTGAGATGCAGTAGATGCTGCTGAGATGAACAGGTGGAGTCACATCTTGGGTTTAAATTAAGAAAATAAGATACAGGAAAGGATCTAGACAAAAATTTGTGTTTAAACCTAATAAGTATACTGTGACAGGGTTCAGCCATGATGCAGGGAAGAACATACGACTCCTTCTCCTGCCAGTTGCTCTTCGCTGTTCCATTCCTACATCATCATCTGCCTTGGTGTCTCTGCAACTGTCTTTGGGTCCTGGCAGAGTAACCTTATCTGCACATTCGATAATTACATTCCTGCTTTGTCTTAACCATGAACACATGTACTGAGAGGGGGCTCTTTCCAATAAAAGAAAGTACTCTATGCTGCAATATATATCAGATTTTTTGAAGTGTAAGTCAAAGTTACAATGACCATCTCATCTGGTTTTAAAACAACATTATTATAGACTTTTGACCCAATAGCCATAAAATGCTTACTTCACATAAAAGCTGATGTATCAGCCATCAATACACATACTGAAAAATTCTTCTAATTTTGAGTAAGTTAGCAGGGAGCTGAGTTCTGCAGGTTGCATGCAACAAATATCTCAAGCTCTGTTTCCAATGACTGTTTCTTTCAGAGTCTCCAGTTCAGTAAGACTATGTCTGCAGCAGAAATTAAGGAAAAAGAATTAATTAGAGCCACAGCACCCTAGAAATCCAACTCAGTATTTTACTGTTGTGCAGAAGTATCTTTTTCTGTATGCATGTATATATACTTTTTCCATCAGCAGCACATGCCCTAACACAAAACAGTTGCAGTTGTCTCTTTTGTAAACGCTATTGCAAAATGTTCTTGCTGTTGTGAGCTGAAATTAGAGGCAGCAAGTTTTAGTGATAACAACTAGTCAGGCTTCACAATCATGAGGTAAATCACTGAACTTTTGACTTTTGGATTGGATGCACTCCTAAGCTTTCAGAAAAAAGTATGCCTAGATTCCAGTCCCTTTTCATAGGCAGACTGTAAGAACAGGTTATGGAATACAGGAAGAAAAAAAGAAAAACAAATTTCTATTAAACGTTATTTGCAATATGGAACTGTAAGCGTAGCAGAGTGTCAGATATTTTCAAAATTTAAGTCAGAGTTGCATTCACCTTTTTCAGTTTAATAATTTTTTATTATATATGTAATTTTTACTGATTATTGACTGTTAGTATATGTAAAACAATAAATCCTTCTCTTTTAGGATAAACTAGCAGGTTTGTGTGGAAATTTTGACAAATATACTTCAAATGATCTGACTACATCAAACAACATGGAAGTGAGAAATGCACAGGTATTTGGAGACAGCTGGGTATTAGGACAGTTAAGTCCTATGTCAAGTAAAAATTTAGAAAAAAATGATAATATTTTAATTTATAAATGAACATGTTATAAGCACATGGTGTATAGGGATTTTCTAAACTTGTGGTCAGTGTATAAGAGGACATTTTAATTTCTGTGTCTGTAGATGTGAAATGTGTTAATAATGTCTTGCATGACAGCAAGTATACTGAATGTAAATGAAACTAAAATATCTCTTTAGGGAAGAAAATATTTTTCCTTACATAAGATAATTATCAAAGCTATCTGGAATCCAATTTTCTACAAGATTAGATACATTGTTTCTGATATTTTGGAATCACCCCAATTTTAAAAATGATTGTAATTTCTCCGGTGTTCAAGGCATCAAGATGAAAGTAAATAGAATCTGAATGCTGGGTAAAAAGTTTTTTCTGAATACTGGAGAAAAAAAAAGGTGATTTTTTTTTTTTTTAGTTGCAGTTTGTAAACAGAGGACAAACTGACAAAAGAGTGATGGTGAAAGGGTGAGACAGAAAAGGCTCAGAACAGCAACAGGCAGAACCCAGTATGGAAGCTTGGGTTTCTGAGAAGGAAAGAGGCTGTAGAGAGTGGATGACCCCAACTGTGCTTTATAGCACAGGAGAACAGGTATTTTATTAATTTGTGCTGAGAAGATATAAGGTTTTATAGCCTTGTGAACCTCCTGAAACATCAATATTTGTATAGCAGTCTCCTGTGAGAACCAGTTTTTAATCTGTTCTCTCCTTGACTCACAGCAGGAAATTGAACCAAAATCTCTCACCTCATGAAAGAATATGATACCTACTCTGCTTTGGAGTAAAAATTTTGAAGCTTCTCCCTCAGTCTCTCCCTTTGGATCTATTTCACTTTACATAAAGTGTTTAAATTGTGTGAGCAAGCAAGGCAAATGTGTAGTATTGGTAATTATACTGCTCATCTGGAAGGTGGTACGTAAAGAAATGTGTAAACACTTTGTATGAAGTGTATGAATTTTTCTTTTCCAATTTCTCAGTTCAGTGGCTGCTTTAAAAACATGTGTAGTGTTTGCATAGCACACTAATTTCTAGGATGCTGTGACCTTTGCTTATGCAGCCCAATTTTGCACTTGCCTTTTTTTGGCCATAGATATATATATAAATTTTTTTTTCCTAAATTGTCACATAATCTTCTGATTTCTGTGGCTGCCTGAGCACTCAGGATCTGAGTTCAATATCGGCCTCACAGGCAGCATGTGCTCACCCAGACTTGACACTTTGTCTGCCTCCGCAGTAAGCACTAGGGACTTTTTCAGAAAGGACCTTTGGCCTTCATAGAGATGTATCCTGGTCATCTTTTCTGCTAACTCTAAATACTGCAAAGGAGTATATGATAGCCGGAGGCCTAGAACCCATCCCTGCTACTGGCAAACATGCTTGCCTTGGCACTGTGAAGCATGGGATGCTTCCAGGTTTTTTCCCTCCTGGCACTGACAGTACATCCCCCAACGGCAGTTCAGTGTCCGAGCATCCACACAGGAGGGCAGCGTAGGTGGGCAACTGCACTGCAGCAGAGGCTATGTCGAGACACCCCAGTGATGCCTATGGATCCATAATTACCCCTCATGGGCTTCCCTGCTGCACCAAGACAGTATGGTTTTGGGTGAACTTGTATTTTCTGAGCCAAGTGTCGTTTCGTCATATTTTTCTGTTCATTTGTTTTTCTTCTTGAAAGGAGGCTGTAAGAGAGAAGTTATACCTTAGCCATTTTTGAGTTATCATGATGATCTTTGACTCTGTTTTTTTATGGGTTGATCTCTTCCTACTGCTGCTTCTTTATTTGAACTTACAGGGCTAAATCCATCTGTAGTGTGACTCCACTTAAAGTCAATGCAAAACCACCAGGAATGGATTTGACCATGTATTTGTTTGTGATCTTACAGCTGGTTGCTCTGGTAATGATTACAATGTGTCACAAAGAAAACATTTTGTCTTTATGCACTGAGCAGACACCAGGAACATTTTAGTACTTAGAGCAAAACACAAAGATTCTTTTTTGTGCAAATGTTTTCAATTATAACAACAAATCAGGGAAAGGTGAAGATGAAGATAGCAATTAAACTTTCATTTTGTTTTCTGGGTATGCAGATATTGAATTATATGATACCATAGTGTACCTGAATCCATGGTCAAAACACCTTTGTATAAATGTTTATGGTTGTGGTGGTTTTGCTTGGTTTTAAGTGCAAGAGCCCAAATCAAACACTAAGACCATGTGAGGTACATCAGAGCAAGTTCCCTTATGCCAAAAAGGAATGCTCCATTTTGCACCTTGTCGCAATGTGGGAAGTTTATTAAATATCCCAGATGTGTTCTCATGTGGGAAAATATTAAAATTCCAGTAATTAATTTCTTCTTGACATTCCCCTCAGTCTGAATGCTGTGGAGGATACAGAATAAAGCCCTGCAAGTATCTCTGTGTGGGTGGGCTACGTTTGTGCAGAGTTTTTTGTTCCTTTCAAGAGTGGAGCCTAAACATAATAGTGATAACTGAGAGCCATGAGTTAGTAGACTGGATAATCAAGGTTCTGTTCTCTTTACATTTTATTTATATCTTTTATTTATATAGGTAGCTACATTTTTAAGACTTCTGTATATATTGTAGAATTCTAAAATAAGCATTTCTGTAAAGTGCCTACAGCTTATCTCAAATGGTTTTATTTTGTTAACCATACAGATCAATATAAAAATAAATATGAGAAAGTGAGATTTCAGCTTCAGAGCTATCACTATTTTTAACTGGCTGACAGCTCACCATCTGCTTATTGTCAAAACCTCTAATTTTGATGTCCTTGTTTTCCCAATACCTGGCTGAGCCTGGGACTTGAATACAAGAATTTCCTTAAGTTCAGTCTAGACAAGATGGGGACAACAATAGTTTGCGTGGGAATCTTTTATTCCATTTCAGTCTACCCTTTATCAATGCAAAACATGCTCTATACATTTTCCCGTATTTCAGATTTTAGCCCCCCAAATTTATCGAAGGCTTCTTTTCACCTGTGCAAGCAAGAACTATTATGACATTTTGTCTCAGTCTCTTCTTTTTTTTATGACTATTAATACTAAATGAGATCATTAGATGTCCCAGCTGAACCTCCTGACTTTTAGGACTGAAGTTTGATATCAACGTGGTTAGGAATTTGCCTGAAGAGGAGGTTGCAGTAGTTTAACCCAAGAGATTTATTAATGTTGACTTTAGTTACTGTGTAAAGAATTTTCTGAGCATGTGCCTGAGAACATAATAATGAGTGTATTTTCAAAGGGGAACATAATAAATAAAAATGGAACTTTTTGAGAGAAAGATGCTTCCTCTTAAACATTAATTTTCTATAGGCTATCCATGCTGTGATTAAAATTTGCAAACATTATGCCATAAAAATTAGCATAATTACATTAAAAAATGCATGTCAGTTGCAAAACATGTTCTTCAATTAGTAGTCAAGTATTTTCACATGCACATATCCATTTTGTATGGGACAGCTCGTAAAGCAAACACCTTTCAGGTGTTTTTGCAACCTATTCATTAGCATGTGAAAATATGACTCACAAATGTGATGTGAAATGACCTCCTGCCAAGGATACCTGCAGCTGACTGCTGGCTGCACGGGTGCTGAACTGGGTACCAAGAAAAAAAAGCCCAAGCAGAGACTGACACTGGGGACATGGAAGGAACAGAAGGTGTAGATGTGTGTCTCAGGCCATGCTTGGAGCAGCCCCCTAGCACTCATTCCCACTGTGCGGTGGAGGGCCCTGCTGTGCATGAAGCCAAGCTCCCGCCCATGGAACAGGCAGCCTCAGAGTTCAGCTGAGGCTGGAAAACCCTGTTTTCAGGGAGACAAAATCTTGCATCTCTGGCTGGCAGTGACTGATGGATTGCAGTTACCCAGCTAAGCACTGAACTCAACAGGGGCTAAGGAGCCTCAACACTTGCAGAAAAAAAGGTCTTCATAACTCCTGAACTCAGCAGGAGCTTTAACCCAAGGCTCCCAGTTTGTCACAACAGCAGGATGTTGCTGATCCATGGAGAGATGCTGTCCTGCAGACATGAGACGGAGGTTCATCTCTTCGGAGCCAATTTGTGGTTTGGTGGTTCCTGCGAAGCTATTACAGCCATTTTCAATGGAGCTAAAACACATGCCCCCATCCCAGTGGTACCCCTATTTTCAAAATTAGAAAAAGAATGAAAGCAAAATGGCACCTTTCTCCTGAAGGCAGAAAACCAGCTTTTGTATCCCTGCCAGCTTCTAGCAACTGCCAGCTGAGAAGCTGTCTCCATGTAAGATAAGTGCTGCTTTGTTACTGTGATGGTATTTCTGTAATCTGATGTGTGCCATTTGAGTGCTCTACAACTGATCTAGACCAGAGTCTAAACCAAAGAAAAGCATTGCTTTAAACATTCCATGTGTTGAATAAGAACAATTTTGGAAATATTGCTCAACACTACAAAAAAGATGATCAAAATCCAAGAAATAGTGTATTGTGTAAAACCACGAAATAACGTGATAGGATTTTAGAGTGAGGATGTGGTTTCTGATCTAACGAAGGTTTACAGGCAAGGTATATTAAAATCTTGGTAAGTGCAGAAACATTTTTCTGCAAAATGTCACCAGCATGCTCAAGCTTTCTTTCCCTCACCAAAACCCCTTCTACAAATTATTACTTTCATTACTTGATAATCAGAGCTGTAGCTCTTTGCTGTTGTTCATGCAAAACTGACAGGATGACTATAGATGGCAGCATTTGCCTTATAAAAACGGAACAGCCAGCTTCAATATACTCCTCAAAATTGATGAACAGCAAGTGTGTAGACAGACAATATTAACAGTCATTGATTGAAACTTTCTCTTGGACTGTAATGTAAGTACTAGCTAATAATTCGAAGTGTACTTTTTGTATAGGAATGTACCCCAACCTTAGAAAATACTTATTTTTGTGTTAAATTCTTTCAGTCAATCCAGAGGTGGCACAGGAATTTGTACAGCTCATGCAACTAAATTACCAGCCCTCTTTTTTTCTTCCTTCTTTTTTTCTCCCCTAGACTGATATAACTTCTGTTGTGAAAAATTGTCACATAGATACATGCAACTGCGATCTTGGTGGGGACTGCGAGTGCCTGTGTACCAGTATTGCAGCTTATGCCCACAAGTGCTGCCAGCAAGGAGCAGCGATTCACTGGTGATCTCCTCTGCTCTGTGGTATGTACCTGGGTTGGCCTCACACCAGAAGTCATCTTTGAGGCACCTTTGGTCTTTTGCTGCCCAGTAATAGAAATATGCCAGAAGCAGGTGGATAATAAATGTTCTTCACATTTTTCAAGCTGTCTGTGTGTTAGCTGTTAGTCTTACACAGCCAAATTTGCTGTCTTATTGAAGAGGACTGGCTGTACTCAGGGTGTGCCAGTGCAGAGACTGTTGGAAACTGGTCTACCAGATCTGAGGTACATCCAGTGGTCTGTGTAGGGCTGCAAGGACTTTCTGTCCATTCAACTTTTCAATGGCAGTAAGAAGCGTTCTTGGCTGTAGAATAATTCATGTTTCAGGTCTGCTGTCATGGCACATCTATTTAAATACAGCTGCATGTCACTGAACAAAAGCCTAAGGAAATAAAGTCACTGACTGAAATACATTATGGGAAATTAAGCTTCCTCTGATGAAAGTAAACTTTAAATTTTCAGGATGCAGTTATGCATAGATCCTGTTGTTACTTGGTAATAATAATGTGCTTGTTTTCTTTTTCTTTTAGCTTACGACTGTGAATATTACAATCAAGGTATGTAGTATTTGATATTGCTGTCTTTGATTCATCCTCATATTTGTGTACCTTGCTGAATACACTTACTCTTCATGTTTTCTAGCAAACCAGCTAGCTATATGCTAGAAACAAGCCTGTACTCCCCATTCCAAAATCGAATCCATTTTTATAAAGCATTTATTTGCAGATAATTCCCCACATTGACCACTCTAGAATACAGAAGGCATCTTTGAAGTAATATTCTATCATCTTTCTTTCTGTATGATGCTATTTTGAGATCATTATCTTATACACACACACACACATGCACGCACACCCACCTCTATTTTGTTTCTCCTTTCAAAATGAATACCCAAGAGATATTATTATTATATTGGTTCATTCAGACTAACCCTGGAAGAAAACATAGTAAACATTTCTCTCTTTCAAAGGTTAGAATTATTTTTTCCTTTTTTTTTTTTGGTACTCCTCATTTGGTTATGTGAGTTTAATGAGCTCAGCAAAGTTAGCAAAAGAATTCCCCATGGGCCTTTCTGCTTTATATCCAGGGACAGAGGTAGCATGGAAACAAATATCATAGTAGTTGTAAGCAAAACAACACATCTTGCATCTCAGATGAAATATGATACAGTGCACACTGCAAATAAAAGCCTTCATAGCTTGTGCTGAGAAGAACCTCTGTCAGCTGCAGCAGTGGTAGAGGTTCTCTCTTTTCTGTTCTCCTCGTTCCCTAGGGCAGGATCGCATAGTCACAATCCCTTGAGCTCACTGGACCTTCAAACCCATTAGAAAGGAGAGATGACTAGTATAAGCAGCCTGGAGTGTTGTATATTATTTTGTGACATATTCCTTGTTTATTTAATATCATTAGGTCATTATACTGACTTCTTCTCTCCTGTTCTGCTATGGGTAGCTAAAATACCATTCTTCTGTGCAACATCTCATGTACTACTTGAGATTTTTCCTATATAAACACAAATAGACAATCCTACATTAGTAAGGAATTCAAATGCTGACACATAATTGTGCCTTTTAGAAGGTTATACATGGTTATTACCATTTGAATTCTCACCTCACTGAACTAATTGCCTTTGGCACAGGTAAATTAAAGTCCTTTTCTGCAAAAATTAATGGGGTGGATATGATGCATCTCTGATGATACTGAGTTGAGATTAAACAGAATAATAAGTAATATGCTATGATTTTTGGAAAAAAATAAAAAAGCCTCAAATTTTATGAACATTTGTCACACTATGCAATTATCTTCTGGGTTTTCAGTATGAAGTGGCTTACTTTGTTTTATTTTTCTTTCTTTCATTGAAATATAAAAGAGATTGCTCAGGTTCAATTAAAAACTCATCTGAATTAATTGATGGGCTTTTTCTTTGACTTGGTATATGTAGTTTTAACATTGCTTCTAGTTTTAATGAATGAAGGTCAGTATCCCAGCTGTGTTGAATTATCTTAGTAATCCCTAATGTCTCAATTAATAACCTCATCATATTCAGTGTGTGGGTGGATTAATGTACCAAGCAGCATATCTTGGCAGTCAAGGAGATGCCCTAGAAGGATGTTATCTTGTGCTTGTACTTTAAATTTCAGAACTGGGGCCTATTATATTTTGAAATTGATAGGTTTCATGCACAGGTCTCACAAGTATTGTACCTTAAGGAATGGTTCCTTAAAATGAGAATGGTATTCATTTAATAGACTCAATTCCTGTGGCATCCTGTCTTATACTTGGATACTGTGCATGTGCTCAGTCGGGAGCAAGATACTGAAAAGGAAGGGAAACTTGACTAAATGCAATGATATGAATGTGACTTTTGACACATCTTTTTTAGTGACTTGCATCCTATAATGAGCATCACATAGTGGATGATTTTTTCCCCCTCCATGGAGTCTGGCCTAGTACAGTAACAGCATATAGATCTGGCTGGGTATAGTTAAATTCTCCTAATTTCTTTGCAATAGGGAATTTTGTCTTACTCACAAAGTATAAGGTATACTGGTTTTGGCTTGGATAGAGTTAATTTTCTTCATATAGTTAGTATGGTGATATATTTTGGATTTGTGATGAAAATAGCGTTGATAACACACCCATGTTTTAGCTACTGCTCGCAGTGTCAAGGCCTTTCCTGATTCTCACACCGCCCCACCAGCGAGTAGGTTGACAATGCACAAGGAGCTGGGAGGGGACACAGCTGGGACAGCTGACCCCAACTGACCACAGGGATATTCCATACCATCTGACACTGCAGTGGTTTACCCCCGGCTGGATGCCAGGTGCCCACCAAAACCACTCTATCACTCTTCTGCTCAACTGGACAGGGGAGAGAAAATATAAAGAAAGGCTTGTGGGTCGAGGTAAGGACAGGGAGATCATTCGGCCATTACCATCATGGGGAAAACAGGATTGAAAACATGGGGAAGTTTGTTTAATTTATTACCATTCAAATCAGAAAAACACCTTCCCCCCACACCTCCTCTTCCAAGGCTTAACTAATTCCCAGTTTCCCTATGTCCTCCCCTTGAGTGGCACAGGACAATGGGCAATGGGGGTTATGGTCAGTTCATCACGTTGTTTCTGCTGCTCCTTCCTCCTCACACTCTTCCGCTGCTGCAGCGTGGGGTCCCTCCCATGGGAGACAGTTCTCCATGAACTTCTCCAATGTGAGTCCTTCCCATGGGCTGCAGTACTTCACAAACTGTTCCAGTGTGTGTCCCTTCCATGGGGTACAGCCATTCAGGAACAGAATGCCAGCATGGGTCCCCCATGGGGTCACAAGTCATGCCAGCAAACCTGCTTCAGCGCAGGCTTCCCACGGGGTCACAGCCCCCTTCAGATGTCCCCCTGCTCTGGTGTGGGGTCCTCCATGGGCTGCAGCAGGACAGCCTGCCTCACCAAGATCTTCACCACAAGCTGCAGGGGAATCCCTGCTCAGGTGCCTGGAGCACCTTCTGCCCCTCTTTCTTCACTGACCTTGGTGTCTGCAGGGTTGTTGTTCTCACATAGTCTCACTCCTCTCTCCTGCTCGTGCAAATTTTGGGGTTTTTTTCTCTTTATCTGCTATACCAGAGGTGCTGCCACTGTTGTTGATTAGCTCAGCCTTGGCCAGTGGAGGGTCCGTCTTGGAGCCAGCCAGCATTGGCACCATTGGATGTGGGGGAAGCTTCTGGCATCTTCTAAAAGAAGCCACGCGTGTAGCCCCCCCCCCCCATCAAAACCTTGCCATGCAAACCCACTACAGACGTCATGCTCAGCAATAAAAAATGGGGAGAAAGTTTGCTGGGGCTAGTGTTGTTCAGGGTCCAGCTGGCATCGGTCAGCTGATGGCGAGCAACTTGAGTTTTTTGAATCACTTTTCTTAGGTTTGTTTTCCTTTGTTTTTCTTTTTGAACTTACTAAGCTCTCTTTATCTCAACCTATGAGTTTACAAGTTTTTTCAGTTATTTCCCTCCGATTCTCTTGGGGAGCAGAGTGAGCCAGCGGGTGTGTGGTGCTTAGCAGCCTGCCAGGGTTAGTTAAGCACAGTGCTGAGCATGGTTTCACCATCAAGTGGCAGCAAAATACCTTTTAGGACTAGGACGGCTCCTCTGATTCCTTTTTTGTGCTGCATGATGTCAAACTGTTGAATATTGATGGAAACTTTATCAATTACAGCTCACTTCTGCTTTTGCTCAAGTCATAGGCAAAATGTCAGTCAATATGTAGGGATAAACATTGAAAGATTTGAGGATAAAGAGCCTTTTTAAGATAAATTGTCTCACCACTTTTTTAAAAGTGGTCATTTTGTGGCAAGCTTGTGGACTTCATGTGTATATGAGCTCCAACATAGTTTCTGTATAAAGCCATAAGTTATTTCATGCGGTTTTCTTCAGAAATTGATGTTTAACTTCTAGCTGAGCCAAATCTCTTCATTATGAGAATTCCTTCCCTCTTGGAAGAGTCATATTTGAAAGGAGCTGTCTTAGATTGGGAAGGGGTTCAGTCTTTTCACTGTAAGGATTAAACTTACACATTTTGTTTGTTACTCACAAGGTGAGGTTTTAGAAGTATGCTGCTCTTGGTTCTTTCAATGGGATATAGTGACAAAGATGGATGCTGTTATATCTGCATGTATCCCTGTGAGCCTTTCCAGCCCAGCAGAAATAGCTCCAAGGGTTTGCTGAGGGCCATGGTTAGGCCGGCGCTATTTTGGCAGTGGAATCAGCTGAAGCTGTTGTCACTGTTACATTGGCATGAGCTTTTGAATTACGATGTGGTAAACCAGACTGGAAAAATTAGCTGGTTATTTTTCAGCTGGACCACTTCACCGCTGAAGCACTTAGGATGGCATAATAAATGGGCAGTAGGGGGGCAGGAGCGAGTGGTTTGTGGGAGAGGATGAACTAGACAGCTGCTTAAGCAATATTGCTGCCAAAAGTTGAATTAGGGCTGAATCTGAAAACTGTTTTGTGGAGGGGAATTGCCTTGTAGATCTTAGAGTAGCTTCAGTGTCTGTTATTAAAGTTGCTCTGTTGTTCTTTCAAAGTATAGAAATAAGGACTTGTAAAAGACTACACACCATATCAAAGCAGCCCAGATTGCTTTCTTATGCAGGTCATTTTGTGAGGACAGCCACCCACATTTTTTTGTGCTCACTTTGTATCTGTTTTATTCCGGGCAGCAAGGAAAGAATAAGGGAGTACATTGAACAGATAGATAGACCCGCTCCAGTGTAATACCTTGAGGCACTGAGCTGTAGTTCCAAACGGATTTGATTCCAGGTATGGTGAAATATTTAAGGCAATATATTATGTCAACAAAGATTTAAGTTTTATATGTTATGCAAGGAGGATTTTTCTTTTTCTCTTTGATTTTTTCCTTTAGGTCTTGATGAAGGACCCTATATTTTAGCAAGTTATGGAGAGAACAACACAATTATAGGAGCCAATGTGTCCAGTAGAAGGATATTTCCTCTGCCTAGAACTGGAGCATATGAAAATGTATTTTTCAGTTTCATGATTACTCCAGGTCTTTTCAAAGATAAAGATTTATGTAAGTGTTTTCAACAATTTTGCTAATGGCAATTCATATTTTTCAAACTATATGAATTATTTTTCCTGCATCTTCTAAAGTAGTCTCTATATTTTTAATTATTAGAATTGGTGAGGATTAAGTGGCCAATTTAAAAATTGAGGAGGAATACTGATTTTTTGATTTTTTTAAAAAATATTGGAAAACCCCACTGTCAGCTTTAAAGTTGACTTTTCAAAGATTGCTTTTGAATTATTGCAAAATACAAGTGTTCCTTTGTGAAAAAAAAATGAGTTTTTATAACTGGAAACTGAAAAATTGTGTATCTAGCAAATATCAACACTGAAGGTAAATGCAGGATATTTTTGTCTCCAGTAAAATCACTTCTACTTTATCTTTTCCTCTTTATTGTGACTTTCAGTGGACTATAATATGTGCAACTTAGAACAACCAATCTGTCTCCTGCATTGTTAGTGAGCAGCGTCTCTATACAATGTAGAAGGGAGTTTCTTAGGTGAACAGTTATTCTTAAGCTCTATGTTTCACTCACCAGAGACTGATCCAAAGTATGCAACCAAAAATAAATAAGTATTTTTCCTTCTTCATATATATTCCTGTCTTCATATGCATTGGGTTTGTGCCAATTAAATCAATACAGATTTTGTCAATGCTTTCTCATGGATTTTAATTAGTTGAAAAAATCCCATACCCTCAAAAATCAACATAGAGAAAGGCTGTCTTCACGGTAAGATTTGAAACTATATTCACAGTTGACAGTTTTGCAGTAGAGAAATTAGGGTTTTAGATATGATTTTGAAATAAGAAAGTATATGGAACAGAAGAATTAATTCAGTCTTGTCAATTCTCCAGCTGATGTAAAGTGGAAGTAAAACATTCATTATATCAGTACATCATGATATCATTACACATGTAGTTTTCACATCTGTAAGGAATGAGATAGTATTCATCTAGATTAAAGACACTTCAAGATTTTGTTCAATTGGAAAACCAAATATAAAGTCAGTCTCTGTCCAAGTTCTTAAACTTTCAGAGAATTTTCTTCACCTTTGATTTCTGGCGTGGGTAGAGCAAATAGATGGTCGAATCTTTCATTTGGCCACAGATTTTCTTACTGTATTGCTCAATATGAATGTAGGTAAAAAAAGCCTGACCTCAAGGTGAAGTCAAGCATGCTCTTAAAATATATGCATGATGTTATTTGCTAATGGAATTTTGGTACAGCTGAACTATCAGACAATTGTCCAACTTTGATAAAAACCTTCCAGTTTGAGACTGCTTATGAATCATTTTGAAGGCTGGTAGCAGTAAGCTGAATGTAGTTTTGATCTGACTGATTAGCTGTCTGGTGGCCCTGGAATATGTGATCACTTGAGGTCTCCTTTAGACTCTGCATTTCTAACTTTTTTTGTGTTACATAAAGCTGAATATTTTTTTTTGGAGAAAAGCATTTCTATAAAAGGAGCCACTTAACAGCCAACATATAGATTTTAACCTCACTTTTAAGTTGTTTTCTCTGAAAATCTTACTTTTTTTTTTTCTTCTTCTGTGGAAGCTCTCTCGTTTCCCTTGAATCTGCTGAAAGACCAAACTACTTTCTGTACTTATACGACAATGAAACCGTTGGGTTGGAACAGTGGCAGGCAAGTGCCTCCTTTCGGAGATAGGCCACCTTCTTCCACCACCAAGGTCTCTGGAGTCCAGGGCTCAGTGCCTTCGAACTGCACAGTAAAAAAGGCTTTTTCATCATTCTTACCTCATCCGGTGTTGAAGTGGCAAAGTATGATGATTCAGAAGAATTCAAATGTTTGAGTAGCTTTAGTATTGAAGGTAAATTTTGCATAATGCCCAGGGATAAGTACGTTTTTTTTCTGCTTGCCTTCAGAGCACTTGTCTTTCATCAGTAATAGTAACTACTTTTCATCCTATTTAAAATGATTATTCTGTCTTTGTCTTCCATTCTGCCTCCAAATGCTATTATTTCCTAATTTTTGCAGCTATGATGATCACTTTATCTTTGAAACATATTTTCATTGCTTTACCCTTTCAAAATTAATGTGGCATGTCACAGAAAGATGTGTGTTAATGTTTTGTTAGTGAGCTATAGATAGCTGTTCTTTTAAATGAACGGGATAACTGTATTGCTTCTGCAATCAGCAGTACCTTCACCAGGTTTTACTGATTTTATGTTTTTTAAACAGAATATACAGTCAGTGAGTAGCTGTTTGTATCTTTGGAGCTTCAGTGTCTTTTAGCTTGATTGAATTTTAAATACTTCAAACTGAAAATGAACAAAACCTCATCTATTTGAAAGTTCTCAAGAATTTCTGTACTTAGTTGATATTTTTTCATTTTTTGGAAAACCCCAATGTACATTATAGAAACAGCTACAAATTTATAGCTTTTTGACTACACAATCAATAAATAATACCTTTTCCTTCTTTCTCAGAACTCAGTGCATCTGTGCCTTATAGAAGAGCGTGTGAATGGTGATATGAATCTTATGCTAACCCTTGTGTTGAAACATGCAGTGATCTTGAAGGAATAGCATGTAAATTCCTTCCCCTGTAAGTAAAATTAAGCTCATATTGCTACTGTAATTTTTTTTAATGTGTACCATATGGGTTCTGAAAATTACTGCAGCTGCGATATCCATTCCTTTTCACTCATTCAAATTTCAGTATCACTCTTGTAAGCAACTCTCAGAAGTTACGTGAAAATGTCTGTAACAAGCCTCTCATTTCCCACAGTATACATTCCTGTTTACATGTGATCTTCCAACAGAAGAATAAGAGGGTTTGCATTTAGCTCAGGGGATTAGCTTCTGGTAGTTGTTAAGTAGAAAGCTATTAAATTAAATGAAGGCTATTCCCTTCTATGGATTGATATTCACATCCTACATCAGCATCCCATGATGCTGTAAATTACTATCCTTCTGGTGTTTATATGACAGAGATCAAAACCTGTAGGAATGGTAAGAGTGGACCAGGCCCTCTCCTGTAAGAGGAAGGGACTTTACACTAAGAGATGCTCATTGGTATGACCGTGAGGGATTTCACAGGGCTGATGTTATCTTGTTACTTAGTAACAAGATTTCCTGCCTCCCCAGATCTTTGGCAGCTATGGAACCACAACAAACTAAAAGAAAATATACCTAAAAACTCAAGGCATGAAATTGAGTGGAAAATTGTATTTTAAATTTCAGGCTACCTCCCTAGGCATATGCAGTTTATGATTGGGAATGTTAGTAATATTGCTAATTTTCTCTGTTGGTATTCCTAGCTTTTTTCCATATGGGCATAGTGGTTGTTCATATCATGATTTTCTTATTAAAAATCTCCTAAAAATGAAAAGTAATGGAATTGATGGACTTGTCTACATTCTCCTATGCTGAAAGTGCACAAGAATGAGACTTTCTATGGAGTCAGTCTAAGTATTTTAACATCTCAAATGAACATATTTGGGTAAAACAGAAGTCTTGTGGAGAAGTTCTTCATCCGATGGAAAACCTTTCTGCTTAGGAATCTAAGCTTCCACCTGGTTGTGGAAGCAGAATAGTCCAAAGTTATCATGTTTGTCAGCCCATGTGAAAAACTGATTAACAATTTAGAAACAGAATTGTGCTGTTCAATGTCTTTTGGGCCTTAAAAAATGCCTCAAAATGCTGTCTTCACCATTACACGGGTAAGTTCTCGGAACTCTGATGGGGAAAGACATTCAAATGTTTCATTTTTCCAGAGTAAAATAATTTAAGATTATTTCTACCATGGTTTTAGAACTAACTATACAATATTTTAAAGGCTTGATGGATGCTTGCCATACTGTCCCAAAAACATGATCCTTGATGAGGTCGCGCTTAAATGTGTTTATCCAGGAGACTGTAAGTATATTTTATTATATTGGTCTAATCCTAGAAATCACTCTAGAGATCTCAGGAAATATTTTAATCAAATGTACATTGATTTTTTTTATTAAATGTTTTACCAGAACTTCCTTCTTTTGAAGAATGTCTCTGTAGGGCATAGACTCGATTTCCAGTCATCCAAAATACATCTCCTACATCCAATCAAGCCATTTCTAAAGTTGAATTCTTTAATTTGTCTAATAGTGTGTTAAACATAACCTTTTGTGATAGTGTTATACTCACCACAACTATATTTAACTATATACTGCTAGCATATCATATGTATATGAGAAAAAGATCCCAAATGGAAGAAATACTTTTGTGGTGAGAAGTTCAGACTTTTCAGTTGATAAGCTACCACTAACAAATTCAGGGCATCTATTTGGTAGTTTTTGATGAGTGAAGTTAGCATATAATTTGCTTATTTTGGCGATATAATATTCTTAACATAGCAATTAAATTTTAATTCTGTCTCTTATTTTACTTTACAAGTTTTGAATTAAATTCATTATGCTTGATATTTGCTAGTACAAAGTTATCTCATATAGTATACTACCTTCCAAAAATATATTTATTCCAAATATTTTACTATTTTGGATTTACTAAATTTTCCATGGAATACCCATGTTTTTTCAAAACTGCTTTGCAAAATCAAAGGCTTCACTGATAATAAAAAATCAGCTACTGCATTTACAAAGAAAATTAGAAAACTTCTTGAGTCAGTTGAGTTCCTCAAAGTCCTCAGGTGAACCTAGAACCATTGGCAAGTTATCTTCTCAGCAAAATGATGCTCTGATTTGCTAATATTTCAGTGGCTTTTGAGCAGAGATAGATGTTGCTATTTTGCTTTACCAATAATCCATAAAAGACAGTGAAACATGCATTTTTCCTTTCAGGCATACCTGTGACACCTACAGAATCAGCAGTTGGAACAAAACCTTCATTGTTAATTTCTCACACGGGTGCTACTACGGAGAGATTTCCTCAGACACCTCCTTTATTTGTTACTTCAGGGACTCAGTCAACTCATACCAGTGTGACAGACAAAGTAACTGTGAAGGCAAACACAACTTTAAGGGGAATGAATATAAGGGCAGAGGCCATTACAGACTTTTAGTCATTGGAAGCATCTAATGCTGCCGCCTATTCAACATTTTCATTACCAAGTACAGTGGAGCCTTCTGATGTACTTCACAGCACAGCCAGCCCTACTGTCCTTTCCAAACTCATCTCTTCAACAGATTTTCCAACTGCTCTTCAAGTACCAGCAGTCACATCACATACTGTCAGTTCTACCGCATCTGTAACTTTACCCATTACAACAGCAACTCCAACAACCCTGCTTTGTGCAAGTCCTATTCCAACACGTTCTGCATTACTAACACCCACATCCCTAGTGGCAGATCCATTTCCACTCGAAACGTTAACCACTCAGGAACTGTTCCCCCTAACTCAGCATCAACGACTTTAATCTCCAAGTGATCTTTTGTTACTTCTGAGCTGCCCTCAGGGATTGGGAAGAGTAGGAGTCCTTCAGTAAGTCATTCTAAGGGAGCAGCAGTATCCTCTGAAGTGTCTTTGCCTGCTTTGCTGGCTGGCAGAGCAACTGTCACAAGACTTGTATTTCTCTTAGGTTCGCAGTTGACACTAAGCACATCTACTTCTCCTATATCTAGTTTGTCTGTTAGAACTAGGTCTGGTGTTGATCAAACTGCAGTTCGCCCAGCACCCTTTCCTGCACTGACTTCAACTGCTCCTCATATTCCTATGACTACTAGATTTGCAAGCTTGGAGACAAGGTTTCCTCAATTAATCACAGTTTCATATTTTGAAACAGCCAAACTCTTGTCTAAAACTTCTCTGATATCATTAAATGCAAGTTCTTTAGCTAGTTTTTCTCCAAAGCCATTTTTATCTTCAGTAGAAATTCCAGTGACTGTTCCCAAGCAGACATCTCCATTAGTAAAAGGCAGTGTTTCTGCTGCTCTGCCATAAGGAGTGTATTTTCACCTCAAGCTGCTTCCCAAATCCCTATAAACACTTCTTTGAGTCCTTCTGTAACATACAGTGCATATCTATACCAGTGCATTCTCTGACTACCTCCCTGAAGCCCAAAGCTATGGCAGATGTCACTGTTGCCTCCAAAAAAAATACTTTCTGCTGCTTCCACTCTTCTAGTCAATCCAGCACTCTCTGATATGTCTGTATCAAGGAAAGCTTCGACAGAAATAAATACATAATGCACACTGATTTTGTTTCAATGTCAACTATTTCTAAAAAGCCAATGAAATCCATTATGGCTACAGTCTTCCCCCTTAGGACACTGGCATTACCTCTAAATGCCACATTAATAACCACTTCAGAAATTAGAGTACCCAAGCAGTTCACACGCGGAATTGAAAACTGACTCTGTGGCACAAAGTTCAGGCATTTTCATTCCCAAAGATCCTTCTCTTACAAAGTTGTCATCTTTATTTACAATCGCATTATCAACATCAGTACCATCTTACGTGACATCGTATATTACAAGTTCTTCATTGATTCCCATAGTCAGTAGGATACCATCATTAACACAAAATATAACTGCTACCCAAACATCAGTTTCATCTCTAGATACACAAGGAACTTCAAAAAGTCCAGTTACAGACTTTCCAACTTCTTCTATACATTTTCCTGCATTCACTTTAAACCCTTCTACGAGCCTTTCAGCAGCGCTAAAGATATCTACTGTAATGCCCTCTTTACTAATGCCTACAGCTCCTGAAGCCACTTTAGAAAGCCAGTGCAGTGGGGTCTCTATGTCCCCACCTCCTCCTAAGACCACTCATATCTCTACTGTTTCTCTAGGAAAACAGAGTTCTTCGGTAAGTTCTTCAGAAGAAGATGGAACGATATCAGCCATATCAGCTGGAATCATCACTGAATCCACTACAACATTGATCACGAACACAACAGTGAACACTACATCCTTAAAATCATCTTATATTTTGCGAAAACACCACCTACTCTCCAGCCAGTTTACTAGTTGCTTCTGGCACTACTACGGCCTCTAGGATTACTACAAAAACTACTGATTCTTTTGTTGCCGATTTGGAGTTTTATATGGCTTCAGTTCCTACCACCATAGGAACACCTGTGCATGTGTCACACAAATCTTTATTTACATCTGCAGTGACTCAAGCTTCACAGAATGCCAAAGAAACTCCCAAAATTATGATCATGAAAACAATTTGTACTACAAGTCCATTGTCACAGATGAAGAGTACCTCATTTACAGCTTCAGAAGTTAAATATGCAACCTCATTTGAAAGAACTGTGGATAATTTTGGAAGTGGTCAGACTTCACATGAGGAGAGAAATGATACCAAGACAAAGTCAACCATAACTGAGAAGTCTTCCTTGCCTTATTTGACAGTAACTGCAGTTCAGACTGTGGCTTTTTCAAGAAATACCACCTCAGTAAAAAATCTCTTTCTGGAGTCCCGGATGTAACAGCATCAGATTGGTCCAAAATCGCAACACAGAAAACCATTAAACCTTATTTCAGTTTATCAGAGCCCACAGAACTGCAGACCAGAACTACAACAGATTTATCTCATTCTAGTGGTGGAATGGTTCTGCCTTCCTCTTCAGAGTCTGTGGAAACACAAACTTCTCTGGTAAGCACAGAAAGAACTACAGCTGTAGCTGACAAGGCTTCCTTTGATACAATGATGCATGCACTGATGTCTACATCTTCTGAATGTGTGGTATGATCAGTTTTACTTGCCCCTATGTGTTAAAATACATATTGTTTTCCATACATTCTGTTATGGTATGTGTGTAATACCGGATATTTTAAATATCTACTACTTTTGTTTCTTTGTATATTTTAAAATACTCAGTTATTCTTAGAGGATTTCTGTATCACTGCTCTTATACTGCCCTGGTACATTTTGCAACCTGGATGTATTGCTTTGCCAAAAAAACACCTTTTAACGCTATGTGCTGATTCTAGATAGCGAAAGATATTTGAGGTGCAGAAAAAACCATAGTCCATGGAATTTTTTGATTTCTGCATAATCTCACCCCATCTTCCTTTTTTTCCATTTGTTTCTGTGTCATTGTGTTTAAAATGATGGATGATTCTGTATTTCTTAAAATGCTTCAGATTATTACTGAATATAACATGTAGCCTCAATGCGTAATGCTGTACATAGGGTATTCCGCCAAAGCTAGATGGAACAGGAAGGTTGTGGGTGAATGGATGTCACTGCCACCTGTTACAACCACATGCAAGCAATGATTCCAAAATAACTGATGAGAGGTCACATAGATTTGGTGATTCTGTCTCAGAGCAGGGTGATGAACATGTAAGCGCTTGGACTTCATAAGGGCAATAAATGTAAAGTTGATTCTGGTTGTTTTTTCCATATATGATAGCCAAGATACCTTGAACCTGTCAACAAATGTAGCCAATATGTGTGTGTTAATATGGGTTGGATGCTATACAACCTTTCAAGGAACTGCCCTAAAGATGTGCCAGAAGTCAGACTGTGGATTTTGAGGAATGCCAGTTCAAGTTAACACTGGTAGCTGTTTCCAGAATGGGAATGTCCCTGTAAGTCACTCTTTTATTTTTAAATACAACCTAGAGCCTTGATCTGTAAATTTCGAGTAACAAATTAAGGGTTTATTACAGTGGGACTATGAGGTTGAATACTGGAAAGAATTTAAAAGAGCTGTTTATCAACAAAACAGAATGAAATATACTGAACACTTTGGTATCTTTGAATTAACATTCAAGAGAGTAAAAATAATTTATTTTTAATAAAAACATTGAAATGAAATCTGCAACATGAACATCAACATTTTCCAGCTGAGACTTTTCAGAATTTCTATTGTTGAAATGTTGAGATTTCAACATTTTGTGAAGAAAAAATTAAATACTGGCATTTTCTGAAAGACAGAAGCCCCAAATTTCAGTTAGATCTAACTACAGTTTTTACTCATACTTGGAAACTGCTGGAATCAGCAGGTGACTGTCTGCAAAGGGAACAAAAGGGCCAAAGAGCAGTCAGCTTAAAAACTTTGTATCATTATTGACACCAATATATCTCACTTTAAAATATTTGCCTCAAGATAAGACAGATTGGTCTCTTGTTACCAGTATCTCAAAAATATGCCTATTTCAATGCATATATTTTATCTCACAATGTACAGATTCATTGAACTTGCCTGTAAAACACTGACAGTGAAAATTTTCAACAATTTAAGCTTTCCCCCCTATGCTGGGCACATAGCAGTAGGTTAAAAGTATTTCCACTGAGTAACGTAAGATACTTGCTTCTGCTTACAGCTCAGTAAGCTGTCTGCAGAACAGGGTCATCAATGTATAAATGAATGTATGTATAAAAGCAAATATTGCTAAAAATGCAAGTTTTTATTAATGCCCAGTATTCAGTTCTGTGGTAACCTCATTAAATGACAGCTCTTTTTTAGGTTAATGTTCTGTACTGTCTGAACTGAGTGTTATTACATTTGATGGAAACAACATAGCCCTCTGTAATATGGCTTCCTACATTTTAGTTAAGTTACCAGCATAAATTATTGTTGCTCGTGTTGAAAAATGTCCTGCTAATCAGGTAAGATTCTTGCATTTCCACAATAATTTTAAGTTTCTTAATATTTTTGTGTTATAGGTATGAAATTCTGCAAAAATGTCACTTAGAACTTTCCAGTAGAAGCCATACCCATTGAAAAATGTCAAGTTACTTAATTTTCAGGGACCATGATTAATCATGCTGTGTAGATAAAAAAAAATATCTCAGTTTAAATAGTAATTGTTATATTATGTTATAAGGAAATTAAAATGCAGGTTCCTTTTAAATTGTCAAGGGTGACACAACTTCTGAATCTGCATGTCTTCTTTCAGGCTCTCCACCCACAAATCTTCTCGAGGACTTGAATTTGTACTTTAAAATATGGTTAAAATACTAAAATATTTTGAATAGTCACAAAAGTATTTTGTAGTCATTTTAGGAAGGTACTAATGAGTTCGGGATTAGTGTGACAAGTTGTTCTTTGTAGTTGTCTAACTCTCTGTATTGCCTACAGTGGGGATCCAGCCACTTTATTTTTAGACTGCCAGTTTAGTCTCATCCTTAGAATCTGTACATACATTTCCTTTACATTGTCCATAGTTCTAATTTATGTAGCCCTTGAACAATTGGATTGTATTTCCATCTCTGGTTTGCGGGTAAAGTTCCTGATGAGGATCTTCATCGGGCTTTTTCCTTCCCACCCCTATTTGATCTTCTATCTACTCTCGCTGGGCAACTGCACACTTGATTTTTAAGTCCTGAGTCTTACACTGTTTTAGAGGTTTTCTTTTAAATTGCTCTCTTCACTGTTTCTTGGTTGCAGTCTAAAGGTGTGAACGCAGCTCACATTTAGAAGTCTGTACCTGTAGTTCTTTAAAAAAGTTTTTGGAAGGGCTTTGTGGCATATGCTGAATCTTCCAATGCCGGTAATGAGTTGCTCTCAATGGTAAAGCTGTTTAGTTAAAAGCCAGCTGAGGTATGGTATATATGAGCTGCAATCTTGTGCAGAAAGATGCCTTGGTAAAATAGCAGTGATATCAAAGTTAAGGCAGGGGATTTTATTGGCATGACCATTGTATTTCTATGTATTTTTAATTCAACTTGTTCAGGACATTGTGTTATCTTTTCTGTGTTATTTTCCACATTACCCCCTTTGATTTAAATCTTTAACAAGTAAATCAAGTTTCCAGAAAGAGTTCATAGAAAGTTGCACTACATTAGCAGGGAAATGTGTATTTTTTATTATTTATAACAAATATGCTATATTAGTTTAATTATGAAGCTGATTGTAGAAGAACTTCAAACACAAAGAAAACAGGCAACTTATTTTTGCTAAATAAGAATGCCCCTAGTTATCATTGCACTTCTAATCTATTTTTCATGTTTTCCAGAGTGCAAATTCAATAAGAAATCTAGTGAGTACTTTTTTCTTTTACTAATTATAAAATACATTAATATTGCACATATTGGAAAAAATCCTTATAGCACTGGTGCAGTATTAGAAAAACAATAGTAACTAAACTTGTTGGTCACTTTTCTTTCAAGGTTCCCCCTGCAAGCACTTCAGGACTCTGTTTTAAGAAATTAAATGTAACAACATGCACATATAAAGTACTTACCAATCGTTTAGCAAGCAAAGTAAGTATATATCACCACTATATAGCATGTGCCCACTTAAAAGATAGCTGGAGAGCTATTCTGTTGTAGAATGCAATAGACTAGATTTATAATGGATGTACTACAGGATTAGGATTACTTTTGCAGTTCAGGTTCCCAGTAATTCATGGTATGCTAGAAGCAAAAAAATACACACTTCTGATACCATGCTTCACTTCTATGTCATTTAGCCAAGAGGATTCTTCAAAGTTCTTTTGAGATTTTAAAGAAGCTGCAAAAGCATTTATAGTTGAGACCATATTTTCAAAAACCCTAGAACCAAACAGAAATGTTCCAAGACATGATAAATCCTTAGGGTGCCTTTCCTGCTAGTCAATAACCGGTTAGAACAGATAATTTTGAATAATTGGGAGGGTGGGGTTTTTATTTTGTTTTATCATACAATATGTGATAAATAAGATTTATTGTTTCATTAATTACAGGCCTTTCTGTATCATTGTTTTATCTCATGCCTAATTATTTTACAGTTATAGGAAATATCACTGATGGAAAGCTCTGTGCTTTAAGCACTGTGACTGTTATTATATGTGGTGGAGGTTGTAAAAAATATATTTTGCCATAAAATGTAAAGATGTATAAAATACATCTTTGGAACCTGTTTTTATCCCTAAAATGTATTTGGTTTATTTTAGATAGTAGTGGACTATGTAATTCAGTCATTACCATTTTCAAAAGAAGGACTCGGTATTCAGGATACTGGTGCAATGTATGTCATTAATACCCCAGCTGGAATTAGCATCAAGTGGGCTCACATTACAGACATCATAGATATACAGTATGGATTACTCTAACACATTAATGAAGACAGAAGACCTTTGTGGTGAGGCTGTGGTGGAAATTTTTTTCTTATTTAATAGTATTCCATTTAAAATTTACACCTCCCTTTTTTGTCTGTGAACTGCTGTCCTCATAGCTCTCCTTGTAAGCCCCATTAGCTACACTGACAATCCTATTTGAGGTGGGCTTCTGAAATTCTAGTAATTAATATAATGAATCAATAATTCTGTTTCAAAGCACTGCTTGCTAATAAAGTTTGCAGAGCAAGTAATGATCATTGTATCTAATTAACTTTTAAAAAAATTACTGATCTCTGCCTGTGTTTAAGGATATTGTTGAAGTCAAGTAAAGGGGAAAATTTTCAATGGAAAACTGGTTGCTGAAGAAGTTCAGATAGTGACAGTATATTTCAGTGATTATGGGAGAAAATGGCAGTGACAGCTTATTGCTATGCAAATCCTGGTAAAAGGTGTTTCTTGGGAAGGGTCCAAATCCCCTGAGCATAGTGAATCTAAATTCAGTTCTCTTAAGGTTGGATCTAGTGTCCAAAACTGTGCTGCAGTGTCCCAGACTTAAATTACAATGATAGTAAATTTAGCATGTTTTAGGCTTCCCTGGTAGCCTTTTTATTACTCTACCAGTATAAATTGCATAGAAATGTGTAAGCAGGCATTTTAGAGTTACTTTATTCTATCATAAATGTTCATTTTCTGGTGCATTGTAATTTTACAGAATCTACCTTATATTGAACAGGAAAATGAACTTTTTATAATCTTTTAAACCGCTTCTACTTTTAAAAGCAAACAAAACAGTTCAGATATGGTTTATATACGCATATAAACAAAGTGTTTAAAATAAATTGCCGTATTCTGTTTGAACAGAAGGAAAGTTCTAGACCTAGTTCTGCTTGTTTTGCTAAGCCATTGAGCCAACAACTAAAATCACAAGTAGAAAGCTGGAACTGCAGTGGACATAGAGCTCCATTTATAAATTCAGTTGACTAATTCTCACAGGTGAGCCTGATTGAGCTTACCTTATCAAGTGCACTTTTCTTTCCCAAAGGAAGTAATGTGGAATGTTTGTTTGTGCTTTGAATATGATGCTCTGTTTCCAGGGGTGTGTAATGGAGACCCTACTGATGACCTGAAAATGCAAATCAAGACAATAATTACAAATATGGAGGAAATTGAACTCTTCATTAGGAGTTGGGAAATTGAGAAATCACTTGATGTAACAACCAGGAGGCCAGTAAGAAACTGTACTGAAGATAACTGCATATACTGTATGGAACTGTTAAACAGAAGCATTTTCATCCCTTGTCACAAGAAAGTGAGTACAAAGATCAGAGAAATTCCAATTGCAAATTAAATAAAAGGTGCATAGTTAAGAAAAGAGTGAGATATATGTGTACATTTGTAATGTTTTCTTATTTTCATGAGTTTACAGCTGGATGGGTTGTGTAATACGTCTGTCATGTTGGCTTCTAATACTTTTGACATGTTGTCCATTGTAAAAACACATCTGTACGGATCCCTGTGCTATTGCGCTGCTTCTTAAATTATTCAGCAGGCAAAGCTCAAAGGAGAGACACCAATTCATCATCTCAACACCAACACATTCCAAAAATTATTTTTATGCTTGACATTGGTCACTAGAATGGAAAGCCTCATGCTTCTGCTGCCTACAACAGCAACGCATACAGTCTGAGACTGATTGGACTAAAGAAATTTCCAGTGAAACAGATGTTATGTAGTCACTATTATGTTAACAATTTGGTAGCATTTCTCACAGAAATCATTATAGTCCGTTTATGGACACCATACTTTCTAATGGGGATATAGCTGTAGCACACAAACTACCCCTAGAGGTGGGTAGTGTAGCCCAGCTGCTTCCTAGAATGGGAAATGAGAAAGCCCCAGATCTCTTGAGGTCTGACTTACTTTTCCCACTAAATTAAAAATCAGGATTAATTGCTCAAGCGGCCCTTTCTTTCTCAGAGATAGATGTGTCCAGACACCTTGGTTTGTGTTGTGTTACTCTCTGGTTTTCATGACAGACAAATGCTGTTAAAGGTACTGCAGGCAGCTGAGCCCCTTCCTTCAAACTCCCAAGACCTCTCCTCACTCTCCCCAGGTAGAAAAAAAATGGAGGGAGTTCTTCTAAAAGGAAGGGGTTAAAGAGGATTTTTTTTTTTTAAAAAAAAGATTAATAGATATTTGCCACAGAAAGTTAATGGGAGGGAGCAGTGGTAAAGGGTTTGGAATCAAGAAGGGGGAGAGAGTAGCACCAGTGGGTAGCAGGATGCTTTTCATAATTGTTTTAACATATCTCATTTAAAAATAATTAAAAGAATCTGAATAGTCAGAATTCCTCTTCATATATATTCCCAGGAGGACTCAGCCTCAGATACAGTGCAATTGCATCTTTTCCTGTTTTTTAGCAAAACCTGGCATACCATCAAAATTGCCAAGAATCTGGTTAATCCATTATGAAATTTGTTTTCCTTCATATACATGATGGTGGCAGAGCCAGAGTAGATGGAGTGTATTATGCGCTTCACAGGCATGAAGCAACTGTACAAGGATAATAACAGTCATCTGTCTAATGAACTTCATGGCAGAAATGAGTGACAGCTTGAAGATTTGCTGAAATCACAGGGACAGCTGGGCTGCAGCACAGTAGTGAACAGGCAGAATGAAACAAAATCTGACTTTTCCACCTTGTTACAAGCTTATGCAAACAAAAGCAGAAATAGATAGGTTGCATCAACTGCATTTAGACCCAGTAATGTAGGCTATCGGGTCCTATAGACACAGAAACAGAAAACTTGGTAATAATTTGTTCACAGCAGGAATTTATGGAGGGTATAGAAGCAATGTTTAGCTGAGATCGTTGACTTTTAGCTGACAGAGCTATAATGTAAAAGTTCTTGCAAGTACTGTGACAGTTTCATTAGGACAGTGTTCTGTGCCTACTAATGAGCATACAAAATTCTGGCAGTTTAATTTTGCAGAATGCGTATTCTGAACAAAATGGTATTTTTTACTTTAGACACTGCTTGTGATTTTTTCCCTTGCAGCTATATTATTTCTTGTAATTAATTATTTATTTTAATTATAGAAAACTCTTTTACTGTTAATTCTCAATTACAGTACGTTCCTAGGTGTCACCACAGGAGTCTTGTGAGAAGATGTGGATCAACAGTATTTTTTTTTGGAATTATGAGTGTGATGCTGTTTCTGCATATGTGGCTTTATGCAACAAGTACAACATCTGCATTAAATGGAGGACATCTGATTACTGTTTTAAGCAAATAGCTATGTTTTATACCCCAATGTGGCATTATACTGCTGCAGTATTTAGCGATGAGTTAAAAATATATTTCTTTCTATTGTTATTTTAAGTACCACCTTGTTCTATCACATCATTAGTAAATCAGGGAACAAGATCCTAAGATGTATTGTTTTAGTCAAAGTTCCATGAATCAGTTTTAATCTTGACTGAATGAGTTACTTACCTAAAGTACTGTTAAAAATATAAATGCATGCTTTCTGTGATACACTCACTGTTTATCCAATGAAATGCTGAAAGAATAACAGCAATACTCAATGTCCTATTTTTATGACTTGCAGCACTGAGCTGTCCTGAGGGCAAGGAATACCAGCCTTGTGTGCAACCCTGTGAAGCTAAGATGTGCTTGAATAAATGGTTTAACGAAGATTCTCCCTGTTTCTATCTAAGGGAAGACAGTGTGTGTAAAAATGGCACTATTCTCCATAAAACAGACTCTGACCGCTGTATACCAGAAGAAAAATGTAGTAAGTGCAGCAGGACAGTGTGGTTTGCAGATGTGCTAATATTAACTGCAGCTCAGTGTAAGTGATGTTGAAGTTCTGTATCAGCCCTCAGTAAGTGTGAATCTTGTACAGCTCTCTTCAGCAGAGTCTAGTTTATCTCAAGCTATCACAGTTTGTGCTTTCAGTTCACTTGGATTCAAGACCCAGTGCTGATGTACTCCTGTTAGGGAAAAATTATAGTAATTCTTTCATAGCTCTCAGGCTTTCTTTCCTGGAGTACTCAGGAAGGAACAGCATGGGCAGGTTCTTTCCCTTGTACTCATTTATTTTCACTCATAGCAAAGCATTTGTTCATTTGGAGTTTATAAGGTCATCATCTTTTCTTGGATTCCTTGATCATAATGCTGCACAGCAGTCTTATGCGATAATTTTATGCAATTCATAGTTGCTTGCAGGAAACCTGCACTCTACTTGTTGAAGGGATGTAATGATTTTTCTCTCAGCATGTACAGATAACAAAGGACAACCCCGCTCTGCTGGGGAGATCTGGAATGGGTCCATGAGAAGCTGTTGCATGTACAACTGTTTAGGAAATGGAAGCATTGTTGCTGTAGAACATGAATGCAACGAGGATCCATCCCCACTCTGTGAAAGAGAAGGGGAAGTTATTGTCCATGTCAGTGAAGAGAGCGCTTGCTGCCCAAAGGAAATTTGTGGTACGTACCACACTTGTTTTCAGTAACTTCTCTGACAGATGACAATCTTTAGACAGGGTTCAAGGTAACATTTTTCAGAAGTGATTTTTAGGTACTTGTGGGTGGTTGAGCCACCAAAGTAGGCTTCTTTGTAAGAAGTGACTCACTGAAATAATTTTCTAAGTCAAACAAATCTTCTGTTAAAAATGAGTTTTTAAGCTCTTGGGTGGAATTTCAAAAGAAATTGATAAATACGTGATGATAGAAGTACCTTGGTAATTGGGGCAGTCATCAGAGCCTGTTCACTTTTCTTATTAGTGCTTTGGTGTCAAGAGCAGTATCCTCTGACCTACTGCTGTTTCCCAGAAGCATTATTCTGTAAGCTGATCACTGAATACTAATATTCTGTCTAGCCATGGTTGTTAGAAAAAGGAATAAATTTATTTCTCTGAAAATGTTGAGCAAAAGACACCTACTTCTTCATAACATCTTCAAGGAAAACAACAACAAAGGGTCCAGCTGATAGACTGCTTTTGCTCATTAGCTAAGCTACCTGTAACAAACACTGTCCTGTCAATTTGTTTAGGGAATATTTTCACCGGGTCATCTTAGCTGGCTTCATGTGTAGGAAGCAGAGCAAGTAAATACCTACTCGATGAGGGATATAACTGTACTTGCACAGTGCCACATGAATAGAGCTACACCAGCCCTGGGCTGAGCTTGGAGATCTACATGATGGTATGGAGTACACTTTAAGCTGACTAGGGCTGCTCTTAGTTTATGGTGCTCTATAACAGATGGTATAAATATCTTGAGCTATATGACTTGCACTTGCATCTTTCAAATATGTTAAATTTGATTGGTTTTTATCCCACAGAATTCAACATGTCATTGTGTGATGCCATTATTCCAACATGCAAACTCAATGAAAAATTAGTCATAGGCTACCACCCCCTGTCCTGCTGTCCACAGTACTGATGTGGTAAGGGAAATACAAAAATACAGTTACTGGGACAATTTCCACACTTGTACTATGTATTGTAAGAAAATTTGCCTTACAAGTTGTTTTGTTAACAGAATGGGACATTGTAAATAGCACCAGGCCACAATTTCCAATACATTTTTGTGTTTGTGTTCTGTGTCACTTTTGATTTACAGTCTATTTGTGGTATTTAGTTTTACTGAGTAGATGTAGAACTTATTTTCTTTATCTTTTTAGTATTGTTTCTGTGACTCTTTTTAAAATAGTGTTTATTTCATATCCTATAGAATGTGATCCTTCAGTTTGTTTCAAGGCTTCCCAGCTGGACTGCAGAGAAGATCAATTTATTGTTGAAGCAAAACAGGAAGATCCCTGTTGTTTCTCTTATCTCTGTGGTAAGAAGCCTCTGATATCTTCATGGATAACTAAGGAATAGTTGAGTATTTACAAATACTATAGTTCCAGTCTTTATTTACAGTATTTACAGTAGTTTACAAAGTCAGTATTTACAAAGTCTGTAGTTCCAGAACTAATAACTTACCAGGAATTTTTGGATAGGTCAGTGGGACTTCACACAGGTCAGGCTGACTTTAGCATGAATTATTCTTGGGGTTTGGGATCTTTTATTTCCAGCATAACTTTGAACATCATACTTGATCTTTGTTATGGTTTTGTATTTGAATGTCAGTCCATAAAAGCTGTTACTGTTACCCAGGTACCAAACATAATATGATTTGTTATATAATCTGTTAAAAAGAATTCACATGCTAACTTTTTAGTATGTAAAACTTTGTAAATGTCTGGGGTTTTTTTTAATTTAGTTTGTGAATCCTGTATTAAGCCTGTTCCCTTGTGTAATGAAGGGGAAATTCTCACTGTGGACCTTAATACCATACATTACTGTTGTCCTCATTACTACTGCAGTAAGTGTAATTGTTGTCAGTTCAGTATCTTAGCAAATTTGGTAAAAATGACAGGCTGTGTGTGTGGAGAATGGTTTGATTCAACATTTGGGGTGAGCTTTAGACAGAGATTAAGAGATCAAAAAGAGGGTGTCTGCATTTGAGATAGGTTCAAAGTTCTTCATGTACTCAGTGGTGTTGTAACCAACCCAGTCAAATGAAGTCTGGAGAAGTTATTTAGTACATCAGACAGCATATAGCTACTTTCAGGGTGATCTCAACACCAATACATTAATGTGGAACCGAATCCCATCCTTGGGAGTATAAATATATAATTTTTCATATAATAAAACACCTGTAATAAAATAGCTTCTATGTTGTTGTTCCTCTGTTGTACCATTCATTAGTGTTTAGGCATTTTCTTTGCACTTTTAGCTTTTAAGGGAAGGAGTAGGGCAAGGGTTTCAAATACTGCGAGGCTGACTGCCATTTGAACAATGAGCAGCCAGAAGAAAAATATTGGCAGTGTAATGTAGTCTCTTTGGTAGCTTCGTGAAGCACAGAAATTGTGCTTTATGTTCTTAAGTAATGTCTACAAGTGTAACTGCTTAATTTAGATTAACTCTTGTCCTGTTGCAGTCTTTGGGTAATTTTAATGAATTGAATTGTCTTCCAGTAAGTTTGGATCTTAGCAGTTTTTGCTTCAGGTGGTTCCCTATTTTGTTCCTTTCTTTTTCCTAGTACTTGCACTTAGGTGAAAGTTTCTGCAAAGGTGTTTGGCACTGGTTTTGCCACATTTTGGCAGGTAGAAAGTTAGATCTTCATATGTGGTCTTCTTTCAGAGTCCCAGTAAGCCACCTCCAATAAGGCAGGCAGGTATCTTCTTATTAGAATCATTCCAGGAGGACAGTTGCTCTCTGTTGTATAGAAATGTGCTTTACAGCAAATTTTAGCTGGGAGAAAAAAAAACATGTTCTCCAAAAGCTGTGATTTTATTAGTCTTTAATACCGGCTATCAGCTTGAGTGACTCTGAAGTCGAAACAATATTAAATGATTCCTGTGTGATGTTTTTTGAAAATCTAAATGTGCTTTAAGGCAATTAACACAATTAAAATTATTTAAAATGTCATTATTTTAGAAGTAGTTTATCAAGAGAAATATAAGCTGGAAAATTCAAAGGAAATTTGATTAAATTCTTACATGTCTTTTCCCCCCACTTAGTTTGTGATGAAGATCTTTGTTCTGAGCCTCCTATGAATTGCACAGATGACATGACACTTGTGGAGAAAAAAATACCTGGGCACTGTTGTCCAGAATGGCACTGTGGTAAATATTGTTTTATTCCTTAGCCACTGCTGTTAACAAAAGCTAATTGATAATATCAGTTAATAAATAAATTATTATTTATTTATTATTTTTATTTATTAAAAAAGTTAATAAATAAAAACTAACACAGTTTTCTTGTTCTCAGAACGTAGCTGTGAAAACACTACTGTGCTGACCTGTAGATTGGTAAGCACTGTCCTTTAGAGATATTTACTAATGGTGTTCAACTCCCTTACCCTCTCCCTTTCCATTCCTTGTTTCAATCAGTTGTAAAGGGTGATGAGGCTGAATTGGGACAGGCTGGGACTACCTCCCAGTCCCAGCTCAAGCGTGTAACTCCATCAGGTGTCTGCACAGTGTTGTCAGCTATTCTTGGGGAAATTTCACTTTGTGTGTTGTAAGATGTCAAAAGAAGAAAACCAACTGTAATACTATTCTGTTCAATGTTGACTCAAAACAATATGCTGGAAGGTTTTCCACGTAAATAATTCCCAATTGTTTTTAATAAGTAATGAAGAATGAGCTTTATGATCTTACATATCATCTGGAGAAATGTGTTATTTTGTTAATCATTTATGGTTTTGATTAAAATGATTTAATATTATTGAATTTAGCCAATATGAGAAGTCATAAATATTTTGCTTCTCACATACTTTCTCATAATAGGGACTGGAATCTGGAAAATAATTACGAGTGAATGTTCAGACTCCCGTTATTACCACAGTGACAGGGATATTTTACCTATCAAATGCCAGTAGCTTGTCCTTCTCTTCCCTTTATATGAGGACTCCATAATGTAAAGTCTAAACAGGTGTGGCAAATTTCAATAGCTTTCACCTATCTTTTGGAAGAAAATTCATAGGACACAGTTTTTTTGCTAATATGTTTATTATTTCAATAACTTTGTATCTCAGGAAATATTGCTGTTTAGGGACTCTGCTATTCATATGCATTCCTAGAGGAAATTAAGTACTTTGCTCCTCTTTAAAGAGATAAATACATTTAATAACTCTGAACATGCTACTGTTTCTTGAGTACATTGCAATTTTTCTCTTTTATGAAAGCAGGGGTGGAAGTGATTAAAGTAATATTTTACATTTTTAGAGAAAAAATGTCTGTTTAGTACTCATTTAATTGTGCATGACTGCAAACTCTTTTATCTTTTTAATTCAGGGAGAAGTTAAAAAAATAGATAGTAGTATTTCCAGTGTTTGTGGATACATTCACTACATTTGCAGTAACTTTTCCATATTCCTAGTTGTTTTGTTTCAGTTTTTAGTAAAACGTACATGCAGAGAAAGTAGAAATATGACCACGATAACCTTCTCAAATGTAAACACCCTTTAATCTTGTTTTTATGGGTGTCCATCTACTTATGCAATTACTCTCTCATTTCTCAATATGATGCTTTGCCTCTAACCCATTTTGTGTCTGTTCTGGAGGGGTGCAGGAGTGTTGTAAAACTGCCCATGCTTTCAGAGTCAGGCATGGCCCTTCTGGTGCAAGGCAGGCAGGAAGCAGGCTGTTAACCTTAGCTGCATGTGAGTGGTGTGACTGCTATTAGTCCACCATCAACCACAACCAAGACAACATTCACATGACAGCAAAAGATCTGTCCAGCCAGCACGAGGGTAGGTGCCCAGTCTTAAGATTAGACCTCTGCTCCCTTCCATCACTCAGCTACTCTGTGAAGGCTAGACTTCAGCTGTGCTGTGCATGAGGGTGCTTGAGGTATGCTGCTATCCTGACTGCAGCCCAGGCTAGACTGCCTCTGGGAGCACAGAACAGAGTTACGGTACAGCTTGAGCATATTACTGTCCCACAGGTAATTGTAGACATACTAGTTTAATTGACAGAAAGGCTACATTTTGTGATGTGCAGCGTAAATCATATAATGTACTTAGCTCAATGTTGAATATTAAAAATAAGAAAAACATATTATTTTTTTACTTCCATAGCAGGAACATCATCAATTTTAGGCAGTTTTGCATTTTGTAGCAGTTTCTTAAGATGAACTCTACCTCCTCCCCCCTTGTTTGGTAATTAAACCCACAAACCAATCAAGTCTAGAAGAAGTTAGAATACTTTTGCAGAACATAGGACTTTGCCCTACTTTTGTCTTCACAGTGATTCTGTTAATTTGCTTGGGGGATTTTTTTCCCCTTTTGGTAACATTTATTTCTTTTGGTGTTAGAGAAGGATGATGTGTGCATCTTCCAAGACGTCACAGTACTGAATCCTGGACAGTCAGTGATTCAGTACTTGGATGGAGACCTTTGTGACACTGTGCAGTGTTTGCAAGAGAAAGATCAGAACATAGGATACAATGCTATGCATTTCACAATGGTGAACTGTTCCCAGCAATGTGAAGCTGTGAGTATTCCTAAAATACAGGAATGATGCAGTTTGTGAACACAACTACACAATCAGGATAAAAGTCAAAGCGAAAACTTTTGCTAGTCCTGTTTGCTCAGCCAGAACTTGAGAACTTAACAATGATGATATGTATTTTCTGTCTCCAGGTTTATTTTCAGAGGCAATTTCTAGCAGCATACATAATCATATCCATCCATCCATCTGTATATTGTTTCTCTTGGTATTTTTAGTTTCAGAAAACAACGAATTTTCATATACTGTATGTTTATAAAATGCTTTTTTTTTTTCTCCTTTTTTTGCTTTCCTTTCTTTCCAGCATCAAATATATATTCCTTCCTCCAGTCACTATACTTGTGGTACTGTCAAAATGTGTCCTGTTCTTTTCATACTAAGAATGGAACACTAATTGTGTATGAGGTAAGTGCCTCTAGACAGAGATAGAAAATAACTATAATGATATGATAAACATGTGTCTGACAGTCACTTCTGTGTTAACTCATGCTGTGAGTCTTGCTTCATATGATAGGAAAAAAGTGTGTTTACTTAAAGACCTGCCATTTCACACTGGGTGAACACCTTATTTAATTTTATTGGTTGTACTATTTTCCATAAAGATATGCAAATGTCATCATTTACTTAAGGCTGGATATGCTCCAAGTGCAGGGTAGGGTTCAAATTGTAACTCCAACTCATACACTGTCCATTAGTTGCATTGGGAGCTTCTGATTCTACATCAGGACTACTGTGTCTCCCTCTTCCCAAGGCCACTCTTCTCATCCTGGTTTCAACAGAAAGGAAGTGTACAAACTGAAGTACAGGGGTTCAGGATCCCGATGATGTGTTCCAGCATCCACATACAAGGGAATTCAAATGTGGCCACAGCTTGGTTCATACCTCCCATTGCTTTTGGAGCAAAAGAAACCATCAGACTTTTTTTCTGGCACAGAGCCTCTTCATTCTGCACTAGGACACCCATGCTGAGCAGCACGCTGGAGAACGGAGCCATGGCTCCAGGGAGGAGTAGCCACCGGTCATTAGAGGACGGTCTTTCCCTTTGCTCCCTTATGGGCAGCCTGCAACAAACTCTTCACTCCAATAGGTACCATAGTGTGAGGGCACCGCTTTTACAGACATTCAAGGTTGGAGGTAAAGCTGAAATGTTCTATATTTCCTGACAGTGATTTTGTTTTATATATTCAGGAAGGAAGCACCTGGAGCTCCAACTGCACCAACTACAAGTGCACAAAGGCTGCTGCAGGGGCTATCATACTGGGATCAAGTGTTGTCTGTCCCCCTTTTAATGACAGGGAGTGCACCAAGGTTTGTACTTTGGGTACTTTGGGTGAGGTAAGTGACAATAACTGATCTGGAGATTGGCTTACACTTGACAACACATGCATACCTCATGCACTTTCTTTAAACTAAAGAAGTGGTAAGTAAAAACATGTAAACGAGCAATTCAGTCTTGTTTGCTGTGTTCCTGTTTGCTTTTTGACTGCCAAAATATCTGTGAGAAGTATGAAAGTTAGTTTTGGGTCTTAACGATGACTGCTTTTAAAATATTGTGGAATTGGAAGTATGCTTGACTACCACTATATAAAGTGCTAACCACTGTGTCTGATTTCTGTTTGGAATTGCCAAGTTCATAGTACACATTCGCTAAATAAATTGGATGAAGCAATTCAGAAATGCTGCATATAAAAGTGGGCTATATTAAGAATTCCCTAAGTTGTGCAAAGATTAGAAAGATGACAGAGTGTATATAAACTTTATTATCTCTTAAACTAGACTTTGTATAACATACCATAAAATAACTGTCACACCTGAAAGACTATCTACCTACTTCATATATCTAAAAATGTAAATTTGGCATACTTATATAAACTGGTTTGAAGAATGTGGATGCTTTACATACATTACATGTTTGTTTACAATTTAATTTCTAACTTAATACTTCTCTAATTTTGTAATATTTCTTATCATTCTTGCACTTGCAGTATACCATATATTTAATATAAGCTACAAGTAATAGAGCAAATATACATGTAGAGAGGCTAAGTACCATTGCTGCCTGGACTACAGATTATAAATTTAGCATAATTTATAGGACCTTAGCATAAGTCCTACTTATCCATTCCACTTGTTTAAAAAAGTCCTTATTTCTTCCAATCCTGAAGAAAGCATTTTATCTGAAATTAATGCCTTTTCTACTTTTACGTTATGCTAGAGTTTCTTGCCTGGAACTCTTTTGTCACTACCTATTAGGATCTTTTCTAAGTAATAATGATTACAATTTTAAAGAATGGAGCCCTAAAATTAACTTCCTGAATCGATCTGACCTGTTTTTCAGAGGTGACGACCATAGACTTGAATCAGTAGCCAAAGAGAAAGCTCTTCTGACAGGCAGCTCAAGCCAATTTAGGAATATGGATTTAAAGTGCTGAGTTTAAGTGCTTATTTAAAAAGTTATTGAACAACTTATTACATATTTTTTTCTGTAATGGGATAAAAAATGCATGCTAGCATGAGAAGATGGAAGCTTAAAAATGTCTTTGTCTGGATTTTAAGAGTGCTATTTACGTTCAGTTGTCTGCTTGATACGCAGTTCTAGGTTATGCACTAAAATTGTGGGTGCCTGTTTCTTGCTTGCATCCATTCTGACAGATTCCGACAGCCTCTCCCCCCACGCCGCTCTCTTTTAAATGGCCATTTTCTTCACATCCATACATTTTTACTTTCTAGCTAACAAGTACATTTAGCAGAAATCAAAACCAAAGACTATAATTGAGAAAAAGAATGGTTCTGAAATTCTGCACTTTTAAGAGTGTGTATACATATATATCTATATTAAATGTTGTAAAGACCTACTTTATTAGGTATTAATTTTCTTCTTGACATATGATCAGTGTAAATCCTTTTACATCATCAGCAAAGTTACACATACAAATTTTTTAAACTATCCTCATGGGGAAACAGATGGTAGTGGATGATATGAGAAGATGCTTATAGAAACTAAGTGGTTTATTCAAAGGAGACTAGATGAGATCAGATAAGCAGTGAAAAGTCAATGTCAAAGGCTGTAAAGAATTTGTGAACCAAACCTTCAGCTGATACATAACTGTGTAATTCTCTTGATTTCAGTGATACTGTTTTGTATTAGTTGGACATCTTTAAAACCTGAAATGTCTTGAGATATAATTCATCTTTGCATTGGGCACAGTCTTTTTTGATATATTCTTTTTTATTTTCCTAGAATGGAGGAATTGTGCAGATGTATAATGATGGCTGCTGCAAGACCTGTAAGTGAGAAGGCTGCAGTATGTGCTAGTTTGGTTTTGTTTTTGGAAGGCTTGTTTTTTAACTTCAGTTGCTGGGACATAAAGAAGGGAAAAGCATGCAGTCCACCATAAATCACATAAAATGTTTATAGTTACCTAACCACTCCTATTAAAAGGTCTTGCTTCATTTTGGCTGCTGACTTGGTGATTTTTAACATTATTGTTCTGGAGTGTAACCAAATCTTTCCAAACATGACCCGTGGAAGATGAAAAGTTATCTTGATTAAAATAATGAAAACATTCTCTTTATTGCTAATCTGACTCTAAAATATTGCCTGTATGATTTTCACCATAAAAGATAAGGATTTTCCCCCCTGAAATTGATTCCGAATTCGATGACGTTTTGAAATACATCTCCAAACTTACCAATTTATTTTGTATCACTAGTATACTAGTATGTATTTTCTAGGGCCGAACTACTGGAATAATTTTTTCAAAAAAAATCCCAAATGAGGAAAAGTTATAGTAACAGTGATGTTAGCAACCCTTATATAAAATTGACTTTTTAATATCTAAAAAATACATTCACATTTTCTGAATATGTAACTGTAAAATATGAAGAATTGTGATGCAAGATTATTATAAAGGTTTCAAAATTTATGCAATTTTAAAAGCCTTTTGAGAAAAAACTGATTTTATCTGCAGTTTTGACTGGGAAAGGTTTTATTATCAAGATATATAATTATGCATACATAAAACACTGTTGTGTAAAACTAATTGTGTAGAATGCCACTTGTTGAACACCACAGAAAATCCTCCCCTTTTTTTGGCCTTTTCATGTTCAACATTAGAGTCCAAATATATAAACAAATTAGTCTTTGGAACTTTTTTAGACAAACCTGAACAATATTGAATAGGAAGTCACAGAGTTATAACCATATATTGCACAGTTATTAAATAAAATTCAGAAGTGCAATGTATTGTAAATAATATGGTGATTTTAAAAAAGAGGAAATTTTAATATTTACCAAATATGGAACAATACTCAAATTTCCAACTTATGCAAAGCTTTGAAAGTGAACCACAAGTATTGTTGTTCTATTGTATTCAAAACAGAAAATAAAATCTGTCTTAATACAGCATAGTATTTTTTAAATGAGAACCAGCATAGAAAAGTAACACACCAGAATTGTGCTAAAATCTTACTTACTAGTCAATATTCCTTCTCTAATGAGATAAGCTATGTTGAAAAATATTTAACTACCCCACCTCCCCAAATTAGGCTGACTTTATTTAGAAAATTAGTCTAAAGAACTATTGGCTACTGGTTTTCTGTTGACCAGGAAGATTTTTAAATTTGGCCATATTCTGTGGCCTCAGGAAAGGCATCGTTATACTTCAGAAATACTTGCTGAGGTGGCTGCTAAAAACCCAGAAATAATTCAGAGAATTATATGCTATTTTATTTCTATTTTCATTTTGTTTTATTTTTAACTAAAAGCATGTGCCCTTGTGGTGAAGCTGTTAAAAAGTACTTATAAAAAGAGCTTGCAACACCTTGGGGTTTTAATGGGAACAAATAATCTTTCTGAAAGAGCTTGATTCAATGCATGCAACATGAGTGCACATATTTAATTCTTACCTTGCCATAGACAGAATGATTGCAAAAGTTTGGTTTACAAGGAAGCATCATTGTAGTTTTGTGTTAACCAGGAAAGTAACAAATCTTAGGCCATCTTTAGTGAGACTTGAAGCAGCTGCAGTTTCTAAATTTGAAAGACTAACAGGAAAGCTCATAATCTTTTGCTAAAAGAAAAATTGCAGCTGGCAGTGTAAGAATTAATGAAATGTCATTTATATAAAAATGTTTTTATTTCATGAGAAACTTATATTCCCAATGATTCTGCCAGGCTCTGGGTTGGGTCTATTCCCTCTGCAATTAGTCCAGTAGTGTCTACTAATAGTATCAATTCTGAACCAGGTATTACTTTTTATAATGTATTTTTTTTTAATAATAGTGTAAGCACCGCTTGATATATGTGTATAGTGGTCATCAGCATTAAATGTTAACATGCAGTTAACGGTGCTGGGCCTGATACTGAGAGATGCTGATCCCCTCTTGGCTTCCCAAATCAGCGGTTTTCTAAAGCCTGGTTAGGGTTCACTGCTCCAGCACCTGTCAGGATTAGGTTCATCCACTTATGGTACATGCTACTGATGGTCCTTCCTTCGGTTCATGTCTGAAATTAGTTTTAATACATGAACTTACTGTACAGGATAGTTGTAATACAATATGTTACTTTAAAAAACATCATCGTCCTGAATACTGTTACCAAGGGATTCTAAATCTGATCCCAGGTCTCTGAATTTAATGACTGAACTGTTTTTGTCTTGAATAGAGCAAGAGTGTGCATTACTGCCTGGTCTCACCTCTGCAGATACGGATTTACATTTTATTTCTTTGTAACAAATAACATCTTTTACAAAGTCATGAAAATGTTGGGGGAGAAAAAACATACAATTACAATCCTGCGTTAATAAACACTCTTTACACCAGAAATTACAGAATGTTACAGAACTGTTGTATTAAGATCATAATTCTTTGTTTTTAAGGATAGGTAAATCACAGAAACTCCTTACTCAAATAAGGAGTGAATAAAAAAAGCATACCTGGTACTGAACGCAGATCACCTCGACAGTTGAAAATGGGAGAGAGAAAAGTATAGCACCAGAAGTTTCATTAGACATCAGCACCTTATATGTTGAAATGCCATATACCTCTCTCTGTGACTTGTACAAGTACACAGATTGCATAGGCTAAACATATTCATGCTGGCAAGTGCTTTCTGATGGAAATATCACAGGACTTGTTTTTATTAAGTGTTGCTGAGGAAGGAAAACCAAGATGCTTCAGGCTAGCTAAGAGCTTCCATTGTACGGTGATCTGCTAGCTCAGTAACAGAATCTTGTTTGATCCTGCAATGTGCAGTTTAAAATCTAGCTGTACTCTGCGGCCAGCCTAATTTTTAAATACTCACTGGAGCTGTGGTTGCAGAATAACTTGGTTACTCAGAGCTCATTTCTCTTATAAAAGTGCTCATAAGCTTCTGGTGAACAGAAAAGTTGTTCTTTTTGTGTACACCCAACTATGAAGGCATGTGCTGAAGGTGGAGAAACTCATTCTTAATAGTGCTTATTATTTTATATGCTGTATGTCCAGAATGGTTGTGTAGCAAAACTAATAGATTATTTTGATGGGTAGTGAAATAGGACATCTAAATAACTGCGGTTACACAGATAGTAATAACAGTCTGATATGGAGTGCAGCATGAAAGATTGTACATATAATTGTTTTGTGTATTACATTATGATTTTTATTATGTTAAAAATGGGTTTGCACTGTACAGCTTTATTTTTCAAATAAAAGAAAAAAAACTATCAATACTTCTCAGAACGTACTTAAAAATGCAGTATTTCCCCAATCCCAGATGCGTATGCTAACTCAGTGCTACATGCTTCAGTTCTGGTGGCAAAAACTGCACCATATTTAGGAAATATATGCATCTCTGTTTTTCAAAGCTTCCTTGAATGACATCTTTCTCAAAAAATATACTGAAATTATATAGTTCTGTTTAAATTTTAAATATTCAAAAGGGTCATGGTTGTAATCACATTCGCAGCTTTACCTTCTCAAATGTTAAATTCTGAAAATTTTTTAAAATACAGAATCAAAATCTTATTTACATTCAATATTCCTATTAAAACAGAATTAATTCTAATAATATTCAAAATTACTTGAGACATCTTTTGTCTAATTGCTTATATTTGTCTTGCCATATTAAATTTAAATGTAATTTAAATTCATGTATTTTAATGTTTATAAACTGTATAGTTTAATGGGCCACTTGATACCTCATATGTGCCAGCTATAAAATTGGTAATTCTCCACAGGAAGTATTTATTCCACAGAAGTATTCATTAATCTATGAGATTGTTTTTTTACTAAAAAATTATGTAATTATGGAAGTAATAGTTTCAGTGTGTACATTAATAAAAACAAAGTATAATTATTAAAAATTATTTTAATAGTTTCACTTTTTTAGTAGCAAACACAGTACAAAAATGTGTTGATTCAGTATGCATTTTCTGTATTTTATTAGGTAAAAACGAAGAAAGAATTTTCCAGAAAATGATAATCAGGACAGCCATAAGAAAAAAATGACTGTATAAGTCAAAGCCCGGTAAGCACAAAAGACCTGTGTTTACTGCTGGGCATATGGCATACAAAATCAAGTATTAAGAAGTGGGTTACAGCTATCAACAAGCAACAAAAAAATCTGCTATCTTCTCAAAAGCAGACGTTGACCCTAGGAATGTTATTCTACTCATAAATGCAGTGAAATTAGCTGTTCCTATGGCTGAAAGACTGAGCCCTCCTACCTGGAAAAACATCTGGCTTCAAAAGAAAAGTACACAGCATAATTGCTTGTGACTAACAAAGGCATTGAACTCTTCACTATGAAATAACATTCCACTCCAAAAGAGGAGTAGAAATGCTTCCACTTAGGATGTGATGGAAACACTGCTGCATTTGTCTTTGAAGACCTTTACTCTCTGGGTGTCTTCTCCTCCACGTAACATGTGTCTTCAAATAATAAATTAATTTTCCCATTTATTTATGGGTCTGCTTAATACACCTTATTTCTCAGCTTCAGTGTAGCCCCATCTAAAAAACCCAGGACATGTCCAAGCAGCAAATGTGCTTCTCACATAGAACTTCACAGAGAAGCAATTGACACAGTATCTCAAGAATGCCAAAGGCCTCTGGTAAGATTCTGTCAAAGAACCTAGTCATATGGGAAGAGGCAAAATATCATCACACATTGAAAGCTGAGCAGGTTAATTTCCATCCTGACAGAATGTCAACAGTGACATGCCAAAGTTTAATAGTACAAATAACAGTGTGTGGTGTATTTCTTCAGTTTTAGAAGAAGAGTGAGTAATGAGCGAGTATAAACATGAAGATGAAATTACAGTTATTTGCCATAGTTAGAGCAGAGAAGACTGTGGAGAGCTTCATAGTTACTTCAATAACCGAGGTTACAGGACAGCAATATGACAAAATAAAGACATGGTATTGACTAAAGCGAAGAATATTAAAAAGGAAGATTTAGTAAAACCTCATAGGTTTTCAAGCTAGCTGAAAAGGACCTTGCTCTTGCATCCAGTTCTGTGAAAACCTCTGGTAAATGCTTTCCTACAGACAGAAATGCTTAAGAGTTATGACGTTTAGGGAATAGGATGGGGAGTGGAAACAAGCTAATTCTAATGTCTCTTTCAAGCCAGTGGTGCAATACTATCGAGGGTGCTCTGTGCAGTTATGGTCCCTCTATGTTGCTGCAGAACTAGAGAGGGTTCAGAGAGAAGCAACAAGAATGGTGGCCCATTCATTCCATGAATGACACAACAAATGAAGCCTTCCTTTTTATGACTTTCTATTGTAGATTCTTCATTTTTTCTTTCCCTCTGCCCACCTTCCAAAAAGACCTACACTCATCCCACCTCCATCTATATTATGACCCCCTTTCCCCAGTATCTTCTTGTTCTCCATGTCTTTGATGGCTGCCCACCCTTCCCACAGTCCAGATTCCCTTACCCTTCACTCAGAAGTACCTCCAGGTTTTCATGTCCTCAGAATCTCTACTCATATCCTTAGCTCCATTTCCTTTCCTCTCCAGGTCCCCCATGCCAAAACCCCTGGCGCTCTGTTTCAATCACTTGATTCTGACCCACCAAATGGCAGTATCTGCTATGGCTGGTTTGCAATTACTTAAGTGTTCCTTGGCCATATTAATGGCGTCAAACTTTGGATAGGGCTGAGCAGGATTACATTTAATTAATAAGTGACATTATTAGTGCTTAGGACAAGGTCTTTGTTTTGCTCTGTCAAGTTTCAGGAAAGCTGGAAGAGTAACCTTTTGGTCTAACTTGTCTGGAGATGGCCCATTTGTTCACAGGCTGTTTGGAAGGGAGTGGAGCAAAGCATCTTTCATATGCCTTGCTTGCACAAGAAACCAGATTTAAAACTATCACAAAAAGAACTAGATCTAGTACAGCTGTTCTCTGTTTCCTAGTGCTTCAACTCTGCTTATGTTTTAATTAAAAAGTATCAATTTCTTTTCTGTCAGTATCAGCTGACTCTTCACATGATGTAATAGCGAGAGAAAGCTTTGCTCTGCTAAAGTCTAGAGCACAAATAATTGCATAGCCAGTCTCTGCCATTGCTGGTTTGTTACTGCATCTACTTTTTGGGTACATTTGCTAGTGGTAACACAGCTAATATTAGTGTGCCCTTAGTCACAAGCAGTATGAATAAAAAAGGCCAAAGCTTTTGCACTGATATGCTTTTCCTCTTGAGCATTCAAGAAGGAAAGACTTCCCTTCATTTTGCTTAGAAGAATTTAACTTTTCAGCAGTTGAAAAGCATGAAAAGAACACGAATTTAGCTACGCTGTTTTGAAGTTATTAATTTGTAAACTAGGGGTTCTATTTTGGTATCCACAGCACAACATTTTGCTCAATGTTAAGACAGAATACATGCTTAAACAACCAAAAGAAAAGTTTAATTAAAAACATTATTTAATATGTGTCTACACTTGGAATAAATGAATTTTCAGAAGATAATTTTTAAGACCAGAGTCCTTTTCAAATGTAAAAATGAGTTCTAATCAGAAAGAACTTTGAAATGTAATATTTTTATAACAAAATTTGAAATGTCTAATTTCAGTTCTTATTTTACTCATAGATAGATGTGGCTTCTTGTAATGGAAAATGCCCATCTGCAACAATTTTCAATGTCAATATTGATAGCCATTTAAGATTCTGTAGATGTTGTTGAGAAAATGGAACACGTAATCTGACTGTGCCACTACGCTGCTCAGGAAATGGCACTGAAATTATGTACGTCATTCAAGAGCCTATAGACTGCTCATGCCAATGGAACTGATCATTACTGTGGGTACAATTTAACCTGAAGAATTAAAATGAGTTTTCTTTCAACACACTCTATTTTCTGACCTTGGATGGCTAAGTACTCTGCGGGGGGGCTGGGGTGGGGTGGGGCGGGGCAGAAAATGTCCTCATTTATGCTTTATAATGTAACTTTTCACAAATTGAGTAGAGATGCTGTTGTTCATTGTTCTTCAGATTTTCTTTTTAAACATTGGCATGTACAGAAAGAAAAATATAAATCCTTTGAACAAGGTATACTTTAGCCATCATTTATTTCTACTCAGTTGCTTTCTGATGAGCAGTTGAGAGCTACTTAATGTCTGTGTTTCCAGTGTTTTTTTAAATTTTGGATTGTGGCTACCTATCAAAGTTCAGAATTTCTCAGTGGTTCTTTTCCTTTTACTTAGAAACTTCCAGCTGAGAACCACCACTGGTCCCATGTCTAAATGGGAAAGAAACACATTAGGGTTTTGAGAATGACTGAATTAATTTATTAAAACATAGTGGGTTCAACTGAAACATTTTTTACCTTGTTGGAAACTCTAGCTTTTGTCCATTAAGCCAATGTCAATACTCTGCTTACACTGTAAGTCACTGAGAAACACAACTATGGTCTGTAAGTACCTGCAGTAAATCTCCAGAGTATATAATAGAATCATAACAATGTCTTTAAACCTTAGACATTTATTTAATTTTCATATATATGATAAATATGAAGCATGACTAGGCAAAGGCTGAAGAGTTCAAGCTTTTGTGCCTTTTTAAAAAATATCTAAAAGCTGTTTCTGACATGAAGGATTCTATTTTATACCCATTTTATTGTTTCCACAAATAAGAAATTGTCCATCTACTAGCTGTAGAATAAGATTCTATGTATATATATATTTATTAAGAACACCCAGGACACTGCACATTTCAACTATTCATAATGGGTTTATTCCTCCGTTTTCAGTTTGAAAATTTGTGTTCAGTGTATTTTTATAAAATACATTAGAATTATTTGGATTTTTTTAAAAATACTGACATTTGGACAAGTGACTGAGTTTAGGATTCGTAATTTTTGAGTCTGGGAGAAAAAAATCCAGATAAAATACATGTTTTGAAGAGCTCAGGTGAGCTATTCATGTTCAATCAAGCTGTGACAGTGCATAATTCAGCACCTTAAGCTGAATATACTCTCCCTTTTATTAAACATACTACATAACCTTATATTAAAAACTAAGAATACAATTTTAGGCTTGTTTGTAGAAGATGACTTTGCTTTAAAACCTGCTGAATGAAAATGGTTTAAATAATGGCAGTATTTTCCTTATAAAGGAAATTGTTTCAGAATTAAAATTCTTATCTAAAAGTCTGAAAATATTTTGACAGTTTTTGTTGGAAGCTGTCATCATTTAATAACAAAAAGGTCGGATTATCACATTGTTTTATACAATGAAAAATAAGCAATACAAAAGTTAAAAAACCCTTAAAATCCCAAGCGATTTTGCTACTTTGTATGAAAAACCTTTAAATGTTTGTTTGATGGCTTATAAAGAAAAATACCATATACAGTGAATTCGGTCTTTACTAACAAGACTGTCGTCTACTTACCCGTCTCCTTAAAAATAGTGACTTGGTTTAAAAATTAAAAATTATATTATCAGCAAAATATTTAACTATTCTAAAGAAATAGTGATCACCTAGCAATCAAAATAAAGTGCCATTTTGAGAAAGCATATGCTTTTTTTTGCATGTTTTTATGATTTGTATGGCAGACATTTCAAGTTGCGTTATATACTAGGGCCTAGAACCTATATATTCTGATATTGCTGTCAGAATTTGTGTAAAGAAACTTTTCATGCAGGCCAGAAATGTAAATAAATCATAGTCATAGCCATAAAGTTTGTGTACTTGTACAGCAAATTAAAAGGATAACTTTTAAAAGAGTAATATATCCCAAGGACCTTTTGATTTATTAACATAGAGATAGGAATCCTATATACATCAAGAAAGTTTGGCTTGAAACTTAATGAATTTAGCATTTGATAAATTACTTAAGGAAGCTTCTACAAGATAACATTTTTCCATATAATGACCAAACACTTGACGTGCTTTGATTGAACAGCTGTGCTTTTTATAAGCAATGTGCTTTTCTAAGATTTAGAACTGTATTTGTAATTAAAGATAAATTAACAAACATTATTTTGCAGAATGATAATAAATCAGTGTTGATGCAGTTAATTTACCTGTGCCACTGAAGATGAACAATGATGCAAAATCTTAGACAAACCTGGAAATTATAAAAGCAGTTATGCCTAACATTAACTCCATGATAACCTGTAATAGGAAAAATGGTATTAAAGGATTTTTTTCCCACTTACTCAATTTGGTATTTTTATGTGCAGCAACAATCAGTAGGAACTTTGTCAGGATCCTCCCTGAACCCTACAGCAAAATCTTACACCTTCAGTGGGGCTGGATACGGTCTAAGATTGCCTTTCATTTTACAATTAAACTCCAAATTCAGGCTGCTTTGGCCTGGTCAGAAAGCGAAGACCTATTAAAACTTGTGAACCATTTTCTGGACAGCCACCCCGTCCTGCCATCACCTCCATGAAGGTGACACTGCTGTGATGTGGTATGTTTTATATAACGTGAACCAGCCCTCGCAGGCCTTGCAACGGATAGAGGGTTTGAATGAGCCTGTAGTGTGGCAGAACAACTCTGCTCCAAATATTCCTCCACAAATATAAGCATAGATGTAGTTCGTGGTTCTGTCTCCATGTCCGCATCTCTCTTCAACTATGCATTTCTGCCTCAGCCCCCAGCCTTGAACTGTGTGTGACCCTGTTTGCACAGGCGTCTTCTGAGCTTGTCTGGAAAGCTGGTTCAACTCAAACCCAACAGAGTTAAATATCAAAATTAATTAACTTTGTTTATTATTGACTAAAAGAACTTTAACAGCCACAGAGTTCCCTCCCTTCTACCCCCTCTGAAACTAAGACTCAAATAATTACTACTCCCCTAAAGAGCTGGGAATGCATGCCTCTCTCAGACTCCCACGCTGCCACCGGAAAACGCGTGGAACCAGGGAGAAGCTGTGTGCGTGGCTGTGCGCACGCCTTGCGCTGCGGTCCTGCTGTGCCCTGTCATTTCCCCCATCTGTAGCTGGCTGCATCTGTCCTTCACTCCTGCCTTTCCACTGCTCTCTTCTCCTACTTGTGCTTGCGAAAGGAATCCCACGATATAAAGGCTTACCTATAAAACTATGCAGATTCTTCTGGGGATTAATGTCAATATATCTCTATACTTACAAGCAGATTGTAACTGAATATCCCTCTATGAAACAGTAAGGCTTCTGACATATTATTTATGATATTTGACTTTTATAATTGCATTGCCCTATTACCAGGTCGGTTGTTAAGACCAATTCTTGCCCCAATATGCAATTAGAATTTGAGGCACAGCTTTTAATATTGGCTTTAAGCCACTTACTGTGTATTTTCATTAATAAAATCAAAGACCTAGAGTATAGATATACAGGCAGCTAATATTCTCATTTTTAGCTAGCCAAATCTGTATACTAAAAAGCAAAAGTAAAACTTAATACATTTGCATGGTTTCTTATTTTTCATCTTTGCAGGCAGAGGTGTTCCCAAACACATGCATCTGTGTATTGGTGAAAAAGCCATTTGCAACTGAGGTCTTTGTTACCAGTTTATTTTGAGAGCAGGATCGGGCCTGAAGTATGGTGTTTGAACACAGTTACGAGCCACATAACGTACTGGAAATGGAGGTGTTTACAGGAACGCACTCCAGGGTGACAAATGGTCACTGTACTGCTCACAACGCTTAAGCAGTCAGAAAATGCTGCTTCAAATGTGGCTCCCCTTTCTTTCGCACTCGTTTTTTCCTGACACAAATTCAGGTTTTTTTTCTTTTGACCTTCTGCATTGCTGATAAACTCAGCTTACAGAGTCTGGATAATTTATTTATTATGCATTGGTCTGTATAGTTCTTTCCATCTCTTTTTCTTCCATGTCTCCTTTTATAAGAATTTAAAGGACATATCCAATTTCCAAATACTACAGATGTTCAGCTTTGCGTAAAAACTTACTACCAAATAAATGCGTAGGTACCCATCAGGAATACTATGGCAGTGGGTAATATTGACTTGAACTAATTTTTTCAAGTTCTGTCCCATCAAATCTTTTTCCAGAGGTTACCCTGAAGTTATGCTGCTGGTATAATCATGTACAGGTGTATGTCCTATGGAAAAATCCCACAGGCTCATATTCTAGCACAGGGGACAAAACATGAACATAGCAACATAGCGATCATGGAGGGGCAGCATGAAGGCCAGAACATTAGAAGAACATTATTATAGTTACAGCAGGCTATTTCCTAGATTAGGTTGGATTTCACGCTCCCAACCATTCTGGGAAATGTATTTTCAAAAAACATTCATGACCTGAAGGTAAAAGATCTTTCAAGGGATTGACTTCAGTACTTAACATTAATGCAAAAGAAATAAGGCTTTTATTGAGGAAAGATTATGGTCAAGAGCGGCTGTACGTAACATTGTGTTCTAAATTTTCTCTAACCTTTCTTTAAATGCCAAGTGGAATGCGCAAGCTGCCTACAGAAAAAGGAAACTTGAAAAATTATCTGTTGTCTTTAACAAGTCACCAGGTTGGAAGAGCATGTTCAGAGTTGAAGAATAAACTCTAGCAACTGCAAACATGATTCATTGCCTAGTTCTTGGCAGCCACATACTGTCCATTTTAGAACTGCCTTTTTTTTTGCCTATTTTGAAAAATAATTCTACCTATAGGCCAATTAGATGGTCATATGCCTATCAAAATCAGTGGTAAAAGATTCCCTAAGATCAGAGATTTGAGAATCTCACTCAAAGGAGATAGTCTGGAAAAAAAAGTTGTGTTTTTTTTTTTTAGAAAATGCAGTTTCTACTTTCACAGGTAGTTTTTGTATGAAAACTGAGGGAATGTGAAGAGCCTCTCCTATACTGATGTCGCATTCTGGAGAAAACCAGTAGTGAATGATGTTAAAACTTAATCAGTAGAAATGCTGAATAAAAGGAAAATGGTTATGTTTTAGGGAGTGTTCTTTTGATTAAGGTGGAATGTGACACGCACACTTAATTTAATGAGGGCTCCTGCTGTTGTCTTAAAAATTGCCCCAGTAATAAAGCCTCCCTTCATACTTGGGTGATTGCAAAGTGCTTTGGAAAAAAAAATTGAGCATGTCTGCTTTGTAAAATGGATGAATAGGCAGCAGCTTACTTTTGGCATTGATAGCTAAAATAGCATTCAGGTGATACACCTGTGTGTGCTCTGCATGTGTGTGTTTCTCAGACAGAGAGACTGACTGTTTTGAGATCAGGCATTTCATTGCAGCAGCTTCTGATTTACTGTGTCTTTCTGAGCCTGGGTAACATAAAAGCTCCAAAGTGGTATTTTTTCTGGTGAGATTAAGCCTGCCTTGTTTACTAGAAGTTCTAAATAAAGCTCTAACTAAAAAACTGCATTCATTATTTCACAATTCAGAGTCCAGTTGGATACAGGTTTTAGGAAGAGACCCCAACCCACTGCGGAACAACATAGTATCTCAAGACAGAAATAACATACTATGTGATGATAGCACCTAGGAAAATACACAGTAAATAATATGAGTGTTGCTCATTTTCATGGTATATATATACAGTGGCACTAATTCTTATTAATTTTGTAATTACTTTGTCTGGAAATAACCTGGGAGCAACTTTCGTATTTTGCACGCATTTATTTATAAAGCCCCAAAGACATGGCTATTACATGTAGAAGAGTTGAGTAACATTTGCCTGCTGAGATTTTAAGATGGATGCATATTCCAGGGCAGGTACATGACTGGGAGCTGCTCGGGAGGTTCGCTGCATGACAAAGCACAGGAGCTCCTCACACATAACCAGCTGGCTGCACCCAGCCCCTCAACACCCCACCTCCCTTCCGGTGTCGCCTTTCACCCCAGCACTGCAGGAATAGTTCGACTGTGCCTTCATATACGCATATGCATGTATCGTAGCATTCCAGCAGTTTTTCATTTTAACGACGTGTTATGGGCACTGGGCTCTCAGTGGCTCCGCAGCGCGGCCCCGCGCCGCCGCTTCCCCTCACGCCAGCCTGTGCCGCTGCCGGCGGGGACGCCCGCCTCGGGGCCAGCCTGGTGAGGCTGCACCTCAGGGAGCGGGAAATATCTGGGAAGCTTCGGATTTGAACGCCCACGACGGCTCCGCTGAGCCTTAGGGGGGCGGAGGGCCGGGACCCGCCGCACGTCGCAGCCCAGCGGAACCCGCTGCTCCGCGCTCCCGCCTCGGGCCCCGCTCCGCCGCGCGGCAGCCGGAAAGGGCGGGAAAGGCCACAACTAATGGGGGCGCGGGCGGGGGGCTGGAAAGCGAGGGAGGGGAGAGGAGGGCGGGCAGAGCCGCAGCGGAGGCCCCGCACAGCCGCAGGTCCCGCTCTGTCCGCCCGGGGGAAGTGGAGCGTCGTCTCCCCTCACCGGGTAGCGGCTGTCCGCCTCTCCGCCTCGTCGGCTCTGGCCTCGGCCCACGAGCGCTTCCCCCGCGCTCCCTCAGCTCCCCCGCAGGGCCGCCGGCGGGAGGGGCGCTGCCTGCCCGCGCCGGGCGGTGACAGCGGCGGTTCTGGCTGCCGCCGTTCATGGCCCGGTCGTCTGGGTGCTGTGAAGATTCCCTCCCGGAATCGCGTGCAGTGGTTACTGACTAGAAACTGAAGAAAAAGTCCTCTGATAAGTGGATGGTGTGCGGGTTAGGAAACGTACGGGCTCTGCTTTTGTATTGAGAAGCAGGATTTTCATGTTCTGTAAGCAATTTTAGACTTGCTCATGCAGTTCCTGGTGCTATACTGGTTTGTGCCTGTCCTTTGATGAGCAGACTCAACAGAAATTATCATAAACTTAACGCAGTTTATATCTACCCCTCTTGGACACCCTGGCAAGATGTGTCTCTGGGTTCTGCAGGAGTGCCGCGTGCGTCCACAGAAAGGGTTGTCAGGCTCGTCGTAAACACAGATAAAGGGGCATCTTGCTGGGAACGTGTACTGTGGGAAACAGCCTGAGTCTCGTGAGGGAAGTGCAAGGTGTGACACTGATTTCAAGGAATTTCGGTTCAGTACTCCCTAGTAAAACTTAAAAAAATCTGACACACATGCACACACTGAGGGTTTTTTTAAATGACTAACAAACAACAGGCACATCCACAGTTCAGTGAAGTTCAAGGGTAGCTGCCTGCTGATCTCAGGAAACTTTATATGAGGGCTGGGAAGAGGCAGGGCCAGAGCAAAGACACGAAGCTCGGGTGCACCATTGGCTGCTGCTTTACCCATGTGAAGTATAAATAGGTGAATATGTGTGTTAGTTTTTCTCCTCTTATGTCTTGGGCATTGTGACACATTTTTGTTCTGAAGCTGTTGTGATTCGAACGCAGGCACTGGGACTACAACGTTTCTCTATGGATCAAACAATTCTTCTCCTGCTTTTATTAAAATACATATTTAAGGTGAGACAAAATAGTTCCTTTTTTTGAAGGTGGATAGATACTCTAATTGAATGTTGAAAATTGATGGTTTGTGATTTGATCTGCTTTTTTGTCATTCTGGCAGTCACAGGAACTCTCTGTTATTTCCTCTGAGCGTTCCCAGCCTTCCTTCTGTTTAAATTGTTGGAAGCTCTTCATCTGCTTTATTGCCTGCTGCTTCTAGTTCAGTTTTGTTCCCCAGAAGAAGTAAAAGACACCAGCATCCTTAAGTCCGAAGCTAGCTCATATTGCTGTGTAAATTGTCACCTTCTGGATACTGCAGAGACATGCGCAGTGATGCTGGAAATTGAAGGTCATTCTGGGACCCAGGGGTATACTCTGGTTACGCCTTTAGGAAGTGTACCTCTGCAAGAAGTATTTTACTTTTGGATCCAAAACTGCCATTTGTGGGTTAGTGCTTCGTGTTTAATTTGACTGTTATTAAAAGAACCGCGTGCATAGGAACCACATGTAATTTTCTGTACGCTTTGCAATAGTCTTGTCCATTTTTATCTATATTTAGTTTCTGTACATGGAGGCTTATTTTACATTTAGCTTAACATGCTTTGCAGCAAAGGTGATTTTAAAGCTCTTGTCAATTACTGTTATAAATACCACTCCATTCCTTTGCAGGTGAGAGACATGTATTTGGAGTGCTGAAATGCTGCTGTGGTACCCAGCTGCCTGGTATATTCCTTGAGAATGTCCTAATATTGTCCTGTTGTGCTGGCCAATTTTGAGCTTGAGAACAAGTGCTTTTTTGTGGAAGCCGTCCTACAGCAGTCAGTGGTCTGCCTCAGGGAAGTTGTCTGACAGTTGCAGAGTAGTTGAGTGTGTCTGGTTCATAAGGATGGTAGTATGGGGTGAAATAAGAACTTCAGTGAGTTCAGTATCATACCTCCAGTAGTGGCAAAAAGCAGGTCCTTGGGGAAGACTGTAAGAATAGCATAATATGATAATTATCTATACTGTGTTAGTTTCCCGTAGTTTTCAGCTTAAAGTCTTGAGATGTATGGGGTTGCAGTGCATTTGGTGAGCTGCAGTGTAGTTCTGTTCTATGAACTTATCTGGCCTCTTCTGAAGCCCACTGAAACTTGTAGTACTCATTTTAAGCTTTGTCAGATAAACTGTATAGTGAAAAACTGCCTCTTTTTTTTTTTTTTTTTTGCTTTGAATGTGGAGCATGCCAGCTATGTCATCCTTCACTGTTCTTGTACTTGAAGGGAAAATGAAAAATCAATCTCTGCTCACTTATTCTGGCTACTAAAGATTTTATAGACCTCTGTTGTATTTCCCCTCAAGTGCCTCTTTTTCAGACTGAGAAGCCTACTTGAGTGGTATGTTGAGAAGTAGTCAATAGAAGTAGTTGATAGCAGCAGTTATTAAGTGTTTGTTGTTTAGGTTTCTTGGCTGGTGTGTAGCTAGCCTGAAGATAGACTTGAACCTTAGGTCTTAGTGGTCAGTTTAATTTTTCTTTTAAAATTGCTGCAGCCTTTGGGTAAGGGCCTAAAAAGAACTGACAAGGTGCTGGCAACAAAAAAGGACATTCTAGATCCTTCTTCTCAGATATAAATACAGTAAAATTTCTTTGTACGCTTGCAAATCCAGTTTTTGGTTTTGGGTCTAGGAGTACAGATTTAAGTATGGTAAAATGGCATATATATTGTTGATGGTGGAAAATTTTTAAAAATGGCTAATTCAGTTATTGGAAAATATACTTCTTTTAAATTATCTTTAAAAGCAGACTTTCTTACCCTTTGGATTGTCTGGACTAGATTGTTTTCAGGGAACGCAAGCCAGCTATAGACTCATCAATTAAAACCCTGCTACTTTTCATGGAAAAGTGTTCTGTAAACACTTTTGTGTATGCCATCAATGTTAGTCCTGTTAGTCAGTTCAGGAGCTTCCAAGAGGTGGTATGTATCCTCTTATAAAGGTTTTATAGAGATTAAAGGCTTTATAAACTTTATAAAGTTTATACTTTAAAAAGTATCATCTGAACTCTGAATGTTAAGATCTTGATAGATTTGTGGTTGTGTTAGTTTGTCATTAGTTAAAAGAAGTTACCTTAAACCAAAGTGAGTTCCAGAGTATACTGTATTAAGGAATAGGAAAGCGCTGAGTGTTTTTGCTTTTTAAGTTGCTTTTATTTATGTGGTTGATTGAGTTATAGAATAACACAAAGTATTATAATAATAAAAGTCCTAACTTTTATTTTGGTATACTAAGGTTCCTATTTGATTTTTGTTGTTGTTTTTTTTTTAACTACATTTTGAGTTCATTGCTAAGTGATGGCATTTATTTGTTGTCCCAGTTCATATAGAAAATAAAAATGGAACTTGTTACATAACTGCAATCTTTTAATAAATATTATGTGATAGGAATTGGCATCCCATGCCCCAATTTCTCTGAATTTTAGAGGTGTGACTCAGGTTTATATCCTGTTAGAAGGAACCCATAAGTTTCTGGTTCCAGATGAAATTCAACCACAGAAGGAACCTGCTTCTCTAAAGAGCTAAGCCAAAGTCCTTCAAAGGTATGTAGTATTATTAAAAAAGTAGTGTCAAAAATATGGAAGGCTTGTGCCTAGAATGAGTTGACCTCTGTAAGAAGTTGAAATGCCGAATGAAGTTTGTACTGGCACGCCTAAATTGGATTGGTAGTGAGGTGTTTAATAAATGATTTCTTTACATCCTTAATGTTGCTGTTTATTATTCTGAGATATTTAGAAGTTTTGAAAGTGATGCCACTAAAGTTTTTACCGTGTAATGTGAGAATAGGGCTGAGAGCTCCAACTCTTGACTGCTAACTGTGATTGCGGTATGTATATTGCAAGTGAAATCTCTGACCTTGTTTCCAAAATAATGACAGATTTGTTTTCCTAGTAGGACATACTTGGGTCAACTGACATGGTTTGGCCATCTGTGGAGAAAGAAAGAAAAATAGAGCCTGTACCTACAGAACTTGTAACAAATTATGAACCCTCTCTGTGTCACACAGTACAGATGGTGATACTGCTTCATATAAAACCTGTTGCTAGTTGACAAGTTCTGGGTAAAAGTAGTTAAAATTGACAGAATGTAATTATTTAGGTAGAGGTACATTTTCTACTGAATTGTATTCATGTATGTTTCTGTTACAGGGTTCAGAGAGTCTAGACTGTGACCAAGTGAAAAAGCCTGCTAGAGTAGTTTTAATGGAGTGGACTGAATTGCCCAAAGGAGAGGATCCAGACTATTATATTATAACATACCAGCAAGCAGATGCTTTCAGTCAAAAAGTAAATTTCATCAATCTAACCGATAAGTAGTTCCATACATATTTAAGCTGTAGATAGCAGTAGTTAATAGCATTGTTTGTTTGTTTTTCTAAAAAAAAAAGTAAAATAGCAAATAAAGTTTGGAAAAATTGTACTGAATTCTGTAATTTATGTCATTTATGTGTACTCTTACAGAGTCCTATTGAAGCCAGTTGGACTTAAAAGACTCTTGAGTATCTTGGGTGTATAAGAATAGATAGGCATATGTTCAAAGTTAAGAATATGCAAGTTTTTCAGTGTACTGTAGTTTGAGGAGGAGTTTTCACTTCTCCAGGAGAGGCACAGACGCTACCCCTAGATGTCTGTGGGAGGGTATTGTTCAAATTCTGGGCACAGGATGTTCTAGAACTTAAAGAAAATATGGGGATTTTAATAGGAAGATGTTTGTTAATAGTTGATTTCTAAAATGTTTTGTTTTAAATGCGTTGGGTATTTTTCAGTTTAACTGCAGCCTTAAGTTTTCTGTGCTGTAATATAAGCTACCCTTTCAAAAAATTCATAGATCAGTTATGAATTGTATTTTTATTACTTTTGTTATATCCAGAAATTCTTCTAACTTGCAGAATGTAAGAAACATCTCTAAAGTTGAACAGAAACCAGTCAGTACTACAGTTCTGCTTGAGGAAAATAAGAAGTATGGTATTACAATAGAATCCCTAAAAAATGGCCGAATCTTAAGTGTAAAATCATTTAAGACACGTAAGTAGAGTAGCACAAAAATATTCTGGTATTTGGTATATTTAAGTCCAATACTGAAGTTTAAGGAAGTAGGGGTTGTAATCCTGAGCTTAGTCATGTATTGAGAAACTTTGCCTCAATGTATTTTTACAATCATGAAGAGTAGAAGGAATAATTTTGTATTGTAACTTGTTTGGTTAGTTGACAATTCAGCAATGTTTAACTGATGTAAAAGTCTGGGAGATTTTTAAATGTTACAGGCTTTGCTATACTACAGTAGTTCTAGGAAAAGAGATTTATAGAAGACCACGGAGAAAGTTACTTAAAGCCTGGCAGTTTCATATCAACATGGGGTTGTGGTTGTCTGTCATATATAAATTAAAAGTATTAAATATTTTTGTTTTCACATCATGAGAGTCCCCCTTTAAAAAGGGTTAATGAATAGCTTGAAGATCTTAGTATTGTGACTACCTGGGACAGACTTCTAGTAGAAGAACTTGTCAGTCTAGCCAGTGAACTTATAAAAACATCATTTATAGCTGTAAATCTGTTCAGGACCACAAGTGCCACTGATTACTAGAATGAAAGGGCTTTCTAATCTTAATTTTGTTAATCCCTTTAAAAAAGTTTATAGCATTACCTTTGCGCACATTACAAACTCATACTAGTTTTGGAATACAGACTAGAATCTGAATACAAACATCATCACTGTGAAAAACACATAGTAAGTTGAAAACATTGCACCAACCATTGACTCTGCTGATGCGTGCATTCAGCAAGCTACAGGAGATAATTCATGGTTATGCTACTAATGTGTTACTGCACTTGACATTTATTACTTAACTGATATTCTAGCAAAGTCTGTACTTTTACAGTTAAACATTCCTTAAACTGTGCACTTATATTTCTGGTTGCTTCAGACATAAGTTTACATACCGTGACAATAAAGAAAAGCATGGCTGCCTTAATTGTTCTGTAAGACATTTTCTGGTTTGATACTACCTCTTTCTTTACTGTGTATATCCCTCATAATTTCTTAAAAGAAATATATAATAATGTTAATGCAATAAAACTTTGAGCTAATTATTCCCTTGTTAAAGACAGTATTTATTTTTTTCTTGGTCTACTAGGTGGAATTTCAGAAAATGACATCAAAACAGTTGTGACGGCTACTACAGTGTCTTTTAATTGGACTACACTGACCAAAGAATTTTCAGTCTCCATTTCACTGAATGATACTTCTCAGATTATAAAAAACTCCAGTGGATTCTTTGTATGGACTAATTTGGCACCTGCCACCTTACATACATTTCAGTTTATATTTGAACAATTGCATCTTAAATTTATAAATGTGTCTCAGTCACTGGACATTCAAGCTGAAACAGGTATATGTTAGAGTTTGTTGCAGTCACAGTGAATGCAAGGGAGCACTGCATATTTTCCAGAAGAGTTAAGATTAAATTGTAAAAAGCCTGTATTCCATTTTACAATTTATAATAGATGTGTGTAGAAGAATTATAGAAGAATGAAGGCAGGTTAATTAACATAGATAATACACAGCTATGGGCTGGCTTCAGGGGTGGTGGGTTGGCTGATGTGGATAATGGCTGGTTCCTGTTAAGCAGTTACATAGCTCTAAGTCTAAGGGGTATGGAAGAGGAGCTCTGGATGAAGAGAGACCTGGAAGAAGTGGAGAGAGGATGCAGGAGAGACAAGGAGAGGCCCTGGGAGAAGCAGGGAGGAGAAGGGTGTCCAGATGAGGAGAGGCTGGCTGGAAGAGGAGCCTGGAGAAGGAAGAACCTGGATGTAGCAGAGGCAAGAAACAGGATGAAGAAACAGCATGGACAGTAGATGAACTTTTGAAACCTTGTGGGGGATTGGTGGCTGTGTTGAGGCAAGGCACAGGAACTACATACAGAGGTTAACCTGGTATGGGATGGTAAAAGCCTTGTTGCAGCCGGCTAGTTTTGATAGTGCTGCGACAGATGTGCATTGTTTCATTTCTAGAAAGCTGAAAGAAATTGAATGCTAATAGCATAGGTTATTTCTCATTAATTTTTCTTAGTAATTTTAGGAGCAAGAATTCAAATTTGTATGTGTGAATATTTTAAGCTAACTATTTTTTGCAGTCTAAAATAGTCAAGTGAATGTTGAGCTTAAGCATTGTAATTATCTCAGTGTATGGATTGAATTTGCTCTATAGTTTCAATGAAAAGACAGGGAAAATCCTGAATGTGGTAAGGATTTGGAACACTCTTTGCCAGTGTTCAAACTGAATGGTTTTGTACTGCTGAGTGGCTAACCTAGCTCTGGTGTTTTGTTAGAAGTGCTGTGAAGGAGGCAGGATTCTGAATTGTATAACTTCATTGTATTGTATAACAATTGGATAACTTCATTGCTTTAAATGTGCTATTCTGACAGTGCAATTTAAAATCTTTAAAATTAGGAACACAGAAAAAGGATTGTATAGGCTCAAATTCAGGGAAATAGTTATTTTTTTTAAAACTCAGGAAACTATTAAAACCATCTTCAGTTGTTTGTTTTAATTTCATATTAATTTCAAGTTTAAAATTTAAAAAATGAACCATTGGACACTAAGCTTAAAGAATGAATTTTCTCCTAGAGTAGCATAAAAATTAATGAATCTCTTTTTTATTTCAGTGGGTTGTAGCTGATACTCTTAATTCAGTCAATCAGATTTTTTAAGACAGTCAGAATTTTGAAGGAGTGTTGATTCATAATTATTGATTTTTTAGGGGTTTGCAATCGTGAATTAAGGGTTATCATCATCAAAATGTCTGTGTAATTATAAAAATATCTTAAACTGTACCGCTCCCATGAATGGTACGGAACATCTTTAAAATCCTGCCCTTGTTCACCTATAGGCACCTGTTCCCAAGGATGGGTGGCATTCCAAAGCAGCTGCTATCGAATGGGTAAAGAGAGCAAGCCATGGAATGTGGCACAACAAATATGTGAAATGTCTTCACGAGGGGCGCATCTTCTTGATATAGGGAATGAAGAAGAACGTGGTTTTATTTTGTCTTATCTCCAGACATTTAGTCAAATAATCATGCTATGGACGGGTCTCAATGACCTAAAGGTCAGTCTATTTTATCTTCTTTGCTATTACATATATGGAAGAAGGAAAATTTTGATATGTAGAGCCCATTCTTTGGAATAAAATAATGTCACACTGTAAATTGGTTATTTGTTTGTATAGTTGTTAGTAGTTAAAAGAGTAACCGTTATTTCTTCCTATTTAGAAACAGTGAAAATATTTAGCGGGCCATAGCTGGGAAAAAAAGGCATAGTTCATGCATAACCTGTTTAATTTTTCTTTCTGTTTATGAGTACTTCACAGGGATATTGTTTTGCCTGTAGGTGGTGCTGCATTACCAGATTTTAAATCTTGTTCTACATGTATGTTACTATGGATATCAAAAGTCTGGGGTTGGCTCTCAGTTTTGGTGCAGGTCTGAAATGTTGAGTGTTCAGCTCAGCAAGGTCTGTCCTGTATGGATGCTGGATAGGCCAGTGAAAGAAGGGATTGGAGCAAGGTATTTCTTGTAAAAAGTTTCCTACTCCTCATATTTGAGTTATGAGGGTTCTTACTAACAGCTCTGCTGTTATTAAATGACTCACTGTGATGTGGTATGTGATTTGGGAATACACAGAGATACATAAATATCTCTACAGAGATAAATAAAAGTATTGGAAAAGTTCTCTGAAAATGGAGGCACTCTGCCAGAAATGGGAGATCCTGTCTTCCTGTGGTGTGACTTAGTGAAAACTTCTTTCATGGTAAGTATCAGGTTGGAGAAAGCCACTGGTATTTCAATTTGGAAAATCTATACTCTGAAATTTAATTGTAATACTGTTCTATTAAAATTAATTTTAAAAGAAATTCTGTGAAAAAGAGTAAAAAACCCCTAAAATTTATTTGTAAGTGCAGGAGGTAAGTGGTAAACATGTCATAGACAGAAAATTTCTTTTTTACAGGCTCTGTTAAATAACTTAGTGGGTCTACACAAACAAGTCAGAGTGGGGTAATATGCAAACTGAGGAAACACGGACCTGTCTAGGTTTGTGAGAGATGCACTGTAACCTTCCTGGTTAGGAAAGCACGTGTAATATATGCACTTTACATGTAATAGTTTTATGCATGACATTTTAGAATAGCTGTAATTTTTACACCATAGTGATATTAATCGTAACTAACTTATTTTAGAAATAAGGTAGTATTTGTAAGAGGCTGCTAGAAATACATGCCCCATAAAAGCATGATATTTTTGCATGTTGGAAAGAGTGCTGGAAAGGTTGGGGATTTTTCTTTTTAAACTAATTAGACAGAAAAAAGTTAATCGCCAGCTTGGAATTTGACTGTTAGCTAACTGTTTAATCATTACAGACATTTTTTATGTTTGTGGGAGTCTAGTCAATTAAATGAACTAGACGAGTACCTTGTTTTAAGAGTAGCAAGGGAAAATTATAAAATGCTTGTTTTCAAGCACTTCTTTCCTAAATATTTGTTCTTAATTAGTGTGTTCATGTACCATATGAACATGTTACAGTCTTTCTAAATGTCAGTGTCATAATTTGCTCTTGTTTTAGGAGAACTCCATTTGTACTTGCACCAACTTGTACTTAACCCAGAGTTCAAAGATCATGGGGCATACACTAGGAATCACAGGACTTGTTTAAAATCTGAGATAAAAAACACAGATTCAATTATTTTTGCTTCCTCTGTTGTATTTGAACCATTAGGGAGTTAAATATCTGTTTTCAAGTTTTTTTTTCCCCTTCAGTACCCATGGGACTTGTAATACTCAATGAAAAAACATTGAGATTATAACCTAATTGAGGAGATTTCAGCCGCCTTAGGAAAACTGCCAAGCACTGGGACAGTGATAAAAATTAGTGGCATTGTGAACAGGATTAGTTCTGTAGCATTTGTGTTGTCATAGTTTCTCCTTCTTTAACCCTATTTCGATCTGTATCTGGATTCAAACCCTTCCTGGCAAGGGTGAGCATTCTTGTGAAAGACAACAGGGACCCTGGAGATGTGATGTAGGGCAGTCCACTAGGTAAGAATGAATCAACCGCTTTGGTGGCATCCTCAAATCTGTCATGACACTCTGCACTTCTTCAGAGTTAGGAAGTGGAAAAGGTGGTCAAAGACTGTTTACTAATGTTTCTCTTATAAGCCCTGCTACAGACCTTTGTATCACAGTAGTATGTTGTGCCTTCCCCTCTTTGTAGTTAACTCTGGTGTCCCAGAAGACCAGTATAAGAAAAAGATATGCATTGATCTACACAGTATTTTTGAAATGGCAGTCTCGACACACAAGTCCTCCAGAAAGTCAAGTTGAATTATTTCACACTGCTGAAAATCTTTGCTGCCTTGGGAAAATGAAAGACTTATTTATTTTATTTTTTTTATAAACTCAATGGATGAATTGAAGAAAAATAGGCTTAGTCTCAACAAACACAATTTTTTGTTGTTTTCTCAGAGAAATGGAAAAAAAATGTTTTCCTCCTCCCCCTTCCCCTTTTGAATATCTTTCACAAAATGGGGAAGCAACAGAAGTCTTAAGTTACGTTGGTACCTCAGCATTTCTCCATTACAGTACTTAAAGCATTTACTTAGACCAGGGGTCCTCGAACTTTTTAACCAGGGGGCCGGCGCGGATGCAGTGGCAGGCAGTCATCTGCGGCTGCTTGGTTTCCCCCCCAACCCCCGGCGAGGGGGTGTGTGTGTCTGTAAATACCGGGGGCCGGATTGCAGACCCTGGGGGGCCGTATCCAGCCCACGGGCCGTAGTTTAAGGACCCCTGACTTAGACTGTAGTACCACTGATTTGCTATGCATGAAAGCACTTATGCTAGTATACCTCCTGAGAGTGCTCCGATGTCATGCATAAATGTGTTTGGGTTTTTATTCATCCCCTGTAGATGTTAGTGCAGTGGAGACTGAAACCTGTCTCCCACTAGAGGGGTCTGCATTGCAGTGCTGTGAGCATGTTCTGCAAACATCTTTCCCGCAGAATATCATGTTACCCTAGTCTAGTATTTGTAGAGCTCTGCTGGAGAAACTGAAAGTACCTCAAAGGTTAGAAACGTTGAGTCAGGTGTGATTGAGTGTCTTAACTGGTGAGCTACCAGCAAGTAAGGGAAAGGGGGACAGACAGCATTTGCTCATCTGATTGTGAATCTAGCCCTGGATTTTTTTCAGCTAAACTTTCTTTCTTTCATACCAGATTTATTAATATTTTTGACTAACTCAATTTTTTTAGTGAGTAACATTTGTAGAAAATTATCCATCCATGATTATTAGATTATGTGATTAATGTTGATTTTTTTTTTTAAGGATTGTTTGTAATGATCAAACACTCTACATCAACCTTAGGTGGCTTATATTGTATTATGTTATTACCTTGTGATCTTTTGTAATAGAAGGGGTATAACTTTACACTGAAATATTTACTTATAAAATTAATTTGTATAAATGAAGTGTGTAAATTTTGGATGTTTAGGAGGTACACTTCAATGAGAAAAGCCTTAATTCATCAATACAATGTAAAAATACATGGAGGTTTTATTTAATTTTTTTCAATGTAGGAAGAAGGTCAGCTCTTGTGGACAAATGAATCTCCTTATCTTCTAAAGGCTGGTCTCTCAACTTTGTCAATGATACCAGAAAATGAAACTGACTGCTACGCCCTTCAGAGAAATCCTACTGGTCCAGGCTATTTCTTCACAGGATTTTTCTGCTATATACAATTACCATATATTTGTGAATACGAATGTAACTATTTGTTCCAATCTTTTGCATTTATTTTTAAAAGCCTTCCCCCAATTATATTTATATTTGAAGATATAAATATAAAAAGAGAAAAAGGTTTTCATTATTTTAATTTGTTTTTCCATTTTTTGTTGTTCTTTTTCAGTACCTCTGGTACCAGAAAACTTCACGTTTAGTGTGCATGATGTCAATACAACTGAAGCTGTATTTATGTGGAGTAATATGGACAACTGGCTTAAGTCAGACTTTGCACTTATAATTAAGTACTATTTTCATCAATGGAAACCATACATTCTGAATTTGCCTGTGAATACAACTCAAACAAAAATTATGCAGTTGTCTCCTGGCCTTTCCTACAGGTTTTTATTAGCAGCAAGGAACCCAGAAGGAGCACAGACTATCTTAAGTCCAATTCTGAAGGTAGAAACAAGTAAGTTAGAAAAATAAAATAGCAGTAATACCCAGACAATCATACGCTTTTAAATTTTTCCCTTTAATTATACTGTTCCTTGTGCTGATAATTTGTCTGAAAATTTACATAAATCTGAACATGAATTCAGAATCCAGGATTTACCAGTTTGTAGAGTGGATTCCAAGGTCTTCATTTTCCTTTTGTGCTAAAATGCTTTATTTGGCTTGATGAGAAAAAAAAAACAACTTGGGAGTTTTTGATTGCTGGAAGCAGAAAGCCAGCTACAAATTATGTTTCTGTGAAGTATATTTTTAAAGATCATTCTTGCCATAATTTTACTCACCGGATTCCTACTGATGTCCAAAGGTAAAGCTGGATGTTAGAGTAGCAGTAAGGTATTTTTTGGCCACACTGGTGAAATGCAAAAGCATGCTTTCCAATCTGAAGTAAAAGATTTTGTTGGAATAAGGAGGTTATTCCTGTATATCTGCAGTTAATATTAAGATGAGCTTTACGGGTTAAATATCCATTGTGTTTTGACCTGTTGCATGATGCAGTATGGAATGAGAAAAACTTGTGAACCAATTAACTTGTGTTAAAGTAAAGCCTATCTGAATGAAGCCAAATGAAACCTACCAGCTGGTAGAGATGAAGAATACCTTTGCATCTAAAGGTGATCAAATGAAGATGTCCTCAAGGAAAAACTACTTCATGGATACAATTTTAGGTGCACATTTTCTCCATGTTCCTGTTTATGTGGTACCGAGAAAACAGTCTGATTTTCAGAATTAAATAAAACATACTGCCCTAACATTTTTACCAGTTCTGGCAAGGCAGTCAAATATGAGACAGAGGTCCATTTACTTCAAGTCTGAAAAAAATACAATATTTTCCTGAGAGGAAAGAAGCTGTTCCTTTTCTCCAGCAAGTACATTTTGTACAGTTCACTTCTTCTCCTGGGCTGCTTTAGTGCACTTGAAAGTCCTGTCATCTCCTGTGCCTATCAGCCTCTCTCTTCTCTAACCGGATGGTTTGTTTTCTGTGTATAAGACCTTGTAACGCAAGTTGCTTCTATAATGAAGAAAAGATATTCCTGCTTTCTCCTATGAGAAGCAAATATGTGTTTTACCTCAGAAATCAACATTTCAGCTGCAACATTGTTATCTACAGAAGCATCATTGTCCGGGCAAGGAAAATCAGAACAATTTACTAATTATTATACTAGTGACTGAATTGTTTGAAGAGGTGTAGGCAACATGTAAAGAACTATTTTAAAATGATTGATAAAAACAGCATGCATTGAGCATCTTCTAAAATTCAGTGGAGTTTGCCATTTAAATCATTAGGACCAGGTTTAAACCAGCTTGGGTAATTCGTAGCATTTGTCTTACAAACATCAAACTTTAATGTTTCCAATCTGACTGAAATACAAGAGAAGACCTAAGTGGGGAGACTGAGTTCTGTTTCAAGAGCTAGGTGATTCAGAAAAATCAGACAGTAGGAATATTCCCCTGCCTACCAACATTAGATACACTATCCAAGTTACTTTGTTTTATTTGCTCTCATACTATTTAGCATGTATGTGAGTGTGTACTGTTAGCTTTTCAGGCTGTATTTAACAGAAAAATGTTACTGGTAAAAGGCATCAGAAGCTATTATCCTATTTCTATTCCTAATCTTATTCAATAGGGTCATTGCACTCCCAGAAGTTAGAGGCTACATATGTTTCATCTGCAGAAATACATTTAAAGTGGAAGCCTCCACAGCATTCATCCAGTGCTTCTTTTCATTACTACCTCCTCAACGTTTTGGATACTGAAACCAACATCTGGAAACAGTTACTGGTTGAAAAAAGCAAGACTTCAATAGTAATAGGAAATGTAAAACCTTATCATCAGTATCAGGTATATTTACAGACCATGTCAGAGAAAGAAACTCTAGGCTGCCATGAGAAGCCTATATTAATCACAACAGGTGATGTATCCATGTTCTGTGTTTTTGGTTTTTTTTATTTCTCTAGACAGAGTTTAAACTGAAAATACAATGCACAAAAGTATTTTTAAGGCCATGTACAGGTTGCGGCTTGTTGGGATGTATTGGGGTAAAGTTGAGGGAATTCATTTCTATATTCTCTGTTTACTGATTCTAATCTTCAGAATCTTCCAAAAGGGTGGATGTACCTATCCCCTTATTTATTTGCTCATTTACCTACTTATAGCACATTAGTATTTGCTGAAGTAGTGACATCCTATTTGATAAATACTGATTTGTGGTTTGTTTATTTAATTTTAGCAAAGTAGAAACATTACCATGATGTCTCAAGTTATGTAGGCAAAGACAGATTAATTTATTTTTCTAAGCATAGATAGTGTGACTCAGATTGTGTCATCTTTGTTACTCTGTATATATACAATGGAAGGGAGTATGCTTGTAAAGTAAGTTCCTATTTGTTATGAGAAAACAGAAAGCAGAATCTGCCTGTAACAGGTAGTTGTCTGCAAACTATTTTAAAGTAAATTGGATGAACTAGTAGTCTTAAAACAATGACATTTTTAGAAGAAAAAAGAAACCAGAAGGCATCATTAGGAAGTGATTTAAATTGACAGTAAGTTTGGTCTGTGGTTTTATACTGACATTTTTTATTTTTTTTAATCAAGCTGTCAGTCCACCTACAGCTGTTTATATTCACCCAGAGGATGTACAAGAAGAGAGTGTAATTCTTCACTGGAAGCTGCCACTAGAGGCTCAGGAATCCTACATTCAAGTGAAACCTAATGCAAACATAGGTGAAACGAAGAAGATCTTATTAAACAACACAGAAGAGTTTAAGGTTGATCTCCTAATTCCTGGAATGGCTTATGAAATAGCAGTGGCAAGTGTGTATAATGGAAGTATGAGTGAACTGAAGACCATTCAATGCACTTTAAGTAAGACATTGTTTAATGATGGCAACTACAGACTGTTATACACACGTCAGTCTCGTTATCGTTGCCATCATCTAACAGATTTGATAGATCAAGTCAATTTATTAGATAGCAAAGGATCAAAACTAGAATGTAAAATGTGCTGATAATTTTTAACAGCAAAGTAGATGCTGTTAACTTTCAAAGAGGGTGCAGCCTTGGAAAACGCGTTGATAGTACTGGTAACTGTGGTGAGGACCATAGCTGGAAATCCTGTCCCCACTGACAGAAGGAATTGGGTGAATCATTGATTTGCGCTGAAATAGGAAAATATTAGAACAGTTGAAATAGATTATTTTTGGAGATGCGTTGGTTGTTCTGTGAACTGTGAGAGAGAGATTACCCTATTGGTGAGAAGGTGCTGGGAAAGGACTTTAAGAGTTAGAAGCAGTGGTAGCTGAAAGGTAAAAAGTTTTACATTTTTTATCATAGGGTCTTTCTGGTTAGTCTTAGTTTACCAAGATGTTTAAATGCTTTTGAAACATCTTTTTTTTTTTTTTTTAAATGTATGACAGGAATAGCCAGGATTTTGTTATACATGTGGTATGTAAAGGCTGCAGCTGTCAGGTTATAGATATATGAAATGCTGCCTTGTCTGGTTTTTTTCTAAATTATTACAGTATTTGAGAGGGTAGCAGACAGTCTTTTTTTTATTTTTTATATAAGATTAGATTTAATACTCCATTCAAGACACAGATGACAGAGAATTCTAGATGGGATTTTTCACAGCTGTCAGAGCCAGCTGTAAGGGAAGAAAACGCGTCGATATTGCATCCATGAAATGTGTCTCTCTCCATGTTCATTTGTCCACATATACCTTCATGTATATCTTTTCAGCATCCAGATTTACTTTGTTGGTGCCGTTGTGGTTGAAAAGGTAATTCCTTGATACCTTTGGAAGCCTAACTTGCTTTGATTCGTAAATGATTTGTCAAGTGCTGCAGAATTCCAGTAATAAACACCTAAAAAGATCAGGTTGTTTATTGTTTCTGAGCTACCCTATATGGTAGCTATTTGTACTGAGCAAAAATATTTCTCAGGGCAGTTACTTCAGATTTACTTTGTGGTTTTCATTTAATTTATTTTCAATTGATGTAACATGGCTTTTTTTTTTCTTCTTCTAGAGCCCAAGCCTGTTCAAATTGTAGTTCCTTATGTGTTTTATAGCAATGCTGTGGTATTATTTGTTCACATGCCCAATATTGGAGTATTTGATGGCGTATACGTTACAAGTAAAGGAGGACCTAATGTGACATTCATTTTAAAAAGTGATGGTAAAATAACAATTGAAAACCTTACTGCAGGAACAGAATATGATTTCTGCATTTCCACAAAAAGTGGGAAAATGTTGAGCTCCTTTTACCATGTATCTGGTATAAAAACATGTGAGTATTTTAAGTTTATTCCTATAAAATTGCACCATAATAAATCGTTATTTGTAGACTCTGTTAACTTTATTTTTATTACAGTGCTGTAGAAGAGATAGGCTATTTAAAAATCACATTGATATATATTTGTGTAAGCAGTTAATAATTATACAAACACTAGCTGTTTTTTAAACAAAATATAATGATTCTCTTGTAATTTCTAAACTCTCTAAATTGTATTTTTTATATCAAACCTATAAATTGTCTAGCAAATATTACAGGAGTTTAGGCTGTATTAAATTTTTGTCCTTATGGGAAACAAGACACATTTTGACCGTTTATTTTAGCCAAGAAGATAAGTATCAATGGAGTTACTTCTGTGTCTTGAAATCAGTAAGTTTATTCCCCCAGTAATAAGTAATTAAGTATATAATAAATGCCTTGAGCTTCCCATTTTTCAAGGCAATACATTCAATAACAAAGACATTTTTAAAGTATTAGTGAAAGGGGTTTCCTTCTAGCAAGGCCTTAAAAAAGGAATTTTAATAAGAACTTAAAAGCAGTTTGAAAATACCTGCTGAAATTCTATGGTTTGACTTTCTTTATAATTATACTTCCAGGAGTTTTTATTTTCCTGTTCTACCACTTTCCTTTGAAATTATTTTCTACTCTCTTTCTTTCAGAGGAAAAATTAAGATAGGATAAAAAGGACAAAAGCAGAAAGGAGAATGAGTGCAAGACAATTTCTTCCCCAAATAGTGAATATCTTGACAGCTGATTTTTCTTAAAATCATTTTGATAAAAACTTAGGTTTTGATTGATCTTATGAAAGCATTTCCTAAATTTAGTGTGAAACTGTCTTAGAACACCTAGTTTTGGTCTGTCTCTTCTGGGACCCCAAAAACTTGGAAGAAAAAAAATACTGCCCCCTCACATGTATACAGGTGTTTTTAAAAGAAGTGTAAATTTTGGTACATTCCAGCCAGAAATATCTGTGGTGGGGATGAAAGAGATGCAGAGAAGAGTGGAAGCTCCCCTGTAATGTGATCTGAATGGTATCATACAGGGCTATACTAATCAGGGATGAAATATATTTGTCTTGCCTGGTCTACCCAGTTTTTCCAAGCTGACAGTTTAGGTACATTATGAGTGCTATGGTGGTGGCAGTGGAGGGATTAACTTCTTTCTGGAGGACTTTCCCACCTAGGAGTGTCAGCTCTATCTTCAGGAGGAAATGCCTGTTCAGCCCCATGTAATTTAAAGATAAACAAGCAAGCAACTTTTTAAAAATATTAGTAGTGTTATTTCTTTGTTCTTTCTACATTTTTCTATTTTGAAATGTCTGTGTGTTTGTATGACTGCGATCAGATTTTGTCCTCTGTTTGTTTGAATCTGTTACTGATTGTCTTCATTTTTATGTCTCTATAGGAGATATAAAAAGTCTTGGATTGAACAAAGTCTTGGATTGAACAGTAATGTGTTTTATGTTCTTCTATAGGTCTGGCTGCTCCAGTCAATGTACGAGAAGGTAATGTTACAGACACTTCCATACAGATTGCTTGGGACCGTGCTGATGGAGATTTTCAGCAATACGAAGTTACATGTGCCAATTGTGCAAGTGCTTTCAGGGTATGTTTTTTAAAAGACTACTTGTATATAGGCAATGCAGTTATTTTTCAAAGTCTTCAATTAAGTAATCAGAGGTTAAATTAAAGGCTGTGTTTCGCATTAAAATAGGTGGAGGTATGATTTACATAATATAAGCAAAATTTGCAAGCAATTCTGTGAAAGCTGTATGTGGTTTTCTAGGTCCAGAAGGTCAAGCAAGAAAAAGCAACATTTTCCAACCTTACTCCTGGTAAGCTGTACAACTTTACAATTCGAACAGAAAAGGAAGGTTTCAGAGACAGTATTTTTGTGACAAAGGAAATACAGACAGGTGAGATCACAATGTTTTCAAATTTAGCATTTGTTTTGCTGCATCTGTATGTTTTGCTTTCTGCTTGAATTTTATTTTTGTCCCTAATAAGCAAAAGTAATTCAATCATCTTTATTGTTTTCTCCTTATTTGCTTTCATTGTTATTTTCCTTATTCTTTAACTGCTTGTGTACTTTAAGAATTTGAATAGGGTCACAGTGTACAAAGGACTACCAATGTTAACTTCATAATGAATCAAGCAGGTATACAGTCTAGTAACTCATACTTGCACACTGTCTGGCTACCAACATTACAGACAACAAAATCTCTTTTCTTACGACTTCTCTTTAATGTTTAGTTTCTCACTTCAGTGCTGAGTTTGAACACACTTAAGTGTTCAGAAGTAAATTAGTTTTATGATATTCTCTCATTGACCTCCCCTTACATCTGGACTAAATTTGGGCTTCTACATTTACATTTACTTTGGGTTAGGACATTTGATTCTCAGCAGCATAGTTGTATTCGATTCCAGTTCTTTTCCTTGCTATTAGTGGCTTCCTTCCATTGTACATGTCAAATTGTTACTTTTTTTCCTTTCTAAGTTAAGATCCCTTTAAGTCATATTTTTCTGCTGCTTTTTCTCACTCGAGCATGTATGTTCATTCTGAAGGGTTCTTTCATTTTTGGAATGATGTTTCTCCTCTCTGTCCGTATCAGACTTTCTCTTGTAACACTATCATATTGCTTCTTTTTGATAGCACTGTGAATAAGTCTATCCAGATATCATTAGGAAGTAAGTATTCTGGCCAGTAACCTTCACATACTTTCTTGAGATAATAATTTCAGAGTTATATCAGTTCAGTCTTGCTGCTTCTTTCAATAAGCGTCATGTTCTTATTCCAATGAATCTACATTAAGAGATGAGTCTCTGAGCTGTTCTCTTTCTCCAGTAACGTACAGTGCCATAGATACTGAGATATCCTGCTCCAATGGAAAATGGCACCTTCATCTTGGGCGTAGGGATTCATGGTGTGGGAAGAAAAGAGTTCTAGTTGTTAACTCTAGATAAAACCTGGATAGACTAGCAGTGTCACTATTCTTGGCTAGCAGACTAACTCAGCAGTTGTTCTGATGCTGTCTTCACTCTAGAGATACATCCACTATTGCATTGCTTTTTTTGTTGTAAAGTTATAGCTAATAATAAACTACATAGTATCTTATCATTTAGAGGCAGAACAAGGAAAGATCTTGCTAGTATAGGAAAACTATGCCTCAAAAACATTTTTGGATTCTTTCAAGGATTCATCAAATACGTGGTAAAGGAGATATGATTGATAGCAGCCTGTCTTTTAAATTGACCTAACGTCAGGGAATAGCAGATAAACATAGTTTTCACAGTGGAGAGAAGCTGTCAGAAGACTTCTAGGACTTTTTCTGTTCAACACGTTCATAAATGATCTAGAAGAGTGAGCACACACAACAATGACAGAGTTTGCTGATGTAAGGTTACTTAGAATGAGAACTAGCAAACAGTAACTGTGGAGAAGACCGAGTATGCCTCAGTGGCTGGATGTTAAAATGTCAGATACAGTTCAGCATAAATAAGCATAAAGTGATACACAAGGCAAAAATAACCCAAACTTCACACATACATGGTGAGCTCTGAGCTGCTTGTTCTCTCTCTGGAGCAATATCTTGAGAATATTATGGATAGTTCCGTGAAAAAAAAAATAAAAATCGATTGCTCATCAGCAGAGTAAAAAGCAGCTGGGATGTTAGGAGAGATTATAGGACAAAACAGAAAACATCGCTGTATTGTCTATAGGAATCCAGGTACTCTTGGCTCTTGAATACAGCATGCAGTTCTGGTGCTGTTAGGCTGTATGATAACAGTTCACCTGCACACCCACAAAGGTGCCCAGAGAGGCAATGGCAAGAATGGTAGCCTGCATAATACCCTGTGAGGCTACTCCAAGGCCCATCACAGGAGCAATTCAAAGGTCCATCTCCACAAGCCCAGAGGAACACAGTGGCAAGCAGGAACCCTAACTACGGACTCCTGAGGAATGGACAGCCTGTCCAGGTCCTTCCCAGGGCTCTCAGCCTCAGCCCCTGTGTCCAAGTATAGAGCCCATCCAGACAGATCATCAGGAGGAGCTCTCTGGATCACGTTTTGTGCTAAGGGGGATTACTGCCTAGGCGTGTAGGACATGTTATGGGATGCCATGGAAAAGCAGTTTGGGATTGCACAGGGCTTATTATGGGATGCTTGAGGGAGGAATCAAAGGCAGGAAAAGGGAGGGGTGATTTGGGGAAAAACAAGTCTGGGAAAATAGAGGGCTAAGGGGATAAAAATGACTCACCACATGTAAATGTCTGACTGTGCCCTGCACCTGATCAGCACAATCTGTCTGTCTTATTACATCCTTTTCTAACTCCTTCCTATTCTGTGTGCGCAAGTGTGTACAGGAGCATGAGTGCTGCAGTTGGGGTTGTGCCACAAGTCAGAGGGCCCTTGTGTCTGTGGTACAGCATCTATAGTGAGTGTGGGTGTGTGAGTGAGTGTGTGACTGCTAGTGAGATCCAGCTGGATGAGTTGGTCGGTAGGTCAAGTGGCCTAGGAGCAAGGGGGTGGTTGGGCCAGCTCTGGGTGTGAGAGCATCTGTGTATCCCTAAGGGTGAGAGCACAGGGTGGGTCACCTGTTGGGACCTGGAAAGTCCTGGTGAGCTCTGTGTGTATGCCAGCAACTGAGGAGACTGGGATCCAAGGGCATCTACTGGTCAGCCTGAGTGTCTGAGCCCAACTGCTGGGGAGATCCACATTGTATGTATGTATATAAGTATTCTCACTAGTGGACCTCCAGTGCCAGCTGGAGAGGCGAGCAGGATGAGGCCATTGGTGCTGTCTGTGTTTGTGTGAGTGCTCTGAGTGTCTGTCTGTGATCTGTGTGGCCAGCCACATGTATGTGTATACATGTGGTGTATATATGTGTTCTCTGTGTGTGTGCCTGCTGGGAATACAGCTTCAGCCTTGCTACAGGTTGGGCCTGGCAACATGACCTCTCAGGCTGTTGGATCTGGCATTTTATATTTTCCTCTAACAGGTCCCTAATATGAAAAAAGTAAAGCATAGTTGATGCAATCAAAAAGGTTCATAGGAGGGCATCAAGTGTGATCAAAGATATGTAGTGTTTTAAATTTAAGGAACCACCGAGCTAAAACTGAGACAAGAGCAATGATGTAATGTAAAATCACTTGTGAAAGGATAAGTCTTGGAGAGGTAGTTATGGAGTGAGTAAGAAATGATAGTTCACTGACATTTCTGTTACAAGAACTAAGGACTTGAAAGTAGAAGAGAGCAAGTAGAAAACAAGCAAAAGGTAATGGATGTTTGTCAGATTTATAGGTAAATTGCAGGACTTATGGCTACATGATATTTTGTGTGATGATTGTGGTTGTAGGTTCAAGTGGAGACTGAAGACATTCATAAAAGAGAAATCTGCCGAGGTTTACTAAATTCTCAGAAATCACCTTTGGTTCAGGAAATCCTTGGGCTGCAAACTGCAGTCTAGCAGGTTACCAAAGGGGATTATCACTCTATGCAAATCTTGCTTTTCTGTGGATACATGCTCTTGGCCACTGTTGAATACAAGGTACTGTGCTAGTGGGGACTTTGATCTCAGCCCAGTATGTTATCTCTTAAAGTGACATTTCTTGAGGAATCGTCCATTTTTAAGGAACTCCATATCAGTGAGGTCAGAACTGCATGAAGTAGCATTACAGAGCAGCCAGCAGTTTGGCTCTGGATCTTGTGGATAATGGAAGTCCCTATACATGGTACCACAATGGTATTAGTCTGTGTGTCCTTGAGACAAGCAAGGACCTGACATAACTTTTGCGGAGTTTTCGTTGCATTCAGATGAATCCTGTGGTAAAGTAATGTATTTTAAATGTATTTTTAAAGTAATGCATTTTTTTTATTGTCACACAGTACCAAGCGCAGTTAAGTATCTGAACTATAGCAGAGACTCTGAATCAATAGCTGTTACCTGGCCACCAGCCCAAAATATGTTTGATGGATATGTTCTTTCAATAAACAGTAAGGTCTTCAGTGAGGACAAAATGTTACCTTCTGGTGTAAGGTATGAGGATTGCATTTGAAAAATAACTGACATGAACTCAAAATGGATGTTTCACTGTATATTTCAAATAACTAGCCTGCAGCATTACCTATATGTGATATGTATTTGATGTTTTAGTTGATATACATTACTATACCCATGTGAAAAAAGATGATTTTAAGAATTGCATTTTTTAACAAATTACAAATCTCATATAATGTGTTTGTGCAAAGGATTTAAGATAAAATAATGCACTGGAGTCTGGATGTTTAATGTTTTAAGACTTTCTAGTACTTGAACTTGCTGTGAGCTATAGCGTGATGCATCTTATTTAAGATTTTATCAAACTAAAATAGTTTTTGACCGACAGCATATACACATGTATACACACATCATGCGTAAATAACATCCATAATACTATAAGGAATCAACATCCGAAGATACATGCATTTTTTAAATCTTAAAGAACACAATATCTTTTTTTTAAATCTTTGTAGAATGTCCAGATTTGAGAGTCTTCTGCCAGGCACCGATTTCTTAATCAGTATTGTGACAACCAATGGATTAAAAAGAAGTCACCCCACCATCCTCAAGATTAGCACCTGTAGGTTTATGGTTTATTAATAATTTTTCACGATTTCAGATAATTAGGGTCGTTACATTTTAAAGTGTTGTCTAAGAAAAGCTATTCCTTATTACATCAATGCGTTTTAAAAATGACTAGATTTTCAATCTAAGCATCCTTGAAAGTTGTAAAGTAAATAAAAGCTTTTACAACACAAACAAGTTTTCTCTGTAGTCAATGGGATTATGCCAATAACTGAATTACCATTAATGTTAAGTTGATAAACCTTTTCCGTAAAAACTTACAAACATTTATTTTATTTCTGATTCTATTGCTAATATGTAGTAATTTACTTTATTATATGTTCTTCTTAAGTACAAAATGAAATCTGAATGAATTACAGCAGTGTCTTCTGTAGATGTTCATTTCCTTCAAATTAATATAGACTATTTTGATATTAAATTTTGCATCTACTCCTGTCTTCTCCTCAGATCCTGATCCACCATCAGATTTACAGGTGTTTGAAGGAGAAAATATGGTCTATTTTTCTTGGAAACCACCAAGAGGAGGATTTGATATGTTTCAGGTGAGATAAGAATGGGAAGAAACCAATGCAGCACATTCTTTTTTTTTTTTTTTTTTGTAACTTTTCAATGAAATTATCATCTTGTATGTACTGTAAGCCCAACAATAAATATTTATCTTTATAACCCACATAAATATGAGAGGGAAATAGTGCTAGGGGAGAATATCAGCTAAACACATACTTCATATTACATAACACTTTTTGTGTAAATTACAATATTTTATATAAAATTGTGCTTTTAAGAGCTTTCAAAAACTGATTTTTCAGCTAGCATGCAATAAAAAAAAAGATTACAGGTTAAGGATTGAGTGCAACTGCAATGTAATCTTGTTTTCTTAGTTTTCCAAATTTTTAATACAAACTAATTAATTGCAAGGTAAAAAAATAATTATGTATAGAAGGATCTAAATGTTTTTATTAGAAAGTTACAGAATTAAACTTTTTCTTTAAACATAGCAATTTACAAAGCAAAACTGCAAATATTTGATACCTCCCATACCCTCCCAACCTTGGGCACTAAATACTTCAGGCATTTCCTAAGTGATAGATTGAAACTGGACATAAATAAGAAAGACAGGGACTATTTTTCCTGAATTTGTTTAATCCTTTATAATTCACGATTTTGTTATGCCCTCGTCAAAAGAGTACATCAGTATTCTTTAGGTTCTTGTGGCAGTAGAAATAGCTAGTACTTCCCTATTGCCCTATTTTCCCAATTCTCCTCCCCATCCCACTGTGGGGGGAGCGAGCAAGCAGCTGCATGGTACTTGGCTGCCAGCTGAGGTTAAACTATGACACCTCTTCACCATACCCATACCTTTCATGATTTTTATAAACTTTAATTTCTCAATTGTCTTTTGCGCAGTATTATGTGGAAGCTGTTCTACATCTCTTATTATTTTTTTCTTTAATTTTTCTAATCCTTTGATATCCTTCTTGAGTTAGGGTGTTCACCTAGGATGTGGGTGCATGATGGAGTTGTCCAATGGTCAGTAGTGTTGTCTGTTTTGCTTCCTATTCCCTTCCTAGGCAATATCATGCTGTCTACATTTCTGACTACTGTCAGACTTTTTTAAAAACCTCTTCTGTGGACATTTCAATTTCAGACAACTCAATTTGACTCAAAATTCGTAGTTCATTAATAATGATTCTGTTGTGGGAACATCCTTGACCACTGAAACAAATAATTCAGTTACTATTTCTCATATGGGCTTGTCTATACTGAATGCTCCCTTTGGTCAGCTAGTGGCCTCCCCAGCACATAGATAAGCTTATTCTGTGTTTAAATTATCATTTTCATTTGTTGTTATACTATTGTCAATTTGCTCTTCAGTCTCTTTTGGTCTGCTGATGTATGTTTCTGCTCTGCTCTGCTTCCCTGTGCTTCTTAAGTTCACTTGCATGTATTAGACAAGTTTATCATTATTATTTTTCTTATTTTGACATGACCTCCAGTTTTTAAATCAATCTTTTCTTAAAGTAATCTGCTTTACTTTTCAAATGGTTTTGCTATTTTCACATTCCTTCCAGGAACTTCTTGATTGGTGTATTATGTATTAAAGTTGCATGTCAATGTTTTTCATACCATGACACTTTTGACTGCTTCTCATAATTTCCATTAATTTGTTTGCTCATTTTTATTTCTCCTTTTCTAATGAAATGCCACTGTGCTGGACTTTTTATTTCTATTCATACAAGGAATCTAAGTACTAATATTTCATGGTTGGTATTACAGAGCGGCTCTTCCGCATTTGTAGTTTGAACCATACCCTTTGCAACACTTAGCGCAAAATCTAGTTATTTCTGTTCTTTCAGTTTTCTGATCAGAAGCAATCCACTACGACATCTAAATACTTCATCTGCTTATGATGTTTCACTACAATATTCAACCACTCTCTCTTTTGTAGCCTGTCTTTTGCAGCGTGTCTTGTATTATCTTTTGCATTTTGCAGTCACTGCGTGTCTGCAAATACAGTCATGCAGTCAATAAAACTTCTTGATAGTAAACTGTTCTCTAAACATGTCATTTGAATCAATAAAGATTTCAAGGTATAGCCTTGTATAGTTAACTTACTTGACTAGGATATTCTTCAGTATGTAGCACTACTATGAAACAAAGTACTTTGCTTTAATGGTCTTACACAGTTTATACCCCAATATTACAACATCCAATTCTTTTCCTCCCCCTTCCCTGTGACTTTGATTATATCCTTACCTAAAACTTGAAATCTGAGTATTCTTAGTATAGGTTCCTGACATTTCTTCTTTCTTCCTTATGTAAAGCTGCATTTATCTGAGTGAATAAGAACAGGCAGTTAACCTACCACAGCACTATTTGCTGATGTAGCCTGGAGTATTTTTTACAAATTTTACAATTAAATTGAGTGAGATCATTCATGTTTTGAACCGGTTTAGATATAATTTTGTGTGTGTCAGGTTATTTTTACCATCCTGTGGAAAGTACTTGTCATCTGTAATATTGATCTTTATGGCACGGTATTATTGTTCAGCATCTCATAGAGCAAGCAGCCACATTAGACAGTGCTTTGTCTGAATAAATGAGCTTGTCTTTAAATCTTTAATGAGAAAGGCTTCAGTAGACTGGTTGCTTAGTAAAGTGCACCTGCATAAAAGGGATCATTTTACTAATCATTTAAAATTAATTATCCCAGCTCACCAACTTTCTATGCAATATATTGTAGTTTGTAGAGCGAGGAGTGCACAAAAGGTACTTTCCTAACTTGTTTATACTAGATGTAAATTAATATATAGCTTTGCTTCTAGTTATTTGCAGTGTAGTAATTCTAATAAGGTGATGACAGTCTTCCAAGATTTAAGTGTGTATGGACAGGTATTGTGTGGGTAAAATACACAAAAGGGAATTGGATCATTCCTCCCCAAATGAATAGTAGCTGAACCAAAGTGCTTTAAGGTCATTGCCATGTGTAGACTATTCCTGTTCTGCTGGAGGAAATCACTGGTGGCAGGACCTGGGACACACTGGTGTAGGCAGTTGCAAATCTTTGATCTCTGAGTACTAATTGCCACATCTGAGAAACTCATGTGTGTGTGCTGGGGATGCTTGTCTAGAGCCCTCCTCTTCAGGGCAGACACGGTGTGCATCTTGCCTTTCACTAGTGCAGATAGGAAACAGTCTGCAGTAACAGATTTCTATGTCCACAGAAAAGACTACGATGGGAATCTTTTTCTCACCTTAGAGTAGTAGTCTGGGAGGTCAGAAGGAGTCCTCACAACCTCTGGGAGTTAAATGCCCAAATTTCAGTTACTTGGTATCTCCAGCAGTTTTATTCTCTGCAATGGCTCTAAACAAATGAGTTTTTAAGGTATACCAGTGAGCAGTTATGAGTGGATGATTCCTTGGGACTCTTTTCGGGATCTCAGCTCTGAATGGTGCATACATGTTTTTTTGGTTGGTGGTAGGTTTTGTTTGATTTTGTATGTTCAGGTTGTTTTGTTTTGGGTTTTTTTTTTGTTTGTTTTGGTTTGTTGTTTGGGGTTTTTTTGTTTGTTTTTTTTTGTTTGTTTGTTTTGCCAGAAAGGTACAGAGATTTTGGAATTGTCTCCATTTTAGAATAAAAAAATATTTTATCTCATCCTGTTGATTAATCCTTAGGCTGCTCTTCTACCCCTTGGCTATTATTTTTTCTATCTTGTAGTTAATTGTACAGCTCATCAGTACAGCTGTTAGATTGAGCAGTCAGAGTTACACTTTAATATCCTCCTTCTGCTTCCACTGCTTTCACCATGGGGCAATTAAGGAATCTTACATTAAGTAGTGAGTCAACCTTGTGGAACATAATATAAAGCTTAAGCCATATTCTTGATTCTTTTTTTGTCATTAAAATGTGGAAAATATTGTCAGTATTTTTGTGTAAAACAGGTAGTTGGAATCTCTGAACATTATTTTATGAAGTGAAATAGTCTGATATCAGAAAATGTGTTTCTTCCATAGCTTTCATATTGTCTGATGAATAATAAAAAACAGCTTACCAGAACTGTTCATGACACCAGAGCTATAGTGAGAAATCTGGCCCCTGGGACAGAATACTTTTTTCAGTTAAGGACAGTTAAAGGCTTGGATTCTTCTGTGGCTGTGGAGAAAACAGTTATCACAAGTAAGGAAATACCTTATAACTTGTCTTTTTTTTTCTTTTTGAAAAACAGTAAATGTTCAGAGACACGTAAATCATTGTATGGAAGTGAATCAAAAGGGTCACACAGTTCAAAATGAAACTTTAACTCTGGGGGGCAATTTCTGCTTAAACAGGAGCCTTGTATGTAACTTGCTGGGTTGAAGTTGAGGAGTGTAGACATCGTTGCAGAAATTTGAAAAGAGGTGGACCCTCAAAATTCTTCATGCTCTAGCGGAAGATGATCTTGCCAGGATAGCCTCCTATACTTTAAGAATTACCTTGCTATGTTGTTTACAATTGTTTCTGCATCTCCTAAAGCCCATGATCCAAAATTGGAGGATTGCTCCTGTACAAGGCCACAGAATACTTAATAAGAATTGTACTTCAGATAGCTTAACAAGGTCCAGAAGATTAACTGTGTCTTGCATTCATTTTCTGTCTCTGAGCAAACATGTTTTTTTCAATGCTGCTGTCATACAGCATAAAAAGAGGATAATTTCTTTGTGGCAGAGCTTTGAAGCAACAGGTTTATAGACCCCAGATCTGGTCCTGCAGATTCTTGTTAATGAAAATTGCAGTGGAATAGTCATCATCACGGTCCTGAAGGTGCTTTTTACCGTCAAGCAAATGTTCTTGAGTATGGTGGCTGAGTCCAGTATATGGCTAGGTTACGGAGAGTTTATCCCATCATTTTAATCACAAACCTTTAGTTTTTTTCATGCTGAATAAGCCAGCCCTTAATGGAATTATGCTAATAACTATTTTCCAGAAAGCTTCAAGCAAGATAAATCAATAATCTGGAAGATTCATTTTTTAGAAGGAATGGAAACATTTTTCTTTTCTAACTGTGGCTGTGCTACAGAAATTAATGGAGGTCTTATTTGTAAATGATTATCTGTAATTTAGGAATCTTAATATAACTAAAAGGAATATTTAAAAAGGAAAAAAGGAACAATCACTGAGGCTATGAAATTTACTGTATCTCTAAGTGAACGAATGAACAGTTTTCTAAAATTATATGGCCTATGATGTATTATAGAAAACTTTTAACTGAATAAACTCTCCACTATTTACAAAGTGTTCCGTTCTCATTCTGTCTCAGCAGTGAGCAATGTTACTATTACAGAAGATCTCATAAGTCTGGAATTTTCTTTCATAAATTACATAGTGCACACAGGAGACACATCCCCAGATTTTACCCTCTGCAGCATAATGACAGTGTTAGCTATTTATCCATACAAACATACTTCTAAAATTTGTATGAGTATTTTATGATGCTGTAAACCCTCAAATCATTTAAGTAAAAACCACCTATTTTTAAAAGGTGGTACTTTTCTTGCATTTTAGGGGCTATGTATTAATTTTTTCTTTATTAATCTGAATAATTTTTACTGTAGAACCAGCTGGGATATGTGGTCTGACATTAAAAATGGTTAATACTTCCTCTGCAACTTTAATGTGGAATCCAACCAAGACTAATTTTACTTCTTATAAAGCATCTTTATCAAACAACACCTTTATAAACAAGTTCAAGATTCCAGCAGAACTGACTGACTTCAGTGTTACAGACCTGACTGCTGGAGGCATTTATAATTTCACACTGCAAAGACTAAGAGGAAATATAGAAGGACCTTCTGCTTTCATTGAAATTGTAACAGGTCTGTATGGTTTCTTGCTTTCTCTCCTTGCCAGTGAATGGTAGCTGTCAGTAACAATGCACATGTGGCTTGGTACATATCACTTGTAATAACATTGGAATTTCAAGAGATTTTGCATATAATAGTTTGCTGTGGTTATAGACATACGTTACTCACACCCTATTCAACCTGCATCTAGTGATATGCTGCTGGAAACATAATTTCATTAGTTGTGCTGCATTTCTTTTGACCATTTTTAGTATTTTCATTATTTTTCAGGTCTTGCCTTGTAAAGAGTTACACATTAGATGAGTTTTGCCTTACGTGATTTCAGTTAAAAGGTTTACAAATATTTGTAGAGTTAAGATTATAGATTGTAAACTACTCCATTCAAGGACTGTTTCTTATTAGATTTCTGTTTAAAACAGTGGAGTAAAATCTCAATCTTGAAATGCGTGTCTGCACTTTACTGTAATGTATTAATGTAAAATACAGATGAAATTTAAAGAGCAGAAATATGCACCAGAATTACCTCCACTGATGTTTTTTACTGCTTTCTTATAATACATTTTATAGGGATTTTTGTGGCAATGACATGGTGGTATGAGAGAGACTTGCAAACTGCTGGAAGTTGTCATTGATTGACTACTTTGACCAAATGTCATGACATTTGTATGTCTGCTTTTGGGATCAGTGCTTGACAAAATGTTGGTGCCTTAGGGGGACTGAAGCAAGAGGTCAAAGAAAGCCTTTAAAATAAAGTGATGTAGGGGTGAAAATTCTTACACTTGTCTTAAGGTAATACCTTGAGGATAAATTTAATAAGAAAAAATCTTGTATGTCTTTTAAAGTTTAAACTAGGACTGCAATGCTAGAATACTTCAATTGCAACTTACATTTTTTTTCTAATGTAGGGAAAATTTAAGTCAATTTGGTTGACTTATTTGCACTTCCATTTACCTAAACATAATGAGATAACATTGCGATGCTGAGCCTGCTGATCTATAAATCCAGATTTTGGGGACTTAAGAAATCATGATACACGTTCTATTTTGCACTTCATATTCACTGATGTATCTACTCCACCTCAACTAGTTTTCAGTCCACTCACTCAGAGCATGTTTTGCAGATATTAAGTAGTGGTTTTGTAGTTGAAATTGTGAAATTTACAGTGAATTGTTTTGACTATGCTTTACACAAATATAGTGGCTATGTACTTCATTCAAATAGGCTGACTACTGCTGGTAAGATGTGTGTGTGCGTGTGCATGAAGCAGAGGGGAGGACTGTAGCAGAGCAGGTGCAATGAGGCTCAAGTGAACCACGCTCACATTCCCTGATATCTGCAGAAGGGTAGAGCTGAGGCTTTTTTTCAGTGTTAGTGGGAAGGGTAATTCTCAGTCATGGGATAATAGTAGGAAGAGCATTAGCTTCATGGGGCTAAATTTTACTTTCCATGAGGACATTTTTATGCTCTCTTCTACTGCTGAGTCAGAAGTAATTCAGCTGAGGTAAAGAAATGACTTAAATATTGTGATAACTGTACACTCAGAGATTAATCATGAGTATGTATAAAAAGACCTCTATAAGCATAAAATCCAGCTTTAAAGGAAGTTGAGATCCATGCAAATAATTGTACAGATGACAGCAGTAGAACTGTTTTCTAAAAATATACTAAAAGGAAGAAATCATGATCTCAGTTACACTTGCACACCTCTACATATATTATTAATTTTTTTTTGTTCTGTTAGTATTAAAATAAAACAACAAGTTAAAAATCACACATATAAGCCAAATACAGTCTGAATATAAAATCTAAAGGTAATTTTTGGTTATATTAATATTTCAGATTATTTTATGACAGAACTGGAGTAATCTGTTTGAAATGATTCTGCAACTTTGGGTAGAGTGTAAAGAGTTCATGAAAGATATATAAGGAGATTTACAGTAAAGGACAGGAGTGGTGCTCTTTCAGGATGGAAGTGATACAATATTCGGACTGCACAGTATGATATTAGTGTATAAACAGTACTAGAAGATTTAGTCTGAATTCTGAAGAACCGTGTTAGTAAGGCAGATAGAGGACAGAGTGCAAGGGTAGTGGCGAATCTGGAATGTGACAAATAGCATCGCTGACTGGGCTTGCTCTGGGAGATAAGCATAGGGACAGCTGTTAGCTGCACATACTTTCCAAAGTAGAAAGCAGACAGATGCACATGGCTATATATTGCACAGGTGGATAAATTATACAATATTATAGGTAGATAACATTTTAATGACCTACTGAAGAAATTAAAATCTGGTTCATTATTAAGCTTAGAGTGGATGATACAGATTTAAAAGTGCATTTAAAGGCAGAAGAAAGTGAGATGGTATGACAGGAGCAGGTAGAAGCTTGGCTTTAATAAACAGAGTAAAACATCCAGATTTTGGGGACTTACTAGACTTCATGGGATTACTGGGATTCCAAACACATGAAAAGTATAAAAGGGTTAACAACTTTGAGGCTAGCAATAGAACAGACACCAGCTATATCATGAATTTCAACTGTCACAGTAGTTATGACAGTAGTAGTGCTAACTTTAAGGTTGAGGACAGCAGAAACACCAGGACTGTGCAGAGATTCTTTGTTAACTGAACACTGGGCAGAGATACTTGAGCTTGCTCTCTGCAAATGGGGATGTCTGCACAGTTTAGTTGGGAGATTATCAGCCAAGTCTCAGAGGTAGTATAGCAACTGTAGTGTAATATGCTGTTGTATCCAGGCTAATTAGCCATTATCCTTCATGTAGCAAGTAAACTGTTCTTGGATGCTTTTATATTCAGTTGAAACTAATATATTTGTAAAGGAAGTAATTTAAGTTAATATCTTTTATTCCACAATTCTCTTTCAGAACCTGCAAAGCCAGAAGGACTTAAATTCTTCAAAGTTTCTTCATATTCTTTTTCACTGTATTGGAGACTACCGTATGGACATGTAGAGAGATTTCACGTGGATCTTATTCCTGATTGTGGTTCTGTTGTTATCCTAGATCTTGGAGTTAGGGAGTATCAAGTATGTGCTTTTATTACAGGACTTGTATGGCCAGCTTTTCCTTACGTACTGTGCTGATGAGGAATTCAAGCTTGCCTCCTTAGCTACTTAATGCAAATTTGAATATGCAAGTGTTAATGAAAAATTGGTGAGAGCAAATTTCAGCAATCCAGAGCTTGTTACCTAACAACAGGTAGTGAACTTGCTTTTTTTTTTTTTTTTTTTAAGTCTGCTAGAAGGGTACAGCTAGTCATCCAAGGGTTCATGAATAGTTTAACAAAGGAAGGGCAGAGCTATTGAGTAATACAGACTCATTAATTGTGTACTTGCCAGGAAGATCTGTGCTTAAATCATTAATGCAGGCAACATTTCACTGCTAAGCCATCAAAAAAGAAACAGGACCACTTTTTGATTCTGCTGTCTGGAAAATATAATATTAACAGAAATAATGTTTTTTCTGGTTTTGCTTTTGTTTTTTATTGAAACAGCAAAGATACAGGTATTTTATATAAATGCTTGCTAAAACGTTGTTAATTATGTTTATTTCAAAAGATGGGCTAACTTAAGGATCAAAAACTTCTGTTTTTCAGGCTGCTTTTGTATTTATTCTTTCAAAAAGGAATTTTGTAATGTTTCATATTTACTTTGATGACTATGATGATACAGAAAAACCTCTATAGATACACTGATAGACGATTCTTTGATAAAATGAATAGTTAATTTTGTTGTTCTTTAATATTGAATGTTACACAAATCTTATGGAGGGTAGTTAAATAAGATGGCAAAATACGGTACTGTAGCTAACAGATATAAACTACTTTTTTTACTGTGGTAAATACTGTTGTATTTCTAAAAGCTTATTAACAGATCACTTTTAGTAATGCAATGCTTAAACTTTTGGGTTTGGGTTTGTTTTGTTTTATTTTTTCATTTTCATGATTCTTGGTCAAAGACTTAAATAAATCTATGTCCTATTTCAGGCTGATTTTTCTAATACTGTCCCTGGAACAACATACAATGTTACAGTTTCTGCAGTTTCTTCTTCAGTCTACAGTTCACCTGCGAGTAGAACAGTGACAACAAATGTGACAAGTGAGTTAATAATGACTGATGAAATTTTGTTGATTTTTTTTAACTATGCTTTTTTGTATTTATTATGTGTGCAATAGTATCTGAGAAATGGTAATCAGTTTTGAACAGCAATTAGAAGTTTTCATCTTTAACTATAAAAATAAACACTGAATCTGAGGTGTTCCATGAGAGCATGAGAGTTTCTCTATCAGGTATTTTTTAAGAAGTAGCCCTGGATGTGAGTTATAGTTGTGTTCATTCGTTAGCTTGGCTATTTAAAAAAAAAAAAACAACACCAAAAATACACCATAAAGGAGAATAATTTATAAACTTTTGAAAAATTTGCTGTTGTGTCATGTAGTAATATCCATACCCCAATTTATTTATAGTGCTAGACTTGGGAGGCATTTCAAAAAAATGTAGCCATATCAGATGTGTGTTTTTAAAGAGAGTGCAGTTTGGTTTTGAATGGTTTTGGGGAAAGGAACTGAAATGAAGCATGCTGGAATATCTCAAACCTTACATTGGCATTAAACTCTGTTTTATTCATGATCTTGAACATGACATTTTTTACATTTTTATTAAATAATGTCTCTGGTGTTCCAAAATTAATTTAATTGGTTTTGTAACAGGAGTCTAGCCAGATCTGAAGTTCTTTATTCAACAGTACATTATTTTTTGGTAGTTTTACTGGTTTATGCTGGTAGATGATTTAATTTCTCTATAGAAACTGTGAAGGTGTCTCCATTATCTGGAAATTTAATTAAAAACTGGTGTGTGTGTGTGTGTATACATATATATATATATACACCAATTTATTTTATTTTTTTTTTAGATCCTGGGCCCCCTATGTTCCTTGCAGGTGAAAGAGTAGGCTCAGCTGGGATTTTGCTGTCATGGAATACGCCGCTGCATCCGAATGGGAGAATTCTGTCCTATATTGTTAAATATAAAGAGGTCTGCCCATGGGTGCAAACAACTTATACACAGGTCACAACAAACCCAGATAGCTTGGAAGTTCTTCTTACCAGTCTTAATCCTGGAACAACTTATGAAATTAAGGTAAAAGCTTTATGAATGCCTTTTAGTATTCTGAATTCTGGTTTATTGTAAATTGTGTGAGTTTATGATAGGCCCATGTAGTGTTTTCTGAAGGACCTTGCTAATCAATGTTGCCATATAACAAAATATATTACCCAGGTATTTGTTTACAGTAGTGTTTTTTAAATCTACTTTAAAAAAATTCCAGCCAAAATGGTACTAAAAATTTCTTCTATTGATATTCTTATTTACATATGGCATTATGTGGCAAAAACCAATAAGAAAAAGATAGAATTTTCAAAAATGTCTATATTCTTCTTCATATTCATTGAGATTTAATCTTTCAAATCACTTGTCCACTTTGGATATTACTCATAGATTTCTAAATCATCTCAGCTAGATCCAGAAAAGCATTTAGGTATGTACTTCTTTCTTTGATTTGAAACTTACTAGTTTAAGGGTTTTTTTTGCCTGAATATCTGTTTAGATGTATCCTGTAAACACCTTAGCCTGGTTTCCCTAAGCCTGGGATTTTTACCTGGTATTATCTCCTGAAATAAAAAAAGTCATACTTTTCTATTCCCTTTCCATATATTTTATCACCTAGATACTCACAGTTAATATATACTGACAAAATCAGTACATGTATTTTCATGACTTCTGCATGTGGAATTTGTTTACATTGAGATTAGGCACTCCTGATCCATCTCTGAACTCTTCAACAATAAATGACTTCAAGTGGACAGAAACGAACTGCTGTCCTCTTGGCAGTATTTGCCAAGCAGTTCTACACCTGACATACTCTTTCATAAAAACCTTGGACAGGTGCTTCTTTTCAATATCAAGAATGAAATGAAATTATGTGTTTGATTTGCTTCATTCTGTACCATCTAAGTTCATATGGTGCAAAGCTATAAAAAACATACTGAAGCTGACCAGTCTAGGAATAGGGTTGTGCAGTGATTTTTTTAAAGGTGGTATGCTTGTGTGTAAAAATGTAATTCTTGCCATTGTGGAAAAGTTGCTCCCTGTGAATCTAGTTGTGATGACCATGCTGATAAAAGCCAGTGCATCCACAGCTGGAGAAATGTTTACCCTTTGATCTCCTGCCTCCAGTCATCTGTTAAAAAAAAAAAAAAACCCAACAAAAAAACAAACACCCCCCCCCCCCCAAAATGTTCATTTACTATTTGAGAAAAGTACTGTCACTTAGACTCTAAGAGATTAATCTCCTCAGATTAATGTATTAAGAGAATTCAGTTTGCAATTCTGAGTACCTCAGTAGCACTTTTGTGGGGTTCGCTATTAAAGGTTCTGCAAATTCCATTCTTTGCTCCATATATGAATCTTCTCTGGGAAAACTGTGAGACATTTTAAATCACTTATTTAGCAGTGATTTGCCCTTTGTTGATACATACGAGAGCCAATCCTTCCTGTTGCTGGTGCCTGGAACACTGATCTTAGAGCAGAATTTGACTCAGGAAAGTGACTTGTGACCCAGCAACCTCTGTCTAGCAGGGACCACGTGGTTTTTCTCATGAGTGAGTAACAATCTGTTGGCAAGCTAAAGGTTGTTACATTTCCTACTACTCTGGTGGGCGCCCTGCCCACCTGACCCATGAGCAACCCCATGGACTCAATACTGACTCAGATGGAAACACTCCTACCTCACAGATGTGGACAAAAAGAAACATTTCATGTTTTCCTTCTTTTGAGAAATTTCTTGTGGTTCTTTGGTTAATTGTGGGAGTCTGTTGTGTCATTTAAAAGCAGCTCTTGATTTTTGCACAGGTGAAAATTTTTTGGTTTAGTCCTTGGTCCTAGCTTGGTCCTGTTGTGAAATTCTTTCTGGTAAATACTGTGACAGGAAAGTACAACAAAGCTTATAAGCTTTGCATATATGTTTCCAGTCTGTTTGTAACAGCCCAGTCTTAATTTCTTTACATCTAATGACAAAAACATTTCCAAAGAAATAGCAGTTACAAGTGATAATTTAATAAATGTTGGAAAGTTACGGATAATTTTAAACATCTGATCATTGATAATTTTGTAAAAATATGCCCTCAGGATTTTGTTGTAAACTTAAATAATTAGTGGCAACATACTTCAAAGCACAAAAATTAATACTCCTTCCAAATACAAACTGCATTTCCTTGAATTTTGGATAGTACTTTGTTAACTGCATAGTAAACTCGTCCTTTATAAAGTTTCCAAGCTTTTTTCTAGAATGGTTCTTTGTGGCAGTGATCCCTAGGAGCTAATAGTATATTGCATAAGCATTGATTTGGATTTCTCTTCAAAGCTAATTGGTGTGTAGCTGGAACCTTTACCTTGCAAATTTTTGCATACTTATGTCATGGTAACTTCAAGTTCTCTTGGAATTAAGCATATGAAATAGGAGTTTCAATGTCTGTCTTAATGCTAGTTTTTCTTTCTGGACCTTTTCTACAATACCTACTTTGAGACGAGATAACAAAAAACCAGTGTACAGGTGAGCACGTATCTTTAAATTTATATAATGTAATTTTAATACTGTCAGAATTTTCTGGCTGCCTTTCAACCCCTGAAGATCTCCAGGTAATTTCCTCAGTTATTTCAACTACTGTGGAATTCATTGGTGCTTAAGGACGTTTCAAGTCATTCTCTCTGTGACACAGAAGTAGGTAGCTGGAGCTGGCTGGAGTCATGAGGTGTGCATGCATGGGGAGGGTGTTTGTATGGCTTAGGAAGGAGCTGGCCAGCGATACAGTTTCTCCTTCGCCAAGCACAGCAGTGAGAAGTGGTTATGTGGTTATAAATCCTTTTATATCCTAGATTAAGTCTTCCATGTTACCTTGCTGTAGTTTGTCTGCTGTGGCTTAGTGCTTAGTTTAAATAGCTTTACAGTCATCTGCAAGATGCAGTTTAGTCCTGAGAAGTGGTTAGAACGGTTTTCCTTTCTGACCTGCTGGTCCTTCCACTGTCTTTGCCCTTTGTTATCCCCAGTGTGCTGTCTGTCACTTCTAATATGATCCATGTCATAGTTTTGCACATCTGCCCCTTCTCAGCCCACATTCCCCACAGTCTGCACTGTCAGCTGCCTCAGCACCTGCCATACCTTTTGTACTTGACACTAGCAAGAGGGAATGACTGCCAACTTTAACCCTGATGGAGAGCTTTCCACTTTGCTTCTTTCACATACCTCTCACCATCACTGTTGGAATTTTGCTCGTGCCTTACCTTTTGTTGTCTCTGCCACTTCTCAAAATAAGGAGTCAGACCTCATTCCTCTTTCTTTGTAAGTGTTGCATGCCAAGGCCCATCACTGAGTTGAATTGTCAATAAGTCAATAATTGCCGAGCAAATAGCATTGTCGTATTTATCTCCATAAATTCTACCAAAGTCTCCATGTACTGCCCTTCCACAGGAAGACTCTGCTGTGATCATGATCACTGAGGCACATCCCCTGTAAAGTGCATCCACATTTCCCTGACCTGTTGTCTTTATGCCAAAAGACATACTTTCCTTAGGTTTCTGCTGTGAGGGAGGTTGACCTGGTGTTGCTATCCTTCAGGACTTCAAGAAAAAAAAAACAACCTCTTTTCCTTTTAACTCTTTTAAGTTATCATATGAGTAAAATAGGAATGGGAAGCTGGTTTAGGTGAATTGTGGCAAGGAAAAGGGGTGTTACTGATGCTATTATTGCTGTTGACTTTAGCATAAAGTAGGGACTCATCAGTTTTGAAGTGTGGCTATTCACACATGGCTTTCTCAATTTCTTACACCGTTTCATAGTTTTCCATTTTATTTTTTCACATTCAAATGTTAAATATAAATTAAACAATAGAGCTGTAAAAGGCATGTTTACTTGTATAGTTCTAGTTCAAAAGCTGGAAGGTGAATCTCTATGTATCCTTAAGATTTTCATAGTCCATGAAACTATATATGCTATAGATTCTCTAAAGTGGCTTTTTTTTTTTTCCTGTAGGTTGCTGCTGAGAACAGTGCTGGTGTTGGAGTGTTTAGCAATCCTTTTCTTTTTCAGACAGCAGAAAGTGGTAATTTTAATGAAGTTGCTAATTATTTTTATTAAAGCTGCTCTAATTTATTCAAATAAAGTATCCATGGTACATGTTGCACTTGAACAAATTGTGATGCATTTAGAACAAAATCCTAATTCTTTTCTTACTCTCTCACTTACTGGAAAAGGCACATTTTGTCCTATTTGCTAGTAAGAACATTCAGGGAGTGCACATATGGAGGTTTCTTATATGCAAAGTCTCTTTCTGTTGGGGTTTTCCTATGCCACTTCCTAGGTAGGCTGTTTCCACAAAGCGAGGTCACAGCAGAGCTGTCTATTGTTGCTTGTAGCAGTACAAGGAGACAGACTTTGTTGTGGGATCAGCTCTGGCATTGCCTACTTACGTCAAGCCGTATCTTGTTTAGTGCTGGAGTCAAGTGCCTTCTCTAAGAAGCCCAGCACAAAATGTATTTGACTAAGTTTTTACTTCTTAATTCTGAAGGAAAAAAAATACATGGCTGAAAGGCAAATTTTACTTGATGGTTTTGAAGAATAAAAAAATATAATTATAGTCTGAATTTGCATAATCTTTATTAATTTAGTGTTTATAGTCTTGCTTACGCTTCAGGAGCAGTTGTACCTGGGCTGAAGAGCTGGCACCAGGCCAGTTATGCTGTAGTGGATCAATCTCAGTGGAATATAGAATTTGTGCTGCTGTGGCAGTGACCCATCCCCTGTGTTTAGGAGTCCTGGTTGATTTCTGTAGCTGGGCAAACTGCAGAATGCCATTTCTCAGTTAATGGTAGGAAATCATCACTCTGCATGATATTACTGAAATAATGCAATGATTTATGAAATTATGAGAAGGGGTAGTAAACTTGCCCTGTGGAGCTATGAAAAATCATTACCCACTATTCTTTGTATGTTATTGCTGGTAAAAACCATATTTCCATGAGCTTTATTTACTCATGTTTGACAGAGGATAACACTAGCATTCCTCTGTATGACAACATTAGCTTTTTACTTTCTGATGCACTTCTGCTTACATTTTTATTAAAGCTAAAATCCCTTACTATAAATGTAGTTGGAAGGTTTCTTCAAATTCTGGGTGAGCATTATGTGTCACCGTTACTACATTTATATTTTGACATTCTCAACATTTTTTTAACTTGTTTTGATAGTTAAAGAAAGCCCAACATCTTGATCAACACGAAGAGGTGCAGTTTAAAGTACGAAGATTAGCCAGAAAATATAATTATTTAAATATAAAGGCTGTGGTCTGGTAGGAGGGAGAAGGTGGTGAAAGGTCTGCAAAAGATTCAGCAGGACCTAAGCAAGAACTAAATAAGAGGTTTGGAGGAGCTGTCTCATTTCACTTGTGGAAGATCTGCAGTTGTGGACGGTTCTGTATTTTTAAGGCAGCATAGCCCTTTTCTCCCAAGGGCTGAGACTAGCTACTGAAGGAACTGCTGCTGACTGTGCTGTGCAGACAGGGAATTCACAGTAAAGTTCAGATAGCATGTAAAATCTTGTTTAGATGCTTCATCCTGTTCCTTTGTGCCCTATTAATACAGATGCTCTGACAAAAGGCCCCAGAAACTGTCACTGATACAATGAACACCATTTTTGCAATAATAGTGGATACTCTAATTAAACTGAGCTGTTTAAAGCTACCAAAAAAATCTATATCCAGCTTAAAAGATGACACAGGTAAAGTTAAATAAACCACCCAGTGCTGTCATATGCTCTTCAACAACCAAAAATGGGCCAAAAATTGCCACTTCTGACACAGTAGGTGAGTTGCCCCTAGGAAGAATATTTTTAAGTTGACCAAATCAATTACTGTATTATTATGCGACTGAAATAATTTTATTTCTCACTTAAAATAGATTGGAGAAGACCTGGTTGCACATCAGCTACCTTACATGTGTTTGTGAATGGTTCTTATTTATTTACTTCAGGGACTGGAAGCTAGAAATGGTATTGAAAAAAAAAGGGATTTTTTTTATTTCCCAGTGCTGAGAAGAAAATTATATCTCACTGCATTTGTTTGTTTTGTTTTCAAGCTCCAGGTAAAGTAGTGAATCTCACAGTTGAAGCCTTAAATTATTCAGCTGTAAATCTGATCTGGTTTCTCCCTCGGCAACCAAATGGAAAAATAACTAGTTTCAAGATTAGTGTGAAACATGCAAGAAGTGGAATTGTAGTGAAAGATGTCTTGGTTAAAGTAGAGGAACTTCTGTCTGGAAGGTTACCAGAATGTAATGTAAGTGCTATAACCTTTTAAATTGGAAATAGACTGAAGGAACAGAATATAGTTTACATTTGAATTTTGAGACATAAAAAATTTGGAGGCTTGCTTTTCAGAAGAATCCCAAATACTTTACAAACTTAATCCCAAGGGAGGATATAATGGTTGAAGAAAAACCTTTCTGTTCAAAATATTTTGAATTTAATGTTTTCCCTTGAAAAGCTGAATCAAAGTACAAACGTTAAGAAAGGTTCAATTTGGCATCCTTTTAACAGAAAATAATGAAATGGATAATTTTGAATTTTTTTCAGCTTTCAATTTTTAAATTTTTATTTTATACAACATACAATTAGAAAAAGCAAGAATTGGTGGGGCCTTTTTGGTCAGTGCAGACATAAAGTTAATACCTTATTTTCATATGTATTATGACAGTCCTTTTTATATTTCAAATGTATGCTTTATTCTGTGTATCTCATTTCAACATTTTAAAAATACTTTTCCTATCAAAATAAAAAGACCCATGATTAGCAGAGCATTTTAAAAAAGTGTTTGTAGTGTGAGTTGGTTTTAATACAAACTTTCATTGAAATTTTGAATCTGCCTGTTCATTGGATCAAAACCTGTAACCAATGCATACCTTTCAGAATTTCTTGAAGAAAATTCTCTTTTCCAGTATTTATCCTCCTTTTGCTCTTTATTCTGAGCAGTGTTGTGATTACTCAGATGTCAAGTTGCCTAATTTTTTTCTCTTATTTTATTTTTTATTTTCTCTCTGGGATGGTAGGCTTGGTATTTTAAAGAAAAGTGCAGTTTTAAGTGACAAATATTATCAGAACTTTGATTTCAGATTATTTGGAAGATCATCTTACGCGTTGTGAAGGTTCCGAACAGCCTGATTTAATGCAGCAGCACTGAGAGACTGCCACCTACTGAATCATAAACGTTGGTTACTGTAATGCCTAGCAGTTTTTCAGAGGTGTCTCCTGACAGTATGGACTAGGAAACCCCTCTCTGGTCTTATCCGTGATATATGTATGCTACATATATATATACACATACATATATATAACATGCATGTGATGTAGAAGGACCTCACCAGGGGACTTTTTTTTAAGAAAGACTGAACACTGAAAATGGAATCCTGGAATAATTAAATTAATCTTAGAGAGTTCCTTCTGTTCGGCCAGGTTTGAGATCTTTTGGGATAAGGGAGGAAACTGTACTGCTGTCATTAACAGGACGTACTAGCAACGTCATCTAAAATTTGGAGAACCAGTTTTAGGGTGATTTTATTTCAGAGATAGTCTGCCCTTTTTCACCAATGTATATTAACAATTAGAGGTTACAGATGCAGCTTATCATGTTTCATATTTTGTCTTTATAGGATAACAGTGAATCATTTTTGTGGAGTACTACCACTCCTTCAACTACTTTTGGCAAATCCACAATTCCTTCACGGACAACAGTTACACCAAGTACAGAAGCACTGAGTCAGATGAGCTCTGTTTGGAATGAGCCAATTAGTTTTGTTGTAACTAACCTCAGGCCATATACTACCTATCTTTTCGAAGTCTCTGCAGTTACCACTGAAGCAGGCTACATTGACAGTGCAATTGTCCGGACACCAGAATCAGGTACATACTGCTTTCAGATGGAAATAAAATTCTCAGATTTACAAGAAAAATTCAAAATATCAGTTTGAAGTTGGGTTGTGAGATACTTCAGTCCAAATCTGTTTTTATCTGTATCAGGTTCTTGTATTTACATGACTACTTAATTTTACCTGATGGAATCAACATAAAGTGTATATAACTATTAATGTATCTAATAATTTACTGTGAGTGGGAGTTCAGTTATCATTAAACATTATGTTCAGGAGAGATCAAATTTTTTTAAAAACTGAGCATAATTTAAGAACTGCAATTAATGGCACAGTGGAAGGAGAATTATTACAGATGAAAGGAAAAGGTGTTAAGCATTGTATTCAAAAAGTATGTGTATTGTGTACATAGCAATCCACTTAAAGCTTCTTCGTTTTTGTGGGAAAATAAGCAATATAAAGAAAACTCGTGTCTCATGATTCCTCAGTCTGGATTTATTGCAGGAAGTTATTCAGTGCTCAAGAAATCCTTAAGCACTAGGAATGCTGATTTTGGATTACCTGCAACACACTAAGGAGTTAGAATTGGAAACAAAGGTTGTCCAGGAGCAAGAGTTTTATAATGGCTTAGGTAGTGGAGCAACGTTATTAATAGAGCCATATGGAAAAGGTTTTCTAGAGGAAAGTTATTCTGATTGTTTGCAAGTACACCATTCTTTTGCCTGACGCAGTTTGATATTACTGGGTTCCCCTTTCATATATCCACAATTCATAGCACTGTTCAGATGAGAAGAAATTTCATTCCTTCCTAGCACTGATCACTTGAATTGCTTTGATAGAATAAAAATACCCTTAGTTTGCTGTTCTGGCTAAGGTTAATGAAGTTTTGGATAGTTTCTGTTCTAATGATCTCAGAGTTGATTTCCAGCTTATTTTTCACCCTTTTAACATCCTAGGGTAGATGTGCTGATAATAAGAAAACCCTGGAAGTTGATGAAAAGCTTATGCAATGGGGTGTAGATCTGCCAAATACATGGAAAGATAGCAGCTGTTTGAAAGATAAGATCTTCAGTCCTTGCATACCAGGTGTCTGTACAGCCAGGTTTCATCCATTAAAGCATGGACTGGGAAAAGAGAGGTTGGCTTACTGGTCAGTGTGGGTGGATGTGTGGAATGCACAGGGCCACAGGCACAGTCAGCCCTCATGGCCCAAGCCTCACAAGTCCTTCCTCTTAGCCACACAACGGTACACCCAAGCTTCTGGATCCATCTCTATGAGATCTTCACCTTATGAGCATTCAGGTGCTTGTTGAAGTGCTCTCCTGAGTCCTGCATGCCTGTGTGCAGAGGAACCTGTTTGGAGGGTGCCCATAGAGTTGGTTGGTGATTTGTTAGGAAGGCATTATGCGTTAATAGATGTTTTGCATTGTTATTTTTATTTTCTTACCTTTCATTTGCTTCAGTGGGAAAGGTTTTTGCTTAAGTTTGTGTTTATCTATATAGACTGTATAGTAAAATCATGATTTAGGAGTGTTGCTTTGCCATCATTGTAACAGGTTCCCCCTCTAGTAACAAGCACCATCATCCAGACTCTTTGTTAATTACTGAAATTCACTTCCCTTCTCCAAATGTTTTGGTTCTTAAAACAATCCTACTAGCCACCTCATCCAAGTTACCAGTTTCTCTAATGGCCCAAACGTTTCAGTCCCCCACTGGAGTGTCTAAGATGAGACTTGAGGGAGAGCAGTTGATTATAGTTTGTGATAGCAGGTGGGAAAACGGAGAAGGCATTTATTTCAAATACCACTTTCCTGCTTACACAGGAGCATGACATAGAGTTGTCATGCCTGTTTTGCCACACAGATGAAGGTGATATATGTCCCTATTGTATAGCTTGTTTGTGTTTCATTTTAAAATACTGAAAATTATTTGTCCTCTCCAACCAGAATTTTCCGAGCTGTGCTGAAGCTCTCCTGTGTTCCTGACAAAGCTGATACTTTTCTTGCTTTGATTTTTGAACAAGAGGCTACTTTTCAAAAGTATTTTAAATTGCTTCATCATAAATTTTGAAAACTCAGCGTGCAAATATTTCTTTTGCTGGGTATGGCTGTCAAGTGGAGGATACTTCTACAGAGAGAAAAAAACTTAAACCTTGGGGGAAAAAAATAGACTCTTAAGATGATACTTCAGAATTATGTGCAATTGTAGCTGATGCATTTTGCATAACTAAGAATGAATAAGTAGTTATGACTGATCAATCTATAACATACATTTCAGGATTGACAGGAATTTTCATTTCTTTCATTTGTACATTAGTTTTACAAAAGATGACAGTACTTTTTAAGGAGTAATACACTAGTTCACTTCCATATTTGTTTACAAGATCAGTCTATATTTCCATATTATCTTAAATCTCACACACAACATATCAAGACATGATTTTCATAGAAATGTATATCAATCAGTTTCTGTAAGTTTACTTGCATCTACAGGATTTTTGAAAATCAGGTTTGTTTTTACTCTACATGGATGTACAAAATTCTACCTCCTTTAGTTGTCTTTGGATTCAGATTTTAATCTCAATAGTAATGTCTCATTAACTTAGCAATGCAGTAAGGTATTTTTTTGAAAGAACAGGGATAAGTCACTTGAGTATTAGATTAATTGGTCTGAATAATTTCATGAAAATAGGAAATTACTCAAATATGCAATATTTTTTCAGGCTTAATTGGTTCCAGATTTACCTTTTGTATAGTAATGTATATCATTAGTGCTGTCAGAAATCTTCAGCATGAAATATTGTCTATATGAAAATAGAACCTCTTCAAGGAAGAAAAACATACCCAATGTGAGCTCCATATTGCTGAGCCTCACAATCATATTTGAGCATCTTCCCTATGTAATCGATATCATGATGAAGTCCGTGCTAAACTTGGTAGAATCATTGGCACCTTTGTCCTTTAAGGATTACTTGCATATTGCCAGCTCTTTTGGTACCTTTTGCAAGCATTACCTTAAAAAAGAAATTAAATAAAAATAAGTAATTTTAATGAGATGTGCTTTTAATGTAGCTTCCCTTCAGAATATTTAATGTTTATATTTAAAATGTATTGGCTAATATGTGGTTCTTGGAAATCCTAATATGAACCATTTTATGTTTAAGTTCCAGAAGATTCACCACAAAACTTTGCCAAAAGCAACGTTACAGCAAAGTCTTTCTCAGTGATGTGGGACCCACCGACCATAGTAACAGGAAGGTTTAGTTACGGAGTTGAGCTCTATGGACCATCTGGTAAGTCAGAATTTGTGCTTTTATTTCTTTTTTATGATTATTTCCTTACACTTGCTTTCTTAGGGTCCCTGCCAATCAAGAATGAATTTGAAGCAGTCTTATGTATCCTTTTTACTTTTTAGATTACTTTTAAGGGAGAAGTCTGTCCATCATGAGAAAGAGTACTCAAATTCAAACTAGATATCCTTAAGAGTGGAGGAAACCAACTTTCCTCCCTCTTTCAGAGAGATGGCAGACTAATCTCGCAGCTGAATTAGGGTGCTTATATATCCATATAATTTTGTATCTTACCTTTACTCTTTTTTCTTTCTATTAAAGATTTCTGGAGGATTTTCATTCCTGTGTAGTATAGAGTCAACTGCGTGAGTCTGTTTTGATGGTGTTCTAATTTCCTAAACTCATACTGTATATATAAAGAAATTCTATAACTGCCTGCAGTTAAGCGAGTTAATGAGCTGTATACAGTTTTTGTGGGACTACACAGGAAAAGCAAATAGAAATTAACCTCTAAACAAAAAAACAACTTCCTGTTAAAACCCCTACCTTCTTGCGGTGGCTTGCTTGCTTGTTTGTTTTCCCCAGACAGTCAGTATTATTTCCAATTAGGTTGATGCCAAATTATCTTTTTCACAAACAAATTTGGCTTTTCCTCATTCCTCATCCTGGAAAGTAGATGTGGACAGTTTATATTTTTGAGCTAGAATCTCTTATTTTTTTTTTATTCTAGGTCATATTCTGGCTAACAGCACAAAAGATCATAAGTTTGTATTTAGTAACCTTGTGCCTTTTACAACATACAAAGTGTACATCAGTGCTGAGACAAGTGCTGGGGTGGGGCCAAAGACTAACCTTACAGTTTTCACTCCTGCAGATGGTAAGTAAGCATAGAGAAGTGAAGTAAATGAGCTATACATGGTAACTGGTTTCAGTTTTCCCTTCAGAGCCTTCTAGGTACTTTGCAAAGGAATAGGTGTGTTGTAAGTGTTACAAGAGAGCGATAAAAACCTGAAAGACATTAGGTGAAAAATTATGTCGGTTTATTTCTCCATTTTTGTCAAGTTCATAGACTACCACTAAATTTACTTGCTATCAGAAACCTTCAGAGATTGTGAAAGAAACAGTTTCTGTCTGAATTAAGTCGGGTTTTTTTAGATACGGTAATTAAGTTGTAGGTCCCATCTTTACCCGTTAGGTGGCAGCAAGTGGAAAAGAAAGAACAATGCAAGCGTCCCCACGGCTGGCTTGTTCAGCCCCGATGTTTCCTGTTAAACCTCGTTTGACTAATTCTCACCAAATCCAAGTTCCCATACCAGTCTCTAATGGAGCCGCCTTTACCAGGGACCATAGCTCTGAGACAGATTCAACATCGGGATCTTGTCCTGGGGCAGAAAAGTGGTTGGTTTTGCCCCTGAGCTATCTGTCCTTAGGGAGCTCTGACTCCCAGTAGTCGTCACTCACCAGGTGATAGAGTCTTTTGCTTTATAGAAATGCAGGTTTCTCTTACCTCTTACACGTGTGTGAGATTGTTCAGAATTGTTGGTCTGCATGTGAGGATGCAACCAGAAAAAAGTGAGAATCAGTCTGTAATAGGTAGGCAGTTTCAAGATGGTTATTTCTGTGTTATGTTTACATCACACAGCACAAATTTAGAAAACAGCTCAATCAGTGATCGCTGCAACAGTTGCTGTCAAGGTGTAACAACAGGAGGAACACCTATCCTTATTTATTGTATTCTTTCCTGGTGTATCTGCTTTTTTCAGCTCTGAGAGACAATTCCCAGAGATGACCTGCATCCGTACAGTCATGCTAACCTGTCTAAACTTGCTGTCAGAAGTCAAAGGGGATTTTTGGTGGCTTTGGGTTGTTTTTTTTTAGAGTGACATAGAATGTCTCATTTTAATGCCAAATCTACAAATCTTCATTATGCAAGTATTTTTAAGTTTGTCTTTTTCTGAGTTATATTGAAGAAAATCTATTTTTCATATCAAATCTGAATGTCATTCTATCAAATGTAAATGTATCTGATACCTGGTAGTCCTACCTAAAATACAGTAGTATTATTACTGAATAGCTAAAGAAATTGAACCAAAACCTGTTATAAAAGGAAAATTAACAAGATGTATCACATTTGATATTTTTTCCAGCTTTTTACTTAATTCTGCTATGGTTTTGATGAATTTAGAATTAAGTTTTCATTTTCAATATACTTTGGATTCCATATAAGAGGCAAGGGTCTGCTTGCTTCCAATGCACTGACCTCAGTGGAGCTATCCTGTTTTACATATCTTGGAATCTGACCATATTCAAACATATGTCCTATATGTCAAAAAACAGTGTGCATATTTTTAGAACTGTAGCTTGTTTGCTAAGAAAACATGTGAAGTAACTGTCTACCTTCACAGGAGCAACTCAAAAGATAAGGATGGGAAATTTAATTAAACGCCTATTGTTCTTTGCATGCAGTGCTGAAAAAGCTTGTAATAATCACAGATGTTTAATTAAATCAAGTTTATTCTTGAATATTTAGTTCCAGGTGCTGTTTCAGATTTACATCTAGCAGAAGTGGAAGCCACATATATAAAAATCATTTGGAGGAAGCCACAACAACCAAATGGAATCATTACTCAGTACAGGGTTAAAGTACATGTGCAGGAAACAGAGGTGACTCTGGAAAACACTATTCTTGAAGGAAAAAATAAGGTATTTAGGTTTCCTTAGATGCATTTCTTTGCTAGATTAAATTTACTTCTCTGCTTTATCTGGTAGATACGGAATGTGGAATTAACCACCACAAATGAGTTGTCAATGCTTTTAAAAGCCATCTTCCTCACCACACCTTCTTTGGCTGGGTTTTAAAGAGATTCTAATAATGCAGTTTCCACAACATGAAAACAATAAATAATTCTGGCAGGATAATCCAGACTGTTTTAGCTACTGAAGGCCCAAAACCACAGCCCACAGTCTTATCCTTTCTAGACCTTGAGTTCTTTGTGGCATAAAGTGACCTAACAGTAAGAATACATGTTTAAGTGCCTAGCTTCGTACATAGCCACTCAGGCAAACTCCTAAAAGATGTGGGTATGAATCCTATGGAGAAGTGAATTCAACAAAAGTCTCTCAAGGCTGGTTAAGTGCTCTGCTTGCAAGGCAAACAGCCCTGGACCTTCTGCCCCCATTTGTATCCTTGGATTTACATGTCTGATACTACATGCTGAACTTCATGCTGTGACTATACTAAGGATATCTGCGCACATCTACCAGATCAAATTTTTCAGGGGACTTATGCTGTCAGTCATTCTAGCTTCTGGATTTTTGGGTGCTGATGGGGCATGTATACATGCTTGGATGAGACAGCTCTGAGCATGCAGCAAAGAACTGTAGACCGCTAGCAAACTTTTATCTTGGGATTGAGTGCTTTATGAGGTAGGACTTTTTGATCTGAATTTTGAACATATGTGCCCAAAGTTTGCATAATTCCTTTTTTTTTTTTTAGACAAAGTTGTCTTTCTCTGGATCTGACACAGGATCTAAGTTTTTGATGTAGAGCTCAGTGAAGGAGTTCACTTTCAAGTTGAATGGTATACATTAAATAGAGCCCTGGAGCCAAACATTAAATAAGGAGTAAGGGAACAAAAAAATGAGGATAAGGATCCGTTCATTAAGCCAGCAGGCGTCCCTGGAAAATGAAAGTATATAACTCTATAATTAAAGATTGTATCATAGTACAGACACAGAAAAAATGAAAGTCTGCACAGATATGTTTTAATGATGGGATTTCCTAATTTTGGAGTTCTTAGTGTAGCATCATTACTGTTTTATTATAGTTTATTGAATGTAATTTTCTAATTAAAAGCCAAAACAAATCATAATAAACGTTACTTTGTTTAGAGCCCCATTGACCCACAGTTAGAGCATCTACAGGATTTGAACTGTCAGATCCACAGTGCTAGTGATACCCAATAACTAGTAGCAATGAAAAGCCATTGTCTTATATGTGGAAAAGCCTCAGAAGCAAAAAGTATTTCCATGTTGGTTACTAGTATCCTATAAAATGTTCGTGAAGATGAGGCGCATATGGCTCTTACCTGTTGGTACTTAGATAAGATTGATACTGTATCTCTGCCTGTGATTAATCCCCCCCCTAGCTAAAGCAGTAAAAAAGCTGCGTTGCCCTCTCTCCACCCAGAGTCTGCAGGGAGAGAGCTCATGTGTATTATTTACATCACTGTAAAAGCATCTCGTTCTGGCAGTGAAGTGGGGCATATGTGTGAGCAGGGAGTGTTCACAGATGACAGCAGAACAATTTAGAGACACTGGAGTCCTGGATTCGGTCCCAGATTCTGAAGGGGCATAATGATCTAGTGCTTACACACCATTTTGTACCTATACTCTAGGTCTCTCTCTTCCCTTCTGCTTTTGTTTTCCTCTCTTTGTGGTTCTTGCTCCCCTGATATCTACTGCTATATCCCTTTCCAACATTTGTCTTTTGCCCCTTCCATCATATGGTCCTTTGTATCACTTACCTCCCTTTCACTCTCCCTTTTCATATGTATACTCTCATATTTTCCCTCTCCCCTTTATTTCTTTAGCTTCTGGTTTTCTCCCTGTCCCCTTAATCTTACTCAGTGATCTAGTCAACCTATGATTCCTTTTCTTCAGGGTCTGGTAGGGTTGTCTGAAGCCATCTTGTTTTCAGTGCCTGGAACCCTGTTTCAGAACATGCTTAGTACAACTGGAATCTCCCAACCTCAGACCTGTCCATTCAATATAACTCCAAGGATATAGGATTAAAGTTAAAGGCCTTGCACTAAAATTGCCACCTTACTATAAAAAATGTATTTTAAGAAATTAAAAAAAAAAAGAAGAATGTGGTGTTCATTTAATCAATAAAAATGAGTAGAAGGTTATAGGCTACTGGCAACTGAGCTTTTTAATGAGAAATATTGTATTTTGTAAAGTTAATTATTGTTGTAATGAAAGATAAAGTTTGTATGCCAACATTTATATATAGCATGTATATATATGCACAAATATACAAACACTATTTATATATTATATATTAATCTAATTTAATAATTTATTGATGATAAAGTTTTTTGATTTATTTTTATATTTCTAATTTTTAGTATTTGATTGATTCTTTGGAACCATACATGATAAATGAAAACATCAAACTTTCTCCCACTTGGAATTCAATGGAAACAGCCAATGAATTATATGAGGGCTCAGCTGAAATGTTTTCCAGCATTCAGACAGCTTCCCCAGTAGTATTTACAAGTATATCTGGTGATAATTTGCCTACTATAAATGGAGATGCAGAATTACATTCAGCTTTGGGTAAGATATTTTAAGATATTTTTATACCTGCTTTTTTGTTCTCAAGGACCCCCATTGCTGTCCCAGATATGATCTTTAGCACATGGTTCAAGCAAATTATGAATGGGTCATTTGCTGGAGTCAGATTTTTTTACTACCAAATAACCTTCTGAAGCAAATGGGAATGCCACACAGGCAGGAACTAGCCCCTTGTCACCCAGCTGACCTTCTTCCTAGTGAAAGGAGCACCCGAAAGCCATCAGCCAAGCTGCATAGACAATCAGTTATTACAGTTGCCAAAGCAGGTGTGATTGTCAGGGATTAACATATCTCCAAGCCCTTCAGAGACCTTGATTTCTCTGAGCCTTTTGACTAATAGGTTTTCAGATGTCAGTGAAGGTAAATAGGTCAAAAAGTTACAACTTTGCTATATGGGTGACAAACAGGTGGAGATGACCCCATGACATGGTGATGTCATTAGTGTGTACACTTGTTCTGTATTATCAATGAACCAGTGTTTCTTTACCAAGTATGGATATTTATAAATCATTAAGCAGGTCTCAGTTGACAGGCAGGGACTTAATACCACTCTGAATTTTTATAGTGAGTTTTGAACAGTGGGGAGAAAGTTGAGGTTTTATTTTTTTATTAAAGCCACTGAATTCCTCCATATACACAATTGTCTAAAACCAGAATTCAATCCATTAGACCACAATGATCTTTTTTATTTTCTTTTAATTTGTATTAATCCTGAAGAATCTTCTTTGTCTTACAGAGAAGACATAGAGTGCTTTAAATGTGAATCTTCTTTTTACGACCTAATTCAGCTTGAGATACCGACTTGATAAAAGTTGTCTGTGTTGCTGAAAAATTGATTTCAAACAGCATCTGTTGTAGTCTAGCATATGAGTATTACCTTATAATAGTTATTGTGGTAGTTAAAGCTGTTGACAGCCAAATTTTTCACAGGGTCTGCTGATTTTTAGATGCCTTTATTTTAATGTTTCTCTTATGAAAATCTGAGCCTGATAATTAAATATATGAAGCACCAACACTACTTCATGTTGCAGTGGCATAATGGCTGCTTTATAACAGGTGATTTTGAATGGCACAGTCTTGGATAGCAGTTGACTTTGAACTTTATTGCAGATGCACCAAAAACTCTTTGTGAGCATGTGTGACTTCTTAACTCTGCTGACGACAGCTCTTCTGCTAAAAATACCAGTGTGAAGGGATCTGTGAGGGGACTAATTTCAAGTATAGTTATAGCATCATTGGGAGGGCAAGGAAGAGGGAATCTGTGTTTCTCAATTAAAAAAAAAAAAACAAAAAACAAAAAACCAAAACTAAAAGCTCCATCAACTTAGGAGCCATGGTTATGAAGTCTCTGGAGAGACTAAGCCACGTACAAATATGCCTTTTCCTAGTTCCTAAGCGATTTCTCTCAATTTTTTTTTAGATAGCTGTCAGTATAAATCTCATGGTTTCAGTTCTTGCCCATTCATTCTTCCACCTAGGCCAATCTAGCTGTTGTACACATGAAAATGGACTTACAATAGCCTCTCCTTGATTGAATTAAGAGGTAGAATGAGAATTTTCTTTATATTTTTGTTCTTGCTATGAAAGTTAATCTTTTTGCAATAAAATAGTTCCAGGTCACCATGTCAAAGTGAGTTTAGAATGCAAAAGAAAAAAAAAAGAGTTTACAAATAAGTAACTATGTCTCTCCATTTAATCACAGATAATCGGTATGCCATTAACATTTTGGCTGAAGAACTGGCATATGTTATAAAGGGCCTCACACCTTTCACAGACTACACAATCAGTGTGTCTGCTTTCACTGTTGTTGGAGAAGGACCACCATCAGTTCTTACGGTCAAGACACTTGAACAAGGTAAAATGTAACTCTGATATTATTAAAGTTAACATACATGACTTCTTTCACTGAACACTTTGATTTTTAAAAAATAATTTATTTACTTAATGTTATGTTTGTCTGTTTTTAAGTTCCAAGCTCAGTGCAAAATATATCCTACAAGAATATTAGTTCCTCCTCTGTTTTGCTGTATTGGGATCCTCCAGCAAATCCCAATGGGAAAATCATTCATTATACTGTTTATGCGATGGAACTGGACACAAAAAGAGCATTCCACATAACAACTTCAAATAGCAGCTTACTTATGACAGGTACAGTGTCATTTGATTAAAAAATGCAAATACATTATACAAGATTATTTTTTCCAGCTTTTTGTAATGTAAACATTTCAAAGGTAGGTGAACCAAATCTCCCCCATCCACACACATCCACACACACACACCACAACTACTTGTAAAATCAAGGTTGGTAAACTACTGGAAGACTTGTCTGCTGTGTAGAGGTATATAGGGAATGTGAGGTGGGTGGAGAGGACTAGGTAAGATAAGCAGTAATTTGTGAAACGTGCCAAGTAATACTTTGTGAAATAGATTTCTCCTTGCAATTTTTTCCTCAGCTGCTTCTTTCCATGTAGGAAAATATGCCTAAATTGTCAATTCTTTTTCAGACTTAAATTTTGTTCACAGTATTTGTGTGACATAAATAATATTTTTCTTCTTTTAAGGTGATAATTTTGATAGTAAATGAAGAAAATGCATTCCCCATAAGGTTTTAGGCATTTATTTATGCTAATCAGAGTAATAATATAGAAGAAAACCACATATTTGGATGTACACATGCTTTTTTTTTTGACAAATGAATTCTGAAAATTATTTACAGGGTTGAAGCTGGTTGACTTTTTTCAAAATCTATTGATTTGATGAATGCTTATTTGGCTCTTCCCAAATAAATGGTATTATACATATTCTGTCTTTCAGGTGACAAATGTGTATCAAAACCTCTTAGAACAGCAACCATTTTTATAGTTTTATAAGTGCCTGAGAGGAAAAAAAAATATATTTAAGAAGTCAACAGTCAAGATTTTTTTTGCTTAATATTTTCAGGTTTAAAAAAGTACACAAATTATAAAATGAGAGTTGCAGCATCTACCACAATTGGAGAAAGTGCTTTGTCTGAAGAGAATGATGTTTTTGTGAGAACCCCTGAAGATGGTAAATAAATTGTTTGTAATGATAATTTGATTTCTGTATTTGTGCTTTACTGTGCTGTAGCTTGCACTTCTTCAAAAGTCGGGGCACCTACATAAGGAGGGGAAGAAAACGTACAAATAAAAACAGTGTTTGTTGAAATATTAGTCTTCTATCAGTAAGTGACTTCATTCAGTCTATTTTTAAATAAGTGCTAGAAGTAATGATGAAAGCTGCAGCATGACCAGCGATCAACTAATTTCAACTTTGATAGACATATCTGAAGAAAGCTGCAGAGCTGAGGTTTCTTCACTGAAAACAACGTGTCCCTAGACCCCATCTAAGCCATAATCAGTTATGCGTGGGACCCCAGCTTAGGGGTTTTTTTTTGTTTTTTAACGTTATCATATAGAAATCAGATGGATTTTGAAGCATCGGGAAATGGTGGCTTTCAACAATTCAGAGGGCATATTGCTGTCTATAAGCACATCTGCTGATAAAGTGAGATTTTTTTAATACTGAATGACATTATATGCAGTTGGTTTTGTACAGGTTCAGGGCTTTATTAATTTTAAGACTGATAGATTGTTTTAATGTAGGGTATAATACTATGTGAAGATTTCTGGATCTTCCTTGCTTGTTTGCAAGGCAGTCTCTACCCATGAAGGTGCAGAGTCAGTAGCTCAGTTGCTATTCGCATCTGCAAAGAGAACATGGAAATTTGATTTACAGAGCAGTCATAAGTATTAAGCCTCAGTCTTTTCTCATTTGTAGTTTATATTTTCAGTAGTTTCAGCAAAGTTGCTTCCAGTTTTTCCCAAAGTAATAAAGAAGGTAATTATCCATTTATCTCTCTCATTGCCAAATATGCTACAATACAAGGAAAAAATAATTAAGTGATAATAAAAGAAAGCAAAGGATTACAGGATTAAAAATCATGGGGATTTATGAAATAAATTATTTGAATAACCAATCAAAATATCAAATTAAACAGTGAAACTTAAAGTGCTTGTAAACTTTTTTTAAAGGTTGCATGCCTCTATGTTCAGTTTTTTGCAGAAGAAAGGCATATCACAAGAACAGAAAATTACCTATCCAAATATCTTTTTATCTGAAAGTTTGTAATTCCTTGCCTTTGAGTATTACAGGAATTTGTTCAGAGTGGAGTTTCACGCCAACAGTTCATCTGTTGGTAAGAGATGAATGCAAGCCTTGAGAAAACCACCAATAATTCTTGCCTTTTTATAAGGTTGTATGTGATTACTCTTGTCGTCTTCTTGTTCTTTAGTTTTCCTGAGGTAATTCAGGTTAATATGTTGCCTAACTTTAGCCAACCTAGGAGTGACAATTTGTCTGACTCTTGAAAAGAGATATACCTCCAAATAAAAGATTCCCTACATCTGTCTTAGGTAATGTATTTTAGGATGGAATATATTAGGCTGTTGCATTTAAATATTTTACCGTGCCAGATAAACTGCAAAATGCATTTCAATTGAAAATTAAGCTTCTTCACATGAGAAGTATCCATGTGGGCAGCCTTGTCATTCAGAGAGTAGTGATCTGTTACAGTTAACACTTTTCATTCATGGGCTCAGAAATCAGGAATAAAAGTGGTTTGTGAGACCTTCAGGACAAAAAACATTCCTGAGAAATTCTGAAATACCTGGATATAGGTATTTGTATGCAAACTGAATTGCATAATCCTGGGTTCTTAGTACATTAAAAAAAACAACTTTATAGACTGGTTATTTCAGGGCTGAAGTGATGAAGCCTTCAAAGGAATCAAGGTTGACATTCAGAGCTGATTTTATTAATATGTGCAGCCCACTCACTCCTTCAACACTTCCATGCATTATTAGCTCACTGGAGTCACATGAACTCATACGTTGCCAGTAGATTTAGCCAACACACTACCCTGGAGCTGGACTTGTTTTTGCGCATGACCTTCACACCAGTGCAACAATATTTACACTGGGGTCTTCATGGCCATCAATTAGGAGCTGTATCAGTAAAATAAAGGGAGTTTAGTTACAGTACACACAGACCCTTTCTTAACTCAGTGGTTGGTTGAGTGAAATAAGATGGCTGGTTATTTAAGAAGAAAACATAAAGCTAAATTTAAAGAACCTGAATTTGAGCAAGGCAGTGAGAGGAGTTGAAGGATCAGTCTGTGTGAAAGCAGTAGATGAGATTTTTTTTTTTTCTTAATAAATGCAGTTTTGGATAGATTTATAAGTTGGTGAGAAAAGAAGTTCCAGAAAAGCTAGTATCTGGGATGCAAAAAGATTCCTGATTTTGTGACTGGAGAAGAAGACATACCAAAATTAACAGATAGAACGTGGTAAGGCTTTGAGAAGGAGAGTGGGTGAGTGAGCAAGTGTGGCTCTTTAGGTACAGTTAGCTAATCTAAATGTTAGGATCCAATAGGTTTATGAGATCAGTCCTATATTCGATGAATTGAAAGTCTCAGAATTGGTTGTGTTTTGTTTTTTTTCTCTTTGATTTCTGTATTGCAGAACCAGACTCCCCACCCCAAAATGTAGAGTTAATAAATGTAACTGCAATGGAAATAAATCTGAGATGGTTACCGCCTGAGAAGCCTAATGGTGTCATAACTCACTACCAAGTTTTTTACAGTGATTCCAATAATTTATTTATTAAAAATGCCTCATCTACATGTATAACACTAAGTGAAATGAAGCCATATACTCTTTACAACATCTCTATAAGGGCATTCACCAGACATGGCCATGGGAATCAGTCATCTTTACCACTTCTGGTGAGAACTTCTGAAACTGGTGAGTGTGTTGGGTTTTTTTTAAATGTAGTTTTTCCACAATCAACTGCTTTATGGTGACCTTTGATGCCCAGGAGAGCAGTTTAGTTATTTTGAAAGTATGTATTTTCTTTGCAAAGCAGAAAAATTTGAACCCTGTTATCTCTTCTCTATACAAAGCAAAAGTAAGGAAATAGTAAGGAAAATTAAGAAGTAAAGAAAACCGTGGGAAGTTTTATGCCTGATGGACATTATCTATTTTACTGTTTGTCCTTGAAGATTCCTTGTGTCTTGCAGGACAAAGAATTTTTTCTAGGAAAGGAGGGGTTTCAGAAAGTGAGGGCAATATGGAATTCAAGTTATGAACTGAAATTTTGTAAGAATTCAACCCTAATGGTTAAAAAAAATCAGGATTCACAGATAATTGCTATTTCATAGCAGGCAAAGTTGTTTATGTTACTAGAAGTATTTTGGAGAAGGTACACATAAAACAAAATAGCAGAGGTTTACAGTAGATAAAGTTTTTCCAAAAAAGAAAAGTACATTTAGAAATGAGGATTGGGCAGGATGAACATTAAAGCGTTATAACAAGGTACAGAAGACACTTGAAATAAGTAAGCAGCTGTAAGGTAGGACAAGGTAGGGAAAGGAATGTATAATATCAACAAAAGGTCATTAAATTTTCAGTGGAGCTAAACAGGAGAGGTGTTGGAGAAAAAACTGAATATAAGGGTTTAAATGGAGGAGTAGATGTTGAGTTAAGCTGTAGACCCAGGAATTAAAGGTGGCTAGGGAGGCAAGCATGAAGGTTAGTTTTCTTTAAGGCTCAGAGATATCCAGGTAGCACTGGTATGATGATCATTCTTTTGGGAGGGGCCTTTTGCCATCTTCACCAATTTGCTACCTCAGACAACAGCCTACTTTATCTATACCTAGAGCTAGCCCTGGAACTCAGATTGCTCTGTTTGTCACATTTTTCTTAGTAAGGAAAGACATGCACATACGGATGTCTCTCAGAAGGGGCAGGGAGGTGCTCTGGCACCTTGATCGATAATACACAGTGGAATCACTCTGAGCTCCCTCTTGTTTCTGAAATGAACTTTGATTTTTTTTCCTGTGTGAAGCAGTTGTGGTCTAGGCCTACCTAACAAGTCAAGCTCTTAAGGAGCGGGGAACCAAACACCTGGTTTTTAGATTGTATGAAACAGTAGTCATAATACAAGCACTAAGCTAGCTCTGCCAAGACATTGTGCTATTTGTAAGGATTTTTGGGGGGTCAGATACCATAGGTATGTAAGCACCTGTCCAACTGATACAACATCCTTAGACATAACCTTTTTTATCGCTCTCTTAAACTTAGACATACATCTTTCATCCAAATTATATTTTAAGGCAGTTAGTTCCTTTTCAGTGCCTAACTGCCCTGATGCTCAGAACAAAAATTTGAATTCCAGCTGCCTGTGATGGAGATGAGAAGCTGCAAAAATATCTTCTGAGTTGAGAAGAATAAAACCAAGGGAGGATCTGGAGAATAGAGCATTTTGAGCGAAACACAACCTATTAATGGGCTGGTGTATTTGAAGATCTCTTGGGAGTTCTCTGTTACTATTCTACCATGAAATTAGGCAGAACCATGGGCTGATTTCACTGCTTCTCATGGCATTTATCTCCTTTTTGGATTTTGCTTAAGCAGAAATTATTTAGCCTTGATTTTCATCAAATTTCAGTTATGTTTAAAAGAATGTTTAGGGCGTCCTAAAAATATGTCTGTGCCTTACATGACCTTGTGGGCAAATTGTGCTTTTGATTATGACTTTCTGGAATAAGATATTATGCTGTTGGTCCAATTGTGGATAATAGAAAACATACTTGTGTCTTTATTTTGGGACAGACAGACACATGCACACACAAACTGATTGTTATGATGCAGCAAGGGCCAGCTGCTCCGTATCGGTCAGGGAGCCAAGAGCTGAGGGGGTCCCTGGGCCAGCAGAACAAGGGCCTCACTAGCCAGCACTTGTCCCACCAACCCCCAGCAAAGGGAGCAGGGCAGGTCTGAGCTGGCAGGCAGGGCCAGCCTAGAGTCCAGATTGCCAACACTCCACAGTGATGAGGCAGGTCTGAGGTCAAGCTAGTAAAGTGAGTTAGCAGCTTCAGTGACACTAACCAAGTCAGATGCAGCCCAATGACAGCTGGGCAGGCCTGTAGTGATGGGCCCAAGCTGAGGTCAGGCTGCAATGTCACTCTGCAAGTCAGGGACTAGATCAGTGGGTCCATGGCCAAGCACAGCCATGGCAGTGATGCAGCAGGAGCTGTAGCTCAGGTGGGCAAAGCATGAAAGCCCCAGCTGAAAGCAGCTCCCAGAGGCCAGTGGTCAACCCTGGCTGCAGCCTCACTGTGGCATTGCCTGGGAGCATGTCACCAGCAAGGATGAGGCAGCCCTCGGCTACACTATTGCTAAGCCCTAGCAGCCAGACCTCCAGGAGGGGGGGATGCTTTCAGGGCCCTTACAGCAGTAGGTTAAGCTCCCTTTGTTTTTCTATACAAGTATTCATACAGTCTGTATAGATACCCAGGAAAAAGGAAGAAAATGCAGGTTGCTGATACAAAGTGTACATTATGGCATCACAACAAGGAAAATCTACTAATAATAGCTAGCTTGGACTTAGTTATAGGGGTATAAGAAGAAAAGTTTACTGTTATTCTCCACATTTTTTTTTATCTGGCATGTTAGGATGATTTCCATCAATTTATTTTTTTTAAAGGATCTGTACCTTGTTGTTACAGTATGTGTCTGTAACATCTTCCAATTCAGCCTCTTTTAAAATTTATTTTGTACAAAAATTAGGATAAAAATCCAAATGTTTACAATGTGTTTCATTTAAACCAGTTTAAGGAAATGCTTAACAAACCAATGAAACTGACTGAAATCTTCTTATGAGTCTAAGTTTTGTCTTCTAGTTCCTGATTCTGCACCAGAAAACATAACCTATAGGAACATCTCATCCATGGAAATTGAATTATCATTTTTTCCACCATCTATTCCCAATGGAATCATACAGACCTACACAATATATCTCAAGAGGACTAATGGAACTGAGGAAAGAATCATAAACACTACTCTTCTGACACTACGTATTACAGGCCAGTATATAATGTTCTGGAACTTACAGCAACTGTAAATTGTTATGAAAAGGGGTCAACAGACTGATGCAGATCAATTAGTTCATTAGTTGAACATGATCCTTCTTGTCCTTATATAAAGTTATATGCTACCTTTCCTGAGAAAATAGCCTGTTGTGTCCTGCCGTAATGTGGTGGAATGGGCTATGGATGATACAGTCTGACATATATCTCATTAATTTTAGATGTTTAAAGTACAAGGATCGTCAACAGATTTCTTTGCATATCTATCATTGTATGCAAATGTGACAAAGTAAACACTTAAGTCACTTACATATCTTTCTGGTCTTATTCTGGATAAAAATAAATACTTCCCATTCTACTCACCTTTGCATCTTTTTCTGTGTTCTGTCATTATTGCTGAGGCATGACACCGCATGGGAGCTCAGTACCTTAACCATTAAATTTTCAGAGTACAGCTAATAGAAAACTGTAAAGCATTCTAGGAATCTGAAGTATAAGCAGGTAATTAGGGCTTTGCTTCTCCTTTTGTTCATGCAGAATACTTTGTGTTGGTTTTCTTAAGGCTTGTTTAAGCCTATAAAGGCACACATCAGTGTAAGTGATGGGCCTGTTTAGCACTTCAGAACTACTTATGGTCCATTAAAAAAAAAACTAATTTGGCCCATGGAATGGTTGGTTTATTGAATACTTCTTCTTCATTTAGATTTAAAGAAATATACAGAATATACTGTAGAAGTGTCTGCTAGTACCACGATGGGGGAGGGCCTTCGTAGTTCACCTCTGTGTATACTGACTGATGAAGATGGTAAGTCAGAACAGAAGTTGCAATGTATCATTGTCTGCCTGTAGTCTTAAGCTAATCTTACACTCCATGTCAGGTATGTGTAGGTTTTATATACTTTTTTTGCAATTATATCTCTGTCTTGATATTTATATCTAACTGTCTACACACAAATATATTCATCTAGCTGTCATCTATCATTTAATGTATTTACCAGTACAAGCTATGTGAAATGGCACAATTGCTATGCATAGACATTTGGTCTTATTCATTTGAAGAATCTTAATTTACTAATATTATTTTAATCTAATATACCACATGGTAGAATGAAATATTATGTTTGGTTCTGCAGACATGTGGGAGCTGGAGAAAGGAAAAACAACCAAAAGGCAGCTTGAATGGTCCAGGGATATTTCTGGTTCTTTTGTTTGGAGATCTTTGGATTCTTCTAAACAGATGCATTGTACAGATACACAAATATAGATGTAGAGTTATTGATATTTTGAATATGCTCAAAGTCCATCATCTGTAGTACTGGAATTCCAAATTGAGCAGGGGAGTGTTCTGCGCTGCAGGCTGAGGAAGGAACAAAGTTATTGCATCCCCTGCTAATTAGTATAGTAGGTCACAAATCAGCAGAACCACCTTGAAATTATATTTGTTCTTTCAGTACCCAATTTAGTGTTGAGAAGGTATCATTGGTCCCCTCTATAGTTTCTGGAGGGGGAATCCTGAAAAAATTTTAAAGCAGAATCTTAACTTAGGTTCTGTGACATATTTTGGAGGAGCCTGTGCCTGTCCCTCTTCATTGCTTAGGGAGGAAGTCTCTGGGAACCTAGACTAAAGCAGCATTGACACAAACATCCCACCAGCCATTTCCAAATTGTCTCTTTTCATGTCTTAGGAAATACTGACTTGCCTAAGATCCAGGTTTTCGTGATAGTGGATCTTTGCAAAGATCCATGAAGTTGGTGGGCTTACATTCACACTTTCTGTAATGTTGCTGCAGCACACTGGGACCAGCCAATTTGGATAAATTCGTCTTTTACATAGAGTATTTTTATTTAAAGCAATGTAGATTCATTCTTCAGCAAAAAATACCCTCTGAATAAGAACTGTAGAATGAACTAGACATGCCAAAAAGAGATGACATTCACAGTATGACAGATCTTTTATTATAGAGCCACTGAGGGTAATATAACAAGTAAAACAGTAAATACAGCTGTTACCATTTTTTGCTAGTAAATACAGGCATTCACTGAATTCAGTGAACCTCGGCTCATGAAAAATATTTTTTTCTTAAATGTACAGAGTTCTAAAACCTTTATGCCAACTTTTGAGGTAGTGATAGAAGGAACAACAACTGAGAAACAATATTTATAATACACCACATGTTCTTTCTTCACAGGAACACAGTGTTCCAAGGTTCAGACCAAATGTTTCTTAGATTTGCTAATAGCTATGCTCATATTCTCAATTTTCATGCATGACTACAGCTATGACCTGAATTTTTAGTGCATGATGCTCTTTGGTTTTATTTGAGAAAAACAAAAGTAATTCTACTATTACTTCATAGTGATACATACATATCTGTGAATCAGGATGAAGAAAAAGGTTTACTTCTCAGTAACATTCTAATACAAAGCAGTATCACTTATGCATACATGAGTATGGTTTTCCTCAGCAATATTTATATGAACTTTAGAATGAAACCAAACATGGTCTAACACTGTCATTACTGACATTGTTTCCCTACACAGTTGTGATATGGTGTCATGTAGAGTTCATTTTAAAATGAATTTCAAGGGTCTCAGTCAATGTCTATCTTTATATTTGCCCTTGTGACATATTAAATGTATGAATGTGGTCCTTATTTGATGGAGTGAATAGATTTTACTGCTGCCTAGTATCCCACATTTTTATCATCTCTCAATGTCATACTTATCCATTCTTTCACCTTTTGGTGCTTTGTATAATTCTTTACAGCAGCTCTTTTTCCTCAGGGGAACTATTTTGCGGTGTTTTACGTGTGTTCATACCTATAAAGTTCTTGCTTTTATTAGAAGGGGGAAAAAAAATTACAGCAATGTACTTGGACAGTAGGTGAATCACTGTGACCTACCCGTTGCTTTGTTTTCTCATGAAGTACTTTTTCCATTGAATCACAGAAACAGATGTTCTAACACCACCATGCAAAATCTTTTATCATCTGTCAGAAAAAGGAAAAGAAGCTGCGCCTTAATGCTTGTTGATGGACATTGTACCAGTGTAGCACAAAGTTTATTTTCCATCACAAATAATTAAAAACCTATTTAAGGATGCTGTGTATCCCATCGATCTTAGCTGTTTAACAAGATGTTGTGTCCCATTCTCTCATTTTGTAGCTCCCAGTTCTCCTCCAGAATCCCTTTCCATAAAACAGTTGTCGGGTGTCACTGTGAAGTTGTCATGGAAACCTCCGCTGGAGCCAAACGGAATTATCCTCTATTACACAGTTTACGTCTGGTAAGATTTTCTGGAAGTAGTTCTGAGGATAAATACTAATCTGTAACCTATCAGGAATGTTAGGTTTTTCTTACACAATGTGTTGATTACACGTTTTTTGGAGAATGAATATTCATCCGGCACTTAAAATACTAGCTTTTCATATATACAAATTCAGACATAAAGTGCTAGCTGAAAATTGGGGTATTAAGTATTTTGTAAGTATTTTCAATATTTCTCTAAAAGTTAAGTTATGGTAAATGAATTCAAATTTAAATTAGAGTGTGGTGACTATTTTCATTGTGCTCTGATTAGGCCTATAGTAAGGCAGAACACAAACTTAAGATAAATTGTCAAGGAGATTTGAAATAGGATTAAAATAAGAGAAATATTGCTTCCTTTTGTAGAAAGTGAGTAAGAGCAATGTTAAGAGTGTATGTGCTATCATTTATGTCTACTATTATATTTTATATTTATTACATTCATAGGAAACAAGTATTTTTTAACAGATATTTTTCATTTACTGTGAGGGAGGTTTTTTTAATCTACCCTTTCTTTTTCTCTGTGGTGTTGGGTTTTTTTCTCCTGTCATCCCTTCTGGGATTTTTTTTCATCTTTAAAAAGGAGTTTTGACACTTTAAAACTTGCAGTTTCTGTCCTATTCTCTGCATAACATAATTTGGTCTAGTGATGTGGCATCTCTTCAAAAATCTCTGTATAACTTCTACTGGGGGTGCAAATTTATTTTTTTTTGTCACAATATATTGCATTTATGCTCTACTATTTTATTGCCTCTACTAAGGTATAGGAAACAAATGTTAACGTGCACCTTATGAGATGCAAATCAGCAGTCATTATAAAGAGACTGCTATTGAGCTTACATTTATCATTTTAATGTTACTTGACAGGTTTGAGGTAGGGTTTGCCCGCAGTTCCTACTGATTTATTTTTTTTAAAATTTTAGCTTCTAGTTAAATTGGTGATAAAGTGAATGGGAATGAGCTCTTCTTTCTAGAAAATTTAAATTTGGCTTGTCATGTTACTTCTACCATATTGGCAAGATCTGGTGCTTTTTAACCACAAAAAACATTAAATTAAAGGCTATCCTCTAGCTAGGGAAGAGTTACTTCATGATTAGGATTATGGTTTTGATAGATGCTGTGTTCAAAGACTTGAGGTTATACAACTCTTCATCCTTATATTGCCTTAAAGCTTACTGCTTTTGTTACTATTACTAATGAGTTAGTCAGAATTATTTTTTTAAAACTGTTAATTGATCCATCTTTCTAAAAATTTGAATAAAGCAACCATATAACTTTTTGCAGTAAGCCTTGTCCTTTTTTCTCCCGTATTCTCCTTGCTCTGTCTTATTTATCCTTACTGTGCCATATCTAAAATTAGAGAGGCATTAGGTATCATCTTAAGGCAAAGGCCATTAGAGAAAAACTCTTGTTGCCTTCAAAGGGGCCACAAATTCACTCCTTCCTTGGAGTTTTTTTTGGTTTTGGGGGTAGGGGGTGAGGGGGGAAGGAAGGGAATTTTGAGTATTTAACAGAATTGTTTATAAAATTTTATAAAGTTGCATTATAGGGTGAGATTTGACAAGGCAAGCTGCTGTGTCATAGTTGCTGCTTTTGGGAGGCATTCAACATATTTGGGGGGAGATCATTAATCCAAGAGCCTCTCAATGAAGCAGAAAGAGGAAGGTTAATACAGATGCTAAATAAATATTCCTTCTCTTAAATATATTGCAATAGTTATAAAGAATTTAGTAACCTTTCTTTAATGAATTGGGAACAAGAATCTACAACTAGAATAGAAAGGGTAATATGTGTAATGTTTTCATTGTTATTATCTTTCATGGAATTTATCACAGAACAAGATGGTTTTGGATGCTAGCAGGTAGTAAAGCAACTTTCTATATGCCTTGAGTCTACCAGTTCTTACTCCCTGACTCTGCAATTCTAGAGTATTAAAGACGTATTAACAAAATTACTGAACTTGTATATAGCTCTTGTCTTTTGGCATTATCCTGTTCAGCATATTTTTGTAAGATAATGACTGACTAGATCTACTTCAAAGTACAGATTTTTACGAAAATGTGTTACCTGTCTTTGTCAAGTGAATGTATGCAATTTCTTAGAACCTCTGGATTTCTAAAAGATTTCAATTAAAACTTAATAATATTGTTCTTAATTTAAGTTCCTTGGCTTAGCTTATTCTGCTAGGTACCTTTTCTCTCATTATCTGTGAAGACTGCACTCACTTTGATCAGTGATTTCTTATTATTTTGATTGCAGTTGCAATTGTTTCTAAACAGAAAATCAAATTTTCTTGAAACACCCCAAGCTTTTATTCTTCTTCCTAACTATGCCTGATTGTAGAAAAAAAAATTGGCAAATAATATATTATAAGAATGCAATTACTCAGAGTAGATGTTTTTGCAGCACTAAACTGTGGATTTTCTCCTTACCTAAATTATAACCAGCTATGTTTTTCTATACTAAGAATATATTGGGCAAAGATCCAAGAAAGATGTCTTTTCTTTGTATAGAATTTGATAACTGCAGCTGCAACCTTTTGTATCTCTTTACTGATTATTCAAAATGTCAGAAGTTTGAGGAAAATGTAAATGTTGTTAACTTTGTTACCAAGAGCCTTTCCCACGTCAACAGACATCCCACTCCAAATCTGAAAGAGATAGGAAAAATTTAGATTTTTCATTCTGATACATTTTCTCATTCCAATTGTTTGTTAATGTGACTTTATTTCAAGAGTATGAGATGGTGGTGAATCCTTGCTAATGAGACATTCATTCATTTATCAAAGGATGAAAATCAGCCCTTCTAATAATTTTGATCAGTCTTTCTCTCTCTCTCTTTTTTTTTTTTTTTTTTTTTTTTTTTTTTTTTTTTTTTTTTTTTTTTGTAGAATAAGAACTCATTGTCTTGTTTGTGAAGAGCTCCACAGTGACTCCTGGAGCAAGATATTTGGTTTTACTTGTCAAATTAACATCCTTGTATGAAATCCCATTAAAGACACAGGACACCCACTCATACAGAAATTTTTGCAGGAATGGAACATTAGCTACCTTTTTTTTTTCCTGCTATTTTTTTCATAAAAGATTAAATAAATTTAATGAGATATAGCAGACTTTTTGAATTCAAGTTAGCTATTTCTATATCTTATTTTACTTTCTGATAATCATTTCATACCTATGCTAATACCAGTGTTTTATTAATGTTACATCCTACAGTCTTTCTAGGCGGGTTTTGACCTGACTAGAGTTCCATTCTGATCCCCTGCTACATTCCACCAGAATTAACTCAGCACCAGCTAATTCCTGTTCCATATCATCTTCTATTATTCCATTTATAACTTCAGCCTTCTGACCAATTTCACAGAGTCACAGTAGGGCATGCTCCCTGCTATAATCTTTTTATATTTCGCTATTCCTGTCCAGGGAGACAGTTTAGTTATGCCCTACTGTGTCCTTCCCAAGGGTACCACACAACCATTTGATAGCAGTTACTAGATGGACATGCTTGTCCTTGATACTCCATATAATCATTGTCTTTCCTGATATAATTTACAAATATATTTCTGTGTTTGTTTTTTTAAAGCAAAACTAAAAGCCCTATTGTGATGCTACAGTACAAAAGTGAGCTTTGCAACATAAAAGACAAAAGTTGCTGTTGTCTTTTTTTAAAGCCTAAAATATTTGTATTTACCACAATACTGCATTTTTCAATTGTATATCATATGCCACATTTGCATACATACAGAAATAGTGTGTATATATAATTAATAAAATACTTTATCTTTAGGAATAAAATGTCAAAAAGGAGTGTTAATGTAACAGAAACGTCATTGCAGTTCACAGACCTGGAAAATAACTATGAGTATAGTACTTACCTAACAGCAAGTACAAGATTTGGAGATGGCAACATAAAAAGTGATACTATAATATTCAGAACTTCTGAAGGAGGTAAGCTTATCTATAGTATGAATGTCTAATTTTGTTCAGCCTTAAATTCCTGTCAGCCTTATTTAATTTAATAAAGCTACTGAAGTATAAATGGCATTTGACTGGTCAAGAAGAGACATTCTACCTGTCTGTTTGTGTGTGTCTTTCTGTGTGTGTACACCTATAGCCATAGCTCTATAAAATTATGGTGGCGTTTCTGTTAATTTACTGAGCAAAACTTTGCATTACCCTTCAAAACAGGTAAGATTAAAATAATTTTATTTTTAAATGTTGAAACAAGTACAATTAATTTTATAATATCTTTTAACAGCTCTTTTCTTTACCTTGCCATGACACAACTTCTTCTAGGGTTAATACTCTTTAGAGTCTCTCGAGTCTGAAATAGTTTTAAAGTGAAAATTAAATCTGTAAGTGTACACTGATTTATTTATTATATTTTCAGTATTTTATACTTCCAACATGGTAGATGACTGTTATAAATGATGATAGTATATACTGTGATTTGAAAGTCATTCAGTTCAATTATTGTCTCTGGTTTTCCCATCAGTTATGTTGCTACAATCTGGTCCAAGATGGATAGTATGCAGGCATATTTCAGAATCTTTGTGCATAGATAAACTGACTTCCCAACACACAATCAGTGGTAGGATTAGCCATCCATAAAAAAACTGTCTAAATCATCAGGTTGTAGGTATTCCCAGTCTTTCCTATTGAAGATGTTATGGAAACATGTACTGACTTTCCAGGGCACAATTTTTAGGACCTGATCTTGGGAGTTCCTCCTTCAATTAATATTTTAGTATTTTATGCAAATTAGAACAGCACAAAATAAGAGAGATAAGATAACTTACAGTGTTCAGTACTCTATTGCATGTTGTGTAGAGCACTTTCTTGGATGGTGAGAAAGAGGGATTTAAATTATCTTATGATGACTTCAGGAACTGAATTTGAGTCTCCTACAGCACTGTGCTACTGAGAAGGACCATATGCTGCTATTCTTTATATGACAGAAGGAGAGGCTAATCGAAGAAGACTTACAGGGTCCTTCCTGCACATTTATTAGGCTGAGGAAAGAGGAAAAAACCAGAAATGATCAAGTATCTGGTTTAGCTACATGAGCTGAGAGCCTAAATTCTGTTTATAATCAGAAAAGAGGGAACAAGGATTTTTATTTAGATTTTCTGAAACAAATCTTTCTTTTCCCTATTAACTATATATGGAGCATAAAGGCCTAACTCAGTCAATTTCTGTATCTGCAAATTAGATTTTTCCATCTGCCCAAAGCAGTAAGTACAAGACAAATTCTATAAGAAAAGCGTATCTGTTTACAAATGAAGCTAAATACAATTGTGTCTGCAAAATAGCATTTTAAAAATGTATTTATATCTACTATTGTATTTCATTATGGTATAAAAACTGCTTCTGGAAATAATCAGAAATACATTTAATTTGACATAGGATGTCAAATCTGTAGTGGGTGTTTCTTGGGCACTAAAATGTACAAAACCTTGAGTTAGGTATGCTAATACTTAATATTTTTTCAGCACCAAGTGATCCACCAAAAGATGTTGTGTACAGAAACCTTACTTCCACATCAATAATGCTATTCTGGTCTCCTCCTCAAAAACCTAATGGAAATATACTGTACTACTCAGTTTATTTCAAAAATCATTCAGGAATATTCATACAGGTGAGCTTATTTTTGTATTCTTCTCTTGTATAATTCAATAAAGTGTTCTAGTAATTCATTTATAGTTATCATTATATTGTTATTTCATATTTCCTTTATCACAAGGCAGTTTTTTAACATACAAAGAGAGAAGCACATCTTGTAATCATGTCATTGGATATTCATTTTATTAAGCATTAAAGCAAATAGGTTTTGTGTAATATTCTATATTGCAAAGTTTACATGTACATGTATACACACACACATATATCTAATACATTTTTATGCACAGCATTGATAGGTACAAGACCTATTACATTCATTGTACTGTTAAGACTATTTTTGTCTAATCTATCAATTGGAATGAATTTCTGTAACAGTTCTGGTTTTAATACATGTATTTACAGTACCGAAAAGAAGAAGATAATGTCAAAGTAGTGAATAAATTATTGTTTCTTTTTTTTCTGTTACTCTCAAAAGGAAATTACTGTTTAGTATATTGAAACAAAGGTATTGAGATTCCTAAGTTAAAGCATAAAAGACAAAATGTTATTTATAATTTTTTGGTGATCTGCACATTTCCATGTAGGTTTTCTTTGTTGCTACTTTCATCCTTAATTATGCACCACATCTGTTAATTTTATATATAGCTTTTCTGTTCTCCTTTCTAAGAGTATATTATAATACAGAAATATAATAAGAAGAAACAAGCTTCCTTTACAGGGTTTTGGTTACAAGCTTTACACATGTGGAAGAAAAGAAAGAAATATAAATTAATGAAGAAACTAATGCATGAGAAATTACTTCTACTGCATAACTTTGTGTTCAAGATATATCTAGTGTGAGGTATGAATGTGTTTGAGGATAACTAGAAAAAAATATTCACCAATATTACAAATACCTTTGACTGAATTATTTCTGACATACTTCAGTGCATACACTTCTCTGACTTCTGTGAAGCTGTGTGGTTGCCAGGCTCAGTCTGCATAGTTTCAGATGCAAGCAGGACCATGCCATGAATTCACATTCTGATGAGATTAAAATCAGGGCTACAGTTCAGAGCTTCAGACTTTGCTTGCACGCACCGTTATACCAAAAGAGTTTTTCTTAGCCTAACAAATCCCTGGAGAGACCTTTACACCACTGCATTACCTGAACTAGCCTGACCTATGAAGAGTGTCTGCATTTATCTAATTCTTGGACAACCCAAGCAACTTTAGAGGAGGACTACAGACTTCAGCTATTCCTGCCTTTAGGAAGGTGGAACTCAGGTGAATGATTAAGGTGAAACTGATACACTTGAGAGCTAAAATCCATCTGGATGTGCCCATGACACTGGAAATGAAGGAGCAAGATAGCAAAGATGGAGCACAGTAGCCCTGGCACAGCAAGGTGAGGGTCCAGTTTCATTATCGTGTGATGTAGTTGGGAAGGAAAGGATGGGTAGAAGTTATCACAGTTTTGGCATGCTATGTGGTGGACAGCAGAAAAGCACTGACAGTAGCTCCACTTCTAGGTGTGGAAACTGCCATTTTTGCCCTTTCAGCTTTGATTTTTAACCCATCCCTCTGTCATCAGAAAATACGTTTCAGCTGCTGTTGCATCTGTCTCTTACTGGCCATGGGAGACCAGCATTAATCTCTCAAATCACAATCCAGTCCTAATCTGTCTGCTCCCCTTAACTCACCTGCCCTTCACATGCCTCTCTGTTCATTGTTTGGTATGGCAACTACCGTATCTACATTGCACTCCTATTCTGTGCATTGGCATTCCTGTGGGTGCAAGACTGATTTCAAACAGGAGAAAAAAACAAATCTCCCCTGCTTGTTTCTGTCAGATATTTTATATTACTCTTTTTACAACAGAGAAATGCATGTGTGAATGCAGCCTGATGTATAAATATGATATATACAGTTTTAAGCTGTATAAGTGTATGCACACATACAGTTTACAACTATCTGTAACTTAGAATATAGTTGCAGGGTTTGTTAGTAAGTTTTGTATTGCACACATTTGGAAAGAAATAATCCTTAACTGTAATACTCTGCAACTAGGTCACCATTTTGCTTATGTTCATCCAATCTGTATTTTCAATTTGGGAAATGATACAGGAGATTAAAAAAATTAGTACGATCTTTTCACATTTCTAGGAACTCCACCTTCTCAGGCACACTGCTTGTAGGCAGTCATTCTCTGCCAGTCTTTCATCTGCTTCTTTGTCAGAACATAATAACAGAGGTCCAAGTCTGAAAGTATATCTTCTAGAAGCCTGGAAAACCATCCTGGCTGAAGAATATCATGAAAATTAACATCTTCCAGTGCTGGCATGATCTGAAATAGATATAAAAGTCATACTAAAACTACTGCTATTCTGTTGTCTCAGTTTCTCTCTTCTTCTCACATGTTCTCAAACGCCTCAGGCATATTAAAACCTAGTTAATATAAAGCACTGATTATGAATAGCTTAAAAACAGGAGTTTAGTAGCTGCAGAGTAAAGCATTTTGTTTAAGGGGAAAGAAAACAAAAGACCTGAGATAAAGGATGCAGTTTAGTCCTTGACATGATGCAGAAACTTGCAGGAGAAATACTTTTCCTTTAAAAAGAAAAAAGTTACATACCTTCACAGGGCAGAAAAGTAATGTATAGTTTCTTTGATTTGCAGGTCTACATGAAAAATCACACTGTGGCTGTCCAATCAGAAGGCCTGGGATGCTCAGACCTAGGATTCAGAAGCAGAACAGCAGAAGGAAAAATTTATGATGGAGATTAGCTTTGAGGATGTTGGTAGATGAGTAGGCTGATGGAGATTAGATTTGAGGATTTTGGTAGATGAGTAGGCTGTTTCTATGGGGATGATGACAGGTCTTAAAAGAAAAAGTGTCGGAGCAGGAGGAATGACTGGTAGCCAAATAGAAGAAGCCATCACTTGCACTAGGCTAGGTTCAAGGTCAGCTTTATCTTTCTTCTTCTCCTGCCACAAGTCTAGGGAAAATGCTGCTTTTCGGGTTATGTTTGCTACTCTGCTCCAGCGCAGTAAAGATATAGTACGTATTCTGATGAAGGGCACTTCCTACACAGATGATATGGCACTATACCTCGTCTTTGCATCGTTTCTCTATGACGCTGCTGGATTCCTACAGTTTAAGCTTTCACTGTTTGCAATAGCAGCTTTGCGAGTTTTGTTCTACAGTGCCTTGGATGGTGCTTGAAGCAATCATAGTGCCTACATTCTCCCTCTTACTGAGGAATGAAGTCAAAGAATCTATGGAAGTGATTATCTGGTTGCTAAATACTGATCTTTAAGAGATATTGTTGATTTGAATAAACTTTTATTCAATCTTTTTGTACTTGTGTTTTGATTAGCAAGAATGTGGGAAAGATGCTAATTACAAATATAAATTTATGCTTGGAAAAAGTTCTCCAGTGTGGAGTTTCAGTACAGATGACAACTGCCTTGCTCTGCCAAAGCAGACAGGGAACCAGGAACTAAGTGGAGAAAAAAAGCCCACAGCCCTTCTAGAGACTGAACATTATACCCTAAATCATCCACCCCCGTACTTCAAGCCAAGTGAACAAGACTATACAGTTAAGAGTGAAATTTGGCTTGGTCTGCCTTTCAGGTGTAGACAAAGGATGCAAGCAATGTGCCACATTAACTTAACAATCAAACATTTTCTTTCACCACCACCAGTATGACTGAAAAGGGGAACTTCTCTAAAATACACTGCAATGTTTTTTAAAAGCTATCCTCAGAATGGTACAGCACACAAAGAGGAATTATCTTCACTTAGGTTGGCCCTGGAACAGTGTGAATCATGCTCCTTGAGGTTTGGCTTGGATTAGCCCTCGCAGTGTCACCAGTCTCACCTGACTGCCAAAGTCTGTGATACTCTAACTCAAAACAGCACAATACCATGAACATGAGAAGGAAACAGAACAGGGGAAGAAGATTAACAGTGAAGAACAGCAGCACTGTGTTGTCTGCGTACAACTAATTACAGCTTTATGCCACTGAAAATTTCTGCTGCTTCCTGAGGTGAAGAAGATACTACTTTCTGCTGACGCTTTCATGGCCTGTGTGTATTGCTTACACTTAGATGCTTTTAATAATCTGATACTTTGCTATGTCAAAACTTCTTTCATGTATGGATGAAGAAAGGGACAGAAGGAAGAACTTCTTCAGCTGTAGCCAAAGATCCTAAGCTGTTTGCTTTCATCTGCAGCCACAGTTAATTGTAAAACTTCCTATAGTGTTCTATCCCCAGGGTACAATTAGTGCAAGTTTCATCTTTTCTCAGTTTGTACTCACACAGTTCTTCCTGCTCACCCTTACTCTTAATTATGTGTTCATTCTTATCTAATATTTTGTCATATCACAAGTTTGAGGTAATCCTGAGTCCTTGGGCTCCTTTATAGTAAAGGGACGACTTCTTAAAACGGTTTTTGTTGAACCACTAAAAAGCCTGTTGTTAGAGCCTTCACATTGGTTCACTGAGTCCTTGACGGCCAGACAGCTGACTAAATTGTAAAGGTATGCTTTTTAAACTATGAGTTGGATTTTCAGCTGTTCATACCAATAAACTCCCATTAAATCTAGAGCTGAAACTTTATGTGATACCTTTGACATTTTTACCTTCAAAACTCAGAGAATTGTCTTTTAAAAAACTAATTATCAATACTAAATATTAATAATTACAATATATAATAATAACAACAGAAGCAGAATGATGCTTCTGGGTCAGAAGGTTTTTTCTGTCATACTGTGCTGGAGTATCAGAAAGTTTAATTAAATACCTTAGAATTTGATCCTCTGTTTCCTGTATCTTACCCTACCCAAGTGTAAAGCAAAGGTCTTCCCAGCCTTTTTTCAATTACTTACATGAATATAGTGTGAGTTTCCATCTACATTTAGAAGAAAGTCATATATTAAGGTGGAATTTCTTAGTATTTTGACTGATGTTGACTTAACCTCCTCTTTCAGACAAACCTGTGTGCTCTAAATCTGTTAATCAGTGGATATAGAAACTTAACTTACTAATTTGTGCAGCTTCTGTTCTGCATGCAAAATACAGGCTTACATTTTCATTGCCAAGCAGTTTACTTATTTATTTTAGGTACTCACTAGTGAATGTAGGCAAAACTAGGACTTCAGATACAGATAAAAATTTTAGGGAAATGAATCAGTGTCACCTATTGTTTTCTGCAGAAATAAATAATTTTGCCTGTACAAAAAAATTAATGAAATGTTACTTTAGATATATAAATTGATATGTATTGGTGACAGACATCAAGATTTCATACTGAACCATCAGTTTGCACAGTACTGACTCAGCTGTTTTGTAGAGCATATCACAGCGACTTCTGTAGGAAGAGAAATATAACCTGTTTTTAATGTGCACTTTTAGTATACCTGTGTTTATTTGTGGTATTTCTGAATTTAAATATGCACACATTACAGTCAACTTTCTCCTGGTTTACTAAGCCTGCTATCACAGCCTCTCTCTTTTTTTTTTTTAATGAAAGAGTTTAATTAAAAGCTAACTTTGATTTTAAGGAAATGGAGGGTGTGAATAGGATGAAACACCGAAAACAGTGGGTAAGCCACATAACTGGAATATGTACTAGGCAATTCATCAGGGGATTGAGCAAAATCCATCTTACCATGAAAATGTTGCTATGTAGAAATATTAAAAGGACTTCTTTGGTCCTGAGAAGTGCTGCCCATGCTATCTGCTCAACGGGGCAATGTGGCTCCTGGCGAGGAATGATACGGAATCTTTGAATCAGGAGCAAAGCTTTGACTTCCTACACAATGCTGGAGCTGAATATGCTTATGGAGTACCTAACCTGTCAACAGTTTTCAAATCATAAACCAAACTGCTTTGGATCACCTAAGTCAGGTTCCTGTAAAGCAGTGGGTGATTTTACACAATCAGTTATGTGGAATAGCTGGCCTTACATAAATAATCTGATTTATATTTTTTTTTCTTTTCGGTTTCCAAAATGGTTCATTCCAAACAGGAATAGCCTCCTCAGAGAGGCTAATCTATATAGAGCACTAGTCTATTGCTATAGTCATAGTTTTAGTAGAATTTTTTATATAGTTCAAAAGAAAGTGAGTCTTAGTTCTGTTGCAAACCTTTTGTTAGCAAGTAACTGCACAAAAAAAAAGAAATTGTCAGTTCCCTCAGTGTAATGCAATCCACTGGGTATAGACATTTGCATTACAATTAATGGCATGTTTTTAATGGAAAGGACAACTAACAAAAGGAACAGTTTATCTAGTGTTGTGGTAAGATCTCTGCTGGTGAAAGTTTTAAATTCAAAATCAGACAATTTTCTGTAAGTTCTACTCATAAAGATGGGACGAAGTGAGAGAAATCCTTTGATTTGCTCCATGCAGGTCAGGGAAAGCAGCCACATGTGTGATCATGTAATCTATGAGCACCTAACAGATGATGGGGTTTATTTTTCATTTTCTTGATGCAATATAGATAAACACATTGCATTACAGTTTTAATGTTTTAAAAAAAGATGGATTGACATTCAACAACTACAAACAGCAGCAGAAGTCAATTATGTAGTACTTAATTCTGTAGTACTTACAAGGAGTAACAATAAACATAATACAATAAATGAGTATTGCAGTAAAAATCAGGACTCATTAGGAGTCAAAGAGTAGATTTATGTCTCCTGAACACTATGTTGAATCATATCTGTTGATGTTGGTGATGGGTAAATGGGAAACTAGAAAGATAAAACAATGCATAAATAATATTTTCAATGGCAACACTTTTTTTTTTTTTTCCTTTAGAATTTCTCAAGTTATGGTAACGACAGTGATGTCAGTATGTCCCAGTCTGCAATTTTGGATGACTTGGCAAAATACAGTCATTATACTCTATGGTTAACTGCAAGTACAGCTTTTGGAGATGGAAACAAGACCAGTGAAATAATAGATGTGTATACAGATCAGGATAGTAAGTTAATAACTTTTTAATGCTCAGTGTATATCAGTGCTTCCATTTATTAAATATTCTTTAACCTTGAAGTTGTTTTACTGTTATGATGGCAAAGTTTAAAAAAAGTCCAGCAACTGCTGTTTTCAAAACTGCAGTATTTTTTCTTTGCAAGGAAGACATTTTAATATGAGTCTTTGCTTTGTAACACTAATAATGTAGTTCACAAGCTTCTCTGGATACAAGCAATAAAAATAGTCTTAAACCATCATTAAGACTCTTGTTAAACAACTTTAACATAGATGATTATTCATATAGGCTTTCAAGATATTTTGCTTTTGATAGTGAAACATAAATGATTTTTTAAAATTGTACAAAATAATCATACTGAATATTTGTTTCTGTTTTGGTTTTGGTGCTTTATTACTGTAATCCATGCATTTATTTTTTGCTTGTCTCTCGTAGTCCCAGATGGTTTTGTTGAAAATCTGGTCTATCAAAACATTTCTTCATCTTCTGTAAATGTAAGCTGGCTTCCACCATCCCAGCCAAATGGCTTAGTCTTCTTTCATGTTTCTCTAAGTTTACTGCAACCGGGAACAAATAAGACATTGTCTTTCCTTACTTACAACACAAGCATCATTTTTGATAATCTGGAGAAATACACTGATTACATTCTGAAAATCACACCAGCCACTGATAAAGGATCTTCTGAACTGCATGCTCTTAGTCTGCATATAAGAACGGATGAAGATGGTAAGTATATTTTATTTATTCCTAAGGAAATGTAGAAAAAGAATAGTTTTCTAAAAGAAAAAAATACTGTTGTGTCTGTTTTTCTCTTGTTACTTAAAGCTTTTTTGCTATACATTTACACAAACAACTGCTACACGTTTCTGTGTTGAGACCATGAAATAGAATTTTCCAGTTTAACTGATAGCTAAAAGACATTTTTCATTGTAACTCATATTTTCTGAGGTTACTCTTGTTTTTCTCTTTCTTACTTTTTCATGTAGTCCCAGAATCAGCACCTATAATCAAAACATTTTCAAATCTCTCAACTACCTCAGTTATGCTTTCATGGGACCCTCCTGTTAAGCCAAGTGGTATTATAAGAAGTTATGATTTAAATTTATTTGGGCCAGAAAGGAATAACTCATTCTCTACCACCAATAACTTTATCATCTTGGAAGACCTTCTACCATTCACATTATACAGTATTTATGCAGCTGCGAGAACAATAAAAGGATCTGGTCCATCTGCCATGCTTCAGTTCTACACAGATGAGTCAGGTGAGCAAATTCAATTGTAATTGTAACCAACTTTGAAATATTGGCCCATTGTTACTGCATCTGTCTTAGATCTGAACATCAGACCTGTCAAGAGTTGAGATGAAGGATTCATTTTCCATTGGTCTGTGCATGATGAGCTTTCAGAAGAAGGAAAGACTAAAAGGAAGTCTTTCCTGAGTTCTCCTCCTTCTGCCACAATGTGCAAGAGGTGGTTGCATTCTGCATATGATTAAAAAAATAACTCCAAGGAGAAATGCCTTTTGCTTTTGGAATGTGTTACAGTTAGCCAGATGTCAGGGATTTTGAAGCAAGCAGCAATACCTTTCTCTTCATACCCCAACGTAACTGAAAAATGATAAAACATGGAAATATTTCTAACACATTCACACACAGGTCTCTTTTACATGATCCTCCTCTCAGCCACATGGTAAATGATATATCTTGTAAATATATATTGAGATGCACTCAATATATGATGTAGGAGGTGAGGTATATCACATTCCAGTAATATACGTAATACAGATTTTCTTAAATGCCTTAGTTCTGACAACGCGGATGTGTAAATAGATTAGTGAGATCTCTAATATCTCTTGCTGACTAAACATGTATTCCAGATTAACAGAATTTGTTTCATGCCAAAGAGAAAAAAAAAGATCAAAATAGCAATGAAGTAATGTTTTGTTGAGTTCAGATACAAATGGTAACAAAAGTACCTGTGTTCTTCTGCTTCTCCAAAGTGTTTGGTTTTGCCTGGATTATTTGTAATTTGGAACTCACTAGTATTTCTCCTTTGCAGTGCCATTAGCTCCACCCCAGAATCTGACCATTACCAACTACACTGCAGATTCCGTGTGGCTAAAATGGGATCCAAGTCCTCAGTCAAATGGTGTTATTACGAGATATAATTTTAAGATTTATCAAAACAACACTGAAAAACTATTTTATTGGGTATGTTTATAATTAACAGTGTTTAATTTTCTAAAATGCTTTTTTCATGCTTTAGGATCAAAATAGATGACAAATATTCTAAATGTCTGTTATGCTCCTAGAATTAGGATGTTCCTCTAAATTCCTATTTGTTAAGACAGTTTGCTTACTTTCCTACCATGCCTGTAATTAAATTTTTAAAATTAGATAGGAAATAATTATTAGATTTTAATTTGCTTTTAGCTTCTAATATTTCATTAATGGTGAGCTTTATTAAACTTTATCTCATATTTCAGTGTAAGTTTGAGGTTAGAAAATCATGGTAGTTACTTGTTTTGTGGCTACCTTAGTTTAGCTATTTAGTGTCTGCAGACTTTCAAGATTCACAGGGACAGACAGACATTCATAGTCATCTTGAAAAACTGCTTAGAGGTTTGCATTTTTTTATTTTTGCTGAATAACTGAATATTTTTTAACTTAAATGCTATAAAATTATATACACTCTTGATCACAGCATTTGTATTTGCTTAAATGTGGTTGCTTGGATGGCATCAAGAAATGTGGCATGAACTGTAAAAAGGCAGCAAGGTGAGGCCAGAATTGCATCTCAGGCTTAGAAACTGTATAGTGGATTCTGTTCACCCAAGATGCTTGTGAAAGCTGCAGGGAAAAGACATTGCTGCAGTGACATATGAGTTTAAGACATGCAGTGTGAGATATACTTGGGACTGTGAGAAGCTTCATTACTCCAGCTCCCTCAGCAATACAGTTCTTGCTACAGAGACTTAGCATGCAAGGAAACTGATTGTGCTGTGGTTAAGCATATGCATTGTGGAAATTAGTCCCTGTGGGGTGGCCTACTGTGCTGCCCCCTACACAGTCTGCTGTTATTCCTTATTCCCCATTGTGGAATGAAGTGCTGGCATCACCCCAGTTTCTTCCATAATCCTTGGAAGAGGGGGAGCACAATGCATATGGAAGAGGAACAGCCAGCTGCCTTTGGAAACACATTCTTAGGGCACTCATGGGCACCACCAAAGGTTATTATCCAGTGTCCATCTGAGGCAGGCTCAAACCCAATTAGAATGCAGAAACTGGTCACAGCACTTGAATGCACCCACTATGCCCCATGTTTCTTCACATTTTGTCGTGTTATGTGGGCAAGAAATTAGATTTAGGTTGTGGCAGCAAGACAGGCAGAGCAATTTATATAGAACTATTGTATTTAGGCACCATAATTCTCCGATTACTTGGATCCCACAAGATGTTCACCAGGTTTTCTTGCTGAAATTCAGCTCTTTCCCTGCTGCTATTATAGTCTTCTCAACGTTTGCACAAAAGGTGCCATGCATGCTCTGGGAAAAACAGCTACCAATAACTGAACTGTGGTTTTAAGCTTTTTTTGAAGCTCTTATCAGTCTGTGTGTCTGGCTCAGTTAAAGTAAAATAAATGAGAAGCTATGACCCATGACCTGTTACACTGCAGAGGTGTAGTAAGGAAACAGAAGGTGAGAGGGGGTTGATGTGGCAATGTGGAGGTGGCAAGAGTTTTCAGTATTGGTAAGTAAGGCATATGTGGAGTTAATCTGTTCTAACAATTCTGTGGTAATTATGATACCACCCTTTGGCATATCTTCCTCACAAGCCACAATGAAAGAGGGAGAGGAGAAGGGAAAGGAAGAATTTGACCCTGCATTCCTTTTTGTTGAGTTCAGGGACTACTCTGAAAGGTACTCAGAGTAGTATGGCTGTAAATCTTCTGTTCATTTCAGTGGGTTCAAGGTGAGGCCCACAATGTTTACACAGATTAACTGAGTACTAATAATTTTTCCTTCCTTAAGAACATTTCAGGTTCAAACCACGAGGCAAACATTGTTGGATTGGAACCGTTTAGCCCCTATTTTATCAGTGTGTCTGCATTTACCAAGCTTGGGAATGGCAATCAGTTCAGTAATGCTGTCCAGTTTACAACGATGGAATCAGGTTAGACATGACTTTTTTTAAGCTGCAGTTCTGTTTAAATATGTTTTCCTTCTATGGCTGAACAGCAATCTTCCTCTTCTCTCCAAAGAAAATGTAACATAACACTATCTCATCGTCTTCTGCCTGTGTAACACCGATTCACATTCCTATTGTACCGGATAGGCTGGGTTTGAAGTTTGATGTCGGAAGTGTAGAATTAGACATGTCCTCATCTGAAATGAGAGGCTTATATAGCTACTATAAATATTTTAATAGCATCACTGATAAAGGGAGGAAAATAAGATATCAGTCTTTGCAGATCAAAGTGATAATTCAGATCCCTGTGTAAATAACTGAAACTTTAGCAGTATCAAAAGCAGCTGGACAAAAGGTTGGCAAATGAACTGGACATTGTATCAAACAACTACACATTTTTAACATTTTTTATGATTTATTTTAGGAGGGGAGCTAGCCACTAATTAAATATCCTTATTTGTTAGATCTTATTCTTCCTGACAACTGGGGAAGACTATGCAGTGTAGCTGATTTCATTAATTAATTATATGTAGTTTTGGTTTGTGTCTTCTTTTGAAGTTGCAGGTTGTTTCAAAATGAAAAATTGTATCATGTGAAAGTGAACATTCAACATTTACCAAAGAGAGTCCGGGAGCTCTGTGGGTTTGTGAAACTGGCCATTGTGCAAAACTGTAGCTCCTTTGCCAGGTCAGAGCAATCCCCAGATTCCTGTCCTTCATAAAGGGCTGCCGGTGCCAGCGACTAGCATGGTTTAGGAGGCTGTGTCTGAACTCTCAGGTTCCTTTATACTGACAGCAAAGGGAGTAGACAAAGTATCAAAAGATCTCACATGGTCAACAGCTTTTCAAGACCACGCTTTCAGTGAAATATTCTTTCCAGAACTGGTAAAAGTTCTGAACAGGGTTCTGGGAAAAATTATGCTGTTTATTGTACCCAGCAGTTACAACACCATGAGAAATTTGGACCATCACTGAACTGGTTCAGATTGGCTGTTGAATCTCTGCAGCTGGAGGTTGTCCTGCCCAAGAGCTATGGTCATCCGTCACTTGTCTCATTTCATCACTGACATTCCATATTCATGGTACTTTCTTCAGAAGTGCTGGAGACACACTGCCCACAGGACTGTGGTCTACTCATTTTGCAGCTTTTTCTCAGATTCTGTGCTCAGCTTCTTGCAGCATTGTTTCTATTCCCTCCAACCCAGATTTCGGGCAACTGCTGGATCAGTTCCTCACTGAGTTCGCCTAAGGATTCTGTCTCTAGTCTTTATTAAGAGTGCCAGTTAATCTTTCTACTGCAGATGCTGCTTTTTGAAGCAAGATTTTTCTTTGAACTCAGAAAAGAAAATTAATCATTTTAAAGAGATTAATTTACCTCTATGTGGTGATAATGAACATGTTTCCCTCCATTTCTGGTACCTCACTGACAGCCCTTTCACTGTTCTGTGGATTCCTGGACATGTTTCAGTAGAGGAAGTAGATTGGGGCACCCGTCATTATCTATTCATTTTCTCTTAGCTGATACAGCCAGCAGTTTAGGCCTTTGTGAAATACTTTAATTCATTGTTCTATTTAATCAATTGTTTGCAGATAAATTATCTATTTTCAGGATAAGTATAGTGTTTGCTACCTTTTATTATATTTTTATGAGTGCTTAAAAAGATTTTTCCTGCTGGAATCAGCAAGGAGGTGGGGAACAGTAAGGTAATACCATTTATATGACAGCTCTGAAACCTGCCCAGTGATTTCTGTGCAGGTCATGCCTCTGCTGAAAGGATAATGAGATATATGATAAAGTGCCTAAAAGAAACAAAGCTAAACAGATAAATAAGGGACTTCTGCTGTTGATACTGTTGTGGAGTATGTATATGGGTTTCTATGTTTACTGAACTTTGATTAAAAAAACATGGGAAAAATATAAGCAGATGTGAAAATAAAATGGGAGCACACAACTAGAAAAAAGCCAGATAGATGGCCTCTTCTGTTTCAAGTACTAGCATCAGTCATGTTCATAGTAGTTGGAAATGAAGGAAATGAGGACAAAGACATATTTTTGTTCTCTGAATGTTTTTCTTTTATCAATTTGTCTGCCACTGGCATGCTTGACCCTCACTGTGAACATTGGATCTGCTTCACTGACAATATTTTTCTGTGATTACCATTTTAATTGTGTGGGAATGTTAATCTTTGATGCATGTATATCTTTCAAGTACCAGATGCTGTCCAGAATGTTCATTGTATTGCAATGAATTGGCAATCAATCCTAGTGCAGTGGGACCCTCCTGCTTTATCCAACGGTGTAATTACTCATTACATCATAACAGTTGAAGGAAATTCTACAAATTTTTCATCTTATGATACACTGCATAATTTTAGAAATCTGCTTTCCAACATTACTTACCAATTTAAAATAAAAGCTGCAACGTCTGCTGGTGATGGTGAAGAACAGATATGCAATGCCAGTACACTTCCAGAAAAAGGTAAACAAATATTCAAGCTAATTCTTTTGTTTAATTTAAATCATGACCATGAAACAAGCAAGCCTGAAATACCTGCTTCATTTCAGGCAACTAAATACTTCTGTTGTTTAAATTTCTTGCTAACAGTACATGAGAAGAAAGAGGACTTCCTCTTTCTCCTATTTTAAATATATTTGGTGATAATAATTAATTGCCATTTAAAAAAGCAGAGAGAGTGTCTTTTTCTGTGTTGAGTTTGAATGGTTATTTTATTGATTTCTGATCACCTATTCATCTTTGTTTTATAATCTCAGCTTTGTTCCTAGTACTCTCAGCATATTTAGTCTTGTAAGTCTGAAATTTTTGGGGGAGCAAAATTTTTGTTCTTTTGTTTCTACCAGCAGCCAATGCTATGGCTTCACTGAATGTCAGTAAAGCTGTTCAGAATTTGTGCAATTGAGAAGAATTTAACTTCTTTAAGCAGGTTTTGTCATAACTCTTGATGGATAGGATTTTTCAACAAGAAAGAAAATCGTAAGCTGAATCCAAAGAAGAATGTAGGCAGGTTTCTTGGCATCAGAGTAAAACACTGTTATCCAAAATCTGTCTGTCTTCTTTTCTCCATGCACACTTCACCTAGTCCTGGCTGTGCTTTTATTTGACACTTCAAACTTGGAGATGAAATTCTATGCAAAATACAGCATTGCTTCTGTGTGAATATCTGTGTGCCTAGCTTCTAAACTGGAAGTGGAGAGAAGGCCAACTCCCAGTCCAGGAAGCAAATGCCTGTTTAGTTCTTTTCCCTCTTTCCTATTTAGGGGTGACTTCTACTCCAGGGATGATTTCTCTTTGGTTTTTTGTTCTTCAGTGATCGTTTAATATAAAAATAAAAAATAATGTTCAGTGAGCATGATCCAGAAAGACTTCACCTTCCTACTGAATTACAGGAGCAATGATTGCATTTAGTTCCTTTTTTTGTTTTCTCTTCAGTGACATCAATTTGTGCAGTGGAGTTGAGGAGCTCTCTTAATTCAGAACAGCTGGATCATTAGGAAGCATGGGGGTGAGATGGGGGAGCACGACTGTATCCCCTGATGCTTAGAAACCAAAACTAGCTTTTGTAATACTTTAATTACTAAGTTATTGAATAACTTACAAGATGAGTTGCAGCACTCATTCTCATATACATATTTCAACTGAAAGAGTGAGTTTTGCTCAGTTTTGTTAAATAATAGATACAAAAGTCTGTTCAGCAACAGAGTTCAGGTTCTGGATGACAAGTGGAGAGGGGCAACTCTACTATGCAGACTTGAATCAGACATCTCAGCTTGGAGATCAGACTTACCCTTATGCGTAGACTTCCTACTGGTAGCTTCCTGAGTGGCATGTACCTGCTTAGGTTCAGCCTAATAGGATCTCTCATATTCACAGAGCCTTAATGCTTCACTCTGAGCTTTGATATCCACACTTCTTAAAATTAGACTTGCAGATGTGCGTGTCTGAATGAGTCTAGACCACATCTGTATTGTCAGCTGAACTACTGCTGCTACTGCTGCTTTGGTTCCAGATCAAATGGCTGAGCTCCAAATGAGGACAAGCAGAGCAGCCCCTTGCTGGCGTAACGCAGCTAACACTGTGAAAACAGCCAGAGTTGTACTTTGATGACTGCCTCTCCTCATAATACAGTTCATCCCACTAATGCCTGGCCACATCCCCTATTTGAACTGTGAGGTGGCACATCCATACCTGGTTTTGGTAAAAATGTTCTCTCCAAATTGGCTTCTTCATCAACAGCAAACAGCTCTGCTACAAATTCTGCCATTTTCTGATCTCTGTTGGTCCCCTTCTGTCTGGCTTCTTGGCAATTTAAGACTTCTGCCTGGGTCATGTGCCCTCTTGTTCACTCAGGAGCTCCTGCCCATCAGCAGGGTTCAAAATCCACTTTTGAATTAAGCATTGTTTAAATATTAGAGATAAGCATACTCATATCTTACAGCATTGGCTGGAAATACTCTAAAGAACTTAACTGCTGTGCTGAACATGTACCTAAGGACGCTTCTCAACTGCAGTCATAACTCTCCACCCTTTCTTTTAAATCAGGGCTACTGAACAGCCAACCCTGACTCAGAGCTCGAACAAGACTGAAACTGGGAATGGGTATGCAGACAGGTGGGCTGATGCCTGATTAAAACTGGACTTGCCCAAACCCCAAAATTTTTGGAGATAGTCTTACAGGAGGCATATTACTCTCTGGTACAGAGGAGAACAGAAGGCTTCCAAGGTACCTCACTTCTTGGAGTATGGGGAAGAGGCTTCTAGCAATGTTAAAGAAGCCTGGCACCTGGGAAAGTTAACCGTTGGGATTTCTGAGAAATTTGGGATCTGCTATTAATTAGTGCGTGAGCAAAGCCTGGAGAAGCTGTGGATGTGGTATTAAGCCTGAGCTAAAGAGACAGACTGCTAGTCTTTTGTGATCTATGTTACATAGAGTTGTACTAGCTGAAGAAAAAAACCCCAGATTTTATTTTATAACATGTGGGTTATGTGTCTTGTCACTGGGAGTTTTCCAAAGTGAAAGATTTATACTACGATACATGTATTTTTTGCCCATACACTGCACAGACCCTTTCTTCCTGTTTTAGTGTTGGCTTACATGTTGTTGCTTAGTCATAGTTGCAACAAACTAGTTATTATTAGGACATTTCCTTAACTGTGTGTTTGCATGAATTGTTGTGTGGTGACTGGGTACTAGGAATTGGAGATTCATGGATGGGAATGGAAACAGTTTTATAGCTGTTGTCAGCTTCTTATTTATGGTGGTCTAAGATTAGTCACAGATATGTAGCCAGCACTGAGTCACTGACAATGCATTTATTTCTGACATAAAGTGAAATTGAATTTGGCTCAGTGTCTCACTACACAGTGTTTGACTTTTACATTCTTAGCAAGATTATTTGCCTTTTTTTGAGGTAAAGTTGTTCATATCGAGGTACAATTAAACATGAATCATGAAGATTAAATTTATGAGGAGATTTTTGTGTCTAATCTACTTCCATTGTCATGGTAAACCACCTCTGCCAGGCTACAGTATGTTATTAAAAACTGTCGGCTTTGTTGTGGTGGTAATATTACTTTGTGATTAAATATATTATAAAAGATATGAAAGATAATATAGCAAGCACACATGCATAAATGAGTTAGGATTTTATGACTGAATCCTTGGATTATTTTCAAGAAAACACACATATTAAAATGAAATTTCATTAAGATTGAGTGAGGTTTTAGAAGGGAGAAAGAGCCATAAAATGATAGGAAACTTCTGTAAAAGGCATGCTAAAGCTGTGAAGATTCACTTAGCTCACAAGTCTGGGACAAGTGTACTAGTCATCCAGTTAAGAATAAAAATAAAAAAATTTAAAAGCCACTTGCGGTTTCAAAGCATGAATAATTAAAAGAAAACTGCTGCTGCTTTCAATTTTTTAAATTCAGTTTTTCTTGATTGACTTTTTATTCTTCTCTGGAAATATTAATCATATTGATTAAAATATTAAGACATACAGAGTAATTTTTCCTTCTTTACTGCTAGTACTACTTAATATTATAACTGAACACAGAGGCTTGGAACAGGTTGAGGCCCCTGTTGTACTGCAGTGACAGTCCTTACCATTTGTTTTCTGCTAAATAGAGATTCATTCATAACTTACATTTAAAAGAAATATGGCTAGAAATTTGTCCAAGACACATTTTTTTTTAATTCAATCTGTGCTTGATTTTGCTGGCCAATACTAACTTGTAGCTATACACAGAAGTATGCCTTGTGCATGAAGGAAAGTAATGCCTAAAAGGATTGGTAATGGCTAAGTTTCTTATGTCTTTTGGTGTGGAGGTGGCAAACTAACATCATCTGGTTTTACTTGTGCACAAAATGTCTGTACTGTCTGCATACGGAACCTTTACAGATTCTGGCTTTGTATCTCCATGATGGAGGTGCCCACTGGAAAATGTGGGCCTTTATTTCACCCAGGCCTGCAAGGAGCACAAAACATAGCAGGGACTTAAAGCCTTCTTCATATCCAAGGAAATGCTCTGTTTCCACCACCAAAAATCTTTTTCTTAAGACACAGCAGCTCATGGCAGCTCTAAGTTGGAGGAATTTACTCATTAACTCATTAAGAGAACTTCAGGTGACCATAATGCACTAGAAGAAATATTTAAGCCTGTACCCTACAGTGGTCCTTAGGGCCCCAAGCATGATGTGCAGTGAAGTGTGTTGGCCTGGTTATCCAGAGTAATCAACCTACTGCAGAGCCACAGCGTTGGCAGTGGAAGAGCTTCGGTGTCGCCTATCACTACTACAGATAAAAGCAGTGTGTTTTATGTGTTCAATCAGTGCAGCAAGTTCATGTTTCCAAACTATATTATAGTAAAAGTACCCTGCAGCAAGTTCATGTTTCCAAACTATATTATAGTAAAAGTACCCAAAAATTGCAGTGAATCATGACATAATCTTTGAAACACTTCTTTCCAAGATGACTTAAACTGATTTTTTTTCCAGCTTTCAATATTCTTTATGTAATATGAAATATTTTTTAGATTTTCTGATTAGATCTTGTAACCAAATGTAAATTAATGGCTTTAATGTTGATGGCAGATCTTCACTAGACAAATGCAGTGATCACTTGATTGCTGCCAATGCAATTGTATTGATGTTATTTTTATAAGCAGGTAGATAAAAATAGAAGAACCACATAGTGTGGGATGAAGGAATTTTTTTTTTGTAAGGACTAAGTCAACTCTGCATTAATGTATATGAATGGTGGTGACATATACATACAAAGCTGACACTGAAAGCATTTACAGGTCAAATACATTTTTTTACTGAAAAGTAGACAGTTGTCCAGTTTGTTGGAAAGCTGAGCATTCTTCCAAGACTTGAGAACTGACAGTTTTCACTACTTTTCTAAGTTTAGCTTAAAGGTGTGCATTTGTCCCCAGGTTTGTAGGATTTGATGTTTCAGTGCTTAGATCCCAGAGTTAGAGACTGATTTTTCTAATGTACTGAGGACTAAGAAATGTGTTCCAGAGAGGGTTTTTTAAGACATGTTCTCAACTGTGCAATTTCCTTTAAAGCATGTCTGATAGTATCAGTCCCAAGTCATGGGAAAAACGGTCTACAGTTTTGTACATTTTTATGTGAGTAAAATCATTTAGGAGCTATTGGTGATGTCCTTATTCATACTGGGCAGGACTTTATATCATGAGGAGTCCCTCTGAAGTTAGCAGTCTCTCTAAAATTGTATTTAGTATGATCAGAGTTATCAACTTAACCCAGGAAACTTCTTCGGGTAACTAAACTTACAAAAATTAACAGAGATAATCAATACAGAATATTACTTTTCAGATACCTTCATTTTCTCAAGACTTTTTGTTGTGTGGCCACTGCTATCTGTTCTACTTTCCTCTTATTGATGCTTTTAATACCACCCAACAGACTTCTAGGCTGCCGCTGTTCTTTTAATCCAAACTCCAGCTACAAGCAGCTGTTCTGTAGGCAGACTTTTTTTTATTAACTTTGTTAGGAACTATGCTGTATCATATTACTGTCTTCTGTTCCTGGCCCGTGCAGCTGTAGTCATTGCTTTCCACAGAAGTCTTTGCAGAAAGCTGTAACTTCTCTCTTTTCTCAGTAGACTTTTTTTGTGTGTCCTTTGCTGCCCTTAGATTATCTTTGCACTGTGAATAAGATTTCTTCTACCAAGTATTTCTGTTGGTTTAAACCAGTTCCACTGGCCCAGTTCAATTTGATCTGAGTCTTTGCACAGTCCTGGTGCTGTTTCTACCAGGAATTTCCTTTCATTTAGGTTCTCAAATGAAAACTTAATCTCAGAGCAGTCCATCAGCTTTGCAAAGAGCTGATTAGCATTGCAGCCAGATAAGTGTAGGGAACTGGGGCCAAGATCTGTGAAAGTAACTTCTATTTAGGTGCTTAGCTTCCTGTCAACTTTAGCAGGAGTTCAGGCACATAAATAGGTTTTAGGAGCTTAAAATCCCATGTGGATCTGGCTTCAGGCACTTTTCGTTGGAGTTTGGCCATCATGTGAATAATGGTGGATGAACCTGAAAATACCTCATTCCTCTTCCAGTCCAGAAACTGAATTCACCACCATTTCATGGCCAGCCTCTCCACCAGCTCCCTGGCTGGCTTTCAGAAGCTGAATTAAAAGCTATTAAATGGAAAACAATAGAGTACATTGCACCAAAAATTTCAGACTTTGAAAAACTCCCTACTCCCACAGCTAGCTGAATTATAGCAAATACAATCTAATTCAATATGGAAAGACTGTCAGATATGTGATGATGAGACTTAAGGAGTCCTGCCCGTGATTCCTGGGAAATTTAAATACAGGATTAGCACTAGAATGCCAGCTAGCTAATCAGGGCTCAGTCCTAGACAATTAGTGTCTTACAACACCACAAACACTGTCTTTTTCATACCTTTTCTCTAAGTGTACCTTTCTGGAAACCAGGAATAAAAATAAAGTTCCTGTTAGGCACGTATCAAAGTGTGTAAAAGCATATATATCAAGTGTTTGTTACAGTTCCAATTTAATCTGAAAAAGTAATTGACAAAGATTCAGGTTTTGGCTTTAATTGTTTTTAGCTTGAACAGTGATCACTTCATCATAGTTGAGTCATGTTTAGAAAATTTAAACATGCTGCATGATTACTCTAGGAAGCATGGAATGGTTTGTTCAAATCGGTACCATCTGTGGACAGAAAAAGTTGGGGGAATTTTAGTCATTCTTGAAGAATGGAAATCTGATTCTCCATGCTAGAGTAATTGTAATCCTCTTTGTATCTGTAACCCAATAGCATAGTTGTCCTGAAATTGTCTCACTGAACACAATCATCAAGTGCAAGAGAGACTGTGCCACTGGGTGTCACTGCTCCTCACTGTGGCTCTTTGAGAAAAACTGGTTTACTCCGGATTCAGATCACATCTTTTCATTTGTTCTAATGGAAGTTTACATTTAGAGTTGATTTGTCTGTGTGAGCAATCACATCAAATGGGATATATTTTGCACTGACGAACATTTAAGGCTCTGATTCCTTTTAAGGGTCTGTCTAGGCACCGGCAGAGAAAATTTTCCTCTCTTCTGCTGACTGACCCTTTCTTTCATGGGTTAGAAATATTTGATTTATATGGATCTTAGTAAACTGGGAAAATGGTGACATAAAATAGCAATAAAAACGTTTGTCTAATCTGTATGTTGTGATATCTGCAAGTTTATCTTTAAAAATGGCAGCTTTCATGTGGTGTTACTCACCAGGATAATCACAGATATTATCTTCAGCCTTGTGAGGGTAAAGTGTATGGGCTTCTGTAGCCAGTGGGAAAAAGGTCAGATAGGAAGAGAAACACTGTTTTTTCTGCCCTCCATTCTTTCCCTCACTCTCTGGGAGTTTGTCTCTTTCCACCAAATACTTGGTGGAGCTCATGGAGGCTGGCTTTATCGGACTTCTGTTGGTCTGTGTGAGAGCCCACAAAACAGAGCCACAGGTATTTTTGCTAATATAATTTCTAGTTCTGTGAAACTGCCAAGCATCTTTTCCATCTTTATTACAATGCAACATTCTAGCTTTCTGTTCTTTTTGATGGCATCATCCCTGTTGAAACTGGGTGGACAGGGCACTCTCCTTGAGAAAGCCCACTGTGCTGGCTAGAACATGGGCACTGCTCTTTCTGCCGGTGACTAGCCTCTTTAACCTGCGTTGGGTTAGGTGCAGAGACTGCAGTTGTGCCAGCCATGGCTCTACCAGCTGCACATTTGAGCAAGTGAAGGTGTGTATTTCCACCTCCCTCTTGGCACACAGCAAGCAACCAGTTACTATCTACTTTAGTCCAAGCCCCTGTTTCAGTACTTGATCCAGTCTTTCATTTAAACTGGAGTATAGTCCAATAATCAGTTTTCAGCAGATGGAAGTTAGTGATGGTAGACTAAGAGGCATCAGAGCCAGTTATTTCCACCTCCACGTTGCATACTTTCACACTTCTATTCCAGACCTGTAAACGCTGGCAGTTCCTATCGCAGCAAGAGTTCCTGGAGTTGTGTGCCTGGGAAGGTCAGGTCAAAATTCCTTATCAAAAATAAAGAGTAATCCCCTCTGAGTGAGAAGGAAGAGAATTGAATTTTCTTACATTCTTTTAATTATTCCCTGTTCTGATGTCTTTGGAATTGCTGACTCTTAGTTTTTTTAATTCTTGCAATATATAAAATTGGATATTAAAAAACTTTAATTCAAGTTCAGAGTGAGACAGGGTGATAACTTGTACTTCACTCAAATAATTTTATCCATTCTATCCTGCATTTATCATCATCATCATCGAGTGTGTAAAATTCATATTCTTTGCAGTGTCTTAACAGGTATTAATAGCTTATATTACAATAGAGTGGATGATTTTTTTCAGGAAAAATACAGATTTTTTTATAGTAACCATTGAATATTTCTCTGCCATTATTTTCCATTAATTAATGGTCAAACTAAGTCCTTTCTTGTAATTGACACAAGTAGCAAATACAGTTCATAGAGCTATTATGAAAATATTGCAGTGTTTATTTTTTTGAAAGTAGACAAAATGGGTATTACATCCCCAAAACTGTAATCAACCAAGAAAGTTACTGCCTGTTCCATTTGTATTTACTACTTCCCATACTTCTCTTCATGCTAATAACAGAGCAAAACAACTTTGATTTTGATAGCATGGAGTTTGATGATCGAAGTTGTCTCTAGCAAAGATTTTTTTTCTGAAAGATTTTGCTCCTGTTCTGCAGTTAGTGTGTAGCATTGTGGGAGCATATGGGGCTATTGCACCCTGTGATGTGTACGCCTGTGTGAGAGCTGAGCAAAGGGCAGGGGAAGCACCCACGGTTCCTGTGCCTGGCCCCTCTCCTGCAGGCTCCACCTGCTTTGGGCTCATCTAAAGGGATTTGAATTTCTCAACCTTTTCAACATCACAGCTTGGTTTGACTCAGAATTTACGTTTCTTGTTAAACGTATTTAGTGGAGAAGCTTCAGCTTGTTATATTATGATGATTTTCATAAACAAATCATTGCAGATGAAAGCAGAGATCAGATATTCCCACAAGGATGAAGAAACGAAAAATGGAGGGTTTTCTCTTTCTTCCCCAGTAACGTTGGTCTGGGATCCTTTTATTCTTTATGTAAGCCTTGGGACTTCTTCAGTTTCAGTTTGAGGATGTATCATGTGTTTTTCTTTTACCAGCGATACTTTGTCCTCTGAAGATTCTGAAGCACTCTTTAAAGCTAAGTGCACAAAATGATTTCTGAGCTGATTTCTCTGCACATTTTTTGCCACAGGGAGTATTAGTATTATCTTACAGAGTCTTAGAGATAATATTAGCTTACTGTATGACTGTGTGATACAGCACAAAACCATATGTTGCATCCAGACTGCAAGAGCTGGGAGTACACTTTTGGCTTAATATAGAAATGGATCAGTGTGTGTGCATGTATGTACATACGTGCACTACTTCTGTCTCCATGTACAAGAATATAACCTGTTTAGACCCATGTATACAAATGTATACAAATACATGGAAGCAAACTTTATGGGAAGTTTCTTTTTTTGCTTTGTATTGCCATATTACTTAGCTCTTCCTTTGGCATTCTTTTAATTTGTTGTTTGCTGAACAACTGGTAAAGCACTTATTTAAAGATAGACAAACATATTGCATGCAGTGATACTTCCCAATCAGAAAGTGTATCAGGATGCTTATGAAACCTTGAGGTGTTACCTGAGGATTTCATATGTTACCAAGAGAAAAGGGAGACAAATGAGTATTTCTAAGTGAGAGGTGAGGAATCCCAGTTAGCAAAAACAGTAAAAGATGCTATGGGTAGGCCAAAAATAACTTTGCTCGATATTCCCTCCCTCAGTTGAGACATAGCCCCAAATGTAGCAACAGCAATGTCACACCTCTCAAAGCTGTCCCTGCATGGCACACCTAAAAGTACTTTTCTCTTTTTCAAAGGCTGTAGTAAATGTAAACCACCTATATATGTACAGTGTGATCCTTATTAACCACATGAAATTGAATCTTGGTCTTTAGACAGGTGTATGAAAATTTTTATTTTCAACACTTGATAGAAGAATTATAGTCGCAATCACTTTTCATTGAAATGAAGATATCTTACAAATGTTTCAATTTTTAGTTCCTAGTGCTCCCAGGGATATTGTTTTCTCCAATGTGCAATCAACAAGTGTGACCTTGAACTGGAGACCACCAAAATCTATCCTTGGCTACTTTCAAAACTACAAGATTACCACACAGCTACAGTCCATCCATTGCAGTGACTGGGAAACTAAGGGATGTATTGAATATGAGATGCATCAATATTTATATGAAAATGTGTTGGACGACCGGATAGAAGAGACAGTATACGGACTGAAAAAATATAGATGGTACAGATTTGCAGTTGCTGCTAGTACAAATGTTGGTTATGGCAGTTATTCACCTTGGATTTCTACGCAAACACTTCCTGGCTGTAAGTAAGGATGTCTGCCATGTGTCATAATGCTGTAACAATGTGTTGTTCACCTAATTAAGCAAGAACGCTTGGTAGAAGTTATTTCTTCATAGACCTACAATATTGGTGAAGTTAATAAGGATTAACTGGTGAAGTTAATAAGCAACTCTTCACATGTGAAATATCACAATATAAATCATGTTGTAAGTATGTATACTTGATACTGCTTTAGAATATGATGCCTTTTGTGTGCTTTACTATATTTACTGCTTACCCAACAGCAATTTCATTCCTCAGCCCTATTCCAGTCTAGAATTGGTAAGTCTGAATTTTGGCTATTTTGGCTTTTTATGCCATCTTTAGTACATCTTCACATGTGGGATATGCCAATGAAAAGTAGTCCTTTTTTTAATTCTTTGACTAAAAGTCTATTCACTAACATCATAACACTTCCCTGAAATTCTATTGTATGTTCCTGGCAATAGAATTTAAGCAATAGTTTCAGAGGAAGATTTCTTTCCAATACCCTATCTACCTAAAGACATTACAGATCAGAGTAGCCATGTACAGTAACCAGTACAGGTCTGCCATGACACATATCAGAACTGTCATGCCTCAGCTGAAGATTGCAGTTTCCAAGTAAGAGAAGAATTAATTGTCACAGATAAGTCATCACTACATATTTGAGAGAAGGGGACATGAAAGATAAATTATTTAGGCAGTTGTCATGAGGACATATGACCTTCCTTCCCAGCCTGCAGCCAGCCTAGGTCAGAGCACATCTGCGATCCAGCCTCTGGCCCATGTAGAACAACAACGGAGAATTACCATGAGTGGCCTGACTAAATCACAGATCCTTCACTCCTTTCTCCATCCAAAGTAATCATAATAGAGATACCAGTGATTTAAAGAGCTGTGTTCCAGGGACTACGCAATGGTCCACATACTTCCTTTGTTCCAATCCTGTTTTTACAATCATACGACATGAATTAAGGAGGCTTTTATATAATGTTCCTCATAGTATCTGTGCACTCTCTGTACAGTAATACATCCATCTATCCTTAAATGCCTCACAGTTTTTCCTTTAGGTAAGGAAATATTGTCATCATTTGCAGATGAGAAATTGAAACAGATAAATTCTAAGCCCCAAAGGGCAAAGAGATTTGGACACTGTGATAGTGAACATCACAACAGCCCATTTTTTTCACATAAAGCACGAAGCAGTCCTTTGAACTGAGAAGTATTGTGATCAACCGCAGAGTCATTTTCATGTGCACTTACTTTCTTTGTCCAGTGGTTCTTATGGGGATGCTATGCTTGTAAATTAATGCAATATTTTAAATGAAAGTGTGTGGGGGGCGGGAAATGAAAAAAAAAACATAACCCCAGATGGAGCAAAAAATAGCTAACAGAAGCCGTGAAACTCTTGAGACAGCAGCTCGGGGGAGATTTCTTACTATTAGATGGACAGATCTCAGCTGCTGACATATGCAAATATTTCTCTTTAAAAAATTGTTGTTGAGTTTGGGGAGTTTAGAGATTTAAACTGGGCAGAGAGGCAGATATTGAAAACACAGTCAGATAAAGTTAGGATCCTTTTTATGGCTTCCTCTCTGGACAGTGATAATTTGGTCTAAGAGAGAACCAGTCTCCTGTCAGGCCCACTGAGGAGACAGTAGTTAAAAGTATAAAAATCTCATTAGACTGCACAAACCCTTTCCATGCCAACATAGTGTTGTTCCCAGCAGTAGGTCCTCTGTATGCTCTATTAGCTAGTTTAACAAATGGTGATGAAATAGAAGTCAAAAAAGTTCCACCAGTTCTTCCAGCCCAAGTGTCTGGGTGAGGGAGGTGGGCAGCAACAAGTTTTCCGTGAGCTAAATCAGTGACACATCAGGAGATGAGCTGCCTATAAAACACACCACTGCGGAGTCAAGGAAGCATGGGCACTGTTCCAGGTATCGTAGCTTGGTGCTGGTCTTTTTCCTGGAGTAATGGCAATCAGCTGAGGAGGAAAAAGAGAGGAAGGCGACATGTCACAGCTGGGTAGCCAGCTGGCAGTTCCAGCGTGCTTCAGCAGTGCTGGGAGCCTCCCTGAGCAGCGGCTGATCTTTAGCAAGGGCAGGTCTCTAGGTACCTGACCTCATACATTCCAAAGACTAGTCTTTGGAAACAGACTGAAAAAACCTTAGTTCCCCCTTCTCTTTTGCAAAGGGTACTGCCTGTAGCAGGGCAGAGAAATTCAGGGTGCACAAACAGAACTATTGCTCTGGGCAGCCTTGCGGAGTGTATCCAGAGAACAGGTGTTGATCCCCCTCTCCTTTCCCTCACGGACAGGACCAAGCATCCTCTGGATTAGCCTGCTGGTACACAGCCAATATACATGGTCTGTTAGGGCTTAAGGGTGCTTAGCTGCTATGTAAAATACACTGAGTACTTAGCCCATAAAATCAATGGGAGTTGTGTTTGCAGATTTGAGGGCAGAAGCTAGCCACTCCCTGATTTTCAATAAATGAGATTGCTTCTGTCAAAGGGAAAGTTACCTTGGTTGTGAAGTAATAGTCAAATGATTTTTCTTCAGAAATAATTGGGTTCTCAGAAATTTGTGTTTATCTCAATCCTAAAGAAAATATTATAGTTATTATACTCATATTGAGGAAGCTACAGCATTTAAGCTGAAAACCATTAGACTAATTTCTCAGAATATAAAGAGGTGAAAAAAACAACAGCAAAAATTATGTAACAGAAACCCTTAATATTCTTTACAAGTGTTGGGGACATGCCTGTTGTGCTAAAGCAGAAATACCTGATAATTCTGAATATCCAGTAACTAAGGTGAGGATCTTAGCTGCTTATTTCAGTTGTTCAATATGAAGGTAAATTTAAGGCTACAGGAATTCCTTTTAGGATTCTGTAACTCATTTGCAAGCTTAAAACCAAATATAATGGCTGTATTCCATAGTGAAAGTGAGTATAGCATTACTGTGTGGAAAGTGTTATAGGTTGTTCAGTGCAGTCCAGTTCTCACATCACATGGATAAACTATTCAACCTTCTGTCTTGCAGATTATCCTCACAGGAATTGTCCTACTGTCTCATAAAGTAGTCTGATGGCACTGTTATTACCTAGCTGATGGATTACCCAAGAGCCAAATCTACTCTGCAAGATGAAATATTTTCAACATAACGTAGATTTATATAGTTACCAGTACAGAAGATCACAGTGTTGTGTCACAGTAAGGGCAAGGGCAAGAAATGTTTTCCATAGCTAGAGAAACTTTGTTCACTCACACCTGCACTTACCCCCAGACATTTTTACGTTGATAAGGAGAACAACATTGGCCAAACTTGTGCTTTCTAAGAAAAAAAAAATAATTTTTGAGGGTGAGTGTTAGGTTGAAAATGAATGGCAGTGAGATCGCTGACCTCATTTTGGATCTCATACAGTTACACAATGCAGTGCTTTTTGGTAAACTGCCAAGTTTCCTAATGCCAGGATATACTGAGATACAAAGGAAAATCCCAGATGTTCGAATGTTCCATGAAGGCTAGGACATAGATGCATGGGGCAGAGGGTTATGCATCTCTTTTCAGCACCTTCTTTCCCAATCCCTGCTGATACCCACTTGCTTGGCATAAATAAATGCTTCTGTGTGGTGAGAAGTAATAAGATTTCATGTCTTGTTGTTGTATGCCCTTTCTTCTGGCAGGTTTTGATTGAGACAACTTGTTTTCCTTTGTTCCTTTCATTCTTTCAGAACTAAACATTGGAAAGTAAATATGGCCTAATACCTGTATTTAAACGTTTATGTCTGTAAAAGTAACCTAGGTGATTCTAAAATGAAATAACTGAACCTCAAGCTTAATTTTTGTTAGGAAAAAGAAAAAAAGAACCGGTCTTAACCAAACTGGCAAGCATGAATTTCTGGCAGAAGACTGGAGTGTTCAGTCTTGTTTTTGAGGATTATGGTAAATAATGGGCTATCCAGACTTATCTTCAAGCTAACACACTTAACTGCTGCCTTAGCATCAGGACACAGATGGATGAGAAAGATGACCCTGACCTCCAAAGACCCACATTCCTGTGCAAGGATAGAAGCATGATAATCAGGAAATGATGGTTATTAGTTACAGAAAATGCATTATTGTGAAAACCAGGAGAAAAGTGCTTATGAGAGGAAGTGATTGGATTATGGGGGAATGAGAGAATAAGACTAGGTCATTTCTGCTGAGTAAATTGCTGTGATTTATAAGAGAAAGGGTATAGTGATATCATGGCCTCATATTGACTAGATTCATTTCACAAACAAACCTAAATCAGAACGTGGCAGTTACCCAATGAATGAAACACAGTTTTAAAAAGGATGATTTTTTAAGACATAAAACACATTAGACACATTTCCTTTTCTAGTTTTCCTTCTAATTATACAGGTTATTTTGAAAATTTCTCTAAATTTCAGTATCATTCAGTTAATGTCTGATATTGTACTTTTCATGATAAAAATAAACCAGGTATTAATGCATAGATGTATTTTAGATATTTATCTTAAATACAGCACACTCAATTAGAGTTTTCTTGCAAAGATCTAAAAACATTTTAAATATAAACTGCATATGGCAAATTATCCATTTAAGTAACCTCAGGCTGGATAATTTGTAGGTTAGATTGTGCTTGAAAATTATTTCACACCATCAATGTCTAATGCATAAGCATAAAGTGGCTTCTGAAAAAAAGTATTGGGAGATAAAACGCCCCATTAATGTTGCAAAAAAGTAAAGGAAAATTGTCTTAGCAAACTTGGTTGGTTTGGAAACTAAGGCTCAAGAAGCTATATATATAATTTTATAGTGTTTTTCAGAAATTTCAGCTGGTAATAAAGATACTGCCACTGCCATAGTTACTGAAGGCAGTATTTACACTAAAAGGCACTGTTTGAGCAACAAATCTGACACGCGTTACCTGGAAAATAGGCTTAATTTGTGCTTATATAATTTTTAGGGAACTAAACTATAGTTCATAGTCCTATAGTTTTTGGGGAACATGCTTGCCCTTGTATTTTGCTTTGTGTCTTCTAACTCCCCACCCAACAGCCAGCCTTCTCTGAGCAGTCTCCTCTTTCACTACCCTCCTGTGCTTTCAGAGTTCATTCAGTTACACTCTTCATTCAGTTGTTCCATGCTATTCAGTATTTTTGGGGACTGCTTCCAATAGTTGAATCTGATCCTGCCTACAAAGTCTGCTAGATTCCTGCTAATCCCAGCACAGCAATCTACGTCCCGTAATCCAACACCCTAAACTTGTCATAGCATCTTATCAACTCAAATCTTCCTGTTGTATTCTGCAACCATGGTGCAAAATTTTCACCTTCACAGTGTGAAATTTTACGATTTCTCCTTATTAATCTTTCACACATAATTTCCATAGCTACATACCTCCTTCCATGCTATTTTTCCTTTTCCTAACCTGTTTTCTACCGAAAAAACTAAGTAGCCTCGTGTACACTACAATTTTCCTCATTAAGCCCTCTTACCTAATGATTAATGGTGAAAAGAATCATATTCATGTATTAATCATGTTTGAGAAAAGAGACTGCATATTCTGATTAGGATATATATGATACTTTTACCATTTTTTAGAATGGACTATTCACTGATATGTGTTAATCATAGCTGTATTTTTGATGGTAGGCTAAAAAAAAAGGCACCATGAAGCCAAGTTCTGGAAATCTCTTGTACAAATCTGTTGTTACTTCTATAACACTGATAGGTATCACAGTTTTCTTTTTTTATTGTAGACCCAAAAAAGGCACCATGGAGCCAAGTTCTGGCATTATCTACAAATCTGTTGTCACCTCTATTCCAAATTTTACTTTCCTGAACTTTACCACAGTCATTATAAAAAAGTAATACCACTTACTGAGAATTGCTGTGTTGTTATTATGATTGAAGTAATTTCTTATTCATGAATAAGAGATAACTAGCTTAATTCATATATCATCTTGACAAAAGGAAATTTTAGGAAAATCCCATTTCTTAATGTGAACATTCTTACATGAACATGCTTGCAATTCCTATAATTTTTGTGTGTGTGTTTTCCGGAGTTTCTCAACATGTTAAGAATAAGTTGAAAGAGAATCTAGAAAATATTTTTTTTCTGTATAAAATGCTTTGTTCTAGTACAAATTTTTTTCTAGCATGCAGAAGACCTTGTGTTTTTACAATTTCTTGTTCTTCAATGATTCATGTGACATAAACAAATATATTATGCTTGTCTATTTGTCTAAATAGTTATATATTTTTCTTGTGTCATGTAAAATATATATAAATTACTTATAATTAAAAAACCCTATAATTTCAGTTTAAGATGAAATTGCAGGGAGCTCATACTCTACAAAAGTATTAATTGCAATGGAAAATGTTTTTCTAAATCATACTCTATATATGAGAAAGAAAAAATGTTATAATTATCTAAACAGTGTCTAATGGTAGATTTGTGAAAAAGTTTTATTTTCAGGTTGAAAAATAATCTCTGCTGACCACTAAAATCACTGGGTTATTTTTTGTGAACTTCTTTGGCCATGATCCATGTACATATTTTTTTCTACAGCTCCAGATGGTCCTCCAGAAAATGTGACCGTGTTAGCTACATCTCCTCACAGTATTAATATCAGCTGGAGTGAACCTGTCATCATTACTGGACCAACATGCTACCTTATAGACATTACCTCAGTAAGGCAACTGTTTTATTGTTGGTAGTAATAGAGATGTTTGGTGATATAAATACCACAGTAGATGTTCTTACAGAAATTACAGGACAGACACAAACTAGGTTGAAAAACAATATGGCTGTGTCTATTTCCACATAAACTTCACATAGGAATTAGCTGTACATTTATAAATTTCTTAATGGGAGATAAATTAATTACTTGGTATTAAAAAATGTGTGATAATAATAGGTCTTGGAATGAAAAAAATATAGCTATAAATGTATACAGGAAAACAGTAGCTGAGCTTTGTGGAGGTGTACCTCTTTCTAACAATAATGATGCTGTTTACCTGTAAAAATAATTACTTTGGGATTTTTCTTCAGAGGAAGGAAAAGTTCATTGCCATGATTTTACAAACCACAAACCACAGTGCAGAGCCTAGGAAAAAGAGGTGACTTGTATAAGGTTTCACCATATCAGAGGGCAAAGTTTAGTCAAACTTGATTTCCCCCTTACCACTTGGTGCACTGCCCATCAGATTAGCTGTATTTTGGTAGCACAACAATAACACTTCTTTCTCTTTCACCTTTATAAGCAAAAAAAGGCTGACATAAGAGGAAAGCTGTAGTGGCCTTTCTCTTTTCATCCTCTGCTACCCTTACAATACTCCTTAAAACAACCATTAATAACTCATTTCCTTCCCTGTGGCAAGATATGAAACTTTCTAAGTTTGAGCACGTGAGAAGTTTTAAGTAGGATATAGGTTCCCTGTTCTTCCAGAAATTATAAAGACAGGGCTATCAGTGAAAATGGGGAGCAGTTTACCAGACTTTACCCAGGAAAATGCTGTTTGTAGCCTTAAAAATCTGGAATCAGTCTGTTAGATAATAGGAAAAAAAAATTAAAGACTACATCAAACTATTTAAAGGCTTTAAATAGAAAGCTTTTTTCAATTTTCTGAGAAGGCAGTAAGACTATTATGTGTATCTTTTCATTGTCTCTGAATCAGTTATAAGAATTAGAGATATGCTAAAATATTAATGCTGAGATTTTTGTGCAATCAAAACTTCTAAGGAGATCAATAAAAAAATGCCAAATATTTTTAAGCTCCTCTGTAAAGTTAAAAGACATAGAAATGTACAGACTTGCTACTTTCTCTTCCTCTGACTTAATTGTACAGTATGTAGAGTGCAATCTGTTCAGTTCTGAGCACACTTACCTACCATAACAGTAATATGACAGGATGAAGGATGTGCAATAACAAGGGGAATACTAACAGGGGAGGAATGATTCCTTGGCCAATTGAATAGGTCAATAGAAACTACATAACAATTTTTATTTCTTCTTTACTAAAGTTAGAGAAGACTTTTTCTTTGTCAAAAGTTCCTGTCGTTTTTGACTAAACAGCATTATAGTGCATCAACCGAAAAAATTATTTTCATGCTTTTGATAAAACTTCCAAATTCAGTTTTCAAAGTTTGATTTTTTGTGCGTGTAATATTTAATCAATATTTATGTAAACAATTTCTCCTCTGTCTGGTAATTCCTAAATTATAAAAAGGATATCATCTGGTTCTACACTATGAAAATTGTATAAATACCTTATAAATATGTTACTGTAAAAATCATAAAGTAAGATGAACTATGGAATGCTTGATGTGAGCCTGACAGCATCCAGAAGGAACTTAAAAATCTGTTTTAAACGTTCGGTTTGAAGGGCTTTGGTTTTGTTTTTACAAAATGGATATTTTTTTCCAGATATTTTTCGGATATCTAGCTTTATGTTTGGGGATTCCTTGTAATCAGATGTTGTTTGTCTAATCATCAATAACTACAGGTGTCAGTTCTGTAGCTAATCATCTTAGTAGACAAATCTATTCCTTCTTAAAGGCCAATAAAGTTGTCACAACCTTTTTCAGTGGAAATTTCAGTATATATTTTATTGTCCCAGTGGGAAAATTTTTATGAAGACTCCAAATTCCACAAAATTTTTGTATGTACAACTTTACTCATTTTAATTCTAAACTGAGTATCTTTAAGGATTTATAAAATTAGTCTCACAGAACAGAATAATTTCAGATTTCTGCTCTGTGATGTCTTTATTCCTAAAAGGTAGTAATTAGTATTCATTAGTGAATTAGGGTTCTGTTTAAATTGCTAGGATGTTCCTTGCAGTTACATATTGACATACATAATGATGTAGTGGTGTGATTCTATTTTAGCTCTTTATAAACATTTATATGCCAGATGTTTGGTAGTCAGATGGGAAAAAGTGTTTCAGCTCTTGATGGCCATCCCAGAAAATGAATGTCTGTTTAGTCCATCAGAAAGTTTAGTTCAGGTTAATTCTCAGTGGGGATGTATGCATAACTGTCAAATAAAAGTTATGCTTGAACTATTCTAATATTTTAGCAGCTGTATTTAATACAGATTTCATCCAGTGGGAAAACTACTGTACAGCTACCTAATCCTCTTTTCAAATTACACACTGAAGAAACAGTAATGAAAACATCATTAACTGAAGTAGTGGGTATAGACATAAAAAGAATTTTGTAAATGATACTTGATCAAACACTAGAAAAGCTCCCATTTTTTTCTTTTTTTTAAGCTAACATTAAAAGTGATTAATTGACTATAAAGCCCAACACTGTCGATTTTGCTACAGAACTACAGATTATTTGAGATGTATGGATGATAGGGATCCCAAGACATAATCCAGTCCATATCCTGCTCTAACACAGAAACAAGTGTACCTAAAGTCTTACTCACAAATCATTCATTATCCTGTTCTTAAAAATGTCCAGAGCTGAAAATTGCTCAGTAACCCTCAATAGATTGTTCTAGGTTTTAGATATTTAGATATATCATTGCAGTTTTTGCAGTTTTTAATTCTAATCTTTTTTTAGTGCAAATATAATTTCTATTTGTGTTTTCATGAACACTATAAACAATGGTATATCTTAAATTTAATAACATCATTTTTTATATTTTGAAGTTGTTACTGTCTTCCACCACCCTCCCTTTTCTAGATTTAACTCAAATTATTTCTCCTTTCCAGCTTTTCTAGTGAGAGGATGCTCCTTCCCCACTGTCTTACAAGTATTGCTTCTATTAATATATCCCAAGATGAATACCACTTTCTGCAGTCATAACATTATATATTGCTGCCCAATTTTAATTTTGTTTTTTGTATTCCAAACAATTTTCTGCTATTCCAAACAATTTTCTGCTATATAGCTGCATATCTTCTGGATCTTTGCCTACTTTGATTCCCATTTCAGGTTGCTACAGCTCCCCTGGACCAGTGTCTACTAATTGATTCATGTTTGCTTGGTGGAAGACAGCACCAAGCAAACAGCCCATTTCCTTAATCCCATACTATGTGAAGTGGTGAAGAGGCAACACATGGGTGAGATGGGAGTGCACTCACCTGTGCAGCTTTCTGGTCTTGATTGCTGGAGAATTTTTGTGAACACTTTTATGTAAATGGTTAGAAAAGTGGAAAGATAAAAGTTAAATAAGGTGTTCAAATAATAATGTCCTGCTTTCAGCTCTTTCAAGTCTTGTAATAATTTTTTTAAAAAATATTATTTTACAGGTAGATAATGACAATTATAAAGCTCAATTTCTGAAGACAAATGAAGAGGGTAAAGTCTTAGAAATTTCTGATTTAAAAGCATTTACAAGGTATTCGGTAGTAATCATTGCCTTTACGGGGGATGTTAATGCTGCACTCCTTGAAGGGCAGGCTAGTTCTCCAGTAATTGTCTCCACTTTTGAAGCAGGTTTGTATTTTTCTCTATATACATCCAACTTTGCAGTTTTTCTTTCATCTGACAAATAAATGAGAGTTTTGAACACATGGTGCACTTTTAATGAAAATTTTTACTCACAGTGGTTTTTTTAATATTTAAAAAGGTGGCAGTCAATGAAAAAAGTGATGGTGATAATAAGTGCTAAGACTTACCTTTAGGGTAAGACACTTTTTTTTTTTTTTTTTTGAGGACACAATCTGTGTATTCTCTGTGGAAGGAGGTTGCTAGTGAAGGCCCACAGGGATCTGTGCTCCAGTCAGCTCTTCCACAGATTCAAAACACTCTGGAGGAATGGGGTAGATATTAAGGTGACAAAAGTTGCTGATGCTATTAAGTTACTCAGAGAAATAAAACTGAGAGGTGAGAGTGAGGAACTGTGTAAGGACCTCATGATTCTGAGAGGCTACATTACAGAAGAGTAGATAGCATTTACTTAGGAAAATATAAACAGATGTACATGGGGAAGACATAATTCTAGCTTTACATACATAGCTCCTGGTTATGTTCTGTCTGCTATCTTTGCTGGGTTTGAATTGTTCACTAAGGATATATATAAACAAACAAACAAAGCAATAAAAATATTTTCTGAAAAGATACTGAAGTTTCATTTCAGACTAATTATCAACTGTGTATAAACTACAGTTGCCTTATATCTAGTGAGATTAGCTGCAGATCAACTTTTTTAGCTATATATGAAGGTTGATTTCAGATTTAGACATACTACACAGTGATTGTATTTATCATTTATCTTTTGTTTAAAGTCCCTAATGAGTGTGTGTATATTATGTATAATGCCTTTAATACATTAAATTGTAAGGATTTCATTACCTGTTTATATCCCTGGAGGCTGATATGGTCTTTTACTTTGGAAGAATGATTGAAGATTAAATTAGGTGGTAACTGGGTCTGTCCTATGAGCTATCTTTTTTGGTAGCCCTCTCTCTTATGTAAAAATGTGATATGTTAGTATGTGCAGTAACCTTAGAGTTACTCATCTCACCTCATCTGTTTGTATAGTCTAGCATATGGCTGACTTACTCCAGGGAAGTCTGAGTAAGCATTTGTTGGCTGGTGTAAAAAAACTGGAAGGTATGACAACTGCTTCTAAATCCGTGGCTGAGGGAATGTGTTTACCTTCAGTTGCTTGATTTCACTATTTAGAGGTCATGCTACATACTTGTCTGCTCAGGTAGAGCAATAAATATTTAGCTGCCTGGAAAGAATGTTATAGCCTTTTTTTTTTCAAATAGGGACACTGGGGAAATGATTTATAACTTTGCTGTCTTGAGAATAAACTACTGGAATAAGTTTCTGACAAAAAACTGTCTTTGGGAAAAATGCATGTTGTGTTTGTGTCTGGATATTGGCTAGTGGAAAATTTTTTCCTAAAGAGTTAGCTGTGATGAGCAGAGACTCTTAGGAGCATGGTGGCTTGTTTATATTGGGAGGGAGCTTGCTGTTGACAGAGGGCTTTCAGAAAGGGATAATCAAGACTAGCACTTGCTTCTCGCTTGTCAACCCATGCAACGATTTGTTTACACCGGATGTATTTCAAGGTATAATGATGCCTTCAGGCTTTCTGAGTAGAAAATCAGAAGAAGCTTTTCTGATAAAGACATTCCAAGGGCTATCTAAAAAATATTTTTAATATTTGTAGTATTAAATTCTATCATTAAGAATAGGATTTCACTAAATATTAAATTTTTATTCCTTATAAATATTTATATATGCAGTAAGGATTTGAGATTTCTTTAATAAAACCAGAAAATACCAATGAAAAAGTACTGATATACAAAAATATAATTTGTAACTTTTCAGGTTTTACTCTAATAGTAATAGTAGTAAACCGATTAAGTGGATCATTGAATTATTTATTTCAGTACCTGAAGACCCACCTAACAACATAACATTTCAGAAGATACCAGACGAAGTAACAAAGTTCCAAGTAACATTCGTGCCGCCATCTGAACCAAATGGAAATATTCAGGTGTATCAAGCTATGGTTTACAATGAAGATGACCCAGCTGCCATCCAGATCCACAACCTTAGTGTCATTGGTAAAACAGATCAGTCAGTTACTGCCATGATAGAAGGACTAAAAGGAGGACATACCTATAATGTCAGCGTAAGAACTGTTACTTTTTCTTTGGCATTTTTCTTTGGAATGAGTGAGAGATTAGTCTGAATAGGGAACTTAAACCTAGGCTGAATATGAGATTTTCATGGCAAGAATGTTAGCTGGGGTGTGAAGAGAGACAAGTCTGAGGAATGAGGGGAGCAATGAGAGGGTAGAGCAAGTGGGAACAGGACACATCACTAGTGGTTAGCTTTGTACTGTGGACCACCAGTTCATGTGCTAGCAAAGCAGCCTGTGGCACATCATCACAACTACAAGACTAAATTCCTCTCTTAATTCCACTACTTGCATTGCTCATTTGGCTTAGATGAAAGGTCCAGTTCTGCAAGGGAAGCTTGCTAGAAGTATGTGCATGAAGTCCTTTCAAATAATCAGCCTAGGACAGGAGAGGAGTCGACATAACTATTTAAGTGGGCATGTTTTTCTCCTTTTTGTAAGAGCTACAAGTGATGAAGTGTTACTGTACTTATGACTCTAAAGAAGTATGAAGTAAGTTCTAGCAGAGTATGAATGGCAAAAGGAGTGTTTCAGTATTCATTGTTGCTTCAAATATATCCAGACTTTGCTAGTTTGAAGCTCTTACAAATAAACATTAAAACAAGTGTTTGTTTTTTTAAGGTGTATGCAATTAATGGTGCTGGTGCAGGGCCAAAAATTCAATTGAAAATAACCATGGATATAAAAGGTATGTTTCATAAAATACCCTTTAGCTGAAATCTCTATAAATGCTGAAGAAATTGCTGTTACACCTGAGTACACAGTTGTGTGCCTTTGTCTTTTATTTAAAGATGGCATAATGTAGGAGCAGGAACTCATAACTGGCAGCCTTGAATTGCAGTGCTCAATTTTGCTGCATAACACTGATCATTTGCTATTCGTATCTGAGTAATACTGTAAACCATGTGCAAACTCAGTGAAGTAATCATACTGACCAGTATTTTAGTTACCATCAGCACACAGCTTAAAAGAATATCACAGAGGTATAGCTAAGTATACAGTATCACAGTTGTGGAAATAAATACAGTCATTGACGGAAATTCATTGAGAAACTGAGACTCAGTCTTTTGTTTTGTCTTTTAATTGAAAACTGATATGCAGAGGCAGTTATCAGAATACAGTTTTTAGAGGCTTAAGGCATTAAGTAGAACATTAAGTTTTCCCTGAACCTATGCTGAAGATTTGTCTTGCATAACACAGCTATGTGCCTCAACAAAGTACTTGTAGTGAAAACATTTTAAAACAAAACTTTGTGATATATCTTTGTTTAAAAACAGAACCACCACGACCTAAAAAGAAACCAACACCAGTTTATGATACCAATGGGGCATTACTCGTCACAGCTACAACAATTACAATCAGAATGCCAATATGTTATTACAGTGATGATCATGGCCCTATCAAGAAGATACAGGTTCTTGTTGTGGAAGCTGGAGGTAGAATTTTATAAGTTCTCTTGAAAATTGTTTTGAGGTTTTTTAATTTCTTTATTTTCAGGATGTTTGTCTTTTCTTTTTTTATTTCCTTTCTTGGGTCCCAGTAATTTCACTTTAGAAAGCAGCTAACAAAGTCACTTCAGCTGTGGCAACAGTACTAAGAGCAAAGTATCTTTCACAATACTTGTGGGCTGGCTACTGGATTTTGGGAACACTTGCCAATGAAGAATCACCCATGCTGTTTGAAGTCACCAAGATTATTCTGGCCCTATTGTTATCATTGTATTTTTTTATTGCCCATTTCCTTTAAAAAAAAAAAGTTTGGCATTTGTGAAAGGTAGATCAATCTGAAACTTTTTTTTGCAAGGTTATTCTTCTGTTGCTATTAGTGTTGCCTGCAAAAGAATGCAGTCATGTGCAGTTGATATTTCCATTTCAGAATGGGGGCAGAGGGATTTATGTAAATCCCTTCTGTAGACTGTGAGTTAGAATGGGTGTTCCCTTGTATGGACTGATGAACATTTACTCATATGAACTGCCATGATGCTCTTTTGAGTAATTGCCCACCAATGTGAGTGGGAATTTCATGACAGGACATCATATGGTCAGGCTTACTTTACCTAAAAAGGACAAATTCCAGTTATTTAATTCCCTTGTTTTGCTTGCTTTCAAAGCATAGAAGCATTCACACTAGGGGAATTCACATTATGTCTCTTGCCTTTTTCTGAATTTTGCATTTTAGCACTAATCCTACATACATTTACTTCATAGCTATTGCTGTGAAGATTCTCTTGAATGGATAGACATACAAATACCATGTTAAGCAACATTTTGAAGATTTTTCTTCTGAGTTGCTGGGTACTATCCACTTATGAAAATCTAGTCATTTCATTTATGAAACAGTCTTAAGAGTAAACTCATATTACTGTCTTTGCTAGCCGTGCTCAGTTTAAAATTCAAGTGACTCACTCTGAGTTAACAAAATATAGATAGTGTGGATAACAAGGAAATTTGGGTTCAAATGCAAATACAGTTATAGACTTAGTTTTGTAAACAGCAGTGATAGTGTGCTAAGCTCTTAAAAATATTAATTTCCTATTTAACTTCTTTAATTACAGTCTGGTTAGAATGTAAATTGTATCTGATTGTTTCTTTTCTTGATAATAGCTCAGCATGATGGGAATGTTTTTTTTCTTGATAATAGCTCAGCATGATGGGAATGTTACTAAGTGGTATGATGCCTACTTCAACAGACCAAGGCCATATTTTACAAATGAAGGCTTCCCAAACCCACCTTGTATAGAAGGAAAAGAAGATCTGAGTGGCAAAGAAGAGATATATGTCATAGGTGCTGATACTACATGTACAATACCAGGCAGTCAAGACAAAATATGTAATGGCCCACTGAAACCAAGAAAGCAGTACCTGTAAGTACATTTGTCTCTATGTTTGTCCAAGAGAAAGATTTAAGTGAAATACAGATTTACACAAACATATGAAACGTAGTTCAATTATCAAAAAGTGGAGACTGAAATGATCTTCGTGTGTCTCTAATTTTACATTTTTTGGCTGAGCATAAATATGTGTGACAAATCTTTTAAAGTGTTCCAGGTAACAAAAGATGATTACTGAGTTCTTAAATTAAATAAGACCAAATTCAATATAAGTAATTAATACAGTCTGATTACACATTTAATATATTGACACTGAGTCCTTGATGTCTGTCATAACATCAACTTAGCAGGTGAATAATGATTCCAGCTTTTATTTTACTAAACCTGAAAAATAGTTTTTCGTTTCTATATGAAATAATATTTAAGAAAATGCACATAAAATTTTATTTCATTAGGGTTTTTTGTTTTATTTCACAGATTTAAGTTCAGAGCAACTAACATTAAAGGACAGTTTACAGATTCTGACTATTCTGACCCTGTCAAAACATTAGGTAAGGACAGTGTCATTTATTAAGGTATTTCTCTACTTCCAAAGAATCTAGACAATTCCATATTTCTTTTTAGTGCAGTGGTTTCCCTGCAGTAAATATTCTCTATTTTTGTTGGACTATCTTAACCAGAATGGCTGAGGAAACATATCCACTCTTTTGTGTGTCCTTTTGAGGTTGCCAAGTGGTCTTACCTCAGCCTGGACTGTTCCATGAAGAAGCAGTACTGACAAAGTTTGTTAGCAGAGATTCAGTTATACCAATAAAAATACCATTTTAACAGGATAGGTCATCTTGCTTGGAGAACTGCCAAAAACTATACTGTTTGTGCAGTTTCCCTCTGTGTTGGATGTAGAGCTGTTAATGCATACTCTCCACAGTAAAAAACTGTCCAGATGGCCAGACCCAAAGAGTAGTGGTGAATGGAGTTACATCCAGCTGGTGGCTGGTCACAAGTGGTGTTCCCCAGGGCTCAGTACTGGGGCCAGTTCTGTTTAACATCTGTATCAATGATCTCGACAAAGGGATGAAGTGCAGCCTCACAAAGTTTGCAGACAACACCAAGTCGGGCAGAAGTGCTGATCTGCTTGAGGGCAGGCAGGCTCTGCAGAGGGAACTGGACAGGCTGGGCAAATGAGCCAAGCACGAGGTTCAACAAGGAGAAGTGCTGAGTCCTGCACTTGAGTCGCAACAACCCCACACAGCGCTACAGGCCTGGGGAAGAGCAGCTGGAAAGCTGCCTGGGGAAAGGACCTGGGGGTGCTGGCTGACAGCCGGCTGAACATGAGCCAGCAGTGTGCCCAGGTGGCCAAGAAGGCCAACAGCATCCTGGCTTGTATCCAAAACAGTGTGGCCAGCAGGACTTGGGAAATAATCGTCACCCTGTACTCAGCACTTATGAGGCCACACATCAGATAGTGTATTCAGTTTGGGCCCCTCACTACAAGAAAGACATTGAGGTGCTGGAGTGTGTCCAGAGAAGGGAAATGAAGCTGGTGAGGGGTCCGGAGCACAAGTCTTCTGAGCAGCGGCTGAGGGAACTGGGGTTGTTTAGTCTGGGGAAAAGAAGGCTCAGCAGAGACTTAATCACTCTCTACAACCACATGAAAGGAGATTGTAGGGAGATGGGTGTTGATCCCAACACAACTCTGCTCCCAAGTAACACGGGACAGGACAAGAGGAAATGGCCTCAAGTTGTACCAGAGGAGTTTTAGATTGGATATTAGGAAAAATTTCTTCACTGAAAGGGTGCTCAACCATTGGAACAGGCTGCTCAGAGAAGTGGTTGAGGTATTTAAAAGACATGTAGATGTGGCACTTAAGGACATGGTTTAGTGGTGGACTTGGAAGTCCTGGGTTAATGGTTGGACTTGATGATCTTAGAGATCTTTTCCAACCTAAACAATTCTATGATTCTGTGATTCTATTTCAGTGAGCCTAGTGTAGGAAATCTCTTGGCTGCAGATCATTCCTTCTAGTGGCAGCTCATCTGAGGGCATGACCCTTTAGCCCTTCATCCTTTAGACACAGGCAAAGCTTCATATTAATAAACTAATATTGTCTAATAGAATTCATCAGGTTCTGTTGTCACTCGCCAATAGTCCAGCTGTTATGGGGTCTCAAATCCAGCATAAATTCCTCCATGGCAGTGTTGAACTACCCCCAAAACTGGGAGTGAAGACTCTTGTAGCAGATCGCAATAAGATCTGTAAGTTCTTTTAATATATTGGTAAGCCAAAACTTTCTTAGCTAAGCATTAGCCCTGACTTTCTGAAAAGGGATCCGAAGACAACTGGTTGAGTACCCAGAAGAATTCTAGTGGGCACATATTTTTCATTTGGCATTCATCTTCTGTGATATGAGCTCCCTTATTCATCTAATCCATGTTAGAAATTTGTTACATGATCTGATACTGAAGATCCTGAAATGATAATTCACTACCTGAATATTCTGAAAGGATCTGGCACTGTATCTGTAGCCCTGAATGTTTTGGAAAGTGCAACACAAAAGTTGTCTTTATATGTTCTGAATTTGAAAGTTCTAAGCCAATGAAGCAAATAGTTTGCCAAGTAAGAGAAAGACAGTGTGTTCAGTCAGGGAAAACAAGTCTACTGGAAATTATCCAACTGTATCCAGTCCTCTGGGCAACTTTCTCCTTTCTAACAGAAAAGTCTGCAATGCTTGAAGAAATCATGCTTTAGTGGCAGGCAGATAGTGTAATTCATTTGCTTCTGTATTGCTACTGAAAACCCTTGACACATTCTCCTTTGATGTAGATCATAAAGAAGCAAGTTCTGTTTGTATGCTGAATAAAAAGCAATAGGAAAAATAATAGACCTGATAAATTCTTCAGTTATCCATGGCTCCTCATACCCATCCAGTGCCTTCTGTGCTAACATTTAACATCAAGCACTGCTTTTAAGATAGGCACTACAGCAAACTCCTGTCTAGCCTTAACTTCTAAATTTCAGAGCCTATCCAACAAAAAATAAAACTTAACTGGAACAGATAATTAAAAGTTTCTTCTATGCTTTCTTGCAAGTGTTGTGGAATCAACACCAAATTCATATATCACAAGTGATGCAGGTACTGCAGTTGAGTAGCCTTGAAGACACAGTACTGGCAATGCTATTACCAATGTCATCTTAAAAGAATAAAGGAATTTAGATTTTTTTAGACACATCTTCTTGTGAGACACATAACCTGAAGAACCCTGTCCAAGTGTTTCGTTACAGATGATGCTTTGGTTATATGAACTTCAGACTTGCTCTGGAAGCACAACCCAGAAAACATACCAGAAGGATAAGTAGCTCTTAGGTATCTCTATGACAAATTACTTCTATTCCACTTGTAACAACAGCATCTTTTCAGAAGAAATTTATGCTGCCTAAAATCAGAATTGCAATTTAATTTTAAATCAATTACCTTTTTTAAAATAATCACTGAAATTCATGTTTTTCCAGCATTACACTTTCCTTTTAGTAGATAAAACGCTGATTTGAAATTTGGCAGGGGCATTCATGGCAGTTCAAAAAACCCTACATTATTTTGGTTTCTGAGTCTACTTACAGAATAGGTAGGTCTTTGATCTGGAAAATCAGAAAGCTAACCTTGTATCTGTGCAATTCAATACTGCATGTTAAATATGTTTGAAGCAGAAAAAAATATGGAAAACCTATGAAAGACTTCTCTGTGGCAGGTGCAGATGCTCTTGTTAAACAATAGGAACTTTGCCATGGAGGAACACTGAAGCAGAAATTACTGGAATACACAGCTGCAATAATGATTTTTTGATTATGGTAAAGGATATGTTGTAATATGGTGCTCCCACTCAACCATACTTGGAGTACCACAGCTCTCCTCTTCAGCTGGAGAAGTGGAGTTTCTCCTTCATAACCCATGACTGACATTGCAAAAGTAACATCTATACTACGATGAAAGGTCAGGATTTTTCCATGAGATAATTAAGATGGGGTGACAATTACTATTTAAAATTCTAATACAAGACAGCCTATAACCTTTTCATGAACTCTGGTAGCTAGTTCAAAATCACTGTGGGGCAGCTGGTAGTCCTGTGTAAGTGTAGACTTTTTCCATATGAAATACAAAGCTGATGGGACAGGAAATAATTAAAATGGGGTTTCCTGACACTGCCTTTTGCATAAAAACCTACCTTATGATATTCTATTATTGCAGTTTGTTATCATGATGTATTGAGTTGCAGCACCTCAGAATTATACAACATGATGTCTTCTGTTTTCTCTCCTTTCCCTGGCCCATGATCATCTCTACAGACGTGTGTAGTCCTCCCCTGTTGCAAAGTAGAAGGAAATGTAATTTTTTGTTCTTGGTGGGTATTTTGCCAGCACTGTTTTGTTTAATAAGATCAATAATGTTTGGACTGATGTTAACTGTAGGGTTTAACATTGACTTCACTGTTTAGTGCAAAATAAATAGAACTGTTGTAGAGGCTCCTCTGTAGATTCTTCTGTTCTTCCATATTACTAACATTTGTGCCTCATCACAGAGATCAGTGAGTGGCAGGGACTTTTTCATTCCTTTTTTCCTTGCAACGCTGTTTATGTTCTTGCTTTTCTATTGTCTTTCCCTGGCCTAAATTGTTCTTACCTTATAGTGTCCAGTGTCGCATCTGAAACTTTGCTAATGGGGTGGAAGAATTATTTCAGGTATTTTGTAAACTGTACTTAATTCTGTTGTCTATCATTTCATACAGGTATGATATTACTTATTCATGTTGGTTTTGGTCTACAATAATCTCAGACTTTCTTCCAATAAATTTCTACCTAACCTACTGTTTACTATGCTGTATCATTGTAGCTGATTACTCCTGCCTATGTGTAGAACCATGCACTTGATCTAACAAAACTGCATCCTACTGTTTTAAGATTATTTCTTCAGCTAAATCAGGATTATTTTGAATTTTATTCATTTTCTCCAATGTACATGCAGTCCAGATCGTCCGCAACATACTCTCTAATCCAAAAATCAGAGCCTTTTGAGAGAAACAGAGGTAGGACTTTAGTGTTTCCCAGTGTGTCCTTGGGAGGATGTTGTCCCTTGAGCGGGAAATCTGTTTCATATAGCAGGAAGCAGTACATTTTTCTGTCCTTCCTGGAGGATGGACAGGAGCTAGGTTTTCTACAGTGGAAGCAAGTGGAGGTGAATGTCAGCATAGGTGGACAATAGCGGCAGTAGCAATCCCTTCGTTTTTGTATTTTCACTGTGTGCCTAAGGAAAAAAGAGGCTGAGACTTTTGAGATATGGACAGGATTACCAGGAAGGATGGGAAACTAAATGAGCTTCAGAAATTTAGCACCAAAGAGGTTCATAAAGAGGTCTAGAAACTACTGATTTACATGGTTTATCAGTCTCTGAATGAGCCTTCATTCTCACCTGTGTTGACTGATTAGAATACCAGCGCCTTTAGCTTTTTGTCATAGACACCTTTAAGATCACTTTTGACCTGCTGGTGGTTATTCCTAACAATATCACCAATTCCCACATAAATACAGAGCATGAGTTAATGGTCAGTGAGGTAGATTAATCCAGAAAGTTCAGATCCGATCACTGGGTGGGTTCCTTCAGCACCCTGAGGAGAGTATCTCCAAGAAGCCATCTTTTGTTTTGTGCCTGTGAGTGGTAGCTGCAAGCCTCATAGCTTTAGAGTTGCGGCTGTTCCTTCTCCGCTTCTGGAGCTTAATTACTCCTGGCTGCTAGAGTAGTGTGCCTGTTCTTGGATACACAGACTGAAGCAGGAGCTCAGCTCAGGCTGGTGTTAGGACTGTTGTTACTACAGTGTAGACCTACCTTAACCTGTTTAGCAGTAAAACTGAAAAGTGCCAGGGTCTGACTGCACATATTAGCATTATGTATTACATAGATCAGCAATACCTAGGAACCTTTACATAAATGGTTTCTGGTTTTGTTACATTTTTCTTTCCTGAGTAGCTCTTCAACTGACACAAAACGGATGCAGTTGTACAGAGGGAAAATTGTCTGTATCTCATTGTTCCCTGATTTTGCCCTGTCAGAAATCAAAATTGTAATCAATCTGCGAAGTATTAGATTTCCACTTTCTGTTACAGGTGAAGGACAGTCAGGAAGATCTGTAGAAGTTATCCTTGCTGTTACTTTGTGTATACTTTCAGTTGTTATTTTGGTGGCTGCAGCGTATACTTTTGCCAGGTGAGATTTATGTATCCATGCCATACCATGTTTGCAAGAACTCAGAAATGTTTTACAGACGAGTTGAAACAGTCCTATAAATGGAACCAATCTGTCATTTCAAAATTAATTGCATTTTCTTTTTTGTTTTTCTTTTCTTCTATGTAGAAACTTAAGGAGGGACTCACAAAAGCTTTAGTCTAGTGAGGCTAACCTCCATAGATGAAAGAGAAAAAACAACTTCTGCAGAGGGTAAATCAGAGCAGTAGCCTATCTTACCTTTTACAGCTACTTCTCTATTGACTTGAAGATACAGATCAGTGTCAGCTGGCTGCAGTTAGCATGATGGCTAACCCTTTTGACAGCTCAATATGAATTAAATACTCTAACTTCTGGTTTCTGTCTTACTAATACATTTATTAGTGAAATACATTGACATCTCACATGTGAAAGAGAAATTGACTTCTAATTCAAATTGTGAACAAAACGTCCATGTAAAGGAGCAGACTGGATACTGCATACATGATGTTTACTCATTTATCAGAAGTTCTGTTCTTCCTCATCTGCATCATTAAGGCACTCCCAATGAATTTGTGTAGGAAAGCTAAGAATATATAGGCTAGACACCTTCCGTATGAATTTTAGGCAAGGTAACTGTTGGACTTGACTAAATCACACTGTTGGAAGGAAGAGCAGAATAAAGGCCAAGGAAGGATTCCTGGCAACCATTTTTCAGTTTCAGCCTGTCTAATCAAAGTGTTCTTGGCATACGTGTTCTTAAATCTTTTGCCTGTTTATTTTTCACCATTATTTTCTGTTTAGAATTCGGCAAAAGCAAAAAGAGGGAGGCACATACTCCCCACGAGATGCTGAAATTATTGACACTAAGTTCAAACTGGATCAGTTGATCACAGTGGCAGACCTGGAACTGAAGGATGAGAGATTTACACGGTAAGCGTACTCCTTAGGCAAAACAGTAGTCCAAAGGGGCTGTAGCCATGACCCCTTTCTGACCTTTGCTTGTTTGGAAGTGTTTGTGGTGTTCTTATTTACACAGGTCACTGAGATCCTCTTTCAAAGAATGACCTCCATCCTCAAGACACTTCTCACTAGCTTTTAGAAAATCACTTAATCTTCAGCTCTTTTTACAGCAAGATAAAGATCTAAGTGCAAATCACTGTTTAATTGTGTTAGAAAAAAAAAGGGCAACATATTTTTAAACATGCAGAATTTCTGGGTTTTTTTGATGGCCCTGTTTTGTGTAGACTACAAAACTACATAAGCATTTTGAAAAAGTCAAACTCCCAGAAGTCCTGGCTAGCTAATTCAAGAACAAATCTGTCATTGTTTAATTGAGATTTAGAAAGTGTTTTTTTCACAAAGGGATTTGCATAACATCTGGGTTTCTGTGGAGCTCAGCACATTGGCTATCTTGACATCTGTTCCTTTAAGGTATATGCAGCAATTCCAGGCTATTCATATTTTCTGTCCAACAAAGAATCTTGTCAGCCATATTTATCAAAGGAAATCTGCTCTTTCAGACTCCCAGAAATACGAATATTATTCACTGAATAAATGTAATGATGATTCTAAATAATACATGACATCCAACTGAGTTAGAAATGTTTGGTGAACATTCTTTACCTGCCTGTATTTTCCCTGCTGTTTCACAGATGAAACACTGTGGTATGCAGTCTCCTTAAAGATGAGAAGCCTAAAAGTAGTCTTGCCCTAGCAGTCAGGCATCCTACTGTTGCAGACTAGGAGTAGCTGGAAGATGAAAGGTTGTAGCTGTTGACCTGTTTTGTTTGTGTGTAGATGTCTATGTGTGTGGTACAGAGTAAGCTGATTGCATGTACAAACCTGTTTAAAGTAGTGCACACAAGAATGGCTGCTTGTAACAGATGAGAAAACATACTATAAATCATCTGGAAATCATCGACATAATGCGTGTGGTATGTTCTGTGTGGGGTATATGTCATTCAGATAGCGTTGTATAGTACCTGCTAATAACAGCAGAAAACATTCTGTAAAGAGAGAACCATTGCCAATGCACTGTGATAACTGTGACTCATATGAATGATCTTGATGGATCTTCAAAATGGCCTTGTTTCCAAAGTGTTAGCTGAATAAGAATGGTACTAATTTTGTTTACATACTAAAGTGTTAATGGATTTTACTTCCAGATACTCTTCATTTTTCTTTAGACGCAAGGAGATATTTGTCATCCAGTAAGTTTTTATATTATTGAAGCAACGTGGTGTGTTTTCTGTGCTGTTCTCTGTGTGCTATATTGAACGATATAGTTAATCAAAACGAAATGTCCATCTTTGCAGCTATACTAATGGCAAACAGTGGTATTTGTCATTTTGAAATCATGTTTATTTTTAGTCTCTAATATTAAGGTATAACAGTTCCACGAGTATTTTGAAATAAATCAGGGCAATTTTTACATGGAAATTATAACACATGACAATACGGCACTGCTCTATACAACCTATCCTTGAAGCAAATGTAGTGCGAATGTAACATAAGAAACATGCTGTTTCTTTGCTTTGGCAGTTAGAATGTATGTAGTTAGGAGACGTTCTCTTTTTTTCTCAGCTGCCTTTGGTACACACACTGCAGCTGTTTTGTACTATGCTACTACAATCTCAGCAACATATCCACGAGTCAAATCCTTTTTCAGCTTGCGGAGTACTGTTCTGCCACTTTTCTGTCTAAATTGTGTGTAGTTTAGATTTGTATAGTCTCAAAACTCTATAGGGTGATTGCAAACTACAATATTTCATACCTATGTGCACTTCATTGTGTGATTTATGCACAGCAAGGCCTTTACTGAACAGTGCTTCAGCAGTTTTAGTTACATCACCCTTATTTTAATGAGTCAGTCTCACATTTTTGTTATCAATTTTTCATGTCCTTCCATCTGTATTTTTCTCTTTCCTCTTTCCCCGCTCCTTCAATGGCCAAAAGCAAACTCTGTTCTGCCATTCTTGTAAGGTACATGATGCAGCTGTTAAATTTTGGACTATTATTTTTCAAACAGTAGTGGTACTAAAGCTACAGCAGGCTCCTTGCCCAGGTTCTTTGTTGGACATTACAAGAAGCTGTTGAAGTGCAGGCACCAACTGAGAGTTCCTTGGGACAGGATTCATACCATCATTTCAACTGGAAGTCAGTAAATGTACTATGGGACTCTACTAGATAACATACATACAGTAATGAGGGGAAGGATATCCTTTATCTGCTCAAAACTTTTTAGTTTATTATGGCTTTTTTTTAAGCTTTAAAGAATGTTTCAGTATGTGTAAGAGTCTTTTCTGATAATGCCAGTGACCAAAAGAGACATTTTAGGTGTCTCTAATGCTGTCTCTCATATAAATACATCCTTCCTGGTAATGAGTGATATCAAGAAGCTACTAGAAGCTTCTTGCACCAAGAAGCAGCATGCAGCAAGGCAGCTTAGTGCAAAACCTGATGTCTAAAATATATTCGCTGCCTGTTTTCAGACTTCCACAGTTGCACTGCAAAAGAACTTTTGTACCTGTTGCCTTTGGGGAATAGCTATGTAGAAGTCAATCACAGTCCTAGTTCTTGTGGTGTCCTTATCATTCTCATGATTTGTGGTTTAAGCCGTGACATGTTAGCATGTTACATTATTGTATTACATGTTGATGACTGCAGTATAACCTTTACAAATTTATCGTGCTTTTGGAATGGGACTGTGCATCACTGCATCTGTATAACCTACTGCTATATGTTGGCTACGTTTAGTCAGCTATCATCTCAGCTGTGTTTGCAAAGCTTGCTGTGTTGCAGAATGCTGGTTTCAGTTCATGTCATCTTGTAATTATATGAGGAAAACAAACATGGGCAGACTCCTTTTCCAGGATGACTTATTTGTATTTCTTGGACAGCAGTAAATCAGCTGAAATCTGGTCCAACTAATTATGCTTTCTACCCTGAAAGGGTGATGGGGAGTTTGTGTGAAAATCTTAGGTGATAAAACAGCAGTATAGACTTTTTTCTGTATCTGCTAATAATCCCATTCAGTACACATTTGAAGGAAATGCTTTGCAAACCAGATGCTTTGTCATTTCTCAGTCAGTATACTATTTATTATGTTAGCTACTATAAATCAGTAAAGGCATGGACTTGCATCTGACACAGTTCATCCACAGAATCAAGATACTCTAACCTTCTCCATGAAATCCTTCTTGACTGTCTCTCATACATTGTCTCTTCAGACATTCTCTCATACTTAGTGGATTGTGGCCTATGATCTTGGGTCATATTCTCAGAAAATTTGGGCAGCTGGTATCACATGAGAAATAAAAGGAAGTGCAAAAAGGTTTTTCTGTTCTGTAAGAATACGACTAGAAATATTTTTTATCAGTCTTAGCAGATCAAAAATTCAACAGCTTGAGAAGTATTGAAGCAAAACTCAGCAATTGTTCAGTAAAGGTTAATAAAAAAAAATTATTTCACACATTTTTGTAACTTTTTAAATATTAATTATTTTGAATTACAAGTCAATTTAAGTAGAAAAAACATCAAAATTAAAAGTGCCAAGCATCCAACTTTGCCAATTTTGAAATTTTTTTGGAGTCAACATTTTTTTCAACTTGGGAAATGCATGGCAAATCCCAGTTCCTAGTAGTATTTTTTCTTAACATGACCGTCATCAGTAAAAAAACTACTTGCAAAGCTTCAGTGTCTGACAACTACTAATACTAGCTAGTATGTATACACCATCTCTCAGCAAGTCTTTGTTAGGCAATTAATTAATGTGATGTAGTTTCAGAGACGATGCAAGGCATTAAGTCCTTCTAAGTTCAGTGGAAAATGAGACCTGCTTTATGAAGCCAAATGCTAGGTTTGAATGGTTGGGACATACATTGATCTCCATGATGGTGGAGGTGGTATGAGTCAGACAATAACAGAAAAAAACCAACCCTTGTTTAAAACATAGGTAGACCATCAGTCTAAACTGGATTAAACATTGGTTCATAAGGCACATTGAATATACTTACACTGGGGGCTCTCATTACTTACTTTTTATAACATGTCCATAGGGTTTGGAAAGTCACTTTTCAAAACAGACATTCATCTTCTGTGAATAAATTCTGTCACTAAATTTTCAGGGTACACCAGGTTTGGCAAGAGACAAGTAACTTCCCTGTTCCAGGTGCATTACCTAGGAGACAACTGCTCTGGTACTCTACCTTGCAGTGGTTCCTGCAGAAAGGATAAAGCCATATAGGTCCTTGTTTCTTAAAATCTTTCCAGGATAAGTTGCACCTTGTGGTGGATGCTTTGAGGCTTTTGTTTTGTTCTATGCGAGACAGATTTTCAAACAAATTCACAGATTCAGAAGAAATATTCCTGAATTACAGACACTGTAACCCTTACAAATAACAGGCAATTAGAAATTTTTATGTAAAAGTATCATATTTAAAATTATTTTCTGATCTCACCTTTCCTCTATGTTGTGCATTCAGTAGGTGTCTATATTTGAGGTAACACTTTGCACATACATTACTTTCTGTAGACCATCTGTTTTTTCTTTCTTTGAATGGGAGTAGGCATGGCTCCTGCCTTGCCTTTTTCTTCACAAGTTTCCCTTTTGTAATGAACTGTCAAAAACAGGCTTCCTGAGCTTAGTATCCCAGGAGTACAAAGTTTATGAATGTACATATCCTGGTACAATGGAAGAAATGACCATGTGTTCTCTTTCTTTAGGCCTTTAATATTTAAGAAGGGTTAAGCTCCATATTGCTTTCAATTAACTTGCTAAAAATTAGTTCCTCTGTTGGTCCTAGGAAGTGTCAATGGTGCTTATGAGTTAAGCCTTTTGCCTACATACTCATTTCTGTTGTTTTTTATGTGCACAAAGTTTTAATGCCCTGTGGATTTCAGATGATTGACCCAGGGAGAAAGCCGAGTCTGTGTGACAATACAGTCTTCAGTTACCACTGCCAACACAAATAAATGGCTTCTTTCTAGCTCTATCATGAGTAATCTGAGTGGGATTCAGATTTTTGATAGACTTCAAAAAAATCCCACACATGAAACAATACACTGTTTTAAAAGAAAATCAGATTTAAGGCAATAAAGCATTCTTTATCTTAGAGAATGTTTTTCTTTCCTAGTTTCAAAGTCAGACAAGTGGGAATCTGGAATTCTGCAGCTGAAATAGGGAAATTTGCAGTTTCATGGTTTGATTCTAAATTGTGCTTATCAAGATGTAGTGATATATATATTCTTATGTTTTATAGAAAAAACTGGGAAATGTGGAGAACAAGATTACAGGTAGACAAGTATTTGATGAAACACTGTAAGATTATTATTACATACTCCAAGTCAAGAGACTTGGAAAAAACATTAGTTTTTGAAGCTCGAGGATGCTGAAACTATACATAGCTGTAAGTCTTTAGTGAGCGTACAAAATTCATCCCTTCTGAAAATTCTTACACAACAAAGCCAGCGTCTTTGCCACAGTCTTCAAGGTAGACATTAATTCTCATATAAGCATTTAAATTAAACCATATTATTTTCCAAGCTGCCAGGCCACTACATTGTGCACTTGCTACCAACAGAAGTGTGAGAGTTCAGTAGTTCTAAAAATCAAGTTCTTCACTTAAATGCCCACAGGTAGGTTGAAGTGTCAATCTGTAGGTGCCTTCTTTAAAAATGTTTACTGCTTGTGAAAGAGAATATATGATTATGCCTTTAAAAAATCACCTGTTATTAATATTAAAAATTAACTAGAAATCAACATATGTAACGCTGTTTTGCTCATTTCCTGAGCTATTTCAGTGCTTTACTTCCCTGCCTTGAGTGAAAGTAAAAAAAGGAAATATTGTTGAGTAAGGTGGTGTTAATGTTGCTGCTTGTCTCCTATGATGCTTTGCTGTTGGATCCGTGTACCTTCAGCACTGAAGCACTAAATGGCATACCCAGGTTGCTTATGTACAGAATAGATGTAATTTTTATACCCTAATGACCAAATTGCATTTGCTTACTGCAAATTGGGTGCACTAAGCCCCTAAGTGATATCAATTCAAGAGGAATAAAGCCAACAGTATTCAAAAAAATTACTGGGATGTCAGCTGGGACATGACTTTTGTCCTGTTGTTCTATGGTGAAGATTAGTGAATTCAAAGGAAAAACAAATGTAATTTCTTTGCAGAGACTGGTTATAATTTTCTCCTGAAAAAAAGTCCTAAAAAATGATTACTTTCTGCTCAAAGACAAATGTATTTGTACGCAATACATTGGCACAGCTATTAAGAATATTTTTTCTTCAGGAAACTTTAGTTCTATAATGTTGCCATTATTACTAGAAGGTAGTTTCATCTGCCACCTAATGCAAACAACATAAGTAATATAATAAACACTAACTAGAAGTCTAAGCATTCTGAATAGAGTTGCATGCTTTGTCATCTTAACGCCTTCTTTTTTCATTCTAAAGCTCTCCTTCAGTTGTCCTAGTAAGAACTTTGAGTTTGAGCTGCCTTCTGTGAATTCTTACACTTCTTTTCACTCCAGTGAGACTGACCCAAGGCTTTCATAGCCAGGTTGCTTTGTTTGAAGAGAACTGTCATAACAAACTATGAACCACAAAGGCATCTTTAGTAGCTTTGAAATTAACTTCTCTGATGTTCAATAATAAATGATTAAACATTTGTAATAATCTCATTTTATTATCTAATTTAAAATTTGAATATTTAAGAATAACTTCATAACCCAAAATATTCTTAAAGCAACTTGTCTTTTCTACTAAATTTATGGCAACAGTAGACATTTGTATTTGTATTATAGAATAGTTTTTTTAATATTTGTATGTGAGAATGTATGATTTTTGGAGAGACGGACACATAAAAGCTATACTTAGAGGTTTTTTGAAGGGGCAAATTATCTTTTAAACTGTATTACTTCAAACTTTTTGGCTTAGTCTTTTAGACAAGCTTTGTCAGTCTGAGTGCCCAAAGTTTGGCTTCTAAGTCCATAATGCTGAGACATTCTTGAAATGGGTTCAGAGATGGTGATAATAATGACCAAGTTCCAAGGCCTTCTGAAAGTCCCCTGAGTATAGATGCTCATGTAATATCTTCATGAAACCTGCTGTGGGACCAAATTAAAGATCTAATATGTAGCACAGTTTTTAAAATCATCATGCACCAGAAAGAGCAGTGAATGTATAAAACTGAGCATGAAAACAGGCACTCATTTTTTAAATCTTCTCCAAACATAGCTGTTTGGTTTCTGTAGAGGCACACCAACAGCATGATTCATCTGCAACTTATTTGAGGTATCTGCTTCAAATGAGATGAAATCACACCTATTTCTCTTCATTGATTATAAAAGTAATCTAGTGTGACTACTCAGAAATAGGTGTCTGTATTCAGTCAGTATTCAGTATTTATGCTCTGAAATGGTCCTTAGAAGAACAATATTGAGTACACACTGTAAAATTAAGCCTGTCAATGTATATGAAATGGTGTGCTGGAAGTATGGACTTCCCTGCACCATATGAGCCCAGACCACTGTAAAAGGATCTGAAAAGAATGATAGAAACTGTAACTACCATGTCCGTATCTGCCAATACCTGAGACAAAAACTAAGAAAGACAATCACCCAAGATATCTGACATATAATAATGTTTGAATCCATAAGAGAAATAAATCTAGTTCTTTAGTTACTTCAGTATTTAATCTAAAATCTATCAAAATGTACAATATTGGCTAACTCTCAGCTTGCTACATTTAACAAAAATCTCTGTTGCAGGTTACTTAGTTATAGAAAATCCATCAAGTAAGTTGATTAAAGCTTGTATGTTGTGGTCATAAGTGAGTCCTAATGTGTGGTTCCCTCCTCTATGTTTATTAGAAGAAAACTCCAAGCTGCGTATAAATCATAAAAGCATGACTAATTGCATGGTAACTGGAGAAATGCTTTCTCTCTCTCTAGGGTGAAGCCTGCATGTCTGTGTTTTAGCTTGGGAAGTAATACAGGGATATTTAAACTCCTCAGGGTTTAAAAACCATGTCATTATGAGAATGAGGTCACTGCAATATTTTATATGTCTAAAACCTTGCAATGTATAAAATGTTTTCTGTGTGACAAAGAAGTATTATGTACTTTAGAATGCAATGATAACTTTACAAATTTCCATTAATGTCAAAACCTCATCTTGGAATGCTGTTACCTATAAAAACAATCCCGCTCTTACAGTACTGTTAACATACTACCAACATTAAAAATTTGATGAGGGGAACAACAAGGGGAGAAAATGCTTCTATTTTAAGGGAATAAAACCAAATCAAATAAGCATGCTGTAAGCGATTAATAATTTTCTGCCTATAAGTAGCAATTTCTAATTTTCTGCTGATAAGTATCAGTTTCTACTGAACTGAAAAACATTGTTTATTAATAAACTGTAGTTAAATAAGAATAAAAAGAATGACAAATAATTTCACTATAGTCTTCTAATTTTTCTATTACTACTTTCAGGCCAATAAGCAAGAAATCCTTCTTACAACATGTTGAAGAGCTTTGCACAAACAACAACCTAAAGTTTCAGGAAGAATTTTCGGTATGTTGCTAGCAGTTGTCACAACATCGCAAGACCTTCAGTCGTTTCATGTGTCACATTTCATGTCCATTTTAAGCAGGCAAGGCCGTGAAGGACTCTGGCCTTGATAATCAATACCCAATTACCACGTTGATTGTTTAGAAAGTAATATTACACTGATTTGGATTCTGCAGTCTACACTGCAACCTGATCAGAATTATTCACCTAACTGTCAGCAAAAGATGATTTTCTTTAGATTCCAGTCTTTGCAAGAACACCATAATATTTGTGCTTCTACATATGTAGTGATGCACATGTAGTTTACCTGAGAACAGTTTATTCAGAAAGTTTTCTAACATATATACAGATATATTTAATTGCTTTAAATAAGTATGTTTTCCTGAACGATGATGACCCCAAAAACACAGCTGACATTTATTCTGTGAAATGTTAAGGCCCCAGTCATACTGTTACAGAACTCAGAAATATTTTTCTTTCATAGGCTTCAGTGCAGAAGGTAAAAAGTTTGGGCATGGTACTTTGCTTTTTGTTCCTCTACAAATAATAGGTCATACTTCCCATGCTCTTGAGAATAGCTTCCATGTGAATGTCTTCCATCTCCTTATATGAGTAGTTGAACACAGCAAGCCTGTCTGTCTTTCTGAAAAGAGACCAGCTTTCAAAATATACATTGCATATAATATAATGCATATATATTTTCAAATTTAAATCTCAATTTTTTCTCAGTTTTCATTAGGTAATATTTTTATGGCTATCATGGTTTTTTTTCTCAGCAATATCTTCTCTTTTTGTTATTTCAGCATCATTATCATCATTTGTAACACATACAGTCATTTGCCCTCACAAAAATAATTTGTCATTCTCCAGTGACGGTATTGTTTTGGATTTATAGATTTACCACAAATTGCTTACCAGTTGGATTAACAAAAATGAAGACTCAACAATTGGCTTTTCTTCTGTTAGATTATAAAATTTCAGTCTCTGAGGGAAAACTAAAAAAAGTGTGAAAAGATTAATGGTATTTCCTACAGATTTTTTGTTATGCTCCTTAGGTAAAATTGGTCTGGATGTAATAATAAAAAGCACCATAAAATTCTCTGAGCAATAAAGTAAGAACCTTTTTTTCCAAGAGCAGAAGTGTTATTTCACTTGAACAAGAGTGATTATTATTATATTGTGCATGACTGAACAGATGAAAAGTTTTACTAGCAATAACATTTTCACATATTAACGTTTATCACTGGAAAGTGTCTAGTATTACTTTCTTTAGGTGTTACCCACATTGGGTAAGTCTTACAGCATTGGCTAAGTGTTAAAACTTAAACAATCGTGCTTTATCAAATCAAAATCTTGGCAATCCATTTCAAGTTAAGAGAATACAAGTAGCTGAGGCCTCTTCCAACTAAATTATTTAGTCCATTTACAATCTACAGCTTTTTATTTGTAATTTGGGATTCCATTTTTTAATTTTTTTCTCTGAGCTTCAACTCCCATGTTTCAGAGTGTAGTGATATCTTACCTTCCCATATGACTTGTCCAAGGGCAGGAAGAATTGCAGGGTAGGTCCAGTCCCTGATGGAGAATATGTCTATAGCATCTGTAGCACCTGTCTTATCAGATGAATAATGGGATTGACAATGTGCTTGAAATTACATCAGAAATGACAATGCACAGAAATAGGCAATGCACACAACAAGCAAGCAGACCTAGTGACCAGCATTGTTCCCATCCACATTCATCATTTTAGTTTCACATAGATGACTCGGGGCTCCTACAACGTGTGTAGGCGAGATGAGCTCAAGATACAAACCCGTGGGCCATTATATCTGAAGTACATAACTAAAAGCATGGTGCTGAGCTTGCTTGGGCTCTCTGGCTGTCTCTGTACTAGTAAATTCAAGCATACCAGGAAAAGGACATGAGGAACATGATAATTTACACTCATAAACTGCTAGTATATTCCCTGCCTTGAATTTGGACTGTTTCTGCTAGCAGTCTTCCTGGACAATTCCAAGATATGTTTTGGTAGGTAAAGTAGTTTAAAGAAACAATAACTGATGTTGGGCAGTTATGATGGTAACTGATGGTGGGCTCCATGTAGCTGATATTCAAACTTCCAGCTTTCCAGATGATATCTCTCAGCATCTTTGGGAAACCAAGTTTTCCTAGTAACTGGCAAATTACTGAAACAGAAATATTTGTATAAGTGGTTTATGATAAGTTCCGTTCATGAATAAAAAAGTGAAATACCTCCAAATATCATCACTGTACCATAAAAGTACTACAGCAAACAAAGTGCAAATTATTTCAAAGTTTTGTAAGTCTGCAAAGAGATATGGTTTCTGTGACAAACTGTTGTTGAATTTGGGAATCCAAATAGTCTTTCTCCAATTCTGAAAATAATCATTTAGACTGAAATCCATACTGATGCAGATAATTGGTACAAGGCTTTTGAGCACTCATTCAGATATGGAAGCATCACTACAAAAATAACATAATCTGCTTCTCTGTTTCCTCTCTATTACGAAGTACTGTACAACAGTGCTACTTTTATACTAGTCAGCTGGTAAGTTAAGACTCAGAGGAGTGAGGCAAATGAGGCAAATTAAAGTTCACATGACATGCACATGATATATGGTCCCATGGCCCACAAGACTTGCAAAATGCCATAGGCATTTCATGTATGTTCTTCCTTCACGCAAAATTCAATGACAGACGTTTTGTGGGAGACTTTCAGCTTTCTGAATGAAAGGAATTTTAACTTCTCAACGCTTAGCTGTCTTTTACTGTTCTTAGAAATCCTGAGAGGAAAGCACAGAAGTCACTCTACTGTGTCTGAGAATGGGGATCTTTCTGTAGGTTCAGTTATAGAATTGGGACTTTACTTCTCTAAGGGATTATTGAGGCAAAAGGCAGAGGCAACAGAATAGGTAAAAGAAATGTACCTTGAGTACGGTAGAGGTTGCTTCAAAGACAAGATTTTGAAATAATGGGTGCCTTTAAAGATACTTTTCTAGAGTATGTTACAGTTCATTTAGTTTCATATTTAATTCATGTCTGTTAACTATGTTTTTTAATTCTTTAACATATGGATATAAATGTAAAGTCAGCCATTCTTTATAAGGTGATTTTAAGTCAGAAACTTTCTTTTTAGAAGGGGCATAATCATAGGCTTTTCATCCTTAGGAAGCATAGATATTTAGAGAGATTTTGAAGAGCATGTATGGGATCTAGTCCCTTGTTAATTTTCAAAGGGAGATGAGCATCTAGTTGTTCTCTGCCATTCTTCCCCTAATTCTTTCCCCAAGGAAATGTGTCAGAACCAGGAAAAGAAGTCAGGTCCCTTGCCTGAAACTCTTGCTTTTATCATGAAAACCTCTTTCCCCTTCTATTCAGAAGCACCTGCAGTTATATTATTGAGGATATAATTATAGAAATGAAGTAGGCCTCGTGCTTCAGGCCATAGGATTTTTGTCAGATGGTGAAAGAAAAAAAATTCTTATGAGATAATATTGCATGTAATACAATTCAAGTGTTTTGAGCTCTCCTTTATATGCCAGACATTGTCCAATGTACAAAATAGGATATCAGATTAAAGGAATTACTGATTTGGTTTATTACGTGGTTTTTTTAATGATCCCATTTTGCTAATGTTTATATCAAATTATTCTTAGTATTTGAACCCATCAAATAAGGCTGACAAAATATTTGAATTAACAAAGAAAAATGCTAGAATAAAAAACACTCCTGTTTTTTCCATTTTTTGTTACCTCTTTCATTTATTTATTTATTTGCTAATAGTTGTCCATTACATTTTATTTATAGAAAACAAACTGTCTCAAATACCTGGGCAAAAGAGCACTTGAAAATAATTAACATTGAATCTGATAGCAGGGCTATCTGCTCCACTTTTGGAAGTAGCCCATGTAGTGCCTAACTGTTAATACTAAAAGACAAATTTGAAGGGATTACTCAGCACTAGCGGCAAAATTTTTTATTGTACTCATTCAAAGCAATAGGTAGATCTCTTCGTCTTTATCTTAGCCAGATGTTGAAATAGACTTCCATATAACATTTGTTAAACAAAGGGAAAACCTATTACAGTTAATGCAGTTACTAACTTGGAAATTCTGGCTAAATTCTGACTTTTCTGAGACTTCTGTTCTCTTTATCACCACTATGAGATCATCATATTAATATGTTTTTTTCATTAACAAGTTATGAAGTCGTCTTCGCTCTTCTACTCAGCTTTGGAAATTATACCTATTTATGTACACAAACACTCCCATCAAATAAGTTCCTCAATATAAATGATTTATCCATCTCTGCCCTTCTGTAATAGAACTAATGACCAGTTATGAAACTACAGTACAACCCAAAATAACTCTTCCCACCCCTTTCACAAACAGTCCTGTGAACAATAGCTAATTGCCAGTTGTCTCAACTTAATTAAATTCTCATCAGTTCTCAAGCCCCAGGAGTCGGGAAAAGGCATTATTCAAGAGTAAGGCTGAGTCAGTAGCACATGGTAACCAAGTGTGTGACTCCATGAAAAAACAGAAAAGAACGACAAAAGGTGATAGGCTGAATTTATCCAGACTTGCAAAGGTGAAAGTGCACGTAAGCTTTAATTGTTCAACTTGACAGCATTGTCTGCAGTGGTGCATTAAATGTTGCGGTGTAACTGGGGTTGGGCAGTGAGGTGGAATGCTGTGTAATGCTTCCAACTGTTCTTAGAAATGCACTTTCCTGCAGAACTAAGGAATTCCTCTTGCTGGATGGCTGTGTTGGGTTTTATATTCACTGAAAGTGAAATGCAAAGGTTTGCCAACAAACATTTATTCCTCTACAGGAACTTCCCAAGTTTCTTGAAGACCTTGCTTCAACTGATGCTGATCTGCCTTGGAACAGGTCTAAGAATCGTTTCCCAAACATAAAGCCATGTATGTGTGCTTACTGATCAACTCCTCCGTTTTGCTCTCTGCCTTCGATAGTGCAGCATGTATTTGAAATGCAACCGTATTTTTGTTTGATCTGCCTTTGAAATGGCAATACAATCATGTCCACATTATGAAATAATTTTCTGTCAAGTAATCTGTCTTTTCATTGTGTTTTTTTAAAGACAGTTTTATTTGCAAGTAGCTTTCAACTTGCTCTCACAAGCTTTAATATGCAGGTGCAAGAAACTGTAGCCTCTATAGTTTCTTAGCTTTGTAATTCAAGCCATGTAGCAAACTCTTTAACATTCTTCCTCTTTTTTCTCCCCTTCAGTGAGAAGTAATTTTTTTAAACATAAAAAATCCACATGTTTGTGCATTCAGCTACCTCAGGATCCTGGGTATGCTTTCTTGTGGATATGTGTACATGTGCTGCAAAGTTTCCACAGAAGATCAGAGTGACTGTATGATAACTTATAAGCCAAGGCTAGATTTTATCACAGGAGACAGGAGTCTGTCTCTCTGTACTCAACACTGCTTCATTTTTCAGTTAATAAGACAAGAAATGTCATTATTATTTTAGGCATTAGCTGTGATGTGAGATGGGGAGCATGGCATTCCTTGGTTAATAATGCTACATTCTGTGCTATTAACTTTTCAGAGCAGCTGTTCCTGCTATCTACTGCCTTGTTCAAGACATACTCTAAGTTAGTCACTAAAAATTTATATTCATGACATATAAACAGATAAATTTCATAAATTTTTAACTTTTTTTTTTCCACTACATTGGGAGGCAAACATCAAAATTTGGAATGTTTGGTTTCAGCATTTAGTTATTGTCATATGACATCTTTCCTGGGTTTTGTCATTTCTGCATACATACCATGGGCCCAAATTAGAAACCCTCAATATATATTTTTTTTTCCTGGAATAATGAACTTACCTTATGTAAAAGAAGTTAAAGTATGTAAGTGTGAGGAACTGGCTCAAATCTGTGACCTGGGTACAATATATAGGACAGAGACCCAGCTGTCTGTTCACATGGAAGTTGTCTGTGCTAGAACAGCATGGCATAAAGCACACCAGCTATCATTAGGCAGAGGATCCTTCTGTATGTACACCAAATTGGAGGATTTGGCACATTCACCATTTTAATTAAAAAGTATTATATTAAAATAAGTCTGGAACAGTAAAGGATGACCACAGTAATGGAAATTGGTTACATTCCCTTTGTAATTAATGTTCTACTATGTCAAGTATGGTTAGATTAGCAACAATAACAGTATTTTTTATTTTTTTTAGCACTCCAGGAAGACTTGTTACATGTTTCTATGTTTTTTAAACAAATCTTTTATTTAACTAGACTGTATTTCTATGATAGATAATAACAACAGAGTAAAGCTGATGCCTGATGCTGGTATTCCTGGATCTGACTACATTAATGCCAGCTACGTGTCTGTAAGTAGAAAGTCACTCACATTTTTACTATATTTGTTTTCTGGCAAAAGAGAGTCAAAAAATAACTTGAAAGAAGAACAAGATTCTAATTTTTCTTTCATTCACTACAACTACTCTTGCCATGGCATTGTTTGAGTGACTCCTGTGGCATTGAACATGACTGGTTAAAAATATAATTTATCCCATTTTCATTGCTAAGCAGTGATTTTCAGTAATAATCAAAACTGTGTCCAGCAAATTACTTTCTATAAATATTCTCATACTATTATCATTAAAGACAACAGCGAAACTCCTACCAATGTCAGTTGTTTGGATGGGTGTTATTTGGTCTCAGTTCAGGAGCTGGAGCTATTGTATATGAACAGGATAATGTAAAGATAACTGAACTGAAAAGTTTCATAGAGATAGCTAATAATTTTGGTGAGCAGGACTTTGTTTTTTTATTATTTTGTGAAAGTTATGATGGAAGAAAATACAAATAAGCTTCTTGAAGAAGTAACTGGTATTGTATTTCTCATCTTCAGCTTTCTTCCTGGACCTTCCATTTTCTAGTTGTGTTCTCTGTAAATCCTTCATTTATATTTTTATCTCATTTTTTTCCATTGAAGCTCAAAGTTTGACTTATAACTGTGCATTTAATTTGTTGTAGCAGTGGCTGGTTGTCTAACATGAGGTCAAGACTTCATTTGCACTAAGCACTATTCAAACACATAGCAAGACATGCAGACTGTAGTCTAAAAAGATGAAAAAATGGCAAGTAAAAATAGTTATTCCCAGGTAACTAAGAGACATTCACAGAGAATAAGCAAGAGAGCTGACAGCATCTTCCTCTCTCATTAGCAAAAGCTATTTATTCCCTTTATATAGAATGTCCTAGTTCTGACATTTAGCAGATAGGAAGAGCCATGCCACGTTGTTACTTGACACCGGGACTGTACACAGAGCCACCAAGAAGGAGACCAGACAGCTTGGAGCATGGCCTAGTCTTTACCCTTCCTGTCACTAACTGACATGCCAAGGCTTAGGCAGGGAACACTAAGAGCAGCGTCCAAAAAGCTGCAGCAAAAGCCAGCTGCAGGGAGTGTTCCCTGCTAAGATTCTGCATCTCTTTACTGCATACAGGCATCTCACTTTAGGTCACCACTGTTCATCAGTGAATAGATAACTGTAATGTTACCTTTTCTCAGGGCTAAAGCTTTGCTCTTTATATGCTCTCACTTTCCATATTTGTGGATGTGTAATTATATAAATGCATATAGCTGTAAATATACAAGATGTGCATGTGTGTATTTACATACCTATTTATCTAGGTGTGTATACATATGCATACACGTAAAAAGAGGGAAAGAGATCTTGTATATGGTTTTAACAAATGGGAACTTGGCTGCTACTTTTATTTTCATTGGTTGAACAAGAAAAAGTCAGTAACCATACTGCAAGGTTTGCATCCCTGAATTATAGTTTCTCACCTCACTCTTAAACTAGGAAGGATTAACATAGTTTCTCACTGCCACCTGTTCTGTATATTATAGATGGCGTAAGTAAGAGGCAGCTGTGAATTATAGGGCTATAATTCCAACAAGGAGCTTCAGTGGTGCTATAAACCACTGTGTAAGTTGTTTTAGGCAATAAGCAGAACTCTGTGATATTATAGACTTCTAGCTCTACAGCATAAATGTATTGCTATTATTGCTATTGTTATTTTAGACTTTCTATAGTACATGAGAATTCCTTTAGGGTACACTTAGTTTCTTTGGGGAAACAGATCCATGATGCACTGATAGCATTTACACAGATTTTTTTCAACAAACCTCCTTCTCCCCAGGTTTTACAACAATTTATAAATGAACTAAACAGCTGAAGCCAACATTAAAACAAAAGGCAACCCCTACAGTAGGTTTCTTTAAAACTTTTATCAGAGATCATTTGTTTGAGTAAGCTCCATCCCTAAGTTACAGCAGATCCCTGATGATCACTGGAAGGACAAGGTCATCAGTGTGGTATGTATCTTGCACTAGCTCTCAGATTGCTCCTTAGTTGTTTTCCTGGCTCCCCTGCTCCTTAGCACTATGTAATTCTACTTTGTTGGCCACCTCCTAACATAGTTCTTGGTGGCCTCTGGCTGGATCTGCAGTAAGGCTCCTATGAAGGCTTAGATATTTTTAAAAGGGAACTACTGACCTGATGTCCCTGTAATTTCTCTGATAAATGCATTGCTATTAGAATGACATTTCCCAAACTTTATTAGAGCATTGGTTCATAACTGATCTATACAGTGGAACAAATGCCATTACTTCCTTAGGTTTCCAAGGCCATCTGCCGTGCAATCATTAGCCAGGCCTATGCCAAGTCATTTAGTATGTCTGACAAAGTTTTAGCCTTATACGTGATAGCTACAAGCACAACTATGAGTCACATGCAAACTCTTTTTTTTTTCCTTGCCAACCATTATGTATTAAATATTTTCTTTTTTCTTAGGGTTATTTATGTCCAAATGAGTTTATTGCAACTCAGGGACCATTACCAGGAACAGTGGGTGATTTCTGGAGGATGGTGTGGGAGACGAGAGCAAAAACACTTGTGATGCTTACACAATGTTTTGAAAAGGGACGGGTAAGTTACCAGTGTGCCAATTAACAGTATTTGATATAACTGGAAATTCTGTATGTAGTTTCTGTCAAGATTATAATATGATCATTGTTAATTAGTAATCATCTGCCTGCAGATAAGATGTCATCAGTACTGGCCAGAAGATAACAAACCAGTGACTGTGTTTGGGGATATAGTGATTACTAAATTGATGGAAGATATTCAAATAGACTGGACCATCAGAGATCTAAAAATTGAAAGGGTAAGCCAGAACTGGAGTCTGATAGAATAAAACCCATCCAGCACCTCAAAGAACATCAGATGTGCTCCATGTCACCCAACTACCCCTCAGTATTCTTCTTTTAATCTTTTAATGCATGTGCACTGTACTGCCTTGTTTTCCTGCATTTTGTTTTCATTCCTGGGTTTTGTTTCCTGAGAATTTTCTCCAATTTCTGTTACAAAAAGCTCAGTTACTTGTCTGACATGCTATGAAGGGCCTATCAAGGTTACTGAACCTCTGGTTTGGTGGGAGGTGAAGTTTCTATTTGGACACCTCAGTTGTCTCTTCTAGAAAGGAGTAATCCTAACCATTCTGTGATCAGACAAATCCCTTTGAATGTATCCCTCTCAGATTAAAGGGCAAGATTCTCTGGTGCAGTGCAGCTGTTTTGCATTGTACCACCAGCCGTAATGGCCTCCACCCCCAGGAGATTCACCCAATATAAATGAGAATCATCAGTATTACTCCCACTCTTTCTGGTGGGAAGCGAGGTGGGGGGTATAGCATAGATGTTCATCCTTGTCATGATCCACAGCTATAGTGTCCACTCTTTGGAAAAATTCACACACAGTGTTAAGTCAGACAAGCAAGTAGGCTCAGAAAGCAATCTGGACGTAATAACCCAAGATTAAGTCAGCCTTCTTTTGCACTCCCAACATTGACCTGTGTTGTATGTAGCGCAGCCAGATCCTGGGACCAGAACTCAGCTATCCAATAGATGTATTGCCATCCTGTGGCATGCACACATGATGAAAAAAACAGCAGTTAGGGGATTGTCTCAATGGTCACCCCATAAAGATGTATTGTGCACATAATACAGGGAAATTGAGCATTTTAAAATGACTGAGAGAATAGAAACTATTTTCAGTTGAAATAAGACATAAACAAGACTGGAAAAGGGACTATTTAGAGTAAAAATGCTTGCCAGCAAAATGCAAAGTCACTGGTGTTAACCAGGGTGAGGCTGGAAGAAAATAAAGCATAACCTGCATTGTCTAAGTGATTCATTTACTATAGCTGTACTACCCTGCACAAGAAGTTATGTCCTTGATAAGCATGTCATTAAATGTGCCATGTTGCTGGCTTTAAGATTGTACTTAATCTTCCATTCACAAATGGGTGGATTCTTGATGATCTTCTAGTGAAGGTAAAAAGTATATGTGAGGCAGACCATTCACAATTATTGCCATATTGCATCCAAAGTAATTTCTCTTTTGTTTTGACATTGATCAATTTGAAAAATACAGACAAAAAGTAGTTGCTACATATAATTGTGCACAGTTGTTCAGTGTTTCCTGCAGCAAGTGGTTAGTTCAAAATAAATTAAAAAGAAACTGGTTCATTACACAACAGTTGATTGAACTGTTTTACTCCTTGCTGCAAGATACTATCAATGCTAAAAACTTACAGAGCTTCATCAAATCCAGATAAATTAGTAGAAGAAAATTCTGACAAGTACTATTTAAATTTCAAGATACCATTTCTGACTGAGACAGTTCACAGGTCACAAACTATGATGAATGGAAATCATTTTCTGTGGAACTATAGATACATTGTTGTCATGTTTTATAATTTCCATTTTCCCTAAGATTTTTCCTTGTCTACTGTTGGAAAGAAGATAATGGTCTAGACAGGCCTTTGGCATGATCCTGTGCTTTTATTCTTACGTCCTTCATACTTAATTTAGATATCAGATCATAACTGCTCTTTTCTTTATTATTGCTGCTGCTCTGATTGAGATGGCATCAAACACTTAGAAAATACATCCGTCTTTACCAACATATGTGTTTGCCTTCACTCCATTCGATCAGTCTAATGGTTGCTTTTTTCTAAATAAATTTGTCATCCCGATTCACTAAACTTAGAAACAAGCTGTAGAAACTTCAACCTGTAATCTACAAATTACATTGATGTAGTGACTGAAGTCAAATGGAGAGTGACTGCTGAAATCATGAATACTTCCTGAAAGATGGACTCGATGCCATCTCTCAAAAAACTGCTGTAAGGTCTGTGCACATTGAATTGTCCCTTGATACAAGTACATCTTATAATTATTATGCTATTCTGACTTTCTTTTTTACACGAAATTGCTGAGAAGTTTATATTTAGCTTACTGGATCTTCTGTCACATTTGTTCTGCAAAACTACCTTATTTTATGTTTTTCAGCATGGAGACTGCATGATGGTGCGGCAGTGTAACTTTACTTCTTGGCCAGAACATGGAGTCCCCGAAACCACTGCACCAATTATCCATTTTGTAAAACTTATCCGTGCAAGTCGAGCACATGATAATACACCAATGGTGGTTCACTGCAGGTAAGCATATTCACCAAATAACCATTTAGTATCTTAGAATTTCAAGTGTATATTAATGCTTAGGGAAGTTGCCAGAAGAAAATGAAAACTGAGTGTACAGGTATGGTTCTAGTATGGACAGCAATGAAGGTTTCTCTAGCAGTTCTTAGTCCTTTCTAGGAGGTAAAATGCCAAAGTGTGTCTGTTCTTCCATTCATGGAAATCCCAGTGAGGTAACGTCAGTGAAACAGTTACTTCAACCATTACCGTAAGGTACTGCTGGATTTATCTCAATTTTCCTTTTTATTGTAAAAAGAGAAACAGCAACTGACATGTTGGTTTTCTTTACTTCTATTATAATTATAGCTCTTCCTAAGAAATAAATATTAAAAATTGTACTTAAAATGTACATGTCACATGTCAAGAGGAAGAAACTGGGAGCCACAAGGAAGGAAAAATAGGAACAAGGGTTTGCATATACCAGATTTCAAGCTCAGGTGCCTATAAACAGCTAAAATCTATATTTAGGCTCTTAAATAAATGATCTGGTGGTTAGAGGTGGTCAGCTGTCATAGTTCCCATTGATTCCATACTCAACAGCCTTAAACTGCTATTTTAAAGAGTAAGTGTGTGGAGACAGCTAAGTCTTCAGGGAAGTGGTGAGTGTGTCTGCATTTTATATGCAGGTCAGTGTTCCCACTGGATGAGTGGGCACACTCCAAAATAGCGATCTGAACTCAGAGGTCTGCAATGGATTCTTTGACTCATTCTCACTCGGTGTGAGTCTGGAAATGTGTGGAAGGAAAAGGTGGGTTTGGTGCCACAGATCTTTTCCGTAGCTGTCCGGTTTATCATGCATGGGAGCTCTTTTTATTTGTCCTCAGTATCCTGCAGGTGCCACCCACTATGGGTGATAAAGCCTCATTTTATTTGATATTGTTGGCATTGACAGCTTGACATTTCCATATATTGCAGGGGCCAGAGAGACTATTACAGGAGAGAACTATATGGTCTTCGTGTTTTGAGGACGTTTATGTTCCCTGGGGCCCCTCTGCAATGAATCCTATCCGTTTTTCACAACACAGATACATAAAGGGTCTAGCACGGGCCAGATACTCCACCTGTGCTCAAATTCCTGATGGTTATAAAGTAGCATTATGTGCTCTCATATCCAGTAAAACTCATTTGTTACCTTCTGCTCATTTGATCTTGCAGGTTCAAGAGAGTTTTGCTTTACATTTCCTGATTATCTGCAGTGATATACCTTGTGTTTATTACACAATTGCAGAGATGCCTGATAGTGACTTGAGAAAATCCTGTTCGCTCTCAAACCTTTAAATAAAATAACACTAGGTACTAGTGTGTATTGCACACTCATCCTCCTCTTAAAAGTATTTTTTAAAATATTTTGCTAGATCCCATGTTATTTTGTCTCAAATACCAAAAGCATCACAGAATCCAAGTGTGATTTCACAAAATCTGGTGATATTATTTTCTTTGAATTAGGGAGCTCTAGAAAATTCACAGAAAAGCTGTAGGACCATTTTTCCACTTATATAGATTTGCTTTACTTATATCTCGTTGGTATGATGCAACCCCTCATAAAATCAAAGTCATAACAAGGCTCAAATTCAGATTTCACTTGATCCCTCATTCAGCAAGGACATGCACACACACACACACAAGTAAATACTAAAAATTAATTAATTTTTTCTGAAGGTTTTTTTTCACAATAAACTGAATTTAACAAGACTATTCTAATAAAATATTTTATACTTACAAAAATGAACATAAACCCTTTATTTTATCTTGTTTATTATATTTGCAGTGCTGGTGTTGGAAGAACAGGTGTTTATATTGCACTTGACCATTTAACCCAACATATAAATGACCACGATTTTGTGGATATCTATGGACTTGTAGCTGAGTTAAGAAGTGAAAGAATGTGTATGGTACAGAATCTGGTAAGATTTTTATATTTATCTATTCTGTTTTCCTGTTGTTGAAAAGTTAGTCATCTGATCTCCTACAAAAGAAGGATAGAAAGCTCATAACAATTAGTTGTCTAATACATTTTCTACCAAATCCTGCTTCTGTTTGGATTTCAAGCATGTATATTTCAAGAACCTATAGTTTGTATCTGTTTAACTATATTTGGCCAGCAGTCCTGACAAGTGCTGAAAAGAGTGCTGACATATTTCATTTTTAGAACCTAACATAATTTCTCAGACTTTGAGAAAGTTAATTTCAAGTTTTGGGGGATGAACAGTTGTTAAATAAAAAATAGATTTGCTTATACACTGCTTAATTTGACTTTATTTACTACTAAACTGCATTTTTTGAGTATGTATATGTAGCATAGTCCTCCAAACTTTTAAATATTAATTTACCTTTGACCTCATTAATGATTCCTTGATTCTTTTTAGATTGCTTCATATAAAATAACACATATGGATAGAATGAAGCACAGACTTCAGAGTTTCTAAAATCAAGGCAGTGGTGGGGTTTGGGTTTAAAAAAGTGCATTTTTTGCAGACTTGTTGGGTATACATATAAATAAGTGATGACTTGCTGGTAAGAAAGACCTCTGCTGTATCTGGAGATCTGTATATATGTAAAGGAGTAATAGCCGAATTCAAAAATTATCCTAAACGCTCAGTGGAACGGAAATCCACCTGTATTTGCATGAGGCATCTGGTATAAGCCTCTTGCAGGCCAGATCTAGCTCAAGGCTGCTGCCTGAAGTCTTTGAGTCTACAGCATGACTTACCAACATCTCAGTATGGATGAGCAGTTTCAGGATGAACTTCCACGTGACTGATGGATTTAAAATTATGTTAATGTAAGAAGACTTGTTCCGTTAGGAATACAATTCTGCTGATCTATATCGTGTCAGAATATATGAAAAGTGTGTCAGAATATGCAAAAAACAGTTAACCACTTTTCAGCAGCTGCACTTCAGAAGATTTTGTGAGACCTTGTGGTGATACCTTATCATGCTGTTTCTTATAAGGTGCTGTCCAATTACCAGTTGCTTTCAATTTTTCCTTTTCCAGTCTTGATGGAGCTAAACAATTGCCAGGACTCTGCTGTGAAGATTGAGTTCTGGGAATACTTCTTTTGGTTGTTGCTTTACACTTTTGAAGAATCATCTGAAAATAAGGCAAAGGCTGGAAGACAATTTAATGGGAGCACTCCCAAAATAAAATCTTAAAACAGTGAGACATTTGATAAGATCAGTGTACATTGTAAAAATGCGCATCATTTTTGTGTACCTCTTCATTTGCATATTTTGGCAGAGAGTAGCGAAAAATGCACCAAAATGCAGTAGAAGATGATAGCCCTATAGTTCTGATATCCAAAAAAGTTAAGTATTGATCTAAAGGCTAGCTGCAAAATCCTGAGACAGGTTGTTCTCTGCCCATGCCATTTCTAGATCATTTTTGCAAGACTACAAAAGACAGATCAGCAACAAAATTTGCCCAAAGGGAACTGAATCTTGTAAAGTTTTATGGCAGATTCAGTAATCAAGCTATTCTGACAGTTCTGTTATAAAACACTGTTTAATTGTCTATGATAGAGATTTTATGTGATCAGCACAGAAGATACAAAGAGAGAAGCAATTCCTTCCCAAAAGTCAGTTTAGAGATCCCTTGGTCAAACTGTAAGACCTATGAGTAAAATTAAAAACTGGTTGCTCTCAGACCTGGTTTTTGCTTGCTTATAGCTTCAAAGTGGTTTTCCTTTTGCCAATAGAGTCGCTCTCTGTTACTGTGCCAATGGGCACAGAATGGCCCACATCTGCACAATTAAACACCTCTGCAGTTACGCTCCTTCACAAGCTCTCTATAGGGAACGACCCATAGTCTGCAGTGACTCCTGGAACACACCTGGAAAGTATTTGGGGTAGCGCTGGTTCATGTGGATTAAAACTATGTAGGGACTATCCAAGCAGTTTGAAGTAGTTTGGATGATCAAGTTCCACTGGCTGGCAATCTACCCAGACACTGTTTAATTCCATAACGTAGATATGATTTCAATATCCTGGTACTCTGCCTGGTGGCCTGTACATTAACAAGGCCTGCCCTTGGACTACATGTAAAGTGCATAACCTAATCTTAAGTAAACTATTTTATTCTTTCTCCCACTTCCAATCATAAAAAGACTTTCAAATAATTAAGAATGTCATTAATTCTAACTGGAAAAATAACTTGTCATGTGTATGTTTACCAAGTATCCTGCTTCACTCTTCCCTGGCAAACCCAGAAAGATTTTCATTGCTACATGCTCACAAGTAGCTGTGTGAATCATATGTATTGTATGAATGCAAGAGATCACGGAGCTTTCAGAGTCTTCCTTCTGAACTGGAATAACCAATCTAAATTCCACTGAAACTTAAGACCTTCATTCTAGAAATTCATATTTGTCTGGTGAATCTGTTAGAAGTTTACCACCTTGCCAAGTCAAGTGCAAAGGCTAGTTTGAAGTAATGTCGTGCTATTGCTTCAGTAAGCAAGCTATTCAAAAGCATAATGGTACTGTGTACTTCAGGGGCCTGTGAAAGTCTGCTTTAATTACCCACGGCTCTGGAGCTGTGACCCTAAAACATATCCACGTAAGCAAATTTATCTTATAAATCTGAGACATTTGATTTGAAAATTGATGGCAGTTCAGTAACAAAATAGCAATTACTTAGCAGAAAAATGACACTAATTTATTTACCTGTGCAAAAGTCAAGGGAGTTATCTCTGTCTGTGGAGATACTGGACAAGGTACTCAACAACATGCTTTAGCTGAACCAGCTTAAGCAGTTGGGGGTTACACTAGGTGGTCTCAAGAGGTCTCTTCCATTCTGAACTGTGATCTGGCTCATTTTCTGCACCTACATACATAGGGCTTCTCTTGTGTGAAGATAACAATCCATTTATTTTCTTTCTATGTTTTCATTAGTTTATTTCATTCTTTGCTTTATTCTTACATTGCCTTATTTTGTTTTTCTCTTGTCAGCAATCATTACCCAGAGTTACTTTATGCCCTTGAAAGTGTCAAATTAACTTTAGTTGCTCACGCTTTACATTATAGTCTGTTAAAAATGATGCTACAGTCCAAGAAGTATCACTAAAAATAATGTGGGGGTTTTACTTTTACTAATGGTGCATGCTCCTAGAACTCCTAGATTTAGATTTACTTGAACTTTTGCATTTGAGTGCACCCTGCTGGTTTTCTCTATGCTGGAAAGAGGAAAATTTTCTTATCTGAATGTTACATTTGTGTGGTTCTGTTTCTCCAGTCTGAATCTAGTGGCAAAAAATAATCAACATCTTTTAACAGAACAAACCTTTACAGAAAATCGTGGAACAGCCTATTAGTCTCAGTTATGATTACTCTAATTTCATATCTCTTACTGGACATGAGGATTAACATGTTTTGACAAACTTTAACACATTATGCCTCATAATGTATGAAATCAAATCAGGCATATATGATATGGTCATTGAAGTATTGAGATTGCTAAGTTAACTTTAACTGAGTTCAACTGCAGTTACTTTGAGAACATCTAGATGTTATACAAAAATCCTAAGTTTTTTGGTGTTAGAAGTACATTTCTTCTAACCAAACCTCTTTAAATTCACATCTTACAGGCACAATATATATTTTTGCATCAGTGTGTATTGGATCTGTTGACAAGCAAGGGAAGTAGTCAGCCCATATGTTTTGTAAATTGTTCAGCGCTGCAAAAGATGGACTCCCTGGATGCCATGGAAGGTAACAAAATATAGATTCTCTCAGAATTATTTTTTCATAGCAGGTGCCTTGACTTGTCCAGACTAGGAAGCAGAAAAAAAAAATTTGACATGCCTTTTTTGGCTTCAGAAGTATAAATTTCTAGCATTTTGCTGTTCTTTAGTTTCCCTCATACTAATAGTCATTGCTTAAGCTTTCCACTTTTTTTCCCACAAGATCTTTTAAATTCAGCCAAAACAGTTAGCTGACATTAGTGACTTTTTGTTTACAAGGTAGATTAATGTAATGTATCTATTTCTTTTGTAGGTGATGTGGAGCTTGAATGGGAAGAAACTACCATGTAAATACTAAAACTAAATATTGAAACTAAAGTCAAAGTCATATTTTTCTAAGCACAGGGGCCAAAGTGAATTCCCCTATTTTGACAATTTAAAAAACACAAGATGACTGAAACATCTTTTCTTCTATCAATGTGCCTTTATAAATATGTTAAAGTGTTTTATTCAGATCACCAAGCAATAATGATTTGGAGTACTTTTTGCACAGACCGCATTTCTGGTGTTACATGAATACTGCATTCAGTATGTATTTAAATAGAAAGTGTGTTTGAACATATTCCTTTCTTCCAGTTATCTTTGTAAAAGAAGAAAACTGAGCCAAATATGATGTAAAACTTTCATATTCCCATTGAACTTATTTTGGTGTGAATTTGCTGTGTTCTTTGTGTTTTGGTTTTAAGTAAAAGCTACAGTTCCTTGAATCATTCTTGCTAGATTGGTTTCACTGTTGTCAGTTCTTGCAGATTAATTCCAATACCAGTACAGTGATCTTTACCTAACTGTATGTTCTTGTGTTTTGAATCTTTTTTTATGAGTGGTAGCATATCAGCTTGTGATCCTGAACAGCTGAAGAGTCACCTTCTGACATAGGGAGGATTATTCAGCTTTTACACAGCACACAGTAGCTCTTCAGGGACACTTGGGGCTATTTAAGTTATCTTATAATCAGCGGATTGTTTTTTAAAATATACAGTAGTGATTGCATATGTTCAGTGCTGAGGAAAGTATTTTACATTCCTGCTACTTTTTCAAGCAGATAAAAAAAAGTAAAATTATAAATTTATTTTATATTTAATGCATGTTAGATTGACTTGCATCATAGAATGTTTATAATTGATTCAAATTTCTTAAATATAACACTTCAGAATTTTGAAAGGTTGCTCAAAATTTAGAAACAATGTATTTTATAACATAAAGTTGTCAAGTAAAAAAGTTGTTGCTCCTTCCCCGGCTTTGGCAAATCCCTGTAGACACTGAAAAGTATGAGAACTAATATTTGGAGATTTAATAAAAGAAGACCTCTTCTACTCCCACTGGTTATCATTACTGGAAATATATCTTAAACAGGAATGAGAAGCAGGAAGCTCTCATCTGAGAAGCAAAGCAAAAATTGATAGGGTAGGAAGACTAGAGAGGTAACTAAACTGTGTGCCCTGGTTTTATGTGGAAGTGACAGTATTCAATTGGTATTATTGGGAAAAGGGTTGATTACTAAGTTTTTTCTCTGTGTACAGAAATTCTGAATACTGAAGCTGTTACCTTAATCTGAGATACAAAACATAATAGCAAAAAGGCTTTGGATTTGCCCTTTTATATTCTGTTTAGACAGAAGAAATCCATAGCCTTGCTGGGGCATCGAGCTCAGGGAAGTCAGATAAACCTCGTTAGAACCTTGAAAGAGGTATGCGTGGGGGTGTGTTTGTGTGCACACACTCTGAACAGAGTAGTAAATGAACAAAACTTTCCATCTCTTAACTGTAGCTACCAGACAGAAAATACTACACAGTATGTAACCTGATACTTTTCCGTAAGTAAATGATGGTAGGTGTTTGATGTCTTTTTAGAAGCTGGCAAGGATGGTGCAGTGAGGAGCCTTTGTAATTTAGCAGAAAGTGCCAAATACCTAAAATGAAAATCAAAAGACAGCATTTAAGGAGATGAAAATGGTCTACAGAGATATTCTGGGCGATCTTTCAAGAAGACTGACAGTATTGTAAACATCACCTGTCAAGCTAAAAAGAAAACAATGCCTTTTAAAGCTGGAGAGAGGGAGAGAGGTGATGTCCACAGCTGTTCAAGTCTCTGGCAAAGCATTCGGTACAGCTCTAGTTTCATTTGGTTCCTATGAAACATGTGTTCTTCATTTATTATACATGTACTTTAAAGTATTCTGACAAATTGCTTATAGGGACTTACAGATGTTTTTCATGATTTGTGTTTGCACTTGGTAGCAGTACACAGAGCACTGTAATAAATTGACATTATGGAGTCATAATCTTGTATAATCTTATATCCACCATGGTGGAATATCTGGATGTGTGTCATTCTTTTTTCAATTGGAGGAAAAAGCTAAGAAGCCTTATACAACTTACAGATGAACTCCAGATTTCTGAAGGTGCTAAAGTGTTTTCTATTTTACAAAATACTAAACAATGAAGATTCCTACATCCTCCTTTAGGGAACCTGCTGGTGGTCAGACACTACATTCAGCAGCACGCTTGTCTGACAACTTAGCAAGATACTAGAAAATGTGACTCTCTTCTGTAGAGGCAAAGTGAAAAATTGAAAAGTAATTATTGTACAATTTGATGAATGCAATCTGATACATGCTACCTTGACACATTTTGTATTGTCTTTAGGGCAAAAGCCAACATTCAGCATAAACTGGCCACAACTTATAAGATGCATGGTCAGGTAAAGGAGTTTCTCCAAGCGATTTTCTCCAAGAACTGGTTTTTAGTATAAATACAGCAGAGTTCACTGACCTCCTCATGTGCCTGCCAGTAATGTACAGGGATAGGGCAGCATCTGTGTAACAGGAGATCCCCCAGACCTCTCTGTTCAGTCATGAAAGAATTTCCACATAGTCCCTTGTCCTCCAGCCCTACTTCCCATATGCAATGACACCTATGGTGGTGTTACTGACACAGCTGGAGAGCTGGAGGCAAGCAGAATTTGTCCAATTGATATTTTAAGAATATATATGAATATATAAAGCAGCACACCATTTTCATTTTTAAGGTCACCACTCAATTTTCTACAGATTCTTGGCACTACTAATATGGCAAGAGTGTACTCTATCAATGAATGAATAAAATTGGAGAATACGCTAATTCTATAGGATGATTACAAGTGTATTGAAATTAGGTCATACTGTATTAAATTACTTGAGGAATTTCTATAGAAATTCTACAGTCTTTATATAGAAATATATTTCTATAGAAATTCTACAGTCTTTATATATATTTATAGCCAGTTCTGTTGCTTATCATTAGAAGAGGCTACTGCCAGTGCCTTTAAAAACTGATCTGTTCTATTTTACAGAAGTAATAGACAGCAGAATATCATATTCATGTTGAATTTAAAGCACTTTCTTATACTGTTAAAGGTGTTGATAAAAATAATTATGCATTCAAACTTTTACTGCATATATGGAGCAATTCAGTAATTTAATTTCATAAAATTATGTGAAAGAATGTGTATTAATCTGTGTAATACCACCTGTGTACTGCTGCAATATGAAGTCTGCTCAAATGCAGAAGTACTAAGACAAAGCAGCAAAGACAATGAATTAATCATATTTCATACTAAGGTAACGTGACAGTGAGCTCTCCTGGTTGCATACAGAAATTACAAAGCCTCCTAGATGTGGACATGAATTTGCAGTTTCAGGACACAGAACCCTGTGAGGTCTGTGGGCAGAAGAGGTTTTTTGTGAAAACATTTTGACAGCAAGTTAAAATAAAACTTGAAAACTACCTGTTTCAGAGTCTGTATTAAATGTGATCCACTGGTTTACCACTTTTCCATGACTGTTGTGTCACCACCCTGTGTGGGTTGTTGAAAAGACAAGCCCTCCCAGCATTGTTCTCTATGATTTGTTCTGTTTTCTAATGCTGTATTGCTTGTCTATACTTGACTATATTAGAAGGAATTGTAAACAGTAATATGGATCTCCTGAATTCAAATACTACAGGCATGATCTACAGGCATACATCGTTATCAGGTAAGGTGTGTAGTGGCCTCACTTCACACCTTCTCTCTATCCCTTTCCCTATGAGTCAATATCCAGGTGACATCACGGAATATCAGCTGCATTTTGCACTGGCTCTAGCCCAGAATACATTTTCTGTCCTGTCCTTTATGTGGCTGAGGTTACGAGGTATGAGACAAGTGCAAGCCCACATTTGTGCTGATCTCAGAGCTGAACTGTGGTATCAGTTGCACATCTTTGCAGCATCGGCACTGCATACAGTTGTAAGGATAAACCGGCTTCCTATCCAGAAGTTCCCTCTACTGCTATGATAAATTCTGATATAAATTTTAGCAGTGGTCATTGTTCAGTGCCAGCTGAAGACAGCAAGATGGAGCCAGTGTTTGATATTTTGCATGGTGATTCTCTTTTCCCAATAACTTTTCCCAAACGATGCTGAACTAATTACTTATTTTAATTATTTATCTCACAGCTCCCTTATCGTGCAGGCCTTTTCTCAGATTCTACTGTGTAAAGAAAACTGAGAGTCAGTGGCTTTTCAGCTCTGTATAACAATGTCTAGGATACGTTTCACATTTCCCACAACATCAGGCAAAGTTTGCAATGAAGTTGCGCCTCTGTATTTCAGTTGAAACACAACATTTAGAAGGTTTCAGTTATATTTGGATCATCTTACTCTGCTTGTTGATTGGTGTTACCAGGGTGATCTTTTTGTAGGATGACAGCTGCACCCAGCTATCCACTGTAATCATGAATAAACCATTCCAGCACTCTTTACAGTCAATAATGAGCTGAAGGAAGTTTTGCAAGGATGTTCCTGAAATATTTTGCAGGAGGTGGAGCTCTCAATGATATAAAAAGAATACTTGGATACTAGAAACCTAATATGCAACTAAAGCTCTACCATTCACAGTTGCATTCCATGAAGCCTGCTGAGCAGGAAGTGTGTCCTAGAACACACAGAGCATATTTGCGACAACATAACGCAACCTTTGAGCCGAGTACTGCAAGATACAGGGCACTCTTTCCATCCATGCAGGAACACACTTCAGTAAGCTTCACTGTAACATGTCTCTAGCTCACTTGAGAAACGCAAATACAGGAGACGCCTGTTGTGACAGCTGGTAACATCTTTTGTGATTCAAGTTGGTGTTAGGAACCAAAGGACTCTATTTAGTCAATTTTTGCACTAATCTTAAATATATAAACAAGTATTTTGATACCACAAGCGTAGAACTTTGGCAGACAGAGTATAGGCAAGGAAGACAACTTTCTTCCAGTAAGGAAGGCATAAGCAGAAAAGTAATTATACCTGTATGTCCCTCTCTACCCCTCAGTCTGCCATCTGCACATGCTCACCAGCTGGGGATAACTGCAGATAAATAAAATTTATGCACTTTTAATTTCATTAATCTATTGGTAATCCCCTTCTCAGAATCCAGCATGTAACAGTTACAGAACTGTGCCTTTTCATTTATCAGTCTTCTGTTGGGATTTACAGTAGCTCCGTTTAACTATTTTTCTTACAGAATTCTACTGATTCTCTGTCAGTCTTACAGAGACAACACACATAGTGTGAATCAGGGCTTACGTGTTGTGCACAGAACTCTTAAATGAGCTGCAATAACACAATACTGCACTCCAGGCATGGGCGAGGACTTGACCTGAGGAGCCTGGCTGCCTAGCATGTAATCTTACACCCTTTTGAGAACAGGATACTTATCTGACAAGGCACTGTCCCAGGGAGTCCATAAAATGTTCCCAAAGCTGACTGACTTCTAGATGTAGGATTTTAAGCTGAACCTTTCTCTGCTAAGGATAAATAAGAAAATTCAGAGGTAGTATTGTCATCATTGTCAGCAACTCATCTTTGCTGCTTAGGACACCAAGAAGCAAAACCTCTTGTTTAATGGGTATTAATAGCACCTTTAACTTACAAAGACATGCTGTCTTCTTCATAGTGTGCATTTAAAGTTTTGATGCATTTCTCCCCTTTATATCTCCCCCCTGCCCCTTTTGAGAATGGGAATGTGGAAATACTGACTTTTGAATAATTACAGGTTTTCTTAGGAAAATACCAAGCTGTCCTGATAAAACAGTCATAAGGAGGACGCTTTGATTACAAATGTTCTATAATGGCCATATTATTGCAATTTCTCAAAAACATACCTACTTCCTGTGGGGTGGCCATTATTGTAAGAACATACCTACTAAACATACTGTACACTAAGAATGTGACTGAATGCTCAAGAAGGCAGATACATTTACCACTTCTTGATTTTCCCATTCTTTTTGCCCCTCTGATTCTTCTTATCCTTTACTGGCACTCCTAGGCAGGTTCTGGGGACATATCGGGTTGCTGGTTAATGAAGATTAATTGTGTCAGCTATACTAACTCTGCACAAAATTTAATGAGACAAACATTCCTCTCCTGCGTACTGGTGTGCTCTCTCTGAAACCAGAGGGATCCCTGACATCACTGCCAGGGCCAACTGGCAGTCAGAGAAAGCTGGTCCTGTGCTAGTGTGGGAGAAAGTATGTGCTTAGTTCCAAGTTTTCACATTTGGCATGTCCGAAACAAATCACTTAATTTCTGTGTATCTCAACTCCCTAAGAAAAAAAAAAGTATTAAAACTTTTTTCCCTAACATTCTATTATCTCTATTTGGAAGCCCTGTGGGGAAAGCAGTTTCACACAAAATGTCTTTGCACAACTCCTATCACAACTAAGAATACTGTCAAAGTAATAAAGTCTTTCTCCTCTAACATCATCCCAAAACAAACAAATGGCCAGTAGATTGTCAAGAGCCACTATGGACAGCATCACTGCCACACAACACTCATGCTATGCTTTGCCTTCATTATCCCTCCAGTTCTCTCATCTTGACAATAAAGGACTAGTGGTAGGCAGTGGCACTCAATATGGAGGGCAGTAGCCAGAAGAGCATTTGCAGAGAGCTACCTTCATCTTCCTGGAAAGGTTCCAAATGAGTACCCCAGGAGAACACCAGGCACTTCTCACAAAAGGAATCTTATTCAGTCTTTGGGCAAAAATGTCTTGGCTCTGTGTCTGGAATAACAGAAGAATGACAAGAATTAACTGAAGATGCTAACAATTTTTCTAACTTGTGAACACTGTTATGATATACCACATCCACACACCCCTTATCACACATGGATGCACAAGCAGATACTCAAGTTCTTGAAAGTAAACGCACATCTAAATCTGTCAGGTCAGGTGTGACCAGCCTGCTTCAGGTTAGCAAAGAGAAGCATGACTTGGATTAATAGTCATGATGCCTTGATCTACAGAGGTAATTGATTCTGATTAAAAAAAAAAAAAAGAACTTGCAAGGGGTCAGATTGAAGCTTCCCTTTTTTTGAATGTGCACTGGAATGAGTGGTGAGTTGCTCTAATAGAGCTGTGTAATACTTTGGGCTGTCGTATTATCTGGTTCTCCAAAACCAGGAAAAATGTTCAGCAGGGTCTTGTAAGGAGACTTTGTGAAATATAAAATTGCTACAACAGCTGAAAGAAGGAGAATGCTTCCATTGAGAGAAAACTAATGAACAAGCATCAAAATGGACAGTTGGTGTCAATTCCAGAAGGATTTAAAACTTAGACATGAGCTTGAAGAAACCATGTTAATAGAGCCAATATCTGTATGAAAAGAACCTTGTACTTAACAAAAATCCATTGTGAACAACATGTTTGACACAGCATGTATTAAAATGCTTAGGAGAAAAGAATAATGCATTAATTAAATATAGAAATACTATATTCTACTGATATTCAACATCATGTGGTGTGTTTTCCTTTTTCCTGGAAAGAAATTCAAAACATAAGTCAGAGTTCAGTATTTTGATGAACGTTGGTATAAAGCTCATCTTTCCAAAGAAGCAAATCTGTGAGAAAACCCTTATTGTTTTATTTCTAAGAAATTACAAATCAGATTTAACAAAATTTACTATTAATATTTTAAAATTATTCTTTTTGATCTATAGAGAATGTTTCAAATCACATTTAGGAAAGCAAGAGAATATATACTGTAGAATTACGTATAGTTCTTAGAGAAAGGCTGCAAAAATAATTTTATGCTTTATATGTCAGCAGAGACTAGCCTTGTGTTGCACACAGTTTACACATAATCCAAATAAAGTTACCATGCCAAAAATATACCACATGACTGGCAATGAGGGTCTCCTGGCATTGCTGGGTAACCCAAACCCCTGACTTTGGGAGGAAGCAAGCCAGTGGGAGCTGTTGAGGCCAACATCATCGAAATAGCCCAGCCACGCAGCCCAGCCCTGTTTCACGATGGAGCAGTGAGATCGCAGGCCATTGGTGCCATCTCCTGCATGCAAGCCTTTCCAAACGTGTGCTCCTCTCCTGCCTGCCTGTGTACCAGGCACACTTGAGGCTCTTGGGTACAGGAACCTCTCAGCAGACAGACCAGGCAGCTTACAGTCCACTCCATATTCCATGGAGTGCTTTTGTTTGTGAAGTTCTCTTTTTCTCCCTCTTTTTTTCTTTTCTTTTTTTTTTTTTTCTGTCTGAAGGTCAAAGAGAGAGGTATTTAGAAAGGAGTAATGACATAGAATAAGAGTTAGCTTGTGCTAGAGAATTTCAAGGACATATACGTGTTACATACCGACCTCTTGCACATCCTGCTGTTCAGCAGGATCCTTAGCTGGCAAGTAAGTGCCCAAACTCACGTACAAAACCAGCAACTTAAGAAAGGCACTTTCAGAAATTATGAACAGGACTTCAGAGATATCAAGGACTGACAATGCAGATGTATGTGCCCACACAGCTCAATGATTGTCACACCCTCTTGTTAGGGAATCATCATCTACGATTTCATTGCTGTCTAATCCTATTGGAATTGCCAATTCTGATTTTCCGTTCTAAAAAGAATCAAGGAGTAAATCTCTAGGTTTGTATTTTAAGCACTCAAATAATACATCGGAGACTGATTTACTTTCATCCTTTGCTTGATTCAGAACAATTTGCTTGATATCTCTTTATCTTTGTTTATCACATCTCAGGCAAGTAAGCTGATCCCTGGGCTGAGCTTGCTGGGGAATGACATACGCACTGTCTGTCTTGCCTCAGTAGTGCCACGTTCAGGAATACTCGGATGTTCATTCAGAAGGGGATGCAGCCTGAGGGGGGCAGGCTCTCACGCGAAATGTGGAAGGCAGCTGTTCAAACACCCCAAGTACGGTATCAAAAAATATTATGGGAGCCTGGTTGAATCTTCTCCCTCCCTGCAAGAGCTCTGATACCTAGACTGCCTGTCTTTTTCTGTCCTTAATTCTCCTCAGTTACTCCAAACAGAGCAGAATTATTTCTAATAGAGAACAATGGCAGCATAGTTCATAACAAAATAGGGAACAAAAGGAATCTTAGGAAGTCCCATAGTCTGTCATAGTTTGCTTGAAGGCTACATCACTGCAGCAGAGGTTTATATAGCTCCTGCTCTGCAGCTAAGCCAGACCAGTGTTTTCCCTCCCATCAGATTTACCTAAACCTGCCTTGTTATAACTAATTGCATATATTTTTTTCTAGCCACGTAATCACCAGCATCAGTTTACTCTGTTCCTCTTTGCAGCAATTTTTCACTGTTTGCTTGATCACTGCCAGCACTTTCTCTTGACGTTTCTATTATCTAGTCTATACCACCACATTCATTCAAGAATTCACATAAATTCACATTTACTCAGACGATGTTTTCAAGCCCCTCATCATTCTTAGCATTCTGTGTTTCCTCTAGTTGTACCAGCTGTAGCTGTTTTGAGATGCAGTCCAGTGCCAGTGCCTGAAAAAGGGCACAGAATTTCAGTTGAAGTCTTACCAGCCTAGAACAGGACAGAAAGAATCACTCATGTCCCGCCTTCCTGTTTGCATGTCCTAGTGGGATGTGTGGATTTCTTCTCAACATCATGACATGTGTTCATCTTGTGATTCAACCACCAGTTTCCTTCTTTTGTAGACTTACCACCTACCTAGTTACTCAGTCTACATTTCTGCAGTGAGCTGGCTTGTCTAAGTGCCCATTTGTGCCCTTGTCCTCATCAAATTGAAACCTGCTAAAGACCATATTTCTGATTCATCACAATCAGTTTGAAATCTAAGCATGCCCTCCAACAAACTGGTAATTCATACCACCTCTGTGATACCTGCAAACCTGATAAGCACAGTCTATTCCATCATTCAAGTTACTAATTAAAGCATAAGGTCCCTAAGCAGAACCCTGGGAAGTCCCTCATTTGAGAGTCCTCCTTTGCTGACTTCCCAAGGAGTTGAATATGCATAAGAGTTTCATTTTCCTAGTCTTCATATGAGGATGTCACATGAAACTGGATTAAAAAAAACCATTAAAATCTAAGTCACTTCCACTTACCCCATAACCATGAGAAGTATTCTCCTATTATGGCAGGACAATAAATTGATTTGGCACAGCTTAGCCTTGAAGATATTTTAACAGGTACAAAACTACTCCATGCTGGCATTGTTTACTCCTTTGTATTCTCCCAGGTACACACAAATATTGCATTATTTTCCAGTATTTCACAGAAACTTAGGCTGAACTCCTCATCTACAAGTCCCTCTTTCTTTCTGTTGAACAATATGCGTTACATTTGCCCATCTATACTCTTCTGTAATCTCACTCATCCCCCAGAAGTCCTCAAAGATATCAGGAAATGGCACTGAGATAAGTTCAGCCAATTCTTTAAGTATACTGAGGCCAAACCAGTTGTAATACAGTTTAATTGTAACAACAATGTAATTAATTAATTAAAATAATTAATCTAATTATTTTACCTCTTGGTTTTCCTGTCCTGTCCTGAATCCTTCTCCTTTTTTTACTAGTGCTAATAATTTTGTTAACCAGCTAAATGCACATCAGCTTTTAATTGCAATTTGAATTGACAGAGGCATTAAGTACAGCATCACCTGTTAATGGCTTTCTCTCTGTTCAGGCTCCCTTAGCTCTCTTGTTACTGCAATGCTTGATGAAAGTTTCTTCTAACTTTTTGTGTCTTTTGATAATGATTTCTTGCTTTGCCCTTTGCCTTTCTGATTTTTTCCTAACATATCTATGCTATCCTTCCTTTCCCAGCCCTAGTTCAGTCTTCTGTTTTGGTTTTTTTCCCCTATCTTGTTCATGACTGCTCTTCTTCAACTTTAGAACAGAATAGTTTAGAATTTGAATAGTTTAGGCTGGGAAAGACCTGTGGAGGTCACCTAGCCCAGGACCAACTTCAAAGTTTAATCAGGTTACTCAGGGTCTTGTTCTGTCAAGGTCACCATTTATCTTGTGGTTTTTCTAAGAGGTAGTTACAGTCTCAAGAAGAATGACATTCTGGTGAGTCCGGAACTGCTACGTAAAATGCTCCTGGCTAAGCCATGTTCAAAGTCCAATCTAGGAAGTGTGTTCTGAGCTCATCTGTTCTAGGTGCTGTCAATACACCAGGCAGAAGCCTATTAAACATAATGCACCTAGCTGCTCTGCTGTGCCAGCAACGAGGGATTTCTGTATACATCCAGAAGCTGATGTATAGATACCTCTGAAGAAAAAAGTGGCTCATATGTATACTTTTCAGACATCTCTAAGGTTTTGCAGCAAGGCCTGAAAGCCTACATTGTGAATTTAGGCACCCAAAATGGGGCACAGGCATGTAAGTCCCATGTGGAATCAGGCCCTTGATGGCATTACTGCTAATTGGCATGTACTAACCTACGCATTTCCTGATGCCTCTTGGCAGCTCTCAGACCCTTCTTGGTTAGTCCAAGAAGGATTATCTATCTAGGTTTCCCTTCGCTGGCCTGTCCTTTGGGACCTGATCCTGCAAGCACTATCATAAGTAATTACAAAAAATACTTTAGGAGGTGAGACACTACTGGGATGTTCAGAAAGGGATTAGACAAATTCGTGGGCAACATGGCTGTAAACAGATACTAAAAGAACTAGACAGGGATGTGCCCTGTAACATCCCTGACTAGACAGTTCTTGATACTGAGGATGTACAAAGGGAATGGATGACGAGAAGTGGCCAGGCTCATATCCAGTTTCTAAATAGTCAGTATATTCTGCTAGATGGACTACTGGGCTGACTCAGCAGGGAATTTCTCACATATTATATATTTCTTGTATGTGACTTATTTTTTATCCATTGTACTAAAACCTGGAAGAGTCATACGTCCTTCTGTAAGCTTACTTCGACAGAGAACTATGTGGATGATGGACATAGACTATACATAAAATAGGTCTGATATAACTGATAACTGCTGAAGTCAGTCATTTGGTTCAGCTCAATAGCTTCTATCATACATGAATTCTTACGACAAAAAGGAACATATGGATGGCTGAGATTAAGCCAGTCTGTTCCTGCTAGTACTGCATTGCCTCAGGTACAACAGCATTAAGATCACAAAGATCTGAACTAAGACACCATCCTGCTAAACTGACGCTGAGCGGACAAAGAGTGCTATGCAGGGCAATGAGAATTTGACTAGTCTTATCACACGGTATCTTTCAAGAATATCTGTAATCTGTTTCTGGTTGTCTTCACTATAGTTCAGCATGACTGCTTGTGGGGATCAGCAGTGTGCAATGACAGCTCACAGGAAAAAACTGTTGGTGTAACCTGGACTCATCAGACACAAAGTAATCTGTTGTCTGATACTACTATATTGCAAACAAATTATGAAGAATTCATGTTACTACCATGTGATTATTTGTGATTAACATAATCTCAAGTATTTCAAACCACAAGCTATCACAGACAGCTAATTCCTTGCAAGGCCGCGCTACAGTTGATAAACTGTTCTAGATCACAGCTTACGTGGAAATTCTGGGGCTCTTGAAAAGTCACATTAAGCAGTTTGACTAACTTGAGTCTTATTTACAACTCTGTATATATTGGTGTTAGAGTTACAGGTGTGACTTGGTCTGTGTGTGCATGCATGCATGCAGTTCTTGAGCATGCTGTATGTAACTAAGGTGGCTCAGTGACTTTTTTCAGAAATAAAAACACAGTTACAACTTTAGATAGCTCATGTTGGTGAGGAAAAATTGTTTGATCCCTTCAGGCAGTTTATTGATCACCAAATTCTTGCTTGAATTTCAGTTCAGGGACACTGTGGGCACATAACTTCTGTCAGAGAATGTCACACATCTCAGAAAAGTGACTTTGCTTTTTTCCAGTCTCATATTTTCTCCTCTTACTTCAGATACACAACTTTATAAGCAGCTTAAAACTTCCCCAAAACGCTAAGCAAGTTCACTGTTAATTGAACCCAACATCAGGACATAATCACAGTACTGAACAGTTGGAATTCTGGAAAACCATTTACATGAAGTGTTACATTCCTGGAACCATGGAAACACCAAATTTGAGATGCTTGACTCACTGAGAAAGCTCCCCAATGAGAGGTGGTAATTTGAGCATCTACAGGCTCTTTATTGTATATAAACTGTTGCTGCTGCCTGTGTAAAATCAGCTTCTGCAAAGACACATCCTCTACCTGGAAAGACAGCTAAATATAGCAGCCATGAGGCACTGATGCTACTTGAGTGTGCTCGCAGACTACGTTTCAGCCAGTACAATGAATAATACAGCTTGTAAAGATGGTGACAATTGTGTGATCATTTAATAAGTCCTTGTTCCATTTAATACTCAGGCCTAGCATCAGCTGACTCTAGACAAAAGATATATAGATATAGACACCAAGTCCTTCTGTAAATTGACATGACTTTCAGATCCAAATGGAGCAATACTGATGATCCAGAATCTTCAGAGAGCTCTCTCCTCCAAAAAGCAATTTCAATTAATTAGTTATTAATTAGTTGGCAATCTTCCTTGGTAATTCTTCACTAACAACACTGATATCTTGGATGCTGATTTTTAATTCTCTTGTAATAATGAGAAGTTATTTCCTCGGAAGGAACTGTAGAAAAAGTTCATCTAATGCTTCTCAAAATGTCAGTCTCATTATCGTAATGTCTTTGAAGGTTAGTAAATTGTGCAGGATGGACTTGAAAGGTGATAATAGAAAAGACTGTATCTTCAGGGACAATCAACACCAGAGACAGCTTCTCTCTTACCCATGCCTCTCACCCACGATCATGGTAATGATCATTCTTATAAATATTTTAGATCCTTTTTATTCTTCACTATGTGTCTTCCAAATATGACAAAGTTTCTTTATCCTGTTGTTAAATACTTATTTGAACCTTGCAGATGAGACACTTCATTAGGTTTCATACTGTTGAGTGGGCTCAACTGACCTTTCAGGAACACCACTCAGAATCTTTAAACTGATATAAAAAACACCACCACAGCCCAAGCAGAAATATGGATGATTTTGTACTGTCCATTGAATGTTAATGGGGTTGAGCATTCAGTGTTTACACCAATGGTTTTATCAGTGATATTCCTGATTATGATAACCAGTTCAGTTTGATTACTTCTTTTCCTGAAGTAGTTTGCAGACCAGAAATCAGTTCTGAAACTCCAGTTCTGTCTCAGAAATCAGTCCTGAAACACAAGTTCCATCTTATGTATCTTTTATTTAATTCAACAGAAGCCTATCCCTCAAAGCAAGACATGGTTTACTGATGACAGCAATGGAATGCAAGCAGAAAGCAATCTGCTATTAGACTTGTACCCTGAAGACTGCCTCCCTGCTGTAAGCACAACTGCTCACATTATCTCTGCTTGCTATCGAATTTGCAACTTGTTAATTAACATGGATGCTAGTAACAAATTCTGAAAGAAAACAGATATAAGATGCATTTACATGAACTGGTAAATGCCACGCTCTGGACTCATCTGGTTTTAACTCCTCCCTTTTCATATACCATCGAGGTTCAGAAAACACCTGCAGATGTTACTGAAAAGCTAGTGTTGTTCCACTATGGCTGCCCCAAGCTCAGGACAGCAGTTCCAATACACAGTTGTTACAAATAATTGTATTCTTATAAAATGACATTTATAATCTATAATTAGTCATCTCATTTAAACACTGAACTTTTCAGAAGTCCAAAGCACTCAGCAGCTCCCATTGAGCAGAATGTGACTAGGCTACTATGTGCGGACCTATCAAAATAAAATGAATTTATTGTTTGTCATTTGGAGTTTATTTAGGTACTGCTAGTGCACAATTCTGTCTGTTCTATTTTTTCAGTTATTATAGTAATCAATAATACTTCAATGTAATAATTGTAAAGCTTAGCACTTCCAGCCAAAATTTTTTATTAAGCTGCTGTACACACAAATGTTGTTTACAAACAATGACACTGCAGGTCAACAGATTCTGTTATAAGCCAACTGTTTCACACCTCGCAACAAAAATATTTTCTCACTATTTTCTCTAAGTCTAAACATAGCTATGTTGTCCAGTCACCAGTTTCAGAACACAGATCTAAGATTGCTCTTCCAGGGATTATTTCTCTAATCAGAATAGAATGTGTTTCTTTCTTCTAAAATTTTCCTCAATGTTTAATTATCATTTCCCCCAAAATGTAATTAGTACATTTTCTCCAAGAATCTAATTACCTGTATCAATTCAGTTGAAGCCTTATTTTTAATGATTTTTGCAGACAGAGAGGGCATCTGGCAATCTTTTAGTCTATGCAGTTTCTCTGAAATGTTTTTCAGAGTGGTCTGGTGAAAAATGAAATACAGTCATTTTTTGAGCATGCTTTTGTGAAGTCTGGCTAGAATGAGAAGGGTAAGACCCATTTTGTCACGCAGAATTTCTGAATACTATCCCCTTTTCATTCCCATCTTAGGTCCTACGTGCCAGATGAATTGCATGGGGAAGGAAGGGCGTCAGCTCAGCCAAGGTTATTCCTATACCTTGAGGAATTTCATGTTCCCTTTTAGGATAACCATAAGATTCCTTTGTATTTTTGGAACATCACAAGGGTATTTTTACATGGTACAGAACTAGTGGTCAGAGCCATTTTCTTATTTCAAAATCTCTAACAACAAATTTGCAGATTTTCTGTATGCCACATAACTATGGCATGTTCAGGATCCCAGCGAACTTCAAAGAGAACATTTCTGAGCCTTCAGGAGCCTCAAAGCAAGTGAAATCTTAACCTATAAACACGCAGAAGTTATTTATTAAGTGAAATTACATGAAATTAACTGAACAGACAGGTGAAGGAGTACAGTATAGACTGCTGCATTTCTTGCACTGACAGATCACAGGTAAACAACCTTGTTTACAAACATGTACCTTAAATGACACATAGCCAAATAACACAATGACCTTCACATCCTAAAACAGTTTTGCAGCTGTGCAACAGGTTCCAATAACAGCATGATACAATGTATGTTGGATTCAAGGTCGGTCATTATTGCTATTTAATACAGAACAAATTTCTTTCCAGAAGACTTTATCTCATTGGCTCCTATTTTCCAAAAGCAGCAGCTATTTTTCCTTTTGAAAGCCCATGTAGATAAGACACCTGGAGATTCTGTTTTAACATTTTCTCTAGTCCTAGATGCACGATACAGAATTTATTTTTTAAGTTTGAAGGTGATACAGGCTGTCATGTTTGAGGGCCCACACCACTGTAGCTGAAATGATTAGGAAGAAACTTCTCTGTTGAAACCTCTTCAGAGCATCCTATATCTTCCACTGATGACAGATTTGGTGGACAGCAGTGTGGCACCTTGACCACTCCATCCCCATATTTGATGGGAGATAAAACTTTAATAACTTTTGAAGCATTTCCAGGTGGACAACTGACTAGGTTATCACAGGAAGGGACAGAAGTACATTTCTCTTTCAATGATTGAAAGAAGCCAGCAGATGCAGGAGACTGTAAGTGACGCAAAAGGGCTCCCAAATACACCAACTACTGTATCAGCCCAAACCGAGGGGAGAAGGCAAGAAGAAGTTAGAATTAATAACAAAAGCATGTGAAGATCAGTGTATTCTTAAGAGATAAAGAAAGGTAGTTCTGTGAAAACATTTTTTTCTTGCTACAACACAGAAAGGTAGGGAGAAAATAGGAAATATTGTTAAGAATGAATATACCAACCCTTTTCTTTTTTTTTTGCATTGAAGCCCAGTAAAGCCTAAGGATCATGGATATACTGAAATGAAGAGACTTGTGAAAAGCTACACAGAGAAAGGAATCTGACTGATGCCTGGAAAGGGAATGGTCATATATCAGAATATCTAAAGTACATGTTGTGAAGATTATATTCAGATCAGTCAGGAACATATTTATCAGAATTAAGACAGTGCATACATGCTTTTCAAAGCTGAGATTGACTCAGCAAAGCTAACCATTGTATCCAATGAAGAACTTGGAGGAGAACACTTAGGACATAGCAACTATTTCTGCTAAAGCACAAAATGTGACAAGACAGCAAAAAAAACATTCTGTATTTACCATATACTGTAAAAGATTGATGGCATGCCATCCAAAGGATCTCCAGCAAGTCATAACAAAGTACATGACACAAGCTTTATTTGTTAAATTAGGAGCAATGTAGGATGTGGAAAGCAAGTAACAATGACACATGGAAAACAAAGCCTTTAAGTACAAATCATATAAAACTACAAAGTACAAATCAACACATATTCTAAATTTTGAGCTAAACTGATTGTCCACAAAGGCATAAGAATACTGAAAATAAAATTAACAACTTCTGAAATTATAGACAACAGAGTAAATACATAAAATCTCATGAGAAACAGGGAATTTTATAAGGCTGACAGACAGCATTACTTTCAATATTGCAGTTACATTTTGGCAACAGTAATATCTCAAATTCCCTTTTCAGTTGTTTCTGCATTTTAAATCCATAGGCACATGGAATAATTGAGGACTGAATTAATGCAGTGCCAGGAAATAAGCCAAGACCAAGCAGTGCCTGCATTTAACTACAGTTTATGAACTATCTTAATTACCCCATGCTATGTATCCATAATCAAATGGCTCATTACACTGGCACGCCCCTATGTCAGAGAGCTAACACCAGGTAACCAAAAGAATATTTGGCAATGGATAATGAAACAGTTTAAAACAATTTATGTACAAAACCCAATCATTCAGAATAATCATTTCATGGTGTTGTGATGGGCTGTTTCAAATAATCCCTATGTTATTGCTGAGGAGGGAGTCGTCCATATCCATTACCTTCACATCTTCCACTTCCAAGCCACTATCATCCCAGTTTTCCATGAAGATCCGTGGCTCTGCAAAAATCCCTTGTGAACCCCAGAAAAGGAAACTGTCATTTTTCCACAGTCTGAGCACTAAGATCTCTTTCTGTCCATGGAGAGCAGGGATGTAATTAGTCTGATTGTTGGAGCTCTCTAGACACCCTTTCCTTCCTTTCACTTGCAGGATTAGAATGAATATTTATTTTAATTCGTAGTAGCTACTATGGCTTAACTATCGCCCTTTTGACTGAGATGAGGATTAGATGTCACAGTCATCATGTTCTGAAACTACATAGTGTGAATATGCACTCTACACTTACAACAGTTTGTAGTGTAAACAGACAAGTTTATGACTGTAAAAATGGCTTTTCATGTAATTACAAAAAAATGTGATGGCAAAAATATGACTGTATAGCACACGATCTGTCTTGTATTCATGTCCCATTTCATGTCCTTCATTTTCTGCCTAATCACAAGTAGAAGACATCTGTCATTATTACTCCCTTTCTTCCTGCAAGGAAAGTCTGCTTGTGGATAGAACCATGGAAAATGCTTGTCCCGGCCAGCAACAGCCAGCAACAGAGCCTCTGGTTTCTGATTGGCACTCCTCCTCCCCAGGAAAACGTCTTGTAGTAAAATAAATGTGTTTGTGCAGTGGTGACTATTTGTCACTGTAGACCCTGACACAGGCATTAAAGCATCTGCCATTTAGAACTGTGTCTCATAACTGCCCAACATGAGAGCTGTAATGAAATCCTACCTTACCATATTGAACTAGAGAAGTCTGTTTAGTTAGCAAGGTTGCACCCCTCAGATACTAACAGGACTGTAACTGATATGAACACTAAAGTCCATATCCAATCAAAGGAAAACAGCAATAATTTGGAACAGCTTATACAGCCAAGGCCCCTGTCAATAAGAATTTTTAAATCTTCCCCTACAAAGACAATAAAATTGTATGCAGTTGTCTTTTTCAGGTTTCTACCTTTCTGGCTTCCCGGCTCCTGTGCACATACTACACCATTGACTACTCCACTTGCCAAACTTGCATTTGAGGAATGGCTGCTCCCACATGCTTTTAAATTCTCTGAAATGGCACATACTTATACACAGGCACTGGCAGGCACAGTACACACCCTTCCTCTAGTCAGTTCCTAAATCTCCAGTGAGAGTGCATGTGACAATGTCAACATGCAAATAACCTCATTGCCTTGGACAAGAAATCAGCTGATAGTCTAACAACATATATAAATGAAAATCAAAAATTAAAGTTGGTCCATGTTACCCCTGCAGACCTCTGTGACATTGTAAGTCAAGTTATAATGAAGTTCAGCTAAGAGGTGCTCCTACGTATCACAAGCCATGAAGTTCCATATGCTCTATTCCAATAGTAGGAATTACACTTCCACAAGTTTCAGTAAAGTTCTTTTGCTTAAATTTCCCATAGGTCATTGTCAGCATAAGAAATGCTGGTCCCCCCTAGAGTAAGCATTGCCCAGACTTTCAAGAAAAGTCATGGAAAATCTCTATTTTCTGTTCACCAAACGTTTCTGTAATAAGATGTAGATTTGGGGATGGATAGATAGATGTCCTTTATCAGACAACCTATCTTTTGTGCAGCAACTTTCCCCTTACAGTATCCACATCTCTCAGCCTTTTCATGGATCTTGAAAAAAGTTAAGATATCTCAGTCCTTCCCATCTGCTTAAAATTTCCTTCTGAAGGGAAAGGAGAGATGAAGTGTCTCATCCTCCTCAGCTTTTGCAATCCCTGGCATCATATACTATTTCAGCAGCAAATTTCATAGTGCAGCAGCATGTCAAGGCTTTCCCTAGTTCTTCCCAATGAACTGTGACTATGAATACCTTGGCAGATAATATAGATGCATCAGGAGCAGATCCATAGAAACTGGCAGTGCTGAAGACCTAGCATCAACTTCAGATTCTGGGTGCCTTCCAGTTTAGTTTCTGCTGAACAGAACCCAAATGACACACTCTGAGAGCACCTCATAAGGAGTATCAAAAGTGCAGTAAGTGGAAGCTATTCAGAGATTTGCTCCACAAGGGCATTCCTAACAAATTAAAATGAGAATGTAAACACATCCTGAGTGAGTATTTGAGCGCACTTCTTCACACACCAGGAGGAACAGCAGACCATTAATCCCCTAATAGCTTATACTGGTGTCCTCACTATGTAACCTACAAGTTACAAGTGACAACAAAACATGGATGTTAACATACATCCTGACATGCCATCTACCCTTACCTGAACACACTACCAAACTCTGGTGAGAAGAACTTCTGTGTGAATTGGAATTGACAGAGAACAGGACAAGAGGAAGAGCTTAGACTTCTTCTGTAGCAAAGAGGTACCCCAAGTGGTGGCCTTGAGACTATATTGAGGAGAGTTTATCGTTTTGCCTGTTGAGAAATCAGATGAAAAATGCTAAAATTTTAAAAGGAGATGTTACTGTTCCTGTGAAAAAAGGGACATGTTAGAAATACCAGTAGAAGATATCAAGTCAGATGTCAGAGGGATTTCAGAAACTTGGTCTAACACAAGTTTTGAAGAACATTAACTTTTTGAAAAAGACAGAAATAAAGGCAGAACAGCAGCATTGTGTATTAATAATAAAATATGTTGAAAGGGAAAGTTTCTGATAAGAAAGATGCTGTTAAACATGAGTGTGAAAGGGAAAAAAAAAAAAGAGTGGGAATATGAACAGAAAGATTTCTGTATCTGAAGTCCAAACAAACTCCAAGTACGCCCACAGCCTACACTGATAACCTGCACTTCAGAAATCTACAAAAGCAACTTAGGAATCATTACCTGGTAGCCAAGGTATCTCACCATCTCTCAAATCAAGGAGGGTATTGTACAAATAGAATAGGGCTACAACAAAGAGGCTGAAAATTTCACCTTCACCTAGTTGCCACATAGGAGTGGATATGCCTGATCCCCCCTGATTACCAATGCCACTGCAAAGAAGTGTCGAAGAGATCAAAGATTATTAAAAATACACAATGCCTGTGGCTGGAAGAATCTTGAGGAGAGTGAAGGTGAAAAAGGAGATATTTGGAGTGGGTCCTAGATGACAAAATACTTCTCTGTAATTCTGGACTAAACTTCTGGTTAAACCATAAGGTGTCAAGAGTGACCTGGGGAGTTCCAGGCTCATTTTTCAACCACAGTTATCCATAACAGTTTATGTGGAAAAGTGAGTATAAAGGGACTCAAGTTCAGGACATCAGCTGTGACTTAAAATGCAGTGCATCTTTCTTGGATTTGGGTCATCCTGACCACTTACTGAATTTACCACTTACTGAAATACTTCTTTGGATAACAGAGTGTGTAGACCAGTGAAATACAGTACATCTCATGTATTACCTCTGTAAATGTGTATGCGTAAATATACTGAAAGTACTTTCTCAGTAGAGTACCACAGCATTCTGGTGGAAGCGGTACCAATTGAATAAAGAACTGGCTTCTGAGACAGAGTTTTTCTGTAAGGGACTATCAAGCCGACTAAAGTGACAAGTGGAGTTCAGCAGTGACCCTCCTTCCAATTCTATGTCCAGTTGCTCTTATTCATGTGCTCTTACTCACTCTTACATCTTTGTGCTTATATCTAACATGCTCTGGAATGCAAGGCATGAAAAGAAAAAAAGCACCAACTTCTGAATCCTCCCCTTGATCCACTTTTGTAATGGAGAACATAACTGAGGACATTTTGCTGAAATCTGCTAGGGTGGTTTGCTAGCTGTGTTATGTTCACCAAGGAGCTGGAATGGGAGATGCTGCGGGATGACTACAGCAAAATTCAGGTTGCTTATGTGATGGGGAAAAAGGCCAACTTCATTCAAAATTAGAATTTGGTTACAGTTCATAGTTTTGCTTGATAAAGGGTTAACGATGCAGTGCCCACTTTACTGTGAAGAACTAAATCCATTTACTCTACCACTAAGTGCCAGAAAGAAAGAACTTACTTTGTTTCCTGTTTAAAAAAAATCAATCTGTTGACAGCAGAAGGAGCATCTGGCTCCTAAACTTTCTGTTTCCCAACTCCCTAAGTCCAGTTAAAACTCTTGAAAGGACAATGACAATTTAGTAATGATATTTCTCCCTTACAACTATGTTTTGATTTGTGCACCTTGCCAGTAGATTGTTCTCGTTTGTGTTTTGTTCCAAATATTCCCAGAGCAGTAGTGAAGAAACTAAAGATTTAAAAAACAAACAAACAAACAAACAAAAAAAACCTGTAGTAAATGTGGAAATGTTTTAAATAATCAGCAGATTTATGATTTTTCTTTCTTTTTTTTTCCTTTTTTTTTTTATTACTATCATCACTAATTATAGGGGACAAACATCCCTGTGGGACTCCAAAGCATACAATGCCAAGGGGTGACTCTCCCCTGCATTGTCAGCAAATTAAATGAGAAACACAAGAGATGGGTAAAGGTCAACATCATATCGCTTTTTAAAGGTAGAAAATCAAATCACAGGGAAATTAAGTGACTGGCCAAAGGCCAAACAGAAAGCAAATAGCAGAGCATGGAAACTGAGAAACTGTGTCTTCTGTTCAGCTCCTTAACTGCAAGACTCTCTTTAATCTGAAGAGGAATAAAACCTCAGGGCTGGAATATTAATATCAAAATTAGTTTTGCTGAGAACAGTTTGAATTTCTCAGTCTCATCCAAAACTGGATATTGTTCTGCCTCATTAAAGCAGGAATTAGATCCATTCCAACAACACTACCTTGGTCAAAACAAAATCACAACTACTCTAAGATTTTTGTACTCTGAAAAATTAGTTTGCAATCAGTTTTGGAGAAAGTGTCAAGCAAGTGATCAATTTCTTGTAGCTTTTGAGAAATGAACAAAAATGCCACAGTTCTCTTCAGAAAGGATGAAGCTAGAAGCCACACTGGAGAGAGATCGTGGTATTCCAGGGTCTTCATTCACCCTTCACGTATTATTGTGAATTTCTATGAAAAAGCATACACATACATGTATGCACACATATTAACGCACAGAAATATATTTACTTATCCACACAGATATACATAGATATGTGCATGTGTCTATAGCTAGGGACATATATATATCCATATACACACACCTATATATTTACATAAACAGAGAGAAATTACATGGGATTTAAAGAACACAAGGCAGTCCAGGGAAAGAGGCAATCAGGCCATTTTCCCATGCCTTCTTTCTTGAAGAGAAGCCTAGACATGATGTGACACTACAGCGTATGCTAACAGAGCAATCACAAGCTCCATTTCTGTCTCAGGGACTATATACCTTGCTCTGCACAGCTTGCCAGGTCCAAGGGATGAAGCCGCAGTTACACCACGTGCCTAGGCTTTGCCTGCCCCAACCACTGTCAAGGACAGGGACTGTCCGGAAAGCCCCATCAAACTGTAACCCAGTCACCTGGACTCATTCCTGTCACCTCACAGGCAACATGGGAAAGCTCAGATTGAAAGACTAAGCCGAGGTGCAGTAACTGTGGGTGCTTCAGCACCACAGCAAAGCTTTGCCTTGGCAACCCTCCCTCTGTGTGTGGAGGCACAGTGAGCTTGTTTCCTAACCTTGGGCTGGCCCGGGTGGCTTGGGTCACAGGAATGGCATGCTTCAAGGGAGGGGGAATAGCAGGGGCTTCTTCTGAAAATATTAACTCATCTATTTGGAGACTGATGGCTGCCTTTGAAATCTCTCCGTATAGATCTATACTTAGCACCAGGGCAAGGAGCGTGCGCTGCAGGGTGTGAGGGGTGGGCAGGGGGAGGGCTCCCTGTGAAGCCCTGCGCCTTTGTCCTCCAGCGGTGCCCCCGCAGGCTCGGCAGCAGGACCGGGGCGACTGCTGTGCCCGGACACGGCTCCCGAGCCCCCACCTCGCGTCCCCTCGCTGCACCCCGAGCTCATGGGATTTTGGGGGGAGGGCGGGGGGAGTTGGGTTGTCTTTTTATTTTTTGCTTGTTTCCCTTTTCCTTTTTTTTTTTTTTTAATTTGCTTCCCTCCCCTCGTGCCCCCCCCCCCCCTTCTAAATAGGAGATGTTCTCAGGACAGCGCCCAAGAGACTGGCTGGAATCAGTTTTGGAGGGTGATACACCGCGACAGCTAGAAGTTGGATAGGGTTTCAGCAGCTCCTATATAAAGCAGGGGGGGACTTATGTCACTGCACTAATTAAATTCCATCTGGGTTGTTCCTCAGGGTGTTTTTGAGCCTTCCACCCAACTCAAGCAGGCAGAGAGGCCGAGGGACAGCATGATGATGGACCTTTTTGAAACTGGTTCCTATTTCTTCTACTTGGACGGGGAGAATGGAGCCCTGCAGCAGCTGGAGATGGCAGAGGGATCCCCGCTGTACCCAGGCAGTGATGGCACCTTGTCCCCCTGTCAGGACCAAATGCCGCCAGAGGCTGGCAGTGACAGCAGCGGAGAGGAGCATGTGCTAGCACCCCCGGGACTACAACCCCCTCACTTCCCCGGCCAGTGCTTGATCTGGGCTTGTAAAACTTGCAAGAGAAAGTCGGCCCCCACAGACAGACGGAAAGCAGCCACCCTGCGGGAGAGAAGGAGACTGAAGAAGATCAACGAAGCCTTCGAGGCGCTGAAAAGGCGGACTGTGGCGAACCCCAACCAGAGGCTGCCCAAGGTGGAGATCTTGAGGAGCGCCATTAGCTACATCGAGAGGCTGCAGGACCTCTTGCACAGGCTGGATCAGCAGGAGAAAATGCAGGAGATCGGGGGGGACCCCTTCAGCTTCAGCCCCAAGCAGGGAAATGTAAGCACCGCCGCTCGCTTCCTCCCGCCGCCCCGGCATCCAGATGCGACGCCGCCGCGCCCGTCCCCTCCGCTCCTCCCCGCCACGGCCTCTGCGGCGGCCGGGCCCGCTGCCGGGTGCGAGCGGGCCGCTGGCGGGGCGCGCGCTCCCGGGGCCCCCGGCGGGCAGCCGCCGCCCGCTTCGCTGACCCCCGCCTTCTCCGCCTGTCTCCCCCCTCCCGCCCCCGCCCGTGTGCCGCAGATCCCCAGTTCAGACTTCCTGAGCACCTGCAGCTCCGACTGGCAAAGCGTTTCTGACCATTCCCGAGCCCTCGGAGCCAGCCCCAAGGAAGGTAACCCGCTAACCCGCTAACCCGCGCCGCAGCCGCCGCCCCCCGTGCGCTGCGGGCCGCCGCCGGGCCCCCCCCCCGCCCTCACGGCCGCGCTCCCACCGGCCGGAGCCCGGCGCCGCAGGCCCGGCGAGGAGGCACGCGCTGCTCGTTAATCCCTTTTCTCTCGTTGAGCAGGAGGCTCCATCGTCGAGTCGGCGGCCTCCAGCAGCCTTCGCTGCCTCTCTTCTATAGTGGACAGTATTTCTTCCGACGAGCCCAAACTGCCCAGCGCGGAGGAGGTGGTGGAGAAATAAATCCGGTTGCTCTGGTAGTGTATTTAAGGGAGATGGAGCCCCCACCCCCTTCCCTCTAAACTAAGTAACGAAGCAAATTAACGCAGTGGAAAGCCCGGGCAGGGGCCTTGTTAAGCCCGAGTCTGAGTCCGCCTATCCCAAAGAAAATGGCTCGCACAGACTCCAGCCAGAGAGGCTTTCCCCCTTTTTTCTTTCCTTCTCCTTTTTTTCCTGAGTTTTGGTTTCTTTAAATTGTGCTGCATAGACCATCCCTCTTTTTTTCTTTTTTTTTCTTTTTTTTTCTTTTTATTTAAGATACTTACCAGTGTACCGGTGATCGGCTTTCGCTGAGAGTCACCGCAAAGTTCATTCCTGTCTGAGTGAAGCTGTTGGGTGTATTTCGTGTTAATCCTATTTAAAGAGTTCCCGCCTCGTTTCGTTCCTGTAAATAATTTTAGTACTGTCTTTTCTTTTGTAAACATAACAAATATGTATTTAAATGGTGGAATGTGATATTGTATATAAGAACAGACGGAATTCTTGGATTGTAAAATAAAGTTCTTTGTGTTACAGTGTGCCCCCCCCTCCCCCCGCCCACGTAATTCAGTAACAACCCGACCCCAGAGTTAAAACCCGCCGCCGACCTCAGCGAGACCAAGCCCTGAAGAGCCAGGCTTATGTAGTCGAGACAGGACCCGTGTGACCGGAGGCAGCTCTCGGGACAGATTTTTCCTTCGTTTTTTTCCTCTGAGGAACGTCTCCCCTTACCCAGGGCCGCACCCGCGGTGTTACTTACCCGCCTGCCCGTCGGCTCGCAGGGGGAGCCGGCAGGACCCGCAGCCCCTGCGGCCGCCCGCAGCGCTCCACGCCCCGTTTCCTCGCCGCGCTGCCGCCCCGAGGGCAGTACTGCGCCCCTAAAAATGTCCGGCAGTGCCGCTCTAGAGGCTCGCCAGGCAGGGACGCTTCTTCGGCCTTGTCCCGCACGTAGCGGGTGAGCTTACTATGGGGAAGCGTGAAGAGCTCCCCCACACCCCCCGGTCCTCGAGGAGAGAGGCTCAGCCCCGTTCCCTCATGGGCACGGGAGGGCTTGTCTGCGGCAAAACCGACGGGCCTGATACCCTAATGGGGCAGCAAAAGGCTGTGACAGGAGCCCGCTGCCTTGGGGACTGGGGGGGCTGTGATTTCTTCCCAGAAAAGGTAACTCCCCTGGACTTCCTTGAGCCTGAGAGAGAAGGGAATGGGGTCCCTCAGTGAGGAAAGGGTTAAGCTACAGAAAAAGGGGGTGGGGGGTAACAACACAGGAAGCCTTTCACTCAGTGGTGTAAAAAAACCTCAGCCTCTCTGAGGCTAGTGGAGCGGAGCTGCTCACAGTCGGAGCGTTACGGTTTGTAACAGGTTGGTTATACCCCCGGGCAGGGGCGACCACCAGGGAACACTGCCCTACGCACGCACCGGGCTCGCAGAGCTGACAAAAGGGACGCTACTGCCTCTGTCTGCGGGCGCTCTCCTCGTCAGCTTTAACCCTTGGTTTATTTTGGGGGGTTTGAAATGTCACAGCCACGTTTCGGGAAGGTCTTCCCCTTCTCGGCCGGTTCGGGCACGGGTACATCCGTCTGAAGGGAAAGCTCTGGAAAGAGACAGCCCCGGGAGCTGGCTCTCCCATCACGGTGCCGTCCTTCCTCCCTCTTCGTGCCACCGCGGGCAGCCTGGGTTTGAAACCAGTCAAGTACTCGCTCTAATTGCTAATTAAATACTCCGTTGTAAGGAGTAATTGCGGTGGCACAGTGTGGTGGGCGCGTAGTGATAGGGCATTTTCCCTTTTTCTTTTTTTTTTCTTCTCGTTTCAAACGAACCGCTTTGCCTCGGGGAACCCTCGGGCTCTTCAGAAAGCAGCGCCACGGGGAACGCGGGTTCTTGCATGTCATCTCTGCACTTTGGCGAAAGAGCGAAGGTGTTAGACTTTGCTTGTGTAGCGAAAAGGCTGCATCAGCAGCAGAGTGTTTCAGGTGGGGTTAGCAGCTCGTCGCCTTCTTCAGTAATTCGTTGCGATCCCCGCCGGGTCAGAGAGAAGGGCTACACCCAGTTCTCAACCCTGATGCAGCGCCGGCCGACCCAAGCCCCGCAGGACCCGCTCTCGCAGCAGAGCACGAGCGGTGCTGAAGCACCCTCGAATCCACAGTGTCACCCCGACACCCGGCCAGCCTATTGTTAATGCTCTCACCCCGGCATTAACCTCGACGAACTGGCCCGTCCGCCCCGCAGGACCCCCACGGCAACGTCTGCTCCAGCAGCCGGGTAACTTGAGCGATTGTTTGGAGTAAGTTTGCCTAAAGGAGGGGGTTTTTTTCATTAAATAAAGAAAATACCTCCCGAAGAGACTCTCGGTGACCCCCGCGGCTGCGGCTGACATGCCGAGCTTCCCACTGAAGGTCCTCAGTGTGTTTGCAATTAAAATGTTTGTGTTTGATATTAATAAGGATAATCTTTACCTAAGTCCCCAGCCAAAGCAAACAGGGCCCTGGGATCACAGAATCAAAGGGTAATAACTGGGTAAGGACAAGAGGTTTGTGATTTAATCAAGCCTTTTTCCGGAGGGGCTACACACTAAGTCATCGAGGTTTTTACACGAACCCTAGTGCCCCCCCCCCCCCCCCCCCCCCCGGCCCCGCTGCGGTTCATTTAACGCGAGAGGTGCAGGCTGGCCCGCCGCTCCCGGGAAGCCCGTGCTCAGCACCGGCCTCCCTCGACTCTACCTGCTCTGCTCCGCCCGGGAGCCACCTGCTCGCCCCCCGGCAGAGGAGGAGGGGTGCGGGAGCACCGGCGGGCCCCGCCCGTCCGCACCGCCGTCCGCCACAGCTGCCTGCGGGGCCGGGGAGCCGTGGCTGGGGGCGACGGGGGGGGCTGCCGTGCCGCTGCCTTGTCACCGCTCTCCTCTGAAGTGACGCGACCGAGCGCTGAAAGCCTGGGTGGTTTTTTTTATTGTGCGTCTTTATCTTCCTCCGTAACACCGCCGGCAACCCAGAGAGGGAGGCGGGCAGCGGGTTCGGGTTATTTTCGGAGGTCGAAGGCAGGGCGGGCAGGCGTCAGCCCAGCAGGTATTTCCACGGGGAAAATTCCTGCTTGGATCGCTGCTGCTTTGGGGAGCCCGTACGATTTTCCCGGAGCTTCCACCTTTCTGTGGAGAACGAGCTGGGGAGCAGGGGGCAGGAGAGGGAGGAGGCTGAATAACTGAACCATGTGCTCGCTGGGACGTCCCTCCGATAGCAGGAACTAGCAACTTTTCCCAGTCTCAAGGCTGCTAAAAACCCCCTCGTGTCCCTTTGATCTCTCCTGGGAGTCCCAGGGTGCCAGCAGAGGCCAATGCCTTCTTCAGCTGTCTCCTATACAAATCCCTCTGGCAGGTACTAATGTGTTTACTTAGGTGCGCACGGTTCCCAGCGCTGGGGGGAACAAAACGTTTCTCACACGGCTGGAAGCGCCCGACCCCACCAGCCCAACTGGGAAACAGCTTTGCCGGCGGGACGGCGCGGCGGAGGCCCGGCCGCGGGAGGGGACAGGCGGGGGCTCGCTGCGGCTCCCCGCGCCCGTGGCTGAATGAAATGCGCCCCCGAATAACGCTCTGGCTGCCGGTTGCTGTCCCGCAGCGGGGCCCAGGCGTCGACTCCGGCGGTCTGCGGGGGCACTGGGCCATTTTTGGGGGAGGTGCGGGGTGCTGGCCGAGGGCGCTCCGCAGGGCCGGGGACGGGTACGGCGAGGCGTGTCAGGTGGGCCCCCAACACCGCTCACCCCCCGGCCCGGTAATTTACGGTTCCGGTCGGATTTTCTTTGCTTAAATATGGGGGTTGGAAAGAGATAGCACGTTCCGCAAATGGTCCCCACATGGGATTGAATCCCTCCACCAATAGGTGCGGCACGGCAACTGCTGCGGAGCGGGGACGGTTGGGGTGAGCAACACTGTTTAAAGAGGTCCTGACACGTTCACCATTTTCTCTCTGCCCGTCCACAGGAGCAGGCAAGGTCCGATGCTCAAGCTGTTTCCCGTTTTCCGGACTTGAGCCTCCTGAAATGCAGCATTATTTTCCTTCCCCCCCCCCCCCGCCCCCAGCCAGCCTTGTAGTTTGTGTTTTCTCTCCCCTTTCTTTAGTTTCACTCGCCTACTGCACTTTTGCAAATTTGTTTTGAGATCACTTTACCAGAGGAGCCGGGAGCTCTTAAGGGATACTAATTACAGATTTTTTTTTCTTCCTGACAGGCTTTTCCATCCATTCTTCCCCTTCCCCCAAAATATGTAAGGGGAAAGGAAACAAATTTTCCTAAGTCCTCAAAGACTTTTGGGAAAAGGCACGTTTTCCAACAACCCCAGCCCTGCTGGATTAAGAGTTAAAACTGAGCTAAAGCTCTGCACGCCGGCAGAGCGGGACGGAGGGGGCTGGCATTGTGCACCGGGATATCCACAGTGCGTGCTTGAAGAGAAACCCCTGAAAGCTGAGCAGAACCGCAACCGGCACTTTAAAGATCAAGTTTATTTGTGCGCAAAACATAAATCTGTAAACAGGTCTATTTTAGCCAGCGCAAATGTGGTAAATAAAAAGGTGTGAGTGTGTGTCTGCACACCACAGCCCAGCGAAGAGTTCAAGTTACCGTCGAGCAGAGCCTTCCGACGGCCGGCTTCTTAGGAAAACAATAGGGAACTGCCCCGTCTTAGACGTGGCCCAACTACACTCCAACCTGCACCTCGGAGCGGCAGAAGCCTGAAATCCTGAGCTTTCCCTTTCCTGTAACTTTACTCCATTATCAACGCTGTGCTTTTCCTACAGTATTCATTTCAAAGGGGGTTCCCCCCGTTTATGGCCCCAAATAAACCGAAGCAGTGCAGATGTAGCCTTCCCCAGCCTTTAGATAATTATGCATCCGCTCGCAGGAAGCAAGGTGTGTGCATGGGATTTTTTTAGGAAAAGTTTCAGCCTAGGAGTGGAAATCTACCTTTTGGGGTTTGGGGGGCGGGAAGGAGCAGATCGGGTCGCCCCGGCAGCCACTACCGGCCGCACTCCGCCTCGCCCGGGCGGCTGGGACGGCTTTCCAGCCGTGTGCGCTGGGGAGATGCTTGCCTGCCCGCCTTGCTCACTTGAAGAGCGGCTCCTTGAGACAACCGGTTCGCCATGCCCGCCGCATTACCTCTTCCCGGAGAGAGGCTAGTTGTAGACGGCTTTTTCCTGGGCACACAGACTGGCTCCGTAGAGTTTGAACCGCTGCTGGGTCACTTGCTCTCCGTTTGAGTTAACCTAGGTCACATAATTTTATTCCCAGGTAGGGAAGGTTTCCTTTGCCTTCTCATAATATTTTCCTCAACTACAAAAGCCACCTGGATGAAACCAAAGGATTCCTGCGCGTTAGCAAATGCCTGTTAAATGGCTTCATTACCACTCTAATGACCCTCGCACCGCTCCGCTCAGCTACTGCTGCGGCTGGAGCTCTGCAAAGCTTTTGTCCCCGACTTGTGTAAAGTTACTTAGGGATTGCGGGGTTAGAAATTTTACACTTCCAGGAGGGGTTTGTTGCACTGGCAGCTGGGACGCATCTGTAACGGTACAAGTTTGCCTGAAAGCAGAAAATTAGCAAGCCCGAGGCACTGCTCGACTGTTGTGTCTCTAGCAGCACCAGGTCACACGAGCAGGAGAAGGAATGGGAAGGGGATTTGTCTCGGAGCAAACACGTACACTTTTCTTTTGTCAGTACCTTTCCCTGTGGCCCGATCCAACAGCACTGAAATCCGGGTTTCCCCCCTCCCTGGCACTCCTGGCCACAGGTAGATGTGCATTTTTTGTCTCTCGGTTTGTAAATTTAGACGGTTGGTGACACAAGTTTAATTCCAGGACAAAGCACTCCTCAACATAAACGAGCAAATCTTAGGTCTGAAGGGACGCGTAAATTGCTTCAGGTTAGACCTGGCCCACAGGCTGCGGGGAATAAATATAGGCAAGTAGACACTGTAGGTGCTATGGAGGGGCTCTACGCTAACCCCCCTGCGGGGAGAGCCGGTGCCCCTCCCGCGGCAGCCTGTGATGGGAGCGTAGGGACGAGGAACGGCTCTGCAGGAAATGTCAGCGGTTCGTGCGCGCCCACTGCCCCTCTTTCTCTTTCCATACCAAAACTGCAAATTCCCAGACTTGATTTAAACTCCGGAGATGTGGCAAACGAGTTGTGGGGAGGTCGGTCATTACAGAAGTGCCCAGCTCACGACTCTCCAAAGGAGCAGCGCGGAGCAAATTGTCTCCTGGGGACTAGAGGGGGCTTGCCCAGACAGCCCCCAGTAGGGGATGTGGTGGGATATGCTAATAAAGACTGGCCGCTGCGGACCAGCCTCCCTTTACATGTATATATAAGGGCCCCCCGCATCAGCCGAAGGACATTTCGTCTCAGGTCGCTAATTACTGAGGAAATTGCCTCAGCGCCTCGCCGAGAGCCCGTGGCTGCTGGCCCACACTGACGCCTCTGCGGCAAGGATGGAGGTGATGGACAGCTGCCAGTTCTCCCCGTCCGAACTCTTCTATGACAGCTCCTGCCTCTCCTCCCCGGAGGGCGAGTTCCCCGAGGATTTTGAGCCCAGGGACCTGCCTCCCTTCGGCGCCCCCGAGCCCCCCGAGCCCGCCTGCTCCGAGGAAGAAGAGCATGTCCGAGCTCCCACTGGCCACCACCAGGCCGGCCACTGCCTCATGTGGGCTTGCAAAGCCTGCAAGAGAAAATCCACCACAATGGACCGGCGGAAGGCGGCCACCATGAGGGAGAGGAGGAGGCTGAAGAAAGTGAACCAGGCTTTTGAGACCCTGAAGAGATGCACCACTGCCAACCCCAACCAAAGACTCCCCAAAGTTGAGATCCTGAGAAACGCCATCAGATACATCGAGAGCCTCCAGGAGCTCTTGAGGGAACAGGTAGAAAACTACTATCATCTGCCGGGACAGAGCTGCTCCGAACCGACCAGCCCCACTTCCAGCTGCTCCGATGGGATGGTAAGAGAGAGGCAGAACTGATGGGGCTGTGGGGACCCCAGGAAGGCCCGCGGGCAGGTCCCCCTCACCCTCGCGTCCGGTCCCATGGGTGTGGGACGGGCCGAACGCAGCCAGACATCAGGAGAAGGTGGACGGTTTGCGTTAAAACAGGCCCCTTGTCAGATGTAACACTGAGCGTGCACACGGGCTTGCCGGGGATGCGGGGGGGTGGGGGGGGCGGTAATGCTGCCGGGGGCACCCAGCAAGCTCCCGGGGGCTCGTCCTCGTCGTTCCCCCCAGCTTAGCGCGGCGCGCAGACGGGTAAGGGGGGCGCAGGGGGAGACGCTGCCGCAGCGGCAGCCTGGCCGGGGCGCCGCTGTCCCGCTCCCTCGCGGGCGCCGGGACTCCCTCCCCGCCGGGCCTTAAGGCCCTTTCCCCCGTGGGGAGCACTCCACTGGCCCGGGGGTGAGGGCGGCCGGGCCGGCACTCGCCCCTCGCTGTCTTGCAGGCCGACTGCGGCAGCCCCGTCTGGTCGGCGAGAGGCAGCAGCTTCGACGCCGTTTACTGCCCCGAGATGGCCCACGGTAAGCCCGACCCGCCGGCAGCCGCGGGCGCCGGGGGTGCAGGCGGGGGCCCGGGGGCCGCCCCGCTCCCCGCGGCCCCTGGGGAGGGCAGCGCAGAACCCGGCCGTAACTCGCTGCCGTCCCCGGCCGCAGGGTACGGCGCCGAGCAGAGCAGCACCCTGTCCAGCCTGGACTGCCTCTCCAGCATCGTGGACCGCCTCTCCCCGGCGGAGGAGCCGGGGCTGCCCCTTCGCGACGCCGACTCCCTCTCGCCCAGCGCCAGCATCGACTCGGGGCCGGGGACGCCCGGGACGCCGCCGCCCCGACGGACCTACCAGGCGCTATGAGGGGCCCGGGGAGGACGGTACCCCGCGCCTGCCGCCGCCTCCGGCGCCGCTGCCCTCCTGCCGGGGCCGCCCCCCTCGCCCGGCCGCGTCCTGCAAACGCTCCTCGGGCGAGGGGGGCCGCGCCGGCGCCGCTTGGCCCGCCTCCCTCCAGGGCTGGGGGCGAAGCGCCCCGGCCCGGGGTTCCCCCCGGGGCAGCCAGACCCGGAGGCTCGGGGCACACGCGCTACGCTGGAAACCCCGCTGCAAATAAAACGTGCTGTACGAGAGCTGTCTGGCCTGCTGGTTCTTTAAGTGGATGCCCGGGTGTTGGGGAGGGCAGCGAGACCCGGCTGCGGGGAGTCCGCCAGCATCCGTGTGCGGCCCCGGCCGCGGCCCCTGCCGGCACGGGGGGGACCCGTCCCATCGCGGCGGGGCCGGGCCAGGGCATGCGGCGGCTTGGCCGGGCTGGGGCCTGGGAGCTTGTTTCTCCCGTCACCAGTGGGTGTTAGAATTCTGAGACCGCTCATGGAGGGACAGAAATGTGGAGGGTCAAATTCTCCGTCCATTCCTGTACTGCTATGGGCAGTTTCCTTTATTTTCTGCCAGAGTACAAGTAGTATTTCAGCCATATTCCCTTTTTTACTTTTTCTCCTTCTTGTCAGAGACCTTGTTTCTTTCTCTGAGTATGAAGATGGAACACTTATGGCCCTAAAATTGCATGGTGACTCTCCTTTGTAAAATGTCTGTATGATCTAGCTCAGATACTCTGTTGGGGAATTTTACTCTCAGTCACTCTTGGGGCTCTAGCAGAGACAAATTTAGTAAAGTTAGTAAGAACAAACCACAAGTACCTCTTTCACAGTCCACAAGGTACATTTCACAATATTCAGATTCCTAATGAATTTGGTCCCACCAGCCAGGATGAAAATTCATTACTCTATTTACGTGGGTCTAGAAATAGCCAGGTCAAGTCTTCATGAGCTTCAGAGTTAACAAGTATTTCCTTCCAGGCACTAAATCTAAGTCTTTCTACCATGAAAAATTTCCAGCCCTTTGCACTGCTCCAGTTGTAATCCAAAACTTTTCTAGCCCTACGCCCCCCTCCCCCCCCCAAAAAAAAAAAAAAAAAAAAAAAAAAGATGTGTGGAGAGATGGGGAGATGGGCTCCTTCAGTGCACCCAGAAATGTCTCCTATGATAAACACTCTGTTTGGGAAGGGATATACACCTCGCTAATGTGGGTAAGGATGTATTTGCCATTTGTGTTTATGTTGTTAGCACTGGGTGGCCAAGAGGCCTGGCAGTGGTATTTCACCTCTGATAAATCTTTCACTTGAACCCAGCCCAGCTTAGTCACATTGCCAAAAGTTGCCACCTGACTGCTCTTTGGCAGCATTCCTGACCTGAGGATGAAGGAAGCCCAGCACGCTGAGGGGACATGTCCCCCCACAAAGGGCTACAGAGGAAACGAGGTGGCACCTACCTGCCTGAGCTGCTCAGCTGGGCCGTGGGCGTCTGTGCTGCTGACACAGGGCAAGGCCAGCCTGCCCCTCCTGCGCGGCTGCTCTCAGAATCACTTTCTGCCCAGAGCTGTGTAACCTTGAGGGAAGTGTTTTCTTTTCCCGCAGAGTAATTCAGGAGGAGTCTTTTCCAGAACGGGCCTTCTGTGGATATAGATAGGTCCCAAGTAATCATCAAGCAGAAAAAGTGGTTTGGAAACCCTAGACTGAGGTTGTGCAGAGTTACCAACAAGGTATTTGCACACTTTTGTCATTACAGATGCTTCAGGGGTATGCAAGTGTCTGAGCGCTGAGAGTCTTCCCTGGTTATGGGCGATCAATCGCTTCCTAAGCCTTCTGTTCATAGAAATCCTCATGCACAACTCTGAACATTACTGGTTTTATTAATTATTTCTCACACATTGCTGCAGTGCTTGCTCCTCTCAACCAAAATACCATCCCAAGGCTACCGCTTATGGCCAGGATCTAATACAGTGCGGATTATTTTAAACGATGGTTTAAAATGAGCTAAGCTGGGGAACTTTCAGCATTTTGTTCTGCACTCTGCTGACCTTGGCAAGTGATCTCCGGTGAAGTATGCAGAGTAACACTAGCAAATCACATGTTGGTAATGTACACCTCTCTTTGGCTGGCAGGCATTTTGAGAGTTGCAAAAAGGTCAATACTTACAAGAAGTAGCTTTTCAGAGAGTGAGAAGTATCCCGTCTGCAGATGTTTGTCCACAGCCTCCTCAGTCCTACTAGACTAGATTACAATCTGTGGGTTTTGTTATACACATATAGGAAACAAACTCTTAATTACAGGACATTTATAAACAAAGCTCCCATGAGCCAAAATGTGTGGTAATCCTTGGAAGGAATGGAAGTTAACTTCATGAAACTGCTTTTAATCCATGAATTGGGAAGAACAAGGTGTAAAAGGCTGCTGTCCTAGGAGATACGCTGTTGTGGTCAGATTTAGCACATTTAATAACAAAAATTATGTATGAAAAAAAAATTATATAATATATACATATAGAATATAATATATAAAACAGCACACATATTATAAAAGCAATAATAATAATAATAATAATAATAATAGGAAATGCAAAGAAAGATTTGTATTCTATGTAACACATGTTCATTTAAGGAAGGCTGTGCTCACAAATACATGAGAAGATGTTGGTTCAAAACACCTGAGCTCCACTCCTGTCCACTCTGGCCACCTGGCTGAGTGCTGCAGGCTCCAGGACAGCTTGCAGTGATCTCACAGGCAGGCAGGCAGAGGGATGTCTTGTAGTAGCAGAATAACGTAACACACAAGCTGCAAGTTTTCTGTCACTCTCTGCAATGAAGGGCATAATTCTGTGCAATTTTAAAAATACAATTCATGTTATATTTTAATTTACCTCTGAAAATCATGCTTTTTTGGCTTATATTCTGACTGAGGGAGGCAGCTGTGCGTGTGTGTGCGTGTGTGTGCGCGCGTGTGTGCGCGTGTGTGTGCGCATGTGTGTGCGTGCGTGTGCGTGTGTGAGAAGAGGTGCTTGTATCTTTTCTTTTTGTTCAGAAATGAAGAAGAGATCTCCAGTGAAATACATATTTTAAACTCAGACCAAAAGGCCAACTGTAGATTACAAAACTAACAAAGGAACCTAGTAAAGATCTCTTGAATATAACATCAAGACAAAAGTCCTGTGTGCTTTATGTTTGTATTTATGAGTTACTTGTGCAGAAAGCCACTAATTTTCCCTGTAAGAAAACATTAACCTCTTCTCCTGCGGTAAGACTTAAAAGTGATAAACTTTCAGTAATTAGTTCTTGGAGGCTGAAAGGTCTTGATTCTTACTGTTTGTCAAAATATGCCTAGAAACACCCCACATTCATGGCTGCATTTCAGGGGAAATTCAGTGCCACCGTCTTCCCAGCTCAGCCTGCTTGTCAGGAACAGTCAAACTTAGCAACAGCAGGCAGTTTACTCCTCCCCACCCCAGACCTTTTCCCTCCCCTCCTCCTCCTCCTCCTCCACAGGACCTTGACTCGCTCATCAGTTCCCCTTACTCCTCTCAGCTGGACCTTGGGGTCCCACAGGAGGACCTGCAGCTGGCCAGCTGATGACTGCTGACCTTTGGCAGGCTCTGCACAGCCTATCAGCCTTACAGCTGGCCACAACTGCCTTCCTGGCAACTAAAGACCTAATGAGCTTGGCCAGCTGGAGACTGGGCTGGGATCCTGCTAGCTAATTTGACCTTGTGTGAGGGGTGGAGGAGTTCACCCCCAAATGTGGAGGTGGTGAGCAGTGCATCTGTCTGTGTGCTGCCCTGGGGTGTCAGGGCCAGGCTTCTCCTGCAGCCAACTGGATTAGTGAAATAAGTAAAAAATGAGACTGCAGAGCTGTTCTTTGTATGCTTTATTTGAGTTTTCTGTTGGGTGTTAGCTCAGGCTTTGCTAGTGGCCTTTGCCTTCACTACATCTCATGCTGTTTTCTCCATTCAGCCCAAGAGATACACCCCTCTATCAGACAAGGGCTGGACTGAGGGAGTTATTCTCCTTCCCAAACACAGTATGATATTTGTTTTCTTCATTCAGCAGGTGCCCCGCTTTCCTTCCTCCAGGAGGTTATGCACCCTGGATGCTCATGGACTGCGCGCCAGGCCCACTGTACTGCCAGAGTCCAGCTACTTTCTCAAAGGTCTTCTGCTTTCTGCTCCCAGAGCAGCTGATGGGCACCATCCAGTCCTGGAGCCTGGTTTCGTTTTGAGCTTTAGTAACATTATGGGTTGCCTGGCAATCTGCTGGAAGATGTTGGTTGCTGTGATGCCAAAGTCTTTGCTCAGCTGAGCTTGAAGAGGGTGATAGTGGGCATGATATATGAGGGTCAGTAAGCCCAGTGAGAGGTCAGAAATGTAGTTCAATGTCTGTATTAAATCAAGTGCATTTGAACCTGATAGTCTCCGAGAGGCTTTCAAACCTGCAATAACAGCAGAGGAATAAATGTGTGAATTTTATCTTTATTTCTCTGATCTTCTATGAATATATGTTTTTGAAGTGATATTATTTCCTGGTTTAAAAATCTATATAACATGTATGCTAAGTAAAAATTAAATCCTATAAAGAAGACATAAAAGTTTTAACTTTGATTTTTTTTTTTTTTTTTTTTTTTTTGAAGTGCCAAATCCTACCACTTGCAGCAGGACTCAGCTACCTAGCAAAGACTCAGGAACCTGACAAAGGTCTGGCTGTAGTGTAGAACTCAAGCTGGTGTGCCTATAATACATTATAAGGAGCCAAACTGTGTATTAAATCAGGTTTGAATTCAGCCTATTGTCTTTAATTGTTTGATTCCACATAATTTATTAAATGAATACATTAATAACTCCTTAATTAGTGGTGAGCAAACAATGACTATAACTTCAGTCACACCTGTGTATAGCTCAGTGCAAAGACCTCATTAGCAAATGCACCCCTGCTCCAGCAAAGAGATTCATTTTTTTTAGAATGGAATTATTTGGGTCTGCTGAAAACTTTCTGTTCCACTCATTTCCATGTTTTAAGTAACCATATATGCAAGATGTTGTGGGTTTCTCTTTTTTATTTACTAGCATGAAAAATTACTAATTTGTTTGTTTTCCTGTCCACTTTTGTGATGCTTTGAAGGAAAACTAAAACAATCGGTATTTCTATTGTGAAAAGTATTTATTTCTACAACTGCTTTTTTGGAACATCTTAAAATTGAGCTGATAGTGCAATTCTAAATCTTGCTGCCTGACTGCTTTGAAAAGCAGAGGAGGAAATCTATGTGCTGGTCATGCTGAAGGTGCATCCAAAGTATATGTCTGAAATCCCTCCCTCAAATCCCTGAAATCCCTGCCTTTATAGACAGTAGACATTACAGCAAAAACTCTTTCTCAGATTTAACTGAATTATCTCAGTGACTAGAGGTTTCTCATCAATTATCTCAGTAGCTTTAAAAATATTAAAACCCCTCAGAGGTAGTCGGAGTAGAGTTACTCAGGGAGGTGAGTGCCTTTGTGCTGGTCCTCACTGTCATAATTCTCTTTTTGTTGGCTAGTATCAAGCTGTTACTAGGAGCAGGCCACCAAACTCCCTTCTCCCCTGGGTGAATGCCTGTTGAAGACTGTCATTTTGGTCCTATGACTCCTGGGTTTCATGAAAGTTGTGTCTCAAACAAGCAGCCGGGAGTCCTTCAAGCCTCTTTTTCTCAGGTGTATATAATGCTCGGAAGTGCTAAATGTTAATTGTTTAACTGCAAAGCTGCTGCAAATGAGTGAGCACCATTTTCCTGGGCACCGGCAAGACCTCAGTACTGAAGACTTGAGCAGCCCTTAAGTACTAAGGTTTGAGTTCATAATCCCTGTATGATTAAAGGGGGATTTTTCTGGGCCTTGTCTTGAGTTTAAGCATCCACCCTTATTTTCCTTGTGACCTCTATGAGAGAACTACTGGGTTACAGTGTAGTGCAGGAGTTTGCTCTTGGGTGACTTGCTCAGGAAGATGCATCCCATGGAGGTGTGTCCCATGCAGTGGGAAAGGGGACACCTTGGTAATCTGAAGCTGTTTGGTTGTTGGAAACATGAATGGCTTAATAACCAGTTTTGGAGAAAGTGAGTCTTGTAAATTGGGAATTCCCTGCAGAAGATGTACCTGGTGACAGTAAAAAGGGCTCCTGCTAAAGCCAAGAAAGGTAAGTACCGAAAGCTGGGAGGCCAGTTGTCACATGTTTGTATATGTAGCTACTCAGTGTGAAGTAAAAGGGTGGTGACTCTGGGCAACTGGGAAAAAGTTTAATAACTCTAAAATCCCCCATGCCAAGCATGATGTAGAAGGGAAACCAAGTAAACATGGGCTGAGACAGCTGTATCCTACCAGTGCCTGAAATGCACATTTTTCACGGGGTACAAATTTCTCGCATTTTTTTTTTTCCTGGGTGAAATGCAAAAATGACTGAACTTTGAAATACGAAACTTGTTATTTCTAAACTTCCTAACAAGTAGGACAGTGAAAGCTCCTTTTAGAAAAGTGCTCATGAAATTGGACTTCCCAAGCAGAAGTGGTCTGCTCTGAGGGGTGTCCCAACATGTCTGCCTCCCATAACCCATGTTCCCATCTCTCTCTTTTATGTGGGGAAAAAAGGACTATGCCCTCCCCCCCAAAGTATTTATTTTGGTGTATACTCTTGCTTTACTACATTGTTTCAGCACTACCATACTTCCTTACATTCCTATTTATAAAACAAATAGTCCTATTTTTATTACTGGGTTTTATTCTCTATTTTTTTCATTTATAAAAAGTTTTATTGTTTATAAACAATGTATGTGGTTGTAAGAATAAGTTTGAATGCCATTTTAGTTTAATACGTATGGAAACAAATCTTTGTTTTCATGCAAACATTTAATCGGAAATAATGCATTATAAAGTACAGGTAGACAGCTAAGTTTATTATTGCCTCAACTCCACTGAAACCCCTGGAGTTTCACCAGGAACAGATTTGGGACAGAAGGCCTCGAATATAATTACAATATATTCATTGTCTCATGCCTCAGAAATGGACTGTTTATGTGCCAAGCTGTAAACTGATATTCATGATGACTGAAGCCTGAACAATGTTAAAATATCCAGACACTCTGCTTCAAACCCTCTGGTATCCAAAACTGCTCCTTTCCTCTCGAAAGGAGGGGGTTACTGCTGCTGAGGGTAAACAAGGGCAGGGGCACAGCTTTAGTACTCGATCCGAAATAAGGACTAACTAGCCTGGCTGATGCTGAGGCTTAACAGCAGAGAGCCGGTGGCCAGGGTGCTGCCTGGGACCCTCCCCACCAGCTCTGTCCTCCTGCTCCTGCGGCAGAAGCTTCCCAAGCTGATCCTTTCAGCTCAGCAGTCAGGAGATTAGCTGTGCTGCCCCCCAAACCCCCATTTTTAGAGGGATTTTTCTTTAAATGAAAACTGCAGTGGAAAATTGCTTTTTATTGCAATTATGACGGATACAGCGGTTCACACGGCTTGCAGCATGCTTGAGAGCCAGGGCCCACGCTCTGTTCACACACTATGGAATATCAAGTACAATCATATTTTCTGTTTTATTTGGCCATGATTTCCAGAAGCAGAAGACTGAAATTATGCTCACAATAACTGCAGTGATTTTTTGACTGTCTTGAATGCCAATCAACTCTTATGGAATAGCAGGATAGGTAGTAAGTGCAAGGAATTCTTGAAGAGCTTTTTCTCTGGAGCCTATTTTTTATTTTTATTTTTTTAAAACCCAACTTTTCCCATCTGTGTAGTTAAAAGTAGAGTATAGTCGGAGAGAAAATCTTACTGAACATATGATAAAACTATTCACATCTTAAAAACAATTTCTCAGCTCATTAATAAGATATCAGTGTGTATCAGATCTTAGAGTAAGATGTGACCAAGATTATTATTACGTCCTTTGGAACCAGTGGAAATACCTATGCGCAGGCATACCGTATATATGCAAGTTTTAGCAAGTTCAAGGCTTAAAAGTAGAGGTGAGGAGGTCCTTCTTTATGGTTTGGGGAAAGGAAGAGAAACAGTATAAGTATTACCAGATTAGTTATGTAAACTGACATAGGACTTAACTTTGGAGATTGGTCATCCTATGCTTGACTGAGTCTTTAACCCCCAGTTAATTTTTATCATATATAATCCTGGTATGTTAGACATGGGTGTCCATAGTGTCTCTGGCAAAATCTTTCCACAGTAGCTTTATTATATCACTGCAATCATTGTGGAAAGCTCAGAAGCTTCGCTAGGGAAGTTAGAGGCTCATGGCAGACTGACCCTGCAAGGGTGAGGTTCTGCATCTTTTAAGCACCTGAGAAGCTCTGTTTGATTCTGATCTTGAAGGTCACTTGGTCAAAAGCTGTGAGCAGCACCTACAACTCTTCTTCCTCTAATTCCAGAAAGAAATTTGTGTTTTATGACTGCTTTTGTGTTCCTGTTTCTTGTTTCCTTTAGAAAAAGAGAAAAGCACTGTGTAACCTGGCTGAAAATGTGGGTTATCTGACAGCTGCCTGGACTGTAAGAATTAGAGCAGCAAACAAGCATTACTCCAACGTTAAGTAGTGGTGGGGCTTGGCCGAGCCTTCCGTCACATACAGCATGAGGTCACTGAGCTGCTCCACACAATGGGCCTTCCCCGCTGTCGCCCTGTAGCGAATGCACACCTGGGGTGGGGGTTTCAAGCTGTAGCAATTCAGTCTGCTTGGAATACACCCGTGTTGCCTTTTAAAATGTCCCAGGAAACCTGCAACACTTGATACATCATATTCGATGGGTCAGTGCAGTCCTGAGATGGTGGGCTCCGCTCCAAGGACTATGTGCAGTGGGTTTTCCTACCCAGATAATTCAAAATTTTCCGATGACGTGCCTGCTGATGTCGGTGCAGGTCGGCGTGGCAGACTTGCAGACCTGGGGCTCTAATTTAGAGCTGAAATTGGGGAGAAGAGCTTCTAGATTAATTTTGACACTGTAATTCTCCCACTGTGGTTAAATGAAATGAAACTGGTAAGAGAACAGAAAAAAACCCAATCTGTATTGGAAGCATATGCTGTACAGCCCAGCCAAATGTGACTCGGATAGCTGTAGCCTGAAAATTGGACTTTATAAGCATAACACTGATCTGGCAGAAAGTGTAATGCAGCAGTACTTATAAAACTAAAAACAGTTCTGGAGCACCTGGACATAAGAGTACGATAATCTGTTTCCTTTTGGTCTTCATAAAAGTGCCCACCTTTAAGTGACACCAGACAATTGTGTGAGATTTCACTCCCTCCAGCCTGCAGAGAAGACTGCTGCAGCTGAGGCCCTTTTGGGTGCAGGAATTCAAAGCTGAAGAATCCTTTTTCCAGTGGGATTATTCTTTTTATAAAGCTCTGTGTGTGTGCTGGAAAAGCAATTTATTTTGTCACTAACATGGGATAAAGCATCATTATGCTACTCAGCTGTCACTGGGGAGTATTTAGAAATGGTAAGTCTATTTTGGTCCCAGTAGTAGTTCTAATCATGGCAAAAATGCTTCTAGTCTGAATAATTAGGAAGTGCAGGCTGAGGTCTGATTTTTCGCCCCTTGCCCCACCTCGCCCCAAAAAAGTTCTAAAATTTAAGGGGCAGATTTTCTAAGGAATGTAGGATTAAAAAAAAATAATCCTGTTTCTCTAAAATATTGAAGTGCAGAATTTTAAATATATGACTTAAAAAAAATCAACTGTACTATTTAAAGCTTTGAAATTTATAGGAGTTAGGCACTTTTCAAAATCCTATGGCATGCGAAGGCTCAAATTCTCCAGTGGGATTAGGTGTTTAAATATATTTGAGAACCAGACTGCAGAGCCACAAGGAGAGGTTAGGGATCCCAGTGCCAAGTGCATTTCTTAGCTTTATAGGATGCTGTAAATATGGCGAAATTAATGATGTACAGTGAGGCACCTGGGCCCCAGTGTCATGTCTGGGAATACATTATGCAAAGCAGGGCTTTGCCTGAATAGCAAGAACTTGATGAAAAACATGTCTTCAGTCTCTTACTCTGGACTGGGATATAGTGTCTTCTCCCAGTCAGTATTTTTCTTTCTTTCATGTGCCTGAGCCCTGTATTTCATGGTCTAAGCAGGAATAAACAATTCATTTACAAAGTAGAAGGTGTTGTGAAGTTGTTTCCCTTTTATTAAATAGGTTATCACTTACAGCACTCACATGTGATGTGTGAAGGTGAGTCAGTGGCTCTTTCCGCCTGCATCGAAGGGACTGATTTGATTAGAAGAGAAGAGAGTGTTTTGGGGCATGGTGTCTTCGGTGCATATTTGAGCTGTTCCATTGCATGGACTAAACCAGGTTGTCCTTCCTGCAGCTTGCAGGATGGCTTTGCTTCTCAGACATTTAATTTGTTCCTAATTTAGCTTCTTGCTTCCCTTTTCCCCAGATTGTGGGATGGATGAAATGTGTGGTACGTGATGCCCTTTTTCTGAAGGGCTCTGGGGGATCTTTTTGGTCATGTGGCTGGAAGTACAGCTAGTAAATGGCTAAACCACTGGTGTGCTCCGTTCTGCAATGAGAGCATATTGAGTTCTGTGACAAGATCACTCGTGTATGTTCATGCATGTGATGGGAGTGATCTGCTCAGCCTGACTTTTGTGTGTGTTCCTTGTGTGATGAGACACGTATTTTGGTCACAAAGGAGGCATACTTCCCATTGTGCAGGACAGGCAGGGTTAGGGCTTGCAGCCCACGGAAGCCTCCTCACCAGTCTGTGTGGATATCCTGGACCAAGAGTTCTGCAACCACTGGGCTGCTGCAGAAGGTGGATCTTTGCTCAGATGCTGAGCTGTGAACAGGAGCTGCTGCAGCAGGAATGGCCGCTGTCTCTGCTGTAGTGTGGGAGGGAGTATGAGCAGTAGTAACAGGGAGGTCTTTTTAACACCACAACTGTTTGCTGGGTGACTCAGATAAATATTTCAAGAGTTTCTTGCTTTCTAGAGGAGGTGTCCTTGCCAAACCTGATCTTCTTGGGGTAAACTGGAGCTCTAGGATGACCGCAGCAAGGCTTCTGATAAATACCAAGTGTACACAGTGAAATAGTAATGTATAATAACTTATCTGCCTTCATCAAGTACTGGAGGAGGTCTCTTTCCAATTATGACCACGTACTTTGAATAGTCATGTTCAAGAAAGATGATAAGATATTTATTTATGTATTTATCTTTATTTAATTTTTTATATATTCATTTTATTTATTTATCTTTATTTATTACACATACATCTTCATTTATAGTATATTATATAGTATAACATAGTAGCTGCTGCAGTGACCCAGACCATTGAATGAGAAATGGAGAAAGAGAAAATTGTGTTACCCACAGGTATTTGTAATCTATGTTGTTGAATTGAATGATGACTATATGGCAAGTAGGTTAATGAATTGAGGACGAAATAGCATCAGCAGTTGGCTCAGGCACACATGCTGGAGCATATTGTTGTGTTATGTCTGTAATATTACTGTGAAAATTCAGCTGCAGTGTTGCTGGGACATGTTGCAGGGACTGGGGACTGCCCTAGGATCCTACAGTAGAGCTCAGCATGTAGTGGTCTTTTTTTTTTCCAGTGCTCAAGTAATTGGTGGCTTGAATACCCTTAGAATGAATGTGTATGTGGGCAGCCACTCATGGGGTTATTCTGAAGGATATAGCAATGTCCAGGAAGATTTTTTTTGTTCTCTCTCTGCATCATAGGCAGTATAATGTGGCACAATTCCCTACATGCCTATACTTTTCTGGCACCAGCATTTGTCATTTTCTTTTTTTTTTTTTTTTACCCTGTATCCTTTAAAATCCTGTGATGAAGTGACTTAGTGGTGGCAGTCACCCGTGTCAGATTCCTGGAATCTTGCATATTTAAGGATGTTAAAGCAGCAAAGTCCGTCTTGCAGTACAGAGGATACTTCTAACTGCTTATCCTGCTTGTGTCTGCTTATCTCTTCCCCCAAAGAAAAAACTGTTTGAAAAGTGTACACTGCCCTAATAAATCCATCTGCTATTACTAATGCATGACAAAGAGCCAGGCTGCTGCTTATACTTTTCAGAAGTTGTGAGGTGGAGTGGCAGAAAAATGCACAAAACTATTTTCCACCCGAGTCACTGGGGAAACAGATTAATGAATGTTGATGCTGTCCTCATGTGTTTAAACTGAGCCCTTTTTTCTGCTGCTTCCCAATCTTCTCAATTATAAATAATGCTGATACACCAAATGGTACTGTCTCTCAGAATTATGGTTCCCTCCACAGTCCTCCTTTTGAAATTTTGGACTTCATCAGATTAAACTGTCCTTTAATCTCATTCTCATGTTTACCAGGACTTTGTTCTGCAAGTATTAGGAATTACATTGGAGTAAAGATGGGCAGAACTAAGTTCATTATATGGCTCCACTCTAGCTAGGAAATGTCTGCATCTACAAAGAACTTATCAGTCAAAATCAACCCCACAAATGATAGGAATATTTGAAATAAAAAAACCCCAAAACCACCACAAACCAGGCTGTTTAGATTGTGTTTTAAAACTGTGAACAGGAAATGGGTTAACAAGGGATGCTTTTTGGGGAACTACAGAAAGGAACAGAAGTCTTTCAAAAAGTGGCAAATTAAAGAGTGTCAAACCCCACCCTTGGAGATGATCCTAACTGTCCTGACCATTTGGCTTGCTGCAGCTTGTTAAATTGTAATTCATCAGTTTAAAAATTCATATTTGTATCTTGGCTCACGGCATTGATAAAGCTGTGACCAGCCCTCCTGAAATCATTATCTCCAACCTGACCCAAACTTTCATCAACTGCCTGTTCCAAGCATGCCAGGCTATTAAACAAGCATCTCTGTTAACATACAGAGCAGCTGTCCACAACAGAAATGCTTAACAAGGAGGAGCTGTTTGATCCAACCATCCATTTGCTGGGTTGTGTAATAGCAGTACAGGGTAAATGATGCCGCACCTGCAATTCTGGTTACACAAGGGGTAAAGGGCCACACAAAGTAGGTGTGAACGCAGGACTGCAGTGGCCACTTGCCTCTTTTGGGGAAGGGGGTGACTTGGGAGCTTCTCTGGTTGGGATTCAGGGTCACCAGGGAGGGAAAGGATGTGAGATGAGAAAGGGTGCTGTCAGGAAGAGCATGCTTCCAGAAACCTCCCCATAGAAACTGAGGTGCTGGTAAATGTTGGTGCCCTCAGGGTTATTGGCATCTGAGGGATTATCCTGAAAAAAATCTCATTTTTGATCTTGAATGGCTGAAAGGAAGGATTTTGCTAGCTGCCATGATGCCTTTGAGATCTAGTGCTTGGATCTTGCCTCTACTGATAGGCATCTGAATATCTTAGAAAATCTGTCTGTAAGATTTCAATTCAATAGGACGTTTCTGTGCATGGCCAGCTTATGATGGCATGAGCTCACTTGTGAAGCCAGGGGCATGCATTATAAATTCAAATGTGTGCTTGTGTACATCGGGCTATAGATGGCAATAATTTCTTCTATTTTTGAGTATCATACATTGCAATGAAGTTTTCATCTTTAAGACATAATCATTACCTAATAAATAATAGCATTTTAACTGTGCTTTTTTAAGCACATTTGGTCATATGCTGGTTGCATAAGTGTAATTTTGTCACCTTTTTTTATAGTATCTTAAAATCTGTATGTGAAAGGTTTCTGTGATAATTGGCTATTGTATCTAGTTTTATACTGGTAAACCTTCTGCAGAATTATTTATGATGTTATGTGCCATCTGCTATGAATTTTGGTAAAATTAATTTATCCTGCCTAGATATGGTTAACATTTTCAGTATGAAGTTGGTTTCTCTAGTGTTTTCTTTTAGCAAGAGGCAGGTGGTGCTTCAAACACTTAGGGAATGGATTTCAGATAGAGTTTGGATTTGTCTTTTTAGAGGATTTGGGGGTCTAGTTGTAAAAGACACCATTTAATGAGCAAATAGTTCTCCTGCTCACTTGCTTTTGATTTTCTCTGAAGCATCACAAATTCTATAGCTTAAAGATATAAAATAGTGTGACTGCAGTTCTACAGGAAAACAGGCAGTGTTTGGCCTCAGGACAAGTATGCAGGCAGAAGGGAGGATTAAACATTGTACAGACATTGTAGCCCTATAGGGCAGCACACATACAGTGCTGTGAGGAGCTGCGTGTGTGCAGCAAGCAGAGCATCTCCAGAAGCAGTGCTGCTTCAGGGGCTCAGCAGAGGCAGCAGGACAGCTCCTCAGGGAGCGTGGCATGCCCAAGGCTGGTCCCAAACCACCAGACAACAGCAGCAATGGGGAAATAATGTGCCTGCCGGGGTTGGGAAGCCACCAGGCACAGTAGCAGGTTAAGTGGGTTATGGTAAATGTGGTCATTGTGTTTTTTTGCCATTCTGATTAGTTCTTCTCAAAGCAACTGTTAGAAGGCACCAGACAAGCAGTTAAAATTAATGAAATCTTTTTTTTTTTTTGCAATATAAACATTTGTTTTGCTCAAGTTTTAATGAAATAATGTCTTTTCTTTTGGCCATATGTCTCTTTCAGTCTGTTGGTAAGATTAAGCTCTGCTTGTCAGGGTTTTGTTGTTAGTGTTGCTTTGTAAATAAAAAAGAGGGAAATGCCCGTTACACAAAGCAAAATGTATATAAAATACAGGGAGTATTTTGTTTACTACGTGATTTGCCTGTTTTTTTGACAAATCTTCCTTTCCATATTGCTTTCTTTATGTGCATGCCCAGAAGAAACTCAGCATTGAGAGGTGCAGGTAGCAACATCCTTGCATAAATCATATGAGCCCCCTCAACCAGCAGCTCTCAGATTTGTGGGGAGATATGAAACTTCTCTGGAGGAAGGAAGAGTTACAGAAAACCACCACAAACAACTTTGTATTTAAGCCCTCAAATTTTACTACACTTGGAAATTGCTTTTTAGCAATTTAAGATAATTGAATAAATAGCTTAAAAAGACAACATTTAAAAAAAGTAATCAGAATTGTATAGGAATCCTGTCATTTCTTGTACGTGGAAAAAATAATTGGAGAAAAGTTAGAAAAGAAGAGGTTGAAGTAAAAGGTTATTTTTGGTAGTGGAGTCACTAGTGAGGTCCTGCAAGGATCTGCGCGGTATAACACATTCATAAGGGATCTGGAAAAAGTTGTGACTGGCAAGGAGAAAAAGTTTATTAAGGTTAATAAATCAGGTAGATAAATAATAAATCAGGACTGTCTGCAAGAGCTGCAGAAGGACTTCATGGGACTCTGACTGGCTGTTAAAATGGCAGATGAAAGCCGGTTTTCATAAATGTAAAATGATGTACACAGGGAAAAACACTGCTAACTTCACGTATAAAATTGTGGGTTGTCTTATCAATTGCCACTTGGGAAAGAGATCTGAGAGTTATAATAAATGGTATTAGGCATTCTAGAAAGAGATAATGAGCAACTGGAAAATACCACTATGCTATTAGACAAATCTCAGTGTGCCCTGAGTCTGTACAGGCTTGTCTAGTACTTCCATCTGAAAACCTATGTAGCAGAATAGGAAAAGATTCATGGCAAGGCAACAAATGTGATTTAAGATTCCCGGATGGCTTCTTTACAAGGAATGTAGGTTGCAGAGTAACCTAGGATTTCTGTTTTATTTTTAATTCTTACCATTTACTCAACATCAGAAGACTGATGACTCAAGGAAGATGCGTTTCTATATTAAAAGACCTGGAGAAAAGATAAGGGCATGATAAAAGCCCATGAATGGCATGGAAAGATAGAGGGAGAATGACTGTTTAATGTCTGTCCCAGCAGACAATCAGAGGGCACAAAAAAACCCCACAAAAAAACAACCAACCAAACAAAAAAACCCAACCCAAACCAAACAAAAAAGTCGGTTCAAAACAAAAGGAAATGGTTTGCACCAGATGTAAGTAAACCATGAAACTCTGCTGCAGGATGGGTGGTTGCTGAAAACATGGTTTCAAAAAGCCCCTAGAAAAATTCATGTACAATAAATTCATCAAGGGCTAATAATACAACAGCACCCATTTTTGGCTCAAGAAGCTTCTGAGAAAGCTCCAAGTTGCGGGAAGCTGGAATACAGTTATGGGGGGCAGGAGCTCACTGCAACACTTGCCCCACCTTCCGCTCTTTGGAGCTGGGTTGAAGGCTCCTAGCCCTGGTTTTAGGTGGTGTGATCTCTCTGGTCTTTAATGTTCTGTTCTCTTGAAACCAACAAAATACATATCATTTGAGGGCTTTATAGCCAGATAGCATGCAACTTCCTAGAATTACATCCTAGTGGTTGTTGCTTCTATATCACCTGTATGCTACAGACAACATGCAGGCATAGTTCTTTGTCATAGTTATCGCTCATTCACTTCATGCAGTCAGAGAGTTTGCTTGGCTTCTGTGCCCTAATCCTTGGCAGTTACTGTCCTGGTGGAAAATGTTTCTGTGCTTGTCAGCTAGCTTGTTGCATTCTGTAGCATCTAAAATTTAGGCTTCCTATCTGATCTATTCATCTAGGTTCTGTCTGTAGTGAATGAAGAAAAAGAGCCATTTCCCATTAACAATATTCTCACACGGGAGGGAGATAATTACCTAATATGGTTTCTTCAGTGACAGGTTGAGAATAGGATGTTCCTACAGAGAAACCACAGTACTTTTAATAGGGAAGGTGAGAGAAAGGTTTTACACTGCTTCAACAGATGAAGCAGAAACATGTTAAAGCTGGGGTGGGAATAAAGACTGGCAATGCAGAGGTGAGAGGGATGGAGGAGGTTGATTAGAAAATCCTTCCACTGTCTTCACTGGGAAAAAAAGAAAAGTATTATATTGTGTCAGTAATGGTTACACAGATGAGGTGACTCACCCCTTGGAGAGTATTCTTCCCTCCATTAACTACACAGGCTTATGCTTGGCTTAGACCAGAAACCTCTCTTTTAGAGAAGGTAGCTGCAGTTAATCACACTTCCACTGACAAAAATAATCAAGCGTTCTGACTGACTCCTGAGGTACTTCAGCCACTTCAACAGTCAGAGAAATCTGTGACATCTTCATCTGATTTGACATTTAGAACTATTCTTTTTTCCCTCCTATTTTTTCCTCCAGCTTTGAAGATTGTCATTCTTTGACTTAGCTTGCAGGGCAAATTTGCCTTAAGATTGCACTCACCTCCTTAGTAAACCAGATCAGTATTACTCCTGAGTAGCTGAGCAGAATAATTTACTAAAGGCAAGATGACTGCTTCTAAATCATGCTTTGGAGGTGTACTGATTGTTATGCAGATAACTGCCAAGGGCTTATTAGTTCAGCAAAGAATCTGGTTGGAAATTCTTCAGTATCTCATGAAAAGCACTCACACTTCCATTAGAGTCAATTACTTATTTCTCGCACCCTTGCTCCATTCAGATTTAAGCTAATCATCCTAGATTAGGCAGGGACACAGGGAAGAAACCAGTCTCAGTTGCACCAGCCTCAGTAGAAGACTGATTTACAAATGTCAGAAGATTATTATTTGAAACAATTAACACACATTTTGTCAAAATATGTTTTTGGCCTTACTTAGCCTTAAAGTCCTTGACTTTAAATTTGGCTAACAGTTATGTAGTCACATTGGCCAATTCCAGGATGAGCATTGGTCTTGTTTTACCACTCTTTGTCCAGGATTATAATCTTTATTGGAATAAAAGCCTTTCTGAGAGAACTGGAGAATTTGAGCTGCTGTTAAGCCCCATATTCAGAACATGAAGACTGAACAGGAGAGCTGCCCCTTGCCTCCCTCCCAGGTGCTGTCTTTGCACCTTACATTTCATGGAAAAATTGTGAAGGTTGTTGGTGTCTGGACTTTATCACTGGAGCTTGCTGAAGGCAGAACTGTTTTATCGTCCTTGCTGCCTTCCTCTGGTGATGTCCTTTCCTTTTCTCTTTCAAACACTGGTGCCAGTTTTCTGAGGCTTCCTTGTATTTGTCAGGCTCGTGCTTCTTGGGTATTGCCTCCTCCCAGGTCTTTCAGAGAGGAAGCTGCCTGAAAATATAAGCTGTGGTGTACAAACTGTAGCTCCTAGTTTGTTTTCCCTATTGAAAAATAGGAAAACTTTCAAATACTTGTCTACTTAAGCTAAATATAAAAGCCCTGGTTAGAGTTTAGGGAGAAAGAGGAAAAAAGTTATAGAGTGTCTAGAAAAGGAGAAATAAAATGCCTCTACAGCTAGCCTGTAGATATACCTGGATATAATCTAATAATCTGGACTATGTTTGGGTGCCACTCTGAGGAACACAGTGCCAGGCAGTGGTACAGACTGTTAGCATCTTTGAGAAAATCACAGCTACAAGGGAAACCCAATTTGATGCTTATCTTTGGCAAGTTCTCCCCTGAAAGCAGAGCAGCTGCTGCAGTGTGAGATTTATGACTTGCATCAAATTTTTACTGCACCTGGTTCACATGACTCCCTTCAGCAAGGCATGAAGACATGTGCTTCATATTTCATTTATTTCAGTGTGGGTGATACACTTGCCCAAATGGCGCTTTGCATAATTTTTTCATCAGCACATGTATAATTTTCAGCAGCAGCTACAGCAAGTGTAGTATGATCAGACCCTGACTGCGTGCAGTCCACTAACCATATTAAGCAATAGTTACATTAACCATAGAATTCTTACCCAGGTAAGAATATTGCTTTTATTGCTGTTACCTTATTGCTATCTGCCATTCTTAGCACACAGAGTATTCACTCGTGATGTGATTGCACATGTTCAACGGAGCCTTTTTTGAACTGTCCCTTCACTGTAAAATGTGTGGAAATATGCTCAATGAATGTTGCATACATCTGTGCGTGTCCGCATTGTAATGCTCGCAGAAAAGGAATCTGCAGCAATGACGCTGGAACAAGCAGCTACAGCTGCTATGAGCATCGTTCCACACTAGGCGTCTCCCTTAACGTATTTATTCACAAATATTTACTCAGCTAAGTGCTGTAGGGTTCCACTGTCCGACAGAACATAGCGATCAGGTGTAGGTAAGGACAGCTAGGTGTATTTGTACAATGGAGCAGTAAACTTGCTACCTATGCAGAGGAAACAAATCTAACTTGTTTTGGAAAAAAAAATATTGAATTTGTATATTTGGTGCAATATGAAACAGTGGAGACAAACATTGCTACAAAAGACCTAGTCACCGCCTCCGTTTTAGTTTGAGTTAATTGATGCTTAATCCCCCTTCCCGTAAGCAGTCAAGTTTAGGTTTTCCATTAGGGGTACTAAGACCCAGTGGCAAATAGTTTAACTTTTTTCTGTCAACACTACAGAGAAGATAAGCACAACATGCACAAAACCAAGGCTTGAAAGGTGGTTCTGACATGAGTTTTGTACCTGAAGCATGATGTTAGTAGAGAAATTAATAGTTCTTTGCATGTTTGGTACTTCAGAGTTTAAGAAAGGTTCTTGTTTATTATATAATAAATAATAATTGCTTATTGTTGAAAACTTGCTTTGAAATAGAATTTCAGAACAAATGAAACATTGCTCCCTGGGTGTCTTTTTATAATACAAACACTTCGAGACTGGATGGCTGAAGGCTTTAGCTCTGTTAGGATATTGCTGGGGGTTAGTTCCACATTTCCATCTCTGAAATCCCAGGCAGACATGGGTCTGCATGCCAGACATGATAGATCTTCTTCACCTGTACAACTCACGTGTTCAGTGTATGCAGAGTAACTCTGACCTACTCACGCACTTGGTGTGTGTGAATTCACTGTGTAATGCACTCAAGCAGGTTTAGACATCCATCGGCTCCGGACAAGGAGGTGTTTCAGGCAGACGAGTGTGTATGGCTGTTACACTATCAGTGTAATCGCAATTAGTGCTTTGTCAGCAAGGAACTAAATGAAAGTGGGAATTGTCACCTGCTGGAAAGGGGCTGACTCAGGAAAGAGGGGACATTCTCAGTGTACCCTGAAATTTTTTTTGTCCAGATTTATTTACAATTTTTCTACCCCCTCGATATATTTCCAACCCCCCACCCCCCGCTATTCCTCATAGGTCCTTAAATTATTGTGGGTGGGAAGCAAGACAGCTGACTATGGTGGCCATGGGGGGCAGCTAATGGATAGGAGTGCAAAGAGGTAGCAGAGCACTCCAGGAGGCAGGCCTGGCAAAGCCCGAGTGCTGTCACTGGCTGAGGAGGTTGCATGTGGTCAAGACCTGTCACTGCTTGGCTAAGGGAAGAGTCATGTGAAAGAAGGGCAGGGGAGTGCTGCAGTGGGAGAGCTGGAATAGCATTGTGGTGATACTTGGGCTCCATCAAAGGGAATCTGGGGGGCAAAAAAGTGTGGGGGGACTACACACAAGAAGACTTGGGAGATCAGTGGGAGGAGTATCTCTGAGTTACTCTCACCCGAGTTGGACCCACCCTTTACCCACCAAATTGTTCATGCCTACTTTAACATACCAAATATTCTTCCTATGCTGTTTCTCATCTTGGCTACGCACCTTGCCTTATTCTTACCACAACCTGGTACTGGAGAAGTGGCTTCTCATCCCAACATAGAAAAGTAACTTGTTTAGAGAAAAATAATATTCTGCAATCCTGGAGAAGTTTTCATGCATGTGTGAAAAATCTTACTTTCTCCTTTCTGTAGCACTGCACTGGCTACTCTGTACTTCAGAAGTCACACTTTGTGTTTGTCTTTTACATTTCTGGCATTTCAGCAGAAATATTAGAGAAGTGACTCCTGGGATAGTTTTTAATTGGACCATTTTATAAGATAATCCCAGGCTTCCAGATAGATTATTACAAGTGCAATTGTTGGTCTGGTTTGGGATGTCAAAATGAAAAGGTTGGGCAAGATTTACACCTTCAGGCTTAACATCGAGTTTTCCTTGAAATAAACATGAATTTGTGGGTAGATAAAACATGTCCATTTTGAGGAAACATGCTGAGAATTGGTGGTAGGGAGGAAGAAACTCTCTGCAGCACTGTAATGTGTTTGGGTGTCACCTTTTTGCAGACAGAATCCAGCTTCATCCAAGCCTGAGAGAGGAAGGAAGGGAAGAGGTATCAACCTCCCTATCAGCTCTTTACAGTTTTGATAAGTCACTGCTGTTGCTAAATCATATGCTTCCCTTTTGGTCAGATGAGTTGACAGTAGTGAAACTAACTATAAGAAAGTAAATTAAAAGCAGATCAGAGATTTAATCCCTATGGGATATTTTTTTCTCCTGGATTTTGGCTGTGCCTTATACACATCTTGTTTTCATAATCTTTTTACTTAATTGTAGATAGCTGCAGATTTCTAGATTTCAGATCTGGTCAAGCCTTGCTATGATTTTTGGTATCACAGACTCCTACGTTGGAAGTTTGCCGGCTTTCATTTTTGTGCCTCCGTAACTAAAAAATCAAAAGCAATTGTTTGGTTTTTTTGGCTGCAGATATTATAAAACACATATATGTTAGTCCAGTGTTACAGGTGTCAGTACAGACTTCTGCTATTAGCATTCACAACTGAAGCTTGTAGCCTGCTCCTGTATATACCACAACCAAAGCCTTTTGCTAACGATACCTGCACCGAGCTCTTCCATTTCTTAGAATGTTTCAGAACGGACATCTGCAGCAACAGGAACCTCCTTACAAACCTGATCGCTTGTAGGGCCTATTAGTCATCTGAGCTATGCACGTAGAGGTTTTAGACTAGGGAATTCAAACGCTGGGGGCTGGGCATTTATTTATTTATTTATTAGGATGTATGAGCAAAGCAGCAAAAAAAAACAACCCCAAAGACATTTCTTCATGCTAGTAGTTCAGAATGTTTAGTCAGTGGCTCTGCTTATAAACCCTTTTACGGGATTCCTTGTCCTCTTCTAAGATATATGTCAGAGACAGGTGGAATGAATCACATTTGAGGGATGTCTCTACCTCTGTTGATTGTGGAAACAATCAGTGTAAGCTCTGCAGCTTGCTTTTAGACAGCTGATGGTAGAGGCAATGAATCCATCAGACATCTACCTAAATATTTCAGCTAGTTCAGACTACATTTGCTTCACGGCAAGCAGGGTGAGCTTGGGTCTGCTTGCAAGACTGTCTGAATGCATCCCTAATTCATACTGACCTTCTCATGGCTCAGCATAATGGGCTGTATTTCTCATCAGACAGGTATCGCAGCAGGCAGAACGTTCTTGCGAACTGACCCAGAATACTCTCTGGGTTTGAAACTTGTTTTATTAAATGCTGGATACGGAAATGGTCTCCCTAGTGCTTATGCAGGGACAGTATTACTTCTAGCTAATAATCCTCTGCTTACATATGGAAGGATCCCCTTAGATCTTCTAGGCATAGTTAAGCATTAGGAGATTGGTTAGTTTTCTTTTATCCCATTTTCAGAAAAAATCAGAAAGAATTGCTACTTTCTGAAACAGTCTCATCCTGTACTAAAATACATCTTCTATCAGCATAATAACTATTTTAAATTCTGAAATTATGCTTAAAATCCCGTATTATTTCAAATGCAGGCAAAACCACCCTTCCTGATTAGTGTTTATTCTAGAAACCTTGTTTACTCATGAGATATTAACTTCATTGAGAACTCTAAAATCCCTGAAGTTAGTAGGTGAATAAACAGTTTCTTCTGCAGATGTGGCATGTAATTTTGTGCTTTCTGCAACAGTTTCCAAAGGTTCCTAAATCAGATTGGAAGCTTGGCTGAGGTAAATATATACAAAAGTTATGATGTATAGGACCAAGAGGTCTGCAGTATTATTCATCAGGGAACTGCAGGTAGATTTTTATGTCATTTCTTCCACCCATGGGCATTCATTGACCTTTCCTGTATGACTTGCCACTGTAGAAAGAAAAGAGGAAAATGCAAGCTGGTGAGCTTTTCACTTTATCAAGGGCTACGAAATCCTTTGATCCCCTGTAAAGTGCCAGTCAGATCAGATGTCACAAACAGAAAAACAATGGCTAGCATAGCAGATCCACCAACCTCAGCAAGTGAATCGTACCAACCATGAATCTCTATTATTAGATCTTACATCTGGATCTCTGGCATAAGTGAACGTGATGCAAGAACCTGTAAAAATCACATGGCACCCCTTTGGTTACTGTAATAAAGAGACAGAAAAGACTTCTTGGATCTCCTACCTCAGTTTGCTTCCAGTGCAGAGAAATATAAGGGAGCCCCAAGGGTAAATGTGAGCGATAAAATTCACTAAGTTGACTGAAGGAATATCAATTCAGTGCAGTAAAACAGCAAATGCTGGGAGACCATTCAGTTAAAATACAATGCATGGTACCTGCAGACATGCATGTGGGAAATGTTGTCCTCCCTGCCCTTCTTTTCAGTCCTAATTCAGCAATGCATGTGTGAAATGCCTTGCTGCATCAGGACCAAAGACATTTAAACCACAAATGAGAAGTCTGTCTACAACTACATGCAGGTGACAGGTTTAGGGACACATTATCCTGTGATTAAGTGGCTATATGTTTTATTGATCAATAAGGGGCATGAAAAGTGATCCTTACACAGTTATTTCTTCCTGCTTCCACTTCAAATTCATTGAGAGTTGTATTTTGCTTATTTTTTTCTTTCATCTTATTGTTAAATGTTGGCAAAGACTAGAATGTTAATTTTAGTGTGTATAAATAATTTATTGAATAATAATATATGAAAATGAATTTGATATGCTTCTCTATATGAATGACATTCTATTATTGAAATTTATTAATCAGCACATTCCACTGCATCAAACCTAAATTTTTTGAGGAAGAGGAGGGGAGGAGGTGGAGAGGCAGTTTGGAAAAATGCAGTACAGTGGGCTGACTAAATCTGAATACTTGGTCTCTGAAAATGCAGCTATCAGTGTAATTCAAATCATACTGATGAGATACAGAACAGCTATACGCAGTCATAATACCAATTTATGTACTGTCGATATTAATAGCAGTGTCTGTTTGATAATACAGTTTTAAAATAGGTACATACAATTTTATTAAGTATAAAAAGACACCGTGCAGAGCACAATATAATATATTTCATCTTTAATTCTCTCAAACTCCACTGTCTTAATTGATATTGTCACCAATGACCACTGGATAGTATTATTCCTCTGCATAGAATGAGGCTTCTCTGGATAAATTCATGCTGTTTGGTTTTAAAAATACAGTAATTTCCTTTCTATGGCTACTTACACTAATCAAACACTGTCAAGACTGTTGGCTGGCCTGCATTTGGTTTCTAATATATGCTATGATATTGCCAATTTCCCCTGTTCTGATTTGCCTCACTCTGAGAACAGATCCTTCAAAATATTAATTGTTTCTGACTTTGTTCCAAGTTCACAACCAGAGCACTGGTTCAGACCATTTCTACATTCTTCACATCACTAAACTTTCACTGACATCAGCTGGAGTTTTCAACGTGCAAGGACGTCTCCCCTAAGCTCCTTTTCTCCCCCATCTTTTCTAATGAAGCATACAGGGCATGCTGAAAATGATTATTTTTTTAGAATTTGGGGGTTCCACTTTCATATTTTCTTGAAAGTAGATGACATTTATAGCCTTCCAGCTTTGACTGTTTTCTTTGGAAAAGCAGACGTGTAAACTTAAGAACTTAGTTATATATTTTGTTTGCACATTCCAATTTGGTTTGATTTAAACAAACAAAAAAAAAGTCAGAATTTTAACTTCATTTTTTTTTAAATAATAATGTGCAAGTCTTAAAATAACTTACACTTCCTCCTCTCTAAAATATATTAACATTAGACTGGAAAATAAATTAAAGAATACAGAAAAGCTGAGTTTATGCCGTCACAGTAATATTTGCCAAACAAAGCTTGGTCTTTTGCTAACATTAGCTTACTACATTTGCAATACATGCTAAGCAAAGACCCTAATTCTCTAACAGGTACATTCAGACAATATATATTTTATGGAATAAATATATAATATATCCAGTTATAGATTTCTGAATAGTAACTATAATAGATACAAGCAATACCTACGTTTAAAAATACAGTTCTAGGATTCCCTAACTTTACTACTAATACAATTAAAATTGACCTAAAACTTTCTCACTCTGTTGATGCATAATAAAATATATGGAAACACCAAGAGTAAAAAGCCAATTGCTTCTACAAATGGAATACTTTATAAATATAGTAAATTGCTATTTCCAGAGGGAAAATTGAAAATTATAAACAGGAAGTTAGGTTAAAACAGCTCTACAATATATAGTACAAAGTGGCTATGAAGCGTGATGTATGAGTTTGATGTCTGTGGCAAAATTTTGAACTGATGTAGTTCATTTCTGGAGATAACTGTAGAGAAAGATTCTGTTCCTAAAAGCAGCCAATCTTGGTCTCCTTAAAACAAAACTTTCAGTGACTAGAGAAATCCAACTGGCCAATTTTTCAGAGAAAGGAGTGCAAGATTAGATCAAACAGAATTATTTGGAAGCCCTGGACTTCTCTATTTCATAGGGTTTACCTATCATGTTCTCATTAGGAACAGAGTCACAGAAGTACTACATATTTGTGACTGCTGCGTGCTGAAAAGCCTTATCATGAAGGTACCCTCCCTATGGCTGTCTTAACTATGTTATTCTTGTACTGCACATTCTCCAGATGAATTCTGTTTCATGTTCCTGTAGTTGTTTCCTTTTGCTGGAATACTGAAGTACAGCTCCGGTTGCTTGATTACTGAACTCGTGATCGAGGCTTTTTTTTTCTTGAGAATAGCCTAGAATTAAAGAAATACATTTCTCAATGCAAGCACAAGGAATCGAGGAATTAAGTTGCTGGCTGTCTCTGCCTGCCTTTTTTCCTTTTTAGTTTAAAGAAAAAACTTTATATCAGTTAAAATACCTTATTCGCTAATGAGAAGATTTAAGTAGTTAAAAAAATGAAAAACTTCATGTGACTGCCATGTGTATGCCTCCTGCAATGGCCACATTTTATACAGAAACCCAAAACTTACTTCATGAAATGCTACTGTTTTTACCTCCTGTCCAAGTTGAGGCCCTGAGGTAGGACTGAGATCCTACTCAGAGCCTTTGTTTGCCTCAACAAAACTGGAATTCTGGTGGTCACAGGACAAGAGGGTCTATAAGGTGGATGTTCTCTAAATATCAAGAGATCAGCGTCAACATTAATAACAATGAAACCATCCCTGGGAGCTTCGGTTTCTGACCATTTGGGGATTATGAGTCACTTGTAGACTCTTACTGGTACAAACACCCTGTTTTGGAAACACCTTGTATGAGATGTGGAGGATTGGGATGTAAGTCATTGGCAAATGCTTCCTACTTGATTTCCTCTGGGCAAATAGAGCATATTTATAAATGTATTCATGTCACGCACTCACCGATTTCAGAAAAACTGTGTATATGGAGAATCTTTGTACTTCACACACCATGTATTTTGACTATGCTGGGAAATTTGCAAAGTCTCCTGGAAGCTACTGCAGTATTGAATGTCAGTTGAGTGGATGAAATACTTCCTATCCAACTGGAGTTCAGTAAGCACTTGCAGGTTCCCTGCAAAGTAACCCCCGAGTGAAGTTTGGGTTCCCTGTAGCAGGGAAGGGACTAGGAAGACTTTTCTTCATGTACCAACAGCAAATCTTGATGTTCTGTTGCAGAGTGGTAATAGGCTAGTTGAAAATACATTAAACTGTGTCTAAATCTTATAGCATATTTTTACTTGTCATAAATGCTCTGGTTTATAATTAAAAAAAATGTTCCCAGTAACTACAGGCTTATGCAGTCTTGCTCGCAGATAAGATGGAGCTGCACAGGTCTCAAGGTGATCAGTTGGAAATTGGCTCCCGAATTTATTAGCGTCTTTTGCCTGTTTTCAAAATGCATTTTTACTGGGATAGACCATGTGGATATGTGCCAAAGAATGAGTTCTTCCCATCCTCACCACAGCAAGTGCTTGCTGGGGCCCCGAGGGTACTGCTAGCCCCCTCTGGGGGTCCCCCCCCCTGCCCATGGCCCAGGACCCCATGGCAGCCCCCCAGGGCCATCAGCCCCTGCCCCAGCGATGCCCCAGCAGGGCCGGTCTCCAGCTCCCACAGCCCGGCCTGGCCATGGGCCCACTGAGCCTGGGCCACCTGCAAGGTCACATCCCAGCCTGCCCCCATCCCCAGGGAGGTGTTTGATGCCCGGGGCTGGGCCTGGCCTGGTGCCCCCCGGCTGGCCCGCTCCTGGCTGGGGCTGGGATGGCCTCTGGAGCCCAGCCAGGCCCTGCCCTGATGGACCCCCAGACCCCCAGGAGCTGTTGGCCCAGGCAGGGCATGCCATCGCTGGACTTAGGGCAGACCAATGAATCCTCTCACCTACGACATATGGTTTTGCTGTGTAGTTTGCTGCTGTTGCTGCTGCTGAATGAGCAACTGCTGCTGTTGCCGGCGCCGGGCTGTTCTCAGCTTTTCAAAGCGAGCCTCCATCTCCTCCAGCACCTTGGGAGTGTAGCGAACCACCAGCTTGACGCTGTCCTTAGCTGCCTTCAGCAGCTCCACTGCCTTCTCGTGGTGTTCTCCTTCCACGCTCTGGGAGCAGGGAGAACAGAATTAATAAAGAAAATTCTGCTTTGATCAAGAGCTCTGCCCTCTTTCATACAGAAAAGCTTTTGGGGTTTTAGGAAGTTTCCATACCTTACATTTTTCAAGGTATCACTAATTGAAAGTGTTGGGTTAAGTAAGATTTATGATTTATGCACTGCTGGAAACGTATTCATTTTCATATTTTAAAATAACACAAATCTGGTTTAGGTTACGTTACAAACCTAATTTCTGATCTGTGTGAAAAGGGGGGGGGGAAATGCTCAACGAGCTTTATACAAACAAAAAAGAAAGTTAAAAAAAAACCCCAAACCCCACAGTACAAACTCAAATAAACTGATTGCACAGTAGAAAAATAAAATCCTATTTAAACGTTGGAAAGAAATGAAGAAATTGCAAGTTTGAAATGGCAATTCCTGTTTTACACCCTGGCCCTGTTTGGATCCCGCAGGGAACGCCATGTGGTGATTAAGCAGTTGCTGAGCGGCAGGCGGAGGAGCATGTCTGCTGCTCCTGGGGCAGCCCACGTCTTGGGGTTAAGGGCATTGCTCAGGCGTTGGCTGTTTATGTGATACGGGTTCTCTATTGGAAATAAACTAGTCTTTATCTGGTTAGTTGTAAGCAATCAAACACTAATGACTGAAACACTGGAAGTTCTGGCTGAAGGAATATGCATTTTTCCCTCCCTTTCTGGAAAATGTTATATATGGTAAGATGATATCTACTGTGAAATCAAAAGCATTCCCAAAGGGGCTCAAGCTCTGATTTCTACGCTAACATTGTTTGAAACAGTAAGTTTCCAAAAGGGGGAAGTGGCTTGGCTGTGAAAAGAGTTATTTAATTTCTACCATTAAGCTGGACTGACTGGAGTGCTTTTCAGGCATGTGGATTGTTCCACACCTTAAATTTTCTAATGGTGTATGATGGCCCACATGTGTTGTAGGACATATTCCAAGAAATGAAAGTATCTCTGCGCAGAAAAAAAACCCCACACAACTGAGATCTTCACAGGGATTTTAGACCATTTAAGAACAAGTAATTTTCTACCCACATAAAATAAATCAAAGTCTTACTACATGCTGTGTTTCAAAACTCTTATGTATACCATGCTATTTAAAACGAAACTATACCCATAGGCTTCCAAAGAGAAGCAGCAGCATTCAAAATATTTTAACTTCAATTATGTGAAAAGAATACCTTAGCATCATTATGGTAACTGTCAGAAGAAAATTCTTTCTACTTTAATCTCTCCTATTTGACTGAGTAACATTGTACGAGAACAGTGAATAAGAATTACTTCTGCAGTGGCACACACTGTGTTAGAAATAATGATTTTAACATTTCAAAAAGTAGACACAATACGCTTCTACATGAATAATACAAACAACACAATTCAAGCTTATTGCCTTCCTATTTATCTTCCTTCTCCTGTTAAATATCCTTCAACATACTAATACAAACAATTATTTCATGTCTGGATTAACGGATTGAACTAAAAGTTCTACAGAAATGTTAAGATGCTTCAAAATTTTTAATGCAATTTATAGAAAAAATGAATGTCATTTCAGGTGCTGGAATAATTGCCAGAAACACAGAAAACCTTGAAGTAAATATAAATTTGATTGCTGAAATAAATGACTTCATGTTTTTGAACTGTATGTTCATGAAATTCTTCCAGCATGTTTCCTATTCAAAGAAGGTCAAGAAAATTCATTATCTGTGATGACCAGATTTGTTAGAAATTGTGATTGGGATAAATCTGCTGAACAAGCACTGCTACCAAAAATTAACTTGAAGAAAAAAAGAGTTTTCTTACAAATATTTGAAAAAGAGTTAATTGTTGGATAAAAAACAGTGAATGTGTCTAATGCTCCAAAGACAGCTAAAATAATAAGCAATAGAATTTTGTGAGATTGCTTTAATGAACAAGTCACAGACACAAATTAAAACTTTCCCATGTCCCCTACCCTGTAACTGCTCAATGTTAGAAGAGGCGATAATAACTGACACATATTGTAACTAGCTGTCTTTTGTAACCCACTGCTTTGTGACTGGCTTTGATACTGGCTTTTGTAAACACAGTCTTGACCTTACGAGGAAATCTGTAAGATTTGGCATTTTTCTATATTTCACGTTTTGCTTGTGAATCGCGGTCAGTATGACACAACATGGACATTCAGAGGAAATAACAGTGTATTCAGTGTTGTCGTGATTGCTGCACAACGGTGTGAATCTAGAACAGGCTATGAACAAAAATCATAAGCTCCCAAGCTACATGAAATACCCATTTCACATAATCACAGAATGGTCCAGAGTTGGAAGGGGCCTCTGGAGATCATCTAGTCCAGCCCCCTTCTAAAGCAGGTTCACCTACAGCAGGTTGCACAGAATCACATCCAGGCTGGTTTTGATTGTCTCCAGAGAAGGAGACTCCATACCCTCTCTAGGCAGCCTGTTCCAGTGCTCCGTCACTCTCAGAGTAAATAAGTTCTTCCTCATATTCAGATGAAGCTGCCTGTGTTGCGGTTTGTGCCCGTTGCCCCTTGTCCTGTCGCTGGGCACCACTGAACGGAGCCTGGCCCCATCCTCCTGACACTCGCCCTTAAGATACCTGCAGGCATTGGCAAGGTCCCCTCTCAGTCTTCTCTTCTCCAGGCTAAACAGCCCCAGCTCTCTGGGACTTTCCTAAGGGAGATGCCCCATTCCCCTCATCACCTCCGTAGCCCTCCGCTGGCCCCTCTGCAGTAGTTCCCTGTCTCTCTTGCACTGGGGAGCCCAGAACTGGACACAGCCCTCCAGATGTGGCCTCACCAGGGCAGGGGGGAAGGATCACCTCCCTCAACGTGCTGGCCATGCTCCCGCTAATGCACCCAAGGATCCCATTGGCCTCCTTGGCCACCAGGGCACACTGCTGGCTCATGGTCAGCTTGGTGTCCACCAGAACACCCAGGTCCTTCTCCACACAGAGCTGCTTTCCAGTTGGTCAACCCCCAGCCTGTACTTGTGCACGGGGTTATTCCTCCCCAGGTGCAGGACCCTACGCTTGCCTTTGCTGAACATCATTAGGTTCCTCCCTGCCCAGCTCTCCAGCCTGTCCAGGTCTCACCGAACAGTAGCGCAGCCTTCTAGTGTATCAGCCATTCCTCCCAGTTTTGTATCATCAACAGACTCACTGAGTGTACGCTCTGTTCCTTCATCCAGGTCACTGATGAGTAAGTTGAACAGGACTGCAGCCAGTACCAACCCCAGGGGCACACCGCTGGCTACAGGCGTGCAGCTGGACTCTGCGCCACTGATCACAGCTCTGAGCTCTGCCCTTCAGCCTGTTCTCGATCCACCCCACTGTCCACCCATCTAACCCACACTGCCTGAGCCTACCTATGAGGATGTTATGGGAGATAGTGTTAAAGTCTTGATGAGGTCAAGGTAGACAACATCCACTGCTCTCCTCTTATCTACCCAGCCAGTCATTCCATTGTAGAAGGCTATTAAGTTGGTCAGGCATGATTTCCCCTTGGTGAATCCGTGTTGACTGTTTCTGATGACCTTCTTTTCCTCCACATGCTTCAAGATGACCTCCAGTATGAGCTGTTCCATCACCTTTCCAGGGATGGAGGTGAGGCTGACTGGCCTGTAGTTTCCTAGGTCCTCCTTCCTGCCTTTTTTGAAGAGTGGAGTGCCATTGGCTTTCCTCCAGTCCTCAGGCACCTCTCCTGTCCTCCATGACCTTTCAAAGATGATGGAAAGTAGCTTAGCAATAACATCTGCCAGCTCCCTCAGCACCTGTGGGTGCATCCCATCGGGGCTCATGGATTTGTGGGTGTCAGGTTTGTTTAAATAATCTGTAACAAGATCCTCCTCAACCAGGGACAAGTCTCCCTTTCTCTAGATTTCCTCTATTGCCTCCAGGGTCTGGGAAACTTGAGGGCTGGCTTTCAAAGAGTTTTATGGTTCTGACTTCAATCAGCAACTCTGATTGTATCTGTTCTGTAGGGGAATAACAAGATTGTGTACTTTAATACTTCATACAACTTAGTAAATTGCATTTAATTAATGATTCCCTGTTTTCTTTCCCATTTACCTCTGGCCTTGTTCTTCCAGTTTACAGCCAGTATTTTCTAATTGGAAATGAAGGGTTTGACTTTGTTGCTATCCAGGTCAATGGAAAACTCCCATTGACTCGAATAGTAATGATATAGAATTAAGCCTAAAGCTCTGAATCATAACTTAAGAGGGGAAAATAACAAAGGTAAAGTAAAAGATAGTGCTGCTAAATATGAATCCTACTCCCCAAATGTACTTTACTCAGGTCTTAACTACAGTTTTCAGCTGCTATTAATACAGTTGCTATACTTGCTCTTAACCTCTTCATTGCTGCTTGCACTCATGATTTCCAAGGCATTACAAACGCTTCACCTGCACAGCGACAACTGCACAACTGAAACAGCAGAGCCCCTTGGAGTAGGGAAAAGAGCTCATACCAGCATAGGAAGTTGTTTTGCTGTTCGAATTCTTCCACCTCTGCAAACCTCTGAAACTGCACTGGGAGAGGACTCCTGCTATATCAGTCATGTCTGTACAAGGGATTTTGCTGACTGGATTATGCTGGCTGGGGCCATTGTGAGGATCTGACACTCCTGTTACTTTAGAACCTCCCACCAAACATGGGATTTAATAAATTTGTTTCAGAATGTATATCTTTATTTAATATCTAATTTTTTATTACATATATTTATATATACTTAAGCCTTTATTTCCATTATTGCATTGGCAGATTGCATCAAAAAGAAGGATGCAAGATACTGTAAAGACAAGTACAGCTAAAAGAACTGCAAATATGGTGTGGGAAAACACAAAACATTACTATATCCATGTTCACAGACTTGTCATAAACATAAAAGAAAAAAATCCCACTCTTGCAGACAAAAAAGAGAATCTGATTGCTACTCCACAAGTTGAGAAACCAAGGAGAATATTTCTATTAGGTATCTGTGAACAAATGCTTGGGTGACAAATTAGCCATTATAAACCTATTTGGCATTCCTCCCTGTATCTGACTCACACCAGGTATCTGAGAAATGCAGAATATTTGCCAGATATGAACAGCCACCAGCAAGTGTCTTTGCTGAGCCATCTGCAGGGCTTACTGCTTTCAATTTCCTTTACATTTAGGGGGTATGGGACAGAAGTATGCAACAAAATCCTCAGGAAAATAAGAAAATACTTTTTTAAACATTGGTGAAACAGTCATCCAGTCGTGCTGGGATGAAGAATGTGGATTGTGAACACACAGCTCTAATTTTATGTTGATAATTATAAAGTTGGATAACCATCAACTGCTGAGCACAAACAGGTTACAGATATTTCATTTTCATTTCATGTTCCACTGCTGAGCGGTCTGTTGTATTGTACATACTGTATATTACTTGCTTTTCTCCAGCTACATTAAGAGAAGCACAGAGTGAACTAGTCCCAGTGAACAATGTTAAATTTAGACCTTTTTCTTCCACTCTCAAGCTGTCTGCAAACAAATTACCACTTCTCTAATTTTTGCCTTTTTATGAATTATATTGTGTGAACATAATTCAGCCCAAGATTGGTTTATGAAGAGTTGCTCAGAGGCATTATCTCAAGTATGCAATTGCAATCCAAACTTCAAATTCTGTTATTTAGACTCTGAACACAAAAATATTTTTTTGCATCTCTGAATTAACTTTCCCGTGTGCTTACATGTAATTGGGGTTTTTATATTGTGGGGTTTTTTTGCTACATTAGCTTAATACACATTCTAGAGCACATTCATGAATTTTTTTGAACAGAGTATCATAACATAGAGATGACAGCAGACTCAAATTCAATATATTTTGACATCTGAAAGTTCACCATTTCCCTCCCTGGTATTTGGCTAGATGCTGTTGACAGTAAAAGTATTTTTCAAGAACCATCCATCAATTAGTGAATATAAACTCTTTTTATCTGCCTTTTTATTCACCTGTTGAAAGAAGTGCTGAACAACAACAGAATTATTTGATCTACTTCCAATCAGTGAAGTTAATGCAATTTACTTCATTAAATGTTCAGCGGATTTCTGTTTGCTTGAGACTAAATAATCTTTTCAGTGGGTTTTCTTTACTTTTTTGGTATCTTTTCTTTCTCATTGCATACTGAGGCAAGCAAGCTTCCAGACCTATTATTTCTCTTTTGAGAACGTGATGGTTGATAGAAGTGGTAAAAAGTCTGAAGTGTTGCACTAGCATTCTGTTTCAAGAGAAAGGGAATAGCTATTGTTGAAAGAAACAGACGATAACATGAAAGAATGTCAAACCCAGCATTTTTTTCATTCTTTATGGGCTTACAACAAAGAAGAAATTTAAGTTGGAAAGTCCGATATTTATGACTGGATTCAGGAATTGCTCCTACGTGCCTTTGGTGCATTTAAATATGAGGTTTAGATGGAGGTTTTGCATGAAAAAGGATTATGTTTTCATTAAGAGAAGTATAGAGTTATATGAATGACTATGCTTACCTTTTCAGTACTTCACATTCCCTTGTAAAAGGCAACAAAAAGCAAAATGAAAGGCAGAATGTGACCCGTATCATGTAGTCAGAGCTTTTTTTTTCTCTCTATTCCAACAGCCCTTTTATTTTTACATCCATATTGACATTCACAGTGAAACTACTGCGAAACACTCCGCCCTGAAGTATTGACTTACATGAAAAACGGCTGTGTAAAAAATGTACCTTTTTATCGAGAATACATGCTCCCCATATGTGTACATTTGTACTGCTGATTTCTCTGACAATGATATAGCTGGATGAATGTTACTGAAAGATATCTGGAATGCACCTTCCATTGCAAATCAGTGCCAAACGTGCTTACCAAATTTCTTTTCATTTTATGTGCTCAAAGGCTCTGAAGGTTACAAGACTACACAAGTGCCACTGAGGCATCACTGTGCTTGGAAAGGGCTGTGTGGCTCAGATGCTAAGTTGTGCAAGAACATCAAAGTCTGCTATCACGCTTTTACTGCAAAAGGAATTTGCAGAATTATCAATTAAGAAAGACATAGCTTTCTTGGAAATTAAGCACGTGGTGTGGATTTGAAATGAAGCTGTACAACCACCCTGCATTACAACAGGAATTGTAGCGGCACAAAGTTGTCGATGCAGCTTTGCCTCGCTGCACCATAAATGCACACTGAAGGTCTCTCACGGAGCTCATTCTTTTTGTTTCATTTGGCTGCATTTTAAAACACAGTATTAGAACAGATGTGAAAAATGAAAATCCAGATGAAAATGAAAGTTCTATTAAATTTCCACATACCACTCCATTAACCGAAAGTAGCTGGTCCCCCCGTTTGAGCCCTCCATGCCTTTCTGCCACTCCTCCAGGAATGATGCGAGAAATATAAATAGGTGAATTTTGTTCCTTTCCTCCCATGACATTAAAGCCCAGGCCTTCATCAGTCTTTGGCAGCTCCACCACTCGTGGGTGTGAATGGCCTTCACTTGCAGCAAAAGCAGCAACTGTTGCCTGGAAGAAAAAAAATGTGTGATTTGGCTATGTAGGGAGAACACTGATATACATTGTGTTGTTCATTTGCAGGAAGAATTAATTCCTGAGAGAACATTTTAGTATCTTACTCTGACTTTTTCTGATTATCTGAGAGCATTTTAAAAATATTGTTCCATGCCAATGCTTTTCAAATAAAGGAATAAGCAGAGGAATACAGAATTTTGGTGACTTGTCAAAGATAACACAGAAAGTAAGCAGCACAGCCAGAAGTAGGCACTGTGTGAGTAAGCCTGACTGTGTAGTGGTGAACCCTTACGATCACTAGTGCATTTCTTCGTTGCCTTTTCACAGGAAGAAAATCTATTACTGTGGGAAAAGATAATGTGATCTCTGCTGTGTTACTAGTTGAAATAAAATGGATGAACTGAACTGTTAATTCTCTGCTCTGCTTTCAGAGGTATGGAATTACTTATTTCATTCTTTGGGCACAGAAAAAATCCCTGGAAGGATATTCTTATTTTTAAAAGTTTAATTTATAAATTTTGTGAAATCTTGCAAACTAAGTAACTCCTGAAACAAGAATACAAGTTTTTTTAATATAATTGGATCAAAGCTTCTACTGAAAAATTAAATCTCAAGACAGTGGAAAAATCCTATATGGTTAATGCTACTCTAGCAAAAAAACCCACCACGTAACAAGCTGTAAAGCTTGCATCCAGAAAAATATTACATCTTTTAGTTAATTTTTCACTAAAAGTATTTTTTGTACTTATAGATCTTACTACATCATTAAAAAAACATTAAGAAAATCTTTTATCCTTTTCAAAATGTGTTTGTAGTCCAAATTGCTTGGACAATTCTGCGTGTTACACTAATGTTTTTTGAGCATCTTAATAATGCTTATGCTTAGTAGAAGCTAGTGGATGACATGACATAATGGATCATTCTCAGTTACATGTTTTTGCACATGCAGACCTTGTCATCATGCATACATTTTATGTCAGACATGAATGCACTAGGAGAATGCAATGCAGACAGCCCAGAAATAACCAGGAAATATTGCGATATTGAAACATTGCTCTGTAACCCTGCTGTTCTATATGAATAAGAAATGAGAATGGCAAACACTAATTGGATTTCTACCCATTTACTATACAACATAGCAATAATTTCTATGTTTACCTGCAGTGTAGACAAATCAGGATTTCATATAAACATTTCTCTATACAGAACCATAGAGCTTACAAATTTACATTGACCATTAACTTTCAACTAGAAAAAGGTTGAAATCAGAACAACAGCCTACAGAAAAGAACGTTCTATTTAGTAAGGAAAATACACTGCAATTTAGTGTATATTAGGTTATTTGCTGGCTACTATACAGCTTGCTTCTTTAAAATACTGTAGATATCATTGTATAACACACTCCCAACTTTCATCTTCTGATACAGCTTTAAATGAAAATGGTACGATCTTAGGTCCATTAGGATTTCAGGGAGTTTTGTCACTAACTTCACAGGAGTGGGACCATAATGAAGTATCTCTAAAAAAAGATTTATGGCTTTTGCACATTTACCTGTTTTGCATAGTATCTGCTATACTACCCAGAAGACAGTGCTGCGTACAAAATTATAATGGGAAAAAGAAAGCCATGGTGGATCTCTCTGGAAGCATCTAGCTTTGTGCATGTTATGAAAATACAGAGCATATTTCGCACTGGCACATAGAATGGGCTTTTTTATGTTTGTGTGAATTCCCTTAGAAAATTATTGTTTTAGTAGTAGCAGTAATGTAGCTGTCGTAGTCCAAGGATATGAGAAAGGCAGATCCACATGGATGGAGAGACAGTACATTTCATTAAAACAGGTAATGCATCAGAAAAAAAATGGGCTTGCATTTGGCTGTGGAGTCTCTTGATCAGGCTATTTTTGTCACTGTTCATCCTTACCACTTGCTCAGTACCTACAGTTCCCATTAATTAAAACTGGAATTTTGACTGTTTAGTTTCTATCCATCTCCCAAATCATTGTGTCCTCTCTGGATGATCTGTATGGGAAAATAGTCCATTAAGATATTGGTTGTTGCAGGCAGATGTCTACAGAATGAACCAGTAGATTTGCTTTTGCAAAGCAACTTGTCAAAAAGCATTAAATTCCATAAAATCATTCTCTTTTCTTAAGCTACAGAAGCAGCATAAAGGTTGAAATTTTCCATTATGATTGTTACCTGGGAAGTAGCACTGGTTCTAGACTCTGGGCTGCCACTGATGTCTAAATTTTCTTACAGTGTACACACGAATACCTGAAACACACACGCGCACAGTCAATTACTAGGTCACTTTGGTAACATGTATTTCAACAGTTGCACGTATCCTACCTTTGCAGTGGCCCTGGCTCGGAATTCGGGGCAGCCATTAACAGTTATGGTTTCATGCATGTATTGATACACCTAAAATGTTCATGAAAATAAAACAGAATTAATTATAGAAGCAAAACAAGGACTTTATATTAACCCAGACAGGACAGTCCCTTTCCCTCATAAGACTATGTTTCATTAATGCTGTATTTGTGCAATCACGTAGTCAAGGGTCTGCTAAACTTGTGCGTGCTTAGATTTACAGATAACATCAATCTGTGTTTCTCATGACACTTTGCAAAAGTAACTGTACGTCTTCCAGCATGATTCCCTTCCCATGTCATTTCCCAAAACCAATTAGGTTCTATGTTATAAAAAATCGGTGTCTCCAGGCAACTGATTTGAACGGAAACGATCTGAATTGATTTGAGTGATGTCTTAGCCTCCAACAGTGGCTTCTTTGTTCTCTGAACTTTCCTATGAACTAAAGATTTAGGAGATTGACATTAAAAAAAATAAGTAAGCAAGCCGCTCAGCATACAGATGCTGAAGAATGGAAGTGAAAATTAAATTTTGGAGAAAGTTCACAGTACTGGTTTCCACCAACCATAGCCAGGAAAGGCAAAAAGGGCTGGCAGTCCAGTAGGTCAGACAGGGACAATGGTAAGATTATTCTTTATAAAGGAATTGTACATTCACATAAATAGCATACAATCAACATTATCAATATGGACAACTTTCTGTCTATTGTTTTTTTCTGGTATACACTCTTGGTCCCCTTTCTGTGGTCCTTAATTCTCCCTTTTAAGGAGAAAGGAAAAGGCTCTCTCACACTGACTTTGTTCTCTACATTTGTCATGCTCTTAGATGAAAAATATCATAAAATGCCTTGATACCAGCTAGTTATTTTGAAAGCAAACTTAAAAAATAAAAATATTTATATATGACACATGGAATATTTTTTTAAAGACAAAGGTGAATGCAAAGAAATAAAACATTTTATTTAATTTTCTTATAAAACCATCAAACTGCAAAAAAATGTTCCTATATGCCACTGATCTACTCTGGCCATTTTCTTGACCTACTTCATCAGGAGTTTTGTCTTTTTATGTGCTTTATGTCTCAGGCTGAACTCCTCAGAGAGAACCTTTGTTGGCAAGGTATGTTAGCTTTTACAGCAATCTCTTTCTTAGGGTCCCTGAGGAATGCTTTGTACTCAATTATACCTTCTAAAATATATTTACCTTTCCCTGATTTGGTGATACTTTAGCAGGAGTGCCAAAACTTCCCTCTTTGGCAATGTAAATGTTACTTTGGCAGAGAAGGTGTCAGATCCTGTACTTCATTGTTTTAAAAACAATGGCTTGTCCCATTGATAGGTAAAACTTCCCCGCGCCTCTGTCCTGATGACTTGTTATGCAGTATCATAATGATCTATCTCTCCCCACCGAGCCTGTTACTGTAAAACTTGCACACTGATGAACATATTGCTACAAACATCTAAACGGAATTAAGATGCGTGGCTTATTTCTGATCTCAGTGGACAGGCACAGTGGAAATCACAACACTCTCGAGTAGTAAAAAGTTTGGGATGATTGATCTCCAAACTTTTTTTGAAGGATATCATACACAAGAGAAAAGCAAAAAAGGAAAGGAGATAACAAATGTGATCCATTTTGGAGATCTAAAATACGCTAAACACTTTGAAAGTACAGCAAAAAGATTATTTGCCTTAAATATTATCAGCACATAAGTCATTTTAGGACTTAATTCAGAAAAATTTGGGCCAGTGAAGAAAACTGAGACAAGGGGAGCGTGCTGAGAAGTTTCCTGCTTTCCCTATTTGAAATGAAATCATGCTTCCATTGGTAAAATTGATGCTGACCTCAGAGGAGGCCAGGACTTTGCCCTTATTTTTAAAAATATGGGAAAAGAAAGCTCTTTTATAGCCTCTAAAAGATCTCTGGCTTGTTCTACATTTGTACTGGATGGTGCCATCATAAAAATGGGTTGAGTTCACATACTGCACATTATCCTGCACAGATCAGTGCAACGTTTATAGTGTTATGTTGTAGGACATATTCTTATATGGGAACGACTACTACACTATATAAGAAGAATACAGTGTAATTGCAGTACTGCATCAAGTACTTCTTACTTCAAAATCCATATTGTATTGAACCAATGATAATACCTTATTTTCTTGCTATCTGCAGGCTCCCCTTCGTCTTAAAGCATGAAAGCAGATTGTACATACTGTTTTTGGTTGCACAGCTATAAATGCTGTGGCTGGCTATAATGTCTAAAAGCATATATTTGATTGTTGAATGATTATGACATTAAATTGTTTTGAAAACAGGTCACGATAGGAACAGTTACTAAAAAGTTCTTTAAAATATTCATTACTAAGGTAGAATATCAGAAAGGCGAGCTGATAGTAATACATTCATGTGACTGTTTCCTAGGTTTGATGTCATATAACTCCACATTGCCTGCACCCTACCAGTATTTAGCTACCAACATCTTGGCAACTATTTGTACACTGGTGAAGGAACAAGCTCACTAGTGTGTGATTGGTTACCAATGTGTTAAGAAATCAACTGACTCAAAAGCCTGTGAAAAATATGATCAATGATATCATATAATCCCTGAGTTCAACTGTAAATTCTCAATGATAACAGATTTTAAATGGTGTTCTTCAAATAATTATCAGTGATCATAATACCTATAGCACATTTCTTTGGAAAAGAAGTCTTGCATGTCAAATTTCACTCTCTATAAGCAACAGATGCAACCAGTCTTGAATATATGCTTGAGGAATTTGCCAATCTAATTCTCCTATTTGACTGTTACATAAAGTTTAATGCAATTTGAGTTTAAGAAGTATAAAATATACACCTACAGAACTTTTTTATTATTAAGTCAGTTTAACAACTAAACACAGATTGACTGTACCTGTTCCACCAAGCTCCTTAAACTCTTTGTAGGGTTCAGATCTAAACATCACTCATTCTAGCAATGCACAAAAAGCACACTGAGGTCCACAAATAATTGTTGTTTGCCTGTAGCCACACTAACCCCTTTATCTATGTTGTTCTCAGCACCACCTTAGCCATGACTTGGGCACAACGAATCCATTCTGTTGCCTTTTCTATGTACAGAGAACAGATACAATGAAAATCTCTTTGTTCTCAAACTAAATAAGGTGGCATTTAAAACCTCCCAGAGTGGAATACAGCTTCTTGTTCAATCAACTGTATATGAGAAATTGTTGAAATTGTTTTATAAAATCATTCCTTTCAGTGCCTACTGTTGTCTGTACATCTGATTACTTTTTTAACTTACAGTGGTTCTGCTGAATCTAACAATGTCACCCTTAAAATGCCCTTACAAGATCTTCTGTAGATATCGTTATTTGGACAAATGATCAATACAGAGGAAGACATAGATGCAGAATTTAACTGTAAGTATTTGAAAAGCTCCTTTAGGATATTTACTAAAGAAGTCTTTTAAAACAGTGACCTTTGTTGACCATGACAGATGAATCGTTCTGAAAGACATCATTGTGTAATACAAATGAGTTGAAGGAGGACAATTAACATATCACAGAATCACAGACCCGTTGAGGTTGGAACGGAGCTCTGCAGGTCATTTCAGCCAAACCCCTTGCTCAAGCAGGGTAACCTTGAGCTAGTTGCCCAGGATAGTATCTAGACGGTTACTGTATATTACTAATCTGAGAAAGAGCAGTATATCTATTTTTGTACATACAGCTATTTCTTTTTAGAGTGTCTAAAAGACTACATGGGTGTTAGTATTTGCTGACAGACTTCATACACAGTCTGATGGTCTAGTGCCTAGGGAAAAGAGTTTCCACAATTCATTAACGATAGAGATTAAATTACAGGTGAAATGTCAGCATTTCAAGATGCAAAGCTGCAGCTGTAAGGTAAATGGTAATGTTTCAGATAATTCCCTTCCCTCCCCATATCTACCAAGATTCTCAGTGCCTGTACACTGAATGTTCATCAGGTAAAATCATGCTGCAGACAGGGGTTTGTTTACACAGCTCTCATTTGTGCTGCGGAGCTAGTTGTAGTTGGCTTTGTTTTCTCTTTCCTGTGGTGCAGAGAATACAACACTCGCATCAAGAAATACTCCTGAAAGCAGGAATACAGATCTCAGACTTTTTCAGCTTCTGCAGGTAGTCTCCTCAGACACCATAATCTGAAGATACTCTCCTACAGTACTCAAAAAATACAAAAAGAATGAGTGAGGAAAATTACACCTAGAATATCTGAACTTGGAAGTGAATCCTCCTTGTACTGTGGCAGCTTTTGCTGGCACAGAGAAAGGTACATTTTATTACTTCTCCCAGCAGGAGCTGTATAGAGTCAGATGCAGCAGGTATTATTGTTACGACGATGGTCCTCATCCCCATGCATTCAGCTGGGAGGTAAAGCAGCTGGTTTAGCATTACTGAAACACAGGAAGGGGTACTGCCTTACAGGTACTTTAGGAGCTAGCCTCTCAACAAAAATTACTCCATAGGGACTCATAACAAAGCAGCACATACAAGGCTGGCCTATTTAAGTCAACACGAAGCTTTAGGAGGAGGTCCAGGAACAACAGTGCGCTTAGCAGCCTGTTTTATAAAGGTGGCCAGAAGCAGCATTCTGTTTACAACCTGAATGACGCAGCATCTTTTCTGCTGAATTCTCAAACTTACAATGTAATCAAACAGATTTTGTTCCATTAACTTCCGTGAGAGGTATTCAATGCTTCATCCCTGATGAAATATTAGGTAATTCTAAGGGCAACTGTACCTGCAATAAGGATGCTCAATTGACTTCAGGACAATTTGGTCTGAACAGCAGAAAGGAAGAGGCATGAGGCAGAAACCACTTCAGAGCAATGAACAAGTGTTCAAAAATCCCACAAACAAAAGCCAAGACAGCGTACATTGCAATTCAGACCTGTGAATTAGCAGGCCCAGATAAAACTTTTCTGAGATTTGTGAGGAAGTAAGTTTTTTGAAAATGTTGAGAGTTTCTTAGCATATAACGTAGCACATGTAAGTAGTAAGCAGCTGTGCTATCACAGTGCTTGTGCTATGATAATATATAAAATGACATAAAACCCTTCCTTCAAGAAGTCACAACCTAAGTGCCATAGGTAAGCAACCCGTAAAGAGATTGATAAATAATGTTTAACCCATATATTGGCATAATCTGCATTTAGTTTCTTCAGTTCCTCTGCCATATTTTTTATTGCTTCAATGTAGAAAAGAATTGTGTATCTATTTTTGGAAGAAATCTTTCAAGGAAGGGAAGACAGGAGCCTGACAGACAGTACAAAGGGAGAATTCACGAGAACAACCAGTGCAAGGAAGACATAATTGGTTCATTCCATTTAGGTAGTCACGTCAATGGAACAGTATACATGTGTGCATCCTTGCAGAACTGAGGTGAAGCTATAAAAGATACATTGTTATTTACTTACACCTCAGCATAATGCTTCTGCCATCAGCTACGCTGAATCCCTGTTTTCCTAATTGCCTTCATATGTTGGAAAGGATGAAGCAGTATTTCTCCCTTCTATGATGTGAAGTGGAATGGAATATATCAATCAGTCTTTTACCATGGTGAAAAGGGCTCATGTCTGTGTATATGTGCTTTATTCAGCACAGCTGCTGACCTCTCTCCTCCCCTCTTCCCAAAATCTGCAGCCGATTATCAGACCTTCAGCCTCCTTCTAACCTAAGAGGTAAGACCCACATATCATCTTGTTTGGTGTGTGTGTATCAGTCCTTGGGGCAGGAGGATGCTTGCCCTTGTGACAGGGAGACGTTACAGTGCAAAGGTGCCCTGGAGAGCTGCTGACCTCCACTGCGGTGCCTGTGAATGCCTTGTTTCTAGGGCAAACTTCCATGGGCAGCACAAGCCAGTTGTCTTTCTTTCTCCTACTTTGTTTTCATCCTTTTTGCCTCTTCACATTCTGTTTGGCATTTTGCCATTCTCCACAACCTCTTCCCTGGATTTTTCATTCTTAAACCAATACATTATGTCTGTGAAGGGGAATGCATTGGTTTGTGTACCTGGATAGACACCCCAAGAGCTGTACTTCCAACACTCAATTCAGATCACACTTTTACCACACCAGCGAGCAAGGACGTTTTAAACGCTACAAAGATCAGGAGGGACTCTGCTCACCTTTAACCTCTTGCACACCACAAACCATGCAGTCTCATCTGGTAATTTCTGCACCAATCCAAATTTTTGCTCGAACTATGGAGTCTTTAGAAACGTCTGTGAATTTCAAGCTTCCAGCTTGCTTAGGAAATTGGTTAACTGGTTAAGCGCATGCCCATTTAAAATGGATTATTTCTAAGCTAAATTTATTCAATTTCAAGTTATAACTGTTGGAAGTAATTGAGTATTTTTAATCTCTTTCAGTAATCTTCCCTTCTTCTCCTCCACTGGAAGTGTATGTAGGTCTTTGTCTCATTTTGGATACCTATGTCCTTTATGATAGGTTTGTTGAGATTTCAAACAGTATTTGCTTTTCTACAAAATAACCCACAAACTGACCCAATTGTCCACTTAAGATGACATCTGAACAGATGATGACATAAGAGGATGAGGACATAAGAGAAGGAAAACAAGTCAAACACAACCAAAAGCATATGTAAGCAGTGTGGAGGTATGCAGCTTACCAGACCATTCTTCCTCTTTCATGATGACTTTTTACCTCTGTAACTTTACTCAAGCTCACAACCAGCATAGTGGAGTGCTTCCTTTCAGCCATAAACCCGTGGTAGCTCAATGAAATCAGAAAATCTGTAGTGATGGTGTATTTAGCTTTGTATCTTTTGAATATCAAGTGAATTTCTGGGTTTGTGCCTGTGTTCTGCTTTTTCAAATTATCTCATATGATAAGCGTGCTCAGGAAAGCACAGCGACATCATAAAAGCATGTTTTCTCCAGCAGAGCTACAGCCTCTAGCTAAGATACTCTACTAAACACAGTCATACACCATAGTCCAGAAGACAGTAGTGCCATGGGGAAGTTAAAAGCAGGCTGATTTTCATTTCTATCTATCAAGTTGACTTAGGAAAAAATGTTAATATTCTTTCTCATTGTATTAATAGCTGCTTTTATCTTTGGTAGTTAATAACAAAAAAATGGGGAAGGGACTATTTTTGAAGACTGAAGAGAAAGAGAATTTGGAAGCCTATCCTTCTAAATCACAGTCCTTGCGAGGGACATTGACAACCTTAGAAAACCACTGTCTGTGGAAGAACACCACAGACACCATGTATACAAACCACAACTTCAAGGCTACAATAAACTTAAGACTCTTCTTAAACAAGATTGTTTCAGCAAATTCATTTGAGCAAATCAATCACAGAGGCCTGTTTTGTTATAGGCCTATGCCACATCTTTGATTAATCCCAACAGAAGCAGAATTAGGCAATGTCACACCCAGGCACACAGTGTATACTGCACATCAACTTCATTCTGTCCCTGAGAGCACGCTGACAGAAGGCCGCCTTTTGTCAGTGTCAAAAGGACAAGTCAGTCGATGCCTGTGAGGTTGAAATGGTTGAAAAGTACCCTTGAGAGGAAGGCATGTGCTGCATTACAGAGCTAACTGGAAGTACCAAAAAGTCTGTGTTACATAAATTATTTCTTGCAGGTACAGAATTTAGACAACTCATAGAGAAAGCTGCTTTGTGAACAACTAGTATTAATGAGCTATTTATATCTGACAGAGTGTGGTCATTCAAGGTTGCTGGCATTCTGAATATTTTTATATAAGCTTTCATTAGCCTGTGAGCAGTTATGTTTGCATCGGGATAACTGTTGGTGTCTATTTTCAAAACAAAACATCTGTATTATTTTCACAATTGTCCTACCAATCCCCTTCCATGAAGTAACACTGCACGGATGTTGCCACATGCAACAGGGCTGCTAAGCCATTAAGAAGCTCAAGCCTGTAAATGAAACTCAGTCTTGTTTAACAACCTGAGGAGATGAGATAGTTTTAATTTCAGAACATGTGGAAGAAATATTATGAAAGTTGGCTTTTACATTTTCATAGAGGATATTTTATTGAAAAGTTTCCTTCTTTGGGGGGCAGGGGTTATAGAGGAAACTAGGTCAGTTTTACCAAAGTGAAAAAAACGATTTGAATCTTGATGCATTATTAAGCTGTCCTTAGGCAGTAGGAAAAAAATCAGCACAGGCCTGAAACATTGTTAAAAATAAATGAAGTATAATCACCGTAAGGGTATAATATTTTAATTTAGGGTGGAATACTTTATGGAGCCTCCAGTTAAAATATTACTTGCTCTGTCATTTTTTCATTTTTTTGTGTGGAAAAGGGTGGTGCTCACTCTGCTCGGATGGTATCTGTGTTGCTGTCTGAAAGCTGAACCAAGTTTTGGTCCCTTGCCATAGGAGGCTGTGCCTGTCCAAGAAACAACGCAACAGGGATTACAGGCTGGGGCCAGAATCTCCTTTCTCCCTTCTGCGTGAGCAGAAGAACATAGCAGATGTACCAGGAAATGCATGCTGTCACATCCTCTGCACATATTGGATAAGTCAGCTGAAAAACTCCTGGTGTTGCTGTTAGGACACACAAGACCTCTGTGTGCCCCCTCTTCTTCCCTCCAATGTTGATTCTGGCTGGAAACATCACTCTGATACCATAAAGTTAATAGGAATTTGCCTGGCACCCTTTTAAGAGTAATGAAAAACAGACTTTTATTTGCAAATAAAAATTACTTATATGAGGAACATCAACAGTGTGATTGGGTCATTTAGTTTATTTCATGTCCCTAACACACTGTTCTATACTTTGCTCTAAGTCAATGGCAACTATGGGCCAGAGTCTTTGAGGACAATGTTATAGGTGTCTCAGAAATTGTATGCTTCACAGTCACTAAACCTTAGAAAAATACTGTCCTGAAAGTCTCTTTTGCTGCTTCTACTGCAATATACTGGGATTAAAAGAAATACTAATGTGTGACTCATAGTTTATAATTTGAAAGTCTCTTAGACCTCACTGCCAGTTACTTTTGAGTTCAAAAATATGCCAAGCCAAGCATTAATAAACACCAAGTTCCCCCTGTCTGTATATGCTGTTGGGGCTGCTGTATGCAATACCCATATTCCCAACTTCAACAGGTTTCTCAAAACCTTGCCAAAATTAGCACCTGGATGAAATGACATAACCTGAAGCCGTCATGCAAGTTCATCTCAAGTGTTTCTATCAAGCTGAGAAGGCAGGGAGAAGGAAGGAAACTGTTGATGTTTCTTGTCTAAAATACAAAAAAAAGATGTAGTGGAGTTTTAAAAACAGTTTTACAATTTCTTTTCTTTTTTGAAGGCACAATTAAAAAATGGAGATTAAGCAGCATTTCTCAGGAGCCTCCTCACTGACATCAGTTAAGCAGAAGCAGGGGGATACTGAGGCTCCGTCAGGGCAGAAACAGTGGTGCAGTGGCTTCCAACAACCTGTCAGCATATATATTCCTCAGTAGTTCACCTGATTTCTCTCAAGAGGAAGAAGCAGGCTTGAGATGAACTGCAGCAGAGCCTATTCTGTTTATTCTTAAGAGTTTATGTAATCAAGTATGATAGTGCAACAATAAACTAAAATGATAATGTGAGGAAAACAAAAGAGATGCAGAGATGCACCACTCATGTTCCACTGGAGTCACCTTCTTCAGTACATGCAACTTCAGCTGTGTGTAGAACTAAGAACATCCCCTGAGCACCATTCTTCAGAGTTTCAGGATATAGGGCACAACTATCCAGATAAACTGTAATATGAACAAGGTATGTTATTTCTTTGATTCTATACATTGCAGCACTGAAATATTTATCTTTTGTGAAAGGCACAACTACGTAAGCACGGCAAATGTGAGTAGACACACAGCCATCAGCCAACTCTGAAAATTGATCTTTAATCAAAACCAATGGATGAACACGCTGATTAGAGACCAGTGAAAGGGTCTGCCCCCAGATACTGGGGTACTACATCTGTGAAATCAATGTAGGTAGCTATAGGCAGCTAAAAAAAAAGTGACAACAGCAGCTGTTTTAACCTCCTGCAGTGAAGTCATGGAAAGTGTAGGGGCTTAGTAATTGCACAGAGACTTAATAATGCCTTCTCTCAGACAATAACGCTTGGGCAGGTCGGTAAATTCATATAATCGCCATTAATGAAGGCCGTCTGCTGAGTTACAAGGTAATCATTACAGAAGTTCTCATTCATGCCATCTAGGGCTTGCAAGCAACAGAGTAATGCTTCAATCACTTATGGTAAAGTGGTAAATGGAACTTCATTAGTTTTTATCTTTTGTATTATTTCTGGTTACATTCATCCTGAAAAACAGCATACATTTTAACAGTAGGGTAATTTTATTTAACAAAATATTTCCTGTGTTTGCTTCTAACAATATTTTCTGGTGAATTTTTTTGATGCTTAATACAGCATCGTGGCAAGACAAAAAGAAGGCAGCCCATCTTTTGAAATTTGATTTTTTCCTGCCCTAATTTAGATACATTACAAATCCTTCTCTCAACTCATCATTATAGATACAGTACTTCTAACGAGGAGAAGGAAAGCAAAACTCTGTACAACATGAAAACATTGCTACTTTGTCATACCATCATCTTTGAATAAAGCTGAATAATTCCCCTTTCAAACACTGATGGAGGTACTTATTTAGTGGACATTTTTATCACTGTTTTATGTGGGTTTTCATTGCTGGGACAATGGTAATGGAAAAGGGATGGAAAGGTACAGCAAAAAATTCTTGCAAACACTACACAGCCCCAGAATTCTGGTAAACTGGACTGGTTCAGCTGACATTATAATCCACCCTGATATCTAAAAAGAAAATAAAATGTTGGAACTTTATAATTAGCATCAAGAAATGCAAATTTTAATGAAAAGATACAAATCAATCCATGCATAAGCATGTAAAAATCTGAACAAATTTGGTCAATTTGCAAAATCCCATGTTTGCTACTACATGAATGCTGCTGCTAAATTAATGTGCAGTAATTTTGAATGAGCTGTCTGGAATACCAGAACAAGGTATAACAAGGTATCAGATTAGCCTACGGAGAACTTTGCTTCCCAGCCAGTCTAATAGGGTACGATGCTAATATAACCATAACTCTTTTATGACCTGAGTTAAAAATCTGAGCTCATAAATCTTGCTCACTTTACTCGTATGAGTTGTCCTATTGCCCTTTTGTTTACTAATTGCCTTATTAGTAAGTCCAACATACCACTTTTGCTTAATCTTGACCAACACTTGCATTTGCATGGGTAAAGTGACAGCAGGCAACTTTCGATGTCAGGCTTCCCACTGAGCCTTAATCACAGCTCTGTGCTGTGATTTATAGCTGTAAGCATTCTCAAAAAAAAAAAAAAAAATTCCCCCCCCCCCGAGTTGCCTGTTATAATTCAAAAACTTCACAAGCTCGGCTCGCCCTGTGGGGATGAGAGACTGATTGGAATTGTGTTTTTCCTTCTGTAACAAATATTCAGCTCCCTGTGAAAAGAAAAGAGTAACAAAAGGCAAGATTTGAACTCTGGGGCTACTCTCAGTGTCAACCAAGACAATTTGGCCTGGTGAACCTGTATTTTTACAGGGAATGGGATTCATCAGGCAGGAAACAATGGAACCCCGCTTTCAGAGGCTAGGTCTGGGAGGCAGAGGAACAGCATTATATTGCAAACTGAACAAAGACATCTTGAGATTCTTGAAACACAACGAAACCAGGATTTTAAATGACCTCTACATTAAAATCCAGAATTAATGATTTTAATAAAAGTATTAACAAGAAGTTTCACCTGAGTCCAGTTAAATTGTTATATTTAGTACAGCCCTTTAAAATGGAGTACACCACCATACTGGGATATCTGAAATAAACAGCTATGGGTTCCAGCCAGCCTCCTGCTGTCACACACTGCATCACACTGTAAAGTAACAAGTACACTATCACCAGACTCAGCTTTCAACACTCAGCTGCCTTCTTTTGGTTCCCTAATATTTGCAAAGACATGTATCAGGGTTAATAACGAAAAGTGCAGGTAGGCAGCTTGAGGAAATGACCAGATAATAATGCGGTGCATATCAGCAGCACTGGGATTCCAGGTGTTCAGATTGCTAAGGCACAAAAAGGAAAATTATTAATTAAAGGAAACCATTCCAATACTGACTAGGTTTGTTGAACTGTCTTGCCTAGCATGTAGTGAAACTATGTTTTTAATATTATAGAACATAATCAAATGTATCTCTAAAGTAAGTGGGGGGCATCCAGAACTCATCAGAAATGTGTCAGTGTTCTGCCACTGCCATTTTTTGGCCTGTTAAGTCACTAGTGGTCTTTAAATGTCCAGGATGCTCTGTCCACAACATAATGTTATATTAAATTTAAAAGTTTTAGACTATTGAAGTAGAAACTGAACTATTTTCCAAGACATATGCTGTTTCACAAATTAATTTCATACAAAATACACAACAGCATTTTGTGTTGACTGCTCCTCCTTGTAAGAAATGATTGCCAGTGACCCAGTCCTGCAAAAGTGCTCTTCTGTGATGACCTGGTATTTTGGTGGAGGCCATAAGATAACAGGATGAAATAATGGTTATTTTTGTGTGTCTGGTTGACATACCACATTTTTATAAGGACTTTCTGATCTGACTACTTTTGGTATTAATAAAAGTTTCCCTACAGGCATTTACCAGTCAGATTTTCTTTTAAATAATATCCACACAGAAGAACATTAGATTTAATCTTGAAATGGAAAATGGAGTAGTGAAGGAAGGCTGGAAGGAAAGTGAGATACACCTGAATTTTACACATTTAATATACAGAAATAGAAACTTGAGAATCAACCTGAAAGAAAACTTCTGCTCCTCAGGAGATGCGTGGTTTATCAAGCTGTTTTGTTACTCTCCTGGCATTTCAGTACCGATTACCAGACATTAACAGTAAATGAAATTGCCGTAATATGCTAAGGCTTGCCACATTTTCTTGTTGACAGTTCACTGTGTTTTGCTCGACTGTTTGTTCTGCCTTCTGTGCCTACAGCTCTTTAAGGTTTCTTGCCAGACCAGAAGTCCACCTTATCTTATAGTTCTCGTAACTTCCTTTTTACTGACTTACAATAATTAAAGTCTTTTTATCATTTCAGGTTGGCTAGTTTTATGTTGCATGTGAATATACCTTCTCAGCAGTTCAATTATGCATTCACTTTTGGAGCCTTGCCCTTCTTCTGTTCCAGTAACCCCCTGGGAATCAGAAGACTATAATATGGCATCAGCTTTGAATGAACAGCAAAAACACATGGAAGGGTAAAGGACTTAATGGTATAATGGACAAGATTCATGCATCTTTTGCCGGGTGACAAGGCTACAGAAGGCTAATTAATCTTCATATAGCTAGTGAGCTTTTGAAAAAAGTAATTTTAAAGCATAATTAATTTTTTCTTCAGAACTCAATTTTAATGTGACCAGACTTCGGTTAACTTGTTTCCTAGTCTAGGGGTCTTCAGGTGAAAAGGAAATACTGAGGCCATTACATACTTCAATTTTTTCCATTATTTTCAGAGCTATTATATATTCTTGCCCAGTGCCAGACAGAGTATTTCAGTTGGTGGTACTTTTATTTAGCTAAGTGAGAACCATTAATCACCATTTCATGACATAGCATCCTAGAAAAATGCCAAAGTACTTCTATTTAAATTTCATTCACTCAGTCACTTTAAGAAGATTTTATTTCTATGGGATATTAGTGTAGGGATTTGAACTGGCAGGTTGATTTACTAAATAAGTTCCCATAAATACAATTAATTACAGTCATTTAATAGATTCCTACATATTAGATTCAAATGTATGCCATCTAACAACGTATCTCATACTTTCAAAGGCTAATTGATTATAAAAGTGACCTCCTGCTTTTGTAAAGAACTTCTACTTGTAGAAGGGACAAGTCACATTCAATCAATACTGTGTGGATTATATTTTATCTTTGATCTTTTCACCTGCACTCAGCCCAGCACTGAGTTTCTCTGGGACGTATTTTAACAATCAAACTCACTGGATAGTTAAGTGTCTGTAATTTTTTAGATTGGAAAAGAAAATGTTTATTTTCCAAAGCTCCTCAATTACAGAGTCTATAGGACTACCGCAGTCAGCCTTAACCTCTTTTACTAGGTTTTATGACGAAAGAAAATCAGGCTCAGCTCTTGTATTATACAATGAACACACCACACTGCAGATCTGAATCTCTGCATACATATAATAGCCTCTTACAAAATTTGCGTACTAATACAAAGCCTGCCACTGCCCTTCATCCCATTTTGATTACTCCTACCTACCGCTCACACCTGGTCTGTTTCACTGTGTTCTCCAGGAAGGCTCCTGTGTTCCAAACAACTCCCACTTTTCTCCTTACTTCGCTGTGCCTTCTTTTGTAAGGTCAAAAACTTTTCTCCTCTAGTGTATGTAGATGCTAATAGAGGGAATTAGAAGCTAGTCACCACACTCTCACATCTTGCACCTGGGTGAAGATAAACAATGGGAGGGACCATTTGCAGGGAGAGTTCATAGAATCATAGAATCATTTAGGTCTGAAAAGACCATCAACCCAGGACTGCCAAGTCCACCATAAGCCATGTCCCTAAGCACCAGATCTAAGTGTTTTTTACACACTTCAAGGGATATTCTACCACCTCCCTGGGCAGTCTGCTCCAGTGCTTGACCATCCTTTCAGTGAAGCAATTTTTCCTCATCTCCAATCTAAACCTCCCCTGGCACAACCTGAGGCCATTTTCTCTTGCCCTATATTATCCTATGACCTATTTCTGTCTAGCCTCAGCTACCTCAAGCTCAAATACAGTCAGAAAAGAATGTGCTCTTCAATTAAGTAGCTATCAGTCTTTCATAAACTCCAGTGTACATGAAGAACATGCAAGAAGGGCATCTCTGATTAACGGCATGACCCAGCTCAGATATCCTCCAAGCCCTTGCTGCAGTGCTTGGAGATGTCTAACAATGTAACATGACCAAAATAGTCCATGCCCTTCTAAATATTTTTTTTTAAATGGTAGAAATTATTTTCTGCAATTTTCCAACAACTCTTCAACCGGTGAAAATAAAGAGCATTACAGGTTAAATATTTGCCAAGGGCTTAATGTAAGCAACTGGAAAGAGGAGCCACATGTTAAACAACCTTAAGTACTATCAATATATATGGCAATTCTCCTACTCTCCCTAAACAAAAATATTTGTTACTGGGACTTTTATATTTGAAGATTTTTTTCTAAAAAAATATTTACATACATCGTGATAAATGGCATTAATAATTTTTTGGGTGTAGAAATTTTGTTCTCTGATAGTGATCTATTAGATAGATAGGTTATATACAGATAAAACACATTAAGTATTTAAATAGAAATAAATGTTTTTGCTTATGAAGCTGCTAGAACTGATCTAACTACTAATTCATCATCACTCAGTTCTTGTGTAATAAGTAGCTCCAGGCTTCCTAAAGTGACTATTATTTGGTTGTAAGAATCTAACAGTTATTAGATAGTCTGTCACGTGCAGGTTGTCTTTACACGCCACTCTATAAAGAACTTCTGTGCCACTGAGATTATTTTGTCAAAATCTACTTTCAGTTCACTGAACTGAGAGTGCATTTCTCTAACTCATTTTCCTACTTCCTAGGCACTGTACCTGTTTCAACAAGCTTTGTGTTTGTTTCTGCTAAGACTGTTTTCCAGAGATGAATATAAATTTAGTAAGATTTCACTGATGATGCTGCAAAGACTGAAAGTTGCCTTTAACAATTATGGTACCAGGCTCTGCTATCTGAAAAAAGTCCCCAAACCCCACAAAAGCAACCCCACAACTTTTCAACGCCCTGTGGTCAATTAAAGAAGCATTTACTAGGTCAGCTGAAAGGACTAGTCAGAATATCAGCTTTTCAGGGTACACAGCACCATTATTTATTGTCATGGAACACTATTCCCTTTAAAAAGCCTTGACAACTGCCATTTAATTAAGTGGTAGCCTCTCCGTTTCTCACATTGAAGAATATATTCCATAAAACAAAGAGTATGTTGCATTTTGCTTATTAAGCTGATGTCTGTTCCTCTCTTTCTTTCTTCCAGCCACCCAGCAGTCCACTCAATCAATGTGCTGCTGCTGCTGCCGCCTAGTTATCAGGAGTTCAATTCTGCCACCATGGAGGGAACATTAGATTCCCCATTGATTTCAGTGAGGGAGCATTAGTTCCAGGCAGCAGACAGATAAACTGGAACAGTTTTTACAGATTTTCTGCTGAAAAGATGTTGCCTTCTTTAGGGCATTTCAAGCTGCTTCTGTCTGGCACTCAGTTAAGCAGGTAAGAAGTCTGACAAAATGTTGTATTAACTCGTGGTTTCTGTCTAAGAAACAGAAGTGTTTGTAATTTAACCGCTTTAAAGATGCTGCGTGTATTCATGCAGGAAGTGGGGTGCTGCTTCTCTAGTTTGACTAGAAGAAAACAGTCATCATTTATCTGCTATTGAGCAGAGCTTAGGAAGGCCCAGACCATGGCTGGCAGGGTCATGATCACAGTTCTTAGCCATCTGACAGGGGTTTCTGACATGTGGAGCAAGGCCCGCGGGGGCTTGGCTACTGACTTCAACGGCAAGAGTCCTGTCGGCTTCAGTTAACTGCAGCGCTTGCACCATTTGTCTCTCGCAGTGTTCTGATTTTATCAGCACATCCCTATCACACACCTGAGCTCCAAGGAGAAGCATTTAAGCTTGCACTGACCCAGCTTGGCACGTCCCCATATCCCAGCACAGTGCTGTACAGGTTAGCACAGACCCTGAAACAGCATGACCAGAATACTAAAGTACTAATTAATCACCCTTTCTCCTTAGCACGGCTAATTGCCTCAGGCTTGATGCCTTGCTGACGCAACTGTTCTGTGTCTGCTTTTCAGTAACTACAGCATTCTGCATAGTAGCAGGCAGCTACAGACACATCTCACATCCATCATCCTTTACACAAGGTACTTCTGCTTCTCCAGCACTGAAAGGCAAGTACATTTTTCAGGAGAGGGATGTTATTCTGAGAAGTAACAAAAAATTTCAGTTTCATACCTCTCTGATAGCTGTACAAAACTCACTCTGCAGCACCTTCTTTAGGGACTGTAGCTTGTGTACTGGTACTTCTCCAGATTCTTGCAGTTTCTCCAGCAACTCAATTGCTCTTGCAACATCTGAGCAGGGAAAAAAGGGAATACAGATCAGTATAAACAGTGACTAGTAAGTGACTAAAGGGACACACTGATGGGCATTTTAAATTTAACATTAGCTTTACCAATGCATACTATATTAATCTTTGTTATACCAGCCTCAGCTAGGCAACAACACTGCTGTTCAGAGATCCAAATCCCAAAGTATGGACAAACAGCATGTGCACATACAACAGACACACACACAGAGGTTCAGTCTTAGTCGCAAACATTCTTTAGAACAAAGCTACCAGTTCAAAGCAGCTAATCCATATTAGCAGACCTAAAATATTTCTTACTTTCTGCATAAGAGAAAGCAGCACAGGAACAGTATGGGGGCTGCTTTCAGAAAATTGGAGTACTCATGTAAACGCCTTCAGGGTGACAACACCGAAGAAAAATATTTGATCTTCTCATAAATCTAAATCTAAATATCAACTACTGATAAATAAAGTCCTTTAGAGACAAGCAAAGTCTGCTAGGGAAGAATGGGAAGTCTGCTAGAGAAGGGTAAACACGTAAGGCTCTCGTCTAGGTCTCCAAAGACCTGACCTGCCACACAAACCCCATATGACCCACAGAAATACATGGAATATTTTTGGTGGCCTGAATTCTCCTTAAGCGCTTGTGTGCTGTCAAGGGAAAGATCGAAGTGTCTCTGAAGCACAGTCCAGAGGGCTTAAGTGATTAGCCATATTGGTGATCCAGTTGAACAGTGCTCATACCCTCACTCTCACAGCATTTTTCCTCTTTAACACTAGTTCCTAATTTACACAATTACTATGACACATATATATATATAAAAACCCAAACAACCCATGAAGTGCTCAACGATCCTTTATGGGTGGGGACACAGGGGCATAAGAAATACTGGCCAGTCTCATGGAGGCTAGCCTAGTCATGTCAGGGACACACTGACTTCCATGCAGGATTGAGCTGAGCAATACATATCCTGGTCAGTCTTCAGGATGATAGAGCTTAAATACAGGGTTTTCTCCTCTCATGTCATTTAATGCTGGCTTGCGGCTTTTTCTGTAGATTTGCTGGTACAGTTGAACATGGCAAGTCTTGAATGTGTGGTCATTCTTACATCTTGTAGTGTCTTTTGCATAGCCACCAGAGCCACTACTGGCCAGTCACACCACTCTACTAAATATAGGTCTGTATCCTAGTGATGAAATGAACGCATAGTACTAAATGATATAACAACAGTTGAGGCATTTAATTCTCTGCTTTAACACAGAATAAAGAAATAAATGCTCTCCCTGCCAACTACACAAATCCAAAATGACTACGATGGCTAGAAGCAACATTATATAATTCTCCTTTACGATGACAAAGATTTTACTGTTTGTGACTGGGAGATTATGCTAATTGAAACAGTTCTTACAATCCTTGGCTTGTAGCTGAGCTATACTGACCAGATATACAACAAAGACATGAGAAGTTTTCTGGAAATAGAAAAGAGATGACAGTAGATGAGCTGCAACAGGAACAAAATCATAATTGTATATTTGCATTTATAAGAAAATAATTAATATCCAGCTGCATCAATGTTAGGAAAAGAGAAGATGACATCTCAAAAAAATTAAATTTTAATTTTTTTGACCAGGCAACTGGTCAACATGGTAGGTTGTGCCATAGTAGATTAACACCCAAAGAATTCTCAGGCTTTGGCATCTGCCAAACAAATAGCTCTAAGTCTGAGAGGAAGCATGGCAGAAAGCATGCAGTGTTTCTTTTGGAAGGATATTTCCACTTACTGGGCTGTAGTTTGCATCACAAGAGCAGTCTTGGAGCTCATGAACTTTCAGATGAAACTAACCCTAACCCCATGTTCAAAGACTGCACTTGCGCTTTTTCTCCAAGCAGTGCTTCAACTGCTAGTGGGCACCCAGTCCATGTTACTAGATCACAGCTAGCCTGAGATAATCTCTGCACAATGCACACAATGTGGTCGTGAGGTCCTCAGCACCTCGTTTGCTTTCCTGATCTGCCTGTTTCTCCACTCCACACTATCTGCTGGCAGAGACATAGCCAGTATCATTCAAAAGGGGTCATCTGAGAGACATAAACCTTGGTGTGAGGGATTAATGAAGCAGGTTTGTGAGGTACATGTATGGAGACACCAGTTGAAGCTGTATTTGCAAATAGAAAGGGAAGAGATGATGTGGAGGTGTACCAAGTAATGCCCTTCTAAAGCACTTACTGAAGTGGTGATCAGAAAGCTAAGAAGAGATCTGGGAAATAAGGTGGCCATGCAAATCAAGAAAAAATGAGATTCTAGAAAGAAGAATATGACCGATGGCAGCAAATACTTCAAAAAGGATGTTTTTGAGATTTAAGAAGAGGTAAGTACACTCTTTAGCAAGAACCATGTCAATGGAGTGCAAAAGAATGGCAATGCATTAAAAAATATGATGCAACAAACAAGATTTTTAATGTTCTTGGTAATAATAATGTCACAATGATTTTCTAACAAAACTATCAAACAATTTACTTTGGATTTTTTTCTTTTAAGTCTGTATCTGCCACCCAAGACTTGCAGTTAGCTAAATACTAAACTCACACTCCCCAGTTATTAGTACCAATTGGTGCAAACTGCTATGTCAGACAGCACAAAGCAATTAGGTGATTAATTCTGAAGGAGCTTCAACAGCCTACCATAATAGATCAGATAAGGCCTCTAAAATTCATGTGATACATGATAGCTACTCAGTAATTCTAAATCAGACTGGGGCCTTTTCCAGTGTCAGTTCAGGTAAGTTTCGAACTCACCGTCTCACAAGCTGTACTTGTAGAAGGTCAGTGCCACAGCTGACAGATTGGTTGCTGTTTTGCAGTTGCCTAGAAGTTTCATCACTACACCTGCAAATTCTGTGAATCACCCCATATTTTCTGTGGTCCTGAACGAAATGATATTCAATGAAAAATTTGTACTAACTGAGAAATCTGGTCTGATCCAGAAGGAAACATAAATAGCTTTAGGCACGTTAATCGATCTAAAAGACTAAATATGGGTCTAAACATTTCCCTAGGGCATGGACCAGACTGTAGATGACAATTAAGCACTTCTAAAGTGACAAGTGTTACAACACAAATGATAAATTCAAATTCTGGTTGAAAAGTCTGGCACAGGTGTTTAGTATGCAGTCTCACAGGCAAAACTGGGCACCAAGTTGTCATTATTTGCTAATACTACATTACTTAACTTTGTGATTCAGAAGTGGTTGGGAGTACAGAAAAAGCAGAATATTCCAAGAGCATTCTCATTCTCCACACTTCCAAATTCATCCAACATGCTAAAATACATGAATGCTGCTGCCCAAGTTCTCGCTTTGATTTATTATTCACCTATCATATCTGTTAAGAATGAGCTTACTCTTATTCTTCTTACTCTTGTCACAGTTAGGCCCACAGCTTGATCAGTTTGGCAATGGCTAGTGGGATATTGCTCATGGTAGAATACAGAATAATAGAGCTTCATCGGATAAAATTACAGGATGAAAATGAGGCATGTGTTCAGGGCCAAAGCTGTTTGCTGCCAGCTGATGCTTTGTTAGGAGCACGTGTTTTTAAACACAACTTCTGAAAAGGATTGTTTTGCCTACTCTCAAACATTTTCCAAAATATGAGCTCCATTATGCTAACACTAAACTCATGCCAATATAATTGAAATCTATCTTCATTTCCCATCGAAATTAGTGGGAATTTTGAGTAACAATGTGGGTAGCATTATTCCTCTGTATACTAAGATGCATACATTTTAAAAGCAATATGCACTTATTATATCCAACTGTAACCACACTTTTTTTGTTTTACCATTTTTTTCCTGATTTCCTCATAATATGCACAATTCCTTTCTCTCCCATTCTGTTTAACATTCACTTCCCTTTTTGTCTTCTCATCATCATGCTTGCCTACAGCCTTTCAGTAAATAATACTGTTTCAGCATGGTGGGTCACATTATCAGTGAAATACATAGAAGGCAGGGGGCTGTGGGTGGAACACATTTTATCAAGTGCACTCATCAAAAGAAAAGCATGACTCTCAGAAAAAAGAATCTTCATTTTAAATGTTCCTTCTGTATTTTCATTTGAATGAAGTTTCACTTACGTTGCTAGCAGGACACAAGCAGAAAGTTACTACTATACAAACCCTAACAAAGAGAGGAATCACTAGAACACAGAACTAGCAAAATACCATACTGTGATACAAGTGGAACACTCTCATGTAATACTAAACAAAGTTGAATCATGTATACATAGCCATACAGCAGTTGAAAGAAAAGTCATCTGGCTTAGTTATCACTTTGTTCTGTTATATATTGTTTTCACTTGCTGATTTTTATTCAAATAGCTAGCAATGCACAATGTAGACTGATATATTTAATTTGCTGAATTCTTTGAAAAGTCAATGCTATTTCCAACACTTTGCAATTCAGCTTTTACAACTTGAAAGCAGATTATGAATCCACAGAAAGAAACCTGGCTGGTCCGGACTCGGTGCTCTTTCACTTTACTGTTAAAATTGGGTAGTCCAGGCTTCAGCATTCTGTGGAAGTTGTCCAGTCTGGGGGTTCACTCCGGTAGATTTTGTGCAGGGTTTGTTTGTTTCAGTTTAGTAGATAGGTTGAAAATTATTAGGAAGAATGTAGCAAATTATTTTAGCATGCTAAATATGTCCCATCTAATACTACAGTGACTCTTGAAAAAGAACACACGTGCATGCTTTATACTGCAAAATGTGAAAACTGTGGTATATCTACCAATGTCTAACCTTTCTCTCTTGTGTTAGTCTATGAGTGAGCTGCAGTCCTTAAAATAAATGTATTATCCTCTGACTTATGAGACTATTAGGCAGTTAAATAGTAGCAACAATGCTGTGTAATACTAGTTTGGGTTCAAACAGTAATCACTCAGAAACACAGTATTTCTTTGCTCTGATAACTGCTCTAGAAATCATGTTGTTGGGTTGTTCCCAAAGCCAAAATACAGTGATCACTTGTTTATTAAGAAGATATTAGAGAACAGGTTTCTCATCCTCTTGAGGTCTTTCTACGCCTTGTTCCTGTTAATTCTGGAGACCTTCACTGAATTAGTATGCCAGTTACTAGGAAAAGTAAATGTGCTGCATCAACACCACCCTTTGGTACCTCAGAGATATAGAACATCACTACAAACTGACAGCAAGGATACTCAGTAAGTCTCTAAAATATTCATAGCTTCACCATGGCATTACAGAATAATAATCCTGGAATTTTTAAGCTCTGTTCCATCGTCTTTGAAGACCTTTAATAAGGCTGAAGGTGAAGAATTTCCATGATATAACAGGTCCTTTCAAATGTCAGTCGTTTTTCATTCCTCCAATACTTCCATTCAGGTTTAGTTATTCCTTTAAGATCATGAGAATGCATTCCAGAATTCTTAATGTTATTCTGTGAACTTTTAATCATAATTCCCAAAGCCGATACAGGATGCTTTATTGTGTTTAGCAGTCTTCCCCAAACACTAACAAATGGCAGAGGTAATCAATGGTTGGGCAATTAGAATTCCATGGTGATTAGCAAAGTTCATTCATAATTCATAGCCAGTAGCCCCAGTACATTCTATCAAACTGTTTATGTGACTACATGGTTCAAGTACCAGCTTTGGAAAATTTTCAGCATGTATCTTCTGAAAATTTTCTGTATTACTAGAGCTCTGCTGTCAGTCATTACTTTGTACCACATGGCAATTCTTACTCTGGTGTCAAATACCAGATTGTCCAATATGCCTCCATTCACCTCTTTGGTTCCTTACTATCAGCACAGTGCTCTCCTGGAATACAAAAGCTCTTCTATTAATTTAATATATTTATATAATCTAATCTGGAGAGTTCAGAAACATTAAAGCAAAGAACAGCTTTTTTTTTTGCCCATTTAAATTGATATTTATCTTGCCTCAAATTTCATGCTAATCAGTAAGCATAAAGGTGTACCTCATCATGGTAATTCAGACTTGATGTGCAGGGAACAATGAGCTAAGCTGTTAGAAAACAGCAACATTATTCAAGACTTTATAGTGGTTTATAGAAAAAATAATACTACCAGTGCTTTCATACTCTAGTTTAGATGATATGGGTAGCAGTTACAGATTTAACGCAGTGTCACTTTATACTCCCCTGGTTAAGCATCACTATGAATGCACAAATAAATATGACAAAGAACAACCATACAAAGCTCTCATGATTCATCTTGCAGTGAGGGTTTCAAGCCTCCACGCTTCTGATGTAGACATTGACAGCTCAGCGACTCACCCTCGACTGCTGTTACAGTCAATGAGGAAAAACAGACACTTTGAGGCTACAATTCATCTGACCTATTTTAGATGAGATGAATCATACTCTGGGAGTGCCTGTTCCCTTTGTTGACTAAAAAGGGAGACTCGATGATTAGCTGAGATGTACATGCCTGCATCCTACGTATTAGACATTTACATCAGTATGATGAAACCCACTCTTACTGTCCGGATATATAGTGAATGACTCATGCAAATTTATCTCCATGTGGTCCAGGAGACACTGTACTTCGGAACAGTTACATTTGACAAGAACAGCATCATTAACAGGCAGACCAACATGTTTTTTAGTTAATGCTTTTAAATATGTCTTAACCAATGGTTTTATGGACTTTTTCCTTCTTATGTATGAGAAAAATCAACCATGAAATAGAACTGAGTGTCTCTCTTGTCTGTCTCCTTTTGCCTGATATGAACTGACTGCCCCCAATGACATTAACAGCTCATCCCCATGTGTTTCTACATACATTCCCCCACTGCCTGGGGTAGGCTCATTTTCTTTGGCTGCTCATCGGACCATGTTTTGGTCTATATGTTTCTATGTGTTTGAGCCGCACCCAGGTTTTGCCTGGGTGTAGCTTCTCAGGCACACCACGAGCATCCAAGTTCTCTGCTTCACTCCATTCTTAGAGACCCTATGACCCAGCTGTTGCACACCCCACGGCAGTGTTATATACCATGAGTTTTCCAAGCAGTTTTGGCAGGAACACGTGAATATGACAGCAAAGGTTTGAGACGTTTAGCAAAATTACTTATAGAAAGGACACAGTTTATTCGCAGAGAAAGCAGTGCCACCTGTGATTCACATACAGACAGCAAACTATGTGGAGACCCCTCCATCCAGCACCCTCAACACCACAAAAGCCCTTCAGGGCTCTCCAGCCATTTCAGTCATTTTTGCCGTTTCAGGCGTTCTGCCTGAAATACTGAAATACTGCTGTTTCAGACATACTGCTCCCGAATACTCTGCTTAGCTTGTTTAAATGCAACATTCAAAAGATTCCCTTAAATGAAAAATTATGCTCCTCTATGTTCTCTGAACCTCACAATGTCTACAACGTCTTCAGTAATCTCCTCGCTGCTTCCCACTCTTCTAAGTTTTAACAAGTGATTTCTGTTCTCCTCAACTAGGGTTTTTCATAGTCTTAACCTACCATGAAGGCAAACTAGGAGAACTGGATTTGCTTTACTTTGGTCAATCATCTTAGAATATTAATTACTCTACATAGATAGACCCAGTCTTCTGTTTTTTCCTCGAAGCCTTCACATAACCGATGTAAGTCACTGGACCAATTTTGTCAGCAATTTTCAGATTTGGTTTGTGTGCATGCGTGTGCATGCATGTGTGCATGTGACAGAAAGAGATATCAATCTACTATCACATTTCCATTATTGCTTTTTAAAGGAATAACCATAAATCACAAAACAGTAAAGATGGAATTAATGCGTAATTCAGGATCATTTCAATAAGGTGAGTTTCATTGGCTTAATTTGAGGCCTGAAGAGTAACAATACAATTCAGAATTTTCAAAGATGGGCATTTAAAATTAACCTTAAAACATGATAATTTTTAAACAGTGATATATTTTTTATTCCTCCAAATTATTAGTTTCATTGCAGTTTCTAAAGCAATCAGGATGAGACGGTGCATAAATAGAAATTCAAAAATTTTCACCAGAACATTTTGCCACTTGTAAGAAATAAGACATTATAGATACACCAACCCTTTACATTTGAAACTGCTTTTGTATAGTAGGTATTGAACATAGCATTGACATGAAAACAAGTTACTAAATTATCCTTTAAGAGAAAAGATTAAAAAATAAAGCTGATCATGCATATAGAAGAGCACTGAAATTTTTTTAACACAGTACTTAAAACAGAATGTTATGATTTTTCCCCTGCATTAGCTGTAGAGACAAGGGAAGGGAAGGTAAAATTCCTTTTTTGTTGCCCTTTGTATATAGTTTAGACTTTATATGGCTTAATCATACCTGCTTTTTGTGATCGTAACTATGATTTATAGCTAGCCACTCACCGCTGAACAGAACAGACAAGACATGATTCTGGCCCTTTTTTTTGACTAGGGAGAGTCAGCTACAAATATGATATAAAAAGCAACATTTTAAAAAAAAAGTTTATTTTGTATTCAAATAAATATGTATTACATATACAGTGAATATGTAAGTATATATTAATTCCTTAAATAAAAAAATTAGCCTTTGCTTGCCATAGGAAGCAGGATATTTTTTCACTTTAGACTTTTTGTTATTTAATTCTCAGTCTTTAAGCAATTTTTTTTAAAAAGAGAGATCTCAGGTGTTTAAAGCAGTTATTTGCCTACACAGGACATCTAAAATGGAGTTCTGTCTGACTTCCTGAAACTATGAAATGACAGAAAGAAAATCCTTTGAAGCCAAGCTTTAACTCCCTGAGAAATTCAGTATGGTGAACAGACCTGGGAATTAAGCTCCTACAAGTTCAACTATGTGAAAGCAAGGAAGCTGTCTGCTGCCTCCCATAGCCATAGGTATCTTGTAAAGAGATGCTTTGATAACTCTCCACCAGCCTCATCTGTCTCCTGATCACAACGCCACTTGATCTTGTAGGATCAGTTCTGCCTCAGCGGACTCTGTTCACCATGCTGGAGTGGAGCTGCTTTAAACAGCAGACAAAAGCACCCTGGACACTTTGCTGAAACTGCAAAGGTAAACACTTTAGAGGTTCTGATCCCAGATTACAAGAAGAAAAGGTTGGTACATTAACATACCCCAAGGACCCTACTTAACAGAATACTTGTTTTTGCATTTTAATTCGCAAGCATATAGGAAAAATATGAAAATCAGTGAAGGAATTAAAAAGTTGACTAAGCTAGAGAAGCAGAAAACAAATAATTACAAGGAATACTCTTGGCTGAACAAAGAAAAACATGATGAAAAAACCACACTTTTAGCTGAAATCCATTCTCTTGCTCCTCTGCCTAAGCAAAAGCAAGTGTTTATGCATCCTATGTGCACATCACAAAACAAAAGTTTTGGCCATATGGGCAACCTCATGCCTTTCCCACACTGATACTTTCAGCGTGTGTTTTTAGTTTGCATCAGAGATTTTTTGTTGGCAGGGAAGAAGACAGGAAGAGGGAAAAAAGGCCCCAACAGGTGCCTCGCCAAGGGAGGCAAGGTTAACTTAGGGATGCTAATTCTCCTTCACAACAGGCACTGTGTCTGAGCCAAAGCAGTAACTCTCACCTCTCTGCTCGTATGTCATTACCAGAGTCTCCTGCTGCCTCTCCTCAGTTCTTATCTCTCCAGCTAATCTTAGTCTTAAATCTTTCTCTGTTATTACCAGAAAGATCAGAAAGATGGCTGTGGGCTACTGGCACTTGTACACTGTGACAATACAAACCATCACCTGAAGTCTAGCATCCTGATTTTATCTTCTGTTTTTCTAGGCGGCTTGAGACTCTGGTGAGACAACAGTGAAAAGATGGCATTTGGGCAATACAACGGATGCAACGTAGTCGTTACGTACGCATACCTAACAGGACTTTATCTGTAGGATCAGGTAACGAGAAGAGAGTTAATATTCTCTCTTTGATTTTAGTGGATTTAAGGATATTGCTTTTTGCAGATTGAATCCCTCTGGTAGCTGGCTACATACTAGTCATTTCTCAGGAAAGGAAAAAAACCCTGTTCTTTGAAAGTGTGTATGTGAATAGCTATGACAGCAAGATGAAAGCAATATAAATAAAATCTTTTGTTAATAAATCCCTACAAAACTAGGCAGTACAGATACACTGCTGGTAAGTATCAACAACTGACCACTGTTAACTTTCAACTTTGAAACAAATACGATCTTAGAAGAAAGCTGTGACTATGTTGAAGCACTGCTGCAAGTTACTAACAAAGCTTTGCAACAGAAGCCCCTGTGAGAAACAGAGCTCACTGTCACCTTTGCAGTGCTGTTGCTTTGTGTACTACATGTTGAATGACGCTGAGAATAGGAGCAGATCTGGAACTCACCTCGGGTTGCAGCCTGATTTCACAAAGTACCTACTTAAGATATGAGAAGCCCCCCGCATACTTTGACACAGTTTTACCGTTAGGATGCAAAAGGTGCTGTATAAATTAGTAGAAACTCCAGAGCTATTACTCTTGAGTTACAAGACTATCAGGCTACAGAGGGGATCAGATATACAATCACCTCTTTTTCCTAAGACTGCTTCATAGGTGTTAAAGCTGTCATGCCCTCTTCATGTTTCCCTGGTCTGGCTCTGTATAACAAAGAACAGCTATATTATTCTTTTGTTCCTGTGCTGATTCAGTAAATGCCATTTGACAAACACACTGCTGCCAAATCTATTGAAATGTGAAGAGATAATGGTAAGTAAATTTCTGAGGGCTAAGACTGCTGCTGATGGCCACGGTCATCCACCTGATCTATTTCAAGTACATTCTTCCCCAATGCTTAACTGATTGTAAAGGGATTCATATCTTAAGGTCTAGGAGATTTACTCTTTTTCAGAAAATATGGCTGAAGAAGAAAATCAAAGAGTTAGTGGATGTGAAGGATTAGTGATTAAACATGGGCTTTTATTGAAAAGAACCAGTAATAATGTAATTTTTGTTCAGCAGAAATAAATTAAGAGCCTATTTTGGGCAACGCTTTTCCTTATACAATTATCCATGTTTATACAGAAACAATTAAAATCAATGCTTTGATGCTCTGTGTATTCATGGATACTTCACTGTTCCATCTTCTAAATAATAAAGAACAATCACTCCTCCGATCTCTTCTCGAGACACAGCTTCCTAATCAAGATTTTTTCTCTATTTTTCTTTCAATTATTAGTAAAGTAGCACTAGCATAGCAACACATTATGAGTTGTGCGTACGTTGTGACAATACAAATTGCCACTTGAAGTCTAGCATCATGATTTTATCTTCTGTTTTTCTAGGTGGTTTGAGACTGGTGAGACAACAGTGAAAAGATGGCATTTGGGCAATACAATGGATACAATGTAGTTGTTACATACACATACCTAAAAGGACTGTATATGTGGGCTCAGGTAACAAGAAGAGAGTTAATATTCTCTCTTCAGTTTTCTGGTAACTTAGCTGAGTTGTATTTGAGAAATTTTGGGTTCGTTTAACCACTCCATTTTGGACCCTGGTAAAACAAGTTCTCAAATATGTATATATATATATCTCCCTCTGTATTTAACATATCGAAGTTCCAAGCTTGTGGTTGAAATACTTAGGAAAACATTGTTAGTATGTAAATGTACATTTCTGAATCAAATCATCTCATCAGAATGGAGAGTAAACAGCTGAATGTTTCTAATTCAGAGGCTGACTCTCCAGCAACAGTCTCAAAAGAAGATTAAGCTGACTGTGATTAAATTTAAAAATGCCTGGATTTATACATACATGTACTGTTTACAGCACGTTAGTAAGCATTACTTTTAAAATATCAAAAATGCATCATGTGAAACAAAACAACTGTGCATGATGCATGACGGAATAGACTTACAAATGTACAGTTACATGCTTCTCAAAACCCTGTGTCTGCCTTTGCTTGGATTCCTCTTAAATGCTCAACTTCTCATTACTTGTGCTTCTGATGAGTAAAATAAATAGCTTTACATAATTTGTATTTCAAATTCTACTGCATTATCTACAAGAACATTATTTTGTATCTAAATAACACCAATCAGCCAAAAGCTTGTATCTTTTTGCACTTGCACAAGTGTCATCTTCATTAAAGATATGCATGTACATGTCCTGAAACACCGAACTCAAAGGACAGATCATCCTCTGCACAAAGCTGATGACTTCAGTAACCTGTCACATTTTTTAAGAAAGTTTCTGTCTAATAACATCAACAGAGGGGTCCAACTCAAGCAATAGGATGGCATTAAGCAAATTGTTTGCTTACAATTACATTAAGATGTTTTTTTTCTGTAGTTCCACAAATATCTCTCAGACATCAGTGTGAAACTGAAGCAGCATAGGGATGTTATTTATAAAACAAATCCTTCTTTTTCAACATTATGTAGATAAAGTATACACTTACTACATACAAAAATAGCATCTCTTGTGCCTTCTAATCATTAACACTCCTGCAACTTGTTGGTGAATCTTGCACCTGTGCAGGGGCTTGTCAAAACCTCATCCACTTCACCCAGCTGCAGGAGCAGGTCCCCATGAGGGATGAGAAGCAGGACACACAGAGGTGAGCTCAGCTTACCACGTGGCTCTACACAGCATAAATTAGACTAAAATGATTACTTCACTGCTACCATGTCTAAAGAATATTTTCAGCCTGACAGAGCAGGAGGAACACAAGGTCCCTGCATAGCCATCGGCTGGCCAAAGTGTGGTCACTCTTTCAAAGGTGCCTCACAAACATTTCCTGACTGCACATCCAGCTTCTGCAGAGATGCGTCTTATTATCAATTACATGTTTCTGAAGGAAACATGACTGGAAATTTAAGAAATTTAAGAAAACAAAGATGACAATGTTAAAAGATGCCACGAGTTTTGTAGGTGTTTCCGTGTGTCTCTGTACAGGTATAGTTCTCTCAGTTTGCACGTCACCTGAAGTTGCTCCGGCCTGGAGGACAGGGTCCCCCTCTGAGCAGGTGAGGCCAGCTGAAGATGCTCCCGTAGGCACCCAGCCCATCTCAAGCATGTCCAGCCCAGCATAGAGCTCCTGTGCCACCATGTGCCCCAGTACCTCTTCAGGTCAAACCCATGCTGCCAGACACATTTAAGCTGGTCATATCCAATTAACTTTTCGAACCATGTGTTTTTACACTGCTCATGAAAACCGAAGATGACATGTAGGTAGGTACTTGCTCCGCCTCCAGCTCCAGAGCTCCAGGAGGCAGCTAAACTGCACACTTAACTAACCAACACTTGAACTGCACAGATCCTCACAAAACATCCCAGTCATCACCCATAAATATCTTAATCCATGCCTTCATAAAAACACATTTTAAAAAATCAAGTACATGTTGACAGACTTATGTAAAAAACACAAACATTTCAGCCTATGACTACAATTGTCACTTTTTTTTCTGTTCCTACAAACAATAGGCTTTTTTCTTTTTCTTGGAAGAATGAATTTGGTTATTTATGTATCCTCAGTTGGCATACCAAGCACAGAAACGTTAAGACTTAAAGCGTGCGGCACTTGCAGAAGTATTTTTCAATTTTAGCATGCTAGGCTGAAGAGCAAGAGAAGACATCCCTGTGACAGACAGGGAGCCAGGCAGGGAGCAGCACATCGCTTAGCACTGCTCCACAGGCCTTCACCCTGCATGAGAGAGCTCTGGCCTTATGGTGCTCCTCTGTCAAGGACTGTATTTCACACTTAATGAGTCTGATTTTCTCTTCCTGGTGAGTACGTTGCATTTTTTTCCCCCTAAGATAACATACATTATATTAAAATATGCACAGTCTACTGTAATCTATGTTCAATATAATTTCTGTTATATGCATATATATGGGCACAGATGGGGGAAAATCCCCATTTATGTAGGCTATGAGGATGTAATGAGAAGAAAAATTATAAGAAGAGATGACAAGGAAGGAAGGAGTACTCTAGCAAGTACCAATGTATATTAATGGTCAGGTGCCATCCGGTACCACATCTGGCAGGGTTTGCCTACCACCTCTAACAGCTGATGGCAATTCCAAATCCATTCATATTTTTATTTACTGCCACTGAACATGGTGCTTTATAAAGGATTTTCAAGAAGATTTGGGACACACACTCCACTGGAAAAATACTTGCTTGAATTCATAAAAAAACAACAGAACTCAGTTACACATTACAACCAAAGAGCAAGAGTTCTTTCCAGTTTCCAAGGATGTATTCGAAGGCAATAGAAATTTGGTTGGCAATAGCTAATAGCTATGACCTTGTTAGAAAACTTCACAGGGATCAAAATAACAGCCCTGTATAGTCAGTCTATTCAAATTTCTTCTTTTATCCTCAGTCACATGAAGAAGTGAAACCATCGGTGACACGAATAGTAACTATATAAGGAAAAACATAATAGGACACGGATTATTAACAAAAGACAGTTGAAATCCCCCCTTCACATGAAAAGACATTCCCTTGCTCTTAATCATAAGAAGGTCTTTGCGCAGGCTAATTTTATAATTTTCAAGAACTTTTCAAAAATGCCCTTTTAAAGCTGATGTTTTCATGGTCCTATGCAGAGGTGAACTGGGATGAGGTTTTGCAGCAATCTGGAAAAATACATGGTCAGCTTTCCTTCAAAGCAGATTCTCATCTTGGAAGGTAGAGCACAAGTAAAAATCAAAGATAAGCTTTATGAAAAATTTGATGGAAGTTTAACAAAATAAAAAAGTTCAGACAGAGAAGAACATCAATTATACATAGCCAGAAAGACATCTGCTTCAATTTGCACGCCTCCAGATGACCACTCCAGGAAAGAGTGCCAAGGGAAGCACAGAAATCTATTCCCTCCCAATGTACTTCTGGGAGCGTAATGGTACTTGCAGAAAATGTTTCCATCAGATGCTGCTAACACACCCTTTAAGTGATCCCAACCACAACAAGCTTCCTTTAATTCCTAATTGCTCACAACATGTACCTGCAGCACACAGGAACTCACACGAGATCCTCAGAGAACCACAAAGATGCCAAGCTGACTGGGGCAGATGCCATTACCCTTGGAGAAAAGCAGAACATTGCCACTGGATGTGCATGCAGCATTTGAGATGTTAAGCTGGTGAGGTGCTGATGGTCACGGACAGCAGAACAACAGAATATTAGAGAAGGAAGTTGGGTTTCTGAACAGTGAAAACGGGTAAGGGTTGTGGGCAATGCACACAGCGATGGAGTTAACTGCTCTGAGGCTTTGAGAAGAGCAAGGCAACAGAAGATGGCACGCAAAGGGAGGTGCGGGGCTCTGGCTACTAAAGTGCTGGTCATGGGGTGGGCTGAGGGAAGACAAAGGACATTGAGAGAAGAGGCAAAGGCAGCACTGCCCATCCTATATAGAGAAGGACAAGATGTAAGATGTGAGGAGTGGTGTGCCAATACAAATAGAAACTGTCGCCAATACAAATAGATACTGTCGGAAACTGCCAACTCACTGCAACTAGAGCACTCTGCAACAAAAATCAGTGTCAACCAAGTTCTTACTAAAGACATACCTGTGGAAGAAGTAAAAAACAAATTGTACAGATATTTTTAAATGTTTCCCTTTTGGTTTGGAGTGACCACTTCGTTTTTTTGTTTTTTTTTTATGGAGGTAAATTAAGCTGGGAACGTACTTAAAAGCCCATAAGCTTAAACAAATGAAAAAAGAAAAAAAATCTCAACCTTACTTTTTCTGCTTGCCATTTTATGAAAGACAGCACTGTAACTTTCTGACTCAACCTGGAACAAGGTGTAGTTCCCTACACCTTCAGGGTTTAAGCTTCGAATCAGCCTAAAAAGCTCCCCCAGTTAGCTCTGATGGACACCAGAGATTGCCAATGAGGTGGTATCGATTTAGCATGTGAGACATGTGCAATAAAGATAAGAAGGGTGCATTTTTTTTTATGGAGAAGACTTACTTGGCTGTTGGAAGACACCCAGCAGGCAGGCTCTTCACCCTCCCAAAGCACCCAAACACTGGGGCCATCCTCCCTAAGTGGTACTCACATGTAGCTCCACTGCTTGAGTTTTCCTCTCTGAAACAGTTGCTGATTCCTTCCCCTCCCCCCAGCAGAGCACCACACAAAGGTCAGGCAAAAGCCTTTGAGATTAAATAGTAAGTGATTAAAATTTCCATTATTTTGTGAACTTGTTCCACATATTAAAGAGCCCTAATGGAACTTGCACACATTTGTGCAGGTAGAAAGGCACATGATGACAAGAATTAAGGAAATTAATTCCTGTGCTTTGGACTGAAGTAATCTTCCAGAATGTAATTGGCTTTCAATCATTCACACACAACATGCCCTTCACCTTTAAATGGAAATTCATTTTACCATACAGGTTTTGAATTCCATTTATGTCAGGCTTTAAAAAAGCTCCTATCTCCACACTAGAATATTGTGTATCAGTTTTTGGCCAGGAGGAGACCATGTCAGACTGCAATTCGGATTTCTAATGTATGTAGCTATATGATGTTTTACTGTTTCGGTGACCCTTAGCGAGGCAAATGCAGAACCCTTCCTGGACAGAGATCAAGCAGCAATTCCCCCAGCAATGCAAGGTTATTAATGCCACCTCTTCTGAAACGCTCGCTATTTTCTTCTGCGCTGAGCTCTCCATGGGACACGGCAAAGTGGATATGAGTGTACAAGACTTTTCGAGGCTGTGCCTAGATCACAGCAAAGCTGTGCAAAACACAGTGACAGTAAACGTAGCTGCGTCTGCTTTAATAAAAGCAACAGAAATCTGGAAAATCTCACCATGTCACACTTTCCTTTTTTCACGGCTGTGAAAGATGACAGCAAATACCTGGAAGCAGTGGGCTTGGTCTAGTGGCTTCTGGGGCTGCTTCAGCCCACCATCTTCAACTGACGTAGGAGCAACATGTTACAGATGACGAAGTGTATCCCTCTGACGAAATGGCTTTCTGCAGGCCAGGTGCAGTATTTACATCTACATCTTATCTGTATTTCCCTTTTGCACACCACATCCTATCATTCTGTGTTGTTATATCTCACTCGCACTGGTATCAGCCCTGGCTGATGACCAGGGAAACTGTAATGTTGGCACCTCTGCCAAATGGTTAGGCATATCCTGGACAGAGACAACAGATGCTTGTATTTAAATTGGGACTAATTTGCATTTTTGTGTATTGTGGATGTTTTAAAGCATAGTTTTAGTAATGAAAAGGAATGTGTAATTCTGAAATAGTAATACTTTCTTTTGAAAAGCCAGGTTTGCTAATGGATTGCCATCTGTTCAACCCTTTGCCAGGAAATAGATTTGTCCTGCTTACTGAAAACAGTATTAGGGTGAAACTGTAGATTACACAGTGGATTTCTGAGCAGTTTAATTTGAAGTGCATGCTAGCATTTTGTTATTTCAATAAAATTAACTTTAGATCCTTCTTTTCTACTAATGTTGGAATTTTAGCCATATTTAGAGTACTTTGTGGGCTGTTCTGTTCCCAAATGGGTTCTAGAAAAGGTGCCTACCTGTCCTTTACTGTTTTGAAACTGAGTTTGTCAGGTTTCTTTTGCATAGGATTTACAGCAACAACCTCTCTGTTTTGCTTAGAAAGCCCATCTTAATCCTCTGCAACAAAATGTTTAAAAGCCCAAGGCACTGGCCTCAATCATGCTTTCAAGACTACAAGATTTATGCATGCTGGGAGCCTTTTGGAGCCCAGGGATGAGAGTTAGGAAGAAGGACACCCCGGCAATTCAGGATGCTGAACTTGGGAGCTGTTAGACATCTCTAACGAATGGAGCTGAAGGAGCAAACCAAATCAGAATGGTAAGTTACTCTCCTCTGTAACCCACAGAAATCTAATAACGTTTCTGCTGAGCCTTATTACAGGCACAAATGCACTGGGAAGGAGAGGTCCAATTTTCACAGCCTGGAGGCAAAAGTCGAATTTTCACATAACTTCAAGATTTCAGCACCCTCTTGTATCACTTCGGTCAGGTTACTGACACAGCCCCAAGGCTGGCAACACACCGACCGCTCCCCCTATCCCGGCCGGGGGCTCGTCTACAGGAAAGCGACGACGCGCCGTTCTGTGGGGCAGCATCATTCCGGCCAGCGAACAGAGAAGTTGCCGTCACCCCCCGCCAGCCCCCCAGAACGCCCCATTTTGCCGACGAACGACCGTGGCTCCCCGGGAGGCTGGGGCTCCCCACTCGGGAGAGTGGGCACCGCCGGCCGGAGTCGCTGCCCCCGCCGCGGCCCGCCTCCCCCCCCCCCCCAGCCACCTGCGGGGGCGGCGGCGCGGGGGCTCCCGGCTCGGCCGCCCACGGGGGAGCCCTGCAGGGCGGAGGCGGCGGAGCGGCCCCGCGGCGCGGAGAGGAGCGCTGGCTGCCCAGCCACATCCCGCGCCCGCGGCGCCGCCGCGCTCCCGCCGGCAGGATGCCGGCCCTACCCCGACTCCCTGCCCGGGCAAAGTTTTACGTCCTCCGTGCCAGCCCTTCTCCTGCCGCCCACCCGAGCCCCGCGGGGAGGCGCGCCCCCGCCGCCCGCCGGCACGGCCGGCGGCACCGGGAGAGCCGCTGCTGCAGCGCCCGCCGCGCTGGGGCTGCGAGGCAGGACCCCGCGCTGCGCCGCGGCCGCCCCCCGAGCAGGGCGCGGAGCGGGCGGCGAGCGGCGGGGAGCGGGGAGCGGCAGGCGCCGCGCTTACCTCTGTCCAGCGTGAGCGGCTGGACCGCTGTCAGTGTCGCCATGTCTGCGGCGGGGCTGGAGCCCGAGTGACGCGCGGCTCCGGCACCGGCGTGGAGTGCGGGGAAGGGCGGGGAGGAGGCTGCCAGGGAGAGGGGGCGGAGGAGGAGGGTGGCTCCGTGGGAGGAGGAGGCGAGCGGGGTGGAGAGGGTGCCCAGGGGCGGGCGGCTCGCCGCAGACGGGGCGCCGCGGTGCTGCGGCCGCAGGGCGGCCCTGCGCGGCCCGGCACGGGCTGCCGGCATCGTTGCGCCTCCGGAGCCGGGCCCGGCGGGAGGCCCCCGTCACACCGCGGCCGCCTCAGGGACGAGTCCCGGGGCCCGCGGGGGGACCGGGCCGTGCGCGGGGGTGGGGGGCGGGTCGCCGGTCGCCGCCGGTCCCGCCGCCCGGGGATGCCACAGCGGCCGGCGGAGCGAGAGCGAGGAGCGAGGGCGGGGAGCTCCGCAGCGCCGCGGGGCGGGGAGGACGGTGGGGGCTGGATCGGGCGGCCCGGCCTCGCCTGGGCCGGGGGCGGTGGGGCGGGGCGCCCCGCCCCGTCCCGGGCTTGGGGGCCTGCTCAGAGTCGGTGGAATACGGTGCGTCTGGGTGAGGCGCTGCTCCGAGGGTGGCCGCGGGGGTGGAATACGCGTGCGGAGCCGGGGGAGGAGGTACCGGGCCCCTGCGCCGGGCCTTGGCCGAGGGGAGCGTCCCGCAGCGCTGCTTTCGGCCGGACCGCGCTCGGTCCGGCCGTCACCTCCAGCTGCCAGGTGCGGCCCGCCCGTCCGCCGGGAGCCCAGCCCCCGCCCACACGGCACACGGTGTGCGGCTCGGTCCTGGCATCTGCAGAGCCGGCAGTGCTCATCGGTGTGTGGCGGCTGCCTCTTGCCGGTATGCTGCAGCTTGCGTGACCTTGAGGCCTTCGCAGAAGACCATCCGTGAAGGAGGAAGCTCACACCGGAGCTCTGTGAGGTTTGCCGGTGGCCCTCTGGGTGTCAGCCCTCGTTGTTCAGCTGAAGTCAAGGGAACCTGGTCAGCTGCCGTCTCCGAGAAAGGTGTGGTGTGGCAGAGTCCCACAGAGCTTCTGCTGCCTTCCCTACGGCGTGGAGGAACGACGTCTTCTTGGACTACTGCCCTGTGTAGGGTCGGGGTGGAGTGTCGGAGCTCTGGGTTGGGGTGCAGTGTCGGAGCTCTGGGTCGGGGTGGAGTGTCACTCCAAAGGGAAGGCAGCAGAAATGTTGCCCAGCGCCGTCTGACAAACTACAGGCGGCTTGAAAGTGCAGCGGTTCAAGGCGGTGTGTCAGTAAAGTCTTTCAACTGCAAGGGTGTTTAAGCACTAGTATGGATAATTGGGTAAGCTGTGGAAATGTGGCCATTAAAAGTCTTCAGAGGAGATTAAAAATACATTCAAGCCGTTTTGAAATTAGAGAAGTTTAAATAGCGTATGTGAACCACCCACTTCCTCTGACATACTGATTTCAGCACCATTTTCTCTAATTAATAAACAATAAACAGGAACCCATTTGGGTATCTTGCCAAGAAAATATTTCAGCTGGCTAAAATAACCAAAGTTTGTGGCAAGCAGTCAGTTTTTTAAATAAAGATTAACATAAGGGTGTATATTATGTATTTCTTATGTACTTGCATAGCAGCTGGATTGACATAAAGTGAGCAGCTCCTCTTACGCAGTCACATGGCTGTGTATTGGATTTGTAGTCCTCAGCAGAGAAGTACACATTTCGAGCTGTAACAACCTAATGTGACAACTCCCAAACTTTTATGACACTTGAAAAAAAATCTATTAAAGATATAAAAGTGTGCTTAAGTAATATTAAAATCAAGGTGCCGAGTTAATTAGTCAACCAAATTGCTTTCCATATAGGGCTTCATAACCCTCAGACTTGCTCTTTTAAACTGCCATTTTGCAAACAGACATTTAGAAGCAAAATACAGTTATAACACTAACTTTTCTATCAATAAATATGTAGTGTTAATGCCAAATATATAAAGTTTTAGAAACATGTAACTTAGAAAAATCAATGTTTGGGCTTGAGCAGGGTGCCTGTGGAAAGCAACAATCTTATTCTGGGTTTATCCTTTTTCATCTACCACTGGTCAGATTTTGTGTGCTCTGCCACAGGGGGTAATTGGCACTTGGATGAGAGACTTGAATGGGAGTATTAGCTGCACTCAGGGAAGATGAAAAGCAGCATTTGCTGAAATTAAACATTTTGTAATCAGCATAGCTGCACAGTTAATGCTTAAGAATGTTAAAGACCTAGCTGAGGAATACTTTTAAAGACCTAGCTGAGGAACACTTTAAGTGGCTGAAATGGGAAAATTGCAGTTGTCCAGCTGAATTCATCAACTGGAGAAAGGGAGTGGAATCGGGCAGGAAGCTGTGCAGTAACTCTTCCTTTGCCAAGTCCATGAGAAATAGTGGACCTTAACAGCAGAAGTCAGCAGTCAAAAAGAATGAGTGCCAGCCAGTCTCCGTCTTGGAGGGTGGATCTTTTTAGATAGAAGCAACTGGTCTAATTCTCATCTTCTTGTTGATTTCTTGGGTTATATTGGAACTTTTAATCCAGTATCACATGATGTTTACCAGACCAATGAAACTGGACTGAATTAACAGATTTTAAATTGTATGGACTGGAAACTGCCAACTGACATGTCTAAAATGTAGTCAGTGGTCAGGTGCAAGTGAACAAGGCTATTGCTAATAAGATACCCATAGACCTTTTTTGGCTAAATTTTTAAACCAAATTCAGTATTTTGTTCAAAGATCTAAAATGTTGATATAAAGGCTTCAGTGGCTATGCTTTTAGATAACACAGGTTATTAGAAAAAAATAGTAAACCATGAAGGATGTTATGCAGAGAGTGTGTGAAATCTCCATCCTTCAAGATTTTCAAACATGACTGGGAAAGGACCTGGGCAACCTGCTCATACTGTGAAGTTAGCCTGGCTCTGAGCGAGAGATTGAACTGGATATTTTCCAGCTCCTTTTCAACCTAAATTATTCTATGGTTCTGTAATAAACTGTCGAAATTACTGGTAAGAATTATCTGAGTAGCTGGATTAAATTGTTATATTAAAAAAAAAAAAAGCAAAAAAAAGCAAAAAAAGCAATGTTTTTTAATGCCGCTGCAAGCAAGTGATGAAGAACACAATGATTACTTCCAGGACTAGAGATTTGGGGAGGGGTGTTCTTATGTAGCAGGCTCAGCGTCGGTTCTTGGTGCAGTGTTGCCAAAAGGCCTAAAGTAATCATTAAATATACAAATGAGAAATGGCAAATGCAACTAGGGAAATTACACAACATGCCATGTGTACATAAAAAAACTGACTGGAATACTGTGTCATACGGGAGGTGGGCTGTGAAAGGTGTTTGCCTTTCAAGATAGAAAATCAGTTTTGATGAGAGTTTTAAGGACCTCAGTCAAAGCTTATCAAAGAAAGGGTTAAGAAGGAACTGAATCACAGTGCATAGGTCCATGTATATGGAAGAGGCATAATAGTGGAGGGATTTATAGTCTTTAAATTTATAGTCTTATAACATAAGGTGTTTCCACGACTGGAAGTTTAACAACTTCAACCTTTAGTAAGATGTACTATTCTAGCAATAAGGATAACATAGGGACCAATTACTCACTGTTGCTTGAAATCTTAACAAAAATCAGAGGTCTTTCTAAAAGGCCTGCTTTGATCTAACTTCTGAAGAAAAATAGAATGGCTGAAGTATTCAGGAGGTTAGATGAGATAATGATTGTGATCTGTTACTCATGACTCTTAAGACCCTTTGGCTTCACTCAAGAATTGGTGCTACAAGGGCCGGAGAATTATTTCTACACAGCACAGTGCAGTACAATGTGGGAAAACCCAGCACTGCTCTGAATGAACTCGTTGGCTGTCAGAGTAGCACATGTCCTTTCATCCAAAGCTTTGCGTGGGATAATTAATTAAGATGTCACCCTATGACTGGAATACCGTGGTAAATGAAACTATTTGCTTCAATACTAGAGCCACCCCTACCAGAGGTGGAGGCCCTATTTATGATGGCTACAGAGGTGTGTGGCAAGAGGCCATACCACAGTGGTACAGCTAAATCTGTGAGTTACACAGCACTGTTTTATACCTGTTAGCTGTGTTCTGGATATTAATCACTGGACTACATGTCTTGCCAGGGCTAAATTTCACCTTGGGTGTAGAGGAATTATAGGGGAATGAAGGCAGTTTAATTAACATTGATAATATACAGCTGTGGGCTGGCTTCAGGGGCCGTGGGTTGGCTGATGTGGATAACGTGCAGCTGTGGCTGGTTCCTGCTAAGTAGTTAAATAGCTCTAACGGGTAGGGAAGAGGAGCTGTAGATGAGGAGAGACCTAGAAGAAGCAAAGGGAGGAGAGAGTGTGCTCCAGGAGAGACAAGGAGAGGTCCTAGGAGAAGAAGGTGGGATGAGGGGAGGCTGGCTGGAGGAGGAGCAGCAGCTGGAGAAGGAAGAATCTGGCTGCAGTAGAGGCAAGAAGCAGGGTGGACTGATCTGAAGAGGATGGAGAAACAGCACGAACAGTAGATGAAGTTTTGAAACCTTGTAGGGGATTGATGGCTGTGCTGGGGCAAGGTGCAGGAGCTGCTTATTGAAGTTAACCTGTTATGGGATGGTAAAAGCCTTGTTGCAGCCGGCTCGTTTGGATAGTGCTGTGACACTTGGGTACTTACATTTGGGTTCCTATGTTTCCTGTGAAAATTTAGTTTGCTGCAGGAGTTTTCACATCCAGCTTTACATTGGAAGTTTTGTTGGGCAGCTGCTTTATTTCACCCTGAGGTGAATAAGGTGAAAAAAAAAAGTATTTTTTTTACTATATTATATAGTTACATCTTGTTTATGCCCCTCTTTTATAAATGCGATGTGTTATTCCACTATTGTTTTATTGACTTGATGGCTCTAGGGAGTGTCACATACTCAATGTGCAGGATGATCAGCTCTGTCAGTCATTCCCCTGTTAAATATAGTTTGGTTAACTTTGCACATGTGTGAAACTCCAGGATATTTCAGAGAAGATTCCAGGTACAGAGAACTTTCAAGACTCTAGATCACCTCGTAGGACTGAACCAGAACATTCATTCAGCCTTTTTTCTTTTTTTGTACTTCACTTGTGCCTTGCACTTTAGCACAACTGAAAAGCAAAGATTGCAGTAGTTGTTGTGAATTCTCAGAAGAGTGAGGATTTTTGTCATCATTCAGATTTGATATTTGAGTGGCATTTTGCATCTGCAGGGGGAAGAGTCCTTCCTTTTTAAAAATCTGTTATTTCCATGCAGTTTCCATGGCAGAGCTTGCTATTTGAGAAATCGAGTGGTTTAACAGCAGTTTATTGGGTGAAGAACTGCATCAGTTACCCATAAGAAATGTGATTTAGTGCTTTCTGAGAACTATATGCATTTTTCACAAGTACAATTAATTTTGTCCCAGGAGAGCCATGCCATCTCAACAAATATTTCAGGTGAGCTGGAAAGTCCTACTATGGGTGCATGGCTGTGTATAGTTCAGTATTTTTCTACTGTTACTACATTGTACCACAGGACCATACTTTCCTACAGGACTCATTTTACATTCTAATATTAGTGTAATGGGTTATTTTTTGTAGGTAGTGCAATTACTGTTTTCCTGAACATTGAAACCAATTTGGCCTTTAAAAATGCTTTATTTTTTTCTGGTTTTGTTAAGGATTCGGCTGCAGTTGACAACAGGGCAAACAGGATCAAGCTTTGCTGAAATTCTCATTGCGCTACACTGAAATTCAGGTGTAGGATCTACTCAGTCCAGTGAGTTTCTACCTATAGTCTATAAAAGCTTGTAATTATGTAGTCTTTTTAAAAAGAACTACTGCAAAAGCTAAGAAAAACAAACCTGTTGGTAGGCTTAAGTTTGCTGTTTGGGGAAGTGAGCTGTGTCTTAGTGGGCAGGGTCCACCCTTTCTTTTAAGCAGGGAGGCAGTTTAAAAGCAGTTACAAATCAGACCTTCAATCCATGATCACCTTTGGATACCCATGAAATCTGAAACTTGAATCTATTGCCCTTTGTTACCATGATTTACTTAGCTTGACTTTTTTTTTAAGGATTGGATCTTGACTTAAAGTTTGTCAGTACTAAGGACATTTTAGAAAAGTGTAAGTTATCCTCTGTGAGGCCACAGACATCTTCAGTTAGCTGGTTTAATGGCAGTTCAGGCTTCATCTGTGAGCACTGTACCTGTAGTCGTAACATGCCCATAATGCACGAATTCACACAGTGTTTTCAGTGATTTGAACAACTGAATGAAGACATTGATTTGCTCTCCTCACAGACCAGCATAAAGAATTATCCACCTACCTTCTTTGTCCAGTCTATTAATACATATGTTGGATTGATTCAAAAATTCTATGTGACTTCTTAAAAGAACAGTTTGAGGGGAAAAAAATAATAAAATTGTAGACTTACCCATGGGAATATGTTTATTGATTGTGCTTCACTGTGTTTCTCATTGTTTCCATCAAAACATCCCTGTACAGAAGGATGACAGGGAAAGAATATGTGGTTGTGAAATAGATACTTAACTTTAAAGGAAGTGAAACAGCAGAAGAATATGTAAATTTAAATAGTTTTAGAATTACCAGTGGTGAGCTAATAGTGATAGTTACAAGGTGCATAGTCAAGTACGTAGGCATAGGGGGGGGAAAAAGTGCAAGACAAATCACAATTCCATGAAATCACCACAGCTAATTGATTTGGGAGTGTGAACAGTGCAACAGATAACACTGGCTATCAGTCTGTATTTCCTGAAACTGTTAGTCATGCATTAATTTTCATGTGAGATCAGTGACATTATGATATGCATCTGAAAATGGGTGGGATTATGATTGCAAGGAGTTATTGTAATTAACTCTGATTTTAGTATACTCCGTAAGTACCTTTTTGAGCCATAAAAATTAAAATATGATTAAAAAGCCCTTTTGGGATCTAGAGTGTATTTTCAGATCTTAATTTGGCAGTGCATCTCTACTAGATACACCCATTGACCTCATCTGCTATCTACCAGTGAGTACTGGAGCTGCACTGCTGAAAATCCTCCAGGATGAGGCCTCACATGCGATGACATACAGCTGCAAAACACCTGGAATGGCATAATATTGTTACCATAGCCTATTACTACAGTTCTTCCTATTGTCATGTGAGCTGCTCTTGTTATCACTTGATATCTCATATTCTAGGAGAGAGGGAAGAACTTTCTAAGTCTGGGTGATCAGAATAAGTTTGGGTCCAGCAGTTCTGCCTCCTGTCTCCAGATCCAGTTCTGCTGTGCCAAATGGGGAATGTCCCCTGACCTTCCCTACTATTCTGAGTTAATAACTACAATGGAGCACGAGACCTGTATGATGTCTGTCATTTACTAAGGCTGAGCTAAATAAGTGTTGCTGAACCCAAAAGGACTTCATAGGGTTGAACATCTGTGTTGCACTCTCCAGTACTGTGTGTGAAACCTGCGTGGGCAGTCAGGGTTTGCCTTGGTTCTGCATCACTAAGGCCATGTCAGTGGATTTCAGATGGGGAGAACTGGGTATCAGAACACCAGACAGCCCAGAACTAAGTGAGGACAATAGCAAGAGAAGAGAAGGGCACTGCTATCAGCAGGCTGTGGGATGGGAATTTGCTAGACTTGTCATTTTTTTCTTTTGGTTTCTGCCTGCAAAAGGTCTCAGTTTTGCAGTTGATTCTTTTTTCCTCTTTTTTTTTTTTTTTCCTCTCCTGAAGCGAGACGGAACAAACTATTCTGAGCTTGAGTTCTCTGGCAGCAAGAAGGGAAACTCTTTATCTCATAGATGGGCCAGTAAGGGATTTAAACTCTGTTTTCTGTTTTCCCTCCAGAGATACCTGTGGATTGTTATTATTCATGCAAAAGAAAAGCTGTGTCTCTTTTCCTAGATTGTGAGGGATTTTGGAACTGTCTTTATGTAAAACTGCTGAACCTGGCTGTACTCTAGGGTATTTCCAAGAGAACAGGACTATTATTATGATCAGAAAACAATTTCAGAAGAGCAGGGGGATTTGAGGATCTTGATTCAGGTTCATCTTCTGCTGTGGGATTAGAACCATCAGTTGTGGAGCTGGAAGGATTTTCTCCTCTATATCCAGACCCTGCAACACCATCCCCCATTAATTATGTGCTTTACATTTTCACTCTGTGTAGCTGTTGAAGGAGAATCTTTTCCCACAGCACACTGCCCATCTTCCAGGCTGGTAATGTTGAAGCTGAGCTGGCTTCAAGCATAAGTAACTTGGTCAACAAAATAAAGAGAGCAGCACATAGTGTACCCCTGCCCTGTGACTGCCTTCCTGAAACTTACCATCATGGCAAAGGGGAGCGCTGCCTTGCTGGAGGGGAACACTGTTGTGCAGTGAGAGACAGCAGTCGCAACAGGGGTTCTGACAGCCCCTATCTGTGTTATATGACAAAATGCTGCCTGCTGACAGGGTAGATCCTTATTTCATTTAGTAGGAGAAGAAAGTGTGGGACCTCATCAGCAGCCCACAGCCCTGGAGGCATTTCTGGCTACTTGGACCTGCATGGGCCTCCTCAGCTTCTGTGGCTGTTGCTTTTCTAGTGCTGTAAAACCAAATACTGCAACGCTGAGGGCTGAAGACACCAAAATTCACTCTTCTTCAGCTGTGAGCAAGCTCTGTACTGAAGGAAATGGCTTGATAGAGAGTAACGTGGTAGCTGGTATATGGTCATACCGTGAGGCCCGTGCACAAGGGGGCAGAGCTGAGCCCTTGCCTTTAGTTCTCATTAGGAACATCCTAAAATTAAAGAATGTTCCGAAACAGCTTGAGAAAGCCTGCAGGAGTAATGAAGCAAGCTAAATTGCTGTGTCATGGATCACAGAGGGTCCTCAGCTGGTCCTGGCTGAGGACCCCAAAAAGCAGCAATATTGTCATTGGAAGATGACACCTTTTCACTTCCTGAGACCATGCTGCTCAAATTTCATGTGTTGGCTGGCCTTCCTCTTTGAAGGGGTTTCCCATCGGGAAGGAAGAGGGCTATTGGCTATCTCCTTCTCTTTCTGCCAAAATGTGTTTCTGGCAGAGGAGTAGGATGGTCTACAGCTGATCTGGGCATTTGATACAATGTTTGATAAAACTGGTACCCGTTAAACCTTGAAACATATTGCAGGTTGGGAAGTGGCTATGGTTCAAAAGGTCTGGCAAGTGAGCTTAAAGACAAATGATTTCTTATAAAGAAGTAAATTTTAATTGTTTTTGTGTCACAATAAATATTGCTTGGATAGCTGTGTCAGGTCTGACAACTTGATGCAGTAAAACTGCAAATGTGACACCCATCTACAAGAGGGCAGGAAGGAGGATCTGGGGAACTACAAGCCTGTCAGCCTGACCTTGGTGCCAGGGAAGGTTATGGAGCAAATCTCTTGAGTGCCATCATGTGGGACTTCAGGACAACCAGGTGGTCAGGCCCAGCCAGCATGGGTTCATGAAAGGAAAGTCCTGCTTGATGAACCTGATCTCCTACAACAAGGTGACCCGGTTAGTGAGTGAATGAGAAGCTGTGGATGTTGTCTACCTAGAATTTCATAAAGCCTTTGATGCTGTTTCCAACAGCATTCTTTTGGAGAAACTGGCTACTCGTGGCTTGGACAGGTGTACTCTTTGCTGGGTAAAAAAACTCTATGTGGCCGAGCCCAAAGAGTGGTGGTGAATGGAGTTAAATCCAATTGGCAGCCAGTCACAGGTGGTGTTCCCCAGGTCTCAGTACTGGGGCCAGTTCTGTTTAACATCTGTATCAATGATCTCGACAAAGGGATGAAGTGCAGCCTCACAAAGTTTGCAGACAACACCAAGTCGGGCAGAAGTGCTGATCTGCTTCAGGGCAGGCAGGCTCTGCAGAGGGAACTGGACAGGCTGGGCCAATGAGCCAAGGCCAGTTGTATGAGGTTCAACAAGGAGCAGTGCCGGGTCCTGCCCTTGGGTCACAACAACCCCACACAATGCTACAGGCTTGGGGAAGAGCAGCTGGAAAGCTGCCTGGGGAAAGGACCTGGGGGTGCTGGCTGACAGCTGAATGGAGCCAGCAGTGTGCCCAGGTGGCCAAGAAGGCCAACAGCATCCTGGCTTATACCAGAAATGGTGTGGCCAGCAGGACAAGGGCAGTGATTGCCCCCCTGTACTTGGCCCTGGTGAGGCCACACCTCAAATACTGTGTTCAGTTTTGAGCCCCTCACTTCAAGAGAGACATTGATGTGCTGGAGTGTGTCCAGAGAAGGGCAAAAAAGCTGGTGAAGGGTCTGGAGCACAAGTCTTCTGAGGAGCAGCTGAGGGAACTGGGGTTGTTTAGTCTGGAGGGGAGACCTTATCACTCTCTACATTGGATATCAGCAAAATTTTCTTCACCAAAAGGGTTGTCAAGCATTGGAACAGGCTGCCCAGGGATGTGGTGGAGTCACCATCCCTGGAGGTATTTAAAAGATGTGTAGATGGGGCACTTAGGGACATAGTTTAGTGACGAACTTGACAGTGTTAGGTTAACGGTTGGACTTGATGATATTAAAGGTCTTTTCCAACCAATGATTCTATGACTGTCTCTCTGGAGACAGACTGTGAAAGTTTGATTCCCCTTCCCCCTTTCTTTGATAGTGATGCTATTATTCCTTGCTTCCCCCAATCCAGTTAAAAATACCATGTCTGATATACTTAGAGGTCTCAACGCTACTGTTGTTAATGCCTGTGTTGGTATTTCTGATAAAGGCTAAAGGCTATTTACATCCATAAATCTACTATAGTGTATTCAATAGGGTATTTAAGTGGAGTTTGTGCTGTGAGACTGGCCTACTAAGGGACTTTGTTAATAATAAGTGCAGAAAATGGTTTTGAACTGTGTTTCTATGGCATTCAAGCCCTGAGAAATGAAGTCTAAAACCACTTTCGGTGACACATGCAGGAACTGAATCTCTGTGTATGTGTATGCTCAACAAATGAATTGCAGTGAGGCATGAAAGATATTTTAGGATCCAGTGCTGCAAGATAGTGAGCTGTGCTAATTCTCTTGAAAGCTGAGTAGGAGAATGCTCTCCTGGAGAATTTTTGGGGTTTTGAACTTGCATTATTCAAAGCCACTCCTGTTCCCCCATGCAAATACAAATTACATGGAGTCAAGCTAAAGAAAATAGAATGGGCATTATTTGATAGGCTAACTAAACAAAACAGCATTGTGGACAAGCGAGGAAGAACAGCTAGCCTTTATGCTGAGCATAGCAAGTAACATTTGAGACATAATTTATCAATTGCATTCATTAGTTTATAGGGTTGATGTTACTAGTAATGGATTAGATTATTAGCATCCACAGGGACAGAAGAACTGAAGAAATCCAAGAGACTAAGCAAAGCAAAGATGTGTTTTGCCCATCAGTGGTTTCGTAAATGTTTCAGTACAGAGAAGGTCAATGCTCTAGGGCAAAGCAGAACTGCAGGTGTTAAGAATCTCCTCGATGAAGCTTCCATCACCAGCTGTTAGGCATTTTAAAGACATTACTTCATTTTTCACTAACACCAAAACAAAATGTAGCTGGCACTGGAAGGCTTTTTAGCTTTGCATCACTGAGAATTAAAAAAAGAGAAAAATGATTGTTTTGTTCCAACCAAAATGAATGTTGTGGAGCCCATTTAAGCCAAGCTTCAATTATCTTAAAAATGGGAATTTAAATATTTCTACTAGTGCAATGTCAGGACGCTGCAGGCATTGAATGATATTCATTAAGGACTTGCTTTCCATCATATAGAACAGCATAAAGATGGGTATGTTCCAGATGTTGGATGTAGCAATTTAAAATGGCAAAGGTTCCCACCCCCATTTTTATTAAGACTACTTTCCTAAGATAACGAAGTAATTTCTGGGAGCGAGATTACGAGTCAGCTAAAAAGCTGGCCTGTGTCGCTTGGAGATGCGCAGAATATAAATATTGTAAAGCTTTAGAGAACAGATGGCCAGAGATTTCAGAAATGGTAATGATCAGCTTTCTGCTTTGGACTGGTCAGTCAGTGTTAGGTCTAGAGGCCACATTCAAGCTGCTCTGAGCAATATTTGGATCTAGCATGACTCTTCAGTTTCAGAGGGCTTCCTGTAAGGATCCATCCTTGGTCATTCAGCAATCCAAAAGAGTGCCATGACATCTAGTTACAGAAAGTGTTGCTGCAGAGGGCTCCATCACATCACTAGTAAAGGAATGAGACAGCTGTAATGAGATGAATTTTGCTTACTTTGGGCCTTTGTTTCCGTCTGGGTTGCAGTGACAAGGCTTAAGTATCTTGACTGTGGTCATCACTGTGTCAACGATAGATCACACTTGATTACAACCTTCTGATTACTCATACTTCTTTCTTTTTTTCCTGACACATATCTGGGGATCAAGCAACACTGAATGAACCCAAAAGGATTTTTTGGGTGTAGACAGACTTAAAATATGGCAGGAGAGATCATCAGTAGTGGAGGATGTTTCAAAGGAGGCAAATTCTTCAGAATGGTTTCTTCTTTTACTCCTTTCTGAACACAGTGGAGCTTCAGCTTTAGTCAACTGCTGTAACGTTTGAGACTGTTGGACTTTGAGATGTATCAAGAAATATGAATTATACTGCTGTCTTCACATAGCTTATGGGAAGCAAGGAATGTCTATGTGAACTGTTATGTATTTCATTCTGTCAGCAGTCCAACAAGGTTCCAAAAATGTGGGACTGGTTGAGGAAAAGTTGAGAAACTGCGTGGATGAGAGCTTTGGAAATGAAGGGATCTCTAAGTGTTCATTCTGAAAGGATCTGAGTAATTTCTGAAGTCTTCCAGAATAAAGAAAGTATCTCGTAACCTTTTACAGCAAAAATTGCAAGGAAACGCTTGTGGGGCTTTTTCTAATTATCTTTGGAGTTTCTATTAGCAACATGCATATGTTCACAATCTCAGGCAATAGCACACTGATTGGGTATATGCACCTCTAAAGCGTATTTTGTGTTTGTAGCTTTTTAGCACTGGATGATGTAATCTTGCATGGGGCTTGTGACAGCAGCTACCTAAAATGGTGTGTTTTCTTTCATGCTCTGATCTGTTTTCCACAGGCAAGAGACATTAATCAAAATTAGAAATTTAAGTCACTGCTCCCACTAACCACTCACAGGATTAGAAAAGACAGCAACAAATACACCAGTTATTTAACCATAATTTACCTTATTGTGTCCAGAATAGCTAACTACAAAGAAAATGCCATTTATTTTTCAGTAACACACAGAATAATTTATGCATTGCATTTGAAGTATGTGAACTGCAGTGATAAGTTAACATAAATATTCAGCATTTGAGGAGACAGGAATCCCAGCAAAGGAACAAACTCTTTGTCCCTACCTTTCACTGCCTGTAATCAGTTCTCCTTGCTGGGTGACTGCTGCTATCCTTGATGATTGGCAGAGCAGGCTGTGAGGCTGACTGTCAGCAAAATGACATGAATTACATATCACCTCTCCCTTTCTTACAAACCCCTTTGTCATTTATATCTTAGTTTTGAATATTATGAGGCCTGATGTTTTCTTTTTCTCCAGATCTTGAAGAAAAGAGTACTTGTTACTTTGGCACACTGTAAAAAACCACTTTCCCCTTTAATATAGGGAGATATATATATACACAAATTTATTTATATTGATATAAATAATAAAAGTTATTTCTGTAAGTTTGAAAATAGCAGCTATATTTTTCTTCCTTTTAATCTGTGATGGTGCATTGATGCAATTTATCTTTCTTCCAGCCATTCACCCCTTTGCAATCTCAAACTGTCTCAATCTGTTCCCAATCTGTTGCATCTGAGTTACAGAATAGGTGCTTGAAGTTCCACGGCGTTGCACTCAAAATCTTGTTATGGGAAAAAGGGAGGATGTCATAGGCGTAGACAAGAAGAATTTACTGTTAATCTAATTGAAGTCTTAACAGTCTAATCAGCAAGGTTTCAGCATCCCAGGTCTTTTCATAAGATGAGTACAATGCTGCTGTTAATGGCTTCTTTCTCCTCGTTCTTGGGTTCATTTTCATGCATTTACTAAAACACACTGCAACTTTTTCTTGATTAATCTGCAACATGGCATTACATCTGAGTTTGCAATATATGTTGTGGTTTACATATGATGCAGATGCGTAAGTTTTGTTAAGAGTAATGCTGGTTTTGCACAGCTTCCAAGGTTGCATTCCTTCAACAAGCGGTAGCTTACTACTGATGAGTTGTTTATAGCCCTGGAGCCTCCAGTATGAACCTGTGACCACACTTTCAAGGTCCCTGCTGTCATCTCATGCTTGTACTCCTCCATACTACATTATTTTAGTTTAAAAAGTAGTTCACCCCCTACAGTAACTGTTGCTATTGTAATCTATTAGTTACAGAAATATATGACAAATATGTGAGAGTATTTCGCCACACAGTTGTACAATTGTACCAGGAGAGGTTTAGTTTGGATATTGGGAGAAATTTCTTCACTGAAAGGGTTGTCAGGCATTGGAACAGGCTGCCCAGGGAAGCTGTTGAGTTACCATCCCTGGGGGTATTTAAAAGACTTGTAGACAGGGCACTTAGGGACAGGGTCTAGTGGTGAACTTGGCAATGTTAATTAATGGTTAGACCCCATGATCTTAAGAGTCTTTTTCAATCTCAATGATTCTATGATTCTGTGACTTCTTAGTGAAAACTAAAAGAATTGGAGTCACCTGGTTGTTCAATAACTGCTTTTACAGTTAAATAAACTAAAACATGGCTCCAGACAGTCCAGGACAAGACAAAAGTGTTACAAGACCTGAAGTCATTGTGAAGCCAAAAAACCTCGGAATGAAGAAAACTGCTAAGAGACTTTTTGTACTTTTAGCAGCAAAGTTTTATCTGTGCAGGGGGTAGTTCGCACCACAGAAACTCACTCTGAAGCACAGGTGCGAAACAGGCTAATTTACACATTTGACATACATGATTGCAACATCTCTACATACATTATTCATGTAATTAAATCTCATTGCATATTAATGATAGGCGGAGTCTAGGTGGAGCCTGGGAGGAGTTTAGGTGGAGTCTTCTCTTGGCATCGGTTTTGGGAGGGTCGTTCCAGCCTTTGGCCCCGCTCAGGTGGTCTTCCTCAGGGTTGAACTTTTCAACTTTATTTCATAAGTGGCTCTGCCAGAATCTTGTACAAAAAATCTTGGCTTGCTACCATTTTCTTCTATTGATATGTCTAACTTTACCTAATTTATGAATTCTAGTACCTGGTACAGCAATCTCTAACAATGGCTTAGGCTTGGGTACAGTGAGCAAGAACAGGGCGATTCAGCACAACATGCTATGTATGGTTCCTCAGTAACAAGAGCTGAGCAATTTTGCAAGACAGAATGGGGCTTTTAGAGGGCTGAGACTCTTCTCGGGGGGGTCTTTAGGTGTTTAGGCCTTATTCCTTTTGGATTGTCAGTAGCTTAGTATGATGACTGTAGTCTACAACCAGGGGGAATCCCCTATTTCATGGACTACAAGGCTGCAGACCGGCTCCCAGAAGTTGAGAATAGACCCACAAGAAAATTATATACTACTACAGAAAGTTAAAAGCAGTATTTGGGCATCATGAAAGGCGTGAAATCCCAGCTCCATTGAAACTTTCAGGTGCTCAAGCCTCTGCTAGTTATCCTGAACGTGGCTATGCATGTGCTTATGCTGCTTGGCTGCTTAGAACATGTCTGAGACCCGAGAGGGATCTCAGATCAGGTGTGGGCTGCCTTCTCACCTTCCCAGATGCAGTTCTGTATGTGTGTTTTGAGAATATCTACCAGACAGGGTGTCAAGCCAAAGGCAGGTGAGAAAATCCGGTTTAGGATGTGAGGATGACTGACTGGATTGCTCTATCTGTATGTTACAGGATTGCATATGTGTACCCAATTCCTGCATCATTTTAAGTCCCATTTAATCTGCCATTTGTAAACTTCTTCCCTCATTATAGAAGTCTTCTATAACAAAGATCACAGTTATTCTAAAATACCTGGATTATAATATAACTAGATCTCTTGCACAGTGTATTGGGGTATTATTTCATAGTGTAAGATGGATCTTGCATGAGGTTTAAACTAGAAGTTCAATGGTACATGGGTTGTGGTTGTGCAGGTTAATGTGTTCTTTCTCAAGTGGTAAAGCAAAGCGCAAAAGACTGAAATCAGTTCTAATTTTCTTTCAAATGTCATTTTTCCATTAATATGTATTTATTAAAATTAATAACATTTCATTTTTACTGCTTGCTAATTTTTCCTCAGCTTTCAATATGACTGACTTCTATGATCAAACTTACTACTTTTCCTTTTATTGTCCTTTCTGGAAATAGAAGTTTGTCAGCTTTAGCTTTTATGTATTCGTTGAGCATAGGTCCCTCTACGTCCTGTCAGTACGATTCTTGTTACAAGGGGACAAAATGTCATCTCCTTATTGGTCCTGTTTATAGTATTTCCTCATAACAAGTAGTTGTAGTAATTATGTGGTGTTTTTAATCTTGGGCATTTCAGATGAGTGCTTCGTTGAACTATTCCATTAGCAAAGTATTTCTTTTTTAAAAGTAAAGGAACTTGTAATATAAAACCTCTGTATGCTGTCTCTGCTTATCATTCAGATCCTGCCTGATCATTTCCTGGCAGAATTTATCATAGCATTAAAAAATGAGTGTTTTTCAAAGTTATTTTATTAATATAATCTAAGCAAAGTAGCAAACATCTGAAGAAAACCTGATAACAGGGCATTTTCTGAGAAGAAATGAGTCCTTTGTGTGTTTGCATGGCCCTGAAATCAATATGAATAAATTGCTGTTAAGCTTGTCTTTTGAATATATCTAAATTTTGTGTTCCATCAAACATTTATCTCATATAGAACTGAGGTAATAAAGACCATCAGTTCACCACAGACAGGTTGATTCACTATATATTTAAACATAAAACACCGACAGATGTAATCTGAAATATATAAACCTCCAGTTTTACCCGTTGTTATGTTTACTGACACATTGCTGATAAAGTTTTATGTTGGTGATCTAAATGTGATAAAAATCAGCAAAGCATTTTTGAGAATTCTGAAAGTACCTGTCATCTTAAGTGTTTGCAGATGGCAGGAGGATATTGAAACCCTGATTCACCATTTGAGGATGGTTACATTTTAGTGCTGTCATGACCATTTGCCTGGGTACTTACTAAATGACATAGATGCCTGACAGGAGTCCTCAGAGAAAAAAGTCCCAGTGTTGTTTGTTTTACAGACCACTTAGTTCCTGAGAGTTGCACAATGCTCACAGGGCTTCCTTTGGTGGTTGTTAGTGGAAAGGGCTAAGCTTTCTTTGTACACAAGACATATGTTATTTTACTTGTTTGTTTACATGTTAATCTTGCAACAGTTTTAAAATTTTGTCCAAGAATTACTACCAGACCTCTGCTGGGCTATGCAACTGTGAAAGAGAAGATATTAAAACTCAAGTAAGTACATGATTTTATAGATCAGCAGAAAAAAATTTATACAGGGCTCTCATAGACCATTCCTTGAAGTTCAAGCATGGTTCAATAGAAACAACTGCTGGAGAATGCATATACCTGAAAATTATTTAAGTAGTTACTGGCATGAATCTTCTCTAAAATTAAGAAATGTAAGAGGTAAATGTCAGGAAAAATGTCTTTACAGAAGGAGAGAGGAGGGAAATTATATGCATGGTTGGCATAAGCACTGAGTAAGAAAATAAAATTACTTCTCCAGATAAGAAGAGTTACAAGGACCATAGCTGTCTGTCAGATGAGAACCTAATAGCAGCATAAATGGAAGTTCCAACAGTGAAAAGTGTAGTGTTGAATTATTTAACAAAGACTTAAACCCTATGGTAACATAGAGCAAGCCGAGACTCTGCATAAAATGAGACTAAATTCAGCATAACTGAGGTCTTTTGAATATCTCTTTCTTGTATGAAATACAATGTGTATGTAATAAGTGAATGTATGTAATACAATGTGTATGTTATATGTAATAGGTGAATATACCACACAGTATGCTTTATTAAAATAATTGCTCTCAGTCTATCTAGTACAGTGATTTAAAAACAAATTTAGAAATACTGGTCCTGAGACCTGGAAGTACCAAAGCAACTTCAGAAAGTGCTGGTATATGTTTAAAGTGTGAAGTACTGTATAGTGGTGCATTTCTCCTCTACTCAGTACTGGTGAGGCCACACTTGGGAGTACTGTGTCCAGTTCTGGGCTTCCCAGTACAAAAGAGACATGGACATACTGGAGAGAGTCTAATGAAGGGCCACTAAGATGATTAAGGGACTGGAGCATCTCTCTTGTAAGGGAAAGTGTTTGAGGCTGTTCAGCCTGAAGAAAAGGGATCTCATCATGATGTAAGGTTGTAAAGAAGATGAAGATGGGCTTCAAAAGATGGAGCAGATTTCAGTGATGCCCATGACAAGACCAGAGGCACAGTGAAACACACTTTTTTTACTGTGAAGGTGATGGGACACTGACATAGACTGCCCAGAGAGGTTGTGGAGTCTCCAGAGAAGGAGATATTCAAAAGCCACCTGGACATAGTCCTGGGCAACCAACCAGCTTTAGGTGGCTCTGCTTGAGCAGGGGGTTTGGACTTGATCCCCTCCATAGGTCCCTTCCAACCTCAACCAGTCTGTGAGTCTACCAGTTAGTCATAGCTATAGGTGCATATCTGTGAATTTGCATATATTTCCCTGCAGAATATGTTAGTAGTACTGCTAATGCCAATTAGACTGGTTTTGCACTGTTGAAAAGACAAAGAGCATTGAAAGGAAGACTGCAACTGGCAGTCATGAATTATGAAGAGGATGCAGTGTAATCTAATACATACACTAAGAGTGTTTTGATGGATATTTATATGTGATTACATGAGAGAACGAGTAAGAGGAGAGATGTCTTATGTTTTTTAAATTTCTAAACAAGGCAAAATAAGAATTATGTTAGAAGGTAATAAAATAATTGCATTAGAAGACATCCGTTTGAAAAAAAAAATTCTTCATACAACTGTCTCACTGATTTGTCATCTAACCTTTAAATAAATTATGGTATATTCAGCAATATGCTCCTGAAGTATCAAAGGCCCTCAGAAAGCACGGTAATTTTCCTGAACTGTGAAAGAGACACACCTACCTGTCTTTATTACTAATAGGCATTTGAATGTCTAATCTGTCTCGCATTACGCTGAGATTTCACTCTCCTGGAGTGGCAAAATGTAAACACTAACTGCATTTTGGAAGAAAGATTCTAAGGTTGGTCTGGCAACTCAACTAAATTCCTTCAGTTTCTGAGTAATAGGCTCAGCCTGATCCCAAAGGCTGCATTTCAGTCTTTTGATTAGCAGAGCTTGAGAGCACTTCTTGGCTGGCAAATTAAGCCACCATGGAGCAAACTTTGCATTCTGACTCATAAAAGCTCTTTGCAAATATCATTAACAGGATTTGGAATAAATCCTGGTCTCATGTTTTTGTTGAGTTCTTTTTTTTTTAACCCCAAAAAAGTTTTAACATAGCAAGACATTCTGTACATGTTATCAGTTGTTTGATGTGGAGAATTTCTTACAGGACACAACTATCATGCCATATCCAGTCAGCTTTGTGAATAAATTTGTGAATTTAGAAAAAATGTGTGCACTAGAAAGGTCAGTTTTCAATGTCTTTTTTTTTTCATTTATGGTACAGGACAACTGTAAATCTGCTGACCTGAGTATTGCAGGGAGACCTGAACACTGCACAAGAGACCTGTGCCATGGGCAACACTATTTACAGCACATACTATTTCAGAATCCTAACAGCATCAAACACAATCAAACTATATAATGAAAACAATTAAAGGTGAATACTGTAGGACTGACAGATTGGTAGACTTAATTAAATACATGCAGATTCCTGGCTGCTTCATTATGTTCTATAAAACTGTTAAGTCATATGAAAAAATACAATTCTGCTTAAAAGCACTCTTCTTCATTGCAAATCCAAGGATAACTGCAAATTCCAGGTGGTAGAGAATGAAACATTTGTATAGATAAACACCATAATTAATACTTATTTAATGGAGAAAGAGCAAAGTAGTAAAAGAAAAAAGCTACTTTTGAAAATAAAGCACTAGTTGTGTGCTGGGAGTTATGAATTTAATTAATTTCCTGTCAGGATTTTATTTTTGTAGTAGTCATTTTTACTATGAGTGGGTGGCTTTTAATATGAACAGCTGAAACAATTTAACTGAGAACCTTGAGCTGGAAATTTCAAGTGTAAACTATAAAAGGGGGTTGGTAGGGAGGAAGAGTTCCCCAGAAATGCTGCTTTGACACACAACCCCTTTGAATTCGGGGTAGTCAAGTTTTTTGTTTTTTTTTTATCTGTGGTGAGTGGCTTGTTTTGTTTCTGAAGGAAAACTAAAAATAAATAAAAATTCTATGGAGATGGTAGGCAAGTACAGGTTAGTTTTCTTTCTAGCTGCTTTTGAGGCTGTAATTATTCATGCAAATTGTCTTTGCTAACCTGTGCAATCAGGAAGATGACGTTAGGGTCTGTTGTGAGTAGTACTGTGAACTGTTATGTACTCACGTTGGGTGGCTGTAGTAGGAAAATGGCAGTCCTGATCAGTAGCCAAAGGAAAACAAAAAAATAAAACATGTGGGCAAAAAAGAATGACGTATATTTCCCCTTACAGCAGCTTAATCTTCCTATTTGGAATGCTGGAATGGCCTTTAATAGTAGTAATGTTAGGTGGACAGATGCTAATAATAAGACCCTGGACCACCCCAGTCATACTGGACATGCTGGTCTGCTGCCAAACTAAATAAAACCTAGCAGGAAAGTAGCCTTTTTTCCTGCTTTTCCGGGAGAGAGACAGAGGAGTTTTCCATAACATGCTCAGGGGTTCTCCTGTCCTCATTTCCCACCTCGCTTGTGTTCAACCTCTCTTTTTGTGGGTTTCTACTTCCAAATCACAATATTCTTAAAATCTAGCTGACTACTGAAAAATCCTTGTCATGAAAAAAATTCAGATAAAATTATTTGGTTTACTTTTTTCCTTGAAATTCAGCATCTATAATATGTTTCTTGTCTATCAGACTATCACTGATGCTTTTGTTTTAAATTGTCCCAAACCTATTTATTGTTCACTGCAATAGTAGTGAAGGTCTGACTGCATTTGTATTGACATGGAACAGGTAAGGAAGAGAGAATTTAGTATATGATCTGTTCATTGCACTAAACGCTGTTACCTTGTCTATCCATAGAAAATGCTGTTTCTTCATAGCCTTTCTCACTGTCATGCTCCCTGTCCTTCACATCCTTGGTGAACACAGGCTTCTGTTTCCCGACTAGAAATGCATCCTGGTGATGCTCAGACATAGCGATACTCTTTGTGTCCAGTGAATCCCCATGTTATTGTGCATGTTACACAGATTATAATGCTGTGCTCTCCTGAATATAACTGTTTCATATTCCTCTCTAAGATTTTCAGTGGAAAAGCTGAGTAAGCACTTTCTGTCAGTACTATGCTACTTGTAACAACTTTCTAGGAGATGCTTTTATAGATTTTATATTGACCTTTCTTGGTTTGCAGAATCTGATGAGAAAGACCCACTAAGGATAGGCTAGGGTGATGGCCAAAGTAAGCAAAGTTGGCCTTTTGCAATGTTCCTTTCATATGTCAAGCCTAGACTAGAACTCAACCCCTTAAAGTGTGAAAGTGAAATATTTCATCTCAGTGCAGATCTGGTTCAAAGGTAAAGAACATATATATGAACATATATGATGTATATATACATATACATCGCTTGCTATTCTGCAGTAGCAGTTTTGGTTTTGGTGCTTCTTCAATACTGTGTTACAGTGTTTTCTCAATGATTAGAGATATTCCTGCTGTAATATGTGTTCACTAAAATAATACAGGATAAGTCACCTGGAACTGCTGTAGACATATCATACCCAAGATCTTAGGTTACAAGACTCAAAACAGCACTCGGTAATATGGAAGAGCCATAAAATGAAAAGCAAAAAATATTACAGGTTTCTAAGAGATGATAAACAATGGGTGGGATTTTTGACTTAATGCTAACAGGGGAAATCTCTGGTGCAAAATTCTTATTGAAGTCCAAACTAAGATCCAAAAAAGAGAGAGAAGAAATGCATGATTTGAAAAATCTATTTCCTCTCAAGGAATACAGCAAATCTGTGCTTACTGGACACTTTTGCAACATAAAGCATTAAATAATTTGGAAGATTGATAGATTGACATACAGATAACTGTGCACTGATACAGAATTTTATGTTTTCATCATATCTTCAATCACAGGAACAAAGTGAAAACCATTATATGGGGTTCTCAGAAGTGAAAGGTAAGACAGAGAACATTTTCTGATAGTAATTTGAGCATTTTTGAACTCATAGAACTAGTACTAGTAACTGAATTAAAAACAAAGTTGTAATTGCTGTCCTTGAAAATGCCCCCAAACAGTCAGATATTTGAAGCACAAGAAGAAAATATATTGTCACTACCTGAGGCAAATTCTGGCATATAACACACCTTTATGTACTTTACGATTGAAGATTTTTCTAATTAGAAATTAAGTCATGAAAGTTATTGCAGTGGAAGAAGAAATTTCATGCAAAATTTAAAATTTCCTGCATTTATACATTTTTATAGCCTTATATTGAGTTTACAATCTGTTGTGCTCCATGCCTGGGAACAGCCAGACCCAGCATTAAGGAAATAATATCTCTGAATAAAGCAACTTTTAATATTTCAGGAATCTGTGTAAGATGATTATTCTTTTGGAGCTTTTTACTCTGCAACTGTGTTCAGAAATCCTAGAGATTAAGTAACTTGATGTATTCGGGTCATTAAAGGAAGTTATGGTGGGGATAGAAGCACCCAACTGTTGATCTGGAGCTGAAAAAATTTGCCTGTGTCATTGTAGACTTGCTTAGCCAAACGCATGGGTAAGAATTTGGTGTGAGATACTGAGTTATCTAGCATTTGCAGCAGCAGTGCAACTTCTCCCTTTAATACATTAACAGGGAATATTACTTTTTGTTCATCGTGTGTGTACTTCCTATCTAGGCTGACCTCATAACTGTAGCCTAGATTGAAAATGTTCCCTGAACAGCTGGAGAAAGGTAAGCTTTGCTGCCCTGAGCAGGCTCTGCTTAAAATATTTCTCTTCCACACGCAGGCTGAGGAACAGGCACAATTGAGCTTGATGAGAGTCTTTCCCTGAATATAATATGCAAGCTGACAAAAAGGTATGCAATGGAAATTTTAGGAACTAGTATGCACTTTGCCCAGTGGTCTCCTTGAACCTTCCTTTTCATCTTTGCATCACCTACACTCTTCCATTTTCCTTTCTTGTTTCAATGAGAGAACAGAAGGGTCTTGATTGAGTTATAAAATCTCGCAGCTTTACAGCTGTGTGGCAGGGCTTAAGTGCTTTAAAAGATGACTTAATGTTAGTTCTAGGTGCTTGAAATGGAAATATCAATCTTTAGGGAGAAATGTTTTCATTTTAATTTCAAAACAAATGAATGACATTTAGTCAGTCCCCTTTCAACACTCCTTATATCATTACTACATCATATTGCCTTCTGTGAAAGGATTGAAATTCTTTTTCATGTGTATTGTGTTTGAAATCCTTTCTTTCAGTGATTGAATGTGAAAATTCAGTACTTTCTTCTTTGGTGGTTTTTTTTTTTTTTTTTTTTTTTTAGAAACTTGCCTTCCTAATGGTCTTTTAGTATAGTGGAAGAAATTACCTAAAGGTTATCTTAGAACTGCAAAAATATGTAAGAGATTTTTGATTGAATAAACGGCAGAATGAACTCCATGTACTGTGTTTTTGATTGAAAGATACAATCCTGTGCTTGAATTTTATTTATTAAAAGTACCCAGTCTGTATGAGCCTGTCACTTTTGTATAAATCCCACAGGACAGTGGTAACAGTGAGCACATTTGACTTCCATTTCAGACTACACCCCATGTTAGCCAACAAAATCCTTTTATGGATCTGTGCTACTGCTCCTGTCTAAATGTTCTCTTTCATTCACTCTGTGTTTGATAACTATATGCTCAAATAAAGCTAAAGCTGCTCATGGAAAACCTCCACAATGAAATGTGAATAGGTTTCGAGGAAGAAAATCTATGTTACAGTTCCATTTTCTCTTTTTTCCAGCTGAGAACACCTATAAGCAATACTCTTGTTGGTGCTGTTACAGACATCTAGGTTCAAAACAACCTATCTTGCTTGTCCTGCTTTTCTTCCTTATGTTTTTGTTTTAATAACTTGTATTCTTGCATGGGCAATAGTGATACTGAGGTTGCAAAATGTTTTCTGCTTTAAAACCTGATTTCATGTAATCATTTTGTGACTTATTAGCTCTTGGGTTGTAATTTTCTAGTTCTGGCTTCTAAACAAAGAAGAATCTTGTCAGTTGCATTGAAGCAGCTCAATTATTTTTGAGTCAGGGGCATATATGCCCCAAAATATAAAAATTCTTCTTGTCTTCAACAGGTGCCACCTGGGGAGACCAATGAACTATCACATTGTGAGTATGGTATCTGTATGAGACTGTCAAAAACACAGAAATGAGCTTTCCTTTGGGGTTCCTTTTGTTTTCAATTCTTTAACAAAACTGGAGATGTCCACCTAAAGAGTGTTATGGTGGAGAGGTATGTGAAGCAAGGTGAACAATGAAATACCTGGTCCTCAGGACAGCTATGATTTGATTGTGCTGCTCTACAAAATTGGATGAAAGGGTTCCCTGTGCTGTTACCACCGCTTGCCACAGAAAAAGCTCTCAGATCAGGTGCAGCGGGTATCCCTTTTACTGCTAAATCTTTCATGTAGTTACGGAGTTAATCGGTGTTGTATAGGTGCGTGGATGGGCAGAACTGAGACGAAGTATCAAAGAACTGGCTTTGCAAGAGCATGTGAAAAGCAGATATATTATAGGACTTTTTCCAGTCTGGAAAAACTGTTCTTATGACAAGGTGAGAATGAAATGGATCCTTAACCAGATAGGTGTTTTCTTTCATTTTCAGCACCTTTTACCTACCTTTCTACTCTGAGAGTATACATAGGAGAATCTAAGTAACCTACTTACACTATCCATTCTCTTCTATACTCCTAACAGGTTTCTTTCGTGTCTTTCTCTGAATTACAAATTCACATTCTTTTGTTATTAAGTCATACGGCATTCTGCTTTCATTTCTAGTATCTTTTGATGCTGCTGATATTGCAGTCGAAGGTGTATGTTTTAATTTATGTAATGACATTCCATTAGTATTTTCTGAATATTTTCTTTGTATTTCTATACATTTAGTAAAATACTTGCTGACTTTCTTCCCTGATTTTACTATATGTATGTTGAGACCGGCATTGCAGGACCCTTCCCACTAGACTCAAGCAACAAAGAAAAAGAAAAAAAATAATCTATTCAGTTCCTTATTTCACCTTGCACTGGCTTAAAGAACCACACATGCTACTTTTCCATTTTCTCTTTGTGTAAGTTTTCTGACATCTTTTCAGGAGCAGAAGTTCAATAGCTTATAGAGAAATCTACACCCAATAAGAACAAACTTTGAGCCTGTTTCAGAAGTACTACAGAATTTGCTGGACAAATCCACATTTCCTCTGTTTGACATAAAGATCATCTTTGTATTTTGCAAAATTGCAGAGATGTAACTTCTTGATTGCAGTACCTGTCAGTCTTTAAGTACTAAACTAAGCAGAGAACCCATATTCTGAATTTGAAAAGCAAGAATAACATTTGCAGTTCTATTACCAGGAGAACTGATTACTTCTACCTGGATCCCTAGCCATTCCTAGACTTCTGAAAGGACAGAAACTTAAAGGAGCTCAAGATGTTAAGAGAGCAAGTGAATTCTTTCTTAGTCCTGCTGAATATTTATTTGATTTCTTTTTTTGTCACTACAAAGGAAAAAGAAAAAACACACACATTTCTGAATCCTTCATCTTACCACAGTAAAAACACTGGGCAAAAGTGATAAATAAGAAAGTGGATTTTCTGATTTTTCTCTACAGACAGGGAAGACCATCCCATATATGTGTTTGATGAGATAAAAACATCATGGATAACGGTGATGCCAAGCTCTTTCCTAGAAGATGCTTCAGGAAGTCTATTATGCATATTCACCTAGGTGAATGAATGAGAACATTATGAATGGGAGGCCATGGAAGCTTCTGAAAAGTTGGCTTGGGTGCTCACATAGAGTATTATTTCAATAAAACTAAAGAAATGGTCTGAAATCAACAGTGCACTGTTGAGTGTCCTTCATTATATAGGGAGCCTTGCAGAAGACATTGTATTTGACTAGTCAGTGATCTTGACCAGACCATGTCTGCTCTGTTTGCCCTTGCACTTCAGGTTGGAGTGGTCCATATGTCAGCATGAGCAGCTGCTGTAAGGAAATCTGCTGGAATGCCCCACACCAGCCTGTGCTGCACACTGACATTGGGACAGAGATAACAGTCCAAAATACGTCAGCTGCAGCAACAGTCCTGTTATTCTGTAAAGTACTGCATCCACTGTTCCTAGGAGGGAAAGAAAATTAGACACTGAGCAATTGTTATCCTTACTGTACTACCCTAATTCTCAGGAAATATCTGTAATGAGAAGAAAAAAAATGTATATTCAAATATATATTTCAAAAGCATTTCTAGTTCAGCAAATTAAATAAACAGAATGAAGGTGAACATTAAACCAGGTTAGCTTTGAATGAAAAAAAAACATGTTTGTATTGTCTGAGTTGCATTCTTAAAGGAGGGATTCAGTCATTATATATGCATTTCTGGGCTTTATGTTTCTATGTTAGATTTTTCCATAGCAAGACTATTCAATGTTTTGTCAAAAAAGTTCACACCCCCCGCAAAAAAAAAACAAAACCCTTTCAGTGCAATGGAATTCTTAGGAAACTTTAAAATGAGCCTAACAAAAATCAAGAGGGTCAGTGTTTGCTGATGAGTGTTTAGGCATCACAAATGAATCAGAAGGCATGAACCACTGGATCTCTATTCCAGAAAGATCTTTAGAAAATACTGTTTGAATCTGACAAATATTTCTGCTACACTGTACTCCTAAAATAAGACAAAGAGCATAAATAACTAGAAAATGGCAAAGCCAAATAGGCCATCTTGCTATTCTTCTGATGACCTTAAAACTTTTCAGACATTCATCCCTTTAAAAAGAACATGGAGAGAGTGCAGCATGGAAATTTATAATTAGGACAAATAAGTCACCAGTGAAATGTAATACACAAGAATTAGAAAAAAATGGAAAGAAAACAAATATGAATTTGTCCAATACCACTGAATAGAAATTAAGTACAGTGTTATGAAGTCAGTTTACTTTGACTTTTCTTTTTTAATGATTTGAGAAAATATTCTCAAATAATTTCTATATAATATATAAATTATATATATATCTGCTGCATCAAATTAAAATTGCAATTTAAAAAAATGTGATTATACTGTTAGTTTTAGGGAAAAAGTAGTAAATTTTTAAGGCTTGAGGTTTTATAATTCTGTGAATAAGTAGCAGCAATATCAAAGAAGCAGACTACTTCATCCTTAGAAACACTTCAAGAATTTCAAATGAGAAAAACAGTATCTCAAAGGTTTTTATTCTTTTTAAATGCAAATAAATGAAAATCTAATTAAAGATGTATGGTTTGTTGACACGTCTTATTTCAAAGTTAGGCTTTATGCTGTTTTAAATTAAAAACTTAAATACTGCCTGGTCTTTGTGATAACTTCATTTTTTCATAAGGAGAGTGCTGATTATACTTGTACTGATTTGGTAAACGTAAGACTAGTATAAAGTACGTGACAGTTTTCTACTTAAAATAGGAAAGGAAAAGTGCATTTTTAAATATAATTAAAAGTGTTGTAAACTGATTTTGACAGAAGTTTGTATAAAGGATCTACACCTGTACAACACTTACTTTTAAAAGGAGCTACTCCAAATCCCTCCCTGTATCCTGATTATCCTAAATGGCATGGATTGAAGCACTTCTGCCGGCAAGGATGTTATGGTGTTTCTAGTCCCCTCTGTCCACCATGCATGCATCCCATTCTGCTGCTGAACCAAATCTAATCGATTTATTTCACTGATTTAAAAATAGACTCTGTGGATCATTACTGGTTTAGGATGGTCCCATACTTTTTCTGTAGACATTGATTCAAATGAGCAAGAGCAAAATCCGGGTGACCCACATGTGTGTCTTGGATACTTGTACGAGTAGATAAAATGCAGCTCCTGTAACTGACAGCGGCGCTATGACACATGGGAAGCTGCTGAATACTCTGAACTCCCAGGTGAGCATCCAACAGCTGATATTGTTTGCCCTAGGACCCTACTTCTCAATTCTGTCCCAGCTCTTGGTGGAATGATGAGCTCTATGGTCCTCGCTCATGCAATTCTGAGTTTTCTCTCCCTAGACCTCCACATATGAAGTATGCATTTTATGATTAACTGACCATAAATGTTTTGGTTTGTGGTTCAGAAAGGTTCACACATTCATTACAGGTGCTTGTATCAAAATTATCATGGGAATCCAGTAATTTTTAACTGAGACAATGCAATGTATTGCTGTGAAATGATGCAGGATGCTCAAAGGAAAAAACAATAGGAGATCTGATTTGGTGACAAAAGTCACAGTAACATCTCATTTTCGCGTTGGCAGAACTCTACAATGCAATATCCTATACACTGGTAGTGCTTTGGCCATAAAAGTGAGCATGGTGGAATGCATTAGCAGTTTTGACCATTAGTAATGGGCGGTAGAAAGTGGAGCTCTCTTGGCTAGCACAGTGTGCCCAAAGTATTGCTGGGGAAGTGAGTTAGTGCCTTGGAAAGTGCTCAGCTCTTAATTCAGGTCTGAGAGATGAGAGGAAAGATGAAGATGTCTGATTCCCTGTGTTATGGAGAAATGTGAACTTTTTGCAGCTACGGGCTCCACTGAAGTCCCGTGTTTCCTCACTACTAGGATTCACCTTACATTTGAATGTCAAGTCCAAGGTAGAAAAAGTGATTGCTTTTTGTAGATGGGCAGGCTTTGCATTTCTTATATTTGGATTAAATGAAAACTTGCAGATACTAGCCAAAAGCAAGCTTGATTACATAAATATTCTTCTGGCCACATCACTTCATCAGGGCTTTTTTTAGAAATTATAAATGTTTCAAAGATAGCCTATAAAAATGTCATGTAGAAAAAACCAGCAGCAGATGATTTAATGTGAGCAAAATAATTGCCATGATTGGCTATAAAGCTATCTTAATATAACATTCAATTTTGCAGTTAAGCATTTCCGTCACAAATAGGAATCAAATTGCATCAGCTTAGATATTAAAATCATAGATTACAACAAAAAAGTCATTTCTACAAAGAATTTTTTGAAATGTATCTTTCTATTTGAAAGTTTGTTTCAGAAAAAAGAACTGTTTCTAATTGTGCTAATTTTCATTGTGGTTGGACAGATTTTTGTAGTACCTGCTGAAGGATGACTGAATTTCTTCTTTCTTTGCTCTTAGGAAGGGGAATCAGATTGGCTGCCTCTGATTGCCCCTTGTTTATGTCTGCATAAGATTCACCAAGTTTCTCTTCTGTATCAGTCCAACTCAATATATTCAGTATCTTTATTTTAAATACTGACTTCTTGAGCTTTAGATTTGTCAGAAAAACTTTTGTTTCTTGCTCCTTTGCCACTTTATTTTGATCTTCCATCAGAACTAGTAAGGATCAACTTACCTCATTTCTTGCACCATGATCAGCACTAGGGCTATCAAATGCTCTGTTGCTGAAGAGTGCTGGTTGATATAAAAACACCTTAGTACTAATAAGGAAGAGGAAAGTGGATGATAAAATCACAGAAGGAAACTGCCTTTTATTATCAGACACCTTTTCAAGAACAGTACTGAAATAAGACTTTTATTTATTAGTGTTGTAACTCATATTAAACAAATAACAGAAAATGCACACTAAAATTAACAGCTGTTTCTTCTTGTTTGTCAACCAGAAAATTATTTCTTAAGCAATCAGAAAACAATTTAGTACATTCAAGTCCTGAAAGTATTTTGGCAGTGCGCCTTCTTATGTCACACATTTGAGCAGTGACTGAGCACCAGTTGGCCAGTAGTGAATTTAGCTGTGGCTCATGGCCTTGGGCAGCACTTCTGTTAGAGAGAGGAGGTAGGCTGGTACCACAAAAACCTTTAAGACCTTATTTTAAGATTTTATGCAAAACCAGAGTCTGAAGTTCAATACTTCTGTAACAAGTTCAGAAAGAAATTCAGCAATGGCATATTCTGACAATGACAGATTTCTGGAATTTCACATGACAGACCGGACCTTGGGCAAGCAAGTGGAATTCCTTTCAGATGATGATGAAGCAGAAAATAGGCTCCAAGGTGCACTACATACATTTCAGCTGTTAACAGCACTTTAATGTTTGGGATGAGATTAAAGGGAAGCCAATGTAAGAATTCTCAAAAAAAAAAAAAAAAAGATAAGATAAGAAAAGTATATTTTAGCCTTTAGGGTTCCCAGCACCAGTTTTTCCCTCCTATATATCTATTCCTGTTGTGCCCCATGACTTGTTAACTTAAATATAAACTCTATTGCCCAAGACAGGTTTCCTGGAAACTCTTCTAATAATGCATTACGGTTTGGGATACTTACATATATAGTCCTGCACACATCTAATGGCTGGTTACCCCTATAATTAAAATACTTGTGATTATAGGTTATGTTTATAATTTATCATGTGACTTATAAATATCCATTTAATATCTGTTAAAACTCCCGGATTCCCAGATGAGAAATAGAAAAGAATTTTGGAGTGAAACTTCATGTAGAAGTTTTCCTGGGCTGTGCAAGAGAAGGCTGTGTTCTTGTGACTCTCACCACACTCTGAATTTTTCACTTCTTGTTAGTTAATCCAGCTGGTTCTGAGGGAAGCAATGGATCTGCTGTCTAGCTTGTGATTGAGTCTTCTTGACTTAGATTATTTTTTGATTGTACTAAATGTATGCAGAAGCAAAAGCCAGTTAATACAACTGAGAAGTCATTCATCATTGCAGTTATCCCTGAGTCTGGCTGCATTGTTGTGAGTAATGTGGAAGGAGGGGGAAAGCACTATTGATGTAAAACCAGCACAACAGTAAAAGCAAAGCAGCCAGAGGTGTCTTAACTTTTAGCATGAACTTACTCAAATAGTCCTAATGTTGGTGGCCCACGGTAACTGCAGGAAGTGGCAAAGAAATGCAGGATGTTGAAACCAGCAGGTAGAGAGCACAGCTATTGCCAGGCTGCTGCACTGCATTGTTACCAACTGATCTGAAAACCCTTTCAAGGGAGGTAACTGTCAAGCCCGCGTTTTTATAGAGGAAGAGGCTAAAGCACAGAGTTTAAATGACTTGCTAGCAACTCAGTGGTAAACACTGGTCTCTTGCATCCTATCAATTGTCTATTCATTGTACTACTGATATTACCATGTCTCTTCTGGAGTTCTCTGAAGCCTTACCACAGTTTAAGAATCCATGACAAAGCTATTAGGTATAAGCTTGGCCATAAAAAAAACCCTTTTCAGGAGTGCATCTCACACACTTATTTTCATAACCACTTCCAACAATAGTAAGGGGCCCTAGGGCTAAAAATATTTTTGTATTCCCCCCACAATGCAGGAATTCCATCAAAAGTCATTCATCTGGATTTGGATGAAGTGGAAGTATCAGAAATTCAGAAGTATGGTAGATGCATGACGTTCCTCTGCGGAGGGTTATTAGCTTGCCAGCAGTTTCATGAGGCTAATTCAACCTGTGGTTTCTATGGCCCTGGATTCATTTTATGTGGTCATATATAGCAACCCTGCAGTGGCAATAGATGGAAGTAGCACCCCCACTGTCAGCTTTCATCCACAACTAGAAAACTGGCATTCTGTTATGAAAGTGCCTTTTCACAGAGATCTTGACTTATTTTGGGCGACCATGAATGGATCAACTGTACAAATGCTTAGGATTCAGGCTGTAAATTACACAAAACTCTGACAAGGTCTCCAGCAAACAGGGTCATGGATAGGACTCTCCATGTTGTGCTTTTCTATTGCTAAGCTTTGGCTATGGTGTCTCTGCAATACCTTTATACATAGATTAACATGAGCTTTTCCAGATCTGCTTAAAATGGGAGGTGGCAGATTATATGACACATATGATTACTTCAACTGATTTTCTTTCTGTTCATTACTGTGCATTATTTTTGTTAGAGCAGTATAATGACAACGTAGAATAAAGGCCTTTCTCTGCAGCCTCTTGTATATATATGTGTATATATATATTTATAAATACACAAAACCTTATTGATCAGAAAAGATCACATAGTAGCAGATGAGATCTTGTATCAGATTCAAGTGACAGCCAAAACTTCTATATTTTCTTCCAGTTTTTCATGGCATTGTTTCTTCAGATGTGCAATGACAGCAAGGGAGGAAGTATTCAGTAACCTGGGATAAGGGATAGGGTAGCCTCAATTTCAACGTGTTTTACTGAAGGATTGGAGAAGGAGACAAAAAGCCTTTGGAAATAAGAAGAGGTAGGCAAGGACATCAAGAGATGGTGGATGAGAATGTCATGTAGGTGATTTCATTCTGTTCATTTGCAGAACCGTGGGTGAAAAGGAAACGAAAAACTGAAGTGCATTTAAGAAAAGCTGAAGATATGGCATGCACTGTGAAGTTTTTTGTGTAGCAGTCAGTGGAAATAAACTTTACATTTCAAAGACAGCAGGATGAGAGGCCAGATTAACACTGGAGGAAGTGACAAAAAATTTTTTGAGCCTGCGATAATGCAGGATCAGAAGAGTTTGCTGTGATAGTGTATTTAACATGTATAATAACTTTAGAAGCCAATTGCAGGATGCTTTGTGGCACTACCAAGATCAGAGAAGACTTCAGGAATCCTAGGGGAGAGCAGAAATACAAACTTCAAGAAATCTCAAAATCCTTGTAGGTCAGTGACAGAAGGAATTAAATAGGAAATATAATCCACCTGTGTGAATATATAGATTTTAGTTTTGTGGCAAATAGGACATTCTGATTTTGCATTTTTGAGAAAAAAAAAAGTTATTGAGCTCTGTGAAAAAATAGTTAGATAAAATGTTGTGAAGATTAAATATAAATTTAGCACTGGGAGAAACAATAAACATAGTTTACCAAAAGAAATAAGTAGCTTAGTGAAATCTGCATTTTCCTGAATAAAAACAATAGAAGCAAACAAATTATGGGATTAATGTGTCTAATTCAAACATGAATATGGCAATATTGGATTTCACTGTGGCAGTTGTCCATTGTCACCATGACAAAACAGAGGAATTCTTTGAAAGTCAAATGTGAAATAGAAGACTGCTAATACGTGGAGCTGTTCTATGTAAAAAAATTCAGGATAAGGGCAACTATCTCAGTTTTAAGGTGTGCTTTGTTGAAATCCTTAGCTACAGTGTGGTCCATTTAGAAAGACGTTCTGTAAGGAGATACTGTACAATTAAGAATAAGGTTATCCTATTAAAAAATGAGGTACATCATGGGAGGACTGTCTATTATCATAGGCTTGGATGATATTTTTTAGCTAGAGGCTTAAATTAGTATTCAGGCACTTGTTTTATATTTCCCTGTTTTCGCAGTGCTATCCCCTTGAACCTCATTAAACCTTTTTCTGCAGTAGGCTAGCTGCTCAGGCATGAATAATCTAAGGGGTGAACAGAATATTGTTACAAATACACAAGTGTCCACCACAAGAAGTAGTAAATTTAAAGGTGCTTAAAAAGCAACAACATGCACAAATGCCCTCTCAAGCACATACAGCTATAACATGACCAGTATGTTTTTCTTGTAAAGGATTCATTAGAACGTGAGTCTTAGAATTGAGCAAAATAAATAACTCAGCCTGATTAATGAGTTGCCATTAATCATCTCTAGATCACAAGTTCAAAAACAAAAAAGAAGACTTATTTGTTATTGCTTTGTGCTTTATTTAATCGAGACCCATGCAAAACAGGCATAAAAATGCTGTACTGTGTATAAATGAGGACACATTCTAACATGACTGTGTTGTACACCTTTTTTTACAAGGCTGTTGAGAGTTCTAGTTCAACAGACCATCTAAATGTACATCCCTCTATATAAAAGTCCTCAGGTTCAGCAGACTGAAGTGCAACTACAATAAGGGGTTTAAAAAATTTAAAAACAGGTTTAAGGTGTCCAAATTGATATTTAGGTAGATGAAGCAATTAAGTCCAAACCTGCAGTCTGAAATTCCTCTGTTTAAGGGCTGGGGAAATGCTGCAGGTGGTGTAATTTGCAAAGTGAACCAAGTACCTCCAGCACTGTCCCTCATGTGCATGAGTGTGTCTTTTGTGGACAAGGCAGTAAGTGAGGAATGGCTTTCTCTCTTTTCCCATTTGTGGACTTTTTATAAAACAAATAGAATAAACCCAGAAATCTCCTCCTCCAAGCTCAAGACAGTTCTATCCCAAAAAACATCAAGGCACCGAAAAATGCCAGGAGGTCTGTTTGGACGAACAAGAAACTCCTGGCCAAATTCAAAACACAAAAAAGGAAGCATACAGAGGGTAGAAGGAAGGGTGGGTGACATGGGAGGGATCCAGAAACATTGTCTGAGCATCCACGGGTGAATTTTGGAAAGCTAAAGCCCAAATGTAATTGAATCTATCCAAGGATGTCAAAGACAACAAGAGGGGATTCTAGAAGTACGTAAGTGACAAAAGGAGGACTAGGGAAAATGTGCGACCATTGCTCAGTGAGATAGGGCACCTGCTTACATGGAAAGGGCTGAGATGCTAAATGCCTTCTTTGTTTCAGTCTTTGCCCGCAAGACTGTCCTTCAGGAATCCCAGATACCAGAGACCATGGGAAAAATCTGTAGCAGGGAGAATGTACCCTTGGTGGAAGACAATCAGGTCAGAGAATACTTAAGTGATCTGGACATATAGAAGTCCATGGGCCCTGATGGGAGGCACCCACAAGCGCTGAGGGAGCTCGCTGATGCCACTGTGAGGTCACCCTTGATAATCTTCAGTCAGTCATGGTAACTGGGAGAAGTGTCCACACACTGGAGGAAAGCAAATGTCACTCATGTTTAAAAAGGGCAAGCAGGAGGACCCAGGGAACTACAGGCTGGTCAGTATCACCTCCGTCTCTGGGAAGGTGATGAAAACATTTCCTGGGACATCAAGGACAAGAAAATCATCAGGAGTAATCAGCGTGGCTTCACTAATGGGAAGTCATGCTTGGAAAACTTGAATAAATTCTATGATGAAATGACTGGCCTGGTAGACAAGGGGCTAGCAGTCAATATTGTCTACCTGGACTTCAGTAAGGCCTTTGACACTGTCTCTTGTAACATACTCAAAAGACAAGCTGTTGATGGCTGAATGGGCTGAATAAGCAGACAGGGAGGTGGACTGAAAACTGGATGAGTGGCTGAGCCCAGAGGGTGGTGAGCAGCAATGCAAAGTCTAATTGGAGGCCAGTAACTAGCAGGGTACCCCAGGCATTAATACATCTTCATTAGTGGTCTGGATGATGGGGCGGAGTGTACCGTCAGCAAGTGTATGGATGACACTAAACCAGGAGGAATGGCTGACATACCAGAGGGTCATGCTGCCATCTGGAGGGACTTCAAACAGGCTGGAGAAATGGGCTGACAGGAACATTATGAAATTCAACAAGGGGAAGTGTATAGTTCTGCACGTGGAGAGGAAAAATCCCATGCACCAGTATATTTTGGGGACCACTGAGCTGGAATGCAGCTGGGCAGAATAGGACCTCGGGGTCCTGGTGGATACCAAGTTGAACATGAGGCAGCAATGTGCCTGTACAGCCAAGACGGCTGCTGTGGTGTCCTAGGCTGCCAGCAGGTCGAGGGAAATGATCCTACTCCTCTCCTCAGCCCTGGTGAGGCCACATCTGAAGTGCTGTGTTCACTTTTGGGCTCCTCAGTACAAGAGACATGGACATACTGCAAAGAGTCCAACAAAGAGACACTAAGATGATTAAGGGGCTGGAACATCTCTCCTCTGAGGAAAGGGGAGAGCTGGGGCTGTTGAGCCTGAAGAAGAGAAGGCTCAGAGCAGATCTCATCAATGTATGTAAATACCTGAAAGAAGATTGTATAGAGGACAGAACCAGATTCTTTTCAGTGGTGCCCAGTTACAGGAGATGAGGCAATGGGCACAAACTGAAATACAGGAGGTTCCCTCCAAACATCAGGAAACACTTTGTTAGTGTGAAGGTGACTGAGCACTGGCACATCTTTGGAGATATTCAAAAGCCATCTGGACATAGTCCTGGTCTACTGATTCCAGGTGGCCCTGCCTGAGTAGGAGGTTTGGACCAGTTTTGTCTACAGAAGTCCCTTCCAACCTCAACCATTCTGTAATTCTGTGAAATAACCCTGACAGATAAGCCTGGGATGCAAACCCAGCTCCTATCCCCAAGTCACTGTCCTACCGCTGGACAACAAAATGAAACTTTTTCTTCCTCCTGTCCCGACTCTCCTAATTGCATTGCACAGGTTAGCTATGGCAATCAGGAGAGAGGAGGTGTAGGCTGCAGCTGCTTCATATGAAGGACTGCTTCAGTTATTTTTGATTCACAGAAAGTCAGGTTTCTTTAATTGACAAAGATTTCCCTTCATACGTATCTTTACATTCTTCAGACAACCACAACAACAGAACAGCCTCCTACAGAGAGCCAAAAGAAAATAATGAGTAGAAATCTGTGTCCGAGTTCCCCTTCCTTCTTGCTCCTGGAATTTAGGCACCCAGGTCAAGGTTGGCTGCCATTGGTTTTTGACTCTCAAACCTTTTCTTGAAAAATCAATGTGTGCAAAAGTTCTTTCAAGTAACGGAAGAATACTCACAGTTTGCTGTTAAGGGTGGAAGAGAAGGAGGTGGTATATTGTCCGCAGCCTGCATTGCATCTGATTTGCTTGCTCATACAGCAGGAGATGAAGTTAGGGAGCAACTCAGATGCCCAACTTATGTTGCTTAGTGCCTTTGAGAAGGATCTAGGTATCCCATATGTTCCGTGTCATCAGTAACCATACTGGGCAATGTGGTAGCATAGTTTATGGTTCCTCAGGGCTCTCTTTGATAGCTCTCTTGAATTTAGATGCAGAAATTCTGCCTAAATATTTATTTGAATACATAACTAAATGCTTTCTTAGACATCAGCCCTTCTATTTGATTTTGGCTAAGAAGCAGTGCCTGACTGATTTTAGTTTGTGATGGTTGTAAATTGGGAAAAAAATTGTAACGGCTAGTGGAGCTATATTCATATAACACTGGAGTATTTAATATTTTACTTTAATGTAAATGTGGTTCTAATGCATAGTAACTCACAGGGTTACTGTGAAAATAAATTTATTAAGATGGTTATGGTTCTTAAATGAAGGCATTCAAAATGCAGTTATTATCTAAGAGAATCTTGACATTTAACATTCAAATGGCAATATTTTGACATATTCAATATACAGCTAATTTTGAATATAAGGAAAGTGCTCAGAGGCATATTCAAGCCCTTGTATTTTTCTCCACACTGCAGTGATGACCATTTGCAATACATCAAAAGTCAGAGCTCCAGAAGTGCTCACAGAAACCAAGAAAGAAGAAAACAGTTTGGACTTGACCATGAAATACTCTAAATCATGTATATACTAGTTCAATGAAAATGAGAAGGGTTTTAAGCCATCAGAGAACAAGAAAATAATGCCAAAACTGAACTCTGTCAGAAGACCCAAAAGGTCAGGGTAGCTGAAAAAAAATATGGAAGATTAAGAGACGTTCTGCATAACTGAATGGGTGAAATTGGATCATAAACAATTCTGTCATAGGGAGCTTTCTGTCTTAGGTTCAAAGGTGTAGGGGAATGTAGAAAGTGGAACTGGCATCTCTTTGCTTTGTTGCCAAGTTTGTGACAAAGAATGACATTTCAAGTTAGGGGAGCTTGTTAAATTGAAGTTATACTAGAGTCTGATTTTTTTTTTTTATTGCTATGTGACACTACCTAATCCTTTTGATGTAGAAGTGCAGAAAGAAACCAAAATTTGATGGCCAATATCTGGGAAGACATATTATAATGGAGTAATTCTTCCTTTGGCTAAGATGCAAGTAAGTTATTAAGAAAACTACTGCTTGTGATTTTGCCACTGTTTTGTATTCTATATATTACAAAGCCTTTTTTCCTCATTAAAACATGCTTCTGCAAAATGTTAATAGATCTAGAGGTAACTTTGCAAAAATTCTAAAAGCCTTGAAAATGTATGCAAAAAAATTCAGTGTATGAGGAGGAAGGATTTTTCCCTTCTCAAAATATCATAGTTGAAATTACAACAGAATTATCATGAGCCTTTTTACTGAGGGGTAAAGCTGAGGACAATGATTGCTTTTCAGCTGTTTGGTCTAGGCAAGCCTGTTGCTTCATTAGCACTACAGGTATTGAGACAGAAATCAGAGAGGATTGCTCCTTACGCTAACAAATCCTTGATCTGCTGGCTGGAAATAAATCTATTGGTTGATACTGAGACTGTGATTTTGTTCTTATGTTTGGAGCTGCTAGGTAAATAAGACTGTTACTGCCACATAGCATCAGACAGAGTTTATGAAAAAGTATTTTTTTCTTTGATTAATCTATTTTAAATGAGTTTAATTCTTTAAGTTCATCCATATATTTTACTATCCTTTGTGCTTAGTCAAGCTGTTTTGTTACTAAAATGTAAAGAAATGTAAATGATTGGAATGTCTTCCCATACATGGGGATTCTTGGATCTGAAGGTTTTTAAGACTGGTAAAATCCTGTAACAAATTAGGTAGTAATGGCACAGAAAACCACCCTATAGTTGTCCTAAAAAAGGTAACATATTAGAGCATGCTGTTAGCTTTGGAAGGGGAGATGATTTTGTTTTCATCATTTTTGCTAGTGTTCAAAACTCTTGATTGCCAGAAATAGAATGTAAGGGTTGATCAAATTAGACTCAGAAAATATCCACAATAGTTTCATACTCTTTATAACAAGTTCTTTCTTACAGTTTAAAGAGTAGTTCATGTTGGTCAGAGATTGTGTGGCTCACAGGGTCTAGATTGTTTGTATAGATATTAATACTGAACTTTGTGATACTGGGTTATGGTGTAGTTTGCAAGGAGAAATACAGCAAGCTTTTCTATTTTATTCATAATGTTTTACCTAGTCATGTCTATGTTAGTGCCAGAATGAGAGGAGATAGGTTTTTAGCTTTTTTCCCCCCACATTTACGTATACTTAAGTAAAAGGAAAGATGACATTTAGTAGCAAACCATAAATGGTGTAAAAAGGGAGCAAATACTGTTATTGGGAAAATAGAATCACATTAGTTCATTTTTCATTAAATATGTGATCTGTCAAGAAAATAGGTCAACTTTGGGGAATTTAATTTTACAGAAGATGCCATCCAGCTTTTCTGATTTTTACAAGGATGCCTTTTTGTTTGTTTTGTATGAAATATCATAGTGTTCTATAGAGGGAGAGCTATCCTTCAAGGTGGGTCTATACAAGTAAAGAGACTTTTTAAAATATCAAAGAATTAACTGCATGTAAAAATGATTTTCAGCTGTTAATGACTTCATATAAAATTTTTATACAAGATGAAATCCAAATCTGTTTGAAAAGTAAGGACTTAGCTTTTACTCAGGGATTATTTTTTTCTATATATTCACCATGAGCTGTAAAGGCTGGACATTGGTTTTGCTGGCCTAATATTCCCAGATGCCAAGAAGTCAAACTTTGGACTCTGGTTTCTACAGACCACTATAGACGGACATGACAATTTAAATGGGCTGTTGGGGTTTGACAGCCAGTAAAAAAACCTGTTCAGGTGTAGTCTAAGAATTGGTTCTAAAATTCTAACAAATTCCCAAGCTCACACTGGATGCTTAAGCTGCTCTCTGTAATGCACATCTAAACATTTCACACAAATATTAATGAATTCAGTCTTCTCAAATGCTGTGATAACAACTACATGGCTTAAGAAGAGCCCACTAGAGATACAGACCTTCAAAATGAATGGGAAATTTAGCCTCTGCTATTAAATTACACAGTAAAATAACATCTGTTGTATAATTCTAAATATATATACTGGGTAACTGAGCAAGAACCAGCTGAATGTCCTTTAGATTTGTAAGTAACCCAACTAATTCAGTGAGCAGAAATACTGAGTATAAGCCCCCTAAAGCTATTACTGAAAAATAAATCCCGAAAGACCAATATTGTGCACTAAAACATATACCTAGAAGTCATTCACGGTTTTCCCTTAACAGGAGTGAGCAAATATTTGAACATGCATATTGCACGTTCAAATTCCTTCCTTTGACCCTGAAAAAGCACAACCATATAGGTACTTCTGAGTAAACTTCATGGTGCTTGGAGAAGGAAAAATAGGACATCAGTGATAAGGCAAATGACCAGGTTTCAATTTTGGATTTCTGCCTCATTGAATTCCTGTTCTATGATACTGGTTTGACAGAGGGATTGGTTTTCCTGCCTTTTTCCAGTTCCAGAGAGCTTACTTAAATAGGTTATCTGATGGCAGAAGATTCTGCTTTTACCTTGAATTTCTCCCTGATGTGTGAAAAGTAGGGTCAGTGTCCATGAATCTGCTATACTCACTTAATGCTAGTATAAATAACCATAGAGACTGTAAATTAATAAAAACCAGTATCTTGAGGGTGGGCATGTAGCCTCTTCTCTGTTATAATCAATGACTTTTGGCCTCTAAATTTAGTGAACCTAAAATTCTACTTTGCAATCTAAAATCCCCATAGCCATGAAACACAATTCTGGAATTGTATTTCTGAGGGTGCAAATGTAAATATCTGGCAGCTTAGTTCAGCACCATAAGAGAGTGAGGCCGTGAAAAAATGTGGACTTGAATGTACAACTGAACGTATTTGGACATATAGTTTTGCTGCTGGCTTACCAGGAGGAGTTTTTCTACTTCATATAATGATTCTTGGGCCTGAATTCATGCCTATTTTTCTTATTCAGATTTTTCCAGAATCCTGTGAGAAGCTAATTTGCAAGATAGAAAAAGCTATTTCCAGAGATTATTACTGATGTTATTTGGGGCAAACTGAGTGACAGCTACTATTTCTTCCCTAAGCTGCTGTGAAATTTCATCCACTCTTCACCAATCCAAGCCGCTCAAAACTGAGATCCTTCAAGAAATTCACAGAATTATTTGCTGCATGGCTCTGGATGAAATTTCATTCTTAAAAATATAACATGCATCAATAAATTACAGTTGTAATGAAATATGCTATTGACTTTGTACTTGGTCTATTTAGGTGTTAATTTCTTGTTTGCTTGCAAGATAATTCTGCAGATGAACTAAACGAGCACATTGCCACAGTGTTTGAACATTAGCTTTTCTTGTCATGCAGTGAATATAGTTAGGTAGTAGAGTAAGGATAATGAAATATGTCACAAGGACAAAACCAAACCACTGTTGAGAATGGGATTGCAAGAATGAAACTTTGGGAGATAACCAGAAATGGTGCAGACTAAGCCAATATAATTTATACAAAAAGAAGCCCTTCATATATGTTAATATGCTGAGCCATAATTTGCCATGGGCCATACCCCTAGGCAAGTTTGCTGCCCTTGCAATATGACTGATAGCTTCTTGCAGAGGGATGTGACAGGCAACAAGTACTAAAGCTGTGCCAACTAACTTTGTGCTCCTAGCTGTGTCCTAGGAGTCTTTAGCCCAGCCAACAATGGAAGTTCCACACTCTTCGTGCACCCAGAGCTCTCATGTGAAACCAGCTTTGAGTGCAAAAGCAGCTCAGTACTAGATTTTAGGTGTTGTTTTGAAAATGTCAAGCACATGTGTTTTTCTTTCCATCTTTAGCTACACACAAGTCAAATCCCCCTCACCCTCCCTAATGTCTTCAAGACAGGAGACAGAATCTCTGTACCTCAGACCCAGGCAAGTCTGGGTAAAACTATAGCTTTCCTGTTTTATGTTAGGCAAGGAAGGTAAAAATAGGACTCAGTGTCATTGCCATTTTTAAGCACAGAGTTCCTCCAGGAATGGCTAACTACTTCATACTTCTTGAGCAGTATTCTCAATTTGAGAAAGTGTTCCTGATAACAAATAATGAAATAACAGGTAGTTTTGAAATGACTTTATTTTTATGCCAATAGTGACAGTAACATGAAGATTGACTCTTTTGTACTTCTGTGAAAAAGACAAATTTGTGGGTAAAAAAAAGTCTGCAAAATCCGTGGTTATTTTTGTTATCAAGTTCAAAAGGAATATCAATAAGAATGCCAGGGCCTGAAGTCCTTTTGTCCCCTTCAAAGAATATATATTGAAGCTATAGAACATATATGTTGAAGATTTTGTAATAACAGTGCTTGTGCCTGTGATAGTTCTGATGCAGCGGTCTGGAAAACAGTGGTAGAGGCATATAAAAAACCTAGGAATACCTTTGAATAAAACAGCAGATTTTACTTCTGTAGAGACAAATAATCAATAATCTGCAATTTTGAGAAGCTGGGTAGTTCAGGGACATGGATCACCTAAAAATCAATGTCAGTCTTTATAAAATTACATCTTTAAGTTTGTAAGTTAAAACCACAACAGCAGAAATGCAAAGCAGAAGCTAAATTTGTACGTGTCCTCCATGAAATTTACCATGGACTCTTTTGCTCAAGTGTGTAAACACTGAAGAACGTATCATAAATTTTGCTTTTGCATGAAACTTTTTTGCTTTCATGTGCTTGATTTGTTAGGTGGTGTGCTGTTTTTTTAGTGTTTTTTTTTTTTTTTTAAATTAAGAAATCCCTGTTATCTGTCTGGTGTTGTCTGTCACATTTTCAAAGTCTTCTTAGAACTTAGAAGTATGAAAGTTCATTGTCCCCGAGAGGTTTATCAAAGCTGTGTGAACATTTGACTCAGATTTAGCCAGGGTCTCATGTGAGTAAGACTACTTGCATGAATAAAGCTCAGCATATGTCCAAGAAGCTTTCTGAAACAGAACTTAGATCTGGAAATATATGTATGAAATACAGTTTGTCCTGAACTGTAAGACCTCCTCAGGGAGGACTTAAATGATAATGTCAGTAATAATTGATACTAAAATCACATTTTCATCCCAGAGGATCTCTAACTCATTGTCACCTGGATTGAGTCAGACTTTCATTTCAGCACTTTCCAGAAGTCTGTAAAAAGTGGCTTCTGCCTGCAGAGACAGATATTTTAGCATTTTTATAAGTTCTCATCATTTTTCTCCTAGCACACTACACACTCATTTCCAGAAGACAGAAATAAACAGAAGGTCATGAATTCCCAGCACTTCAGCAGACACATGGTGGTCCACTATGGACTCGTTGGTTTCAGCACTGCATCACTGAGTACTGCAAAAACTAAGTGTACCTCAGACCTCTGACATGAAGGCATCTTTGGGCTGGAAGGCAGCAGTGAAACAAAGAAGAGCAGTGAGTATAGCTATTTCTGTGAGTTTTTTTTTGTTTGTTTTGCTTTTGTTTTCTTGTTTTGGTTTGGTTTTCCCTATGACCAGATCCTACTATTTTAGAACAAACCATGCTATCTTTTATATTCACTAAAAACAGTCAAAAGATCTCCTTGAAAATTTCTATCAAAATATGTATTTTTTTCGATTTAATTATTTTGAATTCTGTAAAATATTTTTAGTGGATTTCAAGTAAAGTTGTGATATGTTTAATATTCTAAGACTGGATGTTAAACTGCAAGAATAATTATATCTATCTATGTACCTTAGAAGGTGCTGGTTACCACTACTACTTCTATCACCTTTCAGGAAAATGGAAAAGTTTATTTTGACTTGAACTTAACTCTGCACAATATTGAATATTGTAGAAAACTGTGACTACCTCTATTTTTTAAACATCAATGGTATACAGGACTGTGAAATGTATTTGTACAAGACTGGCAGTTCTTGGGATACATACAGTTTAAGAGTTGGACAAAAGGTGGTGTAGAACCATAGCAAAGTGATTTAACATATGTACTAATTCTTTAACTACAGTTTTACTTTGTGCTTACAGAAGGACTTGAACTGAAACTTGACTTACCAAAGTTTGGAAGTCTTACACACTAGGGCACTCAGAATATTTAATATACAGGAGATGATATTTATAATATTTTGCCGCTAATCTTTTTTCGATGTACATATATCTTCAAACACATATGCCTTACACTAAAGGATACAGTTGTGGAAAAAAACATTTTTTTACATGAAAGAAAGGCTTCAGATAAATTATTTTCCTATTGCAGAAGTACCCAGGCCATGTGTCACAGTTTCTTCTTTGCTAGATCTATGCCTAGAAACATACATATGTTTTTCAATGAGGTCTACACCTACAAGGGTAATTGCTACAGATATCACTTGACATTACTTCAAATTTCTTTGTGAGTGACTACAAATTTCAGGAGCATCAAGTTTTGCAAAAAAGAAAAAAAAATCCTTAGAGGGAAAACTCATCCGTTCAGAAGTCTGCTATAATGGCATTTGTAAGTGAACCTTGAATTACTAGCATGCAATTGGGAGAACTAGCAATCCCTTCTTCACCCTTTTGGCTATCGGTATTGGCTGTCATGAGTTTAATTAACAAAGTATGTTTCACAGGTACTCATTAGAAATATTCCTTCAGGAAACAAATATTAGGATTTAGCTAAAATAGGAATTTAATGTACTTCATGTTCCGATTAAGTTCATTTGTATCCCTTACACCTCTAGGGTCTCTTTTCTAGTAGGATGTGTATTCAAAATGAATACAAGAGTGTTTACTGTTGCAATGCAAATTCCTTTGTCAAATGCTTATGCCTTCACATTAAACACATGCTATGGACACTGGAAAAATGGTTAGCACTGTCTTTCAACACTGCAAGAAATATCAGGCATCACCAGACACAACCCACTAGGTGTTTAAATCTCAGGATACTTCTTTCAGTGTTAGTGCCTACAACTAACATGTTATGGAATACACATATGTAAGTATTTTAGCTAGTCTGGTCTGGATGGTTTTGTCCACAGTGGGGAAAAGGGAGATGTTGTACCAGCTGAGAAACAGATTGCTATCACCACCCAGAGGCCTGCTGCTTCCAATTGCTATCGGTCCCTTCCTAACTAGATAGGCATCGAAGTGTTGCTGATCCAGACAAAGTAGCTTGTAAGGCAATTAATGAAGGGTTATTCCTCACGAGTGAACATGATACATCTCAAACAATTTGATTGAGGGGAATGGGCTTCACAAATTGGGCTGAGGAAGTTGATACCTCTCGTTAAGTCCACCAGATACACGCCTCAGGTCATTGCGCTGGATTCAGCCACATGGTGGGCTTGTTAACACCCTCAAATCTACGGTTGCATGATGCCTATTTCTGAATAGGCATCAAAAAGATTAATCATGTTTCTGTAACAATTTTCAGTCAGAATGGCTCTTTTAAGTCAAAATGAGCCTAGCCATCATAAAGGTAGGAAATAAAAGATGTAATTCTCAAAATATTTTTAAAATGCTAAGATCAACTATGTGTGACCTGACCAGAAGTTGTGTTCTTCAGGCACATTTGTACTATGCATAAAATACTACCAGGCATCCAGCAATAGCATCTGATTTCAGGACTATCACGGTGTCGCAGTGTTTACAGTCTCTGTGAGCTCCTCTATCTATATTTATTTTTAAAATTCTGGCTAGTGGACTCTATTGACAGTAATTATCCTGTCACAGTAGTGAAAGTGTGTGAGAAAGCAGTGTTCTCAAATATAATCTAAAATTATTACATTTGAGAACATTTTTATTTTTTTTTTAAGAAATGTATTTTTCATTTTCTTGCTTTGTTGGCTTGCTGTAGCCTTTACCTTGCAGTAGGGAAGTGTCCTGGTTTTGGCTGAGATGCAGTTAATTTTCTTCTCAGTATCTGGTGCAGTGCTGTGTTTTGGATTTGGTGTGAGAATAATGTTGAAAACATACCGGTGTTTTTACTCGTTGCTAAGTAATGTTTATCCTAGGTCAAGGACTTTTCAGTTTCCTAGGCCCTGCCAGCAAGAAGACTGGAGGGGCACAAGAAACTGGGAGGGAACAGTCAGGACAGATGACCCGAATTAGCCAAAGGGATAGCCTATACCATGCTCAGTATATAAAGCTGGGGAAGAACAAGGGAGGGGGGATATATATTTGGAGTTACGGTGCTGGTGTCTTCTGATTCTTCCTCCTGCCATCCTGACACTGGGGGTGGAGTGGTGCTTGGTTGCCAGCTGGGGTTAAACCACAACAGGTTTTCATGAAATGTCCACTTATCCCTTCAGGTGTTTTAGGTTTTGGGGGTATTAACTTCTTTTAGAAATAACCATTTGATCCTTAACTTGGACATTTTGGAAACAGCATTATGCTACTCAGGGCTGTATTCTATGGTGGCACTAATGGGGAGGAAAGCGAGGTGAACTGTTCAGCATGGGACAGGTAGTTGATACAGCACTGGGCAACGCAAACAGCCTCTGCAAGCCATGGGAAACTCTCAAAGTTATTTATATTTACCTCAGAAACAGAAGTAGCCACCAATCTTTATGGTGAAAGACTCCTAGTGATTTTGGAAGGTGACCTAAAAGTTCTGATGAACTTGGAAGTCTACAGGCCAAATCCTTCACCCCTCTTGTTTTTTTGAGGTAGGGTAAGAAATTGATTTAATGTCTTAAACCTACTGTAGTGGGTAAAGAGTCTAGTTCATCTCATCCTCTTATTCCTTTACCTGTAACGTGATATATATTGTTATGTTCCTATTGCTCTAATTCAAGAACAGTCGGGTAACAGATGCCTACCTCAACCATGAATATAAATCATACTATGCAGTTCCCCTTAGCTGTATGGCATTTTTACAATGTGATTACAGGAAGAATTTCCTGAGAGACCCGTAATGGATAGACATATTATAGCACTAAAATAATTCTGTAAGCGACAAATCAACATCTTTCAAGCTGGCCTTAGCGGCCTTGTGCATTATACTGTGAAACTTTATCACTGAAACTCTGTAAGGGTTTCTAAACATATGCTAAAATGTGCAAAACAAAAGATCCACTATGGATGATGGAGGTCTTCTGGGAAAAGGAATAAACTTTCTTTCCTAGTACAAACAGGATGCCTCATTTTATAACAGGGATGTTTCCTCAAAGCAGGAATGTACTTCAAGATAAATATTTAGGGAGCATTACGGCCATGTGTCACACAAATCATTAAGTCAAAAAAATCTCAGGTGTTTGGTCTTTCCTCTCCCAGCCCCGCTCCGCCGTCGGTCCCCGCTAAGCGCCGACAGGTCCGGGCGCCGCGACATGGCGCCCGACCGGGCCCTCCCGCGGCCCGGCAGCGGCAGCTGCCCGCCCACCCCTGCTCGCCGCAGCTCCGGCCAGGGCGGAGGCGACGGTCGCCGCCCCGCTCCCAGTCGCTTACGCGCCCCCTGGCCAAGGGGAGCCGGCCTCCGTGGGCAGCACCGGGCGGGGGCGGTTCGGCCCGCCGCGGGGGCAGCCCCGCCGTGCCCCGCCGTGCCGGGAACCGCGGCCGCGCCGTCTTGTGCCGTCCGAGGGCCTTTTGGAGCCGTAACGAAGCCGGCGCGGCTCCCCACGGGAGATGGGTTTCCTGGGCAGGCTAGCGGCGCTGCCAAAACTTGTTGGGGCGGCGGCGGGCCGGGGCGGCGGCTGGCGGCGGGCGGGGGAGCCCTGCGCGGGCAGCCCGCTCCCGGGCTGGGCCGCCGCCGCTGGCCGCCCGCCGCCCGGCGGCCGCGCCGCCTCCTCCCGGGCGCTGGGCGAGTACGAGCAAGTTTTCAGGTCCTCCGTGGCGGAGCCCGAGAAGGTCTGGGGCGCAGCCGCCGAGCAGATCCAGTGGTACAAGCCCTGGGCCCGCGCCCTGGAGAAGGGCCGCGCGGGGAGCGCCTCCTGGTGAGTCCGCCTGGGGGCCGGGCCGGGGCGCGGGGGTGCCGCTCAGCCGTGGCGGGGAGGGCCGCCTGCGGGTGTGCCGGGTGCGGGGGCCATGTGCCTAACACAGGGCTGCCCCAGGCCGTGTTCGGGGTCAGCGGGCTGCAGCTGGTGACAGAGATGGCTGCAGAGCATGGAGGAGTTCAGTGGTTATATTTGGTTAAGCTTAATGATTAAAACCAGCGTGGACGAGTGTGTTGGGGTGAGGGGGGATTAGCGTACACTGTAACAGGTGACTTTCAGCTATGAAAACACAGAAACGGTAGCTTTCAGAGTTGTTTAGTCTTAGAAACGCAGTAGGTCATAATTCAGAGGATGTGGTTACGGTAATCTTTGGCAAAAGCATTGGCATCGTAATACATAAATCCATCTGATGAACAGCAAACTGCCTGAAGACAGGGTATGGTACCCTTCTTATAAATCACCGGATAGGATTTACAGTACTTTCTTAAAGATAATTTACCTGTTAAAATTTTGTGTTGACCACCATTGCCTCTTTTTCAGCCAGTTTACATCATGCTCTTTGATCTTTTCTCAAAGAGAAGCTGATACAGGATAAAAACGGCAACACAGGGTGAGGGTCATCTTTGGTACATTGACCTTCTTCGCATTTTTATATTTTTCTGGTTTGATTTTAATGTAAAAATACTAATAATTCTGATAATATATTAAAAAATATTAATAATTCTCAAATCTGCCTGAATGAAGAGATAAAGAACCAGCAGAATGGAGCTTGCTTTCTTGTTGTCTGATCTTATTGCTTGGCACCTCTACTAGTGAAAATTGTTTATATGTGTTAAGCTGTATATTAACCAGCACCCAGCCAAGATAAATCTCTTTTAAGTCAGCAGGGCTGTGTAACAGTCAAAAGTCCAAAAATGGATGGATAGGGTCCACTGACCATTTATAGGTCATAGCACAATTCAAAAAGCGAAGATAGGATTGCCTGTATGATAAGTGTCCAAAGAAGGGTCTAGAGAATAAGCTCTGTGAGGAGCAGCTGAGGGGACTGGGGTTCTTTAGCCTGGAGAAAAGGACGCTCAGGGGAGACATTCTTGCTCTCTATGACTACCTGAAAGGAGGTTGCAGGCAGGTGAGGGTCGGTCTCTTCTTCCAGATAACTAGCGACGGGACAAGAGGAAACAGCCTCAAGTTGTGCCAGGGGAGGTTTAGGTTGGATATTAGGAAAAATTTCTTCACCGAAAGCATTTTATTGTCAAGCATTGGAACAGGCTGCCCAGGGAAGTGGTTGAGGGGGTACCCTGGGGGTATTTTAAAGGTGTGTAGATGTGGCACTTGGGAATGTGGTTTAGTGGCGGACTTGGCAGTATTAGGTTAACGGTTGGACTCGATGATCTTAAAAGTCTTTTCCAACCTGAGTGATTCTGTGATTTTATGATTAAAGACTAGTAAAGGTCACCGGCTCTGGCATTCCTGAGTAGAATAACAAAGAAGTCAATACAACGATTACTTTTAAAGAACTCAGAAATGGGAGTATAATACACCCTAGTGAGCATGGTTTTGCTATTAGATTCTGTCAACAAATGTGGTTTGTTTTGCTGAGCATGATGAGGTTGCTTGCTGAAAGTTACATGATTAGGTCTTTGTAAAGCATTGTGACTTCTCAGATGGAAATAATTTGCCCTTATGGCAGGGATAACTGGATAAAGGTTCATGGGCTGAAATGAGGCTTGTCTTCCAAGGTATTTTCTGGGCTCACTTCTCACTTGCATCTTTCTCCCTCTGTGAATGCAGATTGCCACAGGCTGGAATTATCTCATTAATGTGGGCAAATACCTGAAGGGAGGGTGTACAGAAGACAGAGCCAGGTTCATTTCACTGGTGCCTAGTGACAGAACCAGAGGCAATGGGCACAAACAGAAACACGTAAGGAGGTTCCCTCTGAACATCAGGAAACACCTTTTTAATGTGAAGGTGACTGAGCACTGACTGGCACAGAATTTGTTGTGGGGTCTCCATCCTTGGAGATACTTGGAGGTCCTTGTGTTGCCTCTGGGGCTGTTGGATCAGGTGCCCTCCAGCAGTCCTTCCAACCTCAACCAGTCTGTGATTCTGTGGGATTATACAAAGATGCAAACCTCTGAAGACTCAGTATCAGGCCCTAATTATTGTTTGGGTGTCAGGTGTCTGTCGCTTTGTTGTGGATAGTAGAACATTGAGCAACTCAAGTTTGCATAAGCCTCTTTAATGTCTTAAGATGTGACATGCAATTTTATTTCTTTTTTTTTATTTAAGTTCCCCTTAAGTAATAACAGGCTGTATGTGATACTAGTGTAGCACTGTAATGCCTCTGAAGTCCCAGACAGTTACCAGCATTCAGTGTGCTCAGCAGGATGACAGGTAGGTATGTTTTTTGAGGAAAAGGCTGAATATATGAAAGAGTATACAAGAGGCTCTTCAGAGGACATGCTGAAGAGAAAGCGAAGAGGACGGAACATAACTGAGGAAGAGGCCAGGCTTTCAAGAATAACATAGCTTGCTGGTCTAACAGGGTGAGGATGTAGTTCTGAATCTTAGGCTTACTTAGGAAGCAGTTTATGGAGACCTTAAAAACGGTATTAAGAAGTTCATTTATGTGCTTCATGAGTTAGACTTCATCTCCTATTTTGGAGACATGCTATTAGGTCCACTAATAAATATCCATTTTCCCCCCAATATCTTTGGTTTTGGTTGCCAAACCTGAGACTTATGGAAACAGATACTTTTCATATATTTTCCAGTCTCATTTACTTGGGTTGAAGAAGCTGAAGGAGGTGGTTTAACATTTAAAATGTAGCTATAAGGCAAATGCCAATTTTTGACTTCTCTAAATACTGTAAGAGCATGGAAGAAATGTCCGGCATGCCCTAGTGTGAGTGTGTTGTCTTTAGTCTCTGCCATTGGAAATACCAATATTCTCTCAATGGGATGCAAAATAATTTCCAAAAGGTACGTGATCAGTGTCACCATCCTGACTGTTTTGTTGAAGCAGTAATCCTGGGTACCATTGACTGTTCTAATCTGCATCAGTGGCTGGTATAGTGCAAAACATCATCTGGTTTTGCCCACATCAGAAGTAATGAGAAGAGCAAAAAAGCATGATTAGTCAAGAAAAGGATACAGGAATTAAAATTGTTTACTGTAGAAGCCAAAATGAGACCTAAGTTTAAAACCATGTAGAACTTGGCTACAAAGTTGAAGGAAAAATATTCTTTTGAGTTTGCTTTGAAGAGTTCAAAAGTCTTAAACTGCAACAAGGGATATGTACATTTTAGATGTTAGAAAGAAAAATGGTTTTAATGCTAAAGATAGTGAAACTCTTGAACAAATTATTTTGGATTCCTGTGGAATCCCATTTAGAAAGGTTAAAGCAAGGATCTTTTTAGGAATGTGTAAACAGTTTTTCCTAACATGCAGGCAGAGGGCAATTTTGCAAGTTATGTTTTTTCTCTAAGTCATAAAAGTGCAATGTAAAATCCCCTTTGAACTTTATGAATGTTACACAGATTGCTCTTCAAGTGTTGCTTACACTTAAAAATGTGGCAGGATCAGTTAACATATTATCTCAAAATATCTTATAATGTCATGGTTTTGTCTAACAGGTTCTGTTCTCACTTCATCTAGAAATTTTTTTTTAAAAAATCCAATTGATTCCTGGGAATCTGGCTTGGTGAAGTACATATACCCTGCATGACATAAAAGGATGTTAACTATATTTTTTTTTTTTTTTAGATGTGGTGCAAATTAATTTTAATGTAGTTTTTTCTTTTGCATATATGCCATTTTTATTCAGAGCCTTTACTTTCTTTTTTTGTTCTTAATTATCTTTGCTTCTGAGCCATTGAATGAAGACTAAATATTGTCTTTAAATACAGCTACTTTGATTCTTAAGATAGCAGATAATATTGGAAATCAAAATGTTGGGAATTCAAAACTTTTGAATATTTGAGTGAATTAAGGCATAATTATGTGGTGCCTTCTTCACTACTGTACTTGTTTTATTACTAACAAGTAGGCTGTTGTCACATTGAAGAAAATACTGAATGCAGTACAAAAAATTCCCAGGCCATAGAGAGGATGTTAAGCTGTATGTAACAGGAGTCCTGCTGTGGAAGACCCAAGTAACTGACTTGCCAGGAGTAAACTTGAACAGAAGATCAGCGCTTTTGTACCCTCTTCTACTTCTACTCCTAAAAGATTAATAGTAGTCATTTTAAAGTATGATTAAAGAGGTAAGTACATATGCACGAGATTCCTGTTTGTAAAACAACAGAAACTCTGCAAGACCTCAGGGCCCCGGTGAGACTGAAGGTGCTGAGCCCCAGTCATAAACAGGCAGTAAGTCCTAGGTTACTGTTGTAGGCAGCTTTAAAGAGGGTCCTAATGTGGGTAACCAGACTCAAATTATTAAAAAGATATGCCTTATTAGAACGAAGTTATGCGTAACGTGGATTATGAAAGGCTGCTGTTTTCATGGACAGGAAAAAAGACTTATCAAAAGGATAGGTTGATATTGTCAGAATATTGGTTTAAAATGTTGCTGTGAAGCAAGCTGTTTTGATATTATAACAATGTGTGTTATAATATCAAATGTGTATTATATGTATATTATATATGTGTGTGTATTATATATTATATATAATATATATGTATATTATATATGTGTGTGTATTATATATTATATATAATATATAGGTATATTATATATGTGTGTGTATTATATATTATATAAAATATATATCTATATTATATATATGTGTGTATTTTTTATATATATATATAATGTGTGATATAATATAATGTGTATTATAAATGATGTGATTTTTGATGGGAATAAACCTGTCATTTTTTTTTCCACCTTGGCACCAGTGGACAGTAGATGAACTCTTCAGAGAGACTGCCAGTGAACTGAATGCAGTTTCTTTTATGTATTAGAGTTGTTACTGTTTACTCTTTTTATTTGTTTTCCTCTGCTGTATTTGTTGATGTTATTAATTTCTCAGCATTAGGAACACAGCCTAAGACAATGTTCTTCAGACTTGGATTCAGTTGGTAAGCTGCATTGAGATAATTGTCTGGTAGCAACAGATTAGCATTTTACGGTCCTGCTTATTATGGCAACATTTACTGGCAGCTGTGACAAACATCCTGCAGATCCACCTCTGATCTTTCTGCAAACTATTGGAATATTTACTTTCTGATTCTAGACCTGTGTTTTAAGTGGCATCTCACTGATGTCCTTATGCCAAGACTGGGTCCTGGTTTCATGTTGCTGGTTCTTTCGAACTAAAACTTATTCAGGCAAATCAGAGTTCCTCACAGGTATTCATCTTGAGAATCACTGGATCAACAGAAGTTTGCAGCAGCCCAGGCCAGCTTTTCAAAGCCAGACAGCTTTTATTTGTCAACTGGAATGAGGTATTTGAGCATGTCCTTGGGTGACTGTAGAGAAGCGTGTCTTGTGCTTGTTGTCATGGTAGGTGCATCTCTGCTTCTCTGATCCTGTAAGAGCCTTGCTCCTTTTGAGCGGGGTAGAAAAGCTCTCATCACGCTATCCCAGGCAGTCTTGTTTTTTGTTTCAACCTGCAGTCATGTCGTTTTCACATACCTCCTAGCAAGTGATTGTTAAAAATTTATGTAGTAGTGTTAATGTTGCCATGTATCTTTAGAAGAATCAAAGCTCCTGTGCTTGCTTATTTTTTGACCATTCTTAAGTGGTTATGCATTGTAGTCCAGGTACTGCGCTCTCCTGTTCCTTTCTTCATCTCTTCCTACAGTAATTTGATATAAAATCAATGGATGACTTGAATCCTACACAACTTTTGTAACAGTAAGACAGAGTTTCTCTGTATTACATGAAACAACTCCCAATCCTTTATTGTTCATAAGTTCTTTTGTGGGAAGGGGTTTATAGTACAGCACATTTTTGTTACCTTCCTGGTCCCCCACTGTTTCCTTATTAATGGCATTGTAATGGAGTTGCAATAAAAGATTGTGGCATCCTAAGTGTCCTAACTGGTTTTGATTTAGTAATTGCCATTTTTTGACAATAAAGACTATCCCATGGCATCTGTGCATATGAATATATGAATAACATATATAATAATACTATATTAGTTCTTTACTAGACAGGAAAGGTGAAGAAGGAAATACTTTTTTAACTAGTAGTGGGTTACTTTAGGTCATCTTTATTTCTAGTTACTTTATAACAAGTAGAGCATTCCCGTAGAACTTTCTGGAAACTCTCAGCTGTTTTTTTTGTGTGGTGTTCTTGTTTTTGCTGTAGAGAGATATGTGCAGATAGGAAAAAAAACCCACAAAAAGCATTATTCAGCCTGAACTTTTAATTTTTAGATTCTGTGTCATCTTTCAGTTAGTGGAGTTATCTTTGTGTCTGGTGCCTTCTGTGTTTTCTTGATGGAGGATTATGCTGCACTTGTATTTTCTTTTTCTCTTTAAAATGACAATACAAATGAAACCTGAGTTTGTGAAGTGTTTTTCTTTAATTAGAAGATGAGAATTTTCTGTAAATGTCTGACTGTTGAAGAGGCTATGACTCACATGGCTTTACGGGAGATTTTGAATCACTAGTGTAAAGCACAGTAATGTCAAATGCATTATGAATGCCAGACAAATTTACAAGATTATATAACTGTTGGGGTCATTTTCATTTAGATACAGATGCTTGTATGCTTAACTGTTATTGTGAAGAGATGAATAAGAATATTTTGAGTCCTGAACCTGTTCTTAAAAAGGATATGTGTGCATGCCTATGAAAAGTAGTGTAATAACATTTTCATAATGTCAAATTATTTTACGTGAATGTGTGCTTTTCCTGTGAAACCTTAGCAATAAAAATCAGAATGACTGATGCAAAGTATGGCTAGCAAAAAATGCCTGGCTGAACAGAGAGCTTTGGCTGGAACTCAGGGAAAAAAAGGAGAGTTAATCCCCTTTGGAAGAAGGGGCAGGCAGCTCTGGAGAACTATAAGGATGTTGTGAGGTTATGCAGGGCAAAGATTAGAGAGGCGAAAGCCCAACTAGAACTCAGGCTGGTCACTGCCATAAAAGATAACAAAAAAGGTTTTTAAAAATACATTAAAAACAAAAGGAGGGCCAAGGATAATCTGCATCTTTTAGTAGATGCGGTGGGGAGCATTGCCACAAAGGATGAATAAAAAGCTGAGGTGCTTAGTGCTTTCTTTGCCTCAGTCTTTAATAGCAAGACCAGGTTCCCTCTGGATACTCAGCCCCCTGAGCAGGAAGACAGGAATGAGGAGGAGCAGAATGAAGTCCCCACAGTCCGGGAGGAAGCGTTTTGTGACGTGCTGTTCCATTTAGACATGCACAAGTCTATGGAATCCACCTGAGGGTACTGAGAGAGCTGGTGGAGGAGCTCACCAAGATGCTCTCCATCATTTATCAACAGGCCTGGCTAACTGGAGAGATCCCAGAAGACTGGAGGTCAGCCGATGTGACACCCATCTACAAGAAGGGCAGGAAGGAGGATCCAGGCAACTACAGGCCTGTTGGCCTGACTTCAGTGCCAGGGAAGGTTATGGTGCAGATCATCCTGAGCACCATCACATAGCATGTGCAGGACAACTAGGGGATCAAGCCCAGCCAGCCTGGGTTCATGGCAGGCAGGTCCTGCCTGACTAACTAGATCTCCTCCTACAACAAGATGACTGGCCTACTGGATAAGGAAAAGGCTGTGGATGTTGTCTACCTGGACCTTAATCAAGCCTTTCACACTGTCTCCCACAGCATTCTCCTGGAGAAACTGGCTGCTCATAGCTTGGAGGGGTGTATTCTACGCTGGGTTAAAAGCTGGCTGGACGGTGGAGCACAAAGAGTGGCAGTAATGGAGTTACATCCAGCTGGTGGCCAGTCACAAGTGGTGTTCCCCAGGGCTCAGTACTGGGGCCAGTTCTGTTTAATACTTTTATCAGTGATCTGGATGAGGTGATTGAGTGCACCTTCAGTAAGTTTGCAGATGACATCAAGTTGGGCGGGAGTGTTGATCTGCTTGAGGGCAGGCAGGCTCTGCAGAGAGATCTGGACAGGCCAAGGGCCAATGAGCCAAGGCCAGTTGTATGAGGTTCAATGAGGTGAAGTGCTGGGTCCTGCTCTTGGGTAACAACAGACCCCCACAGTGCTACATGCTTGGGGCAGAGTGGCTGGAAAGCTGCCTGGAGGAAAAGGACCTGGGGGTGCTGGCTGACAGCCGGGTGAACGTGAGCCAGCAGTGTGCCCAGGTGGCCAAGGCGGCCAACAGCATCCTGGCTTGTATCAGAAACAGTGTGGCCAGCAGGACTTGGGAAGTGATTGCCCCCCTGTACTCGGCACTGGTGAGGCTGCACCTCAAATACTGTGTTCTGTTTTGGACCCTCACTTCAAGAAAGATACTGAGGTGCTGGAGCGTGTCCAGAGAAGGGCAGAGAAGCTGGTGAAGGGTCTGGAGTACATAGTCCTGTGAGGAGCAGCTGAGGGAACTGAGGTTATTTAATCTGGCAAAAAGGCTGAGAAAGACCTTATTGCTCTCTACAACTATCTGAAAGGAGGTTGTAGTGAGGTGGGTGTCAGTCTCTTTTTCCCAAGCAATAAGTGATGGCAAGATGAGAGGAAATGGCCTCAAGTTGCACCTGGGGAGGTTTAGATTGGATATTAGGAAAAATTTCTTCACTGAAAGGGTTGTCAAGCGTTGGAACAGGCTGCCCAGGGACATGGTGGAATTGCCATCCCTGGAGGTGTTTTAAAAAATGCGTTGATGTGGCACTTAGGCACATGGTTTAGTGATGGACTTGGCAGTGTTAGGTTAACGCTTGGGCTTCATGATCTCAAAGGTCTTTTCCAATCTAAATGATTCTGTGATTCTATGAATAAGTTAAATCAAGACTAAGTTAAGTAGATTATTAGTTAAGTCAATTAAGGTACAGTAATGTACAATTTTCACTGATAGGCATATAGCTTTCTGAGCAAATTGTGAAGTTATAGAATAAAAAATCACTTCCTGAACTGAGTATAAAGTTTTATGAGCTATATTTTAATTGAATGTTCTCATTCCATAAAAAAACCCCAAAACAAAAAATGCAAAAAAATAGTCTTTTGGTTTGGAAGGCTGGTTGTTACATTCTTCCAACTTCTTTTTTAGGTTTGTAGGTGGAGAGCTGAATATCTGTTACAATGCTGTAGATCGACATGTTGAGAATGGACGAGGAGACCAAACTGCCATTATTTATGACAGTCCTGTAACAAATACCAAAGAAAAAATAACATATAAGGAACTTCTTGAACAGGTATGTTTGAGAATAACCTTGTTACTGAAAATGGGCAGTAAATATTGCACAGCAGGTAGATACTACAGAGATAGAGATGGTCTACCTTGCTAGCTTATTCCTTTTGTTGCGCTCATATATTGATTTGTAAGCTTTACTAGCTGCACCCAATTATACCGCATCTAAGAGGTTTTGTTCTTTTTCTAGTTGATCTTTTTCTTCTGCAGTTTAATAATTTTTTTCCTTGTTGGTTAAATTTTAAACTTTTCTCTGTTGGATTTCTTACAGACACACATGCATCCCTCCACCCATTTCTTATTTCTTACTTAAATGGTAAAGCAATTTATTAGTCAAGTCACTTGACCATTGCTGTGATGAACAAAAATACAGTTATGTAAAAATGAAGATGTGTACCTTGGCTATTGCTGCACATAACCGAGTGTAAAACCAAGTGAAATTTAACAGGGAGGAGCTCTAAAAAAAGCTGTGTCACCTGCTCCATTGTAGGCTGTAGTGGTGGAGCTGGTGGCCCTGCACTGGTTTTCTGTCTGGACAGTCTGTGGATTTTGACTTGCCCGTCAGCTGAGGTAGCTTACCCCCAGCTGGGGTCATGAATATCCATTTCTGCAGTAGCACATTGAGATTTAGTCAGTGCCTGACCGTGGGTTGTTGCCACCATGGCTGTTTGAAGTCTGCTCCATTCACGTTTCTTTGCTCTCATGGCTCTCAGCTGGTGGTTTGCCCTCACATTGGTTCTCTCTTTAGCTGACTTTTTTCTTCCAGTTATATGTAGCAGTTGCATTTAACAGTGTTTATAAAGAAATGTTGGAGTCAGACTCATATTTTTCCTTAATGTGTTTCTGTGTGCAAGATGACTGCAGTGAATGGAACATAGTCTGCTTCAGATAAGCACGTAATGCCTGGGGTAATGTGAAATTGTATTAAAAAAAAAAAAAATACCCACCCCCCCCCAAACCAGTAATTCAGTTTGAGCATTATTCTACTGTTGCAAGAAAAAGAGAAGTCATACAGCTACAAAAAATGATAAACCTGTACTGCATTCTGCCTTTTAAGGAAAATACAGAAAACATTTACTCCTCATCAGTTTTCTGTTGATTTACTAAGTCCAGAAAAGAACTTGGAAGTTACTGCACAGTAAAGTGGAGCTAGAACAACTAGCTTCAGAGTTCTAAGGAATTAGAAGACTTTGAAAGGGTATAGCTCCTTATCTGGTTTATTTTTTTTTTACATATTCTATATATAAAATATGAAATTATAATTTTATATACAATTTTTTGTATCACAAATATATACATATATGTAGATATGAAATCAGTTTATACATAGATACATAATAATGCAACATTTTAATGTAAATTGTCTTACGTGAACTCTAGAAATTTTGTCTGAAAAGCACTTGAAAAGTAGCCTTTGTTTTGCTTTTTGAGCTTCATGTTGGTATTAAGTCTCCTAAGTTTGTGTCTGTATTCTCTAGAAGCATATTAAATGTTTTAGGATATGACAGATTAATCCAGAATGAGAATATTTTGCTAGTTGACATACACATCCTTTCTTCCACATTTCCTCTTACATCAGTATTACTAAACTGAGTGGAAGAATTGGTTTAAGTTTTCTGGGGGTATGTAGCGGAACTCACTTCAGGAGTTCATATAATCTTACTGGTAGCTGAGTCCTGTCTAAATACCGTGGTTGAATTCTCTACAGTTTGCTCTTCTCCTTAATCAAAAGGGAATATAAGTGAAAGGCAGGATTTGAGATTAATAACTTATCTGTCCAAGCTTTCTAGTCCACTCTTGTGGAATATACTTAACTGATTTGCCTGGTAACTACTGGACACCTGATAACAAAGGTATTCACAAAGTTAATGAAAATGGGAGAGTTGTGGGCTGGTGTATTTTGTGTCATAGGTCTTGTAGGTGCTAGGAGAGACTTTGAGAAAAGGCTTACCAAAACCACTGTGGAGTGTGGGTGATGTCGTTTGGCTTACAACACTCAGTCACTTCTTGTCACTGTGTTCTTAGTCTGCTCAGTGTAAACTAAAAGTGTTGCATCTTGTCATTTTGAAATAGACTTCCAGTGCTCTGAATGTTTCATTATAGATCAGTGTGAGTGCACATCAGACATATGTCCAAAGCTGATAAACCTCCTGGTGGGGAAAGAAGCCTTTTGCCTTCTTTCCTGATTTAAAATAGCCTTATGGTGTGTGTCTGTGTTCAAACTGTTGTTTGGACTGTCCACGTCCAACGAATGTTTAGTAGTCTGTCTGACCAGTAAGCTGATAGTGTAATGAAGATGTCTTTTCAGAAGGGCTGCATGTTCAAAATGTCTCTACAAGAAATCAGCACTTGAAGTGGTGGAATTCTTTCTGGCTTTTGGTGATAAAGGTGGAGTTTTTAGAGGGATTCACCAGAAGTTACATAGGATAACTGTGGATCACAGGATGGGAAAATGCAGAGTTTTGTGGCAGGTTGGATCATTTGTTCATGGTAAGATGATGGCTGGATCAAACTCATGGTAAGGATGAAAAAAAAATAGATGCTTGGCTGGAGATAAGAAGGCTCCCTTAGGAAGCATGGGACAGCTTGAGAAGTGCTCAGGGAGCCTGTTTTAAAATTATCTCTATCCTAACTGCCTGCACTGCTGTTGAGATCTAAGAGCTACAGTGATGCTGCAGTTTTGAAGTTAAGCACCATTGAACTAGAAATAAGTGAGAGAAATGTTGGAAGCTTGTGGATATTTAGTGCCCATCCTGTGTGAAACTATTTATTATTTTTTTTAAAGAGCTGGAATAGGAGGACTGCAGGGTAATTTCAGCAATTCTTCATTGATGTAAATAATCGCAAAATCGGTTTGTGTTCATATTCTGTACAAATGCACTGACTTCACACTTGGAAAGTCTTGGGAATTACAGTTAAAGTGAGATTGTATGTAGTGCATGCAGTTGCATTTTCAGTGTGTTAATTATATGTACTTACAGATGAAATCTTCAAAATGCAGAGAGAAGGAATTTGGCAACTTTAAGACATAACAGTCTTCCAGGATGTACTGATCGGTCTTTTTTCTGTACCGATGCCTGTTACAGGCCTTTAAATGAGGCTTACGGTGTTGAACTGAAGCCAGTGAAATAGGGATGTAAGTGAAAGTTTTGACAGTGCCTTGGGAGACTCTAATACCGGTAGTGAGATGGCAGGAAAAGATGAGGGAAAGACAAATTCTGTTAGAAATATTTCTGAAGCTGTGTAGTATTAGGGAAATATAAAGATAACAGCAAGAAATAAGGACCAATGGCTTCTGTTAATTTAAAAACAAATTTTCTGATTGTGTTGGAAAATATAGCCATTTTCAAGGTAAGGCAAAGGTTGTTAGGTAGGTGAAAAAACCCTTCTGTTTACATCATTGGTTGTATTCTCTAGAATGCCTCACCTGCTAAAAAGAAATCTCAGGAATATGAGAGTCATATTATTTGCAGTTGCTGATGCTTGATGAATCATGAACATAAAAGCGCTATGACTTCTTTCTGTGAATCTTTTCAATAGCAATGCACAGTTAACATGTTGAATTCAGTACTCCTAAGTAATTTCTGAGTGCAGTAACATGATGGGATTAGTAAAACCAATATCCCTCCAAACCTCTGACAGCATTGAATGTTGCAAAAACATGAGTGACAAAGAACGGTTTCAGGTTATCAACAATGGGCTAGGATGTGATTTCTTCTCTAGAAAGGTTTTTTCCATAATTACCCACCCTAAAAACATCTTCTTCCAAAACAGCTGTGTTAGCCATTGTCAGTTTGGTTTTATGTGTCTGTCTGTCTTGATATGCTCGTATCTCCTCTATGTATATGCCCGGGGAATTGCCCAGATTGTTCTCTTTCTATTAGTTTTTCCCATTCTTCATGCTTTACTCCATCTTCTTTCTTTGCCTTCTGCCTTGAAAAATGACCAGTTCCTTCTTATCTAGAAATAGTGACTTTTCTTTCAAGATATTTTTTCTAAGAGCTGATCTAGAACGAAAACTATAATACAGACAGAAAACTTCTACTGAGACTTACAACCCAAACTTTTATCCTTTGTCTTGATGAAACTTCTTCCTGGTTTTCCGTATCTTATTTAAATCTCAAATGGCATTCTTCATTGCATGTCCTAGAAAGATTTAACTGCGATGTCACTTGGATAGCTCTTCAAAAATATCAATATTCTTTAAAGGATGAGACTAATCAGGAGCTTACAGAGTGGTGTGTTGGGTTTTTCGCATTCCACACAAAATACTTCCAAATGACACTGTAAAAGTCTGAAGAAGCACCTGGAACTTGATCTCCCCTGACTGAGGATGGTTATACTGCAGCATGTCAATGTCAGTGATGCCTACGGTGAAGTCTTATTTGGTGCAGCTTGGGCAGTTAAGTGAAGCAAAGCCATCCTGAATTAACTGCTGAGGCTCCTGACTTTTCCACTATATGTGGTTTGTGAATTTTACTTTCAACTAGGTTTAGTTTCATCCTTTGAACCGAATGTCCCATAGCTCACTTCAAAGCCATCTGAACGTGGGTATCCCACAAATCTTTGCTTCCTTGACTTGTGGGTTCCTTTAGGAAGTGCCATGCTCACCCTTAATCTGTCTGTCTTCTGCCTGATTTCTCTCTCCACTCCCAGTGGATGTTGTCCGAATAATGGCCTTTTAGGGGAACATAGATGCTGTAGGAGTTGTGCAGAATACTATGGGCTATCCTTCTCAAGTACCAGAAACTCCTTTGAGGCAGATAGTTGTTTGGAACCCATCTCTTCTGTGGAGTGAATGCCATGGCATCACTTCTGATCAAACATCAAATCCCTGCTAAGCTGGTAAGTATTACAGAATCCACGTCACATCCCATTCCTTCCTTGGAGACACACAGTCCACAGCCAGTATCCCAAACCAGGAAGGAAAATAGCCCTTCCCAAAAATCCCCAGCTTCCTCTCAACCCAAAGAACTTCCTGGCATCTGAAAGAAGGAAGGAGAAATTCCCGCAACTAACTGCAATCACAGAAGCTGTCTGGCTGTATGAGAAAGAAATAGAAATCATCCTGATTTGTATTTCTTTCTTATTAGTGGAAGAGTATACCAGCACCACTACCACCACAAGGTAGGTCCTTTATACACTGCGTTTGAGGAGAGACAGACAGTGTGGCTGGGGTTTTGTGCAGAAGCCTAGGAGGGCTGTGTTATCGAGGCACACCATGTACATGACTTCTGCAGTTGCCAGGACTATGCCTGGCACACCGGCAGAGCTGGGATGGCGCAGGTGGTCTCTGATGGAGCTTGTTGCTCCACAGAACTTCCCTCACAGCTCACAGCCCCTGAGGAATCATCTCTCGAGGCACAGCAGCTCTCGCAGTCAAAGCACACACTCATGTCGCCTTTCCACAGCTCTGGACCAGTGCCCTAACTTCACCTGAAACCTCCTAAGCACAGTCCCACACTCAGTACGTGTACAGGAAAGGAGCACGCACACTCACTCAGGCAGGCATCTGGACCACTGATTTTGCAGTTCCCATTGCCTGCCTTGGCAGAGGGAGGGTGCTCCTACATGTTGTCTCGTGGGTGTCCTCTGGGAGTTGCAGGCATGTAGATGTTTGCAGCACTGTTGCCATGCTTTTGCCTAGAATGTGTCCCAGGACTGCTGATCCTGAGACCAAGTGCATGGATGTCCTTGGATGTCTGTGGTTAAGCATGTTGGCTTGGTGGAGTGTTCTACCCCCTCACCGAACATCTGTTCTAGATCTTTGTAATAGGGGTACACATACTGTGCCAGCTCTGAAGCATGGTCTTCCCACCTCATCAAGAACATAGTCTTCATCTACTTGAAATGAATGCAGCACTGCTTGTCAGTCCTCTCTCACTCTGCAGCAGGCTTGACATTGGCAACAGGGAGGTGCAGTTGCTGGAGAACCTTTTGCCAGCAGTAGGGAAAGGGTGAAACAAGAGTAATAGAAGAGTGAAGAGTCCAAGAAAGTGGGGAGAATAGGGAGTACTTTCTTTAGTAATTTTGGATAAACAACACAGTGGAGAAGCTGAAGAGCATAAGGCAACTTGCTGCCTTTGGTGTAGAGGAATACGTATGTGACGTGGTTCTTTTTACACCATGAAATGCATTTCAGGATGTTTAAGGAGCTCTTGGTATTTGAAGAATCCTTTTGTGTTTAGATGCATTGAAGGACTCCATATTGGTGAGACCTGGTCATTGTTCAGGCCAGGAAGGTTTGAAATACCTCTTTTTAGCATTTTGAGTGCTTTTCTGGTTTAGTATCTTCTCAGAAGAATTCTTTTGGCATGGACCAAAACTGCTTTTTGTAACTGCTAGGGACAGCTGGGTAATATACTTCAGAACTGCATTACTTCTCCAAACCTGAACTGCTAATACAGATGTAGTATTTGTTTGGTGGCTGGGTGAAAATAAAGCCACGCTCGCTGGGGATTTGCATTTGATGGAAGTGTAATTTAAGCCCAGATCTTCAAAGCTGAAAGCCTACTTGAGTTTCTTATTACATCACTTGGTCTCAAGTGATTTTATTTCTGAAGTGTCAAATATATTAAAGTGAAAGAGCAATCTTAAACTTGAAAAAAAGCAGAGAAATAGCATGCGGGTAGGAAAATAGAAACTGTAAAATCTTGAGTGATAAGGTGCGCTGTCTTAACGTAAACTGTAAATGACAACACAGTGTAGCAAAGTGGAAGGTTTTGTGGCTTGTAACAGTTTAATGAAATGTCACTACTCTCTTCTCCCCCAGCCCCCCTGCCTTTAGAAAGAGTGATTGCTTGGGTGTTTCAGGGTTTCCATCCACATCAATCTTAAGGGCAATGTAAATCTGCTTTTGATGTTCTCTAGTCTTCCAAATAGTTGTAGATAGAGACAGTGTTTTATTATGTAGGCCAAATGTTCCCTGGCTGTCAGAAGGATAGGGGAAAGGGCACAAGGAACATCATAGATACCCATGTGTTGTACTGGGTTATTGTCTTTGCTGACATTAAACTCTCTAGGGTGGGGAGGTTAAATGCAGACAAGTGATTACTGGGTTTGCGTGTAAGACATGCGGTTCCTGTCTGCGACATGCTACATATATTCTGCTTTAAGCAATATTTGCCTATGATAGGTTTCAATAAAATTTACTTAAGTACATGCAGATCTCCTTACATCTCCCTCCTACAGCCAAGTACCAAATTTATATAGCTTGTTACAGACACTGAGAGTCTTCTCTTACAAAATTACTAATCATGATCTTTAAATGATGCCTTTTTCCTTTAGCAGAAAAACATTGCCTTTTTTATCATCACTAATAAAATAATAATAATGAATAATAATACTTGTCCATTGTGTTTAACGACTTACTGCCTATGATCCACACTTAGAATGACTATAAAATAACTCTTTAAAATTGTCTTCACTGCCTCTGGCCTTTTTTTCAACATTGTGCTTGAGAGTCCCATGAGCAGTGAAGGTAAAGATCATTTTCTGTTATTTGCTGGGTCACTGAAAACATCTCTTACTGCTTCAGAAGCAGTATTTAGGTACTGGGTATTTTGTTTGACAGGCAACACCCCCTTGCTGCTCCCAGGAGTTTATCTCCCCTTTCCTTTCTCTCCAGTCTGATAATACCTGAACAAAAGTGTCTTTCACGAGAGTAAATTTTACTTGAAACCTTATCTATGTGATATAATTAGTAAACACGGAATAATGCAGTACAGGTAAAATGTGAGGAATTCATATATGAGTAGATTCATGTTATATTGATAGTGAAAGAAATTAGAATGTTTGGACATCTTCTGTTTACTGTAGTATTTTCTACTGAATGGCAACCTCTTGAAGAAGAGTTTCACTACTGTAGGTGCCCCTGTAAGACAAAGCAACTCCTTTGTTCTGAACTTAGATTTATATGTTTTCAGATATCCCAAGAACTTCCTAGAGAATTCAACTTTTAATCTTACCACTAATGTAGAACCATTGCCAGCAAAAAAATTTGCTTTTCTTTCAGAAGATGTCACATTTCCATGCTGCAACAAGCAGCTTGGGGCAAGTGCACGGTGTTTGTCACAGGCTCCCATGCTCTTACAGAACTTATTATGTGGTAAATTTTCTGTCCTGGTGTACTAATGAAACATTCAGTACTAGTTTTGTGACAGAATACTATATACTGTCGAGGTAATAAGTATTTTCTTATGGTGATACAGCTGGCTGACTTTGCTGCTGATCTGTCGCATTTCTTGAGTTCCAGAGCTTTGCTGCTATGCCATGCATAGTCAGTCTTCAGGCTTCTGCATAACAAAAATGGAAATGTGAAAATGAGAGGAAAAATGACTTTTTAAATCTAAATGTGTTTATCTGAATTTGTATTTACATTTGGTTTAGGGAGTAAGATTTCTTGTCTCAGATTCTGAGAAGTTTACAACACTGTAGTAGAGAAAATACTACATACTGATTTATGTTTCAAACATAGCTAGTTAGGACAGAATTTGTGTTAGGAAACGCCCTGTTTACATCCATTCTTAAAAGCTAAAATTGAGAAATATAAGCACTTATGCAGATAAAAAAATGAGTGGTTAGAGTTTCATTTAAAAATCTGCAAAACATTGCTAATGATTTTTTTTTGCTCTAGTGTGTAAAATAATTAACCTCAGTCTATTCGCATTTTACAAAATAAAAGCATATTGTAGTGGTTTTTGCAACAAGGAAATTGTCCTAAATTTATGGAATCTGGGTTGCATCATTCATCAGCTTTCCATATCATACTGGCTTGTCTCCTTAATGTTCTGCATCTTTTGATTGTGTGAAAGTTGGCTTTTACAAGGCAACAGCAGATCGGGAGAAACTTTTAATATGTTGTGAATCTTTTGTCAGTACAGGTCTCCAAGTTAGCTGATGTCATGGTCAGACATGGTGTGAAGAAAGGAGATCGTGTGGTCATCTACATGCCCATGATTCCACAGACAGTGTACTGTATGCTGGCTTGTGCAAGAATAGGAGCCATCCATAGCCTGATTTTTGGCGGATTTGCATCTAAAGAGCTTTCTGTTCGCATTGATCATGCAAAGGTAATACATGTTTGGAACAAAACCATCTCATTAGTTACTTATATAAATCAATGTCAAAAACCTGTTTGTTTCTTTTTTCCCCAGAGGATAACAACATTTCTCTTTGTGTGGCACGCAGTCTCAATTTGTTTATAATACCTAACATGGCAATATGAACAAAGTACTATGTCTGAGCCGAGGTTGATACTTTTGCAGAAGACACTGAGATGCAAATTTTGACCTCTTTCAAAAAAGCATGAGTTTAATATGCTGCTGTCTGATTAGAGCATTCTTGCTTTTCCCGTTTGTCAATCTTTTTCTATAAAGCATCACCTTAAAATTGGCTTTTCACCCAGCATTTTCCTCAAGTTTGTGAGGAAAATGCTGCTAATCCTAAATTACTTTGTTGGTTTACTTGATGTTTACACAAATTAAATAATACATTTTTTCAGCTACAAATCTATATAATCTAATTTCTACATGAATCAAGGCAGCTAGGGAACCAGTTGCTTTAAGTGACTCTGCAGAGAACTTAATTAATGGAGGTGAACACTTTAAAGGCTTCCAAGTTCAGCACAAGTTGAGCTTATGAAGCATTATTTAAGTCTTTGTAAATGAAAATGCAAATAGTACTTCATTAACCTACTTAGTAGCTTATATGTGTATTAGTAGCTTGTTTATGCATTAATTTCAAACGAGGTAACAATGTTTGTATGGAAGTTTCTGTTCTTGTTTTCTGCCAGTGAACAAGACAAAAGTCTTTGTCATCTTGCTTCGTCACGTGGATCATTCAGACCATCTGTGATAGCCATCTAACACTGAATCATGTTGGTTAGATGTGTAAGCCAAAACATTACGCAGGGTAAAGTCCACAGGATTTGTGGAACTTTTGCTTAGATTTTTGTGTACAGAAGTGCTTTTCAGATCACCAAGGCTTGAATTTTATGAATATCTGTATGTAGAAAGTTGAATGGATTCTCCCTCTCCGCCATGATATTTTAACAAAGAAGATCATGAAATGGCTGAAGTGGTTTGTTAGAATTGTAAAAAAAAGCTGGGGGAAAGTTAACAACAGCTCCATAGTTTTCTCTGTCTTTCTTCCCACTGTCCCACTTTTTTAGCAAGCTATAAAAAATAATTTTAACTCATAGAATTAGGGAAAAGTAATGTAGAAGAAAAAATTATAAACTCTTAAAATTAAGGTTGGTACAATACAAATCATCCAGTGTGTTTACTTTATTTCACAAATATTAACTAATTAATCCCAATGGATTTTCTCTGAGGAGCAAAGGGAGAAGGCGCAGTAATCATAATCCTTGCTTCAGGATTAATTAATCATTAAAAATAAAATGGAGAAGGTTTAAGTGATTCACCCAAGGTCACATAGCAAGGCGTTCAAAGGGTTAGCTATAGAATTACTGCAGGCCATTGATTAAATCCTTATTTATGTTGCCTTTCTGTTTCTTTAAAAGACAGATCTAAATATTATGGATTATTTTTGGCCCATCTGACGTGTAACGAAAGTATAAGTGAAGAGGAGAGGCACACCCGCAATCTAAACTTGAAAACGTGCCCCAGTTTTGTAACACAGTAAGGCTTTTTGAAAAGTGAATTGGACACTACTGAGATGATCTTTAAGTTATGTATATAAGTAGCTGTGATAGATGGTATTCTGCTGCACCCAGAAGTTAATTGAATCAGTGTCAAAACACCCTAACCTTTCTGTTAGGCTTTTATGTGAATTGGTTTAGATGCTGTAGTATAGAACCTAATGTTGGTAAGATTAATTAGAAGTCATTAAAGATGTGCACTGGAAGGCTGGCTGTGAGGGTCTCTTGTGGAAGAAAGGTCAAACTTCACATTTTATTGGAAGATCTAAGTGAAAGAAATGACAAGCACATCCTAGTGACTATGAAAGTGTACATATGCTTTACTAGTTTATCTTGAATTTTAAACAGGTCTAGGAGTTTCTACTTTTGTCAAGTGTTGGCATCTGTGGTGAATTGTGATGGCAGTGGTACAGAATGGGAGAACAGGCATTTCTTGTCATCTTTCACCTGAATCTGGGAGTGCAGAGTTCGCAGTATCGAAACAAGATACTTTCATAGAGTCATAGAATAGCTGGGTTGGAAGGCACCTTTAAAGCTCATCTAGTCTAAACCCCCCCCCAGCCCCCAACAATGAATGGTGTCATCTTCAACTAGATCAGGTTTCTCAGAGCCCCGTCCAACCTGACCTTGAATGTTTCCAGGGATGGGGCATCTACCACCTCTCTGGGCAACCTGTTCCAGTGTGTCACCACAAAAAATTTGTTCCTTATATCTAGTCTAAATCTACCCTCTTAGTTTAAAGCCGTTACCCCTTGTCCTATCACTACAGGCCCTGCTAAAAAGTTTGTCCCCATCTTTCTTATAAGCCCTCTTTAAGTACTGAAAGGCTGCAGCAAGGTTGCCCCGGAGCCTTCTTTTCTCCAGGATGAACAGCCCCAACTCTCTCAGCCTTTCCTCACAGGAGAGGTGTTCCTTACCTTTGATTGTTTCTGTGGCACTCCTCTGGACCTGCTCCAACAGGTCCATGTCTTTCTGTGTTTCCTGTGCTGAGGGCTCCAGAGCTGGATGAACTACTTCAAGTGGGGTCACACCAGAGTGAAGTAGAGGCGCAAAATCACCTCCTTTGAACTGCTGGCCATGGTTTTTTTGCTGCAGCTCAGGATATGGTTGGGTTTCTGGGCTGTGAACACACATTGCTATCTCCTGTCCAGCTTTTCATTGACCCAATACCCCCAAGTCCTTCTCCACAGGGCTGCTCTCAATCCCTTCATCCACCAGCCTGTATTGATACCAGGAGTTGCCCTGACCCAGGTGCAGGACCTTTCACTTGGCTTCGTTGAACCTCATGAAGTTCACATGGGCCCACTTCTTGAGCTTGCCCAGGTCCTTCTGAGTACCATCCTATCCCTCAGGCCTGTCAACTGCACCACTCAGCTTGGTGTCTGCAAACTTGCTGAGTAAGCACTCAATCCCACTGTCTGTGTCACTGATGAAGATAATAAACTGTACTGGTCCCACTGTGGATCCCTGAGGGACACCAGTTGTCACCGATCTCCATCCGGACATGGAACAATTAACCACTACCCTCTGGATGTAACCATCCATCCAACCAATTCCTCATCCACTGAACAATCCACCCATCAAATCTGTATTTCTCCTGTTTGGAGAGAGGACTGTGTCAGAGGCCTTACGGAAGTCCAGATAGGGCAGCATCCCTATACTCTTCCCAGGATACCTGTGCCTGCTTCTACTGTCTATGCATTTCCTTCTCGTCCTTCAGTTTGACCAGCAGATCTCAACTCAGCCATGCTGAGCTCTTGCCTTTCTTTCCTGATTTCTTACACCTGGGGATTGAGAGCTCTTATGCTTTATAGAAAATGTCATTAAAGAACTACCAGGTCTGTTTTGCTCCCTTGCCCCTGCAGGTGATTTCCCAGGGCATTCTATTGACTAACTCCCTGAAGAGCTGGAAATTTGCTTTCCTGAAATTGTGGGTCCTGACTTTACTCTGCCTGATCCATATCCATCAGGAGTGCAAACTCCCCCAGTGCATGGTCACTGCATCCCAGGCTGCCTCCAGTCGTGATGTCACTGATTGAGATCATTATAATTGATTTTAGATAATAAAAACTTGTTATTTTTATCATAATGATAATTGCATTGGTGACCAACAGGTCCAGTATCACATCCCCTCTGGTAGGGCTATCTATTACCTGGCTTGAGAAGTTATCCTCAGTGCATTCCAGGAGTCTCTTGGATTGCCTACAGCTTTTCCAGCAGATGGAAAAGGACAGTAACTATATTTTGAGAAATGAACATGACATCTGTTTAAGGACTTTATCTTAGTAAACCAGGAAAACTGAGAAGGCTACTTAAGAACAGTATGCTTATACACCTATTTAATAAGGTAGTTGCTATGTCTTCAACAATCAATTTTTCTCATGTTTTTTGAATCACAATAATTGTATAGCAATTCCGGAGGACTTTTTAGATTTTAAATCCAAACCCTGCAAAATAAAATAGAAGTAAGTTTTTTCAGATGTGTTTTTTGAAGATGCTTCACTAAAGCAGTATTACGATTTGCAAGTGGACAACAGTTCTTTGAAATACAATATGTACAAGACACCCAAGTTGCTCAGAAGTGTTACTGTCTTTTATTGAGGCTGGAAGCAGTGTATTGCTCACTTATGTACAGCTGACATATCTGAAAATTTTAACAAGACTTATTTGAAAAAATGAGCTCTATTTTCTCTTTTCTTTTCTTTTCTTTATTTTTTTGTTTCATTTATTCTGTTTCATTTATTCTGAATAAAACATCGTTCTGGTGCACAGGTATAGCTATGATAGGTTACCCTGACTTCTCATCATTAGATGATCAAACCTTCGGAGTGATTAGGCAGCAAGCTCAGCTGCTGATACTTAGGATGCACAATTGCCTTATCGTACTTGCAGTCCAGTCTCTTTTCTTGTCTTGAAGCACTGTTTATTAGATTAGAAGGCAATACATTGCATTTTATTTTTAACTACTTGTATGGTATGATTCAGGTCTCCTTCTTTACACCACAGTATAATATCTGACAGAACTTAATGTGCATGGCAGTCTGGCATGGATCATCTAACAATGAAGCTGGTGCAGTACCAGCAGGTGCAGTGGAGCTATATAATTACTGCATAAGCACTGGATTTTTTTAAAATGAGTGTCACTTTTTTTAATGAGGAGTGTGGCACAACAAAGGCATGGGTAAGTTTGAGCATAGGCTTATGATCAGATGTATGGCTGGGGCATGAAGGTGAAAGAGCTTTGTGTGTTCAGTAATGAGGGCCTGAGTGCTGTAAACCTCAGTAAACATCTTGGTGACAGTCTTGACGTTTTGTGCCCCAAAGCTAGCTGGTTTTCAGTTTGGCTGTTTTGCAGCTTTATTAACTGGCCCAATAAAATGTATTTATTGTTTTTTTCTAAACTTTACCTTGTATGCTATTAGAGACTATAGAAGAATTTGTAGGAGGAATGTTTACAACAGAGTAAAATTGTTGGACTCACTCTGTTGGGCCTTGCTTTATCTCATTTCTACCTTTTTATGTTGTGTGTTTGTTTTTTTTTTTCCTACAGCTCACTATTGCCAGCATTCCTTCTTCAGCAAACCTTTGAACTTTCTGTTTTCTTCAAACTAGTTATATTCCTATCTAATCTTACTGTGTAGGGCTGCATGAAGAAGTGGGAACTGATATATAAAAGCACTGTTGAAGCAGAGATGCAGGGGAAATACTCTCAGTAGGCAGACAGGTAAAACACTAGAAAACAGCAGGTGAAGCCAGTAATGGAACTTTGCAATCCATGATGCTTCCAAGTAGCAACCCTCACTTGGGAAATACGCCACCTTAGCCAATCTAGTATTGGTTATTTCAGGCTTCTTTACTGCATTCAAAGCACTTGATAAGCAGAGGTGGCACCAATTACAAATGACTGTAAACCTGCTGTTGACAACAGCCTTTCATCTTAACAATTGAATAGAACTGTGTTAATATCTTACATTAATTACAGTCTAATTTCAGGGTAGCCTCCAGATTAATTTTCAGTTTAACTGCATTGTATTGTATCATCTTTTATTAAAATCAGTGCATCCCAAAAGAGAAAGATGACAAATGCTGAAATTTTAAAGCTCATCTGAAATCTTTATTTTGAATACACACTAATTAGCAAACTTCCCTGAATGACACATTTGGACAGGAAATGTTTTATTATTGCACAAGAAAACAATTTAATCTGTGCTTTCTGTGCTGAGTTTAATGCAGCCTAAACTGTGTCATTGCGGTTTGTGCCTAGTTAATGAGATTTATGCTAATGCATACAATTAGTAAACTAGCTTGATCAAACTGAGGAGCATAATATAAATATACTTCTAAAACTCCAAAAGCAAGGAGATTGAAGACTCAGTCTTCTCCAATTAAAATGTGTTCTAACACATAGTTTATTTCGTGCTGCATTTTATTTCCTGAAATACAAGAAATAAAAATACTGTATCTTGGGATCTAAGTCAAAATAGTTTTGTCCTGGTTTCAGCTGGGATAGAGTTAATTTTCTTCTTAGTAGCTGGTGTCCAGCTGTGTTTGGGATTTGGTGTGACAGCAATGTTGATGGCACAGGGATGGTTTCACTTGCTGCTGGGTGATGTTTATACTGAGTCAAGGACTTTTCAGTTTCTTGAGCCCTGCCGGCAAGAGGGCTGGAGGGGCACAGGGAAACTGGGAGGGGGCACAGCCAGGGCAGATGGCCCGAACTAGCCAAAGGGATATTCCATACCATATGACATCATGCTGAGTATATAAGCTGGGGGAAGAAGAAGGAAGGAGGGGACATATGGCATTATGGCATTTGTCTTCCTGGGTAACTGTTACGGGTGATGGAGCCCGGCCGTCCTGGAGGTGGCTGAACTGAACACCTGCCTGCCCATGGAAAATAGTGAATGAATTCCTTGTTTTGCTTTGTTTGCATGCACGGCTTTTGCTTTACTTATTAAATTGTTCTTATCTCAACCCTTGAGTTTTACATTCCTTTCTGATTCTCCTCCCCATCCCTCTGGGTGAGGGGGGAATGAGCAAGCGGCTGTGTGGTGCTTGGTTGCTGGCCAGGGTTAAACCACGACAAGCTTGTATGCAGATTTCTTGACTTAAGAAATCTTATGTAAGAGCTGAGGTTAATTTAATGACAAATATGCTAAATCCACATTTGGAAATAGAAGTTATCCTAAAAAACCCTAGAACTATGGAAATCTGATTTTTAGTGGTTTTGCATCCTGAGTCCTGCAACCATCGCTTGAAAGATTCTAGCTTTACTTCCCTCATGTGCCTTATGACTTCAGCTTTTTCTCTTCCTGTATTTCTAGTTTTCTGTCATCTCTTGGTTGCCTTCTTTTTCCTCTTGCTCCTGTTTTCCCTCCAGTGCTGTTTAATTGCAGGCTGAAAAAGAGCCAGCAAAGTGCTACAGCTAGTTCTGAAATACACCATTGAGTGCAGGCAGATAATTAGAAAGCAGGCCAAACGGGGCAGATGATTGTTGACATCCCTGTACCACTTTTCCTTAATGGAGAGGCTAAAATGGAGATGGGTTTTTCTCTCTGTTCATTAATTTTTGTGCAGCTTGCAAGAACTTAATACTGTTAATTTATTACTCAAATTTGGTTGAAAATAGTGAAGTGTCAGAAGTTATTGATACGCTCCTGAACAAAAAACCAGATGCAAGATCACACAGGTTTGATTTCCTTACAAAACTGTTTGAAACCCTCTGTTTCTGATTATGTAAAAAAAGATCTTATATGCAGAGCATCATTAATCAAAGGACTTAATGGAAAACATATTATTAGCTTACCTATATAAAATACATTTCAAATGTGTATATTAACAATCTAACTTCTTTATTTTAGCCCAAACTTATTGTAACAGCAAGTTTTGGAGTAGAACCAAAAAGGAAAGTGGAATACATATCCCTTCTAGAAGGAGCACTGGCAAGGGTACAGAGCAAACCTGACAAAGTTCTCATTTACAAGCGACCTAATTTGGTGGGTGTACAGTTGTTGTGCCTTTGTTATATTTCAGATGTGTATGTATCGCATGTGCCTTTTCTCTTTTACAAGTAAAATTTTTAGTGTATCTGTTGTAGTTTTTTTTTTAATTTTATGAGAGAACTTTTTATTCATAAAATTTAAATAGTAAATATAACTAATTCAGCAGAGAGATTACTGTACAAAAAATTGCATAGGACACGTTTTTTGACCCAATTCCATTTATTCCATCTGTTTTTCTTTCAAAAATTTTCTGTTTTTCAATGGGCAGGGCCATGTTCCTCTTGCCCCAGGTCGTGATCTTGACTGGGAAGAAGAGCTTGCAAAAGCACAGTGTTGTAAATGTGTCTCCGTTCCCTCAGACCATCCACTTTATATTCTGTATACATCTGGAACAACAGGCTTGCCCAAGGTAAAGGATTATCTGTAGTCTGTCTGTGTCCAACCTATTTGCAGTTCCACTTGAGAAAACATTTAATTAAAAAGGTTGAAAATGCTTGCCAGAGCTCACTGCTATAAATGATAAACATTGCTAGAAATAGTTTAATCTAATTTATTCACATTTCACTGCTTTAAAATCATAGGAATAAATCATGCTTGTTTATTTAAATAGAGTAATATAAACTGCATTTACATCAAAATGTTTGTGCAGTATAAACTTTTGAGGACAGCAGAATGTTTTTTATCCATTAGTATCTTCTGTGTTTTAACAGTTTCAGAGAAGCCTAATATAGTCACTTAACTGCAACATTAGTTAATATTATCAGTTGTGTGATGGCATTTATTGCTGAATAGTCTTTGCTTATTCCTTATTTACATATTAGCTAATCTTCCCATCGATAAGATGCAGTCAGTGACATTTCAGATTAAATGGAATGAAGCATGTATTGAAGGTTTGCGTTACTGAATAGTTCTGAGAACATAATTCCCATGAAAATGAAAGTTCAGATTGAGTAATAACATAGGGCATCCATTGAAAATGTTTGCTTTCAAATGTCATTCAGTCTTAATGATCAATTTTAAAAGCAAACTCTTGAGTGTTTGCTTGGTACTTAACAATTCTCTTTTGAAGTGTAGAAGACAAGTTCAATATAATTTTCTAGCGGTGGTCTTAGCAGTACAAATTCAGAGACAGTATCATGCATCCCTGCGTATGGCAGTGCTTAGACTGCTACTAGAAAATTATTTAATGGTGTTGTCTATAAAGTTCAGAATTTATGGGGAGATAAGGGAAAACAAACATCAGTTTTGCTGATAAAAATGTCTTCTGCTTTTGCCTTGAACGTGGGCACTTCAAAGCAACGTATGTGTCTTGAATTATTTAATTATACTGTCAAAAGGTCCACGGTAACATCCGTTGTTACAACAGGTATTTTCCTTGACTGTTAGTTTCAAGATATAGTATCTCAGAGATAAAAGTTCTCAGAAGTTTACTTCACAGTGTTGGCTCTCTGGAGGAAAACATAGACACCTTGAAAGGGTCACCCTTATACGAGGGAGTTTGTCAACTTGTGCTAAGCTACAGTGAGTAACTTAATGAATAAAATAACTTTTTTGTTCATTTAAGGAGCTTGCTTTTAAATCACCATGTAAGTAAAATCACTCAGTTAACACCTTCAAAAAACTTTTGTTGATCTCAGAGCAGGGACTAAGTTAGAAGCTGAGACTAACAAAGGCAATCTGCTTTCTGAAATTTGTGAAATGTTATTTAACCATTCTCTGCTGTGGCAATATCCATTTTAATGAGTTAATATGTCTCTACAGTCCTTCATTTCTTAGACAAGGCCTGAAAGTGTCTGTTTCATCCTATTAACTATATGAAGAGAATGTACTGTGCCTAGCACGGACGGCTGCATTGTAATGTCTGTACTGTAGACATTTGTTTGGTCCGATTAATCTCATCTGAATTTTACTTCAGAACATCAGGATATAGTTTACTTAATTATTTCTTCCAGAAACACTATACTAGAAGATGATGAAATGTGTATTAGACATGTAATATTACAAAATATTTCAATTTTTTTCCTATTAACAGTGTTCCGGAGCCTGTTTTTGGCTTACCAAGGTGCATGATGCTATTTGATACTCTCTCATTCTAATTTTCAAATCCTTCTTCTAGACTAAGACTGGGATGTTCTTTGTTTTGCATTCGTATGTATAATTCAGGCTAGATATTAGATGTTTCAAGAACAGACATCTTGTTTAAGCCAATTTTCTGACATCTTTAAAATTAGTCAGTGCAGAAAGAGTGGTACATTTCAGGGAGTAATTTTCCCCAGTTATTTTTGGGGTGAGCAATACCACAGGTGCTCCTCTTTTCTGGTGATGATACAGAGAGTGTAGGCAATGAAGTTAAAACATGCCTAGCATTTAGATGGCCATAGTTTCAGTGAAATAAATAGTCTCTTATTTTTTGTCAGCATAGGTTGAAGAAATGTTTGTATGTTTTAATGACAGAATTCTAATTTTGTTCGTTATCTTCTGAAAATTATTGTCATCTAGGCCTTGGGCTGGGATTTTGTTTGTTTTATTGTGTATTTTGCTTGTTTTCCAAAGTTACTTCTTCAGTGGGAATGCTAGCACACGTGTGTACTTGTTGGAATGGGTCCTTTTCTTAAGTGAGGTGTTGGAATTAGACTTTAAGTCTATTGCTGCTAAAACCCCAACATTTCATTGAAGACAGGAATATCATTGCATCCTGCAAATGATCTTAAATATTCACATTTTCTCATTTAGGGTGTTGTCAGACCAACAGGTGGCTATGCAGTTATGCTGAACTGGACAATGTCAGCTGTATATGGACTCAAACCTGGTGAGGTAATTCTGTTTAAATGTCATGTAAATGTTTTTGAACTCCTCTTAAAAACTCCTCACTGTAGTTATGGTTTCTTTTCATTTTAGGTGTGGTGGGCAGCTTCTGATTTAGGCTGGGTTGTTGGTCATTCCTACATTTGCTATGGGCCTCTCCTTCATGGGAATACTACAGTTTTGTATGAGGTATGATCCATTCTAAAAAGCCAGCCTTTGAAAAGGCAGCATCTCCTCCAGTTGGTGGTCCTGTTTATGCCTGTCTATTCTTCATGCCACATATGTTTAAATTGTGTGTATATCTTCAATGTTTATACTCTCCCATCTGCTACAGTAATTCTGAAGGAAGACTTCACTATTCTTCAAACTTGTCTATTTAATCTGTGTGACTGGTGATGTTCAGTGGGGCAAGGAACTCCAAAACAACAAACCTAGAAATGGCGGGTGGTGGAGAGTACCTGTGTTGCTGAGGCTTCAGCCACAGGCCATTAGGCTATCTTTATTATGGATCTATGAGAGGATGTTGTGTTTTGCATGTCTGGAGGTGACAGATTCTTGCTGGATCTGGGTTGGAGCAAGAACTTGTGAAGAGACTTACCTCTTCTTTCCTGCCTCTATCACTCAAAGCATCTGAAGCCAAGACTCAGATGACATTCAGGGCTTGGTCCTTCTCCTTGGGGGATGAAACGCAGTGAGGTGGAGAGGAGACTAGTCCAGTTAGAGTGGCCTGCTGCATCCTAACTTTGATGCTCAAAAAAGCAATCATGCTGCCTTACATTGTTATTTTTTTGAGAAGTTATTGTTGATTGTCTAATCACCAGGCAAGAAGATACAGTGTTGCTTGAACCTTACTCTTTATTGTTCAGGGAGTGAATCCAGTATCCACCAATGATAGTGAAAGACTTTCTATGTAAAAGCACCAATGTTGTTAGCTCTTCAGCATGCCGAGGCTTGGTTGTCTACATTCACCTGACATTAGGAATTCTGGGTATATCTAGACTTCTCCAATGCTGTGCAGCATGACAGCCACCTTGTAATTGTTCTGTCTTTTCCGACTGTCCTGGAGGCAGAAGTTGTTTTTGCTCTGCCGTCGTGACATGTTAATCACCTCTGTTGATTTGTGGTGGTAATGAGAAACATGTGAACCATTAAGGGAAATCCAATGGTAACTCAGAGCATCCAAGAACTGCAAAAGTATAGTGAATGTACTGGACACTGAGGACATGAAAAAGCAGATGAAACAAGCTTTGATGATATTGTGAATATAGCAACTGTTAGAGAACCATCTGTACCTGGTGCTTCTGGAGCAGGGGAGTCAGCATGGCATCGTGGAAACATACTGTTTTACAGACCTCCATAGGTGCAGAAGTTCTGCATGAGGAAGTGGGTATTATGATTAAACTTTCTCCATTTTCCTGCTATTACATCATACAACTGAAGATGACCATACTAGAACAGAAATGGGTTGTTACTGTTTTCAGGAACAAGCATTATCAAAACAACCCTTTGGTGTTTGCACAACCAGTTAAGTTGGTATTGCTTGAAATGTGTTTCACTGTTACGAACTTACACGCTGCTGTTGGTGGATAGCTGGTGCTGGAATTGTGCCTGAATTTTGAGTAAGTATGTTTCTGAATCCTGGGGATACTGAGGAAGCATGGGCAGTTGCAGTTAGGTGAGGTTGTGTCCAAAACTGTTTGGGTAGTACTGCATCAGGCACTACAGAATGGACTGTGGCTTGCTGCATCCTGTTTTGGAGGACAGAAGTATACTTGACTGCTGGAAGTTCACTCTATAAACTTAGAAGAGAAATTCTCACAAGCAGAAGACACCTTTTGAAGCAGGTCAAGAATCCTAAAGTCCAGAAAAGCAACGATCATTAGGGGGGTGTCTACATGATGCTTGAAATCACAGAAGTAGTGCAGTTCTGAAGTAAGTCCTGTGATTGTCCATGCTTATTGATTTAGTTCACAGAGGGGTTTTAGACATATGAATGACTCTTTACAGAGAAAGCTGAGAGAAGTTTTGCCACTTGTGATAAAAGGGAAGGATCCAATGAGTGGGACTGCACTGCTGTGAAGATTTCTAGAACAAATGAAAAGTACATATCCCAACAGAAAGCTTTAAAACTGTCAAGAGCTCTCACCTTATTCTGAAGTGCTTCTTGTGCTATGCAAAAGGGCCAAATGGTATGTGTGACTTCATATTTGCTAATGACTGCCAGATGTCTGCTTGTTCTGACTTTCAGCTGCTCCCAAGCTTTTGCTTCTGTCATCTTCGCCCATCCTATTTCTTTTGCTGTTCCTCCTTTATGAACATCTTTTTTTACCTCCTTTCACACTGCTGCATTTTGCAATAGTGACAACTGTTGCATTGGCCTCCCAGAATGCTGAGCAGGGGCAACCCAAGGCTTGACAGGTTGTGGTTTGAAAGGCCCAAAGGTTTTTCCAGAAACCACCCTGTTGCCAATGTCAAGCCTGCTGCAGAGTGAGAGAGGACTGACAAGCAGTGCTGCATTCATTTCAAGTAGATGAAGACCATGTTCCTGATGAGGTGGGAAGACCATGCTTCAGAGCTGGCATGGTGCATGTGCCTTTACTAGAAAGATCTTGAACAGATCTTTAGGGGAGGGGAGAGCACTCCACCAAACTCAGTGCTCTAGAGAACATCCATGCCCTCAGTCCCAGGACCAATAGTGTGGGAGAAAAGTCCAGGGAAAAATATACCTACAGTGTTTTACATGTCTACATGCCTGCAACTCCCAGAGGACACCCACGAGACAACATGTAGGAGCACCCTCCCTCTGCCAAGGCAGGCCATGGGAACTGCAAAATCAGTGGTCCAGATGCCTGCCTGAGTGAGTGTGCGTGCTCCTTTCCTGTACACGTACTGAGTGTGGGACTGTGCTTAGGAGGTTTCAGGTGAAGTTAGGGCACTGGTCCAGAGCTGTGGAAAGGCGACATGAGTGTGTGCTTTGACTGCGAGAGCTGCTGTGCCTCGAGAGATGATTCCTCAGGGGCTGTGAGCTGTGAGGGAAGTTCTGTGGAGCAACAAGCTCCATCAGAGACCACCTGCGCCATCCCAGCTCTGCCGGTGTGCCAGGCATAGTCCTGGCAACTGCAGAAGTCATGTACATGGTGTGCCTCGATAACACAGCCCTCCTAGGCTTCTGCACAAAACCCCAGCCACACTGTCTGTCTCTCCTCAAACGCAGTGTATAAAGGACCTACCTTGTGGTGGTAGTGGTGCTGGTACTTCTGGTGTGTCAGATCCTGTCCCTGCCCTGCAGTTATCTGCTTGCACAACAAATATCATTCAGAATGATACTATTTCTTTGAAATGCAGTGGTTAAGATAGTGGTTGTTGGCAATATAATTATCTCTTCCTGTGCTTCAAGTCACACTCTGGAAAGGCTATAAAGGGAAGGGCACTGCAGGCTGTGGTAAGGCATAGTTGAATTAACAAGGTTTACCCCCAAAAAATCAATTGAATGCATCAAAGGAATGTGTGAAGCACACAGTTGTGGAGAAGCGGAAAACTAAGGACAGAGAGAAGTATTGGGAATCAGTTCCTTTTTAATCGTTGCATAACATTTGCTGAATTGAGAGACATTCATGTCCAGTGGTATTCCTCCCGTTCCACTCCATGCACTTGTGAATGCTGAGTGGCTTGATGACTGTTTGCAGTGAAGGAGCAAAGTCCTGATACAAATGGATTTCTGGATGACCCACCTATGACAAAGAGAGCAGAGAACTGTGCATACAGGTACTGCAGAAACTGTGCTGAGTGTTTCAGTCTGAAGGAAGGTCTCAAAGATGTCCTCTTAGATCATTCAGACTAAAAGCGATACCCTGAATCTGGAGGGCATTGGAAACGTTTTCACAGTGTTTGTCCTATGTAGCCCAGTGTCTTTCAGATGACCAAATGTAGATTGCGGTTCCATGATGCATTCAGTAATAGCACAGTTAAGTTAGGCCTGTGCTGCACCATTGGCAGAGGGCCGCAAGGGTATGTAGTATCACTCATGATGCTCATTGGCACTGGGGACATCATGAATGATCCTGTCTGTTGTTGGCAAGAAGGCACTGGCATATGTTTTGGTTCTGTGACCAGAGATATGGAACATAGGGGATATAGAAACTTTATGGTGGAGTCTACTGGCAGTGCGTGAACTGACATGCTACTGTCATCTGCAGGAAACATGAAAGGGGCAGTGTGACACTTCCTAGAAGAGGAGTCCCTTCAGTCGAGGAACAAAGATCTGTAGGATAGCTTTTCATCATAAAACTTTGAGCTGCATTTTTGGTCCAATGAACAAGTCTAAGTCTAGTCTAAAATAAACCTCAAAGAGCATCTAATGGAAGAAGTAAAGAGCATTGGCATTAAATGTTTTGATCTGCTAATCTGCTCTAATTCACCTCACTACTTGCTATGTAAACAAAGTCTGTGACACCATATGTGCTCATATTTGTGTTTCATGGTCTTTTTTCACATGGTACTGAGTTTATTTTTACCAGTGCATGTAGTAGGAAGAAGACTGATAATCTCTCATAGGATGGCAGATTGTGACTAGGTGACACCTGTGTATGTTTCTTTGTAAAAAACCCTGTTGTTTATTGGTTTTGTAACAAAAATGTAAAATAAGAAACAAAATGCAGTGTTTAAAAGCAAAACAAATCTTGAGGTCTTAAAATATGATTTGGAATATGTTAACTTTTTCTTCTCTTAATGGAAGGACTGTGGGTAGTGTTAATTTTTTCTATGCGATAGGAAAATCTGTTATGACTTGTAGGATCTGAGGCAAATAACTTTTTTTAGCTTCTAGTCATTGGACTGATTTTTCAATAATCTTTCAGAAAAGCAGGTTTGCAAAACAAGTATTTTTAATTAAATATTTAAGTACACAAAGTGATAACAAGTACAAGGGTTTTTTTCCCTAAATGGCTAAGACAGAGAAGCTCACATGCCTTAAAACTCCCAGACAATGATTGCAGCAGCCAGAGAAAACTTAAACAAATGGTTATTCTTAATTTGAATCTCAATGTACGCTGTCCAGGTAAAGTTTACTGACTTGCTTAGTTTCGGTGTTCAGCATGAAGGCTTGCAATGAATGCATTATGGAAATACATGATGCAGAGAATATCTACAGTGCAACTATGGCAATAAAAATCAGCCATTCGTTTGAGTATTGCTTATGCCTAGCTCTTTTTTAAAAGAGTCTCTGATCTGGTGGAATCCACTTGCTTCTGTGAATTTTCAAACCAGCTCACTGTGGAACTTCTGAAAGCTTTTGAGTCAATGAGAAGTTCCAGCTTGCTGATTACAGGAGTAACACTTGGTTCGTAGTACACATACAAGTTCTGAAGGACATGAGGAAACCAGGTTATTTCTAGGATGCTGCAAACTAAAACTAATCAAGTAGTTTTTTTTAAAAAAGGAGGAAGGTCTTTGTTTAAAAGCAGTAGTGCAAAATCCTGGGAAAAGAAAAAAAGGCAGAATTCAACAGGAACAGCTAAGTGAGAGAGTACGTTGAACTCATGAGGTAGACTTCTTTGCAGAAGGGTTTCCTCAGTAACTAAATATTTCTTTCTATGGAAAACTGAGTATGGTAAATTTACTGCAGTTTGTATGTTAAAATACATACATTTGTGTAGATGGATAAAAATGTCCAGAAGAATTAACACTAGATACTTGTGTAGTTGAACTTGCAAATAACTCCAGATGCAGAGGTGGATTTGTGATACTTTGTAGCACATGTGTACATACTGTACAGCTGTCCTACATCTTTTACTCATTCCAGAGGTCATGCTTGTCAGATTCTTCCTGTGTGGTATTAATTTATGTAGGACAAGTATGGATACATCTGTGAGAACTGCTAAAAGTTCACTTAAATAATTGGGGGATTGATTTTAATATCCTGAGTTAAGTCATGTAGGCTCTCAATTAACTATTAAAGAGCAATCACTACTATGCTCTTTGTGTTGTGTATAAAATGATCATTTTTCCTGTAAAGAAGAGAAACAGTCTGGACAATTTTATGCATTATTGTGGTGGCAGAAGAGACCACTGTGAACAAGAGAAGCAAACTTTGGCTCCAAAAAATTAATTGAAGTATGCATGGCTTTACATACTGAGGTATTCAGTGTGGATTTTTCACCTGCCTTTTCCTGAGGTGAAAGGGTGAGGGATAACAGTCTGTGTGCTGTATTTAAATCCCACAAGACTCCATTTGTCTCTTTCTCTTTGCTGTTACATCTTTACAGTATGTAAAGACCCTGTGAAATCTTTGGAAATTCAGTATCCTTAAACAAGAAAGCCCTGTTACTTACTTTGACCTTGTTCTGTTGTCTGGAAATGAAGGCTTAAAAGGATGTTGGACATCACTGTAAGCTATACTTAATTAAGTACTAACATGCCATCCTTCAATCTTGATTCTACTTTCCCAGGAACTTAAATTATTTATGTAGATAATCAGAGTTAATAAGTATATTCAGGATTTATGAAGCAGAAGTATACTTTAGGAAAATGATATCTATTCTTTGCTGATCTTACAGTTGATGGCATTTTTTGTGTTTGATGGGATGGACCAATACGTAAGGTTAATTTTCTTGTATATGGTCTACACATATGCTGGAAATCTTTGCTTTCTTCGCTTGGGTAGACTCCCACAGAGTAGATGATCTGGGCAAAGTTAAGAGAGAGACAAGCACAGCGCAGGGCTGCACCTTCTCAAGTCAGCTGTTACGTGGATCGCTAACTGTGCAGTATATAATAGTCCGCTAGTTAGGATTGCTGCTGGTTTTGCAGTACACGAAATAGTACACTATTAACTGTTTTGACTAAAGGGTTTGTAGACTGCATTCTTATTTGTATGTGTAGGAGTGTGAGAAATTCAGCATATGCTGCTAAGAGCTCGTCCTTGCAGTGTCAGTGTGTGTCATAGATGTGCGTTCCCATATGCGGATGGGTGTTCATAAAGGTAAGCCTATATACTATGTAAGTATACCTGTATAGATAGTAATCTCTTTTCCCCCTCATGTGCATGATTGTTCCTTTTATTTCTAAGTGTATTTAATTATCCACAGTTTTCAGTTGATTTATTCAAGCGTTCTATCCACTAGTCAAAAAGTATTGCTTTAATTTTTAATTTTTTTTTTTTATTTTAGAATCCTACTTTATGAGCAATAAAATCTCCTTTTAACTTCCTTTGCATTTTAATCAAGAACTTTTGGAGGCAGTGGACACATAACATACCTATTTGGAGTGCATTGACACTAAATGTGTGAGTTCAGCTGAAATTTGGAGAAGAAAAAAATTGAGCTCCTTTCTAGGCTGATTTTATAACTTGCACTATTTACCTAATAGTGGATACTTTTCAAACCCCATCTCCATCTTTATTTCATCTCCATATGCTCAATATAGTATAGTTCCGGTATGCAGTTTTGGGGGGCTTCAGAATCTCCACAAATAATTAAACAGAGAACTGCAGTTAAACGACTTTCACTAGAAAATAGAAATTAAATAGTAAAAAAAAAAAGAAATAGTTTTTATTCCTTTTCAAGTTTAATTCTATTACAAAAAGAGTTCCGTTTTCTAGTTTGTCTGGGAAAACCCCAGTGATTTCCAAATAAATTAGGAGGAGCATGGCCAGCACGTTGAGGGAGGTGATCCTTCCCCCCTGCCCTGGTGAGGCCACATCTGGAGGGCTGTGTCCAGTTCTGGGCTCCCCAGTGCAAGAGAGACAGGGAACTACTGCAGAGGGGCCAGCGGAGGGCTACGGAGGTGATGAGGGGACTGGGGCATCTCCTTGATGAGGAAAGGCCCAGAGAGCTGGGGCTGTTTAGCCTGGAGAAGAGAAGACAGAGGGGACCTTGCCAATGCCTGCAGGTATCTTAAGGGCGAGTGTCAGGAGGATGGGGCCAGGCTCCGTTCAGCGGTGCCCAGCAACAGGACAAGGGGCAACGGGCACAAACCGCAACACAGGCAGTTCCACCTGAATACGAGGAAAAGTATTTTTACCTTGAGGGTGACATAGGACTGGAACAGGCTGCCCAGAGAGGCTGTGGAGTCTCCTTTGGAGACATTCAAAACCCTCCTGGATGTGACTGTGCAGTCTCTTCTGGGTGAACTTGCTTTAGAAGGGGGCTGGACTAGATATCTCCAGAGGTCCCTTCAAACTCTGAACCCTTCTGTGATTCTGTGTAAATTCATAGAATTGTAAGGCTGGGGACCACTCTGATTGACTTCTCTGAGACTCTGAATAACAAAGAGCAAAAACTTCACCCAACAGCAGAAACGCACATTTATAGAATGAAATATCATATTAGCTTGAATATTAAATTACTATAGTCTATTTAATGTTTAAACACCTAATAGATGTTAATTAGATTCTTCATTCCAAAGGGACTAACTTATCACCACCCCATTAGTTAAGCAGGAGAGGAAAGCAGTGTGAGAAAAACTGCAATTTCTTGGAGATAAAAGACTTTGATAGTTTTATAGTCACTATTTTTGACCACTGATAGTGGGCCACAATAAAATTGTTGCATGAATTAGCAGAAGAGAACCACTGCAGTGAAGAGGTTTTCATTCTAGCAGGTGCAGAGTAAGACAAGAAGGAACAGGGAGGAAAGCAATGAGTTCCTTCAGCATTCTCTCACACAGTCTTACATTGAAGTTTTATCTCTGTGTAAATGTGTGGGGGTCGAGATGGTTATTGTGATTATAAAGGCACCTCAGTTTAAAATGTGTTGGTTTTGGAAAGTAAAAGGAGTAAAGATCCTTCTTTCTTTAAAGTGAATATTAAAGAGAAATCAGAGTTTATATCTGGTTGACCTACATGTCTACATTTTTGCTCTTGGTGAGAAAATTATTAAACAATAATAGTACATTTCTCATTTTTCTTTCTCTGAGATGCCACCAGTCAAGTCTTCAGACAGTGTTCATGACAACAGTGTTGTCTTTTTGAGGCTTAAAAATGGGAAGAAAGGCTTCTGTACACACAGGGAGAAAAATAATATTTACAAAGAGAAATAGTGTATCATTTTTCCTCTGTTCAGAATACTGTCTTAACAATGGATATTAATAAATCTGTAGCCAAAGTTTCCTAAATGATTGCGGCATGATGGCTGTTGGGTTAGGGAGTGTCAATATGCTGTTTAGATGTGGGGAAAGAACACCTCATCCCCTTTGCCTAAGGACAACCGATATTGAATATAAACTGTGCTAACTTCATACCCTCAATTCTTAAAGTGATTTGTTTATTTTTAAATTACTTAGTAGGTGCAACTTGTCATTTTAACAATTGCTATGGAAACCTCATGCTTTCAATTTTTACTTGCTGTAACACCATTGTCAGGAATGTGAAAACAGTAACGAATTCCTTTGAATACAGCAAGACTGGGTGTTTTTTGGGTTTTGTTTTTTTTTTTTTTTTTCCTTTTAATAATCTGTCCTGGATTGTTTTTTCCAAGGCATGATAAACTTCGGCTATAAATAAGCTACTTGAAGTCTCAGAGCTCACTCTGGGTTACTCTTGGTGATGGGATCGCAAGCTTAAGCAACAGGGCAGTGTGAAGAGAAAGTCTAGCTACTGCCTGTGGCATCAGGAAGAAGGCAGTGCTGTAGTTTCAGTGCTTGGGACTTTGAATTGGAGCTAAGGTAAGGAAGAGGATGCCCACACTTGCCAAGTAGCCATCATTAAGGACTAGTAGACTAGGACAGAGAAGGAGCTGTTGTCCCATGTGCACATGGAGCGTTGCTTACAATGCTCGCTGGGGTCTTTCCAGTCCCTGCTGTTGCAACAAATCTGCACGGTAAATAACAACAGCAACAGGTTTAAAATTACTCTCATTTCGCACAGTTCTTGGAGGCATCCAGCCTTTTTGCCGTTCTTGTAAGCCATTATCATCAGCTTAGAAAGCAAGCACTGTCTCTGAAGTTTGCCGGTTTTGTGATGTTTCTGCCATGACCCATAGTGATTGTATTTGTGGAGTGAATTCAGTAGGATGGATCATCTCGAGTCCTTAATGGAGGTCTGGCAGCAGGGTCAGCAGCAGAAGGGTGAATGCCTCTATGAACATATTCTTTTGAGTCCTGGTATGTCAGGACTTTGTATGTGCTTTGTTGTCGGCAGGTTTTAGAGGCAACGAATTCCATGTATAATATGTGCTATGCAGAGAGAATTTCCTCTTATGATTTCGAGTTTATCTTTAATTGAAGAGCCCCTTGTTGTTCGAGGTCAGACAGAAAGGGAATTGCTGTGCTGTCACTGATGCATTGTTTGTTATTTTATTATAGCTCCTCTCATGTCTTTTTCTCTCAAGTAACCCATCCTGGTGGCCTCTGACTTTCCATAGGAGAACCTCTCTATCCCCTTGATAGTTCTTGCTGCCTGACTATGAATCTTCTTTCATAATCATGTGTTATCCATCAGGACATTCTGCCTCAGGATGTCTGCTCAGCTGGTAGACATCTGATAAATTACAGGCTAAATCTGGGTACTTCTAGAAGGATGTTCCTGTCTGTCTGTCTGTCTGTCTGTCTCAGAGTGTCTTGGTAGGTTATTAAAAGAAAATCTTTTCTACTTGAATCATCCTAGCTGATGCAAGAAGTGTCTGCTTCTACTTTTCTTTTTTAAATTCGATGAGGCAGATCACTCTCTGCCTGCCTGGTTGTTTACCATGCTCTTAGTTTCTGCCAACCACAGATATTATTGCCAGTAACTTTAAAAATAAATTTTGATCTCCAGTATTGATGCAAATACTGAATAGCAACAGGTCTTGAACTGATCCCTGCAGAAATCCAGTGGAAGCATCTCATTTGCTCATAGTCCCCAAGTGACTCAGCAATCTGTCAGCCTATTATGAATTCAATTACCCTCTGCTTTATGGTTTATATTGCGAACTTGTATAAATCAAAATGGCATGTGTTGATAAGCCTCTCATGGCATCTTGCAGTACTTCTTAAAATTTTTGTATGATAAATAAGAACTCTCTTTGGCAATTCTATTTGTAGGTTTTTGGGCTCTGAAATTAATTTGCAGTGTCTCAGATTTGTTTTGCTTATGTCTGTTCAGTTTAGCAAATGCATAAAACTGCTGCCAAGGCGCTGGGGAAGGTTTTCTGCAGAATCAGTAAGAATATTTTACAGCTGGGCCAGACTTTTTTTTCCCCTAAATGAGTATTTTAAGTGTTGCCTTATTCTGAGTATTGTTTCTTATCAGCTGTCAGGTGAATTTTTTATCTCTTCCACTCTTTGTGTTTTGTTTTTCTCGTAGATCTGAGAATTGTACTTCCCCAAACCAAAGCTGCTGTAGCTTAGCTGTGACAGTACCAGCCTGTCAGAGCCCTGCATGCCTATCCATGCACGCCTAAAGGTTTAGCTGCTTGTGTTGAAGATGCGCTCGGGCTGAGGCTCAGGCTGGAGCTTGCTGCAAGTGTGAGGCACAGGCACAGCTGCGATGTAGCTCGAGCTGGGGTCAAGGGTGAGGGCCTGAGCATAAATTACCTCCCAAGGAAGAAGGGTAGGCTCCTTTCAGCTCTTATCATAATTCGGCTGTTTTCCTAGTGGTCTGATCCAAGGCTACGCAGATGTACCACGGCAAACCTGGCCTTGAGCACTGGCAGCCAAGCCCCTGGGAAGGAGTGGGTGTGCTCAGCGTCAGACAGCCCTTTTATGGGCTCTGGGCATTTCCATTTGGTTAAAAATAACAACCTACTTCATTAGTGTCAGACTAATGAATTTCAGATTGCTCCACAGCTAGGTTTTTTACTGTCCAAGATGATTGATACTAGTTCAATTACATAATTAGTTAATGAGAAGTTTATAGAAATTTGGAAATTTTCAATCTGAGACCATTTGTTTTAGCATTAGTTACTGATGTGGTCTTGAACTCCTAACGGGGTGGTTACAGACCTGCAGGTATAGTGAACGTTATAGAGAGAAAACATCAACTTGAATAATTGTTCATGAACAAATGCTGATGAACACATGAAAGTTGTGATGAAGATTGCAAGGATGATACTTGAAGACAGTCTGGTGGAAGATTTTTCTTTGGGAACTGTGCTTATTTGACAGAAAGAAAGGACATAACTCACTTTTTCAGCAACCAGATCGCATTCTTTTGCATTTCTTTTTGGTAGTGTAGGATAGGCTATTAGCCAAAAGGGGGGTGGTGGTGTTGATGGTACTTTTTCCTGCTGCTTCGGCTGGGAACCATTTCTTTTATTTGTTTTCTCTCCATTTGCTTCTCACCGCCTGCTCCATCCTTTAAAAAGGTTTTTCAATTGTACGTTCTGTTTTGTCGTTTTGTTTTTTTTTTTTCTTTTTACGGTGATCCTCTGCTCCAGCACTCATCTCACCAGCAGTATCTCGCCATAGGGCTGTAAAGCCAATGGTATGTATCCAACCTCAGGCATCCTGTGTTCTTTAAATCTACCAAATGGTTCATCGGTGCTCTTGCCCATGTTCAGGCACAGCTGGATGCAGAGCAAGTGGGGAAGGCTGCAGTGGGGAAGGCAGATGGGAGGGAGGGCAAGGGATGAATTATGTGAGCCTGCATCACAGCCAGTGTGCTGCTTTTTATGTTGGGATGGGGCAACTAACTTGATTAGTGTGTGTTTTCATAAAGGCATGTACTGTTTTACTAGTGCCTCATTATCAGAAGAAAAATACTGTATTTGGTAAATTCTTCAGGGTATTCAAATGCCTCTGTTACTTCTGCATCTTGGTGAAATGAAAAGTATTATTTATTTTGTATGCTGCTTTTTTTTCCCACTGGACCTATTTATCCATTCCATATTTGCATGTACACAAGTATGGTGAAGGTATGACTTTGTCTTGTGACTGGTGAACTGCTGTAAATATGGTGATGTTTCAGGAGTGAAACTTTGTATTTGTGGCTTCTTGATAAAGCATTGACAAAGCCCTATTTGCAGTATGAAAAGTATGTATGTCTCTAACTTGTGTGCTCTGTCAAAGTCCATCTTCTAAGTGCGGCCTTTCTGGTGAAACAGTTATGCCAATACCTGTAAAGCTAAAACTCATTCCACATTAACGTCATCTTTTCATAATTTCAGAATATGTATGGAGCAGGTCATACACCGTGCTAATTATATACAGTAAAATAGTGATTGTGTGATCCTGTGCCAATTGCTGTTCATATTTGCAGCACCACAGAAAAAGTATTTTTGATTTTTTTTTTTATTATTTTTACTACTTACCATTGGACAATTTGTCACATCTGATTACTTCTGTTTACAATTCTCTTGACTAAGTCCCTTAGCTCAAGGCAATGTTTCGTTTTAAAAAAACAAACCAACCACAAACCAGACCACACTGGTAGCACACTAAAACAGAAAAGCGTCTTCAGCTTCTGTCCAGGCTTCATCTAGAGTAGCAGCACAAAGATTCCAGGAAACTAGTTGTAAGCAGCCAAGTGGGAATTTTTCCAGAACTGGGAGGAAATTTCTAGGTGAGAAAAAGCTGACATTATGTTCCATAGACCTGTGCTTGGGGATTTAGCTGCAGTGCCACTGTGTCCAGAGACTCCTAGTTCAGTGGGATGACTTCTGGGTGCTTTACAGGCTGTTTTGCAGTACAGGTAGATGTAGACATGACTCTCTCTGCTACCAGTGTGGTAACAGCTCTTTTCATGGCTTTTCATTTTGGCTGTCTTTTCATTCATATGCCTGTTTGTCCTATTTTTCTAAGTAGCAACTAGTATGGGCTGTGTTCATTCAAGAGATTGTGCCCAAAGCTTGTGAATTTATTTCTACAAGTGAATATGCTCACAGTATTATTATTATTTTTAACAAACACTTCTTTAAAGTCTTACTTGAAATTACTTCTGTTGCTGTGCTACCACTACTGTTGTGTTTTGAAGCCTTGAACTGTCAAGGAATTATGAGGTATTTTTATTCTGTGACATTTTAAATTATTCTTTCCATAGGGGAAGCCTGTGGGAACGCCAGATGCTGGTGCCTATTTCCGTGTGCTAGCAGAGCATGAGGTAGCTGCCTTCTTTACTTCACCAAGCGCAATTAGAGCAATCCGTCAGCAGGACCCTGAGGCAGCCTTGGGAAAGCAGTACTCTCTGAAAAGGTAAACTAAGGATACACTGGAAACAGTTTCTTACAGAAATGGGCTGGATGAACTAAGAATAGCAGAGTGTCTGGGACTTTGCCCACCTCTGTATAGCAGAATTTAAGTGTGTTCTTGACAATTTGGGTGTTTGTCTATTTGCTTGTAATTTTATATTGATATTTTGGAGGAGGTGAAAGCTGTTAAAAAGATTACAATTCTAAGGTTAAGAGCTCTTACTGAGTTAGGATTATTCGCTCAACCTCAGTTTTACTCCACTGTGCTTATACCCTGTAATACTGTCTTGGATTACATGATCCTGTACTGTCTTCCCACATGACCTCTCATTTCATTGAGTGCGCAGAATCTTTAGTGTTCATCATCAGCTAGTCAATGTTTTGTTTCTCTCCCCATAACTTAGTTACTGTTTATGGTTATGTGCTCCAAAGACTGAGCTATTTGCTATCTTGTACTGGTTTTAGGGTGTCCATCACTATACTATCTCAGCATGCTTCAAAATCATGACTGAGTTCATCCTCACAAATCCCCTGTGAGATGAGAGAGTGGTATTATCTGTATTTTGCAGATGGGAAGCTGAGTTACAGAGAGATTAAGGTCAAAGTCGTCTATTAGTTTTGAATATCCAGTCTGAGCTGCTGAACGACCACTGTTTCAGAGTTCTTACCATTACATGGTTCAAGTGTGTTATTAGCATTATATTAATAAAATGCCTCTCACGCTGACTTGCATCTGTGAGTGTTTAGTACTTCTACAGACCAAGTTTCTGTATCCTATGGCAGACATTCTGAAAATTAAAAATACATGGGTTTGGACTACATCTAGTCTTGAAGTTGAGTAATTTACTCAGCATCAAACAAGGACTCCGTCAGACTGTATAGGCGGTATTCAGTCATAAGAACATCTTTTATCACACTTGTCCAATGAGAAGGGGAAGATGCAAAGCCATGTAACTTCATCAGACCTCTATATTCTTAATTGCTCAGGGAAGTTTTATTTATTAGTAAGCTGAATTTATTCCTGAGGTATTCATTACAAGTTCGTCATTATTTTCTTCCATCTGTTTTGAGTGCTATCATCAATTCTTACCACTCCTAGAAATAGGAAACAAGCTCATTTGAGACCCTAATGCACCATTCTTCTATGTTGTTTATTGACAAGAAAGTGATTCAGATGCTAGAAAATTTAATTGCTGTTCCTCAGCATTTTTTGAGCAATGAGTAAAATGACTTTAATCTGCCTTTAGAGCATTCATTTAATGGAAAATCTGCTAACCTGCTCTGTAAGCTGTCACATTTTCTGGCCAAATGAGAATTCCAGATAAGTCTCCTTGCTATATCAGTTGCCCCAGATATAAAGAGGTATTTCATCATTCCTATTCAGTGCATAGTTAATGAGCTTCTCCATTTGTCTGCAGGTTTAGTTGTCTCATAATTCACTCAGCTTTGCGCCATGTCATTCACTGGTATGTGACTTCTCTTTAATAAACTGTCTAGCACAGCATTTAGTATATAGTAGGTGTAGTTGTTAAGAAATGGAGTCCAACAGGTGATTTAAATTTCCATTCTAGGAAAATCCTGGGGTTTGGGTGTTAGTTACTTGGATGGACTTTTCTATCCAAGGTCAAGTGAGTTCTGTCTGTTTCAGATTGAAGTCGGTCTTTTAGTTAATTTACTTAATCTGTGATGCTTTTTTCTCTGTTACATGGTGCAGAATCTTTGAAATGAGATGTCTTTCTGTTACTTGGGCCAGACGTATGCTTACTTACTCTAGACTCTAAACCACATGTCCAGGAATGCAGTCCTGAAAGTGGTACATTTCATTCCTGGAAAATTCTACTGAAAAACTGATAAAGGTTAATGTCACTTTTAAAAAATTCTGTTACAAAAGACAATTACTGATAAAGTACAGAGTTGGTAGGCAAAGCCATCTTCCAGTATACAAGAGTACTTGATTTACAGAAGTTGAATTATAAGCAGACTTATGTTCTTTTGAAATGACATAAGTTAAATAGACTTCTGTTAAGAGCTGATGTGGGTGGCATCACTGGCTTCTGCACAAAATTATTTGTGAGGTTTCCAAAGGTTCTATTGTGTATGCTTCAAATTCCTTGTTGGCTATTGGAGTCAAATAATGAGATTTGTTTCCCTTTGACACAAAACATCACCTGTGTCTTAAGTAAAACAGATGTTCCCTTTATAGTACTCTAGGAGAAAAACTCTTGCTAGAGGATCTAAAGACCCAGCTTTTAATAATACACGGTGCTGCTAAGCAGTCTGTCTGATCTTATTGCTGCCTGTTGTGCTTGAAAAACAACTAACATTCAAATTCTGCAACCCTCATGTACCCGAGCATATTCTGTTCAGATTTTGGTATCTGTTCACATCTTCATGAGGTAACTCCATAACACCAAGCCATTAGCTCTTCCCATATTTGGAATCACGCTTCATCTTTTAATTGACATAATTGTTATATGAACTGGTTAGGTCTGATTTCCAAGTGATTGGCAACTGACAGTTTTGCATGAAATGGGGCAACAACTCAGCAGATTGTGGCTTTTTTGGTTTTTGGTCAATTGTGTATATTCTGCCATTTTATGTCAAGAGAATCTATAGATTCTAGGTTGTTCATCTGATACCAGGTATTAATACACTTGCTTTAGAAAGAAATATGAGACTGCATAAAAACCTGTGCAGAAATAATACAATAAAGTAGATTAGAAACTCCCGTTTTCTGTCTCATAACACAGGAACAAGAGGATGTGAAATTAAAGTAGCAAATTTGCAAAATTGTTAGATCAAAATACTTTCTCATATAATTGATGTCTCACACGTGCTGCTAGAGGATATGTGATTAAGACGCAGAATGTAGGACAATTGAAGTACATTGTGCAGTCTTCCTGCTACCCCCTGCTCTGGCCATTCCTGTTGGAGGTCTGAGATGTGTTTGTGAAGAGCCTTTGTGGAGCTCCCTTTCACCCACACTGTGAGAAGATGAGCTGCAGTTGTGTTCTGCATCTCTCTTGACTGTCACCCACACCTCCTGTGCTCAGATTCTCATGACCAAGGTGAAATCTGTTCAAGGAGGAAAACACACACACAGGTCAATGGAGAAAAATCAGGAGACCTGAAAATATTACTTCTTTATTTTACATGTTTAAGTGTCTGCAGTCTCCAGGTGCATAAAGAATTAGTAAGTTTCCAGTTTGTGTTAACAAGTGCAAATGAACCTTCCTCAATGTCTTTTCAGGAAAAAAGCTTATTTAACGTGATGCAGATAGAGGTTTTCTTTGCCAGAGAAAGCTGGTGTATGTGTTCCAGAACAAAAAACACTTCTGTGATCTTTTAATTTGGAAAAGTGCAGCTCAGATTATTACCCATGTGAAAACTCCTGCTTTTGGGAAGTGGTTTGGAGATGCAGTTTCTTTTGTGCTTGGAGTGACACCAAAATGTACATGCTGTATTGAACAATTTGGATTGCATCAAGGCCATTAGGGACTTTGATCTGTCCCATGTGTCAGGTGACACTTCAAGTCCACTCTGCTGGACTCTTGAATAGCACCAAAAGCTTGATTGCACTGAATTTTATGTTAGGAATGTAGGTTTTCAGAACAACAGCTTAGCACATACTTATTTAAGAGAGGTTTTAAGATCTTTCTTCCCCATTAACTGCATTGCAGAGATAGATGATTGCAGTAATAGCTGCACTGACATGCTTTGAAGTTTTAAGTGGATGGTTAAAAAGTTGTTCATAGTGGGACATTTCATAACCATTGCCACCTCTTTCTTGCCATGCTGTTTGATAGGAGAAAATAAGTCCATAGTTCTTAGGCTTTGTTAGACTTGCGACACTGATATTCTTTTTGATGGTTTTGTGCTATAAATTTGCCAAAGAGCTAATCCCTGTCCTTCTTGCAACATAAGGTTGCTCTTGAGCCTGCAGATTATGCAATATGATTACTAAAGCTGGCAATTCAGGAGAGAGGGATTCTGCTTTTGGCTCAGGTGGTGACATGTCTTAACTTTTCATCATGTTTTAACTTGGGCCGGTAATTAAGCACCACACAGCTGCTCACTCACTGCCCCCTCACCCAGAGGGGTGGGGAGGAGAATTGGAAAAGAATGTAAAATTTGAGGGTTGAAATAAGAACAGTTTAATAATTGAAATAAAATAAAAATGAAAGAACAACAGTAATAACAATAACAGTTATAATGAAAAGGAGGGAGAAGGGGTAGGAATGAAATCCAAAGGGAAGGGAGGAAAGAAAAGTGATGCACAACACAGCTGCTCACCACCCTCTGACCGATGCCCAGCCAGTCCCCAAGCAGTGATCCACAAGCAATGATCCACAGGCTCCGGATATCACACTTATATACTCTGCGTAACATCCCATGGTGTGGAATATCCCTTTGGCCAGTTTGGGTCACCTGTCCTGGCTGTGCCCCCTCCCAGTTCCCCGTGCCCCTCCAGCCCTCTCGCTGGCAGGGACCAAGAAACTGAAAAGTCCTTGACTCAGTGTAAACATCAACCAGCAGCAACCAAAGCCATCAGTGTGCCATCAACGTTGTTCTCACACCAAATCCCAAACACAGCTGGGCACCAGCTACTAGGAAGAAAATTAACTCTATCCCAGCCAAGACCAGGACACTTTTTCAAGTCTTTTATGTTCTTGGTGTTTTAATAGCCCTATTTTTAAAACAAGGATGCTTAACACTATTTTTCTGCAGTTGATACAATGAATTAATAAATTGAATTGTTACATCATAGCTGAAATGTTGTGTTTAACATCCCTAACTGCAGAACATTCCATGTAATGTAAATTGCTCAGTCCTTAACAGGAGCGCCCTGCATGTGAATGTGAGTCTTAAAAAACTTTTAAAAAAAAAAAAATACTTGTGGGTTTTACTTACACAGTATTTCATTCTCTTCTATCATAAACTTTTATCTGTTTTATCTTCCAGTTAGCTATCAACTATAATTACCAGCAATAGCTTGTGCTTTACAATAAAAAACATTCAGGTGCAAGATAGTGATTGGGGTCACACTCATAATTATTATCTGCTAACGTGGGACGTGTTCAGAAAGCAGTTTACCAAAATGATGTTGTTTATTTGAGTGCAGAAAACTATGCTTATTTGATGTGAAAGGTGCTTATACATTTGAATCCCTGCCTTCTATTCCAAGAAAGAAGACACTCCAAGTCATCTTGGGGTGTCAGAAAGGAGGATTGGCTGTAACGCTGTCCTGAAATTGAGGAAGTTGAATTCTTTCTTCTGCATGTTCAGGTTCAACATGGTAACATTTTTCAAGATCTTCTGACTTTCATAAGTTTGTAACTAGTTGTGCAGTGAATTGATGTTCATATATCAGAGTTGTTATTATGGCTACCACTACGATTGTTACTTCTGCTTAGTTAACAGGTAAGACTGTTCTCAGGTTGTAATATTTAGCTGGTGCAGGGGTCGCTACCTTGGTAATTAGGATTCCCAGTCATGATTTAATCCTGGCTGGCAACCAAGCACCATGCAGCCACTCGCTCACTGCCTCAGCACGCAGAAGGATGGGGAGGAGAATTAGAAAGGAATGTAAAACTCAAGGGTTGAAATAAGAACAATTCAATAGGTAAAGCAAAAGCCATGCGCACAAGCAATCTTTTGCTTGTGGAAGTTTATTTTCCTTTATTCTAATTCTGGATTTGTAAATGGATCTAAGAGATGTAAACTTACCAAATTTTTTATGTCTAGGCCAAGCATCGCTGTGAAAAAAACTCTGTTCAATTTTAGGGCACGTGGTTTATTGCACTTTGTGATGCTTCATCCCATGTTTTACTTATATTGTCTTCAGATGTAGCTTTACTCTGCACATTTTCTTGTCTTGCATCTACACAGCAAGCAGGTCACTGGTCCTTACACTGAGAGAGGCTGCCTTTTATGCCGATGCGATATACCTATCCTCTGGAGAGGAACAGGGGGTGAATATTCAAAGTATGTTTTTTGGTTTGGGCAGCCTTGTTGTGGGATGTCTATGGTCTCTAGATAAGAGGTCAATATCTAGGTTCCCTCTTAGACGTATTCCCAGTTCTGTGGTCAGACAGGCTGGTCTGTACATTTCTCTTTCTCATTTCTGACACCCTTGAGTTACTTGCTCTGATTTTTCTCATAATTTCCTAAATTGCTTTCTGAATTTTATCTACATGGAAAGATGAATCTCATAGTTTTCTTTCTAAATTACAGGCCTCTGAAGTGAAGTCTGTTTCATGCCCACCATGTCTAAGAATTAATTTCTTTTTTGGTGGCCACAAGTCTACAAGTTTTACAAAATCATTGCAGTTTGTGTCCATTGCTGAAGGACAAGAATCAAGCCCTTTGTTCGGCAGTTGTCTTCATTCACAGTGGACTGTGTGAAGACTTGGAAGTGAAATAAGCTGTCACTGACATTGATCTGGCTGTGGTAAAGTGTGCTGCAATCCTAACAAGGGGACATTTTTGAGAAGTATGTTTAATCCTAGGGTCTAATGTTGGGCCATGTGAAGCTCCATTCATATCTTAATTAGATATTCTTTCATCTCAGAAGCCTTGAGGATTAATGCTGTACTTGATAGAGTGTCTCTGCAGTTTCTTTTGGCGTGACAGGCTGTGGAATGTTCAGTCACTTGTAGCGCGAGTATACCTGTACATTTTCACTCTAAGAAAGGATGAGGTTATTTGCTAGTAAACAGAATTCTTCTGATGTGGAGTCTGAATCTGTGTTTGCCTCTTTCCTCTCTTCCCTCAACTCTTTGAAGTTTTAAATTGCATTTCTGTGTAAAATGAAAGTGCTTTGTTGGTGGTATGCTGAGCAGGGGGAATTTGGGAGAGCGGAGGCATCAGCCCACCCTGTGTGGATACTACAGAAGGGAAGCAAGTTCTTTGGTCTGTAGTGACAGGGCATGTATATGGCAGTTCTGCATTCAGAATTCACATCATGCCTCGTGGCAGGATCGCACCTGGTAGTTACAAACAGGTATTGACATGGCTGAAGTGTTTCAGATTGCCACACCAGCCTTCCAGGGAAGGAAGTGCGGTTTTCTATTGTGATTTATCTGTAAAATGAAGTCAGAAATGTTATATCTTAACTTTCCCTCCGGTTTAGATTTTATTTCCCAAATAGATGATTTCTATTCAAAGCCTTGCTTAAATAGGAACATGTTTAAGTGTGCAGCAAAATAAGAATGTCCAAAACTTTCAGACATTCCTGATTTTGTTTTTTTTTTCTGAGGTGCAGGAACATCTCTTCCAAGTTATATTGCAATAACTTAATAGCTGTGTCTATTGCTATTTTTTTAAACAGTAGCTGAACAAAGTCTCTATACTGTGGCTTAGGCATGTGTTTGTTAGTGTTACTCTAGGGCCTTAAATTTTGTTTCATTTTGGTTTTCATTTTGGTTTTGTTATGTAAAAAAGAAACTTTACCCTTTTGAGTTTCTTAAAGGTGAATTGCTCCGTAAGGTTGCCTGTCTTTGTGAACTATAGATGAAGCCTAGAGAGCTAGTTCAGCATAGACATATTTTTTGGATAAGAGCCAAGTAAGATAAGTACCATGCATTGCTTTCAATAGAAATCATGCTGTCACAACAAAGACTGTAAAGCTAGGCATGTACTAATGACAAAGTATTGAATGTAAATCAGCAGTTCATCTGAGTATAGTTGGCTGTTCATTTTCATCTGTATGTCATGAACCTGAATGTTTCTGTTCCGTGTTTCTACCTGAAGAGGATTGCTTATTTTTTAATTGAAGGTGTAGGGGCAAGGTTGTAAATAATTCTTCTCTTTAGTACTCCTTATTAGGTGATGGTGACTGGCCAGTGTCGAGTATCTGTGACTATAGAATGGAACATAATGTTTCAGTTGGAAGGGCCCTACAATAGTCAGCTAGTCCAACTACCTGACCAGTTCAGGGCTGACCAAAAAGGTGTGTTAAGGGCATTGTCCAAATGCCTTGTCAGTGTTTAAGGGGCATCGACCACCTCTCTAGCAAGCCTATTCCAGTGTTTGACCATCTTCACACGCGCGCACACACACACGCACATGCGTACACCCACACCCACCCACCCCGGGAAGCTGTAGAGAGCAATGAGGTCACCCCTTGGCCTAATTTTCTCTAAACTAGACAAAGCCAAAGTCCTCAGCTGCTCCACACAGGAGATGCCTTCCAGCCCTTCACCAGCTTTGTTGCCCTCCTCTGGATGCATTCAAGCACCTTCACATCCTTCTTAAATTGTGGGGCCCACAACTGCACACAGCAGTCAAGGTGAGGCCACACCATTTGCAGTTTAACACGGTTTTAAATTGCCTTTTAGGAAGTAATTGCAAAAAATCTGCCATGACGTGAATAAAGTTATAGTGCAAATGTTAGATCAAAACCTTAGCAGCATGCAGTAATGTATGGTAATGTCTAGATTCTGAGTACTGATCGTTTGATTGAAGAAAGCTACCATTCACATAGAAGACCTTATCCTTCTAAACAGGGTGTGAAGTGAATTTGTAATGCTTAATGAAGGATGATAAAATGTGACTAAGCATCCAGTAAAAGATTATGAAGTTAAAGTCTTTGTGTGGGTTGAATACTCAGGTATATAGCCCTGCCTAATTTAACGGTACAAGCATGCAGATCACATCTTTCAGGACTGCTGAGCGTTGCATCTCTTTTCTGCCAAAGCTGGCTGTGGAATGTCCAGCCAAGTGAGCTGAAGAAATAGTGCTGCAATCAGGGGCCCAAGGCTGCTGAATGTTGTTCTGACTGGCATTGTCTAGAATGATTACTTTACTCTTTCTATTTATGTACATACAATTTGCCTCTCCACAGGAAAATGGCTTTATGTCCCATTGTCTCCAAAAACTCATTTCCAAATGCCTATAAAAAGGTGGTTCAACAGTTCAAAAAATACTAAAATCTGTTTAAATGAAACATTATTAACTTCAAACTAAGAGTTATGCTACGGGTATTTCCTTTTAGTTCTGTTTATTTTTTTATTAATTGTTCTGATGTCTCTTTCTGACCCTTTTTTGGTATTTAATTCTTATTTTTCCTTAACGGATATCTACCTAGTTCCTGTTTACAGAGCATTTAATTATTTTTCACTTCCATCGACAGCTGCTTGCCTTTGGTCTTCCACTGTTATTGCATTCAGAAAGGAAAGCTTCTTTTACATGATGTATTAAGTAGCATAAAGTAATATTGCTAAGATTCTAATTGTTACTTAGTAGGAAGGATCATACAAAGAGTAAAAATCTTTCTTCCCTTCTTATCTGGGGTACTGACAGGACATATTTATTGAATTTGTTACCTTGTTTCCCTTTCCCCATCAGATCAAGATATATACATTTTTATTTTTATTTAAAGGTTCAGAACATTATTTGTAGCTGGCGAGCACTGTGATGTGGACACACTAGAATGGTCAAAAAAGGTCTTCAAAGTGCCTGTCTTGGACCACTGGTGGCAAACTGGTGAGTGTTTTAAAATACAGTGAAGGGGATATTTTCAGTCTTGTTTCCCAAGTCTGCAGGTAGAACTGGTTTTTCTTTCCATGAACAGTTAAACAGGCAGGACCAAGTGTGAAAATAAAAATTCAGACAGGAAGAATGTTTTTAGAAGTGGTCTGAAAAGTGACTTCAGGACATATTTAAAACACAACATTTTTAAAAGCTGTGTAGCAAAAAAAGATATTTTCTGATGACTGTTTTTTTTAAAAAAAAGTTTGCATCATTATTTTTTCCAGGTGTGTTTTTATATTGTCTGCATATGTGACTATTTTGTAACATAAAATCTGGTATTTAGGGAAGCTTTCAGGTTTAAGTTTTTTGCATGTATATTTTTGTGTAATTAAAAACAATCAATCTGAAGCATAGTCTCTTTGATCTTTAATATTGTTCTGTATGGATCTCATTCAACTTCTATTGATTATTTTTGAATGTCTCCCATTTATTTCACTGGGGAGGATATTAGATACTTGGACTGCAACAAGGGAATCAGAGTACCAATGTCTGTGTAACTGGAAAAATCCCAGTTGAATTCTGGATTGAAGTTTGATCAAATGTATCTCCTTATAACTATGGATTAATATATTTTTAATTTTCACTATTACAAGATGAGATTTTGATGTTGTTTCTTAACACACATTATTGTTATTTAAACTAAGGAAGTGTATTACAAAAGCTCCCTCCTCCCTTCCGTCCTTCACTCCCTTCCAAGAAAACCTATTCTGTTTCCCATGCATTGTTGTTTTGAGATACAGATTTTCTCTGGTCTCTCTCTCTCTATGGAGGAAACCATTTTGATTCCCCTCTGATGGGTCAGATAACAGATATATAAGATTAGAATAAAAAGTGGAAAACTCTTCAGTTCATCTATAATACACGTTATGTAATAAAATTAGCTGAAGAGGTTCAAAATACATCATTTGTATTAAGAACACTCCACAGTCTAAGGCAAGTACTGAGAAAGTACTGGAAAATAGTAGTGTCATTTTGTATTTAATCTTGACTTAATCTGCTAATTAATTGATAAAGAAGAGAGATGAGACCTATATTTTGCTCACTTCTCTATGGTCCTCATGTGTGTAGACAAGAACAGGCCTTACTGATGCAGACTGAGCAATTAATTGAAAAAGGTTAAAAGATCAAATACTGTCTTTGGCTACCTACTGAACTGAACGGAGAGTAAGCAACTGTGTAATTTTGCATGTGGTTTTTATCTATGTCTGTGTACATAGATATGTAATTGCCTATAGCTCTGACATTTAACACAAAGGTGTAGTGTTACTGCATTGATTCAGATGTATCTCAGGTATCAGTGAGAGATCTTAAGTATGTGGCTGCAGTTGTGTCATAATGTGTAGAGGTAAGACTGTGTTTGAGAGACTTTTCAAAGACAACCGTGAGCTCAGCTCAGAGTACAGTAAGGTTCTTGATTTTTATATTCGTGCCATGCTGTTAAATTAAATTGTAGCAGGACTTAATGAGCTAAGGCCATTTCAAATACGGTGTTTGAGAGCATTTAATAATTTGATTAGAATAAAGACCTATTTTTATTTCCAAGTGTTTTCTGTAGAAATGTGTGCTGTTGAATGTAAGCAAGGTATTCAGTCTGAAAGGAAAAAATGTACGAAGTCAGAGTTCCTATCAGAGAACTGAATTTCCAGAGAGAAAGAAAAAAAGAAGAATCACAGAATCGGTGAGGTTGATGAAGACCTCCAGGGGTCATCTAGTTGAACCCTTCTGCTCAAGCAGGGTCAAAGAGAGTTGCTCAGGATCATAGAATAGTCAGGGTTTGGAGTGACCTTTGGAGACATCATCTGGTCCAGCCCCTTGCTGAAACAAGTTCACTTACAGCAGTTTGCACAAAATCATGTCCAGGCTGGTTTTGAATGTCTCCCAGAGGAGACTCCACAGCCTCTCTGGGCAGCCTGTTCCAGTGTTCTGTCACCCTCAAGGTAAAAATACTTTTCCTCGTATTCAGGTGGAACTGCCCGTGTTGTGGTTTGTGCCCGTTGGCCCTTGTCCTGTCGCTGGGCACCGCTGAACGGAGCCTGGCCCCATCCTCCTGACACTCGCCCTTAAGGTATCTGTAGGCATTGGCAAGGTCCCCTCTCAGTCTTCTCTTCTCCAGGCTAAACAGCCCCAGCTCTCTGGGCCTTTCCTCAAAAAGGAGGTTCTCCAGTCCCCTCATCATCTCCATAGCACTCCATTAGACCCTCCCCAGTAGTTCCCTGTTTCAAACTGGGGAGCCCAGAACTGGACTCAGCACTCCAGGTGCAGCCTCACCAGGGCAGAGCAGAGGGGCAGGATCACCTGCCTCGAGCTGCTGGCCACGCTTCTCCTAATGCACCCCAGGATCCCACTGGCCTCCTTGGCCACCAGGGCACACTGCTGGCTCATGGTCAGCTTGGTGTCCACCAGAACTCCCAGGTCCTTCTTTGCAGAGCTGCCTTCTAGCTGGTCAACCCCCAGCCTGTACTGGTGCGTGGGGTTATTCCTCCCCAGGCCTCAACAGGGCCTTACACTTCTGTTGAACTTCATTAGGTTCCTCCACATCCCACTCTCCAGCCTGCCTGGGTCTCGCTGAACAGCAGCACAGCTATCCAGTTTTGAATATCTCAATGGATGGGGATTCTGCAACTTCTCTGGGCAGCCTGTGCCAGTGTTTGACCGCCCACAGTAAAAATGTTTTTTCTTGTGCTCAGCTGGAATATCCTGTGTTTTGGTTTGTGCCTATTGTTTCTTGTCCTGTCAGTGGGCATCACTGAGAAGTCTGTCTGCCTCTTCTTCATTTCCTCCCATCTGGTATTTATACACATTGATAACATCTCCCCTGAGCCATCTCCAGACTGAAGAGTCCTAGCTCTCTCAGCCTCTTGCGATATTTTCCTGGCTGTTCACTGGATTTTCTCCAGTAGCTCAGTCTCTTGCACTGGGGAACCCAGAACTGGTCCCTTCAGATGTAATCCCAGCAGTGCTGAGCAGACAGGAAGAATCATCTCCCTCAGCCTGTTGACAACATTCTTCCTTTTGCAGCCCAGGATGCTGTTGGCTGCCTTTGCTGTGAGGATGCATTGCTACCTTATGGTCATCATGCTGTCCACCAGGATCCTAAAGTCCATCTCTGCAGATTCTTCTCTTTCCAGCTGGCTGGTCCCCAGCGTGCATGGTGCCTGGGATATTCCTTCTCAGATACTGGATTTTGCACTTCCTTTTATTAACTTCCTGAGGTTCCTGTTGAATTGAGTCATGGGGTTCAGAAAGGACCCCAGAAAGGATCCTCAGAGGGGCGTTTAGGTGTGGCTAGATCTAGACTTAGTCTCAGACTTGGTCAGCAGTTTATATCTAAAGCATTATATGCGCACTATCAATCCTTTATACCACTTAGCTAAGATTTCAAAGTTTAGCGTGCTATAATCACTTACCAATGATCTCTGAAACGTGAGGAGTAACCCTGAGAGGCATCCCTGCTCTAGAGGAGATCCCGTCATGCAGGCTGCTGCTGTGCAGGAGACCTCAGTGGGCTCTGGGCTGCCCACTCTGTATGGCGTAAGGTAATTACCTCTGAGTCATATTTGCATCCTGACTGCAGAAGTTAAGTTTCTTTCAAGCTTGGCTTGAGTCAGACCTTGACCAGCACTATTAGGTGGGCACATTATTCAAATTAGCCCTTGACTTTGTGTCATTGTCTGTCTCCCCTGAATCCACTTTGAGTCAGATACAGCCATCACGACCAGATCCATCCATTCCAGACGTATCCATTACGACCACTACTGATGGTTATCCCTTGAGCATTGCCATGGAAACAAAGGTCAGGATGTAGGGGTGGGATGGGAGCACACCACCACAACATGCTCAAGTGCTCAGGGGGAAGAGGTGAGTCCTCCTTCCTCCAAGGCTTAGCTTGTCCTGGAGCACAGCAGCCAGGGCAGCACGTGAAAGCAGCATTCCCTTCTGCTGTTCAGTCACCCTTGTTTTTTAGCAGAATACAAAATGTATCCCATTAACTATGAAAAAACAAGCAGTTGTGTCACGTCAGTAAAGTATTGTTGAAAGCGGATTTCTGTGCTGGAAAAGCCTTTTCAATCCAGTAGTGCTGGATTTCAGTGCACTAGGTTAAACCTGTGCATGCTGAATGTGAAGTATTTTACAGAGTAGATAACTGGCTGTTTCACTTCATATTAGAAATATGCAAGCTTAGTGACCTATGACAGAATAGAGGACCCAAAAGTTCAGAAATAACGATTCTCTGAACTATCTCTAAAATAAAAAATGACAACTAAAATCACAGAATAAAACCCCTTAATAATTTCTAGCAGGAAGAGGTTGAGACAATTAGCTATCTTAGGTAGAACTAGTAAGTTTTTAAAATAGAATTTTTAATAAAAAATAAATTAAAAATAGAAAAACTATTGAATTTTATGAATTACCTATTTTGTAATGAAATTGCAGCTGAAGCTATAAATTGCTGTTTTGTTATGCCCAAGACTGAAAGCTTCTGGCTTCTAGATAAGAAAACACTTTAGACCTTTGATAATCTGGCAAATTGTTACTTATTCCCCAATTTGATTTTTGTCTGCATTCTTCCAAAACAAGAGCACTGCAAATGTGAGAAATGTTGGCAGCTTAATTTTACCTGAATACTGTAGATCTTAGTTATGCAGTTATGTCTTAGTCATTGGCTCTTTCAGCTGAGGCTAAAGCAGAAGATGGAGGAGGAGGGCAACCCAGTATCTGGGTAATTAGTGTTTCTTTTATGATAGGGTAGTTTCTACTCCCTTGTTTATGACTGAGAAAAGCAGAGAAAAGATCAGCATTGTTAGGGAAAAGATCAGCTTTGTAGAGATGAGAAACGACTGAGTCATTATTTGGCAATGGAAATGGGTATGAGTGAAGGGAAACAAAAGGCTGACAAACAAAAGTATTATGAAATAAAAAGGGACTGTAAACCACTTGCTTCTTCAGGTTTATTAAGTTACCTTCAAAGCTCTTGGCCCCTTTACCATATATTGAAACTAGAAATAAAGGTGTATGGACAAAGAAATGTAGATAGAGTTTTCTTTCATTTTGTCTTTGGAAGATTTATGGAGTATATGAAATCACTGTGTGCTGAAACAGTAATTTGAAACAGAAGAAAGCTTTCATTAAGGGGACTTCAAAGCAGCTACACCTGGAGAGCCTGACTGGTTAAAACTTGGATTTGTGTCAATACGCCTTCATCAATAACACTCATTTTAAATGTTAATATTTGTGCTACGAGTATAGCAAGCACATCTTACAAGCTGTGAAATGTATGTCACAGGATCAATGAGCAGCAAGTAGGATTTGAGGCAGTAAGAACTGATAAGAACTTGCTGTTTTCTTTGGAGACATGGGAAAGGATGAAAGGATGTTACGTTCGGATCCTCATCTGTACATGGAGAGAGGGTAGTTTTGTTTTGGAATTTTGCAGGTGTTTAGTTTTTGCTTATTTATATGAAATGCTACTTAGCATTTAAATAGCAATTTTAATCTTCAAGGTAGTTGTAGAAACATAAGCAATTAATTCTTTTGACACCTCTGTGAAGCAAAGTTATTCCAGTGTTGCGGACATTAAATTGTGAAAGACAAATATCTTGCCTCAAGTTATCCAGGAAGCCATTGCAAATTCAGTTTTAGAAAACAGAGCTTTTCTTGCTCAGAGATAAATTTTCTTCTCATATTTACATATATTTTGTGATATTTTGTCTGGAAGGTAACAGGAATACTCATTTTGGACCTTGTTCTGTCTCTGTGTGTAGTTATGTTTTAAGGAAATGGTACAGTTACAGTATTCCAGGTAAGTACATTATAGGGCACCTTACCAAATCTTTTTGAAACAGCCTAAATAGTGTTTGGGTTGTACCTGCTGTGTCCCATCCTTGGGAGGGGCCGCAACACACACCAAAATGTGAGTTTGGTTTACCTTTTTGAAGCTAGCCTTGAATTCTAGAAGAAAAAAGTGGTAACGGCCATGAGGTGATGAGCTGTGGAAGCATGGAGGCTCTGGAAGCTGGTGTTGAACAACCTTAACTGCCTTTATGTTAGCTATTAAGTAAGTTGTAGTAAAAAGAAATAAAATGAAACTACCACATTGTTTTTGACATTTAAAAAAATGGTAAGAAGTCAGATTTCTGTTTCTTCATATTAAGTATAGGATGTAAAGAGTTTTTTTCACTTGCTATTTTTAAATAAAAATATTTTGAGACTCTGTCTTTGAGGATGTACAGAATATTCAGATGAAACAGAACTGGACTGAAAATTCAGTGATAAAATTTGACATGCATAAAATCTCAGTCAAAAGACATGTTTCCATACAACTTTTTTTGATCATGCACTAGGGGAATCAAGGTATCAAGGTCACAGAGCTTGCAGGCGTAGGAGGTTCATATTGGAGATATCTGCTATGTCCTGAATGTCGGCTCCAAAACCAAGGTAACCCAGACTCACGTTTCTTTATGTATTGAGGAAGATTGTGCGCATTTGCTGTTGGAAATAAGCTGCCTTATCCAGTGTCTGCAACAGGCATTAGGACAAAAATCACGTAGCGCTTGCTACATTATAGCTGCTGAAACAGAAAGTTATAGCATGCACACATGGTAATGACATCTTGGATACTCTGAGACGTAGTGTGATACAATTTACTGGTAGGAATTCCCCAAGTTCAGTAGTTCAATTAATTAATATACTTTATCACTTTTTAAATTGTTCTTGTTCCTTCTGTGTGTCTTACCTCTAAAACATTCAAATGCTATGTTGGTAATATTTTTGCTAGGACATACTGTAATTCCACATAGGGCTAATGGTTATACAGATCTTTTGTTAGGACTGTACGAACAAAACAACTGTGTCATTGAATTCAGTGTAAAACATGAATCATAGTTGAGTGTACTCGGTATGTTTCAATGAACTACTTCCTACCACAGTCATGTACGGGGAAGAGTGTATTAATGTGGTCCCAGGCAGCATGTTGTGGTCCCCAGTCTTCAGCTTCCATTGTGTTGTCTTGGCAACGTTGTGCAGAATCTTCTTCTCATGAGTATCCAGAAAGATGGATTTTGCAACTGAATTCTGTGAGCTAATTTTTCCAGATTTCCACTACAGAACTGTTCTTTAGGTGAATTACCTTGTCAATCTAGATCTCTATCTCCCCACACTTGACAACTGGATTCCAGATTTTGTTGTTCAGTCATCTTCTGCTTTACCCCATTCCAAACTGTGCAGATCCGTCCAGTGCATTCCTTAATATGATGCATTCCAGTCCAGTGCATTTCTTTAATACGGTAAAATTTTCAGAGGCAGCAGAAAAAGTAAACTACACAGAGGGTGGCTGTTTAATTTGCAGCAAAAAAAGTCTATTCTTAAACTATTTTTTTTTTTTGAGTGCCAGAAACTCAGCTATGGAGCTATGAAGCCCAAGAATCTGGAGCTGAAATGAAAGAGATGAAACAAATTTCTTCCAAAGTCCAGGCTATTGGTTTAGGTTATCAGGTGGTGCCTCAGTGTAGATGCAGTTCATGCTTTTTAAAGATATGTTGATCCTGTCAAGACTAAGATCATGTTTTTTTAGTGGAAGCTGATATCCCACAGAAAAGTTCTGCAGAAGTGGGAATTACTCTGCAGCACCATCAACGGCTCTGCTGCTCTAAATGAAAGAGTCCTCTGAGCATAATTTTCTGAATAACTGAACCTATATCAGGTATTCATGTAGAGAACGAGGAGGGAAGTGGTCATTTATCATGTCTCTGCAGGGGGGCTTGCATTCTGTCCTTTAAAGGTGTGAACATAAAGATTGTTTCAGCCATTGTTTGTTGTTTAGTAACCAGACCTGTGCAGATATGGACAGCGTGTCATTAGTTACAGTAGCTCATCATTCCTTCAGTGTCACATTAGGACACCCAGTTCAAATGCGTTTTTGTTTGTCCTTATTGGAGGAGAGAGAAGAGGAAAATTTTTTCAGGGGCCATGCACAGAGACTGACCTTTCAGTAGTGTTTGGCTGTCTCATTCTGTACAGTGGCCTTTGCCATTAGCTTCAGAGAAAGGAAAAAGAACAGAATTTGTATGTATCTCTTTCTTTGTCTGGTCAACCATTTTCAAAATCAGGGAGCTCTTTCCTAACATATCCTGATGATTGGCTTCTCTCTTGAGGTTGGAACACTGATAGTTCTTGAAATTTTTATCTTATTTTAACATATTCTATAACACATAATAATATCTTACTATCTTAATTTAACATAACTTAAAGGAGTGATATGGATTTAAATGAGGATTTGGCACTCTTGTTTTCTAATGAGGCGGGTAATTTGGGCTAAATCGCTTTGGGATATCCAGCAAGTCCCTTAGACCTGTGACAAGCAGTTGTACCTCTCTGTTCCAGTATTCCAGTAACATTAGCACTCGGATGTGGGGGCAGGGTGGGGAATCCTGCCCCTCCTCAGTGTGGAACATTGGAGCCCTCAGTCTGTGTGTACATCCCAGAAGTGTGCTGTGATTGCAGAGACAAAATTTCCTCAGCCTCACTCTCCTCACCCCACCTTTTTTTTTGTTAAAGGTGTTTAATTGTGATGTAAACTACTTGGACCTTTGTATGGACAGTCCCATGGAATGTTAGAATTACAGAAGTTTCTTAAGTGAACCTTTATTTGAAAAAATAATTGCTTATTTGTGAAAACCTTACCTTGGAGCACCCTGCTTCCAGGCAGGTAGACTAGAAGACAGTTAAATGTTGAGGACTGACGGTGCTTAGAACTGGGCATTTTATTGGTGTAGTCCTTGTTAATCTGATGGTAAAATATTGAACCTCTGCTCATGCCAGCGCAGTTCAGCATCTCCATCGTATGTGATTCATGACATGCCTTAGTAGAATAGGTGACGTTGTTTCCCTGGTTATGTTGCCTCTGTAGCGTTTCAGTTTTACAGTCATTTATACTCATCTTCCAGTCTTGAATTTTCATGAGTTTTCTCTGCAGAATCCATGTGAAGAGAATTCTCCTTCAGAAATTTAGGCTGTATCTGTTTAGCTGAGAAATATTTTTTACATAAATGTCTTGTTTATTACTATGTACTGCTTATGTGTGTGTTGGACATGAAAGAATGTATGTCTGGATTATATACATATTCTTTAAGCTGTTTTTACTTTGAATGAATCATTACAGCTGCATAGGTTTATTGTGGTCTTCAGTGCTGTTCACTCTCTCCCCCATTTCAAGAAGTGTGTTTTGTCCTCCAAAATAATCTCAATTTTGAGGGTTATTTCAGATGTGTATTTTGTATTCCTTTCAGTTCTATGCATTTTGGGAAATGCGCCGTGTCACAAAGATGATACTGGGCCAGAGATGGAGGAGTGTTGTGGCTTGAAAAAAAGATGGATCCCTTTTACTTGTGGAATTGGTTACGATTTGGACATGGTTAGGTCAGTAAGCACACTAGGTCCTTCTAGTAGAAAAAAAGCATGCACCCACCTCTGTTCTTTAAATTGCTGGGAAGGTTCTCTTTCCCTTCTGGCCAGTACTCTGGGTTTTTTTGGTTTTTTTTCTCTTCCCACCGGTCAACATCTCCTCCGTGTTGATACAAATTCTGTATCAGCTGTGCCATTGCCACTCTGTCTCCTTTGTGCTGACATTTTCTAAGTTAAAGTTGATAGAAACTATGTATTAAGCTTTTCTGTTCCCATTTGACTTCAGTTTCTCAGTGCTTATTAATCTTAATCTTTTCTGATTGTCTTTCCATATGCAGCCAGGGACATGCATTAATATGAATGAAGTATTTTAAATGTTTTCCTCCTCTTTAAAATTTCATTGATGTAGTTTAGATGATTGAAAATAAAATAACTGTAAAGCAGTCTTAAGTTAAAGAATTGAGCCATGAACAATGTTTAGTGTGCACTGAATAGAAAAATGGAGAAGAGGGGACAGCTTTAGGAATGGGTATGTTAAATAATAGTGCAGTCTGATCTGCCTGAAGGAGACAAACTTTGACAGCACCTCCAGTTTGTAAGTGTGTGAAGATGTTACCAGCTGCTGATCTCATTCTTGTCATATGTCAAGTGCTTTTTTCATTGCTCAGAGAATAAAGTCCTTATTAATGTAAAGTAGATGATTTTCCTGATGATTTAAAACAGGAAAGCTACTAGTAAGCTGCATTGAAGGAATGATCATTTGCAGGATTTAAGGCTGCCCAGTGAAGGCAGAAAGAGAGAGAACACGAGTTTCTAACATGCTAGACCCTGATACAAAAAAAAAAAAAAAATTGGAATTGCACAGTAGTAATTTTATCTGTCTTTTCCACCTTGGCAGTATTTACTATGCTGCTGTGGTTTAACCCTGGCAGGTGACTGAACCCCACACAGCTGCTTGCTTGCTCACCCCACAGTGGGGTGGGGAGAGGATTGGAAGAGAAGAAATGAGAAAACTTGTGGGTCAAGATAGAGACAGTTTAATAGGTAAAGCAAAAGCCATGCACACAAGCAAAGCAAAAGAAGGAATTCATTCACTCTTTGCCATTGGCAGGTAGGAGTTTGGCCATCCCCAGGAGAGCAGGGCTCAGTCACAGTTACTTGGGAAGACAAATGCCATAATGCTGAACATCCCTCTCCTTTCTTCTTCTTCCACAGTTTACATATTCAGCATGATGTCATATGGTATGGAATATCCCTTTGGCTAGTTTGGGTCACCTGCCCTGGCTGTGCCCCCTCCCAGTTCCCCGTGCCCCTCCAGCCCTCTCTCTGGCAGGGCCCAGGAAACTGAAAAGTCCTTGACTTGGTATAAACATCACCCAGCAGCAACAAACCCATCAGTGTGCCATCAACATTGCTGTCACACCAAATCCCAAACACAGCTGGGCACCAGCTACTAAGAAGAAAATTAACTGTAGCCCAGCTGAAACGAGGACTTAGGCATACAATATATTAAGATTCCCCAAAATGATTAAACAGTAAATGGTTAGCACTGAGATGTGTAATTACTTTTTATAATCTCCATTTATCTCTTAGTATTTCATCATGTATCTGTTACAGTAGGAGGAAAATAAACATCTGAAATTCATTTTTAGTCTGAAAATATAATTCAATGCATTGCCTGGCTGAATACATCTTTAAACATGCCATCTGACATCTTCAATATATGACCCAAAAGCTTTCTGTTCTCCTCTGATTATCTTGGCTGTCGTTTTGCTATAGGCAACTTATAAGACGTACATTATAAATTACCATTTGCAGGCAAAGGAGCCTGGTATACCTAGAAAGTGAATGCATAAACTTCTAGTGCTTTATGATTGGCTTGCCAGTTCATGGTAACTGAACTTATTTCCTTCTTTGGTTTTAATATTTATCGTGGCCCACCAACCTTTAAGCTAGTTAGAGCTTCTTCACAGTTACGTTTTGTACATTTATTCTGCAGATTTTGTTTGGATGTGCTTTGAAATCTTCATAAGCCTTATGTATATGTATGATACCACAAGCAGCACAATTTGTAAATATATTCTGTGTTCGGATAGGATTGTGAAAAGAAGCCTTGGCGGAATTGTAATGGTTTTGGGGGGTTGATTCTTGTTTTCAAATGATTGAATTGAATATAGCAATAGAACTGTTATACAAGAAGTATTTGGCCCTCACAAATATAATATATATTCATGGTAGTAAATGCATTATGACTACAAGTGCTTTGAAGCATTCAGAAAATACTAAAAGAATTGCATGTTTCTCTTATGATGTTAAATTCTAACAATAAACATGGAAACTCAGGTACTTTAGAAAATACGTTAATTTATAAACAAAAATGATTTTATCTTGAGAAACAGGCTTCAGATTTTCAAATGCCTTTAGCTTATTTTGTAGTTATCCCCCCCTCCCCATGCTTCTGTCCATCTGCAAGAAATGAGGGAAACGCTCTGCTTCTCGCTAGCTGCACACAACTGTTGTTGTACGCTATTAATGTGGCTCCACAGCCAGTTTAATGCTAACGTCATAATTCCTAGGTTGTGCAAATGAGCTTGAAGCTGTCATTCACAGTGTGGTATACCTGCATAAGAATATGGGAATGCTTGCCCATTTATTTAAATATGAATATACTTTAATTAGTGCAACACTGAATAGAATGCAGTATTTCCTGTTAAAGATTGGAAATAGGGCCCCAGCTGAGGTGGGAGATATTCATGAATACCACTGCAGGTTAGGATCTTATATAAGGTTCAACCAATAGAGTAACTACATAGATAAGCATTCAGAAAGCTATTTGTCACTAAAGCTCTGTTTCAGAAAAACAGTCTGGTTTATGAAAGCACTTAAAAGTGTACCTGTGTTGCATTTGACATTCTAAATGTAAAGTGATATCCTAAATCCTGAATTAGACTAAATGCACAAATTGATTGGGGGGGGAGGAAATATTTGTGATACTATTCCTGTTTTAAATGAAACGTACTGAGAAAAATAGCATGGTGGTGGTGGTGGTGTGTAACTGGGTGTGTGATTTGTGAAAGGTCTAAGCCTATGTGAGTGCAAACCACCAGTGAAAGAGGGAGTGGAGCATCCCGCCTTCATGTCTTTCACTGCCTTTGCAACCCTGCTCTTAGGGCAGTCCTACTATGTGTGTGGCTGCATGGCGAGCGGAGTCAGAGCATTGATTTGGCAAAAACTAACCTAGCTCAAAGAAAGAATATGTGTGTATGTTTCTGTGTGTGTATATGTGTAAATCTGAATCAGTTCAATTCCATGTAAAAATGGGGAGAAAAGGAAGATGGGAATGTACAGTCAAGGTGTAGAAGGATAATGAGACCACACTTTTTTTTTTACAGTTATCTTCACTGATGTGCATTTAAATTAGCTTGTCAGCTGTGCAGTGTCCAGTTGTACATTTTACTTACAAAATCATCCTTCTTCATATAATGGATAATGAAAATGAATATGACTGCCACATCACTGACCTCTTTAGCTATTGTCTATGCTGTCTTTCAGACAGTAATTTCTTTCTGTGGTGTCTGTATTGTATGGCCCTGTTGTTGACTGAATACCCTTGGTGCTACCATACAATAAGAATATAGAGAATAAGGAGAACTTCAAGTGGAAGTGAATCCTGAACAGTGAGAAGTCAGAACCAGAAAAGAAGCAAATTTTTGTGCAGTGCACTGGTCCTGTTGTACAAATACATCTGTACTGGAGGGTCTGTTTAATAAACGGATCTTTCTGGTTTCCTTAGGCACCCTTCAAAAAAATGCATTGGTTCATTTCCTGTTTATATCCCTTTTCCATGTTTTCTGAGTGAAGTTTCTGCATTACAGTTTCTGAGTAAAGAAAGTTAAGCAGAGTTTTTTTAAGGCTTCATATACAATTTAACCAAATGAGAAAGGTCAAGTTTTATTTAATTTGGAACAACAGGTGAATAACACTGTTGTTCTTTCTATGAGGCTTACAGTTAACTTGTAGAGGTTTTACATTCTGTGTTGTAGAGTACTAGTGGGATGAAAGAACATGTTTTGCAGCCATCCCACCTCAAGGTAACAAGTTGTTCTGATCTTCTGCCGAATGACTGTAATCTACATTGTAAGCAGCCTGATCGTTGTTTAGATGTGATACTGTCTCTAAATAATATTTGGAGTAAGAAAGTCTTACATGAGATTCTTCCCAGTTGGTTTACTGCATATTCCTTACCCTACCTTTACTTAAGTTTGTAAGGAGTTGGAAAAACTCCTTGTAAGGTTAGCATGAAAATCTTGATTGCAAATCATTCAGCTTGCATAACCTCACCTAAAATTTGATACTTTTTGGGGGTTTTGTTAAGATAGACCCCTGCTACTCACTTTACCATATTTTGGCATTCTGTATACACCTGATATTTATTGTGTTGATGCTGCACGTACTTAATTCATAAGAATTAAGTTAAGAATGCAGTCAGATGGAGAAAAAATAAATTATAATTATCGTCACTGTTCAAGAATTTTTTTAGTTGCATCTGTCATATTCCTCAAAAATCATGGGTGCATGAAATACCAAATGGTGCATGAAAGGATTTTTGAAGTTTCACTACTAGCTAGCAAAACCTTTCACAGTTTAGGATGACAGATTGCCTTTAATCTAACCTAATTGTGCATAATGTGTGAATTTGGTTTAATTTCACACTTGCTCACTTGCTTGCTGACAGTTAGTAAAACTGAATCAGGGAATCCTTAAGAATTTACAGTTCTCCAGATTCTTCAGTCATTGTCTCCTTGTGGTTCCTCTCACTTTTCTGTTACAATTTGCTGCAATACCATGCTAAATATATTAGAAGATGAGAATTTAATTAAATATAAAACCTATCATTAAATTTTACTTCATTTGAGGACATTTAAGGAAAATGAAGAGGAAATGAGTAAAATGCATGGGGAAGTTCATGATATAATTACCATAGATCTGAAAAGTAATTTTCACTAGCCTTTACTCTTAGAAGGTGGTAAAATCATGGCATATCTACATATACTAACAATGTGGGTGCAGCTGTACTGTGGACTTTTGTGGCAGTCTGCCAGCTGACAGCCCAGCAGCACACATCACATTTCTTTGGGATTATCCAACCTGTTCTCCACTGTGCCCTTTAGTGCCCTGGGATAATAGTGGCCAGGTGTTGTCATCTTGTTTTAGTGCTGATGGATAATTAGCATCAAGTGTTTGCAGTACACAAACACTAGGCAGGTGTACTTGGTCTTTCTACATGTTAATACTGTATCATGTCTTACTGCACTAACCTAGAGCTGGCAGAGAGCATAGATCTCTTCTAGGGAAGAGATGAAGAAAACTTCCTGGCAAAATTACACAGTGGTTATTTTTGAGTCCTTACTGAAGGCATGGTTGAGCAGTACTGTACAAAGGCTAAAACAATTATCTAAAACAATCTTCCAAGACCAGTAAGCATGAGGCTAAAGTGGTGCTTGGGCTACCAGCCTGTAGCATGACTGTCTAGACAGAGTTTGTCAGGGTTAACAGCACTAAATCACAAGCTTTGAGTGAGGCCACCTACTGCTAGTGCAGTTAGAAACTTGCGTTTTAGTGACGAAGACTTCCTTGCTCTGTACAGTCGTATAGAATCATTTAGGTGGGAAAAGACCTATGGTGAAGGATGAAGGAGAGGAGGTCTGTATGAATACTTGGTGATCCATCCCGTGAATCTTCAGGACCCTCCCAGTACATACTGTCTCTGCGATGTGTTAGATTTGGTTTTATTGTAAGGAGGCAGTATGGTGTGCTGTGATGCAGATTTTGAGTGCTGTATTTCATCTGGTACTGTGGTTTTCTGTTCCTGGATGCCCAGTAGTTGTTGCCATACTAGAAAGCATGTTGCTGTTACTTTATCGAACTCTTCTTTCCACCCTTTTTGGCATAATTAAAATGACTACTGTGTGGAGGGAGCGTGTGCAAGGAGTCTCTTCAGAGCTGCAGTCTTGCTAGGTGGTCTGATTTGTTACTAGTCACTGCCTAAGCTCTCTTCCGTAGACCCTCGTCTCTGTTTTATTAATGCTGTGTTCTGCTATAGTAATTCCTCTAATATTCCTCAAGCAAAATGACAGCTTCGCTTGGAGAATGGCTCGAAACAGCACTGCCACAATGAGACTTTAGTGTATTCTATTTATTGCATTCATTAATGTGTTAGTCAATGACAATTGCTGCTTTTTTTTTCCTCTTTTTTTTTCCCTGCTACATAAAAAATTCCCACCTCTTTTGCATGCATCCAGTGTCTGTCTGTTACATTGGAAGAATTTCAAGCAGACAGCATTACATTACTCACTTGGTGCAGCCCAAACTCAAATACTAATGTCAGAATGCAATGTATTTTCCCTAAGTACTTCTTAGCAGAAAATACAATATTTCAGCAGTGTGACAGTCTACTATGTTGAGGAACATGGTGTAGAAATTATAATGTATCAGGAATGTAAGTGGTTGTGGGGCATTTTTCATCTTTAAAGTTCTCAGTTATTTCAAAACTGTTTATTTTGATCGAAGTTGACTGTTGATTGTGAATGGGCAAGACAATTTTGAGCACAGAATATGCTGGCTGTTGCTCTGCATCATTTGGCAGAACACAGCTTCTGCAACTCAGGCACATGGGGATGTAGAAGCTTTCTGATGAATGAAGTCAGGCGTACCCTTATGGACTCCCCTTGCTACTCTCCAGAGAGGGTACTTTTTCCTTCTGCATCAGCAGCAATTCTCGGATATAAGAATTTCTTTCAGAGGCACAAATGCAAAAAAATTGCTGTATTGGACTGTTAATTAACTGTCCAGTATATCTCAATGATATTGAAATATCTTTAAAATAGTATCTTTCACTTACATGCGGAGTGGGACAAAAGAAAGAAGGTCAAATCTTTGAATTTTGAGGGCTGTTTCTTTACATCAGCCCTTATCCTGAAAGTAAAAATGTAAGGAGGGACTTGGGACACTTTTAACAGCTATGGTTTGAAGGCAATCTCTCCCTAACTCTGTTTTCCAAGTCTCAGCGAGGTGCTTTTTGTTATTCTCAGAGGTATTTCTGTTCATTTTATTATAACTCAGAGCAGATGTTGAATGTAGTTACCAGAGTAGCTGTGAAACATTGCTCTTCTGGTGCAAAACATTGCTCTTCTAAATAGCTGTTGCACCGTCACATGATAAGGTGTTAGGCAGGAAGGAAATTGGTTTTATGATCCAGTTGTCCCTGAAAAGCCTTCCATAGCTGGAGGGCGAGCTAACTTGCTAGCCTAGTGAGTGGAAGGTTAGTGGCTGAACGCTTGCAGAAGGGACTGACTGGAAGACAGATCTACTGTTCTGTTCCTTATATTAAAAATATGGAAGTTCCTAAAGACTTCAACATTGGGCTTCTGTTTAGATGCTGTGCATTAATTTCAGAGAATCTGAAACTATAGACAAGTGAGTGTCAGGTAAGGGATGTCTATTTATACATTCAGAAATCTGATGTATGTGGAATACAATGTCCATTTGACAAGTGTTACCCTTCTTCAAACTGTCGCTGTTTTAACTTTCAGACCTAGGTCTTGTAACCTGCATATAGGTCCTGACTTCCATTGTAAAGAAATCAACCTTAATTCAAACCAAAGATTTTTAAGCAACTTTACTTATTGGAAATATATAAAAGGACCACACAGTACTTGTATTAAACATAATTGGCAAATAAAAGTTCTCATCAGTACTTAGTTTTCCATATTCTTCTGAATAGTGATGATTTCTTTTCAGCAGGATTTTGAATTGAATTCCGCTTCCCAGTCAAACTTTTTTTCCGCAATAAAAAATGCAGTCCTAGAAAGGGGTTGCTGTTTTCTGATAGGTTTGGGAAATTGATATTTCAATCCAGCATCCCGTTTGGAAGATATGCATTGATTTCTCAAGAAACATGCGGCGCACATTGATGCTGTCCTTCGACAGTACTTCCTTGTGTTTCTACACTGTAAGGGAATCTTAAGCATTCAGGAACCGTTAACTGAGCACAAAGAGCAGAAACTTTTGGGATTCCCTCTCTGAATTAATATGTGGTCCAAACACCAAAACCCTGTATTTTTTTCATGTATATAAAAACTTTCTGACCCATGGGAACGGAGTGTATGGCTGAGAGATTAGCGCACTGGGTAAATATGAAAATGATGTATCCGCTGGTAATTGAGAAGACAATAGAAGACAGAGCAGCAATTATAAATACCTATTCACAAAGTTTTAGAACTTGTGATTATTGTTTAGAATAAGTAGACTTTCATTCAGTCTTATTCACTGTTGTTCAAAAAGCAGGGGCAAATACAGACAAATTAGTACGATGAGGTTTCCTTTCTAGTTACACTGCTAATGGAAACAATAGTATCAGAGAGTCAAGCAAATCAAACTAATTTTCAGTTTTCAGATTCTCCCTCTCCCTTCAGAGTTTTTGATTGAGAGCTCTTGATTAGAAATGTTTCTCAATTCCCAGTTCATGCAAATCTTACTGGTACATCAGGTTAACAGTGATGCTGTGTTTCCTACCTCTCAGTAGCAAACCTAATTACCATGTTTTGGTGAATACCTTGCTTACCTGATCCCTTATGGTATGTTTTTTAGCTCTTGCCATGCAATGTGTAAAGCAAGATACACTCCATGCTACCACTTGTTTTCTTCCTAATACAGTCAAAAAAATAAACTGTTTCTTCCACTTTCTTCAGATTCACTGTAGTCTAACAAAAATACTGTTTTTCAATCTGTTCCGAGGAAAAATGTCTTCAGTATAGGTACTATGCAGAAAGAATGTGAAGCTCCTGAAGTGTTGAATAAATTGTGTTTCTCTTCCTGCAGCTTTCAGTGGGATCATAGATGGGCTGTGTTAGATCATTTTGATACTGTGCCACCACTGTAGTTGTAGCTTGAGTGTTCTGCTTGTAGGAAGAAAAGATCAAGATCCACGATTGTGTGTGGAATGTGCATTATATAGAAGAAAGAAAGGGACAAGATGGGGAAACAACTAAGTAAGCTTTTTAGCCTGTCTTTATTAGCATTGAGGGATGCTAGTTCTTATTCTGCCCCACAGCTTAACTATGATATGTTAATGCTAGTCTTCAGCTACTTACTAACACCTAATGTAAAACCACCACAGGTTTCTCCAATTTTGTTCTTGTTCTTGCTTCTTTTAGCACTTGAATGGTCATTTAACAACTTCTGCAGTGGCAGATGAATGCTATGGAAGCTGAGAAAATTCTGAGCAAAACCAACTGTAATTTTCTAATGCAAGGGAACTGAAAATAGTTTTGACTGTACAGATCAGATATAAATACAGAGCTGAAGAAAAACCTACTGTGTTGTGCTGACACTTGAGGGTGGCATGGACTATGAATTTCAGGCCAAGTGCCCTGAGATCTGGGACATCTCCGGAATGATAAAGCCACATTTTTAAAGCAATAGTCTCATACTGCGTTCCTGCTAATATTTACAATTGCTTTCTGTAGCCCAGAGTTACAGCAGCATTTAAAAGTAATTTCTATAGATTTTTTTTTCTTAGAGGGAAAAAGAGCAATTGGTCTTATTTCAAACTTAGACTTGTCATATTACTTGATAGTTTTTATTTCTCCTCTATAACAACAACTCTTGTAGTATAAAAATGCTATGTGAAATTGAGCTTTCTTAAGAAAAAAGGGAGGAATTTCTAGTTGCCTAACTGCGGGGATAATTTGGAAGGCATAGGCATTACAGGGGATATTTGTGCTGTCTCATCTGGAAGCTCCAAACAGGGTATTTCACATTGATGATTCAGCGGGGATTCCAGACCTGCAGGGACCAAAGGCATGCAGTGCCAGTCTTCATTTTAGCTGTCAGGAGTTAGATGAATGAGTATCTTCCCAAGATTCGAAAACCAAGAGATATTTGTCTCCCATTCTGCCTGCCCCGCCCCCCCCCAAAAAAAAAAAACCACCCCACCCAACAAAAAAAACCCCACCAAAAAAGCAAAACAACAAACCAATTGAATGCTGTGGTTAGTAAAACTTTAATGAGAAAACATCTGGATGATGATCACAAAATCTGGCAGCAGTTTGATTCCTATTCCTTAGATTGTTCCTTTTGAGTTTATTTGACAGCACTGACAATCTAGGTATGATTTTTCAACCCTGTTTCTTTTTGAGCCTTTTTGTCATCTGAAATCGTTCTCACCAAGAAATACTGGTGAGATCTCCAAGATTATAAAAAAAGATATTGTTTACTTCATTATTTACAGTCAATTTTATTAGACACTACCTCTTCCTGACCGATACTGTCATAGAGATTTGGCATTTATTCACCTTCCAGACCTCTGAGTGTGTAGCTCCAAAACAGAAGAACAGACATTTTGATACTGCTTTACAGGGATAATTGACCAAGAATGGATTGATGTGTTTGTTGTTTTGTTTTGTTTTGCTTTTTCTTCTGGAATTTGTTCTTCCCAAGCATATTGGCATGTGAAGTAACTCCTGAATTACATCTGCTCTATGCAGTATTTCTATAATGGCTTTACTGTAGGCAGTTTCTTAGTAGTGTGGTATAACCTTATGCCCATAGCAGAATAACTTGCAGGTATAATACAGAAAATACTTATTTCTGACTGTTTTCTATGGAATGAAAAATTTCCCCTTTGAAGGATGCAAATTTCTGTAATGAATCTACATACATAACATAACACATAACAGCTCCTGAATTCTAAATCTTACATCAGTTGTTTGGGATTTTTATTTTTTTTTATTTGCTGAACTAGAAGCAAAATCCAGAACCAATAAATACTAAATGGCAGTAGGATCAACCTTAACTGACAATGTTTGTGTTCTCTTAACAGAATCTGGTTCTGCAATTACTGCTTCCTGTGTTGGTTTGGGGAATTCTACAACACCTCCACCTGGGCAGGCAGGAAAACCAGTGCCAGGATACAATGGTAAGACTGTACTAAACATCCTACTAGAAAAGGGTATTATGTTCCTGAGTAAGCGGTCTTTAATTTTCATACCTCATAGGGAAAGGAAATTATAGCCTTACTACTAACACATTTTCCTCCTCCCTGTAACGGGAAGCTCTGCTCTTTTGTGTGTTGTGGAATATGATTATAAATAATGAAATAATACAGAGTTATGTTCAAGAAAATTGGTAAACTACACCCACCTTTGTTACATGAAAGGGTGCTAAAGAAGTTTTTCCACCCTAGGTATCCTGCAGCACAGTCCCTGGCTTTTAAGTCCAATAGGGTAATTTATTTGAGTGGTACAGTGGTAGAAACCGCTCAGGTTGGGTGCTTCTGGGGAGGGTCCCTGAACAAAGAAACTCCTGGGAAATTATACCTTTACAATCTAAATTCTCCACCTCTCTTGTGACAGTTCCAACCAGTAGTAATATTAGGGTCTGGGGTCGTCTTGCTCTTCATTGGGTCTCTTCATTGTCCCTAGGCAGACAATTTCTTATTTCTTATCTAAGAAGTGGCTTCTACTGCTTCTACTGATGAGTGTAGCAGCCTTCCTTGCTTCCTTATCTTCCAGCCCCAACAGGCTCGAGGCCCACTTTCACAGAATTAGGTAAAAATTTGACATACCTGGGTGAAAGTTCACAGCTTGTGGCCTAAGGCTTTAGCAAATGCAGCTACTAACGCTAAGCAGTTAACTCCAGACAGTTTCAGTGCCATTTTCCTTAACAAGGGCTAGCACATACTGCTACACTGGATATAGCAAAGATATGAAAAATATACTGTGCTTTAAGGCTTTATCTACAGTTGCACTGCTTTAACTGAGAGCAGCAGTAGAATTTGTATTGCAAGTCAGGAAGAAAATGTTAGTAAAAACCATCAGCAAAAGAGGAAATTATAACTAGACAAATAATAGCGGTAACTTGCACTCGGAGTGTTCTGTTATACCTGTATTTTCAATTTTCAGAGTCTAAATAGTTTTGATTTGGGAGAAGCACACTGAATAATTATGTCTCAGAGACACAGTGATTAGATTTTCTTTTGGCCCTACAGTTTTATATAAGAAGTATTCTGAAGTGCATAAGGAACATTCTTACTGCGGTCTGTGTCTTCCACAAATACATCACAGTGAGATAACAAGCAGCTTGGCCAGGATATACATCTTCTATTTGAACTCATCCAATACTTTTAAAAAGAAAATCAAAGTAGTTTTTCTACCTTTTTGTACAGGTATATGAACTCACATATTTGAGAGAGTTGTTAAGCACATTATCTTGAAGTACTTGTGGAGCATTTTTATTTCCAGCTGGGATAAACAGTAGGCTATGGACCAACTTTAAAAGGATGAGCACTTACTATCTGGAAGGTACTTGCATGCAGAAGGTGCAGCCAGACGATTAAGATTGCAAAACTATTTTCATACCTGGGAACCCTGATTTTAACACAGTTTTCAAGAATTAGTTGAAGTCAGAAAAATAGTTACTTCAGAGATCAAACCATCTTCAGGAGAAGTTCTCACATCATTGGGCAGAAAGAACCAAGCTGCTTTTTCTTCTAATACATACAAGTGGAAGTGAACATTAAAGAAAAAAAACCAAAACATTTTTAGCAGCTCTGGGTTTTAGTGTTCAGTTATGGCATGAAAACAAGCAATAGCTTAAAACCAACACTGAAACAAACCCATGAAGTTTGTCCAGAGTTGTAATAAACAGGGAAGAGTGGAAGAGTGTACTTTCATCACACATGCTATCAAATGATAGTCAGGCCTAGAACAAAGTATTAGTAAGAGTATAAAAATTTCCTCTCAATTTTTTTAGAACATTGGGGCTAGTGTAAGTAAAGAATTTCTTCACATAGACTGAAGGAAATGTCTTTAGCATGCCTTAAAAGGGAAACATAAAATAAGCACTGAAAGTCACTGAAGATTTATGAAAAAACTTTACCTCTTTCAGTCTTTGGTTTGAGGCCAGTTATGTCCTGTAATGCAGCCATTCATGAAATAGTGCATCTTGAAATTACTCTATACTGGCAGCTGTCATGCTGTCACCCACTTTGGTTTTGATGTTGGTTTATTGCTCTTACTATGTTAATTAGAAGAGATCCCTATGCCATAGAAGATAGATGCTGTATTTTTAAATTATACATGCAAGTCTTAATGGTTTGGACACTGCTGAAGTTATGTTGTATTTATGCTGCAATACAAATAGAAAGTTACAGAATCTATTTTTTTTTTGAATACAGCCAATTTTTTTCCTGTCACAGTATTGCTCAGATAAACTGATTTCTTTGCTGATTTTTAGAATGTAAAGAATAAAAGCAGCATTTAGCTATGATAACAAAGTGCAGTGGCACAAATTGCATTTAAAAGTGAATCGAGATACCATATTAATTTCTGATTCTGTTGCCTTAAATCAGACGTTATATTGTGTTTTCCTTTTGATCTACTTGAACACTTTTCAGATCATTTCATTGCATTGTTTTCAAACTGATGCAAGTCCCACATTTTGAAGAATTAAGTCAGTTCTTCGGTAATTCAGGAGTGAGCAGTGTATCTCCTTTCCCCAGATTTTTGTACATTGAATACACTGCTTGCAGGGAGGAGGATAAATGCTGGAATTGCTACCCTGATAAAACAGTTACAATAAACTGATTAGATTTACTTTAGTATCATAAAAATAGGAAAAAATAGGAGAGAAAGCATTGAAAGCTACATGTGAGTAGGTCTTTTTCGTTGTGTGTTCTGAGCCACAGTTCTCCAAATCTAATGGTGCTATGTTCTTCGCTATCTAAAAATAATTAAAAAAAAAAGTGTTTACAGTTTATAAATGGAGTTTATATATGCTTTCTTGTTGTTTTTCATAAGTGTCTTCTGTATGTCTGTTCATCGTTTCAGTTTCCTATCCCAGTTGTTCTGTCACTGGTATATTGCCATTCCGAAGTGTGACTTCAGTTGATAGCCATGAAGAGAAACGCTGTCCTTCACCTAAAAATACACTTCTTAACAGGAGTTCTCTTCCTATATTACTTTTTTACAGTGATGATTCTGGATGAAAATAAGGAACCAGTGAAGGAGAAGACTTTGGGAAATATTGTGGTAAAGTAAGCAAACTAAGTATCTTACAGTTAAGAGAAACTCCCTACATGCATTGGTTGTCTTTTAACGGAAGACTTTTCTGATTTTATATATATATATGTTTAAAACAGTAATTGAAGTAGTGAGGGTTGAAAACAACGACTGTCTCTGATATTGATACCAAACTGCCGTAACTTTTAATGTCCATTAATGCTGGAAAGTTGCAGATGAAATTGTGTGCGTGTATGAGTGTGGATTGCTGGTTTTTTGCTTAGGCTACAGCAAAGTTTACCATTTTCTTAATTACCAGCTCGTTGAACAGGATGAAGCCTTCCTGTTGTGATGTGTGAGCAAGATACTGAATCATTCTCTTCACTGTTTTGTCTTTCAGTTTCGTGAAATAGTAGAGCAGTGCAGATTGACATGCGTTGTCTGTGATGCTGCCTATTTCACTACCTTGTAATCCCAACTGATGCACATTTTTAGAGGGAGAATGTATATTTTCTGTTTTCTGTAAAAACAGCAAGATGTCTCTGCGTGTGCTTAGCATGAAATGGTGTTCTGTTATGGTAGTACTTTGAAAAAATACATACAGTAAAAGACTCCAGAAAAAAAAAAAAAAAAAAGGGAAGAAAGAACCCCTGCTGTACGCATCATGTAGGTGATTTTTATTACCATTTACCAGACTCCTGTCAGATGAATTCCCTAAGCTTTTAATATTCTTTTTGAAAGTACATCTTTCTTAGCACCTTTTGTCTAGATAAAGGGGCCTCTGTTTGGATAGCACTGTGAGCATCACTTATGTTTATCTTGCCTTTTGCAGTCTCGCTGTTGCCAGAACCTTTCCTTGCTTCTGTAAAGCTTGATAGGCTGCAGCTCCCCACAGCCCCTGCCAGCTCTGTGTTCTGGGTGTTTCATGGGCTTTTAGGCAAATGGCATTTTCCTTGGACAGATACCTACTTTGTGATTAACACTTTAGCTGTAGCTGCCTCAGTTTTCAGTCACAGAAAATACTTCAGTTCTGAACCCTTCCTAACTGCCAGCAAATACAAGTCACAGATGCTTTCATTCACTTCTTTTGTGGGAAAATTTAGGGGAGTTGCGGTAACTCAGCCTTCGCTGCTTGCTTAAATGAATGGAAGGAAATATGAAGATTAGCATTAACCTTCAGTGAACTGAAATACTGTCAAAAGCCAAAGTGTTGGGACAGATGTCCCAATTGTGATGAGCTGTTGGAGAGGGAAGTTAGCTGAGGATTGGGGCAGTGGCCACGTGAGCTGAGGGTGAGCCACGTAAGAGCTGCAGGCACTGGAGCATGCTGTGGGTGTGTGGCATGGGAGATGCGGGCAGCTGGGCTGCAATGGCACTTGCTTGGGAGTTGGAGTTGCCAAGGGGTGGAGGTTTTTTGCTCAGCTCTACTACTGATCTAATGTAACCAGGCCACTGTGGAGAGACTAAGGTAGTGAGCATGACATGAAGTTACTGTACTGTGTGACACAGACGTGTGTTTTCAGGGTGAAGTCTGTACCCTGCCTGATTTTCAGCATCTTGGGCTACATCACCGGGACACACAGGCATGTGTTTAAGTGCACACACAATCTCTCCGGAATCAGCAGGCTCATATTTAGATGTAGTTTTCATGTTACACGTTACACATGTAACATTATTCATACTCGGCAATGGAAATGCACAATTAAAACTGCAGTATCAGTCACTTGGGTCACAGTGGAGGGCTATCTTTCAAAACTCTCACCTCTGTAGTATCTGATGCCATACTAAAATGTAGTCATGTAATCAATGGAGAGAGAGAAAGGTATTTTGTATGAAAATCAATATTAGCTGTCTTAAGCATTCAGCTAGGATGGATTAAATTGCCTTCTAGACGGGCTCGTGTCTCTGCAGTGACTGCAGGGGTGACAGGGCTGGCCTAGGGTGGGTACTTAGCCTTATCTGCCAAAGGAGAAGTGAAATGAACTCCACCTTCACCAATTCTGCCAAACAGACTGAATTATATCTACTAATAAGTAATGTTGGTAGACATGTGCATACATTCCTGAGCCATTTCTGTCTTTATCTTTAAATGGCACTCAGGAGTATATATTGCTATATTAGAAGATCTTCTTTGGGGTTATTGTCAAACTCTTAAGGCCAGAATTTATCTTCCCTAATGTGGCTCCGCGTTTAGGCATTTATCTTAAGGGATTATAAATGTGTTTATACATTGATTTTGATCTTGTTGTTGATGATGATTTTTTTTTTTATCTTGCCCAGCATGACTTTTGCTGCAGTCAAATAAATAGATGGGCGAAAAGAGGGGCGTTTTGTTTTGTTTTGTGTCTTTGCATTGTATCACTCAAGAAGGAGTAATGGCACAGGGACAATATTGATTTATCATGTTCATGTTTATTGTAATATCCATTCTAAAATGACTGGGGGCGGGGGGGTAGGGGGGAAAGAAATTACGTTGTAGCATTTAACATTGTCAATATGAAACCAGTTCTGAGGTAGCTTAACTATCACCCCTCTTAAACATCCAGCCTTTTTGCTGACTTAACCTCTTAGGTTAGTCCTAACAATAGGATCTCTTAAAATTCATTCCTCACTTAACAAAAAAACAACAACAAACCCAGACCAAGTAAACAAGACAAAGGTATTGATGAGCTTTAGGAGGCCAGTTGTGGGTTTTTTAGCAGTTCTAATGTTTGAAACTTTGGACTGTTAACAGAAGTTGGTTCACAGTGTCTAAACATTTTGTTCCAGGTTTCATTCTGGTAAGTGACAAGTTGCTGCAGTGTTTAGTTGCTTTTTTTGGTCATAAAAACTTGTGGCCATTAGGTCAAGGCATCATTCAGCAAGTTTCTGCATGGTCAGACCCCTGAAAAATAGCGGGGATGATCCTTGTTACTAGCAGTGTGTGTTTGTCACCCCAGGGACACGTCCCCATGCAGCCAGAAGAAAATGGAAGTCAGGATAGTTTTTACTTTTACTCAGCCATACACTCAGCAGCAAAATATGGTGTACCATTTCAGAAAAAAACACAGGTGTTTGCTTTATCTGCAGCATATGTGAGTTGAGAAATATTATTTGGTATTTATTGGAGAGGAGAATGGCCACACACTGCTCACAATAGCAGCTGTGCACAAGTGGTGTGCTGCTGCTTTTGATTATTTTTATCCCAGTCTAACTCCCAGTAGACTGTTGGGGGCTGCTTGAGACCTGCAGTGTTCATAAATATAGTATTTAAAATATCTATTCTTAAAACAGATTTTTAAACTTTAATTTTATCCTGCAGGAGTGAAGTAGTGTACAACAGTAATTTTTATATCTAATTACTCCATCTTCCTGATCTAAGTATGTTATTTTCTTCACTCATCTGCCAACTGATACCTCTTGGTTTTGTTGGGTTTTTTTTTTCTATATATAACCATCATCTATGCCCTTTGGAAAGATTTTTGCTGACAGGAATTCTTATATGGGTTAATTTACCCGGGCAATGCAATAACAGGTTTGACTTCACAAGTCTTTCAAGATAAAGTAATGAAAAGTAGTGTCACACTGTTTGTGACGAAAGGACAAGGGAAAATGAATATGACTGCAGCTCATGAGGGTGGGCTTATACAAATTCTTTCTAAATTTCCTTTTTTTTTTTTTTTTTTTAGCTAGAATCTTTGGGCATGAAAGATTCTGACAATTTATTCTGAAGTGAAAATAATAGCAGTGATGACCTCCATTTCCATTAGCAAGACCAGTCTGATTTAGTGATATATTTCTGCTTGCACTGTTCTGACTTGCCTGTAATTAATACAAACTCGAAAATGTGTGTATGTCTGTATGTGTAATCGTGATTACCTGTGAGAATTTTCTAAGTTGTCTGTTCTCATAAGGAACATCAATAAAGAGAAATCCCATTTAAATTCCAGTGCAGTGGGAAACTCAGTTTTGCTCTTGTACATTGTAAGGATCGCAAACCCATTATGTTTATTTTATGAAGCAGTTGTCAGCACTGTCTCATTAGCTAGCATTATTCTTTATATTCACCTACAACAGCAAGAGAACTACATTTGCCTTACGCTCATTCTATCCAGAGAGTAATGCCTGCCAGTGAATTTCCTGCTAGATCCTAGTTACACTTGTGCTAGTGTTTGTATAGTTAATTTTGTACCATAATAATGGAGGTTTATGGGATAAGTATTTACAAATTTATTTTACCAATCTCCTCTGCACAGAATCACATAAATATTCTTGGGAATGTGGTGGTTTTCTTTGACACCTCTAGGTCAAACCTGGGTATCTATTTTAACCAAAAGTTATGGGATTGAGGCAGGATTTAGTAGATGGCATCTTTTAGCCTATGTTGTGTGGGAAGTCAGATTACATATAATGAAGAATCTGTGCAAAAGCTTTCTCTCCCTGCCAGCCTTCCACATATTTATCAACTTTGTCTTTTCCCTTTACAAGTGGAACAGTGAGTAGGACTTCCAATGTGAGAGCAATTCAGCTATAGATGAGTTTTCTACCAAATCTCAGGCGGAGTACCTGTGAGTAGACATTTGAAATTTCTTTTAACCTTTTCCAAGCACTTCACTAGTTTTTAATGGATTTCTGTCTTCCCCACTAAACTATATTTTTTTCCCTGTAAAATCCACACTGAGACCAACTACTTTTGTGAGCCCTTTCAGCTAACTAAAGTAGCATTTCACGCAGACTGATGAATGTTAGAGATCCTCTTCTCTTACCTCCTCTCCACCCTCTTTCCTGTGCTGTTGTCCCTGTTGTCTGAAAAAGCTTCCAGGTTCCAGATGGCTTTCAAACTTGCAATCAAATTTTTTTTTAAGAATAATGTTTATACACAGCACTACATAAATGCTAAGTAATAATATAGCTGCCAATCAAAATGATTTAGCTCTGTTCCAAGCCCAAACTCATTTAACAATGGCTTATACTTGCTTTGACTGGCTGTAATGAACAGCCTGTGAGTACCATTGTCTACCATAAAATAAAAGGATGTCTTTTCTGAAACTCAGCAAGGTACCATCTCTAATAGTTTTTGACTTTCATTTGTACTTTCAGAAATTTGTTCTTCTGTGTAAATTATCTTTTGAGTGCTGTGTCTATAATTACTTTGTTCTGTCAGCAAGGAATTTTGATGAGTGGCATCCTGAAAGGATGTGACACATGGAGTTAGATTTTCTTGGGCTAAGCTAAAGATGGGCTGTTCTGTGATTTTCTATGTGATTTCATAAAATGGTCAGCCACCATTTTATGAAAAATAAATGAACTGTGAAAGAGTTCTTAAAAACCAGATAATGATTGTAATTTAAAATTCCCTAGCAGTAAACAGTTACTGTGGAAGTACTTCAGAGTTTTTGTGTAATGGTGCCAAGCTCACCTAATCTTAGTTTCTCCAATTTATAATGAAATTACATTCTTATCTTTATAAAATGTAACTAGAGTGGGTCTTTGTAAAATGAACCCATATAATTTACATAATTAATTACACAATTTACCTGGTTTTCCTGATGCTGTTCTAAATGTATTCAACCTTGAAATGCAAAATGGGCCTGGAACTGTATTCCTGTAGTTTTACAATCGTCATCTTAATTTCACTGGAGTAAACGGAGAATAGCATTATTTGTACTGCTGTTGCTGTGCTGGTGAAAAGTTGGCATGACTGAGATCAAAATTCAGACCTATACATCTTTTTTGAAGTTTGAAATTCAAAGCTAAACTTTCTCACATTCACATGTTTTGATTCAGCTCAGTGTAAGTTTTTGTCTCGAACCTCAACTTGGGTTTGAAACGGTGCCTGGTTTTTGCTAGTTAAACGGGATGAGTTGGCTGTAGTTAGCCTGCTCCAATATAGCTGGTACCACGTTCATATTTTAGAAAAAGCTGGCAAGCTTGTCTTGAATTTGTGTTTCTTGAGGCTCTTGACTGTCCTCTCCAGAAGGAAGAAACAATGATGAGACAGAAGAAGCTACTAAAGTTATGACCACATGTAAAATCTAGGCAAGAATAGTGTAAGGGAGGGCTTGTCTTTGAATCGATAGCAGGTGCAGAGGCTCAGCACTGGTTGGTTTGTGGCTTGGCATGCAGGATGAGAGAGGGAAAAGTTAACGGGTAGCTAGAGAAATACAGTAAATATGTCCCAAAGGGAAACCAAGCAAAGCAACTTCTTTGTATATTGTGAAAATGATGACAAAGGAACCTACCTCCTCCTGTCTTGGTCTTCTGTGGTCCTGTTGCTTGTGAAACGGAAGCAGGAGCATCTCTGGGGCGATCATGCTTACTTTCTTGTACCTGGCACTTTTTGGTCAATATATCCTCTGAATAAAAAGAACCCCAAAAAACCTTGACAACTCAGTGTTTAGACAAAGAGGCAACAGTTTTTAAATATAGAACCTTTGTAGGTGTGTGTTATAGAACTTTTGTAGGTGTGTGTTATGTTTCCTAGGGAGAACAGACCCAAACCAAACATCTCAAAATGTTCCATTTTTATGGAGGGGCTGAGAAAAGGAAGAAATGTTTTCTTCCAGATTGCTGTTGTTTTCTGACTGTCTCATTTTTACTCTTGTGGCTCCTTGCACATAATTATAATCCAGTTCAGCTCCCATTGGAATTCATGGCAGCATTCCCACTGACAGCAGCAGCGTGGAGGTATTCTTGGCTCTGGGTATTTTCATTCTGATGTCCTGGCAAAATTGCAATACATGTAATTATGTTCTGGCAAGCTGAATTCTACCTTTATTAATTTTATTAATTATTTGTCTTTGCACAGCACCTAGAAATTCTATTCAGTCACAATGCTAAGAACTTCACTGTTGTTGAAGAACTGTATGTGCCAATTGCTTTGGAATTATTTTTCCTGAAAGATGGATACATGGAAGACAGCATTCAGTTTTTGCTTAGTGGGTGGAATGCAGTCCTAACTGCAAGTAATTTTTTACAGAGAGTCATGGAAGTGCATTTTCAGATTGTGTTGGTATTGTGCTATGATTTGCACCGTAGCTGTATCTGTGGCAGCCAGTAGTTTAGCAGTCTGGTTTTCATAGACTCTTGAAATATGCACTGTGGATGTACTTACCAATGCAATTTTCCTTTAAAGAAACAAAAGACAAAAGCTACCCTCCCTAAAAAAAAACAAAACAAAACGAACCAAACACAAACAAAACCAAATGGTGGGAGCAGAGATTTTTGGTGATATGTTACATACTTCTGTGTTAGGATTTCTAAACCATTACAGTTGCAGAAAGGAAAATGCTTTTCTGATTTCAGCAATAAAATCGGTTTTTCTATTTAATTACTAACTGCAAAGTACTGTGGATAGAGGACTTCATCAATACGAATTGTCCCTTCTCTCCCATCACAAGGATGTTTCAGACTGGTAAATATATTTAAAGTGCAAAATTTGCAGTGACGTAAGCTTTTGTAAGTTGTTGTGTTATTAGCAACCAGGCAACAACCATAGTAACTACCATTGTCTAGTAGTTTTTCTTGAATCTAAACAAGAGATTTTTCTTTTAAACTTATACATGCACAAATACTAGGATCAATATATTGTTTTTCTAATTTTTTTTCCCAAGAGAATTTCTCTGCAGGTCATGTTTATGTACCGCAGAGATTCTTACTAAGCTTGCAAGGTTTCAAAAAGGCCAGTGAATTCTCTCCAGATGGGCACAAGCTAAGCTGCCCTGCTGAAGCCAGGGTGACTACCTGGGAAGTGTTTTGGCATTTCTGGCCTTACCTTAACCATACTTTTAGGGAATGTGATTTATGGCTGTGTTGAGTCAGAATCCTCAGAGAAAGTAGTAGTATTTGTAGTGGTGTATTCTGTTATGCTAATCAAGCTGAATTAAGCTGAAAAAACCTGGGATTCTAAAAAAAACATGGATTTGAATCTGTACTAGATTACATGGCCTTTTAACATGACTTGTACTATTTATACCATATTTAGATTAAAAAAAAAAGTTTGTGTATGTATTTATATATATATGTAACTCTTTGTAAATGTAGTGTTGGGAATGTACAGTCACTGAGCTGGTAGCACCTGTTCTTGTGATGGGAATGTACATGTCACTGAGCTGGTAGCACCTGTTCTTGTGATGGGAATGTACATGTCACTGAGCTGGTAGCACCAGTTCTTGTGACTTGAACATCATAGGAGACTTACAATGATACCAGTGTGGCAATGCTATGGAGGGCTGTTTCACTGCTAGAGGTGTTGCCTTCTGGTGTCACAGAGACACTATCAGAGTAGAAAATAAAATACCCCTGGCTAAAGATTTGCTGGTTAGGAATGCAGGCATATGCTACTAAAATGTGTATGAGGCATTTCTGGTTTTGTCTATATAAAAGATCATGCAAGCAAGCATATTCTCTCTCTGTTACTAGGGTTAATCTTCATAAAACTTGTGTTGATATGCCCAAATATACATCTCTTAGGAAGTTCAAGTAAGCTGTGTTTAACCCTGTCAGGGCTTTGAATGGAGAAACAACCACTTCTTTGTTAGCTAAGACTTCTGTAGCTTCTCCTCTTTCAGCAGGTTTGTATGGGAAGTGTCCCATATTTTGTCACGCCTGTATTGTGGACTGAAGAATGAGTGTATGGTACACATTGAAAACTCAACTAATAAGGCAATACAGAATTTTGCAGCTTCACCTAAAAAAATAAAAATAAGTTATTGTAGAAAGTTATAAAAGTGATAGACTTTCAAACAACTCCTCCAATAATTCCAGTAATGTTATACACAATCTAAATAAAAAAGTATTTTTATTCAGATTCTCATGACTGAAGTAATTTGACTTATATTTTTTTACAGAAACTGAAGTTCTGTGTGTCTGATAATTCAATTCATACGTCTATGCATGTGTGAATGTGTACATGTGTTAGTGAGATGCTGTTGTGGTTTGACCCCGGCTGGCAAGTACCACAGAGCTGCTTGCTCACTCCCCACAGCCCCCACTAGTGGGATGGGGAGGAGAATCGGGTAAAACTCGTGGGTTGAGATAAGAACTTTTTTAATAATTAAAATACAATAATAACGATTGTAATGAAAAGGAGAGAGAGGGAGAGAGGAATGAAACCCAAAATAAAAGAAACAATTGATGCACAATCGTTTCATGTGGAGCCGCTCACCACCCACCGACCGATGCCCAGCCAGTCTGTGAGCAGTGATGGGCAGGCCCCAGCCAGCTCCCCCTGTTTGTATACCAAGCTTGATGTTCTATGCTATGGAATATCCCTCTGGCTAGATTGGGTAAGCTGTCCTGGCTCTGCTCCCTCCTGGCTCCATGTGCCCCTGCTCACTGGCAGAGCATGGGGACCTTGCAAATGCCTTGATTTAGAGTAAGAACTATTTAGCAACAGCTAAAACATCAGGGTGCTGTTGTCATTCTAAATCCAAAACACAGCACTGTACCAGCTAGTAAAAAGGAAATTAACTCTACCCCAGCTGAAACAAGGACAGATACCTATAATATTGAAGTTGTCTGTATCATAGCATACATGCACACATTTCTGACAGATACTTAATCCTTGGAAATGTTGAAAGATGAATGCAGATAACATATTTATAGTATGCTATATAGTGTTTACTAGACCAAACATTATTTTACTGAATGCCAGAGGTGCTTATGTTGCATAAAAGGTATGGTCTGGAATCAGTTCAATGCTATATGCATGTGATCACAACAAATATATGGTATTTTTGGTCTGTTATCAGCATATTATTAAGCTGAACTCTTTTCTGACTGTATAGCCAACAATTAATTATCTGAAATAAAGTATGAATGGAGAGCGTGAATTATATCTAAGTTTCTTACTGCTTGCCTCTGCTCTTTTTAATTTAAGGTTGCCTTTGCCTCCTGGAGCATTCTCAGGTCTTTGGGAAAATCAGGAAGCTTTCCAGAAGTTGTATTTCCAGAAATTTCCAGTAAGCATTATGAAATTGATTATATAAACTTTTCATAATCTTGCAGAACTGAATGATAGTAGATCTAAACTGCATAACATACAAAATTATCATGCATTATTTTCATGAGAGACCTTTGATATATGTGTTATACAATTAAGAATGTTTCAAGGTAAAAATTTCTTCATTCGTACTTTAAGCTTTTGGGCATGCTGGGTTTTTTTATTTTTTCAGATCTGAAACAGAAGGCGGCAAACCTCAAGCTTCTGAACCTAAAAGTTGTTCTGTGTCATTTGATCTAATAAAAGATGTAAGCCTCGCAACCTTAAACTATCACAGCTTCAAATAACACTACTTTTGTTGATGTGCAGTCATTCTAACATACTATCAGTCCAAAATATCCACTTGCCCACTGTGCATCTAATGCTCCTAACTGCATTAGTTTCCTTGTCAGATGAACTATCCAAGGACTGGCTTCCTCCTTTCCTTTTAGAAATAGACAGATTGGTCCTATGTCAATGTCCAAAATAGAAGGTTTAATTCAATAAAAGTAAATAAGTGACTTGATAAGGCAGATATTTTTTTTTGTGTGCACTTGCATCATAATGATGATGATGTATGTTGGGATCCAGCAAAAAAAACCCCAACCTTTAGGAACAATTGGACAACTGTTGTTATATTGTAGCAATTCCGTTCTCCTTAGGTAGATTCAGACAACATCCTTCTCCAGGCTGTCAGGGATCAAAGAAAGCAGAGTTGGAAAAAACTGAGGTTTATGTATTGTCTTATGTTCTGTTTTAACAAAGACTACAAAACCTTTCTGGAAAGGGAGCTGCACTGAATGACACTTATGACATAAGAATGGCGAAAAATATTACAGAACTAAAACTTCCAGGCACCAAAAGCGTGTTTCATTTGAAACAATCAGTTTTGTTTGTTGGTTTCATGGGAAATGAATGGATGTTCCTAGTACTGTTTCTAAATTTATATTTGGTTTTGTTGTGTTTAGGGATATTATGATACTATGGATGCAGGTTATATGGATGAAGATGGCTATTTATACGTCCTGTCTCGAGCGGATGATGTGATCAATGTTGCCGGACACAGAATTTCTGCAGGTGCAATTGAAGAGGTTAGCATTGCCTGAGTGAATTTACAAGAGTGAATGAAGAAAGCTAAGACTGAAAATCTCACAAAATTTCTCATTTTCTTTCTACTTTTTTTTGTTTGCATTTCCATTGGTGCTTTTAAGCAAAACAATTGTTTCAAGTCCTTCCTATTAAGGTGCTTTCCATAATAAATCTAGTCAATAATAAGGAGTTTGTTCCATGGGATTGATAAGACAGGAGTGATTTGACATTTGAAGGTGGAGTTAAGGGGCAATATGGTAGCATGGAAAGCATTCCTGTGAACTCTGATAACGTATTTATTTGGGAATACATTAAGATAATTTAGGGTCAGTGTGCCAAGCAGTTTCACCAGCTACTGTAGTTACTTAGGTGCAGAAGCTTTTATTCGTAAAATACAGGTTTTAGTTGTGGTTTTTTTAATTGCTTGTTGTTGGCTGAATTTACATAGACTGACACTCAGTGCTTTTTTGATTTAAAGAACGAAGTCAAAATTTCTTAGTGACTAAGTATCCTTTATTGGCAGCGCTGGATGCCCGGGGGATCCTTCCGCCTAATGTGCATCCAGCGCTGCCAATAAAGGATACTTAGTCACTAAGAAATTTTGACTTCGTTCTTTAAATCAATCTGGCGACCCAGGTGGGACACCTCTCTGCCGGGCTGTAGGACCCGCTGGGGATAGGACTCCCCAGGGTACCCCCAGGATTTCCCAGAGGGACTCCTTGACTCAACGGATCACTGCGGCGGCAGACAAGGACCCCATTGCTGTAAGTGACGGTATTCTTTATTTTGGTTTGTTTGTTTGGTAGACCGGTCATTTGGAACTGCCCGTAAGTCAAAAGTTAAACTTCTGCAGGGTGGTGTATACTTTTGTGGCTAGCACCTTAAGTATACGTTTGGTTTTGTTTGATTTTGTTGGCATTCAGTTGCCATTTGGAGCCTGGCAAGTTTGCTTATAGGGCTCGTTTGGTACAGTCTCGCTTATTCCGGTTTTCTGACTTACGGAATGTGGAATTTGACTCTGTTTATAGCCAAAATCACAACAACTATACTCTTGGTAATAATAGTGAGTTCTTAGTGTTGCTGTAGAGAGATACCTGCATGCTGCATTTTGTAAGTGTTAAGTGTACTCTGTTAGTGTGAAGTGGGAAAATGGGAGGAAAACAAAGTGGTGGAGTTTTAAAGAAAAGCCCTTTTTGAGTCATTGAAAGGATATTGGAGGATCCGCTGGTGGAAATGTGAATAGGAAAACATTGATAAAATATTGTAATCAATGGTGGCCGCTTTATAAGCTGGAATGTGGAGAAAAGTGGCCTTTTAATTAATAATTATAAGGTTATTAATAATTGTTATAATCATTTATGCTGGAAATGTGAGAACATTTCTGTATTAAGCATATTATAAATGTTGGTATGTGGTTATTGTCTTGAACATCTGAGGGGTGAATGTGAACCTCTATATGTTTTAAAGTGTATATGGTGTAAAGAATTATTATATGGTGGGGACAAGAAACTGAATGCCCTAACTGTAAGGTTTGGATGCCTTGGGATAAGAGAGAAAGCTGTAAGTGAAATTAGAGTGGCCTGCTGTAAGTGAAATTAGAGTCGTCTGTGGCTGGGATAGGGATTGAGATAACGAAGTGGTGGAATAGTAAGAAAGAGTCTGTTGGGATGTGTTTTAAGTCACTGGAAGGAAATGGGGGGGGCTGCCTGGGAGAAGTGTGAATAAGAGAACTTTGGTTAAGTGCTGTAATCAGTGGTGGCCCCTGTATAAGTTGAGGGATGGAGAGACATGGCCCTTAAACGGGACACTGAATTATAATGTTTCATTACAGTAAATGTTATTCTTGAGGTGAGAGGAAAATGGGATGAAGTAATGTGTGCTGATACGTTTCTGTGACAGGAGGAGTGTGGGATTAACACCACCTGATCTTTGATTATGGCTCTAGAAAAGGACAGGAAAAAAACCTAAAAAACAACTGAGACCTAAACTAGAAAGATGTTCTGGTTGAAATATTTGTGTACAAAAAAAAAAAAAAAGAAAAAAGAAAAAAAAAAGAGAGCTCAGGTTGTGGTTCCTTCTGTGGAGCAACCAGAATGAAACAGGTTGTAAGATAAAAACTTGTACTAATGTATGTAAGATCTGAAGCGGGAGGGGGGTGGGGTGGGGGGTTGGAGAATCAAAGACTGTGTGAAAGTGTTAAAGTATTGGAGTGAGTTTGTACAACCCCCCCGTACCCCCTCGAAGGTGCGGCTGGGCTGTGGGGGTTATTGGCATAAAAACTAAAATAAAATACACTCTGTAGTAGTTCTACTGATGTAAATCTGTGTGTTTTACCATGACAGTGACTTGTTATGGGGTGCACAGATGAAACTCTGCATTGACAACAAAGTACAAGGAATAAGGTTGGTCAAGTGCCTCCTGCCACAATCAAGGGCAAGACTGGGTTGGCCTCTGTATTTGCCACCAAGAAGAATCTTGAGCTCTGCTGTTGGCTGCAACCCAGTAGGCGTTGAGCGGTGGGAACATATGCCATGCCAGACCTTGATGTGAGGAGTGGCCCCCTCCGTTATAAGAGGGTCATCCAGGAAGGAAGAACATAAGATGACCCATTGAGGCACTGATCTGGAAATTGGAAACCGCCTGGCCAACCATGAGGCCAGACAAGTAGCAGAGGAGGTAGGAAAGGAGGAATTATCCTTAATACCAGATGGTAAAATCCAAACTATAAGTACAGATCAGGAGCCAAACTATTCTAAAGAAAACTTAAAGCTAATTCAGGACATGAATGATAAAATAAGTGGACTTATTTAAGGGATGGTCGTATAGTGGTACCATCCAATTTAATATGGACCACAGCCCTAACAGAACATAATAAGACACATTGGGGAGCTGATAATTTATATAAAAGTCTAAATCAGAAATTGATAGGGCGAAACTTGTATACTGTAATAAAACAGGTGACTCAGCAATGTGAATTGTGTTTGAAAATTAGCCAGGGCAACAGTGGCAAGCTGATTTTTCCAAACTCCCAAGGGGGGTAGCAATATTTATTACATGAATGGACACCCCAAGGTATCATACAGTATTATGCACCTGCAACTTGGAATCCTAATGAACTCATTAGTGGTGCTCGAGAACCTATCTACAATCTGAATAGTGTCATTCGTCTACAGGCTGTCTCGGAAATTATTACTAACAGACCAAGCAACTCAAATATGAAATGCAATTTATTAACACAGGATGGTTCTCGATTACCTGCTAGCCGAAGAAGGAGGTGTTTGTGGTAAATTAAATGTTTCCAATTGTTGTTTGAAAATTGATGACAATCATGAATTAGTTAAACAAATCACATATCCAAACTTGGAAAGACTGGAACATTGACTTGTTTTCCTGGCTTCCCAGGAGCCCCTGGGTAAAACGAATTTTATTTTATTTGTTATGTGGATTAGCCACCTTATTGTTTTTGCCATGTGCTGTTCCATGTTTTATAAGATTAATTCAACATGTTATAACTAACATGCAATTTGCTACTATGGTTTCACCCAATGGTGTTAAACAAATTTGAGTAGTATGCTGAAATGTACAGTTGACAATACAGATTATATAGTTAACACAATAACAATTTAATAACAAACAAGAATCTGGAAATACTATTAACAATTCATATAACAATGTAGGCTGATTAAAAATAAAAATAGAATAGCAAAGAAAGAAACCGCCAGGAAAGCATAGATGAGGATATGGTAACGCCTTTTATACTTTTCCACCTCCGCCATAAGTTCTTGACGTGTGACAGCAGAAAAATGCACCCTCTGCCTAAACAACAACAGGAAGAAAAACAAAAGGTTTGTTCCCCTTTCTAATGAACCATATAGGTTAAACGTTTTGAGAACACTCACCGTACAGAATGTTCAGAGGGGGAAATGTGCACTCTAGACCCTTCTTCCCTGGCAGGTGACGCGGTGGTCTGGTGGTGAGAAAACATTACATTGAAAACAGGGACCTGTCGTTTGACCATAGTGCCATAAATGTTACCATTAACAGACTTACCGGAGTGGTATGGTCAGGAAATGGGTTTGGGACTTCATCTGGACACGCAGTAGCCATTTTTTATCACACGAATGATCCGTGTATACCTTTGAACATGCACATGCGCATTTTTAAACCCCACAGAATGTATTAGAAAAATCTGGAAAGATTGCGCATGCGAAATGCTTATAGTCCGTCCAGTCATGATAGTGACGCATGTCAAAAAGGAATGTGTTAAGCAACTATAGTATTTGATTTTTGCTCTAAGTATTGGTTTAAGTTTTTTTTTTATAGGTTACCCAACCCTTTTGATTTGATTTGAAAACCGTGTGTTAGGCACCCAATAAATGTAATGAACTCCTCGACAGCCAGTAAACAACAAATAACAATTTATTAACAAACATGAACTAGAAATTGGATAATGGAATAACAATCCAGCAAAGTCTCATGTAATGCAAAAAAACCCCAGACTACTTCGCTCGTGAATCCATCACAGTCCTGAATAATGTCGGGGTCCATCTGTTCCCTCCATGGTAGTCTGTGCCTGGTCCTTGGTATTTCTCTTCACGAATTGACGAAGATGAACAGAAACGAATAACAAGTCACATGGTAACTTCGCTGGAGATCAACATTTTCCTTTTGTTTATATAACAGTCTCTCGCACTCTCCTTTGATATCCCACGCGTTCCACTGTTCAGGACGAATTGCGAGGAGGAGATCGCACTCTTCTATACCGGCGTGACCAAAAGCACTCACAGAAACACATACTGATGGTTACTGTAGTCATGATAATGCAAAGGCTGAACAGCAAAACCGTGCAGAGTGTGTCATCTCCTGCTCCCATCTTTTCAAATGGTAAAGATTGTTTGTGGTGAGACAAACAAATTGTTCCGTGACCCTCCTAGTCGAGGTTCAGGCTAACACCCTGACCAAAACTGCACAATGAAAAACGCATGCGCAGCCACAAATTGGACCCAACCTTAAAGGGGCATGAAAATTTAAATGCTCAGCTCCTGATTCTTGATTCTTAACGACAGTTAAACAAGTATTGGGAACAAGGGCCAGAGGGTTAGATCAACCAATCCAGTCCTTTTAAACCTGGTAACTATGTGTATATAAAGACTTTTTCAGGAAAACCTTTGGAAGAAAAATGGGAAGGACCACTGCTGCATTCACATTGAGTTACGTACACAAATGTAACTCAAGATGTGGAACATGATCTAGACCTATTAGGTAAAATTGAAAAGGAAACAGAATCAATTCAAGAAGATAATGTCAGAAGGTTGGCTGGGGAAAATTTTTAACAAATTGGGATGGAATCTAAGCTCTTGGATACAATCTATAATCAAAACTTTGTTTCTGTTACTGATTGTCTTTCTGATGATCATGCTAATATATGCTTGTTTGAAGAAACAGTTTATCAATAGAATTGCAGTCAATCGCATGATCATGAGAAAAGTACCAACCATTCCACCAAGATACAGTTCACCACCAAAATATGCTGAAACAACTGCTATGTAAATAATGCGAAAGTATTGAAATAACAATTTTCAACACTTTCAAAGGGGGGAAATGTTACAGATTTGCTAAAATAATTTTAATAGAAATACAGAGGAATAAGAAATATATTCTAATGAAACTAGTAGTTGCACAACAAAAGTGGCTATGAAATCCTCTGTACAGCCCTGTACCAAGGCTAAGAACTTATATTTACTCAAAGAATGTAGTATAGTAATTAGCTCATGTAACCATAGTTTGTTGGAAATAATTAATGAAATAACTTATAAACAGGCCCCTTGTTAGGGAAAGTTAAAGAAAGAGAAACAGACTCCTCCTTTCATCAGTTATCTAGAGGGAGCGAGTAAAAGAAACAAGCAGAAGAAACAGATGGTCGACAAGGACATAAATTAGCTCAGACCAATAAGAGCACTGCAAACTTGCAAGACCATCAGATACCAGGCAAAAGGTGAAAAGTACACCATGAGGAAGACTTATGGCCTTCCTCTCAAAGACCACTGCCTACGTCCCGGAGACCCCTGCCCACAATTCTTGGAAGAATTTGCGCAAGCGCGAAGGACGGATAAGCTAATTAACATACAAAGCGAGAGTATGTTAATGATTTTTGGGAAATACTATGTTTATGCATGAATACTTAATGAATATGTATGAATAAGTTCTGTATGAGGTGCATGATTTTGGTGGAGCGATCCCCCATGCACCCAGCGCTGCTGAATAAAGATAACCTCCGCTCACTCGAATATTGGTAACTGATTCTTCAAATCATTTTCTTGATTTGAAGTGTTTCCTTCACAGTTTCTTGACAGCTATTTTGTCTCTTACTGTATGAGCGGTACTAAACGAACAATGAAAATTTCTGTAAAAGAACCCCTGCTGTTAAATTGAAAGTCATTAATGTAATACCCATGGAAGTCAAAAAGTTGAAAATAGTGCAGTCCATAACAGTACCAGAATTTCATACCCTTGTTCCCTCACCTCTCTGGAACCACTGGGATTGATTGCCAGTTACAAATTTCCCTGACAACATACCAATTGCTTATTCAGGAAGCGTAGGAAGAGATGTGCCGGACATGTACAAGGGAAAAATACACTTTTAAGAACTCTGAATTAACTATTCACTAAAACACAAACTAATCTGTTAGTCATTTTTTGCTTTATAATGTCTGTTAGTCTAGTGACTGTTTTTTAAAAGGCTAGAAAAAAAAAAAGAGAATAGAAGAAATTCTAGTTACGTAGAAGTGAACAAATTCAGATAAACATAGGCAATCCTTGGAGGATTGGTCAGCCAGGGAGCTGAACCAGCTGCTGCCCTGACTCGACTCTATGGAGATGTAAAGGTGGCTTTCAGTCCGCTTAAACCTCTTTGAAGTAATATTTTTGGTGTTGCTCTACTAAGGTACAGCAGGGAATCTCATCCCCACTCCTTACTGCTCTACTGCTCTTGGGCTGAGCTGAGCATTGCTTTTTTGCTTCAGGCTGAATCTGAAGGTAATATAACAAATGGTGAATTGGATCATCTCCTCAGCTGTATTACCTTCGTATCCATCAATCCTGAGCTTTGTCTGTTTTTGTCCCTGCTAGTTAAGTCTTTCTGCTAGAAACAAAAAATGTGTCATCACTACAAAATTCTAGAAGGTTTTCTATTCACATTTTGAACAAAGCTAAAAAGTGTTGTTGATGTGTGCACAGCAAATTGCTAGTTAAATGGGAAAGCGTTAACAAGACTACAATTAGCTCTTCAGTAAGATTGGTAAATATAGAATTAGGCGTTCACTGAATCGCCATTTAATTAAGTGACAGTCACCTTGTTCAGCAAGTGTATTGTCTGCATTTACATTATAGCTGCATTACAAGCTTAATGAGTTTTTACTTAGTGCTTTCAGTAACAATTTTAGCTTTATTATGTTCCAAACATTTAGGGTTTTTGTCTAAGGTATTTGTTAGTATCGTTGGAACTTCATCTTTACTGCAGTGCAGTATGTGTTACCGTTTACCTTGCCAGTCAGTGAAGGTTAAAAATGATGATAACCTCAGTTTACGCTGATCCATGCATCATTTTTCTCTGTACATCTATGGTGTCCCTGGCTTGCCTTGACTCTTTCTGAAAGAGCCCAAATCAAACCTTGCCTGCTTGAGGCTACAGACTTGAAATCAAGGAATTTAGGATGAGAAATCCCCTTCATCGTGGTGGGGTTTCTGTCTGCTGCTGCATTAGACATCTGTCTTTGTGCCCAGTGATCATTCCAGGAATGCCATTTCACTTCCTTGAGATTTTTCTTAATTGTAAACAATTTTTAAACTGTGATGAGTCTTTTTCAGCTTTTTACAAAGTTTGAGAGTTTTAGATTAATATTTACATTTTAAATCATGTAAAATTAGCTGTCCCAAAGTTGATAGGATTTTGGATAGATTGAAGAAAAATACTACACTGACTGCAATATTGCAGCTTACCATAATAGTTTTATGAACAAGTGGCAGACTAGAGTAACACAAACAAGCTACTACAAAATGAGTTGGCAACACTTAAATCTCCACCATAGGCATCCTGTTAATGCCCAATAGGTAATTATAGTATTGATGGTAATGTTGGATTACTACAGACCTTTTTCCTATGTTGCTGTGGAAAATAATAGTTACTTTGATTGAAGACCTTACTAGTCCACTTCTCCATAATTCATTCCTCCCTCTTTTTTTTTTTTTTTTTTTTTTTTTGGTTATATATGGCTATCAAGTTGCTGTGGTCAGGGTCAGGAAGTCAGATCAGCAAAGAATGGGTATTTATAGCAGGAAATGGACTGAGTTCTTGAGGCTCTGGACTAGAAGCAACCAAAGTGCATAAATATGTGATGCATTGAAATACCATGGAGATTTGGAGTTGTGTAAGACTCATTCCTGTATGATTTGTCAGTTTGGATACAATGACTTTGGGACAAAGTAGGCTGCATCTGAATTCAAGTGTACGTGTGCATATTTAGCTTCAGCATTTTTGCAGCAGGCTCCTCTGCCCTTCTAGTCCTGGGATAAGCCCAGCCAGAACTAACTTGTCTGTTGTGCTTGCTGTTCTATATATGGCTTATGCACGTCCCATTTAATTCCTCTAAAAAATACACAGTTTCAAAAGCTGCATGTAAAATGTCATGCTTTTGTGCTTTGATAGAGCATTCCTCTGCTATTAAGCTAACTGTTTCCTGTTTGTATTTTTGTAGCATGGGATGTTTCTAGGAGCGTAGTTTGTGAAATGAGTATAGCTTCAGTCAAAGTATGCGAGAAACACTGTGCAGATTTATTTTGCTAAAAACTACTTGTTGTGTATTGTCGTAACCATGACACGAGACAGCCAGTTTCTCCTTCCTGTTGTGTCTGTAAATCCAAAGGATGTTAAAATCTGTTTTGAGGATGGGTTATGGGCGACCCTTTGAATTGTTCTTGCCACCACTGGTTTCACAGCCAGGTTACTCAAGAGCCTTCCCGTTGTTAATTGGAACAGCAGTGATTCAGCTTTCCATTCCTTCAGGATTTTTTTCTTCTGTCTTCTCTGTACCTTTCCTGTCATCTTCCTCATGCTGACGGCATTGTCTGAGTAGGCAATGCAAATGATGTGTTCCTACTTACTTAAAAAAAAAAAAAGCCTTTATTGTTAAAACTTATTTTAGTTAGTCTTCCTTTCCGTCATCCCACTGTCTGATTTTGACAACAAATTATGTGAAGATCTGTTATTATCAAAGACGTAGTCCTTGTATGCACAGATAAATTAATATGCACAGTCACATTATGTTGGCCTCTGTGTGGCCTGTGTACAGGGTCACGTTAGGTCCTCTGTGTGGCTGAGTACGGAGGAAATGTTGAAAGTACTGTTGACAGCAAGATGCCCCAAGGGACAGTGATACCTACATGAAAAGATTCAGTTGCTTTGGAAGAGGATTCACAACTGCTAGTATCTTAAGTCCAGCTTTGTCCCAGACTTGGTGACACACATCTCAGAATGTACTGAGACATCTTGGTGACTTTTTTTCCCTAGGAAATGAGAACCTTAGCTGAGTGGAATGAAAAGAAAATCTCTCACTTGATTTCGTAAAAGAGAGTTTGAGATATCAGTGCTACTGTCCATCACTTGTATAATTGCAGAAATGTGCAGTAGGAAGGAGGGGACTCTGGTCTGATTCCCTTTTTTGTCTAAGGAGGCTGACTCAGTGTTTCCCAGAGTGAGCTGAACTAGGCCGGCTGCAAGCTGGGGTAGGGCCTGGATTTGGCTTTTGTTGAAACTATGCCTTTGGGCAGCAAGGAGTGAAAAAGATACAAGTCAGAGAGAATGACCCAGTATGACTTTATAGCCCTATAGTAGGAGCACTTCTGTGGTTTTGGTCTTTACTCCGCGCACTTAACTCCATGTTATTTGTAATGTTAGGCTAATGTTATTTGTTCCACCAAAGATCTCACTAGCAAAACAAAAGATGTTCTCTCAAAGCTGTAAGGAAATTGCCTTTGCTTTGTTCTGTATTTGTATCTTGTGCTGCCATAGTTTTTATTTCTGATGTTTGTTCACAAACTACACATAAGTGTGTATGAAAGTATACGCATATGCATCTTCAACGTGTAGTTAGAATCCTGAGGTGTACTGACTAAATACTTTTTGCTGTCAAAATGTAAGAAATAAGCCTGTTTTTTACATCCATGCCTATGGATTTTTTTCACTGAAGCGTTCAGTTATTGTTAGTTCAGTTTAGTTCTGTTTTCTGTCCCTCAGTGTGTCCTTTTCCATCCTGCTGTGGCAGACTGTGCTGTGGTGGGCCAGGAGGATCCGCTAAAAGGACACGTCCCGTTTGCGCTGTGTGTACTGCGAGAAGGTGAGAGCTCGCTGGTGCTGATGTTACTAAGATTTGCAAAAGTTCCCTAAAAAGTAAAGGATATGAACTTCTTCACTAGATATAAAGACAGAAGAGGAGAAGATTTTGGAAGAGATTGTTGAGCAAGTTCGAAGTAACATTGGTCCAGTAGCAGCCTTCCAGAAGGGGGTGTTTGTAAAACAGCTGCCAAAAACACGCTCTGGCAAGATACCACGCTCAGCTCTTTCTGCCGTCGTCAGTGGGAAGCCATATAAGGTAAGCTGGAGATGCATTCTTTCATGAATTAGGCACACATGCACATCTGAAGACACAACATTATGGTTTCAGTTCTCTAGACCATTCTGCAACTGGTCTGTGACTTCAGGTAGCACGTTATATTTTGTTTCTACTGTAATTTAATGTTCCAGGGCTTTCCAGATACTTTCTTCTTGATTTTTTGAAGGCTATATTTAGAAGGTTCTCTGAATGAAGTTCTGTTTCACTGTTGAAGGCCCACAATTTACTATCCCATGCTTTTGTATATTCTTCCTTTTCAGGTAACACCGACCATTGAAGATGCCAGCGTGTTTAAACACATTGAAGAAGTGCTAAAGAAAAATCAAATGGGATAATAACGCTGGTAACAAATTACTGAAGTATACAAAGAGCCTTTCTGTTAGGAAATACCACGTTTCAAAAACTAGTAATGATTTGGGCTAAATTTTTTTAACTTCAGAAATTTTACTGTGTTCTTTACCATATTGTCACAGGCAATGAAGCATACTGAAGTCTCTGCAGGTTGTCATTATATGCTGGATATTAAGATTGCTAAGACTTGCAAACAGAATTCACACATTTCTATAGCCTTAAAAGGAAGGAGTCACTGGATTATCTGTCTCATACGATATCATGTAACCTTACATTTCAGTCCATTATTGTATAATGTGAACAGTAACTTGAGTTTGGCTAAAACAGCTTACAAAAAGTAAGCCTGAGGACAGCATAAATAGGAATTCGAATGTGAAAATTATTGCAGACATAAATTGTCCTCACTTGTAAACTATGAGCCTTTACATCTTTTAAATTTTTATAAATTTTATAATTAATTTTCTTGATTCCGGGGTATTTTTTTTGTTGAAGTATTTCTGCTATGAATTAGATTCCTATAGGTTTTTTACTCAGTAACTTTCTGAAGTGTCTTTTTTGTAGAATACTGGATAATTTTTGGCTTTCGGATCTGTGAAAATGTTGATTTGTCCATAGTAATATTCAGTAAACCCCATGTATTTTAAATAAAGACAGGCAATTTACACTTTGCATTTTCTGATAATTTTGTTGCGGTTTGTACCACTTATGATAAGGATAACCAAAATGTGCTTTTGCTGACATAATTAGGTGTTTCAGGTTCACTGAGATATATATAAGCAAGAAATTCAGCAAATACAGATACTAGGCAGCCCATTCTTGACATTACAGGCTGTTTCATAGTACTTACAGGATTCTCAACAAACGAAGGGATGGAGGATACATTCGCTGCATCCATTACTTCTCAAGCTGCAGGCTTTTAATTGAACAATACATTTAAAAATCCTTTTTAAAATACACATTCATAGAAAAGTTTAAAAGCACAGAAGTTACTCAAACTGGGCAATGCTTTCCAGAGGAGAAAACAGTAAGCAGTACGCAAATTCAGATGATGATGGTATAAAAGAGAGGTGTTCCACACTTTGGTGAAGCTAAGGTGGAAGTTAAGTCTAGACCTATTTTGCTATGTTAGTGTGTCCTTGAAAGAGTCCAAAAATAGTTATCTCCCATTGGATAGAGGTAAGGATGATAGGCCTCTTAAGTGACAAAATAAATCGGCAGATAGATGTAGGAGCTAGAAGGTGATAAGTGCTAATTAACATGAGCCAAACCCTGATGTTGCTTTGTGCCTGTGACTTCTGTAGTCAATGAGCTCTGTTAGTTACGTAGGAAATAAATAAAATGCGCCTGTGGTTTTTCGCCAGGGACTGCATGCAGCTGAGCCAACCATGCTGAACCAGGTTGTACAGTCATATAAACCAGGCTAGACTGAGTCTGTGCTGTACTTGTTTTTTTGTCAGATAATTGCATAACATAGCCACCTGGCTCAGCTGTTTGAGTTGAAAATCATAATCTGAACAGGGAGTCAAAAGCACTTAGAAGACTCAGTAAAGGCTACTGATGCTTTACAGTAGATATGCTAACTCTACACATTAGTGATTTATATATGGGAGTATATTTTGCTCCTCAGAGATGTCCTGGTAACTTTCCCAAAATACTTCTTATATAAGTTGCAATTTGTTGAAGGTATTATTTTCTTCTGGATGGATTATTCAAATATCAAGGCTTTAGTAGGAGGCCCATGCCAAATAACAGAATGCCTTGCAGAGACTACTGAGTGTTTTTTAGTTTCACAGTGCTGCAACTTAGCAACCTGTGCTGAACAGCTACAGGGCAAGAGAGAGATCTTGGGAGTTGTCACTGATGTTTTTTTTCAGTCAATGAGACACCTCAAGGGTCTTATCACAGAGAAACTGTAGCACATTCATGAGGTGCATAGCTATTACTTTTTTATACAGTGAAAGCTGAGATGTTGTGTATGTTTGCTGTAGTTATCCTGGCTGCTGCCATCATGTTGTAATTGCATAAGCAGGGAAGGGGAACAATTAGTGAGAGCACAAGCCCTCTAGTAAAGATACTGCAAAAAGATGTCAGAGAATAATTTCCTAGATCTTGTATGGTTTACACAATGACATCTTATGTTCCTACACCAGTTTCTCTGTTTGTAAGGAAAGGTAACCTGTTTTCTAGTTTGGGGCTCTTTTTCTTTAAAGAAGAGAGAATTAATATCAGATATTTTTTTTTAAAAAACCCCAACAACAACATTAGTAATGGATATTTAGGCACTTACCTTTCTGAGGGGCTATTTGCTCATATTAATACTGACAATAAACAATTTTCTGTCCTCTGAACTGTTTGTGAAGAGCTTGAATAGTTAACATTCTTAATCCATGACGAAAATATTTGTAATAACTTCTGCTTTCTGTGGAAGGCTGAGCAGCTTTTTTTTAGTTTTTTTTAGAAACCTCCCATGCCGTGCCCCCCCCCTCCCTTTTTTTTCTTTTTTTTTTTTTTCTTTTTTTTTTTTTCTGTTTTGGTGGGAATCATTTAAGGTCAAGACTGGGATAAAATAGAGGAGCAGAGTGGTCAGGTGTACTCACTCTGCTACTGATCTGGTAATGTGAAGAATTCCAGAAATGCCAGATGTCTCATTCATCAGCATTCAGAAAACCCAGGCAAAGAAAGCCACCTTATTGCAGAAGTACAGTATGGAAAAATAGTTGTTTTACAGGCATTGCTTTTTTTTCCCAGAAGCAGCCTTTTGCTGAGGAAATGTGATTGCAGATGCTTTGTCTACAGCTTTAGCTTTGTGCCAAGCTGGAGAAAGGGAGAAGGACACAGCTCTGGTGCTGCCCAACAACCTGGTTATACCAGCAAGGAAGAACAAGCCCCTTTAACAAGTGGTAGGAGAGCACTCATTTTCTTAATTTTTTTTTTAGAGAGGAGAAGCATGTAGGTAGATCTGAATGGTCAGGGGGTTATGGAAACTTGGCTGGAAGAGGCTGATGTAGTGATTGTTCCCAGCATACTGAAAGGGTTGGAGCTAACTAGACAACATTTAGCATGGCCATAATTTCTAGCTGTTGAGAGTACAGCTTCAGCTCACGTGGGGGACACAAGGATGTACTAGGAGATTTTATATGTTAGCATTAGATCAAAACTGTAGTCACAATAATAGTCTTTTCAATATATATTTTTAATTCTTTCGGTCTGTTTTCTTCTACTGTGAAATAAATAATCTGGGGGTGCTGTACTCATGGGGCAGGATAACTGCAGCTTTGGTTGCAAGATCTTGCTCGTTCTTTTCCTCAACACACCTCATTCCCCTCCGCCCCCCGAATTTGAGCGTGGGCTATGACAGTGCAGGCGGCAAAATAAATTCCATAAAATGGGAGCTGGCGGTTACAAGGGGAGGTGTGTTCAAATGATACCGCAACCACTCAGCATGGTGTTTGCAGTGCTTTACTTCGTGACGTTCTGGACCAAAATAATTCCAAAGGAGGCTGAGGGAGGAGAAGAAGGAGCATCAGCAATGATGTCAGTTAAGCCCGAGCAACTGTGAGTGAAAGAGCCGGTGTCTTTACAGAGTTGTGTGCTAACCCAAGCCCTCATAGCGTACCCATCAGCAAGTTTAGTGCTCCCTCTCGTGGCAGATTCTGACCAGTAAATCCGTCGTAACTCGTTAGTAGCAAAACGTGCTTGTGGTTAGCTATACGTATCTGGCATCCAAACTATTTTAATGCTACTATGTACCAAGCTTAATAGACTTATAAACACAGATAGCACTGAATTCTTTTTTATTGACACTGGGTGGGTGGGTGGGGGGGAATCTTTCACCATCTGATCAACTGAAGTTTGCCAAATGAAAATAGACAAAACAAATGTTTATGTACGTGCAAACATTGCAGATAAAACTGCTAAAAGAAATAACTAAAAGACAGGTCTTGTGCTAAGATCAAGCAGCAGAAAAATAGCAAATAGGTAAATGACTATTAAGTAGGTCTTACTTTGAAACTTCCCATTTAAACAAAGAATAAACAACAATAACACCACCAAATAAAGCCACAGCAGGTAATAGTTGCTCTTCTAAACTTTTATACACTATATATTAATCACTCTGTCTTTCAGTTATTTCCTCTGATAAAACTGACTTCTGTGAAGTCTCAGCAAGGCCATCTTGGCTAAAAGCGTAACATTAGACAGGAGCCTGTCTAATGCCCTGTTGTAATGAAGAAATGGTGGGGGTTGGCTTCTCTTTTCTTTTTCTTTGTTGAATATATCTGGAAACAAGAATCTGATTCTATGCACATATTAGATTTAATTTTCCAATGCTGGCTGGTGTCTGAAGATCCTGGAACAAAAAGGTGGCTCTTGGTAAAGCAAGATTCTTCTTGGTCCGCAGGTAACATAGAAGAAAGTTTTTGTTTTTTTGTATAAATCATGTTTTATTAAATTGCCTTTTTTTTTTTTTTTTTTTTTTTTTTTTTTTTTTTTTAAACAGTTCTTCTGGGTTTGTTTATTTGTTTTTAAGAGGTGAGCCATCATGGTGCTTCTCTATAGACAGCTAACATTTCCATTTTGTCTTTAGAGATCCATTTTGGCTCCAGTTCCAGGTTATGTCATTCTGTTATACATCATCAGAGGCAGGTGTTCACCTTTAAGTATTGACAGATTTTCTCAGTAGGAATATGTTGAAGCTTCTAACTCTGCTAAACATATTAATTTGACTGTTACAATCCAAAAACTGTAAAAATGGTGAAATGAAAAGATACAAACAGTATTATTGACACTGTATTGTCAAATGTTTGCACTGAGACCCCATGTACCATATATTTTATTTTTAAAAAATCATATTTATATCCATTTACATAAGACTTACACATTTTAAAAGAAATACATACACAGGAAATACATAAATGTCTAGTATTTTACAGTAAAACAGATGGAACAATGTAAAAATGAGTGGCTTCATTTGATAAAAGCTTTGGATGTGCCCTACTGCCAAATTTCTGATGACAGAGATGCTGAGAGGAAAGGGGGAGGGTGTTTTGTTTTTCTTTTATTTTGGTAGTAATTTAGGTATTTTTTTTTTTATTCTTGTTTTAAACTAACCAATACATGAAAGGAACATCATAACTTTTTGTCTGATAATCTGTATGTGTTCTCTTCCCCTATTACCCTGTTCTTGCAGAGAGTTTTAATGCTCTTTTTTCCTAAGTAGTGGTAGTGCACTTCAGGTAAAGTAGAAGAAAGAGATGACATCTAAGAGAAAAAATAAACAAACATTAATTAGAAAGATTCTTTGATTCTAATTTGGTCTAGGATGCAATGACACCAGAAAAATGTTATAGGACTAAGTAAGCTATTGAATGTTTTACTAAAACATGGGTTTTGAGTGTTTGAGGGAGACATGCATTTGTTGTTTAATTTTAGCTCTGCAACATAAATCTATTAATAATGCATTTTAATCTTTTGTTGTCCTAGATCAAAATAGGCTCCTGCTTATGTTAATTTTACAGTTGTTTTCTTGCTGTTTAGATTCAGCACTGCAGTTTGTTTCCTGCATCTGGAGACCTTTGCCTGTTTGGCACAAGGCTGAACACACATTTTAAGTGTATAGACCTTGTTGATGTACTCTGTGATTCTCATGTTCACTGCAGCTTGATAGCATTTATCTTTTTCACCCTGATGATTTCTCTGCTATGGATCAGCTGTTTCCAGATGATCAGTCACAGCTTTTTGGAACTCTTCTTCTCCATCTGTCTACAAATCCTCCTTGGAAACCTTCATTTGTTACGTACACCATTGGTTTTTGCCAAATCTCCTTTGACATTTTGTTCGAATAGAAGTGAAACTAGTGTTTTCTATTGCCCCAGCCTATGGCAGTGAAACTGTCCTGGCTGAGCCTTCTGACTTGGTGGTGACAAGTGTTTTAATAAGAGAAGAGTGTTGGGAAAGCTTAGACAGTGTGACTGCCACATCCACTGGCTGTGTAACGGCATTGCAGATGCTCAGCTGGGCAACATACAGTCACCACAGCAGAAAGCTTTACCTGTCCCATGTGCTCTATGGTAAACTTCTTGCAAGATTAAATGGCCAGACACCAGCAGTCTTAAAGTTCTTAACTGGACTGTGCAGAATATGCTCATGTAACTGTTCTGAGAATGTCAGTTCATGGTTTCTGGCAGCTTGTCATGGTGGTTTCAACAAATGTTTAAAAAAAATACCTGAAACACAACTTGAAAGCATATTAATTGAACACAGCTATTGTGAAGGCACTGTAAGACACTGTAAGGTTGTATCCAATTGATATTGTTGGCATAAACTGTTTTGAAATATGAGGCTTTGACATTCTCTGAGAAAGGTGAGTAGCATAATGCACCTGCTGTGATCACAGGCCATCTCATTTGTTCCACGTGCAACCTGTTTGCAGTTCTTTTTTCAGTCTGCTCTTCACATGCATATTCCCTTTTGCTATATTAGAAATTCTCTTTTATTGCTATTTTGTGATAGCTCATCCAGCTGTCCATCCCCTCTGCTTCTCAGTTAGAATCAGTCCCTGATTCTGTGCATGCAGATGGTTTAGTCACCAGAGTAACACAGTATTCTGCTGTATTCTAGGCAAGGTGTTATAAGCCTGGGTCTCAGTCTGACCTGGATCTGGAAAATTTCAGGAGGCATGTTGTAATAAATAATTGTCCCTTTTGTCCCAGTATCAATCAGTTCCCGTGAAGAAACTGTTACTCAGGAACTGTGATCACAAAATTCTGAAAACTCTTCTGTTGCCCTTCAACCAACCTCACATCCCCCATATGAGCAGATTTTGTTTATGCATTCATCCTTGAGAGTCAGGTAATGGGTTTTAAGTTTGATATAATAACGAAGGAAATTTTTCCCTACATATTTTTTATATAATTCACTGAAATCCAAACTTGCTCTTTGGTTTCTAACCTGCATGACATTTTGAAATTGCACTTATGAACAGTAACAGTGTATGTTCTAACTTTCTAGTCCATACCATCTTGTTGCTTCTCTAAAAGGAGTATATATGGTAAGTTAAAGGAAATAGCAGTATATTAGTGTCAGTCATCCTCATATATTAACCTTTACAATTTAGAGGTAAATTTGATGTTCTTACGAATCTCTCAAGCATTTAAGATTGGAGTGTAATCAGCGAAATAGTGGACAAGCAGCAAGTACTGATATGATACTTATTAATTGAATGATACTTGAAACATTACTAATACTGCTATAGAAATTTCAGTTTTTATAGCCTGTATAACTTTGTATAAACATATTTTTGCTCAAAATACATAACTCCCATATTTACAGTGCCAGCAAATTTTGCTACTTTATTTCTGTTTGTGGATTGCTACTTTTTAGACAATTTTTGAATGCAGCAGGAATATACAGTTTGGATAATCTTAAATTAATTTTTGTTAAGCTACCAATTTTCAATTTCTGCCCTTGTTGCACTCTTCAGACCTATTAGAAAGCATCATCTCACGTGCCTGACCCATTACTATTGGCCTAATAGACAGCTTGGTGTTTGAACTTAATTTCTTGGTCATACTTTATTGCTTTCAATTTTGCAATTCTGAAGCATAGAGGAGAAAATATATGCATCTCTGCTATCAGTTTCTACCCCTGCTGAACACAGTGAGAGTACTGTTATTGACTTTCCTGACGTAACACCAAGCTCTAATCTATACATACATACACATAAAAAGATTTATATAGTTTAAGTGTTTCATCATCATCTTTGTAGGACTAGCTGATAAACTTACTTATTTTAGAAAAAAAAGATAAAATATCTCCTATACTTATTTTTAAGTGGTGACATGTAAAGGTTCCTTTTTTACTAGATTAAGATTTTATACTCTTGCAGTCTCCTGAAGATCTATGAAGCTCATGTCATCAGCAGGATCCTGAGCAATCTACATTTTCCACTGGTAACATTTACTGTTCCTAAGCACTTTCTGAACCTGCCCAGGTTTAGTAAAATCTTGATGGCCCCAAGCCTCTCCCAGACTTGGGGATCTCAAAAAAAAAAAAAAAAAAAAAAGGCCTTTGTTGCAGATCCTGGCATGTCTTGCCTACAATATGTAATAGCTATTGAAGCACACTATCCAAATATTCTTTCCAGCTCCCCTACAATCCCCTGAGTAACTAAATGGAAAACAGTTTTACTGACAAAATATTAGCATGAAATGGTGCCAGACTGATGAAAGCGCTCATCATGTTAGTATTTTTTGCAAAACTTGTGATGTAGCAGAAACCAGTGTGTTCCCATAGAGCTCTGGAAATGTGAATATGTGAGACTCATAGCCACATTCAGAAGATAAGTGGTGGGAAATGCAACATGAATTCCATCACTAAATGTGATCCAAAGTTGCACCCAGCTAGGAATATCCTTTCTTTGTCACTGGTCAATTCTGAGTGATTTGAAAACTACAAGAATCTCTGAAATAGGTAACTTTGGAAGATTTTCTGTATAGGGGAAGTTTTGTTCAAACTTTAGGCAGCTACCTGATGTTCTAATGTGACCCATATCTCTTGTTAAAAAAAAAAAAAAAAAAAAAAAAAAAAAAAAGAGTAAATTGCTTCTGCTTTACTAGCTTTTTTACGCACACCCACCCCTCCCCCTTTCTAGCTACTGGCAGAACTCCTTCAAGATCTCATGAAGTAAATTGACTCCCTGTGCCTATTGCTGTCTCTCCAATTCTAGCTTTAAGTTTGAGAGCATACAAAATACATTATGGTTGGTGAGCCATCATCTGAACAGAGTTCTCTGAAAACTTTTGTCTTATCTGCTAAAATGGTTCCAGCAGAAGGAACCTGCTCTTTGAGATAGGGAAAAGAATAGCATAGCATCTCCTGGACTGAGCTTGAGACTCTTGTGATCAAATGACCACCCTAGCGAGTCTGAGTGAGCCCTCTGCTCCGTTCTGTCTCTTGCTTGAATGATGGCAAGGATTATTTGGTGTAGCATACAGTTACAACGAGCTTTCATGATGGCCCCTTATGGATACTCACAACAATTCAGTGCTGGCTTCTTTGCTAGGCCTTGTCAGCATGAGTATGTGCGAACTGTTGAGCTGTCTAACCTCTGCAGTCGTGATGAAGCAACTGCAAATTGCAAAAAAAAAAAAAAAAAAAAAAAAAAAGAAACAAACCAGAACCTCTTTAGAATCATGAAGAAAACAAAGCAGTCTGTTTCCCACTGCAAGGGTGGCTATTAAATTGCTCCGTGGCTTACTATAACATGATCTGGGCATGGTCTAGTTCAGAACTCAGTTTCTTCATGTCTGGTGTACTACTGAAATCTGTCTTAAGTGAATACAGTTTAAAAATCAATTTTGTCTTTATTTTGTTGGAAGTCCTAATGCTGTACCTATCGTGCTGTTTAAATACTGCTGCTTTCTTAGCACTGGGAGGTAGGAAGTGAGATCCTGGATGAAGACGTAGGTCTTCAAAGACACCTACCTTTAAGTCTACCGAGTTCAGTACCCAGTTCAATGACAAACTGCCTGGAAGACCTCAAGTAAATCACTAAACCTCCCTTGTGTCTTAGTTGCCCATCTTTAAAATGGTAATAATATCTTCTACATCATATTATGGCTAGAAGATGAATGTTTGGAAGGTTCTTAGCTACTAGAGTAATGCAGGCCATGGAAACACCTAGGGAGCCAGTAACTTCATTTGTACACGGAACGTGCCTTGGAAAGGATTCTTGTCTTACAGCTTCATCGTTTTCAAAAAGTGCAGGATTAAAAGCAAAGCGTGCATATGAGCAGTGAAAATGGAAATCAGTGATGCAATCAGTAAATTATTCAATCTGTAATTGCAACTACAAAGTTGTTTTTAAAGGTGAGAAACTTCAATGGAATTTAGATGGCTCTATAGATGGCAATATTGTCATACCAAGTTCATTCAAGAGTTACAGAATGTAATCACTACAAGCACACTACAAGCAGTGTACTAAATTACTTTGGGACAAGTCTATGCATAGACCTAAATTCTCCCATGAGGAAATAAACAGCAGTATTTCAAATGGGCCAGTCTGTACTAGTACTTCTCAGAACTTCAGGCATGTATACATGGCTTTCTCATCCACATACCTGAAGGAGTAGCTGGAATGGAATTTTCTCCTTGCTCTCTTGCAATGATTTCCAAATTTTACTTATTTTTTTTATATATGATCTGCTTGCTACTTTTCCAATCGTTGCTGAGTTAGTGAATCTTTTGGAAATTAAAAGATTCTCAGAGAAAATTAAGACTGGTATACAGTAACTCAGTACCTGAAATTCAGTATTTGTTAACTATACCACCTGTCTGATTGTTATTAATTTTTATCAGCTTGAGTTATTTGATGGTCAAGGCTAAGCTAGTTAGTTTAAAAGTTAAATAGGAAAATAAAGGTGATAGCCATTTCTTAATTCATTCTCTAAAATACACTCCACCTGCTAGAGAGTGTAACGAGCTAAAAAAATTGTTTAGACATTATGTGCAATCTTAGGTGAAAGTCAGTAAATTAATTCCTCTCTTTCTGATGGCTAGATGGCTTTTTTCTTATTTTTAAACAAACACTGACAGTCCAAAGCAAACCTGAAAAAATCAATAGTGGGCTGAGTCAGTGCTTTTCCATTCCCTATATCAACTCTCCCAGACTCCACTCATCCTAGTTGCATGAATGCAGTCTTTCTGGTGCAATATGGACAGGCGGTAAATGTCAATTTAGAATAAGCCTCTTGCTTTTCAACAGTTAAGTGCAGAAATGACTGCATACCATCAGTTGGCATCTTCCGTGACTGCCCTGATGTTGTGGTTAATCTGAACCCAGCTGGCAGCGTTTCCGAGGAGCCCGGCATCATGCTGATCCCATGAACCTCACGTGGAGGAAATTGTCGTCGCCAGGATGGGCCACGTCTGAAGTTCTTGTCATCGCTCTGTCAACACAAGAGTTGTATTTGATAAAGCAAAATGAATTTTTTTGATTAATTATCCTGCTGTCTGCTGCCTCTCCCACTGTCAAATGTGTTCCACAATGACTACATGCTCTGTTGCATTGCATCCAGTAACTGCAGTGCATTTGAGACACTCTTGTAAAAGTAAATGCTTTAGAAAATATTAAATGCTAGGGTGGAAAACTCTTTTTAAATCTCTGGCTTGATACATTTAGAGGGTTTTAGTATCAGCTAAAGTAGAAAAGCATTTGCAGTTGTCTTGCAAATACAGCGACAGATACTTCAGTGGTTTGTTAGTGCATAGGAGGCTTATGTAAAGCGCTAATAAAGAATTAAACACTCATGTGCATGCAAAGATTTCATAGGTATCTCACATTTTCAGCAAGTCCTTAAAAGTTTTATTTCTCCTCACATGCAGAAGTCCAAGATGAACATTTTTGCACTGGACTCTAAACCTTAAGATGGGTATTTTCCATAGGTGGAATTGAGATTCTCCATCCTAGATAACTACCCCAAATCCCATTCTATTGCATATTGATTAACTTTGAAGAACCAAAAAACCCCCAAACCAAAACCCCACCAAAAATCCACTTTTCTTCTTTCTTCTTTATTTTTAAAGAAAGAGTGTAAGGGTCCTACAGAATAGGTTGCACAGGTATCCCACCCCCCTGCCACTTGCTCTGGCCAGTGAATCTTCCACTTCTTTCTGCATGTTTCCTCTATGGAAAATGTTCATCTCAAGGTAAGAGTGCAGTGCCAAATTTAGCATCCAAAGTTAGATTAATATGTAGCCATACTGAGGTTACTTTAAAAACCTTGCCTGGCATTTACTAATTTTTTTCTTAAAGCTGTAACTGACTTTTTAACAGTGTTGACTCTTTAACAATGTGCAAATGTCTTTATACATTCAATTTAATTTTTATATTTTACTGTGATATTTGATAAATACTGAAAATAAAATTAATTACTTCCTCAAGTCGTCTTTCAGTTCCTAGTGCTAAAAGGTTGTTGTATTCTCTCTCAAGGATCTGCCGTGCCTAGAGATACCAAAGTGAAAAATTAAAATTTTTGAAGATGAATAAAAGGCAATAATGGGTACAGATTAACCAGAAGTAGCATGAGCAAACTTGCCTGGGTGTTTTGTGTTGGAATCTGTAATAATAAAGCTAAACTGCTGTAATCAAAGTTTTCATCCAGTGCTATAAGTGAACCATGTACGCCACTTTCTAGTATATTATTTGCATATTCTCGGAGGCCAATAGCTTGTATCCAGCGTATGACTCGATCATTGCTCCATACCAGCACATCTGTAAGGACATAACACTGGTTCAGTCTCCTGATACCCAGTAACCTCTGAACTGTACAGGTGAATGCATGCAGTTGTGCATGCACTGTGGATGTCATACTGCTTTATTTCTTAAATGAGGAATACCAGCAAACTATTAATATATCTGTATTAAAGCTATTCATATAGCTATTCAAAAAAAATGGGTGATTTGAGCTACCTTCCAGTTAAATGTGTATTCTAAATAATGTTTCCAAATGAGAAATGTGCCTCCAGAGGGCATCTCCAGAATGCAATTCCTCCCACCTCCTATGGATACCCTTTTCAATTCTTAGGCAAGATTTTACAGTTTAATAGTGCCAGGGCACAGGAAAAATATCCATTCCTCGAGGCTTTACTTGAGAGTTTTGTATTAAACATTTTGAGCACCAGGTCAGCACCTACCATTTTATAACATGCCATAAAGCAAACGACAAGTTCACAGTTTTAGAGACTAAAACTATTTTTAGCTCAGAAAGCTGGTTGAGCTGTTAAGGTCCATGCCAATTATAAAGCTAAGGCAACAAAATGAGCTAGGAAACCATTTTTGAGGATTTGACTATTATATTAAAAAATATCCTATCCTGCCTGTAAGACTAAAAGTTACTTATACTGATCTTTTCACATGCAAGTGGAAATGTAATACTGAGTTTTGTGTTACTAAGTGATGAAGCTTTTTCCTGAAATCTTGCAAATCAAGCGAATGTAGCTGTTCTGGGAATGGGCATTCTCCACTGCCTGCCAAGAACATCCCAGACTTTAGTGTCAGGATCTGCTGAAACACAGCATGGCAGCCAGGGATCACTGAAACCAAATTCTACCTGGGACTGTGTCTAACTGACCAATGCATGACAGGGTGAAAGTTAGATAGAAGAGGCTATGGGTTAGTACCCTTGTTCTAGCAGTGGCTAGCATTGAAGCAACACCAGAATCTGAGATGCTCCCGCATCAGTCTCCAGCTGTACTGAAACTGATGCCTCACACATCCAAGGCAAAGTCTGCATCAGCGCATGCCATCATCTGCCTTGACCAAATGCACATTTTCACTGTAGCCATTCCTCCTTTTAATTAATTCCCCCTTTTTTTAGCTCTTCCAATCAGCATTGTGCTTGAGAAGTGTTAACTGCTACATTTGCTAGAGCTGGAAATGCCTAAAGGAGTCAAAGGATTCACTTCTGATAATGGAAAAAAACCCAACCACTCTGATTATTATGAGCCTGCAACTGCTCTAGAGAGCTTTACACAGAAAAATACTTTAAAATCAGCTGTTAACTATTCTAATAAGGCCACTTCTGTTAGGAACTTGTTCTTATATCCAACCAGCTGCCTCAGTGGCTACCCCTCCAAGCAACGTTTTTATGATAAGCATTTTGAAGTAAGAAATCACAGACAAAGGTTTTCAAAAGCAGGAGCACAGTATCAGGGTCCTGAGTGCTCCCATTTCCCACTGTTGCCCCCAGCACATCCTATTGAGCTGTAGGTTATTTGGTCTTCTGCTTCTGAGACTGAAAGAGGCTAGGATAAGATCCATCCCCCCAATCCAGTTTAGCAAAATGCATGTATCAAAGCACCATTTGGAATTGCAGCCCCAATTTAGTGAAGTACTTGACTGTGCCTGATTTAAGGAGAATTTTGTGTTCTGAAGACAGATGGACTTACGTTAAGTTTTAAGTAAAACGCATGCTCAAATGCTCTGCTAAAATGGCATGACAATGGATTAACAGTGGCAAGCTTCAAGAGAAGAAACATTCCCAGTATTCATTCCCAGGAACTTTCACCTTTTATTTCATGCTGACTCATTTCTCTTCGCTTTTCCAGTTCTTTTCTATCATAATTCAGCCTCTTTAAACACATGATTCCATATTGTAGGCTTGTTCTGTTATTTAAAGAGAAACATTTACAGAGTTAATAAAGAGAATTTTGAAGATGGGAATGTACGTAGGGTGTTATTTCTGGCATTACATATGAGGTATTTCATGGTGTCCACAGAGCAAATCTTGAGGACAGCGAGGAGAGCAAAACCATTCAAAAAACCCCACCAAATTCAAAAATTAAATGGACAAAACCAAAACAAGAATGTTCTTTCTAGCATAAGAAACCCCAAACATTAGAAATCATATTCAGAAAAGGTCAGCCCTTGCAAGCCATCAAATGTTTTGTCAAATCAGGCCTCAAAAAAGTGACAAATCAGACACCATGTTTAAAAAAATCCACTTCTTGTCACATAAACATCATTCTCCCTAAAGTCTAAATGCCTTTATTTCTGTATTTCCAATTTAGCTTCCTGGCTATATCCCTAGATAACCCGAACAACTGTCAATTTGCTTGTACTGTTAACAGCTTTTATGTACTACACACAGTAGCTTTTCATTATTATGAGAACTCAGGGCTTCAAATCTTAGTCTACCACTTTCTGATATTTTAAAGCACTTAATAAATTATTACCATTTCTGTATTTCAAGTCTTTATATATTAATGGTTCTCCCACTTATTGTGAAATTTATCTGTATCGGTATCAGTTTTGAGAGACATAATTGCCATGTGGTTGCTATTACTAAAAGAATCTCTCTCAACTCAGGTTTCTGACACTCAGCACTCACTTATCTGTGTGGTTTTCCACACCAGAACAACAGAAAGTAAGTGTTTTTATTCTGTGCAGCAGTGAGCACTATGTCAGACACATAAACTTCTTTATAGGTGTAGTTTTATGCCAACATACCGATGAAAGCTATCCACCATTTTTAAGTGCACACGCAGATCTTTCTTTGTCAGGTGATCTAACATCCTTGCATCTACGAGGCATTCCATAAAATAACTTCGGTACTGAGGTAAACCCAGACTGGGGAGCCATTCGTTACCTATCCATTCGTGGTTCATATCACCATAAGCCAGGGTCTACAGGGAAAAAAAAGGTAGAGGGGAATAAATTCTTGAGTTTGTTCAAGGTTGCACCACAGACTAAAGACAGACTATCTCTCTACTATGCTCATTTCTAGTGAGACTTCCTAGCTTAGAAACCCTGTCTAAAAACCTCCCAACATTCTGTTTTTACATCATTTTGGCATTGAGGCTAGAAGCCACTGTGAGATATTTATTACTGACAGCAGTTTTGACTGTTGTGGCTTGTTTTCTATCTGTAAATTTTAAGCAATTTTTTGTAATAAGAAATGATAGTTTCAATTTTGAGTTTTAAATGCAAGCAAACATTACACAATCAAAATGTGTTTGTTTCATATCTTGCTTTCAATTGACCTTCTAGAATATTATGCTAGGCAAATCCTACATTGAACTTGGTAATACAAACATGGCCCCAGGGAATCAACTGAAGCTTGTGTCACTGTTTAAGCGGCGGCTAGGATTTCCTAAATAGGATCTAATGACACTTCATGGTTACACACATGTAGTCCTTTCAAGACTACAAGTTAGCTTCAGTTGTTTGTCAGCCAGGCTTTTGTTCACCATCAGTCAGAGCAGGTGAGCATACACATTCTAATAATCAGGTATTTTCAACTGTGAACAGTTTAAACCTAAGTGCATCACATGTGGTGCTCAAGAGATTAATTCTTTAAGGTAGGAGCAAATCAGATTCCTCCTAGAAGCCAGTATTCAGGCATTAAGCTACTTCGCTGTTCAGTTGAAATTTCAATAGGGTAAGGAAAAAAACACATGCATGTTGAGCTATTTTTATAGGAGTTTCACAATTAAGATGTAAAATAGATTTTACATCTCGCTATGGCCAATTATTTTGTAATACTAAAGCTTAACAGAAAAGAGAACTCATAAATTGTAAGATTAACACCTTCTCAATAGGATCGCACTCAGCTTTGAGCATCGCTTTCAAGCCTAACTATTTTTCTGGTTTTGTTTTTAATGTATCCTGTTATTACACACAAAAGGATAACACAGTGTGAGCTGGATGTATTTTCTATGGGGGAAAATACAGTCCCCTCATTTCTCATTCTGGTGAGATTTTGAAGAAGAAAGAAATGCCATAAGTAAAGACAGTAAGATTGTGTAAGTGTGCATGTTAAAGGCAGAGAAAGAAGTTTAAAAATAGAAGTAACTAATAGTCTAATGAAATTGAAAAATTTTCTTCCTAATTATACAAGACTATTTGTAGACTGATACTTGGGTGTGATTTATACTGTTGTCCTAGAAAAATTCCAGTGTAATTTTAGAAATGTTAGATCTCAAACTGTTGGCATATTTTATTAGCCTGTTCTCAAAAATGAGGAAAATATTTATTTAGATTTAGTTGGGAGGTAGAATGGGTCTCTGGAATGTAACCATTTCTTTCAAGAAAAATATTTGCAGCATATATGCCTCTTTGTGCTTTACCTAGCAAACCTGTCCAGAGAATATTTTTTTTTTGTATGAGAACTCTAAAATGTGTAAATCATAATTCAATCGTTGAGATACTGTCATAATACTATACTCTATGCATATTGATACACTGTTAATTACATTATTATTGGCTTTTCATTGAAAAAAAATATGTGAAAGTGTCATACCTGAGCCCAGCTGCCTTCTTCAGACTCTTTCTGTGTTTTCAGCAAGAAGCAATTAGTAAAGCAGGTAAAAAGACAATAAAAATGAGTTATAAAAAGATGTGGTTTTCATGTGTATGTTAATCTTAGTACAAATGAAAACACACATGTAAAATGTGCTGATAAAGTAACTCCAGCAGTGGCAATGCCCTAGGCTATACCTTTAAAATTACAAGACCAAACCCATAAAATCTTAGTAGGGCAAATCTCACTATGTTTTCAGGATATAAAATCATTATAGCTTGGTGAAACTTTACAGCATTATCTTAAACACTTTTTATGGTTTCACAATCAAATCACAACCATTTACTTACAAAGCTGGGCATTAGAGATGCCATTTTTTGTTTCTAGTTAGATTTTGCGACATTCACAATAAAAAGCTGTCTTGTGACTGTATTGTAAAGGAGCTTTCTATGTAACAATTCTTATGGCAAAATTAGATTTCCTGGCTGGCCAGTTAAACAGGATCAACTCTATTTCTGGTCAGTTCAGTGTTGTTATGTTTGTATTTATCTTTACCAAGAATAATATAATTAAAAATGAGCTCTGTTGTAAACAAAAATAAATTATCGATGAGAATCTGCTTCATGAACATTTATGACAAAACTTAAAATAGCATAGCAAGCATAAATTTCTAAGAAATAAGTCTTTATTGTATCAAATTTTAATTTCAGTACCTCCTCCACCATTTATGAATTGGCTGACTACAAAATTTTCCAAACTGAAGACAGGTTTCCAGACTCACTGTAGGGTTATATCATGTTTTATAAGCACTGTTATGGAGTTGTTATGATAAAAACAAAACCTAAAATAACATATGTTCAATGTAAAAGGAAAAAGAGAGAACTATTGAATAAAATCCATTAATATTTATTTATGTCCCTGCAAAGCAGGGAGAGGTTTGACAAAAACTAATAAATAAATAACACCATGCACCCTAAATCAAAGAGCATGAATTCACAAGTATGGACATGAAAGACCCAGCATTAATGAAAACACCAAGTTGTGTAATGCACCCTTCTCAAGCCTTTACTTATTTTTCTATTTCAGCAGATATAAAACTATATTTAGAGAGGTACTAGGGAGTAGAGTACAGGGGAAATGTCACAGCTGTAACTGCAACAATTTCATTTCACTAAATGTGGTTTCACACTGGCAGTGAAACTATAATGTACTGTCAAACTCCAATACCAGTTTTACGTTCACACAATTTTTGTGATTGCAGTACAGTTTGTAATGTCTTTTGCTGAGAAATAATGTAACTGTTCTTTAAATTCAATTTCACTACTCTCTGCAATTTTCTAATGGCATGCTTGGGAAGCATCCTACAGAAGATACGGCATATACATTAAAGCTGATACATCCTAGTTCTCTTTCAAGCACTGAAACCATTTTAAATGGAAGTGGAAAGACTAACCGTTTTAGCTGGAGCAGCAAGATTTTCCATTTCTTCATGGGTCACCCAAACATTGCCTGAGGGCTATGGACAAGGCCCACAGGAAGGCAGGTGGGATCCACATTAGGTAAGCAGTGGTAAAGAAGAAAGGCAGCACCACTGTAAGTTAACAGCGTATAGCATCACCATCAGCACAACCATGTTCTTGCCTCTACCGAGCTGCAACTAGAGACAACTTTAGACAACTTGTTTTATATATTTTGTTAGAGGTTTCTGAACAGATGTGATGGAGTATTTCAACTAGAACAGATGGATGAAGTCCAGCAGAGCACCGTCACAAAGGAAAGAATGATAATTTAAGCTGCCTTTCAAGTGGCAAATATAACCTTTGGCTCATAGCTCTGTCTGGAGGTAAGCTTCAGTTCTCAAAGATTTTCCAGCCTAAATATTCTGCACACATCACATGCTCATATTGTCATCTAAATAATGATTGCTTCTGCCAAGTTTCTGTAAATCAAAAACGTCAAGAGAATTCACTTGAAAAACTATTTTTCCTCATCCTATTGTTTTCAGTCAGATTATTACTAGGACAATGAAATGAGGCAGGGAGGGGGTATGGAAGTCTGCTGTGTTTTCCTGAGAGCTGAAGTAAAAGAGCTCCTTCCCTGAGAAAGACTTGGGACTCAGAAATGCACGTTCCAGGGCAGGGCAGCTTTGTGCTGCCAATTACTCAGGAAAAATTAAAACACAAGGCAAAGTTATTCCCAATGTTACTAGCTTGAATGTACCCTTTTCTCATTTCGTAAGTGTCAGTCAGTGCTCTTAGGCTTTGAAATATGCTCTTATGCTTTTCAAATCAAAATTAATTTTGTTTAGCATTCAACATCATGTTGAATACATACCACTTTACATAGGTGAAATCCATTATGATTCATAATATTACCATGGTTATGACATATACAATTGTTCTGAGGCGAGAAAATAATCAGGTGGGGAACTATAATACTTCAAGAACCCTAGCAACATGAAGATAAAAGGCCAGTCAATAGGAACATTAGAGTCCTGTTGCCCAGTTACTTGTGTAGCTCAGTGGATCTGGCACCCTCAAAAGTATTTCAATTCTAATTTCCACCAAAAGATTCTCCATTAATTCCATGAAGAGATTACAAATCATCATTCTTATCATTATTATTAACATCATTATTATTACTGTCTTACTTTTAGAAGTCTGGGCTGCACTACTTGAGTAGTCTTTTTGCCTCACTTCTACACCATGATTCCCATCTGATCAAGCCTTTTTTTTTTGTTGTTTATTTGTTTGTTTGTTTGTTTGCTTTTGGTTTTGTTACAGTTTCTATTGGGTCTTTCATGGCTATCAACATGAGCCTTTCAGAATGAAACTCCCCTTTTGTTACCTTGTTTCTTTTTCTCATCAGTTTGGCCTGGTTTTCTTCATTTTCCACTAAAAGGTACTCCTTTATCTACGGCACATATTCTTACTCTCCCCTAATCTACTTTCTTGCTCTTTTTGATATATTCCCCTTTCCTTTCAGACTTGTATCTCTGTGTTTCTTCTTTACTTGCTTCCTTCCCATCTGCTGCCACTCTCTCCCTTCCTCACCAAATGCACATGCTCCACTTCTCCCTTCCAGACTTTCCCTTCATACCTCCAATCACTGATTCTCTTAAAAGCATAAAGAATTTACTCAGATTAGATAACATTTGAAAGGATGCAAAAAAGGGGAACGTAAATAAGAATCAAAAGAGCTGTGTTCCCACATAACCTCTCCTCCTTCCTGCCTTGTCGACCCGTACCCCTCCCCCTGCACTCCCTCAAAAAAAAAAAAAAAAAAAAAAAAAAGGAAAGAAAGAGAGAGAGAAACAAACAAACGAAAAAAAAGAGAAATGCAATCTGATTTGATTGGGAGAAATTACTTGAAGGAAGAGAAAGGAAAAAAATACAGGTAAAATTACAAATAAGATGCTCAATACTGATCATTTAGATAACATCAAGGTTAATCAAAAGCACGGCTTAAAAAAAAAGAATAATATCTGCTAAAGGAAAGATATCAGTGATCAACTATCAAGCAAGTGATGAGCAGGTCCTTCTAAGTCTCTATAGGACAGTTCTCACTGATTGTGAAGTGTGTATTACCATAGAGCCACTCATTCTGCAAAAGTCTTTCTGCAGACTCCTGCAGGGTGAGGCAGGGAAGAAAAAGTTAGCTGAACAGGACTCACTGTTCTGGATGTTGGAGGTGCTGATGGACTTGTCAGTGATACCATCTCCTGGATTGCTAGTCGAAGCTTTAAGCGATGAAGAGGATTGCTGATTCCAATTTCTCTTTGAATCTCAGTATCAGACAAAGCAGACATAATAGCTCCGCTCTTCACGTTGGCACGGCAGGCAGCGACATACCAGGCTGGCATGCCTAGCCAGAGCTGTTGAGAGAAAGGACACATTCATCCAAAGCATTGCTTCATTTCTCAAATAAAATTAATCATCAAGGCACTTATCAACCTGAAGCATGGTAATACACAAAAATGAGTATGTATATCATAGTCTTTAACAAAACAAAACTGTTTCAGAAGCTTTGAAATTGCCATGGCTTCATGTGAACTCTTTTTTGTTGCTTTTCTTGTAACCAGAACCTTATAGCAAGGGATACTTTGAATTATTATTAGAGCTGTGTACCTCTATCACCTGGGCTACTCCTTTCCTAGGTCTTTAATGAGCAAGTAATGGCAAAAGTCAGTGTTACCGCCCATCTGATAGTCTTATCATATACAGGAAACAAACTAAGAGGAATTAAGTAATTTTTTCACTTTTGTACTAAACTGGCTTTCTTTTTCCTTGTTAATCCCCATAGTGTACTCAATCTTACACTCCTCAGCTTTTATTTTCTTGGTAAAAATGAACCAAGCACAGTTCAGAAAACCAACTTAGTGAGGACTGAGAATACTGTAAATTTGGGATCAATCTGGTATGGTGTCACATACTAACTAGAAATACTGGTTAGAAGTTACAGGACAATGTGAGCACAGCTACATTGCCACCTAGGACAGCAACCGCCTCTCACTTCACCACTTAGTCTTTCCTTGTAAGAGGTACTCTCTACTCCTAGCAGTCTTTCCTGGGACCTATCGAGTATGAATTCTTCTTGGTTTTCTCAGCTTTCTCATTTTGCGCTGCCTCATTAATATGACTGTCAGGGTCTACAGTTCTTTGCTCCCGAAGGAGGTAATTCCAGAGCAGCAATACATGCATGTGGGAAGTTTTTGTCACAGTATGAAATATATTATGCTATAGCAAAAACTGTGAGAAGGACATAAGCAGTGAATGCCATAATCACTGAGATAACACAATGGAACACAAAGACAGACCTAGCTAGGTGCATCTTGAGTAGGCCATCAGAATTAGCCAGTTCTGTTATTTTATTTTTTTCTCTTAATAACGATTTACTGAAAGAGGACACAAGGTCAAGGGAATGAGTCAAAATATGCCATCAGTAAATTCACCAATAAATCTGGAAAGCAGTGACAATTTGAAAGGATTTTTATTTAATTTCTCAAAATACAGGGAAGTACTGCGTGGTTATTAACAAGTCTATACCTTATCTAGGAAATATTTAGTTAAAACAGCTGTTCGATCACTTTCATGTCACAGAGAAACAGACTTGAATATCAGATGCCAAAAAAACTCAGTCAGGTTTTTCTGTACTGACCCCTGATGCATTGCAGAGCTTGAGGGATGACTGCATTGTGTTTCAAAAAGCCATTCTCACTGACGGGATGAGGTGCTGCCCTTCATCCATGCTAGTACAGACCTTAAAAGTATGATATAATTCCAACTAACCGTAATAACAAAATACAAAGTTTCATGAAAGTAAAAAAATGTAACCAAGAATTATGTAGATTACACCCAGCTGTGCTTAAACAAAGGACCATGAGGAATCTATGCATACCTTTAAAATGTATTTAATATTCTCATTTAATTTGACATTATTTTTTTCATGTATGCACCTGAAAAGCAGGAAAGCATAAATGCTGGGAGTTATTCAGCCTGCAGAAATAGATTCAATTGTTTGCCACTCATTAGGTAAATTAGTTCTTTAACAAATTAGGTAAGTTAGTTCTTTAACAAACAGCTGTCTCTACCAGGAAATGAGGTTAGATGAAAATAGTTTCTAAAAAGAAGGCACAGTAATTGTTCTAGGCAGAGAACCCAGATATCAAGAATGATATACTTTTCCAGAATTAGCTAAGAAAAGCCACAGTTCTTAAAATATATCTCAGCTATGGCTGTGCTACATAGGAATGTCCAGAATATGCTAAGGCTGAAATGTCACATCCTGAAAAGTTTGGAAGTGTCACAACTGTGACCACATATACTTCTTTAATTTGGGTCTTTGTCTCTTTTAGTATTACTTTTTTTTTTTTTTTAGTCAAAGGGTCACAAATTATATTTTCCCCAGGAGAGTATGAAATGCACAGTGTCCATCTGCTGACTGAATACACTGATGCTCACTGCATAAATACAGTACTTCTGGCCTCATATCTTTTTATCATCAGTATTCAATCTCCATTGAATACTGCAACATAAACTTCCTCATGGGTTTTCCTGTGCTAATCTCATCATATTTCCCAAAAAGTTCAGACATCAATTTCTCTTTACAGCCCCTCTCTGAGACAGTGGGAAGCATATCCTATTCTGCAGCTAAGAATCAAAGAAAAAAAGATTAGGGCTTAACTTGTCAGAAATATCTTCATATTTTGGATCACCCTGGAGGACATCAAGGGCAGATTTTTCTCAGTATTCAGAAATGTATAGACCTTTGTATGTTCATGTTTCCAGCAAATCCACTTTGACTGTAATATTGAATATTTCCTACTGATACAAATCTGGTTATACAACTCTCAGTCATATGAAAAAGTCAGGTAGCAGCCAAATTAATGAATGTTCCATATTAACAGAGATAATTTTTGGGAAGGAAGATATCATCCCATTTTCCAAGGTCGTGCACAAATGCTCGAGCTGCCTTTCTGCAGTTTTCATTTCATCTTTTTCATTAGGTACCTTCAGCAATTTTAATATGAAGCAGAAATTTTGTAGACATCAGCTGCTTTCATTCTTCAGTCTTTTATTCCCTGAACATATTCCTGTTTAAAGCTTTAGAAAGGGACCTTTTTTTTAATTGAAGGGGAAAACTCTGTGAATTCTATCTGATAATCAGTGGATGATACCCACAACAGAAAAAAGAACAGGTGTGAATACACAGGGATGCTTGATATAGACAAGGAATAGACACCTGTTCCTTGAGCCAACGAAGAGCTTGTATGTCTGCTGAAGTAACACAGCCTTGCCACGTAAGGGTGACTGTGTATTTGTATAAGAACGTCGTTACTTTCTGCCTTGTCTTTGATTTACACCATCCAGTGTCAAAATCTGCTTAGTGTTCATGGGACAGTGCGCAGGAGAGAGAGAAGGAGACTTTTACAGTCTTTTTTGGATTTTGTAAGAATGAGCACATAGAAGCAGTCTACAAATGTGACTCACATTTCCAAGTTATGGCCGACACTTACCTCCAGCCAGGCAACCACTGTTGGCCCATCCCACTGTGCAAAGGGCAAACCCTTTCTCCGAGCTTCTTCCAGAAGTTCATGTCTGAAAATGGATGAAGAAAATGTTAAATACCAAGAGGTATGTTTAGGGACAATATAGATGCAACTGTGCCTTTTTGTTAAGGGTAACAACAGTGAAGCATGATGGCAGGCATAGAAATGGCATAGAAAACACCAGTGAATAATACAGCCCCTTCCCCTTTTTAAATGTATTCTCTGTTTCCACCTCTTTTTTTTTTCCTTCTTTTTTTTTTTTTTTTTCTTGGTGCATTTTGACATCCCTTTAAACAACTAACACAGAAAAGGCAAGGTTTCTGCCCTTTCTTAGATGAAGCAATACAGAATTGGGATAACCTGTATAAAAGGATCATCCATATAATAGAAGACCTTGGTGATGAGACAAAACTGAAGGATTCCTCCTGAGTATCTGAATCCTTTAGCTCTGATTTGTAGTGACCCAGGAAGACCTGAAATTGTCAACTTCTAAATCTGAGCTAAGCATGGATGTAATGCAGCCGGCTCCGAGAGGTCTCTATTTGAAACAGTAAACTTGCTGGACCAGCTATGCACAATTTTAGGGTCTCTAGAGCACAGCTATTCTGCATTTTAAATAAGCCAGCCATGGCTAATTAAGAGTTGGTTGTACCTTTAATAATTCCATGTTATTTTTTTTCATTATTGCTTATATACAAAATAAATCTATGTGGTTTACTGATATATCTGTTTTTATAATCATAGAATTGATGTGGCTTCTCAATTTTATACATATACATATATACATAGATATATTTTTACTGAGTTGATCAGCTACCAATCCACCTCCTGCATCTGCAGCTTCTCTGGTTTGCAATGAGTGTGTATATAAAACATAATTCTCAAAGCTTAAAACATACTTTTAATATAGTGGCATTAAATATTTGGTAAAGTTATGTATAGACCAGCCAGCTAGAATATGAGGAAAATGGTCTATATTAAACACATTCAACCATTTGACCAGACATTTTTGTTCCTGGAGCAGGAATGAAGAACCCACTGTGGCGGCAGCATAGAAAAAGCAGTCCTTCAGAAGTCTTTTTTTTCCCTGGTATTTAACAACATATTTTCAGCTGCCTCCTACTGAGTGAAACACAAAACAATGCTCTCAGCAAGAAGTTGTAGTGAAAAACAAATTAGACAGGGACTATGCTAATGTAGTATTAAAATTTGCTTACATTCCCATATAACAAGGAAACCTTGGAATTATAGCTTCAGTTTTGCTCTGTCCTCCTTCGCTACTGCAGCCTTTGGGGTTCAATTATCCCTTGGCAATTTTTAACTGCATTACCAGCCTTTCAAATATATGTACTATAAAAATACAGGAGATAAAAGCGATGCGGTGATCTTACTTGTAAGGAGTACTCCCTTCCGGGATTTTTGCACTGCCAAGGGGCCAGATTGAGAGAATTTGGCTTTAGTAGTAAATGGAACTCAAATATCCATTTTGCATACATGATAAAGTCCCTGGCTCTGGATATTAATAGAAAGACAGCTGCTTGATTTTCTGTGTTTATGCCGTAATAATACGTAACATTACAAATACCTGACAGCATTATCGAAGTTAATCTGACTTCTCCTCCCATACATCTTTAGCAGCGTATTTTATCCTTTGTCACTCAGATGTCCAAAGACATTGTAGAGCTATCCTTGCTTTCTGTGAAAGCATAATCCCCAGTAAAATGAGAAGTTGCTCTCTGGGTATACAAACACCATGTTACCTTCAGTAGCTAGTGGAGGTGCAGGAATCCCATATTCCCAGGGAGACATATACACTGAGCCGCTTAGGAAAGCAGAATTAAGGCACGTCCAGACTTGGCCACCTCCCAGCTACCTGTGGATGAGGTATGTGGGTTGCAGCCTTCCCTTGGAGTTGGTTCTGCAGGGTGCCTGCAAAGCTACAGCAGTGCTATAACTCCATCATGTGCCACAACAGGGCTACAGCTGGCATGGTTGCCCTGAGAGAGAGCCAAGCTTTCAGGGATGTCTCTTCCTCACCTGGCTGGTTTTGGTGACCTAAGGCAGAGCATGAACTGTGCAAAACCCTGTGCAACTTGCTCCTTCCCCAAAGTCAGCCCAAGCCCAGGGATCTGCACCTTCTGCAGATGGAGACACCGTCCTTGGAGGAATCTGACCTCAGATTTTTCCTTATCTAGGCTTTTCTTTTCACCCATCCCAGCTGAAAGAGCAGGGCTGGCTAACATAGTAAGTAAAAAAAGGAGGCTATGTCTTTCAGGGCCACTGGCTGCCTTTGCTTGTGTTGGTCTCCTGCAGCAGCAGCACATGGTCTACAAGGAGATGGGAACAAAGTTTTAGCCTATTTCTTTGATTTGGTGTTAAATCCCTGTGTGGCTTCAGGAACCGAGGTGCCTCCAGAAGAGGCATTAGCACTTTAAGGTCTCACTTCCATGATAAACTTAATTCCTTCATGCTGGAATTATAAAGTATGTATTTCTAGACAGTCTTCTGTGACTTTGCAACATCTGAACTGGCCTGAGGCTTGGTGTGGAAGTTTAGCATTATTCCAGCGCTTCTCAAACAAATACAGCCTCCGAAAGTCAGAAAGCACTGCTGTTACCTCAGAGCCAGCCTGGCTCACAGAGCTGGAAGCAAATCTAGCTGTGGTTGTTGATTCTGCCTGAAGAAAATGGGGCCAGGCAAGAAATGGAATGCCCTAGGTATATGCTATAGCCAAAGACTAGAGTATGATTAACATAATCCAAAGGGTCTTGGCATGTAGAAGTGTTTCAGATTAAAAATATTTTTAGTGTAAAGTTAAAATCCTATATTTTGACATGCACACGGACTACAGCCATCATAAGGCCTGTGCCTCACTTACTGGTGTGGAAGACTAAAAGTATTTTTATAATATTTCTTTCCCTTTAAAAAATAATTTTATGCCTCAGAACTTATGCTTCCTTCCCTTAGATGTTTAAACACCTCTCAAATATTAAAGATTACTTTAAATTATATTTTACTTCCTGAACAGTATTCTTTGACTACTTTTTAATACACACTAGAAGATATGAAGAACACGAACCTTCAATTTCTAAACCAGAACTAAACCCAGAATTTCTGTTTTTCTGACTGAGAGAGATATTCTTCAGTCAGCAGTCAAAGAGAATTCTGGGGATTTTTTTTATATGAACTAGCACTACAGAAAACATTCCACTCTTTCAAAATAAGTTCAAAGTGCCATGTAAGGGGTGGGTGGGTGGGCAGGGGAAATATTGCTTTGATCAATAGTGCAAATTATCAGAAAAATTAATCCAGTGATCTGCCTATTTTGGAATATAACCCAAATATTTTGGAACAGCTTGAATGTACTATTGTCCTTGTGGGATAGTCACTGGCTTCCTGAAAACAGAAGGTCCCTAAAGCCAAATATTGGCTACTGCAGTTCAGTTTTCCTTACAAAGACATACACTTGATCACAGGAGGAAGAAGAGATGAATACGCTAAAGCTCATCTTATTTTCTTGCATTACAAAGATAGGGTTTGGAGATTGTGAATAGGATTACGCAGTTTCTCTTATTTGGAAGATGCTTTACAAGGGAATGTAGGGATTTTCTCCTCCTAAGACTTTGTCAGAAGAGTACTACGTGTTATAATGTGTCCACTTCACATTGGTAAGGAGGTAGGGAATTAAAATGTAATTATTTCCATGCTCATTTCGGTTTTTGGCAACATATGAAAACAAACCAATAAGGAAGAATTTACATGAATTAGGCATTACTATAAATGCTATTATTTTGCTGATAGGGCTTTAAACCACTTACTACCACTGAAATGAATTCCAAATTAAAGCTGTATTTTTAAATATAACATTATTACTGTTCAAGAATAAAATCTGCTTCCTGGAGACATTACGGGAGGAAGTGCAATATCCTATTTAAAAGATATCATCACTCTGAGCCTGGTTTTGCAAAGCAAGGAAATTTGGTGAACATCAGCTGTTTAGCATTCATCCAAAATCTGAGATATGCTTGTATTTGTTTTAGAAAGAGTGCCTCATAAAGTAGGCTGTCTTCACTCTTTTATCAAAGACAGAAAAGAAAAATCACATCAAGTTGTGTTGTAGAGTTGTGTGTCAGAGAAGCAGGGTTGCCTCCTTAGCATTGACTTCTAATGTCTAATCGTCCCCAAAATTCCTTCCTAAAGATACCATTACACTGGGCCATTTTCTTTGGCACCATTTTGCTGAGAGCCAGGTGCAGCTGCCCAAATCAACCTATCAAGATGAGAGCACAGCTGTCTCATACTATGTGGACTATGAATGCTTCAGTATCCCTCTGGACGACAGAGGTACATGGGAGCAAAAGGAAGGGGAAAATGATAAGAGCAAAACTATGTTGTTATTTTGCAAATTTTCTATTTTATATTTATCTTTCCCTTGCACCAGGAAAATTCTAGTACTGTATAGATAGCCCTAACCAACTCATTGCATAAAACTCAATGAACTTCATTAAAAGAAGAATAATCTTTAAATAGACATGTGTGGGAAGTTAACAAGATCTTGATTCAAAACACGTCATTCAGTGACATTCAATTTTCCTTACAAAGATGAGGCTACCCCTATGAAGCAAACAACAAATAACAGCATAGTATTTCTGATACACATAAAGCAAACGCTCTGTGTAGTACACAAAGTCCAGACACTGTCCTGATGAAACCTGAACAGTGTTTCAGCACAGATATTCGTATTTCTGCAAATAATAGCATTTACTCTGATAGTTCTAGTGGAGAAGAGCCCTCATGGGATATTATATTCTGCATATTGTAATGTCTCTTAGTTAAAATGTAATCATAAATGTGAAATAAATTGAAAAGGAGGCACAGTGAAGTAAAACGTCAAATCATGTTTGTAAAATACAAGCAGATTTTGTAAAAAAAAATTTGCCTAATTGCTAATTTGGATTTTTATGAAATGGCCTTTACTCCCAGACATTTTCTTAAGAAGACAACAGATGAAATTGTTTACCTAGCAGATCGTCTGATTATTATTATTACTGACACTATCACTTTTATTATTATCAATATTAAAATGTTTAGTTTACAACAAAATATACTTGATAAGTTTCTAGAAGAGAAATAGACAGAAAGGAAAGACCAAGTATACTGTATTTGTCTGAGTAATCCTATGATTTCATATTCATATCATAATATTAAAATTAAATGCACCTGCCTCTTGAAAGGTAACATACATTGAAACACTTCAAAATTCAGGAGAGAGGATTTCTAATGTATAAATATGGTCTTGAATGTCATCTTTACTACTGTCATTTGATAAATAGTCAAGAGAGTCTAGAATCCTGTAGCTAAGACCATTACATGACAAAAGGTAGTTGCATTTGTATAAATTCATAATTATAATAAGTGTCTAATAAAAAATAAGAAGCTACATTTCATCTATTTTTGTTCTGCAATAGTATAGATGTTTTTAAAGTGGTGGTGGTGGTGGGAGAAGAGACTCAGACTTGATATTGCCATACAGTGCTGATTTGATTTAATTTAATCTGAAAGGATCCATCTGACTGCACTAACTAAAAATTAGGCCAGATCTTATTTCAGCTTTGGCACTTAAGTGATTGGTTTTTAAACCATTTGAAATCTTCATTCTTTCTCCTTTTGGATATTCGATATTATAGTCAGACAGGACAATGGACAAAATTAAATTCCCTTTTTTTTTTACAAAATGTTTATATCAAACTTTAAGGAGTTTTCAGAAAAAATTACTGAAACAGAAATCAAGATACAGCTAATAAATCTGTTTTTAAATCTATAAAATCAGGAAGGATAAATTTAACATAAACCCAGATAACACAGATTAGCAAAGCACATTTAACAGTGTACATTTTAAGCGTATGCAAACTGAAGGGCAGCATTCTTTTTTCTGAAGATGTATATTAAACAAAGTGGGGCATGTTCAGGAATGCTTAATACAGACCCTAACAAATTAGAGCTGTAGAGAGCCACTATTAAAAAAAAAACAACAACCAAACAACCACCAGTGAAATAGACCTGCATAATAGATAGCCTTGCAATATTGAATGTACTGTACAACATTAAAGACCCCTGGAGCGCCCAGATTGATTAAATGTTATCAAATCTATTTTTATAACACTATTTCATAATCACATATTCTAAATTAATGTGGTAATCCCTGTTCTCTTTGAGTTTTTTATCCTTACACCTTTAGAAAGTTATAGTGCATATATGCTTTGAATGGAGGAAATTTTCTCCCCGAGACCCAAAAATTATTCAAGAAGAAAATAACATTTATATGATAGATAAAAGAGGAGGTGAAGGTTTTAAACTTGCTATCAGGTTAACTACTAAAAAAACCCCCAAAAACCCAAAGCCCAAACATAAAAAAAAAAAAAAATGAACTGGTAAAAAAGAAAATAGTAAGTTATACACACAAATGAAATATTATTGTATGACTACAGAGCATGAAGGCTCAAACAGAAAAAAGGACTTTTTTTCTCCAGATTACTGGAGTGTTTATGAGTTGGAGTCCTCTGTGATTTAATTAAACAGAATTTATGCCTTAACAGCAATTGTTAGTCTAGGCCTTCACAATCAAAATTTTTCTATTGACTTAAACTTTCAAATATCTTTGTGATTCGGGGCTTCATACTTTCTAAAACACATTTATTTCAAAAAAATGACAGAAGTTATTCTCAATGTAGTTAACTATCCTGTTAAGCCCTGCACAAGCAAGTCCTGACCTGTACTTGCATATGCTTTCGCAGGTTACCGTTATTTTGAATACTTTGAAAGGTTTCATTTGAGTTAGTTTTCTGCAATGTTCACAGAAGAACAAAAAGAAATAAGAAGAAAACATAGAAAATAAACATGGTGCTGAAAATGAATATGTTCAGCAGCCATGGTGTTTTAACTTACCCAGATATGCTTTTCATGAGATGGAGAGAGATTAATGGAAAAAAAAAAGCACATAAATGTTAATGAACATATAGTAGTCCCGAAAAAAAAAATAATCATATGATAGGTAAAATACCACCACCATTATAACTACAGAAATCTTTCTAACTGGTCTTTGAATGCTTTAAAGAAGTTAAATGTTCTTGTGAAGAGCAAGTACATCTGTTCAAATTAGATTTTCATTATGCTGATGTTGGTTATTTATTAGGTACCACTTAGCACAGCACATCTTCCATGTACAATACATATTTGTGTCAAAGAACTGTAAACAGTGAATGTTGAATAGATTTTCAAATCAAAGCATTTCACCCAGATTTGAATGATTTCATAATGATTTTTCCATAACATCAAAAATCCTGAAAATCCCAAACCTCTGGATTTAAGCAAATTACCATAAAGACACAGTAAAATTGAATGAAGTAAGTTCCAAGGTTTACTTTTCTATGTGGAAGTCACTAATATTTTAGCAAAATAGCTCATAGTAATGATAAATGACCTAGACTGGGGTTTCTGTGGTGTTTGTTTTTTTGTTGGTTTTTTGGTTCTTTTTTTCCCCTTAATTATGCAGAGTTTATGTATATAGGTGACTAACATTTGTAATAGTTAGTTATGCCATGCAGTGTTTTAATTTAAGCAGTCATACTAACATTAGATCAGTACCCATACTAGTATGAGTGAATTGCCCTCTAGGCAACCTATTCTTGCCAATATATTTGGTAACAGTATCTATAGGAGAAAGCAGGATGCTGTTGCCAATAATAAACTTCTTCAGCTTCCTTTAATTGCCATCATAAAAAGAAAATTATATGCCTGAATGAAACTCAGACATCTCAGAATATTATATTTCTATTAACAAATGATTTACAGAGATATAAAAATGTTTGGTAGACATAGCTGTAGAAAATGTGGGGGTGAAAAGAAGAGGTTCCAGACACTTCAGTGAGTTCCGCAGGGCCCTGGTTTCAATATCTTAAATTTTGGTTTTCATGTGTGTGAGATCAGCAGAACAGCTGGGAGAAAGAAGAGAAAGGGCGATATAGAAAAGTAGATGGAAACAAACGACAAATTTATACACAGAAAGCTTAAGAAAGGGAAATAAAGGAAGGGAAGGACAATGAAGGTATGCAATATAAATAAAAGACTAGACAACTATTCAGTTACCAAATCTGATGGAAGTAGCACTAGAACTGAATACACTTTCATGATTCATGCTCCTTTTCTACTGAGCTAACTGTAAATTAGCTCAGTAGAATCTACTGAGCTAACTAAAAAGCTGGAAAAGCTTTTAATTTTGGACCTTCTAGAGCCTATTGAACCAGAATTCCCACTTCTTACATCTTCCCCTGAATACTCCTTTGGGTATGGGTAGAGAGAAATAAAGAGGGGGATTAATTGGAATGCAAGTAATTTTCTGTCGGCTTTAATGAGTTGGCAATTTGCAGTTGCTTGGAGATAACTTATGGGACCTGAAGGCCATTCCGGTCTCCCCCATTATAGAAGCAGAGGATCAAGGGGCATTCCTTCACTTCCTGAGCATCTTGTATGCAGAATAATAAAATACAGCAGGAAAAAATGGATCTTTAAATTCTAGCCTTCTCCATTTTATAGAACAACCATTTTATCAGCATTTTATTGAAGGAACACTATTTTCCTTAGACATACATTAAACTAAAAGTTAAGTAGAATTGGTTTTCCTCTGCTGTGTTTTACTTATTCTTCCCTTAAATCCTATTTCTACAGTTAATCTGACAAGACACTTGCATCTGCTGGAGATCATCTTTTAGAGAGACAGCTGCATGCATGAGGGTAGATGCTTATATTTATCCACAATTGTAATAGATAGGCCTATACATGTAGATAAGTCAAGGACTGGGGCTTTGGTCTAGCTTTTGTTTGATCAAAAACATGCAACTTGATACACATATCCTTGTCTTTTATGAGGAAAAGAATAAAAAAAACTTGGCAAAGGGTAAAAATACTATTTTTTAAAATACAAGATTTTAAAAAAATAAATATTTAACTTAGACATAGCATAAAATATGTTGTATCAATTTTTTCAATCTTCAGAATAATCTGAGTAAGGTTTAATAATCTCTGCAAGAGAAATACCCATATATCCTTACATTTGTAATGCTAAAAAGGCTCCAAGTATCTAATGAAATAGCAAGATACATTTTTAACATTGCAAAAGCTTTGACTGACTAATGATTTGAAAGGATCTTCCAGATAGTGTTAAAAATGTTTGCTAAAGGTATTAAGTTGAAAAAGAGAATTCATCTTTATGTATGTCTCAAGGATTAGACACCGATCCAGCCAAGAGAACACCATGGTGGACACAGCCGACAATCCTAAACGACATATCAGAGCACTGAATACCACTCCTTCCTCCACTGGAATAAGAAAATAGCAAATAAATAGCTACTGAAGACAGTGTTATTTGCTAGAATTAGAGGAAGAACTAAAGATCAGTCTGAAAACTACTAACATCAGTTAGTTTCTCATAGATGAGATAAGAAGGGAAGAAATTAAACGCAAAACCAGAATTTTTCTGAAGAATCTGTAAGTAAAAGATTGGAGAAAAAAAAAAAGCATTATATTCTTAAGTGCTACTGTAAAAAAATGAATCATGTACCTTTAGGATATAATGGTGTTTAGTAAACTTTAAGTATATAGGAACATTAGATGGATGGCACAGAAAAAGATCTTAATTAAACCAATTGGATTAATTTTATCAAAATGTGTGCAATTAAGAAAATTACTAGGAAACACCTATTTGTATACTGCAAAGAGAGCTTATTTCTAGTCACAAATACACTATGTCAAATTCTAATTACAGTTGCACACATAAAGCCTAATTAAATGGACATTGTGCGGATTCAAGAACAGCTAAATGATAACTACAGTGTTTCAAACTCTTATTCCACAAAAGGTCTACACAGACATTTTTTCAAGTAGCCTGTTGACAGGAATCTAAAAGTTAGATATGCCCATAAAAAAATGGAAGCCACAGTGTTCTTTTTTCTTTTACTGATTTTATTTAAGTGTGGATAACCACAATGTGAGGCCTATTTTTTGTGACTTCTCTCTATCACCTGCCAATTTTTGAAGGATATATACAACTGAAAACCAACAAAAGCATAGGGCTGAAGCATAACGAGGAATTGGTCAAATTTATCAAAGAAATTTATCAAAGGAACTTGCCAACATTTATATCTCTTTTTTTTTTTTAGTTAGAAAGGAAGAAGAGCCAGTTAATACAACATGCTCTTCTGATCATGTAGAAGTTACTGCTGTTTAATATGTATGTCACTGTAGTCATCTGAGACTTAACAGCATTGCAATTCTCTCTGCAAGGTTAATGATAAGGCCACAAATACGAATTTTTTTTTTTTTACACCATAATTTTACATATGAAAATTACTTAGGCCTCGATTTTACAAGTCTTTATTCATGTATGCAAGCTTATATACGTGTCCTGGTATATCAAGGCTTTTATGCGATCCACTTGAAGGTGGGAGGCTATATCTGGCAAACACACACCTGTGCCTATGGAGTAAATCTCCCCAAAACAGGAAAGAAAGGTTTACTTTTTTTTTTTCCGTCAGAAAATAGAAACCTCACATCTTATGCTTGTTTTTAAAATGTTGAATTAATAGATTCCTCTCCAGAATCAAATCAAACAAAGTTGAAGAAACAGTGAAGCTAAAGCTCTGCACTGCCAGATGACTCTGAGTGATGGCATTATGACACAGTGCAGTTATTTCATCAGCTATGAGGTAAGTTGTGATTGTTATTCCAACACTCAAAATAATAAACTGGGGAATTTATCAGCTTCTGGGCTGGAATCCTGTCAGTATGATCCAGACTAGATGACATGCATGCAAAGTTTTTTTTCATGGCGAAGATTTGTATTTGGGATTGCTGGGGAAGCAATGGCATAGGGCAATCTCAAACTGTGTTAGCAGCATGCACAAGGTCAAATCTAGGACTACATAGCACTTCGTCTCTTGAATCTTGCCTTATGTTAGTGCTTTGCACAGGATGAATTAAACACATCCTATGAAATATCACTGATTATAAAAAAAAAATCATTACATACTTTTATGCAACATAGAAGACATGTCTTGTCTTTCCTCAGCAGCCCCCTTCTACAAGCAGATTCTTATTTGCTGTTCCATTGCATATTGCAGATCAAATCAAACATTACATTTGAAAAGGATATACATTACTGGCACTCAGAGCTATACGGCACTTTGGAAGACAAAGCAAGACTCTTTGGAGATGTATTTGCCATCGGCGAGGCTTTTGGCTAAGGATTATTTGACATAACTCCTGAAAAAAACTGTAGACAAGGAGAACACAATCGACGTTCACTAGGACAGGTACAGCAAAAAGGGAAGCAAACGTGGCTATATTGGTTGATAGTATTTCAAGTTTTGCCGAGTTCATTGTTAAAGAAGATTTTATAAAGAGTTCCTCATATGGTGTTTTAGTGAAAAGGACAGTCAAACATTTATACAGCTTTCATTAAGTGTCTTAATTTTCTACCCGAGGTGAGGTCAGTGGGGATATGCATTTTTAAGGGAGATACAGAATATTTGATTTTAGGCACAGTGCTATATCTACCCTTTCTCTGAGGTATGAATCATTTTGTAGGATACACGCTGATCAACTTTGCTATACAGGGGGTACTTATGTCTCTGTCCAAACCCTCTGCAAACCTTTACGTGTTGCAATAGAAACTGGACTGACCTGAAACACCCTATGCTGAGTCCCAGCTTGGGCTATCATGACAACGCTGAGCAAATGCCAAGGCCAAGTTATTGTGCACAGTCATATTATTTGGTGCAAAAATACCCACGAGAGATGATGCTATGAACAGCTGGGATAGCGTATACACTGTCACAGATAAATGGTAGCTGAAGTTGACTACAAAATTCAGAATTGGAAATTAAGTAACCATTTTTCAGAGGGAGACTAGTTAATCACTAGAAAAAAAATACTACGAGAAAAGCTCCATTCTTCATTTCAGTGATGGGTGCCTTCTGGAAAGTATACCTTGATCAAAATTTATGATTTAGATGAGTGCAAATTATTGGAACCATTAGGACACTTAAATGAAGGTAATGGTGACATAGAGGGTATCAGTGCCATTAATAATTTTAGTCCTAAACTCTTGAGTTTTCTTGAAGAAGTTACTCATTAGGCAAACAGGCTCTAAGAATCAGACAAAAGGCAGAAGACATTATATACAAAATATTAACAGCTTTTGTATAGAACAAGTGAAGCAGAGTTAAAAGGCTAATTTAAATTAAAAAAATGCAGTGCATTATCCTTTGTCACACCTGACATCAATTATTTTTACAGAACAATGGAATAATACCTTAAATGCTCCAAATATCCCTGACATTATTTTTTTTGTTTTCTAGGACTCCACGTTCAATTTACAAATAGCAAGACTTTAAAAGTTTTAACGTTAACTAGAGCTGTCATATATTTAATGTCTGAGAGTAAACATCTATGGATGAACCAGACAACTTAAGTTCATCTTTTCAGATTATTTTAGGAACATGTTGGGTCTAATTTAAAAATTCTGCACAGCTTCCCTAATTTCTCTTTGATGCCTTCTTAATAAATCTACTGTAATAAACAAATGTTGGATTAATAGAGACTCTTGTTTGAGGTTTATAAATGTCTAGCATATCATTAAGACAAACTACTAATTAAATTTTAATGATGCCTAAGTAGTCAATTGAAATGGAATGAAATTTTACATCTAAATAGCATCTTCTAAGCAAGAAGGAGGAAAACATTGAAATTTGGGTTAATGACACTATAATCACCAGAGAGAGAACTGGTCTCCAGAATTATGTTCCCTCATGAAACTTTTCAGAGGGAAATGTATTATTCAGTAATCTATTCCATGCATATAAATGGCGCTAAAATACTATAGCATGCTGCAGTGTGTTTGTAACTCCACAAGGCTAGAACAGGCTCAGTGTACGTGCTTGCTACTCAGGGAGCAGAAGGCCAGGAGACCTGGTGGACCTTTAGTACCTACTGGCTGCAGCAGCTGACAATTTGAAAAATCGTGCTTCATCCCTGGGGTAGGAGCACCCTTGCTGAATAACTGATGAAGTTGAATATGTTCAAAAATGCAAAATTAGAGATTCAGCATTTTAAGATAGTTTTCATTTAAGATATTAATTCAACTGAAATAAATACGATGGATAGCATTTTAACAGGAATACATCCTTTTATAATCACTTCTATACAATTTTAATTTACTAACCCAAAGCGCTCTGGTGAAACTCATGCATACTGCTCACAGTACTGATGTGTTGATCACTGATGAACCAGACCTCTGCTTTCACGCCTAGGAGAGATGCCATTTTGAGGTTTTTGTGGGGATTTTGGGGTTTTTTTTGGGGGTGGGGTGGGTTGGGGTTTGGAGGTTTTTTTTAAGGAAGTGACAAAGTCAGTATAAGTGAAGCTCTCACACCCCCAAATTGTAATACAAAGGAGTGCTTCTCTGCTTTAGCCTATCCTTTAACTACACTGTCAGTGGCCCTGTTTCTCTTGGGGCTTTATGTCCTAACCTAAGTTAGCCATAGAAATTCTTACAAGGTGAAGTGCTCTGCTCGCTCTGTTCCAGTGACTGGGGGCTCACTGTCTCTGCAGCATTCGTAGGGCAGTTTTGTTTAGCAGCAAAAAGGAATCAAAAGCTTGAATGTAAATCTCACTGCTACATCACAAGATGGCATACGATGCTCAGACTTATCTTATTACCTCTTATAAAGACCTTATATACATTACTATCATCCTTAATGTTACACAGCATAGTATTTTAATTTACCTTACCCAGATTGGTAATCCTGCAACTATTGTATATGTGAAGGCTCTACTTCCAGAGGGAGTTATGCGTTGTGAAGTGTTGGTTAGAAGGAATCTGACTTACTGAGACAAACTTTTCATTTAACTGACTTTCTGGACTGTTTCAACTTAATACTTTCCAAGGTAAAACATGCAAATACATGACTGCGTGTTTTATAAGGAAGTGTTAATTCTCTGATACCCTATTGATAGCTTGGCACCCTAATGATTTTTATAATTCGGTAGAATCTCATGTGTGTGTCTAACAAAATTTTTAATTAAAAAATTACATTTTTCCTATATTACAGTTCCTTTACAACTATACCATATATATATAAACTAGTAATGTATGTTAACCTTTCTCTGTCCTTAAATTAAAAGGAATCTTAAAAGCAGTTGTAAGGATTCCAAAATGAGAAACTCTGAAGACAGATAAATCTAAAGGAACAGGGGAAAAAAATTGAAAGTCTTCATGACATAGGTATATAACATATACTTAGGATAAATAGTATGCAGTTCAGACTAGGTGAATATTCATAGTCACAAAGGAACGATTCCTCTCCTTCCAGCAGAGAACGTTTTGATTATATCTAATTCATAAAGAATCTAATCCAAGGACAGACAGACACAGGAGAAAAAAAAAGGAAAGACTTGAAAAGCAGAAAGCATGGAAAACTCGGGTTGTGTGAGATTAGACAGAAGTCTAATAACAGATTACCTGCACACCTACTACTTCCAGACCATAAACTGGTTGGCACTCTCATATATGAAGTAGTCATGTCATGAATGCAGTGGTGTGTCAAGTCTTAGGTTATTTTATTTAGTTCTTTGAACTTATAATTTAGTTTGAGAAAGCAAACAAAGTGAAGACATTTGTCTCTTCAAAGTGATTTTGAAACTGTGGTACCTTCAGTCCTTAGAGCTGGAAGAAAAATAGGGCCTTCAAAAAATAGGCTGCTGAAAATTCAATGATATTCTTTACAAATTACAATGACTGTCTCAAAGACATTTTATAGATTTAGTAAAAAAGTATAGTAACATACCTTTTACATCCACATATTTCTAAATGACTGAATGATAAAAATGCATAGATAAGAAATACAGGGACGACTCATCAACTTTAATTATCCCTGTGAATGTTATTGTAAATTTCTTAATTGAATTTAAAATGTTTCTTCCCTCTCAGTTAGCACAATGACTGCTTCTCTATCTTTAATTGCTAAGTAAAGACTGATTTGAATGGAACACATCTGTATATTCCATGGATGTGTATATTTAAAGTTATATTTCATCAGGAGCTTGATATGAAAGTAGCGATTAAAAATATTCTACATATAAATTTAAAATTTAAAGAGAACCTGAAACATTATGACTGAATTATTTGGATTAGACTTGCAAATTCTCTTCAAACTTTGCAAAGGAACGTTAAAGACTGAAAGAAACCAAAAACCCCTGCAAATTTTAAAAATGAAGCTTTCAGAATCCAAATAATAGCACTAAATTTAATGGTTATGGATGAAAACCAAACCTGTTTGTTTTCAGGATGGATCTGCAAAGTAATTTTTAAGTACCATCTTTATTTCTCTGACACCCTCTAATTACACTGGAACTGATGCTGCCAAGAGGTTTCTTTTGTGTTTGTATCTGTGTTTTAATAGTTCTCCATAGCTCCTGGCAGCTACTATGAGTCAGTGTACTGGTTTTACAAGAGGTGCACCAAAGACACCATTAAGTTATTATATAATTTATGCAAATTAAAAAAAAAAAAAGAAGCTAGGTTGCCATTTGCTGACAGGTAAAAAGAAAGCGAAGCTGCTAGGGTTTATGGGGAGCCTTTGAATTCTATAGACAGAAATTATCATGTGTCCAATATATAATGCAGAAAGTCTTTTTCTCCCTTCTGAAAAAAGTCTATGTAGTAAGTCATTAAATGCCTGCCTAGTTTTCAATAATTGCACGGAAGGCAAAAGGCATGGAATTAATCACGATGTGAAATAGAATATGTCTCTTTCTCATAAACCTATCTTCTTTCACAAATGAAACAATAATGTACAATTGACAGACTAAATATTTTTCACTATATTTCATATGCAGCTTTAAAAACTTCTATGCTGGAAAAAAACCCACACTAAGTGCTAAAGTGCCATAGTAGATGATCTTGCTTGTCATTACATGTCTGTGTAAAGCAAACACAAAATCTGACATTTGAATCAAGTTTGAGCCAATGAAAGTCACACGAAAAAGGTACTCACTTTTTCTTTAGTCTTCGGTCTTTTTCTGCTTGGGTTCCAAGTTTGCCTAATCCCAGAGATTCCTGAGCTGCTGCCTCTGTTTCCATGTAACCTCCTGGAAAACAAAACAAAACAAATCCCACCGGATTTTCCTATAGCTTTTTCTCTGTTGTTCCGTTCTCAACTCTTCAATCCCCCTCCCACCTGCCACCATCATCTGTGTTCATTTCCTTAAGCCATGACATCTGGTGTTTGTGGTGAATGAACAGCTATCACTTACAAAAGTAAATTCTGGTGAGTGTTTACTACATGGAAAAGAGTAGAAGTAGAGGTGAAAATTGCCGCCTTCTCCTCCTTGTGTTTAGCAGAAATGTATGAGAAGAGCACCCTGATCTCCTTTGCCTGTTTTTCTTTGCCTCCGGAGGCTCAGACTCACGGTCCTAAGTAAGCAAGGCTCTCACAATTTTTAAATCTTATTTGGGAAATATACAAACAAAACTGCCTCATTATAGACAATACGGCATCACTTAGTCTCCTAATACTAAAGCTTTTGTTTTGCTTTCATAGACAGTCTGAGTCTTTGACGTCATTATCCCTGCTAACTCCCAAGCTAGAGATGACATAAAGAATCTGTCAGAGAAGTAAAAAACCTCATAGGTCTCTCTGGAGGTGTCTTGTAGGCATCTAATTCCTGTCAAAGTCATGGGAACTTGAATAACTTGCATAGAGTGACAAGGGAAGCTTGCAGCAAGCAAGGACACCTGGACCAAAATAAAATCATACTGTAAACTAAGGACATGACTGCTATTGTATGATCCATGCTGATCATACAATATGTCCATTAATGTGACCTTCCTAGTGCAGAAGTGGAAAGACGCTCAGACTTTTTTGTCGCTGCCTGGATTCAAGGAAGAAATGACCTGCTCATGGAGCTGTCAGTATGGTCTCCTGGCCCTGGCTCCATACTGTCCTCTCATTTGAATGTATGTGTGCAGACAGAGGGGCTGCAGCACTTCTTCAGGGCTGCTTTCCTCCTGTGCTGCTATTTATATATATACATACAGAAAGTGTGTAACTGGCACAAGAAAGAAGACAACAGTACTGTAAATGTTGGTGCTTGACTCCATTTGGCAATGGCAACTTCTCATTTCTCAGCTAATAGATAGTGAACAATTGTAGAGCAAACACTGGTATAATTAAGAAAGCATAATAAAATTATTTTTAATTAATTAAAGCATAGTATTCTGATTCATTGATTTTAACCATAAAACAATGTATAAATTTTACATGGTGAAATAGCCTCACTCCTTTTTACAAGTAACATTTACATGCACCTCTATCAAGTGAGAACAAAACCTACTGCTGCATCATGTTTATGATGTTAACTTAGAAAAGACTGGCTTTAAGCTGTCCTTTCAAAGCAGGTGTAGTTTTAACACTCCTGCTTGTCTATACGCATTTCATTATTAAAGAGGACACAACTTCTGCAAGTCTTATGACGAGAACGATGCATGCAATTCACAAACACCTTAAACATGAATGTATACTTTGCTTTACTTCATCTGCCTTTCAAAGTTTTACAGAATATCTCATGAAATGTTTATTGCAGACTCTGGAGTAAGTTTTTAATTTAGCAAACTGCTGTATCAATATACCACACCTTTCTGAGAGAGCAGCTCACAGTATGTTAAGACAGAGATGGTATGAGTGCAGTACAATGAGGGTTTATCACAGATTGGAAAGTATTCTTGGCATAACAGACTTCACCGTAAGACAAACACATCTGTCCCTTTGAATAAACCAGGGTGATTGTGCCTGTCAGTATCTCAGGCATGCAGATGGCCACAATAAATGTTCCCTAACAAGCTGACCTTTGCATACACCACAGAGACCAGCTTGCCTGGGCAGGGCTAAAAATACTTGCAATGTATTGTTTGTTTTAGGGATGAGAATATTTTAAATGTAACATGGGAAGAAGAATATGTAAGTGTCTAGTGTGGTATTCCACAAGTGAAAGAAGACTGGATGAGTTCAAAATCAATCAAATAAATCAATAAATAAAAGGAACCTGTGCTCCCTGTAACATTCCTTTTCCCTTCTCCAATAACATAAAGAAATCGTGAAGGATCTAGAAATCTTGATTCTAAGATCTCCTAAGGAATGAACTTGCCTTTGAACAATAACACAATTGATTTAGCAGAGACACTGAAGGTAGCAAATTATAAAATAAAAAAATTCTGGCAAGTTTAGCAGTTGAAAGGTAATGCTTTCAGAGTTTTGCAGGGCTGCTGAAGTTAGTGATATAACTTGGGAAGTTCCAATATTGCTTCTTAAGTATGAATAACTATTACCTGGTATTTTAGAGATACTATAGTATTAGTTACAGAAGTATTATGTGTACTTATATCCCTAATATCTTCTTCATTGACATAAACTTTTAAAGTGTTCCTTTAACTGTAATTGTGTGCATGTGCAAATATGCATATAGGAAAATGAATTAATGTTTCTGAGGCTCAAAATTACATTTATTATCTTTTTAGTATTTGACAAGCTATTGAAGAAAAAGGTATTTTACATATTAAAAAATACAAGAAATACATATCTATATCAAATTAGAATGTTTAATTTAAGCAATAAATTAAATGAGATTCTTTTATTAATTTTGCATTATAAGGTTAGGTTATGAAAACCGTACAAATATACTGCAGTGCAGTAATGATAGGACTTACTATTTAAATTTCTGTGATATAGTATCTTCTTATAAATAGAACTATTAATTATATCGCTGCACAGATAGCGTACCTGTCATGGAATTGATTCAAGTACTACCATGATGCTGGTTTTTAAATTTTGTTTTGTCTTTAAAGTACTGCTGTTGAATGGCAATTGCCACTTAATATTTGTTTTTCTTCTGGTATCTTAAAAGATGAGAAAAACCACCCTATAATTCAGCTGTTCAATGTCACTTCAATTTCTAAAAATATTTTGCTCCCACTTTTTAGTCAGTTAACAGTCCTACTGTTAATTTTATACATACTTGTAAACCTAGCTTGCTTAATTAAAATGTGCTTTTTACAGAAATCTTTGCTGTGGAACTAAAGGATGTAAACCAGAAAAATTTCATTTAACTGCAAATTTTCACTAATATCTTTTTGCGATTTCATGAGCTACTGTTGGGATTACAAATAGGTTTTATCCAATTATACATATGTCTTATTAATCATGGTGAGTATTAAGAAATTAATCTATTGACAGATTACATGGCTCCTGAGGTAATATTTAAAGCTGTTATTTTATGTTTGTTCCACATTGCAAGGAACTACAGGGAAGGCTAACACATTTGTTACATCTTTTTCCTCTGTGTTCCTGGGTTACAGTGAAATCATAGATTATTATGCATAATCCATCAATATCAGAAAATTGGTTTTATGGAAAGTAAACAGGAATTAATAATGTAGTCTAAATTTATAAAATTCTCCATCAGTGCACATGGTTACATGCAGGTGTATTTGAGAGATTCATTTAATAGATTCTGAAATAGATTAAACTATGAAAAATACTGAATAAATCAGTTCTATTCTTCCCATGGTGTGAAAAAAAGGAATTTAAATTGCGATTAGAAATTAGTTATTTTTTTTCAAGAGCACAAGGTTCTCATGGGCAGAGAGGAGAAATATTGGAGTATAAATGCAGAATGCTCAGTTCTTTGATTTTACTCTGATACTTTGACCTAACTATTACCTTACTTTATTCTGTACGATTTTAGCGATGGGTTTGCTAGTTGTGATAAGGATGTGTTTTAATATGAATTCAGTATTTTTTAATTTCAGGCTTACATATTGCTTAAGCATTTACAGTTACTGCAAACCCTTAAAATTCTTTTACAGGTGTTATGTGGTCACCATGGCAGTAAAAATTTAATGCCTCACAAATTCATACTATGTGACAGTTCGTGACTAGCAAAGAGCTAATATTTCTCTTTTACTGACACATCTATTCCAATTTGATGCTTGTGTTGGCATGTGTCTATATGCTAACCTTAATCTAGCTAAATCAGATTTAGACCAATTTAGAACAATACAGACTGTAGATAAGGATGTATTTGCCTGTCTGGGCATGCAGACTATGAGCCTTTGCTGAAGACTCTCGCTTGACTTTCCATTGCTTATAGTTATGCTTTTTTTTTTTTTTTTTTTTTTTTTGCATGTCATAGAGACATATCCTATGGAATAATCACAGAGGAAAAAATTTTACTAGGAATGAATTAGACTAAGGTCTCGGCAAGAGAAAAGGGCAGAAGTAGGAAGAAAACAAAGCGTTGCCGTGAGCAGCATAAGTAATTGAAAGAGTATGGTGAGGACATTCAGTGATAAGCACTAGCAGACATCAATTGACACACTGAAATATGGACAGCAGCTACACTTACTTGCAAGGACCTTCCATAGCACATAGTTACAACTCTTACAGTGGTTTATTACTTTCTACTTTCTCACCTCCTCTTTATTTGGTTATTAGAGAGTACACTGTTAGCACTTCTACCCTAATTTGAGACTATTGAGGCAGTAGGTTCAGTGAAGAGGATGACTCTAGTTTTGTGCTGGAAGCCTCCTTTCATTTGCATTATAGTCGTAGCAAATTCTTGACAAATAAAATTGCTGATAGCAATGAAGTTTAATGGGAAAGTTCTGCTAGACAAAACAGAAAAATAAGCAAATTGGAAACTGAAAAGAAGCAAAATTAAAAATGGAAAAAGACTGTGAAATGGTGACCTTGGCTTGTTACCACTAATTCCTTACTGAGCTGTCCAAGTCGAGCCTTCTCTTTTTTACCGAACAAACGTCCTATTGAAGACTTGATTCCTTTCTTCTTGGGAGCTTTGTGCAGGGAGTCCTGGCTGCTATTGACACTGCCAAGACCAATGCTTTCTGGCTCCAGTGAAGTGGGCAAACTACTACAAAATGATAATAAAGAAATGGAATAGATAAAATGCCAGCATTTGCAGGTAATTTTTATTTTCTTCTGAGCTCTGCAAACAAATTAACTGGTTATACTTTAGTTATGTTCTCCCAACAACTGACACAATCATATCTTCTTCTATAAATGATTTAGCAACATGTAGAGCAATACAAGATCACTTTTTCCTCCCTCAGACTGACTGGATCTTATTAAAAAAAAAAAAAGGCTGAAAATAAATCTTTTTAAATTGCTAAGAACAATTGATGAAAAATATAGGAATCAGCCTGCTGGTTGTCTTTGTAGGATTTGCAGTATCACTGTTTCTAGTAGTGATCAAAACTGTACCTCAAACCAGAAATATCCAGCATGTACTTTAGCATTGACAAACATTCTCCAGGTCATGCAAGAGACAAAGGGTAAGGCTTTCTCTCTCATGGCAGGGGAAACAATTGCCAAGAAGAAACAGGAAAAAATCAGGTCATTTTGGAATAGTTAAAGAACAGCATATTTTAAAAAGAATAATAAGCAGTAAAACTGTGAAGTGCCAGTTTATTACAAACATCTTACCTTCTGGCATCATTGTGGTATGAAGAGGGAAGGGTATGAGTCATTCTGATAGCTCTGGGTGTTGGAGGAGGAGAAGTTTCACATTTGATTGTGGCTTTATCTTCATGCCCATCTTCTTCAACTACTGCAATCTGGGGGAGAGAGATTCCATTGAAAGAAGATAAGCTTTTCAAGAAAGTTTAAATGTATCCTGCATGAATTTGTCAAGTGAATTGAAAGATATATGGTTTCGAGTACAATTTTTTGAGAAAATTGTAAGGATTGTTATTTTTGAAAGAGGCTACTGGGAAAGAGCAATTGCCTAGATATGGCAGCATACAGTACATATTTGAAAGAAAAGAAATCACACTTGGAGAAATTAATACCATTTATGCCAAACAGATTGATTCAGTGAAAATCTAAACATGAAAATAACCTCAGACATGAACAGGTCTCTTGCATTAAACAGGATTGTTCAAGTAAATAAAGTTTCTCAGGATGTAAGGGAGAAAGTAAATAGAGACAGAAACAGGATGACTCTCTCCATAGCTTGTTAACAGCATGGCCAGAATGCTTGAAAATAAGCATGAACAGAAAAGGAATTTTGTCACAGCATATAATGATTTATCTTAAATACAGTCTCATGTAAATATAAATCCCATATTCAGTACCAATTCTGTAAACGACTTTATATTCCTCCAGAAGATTTCAAGTAATCTGACTCTGGTTCCTCCAGCAAGATGAATGGCCAAAATACATTTGAAAGTAATTCTTTTGTGTCCATACTTTTTTTTTTTAAAAAAAACTGTATATCGTTAAGTTTGTGCTGTAGAGGCTACTATGCCAAGGTATTGCTTGTGGGCCTTGATTCTGTGGCTTACCTGTGATCCCTGCAAGCTTTTCCAGGTAGAATTAAAATGATTATATTCAGGAATCAAACAAAAAGGAGTGGGAGGATGCAATGGCTGACAAGGAACACTGTTAGCAGAGGAATATGATAGATGAGTTCTCTCAAACTTAAAAAAAACCACACAGTATCATACCTTTCTCCGATGTTTCCTTAGGTCGCTTGGCTTAGATTGGTAACAAAAGCAGCAACAACAAAAAAGGAATTTAATAAATCTTATTTAAGCATATCAAAATGCCACACATTTGTTTTTCTCACATTCAGAAGTAGGAAGCAGAGATTTCATTAATTTAAAACTACCCATATAATATACTAACTATACACTTGGCGTTATAACATAAGACAACCCCTGACAAACAGGCCATTCAGGGAAAACAAGTTTTTTTTAAAGTTACAATCTCCTTCATTTTCATAAGTTTAGCGAACATTAGGGCATTGCAAGCTTATAGTGGCACTTTTCTGAGTTTTCATATAAATCCTTCTACTATCCCCAACACAGGGAATTTAATATGTTTTTTTAGCTTTATCTAATATTACAAATATATTGGTGTCTCACCAAGTATAAACACAAAATATCATCAGCAAATACCATGCCTGAAAAAGGGGTTTTTCTCTCCAGTTAGCTCACATTAAAGTGACTGGCATTTTCAGTCAATGGATACAATTTCACCCATGTTCTGTACTGCAGCATTATTTGGCAAAAGAAGGCTGCTAGAATGTGTCTAGTTCCACCCTCTTTTCATTTTTATTTTTGGTAGATGTCTCATTCATACAAGGAAAGCTGAAGATACTCTGTAGAATTTATTAATGTATGGACTTGGGCTGTGGAAACTCATGCAGTACCGCTTCTCCAGCCAACCTCTACAGGATCGTTTGGCAATTTGGGCTCTGGAGACAAGATCTCTACAGAACTCTTCCCAACTCAAAGTTTCTACTTAGAGGGTGTCTGATAGCCTTTTGTGTCTGTCCCCAGTCAGTAAGGAGGAGTATTCAACAATGAACTCCTGCTGAAACAGTGCAGTCCAGAAGTGTTCTGAAATGGCTGATGAGGGTGAGCAAAGTTGTGGACTGTGCTGTCATTTTGTATTTGAATCTGAGCAACCTACTGACCCAAAGCTGCTGTGTCCCAACCAAGACAACCAGGCAGTGCAGGTGTCTGCTGGAAGGTCAGTTTTAACCACTGCTATTTGTCTGTAGCGGGATGGCTTAGTTTAAATAGCTGGTGAAATGGAGCCAAACTGCATATTTGGGAAGGTGCTGCTTCAGTGAAGTGTGTGGCACCACAGCTGTCTGTGCACCCACCTCCTTCACAATGGTCTGCACCACCAATATTTTCATTTCTGCACTTTGGCAGTGGGAACTGGGGGCAGCAGAGAATCAGTGCCACAGCCTGCCACAAGTGCCAGCCCCGACCTCCACTCTGGTGTCTTTAGTTCCCAAGAAGGCAGCAAACACCATCCTAAACTGGGAGAAGTAGAGGTGGATATAAGTAGTTGTCAGCTCCCAGGAAAAGGGAGTAGTCAGCTAGATGATGGTAAAACAGAAGTCCCTACTCCCAGAAAAGCAGAATAAACAGCAAGGCTCCACTCCCAGCTGTTCTGAGCAACCTTCTTCTGCAAGAAGAGCTGATTTATGCTTTCTGGTTGAGATCAAGACTCATTTCCCCTTTGCTGAGAGGCTCCATAGGGAACCAGTGCTGCTGCTTCCCAGGAATGGGCCATAAGGGGATATGGGTGACACTACGATTATTGGAGAAACAGCAAAAAAAAAAAATGAGGCTACACATACCCTGTTCTCCTCCCTGTATGTGAAGATCAGCAGCGTGGGCTGCTTTGATTTTCTCCTAGTGCTTAAAGGGATGAATTTGTCCAGGATCCAGACTGGGTTGCAGCACAGACTGGACAACAAACTCTGTGTCTGCACTCTACTGAATATCAGAGCTGTACATCTTGAGTATGTCAACACATACTACCTTCACTTACTTGACTGTTGTACTGTTTATTTTTGTCTAGGTCCAAAATTAAAATTTTTGCAAACCCCTTTTCAACCAGCCATTTCAGAATATGTCCTCAAAGGTACTGTAATGTTAGAAATGCTTTGCATGATAATTTGATGGCTTGGTATCTGTTTGTGTGCTGCTTGTAATGCTGAAATATATCAGTTAATTTAATTATTGGGAAACAAAGCACTTATTTCAAGTCCTTGATACACTGTCATGAAAAATGCATGCTGCAAGTACAAAAGAGTATACCAAATATAGAAGTATATCCTAATGATTATATGTATGAAGTAGTAGAAGGTTTTAATGTCTTCTAGGCATTCCTTGGAGGTTTAAACTCAGCAATAGTTCCACAGATGGCTGTGTAATAACTGTATAACTTCAGAGCTTTTAATTAGTAAATATTTTTACATATAAATTAATTACAGTTTAATTAATTAAACAGTAAATTAATATGTAATTATATGTAATTACAGTATTCCAGTGATCAGTTCTCTTTTTACTAATTCCACCACCTGTGTGCTGAAGGCCATTGATCCTCAGATCATTATATCCCTGGTGAATCATGCAATGCTCAAAAGCACAGTAACAAAACCCAAACCCACCCAAACATCCATATTCTAAGTATTTTAATATCTGTATATATGATGAAGTGAATAAAGAATCAGAGAGATAAGCCATTCATACGGTGAAAATATGAAGTAATTAATACTAGAAACTTCACATCTAAAATTGGCATCACAAAGTTTCTTACCAGCGTCATAACCCCCATTCTGTCCATCTCCCTGGCTGGACTGCGAGGGGTGAGTTTAGGAGTCGAGTGTCCGCTGGGAGGAGATGAGCTCGCAAGTGACGATGCTGTCACTGAGCCAGTAATGGAGGTACCTTGGTGGACTCTGGCTAGATTTAAGCCTTCCAGACTCACACTAGCTACTCTGTTCTCTATCTCTTCGGCACGCAGTTCTGTCGACTCTTTCTCTTCTTGGATTAACCTTATTAAATAAAATAATGTGGTTGTATTTGTCTCTGCATACTCCAAAAGGAAAACTAAAACATGTTTCATCTCAAAGGAGATTTGAAAGTAAAAGAAAACAAAGATGGGTATCTTAGATAAACTCCAAAATAATACTGAAAAGAGTATTTTTTCTGATCACCAGAATTATAAAATTCTTTTTCTCAATTCCTCCATCCTCAAAAACTGTTTGAAGAATCTGCCCAACAACAAGACTTGACATATGACATTTCAGGAATATTGGTTCCTTCGCAAAGGAGAAAGTACAAGGGAGGGTGTTAGCAATCCAATTTACCATAGGAAACAAAGCCCAACCTTAAATTGGTCTTATCTGATTTTCTGTTACTAAAGCACAAACACAAATTTAAAGTCAAATGAAATTGGGCCTGTAAGAAGGGAACTGCTAAGATAATCCATGTATACCAAACAAATTGTCAGTTTCATCCCCACAAATTGATGAAAAAATGACAGGTGTTTCAAAAGCACTGAGTTTTAAAGTAAATTTCATTAAAATAGTTTTCTTGTCAGCAACAAATATAAGCTGCTTAAACATCTATAGCCTCAATAGGGAAGGCTGAAACTGTGAATCAGGCTTTGCCGAGTGAAAAGAAGCAAGTACAATAAATGAAACCATAATACATTGAAAATAGAAAACTACAAATTTCCATGCTGTGATAAATCTTTCTTCTGAACCTCCATTTCAAAAATTTTATAAAATGGCTACAGTTCTTTCTGAAATGAGATGTGGTAGAAACTTAAAGGCAAATAATATTTTGAAAGGGAATTATAACAGTCTTTTTTATTTGAGTAATCTAAATTCTGAATGATCTTGTATAATAAAACAAATCAAAGGCAAAATACATTTTTAATCTCCTTTGGTACCTCCAATAATTTTATAAACCCTTACAGCGTTTGTCAAGAAAAAGAAAAGAAAAAACATGAAAATGTTAAATGCAGTACAGTTTTAAGAGTATCCTTGTAGAACCATTTTTTCCTGAAACACATAAAGAAAACCCCACAAAATTAGTCACCTGGTTGTTTAATACTGATGGTGATGTTAATAAAAGCTTATACTTCAGTATAAGCTTAGCAGTAGGGGAAATAAACTACTCTCAAAAATGCCTATATAAAATGTGCATCCTTGCTTCCTTTTTGAGATAAAATACCTAACATCTAAGTCAAGATCCTCTGTTAAGTAAAACAGTGATCTGATTTAGGGCGGCACATATAATATCCTACTATGTCACCTGCAGGTACAACTCTGTGTGAAAAACTTTACGGTATTACATAATTACCTGTTGTAATGTGAAAATATAAGTATTTTGAAAAACAAATACATTTGCGGCATTAACAGCTTCCTGAACCGGTCACAGTGCTGACTTCTTTGTAAAACCAGAAAATATGGCTAAGATTCTCTCTTTTACGTACACTGTTTTACTGATATTTACCCTCCCAACAACAAAATTTCTCTTTGACTCTCTATTCGGACAGGGGTAATAAGACGTTTGAGAAAATTGCAGTGTAATCCTATCTGAATAAGGAAAAGCTGTATATCTACAACAAAAAGTTTCCCTCTGAATAGAAAAGTTATTCAAATTCAATATATTCCAATAGAGTTCTCCCTTTAATATTACTTTGTCAGATAAAGACAGATCTGGCAAAAAACTAATCTGGTTTTGATTATATTTCTAACCACAGCTTTTCTGTCTATAGTATTACCAGAAAGTCACTTAAACATTTAGTATTTTCTCCTTCACCTCGTTCTAGAGAAACAGTCACTAATGAGAGGATGTTTTTCATACACCAAGTTTTTCTAAAGTTACCCTTCCTGAAAAGCATATAGGAACGCTTTAAACCTAAAACATGGTTTCATTTATAAAAATCACTTAATTAAAATATGATATTGGATTCTCTATCACTCAATTACATTTGTACAGAAATTATTACATACATTCAATTTACCACCTACTTCCAAGCACTATAACCCAACCTGGAGCATGAAAAATCACATTCTATGTCTCCATAGAAAATCAAAACTATGTCTTAGAAAACATGGCTTACATTAGATGCAACATAGAAATAATTACCAGAATAAAGCCTGAAGAGTATTGAAATAAAATATTTCTGATAGAAAGTCATTACTGAGTAAGTGGAGTCATGCAGAACAGTTAAAAAGACCTTGAAAAGAGGACTATGAATAGTAATCTGTCAAATCTGCCATGTGTTAGCCTTCTCTAACGTATTTCTTTTCAATTGGCCAGCAGTTCTTCACTTGGAACATTTTCTGAAAGGCATTTCTATAGTTAGGAAATGAAGATGTCACTGTTATTGCCTCACAATCAATACTATCCTATAAAAAGCAGACATATTATCAATCCTTTAAAAGTACAAGTTGTTTCCTAATTGCTATGTGCCTAAACTCATGCACTAAAGGAAGCTTGAAGCTGTATTCATAAATGCATCTCAGCTGGTTCAGGCTACACACCTGATTTCTTTATTGATTGCATCTAGCTGCTCCTGAAGCATCATGGCCAGAGTCTGGGCATCAGAATGGCCACTTGGTGACAGGAGGTCCATGGAGCTGAAAAGCGTTTCTCTATCATCATCATCGATGTCGGACATTTCAGTGTCGCTTTCAAATGGATGACTGCTCAAAACGCCAATCTGCTGGGTTCTATTCCACTCATGATCTCCAAGTGATTTCACCTGAGCAGGAATTAGGATGTATATGGCTTATTCTATAGAAAACAACTGCGTAGTTGAGCTTCTATAACATGGGAAAGGAAAGCAACTAACGTTTAAGTATACTTATTCAAAGATTAATTCTCCATTAATACTTGCAGTATTACTGCAAATTTTGTAAATTATTTCTCATGGTATGTAAAATTACTATTAGGAAAATTTACACAAAAAGATACCCAGAAAAGATAGAGTATGAAGCATGCTTGAACTTTGATGTCTGAATTTCAACCTTTTCTGCCTTCATTTCAGTACAACAGTACCCTTGTCTGAGCATGTATAGAAAATAACCCTGACATTTGGGTTGGGTTTTCTTGTTTGGTGGGTTGTTGGGTTTTTTATTGCTATTTTTTTCTGGAAAAATACAAACTAAGCTTAACAGCCTGAAACATTCTCTTATCAGGGAATATATGAGAAGAAATTAGGGATTAACCTTTGGTTCATCTCTGCGTACTCCCATCCGGCCTCTTCTAGGTCGCCTTATCACTTTAGTCGACCGATAGTCAGACTGGGTATCCACCAGTGAGCCCACAGAGTACCTCAGCTCTGACGATGTGTCAAGGTGAGGCCTATAAAAAGGACCACATAAGTAGACTGAGAGAGTAATAGGAATAACAACAATCCAATGACCTTCAGTCTAGGAATATATTTTTTAAAACAAATTATTATGTATCATATAATAAATTACAAATCCACATAAAATTAAAATTTAAAAGTGAAAACTTGAAATCACATTACCAGAAAATTAAGGAAACAAACAAACAAACCCTTTGATTTTTCAAAGTGAAGGGCTTGCATGGTAAAACTTATCATCCAAAGCTTTGCCATGAAAAAACAAGTGGATTTCAGGATTAACAACAGAACTGGCTGCTGAATGTACTGTCCTGTATATTTTCTACCATTACAATCATGAATAAATGCACCTGAAGTTACTGTAAGCACGATACAAGTTCATGAGTAAGGATATCTGTTATGCTTTCCTACTGTAAGTCTGTGCTCTACATTATGAAAATATTAGTGAACTGCCCTGTGATATATGACATCAGTTATGAATGATTCATCTTCATTTGATGATGCTTCTGACAGTTTTAACCCCAATATTTCCTGTAGTCCTGGTAAGTTTTGGGACATTGTGGTGAGGCATATATGTGAGGACTTCATCATATCTTTTCTGGATTGCAGGCAAAGGCCCCTGGCTTTTCTGTCCTTTGTCAAACAGCAGCAGTAGTTTCCTGCGTGGTACAATAAAAGCATCTGCCGGCCGGCTGTGTAGCTGACTCAGAAGAGCAAAGGCTCTGTGCACCATTTCAGCATCTAACCACAGCAGTGGAGACCCGAATCATTTCTAGTTCTTAACACATAAGCTATCTCCACATAAAAATATATGAATAGTATGACTATAGTAGAAAAATGAAATGTAACAAGTACTACACTAATAAGACAACTGATTTTAGGATTTGCTATAAACAAATACATACTATGCTTGACATTTCATTATCTGTAAGAGCATAACGAGAGGTCAATGTTGTACTGAGAGTTCATTTTTCTAAACTTGGGAAAAATGCTCACAATCACCTACAGAAAAATATAGGGTGCACAACAATGTTAAGAATCAGTTTTGGGAAACAAAATAGGACTAAGTTTTGTCCTTAAACATGTGTTTTTGAAAAGAATGCTGTTTAAGAAAATGATGGCTTTAATCCTAGACATAAAAAAGCTACACGAAAGAATGTCTGCTTCCCACAATGAAGGAAATAATTCAGAAAACCACATATATCTATGCTGAAAGTGCAGGCTGTAAGCATGACTGTTTTTCTGGGCTATGCTTCTGTGTCTGTTTCTAAAGGTAGAGATTTTCCTTGCGAAGAACCTAGTTTAAATTAAAACATACTCTTGGAAGACTGAAGCATTGGTCTCTAGTTTCAAACGTCATTTTAATAAAGTAAAAGTGAAAGATAAGATATTAAAGCTGTGGTGCCTGTTTATTGATAAATGCAAAATGCATTAAGATAATGGAAAAACATGAAAGTCTCTACTACAGGCTACTTAACAGAATGGTATGAAGAAATGTAATTACTGTCTGGTATTATAAGTACTGTGACAAATCTAAAATAGTAATGAAAGGATTTCAAGCACCAATACAGTTTGTTTTACAAAAAAATAAATACCATAAGAAAACAAATTTTAAAAAGATGTACCAGAATTCCTGAAATGTATGTGCCATAGTAATCAAATCAGATACATTAAAATGTCACAGATGCTGAATAATATTTTAGAACTTATATTCTGGGTAAAGCATACATCAGAGCTCACACTGTTGTCATAAATGTCTTTTTCTGAACAACCATCACTTTGTCTTCTCTTATTCTTCCTGTCATGCCTGGTAGAAACTTTCATAATATTACAAAAATTACGAATTTATCTTTTAAAAAAATCTCTAAAACTCATTAATCATTATACTAATAAGAAAACTTGACAACAATTCGTCTACCAATATCCTGAGCCCTCCCTCTATAGCACCAGACAGTAATCTTTTTTATTTTTGTGTTTAGTTTGTCTGTATGTTTCTCATCTGTTACATAGTAAACCCTACAGGGCAGCGACTGCTTTTTATTTTCTATGTACAGTATTTTCTGTGATAGAACTTTGCTCCAATAATTGATGATACTTAGCACTTGTACAGCCAGTCAGCAGGAGAAAAGAAACAGCCCAGCTTCCAGTCTCTGGCAGCAGATATTTATCTGCTGACCAGCTCAATTATTCTGTGGAAAGAACAAGCTCCTGCAAATATAGAACTGAACAGGGGCTGAGAACAATTAGTATTTAATGCTAATAGCTCTCTTTTCCTGAGAGGGCTGGTAGCTTCATGAGGTGAGACCATAGAAGGGGACTTATACTGTTTTAGGGGAACCTGCTGAATTCCCAAGACATTTAGACAGCTTATCAAGTCCTAAGAGTCCTTTGACAAGGGCTAATCAGACTCCTATTTACAAAGCACAAGCTAATGATACTCATCTACCCAGCAAAAAACGCTGCTGTTCACAAGGGATAGCTGCTCCAAAAAAATCTCTGCTGTTTGTCCCAGCAATTCAATAGTTTGTGTCCTCACAAGTACTCTGAAAAGTTGTCTCTGCCTGTAGTCACACTTACACTCCCAAAGGAACAAAAATTTGAACAGTTAAAAGCACCATATTCTGAATTTCATCAATTTACACTTTTCCATGTGTAGAAAAATCTTATTCCAAGAGATGGCAAAAGGCTGAGGGAGAAACCATGTGCGGGTACTGAGCAAGATGTCTGTGGAAACAATGGGCAGACAATACCTGATGTAACCAAAAAAAAAAAAAAAAAATCCAACAAGGATAATTTTAGAGGATTACAGAGATCTGAATTTAGTCTTTGTCCACGTGCTTTGGCTGGCAGACTTCCAAAGTTTACATGTTGCTTGTTATCAAAATAGAACATAGTGCACAATTATCAATAGAGTAACAATTTTATTTTCAGGGATACTTTTAGGCAAGAAGGACTTTCTAGATTTATAATTTAGTATCCTGTTTGTCTCACTATTGCTCCCATAGTGCTTTTCTGCCAGAAAGAGGCATAAAATTTCATGCCCTGTTATGATATTTTCAGATCTTTCTGAATACTGCCTTCACCTTTAGCTGAAGATATGTGGTCTTATGCTACGCAATAAGCAAAGCTGAGATTTCTTGCTAATAAAAAATAATTATTAGATATAATTGATAGAATAAATAAATATGATCATAAATATGCTCATCAGCTTCAGCACTGAAAACATAAAGATGAATGTTTCAACCTTATTTTTTAAGATTTCCTGGGGGGAAAAAATGAGTCTTTGGATATACTTTTGAAAACATTCCATAATTTAAAAGACTTTCCTTAATCTCAGTAATATTTCAGTGTATACTTACTGTTATAAGGCCCCGTTTACCTATGAAAAGAGTGAAAAGCAACAGTAATAATAACAATAATTGCACAGATTTTACATTTTAAAAGTAATGAATGGCTCTTTTTATGCTTGGACTGAACACATCCCTGTTGTAAAGGCTTGACACATATTTATGTTAGACTTCAACTCAAAGTGAGGAAACTTTTGTCATTAAATAATACCTTGACAAGGTGGGTTCAATTAAAGAACCAGCCCTCAATTTCATTTGATCCAGTTCAGATCTCAGTTTCTCAATTTCTTCAGCAAGTCTTTCCTGGAAATGAAAATAGTAAGATATACTTATTTGTGATATAAAATACATTTACTTTATGAGATCCTGCTCTTGTAAAACTAAACAAGTAATAAAAGATGCATCACTGAATGTAGTGATTATAAGAAAAGGCAGTGAACTCATTCAAGTCTCAGTATTGCTAATAAGACATATGTCAAGAGGAAGTTTTATAGCACTCTACTGTTTTTACACTACTGGAAGGGATGGCAGGACAAGTTGTTGCTTGAAACTTTTTTTTTTTTTCTTCTTATAAAGCTAGGGTGAGGAAAAGAACAACTAGCACTGATTAGTGTACTAACTGCACTCTCCATGCCAGCAATACTTCAGTGTGTGACAAGCGATTTGCCCTTTAGAGACCAAGATTGTGTCCCAGCCTCTTTATTCACTGATAGAGACACATATTGAGAGACAACCCCATTTTAGGTGTTGAACTGCAGCTTTACAGCTTGTTCTTGGGAGCTGACAAAACTCCAGTATCAGGTCCTGTTGGTGAAAAATGACAGCGTGCCACAAAAAGCTGGATTTTTGGAACCAACAATAAGACTATTGACAGAAACCACTAGGGAAAACAGCACCTGTTCCCAAACTGTACAAATAATTATCATCTACTAATAAAAAGAAATCAAAGAATTTAAAAAAGAAATTAAAAGACAAAATGGGATGAAGACATAAAACTGCCATTCCTAGAGTTTAAAATGTTCAGGATTCCAAAATGCTAGGAAGCAAAAGGATCTCCACTTAAGTAATATCAAATTCAGTAATTCTTACACGGTATTTTTACACTGTTTCTGGGCTGAATAGAATTACTGAGATGACTTGGTGGTCACTCTATTTGTATCATTCACTAGTCATTTAGAAATTATTAACATCTGCTGTTGTGTCCGTCTATCTGAAATTGCTTCATCACAGTGGAACAAATAAATGTTTCCATGTGGGAACTTAGAAGCCTTGGAATCAGATGTATGTGGTTGTGTGTGAAGAGAACTCACCTCCAATTGTACAGAGTGGCAGTGAAGGTGTTCTATTTATTTCACTTCCCACCCTTAAGCAAGAATCAATAAAAATGATAAATAAAAATATCTTCACAAAAATACTTTTGATACAAATGTAGATTTTTGTACCAGATTTTTCATCTTTTTCAAGAGTTGATAAGTACATTCAAGCCAGAAAACAGACTGAAAAAGAATTAGCCACTGTATTCACTTCCACTCTAACACTATTAAAACAACAAAGTTCTTTTGGATATAATATTGGAAAAATGCCTTATTTTCACAGACAAAACTGGTAGTTGTAATTCAGGTTTAGATTCTCTGGTAGCAAAATGATAGAAACTTTTGTTTTCATTGACACAGCTTTAGAACTGTCTTTTTTGTCATCTAAATTGATGGTGGAGTATGATCCTGATTCTGCAACATCTGAATCACCTTATAACTGTGGTAGTACAGCACAGAAATTTTATTTAAAAGGCACTATAAGCTCCTTTTTCAGACTTTATAATCTTGCTGCCTGTCTACAAGGTTACTGAATGTAGACGAAAATGACAATTTATTTGAACAGATATTTCTTTTGTTATTTTTCTCAAAGTTCTTGATTTTGATGTCATATGATATATTTGAGTTGAATGGAGCTATTTTTAAATTCTGTACAATCACTTTTAAGTGGATTTCATACATTACAAAACCACTTCTGTGAATCTGAATGCCAATACAGTTGTGTATTCTACTGAACTCAAGACAAGTATAACTTCAAAACAGAATCCTAACATTTGGGACTGGAACAAATAATTATAATTAGACTGATTTACTAAACTGTATTAGGGGTTAATTTGCAATGGACTAAGAAAGGTCACTTTCAGCTGTATTTAGCATAATGTACCGCCCCTGTTAAGAACAGCATCAAATCAAGCAATTACATTCTTCACTATGAAAGTGTAACCAGTTATGCATACTTCTCCGTTAAACAAGACTTTTTCAGAATTAAAACTGATAGAACAAAAATTCCAGAGTCAGTAAAATCAATATGAATTTTAGTATTGACTTCCTGAGGCCAGGATCTCAACCATGAACTTAGCTCAGAACAATTGTTGGAGACCCTCAAAGGCTAGTTAAGGCATCTGGGTAATTAAAGGAATTATCATTGATGCCAGGAAATTTTTACATGCTAGATGAATAATTAATGTACCATATACTTATCTCCAAACAATAAATATATAAATTCTGACAAAAAGATAAAATCACTGTATTTTATAGTACCTTGTCATGTAAAGACTCTTCCAGATTTTTCCTGAAACTTTCAGATTCTTGAATCAAAACATTCTAGAAATAAAAAGAAGAGGGGGAGGGGGGGAAGAAAAGAAAAAATAGAAAGAAATTAGAGACATGTTAAATATTATATGTCCATATAGAAATATATTATTTATCACCATATACATGTAGGCTCCATGTACATGTTAGCAAAGTTCATATTCACTGGAGTGTAAAATTAAAATCCTTTAATGCTCCAGTTTGAGTATATATTACATTTTAAACACTGGAAATAATCCAAATATGTAGGACCATGGTTCTTCAAGAACAGCGAAAACTTTGCATCTTCATCGAACTGAGTAACTGTCACATTCTGACACAACGATTTTTCCCAGGTTCTGCTTTTGGCGGGCCTTTTTCTTCCTTTGTACAACATTTTGTTTCAATGATATAAACCAGACGTACATCCTCTGTAAGATTCTAAAATATCTCTCTGAAAGACACTGCAAGATTCCCCTCAGAATCAAACTGAAGGTGAATAAGTAGAAGAGGGAGGGATTAAGGAGGGTGAATATAAAGGTCATGGCACTTGAATTTTTCAGGCCTAGTGTGTCTCACATGACAGAAAACCTGTCAATAAAATTCCCTTTCCAATGGTAGATGGTCCTTCTCCTGTGGTGACAGGACTTTACGCTTTCCAGAGGAAGCTGGGTAAAATCAGCAGGTTAAAATACAGGAACGACAGCATGTCTGAGGTGTGGCCAATCCTCAGTTCCCACCCGCTTCCTCTCACTGCCTCATGGCACCTCGCGCACTGGGCCTTCACAGGCTCTCCACCAGGCTCCCCCTGATAAAACAGGACTCATAATATTCAGCGTATCCAGTTTTCAGTAGTTTTGAAAAGGTGCTTGAGCGCACTCTTGAACTAAGAGTTGAATGCATAAGTTAAACCATCACTGTGGTAATTGGTAGTACAAAATCAGTGTGATGCTTCATGATAAAAGTAGAATGTTTCATACAGGAGAATCCTTATTAAGCTGAACTTTATACTGCCCTTTGCACTGTACCTTTTCTTCGAGTGCTGCCATTCTCTCTTTTAAGTGCAGCTGCAGACGCTCATTGGATTCTGTCAAAAGTCTGTCTACGGTATCCGATAATCTTTTGTTGTGCTCTTCATTCATTTTTTCCCTTTGCCTTGCCTTTAATATAGAATAGAAGAGAAAAACTGATAGGGTCCAAAATTAAACAGTATAGACTTGTATCACTAAAAAATAAATAAAAAAAAGTTATGGTAACTAACTGAAGAAATTCTACAGGAAATACAATTAAAGTTACTGATTAATGCACATTCATTTTTGTATCAGCAAAATACTTTGAACACTGCAGCTAGATGTAAACTAGTATATGAAGGTGGTTAAGTAAAGTGGGAAGATGCTGCCATCACTGCTATGAAACATTTACTAGTAGATAGATAGATTTGTGTGCTGGAGTGTATAATTAGCACTACATTGACAAAAGTGCACAGAAAGTGTCTGCAATACACATACTCTTTGAAGTTCCTGATTCTTCTCTTCAAGTTGAGCTTCTAAGTGTCTCATACGTTCCTCAATGTTTCCATGTCTTTCTTCTGCCTGGAAAAAAAATAGAAAGACTCTGTCTATAATTTAAGTGACTTCGTAAGTTTTTATCTCAGTAAAGTTTAAACAAAACATAAAGCAAGCTACTACTAACTGCAAACTTAGTTTTCCAAAAAGAAACTTTATTTAAACAGGCAGCTGAACAGCATTGCTTGAAATGTGTCAGCTACAAAGGCCTGTTACATCCAAGCATCAGCAAAACATTGGATTTATTTATGAGCAATGAAATCAGCCAAATGTAACATGCAGACTGTGCATGGTTTGAACACAAACCTGCCATCGTAAAATTGTAAGCTCCTGAAGCACTGAACTGCACGATGGTTGATTATCAATAAAAAAAATTAATAAAATAAGTTAAAGAAAATGAAAACAACTCAGATGGATTCTATTTAGCAATAGAAAGTAAAGTCCAGTAGGACTACCTTCCTACGTATGGAGATCATTTCTTGTAGTTTAGCTTCCATAACATATTGATAATCATCAGATGAGGTAGAAGAGGTTGGATCAGACTAACAAGTCAAGGAAAAGGAGAGGGACAAAATTGAAAAATCAGAACTAAAGACACTGACACTGAACAGAACACAGCACAGAATGCTTAAAAGAAAAGTGTGACTGAAAATTTCATACTTTTAACTGACAGATTTTTACATGGAATAAACTACACTGATACTTGGTGAATATGATGCAGTTGATGTGGAGAAACTGAAAATAATGGAATGCTAAAAAAGCTATCAACCTACAATGGAAGTTCAAGGTTAGTGATGGCTGGCTGATGACATATTACTACAGAGTGGATTCAAAGCAATACTGTCTAATCTAATGTTGTTGGTTGGTGGTTTTTGGTTTTTTGGTTTAGTTTTTTTTTTTTTTTTTTATGGCAAACTAAACACCGGAACAGGACTCTGCGAGGCCAATGTCAGAAAATCCTTTATAATTCTATCATTTCTAGGAATGAACACAATGCATAAATACTAAAATAATGGATCAGTCAGTTACAGAACTATGCAATGTTATGGTACATTCCCTAACTTCTAGAAAACAGAAGGTCTAAAGAGAAAAGGCTCAAGCTTTAGTATTCCATTTTAGAATACACTACATAAGCCCTTTCAATCAAATAGACAGTATAGTTTTCACCCCTTTGAAAGGATCCACCCTGGTGGATCTCTTTGGAAGATCAAGGTCATCAGATAAAAGAAGAACCTATAAATAAAAACTCATTAATAGGAATGAAAAGTCATTACTGAGTATAGAATTTGTAATCCATCCAAAGATTCATTACTGTTTCTGACAGAAGTTGACCTTAATTAGGTCATTTGTTGCAAAATATGAATATTCATGTTATTGTCATATCAAACAAGTCTGTGTTATCATTCAAAATGAAAAAAAAAAAAGCCCTTATAGAAAGGGAAATGCTGTATTGGATTTGCTGCTATGGAAACAGGAACATGCATAAGGCATATAGACAGTGCTAGTGATGACTTTGAGTTGTGAGCTTGTGTTTGTCAAATGACATTTTACTCTGTCAAATTTACCCTCTCTCAGAAAGAGATCCTGAACTCCATCTTCAGATGAGCCAACTTGAATATATACAATTTTCAACTAATTTTACAACTGTATTTTTTTAGTGAGATTGTTTTTCATACTGTTGTCTACTAATGAACTGTCAGAATAATTAGGAATAGATACCAAAATAATTCCAGATGTACATCATAATTTAAAATACCCATAACTTAAAATCAGTAGTATTATCAAGACTGAAAGATCAGACAGAACACAAACCTGTGATCTACTGATTTATAAATATAAATTGCAGCTTTTGATATGAAGACATCCATATGAGAAAATCCTACTTTGTATATACAAAAGAATAATGCTTAACTTTGAAGATCACTACTATTCTTGTCTATTTCACCAAACTCGGATTCTTGCAAAATTTAAGGGAAAGTCAGTATACTTCGTAACTAAGCTTATCAAATAGTCCAGTTATTGTTCCTGATCATAAAGCAGGTGTATTGTGGCATATTTGAACTTATTAATTATCTGAAACTATTTTGTCTATTTATTAGGACTTGGACCAGTGACAATCCCTTTATGTTTTTCTTTACTTTAACTTTCAGTTTTACATATTAGTTTGTGTCAACACACCAGTGCTAATGCACTGCTTCCTCTCCCAATTGGATAAATAGAAAGCCAGGGTTGAAAAAGTTATGTACCTGTGATTGCAGAAAACCAGATCATGCTATCCCTTCCACAAAGTGACCAAGCTTTATCCTCCTTTGTAGAAGATAAATTTTCCCCCTTTTTGAGTCCTGGCTGCACTATTGCTTCAAGGCCTTCCCTTAATGTGTCTTAAAGGGTCAGGAGAAGATCTGAAATCATCAAAGCTCTGAGCTAATGATGAAGGCTTAAAGTAATTCTACCTCTTTTGAAACCATTTTCATTGAGGAGGATACAGAACCCATTGCAGGTATCATCCTACATAATTAAGCTACTTAGAAGCTTCATTAGCTGACTACAAACGTTAAAAGCAAGTTACATAAACTTCACTGCTTCTATACACTTAATTGCAGGTTAATGCAAAATATGAAGATAACCAAACCAATACTTCTAGGTTCAAAGGGGATCTCATCCAAGTCTTCTGAAATGTGGTGCTGTCATAACCTGTCCTTGAGAAGCTGGTCTAGCTAGCTATGTCATTTACAATTATTTTTCAAACTAAAAAATAAATTTTCAGTCCAAACCATGCCACACCTTATTCCATAGCAGGAAACAGTCTTTTCAATGCATAAAATAATTGTGGTTTTAGGCCTAACTATTATTTGGAAGAGGAGGAATAAAACTGCTGTCAGAATTATGTATGTTATCTGAACTCTTACACAGAAAACTTTCTTGAAAGAACATGGTGTTCTTTTAAGATTCTTATAGCTATACGATTCTGTTATTTCATAACTTCCTACTGCTTTAATAATTCAGTTAGGTATATGGTTAAGTATATTTAAATCTTTTTGCATGATAGTTTTCAGTTATTTCACTAAGAGTATTAAAATGTTCATAGGTACATTCTCGTTAAAAAAATCTTCCTGAATGTAGCTCAGAGTACCTGTACTTCACTTTCCAGCATAAAAGAAAACAGACCTGATCTCCACATTCATCTCCCTTTACATCTCTTTAGTAGGATAAAAAAGACTGTAGTTAAAATTCAATATGCCTTAGAATCAAAATAAATGTCATTATTCTAAGCACTTAAAATGTATTTGAATATTTTGTTTCCTTCATCTATTTGTACTTCATTTGTTTGTTCCTAGAGTGTATTCTGTATTACTTTGTATTTTATAACTGAGATGTTAAACAGTTAGGCTCAACTGCCTGTCTGGTAGAGAACATGTACGCAGCCTTAGTACCTACTTTGGGCTCTAATTATTTAAGGATTTAATTTATTGTGTGCCAAATGCATGAGCAGCCCCCGCAGCAGGGACATAAATCACAAAGGTGTCATCTGTAAGGTCTACAAACACAGAAACACACGTAGCACATACTTCTTTTTTCTCTCACTTGCCGAAATCCATCTGTAGACAAAGCGCTGCAATAGGAAAGAGCAGCCCCTCCATCTCCTGGTGTGCCTAGTTGGAACATGCTCCCAAAATGAGGGTTTCAACACCTCTCATTGCCATTTATGCTGAGGAAGGCCCCAACCTAGGTCTCAAAGAGACCCTTTCAGACAAAAAGACCTAGTAATTCAGGTATTCCCTAAGGGATTTGCAAATGCCTCTTGCACAAACCTCCCCAAGCCATACTGTTAGGACTGATATGACTGTGGTGGCTACGCTTTTTTGTTGTCCACGTGTGCTAGTCAGCCTCAGACACTGCCACTTGAATAAGCTTTTTAAAACACTTTGGAGCCTACCACAAAAATATTGAATGTCTCCATCTCTGCAGTGCAGTTTGAGGGACAAGGTAGAGGCTGAGCCACCAGTGACAGCTGTGTTCCCATAGCAGAATTTCGGATACACGAGAGACAGAAGGGACAATTATAGAGTCTGAGGTTCAGAAACAGAAGTTGGATTTTTTCCAGCTTGCTTTGCTAAGAATTGAGTTAAAAACTTTCTAAAGTGGAACTTGTGTGACTACTTGCTTGGCAGATATTACTCTACGTTTTTCTTTTCAATATATGACTTGTATGCCTGCTCACTAGTATACCGTACAGAAGGATTAGTAAGAAAAATGGCATGGTATTCAGCAACTAGCATTTCAACCATTTAGCCAGTTATAAATAGATTTGTGAAACGGTGCATCTTGGACTGGATTAAAAATATATGGACAAAAACTAACAATGTCTGACACCTATGAGATACCAGCATGAGTCTTAATGTTCACTTTGCATATATGCTATGAAATAGCCAGTATAAGACAGTAATGGAAAAATTTTGCTTTGAGGGAATACCAAAGGAGCTTGTATTATTGCTCTCTAACCCTGTTAAAACTCTGCTGCTGCTCCTGCTGCTAATGCGCCCACAAAAAGAATGTTGCTTTCACATCATCTCTAACTGTTGGCACTGCACATTTTCTAGGTCTTTGCATCTTAGTTGAAAAAAAAAAAAAAAAATCCCATTTCAGATGCAGAAAGCACCTGTACAGTACAGGCACTATAATTTTTCTTCCTCGTGCTGAGCTGCAGGAACAAATCAAACTTTTCTAACTGCACAAGCCAATTTCCACAGTTTTGAGACCTTGGCTTTTGAACATCTGCAGTCTCTAGATTTTCTGCTGGTTTCTTATGGAACACATTCTTTTGGCTATCCTTTGAATGAGTGAGTTACTCAAGAAGAAAGAATGCATTATTGAAATGAGCTATGCAATTGAAAGTGAAAATAGGTGATCATGGTGACTGAGTCACAACAGCTCACAAAGTTATCAGCTACTTGTTCACATGCTCACTTCTAACCTATTACAAATGTGACAAAATATGTTGGCTTAAGTCACCCCTTTTTCTGAAACTCAAACTTTCAGTCACTAGATCTACAGATTCTTGCCCCTCCTTCACTTCCCCACTACCTCCTACATCTCATAGGTTTAGTAAGCAACTCCTTCCATTTACGTCTGTCAGACTTGCTTTGTTCATTTCTCCTCCCATCAGGAAAAAATCTTCTGTGGGAAGGAAAGCACAAGAAGAGGGTGGTTTGAGAAGACAGTGATGTCTTAATCATCACTTAAATATGGAGTTTTCTCAGGCTTCCCTCCCCATAGATAATTTTTTTTCCCCTCCAGATGATTTATCAGCTTCCTTCTCCAGATTACATCTGTTGCTCTGTTGTTCTCAGAGAGGTTTCTCTCTTAGCCACATCCACCTATTGCAGGAGAACTACTTTCCTCCCTTTCCATCCTTCCCACTGCAGACCTTCTCCTGCCACTTTACTGCAGCTTCCCTACTTCACGCAAACCATATTCTCACATTATCACAAAACAAGCACTGTGTCCCACTTGCCTCCAACTTCCAAGTAATTTTTTATCACCTTTAAAATTAGCTGAAGGTGTTACTATGCTAAATGTGGTTTATTACGGTTATGGTTTCCTCTTCTCCATCTCAGTGCTTCTCTAATGCAGCTAAAAAGCACTGTTGATATTTCTGGTGACCTGCATACAGGAATGATGGAGTAAAATGCTGACTGCTGTCTTGTGATCAGAGCAGTGACATGGTACCTTTGCTGCACAAGCACCCGAGGGGAGGAGTGACTACTAGTGGGAGTGATTGAATGAAAGTAGGTGGATGCTTGTTGTCTCTACTAGACCCCTCCTTGAATACATGCAAGGAGAAACAGTATTTGACAGACTAACCATCTGAAGATTCTGGATGCTCCAATATCTGTCCCTTCCAAGGAAAATAAACATCTTGCAGGATAAAGAAAGGTTTAGTTAATATTGGAGAGAGGTTCTTTCTACCCCCGATTGCCTCTTCTCCAGGGCAAGCAAACAGACCAATACTTTGAGAGTGAGTACAAGGTGGCTCAATGAGTCATGACAACCTAAATCTTGGGATACATGCCAGGAGCTGTGCTACTTGTCATGACTAGACAGATACCAGTGCAACGGCCAGGCAGGACAGCACAGTACATGGGATCATGCTGTTCCAGGTTAGTCTGCCACAGGCTAACTAACCCTCCAGTTGCTCACCCAATGGGCAGAACACAGTGAAAACAAAGCCAAAGAAAATTTCAAATGATTCAGGTAAATTTATGTGTACTTATCTGTGTTCACTGTATAGTCCAAACTTTTGGAAGTTCACTCCTTATGAACTAGTTTGGGCATGGAAAAGTAGCAAAAGACATTCACTAGCCCATATATATATATATATCTAAAAGAAAAACAAGTCTTTTTGAAAACTGACACCATAGAAGGATCTCATTCTATATCCTTCTTTTGCAGAATCCCAACTGCAGAATCCCAACCCAGATTTATTACGAGTATAATAAATTGAATGCAGAATTATAACATGCATATTTTAAACATGAGGGGGAAAAAATAAATTAAAAAAAAAAAAATCACATCCAAATCCAGAACGTTTGCTCTGTTTTATCTCCATGTGAAAATAATTGGTCTTGTATTTTACCCACAGTGAAGCAGTCATGGTTTTCAGTTATCCCGTACTATTTTGCTTTAAAAAACATGTAAAACATATTAGGCTTAACTCACCTCTTTCATATGATTGTAACCCCATTAATCTCAGAGAAGCCACTTTCATTGAGATAGTACAAAAAAAAGAAGAATGAGTTTTGACTTTTTTGCAGTGCAGAAAGACTAGCTGATTTGGGCGATTCATCCTTTACTTCGCATACATGGACATTGCAGTGATCATAGCTCAGGTAGACAGACTTAAGGTAGTCTGAAGCCAGCTAATTTGAGGCCTACTGACAACATGTATGCTGGCACAAAGCTCAACAAAGGCAAAATCAATTAAGCATCATTCAGCCCCTTAGGTAGATCTTGCAGCTTTCATTGAATAGCTAGTGTGGTAACAGTTTACCAGCTAGCTAATTTAAAACTACTTAAATAAGCTGCAGTGTTGTTCTTGGTTCCAAGCTATGTTTATGTGATCCATGAAAAGTACTGAACTTTAAAACTGCAGAGCTGTCAAATCAGCACTATAATAAGCTCTACAGTTTGCAAAGTTGTATACAAGATAAATAAAACACAGGCTCATTTGGTCTTTTGGCCAAATTCTGACATTCTTCTTCATGTCATGTATTCCAAGAAGATACAATTTTAAATAAAATAAATTTATTCAGTTTTTAATGCAATCACAGAGAAGTGAACAGACTGGCATTACAGTGTAATATACTTCTTAGAGTTTCCCACTTGGCAAAAACTTTGATAAAGTACATCAAAGTAAAATGGGGTAGACAGTCAGCTCTGTTCACAACTCTCTAACCACATCCCATGAAATAATGTAAGAAGACAAACAGAGATGTATACTGTAGCTTTATGGTCACAGTAACAACAGTATCTCATGGAAGTCCCTGAGTGCTCTGCATGGTAGAAATGGGATTTCTGCTTTCAATATTTTTCATTAATACATGTTCAAGGAAAAATGCAGTTGCAAGAAAAGACATGCTTGAGACTGCAAAATACTTACTGGTGCCTAATTGCTGGAGAAATTATTCAGGAAAAATCCTCTTAAAATAGAAAACAATATTTTCAAGCTACTGAGGGCATTAGAATATGTGATTATTTGTTGAATAAGAAAAAACTGAAAAAAATATGTTAAAATGCCAAGGGATTGCTCTTATGTGCACCTCAGGTTTTAATAAAATGCAATATTTGTTTGGCATTATAGATACTTTGTTGTACTTTTGCTGATTCTTCTTTTCCCCCACCATTTTCAGTATCTCTTTCACATTCCCACCCATTCATATGAACCTAAAGTGGACAGCACAAAATCTTGATTACCTTGCCTTAATAAAATAAAAAAACCCCATAACCCAAATCCCCCCAAAGCCTCTCTTTTTCTTTCTTTCTTTCTTTCGTTATACTTCTTAACTAAATTATTTATAACCCAGACTTTATTAATGAGCTGCTCAGCACTTAAGGCTTCACTATAAATAGAAAAACATGAGAATTTAAAAAAATCCATCATATTTAAAAATAGCTACGCACATAAATAGCTAGAAATTCTCCTTGGCAATAGAGAAAGGAAAGCTTAGATAGATCAGAATGATATGTAATACAATCTCTTAAATGCATTTTTCTTTATTTGTTGGATTTTAATAGACAAAGAATAAATGTATTGTTGTTATATGTCTTTATGAAGCTGACAGTACCTGAGCTATAGTGCTAACTACGTGCACACCTGAAAGTATTAGAGACCAAATATGAAAACCACACACCTGGAAATTTGTTTTTATCTCCTTGTTTTTCTGCAAGAAAGCTGCCATGTAATAAATTAATCAGAAAAAATGATTTGAAGTCCTCTCAAAGTTTCACATTTGTCTTTGCAGACACCTGATACAAAGAATCATTCAAAACAAACCTTGTAAGTATGCACTGCAAGTTGGCTTCATTTGTGTGGTACAAATGATCCCAGCAGGCACTAAGATTTGATTTAAAAGTACTTACTGGAAGGAAAATCATTGCTGTTTAATATACATGGTGTATGAAATTGTCCAGAAGAATTAAGTGAGTGTAGGAATGGGAGTTCCCCCCACTCCTTTCCCCTTAAACTAGAAACTGTTACACAGTAAAAGGAATCCTCCTAGGATAAATAATGCTCATGTCTATTGGACATATATGATTCCTCTGTAAATATAGTCTAGGCTAACTTATAGACAACTACTTTTCCTGTTACCAAAATGCTAAGAATTACAAGCATGGCATTGAGACCATTCCTGATTAAACTTGTGGCACATACTTATGAGGAAACATTTTCTTCTTTCAAATCAGCTTGATACTACTTTTTTCCTTTCGTCCTTGAGATGAGGAATTGGGATGCAAATCAATGTTAAACAATGGGGCTTCTGAAGTGAACCTATTCCTCAGGGCAGTACCTTAGTCAGAGCTGCAATTCTCTGAGCCAGTTCAGCCTCCACTTCGGGTAAGGTTTCAGCCTTCCTCATCGTCTGCTGCAGCTTCTGCTCAGCCAGCTCTAGTCGCTCTTGCAGCTGTCTGTTTTTGTCTTCCAGCTGAATGCCAAAGACAGATAAACAGGTATTAAAAAACCCCAAAATCCAAACAAGATCAGAATGAGGATTTTCCTTCAGTTTCTTTGGTATTGGGGAAGCAATCAAAACTCATTACATGGGCACAGATACTCCACAACCTGGAAGAACTATTGGAGAGCTATTAACTCAAGCATGGAACAGTGTAGGCTGCCAGCCTTACTAATGATGAGTGAATTGAGGCTCAAGGATCAAATGAAGGTAAAGAAAATGAGTGTAAAATGGAACTAATGAAGACGAACAGAAAGCTCCTCTGATCAATTTATTTATCTGAAGAAAATAAAAGTATTGGTGCTCAGTAAAATGGGAATTTTCTAAATGGAAATATTGAGTCCACTCACAGAAAAGTTTATGTATGAGCTAAAATGGGAATAAGTACAATTCCAAAATGATGGAATTCCCAGCAAAGTTTCTGAGCAAATTGCCAAATGCCAATAATACATTAGGAAATATTAAAACTGACATTTTATTCATGATCACAACCTGGCTGCTATTTGCTTAAGGTTGCAGTGGTATTGTTCATTGTGAAATGAGATGTAATTGTAGGTTCACAAAGGTGAAATTGATTAATCTGTCATAACCATTAAAGAGAAACAGGAGGACTTTCAATAACTGCAGTATTCTCTGGCCTACTGAGATACACCACATGATTAAGAGTTTTTTAATGGCTTGATAAGGATTTCATGCTTTCCTGTCCATTCCCGGTAACAGAAGACACAATGAAAAAGGAGTGTGCTTTTAGAGTCTTTCTTAATCCTTCAAAAGCATGAAGAGGTAGGCTTTTCACATCACAGTGCTGCAAATCAACTTTAAGCCTGCCTGTATATATTCTAAGCATAGTTCTATCGATCACTGCTTTGAGTAGGAGACCTCTGCAGCATAGCACGACTTACACTGGCAGCAATAAAAACCTCAGACTCAGGACCTTACTTTTCCATTATTGGGTGTGGTTTGTTCCCCCCTGCCTCCAACAATTAAGATACCACTTAAAATAATCAAAGGAAGCTGACGAGTTTGAGTTCTGATGCTCTAATTTCCCTGAGGAGATAGCCATGTGCGTGTATATACACACATACAGAGGGAGTGTGCATGGGTGCATAAATATATCTGCATACAGTCATAGAAGCAGAGATTATCAGATCATACAGGCTTATTTCCCATATAGCATTTTATATCTGAAGACACCACAGGAAAAAAAATACAGTAGTCTGATACTGACAGTGAGGAGCAATTTCATCTTTTACAGTTTGAATTAAATTGGTTTCATGTTAGCTTTCAGTTTTCATTGTGTTCTTCAAATTACAAAGCAGTGTTTTCTGTTCACTTTACACTTCAGCTTTTGGAATCACTGTGGAAACCAAGTACCACGAAAGCTACACAGTCATGTTAAGTTCTTTTTTTAAAACATATTCACAGATAGTTTAGCTTTGTAAAATTTTACTTACACACTACTAATATGTGAAATCATTAGAATATATTGTATACAAATTTTGATCTTTCCTGCAGAAGGGAATTTCTTCTGTTTAATACTATTATTGAAAATTAAAAAAAAAAATCAGAAAATTGTTATGCAAGAAGCAAAGATAATCCTTCACTTAGGGGATGTGACTGTGCATTTATGCAAGACACTATCAGAAAATGCTTATTTTCTAATGTTGGAATACACATTAATTTGGTATTCACTGTTGCAGTAGCTGATATGAAGCTTAGAGACACTGAACAACTTAGGTTTTCTTTTTTAGATTAATGTATCTGTTGATCAAAATTAAGCAGATTAATAGAAACCTCCTACTGTAGATCTTCCCCCTTTTTTTCTTGCATTAATTTTCATTGTGTATGAAGAAAGCAACCAACTAATGCAGATACCGTACCTGACGTAGGATGGCTTCTTTGTTTGCCAGTTCATTTTCCAGTTTATCGTTCATGTCATGTATGGAGGTGGATTCTCTCTGAGCACTGAGGTAGCGTTTCTCCAGAGTAGTTATTCTTTCTTCCATATCTTCCTTTTGTGCCATTGCCTAATGTGACAAAAAAACTATCAAGAACCATGCTACATAATTTTATACCAGTTTAATTTTCATGCTAACAGTAGACAGGGATGTAAGGCATGCTTAGCAGTATTTTTTTCTGTTTTAAAGATAATATATTTTATCTGGGATTTCTTGCAACTATGAGATTTAAAGCAGTAGTAGTTAAATAGAGCAAACAGAAACAACCCTCACCTTTTTTATATTTTTCTAGTTCCTATATTTTGTATTGCAAAAAAACCATAGTGAATGCAGCTCACATTTACTTTCTTGCTTCTTAAACAACAGCACCCTTGATCAGAAAATAGAAAACCTGATATAGTTACATAATAGTAGAAACATACTGCACTGATGTGGGGAAAATAAAGTGTATGCACATTTCTACTCTTATTCCTGGATCCTGCTAAAATTTTTTTGCTGAATACATGTAATAGACAACGTGTAAAATGTCCTGAAATTTCAGGAAAACAAGTGACTACAATGTTGGGTACATAACATAACCATAAAATATGGGTATGTTATCCATATATGTTATGGATAGAATTTCTTTAAAATCTTGAGCTGGTTTTGTTCAAGTATTACAAGCTGGCCTCAGTGAAGTCAATAGCTGTAATTTAGTAGATTATCAATTAGTCTATTATATTGTTTATCTATCTTCAATTAATATCAGCAAAAGTAGAAAATTTTATATAGTTTTGAATTTGTGCCTGGCTCTTGAGGAGACTTACATGTTGCCATGTAATCTTTCACAATGAAAACATTTACTGATGAGCATGTCTTGCTGTTCATCAAAAAAACACATAAAAAAAAGTAATTATGTATGTAATTAATTAAAAGCACACACACAAAAATACAGTAACTTATCCGGTTACACAATGCTAAACTACCTCTTGGTGCACGTATTTCATTTTCTGCATTGGGAAGACTTATCTTTTGTGGCAATGTGAAATAACAAAGACAGATACTTCCACGTTTACAAATACCTTTCGCAGCAGATTTTGCACTGACATTTGGTAATTATTCTAGATGTAAATGTATTAGCAGCCACTTTGCTTAGGAAGCAATGGGCTGAAAGCAAATAAGCCTGTAGCTGGTGTAATGTGTTATTTAAGAGAAAAACAGCAAATGGCAATCAAGCGTCCCTGAGACAGCAGTATTTTCAAATGGTAAAAGACAGTGGTTAGAGACCCCTAGTGCTATAATGTGGCATTGGTGGAAAAGGAGAAACAGAGCAAACTATTCTTTGTAACCATGTAACAATGATACAATACTCAAAAGAGTCAGAATACAAAAGGTGTGAAGACACTTAGACTGTGTCATGCATCAGAACTTCTGAAGGAACTTCGCTTCCAGAATGCTATAAATAAGAGGTTAAATACATACATACAAATGCATCTATATACACATACACACATATATAAATACATATGAAATATCTGTATTGTAGGAAGCAGTGTAACAGGAAGATAATTACTCTAATTTCAGAAAACTAAAATAGATTCTAGAAGCCAACCACCCACACATATTGAGAACATCCATGGAAAAGAGGGTCCTCTGGAAGGTATTAAAGAGCACCACAAATTTAAGAGGAGGAAAGAAAATGAAAATTGAATTATATTTGCATTTTTTGAAAGAAGGGAATAACGCATTATAACAGGAGTAATGAAGTTATCACACAAGAGTAAATATTATAATTGATCATATAAACAACATTGCTTTATAAAACAGCCCAGGAGTTTTAAAAATGTACTTTTTTCACTACCTACATTTTTAGACTACCTACATGACCAGAATCTCTATTTGAGAGTCCATCTTAAAAATCTGAAACAGCTGGAAACTTGCCAGAATGCACTCTAGTAATGCTAAACCACAAAGGATTTGGCTTTCCCCCTATCAGTACATATACACATCCATTTTTCTGAACATGGTTTTATAAAGAGATTTCTAGTACTATTTCTTAATGTAAATTTTGTGTTTCCTATGTACAAGGGCTTTTATCAGTGCTCAACTTTTGCTGCTTATATTCATTGGCCTCTATCAGTTTGTAGTGGGTACCACAGGAACAAGTCCAGAAATACAAGGCGAGTGTAGTGAACTCCTTACCTCTCTAATGTCTCTCTGGTATTTACTGTTCATTTCCTCTGTTTTAATGAGCTCCTTCCTGGCAGTCTCTGCTTCCTGTTCTACCTCTCCCACCCGGGAAGACAGTGCCGCCAAACGCTCCTTCATCTGTGCCATTTCATAGTTTTGCTTTTCCAGTAGTTCCTGAAGTTCAACAACTTGACTGGCTTCGTCATTTGAGTCTATGGAGCCATTTGATAGGCGCTGTTAATAGAGAAGTGACATTACTTATCTTTAAACATGGACCCTACTTAGAGAATTTCTAAACCAAAGATTATTGTAAAAATTGCAAAAGCAACTAGGTAGGAAGGGAAAAGCACATTCATTTTCATGGTAGATAAGACAGGTGTAGTTATAAAAAAATTGCAAAAGATTAGTATTCATTCATATCAAGGAATTCCAGAATGCATCATCACACAGAGAAGTAAAGGTTTGCATTAAGAGCAAAATAACACACAAAAATAGCTTTAGTTTGACGTTATGATTATTCAAGTAGAAATGGCAGCAATACTACTTCTAAAAAGCACCAAATTGCATGCATACATCTTAGCTAAACTTACACAGCATTTAAACTTCATCAAAATATATTTTGTTTGCAACACAGGCCACGCTGTAGACAGGAAGCAACACTAAAAAAATCACAAATTCTCCAATTTGCACCAGAAAGTGCTTGGAGACTGGACAACATACTGGTTAGGTCTACATTAGAAGTAAGGTCTGCTGAAGTAATTTGTGTGCTGCTGAAAGCCCTGGTATGACTACAGTAATAAAGAAAAAAAAAATAATCAAGAGTCCAGAACTCACATTGCATTTGGAATATAATCTCAGGAATATGATTTATATTGCAAATAAATTATTTCAGGAAAGAAGTGAGTTCACTAGCCAGACTTGCTGGCATCGTGTCATGATAATACTCACACTATCCTTTTTCAGCAGAGGCTTCATATAAACGCAAAGATTTCATGTAAAAAAATAGGCAAAAAGAACAAGAAAAATCAAAATGATTGGATTTTGACCTATAACATGAAAAAATAACATCAAAGTAGTCCAACCTGTCATTAATTCTCTTGGTTAGGTGCAATTTCGTGAGTTAAATTTATATTATGCAGTATGGGAGCAAAGTATTTCGCTGTAACTGTCATTTTAAATAGGTTATGGACCTCAAAGAGCATCATAGAGGAATACCGGTCCTAAAAGGGGATTGTTATCCTTCAGATGGTAGGTTGTATAGCAATGTACATATGAAATATTCCTAGCAAGATCTGAGAGGAAACCAAGCTTGCTTTAATTAGCACTTCTGTGCTATTATTGTCTAAATATATTTATACCAAAATCTTCTAGCAAATTCAAAGAATATTACTTTGCTTAATGGCTTTAACAACATTCTTTCCCCAATCAGCCATAAAATGAACCCAGATCCAGACCACCTGCCTCTCTGCAGATCATTGAATAAAATTATTTTACTCTAAAAATTCATTACATCAAATAACTCAGTTCCAAAATTGCTTTCTTTATACTAGTTAATCATATTATCTTGACATTTTATGATAGCTACAGAACCATCATTAATCTACTTTCAAGAAACCATGGTAAAATGACAATAGTAATTTAAAAAATTGTACTCAGTTTTTTGTTTGGAAAGTGTATAGTTAATCTACTTGAATCAAAACCCCATTAATATACAGCAGTCATTCATGTAAACAAAATAGTACTCAAATAGGAGAAAACATTTAACCATCATAGTTTATTCCATTGTGTAAATTTAAGAAACTCTTTTATCTATGATAACTATTATCTATTTTACATTTTTAATCTCATACAGCAATTTTAGCAGTTGTCCCAGATGAACAAATTTTATCTCGCATTGCATTTGCCCTACAACTGTTGAAACAGTGGTCCAGGAATTGCTGTAAAGTTATAATAAGCAAATACCAAATCTGAAAAACAATAAATGGCATGTGATCATGTACCTTATGTGCTATAAAACATGGTTATTCTGAAATGGCAAGCTGTGATATCTAAAAGTATGTTCAGTGGCAGAGAAATATTTTCTTTTCATTAACAAAACTTTTTTCATAAGATACTAATAACCGAAACACATAGAAATTAAATGTGAAAGATATATTATTTTATAATTTAATTCATATCTGAGGTTCCTGGAAAAACAAATAAAAATTAATTAGAATTAATCTCACACTACTAGACAAATGCTATGATTGCCAATTATGCATGTATATATTTTGTTTTATGCACAATATATTTTGATTTATGCACATAAACTTCCCTCATAATTCTTTGATGAGCTCTTTGTACAAGCTGCTTTAATTCTAGCCATTGTTCACTTTTGCTTTACCTTATTCCTGTATTCTTATCTAGAGCTGGTTTGTATTTAAAATTTCTAACTTACCAAAAATGACATTTTAATTTTTCTTAGTATGATTGGAATAAAACCAGGTTTTCTTTAAAAATACAATTAAAAATACAAAGATCAGCTTGAAATTTGGTATTTTGGGAAGCTGGAACCATACTTTAAAAGTTTACCTAGGAATTTTAACTGACATTTTGTCTATTTTAATGCTTTGATATTGTTTTACGATATATCCATTATATGGGTACATCTTGTGAAGTAATCACTCCAGAAGACCACAGATAGGAAGTTATTAAGCATTAATTCAAGAACTATCTCATATAACATACCTCAGGTTCCCAGGAGGGTTTTAACCAACAGTTTTGTGGTCATACTTTCCCTTCCAAACAAAAAAGCTTGAATAAGAATGTGAAAATACGCTATGCTGGTTGCAGCAAAAGACATTCTGTAGACAATGCTGATTCAAACACATTTTCTGAATTAGTGAAAGGAGCAGGAACATCCCCTGCCCGAGAGGAATTCCCTACAGAATAAGTTGTGGGACAGAACTGCAGCATCTTTTCTATTACTGATTTTGTGTAGAATGTTCATGTCCCTTATCTATCTTTATTTTATTATTTTTTTATATTTTTTTACTGGCTGAATAGTATTTTTTTTAATCTTATTGAATTTTTAGTGCTGAAATATTTCCTGGTACTCAAAGACTTTCCTGTTGATGATGCTGTATATTAATTGTGATCCATTTGTAAATAAACAGTTAGACAAATGCTTATAATAATGAAGTCTAAGCTTTGAATAGATCTCTGTTAATTACTACCTGAAGCACTAAGGGAAAACTTCTCAAAAGGGCACGCACTAAAAAAGTTTCAAAGTAGACATTCCCAACTGTTATATCCCTACACTACCCAAAATACCCAATTTAGACAAGTTATTGTATCAGATTAGTAGAGGGGCAGGGGGAATACCGAAAGTAAACTGAAACAATTGGAAAGTCTTTAAAGGAGGGCAGGACAATAAAGAAAACTTTCTAACCAACTGAAACATTCTAGCAGAGAAAAAAAATAATTTACATGTTGCCCAGATCTGGCTTACAAGTTAGTCATCCAGATGAAGTTTTCAAAAAATTTCATTATGCTGTCTATCAAACGTGTTCATGAAAAAGGTGCATATGGCCACATTCCTTAATTTCACTGATTTCACATAAAAATATCTACTAGCAATGGCTATTTTTTGTTGAAAAAAGAAACGTGGCAAAAAGCAAATAGCTCACATGCTCCAATGCTTTTTTTTTTTCTAATTAGTTTATCTAATAAAAGACAGCCCATCTGTTTCTATCACATTTACTTACTTAGACCTTGATGCTGCAGCAATGGTATCATCATATATTCTTGACTTAACCATTTTTGCTTTCTACAGACACAATAGGTACACGTAGCTGCAACATGTGCATGCCTGCTACACACACTGTAAGGGTCTCTGCCCTCTCCCACTACCCCCTTCCCTGGGTTTTTCAGCCAGATGAGAAATCTGGTTGGCATCACCTTGAAAGACCTAATACAACCTCAGAAGTTTTCTTTGGTAGTTTTGTCTGTTTGTTTGTTTGTTTTGGGTTTTTTTGGACTAGTTCAGAACAAAGGTAAATGAGCAACTACATCTGCACCTAGCCATGTAGCACTTTGTTTTCTCATCAGTGGCAATAACAAGGGAAAGAGCAACAGCACTAGGAAGGCCTGCTGTGGGTTTTTGGAGGGCTGCTTTTTTCTTTTGTGGTATATCACCATACGCCAGATGAATAACTGAGAAATTGCAGTCTGTACTAAGGGCTTCAGACATACCCTTACTTGATAAAGAAAGCTTTTATGTTTACTGAAGTACAGCAAAATACACTAGGAGGAGAAACAGATGAAATAATCATCAAGTAAATCTGATGACAGTGATGGTACTAACTGTAACAGAGGCAGCATACTGCAGAGGAAATCAAACTTCAAAAAATACCCTGTAGGACCAAGTGCCATAAAGGGTAATGTGGATTAAACAAGAAATGCCTGGGTGGGGGAAAAATAAAAATAAAAGTCTTTGAACTGCTTATGGTCCATGGAAATGGAGGAGGGAAATAAATGTTCATGTTCCCTAACACTGAACAGTATGAAAATGCAACCAGCATCCCTGGTATCAGATTTTCTTTCTTTCAAGATACAAAAAGCACAGCAGTAAGGCTATCTGCTGCTTGTATAGGAGAATCAGCAGGGAGAAGGTCACAAACTGGAGCATTACACATAGCAATAAATCTGCCCTAGATCATTGCTTCTCTCCCCTATGAGATAATCAAAGGAAAACCAGTGGTGGACTGGTTTACTAGTAAAAAACAAGAACGATGGTAAAAGGAACACCAGGAGAGAGTATAAACAAGACTAACCCAGAATATTGTAGCTTCTGTTATTCCATTTCATATAGCCTTTTCAGTTAATCCTTAGCAATAATACTGAAGGCAGACTGAGTGGAGGTACGCTTAAGTGAAAAAAAAAAAAAAAAAAAAAAAGTAAGGGCACTGGACTACAGCCGTAGGCAAAGAAATTGTACAACTGTCCCAGGATATTGATTGCAAAGTACTTGTCTATTTTATTTTGTAGGAAGAACCTCACAGTGAACTGCATACGTGGCAAAATATACACAGGAACCTAATTTTATAAAGGCAAAACCCAAGTACAGCAAAACCTCCAAGCGTGTCAAACATCTGACACACATATGTTTGGTTTAAGTACTATCAACCAGTACTCAGTTATGTATTTTGTGCCAAAACTTCACCTGATACCACCTGACAATGGTGGCGGTGGTAGGGGGGGAATGTCATGGGGTTACCTCTGAACAATCAGCAGTGGAGACAGAACTCATTTATTTGATAGAGTTCCTCATCAGTGTCTCAGCCTGTGGTAGTAAGAGTGCAGGCAATTCAAGTGATGCCCTTGTGCATAAGCATTTCCATGCCTGAGGACTAAGTTAAGCTCCGTCTAACCATAAGGTAACTTTGAATAATTGATAGTAATCTTAAAATTCAGATGTCCAGTCTTTTAGAATTCATAGAACAAAGTGGTATTTTTATGTTATAAGGACTGGGTCCTAGTTCTTTTTTTTGTGTGTGTGGTTTGTCTTTTTTTAAACCCTAGAAGTATGTGCCTTATGCCTACTCTTTACTAAGGCACTCCCTAAATTCTTTTTTAAAGGAGTACTGGCAAGTTCATTGCACAATAAATCCCTAGTGTCAAAATTGAGGTCCTCACCATGTTCTCAAGTCAGTATAATGTCATTGTGGTTTTCGAGAGTTCATTCTGAACAAATTTCTCTCAGGATCTACTAATGTTCAAAGCAACTGTCTGTGTAAGTTTGGCTGGCTACCTTTGGCAAATAGCATAGCCCAGAAGACTGCTAGCACCATGTTATACTAGAGTTATGTCAGAATCAAGTTATCTTTAAAAACATGAATACCTTTGTTAAAAACATCCTTTTGATTATACATATTTTTTCTTGACATGCAACAGAAAATCTAATATTAAAATGGCTTTTCAAAGTTCTGCATATAGTAAGTTCATTTACTAAATATGTGATGGTTTATTTGTCCATATAAATATTGTAAATACATTTAATCAAAGAACACAAGTTTATGCAGGTTCTCTCTGAACCTTACAACATGCCTAATCCGGGCATTTTTTTTATTTATTTTTTTTTTGGCCAGTATGAAGTTGTACAGGAAAGCAATGATCTAAAGCATACATAAAAAATAAAGCAATGGATACAAGCTAAGTTACAGCAAGGAGTTGTTTTCAGAAAAATCGCAATATTTAGAAAAGGCTATAAAAATTAGACAGAATTGTTTCCAAATAAAAGAATGTCATTGCTGCAGAAGCTATTGGAGACGGGAACATACTGTTACCTGCCTCCAGATATGACATATCCTCATATCTGCCATAAGCCTGTGACCCTAACGCTCATGGTGACTGAACTTCAAGATACCCCTTTTTCACTCCCTGTTATTCTAGGATGGCATCTGAAGCTACAGAAACATCACTGACTCACTTCATTTTGTGAGACTTCTCCCTTCATCTTCTACTAAGGCAGATGCCAGCTGTTGCTTTATAAAATATGGTTGCATTTGTTTAGTTGCTCTGACTTTTGCTCAGACAACTGCCTATGTGGCAGCTGAGATATGAAAGCTTTCCTGTACTTCATATGCAATATACAGAATTTCAGTGATATAAATCACTTTGGAAATATTTTGGAAATATAACAGGATCAGTAGTAGTGCCAGTTTTCAAACCTAAGTTATGTTTAGACTCTCTTTGAAGCCAGATAATTCCTACAAATAATACATATATAAAAAATTGAAGATGAGGAAGAGTAGGAAATAAATGCCATATAAAGTTCAAAAGAGGGTGTTGTTTGTTTGTTTTAAAGCTTTTAAAACAGTTTGGCAGACAAATTGGCAAATTTTGTCCCAAATCCCAGGGAAAAAAGTTTATTTTTAGCTCTGTAGTGGTGGAGATGTTCCTTCTGACTTAGAAAAGCTGGCCATGAAGGCTAGATCATCAAGGGAAAGACAGAAATACTGTATATTTCTCAGGTCAAATAAACTTGTCTGAATATCGTATTACAGAAACACTAAAAGGAAAGTAAAATAATCACCAAAGGAAGCTAAATTATACATAACACTTGACTCTATGAGAGTAAGGATAAATGTAATGCTGCAAAAAGTAATGGTTGCTGATGTTGTTTAAGATGTAAAAAATAAATGAACAAGTTACCAAGAGATGCTTTTTACTACAGTTTATAATCCTACTCCTATTCCTTCCAAATGCCCCATGCCAAAGTTTTAAGAGAAAGTAGATGATATTAACAAGTACGTAGCTATGCAATAGCCCAATCACAAGTGACAACTAAACAAGCAAAAGCGGTATGATCATCATTCATATAATCAGCACGGAAAACACAGTTTGAAAAGCTATGCCAAAAATAATACCATTACACCTAAGCTGTCACAGTCATGTCCAAGTGGCTGGTTGCCTCATTATGTTTGATGGCTATGCTACTTCTCTAGGTTGTTCTACATCTTTTGTTCTGTGTCAGGCAACAATCTCATAATCATTAGAGGTTTCCTCTTAATTTACTCTGATTTTTCTTCAAACTCTAAGCAACTATCAAAGCCAACGTTCTCTCTCCACTGAAATATTTCTTCCCCATCCCAATACTGATATAAAAAGAACTACCTTCTCCAGCACTTTTCTCTCCAAATCTCCTCACTTTCTTGCTTTTTCTACCAAGCCATCAAAGGACTCCACCTTATATTACTACTTTAAAGATCTGGCGTAAGTTTGCTTCCTGATCAGCCTTCAGCTCTTACTCTTCCTTCCAATGCCTGTAATCACCTGTCACACTTTAGTTATTTTGCAGAATGGGAGGGGGGGCAAGGTTTACTTGATGGGTGGACATTTTTCTTCTTGTTGCTGGTCTCTTCCAGAATACCTGACTATTTTTCTTTTACACTATTAGAAGAATTTCTGAGATCTTGCACAGGAGAGAGAAATCAGGTACTGCTTCTTTATTATAAGGGCTAGTTAGCTGCCCAAACCAAATTATACATGCAAATCCCACCCCCATTTGCCTTGACTAACTCCTTTTTCTTAGAAGTCTTACCAGCCTGCTATTAAAAATGAGTGGCCTGGTGACTCCTCGCAGTAAATCATCCAGCAAAGGTCAGTCAGCCAATTCTGTCAGCTACCACAGTGCCTGAAGTGTAAAATTCCCCTGGGGAGGTAACAAGGCTTTTAAAGCAGTGTTTTAACAGCTTGATATGTAGAAGTATATGGGGTTTCTATTAGGTAAAAAGGAAGTCTGTATGACTGAAAGATGAATTTATATGAAACAGACAAAGAGCTGAAACAAAGAGTTGATTTATTGAAAAATTAAGAGATCTGACTGAGGAATCTATTGATTTATCCTGTAAGTAATGTACAAGTAATGCAGCTCTTCAACGATAAAATCCCTGTGCTACAGTGTTGAGGACTAAATATTCATAGTCATGCAGACATATGAGACTATTAAGCAGAACTGTACTTACAAAATATTTGCCGAGTCTTTCAAAAAGAGTACTGCATATTCTCCTAGGCTTATTCCTTAGATTCATGAAGACCTCTAATCCCAGCTGAAGCCTTTATCCATATTTCCTCTCACTCTGAAAACTCCTCACCTCCCTGGGTGGGTCAAGCCATCAATCTTCATTAAGTGCCCCTCAGCACATGCTTCTTTAATTAGCTTTATCAATATTAATTCAGAAAGAGACGATTAGGAAGCCAGAAAGATACCTGCACTGCCTGGAAACTGACCCATCATCTGGTTATCAAATGTGTTTTGTGTCTGAAGTGTGTTAATTCTCTAATTCAGAATGTGAATGCACTGGGGCAAGGATCGTGTCTCCCACTGTTTCTTATACATCATGCATTCTGACTGCACTCAGTAAATAGCAAAATACCCCCCCCCCCCCCCCCCCTTACAGCGAATTCTCTCTAAGCTACAAACACCCCTTCGATGGCTGGTGTTCAATCCTTGCTAAATTCTCTTTGAAACTGGTGCTTCTGATGAGGGCCCCATATGTCCTGCCTTCGCTCCTTTCTCTGCCATTCCACTATGCTGTCAGTCAAAAGATTCTTTTTAATCTATTAATCCAAAAAAAAGGAGCACATGGGTTACACATTCATAAGTAAAAACTGAAATGGAAGGTTTTCTTCTGCATTTTTCTACTAACCATACAAAATTATCAGAAAATCCCAAAATAGTCAAGTCCAAAACTGGAACAGGTTCTGATGATTGCTCTGAAGGAGACCTGTTACTTTTTATTATATTATTTAATTTTAATTGTATTTGATTTGCACTCTGAACATTTTAGGCCATGGTGTTTGCTTTGGCGAAACACTTTTTACTCTTGCAGGATACAATGTCTATAACTGTTGTCACTGATTTAACAGATTTTAGTAAACTACTGGCATTTGATTTAATTATTGGAATATGTTAGTGTTATAAGTAAGAAGAAAAAATGTGACTCTTAAATAAGCTGAAGGTGACTTCCTGAGATATACTATAAAGCAAAACACCCCCAGCTGTTTAATACATATAAGAAGTCATTATATACAGCTCCAAGTTCCTCATAAAACACAGCATTAATTTAGGAAAGAAAGCTGTTTATTGCACCAGAACTACAAGACTGTTTTACCTATCCTGGTATATATATATGTTTCCATGTGCCTAAAATATTCTGGTTTATTATTCTGAGGGGAAGTGAACAACTATGCTGGTATAACTGCCCTTACTGTAGTAGAACCAGTGTGGTATACTTGTTAGAAAAAGTAGGTAAAACCACAAAACTAGTTAACAAGTTTTAATGGTACAATTATGGATCTTGGAATAAGGAAGAGTTCCCTTATTAGCAGGGTATAGGTATCACAGGGACATGATAGATTAAAAAAAAAAAACAAACAACAAACCAAAACCAAAACAAAAGGGCACCAAATAGGGACAAACAAGCTTTGTATTTTACTAGTGTTTACAAGTTGCAGTTACAAATGTCAGCAATAAAGTTTAAAATAGAAACAGTGCACTTCCAAGGAGAAACATTCTGATACAGCCTACTTAAATGCTCAGCTTTCATGCCTTTGGTGTAACAGAAATCCATGCAGAATTGGATTTGTCAAGCAGGAACGATCCTATGCTTACAAAACAATTTTGAGGATAAAAATAGTCATTCCCCAGGCCAATTAATCTCTAGTAAAGCTCCACTAACTTCAGAAGAATTATAGCAATGATTTCTTATATGTTTGAAATAAAAGATGTGGCATGGAACTCATGGAGGAAAATCCTCCAATACAGGCCAGAAACAGACAATGAATTTTGAGCGTCAAAGAAAGAGATCATTATAAGTGAAGAGAATACTTTAATGGTGGACATTTAAGGTATACAAACATCAGAAGATCTAATGTTTTCCAAAGAAACTTCAATCCTTCCCAATTTGCATATCAGCATTTTTAAAAACATTCTGTCTGCCAATTAAAAAATCAAATTTCCATTGTTTTTGTGGAAGATGAAATAATTACAAGTATGAAATAATGCCTTTATTTGAAAACAAACTATTTGTTCACAGCATCTTATTTTGGGGCATCCAGCAAGCACCACTTTAAAGGCACACAGTTTATAGCCAGAAATGAGAGCATACTGGGCTTCCTATCAGCAACTGAGACTCATTCCTATTTCTTGCTCCAATTACACATGGTAAATGGTGAATGAGATTCAGCCACAGGTTCAGGCATCCCGATGTGTCTTTAAATATGCTAGTTACTATTTAGTATGGAAAATCTTATATTTGGAGTATCTTGACAAATTATCCTTCAAACACTGTGGAAAAGTATTTCCTTCCTGACCATGATCATTGATTGGATACAGATGAAAATGATTGCTACTTCAAAATGGCAAATAAAAGTAGAAACACTGGATTCCTCGAGTAACTCATTACTTCATACAGTTACAAGGACTTTTTTATTGCTTTTTGATAAAAATCAGAAGGAATCATACTGACAAATTTACACAGGAAACAGCACAATGGGTTATGAGTTAGATGGATGAATAATCTGATGCTGGTGTCTGGTATGTACAATTTTTTTTCTGCAAACCAAAACATTAGCCTTTGTGTAGTCATTTGCCTGCAAAGCAAACTAACAAATGATGAAGTGAAGTTCCATAAAAATACATATGTTTTTTATACTGGTAATGTAGAATCTTCCTCTCTAGATATGTATATTTTGTTTATAATTTGAATAATAAGACTATTCAAACTGACTTCAGATAGGACAGAAAAAATGTTTCTGATATAGTTCTACACATGAAAAAATAGTACTCTGAAAAAAACTTGTATAGTAACAATCCGAAATAATTGTTTTGAAGGATTTTCTCTAAACATGTCACAGTTTGGAACTGAGAATAAAAAGTGCTAGCATAACTGGATCACTGGTATGACATTTCTTTATTTCCTTTTTCCTTTGAAATTTTTCTTATAGATTTAAACGGTTAATATGATTTCTTTATTTCACATCAATTACAGTGATACTGTAATTGGCAATGAAAGCCAGTTCTGAAGTTTTGTATATGCTTGGATTACTCTAAATACTTACTGTTTCTCATATTTAGTACTTGTTTTTGTTTCATTAGTTTAATCATTGGATTATTTTTTTTTGTCGGTTTTCTCTACTTTAAAGTTTCCCTTAACCTTCATACAAGAGAATTGTCCATGTTGTTGTCAATGCGAAGGACACAAGCCTTGTTTTATCATCTCACAAAATTGCTTTTGTATTCACTCAGGGTTCTGAAGCCATTACTGAATATATTTTCCACTAAATTGGGAATTAATATATTACTGTTGGAAGTCTTGGCGCTTCACACAGAGGACAGTGCTTGTGATTACAGAATTTAAAACGATGCTCCAGCTGCCCTGTGACACAGAATCACAGAGCTGGCCACATAGCCCACCAGCTCCTCAGCACTGTACCCTATCTCAATTGTAGGTTATTTCTCTTAAAAATTCTTTAAAGCTTCCCATTCTGGAAACTGCTCTCAGCAGTCTGTTCTAGTGTTTCATTGCTTTCACTAGATTTATTGATCCGTTCTCTTTGTATGTGTGTATGTGTGAAGGCACGTTTTATGTATTTGAAGATAACTGTGTCCATTAGTCTCTCCTCTAGGCTTTCAACCTACATTTTGAAAATTCTTCAAGCTATGTTCTTTAGATTTCTGATGACTGTTTTAATTGCCATCTTCTGAATTCTCAAGACAGTCCACATCCCTTTTCAAGAGTGGGACCCAAGGCTGGATAAAAGACTTCAGCTGAAGCCTTATTGGTGCCCAGGAAAGTCCAGGGATATTTCACATTTTGCAGGTTCTAGTTATGTTTAACTATCCCATCATGGCATTTGCCTTTATAGTATTGATCCATTATATTTTTATCATCCACATTAATCTCCAGAGCCATTTCTGCGGAATTATTACAAAAAGCCTGTTTACCATATCATGTAGGTTCTATGTTTCTTCATTCTAGACTTCCCAGATCTTGTATGAATTAAAATATAACCATGAGGTTTCAACAGAAAGCTCTTTCCATACCAAGAGATGAAGCTTATTTCCTACCTGAGGTTGAGATCCTACCTTTGTCACTAGCAGTCACATCACCCTAGGTTATCTTCAGTGTAGGTTCTATTTTCTGAATAAATCTGCTTATGGCTTATAAAACACTTAATCCATTTCATTTTCCCACTTTGTGATGTACAGTAGAACCTTACCTGAATGGATAGTGAGTTTTTCCTACTTAGTCTTCTACCAGATAACAATCTTTTTCTACATTGCCCCATTAAGCATCTAAATTTATGATTTTTTATGAAAACTCATATACTTCCAAGCTAAGCATTGTGGTAAAATGCATCTGTGAGCTTCCCTTTTTGGTTCTTTCTCACTAAGGTAGAAATTTACTGGTCAATGACATTCCTGCTTTTACATGAGATATAGACTGGTTTTGTCAATCAGCTCCTGAAGCATTATTCCAGAGCCAAGAAAACCAAAGGTCACTTGGCAACACCATCTGCACAGCCACATTTTCATCTCCAGGATGTATCTTTCTTTCTGAGCTACAAAGCTTATCAAGGACTGATGAGAATGCCAACCCTTCCTGACCCAAACTTCATAATCATTTTAGGATCATCATGATCATCACGCTTAGGATGAATAACCTCCTGTAGTATTAATGTTGCAATAATTTTGAGGTGGCAGATGAAATTTGGTAATACTTTACTAACCCCCTGAACTCAAGTTTCTCCAGAGGTACATCAGGTGTAGTTAATAAACCCTGCTCATACTGTTAGGAGGGGCTCACCTGTTATCATTCGCTGCTGGCTGTTTCAGATGGGAAACCATCAATACTGAGAAAGGTGCACTTAAGCTACCCCTCTGCAAAATGGAAAACTCCTTCACCGTTTGTGCCACTGCAGAGCTTCACATATGCCCAGCTTCTTTAACATCTCTGCATGCATCTTTCATTTGTATCATCTTGATCTAAAAGGCTGTTTGATTCCACCTTTGCAGCTTCCCTACTTGCTTCCTAACATATTTTCCAATGAGGACTTTGTTCACTGGGAATTCTGCCTTTCACTTGTGGAGAACTCAGGCTACTGCCTTTACAAATCAAGTGAAGGATCTGGGTGGTGGCAAGTGGTGTCTGGTGGTCACAGATCTAGGTAGGAGAATATCTGATAATAGAAATTGTTGTATATTAATTCCAACAGCAGGGTTTGGTGGGTTTTTTTTAGGTTTTTTTTTGTTTGGTTTTTTGTTTTTTTTTTTAATGTTTCAAAGTCTTTAAATATATTTTGTTTGTGCAAGTTGGCCTCTTTGCACGCTTCTGTATTTGCTAGTTTTAAATTCTCTTGCTTAGCTGATATAGCTTAGAAGCTTTATTGTCATAGAGCAGAAACTTTAATATACCTGGTCAAGGTTTCCCTGAGAGAACATGTGTGACCTTACCTGTTTAATGACCTGGCATCCACCTGCCAATGAAAGCAACTTGCAGCATTATCTGCAGTCTGTTCCAGGCACAAAAAGCTAGACCTAAGCAGCTTTTTTTTTTCCGTTCTATTTTGTTTTAAATGAGGATAATTCCATGCTGAAATCCCTAATACTTTCCTACAGCAGATGTCTTACAAAGTTTAGAATTTTGTGAAATCATAATTAAAAGGCATTTGCTCCCTTACAATTTTTCCTTTGGGATTTTTTTTTTTTTGTAAAGTAATAAATATTCATAGTTAATAATTCTCATGACTTCTATTTTACCATTATTTTCTTTTGAGATGTTTCATTTATACTTGATAATAAGTCTCCCTTTAAAATTACACCCTGCCACCATTAATAAGATTTTTATTTCTTAAAGATTAACTACCTTGATTTCTCTTACTGCTAATTAAAGACAAAATACTATGTATTGAGCCATTGCTTTAGAGAAATCAGTTTATGGTATAGTAGGAAAATTTCCTTTGAGCCAAATTTTTTGTCTTATAAAATACATATATATACATAAAGTACTTTTTATAAAATGTATAAACTTTCATTTTAATATTCTTTGATTTTCAAGTTCTAGAGATTTTAAAAAAAAATCTCAATTTTCACTATTAGCTTTTTTATAATTTTGCTAACATCAGTGTAGATAGACTAACACAACTTTGGTCATATTGTTTTAATTATTGGCATTACATTAACTTTTCAGTTCTCTGGCAATGTCTCGTTTTTCCAAGATTTTTTAAAAAAGAAAATGAGTGGTCCAGAAAAGCTCTTGGACTGTTCTTTCTATCCTTTTGATAGGAACTAGCCTAAAATTATATAACCGCTTTTTTTAGCACCTATTCTAAGCATTGAAGTAATACAAAATATTTCTGTGTTGCTCTGAAATGCAGTCAGATATTTTCTTTTTCCCAAGAGTATAGTAATCATTCAGTACTGATGCTACAAATAAGCTGAAATCTATGTAGACACCTTTTTCCTAAATACACGAGAAGGTATTCCAGGTTCAGAATGGATGTAAAACTTTGACACACCTAAATTTCAGGGAACAGTCCAGTCTTCAAGTTTTCCATGTTAGCCATGGAAACATTTTCTTGGTAACACTTTCTGTAGGTAACTTTTACCCGAGGAATCCTCTAATTGCCTATACTGGTTTGGGACTACCGGTTCTGGGAACCTAGGCAAGCTCTATTTTGTTGTCTGCATAGACTACCATGTCTGTATCTCCTGGGAAGTCCCAGAAGATAAGCATGATGAATGCGGTGGCTTCCTGAAGGTGCTGCTTAAGTTTTACCTATACAATTGTGACTCTCAGCCACAACGTTGAAACCTAAAATGCTGGATCTACTCAGACTGACTGAAACTGAACCTTGATCTCCTGTGTTATTAGAGGGTGCAAACCATTACCTCATAGCTTTTTGTTCTCATCCCTACTGCTGAAGTTGAAGGAATATTTTCTAAATGGATGCTTACAGTTTGGGCTTAAGCGGAATTATATTATCAAGTGGGGTCTTGTCTTCAAAAAAAAAAAAAAAGGAGCTGATGGTAGGCACTGAGGTAATAGTAGAAAGGTAAAGAGCAGCTAGTGCGGAGGATGTGAATTAGAGTGTACTGGCTGATCTGGTGGTAATCTAGCCTCCTGTTAACTCCCTATACAATATGCTTCCATTACTATAAGGAGCAAAAATTACTAGGCACAAGCCTTTAATTCAGCTTAACAAGACCAACTTAAATTGTTTTGATTAGATGTTTTCTGGACATAATATTCTAGAAAAACTTCATATAAAATGATAAGAATGTGTTACTTTGGCTTTTATTCATATTTCATTAATATTTAAATATACAGATTTCTTAAAGGACAGAGGATCTTATTTCCACTTAATTCTGCTAATAAGTAATGGTCCAAATGGCTCAAATCAGAAGACATAACTTGCAAAGAAAGTGCAAAAAATAGAGATACTCAGCTAAGCAGCGTGGTTGTATTTAAAAGCACAAGTGAGCGGGATGTTCACTGTTTTAACAAAATTTCACAGATGTGTCAAAGAGTAAGATTTTGCTAGGAAGAAGAAAGTAGCTAAACAGTATTTGTTTACTGTAGGTTTCTCAACCACATAGGTTACTCGAAGAAAAATAGACACATAAAATAAACAGCAAAACACGTAAAATTAATGCTTGCAGTGCAAGCGTGCCCTTGTAAATTGGATTGCATATAAAATAAATAATGATGAGTGTTGTTTTTTACAAGTATGATTTATGTCACTGTTCATCACATGCCATTAGACAAAAATGCACAATTAAAGATCTAAGCAGCAGCTCTTCTCATTTCAGCTGTCTGCCAAATGTTATGTTATGCTTGCATTTTAAATTAATGATAGTGAAGCAAAGGGGGAAGACATGCAACTTGTTTATCAATCTGCAAACTTAAGGCTTAGGAAAAAACCTCGTTTCTATATCACATATTCTCCAACATTTTTCTCTTTCAGCCTTAAGTGGCAAATACTTAGCCTAAATTCTGTATACCTATTTCTTATTGAAAGGGTGCTAAGTAAGTGAAATATTCTTCACTGTTCACTATATCAACATGGACATGAATTTGGAGAGTATCTATAGGCAGCACAGAGGAAAATGGCTTTCTCTAGTTTTTAGGTCTCTGTCATTCCCTTATGGACTATTTTGGCAGCAATGTTTGCCTATATACCCTTTCACATATACATGCCACTACACTTTGCTCTTCTCTGCGTGACATACGGAGCATTACTCAGTAGGACATAGTGTCCTTAATTATAGCATTACATGAAAAATTTGTTATAAGCTGTGGGTCTATCTCAATACCCTATCAAAGAGCAAGGACATGTCAATTTGCATATTTTTTTTCCATTTAAACAAACTCATTGTTTGATACTGGTTTCAGTAGGCAGACAACATTCTAAAGATACATTCCATGAAATATTCTCATCACAAAAATCTAACACCTGGTTATTTCTCATATTGATTGTTTGATCCAATGAAAACCAATATTTTATACCTTTTCATGAACCTTTTGCCCTGGCTCCATTCCTTCAATATGCTCTGATTCAGCAGGCCCTTCACCAGCTGCCATTTTCCTTTGAATGTGTGCATTTTGTTCACGCAAAGCTACAATCTGCAAAAGAAAGAAAATAAGTGGTCAAAACACATAAGAAACTGAAAAACTACTGAGCAGACAATTTGTTAAATCTCTTAACACTTCCATCCTATATTGGCCATTTGTAGCATTTGCAAAATTATGTCTGCACATGCAGAGAGGTTTAAAACCCAAACACGTTAATAATGACTAAAGGCTGTTAAGGACAGAAATGTACCAATAAATGAGAGGATAGTCAACACTATCTTGTTTTATCTTTTTATCCTTATTTTGTGCTAGGGTACCTTTTTTTCTTAACTTGAAAGATGAAAGAGCTGTTAGGCATTGATTTTGTAACACTACAAGAACAGGACTCATTCTTTCATACAGAACGCAATGGATGCCAAACTGTCATTATAGGGAAACAGCGCCAAAGGGCTATGAAGCAAAACCAAGTGATGTAAAATGAAGTGCTAGCTTTCTGCCAACTTCCCATCTGATATTAACTGCAATATTCGTTTTAAGTGTTTTTTGTTAAGAAAAACATATACGTAAAAGTCCTCTACTGAGGTATCCATTGACTATTTTAGTGCATATACAAGCAGGGTTTATTGTATTAAAACAATTATTGTATTTATTGGTAGTGCCATTAAAAATCCCATGCAGCTACTGGAAAATAAGCTGCTTTCTCTGACTTTGTAGCTTCCTCCCAGTCAATACACAGGATGGAACGATTCAGGTCCTGTTTTTACATGGTATACTATTAGAAGTTGGAAGATCTGTCTAACATAAAACTTACTTATTTTGATGAATTGCACAGTTAGATCTCTCTGCAGTGTTCTGCTTTCATGAGCACATATAATGAATGATTTATTGAATGGATAATGTTGTGTATTAAACACAGTAAAACACTGATAGGGTATATAGATGCCACTTTTGCAAAGCTGGTGTAAATTTAAAGGCTTCTGTCACTGTAATGTGTCAGCATAAATCCTGAGTCAGAAACACCCTAAAACACTGTCCTGTCCTACAATACAAAAAAGTGGGGATGGAGGCAAGATTTAAGGTACTACATACAACCTGGTAAGCATGTACAGCAGCCAAGATTTTGTGGGACATTAAATTTTAATTTACATTAAAAATATATTTACTTTGATCTGAATAATTTAGTTTGAAAATAATAATAATAAAAAAACTTCTTCAAATGTGTTTTTTAACTTATGTTTAAATTCTGACTGCAAAGACCATTTGAATCAGCTCTGACTAGCATTATAGAATTTAGGAACGGACCATTTTAAACAACTTTTCCTTAATATAGATGTTGAAAACTGTTGTGATATGAGTCAGGCTGATTCACTGCTCACTAAACTCCAAGTTACAGCCCTTGTAGAACTTGTGTGACTCCCACTGATTTCAGTGCCAAGACCAAGGCTTAAGGGCAACATTTCACCCAAAGCAATTATAGGAAAACATAAAAGAGTGGGAATTAAAACTGAGACAATCTGTGTCTTTTGGAGTTGTACAAATACACTGTGCTTTAAAGCATTTTGCTTAAACAAGACAATTGGGTCTGTCTTAAATAACAGAAAAAAAGTTCTTTATAACCTCATTAGTATTGACTCCCTTTGTACACAGTAATCAGTAATTTAATAGTTTTTCTGAATACTTTCACTGATTTATTTTTCATGGTCCAAATGGTTCTCATATCTAAAATACAGAAAATATGGTTCCCACCAAGCAAAAGTAGCCATCAATTAATGCTAAGTGTGACTTTCAGGCAGATTAAGGGATATACTACAATGTGTATATTATAAAATCATGATTTATGGAGAGTAATTATACATCACGTGAAACAAACCTAATATCACAGGATATGTTAACTGGCAGCCAATAGATCTGAATTTTCATATGATAATCTTTCATTGATCCATTAAAACACAGACTTCACTATGCCTTTGTTTTGAATGATCAAATCTAATACAAATCCTTAATCATCCTTTAGGTCAATAAGAATATTGTATAAATGCTACTGCAAGTTTTTATCATTTCATCATATATTCCACAACAGTTTATTTCTTCTTAGCCTCTGCTGGTTTTTAGATACCTTAGGATTACCACTGTCTTAATTAATTAAATTATTCCTTCAAAGTCAAAGGCAACTAAAAGAACACAATATTGTGTATCATTATTTTTGATTATTCACTTGATTTTTTTTAATGTTTTCGAGCAATTTCCTTGCCAAAAATCCATCATTGTTAAAGCTTATTGTTTCAATGGTTTTATTATGGTAATGAATACAGAGTGACTATATAAAGCAACAACATGGAGTTTGAAGTCTGGCACATCTTACAAGTTTCATCACTAGGGTAATCATCAGATAACAGATCAAAGTTGTGAAGAACCACACAGCTAAATTGCTTTCATACTTGTTCTCTGTTTTTGATTTAAAGAATAAATTAAGGTGGAATTAATGCTCCTAAGGAAGCATAGGAACTCTCCTGTGTCTTACAAATAAACACAATTTTTTACTTTTCAGTTTGCTGAAGCAAAAGATTTTTAATTGCTACCACACTCTTGTTTATTACTCATTTCTTATTTAACTTGAACTTTCAATAATTTGTAAATTATTTGTAAATATGCTAATTTAATCACTGAACAATTTGTGTAACTTTCCACATAGGTAGCCAAAACACAGCTGAATGGAGGATAATGATGAAATAGGTGAACATGAAGACACAGACAACTCTAATTTTTTTCCTGTGTAGCCTCTGAATCTTCTTAAAGTCTAATGATCATTACAACACCAGACAGTGATAATATCACAAGTAAGAAACCAATTGTTCAACATAGATAAAACTCAGTATTACTACTTCTGAGAGATGCTTAGTTTTTATATTGATGTTTTTATGTTTGTGATATCCAACTTAACATTACTACAAAACATGTTTACAGACAGCTTTCCAAGTACCTACATACTATTTAACCCTCTAAGGTTAAATTCTTAATGATTTTCATGCCAAGTTCTCTTTCGAAAAAGTAAAAGGTAATATTCTTGAGGATGGAGTCATATCTGTTATAAACGAAACAAAACAAAATCCAAAAAGTTAAAAGATTAATAGAAAATAAATGTGGATAAATACCCACTATTGTACCCCAAACTGGACATTCAACCTAAACATTCAAGTCCAAATAATACCTGCTAAAACATTATCAAACATACCACATTTTTTTTCCTTATCAGCTTGTGATTGTGGACCTCAAATGATAGATTCCTTTCCTAAATTGCTGGCACAGATATTATTTTCGTATTTAGCACGCTTGCCAACATTTGACCTGGACCACAGGAACACATTTCAATGTGACTCTAATCTAAGATGAGTGCAAAATTGCAGACATTCTAGTCTCTCCATAGTTAAGTCGAAAGATAGCTTCCTGTTGCAAGTCTAAATTGGGCTACGGGCTAATTTTGCCAAACAGTGAGCTGAACTGAAAAGTTGGTTTTGATTGAGAAAAATGAAACAATGGTTGTGAATTTAAGAAGATTAAAATGTAGACTGTTACTTTTCTAGTTTAAAATATCTAACTTTTGTGGCTTAACCCCATGAAAATATCCTATAACCGAAAGAAACATTCCCTTAGCTTGTTCTCCTCTCATAGACATGTTAATCTTCAACATTCTTCTCACTTTTGTAGTCAGTTTTTATGACTGACAAGGGACAATTTTATAACTTTGAAACTTCAAAGTACTTCCATCAATTTACAATCTGTCTTGGAGATTTCAAATGCCCATAGAAACAAATGGCACAATTGCTAAAGCTCCACTCTGTCATAGTCATTCTGAACATATACACAACTTTTACCTTTTTGTCTCAATGTTAAAATATTTTCAACTTTCCTAAAGTCCAGCTTTTTGAACTACAGTTTTGGGAAACATTCCTCCTATATTATCCATAAAATTCCCTTCAAAATCTTAGCCTAATTTATGTCCATTATCTATAGACATCACTGAATCATACGGTTTTTTATGAAGTTAGTATTCAAAAATTCAGATTCAAAATTAGAACTGGTCTTCATTTTCATACATGACCAAATCTATATCTCACATCTATACACGTGGGAAAAAAAAATAAAAATAGTCTGAATTCAGCTATTAAGGGACTAGTCATTTAAAACAGTGAAATACAGCATAGAACACAATATCAATACATAAGCCAGAGCTGATCTGAAAAAGTACCTGATGTTATAGAACTATATCCATTACCCATGCTGGTGAAAAGGGCAATGTAGTAAGCCAATAATTTCATAATCAATACAGATTACGTAAGACTATAAATCAGTAAGCAATAGCATAAGTTCCATCTATTTAGCAAGGGAAACAGTCTGATTACTATCCACAGTAGGACAATAAGACATACAAATGAAAGAAATAAAAGATTCACATTGCAATTGCAAAACCTACAATCTAATGAAGGATAACCCAAAGGGAAAGGAAAAATCAGTACACAAAAAATGACCACAATTGAACTAGGCTCATTGGACAAAATAAAAGTAAACTGGAACACACAAACTATACATGCATGAAGATGCAATGGATTTACTCACAGTGAAAAGTCTCTCACAAGATACAAAATGAAGCAGGAGAAGCATTTCCTCTACATGTTTACTTTGGGTATTTTACAAAATAATAAATTTAAAAGTGTTTGAGAGGTGTGAAATCCAAATCCATTTCTAAGCATACAAATTGTAAATGACAGGGTACCTCTCCTAATGAAACTTAATCAGTTCTCTGCTTCCAATTGTTTGAGTGGCCATTCATTACCTCTTCATGGTTTCAGGTAATTAACTTTGCTATGAATATTTTGTATAGTTACCTATAACAGCAATGAAAATGAACTACCAATTTATTACACTTTTTTAATTAACAGTTGCCTATTATAGATACATTTTTTAATCACACACTTATTGGTCTTTATAGTGTAATGTCATTCAAAAATCTGTCTTACCTTTACAGAACTTTGGTCTTGTCTCTTTCCTACTGTACAGATATCTTGAGCATCAATTTGTTAGATATTCTAGACCAGTAATTGTCTCACTGCCAGACTCTCTCAAAGCGTAAGCATTCTCCAACACCTTATGGTTTTGTTCAGAGATGTATGAAGCTTTGGCTGCTTTTTGCCCTGTGTTTTAGTGTTCTAGGCTTTTTGTGAGCATGTACTAAAAGACAAATGACTGCTATTTTTCAACCAGATGTGTAAGAACAAATGTGAATTAATTTCTTATTTTCTTGGTCAAATTACTTTAAACCAAGTAAGAAAGCAGCACATAACCTACAAAACACCAAGACATTTGTTAGATATGATTTAGATATAAATATGTAAGAAAATATTTCCTTGTTCAAATATCAAGTTAAAATCCCTCCAGACTGGTAGAAAGGAACTAAATGCATTTCTTTTTCTGTTAGGGATCATGGTGATAGTTGGTCCATAAGTAGCACTGACAACTGCAGGAAGGAAGAATGATCACTGTTGACAGGAAGAATGATTTTGTAGTTGAAAGCTCAGGGGGTCTCAGAATTTGGAAGTCTTAGATGATTTCTGGTGGTGTTAGCTGGTAAGATTAGGGGTGAATCAGAGAATATTGGCTAGTTAGGGACCAGGCAAAATAACTTCCTTGCCACTAGGCTTTCTCTGTAGGTGTTTGGACATCCTCAGGGAGAAGCTGTAGTTACTATCAATGTATGTAATATACTGTAAATTACAAAGATGGTATTCTGGGTACTTTTCCTATCCATAGCAATTTCCTTTGCTTGAAATCTTGTTCTCTGGGGCTGTGTTCCCAGTGCTGTTGTTCTGTAAAAAGTGAGCACTCCGTACCTGACCCCAGCGCAGAGCATGGTCTACTTAGAGCAAAAATACTGTTTCAATCTTTAGCGCCCTGTATCACCTGGTCACTTAAGGCAGAATTACAATAACTGAGCTGAAAATCTTGACCTTTTCAGGCTGGCACAGAGTTGGCACTGAAAAGCCAAAATGTTGACCGCTTAGATTAAAGTGGTTATCTGATTCCTTCTATAAATGTTGGAGAGATACATGTTGGAGAGAGAAACATCACCAGGGGATCTTTAATGTGTGACAAAGGCGGAACGAACGACATACATATATTTTCTCCTGAGTGAAGGGAAAACAGTCAATTATCTTAAACTAAGAGGCTCCCACCATAATAGCTACATTTAAGCAAAATAAATACCATCAAACACTGAAGAAATTCCAGAAATAACTCTATGAAGTAAAAAGCATGCCTGTAATATGGTACTATACACTAACCTGGTCCTGCCCACTTGTCAGACACAGTGGGGAAAACTGTTCCAGTTACTTTATGGATGCATACTTCCCTTCTCACAGTGTGTATGTATGGAATACTGTACGCAGTATGGTACAGAGAAAAAAAAATAGTTAGATGTTTTCAAAAGTATATGGCCTCTCTGTAGGCTAAATGAAATCCTATTCTAATTTTTAAACTAGTTGCATAATCAATTTCTCTACTGACTTTAACATTTTTGCTATTTAAATTGTATTTAAAACCATCTACCAGTAAAGGATTTAAATGTAATTACTATAACCATCTTGATTTAATTTTGTTCTCTATTGAATAAATGATTACAGTATGTAGACATATAAAGATACGTAATTTAATTAATAAACATATAAGGCCAAATGTTCACAGAGGTTTCTTTTTGTTTCTTTCTAATATTTAAGAGTAATCTTTTTTACTTCAATTTTTCAACTTCAAATTATTTAATGTATTTCAATAGTTTTGGAACAAGTTAAATACACTCTTCTGCTGTTAACAGAGGCTCTAAACACACATATATAATGTTAGACAGTCTCCTAAAACCAGTAAGAACTTGGTTCACTTCAAAAATACATGGCATTAAAGGGGAACAATTATTTTAAGCTTCTGAACTTGCCATACCTGAAACCACTGAGCTTGTTTCTTCGATCTTCCAAGACTGAAACAAACCTGTCCTAGGCAACTAAACTCACTGATAAAAATGTTTTACTTTGCTACAGCTGACAGATCTAGAAGGCTTTTTTTGTAATCTCCTCTTACCAGGAAGGTGTTTCTTTTCACATGGACAGTATGCTAAAACAAACCTCTAGTGACTATACTGTGTCAGCTTTCCATCCAGCTCTTATTTATGTAAGTCTTTCAGAGAACAGTGAAATTGCCTACTTGGATGTCCTCCTACAGTATTCTATCATAAGTGTCTATATTTAAACAGTGTTAAATATCAGATTTCAGTCTACTGAGAACATAATTCAGACTTCTGGTACACCTTCTGACTTTGCTTTGATTTTGACAGGGATAGTTTGTGTTAAGCTTTAATCAATGTCTATAACTTTGTACCATAAATATTAAGTGTGGCATGGGAAATAAAGGATGCTTAGAGACTGACTGCCTCAATGGAAATTTAAATCCTGAGTCATAAACACAAATATCATCTTTTACATTTCTAATTTGTGTTATTTTGTATTATCAGGATCTTGTATAAACAATGTACTATATTTCATTCTCTGGTGCTGGAAAAACACAGCTTGGGATGCACACTTGCAAAACTTCTCATGAAAAACAAATTGATCTTTTTTTGAATCTGAATAAGAAACAGGTTTATAAGAGGAGATATTTTTCATGAGGGGAAGGACATTTTAACCAAATTAAGATAATTATGTGAGATTTTATGTGCTCCTCAGGGTAGGTTTAGAAAGAATGCATCTTATTCAGTTGGGCTCACCTGGATGCCTGCTGTAAACTGTAAAAACAAGACTTACATAAAAAATGTAGCTATGTCAAAATCTTAATTTTAATTGTATTTCTCCATGAGTAAAAAGGGATCTTTTAATAATCTTGTTCAAAATATACTTTCAATATTTAATTAGAATCCCACTGGACAATTTAAGCTATTACTGCAACTTTAATGACTCTGTCAGCTGGGTTGTGACAGATTTAGCTGCAGTACTTTTGTGCCTCCATCCTCTGAGTCTATCAGCAGGATATCAGAAGCATCATGAGCAAGTCCCCAGGAGTTGCTGGTCATGAGTTTCCACTTATACACAGTTTCATATGGGATGCAACACTAGGAAATGTGGTACCTGAGGTAAAGAAACCCATTCTCTGTTATAGGGGTAGGGGATGTTATACAAATACAGAGAAAAATCTACTGGGGATTTGAAATTTCTTAGCAGATTCTTCCATTCTACAAAGTTAATGCAATTCACAAACCAAAGGCAAAACAGACTATCCCAGCGGTGTCAGTCTTTCTAACCCCCACTTTCTAGCTTATGCCCTTTCTTGTTCCACTGCTCTGTGATCACTTGCAGCCTCACGATTGCCAAAATATAGCAATTCCAGCATAGCATAGTATAGGCTTACCTGCATATGTTTTGACACATATTCACATTACTGAATGAATCACTGATAAGTTTGCACAACAGACCACTCAGGAAATCATGCACAAGATGACTGTATAGGTGTTATAATGTGATGGTTTAGAAGCAAACTGGTATAAAAGGATTTGAATGTGAGTCTGCTTTTACAGTATAGTGGCTAGTTTTCTGAATGAGCAATTAAATTTTGCCTGAAAGCAGATACATTATTACGATTTTTATTTTTTTCTGGCAAGAAAATTAGCCATTTATAAGCTTTAAAAATATTCCAGTTGAACACTTCTATTTTCAAATATGCTTAAAATATTCATGGTAAAGAACTAGGCAAAACCCCTACATTCATACGTATGAGTATTGCACATGTCCCTGCATATTTGTTTATGTTGTATTATGTGCTCTGGAATGAGATAGGAAACCAGACAGGAGTAGCAAAATCATGACATGGAACCTTTTGGCACAATAAATCATATTGCGCATGAAAGAAACGACTTCTAAGTTGCATCATGCTGTCACATCTTGTAGGATCCCAGAGGAAGCCTTGCATATGCCAAGCTACACAGTCTTCGAGCAAATAGCATGGAAATGGATGCAACCACAGGCCATGCAGGGCAGCCGTTGGATCACAAGCTCTTGCAGTAAAAAGCAGAGGCACCAACCAAGTGCTAGCTGCTCTGAAGAGGCACACTTGGAGCACTACAAAGGATCACAGGATCAGCAGCTTGACTGCACTGCAACAAGATCTATTTGAAATTCAGTACGTTAATGAGTACACTGCCCTAGGTGGTTTTGGCAGATATCATCCTGAAAACTGCCATGTAAATTCTCACAAGACTTACTTTTCTGGATAAAAACTTCTATACTAATCAACATGACCAAATCCACTCCGTTTAGTCATCCACTAATGACAACTTTCTTAGCCTGTCATAAAGATCAACCATGTTTCAATTATTTCCAGCAATCAATGGGATTGTCACAAATTCTGGTTGGCTTCATTTTCTACATTGATCAAAAGAAGAGCCCAAGTAGGGAGCTTCCCTCATCTTTGAATAACAGTGATGAAACATGTACTAGTGAGATGGTCTAGTCATTAGACCACCAAAGTGTTCCTGGAAACTTGGGGGAGAGCTGGTATGTGTGGCTCAGCCACCTTCTGGACAATCTTTCCTAGGCATCAGTAGCTGAAAGTCCAAGATTCACAACCCTGCCTAATAATGTAATTTCCTTCTTATCTACTAAAGTGTCTGACTTTGGTAGATAGGATAAAGAAGGGTTTAAATCAAGAAACAGATTTTCCTTGTTTTTTCTCCAACAGAATTTTTGACCTATCCATGTACAAAACTAAATTAATAAATATATATGAAAAAGGGTGGTGTTGGCTTGCGGTGGGGGGATCTTTCTTGCCAGAGTGGTAGGTGAAATCTCAGTATATTTCGGCATCATGATCAAATGAACTATTTAGAATTGATGACTGGCTACATACATAGCATTTGAGAGAGTAAATGCAAGATGCCCTTCAGGCTATCATAAACGCACCTTCTGACTTCATAAACCAAACTTCTCATAGATCTATACAGAGTCATTTAAAAAAACAGATAAAAATGAATCTCCCTGAAGATGGCTTTAGTGCTGAAATGCTTTAGGTTTTCCATTCAGCAATGCAGATTCTGAGCTTTGCAGCCAGTTACATTTAAAAGTGCAAGTATGGATTTAAGAGTTTATTTTCAAAACAGATAGGAGTTAAACCAACTATGGACCACACAGCATTGTAATCAAAATTAGCCACACTTTGATAGAAAAAAAAAAAGCCTTTTCAGATTGCAAAAATAACTTTGCAAGGTAGGAAATGAAACCTCCAGCACTAACAATGTACTTAGGGCTCACTTTGATGGAAGAAAATGATATACAAGCTTTGTGTTTTTTTAAACTCAGCACCTTCTCTCCCATTCAACTACTTAAAACAAAAAGAATTAGACAAATTTGCAAGTAGAGCTTTTATAGTACTCTGAAAATTCACTTGTAGACTGCATGTTCACATCTGACTGACAATATCAGCTAGGTTTATTTTATATTTGCCTGGTATATTTGCCAGTGTATTTCATTGTTATTTAAGTAGTGAGCTTTCCAGAAACTTTATACAATTGAGCCCTTTAAAATGTGTCCTGACATATCAAGAAAAATACTACTTTATTCATGGAAAAACCCTGTAGTAGTTATAAGCAATTTATATTTTCAACATTTTTACGTAATAAATTCTTCTCTTCCTTTTTGAGATTGTTGAACTTTTATTAATATTACTGTTTAGCTTTCATTGCTATGGAGTAATACTCATTACAGTGAAATCATCTTCGTGAGGGAGTCTCTCTAACCCTTGGAGATTAGGCAGTAGTAAGCCTAATGAAAACAGATCTTGTACATTTCTGCTGTATGGGGTTTAAATGCTGTATGCTGTACGGAGTAAAAAATGGAGAAATTGAAATAGAACCTCTATATTCTTACTTCTGAAGGGCCGGGAAGTATTGTCTTATCATTACTAGAAAACCAGCATTTGATAGCGAGCTTGCAAGAGAACGTACACTCAGACTTACAGCAATGCTTTTAAAGTCGGTCAGAGGAGCGTTGTAAAAGATAGTTAACTTAAAAGTTGGAGGGTCTTTATTTTGTGGTAAAAGGAGGAGGTAGTACACTGAGCTCCAGCCCCCAGTTACAGTTCTTCTATGGTTTAAGTAAGCCTTTATCTTCTATGCTTCAAATTTTGTCAGAGCAAGCTAAAACATCTAGCTTCTGCAGCTTAGGTATGTCTTGATTATTTTTTTCTTATAACACTGATGCAGGTACTGCTCTCTGTGACCCTGCTTATATGGCAGCTAGCACTTCCAGGCTGCTTTCATGTCACTGAAGTGCAAATAACAAATGCATGCAAAGATGACTGGAGATGCTCTGAATCTGTGGCAGCTTCATAACTTTAACTGGAAAACGTGAACATACTAACCACGTGTGATCCTTTACTGTTGGTGCTTTATGCTCATGGTAACTATGGACAGGTTCTGGCTATCAATGTTTTATTGACACGAAGGGTCACTTCTGTTCATTACAAGGGTATTGTGGTCCAGGGGTAGCTGACAGTTGTGGCACACAGCTGGCTGCATGAGGGGACTGCTTGCAGGACCTTCTGATATCCATTTACACCATCACTGAGTCCTGACTCCTTCTGAACACTAATTGCCTGGATCAACAGTCATTTTTATACTTTAAATGTAATAATACACTAACACTTTAGGGTTTATTAGTCTCCTTCATGATGAATTCTGAACCAAATTGTTACTGTGTAAATAACTGTCTTGTGCTATTGCATGTAGTCAAGCACATATACCATTTATTTCTGTGGTGTACTGGCAACACTTTGAAGACAAAACAGGAGTCACTTAAAGCTACTGTGTAGTTGCTATTATGAAAAACAATATCTGTCAAGATTTTTCACAGAAGATTACCAGGTACGTTTCAATACTTTTTCTTCAGAAACCCTTATCTAACTAAATAAAAATGTACTACTTCTAATTTGTCACAAAAATTTTATGAAATAGGATACACTGAAAGAAATTTTACAGAGACTCGCACAATGGAAAAATAATAACAAATATCAATTACATGGTTGCATTATAGTGCGTATTTGACACCTGCTGACTAATTTCTCTTGGTGTTTTTTTTTTTTTCCTAAGCAAGCTCAACAAAATGGTAGCAAAATTATTCTTTCATTATTACTCTCACAAAGACACTAGTAACGTACCCAAACCAGGATACAAAAGCCATGGAATTCATTGGTAGTACAGGGTGGTCAGAGCTGAGGATGGATTTGTCAGAAGCATTATGATCTTTGTTTTCAACAACACAGGAGTTATTGAAATATATATACATAGTGCGCATATATATATATGATATATGTGATAGTATAGGTATTTTATTTATATAATTATATATACCTTGTGTATACGATTATATATGTTTAATCATACAAACATATTTTTAGTATCCAAGCCACTGACCATAAATAAAATCATGTGCCTCTAGGGCTTTATGCAGTTGCTTTTAGTACATAAGCATTTAATTGAAAACTACCCATGCTTAAGGTATGTAATTTGGTTTCAGGAATCCTGCTCAGGTTAAAATGAAGTATTTAGCTATTTGCACTGAAAATCCATTTTCCTCTTCTGATTACATGAATATATTTCCGTCCAATAAAAACAGTCTTCCCACAATGAAATTTTGGACTCTGTATATTGTCACCTAGAGACTGCGATTGTTTAGATTTATTTTGACTGGACACATCTGTTATGAAAACAACACAATTCTGCATATGTAGTCAGTTTTTATTAAATTTTCCTATACAGCGTATCTGTATTAAAATCACCACCTGTGATACTGATTGTACAAAACATGAAAATACAATGGATAGATAGGATATGTGTGAAAATTCAGACAGGAAAGGAACTTCACCCCAGAACTACAATTAAAGGATATCAAAGCCCTGATCTGCATGCACAAACTGAAGAAATCCCAATTTAAATCTAACCCCAGTATGTTGAAATGAAAGCACAGTAGAGTGAATTAAAGTACATATTTCAAATATTAAACCAAACGTACCCATTTAATTTTAGTCAACATCTTCATACTTTTCAATGACATTCTTAGAGGGAGTAATTTTTTTCCTACAGATTTCTCCAGTGAAAATCAAGGATGTGGTCCTCACTGATACAATTTTATATAGATTTTTAATGATAATAAACATTCTTAATAAGTGGAACTTCTAAATAATGTTTTAATTCTAGGACTACTGCAGAAAAGAATCTAACATGATAGCCATTTTCTAATGCAAAGGAATTAGACATACGGTTTCTTTTTTATCTTCTTATTTTGTAACCATAGATTCTACACAATTAAAGATGTCCAAACTACACTCTCTAGGAGCAATGTCAAACAAGCTGGATCATTTCTTATGACCAAACCAAGTAAAACAAGCTTTCTACAGCTCCTCTTGGAACAATTCCATCTATACATTGGTACTGCCTATTAATATGAATTAAGATTATTTAATATTTCCTAATGCTGACATTGTCCAACCAAGATCCCAAAGTAAGAATATCTAATTTTGTCCCTTTTTAGGTATTGGGAACTTGTTTGCACTAAATTAAAAAGAAACCTGATTGCAAAAATCTTCTGATATGGTTACTTAGGAAAGCATTTACCAAGATACATGTATCCTTCGCATATCCCCAGCACAGTCTCTATTCCTCACAAATATTTTATCACTAAGGTGTTTTATAAGCATTAGCAGACCAGTAGCAAAATGGTAATAATTTTCTTCATAGTCTGTCAGTAACAGATGTGGAAACAATTTGTCATGCTTGCAGACCTTGGTCTGCCTATTGCTCTGCCTATTGAGAATGGAGGGCCAATACAGACCTCTGGGTGGCAAATTACTCAATTCACATTATTGCTGACTGCTCACAGACATTAGTTTTTACTGTCTTGCTAGTGAACTACATTATGAATTTGCAGAATAGTCTTAGAGCTGCATGTGCACTGTTGGGTTCAGGTGATCTAATAAGAAAGCACGATAAATTTTATGGTTCATATGATAAGGGAAGTATTGATTAATAAATATGAAACTATTGAAGTTTAATGCTGATTTTATTAATTAGCTAATGTCATTAATTTAAATCTTTTATTCAAATGCAGAATGTAAGACCTAGTCATACATTCAAAATATTATTATGGAGAGTAATAGGCGTAAAACATAATATGATCTTGTTATACTATATAAAATCTGGTTTGGGAGCTACTGAATGTAAATGTTCTTAACAAATCATGTCATATTTAACAAATATACACAAAATTGCATAATCATTCCAAAGAAGCACATTAAACAAACAATACATCATTCCAGCAGATTAAGAACAAAGCATAATGGGTATGTGGTTTGCATTTTCATCAAGACGGATGTGCAAGATTGTTAACGATAAAGAATCAACAAGACTGATTCTTGCAGTGAAATTACCTTGATCCACACGAACATCTTGTTTGACAAATAACAAATAACCTTGAAGCTGATACAGACAGAAAGATAATCAACTATGCTCTTAAAGCTGAATTTATACCTCCAGTGCGGGATAAAATGGCATACATTTCAAAGTTCATGAATCCCAAAACAACAGATCAAAGAGAAGTGATGTAGTCTTTCTGATGTCTCATGAAAGGCACTCTGTGCATACCCTGAGCAAACTAAACAGTAGACATTAAAATTTTCACTGATATCCTTTGTACAATTAATAGTGAGCTCTACAATGCAAATCAGCTAGGCATACCTTTAATTATATGTTATGTTCTTTACTTTAGCAAGTTGGTGTGTTTAGAATAAGGCTTTTGTTAACATAACCTTATGAAACCAAGGCTGTTGAGAGTTGTATTCCATTGATTTGCTAAGCCTCCTAAATAGGCTGCCAGATATGACATTAAATCCAATCTAAAATTATCCCAGTGTCTAATCTCATGCTGACTATGAACAATCCCTAAAATAACCATATACAAATACCCTTCCATTTTCATTAATCCCCTGGAGTTTTCAGGTGTGTAGGCAAATGATTGCGAAGTATAGTCAGCCACACATCTGGCTCCTGCCATCCCTGTGTTCTCTCAGCTTCGATTTCCTCAGCTGCTATCCCATCTCTTCTTTCTCCCTTTTTCCTGCTTTGGGTGAGGAATATGTGATAAATAAGAAATTCATGAAACCTGTGCTAGAAACTCAACACTTTCCTGTTCTGTAGTTCTCTGGAATAAAATAGAGAAGATATCAGAAGATCCGTTTATCACTCCCTGAGGTATGTTCTTCAGATTCACAGCTGTGTCATATATTGATCTATTTGTTTGCTGTTGCACAGAAATATCAGGCATGTTCTGTGATCCCTATTTATTGGTGAATATAGAACATGGTAGAGACTCCCAAAATATTGCCAATAACTCAACCTCAGGAGATCCAGAAAATGGAAACTCTCCATACATGCTGATTAATTGCGGAGCAGTTGTGTTATGTAAAGAGCCCTTAACACTATGTCCTAGAATTATTTGGACTCAGGACCTCATGGACAGAACTGTCATTCCTTCCCTGCCTGCAGCCCCAGCCTTTCCTCCATTAAAAAACTAGGCACAGAGCAGGGGGGAGGACATGCTCAGCATTTAACTCCCAAGCCCAGATTTATGATGCAGTGAGCACACCAGCATTCATGCAGTGTAGTGGGGCTGATGCGGTGTACCAGGACAATTATGTGGCAGACTGTGCACCTGGGTAGATGCTACTACAGCCATCAGCTGTCAAAAAATGAAGTTATGCAAATTAGCCAAGTTCATCCATCAATACTTATGAAATCAATCATTGCACTCATGAATTCTATTGGATTGCACTATACCTCTGACGCTGTAGGAATAGTCAACCAGGCACCCCAGTGAAAATAACCTCAATGCTTGTTGGGACAAGAATGTTTTAAAAAAGGACCAGATTAACCTGAGTCCTCTGAGAGATATTTGCAGAGATCCTATGATGGTAAAAAGGGTAAATGATGACTGCCACATGTATTGCATGGGTTACTGTGCTACCTTGGCTTTACAGTAATGGTTTTTAACCATAGGTGTATAAGCAACATACGTTAAAAGGCAAATTTATACTATAAAGCAGGAACCATGTTTTAATATTTTTTTACAACAAAATGAGGGCCTGGTCCTTTATTAGAGCTCAGCTGGGAGTGTAGTAATGCAATATAATCATAGCAAAAATGTGCAATAAAAGCATTCCAATATAAATGTGAAAATGGAATGTATTGCTACTAAATATACCAAGAAATATTTATATCTTTGCAGTACTCTAAGTTGTAATTAAGATTAGGCCACATTTTTTAATGCAAATAGAAATACAGTATCACTCCAAAGGCAAAAGTCTGAATACTTAGGCCACAGGTATTATAGAAATGAGAATATAGCATTTAGACAAAATAATAGTATGAATATGTGTCATAGATTTCCTAGTTACTTTTCTTTAATTATTTGGACCACAGAGTTGGAAAACAGAAAAGATGTGAAAGACTAAAAATTTGTCAGTGCTTGCTTTACAACAATCAGTAGTGAAGCTGACAGGAATGATGCTTAAGGAGTGATATAAAGAAGTGTTACTCAAAACTAGTTCTGCTGTCAAGCAACAGGTAAGAAAACACTGCAAATCCAAGAGAGGAAATGAGTGTAGGAGAACTCATGTGCTGAGGACTGAAATGAGTGACATCACTGAAAACATTTAGGTCAGTGTGAGACTGTAAAAGCAAAGCTAAGCCTCTCTCTGCTTTCAGAAAAAGTGAATAAGGAGAAACTCAGCAGATCCAGCTGATGGAAGGTGTAGTCAGAGCAAGAAGGTAGAAAGAGGATCTCCACAAATTCTTGCAGAAAATGTTCAAATTAAATTGTTATACATTAATGAATTTAGTACATGCCTATGTTTGCCAGAAAGTGCACCAAAGGAAGATTACATTGTAACATTGTAGCACCTGATTTGTTCTCAGAATGAGCATCCTAGAAATATTTTTAATCCATACACACACAGAGGATTCAGTTTATGCTCATTTTGATGAAGATGCTAATTTTATGGAGAGTTTGTGCTGCAAGGTTTAGAGGAAACTGGGAATTTTTAATCTCTAGTCATCATTTATTCAGAGAAAAAACCAAAGCATTAAACCACCCATGTTTCTAATCATGAGGGACCAAGGTTTCATTAAGTCAAAGGTTTATGTCAGACAAAAAGATGAAGTAGATTTAACGAGATTTGCAAAATGTATTTCAAAGATATAGCTGTCTGCTCTTTTAATATTTAAACAATTGTTTCATAGCTGTGCAGCAGGTTTGGGGGAAGAGTAAAGAAAGAATTAGCAAATCAAAAATTTACATAGCTTTTTTACCTTTTCCCATGTTCTTTTAGACCAGGGGTCCTCAAACTTTTTAACCAGGGGGCCGGCGCACAGATGCAGAGGCAGGCAGTCATCTGCGGCTGCTTGGTTTCCCCCCAACCCCCGGCGGGGGTGGGTGGGTGGGTTCTGTAAATACCGGGGGCCAGACTGAGGACCCTGGGGGGCTGTTTCCAGCCCACGGGCCGTAGTTTGAGGACTCCTGGTTTAGACATTATCTTACACAGCTTAGTGCAATTAACAGTTTATAGGAGCATAAGAGTAATGTATGTATGCTAATTGATACATAGGGATGTGCCATAGCAGAAAACTGAGAGGTGCAATAGCTTTCAGGCTGTTTTGTAAATAACTGGAGTAAAATCAGTGTAAAACTCTACTCTTAATGATAGCTCTGTGACAGTGGGACTCACTGTAGTCATAAATCTTTATATAACAAAATCCCATGAAAAATTTTACAGGTAAATAAAATGAAGGAGAAGTATTGGCCATGACACAAGGTTTTAAGAAAAACATCAGAAATGCAGTGGAGATCCTTAGCAGTCTGAATCTGTCATTTCAGGTGAAGAATCTGTTCCTTAACAGCAGTAACATCCTGAAGCACCCTAATCCATTCATATTTGAGACCTTAGAATATTTGGAAAATAAAAATAGAAAGTAACAATCGTCTTTATGACATGATATTGAGAGTAATATATACTGGGATAAAGATCAAAGATTTTATTAGAACTATTAATCACACTGGATTCATGAAGGAACAAATAGCTTCCCCTTTCAGCTATGTTTTTGCTCAAGAAAATCTCCATGAACACAGACCATGTGTCCTTTCTATTAATCACAGTCTTACAGAGTAATTTCTTTTAAAGAATACATAGGAGGCATTCAAATTAGATGAAAAGTCAGTGCAAAATTTTAACATACTATTGGCCACATGTTAAATGGAAGGGTACGAGAACACAGCATTTCAGGATGTCTTTTGAAAATACCCTGAAATATTTTGGCAGCTACTTAGTTCAGGTCTGCAAAATCATTTCAGAGAAGACCAAAGTTGCTGAAACTATTTAACATATGTTACTGGGTTACCAATGGTACACATTGGCCAACCCATGAACAGGACTGAGTCACTAAGGAAGGTTATAAAAGGGGAAACTAAATCTACAAGCATTTTTGTCAAGAGTTTTGTATACCAACACCAAAATACGTGCAAAATCATTTTCTGTTCTCGCTGTAGAAAATATATGTTTGTTTTATACTCAAAATCAGAAAACTTTTCTCTGTTGTAGAAATTTATGAGAATTATACTGAGAAACCACTTGTGCAAGTGACATAGTGATGTCTCAAATACTTTCTTAAGTTACTATCTGAAAAATGCATTGAATTTTAGACCTATTCTGCTTTTAATCTGCTTTTGATGGCAATGCAAAGATCAGCCCTGCTGGTCTCAATATCCACAAAGAATTTTAGTGGGTTTTTTCCTCTGGAAACAGACTAGAATTAGTTGAAAACATAAAATGAAATAGCTATAGCAATTTAACTAATTATTTCTTGTGCTCATTTATTTTTGACTTTGTAAAAAAATAAGGCAATGAAGGATGTAGTGGTGCTGTAGTAATTTTCAGCTTCTTCAGCTACCATACCATACGTCCTAACTGAATTGTGTAGCAACAGAAATGAATGCTGTCAAACATGGAGTATGAGAAATGTCCACCAAAAAATTGTTCTGCTTCATTACTGTATTTAAAACTTCAGAGCAACAATAACTTTTTGCAGAGTTAACATTTAACTAGATGGCTAAGGTTAAAGGCAGAATGAAAACCAACTACATATAGCACATAAAGATTACATTTCAAACCAAGGTATTTTTAATTATGTGCAACTTTGCAGAAAAGATATAATTTGGCACAATCACATAGACAATTAAAATTAAAGTTCAGATCACAAAGAAGATCTCTCCAGAGATAGACCTGTGTAAATTTCTAGCTTAAAAATAAAAATTAAAAACCTAATTTGTAGGAGAAAGTTTACAAAGCAGTAACTTTCAGTTACACCATTCTGAGAAAATGTAAAACAAGCTACTATAGATGAAGGCTGCTTCAGATTTGCAAAAAAGTACTTAAAGTCATCAGAAATAGGTGTAAGCAATCCACTTGGCCTTCTTAAAAAAAAATAAAAAATCACTGAGCTTCATCTAGTTTCATCCAGAGATTTGACATACATAATTTCTGAATTTCGGATTGGTGAAATTCTGTTTATATTATACATTCAAGAAACGCACATGCTATTTTTCTCAACAAACTATTCTTTTAACAGCATTTCTACTCCAAAAATCACTTTGCATTCTATTTATGTAAAAAAGCTAAGGCCACAAATAAATTCCTGTAATGAAAAGTGCTTTGAGGTAATAGGACCTGAAACAGCTGGGGGTAAAAACGTTTTCGCATGCAACTATGGATAAAAAGGACATGCCACAGTTAGCTGAGGTTTTACTTTTACATATATATTACATGAGGTTTTACACATATATTAAATATTACAGAATATTTCATTAACAGTAACAATACTACAGTCTTGTCTGCAGCATCTCTCATGGTCAGAGTCAAAATTGTTCTCAATTGTTAAAAGCATCTGCATTTTTTACTGGTTTCTTGACTTGCCCTACATAGTAAAAGTTAGGCAGTTAACTTGGTATTTGAAAGTTCTTTGGTGAATGAATGGCTACATTTTCTGGTGTCTTTGGTATAGAATATAAAGAATCATAAATCACAGATCATCCTTTCTCTTCAATGATGTAATTTTTTTTATGAATGCTTTCACGGATGCTATAAAAAATAGCACTAGGGCACCCTAGTCAATAAACTAACCCACTGCCAGGAAGAAACTCACTGCCCAAATAGAAGAATGCATGCAGTTACATGAAGCAGAGATCTGTGGTCCAAAACTCCTGCAAGCACTCTGATAGCTCTGGGAGTTAAATTTAGCCTCAAAGTTGAGCAAAATTCTGTAGCAGCAAGTGAAAATTGTAACAATGAGGTTCTGAAAGGAAGCTTGTGTGTTTTAAATATAATCTATGTGTCAATTGACAGAAGAAATATAATGTTATTTGGCATTTGCAAACACCATTGGCATTTTCAATAAATGATGAAGAAAAGCATATGGTAGTACAGTGATATATAAACTCAAACCAGTAATTTATCTGATTTCGTATTCTACACAGTCCCAGTGTTTTCTAGGTTCCTGAAGTATATCTTTGAGATAATAAATGTAATTAAAGCTGTATTTTTCATGCCACATTTTCTACTAATGAGAAAAGTTGGAAAAGCCAGCGTATTAACCAGAAACAAAATGGTTTTGGAATGCCACTTATCATACAGTTATTAACAGAGGAAGACTTTACAAGGGCTGGATAAATGTTTAAGATGAGCAGGAGAAAACTGATGTGCATAATAAGTGCAATCATTTTAAAAAATATTTTTTCCCAGTATAGTATTAACTATGTATATAGCTTCAATTTACATACAAGCCTAATGGGAAAAAATCTCTGAAGGTCATTTTTGGGGAAACTATTTGTTGAGAGTTCTGGGAAACAGTGAAATCTGTTAATGGAAATGGCAACAGTTGTCATTTAACATTGTACATTACAGCAGAAATGGATTTAAAAGCATCACTATGGGCCATGGTACATAATCTATGTATCCTTGCCCTGTGGAAGCCACTAAACCTTGAGCTCCGGGTGATATATGGCACTGATGAAATATCTTAGTGTGCTCTTTGCATGTGCTGTAGTTTAACCTATTTTCAACAAAAACTCACACTTGTAACACTAATAGGAGGATCTCAAAATCTGAGGAACAATAGTGGTTATCTTGTCAGTTATTTCCATGACAATAGTAAATGACAAAACTGGGAAGGAAAATTTGCATCCTGCTTCCCTTGCAAATAAGACTAATTCTTATCAAATTACTGTGTAAAAAGAAAGCTGATTAGCAGAACTTTGTTGAACTTTGACGTTTACATATTCACTGAAAAACATCATATTTGTCTACAAAATGTTCACAGACAGGCCACTGAGCTTTGGTATTGGATGTACCACTCACAGCTTGTCTAATTGCTAATTGCAAATTACAACCTTCAGCCACAAAACTATTTGGAGAGATCATGGGTTATGTGGAACCAGATGAAAAACAGCATAATTTTAAAAGCACCTGAGGGGTAAGCAAATATAGCTATGTTTTAGAGCAATTTTAACTAAAAATGGGAGGTAATTTTTTTCAGAAAATTGTTAATATTTACTATTCATCTTAGCTACAACAAACACAATGAATAGGATATCTACCAGTTGTGAAAAAATAATGGCTTCCAGTATAAGCATAAAAGAAAAAAAAAAGTGAACAAATCTGGGTACATCATGTGATAACTGCTGATAGAAAGCAAATATTATAAGGACTATTATGGAATTTAATTACTGTAGACTGTTATCTTGCCCCAGTCTGCATGAAAAATCACTAAGAGCAAATCAGATTGCTGTTATGCTTAAAGGTCCCTTCTGCTGCCACTAATCAGCTGCAGCAAAATAAAACATAGTCAAATAACTTTTTCCCCTAGTAAAACATACAGTCAAATAACTTTTTTTCCCCTTGTAAAACATACTTAAACAATTTTCAATCCACTCTTTAAACACAATATAGGCCCATTTTTTATTTCCCTCATATCTAGATGCCCACTGCCTAACTCGGAGAGCTTCTGCTGTTTGTAAGGAGTAAGACACCTAAATTTAGCTGTCTGTGCCTTAGGTGTCTACATATGAGCTTGTGTGAGAGTCAGTTACCTAACATAGGCATTTGGTGCCGTTGTAGTGATAAGGGGTATTCCTTCCCCACCTATAGCTCCAGACAGACACAGCTGTCTATCAATTTTGTGTTGCATCTGGCAGCCCTGGCAGATTAACCACCAGGTTAGCTGGCAGACTGCATTTACTCGAGCTCCACAGACTAGTCAGCTTTTAAATACTGGCTCACACGTGGAAACTCAAATTCAAGTCCTAATTCTGAGTCGAATCCTGCGCTCTCTAAAATACACTATAACGTTTAGTGTTTGCAAGCATGTTTTAATAAGGAGCTGATGTACCCTGTAAGTATCCTCCAGCTTGGCACAATTTAAAACCAAGGCTTCATATTCAGAATAGTTAATGTAATTGACTTGGTTAATTCTGTGCCTATAATATTGTTGTTAAATCTGCAGTAAACATAAGGATTCCCTTAAAAAATTGATGTATATTTTATATTGTAATTTATAGTGAAAATTGATTTTTGGTATTACAAATATTACATAAAATCAAAATAATTTATGTGTAGCATTTGTATGAAAAGGAGATAAACTACATATTCACTATGTTATAGAAACTATTGCCTTCACAGAATCAAACCAGTAATGAACTTATTGGTGGACAATCTTGTATCTGAAAAGTTCAACTGAACCAACAGTGACTTATGCCATATCAATAGTCAATGCTGGAACTGCAGACCAAAGCCCTTCTGTATTACTCTGGTGTGATTACATGTAAATATTAGTTAAATGAGCTAAGTTCACCCAGTGGGTCCAACTGTCCATCTCTGGCCCCTGCAGTTTAAGGCCCATGTGTGTTACTATTCCCCATCAAACATGAAGTGCTTTGCAAGATGGTGTTGACTACTAGAGCTGAAATCAGCTTTGCCAGAACTACAGCTGTTTTCACTCCCTTTGGTATGTATGTAATCTGCTGCAAAGACTGTTAAGTGAGTTTATTTACCATCCAATGACGGAAAGCTGTAGTATCTCTCTCTCAATTTTTCTCATTTATATAAGGATATTTACAATAAGTACTCATGAGTGTCTGCAGTTTCTCATTGTTGCTCTAGGTTAGAGCCATAGCCATATGCTTTCAGAGAAAGGTGCTATCTTAAAATACGCATTTCTATTATTTTTTATCCTTGAATCTGATACTTGTTATATACTTAATCATATACTCATTTAATCAGGGGACCAATTTACTGTCATTATTTTATGTTAGATATAGTCCTGAATATATAGTACACTCTGAGAATCAGTATGAGAAAAAAAACCTACAAAAGAAAATATTAATTCTCTTGGGAGAACAGACACTGAGTGACAGGAATACAGAAATTACTGAATAACATATATTCAATTCCCTTGGAAGCTTGGCCCATTTATTTTCATATATAGTACAATCATTTTTTAAAGCTCTTTATTGCCTATGCATTTGGTGGAGAATCTAGTATAAAAACAGGCAGTTCTGCATTGCAGTTCTGTAAGTAATTTTGTCTCATTTAAGTAACCAATTTTGTGAACATTATCTGAACTCTTGTTCAAAGGCATTAACTGTTTGAAAATAATCCTAATTCTCTTCCACATCTCTTCCCGCCTGGCTCTTTTTTTCATTGTTATTTAATAGAATTTCCATTTTTCAGCTTTAACTGTTCCTCACAGGAAACTGGCATAACAGTATTCAGATTGTGTTGGTGGTCATGTTATGCTTGGTTGATTACATGTCCTTCTAAATGTTTTTAGTATCATGTAGACACAAAGTTTGTACAACATTTCTAAGGATCTGGGGCAAGAAATGCTATGAAAGTCCTGTTTCAATTTAATTTAATTGTGTACGTTTTTACTCCTTACTGTCAATACAAGTATAACTAATTTTTTTTTTAAACTCTTAAAAACAAGGCAGTGCTCTGAAGGCCTGATCCCCTGCCCAGTGAAGTGAACTTGGATTTAATTGGACCATGAATGGGAAGGATTAGAGGAGTGTGATGCATCTCAGTTGGCTTGACTGGCCAAAAGAACGGCATTCTATTTAATAAACACTAGTGTAACAGATTATGCAACACAATGTAACTAAATCATTTGAACCCAAGTGTTCTGGACATTATGAAATGGAAAAATAAAAGAGGGATTTTATTTTTGCATGGATAAAGTGCAGTCACTTCAGAAAAGAAAGGGATGATTCAAATATGTAGTTCGTAGTTCATAAAAAGGATGTACTAATATCTTAATTGGAGATCCTATTTTTAAAGAAGTTACTTTAATAAAGTAACTTTTCTAACTTAATATTAGGAAAAAATCACTTTAGGATTCTCTATTTTACACTATCACACATTATTCTGAATTATAGATATTAAATTTTTACAGAATTATTTGGTAGTACTTTAAGTTTGTCTGTGGCTCTGTTCAGCTTCTGCCGTAAGCCTGCGTAAAATGACACCAGTAAATGGACATAACTCAAAATAGCTTTAATCCAACTCTATTGCTTGTCTGACTTATTTTTAACAGTGTGAGAAGCACACATCAGGTGGAGATTCAGAACATGATGGGAATGATAAAGTCATCAGCAGTCTCCATTATTTATATTTTCTTGCCTCAGAATCAACTCTCTGGTGTGCAAAATTCCTTTGTATATGTGTGTACAGTTGCATGTGCAATACCATTATGTGTTGCTGTTCAGCCTTTCAAACAAAAGAGAACAGTCTGCAAACTACCATACAGGAAAAATATCGCTTGTTCAAGTTCACAATAGTTATATGGCCCCACAGTTCACCATGATACACTGCAATTAAAAGGGAAGAGACAAACCTAAATTTCAAGGTCATCCATAATCCTTCCATCAATGTTAACATTTATATTATGTGCGCGCATATGTGTGTGTGTATGCTTATAGTTAAAAAGGAAATTCAGGTTATTGAATTGTTTATATTATCTGACATATTCATTGGTTCTTTCCTTTTTTTGTGTCCAATAAGATATTTGGGAATCTGTCACTAGCTTTTGGATTTTGGCTTGCTCACAAGGGAATAGCAGAAGGGAATAAACCAGTAAACAGAAGGTTGTATTACTCTTACAACCACCTTAAACAAACCTCACTGAGCAGCTTAATCAGAACGTAATTTATCTTTTCTTTTTTTCTTTTTTTTTTTTTTTTTCCTGGCAGTTTTAAGAAAAGTGACAGAGAACATATGGGACAGAGTATTAGAAAAACTGAACCTCAAAAGGGGAGAAAGTGTTTTATGTTACCTCCTGGTTAGCAGCAGCTAGTTCTTCTTCCAGTGCAGAGACTCTTTCTAAAGAAACCCTCAGTCGTTCCCTTACCTAGAAGAAAAATCAAAATATGTGCAGTAACGTAATTTCTATCAGTCTTTAAAGATTATATAATCTCCCATATGCACTACTGTACGCCCTGCCAGTCTGCAGGCATGTGTGTTGCATCCTTTCATGAGACATACTGTGTAGTAAACATTTAAACCTAACTATAGGAAGATTTAACGCATGAAAATAGGTGTCAAATTTTAAATGCCATACTGCTGTTCCACAGTTTGCTGATAGTTTTATGGAATACACAGCAAATGCAAATATTCTAGAACCACACTAGTCATAAAAATAAAACGTTGTTTGCAAGCAACTTTTACAAAGGATCAAGAAAAAAACATTGCAGATTTTTTAAGTTCATTCCATGGAAGATAACTACTCTGTTCATATTAATTGAACAACAAATTCATTGAAAAAATAACTCGTGGCATTGCCTTCAGGCACACATACTAAGATATTTTGTATCATCATGCAGTTTCTTTGGGTTTTGCAAAAAGTCATAAACAAGATATGCTCTCATAAGTAGAAAAGACTGCTGTGTTTGTACCAGTTTCAAAGATGACCTGTTCTGTTCTAAGGATGCCTATGATCTAGTCAATTATTATTATTATTACTAAATGTTGATTATTCATAAATTATAATAATAATAACTTAATACCTCTGAAGACATATTTACTGTTGTTTGAACGCTCTGGCTCAGCGTCACCTCTGTAGCATTAAGACGATCTAAGCTGGCAACATAGTCGCCAGTCTCCCAGCATGATCAAAAGCAAATCAGACCTACAATGATCTTCAGTGCTGTGTGTAGGTGACTTTCTCTTGACTGTGAAGGCAGCCTATGGCAACTCCTCTCCTAATCTATACAACTTTATTAGGCACCTCACACTGTATGACTTTACAACCTGGCTAATCACTCAGTATATATATATATATATATATACACACATGTTCCAGCTACATGGTGGCAATGCTCTTCCAGCTGATGGATCCAGGTATGTTTAAAGCTATTAGCAGTGTTTTTAAGGAAAGCTAGCATATTATGTTAGGACAAGAGATGCAGCTGAACAACAAAGTAAAACAAAAATCAATCTTTTGTATACAATGGAATATTGTACATTTTCATGTATGTACAGTGGTTTTCACACCCTTGACAAATACAGGAGATCCTTGAAAATGTTGTGTATGTCCTAATGCTTTCATACTTTTTCCAGTGGCATCTCCTAGTCTAACAAATACTAGCTTTCTGAAAATACTTTATTTTCCATTACTACTTACAGAAGTGAAACTTTGCAAAGAGACTCACTACATTCCAAGGATGGCTTAGACTTTAATAGATGAAAATTGCTTGGCAAAACTATAACAAAGCATGTTCACTAAACTGTAAAACTAACTAAATCTAAAGATCAAATACATATTCAGGAAATTAACACTGAAAAAGAAAACTATTCAGTCTTTCTAACAAATGCAAATATAGCTGCTTATGAAGCACTTTCTGGTCCTTTTTACATACTTCAGCTTTATTAAAAGAAACAAATTAAAAATGTATTTCATGTATTCACAAGAATTATTTGAATGCTCTCAGGTAACTATAGTTTTACTATGCACTAAACAATATTGCCAGCCTTAACAGAACAGAAATCACAAGTGATTTGCTCAAAGAAGTGAAAGAAAAGTGAGTTGAAGAGTGTTAAGGTATAAGAAATATTAAGATGCTCTAAAGATCACAGAGAATCCTCAATTATTTTTTTCAATTTCTGATTTATTAATTACCCTCTATTCCTTCAGCACTATAAGACTGAGGAAAATCAACTCTTACTGTTCCCAGAGATGCATGTTGTAGCTTAAACAAACATTTCCTTTAGGGTGTGACTATGTAACTGCCTGTTCCTCACCTGATGCAAATGAAGCTCAAGCCATCCTGAAGTAGCAATGACTGAGCCACCTCTGTGTTAAGAGTGAAAATTACTACAAATGTTCATGACTGTTTCAACTATTTTCATACACCAGAACAACAGAATGCAGTAGGAATATGCAATGAACTGAAAATGTTCCTGCCATTTATTAAATGTCTGTACTACTTTTTGTCAAAGACTTCTATAAAAATCTTTAATAATAAAGCTTGCTTTTCAAAATGAGCTACATAATTCCTGGGAAACATCCTCATAAAGCTTCAGATTTATGGCAGTACACAAGATATTCATAGTCATTTTTATATAATCTTTTTTATTATTAAATTATAACAAATTTGGAATATGTAAAATTAATTTGAAATATTGAATTTACTAATTATAATTTATTCATAATTTCCAGCTAATTCTATTTTTCATAAAAGTACTTCACACCAGATGTATAATGCATCAATTATTCTGGCTGTAATTGAAAAAAAATTTTTTTAAATAGCTGAAAAAGTATTTCTTCATTTGCCTTTCCTTTTTCCTATTTTTTAAATCTTTTTCTGCTTGAAATCCAGTATTATTTCTTCAGTTCTTCTACCAGCTTCCATGGCTACTCAATGACATGCTTCCCTGTCCAGATGGATGAAAAGTCCAAGGCAGTATGAGTCCACACCTGGTACTCACATCTTTTTTCTCTCTCTGCTCCTTCCATGCTCTCTGCCTTCCCAGCCCCGCCCCCCCCCCCCCCGCCCCCCGCCTCTGTGCATCCCAAAGCTCTCTGTATCCTCTTCTCTTCCCACCACAACTTCTGTCTTTCACTAGCACTCCACTACTAAAGTGCATGTCCTACCAGCGAGGGGTGTAGTCCTGTCTTCAAGAGGCCCGATTTCAACCTCTTCAATCACAGTGGGAGTTGGCAGACAACAATTTCTTACTGGAAATCTCAGCTTAGATTTTAAAAAATACACAGGAAAAATGACAGTCATCTTTCCGTCTTCAGTCTTTTTAGCTCTAAGTGCCTTTGAGGGACACGATGGTTGAGAGAAAAATCACAAGACAGCAGTTGTTAAAAGCTGAAATGCAATGAGTTGGTAATTTTACTTAAATTTTTGTAAGTTTCCTGAAACTTTCACTTATCCAAGCCTAAGTGTTTTATAAATAAGAACGCATGTTTAAAAATGATATGTCCAACACTGGCATTCATTTTGAATAGTGTTAGAAACTGCAAACCAGCTAGGGCACATTACTGAGGAGGTCACACTCCACAAGGAGCTGTTTCCAGAAAAATTATCCTTAACCTTTGCACACTGTGGCACTGTAGAACTGAATCCTAGTGGGTTCTATATGGACATTTAAAAGCCTGAAAACAATACACCCTGAAAATAATAGGCATTTCTTTCAAAGAAAATTTAGGAGATGCATATTTTACATGGCACTCCAGAAAAAAATAGGTACAGAATTGATGTCTTTATTCTGAATATAATATCAGGATATTATATTAAAATGCATTTTTTTTCATTCTTGGCCTATTATCAATAACAGCATGGAACAGTACCAGTGCAACACAGAGCAACAGCTGGAAGTCTTTTCCTTTGCCTTGCCTTGCCTTCCCTGCCTTCTATGTACACAGTTAATGCACTACCTTTTTTATAATGACCTAACCAAAATTGAAGTCTGATGGCCCTTATTTGTTCTTTGAATATAAAAGTTGCTAAGGGAACTCAAAGCAACTCTGCCTTGGCACAGAAGACCTCTTTTCCTTTTTCTGACCAGTGAACAACTAATTCAGAATCACATTTGCCACCTTGGCATTGGAAATGTTACAACTAATTCTTCAAACACACGCATAGTGGCTGTTAAAGTTGAGGGAAATCTTTGATTCTATCAGTGAAAAAAGAGGAAAAGCACTACATCAGTGTTCTGATCTGCAGGAGAGATCTGCTCTGGTTTACAGCCCAGAAACTGTAACTTTATTTCTCACTTTAAATTTCTTTCTCAGCCTTTAATTGATTTCAAAATAAACTTGAGGAAGAACGCAAAATCCGAATAAAGATTTCAGGTTTGTTCATTCACATTCCAGGAAAGAATACAGGCTACAAATGCCACACTAATGTACGTGGTACACAAACATTTTGAAAAATATTTTACTCTAAGCAATATTTACCAGTCAGTAGTTGTATCAATGTTTTAATGAATTTTGTAAGTTCATATTGAATAACCTTTGAATCTAAATATGGAGCGACAGCCAAAGCCTCTGAAAAGCCATATACAAATGTATTGCAAAGAATTTTGTATTGGACTCCCTCTTCAAATTTATGTTACAGCAAACAAAGCAAACAGAACCATCATAATTTCTGAGAGGTGTAGGAAAGGGTGTTGCTCCTGGTCACTCTCCTGCTAGAGAAAAAGGAGCTGGAACAAATGCTTTTTTTTAATCTGATAATTTGGGGTTTTTTCATATAATGAATGCAAGTTAGTGATTAGAATATTACATTGTTTTTTTCTGGAAGGGAAAGTGAGTGAGTAACTATAGTTCATAGAAGTAAGCATTATCTTAGTGAGATTGTGCTTATCAATTCAGAAATAACAGGCTACTTAAATTTCATGGACTCCTTCAATGTATATTCTATTCTCTTGGGCATGGTATAAATCTTTACTAAATAAGGTTCGACAAAGTAAGACTAATCAGATGTCACCTGATCAATCAGAACATGCTATAATATGCATTTTTAAAGGCCAGATTGCTGTTACAATGCCACAGACACAACAGAAAGAGGTTGCTCTCTCTGTGTTAGAGGGTGTATCCAACATGTGCCCAGATGACTGGGTATTCCTCTGGCTTTTAAATGCAACCACATTATCTTGAAATGTAACGTAGTCAATGTCATGGTTAGCACTGCTGTCAGTGCAAAACACCACCCATCTTTCTCCATCTCCTAGCAACTGCTTCCTACTTTTTTCCTTGCTGTCAAATTCTTTCTTCATTTACTCCAGATCTGCAGCCCCCAAAGAGCTTTTAAAAAACACTTGCACATGCTAGAATTGAATCATTTTTTCCCCAAGAAAAGACTATTGAATAAAAGATCTCCTAGCCACCTGTTAATGAATAAAAAGATAGTGAAAATACTGACATGAATAGGTTGGTTTTATTTTCAAGAATATTAGGTGTACTTTTCTGCCATGAATTAACCTAAATAGAACTAGTGTTTTTTGAATCTTAGCTAGGACAACACCACCTGGTAGCTATCCTTTGTGGAGATCAATGGGACACTTGTTTCCAAAATCGACCAAAAAAAGGGGCTTGGAGAAGTTGCTTCAAAGTTTCTTTTTTCCAAATGCACATTTTAAATGTTGAACACTAAGTTTAAAGCAAAATAGGGAAAATGTCTGTAGGAAAATAAGCATGTTCAGACAGATATTAGATGTCAATTATAGGTATAAAATTGTAAAATAAAATAACCATTTTTCTAGGGTTTGTTCTTCCTAAATTGCATATAAGGAACATGTACTTCCTGACCTACTCTATACTCAATGTCTATTCTAACCATGAACTTAATCTGAGCTTCTATTTTCTATTCAAGTCTAACGATGTCTAGTAAATCTCACCTTAATTTGCTTTATTATAAACTATTCCACATATATTAATATATAATATCACAAAATATTTCACTGTTTTATATTATTTCTACAACTTTTCGTTGCATGAAATAAAGGAAAATATCAGCTACTTAGCAGCAGTAAGAGAAATCTTTGAGATCTGAAGCATTAAGGAGGTCAGGGGAGATTAACTGAAGAGAAATTTCCGCTCAGACTATCTCCCTATCAATACAGCTGCAAATTTAAAGTGACTTATGCAATAGCAAAGGCTATTAGAAATGTTAAGTCCGAATTTCACATTGGTCCCAATCATAATCAATACTAACCTCTAGGGTGTTAAACTTCCCATTTGTTAACAATGTTCATTGTTTGTGGGACATAACCTAACCTTACACTTAGAAAAAACAATCACCAAATTTAACTTTGAATATGAAGAAAATCAAGAGTTGGTAGCAGAACTGTTCATGTTCTGTGTTTTCAGATTTCTAAAAATTTTAGCATAATTAGATACATAAAGATGTTTGCAAATACTTATTCCTTCTGTCAAATTAAATTTCTAAATAATAATACTACTAAAGTTAGTGCAGTATCAATGTCATTGTGACACAATAATTGACATTGTGTCACTTACCCAAAGAAAGACAATGAGATTTCTTTGAGATACACATAAAATAATAAATATTTATAAACTAAATTAACTCTTTCATTATCCCCATGCTCTTAAATGAAAATTCTCACAAAATGCACTACAAATATGCAAGAACAGACTATGAAGATTGTTGTTTGGAAATGCTAGGATCTCATATGGAGAATGGGGTGAGAATAACAGCACACTACTACTACCTTCTACGCACTAGGATGTACCTATTCTGTGTACTGACTCTCTAGCATTGGAAGATCGTGACAAGCTTTCATTCTACAGGGGTTGAAGGGATGCTGAAGGAGCTGTCAAACACTGAAATAACTGTCAAAGACAGTCATGTTTTCTCTGACTAATGCAATCATGGCTGGGATCTCTTTATGGCCATCTCTCTTTTGGGCAAAAGATAGAGGCAAACCCCAGATTTCATATAATATATATGGGACTAATAGGCTTTTTGAAATAAGCTAAGGGATCATTCCTAGTGCTTCTTATATTTAACCAGGCATCCCTGGAGATATGAACCCTGAATTGAAAGGTTTTATTTTCCACTTTCCAGTCTCTTTTATATTTTTCTTTGTATTTTGTTACAGTAATGAGGACATTTTTGTAGTTGTTCTACTTAGTACCTAGGACTTCTTGCGTGACCAGTCAAGTGTTGCGGCAGAGCTTGTTGCAGTGTAGAAAGTGAAAACATGAAAGAAAATTTGAATGTAGGAAGAATGTAAAGACTTGGAATTTTTGTAAGTTTAAAAGGCAAATATTTTTATGAAATATGTTGTTATGCTTTTTCAAGGCTGTAACAACTAAATTATTACTTTCAACATCAACAATTTTTGTGAAGAAAAAAATTAAATAAATTTATCCATTGTTCATTTGCAAAGGGTTGTGATACATTTTCAAAGCACTTTAGACAGTTTTCATTACTCTATCTATTAACCTATGTAATGACATCAGTTTATCCTATATCATCGTTTGTTACTTCAGTATTTACTGCAAAGTTCTGCCTTCAAGCCTCTCTGAGCATAGTGGAAGAGTCTGCGGGAATGAGAAATAACCCACAATGCAGAGGAAAAGACATACGTAAATCAAAGGGAGTAGACTGGCTGCACCCAAGGGTGCTGAGAGACTTGATTGACTCATCATAGTGAGGCCTTTTCCATCTTTGAAAGTTAACAGCAGTCAAGGGAGATTCCTGATAATGGAAAAACCCCAAATGTTGTGTCCACCCTCATGAAAGGCAGGAATTATCATGGGAAGATCCAGGGAAGTACAAGCTGGCCAGTGTTGGGAAGGTTATGGAGCAAATCTTCCTGGAAGCCATTTCCAGGCACATAAAGGACAAGAGTGATTAGGAAGAGCCAGTATGACTTTGTCAAAGGCAAATGACATCTGGCCAACCTTATTGCCTTGTGTGATGAGATGACTGGCTCCATGGATGAGGGGAGGAGAACAGTGAACGATTTTCACTTTGTCCATACCAAAGCTTTGTGCAAGGTCTACTTTTTTTCCTCTAGGAGAAAAGGGATATGAATTAGATAAAGGTATTATAGACTGCAAAGAAAAATGGCTGGACTGCAAGTCTCAGAGGTTTGTTATCAGTGACACAAAGTCCAAGTGGCATCCCATTATTATGAATGGAATTACTCCAGGGAACAGGATAGGCCTGGGGAAGAGAGAGCAGTTTTGCAGAAAGGACCTAGGGGTGAATAAGGCCAGACACGTAGTTCAGTCAGCAGGTTGAGGGAAATCATTATTCGCCTCTGAACTTATGAGGATGCATCTGTTTTGGGGCTCCCTAGTAGAAGAAAGACACTGCCAGACTTCAGTGAGGGCCCACCAAGCTGGTCATGGGCTGGAGCATATGGCATATTAGAAGGGGCTCGGAGAACAGGGTCTAGTCAAACTCAAAAAGAGAAGGTTCATGTCTACAACTAGCTAATGAGAACACGTGGAGAAAACAAAGCTAGCTTCTTGGAGAAACACAGTGACAGGACAAGAGGGAACAGGTGCAAGACTCAGCAATAGAAACTCCAGCTATGTATTATGGGAAAAAAAATAATACAATGAGGGTAATGAAACACCAGAATAGGTTTTCTCCCTGGAGATATTAAGAAGTGGATTAGACAGGATCCTAAGCAACCTGAAACAGTTGGCCCTGCTGTGAGCTGGAGGTTGGGCCAGATGTCCTCTAGCAGCTCCGTTATTCTACCAGTCTCTGAATAATTTCAGCAAATTTTCATAGGGGGATTCATATCTTATTTCTGAAGGGTCTGAAACAAATGTAATTTACATATTTTTTCTGTCAAAGAAAATATAGAATAGATGACTTACATGCCATAAAGTTTTCTTTGCAAATTTGGGTGTATGAAGTCTTTCTTACTTCCATTATTTTTTAGTAAGAATCTCAATAATGTTGACAATGTGTGCTATAATGTGATAGCATTATATTATCAGGTAACTGGATGACATAAAAACTCCTTCTAAAAGAGAGACACTACAACATAAACACATAATTTTATACAGGATTTGTACCTGAAAATAACATGTGCTAGGTTTGTAACAAATTATTTTAAAATCATTTACTAAACTGTGTCCTTGATTGATCTTGTAATGTTTTACAATAAAACCATGATTATATCAAAATAAAAACGATTCAATAGATGAGTAGCACATATGAAAAAATAATTTTGACCAATCACTTTTAAAACTTGTTTTATAATACAACAAATCTCCTGTTAATATGAATGCAGATGTCTGATTTTTCTATATTGGCAATTATCATTGCCACTGGTACAGAGACCCATTATATACATAAGATATGTACCTGTGATACTCCAACATTTTTAAATTAACTGACTACTGATTTTAACCTGCTACATTAAAAAAAAAAAAGAATGTTCAGAATATAAGTCAAAATATTATATTTAGCTTTAATCTAATTCTGTTCAATAATTTTCAACATGAGAGGTAAACTGCATAGTACCTAAACACTAAAAAATTCACAAAAGAAAAAGTGTAAGAAGTATACAACTGCTGCATCTCAGAAACTATTTAAAGTTTAGTTTTTATTATTTCTCATATTTATCCAGCACAGTGTCAATAAGTATAAAAGCAGGAGAGCTCTCTACTCTATAGTTGTATCAATGTTTGAAGTGTTGGATTAAAGATCAAAGCTCAGACCATAAAACCTATCAATCGTCAAAACATATTTTTAATAACACAGGATTTTGTAAGTCTTAATGACATCCAAAAGCTTATTACGATTGCTTACAGTGGCTAGAAGTCATTACATTTCTTTTTCTAGATTTTCTTTAAATATACTTTCATGATATGTAACTGAACAGAATATGCAACTAGATACGCCTAAACACAAAATAAGTTTTGATTCAGCATAAGTTCCTTAAACTCATTTAACTTTGAACCCGATAGTTAACCCAATATGACTCATAACCCTGTTTCATACCCTTATTACCAATGACTACAGCTACCCTTTTCATAAAGCTGCTTCTTTTAATAGTAATTCCTTAAATATAGCCAACTTTCTGAGTAGATTTCTGAAATAAAAAAAATATTTTTTTTTTACTGTGAGACCATTGAACTGGTTCTACACAACACAGCTTAACTGTGCAGTCAATGGTTTCAGATGCTGTGCTGCACATCTCCCCGACTTACCCAACCATCTCAAACAGAGAAGCAACTCAGCCACAGCAATGAACACAAGCAAATTGGCCAAGACACAGCCCACAAAGAACTACGTTCTTTGCTTGTCAGCGGTAGTTCTTATGTGTTCCCTGCATGTGTAGATTTGAGGCACTTATTAACTGAGATACATCATCTTCTGAGCATATTCTTTCTAGATGTGAACTGGATTTCTGAATTCATATAAGCAATGCGCAAGGTGTTGTACATCCTCATAGTTGTACAAAGTTTCATTTACACAAAAGAGTCTTTCCAGCCCAGGACACATGAGGAGTTCAGTGGAAGGAAGGACCCTCTTAATTAGCATGACTAGATGCAGTTATTGTGGTGGTTTTTATCTTGATTCTGCAAGCCTTTCATTACCTCTGATAAAGAAGGATCTACTACTTATTTTAGGTCATCCTACTTGTAGAGGGAACACTGTGCTTATGTGTAAATGCTAAAAACATCTTAAAACTTAGGAGGTGTTCCTCCTAAAAATTTTTAAGAGACAAGTTCCTGTAAGCAGTTAGAAATGTCATTCTGCCTTTTCACTCTTGTGTTTTTGAAATTTGAGATACCTACATTTGCTCCACAATAACTTAAAACCATATCATACAGACAGCAAATTCCATGTTGTCATCTTTATTTAGTGCTAAATAGGAGAAGCATGTCTGGTAGGTGTATGATTTGCTTATTTTGGAAAGTCAGTGCTATTGTCTAGAAAAGATAGCTGAAGTGACCTGAAGTGGATTACAGCTATTGGTCATACATTCGTATGGATTTCTTTGGCCATGTGTAAATACTATTAATATAGGAGACATTCCAAACAGTAAATAAACAGTACTATTGTTCTACTGTGTCACAAGGCACAGTTAAGTAAGACAGAGTGTATTTAGTAAGCTTTTTTTCCATACTGTACCTTTTCATCCAAAGCCTTGTGGTGCTCAAACAGAGATTTCAGAGCTTTGAGGACTTCAACTTCACTGGAAACTCCTGAGGGAGACTGTGCTTGCCGTTTCACCACGGTCATCCTCAGTGACCTTTCGTGTCTTGAGACAAGGCACTCCAAATGCTCCAGTAACAGCTATTGGACATGATATAAAAGGTTATTAATTTTTGTGCAGCCAAACACTTTGGAAATTCTAACTACAAAATGCATGATAATAAATGGCAATTTTCATGGCAACCTCATTTAGGAGAGACTGCTGGAATTATTGACAATATTTCATGATTCTAAATCAGGTGGAATAAATAGAATAATAGGAAATCTACTAATGATTTCACTTAAAACCCTGCTATGAAAAGCGAGAACAACAAATCACTCAGCATAGGATCACTAATTTAAGTATATATTTACAGTATTATTTGTGATAGCAATTAATGAGCATTAACAAATAACAACCAAAGCCAGCCTAAAGCATCATGCAAAAATACTAAAGTTCATAATTAATGCACCCTAACTCTAATGTATTTTCAATGTATACTGAAGGTTACTTAACAAATTTATGTGAAAATAAACAGTATATTTTATTAATTTTTAAGACTATTCATTCTAAATGCCACAGCTACTAGTGTTTGTCACTAGTATGTGCTCTAAAATGTTCACTGTCTCTGTTGTATTACAAACACGATGGAAAACACAAAGGTCCATACAGAGAAATTTCACGCTTTTGTAAATATCTGTAAAATAACCTGTAAATAACCTAATATAAAAACATATGATAACTATTTTTCATTATTACTGAGGTGAAATGAAAAATTAAAATTATATGTTGATATTGTGTAGAAAATTCCCCATTTGTGTTTACTTTCATAGGGCTATCATTTCTGTTCTTACTCTGAAAATAAAAGAGAATTGGTTAGCTGTAAGGTTAAAGAAGGATAGCTAAATTCATGACTCACAATGCATGTTAAATGTATTGTAATTACAACATACAATTACATCTAAGTCACTGAACTGGAAATTTGAAAGTTACAGGGATAATTGTTTATTATTTCTCCTCTGATATGCTTTTTAGTTTAGTTACTATTATTACAGATATATATTTATCTGTACTCCATAGCTATTTACAGTCACATAATGACCTTTATTGTTACATGAATTAATAGACAAAGAAGAGCAAAACCAGATTGTAATACCATTATAGTTGTAATACTTTGATGTTATCTTTGCTTCAAACATGGTTCTTGTGTCTGGATTTGCCTGGTTATTATGTTACAGTAACTGTATTATTCACAAAAAGTCAGCAATCACATATGCAAACCATGTTCATACATCATGAACTGTAATGACTCCATGCAATTCAAGGAGGGTATTTCTACCATTTCTGAATTCAGGTGATGGCTTGTATTTATCAAAAGCAAATGAACAAGGAATCAATGAGTTCTGTCATCCAATCCCTGTAGGGCTGGCAGCAGATATAGGTAAATTTTTAATTATTTCAGGCAGTCCAAAGTAACAGGCAAATTTGAAGAGACCTCTTCATCATAGAGCCATCAGGAACTTGGTACAGGGCTGTGGTAAGGTTGTAACTCAAATGAGATCAGAATAGCTTCCAAATACTTACAGAGTACTTCTGTTCATAGCAGTACTTAAACACACAGTTAATTGCCATCATGAATAGAACTGAATTTCTGAATTTTGGCCTAAATTCATATATTTACATGATTTTTCTAAGCCACATAGTTTATCTAGGAGATAGCTGGAGAAAAGCAAGTCAACAGCTGGTGTAGCTAATGCTACAGCCTACTCTCTGCCACATCTCTCCAAAGAGACTGTGTGACTGCAACATGTCCTTCCCGCTGCAGGTGGACCCTGCCCCACTCTGTATTCCTGGGGTCGCCAAATACTGACTCTGATTTATGCTGGGGACTTACATTTCTCCACAGTCATTCCCACTTGCTGGCTGATCCTGTTAGAGCCTGGCTCATCCTGCTCTGTTGTCTGTCTTGTCTGCCTTTATACAGAAACTTTTCATAGCTACCATAGCATCATAGCTACCTCTAGAACAGTCTAAGTCCAGATAAAATGCTATGAATTTCTGCAGAAATGTGTGTGTGGGGGTGTGTGTGTCTGTGTGTGGAACACAAGAAGAAAACTAACATACATCCAGAACCTCATTTTGAACTGATGTAAACAGACAATTTTGACAGGGAATTTGAAGTCAGCATGGACAGAAGAAAGACAAGATCCTTACTGAGAGAAGGAAGAATGGAGATCAAAAAGAATGAAGAGCAAACAAAAAGTTAAACAAGGTTTCCAAGTGTAAGAATAGAGTGGGATGATCGTGGAGGAGTTTACTATGTGGGATGAACAGTGCAGCAAGCTGGCCCTTTGTAGAACGAGAGATAACATATTTAACTTTAGGTTAAGTTACTGCCATGTTAGAAACATGCATAACATAAAAGTAAACCATTGAAAGTCACCCATTTAATATACACTAAAGCTAATTTTGCCTTTAGCTTAGAATTACCACTTTTGAGATGACAAAACCATATTTCAATGTCTGTATATATTTCATAGTTATTGAATAAATAAAGTGCAAAATATTGTGTTGCCTATTTTACCATATAAAGACAGATGAGTTGACATCGCAGTTAAGAATTTCTGCACTACTTGTGAACATTTGATATGTTTTCTTTCTGTTCTTATTCACTCAGGCTACTCAGCCAATGGTATGTAGAGGTTCATTTTTCTGGAAACTATCTCTGAACAATGGAATTTTCCTTACAATCAGCCCTAAGAATAATCAAGAAGACATGCTGACATAGGTTTCTGGCTTCTAAAACTTTCTTATTTTTGCTTTTCGGGAAAAATCAGCTTTATTTCTCCACAAATTCTGTGAGCACTGCTTACAGTAAATACAGCTGAGCAGAGTATTATTAACCAGGTCTCCCAGTGCCACATTACTCCCAGCCATGCTGAAAGGGAAGAACAACCCAAAGGATAGAACATCTGACTGTGACTGAGCACCTGATGGCAAAGCCTTGCCCCCTGCTCTGCTGAAATGGTACTGCTGTTTGATCTGTCCTTGCCCCACTTACAATTATACTGACCGAAAAATAAAAAAAAAAAAAAAAGGTAACAGATCTCCTCTACTTCCCTGGGAAGAGCAAATGACACTGACAGATCTATGAAGTGTCCCAGCACTACAGTGATGACGGAAGGGACATATAAACATATAAAATTGGCATTGAAGGTAACAGTGTGTTCAAGTAACATTTAAGTTTAATGACTGAAGGAAATCACAATAACTTGTGGGTATAGGGGCATATTGGGAACTTTCTCCCCTGTATAATTCAAGAATCAGTATTACAAATATCTGTGAGAACAACCATAAAATTTTATGTCAAAATAACATTGTAATGATATTGGTAGTTCATTTAAACTACAAAAGAATTGTTAGAAACATCTTTAGGTATTTTAGCGTGTTGCAATTAAACTCTGGCATTAATAAAGAACATGGGCTACTGAGCGTTTTCTGTTCCCTCACACTGTGACAAGTTCCTACTGTTGTCAAGCACTCAGAGGGACAGGCAGCTTGCAGGGAAAAGAAGATTAAGATCAACAGCAGCAGGCGGGACAAAATCACCCATGCATCATTACTATGCTTTTCCTACTGGAAAGCATAAACTTGACAATGAATTATGAAATAATCTGACAAGAGAATTTTTCTTTTATGCTGGGCAAATTTTAGGATGCTCAAGATGCTGTGCTGATAATTGTACCTTAGCTAAATGGGATGAAGTTTTCCAGAGCTCTGAACCCTTCATGAACATAAAGAATGTTTAAAAATAATAAATTAAAAACTTTAAAATGCTCTAGTGCATATTTTCTGAGTGAATGAAGCATCTTTGAAATGTTAATTAGAACTAAAACAGTAAGAATAGAGAAAATTGTTAGAATATACCCAGCTTCCTGTATTTTTCAAATCACTTCCAAAGCACTTATGGAAGTGAGTTATTGTGAAAGGAAATGCATGGTTTAAATTTAACAGTATCAACTACATTGGTGTAGGTTATCACCTACCTATATTATACTATACCATCATTACTACATGGACAATGATTTACATATGGAAAATGAAAAAAAGTTAAAATATTCTTTTTTAGGAATGATGACTCAGTTAGTTGAAATTAGCGTGACTCAATAGAGTTTGTATTACTACAGGACCTGGATTTTAATCAATGTAAAATATTTTATCTTAACTTTATTCTCAGCAAACCTGTTTGTAAAAGAAGTTCACAGCAGGATAATAAATGGAAAAATAAAAGAATCAGGAGAGGGTGATGGAGAGAAAAGGAGAGGCATAAATAATGAAATACAGGGAAAAAAATATAAAAGATAAGAGATTTAATAAAATGAGACAGACTCAGCTAAGGGATTCCTTAGAGGAATGGGGCAACCCACTCAGAAGACAATTCTCTTTCAAGGTCCAGCTTAAAATATTTAATCAGCACAGGCAAAATTGAATGTCCTTTCAGTCTATATTTAGAATGCACATTGTTCAGTGAATCTCCATCTCTGGTGAAAGCAAAGACGACAGGTAAAATCAGCAGACATGAGGTTGAAGATTATCTCTAAAACCAGTCACAAACCCAGTCATTTTCTTCAGCATTGTTCCACAGTGGTGGAAACCAATTTGCACCCGTGGTCAGCTGAGGTGACCTCAGACAGCTATACTGGTAAATTACTGGTGAAAATCTTTCTTGGAAAAAACAAAACCAGCCTAACTATAGCATGTGTCCCGCGTCTGTCTTTCTGTATGTCCAAGACAGAGAAGAGAATACTGGTGACCAAAAACCTTAATGGAAACACACACATGTGAAGCAAAAGTATGAAATAAAACATAATAAGCAGGATAATGACACAAAGTAATAAAAATTAATAAAATGGGTCTTATAAGAACAATGAATACAAATATAATAACTATTAGATTATACAGTGTCTGAAGATACAGGTATAGAATTACTATATACTACATTTACTATCTATTGTCACCCTGTTTTCTGTGACAAAGTTCTTATTTTGAAAGAAGAAACACATTAGTCTAGAAGATAGATCATAATATTGAGGTAAAAATAATGAAAATTACTGTCATTTACATTAGTGACATAATGCGTTTGCCTTTACAGTACTTTAGGAAACATTTATATTTATTTTCATGTGTACAGTGCTTTCAGACTGGAAGAGGTCCTGTTATCATGTTGAAAAAAGAAAACAGAGTGCCCAGTTTAGTTTCAGCAGCTATCAAACTGATCTATGTAACAGGACCTCCAAGAAAATGAGCTAAAAAAGGAATTAAAACCATATTTAAAAGATATTCTTAGAGTTTTCCAGTACAATAAAAGGGAAATTTAATCATAAAATATAGGATTAAGTTCTGATCTATGGGTATTATGAGACTGCATTGATTAACTGAAGATATTTCATAAAGCTTTCACTAAGGAATTGAGACAATAAAATATGAATAAAATTAAATCTAAGTCAGCCTTGTTCACTTTAATAAATGCTTCAAGTCGAGGTATTAAGTAAAAGAAAGATGATGACACTGTTATTGCTGTTTCATCATGAACAAAGGCTTAATTTTTCTTGTTTCTGAAACTGCTTGAACTAATTTAAATAACATTGTATGCTACATACAAAAATATTATGCATGTGTCTTTTTTTTGTTATATTGAAAAACCCACAGATTAATCCATAATGGTATTGTAATAATTTTTTGTTTCAACTGCCAAACCAAAGTCTAAATTTCCTCATAATCATATTCTGATTTAATAAGTTAATCCTACAAACGTTTTCTACTTTTACAGAATACAGACTGAGACAAAAATAATTTTCAATTTTAATTTATATTTAGCACATCCAAATTAGTATTATTTTATAATTTCCATTAAATAATACGCTAGATCACATTGACCTGTTTTCCAGCTTCAGAAAAGATGTTGCCTTTCCACATGCTATAGCTGATCATTCTATCTAGAGAATATCTAGAGAAGTAACTGTATCAGTTTCTATTACGATATTTTTATGTATGTTTTCAAAGTCTCATGCAATGATTTTCCAGAGAGAACCTGTCTTCCTGTCAGCAACACCACACCAATCAATACAAATACACATGCTCCTGCATTTTCTATTTTGCCTCGTGAACTGACAGATTAAGTTGCCAGCTAAGTTCTTGACATGAAAATATTTCTACTGTAATATGCCAGAAAAAGTTAATTACTATAGGCGGTAAAAATAGAACTTCAACAGCAAAAGGTCAGTAGGAAGCTTTGCTTAAGAATTCTGCTAGAAGGAACTTGATTAAATATTGTGGTAAGTTTTAAAAGGTGGTATTTTGGCTGAGATCTGGTGTATGGGTCCCGAAGAATGTAATTCCATCATGGTCTCTCTCTAATATATGTTACTGTCAGGGTCTGCCACTGTTGTTTGACAGAGTGGCAAATCAGAATGTGTGGTGGTGTTTTTCAGGGGGGGGTGTTGGGTGTGTGTGTGTCTTTTGTGGAGATTGGGAAAAACTGTATGAGGGAGGCTGTTGCCAAGAAATAAAGAAATACATAGATGCAGGTCTACAGTAAAGAAAAAAATTTAGTTAGGCATAACTGAAAATGTGAAAGGGAGCCAGAAAGCTAGTGTGTACTCAGAACCTGACAGAGTTGCCACTTCTTTTTCTTGCTGATTTCAGTTTGAAGCAGTAGGTACTTCAAACAATATCTTTAAGCTAGGGAGCTTCAGACCAGGGAGATAAAAGACTGAATTAAAAAAAATCAGAAACAGCAATCTGAGAATTTGGAACTGAACCTCCTTATTTAAAAGTAGTAGGAAGTGCTACTTGGGACAGAAGTGGTTGTAATGATTCATTCCACTACATGTGGTTATGCATGAGTGTGTCCTGGGAGGGCAGGTAAGCAATGCTAGTGTAGCTAAGCTACAGCTGGGTTAAGTGTGAACACTAGTGGGATGGAAGAAAGAAGCATTAGTTGGCCTAACTAACTTTATGTTTTAGAAAAGACATTTAATTTCCTCACTGCAAAAGTGTATCAGTGGTCATCCAAATATTATTATTTTATTAGAAATGTTACTTAATTAACTGAAAAAATGTGGAGCAACTCTTTCTTACAAAATATTAATGCTGTTTTCCATTAATAACTGCATAAATCTCAGTTTTCAAAAGTGCCTTTTATAGGTGATGTCTTCTCAATCAGTGTTGCTAGACACCTCATTGTTAGCATATCATTGAGACTATTCTGAAGACAACAGCTTTGGATCAAAAATGCTGATCTCTCCCTATAAAAGAAGTGTACAGGAGCCTATAGAAGATAGCATGATTATTACAGCAAACTTTGGCAACTAAGTAGTATATGGCAGTTTAGAGCCTGGCAAGAACATATATATATGGTGGAGTGATTATTAATGAAAATGCTAGAGGTCAGAGTAAGGCATGTCTCTGATTTTTAATCCCTCCTTTCCCTTTAATACGTGGACTATAACTTAACCTCTTGTTTACTGTAACATCTCCTGAATTTCCTATATTTTTTTCATGGCCTAAATCTCTTCATCACCAATACCTAGCTTCATCCTTATTCTGAAAACACACTGGTAGAGTTTACTAATTTTAACTGCAAGGGCTTCTCGCAAGGATTATCACACTCTATATCTCTCAACTGTTGGTATTAGTTCTCCTGGAAAATCTCTTATTGATTTTTCTTTTATATAAACAAGAAACATAAGAATGGATGATCTTTAAGCTTCTTCATTTGCAAAGAAAGTGCCTATGACAGAGCTCAATCTGACTTAGCTGATGACTTGCAGTTGACTCATCTTCCTTTTCTCTCACAGTTGTTTGGCAAGTGACTATCTTTGGCTATGAGGCTGTCTTGGGATTTTTGCTAGTCTGCGCCAATTATATCAGACCCACAGTAAGTGTTGGTACACTGCAGTTTTAATATACCAAAGTTGGTGTTCAATGGGCTTTGTAGTGAAATGGATAAAGCGTTATGCTAGGGAGACAGTTTTGTGTGTATACTTATCAAGAACTGAGGATAACCAAGAAGATGACATTGCAAATTTAGTTCATATAGTATTTTTTCTGTGAAGAAAGGCAAATGGATATATGTTCTTTGCAGGAATGGGTATATGTAGATTATTGAATAGGTATAATTGAGCGTATATTTTAACTACATCTCTGTATCCAAATGTTTGTGCTGGAAATTAACACAAAGAGCTCTTTATTCTATGTAAATTATCTTTTAAATTGACTTTCCTATTTTTACCTTAAATACTAAAATAACCGATACATGTAGCAGTTAGATAATTTAAGCAGCTCTAGAAAGACAACAAAATTGTAATTGAGATGCCTTGCTAAACACAAATGACGCAGTGCAATTCCAACGTGCTTCTCCAGTAATTAATTCTATTTTTGTGGGAGTCATTTTGGACTGTTTAGAATCTATGAGAGACATGGGAGGGAAAAGTAGGTATCACCTATGTCTTCTGCCACCTTTCACAAACCCATCGCCTCTAATACTTTTGTGTTAAAAGTGATCATCTCCTGCACCTCCAAGATAGCATGCAGGTAGATGAGGCAGCTTTGCCTCTTTGTAGGCATCTGTCCTTCCTTGGAATTCTGAAGTCTGTGGCATTCTGGTGCTATAGTTGGACAGAAGAAAGGAGGAAGAAAGACCATCCCTCAGTTCTTTAGTTATGCACATTGATAGATTTCTTTCAGAATGCAAATTAGCTGACCAAGAAAAGATGCTATCTGAGCAGCCAAAGTGCTACTAGTTTACTGAGAGGAGGAAAACAGGAAGAATTACCCAGATCACAGAAATGTTATATGGATATGAGAAATGAAATATGGATATGAGAAAACACTTTAGGTGATCAGTCTGTCTGAGATGTATTCCATATATTCATTACCAGCCTGAGTCCTGTCTGATCTGGGACTGTTTCATCTCTTTTCTCATACCTTTCCACCCCTCATAAAGCCTCCTCTGCTCCTTTCTTCCATTTCTTGATGAATTCTGCCTTTTTCCAGACAATTGCATGTGCAAATTATTTTATTCTGAAAACCATTCTGTACGCCATTTGAGAATTTTCAGAAGGTGCTGTCACATATTCTTGTTCCCAGACAGAACAACATCTGATTGAAGTAGAACATGGTAAATTTAAGGGTGAAATCTTGTCCTCACTCAGCTGTATGGCAAATGACATTTACTTCAAGGGTCACATGGCTGCATCTAGACTAAACAACAGACTGTGCTATGTGTGGCAGCCTTCATCTCATCCTTATTCAGCTCAAATCTAAGGCACAAGGGAAAGCTGGGTCTGTTGTAACATTGCCTTTTGCATTGATAGAAGATGAGGATATGTGCAAGCTACTTAGGGAGGCCCCAGGGCTTGGAAGGCTGCATAAGTCCCTTGCTTTAGTAAATATTTAAACTGATGTACTCACCCTGTTATATACAAAATCTGCTATCTTTGTAATATATCTTGCTAACATACACTCATTTCCTCCAGGACTGTAGCAGGGCAGATACATCTTTTTACTTAGAACCTTACAAGTTTCATGTACTTATTAAAAGGCTGGAATTTTGTCTTCTTTGAAGATCTAAATTTATGTATATTCCTCCTGCTTTACATGTACATAATATCCAGAAAAGGTCTGCTGTATACTTACTCTTGTGTTATTTCTTTCAGCTTTCAGTTCTGAAATCTCCTCCTCTTTTTCAAGCAGCTGTTCCCTGCATGCATTTAATTCTTTTGTCAGTGCAGCAAATTCCTGTGAAATAAAATTATATACTCAAGTTAATCAAGACCTAAGCACTAGAATAATCAAATCCATATGCATTCTAGAGTTTGAGGATTGAAATAATATTTAGAAATCATCAACACAAACTAAAATAGCATATGTAAGCATCAGCATCTACCAAAACAATTTAAGTCGAGACATATCTAATAAAAAGTGCCTATGGAAAACAGTAATTTAAGTTTGGAAACAAAAGAAGGTTCAAGATGACGGCAATATCCCCCATACGCAAACTGTCAGAACCACACGAGAAGAACAGAACTGGCCTATTTCATAGCAACAGAGACACTACTTTGCACACACAACGAAGTTCAACTCAATGTATCTGCTTAGTGAGTGTTGCCTCTCTGTAAGGCAGCTGTTGCAATATGGGAAAAAAAACAAACAACTTAATATATTCACTGATCAAAATCTATCTAATACCAGATTAACATAAGTAATATATGCATTGTGGAAAAAAATACTGTCATTATTTTCACTTTGAATTTAACTACTAAAAGTTATTTGCGCATTATAGTGAAAGGCTGTGATGTGTCAGAACAATAATCATGTTTGTTAGTTTGGAGTGATTTTCCTGGGAAATAACAACATAAAAAAACCCTGGATTTTAAGTTGCTCCCGATGTTAAGTTTTACACATGCAACTAATAGGTTTTCTGAAAAACACATTCTTCAGTTGTCAAAATTCCTATTAAAATGTCTTAATTTTACCGTTGCTGTTAGTCTTCAACAATATACATAAATTTTTGTCTATACAAAGGGCAGTCACAGATTTGTCATTCAGCTCAATATTGAAAAGGTTTCACTCATATGTGTTTTCTTTTGACAGGCACAACATATACTAAACCATAGTGGTTAGTTTTATCCCTTACAGCAAAGAGATGCTACATGTCTCTAAAAACAGTGAGGTAAAGGTTTAAAAGCCTTTTAAATTTGTGATAATGTGTCACAAAAGAAAAGATGTCTTGATGAACAGCATTGCTGCTTACCAAAGATATATACATAGTTTAAAATGTTAATATTAGTTTGACTGCTTGACCCACAAGCAGCCAGTCGTTCTTAATTCCCCTCCTCCCCACCCCCCCCCCCAAAAAAAAAAAAAAAAAAAAGGGAGTTTAAGAAAAAAAACATGTCCAGGTGGTTTATCTTATCAGCCAGTAGGATGAAGCTGAGACTAAATCTACTTATTTAAGACAAAAGCTAGCAATGGTCTCAAAAGGGTCTGGTTTGCTGCTTCCCCTCGAGTTGCTGAAAGCAGCCTTTATCTGAACTGAAGTGCTGTTCAATAGACATTTGGTAGGTATTCCTAGGCTCATTCTGCTTTAATCAAGTTTCTAAATAGTTAATGGTATATGGTGTTATCAATAATATAATAAAAAATATTCAAATAGATTTCAAGTGTATTCTGACAATGTGTAACTAGGGTTTTCTTTTTTCATTTATCAGCAGCTGAAACTGGATGCACAGTAAACCTTCATGAAAATTGCATGGTAGTAAGGAAAGTCTTGTTCTGATACCCCCAGTGGATTTTGTTTTAGGTATCAGCTGTTGATCACATGAACCATGTAGCGATGTTTTGTGTCATACCTCCTAATCAATATTTTAATTTTACAACCTAGTGGTCAAGATCTTGTAAGGCTATGCAGCATACTTTGATCTTAAACATAGCTTTTAAAGCCCTTAACATAGCTTTGAAAATGAGATTTAAATTTTAAACCTCCTCTCTCACTTTTCAAAAGATTCATTAAAACTCTGCCTGTACATCCTACTTTAGGATTCAGAAGCTGCCAGTCCAGCAGTGTTATTCTGTTCAGAATTTTGTTCAAAAAACTCCTGTCTTGTAGGTTATAACTAATGTTACATACCAAATGAAAATATCATATTTAATATAAAACCAATGATCTCAAGCCAGACTAAATCAAAATTTTTAAGCGCAAAAGCACACATACACACATATTTACACACATTTTTTTTCTTCATATTCCTCTAAGAGAAACTTTATAGCACTACAGGGTAGAAGTCTTGTTACTAATTTACATACAGTTTATAGACATGTATAAATATCCGTAATACTTTCAGAATCTCACAGAATAAATATTCTGTGCAATCTATGTAGGATGTTGTTGTTCTTTACATTTTCTCATTTCTTTGTATTGTTTCAATTGGAATTAAAATAGACATTTTGGATATGCCATATGGGTGACAGGTGGTGAAAAGGATAACGAGTATCATCTAGTGACTTCCAGTTCCTAACTACAGTAAGGCAAAGCAGTCTGATAACATGCTTTCATTGTTTTCCTTGGAAACAGAAAAAGATAGTGTTTATGAAAACGTACATTCTTTGCTATGTCAAGGCATGCCAGCTACCAGCAGTACAGTCCCTAATGCTTTGGTCAATAGAATCACAAATAATTAAGGAATGGAGTTCCTACTATTTTGCTGAGAAGCATGGAACTTATTCTCAGGGAAATTTTGTTTGGTCACCAGCTTTCATTTTCCCTTGCTTAAAAGCAAATCATTATTCAAAATTCTGCTCCCAGACAGTCCCGTTCCTAACACAGTGTCTTCTCACCCTTGAAATATCTTTATCTTATGTTCATAATAACTGTTAGTGTTCACTTCAGCTGAGCTACCTGCATCCAGTATTTTAGACCTTTTTACTTGAGTCACTGACACAGACCTTTCAGGCCTCTTAACTATTCAGGTGCTGCTGCTCTCGAAATTCCTCTGTGCTCTTGACATATCTACAGTACTAGCAATTGCAACAGCCATCTCCATACCTCTGGAGCTAAAGTGGCCAACTTTCATCTGAAGTACTAGAGACTGCTCAGTTGTCAAGAGCTTTGCCTTCTCTGGATTGAATGATGACAGAAAGAGGGTGGATTTTTTTCTTGGTCTTCATATCATAAGCATTTTACAGTTAAAGTCTCAAAGTAAAATTGAGTTTGCCCTAGAGCTTTACAAATTATCATTTCTGTCACATCTGCTTTGGTGAATTGATAACTAGGATAAAACCTCACAACAACTTGATTTTCAACTCATACTTCCAAAACTACAAGTAAACCTCATTTTAAATATACCCTTTTCATCCAAGGTATCCCTGAGACAGAACAATGTAAAGCTCCAGGGAATGTATCTCCTACATACTAGAAGCAAAGCAAAGCATAGCATATTTTTGTTTTATCCAGTTATGTAATAAATAACATGTGATGATATTGACCTCTGCTCATGCAATTCCCTCCCATATATACAAGGATCAAGGGAATACTGTCATCTGGGATTATTGTAGAGACTGCAGAAATCTTGCCTGGTCAGTCATACTTTGGGAGCCCTAAAATAGTATCTGTTGCATAACTAATATGATTTGACAAGCACAACTGCACCTTTAAAGCTTATGTAGAAGTTGTGTGGCTTAAAAGCTAATTAAGAACTGAAATGAGTTAAAACTATGAAAATTATTCAGTTGATTGCACTTTTTTTATACTGTACTGTGACATCAGGACACTAACAAAATTCGTTCATGATTTTGTTCAAAGAGCATCTGAATAAACATAATCTCAGAACCTATCTTATCTGCTGTTTCCCTTTTTTTCTTAATACTTGGGCTATAACACTGTCTGACTGAAAAACAGCTGACTTGGAATGACAGCTCTTCATTTATCCCATGTTTATCTTTGAAGAGAGGGCAGAAGCCTTTAAAACAAATTCAACAGAAACGTATAGCCACCAAAAGGACTGCTAGGTGTTACAAATAAAAAAACCTCAAGGCCTTCCCTTGGTGAAGCAGCTGAGATACAGCCAGAGCAGAGGCTGGAGGGTGCCCGCGACAGTGGTAAGCCATCGGGGCAGGCGGGCTGACAGCACTGCCAGATGTGTTGGCAGCAGGACTGTGCAGGGGACATACCACAGCTCTCTTACCATTAGAAAGGCCACAAGGTTTGATTTTTTACGACCAAAAACCACAGAAAATGTATATAATTAGTCTCCAAGCTGAGGGTATGCCACAGAAATGATGAGACCTCATAGCTGCAATGCTCAGCTGTTCAGCATCTGTACACAGTCCAGTACAACGTGAGTTGAAATGAAAATGCAGTCAATCAACATCCCCACAAAAAAATAACTACTGAAAGAAAGAAGACATTTTGTAAGACAAAAAGAAAAAAAAAAATCCATAAAATTCAGTTTCAGAGACACTGGGGAGATTCAGCTTCAAATCTCCTCCTCTGGATTTTCCATCTTTGAACCTCAGTTCATTTCAGGAATGAGTGAGTGAACTAATCTCTGCATGGAGAAAAAAATTGTAAAGCTTAATCTTTTTTTGTTTTACATTCAACACAAGCTATGTCAACTGATTTGCTTTCCCACAATTTTAGATGTAACTCATTTAATGTAGGAAATTACTATCTACTACAATGCCCTCAGAGTTTTAACTATTCATTTCTCATGCTTTTTTTTTTTTTAAAAAAATGTGCCTTCTTTCTTTTCCTATTACTCCTTCTTTGGAGCACTTGATGGAAATTCTCCACTTTTAAATGACCTTTTAAATGCCCAAGGATTTATTTTAAAAATTTTGCCATTAACAGCACACAGATTTCAGCCTTGTTGACTCCTATTAACAAGACAAAACACTGCAAAATTCTGAATGTAATTCACTGTTTATCTTCTTACTACAGAAAAGACATAACAATAGTCCTTGATTCTAGATTAGGTTGAATGCAAGATTTAAGTATGTGGGTTTGGTGTCAGTCCTCTGAAATGTCTATTATTACATTTCTGCTCAAAATGAGAGTTCATTTGCACACAAGTTTTAGGTTGGAAAACATGTACCCTGAAATATTTTATTGTAACAAGACCCAGGTAAAGCAGGAAATCAATTCGGATCTCAGTACTAAAATTTTGGTCTCTTCATAGATAAAAAAAGTCATACTTTCAAAATTGTAGAACAGTCTCTGAATTAAGTCTCTTAAAAGTATTATCAGATCTATTTGCACTATGGTGCTGTTAGCATGGAGAGTTTTCTGTACTTCTCCACAAATAAATGTAAAGCAAAATTTATTGTTTCTTTTTTCCCCATTTTTATACAGTGGGATTTTTTTTTTTACACCTTCAAGAAAATTGTCCACTACTAGTAAATCTTATAATAAATAGTGTGATGTGAGTGGGCCACATTATTTGGAACTACTGAATCTCTAGTTTGAACTGAGTTTCACACCATGCTTTCATAGGTGTGATCTCAGCATTTCTTTACATTGCCACTAAACATGCTTCAAACTATCAAGGAATTACCAATGTTGGTTTGGGTTATTTATTGGTCTGCAAGACATCTAAAATGTGGAAAGTGTGATTAAATGTGACAATGTGAGAGTTCATTAATTCACAGAGAAATGAAGAGAATGAAAGTTCTGTTACCTAAGAGAGAGAACTAACTCAGTAACACAGTGGACTTGTGACCCCACACTCTATATTTTATTTTAAATTTTTATTTTCAGAAATGTGGGCAGTGACTGAAATTTTGAAATATGTAGACACACATAAGCACACAGTCGGTGCTTCTCGGAAGAAAGAAAAAACCTTTTTAGAAGCCCAGAACCCATGTTAACATCTACAATAATTGACAATCCCAATATATTCACCAAACAGAAAATTGGACAAATGAGGAATGGCTATACAGCTTTCCATCAAGAAGAAATTCCTTTTTAAATACTCAGTTGAATCTACACCGGATTTTGAACTAGGTCTTGCAAGTATTTACTGATTCAGGCATCCCTGTCTAGGTTGAAGAAATCATCTCAAACCAGTGTAGCGTCTCTGTGGATAGCCTCCTATTGTGAATGAATTATTTATCATTATAACTGTGGTCCCAAATTAAAAGAGATATAATTGTATTTTCTCACCAAAAAGAAAATCCCCCAAATTCTCTTTCAGTGTCTTATACAAAACAAAACAAAAAACCTTGCTTCTACAAATGACCCCCCCCCCCCCCCAAAAAAAAAAAAAATAGAGAACTAAGGATTACAATAGGTAAAATTTCTATATCTGATTAAGGCCACTGAACATACTGAATGAATGTGGATATACATATTTTGGCTTAGCTTTGCAGCATATGTAACCTGACTTTTATATAAATGTCATCTAAATTCAACAGCTGTATCACGTTACTCCCAAGATTTACTAGAAGTACCAAAAGTATTCAAAATTGTATTTCAAAAGTCAACCAAAAAGAAACTTTAAATGTTTGTACACATGTTAGTCCGTGTGATGGTACTTCTCGATGGATTTAAAGGTAATGGGAAGAATGTATCACTGTCAGGACTTGTGTTGTCATCTGCCAAATTTTCCTGCTGTAATATACACTTGCCATATAATGATTAATTCCCAGAGATTTTTAAAGCCAAAGGAAATTTCCCCAGCGACAAGAGTATAATGACAATGGGTCAATTATTGGCAATGATCTTCTCACACAGGATTACTTCAGGAAGAAATCTGACACTACACACAGAAGACATGGACACAAGTATGCCATGATAGTTTTCTTAATAATACATGTGGGTTTAGAATCATTGTTAGAAAGTAGTCCAACAACAAACAATAACCCAAGTACAGCTCTCTCATCAGTACCAAACAGCCAAAGACAAACCTGTGTTCCATTATTTCCCAAATTAGCCTGCAAAATTGTGGTGTAAAAATCTAAGTTTTACACGACACCAGCTAAAAAGTACCCAGTTCACATTCTCGTTTTTTTTCAGAGTCAATTTCTTTAATGGAAAACTTCTGAATAAAGCATGCAATTTGCTGGTTTAGTGATGTTTTCCCACTCTGTTTTTAAATAATATAGATTTGGTGCTCTGTATTACCTGTTGTATACTGATCACTCCGATTTATGCTTTCTGAAGAATAATGTCCACCCAGTGGGTACTGGTCTGTTAAAACAAAGCTAAGTCTCACACTTATAGCAATAATGAAACAGAAGGATCAGGGGAAAAGGGCATGATAAAATCGACAACAGATTTTTACTTTTTTACCTAAAATTTTCTGTGCTCTGTGAGTCTTCAGATTATGATAACAGATGTGAGCTCACAAAAGCTTTAAAATAAATATCTCAAGCACAAGGCAGCAGATGCTAAAAATTCAACATTCCTTATTTATCATCCTTAGTATTAAACTATAAAGCTGAGATTTCAAAGTACTTCACAGCCTCCATCCCTAAAAAAGGTAAATTTCAAAGATTATAAAAGTATAGCCTACCTTTTAATATTTCTTTTATAATATAGCAAACCTAATTATACCAAACTAGAGTCATCCTCCCATATTTATGAACAAGAATGATATTAAAGTCTTCTTTTTCCCCTAAAAAACAGCAAATGGAAAATTTAAAATTCTCCTGTTTTGCATTTCATGTTAACTAGATTGGTTCAATTTGGAATAGATATCACAGTGAAGGACAGCATACTCTAACTCTGAAATTAACAACAGTTGTGTCTTCAGTGCTTTGCCCCTGACTGATAGAAACACAGAGGCACAGAGGATCTATAACCAAATTAAACAGCTGTCAGATTATTACTGAAATGAGATAAAACATCACTTAGATAAACATCTGTAAATATAATAAAGTGGAATTTGTATTGCAGGTGGATGACTTTTAAACAACTCATAATATTATAGATAGCATAGGATGAAACTGCAGACTGCCTTACAATGTGTTTTAATTAGCCATATTTCAGAATGTTCTACTAGACATACTGTACTCCATTTTGTAGAAGTATTACTCATGTAAGACACTGCAGCTGCACACTTTTCAGAAGGGGCGTGGAAGTGGTGTTAGGTGGGGCTGCGATGATGTTTTCTTCAAACCATACTACTGAAGTATGGAAGGGAATCAGCTATATAATAAGGGAAATTGCACCGACAACTTTTTTTCCCATTTAATAATCAATGCCTTTGTTTTATAGATATTCATATTCTCTTCTAAAAGTACATAAATAATTTGCAGATATAGCTCTGTTGCAGAGTATATCATTATTTTCAAGTTATACTCTTTAAGATGTCCTGATTGATTAAATATCTTACTGGATCAAAACTGATGACAATTTGATGACAAAACCCCTCCACAGTTAGAAATGTATCATTTATCAATAAAGAGCAAAATATGGTCTAAACCAACAGACTACAACCATTTTTAAAAATAATTGTATAGAGAATGGGATCGATTTTATTCCAATTCATCAAAAGTCTATTTTTCCAGATATTTAAATATCAAATAGCTGAAATGGTCACAGCAGTAGCGTAAGTGAAGAATAGATTGCTATATTGTTTTACAAGATGACAATATCCCATTGCCAGCACAGTGTCTCATTTTATGCTTATCATCTTTCTTTTTTTTTTTCCACCAAAATTAAAACAAACACGAAGTTATAACAGGAATCATACTGGACAATATGCAAATTATTGAAGCATTTTACAGACTGTACGATGGCTTCAGCACATACACACATATATACAATTTTCATTATAAGGCAGATTGAGGTCAGTACATGGCCCTGAGAAATAACCTAAATTAAATCCTGACAGAGAGGATATATATGAAGGGTGACTGTAAGAAGCAACACATGCTTTACCAGTAAACACAATAGGCCTTGTCTTATAATGTTGGTGAGGAAAGTGCAGCTTATTTTGGTGCCAATTCCAGCTTAGAAGTCTGGTTGATTTTTACCATGCCTGACTCACTTTTCAAACTCTTTACTTCTTTAGCTTTGACTTTCTCCACGCAGTATATCCAGGCAAACTTGACAAAATACAGCATGACCTTTCCTTCTCCCTCATTTTGGAGGACACATACTGTTCTGACACTTGTCTCTTTCTCTTCTTCCTCAGCACTGTCTCTGGGTAAATTTTATTCATGATCACTCATTCAGTTATTAATAATAGGTCAACAAGTCTGCTGTTCTGATTCAGAATACATCCTTCCCCAGTAAAATATTTTTTTTCCTGTTTTCACAATTTAAAATAGTATACTAAATAACTGACATTAATGAATTTAATATTTTTAATACACTTATAAATTAAAAATATTTTTTCATCACTTTATAAAATCAAGTGAAAAGCATCTGATATTTTGGCTGTTTTCTACTCTTTTTTTTTCTTCATGAATTTGCTCAGTGTGTAAAGAATTACAGAAAAGGAGGACAGAGAAAATGTAAATGTGCTTAATTCTATTACTTTGAATAACAACACCCAAACTTCAGAATAGTATACATACTCAGTTCTAATAAAAAAATCAGTAAATTTAAGAAGTTGGGGGTTTTCTTCTTTTTCTCAAAAAAAAAAATGTTTCATACTAAACCCAGAAACAAATCTACTAGCTGACCCCATCCATCAACTGTTCTCTTCACATAAATTATATCAGACTTTTTTCTTGACAAATGCTGAGTGTTGCTTGATATTAGATATTTAGATTTTCTGTGTTGCATTTATCTCATGTAATTTGAAAAGTATGTTGTATTACAATCTGTATCCAAGCTGGTCACCCAAGAGCAGCAAAGGGGACTAAAGGTACTTTCAAGATGTGATAGCTATCTGTATCTATCATTCAGGATGTGATAGATGATTTAGATATCTCTTTTGAGTTGAAAAGAACGGCATGTTGGAATTCCTTATTTTTCTACATAAGGCTTCGATAAACGCAACTGGGGAAACTACCTCTTCTACACTACAGATGTCTGCTTCTGGTCTGATTGGTCCCAGCCTAACTAAAGCTTGTTTGAGAGAAGTAAATAAAATTCCCAACTTTAGCTATCAGGGACCGCTTTATACTTGGTATCACTGGTGGAAATCACTTCCCCCACCTCTCCCCCAAAAATAAAATTGTGGAAATAACAAATATAAATTGGTAGTAATTATCCCACTCTTCTAGGTGCTAGTATTTAACTGGAACATTATGGGGTAGTTTGTTTCTTGGGAAAGACAAGAAGAGAAGTGACTAGAGTCAGGATGAATACCAGGAGTTCTAATGAGAATTTAATGAAATGTAGGGGAGAGGGTGCCTGTAAGATGATTTAAAAAGGACAGATTGCTTTTTTCTAGAATAGAAGTTTAACTGCCGACAAAGTAATGTTGTTTCAATATGCAAAATATTGTTTGTTATTGTTGAAGAAAATGTATTTTGAATTAATAAATTTAAAGTGCTGAAGCTGCTAAATGGCGAAACCAGGCTTCATCCCTTGCGTAGCTCTAATCCAAGGCTGGTTTAAAACCTAGTCAAGTTAATCCGTAGGAGAATAGAAAAACAATAGATGATCAGTTTGTGTTCACAGGTGCTCTCAGAAATGCTCTTAGAAAAATTAGTATATGTGAATAGGAATTGCTTGTTCTAAGACTGAGTGTGCTTGAAGGACTGTGTGAGTTAAAGCAGCAGAAAGATCATGATCCAAAGAGGAGCTTGGAACCAAGGCAGAGACTGGAACAGAATAGATGAATCCACTGGGACAGCCAGGTGATGGATTTGCAGAACTGACAAGACTAAAGGAAACTTTTTAAAACTTCGGACATTGACTAATGATTTGATAAGTGTATATAAGCTGTGCTGTATCCCTTTGTTCTCTGCCACCCACTGAGTGGGTGGCCCAAACCTGAGCTGTGATTAAAGCAAGCCTAGAGGTACCCATGTCTGTGGGAATTTTTCCTTTAACAGTTATGACGACAAGAATGATTATTCTCTGCATGCACTGAGATTGCGGCATAAATAATTAGGTTAGATTGTAGTCAAAGCAGATCAGGGTGGTATTAGGACAGCCTTTTATAAGAATAGTTAAGCAACAAACCTGGTTATACAGTGACATGGTTTCAGTAACAATTCAGACAAATATCTGTGAATGTTTATTGTCTCAAGGAATGAAGATGGAATAAATAACATTTGGAAGACATTTCCATTTTTTGAGTCCACGACAATGAATTCATATATACAGTTTCACTGCTGTGAATTCAACTTTACTTTCTGTTGGTGGATCCTGTAATTTACATGACTGCCCTAGATGCTGACTTTGATGATGAAATTGCATTTACACATAGCTCTTCCTTTGTCTCTGTTGGAGTTAATTTAAGCCATGGATTTCACTAGCTTGCTTTCTGTTTGATAAGAAATGTAAGATGTAAATGGTTTGCTTTGTAGAAATGTTTTATTCATCCTTACACTGAAAACAAATTACTATTTCTTCTTATGCTGATTTGCTTTTTTCCCAGTTAGTCTTAACAGTTATCTAATAGCCACAAAATACAAATAGGTACATCAAGAAGGAATCCCAGTTTTGCTCTTTCCAGCAATCTAATAAAACATTTTGGTTTTTATGTACAATAGAAGTAACAATAAAATTTGCTCAAATCTTTTTTTCATATAGTGAGATTGTTAACAGTAGTCTTTCATTTGGTCTATGCTATTGCAATAAACATTAAAAAATTCAGTAGAGAAAATAAGATAATTGCAAACATTCTTCATCAAGAAATATGATGAACTGGTAATTACTGACATAGTTTTTGTCCTGAGGAAAAATATACAATGTACTTACAGATGCCAAGAACACCAGATTAAGTAATGGCATCTTCCATATCAGAAATCATACAACTAACAAATATCTGATTAGCCTCTGTATCTCACATATTAAAGATAAAGGAGTAATAAAACGTCTTAAAATGATGTTAACATTCAGACACTGGCAATTTCATCCATATATTGTTAAAGCTTTTTGTTGTTGTTTTTACACTGATGTAGAAGACATAGCAGTTTTTCTATTCTGAAAATTTAGTGAGTAAAATTATTTTTCTTTCTAAAGAAAGAAGTTGATAAAACCCAGTAGTTAATCAAGATGCTACTAAAGGTATTTGTTATCCTAAAGGTATTTTTTATTTTGTGTCAGCAAAAATACTAGAAAGAATCTTCTCCATTTCAGAAAAACAGGACACTAAATCAGAAATTTTGATGAAAGGATGCTTTCACTTAAGTTGAATAGCATGTTGCATTCATGAAAGGATAATAAAAATATAAATTACTTCTATTTTTTTCTAGATATATTCTAGGTATTCTAGGGTATAGTTCAATAAATAATAATACAGAAGTAGTTCACTATATAAGAAAAAGTGCTGCTTATCAAAAGCTCCGCAGGACACCAGTGATTGTATTCAATAAGAAGTTTACATCAAAGTAAGGCCTCATTAGCTATAAATTTTTGAGCTGCTCACTGGACAGGTGGTCCAGGGGCTGACTCTCCCCAGAGCCCTGGCAATTCACACCTCTTTGTCCACATCTTGTTACTGAGAGCTTCAGGCATGCTCCCTGTGCAACACCAGAGAACAGCATAATTACCAGCAGGGCAGTACCCAAAAACTGGGACCTAGTCCATGATTTCTAAAGTGGTGTGTTATCTGTTCTGATGACAACTGTATGCACATTCCTCAGTTGTTGCACATATTGCCAGAGCTACTCACACGTGTATGATCACCTCACATAAACATTACACAATATATAAACTAGAAGTTGTTAATTTAGTTATATACCTTAGATGACTCCACCTAACACTGTCTGTGTTTCTCTATAAAAAGAAAAACTCAGAAACAGGCAAACCTGGAGATTTTTTTTTGTTTGTTTGGGTTTTTTTTAAGTTATGTTTTGAATATTTGCTACAAGTATGTGTCATAGAAAGATTTGCTACCTAATCTGCACATGCACGCTTCAGAAGTAGTTGGGCTTGTTTAAAGTGTGGCTGTCACTTCGAAACCTAATCAGATTTGCTGATCCAGATCTAAAGTTTAAAGGGAAGTTACACATCAAACAAGTACGGTTACCTTTGAGGTGCTGTAGAGCTACTGGTTCTGTTTGAAGTTCATTATCCTACTACGTAACTACCAATTCAATGTTGCATCTGTCCCCTCTTGCTACATTGTGTCTCCAGATAACTAACTAAACAGCAATGATAATGTTCAGGAGAGAATATACATGACAACTTTGAGCTCTTCTACTCAGGAAAGCCGTTTAGGATTACAGCTTTCACCACAAGTTCTAAAAGAGATATATGAAGGGGAGAGGAAACAAAAATTACCTTTCTAACGCAGCATTTCAGTGAAATACATGCACACTCACAAACCCATACAGACTATTGACTACTTTCACCAGATATGTTTAAAACTCATAACCCACTAGATGCAGACTTTTACTTAGCCCTTTTTTATCACTCTGCATTTGCAGTAGCTAACCTCAAGAAAAATAGAAAACATTTTTTTAATAATACTGGTTCTCAGTAATTCTGGTGTATTTGCAACATAAACAAACCATGTATCTATTATACCTCCCCCATGATAATGGAATGCGTACAGATGAATTCCTACCTCTCCATAGATACGTGTGTCAGATTCACTGCATAGAAATACTTCACAACCTTCTTGCATTTTACTGCACAATATTCAGTTTATGATATGTAGTTCTCCAAAATGTGCTAATCCCAAAGGTTCAGAAATTAAAAACCAAAAAACAAACAAAACCCCCAATTCCACAGTCCAAACCAAAACAAAAAAACCCAAACCAGCTAGCATGTATAAAAAGAAGTGTATGCTAAATACGTAGTTTTCCTTGGGTATATTTATTTACAGTATATTTCCAGAAACAAGACCATTATAAAAAAAACAAGCGATCATTCAAACAAAGGCAAACACCAGAATTCCAACAGAAGTGGAACACTTGTTTCAGAGCATGCTCATAATTGCAGCTGGGTTGAAATGCATTAGTACTGTAACCTTATAAATCTTCCCAAAGTTGTTTGCATAACTGATATATCATCATGCAATATGGCTAAATCAGATAATGCTCTATCTTTCCTAAATTGGCTATTTATATTTCTTATGAAAACCACAAGAGAGCAACCACGCTAATACACAACTAGATGTGTGCTGAAGCTTGGGGTCTTATAGCAGTTCAGAGCGCTTCAGAACCTTAAGGCTGTATTCTCCCTCTTTGGCCCTAGTATCACTCCTCCTGAAGCTTGTAGATGCAAAGAAGTCACACTCAGTCACAACAGTGGAAAAATTGAAAGACTTAGCTTCTGAAAAGCCAGTCCCTAGACCCCACCCATCAATACTTTGAAGACAATATTTGAAAAAATATATTAACTTAAGAGGAAAAATTTTACTGTAGCTGAGTAGAAAGCCACAGTTAGAGCCCATGTCATTATGGTCAGCCCACCCCAGCACTCTTTCCTCCATCTCTAGTCAGGATGATTTACTGTGGTACCTTTCCCAGCCTGGTAGCAGTGCATGAGATCATGATACCGTAGCCTGATTGTAAGTGCCAGCACTCACAAATGAGATTAAGATTGTTAGGTTTAAGTATCCATGATGGTAACCCTTTATTAAATGCTGTACTTGTCCTCATAAACTGTTAAGCAATTAGTAGTTAACAGCAATTAATAGTTAATAGCAATTTACTTGCTCAAACAGCTTATTACGACAGGTTTCTGAGTGTGGTTAATGCTTTCTTTGATGGGCAACTGGGCAAAAGGAAGAGATTTATCAATAATTATCTGGAATAATCTCTTCAATAAAACAGAAAACAAATATAAGTATATAGAGTAAATAAAGAAGTCTTCCTTCCCTCATTAACTATTTGGCATAGCTACCAAAAAAAAAAAAGTCATCAGGTGAGAAAGCTGAGGAAAAAGTGATCATTGCAACTAAGAGGATACTAAAATTCAGTCAAAAGCACAACTTCCTAGATGGCAGATATTCCAGAAGAGAATTTCTTGTACTAGTTTAAAGTTGGTAAAACCGAAGCTGCTTGTTTGCATAAATTATCAACAGAACTCTACAGTAAGATGCTTATATTAAACATTTACCTTATAGCTCCTTAGTAAAAGGGGGAAATTTCCTATAATTGTAGAGAAATATTTCAATCAGGAGAAACGGGATTTGGTACTTTTGGTATGGAAAAAAAAAAAGAAGATAATGAATTAAGGCTACAGCACTGCATCATGCCACTCATACACGGAAATAAATTTCCTGGTCATAAAAGCATGATTTTTCTAAACAGCAAGAACATAAATCCTGCAGAAAATGGTACCTCACTAGTTCCCCTTTTCTAGGGAATTTATGTGCTTTTCTACTGGTTAATAAAAGCAGTGGGACTTAGTTAAATGTAGCAAAGATAAATAATAATTACAGCAATCATACTATACTATACTAAACTTTGATTTAGAGAGATGCAATCCTCTCAGTCTGAAGCCCTGAAATCTCTGTCATCACAAAAAGGTAATTGCCTGGAATATATTTAGTATATAGCCATCACCCATTAGTTTACAACAAATCTTTAACATTATCTGTTTCAGGCAGACATTTAGCTTAGCACTTTTGAGTTCATATTGTTTTACAAAGTCTGTGACAAGGAGAAGATAAAAAATGAAAGAATCACAGGCATCCAAAATAAAGCAGAAGGTAAGACTAGAGATTCTGGTTACATGCCAAAGTTGACATGCCCAGCTGGCCGTAAACCACTGTCCCAGGTGTGGCCATGCAGCCTGCAACTCAGCCCACCTCCAGCTCTCACAAGTACCACAGCTGTCTCACAGCTTGTCTGTAAACTGTTTGCAGGTAACCTGGCAGGCAAAATCCCCGCCTGGGTGCTAAAGTACCAAACAGCTTGGAAAGATAATGCCTCAGTATATCTGGGTTGAGCACCCTGTCTGTGTCTTGACCTGCCTGATGAACTGCAAATCTGACTTCGTCACCCAAAAGGCTAGCTGCCTGCACTCAATTTAGTATATAATCATCACATATGAATTTGCTGAAAGTCTTGAAGATATCTATGTAGGTAGACATCTATTTTAGCACTACTGGAATACAATAAAATAATTTCTTATTATGGAACAGAAGGTGGCACCTTGAAGCACCTCTTTTCCTTCTCATCTGTTTTGAATCAATAGATTTTTAATACTTTGTAAAGTTGTGCACTAACATTTCCATTTCCAGTCTCTCTTACACAAAATTTTAGTACCACCTTTATGAATAAGCCACTGAGCTATAATATGTTAATACAGTATTTTTATTTGAAGTGAAATATATATGCCTTCTACAATAAGAAAGCAATGCATTCTAACGTGGGAGGGAGTAAACGGACATCTAAGAAAAGTACAGCTCCTTCTTTAAATTTTGGAGTTATTTTTCAGTTGCATTCAGTGGCCAAAAATAACACAGCTAAATGAATTAAAATGCAGTGACAACACTTCAGTGTTCATTACCTGCTTGTTGGAAACCAAGAGCCAAAACCCAAACAAACCAAAACCCCAAGCATTGCAATCATATCAAATGACTTTCTCAACATGAGAACTGAATGAGGCTGCTTAGCAAAAGTAAAGGGGATAATAAAAGCTATCCTTTTTAACACTTTATGTACATAGACACATAAGCCCATATCTGCCAAAATAAAAATACTTGAAAATAATCCTTCCCCTCTGATCACGCTGAGCTTTGCATAAAGTTGCACCTTCTGTTTTGCCTCAGGAAGCCCATTTGACTTGATTTGCTCTTTTTCTACAAATTATGTCTAGATTTAAATAATTTTATTTGCTGTTATTAGTTAGCTTAAGTAAAACTATATAAACAAATGAGCATGCAGTCTTTACTGGGTCTTCAAACAACAGTTTGCATAAGAGCTTACACATTAATTTTTAAATATAAATTAAATGCTTGATTTATTTTAAATTATTCTCTAAAGGCCTTCTCTGTAAAAACTGGATAGTAGTTCGTAGATACCTTTGTAAAACATTAAAAAAAAATCTTCCTTTTGGTATTAGAGAATTAATTACGAAATAAAAATATATATAACAAAAACAATTCATATGACTCATGTCTTCTTCACCTTTCCTATATATAGTATCTTATTTGTTTGTCTATTGTTGAAATCTCCATGTTAGGACTTCTGTATTCCAGAAGACTTGACCAAAAACATGAATCTGACAAACTTTATTATCTAAATGTGATCATTTGGACTTGCTAAAGAAAGAGGGAGGTGAACGTACAAACTGTTTAACATGTTCTGTTTGTTCTTCCTAGAATGTTTGCTGTAATTTGCAATATTCCTGATTCTGTGTGATTGATCAATAAATGCTTACAATGAAAGAAAGTTCAGAGAAGACAGACAAGGATGATGTGCTCATGAAGCTCAGAAAAGAATGTTGGAAGTGGCCACAGCTATCATAAAGGAAGCTGAACTTATGCCAACACCAAGGAGACAGGAGGGTGGCCTTTATCATAGATAAATGGCTGTAACAGTTAAAGGGGTCAACTGGTTATGTCAATGGACCTCTCTAAAATATTCACTAGAAAGCAGCATCTTCCTGAGCCAGACAGACCAGCATAGGGGAGTTGCATATGTGGTTCAGCACAATAAAGAGTATAAAAATTGAGCCAACAGCAGAAGTGACTTTGAATTGAGCAACGGGTTTGAGCTGGCTTCAACCTACATATTCCTTCCTAGTAACTAGGAATGCCCAGTGACATGGCAGCTAGCATATAGAGAACAATAATGAGAATTATGTTCATTATGTGATTTCACTGTGTAGTGCAATTGCTATGAAGTACTTGCATTGCAATTTCAGAATATTGCTGTATCACTTTTCTAAATCAAAATGCCAGGTATTGTCAAATATCTTTACACAAGTAAATCTGGTATTAAACACTAAATCTTCCACATAAGTAATATCTAAAAGAGCCAGGTCATAGAGTATTGGGATCCAATATTCTGAAAACTCAGCAGCAGAAATTCAACAGCACGCTCATATTTCTTCAGTTCTTTAGAAATTGATATTATGTAGGCATGTGTGTAGAATGTTAGTTTATGTTGGGGCTCTACTAAAATGACAGACCACAGGACCACATTGCGGATACAGTCAGTTTCAAAGCATCTGAAAAACTACTGCTCTGAGGGATTGCAAAATGTTTCCAGAAATCCTGACTCCATTGGCAAACCTCTTAGGAATAACAATGTATGAGTGATTAAGACCGAAAAGCTTTTTCTATGAATTGAATTTCTGTTGAGTTTAAATAGGTTTCTATGGCAGCAGTAATGTCATAAATGATTCCCCATGGTTTAAAAGCACCAGGCAGCAATGCTTCTAGCACTTACTGCACTATTTTCAATCAAAAAAAAAAAATCATGCTGGAACCCAGATGAGAGATGTGCATCGCCAGCCATACCCTCCATCAGACCTATTAATGTGGCAAGGCTAACCACAACAGAAAGTTAGCCTGTCATAGCACATCTTGCTAAACTAGATCCCAAGAATACCTTTATATTTTGGGAATTAAAAATTCCCAAAAGTAATCTGCAACTTGATACCTAAATCCAATTAATGGATTCCTCCTCAGAGGTGGAGTTACTGATTTATATAGCAGGGATTCCTCTATCTTGACTTAGGAGACTGACTTCAGATGTCTCTCAAAAGTCTGTTAGGCTTTAGAAGTCTAAACCAGTAACCTTCTTTTGAAGGGACAAGAACTAAACTACCAAAATTTGCAAAGAATGCTGTTGGTTTTATGTCATTTGACAATATTAAGAAACCCAAATATATCATCCCATGCATATATAGTTTTGTAAATTTTTGCCACCAGCAGCACAATACTTGGAAACACTTTCTTATTAAAGTCAGTTATATTGGACATTGTCTCTGGCTGATCCAAGTGGAAGTAACATAACTTTCCCTTCAGTCCTTATGCTATAACACTCCTTACACAGAACAAATTTATGTCATATTAAATAATTTTAATAAATTTGCACTAGAAACCCTACCTCAAGGCCTAGTACTTCATCATAATCTGTGGTATGAAAACAGAGAAAGATACTGTTTCTCTCTGAAGGAACTTAAAATCTAGGCATAAAAAAAAGGCAGTAAATTGCGAAGGACAACTCAGAAACAATGTGACATGACAGATAATTGGCTTCAGCTACATACTGCATAATCATTTTTTTCTGATAAATCAACAGAAATTAGAAAAGATAGAAATCACAGCCACTGGGGCTGACAAACAAACAGTATCACAGGGCAGAGCTGAATTACAGGCTTTCATACAGTACAATCTAGAGCTTGATGGGTCTTTAATGAGTGTACTTTCCTTCAGTGCTTTGATTGCTGACTTTTCCTTGACAGTGTTGTGGGCCAGCAACACAGGCCATGCTACCTTTTGACACAGCTCACCTTCCAGAGGGAGCTCTCATTTCCATTCTCTTTTTCGTCTTAAGTTGAAATAACATTATGAGTGTAAACATAGGATATACATTGCTCCTTTTCCTGATTAACAGTTAAGTTTTCTTTTCAGCAAAATGAAGCAGCTTGGAAAAAATGCATTAAATTGTAAGCAGGAAATCAAATGAACAGAATAATGGCAGAAATATGACAATAACTGAAGCTGATGGGAATAAAAGTAAAATATATAAACAGCAGATAATAGTGTTGTAAGTGAAAATATCCTCAAATGAATCCCAGGATAAGAAATTCAACAAAAGTAAACTCCAGATTTCAGTAATCTTCTACAACAGAATGACACAACAATTAATTAAATGTGTGTAACATTTAAGTAAAACCATATTAAAATAGCAGTGAAGAATATAAGGATTTGTATGAGCATACAAATATATTGTTGCAAGGCAGATGGGCTTTCTGACAGGCATGAGAATTAACTGTGCCTGTTTAGGCTTATGAAGACATAGACAACACAAATACGTTCTTCTATAGCCCACCAAAAGCTACAAATGGAAACTTGATACACTTCAAGGGTAAAGGCAAAATTACATACTCTAGCCAAACCTATGCTAATTACACATCCTCATCCTTCAAAACAGGGTAACTACTGGCGAATTGCTCAGTGGCTTGCCATCTCTGGCTCACAACAACTCCCAAACCAAATGACAAATTAGGAGATCCTCGCATCCAAGGATAGAAAAATATAGGATACAACAACATGAAAAGAAGTGTTCTGTACTTCCCTTCCCTTCGGGTGCCTTCTGGGATCAGCAGCTGTGTACATTCATGCCAGCTACAGAGATGTCTGTGTCCATAGCCTGCAATTCCATGATTGTATCATGAGCTGTCCACATGGCTGGCAGAATAAAAAAAAAATAATCTGCAGGCGGCAGCTGTAGTATCTGCTTGATATTTAATACTCAAGATGTCCTGCAGCACCTTCCAGTCCCTGACTCCCTGACTGTGCTAGGAATTCCTGAGGGTTTGCCATAGCATTGCCACTTCACTCTCCTTCCTGGTTCTAATCTTGGGCAAATGCTTTTGCTCAGAACAAATAGCATTCATTTGTACAATCAGAACACCTCATCTCCTCTGCTCAGAGCTGGAGAGTGCAGGATACCATGAGGTGTGACAGAGATAGTCTGAAGCTCTAGGGTGAAGAACAAATGCACACAGTTTGCTGCAGGTCAGATCTTCATTAAAATGTAATTTTCCATGAGACCCTGTACAAACCCTTTCTGTTCCTTAAACACACTAATAAATGAACAACCACAGAAATGTCATAATTTTTGCCATGTGAGAATAGAATATTTTAAGGGGAGATCAAGAAGTGGACAGAATGACATGCCTTCTGGGATACCTTTAGAGAATTTTGCCTAGCTAAAATGTAAAGATACAGGTCACACATTTATAGCTACCAAAAAAGAATTATAACACAAGATAGTCCCTGAAAACCTGTCTCCTTACCCTGTGAGGCATATTTTCTCTGCAGAAACAACTAAATCCATTGTGAGCTAAAGCTGCCGTCAGGCATATGCCACTTGGACAGCTGGTCCTGCAGTTGGAGGTTAAATGAGACCTTCAAACTGTACCACTGTAACAGGTCAAACTTGTCCTCAAAGAGATGTAAACAAAGGATAATTAACAGGTATGTTATGCTGTTTGTGGGCAGGAGGTCACAAGACCAGACTGTGCTATGGAAGAAAGATGTAAAAGGAAGTACATGGGGTTTTTTCCTACAGTAGCTCCCAGGAAGAAATGTTGTTCCTACGTGTAAGTACTATGCTTGCTTCTGGTGACGTGTCATTCACAAGATTGAAACTCACGATCATTTCCAGTGTTTTCCTGCCTCCGGGAGAAAAAAATAGAACTACCATGGGCTAATTGTGACTGCAAAATGCAATTTGATACAGGCTATGTCTTATAGATCACATTATATATCTCAATTTAGAAATACTAAACAGATTATGACCTCTTAGTCCAATTTTTACCCTTCATCTGCTTTTACCAACTTAATTTGGATTTGGCTTCAGAGTTAAAACAGGGGTAAGTGTGTGACAAAATAAAAATGAGGAAAGACTACCAGTGTGACTGCATAGCCCCATGTCAGACTTTCCAGCTACAGTCCATGTAATTTATGACAAACCATAGTCTTTTAAATAGTCAGGCAGGTAATTCATTGATTAACTGGATCAAATAGAAACAATATCTTTGAAAGGATGTAGTTTCTCAAGATTTATTGTTTACAACATATAGTTATCAATCAAAATTGACTCCTTTTCAAGATAAATACTGTTGCTTACCCATTATTTTAAAATCAATTGAGTTGAACAAGCGGTTAGTTCTGTATCTATTTTCATCTGCTTTAAGAGAAATTTTAAAGACACTGCTTATGGAACAAAAACATGTATTATGAAATTTAAGGATGGAATTTTGAAAAGAAAACTAATTTAAAAGGTAACAGTTACTAATAAAGCTTCAGTAATGATACTTGCCTGAAAAAAAATGCAAAAATCCTTCTGAAACTAAATGGAAACATAAACCTCCTTTTGCATGAATGCAAGAACAAATAGATTTCCACTGTAAGCTTGAGCTAATAATACTTCAGTAATTTTCCAATTTTGCTTTACTATAACAGTAGATCAAAGAGATAACATGCCAAATTTTCATCTGATGAAAATGAGCAAAATATATTGAAGTCAATAGCAAAGTGCTTATTTAATTTGCCAGAAAAATTAAGACTATTTTAAGAGATACTTCTATCACTTGAAATCCAGTAAGGCTTTTTTCACAATATGCACAAGCTATTTTTATTTCTTTGATAATTTTGCAAAGTGGAAAGAGTTCTGCTTCTCTTCTTATAATCTTGTAACCAAATACATTCTTGGTCTCCTTCCCCTCTCCCTGGTAGGGATCATGTCCTTCAAGGGGAGGCACAGAATGAGCTCGTGACAAGAAGATAGTAAGGACTTACAGGAGCAAGCCAGCCTCCAAGCACACCATCCAAATCTAAATCTAACTTGGATCTATGCTTCAAAGTATCCTCAACTGATCCTTTTTCAATTCTCTCAAAATTAATCTATTCCTCAAATGCATAACTAGTCAATTCCATAAATCATGACAAAAGTAAAAAATTGTTAATAGTTTTTGATCCTTACCTGGAGGATGTGACCATAAAGAAGACAGAAGAACTCATTTTACTTTTTATTTTATAAAAATAAAATAAGGTTATTTCTTCAAGGATATTTTTTAAATTAGTATCTAAAAAAAGGAGAAACTATTCACTTCATGTAAAATTTATTATGCTTTCTCACTACCCAGTTTTCAGAATTATGTTAATACTACTCTCAGAACAGAAATTTAGACAGTCAAACTAATCCTGAGAAGTTTTTAAAACTAAAATCTGAAAAGGATTCTTTTTCCATTTGTATATAATTTGGATTAAGTCAACTTTCAAAATAATAAAGCCAAGAAGTAACCCAATATGCAAAAAAAAATAAAAAAATCAAGTAGTCACAGTAGATTTTTTTTTTTCATTATTTGTCTAGGGAATAATCTATTCATGTGGAAAAAGTATATGTTTAAAAGAGAAAAAGCGTAATATATTTAGCAGATAGCAGGATGCATTTCTAGAAGTAATTTTATGAAGTTTCTTTCTGCTCACTTGTCCCTAAGTATGTTTCCTTTTGTGCTTTGTTTAATTTTTAAATATTTTTCTTATTTCAAATTGTCTGACTCTTCACACTTCTCCCTTACCCTACAATTATGCTTACTGTACAATTATGCATTTTATGATGAAAATACAAGATAAGGAATAATGGAATAAGAAGCCAGTTTATATAAAGTTGATATTGTTGGGCCTCTAGGATGTGTAACACAAAGGATGAACATATCTAGATAAAAAAATAAAATATTTACATACATACAAAGATCAGAAAACTAATAACTGATGGATGACAAGCTCTCCTAAAGATTTTTTGTGCTGTTTTATTTACCTAGATTAAAATGCATCAACAATTTGGTCAGAAAAGAGAAGATTTGCAAAATACATTGCATCCTCCCCAGGTAACTTTTAATACTTTTTCATTCATATGGAGCAAGCGTAACGGTGCATTTCAAAGGCCAGGTGAAATTCTAACTCTACAGAAGGATCATATTCCTACTCCTATATTTTTGCAAGCATAAACTAATCCACACTGCAGCAGCATTAGAATGTAAAGGTAACATTGGAGGGAGTTTCTCTTAAATTTCTTTTAATGGTCTGTCATCATGGTTCCTCAGACAAAGAAAACAAATATGCTCTATTTGAGATACACAGTTCAGAGTTCTCACAGTATAGATTTTTTTTCTTCTGGCATTTCCTTTGAGAAACTGAAATCAAGTTTAATTCCTGCCTTAGTATTCCATTCAATCATTATTGTATAAAGCATTTATGCATTCCCAAGCCAATGACCTCCTTGAGACACTAAGGAAATTCAAAACAATCTTTAGTGTAAGCTTTTTCCTCTGAGGCATCACTTGCAATATTGGTATGGTTTCCCATTATTTCTAACTGCAATCTGCTTTAAGCATAAAACAAGTATTTAAGTTGTTTTTTTAATTGAATTATTTTTTATTTGAAATTTTAATTTCAAATATTAATTTGAATTATTAAAATAATTCCTTTTCTTTCTTGAGCCATGTTTGTTTATTCTTAGCAGGCAACTATTAGCAATTTAATAAACTAGAACTATTGGCTAGGGAAACAATTACAACAAAATTTCTGTCTCACCACTCAAATTGTGATATATTTATATGTATATATAATTACAGTAAAAAGGCTATATTAGAATAGCGCAAGTGCGTTATTTAGGTGCCAGTACCAGGATTACAGTTGTCTACAGAAGTGCCTCATACACACAAGCCACTATTATACCATCATTCACAGTTTTGTCTATTGGAACTCAGGATACCTTCTCAGAGGACTCCTCTGACTCACCTTCCCTCCCCCCTCAGTCTCTAGACCTGAGACATCTTTCGTATAAAACTTGATACATTTCCAGGAACAGTTTTCTTTCCAGTGATCTCCTTTTTTCAGTTGGGAGACCTGTGGCACTGTAAACTTCCTCCTCCACTCCTCACCTGTCTCAGTTCATGTCCCTCCTCCACAGCCACTAGCCCCAACTCCATGTTTAATGATTCATCATTATTTTCCCCCTTACAGTTCTTGGCTATCCTTTTTAATCTAAGTATTATTTTCTTCTAGTCCAGGATTTTTCCCCTTTCCCTGGGACAGCTTCCTCCTTTGCCTCCGCCTGGTGACAGCAACGCTGCCACAGCAGCGAAGACAGAAAGGCTCCCAGGTTGGTTAAGCAAAAGCTGTACACCAAAAGCAAGACAGACCAGGAGACCCCAGTGCCAAAAGTAGGTTTCAGGATCAATCAACATTAACTATTAGCAGTGCTGAAGTCCTAGCTCTGTTCTGATTATTTAATCCACAAAATGTCTTTGGTTTACAGTCTACAGTGATTTTCATTTTCATTCTGTGAGTAGCTTTAAACACTCATCATAGAGGCAAAGGTTGGCTTGAGTGGGGTTTTCTGAACATATATAGGGCTCATATTGCCCTCAAAACTCACATGTTATTCTCAAACTCCCCTAGTACTGTTATAGCTAGCAACCACAATAGCAGCAGCTACTGCCATTTTAAATGACAAATTTCACGTTATGGGATTTAGATTGAAGAAACGCTGGTTTAACCCACTAAAGCAACTAATTTTTCTCATTATCTGTGTCACACAGAAACCATTCTACCATCTTTTGAGGAATTAAGATGGGTTTACATAGATTATAGCTGCATTTTTAGAAACCGATTCCATTTTAAAGCAAATTTGTCTGGCAACATATTCAACCTATGCTGGGGAAAAGATACTCTTTCCAGTTGTGGGGCTGGATGTGCCTCAAGCTATCCCCATGTAAATCAGAGTGGTTTAGGTCTGCAATCATTGCTGCTGGGGAGAACAACACCCCTACAGGCAGGGCAGGCAGGAACAGCTACAGGCTCTGATCACAGCCATGAGCATCGAACAAGGACCACAGGAAGGATGTAATCACCCATCAGACACCTGAAGTGCAATTTCAACTTAACCCTTGTGTTAACAGACTTCACAAGAGAAATCCATGATTTGCCCCTGTGAAGGTTCAGGACCAGGACAACAGTGCTGAACTGTTGAACACCAATATTAAAAGTAAGTAGCATGAACATGACTAATACTGATGCTCTGTGAACTAGTTATTTACTGTCATTTTGTGGCTGTGCGTTTATGCTTTCGTTATCCAGCTTAGGCATGGATTTTAATAAAAACTAAAGATTTCAACATAGATTAAAAAAAAAAGGGTGTGTGTGTGTTTAAACTTTGGCTAAACACATATTAGAATATGACTGTTCATCCTTTATATATATATTTAATTTCAACACTAACATTTGTTAGAAGATTCAATCAAAACCTTCATTATCATATTTTGTAAGAAAATAGCATGTCCATGACTTTATGTAAGCTTAAATCTTCATCATTATTAAGATTTCAAATAACTGTTTTGAGACTTAGTATAATTCAAACAATCTCAACCTATTGGACACTAGTTCTAAAAGCATATTTTTTATATTTTAGCATTCTATAATATTATAATGAAAAAACAACTGATTGCTATTTAAAGTTACATTCTTTGCCATCACTTATTTCAATACAATAGGAAGGAAAAAACCCCACCACCTATAAGTTGCTTATGTTGTTAATTAAAACCCCAAGAAAATAAGATCTTTCAAGTTTTCATTGTTGCAGCACTCTCCAAACTATCAAGCTGCAATAAGGTCTTTTACCATCTCATACCAGCATACTCTTTGTGTAGTCACTCTACTGCCTTCTCACCTCATCCAGGGCACGTGTTCTCTCTCCTCTTGCTTCTTCCTCAGCTGCTCTCTCTTCATTGGCTCGCAACCCCTTAACAGAACCAGCCACAGCTGCATCTTATCTACACCGGCCAACCCGCCGCCCCTGAAGCCAGCCCACAGCTGTATATTGTCAATGCTAATTAGCCCAGCTTCATTCCACTACAATTAGTTAGCTTAATGGAAGGATTCCTCAAGATCTGAACATAAAAATAAACTAAACCTGAGGTGATTTATTTTTTGCAGGTCCTTGTCCTAACTCTTCAGGACCAGGACACTCACGTTGCTGTCTTAAGCCCCTGCTCGCTCACTTACCCAGAGTAGAACCTAACTTGCTACAAGTTTCCAAATCTGCAGTGCAGAAAAAGTGCAGAACAGGAAATGTCAACCCATTTTCAGACACGCTGGGAATGACATAACCTGCTATTTGGGGAGATTTCATCTTTTAGGAGACTGAAAAGTATTGTAAATGTTGAATAACGTCCTTTTCATAATAATTGGCTATTTAAACTGCCAAGAGTCAGTCAACATCTTTAGTAGCTATAAAAATTTAGATGTAACTGAAGCAAGAAAGAAGAGCACTACATGTTGCAGATAAGTAAGTCTGTGATTTGATGTACTGATCGAGTTACAAGTAATTGGAGTTAATTCTTTTTTACTAAAATGAGAGCTGAAGATGTTTAGTCAGATACTTCCATTTAATTGAAATATCAGCATATAAACAGTATTTAACACAAACAAACAAGTTTATGACTAAGAAACTGCTAGATACCCCAAGTAATCTAGATACTAGTCTCAGAGGACAGTCAGTGGCCATTTCATCACAAACTTCCATTGATCATAGTGAGTAGCAACTGTCCATGCCTTGAATAGATTAAAAATTAGTTTAAATTGTAATGCTAATAAAATCACAATACTTGACAGCCACGTGGCAAAGACAGATAAATAACAATTTTAAAAGTTTTTCTAAATCCATTTAGGCTCTTATTTGCCAAGTACACTAGTCACCTTTCGAGGACAGTTTCTCCCAGTGTTTCATTGATGGGGGGACAGTTTTGACCTTTGCTGGCTTTGTGTTTGGTGTTTTTCTTTGTAAGGACCAGTAAGAATAGTGGGATGTATACTTTGTTTTGATTCATGATGGTGTCGAAGGGAATACAGCTCCTTGAAACTGAATAAGATAGAGTTATTAGAAGGGTAGGATGACTGAGCCGGCTAATGGCTGCAGCAAAAAGTCAAGCTCTCTTTCTAGCTCTCTTAAATGTGTTCAGAAAAGTGTCAGGCAAGTAACATTTAGACCAGAGTAGGAGGGTACAGCAAAGGGATGGATGGTGTTCTTTTGTTCTTGCAAAGGAATCTGCCAATTGGCCTTTGCCAAATGAGTTATTTCTCAGTCACTAACAGCTCGTGGCTCTTCTGTATCTCTGTTTCTAAGACAAATATAAATTCCAGAACAGTAGTAAATGAAAGTATCTAGGAGCATCACTATTATCTAGAAATGTTTTTCCTATGAATTAAATCTGTCATGGAACGATGTCCTTCCATCTATTTTCTGCTAATAGGACTAAGAATTTTGTCACTAGTAATACAGAGGCAAAATGTTACCAAACCAATAAAAATCTGCTCTTCTCCCCAGAGGACATCTTTATATGCATAGATTTCCTTTAAAAGTCAGACAAAGCATAGTTCTTTCCAAATCTAGATCTTCCTTCTGTGTCTTGAAATCCTCCTCACTTAAGATGTATCTCAGAAGCAGGGGAGGAAATAAAAAAAATTAAAAAGGCGTGGGGTGGGGGTGGGAAGAGAGAAAACCAGTGAGGAAGTCTAGAAGAAAACAGAAAACCCTAGGTAAGTTTTTCTGTCTTTTTCAGCTCCTTTCTTGAAAGCTCATGGAAGCTGGTTTGAAATGTAGCCTCAGGTTTTTGGGGGTTTTTTTGCTCTTGCAGATGGCGGCTCTCAGAGGAGTCTGGAAGCTGGAGATTCCCATCTCAGTTACTGGATGGATGTGGGCAGCGCTCACACGGTGTGTAGACTTGTGTGAGGCATGCTCAGAGCATGGCTACACATGTGTCCTGGGCGCAGGTGCTGGGCTGTGGCAGGGGGCTGCAGGGGGCTGCAGGGACCCTCAGGGATCCCCTGAGGTGTGGTTGGGGCTGCCCTGTGCTGGACACAGCCAGTTCCCACTGGATCCAGCTGTGGGGGTGGCCGCTCTGGGAAAGTGTGTTAAAGATGGGGCAAAACAACTCCATGTGTGCAAAGAGGAGGGAAAGAAAAAGGGAGTGAGAAACTACAGTGTGGGCATCAAAGTCTGAGAAGGAAGAGGAGGAGAAGATGCTCCAGGCAGTGGAACAGATATCCATACTGCAGCCCATGGAGGACCCCATGCCGTGCAGAGGAAAGTGTGAAGAAGAAGGAGCAGTGGAGAGGAGATATTGACTGACGCCAACACCCATCCCCCACACCCACTTGCCGCTCGGGGTGGGGAGGATGGAGGGGCTGGGAAGGCAGGAGTGAAATTGGGCCTGGGAAAAAGGGGGGTGTGTGTGTGGAAGGTGTTATTTTAATTTTTGTCTTTGTTTCTCGCCATCCAAATTTATTCTAATTGGCAACAAATTAAACTGATTTTCCCCAAGTCAAGTCTGTTTTGTCCATGTGGTAACTGGTATTGTTAACCAATCTTTATCTCTACCTATAAACTTTCTCATCCTATTTTCTCCCCCTGTCCGGTTGAGGGAGGGGAGCGAGAAAACAGCAAGGTGGGCACCTGGCTGCTGGCAAAGGTCAGCCTGTAATGACAACTCAGCCCCTCAGTGGGCCGCAGAGACAGGAATGCCCAGCTAAGGGTCCTGGGTATTGCGCTCCAGCAGATCTGCTCAGTAAAGCTGTCTGGTAACATCTAGTTTCTGTGAACCCACCCAGGCAATATTTTTTTTCATATAATACTCTTTGCAATGATATCGAGTACTGATTATAAAGCTGCTTCCCAGGATGCAACAGATAAGCATCTATATATTGACACGCTGTAGTTGAAAACAGAGTTAACCATGTGGTACTGTGTCCATTCCCAGTGCATACACGAAAATTAAAATCAAAAGAGTGTGGACAAATCCCTTGCTAACGCATCTACAACTCCTAATTCCTGATTCTGATTTTGCAATTTTCAGTCTCTCAGATGAGTAGAATCAATGCATTGGGCCTGTGTCAGTCCAAAATGTTGTAAAGTTTTGGAGTGCTTTCAAAGCTACGCTGGGACACTGATGCTGTGCATAATACAGCATCACCATGAGTATGGAGCCACATAGTTGCGGAGCAGGGCACTATGCTGTTGCTAAGACATGAATTTGCCAGTGATGCATCTTCCTGGTTGCAGTGCATTGCTGCTATCACTTTCTAGCTTACAATTTAACACACTCGGCACAGCTGGCCAGGCAGCAGATCTGCCAGCTAATTGCCTGTCAAGAGGTCTGGAGCAGAGGCAGAAACATTGAGCTGCACAGGGAAACAGAAGATGAGGGCCAAAAGATTAGTGTCATGCTCAAAATATAAGGCTGCACAGTCACTGGCAGTGAGAACAAACTGAAATTGCTTTTCTGTTGGCAACTGTTAATGAAGTAACTCCTGAAGACTTTAAACTATGTAGTTTGGGTAAAAGCTTGAAAAAAAAGAAACCTCCTTACAGGTTTTTTTTTTCCCTCCATGGACAAAAACTAAGACCTCTATGTGCCAAGTGCCAAGAGTGTCTGACACTTGAAAGTACCAGGTGATCACATGAAATGGGTTTGTAGCTTCAGGGGGTAGGTCACCACTTGGTAAACCACTGAATCATCTGATCATCAAAAACGAGCTGAAGGAGTTGAGCTGAAAGCTCAGGGGGCTTTCATAGCAACCTGAGAAAGTTTGGAGGCTTGTAATTATGTTTTGGCTTCTGACTTTTTGTTCCTATGTGTAGTAGTTCTGGAGTATTTTTACTTTCTAATCTCAGAAATGTTCCCAGGATAGAAAATATAATTTCTGCTTCAGCTTACCTAAGAATATAGTCATTTGGCTTAAACTTCAAAAAAAAAAAAACAGGCTCAGTTTAATCACGTGAATAAACTTATTCACGTGCATAAACTTATGAAAAAAAGCAGGTTTTAATCTTTGATAGAAAAAAAAGAAGTATCCAGAAAGCATAGGAATTATAGTTTCATTACCATTTGGGAGAAAAAGAAATACACTGATATTTTAAGGCTTCTATACATTAACAAAGCTTTCTGTCTTTCTCCCCCAGTTAATGTAACCCTCCCCAACCACCTTTTGAAACATTGTAAAGAATTAAGATTGTTGCTGAATGAAAACCAGCAGTTTTATAAGATGCTTCTAACAGCCAAATTTTATAAAATATAAGAAAACTGCTGTTTTCCTACAGAACTACTGTAGAAAATGTCTCTCTATATATGCTCTATATCTTGTCTAAAGTCATAAAATAATGAAAAAATATGTTAAAAATTTACACACATTAAGCTATGTAAGTAATAAAATATCTAACTAAACACAACAGCCTGATTCACATATGCTGGAATTAAAAAAGCGGTGTATTTTCAAAGTAATTACTCTAAAATTTGTAAGTAGCTCTATGAAGAATTCCTGAAGGTATGTATCCCTTTATACAGAACAAATGTGACTTTTCCATGAAGAAGTAGTGCAATAGCAAAATTCATTGGTTTTGCACTTAACAAATAATTAGTTTTCTCTGCAGTTATATGCATTAAGTGTTTTCATTTATTATATGGAGCAATTTCATTTTAGAAATCATTGACTTAAGTTCTGCTGTTTCGAATGAAGAAAACAGCATGTTTAATACCTGCCACCACTTTCTTTTGTGTTTTGCTGTTCACATTTTTAAAGTGGACCTCAAAGAGCAATAAAGAAAAAGGAGTGTTAATACTAAGCTCAAGGTCATGCAACCACAGCACCTGGCTCTGCATACAAAGTGTTCTGTCTGTTCTGACCATTAGTTTGCAGTGTTTCCAGCCATCAAGTAATGGCATTGAGATATCAAAGTATGATAGACTGTTCTGTCTAAATTACTCTACATCCATCAGTAATTTCTGTCCAGGCACATTAGAACACATGTAAGAGTACATCTGCAGACATTAATTCTTATCAAGAAATAGTGTTTGCAAAGTATATAGCAATTGTATTGGTTGTGTAAAGACTAATCTATAAAAATAATACATACATACATATACATATACACACACATACACACACAGTGTCAAGATTTGAGATATCGTACATGATAAGACAGCAAACCTAGCAGTTAAGTGGCTTTTATTATCCCACTAAACAATATATAAGAGAAAGGAATAAACTGAAATAGGGTATTACTATTGCTTATAATCTCAGTTTCTTCACTCAGCTTCTCTCATGTAAACAATTTATAATAATGAATGATAGAAAACAGAAAGTTTGTGTGGGAGTAAAGGTAAATTGAAGCCTATAATGAAGACTGTGGAGGTGTAAACTTCACAGAGCAACAGCATGCAAATTAGATTTTTTCATTTGTGGGAAACGGCCCACAAAATTGTACCTTGAAAATCATCATAATATCTGAGTTCTCAATTTTGAATATATTGCAGTTTCTTCTTGAGTTTCAGTTATATTGCAGGTTTTGCAGTGTATTTCTACTAAGAAAAATTATACACTATACACCCTTAATATTTAAAAACATGCTTACATTTGCTATTAATAACATTAAGAAACATTACTTGGGCTTAATAAAGACTTCTAAAATATTTTAACATATGTCCCACAAACAATGTATGTTTTCTGTACAGTTTTAGCATCTCAAACTCTGCTTCTAGATGACCTTCCAGAAACGTATGTTAAGTCTGAGATTAAGAGCCAGAAAACTCAGATCAAATGTATTGTGCCCTTTTTTGGCTAAACAACTGAGTTTTAGAATTCATTACAACTGTATAATTAATACCATGTAATTAAAATGCTGAACCAGCGCAATATATACTACCCAAAATTTTTATGCCTTTGAGAATCCTCTATAGCTATCCCTTTTAAAAAAGGCAGAAATACAAAGTTGAGAAATTAACAGTAATTACAAGAAACCAGAAAACATTTCAGAATAATGTAGCCCAATAATTGAAAAGTTACCATGCATTCAAACAGTTTCAGCTGTAGATTTGACAGCCTTAATGGCAGTTATTAAAACTATGGTTCACACAGGTAACCGTGGGTTTGGAATGCAATGGAATAAAATAAATGGTTTAATTAATTTTCTTTCTCATATATTACAAAGTGCATTAAGTTTTTACTTTAGCAATTTTTTTTCTAATTAGCATGAGAACAATCACTCATAATATAAAAGTGTACTTATGAAAAAGCCTAAGGAGCTGGGTTTTATTCAGTAATGAATAGCTATATAAACAGTTTCCAGTCATCAGGAAACCAGAGGATTTAGGAATGAATAAAACACTTTCCAATTATTAATCAAGTTTTAGATGACTTTTCAGTTACAGTATTTCTCTGAACTGAAGCTGGATCTGCTTTTGCAATTGTTACAGTGCCCCAAGAAGATCTTGTGCCAGGAGAAGTACTTGTAAAGCAGAACTACCTTCCCTTCCTGTTGTCCCCACAAGATGCTGGTGGAAGGGTGACACTTTGCTCTTGCTGAAGACTTTGTGCATTTGGATGACATGTAGGTGTTGGCAGGGATTATATTCTGTCTCTGAAAAGGATTCTTCCATATCAAACAGGACTTCTAGTCATTATTAATTATAAATTAAAAAATCTAATAAAACCAGAAAGTAATTTGAGGAATTCAAATGCAAAAACCCCACCTACATAAGATAAACTTCCACTGAGAATTAATTGGAATTCCTGAAACGGATTGAATGCTGTGTCTCCTTGTTAGAAGTATTCAGATTTAAGAATTTTGGTTGTTTGCACCTATTTATAAAGTAAGAATTTAAAATTAGGCCTCGTGACCACTTCACAATGACTTTGGGTGTAAATAAATAATAATGGCAAGAGCTTGTTTCACCTTTGTGACTGAATGGTGTTATTTTTCACTGGGGAGGAAATAAACAGTAGTTTTAAACATGAAAGTTTTTATTTTTAGTTTTTTTACACTGAAAGTGAAATCTACAATGGGAACTATTTTTTTATTAAAGACTATTTAAGAATAACTTTTAGTTCACGGAGAGATTTCAGAGACAAATATTAAAACCTAGTCTTTCAACTGAATTCCAAGAAGTTTCACTGTTATCTACACATTGTCTACACTGTTATAGAAACAGGTTTTTTTGTCTACACTGTTATAGAAACATTTTTTTTTCAGAGTTTCAGCTTTGAGAATGGTCTTTAATGTCTAGGCTAAGCTGTTCACCTAACCTACTGCTTAAGTAAAAAGACCCCTCAATGACAATCCATCCAAGCTGTCTTAAGGGGGGATGATTCTTCACATGGTATATACCTTGTTTTCTTGATTGAAAGCAATTGCATCATAACTCAATTGACTACCAAGTTTTTAGGAGGATACAGTCTTGTGAGGTAATATTTGTCCTAAACACAATCTTAAATTGGGAAAACAGGGTTTGTATTCATTTTAACCACCTACAAACAAGGTACCTAAGCCAATATGGCCTTTTAGGTTCTCTTTTTAGTCAACAGAAAAAGACTGATACTGTCAGAGACCCAACAGGTGAGACTGACTAGCCTCTACTGTCTCTACAGCAGAAACAACGCTAAATTCAGCACTAAACTTTAGACAGGAAAATCAGGAGATTGAGTTGGAAAAGCATTTAATGAATTCTAAACTTTATCCTTTTTCTTGTGGAGGTTGATATATTTCTTTGGGGGATAAAAAATCCCCACAGCAGTTCAAAGAGAAGGAACAAAATAAAAAATGGGGGATAGCCAAGAACTGTAGTTTACAATGACAGCTCTTGTGATCTCTAAAGGTAAGAGTAAGGATGTTTGTGTTCAATGGGTTAATGAATTGCTTACTGATCTTAATGGCAATGGATATACTCCAAAGACTAACAGATAACCTCAGAGTTTTTGATTTATTTCATTAAGAAATCACCTATTTAGAGCCTGTCTTAATGAAATTTTCAAAAACAGAAAACAAACTAAAAGAAACCAAACAATTTTGAAGTAATTGTTATTGTACTATATATATATTGTATATTTTTATACTGATATATGTACTGGTATATATATTTATATACCTCTATAAATAAAATTGAAACCCTGCATTTTTTCACGCTTGTCAATTCTGACATATTATTATCTTTCATATTACTATCTTCTGTTAAAAATTGTACTATTTAAAGACTGTAATACTAAAATTGCCTTGGAGAAGTTAAAGGCATGTTACAAATCTGGAAGATATTGCAGATTAATCATACACTATGTATTAAGGAAGCTTTTTTTCCTCTGCATAGAAGCAAGTCTGAAACTGGAATTGAACTGATTCCATGAAGCTGTAATCATAGACAAGAATTTATAATATTGGTCCATTCAAGGAATGTATTCAGAAATCAACAATGATTCAGATAGTAAGATGCAGTATCTTCTAAGAATGCAGTGTAAAGAATTTTTCTACGTTCCCTTAAGTGCACAAACTTTCCAGAAAAAAGATTGTTTTAACATGTTGAATTTTTTTCTCAGATAGGAAGAACAAACTAACTTCTTACCAGCACTAAATCACAGTATTTTTTCTCTTAGCTATTAGATACTTTAACTATATTGTGCTTGTACTTTGATTATTTTTATATCATAAAAGAATTTAAGGTTATGGAAATGTTTATCCAGATTTACTTCTATCAGTTCCCCTATAAATATGATAATCTTTAGCTGAAAAATAAATTATTAAACATATTACATTATAAAAAATATCTTCTATATAATGCAGAACCATGGTCTTTTCTCAGTGGTACATCCCAAATTCTCATTAATTTTACCCTACTAATGCAGAAAGGTTCAATTTTAGCCCAATGACTTGCCATTATCTGAATAGTTTTAGTAAAAAAAGAAAAATGAACTATTATACTACAAGTGAATGATTTGATTCTTTTGTTAACAAATTATGTTTCTTATTCTGCCTTTCATGAGCAATAGTAACTCCTCCTTTCCTCTATTTTAAGTCATGGGACATATTTGTTTAAGCAAGAAAAATGAAATTACCTTCCTTCCAAATTTAGTGTTACACATCTTTATATCAAAAGCCAATTTAGAACAAGGTTAAGTAGAAAAAATACAGCCTCTCATTGCTTTCCTCATTTTGCCTATTGTTCTGCTGATTTCAACTGACAGGAGCATTGAGCTGGGTGGGAAGCAAGGTAAATGCAGAAGGAACAGTGAATATATTATCATTGTCTTTCTTCAGCTGCACCATCAAACCATATGGAAAAAAATGACAGTAATTCAGGATTTTGATAGGCTGAGACCTCACTTGTAGTACAATATTCATTGACCCTGAAACATATAATGTGAAGTAACCTCAAGATGCACAAGCTTGAGTGGGCAAAAAAATATCAAATTCACATAAGGAGGCTTTGCAATTAAATTACGCAAAAATCCAAGATATTTTGAACATACATTAGGGCAGGATATGGTCCTTTGAATGTTATTCTCAATGCTCGTACCAGCAGCAACCGTCATCTGAAAAAGGGGGCAACAGAGATTCTCCTGAATGGAACAGAATTTTGCACAGTGCTACATTATATTTAAATTATACCATGCTAACAAGATGAATGTTATTATCATTCAAGCAAGCTGATCTAAGAGAACAAAAATGTGGCTCAACTGAAATTCACACAAAAAAATTGAAAGTATTGTTACATCTCCTGGCTCATGAGGTGCTGAGAACAACCAGATAGCAAGTCACCTCAGCATTCTGTACTGCATTTGCAGAAGCGAACTCTGAAGCACTGTCAAACAGTCAGATAACTATGGAGAAATAATCATAGTTCCATGGTTAACTTTAATCTGAGGTGTCTACATAAAGCAAGAAGTTTACTGTTTGTGAGGTCTGAAGAAAGCAGAATCTTCTCCCTCAAATTAAAACATCTTATGGAAAGACATTAAGAGAAGTAAACCTATTAAATTATTAGGTAGAATATATCTATGAAATTGATAAAATTTCCATGTTGTCTCATACTTCTCTGTTGTACCAAATAATCAGGAGTGGCAAAATAGCAGGAAAGAAGCTATGTGCAGTTAAAAATCTGGAAGTGTCTTCAGCTATCTGAAGAATATATTTTAGCATTGAATATTATTTTTCCTCCTTTTTCATGACTTCTTCATTTATTTTTGCAGAGCCCAACATATAACATTCTTCTTTAGAAAGACCCTGACTAGCAGGCAATCTGACCAGATGACATTTCTTCAGATTCAATATTTACTTCAGAGGAAATCAACAACAGAAATTTTCAAAAAGTTCTAGAAGTACTTTTTAAACCTCTGGTTCAATCTATCCTGACTGCCATTCAAAAAACGCAAACAGTTCTAGACTAAATGTCTAAACACTCTTTCTATTGCTGAGAGCATATGTAACAATACATTCAACATTCATGCTAATTATAGTTGAGCTTCATCGTCTTTCAAAGTAAACATTGACCTAAGCTTTATTTTGTGACTATTTACCAACTCAGTTCAGTATACCTGGAATTCAGACCTGACAAAAAGACAGTATTTTTGGATTCACGTATTTTTAATAGCACAATATATCATTTGGAAAATACAACACATTGCAAGATGTGTTTTATAATGACTACTATTATAATTTATGAGGAATTTAAGCCTGACTGTATATTAAGACTTACTTTTGCAGTAAACAAAAATGTGCACATTATTAATGTTTAATAACAGCCACAGGCATGTATCCATGTTCATCTATCTAGAAGCCAAATATTGCTGATGATCTTCACATTGTGATTTGTACCACTTTTTAAATATTTTAAAGTTTTAAACTTTCGACATTTTAAAGGAGAATTATGCTATTAGTGGTAACAAAAAACGAATTTTAAACAAAACTCTCCATTACGCTGGCAAGTTCTTGGCTTCTGTTAGATTTCCCTTCTTTAGATTAACACCCTTAAAGATTTGAAAACTTTTTTATTATTTTTTAAAGGAGGTTTCAATTCATACAAAGCAGCTACTTTTGAAAAGGTATTTCCATGCAAAGCAACTTCATGGTCAATTCATGCATCATAGATGGATCTTTAAGACCATCTTTAACAAATTCTGTTGCTCTAGAATTTTGCAAGAAAAACACAATCCATGTTATGTCAGCATGACACCGTTTTAAATAAACAATATCTCAGCACAAGGATACATACACATTATAAATTTTATCCATTCATTACTTCATCTCACACATCTTTAATAACAGTTTAATGTTTATTAAATTTAATCTCAATGTTCATACATATAAAAATACTAAAAAAGGGTAGAAACAAATACAACTGGATAATATGTAAATAGTTTACACATTTTTTGCACATCTCAATTTATGTACATCTACTATATGATGTTTTTTGATAATTTTGCACTTTTGTGTGAAAAGGTAGATCTACTGTATACTTTTGACTGCTGCATCTGAGCTCTGTTAACTAATTCATCTTCACTGCCCATCCCTGCTAACAGCAATAATCCCTGAGTAACGTTAACCTAATTTTTCAAATTATCTTGTAAACAGTTTCCCCCCTCTTTCCTCTTGTAAAACTGTGATTAAAAGTTTATTGGTGAAAGGTATAAAATGAACAGTGTTCAATTCTAGCAGCTGGTAGGTTTGATCCAGTATTTTGACTTTTCAGGCCTACTATGAGAAACTTTATGTAATTGGAAATGAGTGATCGTTGGTATTTCAATGCTGTAAGGCTATTTCCTTATAGAGATGGTAATTTCCTGTCCAACTGGACTCATAGTACCTAAAATGTCGTGTAAAAGAAATGAAAGAAAAATATTCAATAAAAACTACAAAATTTGTGCACTAATTCTAAAATCGTTTGTCTTCAAACTATGCATATTAAGGTAAATACATCATATTGGCATGAAGATTTTCCTGGTAAACCTTTGAGAGGCCAAATCCATGAATGAGTTATGCAGTGTAAGTAACGCAGCAATTCCCATCTCATGCACGTTGATAAAATATTTATTTCATTCAGGAATGCATCTAATATTATAGCATCTACTGAGTACTTTGTACTCTAGTAACTATAACCTTTTAGGATTAATATTCTTGAAACTTTCTAATACAGTTTGGTCCTCTTTGAGAAAATGCATTAGCATTAAAATGTATCAGAGGAGGAAACAGGGTCAACAGGGAGAGATGTTCTGAAAATGAATCTCTGGAATGTGCATATATTCTTGCTTGGGATGTGCACTTTAGCTGCTATTTGTTATGCACAGGGACAGATTCTCAAGCTGTATCCTAAATGATGGACCCAGAAATGTTTCCAGGCTCCTTCTCCTCTCTCTTTTGGTTTTCCACATAGAAAAGTCTTGTGTGAAGCTGTAGCATGTCTGAAAACATTTTCAGAAAATGCATCACCTACCAAAAGCCCTCTAGGTATGTACACACCCAAGCTACACCTCCTGGAGTTTCCAAGCCCGCATGAGACAATAATCACATTTAACGGCCCACATAGGCACCAAACTGGCCTGCATTTCACAACTAGATGGAAATAGTGACAAAGGATACATGAGATTACAATTTCAAGCTTCTGTGGAAGCACTGAAGTCAAACAATGTTTTAGCTAAACCTGTAAATTAACTTATGAGAAACAGGTGAAAATTCATGAAGTCTAACTTTGATATTCCTGAGCTTACACCAAACTGGTTAGTTGCACCGAGCTTTCAAGTGATCTTGCTGTACAGGTCACATGAAACACATTGTATTTTCCTAAATACCAACATCATTGTAATCCAAATTTAGCAAGTCCCCAGTCAAAGTTCTACTAGAGCAGGAACTCCTGTTCTCAGTTATGATGTGAGCAGTACAGCACTAATTTCAAGGTCATGTCTAAGATAAGGACATGGAATAAAAAAGAAAGTTGGGTTTCACAATTGGTGGTATCCAAAGCTGCTAGCAAATTCAAAGATATTCACCAAATAAATCTAATTTTTTGACAGACTGAAGAAACCAGCAATTTTTCCCCAATTTTTTGACTTCTTTGAGGTAGGTGGAACTTAATTACTAGAAAAATAATGATAAACCTGCTCTCAGAAATAATAATAATAAAAAAATCCCTCAGAGCAATATTTCATGTTTCTTGACAAGAATTTTGTGGTTATAAGTCTGATATCACTCACCAGAGTCCAAAATGCTATTTAGGTGTTTTAGTCTATTGAAAATTTTATTTACTCACATTAATTAGTGAAACTAGGCAATGTCAGACAAGAACCATTTCTTCCCTTATGTATCATCTCTGTGAGGGAGCTAACTGAGGTCATGCTTAGCAAGCCATCTGAACAGTCATCAAGGTAAAAAACCCAAAAGGAATAGACCTGTTCCCTATTTTCTAAAACCATTCTTGTAGAAAGTATTCTATTTGTTATTTTAGTAGATGGAGAAAAAAAAAAAAAGATAAAAACACAAAGAACACTACCACTATGCATAGGTACAATATCTCAAAAAGTTTATATTTCATAGTGAAATTCACTGCCTGTTCTCTGCACTCAGTCTAAGAAAGTGGCTTCAGCTAAGCCTTTCCTAAGTGAAGCCTGTTGCACGTAATATCCCAAGCATCTCACATGATGACTTTAACAATCAGTACCTTCAACTCAAGCTGAAACCAGTTTAATCTATACTGTACCCATACATACACGCAGACAAATGTACACTAATGCAGAATCCATTGTTTGGTTTTGGTTTTGTTTGTTTGGGGTTTTTAAGTGTGGGCTGGACTGGAAGTAATGCTACAAAACAAATAAGGTCATCATGGCATATCATGGTACATTATACCACAGATACAGCAGATACATGTGATAGTATTTGTTGTTGATAGTATGAATCTATTACACTAATTTTGAGAAGTCATCATGTGAATTCACAGTAACAAAATATATTCTTAGTTGCCATTCATATTTCCTGTTCTAAAGAGAAAGAGAAGTGTGATATCCATATGTTGGCAAAGATTACTTTAATAGTCTCAAAGGTGTATTTAAAATTCACATACTGCATACTGAATACCTGTCTGTAACAATTATCCCATCAATGTGTTCTCATTTATGGAAGACCATTTCAAAACTTTACTGGAAAGGACCCTGGGACACCTGATCTAGTTATAAAGTTAGCCATGCATGGACTAGATGACCTCCAGAGATGACTTCCAAACTAAATTATGCTATGATTCTGTTATTTTTCAATACTAAATGTTGTTTGGTGTTACAGGACATAGGGTTCTCATTATGTTTGATATGGTACCTGTAAATTGAGCAAGACAGAGAGCTTCTACAATAGGAGGGAACAAAGGATGAAGGATGTGAAAATTGGCCACCTTACCCAGTCTCTCCCTAACAATCCAGACAGAATTTTAACCCTGAAAATAGTTCTAGTGACAGCTCTGCACTTGCCTGAAGTTGCAAGTAATGAAGCTCTTGGAGCTTCCTCTGGAAAAATTTAGTCTGTGACAACCAACAAGTGATTTCAGGTGTCAGCTCATTGCCAACACCATTATGAACAAACGGCATGTCATTCCTCTTCTGCAGCCACCTCAGAGATCCACTGGCAGGCGTTAAGTCTTAAAACTGTCTGTAAAGGCTGGCTTAGAAAGCAACGCAGCAATGAAGACAAGCCTTGCAATCCCACTGAAGACCAAACTTGCCAGTCATATGCAGCATGCTTTCGGGTAGGGGTTGGCTGCAGCCTCTGGGGCACATTAGAAACCAACAGTCTGAGACTCACCAGGAAAGCTGAATGACACCAGGTAGCTCAGACTCACAGCCTACTTGCAAGTTTGATTTTTGGGTGGAAAAGAAGTTGGAAGAGAGATTGTGCCACACTTAGATCTGTTGAGGATGCTCCTTCAGTGTAACAGACACATAACTAGGGAGGACAAAAAATGTAAAGGATACATTTGAATCTGTCCTGACTATTCAAGTGGAAGACTTAACTGACTAAAGAACTCAGTATTTATTTTCAAAATGAGCCCCTCACATAAATGCATTAAAATTTTTCTCTTCTGGAAATTACATATTGGCATTGGTATCTCAAATTGAAAAAAGTAACTACAACTAATGTTTAAATCTCAGTAAAATACATTTCTGGGTATACAGCAAAACCAGATTTTGTCTCTAACACTGGGACTCAGCCTGTATGAAACTTGTATAGCATGCAAGTTCTCAGTAAATTCTGTAAAATCCCACTGCTGTTTGTTCCACAGAAATGCATAGCTATCCCTGAAAAAGAGTTTGACCTTTTAATATATCATTTAAATTAAACAAAAAATAATGTCACTGTGATTTCTTTTAACATTTGTACTGGAAGACAATGTTAGATATTTTCTTCAAAAAAATCCAACAGACCCATCAATGCTTTATGTTGCTCCATCTTACTATCAGCTGCCCATAGTATATCAGTCATCTTTGTGAGAGGCCTCTTATCCAAAGCTCTCCACTGATTTTGTGCAGAAAGTGTTCTTTTATTGTTGAACCAAAGTATATATAATTCATTTTTCTTCCTCCATATAAAGAAATTATTTAATATATGATCCTTGTTCTTTAACTATACTTTCTCATTCACTTAACTATTCAGTTACCTATAATGATATTGTAAATATGGGCAGTAAATGAATGGTCCTAAATTACCAACTTAGTACTTTTAAGCTAACAGAGTTGAAAGTGCCTATATTCTGAATTTAAGCAAATCAAATGGAGTCTCATTTGCATGATCATAATTGGTGTGTCTGTGCATGTGCGTGTACATATAAATAATTTTGCATATATAAGATGCAATATATACAAAGAAGTATCTAAGGACATTTAGCCTGGAGTAGAGAAGGCTCCGGGAAGACCTTATTGCAGTCTTTCAATACTTAAAGGGGGCTTATAAGAAAGATGGGGAAAAATTTTTCAGCAGCGCCTGTAATGATACTACAAGGGGTAATGATTTTAAATTAAAAGAGGATAGATTCAGACTAGATATGAGGATGAATTTTTTTACAATGAGGGTGGTGAAACACTGGAACAAGTTGCCCAGAAAGGTGATAGATGCCCCATTCCTGGAAACGTTCAAGGTCAGGCTGGACGGGGCTCTGAGCAACCTGGTCTATTTGAAGATGTCCCTGTTCATTTCAGAAGGGTTGGACTAGTTGACCATTAAAGGTCCCTCACAACTCAACCATTTTAAGATTCTAATATTTGATATACATTGTACATAAACACACACACCTGTATCCATCCCCATGTATATATGTACAAAAACAACACATAAAATAACTACCATATGCTTGATGATGATAGCCTGCAGAAAAAAAGTAAAAAGAAGTAACAAAAACCACCCTCTACAACCATTTATATCACTGTGAGCTGTCTGGTGTGTACATTGACCTTCATACACTTCATGCATGGGAATATTCCCACTGACATATAGGGAACTTATCACTGCAGAGTTACATCTACATGTAAAAATCTGCAAGATGTAGCCCTTAAAACCTAGGATGTAGAAAGACAGATATTGCAACCTGTATAGTAATCTTCACACAGTACTGTCACTGGATGATACTAGGTAAGGTATACATCATTAAGTGAGCATTTTAAAGATATAATAAGATTCATATTTATTTGCTTACCAGTTTCACAGTGACTGAACTGTCTAATTATTCTTCGATCAATAATTTTAAATGTTTTTTTTATGATGTGATTTTGTAGTTAAAATAAGCTCTTATATTTACACTATAAAATACTGATTTAAATATATTGGACTTAGAAGAAATTTATTATAGCACATAAAGATTCAGAACAGTGATTAGAGAAGCAGAGTTTGAGTTCATATAGCCATTAAAATATCTCAAGATCATGCCTCTGTGTTGTACTGAGGCAAAGAAACAATTCAGGCCTATATTCCATCATTAAAATTTTAGTTAGTAAAAAAAGTCTAGAAAGGAACCATCTGAGTAAGTTCTTAGTCAAAACGAAAAAATATTTCCTTGCCTAATTGTCAGCATTCCTTTTGCATAAAGTCTTTTCAAACTACAAGATGCTTTTTATTACAAGTGTATAAAACAAAGGACATGCTCATTTAATATCATGTAAAAATATGAAAATATATGAACATGTTGCAATGTTATGCTAATTGGTTTTCAAACTAAGTCTGTGGAAATCATGTTGACTACTCTTTTGCTCTATCTAGTGAAGCACGAAGAGCCTGATATTTACTTTCCAGGTGCTGTTCCAAGTCATTGTATTGTATTAAGGCAAGGCAAGGCAAGGCAAGGGGGGGGGGGGGGGAACAAAAGAGGAAAAGAGAAAAGAAAGGAAGGAAGGAAAGGAAAGGGAAAAGGAAATGGAGAGAGGAAGGAAGGCAGAAAGAAGGAAAGAGAGGCGAAGAGAATGAAAGAGCAAAAGAAAAGAAAAAATAAACTACCAACCAAATACACCTACAGTGTTTTCCTGCACTCCCTGAAATCCTGCTCCTCTAATCACCCAGCTGGAAGACTTGTTCCCAGCCTACAGTATTAATCTCTCTTGTCACTGAAGCCCAGGCTGTAGGGAAAGAAAATACTGCATTTCACGCATGCCTGCATACTGCTCTGAATAAAAGAAACATAGTTTAGGACAGTGTGTTAAAAATTATGTTATGTGCGCATGGTCCCAAGAGATCAGACTTCTGACAAATCCAGGTTAGGCAGAGGTTGAATGCACCTGAGGAGCCTATATAGGTTTCAGAAACCTCATGGATCTTGTGGGAGACAGAAACCTCAAAAACATGACATAAATCACTGGGACTATCAGAGCTTTGTCAAAGGCAATATAAAGCCAAAATTCTGAAAACATGTTCAAAATACAGTGAATCATACTTGCACTAATTTGAAAATGTTGCTTTCTGTAGTTTCATTCTTACTGTATGACTGCAGCAGACAGCAAAGCCAAAAAGCATGCCTAAATAATTTTACACAACAGCATAAAACTTTGATTTGGTCACAAAAGTCAGGTGAAGCCTATTAAAAATCTGTTCCTGTTCTAATCCTCAGATTTCTATGTAGAGAAAAAAATAGGAGTGAATCATGCTTTTATTTTGTAGTAATGAATATTTCCCTCATTTCCCTAAATGCATGTGCCACTATGTCAAGTTTCCTGCAAACAGAGGGACAATCAGCTCTCTGATCTCCTGGAAGAAAGTCGAGGCAGAAGAAAAGCTGCCCTTGGTTGAGTGCAGAATGCAGCCACTTCTTGCACTCCTGGGAGATACTCGGCTCTGCCTGGGCTGTGGAGAACTCTGGGCCATGATCAGGCTGTATGAGTTTGAGCAAAAAAAAAGGAGCAAACATTATGACCCCCCCATCTACATTACGGAGGCCCAGAAGGGTATACCTCAATTCTCGATTAACATGGGCAAGGAGAAAGTAAAATGAGATTTGTGTTTTGCTATTTCTGGCTTATGTATTCACTGAGGAATATACAAGTTAGAGTACTCTTCAAAGGCACTTAACATGTTTACTGTTTAACTGTTCATACATATACATTAAAAAAAATGTGCTCTCTCTAACCAGTTGAACTATCCTCACCAAACCAAATCATCAGAACATAGACTGAACTATTTTGACCAACTGCAAACTGGTCCTTCAGAAACAGTCTTCAGGATAAGTCTGTCTGGAGATTTTAATCACAGCTAAACTTTTGTAACGGTTTATCCTTCAGATTGAAAAAAAGAGCCATAACAGTATAACAATACAACTTGTATTAGTTTAGTTTCCTGTCTGGGAACTTCCTACTGTATCCCATCTGCAAGTCATTGACTGTTTTGTCACACGTGAGCTTGTTCCATCTATGCTACATTGGTTTACGAACCCCCAATATGCCAGACTTTAACTGTAAACCGGTGGTGACTCCTAGTAAGACTAAAAGAAGGCATATGAGTGTCATGGTTTTGACTTGGATAGAGATAATTTTCTTCATAGTAGCTATTATGGGGCTGTGTTTTGGATTTGTGCTAAAACCAGTATTGATAATTCAAGGGTGTTTTAGTTATTGCTGCGCAGTGGTTCACAGCATCAGGGCCTTTTATGCTTCTCACACCACCTCACCAGCAAGAGGCTGGGGGTGCACAAGACAGTGGGAAAGGACACAGCCGGGACAGCTGACCCCCCCTGACCAAAGGGATATGCTATGTTATATGATGCCATGCTCAGCGTATAAAGCTGAGAGAAGAAGAAGGGTGGGGGGTGGGGGAGGCATTTGCAGTGATGGTATTTGCCTTCCCAAGTAACGGTTACACATGATGGAGACCTGCTTTCCTGGAGATGGCTGAACGCCTGCCTGCCAATCAGAAGTAATAAATTAATTTCTTGTTTTTCTTTGCTTGTGTGCATGGCTTTTACTTTACCTATTATACTGCCTTTATCTCAACCCACAAGTTTTCTCACTTTGACCCTTACAATTCTCTCCCCCATCCCACTGGAGGGCAGTGAGTGAGTGGCTGCGTGGGGCTCAGTTGCTGGCTTGGGCCAAACCATGACAATGAGGTAATGAGAAGTCCTCGTTTCAGCCAGTGACGTTGAAAACTACTGTTTCGCTCCTTTTACAAAGGAAGAGGGATGCAAAGTCTTCCCTGAACTCCGTCCTGTGGTTCAGGATGAAAAAGAAATGACTTGACACAGTCCACCCGCTGTGGCCAGGGAGCTAGTCCTGAAGGACTGGCCATACCTCCACCACACCTGTGTTCAGTGCAGCTGTGTCAAGAGACCTGCATAAACCTCGAGTGAGTTAGTGGGGAAAACTTCCAGCCACCACAGGGACAAACCGAGAGCAAGGCTGACTTTGACTCTGCATCTGCCTTCCAGGACTACAACACAGCTCAGGGATGGGGGATACAGGAAAGGCCACATTTAACACTGTGTGGATGATTTTAAGTATGAAGGATACGAATGCACAGTGAAATAAAACAACTTTGTACAAATTGAGTGTATAACTGAAAATAGTCTTGAAATAGTTTTTAAATGTACAGTTACCATCCTCTCAAACAACAAGCTTCAATCTTAGATATCATCACATCATTGGTAATTTCTACTAAGACAGTTTTGAACATTATCTGAGAAAATACTATATAAAAAGGATTTTAATGAACATATAGTTTCTTCCCTCTCCCCGCCTTTCATTGAAATACATTTTGGAAAGCTATCCACAACAAAGAACGTGTTTCTGTTCATTTATTGTGATTTCCCCTTTGGCACTTAGTTACACAGGGATTAAGAAAATTTATTTCTGCCCTATCTTTCTTTGGAGAATAGACAAATCAGTTTTCAAAACTATAGAGCTGGAAACCAAAAAGTACATAAAAACGCTCTGTCTTGCCTGATGATGCAAAAGAAAAGAGTTTGGTTTTTTTTTTATAAAGCTCTGCCAATTCTAATTCCAGAAACAATAGGTCTGCTGAGATTATCAGCGTTAATCCTAGATCCCACAAAAAGAGTGTAATACTGTTTTCTGTTTTTGTGGGAGTTAAGAACCACTGTTACAACTGTAACCTCATTATACATGCCCACTAAATATGGCTAACACTGTTGCATACTGATTTTTCTCATAGTCTTTCCCTTCAGAGAAAAATATGTACAGATACATAGATACCTGCAGTCTGTATGGTGTTTTGGTAGAACTGTTCTTAGTTTCGTGGTTTGTTTTAAATTTTTATCCTTCTAAAGAAGACATTGTTGAAAAAATATAGCTTGCTTTTGAAGATACAAGTGGGACAGGCATATGATAATGCTAATTCCTGGGGGATTTAATGCTACTCTATTGGGCCAGTTTCCAAACAATCTGGTTCTCTCCCTCCCTGTCTCACTGATGACTGTACAATATTCTGCAAGTCCTGAATAGGTCAGGGCCATCACACACATTCTTGCTATCTTACAGCAGTTATTGTTTAAAGTAATTTATATTTTAACTTAACACCATGTTTGCTAGGTACTGTGCAAGTACAGATCTGAGAATTTTTCTTCTTTGAAAAAAGGCAGAAGGGAACATTTCACATGTATAAAACATGTATGCTTGGGATATGTGTGGATTGGTTGGATCCACTTCACTGCTTTTGCTTTATTTGCTTTTCCTGGTGAATATAGAAGTCAAAGACACAGACTTCAGCAGCAGTATTTTTCTTTGCATTTAAATACACACCTCTCCCCCCAATCCTTTGAGATACCTGAAGACATCCCGATACCAAACATACACAGCAGTGCAATGATACATTCATGATTTAAACACAGTTTCAGGAACTAAGGCTGCTTATGATGCTGCAAAGCAGCAGCAAAGACAAATTAACAAGACTTTGGTCTTTTTCTCAGCTGTTCATAACCCTTTGGGCAACAGCCAGATGTCAGAAATCAGTTCAGCTTCACTTTAATGTCACTTGAAAAAGCCATGAGTAGTGTCAGATGCAGGCAGTGAAACTACTTGGAAAGACAGCCCAAAGGTAGGGGATATCAGTGGAAAGGAGGTGGAGTCACTACCACTGAAAATAACAAAGAAGCTGTGAGTGAGGGAGAGGCAAAACAGAAGCCTCTATTTTACTATCTCCTGAAAGAATCTCCAAAGTAGTATATTATAGCTATGTGATCAAAAATGAAAGATTATTTGCATTAGACCTTAGATATAGTATAATCTCTTGCATTGCACCAGGGCAGGGACATAACGTGTTCATCCACAGAGTTCAAGCAGTCAAAAAAACCCAAACCCAAATAATCTACACCATTTAAAAAAAAATAATATATATATATATATATATGACTTATGTCAGGATCTATTTTAGGATTAAATGTAATGTACATTAAACTGTTTATTTATCTCCATTAATTATAGCTCAAATGTGGATTTCTACATTTGAGGACCTGGCTACGTAGGCCAGGGAGATTACCCAGTCTTTCCACAAAAGGTTTCATGAAAAGCATTATTAAGAAGAGCGCATTAAAAATTGAAATGAAATTCTAATTGTAAAGGAAAGAACTGAAACAATTATGATTTAAATTAAATATGAAACTTGGCAGATGAAGATAAGCAGACAGGATTTTGTATCTTTATGTTTTAAAATAGCATGTTTATTCACAAAAAGCTTTTTAAAACTCTTTTTTAACTGTCATTTTTGACACTTGTTTATAATTCAGCACCACACTGAAAGCCCAAATCTATAATGTTCCAAGAAAAAAAAAAAAAAAAAAAGCTTTGGGAACTTTTATTTAAGTAGCTTATTCCCTCCATGTTATATTCCCTGCAGCCGCTTGAAGCATAATTCAGACCAAATTTCCTTACAATGTTGGAAAAGCTACATTTTTTTAATGAAAATGAATAGAAATGGATGCTGAAAATAATGACAAAGGTACTTATGCATGTATGCCAGGAGACTTGAGGAAAGTAAGCAAGAAAGCTGGATATGTCCACAAGCCCAGTTTCTTTTGCTCCGCTGCCACTAGTCCCTGATGCTGCAGCAGTGACCAAGGAGTGGCCCAGGGAAGAAAAGATTTCCTGATACCTACGATCTTGCTTCTCTGTGTGCAGCTATTCTACCCAGCTAAGCACCAAGATTTTAAAGTACAACAATAATTATCATGCCCATATAAAACTGAGACTATAGCACAACTCAAAATGCTAAATTCAAGAGCATACACTTCACTGACTATGATGAAAAGAATATAACAAAAAGAGTAAAACATTACCCTGGCAACACTTACTCAAACAGCCAAAGAATTAGCATCAAAGCATCACTGAATAAATATTGGCTATATTTTTTCTCACACTCACCCACACAGCAACATAAAAGACTGCAGATCCAGACAAAACCAATATTTTTGAGTAAATCATAACTGCAGATATAGACAAATGCATATATATAAAAATATAGAATCTACTGTGCAAAATGGAGGTATTTTGTTGATTAGTATAAAAATCCAAATTTAAACCATGAGGGTCTGACAACAACACTAAAAACATTTTGTAATTTTAATAAAAAAATGGAATATGTTGAACATAATTTTGGGGCTAGAAAAAAGAAATACAGCTTTCCAATATTATTTTTTTTAAATAATCAAAATTTTACATCATATTGTCACTGAAAAGTTGGCAACTGTAACAACCTAGTAAATTATCATATGATTTTATCTGTATGTTATGTGTACTTCAAGTATTATTTTTGTAAGCTAAAAAATCTTCATAAAACATAGCTAGAAAGGGAAAAGAAAGATATGACCTAATAGCCCTCAGAATAAGAATCCCCCTAAAACACACAGCCAGCCATCATGATGTAATGAAGATCTTAGCTTTGTTAGTAGGGTAAGTTTTCTAACTTGGGAAAGGGCAGATCAAAATACCCTGATCAGTTAAAAGATCGGTCCCACAGAGAAGACATGGGGAGAGCACAGATCAATAAAGAGCAGTTATGATCCAGAATCTGTACCAAGAAAGCTGAAACTGAATTATTTGCACATCTCATCTAAATTAAACGTAAATCAGAGCACCTGAAGTTAAAAGCTCAAGATACCTGACCTGTGAGTGAGAAAAGCAGGTACTTTCAAAGGTGATTCTTAACATCTGAGTGAATTGCCTAAAGCTGGATGGTTTAAATATAGTACAGTCCTCTACAAACAAGGCATTTTGTTATTTAATTCCGTTTATCTTGGCAAAACACAATACTTTGCTTTGAAAAGCTGTTTCCTCACCATTGCTGCATCATCACTGCTCACAGGCAAGCATGGGGAAGGAATTTTTAGCAGGTGCCAAATACACTGGATTTTCCGGTTGGCACTGAAGATTACATCTCTGTCAGAGGGAAGCTCAACTGAGTTCTCATCTCAAGCAAAATATAAATGAGTTGATACCTATTTGTAAAGGATGCGTTCAGAAACCGAGAGAATGTCTAGACAATCAGACTACTGAGGAACAGTGACAGTGATATTTTCTATAAAAAAATAAATCACACTGTATTCCTTACAGTTACAGGTTTTAACCATAGCAAATTTATTCCACCTTGGGAACTCTCAAAAAAACCCTAATTTCACTCAGTATTAAAACCTTCCTCCAAGAAGTTCTGTATTTCAGTTGCAAATGGAGTTAAAAGGCTAACTTTAATGTAATCTGCAATATCACAATCCCACATAAAACATAAAAGGAAATATATCTAATCGATATTAAAATACTGCAGATGCAGATGACAGTAAATTTACCAAAAGAGGCACTGCAGATTGACTGCCTGCTCTTGGCTTGTGGAAAATGTAAAGCAATTCGACTTCGTAGAACTTGAAACAATTCAAGTAACTTTTTTTTCACTGCTGTTTAAACTAAGTTGCATTAGCTTGCATGTACTACCAGTTAACAGTGCGCATAAATAAATCATCCTGGCTAGGCAAACTCACAGGAATGCCTTAAAAGGAGTATCTTAAAAGTGAAAAAAGTATCTAAAAAGTGAAAACACTTTATGCATTTGGTAGGGAGGAGGATAAAGATGGGAAACAGATGATTATCTTGCAGTTTCTGTTGGTAACTGATGCACAGCTGCCAAATCCACACCTTGGGAGGACCCACAGCTTGATGTTCCCAAAAGTGGAAAGCCAGAGGCAGTGCTAGTTGGGCATGGGGCAGTCACATTCCAAAATCCGCATGTACAAGTGTTTCCCAAGTGAGTTGCCACTGACTGTAAGAAGTATCTGAAAGGGTGAGAGTTCTGTATAGGCCTGAATGCTACAAAGAGCTCACTTCTGAAGCTAGCATTATTGATATAGACATGAATGGATCAGTGCAAAGAAGTATCTCATAAATAAGAAATATCTTCAGTTAGTAATAACTTAACTTTTTAAAGTGTATTTCTCTAATCATTATAATTTTTGTGTAGATGGAAAAGGTGCTTTGTTAGTATGCACTATGAATTTTTTCTTACATCCACCTATCCATCCATCCATCAATCCATCCACCCACCCACCCACCCACCCACTCACAAGACTTCAAAGTATGATTAATTAATGATTTTTTTTCTATTTTGTTTTTTTGCTTGCACTTTGGTGCACGACATTCATTAAAATGGGACACTACAATTTTTGGAGTTAGAAACTACTTCAAATTGTAGCAGTAGTCACAAGAAATGAACTCAGGAAAAAATGGTTACCAAAAAGCTAATATTTAGTCTATACATTATATTTCAATTTAATAGTGCAATTGACTAAATAATGTTTTAAATACAGTATATAAACTTTAAATTATATATAAAAAAGCAAACCTACGAAGAATTTCACCATACATGTATTAATACTCTCCCCAGACAATGGCTTGGCATCTGTAATTGTGTGCATCAAAGGAATACATGATTAACACTGGCAGAGGACATAGTTAATAATATACGAGTCAGAAGTGTGGTGGTTTTAATCATTAACACAATATTTGTTGTGGAACAAAATTACATACATTGTATCAATAAGTACAGTCATTTGATAGTCTTAGCTATGAGTGTCATGTAACCTTACTTAACAGAAGTACCGTCTTTTCTACCTCAGAATCCCACTCTTTTTACCAACAGCTCTGCCTCTTTCAACGCAATTTGAACAGCTTTGTGGGTTTACTCATCCAGCTGTCTCAAATGCAATGATGGGATTAATGATGATCATCTATAAGGAAAAAAAAATATTCAAGTGATAGTGTATGATTAGTGTATAGTAAGAGAAATATCCCAATGTTCCTACAATGAGACAGGAATTTTAAGGAAATCATAGCTAAGAATTCAGGTCAATCTGTTTTGAAAACATGGTTTCAACCATCATCTCAGTGAAACTGAGAATAAAACAAATTACATGCATATTTATTTAAGAAAGTTTGTGTGGCTATGCACCTTCTTCAGTTCCATGTATCTATGTCCATAGTTTGGGTTTGCTGTTAATATTCAAAAATTTTGATACACTTGAAATCCTGTTAGGAATTACTATGTTATTAAAAATAAAAAAAATAATTTAAAAAAATATGTATGTGACATTTCAGTGGGAGTTCAGTTAGCACTCAGGCACTACAGCTGCCTGTCTCCTGCCCTCCACTATCACCCTGCAAGAGTATCTCTTTTTTACTTCTGTCTTAATTACTAAGAGCATTTCCAATATAAGACAGAGATCCCCATGTCAATACACAGTATAGCTAAGACAGTCACACGACAGGGGGGACACTCATGTCAGAGTTAATCTCTACCATTTGCAGAATGTCGGTGTGAACCAAAGTCTGCTACACGCAATATCCATGGGATTGAGTTTACAAAATATTTGAGAACTTTAATCTCTCTCCTATTGGAGTTATTCCCCTTTACATACCTCTCATCTCTCTTCCAGACGAGAAAATTACTGTCAGACCAGTTGGGGCACTTCCCACAGTAATGGCACACTTGGATTTTTGTCCTTGCCCTACTTGGTTGTTAATGGTTTGTGCATGATGACTTGGGGCCAAGCAGGAGATCAGCACAGGTCAAGGGACAGCCTAGCTGCTGCACCCTCTGCCAGAGGATGGCAGGGGTGGATGCGAATCTTCCCAAGCACAGAAGGAATCTAAAGGCTGCTTGGATTTTATGTCTGATCCTGGATCAATGTCACAGCTACTAACCAAAAGGTAAAAAAAAAAAAAAAGGACCACATCACACATTCTTAGTTTACTTAAAATACCTACATAAACTCAACTTTGAAACCACGTATCTCACTTTCTTCTGATGAAGTTCTTACTAATAGAAAAATTAAAACTTGCACTTACAGCTCTGATGTGAGCAGCCATAAAAACAACCTGGTTAGAAGGGAAAATTACTGAATTAGAAGAAAATGTCTGTTGAAATACTGACACAGAACATGCCTGCCAGCTTGAGAGCTGTTAGCCTGGGAGCTAGGCCTGTGAACCAGAAGCATCCCTGAGAAGCGCAGCTGGCATCTTTGGAGTACAGCTGGGTACACTGAAACCAGAGACATCCTGAGATACCATCAATAAGCGCAAAACCAATGAACTGTAACAGCAATTTACCATCCAAAAGTGTGAAAAATGGGCAGAAAAAAAGGGGAAAATATCCTAAGGAAGTAAGAATCAGTAACTGCCATTGGCTGCTCTAACTGCAAGAACAGAAAAAGAGTCTGGAGAAAAAAAATAAAATAAACTGGAGTAGGTTTGTTTTACCCTCCATTCCACTTCTGGGATGATTGGGTCTTCTTTTGGGATAGGCTGGCCCCTTCCAGGATCTGTTTAATGCACTTGGTACCATATATCCACACATAAGTAATCTGTAATAAGTATTTTTGCTGTTATATTATTGTTTGCTTCACTGGTTCTAAGTTTCTAGTGATGTATAATACTATATATATGCTTGATTGCTGCTGTTATTGGGTGCTCCTATTATTGACTGCTGCTATACTATTTATTGCTGATAATTTGTAATTGCTTAATATACATATATTTGCATCATTAATCATAGGTATACTTATTAGCTTTTGTGGTATTTGTGGCAATCTGCAATAGACTAGAGTTTTAATGGTTAAGCTGTGTCCTATGAACACACAGTTGCAATCTCTACACACCCACAGGCCAGGTAGGCTGTGACAAGCTCAGAGTGGAACAGTTACCCTCTTCCATTTTTGCATTGTACTGCCAAACAAAAGATCAATTATTCAATGTCAAAATAACAGTGATTCTGAGGTGATCAGATACTGCAGTGATGGGCTCTTACTTCTGCCTTTCACCATCCTGAGGAATTAAAATTAACCCTTTTCACTTTTCCAGTTTGTGTAAGACTCATCAATTTATCTTCAGATTTGAACTTCCCAACAGAATTTTCCCAAGAGGATAAGATACAGAAGCAGTGCAACTGGAGCATTTAATGAAAATCTGCTTTATATATATATGTCTGGTTAGATCTGTTACTCCAGTGATTTTATGGTTGTAAGTTTCAAAGACTGAGTGTCAATGAATAGATGTAGCTATCTATTTTTAATTCCATCAGAGAGGCTTAGTGGTAAACATGTGATGGAAGAAATGTTAGTCAGAGGAAAGCAGATGGGATAGCTAATTTTTCTTTCACAGTGTTTACACATTGATGAAATTTTGTTAACTCTCATAGCAGAAAAACAAGAATACCCTGCTCACATATAGCAGTATTCATCAGCAGGCTTTAGAGAGGAAATTGCTAAGTTTTGATAAGGTTTTATCACCAGGTAGCCTGGCAATAGTATGTACCAGTAAAGGTTTGTATCTATAGCCAGTGCCAGCAGCCCTCAAACTGCAGGTGCTGCTCAGGTTTCCAGGCTTCTTCAGTGTCCTCATCTGGAGCACAAGTTGCACACAGAACAAAAAGTACATTTTATGACTTATTCCTTATAAGCATAGGCAAAAAGTAAGAGTCAGAAAGAAGCTCAGCTCAGACTGTACCAAACAGACACACAAACCAGTTCTGCAGTGCAAAGACTAGAGTCTCTGAACACGGCTATGTTGTGCAATAAAGACCCTTGAATTTGTCCTGAATGACCTAACTCCAGAATGGGAAGCATGGGAAGCAGCATAGCCATACCAGTGGGTCATGACGCCTATGAAGAAGGAGCGCTCAGTAACCCAGGAGCAACAACAAAATAACATCCCACTTTTTGATACAAAGCAGGTGTTCTTACACTGCTCTGCACGGTGCTCTGCTGAGGTGTTAGCTCCCTTGGGATTGCAGTGAGCTGTATAAACTCATGAGGCTCCAAAAGAGATTAAATGGTTCACACCTCATATTAGTTGTTTCTAAGATCTCTGATGACTCAATTGACTCTTATTATAACCTTCAAAACTAAAAAAGACAGAAACTTGCATTTAAAAAAATGCAGGCAGAGATTCCCAAGTAAAGCTTTTAAAAAAAATGTCAGCACTGCAAAGTACACAAAGTCCTTAGATTTTAAACACTTACTTTATCAGGTTTCCAGCATTGCTTCTTATGGTTGTATATCATATTAGATTAGAGAATATAATAGTACTCCTATTATCATTGAGATTATTAGTATAAATATTATTGACTAATCCAATAAGAAATCAAATACTATGGTTCTTTTTACCTATATATGTAGGCTTATATTTGTTTTTAAGTACAGGGCTTCAGTTTTAACCATTTCATTTCAATAATGATAGAATTACCTGTTGCAAATCAATGTTCTGTTTGCACATATTGCTCTCGATAAGAAATAATCCCTACAGCTGTCAGAAGAAGAACAAAAGAATCTACTGCTCTGAACCAGTTCTGCTGAACTTTAAGTCATATGGAATATGAACACTAAATCCTTGCACGCCGTGCAGAATAAAACCATGTCACCCACATGAGAAAACTGCTCTAAACATGCTCAATTCAAAATACAGGTAAGACAGTCAAACCAACTACTTCAAAGTATGTGATCTGGGCCCTCAAACTGCAGTAAAGAGGAGGCTGCATAGTGCAACTCCTCAAAACCATATTGCCATGCCATCTTCATACAACCATGATGTATGAAGAGCTCCCTGTAACACTTTGAACATACATCAAAAAACTGGCTTTAAGGCTTCCAGAATTTTCCTTTTAACATTACTGGATGCATACTGAGAAACCAAAAGAACCACCCTGTCTGTCATATCAACAGAAATGCAAAATAAATGGAAAAAATGCGAATTAAGCTCACTCATTTTTCAAATTCAAGATCGGCAGAAGCGGGTTCACCAGTTCTGGAGAAGTGAAACAAGAAACTCTTAGTAACTTCAGGAATATTATGAGTGAACCATTATCAGAGTTCCTTTCTCAGATTTTTGTCTATTTCCAATCATGTAAGAGACAGAAAAACTGCAATTTTTGCTTCTTGATAAATAACTTTTAAGATTACTTTTGTAAATGTGTTCTGAAACCTGACTTGCAGCTTTAAGTCAACATAAATCACAAGAGATGTTCTCAGAATCTTTCAATAGCTGGGGATCATTTTAGGGGAATTTCAGATATTTATAAATATATATATTTATATTTTAAATTATATAAATAAAACATATTTTATTTAAAATATAAATTATAAAAATATTTAACATCTCTCCAAAATTGATCTTTTGAAATATAAAAAATACCTGGGTGATTACAAGAATAACTTTTAACATTTGAAGCCATCACAAGCGCATACTTTTGCTCAACACATTATTGTAACCAAATGGAGGTAGAATCAATATATTCAATGCTGCTATTCCACAAAGTGAAATGAAAAGCTGTTAACAAATACCTTCCGAACTATTGCTTTTGTAAGATTTAATAGACAACCGTCTTGTCAGAACAATCGGCATTACTGCCAGCTCACCTCATTTTTTTAAGAGAAAGATGAGACTGTCATCTCAAGAATTGTAACCAATATATACCCTTCTGTGGAGTTAATACGCTATCTTTTCTAGACCTCCAAAACTTTCAAAGCTGTCAGCATGAGGTGATGAACTCTACCCCCGCCCTCCCCCCCCCACCCCCCCATTCCATTTTGATCCAATGCTTTTCCAAACACGCGAGGTTGCAGTGCTGTACTTGGTACTCCAGCATTCTGAAACCACACTCAGGAGAATCTACTGGTTTAGAACAAAATCACTTTCTTACAAGTGAACTCAGACTGAAAAAAACCCCAGATATTCCTTTGTGATAGCCACAAATTTGCATGCATAGTTTTTATCATGTCACTTCCTGACACTAAGTTAAAGAATTTCCATGGAAAAATCTACTTACACTTTGAAAGCAAGACGGAGTGATGTCTAGATTTTAACAGTTGTTGGATGGGGATGAAGTGTCACATCTTCACTGCTCACATTTTATTATGGTTTTGAATACTACACTTAAGACTTTCATTACTCTTTATCTTCTGAACTACATGATTCTGCCACTGCTGTCTAACAGAATTTTAGCTTTCCTAAATTACTATTGGATATTGAGCTTTAAGGGTACAAATGATAGTTCCAGAAACAGACACATCCACTGCTGAGAAATCCCACTGTGAAACAGGTTTGCAAACACTCTTTGCAAGTACAATACGCATTACATGTCTTATGCAGTAATGTATTATTTTCTGCTTTTACACCTCTGTTCCAGCCTTCCCCTAATTTGACATGTCAAATTGTTACAGCGTGGTCTTTGTAGCCACAACTACAATTCTCCCCTGCCTGGAAAAATGGGACCTCACCCTCACTTTCTAAGTAGTATCACCAATATTGAAAAGTGTGTATACTACACAGAGCACTTAACAACCCTGATGTTAAAAACATGCGATATTTTCGAAGAGCACAAATGTTATATGTCACAATGATGAATGTATAAAAATTTTAGTCAGTTCAAGGTCTTTACACGAGGTATAACCTTATAATAAAACCTTAAAAATGAAAGCCAGCAAGGGTGGATTAAGGAGGATCCTGTGGATTAGAGATCTATAAAATCACGAGGCAGAAGCAGAGCAGCAGGCAGCATTTCTGAACACAGCTGATTACTGCTGGCCAACTGCCCATTTTAGAAAGCTTTACTTCTGCATTTCTGCAAGAGTTAAAGAACTGAAAAGCTGAAGAATCGGTTTGGACATGTGCAAAAAGAGGAAGAGTCCTTTGTATAGGTGTCCAGCTTGGAGATAAGAGTTTGTGCCACTGGAAATCAAAATATGTTGAACTGCAGTCTTTGCACAGCTAGGTTAAACCTGAAAGTATATAATGAATGGTGTCATTTTACTTCACAGAACAAAACACAATAATTTTTATGAAAGAAAAAAAAAAGTGACATGCACAGGCTCTAAGAGTGCTTCTCTATTTCTCAAATACATTAATAAAAATATCTGCTACGTTATATATATTATGCCTATACTATATCCATCACATACCCTCTCTGGGCTCACACACAAAGCTCAGAGGAATTCATAACTAATCTAAACTAAAAACTCATAAACAAAAAATATAAACTAAATCTTCTATTCTACTCTATTTTATAAACTAAATCCAAAATATTATGTCCAGAATTTCATGAGGTTTATCTACGTGAACAAAGAGATACTGTCAAAATGGTAATTTTATTTTGCTGAGATAGACGGGCTTAGGTAGCTATCTCTTTGTTTCATTGCACATGTTTTTGTTGAAATACTCCTAACATTTTTTTCTCATTTCTAATCTCCTAGCAGTTGCTGTTCTGTCATGTATCAGTCCATTTTTTCCTCAAATACTGTAAATCATTCTGCCCAGGAGCAATTTAAACACCTGAGGAGTCTTCCACTTAGATTCACAGCTCTTACGCATTGGTGCTCCTTGCACTTTATATTCTCTTGTAACCTCTAAAAGTAATTTACCAATCACCCCAAAAGTAGTGTACCCTGCCCACTTCCCATTATGCTATTCTTACTGCCTGTTGCCTTTCCTAAAGACATTGTCTTAACTAACCCCACAATAAAATGTCTAACCTAATATGCATATCCTTTAGGGTTGTACGTACTTTGTGTCCAATGCCTAGCACAGCAAAACCAAATACTTGATTGGGGCCCACAGGAACATCTAAAGTTCAAAGGGAGTCCCAATATAAATGTCACACATCCTGTGACCACTGCTCTGTATCCCCTTCTCACAAGCTTCATGAGTGTCACTTTGTTTGAGAGCTTGATGCTATAAGATGTTTAGGCATCTCAGCCACTTCTAAAAACATCATCACTTGCTATTCAGAATTTTTTTAGAGCAGTACTGGAAAACATACCTCAGACTAAAGGCTTTTTGACAGCTGGTAGTGTGCTGAATTAGTCAAAAGCATTCATACTATTTGTTCACAGCCTGTGTTTGATTTAGCGTTTTATATACGCACATATAAATATACGTATATATAAATCAAAATACAAGCGTATTTCTGACATAATCTTCATTATGCTGATTTGAGTTTTTCTTACTTGAATACACCCACAAAAAAAAAAAAATAATTGCATGTGTAGCATGATGATGGCCACTAATACCTCACTGAATAAACCCTCATGCAAATCCCACTGTAAATATAGGTTAAGTCTTTATATTGTTAAAAGGGTATCTCCTTAAGCACATATTAGAATTCTGTGTGCATCTGCTTGACTAACAAAAAACCCTGTCCATATGCTGTTACAATAATTTTTAACAGAACAATTTTATTGTGGAATTAAGTCAGACAGACTTTAATAGCAGAACTATGGGATATAAGACATTTTTAATGGAACAGTGCTACTGGCAACCTACTTAACCCTCATGTTTAAAACAAAATTACATAGATTTACATTTTATATTTAATAGCAACCTATTTCCAGCCGTCCTCCTTTTACAACCATTTAAGTCTTTCAATTCCATCAGATTTTGAACAGATGAGCTACTAATGAATGCAGTTTTATGTCTCTATTTCATTTAAACACAGAAATAAGTAAGAAAATAGGAATATAGTTTAAAAAATTCCCAAGGAAAATCCTTTTGTGGTTTAACTTCTAATCCATTCTTATCTTGATACTACTGCAGATAGCATCAAAGCATTAAAATAAGAAACAAGCTGCATATTCCGTTCTCTTTCAGGTATACTAGTAAGTCAGCGTGCAGCTGGAAAAGTAAACAATATAATTTTAGATTAGTGATTGCTTTTGAATTTCTGTGTTTGACTATGTTTGACTATGGAACTTCTCCAAGAGCAGTCTTCCTAAAGATTTCTTTAGATCTTCTGAAGTCTAACAACATGAAACTGTATCAGAACTACAAAAATAATTTAAACCTTGTATGAAAGTCTGCAAATACTGAAAACTATTCATATCAATTAAACCCTACAGAGTATGTATGTATGTGTGGCTACAAACGTTTACAGCCTTATATACTTATATCTCATGCATTTCTTTAGAAAAGTACTTAAAGTTTAAATTTATGAAAACTGCTTAAAATCCTCAAGAATCATTTTGCAAATGAAAGGGGAAAGATGATGAAAGTACTTCAAATTCTACTTTCTTCAAAATAAATGCTGGATTGGGGCTTTTTCTCTGCACTGATTTCTGAAAAACACAAAGAAACATAGCAAAAATTCTCTCCACTAAAGGCACAACAGTTGTTATTATGATTACTATTCAAAATTACTGGAAAACCAATTGTAGTATGAAAAACATACTTCAGTTAAAAGCCATAGAGAAATCCACTGCATGTAGGTTTACAGCAGAATCTGAAAGTTAGAAATAGTTAATTTTATCTTGCTCACTGAGAACAATTAACATTTTGGAATCAGAATGGAGTCAGTGCTAACGGTGATGATATGCCAGGTGGATATGCCAGCACCTCCCTTCCCTGGAGTGCTGTTGATATTAGAGTTTTACAGAGGAGAGAAAAACAGAGAAAAAATAGTTGTCCCTGAAGTGCATATGCATGACTCAGAATGTGTGCAAGAGACAGATCGGTGGAATGAGAAGGTGCTGTTTATACACAGCTCCTTTACAGAAAGGACATGCTTCAAGATTATTTTCAATTATAACTATAAAAATATAATTACTGTAATACTGTGACAGCAAGAGGCTAAATTTAGTTATAACATATATAAATACATAAATTTGATATTGTCCCTTTCACTTCCTCAAGCTGCAAAATTCTTTCCTTTATCTTTCTGCTGAAATAGGTATTTATTCACATGAGTTTCTTCCTTCAGGAACACACAATAATACTCCCTAACTATAAATGTGCAAGCGTTCAGTGCAGTTTGTATGTTTTTAATATACAAAGCCTTTTGTCTGCTCTCTTGATCTCCTGGTATCAGGTGCCTGACAACAGAGTCAGAAAGCTATGATGGTAACAGGACATTGTAAGGCTGAAATTATTTTTAAGATTCTGTTATTCCCTCTGCATTATTTTCTCCATAAAATTCCCTCTTGAGGGAGCTGTATTGCACTTCTCTTGCTCCCATCTCCATGTGGAAGATCCTTGATATCAATGATTTGGAGAACTGGAGGAAGTAATGGTGTAAATGTAGCTAGCCCTATTTTTGTGTTGATTGCATAATTTCTTCTCAGAATCAATGCTTTCTCTTGTTTCAATAAGAGTGTGTTATTCTTTAAATCAGTAATTGTTTTTAGATATAAACCATTCTATTAACTGAAAGATACAGGTCATTAGAATTACTAATAGGCAAAAGAAAAAGAAAATTACCACTGTAAAATAGTATTCAAAAGGGGGATGAGTACACAAATTTATTTAATAGCAGATTACAATCAATTATTTGTGTTTTATTGATATAAATTAGTTTTATTTCACAGGTAATCATTAGGATATAGTGTCGATGTCAATGGAACTCTGTTGCATCTAAACTGTGAAGTTAGAAGGGTTTTATTTGCTATTAATGCTCTGAAGTTATGCAATTTTCCTCACAGACATTATTTGCCTTTTTGGTTTTCCAAGTTTTTATCATCTGACCTGTGCCAAACAGAAGAATTTGAGCACTAAAACCCACTCAACTCTATATATTCAACATCAGATCAAATTTCAGACAGCATAATTCTACCTCTGAAGCACTTACCCATCACTTGATATCACCACCACACCTGCCACCAGCTCTTGAAACAAAACAGAACTAACTTTTCCATTAGCTAGTCTCCACAGTAGTATCAGCTTTAAACTGGATCTGCAGATTCATACCACCATGGAGAGTCAACTCTGTAGTAACAGACGTGTTGCAGCACAGAAATTCAGGCTGTTGTGCTTTGTGAGTAAGGGTCATAGCTGGCACACACAGAAAGCCTGCAATATTTATCTAGTAGTTTCTGCACAATTATGTGCACAAACGCATCAGGGAAGAGCAAAAAGGAATCTTGTTCCTTCCTATTTGAAGCCAGATTAAGGTAATTTTACAACCAGAGTAAGGCTGCACACTTAGATTGTCTCCTCATGTTGCAACCCCAGGTTAGCCTAACACAGTGAAAACTCTCGGGGATTATAAAGTGGGCAGAACACTGTTTTTTGACACATCTGAGATGCTGAGTTCAGTTGTTGCATTCAAATATGCAATAAGTGCATGCAGCGTCCATGTCATTGGTTTTCCAATCATCGTATGCAAGATTTGAAGTTGGCCAGAACTTGCCATCTCAAGTGGGGCTGAGGGACTGGTCAGTAGTCTGGAGTCTCAGAGTAATAACCCTAAGGTTATTAGGGTGTTAGCTACCCAGTAGCCATGACAATATACGATGGAGGTAAGTACTATCAGGAGCTATAGATCAGCACTTGGTTCTTCTATTAATTTTCCACCTCTGCTCCTTGCTTCCTTGTCATCATTACAAACAAATTCCTAAGGGTGTTCTTTACTTCTATCTATTGGATTTTCTTTGGCATGAAGGAAACCAACTTTGTTCAAGAGCTATTCAAAAATGCCTCATGGGTTTCAGGAATGTATGAAAAATCTTCCAAAAAGCATCACAATCTTTTTTTTTTTAATCTGTCCTTGACTTTCTCTGCACCACAAGACCAGTTAAAGTCCATTTCAAAGTTCAGAGCTACTGACAGTGATGAGGACTGTGATACCATTGGCAGAGCTCTTCCAGTGAAATTTAGAACGTGTCTGAATTAATGGAATCATTCCTGCCCTCTTAGTTACTACTTCTCACTTTCTGCAAACATTGTTATACTTGAAAGCACTCTTTGTTATTATGAAAACTAAGCTGACTTTTTCCCTACAAAAGAGGTTGGTGTCTGTATTCATCAGGGGACTCTGAGAGCCTGAGTCCTAAACACATTCCTCCATCATGTTTAGCAGAGACAACTTTCAGCAGATGACACACAAATTCACAACAGTAAAGCTGATAGTTATACAGAGCACCAATTTCCTAAATATAGCCTTAAGTACATGCTGTGCAAGAAAGAGGATGTGTTTGTGCAGGAAATTTTGAGATGCCTCATTTCAGAAATGTGTTAAAGAAGAAATTTTACCACTACTACAGTATTTCATAAGACTAGTGACAAACCTAGTACCTAGGGGTTTTTTTGCATTAAAACAAATACTGCAAATTAAATAACATGATCGTTTACTTAATGCATGCACTGCGAGTCTCTGTATATGCCCCTTCCCTAAGCACTATTTACTTGCTTGCTGAGGAAGCAGTGGGATATATATATGATATTACAATGGCGGATTTAATCGAAAATTTTGCAGGCAACCTGATCAAGCAGATAGATGTGTAGTTTGGAGAGACAGTACTTAAATCATGCTTACACCATTATTTAGAATTGCAAAGGGACATTTTGGTAGACTCCTATTCTTTGTTGCTATTTCCACCTCCTCAGCTGAAAGCAAAGAAAATACCTTTGTACAGAAATCACTACCATAGTCTCTTTGTGTTGTTCAAGTAATGTATATAAAGGTATTAATAACAGTATCTAAATATAATTAGAAGAATTAGCACTTCATGTGTATTATGAATCATATTATATTATGCTCTAGAATCATCCTGTATCCTACTGTAGCTTTGTACACAGGCATCGCTGAATTCTGTATTGCATCTTTAAACTCATTTAATGTATTATTTTTAATATCTAGTTATACCTACTGCTGTGAACATATGTGAAAAATGGTCTTCTATGACAAATGCTTAACAAAAGTGCAAAAGTGACTTTCAAAAGACAACTATATGCCACAGTAAGCAAATGTAAATATGCGGTTAAGAAAGGCAACTTCTTCTAAGAGGAGGCAAGATGTGCAAATACCAGTTGGAGCCAAGCTGTGGCTGTTCAGTGCCTGCCTCCCTACAGCTGGTACAGGTTGCCCATTCTTACACCTGTCTCAAAACATATATCCATTTGGGAGATGTAATCTATAAATACAGACAAACCCCATGTACTACAAAAAGAAATGTCAGATCTATTAATGTTCTCATGGATACACTGCTCTACTCTAGTCTTAATATCCAAAAGCCCTATTCCCTTTTATATGTAGCCAGAGTCATTCCTGTAATACAAGTAAATTTTAATTCTGGTAAATCTGAACAAGGTAGTAACAATGACGGAAAGAACATGATGGCCAGACTATGCCTACTAAGTTAACAGTGACTACATTCTATCTTAGACCTTCTGTGAAGTAGTAGTACATAACTTTAGTTTGTTCACACTCTGTCCACAAATAAAATAAACAAATGCTGAAGCACCTATTTAGAAAAACATTTATTTGCTTTCATATGCTACTTTAATAAAGACATTTCACATGCACTTGTGCCTTCCTATTGTTTTCTTATTAGAACATATGGAAGTAATAGGAAGGGCAATGGCATGTTAATGTTACAGAAACTGAAACAGGGGAAACGTCAAAATTATTAGCCTAATCTTTGACTATATAATAGCATCAAGATAAAAGAAATTATATAAACTCATATCTGTCCGCTAATTGTGTTGACAGTTAAGCTATAGCAACACCTACTTCCTGCCAGTTAATTTATCAACACATCAAAAAAATCAACTTCAGAATATGAAGAGGTTTGGGGGCAAGATTAGGGGATATGCTTGGGGAAGGAGGCTGTTTCCAATGATTAAGAACTAAAAATATCCCAAATATAATCTCATATTAGGTGAAAATGGAATCATTCGAATGAAAAATGAATACTAGTTGTCTAGCATGGAAGCACTGCACTATTGTAGAGTGGGATTTACAAGACCATCACTTCATCACATAAGTCAAGTTAGTTCAGTTTTGTTTCAATCCAGTTGCACCAGGTCAGATTTCTGAGAGATAAATAAGGTAAAAAATACTATGACTTTGAAATACAAGGAAACTTGCTGGAGAGCAGCTGGCTTTATACCTATACAGTATCTCTAACATTGTCTCCGAGTAACTTTAGTTTAGTGCAACTGTGTCAATCTGCTATGCAGGTACAGTGAGCCCACTCCCTCTCTGACAAAAACTCCCATGACATAGCCAGAAAATAAGCAGCAGAATTATTATCACTTCATACATGGTCAGAGAAAAATCTGACCCTCAGCTTCCTCTTGAAATATAATTTGATCTATAATTTAACTGTTCAAATATCTTAGAATTGTGACCTTATCTCAGAATATATTTTTAAAAAGAAATTAAAAAATTGAGCAGATCATTCTGTAACTGCATAAATATCTATATATTAATGGTTTAGGACATAATCTATTTGCAGAAGAAAATAAAATCTTGTGCTTACCAATCACAGGTTTCCAAAAGCAGATTTGGGGTATTAGGAGGAGCTAATTTTGGAGCATCTGTTTTCATTTGGGAAAAGAAGTTACAGATTTTATTTTGTCTCATTACATATAGAATACCAACAGGAAAAGATGGTATTAAGTTATAGAAAGCTTTATCTTATCTTTTATTTTTCTATGACTGCCAGTTTCCAATGACATTTTTAGTATAGGAGGCAGCATCTATGATTTGTGTTGATACTAAAATATATCCACTCAAGTTAACAGCACACTAGAAAATCCTTGGCATCTTATCTTCTACTACAAAACACTGATAAAAATATAGGAACAAATAGATTAGCTTATATATGGGAATATGTAACAGAATAGTTACATTATTTTATTAATTGCAGGCTTGTAGGTTGGAGTTAGGCAAGGACATTTTTTCATTATTTTACAGGAAGTGCCTCAGGGAGTCTTTTCTTTTAATCTTTAGCCTCTAGGGAGGCTTGACATTCAAAAAAACCAACCCCTCAAAAAAAAACTCAAACCCCACTGGTCTAAGAATAAACACAGAGTACAAAATATATTAGAAGCTGTCTGTATCACTATACCATAACCAATAAAGCTTCAGGTCAAGTAAATGTATTGTTCATTCATGATTATGAACTGTGCTTTTTAAAAATGTAAATTATGCTCTGTAATTAATTTTAAGTTTTAAAGAGTATCATTCATAAAGCCAATTAAAATGATGTTGTGATTAAAATAATCAAAATTCCCATACAAGATTCCAGAGGCAGCTGCAATGACACGATAAATTACACAAGTTTAGCAGTTGGAGATTCTATGTAGATTAGAAAGAGGTCATCAGCTTTTGAGAGTGGCAGAGTGCAAGACTGCCACAAAGAAAACCAACTTGTTCACTGATTTTGGCAGGGGGAGGCAATACTAAAGCTGCCTAACAGTGGCATGCAAGCTGGAAGCCAAATGGCCCCAGCAGCATCCCCAGCAGATGGTGGCCAGGTGGATTTCTGCTGGAGTACACTTTCAGGGGACATAACAAGCCAACATAAGAGTTTACAGGTTCTGAAAGGGTAGGTCCCATTCCCATATGCTGACCATATACACCTCTGCAGCTTACTTGACTCCTCTGTGAGACGACTTAATAAAACCCAGACATTTTCAGGGTGAAAAAAACCCAAACAAACAAACTGCCACTTAAATCACCCCACTGGTGATCTAAATCATCCAGAAAATGTCCTGGCAATGCACACGGATAGCCAGAATCTTGAGGCCACAGCAAACAGGAGTCCATGACTGCCCCATGGACAGCAGGCAGCTGGTATGTCAGGTTAGAGGGCTGCATAATCACAGTTTTAGGGCAGGTGAGTCCTAAATTTGGTCTTGTGGAGGAGCGTCTCTGTCTCCCTTACCAGGAAAGCTACTTTAAACACCCAATGCAAGCAGTGTACGTACCTTCCCCGCTATCTCACTGAAACACCATCAACACAAAGCATTGAGTGAATCAAACCTAAACTTCACCACCACCAAATCCCACCATTCTCTGGTACCCGTGGAAATCAAACTTATATCAACTTGGTAACTAATCTTCAGACAGAAAATATTCCTAATGAGGTCCAAACTGTCCCTTCCCACTTCTAATGCCCTTACAGACCAATGGCCAGATTACACCTCCATGATCTCAGAACTAGCCCCTATTTTGGTATTTTTTTTCTAAAACTGCTTTGCTAATGATATATAAATTTCAGATTATGATCTCACAAGGTTCTCACTATTATGCTCTTGTTTCAGTAAATTCTTTTTTTTATTTTTAATTTAACCTAATATTCTTTTAATATAACTGAAAGTTTATTCTTAATTTCTATTACCCTGTGTGTCCAACTGGCATGACACAAATTAGAAATTTATGCAGCTTCTACTTATAAGAAATATTAAAGAAAGAAGGTTATATAGTGAAACATCCTTTCAAATAATTCTGTCTTTCAAAAAGGATTGGCAGGGAACATAGGAAAATAGAGAGATCCAACTATCTCTATGGATATGTTCGTATGGATATGGACAATCTCTACTGAGACGAAACGTAGCTATCATCTCAGTACACATCAACACTTTTTTTTTCTTTTCTTATCTATGAATCTACCTACCCTCCACCTATCCTCCTACCTTTTTGCAACAGTTAGGTCATATCCTCACACAGGGAAAGTTTGGAGAATTACTCACAGTTCATGATTTTGGGTTTAGGGAGTTTGCAGGTATAGCTCTCCCAAGAATTACAAGGTTTATAATCTCCCAGATGCTGCATGGAAAAAGCATGAAAACTCTACACAGGATTAAGTACTTACAGGGAAGGTTCTCTTAAGCCTACAAAATTTTAGGGTTACTCATGAGAGGGTCTGCATTTCTACATTGTACCATCTTACTACTTCTGCAGTAGGCATAAGCATAAACACAGCTCTTACCACTTCATTAATGTGCACCCTTTGTTCCTCTGGAAGAATGAAAAAATAAATGAAGTAAATTCTAGTACAGCTTTTCATTAGAAATACTGCCAATTCTCCAAGGGAGCATGAGACATTTCACAGCTGCTCCTGAGTTTCAGCTTTGGCTCAATCTGGCATGCCTCCGCCAAACCAACAGACACCTTTGGTGAGAATAATATATTTGAAACTTTTCTTAGGTAATGCTGGAACATCTACAAATTAAAAAACCCTGATGTTTTTGGCCAGCATCAGCGTAATTTTTTAGAAGTTGTATGATCAAATGAATGTACTCTGCAAAGACATAGTCACTTAAAAGCACAGGAATATGTTCGTTAGTGTATATTCTAAAAACAGAAATTACCTCTGAGAGTCAACAAATAGTACCTAAACTGAAGTGTGCATGGAATACGTTGTTTAGGTACTCAAAAGCAATGGGAATGCTCTGTATAATCCCATCTCCCCAGCCCCTGCCCTTTTTGGTTTTTTGAGTAATAAAACAGAATAAGACTGTTTTGCTCATTTTGAAGCAGAACACAACCCTCTGTTATTTCATATCACAGGGACATTTCCCATCATAAGGTAATTTATTCCTCACAAGGCTTAAAAAAAGCCTCCCAAAACCAAACAAAAAAAACCCCACCACAATTACAGTGAATTACATTCTCTTTTACTTTCTGGACCCTTTGTAAAGCTTACACCCAGCACACAGGTGCATCCGTTGGCAGTAGCACGCCTGGAGTCCTGCCAGAACATGTTCTTTCCCTAATTTGTGGATATCTGGCTGATAGAGGTTAACAGCCCTACTAACATGCATCAAGATACCAAAAGAAAAGCAGAGTTCTAATCATTCTCCTATTCTCTAATTGCTGCATCCTGAAAAAATGGAATTCATTTCAGCAAAGAGCAGAGACTACTGCTTCATAAATAAAGTACCTTTATCTTTTATTTTTTATATAGCAGTGATTTGTGAAGAGTGAAAACCATTCTCCCCTCTGTGAACTCTATAATATTACATTTGCCACAGATATTTTCAACTGTTTCTTCATTTGATGATAAGTACATTATCTTACAGGTGTTCTGCAGAGAGCTATAATTATTGGAAATGGTTTGTGTAACCCTACAGTACAATAATTACTGTAGTTTGTAACTATGTAGTTTGAGTTAGGTGTGCTATGCTGGATCACCCGAGAAGTGTCATTGGAAGGCAGCCTTGGGTCTCCCCTGCCTATCTAAGCATACAAGTCAACCTGAGTGCCCAAGTTCTGAAGGCCGAAGAAAAAGATTCGTGATGGTATGTAGTAAACCTCATTTCAACTTCTTAAAATACAATTAAAACTTATAGTATATATTTTTTGCCTTCCGTGAGGAAAAAAAGTCCCTTTCAAACTGAGAAATATAGCTGTTTCTGAAGTTAAAACTGTTCAGATATAGACTTAGAGTTTGCAGCTTCAGTCTTACAGTTTTCTCTAGAAAATACAGTTGTACCTTGGTGAAGAAAACCACTTTCATTAATAACTTGAGTCTAACCTTGTCAAAATTGAGGAACCTCTCCCCAACCAACTTTCCTGTCTAGAATCCCAGTGCAATGAAGATGCACAGTATGGTTTGAGCAGCTTTGCAATGTATGGGCAGGAGTAGACTGTAGTTTTTAAGGGCTTTAGATATCTTTAACAATGCATAAGTAACCTTTTTCATTATTAAAAATTTCCTTTGGTCATTCCACCTTAAAGTCTGAATAAAATATCACTGGCAGTTAAGTAAGTCCTGCAGTAGTACGTGAATACAGTAAATTCCAAGTGAATATATTTACAATAAATTCTATGTGGATATATTACAAAAAGATAGGTGAATTAGGATTTCATAACAACCCTCCTAAAATCTATCTGAGATTGGCTTTATTAACTGAACAAATACATTATCTTGACATTTATTTTTAGGTACCTAGATAATTTAGCATCTTTTATTTTTTCAGTTACAGCTTAATCCAATTAGCTAATGGATTGCAACTTTATACAATTTACAATTAAAAAGTGGCATTCCAAATGTATTAGAAAAAATGTTGTTTATCATATATAATTACATTACACTTAACACATTAATTTTCAGGTAAAATTCTCTGTAAAAATCCTATGCCATTTTTGCTATAGTTTTCTTATGATATTTTGTAACTCTTCAACACTGCAATTTTCAATTACCAATGTACATTTGTCTGAAACATATGTCTAACCTTTTCAGCTATTTGAGGGTTGTTCGGTATGGTAATCTCCATCAGTTTAGTCAACTTAAATATCCCCACTGATCGCTTCACATAAAAAGGTTTAAAGACTTGGAGCTTAGGATCCTCCTCACTGTTAGCAGCAGAAGCTCATCCAAAGCATTCTTTTACTTGAGATGAAGCTAATCCCTTGTCAGAAAATAAACAAGGAATTTTGCATTTCATGCAATAAAACCAACGTGCGGAGAACAATAACAGTACGCATCAAAACAACCCCCTGAATAACAATCCCAGAGAGCTGTACTCAGAATTCAGCTGAATACTTGAGGACTCTGAAAATGCTGAACTGGCCTAGACACACAAAGCAGCATGGCACAAACACAGGGGAAAGCTTAAATGGGAGGCCGCAGCTCTCTTGGAATACACATATGAAATAATAATAACCAGGAATAAGGTGTGCATATGCAGATCTTGGTAACAAAAGCACCATTCTTATTGCATAGACCTGTGAGCAAAAGCCCTTTAATTCCCACAGGGATGACACTAGACGTAAGATATTTCATTTGCTGGACCTAAAATTCATTAACCTGGTTTCCTAAACTCATGGTCCACCAACCAACTTTTGTCTGTTGGTACTTACTCTTGTGATTGCAGCAGTCCCAAGAGCTTGCTAGTTTTTGGGACTTCAAATAGCCTAGCCTGGAGGCCACAGCACAGTTGGAGCACTATGATGCTCTCTGATTTTGTACCGTCAACAAGAACAAAAAAAAAAAATACAGAAAATTAAGCCAAACAACAACAACAGAACAATATTCCTAGATGTCTAGTCAGCTTTCACAGGATTTTTTTTTAATTACCTCCTGCTAACAAACTGTTTATTCCATACCTGCAGCCTCCTGACCACTGACCTCTGTAACTGTCCAGAAACAAAAATCTCTCTCCTCTCCACAATGCAGTGGAGAGCTGAAGCAGCATTTACTTGACCTTAAACCAGTCAAATATCACACTTGACCAACAGGTGGGAGCACTTAAGTTTTCAGAACAGTGATTTCTAACTGTTGAGAGCCAACTAAAAACCTTGATTCTTCTTGGAATTGGCCAAACAGATGCTTTGAAGGAAGAAAGTGGCATAAGCTATTGATTTGTACTTGAACAATGGCAAGAAAAAAAATAAAATCAAACCACTAAGCCATTGCAGAGCAGAGTGAAAATCCATGCCATGTTTATCAGTCAAGAAAGGAGAACTGCTTGTCCACCCTGCAAAAGATAAATGTTGCACAGTGCTCCCAGAAAGAGTCAGCGCAGAGGACTCAATCTTTTCTTCAAACAGCCAAATGCCCGTCTTGGGCAAAGGGAACAGACAGTTAATGAAACCAAAATCTCTTCCAAACCACCTGAAAACTGATTGCATGTGGGGAAAGAAAGGGTATTCAGGCTTGTTCTTTAAAGCACCTTTTTCCTCTTTTGTAGTCAAACCGCCTGTCTTCAATACGGGGCATTCCTGAAGTATATAGCAGTGCAGCATGTACTATGTAGGTGTTATGCAATGAGGTACAACATATGGAAGATACAGAGTAATTTATTTTCTCAAGAAACCTGGGAGAAAATCTACTTGCAAGTACAGGCTACATAAGAATTTTTTCAATATGCAATGAGACCTTAAAGAAAAAAAACCTCCTATGATACCTGGATTAAAACCACCTAATTTTATCTTGTTTATCTAATTTTTTGAAGGTTAATTTCATTCTCTACCAGATGCTTTTTTTTAATACATGTCCAAGATGTCTCATGCTTAGCTCTGCCTTCCTTTTTATAGCCAGAATGTCTTATTTTTGTAATGAATTGTTTTGTAGACTGATAATGAGTTCAGATTGGATAGGGTTTCTGTAAATTATGTGAAGTTAGACAAATACCTCAGGTTCATTTAGGAGATTCTGTGCTTATGAAAAGTATTATTACTAAAAATGGAATACTTTTAACAGCTTCTTGACACACCAGACTTACTCCTCTTTCACTTTTTTTTATGAGTGCCAACCTTTAAGGTGTCTGACCTTGCAAATTACTAGACCACGTGCTTAATTTTAAGCACATGGAATCTCATCAGCTTCAGAAGGTCATCACATTCAAGTAAGTTAAGGATGTCTAATACACTTTGATGAACCTGAAGTTTCAGTCTTTATAATTCACTAACAAAACTGGCTTCTTTTGTCCAATCAAAACCATGTGTGGATTAAAAAATAGTAAATGTGACTTCACTTTACTATGAATTAGCCTGAAAAATATTTCAACATTCTTTACACATCTGTTTTAGGATTAAAGCCCACTAACACAAGGAAAGATAGCAAATATATAATTGTCTTCTCCCACTATTGTATTTTTTTCTCTTTTTGCTACTTTTCCCTTGTCTTCATACACACTCCAGTCTCCTTCATTAGCATATTTGGATCAAATAAAACATTACATAATAAAACTAGATTACTAAAGCCATAAGGGATGTTCAAATTAAATTAAGCAGCAATGGGTTAGTAAATTGGTTTATACTTAATCACAGCTGCAGCTGTTTGTAGAGGTGTTTGGGTAGTAACAGGTACTTCTGTTACGCGATACAGTTCAGAGTAGGTGAATTACAGACTGTGGACCATCAAGAAGCTGTGGCTAGGCTAAATAATTTTTTTAAAAAACCTGTCTATATACAGAAATTCAGTTAACTCTCTTCTGATGTGTCTGGTAGCATACAGTTTTAGCTCTGGCTATTATCAGAGGTTAATTTCACTACCTGCATATTCTTTGATTTCACAGCTAGCTTCAAGAAAGCTTTCCAGGTCTCACTAACAGAGTACTGTAGTTTGGTATAATGTGTTACACAGATTTCAGAGCTTTCCCAGATGTAAGCCTTCTGGTAGTAGTAATTGCTATTACTACCTTTTAAATGGCACAAAAAATCACCATGTTACATTTGAAAATAAATTTGCATAGGCATCCTGATTTGAAGTACAAACAACAGAATTTTTAAAAAATTAAAAATGGGAAGAAAAAAAAGGCAGAATAAGATAACAAAAAGTGGCACAAATTCAGGGAAGCAGCCATATTCACTGGATGCCTGGGATGGTGCCCCTTTGACCCCATAAACCTGCAAGCTTTCAGACACAGCTGATAGCTGTTTTACCACCAGGATAAAATGATAAAAAAACCCTATCATCGAGGTTCTGGTATGCATACACTAAAGGCAAGAACTAAATGTAGAAAGGAAAGATGGGTCTGGTGGCTTGCAAGGTGAATGTTTCTGATTTTTTACTTTCCTGAGAAGGTAGTGATATGGCCAAAAAGCTGACCCATAGTGTGTGAGCAGCTGAATGCAGGGACTTCAGCTAAGAAAGAAGACTTGATTTTCTAGCAGTATGAAAACCCATCTTCAATCAGCTACGGCAAGCACTTATGCACATGCTACAGTGTTTTTTCTGAAGCAGAGTCAAGCCAGAGAGAGAATATAAAAATGAGAAAAACAGAGATGGGCAAAAATGAAAATGTGTAGCTGAGTGATTAAGAACTACCTTGTATGATACAAAATGCAGAAATATATTTTTCTAATACAAATGTAGCTATACACTTTAACAATACTACATAAAGTATCATTTAAATATTTCAGTGAAGTAATTTTTTATCAGAAGTTAAAGTATGAGGTTGAGATTGAATGAAGTATTTAAAGACTGCAAGCAATGAGAAGAATGAAACTTTTCATTATTGTAGACTTTTAAAGAGGTAGGCCCATGGCAACCTCCTATAAAAATAGTTTTACCATCATGTCATGGGAAAAATAATCGAAGGAACCAGATCTATTGTTCATTCTAACAGTAACACCAAAAAGTCAGAGTTCAGGTCAACAAAATGATTTACAAGTTTACTTTCATTAGATGACAGATTTTGCTAATATTTTTGCTAAATTTTGATGTCTTCAAAATTATTTGTTTTTTTATCTCAAAATAGTAATTTAGATATTGAAAAAAGATCTCTGTATTTAACTTTTATGGGACAGTATTTCACACCTGGAAGAAATACCTATAAGAAACACCTAGTTCAACTTAAAACATTATGTTATGCTTCCACTTCAACCTGCTTTTTGGCAAGAAAAAAGGTAAAACCAATTTTCAGTCTTTCCCCAAGCTGAACATTTTCATCTTTATGGTTCAGTAAGCCAGTCAGATAACCAAAGCCTCCTGGGTTTCATGTTGCATTCTGTACTGAGAAGTCCGCTAGACCTGGCAGCAGTGCTCTGACACACATCCCTCCTCTTTCAGAATTACCTGTTCCCCTGACAGCCAGTCCATGGATTAGCACTTATGTGCATTTTAATTGGTGGTGAAATTAGATTTGGCATTTAAGTTACAAGCAGGGACCCATGTGATATAATTAATGTTCTGCTCTGTAACCCTTTTTTTCTCCTTTCCTCCTGGACATCTTTTACCTTCATGGTAACTTTTCAGTAGACACTCTGGATTATTTCAGATGTTGAGTCCCAGAATAAGAGGTTTGGGGATTGCAGGGAGGGTGTGCGTGTACCAATTAACTGAATTATGTTTGTGCATTGTGTGGTTAAATAAATAGCCAGATATTAAGCGACAAAAATTAACCTTCAAAGTAAAAATGACCTTCAAAGGCTGTGTTTGTATAGATCTTGCATTCCTATAGCATTCAATTTTTCTGATTTCCACATTTATGTGACAGTTGAGAAGCCTGTCAGGGTACAAGTTAATAATTGAAACTGATTTGGAGGGCTCAATCACAGGCTGCAAGACTTATTTGAATGTGTAACTTTTTTTGTTTCCTTTTTTAACTTTTGTATGAAACCATGATGCAATAGTAATATACTGAAACTATAAACAAACAATCCTCTGAGTTTAAGAAGCTTTTCAAAACTCAGAGAAGTGGGTCAGGCAACAGATGTGTAAGGAAATTGACTGAAATCAATCAAGGACTATCTGAAAAAGGTTGAAGCTATAAAGGAAGATTCTCCAGTTGTTTACAATAAGAGAAGAAAAAAGCAACTGCTAAGAAGAGAATGTGGAGATCCATACTCTAAAAGAAAAAGATGCTGAAAGAAGAAAAGGAAGAAAGTAAGGCCGCTGGATGTTTATTCTTAGCCTCCAAGTCCAGAGAATGTATGATAGGCAGTAATTAACTTCTGTGAGAAAACACATTCAACTTTCGCATTGTTCTGCTTAAATCATTATTTTCTTGGGCTAGCAAAAGTTAGAGATGATCAGTGTTGTAATACCTGCATGACTTCTGAGTCTGCTCGGAAAGATGGATGACTGAGATGGAGCTGGAAAACCTCTGGAAGCAACGTGAGGCTTTGCAGGAAAATTACAGAGCTGTGGTTCGTATATGCAGTTCATATAAGACATGAAAGGCCAAAGCTCAGTAACAGTTGAAACTGGGCAGTGTGTCAGACAGGAGACATTTCTGGATGAGAGGGCTGTGGAACACTGCTTGTACCCGTGCCAAGGAGGCTGAGCCGCTGGAAAGCAGGCATCTAGCTGGACAAGGGCAAGGACAGAGAGAGCTGCAGCACAATCAGCCTGGGGAAAACCGAATCAAATTCAGGCCAAGCATCATAAAACTCAAACCCAGCAGCAGGTCCTGGGTGAATGTCCAGGTTAGTCCACTTCACTGAAGCACCTTACTTCTAGAAGTTATACTCAAAGATTGTTTACTACAGGCACATGGTCACAAAACTTGAAAGCTCAGTAATATTTTTGTTACAGAAGCAGGTGGGTTTGTTACATCATGGAAGCCCTGTTTGCTGTATTTATAGTATCACACTAGTTGTCAGAATGATAAAACTATTAAGAATGTAGAGGAGAATAAGACAAGCCTGAATATAGAAATAGAAGGTATTAGCTTATTTACAAATACTTCATATGTTCTGCAATAAACAAAGAATCAAAACAAAACTAAGTACATGGTGCCTTTTAATAGTAATGTATCCTTGAGAAGGTAAAATAAGAGATTCGCTTTGTGAAATGTGTAAGTTCTTTGATGTTCTGATTTTGCAACCTTGATGTACTTTTCCGTTATACAATAAAATTCTGATCTATGACCTATGCACAGAGCATCACAAGACTGAGATTTAGCTGTTCCTGCATGTGAAGAGAATTTATTTACAGGATCTTCCTCTGGATGTATTAAAAACTATGGACATCTTTGACAGAAGTTTCCTCAGGATAAGGACATAAACATTTGGGCCAAAAAAGTGTTAAATTGAATCTGTTAGTACCTGTAGGTATATTACAGACATATAATTACTATTTTTCTTGCCAATACTATATTGCAGTAACGAAACCATGTTGTATAAAGCTGTAAGAATTAAGTGTTTATTATTTTTAATTGGATAAGCTCAGTATAAATAGAAATGTTTCAAGAGCAAATTATACAGTCTTTTGCGTAAGTGTTATAATGGATTATCTAGGTAATGTACCGTGGAAAGTAGAGCAATCTAGGAAAAAAAAAAACAACCTAGATTAATTTACAAGTAAAATTCAAGAATAGTAGTCTATTTCTCACAACTACTCAAAGGAAGGATGGATCCTCATGCCTGGTTCTTCCCTTCCTCCTCTTAAAAGGGAGTTAAAAATATTTTTTCCTAGTACTACACTACCTACATGTTATTTCTCATTAGCTTCTTTGTGCACATAGGCAGCACACAATAGGCCTTATCAGAGCATGTATTTTTGGCAACACAATGAAATCACCCTAGTTTTAGTTCACCCAGTCCAGGTTTTGTATCAAAAGCAGTTTCATTTCAATAAGCTGATAATGTCCCCTAAAAATCCTACATAGCAGTAAAAAGGCTCCCCACAGCTGCAGCTATTAGCAAGAACAAACCTGTGAATCAGACCATACTGAAGTGTGGGTCTGTGTTGGTCTAAGCATGTCTGTAGCCCGACTTTGGCAATGTTATAGCGTTACAGCTATAACAGTAAAAAAAAAAACCACAGCAGTGGTTTTAGCTAGGGTAGTAGAAGGAAGGTAAATGTGTATACACCAACTAGTACATATTTCCTCAAGAGACAACAATAAAAGTTGATCCATTCTCATATAAGTCCCAATCCTGATATTTGCTATGCATGGGTTCACTACTGAATTCATGGACAATAAATTCAGGATCAGAATTACAATGCATAAATTTTCATTTCTAATCCTGTTATTTCTAGTTATCCATGGTAATTATGTTTCTATTAGCCACTTAGTATTAGACATGCTTTTCATTTAATTGGACACTGCCAGCTCCCCTAGGCCTACAGTGGACTTTGAACTCAATTCCTGTGGTAGCAACGCATTTGGATTTATTCATGTAATTCTACCATTTAAAAGAATTATCCACCTTAATTATAATAAATTTACAAGACGTGATTTGCATACAAGACATGCCAAGCAAGCCTGACATCCCTTGGTCTACTTAGCTGTTTGATTAGAGATATATAGATATAGATATAGATATATATATATATATGAATGTGATGCTCAAAGACATCTGTTTTATATGCTGAAAATTACAAATAAAAACTAAGTCTATCATATTTCACAATCTGATCAATACCCTTTTCTTATTGATTTTTTTAAATGAGCAATTTTTTAATCACAAGATGTAGATCTCTGAAACTTTTATCTAAATATAACCAACCACACAAAGGAAAAAAAAATGATTCTATTCAATTTTCTCTTTTTCAGATTTTTCAAAAATTAGTTATGGGCTAAAACATGGCAATGAAAGTTTGGAGCCAAATAGCAAATGTATAGGCAAGCTGCTCCAATAAGTAACTCTGGACATTCTCTGTTTGTATGCACAAGATTCAGTCTGTCTTTATCTATTTCAAAACAAATTTTCTCTCAGTTTGTTATCGTATTTTTAAATACCTATTAGGTATTACATACTAGGTTTTACTCCATGATGCCAGGTTATGCCATATCACTGTGCCCCACTGTTTTTCTAATGTAGATGCCTATACCATCTCTCCAACGTACCTTAGAATTGACTGTCCCCTAGATGATTGTCTCGTTTATTGCATTGCTAAAGCGCAGGCTCTAGAGGCTAGTGTATTTTTCTCAGCATCTATTGATACAGAGAGTAATATGAGACATATCTCCAAGTCCATCCAGAGAATTAGAACATTTTACTTGGTAAGTCTTGGTGTACTTCATCCTAAAAATCCTAAACAAAAACGTTTTCTATCCAGAAGGCTGGAAAGTGACTTTAAAAATAGGACTTCTGCAGGTCTTTTTCTATGTTGGGTTTGCTGTTCTGTCTCATGCCCTCAGAAAAGCCTATGCAGAGGAGCATCTTATTTCAGACCTTTTCTTCTGTGCTTTTCTATAAGGAAAATGCCTTGTCTATGACTAACCAAGAAGTTACAAATGAAATTACAGTTCCTTGGTAGCATTTTCTAAGGAACTGGTCATACCACCATATAGGCAAAGTCAATCCCTTGAAGTGGGATTACTTTCACCAAAAACTTGAGAAGGAAAAAAACCTGCAGAATGAAGGAAAAGGAAGGTCAATAAATTGCCTGAGTCTGCATAAGAAGTTTGCAACAGATTTTCAGGATTGCATCTCAGTCAATCAATTTAACTGATTCATGAAGCCAGTCTGTTCCTTGAACCCTTCCTTAAAATATATTTGATCCTTTCTCAAAAATGTACAGCATCATTCTACATCTGATGTCCCTCAGTTTAGTGTGCATATTTCAACTGAGACAGCAACAGGCAGAAGCCTTGTGCTCTATATTGTGTTAGAGCTGAGACATGCAACTCCAGATCTCAACAGTAAGTTGAGAGTAAATTATCACCTGAAATGACAGTAGTGGTGCTTGATACTTGTCCAAGAAAAATTATGTCCTCCTCTCAGGTCATTCTGAGGAAGTGGAAAAGGCTAATTTTTTCAAACTATTGCAATAATGGGGGTTTCTGTGAGTGAATAGGGAGATTGAAGAAGGACTAACTGAAAGAAGATTCAGGCTTTGGATAGACAGGAAGACCTGCTCTTGCAGAACAAACTCATTTTTGTCAGGTCAGGCTGCTGAAGTTTAATCAAAAATTCAGAGTGGCTAATGGTGATTTTTCCATCAGGATAACCAAGCTTGAGTCAAAGGTGTTGTTCTGGTAAACATTGATAAAAGCTCTGAAAAATGGCAGAAGCGCTGGGCAGATTATCGATGGACAGCTGGATGTTTCCAAGGCTACAGAGCTATCTTGTCTTGAAGGGCATTCTTCGGGTTTAACAGTGCAAAATAGCATGAATAGATATCACTGCTGGAAGCGTTCAATGGAACTTCGTACATAGCTCCATACTTTGTCTAGTATACATAGGTTCTGTATTTCTTACAACCATGGAGCTTTCTTCCTGCAAGTCTTGTATTTCAATCACAGCACATTTAATACAGAGGTCCACACTACGCACTGGACTGCATAGCTTTCCAAAGTGCTTTACCAGTTTTCTGCAAGTCCCTTATTCGAATGATTGAACAGTGCAGAAGAAGGGCAGAGAAGCTGTGGAGCTTTTTCCAGTTCCCAGCCTGCTGCTAACAGACAGGTCAGCCTATGCATATGAAAGAAGCAGAAAAGTATAGTAATTTGTAGCAGATTTCTGCTTCTAAAAGGGAAGGAGGCCAGAGCAGGGAGGAAAAGACTGGAAGATCAACTGTGCATCTGATGTATATTACATTCTTCCAAAAAAAGTTTATATAGTTGAAATTTTGAACAGAAGAAATCAAAACTGCATCATGTGGTCTAAATTAGGAAAAAACGATGAAAAAGTAGGACATGTTTTTTAAAATTGCTTCCATCTTTCTAATCTAATACAAGAAAAGGCTTCCTACCTAGAATTAGGCTTCCAAATATGGAATAACTTCAGCTTCTTCAAAACATTAGCTTTGTCTCATCAGTCTCATGCCTGCTTAATTTTAACTGAACTATAGCATTAGTGTCTGGCAAAAAAACTTCCCACTAAGTATAAGGTGCCAAAATTTTCACATAGCTAAAAGCTTCTGAGATTCCCATGCTCTTTCATGCTGGGACCCCACTGAAAATGTTTCATTAGATATGTCTAAAGATAATGTCCTTTCCAAAATATCTGTTCTCAGAAGACCATAAAAGAGGTTTAGTGGGAAAAATTGGTAAGGTGAATAAAGAAAAGTAGAGGAGATATGGAATGCTTTGCACTATTCTCTCAACACACACCTTACTGAAATTAACACTGAAAAAGTTTAGATTTAGAGGAATTGGTAAATCTTTTTTCCTTCCAGAAGATTCAAAGTACATTCACAGATCAAAGTGTACTTTTCTGATAGATTTTTTAATTTTGAAGTAGCAGTCTGATAATATTCAATTAATTATAATTGTCAAGCCTAAATTAAAATACAGGAGAGTGATCAAAAATGAGATGAAACTTTTTACTTATTATTCTGGGCAGCTTTGTCACACATGCTGAATTATATGAAAAACCACATTTGGTGGTGTGCTTTCAAACTCTCCATGTAAATGCTGGAAAGCTTTTACTGTTTAAATCAAAGTACCTGTTCACACACTCTAGAACATAAAAATAATCTACTGCAAAAGAAGTGTTATTGTATTTCATGTATTATTAATGTTGCATTTTTTAAAAAAGTTGTCTTTTTTTTTTCAAGTCAGGCATATTAGGCCATAACTAAGACATATTTTCAGTGTGCAATTATAGGTGTATATTTTAATATAAAGAAAAAAGTTTCTTAACTCTACAGTTAAAGAAATATATTTCAAAAACTCACTCACCAAAATAAGGAAAATATGGTATACAAAGATAAAATATAACTACAGTTATATTTATATATATATATATATATATATAAAATAAGTCAGTTACAGACAGAGGGAAAAAGAAAAAAAAATATGGTCTTTCTGGGTTGCTTATCTAAAATACTTTTCATAATACAGCCAAAGTGCTGAAGGAAACTGGATATAAATTCTAAGCAGGAAAAAACAGCAAGAGAGCTATTCAGAAACCAGAAAAATTTCATGGACTTGTTCTGTAGTCCTATACTGTTATTAAATGCATTATGAAAAATATTGGGAAAGTGGAATTTTCTTTTTTAACTAGGGGAGATTAAATCCCCTATGGTTTAGTATTTTGTTTTGTATTTATAGCGTACAAAACACAAAAGCCTCTCATTGCTCCTGGATCACAAAGGCCCCTAAGGAGAAGTAACCTAGTCTGTTCTTAAGACGAGCTTCAGAGAGGGGAAAAAACAACAGCTGAAAGTACTGGAAGTTTTACATTCCTAATAAAAGAGAACAGAGGTTTGTAAATTCTTTGTCTTGTTCTGTATACTGTCCTTTATGCAATACTAGCTGCAGCAGTCATTATAGCATCATAGGATGTGATCCTTTGGCAGAGTGAAAGTGAAAGTTGAAAGAGGTAGCCAAGAAAGTCAATAAACCACAGATCCATGCTGACTGCTTTTTCTGCCTCTTTTCCTGACACTAGCCTGCATTTTTCTCCCTCTCCTGGAAAAGGAAGTTTAGCTATTTTGCTTGACAGTTCTAGCAGTCTTCAATTACCAGTAAGCTCCCAATGATGCTGAAGATGAAGTCCAAGTCATAGCTGCTTGTTTATTGTAGTGGCTTTGTTCCTTGGCAATACACAGGAAATATGTCTCTAGATTGAATCGTGGATGCATTTCTATTAAATATCAAGCTGAACCAGACAAAAACCGCAGCAGTTTTTAGAAGACATCTACCCTATTTCTCAAAATCTTTTGAAGAAATATTTAATGTTTATGTTCGATTATGATCTGGTAATAATTGCAATGTTATGCTTAATGGCTACACATCTGCTTACCAGCTCAGCTTGGCTTAGGGGGAAAAAAAAAGAATTCTGTCTAGGTAACATTTGAAAATACTTTGTTTCAAATATATGAAAGGAAAAAAGAAGGGAGGATCCCATTTCTTTCTATTTTATTTTGCTCTTGGGGTAAAGCATTAAATCACTAATATCTTCAGTTATATTCTAATAATGATCCCTTTAGTATCAATCTTCAAAATTAATTTTTAATTTTATTTTATGTATACATTTAATTATACTGTCTTATTGAGGGGTGGGGGTTTTTTGGTTGTTCAGTTTTTGGTTTTTTTTTTGTTTGGGTTGTTTTTTTCCACTTAAGTGAAGGGTTCAAATAAAACTTCTGGAAAGTGTCTGATAGCAAAAGCATTGCTCAACACACTGACCAGTGTCAAGCATTTTTGTGTTCTTCACAAAGGAGACACAGTACATAACAAAATGTTGCTTACGTTTCTCTAGCAGAAATGTTTGTAAAACTTTAGCACTGCTAGCTAATATTATTTAGTGTTTTCAGAAAGAGACTCTTAGTTTTGTTTCTGTACATGAATAAGGCAAAACATTTTTATATTAATTTTTTTCATAATATTAATTTGAAATATGGTTTTGATAAAACTATGATTCTGATATAGATTGAAGGGAAAAAAAGCTAAATGCCTTTGATAAAAGGCAGTATATAAATACTGCACAATTTTTAATAATTTTAAATTATTATATATAAATACTTTAATAATATTTAATATAAGGAAAATATGTGAAAATTACATACCCTAACATTTTAACATCCTATAAAACAGTAACAAGGAAATAAAATCAAATGTAGCTTTGTTAGGTTAATGTCTTATCTATTTGGTCTTATTGTCTTAAAATAGCACTATTAAACACATATAAAAGAGCTTATTTTGGAGCATTTAGAGGACCCCTTAAGTCAATTGCCATTTTCCATCTATAAAAATTACATATAGGATATTTAACCTGGTACTCAACAAAATGCACTATGGCAGGGCAAATAATAAGGATCATTTCTAATACCTCCAATGAAGTATATCAGTGTTGTAGGAATATTGGAAATAGAGGTTCTCCATGATTATGGGGAAAGTTAGAGAACCACTATTGATTTTTAATATCATACCTTTAGTATTGCTAATTTACAACAACTGCAAACAGCAGGACAATGGATTTTTTTTAAGGAAATATATCATAAAAATTAATAACTGAATGACATATTTATGGACCTTGGCAGCTATGGTCTACGTCAGCCAAGGTATCTCATACATTTTATAATTCAGTTACAATACTGCCATCAAATGCCAGCATTTCTAAGACTGACAGAGTTAACCCTTAAAGCTTTGTAATTTTACAATAGAAAGATAATGACAGCAGACTATAATATTTATTTTCATGGAAAGCGTGAAAACACTATATACTTTATTGTGTCTTTTGATGAAAATTCAGTAACATTAATTCATAGTATAATAATTAATTGAATATATTGACATGGTTTCAAATAAAATTTTACATTAAAAGTATTCAGAAGCAGTTATAAGGAAGTAATTTCTCATGTATTTCCATCAGCTTTCCTACAGAGTAGTCCTTTTTTTGTGTAATATGTCACTTACACAGTGAGTAAGCTCCACTAAAGTGGCAAAGCTTTGGGGGCTCATAGTCTTTGAAAACAGACAATCTGAAGAAGACATGCCAACCTTTACCATTAACCCTTTCTTTGAGAGACGGAAAGGGTCGGCTTACAAGTTGTTCATTCTGAATGCTTGCAACAGATCTACCCTTACATTGTATGTGGTAAAATTATTACCACAGCAGGACTTCAAATGGAAATGTACTTTCTACTGCACAGAGCACAAGAACATAAAAAAATTTTAGGCTGTGAAGGAAGCTTAGATTTCTTAAAGTATTTTCCCATCTTCAAAAAAAAAAAAAAAGTACAATTTTAGCTTTTCGTAAGGAAATCAGCAGATAAGGTAGGCAGAAGGACAGAGGAGAGGGAAAGTAGATTTATATGCCTTCTTGTCACTGCTCTGAACAAAGGAAGAGAAAGACAAACAATACCCGATATGAAACAAGATTTAATTTGTGTTTTATTAGCAAGTTGAGAAGCACAGAGTTCCATCTGTTCTGCCAGGGGCTTCAATAAATACTATTTCTTGCATTTGTCAGTCTACAAACAAAATAATTCTATTTCAACACTTGCTTTGCAAGAACAGATGATTATTTTGTTTTGGAGCCCCTGTTCTCCAGCATTACTGTCTTCTACAAAATAACTTCTTTAAACGTTTTCAAATTGACATTAAAGAAAGTGATTTACTTGCTAGCTTGGAAAAAGACCTAGATAATGAAAGTGATCAATTTTTCTTTTATCTAACAACATATTCAGAAGAAACCTTTCACCTATAGATTTAAAAGCATGAAACATTTGATATTGTGGCAGACCCTATTCAGTTTTTAACCATTTTCAGGACACATATTTTTACATGGGAGTGAACTGCATTTGTGAATGAACGAGTGTCACAGCTACAGATCTTGCTACATGCCTAACCAGCCCCTGAAGTGAATCTTCAAGTACCGCCACCCCATGCTGAACAAAAAGTTTATATTTTTATCTATAAATCCCCCCATACTTCCTTCTGTTTTATATGGGTTTCAGACAGTTTTGGCTTTAAGTAAGGGAGATTTGGAGAGAACTGATATTTGGAAAGATAAATCCCACAGAATGCCTTTGATAACAAGTTGCATTTTCTGTCCCTCTAGAAGCCATCCTTGACTAATGGACTGTGGCACTTTCTGCATCAAATACTCAACCAGCAGATGCTAAAAAAATTCCATTCAAAGCAACTCACTTGAAATACAGAACTTTTAAATATCTGAGATCTTGAGGAAAGTTTTAACATTAACAATGAAAACAAAAAAACACTGAAGAATGTGGTTTTTAAACTGAAGTATTACTAGGCATGTAAAATCTCAGACTGAAAATCTGGGGTCAATGTAATTTTTTACTCTGTGACAGTCACTGACCAGTTCTCCTCTTTCTAGACAGTAACGCACTAACTTATTTACTAATTTGATGTTCCTAGATTCAGTAGAAGTCCTTAGACCATGCAGTTATGCAGAGTTGGTTTCTTTAGGGAACAGTCATTGTTTCCTAGACCTGGTAAAATATTTTCCAGGCAGCTGCTTATCTAAAGCAAATGCTTTTGTTTGCTACGAACCACCTAACTACACTACTCTAGAATCAAATCATTAAAGATTTCAAGAACAAAGTAGATCCAAACATATATTATCTTGCCATGCAGGTCATTGCATTTGTAAGCTGCTGTAGATCCTGCTATGACCATCAGAGATGGCTTGAAATAGTGAAAAAGCTGCAGTTCTTTGGTCTTTCTACTGCTACATAAGGAAAAGTTTACTTTCCAGAGCCAGAGGACAAAAGGAAAGTTGCCTCTCAATCTGTTATGCCTGATGTATGCTTTTATTTATTGGATATATGCTTTTATTTGATGCACTTGTAGACTTTCCTATCTTCTTCCTATGATGGATTTCAGTATGGAATCAATAGGACAGCAGGAAAGAGCAAATTGAGATGGCTTTTAACTTTCAGCCATATTGCATGTTGAAAACTACAATTATTTTAAAATTATGCTTTTAATACAAGTTATAATGTTCATTTTCCATAACCAAACAGTCCTTCTGTATTGTTTGCTCAATAGATCATTACTTGAATTCTGAAGAAATATCTCCCTTTATCACTTTAGAAGAGGGAAAAAATCTATTGAATTTCAGCAATAATATATCTAATTTTTGTTTTTACAAACCTGAGTGTATTCCTTTAACCAAGCAGAAGGGTTTCATTTGACCTAGAGTTGATGTTTGATGTCAAAATTAGACAAAATGTACAAACATCAAACAAGTTCTTCCTCAGACTCTCTGACTTCTGACTTATTAAAATTGATCTCCACAGTTTCTCTGTTTTTATCCAAAAAGGATCATACAGCATTTTAAAAGGTTGACAGTTTTAATATATGGTTCTTATAAAGCATACTGTACAATTATTTATTAAGTCAAGATTAATTTCTTGATAGGTAAACTTTGGCATAATTCATTTTGTTTTGCTCTCTCAACTCTTGACAGATAATATCAAAACTATTTTTAATATTACACAGACATAAATTTCCTTCCGCAATGTAAGCTAAGTAAACATATTGTAGAGAGATTATTCAAATTGGAAAGCATAGACAATTCTACTACAAATGTAAGTAAACAGTATTTTTAGATGTGTTCTTCAAAGAAAGATTGATCTAAAACCCCAAACTACATCTGTTCTTCACTGGAAACCCCAGTCTTACAATGGTTATATACATTACATTTACTATAAAAATCTGAGTGGTGTTGATTTCAGCAGCACAAAGTCAGTTTTCCATGCATGTATCACACTTTCTAAAATAATGTTAGGCAAGAAAGAATCAGAAAACCACACATTTAACCTTGCTATCAGCTTACCTCCATCCATTTTTTCAGAAGGTGATTGGAGTATAAATTTTTCATATTCAGATTTGCTTTCCTCCAAGTAAGTATACAGTAAATACACAAACTAAAATTTTATCAAGAATAACCTAGTCCTCCTTAAATTTTCAAAATGTAAAAATAAAAGCTAAGTTTAAAAACCAAACAAATATTTGCTTTTAAGCCTCTGGACACTGCCAGTAAGTTTGACCTGATAAAAAATCAGCACAAAAAAATCAAAGATAACTGTCCTCAGCTGTTCTTATTATCTTAGAAACAGGTACTTTTAGAGTAGTTCATATCTTTACGCAGTACACAGAAAAGAGGTTGATGGAATTGCAAGTAGGTTTAGAAGTCTGGGTAGAGCCTCACAATACCAACACAGAATATCAAGTGAGATGAACCTTGCCCTGAAAGTGAAGGTGAAACTTCTATATTAGAAAGATGTGTCCTCAGAAGACCTCAAAACACAGACAAATGGAGGGAATCTGTATTTCCCTTGAATTGTAATCCAAATTTGTATCTGAAAAGAGTAGAATTGTAACTTCTCTTAGCAAAAACCAGGTTTTAGCTGTGCTTAGCCATTTATAAAATTTGTACATATAACTGAAATGATTTTAACTCTCACACATCATGCACAAAGATACATATACACTATAAATAAAATAATGATGAGAAGAAGCCTGCTAGCTTTCTCCTGGTCAGAAAAATTCACAATGAATTTTCTGAAGAATCTCAAACCTTAGTTTAGGAAATATCTCCAGAGCCACTAATTAAACTGTGTCAGGATATAACATAACACTACTATTTGGAAGAAATTAAGTGGAAGGAAATAATGGGTTTGACTTTCCATTCTTACACTGGTTTCATGCAAATGTGAGGTGAAAAATCAAAGCTAACACGCCTGGTTTTCACAAATATGCAGAACATATGGAATGAAAATCTTTTTATTATTCCTTTAGTAGATTATACCACCCAGTCATACCATACTGTATACTCAGCTGCTATGTGAATGTATATTTTTGTCATGTTCAATGAGATGTTAAAAGAACTGTAACTATATCAGAACAGTAAGTGGAATAAAAGGAGACTAAACGGTGATAAAGCAGCTGGTACACAAAACGAGTGGGACTTAAATTTGAAAAGACCCGTATCCTTTTTTGTGTGAAAGAGAAATGCAATCCAGTTTGTGATTTGAATCTCACATGCTGCAGCTGCCATAGGAAAGCTTCCAGTATATTCTTCAACCACGCCATGCATCCTTCCCACATGAGCATCTCAACATCAAAATGAATGCTCATTGTCTCCTTGGTGAAATCCCGTCTTTAATAAAAACAATTTATGTCTCTCAGTTCTTTCTCTTACAAGAATGGTGATTTTCAAAACACCTAACCCTAGCCCTTTGCTCAATTGCAAAGTCTAGGAGATTTGTTAAGTTTTTGTTTGCTGAACAGGGAATTACCAGAGATGATTTCATAAATACTGACTTGCCAAAAGCAAATGCATTTGGTATTGACATATTTATGGATGGAACTGTGCTGGCCAACGTACCTCACTCCTTTCTTCAGGCTGGGGAAGGAAGATAGGCTAAATGTGATTTTCAATTCTTACAGGTGCTTAATTGTTTAGTTAATCCAAATTTTCTCTCTCATGATTACTTGCAATGGCATTCCTACCTTTTTAGTGAAAGCTGTGAGCCAAAGTGAGGATCAAGCCAATATCTCCTTATGCATCTGGCCCTTGGCTCTTCATCTCACAGCTCTGAAATCATTCTTCATTGATGGGTGATCAACTAATAGATTTTTTTACTGAAACTGAAATCAAGTATTCAAAAGCAGTTTTCTGAAACACAGCAGTCTATGAATGAATCACAGACACAGACAGGAAACATGCAAACTTGTGTCAGCTATCAGCTCCTACTATATGCTGACTTTCCCCAGCTTTCTCAGGGCCAGGAGTCTCCAAGAAGTAGAAGTCTTAATGTGAAGTTAGCTTCATTCAGTTAATAAATGGGGATAAGAAACAACTGCCTGGACAATCCATTCTTTTCTGGAGAAATGGAAGTAAGCTCTCTCTGTTCACCAATTTTCTATACAGCCTTACCCAGTGATATTCTGAAAGCAGTCAAAAAGCTGAGGAATAGAAAAGTCCTATTTATGAAGCATCACACAGTGTGGAAAGCAGTTCCTGAACTGTGCAAGCATTTCACACAGATGATATTACTGCCCACAGGATTAGAGGTATTACAGCATCCAGCATGCAGGGCTAAGCTCCTATCCTGGACTTTACTCCAGTGGCATAACAGACACTCACGTTGCACCTCCACCAGGACATTAGAATTTTATTAGTGTATTGTTTTACTCAAAGGCCACACAATAAACCTTTAGCTGACTGTACCTATGCAAAGCAAGACTAGATTGCCATACCAACAAATGTGTCTGGAAAAGCACAAAACTTTTATGAATAGCATCAGTAATTAAATAATACTCAGAACCATATTTAAGTGGTCTGTGACATCTAATGACAGCTGCATAGCTGTAAGAGCTCATGCTTTTTCAGAGGTATTTTTAAACTCTGACTGATGAAGTCCCTCAAAATTACCAAAAAAGCCCTCCTCTTAAGAATGCTTTCAGTGCTCCAATGATTTCTGATGTCCTGCTGTTTGTAACAGATTCCAAAGTGCTATTTTTTCATAGTGAGTGAAAAAAAATATATTTATATACACATGCATGTATTCAAATTCATATGTGTGTGTATATATATATATATAGTTTCTATATAATTACTGGGGAAATATATTCCAGTGAAAAGGTGACTACATAAGTACTGCCATAATACAGATTTCTCAAGTGCATTTCTCAAATTTTGCAAGGTAAAGCTTTACTGAGTCATTTCAGAATAAATGCAAGAAAAAAAATCTATAATATCAGCTCACAAACATTCTGGAAGTACTGATCTCCTTCATATGGTTTACCTTAAAATACAAAATATGTATCATTTAAAAATATTCAATACTCCTGAAAGCATAAATGGATTAATTTACCATTGACATAGAAACTACTCCAAAACACTTGTGATAAAGTTTCACAGCATCATTATGGTACTTCAGGAAAAAAACTCCAGAGAACTAAAACAGCAGACAAGTTCTGCAATGAAAGCAAGAAATATTTGAAAGCAGCCATGTTTCACTATATTACTCAGCATAGTGACTATGCAAACTGAGCTTCAGGTATACCTGCAAGTGCCACTTCTTTAAAAAAGTATCTGATGAAATAACAATCTTCCTGATTTCACTTAACTTACTATATCATTTTTTGCATAAGCTGAATAGATAGCAAATTCATAAGGCAGACAGGCTTTGGTCCTATGAAGATACACAGATGCTTACAGAAGGGGAAGATTTACATGCGTTTACATTTTTTGCAGTTAGGGTCTTTATTAAATTACTGTAACAATCAATTTTCCAACAGAAATGGACAGATATATCCCCCTTTAAACTTTCATTTAAAAGACTCTTTAAACTTTTATTTTAAAAGACTGATAAATAAAAGCATGGATTTTCTCATAAGCATTTCCTTTGAAATTCTGAATTTCCTTCGAACTTCTGAATTTCCTTCTCTCCCTAAACACTTACAATACACTAGATACACTATTGTTCTAGTAAAGGCCACCACTGTTACTTTAGAAAGAGTCACAGACCATGCTGGAGTCATGTTAATTTAATTTGGTGATTTTGATTAACTACAGAGTGCAAACTGCTCTTTCTCCAGAAAGTAGCAGTTGTTTGAAGAGGTAAAATCACATTCACTTTAGTTTAGAGATAAGAATTAACCTAAAGGTGTAATCATTAGACCTAATAATGACTATTTTCAGGGTCAGGCCACCACATTTTCTTAGCATAGTTTTTAAATTAAAGATGCCCATGCCCACAAATCGGGGGACTATGGGTCCAGAGCTGTTTAGACAGGTTGTCAATATATTCTAGTGAACATCAATGAGACTCAAACAGGAGCTGGTGTTAGAAGACTTCAAGGCACATCAGATTTCTCTGTTTATACAGGAAAGCAAAGAGCTGATGCAAACTGCAGCAAAATATAGACTAAAGGGGGGGGTGGGGGGGTGTGTGGATATTTGTTTCCTTTATTTTCCACTTCCAGCAACCACAGTTAAAAATTCTTACAAATAAGCATTACATTTAACTAAAAGACACCTACATTAAGAGGGAAAGGCATTTCAAATTAGATAATAATGAAATCCTCCACTTGAATTAAAAAGATTGACTAGTGTCTCAGTTGTTGTTTTACAAAAAATAGAAATTAAATTCAACACTATTACATTACTGATACTTTCACGCTTCCAGAGAACCCTCTAGAAATAGACTATGGATATTAAAAATCATGTGTAATGCAAGGAGAGTTGGTTTGAGAGACCTGTTATGAATGTCCTCACAAGCCTAAGGTGAGAGAGAGGATTGAACTTGTCCTGAACCTCAAACCTCCAAAGGAGTTGTGCTGCTCAGAACAGGGTAATAAGATGTGAAGTGTTGCCATATATTGATGTTCCTGGAAGAGTAAGAAAGGAAGTGGGGAACTGTGAGAAACTTCCAACAATAGTTTTGTTGTTGGTTGTTTTTGTTTCTTTTCCACACCGCTCCCCCGTCCCTGCTGATTTGCTTTGAGCTTAAGAATGTAACTGTGCATAAAGGCTATTTGGCCTATCTGCAGTCTTAACTCCCAAAATGATACTTGACAACAACTGCATACTGATACCTGACCAAAGGTGTGTGGCTTTAAACTGTGACCTGAAATCATTAAAAGTCTATGAGAAGAAAATGCCCTATAAGACAGCAGTCTAAAAATTATGATTATCAGGGAACTTTGCCACAAAGCTTGGTGTTTTTAGAAAATCTCATAGTGAAAGTGTTGAAGATGAGTAAAAACTACATAAAGAGTCCAATTAAAAGTAATCATTAAGAGGCAGCAAAACCAGACTAGGAGGTTTTTAATATTGGGTTAAATGTAAAAAGAATATTTAATATGTAAACAGCCAAAAAACATTACAATTCTAGTCCACCTGGGACATCACCCTCACAAGCTCTAATTCCACAAACACCAAAGGTGCCGGGCACTACACAGTGTCCTTCTGGGTCTGAAATACTGCTAGTGAGAGAGTAAAACAAAATGCAGTGGAAAATAAGAACTTTGTCTTGTCAGGAGAAAACAAATGTCTATTTAAAATACTGCTGGACTCATTTGCTACACAAAAGTTAAATTAATTTTGTTACTTGACCAAGGCAGTTTTTGTGTCCATTTGCATCTATCTATTTTAGAGAGCCACTGAAAGGTAAGATCACTTTTCTGAAGTTCCTTTGCCCAGAAAACCAGAATCAGTGCCAGTGAATAGTGAATACTGACAAAGCTGAGACTCATTATGGACTTCAGATACATCTTCTTTAGTGGCAGAGCTCTACAAAAGTGAGACTTCCTTGAAAGTACATACAAACTGGGACAGCCTTTCATTTTTTTTATGAATGTATGAAGGTATTGTCTACCTTCTAGTCACCAAAGATGGGCTGTGCTGGTAGAGCACCGTATTGGAAGAAAAGATACTTGCTTCTACTGCATTCAGTAGCAGCTGTATTCTGCATATTATTCACTCAGTCATCTTTCTAAAAAAGGAACACAGTAGAAAATATCTCAACATAACTTTTACATTTTGTTTTCTTACTATTCAAAAGGATGCAACAAAAAATGGTGACTTCTGAAAGAGGAAAAAGAAACCATACTGAGTACTAAACATGATTATACTATGGCAAATGCAAAATCCAATTAAGCTTTAACCAAAAAGCATGAATGATGCTTCCAAAATTACTTTGATTAAAAGAGGATAGGTATTCAACCACTTTCTAGCAATCCAATTCCAAGAAGCAATTCAAAGCAGTACTCCTCCATAATGAACCCGTTACAGCTTCCCATCATATCTCTAGGAATACTTTTAAATCCCTTACAATTGCTATCTATAGAGAAGCTTTGTGTGTGCTTGGAAAGATATTATGTTTAAAAACAGAAGTAAAAAGTAACATTTCTTGAGGGACAATCTATGTAGAATTGACAGATTCTTTAGTTTAATGGGTAAATTTTAGTTTTGTGTTTGTGCTCCCTACTGACCTGAATTTTTCCTTGGCTCCTTGATTAATAGTTTGGTTAAATGCATTGAGGTTTATACCATTATCTGAAATTAAAACAAACAAACAACAACAACAACAAAAAGCACCAAACAGCAAACAACAAACTATTTCTGATCATGTCTCTGAGACTGTTCCAAAACTACTCACTATTTCTTCATTCACTTATATTTGTATGTGAGCTGCATCAGTTTTATGTGTGTGAGAAACATAATGGTGACTTATATCTTCTGAAAGGACAGAGGATTGTTTCTTCTGGTACTAAACTGGAAGCTGATAGAGAATTCCAAATTCAGTTTTAATACCACCCTTTAGTTTATTCAAACTTAAAAATCTTTTGGTCTCTTTTACTGACTAGCTGAAAATTCACAGACCACCTCAAGCAAGCTACAATGTTCCCAGCCTGTGGAGATGAGCATACGCACTACTGACATCAGATCTTTATTTGAAGCACAAAGGTTAATGTTGACAGCTTTACTTCAAGCAATAGGTGTGTGTATGTGTGTGTTTAGTGTAAGTTACTAATTTCATTCTTTTACTGAGCACAGTTTAGCAGATATTTAGCTTTATGCTCCACTGTTCATTACAGTGCTAGCCATGCCATCCAAGGCTTCAGGCCAACATGGGTCATATATGTTTTCAAACCTGATAAGATACATCAAATCTGTCCACTAAGCCAATCTGGAATTCAGGTTCCCAACAACCTGAAACTAGAGACTCAATTTCTAACCTGAAATAATTTTCTGTCTGCCTATTAATAATATAAAAGCATGGTAAAGAAAAGTGGTTTCAAAACAATGTCAAAAAATCTTTTTCTGGCTTCTTCAAAACTGTATATTAATATTTTTTTATTTGCTCAGAAACTTAACATCATAATAATAATGTTCTCCACATAATATTTATTTTAGTAGTAGAGTCCTAGGAAAATAATAAAACACACTGCAGACCTTGAAAAAATTAATCTGAAATGACTGTATGACATTAGAGAGTCAACTTAATCTTTATCAGTATAGTTATATTGACAAATATTAGCTTAACATATTCTGGGCTCCTTCAGAGGCTCTCCCATACCACAATTTAGGATTCACAGAACCCAGCCTTTATTACGAAATGGTGTTTACCACAGCCTGCCATTACAGAAATCAAGTCTACATTAGTGTTTTAGTTTGCATCAGGAGGTCTGAAGCAGATTTCCCCTTTGTCTCAACTTGCTTTGGTTTGTATCATGAAGTGATTTCAGAGTGCCTGAACTGGATGCCTCCTAGACAAAATGAAGCTGGAAGATGATCTCTGAGAGTGCATATACTGCTTTCCATCCATTCATGGATATTCAGCCAATGGGACCTGAATAGACCTATTCCAAAATAACCTACTAGGTCTGCAAACGTGGATGACACAGACATCAGATCCTCCTTTTTTGCTCTAGAGACTAACTTTTATTCTTTCACACTACTTGTTAAAGAAGACACGAGCACAGGAATCTGGATCAAGCACCTTCCCTTACACCTCAGCTAGGCTTATAGCACAAGTGTATCTCTATGTGTAATCACACCTTCAATCCATTTTCAGTGCCATCGGCGTCTCCCCACCACTCTGGCTTTGCTCAGCACCAACAGTGTTATGGCTGATGGTATAGACCGTCATTCCTCACACTGTGCCACCACCATACAAGCAGTATTAGAATACCTAATTTTAAAAAAAAAAATAAATCAATTCATACTTTGTTAGACCTATCACTAGAAATAACACATTTCATAGGAACAAACATTCTTAGTCATGTAAATCTGTATAGTTCCTCCTAGTGAAAAAACAAAACAAAACAAAACAGATCACTTAAATTTCCATGAATCAGTAATTGTAATTCTTGCAGTGGAAATAATGAATCCATATTTTTCTCATTTGCTTACATATCTGAGTGAATCACTGTGCTGAATTATGTCAGCTATCATTTCAAAACCACCCTAGCCTTATAGTCCTTCATAAATGTTACTCTAAGAATAACTGCCAACTGAATATTGAACTAGACAGGAATAGATGAGGTGAAATACAATTTATTTACTGAAAACACTATTATGAAATTTAGTATTAAAAATCTTGTGATGTGTATTAATGATACTCCATTCAAAATGGAAATATAACCTATGAATAAAGGTAAAATTTACTTTAATGCTTCTATCACAGTAATTTCCCCCAAATATACATATCTATAGGCTAGCAAGCTCCTCAGCAAAAGAGTTTATTCACATCTCAGCTTACTGAAAACTGTTAAAATCATGCATTTTATTGCTTGCCTTCAACCATAGGACATGCCGAGTATTTTGCATTGCCTGCACATGCTTTTTTCACTGCCTTAAGACAGATGTAAGAAAAAGACAAAATTTGCAGGTAGATCACCCACCTTTCAACAGCATAAGCTGATGCTGTTGATAATGAAGACAGTACGAGTAAATGCTACATGAATAACATGCAAGCAACAGATCCTCTTGCCTTACAAATTTATTAATTATGTACAAAAGACTGTGAAGACAAAATGCTTTATATAAAATAGTTAATACTGTGCTAGTTAGTAATTATACTAATTCCGTTTACTTATTTTTTGCAAGTCCACTAAGTTGCTTCTGTGCAACTAATTCTTTCTTTAGACAGTAACTTTCTCCAAATGAAAAACATTTTAAGTGCTGATATACAGCATTTCCAGCTCTTGAAGCACAGCTAATTAACATAGGCTTATCAGCTGATGTAGGGGGCTACATTTATGTTCTTATACTGACTAATTCAGGCTTTCAGACAGTAAAAGCTATACTGAGAAGGATTTTGAAGCTGAAGTTATACAAGGTACTAAAAGCTAGTCAAGACAGCACTAAAAGCTTCCAGTCAAAACACCCTCTTTTAACAAAGACCAGTAAGTGGTACTGTCCTCTGCTCGGTCCAATGTGCAGCAGCAAATCAAGAAGGAGGCAGCGTGATCTAGATCTGAGAAAACTACTGGGAATATATTTGAAATGTACAATGACATCAGCACATCACATACACTTTCTTCCCAGACAGGGACGGCAAAGCTTCAGCAGAGCTGCACAGCAAGATTGGTAATCATCAAGAGAAAATCCATGTAATTTCCACAGGTTATCATCACAATTGATACTGGATGTTCAGGACACCCATCTACAGGGACAATGTGTGCTCTCAGAACAGGCTATGCCTGTATTATTCTGTTTTTCCCTGTGAGAAAAGATTATTATCCAAACATTCTGCTATATCACTCTATACAGCTTGTGTTCAGTTGAGAGAATGGACCAACCAGTATCAAACCAATAAACATTATTGTGTAATAGTCATTTGTATTCTTACTATTCTGGAAAATACCTGTGCGTTTCTTCTTCTAGTTTTATTTTCCGTTCTATTATGGTGAAAGAAGCCCAGGTTTATAAGCCAGCACTGAAGGCACTTCTGAAATTGAGCCAGAAACATGGTTTCTAGCTATGATTCAGAAAACATACCATGATCCTATTTCTGGAACAGGAGGAAAGGACTCCTCTTGCTATTCCTCCTACTGGTCCCCTGCTTTTATTGGTCACATCCACTCAGATGCAAATGAAACAGCATCTCCGTTTTAGCCCTAGTGCTCCTGGCAGAAAAAGGAAAGGTACCTTCTCACTCTTTACTCTATTACTTTGCAAAACAGAATTGGCCAAATTCTGAAAGACAGGAAATCTGCATGGGAAAGGTGCATTGACTGCTCTGCTTGGTTACTGTTCGGTTTCAACACATTAAAAAATGCTATTATGTGCATAAAATATTTTTGTATGACAGGCACAAACCAAAAAAATTCACATAATTAATGGCTTAAGACACAAAGCCCTTCTATTTTGTTTTATGTATGTATTTTAAGGTCCTGTATTCTTTGCTTGCTCTAATTATCATATATTTGGAGCAAACAATTTACTAAGTCTCTACAACTGAAAAGTACTACGGAAAGAATCCTATGCTTGATTATTTTCTTATTTTTTGGAAAGCATGTGTCTCTGTGTGTGCATATGGTTAGTTTCACCTTGTGGCTTTTGGGGAGAAGGATTATTTTCCTGATTTCCACTACTAAATTAATGGTAATTAGGCTTATCTTCATAATATTTCTCATTTCTTCTTTAAGCAATGTGTGTTTCCACCCAGAGGAAGATGCAAGTGTATCTACAGATCAAAACAGTCAGTTAATGTTCAGTCAGATCACCCTTCCCAGTTCACTGCATGCAGAACAGCATATTCATAAAAACTAACAGACCATTTTATTGACTGGCTGGAAAAAAAAACCAAAACCAAACAACAACTATGGAAAATGTGGGGTCATGCAGCACTACTGAGTTTTAATCAGGAAGAGTTTCTGTGGTGGCAGTTGGTGCAGCTCTTAGCACTATTCCATCTAAAACTCAGAAGCTAACCAGAAAACAAGTAGCTTTGCAAAAATACTCCGTGTCATGGGTACGGACGGGATTGCTAGTGGTGAGGATATTGTCTTTCATGAGCTCTGATGGCCACAAACCACAGTTCTCTGGCACAACAGAATTACACAAAAAATCCCTTGTGCAAACAAAATTATTTCTCTAGGTATTTAAGACACATTGCATTAAACCCTTCCCAGTAACACAGTTCTAGGGCTTTTTAGGTGAACACTTAGATGATGTTCTTATTTTTATGTCAGCCTGAATAATTCTGTACCGTTTTTGGAGTCCAAGTGCCACATTGTCACCAACCCAGTAAAATGATTAAAGCTACTATTTGTCAGTATAACTGGACTGATTAACAAATGTTCACAGTCTTCTCCATTCTACAAAATTAAAAAAAAAAAAAAAAAGAGAGAGAGAAAAAAAGAAAGAAACAGATGAAACTTATTGGAAGTTTATTTAGTATACCATTTTTCACTTTTTAATGTATGAAATTTGTAAATATTTCTCCTTCAAAATTTTATAATTGTTTGAATACAGACAGCATTAATATTTTGGGGTACATTCAGATTAATACTGAATTAACATGTCTGGATTTGAGCAGAAAAGCTTTAAGTTTGTTCTTCACAAAAGAGGCAATAAAAATACATATCAAAATACTTATAGCAAATAAGAATAACACTCACTTGTAACATAAGACCAGCCTTTATTGTCATTTGTCATTTATTTCTGAGTAAAAGAGCATGTAAACATATTATCATGCTATTCCTCTAAAATTCCTAAATTCCAAAATTATATAAAACCCACTTATACAGCTATAAATATTTCCAATCTGTTTGCAATGCAAATCACTTTATTATTGTCTCCTGCCTTTGACACCGCTCAGACATTTTAATGATTTTCTTTTTAGCTACAGGGTAAAGCACTGTTTTCTACAGGGCCAGCATTACTGTTTTCTGTCACTGTTAACGTATCAGAAGTCTTTAAAAATACCTCACTGTCATCCTTTCTGCCACTGTTATTATTTATATTCACTAACACAGTTTTCAAACCTTCTGAAGTCTATAACAACCTACATGATCTGTGCCACAACTTTTTGCATACAAACCCGATTATTCAGTTGACTCCTGTTCTAGTTGGCCTTTTAGTGACATTTACTTCCCATCATTGCTTATACGAGTTACCAGTCGACTATAGACTTGCAGCTTTCACAAAGAACATGCCTCTAGTATTTTTATGTTATATTTGTAAAAAAAATAGCACACTACTGTGTTAAGTAAGAAGAGAAAAACCTTTTATTTACACAAAACTAAGGGAGAAATCCCAAGCCTGGCAGAGGGTTGCTGGAAGGAGCTGCCCACATGCTTGGCCAGCTGAAGGCTTTGAGATAAGATCTGATTCCACAGTTCTCCTGGGGACCAGGTGACACAGCTCTGAAAGTACACACAAATATTTGGCTCTATTCTGCATGTTATAGCCCACGTATTTTCTACATGTGCAATTAAGTCTGCATAGAGTAGGAATAGAATAATCAATACGCATTTTTCAACAATTTTGTAGTGGAATGAATTATCATGTCACATACAAGGTGAGTAATAGCCCATCTCCATCACCAAAACCATATATTTTTTTTCATAGAACTGTGGATTTCTGCAAAGAAACTCAAAAGCTGTTGTTTTTAATAGTAAAATACGTTGCACAGAAATATGCAAGGCAACAAAGTAGTCAAAAAGAAATGGAGTAGCATGGCATACCTGCCCAAAGCATAATCTAATAATAAATGTATGCTAACCAGGGCAATTATAAATTTTTACAAGATACTTTCTCTGATAGGAGAAGCTTTTTGTTTCGTTTACTATTTCCATATAAGAAGATACATGAAAGAACAATAGGATTACTGAAACACTAAAACTACAAGACAGTATAAACCACAAGTTCTGCCTAAGTATACAGTTCATTTGAACTATTAATATTGGAATTAACAGGAAAATTAATGAGTGCATCTAGTATTTCTTATAGAATATACTTTTTGTCAGACAGCTCAAATCACATTCTGTACCAGAAAGTAACATTTTTGTTTGTATTCTGTTGTTAATTCACTATCATTGGAGTGCAACATTCATCTGCTAAGAAATAAAACACAGTAGTAATCAGTATCATGGTGATATGTTTTATGTATAGAAACATTTCCCAGTTTCCCAGTAACCCAGTTTCAAACCTTTGGTCAGCAATGCAATTTTACAGTACTTCATAGTGTATTTACATCTTTGTCTTATGAATATTTTATGATTTCTCTGCAAGTTCTGTAAGAAAGTGTTTTCCTTCTTTATAGACCTTCTGATCATCAGAAAACTTTTTAAAATTGCTTTAACCTCCCAAGGTTTCAGAAAAGACCAGCCCTTAATTCACTACTTGTTAGCAAAAAGGAGTATACTTGTACTAAGAGTTCATTTGTAAACCACAAATCTCATCTGACTATGATTGGCTAGTATTGCTTGCAAATATTTGAAAGTTTGCGTTTATCATTTCTGGAAACTGTTATCACATACTGCTGGTTTTAAAGCTAAAGATTCAGCCAGATTCATGACACCTTGTGTACTGCTGTAGTTGAGCATGTCTGACTCTACTGCACATGCCTAGTTCCTAAGTTCTGCCTATTGGCAAAGTCTTTTAGCCCTGATTTAGGTCTGTGCTTAGATCTGTGTTTTAGATGTGTGCTTAGCTTAATAATTGAAAGTTACAAGACTTAAAAATGCTGTTCATAGAAATATTTCAAGGTGGGTTTTTTATTTTTTTCCCAAAGATGCTGGAATAGAAAAAAGGCTCTTTCAATTTCAAATTCTGTTCAAATAAATATGTACAATATGAAGATATCTTGAATGTTTAGAAGTTGTGCAAGTTAGTAGTCACATGTATTGCTGTAGACAGCCAATTTAAGAAAACAAAAAAATATTTACTGGATACAATAAACTCCAACGTAAACTTAAGTTGTTTTTAAATGATCAAAGCATTACTACACAACTTTCAAAAATGAAATCTGAAACTTCAAAATGAAGTTCCTTTGTGCTATGCTTTCATTAAAAAAGAAATGACCCCCAGGTTCTCTATAAAAACAGCTTGATTAAAAAATAATTTTTCAGTGCATTGTTCCCCATTTCACAACCAACAACAAAAAAATAAATCTCCTTTTGAATCCAACGTTTTCCACCTGTATCATTATTTTATTCAAATAACTGCTAAATACAGTGAAATACAAGACCAACCAGAGAGCAAGTCAATGTTACTACTTGGACTTTGATGTTTACAATGTTCATGAAAGATACATGCTCACTGTAAGAGTGCTGGCAAACTAATTTATCCACATAGAGTAGTGGAAGCACTATCTTTTCATCAAGCTTGAAGACAAAAAGAAAGAAAATCAGTGCTTTCTGTAATATAGCTGCAGAAGTCTGCCAAGGCTGGCACAAGCAATTTGAGATGAAGTACAGAGATACTGAAATGCAAAGCACTAAGCTTTGGTATTACAAAACTAAAACCTTGTTCATAATAGTGTTACAACTCCTTCCTTTCATACATTATATAACTACTTTATATGACCTCCTCTCACACAGTTTTTTAATTGCTTTAATCAAACATAGTCTAGAGATCATAGCCTAAGCTTCTTTTAATTATAGCAGGTGGTTCAGCAAAAATACTGAACAAAATCACAAAATCACACTTTCAACTTTTGAAGAATTTCAGAACAGATTCCCTGAACAGAACAAAGGTACTAGGAATTTCATAGTTTCTAGATAGTTGCAGATATTGATGTAATTTTCAAATTCAGTACTTTTTCTAAACACTAGGTGTCCTGGAGACCAAAGAAGTTAATAAAACACAAGTGGGAGAGAAAGGGGAAGCAGAAAATACTGTTTATTCATTCCTGTGTCATTGCAGGTGAAAATATTATTTTAAATTTTCCAATTAGGTGTCAAGAAATTCCTTGTTAATCTACTAAAAATAGTTAATCAGGCAACAAAATCTCTGAATTTGAAAATTTATGGCAGACTTCTGATTTGAATTAATGCTCACTCATAAAGTGAGCACACTTTATAAAGTTGATTTTAAAATATACTATTCAAAGCATTTGATAAAGATCTTAATCAATGCTCAAAATCTTGTAGACATATCCACTAATTATGATTCTCCCCAGCCTAATTGCAATGTTACATGCATCCCTGTATGGCCAGTCTGATTCCTTGGCCAGTAGAGGCCAATTTGGTCTTATTTCCTAAGAACATCACTGAAATGCTGATAATAAAGTTACAACTTGCAAACATGCTTTGTGCTTCTTTCAGTACCACTTTTGTTGCTTGAAGAATGAATATGTTGCATTTTTTAATCAATGTGCCATCAATTCAGTAGATTAATCACTCACTACCCTCCATCAGTCAGAATTCACCCTCATCTCTCAATTTTTTATTTGTTCAGTTTTAAACATGCTGGGCATTCATTTTGCTAAGATTATTTTCACACATTTAGGTTAAATACCATCATATATATTTCAAATTAAGAACCATTAAGCTGTCCCATAACTTTGCAAGTTATTCAAATGAAAGAGATCACTTGTCTCATAGAGGTTACACTGTAACATACAGAAACAATAGAATAGGTAAGAAAGCAAAAGGTGAAAGTAGTTTGAAATGGACCAAAACAATTAACAAGAGTCATATGAAGTCCTTCTCAGCAACTATTATATTTGTAAGCAAGGGCTGAAGTAAGTCAAGAGGGAAAGAGAAGATACTACCAACATGGTGGTCAAAACCTAGAAATAAGGAACAAAGGAAGCCAAGGGAAGACCTGGAAAGTTTCTTCACATTTCTTTCTTTATACTGCACATATGTAAACAAATAAATAGAAAAAATAATTTTTAAAGTGCACCGCAGGAAAATACGGCCTTTCTTTGGTCGCTATTTTTTAATTCTTCAGGAATTCTTTTAGCACTGATAACACCAAGCTGTTCTAGAATACCAACACAGACTATCCTGAATTAGCAGCTTTACATTCCAAGGTCATTTAACTCTACGTTGTTCATTAAGGTATCCAGAAGGCAACAGGAAATTCAGTTCTGTTTCCCTTTTATTTATGGTCCCCTCAGCTTAAAAATCAGCAGGAGATAATTTTTAAAAGATATTTTTTTGTTTGTGGGATAATGTCTACAATAATCACGCAGATTTTCAGTAGCAACAATACATACTGTAAAAAAAAAAAATACAATATACATATATACACTTAATTTTTAGTGCCTACTTTCACAAAGTACCACACACTAAAATAGCCAACCTGGTATCGCAGCAAAACATCCTAATTTTAGTGACTTTTTTCAACTTGACACACTCAGAAAGAATACCTGACATCAGGAACTGTGTTTAAGAGCATAGCTAGAGGAGGCTGTACAGAATATTTAGACGTCAGTGTGTGAATAAGGTAGTCATGCTGTAGAGGAACAGGCCTGGGGCATTCATGTCTCTGAATCACTGCCAGGACCAGCAGATCGTCACTGTTAGGAGGATGGCACTCTTTCTGCACAGCCCTCAACTATCATTTGACATCACTGTAAGCAGTTCAATTTCTGATTGATGAATCAATCAATCAATCAGAAGGGTAAGGTAGTGCAATTAAAACCAATGGATTAAAAGAAGACAAGAATAAATGCAGTCATTCGACCCAAAGAAAGGAGTACCTGTATTTTTCTGAAAGAAGTTTGCCATGCATTTTATGATCAACTTTTAATTGCCTCAGATTGCTCTGGTAGCATACACAGGATTTTTTACTTATTAAAGACATCACTCTACAATAGCATAAAGTAACCAAAAAGAAAAAAATGTTACACTGTCAGGAATGGGAAGGTTATTTAAATCCTAACTGTATCAGAGGGTACGCTGAAAAAGTTACTGCTGCCACTTTAAGTAGTGGAGTGTTTGAATTGCCCTGCAGGGCCAGAGTGCTATAAGGAGCAGCTGGGGCAGGGTGTGTGTGGGGGGGGTTTATTATAGTTAAATCTTACTGTAGAATTACATCATTTTCCAGAGCAAAGGCACTGAAGATTTCTTTTAATTAAGTCCTGCTGAAAGATGGTTTTAATTAGACTGGTTTGCACATGAGATTCAGAGCATGTAATAAATTCTTACCTACATACACACTACACACACAAGCTTATTTACCCGAACAAGGCAAAACTTAGCTTAAAACTGAGAACCTCAATAATCCTAACAATAGATTCTAGTGTTCTATCAATTGCACGTGTATGATTACTATCCACATGAACCAAATTAAGCATCAGCTAGCATGAAGCTACATTCAGGATAAATATAAAAAATCCAGACAGGTACAACATACAAAGTTCTAAAAATATTTTTTGTATAATAGGAACTTAGAATTTCTGTATAATGTTAACACAGTGTTTATCTGAACTAAACAGAAGACAGCGTGGGTCCATCTAAACAACTATAAATCTAATTAATTTTAAGATGATAATATTATTGGGAAAGACAATCGATAGCAAAATCATTGTGAATGCAATTTTGTGTTTGTTTAGGAACAATTTACATGCTGATATTTTTAAGGCAGCAAAATTACTGTGATTATATTGATTTCTTACATATTTTCTCTTACCAATACAAAACTCATTAACACATAAGCTTCTTAACCTATTAGCTACTCTTACTCAAAGTTTACCTATTTTTAAGTACCAAGAAAAATCCTTTCTGTTTTATTAAAGTTCACTTACCTGAAAAGTATAAAACCGGGTCCCATTAGGAGGATGCACTTTAGGAGAAGCAGAGACAGTGTTCATATCCAAGAATATCATTTCTGGTCACACATACAATACAATCCACAGTGAGCTACAGATGCAGAGTAGAGCACTAAGCTCTGAGATAAATCCTTTCATACATTTAGGGAGGCAATTGTACAAAATGCAGTCTGCCCCATCCGTTTAGACGTATAGTGACAGCACTTTGAGTTCCTCATTCCTACATCTGTGAGCTAAACTCTAAAGGTCATCACTCCCTGACCTCTAGCTCAGCTACCCCTTCAAAATATACACAATGAATAGAAATCAGAAATGCCGAAGAAAAGAGGGCTAGAACCTACAGTATGTGGAGCTTGTGCAGAATCTGGCAATGCTTTGGACCTGCCCATCTGTTCTCAGTGATAATCACCTCCCTCCACCACAGCCTTGCAAAGTGATTATGCTAAGCATCCCAGTTAACCAATAACACACAGTTTCATTTCAAGCAAGCATGCACAGTGAAAAACAGAGGACCTCTTCTGACTAACCTGAAGCATGTCTTGTGTTCAGTTTATAGCTGTATTTGATAACAATGATAATTTTATCATTTTACTTGCTGACAGCTACGTTAACAGATATCAGCTTGCTTTAAATAACACAAACGTGGGGGTTTTTTTTGCTTTGACTGTTTTGCCTAGATAAAAGAAACAATGTATTGCTCTGCAAATTAATATTTTTTTTACATTTCTTAAATTTTGTGGTACTACTACGGATTACAGGTAGTGGGAAAAATAAGTATCTGTGAGACTGCTACAGAGCTACAGTTTAAATGCAATACACATTATAAGACTATTTTATCAGTCCTTCCTCATTCTTTTTTCTCATTTTCAGTCTGAATCTCTATTTACAAATACTTACCTCACATTACTAAGTATAAGGTTGAAATTTTATTCTGAGCCTTACAGTGTTTCACAAAGCTATCGACCTACAGCTTAGCTCATTAGCTATATACAGTATCTTCAAAAAAAGTTATTTTTTAAGTTCAGTAATACTTGTGAAAACCTGCTTTGAACATCCATTGCATTTTTTCTTCACACACAGATAATTTGAACTATGTGAAGATGTTAAAGTTATATTCAAAGAACTCGACACCTTTTAGCAACAAAAAAATAAGTGTTCCATTTACAAAAATTGAAAAGTAAGGTTTCAGTAAAGGGTAAAAAATGTAAAGTGGTCGGAAAACTAACTCTACATGTTCTGTCAAGCACTTTGTATTTTATTCATAAGATTTAAAAGACAGAGAAACCACTTAAGAAACAGCACTTTCAAAATGAAACTTGTCAGAAATCTAAAAGCCTGGTGAGTTGCCAGGCTGCCTCTGTTTTTTATTCTGTTTTATCTTAATGCTTTTAGCAACTGAAGATAATACAGCTTCTCAAGTAAAATGACTATGAAAGGAGTTGGTATAGATGCAGAGATGTCTGCCCGTTTAAATGCATATGTCAGTGTGGTGCATATCACAATAATTGTATTTTGTAAGGCAAAGAGAAAAAAATCTTCTTAGATCCTAGTTATATCTAACAATTTTTTATCATTATCATGATACTGCTTCCATAACATTTACTTAAAGTAAAAACTTAATATCTGGAATATCTTCTTGAGACCTACATTTCAGATTACAGATTATTCTCTCCTCTTTGAATTCTCTTCCAGAAGATCTAGATGCTGGTATTAGCAAAGGGGCCTCTCAACTGGTCAAAAGAAAGATACCAGATTGCTGGTAATCTGAGTATACAATCTTTTGTTCTGAGCTGATACTTTCACCTTTATAATCTACCTACCAAATGTGTGCTATTTCCTTACAGTGCAATGAAAAGTTTATTTTATGGTCACTTAAGATCATTTGCCCTGAAAGATGACAGAAATTTTCCTCTTAGTTTCCTCATCAAATGCATAATTTGAAGAATTCATGTGCAAAATCCCATGTACATTTCTCCAATAGACAACTACTTTCACTACAAAATAACGGTGCCTATTAGCTTGATCTTCTCTTGCTTCAATTTTCACTTTTTAATCCTCATCTCTACAAGGGATATAGGAAACTTAGTTCATCTTCCCATATCAGCATTTCCTAGACCTCAAGCTAATCCATTCCTAAAAAAAAAAAAAAAAAAATTGTCAACATTTTTACGAAATGGTCAATACCAAAGTTAAACATAAGTGCTCTAGTGAAAGCCTCAATAACGTCTTCCATGATTGCAATGCTACTGCTGTATTTTTACTCTCTAGTTCCCTATTTGTTCCTTAAGGAATTTATATCATCTTCTGGCTGCAGCCTGCCACTGGGAGCTCTTACTGGGATCACTGTTCACCATGACTTAGCTGCCTGTTATTTTGGAAGAATTACTGCTTTTCAAAATACTGCTCCCAATCTTTTTATCTGTTGATTTAGCTTTCCTGCTTAGGTAAAAGAATTTGCACTCAGGAAACCCACCACCACCAACAATAAAAATCCAACAACACCCCCTCCCCATGCATTTAAGTTTCAAGAAACACAACTCCCTAGCTACTCAGTATAGGTCTGGAGAGAAGGCATGGCATCATACCTGTTGTTCTATCTCTCCACCAACTTTTACCTCATTATGGAGATGCTTCCAGTGATGACTATAGATTTTATTTTAGCTCACTGTGAAACTGACCAACACCATGTTCTTGCAGGACCCTCATAGAATCAGAACATAAAATTTTGATGTAACACTCAAACAGCTTGAAAACAATTGTGCAAAACAGTGGTGTTCTGAAAAACCTACAAGCAGCCTCCTCTCAGGAATTAGTTGGGGTATAGGTAAATTCAGTAAAGTATGATCTGATGAATGGTGGAATGTGTGTTCATGATTACAGAAAAAGACAGTCACATTTCAGAAAATCCAGCAGCCCCAAGCTGGGATTCAGCAATCTCCTCGAAACAAGGAACTGAAACCAGGTCTACCAGGTCTTATTGAATGCCACAACCACTAAGCTGGGTATCAAGCAACACAGCCTGAAAGTAAGCAGAAAGTGGAAGAGAATAAAGGAAACTGAAGAGAACCAACAGGAAAAATGGAGAAACAGGCCTATAGACCATGACCACAGCTCAGCAGTAGAATTGCTCACAAAGGATGTATTCCCAATTCAAATACTTGCTCCAGGGTGTCTTCCAATGAATGATTTAATTATTACATGAAGTAGAAGAGTTGTAATGGAGGAAAAAATCTCCTCTATAAAAAGTAAACCAACATGTTTAAGAGTATGAGATGAGGCAATGCTCCTGAGATGGCTTTAGTTCCAATTACTTTTGAATGTATTACTTACCAAGCTCTGAATCTGTATTACATGTGTTATGTTGACTTTTCATTTTAATTACATGTCCCTCTCCAAAACTTTGTGTGGGTATAATTTCTTGTAAAAAACTGGTGTTCTTTTTCGATGTATAGCCTACTATCTTTTATAGTAGATACAAAAATATAAATATATGTTGACACATGTAGATATATATGTATTGAAAAATCATTAAGTTACACATTTAAAAAGGTGTGTATATATATTGTGTATGTATTCAATCAGACCATTATGTGAAGTACTTTGAAATCTGACTGCGGAGACAAGATGCACTTTTTAAAACTCACAAACAGACTTAGCATTTTAATATGCTAGTGCTTGTGTGATATAGTTTCTCTTCAGAATATGTAGTGCAATAGAAAAGCAGATGTTTTGAGTTAAGATTTAAATCACCAACTCTTATTAAATTAGATGAGTAATTATCCAGAAACATGGACTTTATATCAGAAACTGTTCTCATTTCTGACTATCATGGAAAACCGTGTTAAAGAAACATGCCTTCCTCCGGGAGCAGAGACAGCATGTGATTTTCAGAACATTAGAGCTTTGACATTAAACCTAGACCGCACCATTTCTACTTCACAGTCACAGAAACCCTATTAAGCTGCTAAAATCTATAATACTGTACTTCAACTGATGTTTCTTTAATATCTGCTGTCATAGACATCAATATAGGAGTATTATAGGATACATTATTCATCTGGTTAAAATTCTGGTTAAAATGAATTTGGTTTAAACTGAAAACTGGCAATGTTTAAAGAGCTCTGATCTCCAACTATTTGTGGCTGAAAAGATGTTAAACCTTTACCACAGTTCAGACAAAAGATATTCAAATTACATATCAAATTGCAGTGAATATCTACATTGCATCTAATTGTTCACATCCAAATTCATTTACAATTCCTTTTACTCATTTAATGAAGTTCTACCAAAAGTATTTCCATTCTTCCATCAAAAAAGCAATGCAAAAAACATTTTCTCTGACAAGTTAATATACTTTAAAGAACATATAAAACTCATACATATCAAGTTTCAGAAACTAACCCTTCCCAACTCCTATAGCTCCCAGAAGCGAAGTGGGAGGGAGAATTAAGGAAAGTGAAACATAGTACAAGGAAGTTTTTGCTCCCTTTCAGCCTTTTGGTACAATCAGAAAATACTTCTAGAATGGAAGACTTGTAGAAATAGATCAGTTTAATTTTATTGATAAGTGAAGTCTGTTACTCATCCTGTTTCTGTAATTAATAGCTGATTATCAACATTTTCCATCATTGTTCTTTGTATCTTGAATATTCAAATACCAATGCTTGTACAAGGAAGCACGTCTTACTACAGGAAGTACTGGTACCAAGTCAGTATGCACTTCTGAGCCCTAATTTATCTTCAAACAGAGATTTGTGTAACCCATGAAAGCAAGTACACTGTAGAACAAAATATCTTTTTAGCTGTATAAACTGTATGCCAGCAATAGCAGAGGATAAAACATGTCCCAACAGGTGTATTCTGTGCAACGGCTTCCCTTTCAAGCACAAGTACAGTGACTGAAGTTTTGAGAAGAAATGCAAATATTAATGTAATTCCTTTTTGAAGTACCCTTGCTTTGTTGTGTATACTGGGACATTTTACCAAGTATTGCAATTAATTTCAAAAAAACAGAGTCAATATTGACCAATCAACTTCAAAATTTCATAACAATTTCTCTTTTAAATGGCAAAATTCAGAATTCATTTTCTAACACTATCGCTATGTTATAACACATCATTAAAATTAAAATCACTGACTCAATGTCTAAGTGAGTTTATGAATACAGGAGCTAATCCAGTGTTCTACAACTTATCAAGTATGCAGTCCATAATCAACAATCACCAAATGCAACCACAATGCAAATAAGTCCAAAATGCTTGACTTTGCAATTTGTTTACTTGAGTAGAAGCAAAATTTCCCTTCCTTTTGTGCATTGTAGACAGGCAATTGTTGACCACAGCTAGGACTCTTGTGCAGCAGTGGCCTACAATATTCTGGTCATCACAGGTGTGAGAAATTTTCACGCTCTCAAGGCTTATTGATTAAATAGTTCTATACCTGATTCACTTTCCACATGGTTCAACAAAGCTGTGATGAAATATCCAAAGTTCCATTCTGTTTTTTCTTAAAACACTTCAATTTCTCAGCACTGGATATGTGTTTTCTCTGAGTAACTTGACCACCAGTAAATCAAGGTTGTACACAGACAGAAGCTTATTAGGTAACTGAAATGAACCTGATATAAACGCTGGGTTTTATCTATTTTTAAGTTGTGTTGGTGACAGTGACTCACTGAGTGAATCTAAAAAAGAAACTGAATGAAAACATAATGCTTCAACATAGAAAAGTGTTCTGCACATTGAGCATAATGTGAAAGTTAAAGGAGGAGAGGATAGCAGAGTTGAGGAATATGTAATGAAACAAACAAACAAAAAAAATTTGAGGGAAGATTTATCTGTGTTACACTAAGTTGTATCTTACCTGATTTGAAAAGATACACGCTTTTCTCCATGACTCGGGCTTCAACTACCAAAAGCACAGATACTTACTTATATTTAGTATACAACCTGTGTTGTCTGCCATTCACTTTTCATGCCAGGAATTACTATGTTTCTGTTTTGTGGCATAACTAGATATTTCATGAAAAAGTCTAGAGGCTCTTTGCAATTAAAGATACTTTTTAATGTAGAATCATAGCAGTGACTGCATTTTGGAGTATTTTCAATAAAATTCCAGTCAAATCTAACATTAACTTGTGATGAATCAAGACCAAAAAATTCCAAACTAATGTCATCCCAGATGTTGCAAAGAAATAATGAAAACAGTCAGCTTGTTATTTCACCCTGCATCATATCACTTAGGTATCACTTTTGTTATTTACATCCCTTCAGTTGCTTATATTGTAACATTATACACAGTGTTTTACACTGTACTTGGCAAAATAAGCGTTGTTTCTTACCAGTAAATGTAGAATCTAAATTACATCAATTACTGCAAAGGATCACAGTACATTAAAGATGAGAGAAGTTATGAAAGTACATAGGAGAGGATAATCATTGTCTATGTATCATCCTCAGCAGAGAGGTTTTTTTCTTTTTAAATGAACATCTTATGTTATGAGGTTAAAAATAGGATGAGGGCCTATGATGGAGAAACAAACGAGAATACAAATTTGAGATAATGTGTTCAAGCACTACAATTTAGCGCAGCACACTATGAATAGGCATCCTCTCTAACCTGCCTCTCCTGCCTTCAAAAAAGATTTTTTTCTTCCTGACAGCATTGTTTTTATTCATTTTCACTCCTTCCATGTATTTTATATCTATTCTGCAGTCTTTACATACAGTGAGATGTATCCTGTTCTACAAGTATAAAAACTATTCAGAGAATAAACTACTAATGAAAATGAGTAGCAGAATTATATCTAGACAATAAAGGTTGTCAGGAAAGCTTGTACCAAGGCAACTGTCTTTGTCATTTATTTCTGCTCCATCTGGAAAATATCTTTTGTCTTAATGAGTGATGCAGGTTGCTAAACTGGTACTTTGACTAAGAACTTAAAGGTCTGAATCAAAAGCTAAAATTCACAACCGATTAGTCCTGTATTTTACATGGGAACTGGGAATACTCACTTGAATAAGGGCTGTGGATATCAGTAGGCCTTTGCAGAAAAAGGTCTGTTTGTTTTCTGTCTTGATTAAAATTTCATAATTCTTCCATAGTGTCAGTGAACTTATTTCTGATTGAAATGAACATAAACTGGAGGAACATGAATAACCAGAATAAAATCCATAAAACTACATAATCATGCCTTCTTTTACATTGTGCAAGAATTCAAATATCACTGACACTCTAATAAAATTCCCAGAAGTAGATTTACCCTAGTACCTTTTCTGTCCTGAAGCTAAGTAGAGCAATGATTCTGAATGGGTTTACAACCCTTGGAATTGGAATCTGCTTAAGGACTGTTAAAGACAACAGTATTTGCAGTCATACTTCCAAAAGCAGTAATTAATTAGGTTGTTTAACTGAAGACATCTTTCCTCTAATTTTCAAGGATGGTCAGTCTTTGAACAGCCTTCCTAAGTCCCTTCATCCCTGCTGATGCTATTATATGCCATTTTGAACATCAGGTCTCACTGTTGTACATGTAACAGGACAACTGCTTGGAGTAACTGACCAAGTCTGAATATGTCAGACCTGTTGCTCCAGCTCTATTCACAAAATGTCTTCTACAGATGATGCAAACCTTCTAACACTTTTTTTTCTAGAAGTACATACCACAAATCAATAACATATTAGCTTGAAAAGACTTCAAGACTTTGCTATAGTGCACATCTCTTCATTGTCATACATACAGCCTTATAGAGATAAGCAGTGATGGCAGAAAGCAGAAACCCTGTCCCTTCTAAAAATTTACCCTATGTCCTCTGCAGTTGTCCTTAACCTCTTGATGCCATTTTCCCTTTCAAAAGTCAGTGGGAGTGTTTGTGTAGTGATGCGGTCTAGAAATCATCTTTCCAACACAGAAAAGATATGGGATTATAAAACAAAACAGTCAATACTGTCCTGAGGGCAAATGGCTGTTCCAGCTCTTGACTCAGCAAACTTTCATTTCCCCTTACAAGCTATTATAAAAATACAGAATGATCCAGCAACTGCATACCCATTTAGTTAGAAGCAAACGTTGCATTTTTCTGGGAAGAAAATTATGATATACAAATACAGCTGAAAGATACTTTTCCAGTGTTAGGAAATGTGAATTCAAATAAAAATATTTTTTTTTCCTTTGTAATTCAGACTTGGGTAATCATACAATGTGCTGTGCTGATTAATGCTGATTTAATATTGGTTTTCAATTACCATATTTATCTTTCTGAAAACTTTGACAGAAAAGTTGAAAGGCAACAACATAAAAACACCATTTTCTGAATCTTTGGGCTAAATGGCTTCAAAGCATGCTAAATCTTAAAAAAAATAATAAGTCTTAATCTTAGTAGCCACCTTTATTCTTTATTAAACATGTTTTTTGGAAAAAAAAATGGGACTGGATATTAAGTAACATAGTATTTATAAGACATCGAAAAAACAAAAGTATTTTTTATTCCTTTTCCACACTCAGTCTAGATGACATAAAAAGGGGAAAAAAATACCTTTCTATAATCATCATGCAATTGACTAAGCAGCATTATTCACGATATATCTTGCCATGTGTCTAAAAAGTGCCATAAACCTATAAGCAGTGTAATATATATGTTCTTAACATTCTTATGGCTTAAGCCATATCTCCAGCTAGAAAATTAAGATGAAGATGGATCAATAATTAAGAAATGTGTGTGCCAGTAACTGAAGAAAGAACTGTCATTATTAAAGATCACAGTCTGAAAACATACACTCAGACTGGACGGTCAGGAAAAATAGATACTTGACAAAAGCATAAAAATGTAGTCAAACCTAAATTAAACACTGTGGTACTGACACAGTACAGCTCTCATCTTTAAACAGAATCTTGTCCCTTCTGCATGGTAGCAGATGACTACTGCCAGGTGTTCTGTGCTCATAGCTCATTCTGAAAATAGTGAAAGCTTAGCGGTAAGACTATAAAGATGCTAGATCAAACAAAGAGTATTATTCATGGACAGAGAGCCTCAGGTGGAGAGATACCAGGCGGAAAGCTGAGAATTATGTGGCTGCTGTCAAGCAAGGACTACATCCCCACATTGAAAGCTCCTAACCAATGTATGTAAGGTAGCTTTTCCATGTCTTTCTTTCAAGGAAGCAATGGCAGGAATGAACATCAGCATCTTCTGGTGGGCTTTATTTGAGCACAAGTGCCAGTTTGTGTGTTACCGCAGGCTCCCTTTAAAGTCAATAGACAGGCACTTTCAAGGGGCACTGCTTCTGACCTATTTTAGATGTCTATTTTAGTTTGAAATGAATCACACCACAGAGGTGGGAGGCAATAAAGACAGCAATGCCTACACTGTAGGTGTCTGAAGTTAGGTGCAGTGAATCCTACCCTGGGAGCATAAACTGAATGTTAAACAAGTCATCAAAATATGACAAGAAAATATTATGATCAAGGACAAAAAGCCCCACCACTGGTTAAGTACACCTGACGGAAATTTACTATATTAGAAATCACTATTCCTATAACTATGTGAAACAAAAAAAAAACAAACAACAAAAACCCAAACCTGAAAATGGCTTGTTGTACTTTCCTAAAATAAATGATGTGAAAAGCAACATTCACAGCAACAAATTCACAGTCTTAGCCAGATTCAGCCTGCTGTTATAATCACATGCAAGATTAACATTCTAGACTAAGATACAGAACATTACAGAGCATGGCAAAATTAACTGCAAAATTACGCACGTTTTTTAAAAGGAGATAATGTGACACAAACAAATCACATCTACAAGGTTAACTAACACAGCAACATCAGGCCAGGCAGTTCCTAATTCCTAGGACTATATCTGTGCTTATTTCATGTTCACTGTGCTTATTTAATCTTCATATAATGAACTTCAGATGTATATAAAATATATGGACCTACGGCTAATACAAGAGTAAAATCACAGTATTTGTCATATGTAGAAAATTTTCCTAATTGAAGTGCATTAGGAAGAATTTGCACTTGGGAAAAAAAAATGGTGCAAGCCAACCACAGATTTAACTTGTATTAACCATATAAAAGTTTAGTCCTTCCTGAGTCTGACATAGTATGTATTCTTAACAGTATCTTATGGGAAAGACCCATGGAAAAATAATACACAGAATATAATTTTACTTCATCAGTTTTAAATGTTTTCATCTCACCTTCACTCACTGGCCTCTATTCTGTTAAGAAAATAGATATATTTGGTGCAGCTCCTCTAGAGCAGTTACATTTTACTTAAATATGTTGTGGTTTATTTCTTCTTTAACCAAACAATGCTAATCCTGCCAGCCTCTTTTCACTTAAAAATTCCTTCTTATCCCTAATTACTTTCACTATCTGCGTCTACATGTCCAGATAGCAGCTTACCATGACAGAATATGTCTTGCTCCTTCTCCATACATCCAGATGGAAATCAAAAGAAAACATTTTATCTTACTCCTACTCCAATCCATTTATCAAGAGTTCAAACCTTCTAGTTGACACACGGAAAACAGCACTGAAATTGCAGTAACAGTGGTTTGCTGAGATTGAACAACATTGCACCTCAGAGTAAACAGGTGGCATACAAACCAAGTTAGACAAGCACAAACACAAACTGTAACTGAAAGCTTTCGGACACTGACCAAGAAAGTAGATTCAGTAAACGACAGTTTTCTACGATTGCACTCCCTTTTTAACTGAAAAAACTAAAATACCCATGGATGCGGTTTGACAGACAAGCAAGATAGAACAGTTGGGAAAATAAATCAGAGATGAGTCAACAATTTAAATAAAACTTGTGATTTTATTTTTTTTAAATTCCAAATGACTCATTCATGAATATCTCCCCATAATTTTCCACTACATACACTCCGCCTCATAATATTTGAACAGATGAACTTGGTTTCTGTTCAAGCTAAACAAGGTATTTTATTGCTTCATACGTCTCTGAACTGTTCACATATTAACCAGTGAACTTTTCATTTGCTTTACAAGAACTTTGAAAAATTCTTCATAATTTCTGCAATTTCATTTCTGCAATTAATGCATCTAAAAGGTAAAATGGTAAACAGTTATTAGAGAACAAATTGTCCATTGTGGAACACTGAATGTTAGATTAAAAATGCCATGTTATACCAAGCTGCATTGTTAAAAATTCTCCTTTTTCATGAGGGCTAAAAATAAGCTTTTACAATTATCAGTAACTTTCAACAAGCACAAATCTGTTTCATGGAAACCCTTTCACAGACTCTTTTTTCAGCTCAGTTGTTTCTTCAGTTTAGACAAAGATCAACCTCGTAATCAATCCCATCCAAAAAATTACTTTGTTTCACTGTTACAGCACATTTCTGGTGCTGCTCACTGAGTCACTGAAGACATTAATTGGGCAAGAAAGAGGCAGGCATAACCTGTCAAAGCTAAAACAGAAGAGGTAGCAAAGTTGGTATGGAGGCTGTGAAATCTTTAGAGGGGAAAGGAAAGCTCTATTTATAGCAGTAAACTACATGTGCTTGGGAAAGTTCCCAATCGTTGTGGCCAGCTGGCACAGAAGAGTACACAAATATGCTAGTCAACACTGAAGTGTCCAAAGAGGCTGCATGCAAACTGCTTACTGGGAATGGTCCCTGCAACAGCCCTGTTCCCACACCATACTTAGGAATCGCCTGGGAAAAGTGTAAATCTGTGAATGAAAAGAGTGCCGGGTTCTGCGCCAGCAGATTATTACTACAGATGATTGTGTTTGACCATCCACAAACATTTCCCAGTACTCTTTGATTTACTAGCGTATAAACATACCGAGCCTTTCCAGAAGGTTTAAAGTTATGGCATATAATAAAAGATTTCATGCATTTCCAGTCTTGCTGTTGAAAACCATTTGGTGTTTATAGTAATATTTAAAGATCGGATATGAATGAGCAACATTAATCAGTTATTTCTAATACTTCAATCAAGATAAATCATACTGGATGCAGTGTAGTAGTTGCATTTCTAACTGAAGAATACAACATTGTAACTGGGGAGATAATGCAGATTAGTACCACATAGATGATGGATATCTTTAATTCACTTAGTTATCCCTAGCTGTTGATGTAAAACAGCATGTGCTCTGCCTGTGTTGTCTATAGAAGATCACCGGTTCCTGGCAGCTGTGCTGCCAACTCTTCAAGGCTCTTTATGTGCAAGTCATCTGGAACAAACATGGCACAAGTTAATTATCTAGACATATTGCAATCATATCTCCTCAAAACAGAGTGCACATAGTCTGAAATAAAGCCTGAAAGAATGGGGAGGTGTAAGCTGTCAAAACTTCGCAATTTTTTATATGCTGATCCATGCAGAATATTTGGAAGACACTACAGTTAATGAAACAGCATATGAAAGGTGACTCAGGATTCAGGTATGAGTTTACCACAAGCAGCAAATAAGGAGAAACACACACAGAGGTCTCAAACTAGAGCACAAAGCACATAATGCGTACTATGCAGTTAAAAAGCACATGAGAAACATAACCGAAATACAGAAAACGCAAAGGGACAAAACCCAACAGACAGGCAGGAGAAAAAAACAAATCAAACCAATACAATGCAAGGTATATAGGAGCTGTCAAGAGCACAGAAAATATTTTGTATTTCAAGCAAGTACTTAGAAACTAATATATCCTAGTAATCTTCAAAAATGAGAAGATAAAGCAGGAAAGAATACAAATTAAAAAGATAATACAATATTTTTCCGGTTAAAGAGAAAACCTGTTTTCAAAGAACCCATAAGAAAAGCCAAATGTATAAAGATACAAATAAAACATTGCACAATGTTTACATGTGCCTTGTAATCAGATGTCAGAACTCAAGTGAATAAAGTTAATGATAGAGAAATAAAATTGGCCAAAGGAAGACTATGTCTTAAAAGTATCTTGAAGTCAGATGCAAATTTCAGTCCTAAAATAGGAGAACAGTTGTTCAGTGTGGAAAATAACTGATCATGGAGAATACTCAACTTTTTTAATGTAAATTACATGTAATTTATACAACAATGTGCATGGTCTAGCCAAGAGGGATCATGTCACAAGCACACATTCCTAGAAAAGCTAAGTATTAGCAATATTAAAAAAGGATGACATAAAGCTGTTAAAACATGAGAAGAACATGCTAAAAATAAAAAAGGAAAAAATAACAAAAAACTTGAAAACTATGCCACAACAGTTGCATAAGGTACTAAAGAAACGGATGAAAAATGTGTATCATATATCATCATGTAATGATCCAAAGCCAAGCCAAAGAGCAACATACCCAACTTCCTGGGCTGGTGGTAGTTTGGTTGATTTTTAAGGTGTTTGGCTCAGTTTTAAAATGTTTGATCTTATTCTTAGGGAATGAGACTTTTCTTGAAATAAAGGAGCAGAATTACTATATGTGATAAAAACATTTCACATTTTTTTCAGGTCAAGAAGGTGAAAGATGTTCCTATTCAAGGCATCCTTTGAAAACTACTAATTCTTTCAGAATATGTTTGGGTCAAGAAATAGCACTTCTTACGTCATAGACCGTAGAAATAGCCCTGCAGAAGCAGAAGTCTATTGCAGTCCTTGGGAAGGACAGAAGGGCTTGCAGGACACAGCCATACATATAAACTACATTCTAACGTTTAAATTCCAAGGTTTGCTACCGTCTTCCATAAAAGATTCCATATAGGATCATAGAATCATTTAGATTGGAAAAGACCCTTGAGTCCAACCATACGCCTAACATTGCCAGGCCCACTAATAAACCATGTCCCTAAGTGCCACATCTACATGCCTTTTAAATAGCCCCAGGGATGGTGATTCCTCCACATCCCTGAGCAGCCTGTTCCAATGCTTGACAACCCTTTCGGTGAAGAAATTTTTACTAATATCCAATCTAAACCTCCCCTGGCACAACTTCAGGCCATTTCCTCTCATTCCATCACTTGTTACTTGGGAGAAGAGACTGATACCCACCTCAATAAAAACCTCCTTTCACCTCTTACGCTGTAGAGAGCAGTAAGATCCCCCCGAGCCTCCTCCTCTCTAGGCTAAACAACCCCAGTTCCCTCAGCCGCTCCTCATAAGACTTGCCCTCTAGACCCTTCACCAGCTTCGTTGCCCTTCTCTGGACATGCTCCAGCACCTCAATGCCTTTCTTGTAGTGAGGAGCCCAAAACTGAACATGGTTTTCAAGGTGCAGCCTCACCAGTGCTGAGTACAGGAGGACAATCACTTCCCAAGTCCTGCTGGCCACACCGTTTTGGATACAAGCCAGGATGCTGTTGGCCTTCTTGGCCACCTGGGCACACTGCTGGCTCATATTCAGCCATTGTTGTCCAGCACCCCCAGGTCCTTTTCCACCAGGCAGCTTTCCAGCCACCCTTCCCCAAGTCTGTAGTGTTGCACTGGGTTGTTGTGACCCAAGAGCAGGACCCGGCACTGCTCCTTGTAGAACCCCATACAATTGGCCTCGGCCCAGTGGTCCAGCCTGTCTGTGTTTTCCTTCTGATAATTTTTATCCTTTTATGTATTCTATTCTAAGCATCAAATCCATGTGATATGGAGGTATTTATTACCTTATGGAAATAAAAAAGCAGCAGTTGCATAATGCTTTTAGGTTGGCTTGTTTTCTTGACCTGTCAGGACAAATCTTCATGAAAAGTTTCTAAATTGAATGTATTTCCAGACTTTTTAAAATTTCCGAAGATTTAGCATAACGAACTACTCTGGATGATGACACTCTTTGTGGCCTGATATCTTTTGTTTTCTCCCGACAGGGTTTAAAAAATATTTTACATATTTTAAATTGAATGTAAAATATTTAAAATTCACCATTCTGATGGTGCGCTCTGAATGAAAAGGTATTCAATTGCATAAGACCTGGTCTTACAATTAACTTGGTCTTGCTAACACCCACCCAGAAAAGTCTGTATTTCTCTATTTTGTCATTGCATCTCAATCATTCAAAGTCTCAGTTCTTCTGTACAACTTGAGATGAGGCTGTTTTGAAGTTTCCAGTACATATCAGTAATTCAAATTGAGTGACATTGGCAAATTGCAGCAAATAATGCCAGTTAATTTTACATCCAACATGACATACCTACACAACTTTTTTCAGCTATTTCAGTATTACATCCCCAAAGAAATTCTGACATTCTTACTGGGAGTTCTTGAGACCTGCAAACCTTAGATGATGTCAAGAGTCAAGAACGGAGAGCATGTGTCAAGACCAGCTCTTGACTGTCTGTTAAGACTTATGTTTATGTGACCAAAATCACACAAGTAGTCTAGCAGGAGCAGCAGGGCATTCAACTGTTTTAGCCAGAAAGCAGCCTTTCTGTTATTCTGCTCTCTTGCCACACTCCACCATCTGAATAGCTGTACTCAGTGGCACAGCAGAGTCCAAAAGACAACATACTCCTCCACCAAGTGTTCCTGATTTAATCACCACAGTACAGATCGTATTGAATCTTGCAGACAGAAGTACTGCATAAAACTGTAGGCATCTCTGCTTGCAGAAGTTGAGGGTTTTTTTAACTTAATTTCTTTTTTCAGTCTGCTTGTTTCACAAATGATTTCACCCTTCAGCAATATGCAGCTACAAGCAGCTGACTCTGGAGAAGCAATTTTTAATTAAAACCTGTTTTTTCTCCCCCTTTTGTTTCAGTTAATGATTGCCAGGAGGTGTTGCTGACCACAGGCCCCTTCCAATACATGCTGAGCATCCTCATCATTCTATCACCTTCCACAGAAATGATGGGTGCTCAGCACCTATGATAAGTGAGAGGACACAGGTATTCCTCTGGCAGCCAAGCTGTGCTAAATGAAAAGTGTTCACTGATAAGTTCTTATTTTGTAATCAGTTCTTCATTAAAAGAAACAACTTCCAGTAGTGAATAATATTGTCCTAAAAATCTATAGGTACAGAACAAAAAGTTCTGCATCAGTTATAATGGTAAACAACTTCTGACAGGATGTTCATGATGTAACGGTTTTCAATATTTCCTAAATCAAGTCTTTATAGCTGTAATACATATGAATTCATAATAATTTACTTCATGATTGGCTGGGAGTTTAGGACCTGAGTTTCAGCTAGGATAATGTAGCTAAATTCAGGGCACTGAAAGTTTTTGCTCATTCATGTAAGAAAAGATCAATTAACTACAACATCTTTAAAAATGCTGCTGTCAAAACTACACTGGACTTTTTCCACCAGAAGAGTTATTTTCAACATTAATGTTTTTGTTGTATAGATTTGGTAGGTTATACAATGCAAGTCTTCTGGTTTAGGCATTCATAAACATGGGGTTTCTTTCTTCTGCTTATCAGCTTCTCCAGGATTTAGTGAACTGGATTTTACAGAAACAATAAAAAAAATACTGCCTTCATTAAAATGTAGTTTGCTCAGATTTCATTTGATGTTTTGTTCTGAAGATGGCAGAACACAGAAGTTGTGCCTATGGCTCTTCAGACATGTTACTATCCACAGAAAAGTCCAAAATGGTACAGCCCTGTGCAGCCCTTTCTGGTAGACTGTGATACATCAGCCCTGGATGCATCACAGAGAAAAGAAAGTACTAAGAAAGTGTCACAGCACTCTCCAAACTATCAAGCTGCAACAAGGTCTTTTACCATCTCATACCAGCATACTCATCATACCAGTCACTCTGCTGCCTTCTCCTCATCTCACCTCATCCAGGACATGTGTTCTCTCTCCTCTTGCTTCTTCCTTGGCTGCCCTCTCATTGGCTCTCAACCACCTAACAGAACCAGCCACAGCTGCACCTTATCTACGTTGATCAACCCACCGGCCCTGAAGCCAACCCACAGCTGTATATTATCAATGCTAATTAACCCAGCTTCATTCCTCTACAAGAAAGTACTGCAGTTGATACACAAAATACCACACACACACACACACACGCACACTCTCTCTCCCTCTGAACACTACAACTAGCAAATGCAACCCATAATAAATTATAATAAACTAGGCTACATTTAACAAATGTTATGCTCTATAAGTACATTTCAAAACTGTTACAAAGCAAAGGCTGCCTCAAGAACAGTGTTTCTGCTGACAGAATATTGGTCAAAGATATCGTAAAGATGACATAAGGAAAAAAATGGCTTAGACTGAAAGATGAGGAGCTTTTTCCATGAAACCAGGCTACATAAACAAAAGGATGAAGGAATAGCAGTGAACTAATTACACAGTTACCGCTAAAAAAAAAAACCTTCAGCTACCATTCAAGTGAGAACTTACCCCTCTTGCATTGGGTTTTCCTTGCAATTCAGTATAGAGCATCTTAATGTACATATAGGTGTTTAAAGGAATTGTCTGGCACAATGAATGTTAAGAAGCTGTATCTTTTTCTATTTCAGCTAATAAAAGTGGTAGCAGAGGGAGTCTTTTTCTATACTATTGAAGCAGCAGAGGGCGGCGGGGTTTGTGGAGCAGCACATGAGTACAACAGCACTGTGTGGGGTGAATAGCTGCTCCTCCCAAGGTTCCAGCCAAAAATCCAGAATAACTTTTTGTTTCTTGTTGCTGAAAGATGACATCATGGGAAAAGAAAGCTTAAAGTTTTGGCTTCTGTGCTGATGCAAATTTTGTATCACACTCTAAAATATTTAAATATGATGCTGTCCCCTGTGTCTTGCACTGGGTTTCTACCACTTGAGGCATTTTAAAAATCAACCTTTTCTGATTTTGCAGTGTTGAAAATGTCTTCAGAAAGATGCGGATGTGTCTTCAGAAAGAAAGGAAGGAAAACAAAGCAAAAAACAAGGAAAAAGGAAGATACTTTAAAGGAATTCTCCCTATGTGAAAGATGTAGCATCCCCACTGCATCGGGGTTGCTTCTGAAAGAAAACTAATTATGCCCATATGACTTGCAATTACAGATACAAGCAGAACACATGTGGGTATCAAACTATTCATGCAGAAATAACCTGTGAATCATCCTACCAAAGGTCACATCAATTGCATACTGGCTTTTAAATAGAGGTATTAGAAAATTCTTAGTGAGCTGCTGATATACTTAAAAAGAAGAAAAAAACCCCAAACCTCTACAGTTCAACCAATTACTTAAAAATATTTATTGTCATACAGGTAATTTATTGCAGAATGCACAGGTTTAATGCCAGGCTAATCTCTGCTCAGTATCATGGTTTTCCAAGTACAGTAAACAGGCAGACCATGCTATGTATCTGAGATTAGAAAGTGGCCACTCAGTCACTAAGTAGGCTTTTCTTTAAGTATATGCATATCCTATTTAAAACTTAGGGCCCACTTTCTAATCACTGTCAAGCAGGATGCAGTTAACGGGTATCTACAAACATCTAACATCACAATACATGTGAATCAGGTGATTTCTCAAATATGCAGCAATGTATGTCACAAATCTAACACGGACTTAGGCACTAAATCTTTAGATTAAGAACAGCCAAGTTGACACTGGTGCGCTAGAGGCCTGTTTTCATTTTAATGAACATGGAAATGAGGATTTATGGGCATGATTCATTTTCTTCCTGGCAAGTGCTACTCGTTAAATGGCATGAAGAAAACAGACATCTTCCTAGCAAAATACAGCATCTTATGCAAGATTTAAACCTAAAGTGACCATCGATAAACTGTAAGATATAGATATATGATAGACATTATAAGGCATTATTTCTAGTTAAAGATGCTATGTTGAAGCACGAAAGCAACCCATTCGTTTTCAGGTCTGAGAAGCCGAAAGGCTGACTGCTCTGAAATCGGCCGCACGCTCCTGCACGCCCCAAACGGCAGCACCACGAACGGCGAGAGCCGCGCCGAGCCCGATCCCCTTCCAGCGGCTGCCACCTGCTGTCAGGCATGACGCAGTGGCACGGCACGGCACGGCACGGCACGGCACGGCACGGCACGGGACGGCACGGCACGGCACGGCACGGCACGGCACGGCACGGCACCGCACGGCACGGCACCGCACCGCACGGCACGGCACGGCACGGCACGGCACGGCACGGCACGGCACGGCACGGCACGGCACCGCACGGCACCCCACCGCACGGCACCCCACCGCACGGCACCCCACCGCACGGCACGGCACGGCACGGCACGGCACGGCACGGCCCGCCGCCTGCGAGCGCTGCCGCTGGGGGGCGGCTGCTGGTGGGGCAGCTGGTGGGGTGCTGCTGCTGCTGGGGCGTTGTTGCTGTTACGGGGGGCACGAGTGCTGGCGGGGTGCTGCTCAGCGCTGCTCGACGGGTCTTCTCCCAGACTTCCACAGCAGGGGGAAATCTTTTAAGGATGTTTTTTTCAGGTCATCAGTAAATGAAAAAGGGGTTGAGAGAAATGGAGACAGATTAATTTTGGGGAGATGTAAAGTCTTTCATTGGAACCAGGATAATGTTGGAAAAAATTACGTATCTTGGGGCTTCTCCACCGGTCGTCATTCCCCTGCAAAGCGCTTGCTTCTTGGAAAAGGAATCTATGCACAGCTTAGAGATGGGCACTTGTTATATAATGCAGATTTTTCAAACCATAATTGTTGGTGGTGATCACTGAAACAGGAAAAAGTTAAGAATGTGTGTCCCGACTCATTGGTATCAGCATGGCAGCTTTATATTAACTATTAAAGCTTTAACTCAGTCACTGGTCCATTACTGTTTCATTATTACTTTAACGGAGAGGTGATAAATACAAACTACATACAAACTAAAACTTTTCTTCAAGCTGTATCTTAATTTCTTTTTGCCAAAAAGGCATGCCAACATTTTAGCTAATTCAAATTCATAGTCCTTCCATAGCTAATGCACACAGTTATAATAAGTTTAGAAACCCTTTGTGTTATGTATTGCTTAAAATTAGTGATAAACAGTTCTAATGGAAGCAGAAGGCAATTACAGAGGAAGTAAATCAGAGGTCCTTTGAAGTGTTATGCCTGTTACCACAATTAAATAGGTTTGTTGCCTCATTCAAGCAAAAAGGCAGTAAGGTAAATTGTAAACTATTTTTAATACATACATAAAATGTTTAATTTAGAAAAATATGGGACATAATTATAGATTATTGTTTTCTTAATTTCTGTATATTTTAAAGTTTGGTCAAAAGGCCAAACATTAACTCATGATAATTCTCTACAGAGGTTCAGTTTTGCAAACATCTTTGCAGAGAAGCAACTTTTCCCAGCAGTAGTCTATAGTACATACTTTAGGTAAAGGTTTAAGATAAGCCAAAATCACTGATAGTTAGGAATACCAAGTACTTCTCATAAATTTTCCTTAGTTTGTTGTGAGACTACTGAACTCATTAAAAAAGCAACTATAAATGATAGTCTTACTGGAAAGAGTTTTAAAGCTCACCTCAGTGGGACAAGTATTCGTAACCCCTGTGAAAAAAACTGTACAGAATGATATGTGCTTCTGTTTCATGCAATATACACAGTAAAAAAGACATAATCATGTCTGTTCTCTAGAGGTAGTACCATGTTACTTGTATATGACAGTGCTATAAAGTGCAATGAGACTGAAAGTTTCTCAGAATTGCCCCTGCATTAGGAGTATGTTTCAAAAATTTTCTCTTTGCAGGAAAGATCAGTGCTGACATTTCTTGTTGAATTTCTTACTGTGGAATTATTCAATCCCAGAGTATCAAAATATGCAGACTCTGCCATTTGCTGCCATCAATCTTGATTCCTATATCCCTACAGTAACCTTAAGCAAAATGATGGACTGGTGATGTGGGAGAAAGTTTTCTCCTCTGCAAGTGGGTGGCAAAATACAATGAGACCGCGTGAGAAGGAAAGCAAATGTGGGTGGGAGTCACCTTTTCTCTGAGTCATGGGATCAAATGGAGCATGACCAGCTTGGCGCAGGAGGGGGATCCGTCACAGCACCCAACCAGGCCAAACAGAACTGAGCAAACTTACAGCAACCAATAAGAAATGCGAAGACCCCTACTTGAAAATGTTAAAAAAACAGAAGCAATGGGGATCTCTGAAACTGCATGATTTGTGTTAGATGCAGTTTCCTTAGACTTCTAGCTGTGTTGGAGCCAGAAGTAATCAACTTATGCATAAAACATGTACAGATGTGTTGTATTCTACATATATTCTTAAAGCTCTCAAATGCCCAGCTGCAATCACAGACTGCCTGCAGAAGAATAATCAGGGAAAAGAACTTGTGGGCACCACTGGAAAGCAAATAGATCTCATAACTAACTGTGATTTTAAAAAAATTGGGCAAAGACTGCTCTATACAAGAACGGGCAAAGTGAAGCTTATCGACTCAAGGTTCTAACAGGGAGAAGCAGTAGGCTGTGGCACCAGGGACCGTGCTTGCCAGGGCTGGCACGAATCTACAGAAATTTATCAAAGGTAACACACAGTACAGTAGGGAATCTGTGTTTTGTTGGCCACACAAAGAGTATGACTTAAATTTAAGCAGCTGATGACTGCTTTTTTTTTTGTTCACCAAATAACAGACACCACCTTAACATTCACCTCATCAAAACACACCCGAAAGTTTGACCCAGCTTTTGGCAAGTAAAAATTTCCTTCAGCATATGTAAAAGTAAGTGCTTCATGTAGAATGTTTAAACATAGCTTTCTTGTCAGCTTGCATGTAATTGTTTTAATGGCCTCTTTGGACAAGTATGAATCCTGACAAATTACATAATACAGGGCCAGATTCTTGAAATGACTTTGATAAATAGAATAAATGGAAGCTGACAACTACTTTTGATAGGAATACATATCCCACAGTCTTTTATGGGTTTGAGTAACTCTACAAATCCAGGATCATTATAGAAACTCGAATTTTTTTATATTTGGGGAAGGAGGGGAACAAGAAAGAGTTTTCTTTCTAATTTTGTTTTTGTATATTTGCTGTGCACGCTGAAATCTCAATATTACGCAACATCTGCAGAATACATAAGAGAAAAAGACAACACAACAGAACAAACCTTCAAGCAGTCCTCTAAATAAGAAACAAGGAGGCACGGGAGAAAAAGCCCTCAGACAAAATAAAGATAAAATTACCTTCCTTCTGTCTCCAGCAGAGCTGTGGTTGCTAGATTCCAGGCACATGGATTTAGATGTGTGATTTCAGAAGCAGGCACCCATCACATATACAACCGAAAGAGAAAAAGCTGTTCCTAACACTAAGAAACTTTTCACACATCTTAAACATGAACATATGTGAGTAAAGGCAATGATTTTCTTAAACTATAGAAAGTGATATGTATACCTCTGAGGTTCAGGCTGTTGTTGGGGGGTGGGGCGGCCGAAAAAAGTGCTGAAGAAGGGAAACTGCCACTGAAGCCATAAGAAAAGACCCGGGCTGGGCGCAGGCCGGGTAGTTTCTCCTTTCTGAGGCCCTGAGGCCCTACTGTGCATGTGTTATAACACCCTCCATCTCAAAGGGAACAAAACCCTAAAGATAAAAACTATATATTGGCTAAGGGGGAGCACACATCCAATGTTGTTACACCTTTTTGTTGTTCCTAAATTGATAAAAAAGGCTTGCCTATTAAAGTTATCCATACAAAAAGCCTACATGACTGCAAGCGTATAAAATCTCGACTCAGAGAGCGCTCGATGGAGCTCCCTCTCAGCCAGCCTCAGCTTCCCGACCAGTGTCATGCTGCACTTTCCCTCTGAGCCAGTCTTATGTCTATTTAATTTACATTATTTATTTTACATAGTCGCTTGTAGCTTACTATGTTTTAACCAAATCTGTAGTCTATTTTTTTACCTTTCTGTGTGCTGCTTATTATAATACTGTCAAGGGTGATCAACATACGATCACTGCCTCCATTATATTAATAGGGATAGTGGTTTGCTTCTGGGCATTGATTTGTGGCGTTTATTAAAGTAATCACATTAATCACACGGTGAGTCCTAGTGTTTGGTTGCACCCCCCAGGCCCATAACCGGTGAAGAGGATTCCCTGCTCTGGGTAGAAGGTGGGAAGCCTGTCAGGTCACAACAGAAAATTGGTGTAGTCAGCAGGATTGTCCCGGATAGAGTGCTATAAATTGTGCAGACACTGAATCCATTACTGGCAATCAAAAGAAAGATGTTGGGCAAAACCTCTATTTTAGTGCCACAACCACCTCATCAAGAGATTGATCCAGTCACCCCCAGCCCCTCGAATCTCTGAGGAACAGCTAGAATGCAAGGGTGTCCATCTCTTGCCAAATTTCCATAGGATGAAAGAGGGCTAATAGTGCTAATAAATTGTGGACTGGCATTGCTAAAGTGCGACCGGTGTATCCACCTCTACATAAAACCAGCATGGACTCGCCATACCCTGACTCCTGTGGTACCCAGGGTGAAGTCAGGAAAACTGGAAGTAGGACGAGCATGCCTCTAAGCAAACCCCTACAAAAATACATGTGTCAGCCCTTGGAGGAGAGGATGCTGTAGGCCAAAAATCATTGGACAAACCCCCATAACATTGTCGATAGGATAGAAGTGCTCCATAAAGAGCAGAAAAAAAGGGCGGGCAAGGGAAAAGGGATAATTTGTGCCATTTTGGGAGCTTGTTTGTCATGCGCTCCTGAGGAACAGAAACTAGCCCCTAACAACACAACATACAGAGACATATGTGCGGAATTAGATAAAATTAAACTATCACTGCTAGCAGAGGAACTCAGACAAGAAAGGCAAAGGTGTGAAAATTATAAGCTAGAAGCAGTCAGTTGTTGGACACAGACTGTAAGTCTGGAAGCCACCAATAAGGCAGTAAGAAAAGAGTTAGGCACGGCACACAAGGAAAAGGAGGAATTAAGAATAGCCCTTGCTGCAGCCAAAACCAGAGAAAGGCAACTGCAGGACAAATTAAACCTGTTAGTCTCTCAAATCCCACCTTCACTCAGTACCACAGAGATCCAAAAGTTGGTCACAAGTGTATGGGATGGAGACATTTGGGACTCTGACGATGATAAGGGAAGTAGTTGTTAAAGATATGCTTTTTTATGAACCCACTACACAAAGAAGATAAGGCACAAATCGCATTTTCTTGGAAGGGCAGCCAATACACCTTTAACAGGTTACCACAAGGGTATAAACACTCCTCTACGATTCCCCACAGTGCACTTGCTGAGGCACTAGCTACAATTAAACATCCCCTGAATATTGTCGTTATCTATATATCGATGATACTTTGATAACTGGGGATGATCCTAAAAAAGTAGGCCAAAGCATGAAAGCAATAATAAACAAGTTGGAGACTCTAGGCCTAATTATTCATACTTCCAAACAACAGGGACCTGGGCAAGAAGTAAAATTATTGGGAGTTTTGTGGATAAAGGGAGAGGTGTCATTTCCCCCTGACACCCTAACTGAAACTGAAAAGGGGAAAATACCCCAGTCAGTTGAGGAGCTACAGCAGATACTGGGAAAATTATGGCACTGGAGAACATATATCCCAGGTTTCTCTATTATCACAAGATGTCTATATAACCTACTGAGGAAAGGAAATAAATAGGACTGGAACGATCTCCACGATCAGGCGTTATAAACCTTAGTATCAGAATTAAGAACTTTTCAACATTTAGGACTAGTACATTTGGCACACCCTCTCCATGTAGAATGGGGATTTAGTGAACACAGCTCGTGCTGCAGTATGTGGGAGAAGGGACCACAAGGACCCAGCAAACCAATTGGCTTTAGCTCACAATCTTTCAGGGTTACCAAAACTCAGTACTCGGACTTAGAAAAGTGTCTATTGGCATTAGTTAGAGCTCTAAAACAGGTTGAACAGTTACATACCACCAAGACATGATTATACGGGGACCTTTCCACCTCTTAGATGTGGTACAAAAGAGCACACACCACCTGCTGGAATTGCACAAAAGCCATCCGTAAGAAAGTTGTATGCAAACCTTGAAGGAATATCTGAACCAATGCCTATTCAAGAAGGGCCTGTTAAGATTTCTAAACTACAAAAGGACATAGATCTGAATGTAATAGTTCACGTTTGACCTAACACCCCATACTCCATTAAAGAGGCCTCACCAATTACAGCATACAGTGATATGATTGGGGTATGGTTTACTGATGCCTCTGCTTATAGAGACAATGGTCGCTGGAAATATAAAGCCGAGGCATTACAAATTAAAACCCAAGGGGTGCTAACAGAAATAGCAGAAGGTAGTGCACAGGTAGGAGAACTCCAAGCAGTTCTACTAGTTGTTCAAAAGGAGGCTGACTGTATCTATACTGACTCCTATGCAGTTTTCAAAGTGGCCACAGAATGGATTGGACATTGGGAAGCTAAAGATTGGCAGGTGAACAGGATCCCAGGCTGGCAAACGGATAGTTGGAAACAGCTTCTCCAAGTAGGGAAAAGCAAAACACTACATATAGGATGGGTAAAAGAATCTTGTCATTCACAAACCATAGCTGCCCAATACAACCAACAAGTAGATGAACTCACATGAATACACGCAGCAACTGTAGCTGAAGATGAAAGAGTGGGAATGCTTGCTGGAGTGCTTACACACCAGAAGTGGCCATTCTGGTTTACTTAATTTGTACCAGGAAGACATTTCACGAGGTTGGCCAGTCACAAAAAAGTTATATGCACAGACAAATCATTGCCTGCACACAATGTTGTTTATGTCTCAATAAAATCCTCTGAGTAAGACACCCCCTTTACATATCAGTAATTCGAAAACACTATGGCATACCTGGCAAATTGACTGTGTAGGTCCATTACGATCTTCTGAGGGGAAAACACATATATTAGTAGGGTTAGAAATAATATCTGGTATTAGCATGGCTACAGCTGTTGCTGCTGCTGCTGGAAATCACACCGTCGGGTGTTTAAAGGATTGGTTCAGTACCTTACCTATACCCGAAGAAATTCAAAGTGATAATGGCTCACATTTTACAGCCACAGTAGTCCAAGAATGGGCCAAAGAGGAGAGTATCCAGTGGAATTTTCATACCCCTTATTATCCTCAGGCAAATGGTATTGTTGAAATAACAAATGTCTTAGTGAAGCAATTTGCCAAAACTTGCAATCCCAAATGGTATTTACACTTGTCAACGACAGTATATTTAGAAAAACACTGGAGGTGGTGGAGGCTGTCCAAAAATGAGAGCCTCCTTGCCCCCACGCTCCTTGTCCTACTCTAGAAACAAATCCCAAGCCAGGACAATATCCTACTCCTTTTCATCCTGGACAACCAGTCTTTGTAAAAATGCCTAACACTGGCAACGTACCAAGGGTATTAGTCCAAAAAAATATTTATGGCTGGGAAGCAAAAGTTTAATCGGGAAAGACACATTGAATTCACACCCGATGGATTTTCCCTTCTTTCTAACCTAGCTGGTGTCCAATGTCCACTGAGTAAGATGCTGTGTTCTGTTCTCCCTGCAGATAATGGCCAACTGTTCCTGGGCAAATGGCCTTGTGTGGACAGAACTTGAATGCCTGCAAGGAATCTTTTTTGTTATCATTATTATCATGCTTAAACCAAATGTATCAAGAAAACACCAGGAATTCAAGGCTATCTTTATACCTCAGGAAAATCTGTCATTCAAAATGATCAAAGGCTTCTACAAGTTCTCCAATATGTCTAGTGGGGAAGGGCTATGTTTAACTATGCCCACCAGCTCTGGGAAAGGCTTACCATTTGGTGTATTTGATGTAGATATAAATTAATATTACTCCTCTTTGTTTTCCAATACTAATCTATTCCTACATAGTTATCAGGAATACTGTGGGACAGCTGCATGCAAATATAGTTTAAATGTGACTAACAGAGTAGAACAGCAGTTCTGAATGTCTAATTAAACTGGAAATCTATCATGTGTACAGATTGATACATCCACTGTGAGTCCTAGTGTTTGGCTGCACCGCCTGGGCCCATAACCAGTGAAGCGGATTCCCCACTCTGAGTAGCAGGTGGGAAGTCTGCCCGGTCATGACAACACACATTTACAGTACTCTGCCTTTTTCACAAAGAGAAATTCACTCACACACATTACACTTCATAGGCTGCAACATTAGCTCAAACTAATAGCTAATAAAAATGATCTGCACTGCTGCACTGGATTGTGATTGCAGTGGCTGAGATAAAAGTACATCTTCATTTCTGTCAAAACATGAGGTGACCCAGACTAAGGGTAGGTATCTTTCACCAAGTAGAGAGGTGACAATATCTGAAGCTGCTGCAGGCATTTATTTCAGAACACGTTCTGATAGATTTCTGAGCAAAATAAAAGATACAAAATTCTCCCCAAAACTGCAAGGTGGCAGCAACTAAAAAGGGAAAGGTAACAAATGCCAAATCCACTAGAACAGCCATTCAAACCCAGAGAATTTAGAGTATGTGCAGCCTATTTCTGTGAGTTCTCACTTCCAGCACTTTGTAAAGTTCAAGTTAAAGAACTGAAGAATTTACCTACATACACAGGACATTTAGAATTGTAACATAAAATAGATCTTTAAAAACCCTGGAAAAAAATCATAGCTTACCCAAGTGCAAAATGCTATTTTTTATCTTTAATTCAAAGTTTTAAAACAAAACCAAATCCCCCCAAACCCCACCAGCAAAAAGGCAATTTCTATTAGTAAATGGATAGTCAAAATTTCCTTCAAAATTTCTTGCATTTTCTGTGGAAGTATGTATCCCTAAGCATGGTTAAAGGGCATACCAGACTTAGATCTCCAGTCTCCTCTACTAGGCAGCACCTGTGATTTTCTATCATACTTGGTCAAGAAGTGTCATTTACTGATCTCTCAGATAAAAGTGGATTGTATAGCTTGTGCTGATTTTGATCTGTGTTCACCGGAGGTAGACACACCAAATTTTAAGGCTTTAATGTACACTTTTATCCTAAATACACACACGGCTATTACCAGAGCACAGATAAAACACACTTACCAGGACAGAATCACAGAATGGTCAGGGTTGGAAGGGACCTCTGGAGATCATCTAGTCCAATCCCCTACTATAAGCAGGTTCACCTACAGCAGGTTGCATAGTATTGTGTCCAGGCAGGTTTTGAATGTCTCCAGAGAAGGAGACTCCACAGCCTCTCTGGGCAGCCTGTTCCAGTGCTCCATCACCCTCAGAGTAAAGTTTTTCCTCTTATCCAGAAGGAACTGTCTGTGTTGCGGTTTGTGCCCGTTGCCCCTTGTCCTGTCGCTGGGCACCGCTGAACGGAGCCTGGCCCCATCCTCCTGACACTCGCCCTTAAGATACCTGCAGGCATTGGCAAGGTCCCCTCTCAGTCTTCTCTTCTCCAGGCTAAACAGCCCCAGCTCTCTGGGCCTTTCCTCATCAGGGAGATGCCCCAGTCCCCTCATCATCATTGTAGCCCTCTGCTGGACCCTCTCCAGTAGTTCCCTGTCTCTCCTGAACAGGTACAAAGGTATCTCCATGATCAGTCCTGTTACCTTTCAACAATCGTAAGAACAAGCTGCTTTCTAAAAATAAAACTACAGTCTGAAGTTTTTCAGGAAATCATCAGACTCCTTCAAAAGCTTAAATGGAAATTTTCAGGAAATTTTCTGCTTAAAGAGCGATTCATATATGAAAGTGTGTGTTTCAGTCTGATTTACTACTTGCTTTAAACACACACCATTTGACATGAAATAACAGTAACAATCAATGGCTGCATAAAATGACTAGGACATTTAATAGGGATATAAAAATTATTTTCATGAATATGAATCCGCTCTGGAAACACAACTTCTGAGTACTTTTGCAAGTCATTAAGTTATACCCATTTTGAACTGCATTTCCACCAACAAAAGTTACTGCACAGTTGTTATATGTTGGAAAGAGGCATAAAAATAAAAATCTGTCCGCTTATTCATTGAATCAGCTTTAGGGAATTATTCTGCAGAGATGTATAAATGTCTATATATGCATACATCTGAAAATGTATGTCTGTATTTTATATATATATTTAGGTATGCATATATATAAAACGTTAAAATAATATCAGTGCAACAGAGTATTAGTCATAGGAGAATCTCTTCTGCTATTAAGTGATGGCAAAAGAAATCCTGTATTTAGTTTTGAAGCAATATCCTTTTATGCTCCTTATGCTTTATTTCTGACATAGCAAGTGATCAGTGTCTGTGATGCCGTTGCCTGGTGGATGATGCTATCTTGCCAGGACAAAGACTTGATCATAAGCACACAATACCAGTCCTGATTTCAGCAGCCATTCTTATGTTGACAGCTCTGTTTTAAAAGCCCTAGCAACTACACTGGACAACCCGAGAGTGCCACATACACATGAAAAAAAGTGTACTAAAATGTAAATTTTGAGTGCTGATTTATTTAGATTTTATGTAAATAAGTGACAGCTTGAGTAAACTGATCAGTTTATGTAAATAGAGTCAATTTATCAACTCATTTCCATTTAATGTAGCAGTACTATTTGTCATTTTTATACTTAATGACTCTGGAAAACAAAGTGTGAAACTAGGCCAGAGAGTACAGAGAGGTACAGAGAAATATCAAACATTAACAGAAGGTCTAAAAAGTCTGCACTTCACTTTATAGTGAAGTACAGAAGCGACTGCTCTACAGTTAATGAACTATAGGCCTAAATCCAGGCTCTACTGCAAAGGACAGTACTATAGCTTCCCTTTTAAGGCTATTGCCTTGGTATAGCAAATAATTATATGCAAGTGTATAGCTTAAACTTACAGTCTAAAATAATTTCTGTGCAGGAATCATAACCACCAAGTTTGTATTCTCAGGAATTAACCTCAATTATAGCTTTGTCACTCCGTCATCCTAGAGTATGTATAGAAGTATCTCCTTACTTAATCTTGACGTTTATCTGCTTCAATGAACCAAAATTAATTTTATGCTTCCAAATTAGTCTTCATTATTCCTTAAGACAATACAAAAGAAATGTGTTATCTCACCTTCTCCTTTTGATTCTTCTTATTTCCTTAATTCTCAGCAGTAACACTGCAACTATAAAGACTACTGATGCTGAAATTTGCAAAGCCCAAGCAACCACACAGCTCCCAACAGGACGGTGGCCGCTCAGCACGCTCGGAACATGTATTCCACAAGATGGTGCTCTTTCTTAAAAAAAATCCCACTTCGATGTGCTTAACACGTTAAAATGCCAAGGAACTATGAGGTTCAACTCCATTTTACCTGTGCAAGTATTTTCAATGATAAGACGCCGAAGCCTGGACAATAAAACGTTTTGACTGGTAAACAACGAAGGAAAAGACTGCAAGGAGGCTAAATTTCTTGCAGGAACAGGATTTAAAGTGCTGGCCAGTGACCTCTTGGCAATCCAGCCAAGATCACATGAAAGGTGCCTTGTCCCTGACTTCCCGAGATGATGTTCACCACGGCACAGCTATGGGAAGCAGAGGGAGGGTGCCACTGGTCCCGCAGCAGCAGCAGCAGGGGTCGAGGCGTGGGGCTGGGGTGCTGGGGCTGTGGAGCTGAGAGGGAGCAGCCGCGGGCAGCTCTCCTGTGTCCTGGGGAGTTTCCCCACACCTTTCACAGGCAACACAGGCTGCCTACAAAACCGTGTGATGGAAACAGGCTGCTTGGTTTCAAAGTATCAGACTGAGTATCAGGAACTTGGAGTCCATTTGCTGTTGCTGGTTTTGAACCCTTCGCTAAGGAGCTGGCTCAGATGGGTTCCAGAAAGACTCAGACATGCCCTTTAAGCCTGTAACAGCTGTGATTCGCTCTGTGGAAAACCTTCACTGGCAGCAACAGGACTTACTTCCAGAGTCAGGAACTCTACAGGGTAAGCGGAATTGTCAAAACTGGGATTTTGATCTCTCTTCGTTTTGTTTCCTCGCTTGGGAAATGTAAGATGATTACACGTCTGAATCTTATGAGAATGAGGTCAGCACAAATCCAGTAAACTTGTGAGTTACAGTAACAGATAAATAATAGAAGCATACATAGTAAAGTAAAATATTGATAGGTTAAGTTCTACTTTTGATGAAAAAGACAGGCTTCAGTGGGAATTGTGCAAACATCACTGGAACTGGAACCTCTGGTCCAGTGAGGGATATGTCATATTATATTTATTGATTTTAGCCCATGTTCATTAACTTAACATTTGCACATGTTGACATTTGTTTTCCTTGAAAAAAAAAATCTTCCTCTTGTGACCTGAACTGCCCTTAGCTGTGTGAAAAATTCTTTTACCAACAAATAAACTTGAACTCTAATTGGTAACAAACACAGATACTGTAGCAATCGTATCTTCGCAGCCAAAAGTCTACTTTTTTGTTAAAGTGCTATGAAAAAGCAGGTTAAACAGCAAATAATACTGCACAACACTGAAAGTAGGTACTGGGCAGAATTAAAAGATACTTTTAAGACTTCTCAGCTACATGGGTAAAACACTGCTACAGGAATGTGAAGTAGAAGTATGCCAGGTAGGTGTTGGGGAAGCTAGGGAGACTGGGAGACAAGTGCGCTTTCAGGAATTCTTTTTCCATTTAAAAAACACCCTCCTCCCTCCTCTACCTTCCCCCATGTTATCCTCTTTCCTTACTAACACTAGGCACCCGACTCCTTGGGATGTCAGCAAGGGCTCAGCACAGGACCATCTCCTTCTCATAGGGCTTACAAGCAGCTGCAAGGACAGAAACTGGGAGTCAGAAGTCCACAGACCAATGTCTTCCACTTCTGATGCTACCAAGGATTGGCTCCACTTCTCTTCACAGCATCTCCACGTCAAGAGCAGTAGGAATGTGTGCAGCCTGCTGGAATAAGCAGAGTTGCATCCTCTCTGCCCAGGCATAGTTCCCTCTAACCAGACTTGTACCTTTCTCTTTGGTGACCTCATAAAAAAAATAGTAATAGAGATTCACTTGCATCAATGAGTTAAGTAATCCAGAGCAAAAATAAAACACAGGAAAGCCTCTTTCTACTTCTTTTTTATTGTGATGGCTCTAACTTGCATCAACTCGCACAAAACAATCTGATCCTTGTATCGGTGGACCCAGGTAAAGAGAAATACAGATTAAGTTAATTCTGCAGGAAACTGCTCCAGTATGCTCTATCCATCATGTATGCTGTTTTTCTCTGCCTGTCCCCTCTCCCTGCAAAGAAAGTATCAAAAAGATGCCAGCATGTGAAAGGATTATCACCTGATCATCCCAATCACCCATTACAAATGCCCACTTGAACACTGAATGCAACCAGTACCTCCATGACCTCAAGAAAGCAGCTTTGCTCCAAGCATCTGCCAGCTGCTGAGAGCTGCCAACTGCCTCTGATGCCACAGGGTGCTGTTCGCAGTTTTGCTCTCCCTCCTGCTGGTAAGGGAATTGTGTTTTGGTGGCTCAGCCTTTCTTTTTGAAAGAAGTCAGATGTCAGGAAGCTTACTACAACATCCTTTTCTGATCAATAATGTTCAAGATGACTAATGAGTTGCAGTGTCTCAAATTTCAGCTAACTTAAAATCTTCCTTAGTTCTAAGCCGACTAGTTCAGTGAACAGAACGACCCAGTAATTGTTTGAAATTACAGCATTGATGTGGGCCAGGAAGCTAAAGTTTTCCGAGTAGCTGTAAATGTCTCAATAATTAATGCTGCAGGTGGCTGGTTTCCTGTAGCTTTCAATTCCAGTACCAAGAGCACTCAACTGGCGGGAAAACTTCCCAACATTGTAGCTACAGTATGCAGAAAATACTGAGGGAGAGAAACGGGACTTTATAACCCTGCTGCCCCCATCAACCCCCTGACACTGTGCGGACACTGCAGGTCTCTAGCTGCTTCAGCCGGTTTGCAGATTTGCCAAGATAACAGAGAAATCAAGCAATGCTTTTGTAAACATGAGTGCTGGCAGCTCAGCGACAGCATGAATTAGGAGAGGAATCCAAGTTGAACTGAAGTTTCCTACTGAAGGGCCATCCCCACCGCAAGGTCTATGCTCATTTTCCCCATTTACATCAGAGCTGTGTCCAGCTGCATCTATAGACGATCAGCATCAAAATGCTTGTTGAGACTGTAATTTAAATTCATTTTGATTCATAGTAGGTGTAAACAATAACATGGGAATTAATCAATGGATAAATTACTAAATCTTCTCGAAAATCAGAATTCAAAGTTCCAGTCTGGGGTGGAAAGATTCAGACTTAAGGTTTAGTCCCATGTCTTCATGTTAGATGTATATAGCAGCACAGTAGAGTTGAGATTTTTTTACACTACTGAACTGCAAAGATTAATCACAGAAATAATAATTAGTTGTCACTTCCTGCCTTAATCTATGACAGTTTATATAGTTAAATTTTCCATGTATTCTGGCAACCAGATTTCCACCTAATATTATTATACTGTCTGCAATGAGCATTGCTGATGTCTGAGAAGTATGTTTATTCATAAGCAAAAATTCGAAGCAGGAATGTTATTTTATAGACAGGTTTTGGGTGTTATTTCATTTTAAATTAAATATACTAGAAATAAGACAGCTTTATGCAAGCACACAGGACCTTATTGCTTCTCAATAAATTTAAGCAAACATATTTTATGAAATTAAGTTCAATTCATTTATCTCGAAATATAGTATCAATAAAAATATCAACAGTGGAAATAGGTTTGTCTAACATAAATGCTACATTTTAAATGTAATTTCTTTCAGCATGGATCACAGAATCTCCCAATATGATTATAATTTCAATTTTCTTCTATGAACATGGTTTGGCTTAGCCAGAAAAACCCTCTGGCAATGTGTTAAGACAGTCTCTCTGCAACTTTGCTGCAGATACGCAGCAAAAGTTGTTTTTATGAAGCAAATAGGGATTTATGGCAATCTTTTAAAGGAAATCACTGAAAAATTTTGAGAGAAACTTTTATCTCATTTATTTAGTTTCAATACACTGCTGCTGTCTGTATCCTGACTGTGCTATGCTTTAGGCGCATACAAGCACAATCATTATCATCATTTAGACAGGATAGAGGGTGAAATAGAAAAAACATCATTACATGCTCCCCATCCTTTTTTTCTTGCTTTTCCACATGTAAGCACAGCAAGGGGAAAAAACGAAAATCCCAGCCTCTAATGTTCTCTGAGATTTGCCCATGACAGTTTGCTGTGGCTCACACGCAAAGCAGAGCAGCAGAGGAGAGAACTGCAGAGAGCAAGTCAGGAGCGTGAAGCCACAGGGAGCAAAACCACAGGGACAGAACAGCCTCTAAGCAGCTGGGGAGGGCAAGAGAAAACTAATTAAACAGGGAGCAAGGAGAGAGAGCAGGAAGCTACAAGAAGTTAGTACAAATATTTTTTTTCCATTTTTTTGATGAACAATGAAAACCGAATGTTTTATTTTTTTTTAATTGCAGAAATACAGAACAGTCTGAAGCTGTACCACAAAACACAAACATTTTTTTATTAGGATAGTATACTCTTGAAATCAAACACAGGCCCATGTTTAAAGTTAAGGTTCTAATCTTAAGTATTGTTTTCTGGAGACTTGGAAAACAAAACAAAAGAAAACAAAACAAAATTCTTTTTCTACTGCTGAAAGTAAAAGTTCCATGAACCATTCTCCTTTATTCTCCTTCACTCACACATTTCCTTACTTTCCTTTCTCCTCAAACTGCAAGTGCCTTTTACAAGGATAAAGTAATTGGATAGATCTGTTCCTCCAGGGCTGGTGGGGGATGCATGGATTGTTGTATGCCATGATGCACAGGAAATCTTTAATCCTTAAACATCACTTGGGATGCTGTTTTGCATATGATGCGATGAGAAGTTATACTGCTCCTAACCATGATGTTTGGTTAGAAGCTAATTCCAATACAGTGTGATGCAGACAACTCTCATACTACTAGTATCAATTTTATCCTGTGAGATACTGTGAACATCTGTTTGGGACAAAAGCCAGAGAGGATAAGGGAAATGCTACAGCTACCACATAGGGAAAATGACAATACATCTCCCATAACTTTGGGGTAGCCCTTGCTCTGGAACAGACAGTAAAAAGGTATGAACTTCTCCACAAAGTCCTAGCTGTGTTTAATCAACAGTTTCTAATGATTCTTTCCAAGTCTTTGCCTAATTAAGGGCTTTTATTTGATGAGCTGATGGAAAAGTTAATCCAAACTCAGGGTCCAAACATTCTGAGACAGCTATTATTAGTAATAATAATTACTGCAGCAGGGTGACTAATACACAATGAACAATTATTCACTCATAATATTGCTGCTTTGGAAGTCTGTGAAAAGAAGGTTTTTTCAGTATTTATTTAATATTGGGTGGGGTTCTAATCATTTTTATGAACAACTCTTGGTTGTTGCTTTTTCTGAAAATGGATGAGTATTCTCATCTGACATCCCTTGTTTTGAACTGACACATTTACATCTTTATACAACTTAAATCAATTTCTGATGATGTCATTTAAAATTATAATTACAAAATTCACTTTGCATAACTAATAAAATTGCTCATATTCTGAACATTTCTGTTAATAAACTTATTTATTAAAAGTATGTGAAAAGCAAACATGGACTAGGAAAATTCTATGTATTCTCCTGCAAAAATTTCAGGGAAAAGTAATTTCAGCACTACTTCCAGATGTTAAAAGTAGCATATTCAAATTGGAAATATTATGCAAAGATTTCAGTATGCTTGTTATGAGCTGCCGGTAGCCATGTGGCAGTTTCCTTTGCAGAATTTTTGGGTATCTGCCAGTGGTAGTCATAACTGATGCCTTTAAAAAGTTATGTGTTTTCATTTTGTTTCTATTGTACTATAGAGTTGCAACAACATTACATAAAACTGTGACTTTTATATGATAGATCCTTCACTTAATACAGGAAACATTACGGGAATGGTATCTGAAATGAAATACTGGGAAAGCAGTATTTTACGTATTTCTCAAAATAAGATGACTAGAAATGAGGGCATTCTCACAAGATGCTTAATGTATGACCAGAAAGGAACAGATTAGAGGGTTCCCAGAAGCACCTCCCTCAGAGCCATGTATGGAGTTCAAAAGCATAGCTCTTTAAACTTAGCCAGAGAGGCAGGCAAAGACATCTCCGATTCACTCTTGTATCACATGCAAGATCCTCACAGCTCAAGTGCCTCAGAGCTCTGCCCTGCTTCTGTCTTCTCTATCATTTGCTCCTGCTCATCATCTCTTCTCTAGCCCTGTGTTTTGCTTGGCTTTATTTTTTTCTGCAGAAGCAGCTTTGTGTTGAAAGCTTGTGAAATTGTATGTCTTTCTGAACTCAAGCTTGGACAACTTTGAAAATGTATATGAAATTTAACTAAGCATTTTGTTAATTTTGGTCATGGGAAAAAAAAGGGCAAAATAAAAAATATGACATACATTTGCTTCATTCTTGTCTCTGGCACTGTAGTGTATACATATGAGACTAGAATTAAGATGCAAGAACACTTCTCTGTTTAGAAATGAAAAATCAAAGAGTTACCACAGTATTTCGTATATTCAGTCTAAGTCTCTAAAATGAAGAGGTTTCAGCCACTTCAGACACAACATACGACAGTACCTAGGAGGAATTGTAGTACCTAGGAACTGTACCTAGGATGGGCAGATCTATGTAGATGATCTTCGTGGTCCCTTTCTAGCCTTACTTTCTAACAACGTCCTGAGTTCACTATTTTAGAGTGTGAGGCATCTCCCCTTCCTCCCTACCTCCAAATGAGTTATCTGCTAAATCTGAAAATTAATAAAAAAGTGGATTATTGGTTAGGTTTGCCTTTTCACATGATATGAGGAGACAAGATTTAATATATGTAAAGAAGCCCTTGTTAAGCCAGAGAACAGTATTTTAAAGTCCCTAACTAATGCAAAATCACATCACGTATCTATTCAGGCAGCCAGCTCATTCAACAGAACACCAGACTGCAGAGAGCTTTCCAAATTTAGCTGAGAGATAAACAGCAAGGAAAAAATATCCTGAAAACGGGATGCATATAATAAAATAGCAATCAAAGATGCAGCACATTGGGATTCACCTTGTAACTTTCATCACTTCCAGCACAGAAGGGGAAAGACAACATAAGTAGCAGGGATGGTATCAGGAAGACCAAATAAAAGACCTCCTTCCTGCTGAGTTTTGATTTAACCTACATTTTTAAAGAAGCTTTTGTTTGTGCTGCTGCTTCTTGATAACGACAGCATGATTATTTTTTCCCCATTTTATACAGCTACTGAATATCAACAACATGAGTTGTTTCACTTAGTAGGACAGTTTTCAGAACAGATACTTGACCTTTACTGCAAAGAGCTCTCCGCCACAGAGGGCTACAGATTGAATACTTTTGATTTTCAGTACCAGCAACCTGGTCTGAATGATTTTCATGAAACTAAATCACATTTTACCAGATTTATCACATACCCAGTGAATCCAGGAATGATTAAGCTTCCATTTCAGGAGCCTGACTGATTTTCCTGTAATATGAACAATAGTTCCTTTATTATCTACAAGAATCCTTATTATCAATACTGATTAATTTCAGATGTTTCAATGTGGTGTTAACCAAAACCTGCACTGCATATTTTCAGGCCAGATTTCTACACAAAGTTTCAACATTCTGTGAAATACTTCTAAAAGGAGTTGCTCTTCAATTCAAGCTTTCGTTATCTGTTACTCCTATTAAATCTCTTTAATAATATGTTTAAACAAAGGCTGACACACTTTTGCATAGATTTGACCTGTACTACTCTGATTTTTACAATTCTGAAGTTTTTAAAGTAAAATAATTCCACTTACAGCTTTTTTGCTTCCTCATGTAAAATTTGTTTATCTCTGATCAGGAACTTCTTCACCTTATTGTTTCCTAACATGCAGCTGCCTCATGTCACTGGACATAACACCTTGAACTTCAACAGTGATTAACTCACTGTTTTAATGACTACACACACACACACCAAAAAAAAAAAAGAAAAAAAAAAAGTGTCAGGCGCTTATACAAGTAACTTGGAGGCACCTGGTCACTGGGGTGGAATCCAAAACCCTGTATTAGGCACCAAGGCTTCACAGAGTGCACAGGAAATTAGGTATCTCAGAATAGCATCCATAAATACAGACCTGCTGACTGGGAAGTTGCAAGATCTGTAAAAAGGCTGGCTCCTACTTAGTATTAATAACAGGAGTGCAAGGCCCTTATTATAATGCCCGTAAGTGGCCCTTATTATAATGCTGCCACTGAAAGGATTGAATTTAGGATGAAAAGACTAGAGGATTATTCACAGTCCCTAACCTTAACATTTAGCCAGCTACTTTTCCCAAGGCTTCCTCTATAGATCTTCCTCTGCAGACTGACCTCCAGACTATGTAACTTGAATTAATCTTAAGCTTAAAGGAGGGTGGTCTAGAGTTGTAGAGAGATAAACCTATAGAAAGTTCTGATGAAACTGGGAAATCTGTTGCAGCCCACCGTTTATTAGGACAACCGAGACAGAAAACAGCTCTCCTTTAGTGCTTCAGAGTGGGCTGTTTAATTTCCTATGGTCTATCATAACAATTCCCTGGGCTGCAACAGGCCATCATTACTGACCACACACTATTAAGGCACCCTGAGATATCTGCAGTACACATTCCTGAATTTTGTTAAGAAATATTTGGTCTAACATTTTGAGCACAACTGTTTGGGCTTCTTTGGAGGCTGTTATTTCTGGGATATGGCAAGAGAAAGCAGACAAAAGGGTAATTTGTAAAGTCCTTTTAAACTACTCTGAGAATATCCAAACCCCTACATATATCTTCAAGCTTGACAAGTGGTTTTGAAGCAGCTCTGAAGAATCATCAAGGGAACTATTTATATCACTCACTCTGACTTGATTTTGATTCTCTAACAGTTTTCTGTTTCATGGAGGTATACTGTGATGAATTCCAAGGACTCAGCACTTCCTAGTCCTTTATTCTTTTCATTATTGGAAGGCCAGATTTCATCTGCAGGTTCTTGAAAAACGTTTAGATGTATATGAGGTATATGGACAAAACAATACACTAACATAAGGTGACTCTACTGAAGTCATGTCCTAATGGTAAAAATACTTCAGACAGCCTAGAAGGCTGTGAACCAGAGCTCCCAATTCAAGAAGACAGCCTTAACTTCCAGGCAAATGCCTGTTCTGTGTGAGAGCTCCTTCCCTGGCTCTTGCAGATGCTGGGACTGCAAAACAATACGAGAGTCCAGAAACTACGTCAGCAAGATGAACCTTGGTACAAAGGCACTATAAGAAATTCAGGCGTTTGGTTGAAAGGTTAGTTCAGTGGTTTGCTATGTGATTCCAGCAGCCCAAGCACCAGCTGCTGGAACTGTTGGGCTGCCCCTTCCCAGCTGGCTGGTCTCACCAGACTTGTGCTGCACTCCAGCTGAAAGGTCCTTGCACTTGTGGCTGCAGAGTTTTGCAGCTTCTCTGGGCAGGATGCTGAGGGGCCTAATGACAGCTGCTGGCAGTCTGGTGGCTAGGTCATTCATTTAGGGTGACACAGTTATGAATCCAAGCTGAGCAGAACCAAGACTCCAGATCTCCTGTTCTAGTCTTTAGACTACTAAATAATAGCCTGTCATCTCAGAAGGTAACTGAAGACCTGAATAATTCTGAGAAACACTGAGTCACATGTGTGCACAGAAATATCTGATACGTAACAAACATTTCCTACCAGCTGTCTTAAGACTTCCAGGCCAGCATGCAGATGCATCGATACAGAGCAAAACCACATGTGAAATTAATCTTAAGACTCGGGCTCTTGGTTTAAGTGCTTTGGACCGTGCACCTGAAGATTTATACAATTATGTATCCATTGTTCATATGGAGAACTTGGCCAATTTACCTAAAACATTGCTTTGGATTACAGGTAGAAAGGAACAAGCTGACCAATTATAAAGTATGTATGAGGAAGCTTAGGTACACACCTTGGTGATGTTAGCTCTTCCCAAACTTCCGTCTGTTCTAGACAGGCAACGACACTGGCAGCTTCAGCTCAAGCTTTATGGCATGGAGCAAGCCGGAAGGAGAGGAAGAAACAACAGATTGGCAGAGGCCACCAAAACTGACATTTTTCAAAGAAAGACCAGCAGTATTTTATAATGGAAATCGATGTTTCTTTAGGACAGCATATGCCTAATACTGTTTTGGAGCTATTTACTCTTGTTTTGTTTGATTTTTCCTGGTGGTGGGTCTGAATTTGCTTTTATAATCAATCAATCAATCAGACTTAACATGCTAGTGAAAAGATCAGTTATGAATTATCAGCAAAATGTTGAAAGTTCAGCTCTATCCATGCCCTTACTAGATCAAAAATAGAGTGGACAGTTTCATATGTGTGTATATATATAAAATACCTGCTCCAAAACCAGGCATTGCTAAGCTTTTTACACTAGAGGACACTTTGCTTATTCCCTTATATTTCATGGAATTAGTGCGCTATAACCTGTATGGAGTTTTCTGCAGTATTTGAACTCCAAACGCTTTTAGTGTTGTTGGGGGTTTTTTGCAATGAATACACTAATGTAATATCAATTTCAATCAGTATCTATCTGAGAAAACCACAAAGATCTTAAATCATAGGGGGAAAACCAGGACAGATGCCCAGTCTAACTCCTTTCAGTGACTTTCGGCCATTGAAACTGAACCACAATTTTAACTAATTTCATGCTTATATTGATATGCTAGTATACACTGGCTGGAAATATAATAAACGTGACAGCATCTCAAATATTTTGTAACAGAAAATTTAAATCATTATTTAATATAACCTAAAAGAGCTTAGCTTGTATTTTGCAGGGTACAACTGCCATTAGGCTCAGGATATCGACTCCTGTCTACTCTACTGAGAGAAGACCAACACTGACAAACATATACAAGCTATTTTACTCATTTCACTATCTCCTGCAAAGACATATGTATGTTGCTGTCTATAGATAAGCATTCATACAATTAGCAAGTCATAAGACATAGCAATTCCATTACTACATTTTGTGTGCTGCCTTTTTACATACCAGATATAAACAAGGCAAGTCCCAAGGTCAGACTAATTAAAATTATGTACATATCCTCAGTCATTTCTTGGATGAGAATTATTTTAAGACAGTCTGTTCTCCATGTTATACCTCCTACAGTATGTGGTCTTGAGAAATCAGAGGTCTGTGCATTGACCAATGTCCCCCTTTTTTTCAGCATCAGGGGCCTGAATATGTGGAGTAGAAGTAGACAGAGAAACTTAATGCAACAGACACCATACCAGATTATCCCTCTTGGCCTGGCAGGTTCCATACTTTAAAACATTAACAACTATACTGTTATTCTCAGAGTTCATAGGAGATAAAAACTAAGAAAGATGCTTTCTTGCTTCGCTTCCACCACATTAGGCCGTTCTCTCCTTTCTTTCCCTGTTGTTCAGATACTGCTTTACAATATCTGAAGGAAAGTATATAAACCTGAAGAAGTAATGATTCAATCCCACACCAAAGGAAGGACTTCCTGCAGAAGTGGAGGCACTTTCAGGGTTATGCAGTCTTCTACTGAAAGCCATTGTTGCCTGGCATACATGCCCTACGGCAAGGTAATGACCTACTTGAGAACAGGCATTATGCCATCCAAACAGATGGGCAAAAGCGTAGACAGTCAGGAGACCATGTTGGTACATCAAGCATGGATGACGAGGGCATGATTCTCTGCTGAGAACATTTAAATAATTGTTCATTCAGAGCTTATGCTCCTGTCACAGAAAGTAATGTGTCACCATTAATCAAGCTTAGAGTTCAATGCCCTTTAGGAAAGGCACTGTAATGTAAGGTAGATATGATCACCTAGATAGGATTCTGGGAATGACTGCTTTGCAGCACAATTACAAAAATGGTTGACTTCTAGTCCCACCTCTGCTACTAACTTCATAAAAGTGACCCTGAACAATTCAGCCACACTGCTTCATTCTCTTTCCTCTTGTTTTACCAATACAAACTTACATACTACACAAGCAACATTGTGGTTATAAATAAATGTGTGCAAAGCATCTACAACAGAAATGGGTACACATCACTACAGCTACTTTATAATTTGAACCCTTGGTGTGAAATTTTGGTACAACAGGTACAAATCTCCATTTGTGGGCATGACAAATTTCACATGGCTAGACCTCATATTGTTGGCCTTCAGTATCATGGGGATTTTATTTTTTGAAGATTAAAATAGCTAGTCTGTGGGCAGAAGTGGATAGAATTGCAAATGCTTCCACTTTGTCGTTTACAATTTCACATGCTTCATTGATTTTCAGCATGATCAGCATGCGAAATATAGATGAGTAGATATAACAAATTATCCTAGACTAATGCCAACATTAATAATAGTCACTATTTATGTACTAATTTGTGCTAAAGCTGTTTTGGACAAGAAGCAAACAGAAAAGACGTATGTTGTGTACATATGTTTGCAAAGCAGACACATATTAACCAGGATATATATAAAAAAAAAGTACCATACAGAAACAATGGGATTAAAACTGCTCTTAAATGCTCATGGCAAATGTCAAGTTCTAGAAATAATGTCTGGCTTGTTATTAAAATATAAAGCCCAAATTTCTTTATCAGTGCTTGTAGACATGCAACTCATAAATCAAGACACAGCTAACTACAAAGTAACACCTAAGCCTGAGTTTCAAAAATCTATCTGCTGATTTAAGACACCCAGTCTGAGGACCCTTTCCTATGTGACTTTCATAAGGAAGTTTGTTAGCAATGTCTGAAAATTAAATCTACTTGGTTTACTTGTCTCAGTAGCTTGAACAGGACTATCTACAGAGTAGGTGCTGTGTTATGTCATGCAGAATTATTCAGATATTTTACCACATTTACAAGTAATCAACTTTTGAAGAACTCCTTATGTGCCATTAATCTCTTTTCCTGCCAGTATTTACCAAATCCACTGCAAATTGTTCTGAAATCCATTTGTCAGAAAAGCTATAGTATATTAAGTTGGTTATCATAGTAATTACCTGTTCAAATGAACTGTCCATTAGCAGTTAAGTGTCAAGAAAATACACACTATTGATTTTAAAATAAGTGCCGTATGGTATTGTAAAATAAATGTGTTGTACAGTCTAAGAGCACCTGAGAAACAAACCTATTTGCCAACTGATAGCACTGCAGCATTTTCAACATTTAGTCAAGCTTAATTTCAGGGAAAGGAGCCATCCTTCAAATATATGACATGTATTTATTACATGAATAGGTTTCGGTGCAACAAAGTGAAACAAAGGTTTCAGTGCAACAAAGCAGCAATGAGCCTTTACGATGATTAAAATGTCAAAAGAAAATCTGATCAGTCATACTGTGAATTTCCCCCAAATTATAACACCCCTGTTGTATTCTTCCAACCTGCTGTTGATGACAGAGGAGGTCCAATACCAGAGGAGGGCATGCCATGTGTTTTTTCTGTGTGTTTTATACAGTCAGGAGTCATTCTTAGGCCACTGTCAAAAGTAAGGTACACGGGCAGAAGGATAGCTGTAAGTATTGGAGCTCTCAGATCACTGAGTTGTAGCACAAATAGAAATGTAGTCTTGCAAACAATGCAAGCCATTAGAGACAGCAATCTATTCCTCTCCCCCATCACCTCCTGCGGTGGATGACACCTTTCTCAGGGCATTGCTCTAAGCAATTTCCTCTTGAATGAGCTGTTCTTTTCCTCTCTCAGTCTCCGAGGCACACAATGCCCCCTGCATTTCCCCTGAGGTAATGGGGCTGTGCTTCTCCCAGTTTGGGTTTGTGTCTTAAAGGTACAAACTTGCTTTCCCTTCATATCTATATGCAATTAAGCAGCAGGAACGCAAATATAACTGCATTTTACTATCTCCATTCTCCTGTGATGATCAGTTATAAAAATATGATTTTTTGTTTAAGTAATGCAATAATAATGCAAGTCCTTTACAAGAAGAGAAGCAAGAGTCTGGAGCATGTAAAGGAAGTAATCAAAAATTTCCTCACGTTGGGCATATTTTCTCTTTTGATTATTGTGTCTAACATTGCCTTATATTTTGCACTTACGTATTACAATTACTTTAATCCAGATAGGAGGCTTCAAGCTGTTCCTAAGTTCTTTGTTTAGAAATGTAATTGTATTTTTCTTTCAAAAAAATACAGATTTCATAAATAATATTACATTGTTTTTAATAAATTATGTGCTCCTTTGATACTCTATAAATTCCCCTTATAAGTGTGTATTTATAAATATATTCAAAATCAGGAAGATCATACATAAGTAGAAATATTTTTTATTTCTCTTCAAAAAGAAATACATACCCAGCTCCCACTGGGAAGTGGGATAACTGGAAAAGTAAAGATTATTGAAACAATTCTTCATGCATAACATATAAAGTATTCACAATCCTTTCATGTAATGTATTAACTTATTTATAATGTAAATATGCATTAAATATAAATAATATAAAAATAAATAAATTTATATTTAATGTAAACATACATTAAAATGAATTTATTTTATTATTAAGAGAAATGTCAGTCAAATCACTAGTTTGGCTTGAAGCAAGCACTAGCAGCTTCCTAGGGAGCATGGCTTTGGCTCATCATGTTTGGGAACAAATCTCTCTAGGAAATGAAAAACATCAAAATAAAAAAGCTGTAATTGTTTTTTTAACAATTAAGAATCATAGCAGAATCACATGAACCCAACCTTCCGTGTTAACTGCAAAATATCTTAAGTTCTAGCACACACAGAAAAACTTGGGAGAGGATCTGCAAAGGGCTTCCTCCCCTACCATATTCTCTGGGGCTGATACTATGGGCTGCCTTAGAGATTTCCTAAAACTGTCAACACGTGGCTGTTGCTGGCCAGAGCTAACATCCCAGATTCACTGCAGGAGTTATTATAGCCTATGTCCTTAGAGGATCTCCCACGCTGAATATCTCACACTGCCCTCTTGCATTCAATTCATAACTGTATTGTTTCACTGGGACAAAGCACAGTGCTCCTAATGCATGGAATATTTTATTCCCGATAGTTTAATAACTTAATTATTCTCACCTTCCCCAATACTATGCACGATTTATCTGACAGATGCCACGGTGCATGTAGGGATGATTACAGAAAAGTATGGTTAATTAGACAAGGATTCGAAATCTGGAGGGCCTAGCAAACTGTGAGATCTTCATAACTGTTAAAGTTTCCTGTGCAAGACACTAAACTTGGCTATTAATTTTATATTTTTATACCAATACATTCACTACCTTAAATTCCTTATCTACTGTATATTGCAAGCAAACAGTCCTATTATCATTCTTGGGTGGTAGTGTTTATTCTTTGTAATTAATTATTTTCAGATGAAAGCTCTTAAGCAACATGTTTGTAAAAACTGCTGCCCTTTTAGTGGAATGATAACTTAGGGCACTGAACTTTTAAATTAAATCTTCAGCTTGGTCCTTTTGATAGGACTTATTATCAACGGTATCTTCACCAAAAATTTGGTAAAAAGACAATCATTCTCCTCTAATGTGTTTAAAGAATACTTCCCAAGAAAGACTAAAATACATATTTGTTTAAAAAAGTTCTGGTTGGAATTAAACTATTGTATTTGAAAAGGAGAAGGTTCTACATTCCAAAGAAGAGCTATGGGCCTTCTTTCCATCTGGAGTTTATGGAACTAATACTTGTTGATCCTTAAATCTCTTCTCCAATACCTACACTTGAATTCCTCTAAAAGGTGAAAAGCTTTGTTACATACAGTGAAGATTTTACACAATGAAGATTTAGCAATAAGATCAGGAGACAGAGCTTACTAACACATCTGGTATTTTCCTGGTTGGAGACCACCAACATGAGAGAAAAATACACAGTTAGTTCCTATGTGTAGATAATGCTTTCAAAGGGCATCTAATTTTTCAGTTAGTTTCTGCTGTGCTTGAAGTCCCGAAAGATGGTTGCATCACCTATCCTGCGAATTTCAGTGCTATACGCTACTGTATTGAGCTGTAACAATACAGCTAAATTATTGCGGTATGTCTAGCACTCATAATAATCATAGAATCACAGAATGGTTTGGGTTGGAAAGGAACTTTAAAGATCATCTAGTTCTAACCCCCCTGCCATGGGCAAGGACATCTTTCACTTGATCACATTGCTCAAAGTCCCATGCAACCTGACCTTGAACACTCGCAGGGATGAGGCACTTACAAATTTTCTGGACAACCTGTTCCAGTGTCTCACCAGCCTCATCATAAAAAAATTTCTTCCACATATCTAATCTCAATCTACCTTCTTTCAGTTTAAAACCATTGCCCCTTGTCCTGTCACTACAGGCCTTGGTAAAAAGTCTCTCTCCATCTTTCTTAGAAGCCCTCCTTATATAGCAAAAGGCTTCCATAAGGTCTCCCTGGAGCCTTCTCTTCTCCAGGCTGAAGAACCCCAAGTCTCTCAATAATCTATGGAGCTGTTCAGTTATTCAGGCCTTCTCCAGTTCTTCCACACTTCATGTGTGTCTCTCTCTCTTTGAGCTTTTTGGATACTACTGGTGAGAGGAATGCATAAAAATGGAATGTGAAGATCCATGCTTCACCTTTGTATTTGTGTCTTACTCTCCTCAGTGATTAATACCAGTGAGTTGCTCTAGGTTTTTAAGGTATATTATTGCCTACAGCTTGCTTGATTTTCTTAATTGACATCACTCACCTTTGATTGATTACAGGAAACAAGAAATTATACATAACTGAAAAAATTCAATGCTTGTGTGTGCTCCTTTCACAGTGGTGGAACACTCAAAACTGTTGATATTTGCAGGTGATTTAATCCTTTCATGGAGTATCCTGGAAGCGACACAACCAGAGCAACTTTCCATCCTCTTGAAATTTTATCCAGAACACAATTTCGCCATCACATTGTCCCTTCCTAGTCACGTCCTTTAATTTGTCTCCCTCCTACTTCCCTTTTAATTCTGCTTTCATTCTGCTGATATAAAAGCATTTGGCCATAAAGGAATCTTCTGAAATTATAATCTTGCACTTATTCAACACGTATTTCTGTATTGAAGCCATACCTTGTCTCCATTTAAAAAAAAAAAAAAAAAGCCATGAGGGGGGAATTAATCTGCAACAGAATGTCAGATGACTGGATCAGTGGTGCAAAGATAATCAGGAAGAAGGGGAGAATTTGACAAGGCAGAAATTACCATTATCCCTTTGGACATGGGTTCACATAAGGGAATAGACTGATGAGCACAGAGCAGCTCATCAGCTTCTTGTGTTAGTATCAGTGTGAAAAATCCATTTTTCCTCTTTGGCTGCAGGCTGTTTTTCCTCTTTTGACCAGGCTGTTTTCTGTGCTTACCCTTCTTTAGGTGGCCAGTCAGAGATATGTCCTAATATGTTTTCAGACTTCTTTTAGACTAAGCTATATCCAGGAGTTAAACTCCTTGTACACCTCTGAGAGAAACTCCAGGCAACAGTAACAGCAGAAATGCCAATATAATTTAAAATAATCTTAGCAGTTCCTTTACTTGTAGCAGATTTAGCTGGTAACTCATGAACTTTATGCAATTTCAGAGTGCTGTAATTATCTTGGGAGAGATTCTCTCATACTGGGAGCCTAGAAGAGGAGACCACGAGCACTAATAGCTCTACACTAATATCTCTCCTTTTTAATTTTTAATTTAATTTGTGTTACAGCCATAACTCCCAGGAGGTTTATTTTACAGGTAACTCTACTGCTTACAATGCACAGAATGGGCACAGATTAAGACAGATGGTTGCAAGAAGAGAGGTTTGTTTAAGATAGAATGAGGACTTTTCTATACTATCACGATGTGCATTAGTACAGCAGAATAAGGGTGAAGAGACAGGAAACAAAAATGGTATGTGCAGATGAAGAGCACAAAGTATACCTCACACTTCATAGTTGCAAAAAGCATGTGCTACATATGTAGAGAATAGTGTTATATACACAAGCTGCATAAGCAAAGCACTGATTCGCTGAGATTCCTGCAAAGATTAGAACCCAGCTGTTGATCACTTAAGTGCAAATAAATAATGTCAGTGGAGAAAAACGTAAACACCTTGTTTGATGGAGTGAGGGCAGTAGAATAAATTGTGAATGTATATCACATGCCGCTGTGCAGATACAAGAACAGAGACACTACTGCTCCAGAAGATTAAAAATGGTTTGGTTTTTTTTCATTCTCCATTTAGGTAGAGGGGGATTTTATAATTTTCCGAGACGATTGAGGGGGGATCTTATTAAAGTCTACAGATATCTTAAGGGTGAGTGTCAGGAGGATGGGGCCAGGCTCCGTTCAGCGGTGCCCAGCAACAGGACAAGGGGCAATGGGCACAAACTGCAACACAGACAGTTCCTTCTGAATTAAGGAAGAACTTATTTACCTTGAGGGTGATGGAGCACTGGAACAGGCTGCCCAGCGAGGTTGTGGAGTCTCCTTCTCCGGAGACATTCAAAACCCACCCTGAAACGACTGCGCAACCTCCTGTAGGTGAAGTTTCTTTAGCAGGGGATTGGACTAGATGATCTCCAGAGGTCGCTTCCAACCCCGACCATTCTGTAATTCTGTGATTCTGTGATATTCTTCTGTCCAAAAATGGTTTGTGAAAATAAACCATTTGATATGAACAGATTTTCAACATTTACTTCACTTGAACTTTGAGCAGAAAGGTCACACAGAACTTGCTGTTGAATACTCCATTAACATTTTTCCAAACTAAACACTTTGAATTTCTGCAAACAAAATTCAAAATATATATAACTGATAATTTTTTGAAGTGTGATAAATTCAAATATTTTAATTTTAAAATTGAGCGGTTTAATTATTGAGTAACACTGAAGTACTTCTGTAAGTGTAGATTTGCAAGAAAGGTTACAATTTTAGTCCCTAGAATGTTCAGATCCCAAACTTTTCTGTCTATCAGTGATGGTTTACTTCCTGTGCAAGTCTATACTTCAGGATTTTCCCATCAAAACACAAGGCCACTAAGTGGAAGAGTAAAGGTGTGTTTAACAGAGCTATAAAATTCTATTATGAACTCAGGAAACTGAAAGAAAGAGTATGTCTTTTCTATATGATTTAACTTCCTTAAACCCATATCAGAGATCTTTTTGGAGGCAGTAAGGTGTTAAAACAAAGAGTCTAAGGACAAATAATCTGCTTAGGATCACTTTAGTAATCGCTGCCTATTGTAAAACTATGCAGATGCATGAGTAACACGCATCCGTATTATGGCAGTGACTGAACTTATTAAATTTTTTTGCAGACAACTCTATGCAAATTTGATCTTGAGTATTATTATTGTTAATAAGAGGAAGAAATCTAATGAAGGCTTTAGAAGTTGCAAAGCTAAACCAGATGTGTTTCATTATTATATTTGTCAACACAGAAAGAACATCTAATTTATCTTTACAGAGCACGGCAAATCTAGAGATGGTACTCTTGCTTTTATGCTACTTAAAAGACAAATTCAAGTAAGCTCTTAGTCTGTGAACACATGTAGTGTTATCATTCCTGTTATGTATTATTAAGTTAGCACTTGATATTTATCCATCCTTACATTCACTCCAAATACTGTACATGATAATGGATGCAATAGAGAAAAGAAACAACTAGTTAAATGCCAGTGAATTTTAAGACCTGCTATAGTTGGCATAAGATATCTCTTATTAACTCATTATTTGCATTTCATCATCACTTACTAATTAGACACAAAGCAGGGGAGGTCAGGGGAGGGGGAGGTGAGAAAGTAATTTTCTCTGACAAAGTCTTGCTGAATACTTAAGACATGACATATTTTAAGGTAAAGTTATCCTTGTTTTCAGAGTTTCCTGTAAATGCGTATCACATGATCTTTGCAGCATCCACAGAAACACTGTTCTGTCAGACTGTCTTTCTGAAAAGGACAGAAAGATTAAATATATGTTACAATCAAAATTAAAAATACAGGCTGAAGTCTGCAGGCATTCTGTCTATTTTTAAAGAGACTCTTCAATCACCGTGTAGTCTTCTGCCAACAGGACAGCATCCTCCTGGAGCTGCCAAGAGTTTGGAAGTTCCAAATCCATTAGCTCTATTCATGCTCTTCAGGTTTCACCAACAAACATGAGCTACCAGCCAAACATAAATCCTCACTTCAATGCCCTGTGAAACTATCATTAATTAGACTTCATAGCAGTGGTTTTGAATTACCTGAACTTCTCTTGAATCAGTGGTTTGAAAGCAGGACCTGAGGTTCTGTGACAGTCTACAAGCAGCATTTCATATCTACACCAGGTTACCAGGTATCTGGTTTTCCTAGTAGGTATTTATGATTTTGCTATATATATTGCATTTATTTATAATGTTTTATCTCTGCCAAGTGTTTTGATTAAAATAATGGCTGTCACTTGCTTTATTAGATCCCAGTTTTTTTGCATTTTGGTAACAGCTGGCTTTCAAGCAGAGGATCAGAAATTCAATTTCAGTGGAAGCTGCTTACCTCAACAGCAGTTTCCCACTTTTGTCAAAAATCACTTCTAAACACACTATAAATGTATACTATTATTTCTCACTGTATCATAAAATATGCAATTTCTTTCTCTGCAGAGAAAAGCAGATTTTTTGATTTACCTGAATGGTACAATTCAGATTGTCTAATAATATCCCAGCTGTGAAGAGATCATGTAATATTTAGATATTGGGTCAAGCAAAAAAAAAAAAAAAAAAAAAAAATCACCTGTCTTTTTACAAAATATATTATTTCAAAATTTGAATTAACTAATTTCTACTACTAATTTCTACTTGCAAACTATGCTTAAAAGTCTTTCAGGGCAGAGAAGAGGTTTCTTGTTTTTTAACTTATGTATGAACTGGACTGCTTGTAAACTTCTGTCTTCTACAGTGGCAATTTCCTCTATGGCTGGTCACCAAATGCAGTTAAATCTAGTCCATCACATTTTTTCAAGACCAGAGAAGTTCATTGGCTAAAAGCCCAGGACCTTAAAGAAGGTTGGCAGAACTTTTGAGATGAAGCGTCAAAGATACTGTTCAAAAATCAGGAGTTCAAATTTCTTTCTAAATAATTATTTGCAAAATCATGGTTGCCTAACTGAGGATCAGGAACACACACTATCATTGTAACTTCATCATATACAAGATTACCTTTTGGTGGCTTTTATGCAGAGGAAAATTTGTTTACCACAAAATAATCTTTTTTCACTTTAACAAAGTTTGGTACAATAAATACTTCGCCTAAATGCCAGATAGTTCAGATGTAAGAATAAGTGTGTGTATGAGTGTACGTGTTAAGTAGACACTTTTGCCGTGATTTCCAGTATTTCACTCTTTTAAAGAAGTAAGTACTACATTTAAAAAAAACAGTAGAAATCCGTATTTTCAGAATTTCCACTGCAGCATATTACTTGTTTGCTCATAATTGAAATTATCTACTGGGGGGGAAAGTGAGAGAGAAATATTGCTCCCATTACTCTCTTCCAAACTAGAGGAAAGTTGTTACAAACTGGGAAAGAATTGCTTGCAAATTAAAGCAGAAAAATATTAACAACTTAAGTAATTTACTATATGCATATCCACAATAACTGTGATTTTATTAAAAAAGGGCATTAACACGTTAGAAGGAATTTTGAAAGAGCTTACAGAATTCATGCTCAGGTACAAAGATAACTGATTATGATAAAGTAAAACATAAGGCACAACAAAAGAAAGCTATCAAAGTATAAAAGGAGAAACAAAGCGCATCCTTCAGCTGTACTTAGTTTGCAGGGTATCTCTCACATAGGATTGCAGAATAGAATTTGGAAATATTTTTTCTGGTTCCCCTCAGAAACTAGAAACATCCCTGAAAAATCAAGTTAGTATGAAATAACTGAAGTTATTACTCTTTAGATCAGCTCCAAGGCTATTTAATACATTAATATTAACACATAGTATTTAATTGCTATCTGAATCTTAAAATAATTTGTGTTTTTATTTTTTAAATAGACAAGGGGGCATGCATAGGAAAAAAAACAATTTCAGAAGCTTATGTCCTATTTACTAAATAAAAGTGTGTTGAAGACGGCACCAAGTTTTCCATGTGAATATTGTATCATAATGCTAACAAGAAGTGTTTCTGATGCGGTAATAATTTTAGCACTTTAAAAGAAAAAAATGCATGTAAGTAAGTAGCAGATGACGCCCTTCTTTAAAAATCAATCACCTCTGTGTCACAGTAAACATGTAAACATCATCTGCTGTACAAGGCACAGATTTCTTTTCTGCAAAAGGTTTATTCTGTGCACATAATTCACATAATTCTTACATCTGAATTAATGTATTTCAAAAATACATTGTGACTTTGTGAAATAAATGTACCTACTTAGGGAGGGCACATGTCGGACCCCCGTGCATATTTAAAGAAATTCAGAGAGATTATGGATGGGAATGAAAATGGGTGTGCTCTAATGGAAATGTTTATTTATGAAATACATATGTCAAATACATAAATATTTCTTTCATTTGGCTAAACAAACAAAAAAACCCAGACACATTACAACATTTGGGACAAAATACTTCGTGTTTCGACAGAAAGAGTCTACGGAGGAGCACACAGTTCCTATGCTTCTCTTTCCCCTGAAAAGTTACAGCGAAATAAGTTTTTCAGTTTCCCACAAACCACAGTAAAGACTACAAACCTTTCAAAATAAAAAGCCTAAATATATTAATAGTTGCTTACATGGAAAATACTTTAAACAACGGTTAAACTACCACAATGCAGATTTCTCTATCAAAGTATTATTTGGCCATTTTGTGGGTGTAAGTGCAACCATTGGACTTAATAAAGCACTGCCCCCTTTTTGCACAACTTCGATAAAGCCAAAAGTTTAGAATAAAATGACAATAGCAATTTCATTGAAGTATAGCACAGCAAGAAGTATGATTGCTTTTTATTAATTTCTGTAATCACAGTCCCTTCTTTTCTTCCTTAAATGCAGTATTTTTCTTCTCCTTTGTCTACCCTGTTTCTTTGATATTTGGGCTTCAATTTTTCAAAGGAAAAAAGCAGCAATGTAACAATGAGACAAAAGGATTTATTTTGTGTTTCGACTGCTTTTTAACATCATTTCAACCGTGCAACATATTCGCTGCAACATCCACAGAACTGAATACTCTGTCTATTATCGAGATTGTCTCCTTAATTAGCTGGAATGTTATGGTTCTAATGGCTAAAAATACTGAAGTTGTGTTATTGTATTTACTAGTGTGAAAGTAAGTAGTGGTAATAATCTAAAACAGACTTAATTTCAGACATAGGAGGAGATAATGGCTTGTGCTGGTTTTGCCTGGGATAGAGTTAATTTTCTTCATAGCAGCTAGCATGGGGCTATGTTTTTGATTTGTGCTGAAAAGTGATGATAATTCAGGGATGATTTAATTATTGCTGAGCAGAGCTTACACAGAGCCAGGGCCTTTTCTGTTTCTCACCCCACCCCACAGCGAGAGGCTGGGGATGCACAAGAAGCTGGGAGGGGACACAGCTGGGACAGTTGACCCCAGCTGACCAAAGGGATATTCTGTATCATATACCATCATGCTCAGCATATAAAGCTGGGGATTGAAGGGTGGGGGTGTGTGTGTGTGTGCACGCGCGCTCGGAGTGACTCTGTCTTCCCAAGTAACTGTTATGTGTGATGGAGCCCTGCTTTCCTGGAGGTGGCTGAACGCCTGCATGCTGATAGAAAGTGAATTAACTTGTTCTGCTTTGCTTGTGTGCACAGCTTTTGCTTTACCTATTAAACTGTCTTTATCTCAAGCCATGAGGTTTTTTACTTTTTTACTTTTACCTTTCTGATTTTTTCCACCAACCCACTGTGGAGGAGGGAGCGAGTGGCTGTGTGGGATTTAGTCGCCAGCTGGGGTTAAACCATGACATGGTAAAAACTGAGTAGTCAACGATTTAATCTCTTACAAAATTCTCTGCAATAGTTTTTATTTATACTCTTTTTTCAAGCTTAATAAATAAGAACTATTACACAACAGCTCTAAATAGACTTAATCACATTATATATGCTTCCTCAATTCAAACAGTAACAAATAATATCCATTTTAGCTTTTTAAAAAAATATTTCCAACTTCTAACCTCATACTTTTTTCCAGTGGGTGTTATTTATTTAGGTACCAATCTGATTTCCTTTCCCTGGTGGCAAAAAAAGAAGACAGAACAAAAGCAACCATCACCACAATTCCTGGCCCTAAAAAAAGTTGACAAAAATTCAACTATATTACCGCAAAGTATGGAACTGCGCAAGATCTGCTTGTGCCAGAAAGACACATCTCCTAGCGCCAATGAAGACAAGCAGTTTATATAATCTTATAAACTGACCAAGCCCTGTAAATTGAAGCTTTTTTTTTCTCTCATTACATTCTTTGATTTTGTCAGAATTACTAGGACATAGAAGGGATCTTATTTGTGTTCAATGATTTCTTTATACTTCTTAAGCACTGCAAGAACTGCAGTTACTTCATTTGATGTTTTGCAGCATCAGGCCTTCCACATCCAGGGCAGGGAGAAAGGACTCATATCCTCCCAAAAAATGGAGAAACACAAATTCAGGGATGTCCCATGTAATGGTCACCAATTCCTCAAAGGCTACAAAGCATGCAATGAAAAGATTGAATAGATATTCCCATAGCAATCTTGCTGCTTCATGTCCACTCTTACTCCCTTTTTCAATATACCATCATGTTGCTCCAACACATTTACATCATGTTCTATGGTACTATGATATATTAAAAACTTGGTTTTCATATCTCTTATTTAAATTGAAGCACACATAATTTGCGAGATAGATAGTGTCGAGAGACTTTACTTAATAATTGCCCTGTTTAATCTCTTTAAGTACCCCTGAACCTTGCCAAAAATAAAGAACACAGATTTGAAAGGCAACAATATTGATAATTTATTACCACAGTAAAAATCTGCGTAGAAAACACACACATAGAAAATGCAGAGGAAAAATGCATATAGCATCAATTTCAACATCCTCTGCCTCAAAGGACAAAATTATCTTCTGAGATGTAGTTATATCTGTGACTGATTTCTACCGTCAAATGAAAAGAAAAAAATGTTATAGCAAATTAAAAAATGAAAGTGGTTTTTTGTTTGGTTTATTTTCTTCTTTCTTCAAAAGCTATTGACAGAAATGTTTATCTTAAACAAAACCATTTGTGATACATATGACACCCAAAGTTTCAAATCTTCAGTCAGTTTTCCATATCTGTATATCCATCTACTGGTATTCCAGACAGGCAGACCCCTGATCTGGGATAACGTATGAATTTCTGACAGTACCCTATCAATGCCTGAAACTGTCGCTCCAGAAGGCCATCAAAGAAAACCAACACTCCCCAATATTTAGGTTTTAACTGCAAGTTGAACAAAAGATCATTAACACAAACATGATACATTAAAATCAGATTAAGCTTTATGACATTATTTTTTCATTCAATTAAAAAAAAAACCAACAACCACACAACTAAAAATATTCTGTATGTTGAAATTCTTATAAATTCAACACCATGTCAATGTTTAAAATTATTGTCAGGATATGGAGGACTTTTGGTAGAGAGTACTGCTTTACCTAAAATTAGACCATATATGATCTATTCAGACAGAGGATGGCAAAGAAATAGTATCTGGACTACCATGTTTTTAGCCCTGCCTGCCTGTGAGTTTGTTGATCTCTCGAGTAATTGAAGACGTGGCATTTAATTCACCAGTTCAGCTTACAAGGCTACAGAGAATTCCTTTGCAATCTCTTCACTCAGTAAGCAAGCATTATGCTTCTGGTTTCTGTTGGTGGACAGACCGAGTAGAGAGAATTGTTATTTTGAAGCATTTCTCTATTAAGTGGCATATTCCAGAGGCAGGCTACTGTCGTATCATTTCCTAATTGCCTTTTTCTCTTGTTTACTTAGGTCAAAAACTGACATGTCTGTCTGTGGACGCTGTTGCATGTAAGGGATTACAGAAGGAAAAGGATGAAAACAAGTAATTCTTTACTGCTGATGATCTCCAATGGATTATAATGCAAGGGGTTTCACAGTCAAGGAAATCAGCATTACTACAGACTTTTGCAGACTAAAGAGCAGAGTGAGGAAATATTTTTTTAAATACTTTCTCATTTGTACAGGAACCATTTATTATAGCCAGGAGGTCATCTGAGGTGAGAGTTATTGCATCAACAGAAATATAATGGTTGGGAGGAAGGGCAATCAGCAGGAATAGACAGACCAGTACTTTAATATATAGCTCTGCATTTTGAATGGGGATGTGACAGAAAGGAATTTTGAGTGGAGAAAGCAGCAGGGATGGGTTAGTAATGGAAACCCTGCAGCCTTGTAGCAGCAATGAACAAACAAACACAAGTGATACACCTAAAAATGTAGAGATTCCCTTGAATATGTAGTGGAAAAACTGATAAGCTGTATCTTACTACTCTGTGCTGCAATAACACCATGGTCCATACATAGAATTGCAATATTTCACAGTCTTTACGTCAACATACTACTCTATCCTCCTTAAAAGACAGGGGAGACTAAATCATACTGTGAAATAAATTGAATTCTCAATAACATAAAGAGCGCTTCAAGGGTTTGAAAGCATGATAGGATGGGGAAATTCCATAAAGCCACCTTGTTTTAATTGTCTGCCTGCAAACCTTGTAATAGACAATTCTCCTCCTAAGAAGGAGACTGAGGCATTAGAATAAACTTGTTGGCTCACATTTCCATTAGTACTTTTCCCATCTACTTGTGGCTGTACTAGTTTCTTCCTCTGCAGCTTGAGTTCACTTTAAAACATGCACAAACATTCATATGAGTAAGACTGTGAGGGTCGGTCAGTCTGGAGGGGGAGATGACATCTATCCCTATGAGAAGATCTGGGGCTAGACATTGTTTATCTCACTGGCTGTAAGTGCACTGTAACATAAGTTATCTGCTTGAAGGCTGTTCCCTCTGCAGGCTCCTCCAACTATGATTCAAGAAAGGGTAAAAGACAGCTCCACCTCAAGCAAGGTGTCCGTTCTGAGGTTCAGCCATGCTGACACTGGATTTCGGAATCACTGCAGCGGGTGGGCGGGGTGGGGGTAGGGGTGCGGTGGGGTGTCATGCCAGTTTGTCCCAGTGGAAGTGCTCTTGCTTGCGCTTACTGACTGCTGCAATTTGGTGGTGGTGTCTTGATCTGGGCACTACAATGACTCCTGTTCCGATAATCCTTTCTCTAGAGGACAATGACATCAAGGACAGCATCTTGGGACCAAGTTTAAGCTTGCAGTTCAGCTCCTTTGCCTGGAATCACGCTGCATGCTCTCTACCAGCTGGGATTGTTCCAGCTCACATAGGGTGAGCAAGCTCAAATCTGCTGCCAGAAAGTCTCAGCTCCAGAAGCCTTAACTCCTGTTCCTTCACCTCCACCCATAAAAACACTTTGATGAAAGCCCATGCTTTTAAGGTACAGCAATTAGGAAAATTTAAGTAGCAATATGAATGGCAGTACTAACCCTAAAGAGGCATACAACTTTATCCAGTCTTTAACCTTAGCCTAATTTCTTATTTTTATTTGGTGAAACATTTCAGGGTTTCTTACTGTGCACCAGACAGACCACTACAGTGCCATCTCAAATGAAAGCATTTTTAAAATGAGAAGAAATATTTGTATATGTTTTTGTGACCATGTTTGCTTTTACCATAAAATGTGTATTATACTCTTACTTTCCCAAATAAGTTTTGAATTTAAAACAGTAACTTAAGTGCTAAAGAGCTGTTATTGGTTTTCCTTCCAGTTTAATTCAGGTAAGTAAATTGTTCCTTGGCTTGCATTTTCTGGTTTCAGGAATCAAGATAATTGAGATATTCGCCTATATCTGGATTAACAGGATGATAACTGAGATATCAATGAAAAGAAAAAAGGATCCTTTAAACACAACAGTCTCTTCAGGTCTCATTCCTCTGATATAACACAAAGTACTGTATTTCTTTTCAAGCTTTTTTCCTACAGTTTACATGCCCTTTCATTTTTCTGTGCCTACAGTACCTCACATCTGGTACTTAAAATATTTACCCCATATCTTTGAGAAAGAATTTCTATAAAAGCATAGCATCCTCAATCCCTTCAAGAAAATTTTCATGGATGGAAACCACTATATCTGGATATGACATATGCCAGATTACACGTAGCTCCAAAATCCCTCTCACTGTCTTTGCATTTGTTTTCTACTGTTCCTCTGTTAGCTACTGTTCTTTCAAAAGGTCTCCAGTACCCTCTGTAAGACACAACTACAAACTTCACAAGTAGAAAGTACAAAAAAATGAACATCACAAGAAGAGAAATAAAGTCACAGCCCAAATCTCAGACCTTGTAAAAACTCAGGAGTCCTTACTCAAAAGATTTTGGGACTTTTTAATACCTTTTGTAAACTACCTAAAATTATTTTTTTTACTGAAACGCATAAGCATGCACCAAGTCTAGTTCTACCTCTGAAATGTTTGTACAGTGCTGATGTGAACTTTGTAACAGAGAACACAATAAAAAATGCAGCATAGCAGCAGTCACTACTACAAAAAAATAGTTTACCTTCAGTGGAATGGAAGGTTTTGTACTCTGCACATGTTCACATGCACAGACATTCAGATACAACATGCATTCAAAGCATTATACAGGGCTCACCTGGTGAAATTGCTGAAAAGAGCCACCACAGAGAGAACTGGAGTACTTAAAAGTAGGCTATAAAACTTTTGATTATAAACAAATTGCTCCTAATTAAGGTTAATTAGCAACCTAGGCCTCACCTTGTGCCTTCTTTCCTACTAAAACAATCCTCACTAGTCCTACATTGAAACAGCTTTCTCTCACACCGGTGTGAGGGGAGCTCCAGGTATACTTGTCCAGAGTTAACAAGCACCCATCAGACAAGAAAAGCCAGTGCATTTGGTTTCATTAAAACCACACGAGAAGCTTTAAAATTAACTACTCTAAAATACCAACTATACTACCCAATTAAATATCTTAATTCCAGAAACATTACTGTTATTGCATGTATGCATTCTGGATGATGTATAGTGAGTACACTTAATGGTTTTTCTCAATATTCAAAATGGCCATGTAACAAAACTTAAGTGGGAATCATAGAAAACAAGTTTTTTTCATTACACTCATAGAAATGAAGGACAGAAATCTTCATTAAAAAAATCTGCCTGTCCATTCCTAATCAGCATTAGCCCAAAACTGCCTTAAACTGAAAAGAAAAAAGGCAACCAACAAACCAAAACCCCCCACTTTGTTTAAAACAAGCTTTTGTTTTGGATCTAATTAAGTATATTTTTTAATTCAAAGTGAAATATCAAAATTCGAATTTTTCGATGAAAAATCTAGCAGATAGTTTCAATATAGTTTTAAATATCCTCTTATCCACCATTTCACTCTTTAAAAACACAAAAGAAAGTCAATATTTAATGAGCTCTGCTGTACAGCTCTTTGTAATTTATTTTTAACCAAATAGTCCTCTCCCTGTATCAATGCATTAGTCACATGAGGTCTGGGAACATCACATACCTCCTAGCTTTCACAGGAAAACAATTTTAACAATGAATATCCTGATAGATTCCATCTTTCTTTCTTTCCCCCTCCCAATAATAGTACCCAGTATTTTTTTCACTAGATATAGAATTTATATGATTTAAGACATCCAGACTCTGATTTCTTATATGATAGAATTTTATATGATATAAGACATCATTTCTTATAAAAAAAGAATGAGGGCTTAGTATCACGGATTTATCAGTACCTCCCAAAAACTTTTAACTTACATGCAGTTATATCAACCACAACAAAGGCAGGCACTGGATGAAAATGGTCTTACATTAGTTTTTCATGTTATCAGTATAAACTCTAGTTTACCCATTTATACATGCTTTTTTATATACTAAACATGCATATTTGGATGGGTAGTGTCTTATTACAATGTTAGCGCTTGAAAATTGATCTCTGAAAAGTACATGGTAAGGTTTCAAATACTACATTGTTGCATAACTGAGAACAGTAACAGTGATGCTAACAATTTTTGCAGGAGGAAAAGGAAGTGTTTTCTAAGCACGAGGCAAAAAAAGCTTGTCTGAATAGTAAAACTACTGAATCTATTTTAACATGTTTTTACACCAGCCAAACAAGGAACGTTGCTAAAACAAAACACAAGAGAAAGCCATTTGTAATACTCATTTGATATGATACATACATATACCTAGGAAATGACAAAAGATTAAAGAAAAAAAACCCAACACACAGGTTCATAACTAATTTAATAATCCTTGAAGTGCAACCATTATAGTATCATTCCATAGTTATCTTCTTCAAAGGAGAAGGCAACAGAAACATGGTTATAGATACAGCTGATCTAAATATGCACAATTTAAGAAGGTCTCAGATATTCATTAAAAAATGAACAAATGAAGTGTAGTATACACCGAGGTTTTCCAGCACCACCTCACCCCTCAAAACAACCCAGCAGAAAAGCCATGTCACTTTTTATGTATTTTTCAGAACATACTGTACTACCATTACAGTGTACATACATATTAGTTCATAATTACTTAAAAATGTATTTCCATACATAATCAGGGCATATATATTTTAAAATGTACTAAATACAAGTGTCACATACAGAGACAGTACACTGCAAAAGCTATTGGAATTTCACTGTTTCTGCAAGAGTATCTACTTAGTCTTTAAAACTCACACTGAAAGAAGGAAACACGGGAAGATATAAAACCAAAAAGAATTCTTTAAAAAAATCACAAACTTAAAATAAACACCAATGTGTATAAAAAGTAAACTGGACTATGGCTGAATTTGTTGTAATGGGTTGATTGTTGTGACCACACTGTTAAATACATGTATGCAAACCAATAGTTAATTTTCTTATCTATTTTGAAAGCAAAATGAATGTAGGCAGACTACCACAACAAATTCATGCTTATTTTTATTAAGCTATAAGGTAGATCAATCCATGCAGTATAATCTAGCAGAGCAGCAAATAAAATTACAATTCTTTTGGAAGTGCATATTTTCAGTTGCATTTGGAAAAATATAAGAAATCAATGTCTCATGCTGAAAACACAGGACATACCAAAGTAATACAAATGCAGTGAAGATATTATAGTGTCTTAGCAGTAACAGTATTTCTAAGTTACCCACAATGACAAAGTTGCAGGTATGTATTCCTGAACTCTAGTATAAAGGCACAAAGCAATTGCATCCTGAAGTAATGCGTTTAATGAAGCCCCAACTTGAAGAAAAATACAGCACTACAAAATCCCTAATCATGTGTAATTCTCAGTAATGTCTCCCAATAACTTAGCTATGTGTTTATTAGTTATGACCAAATAGCAAATAATGTTTATTTGGAAGAAAACAGCACAGTTTTCAGAGTAGCCCAAACATTACATGTTATTAAAAACCACTGGAAACACAACTTTAAATAGAAATTCATCTCCGTCTGACAACAAAACCAAAACATTAGCTACAATGAAATCCTACCCTTGAGCATCCTGTCTTGGCATGTCTTTGACTAGGAGAAAGCACTGCAGTTTTGGCACAGCCACAAAGTCTGTTAGGAAGACAAATTGGTCTTTAGACGGAATCTCTCCACCTACACAAGAATAATACTCTTCCACGCCATGATGGTAGACCCAAAGGAAAGGTGCAATTCACTGCCAACAGTTTCTGCCTAGTGATTTGTGATGGAAACCCAGCAGATCCTGCTCTGGGTACTGCTAGACAGTGGCTCACTGCACCCCAGGAACAGCTGCTGACAACAAAAGGTTGGAAGGAGACATATCTAAATCACAGTACATTGGTAATCCCCAGTTGGCTTGTGCCACAACAGCAGTCACTCATTCCAGATGTTTCATACAACGCACTGAAATCTCTGAGTAGTATATTTGCTCGACTTAACAGACTCATGGTCAGCCTTCAAAGCCAAGTTTTAGGAGCTGCTAATTCCTCCAACAAATCTGAACTGTTAAAGACGATACTCTTCTTCCAATGAAGAAACTGCCAAGCTATGGCCAGAAATATTTTGAGAAGGAAAAATAAGCTCCTGGTAACTGCCAGGGAAGAAAGCTGAACACCCAGTACCTTTCCCAAAGGATCCCCCAAGTGCTTATGCAGCAGGGATGCTACACAGGCTCTTCTGCCTGCAGCTCCTGGCACGGTCTAACTACACATGACCAAGAGATCAGTTTGGTGGAGAGCTGCCTGGAAATGAAGAAGTCAGCCTTTCCCAGTACAGGACTGTCCAACAAGCCAGGAGGAATTTCCATCAAATGCCAAAAGTTACCTTCCTCAGGAGAAAAAATAAATAAATTATCGAACACGTGACAAACACTCTGCACAGGAGCAGACTGGTGGGGTCATTGTAACAAGGCAACTTGGAAAGACCAAGGGCACAGATGAGGAAGGGACTGCAGCAGAGAAGAATTTACAGTAAAGTCTCCACTTACAGGAACAATAATTTTAAATGATTCAGTGATTCATATGCATGCCATCTTAGCCTATTTACTTTTCATTCATATTATATGAAAGTATTTGTGAATAATCTAATATTTGTTCGCATTGCACAACATTTGAAATCAGAGGCACTAACATGGTGCTTACCTTTGCCAGAAAATGACAGTATTTTAACGTAAAGATTACACTTGAAAAAACTCTTCCTTTCATTCAGATCTCTTTTTAAAGCAACAGTTAGTGCATAGATCTAGGTCTTACTTCAGTTATGTGTCTTTGGAAAGATCATTTAACCAGTCCATTTCTTCTGCTTTAAGAATCAGAATAACTAAACCATTGCCACTGTAAGAAACAGTTGTTATTAGTCTTCACTGACAACATGGTTTGGAGATATAAAGCATTTGTAATTTTATGTATTTCAAACAGGCCCTGGGAGCTCCTGATAAATAAGGATGTAAATATTTTTTTTTCTTTTTTTTCTTTAATGAAACAAATTAAATAGCAGGGGAAAAATAATAAAAAAAAAGAATCAGCCAAAGGATTCAATTTACATAATTGTAATTCACTGAATAATTTGAGAACTTCCTCCAAAGAGCTATAGAAATAATCAAATATGTGTTTCAAATTATGCAGTAACAAATAATTTGTTGAACAATGCCTTTGACAAACAACATTAAACCACCTCTAATAACAATGCTCTTTTACCCTCTCCCATTTTATAATTGTGGGAGAAATTAACATCTGCAGTTGCGTGTTTCCATACTTGCTCTTTTCACCAAAATGTTTTGTTTTGAAAGTATGTGCTGAAAATCACTTCAGAAATTTTTGAGTTAATAATTCCAAAGGAGAGCAGGACAGAATGGGATACCTATCTTGCCTCCCATCAATAAAAAAACCAAACTCCCTTTAAATGGTTTGTATTGAAATATATGCAGTTAAAACACCAGAAGCCTCAGCAAGAGGCAAAAGTTCTTTAGCTGAATCTTTACTAAGTATCATCCTCACTTTCAAGTATCAATAGGAAGCAATGGCATTTACAATCCTGAAAAAATAATCTACCAAGATACACCCAATTGTCTTGAAGGGTTTCACATCTTTGCTTTCACAGTAATATGGTAGAAAAATATCACTCTCCTTTGTAAAGTGGCTATTGCCCAGGTAGGACATTTAACTTCATCTTTAAATAGTAATTTACTTCAAACTGCCTCTCAGGCTGGACTTCTTGTTTCACTTGTCTCATCAAAACACCTTAAATATGATTGAAAGCTGGCATTCAGTACATAAAAATTGAGAAGAAATACAAACATACACCAAAGTAAAGAACAAAAGATTAACCCTTGCAAAAAAAAAAAAAAAAAAAAAAAAAAGGTTGAAGAAGTAATTAAAGCCTGGTTTGCTTCTGTTTGAAACCCACTTATTCAGTCTAGTGTGGTTTTTCCTGATTTTTGCATATGCTGGGGGTATGTACATTTGCCCTTTGCAGGTATGTAAATGTGATGACAGATGAGTGAAGGGGAGACAGTTATCCTGACTACGCTTCAAGTATGATGACAATAATCAGTTCTGCTCCTCTCACAGAGATGACACTTGCTAAAGACTGATCACTTCTTAATATAATTTTTTAAATACCACAGATAGGATTAAGAATCTTACGTGTTTAGGATCATGCTGTTTCTATCCTGAAAACAAACTCAAGTCTTACATATCTACTCCATATCCACCTTCTTCTAAGTACTTTCCATTTACAAAGAAAATACTAGATTTACCAGTGGAAAAAGTGATAGAAAGTAAACAAAAATACATATTCAAAAGTAGACAGCTTTTTAAAAAAATACTACCTTTGCTTTTAAACTTGTAACATAAATTCCCTGGCATACTTTAGAGTTCATTCTTCAACTCAGTAATGATGAGACTGCTTAATGTTTCTGAGCTTTATAAGACATTTGCTTTGTGTTATTCTAGTGCTTCAGTGAAACACTGACTGGGACTTAAAAGTCACTTGTGATCTAAGGTCCCCAACCTTACAGTACTCTCAGGACTTGATTTCTCTACTTTTGGGGGAATTTTAAACTGTATTTTCATAAGAGCAACTGGCATTATGCAGGCAGACTATAACCAGCAAAACAGATGGGGCAGAGCAGAAGCAAGTCCACTAGTGGATCCTCAGTCATGTAGTATAGCTCTTGGAAGGCTTTTTGTTCTAAAGTAATAACGTTTATAACTAAGTTGCTTTCTAGTAAAGAATGCATTTTAAACTGAGGAGGCATAATGACTTAAAAATCAGCATTTCGGAGGTGTTTGGGGTTTTCTTTGGGGCAAAGAAAAATGAAAGTTGGATTTTGCCCAGTCACGCACAGTAACGTAAGTAATTAAAAGTCATACCACTTTAAATAATGAAGGATAAATTAATAATTCCTGAAGTATTTTCCCGTCTCATCCTTAAAATATGTACAAAATAAACATTAAGTACATAAATAGTTTGTATTCTCTTTAATCAAGCAGGACTCTAGGGAAATTATGTTATGTAAAATTGACCATTTTTGACCACCAGTCCAGTAAGTTGCACTCTCCAGATCATAAATTCTTGATAGAAACTTTATTCATACAAGCATGCTCTTCCATCTTGGCGGAACATGACAGAAATTACAGAGAGCAAACTTCTCACTTTACCATCATCTTCAATTATATTTTATGTATCTACTAAAAGATGAGGGACAGAGGAGGATATATCCTCTTAATTTTTTAATACTGAAAAATATCACAGCCTTCAGACACTGCACAGAATGTCTTTTATTAGTGATCCGTCACTCCAGTTCAATTATCAATATAGAAACTCTATTCATGACCATTTACAAAAAATAAGTTCACAGATCTTTACAAATAAAAAAAATAAAATCACAGTCTCAGCATATTTTACAGTTTCGGGGAAGGACTGTAACTAAAGTGGAATAGGTTAAGGAAATGATGAATAGGGTTCAATCACTAAGCTGTGAGAAAATAATTTTACCTCCCTACACCATCTTGCTTCAGACAGGAACAAGAATATACTTATTCCAGATTTTCATTTTTAAAAAATCATCTACAAGAGCCGGTATGCAATTGTCACTACGTGGCTTGCAGTAAGTGTTCTTTTTTATTAATAGATATTACTATCCTGAAGAACTGTAAAGAATTTACTATCTTTCTGTATATACATCAAATTAATTCAAGTTACATGAACTGTTTTTATTACAAATGACAGCATCAGTTTAATTTTTCCAGTAAGAGAAGAAAGCTGTGTATCTCATGAGAGACATAAAGAATAAACATGTGTTTCTGCCAGCTGTTCTTTTGCTAATGATTTTTTTCTTTCTCTTACTCTGATTAAGTCCCAGTATGCATGAAGACTTTTGTTTGATTATTCATGGCTGTTTGCCCAATATAATGTCCTTTATTCTTCATTGGGTATGAACATACCTACACTGAGATATTTCAGCAGGCTATGCCCATTCAATTTTTATTACTTACATTTTTGGACAAGTAAAACTGGAGGCAATCTATTTTGATTCTCAATGAAAAAAGACACAGAAATCCAAAAAAACGTACAAAATGCAGATGATTGACAATTCACATACCCTAATTAATTACACTCTAATTAATCTTGAAGTTAAATTGATTTTTTTTTCCTTCTTTTTTGTTTGCAAGAAAAACAAACATATATGATCATTGCCTTTTTTAAGACACCATTTCATACCTGCCCCATAGAGAGTGTCTGAACTTATTTTCCTCTGGACAATGGAACTTTGATGAGGAAGTTCCCATAATACTCATTTGTGTTTGGCCTGTCTTCCCGTATTCAAATGAACATAGCTTACAGATAGAACAGCAGAACTAAAAAGTTCTGGGATTAAATCCATGGGGTTTTTTGACAGCACTTGAATAGATTAACGTATTAAGTGATGAGGATGGAGAGTGAAAACAAGTCTAGAGCCTTTACTTCCCTGCCTCAGATCTGCATTATGAGCACCACTTGCTCTCATCAAGGTCAGCTGGTGCCTGTATTGGCTCCAGAAATACAAGGCAATCTCACTGTATGGTATTATTACTGTTTCTGAAAGGCCTGAGGGAGGTGAGAGCCAAGGTCGTTGCATGCTCCTAAGTTTGTGTGCTCCAGTGCTCATAATGGCTTTTGGCGCATCGAAGTTACAGCAGGAAATACCGGGCTCCCCTGGGTAGCAGGGCTGTCTACAGCTCAAGTACAAGAGTTTGCAACTCCATCCTTCTTGCTTCTGATGCTTTTCTCTATATTAGTGCCAAAGTTGCTAAGGCAAAAGAATATTCCACTGAGCCCACTCTGTGGTTGAAAGCTTTTTACAACTCTAAAGGACAGAGCAGAGATAAGTGTGTCACTGAAAATAACAGAAAGATAGTGTGGGCTTAATTCAGATCTATGGCCAAATTGCAGAAATGCTAATTACAATGTTCTCCAATAGACTGGAATCTGTGTTCATTCAATCTGGCTGTTCTTGCCAGAACATCTTAAGAGATGTGACAAGTTGTTCAAAAGTGGTCTTGGATCAGGCCCTAAGGCAGCCCATTACACATGTAATTCAACTGAACTTTGCATCAAATATGATATCTAAATCTCACTAAGTTTTGTCACTACCTGGCCTAGAAGTTAGAACAGTTTGGTTTTGAAAAGCTGCATGCTATTTAATTCAGAAATGTTTACAGAAACAGAACACCCAGCAGCCTTTAATGTTTAATTCTCTTTGTTCTTCTGCTTAATCATTTCTCTCTCACAACCATGTAATAGCATTAGAAACTGGTTTGTGAATACAAATTCTTCTTCCTTTTATAAAAACGAACACTGACATCTGTAAGTAAAAAACCCACCAACTTATGGATTGTCCTTACACTGTATTTTTCTTTCACTTTGAGTTGTAATTTAAGGATATATCACATATAACCATCCCTTTCCACCAGCATGCAGAACTAGGAACTTAGTTCCAGATTTGCTTCTGAGTTTCATTTTGGGAAAGAATTTTTTATGTTCAAATTCCCCTTTCTGTTCTGAGTATCCATGAGAAAGACATCAAGAAACACAGACTGGAAGGGAGCCTCCACCACTTGGCTGGAAATGATTCAGTTATCAAACTAAAAATAAAGTCCCAGAATCAGTAGAAACACTTCTTCCTGAAACTCTCTAATCGTGTCTCATATGCACACCAAATACATTCAGACACAGTTTTCAGCTGAGCCTTCCCACACACGCTCACTTTTTTGATGTTTATTTGTGAGAAGCGTCTTAAATACATTGTGAAATTACCCACTGGTAAGTAAGTTAGCAATCCCATAATACCAGATACTGAATTGAAGACTGAACGCAACAGAAAACAATCCATTAAATTGGGCTACAAAACCATAACAGAGACTGCCTAAACTAGGAGGAAAACAAAACAAAACAAAAACCCCCACATCACTTCTCTTGGGCACCGAAGTGTGAAAAGTAGTTTGCTTCATGATGCATTTATCTTCCAAAAGGAATGATTTTTCTTGACTTCTGTCTCTCCCAAACTACAGACTAGTAAGACAGCTACCCAAATTCCTAACTGGAATTCTGTGGGGGGTTCAGTGACAGCTGACCATTAAGCATACCACAATACAAAACTCTGCTTATTTGTGATGTTCTATAATCTACATCTTTGAGTTTTATCTGAAATTATTTCTCATTTTGAAAGGAATTCCCCACAAATGTCTGTGACTTTACTACTTCCCTTCAAATCTACTAATACAATTCTGTTTTGTTGCAGTAAGAATAAAAAACTTATGTAAGGGCTGATGTGGGAACACCTGGATTTCCTCCATGATCAATATTGTCTTCTGCCAATCAACACCAGCAAGTTAAATCCCTCTTGTCCTATCTTAATAGCACATTTTTGGTGTAGAAATCAGCTCCTTGTTCTTTGCAAAGCATCTAGCAGGTGTGAGTAGTATCCCTAAATTCCACAGCAAATATTAATATGTTTTTTAAAATCTTCATAGAATATAATGAAATAACATTACTAAGGATGGGCTTTAAAATACTTTAAGAGATTTTCTTTTTATCTTTTTGGATTTAAAATCTGTAGATTTTAAAAAGATTAGTTTTATGTATCTAACATTATGAGCTAGAGTCCCTATTGCAAGTCTCTTTATAAGCAATTCCTAACAGCTGTGCAAACATCAGCCACAATGTACAGGCATAATGCCAAATAGAAAATTACCAAACAGATGAAAATATCATGTTTTCCCTGAAATTGTTACTTGCAAATTCTAAGGTACACACATGAACAGTAATATCTCTATTTTTTAGAGTTCAAAGTTTGATTGTTAAGTCTTGAGAAGAGAATACTCAGGGGGATCTTACCGATGTGTATAAATACTGAACAGGAGTGCGAAAAGAAGATGCAACCAGACTCAGTGATGCACAGTGAACAGACAAAAGGCAATGGGCATAAAGTGGAATACAAACAATTGTTTAAACATAAGGAGGGGAAAAAAAAGGGGGGTTTATTCTAACGGTGATAAAAACACTGGAACTGTTTGCTGAGAGGGGCTGAAGAATCTCCTTCCCTGAGTAACCTGCTCTAGCTGACTCTGCATTGAGCAGGGTGATTGGACTAGATGGTAATCTGGGGGGGTCTCTTCTGTCCTCAACGATTCCACAGTTTTTTATACAAGTTCAAACAGAATCCTCTTTACCATAATCAGTCCTTAATTTAATGGGGAGGGAAGGTTTGGGGGTGGGTGGTGGTGGTGGTGGTGGTGTGTGTGTGGGGAAGCAGTAAAAAAAAACCCCAAACCTAGGAATCAAACAACAGGTGATCACAGAATGTAGAACCTGAATCTTTAGTCTTTAAAAATCAACTATAGAGTTCTACAGGAAAGCAAAAATTACCGATTTTAAAGATCTTTTGATTTTCTATTTCTTTTTAATAGTGAAAAAGATGCAGGATAAGGAAATAAAGACACAATTTTATACTGAAGTAAATAAAACCCACCTTCAAATATTTTGATTTACTTTAAATATGAAAGTTTCTGCAGCAAATCCATTTCATTTGTCAGTGGGAGAATACACCAATACACACAAAGTACTCAAATCATAGTGGAGCCAACAACTGACAAAGTTGCCATTCTATTCTTCCATAACATGAAACTATTTACAATGCTGAATGGCTCACGACAGTAAAAGATTAATAAATAAAAATACTTCCAGGTCTGTTACTGGTAAACAAATGAGGGGCATGCATAGAAAATAAGAATGATACAGCCAATCCAACTGCTTCACCCTACAAGCTGCTTACATGAGCTGAGGTTACCTGACTTCAATAATTCTTTTGTGTTTAAAATGTCTTTAGAAAAAATCCTCAGAATTTTCCCTGCCTAATTTGTAGTGTATTCCACATTAAAACTTTTACATATAATGTATTAAGAAGGCAGGGAATATATCAGTCTGCTCAAGTCCAAGCATATGGTCAGGCAAAACGGACAATAACACCAATCTGTTCTTACAATGTGATAAATATTATGCAGTCAATGCATTTTCCTGACTAAGAGGTTGGTTTATCTGCAAAACTGATGTACCAGGAAATGTCAGTTAAAGACCAAGAAATACAATAACCATTCAACAATTTCAAAAAAGTGAGACCTTATGAAACATTTTCCAAGGAATAAACCCAGTTAGGTTTACAAATAATATTAATGAACAAGGCCAGATATAGTCTGAGCCTCTCTCTCTCTCTTCCCCTGCCCAAATTCAAATTGTCTATATTTCAGCATTCATCAGTGATGAACACTGTCACATAAACCCTTCATTCCACAAAAATGAACTGACAGGGCTAGCATTATCTACTGATACACTTCCATTTTGTGTGGCGTTTGACTTGTCTTCCCTTTGCTTTAGTGCCTTACTATTCCCAGTGGGATGAGAGAGGCCTAAGGCAAATTTTTTAAGATCACATAATAAGTAGAAGCAGAGAAGAAAGATTTAAGTAGCTTACGAAGCAGAAAAGTGCGCCTAAAATTTTCTGTTTTAAATGAAGCAATTCCCAAACTCACGTTTACTTTTTATCTGAAGCTTACAGAAGAAACACCTAACATAATTATATAGCAATTAACTCTATTCAATGAAAAATAATGTTTTAATACTATTTTCAGACAACTATAACTAAAGCAGCACCATGCAACTTAAGAAAGCTAATTTTAAATTAAGACTTGAAACTTTCTTAATTAAGAAAGTTCATTTCAAATGAAGAATAGATTCTTAATGAGAATTCTTAAATGAGGAGCAGAAAGACAGATGCATACACAACTCTCCCTGATTCCCAACTCACATTCTGTTTCCCAGCCACCATGATTAGGGGGTAAATTTAACAGATCAACTGGAAAGAAACCATCTTGGAGAATAAAAAAGAGCTGCTCAGAGCTCTTAACCCAGCTTATGGCATTCACCCACTGGAAGCTGAGAAAGAAGGGTAAGACCTGTGACTCTTGAAACAGTTAAGGCTAATGTTAAGTGATCCAGCAAATTTTAATTGACAAGTATGATTTAGAATTATAAATGAAAGGCATGAGGAGTATGTAGCCATTTCTATTGGGAAAAAACAAAACAAAACAAAACCAAACAAAAAAACCCAACAAAAAAAGAAAACAAAAACAAACCCCAAAACCTCAAACTTTTCATAGTCAGGAAATAAGTATCTCCTATTCAGTAAATCTCTACTGTACACACAAAGGTTCAGTTTATTTATCGTTGCTTTATGAAATCCTCGATTATGCTCTAAACAGTATCTCTTTCTAACACAAGATACAGAACAATTCAATTAAGGGGGGGGGTGTAGGAGCGAGAATTACATCTGATAAAATTAGTGATCTGTCAAGCAGTGATACGGATATATGGTTAATTCTTAATTAAACACACTCCTTGAATAATAAGATGTAGATCAAGAATTTCTGCACAACTGTAGTTTGTGACTGCAGGGCGGGGGGACAGCTGTTAAAAAATCCACACTGGCAGCATCAAAATCAACACAAGTGCTCTCATATGTATATGATCATCCCTTACCTCCCATTTAGGAGAACACTGGATCAAACTGACTTCCTGCCTTTGAGCCAAGAAGCATACAGGTGACCTGTATCTCTGCTTCTGGGTTTGTCAGTGCAATTTATAGTCAAGGAGGGGTAGGGGGAGAAGAATGCAAAGCCAGTATATGACATAGCTGCATTAATTACTTCGTCTGCAGTGCAGTTTGCACTGGTTTTATCTCACAGCAGCCATGAAGCTTCATTGCTCATTCCACACCTTCACTGTTACTCTACACCCTTAGACTGAAAGGACCCTGTGATTAGACTGGAATGGACTATTGGGTCAGAGCTTCTCTCAATGGCATCACAAACATTGAACGAGCCTGTCACCTTTCAAATCTGCTACTCATTCACCAGAAGTCAAGTACCATAATGAAGCATGAAACAGTTCCTGATTAAATGAAATCAAGTCTGAACAGTGAAGAATCGGAGACATTGTACTAGGTGACCTTTTCTGACCACCACTACCCTGCCTCCACAAGACTGAATTTCTAAGGTCTGTCTGGTAGTCCTATTAGCACCATATTAATACTGTCCCTCTGTTTAAAACACATTGTCTTCTTTCAGTTTGAAGAGACACACAATAGTTTATCTTCGTTATTTGTTTGGTAGTTTGGTACTCTGAATCTAAATAGATCTACATCCTATTTGCTAGCTGTAGTTAATCCTGTTTTGACTTCCACATACAGAATCCTGTTGTAACCTTCTCTACTAAGTCAACAAACTGGAAGTCGTGGGCATGTAAAGGCTGGCAGGGGGAGAGTAATGATGTGTGTGAAACACATTGGCAGTTATCACTTGTATCCCTTGCACACAACTTGGTAAGTAAGACAACAAGAAGTATCTCCAGTCTTCTAGACAATCGTGATCTGCTTTCCTATGTCAGTGTACATCACCCTTTAAAATTTTTACATATAAAATCAGATTTCAAGGGTCATTGCATCTCCAAGATAAAAAGGTTAGGGATAGGAAGAAATGCTAAACAGAGGAACAACATGAACGGTAAGTTGTGAGAGTTGGAATGCATTAAAAAGAACTTAGTAGGAAGTGAGGAAACTCATGCACCTCTCAGGAAGTGCTCAGTATTGCGTATTATGAATTCCCATATTGCAGAGCAAGAGCATCTGCTATGTAACTTTTTGCTCCCAGTCAGCATAGCATAACTTGCATATGATTAGATATTTAATGTTTATGCTTTATAGGACATTAGAATCTATGCAAATATTATGTCAAAATGTATTAATTTCAGAAGGTAACAGAACCACCACGTTGCAATTTGTGTCTTTTCAGTGTTGCAAGGAAGCTGGAATTCTTCTCTTATGCAAAAACCCCAGCTGCTTCAACAAACAAAATTGCACTTGTGTGTCATCTGTTTAGACAAGTTCTGGCCATGATAATCTATGTTTCATTGTTAACAGATAGACTTAGTGCTTCTGAAGTACAACAAAAACCAAGCTATAGTTTAGATGTGCAGGAAGAAGGGAAACAGGGCACTTTATACTGCATGCCAAACAAATAATCAGAATGACTTTAGTATTAGAGAAATAAAATTAAGCTGCATTCCAGTGCTTACAAACTTCTCAGCATTCCTTAGGGAATCAAAACCATCAGGCTTTGACACATACTGCCACTCACTCCATCCTTCATAAGGTAAACTGGTGAGGCCGTATCTTGAATACTGTGTTCAGCTTCGGGCCTCTCACTACAAGAAAGCCACCGAGGTCCTGGAGCATGTACAAAGGACAACGAAGCTGGTGGAGGGTCTAAGAGAGTAAGTCCTATGAGGAGCGGCTGAGGGAACTGGGGCTGTTCAGCCTGGAGAAAAGGCGTCTCAACGGAGACCTTATCACTCTCCACAGCTGCCTGAAAGGAGGCTGTAGCCAGGTGGGTGTAGGTCTCTTCTCCCATGTAAGAAGCCATAGGACAAGAGGAAATGGATTAATGTTGTGCCAGGGGAGGTTTAGATTGGAGATTAGGAAAACTTTCTTCACTGAAAGGCTTGTCAAGCACTGGAACAGGCTGCCCAGGGACGTGGTTGAGTCACCATCCCTGGAGGTATTTAAAAGACCACGTGTAGACATGGTGCTTAGGTATATGATTTAGTAGTACACTGGGCAGTTTGATTAATGGTTGGAGTCGAAGATCTTAAGGGTCTTTTCCAACCTAAATGGGGTCTTTTCCAATATAAATGATTCTATGATTCTAGCTTTATCCAGTGGGTTTATTAATTTCAATCACTTATTGTTGTTGTTGTTGAGACATTCTCGATTTCTAACAATAAAAAATTCCGAGGTCTTTTTGAGTTCGGACCCAAAGTGTCTGAATTGCCCATCTGATTTGCTTTTAGTAAAGTGAGTTTTGATTTAATGTTGACAGCCATGGAGTACACAGCACAGGCTGCTGACCATTCTTCTCTGCAGCCAAAGACTCTCCTAAGGAAATAAGTCTGTTCTGCTAGTAGGAATGAGCAGATGACTAAAATACTACTAGATGTGAGGAGGAACACAGTGTACAATTCCTGATCCAAGTGAAAAAGACAGAAAAAAACCAGTCTGTGATTAAATATGTTCATAGCTGAATAGATGTATCCACAGTAATTTTGATCAGGGCCAGAATTTAAGATATTGCTGTGCATATACGTAACATATACAAACACACATGGGCCTTGAAAAAACCCTCCCATAGTTAAAGAAACCAGAGAACAAGAGCAAGTAAAAAGCCTCAGGTAAAATGCTACTGGCTTTGATTTTGAGCACTATTGAGTGTTCTCAGTTCACCGACATCTAAGAAACTTGATATGCTAGACAAGCTACCTACCAGGAACTGAGGAACAAATTACCGCACCTTTAAGCCCAGTGGGGTTTTTTTATTTGTTATTTGTTGTTAAACAATCTTGTTAAAGTAAGAAAGGCAGACAGTTGGAGACAAAATGGTTCAATTTCTTCCTGTTGTAAGTTTTGTGGATAGTACCTTATTAGAACAAGAATAGTTTAGACAAACTATGCATCTCATCACTTTAATGTAATACACTACAGGGAAAGAATGAAGTTTGTCACTGAAATAGACAACCTGCATTCCCCGATCATTCAGAACTGACACTGTCCACAGCTATGCAAATATGCATAATCTGCACATTAAGACAGAAAGGGAAAAACAGAACTTTATTTAGCCACTGAGTCTGACATGTTACCCTCCTGTTTTCTTCCCACTGCCTCACTCCCCCCAGGAAGAAATTTCTTGGATATGGTCCTCCTCAGCAAAAAGCTATCAGCTTTAATAAGAGCTGAACACATTGTTCATCCCACCCGTTCACTGCAAGCAGCAGGATAGTATTTGATTCTTTAAATTTCAATGCATCAATGTAGGTTTGGAGGTAAAAGCACAGGCTGATTTCATTGAAGAAAACACCCAACATCGCCGAGATTTCTAAGTGTAAAACAATCAAAAAGGGAAATCAAGTCTTTTCAGAATTGCCCCATGTACCAACAGGCAGCTAAACAAAAGGGCAAAACAAAAAACATGTAGCCATATACTCACAAAGGCATTTTCATTTGCTTACCTCCTGATAACACACATGCAGGTTGCTGCTTAGCACTAACAATCTTTTAAGTGGTATGTGTCAATAGGATAGCAAACATCCTACATTCTGTGAGAAAGCTTCATTATCAGAACTCCAGACTCCAATATAAGTCAATAGAAACACCTTCAAGTGCCTATTTTTACGTGGCTAAAAAAACCCACAAACCCTTATGAAAAATTATGTCAGTGTCCAAAATGGAGAATCCTTGGAATTATGAGTCCATTACTTACCACATTGAGGAAGCACAAGAAAAAGGCTGCCAAATCCAAAAGCTCTCTTCAACATTTCTTTAGGTTATTTTCACTGGACTCTTTCATATTAGGTATCATTGTTACAAACCTGCAGTTCAGTTTAAGTATTTCTCTTCTTTTGTACTTTCCATAACAAGATATTAGGTGTGCATCAACCCACTACCTTCAGTGGCAGCATGCATGATATTTTCAAAATACAAATCTAGAACAACTTCAATATAAAAATCAGAATTAGCATCCCCCAATATTTCCATTACGAACCAGAGGGAAACTTACAGTGATTTACTTTTTTATTAGACATACCAACCTAACTTCATTACTTACAGGTTTGCATAGCTGTAGTGTGAACAGTAAGAAAACCTCCTTTCACTAAACTACTACAGAAAGTTATCCTGGTGGTACAATTCAGCTGAATACAAATTTCTACAACAAACAGATAGAAAAAATGTAACAAAATGACCAGAATTTAAGTTTAGAGTTGTTTTTCTGCACAGCAGATTAATCAAGCTTTTTACATTATTTAATTTGTTAATACTAGATTGCTGTAAGGATAAATTCAGAGAATAATCTATACTTATCTTTAACAGGAACAGTCACTTAAAACATAACATTTATCTCCCTTCCATTTGCCCTCTCACTATATCATCATCCAAAGCAGTTTACTTTATGTAAAGGTCTTACTGTAATAAAGCTAATTAATGGAGTTTTATAACTTAATGACAATACAGAATAAAATAAACAACTTTGGAGGGCATGGCACATATGCAAAATAATACAACGTAAAACTGTAGAACCTGCATCAGCTCCACAAGGACATTTCAGTGCTTATTGAATTATTTCCAGAGAACTAGATACTGAATACGGAGCAAATGCTTTTTCTAGAAAAGCACTTGAAACTGCATCAGTAAGCAAAATCCCAAATACTTAATTCTTTCAGAAATTCAGTGGTAGCATAAACATATGACTACAAGGCTTTAGCTTCTTAATTTGATATTAAACATTAATACTAATTTGAAATATTAAAAGAGGTGATATTAGAAAAAAATGCATGTATTTCTACAGACCATTGGAAGCAGACAGCTGTCGCTGCCTGACTAAAATAAGGCATGAAACAAATACATATGTCCAGACAATAAGAAGAAAATTTAAGGTAACTGAATATGTCCTTTTTAAGGAAAACTGAAAATTAAAAAAGAAACTAGCACATTTTGGAAGTAACAAATTTAAGAGTGTGCACGTATCCATACTGTTGTCATTAGAGGCAAGGCTAACAACTGTTCTATAACAGAAAAAGAAAAGAAAGAGACAGACGGGCACATCCTAATACTACTTTTCTTCTTCTAATGGAATTCTTTTGTGTGTAAAAGGAAGTAACACATTTCTGAATTCACTGCCACCAGCATATAGCCAGCTAGTGTTAGAATTAGACATGTTTTAGGCCAGCATAATGGAGTTGGATAGTCCTACAGAAGATTTTGTCTGATGATTCTGAACAGAAACAACACTTCATCAAGATTTTTTAATTACAAGTTTAACATAAAGAATGGCAAATTATTGGGATGATCAATAAGTCATTAAAAAAAGGGTAGTTGAAGTTTAGGTATGGGTAATTTGTCTTCCCCAGGGAACGAAATAAGAAGTTCTCTCCACAAGTTAGAAGGTCACTTACAAGGCTGACAGAACACAGATATAGGTGGGGTTTTTTTGGCTTTACTGTAAGGAAGGTCAGAATAAAAACAAGAGCTTCTAAAACATAGGGTTGTGGATTTATACCTGAAAAATCATGCCTAAGAACTTTTATTAAAAAATTGTAGTAACTATAGTTAAATCAGCGCGGAGCACTGTTAAATTAATCTAAACTAATGATAATATCAGCATTGTCACAAGAAAGCAAATGAGAGATTAAGCAAAGAGACCATTAGCACAGAGAAGTACTCGGGGGGGGGTGGGTGGGAAGTCAGAGGAGGTATTAACTTGTTGCAGAAGTGTGACAATGGTGCAACAAGACACCATGTTACCATGTCACCATCCAGTAGTTCATAAGGAATTTAACAGATCTCCAGCAGCATCTTCCGGCCCTCATGGCAACATCACCCCTGATGTATTACTCAGACTTCAGTAACCAGTCCCATAGGAGCCAGCGGAGAGGCACAAGTTTGCTCTATAACCAAGATGAGAGCAGCTATAACCATTTTACTACCACTCCATTATTCCTCCTGCTACTTTTATGTAACTTCTTCAAGGAAAATTAACTTCAGGTGCTGCAGAATCCCACTTCAAAACTCCTTTATCTGCAAGTACACTGAGCGCAAAACCACCCTGTTGACAGTGGAAACCCATCTAACAGTCTCTGCAAAGCGGTGACTCGGGCTAAGCCAGCTTTCTCCCTGAACAAGGCAGCAAGTCTGCAACCAGCCACCCACCAAGGAACTTCCCACACCCAGCTGCACACCTTGTTTTTTGCTTGCCAGTTGGTTACTGTCTCCCTCCCCCTGACATCAGAACTGCTCAGGTGTAGCTAGCCTGCCATGTACCTTTTCACTTTTCAAGAACATGCAAACCAAGAGTTCGCTGGATGCAAGAAGTCTGTTTTCTGTAAATGAGTAAAAAATTAAAAAAAAGCACCTGTGATTTCATTCCAAATCATTTTCTATCATTGGTTCTTTACTCCATCACCAGCCACTTTTTAATTAATATTAATTAATACATCATGACATTTGCAGATTCTGCTTTTTTTATGCAAAGAACTTTCTCTCAAACCAAAATATATCAAAATTTTATCTGCACTGGAGTATATCTATATATTATGTGCCAGAAGCACTTTTTATTTTAAAAAAGAACATTCAGATATGTATAATTTAAAGGGACCTGGAGGTAACTGTGTCACACAGTTGTTGATGTGGGTTGAAAGCAGTAAATCAACAGTCTGAGAAAGAAAAGCAGTCAGTGAGGCTGAGATACAAATCAGTAATGTCAAATATCCCTCTGTTCATTTCTTGATTGTCCGCTACTTCTGCAGTCAGTTTTAAAATGAATAAAATGTGTCAAATCAGAAACCTTTTTACTTCCATAAAAAGCAAAGATAATAATATAAAATGAATAAAATGACCAAACTATCAAAAATTACTTAATTTCCAAAATCATTCCTCCTAAACTAGGCAATTTTGTGTCTCTGGAATAGGTCACATTCTCATTTATCACAAAGAAAGAAATGAGGCTGAACACTTCATGAAGCTGCTGTTTCTATTTATACATAGGTCCATGGGATTTGCTTTAAGCACACATGAAGTACAATAGGATGGCAGGAGCAGGGTTGGTGCATGAGACAGACTCACCACTTTCCTGTCCTCACACTGTGTTAAAAATACGGCCTAAGGAGAAAAGCTTTATTTTATTAATACTGATACATAATTTATAACAGAGAAACAAAAGGAATAGAATATGGAAACGTGCATGCAGACTACTATTATAACACATTAATAAATTCAGGGCCCTGAAACCAAACTGGTTACAAATCAACAGCAGAAAGAACCACTGATCCACAAAGGAACCATTTTACGCATCAGGGTTTTTTCATTATTTTTGTTTTGTAATGCTTTAAGCTGTGCCTTTAAGTATCAGTGTGACTTCCTTCTAGTTCACTTGTTACTTTTACTGTCTTCCCCCTGTAGGCCTTTCTCAAGGCAATTCCACCTCACAGTGTATGAACTGAATGCTTGATTTTGTGCAAAGTATTATTACTGATGGACCTTATTTTTGCAAAATCTCTCTTTTTACAGAAGCCTTACATAGCCTTTTAGGCCAACCAACATCATTTTGTTATGCAGAACTTCAGGGTGGAGATTTTTATCATTTTAGGCAGGTGAAGAAATGTAACAACCTTTTGGAAAGAAGTTCTGATTCATTTTCCTACCCACAATGTATCATCATAAACAATCAAAAAAAAATTTGCACGCCTATTCTGATTTTCACTCATCTAGTTGCTAAGATACTAGCTGCATTTTATTATACATGATTTTGTAACACATTCTTTTCAACAGAATATTTGTATTATACAAGGTATTTCCATTACATTCTTTTTTTTTTAAATTTCTTTTTATTTGATACATTTCTTTTATTTGCATGCAGACTAACCCTCCCAGTCTAAAAACCCAAATCATTTTTTTTTTCATGAATATTCAAAGTTCATGTACATTCTAAATTTTATGGTTATCTGATTTCTCTAGCCTTTTATCTTTTGCAATATCAAGCACCACCATACCACAGGATCCCCTTCTACCTTTACTTTAAAATAGTAATAAAAAAATCCTATTTCATACCATATTACATATTCCACCATCAGTTGCAATCTTCATTTGTTACTTCAAAACAGATGTCACTTTTCAACTGTATTCTTTACATTTTCATTTTAAGTACTTGAGAATGAATGATGTAATTTCCTAACTTTTCATTGTTAAGTAAAATATCCTTCAATAAGCATCTCTTAGCTATATGGCCAGTTTACAATTCCATTTGACATAACTTCATATTATTTCATCCTCTTACTACTTTCCCAATATTTTGGAGCAATATGCTTTTAAATGCAATGTAAACTTTTATTGAGGAAACCTTGAAAAATGCTGAAGTTTTCCTTTTCAATAAGAAGCACTTTAACTGAAAAAAAATTCCCTGGCAATTTTTCTTACTATCTCACCAATGATGTATTGTCATCACTGACTGTACTCAAAGAATTCTACCTCATCCGAATTAGCTGTACATCAACTTCTAGGTCTTGTTAGGAGACTATAGTGATTCCATTAGAAAGCAGAAATCTTAGTCTTGCATTTCTTTTTACAGATTAAGGTTAATCTCAATCCAAGAAATATTTTTTTTTCCTGTTTAAAATATCCTTCTAGCATCTAAAACACAGATAATTTCAATAGATTTTGAAAATGGGAGCTGGCTTATTAATGAAACACTAATTAAAAAGAAATAATTCTCGGTGTGTTTTTTGATGCATTTTACATTAGCATGTTAACACATCTGACCTAGTGACTTCAGCTCCCCACCCTAGCCTAGGGAAAAAAAAAATTTACTAGAGATGCTGCTTTGAGATGTTTTCCTATCTTCTGGTTGACTTTGATGACCATATCCGGCCTGTTAATGTGTTTCATAAATTAGATTATCAGTTCAGATTCTATAACACTCAGCTAACTGTTATTGTAAACCTAAGCCTATACTTCAAAAGCTTTTGAGAAAAACTTACTGCTTCACCAGCGCTCTACAATGCTAACAGTCCAGTTAGCATGTTTCTGTTACAACTGTACACATATGTATTATGAGAAGTAGTTATATACTCCTGATACCGAGTTCTCCCTCTAGAGAGAAGGAAGACATGGAAAAATTGTTCATTAGTGGTGAGCTAGATTATTTGTTGTGGTTTGCTTTGTTTTTTTTCCTTTTAGTTGGTTCCATTTCATGTGAATATTACTACAAGCCCACGAAAGTTAGGAAAACAAGTTCAGATGATACTACTCCCAAAAGTTAGTTTTACTTTACATGCAACTGCATTTCCTTAGAGGCTGGTCACAGAATAAGTGACCTAGACTACAAGCTAAGTCATGGTTACAGATCAGAAAAGACCACTTTCTTTTGAAATAAATCTACTCGAAAGATGACAGAGTGCAGTTATATTTGCATAACTCTACCTAAAGGAGATGAACAGCCAGCATAATACTGCGCTCTTTCTGTGACCTCTCTCACATGCAATTCAGCATCAGTTTTGAGCCTATAATCAGCCAATTATAGGTGGTTGGCCAGCCTGTAGAAAACAAAAATATAACAAAAAAACATATGGTACTCTAGAGACCTATACTTTATAAAAGGTTTGCAGTTTTTAGCATTAAAGCAATGAAGCAAAATTACAGGTTTTTAATTTCTCCCCAAACAGACAATGACTTAGATGAGAATCAAGGTTCCTTGCTCAAGAACTTGCAGCAGCGTAGGCTGTTGGCTGCAGAGACTGCAGCTGCTAGGTACCCTGAGCTTATTATTGGCACACTGAGGAATATTTCACTGAAGCCAGTGGATGTGAAAGTTGAGGTACAGGGCTCACAGAGGAAGACTGGAGATTTGGGTAACAAGTCTGTCTATGCTTAACAGTACATATGAAGCTTAACCTCCTTGAGAAATAAAAGGCAGTTAGGCAAAAGATACCTTTAAGGATCTAGGCCATTTTTTAAAGTCAGTGAAACTAACAGGGATGCTGCAGATGCCCCAAAGAATGAGGGCAATCTGTCCCACCAGGACACAAAGTCGCCCTACTGATGTATGCCCATCTGACTGCTGTTATGTGGAGCAGCAATGACTGTATGAGCCTTATAACTAGGTTAATCACCCAGCCTCTCAAGCGATTTAACCTATACCTGCTTTCCAATTTCTTAATAGCATCCTGTACCTTTGTAACTTAAATTAGCTAGACAATCTTCACAAATACAAGCACTGAACTCTTAATGAAATTTTTTATTAATTTCCAGAAGTGACACTTCTATAATTAGGGCTGTCACATTAAGACCATATCCCTCCAACATAAATGCTCTGAAGGGAAGGGCAGTTATCTTGAAGTGTTGAAGTATGCATTAACCATCATTTATAGGGACAATAATACTGTATTTTTCCCTATGATTTTCTTTTTCCGTATTAAAGGAAGCGCCCTTTTTTCTGCATGTTAGACAACCACTAAAACCCTGAAGTAACAAAGACTGTAAAAATCATATATGGTTAATAAACCTAAGTATATTACATGCCTTCAGTCAAGTAATTACATGAAGTATCTCTAGTATAGTAAAAGGAACACCTCCAAATCATTAAGCTCTAAACCACTAGATAATTTGTGATCAAGTTCACTTGTATATTAATGATTAATTTATATCCCATATGAAGGAATTTCAAGACTCAGTTGAAAAGTTTTTTTGTTTTAAAATCTCAGTAAGAATCGTCATCTCTAACAAACCAAACATGACCTAACTGGGTATTGATAACAAATCACACTAATTTATACTGGTTTGTCACCTGGGCACATATAATTTGGCTCATCATCTTCCTGCTAGCAGAGTTTAAAGACAGCCAAATTTTTAAGTCTCTGGGTGGCAGAACTCAAGTTTTCTTAAACTTCTAATAATGTTACCTATCTGCAGTCCCCAAGGCCCCCTGCTTCTTCAAAAGTGCACTGCCCTACCAGCTATTTGAAGCCCGCTGAAGACAAATGGGCTGAATAGAAGACCTTACCACTTGCTGTAACCTGCAAAATCATAGCTTTTGAATATAACTCAGTGGAAAAACTTGATTAGTAAATTCCTTCTGAATTGTGTATTTCAAATGTGGGGATAAATGCACAAAAAATATATTAATCCCAAAGCATGAGCCATTGATATAGGCAAAATAAAGAGGTTTTCCCATTTCACAATATATTTGCAATCTTTCATAGCCCAGTGCAAGTAGTGTATTTCATAAACTCACCAGATCACAATACTATCAACTCCACCCTGCAAAAATACACTGAAGTTTTATTTCTGTAAATTACAGAGTAACAGTTAAAGAATTTTTTGTTAAAGGCTAAAATGATAGCATTTTTCTCTTTCCCTTGAAAACTCAATAAATCAGGTCCCCTAGGTCACCACTGTCCCTGACTGTCCCTGATCCCTCCCTGCAGGTCTCCCCACCCACCCATCCGGGACCCCATATCAGCCCCCATGGGGCCATCAGCCCTGCCCCAGTGATGCTGCAGCAGGGCTTGCCTCTAGCTCCCCACAGCCCTGCCCTACTCAGCTGGGTCTACCCATGAGCCCATGTCCTGGCCCAGCCTCGGCCAGTCCCTGATGCACCGGGCAGGGGCTGCACCAGTGACCCCTAGCTGCCCCATTCCTGGCTGGGACTGGGATGGACCTCTGGATCCCTGGGAGCCCCCAGCTCTCGTATCACCTTGGCACGATATGCCCATATCATAAAAACATCTACAGCATTATATATTTTTTTAAAAATAATAAGGTAAAAAAAAAATCTACAGTATATACACCCCAGAACCACACTAAATACGAAGACTGCTAATATTGAAAATACAAAAAATATTATATAAATGACACAAGTATATAACTTTGAAAGCTCATCTTATATTTTTTGCATTGCTTTTGAATACTGACTGAGAGATCATAGAAATCTAGCAAGATAATGTATCAGGAAAATGAATTAGTATGTTAAATGCACCCATTTAATAGGAATACAAATTATTTTCCCACACAGTTTTGCATTAACCCATGCTGCTAAAGCTTTGCTTTTTATTACAGTTACTCAATTATTTCAGCATATCATATCTGTGGCTCTTTTTTATTGCTTTAAGGCAGCTAGAAATTTTATACACCTAAACTTAGAAGTAAGTGATGTTAAGAAAAGACAGCAAACAGTTCCCTCTTTTTAAGACTCTAGTCTGAAAATAAGCAGAAAATTGATGGACATCTAAATGGAACAGTTAAAAGATGTGAAATGAAAAGATGTTTGCAAATTGTCTTCAAAACAAGTGGCATTTTTCTGAGAAAGCTTGATGAAAGGAAGAACATGTGAAAAGTATACACCCATACTGGGATACTAAGTAATGCAAAGACTTATTTAGCCCTATTATAAACCTGAATGGCATCAATGACTGAATCAGTATTAATATGAAGTAGGAATTATATGCTGTATAAATTTCCCTGTGGTCATAAAGATGGATTTAAAATGTGTATTGATTTATAAACTGAAATTATTTCATTACCATATATTAATAAAAGATACAGAGCTCCATTCCTTCAGAGTCACTGCTGCACAAATATTAGTACTTGCTGCAAAACTGAATGTTCCAAAATGTATTGTATATCTTTCAAAATACTCAGCTGTGCAATGAACCAACCAAGGAAGCTATGACATACAAATCTTGCTTTCTTAGCTATCTCTTGAGTAGTTTCCATAACCTAAACCCTACAGTGCTCATTTGCCTGCAGCATAAATCAGAAGCATCAGCTTCACTTAAGTGTCATCCAGAACCGGCATTAAACCTTCCTGGTTTTGCACAGGTTACCTTTCCCTATTTGCTAACACTAATTTGCTCCCCATCTCCCCTTTCAAAAGTAACTTAAAAGCTTTATTATAACAGGTTTCTTAGTAAAACTTTGCTCCTTTGTTGTATCAAGTAAAGGTACTCAAATGTGATATGAGAAGGTCTACACAGTCTGTTCCAAAAGCCAGCTCAAGGTTTTATTTAAAATACTTTTGCAGCCTGGTTTCACACAGCACACGTGGATACCACTCTGCTGATCTCTTTGGAAGACTACTGTATACCTTAGAAGAGCTTAATATTAAGAAACTAGAATAATGTGCATCTTGGTGTATGAAGAGATTGCATGTCCTTGAGTGACACAGAAATAAGTGACTAGTTAGATCAAAGCCTGGGCTATACCTGAGAAACATTAAAAAGGTAAAGAAACATTAAAAAAGATAAAGAAACAAAAAGGAAAATGTTTCAGAGATTTGACAAACAGCAAATTTAAGTGACTGACCTATGGTTTCATAGGGCATCAGAGGCAAACCTATATACTCCTGAGCTTTTCTAAATCACAGTCTAGTGTCTTGGACTCACTTTCTTGCTCTGCACTCATATCCCAAGTACAGACTCCCAAGCACAAAGTTTCACTTTGTTTTTGGTTTTTTTTTAATGTTCAAACTACCTCTGGACTGAACTAGTAGAAGTAAATGTGAATACTGCCATCCTCACTGCTCTATTTAAATTAGTAAATATGTAGGTAGAAGTACAAAGTCACATTATCTGTAACTTACCATGAAGAATTATATGTGTACTTTTATCCTGTAAGCACAAGTTACACATTCCATAGAAGGCTGCTCTTTCAAAATACGGCCACTCTTACTTCTAATTAAAAAAACCTCTATGTTTTCTAATTAAAACCCCTGTGTTTTCTAATTAGGTACCTGTCTTGTTTCAATAATTTTAAAAATCAGTATAATTTAAAAACTAAATAGAAATGATGCAACATTGTTTGAAGTGGTCAATAGTTTGATTACTCATATAATACAAGAGACCTATAGGCTTTTGGACATTTAAGACATTTTTCCTTTCAAAAAAATGCACTGCCTCACTGTCTTCAGTTTCACTTTGCAGGAGACAGTAGACAGTTTAGAACAAGAAAAGAGTATCTGCAATCTACAAAGGCAATCTGTTCATCACTGACTAACTGCAGCTGCAAGATGACTCTCGATTTTCCTGCAATGTTTCTACCAGCTGAAAGTAAGAAATTATCTACAGTGGGTTGTCCCCTCATTCCTACCGTAGAAATGCAGATTAACTTTTTCAAAACTTTAAAATTTAAAATGAAAATAAGCATGGAAGCGACATCTATGTGTTCAAGATAGGAAAAAATACAAGTTTTTCAGTTTTTCAGAGCAGTTTACTATGACGGAAAAGAGCTATCTTCTATAGGGGACAGCTAGACAAACGAAAAATTTAATTGTTTCAGGGGCATTCCTACCAAGAATAGGTTGTAATAAAAATAAAAAAAAACCAAAAACAAAAACGAAAACACCAAAACCCAACAACAAACCAGTAAATTGCTCTGTAGAAAGATTGCATTTTAATTTCCATAATCTTTTACCCTGGTATAGAACACTGAAAAAAGTATGAAACATTGTTGCATTAAACTTCATATTATATTTTGAGATGTAAATTGGCAACCTGCTTCAATTAATTGAAAGTAAGCTCCCTACAAAAATGCTATAAGGCAAAAATTTAAGACAACATCCTATGCATTATTCCCAACGTACTCCAATCACTTTGCTGAAGTTGCAAACCTTTCAACTATAAACTGTTCTCCTTCCTTCCTCTTCAAGTCCTCAGTAATGCTGAGTACCCCACAGTTACTAAATGAGAAATAAGGTTGGCAGTATGACCAAAATGTGGAAGGAACTGCAAGGTATCGCTTTAGTTCACTGAACTGCAGGTTTACAGAATGTGGTAAAATAATCTTCAAAAGATCTCTACTGAAAGTTCAATGAGAAATGACCCTATCCATTTCCCAAAGGTCCTAAAGGCCAATTGTCTCTGAAATCTGAAACGGAATATTAATTAGATTTCCAAGACAAAAGCTTTGTATGTGCCACAGTAGTTGTAGAAAAGACTTCCCATTAGAATTTGACTCAATAATAAATCCACTCATGTCAAATGTAGTCTACTAATTACCTTTGGAGAAAAAGGGTTAGGAGACTAGACTGATTAGCTGGTAGAGGGCAGAGAAAGCTCCTTAAATAATCCACTGACAGTTTCTTAAATAAACTAGGGGCAAAATATCTAAATATTGGAAATTTATACGGGCATACAGGCTGAGTTCAATTAAAAAAACAAAGAGGAAACATATTTGATTTTAAACCACAGAACAACAGCTAATTAAATAGAAGCATGCCCTCCTTATTTCCAAATACTTTGCCTTTTAAAAAAAGGTAGAATTACAAAGATCAAATCACACCACAGTATTTCCTCTTCTTTTTCTCTCAAGCTATGAACAGAGGCAATCAACCCTACCACTGAATAATGCCAAGTAAAGTTGGAATTGACGTTTGCCCAGGAAGTGTTTTCCAGGAAGAAAGTTAACAAGAGACATAATTTTATTGGAAGGCAAAATAACCGCCATTCATTGTTTTAGTAAAACAGAAGAGAAATGGACAGATAGGAATTTGTACACCTTCAAGAAATATCAATCTATTTTATGTCTCATTTAAAAGCAAAACAAAACAAAATAAAAAACAACACATATGTGGCACATCCTCCTAAAGTAATCATTACCAAAAGTGGAATGTGACTGGCTAGCCAAACTCCTAGCTACTCCTCTTTCTGAAATCATCATACTTACACAAGTAAGAAGAATTCAGTGAAATAGACAATGGTAAATAACAGAAAATATTCATGTTGATTTCATTGCTTTAAAATCAAAGTTTAGCCATTTGCTGTTTGCAAATTTTAATTTCTAATAAACTGTGTTTACCTTCTACACTACAGACGGTTTTTTTCCCTAATTTTCTTGATAACAAAAATTAAATTGCCAAAACCTTCTTTTCATTTCAGCTGCAATGTTTAATCCCAGCTGAAAGTAATATTTTTCTTTCAAAATAGGCAAATCAAAACAGAATAATATTCCTAAATGGAAACTACAAACATTTCATTAAGGTGTTCAGAAATTTTTCAGTGTATGTAAGAAAAAGTCTTTAACTTTTCTAATGTTAGTTTTTTTCTTAACAAAAAAATATCCCAGTAATTAAATGCTCTGAAAAATAGGCCTGGCTGTTAAAACAATAATTTTTAAGGAATCATTTCTTTCTTCATGAAATGCAACCTCTGCTCCTAAAATTGCAATTTTTCCCAGTAAACTATTTTTTCAAAGCTGCATTTATATTAAATGCTTCCAAAATATTCTTCTAAAACTGTGGAAATAAAGACTGGTAATAGTTAAAACAGTTTCTGTTTTGTAGAAAATCCCAAATATAATGATTTTTAAAATAATGTTTTAGATTATAAATTACACTTTACAAGATCACTACACAATCAGATTAATTTTGGAATTTTTTTTAATAAAAAGCAGTAGAAAGTTTTGTGCAATAGCAACTGAATTTTAATAGAAATTCTCAGTTAATTGAACACATTTATTATTACTACAAGAACAGCAACAATAATGGCAGTATATCCGAGACTGGACATGTGCAGCCATCAGTGTTTTATCTATATTTCATACAGACGTACTCTCATGAGTAATTAAAATTGCTTCCTACAATTGTGTATATTATGAGCGCAAAAATTGCTTTCAGAAGCAACAAGTTGCAGAAGTTTTTTGGGGAAAAAAGATTGGACATAGGGGAAAGAAACCTAAATCTCTGATAACAGTCTAAATAATAATATTGATTTCACTACTAGAAATTAAAAGAAGGATCCTGAAATTTACCAATGGCACAATATAACTAAACTATGTAACTTACACTACTACATTATACAATGGTCACCTTGTCAGAAAACCAAATACATTACTTATCTTCGGCATGTAGAGCATCATTCTTTTCAAACCAGAAAATGTCACAAGCCATTTAACATTCTGTTAAGGTACAACCTTCCCTCTGAATATTCAAATATCTACTGTGACTTTGACTTGTGCCACAGTTCTTCATACGTAGCAACTTCATACTCATCAAATAACTCACTTTTGGAGGACAATGTACAATAGTCATGAGTCACAACTGACTCATGGAAAAACAGGAGGTAGGCAGGTTATGTTCCTACTCAATGATATTCTGTGCAAAAAATGGCAACAGAACAATTTTGCAAGGACAATGTATAATGTGCTCTTCCTCTTCTCAGAAGCAGAGTCATTAAGAGAATCCAAAAAGTATTTTGCATTTAGCAGTATCAATACCTTTTAATTTTTCCTTCTTACTTGCAGGAAATACTTGAATTGATGAGTCCACTAAATTTAACTTGCTACTGGACTTGGTCACATCTGTTTTCAGATTTTTAAGTGCATCTGGATCAGTAGCTTGTAGTTAATAATAACAGATATTAATTATTTTATTTATTTCATTGCTTGCATGCAGACAAGTATATTCATGTACGTTTGGCATGTTTACAAATATCTAAATACTTTCTTTATTGATGAAATTGTGATAGCAACACTGATTTTTCATATAATTGAGGTCTTTGTGAAGGTGAGGATATCAGCTGGTGACGTCCTAAGTGATAGATTTAGAAAAAAAAAAAAAAAAAAAAAGGCAGGAGGAAGTAGGAAGTCCGTGCTATGATTTTTTAAAATTTTACATAGGCTCAAAAGTGACTCGACCAGTTTTGGAAGACAAACACTTCTATCTTAAGGGTAACATAGAAACTGAATTTGAAAACCTGACCTCAGCTGCAATGATAGAAGTCTGGGAGAGCATTCTGGAGATCTCACAGTACAGAGCTTGTCCTGTTGTTACTCCTCTCGCTAGGCCTCTGCTTGGACATCTCTTTGTGAGCAGCAGGTGTGTGTGCACTATAGAAATGCACACCACGGGGTTATGAACTGGGCAACACTTGCCTATATGTTATACCTAGGGCTAATTCTTCCATCTATGAAAAAAATTTTAAAAAAACCCTGTAAAACTAGAACAGTTCTTAATGTATATGCCTAGAAAACTTCAGCCTTACATTCACTTCAGTGTCATATTAAATAAAGTACTTTTTTGTATGTTCAAATAACTAGTGAGAAATAAGAATGTTACTCTCATCTGGTAGGCATCTTTAAAACACATCTGAAAACATTTGCAAGTGTAAACTCTTTGTTCTGAGTAAAAAGAAACAGTTTTGTTGCTTCTTTGAGGGGATTATTAGCATATCATCATGAATTAGGTAATATATAAAATTTACTTTAGAAAATAAAGAAACATGATGGACTTAAGAGACATAAAGGTCTCAACAATGCAGCACTGGGTTAGGACAAATAGCATATTAGTTGTTTCATACCTATCTGCTAGTATTCTTCTAGGAGACAAGTACTTTCTGTTTTATTCTGTCCAGAGCAAAAGTGATCCTTCTCATTTCTCTTTCTATAATGTCCAAGAATACAACTAATGACCAACAACAAAAAAATTACTTTTCTGTATCTTCTAACATAGATCAAAACATTGATTTTTTTATTACCTTAAATTGTTACTGATCTTCCTGTAATTCTAGCTATCATAGCTCTGTAATACAAAATTAATAAGCAAAATTATCAAGGACGTATTCAAACAGAAAATAACTGTTAAGTGTATGGTTCAGATTCAAGCATGACTAAATTATAAAGAACTGTAACCAGCTGAAATAGTGAAGTTAGAAATATATAGTGATATTTTTAGTGGCAAATGTACACATTTTAGCAAGTGTGATTCAGGTTATTTGAGATCTTGTGTAACCATTTGTTTTCGGAAGTCAGATTATCAACTTTCAGACTTAAATTTAGGTTCCCAAATGACCTTCACTGATCCTTACAAAGTATGCAGAAGTTTCCATCTGCCCATGCACAGTATTATTTCTGAAGACTTTTTCTCAGAATTTGTAAGTGCATCAAATGTTCAATTTTATAAGAAACTGTGGTGCTTCTTGAAAGCGTTTTTTGAAATTTAAAACAGATTTCTTGAAATCACTATTTTCAGCAAACAATACCTCCTGAAATCCACAAATAGGATCCAAATACTGGGTCTCTGTAGGGAATCTATAGAATACATGCGAGATATTATTACGTTGTGACTGTATGCTCATATGTGCATACCACAGCTGTGGCCAGAAGTAGTGGTGGTACACACTGAAAATGGATCAGTGGGACCACACAAAAATAAATACACATTTCTTTCTTAATCCAGGAGACAGTTAAATTTGTATTACAGCCTAGAGACTAAGCAGAGTTAGATGGAAAGGAAAATGAGCCTCAGAACTTACTTGAACAGTCAATAAAACAGGATAAAAAGAAAAGAGACAAGTCAATTGATTTATTCTCCACATAAAACAGTGTTAGAATTTTTGTTGTGTTTTGGCTGACATAAGTTGTGTTAGTTTAGAGCAGATACAAACATCAACTCAAATAATAGTCAGGTATCTGGATTTGATATGAATGTAATTACTGAACAATAAGAAACTTTCTATTGAAATACTTCATTTTTTCTTGGCATATTCTGATATCAAGATTTTACTGCTAATGGCAAATTAACTGGATATGGGCAATTAAATCTATCTAGTGCTCATTAATTCAAAAATACTGTCTTCTGTGCTTTTTTACCAAAGATGTACAATGTGCTAACACACCAGTTATGTGAGATAGTATTCATCCTTCACCTTTTAGTAAAGAAAACATTACAAATGTGTTCAGTGTTTCTTAGTGTCCTGGGTATTCATTCTGTGCATTTTCAATGAAGGATTTCATGCTATTAAGCAAAGGAAGTATAAGACACAAACTTAATGTATAAATATAATTTCCAAATTCCATCTCTAAAACACGTTTGTCTAGATGGCACAGTTACTATTAGTACAAAAGTAAGAGTAACCTTTTCTTCAGAAGATCAGAAAATCTATTTTCTGAATATAGTACTTATCTCAGTATTCAATGCCTATACAGTAGTTGTCATTGTAACAGAAAAAAAACCCAAAAAACCAACCAAACCAAAACAACCAAAAATCAGAGTTTTGCACTCAGACTCAACTACTCTCATAAAACTTGTCAGGATATGACAATGTCAAGGAGCACTTTTGATGTGGCCACGGTGCAAATATTCACATTTGCTTAGCTAGGCAAGCTAAAACAATCACAAATGGTCTTGCCCAACCAAAAAATTTTCTAGAAGCCGCATCATGATCAACCAAAATGTTTTCCAGAAGTCCCTGCACATTTCTTCCTTAACTCATTAGGCTATGTCTAAAACACTGTCCAAAGAACTCCAGAAATAACTGCATGCATTTCAAGAAGCAATGTATTCTCATGAATTTTCCCAGTCTTCTGCATAACCCTTGAGACTGTAGATGTGTGTCAGGCTATTCAGGCAGATCAGGCTCCAAAGGAATGATAGACAGGAAGGTTGTTCCAAGACAGGGGATGAATTTCTTCTTATAAAACTGCAGGGCTGCTTTTTATTGTATGCACTTGTTTAAACAGGCAATGCCATTATTTGATAATGAATGTAACTTCAATGCCAAACAGCTAGTGAAAAAATTACGAGAACAGATTTGCAGCCTCTCTCTGCTACTTTGCTCAGTTTGCTCCTTAACTACATGCTCTTTAAGGGCTAGTCTACCATTGATTGAAATAAATGGAAAAACTTCCATACTTACTTCCATGAACTCTGGCCTAGGACTTTACTTCCTGTGCAGATTGTCTTTTGCTTTATCCTTCTTAATGAGTTCTACCACTCTGATGCACAGGTATGGTTTATCTACTTGTCCATTACATTTTCATTATTAATACTTCCTTTTATTTGTCATTATGTTCCCTTCTGCTTAGAGCCTCACAAGAAAAACCCTCATTTAGGAAAAAAACCCAAATCTGTAATTTTGGTACTTCATAATTTCAAATAAACCAACCTGCAACAGAGGACCTTACTGTAGGTCTCCAAGATTTATTTAGTATTACTTGTTTTGACAGATGATTGACTGTCATAACAAATTGACTGTCACAGTTTAATTGGGGATTTTTTTAGAACTTTTATATGGTAAAGAATATAGAAGACCAATAATAATGTAAAAAAAACCAAACAAACAAAAAAACTCCCATAATCTGATCCTAATTAAAAAAACGCCAACACTTACAGGATAAGATATACTCAGCAAATGATGATTTGGAGCAGAATCTTAAGTAGTCTGTAGAAATATGATATAAAATAAGGTTACTGCTCTGCCTGGCCCTTAACTTCTATCCATAAAAGTTCAGATTCCTGGGGATCATGTGACAGATACACATCCAACAATACAAGCAAGCCTGTTTTCTTCAGAGTCAACAGGAAAACTACACATACTTCCGTGTGAGCTAAATTATATGTGCTTTAGAAAAAAATCATGTCCCTAATAGAATTTTATGATTTTGAGCAAACACCTGTTCATATAGGCAAATATTTGTTACTATAGAAAACAGTCTGAATATGACACTTCTATAAAGCTGATTCTTATATTTTCTACATTTTCTTTGCTTTTAATAGAAAAATTATTAAGGGAGGAATAAATACTTTCAAGAAGCTACAGTTTTGCCTTGCATTGTTGTCTCGATGTGCTGTTCTTGGATAATGGCTGAGCCTCTACCATCCACTTTCAAGGCAATGAGCAAAGAGCATCCCATCAGAGTGATTTAGAAATATAAATTTATAAATACAAAACCGCTTTATTTTTTCCAGTTTTTCCTCTGTAGACCAGAATAGAATAGTTCAGTTAGAAGGGACATACCACGATCGTCTAGTCCAACTGCCTGACCACTTCAGGACTGACCAAGTTAAATAATAATAAGGCCATTGTCCATACGGCTCTTAAACACTGACAGACATGACTATAGCTGTTACGAAAACTAGAAAAAAACCCCCATGACTATTGCTGTTATGAAAACTATGGTGTCTACAATTTTCATGGGAACAGCTTCATTTATAAGGACTTGGATAACCATCTGTGCTCCACTCTGTTGACCAGCACCATTGTATTTTTATCTCATATTCAGTCATGTATTCAGATAATGAGTCATCAATAGTTAATGTAGCAGTTGATGTGCCTGGTTCAAGCTAAAATAACTGATAGCAATGTTTAGGAAGCAGACATAGAGTGAAATGGGAGTACCGTCTCTCGTTGCTAGCTTCAGGCATTCAACACATGCTCCTCCTTCTCTACATATTTATGTTTCTGTCTTTTTCCTCATATCTCAGCTTTTTTCTTCTGCTGGACTGTCACCTCAGTCTGTTTCAGTCATCAAGTATTTATTACAAAGTCCACAGCTTTCAAGAGAAAATCTCCTGCTTATAAATATTTGCAATATGCTAGTGAATACACAGAACATCACAAGAGAAAGGAAATAAACTCATATTTGAAAAGAATTCAAGTAATTACTTATATGTACAATTATACCTATGATTGTGCTCTGTTGGGAATATGCTGGCAGATTAAAAAGAGAAGAAAAAAAAAAGCTTAGAAAGAAGCCAGCTAAAGCATTGTCCTACTTACAACACTGATTTATTGTTTTGACAGATAATATTAGTTAGGAACTGTCAACCTTAATTAAAATGGTATTTAATACTATGCAAACAACATTTCTTTTATGTAGAAAAAGAAAGCCATGTACACATGTTCTGAAAGTAACTGAGGAAGGTAACACCTAAATTTTTCCTAAATGTTTCTAAGGCTGGACAAAACTAGTATTTCAGCACTGTATTCCATTTAAAGCATTGTAACTCAGTAATGACAAGTCTCCTTTGAATTCCAGATGCTCTGTCTCTCAATCATATATTTAAATCCTGTAACAAAATATACTTACCTCTATATTTAGTCTATTAGAATTAATTTAATAGTTATGTTTAATATCTAGTCTTCTGCATAGATATCAATATACTCCCCTTAATATCTTCAGATGATATGAACAGTTGAAATAACTAGCAAAAAAATGCATCTTTCCAATTTGTTTATGAAAATATTTACTTTCATATTTAGCAATCTAAACTGATTTTGGCAGTCATGAAGATTGCTACTTGCACTTACTTTAGTGGGAACTGCATGCATTCAGAATGTCTGAAAATGAAAATATTTTTATTTGGTGGACTGAACAACTGTCCTCTAAGACAGTGGAAATCTAGAGCTAGAAACAAGCACTGGATTAAGCTTTAATATTTACATATGAATTACTGAGTGCCTCACTGGATTTATGAGACAGAAAACTTGGAACTTCCCCCTCAGACCCATAGGACAGGATCTCTATTTCACTTCTTGAAATTCTTTTTAAATTATTCTGTGGAAATCTGAGAAAAAATGTTTTATTTTGCCAGATAAAGAAAATTGATAGAGGCCCTACAAAAGCCCTTTGTACAAAACCCAAGAGGTTTCAGTACTTAAACAAAAAAGAAAGTACTGATTATTCATTTAAATATAAAGGGTATCATTGGTACTCCATGTTCTTCAGCACAGCCAGAAAGAAATAAAATGGGGAGAAAAGCCACCCTTCCATCTTCTTAAAATAGCTCTTGTTCTTGTGATGAACAACTCTGTGGATCAAACTATTATGTCTAACCAAACGGCAAATACGTGAAATTACATAGCAAGTGTCCAATCTTAAATGGACAAGATTTATTTGGGGTGGGGATGGGTGGGTGTGTTGGTGGGCTATTTTATTTTTGTATCCATGTCACTATATGTATCTATATATATATATCACTCTTTTGTATCTATGCACTATACACATGCACATATAAACAGAAAATACAACCTCAGAACAAGGCCCTACTGACTTACTGTTGTCCTCCTATACCTTTCTTGTCCCTGGCAGTAAAACATTCATTGTTCATCAGTACTGAAAGAAACTGCAAGGCTATCATCAAAATTCTTTAATCACAATCCTATTAAAGCTTAATATTGATCAAATTACATAAACTGGTTCAATAAAGCAAGGTCATTACATTTCCCTCTTTGGATTTTCCCTTCTATCATGCCTCCAGTAAGCATTTCTAAATAAGTGGTATCTTATTAGATGAAAGAAACCTTAATGATTACCAGTATATTTCTATTACTAGTTTTTATTACTGAATTATTGTAGCTAGCAATTAAGAGTTTAGCTGAAATCTATGGGCTACTAGCAGACATCATAGGATTCTTTTTAGTATTGCAGTCCCATACCCCAAACAATTCTACTATTTATATCCAGAAAAAACAGATTTTCAAATAGTGCTAATGATAATATTTCTTAAGAGAGAAAAAAAATATTTTTGCAACATCTTGAAGAATTTATACTTCATTAGAACTGTAACCAGAGTGATTCACTGGAATGACAATTTACTCAAAGTTGTGGGAAATTAAAAAAATAAACAAACATAGATTAAAGAAACTGGAGCCACTTCCCTTCCATGTTCCTTATTAAGACAAAAAAAAGTGTGACTAATTCTGAACTGGTACTGGATATTTCCCTGTCTGTTCTAAAAATTCATACTAAAGATACTTCTAATAAAATTCTAAAGAGGCTAGCGTAGAAACAGGCAAGACAATTGTTCTACTTTACATGTAATATTAGAAGGTCTTTCATAAAGTTGCAATTTTTTATTAAATAATTATTCAAATTAAAAGTTATACCTTTTTTTGCTAGCTAGTATTAACAGAGTTGTTTATTATTGCTGTACGATTTCTCTGAGAAGGATGCTGTCTGAGATGGACTACATGACCTTCAGAAGTCCCTTCCAATGCAAACTATTCTATGATTCTATGGAATCGATTAATATGTATTTCAGTTAACACCCTCTTTCTAGACCTGGGTAGCTAGCCCTGCTTTGCAGGGGATTTGGACCACTTGAGTTCCAATAGTCCCTCTCAGTATAAATTATTCTATGATCTCTACCAAAGAACAGCATATTTAGACTGCTGTAGTTTTAAAAGGTCCACTTTAAATTTAGGGGTTTATACATATGCACAGAAGAATCAACCTCATGTCTGTTTAGCTATCTAAACAAACCAAGACCAGAGCATTTCCAGGTTCACCCTACCCATCTTTCAGAATGAAATGCCCTTTCTGAAGGGCTTAATTTTCCCGTTTTCTTATAGAGATGCTATATGATTAAGACTGAATTATTAACTTTTTGACAGCTTTATTAGTCAGAATGAATTGTACCATGAAAGACAGAGCATAGGCGCAGATTCCAATCATCAGAACATGAAAAGAGTTATAGCCATGAAAAAAAAAAAAAAAATCTGCTAGCATAAATGCTCAGTGCATTCAGAACTTAGACCTTCTTTACAAAAATCCAGCAACTGCACAGAAAAGGAGATCAAAACACATGAAGGGAAGATTTGGTAAATAACGAATTAGACATTTTATGTATTGTTTAAAGTAACAAAACCTATGTACCAACATCTGTTACCCACTTGAAAATATCAGCCTAACTACAGCAATGTTAGTGATGGTATGACATTTCCATTATCTATGAATTTTCTCTAAAACCAGATTTTTTATTTAAAGACTGAACAAAATTAATGTATGACTGTAAATACCAAAGAACTAGTCAAAGAATGCAGGTCATTATCTACCATTTTCAATTGGAAGAATATTTTACTTGTGAAGTCTGATTACAAATTGTGATTATCACAGGCTTTTCAGCCTTGCAAACAGCATTTCTCTAAGCTCATTGGACTCTGAAGTGTAAAAACTCTTTAGCAACATTTAAAATTTTAAAATGCTGATTTTATGAAATAAGCACAAAACTAAAAAATTGTGGCAGTATTATTGATTTTAAATTTTGTAAAAAAAGTTTCGATATTTTCTTTTTATTCAAAAGACTTTAAAAGAATTTGGTATTTTTATTAAAATTATATAAACATTAAAATTGAAAATTAAACAACTGTATTTGAAAACTTAATTTGTAATTTTCTCAGAATCACCCATTATATAATTCTGTTACTAGTCCAGATTCAAACTAAAAGTAACTCACTCAAAGTGAAAAGATCTTACACATTTTCATCAGTCCTTTAATAATGAGCAAAGTGATGTCTAGCTAAATTCCCAGTGCAGGGCAGGGGAAAGAGACTAACAATTATCAGAGAAATTGTCCTGACTTTGACAATCATCAGGATCCATTTTAGCATCTTAAAGTCTTTTAAAGTGCTTGCAAACTCGTTCTGCTTTATCATCATGCACAGCTAGAGGCCTGTTATGCCCGTTTCCAGTAATGTAATATTCAAGAGGCAATGGGCACAAACTGAAACACAGGAGGTCCCTCCTGAACATCAGGAAACACTTTTTACTCTAAGGGTGAGTAAAACTGACACAGGTTGCCCAGAGGGGTCATGGAGTCTACCTTCAGAGATACTCAAAAGACATCTGGACACAGTGCTGGGCAGCCTGTTCTTAGTAACCCTGCTGGAGCAGAAGGGTTGGACAAGGTGACCTCCAGAGGTCTCTTCCAACCTCAACCATTCTGTGATTCTGTGAATATTAGATTAGTTTCCAAGTAAATCACTGAGCAAGTACATTATTAATGAACAAAACACACATAATTGACTAGAGAGTGATGACCTATGAACATCTTCATAAAAATAATACCTCAGCATCTCCCATACCTTGAAACTTATTTTTGAAAGACTAAAAGATACAACAAAATAACCATTAAACAAGCCTAGTTCAGTGTTGTTTATCAGAGTACATTTATAATTATTGTAATTCCTATGACTGTTGTAAGTCTTACAATGACATAAATTGCATTTTTTCAGTGTTTGTTTACAAGGCAACTAATATAGGTGACTTTCTAGACAATCCAGCTTAGAAAAGATTATGATGAAATGTGCTTCAGAAAGTGGTAACTGAACATTTTCCTCTTTCTACCACTTAACACAGGAGTTAATTTCTAACTACAGTTACTAACCTTTTTAGTAGAGCACTTTTTTATGCTACAGTAAAAGACCTAATTTTACTCCAATAAAATAAAACCGTAATGCTAAGTATTTAGTTCCTATGTTTCACCATTACAGTAGAGTTGTATTGTATTCAGCAATTATTACTTTTTTGCTGGACTCAAGAGTCACGACCTAAATACAATAAACTCCTATTCTAAGGGAACATGCAGTGCAGACCCAAATACACTTTCCTTAGAGGTTTCCACTGTCAAAAGGCAGCTTTGGAAAGAATAAACAAGACTACTTGTGAACCAGATTCTTAGTATCAGAAGACCTATTACAACACACAGAACACTTCTCAACTTTACTGTCACATAATTCTCATAGTTTCAGTAAAACTATTCAGTCTCATGTTTCATTCTTTGTGTGAATGATCCCACACAAAGTAGAATCTCACCACTGTGAGTCTGAAATAAAGAACAGGAAGGGGTGTTCTGAGTCAAGTTCAGAGGTTAACCAAAGCTACTATGATATATAATGTCTTTCACACCAATGCCATCTTGAAAACAGTTTGGAGTTTTCACCCTGTTTTTGTCTCAGAAAGATGGATCCTGAATGTCATTCCTTGATAATTCAAGAACTTTTGATGAATGATATATCTTTATTCATGGCATTCTACATTCATTTTTTCCTCCATCAACATTATTTTTGGCTTAAACCATTTATTTCATGTTTACCTAGTTGCTCCATCTTCCTGCCTCTCCAAGAAAATTTATGAAATTACTCATATTGCCTCTCAACTCAGTTTTGCCCAGAAGTAAGAAACTTCACTTTGTCTTTTCATGCAAAAGGCGTTACTGTCTTTTTTCTCTAGCAGTCTTTTTCTGAATCTCTTCCAGCTTGATGTTGACTCTTAATCACTACTGAGCCAAAACCCAGACAATAAGGTTCAAACTACCCCTTGGTTTAACTGCATTAATACTTATCTACATCTAATAGAAATCTCTTACATAATATATTTCAGAATGATACACACCATTGGCTGCCTACAACTGTTGTATAACATGTATAAGCATATATGAACATAGATTTTTTCCTCTCTACTACTGCTACCTAAAATGTCAGAACATAAATTTTTGTTATTAAATGACAGATGTAGGGCCCTCATCTTTGTACCATGCAATATCATCCCACCTGTTACTTTTGTTCTTGTGTACTATCACATTCATTTCCTTAATTGACTGTTCAACACTTGTGTTGTCCAAAATTTCCACTAGCATGCTTCTCCTTCTTGTGCCAAAATTAACAAAAATTGGTCTCAAAACACATTCTTAATCAACTGCTACTACTAGCCTCCTTCATCCTGTCAATGTCTACTGTAAGTAAAAATTTTCCCTCACTTTTATTGCTCACCTTAGCAATTATCTTACTTTTTCTTCCTAGCTTCACATCTACTAGTAATTTAAATGGGGCCACTTCAAAAGGTGTCTATTTTAGCAATATCATAGTTCCCTTGTTTAACAATTCTGGTACCAAAGAGTACTGTTGAGTTTTTCTGTATAAAGATAATTTTGGTGAGCCCTTTTCGTATTTTTAACTTTTTGACTTATTACTAGTTTTTTCTCCAAAATAAGTTTTGATGTCTTCTCTTATTATTATATGCTAACTGGTCTGTGATTGCCTGCTCACTTTTTCCTTGTTTCCTTAAACATAGCTGTTCAGTTAAACACAGATGTTCATAAAGTTAAGACTGCTAATCTAACAGAAAGAAAAATTACTTCAGTGGAAGCAGTTAGCAAGACAACTATCTGTAAGTCAGATCTGAAAGATGTAGTTAACTAAACAATTTGCTGCTGCAGTATAGATCAGCATAAAAACTTCAGAGCCATTTACAGTCTTACTTTGCATTTTGGCTACAGCATTAACAGCTGTAGCTGTAACAGCATAACTAATAGCTCAAGCTTCATATTTAAGGTTATTAATTGTTTCCTATTTCAAATCAGGCAAGATTTTTCAATGGCTCATTCATTACTCCAGTTTTCAAGCAGTTTCTTTTTGTTCAGATTCTATTTATGAAAAGTGCAATGATTTTTCCAGATCATATTTTTAACTGTTTAAGACAATAAATAAAACCAACACCCTAACAAAAAAGCTTTGGAATATAACTGTGTCAATACACACTTTCTATATGCAAAGCACTATGTAAATGCTAAGAAATAATTTAATTTTGAAAACTACTCAAGAAATTCAGAGCTAAAAACCATCATATTTTGATAAAGTAAGACTCATTAGACATCACATTATAACTAAAAATTATCATGTAGTTCTCATACATTCGTGTATTCTCTTAAATCGATTCAACACAGAATTCTTCCTCTTCACGGTAAAAGTACTGGGTAGCATTTTGTCATAGGGCTATGTTAGGCAGATAGCAATGTAAACTTGCCATTCATGAAACCATAAGCAAAAAAGACAATGATAAAAGTACTATGTAGAATATCTCAAGTCCAGATAGGAAGCTAAATAGTATGGCAGTCATATGGAAGTTATTTTCTTGGAAGTCTGTATTACTAGACTGTTATATGTTCTGTACTTATATACAAATATACAAAAGTTACTACAGAATTTAATTACTTACATGAAGATCTAGACAACCTAATTGAAGGGAAAAAAATCTGGTTGTGCTTTAAAGTGTAAGGAGTGTGTCACACAGTTTCTCACACAAGAAACTCACATCTCCACTCAGATGTCATATGGATGAACACCACCTGAAATATACATTCGTAATGGTACATGGCAGTGCAAAGTGTTCACCTTACAGATTAATTACTTTTAGGGGGTTTACTGACTTTCATTCAAAAACATAAACCACCCACATTTACCACAAAAAATAAAGATTAAAATCATATCATAATCCAGTTCCTTATAATTTCTGTTTCTTTTAGACTCTGTATCACATTTATGCTGAATATTATTTTCCTTAGCTAGTCTTCTGCATTTTAGCAGGAGTTTTCCTTACGTGACACAAAGAAACATTACAGCTTAGACACCTGCTAGTGCTCAACAGAAATACTTCAATGTGGGCTGAGTGGAGAGTGCCTCTGTACCAAGCGGCACACCGAATATGGGTTCACAGATGCAGAACTTCCTCTCTTCTTCAGATTTCTAGCAGTAAGTCCTTGAAGAAATGATCTATGCTGTTTTTCACGTATTGTTTTACACTCTTCTACAAAGAGACACCACTGGAAAAGAAGTTCAACTGCCCACACATTTGAGAAAAACAAAAAGAACCCTTGATTTTACTGTATATCAAGATCATAACTACTCCTTTTTGTTTGACCTGAGCCAAGTGTAGTCATTTTTATTGCCTGGAGCTAATACTGAAGCTGCTAATGCTATTCTTCAAATGATTCAGTCTCTCTTTTTCAGCCCTACCCCAAGATATTCCAATAACCTGCTGGGGTTAGCGCAGCTGCTTCTGGTCCCTGCTTCAGTGGGTGCCTTTTTCCTTTTCTGTCTTTAAGAACTTTCTCATTCATTCGATTCATCCGTCCGTACCACCTCCTTATTCACAACACACAGCTCAATCTCTCTTCCTTCCTCTCTAATCACTGTCTAATAGGTATACAACTTTGCTTAGGCAAGCACATCCAGGCCCTCATGGCTACAATCAAATTCTCTAGTATGTGACAACTGGGAAACATAAAGAAAATAATATGGAGAAAAACTGCATTGTGAACCATGGTATGTTTCAAACCTTTGGACAGATATTCAGACTGAACTAAGATGTTTCTTTGCTTTTAGTTCTGGTATATTGAAAAATAATGTTATGTTGATATATAATTTTGAAATTAATATAATATTATTATTTTAACTGAAGTAATTATTTTTGCAATTCCTAAAAAATACCAAGGTAATTTTAGATAATGAAATTTATATAATTATTTTAAAATAATCAGTTGTGTTTGTGGTTTTGTGTAGTACCTTATTTAACCTACATAAGCTAGTTTTATTTGTTGCAACGCTAGTTAGAAACTCGTATCTGGAACAGAGTCTGCAGGACACATCCTCATTCTTTTTTCTTCATTGCCACCATTAGATCTTTAATTTAAATGATCCCTCATCTGTTGTAAATGCTAGAGCAACAGCCAAAAGAACCAGTAGCTACAGGCCTTCATCTTGCTCTCCTTGAAGTCAACAGCATTACTCCTACTCTTAACTTTTAAGAGAAGACAGGTCCCCAAAAGGTCAAACCAGGTACTATTAAACTGATAGGAGATCTGCAGCCGACCTCAATGGGAGCAGAATTTGGGCCTCAAGGAATAAATACTGATTAGGGTTAAAGTAAGTGACATTAAGCAGAAAACTGGTGAACCTAAAAAAAAAATCTTGATAAATTGCATACCTGAGGCAGTGCTGAGTTAAGCTGTCGCTGGAGGGAGTCTCTGTCGTAGATGACATCCTGTAGGCGTTGCTGTGCAAGTGACAAGCTTTCCTGTGTCTCCCGAAGAGTATCAAGGAGACGGTCCCTTTCATCCAGCATGTTCACCATCAGCTGCTCAAAGTGAGAATCCGAGTCCGAGCCGCTGCTTTGGGACCCCCGTTGACTCATCGGGGTGTCCTCGTTTATCGTTGGCATCACTTCACACATCATTTCTTTAAAAAAAAACACAAATCAAGGAAAAGCTCTTCAGTAGAAAAACGTTTGAGGGGTCTTCATAAGAGGAATTAACTCTGTCACATGGACACAGTAGTAGATTATTGCATTGTTCCCTCTTTCAACTTTGTGCTTTGAATGTTAATCAGATGGTCGATAGAGAGGGATTAAATACAGTGACTAATTCCACACAGTAAAGACTGAATGTGCTTCCCAAAGTGAGAGAAGAATGCCTGGAAGGAGATGGCAGGTAAAAGAATATTTTAAATTAACAGTTTTGCAAAAAATGCTCTCTTAAAATGACAGCAAATACCTCCTCTGCAATTGTACTCTCCTTTATCACTGATTTTCTCCCCTCTCTTACTTAATGTCATTGTTGAATTGTTGGTATTGACACCAATAGCTGCCATTAATTGCCAGATTTTTTCCTGCTCTAGGCATTTCTACAGTACAGCTCAGGCTAACCATTGATCCAGTATCATACTGCCTTAACAATACCAGGTTAATCTATTTTTCTGTTTAGTTATTCCCACCCTCAGGGGAAATTATTCTCCAGTGAGCTCGTTTAGTAAGAGGTCAAGAACTAGAAACTCTCTTCTAATTACCATCCCTGTGATATCTTGTGCAAACTGAATTACCAGGGAAAGAATCACTGTGGTTTCCTAAAAGAAGTCATGAGAAGAGTAAATAATATCTAGTCAAATTCTTCGATTATAAAGCTTCTTACATAAATCTCTAAATCTCAGTTCGTGCATGTGGAGAAGCTTATGCTGTGAAATACTGGGTCCAGCAGATGGGAAAAAAAAAAATCAAAAAAAACAACCAAAGACATGACAGATCTCAAAGCTCAGACTTTTTTTAAAAAATAAAAAGACTGTGTTAATAATAGATGATATCTACCCAATGACAGTCACCCAAAGAATCAGAAATTGTCTTTCTAGTATGACGAGAAGTACAGCAGACAACTTTATAAATAATTAAGAGTTAATTTCTGGAAATTCTGTTCTTGTAGTAACTATTGAAAGCCTTTTGTCTCAACAAGTGGGATCAAGGTGCTTTTGGTTCATCTACTGGAAGTTAAAAATATTTTACTTAGGAGTTTGTTGTGGACCTTCCAGACATGAACTCTGTCTACAATACATGTGGTTGACACACTTGCACTGTTGAGAGTGCCATCATAGAATCACAGGATCATAGAGTAGTTTAGGTTGGAAAAGACCTTAAGATCATCAGGTCCAACCGTTAACCTGCCATTGCCAAGTCCACCACTAAACCATGTCTCTAGGTGCCACATCCACACGTATTTTAAATGGTGACTCAACCACATCCCTGGGCAGCCTGTTCCAATGCTTGACAACTGTTCCGGTGAACTAATACCCAATCTAAACCTCCCCTGGCACAAGTTCAGGCCATCTCCTCTTGTCCTATTCTTGTTACTTAGGAGAAGAGACCTACCCCCATCTTGCTAAACCTCCTTTCAGGCAGCTGTAGAGAGCAATAAGGTCCTTCCTGAGCCTCCTTTTCTCCAAACTAAACAACCCCAGTTCCCTCAGCCACGCCTCATAGGGCTTGTTCTCTAGACCCTTCACCAGTTTCGTTGCTCTTCTTTGCACACGCTCTAGCACCTCAATGTCCTTCTTGTAGTGAGAGGCCCAAAACTGAACACACTATTTGAGGTGCGGCCTCACCAGTGCCAAGTACAGGGGAGCAATCACTTCCCAAGTCCTGCTGGTCACACGGTTTCGGATACAAGCCAGGATCATGTTGGTCTTCTTGGCCACCTGGGCACACTGCCAGCTCATATTCAGTCAGCTGTCAGCCAACACCCCAAGGTCCTTTTCCACCAGGCAGCTTTCCAACCACCCTTCCCCAAGCCTGTAGTGTTGCACGGGGTTGCGACCCAAGAGCAGGACCCATCACTTTGCCTTGCTGAACCTCATACAACTGGCCTAGGCTCTCTGATCCAGCCTGTCCAGACCCCTCTGAAGAGCCTTCACACCCTCAAACAGATCAACACTCCCACCCAACTTGGTGTCATCTGCAAAATTACTGAGGGTGCACTCAGTACCCTCATCCAGATTACTGATAGAGACATATAAACAGAGCTGGCCCCAATATTGAGCCCTGGGGAACACCACTTGTTCGTGCCGCCAGTTGGAGGTAACTCCATTCACTACCACCCTTTGGGCTCGACGTCCAGCCAGCTCTTTACCCAGCAAAGAGCACGCCCACCCAAGCCATGAGTGGCCAGTTTCTCCAGGAGAATGCTGTGGGAAACAGAGTCAAAGGCTTTACTGAAGTTTAGGTAGACACATCCTCAGCCTTTCCCTCATCCATTAAGATCACCTTGCAAGAGAATGAGATCAGGTGTGTCAAGCAGGACCTGCCTTTCATAAACTCATGATGACTGGGCCTGATTGTCCTGTATATGCCATGTGATGGCATTTAGGATGATCACTCCATAACCTTCCTCAGCACTGAGGTCAGACTGACAAGCATGTAGCTCCCCAGAACCTTCTTCCAGCCCTTCTTGTAGACAGACATCACATTTGCTAATTTCCAGTCAACTGGGACCTCCCAGTTAAGACAGGACTCCTGATAAATGACTAGAAGTGGTTTGGTGAGCACTTCTTCCGGGTCCCTCAGTAGTACACTTGGATGGATCCCATCTGGCCCCATAGACTTGTGTGTGTCTAACTGGTGTAGCAGGTCGCTGACTGGCCCCCTTGACTATGCGGGTTTCATCCTGCTACCCATCCTTGTCTTCCAGCTCAAGGGGCTCTGTACCCAGACAACAACTGGTCTTACTATTAAAGACTGAGGCAAAGAAGGTATTAAGTACCTCAGCCTTTTCCTCATCCTTTTTTACTGTGTTTCCCCATACATCCAATAAAGGATAGAGATACTCTTTAGCCCTCCTTCTGTTGCTAATGAATTTATAGAGACATTTCTATTGTCTTTTATGGCAGTAGCCAGATTAAGTTCTAAGTGGGCTCTGGCCCTTCCAATTTTATCCTTCCATAACCTCATGACATCCTTATAGTCCTCCTGAGTTGCCTGCTCCTTCTTCCGAAGGTCATAAACTCTCCTTTCTTTCCAGAGTTCCAGGCAAAGCTCTCTATTCAGCCAGGCTGCCATTCTTCCCCACTGGCTCATCTCTCAGCACATAGGGACATCCTGCTCCTGCACCTTTAAGATTCCCTTCTTGAAGAATGTCCAGCCTTCCTGGACTCCTTCGCCCTTCAGGGCTACCTCCCAAGGGACTCTGCCAACCAGACTCCTAAACAAGCCAAACTGCCCTCCAGAAGTCCAAGGTAGCAGTCCTGCTGACCTTCTCTCCTTACTTCTCCAGAATCATAAACTCTATCATTTTGTGATCACTATGCCCAAGGTGGCATCAGGTAACATTCTCACCATTTCAGTCTCAATACTATTACGCATTAGCTCTACATAGTCATAAATCTGGGCTGCTTTCCAAAGTAGGGAAATGAAACTTCTAAAAGTGGAATTTATGAAAAACAGAAGATTTAGCTGTTACAGAATGTAACTTAAAGACAGGACATACACCAGGGAACAAAAGAGATAAGGCACCTGTACTTAATTCATTTAAACCAACTCCTCCTACTATCACTAAGTCACAAGAAATCCTTGTGCTAACACTGCTTGCTGCTAAGATTTACTGAGAAAATTACATAGCTTCACTAAGATTAGCTGGCCTTGATCGTATTCTGAATGTTCAGGCAGAACTTAGTATCCTTAATTTTCACTTTTTTAGCAGATGTGGTAACTAGCAAAGTTGTCACCAGTGTGAATTATCAGCTACTTCTGCATAGCCTTCACAGGCAATAGCTTCATTACTGAGGTTTGAGGTAGGTCTTGATCCTGTTTCTAAAGTTTCTAGACTGGAGGCAAAGTAAAGGTTACTTGTGGCTATTATCCACTTAATTAATTAGGTGCAAGAGAAGCAGTTAATAGTTTGAAGTGATACAGAGAAGTTCCTCACATCTCCAATATATTTAGGTCAGGTTTATTTACCCAGGATTATCCGATCTGATGCTGCATATTTCCATTACTCATGAGGTTCAAAACTTTCTATTCCAGAAACATTTGTCCCTCCTAAATTGTAGGCTTCACTAGGAAGCACTACATTGTCCTTTCTTACTGAGATGATGTTAATACATCAGTGCCTCCATCACCATGAAAAACTTCAAGTTTAAACACATTTGCACCACTTCATGGTGCAAGACCTTCATGGTACCTACCACCTCCTCTTGTGAATATGGCCAGTGTGTACTGTGAGGCACCACAGATGGGGAGTAACTAAACTGCAGCTGCATCAGCAAAAAGACAGTTTGAATAAATGAGCACCCATCCTCCTACACTTCAATTTCCCTGCAAAGACAGAAGAGTTTTGGGGGAGCTCTTGCTTATCTAACTGCTTTGTCCACAGTCCACAGGTATCTTGAGATGTGGGACTACCAGCAGGGGGAGCCACTGTCCCGCCTCCACGAATCTCCGACAATGTTGTGGGAGTACATTTCACTTGGGAAGTGGGCATCGCTCTGTTGAGTGTCTCCACCCAGACCCCACTCATGGCTAACCAGTTTGGGATGGTCAAGTTCACAGTGAGCAAAGGCATAACTAAAACATCCAAGCCCATCTGCCACTTGCTGAATTTAATCCTAACTTTTCAGTATGCAGCAGGTGGCCAGAGACCAAGGTTCTCCAAGAACCATTCTCCAAGACCAAAGAAAACAATTCAGATTGTCACTGAACCTTTCCTGCTTCATGATCATCAACATTTCATGATTTCATGAGGCATGCCTCTTGCCCCAGGGGATTCTCATGGGTAAACCTGCATCATTCAATCAATTACCTCCAATGTCCTGCACATGCAGATCAAGTTTATGTTCTGAACAGCACAGCAGACACTACTACTGCTCACAGGAAGTGGCAGAGTGAGAGTGGTGCAATTTTTGACACATGCTGGTGGTGTGCGTGCAGGAACAAGTAAGGAAACCTCTGTGCAGAGAGCTGTTGCTACCTTAGCACTTTGTATCCAAACTAGATAGAATATCTCCTCTGTAGTCATTATGGGGATGTGGGAAGCCATAGATATAGGTGGTTGTGGGGCAGCAATGGAATCCATGAGTTGAATGTTCATGGCAGTATTACCACATCTGCTCCCTCTAAGCTGCTGCATTCTGGGAGGGAAGTGGTCCATGCAGCATGCTTATTTTGAAAGCCTGGGCTACATTATCCCAACACGGCACAAGTAACAAACTTGGGCTGTGAGTAAGACCTCAGAGAAGGCAGGGAATGGGTGAGCAGTTCCTGTTGTAGGCAGTTGCTGTTTGGAAGTTTTCTGCCATAGCTCACAACCCCAGGAGAATCTTTAGAAGGTACAGCAGTTCTTGCAGTCAGACTGATGATGTACCTTGCTTTCCAGCAGTTCAGAGATCAATGCCATGATTCCACTGAAACCACAGGCATCCTCTCCCTTTCCCACCCTCAGTTGGAGGTGAATATAGAAAAGCAGTATGCTACCCTAAACTAGATCAGAAATGCTGGGAGAGCATGCCAGAAAGGGATGCACTGATACCTGCAAGAGTGAGGAGCAGGGAAAAATGGAATCCTGGGCCATGTCCTCACATGGATCTTTTGAGGGAGCCAACAACAAGAACCCTGAAACAATTCTGAAGTGAGCTCGATTTCTCAGGGTGTTCCTAGTTCATCAACCCAGAAAAAAGGAACAAAATTTCAAACAACTGCAGGTTTGCTGTGGGGCTCCCAAAGAAAAATTTCTTATAGCATTTTGTGAAAGACACATATGTCATGCTGTTCTGATTTACTATGATTTGTGTCTTCTTGCCTTTAGAAAAGCATTCTTTTTTTTTTCCTTTTTTTAAATTTTATCTGGCATTTATCACTCTTATACCTGCCAGCAGATGGGATGCTTTCAATGTCCTGAGGCTGCCACCATTTAAGACTGTTCCCAAGAAATGCTGGCCTTCTTCCAGCACATGTTCAAGAATAGAGCCACTTCCCCAGGACCTTATTGCAACCTTTATGAATTTTCTGCTTGACAGCAGGAAGGAATCAAAATATGAGAATATCTGATGAATTTTAAAAGGAAGAAAAAAGGAGAAAAGGGAGGTTCATCATGAGGGTCTGCAACAAAAGCTAAGGTAGGTAAAGCACTGAGAGGAGTTCAAACCAACAAAAGTAAAGGAAGATTGTCAGCAAACAGGCTGATCACAATTTAGTAGTGGAAGACTGGCAGCTGAGGACAAATAGAGTGCACATATGTGGCTGGATCTTTATATAGGAAATTAGTAACGTCAGGGAGTTACAAGGTCTTGAAGTTTCCAGAGCCTTCTGAAGGTGTGTGCACGTGTTAGACAACCTTTGGTTAACCACATGATAATGGGGTTCATACATGGGGTCAGGACATTAGATTTAAAGTAAGCTTCCAGTTTAGATACAGGTGAAAGGAATTTAGTTTGTACACACCAAAAGCACATAGAGACACGCCAACACAATGCAGATGGTAACAAACTGAGGGGTTCATATTAAAACATAAAAAAGTATTGCTATGAACAGTTAGATCTGTTTGCTAATGTGGTCATAACCTGAGTAATTTTAATTACATTTTAAAATTTCCAACAGGGAAAGAGAGCAACTTCTGATTTTCCTTCTATGTAACCTTGAATTTTAAACCAAATTTTGGTGATTACAAAAAAATGCCGAAACCCCAACAATTTTTACTCTGGTTACATAGAAGCAGAGAATCAGTGAGGTTGGAAAAGACCTTTAACACCACCAAGTCCAACTGTTAACCTTATATAATATAATCAACTATTTCATACACTGAAATCAGAAGGAATTACTGTAACTACCTACTCTTGCCTCACTAACCGCAGACCATAAATCGGTGTTAAGTGAAAGTATATTTTATACAGGAAGGATTTCAACCATTAGACACTGAAAGTGATCTCTCTTGTAAAATAACCAGAATTAGTCATGCTTTCTGTGAAAAATACATGGCTTTTCCAATTGTATTTATAGGGAAGACACAGCCACATTCAATGCTGCATTTCTTAAAGGCTCAGAATAAGGCTAATGCCAGGCCCACTTCTATTACATTTTAGACCTACCATGACACATGCATTTTTGTGGCTGATCTGTGAGTTTGCAGAACTTTTGATACATCTCAGATACATTTCATTATATATGCATGAATCAGTTTTCATATAGACAGGTCAGATGCATCCTAGACTGACTGCATTCTATACAGCAATAACAGATGCATGCATATATGGCAAGTATTTGCCTCAAGTACGCAGTTCTTACTAATTCATGTAGGTATCAATTCTACCTGGAACAGACCTCAGCAGGTTAAATAATGGACATTTCTAAACTTCCTTTTTGCCTTTCATTCTTACTGCTTCAAAGACTGGTTAGGCTCATAGGACTTGATCTTCTAAACCAAAACTATCGGGTAGACCAAATACAGTCATAAACTGATATTTGGATATTCCATATTTTCTAATTGTTTGTATCAGCCAATGCTTTGAAATCCTGCTGCCCTGCCATAAAACTGACCGCATATAACTATATAACCAGAGTCAGCCCCAAAAGATCAACAATCAGGATGGGAGTTTTCCAGCCCTCTACTCTTCTCAATTCGTTTTATACGGTGTAATAAGCTGTTAGTTCCTCATTCAACTCCATGTGCACACTGAAAGTCAGATGCAACAATATGTTCATTGAGTCTGTGCATATATTTTAATCTCTGAATTCAGTCTGCATGTGCCAGCTCCTATATTAAGATTTTAGTTATCCCAGGGTAGTATTCCTTTCACTAATCAATACATTCCTATCATCTACTACAAGGCAATTACAGTCACATAACTTTGATGAGTCCTATTAGGGAAGAAGAATTCAGAGCTGACAGTAACAGCAGAGGAAAGATGAGTGAAGACAACAATGTGCATGAAGCACCGAAATCCCTTCCCTGAGGTTTACAACAGAAAGTTTGAATTTCATTGCCATAATTGTTAATTGCAATGTAACATGTCTTGTAATTTTCAGGTAATGTGAAAAAATATAACCAAAATTAGAGTCTATAAATATCTGCCTTAAACTTCAGAAATTTACAGTGATCGCTGAATATTCTTTTTATTTTCCAAACCTGCACTGAGTAATCTGATCTTACGTTGCAGGTGGCCCAGCACAGGGCAAGGGTTTGGCACAGATGACCTCCGAAGGTCCCTTCCATACTCAATAATTCCATGTGCCTGGAGAAAGCTTTACATTCAAAGAATTCACTCATTTACCAGAGAGATTCTGAAATTTAATATACATTTAAATAAGACTGGAGAAAAATTTGAAACAAATAACAATAATAATAACAAAACCCAGAAAACCCCACATTGTGGCTCATCTCATTGCATTCATAAAAAATTAAAAAAAAGATTTAATTGGGATGGCCTGCCTTGTGGAGAATTTGGGGATCTATACACTTTTGTCAAAGTCTTCCAAGTAAAGAAAACTGTCATTAAAAAATAAAAAATAAACTTCAGTTGTAAGGGTTTACAAGTATAGCCACATTTTCAGATATTGCTATTTACACTAAAAATCCTAATCTCTGAGTGTCATTAAAAAAACCAACCATAACCACATGAGGATGAGAAATGAACATGTACTTTTTAGACATTCAAATTTCAACAAAACCCTGTGCTTATTTTTGGAAATGTAGGAAACTATACTTTGTCAGAAAATAAACACACAAAAATAAACTATTATATTGGATGATAAAATGCCATGTCTCAGAACATTTTAAATTTAAAAGTTTGAGAAGTCTTGTAACGCAACTTGTATGGCCTCACATTTTGGTTTTACTCACCGATCAATTTGCTTAAACTAAAGAAAGGTTGGAAGAAAGATTTCAATGCTTTGTATTTTTCCACCTACCCAGTGAATCACAGTAAAGGAAATAATGAAAAACTGGTTTTAGAATAAAGATTGAAAAGCTATTGAAGTGTAGCTTGGCAGGGGAACACATATATACAGTATGGCAGTAGTTAAGTGGTATATGCTCCTTCCAGAATCTAAAGGGAAGAGACAGTAAATATAAATAAATATTTTTGCCCAGAATTCCAATGTTGAAGTTGTTCCTGTTCAAGATCATAATCTGTTACCAGGACAATGTTTACAAAATACATAAAGGAATAATGTGCTTGGTACATTTAGGAAGTTTTCTGACTATGCCATTAATGAGAAATAAAAATCTGACTACACCGTATTCTCATCAGGAAAAAAAAAAAAGCTTTCTTAACATCATCCTCTCAAAAACATTCAATAAATCAATCAAACAATCTAACCCTCGATTAAACTGAAGAACCGAGAAACACAGGAAACACAGGCTTGCTTTCTTCTGAAAAGAAAGACACATGGTGTTGAATTGAGTATACTCAGAAATCTAACCAGCTATCAGGAGTAAGCTTTGCAGACACTGAGTCAATTCCCACTGAAGTAGTTTACTAAGCACTTCTTTACCAAGCATCTGGACACACGAAATAAGGAGGAAAAGATGAAGGAGGAGTACTTCAGGCATTCAGCTTGGTCTCCTAATTTGGTACCTTTAGTCTCCTAATTTGGTACCTCAAATCCTAAATTATAGCAGTGGTGCCCAACCATGCACCTAGCACGGCAAGCAGCTCTTTGTGCCACTAGAGGAGAACTGCAGGCTGTTGCCCCCAGAAAACTGAATTAGAAAAGGAGTTAGGGGATGAATGGAAGTAGAGAGGGAACAGATAATGAAGACCATTAACCATGCTGGTCCTCAGGGTTAAGTGAAGAACAGGTCATATAACTACAAAAGAAGTAACCCACTACTAAGCGGCTGCCATCTCACCCTGTCAGATGATGACAGCAGGCATGCCGAGTTATATATGAGGGGACACAGGCATCCAGGAGCTGGAATTTCTTTCAGTGGGTGTTAGTAACTGCTAGTGGTAGATTAAACAATTCTGTCCCGTATCTTCAAGACCACAGAAGTCCATGATAACAGAATAAACCCTCAAGTACATTATTCTATGCAATACTTCTCATACAGCCAGGACTGCAAAAAAGAGGAAGGAGTAGAAGGAAATCGTTTAACAAGGTGACATATGCTTAATACCTAAACATGTATTATATACCTCTTTATTCAAAGAAAAAAAAAGTGTTCCCTTGCCAGAAAAAGGCTGACTTGCCCTATAAAATATATCTTAATTAAAGCTGTGCTTGACTGATCTAAGTCAACAAGAATAAGTTTTTAATGTTTCCCTTTCTTTAAAAACAAAAGCTCCATTGATATTGAACTTAGTATCTCTGCAGTAAAAAGTTTACCACTTTACCCAGTATTCTGAATGTAACTAAATCAATCCCTCAATGAAATACGTTTTACTTTAGGTCACCAACATTTTACTGTTAATACACACTGTTTCTTAGATTCATCAGGAGCCATGGAGCAGACATGAGCAATTCCCTTGCTCAGGGAGCACATGAAGTACCCAAAAATTTCATAGAATGCAATGAATACTGAACTTGTGTAGCATCTTGCAACTATCCCAAACCCTCTCAGAGGTTCTGAAGGAAAAGCAGGATACTAACAAATTACTGCTTCCCTTAAAATCCACATAGCACATACATGCTCCCTAGAAAAAGACTTTTAGGCAATGTAATAACTTTAGAAGTCTTCCAATTTGAAACAAAGCATAAGCACTTATTTTAATAGTGGCTCTAGACCTGAGGTGCTCAGGTATCATAGCCATACACAATGGCAGCCTGTGAAGCACCACATTAAAGTTCTTCTCCTTGTCCACTGTGTACCTGCCACACCATCTACTGCAAAATATATTCCAGGTTGATTGGTTCCTAGTTCAGTGTTTTCTCCAATCATTTGCATGGAGCCTAATCCAACAACTGCATAAATTCATGGAAATTCTACCATGGACTTCAGTGTGTTTGTTATCAGTGTAAATGGTTGGAAAAGTCACTAACATAGGCAAGCTATCAACATCCTATCATTTCACTACCTCCGAACAGGAGCATAAAAATCACAAATGTATGTTACACATGACTAGGGAGCATGCAGGATGTGACTTGACCAGCGCTACAGTACTGCGAGAAATCATGAACAGGTTTCTCCTCTAACCACACAACATTGACCTGGCAAAATGCAACAACTGTTTGAAGTGATCAGTTCTATGAGAGAGGGTAAGAATGTGGTTCATTGTCATTGCATTAAAGATCATTCAGGTTGTATGAAAAAATGTCACAGCAAATCTATAGCGTTAGCTGCATTATGTCTCCATCAAGAGTAAACTCAGTATTAGCTCAATTTGAAATTCTGCATCCAGATGAGTGAATGCACAAAAACTGCAACAAACAGCACACGATATGCCCACCCTTGGTTAAGTGTTATATAAATCTCCTTTTCTGCAGCTACTCCATTAACAACTACATTGATAGCAATTCTCATATATTACCTTCTATCTACAGAAGCTGATAACCATGTATGGACCAGGTGTAAAAGTGCATCCTCAATACTGACTTTTTCTAAAACTACTTGAAATTTCTGTAGTACTTATCCTATAAAGGTGGAAAATGAAAAAAGTTTTCATCTTCTCATTGGACCCCACCCTATTTGACATTGCCTGTTACTTCAATTGTCCAAGAGACTTGGAATTTTTAATTTTTTTTTTTAAGTGAACGTCGTAACAAACACCTCTATGATCTCATGTAGCCTGGGAAAATTTACCAGCTGGACTTCTTTCACTTGGGCAAGCTCTGGGAAGGAGAAGACTGAATACTACTTGGCTTTTGCCTGACAAAGGCTCTTGGACAAGCATTCATTTTGCTCACCTTGAAGGCTACCACCTTAGATGTGAATCAAATTTCATTCCCTCACCTTTCTGTCCATAACTGGTTTTAAAAGCGTGTTTTCTGTATACTCAGACGTTTGGTTTGCACACCAAGGTTGAGGAGTCATTTCAAGTTACTTGTAATTTTGCTGCAGAAAAAGAAGTAGAAATCTAACTACCATACGTTCTAGCCTGTCCACAGTGACATCAGCTTGAAAACTCATTTCATTGGATCATTCCAGATATTTTGCATCTACAAGCTTCTCCCCCCGCCCCCCCCATCGTTAAATAGATACGGTGGCTGATAAAATAATTTCTTACTGCAATTATGTCTTCTCAGATGTTCTCGGCAAGATTGTTCTTTAGGCAGCACAGTGTAATTCCATAAGGAAAATCCTTCCTATTGTCTGAGTTGCATTACATGCATATTCCTCCTCCTAGTTAACTCCTTACCTGCCAGTCTCCTCTAAACTATGATATCACCTTTAACAGAAGCATCCTGCACTCCTTCCACACAGGAGGAGTGATCAACACAGTACCATAAAAAAAGCACTCATTTCAACTATTATTCTTTATGTCATCCCTCCAGCCTCGTATCTCTCTCAACCGCACCAAAAAAAAAGAAGTTGGTTTCACATCTTTTAGTCTGAAATTCCCCAACTCCCATTACAGAAATGCATTTAAATACCACGCAAGTACTACAGCAAGAGGCAGACAGCAAGATTTTGCATTTGCACCTCACCTCCCAGAGGGTATCAGAGCTAAGGAGGGAACGTCTAACTCTGAACGTTCAGTACCTAGTGGCTTTTATTTCGGCGTCTGCTCTTTCACTTGATCAATAACAACCGCAGTCTCCACCGGCTTCGAGCGGGGACTCACACAGCCGAGCCCTCCTGGACCGTCTTCCTAGCAATGGTGACACAGGCGTTGCTCCCAGAAACCCCAAGCCCCTGCACCCGTCCTCCGGCAAGACTGGCTGCGTGGCACCTCAGCATTTTCTTCGGTCACTTCGTCAGCAGCCAAGAGGAGAAGCATCCATGGGAAAATGGCATATTACAAATTTTGCTTTGGGAAGCAGAGCTCGGTTCAGACCATTGTTGGGAGCAGGAAGGGGGGGGGACGGCTCTTAAAGCTCCAGCAGCCCCTTTCCAGCAACAGCATCTTTGCAGCTGGAGGCAAGCGATTACAGGGGGGAGTGGCCAGGGCAAAAGCATCCTTCCTTTATTTCCCATCTTTTTTTTTGAACTTAACTGAGCGATATCTGGCATCTGTGGTTCTTCGATACCTGCCAAGCTAACTGCGGTACTGTGCGTGACTGAAGTCCACACGCACGAACGACTGCCTGCGTGATGAAAACCGAACGCGGTTTTCCGCTTTACAGACAGGAACCTACAGCCTGGCCAGACACCGTGTAGAGCCTGATGTCGGCGGTACAGAGTGAAGCCGTGGCGCCGGCGTCGCGGCACTGGGAGCGGGGACAGCCCCGGCAGGTCACCCACGGCACGTGCGCCACGCCGCACACCGCGCACCGGCCTGCGCCCCCCGCCCCCGCCCCGGGGGCGCCGCCGCCAGCCCCCGCCACGGGCCGCCGGCCGCTGCGCTGCCCCAGCCCTGGCCGGGCCGATTGCTCGGTGATGCCTGTACTGAGCGCGGTACGAGAGCGCGAACTGCTGCATTCTGGCATGTGAAGAGTTCAGGCAAACGCCAGTACGCCTCATCTAATCGAATGTACAGTGTAATAAAACGTATCATCTGCTGTAATCCGACCGTGACAAAGCAGTGGCAAAATGTGCTCTAATCTGAATAGTCTAGGCGTGTAATTAATATTACGCACTTGCATACGCCGGGCGCGGGCCAGCGTCCCGCTCCCCCTGTCCGAAGCCCGGGCGGGCGGCCCCGCCGCAGGGCGGGCGGCGGCGGGCGCGGCAGGGGCGGGGGTGGAGGCGGTGGGAGTCGCTACGGGCGCTGCTGGGCTCGGCGCGCTCCTCCTCGGTGGGGACTTCCCCTGGAAGCCGCTGCAGTGGTTTCCACCAGTCCTTAAATAAATTCTGAAGTAATCACGTCTGCTCCCGCTGCCTCACGCAGGCGGCTCCCCAGATGCAGCTGGTACTGCTGCTTCGCAGCTCGCACGGCCCCGATTCCCTCACGCCCACTCCTTTAAGAAAAACAAAAAAAAAGAAAAAGAAGCGGGGGGGAACGGGGAGAAGGGACCCTAGGGCGCGATTCTAACCGGAGAACGGCGCTTTCTCCTCAGCGCGGCCGCTCCTCTCTGGCCGTTAGGAACAGCGGGAGGACGGGCGGGCGCGTGCCCGTCCGCGGGGCGCCCCCGCCGCTCCCTGCCCGCCCGGCGCCGCGCGCGAGCCCCCGACCCGCCCGGCCCAACGGCTGTGTCGCGCGCCGTGCCGGCCCGGGAGGGGGGGCGCCGGGCGGCGGTGGGCGGCCGCGGCCCCCGGGGTGCGCCCCCTCGCCCGTCGGCGCCGGCCCACGCCGCCCCAGGCGGGTGGGTGATGGAGGTGTGGGGAGGCGGGGCGCTGGCGGGGCTGCTTGGAGGAGCTGGGCGTCGCGAATAAATGAGTACCAGAAAACCATTTAAAGCGCGGGTTTCAGCGTGTTGGTTCAAAATTAGGTTCATCCCAGTTTGAGGATGATGTCCAGGTGTCAACGATGCAAGCTTCTTTCTTGACAGAAATACTTCAGTATTTATGTTTCTCCCACATTCCAAAAAGAGGTTCCTCCGTGAGGTGACTGTTGCTTCAGAAGCCCAAAGCGGGTCCTGCCCGGCCACTTCAGCAAGCGGCTCGGAGGCGGGGGAGCCACAGCCAGCAGCGGGTCCAGGCCCAGCAATGTTTGCTGCTCTGCTGGCCTCACAGTAGGTTTGACACAGTACTGTGGAAAATGTAAACGTGCAGAGGATGCACCAGGAGTAGAAGGCAAATAGCTGAGAAGAGTTGCCAACATGAACATTTGAAAAAACCCAAAGAAAAACAAAGTGCAAGGGAAGTACCAGTGCCACACCAGTGTGTTGCCAGAGCTTGGTCTTACAGTGCAATGCATGGGTTAGAAGAGCCAAAATAAAATACCTCTTCCTCTACAACTGTGCCACTATTCCAAGTGGCTTTTTGTCACTTTTCTTGGCCATTTCAGATTCTTATCCTGGTGTAATTTATCTTCAGCATACAAGCCATTAGAGTAGTCGCCTGACAGTCAGGCTGTAGCTGAGGGCAAGATCCATCATCCATCAGAGCCTTATACACGTAGTTATCACAACAAATCTGAGCTTTGAGTTAGATGAGTGAGGAAAAACTAAGCAGCTCAGAAAGTGCTTGTGAGAGCGAGCACATTCAGCAAGCAGCCACATAGGCTGGCTAGTATGAACTTCTTCAAAGAAGGGCATATCTGATAGGGTTTTTTCCATTAATTGAGGGTTTTCTTCCTTTTGTTGGAGTTAAAACACACTACTCTCTGTACAATAAGGTACGTAGGTCAGATTAGGATCTGCAGCTTCAGAATCAGCACTTTTTTATAACAGCATCTGTATGCATGGAAATTCGTCTAAGTATTGATAAAGCTGAGTGTCACTGATGACATCCTTTTTCCCCCTCTTTCAGGGAACTTACTGATAAAAGCATTTGCCAAGTATGTGGGAGATCTGAGCTCACTGTGTTCACCCAAGATGGTTGCTTTCAGCACTTTCCTTGGACAAGATTCCAGTCCCTGTTCCATGGACTGGAGGGGTCAATTATTTGCAAGGCTGTATAGCAGACAGGCCTCCTTCACAGTAATTTGATTTATAAACATTTGTGGAATACTTTGGGAGATCTGTTGGCCTCTCAGCTCCTCATGCCCATCCTCTCTACTGCCTTTCAATCACTAAAGCAAAAACCCAGCACAGAAAGACTGTTATTTGCTACTGATAGTGCGGTCCTAGTTGACCTGCTGCCCTTAGCTTCTCCTTTGCCAGATTCACAGATGAGTCAGCGGCTAAGTATTGTGTTTCACAGTGCAGAGGTTACTGCTTAGTGCAGAAGCTGCTAATTAGTGCCTGTGCTTTGTAGTACCAATTTAAACAGGAGTCTCCTTCTATTCAAGCATGTAGGCTTTTGAGGTCAATGATATGGAAGAAGAAGAAGGAAAAACTCTAAAGAATAGAAAATGAAGAACTATGGAGGAACCACAAAAATGGGGATGGAGCAAGTCCTTTGGGCTTTGCCATAATAAGGTAATGTTCCCTACAGCAGAGGGCATCTTTTGGTAGAACTTAACTGCATGGAAAATTTGATCAAGAGCATAAAAGCATAATGATATATTTTACAGAAACTGCAGTAGTGAAAGATGCTGAATGTACCATTTAATAATGAACTTAAGTTTCCCCTGAATCAAATTTGACCATCAGATCTCCAAAACAGTTTGCTTATCTAAGCTCCAGGTATGCCAACCAAATCTATTCATTACTCCCAAAGTGAGAAATGCCCAGTCTCTGTCAGCTGGCTGCATTTCAGCTGGCTGGCGTTTGAGCACATGGAACTTCTAGGAGATAAATCAAGCGGGTAAAGACAGGTAGGAAGAGTACAGTGAGAACTATACTCTTTATTACCATAGGAAGTCCTCCTTACTATTTTCCAGGTTATTTCAAAATAGAAAATACAATCTTATGACATAAAAAATACCTTAAAGACACATCTGAAAGCTGGCTTCCTACCCCTGTGTAAGTCTTGCCATGGGTCTTTCTCACATGCTGTCACAAACTAAGATAATGGGGAGACATATGAAACCTTTTGTTATGAATAAGATAAAGGAGGGAACTGACACCACTGCACTCTCAAGGAATAACTGATGATACAGGGAGGTGAAGAACTTGGAAGAGATTTGCCTTACTCTCAAGACATACAGTGCAAACTGAGGAGCAGGTAATGGTTGCAAGGATATGTGATGTAGTCAAGGCAATAAGAAAGGAAAGTGATTCCTGTAACCCTGTTTTGAATAATATCAGTGATGTAGCACTTCATTTGTTAAAGCCTGCCAATGGCTACTACAGCATGATGAAGGCCTGCGTAAGATTTTTAGATAAAGATGGAGAAAGGAGAACCTGTCTTAGAAATGTTACATAGAAAGAAAAAAAAAAGCTGCAATAGTTAGAGCTAGTCTTCCCTTGATAAAGAAGTCATTACAGACTAAGAGAGGAGTGCAAAAATAAAGTTCAGAGGATCTTGGCTAAGACTGGAAAAAAGAAATGTAATATCGTGTGAATAAATTACATTCCAATGTAACTGGAGTTATAATTCCAATTGTACTTTACAATTACAGTCATGCTTATTTCCCAAAGGTTCTCTGCATATTATCATAGCTTTAAGGTTCCTCTGTAGTTCCTCACTTTACATTTCTTACCTGTTTCAGCTGTGGGCTTTACCTTCCATAACTTGATTGCTGTGTTTCACTAGAAGACTGTCATAAACTTGATTTTCTCACACAAAAAAACTATTCCACACATGGCCTCAAAAATCATCATGATAACCTTAAAAATCTCTCATTGCACACATTTGATGGGGGAAGAGAGAAAGTTTAGAACAGGGACATACCTTTAGCTTAGATGTGAATTGTTCAAAGTCAGCTGAAGACCAATAAAAGACAAGCCTGAGAGCTTGATAGCATAGTTAGCACTTCTCAGTACAGCTGAAAGTCCTCAGCTGGGAAAGAAGAGCTTTTATCTCTGTCTCAGTCTGATCTGCAGAGCAGGCTTTAGTTCCTGCTTACCAAATGGTTGATTGGACCAGAATCTTCTGGTCTTATTATACTCATTCAGGCTGCTTTTTCTGGAGACGTGATTTAAGGGCTGATATAAGACCTGCTTGAAAATCCCAGTTACTCACATGGTGTTGTATATGAGACCTGAAAACTGAAAAGGAACTTTTTGTGTGTGTGTGATCTGAGATGGGGAACATTGTTTAAGAGCAGTCATTCTGCTTTTTTTCCACTATATCTCATGCTATTCAGCTGAAGTGTTGCTTATAACTAAAATGGCATAAGATATGAGTAAACATTTTAGTTCAGTCTGCTACTGAAATACTTAAGGTGTAAGAAAAAATTTTACTCTAACATGATTACCATAAAAAAATAAAAATGGCATTCAGCTGTATTGAGAGTAGCTAGCTGTGCTATCAGTTTCTTGGACTACAATTTAATTATTATTTTAATTATCTTTAATATACAGGTGCAAGCAAAAGGCAAGAAGGCAAGAAAAAAAATTCCCATTTTTGGCATAGTTTTTCCTTTTGTCTAGTTTCAGGGTTTTTACAGACTGGTCTGAATCGGTCTTTGCCAAGCGCATGGAACAGATCTGAGTGGGTAACAGTGATGTCTTTAAAAGCCATTGAAATCCAGGTATGTGAGAGAGAAATTCATGTCCCATGCAGATTGCTCAGTTAAGGAGCTTCCATTTCATCCATGGAAATGTAAAAACATGTAAACTATCAAAAGTGCAACTGTGACCAAGAAACAATGTATCATGATTTTAAAAATACTTTAAACATTTTAAAGTTTGTGATCATAATGCATTTCTTAAAGGTCATTCAATTCGTAATCCACTTCCTTACATAGTGTGAGTTAAAGGGGGAACTAATTCCAAAGCCAAGCATGAAGACCACAAAGTAGATTTTGACGAGAGGAATTAGCAAAGAATATGAGCCACAACTAATGCTGATGAAGAATCTTACCATTAAGAAACAATCCAATCTATAACACCATTGACAAGAAAACAGACATCATAGCCAGCATCATGACAAACTAGCTGACACCATTAGTCTACCTTTCTACCCCAAGATTCTTGCTCCATCAGGAACCCGAAAAAGATAAGAAGGTAAATACGAATGACCTCTCTGTCTGGAAATACCAAGACATTGAGTCATCTCACAGGTGTTTCAGGTTATGCCTGGCTCCTTCACACATGTGAACGGAACCTGTTTACACTAAACCCATGGAAAGCAGTATCCAAATCAAAAATTCCATCACTAAATGGCTAGTAAACTCTACTCAGTGTAATGTCAATGAGATAGCTTCAGCTACTTAGACTTTAATAATCTTTCAGCTTTGTTACAAAAGTGCTGTTCATTTAGATAAAAATCCTTGTATGATCAGGAAAATGCAATACTGCGCTGTGGTGCATGCAATATGGCTCCTCAGCTAGATAAGTTACTCAGAGAAAGCAAACATAAACACTCCTTGTTCCAGATTTTAAGCATGGGGATATAGAATTTTAAAACAAGTTATGATTCTCAGTACTTTTAAATATTCTGTGGGGTTTTGGGATGTCTGTAGTTTAGATTAATTAAAGTTTGGGGTTTGACACATGTTCTTTTATTACAACAGAATGTTTCATTATTGGGAAAAATATTATCTACCTAGCAAAAATAGTAAAATGAAGGACCCTCACGGGATTTTCTTAGCTGCTGAATGTATCAGTGTATAAACATGCCAATACAAAGACACAGATGAAAACATGCTGAAGTAAGACACTTCATTGTGCACCTTCTGTCTGTGACAAGATAAAGAGAAAAATGCACAAGAGATGCTAGTTAAAACAATTGTTAGTGAAAGCACTTTGTGAATTTCTTCAAAAGTACATTAATATTATACTAGAGAATGGGATATAAGGAACTGTACAGGTTAAATACCTTACCTGGAACGTTAAACAGATTTTTACAAAAAATGATCTGTTTACTTTAAAAATGTTTCCCCACCTTTCAACGATTCGCTTTCATGTGTAGCCAAAGCATGCCCACTTCGATTTTGGTACAGTGAAGAGAATGGTAACTTCAGGTGCTAGGAAAGAGCTTCACAAGGTAATTGGTTGCCAACAGAATAAAGCCTTGCTTTGTCAATAGAAAAAGGCAGTAGTTTGGGAGATTCCAGCACTGCATTCCAATATCTGCTGTTGTTCATTCCTACTGTGTGTAAAAAGTTTCAAAGAACACTGAATTGTTTATGGGGCTGTGTTGTGGCTGGGAAATCTTCATCACAGATTTGCAAAATAACTTTTTTTTTAGTGTTTTTTTTAAAACAAATAATTCGTATGTTTATGATACAAAAATTAGCAATACAATTTAAATCTTTTTCCACCAAGGTATTTTTTAGCTGTAGCATATACATGATATACATGTACTGGCTCTTTCTCACTGTTCTAAAGCTTGGGTTGTTTTGTTTCATTTTGTATTCTAGTCTTTCTTTTTTTTTTTTTGTCTTTGTTAAAGGAATTACATTAAAGCAAAAGGAAAATAAAGTAGTTTTCTTGCTTTCTGGACAATGTAAATTCATTCAGTTTAGTAATTGGGGCCAATTATGAAATCAGGCCTTAAAAAAAAAAAAAACCCAAACAAATGAGAGAGAAAAGAAAAAGAAACTGGATTCTTTATTCAATGTGGATTCTAACAGCTAACAACCAGGTAGTTTGGAGAGATTTCCAGTTTTGTTGCTACAAAAAGGAGACTGTGAAAGTTCTATCTGTACAAAATATTTTCTTACTTAATGTAAAACTGAAAAAGAAAAGTCAGAATATGAACCATACATCTTCTTTATGGCACAAGCTTAGGTTCACAGTCATCAATAAGAGAAAAACAGTGGAAGGTGTGAGACTAGAAAAAGCCAAAACTAATTCCTTGTTTTGGTAGGTCATGTATTGACATGTTTTCATACACAAACTGTTTTATTATGTACCTGTTGAGTTTGCTGTCCACAAAATATACCTGAAAAAGAATCTGAAATAATAAGAAAAATGACAGACAAGAAAAAAAAAAAAAGAAAAAAAAAAAAGGGAGAGAAATTAAAGTGGCTTTCATGCTACTGTTCTTGCAGAAAAGTGTGTTTCATCATGTAGCCCAAACAGCATTAAGTACATTGCAACACGGCTGGTAGTTTTCAGCCGCTTCCCCTTGTCAGACTGCACATCAGCACAGGGCTCTTAGATTTGCTCTTTTCTGTACTCTGTACTTGCACAGTAACATGAATCATCAGCCACCCATGAACAAAGAACTATGAGTGCTTGTGGTGCCATTAAACATGTAGCAGTACAAATTTAAATTTACATAAAACTCCGTTATGTTGAGCCTACTCTTTATTTTGCTGTCTATATGTTAGATTGTTATGGATTACGTTAAACAAAAGGTAATCTATTCTAGAACACACTTGGCTAATATATTATTGTCAAATATGTTACTTTTGCTTCACTTTTAGTGCTATTTAATGTCCATTATATTTAATGAAAAATATAAAAATATTAATTCATTTTTTTTCAATTACCTGGATAAAAATTCACAGTAGAAAATAGTAATGGACTAGAAATTTAGTAGTAGGGAGAAATACATGTATCTGCAATATTTCTAAGTTTTACCCTTTATGTGAGTCATATTTGCTGCTAATTATGTACATTGCTTCTAGCAATTTATTTTGTTGCTCCCAAACTATTTTCAGTCATGGCAAAGATTTCTTAACATCTGTATGCATGACAAGCTTCACACTTCTGCTACCATTAGTTAACAGAAGAAGGAAAGGAAAGGCAAGCAGAAGAGCCGATATGAACAAAAAGCCATTGTTTGTAGAACTCAAGATCCTAGCTGAAGGAGACTTGTCACATTTCATGCACACACACATACACACATACCTACCAACAGATCCCCAGGAGAATTTTAAAAAAAATCATGCCTACAAAATCTCAATGCACTAAGTATTCTCCAGAAAATTACCAGATAAATTTATCAAAATCCCAAATATTATTTAAGTATTTTTTCAATATAAACACATGAAAATGAGCAGATCTTATTATAAAATGTGACCAATAGAAGTTCCATTTTAGAATGAAATTTTTACACACCTAAGAAATTATCTTTTGTTCACATTCTATTTCTCCATGTCTCCATTATACCCTGGAGATTTTTTTTGTTCCTCATTTTTTAGCGTTCATTTCATTTTGGCAAGAGTAATTTTCCAGTTTGTAACTGGAAAGCTGAAGATTACTCTTAAGAGCTATTACTGATTATTAATATTTTTTTAAAAAAAGCAACTGTACCTTTTCCTTCCATGTAGTCCATTTCTATCTTCCTTTACTGAGATAAAAGAAAATAAAATCTAACGCACAGATAACTATAATAAAAGATTGAAATCTTTCCAATTATAGGAAAAAGACTATCTGAAATTTGCAAAGGAGAAAAATACACAGTTTGAAGTAAAAAATAAGCTCTGCACAAGTAACAATTATTTCAAACACCAGACAGGAAATTGAAAGAGATATGTAGTCAACCAATGAGCATGTCTTACCTAGCATTCCCAGAAACAAAAAAACCAACCATTATCATTCATAGGGTGATTAATAAAACTAGTCATTTATTTTCCAATTTAATTAAAGCTGTGTTAAAAAGATGACTGTCATAATTCTCCTTCTGCTAGGGAGAGAAAGAATAAAGACAATGACTACTACTAGCGTCAGAGTTCAGTGTTCAAAGCACTGACAAAGCACAGGATGCTTTTTCCCCATTCCCTGACTTAATAAATATTTATTGGGAGGCCTCACCCAATGATGCTGTATGGCCCCTTTAAAATACTAGACTAAACCCTGTTTTCCTTAAAAGCATCTCCTGCTGTTTGGCATAGAAAAACTGTCCTTAGCTCATTTTCTTGTGTGAATCTCATCAGAAACAATTTCTCTTCATGTAACAATTAACTCAGACCTAAAGAGTAGGTGAGGCCAATTAGATCTTACAAAGCTGAGAACTGCCCTGCTATGGGTCTTCAATGCTACAGATGCACATGGGGAAAAACATTCAGGAAAAAGATTAAGGAAAACCGAGTTTGGCATAGAAAATATTTTACCAACAAAGGAAAACCTATACATGTGGAACACGAAAAACAATGGAGTCAATGCTAACCAATAGTAAGTCATATGCTTAAACATGGAGAAAGTTTCTGCAGATCTCAAAAATATGTTAAGTATTTTGCCAAACAGTTTGCAGGTAGTGAAAGCTCCTGAAAAGTTCTCTCCCCCTGTGTTTATTATTTAAGATCAAACTAATAAACATCTGAATAAAAATGTTCATTTACTTTCCTTAAAAATCAAACCTATTGAGGTTAACTAAATAAAGTAAGAATGCTTTTCTTAAAGTAATTGCTGCTTTTCTTGAGGTAGTTTTTAATACAGAATGACAACACCACAAAGAGACTACATTGTGTGCTGGATATTGGTGTGAAGAACTGGGGTGGAATTCTGGCTCTACGTAGGCATGGGTTTTAGCCTTAACAGACTTCGGATTTCACGGTGTTTAGATGTTCAAATGAATCATTCATTATGTCTATGTAATTATTAATTACAAAAACAATGGGTATTCTCTTTTCTTCATGTGTTTTTGAACAACTTGGTATGATGACTCCCATATTAATTTCTGAGAGTAGAAAGTGATTATTGTTTTCTGAGTCTTTCTGGAATTTTAAGGAATGGTGTATCTCGGTAGAAAGTTACCAGCATTTGTTAATAGCTGCTGTCAGGGCCCTCAGGCCACAAAGATATTAAAGATAACTGCAGTCTTCCTAGCCCAGTGCAAGTAGTGGAACCTTATTATTTCATAAACTCACTAGATCACAATACTATCAACTTCACCATGGAAAAGCACACTGAAGATCTCTTTCTGTGATTTATAGATATAATATATATATATATATATAAATAAATATATAAAAAAGATATAATGGATACATAGTAGATCTAATAGATCTGATAGATAATATATTATATATTATTATTTTATATAGAGAGAGATTATAAATTATAGATTTTCTTTTCTTCAAGGTGAAAATGGTACTGTTTGTAAATATTTCTTCCTCCCTTGAAAGCTCAATAAACCAAGGCCCCAAGGGCACCATCAGCCCTGACTGTCCCTGCCTGCTCCCTGAGGCTCCCCCACCCTGCCCGTGGCCCAGGACCCCATGGCAGCCCCCCAGGGCCATCAGCCCCTGCCCCAGCGATGCCCCAGCAGGGCCGGTCTCCAGCTCCCACAGCCCGGCCCGGCCATGGGCCCACTGAGCCAGGGCCACCCATGGGCCCCTGTCCTGTCCCAGCCTCGGCCAGTCCCTGATGCCTGGGGCTGGGGCTGCCCCACTCCTGGCTGGGGGCTGGGACAGACCCTGGTGCCACCCCCTACCCTGCCACGCCGGGTGGGAGTCCCTGCTGCCCCAGCCCTGCCCCACTGTGCCCTGACAGTCGCCCTGTGTGCTCTGCCCTGCAGGGAAGGCATTTTCAAAGAATCTTTACTGTTTAATTTTATAATTTTTCTTGAAGTACTATGTTGCATAAAATGTTAAACATATTATAATGCAAGAAATGAAATTTTATGGCAGCTATCCTAAATCACTCAACAGATTGTCTATATTTTAAACAGTACTTGTCTGCCAATTTACCACACATTATTTTTACAAATAACTTCACACTGACTGTACACAAAGACTGAATGCTTTAAATAGTGAGCCACTTAAATGGGGAACAAAGTAAGAGGCTGAAGTACATGCATTTTTCTTGCTTTTTTCTTGTTGTTTTAATGTGAGGGTGCATTTGAGGTGACTGAGCTTGGGAGAAGCCTATGTTGGTATGCTGTGGCAAGTGAGGTGTCACCAAGCGTGTATGTCAGCCTGTGATCCCAGCACTGATCCTTTCAGCCAGCACCCAGTGCTTCCTTACGGCTACCCTCTGTGGCCTTGACATGCAATGAAAGTCAATGGCTCTTGAAGGAACCCTCTCAGGGCAAGCCCGGCATTCGCCTGAGGACGTTTCTCTGCCTTTCCCTCCAGAGAGGCATCTTATCTTCCCCTGTCACCACTGCCACACTGTTGCTAGGTCCCTGTGCAGCTAGCACTAGCGATGTACTGAGCTGAAGGGATGCACGTCCATGGTGTGAGCTCTCAGGAGCACTGTCACAAGTGTGGGGTGGCAGAGGGCACAGGGCAGTGAGGTCCCTGCTCTCCTCTCTGGCTCTATCTGATTGTGACAGATTTCAGAACTTTGGTTTCAGGTTTGCTTCACATATCGCTGTATTTGTTACATTCGTTGTGTTTTCAAGGCTTTTTTTGCAACATAATGGAACCTGAGAGTTTCATATTTTGTTTAAAAATAAATTTACTCTCATACAAATTTATGACTCCGGGATTTGGATTGATAGGCATGTCAAACCTGTACTTTAAGTAGGATGTCTGAGTAGAGAGGTGGAAAGAGACAGAATAAGGACATAGTGATGATGCTTGTGAAAAAACCCAAAAAGCATTGAGTACATAAATGTCTTCTTTCATATCGTTTTGTCTTCCTTTTAAACATGGGTCAGCACTTCTGAATGGAACAGTTCCAAGGAGATCAAAATTGCTATCTCAACCTGGGAGAATCAGGGAAGAAAGTAAAAATAGCATGGGAAGTAGTTAAGCCTTTGTCCTCACTTCTCTGTATAAAGAGTAAATTCCACAGCAGGTAGAGTGGCCTAAAGATACATCATATATGTTATTAAACATCACCTCCAAAGTGTAAGTGTAAAATCAAGAGAGACACTGCTGTCTGTCTGTCAGCAGTTCTGAGGCTTATGTAAGCTGTTTGTCCCACAGCCCAGACCTCTTCTGCAGATGATAAACAGAAAATCCTATGGCAGAATTTCTAAACACATTACTTTGGCAGAGTCTGTCATCACTTTCATTGGTATGTAAAGGGATAAAACTTTCTTGCTAAGTTACTACCCCAACTTTATTTGATTTCAGAGAGTTGACTCTCTTGACCCCTTATATTTATAAGTAACTCATACTTATATGATGTTTGTATGTATATAGGGGATTTTAAAATCTTAGATATATGATAATACATATTTTATATATAATTTTTATATAATATATACTTTATATAATATATATTATATATAATTATATTTATATATAATATAAAATACTTATATGTATGTAGGGGATTTTAAAAATACAGAATAGTAAGATATAGCTATGCTAATACTCCCCATGTATTTTTTTGTCTTTATTTTTGGGATTTCTTGTCATCTTAGTGCTTGAATTTTCAGCCTTCAATATAGTAAGTTTAATTATCTTGTAGTCATTATTTCTAGGAAATAGAGATGCCTTCCTGTGTGTTTATTTTTCTTCTGACAACTTCCTTCACTGTTTTTTTCATTCTGTATTGCATTAATCCTTGCAATTTTGTCTGAAGTAGATACCAACTGTGGAGATTAAAAATGTTGCATTCGAAGTTTCAGATAAAATTTCAAGAGGAACAGAAATATATTCCAAATATATTAATATGACTTGCTATAAATGTCTGTTTAGGAATGAATGTAGTTTAAATTCATTACATTAATCCAAAACTGCTTGTTAGAACAAATGACTGAAAGAAAATATTTGATGAGCTTATACAATACTAATGGTCGTACTAGAAACTATCTGCATATATTGTTCTGTTTTAGCTTTTCACTGCATTATGCAGTCTTCCTATTTTCAGAGTATTCTACAAACTATTAGGAAATCAGTTAAGGCATATAGTGTTTTCAAGCATGTGATTTTTTTCAGTAATTCAGGAATGTCCTGGCAATAATGAAAACTATAATACATTCCCTTAAGCCTTGTGTCTTCCTTATGTAAGAGATTCTGTCATGTTGGATTCAAATCTGTTTTGCTATCAGAAAGACCTGCTGTTTTCCTCTTTGCCTTTAAAATGGTGTACTAACAATAGAAGTACTCACTGCTGAAACCATGGTTACAGTGGAAATAAGTTGTATCTGCATCACTGTGAATTCCTTTTCATTTTTGTTGTGTCCTTCATTGCAGGCATCAACCCAGCATCTCAAATAGTAGCAGCTGCTCTGATTTTTGGAGGGGGGTGGGGGGATATATTTCAGATACCTATCTATGGTTGTCTTTTGAGAAAAAGAGTCCAAGAAAGGGTTCTCAAATTTCAAAAGTCTAAATATGCTCTTGTGACTCTTTAGCAAATGGGAGAAGAGCAGAAAGAAACATGCTGACTTAACATCACTTCTTTTCAAATGACATATGAGTTGTCCTTCATTCTCCATCACTGTTGTAAAGTGATGAAAATAGCAAACAGACTAGGCACTTTTTCCTGGACTCAGGGCCAGACCAAAAATCAATGAAACTGTTCTCAAAGTAAAATACTAATCAGCAGGAGTTTCAGCATGTCAGAATATGATTCTAGATGGTCAGCGAATAACGCATTGGATATATCACTTTTCAAAACAAATTAATCATCTCTTCCCAGTACATGTATATATCTTCCGCACCAAGACAGCAAATAGAGCAGGAAACAAAATCTTTCGTATTCAAATTTTGCTGAACACAAGATGACATTTACAGCTACAGGGCTTGGATTTCATTTGCATGTGCTTTTATATCACACTTGCCTCTTTCTTGGATTATACTTGGACATCCTTTTTCAATAACTACTGTGGCACCTTCTTGAAGATGATGAGTCTAATTGTGAATTAATTACATGTTTAGAACATGTAGTGGTATCAGAATTCATTCCTTTAGAAACAACTTGGTTTAGTTGTCTGAAGTTTGGGAGTAGGTTGGTCTGTTCAGGGGGTTTTATGCAGAGGAAACATTCATTGCCACTTCTAATTTTTACATGATACTGTATTTTCCCATGAAGTAGTTATGTGGTACACTCAGAGAAACAAAACCAAAACCCAACACAAATAAAAAAAAACCACCAAAACCCGACAAACCCCAAACAGTTCCCAACACAGATAAAGATAACATGCTGTACAAGGAGCATATTCCTCATCTCAAAAAAATTGAATGATCAAGCCCCTCAAAAGAGTGAGTTCAGAGTTGTCCAAATAGTGTTTTGGACAATCGAGGAGTGCTGTTGTACCTGTGGGAAATATGTATGTGTATTCTTCTTCGTTTTTCTAAAGTAGCATTACAATTTTAATTACACATCTTTATTTAGCATGCCTTAACGAGTGGTGGTGTGCACTGTGCTAGAGCATAGCACTATAGGTATTTTGATCATAAAACCACCAAGTCAGTAATGAAGCCTTGGACAGATTTCCTCTTTGTGATGTTTTTAACTTTCTCAGACTTTATAATGAAATTGAACAGAATGATGTCCTCTCTTTTGGGAGAGAAGGTTGAATTGAATAGGAAAGTTTTAGTATGGATCAGGAAAACCGTTTTCAAATAATCACAAACAATCCAAATCCATCCTTATCATGTCTGCAAAAACAGAAAACAGGTTGTCTTTCTAATATAAGTATTTTTACTTTTTCTTCTACTCTTCTTTTGTGCTGACATCTATTAGGCTGTATTAGCACTGACGGGCTGTGGAGACAACAGCGTCGCCTTCCTTGTTGCTACATTTACAGAACTTGGCTTTGGATGATACCAACTCTTTGTAGCTTCCTGGTCACTAGAGGATGGACTGAGAACAGAACTGAAGGAAAAAAGCAGGATGTAAAAAAAGATAATTATACAGAATATGAAAAATATAGAAGTGAATTGCACAGCTGAAAAAGACATGAAGTAAGAATGGACAAAAGAAAGAAAAACAGAAGTTCTAACAAAGGAAAGAAGAAACAAATTATTGTGACGACATGAGACTGCCTGTTTCCTAATGCAGCCCAGGAATAAAGGTGCTATTAGCACTGAGCTGATATATTTTACTTCAAGAAGGTACCAGATCATTCTTTTTAAAACTGTAAATCTTTAGATAAGATGATATGGGTGTACATAGAAAAGGTAAAAGCAGTTCAATGCATTATGTTTTCTGTCTGAGGTGGTTTAGGGTTATTTATTTTCTATAGTCTAATATGAATGAAGTATTTACATCCCAAAATGGGACTTTTTTTCCTTACACACCAAAGAAAAGCTTTTTAGTTATCATTGCAGCCATTGAAGAGTGCAGCCTGTGTTGCTCTGTGCTGTGTTATTCCCTTAGGAAGACAGCTCCTTAGGTTGGAGGTATGAAGGATGCTGTTCATTTTTAAACACAACATCAATCAAATACCTACAGACATTTTTATTCTTTTTTCTACTCTATGCATGCAGGGAAATATTTCATCTCAGGCTTTGAAGAAAATTTGGAAAGGTTCCATCTTTGGAATATCTGTGTAACCATTTCCTGGCTGTAACTTCCGTGAGGGAAAATTGAATTTACACTGGGAAAGCTGCAAAAAAAATGGTTTCAGAGTATCAAACACAAATTGCAATGAAACAAACAACCTCATGAAAAAACTATTTATCAAAAATAGTGTCATTCCAGCAAGAACAATAAAAGGAAATTTAAAAGCCAATTAAATTGTTAGAAATAAATATGTGATCTAATAACCTGTGATTCAGCCAAATTTTGTGGCCTATTAAGAAATGACCAGTGGACTTGGAAATACCTCTGTAAAAATAACATTGTGGATATTACATTTCTTGTCACTACTTAATATCCCATGTCAAATGAATAATGCTCGAAAACTAGAAAATATTAGATATGGTTGGAAGGAGAATGAGAAAGCATGAATGTTCTCACTTGGAATTATGACCAAGCAGTGGTATCTTCATGAGTCATACTATTGCCAATAATAAATATTTAACAGTTGGAGCATAGGCCTTATCTAGATATAAAATTTGCACTGGTTTAACTAAAATTATATCTTACACCTTCAGCTGAATCACATCAAAAATGAGATTATATGAAGGGCTCTTAATACTTGTGGCTGTAACAAGACTGGATCTAAAAATAAATTTTGAAAGTGATTTGAAACAAAGAACTATACCTGTATTAAAGGGGGGAAAATTTTCCATGTTTAAACTTTATAATGCAGAGTTTTTTCCATGGCTTCAGGAAAAAAAATATTAAATTAATAGGTTATGAGATTAAGTTTAAGTAAGTTTCATTACTAAATACATTGAAGTAATTATTCTTTTAGCCGTGTTGGTATACTTTAGAATTGGAACCAGCAACAGACATTTTATTCAGTAGGTAACTCCCTTACATTAGTAAGAGTTGTAATAAAAAGAAATTTGGCTCCATGTGGTTTATGCTCATGTGCAGCTGGAAGAAATATAAATCCTAGTATCTTCTGCGGTTCAAAAAATACAGCAGGCTACTTGTAAGTGTGTGGGAGTGATTTGGAATAGAAATCAGAACTGCTTAGTAGATTTTTTAATCACAGGAAAACTGTTACTTATTTCAAGAGCAAGTCACTTTCTACAGGTTTTCATGAATTGTACAAATGGTTTTATTTGGATGTGTTTGGTTGTCATTTTCTGTTGCTTTGGGGAATGTGAACAGTGGATGATAGCAGAGCTGAAAAAAACTCCTTTTATAATTTACAGAGATTTTAAGAAATTTCCCATTCTTATTTCATTGAACTGAGAGAAGGTGATAATTTTACTTACACACGTCAGTTTTGTGGGCAGGAATCCAAAAATCCAGTTCCAATTAAATTAGTTTTACAAGTCTCCCATACAAAAAGGCATACAACTAAAAAAAAAGTATTTAATTTTACTAAACTTATATTTTAGTATTTAAGGAGAATGTTGCATGCAAGGCCATAGCTGCAGAACATTTAAGGATCAAAAAAATTAAAGTGTCCATTAAGTGGAAAAGCATAATATGTCCTCTGTATATTAACTTAATAGAACTCAATGTGTTTTGTGTATGTTCTGATATATTCTGGTTGGATACCACCATTCAGGTTGATTAAAAGTGTATTTCATATTGTTGTCATCATCCTCTAAACAGTGATGAAGAGATGGAAAAAAGTCCTCTGAAATTCCTGTTCTCTGCAAGCCCAGGAATAATTTCAATTTATGAATGAGATTTACAAAATACTTAAGATCTAATTTACCTTTCAAGGGCCCTAGCTTCACCACTGACATATGCACCAATGGCTATATGTCAGTGAGCAGGTAGAAAGATACCTAAATACTGATGCTGTCCCACAGCCTGTTAAGTGAAACTGATAGCGTAGCTCAAGCACCTCTGAGGACCAGAGCCCTGTCCTGCCAGAGCTTCATGTCAAACCTCTTATTTGTGAAGTGTAACCTATACAAGAGAAGGCTTCTGGGCAAAAGCTTACATCAGTTATGAGCCCCTTTTGAGATGAGAGATTTGGTATCAGATTCCTAGTCTGCCTGATGTAGTGACCTGAGCCTGTATTTTAGGCAAATGCTCTTAAGGTGAACATCAATGGGAAGGTGGAGAATCTGTCTTCATGTTGAAATTCTTCCATTTTCCGTAACCAATAAAGTATTCTTTGGGCCAGAGCTATACCTTAGAGGCTAGAGTCCTCACCTGTGGTGTATGTAACTGAGACCCAAATAATTTTTTTGGATGTAAGTATTTGAAAACACTGAAGAGTCCAAGAGGAAAGGCCTCTGAAAGAGGGTTGTGCTATCCAGACCTCCAATGTTTTTAGCACTGTTTGGTGATGAAGTTCCGTGTACAACTGGATGAAATAGGATTTTCACACTGACTTTTACATTACTTAGCTGAGGAACTTGAAATGCTAAGATATTGGCTATTCTGTTACACACAATGTTGTTTTCTTCTTAACAGAAACCTAATCTCTGGACAATTAATAAAAGATAATTTCTACCAAGGTATCTCACCTATCTGGCTAGATTTAGACATTGACCTTTAACAGAGAGTAGACGCTTAAGTTCCTCTGTTTTCCAGCATCCAATTCATGATTGGTTTAGGCAGATAAATCATTGCTTCCAGATTTTCCCTTTAGGCATGTTGTTGTGTAGTTTTGCAGGACTGCACACTTAAATCAGAGATGGCAATTCTGTGAGGTGACAGGAGGTTTGAGGTCACGATATGCAGAATTGCAATAATTGCATTTCTTTGAGTGCTTAAATTGAGACAGAACAAGGTCTTAAAATAAAAAGATTAGCCAGGATGAGCTTGGTACAATGCTCTGGGTTATGCTCTGTTTGTGTTGAGAAAGGAATGTACTCTGAATAATTAGAAAAGATAAGGTGGGCACCTGAAGGAGATAAGGAGACCATCAAGTCAGGAAATCATTGAACAAAGAAAATTGAAAGGTCTGTTCCACCTAGATCCCACCTATTGTGAATGGAATGATTAGATGTCAAAATCAAATGAGTATGTATGTAAAGATGTTGTGTAACCTCTCACAAAAACTGTATAAAATACCTAACTTTTCACTGAAAACTTTGGAGCTAGTTTGTCCAGTGTGAATCAGCTAGCTCCCAATGTTGCACAAAATAAATACCTTTGCTGCTTAAAGACAGAATTCGTCTCTGAGCAGTTACTGTGTGCCATTTTGGCATCAAAATATAAGCTGTAAATTTCATTAATAACAAATATTTTCCAGTCAATCCTACCTAAACCTTTATGACAAAGCCTGAAGCTTGGCCTGCTTTTGCTAATATTTAGAAACCAGATTTTAAATCATATCCACAGCTATTTACAGACTTATAGCCAGGCTGAAAGGTAAGCAGGAAACAAACAGGCCTGAAAACCTGTATCAGGTAGAAGTTCAATGCAGATTTGCAAGATACCTTAACAATGATGGTATATTATACAACTCAGCATTATAACTGCAATGCTGAAGAAGTTAGAAGACTTGTTAAGACATTGTGAAAAATTATGAATTGCTGGTGGAAGAAGCATAAATCACAGTAAAAAATACTCTCACAGTAATATTGTAGATTTCTGTAATACACTAATATTTTTATTTGTATAATTAACATACATAGTTAGCATAGATGTATAAGTACATCTAATCAAAGATAATGCTTCTGAAATTCATAATGAGAGAAGGAGTACAGATAGAAGTAACTCTGAAAAGGAAATGTCCCAACATAGTGTCATTAGGAGTAAAATTCTTCAGAATGCTGTGTACCACTATCTCAACTTTCTTTCCCAGGAATCCCCATAAGGATTTTCAAAGTAGTGTATATTGGGATTTTCATCCTAAATCCTAAAGCTAAATCCTGCCTAAATTAGAGCCATTTCAAGATTCTCGTAGTTCTATGTAGCAATGCAGTCCATCTACTTTCCAGGACTCTTCCTAATTTTTTAATAGTTCCCTTGGCACTTAACATCAGTTGTTGATACTTAAAGGTGGTTGCTTTGGACAGACTCATTGCCTGTCTCACAAGTAGCACTCTGCTGATATTAAGGTTTAAGCAAAAAATGTGTTGAATACATCTGCAGTATAAAAATAATAAAAAAAAAAAAGCAAGCAACTCTGTTAGACAGACTGATGTATTAGGTTTGTATGGCAAGATTTTGGTAGTTGGGGGGCTACCAGAGTGGCTTCTGTCAGTAGCTGCTAGAAGCTTCCCCTGTGTCTGATAGAGCCAACATCGGCTGGCTCCAAGATGGACCCACTGCTGGCCAAGACTGAGCCTGTCAGTGACGGTGGTAGCACCTCTGGGATAATGTATTTAAGAAGGGGAAAAGCTGGTGGGCAAAAGCAGCCAGAGAGAGGATTGAGACTATGTGAGAGCAGCAGCTCACATAGTCAGTGAGGAATGAGGGGCAGGAGGGGCTCCAGGCGCTGGAGCAGAGATTCCCCCGCAGCCCGTGGTGAAGACCATGGTGGGGCAGGCTGTGCCCTGCAGCCCGTGGAGCCCAGGCTGGAGCAGATCCCCACCTGTATCCCATGGAGGGCTCCACACTGGAACAGATGGATGCCTGAAGGAGGCTGTGACCACGTGGGAAGCCTGTGCTGGAGCAGGCTCCTGGCGGGACCTGTGGACCTGGGGAGAGAGGAGCCCACTCTGAATCAGGTTTGCTGGCAGGGCTTGTGATCCATGAGGGACCCACACTGTAGCAGTTCGTGAACTGCAGCCTGTAGGAAGGAGTCACACTGGAGGAGTTCGTGGAGAACTGTCTCCCATGGAGGAACCCACACTGGGCACGGGCAGAGTGTGAGGAGCCTCCCCTGCGGAGCAAGGAGCAGAAGAGACAGCATGTGATGGATTGACCCCAGCCCCGATTGCCTGTCCCCTTGCCGCTGGGGGGAGGAGGGAGAAAAATTGGGAGTGAAGTTGAGCCTGGGAAGAAGGGATAGGTGGGGGAAGTTATTTTATTTCTCATTATCTTACTCTGATTTGATTGGTAATAACTTAAACTAAATTACCAAAGTTGAGTCTGTTTTGCCCATTACAGTAGTTGGTGAGTGATCTCTCCCTGTACTTATCTCAACTGAAAAGCTTTTTGTTCTATTTTCTCTCCCCTTTCCAGCTGAGGAGGGGAGCGATAGAGCAGCTTGGTGGTCACCTGGTGTCCAGCCAGGGTCAACCTAGCACAACTGGATCTGTCTCTGTAGGTCTTCAGAAGCACTTCTTTTTCTCTTTCTCTCCATTGACTGGAAATGCAGGCCAACTGGATCGATGCATTCCTGGAGCAGTCATCTGTAATTCTGCTGTGACAGCACCTGTGTTAGTTCTCAGCTGAGATGGGATTGCAGGTTGCATCTGCAAATACTAATAATTTAAAGTGATTCTTTTCTTCTGTCAAGTGTTATTGGGCTTTTTTGTTGTCATGATTTTGTACCAAAATTTATTTTATTTCCCAAGCTTTGATCTCACTTGTGTGAGTCAAGTCCTCAATAACCTTTCTGTTGTAACACTGAATGAAAAAATAAAGTACTACTGTAAATTCTAAGAGGTTGCTTAATTAATACAGTCAATGCAAACTACAGGCTGTTTTCAAGGATCCTGTGGTGGACAGAAATGATTGTGCTAGGCTGAAGTCAAGAAAAATTTCTGGAGCTTGTATTTACTGTAACTCACTAAATAAAAGCCACATATAACCCTAGCAAACCAAACTCATCACATTTCATGCTGTTCACCTTCCCACTCTGAAACAGATAATATTTTCCACTACTTGTTCCGACAAATAAGGCATCAAAGGCTTATGCATGTCTTAAGCTTTTTTAGCACGAGAGTATTTGCCAGCTTTGTCAGATGCTACTAGTGAAAGTCAAGTGGATTTATCTGGGCATTCAAAGCAAGTCTTTCATGTGCTCTACTTTCTTTCAGTAATTGCTTCAGTTGACTAATTTAGTGTTGTGCCTTTTTTTCCATCAAAAATGAATCAGTCATGTTTGGAGGTAATGAGCCAAACTGTGTGGGTGTGTTCTTACCAGCAGACAGGGCAGAAACCAAAATAAGCTTATCAGAGCATCAAAATTTCCATTTTACATGTTTTTTGTCTTGCCAGCTACAAGTTAAAACAGCATATAGATCCACTACTAGAAAAACTACTACTTGCATTTATTTCTGTTTTCATATCACTTGGATTGCAGCACAAAACGTATGCAATTTTTAACCCTGCTTCTAATGTGGAAGGAACAGATTAGACTGATATCTTTACAAACTGGTATATACTATTGATAAAAGATTGTGTAAATGTGTATATATGTATTTCATCGGTTTCAAAGATAACTCATTGCCTACTGTCAGTTTTGTTTCATATGCATAAAAATTACTGGTATATTCCAGTTGAGAGTGCTCAGTAGCAGGACAGAAAATGCCTTGGTTGGAATCTACATCACAAGCCTATTCATGTACTTCCATAGCTTCCAGAACCAAAGCATAGTTTCTTTAGTAATCTCATTGCTATATTAAAACAAAAATGAAGATGTAAAAGTTTCTACTGCATTAGGCAAACAAAGGAAACTCTGCCCTTAGCTAGCTATAGTGCACTGATAAGCATTATAATAAATAACTGCCTGAAGTGGGTGGAATCAATGCCAAGATTGCATGCAGTCAAATATTCCCACAGTAGCAGGATCTCCACTTACTCAAAAAATGTCATTTTTTTAAAAATAACTTGCCTACAGAATCATTTAGACCTCCTGAGAGAACATTTTAATCTTTCCTTATAAGAGCACACTCAGGATACACATAAATATTGACTGTTTATTTTTAATGTATGAGTAATGACTAAAAAAGATTAAATGGCAACCTAAAAGAAGGTAAGACAGTTTGGTCATTGTATTAATCACTAAAAAAAAATAAATAGAAAATTGCAAACATGACACACTGTGAAATTTTAATCTATTCTTAGTTTAACCCCAAATTTAGAAACTTTGTTTAAAAATTGTAATGTTACCCGAAGTGAGAAGAGCATTGTGAATAACAGAAAATAAATATATTGTTTTGAACAGCTATGCTTGTTATTTAAGCTAAATTAGTGTAGAGATCACAAAAGGCCTTTAGCAGTAAAAGTGAAAGAATGGCTTTGATAAGAAGCAGATCCCCAATGTTACATTTTCTTTTACTCAGAATAAGAATCTGCAGACCAAAAGGATCAATGGGAAAAAAGATTCAACCTACAAAAAAAAAGGAAGGGAACCTACAGATGTCCCAGTATAATACTTAGACTGTAGCAAAAAGGCCATATTTTTGTCCTGATGACAACTGGAAACATCAAAATTAAATTCTGACTATGTAAGGCCTTGAGGGAAAGTCAACAGTAGGAGTATATATACACAGAGATCTGTTACTTTTAATTCCTTTCTCCAAGTGCTGTAAATCAGAGGCTGTTTGGAAGAAATGCTGTAGCATTGAGTCCCATTACTGTTCAAAACTCATAATAGCAGATTTTTTGTAGCGCTAAGGACTGTAGTTTGAAGAGTGGCTAAATAGAACACAGACATTTAGTCAAAGAGAAGAAGGTGAATAAGTAAGGAGGCATTGTCTGGAAGAAAAGATACATCTGAAGAACTGGAAGAATTTAGAATTCAGTGCAGTATATCCAGGAATATAAGAAATTTTCTGCAACATATTATTAAAACTAAGGCACTTACTACAAAAACAGGTATTGCAGTTTGTATTCTTCTGTGATTTCTCTCTCTGCCATTAACTTCTTCCATCTCCTTTGGAATCACTGAAGCCCAGATCATCAAATATGTCTTGGGATCCATACATTTTGCTAAGTCACTGACATTTCTTCAGGAATCTCAGTATTATTAGGACATACACTTTTCTACTTAGTATAGAGTTCATGGTAATATGTAATGCAATTCTGTGAATTAGCTCCAGGATCATAGATGTGAATGAAAGATACACAAGGTTCTTAATGGAAAGGCTTCAGTCAGGCAAATATGGGAAGAGTCTTTCATAGGATGATTCATTGTGAGGACATATTGTAAGAAGGGTTGGCGACAGCTGAGTAGCTCTCAGATAGGCTAAATAAGCCTAGGAACTCGGACAGAAGTAGTAGGGCCCCATGTGCTTTAAGTTGAATGAAGGAGGCATGGGCATAGAGGAGACTGTGGTTTGAAAGTTCTGGGAAGGAAGAATTTGAGGGTAAGCTCTGGAGCAGGTCTGAGGTTCTGGGAGAGCTGGAGTTCCCTGAGGCAGGAAGTATTAGATGGTACTACAGACCCTACATGGGATCTGGGTGTGGACATATGCATATACCTCCTTGTCCTCCTTGTAGATCCCTCTCCTCACTTTATCCTCTATTTTGTTACTTGGGATGAGCTCACTGACTGAAGCATGGCTCCGTGCTGTAAGGTCTCCATGGATTCCAGACCATGCTGGTGCACTCCAGCTGGCTCAGATTGTGTGTGCAGTGAGTCCATCATGTTCTACATCTACCTGTATAGACACATAACCTTAAATTGAAACCAACACAGAATATTTGTGCAGTTCATTTCTTCTGAGTTCTTTCTTTTACTAAATTATGGCAATCTAATGGAGGACCAAATTGTGTCCTCTGTGGAAACTTGGTTTCTTCACAAAACATTCAGGTGATCCTAAGGAAGCCACAGTCAGATGATACTTTTGTATCAATGTTAATCTATCTACAACTCTTACTAATGTCCATCTTCCTGGGGTGTTGTGTTTGCTGCTGGTACTTAGATCAGGCACCTTTATTTTCAAAAGAATTAACATTTTTGGAATAACTGACTGTGAAGAACAGTATTTTATGAGCACAAGATAGTGATAGTAACACCTATATGACCTTAGCTGGTATTTGGAAGTACATAAAACTACACAAAATTGTTTATAAATACCTTTGAATAACTGCAGGGATCTGATTTCTTTCAAAGAGCAGAGTGCTTCTTAACTATTTTTTTTTTCTTACAGTGAAAGGAATTTTTATAAATTTAACTACTAGGCAAAGTGACCTAATATTACATTAAAAAGTCCATAGTGCTCTGTGAGTCTCATTCAGTCTTAGTAAAGCCAGATAATTTTCACTGACTTCAGAAGATAATGGATCAGACCCCTGCTAAACATGACATAACAACATCTGTCACCTTGGGCATGTGCAAGGAATAATTTTGCCTTGTTTAGTTTATTCATTATTTCTTATCACCTTATCATCCTGTATGAATTAGTGTGTGTTAAAATACCTCTTTTTTAGTCGTTCTAGGTGCCTCATAACTGAACTCCTTGCAGTCAGGGAGAAGGCACTGTTACACAGAGAGTGTATTTTAGATTTTAAGCTGCATAAATGGTCGTTTTACACTATGTATAGCCTGAAGTGCTGTCTCACAAAAGATGTCCCAAGGCTTTTATATCCTACACCATCCTATATACTATACCATTTGCTGCACCTCAAATACTGTGTTCAATTTCGGGCTACTCACTTCAAGAGGGACATAGAGGTGCTGGAGCGTGTCCAGAGAAAGGCAATGAAACCAGTAAAGAGTCTGGAGCACAAGTGCTGTGAGGAGTGGCTGAGGGAACTGGGGCTGTTTATCTTGGAGAGGAGGAGGCTCAGGGGGGACCTTATCGCTCTCTACAGCTGCTTGAAAGGAGGTTGTAGCCGGGTGGTGGAAGTCTTTTATCCCAGATAACTAATGACAAGACAAGAGCAAAGAGCCTCAAGATGCACCTGGGGAGGTTTAGATTGGATATTAGGAAAAATTTCTTCACTGAAAGGATGGTCAAGCATTGGAACAAGCTGCCCAGGGATGTGGTGGAATCACCATCCCTGGAAGTGGTTAGAAAATGCATAGATGTGGTTCTTAGGGACATGGTTTGGTGGTGGACTGGGCAGTCCTGGGTTAATGGTTGGAGATGATGATCTTAAAGGTCCTTTCCAACCTAAATGATTCTATGATTCTATGATTCCATCCAGTTTTGAATTAAAATGAAAAGGGTGTTGTAGCTTCATCTGTCACAGAGGTAACATACATATCTTACTAATATACATCTGTTGTGCAGTTGTAGTAAATATTAGTTAGTAATTAGGAGCAGGCTGTGATCATCTTCATTTTTGTTCTTTGAACTTCTCAAGTATATCAAGTAATGTGTGAAACAAGAAATTAGTGTATCATTTTTTAACCTGTCACTGAAAACAGTGAAGTAATCTATTATATTCCATTGTAAATTATATTTATTACAGAAAGATTTTTTGTATGTGTTGTACTGTTCTCTGTGTGATTAGAAAAAGGAAATGTAAAAAATATTGTATTAGTATCAGTAATAGATATGATTGTACAAATTAATGCAACTATAAACCTAATCATAGTGGCAGATATGTTTATGCATTTTGTGGCATGAAAAATTGTTGATTCAAGTCATTCAGATTTCTGTTGAGGACAAAAATCAAAGAAAGAAAAGGAAATTTTCCTAGCTCTGTTTTCAAGATAATGTTTGAAATTGCACAAATGATTTGATCTGTGGCTGTCTGAAAGTGTTTTAGTTTAGTTTCTTGGTTTAGCATCTCTTTTTCTAATTTAAAATAACTTCTTAGCCTTGCTTTCCCTTTTGCAGAGAGAAATGCTGTAGCACAGTAGAAGAGCTTATATCATGTTTAAGCAGCAGTCCTACTGTGCAAATTTTATAATTGTTAATTACTTGAAACATATCCGAGAAACCAAATGTATTTGATTTTCAGAGTCTGATTTACCTCTCCTCAGGAAGCCTTACATTATGTCTACGTTGCAACTGGGGGCATGATTGCAGCAACTATAACTATACTTAAGCTTTGTTTCATCTAGCTAGCTGAAACATTAATTCCACAAAAGTTATACCTGTAGTTAAGTTTCTGAAAGTATGTCCTCATATGCCCATACAGAATCTGAGCTGCTAACTTTTGATTGCTATATCCTGCTAAATTTAAGTTATATTAGGTATATCTTTTTAGGCTGCACTTGTGTCTCCCATGTGAAGGGTCAGCATGATCTTAGATATGGACACAGATCCCAAGAATACTGGTCTGAGGGTGGTTTTACACGTTTGTTTTATAGCCACAGTATTTTGTGCTACCATCAGAACAGAGGTAAGATGGATAAGTGAGGTTTGTTTTTTTATTTTTGAGAAATGAGGCTCACAGTTTAGAAAATTATAATCTATGTCATTGCTACTATACTAATCATACAACTGTAAGAAGAGCTGTTTCAGGAAAAGCATTTTCAAGCCATAAAAAGGATGTTGGGGGCGTTGTCTTGAAAGGTTATTCGAGGAGGTGATGACTTTTTAATTTCTAGTCAAGTTTTAGCTTTACTTTGCAGTACAACTTGCAAGAAGGATGACATGTAGTGACTACTGCAATGGTTATTTTCTCTGCCAAAGACATTTAAGGCATATATAAATAAATTATTTTCATATACTACACCAATTGTGTTAATGTATTATGATGTATATTCTTAAAGCAATGATTTTTGAGACATTCAGATTCCTCATCAGAAATATTTTAATTGTCCCTTTAAACCAGAACCAGATTTCTTTATTGGTTTTACCATTAATAATGCAATTTTTTCTCTTGCAAAATTTTAAAGGAATGTAAACATGGAGATTGGAATTGAAAGTTGTTATTTTTAAAAGCCATGATTTTTTTTTTAACTGAACACTTGAGTTCTCATCATATTTAGCATTCCTTTCTAAGAATAATGTATTTGTAGACCCAGAAATTTTCATCTCAGTGAGCAAATAGGGGAAAAAAAATTCAAAATGCTTCTCAACTTTCTGCCATTAATGTCAAGGCTTTTCACTTAATCATTTTAAAATAGATTTATAAAATTTTTTTATTTGCATTCAAATAATGTTTTATCATAACCAGTAAATACTCTTTCTACTCCTGCTGCCTCCACTTGCCTCTAAAATAATCTTTAGAGGTTTTACTTCTTTTATTTAAACTATGATTAGTTATCACAGTAACACATCAATCTGCAATTCAATACTATCAATATAATTTAGAGAACTACCAATAACAGTAAAGGGAACTATTAATTATCCTAATCTTAGTTTCACCGCTATTAATAACATTATTTTTCTGTATAATAAAATCTCTACAGGCAGGTGAATTTCTGTATTTTCACTTGTTCAAATATTGTAAGAAATGACATCATGACTTCACTACATAGTCACATTTTTTAAAATGATAACTTATCAGAAAGTTCCTCCTTTACATAGGTTGGATATTTGATTTTATGTACCGGAATTAATTTCAGTAAAAACTATCTGGGAAAGAATTGTTAGTCTAGGACAAGTATAATGCTTTTGAGAGGAGCAGTGGTACTGCTTAGTTAAGGAAGCTTAGTTTTCTGTTGGAAGGAAGTTCTGGTGGAAAAATTCTCTACCACTTCCTAATGTGGGCACTTTCATAATTGTTACCGTCAGTTCACTTTATGTGGTTACTGAATGATTTGATGTAACAACCCTGTGCAGAAATGTCTGTAGTTGCACACACAGTGGAGCTGCTGTCTGCCTCCTGGCTGGTGCCAAAGTGGACTCAGCCACCTGCCCTGACAACTCCATGTGAAACAACCACCCCCACCCTCACCCCCCACCCCTCCCTAGTGAACCTGACACTGACCATCTCCTTTCCAAAAGCCTTTCCAGCTGCCTCTTAACTTCCCTTTCCTCCCAATCTGTTACTGTCTTAAAGCAGAACTTCAAATCACCACTAGCAGACTCACGCCCTCTGCAAGTCTGTTCTGGCTCAACATTTTTGTCACACGACAGACTGGCATTGAGCATGTGCATGTTTGTGTGAAGCACTGCAACAGTTGCTGTTGTCGGTGCATTCAGGGACAGCATGCCTAAGCCCCAGAGAATTCGTAGCTCATGTAAATTAAGAAACAGATTTTATTAGGCTGTTTGATCCACTTGGGAGACAAAATTAAAATGTGACGGGCAAACCCCCATATTTTGCTAAAGCCAAGCAGTACCCAATCTCTACTCTCAAATATTTCACATTTGTAGGTATGAAATGCAGGGATGCTCACAAATTTTCTAACAGAAAGACAGCAGCATATTATTTGAAGACAGGAGCATGTTTACTTCTTCCCATATATTTCCAGAAGTAGGACTTGAATGCTCCTATGAAAAGGAATCAGATTAACTTTGAAAATTAGAATTTTGTTAAGACAAAAGCTTAGAAAATCTAGGAAAAAAAAATTAAACATCTTCATCAACAACTCTAGTAGGACAATACACAAAGTTATGAATCAATGCAGATAATACTCTCTGAAATGGGAGCAACTGTTAACATTGATCTATAAATTGTAGAGATTACTTTTGAGGAGGCTCTTTGGGGAAATTAATGCTCAGTCCTGTCCTAGAATGAAAAAATGTTTGTCTTCCTGCTTCCCCTTCTTGATATTGCTAATGATGAGGTTGTGAAATGAAGCCCATTTTTACCCTTCCCCCCCAAACAAAGTTTATTAAATGATCAAAATTCATTTGCATGTTTTTTGTGTCTATATTATTCTCACATATGTTCAAAATCAATGTATTTTACAATAAATCGGATAACCATTTTTAATAAATAGAAATCCTTAAACTAAATGTTCCTTTTTCAGTGATGAAAAACAATGAAACTGAGTTGCTCTTTTCTCAAATGCAGGTCTCATCTGAGGAAGCAAGAGACTGTCTTTTCTCTGATAGTGAATTTATTATTTGTGGTTGAAATTAGCAAATTATTGTGCTAGCACTTCAGATTACTGGCATGCTTTGTGTACTTCAGGTCATTAAACCAGTCAGCATTTTGTTATCCATGCCATCTGACAGAGAGTCACAGACAGTAATTGATCCTGCTCCCAATTACATCCACTGAAAACTGTCAACAGTGCATTTAGTTACCAATGAAATGTGATTCACTATTTGGTAATGGAAGATATTTGTTAGAAGTAAAAAAAGTAAAAAAATATATGACACAATAAATAAAATTCCTAAGCATTTAATTTTGTTTTAACTCATGTTTCTTCTGTTTAATTTAAAGAAATTAATTCATCTTACAGCTGATGTGCTAGAAACGAATGGCCAGATTTTGTTTTCTGTTTACCTGTAGAATAAATGTTCCAATATCTTAATTGTTCATGAAAAGATTAATTCTGAGATTTCGTGAATTAGCAGAGACCTTCATTTAATACACTCATTGTACGCCATCAACAAGCCATATCATCATATAGCACTTTCTACCTTTAAGGTACTTAAAACATTAATTAATAAATGGATGTTAGCAGCAGATGTTCATGTATTCTTTATCACGGGACACTGCCTTCAACACAAATCCAACTGTGTATGCAGCATTTTCTCTCATGCAGTGTTACAAAAGAGCACAAAAAGTGCTTGGAACTGCTTCAGAAGCAAGACTGGATCATATCAAAGTTGACTGCAAGGTCCGCTGAGGCAGTGTATCTTTTTGTGTGTTTTTATAATATCTTATATATTGAAATACAGAGGGTATACTAAGGCATTGATGTTTGGCTGGGATCTCTATGTGCTGTGTGCTCTATGTGCTACAAAAATAACATTTTCCAGAAGGCTTGGAAGGGCAGTATGATGGCAGCACAAATAATTTCATAAATACGTTGTGAACCATATTCTAACAGTTAGGAATTTCTAAAAAAAAGAGTTAAAATTACATCATTGGTGTTCATAGCAAATTATCTGTCCTAAACTTAGGCAGTTTTTTGGGCAAGGACAGTTAAATGCTAAGAGGTGTTATAGCTGGTGCTATACAAGTGACATTCCTGTCAGCTTTGTTTCCCCGCCTGATAACCAGCACCCCTTAAAACTGGACCACTGAAGTTCAGCTTTTAGATGAGTGTGAAGTGAGACTCAAACCCAGTCTTTTGGATACACAGCAAAAACCTTCAGCCCCACTATAACTGCACCTTTTTACAGAAATGGTGTATGTATATTTGTGTTGCAATATGACTGAGACAAGATGATTTTATTTAAAACAGGCACAGTTTTCTGAGTACTAAGTTCACTTTGCAAGGTGTTTTCATTAGCCTGATCTCAGTGCACCTCTGTTGAGAAGCTAAATTTCCAGTGTTTCCTGTTTTTTCTGAGGAATACTCTATTGGATTCCTTGCCCAGCATCATCCTTTTATCATTCTCCCTCTTCTTTTGTAAACTTCAGTTATTTCCCATGCGTCCCCTTGAGTTTAGGGAGGTGTGAAATTTTACAGTGTGATTGCACTTCTGATCTTTTACCCAGATTTTGATTGAACGGACTTGAAAATATCATGATGTAAGGCCAGAACCCAGAATTCATAGTTGAGTGAAGGTGCTGCACCCAAGGTGGCTTTTTCTCCCATCTTCATATATGCCGGAGTATGTGAGACACCTCTTCTGCCTTCACCCAGTATTTTCTGATCACATTGGCCAGTTTCATCCAAATCTGGCTCTTCAGAATTTTGGAAATATAATATTTAAATATTTATGAAAATAGATAGTTGTATAGAGGAAAGATATCTTATTAGTGTTCCCATGGAGAATACTGCTAATAAACTCACTTCTTAGTAGATACGAGGGAATCCAATGAAATATTTGTTTTTAATTAAGAGCATATGAATAATACAATTCCTTCCTGGAAGCATTAATAAATCTGAAGGTTCAAGGAAGGTTATCTTTGATTTAGTATTTCATGACCTCAGTGGACTGCAAATGAATTTTCTGGTCATTAGCTTCACAGAGCTACCAGCTGATTTTCTCACTAATTGCCAAGTAATTTCAGCAAATCCAGTAATTGACATTTTTACAAAAATGAGATTGTTTAAATCACTTACTTCCACATGTCTTGTCTAAATCCAGTTCCTTCCAATACTGCAAAGTATGATCTTTCATTTTTTCATCTTTGAACTTCTCCAAATGAAAAAGTTGCACTGATATAACTTGAACTGTCTTTATTATCTACAGAGCTGAAGTTTTTCTATATTAGATTGCTTATTTGGAATGTTATTTTACCTTAAAAAGGGAAAAAAACCTCAGAATCAGAAGAATTCTGTAAATCCTAGCTGAATTTGATCCTTATGTGTCCCTTCCAACTCAAGATTTTCTGATTTATTTTCTAACTACTATAAACATCTTTGCTAGCTAGTCTTGATTGTGTTAGTCAAAAACTTCAGCCATAATTCATTGTGTTAACTACATCAACAAGATTTCACTGCTGAGATAATGAAATATATTTAATTTTAAATATAATAATAAATTTCATTACACACTGTACGTGGTATGTCTGTTTGTTTCCCCTGGAGGGAAGACATACCGAATATATTAAGTTCCTACAAGCTTCATGAAAACAGCTGGATAGAAAACAGCTGCTGTTAGTGAGGAACAAGCTGAGCCTAACTTATTGACTTAATGGATATGTCTGATTATAGTTTTTACTCTCCCATTTGTTTCACTTGCATGTAACATACTCTTAAATACATGCAGGGGGCTAGTGCATTATTGCCACTGTATTCAGTTGGTTTGTCCAGTTTTTTACTTTTGGGGTTTTTTCCACTTTCTTGTTTTTCTCTATACTCTGCCTACAGTTTCATGGTTCATCATTTCCTTAGTCGGTCCACTTCAGTCTCTACCTGGATGACAGGAAGAAGCCATCCAACAGCCATCCTTCCTGAGAACTTGCATCGTTCATCAGCATCGGGTCTTTTTCCTCCCTCTGGGTGCACACTGAATAAAACCATCATCATATGAAATTACTTCTTTCTAATTAGCTATTTTTATGATTTCTTTCTAGTTGTCAGTAGAAATTTAATTTCCATATGAGAATTTATGGCATGGGATTCCAGTGCCCTAGGACAGGACCACCAGTTTCCAGTTCATTAAGCCTTTATGCCCTTGACATGTGATTCTTAAGTGTAATGAAATATACAAAATGAAAATAAACATTTCTGTGAGTTATCTCAATTGTACTCATATCTGTTTTACTTTGTCAATACAATGGCAGTATGTGCTGCATAGCACGTATTTCCCACAGCAGCATATTTTTGTTATCTCTTTTTTGCTAAGGCTACGGTGATTTCTCTTTTTACCGGTTTTTTAAAACATATTAATAACTTCTTAAAAATATCTCATGAAATAGTCTCTTACCATTTTTGTCCCATTTTGGCTTGCACCATGCTTCCAAAACTGGTTAAGTGCCTTCTGTGTGGGAACTGAACAACAGGGGACACAACTTCTTACCAGCACGTCAGGTGTAAGGTCTGACAAAATACTAGCAAAGTGGAATAGTGCTTCTCAATCTAAAGTGTATCTCCAGTATTCTTGGGAAGAATTAACTGTATATCCCATAGGGCTGCAGGAAACCCCCGGATAGCTTTCCTCTGATTCTAAGGATAGGGCAATAGCTGATTATGGTGATAATGGCAGTGCTGCCTCCCCTGTGCAACAAACTCCTGCATAGTGAATAAAACCCAGAGTCTTCTGTTCAGCCTCAACCACCACTTTACTTTCCAGCAGATAGCCCCTGAGACACCAGAGGTCAGAAGATAGCTTATTCCAGAGACTGTTCCTAATAGGCAGCATGGACAAGACTTCACCAAGCTGAGCATCTTCTACTATACATCATCTTCCAACATCGTGTTCCCACCAGGCTTTGCAACCTCTGAATGCTCTTATGTCCTCATGCCATACCACAGAGCAGGTGGCAGATACATTCAGTTTCATGATATGAAATAGCACCATTCTGATGGACTGCAGCACATTCTTCACATGGTTGCATACAACATAAAATGTAAAGAGTAAACAAAAAAATGCTCATCTAGAGTCAGGGGTTCCTCATGGTGGGGAAAAAAAAAAATTACCCCGAGCCAGATACTATGTAATGTGGACACAACCACTCAGTGCTGCCTGGCCTCGGTGTTAAATCCAGTCCGTAGGCCTTTTGGCACTGCAGAATCCTTTTTTCAAAATACAAAGACAGCTTCTTGACCATCATCTTTCATCCTCCATCTCTTATGCTACTCAATCTTCTTTTTTTCAGTCAGAATCCTGGTTAATACCTTCTGGATCAACCATTCTTAACCAGCAGGTATGACTGTATTCTTCCCTTTGGGAGACTGTAATCAGTGATGAACAGACTAAATATAGATTTCTTCAAAAGAAAACATCTAAATAACAGGTTTGACCATTGTGTTTAAGAAAAAAGTGTTTAAAACACCAGGCTGCGTACACAAATATCAGTCACAGCTGAACTTCTCTGTTTGGTAAAGACACCTGTCTTCTCTGCTTCTTTATCAGTCCTTCCATTCCTTTTCCGTTTTGCGTTTCACTTTTAACTGAATTTCTGTTTCTCAACCTGTTTGGGTTTTTTTTTGTCATTTATTTATTTATTTATTCTATTATTATTATTCAGTCCATTGAAAAGTAATTCAGTGAATTCAGGAGGCTGAACTAGCCTCTTCAGTGACTCATTTTCAAACTACCCTCAAATGTTTGCTGTGGGATGTTATTCTGAGTCATTGTTTTGCCTTCCCGCTTGCTAACCAATAGCTATCCTGATTTAACTCTTAATGAAAAATCATATTTTCCCTAGAGGAGAGAAGACTGATGGGAAATGAGTCAGGCTGGACAACTTTAGCTATAGACATCCTTTTATTCAATTAAATCAACCTATGGTCACACAATCCAAGTTTTTTTGTTTGCTCTTTTACTTATAGCTCTTTTTAAATGACCTCATTATTTAAGAAAACCACATTTTAAATAAGATAGTCTCTTTTCAGTGACTATGGTATAAAAAATCTGTAGGCTATCACACCTATTATTATATGTATTGCAGAAAAGCCTGACATTGGTTTTGTACTATCAGAAGCTACAGTTTCTCATAAGACAGTAATGATACCTCTAATAATGTTATTCATATTTATATCCAATCCTGAGGGTCTACAAGAGCAGTATCCAGATGAGTCCCTTTTTGATCTGCTTCCAAAGTGGTTTTGAATGAGAAAATCAGTCTGTTCTATTTTTCTCTCTCTCCTAAAGTGTATCAAGTGCTTACTTCTTAGAGCTATCTTTTGTATATACATATATGTATAATTTAAGAACATTGCTCATCCCTCAATAAAGGTGATCTAGATGGGGAATTTAGTTAATTTAAACTTGAGGTGTTTTTTTTCTGTAAAACTTAGTAAATCTTTTAAAAGTGAGTTGCATAAAACAGAAGATGAGTTTTTATTGTATTACTATCAGTTGCTTTTTTGAGCAGATACAGAGCTTTGACTAATTGCACTGTGTATTGATTACACTTCTGTCTGCTAAGCTCTTTCCCTCATTTATTAAAGTCTTGCCTTGTCAGATAAACTGGCATCAAAGCATTCTCTTAAGAGAAATTAAAGACCAAAGCTCTGAATTAAGTGACCACATATTTTAATGGAATAGATTATCAATGAACTGTAGAGGGATTTTTAAAGGACCGAGGACATACGTTACCATTGCCCGGGTTGGACAACCCAGGCCTGTTAGTTGAAGCTGCAGAGCAACTTTAAATTGTCCTTGGAACAAGCAGTGTGAGAAAGAAAACAAGCTATGCACAACCAAGAAGCCAGGTGCAGAGCAAGTCCTGGGAACCGCAAAATCAACACACTCTCATCTGCACACTCTGATCAGGTGCCTGCAGCATGCTTACCGATCAGCGACACGGATGCCCACGTGACCAGAAACCTTCATCCAATCACCTGTGTGCAAAGTCGTGTGAGTGGTCGGTTGAAGTTATAAATATGACCTGTTTGTTTAATAAAGTGAGCACGGCATGTAACCATATTGGTGTGATTGTCATGACTTGGCCGACTCTCCACAGGGGAACCTCTTCGATGAACAGAACGGTAAATGTAGCTCCTTGGTTGTACACTTCTGTGATGTATCTATGCTATTGCTTATTTAGATGTAGTTAGTAGTACAAAAAATGTCTTTGCATATCTCAAGTTTCCTTACAGTTTGTTTCTCAAGTCTTTTTACAACATGGTATAGGTTTCTTTCTTCAGTTCTGCTGTGACCTACAAATTTATTCTGAGTTGAATTTACACCAAAGGAAGCCCTGACAAGTAAAGAGAAGAAGCAGCAGACATGCACAGAAGGCATGCTACAAAGTGTTTGCTACTTTGAAGATGAGTTGGCAAAAGTTTTAGAAGTCCTGAGAGCCACAGCTTAAAGAATGGCAGATGCTTAATTATTTCACACAAACTAGAATAATTTCTTTGAAAACAGATAAAAACTAATTGCCCTAATCAACCTGTACAATGGTTACAGTTTGAGTTGTATTTTTGAGTCCCTTTACACATGCATAAGTACATTCTTGTGGGTACTGGTTTTACTGCCTTCTCCTCCCTTTCCATGGAGCACATCATTTTGCCAATCTAAGACTAGGGCACACTGACAGACCAAATGTATTTGATAGGATTTCTCCAGAATCACCTAGGATGCAGGCAAATCAAATTGATGCCTTCAAAGCCAAGCATTGTTTACTCAAAGGTATTCAGCTTCAAAGACAGAAACTTGGGTCTGTCCCAAGTTGAAACCCTTCCTTGATTAAAGAAATCTACTTAGTCTAGTTTGCTTTGTCTTTGGATTATGAGAGGCAGATTCAACTTGCTATTTGTTAACAGTGTCTGTGAAATCACAAGGTAGATGCTGATCTAAGTGCAAGTCCACAAGTTTCCATTATAAACACAGAGAACCTAATGCCATTTGTAGTTATTGTGCTTGAGCTTTTCCAGTCCAGAAGACTATGGGGCTTCTTTAGGTGATGTATGGAGGACAGTCCCAGGTGAGTGCTTCAGACACACAAAAAAGAGAGCACTAGACTCCTCAATTTAGCTGACTGATTTGAGCACCCTATGGCTGTCAGATTTTGTCATTGCAGGAGGTTGCCAGAGTATTTTGTTTCTGGCCTACTTTTGAAAACATCTGTTTTCTGTGTTAGACATCTGGGTTTACAGCGTGTCAGTACTGTAACTGGAACACAGCAACCATGTTATTTTTACACATCATGAACTTTTGAAAAGTTAGGTCCTTTAAAACATGTATCTTTTCTGCTGGATGACACTATTGATTGATCTCACCTTCAGGTACAGCCTCTATTTTAAGCCTTAGAATCATTGGAAATTAAAGTACCATATTGGTTATATATATTATGAATCACAGTCTTGAAAAAAATAGACTCACATCTGCTCCAGGAAATGGAGGACATGATAAAAAAAGGAGGGGGGGGGGGGGGAAATATGATGCAAAACCTCATTTAATAATTTTTAGAGTATGCCATTTCTAAGATGGCTCTCTCAAAGCATAGCAGGTAGAGACTTTTAAGATTAAGAGATACTGTGGGCTTAAATCTTCAGCTGTTGCTTGTGTGAATAACCTCAGGCAAACTGTATGTCCTCCACAACAATTTTAAAGGATTAATGTATTTTTACACAACTTCTCAATGCCACTGAGAAGTTTCTGAGATTTTCTTTCACAAAGTGGCATGCTTTTGTTATTATGAATAAGTAACTTTCAAAAAGTGAGAGTGATGGCAATTGTATGAGCAGTTTTCACTTTGTATACCACAGCTCAGAGACAAACAAGCTTTATTTGTAATAGGTTATTAAGGAATTTTCCCTTTTTTCATGCAGCAAGGAAATAAAATCACAATGACACAATTGATAAATATGGATAAAACAAACTAGCAAATTCGTTAAAAATGTAGGTACATAACCATGTGCAAAACACACCTTGGAGTTGGTACTGCCTGAAATTACAGAAGCACAAAACCTGTTTTCAAACTATTGAAATATGATTTAGAATTCTAATATATTTATGTTCAAGAGAATATAATATTTATTTCCCATGCTATTTTTTACTTAAATACAGTAGCTGATCCTTTCATCAGCTAACTTAGCCTGATAAGTGATTAAACAAGATTTTAAGTGACTTATCTCCATTTTGCTTCTCAGTAAGACCAATATCTCTTGGATGGGCAATTAATATGCCAATCCTTCACTGTCTCTATTATTTATGCGCAGCTTTCTTAAAAACCTAAAAACCTTTTTGAGATTCACCTTTGCTCACAATATAAGAATTGCCAACCAGCTCTTCAGAAACACTGTAGGAACAACAAGTGACATGGAGTACTAGGAAGAAGAGTCATTACATAATTTCTAGGAAAAACTTTAGGAGTTGTTCCCTTCCATTCCTGAAAGGGTTTTATACGGAGTGAAGAAAAGGTGAAATCTGAGATTAAGATGGCTTTGACAGAGCACAGAGCTGACAGCTGGTTATAGGTTGTGTTCCCAGAATTATCCTCATTGCATACCATATAACATGTTACTGCAGAGGAAAAATAAAGGTGTTTATGGAATAGAACAAGTAAGTTCCTCATTTATCCAAGACTGTACTTCACAGAAATAAGGGAACCTGAACTCTTTTAGGGTCTGTAGGCTCAAATGGAGGTGCTGCCATGATAGCCATATCAAAGGGCAGACCTTCAAAGGAATATCCTTGCTTAAAGACAAGGTAGAATGCAGGATTAATATAATGACTTCTTTTGACTCTGTAAGTCACAAGACATTGCTTGGAGAGCAAAACCACATAGCCAAAGCAGAAGGAAGTTGAAGCTGCCTGTGTGCAACCTATCACAGGTGGGCTGTGTTTGTCCAACAGGACAGCTAGTGTCCCAAGTGAGCAGAGTATTTAGGTACAAGCTTCATTTTGTATGAAAAGCAAACTTACATACATTTTGCATATAAAAGTAATCACACTGAAGTTGCAAGGGTAGAATGATTTGAAGCAAAATAAGTTCTTAAGAGCTACGCTGGCTCTGGTCCAATATAAGCATTTAGATCAGATAGAGGCAGATTGGACAGAAAAGTCCTCCTACAGAGACAAGATAATAAAACCTGAAAAGACTAACATTTAAATAGCTTTTTTCTGATTCACCACATAAACAATAATTACAGGGAAAGTCAGTTGTATTAGACTTGCCTAAATCTGTAACGGTTTGCAAGAGGGAACCATAGCATCTGGAAAGGAAGAAATTACTTATACACTTTAAGCAAAATAGAAGCAGATAGGAATCAGCAACAAAAATTTAAAGAATGCAAACTTTCTTCTGAGATACTACTTTCTCCTGTATATCTTGCCTTTACTTGTATACCTGACTTGCCAGAGGCTTATCCTAAACAGCATCTAAACTGACAGGCAGGTGAACACAATAGACTCAGGGTATCAGTCTTATCTCTCTGTGGTGAGATCCTATAGCCAGGGACTGCTGCAGCTCCCTTCTGGTCTGCACAGTGCTGTTGCCTTTCCCTGGAAAGCAAAGCAAGGAGCAGAGTGGTGTAGTGCTGAGTGGCACCCAACACAGCACGAGGGCACAGATAGGAAGCACACCTCAGCTTCAGAGTCAGAAGCAGGCTTGCATCCCACATTTCAGAGATGCACAAATAACAAGGAGAAGAAGATATTAAGCAGATGAAAAGGTTTATTTACAAAGAATTCTTCTCAAATCTCCAGGGCATGGCTTTTAAAAACTTTCTGCCGTATGCTAACAGTGTTCCCAGGGAATTCGCTGAAATTTTGCTACTGATTTCAGTGAAAGCAATGTTGGGCTAAAGCTGATCACTCATAAAATCTGTGTGATGTCCATTGGTATCTTGACTAGATTACTCTCATTTTCCAACATACTACATACTCTGTGTTTCTATGCTTTGCATTGTGGTTAAGGAAGTCACTGCTTTTCCTGGTGGCGTTTCTCAGGATTTCCAATAATGTATCAACTGTAACATTCCGTTTAGGAATGTTAGAATTTGTTAGAACATGGAAGCTGGACTGAAGAAAGATTGTTAATAGTATGAAACTGTACTATAGCATAATTGTGTATTTAATTTCTAAGGTAATGTATTTTATTAAGGATTTTAAAATATTTTTTTAGCTTATAGTAAGCAACAAGAAACCAAGATGTTAAGTAAGTTCTCTATTCTTCAGAGAGATTAATATTTTTCTTCTCCAGATTTTTTTGCTTACATAAGGCTGTAAAGTATTTAGGACATAAGGTAGGTGACCTACCCCCCAGTATGAATTAGTATTGTACCATTAAAAACTATGTCTTCTAATATTTCATGCTACCTTACCCAAGAAGCCTCCACATATTTGCCCCTATATAGAACTATTTTGAAATGGAAGACTAATTAGCATCACACTAGCCAGTTCAGGACTATAATGAATCTGACCCCATTTACCTTCTTCACTTTATGCTATGTATATGAATTACTAATCATATCATAATTGAAATATATTAAATTTTAGAAAAGCTGCTTTTGTTTCATGTATGCAGTTTAGATGGTGATTTATTGCACTTATTTGTTCTTGGGGGTCTCAATTGATATTTTATTATCTGAACAGATGAAACAATGTTACAAGACCATAAGCAATCTCATACATGTCAGTAGGTTTCTGAACATTTCTTCAGTGAGAGAACTGTTCTCAAAGTAGGAAACAGAGGTTCCCCCCAGACGAGGAACTATGCAGAGCATATTTGTTGACTGCAGAGTCTCTGACTGAAGTGTGCCAGTTCATTTAAAAATAAAAGGCAGAACTCCTGATTATCCTGAAGAAAAATGTGGTCCTAAGCTAATGATAATCAGGTCAATGTCCAACATTGATGTTTGTATGAATTATCTTATATTGATGTTTCCATTGCTGTTACTGCTGCTTATAAACCTCAGTTCCTCTGAAACTATGCATTACTTTGTGTTACATCACACTATGTTGTGTGAAACTGAGATACACACCACAGCTATTCACACACTATGAAATTACTTCTTATATAGCTGTGGTGACTGGGTCTTTTCAGGGTAATATGCTAGATCACTCAATTCCTTTCTCAAATGATGAATTCTGTTTTAAAATCCAAAAAAATCAACATAGTTCATGAACCCAGTGTATACAAGTACATACTGTGCTCCCTGTAACCATATCCATAAAACTATTCAAAACACAGAGCTGAGTTTATGTCATCTCTATGAACAAATAGTAAGTGACAAGTCTGTACTCAGTGGTAAACATTCCTAAAGTCTCCTGGCTAAAATGAACAGATGATTGAGGCAAGGTACATGAGAATATCTTCATTTTCTGAACTATCATTCACTCACACTAACAATTAATTAGAACATGGAAAGCAAATAATAAATTACTTTCCTATATTGAAAATTATCATTCTTTCCTCATGAACTGTCAGCTTGGGGCTAATTTGAATTATTATGAAATGATGCCCTGTTTATGGAGCAGGTGGTCACTGCTGATTCTATGTGATGACTTTCAGATGACATATTCTGAGCCTTTCTGTAATTTAAAACTCAAAGAAGTAGTCTGTAAGTCATGTGTGCCTGGCAGTGATCATTATGTTCAGAGAGGTTTTAATGATACAGATGACTACATCACTATTTTGTTTCAAGGATGTTTTCTTTTACATAAGCTATCCTTAAAGATAAGAGTATACACTTTTATTTATAACAAGTGATCATGGTGAAACTGCTAAGTAGAGAAGCTAACTGCAAGAGATTTATTACATCCATTGGAACTTTTAAAAAAACATAAATGCAGTCAAATCTCTATTGACAGAAGTTGTGTGTCTAATGCTCAGAAAAAAAAAAAGAGAAAACAGGTTCACGTTTATCTTATTTCCCTCATGCCAAAGCAGCAATATATTTCAAGATATTATTATTATTTGAGATGGAATAGCTAAATGCAGTGTTTTTTATGAGAGAAAAATTGGAAAGTGTGCCAAAGATACACACAGATGATACTATTTATTTTAAAAGCACCAGAAAATGTTTACACAACAGTACAGTTCCAAAGTCTGGCTTTTATTAAATAGTCATAATAATGATAGAAAACTCAGATGAGTACTCTACATTTGAAAGCATAGTAAATAGCTTCAGTCTTCCCGTCTCTGGGGAGCTTTACCTACACCTCAGGGGAGGTCCAAAAGGAAGCATTTTCGTATAATGAAAGTACCTACTAAGGAAAAACTTCCTGGAACTATACTCGCTGTGTTCACACCAAAGAATTCGTAGTGATTAAAATCTTTAGTGTTTGTATATTAACACATTTTCTCCTGCTCCTGAAATCCACATTGATATTGCCAAATTGGCTCAGGCTACATTAACTGGGCTTCCTGTATCTTATGATACAGTTTTGATTGGTAGACAGGTATTTATTTTTTTCTCCCCAGAACCCTGTCTGCTGAAGTGCAAGAATAAAGAGTATTACTTGACAAGATAGTTTAGTGTTGGTTTATTTGTTTATTCTTCATTATTCTAGGTGTATGGATCCATCCATTATTTACTGAACCCCATCTGAACACAGAATTGTTCATTCTCTCATGAGCTTTTCTAAATGCTTGCCAGTGCATCTGGTGCATTTTTTAAAGATGCTAATGAAATTATCTGCACAGTCCTTCTGTGAGGTAACTCCATTTCATACATGAGAAATTATCATAAATAGCTTAAGGCCAAAATTATCCAAAGTGTCCATTCTTCAGGGTGCTCATTTGAAACACACAGACATGAGTTTTTTAGAATACTTAGTACTTTGATAGCATTTGTATGCATTTTACATCTTTACATGATGAAAGTGGAGCTCGTTCTTTTCTGCCAAACAGAGCTAAGGTGTGTTCTTTGAGATACCCCAAACCACATACTAACAGTCTGGTTTAAATGACCTGTCCAGCCTCTCACGCAGGCACTCAGTGGCAGAAGCCAGGACACCCTCCACTCCTCTTGGCCATCGCTCTTTCCCCGCACCTCCCCCCCCCTCCCCCCCCCCCCCTTGTTCACTGAGCTTCTGAATGGATGCAACAGAGATAATCAGACTACTAACTATAATTCTTGCCCTAGTAATTCCCTGACCATTATTTCCTTTCTTTTTGTGCTTCATATTTCATAAGCTCAGGATCTTGTTGAGAGGGGTGATCATATTCATGATCACATAAATGTATTGTGTAATAAATATTTCTGTAATAATTTGTCTGACACTCATTCTGTGAGTGTGTAGTCCTCAATGGGGGAAAACATTTCAGAGCTGTCTCTGTTCTCAGGCTCTCCTTTTTCCCTTCATCTTCAGTTCGACTGTTTTGGAGTGGTGAAGGAGACCATCATGATCCTGTAAGTGTGCTCTCTTTTTATTCCACTTTAAGGATTTACTTGAAACCATCTCCCTTTCAGCCTCTTATCTTCCTGACCCCATCCCTTCTGCATCATTCCAACCTCCTTTTCCTCATATTCCTTCTTCTTAGCTCTTTGTTCTGCTCTTCCTCTCTCAATCTCCAGACCATCCCAGCACCTTTTCCTGTTTCCTGTCCTCCTTCAAAATCCTTCTTCCATTGCCTAGCTATCCAACTCTTCTCCCTTTCTCCTGGATGACTAAGCTCTTGTTATTCAGCACACCCCTCCCTCCTGAGGGTGCCAGCTCTCCTCTGAACACGCTGCTGATCCATGGCACTCCAAAGCACTTCTGGGACAGTGTTGATAATTCTTAGGAGGGCACATTAACACCTAGTCAGGTCTGGAATTTTTTCGTACACATTCTTAACTCCAGCCACCTGTGACCATGTCCTCCTCCTTCCCCTGGGTTGCCACCCCTCCTGCTCTGTACTGTAAGTGCTAGTTTGGTTAGTACAGCCTCACAGGAAGAAATGCACATAGCACATTTCCTGGAAGAAGTGGGAGGAAGAGATGGAGGAGGAGGTGGCGTCAGGCACTTAAAAGGGAAGGGCACCAAGTGCTGTTTCTTCAGGGAACTAGACCATCCATATCATTACACATGCTCACCAGCAAATATGTCTTCTCTTTCCACTTAGTAACTTGACAGAATTGTCATATGCCACTAGCTCCAGCTCTCAACAGCTGGAGTAAATGAATACACTCAGGTTTCCAACAGTGGTCAGCAGTGGCCTCTGTGAAACCAAGCAGCCCTGCTTTCCTGCAAACTTTCTGGAATCAGATGCTTCTTGCGTTCCCCCTGTTGCTACACATTACTGTCGCAATAGCCTAGATATATTCTATATTCCCAGTCCAAGCTAGTGCACACAAATGACCTGAGAGTGGATGGATCACAGCAGGCAGAGCAGAACATTAATTGCCACCTGCATATTGTAATTTGTAAAAAGTTTATCTGTTGGCCAAGTTTGGGAGAACATTAACAAAAATAACAAATTATGGTTATTTTATTATACTTAATAAAATCAGAAAGCATGACATCCTTCAAATGAAAAAAATCTCTGCTTTAAAAGTGTTATTAATATAAAGAATCAAAATATATTCCCTAATCTCTTTCTGGGTAAAAGCGTATTTAAACTGATATTTCCTCAGCAAATTCTCTCTTTAGTAGGCATAGCATGGAAAATTCCAATCTGAGCGGTACATTAAGTTTGACAAGATTAAAAGTAATTACAGAGTGAGTCTTTTAATGGAAACCAGCACACATCCCTAAGTACAGGCTTTACTGCTTACACCACCTGTAACAAACAATTTTTTTGTATAAGCATAAAAACCAAATTGTTGCTGATTTGTACCACTAGAACACTTTGAACTTTTTTATTTTTCTAATACATCATGCCCATAAGATTTTACATAAAACCATTTAAGAACTCTTTACAGCAACATTTTTTACTTCGATAGTAGAAACATTTTTGAATAATAAAGTACATGTAATTTAATAATAAATGGGGAAAAGCAAGAGAAACATGTTCTGTTAGTCTAGGTGCATGCTTTTTTAAAATAAGATACATTACACTGAAATCACACAGAAACAGAGAGCGTGTCAGTAGGCGCTAATAGAGCTATTTATCACTAACAATATTGCAGCTGTTATCTGCACAATGGTCAGAGACATAATACTCAATTATTACAGGATGCAGAACCACCTCTCTTGATGAGAAGAATGTAGGTGAAGTCAGTTTGCTTTCTGCTTTGCAGAAGTTCCCTTGCTGTGAAAGGAAGCCATAAACCTACAGGACGAGTTTATCAGTATCAAAAGATGTTGACTACTTCAAGGACAAGGTGAGGATGGCTTTGGTCTAATTAGCTGATTTATTTAAACAAGCTATGAAATAATAATGTATGACTAAAAGGTTGCAAAATTCTCTCAAACCACACATTCAGATCTTAGCAGGAGTGTCTGAGCAGATCTTTCCCTGAGTTGCCTTGAAGACCTGAGAGGCTAGAAGGCATCCTTCTAAGCACTGTGGCCAGGATTCAAAATGATCTCAAACTTCCTATAGTTGCTTCAAAAAGAACATGAGATGCTATCAAGAGTGGTCAGCCTGCAGTCACTTGTTTGCACACAGATGTTTATCAGCACATGGCTCTTACCATGGAGCCACCTCTCAAAGTGATTTACACTGCTCTTCTGCATCTGTTTTCATTTTCAGTAAAATATGTGAGCATAAAATTCTATTAGCCAGTCTCAGTAATGCTTTACAACCATTTTTCAATGATGGTATTAATGAATGAAGGAAATACAAGCATGCAAAGAACTGTAGTCCTATTTTTTTCTTTTGAAAAAATAAATTCATAGAACTGAATATAATAAGGAAACAATATTAAATGAAAATCAGAAAACAAAGGATACTTTTATGATTCAGTCTGCACTAGTACAGCTTTGTTAAGGACAAGGATATGGGGATGTTAGTTCATACACATTCAAAACAGAGACAAATTTATATTATACTTGTACTGGAATGTTGGAGTTACCCATTTCATTCTCTCCAGCGAGTGAGAATGAAATAAAGGAAATGCTTTAGAAAGAAAAATTATGGCCTACCCAAACGCCTTACTTCAATAAAATATTTATGTGCCAGAAGCAAATATAGTTGAACTATGCTCTTTTACATTTTTTATGTCTGACTTTTTTCACTCTAGAGGCATGAGCACACTATAGAACAAGTAATTATGTTATGTTTTGAACAGTTTTGGATAGATAAAAGAATGGATAGGCATAAACACAACTATGGAATCATTTGGGTTGGAAGTGACCTTTAAAGATACCTAGTCCAACTCTCCTGCCACAGGCAGAGACATCTTCAACTGGATCAGATTCCTCAAACCTGAACTTGAACAATTCCAGAGCTGGGCATCCATTGCTTCTCTGGACAGCCTGTTCCAGTGTCTCACCACGCTCATTGTAAAAGATGTTTTGCTTATATCCAATCTAGTTCTACCTTCTTTTACTTTAAAACCATTGCCCCTTGTCCTGTTGCTGCAGGCCCTGGTAAAAAGTCTTTCTCCATCTTTCTTATAAGCCCCTTTTAAGTACTGAAAGGCAGCAATAGTGTTTGGCTGGAGCCTTTTCTTCTCCAGGCTGAACAGCCCCAACTCGATCGGCTTTTCCTCACAGGAGAGGTGTTCCATCACTGATCATTTTTGGGGCCCTTCTCTGCACCTGCTCCAACAGGTCCATGTCTTGTACTGTGGATCCCAGAGCTGGAGACCGTTCTCAGGTGCGGTCTCACAAAAGCACAGTAGAGAGGCAAAATCACCTCCCTCAACCTGCTGGCCAGGCTTCTTTTCATGCAGCCCAGGATACAGTTGGCTTTCTGGCCTGCAAGCACACATTGCCAGCGGATGTCCAATTTTTTTGGCACCAGTATCCCCATGTCCTTCTCCACGGGGCTGCTCTCAATGTGTCCATCCTCTATCCTGCACTGATATTGGTGATTTCCTTGCAGGACCTTGCACTTGGCCTTGTTAAACTTCATAAGGTTGACACTGGCCCACTTCTGAAACCTGTCAAGCTCCCTCTGGGTGGCATCCCTTCCCTCGAGCACATCAACTGCACCACACAACTTGGTGTCACCAGCAGACTTGCTGAGGGTGCATTCAATCCCCCTGTAAGTGTCATTAATAAAGTTATTGAACAGTGCTTGTCCACATACAGAGCCCTGAGGGACACCATTTGTTACTGATCTCCATTTGGGCATTGAGCTGTTGACTGCAACTCTTTGAACAGGCACCTAGTCAATTCCTTATCTATTGAATAGTTTGTCCACTAAACCCATATCTCTCCAAATTAGGAATAAGGATGTTGTGTGGAGACAAAGTGTTGTGTGGACTAGAAAGTAATAGCTTACAAAAATAAGAGTTCAGAGTAGGTTGTTGATATATAAAAATTTTAATTTTAAGTCAGTTTTTCCCAATTCTAGGTAAAGATTCAGTAGGTCCATTCCTCATGGTTACTTGGTCTAAGTAGCAAAAATAGTTAATCAAACTAGTATTAGTTAACTGTAAAAATAATGATGTATGAATGCAAAGTGACAAAATTCTCTCAAAACATAGATTTGCATGCTCTCAGGAGTGACTGAGAATATCTTTCCTTGGGTTGCCAAACCACTGCTATGCCATTAAATATATGCTGCTTCTGACTGAGGCCTGAAAGGACCGTGAATTAGTCTTATTACTATGAATAACAAAGATTGCACTGCCTGCACTGAAGAGTTCATCGAGACTTTCTTGCCCAGATTTTGCCTTCTCTTCTCTACAGCTATACAGTGCTTCAGGCAGTCACTGTCCTTCAGCTGCTGTGTGCATTCCTGGGCTATAAGGGCTACAGAAATTAAAAGACTTCCGATAGAAATGCCCTGCATAAATGTACTTGTTAATGACACCTACTAGCAATCCCTCACCCTGCAATTTTGGGAAGGAACCTGGATTCTAATTTAGGAAAAAGGCCTATTCATACTCGTTTCACTACTGAAACAAGAATCAGGTCTGAAAAGCTCAGACTGTTCATTATATATCATGGCTAATGGAAACTACTGTCATTCCTTTGATCAAAAGCTCAGGTTTTGATTCAGTTTCTGTTCATAAGAAATGACACAAGAAACCAGAATTTGCATTTCTGAGGTCCACATATCTGGCAAATATGTCCGCTTCCCAAATTTAATTCCAAGTGCCTCTTTATTCAAACAGGAATAAACCCACATTTTGCCTAAATCTTCCATACAACACACACATGTGGCTGTCACCACTTTAACTATCAAAAAACCAGAAATAACCCATCAATCTTACCTGTCTTTTCTGGAGAAAGCTGGTGTTTTGCACTCCTTTCCCAGAAGGAGACCTGCCCAGGGGAAAGGGACAAGCTGGGCTTTCAAAGAGACTGGGAAATGGATAATGAATATAACTCTGTAAGAATTATGAAAAATATTAATAAGTGTAATAATAGGGAAGATACAATGTAAATGAGCTTGAATTCTACAAGGAAAAAAAGATTCTGAACAATGGTTGAGATGGTTTGAGGATTTGTTTGGCCACTTTGGATTGTATATCACTGCACAAAAGAAGAATTTCTTTTGTAGGAAATCTACAAATATCTAGATCAAACTGCTGCAATCTCATTAGACATGAGAAGAGATATTTAGTCTGATCAGGAGAGAAATCACAGTAGTAATAGAGTTTACGATAAAATAATAAGCACAAAAGAGATTTTTTTTCAGTATTGTACATGTGGATTAACTAATTAAGATGAGGTTTGGAATTATGTTTGAGCAAATTACTACTCACTAAATCAAACTTCTAATACAGATGGCTTGGGAGATAGCTACTACAGTCAAATACTGTTTTCAGTTCAATAAATAGGTATGCTTTTGTAATGCATGAAAATGGCTTGCATTTTTAGAATTTATATTTAGGAAAATTAGAAGAAGTAAAATAGATAAAATTTATCACAAGGTTTTAAAATTAAGCTATCATGTAGCTGAGTTAGGAAAATTGTTTTCATAGTAAGTAAACTTTAAATCAATATAGATGTAAAATCCTAAAATTAACTGTAAGAAAACCACATATTTGAAACTTTATTGCGATCAAAATACAGCGACATTTTTAGGTTGTATAAAAAGTGATGAATACTGAATAAGGCAAACAGGAAAATGAAGAACAATTAGATAAGGATATTTTGAAAGCAATATAAAGTTTTCAAAGTTTGAATGACTGAAAAGATCATAGCATAATTCAGGTTGGAAAGGACCTCAGGATGTCTCTAGCCCACCTTCCTGCTCAAAGCAGGGTCAGTTGTAAGATCAGGCCAGGTCGCTCTGAGTTTTATCCAGGCAGGTCTTGAAAAGATGGAATTCCAAGGATGGAAACAGCATAACCTCTCTGGGCAATTTGTTCCACTCATTAAACTCATAAAGGGTCATGAAATGGGCAGTAAAGTAAGATGTTACTGGTTACAAAAGAAAAATAAAGAGAAAATATTTTCTTCCTAGTTGTCCTCTAGTCATCAGAATACTACTCTGTGGATATCTGGGAGGTAAATTGCATTCCACAGCCATGACTGCATTTCAGGTAACCAAAGTGTTTAGAAGTTTGATTTGTTTATAGTTGTAATAAATGCATCAGGAATCCACTCATGAATTATGTAGTCTGAGTCCAGTCAGTCCTTACGTAGTACCTCATTTGGACCAGTACCTATCACAACATGTGGAGACAAAGATTTAATTTTTCACTTTCATGTGTAGTTAATCTTTTCTGTTATTGTGATGAATGTGTCTTTTATAGTGAAAGTTTCAGTCTCTCTGTCCTTTCATATTTTGCATTTTGTAGCTAGGGCTTGTGGGTGGGATTACTAAACCAAGAAAAGAGTCTGGCAGAAACATATTCAAGATAGTTTTTCATTTCAGTGAACTGTGAGTTTCACTTACATGTTCTTGCAGACATGAGTTTTTTTATTTTATTTTTTTGTTAGGGATGTACAAGAGGCATGTGATTATAATCTTCAGCTACAAAATGCATTATTGAAAATATCATGCAAACCCTTTCTTTTTAAAAGTATATTTCACTGAAATTACCCTTCAGCAGTTTCAGTAATGCTATAATTTTTATTAAAAAAAATTATCCAGTTGAAGAACTCTGCTTGAATCCTATGGTAAGATCCTGTTGTAAAAGTAGACCATGGAGCAAAATGGCAGTACTGGCTCAGGACCCAAAATTTGACCCAGCCTCTATCTTGTCTCCAGCTCTAGTCAGTAATGGATGCTTAGGGAAAGAAAAAAAAAAAAAAAAAGAAACACTTACAGAGATTTCTCCCCTGAGGAGTTTCCTAGTCCGAAGAAGGGAGCCAAGGGAATAATTAGATTCACGATGAATATATTCACCCATGTTGTGCCATGTGGTGCATCCAGGCACCGAGATTCTGCTCATGTCTGCATGCTGATGGCTGCAAACACCACCTTTCCTTCCTTAGAATACACAAAGGTAAAAAAATGGCATCAATCAATTTGACATTGGGGACAACAATACAAAAACAGAAAGAGAAATTAAAACCATGAGTTGATAGTCCAGAAAAAAAGAAGAGCTCATCTGCCTGCCAGGCTAATTCCTGTATAGCTAGATCTACACTAACAAAATGGGCTATTCAAACATCATCTATACTGTTTTGTTGTTATCATGCTCCCTGGCATAGCTCTGGCCTCTAACAACCAGAAGTAGCCTCAGAAATGCCTGGACCAAGTCCCTGGGACACCATTGGTCAAGGATTTGCCCTGGGAGGCAGTGTGGAAAAGGCTGCTCTTCCTCTTCTGTTTATTTGCTTAAGAAGTCTTCTCTTTTTTTTTTTTTCTTTTTTTTTTTTTTTTTCCTTGAAGAAAAGAACTGTCTTATGCTACCTGCTTCATCTACTTTACTGCACAGGCAGATGCAGGCTGTCAGGCTGGTGTGCTCATGAGGTTTGTGCATGGCTTTCTCATTGCAGCAAAACAAGAAACAAGGATTCTCCAGGGGCATGGAAGGGGGGGGTGGGGGGGGGGGTGGGGGGGGGCGGGGGCAGCCAGGCAACTCAGCTATCAGGTACCCCTGGGCTGGGGGTTACAGCATAGACACAACCATTCCCCACCACTGGCAGCCACCTCCAGCTGGAAGAAGCCTGAGAATGAATCAGGGAGAAATGCCTGGTGAAAAGGCAAAGCACAAAGTGACAGTGGTAGAAAGTGAAGTCTCTGGTTTCAGGGTCAGATAATCCACTATCTGTACAATAGAACTTGACCTACATTTGGCGCAGCAGTTCATTAAACCGTCGTAGCTAATGTCACAGACTTCACTCTCTGAAGTGGTGTTGCCATGACCACTTCCCTTGATAATTTATTCCACGGTCCAGTAGCTTTTGCTGTTTTTTTCAAAATGGAACTGTAAATTAGATAGCATTAATGCACAGACTTGTGTATGCTTATTCCGGATGGGAATTTCTAACTGGGGTGGTGGGGCTTTTGTATTTGAGTCAGAGTAAAGGTTCCTATAGTGAAACATGAATTAATTTTTGATAGCTAAAAAAAAAAAAATAGTACATTCATTTCTGTATGATAGATTTAATTATGCATTTTCTTTCTTTGTAAACGACTGACAAGTAAATTTGTAGTTATTATTCAAAGCCCTTAACTGTTTTTACTCTGAAACAAGAAAATTAGGAGACCTATCTGTGATTTAATAAGTGTCTGCCTCATTTTAGACATCTCTGGGGACAGCTGCTTCCATGAGGTCACTGTTCAATGATATATATTTAAGTAGCTTATTGATAATGAAAATCGACTGAACACTTATTTTATATTGAACCGTGCAACTATTCAGACAAGTATGTGTGTGTGCACGTTTGCACATGCATGCACATGGTTGCAAATTTTACTTTATTAACATCTGTCCTCCTCACACACCACAATTAATCTGGCTGTAATAACTAAATAAATATATAAATCCATGATTAAGTTTTGTCCTAGTTCACTAGAATCCTAAAATCACGATTTACTATTGTGTTCAGACAGATAGACCTTGAAAGGTACGGCAGGGGGAGTAACCCAAAAGCAAGTGTCTTTTAGCATTTTGGTGAGGCTGGAAAGAAGAATGACCTTCCTGACTCACCAAGTCCAGCACCTCGCTCTCAGAGGCAGCAGGGCTGTATGATATTCTTTCACAAAACAGTAAGAATTTTTTGACCCATAACTTCCATGTGTTCCAAAAATGAGTAGTTTTGTTATTAATTTTCTAGTTTCTGGAGCAGTTTGCTCTTGGTTAAATGTTGCTTGGTTTTCTGCTATGCTAGTCCTGGCTCTTAGTGCAAAGATTTTCTTCCCTTCGTATTGTTTTTGTTCATATATATTTTATGTAATTGTGATATCTCCTTTCAAGCTGCATTTGATAAAGCAAAGAACGAAGCTTTTTTAATCTCCGTATAGAAAATATTTAATTCTTCTTATCTGCTTAGCAATCTTTTTGTATTCCTGTGCAATTCTAAGATCATTCTTGAACTGAATTATACATAGAATTGAGACCATTTGAGGGTGTTGCTACTTTCATGGCCCCGAATCATCTTGTAATAAGCTAGTACTTTTTCATTGTATTTTTGCTTAGATCCAGTTGAGCTCCTGACATAAAAAAAAGTTTTTCATGTCAGAATATTTTCCAGAAATAGGATATAGATAGAATATTTTCCGAAAATATTTTCCAGAAATAAGAACTTGCATTTTATCTTGCTAAATTCCACCTGAGAAATAACGAATCTGGCTCAAAATGCATTGAGAACTTTGACTCTCTTTAAGGATTACAGTTAAGCAAGACTGTACGCACCTGGAAGGAATTACAATATATTCATTTTAGTGGGGTGTAAAAATTACATGAGTTTTAATTGCTTGACTGATTTAGCTTTCAATTCTGTTTTTTGATGAGTTTATGACGCTGAAAGCATCTGCCTTTGTCTGTTACCTGACAATAGCTGCATGATGAGCATCTGTCTGTGAACAATCTTTCTCAGTCCATTTACCGTTGTTGTTCCAAACATACCCCTATGCAAGAAGCCCTAGGTAATAAATTGTATTTATGTTTCATGTTTGCCCCTAAACAAAATGACACAAAAATCTAGGAACAGATGCAATATGAAATATTATTCAAAAATAAATATATTATTGACACTCCACCTGTTCTCTAACACAAGCAAGCCTTTCTTGAGAAACAGACATTTCATCTTGGTACATTTAAGGTTGAAAGGGTGAATCCAAGATTTAACCACGATAAGCAAGGGGAAAGAGCTGTACTGGAGTTTTTATATTCTTCCCCACAGCAGTGAGCACAGATGCAGAACTCAAGGGGGAAAATGGAAAGTACAAGTTTCTGCTGTCTCAAATAGGAATTCTGTCCTGAAGGAGTAATCAGAAGAAAAGTTGCTTTAATTTTTATATACTTGGTACTCCAATATAAACCATAAAATAAAATATTATATGAAGTATTCCTTTATAAACTTTTCTTCATTTTGCTACTGTGCTGTTTTTTTATTTTCATAACTGTCATATTATTTCCTTATCACAACAGGGGAAAAAATCCGATAAAGTGTATTATGCTATATCATTTTTTGTCCCCATTTTTACTAATGGTAAGAGTTTTCTATTTATTTCAATAGGACGGAAAAGAGACAGTTTTAGTTCAAACTGAAAGGGAAGGTGGCAAAGAAAGCACAGTGCTTCTTTTACAGGAATGGGGTCTATGACTTGCACGAGACGATGTGACATCAAGGGAAGACCCCCCCTAGTTTAGTCTGAAACAGCACTGCAGCCTTTGGATGTGGTGGCTACACAAAATTTCCTGAAACAATAGCATGAAATTGTGTACTGTGGAGCTAACTCTTGGAGAAATGGGGACCAGCACAGTTATTAATCTTGGGGAAATTTTATCAGGCATGGATGTAAAGAAAGACTCTTCAAAAGTCTCCATTGAGAAACTGATTACATCATCACTGAAGTAAAAGAAACAGCTCCCACTTCAACTGTCAAGAAGAGCAGGCGGTTTTGGCCAATTTACGTATTGTTAAATGTTTTCCCATGTAAAAACCTAACCTTTATTCTTTAGAACTTCTTGATAAAACTTGATGTGATGTTTTTATAAGAAAATCAGTAAGGACTACCTAGAGTAAAATCTAAATGTAGCTTTATTATTTTTTTTCTGAATTTCCCTCACCTTGTCAATAGACAGTTCTTTCTGCCTGAAAGGGATGTTTACAACTTTAAGGGTTTTCATCTTTCCATCCTGACAGATTTTCTATCAGGGGACATCAGCTGAAATTCTCCTAGGAGCCACTTCTTGTCAATGTAAAAAAAAACATACAGAATACAATCACACCCATCCAATCAAGGAATAGAAATAATTTACATAAACAGTCAAACACAGAAAAGCTCATATTTCAGGTATTTCCAAGGAAGAAGCCTAGAGAATCCAAGAATAATCCTCTTTCTTCTTCTCTCACCCTTTCACCATATCACTATCATGTCAGAAAAAACCCAGACCCCTAAAAAAAATTCATATGCATTTAAGAAAATATTTATTGTTAATCTTAAATTCTTTAAGAGGGATACACTGGAGTGTCTCATTCATCACACCACTGAGGTCTTTTTGCAAAAGAAAACAAATTCATATTCTCCTTCTACTTAAATCTACTCTCAAGACAAAGACATTAGAAGAAAATCAGTGTTTTGCAGTTTGCAAAAAGGATTGGCTAAGTAACAAAGATATCGGTTAAGACTATCTCATTAGGATAAGTTAATTTTAAATGTCCTTTTGAGAGAAAAGATCTATATATGGAGATAGAGACCACGTGTTTAGGTAAAGCTATAATCTTCACTGAAGTGAATCTGAGATAAGAACCATGTATTTGGCATTTTTCTGGTTCTTAATCTTCTCATAACAGTGAAACATCTGATAAAGACTCACAGTTTTTACAGAAAAAAGGTCTCATGAGCTGTAGAAAATACAGTCATTAATCAACATTTTTTGATAGTACTGTAAAAGTTGATTTGTTCTTAATATGTCCCTTTAATAAACATTTTCTGCTGTTCACAAGGTACGATTTTCTGATTTCTGAGTTACTTGTGGCCTGAGTCTTGCTTGTCATCCAAGAAGTCATCTGTTTGTCTCCTTTTGCCCGTAGTTATGCGCCAGGGCTGCAAAGCAATACTGCCGCTCTGCTGCTGCCCCATAGCCACCGGCTCCCTGCAGAGCCCCACAGACACACCCAAACCTTCTGTTTACCCTGTGCATACAGAGTATGTTGGCCCACTGGTGAGCATTGGACTCCTGGGCCCTGAATCTCACGTCAGTCATCCCACAAGATGTTTGCAACTGGAAAAAAGTACTATTCTGCAGAGAATGATAGACTCATGATTGGGTCGAAAACTGCATCAGACATTTCCTGACTTAGCCATGGTTAACACCTGAAGAGATGACAGATGCACCCACAGCAGCAGTGGTCTCTATGTTCACAACAATAGGCAGCATCAGGCTTTGGAGAGGGATGAGTAGAGATTCCAAAAGTATGTAGGGTTGCAGCTTTCTTTTTATGAACAGGGAACAGATGTAATAGAGAAGTACAGGGCCATGAGCAAGCTCAAAGGGCAGTGGAGTACATACTTAGCCAAAGAAATCTTCAACTGTTGTGGGATGGAGGTGCTATCTTCTCTAGAATGGTGTTGGCTTTGAGCAATGTGGATATAAACCCCTCCGTCCCACTCGGCCTTGGGAATAGTGTCTCACGGATTCCCTCCTCCAAAGTGGAGGTGTCCCATTTTCGCCTCATTTTCTTCTCTACCCCTAAAATGTGTGGCTTGGCTTTGATTCTAATAGCAGTTTGGGGCTGGCAAGCCCCTGGGAACTCTATGTGCTAAATAATTCCATCAGAACCATTGAATACAACTAAGTTTTCAGCATACAGCACAGCAAAGTCCATCCTCTTTTTACTCTTTCCTTGGGTTCCAACATTTTCCTGATCTTCCCATTTCTACTCCACATCACTGCACATTCAGTTTCTACATGTTCGGTCTAAACTGAAGCCACCAAAAGCAAAGATATTTCAGAGGAGCTCAGGGAAAGAGATCTTACCCTAATGACATACACCAGTACATTCCTTAGTGGTTGTACAGAAGCTCTTGAAAAGATAGTGTGTTTATCCCCACATAAGCTTTTTTTTAACAAGCTACAGTATTATTTCTGTAATAAGTTGAAGAAGCTGACATACATCAGGACTGCATGTCTTTCTCAAGGTCACAAAAAATCTGCCAAACTGGAAATTTCACCCACGGTTTCTGAGTCATACCTCAGTGCTTAACAACAAGGTCCTCTTCTCTTACATCTCTTGGAGATACACTGACGTAACACCAGTTTGAAATCAGAAGGATGCTTGGATTTTGATTTTTTTTTTTTTTTTCTGTTTTACCGGTCATTTCTACAGTATGCATGGCATTATTTAAGAACAGCAGGAGGTGCTGACTGGCACCAATTTATTGGATTTTACTCCAGAAAGCAATGGAATTAGAACAAGCACTGACATTCTAGAGGGCACCAAAAGCGCTTCTGCCAAGACAAATCATTCACCCTCTGCCACTTCTCATGAACATGAGTGCAGTAGTTGCTTCCATCCACAACAACATCTGACATCTACAAGACAACATTGTTATTCTGCAGAGGTTCTTGTACAAGTGCACATAGGAAGCACTTGAAACAGTTAAGAAGTATGTTTCAGTGAACAGTATGAATTCTTGCAAGGAAACCATAGGTATTTTTATCTCTTCTAAGTTCATGGTTCTTTTCATTCTTTACAGAAGTATTTTGAAATCACCTTGAAGCAGACATCTTGTTTACTAGTGATGTAATAACCCCTGTAGATGTTGGACTGCAAAATAAGTTTTAATACTTGTCTAGATAGCTTTGATTTACAGTTCTGGAGGAAGGCCACAGAACTCTGCTGATTTCCACCAGCTGAAAATCATGTCACTGGTCTCAGAAAGAAAGCAGAAATGCTCAAAAGCAAAACTATCCTATTGGAAGATGAAATTTTAACAGTCTTTCATAGCCATCGTTCACATTGAACAAGCTTGTTATTGTTTTAAAGGAACACAGATGCCACAGTAAAAACAAACTGCAGCCATAGTCAATAAAATGGTAGCTGCCATATAACAAGTTTATGGTTTAAGGTTAAAACAGCATACTTTTCTTTAGGGATCTTTCCATCATTACAGGAGATCACGGAGAATCAGGGTTTCTGAGAAAAGAACTAGAAAACGAGCATTACAATTCAGGGTGGCCAGTTTGCTACTGAAACATACTTACATTCAGAAGGTGGCAGTTCATCTGGTTGTGGCAACCCCTAATCGTTACTTACAATCCAGTCATAAGTATACACTTATGTATTGCAATTATACCTTTATTTTTTTCTTACTTGTGTTCTGGATTTCTTTTGAGGCTGTGGTCCCAGTAGCATTGCCACACTGCTTCATTCTGAGAGCATAGCTCACTGCTAGAGAGTCAGATACAGTATTCTTACAAGAAAAAAACATCTGTATTTGACAAACATATTTTGTTTATTTGTTCTTTTGCTTTTTGCTTTTGTATTTTATAGTACCATTGCACTTCTTACAGTCTTTGAGCTATCTGTACATTTTCTCTACCCCTGATGACAAGTTTTTTCAGATCTAATATTTATAGGTACCTCTATGTTTGCCATATAGTACATTCAGTTAAATGACATGCTGGACTTTTCACCTAAAATACTTAACACACATTATGTGTTTCAGGTAACTTCATAAAATGTAGAGGTGAGAGTTACTAGATACTAGAAGAGAAGCTAGTAGTCTACAACACCTAACAATTTCCATTGTGAACGTTCCTCTTCATTCCAGTAACAACATGCAGGGTTTTTTAGATTAACAATTATTAATTGGGTACTGATTCACTTGTAGTTATTACAACTTTTAAAATAAACTTACACACAGATTTGTCTCAGTCCAATTACCAATTACGAGTGACACAAAGCAGCTGGTTCCTTTTTCTCACTTGCAATCTTCAGTATTCCTGGAATTTTTTTCAAAAACACTGAGCATTACAAGGTCAGAGTGACAGGGTCCACAAGCTGCAGACTGAAGCTATGCCTTCTAAAACAGGGAAACAGAGAAGTGAAAGATGTACAAAGGGACTTCAGCCACATCAGAGGGCAGCTTCATAAAACTTTTTCAAGAATGGGACTTAATGATTCATTAACTGAAAGAAAATTTGAGTAATGTCTTTCATTCCTGGATAGATAGATAGATAGATAGATAGATAGATAGATAGATAGATAGATAGATAGATAGATAGATAGATAGATATAAAAATTTCCAGTTTCCATTGTACAATAACTACTAAAGTTTATTATTTTAGGAGACTAAAGAAACTTCCTCATATGTGAGGAATTTTTCCTCGCATCCTCTACTTTCATTAGCAATTTCACTAAGTGGCCATAGCTTTCCAGCAGGTTTAATAAGGTATGGTTTGTAACAAAATCCATTTAAAATGTTTCCTAACCAATAGCACGTAACACTGACATGTCATTATGACTTACGTAATTAATTTACTTTTGATGTCCCCACTCATGAAAGTGCACTTCTTAACTGCACACCTTCAAACCTGCTGCAAAGAGAAATTGGGAAAGAGACTTCAGGCCATCTGTGCCTTACAGAGAGATGCTGTTTAGTTCAGTTCTCTTAAATGACATGTTTCATAGGGAAAAAAAGGGACTGGTGAAGTGGTGGCCATACAAAAGCACTAAGTACAGAGATTAGCAGAGCTGTAACAAAGGCCTGGTTCTGAGTTTGTAAAACCAGCAAATTTAGTGTCCAAAGACATCAGTCAAAAGTTAGAAGAGATGCAAACAATAGCGTGTCATGACATTTTCCAGCCTTGGAGTACTGAACTCGGGAAGGTGTGTAATGTTCAGCAGCTGTCTGCTTTGGAGCACCACACTGTGTTTCAGGTGGATCTTGCAGCTCCTGGAGCACCACTGTGGGTGAGAGGCTTGTTGGTCCCATCGGGTATGGCAATTTGTGGTCAAACCTTCACCAGGAAATCTGGCCTTGAAAATGGTTCTGCTGTAATGTTCATCCTGCAAAGTGAGGCACTCAGAAGTTCAGGAATATTAATGGTAGGAGAACGTTTATTGTCCTCACACTGAGTCATTGCTGCCACAATGATACACTTTGATATTCTTTAATTGGGCATTATGCGTTATGATTTCTGCTGGAGTTCTGCCTTAGGTTATTGTATTAAATAATAACCCAACATATGTGTTTTGACTGGCTGACAGCCACCACTTGTAGCAGTCAGTCTAGCAATTATAGTTCACAGTTTCTAATAATTCTGTGCTGTAATCAGCAATTTTATTTATTAGAAGTAAAGTAATACTGACTGATGCTATTAGACCTAATAATTCTCCAAAGGTTGAGTATATAAATCAGCAGGAAAACATTGTCTCTTGGAAATACTTCATATTGCTTAATTCCCTGTAGAATTTTATGGATACTCTCTTCCATTACCAAAATTAATTGTGTGATTCATGGAGTGCTCAGTTCCAAGAAAACATTACATCTTCTGTGTATCTGAGCAGCTTTACACTTTAAATATCCCACAACACTTTATGCAGCTTGAACACATCGTCTAGGGTAAGTGCTCTCTTCCTTGGTTTGGAGTGCTATAACTTCCAGTTACTTGTTGCCCACAATATTTATCAGAAGGAATGAAGTGTCAAATTGATTAATATAGTCAATTAAAGAACTTAGAACGTTTTTTATGTCAGGCATTAATGCTTGTATGTCCCTCGTTCTCACTCAGATTTTTCTTTTTTGAATAAATACTTGAAAAACATTTTCTGCTGATGTTAGTGAGAGAGCTGTTATTTTGTTATGACATTGTTTCTCTACATCTAGCATTTGAATTAATGGGTATACTTTTAAAGTACAAATGCCAGAATCTTAACTTCTCTGAGAGGAAATTTAAGACAGTCAGGTGCAAGTAAAATATTTCTTAAAACTCAATCCAAAAGATTGAAAGGGACTATAAAATGAGAAAGCAGCAACTGTCTTAAATAAGAAAGTGGCAGACACAGCCATAAATATGTCATCTCAGATATTTTGGAATAACGGCGAATGGAGATGAATGTAAAGCAAATGCCATGATAAGAGTTATTCCTATTTTCTTCTTATACATAAATGACAAGGTTTATAAACTATGAAAACATGGAGCATCATATTAGACTTGAAGCACGACAGCTTCCATAATACTATAGAGACACACAACAAAAAAAAAAATCTCATTATTAATAAATAAACATGGTTTGAGTACTGACATCTGCAAAGTAATTAGTATTTGCAATATCTTGGGGACTGAGCCTACAAATAGCAGAGCCCTCTGTCCTTTATCAAGTATTTCAGTTTCACACATGCACTGGGATTTAATTAAAATTGTCTTGAAGTAGTGACAGCTCATAAGAAAAAGAAAAAAATAGAGGTAACAGAGAGCAAATGTACAATACACAAGAACCTCAGGTTCCAGAATTGCAACATCACATTGCAACCCACTTTTGGTTGCTGAACTTCATTTGAATGCTATAATGATGGCACATAAATGCAATGAAAAAGTTGTCTTGTTTTTCAAGTTGGGAAGATATTGTGTCCTGTACTTTACAAAATCTCAATATTCAGTATATGAAGTGGCAGAGATGGAAAGACTGTTTTCTGAAAGAGTTTGCATGCAGCTGAGGGCTCCAAGCATTGAAAACCAATTGAAAATAGCAATAGAAAAAAAAATTAAAGAGTTTAACTGATATTTTAACACACAGTTATGAGTGAAGCGAACACTGTTGCTGTAAGTGCTCCTGCTGGGCTGAATGCAGACCAGAGAAGGACCATACTGTGCCTACCATCAACCTGCTATTATTTCTTCAACAAAACCTTCATTCCCTACTGCTGCTAAATACCCACTTCTAAACAAGCATAAAACGAGCAGGGGGAAAGCCCATTCTTCCCATGAAATTTAAGGCTAAATCCACTAATGATTGTTTTGCTGGCTCAGCCCTCAGATGCATGTATTGCACATATTATGTAGCTATTCTTATGAATAAAGCCAAAGGGGAAAAGTTTTGATTTTATATCCCTTCCCAGCTTTGAGAGTGATGACTTCAACAAGTCATTTTTGTACACCAGTTTCCCTGTTTATAAAATGGAGATAATGAGGCCTCATTTATGAAGGATTCAGAGTTCTCATTGAAAAGCTCTGACTAAAACTAGGTCTTATTACGAACTGTGGAAGTGGCCATCAGATGTTCCGGAGGACAATGAACCCCTTTTCACTGCATCCATTATTGTGCAATTCTTGTAAAGAGGAAGAAAAAACCAACAGAAAATTCTTGCAAGTTCAATCTTCTATCATCTCAGCTGCAAATGGACTCGGTCTGCTTGTGTGGAAGCGCTCCACTGCTTGCTTTACATTTCTGTCATACTTGCTGTGGCAGAAGAGAGCATGTTCAAGGCACGTCTCTCACCCGGGCAACACTTACAAGAGCTGTGGCTATTTCATGTGGCTGCATACCTCTCTGCCAGGCAGGTCTGCTGCGCTGGGGGACTAATGACTTGCATTTGCTAGGAGGGACAAGTCAGATGCTAATTCCTTGTGACTTTAATGAGAGCATGAACATAGGCAGTCTTTATCTAAGCAACATTGGCTGGGCTAGCAGAAGAGAACATTTAGCTACCGGTCATGAAATTATCTGTCTTCTCTTTGATTTTGTAAGGCTTGTGGGGTTTTTATCGATTTGAAATATTTTTGGTTACAAAAGACTAGCCTCTTAATAAAGATTTTTTTCTTATTTAATAACCTATAGGGGGAAAAAAAAAGACTTACACATTCAGAATAAACAGAATATTATATCAATCAAAATAATCTTCTGTCTTAATTTAATTTTTTAATAGAAATTGTATTTTTTTTGCCTGAATCTGAATTATGTCAGTATCACTATTAACACCAGCACTTTTCAAGATTTGAAGCTAACAACTGCTTTAGTTTCTAGGTAACCTTGTATATGCATATGCTAGAACTTACAAAAGATGCTGGGCAGTGGAGTTAACCTTGTAGGAGTTGACTGCATGTTTATATTTCCTGATTTCTAACAATCACTAGTGTAGGATCTTACTGTTCCATAAATAGAAAGGTATTGGCTTTGTTAAGGCCCCTTGCAACTCAATAAAAACCTATATATCCAATATCTTGTAATCAGACTTTTGGACCAGTGATAGCCATTGCTTTCCAAGTATTCACTCTCAGAATGATTTCTTAAAGCACCATTGAGGCACTTTTCAGTGTCTTTATAAGAAACTTTGTAAGAAACTCTCTGAGCCAAAGTGTGTAGCAATCTTGGCTTCCTCCTCTTTATTTCACAAGTCAGAGACACTGAAAAAACTTTATTTCTGATTGTCAGAAATCAGAAACATTTGATACATGACTGAGAAAATAATGTTAATAATTTACTTTATTTCTTTCCGGATGTTTTTGCAATGTATTATTAAACTGTAACAACAAGTATAGGAGTAGTTTTGGCTATCTACTGCAAGATGGAATGACGAAAGGAACTGCTGGGTTTCCTGGTGAAGTTCATGCCACTGCTAAAAGGAGAAAGCCGCAGGTGTGTCTGCATCTGGGTTTCTAAAATCATCAAAGTTTATGCAAGTGCTAATATATTAATATATCTCTATGTCTAGATTAGTAGGCAATGCAGCACAATGGGAAAGGATCTGTAAACAGAAGTGGCTGAAGCCAAGGCTGCTCCCACTCCCACCATATGATAGTGGAGGGGTTATTTCAGTTTAAATTCTGTCTGGATTGAGAGACTCAACCGATTCTTTGGGTTGGGTGTTTCAGCTAGTAATCTGGTTGGACTGTTTTTGTAAGAAAAAAATGTTAAGTACATAGTGGAAGATCTTGTGGTAGAACTTGCACATCAGATCAGAGCATAATGTCCCCATTAGCACTGAAGCACTTAGAAAGCAGAGCTTCTGATTTAGTTTCCTCTGAAAAAAATCTATTTCATGAACACCAAAACTGCTCTTAGCAGTGAAGCAACACATGCTAAATGGAGACAAGGAGGGGATTAGCTTCAAAAGTGTACTTCTGCTCTGAACATCAGTGGGCACAGCCATTAGCACACTCCAGGCCAGTTAGAGCAGACAGTTTGTTCAGTACCCTGCTTCTGCTGTCTTGTACGAGAGCAAAGTAAACTGCAATTTCCTATTTGCAGCTCAATTTATACCTTTCCTTCAATTTCTACTGTGTCTAAAACTTCATTGAATTACACCCATTTTACTGAAGTATCAGTTGCATTTAGGTCTTTAGTCTCTGTTATTCACATCCATTTAAAGTTTATTAGCATACAAGTACACTTGATAGTATCCACAGTTGTAACTAAAAAAATATTGTGAACAAATACATGGTCAGAACACGCAAAGATGGAGATATCACATGCCTTTTAGAGATGGGACTTCAAGAGTGGCAGAGCACATAAATGATAAAAGACATCAGTGTGCTTTATAGGACTGTATGACTGATGCTTTTTATAGTTACTCTAGCATAAATCAGCCTCATGAACTTAATGCTGTAACCCAGATGGAAATGAGAAAAACTCTCATCTTCCATATGATAAAGTTTTAAGGGAATTCAGAGAGATCTCTGGATCAATCCACACACAAATTATGTAAGTGTCTAGTTTTGTCATAAGTGCCCAACAGTGAGACATCTGCTCCTGTGGGTAACCTGTGCTCTCTGCAAGTGAAAGCTTGGACAGGTTACTCTTCAGTGATGAAAATGTCACTACATCCTGTGTTTAGCTCTTAAACTTTATAAAATACTCATCCCTTATAAAAGGAATTCTGTTTTTAAGCTTCTTGTGTAACCTTTGGTGTAACTTGGCCATTGGAAGTGAGAACCAGAAGTTCTCAAGGAGCAGCAAACAGGCTGCCACCACAGGTTCAGGAGCCACAATTCTGCATGAAAATATGGTGCTATAACTGATGTTCTTGTTTGTTAGTACATAGACGGGTTGCTTATTCCTCATTATTGAGGTATATAAAACAATAGAGCACATCCATTATATTTATTGACTACATTAACTTTCAGCATTGTGCCAGGAAGTTTTCTTAAGGGAAAAATATTTGCCCTTACAGATGGTTGGTAGAAATGCAATCATCATGCATCCAGTCATGCAAACCTTCCTCTGAAGGAATTAGGAGTGAATGATTTGAAGAATGCTTTTTATAGGCTATGCAATAGGTAAGTTTGTCCCTAGTCAGTGCACTGGGAATTTCTGGAAGTAAATACCTTTCACCTGTGAAATAGTTTAATCAGGCTCTTCCTACACATGAACTGACCTCACCTTTTAAGGATGAATGGGTAAAATATAAAGGTGTTTATCAGAGAAATTTTAGCAGAAACTGAGGAGAAAATATTAATCCTTTCTTTGTCTCATATTTAAAAATATTTTATTTCCCTCAAGCTACTCTGTGAACACAAACTAATAAGCAACTCCAAACAGTCTTCCTGAAGGACTTGTGTGCAGATAATCCTAAATAAATATTTTCAGATTCTCATGACTAATTAATAAACTGTTGATTTACTCTGTCACACATTGTTCAAATCCTGGCAGTATTTTACAGAATCTTTGAACTAACTTTGGCTTTCATATGGATGCCTGGATCTTGGCAAGGCTGTCAGATGTTGTCTCCTGACTGATTGGTAGGCAGCATGTCTTTTTACAGCTAGGCAAAATACAATTTTTCTACATTTTCAACTTTTCAGGCACCCTCAGGAGTAGAGCACAGCTTGTAGAAATTGTGCTGCAATGAGATTTATTGCCAACCAGCACCGACATACTCAATATAAGTGGGAATAATGGCTTTCTAAAGTATATGAATATTACATAAAAGATCACCTATTCTGAAAAAAACGTTGTGGTCTTTAAGTGGTGGATCGAGCAATCAAATTTTAAGAAGCCTGTAATTTCTGTTCCTGTGTCTGTAACTTTAATAGGGATCCTCTGTGATTATGGAAACCAGATTTCATCTACAGACTCTTGTTCTATTCTTTTGTCACAGCATTCCTACTTCTTTCACTGAATGCATTGTTACTCAGTATTACTTTTCACAAGCATCAGTCGTTTCTTGGCCAAATGCCCTTTCGACTAACATATTCTCTATGCCCTGAACAGAAAATATAACTACTTATTTCTTAAGGGTTTCTGTTTCCGTTTCCACAAAACAGATAGCAGATGTTAAGGCATGTATTTTAGTGTCACCCCTGTGAAAAAAAGTGGAATTACTATACCTATTTGCACAGCTGGAATTGAAGTATACAGATAATGCCCAAATTTCCACATAATAACTGGTTGTGGATGGTAATTGCAGAGGCCCAAGGCATTTTTTTCCAGAGGATTTGGCAGCATGTGATACTTTCCTAGGTTCAGAATAATTGCTTTTGTTCTCTTGAGTGCATCTGCAAAACAGCTTGGGAATATGTCCACCTGTTGTATAGAAAATGAGCAAGATGGGAGCTCCTTTTACCCATTCTCTTATTGCTTTTAACTGCAGTAATGTTCACTTTGCCAGTGGAGAGACTTGCTCCTGTTCCCTCCCCTGCCACATTCCTTTCCCACCTTTCCTTTCTGATGTCCTGAGTTCAGCATCTTCTTTTCTTATTTATGGGTAAGTATACATTATTTTTCTTGTATAGTACCTTACCTGACAGATGAGACCAGGCTCTCAGTTCTGGTGTCTTGTAGCATAATGCCTCCCAGAGCAGAGAAGAAATATTTCAGGAAAGCTCAAACTCAGTGTCTGACTTCTGGGAATTCTGGACTTAGGAGAAGTGGGATCTTTATACAGCTCAGCTGTGAGAAATGCTGAGTCTTTATTTAGGAACTCAGGAATCAACCAAATCTGGGATCTTTTGCAGAAGGACAATAAAAGCATCTTATTGACACTAAGATAAACTCTTTGTAAAATTTTGAGTTGCTTCCAAGAGCAAAGAAGAACTAGCATCTTACAAACAATATGAGACTCAGATTTTAAAGAATATTTTTCCATACTACCTTCTCTGAAGAGACAATTTTTTTGTTCTGAAATTTATATATATATTCACATAAATCCATGTATTTGTATATATGTATATGCATACTAGTCAATCAGGAGTATCGAGGGAACCCCAGCCTAACAATAACATTTCCCAAAGCTATAAGTAACTGGAAAAAATACAAGACAAGACTTGTAAGTTTTATACATTTTGTTGTGGTGACCTTCAAGTCTGAAAACCAGAAACCCTTCATTTTCAGAGTCATTCCCAGACAGGGTTCATTTTCTAGAACTTAGAAGAAATGCAGCGTTGTGAATGTTTCAGAAAAAAACCCAAATATTAATTTGTGTTGGAAGGGAGGGACACTGCTTTGTACCATGTCACAGCTGAAATGGTTCTTAACAGCTATTGTCTGCCCTGCATCTTCTTCTTTTTCTTCTCCAACCAGCTTTTTTATGTTTTGCTTTATTCCTAGCTATTCCTGTGAGCATCAGTTCTAATCATAAATTTAGTCCATGACGAAATGTATCCTGTGCTCAAAAAATGTTTTGGGATGAAAAACATATGTGAAGATGGGGTGTTTTTTGGAATATACCTATCATGTTCTTTTCTAATAAATGAAATTAACGCCAAACAGACATTACAGTGCATTTGTTTTAAATATTATATTAAATGTTGCCAATCTAACCTAACAAACTGACATAGATAGACACTTAAGGTAAAAGCAAAGACTTTGACTGTATTATATTCAAAATATTTTCTTAATTATGCGTAGTACTCCAGTCTGTGATTTAAACTTTTGTTTTCCATAATGTGAATAATATGGTTTTCATTAACTGTCCTTGCTGTGATGAAGAATCTCATAGTGCTAATATTTCAGGAGTTTGTACACAGTTTTAACTTTGTTCCACTAAATCTCACTTGTTTTGGCAGGTGTCCTAAATGGAATATAAAGAAACTACTCATGAAGGCCTACAAGGCACCTGCATATAACTGAAAGTATTTGACTTAGGGAAGGGTAACGTCACACCTCAGTGGTATAAATATAAAGTCTTCAAAAAACTCAGCTGCATGAGCACAAGTCATAGTTACAGCTCTTAAATAGCTGTTGTTACCAGAGAACTGGAATTTTGAAATACAAAACATAATGTATCTCACATATTTGAACATTACCTTTATTAAAATGTATCTTAAAATAAGAATAATTCACAGTTTATAACATAGTGGCTGTCAAAAGCTACATTAAAAAGTTTCACATTTCTTACACAGTTTAACCATGTGGGCCATTTTGTGTAATTTGCAGCTTTTGTCTGAGCTGACTGGGTAGGGACAGAGTGGAAATGGAGGCTGTGGAGGCTCAGGCAGGAGAGCCGCTGCTTCTCCGCGAACTGCTGAGGCTGCATCGGAGAAGGCAGCAAGTTTGCTGCCTCCAGCAATGAAACTGTAAGCCAGCCTTTTCCAGAAATCTTTCTGAGGCAGCATCGCCTTTTTGGCAGAGTGGATGGTGGATGCTTTTCCCTGATTTTCTTGCGCAGTTTGTAACAGAGGTAACTTTCATATGACATTTCATTTGGTTACAGAACTGGAGCTGCTGCGCATAAGCCAGCTGCTGAGCATTTTGCTGCTTTGGTACAGCCTAAGAGCCCGTTTTCAGCTGCAACAGGTAGAGGCTTTGAGCCTGTCTTTGATCTGTCTTTTTGTACTTGCTTGCTTCTCCATCTCTAGGAAAATGTAGCTATCATCCGCCGTGTTTCATACTACAACAGAAAGAAAAATGGAGCAGATTCCTTTTCTTCTCCAACAATGCCTACATTATATTTATAAAAGATAAATTTGAAATTAAACAACCCAGCTATTCATAAAGGTTTAAATACATGGCCACATGCAGAACTGTATTGTCTAATGTCATTTTTATAATAAATTGCTCTTCAGAAAAGTGTTCTTTATTGTTCATATATTTCACAAATACCATACCTGTAGTAATGATTTCAGATATTACAGTACAGTGGACACATTGCTTTTTAACATGTTACCAAAACATCCTCTATTCAAAGAGAGTGTATTTTCATGAAGTATTTGGTTGGGGCACACATTAATTAATATATTTTTAAATATTGAGCACTGGGAGTGTTTTAAATATCAAGCTAATTGTAAATTGTAATAGCTTTGCAAAATGAGAATAGTTCAGTTTGTGGCACTCATTTTATATTCATACAAACTGTATTTTGAGTATAAATATTTAACACTGGGCCTCTACCATTTGGAGTCTCTGTAGGCAGTGCCAATATATTCTCTGAACTGATGTATAAGTAGGCACGTAACGAGGGGGCGTACAACAGTGCACTCCCACTTTTGATGTCTGGAGGTCAGAGCATGAGTCATCTCTTGTAAAAAAAAAAAAAAAACAACCAAAGGAATTTCTAATTTTCAAGTTCACCAGATATTTGGGTTACAAAGGAAACTTTGAACAAAGATATTCTAAAGCTGTGAGGGGGCAGGCTAGCGGGGAGCTGTAGCAGTGCTCTGTCATACACAGGCAGATCTCAGCCCCTAAGGACACGCTCCTTTGGCAAAACTGGAGTAAAACCCCAAGATGCAGCTTAACAGAGAGAATGGAGGTCTCTAGCCTACAGATACAGTACCCTCTCTTAGCAGCCACAGTAAAAATATGTCCTTCTATACATTTTGGATCATTTTCATTTTGAGGTCTTAAAATGTGGGCATATTTAATTACTTTACCCTGTACTAAAGCTTCCATGTGGTCCTTCTTGTTATTGTGGGCAAATGCTGATATGGCAATTATTTAGTTATTTAAATGGGGAATAGTAGTGTCCTTCAGAGAGGCACTGAATAAATTCAGAGAATCAAAACATCATTTATTATGAGTTTTTCTTGTTGATTTTTAATCTTTCCCTATATTAAAAGATGCAATAGCCTTTTCAGGAGGTCTGGATTCTTTCCCCATAACATGCCATTACAGATATAGAATTCAGAGTGTTGCAGTTTTAATCTTCCTCTGTATTAAAAGTATATTCCTTCCAGGAGGTCTGGATATTTTCTCTTAACCTGCCACTGCAGATATGGAATTCAGAGGGGGTTATGTTTGCACCTGGTTTGAAGGACCTCCACTTTTCTGATACAGTCAAGAAACCCCCAAACTCCTGTGTTATTTAGTTATGAGGTATGGGTACTTTTGTAATACCCAGTATTTCATTTGGAACACAAAAAGTAATTAAAAGCAGACAGAGACTGTTTTAATCTACATATATTCTTCTACCATATTAACAGTTTTGAATCAAAAATGCCCCCATGCAATCACAAAACTTCAAATGTAAGCTCAAAAGATAAAGCTCAGAGCCCAAGAGCCTATGATTTAAAACGTGCTAGGTATGACAGACTGCAGCATTCGGCTTCAAGGTAAGTGAGTATGAGTTGCCTTCTGTGCTAAAACTGCTTTTCCGTGAATGGTGAAAATGATTCTACATCATTTGCTTTCCACCCATCAGAACTACCCAGCTGAGCTTTGCAACACCCTGTGAAGATCCATAACATTACAGATTAAAGTTTAGCTAAGGAAACAGTCCCTAGTTTCCTCAGTTTTAGACTGGAAGAGTGTCATGGCTGCTGTCTCCTCTGTCCTTAGAAAGATTTTCATCCATCCTCAAACTGAAAAAAATAAAAATCAGAAATAGAGGAATTGTAATGAAACTAGAGAAAGCACCTGCCTCATAATTTGAATTACTTGTTTTAAAAGAATAAAGCTTAGTCTCTCTCTAGAGCATTTCAAAACACAAAAATAGGCTAAGTCAAATCTAATTATGGCATGACCAATTATTCAATATTATTATATTAGGTTTTATTTGCCCTGATTCTACACTGAATGAAACATCTGTAGCCTAAACAGCAAAATTTACTTGAACAATTACATTGTTTAAAGAATGTACAGCTGTGTACAATATAACCAGCTACTTGTGAAGCTTGCAGGAAAAACAGCCAGCAACAATCTGCTGGCATTTAACCAGCTCCACAGCCTCTTTCCTTTTATATTCAGTGGTATTCCTAAAAAGGTTGAAACTTGGTCAGTGACTTTTGCAACACTTTTTCCAAAGCATCAGAAAACCGCGTGTAAATCTGTTGTCTCTGCTGATCAGTTCAGTACGGTTTGATATGTAAACAGAGTGAAGAGCCAACCACACAGCTGAACGAACCTGGGATCGTTCTCTGGCTGTTAACTTTCTGCACAACAGCCTCCATGGTGCTGTTTGGGATTTGTGACTAAAGCAGGGTTGATAACACACCAGCGCATTGGCTATTGCTGAACAGTGATCGTGCAGCATCAGTCGTCTTCTCTTTCTCACTCTGTCCCTACCCCAGTGAATAGGCTGAAGGGTGGACAAGAGATTGGAAGGGGACACAGCCAGGACAGCTGATCTAATGGCTGAAGGGATATTCCAATAATGTATAACATCATAACTCAGCAACAAAAACTGGGGTAGAAGCAGCAGCAGCAGCAGCAGGGAATGGGTTGAGGTGGGGTGGGTACTGTGCAGAGACTGGCTGGGCATCAGTCTGCCCCTGGGAAATGGTGAGTAATTTCCTTTGCTTTACTTAGGTATTTATTCCTTTTCTTTCCTCCACCTATTAGATTACCTTTATCGTGACCAACAAGTTTTCTTGCTTTTCTCTTCCTATCCTCTCCCATTCCACTGGGGGAGATGGAGTGAGTGAGTGGCTGGAGGGATGCTTGACTGGTAACCCACCACAGCCTAACATGTATTTAGCAAACCCAAATTTTCTTTACACCTGGTCAGGGAATTTTATAGCCACAGAGTATTTTTCTTTTAATCTATAAAAAAGTTTAAAGTAAGACAAATGCAAAAAAGAGGGAAATCTGAAATTTAAACAGATTCTTATATTTTAATCAAAAACTTCTTTTCATCTGTTGAATCAGTGAAGGACTGATCTAGAAGGAAGCAGAAACTGCAAATGTTAGGTCAGAAAGTGAATAGATCTGATGGCAGATTAATTAGCTGGTGTGAAAAACTGAGCAGTTAAGTAATTGTTAAATTAATTGGGTAAACAGGGAAGATTTAATACCTCTCAGAGGTACACATCTACACTTTAAAAGTGTTAAGATACAGAACGTCAGTAAATCTTAGTATTTGCCAAAATGTGCCAAGATCCTTGGAAAGCAACCCTTTCAATGTAAAAGAAGATGATTTAGGAATATCTAGAAAAAATGAGTTACTTTGTGACAATATTCTGAAGGAACTTTTGGGTCCAAGCACAGTCCCCATTATATGAAATGACTGCCAGAGCTCTCCCTGGCTCATCCCAGGTCACCAAAGGATCACCATCCCACTGTGAACACTTAAAAAGGGAACTGGTCAGGAGTAATCTTGCTCCCCAAAACATGTTTACTTCTACTTTATCCAGGAAGCAGAACTGCCTCTCCAAACAAAATCACTTTTTTCCCCTTCACTGCAGTTTAATTACACTTGACATCATCTCTCAGATTTGTTAGACTTAGCTGATTTAATTGACGACTTTCTCATCAAAGGTGGTCTCTCCTCATTCCTTCTCTATCCTAGTGGCCTCTTTCCACATCAGGTTTCTCCCCCATGGAATTTTCTATTCTATTTTAATATTTTAAGTTTGGAGTTTAAGTTCTGCAGTCATGAATCAAATATGGTGGAAAACTGTCTTCCTTTCTTTTGGATAATACTGATAATTATTCTATATATTTCACATAAACAGTGCAAAAGTCATGGTTAGTAACCTGTAGCATAGTTGTTAAAACTATTTTCACAAAGATGTAAGTTTTGTGAAGTTAACTTCATTATAGAAAGGTGATGACTAGAACTCCTACTGATCAGATCATCTTGCAGTGAGGAATGCAGAAACAAAGGGTTTCCTATTAGCCAGCAGTATTGCTAAATCTTATAAAATCTTTCAGGTCTTTTATCAAAAGCACAAATATAAAACAGACATTCCAGGATGACTAAATCCTGTTAATACTGGTTCTCTTCTATCCATAAACCCCTTGCTTCCAACTCTATATACCTGAAGATGACTGCTTTTAAATCTGGGCAAAAAAAAAGTAATTTCAATGACATTTTTAGATAAGACTTGTGCAAAAAAGGAAGTAGCTCTCCACCAGAAGAGGTGAATATATATTGTAAAATGTCTTTAATAAAAAAATACCAACGTTTTCAAGTGCGATTCCAGTAACTGGAAAATTTTTAGTAATTAAGGCTTGCTATACAAACTTTCTGTTACTTTCAGGAAATCTGCTGTTATAGCAAAAGTCTATAGCTAAGGTAATTTTTTCTTCAATCTCTCTGTGGTCTGTACTATCTACTAAAGCTAGATCCTTAGTGCACATCGACCATTTGTGCTGAGGAGTCACACAGATTTGCATCTGCTAGGAATCTCAGTTTATTTAATTATTAAAAAACCCCAATACCTTAAGCTTACAATACCAACATCAACAAAATCCTGGTTTTAGAAACAAACATCAGCTCAGAACACTGTAAATTGCAACATAAAGCTATCACACTACATCAACCAAGGGTAGGTGTTTTTAAACACTTATTTACTTCAGCATGTCTGCTGCAGAATCTTAGTGCCAGTACTGTTATCTTTCAAATTTTTTCAGAACAGAATGAGTGGTATGCTGTTTTTGCTGGGATAGTTAGTTTCTTCATAGTAGCTAGTACGGGTCTGTGTTTAGGATTTGTGCTGAGAAGTGTTGATAATTCAGGGATGTTTTAGCTATTGCTGAGCAGTGCTCACACCGAGTCAGGGCTTTTTCTGCCCCTCACCCCACCCCACCAGCGAAAGGCTGGGGATGCACGAGACGTTGGGAGGGGACACAGCCAAGACAACTGACCCCAGCTGACCAGGGGATATTTCATAACATATGATGTCATGCTCAGCAATAAAACTAGGGGGGAGGTGGGCAGTGGGGCTGCTGCTGAAGGACTGGCTAGGCATAGGTCTGTTGGTTTTGAGCAATTGTTTTCATTTGCATCACTTGCCTTTCTTGGGTTTTATTTCTCGCTCTTTGCTATTTTCCTTTTCATCATCACCATCATCATCATTATTATTATTATTAGTAGTAGTAGTAGTATTTTATTGTATTTTATTGTATTTTAATTATTATACTGTGTTCATCTTAACCCACAAGTTTTCTCATTTTCACCCTTCCAATTCTCTCCCCCCATTCCACTTAGGGGAGTGAACAAGTGACTGTGTGGGGTTTAGTTGCCGGCTGGGGTTAAACCATGTCAAGTAGTAATGTTAGTTTGCCACACTAAAAATTTTGTTTTCATCTTTATGAAAGGACAATAGGAGTGCCACCATTGGGTAAAAAAAATTCCACAGATGTCAGCAGTCCAAAATAAAGCACTTTGTCAGTCAAGGGACAGGATTTCTTGCAAAGTGATGCCAATGCTGAGAATAAGTTCACCAGGAAAATGAGTCTTCCATGTCTGAGACACAACAAACTTGCTTTTTGATTTATTTTATAAGAAATAATGAAGGCACCAGGCACAAGGAAGACTAATGGATTATTTATTCTTTTTTCATGGAGTATTATGAGTAAGTAGCATCAATCGTTTTTATGACATGCCTTTTTTTAATGAAAACTTACTTTGTTTTTCATTGTCATACATACATACATGAATATGTATATTCATAAAATATGAAAAATTATTAAAAATATCCCTCCCTACATGTGTCCTGGACTCACTAACACTTTCAAAAGCATAAATTCTAATAAAGTTATATGTTTTTAAAAGCGTTGCAGTTTCTGGATAAGGACAGATGAAAAGATTTAAATGAAGTTAAAAGATTCTTGTCACTTCAGGTCCTCCTCCAGGACTTTTGGAAAAGAATTAATGAGAAAGTTAAGAAAGCTAAGAAGTAGGATATATGTGTAATTTTAGAAGGTTATTTTTAGATTCTGAGGTTACAATAACCCAAATTTAAGTAAATTAGCTTTGCAGTACTACAGCAATGGGTTTTGTCTTGTACACTTTCTTTGGCGTATCCACAAAAAAATTTAGAATTGTTGATTATTTGGATAAAGGAAGATGAGACACTGAAAACACAGAAGGCTGAAGAAAAAAATCAGAAATAAGGGTTTCTAAGCTCAGTTCAGTTCTTAACTAATGTTAGTAAGACCTTTTTGCGCTGACTTTAGTGTGGAAAAACCTCCTTACCAACAAAAGAAATTGAGATTAATGAATAGATAAAAGGTGGTTTTTTGAAAGAGAATTGAGGTCATTATAACATAGGACGTTATACAGTTTAGAATACTTAAACTTTCAGTAAATGCAGAAGATTTGAAGCTTCCAGCAACAAAAAAGTTCATTAAAACTTTACTGTAGATGTGTAATATTGGAAGCAGATTATTGCAGGATAGCTTATTTATCCAGGATTCCTATTTGTGTCTGTATTGTTAGCTGAATACCAAAACCAAAGCAAAATTACTTCTCGAATCTGGTGTGGTTTTCTACTACCTGGACATGGAACTAGTCAATTTTTCTATTTCAATAAAGGTTCAAGACTTATACTTTTTTCTTAATCATAAGTTTTGAAAATGTTTAGATGGAGTTTCTCAATTCCTGTCGGAACTTTTTGGCAAAGAATTTTGATTTAGCTTGGGTAATTTCCTCTACAATATTCTCAATACCATTTCATCTTCTTACTCGTTTTCAAACTATTTCAGCAACTGCTTTACCTGCCTTCTGAAAGAAGGTTTTAATAAAAGTAGCAGCCAAAACTCCATAGTTCTGAGGACTGACTGAAGTCATGAGTCACATTACTGCATTTTCATAACATTGTTTGATCTTCATCAGAACTTTTACCTTAGAAGTTATTTATTCCCCGCATCCTCCCCAAAAATAATTTTTTCTAACAGAGAAATGAAACTGCAGCAGCAAAACAGTCATTCAAACACTGGATATTTGAGAGAAGCATTCTCCCTGTACCTGTTCCTTCTGTTTTCATTGTAATTAATAATAATTTAAATAAAATTTAAATAAAAAGTGCAACTCACATACCAATGAATCAATTCTAAAACATAAATAATGGCCTCATTATGATGAGTGGGAAAAAGCAATTGGCAGGACTTTAAACAAAAAATAAACAGAATTGCTTCATTATGGTATCAGTCACCCAGAAGCCTCATAAACATTATTTCCACCTTATATAAAATAAACCAAAATTGCCCAGGATACTGTTTTGCCCCAAAAGAAAGATCAGTCCCTAGACTCTTTCTGCATTTGTTGGAGATGATTTGGACCCAGAAGAAAGCTGTTCAAAGAGAAATGTGATTTGGGCGGTCTGTATTACCTTTCCTGTCTAGGGCGTCTAGAGAGACAAGAACAGCATGTCACAGGTGAATTTTGATAGTGTGATTATGTTCAGATATCCCCTCCTAGAGAATTTAAGACAGAAAACCCTTTTCTGGCTTCTACAGAAGACAGCAGGAGTTTTCTGTGACACCACTGGGAATAGCAGTGTTTAAAGCAGTAGTTAATCCTGCTGAGCAACCAGAGGATGAGTGAATCCTACATTGATAAATACACTCACTATTGTTTCTTATTTCTGAAATGCAGTTTCATAGCATGGAGCATGCAGCCATCCCAGATTTTCAGTCCTTATAATTAGTCCAAGTTTTCACCAGAAAGTGTAAATTCTGTTACTTCAGCTGTTTTTCAAAGATGGGCCTCAACACTTTGGCTTTTCTCCCTTTTCACTTTCTCGGCATAGTGTAGAAAGAACTGCCCTGAAGTCTCCCTTGTCAGCACAGGCCCATGTACCCTTTCATTCATATCAGTGTCCTGGAAAACTGCAAAGAAATACAAACGGGCAAAGGAGCTCATGCTGCACCATAAGTGCTTCTCCTGCTAAACTCAGTGGGTGAGTGATGCTCTCTTTTGTTTGAAGGACCCAATAGTTTCTGTGTTCTGGACTTTTAGTACACTACTGGTGATCTATGCCAACCATATAAATTGCATACCTCAACTGTCTAAACTAAAATAATGCCTTTATAAATGATACCTTCTGGTTTATTTCTTAGCTTTTAAAAGTAGCTAGCAATTAAAAATGATGTGGAGAAAAAATAAGAATTTTAAAGTACATAAAAATATTTAACAGTTTGGAAAACATAACAGGAGATTTATAGTTTTTGATTGCCAGTACCATCTACCATTGCCCCTTTAGAAAATTCATATCATCTGTAATTCTTGATATTTTTTATTAATAACAAATTTACATGAGGTTCCCTGGGAAACTGCAAAGCTTCTCTGCAAAGGCTAATATAAGGTATTGAAATTCTTATTCTACCTCAAGCTGGCAGGAAAACTCCATTTAGTCTTTATTATCTTATTCCACTGCAGTTTCAGAAATTGTAAAGAATTATGTAGTTCTGTTCACTGCTTACTGTTACCATGAAGTAGAATACTTAAGACATAACTTCAACAGAGTGATGTAACACACTGAATGACTCTTTCAAATGACACTTGGAAGAATTCAATAGTGTCAAGTTTTTATTATAATACAATTTAATATGATTTTTGTGCATCTTAGAGTGAAAACACACACAGACTGAACTTGTATGGAGACTGGTGTGTTATGCACTGTTTGTATCATTATACCTCATTAAGAATCTTTGGTAGAATACAAACTAAAAACTGAGCATGGAAGGATTAGATATTCTCTATATTATTGAGTTGCCAAGAAACAGGAGTGAAAAGAACACAGAGTTTATGTGATGACTAATTTCAGAAAGGTTTTTGCTCCTACAACAAAATTTACAGTAAGTCAGAATTCTGCCATGTCCTGTGCTTCTGTGAGCCATCCCAACAGAACACGGAGAATGGTCATTTATCTGAAAAGAGGGAGGAAGGAATTGGCTGACATAGTTGAGTTGCAGGGAAGCAAAGAGTAACTAGGTCATTCTAGTGGTACACCAGAGAAGGGAGGGTACTGCTTCTCTGGTGCCTGGGAATGTAAGGAGGGAAGTTTCTGTGGTCACTTGTACCTTACCTCCTAACTGGATACAGTCTTTTTGTCCAGAAAGTTTCTGATTTTTTAGAATATATAGTAGAGATGAGCCACTGAATACCCATGGCTTATTCAGTATTCACTGAAGGCTCTGGAGAAATACACAATTCAATTTATTTTCTTTGTATGTTTAGATTCATAAATTTGTCTCAAATTATGTAACTTCTAAATTTACTGTAATAGACACGTTCTTATATACAAATTATTAATTTCTTTCAACAATTCAGGTAAACAAGGCTGGATAACAGGCTCAACAGTGAGGTCCAAGTAATATTTTTTTTTAATTTTTATTTTTAGGTTTAGTTTTTCTCCTTAGTTACAGAAAGCAAAGGAGGAAGAACTTGAAAACAGAATGATGTAATCCTAATGAACACATGAAACAACAAAACAAAACTTTTCAACAGTATTTTCAATAGTAAGCACTGATTACAAAAAGCTCCCTGCTGTGGTATTCACATTCTAAGAAACTAGGTTGTTTGAGACAAACCTGAGGGGGAGCAGTACAGCATAGAGAACTACTCGGAGAGGATATATTTGTAGCTGATTAAAGTAGTTCATGAGGTAACTTCCCATGCCTGCATTTTATTTCCTTTTATTTCTTATGATTTTGATGTGGTTTGTTTGGGTTTTGTTTAGAAAGTTGATCTTTTTTTTTCTTTACAAATTTTTAAAATTCTCAAAGATAATTGTGATATAATTTTTCAATGCAACTTTTCTGGATGCTTAATGCAGTCAGGGATTCTCAAAAAAAGACGAGCAATTACTCAGACTGCATACTACCTGCCTTAACATACATACTCTTAGCATAATAAAGAAATATAATTATCTTTAATATTGTCAATTTTATAGATATATATGTCTGTGTGCTTGTGTGTGTAATCTTGCTTGCAAATTTCTGTAATGCATTATCCCTTAAATGTGACTCTCCTTGTGCACTGTTGTGCTGGGTTTGGCTGGGATAGAGTTAATTTTCTTTGTAGTAGCTAGTACGGGGCTGTGTTTAGGATTTGTCCTGAGAAGTGTTGATAATTCAGGGATATTTTTGTTACTGCTAACCAGTGCTCACAGAGAGTCAAAACCTTTTCTGCCCCTCACCCCAGCCCACTCCACCAGCGAGAGGCTGGGGGTGCACGAGACATTGGGAGGGGACACAACTGGGACAGCTGACCCCAGCTGACCAGGGGATATTCCATAACATATGATGTCATGCTCAGCAAATGAAAGCTGAAGGAAGAAGAAGGAATGGGGGACACACACACGTTCAAATTGGTGGTAGTTGTCTTCCCATGTCTTCCATCACCTTTATGTGTGAATGATCCCGGCTTTCCTGGAGGTGGCTGAACACCTGCCTGCCAATGGGAAGTAGTGAATGAATTCCTTGTTTTGCTTTGCTTGCACACACAGCTTTTGCTTTACCTATCAACCTGTCTTTATCTCAACCCATGAATTTTTTTACTTTCACCCTTCTGATTCCCTCCTCCATCCCACCGTGGGGGAATGAGTGAGCAGCTGCATGGGACTTAGTTGCCAGCTGGGGTTAAACCACAACTGTTCTACATAGTTCTGTAGTTTCATGGCATATGAGGAAGGTATGTGAAAGCTCTAGGATAAATGTCTAGTTATTCCTTTGTGAAGATAAGAATGGAATCTCTAACAAAATTATGTCTTTCTTTTTACCACACTCTCAGTGAGAGGAGCAAATGCACTTACTCCTTTAGAGTAAGCAACTATCATTCCTTTCACAAACATTAGGTTCTGATTTCAGGACTGACCTCTGTTCTACTATGTTTTATGAATATGTTGCTGAGAAGGATTTTCAATTACTTTTAAATCAAGAACCAAAACAGAGACCTGAGGGGTAATGTGATTGCAGTTGAAATCACTGAGGCTTGTCCCTTCACAATCCTCCCCTATTCACTGTACTTTCAGTCACGAAGAGAGATATAAGCCAAGCCTTTAGCCTATTTCTGAAACAGTCTCTTCTTTTAAATGTCTCATGGAATAAAGCTCTTTTAACTTTGCAACTGGATTTGAATGTAAAGCACATAAGCTAATTTCCAGCCTGTAATGACTAGTGAGGTTAGTTGGTCTGGGCTGCATCATCTTGGCTCTAAGGCTGTTCATAAGAAGGCAAATTCTGACTTTCTCCCACAAATCTTTTCCCTGGGCCACATTCCCAATGACTCCCAATGGTGCTGATTATTTTCTGGGTTTTAGAACTTACATGTGTGCCATGTTTCCTAAGATTCATTTGCTTAAAATGAAGAAATCAGTTTGATATCCAAAAGAAGGCATATATATCATCTCATATGGTGTCTGTACTGATAAGCAGTTTTTCCTGATCCATGCCAGAGGATAGTTAGCTAATCCTAAGGCTGTTACTCCTGAGAGTGATTGGGTAAAGACCAATATTTTTATATACCGTGCCACTGTTTGCTGGCTGAAAGCAAAACAAGAGTTCTGCTGCTATACATATATGACACTCAATGTCTAAGGAGCCAAGACATTTTCTTGAAAGCAAGCAGGCATTTGGCAAATCAGGCATTATTTCCACTTGCCTGCCTTCTTTTTTAGGTAATAAAAGGTCACAGCATAGAAAAGGGAGCATTTGAAAGGTTGTAAGTAGTCTTTCCACTTTTTTCACTCACAGACTTGTTTTGAAGGGGTTTTAGTGGTGGTTCTTAAAGGTATTGAATACTTGTAGACAAACCAAAAGACTTTCTATGATATTTGACCATAAGAGATCATCGGTACTTCTACAGGAGATATATTTTTATATTCTGTAGTTTTTTGAAGAGAATGCTGTAATGACAGATCTCAGATTCTGAAATACTGATCTGCCTACTGAGCTGTAGGCAGACTTGAAAGCTAAAATGAGTACAATATGTTGCTTCCTTTCATACCGTGAAGAATCCAGTGCCTGACCAGTTCTACAATTTTTGTAGAAGATCATCTATGGAATTAGACAAATAATTGCCTTTCTACTCCAGTTTTAATAACCAAATCAGAAAACTGGTGTAATCCCCCTCACATACTATTTCATTTATTTATTTAACCTTTATTTTCTGTTTCTCTTTCTAAACACAAAAGAAGCAGACTGTGCAAACGACAGTGGAACCTTTCTGTTTATTAATAAACCGAATATTTTTGATATAAACTGGAGCAGGGGGAATAACAGTACCTGAAAGTAAATTATTAGTGGTACAAGAAACTACTCCCATGAGGTGTCTGTGGTCTTATAGGTGAAACAGCTCAGGGAAAGAGGGAAACTACACAGCTTCCTTAGTAATAATTTCTATAGTAATTCTGAACAAGCAACTTTTTCTTCCTGTCTCTTTTTGAATCTTCTGCAACTTACCAGGTGAGTGAAGAAGGATCTAAAAAAAATTACCCTCAGTTCTTTGTCACTTATTTTGCCTGTTTTCAGTGAGGGAGCCAGGAAAACTGTTCTCATTAGGACCTTGTTTGTACAGAAAATAGGGGCTGTTTTTCACTATGTAATGTTCAGTTGTCTGTGAAGATATACCCAGTGCTGTCTGAGAGCGGGATGCAGGGAATTTTTGTCTGAATCACTGAAGGAGGAGAAAAAGCAGAGATCCTGTCCCTGAAGTGTGGTTCAGATACACTAAAGAGAAAGGTTTAGCCCCTGAAGTGTGGTTCAGATACACGAGATAAAGGTTTAGCAACTTTTAGATTAAAACTGTTGGAGATAATTGGTGAAACTATATTAATTATATATCTAATAATACATGTTTATCTTCAAATCCTGTGAAAACTCTTATTTATATGGACTGAAAAGTTTGCTGCATGTCAAGGCAGGTGACAGTAATTAATGGACCTAAAACTTTGAAGTGTTCATCGCTGCCATGGAGACAGGGGAATGTTCACTGTGAAAAAGTCTTATGTGAAAGAGAACTTCAATTTGTTGCTTCTTATTTGATGGAATTTTGTGGCATATTCATTGTGAAATGTTGTAAAATAAAGAAGCTAATCAAATTACATTTTATTCCAAAAGTTACATTTTTACGTTGAAAATAATGCCACAATTTAGGCTTGTTTACATAATAGTCTGTTTATAACTTCTTTAAAGGATTGGTTTTTTTGTCAGTGTACCACTGTTCTCAGAAAGTTGTGTCCTTCTTTCCCTCCATCCATTTCAGACGTTCACATTTCAGTATAGACATGCCTGTCCTCCTAAGGAAACGCACAATGACATTAAGGAGGGATTAATTTCATCTCGCTAAAGATATCAACTAAGTCAACATTTACATTTGAGTAATTTTTCTACATTTCCTAGAAGTGTCCATACTCAATAAGAGCTTCTAGACCCTATTTATCACACATGGTTTAGAAACCAAGGTGGGGTGAATCACACTTTTCAAGGGTCTTGTCCCCCTCCATCCGTCCCCCCCGGATAACCCAACTACAGTTAAATAAGAAGAATAAATAAGAGAAATTCTTCATTTTACCACCTGAACCACTAGGATTAATATTAGTTGGGTATTATTCTTCCTTAGCTTACAAAGTATTTATCCATTGTGTCTCCATTTTTTTCTATTTACCTTAATCTTCCCTGCTGGAACTACTCCTGATTTAAATCCATAGGCAATTTTGAATTTGTGATTGGTTTTATTCAGAACAGTTGTACTAAACTGATCCTTTCCCCCCTCCTTATTCTTATAATATCTTCTTTCTCTTGCAAATTAAAAATCCTCCACCAAATGTAATGAGTAATCTAAGTAAGCATTTAAGCACATGAGTAACCAAATACTTTGGGAAGTTACTGGCGTCAAAATGTGGCCTGTTTAATATTTTGCCATAGTTTGGGACCTAAAAAAAAAATAATATTGATAGATATAGAATGTCAGTAAAACATTTAAATGTATATTAAGTTAAAATATATATTTAAATACATCTGCTGACTTTTAACTGTGTTTTATTAGGGATGGACTTAAAAAGCTTTGCAAAAGTAACCAGATATGACCTGGAAAATATAACAACAAAAAGCATTATGAAAGATACTAGCTTTCTTAGTTTTAAGAAAACTACATCCTCCTTTTAGGCTGACATATATTCAACAGCACACATTTCATACCCTAAATAATTTAAGACTTTGAAAATATTTCTTTTTAAGAAAATCTCAATGTGGGGGAAAAAAAAAAACAAGTGAGAAATAGGTTTTTATGTTCAAACAAATATCTGTCTTGAAAGGAATTTAATAAATTTTCTGCTCGTACGTGATAAATCTTTATAATGAAATTGCCAGATTGGAGGATACATATTGCCAAAACTGACCAGAAGTTAATACTCATACTCTCCTTCCATGGAAAATTAGTGCAAATTTGCTCATCATAAAATGAGTCCTAATAGAATCGTTTGGAGGTTGTAGCTGTTTTTACAGTCTTGGGCCTCATTACTATGTATATTAAAACAATTTTGCAGCACTTCAATTCTATAAATGAATATTTAAATTCACTTTAAGGCTTATGTATGTGTCAAAACTGATAGATGGGGCTAAAAGAATTACAACCCTTTACTGAAAGAGATTTTAATGACATAAAATCAGAAATTAAAGATTTTTTCATTTTACTTATAGAAAAAGACCTCTGTGTTTTTATTGTGAGATAGTTTTCATATTAATAGGATTGTCCCAATATTTTCTGTGCAAGATGGAAGAGAAGACAATTGACTTTGAAAAATAAAACCAGAATATATGCCAATACGTTTTTCAAAGTGGCAGTTTTATTGTTGTGCATTGAGGAATGAATGATATCATTAGAGTCTGTGAATATTATAGCTTCATAGAAATAAAAAACAAATTTACAAATATAAAGTGCCACAGACCATTTGTGGAATTCCTAAGTCATTATTTAATTTCTAATAACATTTGCAAAAGTTTGCACAAGTTCTGTTTCTTTTTTCTTCTGAAGACGCAGTACCATATTTATTACTCAATTTTTGTTGAAAAGCATGGAGAGATCAGTTTTGTGTGTGATTGCAATCTGCAGGCTGTGGGGCTGGGTGAAATGCTCATTAGCCATGTGTATTGGGTTTATGTGTCAAGGTTTTGGTAGTGGGAGAGCAGGGTGGCTATGGGGGTGGCTTCTGTGAGAAGCTGCTAGAAGCTTCTCCTCTGCCCGACAGAGCCAATGCCAGCCGGCTCCAAGATGGAGCCTCCACTGGCCAAGACTGAGCCCATCAGTGATGGTGGTAGCACCTCTGGGATAACATATGTAAGAAGGGGGAAAAACTGATGGGCAACAGCAGCCAGAGAGAGGAGTGAGACTATGTGAGAGCAACAGCTCTGCAGACACCCAGGTCAGTGAGGAATGAGGGGCAGGAGGGGCTCCAGGCGCTGGAGCAGAGATTCCCCTGCAGCCCGTGGTGAAGACCATGGTGGGGCAGGCTGTGCCCTGCAGCCCGTGGAGCCCAGGCTGGAGCAGGTTTGCTGGCCAGGCTTGTGGCCCCATGGGGGACCCATGCTGGAGTCATTTGTGCCTGAAGGATGGCATTACATTGGAGGGACGCACACTGGGGTAGTTTGTGAACAGCAGCACATGGGAAGGACCCACACTGGATAAGTTTGTGGAGGACTGTCTGCCATGGGAGGGACCCCACACTGGAGCAAAGGAAGAGCATGAGGAGGAAGGAGCAGCAGAGACAACGTGTGATGAACTGACCGCAGCCCCCATTGCCCATCCCCCTGCGCCGCTGCTGGGCGAGAGGAGGGAGAGAACTCGGGAGGGAAGTTAAGCCCGGGAAGAAGGGAGGGGTGGGGGGAAGGTGTTTTAAGATTTGGCTTTATTCTCATTATTCTGCTCTGAGTTGAGTGGTCAAAAATTAAACTAAATTCCCCAAATCAAGTCTGTTTTGCCTGTGACAGTAATTGGTGAGTGATCTGTCCCTGTCCTTATCTCGACCGAGAAGCTTTTTGTTTTATTTTCTCTCCCCTTTCCAGCTGAGGAGGGGAGTGATAGAGCATCTTGGTGGTCACCTGGCATCCAGCCAAGGTCAACCCACCACACAACGTTTTACTGTATAGCTATAAATCAATGCTGGAAGTAGTAACAAGGCAAGGATGTCAACCCAATTTGCAGAAGACTGTAGCAATGCAGCTATGCTAAACTGAATTAAGTTTAGGGTCAGGAATGATGGAGTAGAATAATGCAAACCAAGGTACTGGACCATTCCGCTTCATTTATTCTGTGATGATAATGAGATATTGCTGAATACTGAATAGATTATACATGGGAATTTGGGTTTGGAAGGAAAGCTCTCATCCTTTTTATAGCTCTCACCCTTTTTATAGCAATGAGACACCCAACAATTTCATGACCCAAATATTTATTTTCACAGAAGATATTCAGTAGCCCCTCAATCTCAAATTAAAGGTAAAAATAGTTCTTTTTTAAAATTTAGTGTCACAATGAATTGTTTTCCAGTGCAATCATTGCTCATTGCTGAAAATAATTTCCCTGCACTCATTCTTACCCTTCTGTAGTTATTTCCTGAGTCTTAAAAAATCTGTATAAATTTAGCCTTGTGAAGAATCATTTCAGTGCAATCACTGGATGTTGTTGAATATAATTTTCCTGCAAGCAGTCTAATTTGTGACCCTTCATAACTATTTCTCAGTCCTTTTCAGTAAATCCAGCCCCTCTACTTTTTGTTCTAGTACAAGTCATCCAAAAAGTATTAGAAACATGTCAGCCTCAAGAAACTTGCATTGGGAAATATATATGCTGTAGGGAAATGCATTTCTAAAGTACGTTTTAAATAGATTTTAAAAGCTAAGTAGTAATGCAAGTGTCATGAAAAAAGAAGCAATTGTTACTATATTTTGCTGTTTGTGTTGAACTCTTTGTTTTCCCCCTCACTCCTACATTAATCTATAGTTATCCAGTAAAACATCGCTAATAGGGGCTTCGCTCATCCTTATACACTGCAGACTGCAAACATACACAGAAGTGATCTCTTTGTGTTTTTCAATAAAGATTTAGTAATTTGGTGTAAGCAAAAATATACTAAAAATATTTATGTGCTAATTCTATTCACAAGGGATTTGTTGTTTCTTATAGATAGCTATTTTTGCATGTTGACTTCTCTACACAAATAGACATCCTCCTAGGTGTACCATGCTACAGACAGAACTGGTAGTCTTGCACACAATAAAAATAAGTTGTCATTTCTAACATCCCCTGTGGCTCCAAGTCTCACACTTACTGCAGTCATCATATCTAACAACAATCATAGCAACTTTAACAATCCTATCAGCATATTGTACCGCACAGGGGACCTATGTTAGGGTTAAAATAATGTTTTCAGTATATTTTCTGGTGAGGATTATCTGTGCTAAACTGGACATGCCATCACAATAGAATATTCCAAGGCCTCCCAGCAGAATTTTAATAGCATTTTATTTTGGGGAAAAGAAAGTCTAGGAATCAAAGTAACACCTTTAAGCACCTAAAAAACCTCCCATAAAACTTACCAAATCAAGACCATCAATTAGAAAGAAAAAGTTTGAACTAAGGCTACTGGAAACACTATTCTTGTATTATATAGTAGCTAGTCATGGGATAAAATATGAGAAACAGTCAGGCAACTGACACTGCTGACAATGAAACCTAGGATTCATTCATTCTAAGGGCTCGCCAAATCATGGAATCACAAAGTTGTATTTTCTTTTGAATTATAAGATTTTCCTTTACTTCTTTTCCCAGAGGCCCGGTATCAGGGATGTGGACATTTTCCATACAGCCAAGGTTATACTCAGTCAGGGTGTTCTCCAGAAAGGTGAACAAAGGCTTTTTTTTTTTTAAAAAAAAAAAAAAAAAGTAAAATATAAGGTGGATGCTAAATGGGCCATGGGAACATAGGTCAAATGAGGAGGAGAAAACCAGCTACTGATTAGCTTCTTACTCAGCAAATGATGCAAACAGCCATCCAAATCAGAATGATGTGGCCTAGTAAAGACTGAATCATCCCATCTGTGTGCAAAAGAAGAGCCAGTTAATGGTAGGAATTAACAACCTGGCATTTTTCTAGGATTTGTGTGCTTACCTTTTCCATCTGAACATCCTTTTAAAATAGGGCCCTTTATGTAATATTGATGTGGAGAAAAACATGCATAAAGATAGATGTACGATCCTCCCTCCTAAACGGCATCCCTTGACACAAAGTGTTTGACCTCCCCTAGTGCATGTGTTTGGATTATTCCAGTTGTTAACAGGTGCATTTTTCAGCCCTTTCCCAGGAATACCTGGCCCATGGGCTGGTGGCCGAGCAGAGGCCAGCAGAGCAGGTGGCGGGGTTGGGGTGGGCACCCACTGCTGCTGCGACCATCCTGTCCCCCTGTGAGGGCTTGCAGTGGGGCCTGGGGACACCCTCCACTCCAGGGGCCACCAGATGTTGGGGGGAGAGTCCGGAATTCCATCCAAGCCGGTGACTGCAGTAGTGTGGCCCCAGTATGAGGCTGTGGAGCTTGGGCACCCAAATGTTCCTGCTGGTAGCCACACACCAGAGACCTCAACTTAAGAGAAACTGAATTTCACCCCACTTTCCAGCTGCTACAGACAGCGTTTGCAGGCTCAGGTTAAGCACAGCTCCCCCAAAAATTATTCCTCTTGGAGCAAATGGGGACCACATTGTTTTCTTTTGTTTTCCAGTTGCTCTTTAGCGCTGTGGCCCGTCCTTAATCCTCTGTGACATGTGGCCCAGTTTATTCACTGCTAACGAGAGGGATACATGGCTGCGGATGTAACCGTCATACCTGAATGTCCAGAATGGAGGCTTAACTGTACAGACCATGCCTTGTTTCACTGTCGCTCATCGCTCCCCCTGCAGCATTTCTTTCTATGTTTGCACTTATTGGGAAGCACAGTTAAGAAAATCATCTCTCTCTAGTGCAGCACTGCCAGAGTGTAAAATGGCTGCATTGTCAATATTTATGTATATGCACGTATGCACACAAACACATTTTTATTATATCCAGTACTAAGTGGCTGGAGATTAAAGGATAGGGGAGGTCTGTGACCTCTATTCCCATAACTATTATACAGATCAGCTGAAATAAATTCTTTCTGCTCACTGTGGTTGAGATAAAACTCTGATACAGCATTCCTCCAACTCTGCTTGTTGCCGTGCATCCTCAGGAATTATTACTATCACTACTTTTAAGAATCTGAACATAAATATTAATCAAAATCTAATAATATATGGGGGTTTAGATTATGTGTTTTTTAGCTATGAAGGCACTGAGAGTTGTTAGTTTTGACATGTTTACTTTGCTGAGGCTAAATGTAAAATATTTACCTATTTTACATGTATTACCATTTACCTATTTTACATGTAAGCATTTATTTTGTAATGTTGAGAGAATGGGTTACAATTGCAAAACATAAGTCACAGCAGGAATATGAATTAAATTATTCTTATATTAAATCCCATAGTTGTAAAATATAGTGCTTTTTTGTAAGTTTTTGGTCAACAATGCCAAGGAAGGCTGCACAATAAAATTTGTTGTTGTAATCATTACAGGGGCCAAGTTGCAACGCAGCATCTCTTGTGGTCCCAGTTTGGGACTTAAAATCCCCTCTGCACCATGTTAGCTACGTTAAATCATGCATTGGCAATGGTGTGCAGGCTTTGTCTTTCTACTACAGTGATGCCTTTGACAAAGATAAAGCCTAGTTACACCTGGGGACTGTTTAGATAGAGAAAGAAAGAATAATTCTTGCCCCAAAGATCTTCCAGTCTTCTCTCTGAGTTCAGAAGGTAGTTAATTTATGCAACTTCCATTACAGCAAGTATTAGCTGTCTGAAATAGAGCACTAAGAAGGACAATTAGTACTAATGGAAGTCAATACCAGCGCAATGAAAGGAAATGAGAATCATGCAGGATTGCAGGTTTCTTGAAGTCAAAGAGGTGTTTATAAATGTTATGAGAAGGGTAGGTAGGAGTCATCCCTCGGGGTTTTGAAAGTGGCTGCTCTGAGTGACTTGGATGCTTCTGAAACACTTCTGAAATTTGTTTTGTTTTTAATATGCAACTGTAAACTTGTAAAATTAGCTCTTCATTCTGTCCTATACAACAGAATGCTTCTTATTTTAGATCACTGCAACTGTTTCAACCCTGACTGCTAGAATAACTGCAGATTTTTCTCAAACTGTTGTTTTCTCATTTTCCCATTCATGGCCATTGTGCCAACTTGCAATGAGCTTTTCATGGAATCTGACAGCAGGAACGCAGCAACTTGGATTTTTACACTGGAAAAGCTGTTACATCTTGTACATCAGAAAAAGGCACCAAAATATCTGAAAATCATCCTTTTAAATTTTGATGTCTTATCAAGGAGTCAGTGGCCAATGTAGAATGAAGCCACCACAATACTGTCACTCAATTTATTCTTCTCTGCCGAGTAAAGGGTCACTGAGTTATTCTTTCTGTTCTTAGGGTGCTTTAAAAGACGTGAGGTTAGACAATATATAACAACTAGAATAAGATCTGACAATTTAAATGTTTAAATAAGTAAAGAATGACCAAATAATATTTAGGAAGGTCAAACAAAATCAGCAATGATATTCCTTAGCATGGGTCAGAAAGCTTTCAGATGGTGAATTAGTTTACATGTTAATTTCTGAAATAAACCTGGAAATGCACTGTCTTTCTTTTTCAATGAGGCTTGCTTTAACACCTAGAATTTCACTCCTTGGCTTCACTGCTTGGTACACAGGTCCTTGTACCACCACAAAGGCAAGAGTGTGGTGGCAGAAACATGCTGTCAAGAGGGCAGATACGCTTCTTGCAAGTTAATGCTGCCTCCAGCATATGTGGAAACACAGCTCAGAGGAAAGATTTTGCCCATCAGCTATGTGTGGCTACTTGCTTAAATTCTGCAGAGGGCTCAGGGACAGCCAAGAAGAGTGGCTGTCATATATCAGACATTTCTCTGTGTGATGAAAGCCTACGTTGGTCCTGCCACACACTGCTCTGCACCTGCTGGTACCGCACATGTCAGCACCTTAAACCTTTGCTAAAACATTTATTCTGAAGAAATTTATCATCTAAATATACTATAAATCTGCTAGATTTAGGTGTTGGTTTTGCAGGTCAGTTTGATTTGGGGCTTTGGAGTTAGGTTTTTACTTTGTTTTTACAAGCCATTTCTGTTTTTATGAAAGGTTACCTTTGCATTTGATAAAAGGTGTTGAACAAGATCTCTTCTGGAAAACACATATGTGGACAAGTGTTTTAAAAATGTAAAATTACATGTCTGGGTATTACTGAAAATAAAGTTATATAAAGGATTTACAAAACCTATCAATTATAGTATTCTCCTGCTTTTCCAAGACCTTGGAAAGCTTTGATGGTGATTGAATTTAAATTGTTTCACTGCCATTGGGTGGCAGGAATTGCTGGGTGTTCTCCATGAAGATCATACTTCAGGAAGGAGCAAAAATATTTTGGAGTGATAGTAACAGCATATTCCTTTTCAGAAGCATGTATATGCTGTTACAGTTACTTTAAGCAAAAGATATTCTCAGTGCTGTGGAAGCTGACCACTGATATTTAAAACTAAGATTTTTTTTAAAATTATGATTGATATTTTAAGCCAGTGATACCTTAGGTTTTAAAGTGATGCTGCACTCGGTTCTTAATTAAGCATATTTACTGGGTTTGGTAAGAGAAGCTGAGCTAACATTCGGGCTAGTGCTTCATGATTAATGGTGCTTCCATGACTTTCTGAAGTTTTGCAATATGCTTGACACAGTAATCATATAGGTAGCTGGAACATTGTAAATTATGTGCTTAGTAATTTATGGGACAACATAAGTAAGAATTCTGTTTGTGAACACTAAAAATCTTGATGGAATAAGAATTGTCTTCCTGTTGCGTAGAAGTTCTACTAGAATGAAAGGTGTATGATGCAGCACTACATCTAATGTAATTCTAGTATAAAGTATTTAAGAACTTAAAGTTTTATCTTTGTTAAAATGGAGAGTTAGAAATAAAGCTGAGCCCTGTCGGTAGTGGCTGTTGGTAGAGGATGGGGCTCAGATCCCTGCTCTGACTGATACAGAGAGGCCTGGCAATGTTGGTGGCCTGACAGCTGCTCTGGGTACATCTCCACCAATAAACCAGAGAGAAGTAATGACACACCAACTGAGCTGGCATTTCGATGCGGTGTGATGTGGCACCTGGCAAAGGTACTAACTCCAGAGTGAAAGCCAGCCTGCCCTTTGCCTTACTTGGCTGAAGCAGCAGAGACACACAAGTAGAAACTCTCAGGCAGTGCTGCAGCCTATAGGCATATGTTCTTGCCCCCATTTAGTTTTAACAGATTTTTTTTTCCTAATAAGTGGATCATCAAAATAATTTAATGAATCAATGTATTAAATTGTTTCAGGAGAGTCCCAGGTGACTATATTCAGTAGCACTGTCTACAGAGGTAAAAACAAGTAGCTAAGACTAATATCAACTTCAGCCCTGTATTTCCTTTGAATTTATCTGCACTGTCCTAGCAAATAGTAATGCAAATGAAAATGATTAATGCAGGAAAGGCACTCAAGCTACTGAGTTCAGATTTTACCTCATTCATCATTTTTTTGAGGTCTTAGTCATAGGAAAACCATATCAGTGAGTTACTTATTTGGGCTGTTTTGTTACTCTATCTTGGAAAAAAAAAAAGAAAAAAAAAAAGACTGAAATTAGAAAGAACGAAGATTGTACCTACACTTTCGAGAAGACACACACACAGAGTTTATCTCCTGGAGAGAGATGTTTTAAAGGAAAGATAATCCCAAAGGAGATACATGTTCTATTGACTCAGTAAAGAAAGATGGTGAGAAAAACCCCACCTTTCTTAAAGGAATAGGCTGCTTGGGCAATAATGGGCTCATCCTTGTGATAGAAGAATGTATGCCGTAGGGTATGAACTTTGCCTTGAAGTAACCCTACAGGCAGTTTATCAGACAGCTCATTAAAATAAGGTATGTCAGAGTGCTATTGCAAATGTCTTTTGCATAGCCATTAAGTACAGAGGTTTATCATGTTTCTGCGCTAAGACTACTGATGTAGCAAAAGGGCAAAAGGCTGAATTCTTTCTGTGCTCCATATTAAGCATCTCTGACACCTTTCTTTTAATACATTAAAAAGCTTCATGATAACTTTACTAATCGAAAGCTGTCCCTGGCTGGTTTTGCCCTCCTAGTGGGAGGCCTCCCTGGCAACCCCATGTAAGGAAAGTCTTTGCAATCTCGAGAGTTTGTGGCCTTGGTTTGGACTTTTGTTATGGCCATTTTCTGTTCCATCACAGATGCAATCTCTAATGTCAGCATAGCTGGAGAGGGGAAGGTCACACCCCACCCCTGCCCCTGCTTTCCTGCTGCGCCCCACTGTCACAGTAGTCAGTGGTACTTATATAGTGCTGATCCATCCCTCCCCTGACTCTCCAGGAGATGATGATGAAATCTTCCAGTGCTCTTAAATTCGGCTTGGGAAAGTGATGTAGCTTGCCCCGGACTGGAACTGCAAAGTGGTAACATAACATAAATTTGCTGTATACTTTGAAGGTATAGTGTGTATATCTTAAGCCCTTGGTCTTAGCTCTCATCTCTAAGACAAATTCCACCTTATCTGCGTTGCTCACTCAGCTTTTCTTCAGTTCAGTGATTTGCACATTGGTTCACATGAAGAAATGAACATTTTTACTGCTTGGTTTGAATCTAACCAATGAACTGAGCTGTGAAAAGAGATTGCTTATATGCTCTCTGAAAGTCAGTCTGCATACACAGTAGACAACTGCCTGTCTGAACTAGACTTCTACTTACATGGTCTTTTTAAACAAAAAATGATCAAAATCATTCATTAATATTTTAGGTTATAGCTTAGTGATCCATCAGTTGTATTCACTATTTTGATCACTTTTATTTTAAAAAGTCCGGTACTATTCTATACCAGTCTGTAGGGATAAATAGTAATTTATTTTTTTGCCAGAGAAAATGCATATCATATTTTTAAAAGGTGGATTCTTTTCATATAAATTACAGTTGTAAATACTGTATTTTTCAAATAAATGAAAAGAATACATGTTGAACTTGAGTTCCTATTATGATTTGAGATATGAGATGGACTTATTTCTACTAATAAGTTAGGAATCCTACTCCAAATTTTCCAGACATTTCCAGCCTCTGTTTTACACATTTTTTCAGTTTGTGTGTGAACATTCACCAGTAGATTAGCTGCTGTGGCATTCAACAGAAGAACAGTGAAGAACATTATTTCAAAATCAAACCAAAAATAATACCAGTTAAAATACTTAGGCTGTATATTGAAGTTCTGCATGGAAACTCAACATATTTCTCTGTCTGTTAGAAAGCTGGTGTGAAAGAAGGCTGTAGCCAGCTTGCTTCTCTGCTCATTTCAGAGGACTGAAATGTGCAAGAAAACTACCACTATGACTTGAAAAGTAATTACTGAAGATAATGTACCTTGCATCTTTGCATGTAGAAACACTGATTTACCAGTAAATTATAATAAAATGAGATTAGTTCTTTGGCTAGAAAAAATAAGGATGTTGGGGATAGCACCAACCGCTGTGGAGGGGTTAAGACTGATTTTTTGCTCAGTATGTAAACTATTAAAACATTAAAAAAATTAATTTGTGTAAGATCAATTTATATAAGCATAGTGAGATAGAAATACTTCCATAAATGACCACAAATGGGACAGTCTTCTTACATTTAAGTTTCCCTCTACAATTTATCCTGAAATTCAATCTTTAGAATAAAACTTGTTTTGAGCATAAGGGTTAAAAATCCCCACAAAACAAAACAAACAAAAAAACCCAAAACAAACCCTCAACACTATAAAAAAGAAAATCTTGCTTACATTTCTGAGAGCATACCACCTACCCATTTTTTGAAATTTCAACACCCTGCCCTACACCAGAATGTGTTTCAAAAAAAGCAGCATTTCTAAATAATTTTATTTGTTTGGGTTTATTATTCAGCATATACAGTAATAAAATGGATAATACCAGTCTGCTCAAATATTAAAAGCAATTCATAATTATGGAGTCAAATTCCTGTAGTGGAATTTTCATAAATAATCATAAAGCATATTTTGCACATGTAAGATCAGTTGAAGAACAAGATGGGGTGGCTAGGAATAGGTGTATAGGATAGGAAGATGGAGACTTCCTTTTTACAAGGAGTCACATGGAAAAGAGAAGGGGTAATGGGTACAAGTTACCCCTGGGGACATTCTGATTGGACACAAGAGGAAATTTTTTTACAATGAGAAAAATCAGCCATTGGAATAATCTCCCCAGGGAAGTGGTGGATTCCCCAACACTGTACACATTTAAGATTTGGCTGGACAGGATGTTGGGTCATCTTGTCTAGACCGTGCTTTTGCCAAAAACGGTTGGACCAGATGATCCTTGAGGTCACTTCCAATCTGGTATTCTATGATTCTATATGCTTTTTTTTATTTTTATAGGCCTTTCTTTCATCAGAAACCCCTAACTTCCTTATTAGGACGAGACATTTCCAAGCCTCTTTTGGTATTGCCAGATAAGATGTATCTTACCAAGATCATAGAATCATAGAATCATTTAGGTTAAAAAAGACCTTTGAAATCATCAGGTCCAACCATTAACCAAGGTCTGCCAAGCTTACCATTAAACCATGTCCCTAAGCACCACATCCGTGCATTTTTTAAATGCCTCCAGGGATGGTGGTTCCACTACCTCCCTGGGCAGCCTGTTCCATTATGTTTGACCACCCTTTCCATGGAGAAATTTTTCCTAATCTCCAATCTAAACTTCCCTTGGCACAACTTGAGGCCATTTCCTCTTGTCCTATTGCTTGTTACCTGGTAGAAGAGACCTAGCCCCACCTGTGTACAACCTCCTTTTTGGTAGTTGTAGAGAGCAATAACATTGCTCTATGTGTGTGATATCCAGCCACGCTGGAGGGAAAGGGAATTTTGTCATTGATTTTTCACTAAAACCCAAAATGCTATTGCATTTGCAGTCCATCACATTACATGGGTTATGTAGCACAAGGGGTTGACAGCAATTGTTGCCAGTTTCAGCAACAAAGATCCTGAAGTTGCCCAGGCCGATGACCAGACCACTGGTTGCAAGAATGTCAGAATTCATCAGAGTTTGCTACCAAATACTTCTTCTGGAAGAAACATTTTTTTTTTATATCAGAGGATTAATAATTAGAAGTGGTAAGTGGAAAATTAATTTCAGTGTTTAGAAAAAAGTGAATCATAGAAAGGGAAATTTAAAAGAGCCTCTACCTTGCTATTAGAGAAGGAAACACATTCCAAATAGTTTCAACATTAATTTAAATTACATTTGGAAAAGCACACTAAAAAACTGCAAAACCTCTTGTTACACTTTGCCAGACTTTAAGAAGGAAGCAGGCTTAGCAAAAATACAAAAATAATGAAACAGAACAAAAAGTGGAGGAAAAAAAAAAAGAAGAAAATATTGATTGTCTTTTGTACCTGAAATTGGCTAGAGCAGGGGAATGGATCATAATCAGCCTTCAGTTATCCTCTGCTCGAGCAAAGCCACCCAGCAGGCAGAGTCATTTCCACCCATGTCTAGACTCTGCCACTCTGCTCCCATCCTGGAGCTCTCAATGCAAGAAAGCAAGGGAAAAAGCTGTCTGTTAAACACACTAAACACACACAGGGCTGAACAAGACCTAATCTAATTTGCTGTAGGAAATTCAAACTCTCTACTACTATTGTGTCTTCAGTTAACCTTTATTGATTCTTTGCGTATCCTAGGTCATGTGTAAAAAATCCCCGAACAAACTGCACACCTGCATCTAGCAATCAGCAATATTGAAACATAATCTGGGGAAAAGAAAAAAAAGGAAAAATGGGGGGTTTAACTCTCTTTTCCTTTGCTTAATCTGAATTAAACCTCAATGACAATTTATTATCAATGCCCATTTTTAACATTGACATAAACAGCTTATCAAACATTGTCTATTATTTCTAGTTTCTGTACAGAATATATAATCCATTCAATAGTAAAAAGAATTAAAAGCTGCAAGTAATCTTTTCAACAGCATCTCCATGTTCTTCTTCCTTTCAACATTACAGTTAAGATTACTATAAAATATTTAGAGAAAACAGATTAGGGACAATCATATTAGAGAAACTCCTTTGTCCTCCATAGAAGTCACTGTTGCCCATGGGGATATTTTAATGGGAAATTTCTGATGAAAAGTTGCTATGGGGATAATGTGATACAATGGTTACTGCTTTCAAAGATTCTCAAAACCTGTGGTTTCCATATTTCACAACATCAGAAACAGATTTGCTTTCCCATGTTTGTTTCATAGTTAATCTTTTTATGGAACAAGAAGTCTTTAACATTTTAAAATAATTATTCTAATCTTTTTTCCCTGGAATAATTACAAACATACCATTATGTTAAACCACTTCTGACTTGAAACACTTTGCTCCTACTTGTTGAATCAAACTGGAATCTACCTTAATCCTAATATTCAAGCTCTGTCTTTCCAAGGGGCTGCCATACTGAGGCTGGGTGCCCCTGCTCAGCAGGACTGCCCTTGCATGTCATAGCAATCTGCATAATACAGTGTAGGACAAAATCTGGGCAGAAGACTCCATTACTTTAAAAGAAGCACAGAAACTAGGACTCCCAAGAGTGACATTGTTAGCACATGCAAACATTAATATCTGTCCAATGAAATTTAAGTGAATATATATAGAAAAAATAATATGTTTCATTCCTTTCAGAAAAGTAGAGTGCAAATACACAAAATGGCTCTCCAAAATAAAAATACATAAGATGTAAGACAGTAGCAAGAAAAAACCAACACATTTGGTCAATGGACAAAGTAAATCATAATGGATGTCAGCTATTATTCCTGAATCACAACAAATTGGTGATTAGGATTCTGGTTTTCCTCTCATATTTTTATTTCCTCACACTTTATATCAACAGTCTGCATGAATTCTGCTTAAATCTGGGAAAGCTGTTTCATAGCATTAAAAGTTTGGTACGTCCTTTGGCACAGCCCCTAGCATAATGTGGTGTGAAAGCTGTACCTTCTTAGAAGTAGTTTCACACTCATAAAACTAAATTCCAATTTGTTTCATTATCGCATCAGGCTCATAACTTCTAGTGTTATTAATTATGATGCATTCCTGAGGTCACCTCTGCTATCCAGTGCTCTGGGGACACAGAAGGTTGACACCATCCTTTTCTCACCCTCCCTTTCCTATGTATTTTGCTTAAAAATGGGTGGCTATGCAGCATGCACTTACTACGGCACAGTAAGATATTGCAGAGGGCCATATGAGATACTTTCCTTTTTCTGCTTGCGTAGGCTTATTGTCTGAACTAGTCTAGTCCCAAAGATTCTGGTATAGAGTCCCATGTAATATTGTTGATTCTCAGTTCTCCTAAAACAGGCCCTCAGAGTCTTGGGGGGTTTGCCCAATGGTCAGATGTGCTTTGTCCAGAATGTGTGGTTTCAAGATAAAGAATATTCATGCCTGAGCCTCCTTGCACTTTAGTGAAAAAACAGAGAAACAAACTGATGTGCCCAGAGGGAATGATATCTGTCCATACAGTGGCAGAATCAATTAAAAAAAAAAAAAAAAAGAGAAAAATATGCATAAGGGTGGAGATGCTGATCTTTTGGTGCCTTGCAATGAAGCCATCCCTGGATTTGCTGAATGATTACCTTCCCATGCCCAAACAGCTAGCATTTCATAACTGTCTTAAAGCCTGATACAATTATTCCAGGATTCTTGATTAAAACTTATCAAAGTTGCTTCTGGTGCGGGGAAAAAAAAAGAAAAAAGATGCATTTTCAAGGTTGGAATGTACTTTGAACCTGTCAGCTTTGACAGTCTATGGTTAAAACAAAGTGCAACAGAAGAAAATTTCCAACCCTTAGAATGATGCTTGAGACACAGAGCAGAAAAAAGCAAGTCTGCATAGCGGCTGATAAGCTTCCTAAATCCTGCAGGGTTTCTTCTGCATCACTATCTTTTTAAAAGGTTCATTTAAGCAGGTAATTTAGGGATGTGAGCTTTTTATTTCTTCTCCAGATATGTGCTCTGATGAGTTTAAACAGTAGCAAAGTGCTTCATGTCTTTAGCCACATCAGCTTAGTCCCCTCAACTCATAAACATGCACAATTCATCCAGTATTGGTGGGGTCTTTTTAAATATTCAGAAAAAGTGAAGGAATTCTGTTCCTGCTCACTTCTCTTTCTCTTCTCATTGACCCTTATGCTAGTTTTGTCTTTCTCCTGACTCTAAGCCATCCAAGTTGGGTAACGTTTTCTTTGTTAACTTGCTCTGTACACAGGGATTTTATTGCTAAATCTGGAATTGACTCTGTGTAAGACTGCACTTACACATTCCTTGCTCAGAGTTGCATGACATTGATGGTAGTATTACAAGGCAGGCCGGAGGCTAAACATGCTGCCTATCTGCCTGGCCCCTGGGACTGTATGGAGACCACTCTCACTAATATTTTGGGAAGGGAAATGTTGGGTACAGATAGTGCCTGCAGTGTCCTTCAAGGCATATGTATCTGCTGCATGACCACACCTGGACTCTGTGCAGCCTCTGGATACCTGATCTATCTTGTCAGTAGCGTCATCAGGCAGACAAGAGATGTTGGAGTTTTCCCTGCAGGAGCCCTGTGCCCTGAGGACATCTGCAGGAAGGGTGGCCAACATCTAAGTGACATGAATGCAGGCTGAATTCAGGAGGTTTTTAAAAAACATTGAGATGCCTGAGTTTTGTGCTCAATAGTTGCTCCTAAGTGTGTTGTCATGTGCTGTGTCAACATTGCTATTGGTCACAAATCAGATTCCCTCTCTTGGATACTAGACAATCACTACTGCCTGGGCCAATTCAAAGGAGACTGTGGAATTGGCTCAAAACTGCAGTGATACATTCCTGCAGGAGTGGATGATGTCACATTATCTGCAAGGGGAAGTGAGTGAATGAGGTTAGGTGAGTGCACCCAGTGTTTGGTGTCTAGGGCACAAGATACTAGAGAAATACTGCTTTTATTACATTATGTACATTAAGATAGAGGACAGAGTCCTCACAGACTGTAAGCATGGTCGCTTCCTACTTCTCTGTACTTACATGGCTGAAGTGGCCTCTTCCTGGCATCCAGTCCCCACTTCTCTCCTTCCTGAAGACCTCTTACTATGGAGTCAGAAGAGTTTTCAGAGGTTTTGATCATGTGATAGAGGTAAATGGCATCATATGGCACAGAAGTTCTGGATGTAACCATCCAGTATCTCTAGAAAAAGTTTCCTCTTTAATCATAGCAAAAGGTGGAAGTGAGGCAGACAAGGTTAACTGTGTACTTTCTAACTAGCTGCAGGAAACTCCAAACTGTCACACTTACAACAAAGCACATTACTTAGAGACAGTGTCTAAACTAATGGTCACCTAGAAAAGCCATACTGGTAACTAGAAGCTACCACTGCGAGTGCTTATTGGTACCTTCTGAAAGTCACATCATATAAAGCTGAATTTTACTCCAAGATCAGTACCAGTTTGTTATAATATGTGGTGGTTTATTAGCAACTAATTGATCATTCTGCTACTTTGTATGCTCTGAATTGGGCTTTACTTAGCCAAGAACAACTCCTTAACTGCCTCATTGCATGAGCACTATGTAGATGTGTAATATTTTTCTAACTGTCCTAGTAGCTCTTTTTTCTGTACCTGGTCTGTACAGACAGGACAATACATGCTAACAAAATATTGCCTTGGTATTTTGTATGGTGACCTAATATTTCAACTTAATAATTTTGTCATATATGAAAGAGTAGCACCAAGATGAGCCTTTGCTCCCCAAACATCAGAAAATTTTGTTAAACTTCATCTCATGGAAGATCTATCGCCTGCCAAACAAACAGAGCTGTTCTTGATTTGGTAGCAGCATTAAGTTTGTATGCAGAATAAGGCCATGGGGTGAGTATTACTGACCTGGGGGCTCTATACAATTTTAATCCAAACCTCTGGCAAAATTGCTTGCACAGGCTCAAGAAAGAGGTGCAAGTATTTTCCATTCCAGCTGGCAAAACTATCAACCCATGACAGTGAAATCTTAGAAACTTTCAACCTGATGAGTCATTGCCTACTGCCGTGTTCTCTTTTGATGCAGCAAAAATGCATCCTTTTGATCTGCTATGTAAACATCGTTATTGCAGACTGTTTGAGTAGTTTATTCTTTGTCAGAAAAGACATTTCAGGGAATGCTGAATATCCTCTTGAGGATGTCAAAACTCTAAGCAGATCTAGGCTGCTAAAATCATACTACATTTCAATGCCTACATCAGAAAAGTCCCGACAGGGTATGTCCAGCCCAGTCCATTGTACCACATTTTTTAATGTAGCTTTGTGCTGGGGCAAGAAGTGGGAGAGAACTGCAGTCCTAGGGAGGACCTAAGCCACAAGAGCTGCTGTCACCTGCTGTCAGCTGCATGCCTCTGGGACTGTAGCCCTGTAACATGCCACTTTCTAGTGATGCCACATTACGCTGAGCAGCCTACAGAAAAGACCCTGCATTTCACCTTAGTTGACTGCATTTTCAAAGATCTACAAGCATTCTGAAAACAGAGTCCTTACACTCAGGAAAATCATTATGGGCTCTGGAGTGCAAGTATTTTGCCTTTGGGTAAAGGGTAAACGGTCATGCATGAACATGAGACATCAAGTTTTTGATGCTATCAGTCACAAGATGCTACTGACTTGAAAAAAAGCAAGCTGACAGGAAAAGACAGGAGGCATATGGAGCTTAGCTTCTCTGTGTTGTGCATAAATCCCAGGGATTAGTGGGAGAGAGCTGTCTTCTTCCTAAAAACGTGTGTGTGTGTATATATCTATACAGCAAAACATGTGAATGCATACTATCATTCTGTGTTTCAAAGGGGAGTGTTAAGATTTAGGTAAATCATATTGGTATGTATGAAGACAATAACTGTATGTTATATTATATACATAAATTTCTGTTACCTTTTTGTTAGAAACCTGAGGAAATATTTTTCAATACTGTCTGTTTTCCTTTTACAGATGAATCTCTGCAAGCCACCACTGCTAAATGGAATTACTTGCAGGGACATGTAGCTTGCTTTAAAAATATAACACAACATTTAGATTCAGATTTTGCATGAGAAGAACAAACTATCCTTCTTGTACAATGAGTGGCAACTGTAAAATTACACTACAAATTTACTTAGGCTAATACAAAGATTTGTGAATATGAGCAAACAGGAATTTGACCATTCCATAGATAAATGTTTATAATTTACAGAAGCTAAAAGTAATTCATGAAGACAGAAGGAAAAAAAAAAAAAGCAAAGTGATATCTAAAATCTATAGAAAGATTTAAAATGTTCTTAAAGATGATGTGCAAAAGAGCTGAAATCAACCAGGACTGATATTTATTGCCAAATTTTATGAAAGCATACAGACATTCAATTATCAGCTATAAAATCCTATCCTGCCAAGCCTGAGAATGTTTCTATAGTACTGACAGGTATTTTAGGTCCTGACCACTATAGCTACAACTGAATGCAACAGAACTCAGAAGCACGTAGTGATTCTGAAAGATCTTTCAAATTTTGTTTACAGAAAAAAGCCACTTAATTCAACAGCAACAGATGAAAATTGCAGTTGTATTTTTATCATCAACAGTATTGGATAGGAGTTTCTTGAGAAGTCATGAATTCAGTTATGCTGCATAATCTCAAGCAATTAGTCCTAAAATTCATTTCACTGTATCTCTAAGTTTTTTTCTTGTGAAATTTGATAAATTATTTCTATATGTAAAACCTACATATAGGATAAAGCACAGAATAATAATGCCTTTGGAAGCCAGAAGACAATATATCAAAAATTAACAATGCACACAAGATATCTGAGTCCTGTATGATAGTTTTCTCTCAAGCAGGTATGTCTTTCCTAGATGACAGCTTCTACAGATCTGTTTGACTGAGCTCTTGGTCCAGAGCTTGGATAGGTGAGTCTAGCTGTCATTCAGACAGCGTTCCATCTGCACTGAGACATTACACAGCTTCCCAAACTTTTGGTACTTTCTTTCCTGTGTTCCAAATGTGAGACCAGAAGGTGAAAGGGACTCAAGTTCAGAGGAGGTGGTAAGTCACCCAGTCACACTCTCTCTGCACATCCTCCTCTTGAGCCCTTACCTCAAAGGTTCCTTGAATCAGCTTCATAGCTAACATACAAAGGAAAAAAATTGTATTTGCAAAAGCCACCACGTTGTTATCTCAAGAGAGTTATTAATAGACAGGCTACAGTTTTAGACAGATTTCCTACTCTTGATGTGCACATTTTTTGTCATTTCTTGTACCTCCTATAAACGCTTGCTCCTGTGACTTGTAGACGCTCCTGTGAAAGATCAGTGCGGGTGGCTCTATCTCTTTAATAGTGTGCTCTTTTCATGAGCTTTCTGACTTGGTAGTGTCAGAGGGTACTGATGGGAAGGCAATGAAGCAGGGATGTTTCCTCAGTGTCGGCTCTTGTGATGCATAAGCCCATCAGCTCCTGGCAGGCATGCCCTGTGCTGCTAGCCGCATGCTCACCGCCTTTGCTATGATCTTTGCTGGAGTTCCTGCAGAGAGCCATATGGCTGGGGCTGCTGCTGTATGCTGCTACTCTGTGTGTCTGTGGGATGATGGGGTTAAGAAATGTTCAGCTGTATTTATTAGTGTCGGGTCTTAACGTTTATTTACTTTTGGCCCACTACCTGCTTAGCCTGGTATCCTCTTGGCTTCCTCCACATGCCATGTGATGCTCCAACCATCTTCCCTTTTTTGGCTGTTTTTCTCAACAAATGTGTTCCAGCACAGGACTTTGTAGAAAACTATTTTACCTAGAATGTTGTATTTAAGTACTTTCAATTATTTTGGGGAATAAAAAAATGTCACTGGAGAAAAAGTAAAATAGTGTTTAGCAGGAAATTTCACCACAGCAGGGAGAATGAAAAATAGTGGCTATTCCTGATAAATGCATGTATAGTTGTTTATTCATCAAAGCAATGCATCTGAGGTAAGCAGAGGAGGAAACGGAGCTTACCTAGCATTATAATTATAGAAACACCAAATAATACTTCAGAAGCACATAAATAGCACTTCATGCTACCCAGAAAATGTAATATCTTGCCATTTTTCAATTAATATAAACCTGCTGCATCATGAGGTTTGAGTAAGTTCCACATCAAATTTAAGTAGCTGAAAGCCAAGAGCCATCATAAGGCAAATTAGCATAAGTAAATTATGGGTACCATTTAGTGACGTTTAGAAGGAAAAAAATCAGTGATATTTTAACAGCAATAGGTTTCCCAGATAGTCAAGAATGATCCTACAGTACATCTAAAACTTGTAGGGTTTAGGTTAAATAACAAATGCCTGGAATAAGTCTGTCAGACCCTCACCCTGAGACATACTTCCACAGATACCATCTTGGACCCTGGAAAATTTTCCCTAAAGAGATTTTTCCTAAAGAGTCTGTGTTCTGGTTTCAGCTGGGATAGAGTTAATTTTCTTCTTAGTAGTTAGTACAGTGCTGTATTTTGGCTACGATGTGAGAACAATGTTGATAAGACACTGATGCTGGGTGTTGCTGGGTGATATTTATACTAAGTCAAGGACTTCTCCATTTCCTAGGCCCTGCCAGCAAGAGGGCTGGAGGGGCATGGAAAATTAGGAGGGGACATAGCCAGGGCAGGTGACCCAAACTGGCCAAAGAGGTATTCCGTACCGTATGACGTCATGCTGAGTATATAAGCTGGGGGAAGAAGAAGGAAGTGGGGGATATTTGACATTATGGCGTCTGTCTTCCCAAGTAACTGTTACACGTGACGGAGCCCCACTTTCCTGGGGATGGCTGAACACCTGCCTGGAAGTGGTGAATGAATGCCTTATTTTGCTTTGCTTGCATGCATGGCTTTTGCTTTACCTATTGAATTGTTCTTATCTCAACCCTTGACTTTTACATTCCTTTCCAACTATCTTCCCTGTCCTTCTGGGTGAGGGGGAGTGAGCAAGCAGCTGTGTGGTGCTTGGTTGCCAGCTGGGTTTAAACCATGACAGACCAACACAAGTTTTTCTTGAAATTTTTTCTTTTTTGACTAATTCTTTCTAGCAAAAAAAAGCTTAATCAGAAAACTCCTGTTCATTTCTACTTACAGCAGACATACATAACAATTCAGAACTCGAAGGCAAAAGGGATATGGAGCATAATATCATAAGAGAAATACAACTTCTGCATATTCTTCTTGGGAAAACTATTTTTATCTGAGAGAAGACAGAATTCTGGCACGTTGAAGTTTTAAAGTCCTGTTCAATACAATCACATCTATAAATATATCTATATACATGCACATGTGTATACCTGAAATTGAAAACTTTTTTATTTTCTTCTCTAAGGTTTGCTACAAACTGTCATTCTTTGTGTCTGAGAAAGTCTGTTGCACAAAGACTTCAAAACACTATATTGGCAGCAATTATTTTTTTGAAATTATATTACTGATTTAGGAATTATATAGCTACGTATGTGCCCCTGAGATTAAAGGCAATAGCTGGAATCCACAAGGAATTCTAAAGTCAAAATATTTGAAAAATTGCATGAACATGGCAATTCCTGTATCATTTTGCATTTACATGCAAATAGGCATACTACACTATAAAATAAACTACATATTAATCAACTATTATCAGAATATCTTGGCTGTGGGAGGTAATTCTGTGTCCTATTATGTATATTAAATACTGGTCGACATTCTGGGTTTTTTTCTAGCCAGACTCATCAAACATTTCTAGATATACTGTTGTCTTAAACTACTGACAGAGAAGGTAATTTGTCCCTGTGGTGAAATTGTAGTATTTAGGTGTATGTCAACCTCTAGGCTGAAAAGGAATAAAACCAACAGCTTAGAATGGCAGAGAACAAAAGAAACAACCAAGAAACAAGCTATTGTACCTAAGAACTTATTTCCCAGGAATGGGAGAGAGCAGTAACAAAATGCCACCTTCTAGGTAGCTTAAAATCACCAGAGGAATGTGGGGGGTGGGGTGGGGGTGGGGTGGGGAAGAGAGAGAAAAACAGGAAAAGCTGGTTTTGCCATTCTGTGCTTCAAAATAAACAACTCATTTTATGATGTTTCTTTAATATTTCTGTTTCCTTCACAACATGCAGCTGTTTAATGAGTGATAACTTCCATAACGTTTTTTACTGTAATACAGTCATCAGCCTGCAACAAAATGCTACAGAGAAAAAACATAAAGTCACAGAAAAATGAAAAACATACATTTTTTGTGAAGGAAGAATATTAAGAAGAAAAATCAACAAACATATTTGTATACAGAAGATAACAGTATGTGCCACGTTGTCCTTTTTTTCCTTTTTTTTTAATATTATTTTTTATTTTCTCATTAATTTAGGGTTAAAGCGAAGGGTAAAAAGCAAATAGAAAAACAGGCATCCAGAAATCTGTGTGGTTAAAATGATCCTAGAAGCTGTACGAACTGCTGTGATTGATAATTTCTTGAAAGTAGCTTGCCATATTTCCATTGACTCTTTGTCTTTGCTTTGTGAACAAACTGAACAATGACCTGCAATGAATCCTCAGGAGATGAGTTGTTGAGTGTGCTTTCATGGTAAATTGCAAAACGATTTCATTTCTTCCCACCAAACCCATATATACTTATGTGTATTGTAGTGTTATGAAAGTGCACATGGATGTTGCAGCTAGTTGGAAAGAATTCAGACATCTAAGCAAAGTGCTCCTTCCCTTTGTGTGAATTTTCTCTTTTTGCTTGCAGCAGACAAAAGCATATCTTCAATAAATGTGAATGTGAATGAATAATTGAATTTTCTTCTTTTCATGCTGCTCATTCTTCCAGATTTTTTTTTCTTTGAGATAAAAAGCTACATTCAAACTCATATTTTGTTAAAATAAAAGACAGCTTGAGCAATAGTGGCAAATGTGCATGAGTGGGTAGATTGTAATGCACAGATAATAAGTATCAAAAAGCAGACAGGGTGGCTATTGTTGCTTCTTTTTTCTTTTACCAAGATAGTGTATATTAAACTTAGATTTTCATCTTAAATGTTCTGTTCTGCCAGGGAATGGCTTTTTTAAAAAATTATTTTATATGACTACATGGCTATATTTTATCATAATTAACCAATCCATCAGTTAGATTTCAAACTTTTCTCATAAATTTGTTAGCAATATTTGTTTGTTTTAATGATGCAAAATTTTCTTTCAAAAGAAAACATACAAACAGATAGGGGGAAGGGGTTAAGAGTTATTATTGACAGGAATCCAGGCTTTTGACTTTCCTGCATTATTTACTAATGATTTTTCATCCCTAATGAAAATGTTGCAACATTACTATGGAGACCAAATATCTTTGCAATTAATCTGCTTTCCTCAGAAATTTAGACTTCATCCATTCTACCCACTGAAGAGTGAAACTGAGAATGAAGGTAGTGCAGTCTGGATCAAAGAAATAATGGGTGGTGGTGGTGGTGGTGGAAATTCTGTCCTGAGGTATCCCTTGAAGTGTGCATGCTCATTGTAAAGCAAGATAAATCAGGGAAAAAAGGGAAAGTAAAAAACTAGCCTTAGGCAGCCTTATGATTTATATAGGGTTTATATATGACTACATTTTGTTCTGCTCAATGAAAGATAAAAAGACTACAAAGCACTTGGCATTTCAGTTGGTTGTTCTTTGTGTGATTGTTCCCCACCACCGTTCCCCACTCAAGGGAGAGGAGCAAAGGTTGGACTTCTGGAGGTATAACTCAGGATAAGAGACACTGAAAGCTAATCTGAAGAGAAATCTGAACAGTATTATTCTAAAGAGTGCTCAATGCTACTATTTCTATAAGCAATTCTGGCACAAAGATGAGGAAGAAATCTTTCTTATTGTACCCAGAGATGTCAGTCTCTGATCATTGTTATGCTAGTGCTCAAAAATCATAAGAAAAATTTTAAACTGACAGCTACACAGTTTAACACACAGTCTTTATTTGGCTGGTGGGATTCGGATGTATGAAACTGGACCTTTATCTCTGAGGGTGAATGACCTGATGAGAGAGACAGGAGAACTTTTAAAACATAGAAACAAGGTTGCTGTCACATTCTCTCAATCCTTTTATTTAGGATTTTAAGAAAAATACCAGCTTAGTAAATAAAGCAAAAAACAGGCAGCAGGGAAGGACGACCCAAATGATGGGGTCTCATGCTCTGTACTTCAGTGAGTTCACAGCTATGCCTATAGCTAGCCTTGTTTCATTAGTTTAGCAGATAAAAGAGCTGGAAAGGGATCTCTTTCCTTATTAAAGACAAGATTATCTGAAGACCTTAGCTTGCTTGTGCATACTTCTAATTTTTTTTCAAGCTAAAACTATCAAGCTGAAAATATCAAGCTGAAATTTAATTTCTGTTCCTGCTGTTTATTTTACAGCTATGCAATGAGGCACTTTTGTCCCATCAGCTTTCATCCAGCTCCTTCAAAAGGGGGTGTCTTGGCAAACCTCTGTAAAAGGAGCAACGTGAGATAGTACACACTCTGTTCAGGGAAAAGCTGTAATGGTATAATAATGGATGTAACTGCTTCTGTTTAGGTACCAACAGAAACTACTATTACTTCTACTTCTGGCTGGATAAAAAGACACAGCAATTATTTTCCCTTCACATTTTCGTTTTGACTTCTGAATATCCCACTCTTGACAGCTAGCAGTCCTGCACGGTTGGGTCCAGTAAGAACCTACGCCTACAAGCCTGTCTTCCAGCAGCTGAGAACTTTTGGAGGGGAAAAGGACATAATCCAAGCCAGTAGCATCCTGAACAGGAGCTGAGTTTATCAAATTAGTCCCAAGCAAAGTAAACTTGAAGCAGGAGCACTAAGCTCCCTATATCCTGGTTACTAATATTCAAAACAGAAAGATACACAGGTACTACTAAAATTCAGTATAACAGCATGAAGAAGAAAAAAAATATCTCGGTATCACCACTTAACTTACAGCTAGTAAGGTCACCTTAGAAACTCAGATAGAAAATGAGCAAGAAACTTATTTGTGATAAACTGAGACAGGAAATTATGGACTGAAAAAACACAGCCAGTCTGTGATATTGTGCACAGTCCACACAGTAATACCAGTTATTCCCTGCCAGGTACATTTTTAGGACCTGTACAAGGGTTAATCCACACCCAAAGCTGATTCAGCTCCACTTCTGAGCATGCATGTCCTAGATGGATCTGATCAGCCAGGTGAAGTGGCACAGAATGAGACAAGAAGAAACAGAAGGAAGGATTGCTGACAGGCTGGGATTTTTTTGAGGAGGAATTGATACGAGGTGAGATGTTCTTGAAGAAAAGCAATAGGGTCTTTCTAAAGAAAATTTTACAAAAAATGTATCTATGCACCTTCTTTAAAAAGAACTGGAGAACTGTCCATCACGAGGAACAGGGTAGAAAAAAGTGGAATAGAACAGAAATGGATGACTAGTTATTCTGCAGTAAGCACCTGAAAAAGGGCTACATCAGCAGATTAACTTGCTGCTTCTCTGATGTTTGAGGGTTGAAATCTGTTAGAAAAATGCTAAGGCTCATATGCTGTTTTTGCATTGTAACTAGGAAGAATAATAGTCAAGAAGTATTGAAAAAATATTTGATTATTGACTAGCTTAAAGAAGGAAAGTGTAAAGCTTGATAATGGTTTAGGTTGATGAAGAGAACATAAAGGTAGAATATATACCCTCAGATGATATTTATCTGTCTATCTACCTATCCAGCCAGCCAGCCATTCATCCATATATATACACACCTGCATATATATATATATATAAACTTACACACACACACATGCACAAAGATATATCTATATATATGTTATGTGTCCTCAGTTGAAAGAACAAGCTGTTGAGAGGCTGTTTGTTGAGGAGCTGTTTCAGACATTAGTTTTATCTTAAAGTCCTGTGATGTCCCAACTTTGAAGTGAAAATCCCTTCACCTATTACTACATAAATATGAGAGGCTTGCAGCATGATGACAACTAATTTACACAGCTCTGGTTTCTAAAAAAAATTAAATCATTCTTTAATGTCTGCATCCATATGAGAGGAAAGTTGAAACACAGACAGGAAAGTGAGAATGTCCAGGCTTTTGTTCCTGTGAGATAATCTGTAATGCCATCTTAAGCTATACCAAGAGGTTTTTATTATGTGGATGTCCCAGATCTTTGCACTATCAGGTCCCAATGACTTTCATCTACCTGGCTTGTAATGAGTCTGATATATGCAGGTGTCTCCCAGTTTGAAGACCCATGCCTCTGATGGCTTTGTTGTTTGGCTTTAAATAAAACGTTGCTATCTCTAAACTGAAATATCAGCCAGATATATTTGAGAACAACTAGTTTTATTGAGGATGAAATTGAGGCAATTAACATCTTTATATACCATATGCTAACAAACTTTTAAATCTTTAAATTGACCTTGATTAAATGATCAGGGTGGTAGCAGCATCTGATTATGATGCTAATACTCAGAGAAGTATAAAAAAAACCAAAGTAGCGATGCTGATGAAATAGTGGAGGAACCTAGCTCTAAAAAGCCCAGAAGGCACAGAAGATCAGTCAGGAGCAGACATGGATATCCTGGTCTGATCTGCTTGTGACTTCTGTGATTGGTGCTGAGAGGCTTGATACACTGAAAATACGAATGAAGCCCCACAGTAACTACATTCAGAGGCCCAAGGTCACGGCTGAGCATGCATGCACAATCTTCAAAAGATGATCATCTAAATCTCTGTTCTAAGACTTCTCCTCTCAACCAAGGTTATCTCTGTTTCCTGACTATTTCTGATTTTTCCTCTACATCCCTCCTGGAAATCTGACCTGTCCTTCACACTTTCGTGTCTTCTCATCCATATCCAGGTCTGTTCTCATTTCCCAGTCTGCTCTTTCTACACTTGCCCTGTGTTTTCTTGTAGCCCAAACATCATTTCTTTGGATCAGCCACACAGCATATGTTTTTCAGGAGCCTACTTTATGGACATGACTGCAGTAGGTAAGAGAGGTCAATGCAAGGTGCATTCTGGCAGTGTCTAATGAATCATTTCCCTCTAGCAAAGTTCACTAAAGAAAGCCACTAGTCAGTGTCAGTTTTGTTCCTGACTGTATGGCAGCGTTGTAGTTGGGATGTTCAATGACATCTAGATGCAGAACTTTAACATCACAAACATCGTAATCTCCAGAATTAGGCAACAGTGTATTTATGAAATCTCTCTATATTCTAGAAATAATTTTCTTGGGTTTGACCGTGGTGGGAATAATCATTGGTACAGCTGACAATTTAAATAAGGATAATAGAATCACACTCTCAACAAATGTAACTAAACACTGTATTTTTCAATGGGTACATATTTTTGTATTTAAGTAAAGATTATTTACTTACCAAACCATATTTAAAGAGTATGTTGTTATCCTTTTCACATGCTTCTGAGTTAATCACTATTGAATGGATTCTGAAATCTTGAGTCAGGTTGACATCCTTAAAGTTCAGTGAGACATTTTTCCAACTAAGGTTTTATCTGTGATAATTGACAAAAGCAGACCTTGTTTGTACAAACAACAAATGTCTACATTAGACTGCTCATCAGTTCTGTTATTGTCAATACATACTTGTGGGCATACACAGACTATGTTTGAACATGAAGTTGTCTTACAAGTGTCTTTAATTCTGTAATTATATTTAAAATGTCAGTGTTTCTTAATACAAATATTTAATATTCACTTACTTTATACATAAATCTCAGCTCTACATTCCATAAGGCTCTTTTTTGTCTGTTAAGCTCCCATTCCACATGCAAAAGCTGTATTGCAAGTTGTGTGTGAGTGATTTCATATAACAAAGGTTTAAGCAGTATTACTTGCTTCGTGTACCAGATATACATTTAATTTGGCTGGTAAACACTGAAGAGATAAAATCTAATGTGACTAATATCCAACAGTTCTGTGCACTATATACAGTGAAGATCTGACTCTCCAGAGGTTGGTCCCTCTAAAGGTCGGTCCCTCTAGAGACCTACCTTGGAACTTAAATGCATGTTGCCTAATATTTAGTGCTGCTTGTTTGTGTTAATAAGCAACTGCATAGGCAAATTCACAATAGTTATGGTATGGACAATGCTTCTTAGAACACAAAGTCCTTCTGCATCTAGTAGCACATGCATTGGGAAAGGCAGTTCTTAAGATCTACTAATTGACACAGAGGGTACCGTATCATTTCCTATTCCTGTCTCTGTTCATGGCATGCTTTGTAGCTTTAGAGAAATGCCTCTCTCCTCTTTCTGTTTTACCTGTGTGTAAAACTACAGAAATATGTTCAATATCTGACTTTTAGTGGCACCAGAATATTCCTATCTTTCTGAATCCCCATCTTTAATTAGAGCGAGGGCAAAGAACCCTAAAACTTCCTAAATAACATGAAGATAACATAAATGATTGCAGTGAGATGTTAATTGTAATGAACGCTTTTTTTAATGATTGACTCATCAGACAATGTACTCACCCTGTGATTAATCTTCTTCTTGGTACTCACCTGAAAAAGAAATAACTTTCTCACCTTGGTTCAGCAAATGTATGATTATTTTTTCATTGCAATTTAAGATGACTTCTGTTCCCATTGATTCATAGATTGTATCTTCAGATACACACACACACACACACATATACCTATATATATATATATATATATAAATACAGGGTTAATGCTGAATGCTATTTGGCCAAAACATGTGAAATACCTTTTCCTGCCCATATTTTTGGCTTGGTTTTTGCTCACTGTTCTAATAATTACTGAGGATTTGACAGTTCTACAAAAATGGAGGAAATATTCATTCTAATAGCATATAAATTATGAGGAGGGTGTGCCCTTCATTGTGTGTTTGTTTTCTGTTTCTATTGGCAATAGTGCCAGGCTTTGGCACTCTGGGTTTGCCACCCAGAGTGTCACACATCAGCTGAGAGTGTGCTAGCAGAGCTGCTGTGGGATGTTTCAGATTGTCATGATACAACAGCACAACAGCAAGCATCTTGTGTACACCCAAAAATACACCTGCTCTCCTCTTTACTCCCAAAAAAGACCACAGGAGATTCCTTAAATATGCATAAGAATTTGAAAAGCCATCTTAAATGCCTGGAAGTAACATTTTATAGCAGAGGCAGGAATGGGGAATAGGTGTCCTATTCCTGGGCTATTTTCTTAATTATTGTACTCTCTTGGGCAATTAGCTGAAGGCACAAATTTGATAGATCTGCTCTGAATACTCAAACAGCTCATTACAGATACTGGTACTTGCTTTTGAATTGGATTGAATCCTGGCTGTAGGTCCAAACTACAGCCATATTTCATTTTTTTTCCATTGCAAACTCTGCTGGTGCAAGTACTTTTTCCCAAAAGAAATTAGATTACATTCTATTTAAATGTACTTGCAAACCCTGCAAATATTTAAGGCTATATTGTCAATCCCTTTTTTTAATAGACCTATAGATTTCCTCTTTTCATAATAGTGAAATTTCCATACCAATGACCAAGTCTTCATTATTTTCTTAATGACCTGGATTCTTAATTATATTATTTTTAAAAGCCTTATTAACCGAATCTCTCTCCCTTTCCACACTGAGATATCTAAACTGGATTTTTTACTATATATTAAAATTGTTCAGGATGTTAATCTATATTTAAAACAGCTTTCTCAAGGTATTTATAGGGGACTGTGAGGGGAAGAGAGCAAGTTTTTGTATCCAAGCACATAATAAACACCTTCCTGGTTTTACTGATGGTCTGAAGACTGGCATCCAGAAAGATGGAAAAGATGGAAGGAGAAGTGAAAAAAATTACTTTAAGGTCACCTTGCTAGAATTAACCTGCAAATAGCTCAATTATACATACACAAGTAATGTGTACATATAGTGATGCTTCAACATATGATTAAGGTTTAAAATATCTAGGCATAGTAGAGATATTCTTCTATTTAAAACAATATAAATAACCTTTCAGAAGCATCAAGCAAAATATTTATACAGCATGATTTTAAGAGAAAAGGAGTATGCCAATGTATTATTCAGGTTGATTAGCAGAGATACAACCAATCTGGCAAATCAGTAGGAGACCTAAGAAAAACTCTGTTCTATTTATAGCAAGGGCTTCAGAGCAAGCTTTGCTCTTTTATATGAAGCTGCAAAGTTACAACTGCAGAACAAGCACTTTGTGGATCTATGGCACTTGGCAGGAGAAGAAAACTGGTTCAAGGCCAAAGAAATAACACCAAAGGTGCTGCTGTTGGGACAAAAGAGGAAAAGCTAAAGGTAGTGATACACAAAAAGTACAAAACCATGGGTAGCCTCTGGAACCTAATTTTACCCAAAGCATAGAGAAGCAAGTTGTGGTGGGAATGAAATTAAAATGGGCAGGCATGGGATGGGTTTTGGGGCCAAGCAGCAGACAACCAAACAGGCACACAGTGTATTTCCAGCAGCAAGAAAACATTCTCCTAGGCAAGGACTCACAATATTTTCCATCAGCAGTGAACCGCTGATATTCTGCATGCAGGTGAGGGATGCTGGTCTATAAAATTCTGGTTTCCAGGTGCTGTTTTGACTGAAATAACATGCTAATGAAATGGGTGGCTGTTGGCTGAGCTGAAAGTAAGGCTGAACCTGTAGAGGTCACAGCCTATGAATACAGAAAAGGTTATTCCTGATTCCATTAGACCTCAGATGCAAAAATTGGGGCAGAAACAGTACCAAATGACTAGATGAACAGGGTGCCCCCCCAGCTTCTGATGTCCTGAAACTAATTTTTTTCAGTGCAGAAGCCACGTAAATCTGTCTTCCATCCTTCCTGAATGGAGTTAGCAGATTTATTATTCAAAATGTAACTGAGGAAATCCAGAAGTGCAGCTCAGCTATGAGTGCACATATTGTTGCCACTGCCCTCTTTGAGGTGGGTCCCAAATACAGAGGGCATAAATGAAAATTGCAAGGGGAAAAGATACTCTCTTAGGATATCCAATCCAGCATCGTGGAATACTAAAGGTGTCAATGCATTAGGTGGCATTAGTCTAAGTATTTGAGAAAGCAACTGTCAGACAACTTTTACTGCGGTGAGGGTTTCTGTGGCAGAATAAAAATGTTGCTGATGAGACTCTCAGGTTAAAACAAGCTTTCACATTTGACAAGAAAATGTTTCTTTTTCAACTAGGCTCAGCTTTTTCTGGATTTCTTTCTCATTTCCTGAAAAACAAGTAGAAATCTTAGGAACATGGATTCATATTTGGGTTCCCTAAGAAGTAAAAATAGAATCCCTAAATTCCAGTGAACTAAAACCAGAAACAGTTAATTTTTGTCTGTTAGCTCAGAAAAACATACGGATGATCATATGATGTCTACTGTCATCAGCCAGCTGAAATATGCAAAGCATTTTGCAAACCCAGCTCTTTCAAGCTGTTTCAGCCTATCTGGTTTTATTTTATTCTACCCCTAGATGGGAAATTTGTGTGGCTCTGGTGCTAGAAACAATCAGTACTATAGCTCTGCTAGAAAATTCTAATCCTGACAAATCAGTTTCCATTACTCATACTTTTATGAAAGTTTAATCAGTCAAATAAAAAAAAAAAAGTGGTAACAAATTTACATTATACTAACATCCAAAAGGTAAATGACTTTCAAGTTTTATCATCAATATTAAATGGGAAAGCAGATCTCTGATTTGCTCCCTGCTGGAGTAGCCTTAGCTCCCCAGGTCACAGTTTAAAACACAGTTTAAAAGATGATGAATTTTACTGGTTTTACTTAAGCCTCAAAAGGGAGCAAGTTATGTTTACTCCTCAGACTTCAAGGAGGAATTAAATGGCTCAAGCATGTGTATCGCCTTTAAAACTACACAGTGCTTTGCCTTAATGGCAAAAAATTATCTTTTTTTCCTTCTGCCCGCCACTTCCCACCCCCCCACCCCCACCCCCAATTAGTAAGTGTTTTTATTTCTTTTGTATTTACTGTATTTGAACAGAAGGGAAGTAAGTTTCCTGACCTATGAATTTTTCTGCTCTCCCAATGCATGTGAGCGTTACTAGTGTGTAAATGACATGGCTGCATGTTAGGCGATTCTGACTGTCGGCTGAGCACTCACTAGGCAGCTGAGATGTATTAGTCTGGTACAGTCTTGAAACACAATGGAACAAAGTCTGCATGCCAGGAATGAATTTCTGACAGGATTTGTAGCTCTGGTTCAAAAATACCCCTTAGGGTATGAGCTTCATTTAAAGATCACTTTGAAGTATTAACTTAATAGAACTAAATACACGTCTAAATATATGGATTTCCTTTAAAGCCTTGCTGAATTTATGCCTTTAATGAATAAAAGACTTGAACATCTGGGAAGAAGTTATAAATTGCAAGTGTGTGGTGTCCAAGGAATGATAAAAGATACTGTGAAGTAGACATGAAGTTGTTTGTGCACTAGTGCAATAAAAAAGCTTACATGATCAATGAGAGGCATAATTTTGCAAGTCATTGACAGTAAATTCTGAATCTGATATGGCATTGCATGAAGAACCACATGACAGATTCAAAGTGAGTGATGTAGTCAGCTAACCTGATGATCACGCGATTTGTTTTATGTTGACTGTGATTCGTTTCTCTGTCATCTAATAAGACAGAAAACATAAAGCAGGCTCCACCATTGCTCTCTGTCCTAGGAAGATCTTAGGCTGTCTTCTACACCAGGTTGCGTAGGTCATCTTTTGTGCGTTCCTCCACGTACAGTGTGTCTGTCTTAGAGATTTTCTTGATTGATTTTTGAGATATGCCTAATTATTTCTAGCTTCCAGAAAAATTTAGAGAAAAAAGTATTTACTATTTTGATGAAAATGGATGCATTTTCAAATACCCTGCATTAACTACATAGTGCTTTCTGCTCTAGCTATATTTTGCTGTGTCTTCAGCTTTAATTGTGTTAAATTAACTACACTGAAATTAAGTTCATAGGTGTTTTTAAACTGTAGATTTTTGATGATCAGCTGAAACTGCTGCTTTGGCAATTCAGACGTTATTTTAGGGGGGTTATTAGATTCACATTACCAGTTAAGAAAATGAATGGTCCGTGTATCCTTTTGCCTTCTACCATAATACCTGAGCTGAGACCTGGTTTGGTTTTGTGATTAATTATTAGCTCTGCTTGTGCAGTTTGGGAAGAAAATATTCTCTGCTGGCATGTTTTCTGATCACTTTTTAAAATAACAAACTCATGTAATTTCCTCTTAAAGATTTCTTTTAAAAAATCACTTCTTCAAAGAACAGTTACACTTAGAAAATCTGAATCTAGAAAAGAGGTTTTAAATCAGGTATTGTCAACATTGTATGAGTCTGTGTTTTACCACACTACAATCAAGGGCAACACAGGTAGATGTTAGAGAATAAATTCTCACTGGCATTATTTTCTGTTACTATAGACTTCTGCAATCTGACCTTAACCTTAATGTGAAACCTTTTCAAAGCTAATTATTTCTGTTGGTAGACCTTAAACTTCAAGATGTTCCTGAATGAATTGTAGTATGGAATGCCAAATACTTCATTAAAAACTAAAAGTTGCATATTAAAGGGGGTTTGGTGGCTTTTTTCAATCTGTTGGCCTTTTTGATATCTATACTAATATTGAAAATCTGATGAATGTGTGACTTTTCAGGTCAAAATCCAAGCTTTGTATCTTTAACCAGTTACTGCCTTCTTGCTGGCTAATGTGGTGCTATGGTAAACTGGTTATCACCAAAAGAAATAAAATGTCTCACTAACTATTGGAGTAACTTAAATCATTTTTCTTTGATACTTAGTCCATAATGACATTTTTTCCAGAGCTTTTATTCATCCTATATTTCATTTAAAAGACCAAATATATTAGTGATGAGTTCATCACCACAAATTTCCCACTGGCTTAGATTTACCAACAGATTTCCTTGACTTCAGCCTCTTTCTGCATGTATTGTTTCTTTGTGGTGTAAGAAACTGTTCTATGTAATAATGAATGTTTAATTTCCATTACAACTTAATAGATTCGTTGATGCTAATCCTCAAATAGTTCTTTGAAACATTTTATTATACTCTTCCTTTTTTATTATTATCACTGTAGTGAGGTTTTTTTTCTTTGTTTATTCTTATTATATTAGAACTTCTTATTGGTATGAACTCACTACTTGGAATTGAGGCACTATTTCGCCATCATTCTTTTCACCATTTTCTTCAGATTCTTTGCCAGTTATTCATGTATTTCATTTTCTTTCCTTCCTAATTCCTCTTTGCATTTTTTCCATGTTGTTTATTTTTCTTTTCACAGAGTTCTATTTTTCTTCACCCACACAGTGCAGTTTTTCTGATAATCATCTACTCTGATCGCAGCATCCACGTTGCTATTGTGCCAAAAATATTGTGTCAGTTTAATATTGATCCTTTATGTTGAAACCAGGTTTTGTGTATTCTTCAACTAGACTCAAAATTGTTACTCTAAGCTTGTATATACTAGCTTTTTGCTACCAATTTTCTTGAGTTTTCTGGTGGATCTTTTATAATTGAACTTCACTTTAACCATGTACCACTTACGCTAATTCAGATTTCAGATCTTCTGTACCCTAGGAAATGAATGTATATGTCCTTCATAGCTGGACATAACAGGTTTTTTCTTCTTTTTTCAAGGTACTTTGAGGATTTCCAAATTATCTGAAATATCTTTATGTAGGAATACTGGTCTACTAGCTATGTACTGACAAGAAACAGAAATGACTGTTTCTTTCACTACTGTGCTGGGAGAGAAAAGGCCACTGAAATTATGCATTCCTGAGCATATGTTAAAGAGCAAAATACTGTTATCTAGGGTTCATAAGTAATTATGAGCTTGGTTGTAGTAATCTTTTAGTTTGCTTGGATTTTTTTACTGTTGTTTGATCCATAGTTTGTTGTTATGTCTGCACTGCTGAGAGCAACATGGGTTTGAGAGAGTCCTGTTGGCTTTGCATGAGGAAGGTGGTGGGAATTGTCTGGCTATAGTAGCAGAGGCATCAGCACTGGTTCTGTCAACTCACTTAAAAACAGAGCAGAGCTGCCAGTGAAGGGTCTGACTTTTCACTAGCTGAAATAGTGTGGTATTTCTATGTCAAAGTACAGCGCACAACAAACAGCAGCCTTTACCCTGGCTTAGATGTCTTCCCCTCTCTCAGTTCTAATACAGTTTTTCAATCATTATTACATTATTTATTCATTTCAGTTTTTAATTGTTTTTAGGGAGTCTTCAAATGCTAATGGCCCTTTATTCCAAGGGCTTCAAAATTGCATGCATTCAGTATTTTTCTTTCATAACTTGTTACTATCACAGAAATGCATCTCCACAGACACTTACTCTTTTCCCCCACCCTCTTCCTTTCTACTTACCAGAAATTCAAGCTCTGGTAGTGTCCCCAAGGCTTTCTGTCATGAAGTAGTAAGGGACTGCAGAAATAGAAAGGCTAAAGAGGAGAAGAACTTTTTATTATTATTTAATCTTTCCCTTTTCTCCTCAAAAAGCTCTTTGTAGCTTGCAAACAATGTTTGCAATATAAATGACCAAATAGTTGCCAAGGTAACAGCTAAAGTAGCTAAAGTCCGCAGAAGAAAAGAATGAAGCAAAAAATCTTTAAATTAGGAAATAACTGAGAGTGGTTTCTGGTAATGCTATAGCCATTCAAGTTGCTCACATTTTTCACTTGAAAGGGACTGAATTGTACCAGTGCTCCACAAAAATGTGTGATTATGATCAGGTAATTGAGTGAGTGAAGCGCAGTCCAGCTAATGTACTTTCCCAGTGAAATTCATGAGTGTAAAGAATGAAGGGCTGCACATATTTTTCAATTAAAAAATTATGAATCTCTCATTAGTTTGTTTTGCCTAACTTAAATAATTTCTGAATAGTTAGGCAATTAAAAGTAAGTAATTACAGGGGGTATTCCTCACATGGATTGTCACACATTCAGTGTTTTCCAAATGTCATTACTCTGGGAGATTTGAACCTAATAATTTTGAAAAAACTGTTAGTACAACAGGAAAGATTATGATCATTTATTCAAGATACAATGCCTTGTTATTGCTTATGTTCCTGTTTCATTTAGGAGCTGTTGTCATAGATCAGAACTTTACTGCATTGGAATGAACATCACCATGGGAGCAAGAGGATCCCAAGCTCCTACTCTCTTTCTGCCTGTTTGTTTCAGCAGTGTGTATTTATATAGAACCTGTTTAGATCTGAGGTAACAATATGAAAATCTATTTTGCAGCAGAAGCTGAGGCTGAAGGTGGTTTAATGTTAAAGCATGCTCGAACAATAAGTGCTTGTCTTGGATGCTTTGTTATGTACAGCCTGTAAAAGGCTGCTTCCATTCATTCCTCTCAAAATCATAGGATACCAAAAGTTTTAAAAATCCAGATCATACTGGTTTGAAATTCACATTCTTTAGATTGTATGGGATGTCCAACAGCACCACGACCACAGCTTTAGCTCTTTACTAGTAGGTTAGTTCTGCAAACCTGGAAAACAATTTGTTGCTACGTAACATACCTTCTTGCCCTGGGTGCACATCTGAATTCGAACTTATTCAAAACCTAAAACTTTGAGATTTCAGTTCCAATGTAGCTACCCACCAGCAGTGAATTTATGTGATTGTTTCAAAGCCAAATCCTAAATAAACCATTATATGGAGAAAAATAATAACTCATTCAGCCAGTGTGTGACAAACTGTTCAATATCAAAATTCATGTAAGAGCAGGTCTATGTGAGTTTTTCCCAAACTATGGTCACACACATTCTCTCCTGCTTAAAAAATTATTTTTCTGAACAATATAATTAAATGAACTACAGTTTACAAGATGCCCGAGAATACTGTCAAATATAAAGGGGACAGTTGTTTCCTTCTCAAGAAGGAGGAGAGAGGTAACTGCTGATTCCTTCACTGAACACTCAGCAAGTTAGTGACAGTAGATTTTGATGCTGATCTGTAAACAAAAGATTGCTAGCTAGACTATCAAAGTTCCACTGTTTTAAAGTTTTTTCAAGTAGAAGTGCCTCAAAGTTAGCCAAAGGAAAATATTTTATATACAGGTAGGAAAACCATTTGAGGCTAGTTTACAGCTGTCCTTTATCATTTATACCTAGTAATTAAAAATACGTGCTTTTGCAGTGAAATGTTATTTTTACTGACAGCACTAATACACCCAACCTTACAACTGAGAATTTTTCCAAGGAAACTTTACGTTACCTTGAATAAGTAATATTTTGAGGTAATCTACTTACCGAAAACTACGTAACTCAAGCAAAACTACTAAAATAAAAATAGAATCACCTCTTTATAGCATTACAGCCATACTACATTATCACAAATATATAGAAAAGGCAGAGGTGAAGACAGACAGACAAATGCATTCCTGTCATCATCATTAGTCATTGTGTTTAATTGACTTATGGTAGACATATTAAAAAGAAATCCTTTAATCCCTTCATTCATCCAACTTTCTGTTTTCCTCCCAACAAGAATAGCTAGGGTTTCACTTCTTTTCATTATGTTCTTTCCCTCTCGGCTGACAAATGCAGCTGTTACAACAAATCTCTTTCCACCTTTAAAGTCCAAATCTCTCACCTTCGCTGTGGCACTGATTGGGAACAGGGAGAAGTGATGCACTGGCCTGTACCTACCAGGACAATAAATCAGATGTGAGGTGAGCATACAAATAGACACTTGTCTGGAATGTATGTCATCTCTTGATAAACCTGACAATAGTGAAACATTTGAGGATAGTGGACCTCTAACCCCTTCAGCTTTAGTAAACTTCAGCACCAATTCAGTCACTTGAGAAATCACACTAGAACTCAAACAAAAGAGTCAGATGTAAATACATCCCAATTTTAGCCTAATTTTAGCCTACATTTTAGCCTTATAATACTTACACGAATGACAGCATAATAATTATGCATTAACTTTTGATATGATACCAGAATTGTTCCCATTTTGTGACTCCCAGGGTGTCTTAATATGGCTCATTTTACATGGGGGAGGGAAGAGGCTGTGTTAAACCAAAGGAACGACTGAAATCAAACATGCGTTTGTATGCTCAAAACAATGCCAGAGTGGGCAGCAGCAAAAAAACGATGGATTTGAATGGCTTTTTATGGTGTTTTTTCTCCCTTTGTATAAATGTGCCAACTGTTTCTCCTAAGCTGACTGCTCTCCATTTAACAAAGTGACTAAAACCATTGATGAAATCTTACCTTATAGTCAGCAAGCACAGTAATTTTTGACCATGAAGGTCTGGGGGATTTTAACACAGATTTGGTGGTGTTGGAGAATACCAAACACCTCAGACTAAATGTTTTCCAGAAACAAAAGCAAACAGTGCTCTTCTGCTCCAGGTTGTCTTTCATGGTACTTTCTCTGCTTATCAAAGACAAATTTTCCTCCCAACTGTGGCTTCCTGCTGTAAACTATTTGTCTGTTCAGTCATTTGCATTCAGTAGAACTGACTGTGATTTAAGTACATAGGCTGTTAAAAGTTGCAATTGGTGTAACAGGTACCCCAAAAAATGGTCTAAAAGAGCCCAATCAGTGAAATGCGAACCTGCAGAGTTCAGTGGTATATGGATGACAACCCAACAGCACAATTTCCTAAGGACCAGACAAGGTGCAAGTTATATCATTTCAATCTTGTTTAGCCCTTCTGAATCTGAGCGTATTTCCTGCACCTCACATGGCCCAGGAAGTAGTTGGTAACAGCTGGCAGTTACAACTAATTTAAGCTGTGTTCTGCCTGAAACATGTCTATAAAATAATCCCTCCCTTTTCATGCTGGATGTCTCTGATATGGTCTCTGCCTGGTGGGGATGGATTGCAAACATGGGACTGAAAGCAAGAAGTCATGAACCTGAGAGAAGTCCTCAAACACAGTGCTGTGTGTGACAGTTGCGATAGGAAGCCTTTAATATATAAGTTAAACATTCCCACTTTAAAATCTAGTAAGTGGAAAGCAAAAAGGGATGTGTTAAAATCAGTGATCCAGTTTCAGGGCAGACATTAAAAGCTGGATATGTGAAAACATGCTGTCAGTTGAAGTAAGTGATGGAAAGATTGGCAAAAGTTGTATGTTAAATTGCACAGCCCCTTTTTACATGACAGCAAGAAATACTAGGCAACTGTAGAACAGACATAAAAGTTTTGGGATTCAATTTATCATTCCACAATTTTCTTTAAAACAGAATTGTTCTTTTGGTTGTTTTTTTGGTTTTTTTTTTAAGCTATGAAAAGCATGGGAAAAGGTGCTCTGTGCAGGTTCCCTTTCATCAGTTCCAGACATGAAATGAATGAAACTCTGCCATTCCTGGTCTTTCATTTGAAAAAGTATCTGGGTGGCTAGCTGCTCTGCAAGTTTTACCATAAGTCTTGGGTAAGAAGAATTCAATTCTCTTTCATGGAAAGAAAAATGAACTAGTATGCAGTCTGTCAAGTATTAATGGCTTAATGAACATTTACTCAGTACCTTTGCTTGTAAATATTTCACAGGCACACTAATAATTTTAAGTACAATTCATTTTTTTTAAAAAAAGTTCTCTAAGTGCAACGTTGTATATTAATTACCAAAGAAGTATTTGGAGATACATTGAGCAGAAAATGAGCAAAGTTCACCTAAATTTAGATTATCACCATAGCTGTCAGCAGCTGAGGCTAACACGATGACAGTGTGATTTAGGAGGCGTACAGCATAGTGTACCAGCAACAGAAACTTCTCATCTGTAATAAAGACTTGGCCCAGAGCTGCTTTTAAGCATTAGCTCCAAGGCTCAGCTTGACACACCCCACTGAAACCTGCCCATCACACTGAAGTTTCCTCAGGTGCCAAAAGGGCTCTCCATCATGTCTCCAGTAACATCAGACTCACTGTTCATGCAGTGTAGAGTCCTCTGCATCTTGGCAAAATTTTGCATGATGGTCCCAGAGGTTCCCAGGAAGCTAAGCTGATCCTGACGTATTTCTACTCATACTTCCCCTTGATTTCTCATTGCTGAGGCCAGCCTTTCCTCTGTGGATTATTATTTTGCAGCAAGTCATTGATCAGCATGAATTAATCAGAAAACTTTACTGGTCCATGCAAAGAAGATGTGCCAATAACCTCACATTGTATAAACTGAATTTCATTATTCCCTAGAACTATCAGGACTTCCAAAAAAAATCTTGTGTCAAGGTTTCTGCAAAATTAAATTTCAATAGAAATGTGGGCACAATCTCAGCAGTTCATATACTTGTTTGTTTTTAATAACGGACTGTGTTTGTTACCTAGAAAAAGGCATCCTGATTAGTATTTTGAGGGGTGTCTACTTTGCTGCTACAATTGTTGCTTCCTTACTGTGAAATTTTTATAGCAATTTATTCTAGATTAGGAAAAAAACAAGGTCATAAACTGCGGTTTCACTGCAACAAATTTGTTAAATGAAACTAATAGAAAAGAAGTACAATTAGCTAAAAGCTTTAAATCAAATTTCAGAACTTGGCAGACTTCCCATTACCCAAAACCAAGTGTTGAACTGAGAAGAATTCATTAACAAATTTGACAAGGACCTCAGGATGATTGCTAGCACATGGCCCATAAATGATTTGGTATCAAATCCCACAATCACACAAAAGAAAACAAGTGTAGTTACTACAAATCAGTGAAATTAAAATAAAAAACATTCCTTTTCTGTAGTTGTGATGCTTTACACTCTAATGTTGTAATAGCTCACTGCTTGAGCAGCCTTATAGGAATGGAGTGGCAACTGCTTCTGGTATTAATCCCTAACTTATTTTGCAGACTTTCCATGTATAAAGGGTGGTTACACACAACTTTTATTTTATATATGTGTGTGTGTCTGTGTGCGTATGTATGCAGTTGTGTGTATATGTATGGAGTGTTTAAAATAAAAAATTCCTGTTACAAAGTTATTAAAGTGTCCTAGTCCAATTAAACCAAAAGAAACTAACATTTGCAAAGATGCAAGAGCTAAGGATGGAGAGATTTCTCCATCTCCAGTGAAATAAGTTAACGTGGCAGCTGGCATGGGCTGAGTTTCATTGATGGTAGTGTTAGCATGTGAGCTTTGAATAATCCTGCTGGGTATCAGAGCAGCCAAGTTATAAGAGTAGAGAAGCAGTCTCAGGGCAAACTACCAGCTGATGGATGTGAAAGCTGCAGGTGCGTGGAGAAACTGGTGCTCAGGGTTGGCTGCGAGTGCCTGTGGTGGCGACAGCCTGCACTTGGGCGCTGAGTGAAGCTCTGTGAGTTGATGCAAAACTGGGTGTTTGCTACCCCAGCCCATCACAGAAGGTGTCTGGTGTCAGTCGTGACAACTGAGGAAAAATGGAGGCGCTCAGGAGAGGTGCAATGAAAAACACTGAAGAAAAGGTAAGCCACCTGCAAAAGAAGTTGAACATTTTTTAAAAAAAATTGAAAGTTGATTTGGAGGCAGAGGTGATTGTGCAGTAATATGGAAATGAAGGATGAAAGCCTTCAGTTTCTTACATGAGATAGACAGGGTGTCAAAGAGGGAACTTGGGATAAAAGCAGTGTGGTGAGGGGGAGCAGGTCACCCCAGAGTATGATCCAACAAACACGTCCCCTAGTCAAAGAGTAACCAGCATGTGGTCCCTTAGCTAGCAGTGATGACGAGAAAAAAATATGTTGAGGGAGAGAGATGGAAAATTAGAAATGGAACAGAAAAGGAAAAGAACTGAGGAGCAGGCTGATTTTCCATAATAAGGCAAATGTACTTGAGCTATTGGTAAATATGTAGCAAACAGGAGATGGATGTCCTTGCTCCCAGCCATATCAATAAACATGATGCACAGGTGAGGTGGTTGGAGTGATAAAAGATAAATCAAGGAAAGATGTTGAAAAGGCAGCTGGAGGTGTAATGCTTCATGAATTTAAATTGAACATGTCTGAGAATGCAAAATCACCAGAAAAGGCTGTGAAGAAGGAAATGAAAATAAAATTTAAACATTAATGGATGCCAGGGTCCTGATTGCACTAACAAGCTCTGCAACCTGGCTCTACAACCTTGCCTGCCCCCCACCCCTTGAAGTTTTGGCTGCCTGTGCTCATCGTCAGCTTTGCTATAGTGCAATCACAGACCAGTTTGCAGGAAAAAGAGTTTTTGGGAAGCTGTGCTGGGGGCTCTTCCCCCATGTGTTAGGGAACTGCTTGCTGGTGCTGGGTCTCTGCCTGTCAGGGACAGCTGGAGGGGGTTGCTCCACAAGGGATGGCAAGTCAGGTGCTGGGGTGATTGCAGGGCAGTGCTTCAATGGGACTTGTTCCTGCTCTTCCCAGAAGCCTACCCTGCCTCCTACATGGCTGTGCAACATCCCAGCTGCCCTCCAAAACAGACAGCTATGCAACCCCGTGCAGAAATGTTAGCACTGTCTTCAGTGCTTCAGACCTTAGGGCTAAGAGTGAAAAGGATGCAAAAATGCAGCATTTTCATTTGCAAAAGTGAAGCATATTTCATATGCAAAGACACTTCAATGAGATGCTTTAAATGAAATAAAAATCTTTTTTTCAGGTTGAATTTCACCTCTGTTGAAGAAATACCAAATTCTCAATTTTGAAAACATGGCTGTTTAGCATATTGTCACACAGGTAATCAAACACATTCAGTGCCATTCAGACTGGAACTCACAAAAGGGAACCAGAGCAGCAGCACTTGCTTCTGCTCCGATGCCAGCAAACTAAGGAGTAAGTTGGCAGAACTAGAATGAAATCTACCCCTAAATAAAGGCATAGTTTTTCTAGTGGGACATTACAATGTTGAAAAATAAAATATGCAACAAAAGTAGAATAAATTCCACTGGTCGTAGAGGAGGTTGACATATAAAGACGTTAAATCAAGTTAACAAACCAAACGCCTCAGTGAGTTACAGCAAGCCTATTTGAATAGCTCTCAGCCCTAGGGCTCAGCTGTCTGCAATCCAGGGTCTGGTCTGGTACAACATGACTCTCGGTTTGCTCTGTCCTACTCAGGAAACTCTTCTGAAGGTAAAGGAAAATATGTGAGCTAAACCATGCAAGATAAAAAAGTGAAAACACAGAGAGTATTGGGAAACAGACACTCCGAAGACAGCAACAAGACAGCACGGAGGTGCAGCCCCAAGACCAAGGAGCAGCCGTGGCTGACCCTTTCTTTCTGTCTGACAATAGTCTGGCCAGGAAAGGCTCTACTGCTACTTCAGTGAAGTGGGTGTGAGCATATTAATGCTTAGCTTAGTAGCTCATTACTCTTCGTTTCCCTATTGTGTGCAATAGCTAATAAATAATTGCTTACTCTTAATTTGTGTATATCCTGCTTCCCTCTGTGTAAGATAAAAGTCCAATGTAAGTGACCCAGAGGGAAGGTTACATATAAATTGGTGTTTCCGTTCTAACAATGAGGATATAGTATTGGATCTATACAGTGACAACCAGGAAAGCAATGTTGACTGGGATATGCTGAAAGCGATGCAGAAGCAGGAAATACAACTGTAATGAGAGACTTTAATTACTCTCAGGCAGACTAGAGAAATGTCATACCCGGATGTGAAGCAGATGATTTTTAGTTGTCATCAGTGGCTCCTGCAACAAATAGCAAAACAGCCGATTAGGGAGCCTGCAGTAGGAAACACAGCCCTGGGCTGGGCTGCAAGTAACGTGTAGGTTCTGTTTCAAAGGCAACCAGGCAAAAAGCAGCTCTCTAGTACTGGCCACTGGGAACTGGGAATTGGAAATACAAAGGCCAAAAGTCCCCTAATTGGAGTGTTGAGCTTCAAAAAAAGGGAAACTAGTAAAACTGAGGGAAATTGTTAAAATGAAAGTTGCCAAAAGGAGCAGTTCAAAATGTCAAACAGTTAGATCCTTGCAAACAATAAGAAGAAAAAGCCTTACTGTAAGCACAGCAGCAGTACATATCCCTATTAAAGTCTTGAATAAGATGAGAGGAAACTATGTATCCAAATGAGGAAAATTAAAACATAAAACAACTTGAAAATTCTGGCAAAGGAGGTATAAAAATACAATAAGAAGAACAGGTCAGGAATGAGTAATAAAAGAATCAAAATTAATATTAAATCCTTCTTCAAACACAGCAGGAGAATAAAGCCTTTCGAAGAGTCTGTAGGGCAAACTGGTGATCAGGATGTATAAAGGGAAGGCACGAGGAGGACAAAGCCATTATAGGGAATCAAAACAGAAAAGTACTGAGCAGCGTTCACTGCTGAAGAAGTGGGAAGGTTCCTTTGACCTAACCCTTTCCTTCACGAGGAAGGGTTCAATAAACATCTGTCTACAATTTAAGTGGTTCTTGCTGAGGCTTTGAAAACTATTAACACAAGAACACTAGGAGATCTTCAGATCAAGCAATATTCACCCAAATATTGTAAGAGGGCTCATGAAGGAAAGCTAAATTACTAATAGTGTATTTGGTAAGTCAGAGGTAGTGTGTAACTCCTAAGTGAAACATTTCTTTATATATGAGGAATGAAGGACGGCAAATAGATGTCGTTTTTAAACACCTTTGGGGAGAAGTCACACTGTAGTCCTTTGGTTCTCCTGCTTTCCTCAGTCTTGACAAATTTATTTTTTGTTTTTCAGCTATGTCCTCTCCCAACTGTGTCATAATAACAGTATACAAAAGCACAAAAGTAGTATTGAACAGTGTTCTTGTAGGTTATTAATACAAAGAACAGTTTTCAATCAACTGTGTCCATTATAATCTTTAATGCCACTTCAGTTATTGACAAAATAATTTCCAAGCTCAAAATCAGAATGTTAAAATGCTGTACAACATTCTGTATTTAGATACAGAGAGAACAGGCAAGTGTCAACCACTGAAATTGGGATTTCATTTCTTTTTTAATTAGTTCACAGTCATGTAGTCATATCAATATTTTGAGTAATTTTAGGAGAAATATTTTTACTGTGAAATATTTTGCATCTCATATGTAGTTAGTCTTCTTTCAATGTACTGGAACAATAACTACAATTTTCTAGAATAAAGCACTGAATGTTCATCATCAGCTTAGTCCACTTTATGGAATGGCAGCAATGAGAATGTTCTTTTACCTTTGTTTTCCTAATTGATAACTCTGCACAGAATTCATCTTCCCTTGTCCCTCCTGGGCTTTATTATCAGATCTAATAAAAATTGCCTTTGTTCCAAGTGATTGTACAGTTTCCCACTACTCCTAAACGTTTGCTTCACTTCCCTTTCTTTTTGTAAATAAATGCTACCCTTTTTTTTCCCTGTATTAGATATTACTTGTAAAATATCTGATCACGCTTCAAAAGTCACAGACTTCAGGAGATGTAAAGCTTGTGTTGCATGCCTTAAAGCTACTACAGCAGCCTTCTGCCCACTTAATGTCATGATACAAAAACAATGTGCAGCAGCCATCAAAGCCAATGACCACTGACATCAGTGGGAACTGAATTTACCCCATCACTGTTTCAACTCTCACTGGTTTCTCCACTGAAAAGTCCCGCAAGAGGACACAAGAGGCTTGGCCAGTGTCCAGGTCAGCAAAGGTCTTATCATGGACTTCGCTGAAGGAGAGTCAGGTCCATGGTTAGGGTTCCCTGTACCTCAGGGAGAGTATGGACTATGAGACTCCTTGATTTTGGAAAATATTGGCTCTAATAGAGTTCAGGACAAAGTACTTAACCCAATAAGAAATTTGACAAATAATAGCAATGGGAAAACCTGTTCATCCTTTACATTCAATGAAGGCTTGTTGTCTGAAAAAAAAAACCCTAATAAACAAAAAACCAAACCAAACCAAACCAAAAAAAAAAAAAAAAAACCAACCACACAAAAAAGCACAAAACCCAAAAAGCAAAGAGGGTAATCTCTAAAAGCAAAACTTTTAAAGGTCAAATGTACTCTCAGACAGGTTTTCATCATACCATTCTGTGTTACAAAAGAGAGCTAATGTTTCATTTCAGCTCTAAAGCAGTATCACTGGTTTCCTCTCTTTCATTCCTTTCCAGCCCTTGCTGGGCAGCCAGTGCACCAAGCACAATCACGCATTGCCCTGCCAAAGTTAGCTGGCTTTGCTGCTGCTCTCGAGCTGTGTGCTGCAGCGATCCCACATCAGTTCTACCACCACCTTCCCCAGACTGATGCTGCTGCTTCTCCACATAGAGCTGATTTCCCCTTACAGTGTTACAGGGAGAGAAGGCAGCAGAGGAAAAGAAGAAAGGAGAAAATATTGAAAGTTGGCTGAAGGGGTATTAAAAAAAGACCACAATGTCAGATTGCTGCACTAATCCAAGTATCTGTGAAAGCAGTTCTAATATAGTGTGGGCTTAGGCATTTGTTATTTGTTCTGCTGGATGGGTCTTACTGAATATAGTTTAATTTTATATAACATCTTTCAGATCTATAAATGGTTTCTAGAAATAAATAACACGGTAAAAGCCAAAAAATCTGAGCTTAGAAAAGGAAGATTTTGGGTGGCTGAGTGGGCAGGCAAAGAGGAGATACATTTTTCAGATGAAATTTGAAAATTGAGTTGATGAGACAGAGATACAGAGAAAAATGCTTTCTTCAGTGTATTTGTATTACACAGAAGAGATATTTATGCATAAAAAGAGTTTTTGCAATGTGACAGTTACCATGCTTTCCAGGCAGTCAGTTGCTTGACTGTGTTCACATGGGAATCTAGACCCCTTGGAAGCTGAAAAAAAACCAATGTCAACTTGCAGAAAGTTTTGCAATGTGATCTGTTCTGCATCATCTCTATATTGCTGTGTTTTGGAACAACATATATCATCACACACCACAGATATTTGTTTATAGTTAGTTAATTTTCTTTTGATGACATAATCCCTTTTTGGTTGGTTGACCACAGGTTGTTACATCACAAAGCCAAGTAGAAATGCTGTAGAGAAAATCTTGTCTGAAATGATAGTAAGGAGCTGTAGTAATAACCATATATTCAGTGCCATATTTTGGCAAAGGTTATATCCTAATATTATCCATTTCCAATCACTTCATCCACAGCCACTCATTTATTCAGGAACTACTTGACAATTTTAAGCTCCTTTATACTGTGTGTCTTACATCTGGGTAGCTGTGGCTGAATCCTGTATTCAGTTCCATGAAAATGAGGTCAGGCTTTCCCCTAGATTTATGCTCACTCCTAAGTATTTAAGGCCTACCAAGTACTGTTGAAAAAACCCCTGTCTTTAAAGCCTCAGTTCTGAGCAAACTATATTGAACAGCTCTCTGGTTTTTTAGGGTGTAAGAAACCTCACATATATCCAAACTCTGATAAAGTCATAAACTGGAGGTAAGGCTGGAGCTGCCACGTGTGCTCTCCTCGAACACACAGCTGGTAGAAAGCTCATCCCTGCATGGCAGAGCAGTGATACAAGTGCTTTGCTGTCCCATTACACCATGTTAACCTGGCTGCCAAGTGGGTGGCCCGTGAGGGCAAACAGCAAGGTCTCGTGTGGAGAGAGGGAGCAGGAGACAGGCACTGTGCACCCAGTTGGGAAGATCTTGATGCAGAACATGCATGTGAACACAGCAAAAGAGCCGTTGTGGGTGTCTCACATGCGGGAAGTAAGACCAGGCCAACCGGTGTTTAAATTTGTTCTGAATATTCCAGGCTTTAGCTGAGTTTCAGGATTTCACTTTTAAGAGCCCTGAAACATTTTACACTGTCAGCTCTTCATTAATACCTATTATGTCTGGTGTATTTTTCTTACTGATGGAGATAACATACAGTCAGAAGCAGGGCTGCAGCGCACCCAGACATACAGGAGCACCTTTAAACCTTCTCAGTATTGATGTGCTGGCTTCACATTCTGTGTAGGTTAGCCAACAGAATATTTACTCAGGTCCTGGATAGGTTTTGCCAGCCATGCTGAGCTCTGCATTGTAGCAACATTACTGTTTCCATACCTGGGCTAGCTAGTTTTCATCTAGCATAGATATAATTAACTCGGTAATAATATTTTTTTGCTGATTTGCAATGGAACATCTTTCATGATCCTTCCACTTAGTTTTTCTTTCCTAGCTTTCAAGGCAGTTTGCAAAGGAAATATAGTGTTGTCACTTCTGCTTTATCTGTAAGGAAACTGAGGCCAAGAGCAAATGCCTGTAGTCATATGGAAGTCACCGACTGAAGCAGAAATAGCACCCAGAAATCTTGCTTGCGGTCCAGATATGGATCTTCTGAACCATACTGCCACCCACACATAGATTAAGAACTGTACATTTCCATAAAAATTAAAGGCTAAATAGTAAACACTGGCTCTAAATTTGCATCCCAAATGTTCACCTACCAATAAAAGAAATGAATGGCATACCCAGGCTGCGTATAGTATGTGTAACTCACAAATTAATTCGCTATTTCAGTATAGCAAAAAGGAAGGCAACAAATAAAAATAAGCAAATCTTTACCTTTATTGCAGAGATGCTTAATAAAATCTGACGCATGAACACTATGTTTCATATATAACTGCTCATAAAATTCTGTAAATAGAATCTATATTACAGAAGGAAATACAGCATTTTATCACAAAGTGAAAAACATATCCTGAAAAATGTATATGCTTTTGGTCCAACTTAGCCTCCAGAATGACATGCCTGCGGTACTATTGCTATCAATCTTCACTTGTAGTTCAAGAAAATAAAATTATGTATTTGAAAAAAGAAGTAGATCTGTCTTGCACGATCTTAGTTCAGGGTTCGTTGTTTTTCCTGCAGACTCTCATACACCTCAAGGCATTGCAAGAACTTGTTTTTTTCCATAACACTTCTGTTACTTTTGATTTTTAAAAAATCTTAGAACTTTGAATGCTGTTTATCACAGAAATTGTTTTGGAGTATTCAATTGCAATCTAAAGACTGCACTTGCATTAAAAGGAATCAGCATTTTAAAGCAGGATTATTCACTTGTTTTGCAAAAGTATTTCTTTTTAATGATTTTAAAAGGAAAAGAAATCTATTGAAATGTTTAATGTTGTTTTGGGGTTTTTTTTAATTAAATATATGAAACCAGACAGGATAGGTAGCATGTTACCCAGCTTTGAAGTAACAACTTTGGAGGAAGCAACTGTCAACACACTGGATTATTTCCCCATACAGAGCTTGTTTACACCTGCTCCTGTGGGGCAAAAGATGAAAAGTATTTCTTTCCCTTGAGGAGATATATGCATCTTGCCAAATAACCTTCACTGAACAGTATACATGTAAGTGTACAGAGAAGCAGTTCCCATGATGAGCTATTATGATGAATCAAAAGAAACCGCAGAGGCAGTACAATGGCAATTGAAGGTTTTTCAGTGGTGTCTCATATATTTGCACTTTAGAACAGAAGCTAAAAACATGAAGTGACGCACAGAAGTGCAGTGAATTGTCTAAAATATGCACTGACGTTTTAAGAATATGCCCACAGAATATTAAATAAAGGCCTGAGTTCATATTCATACTTCTGTTCTGCTTTGAAGAGATTAATGTCTTGAAGGTTTCTGGGCACTGAGGCACACACACTAGTGAAAAGATGATTCCTGCAGAGATGGAGACTTTTAAAACATGCCAGAAGTTCAGTTTTGGGAAATGGTGTCTAATTTTAATAGCATGGTCCAATTTTTAATAGCAGCCTTTCTTATCACCTAATAAACTGTATGCAGCAGAGCAGACAGGAATGCTGCTGGCGGGTATCTGAAACTTCAAATCCCACTGTGCTAAAGCTGAGATCTTGATATTTAATCCCACCTTTCTTTTCTGCTTTGACTGCTCCTCCCCAATTTCATTGCCATACATCTCCCCAATTGTAGCAGGAGGCCTGTAGCTGTGTTTGATTGCCCTTGTACCTTCCATCGCTCCATCAGCCACCCACTGCAGTACCTTCAAAGTGCTGCCCTTTCTCAGTGGCCAGATCTTCTCCTATGGTTTAAGTGCAGCTCCACTTCTCCTGCTATTTAGATATCATCCTGGACTCACTGTCTGCATCTATGCTAGTAAATTCAAGTAAACCTGGAAAAATTGCTTCCTACTGGACCAGGACTATTGATAGTAGTAACTAGAGAGTTCTTTGGCATGAATTTGGCCAAAACCAGGTAGTGTCCTCCAGAGCCATCCCTTGCCACAGCTCAGCAGCTGGAATGGGCCAGGGATCACTCTCAGTAGGCAGTCTGCAAGCCATACATTAGCATAGACCAGGGGTCCTCAAACTACGGCCCATGGGCTGGATATGGCCCCCCAGGGTCCTCAATCCAGCCCCCGGTATTTACAGAACCCCCCTGCACTGCACACATACACACACACACACACCCCCCCCGGGGGTTGGGGGGAAACCAAGCAGCCGCAGATGACTGCCTGCCACTGCATCCACGTGCTGGCCCCCTGGTTAAAAAGTTTGAGGACCCCTGGTATAGACCCTGTGCTAGTATGTAGCTGCTGAGTCTGATCTGTATGTTGGTAACAGAATGGTCCCTTAAACAATTATTTCCAGTTATACCATCTGCTTTTTTTAACTCATTTTACTTCTTTTTTTGTTATATTGCACTTATACTTCTTTCTATACTTCCTGTGTCACCTACAATTAACTACAAGTGCAGAGAAATTAGTAACTTCAGAAGTAAATAGCTTTCCATACCTTCCTTTCCATTCCTCACCATCTTTGCTTGCATCATTTTTCTTCTTCCATTTCTCATGTTCATCTTTGTTTCATTTCATTCTTTCTTTTTCTTGCTTTCCATGATTTTTTTTACTAGTTCTTTTTTTATCTCTTATATCACTCTTTTTTGTTTCTTTTGCCTGCATTGCCTCCCCTGGCATGACCTTTCATCCCATGCTGCAGGTCTTTGGCCACAAAAGAATTTTCTCCTTCTGGGTGAAAGCAAGCTGTCTAAGTAAGAGGACACCTGGCTGGAAGTATGTCTCATGATAGAGACCCCAGTGTTCTCCCCACTTTGTGATAATTAAGATCTTGTTTGCCTTCCTCCACTCCCCATAAATGCCATCTGTCTACTCAATTACTGCGTTCCCATTTCTTCTGGACCTTTTCCCTTTGCCCTTGTATTAATTTCCTTTACTTTAGCTGAAATACTGCAGTACTACATAATATCTTGTTTTAAGTGGATTGCTTCTCATAACTATCATTTCTTCCCTTTCTTCTGTTGTTCCAGAGTTGCCATGAACAAGGTTTGGAGGCACCTGGATCTGGTCATTAAAAGTAGAGCCCTGGAGCAGCTGGAATTGTGACATCCACTTTGGCTGACGATTCTTCTGTTGCAGTCTGTGCCAGTCTTGGCTGGTACCTCATTTTACCACTGAAAAGCTGGCTGTTAACTGAGCTACCACGAGTGACTTTCAAAAAAATTAATGCATATCTATGGTCTCAAATTTGTAAGGATTTTCATACAGTTAAAAAATTTAGAGAGGCCAGGAAGGACTATTGGTTGGTTTATGCAAATCTGATCTGTGCTTAAGGCTTGTAGACCTGCCACTAAAAGCAAAAAGAACATGTTCTGGCCTCTATAGTACAGACCAATGCACTTCTTTAATTTACCCTATATTGAGCCTAATGCTTATATTTAGCTACGCTATAGGGAGACATGATATGGGTTTTGAAGACATGAAGAGATAAGGATTTATCACTCTCCCAGGAGTTTGCTTCAGTGGTTAATGATTGCTAATATTTGCTCCAACAGTTCAAGCTCAATTCATCTTTCATACTGTCTCTTATGATACTTTCACCTGCTAGATGAAAGAGACTGCTATTGTTTATTTTATTTATTTTGATATTTTTTCACTATATACATGTGTACAGATGATAGAGGGTCTTTCTGATCTGAAAAAAAACCCCACCCAAAAGTCTTATTAATTGCTTTTGCCATGATAACACAATGAAAGCTCATTGTCCAACACAACTACCTCATGAATTATTTCCAGTCACTGGCTTCCAGAATGCATATAATCTGGGATACTGTTTTAACAGGCAAGGAAAAAAGTTAATTACAATAGTGGATGCACAAAATCTTTTCAGTTTCTAAAGATCAGCAGAATTTTGTAGAAATGATAAAAATGATGAGTAATTAAACAATTACACTTCTGAAAACAAGTAGGCAGTATATTTGCAACATTCACAAGTGAAAGAGGAAAAGAGTATGATTGAAAGTGTGGATTAAAGCTATTATTATTATGATGTTTTCCAAAAGGTCAGCTAATGCTCCAAGTAATTTTTAATGTATTGTTTATACGTTTTATTGTATACAGAAATACATATCTAAAAATGAATAAAACTACATTTGAAAAAAGAGTATGTCAGACCTGAGAGGTTAAAATTATTAATTTACAACATTTGATGCATTAGGAGTGTTTTTAAGCTAACCCTACAGGTAGTTTAGAAAGTATTATTTATATTTCTTGGGTATGGAGAGTGCTATAAAGCTACTTTGAGAAATAATGGTAAAAACAGTTTAAAGTGTATCCTTTAAATAAGACCTTTAGAATTCTAGGCACTCTAAAAATTCACAACTAACACAGAGATCACTGAACATAAAGAGTTTTATCTGACCAAAATTATCTGGGAATAAATAAAGAAAAAAGGCCCTAGAAGTCTCAAACTGCGTAGTCAAAATGAGGGGGTACATCCCCATCTAGCAATGAGAAATGTAACTTCCACCAGCTAACTCACTAGTGCATTGTGTAGGTTAACTTATTGTCATTTACTGTTGTTATTTTAAAAAGTGGTCAGTAAACAGAAAAAGGCTACATGTTTAACAGCATTACTAAAAATTCTTCATTCAGATACCTCCACCCAGCTAGTCCTCTGAAAGCAAGGAACTTTGTACAAGTTCATGGGCTTTATATTCCACAGGGAGCCAGTACCATATTTAATTTCACAGCCATGATCTTGTAATAGAGGTTTAAAATAGTAATGGGGTTAGTTTTATTTAAAGGTACCTATTATTTTGATAAGGCTATATGGACTGGGTTTTACATCAATAGTACATTTATTTTCTGTGTTTATGGATATTAGGCAGAGCCTACTATTTTCATCTGTATTTTTATCAGTTTAGTCGAATATGTTCAATACCGTCAATAGATGCTAATAGAAGCTGCAGTCAGCTTGCCAAGCAGTACTGTATGCAGTCATAAGCAAAACCTTTCTGAAGAAAGCAACTAAGTTAAAGCAGAAACATAACTGTATTTTTTCAGTTCAACCCTACTGCCAAGAACAATTAAATTAAGTGTAGATTTATAAATTTTTTGCAAAGTTTTATTAAATTATTAGTATTAAAATGATTTTTAGATTGTAATAGTGTTTACTTCTAAGTAGCTTAAAACACTATAGATTAAAATAGCCTTATTACGGATTTATTCTAGATCTTTGAAGCTCAGCCTGTAAAGGTCTTTAACTCATTGTACTGGTATGCTTCAAGTAATCCAATGCAAATGGTCTATCAAAAAACAAAGATCCACCCGAGCTTTGTTGTTCCATGTAGATAATACTGTCTTGTAGCTGCAGCTCTTACAGTCAGTATTGCCTCTAACAGCTTTTGAGTACCTGAACAAAATGACCATGAACGAAATTTCAGTTTAAGTAGCTAGGTTCGGCCTGTAACAGAAGCCCAGAGTGTGACTTGAGATGAGGCTTCTGAAACCAGAGCAAAATTCCTTAACAACTCAGCCCATGCTATGCTCTTATAGCTAGTATTAATAATTTAGTAACTATAAATTATGTATAAGTGTCCTCTTACTACAGAGCGTAATCTTTATGGATATCACAAAATTCACATATATTTTTGAACTCCAGACTGGGCATTTAGCAAAAATACCAAGTATACAAATAATGAAGCCACTATTGCCAGTGTGCGCAGGCTGCCTGCTCCTGGCGAGGGCACCGGGGAACACGCTGCACTGCAACCCCGCGGCGGGTACCCACCGACCCAGGCTGACTGCAGGCATTACATGCTCGGACACTGCCCACACAGCGATGTCCCTGATCTGGACACCTTCTGCAGAACTGGGGGCCGAAGGCGTTTTGCTGTGACCCAGTGCCATCCCCTAGCACTGCACATCGTACCTGTGATATGAGCAGCTGTGATTTCACGTGAGAACTTTTCTTTGAATATTGTACTGTGATTACTTAAGAGGTGTAAGCAGCACATATTTTTCTTAGAAGATTTACCAAGATTTTAATTTCAAAATGGTTGTAAACTGAGCCAGCCTTGTGCCCTGGCAGCAAAGAATTTCTCCTTGGGCTGCATTGGCAGGACTGCAGCCAGGAGTTCAAGGGCAGCCGCCCTTATTTTTTATTCAGCACTTGTGACACCCACCTGGAGTGCTGTGTACAGTTTGGGTCTCCTCCCTACAAAAAGGACACTGGCAGGCTAGAGCATGTCCAGTGAAGGGCTGCCAGGATGGTGAGGGGCTGGAGCACACAAAGTGCAATGAGAGGCTGAGAGAGCTGGGTCTCTTCAGCCTTAACAAGAGAAGGGTAAAGGGAGACCTCACTGCTGTCTTCCACTGCTTGATGGTAGGGAGTAGAGAAGAAAAGAGTCAAATTCTTCTCAAAGGTAACACAGTGGTAGGGTAAGAGGCAAAACACACAAGCTGCAACATATGAAATTCTTTTAAAAATAATGAAAAACTATTTTACTGTGAGAGTGATCAGACACGTTGCTCAGGGAAGTTGTGGTGATTCGATCCTTGGGTATATTCAACTTCAACACTGTTGAACAAAGCACTGAGCAACCTGATCTGACTGGAGCTGCAATGAGGAGAAGGTTGAACTAGATGAACTGCACTGATTCTTTACAGAATAAATTATTCTATGATTTCAAAAGAATACAAGTAGATTCATCAGCTGCATCAAAAGAAGCATGGCCAGGTCAAGGGAGGTGATTCTCTCCCTCTGCTCTGCTCTCGAGACCCCACCCGGAGTACTGTTCTGCTCTGGGAGGCCAAACATAAGAAAGACATGGAACTGCTCGAGTGGGTCCAGAAGAGGGCCACGAAGATGACCAGAGGGCTGGAGCACCTGCTGTAAGAGGACAGGCTGAGAGAGTTGGGCTTGTTCAGCCTGGGGAAGAGAAGGCTCCAAGGCAACCTAGCAGCAGCTTCCAGTACCTAAAGGAGCTCACAGGAAAGATGAGAAGGAACTCTTTATCATGGACTGCAGTGATAGTAAGAGTGGCATTGGTTTTAAACCGAAAGAGTGTTGATTCAGATTAGATACTAAGAAGAAATTCTTTGCTGTGAGGGTGGTGAGACAGCGGAACAGGTTGCCCAGAGAACTTGCAGATGCCAAATGCTGGAAGTGTTCAGGGCCAGGCTGGATGAGGATTTGAGCAATGTGATCTAGTGGAAGATGTCCCTGCCCATGGCAGTGGGGTTGGACTAGATGGCTTTTAAAGGTCACTTCCAACCCAAACATTCCATGATTCTATGAGTCCCGGTAATGGTTTCAAACACAAAGAAATAGTCTCAAGACTACACATGATATCCATGTATATGTGCAAAAAGAATAAAATAGAAATAAAAATTATGCCATCTACATGCCATAGGTAAAATATCTACTTCATAGCTTCATTCCCACTGAAAATAATTTCATGGTCTTTCTAATATTTTATATAATATTAGCTCAATAGAATACAGAAAAGTAGCATCAACATGTAAGTTATTCATATTTTGAAAATACGTGGATTTCTGCTTTGAAACTCTGTTACAAAACTGAAAATTAGGGCAGTCTGTAAACTCCATGGCTAATTTAAAGTATTAGAATCTAAACCAAATTCAGCTTAATCGTCTTAAAATGTCAAACAAGTAAGCATATTCTGAACATCTGTCATATCATATCTGAGCTAGATGTATTATAAACTTGCAGCCACTGAGGAATCCTGTAGAGTTTTTCTTCCACTAGTTATAAGATACAATGCTACCTAGACTGAATGTCTCAAATGTGTAAATATACATATGTTTACACTGACAGAAACAAGACCCTTCTAGAGAATTTCTGAACTGGAAAACAAATTGCTTGCAAGCTGTCAGTATTTCATATAGAGCTTAGAGCCATACGCATGGTGCAAGTTTCTTGCAAGAGACAGAGTTTGTCCACAATTTATCGCAAGTTCCGAAATTGCATATATTCACTAAAGACATCATTCAGTAGACATGAGTCAAGAAAAATCAGTGAGACATTTGCAGTCAGAGTTATGCCAACTGCTTCTCAGTAACACTCATGGAAAGGTGGGTAAGCAGCCATACAGGCTGCCCGCACCCCAGCAGCAGGACCAAGGTAGAGCCCCATGCTGCCACGTGTGTCACAGACCTCACTGTCAAGGCTGAAGAAGATACATGCCAGTTCTCAGCTATGCTCTTAGCCCCTGACTGTTTTGGATGTTGGCATGATTCCTTTATAAATCAAGAGCCCAGGAGTTATTCTAGGGCAGCAGTGAGAGGATATCCTGTAATGAACAAGCCTCACATGTAGTGTTGCAGCTCCTTTTGTAAAAGCTTCCTAAATTATGGCATGTGCCCTAATGTGAGATTTGCAAAAGGGACATTGGGAAGGACAATTACACTGCATCTCCAACCTAATAGGCTGTCTAGCAGAATGAGTCCCAGTTACCACATTCAGAGGATGGAAGTGGAGAGTGGGAGTAAAAGAAGTTTCTTTTCAGTCTTGGTATTTAATCTTAAAGCTATCTTTCCTGTAACACGTTTTCTGTTAAATATAGGAACTGGACAAAGATACAGCTAAAAGCTGAATGTAGACATGAATGTATAGTGAGCTCAAACTGTCCTAAAAGGGAATTGCAGATTTCTCCTGATTTTCCACAGAATTGAAAGCCTGTCTCTAAGTAGCTATGCAAATTTTTGAAGAACATATCAGCTTTTGAAGCTCTAGAAATTTGCAGATGTTTCAATATCTACAAAAAAAAGAAAAAGAAATAGAACCCAAATTCTATAAAACAGAAACCAAATGCAGTAAATGAAGAGTGGCACTTTCTAGACCTTTTACTAGATGTACATCTACAATATGCCCTGAAAAAGAGATGTCTTTTTTCTTCACATTCAGTTTGGTGAGGAAGTAGCATAAACTGTCATAATGATTTCCAAAACCATCTTCTACAGCTCTGTAATGGGGTAAATATGCTGCATCCCTAGGGAAACAATGCTAGGATTTAAGCTGGTCCTCTGCAAAATTACTCAGCTGCCTGGCTTTATTATAGACATCTGCAAAAGAGTACAGCTGGGCTTGCTGAAGGGACTTCAGACTGCTAGTAGTCTCCTTTAATAGAATAAACATTGCCTAAATGAAGATGTGCACACAAATAAGTAAAATATGAGCTTTGTCTCTTCCCTACTGTAATCCCATGGTACGGTGAGTGCATCACTGCTTATTATGACCTGGTGCAGACAAAAGAGAGAGTGGTGATCCATAAAACCGTAAAATGAAGATAAGACATCAGTAGCAAGCCCAGGACCAATGTTCAGCACCCCAGGTAGGACCTCTGGGTCATTAATGTATGGGCAAGTATTTACAGAAGCCGATATATTATCTGGGAAAGGTGCTGCATTAAAGGCATGGGAAACAGTGGATGGATGTCTGTATAGCTGAAAATGTAGAACTAACACATGTGGAAATGGAAAATTGCATTTCTCTTTAGTAAAAGACAGGCTTGTAGTGGCACAGCGGAGTGGAAAAAACCAAAATGGTTGTATGAGGTATAGACTGTCTCAGGAAGCTAATTTAATCTTAATATGAGCCATAGACATCTGTCAAGCCAGTAACATTGGAAACAGACACAAGCTCTAAAAAATCCACTGGAACAGCTGGCTTACACAACATTGCTCCAAACACACGAAATGAAAAGCAAAAGGTAACCAGATAAATGAAATGGATGGATTAGGAACAAGGAAAATTCTTACTTCCTGACAGCTGAGAAAAGCAAAGGCTCGAGGCAAATAAAATAAAATGGAAAATAAAATTCTGTGGGATGTAAGGCATTTTGTTAACAACAAGACTGTTTTGTCCCTGCAGAAATATTAAGGCATGTCTCAGATAAAAGTGCATTTTGAAAAATTAGTACTATGGTGAGAATCAGAATGGGTCTGTAAAACCTCTGTTAAACAAAACATATACATTATCCTGAAGCTTTTTTCATACAGTCAAGTGAAAAAGCAGGGAAAATATTGAACAGAATAGGGTGGCTCCGGAATCAAATTCAAGCGTATTAAAAAATCACTAATTTGGAGCTACACGTGTCTAATTTACTAAATTTTCATCCCATGCAGATTATGTTTACTTCCATGCATTCATATGAACTGATATTTGTCTATTTTATAGTTTTTTAGAGAAAATGGAATATGTGGCTTTATGTTTTAAATGAACCATGAGACTTCTTCCGTTTCTTTTATATTTTACTTCTAAATAAGTTATGAAGCAGACACACAAACAAGTCCAGAGAGCATGACATACAATTTATTAATAAATAATATTTAATTTCTACTAATTTGCTTCAAAAATTTAGGCTGGAAACAAAAACTTATATAACTGCTCAGTGCTTAAAATTCAAGAGTCATGTAAGTTGTGTGATACATTCTCATTTGTTTTCACCCTGATTGTGTTAACCCTTCATTATTGCACAGGTTCTTAATTTGTTTATTTTGAGGTTGCCTGATGCTCTTTCAGTCACAGGTTTGTGTGCATAAAACCTTGCCTGTTTATTCCTGTTACTTCAGTTAAGCTAATAATAAGTATTGCTTTGCCCCATTGCTAAATGTATCTGACATTTCATAACTTTTGAGTGTTTTATTCTCTACTTTTAATAATCTTTTTAAGATAGAGTTCCATTTGTAATAGATACATTTATCAGCAGAAATTAGTGTTAGCAGTTTAGGTAAGCATTGTAGTACTACTGTAAAGCAATAGTTCTGGGTGTTGCATAAGAATGCATAAGAAGTCCTTGCTTCTATCACTGACTGCTCTTTAAAGATTTTATGACTGCACATTTACTTGGACATCTGTGCTTGGATGTCACCCTATAGCATTGCTACCCTGAGCTCCTAAAAAATCAAAGGAGCTTTGGCATAGAAACTGAAGTCAGTAGATTTCTACATTACAGTTTATAAAATGATAGCTAAAATAAAGGCAAATCTTTTCTCAGTAGACTTAAAGTCTTTATACTGGAGTCTGCATCTCCTCTAAGAACATTTTTTTATATCTGTAACTCAAAATTTATTGAAGACAAACCAAAAAATTACACAATATTCCACAGGGGAATACTCTTTGTTAAAACTAAATTAAGATTGAAAGTATATCTTTATAATTAATAGGTTAAAGAATATGACAGATATGTCGTAATTATATGAAATGTAGCATTAGAAAACCTCAAATCTCAAAAGTAAAATTGCTTTTAAGTGCACAGTTGTTACTAACTAACATGGATTAATATCATGATGTGGAAAATGTTTTTAAACTCTATTGGTTTTTTAAATTAATCTACTTCATAACCATCTACAACAGATGTAAATAATTGATCAAAGGTATTGTATGTTGTCATTACATGGAAAAATTATGGAACTCTGATGCTTTATCAAGCATTGATATGATTTTTTTCCTTGCATAAATCCTGCCCGTAGATTTATGTTGTGTCCAGAAATATATTCATTAGTAACTTGTAACAGAATACAGACAATTAAACACGGTACCCAGTGCCAGAATCAGAGGCACTGGGCACAAAATGAAATACAGGAGATTCCCTCTGAACATCAGGAAACACTTTATTGTGACAGTGTTGGAGCACTGGCACAGGCTTCCCAGTGGGGTGGTGGAGTCTGCATCCTTGGAGATACTCAAAAGATACTTGGACATGGTCCTGGGCAACTGGTCCTAGGTGACCCTGCTTGAGCAGAAGGGCTGGACCAGATGACCTCCACAGGTCTTTTCCAACCTCAACCAGTCAGCAAATCTGTAATTTTGTGAAATCATGGACAAAATACCAATTTCTTGGGTGTATTAAACAAAAACAAAACCAAAAGTACTTAATGTTTTCTTTTCTAATTCAGTGTTTGGTTCTGGTCATTGTAACTCAGAAATAATAATGACTGAAATTAAAAACAGAAGAAAATTAATAACAGTAATGGAGAAATTCTGGATGCAAGGGTCAAAGAGATTCTATTTAATCCAGAGAGAAAAGATATAAGAAAGTGATAAAAGGCTGTTAAATGTATTTTCATATGTTACAGGATGAGAGTTCTCAGGCACCTATTTACATGCTGTAGGGGTCATTGTTCCCTCAAACATAAATTCAGGCCTACAAGAGGCCTATAGAGACTATAAGAGTCTACAAGTCTTATAAGAGGACTACATTTAAACAGACATCCTGGGGGGAAAAAAAAATCTATCAAATAAATAAAAATCTAATTCTTGTCTATCAGTCATGTAGGTGATGTACATTTATTTTTAAATCAGAATAAATACAGTTTCATTTATAAATTCACTGTATGGTTCATTGTATGTTCTCTGTCTACATCTTACAAATATGACAGTTTCAGCTGCAAGTTAACAAAATAAAAGAAAGCTTCCTGAGCATCTACAGTATAGATAGCTCCCTTGAGATACAAACATTTGAAACTGTTGGATAAATTTATTTCTTCATTTAAAGTGTACCTGTATGTTTTGACTTTTAACTGATTGATGCTAAAACCCTGAATTAAAAACACAAAGGGCAAAATTCTCTAAGCTTAATACAACAGACTCTGACAAGAGCAATTTTTCTTTCATTTCTGCATACCAGAATAGAACTCATCATCACTGTTAAGATCCACTTCTGTTCTCAAAGAGAAAAATGGTGTCTTTAACTAAAAAATGGTATGTAGAATAATAACATTAATATTGGTAATTCTGACTCCTCGTTTCCCTTCAAAGTTCATTTTTAATATAATTTTTTTAATCTGCTTTATGCAATGTTTTAAGCCAGTGAAATTGAGTTTATCTACACTTCACCATTGTCACCCTTCCCAGTGCCCTGCAGGGACTCATGTCGAGCAGCTCATTAATGAAAAACAGGCAGGTAGCCCTGGGAGACAAACCTACCTCCCTCTCCCATTTGGGTAGAAGAAATCATGCTCTTTCTCTTCTTCTGCTGGCTTAATGAAGCTTTCTTTCCTTTGATGTGAGACTCTCTACAGGGGGGCTGAAATATCCTTACCCTGCCTTTTCACCTGGTAGTTATGGCACTTCATCACAAGTGGGAAAAATATGGATGCAAATTCCTGAAGCTTAGAGTTTATAAAATCCAAACTTATTACCAGTGCATGTTGCCGCAGCCTCTAGAGCACAGTAATTATAGACGAGGAGTGAAAAGAATTAGATGAGCCCATTTGCTAGTCTCTCCCACAAGAGACTCATACGCTACTCATATTTGCAGTACTGCAGTTTTGCTCTGACTCCCAGGCCTTATTTAGCAGATTAACGGAGCCAGAGAAAAGCTGTGGAAGGGCTCTGGAGATGTAAACGGGGTGATAATGTGGCAGAGGAGGGAGGAATAGGAAGGACACAGAAGACCCCCACCAGGAGAAGTGCCCTCCTCCCACCCACCAAAAAGGCAGCCTCCTGCTATGCGCCCAGCAGGAACTGGGGAGGGAAGGAAAGGGAGGAAAGCAAACTCAGCACCCTCCTCCTTCCCACTCCATTAATATCAAGATATTTTTGTGCCCACAGCTGTGTTACTATACTTGTTCTTTCTTGTGTTGAGTCTAGGGAAAGGCACATCTCCTAGGACAGGGGAAATTTGTCATGTACAATTAGCAGGGGCATCAAAACCTAAAGTGTCCTGATCTGGAAAACCACAATGATTAAGCTACACAGTTTGGGAAAAGAGATTTGAATAAATGTATCTAATTTTTGTTAAAAGTCCCCAGGCTAGACCTCAGTTCTGAACCTTACTCCTTTGTACCAATATATCTTTGCAGTTAAAGAGGAAGGACTTTTTCCAACAGCCTCCTTTATGCCCTCATTCAAAAGGTCCATACTATGTTTTAAGTACTACATCAGAAAAGAATTGTATAACACTATCTGCACCATTAAGTATAAAAAAAATCTGTGAAAAAGCATGTAAGTATATCCTTATATATAAGGATAAGTAAGTAAGTACCAGGAAGCATATAGCATTATAAGTTGTGGGTTCTTGCTCTGCTGTCCTAGATATGAACTGCTATCATATTGGATACAAATGATAACCCAGTAATTCAAGAATACTGTTTAATAATTATTTTATGTGTAATTATATATAATTTTGCAGGTATAAACACAGGTTATATGCTTGTTAATGTAAGGACCACTCATGGATGTCCTTAGTACACATACTGATGCTATTAGTTTGCTAAATTAAGGAACTATATTATTGTTTTCTTTCAACAAATATCTGTGTTCACCTGTCACCAGGCTCCCTTCATAAATCTTTCTTGGAATATTTCTAGCTTTCCAGCTTTTTAATTATCCCATACATCTAAATGTACTTTTCACATAGTTGTCAAGACTGTAGGTACTCAGAGTGATGAGTAATCTGCAAAAAAAGTCCCCACAAAACTTAACCATTCAAAACACTGATTAGAAGATTTGATATGTGCAGAAAAAAACAGAGTGAAAAAAAAGTGGAATGAGAATTATACCACATAGAAATGAACAAGAATACAAGTATCCAAATTATGCTTATGCATATATATTTACAGATGTGTATATATATATGTAAGTATATATGTTTGTACGTACATACATTCTCACTTTCTGTGAATTATAAAGTTCTATTATAAAGTACTATTCATGCAAAAACATAACTGTCATTCTGGAACCCAAATTAATGGTTTTAGTGATTAATGACCCGTTATTGAACATTTTTACATTTCACTATACAGAACCCTTTTAACTAAAAAGAATAATAAAATATCTGTGGAAGCAGGTGAAACACATCACTACATTGCAACAGCTACAATGTGAAAGGAATCTCTTGTTTTCTGTATGATAGCATCCTTTGTCTTCCGTTGAACAACCCTTCAGTTCATGCTTGACCCACTTTTGACAGAATTTCACATCACAGAATATTTAAAATGGCTACAACCCTGAAAGGCATTTTAACTGCAAAATCTGTATCACGAGACATTTCTACAGTACTATAAAAATAAGGGAGAATGTATGTAAACAACATGAAGACTAATGCTTGTTATTTATCTACAAGACTTTTACCCTGTAGAATTCAGCATCTTTCTTGTATTTTGACAAACATTTAGGTTCTGTCAGAACAAGGAATAGGTTTGCTGCAACAGCTAGGACCGCTTTTGTCTACACATGTAAACATCGTTGGAAAAACATAGTGAAGATCAATTCATTGCACTGAAGTGCTGATAAGAGCTTAAAAATATTTCATTATGCTTTTGTCACGGTCAATCTTTTGTTATCTTACAAGGAATGTTAAATTCAACACAAGTTGCATGTCAAAGCCATATACTTCCAAACGTATTCCGTCAGCTTTACACATACGCTTCACCAAGTGCAGGCAACCCATCAAAGAAAGAGCATCACAGGAACAAGCCATCCTTTCATTTTCTGCCTAGTTGTACCGCATCCGCATTCTGCTTACCTGTCTTCAGTTCAGCCAGCTTCCCTTTTAAGATCCTTTCTAAAGCAAATTGGTTCAATTCCAGGTTTTCTGTTGAGAATATTTTAAGATGAGATGTTATGCTTTAAGCTGAAAATTCTGGGTTTTGTTTGTTTGTTTTTATATTAGAACACAAACAGGCACTGGAGCACTTAATTGTCTGTCCCCTATTTGCAAATCTTTCAACTTACATTATTTCTTTCTGAAAGAGAAATAGAAAACAAGGACTTTTGATACTAATAAATATTTCACATCACTGTTAGCTTGATGTTAACAACAATTTTCTTTACTTCATTTCTCTTTTTAACTGGATTAGCCCTGGCTGTGTAACTAAAGTAAAAATGCCTTTGAAGTCTGAATATAATATTGCTTCACTTTAGTTAAACATTTTTAAATATCATAAAATGACTCAAAAAATTAATCCCGTAATATGTTCACTTCTGTGATCTTTTAATGTGAGAAGATGATGTGTTTAATCCCTGTGAACCATACTGAGCAATTATTCAAAGCTTTGCTTGTACTTTTTGCAAATCATAAAAATAGAACTCATGTAAACACGGAGCAGCTTCTGATTTTGCTTAGTAATTTTTCATTATATTACTAAGAAACATTTAAGAAGCAACCCAGCTCCTTCACTTCCAAACTATACTTGAAAGCAAAGAAAAAAGTTGCCATGTTATAAATTATTTGCAATTGTGCTTGCAGTTTTTACTTCTCAAACTGAGGTGTGTATTGACAAGATTTTAATTCATGACTAATCAATTAGCCTTCTTTATAGCTGCCAGTAATGTGAAGTATGTTTTAACGTTTAAGTAAAGAAAGGTTAAGTAAACACATTAACATAAAGACTGAGACCAGAATAGTTGTGATTGAATAAGATATTACTCTGTAAGTTTTCAGTCTGAAAGGAAATGCAGTGAGGCCCTTTTTTGCAAATATACTTTACTATAGTGGCACAAAGTGTATTTCAGTTTCATTAAGATGTTTTGAGGATTTTATTTTAAAATATTTGTTCTACATCTCGTAAGAGCCACTGCTTTTTCATTAAGAGTTTGGTCTAGGATTGTAGACTCTAACTGTCTTTAACAAATTGCTCATAAACAGTTTTCCCAAGCCATATCAGTAGGCATTTTGGTAGACATGATGATGACAGTTGAGCAAAGACTTTTGGTCAGACACAATCTAGATCTGAAGAGGTGTGTCCGCCATACAAGTTTCTTAGCTTGTCCTGAGCTGTTGCCATTTGATACACACACTCATTTTAGCAGCCTGTCAGCAAATCTGCCTAAAATGCAAAGTCCTGCAAGTCCTGGTATGAAAAAGCCCTCATTCCTGTGCTTTCTAGTTTGAAGTCTAAGACCAAGAGATCTTTGTCTGGTGATTAAAAGAAAATTATACTTAAAAGGGGGCATCTAATGGTATTACCCTTTCCTAGAATTTTTAAAGTACATATCATAGGGAAACCAAGAAAAAGCTGTTCAGTCACTTAAAACATTTGTTAACGGTATTTTGTGTCCCTTATGTGTCCTGATACAAATACTGCAGATGCAGAACAAAATGCAAAATTAAATACTAACTATACCTCAGTTTCATAGCTTTCTGAGTAACCATTGAACTTTGGATGGAATTTCTTCCCATCTAAATCTTACACTTTCCTAAGTTCCTTTGTAGCATCCTAAACTGGGATTCACCATCCCTAATGATAACCATCTGAAAGAACAATTATAATTTTTAAAAAGGCAATGTATAACTAAGATTCCTAGTCTCCTACATAGTAAATGGAGAGGAACAGGCACTTCTAAAGGATAATTCATCCTGTCCTAAGGTATGTAAGATACATTGCCCTGTGGTCGTGTTTTTCTGCTTTACTGCAACATTTTTTCTGTTTTTCGAACTACTGCAAAACTAATTGGAATTCAGTTTGGCCTGGATGAAGCATTAACATCCTACCACATATTTCAAAATTCTATTTTAATGATAATATATACACTATTTGTGTTAAATGCAATCAAATTTCAAATCATCTTGAGAGATCCATTGGTAGTGGCTTTGAGGCTATGTCACAATAGCTTATTCTTTAAATGTCTGCATTTTGCTTTTTGCCTTATTGTCATACCACATGAAAGCTTCATCACAGTGATGAAGAAGGTTGAATGGAGAATGCATTTAGCTAATCATAATTCAGGAACTTAATTGCCTATGGGCACATGGGGCTAAAGTGGAAGAATCAGTAACGCAAATAGTCTTCTGGTGACAGGATGACTTGGCTAATGTTAAATGACAGAAAATTTACCTTCTTATAGGTCAAGAAAAATTTCTAAAAATATAGAAGATGTGGCATCAGTAACTTTAAAATAATATTTCTAACATAAGTCCTACCCCAATCATTCTTTAAAAGATACTGCAGGAACCTTGTCAGTGGTGTGGATAGATATCTGGGTGCCCATGCACACGTGGATTTACCTTATATTCATCTTTCATGACCAGCCATCGTTTCTTTTTGTGAGCCTTAGACTGCAATTCATGGATCCCATGAATTCTTATTGGGATATATTTGCCTACACACAAACCAAAACTTTTTCCATAACTCATGACAAGATACTAAAAAAATGAAATCTTCCTCCTGACAAACTTTTCTGATGCTACGATAAAAATGACAGCAGTGATGGCCATTTATTTTAATGTTATGGATCAAACAATCCCAGAATCTGTGACAAAAATGAAAACCATAAATGGCAGCTTCTGAGATAGCTGTTATTTCATTTCGATGCAGTCTGAATCCTGTGCATGACGAAATTGCCTTACCATGCCTGCAGGAGCAGCTGAAGGGACCATTCCAACACAGCTGAAATGAATACTGATGAAAATTACAAGTTTTCTCGTTAAAGATCTGAAGTAATTTACATGTAAGTTCAATAGCTGCTGAGAATTTCAGGTAAAGATTTAGCTTTAATTAACACTAGTGAAATAGTCAAGACCTCATTAATATGTCAGAGTAATATTATCTGGAAGGGTAATACAGCTATCTAGAAGTCATAAGCAGATAAAACCTTATCATAATTAACCAGTTACAGCCATTTTTTCTTTGTATTAACCCAACCACACTTCAATAGGTAATGGCATAGGTGACAGAGTAATATGGAGCTACATTGCTGGCACAATCTAATTAATACTTTCTTATTTAACTTCTAAAACAACATAGTTAATCATTTTTATCGAGACAGGTACATACAATTTGTATATTATACACGGCGTATGCATGTCTGTAAGGGTTATATAATTTGACATGTGATTTTATTTTAATTATTGCATATTAAACATGTTCAGTAAAATAAAGAAATATTATTCTGCAAAAAGAATCCTGCATCGAAAAGAAATCATTACATACTTGAGGAGTCAGGAAACAATTTTTTTGGTTACCACAGAACTGGCATAGAGGTATAGTAGGCTTCTTTACTATTCTCACAATTTCCAGGTAGACGCTGGGTAGCTTCATAGTAGAGGTGCTAGGCAATTAAGGAAGTGTAGTTTCACAGTGCCACTGAGAAGTGAAAACCTAAGGACCTGAAAGATAAAACTACCTTTATAGTACCTCAGCCTTGTCCCATGTAAAAGACTTAAAGATAGAGGGGAATCTTATTGGTATGTTGAAGATAATTGGTCCTCAGAGATAATTATTACAATCTTCTTTCAAAATGGTTCAATTTTATGATCTTACTGTACTTAAATGAAAAATCCCTATTACATTAATTTAACAAAATTACAGACTTCTGTGTAGAATCCATCCCCTTGTCTATCTTCATTCACATATATTAAATCTGTTTCAGAAATGTTTTAAATGCCTATTCTGATTTAGAATATTTCATTTATGGTTTAGAAGATGTTCAGGTAAAATGAAATGTGTTTAATATCATTCATTTAATGTCTTTTTCCATGCCTGGAATAATCTTTTTGGTCACAGAATTATGTTGCTTTTTGTTATATATCAACACAAAGCGCAGTCAATTTTCTATTATAAGGTGTTTCCAAATTACACATTTTTAAAGTCATATACTTGTTATTTCTATTTTTAGACATTGTGTAGAGCAAAACAGTAAGTCTATTAAGTAAATGATTCTATGTATGTACAGACACCAATAAGGCCTTAATATATTGACAAAGATGCATATCATGCACACTGGAAGATGTATTTATGAAGTATATACATAATATATATATACTATTGACATGAAAATAAACCTTGTATTAATAAAAAATTTAAAATAATCTTTTAACTTAGCAACTTTGGAGGCTAAATTTACCATCATTACTACAAGAAATTACAATTGTATATCCCTTTAAATGCTCCTGAGCTTGCAATCCTGCCTGATTTACATCATCACTCCTTCCTAAGTTTGAAGGCTTGCCAAGCTTATATGCATGGCATGTATACATAGCATAGGGCATGTAGGCATGCATATACATATGATACACATGTAAGTGCGGTTGTAGACTATGGGGTTTTAATATCCACACATAGCAAATATGTGTAGTAACTTTTAAAGGAAAACTCAAATGAATCAGTGCAGTATCTAAATGTCCACCATTTCCTACGCTTAGAAATCCCACTGATAGCTCAACATTACAGTGTGGGACTACACAGCACTGTCAATGAAGCTGCGGGGAGTCAGTACATTGTGTCAGCCAAGGGACCCACAGATGTTTGCCATGAGGCAGGAAAGTTGTCTTTAAAAATAATTAACCCTTCTGATGAGGATCAGAAAATTAAAAGCTTTCTGGCACACTATTCTTAAAATCAGCTGCTCTCCATGCCAGTCCCTGACAACCTCCTAATGGATTTTATGTCCTGTGAAGAGCCTAAATTCACAGGATTTTCACCAGAAAATGTATTTGTCCCTTACATGAATAATTCCTGGAATACTGATATATGAGATGAATGGGAAAGTATATGTGATATTCTAATGAAAACTGCTTTCTGGTTCTATAAAATATGGATAATTAAGTATTTTATGACTACAGTTTCGTTATCCAAGAAAATTTGCACAAAGGTACAAGGTTATTTTCTTTTGAAAATCTCTTCCTAAATTTTATGCATCTTAAGCTTCACAACATTTATGCAGTAATATATCTATTCAGCTAAAAATATGCCGAAGATAAGCCTTCAGGTGTATCTGAATTCAGTGAAACTGCATATGAATTTTATTGACAGGATAGTAATACCAGTTGTGCTGCATAGCTACTAAGAAAGCAGAACATTTATCGACAATTTATTTTTTGAGCTTCTAATGCACTATGAAGGATGAGTATTTCCAGTCTTATGACAAAACCACTATGTCTGGTGCTAAAGAGTAAATAAAAGAAAAGAATGTAGGAGTTTCAGTTACAAAAATGCATTCAGGTAGATCAAGATTCAGTGTCCAAGTTGTGGGGAGGAGGTAGCATCATCTGTTAGCCAAAGATTGTGTTTATATAATTTTACAACTCTTCCAATCCTTACCACCATGCCACCTCATCATTTTCCAGTATAATATACACAGTGCATCTTGCATTGCTTTAACTGTAATGATCTACACAAAGAAATACAGTTCTCTGCTTTCATCAGAGCTACGAGTTCACTTATATTAAAATAATTGTCTTGGCATAGTTTATTGCCTTGTTTGAGCCACTATACTAACATATAAATGCTCGATTAATATAACTACATTACTAAACATACAAAAGTGAATGTAAAGTTCCAGTATTTAAATGGTACAACATCACCGTATTCAGAGAAAACCTCAGGAATTGTCCTGGATTATTGCCTGATTTTGAAAGAAGGAAGAGAAAAAGTGTGAGGAGTTTGTGTTAGTTAATAAAGAGGAGGCCATAACTTCCTCAGCAGACAGCACTGCTTGTATCAATATAGACAAATCTGTTTTTTTGCCTTGCCACGTGTGTGACAACAGGACAGCATCCATGCCTAGGCCACAGCCCTACCTAATTCACTACTATAAGTATAACTTACTAATATAAAGAGGCCAATATTTACAAAAAATTACATACAAAATTGTTTTCTGCATAATTAAGTAAAAACAATAAACCTTGTTTGAAGTTTTTTTAGGGGAGATTCACATTGCTTTATTTTGACTATCCAGTTTAGGGGCCAAAATTATGTGCTCAGAATTATGCAGTGTAACTTGTTTAAAGTGTCTGAGTGGGGGATTGCATTGATTTAAACAAAGTCTATTTAAAACCAAACGAACTCAATGACCTTGTGCATGAGTCACCTTAGAATTTTAAATTCCTTTATAAAGTATCAACCTATTTCTTCATTCTGAACACACACCAGTTCCCTTGCACATCAAAAGAAGTAAGAGTGATTGGAATCTGACATGTTGCTACACATGCTTTCAGAAATGTGGTACCAGCTACAGCTGAAAAAAATATTATCCTGTCCTCTTCATTGTACACCTCAAATTTTTATTATAATTTTATTTTCACAGTGGGTTCATCTGAAATCACATCTTTGGGAGTCCTTCAGGCTGCAGGTTATTTCTTATTCATCTTAAATCTGATGTTTTATCTCTGTGATGCACCCCACCCAGTTATGTCCTTCCACAAACTGACTGATATGACCAGTGCAATGACTAGTGAGCCTGAGAAGTCTAAATACAGAACCAATGCAATCACCCTAATATCCTGAAGATGTAAACAGAAGAAATTGCAAGAAGGAATAAGAGTTTCATAAAATAAAACAGGTTTCTTTTTTGCATTGCTTTAATCACTTTAACCTTTTAATCTATTGCTTAAAACAAAAAAATTCTCCTCTTAAATAGCAAGAAAACAACTTTTGTTGAATTACCTACTTAGCAGCAGTGATAACAGGTTAAACAAGCATTGATTATCTTTCATTGTTGAAACATTATTGCATACATGTTAGGTTTTGTAATGCTTTTTCTCAAGTCTCATTCAATCCTAATGTTATAGAAATCTACGTCTTTCCAAGCGTAAATGAAAACTGTACTAAATATACTGAATGATTTACAGAATGACCAATGATTTACTGAAAGAAATACCTCATGCTAGGTGTTTGATGTGCATCCCTCCTTGTGCACTAATTATCCATACTTCTATGGATATTAGAAAATCTAGACAGCCATGCTGCAATTAAGTGCTGCACTGAAAAGGAAATCGCAGCATGTAGCTTACAAAAAAATGTATTATCTCTACTCCAAATGAAATGCCTCTGGAAGTGTCCTTACTGCATCCTGAATCTTTCTTTTCCACAAACACATAGAAACACCCTCATGTCCCAAGATGAATAGAGAGCTTTTATGCAACAACCAGCAGAGCTTTAAGACACATCTTTGAAGATAAATAAGGCCTAAAGACAAAGGTTCATATTCTGCAACAGTTTCAAGATACTGCTGGCCCTTCCCAGCTGCCATGGCTGCTTCAGGATGCTGCTCCCCCAGAGACCCCAGCGCAACCATTTGTGGGGCTGGGCTGTCAACCAAATCAGGCTTAACTTAAAATCCAAAGCAGCTGACTTACAAATTTTATAGCTTATAAAAAGAACAATTCTAATTTTCCTTGGTTATATTTTGGCTTTGGAAACGAGTTCTTGGAAAGCAGGAGGAGGAATGAAACCCATTTAAAACAGCGCTGTCACTGAAAAATTGTATGTGGAACTATGTGAAAGTCCTCACGTAAAAGCTAAAGTGCACAGCTAAGGACCAACTCTTGGAGACATTTGGCCAGCTAGGGGCAAAACTTGTCAAGTGCCACTAGGTATCTACTGATGTTTTCAGGTTATTAAGTACCTTTACAAAATCTGTCTTGGCATGGTAATGGAAGTGAACAACACTTAAGCTTCCCACACAAGAATTTTTAAAATGTTTAGTCATGGTACAATATATAAATAGCCAGATATATCCTGTCCATTTCAGATGCTCTTAGATCAGAGCTGCATTTCTTGGCAGAGCTTGATTTTGATGACTAGTTTCAAGTTCTGCCCTCATGTTATGGAGTCAGTCTTTGTCCCATAGAAATTGGCATATTAATTAGACTTACACCATAAATTTGTCATTGTTATAACTATATCATAAACACTGAATACTCCCTAGGGTCCAGTTGTCCTCATGAAAAAAAATGTACTAATATAAAAATACATAAGTATTTCTGCGATAAGGCTCTTCTTTCAAAGGGTTACTTCCAATAAACTTCAGATACACTGTTGCACACTAATCCTTCACATGTGGATATATTTACTGATGCAAAAAATTAATAAAATATTGTTATTGGCACTGGATATATTAAATGTAATATATCTAGAGTTTAAGCAAAACACACATCAGGTAGTCTGATAGTATTTTAATCAGTTTGAAACTTACTCAGGAAGTCTCGCACTTTAGCATGATCAGCAATGGGAAGAAACCCACACATTCTGCCGGCTTTTTTTGTTAGACGAGGTTATGAAGCTGTACTTGAACCTGGTGAGGGGAGTGTGGTTGTCATCCCTACCCTGCACAATACACTGCAGGGCAGTCTGAGCCCTCTGTTATCTACAGTGCACATTTAGACCATTCCCTACATATTGTGAATGTTTCTAGGAGGGCAGCTTGTCAGGAATACCTACATGTCCCCAATGGCATTCACATGGTGTCCAGGTGCTGGGCTGGTGATTCCAGACAGCAGCCTCCACCAGCTGCTCTGTCATTATGCAGAATGTCAGTCCCTAGGTCACCAATTACAGACATGCACGACACCCTTACATCTCTGTGATGAGTAGGGACCGTCTCCATCTGCCCTGCCACCTCTCTGAGCCTGTGGTGCAGCCCAGTGTGGGTTGTTTAATGCCAGTCCCTGAGATTGGACCAACGCAGGCATGATCCGTAGTGTCAAGAGCATCCTGTGACAGGACACAGTGCCTGTCTTCTGGTCTACTCCTCACAACTAGGCATGGCTCCTGGAGCACTAGAGATGCCAGCAGCCTTCCAGAAGGCACGGCACAGACAAACCTGCTTGGGCCACGATGGCTCAGCTCAGCACAGGGCTGAGAGGAAAAAGCCTGCCATCATTACAGCTGTAGGATACAGCCAGTCTTCTGTGGAAGAATATAAATCTGTGTGGAAAAAAAAGCATGCTATCAGATGGTTGACATAAATAATTGAACTACATCAAAAAGGCATTGTACTGTTAGTCAGAAAAATTATTCTGCCTCCTGTGTTTAGACAAGAATGTTTAATCATGAAATGTACTTCTGTGTGTTCGTCCATTACTGATGTCAAAAATGAATGCGTGAAGAAGTTAAACAATTCCTCCTTTTGACAGCTTTGAATCACTTAGTTTCTCTGCTTAAGAAAATTAAGAACAAATTCATCAGCATCTATACATACATTCTGTATTAATTACCAACTGGTACTACATTGGAAGCTACTTCTCTTCATAGTGACACACTACACAAGAGTGAGATATCTGTTTTACTTTATGCAGTTCTATTCTAAAACCATCCATAATAAGTCTGTGCTTCAAGTGATTCCTGAATTTATGAATTTTATGAGTTTGAGCACTTTCAGTACTCTTAATTCACACATTTTTCTACATCATAATTTCAAATGTTGTGAAGATCCAGATATAGTTCTTGAAATCTTGACTTCTGGGCTCTGAGATGTTTAAAGACAGACTTCTGCTGACTCCATTGACTAGAGAGATTCTGTCTCAGCAGAATATGCAGAATATACCACAGCACAGGAAATAAAAAGCTTATTTTTATAAACAAATATTTTCGAATCTTAGAATGTACCTTGAGCTGGTGTTCAAATGAATATGCTTTCCTCCACCTTCATTATTTGCTTTAGCATTTGACCTGCAATACACTAATTTGACCTGCAATACACTAATTATACATGTCAGTACATAATGTATGTACAAACTGCTTTACAGGTCTAGCTTAGAACATTCAGTCACATGCAGGTATAAAAAATTTCCATGATTGCCTCCACAAGTTATTATGTCTTGTTTGAGCAAGGAGACAGAAAAGCTTTTCAATGACATTTTTCTATCTTTCTATTTTTGTATTAAAATTACTTGTATAATATTGTTTTATATTTATCCTTATTTCTATCTCATATAATTTCCAAACATATTCCTTTGTGGTTAGAAATAGCATTGCAGTCATCATTTAAGAGCCAAGAATGTGGGTTTCCACGTCACAACATTCTTTCTTAATGGGTTGCAGAAGCAATGCAATACAATAAATTAATTATGAGAAGTTACTTTTGGGAGTAGAACCCAAAGTTTCCTAAATAACTCCATTAACTGGAGCCAGCAATGTGTCTTTGTAGTATTCAATCAATGCAGACTTCCTTTCATTCTGTTTCCTCTTTTCAGTCAGTATAATTGATAACTATTACACTTTGTAGTTTGATACACTCCTTTATCTGCTGTGTGTTTTGCAGCACTCTTGCAGTTCTTTTAAAGCTCAGAAGCAAGTAAAAGCAGAAATAACTAAATGTATGGGAAGTTCTTTAAATATCCATGCAACTTTTGTTAACATTTCAGACAGGGTAGTTTGAAAATATTTCTGATTTGCGGCGCTTTCCTCTCCCTTGTTCTTTGTGGAGAAGATCATTTGCATCTTTACAGTCTCACCTGCACCTCCTCACCCAAGAGGGCTAAATCGCTTCACAGTGTTTGCCCTTGTGTTTCTGTAGCTTTCATCTGTAGAAAGGGCCTTGCTGCACAGACAGATTCTTCCCTGGTTCTTTTTACCTAGCAAGATCTGAAGTTTAATTTATCACTCGCCAAATATTATCTTACACTTTTATGCTTACAACTAAATAGATTTCAGCTACCTTTTCCCTTCCTGAACAAGAGAGAATTCTGTCTTTTCCTATCTAGTAATAGTGATGTCTCTCACATTGGTGAAGTTTACTGTGGTTGTATATGACATGCCTACAGGCAAAAGCATTTATTGCATTTAAAAAAAAAATATATATATATATTAGGCAAACTATTCTGAAGATATACCATATCCTATGATGTTTCTTAAAATCATCATATGTTACCAGATGACAGTGCATTTCTGTCTTTCTTACAATAGAAAGAATGTAGATAGACAACTTAAGGTGGAAAACATTCAGATGGCTGAAATTACACTCTGTCCTCTCTCCCTTATGTTCAAAGATACAAATCCAAAGTGTACAGAAGCTAAATGCTCTTACAGCTGTGAAAAGTACCTGTGCAGCAGGAAAAAGGAAAAACAGGCAATCACTCCATAAGGTTCAGCCAGGCTCAGGAATCCATCTAAATAGGAAGTCTTGCAACACCACAGACTAAAATAATATTAGATCAAGTAATATTTTATATGTATGGATTCAGTGGACTTGATGTAGACTTCTGATCTGTCAAAATAGATGCAACTAGAGAACAAGGGTTTGGATGTCTGTTTCTCTGAGTTCAGTGTTGTTTTATTAGTACTGCAAGCTGCATTTCACACCATCCTAGTTTTGAACAGGTTTTCATTGTATGTAGTTTCTTTTCTTTTTATTCAGAGGTTGACCCTTAGTAATTAACAGTAATTTTCTGCTAACTAACACATCAGCTTCATTAACTCAGCTGGAATTAATGCAATCTCTCAGTTACTTAACCTGGACCTTCTTCTGCTAGCACGAAAGTAAAATTAGTTTCATTAACTGGATTTGTTATATACCAAAAGCAGAAGGCTAAGTTTCCTTCATTTTACTTATGTAAATGCTTGTATGAGCATAACAGAAGTTATTTTAAACAGATTAATGTTGAATATCTATCACACAAAAATACAATTCTGTAGGTAATGGAAAACTGTGGAAAAGGTGAGTTGATTTTCAAGTTCTAGCAAGGCCTGCAGGGGAAAATGCATGAAGACTGAAGATAAAGGAAAATATCCATTGCAGGTAAAGTATTGATTATGTTTAGAAAATAGGATTAGATAAGTTTCAGGTGAGAGTTACTGGTTTATTTTTATTGGAAAGCAATACATAAGGAGTAATAGTGCGCATGGTTAAGGTAAGTATCAGAACAAATTATCCAGTGACTAAGTGAAAGGAAGGAGACACCCCTGTCAGCCATTTATGGTGGGTGCTGGCATCTTCATGGTTCAGACCTGTTCACTTGCCTGTCACATTTGCTGTTGGGTAGCTATTACATTAACCCAGAACTCACTTCTGTCCTTACATTCCGGTTTGGTTCAACTACTGTATTTCTGTGTCTTTCTTGATATTTTTTTGAAGGATTATAATTATATCCATCCGTCTCTAGGTTTGGGTTTTGTTTCTGAAGTCATTTCATCTCATGCCAAAGTAGTGTTTAAATTGTACTCTATTTTGGTAACTATTTCATGCAGGCAGTTCTGATTCTTTCAAATGGTTCTGAAGCGGAATCTTCTGATCGTGCTGTCAGCTGGTGTGCATGACCATATTTCCACTGGTTTTGATGGGTTATAGCAATTTTTGGCAGCTGACAGCAGCAGTTTTTCTATACTGAAAAATACTGTTGATTTGTAAGAGAATCAAAATTCCCCAGTGTTTAGAAAATTGAGTTATTCCTCTGAAACTAATACACTGCTCACTAAAATAATGTTATCATTGCAAATCTTTTTTATCTGTTCATAAACAAGTAAGTACAAATAAAATGGCTAACTATAAGGTGTAGCTTTCATGTTTTTAATGGTACAAACGGTACTTTCAAAGTAAATATAAATCACATTTTAGAAGGAATTGTTCTGTTTAACTTTTAACAATAGAGTGTGATTGGAATTATTGTCTAGCATACTTAATAGCCTGATTTTTGCCTAATCTGCTGCAATGTATAATGATCAGCTGCACTGATAATAGCAGCTTGGTGTATGCAAGATGAGAATCAGGCCTGAAAACATCAGTTTATGAATTTCCTATTCTGACATCTTCTGCAACCCAGCATATTAAACACCACAAGTTAATTCATGCATCAAATTGGATTGGTTTATTTAACTAGAACTGATTCTTTCATTTTTTTAAGGAAAATAGTTGTAGCCATGTTATTTACACACAAAAAAATGAACATTTAGAAAAACAAGGCTGGAAAACAGTATCTAGTTTAAAAACCAAAGGCAAAATCTCAGCAATATACTATGTTATATTTTTGAGCCTGTGTTGGTTTGTGTGGCAAGGTTTGGTAATGGTCAGTGCTACAGGGATGGTTTCTGTGAGAAGCTGCTAGAAGTTTCCCTCTGTCTGACGGAGCCAATGCCAGCCGGCTCCAAGATGGAACTGCCACTGGCAAACGCTGAGCTCATCAGCAATGATGGTAGCACCTCTGGGATAATGTACTTAAGAAGAAGAAAATCTGCTGCACACCACCACCTGAAAGAAAGGAGTGAGAAAATATGAGAGCATCAGCTCTGCAAACACCCAGGTCAGTGAGGAAGGAGGGGCAGGAGGGGCTTCAGGTGCCAGAGCAGAGATTCCCCTGCAGCCTGTGGTGGTGAAGACCATGGTAAGGCAGGCTGTGCCCCTGCAGCCCACGGAGGTCCACACTGGAGCAGACACCCACCTACAGCCCATAGAGGTTAATGGCTGAGCAGGTTTGCTGGCATGACTTGTGGCCCATGGGGAACCCATGCTGGAGTAATCTGTTCCTGAAGTACTGCACCCCTTAGGAAGGACCCATGCCGGAGCAGCGTACAAAGAGCTGCAGCCCATGGGAAGGGCTCATGCTGGAGAAGTTCATTGAGGACTGTCCCTCATGGGAGGGACCCCATGCTGGAGCAGGGGCAGAGTGTGAGAAGGCTCCTCCTGAGGAGGAAGGAGTGGTAGAGACAGCGTGTGATGGACTGACCTCAGCCCCCATTCCCTGTTCCCCCATCCTCACATGCTGCTGCAGAGGGGAGGAGGTAGAGAAAACTGGGAGTGAAGTTGAGCCTGGGAAGAAGGGAGGGATGGGGGGAGGTGTTTCAAGATTTGGTTTTATTCTTAGTATTTTACTCTGATTTGATTGGTAATAAATTAAATTAATTTCCTTGAGTTCAGTCTGTTTGGCCCACGACAGTAACTGCTGAGTGATCTCCCAGTCCTTCTCTTCAACCATGAGCCTTTCATCATACTTTTCTTCTCCTGTCCAGCTGACGATGGGAGTGATGGAGCAGCTTGGTGGGCACCTGGTATCCAGCCAAGGTCAACCCACTACAGAGCATTGCTGCATTGAAAGTTTTATTTTTTATTTCCAAACTAATTTTTTAAATTAAAATAACTTTTACTGAAAATTCTTAAATCTCAAAATCACAATATAACGTGTTTTAGGTTTTTTGGGTTTTTTTTTCCTTTTTGTTTCACTGATAATTCCATAATATGTTAGGGTATTTTTAGGCTGGACATCCTGGTTCCTATCCATCTCTGTATTCAAATACAGTTCATCTATCTAAACTATGCTTATTTGTATGAATTATACTGGGTATCTGAAAATGCCTGAAAGACTTGTTTCACTGAAGTAGCTCACAGAACAAGTTTTCATGAACAACAGAGCTTGATAATTCTGGAAAGAGTATCTTGACAGTAGCTGGTGTCCTTTCTTCAATAGAGTAGTACTGAGCACTTTTCATGTGTTACTGTTTTGCCTTTTCAGGTCTGTAAGCCAGCTGACAGTAAGTGAATCTGAAGCAGGTAAATTCCCTGTTTTTTCAATCAGCATCTGCTTCCTCTAATAGTATCAGTGACCTCCTAAAAACTCCCTTAGGTGCTGGAGGTCTGTCCTTTGTAGAAGTTTATTAAATACTTTGGGCCAAAGCACTTGGCAGTAAACAAGCCAAATTAAGCAGGTAAAATACTGCAGCTGAGAAATATTTAAGATAATTGCAGGTGTTTGCTTACCATTTTCTTGAGTAACTCCCCCTTCTGTCTTACCTAGACCCATTTCTGCTCACATGCAACTTGATGGCAAAACTCCATGGCAGCATAGAATCCACAGTGTTTTATGAACAGTAAACATGATTTATATTTAGACATTCCCATAAGTAACAGTCAACAGCATAAAGTAATATAAGCATGCATGTAGAGCACCAGGGAACTCTAAAGCCTGAACCATAGTTTGCAGGCACAGCTTCGGTGTGAACATTTAAAACATCACAGTGAAATTTGGTTTAAAAAAAAAAAAAAATCTGTTTATTGTGACTGCCTACCACCCATAAAGATCTTTACTATGCAAAATAACAGAAGTATGTTCATCTTTTTATTGCAAGGAGAACACTCATAAAAAGGTAGATAAGCAGAGTTACAGTTCTTGAAAGGTAACTATGACAATTTACGCTCCTCTTCCTCTGGGAAAGCTGCTACTGGGTCAGCTGGTTTCTGTAGTTACAATCATAAAGTACTGCCGGGAAGCAAGGCAGCTGAAGGGATGACATGGGGGGAATGGTTCTCCATAGCTCCTCGTTCAGTTGCTGCCCCTCACACAGCTAACTTCCAGCACAGGGCCTCATGCCATCTTGTGCTCTGCCAGCCACCCCTGCAGCAGTGCCTGACCTCCTTCCTGGCTTTCTCGCCATGTCTTGCCTTGCCTTGCCTCTCTCACTTGCTTTTTCAGCCACTGTTAGGGATGGACTCTCAGGCCACTGTGTGCTCTGTGAGTTGTTCCAGAGATGGGGTACTTGCTCCATTGTGTGCTGGCACAAGCCATACTTATCGCTGTTGAGTGATGTCACCTGCTAGGTATTCCAGGGCTATTGGTCTGCTTGTGCTCTGCTAGCTATGCATCACACGCTCCCTTGTCCTGCCAGCCATTCCTCCCTCCCCTCCATGCTCCACTACTTGCTGAAACAAGTTGTTTCAGTTTCAAAGGATGTGAAAATACTGGGTTTGACATTTGAAAAGAATCCTGGTCTGAAAAACAGCCTTAATATGTGTAACTTTTCCCCATAAGAAGGCTCAAGTGATAGTGAGTGTGCCATTTTGTTTACTGATTTATTTATTCTGTGAATGTTCATAGTCATTGGATGTAACCCAGAGAGACCAGTAACTTTTAGTTAGTTTTCATTCATCTTCTACTGGTTAAACACTTTAGCTGTTGAGTAGTAAGCAATACAACTACGCTAGGGCCTTGAGGCTGAGGAGCACACTCGTTCTTTGTTTAGTTCCCATATCAAATATGTGATGCCATGGCTGGGTGGTACAAGTGTGACTACCATCAGGTTTGTGGTATTAGAGAACCAAACTCTTACTGAGCATGATCTAAACTTCCTGGAGGTAGCATATGTTGAGTGGTATCTCCACAGTGTACAAGAGCTAAGTTCAGTCTCCCAACAAACCGTTCTGTTCCCAAGACATGGTTTTGATGCCTTCTTAAATGCCAACTTGTGTCTCAAACACCAATAACATGACGGCGTCTCAGAGGCAGACAGCAACCAGCTTATTTCATTTGCTCTGCTTAGTTATGGGTAGCTATGTTTTTAGGGCTGTATGTGTCCCAGATCTTCACCTTTCAATCCTCTTCTTCCCCTGATCATGTCCCACCCTTAAGCAATGGAACACAAGCCATGTTTTGGCACAAATACAGAATGAAAAAATTGGAAAGGCAATTGAGATACTGTTTATGTGAATAAGCAATAGTTAAAATAACACCTATAATGTATAGAGCTGCTATCCCATCCAGGATCAATGACTTTTTTAAGCAGGATCCCTAGTTAAATTGGTATTGATTTTTACTATAGCAGGTAATATATTACGGAATTTAACAAACCCATAGTGAAAATCCATAGTTAAAGCATGGGCAATTGGGGTTTAATAATGAGATATATAGGCTGTATTCTATCTAGCTATGAGAAATTTGACAAAGAAAAGAGTAATCTAGATCTTCCTCCTTTTATTCTAATGGAACCACTGGCAAGCTACTTTAGGAATAATTGAGCTTGCTGCATATTAAGAGAAAAATCTTTGTGGCTAATGAACTAAAACACAATAAATAAAAGTGTTTTATTGCATTTTTAGTATTAGTATGTAATTTGGTATGTTAGCAAAGATACAAAGGCTATGTATGGGCAACAGACAAACATTCTTTCAGCTATTAAGTAAATAGGTCCATCTTGTGTCTCTTAAGATAATTAAAATGGTAGGAAGCATTTACTTGGCTCTAATGTTCATGGTTATATGCATTATTGCTAATTAATAGCATTAAGTGTTCTAGCAGTAGCATTGCTCCTCCAGTGCAAAGTAAACAGAACTCTAAAATCACGAAATCAGGGAATTGAACACATCCAAGCAGAATGAAAATAACAAGTAGAAGCTGTTGTTCTTCTGTTGTGAAGATTTTTTTCTGTAAACCAGATTTTTGAGTACTGGGGATACAAACTTGTAGCACTAAGTTCTAATGTAATGGTCTCAGTGGTTTACCTAGCATGCTACATTAGTAGGAAAAAACCAGTATGAGCTGTCTTCAGAGATGTGGAACTGCCTAGAATGATCCCAGGTGGCTTAGCGATAACAAGCTACCAAAATCAGGTCCCTAGGGTTAAATCAGATGTCAAAACATAAGGCATCAAGCGAGACCTGTACTAAGCAACCAAAACCAGAAAGAGCCACACCTATTAGCTGTAGGTAATGCTCATAGCAATTTTGACATTTTACAGCAATATCGAAAGGAAAAAAATGAAATAACAATTAAACGCTGTAGAAAACCAACCCACTAAATAGAATATAATCCATTATTGAAGAATCAATTTTCATTTTAGCTTTTACTCTAAATTTAAAGAATTGTAACAAAACATTCATCTTCAACCCCAAACTTACCATTTTAAATATTTAGATTTATACAAATGTGTCTTTGTAATTTCTTCTGCTTACATATCCATAAGTGGATAGTTAATTTTGTGTCTTCTCAGTACAGGAAAATAAAAACCAAGCCTCTTAAGACAACTAAGTCTCTCCTTCCTTTAAGCTACTTCCACAAGGAGTTCTGTGTTCGATGTTGGTATTGTCTACAAAAGAGTTCTCAGCAAAAGGTCCAGGAGTTCCTGGTGCTTCTGCTATTAAATTTCAGGAATATTACCTCAAAGAAATTGATTGTGACTGGCAGATTATGGGTATCAAAGAACTAGTGATACAAAATCATAGTACAACCATTAGAACAAGTTTAATGTACTTGCTTTGGAAAGTTTCATTGAGAGCATTTCTTTCAAAATTAATTGGGAGTTCTGAGATGTGTTGCAGCTCAGATACACAGACAAAAATTGCCTGTTTGGAAACCTAGCTAAAATAACCTAAATCCTTTCTTACTGTTTCAATTCTTTCTCTAAAATATTTTGTTATTTCTATCTCAAGATCCTGTTAGGGTACTGCACCAAATATTATCAAAGCTGTATACTTCAAGTGGCTCATCAGCTTCTCTCCGAAGTCTTTAGTACAACTTTTAAGAGCCAGCCTGTGTATTTTAACAACCAGCTAATTCAAAAAGTACAAAAGGCTTTAAACCAGATGTCAGACGTAATCATTATAACAGCCAGCTCCTTCCAGAGAACATATGCTTAGCAGTGATGTAACCAAGGCTCTGTCTCTTAAAGGGCATGTTGATTTTTTATTTCTGGAGCAATATATTCTCAGGTTAAGGCATCAGTACCACCTTTTATTTCTTGTCAATTATGTATTTATCTATGACAACCAGTTTTTCACAAAGACTGTAGAGTTTGGGTTGTATCTATCGCTCAGCAGGAACATTTCTTGTCTCACATAAAGCGCTGTTTAAGCACACAAACAAATTTCTGTGGCTTTCCCTTTGGACCAATTTCTATCACATAGCAACATCTGCTAAGGAATGCGCTGCAAAGCTTTCTTTGTATTTTTCCTCTCTTCCTGGAGATAAATTTGTCCACTTCTGGGAAATGCATCCCACATCTTCACAATCATTGTTAAATTCACAATACACATATTAAAATGCCATGTGACAAACAGGCAACTGGAAGGTATTTTATATAATACCCTGCCTAATATAACAGAAATAGTGACGGTACTGAATGTAAATTCTCTATTATTTGCAGGTACAAAATTTAGCAGAAACAAACTTAAAGCATGCTTCTTAAAAGTTCCAAACTGTCTTAAAAGTCCATCTGTCATTATTTTGTAAAAATATGGTAAACCAGTTTAAAAGCAAACAAAGAAACAAATAAAACAAACAAACAAACAAAAGAACGCCCAACAAGGAAACTAACCAAATCTGCTTCCTTGTCTTCTTTGTTTGCATATGAAGCAGCCCTCAACACAGTTACAGTAGTGAAAGCCACCCTTTCATCTTCCTTAAACCATCTTCCTGGTATCACATTCTGTGAAAGTTCAGTATAGAATTACTCCTCAGAACTCAGTCCCTTTCTCCTATGCACTGGTGAGTTGTGTAATTCCAGTGTCCTCAGAGGAGTTTTTTGTGGTAGACACATTTATGGGAGCAAAGAGAATTCTGATTTCAGACTGCTTGCTATTTCAACACATTTGTTTGTAATTGTTTCCCTACTTCAAACAAACACTCCTGTCTACATACTGAGAATTTCCTGTAGACAGGAACATAACCATTAGGCTAAGTTTCACATTTACAATAAACATTTCAGAATTTTGAAACTTTCAGTTTTCTGCAGAATTATTAAGGTAGTTAAATGAACTTGCATGTGATGTAGGAGAGCTACTTTTACTGCAATACCTACTACCTGAATTAATACACTAGTGAATGCATTGTTTTCCAGCACATCCACTTTCTTTGGGGACATTAAAGGAAGACACAAGCTATGAGCTACAATATCCTCATATAAAACCATATTTTGTACTGTCATTTAACATCTTAACACCTCATGAAGTGGGGAGTAATGAAAAATTGCCAACTTTCAAAACACTGTAACCAGAAATAGTCATGGATTTCCTAAATATATGTTATATATTTAAGCTTATATCTTAAAGACAACATTGAGATCAGTCTTATCTGACCATAGCCCAGCTATGTCTCAACAGATGTTTAAGGAACAATTAATAGCCCAAGAGCCAGCTATCTAAAGACCAAAGTTGTCTGTGAATTAGGGAGCCAATTCTGCTCTCCTGTGACACTTCCAATCACAAAGTCCTTATGATGGCTGCTAATAAAATGCTCTTGACTGGAGCAGCTCAAAACTGAAAGAGTTCAGTGTTTACTTACATCACAGGGTTCTGAAAAACTATGGTCTATGAGGTCTACTGAGTTTAACTGGAAAGCACAAAATATTAAAGAGAGGGAAGAAAAATGATATGACAGTCACTGACTCAATACCCTGTAGTCTGATTTCAATTCTATGAAAGATATTAGAACAAATTATGAAAGCAAGAAAAAATAATACCTGGAGAAAAATAAAACAACATGCAACAGATGATATACAGGATTAAATTATACCAAATTACTCTGTGAGATAACAGGGGTTTTAAAACTAAAGAAATACAGTGAATCCCTTCTGTCTAAAGTAAACCATGGAAAAGATTTCACATTACCTTTTAATTCTGAAATGTACATTGTAATGTAAAAGTCATGCACTAGTTTTGGAAGTAGTTTAATAGGTGGCCATAAGTATGCTGAAAGGAGAATTTTCTTGGTAGGTTGAATGCTAAGAGGATACAACACCTTAAAAGTACAGGTCTCATTGGGTGTGATGTCCTGAGATTCTAAGATTTAGATAAAGGGAGAAACTTGCAAATGGAAGGAGGCAAATGAAAGCACTGTGCTTTGCAGAAAAAGCTACAAAATCTTCCTTGAGAAAGCCTTTCAAACACAGCAAGACATATGCTTTGCAACATGAACATCCTTGTATATGCTATCTGCTAAATCTGAAAAACTAGCAATAAAAAGATAGTAAATCAAACTAAACATGTAATCCTAATATAACAAGATTATACCTTGAAAAAGAGACTAGCTCAAATATAAATATAGAGCAAATACTGATAGCAGTATAGCAAACCAATTTCCAATGGGAGATATATATTAAATATCATAGCATAGAAAAAATACAATCAATTATAAAATATCCATTACTATTTATAATTATCAGTTCTAAACAAGAAAGAGTCAAAAAATTCCTTTACAATCATTTTTGAAGGAACAGGACACTCCTTTTCAGAATGACTGGAACAAGAAATAGATATTTTTCTATACTGTACACCATGTTTATAGGCAAATTGAAGCATAATAAATACATGTTAAAAAAAGGGAAGTCTAAAACCTTGTCATTTCACCTTTTCCACCTTCACTGATAACAGTAACCCATTTCAGGGCTTCATAAAGCTTAATAATTTAGGACTATCTACAGCATAGAAACATTCTGCTCCTGAGCATCTTAACTCCAGCCATACTGCCTTTTCCATCCTCTGACAGGTAAAGCAGATTTGCGTATTTCAATATTGGCTTTGAACTATCAAAACAGAATTGATTTGAAAGCAAGGTCCTTCTACCAATGATTCAGTTTTGTCCCTGGCCAGACTCAAGAGGCAGTTTAGCGCACAAGAATGGGACTTTGTCTTCTTGCATACAAAAACACTTAACCCACTATTAAACAGAGCTACATCACCTTCAGAAAGCCCCTGGAAGGAATTTTGCCTCTATCAGTTGTTTCTTCAAGAATTACTATAAAGTGCCCTTATTTGTATGACATGTTCTTCCCAGTGTCAGCATGTCTCACTGTGCAATTGGAGGAATTTATTGTGTTAACATATATATGCATAATAAAATGTGTAGTAAAAGTGTACAGAGCTGTGCTGAACAAGTTTTAAAGCAAGGAAAATATAAAAAAATGAAACATATGAATGGTTCTATTTGATCATGTCATTTCTTCATTATTTTCCTGGAGTTTCATTCATTTTTTAAACATGTTTGTGTTAAAACTGTAATAATCAAGAAATGGTCACCAAAATTCTAAAACCTCATCACTGGAAAACATTACTTAAATACTTTAGCACACTGTTAAATTTTTAATTGTGAAGAACCAATTATATAGGTCATATATATATATATATAGGCTATATATAACCAAAAATAGGTCCCAATAACTCTGAAAGACCAACAGCGGCAACAGCCAACAACGAAAAAGCAAAGCAAAAGTATCCTCTTGAGAGCTAAATATTTCTAAGGAGCCACTCAGAATACAAATGGGAAGAAATGGTGTCAGTATGCAATACCTGTTTGCCACCAAGGTAAACAGAATAAAAATCACAGTAGATGATCATCCAGAAACTGACAGGGATACTCACAACGGGAAGACTGCAATGTGATCCTTCAGCTGTTTAAGAAATGCTTTGCATACAACTTTACACAGAAGCTCTTACATTTCATTGTGCCATATGGCAGTAAGGCAGAGTACAACATATGGAAATCCAGTCAGGCAAAGAGAAACATTAAAGAAGGAATAGTAAGCGTATGGTGGCATTGTGAATACCTGTAAGGAATCATTTTGAGTTGCTTGCTGGCCATGTCAACCAGTGCAGAGGCAGATTAGCACTGATCTTAGATTTGATGGATTTTTCTGTGTATCTGTCGGGTCCCAGTTTCTTGTGACACTCAGTTCAAACCATTCATTATCACTACTCTGAAGATGCTGATGCAGCATTGTTTGGTAGGAATATTTTGTTTTCCTTTTCTCCTCTCCTATCTTTTCTTTCTGCTCTCTTCCTCTTCCTCTCTACTGGTAGCAACTGCCTTTCCTGCTATAGTCCTTTATCCTGTCCCTACCCCCATGCTCACATTGGCACTGAAGGTCTGAGGCATCTCAAGCAGACATGTTTTAATGCATGTCTTATACACATGATAATGCCATGTTATATTTTAAAGAATTTCAACTTTTGAAATTAACTGGTTAGATATTTTGCAGGTCTTCACTGCTCAGTCACTGTCCAAATAAAATTGGGGTTTATTTTAAAATTACGTTTGCAAATATTGATGTCTCCTCAACAAAAGACTGCTGTTCGAATACCTGTGAATTTTATTGATGAAAAAGGCAGCATTTTATTTGATAGTATTAAGAGTGTTTACTAAGATATTTGATATAATATTTGGGTCCAGTTCTTACAGCTATCCTTATTGAAATGGAACTTCCTAAAGCTCTTAAAACCCAATTAGCAGACCACGTTGAAGGTAAAAGTTCTTTTTCTGTGCAGCAGCATTCTCTGTTGAGGGAGTGTAATGAATAAATATATTATTCATATTACAATAGCATTGAAAAACCAAAATTCCATCCACAGCCAACAACAGTTCCTGCTGCAGGACTTAATCATGCTCACTCACATGAAGAACGAAATATGGGAAAATGACATAACATATAAGCAAAGTGTCAGTAGTGTCAAATGGAATGTATTTGCTCAATTCTCATATTTCTCCAATTCCTTTAAATACAGTTTTAACAAGAAAACAAAGAAAAATAGGAAGAATTAGGAAGGACAAATTATGTTGAAAAATAACAAGTTTGATAAATTGAACACAGAAAATTTTAGCATAAAGTAGTCAGATGATATATATCTTAATAAATCAAATGTGCTACTGGACTTATTTTGGCACTGAAAATTATGCCTCTGACTCATTCAAACGTAAACATTTGAACAGCAGGAATCATCCCATGATGTGTGATAAAATAGAGAAATGGGTAACAGAAAGAGGATAGAAAGGAAGGCAGGCATTGAAAGAGTGAGGGAGAGAAGAGACGGAAGGAGTAGAGAGGAGGAAGGAAGGAAGGATGGGAGGAATTGACAACAGGAGGGAGGGAGGAAAACAGGTAGCCAAGTATGGATCATTGGTCCTGATAAATACTACTTTTAGATTTGACTTTATAAAGCCAAACTTGTACACAGGGCAAATATTGACCAGATTTTTTTAGTCATAAAACTATCCATAGCTGGCAGAATCCATAGTTTTCCCATGTAAGATTTACAGGAACATGATTTCAAAGCTTATTTCAACCGCCCAATTTATTAATTTTTACAGTTTGGAGATTAGTCAGTTACTAAGATTGAGCACTATATGTAAGGATTACTTCATTCATGTTGACAAGCTTCCAGCACTGTTGGTAAGAAGCCATTTCATGACTGCAAAATATTTTTAAGACAGTGAAGGAGAATAACTTCAAATCTGAAGCAAACAATTTATTTTCTATATTGGCAGCATGTAAGTACCTTAGTTTGATTTTTGGCCATGACATTTGGTGGCTTGAAAGGAAAAATTAATTGTTGATGCCAGGTCCATGTTAAAGAAATGAGGGGGGTAAATATCCAGAATTTATCAATGATTTCTCTACACTTCTGATCTTCCACAAGCATTCAAAGAACACTTTTTCAGAATCTGGGGAAAATACATGCACACAGCAGCCACCAGTACAACTGCCACACAAGTACATACAGGAAAGCTCATTTTGCATAGAGGAAGCAATAACACTGATTGCAAGGACTTTGCCATATCTCAAATTGTGAAATAAAAACTCAGGATCTGTGATGGCTTTTTACTGTCCTTTCTTCAGAGTCCTCATTTTTCATTTATTTTGGTGTACTTTGTTAGATCCAAAGTAGTCCAGCTATGTCAACTCAGGCTACAATTACAATTCCCATGCTATAAAAGGGTTTGAGCTTCTGACTGACAATTATTAAAAAAAAAAACAAACCTCTTCGCAGACTATTGGTAATTGGGGAATGGGATGAAGTGAGACAACTACAGCCCAAGAGCATGTTTATTTGCTCTCAAATCTCTGATGGGTTGCATTAGAGTCTGGAGGTAGCCTCCAAAGAGTGATTGCTCCCGGCTTTCTGAAGCTGGTGTGGCAGCTTTGCCTGTCTGGGTTCTGGCCAACCATCTGTCGACAGAGCTTGCCTTGTTTAGCCTAGCAAAACAAAAGCTGAGAGGGAATACAGTCACTCTCTATAAACACTCTGGGGATAAACAAGGGAGAGGAATAAGAACTATTTAATCTAAGGGACAATGTTGACATAAAAATATATAGAAACAAACTGGCCATGAATAAATCTTGGTTAGAATTTAGAAGGCCTCCCACAGAAGTACAGTTCCAGAATAGCCTTCCTACAGCTGTACTGGGAGTTGAATAACTTCATGATTTTCAAACTTGAAGTTAACTCCATTTATAATGAGAATTTTAAGATATTGTCTCCAAAATCAAAGTCAAATACAGGGCTTCCTTCTAGCCTGTTCCTTCAATAAAACTGTTTAAAAATGCAAGCTTATCAAAAAAATGTAAGTTCTTAAAATAGTGATGTCTACTCAGTACCAAAATATTCACCATTGATCTTTACTTCCATTCATACGGCCACAAAACAGTTGCCTCTGCAAAGCCATATGAATATTAGTTTCATAAGACCATTAAATGGATGCATTTCTGAACATACAGCTTTGAACTTTGCATAATCTGGTTTAACACAAATTCTGAGAAGCAGCTGAAGCAAACTAAAATTACCTTGGCTACAAGTACGAGTTGTGTTCAAGTAAGTAGCATTCTGGTTCTCCTTTCACAATTGGTGATGCCATCACAAGTAACTAAATACCACCCTTAATGCAGATCCTGTGGGCCTTTAGGGAAGCTTCCATGTCATATGACCAAAAAATATATGCGGTATGATCCAAAATAGTGACTGGGAGGGACTGGAGGGAGGATGTACAGTCTATTAACTTTCTAGGTAAATCCTAACTCAACTACATGAAACCTTGATCTAACTCCATAGGTAAATCCATGCTTGGATAAATCTGCAATTAAGGTAGAACTCCAGTACTCTTTTTGCAGAAATTGGCTTCAGCAAGGCTGCAGGTAGACTCACATTGCAGAACTGACTGAATCTATTAGTTTTGTGCTGTGGCAATTGTGTTGCTGTGGTAAAGGTTGCTGCTGTTTCTAGGATTTAACAAGGATTTGAGATAATTTCAGCTGAAAAAATTTGTTTCACCATTAATATTGAATTATAGTATTTGTATTATTTGAATGATATCTGTAGCCCTGTCTCTTTCTGTACTTCTCCAGACCTTTCTCTCGCTGTTTAGTGCTTAGTGATGAAAAAAGGAGCTCAGTACACAGGTAACTGCACACAAAATCACTGTACAAAAATAAGAGGATGAGACCAATGCATCAGCTTAAGAAATCATGTTATTAATTCAGCAGTCATAATCTTTTTCTTCAGAAATCTTTTGTTATAATATTAATCTGAATTATCTAGGATCAGCCTTATGTCTATATCTTACTTTCACTATGCATGATTTCTTATATTTCTCCAACATAAATGTAAGGGTACCAGTTGGCTTATTGTTACTGGGAGTTTCAACCTACCAGCCCCAAAGCTTAATTTCCTAATGTTTCCCATCCAGTTATGCTTTCCTGTATTTAGTACAGAGTAGAATAACTGTTGTTGAATCATATATATTAATAATCTATATTAACAGGACAACACTATAATAGATTACCTACGGTGACACTACCTTAACTTAAAGCTTACAATGAAACCTTATTATGAATACTATTTCCAGACCATGACTGAATCATTATATGTTTACATACATGTATATATATATATATCTCCAAGTACATATGCAGACTATATTTGTATATAAGTATAGCTAAGAACATAACATCCTTGACACTAAGAAATGCTATCAAAAGCCAAAATGGCCAGGGAATAAAATGTTGTACCAAGTTCTTCCACTTGCTAAAGTTGTATCATTTACTGCTACGTATCTTACCTCTCTTCTGAGAGACTGTGAATGAAGAATTGTTTAGGTGAACAGAAATGGCTGATTATAAATGTTTATATCTGCACTTTTTCTACAATTTACTAGCTATGTTGGGGGAGGGGCAGAAATCACAATACTTTTTTTAGGGAAATATAAATAGGAATATTTAAAGAGTCGTTTTAACAGACCTGTTTTCACATTTCTCACCGAAAAAATCTGGCTTCCTGAAAATGTAGGAACTGAAGCAACATGCATCAAACAGAACAATCACATTCCTAAAAGTAATATAAAATGGCCTTCCACACACAGGGTGATCACTGTCTTGGGGGAAAACGTTACTAGGTAGTTTGGCTTGTCTACTTTCAGTTACCAGCCTCCGCCAGAAGACACACTGGGCGCGCTTTCCTTGCCTTGGAGAAAATGATAAGATTCAGACCTAAATCTTGCCTGTTCTTTGCACTGGGCTAGAATAGGAAGCAAGGAAGTATTACAAATAGTGATGAATATCTGAAACAGTTCAAAGTTCTGGTTGCTATAATATATCCAAAGAAGATATATGTGTATCTAGAGCGGGGCTGAGGGAGTTCGGTATACATAATTAACTTATTTGTGATACATTTCTGTGATCTTTCATATAGAAATTATTTTCATGCATAAGATGAATTAGGGAAATTATTTCTTGTCATTTTTATTTACTCTTGGGGTAAATATGGAGATGTGAAAGAACAGAAGACTTGCAGCTTTCATGAAATTAAAAAAAAATAAAATCATTCTTCATTTGTTTTAAACATTGTTTTATACCTATTCTTTTCAATCTCTTGTTCTGATCCTGAAAAGGCGTGTTCATAGAAAAATCTTGCAGCTGACTAGATTTCTTCTCTTACATTACTTACTGTGACAGTTGTCCTGTAAAGTTACATTTCGTGTACACGTATCACTATTCTTGGAAGACCCAGCAGCCACCAGTTAGATACTGATGCAGACAGCACTGAATATAGGGAGAAAATGATGGCCAGTATTTCCTGGGCCAACCTTACCTCTTATGGAAATCTGTAATAGCTCTTCAGAATTTAAGTTTAAGCCAACGTTTCTCTTCAGTTATCAAATCAAATATACTCTAGTCTTCATCTGGTGTATTACTACTAATTACTTTTTTCAGCTGGCAGGCAAAAGTTACATTGCTGACCCAAATAAGACTCTAGTTAGAACTGCTAGAATAAAAAAGATGAATTAGAGTTTGACCAAAACACTTTCAGATGTAACTCAATCCAGCATGACTGTTTTTCATCACACTTAAGATGTTTGCTGTTAACTTTTATCAATGAATCATGAAAATGCTCTATCTAATTAAGCACTGTGGACCTCATAGGAGCTAAAAAAGTTGAAAGCTGGGTTCAGTGATGATTTCGTATTTGAATGTAAGTGAACCTGAATTTACCTATAGGTTTCCCATTTGGAAATCACTTTTTGTGTTAATTAACATGTAGCTATTTGAACTCATTATTAAAACTTAAAATATCAGATAGAAAACAGGTGCTTAACAGAGCTAAAGGTGCTGTGTGGAGTCAGTTGAAAACATCTGACATTTGAAAGTGACTGATGAAAAGGTCAAAATAATCTTTAGCACTGTCACGTGTCCCACTTTTTCCCTATCTGTGGATCTCACAAAAATCCTCTCATTTTCCTGTGGTGGTGAGACACTGCTGACAGTCCAGGCTTCAGAGAGCATGCTCATTGTTTAAACATACTATTTTTTTTGCTGGCATAGTTATTATGGAATGAAAGAAATGCAGACACTGCATAAAGTGTAGCAAAAAGTCTTCCTTTTTGTCCAGAAATTCAGTATTATAAAATAATCCAGACACAGCAGTGAGAACATGCGACTCTCACTAAAGTTGCTTACCAAGATCACTGTCAGGGACTTTTGGGGACCAGGGCTCCCTCACCCTGCCTGCAGCCCAGGACCCCATGTCAGCCCCCGGGGCCATCAGCAGGGCCGGCCTCCGGCTCCCCACCACCCTGCCCTGCCCGGCCATGGGCCCCACTGCGTGGAGCCAGTGTGCAGGCCCATGGCCAGGCCTGGCCTCCGCCCATCGCCATCCCATGGCCCTGCCCAGCCATCCCAGGGCCATGCCTGCCCCTGGCCTGATGTCCTGGCTGAACTTTGGACCCACCCCACCACCACGATTCTGTCTTATGAGCTGGGCCCCTGGCTGGGCCTGGCCATGGTCTCTGGGTCTGCCCTGCTCCTTGGCTTGGCTGTGGGGCTGAGCCCTGGCTCCGAGCCCCTGCTTGGCTGGCACAGGGACCCCTAGGCTCCCTGCTCCCCACCCCTGCTCTGACTGTTCCTGGGCAGCTGCATCCTCTCCCTAAGCCAAGCTGTGTCGGAAAAGTCAGAAAATTCACTGCTTGGCAGCTCTTCCTTTTTAAACGGAGGAGATGTTTTATAAGGTCATTAAATAGTTAAGATCGTTTTCGTTCTATGTTCAGTTTAATCCATATGTACAAGCCATATACACAGAAGAAACTGGAAGGGACAAATGCCGTTGCTCAGCAACAAGAAACTGGCAAAAGCTCAAATACTCCACATTTTCAGCAGACAATGGCTCTCTGAGCTCTAGCAATCAATAGCGTTTGATGCAAAGGAAATGCCCGGTTTATCACACTTGCCATCTAATAACACCTCAAGTGTATTTGTGGCTGACATACATAAAAACATGTCTGAACTCCAGCTGTTTGAATAATGTATTGAAAATTTCACCCTTTTTTTGCTTGAAAGCCAGTTACAACAAATGAGTTTGTTATTTCTAGGTATTCAGTGAATAATTTATGGAAACAAATGTCACTCTATAGGTTATTCAAGAGATTCAGTTTAACTATTCATGAACCAGGCTATTCAAAGACAACTCAAGTCCATCATAAAAATAAAATCTGAATTATGTCTCCTTCTTTGTTCCAACAGTCTCTTTCTCCATGGTTCTTTATATATCACCTTGGTTTTATGCATACGCAAAGTCCCACATTTTGTTTCTTCTGCTACAGCTGTTCTTTTCCTGCTTCTCCATTTCCCTTCAGGCTTTTTCCTTCGAGTTCTCTCTTGGCCCTTTCATCACTTCTCCTCTCCCCCCAGGGACCATGAATATCTACTTTGGAAGCCAAATTTGTGTTATTCCACCCGCATACACAGCGAGTTGCTCCTCTGAGGCAGCCAGTTTCTCGCTTGGCACCTGGCAGAGGCAAGCATGGCCCCACCAGCCACGGCAGAGGAGGACCTGGGAGCTGCCAGCCCGCAGGGAGGAGAGCAGGCAGCGGCACCAGCAGAGAAGGAGCTGTGGAGCCAGGGAAGGTGCCAGCATACAGCACAGAAATACACCTTACAGAATCTGAATTTCCTGGTATTGAAATACTGTGGTGATGGGAACTTCGTTACAAAATGAGGCTTATTGCCCTTTGTTTTAGTAACAAAACCTTAGGCACCATCTGCTTAACGATTGTCGTACAGATGTTGACCACAGTCAGTCATGGGGGAGGCGGAGAGACATTGCTAGAAAGCACACTATCCATCTTGCCTTAGACAGCGGTCTTACAGCAGGAAAAGCCAGCGTCTGACTGGGTCTTATATCTATTTTTTTCATGCCATATAGAGGGATCCTAAACAATTAACTTAGATGAGGTGTCTAAATTTAAAAAATTGAAACTTGGCTGAGATTAGTCCCCTCCAATTTTTAGAATTGCACCAACAGCCCACAGGGTTTAAATATTTTTTTCCTTCATATCACATAGTAGCACTTGAATGAGAGCATACAGTTTGGAAAAAAAAAATTTAGTCTTGAATTTAAAATGTTACTTAGTGACAAATCAGAATCATGGGTACTGAAAAATGTATTAGATATAGGACTAAGAGTTCTTTCAGGGTTCCTCGTGGAATCTCACAGTGGTGGAGAATGAGCTCTCATAAAATGTTCCAGTGGTTGAACATAGCTTCCTCATCTGACCTGAGATATGCTGTAATTGCTGAGGTATGTTTATGTTTAAATGTATTGATATATGTTTAGCTTAATTTCACCCCAGATTAGTGGGAAAAGTTATATCAATGAAAGAAGAAACACAGAAAAGAGTAGGGGGCTATATTTTAATGTTGTATGTAGAATGGTCCTAACAAGCATGTCAATGTTTAAAAGCCCCCTTGTTCCTTTTACCTCTGAAAAATGTAAGATTTCCAAGCCATTCAACTTTTGATTATTAAATTATCAATATTAGTGATATTATGATCCTGTTAAATATAATTATATGTGGTTATAAATCAAGCTCATTTTTGGTTTGTAGATAAAGGGACTGCCTAAGGTAAAAGGATATATTTTAAAATTTGCTACCTTCATAAATTGTCTGAAGAGTGCAAATTATATGAAAGGTATAACCTAAGTTAGCACTTCTCATGTCTTCCTTCTTCCTAAAATTAAACAGAAATCTTCTTTCCTGGTTTTTATAATGAGAAAAACATTCATATGCAAGACTCAGGGAGCCTTTTGTTTCCTTTCATGGAAAAAAAAAAATTGTATCTGTCTTGGAAAAGGTCATTGTTTCCTACATATGTCTTGAGATTTTGATCCTTTATCACTGAAGGTATAACCTCAAAGAGGCTAGGTCACAAAAAACAGCTATAAAAAGAACCCTTTGCGTTTATTTTTATTTGTTTTCTGGAATGTGTGCCTTTATGGGCTTTTTAAAACATATTTTCTAGTTTTTATCTGCTTCTATAAAGCCAGGATGCTTAATAAAGAAAACACACAGAAAAAAACTTGCAGCTGAATTTCTTACTTAACTGTGTGAATCCAGGAGATAGTTCTGGAAAAACAATATGGTTAAGCCAGATATTTGACAAAGGTATGTTTTAGGGAAAGCACTCAAACATGTCCTTCAAGTAATCCTGGCTTTAGGTTTCAATGAAAAGAGTTAAGGGTGAGCATGATTTGAATCAGGATGAATAACTCTGAATGAAGTCAAAGTGAAGTCAAAGAAGAATCTTATAAAGCAAAATCCTGACTTCTCTGAAAGCAACACAGAGCTCTTATTTATATGAATTGTTTTTTCTTTTGCACTTGGTATTTTTTATTGATTTCTAAACAACACCATTTTTATAAAGAATGAATGGAACGGTTTTATTTTTGCACTATTGTTCCTGTATTTTATTTGCTAATACTACTGTTTGTGTTTTCATATGAAGTACTGTTCTCGTGAACTGCATGAAAAGACCTTTTAATGGATTTTTAGTTTATGGAAGTTATTTTTAAGGTTCAGAAATTGAAATGATATATTTTATTGTATTGTTTTATCTATTCTTACTTACTTTGGTTTTGTGACACTCATTAATTTAGTACCTGAGCAACTCAAATTTTAGACTTTTTCTAATAGTATCTTTGTGAACAATAGCAGTGACATATAACAGTAATATCATCACTTCACAGTGAAAAACTAAAGCAGAAAAAAAAAAGGATCAGATACAATAAAAGATTTAGGTATATTAAACAGACATTATCTTCAGTACTGTAAATGCTTATTTTTTGATGTCTGAAAATCAATAAAAAACAAGCTTTCAATTAAGCACTTTGCTTATAGAGTTGTTGGGATGAGTCAAACACGTGAGATGGCAAGTGCAAACTGGCCAGCACAGTCAGCACACAACTCCCCAAACCAATCTGGAGGCAGGAGGTACAGACCCTAATACAGCAACCAGAAAACATAGGAGTGCCTTGTGGGTAGAGTACTTCTCTCAGAAATGCTTCTGCCATATGTTCAAAATCTTTTTAATGAAAAGTGTAATCAGCCACAGAAGTGGAGGGTAAAAATCTTTTATTACTCATTCATATGGGAACACCCAAACCATCATGGTCCATCGTGATCCTGCTGTCCATTCGCTATTAAGAGAAGAGTAAGTTAATTGTTGCAGAATACACAGCTTCAATAGACAAATTTGAGGGTATTTTCCCCCAGCCTCTAAAGAAGGAGTTAAATGACTTGCACAGAACGTATCTTGGTTTAGATTTAAATCACTTTAAGTGGAAGAGAAGAACTAATCCAAGATGTTAGCCATATATCCAGTGCTCTAACAATTACTATATAGAAAGAGGTGTCACATGCTGGTACATTGTAAAAGGTGGGGTTCATTATGACTGATTTTAAAATACTACTAACTGTATCAGTTTGTAAGGTATGAAAACATGTAACATTAAATTTGTTGAACAAGGCAGTTGAAAGAACTGTCACTACCAACTTCAGAAAGCCAGTGCTTACACCTTGCCAGACTTCTATTCCTTCTCTTTCTTCCTTTCTTTCATTTTTTTTCAAGCTGTAGATATCTATTTAAGTAGTAGTTTTTAGAATAATTGCAAAGAATCCATGGATAAGTCCCAGATCCTTTAAGGTTATTAAAATAGCAACTGTAATAAACTAGGTTTTGCTGGTAGTCTTGGTGAGAAGTCTGTGAAGGTTGGGGGCTGGTTTTCATTGAAAAACTGGGTTATCCAATATTTGCTTACAAAGTTTCTTGTGTACAATAGAAGAGAATAATTATTTGTCAAATCAACAAGAAAAGATAAACCAGAATTAGGATTTGTGCTGATGCCCAATATTTCAGGTGCAAAGTACCTCTGATTTGGCTACTTTCCTGATAATTCAAGATAACTTCTTAATAAAGAATTTGATCTAGATGATTACCAAAGTAAAATGCCCATGTTAATGAACTGTTGGAATATCCTAAAATACAGTATTTTTTTGAGAAACCAGTTATAGATATAATTAAGAACATAGATATAAATTGGCTAGACCAATTGACCCAGAGGATTTTGCTGGGCCGATCCCACCACAGATCTTTTAAACAAAATACATACTTGATTTTGTTTAGGTGATTCATGCTGTAGGAGACCACGCATTCCTTTTTTTTTTTTTTTGAAGATTTTTGTACACTAACCTTGTAGAAACAACAGTTGAAGAATGTTTCAGTTCTAGAATAACAGACAGTTCACCTTTAGAAAGAGATTAATTCCCAAAGGTGGAAATTCCAAGGGATTTGTGGAAAAATAGTTCCTCATCACTTGGATCAGATTCTGTTCCTACTGCTTTCACTGGTAAATTTTGACTAACCTCACTGGGATTAAAATGTGTAATATTCTGTAGGTTATTGATAAACAAGTGTTAGTATGCCTCAGTTATGCACATAAACATTCAGTTACTCCTCAACAAAACTCCATATTGTTCCATCCTCTGCTCCAAAGTATTTACAAATAATTATCTGTGCTAAGGAACATTATCAGCTCCAAGAGTTATAGGAAAACTATGGGAGGCATCATCAGCTTCTTTCAATTTTTCATAACTTTAGTTTCCATGACAACAAAGGAGGCCATCCCACAACTCTAGCAACTCATTATTGGAGACAGTTTGCTGTTTTCTCTGGAGAAGTGAAACACTTATTTTTTTAAGTCTCTTGTAAGAAATTCATAATTCAATGGATGAAATCCAAAGCAAAAATAATTAAAGTGAAGCCTCTCTTTGGAAACAGTGTATATTTTGTGAAGAACACTTACTGTGCCTTATATTGGTTCTTTCTCCATTCCCAATTTAATGACTGATGTTACTGATATTTTTTTCTGTGACAAAATCTGACATAATTTGAACTCTCATCAAGAAATAAATACTTGTAAGGTCAGGAAGAAATTGGTTTATGTTTCTTTGCCTAAAACACAGCATGCAGAAGAACTCTGCAGTTCCCCACTCAGTGACTGAAAGTCCTGTCAATCTTAGCCATGTGTGAACTGTCATTATGTTGGGAAATACAACCTTTTAAAAATGTGATTTTTTTATTACTAAGCAAGACCCAAGTTCTGCTAAGAACTGTTTTTAAGAGTTATTTATTCTTATGTGTTACATTTGAGGAATCCACATAAAGGAAAGTAATTTTCTAAAGAAGGCCAAATCAGGTTTGTTATAAAAATACAGGCAGTAAAATGAAGTTTCTTTGTCAGTGACCTGGTCCCATCACTGAAAAAAAAATCTTCTTAGGAAGGGAATTATTGCAGTGAAGAATATGTCATGCCTTCCATATTTTTCACCAGTTCTCTAAATGTTCCACATGCAGGCAAGGCAAGAGAAAATATGTGAACATTTGAATCGTGAATTGTAAGCAGAAAACCCTTTAAGAAGCAGCATTTCTTGCTATTATCACCATTTAAAATGCAATACCATAATACATGAATATCCAGTTTCAGGATTTGGTTCCAAACAAATTCTTCCATGGGCATTACAAGGTCACACTGGCAGTGATTCCCAAGAATCAGATGTTGTAGGAAATTGTTATATTCTTCACAGTCTTCATATATCATTACTAAACAGTCCTTTTTATGGCATGAAGATAGCCTTATTACGACAACTTTAGAAAGGCTGAAAGCCTGACACCATTGTTGAACAGTAAATGTATTGCTTGCAGTGTTGCCTGCATTTTCTAGTTTAGAATGAAACCAAATTAGCTGCACAGAAGTTCAGGTCTGTTAAATCTGAATTCATCCACAGCCTGTGTTTCCTAATATTGCGTGATGTCTTTGATTCCTGGAAATGTTAGCTAGATTCCAGAAAAAAAGAAATCAAAAGCTTACCTAAAAAGAGGAAGAGTTGAGTATCATATAATGGTCCAGCAAGGTCTTTTGGAGAGGCGGGGATAGGGGTGGTGTGGGCCGGGAGGAAAAAAAATTAGTAAAGAGACATGGACCATACAAATGCATGAGGTTCTTCAGTAAAGCAGCAGCAGTGAGATGTATAGTATGAGGTAACTGTCTCTTCCCCTTCTTCAGCAACAAAAAAATATATAATGCTTCCCGGCAAGCAATCCCAGACTATTTTCTGAAGTGATGGGACTCCTAGAGTGCATCCAGCTCTTCTTCCTTAGACTCTCTTGCTTAGCATCCTTGTGTGAATGCCCATAAATAAATTCTCCTACCCAAAACTGTCTATTCCTACTCCAGGTGAGCTGAATGGCCTCTCCTCTGAAAATCACGCTTATGTATTAAGGCAAAATGTTGTTTATGAAACCACTATATTAAGAAAAGGCTGATTTAAAAGGGATCCATCTGGAAAGACTTATAGTCAAAAGATGTAGCTAAAGATCTGATATACTGCCCTGACTATTTTCCCTCCTTCCTGCATGTGATTTGTAGCTGCTGGTTTCCAAACTTCAGCTGCTTCTGGCTTGACTTCAGCATCCAGATCCCAGTTAACAATATATTTGCTCAATAATAAAGATTGCTTTTTGGATCATGATCTACATATTCATGAGGTTCCATCAACTACTTCTAAAGAAGTAACAAAACATGACTCAAAAAAACACAGGGCCATATATTGTTATGCTGCAGTCTTTGTGTCTGGGGCTTTTTTCTGTAGCGTTCTATGCCATCACTGGAAAAATTCATGTAGTTCACAGCTGCACACCAGAACACCCCCCCACACACACACACTCCCCATAATGTAACTGTATACTATAGTAGGATTGTAATAAGCAAAAGCTGATAACATTAGAGGATATAAATAACCTAGATACATCATTTTTGACTGAACTCATGCTTCATTTTACACTAGCATTAAATCCACCAGTGAATTTAAATCCATGAAGTAGTAACTACATAAGTATTGAACTACCTTTATAGAATTTTGCAGTTTGTTTTCAGAACTGTTTTTTGTAAATGTTTTATTGACCTAGTAGTTGAATGCAGAGACATGTGTTTATTCAGACTATAAATTTCTTAACAGTGATTCGAAATGATATTTTGGCTTTTGCTTAAGAAAATGTTGCTTGGGATGTGCAAGTGAAATCCGAAACCATAGGACTTCCACTAACATTGTGTTTTATTTTTACAGTAAAGGATACAAGAAAGTTTCATTCATCTGCCTCTAAAGTGAACTGAGAACATCAAAACTAGTTGTAGTTGGAATTTACTTTCTTCCCAAAATGCCCTGAAATGCTCTCTGTATGCTGCATGAAAGCAGCATGTTCTGCAAAATGCTTTGCTGTACCATTGCCACATCGCCAAACAGATACGCCTTTCAAAGACATGGCCCTGGGTGCACATCTGAGGTGAGACATTTGTACCTTGACACCAGAGGGAAGGTGACTTATGCTTGTTAGAGGATGTACTACTCCCTGTGTACTGATACATGGTATTTCCAAGCAGAGGAAGAAGTTGCTAGCAGGAGCGATTTGAAAGGGGGGTGGGGGTGAGGATGGGGTGGGGGTGGGATGCGGTGTAAGGAGAAATCAGTGGTTCAACATGAATTGACTGCATTTTCCTTTGAGGTCATAAAAGTATGTGTGTTCTCTATCACAGAGACAGCAAGGTCCTGAGGCACTGTGCTGGTGCTACCATCCTCATACAGTAGCAAGAAAAAATAAAATATGTTCATCTGGAGGTCTAGCAAGCTTGCTTTTACAGCTTGAAAATTACTGACACATCAAATTAAGGTCTATGGTCCACAAGATCTATCAGGTCTTGTGATCAGATCTTTGAACTCTATCATTTCAAGAAATGAAAGACTGGAATGGGGGCAAAAAGGTTAACAAAAGAAACAGAGGGGAGAAAATGTGGCATGCTGAAAACACAAGGTGAAAATCTAAGTGCCCTCAATATATCAAAATTTTACTCTGAGAATCAAATAAATAAATGAAGTTAATACTAGCTGCTTCAATTATGACTAATCATCAGACTTAAGCATCTGCCTATTTTTTAAATATTAAAGAATCCGATTAATTTTACTACTGCTACTATTATGTCTTTATGACAGAAATTTAATTTTCTTTTCTCAAAACTAACTTCAAAAATACCTGATGTTTTCTCATTAGAATAGTTCTACTGAGTTTAAAAACAATGGAATTATTTTTTATTACTTTATTTTCTGGGAGATGTAATTGTTGTAATATGCTAACTTATAATGTGATAAACAAGATTCTAACCCCACAGGGCATTGCTACCTACTATGATATTTACCCTGTTTGAAATCTACCTATTATGAGTAATGACCTCATCTTACACTGACATGTGCTACTACAGACCCTTCTCTTGATCCCTGTAACTACAAAGAGGAGCACTAGCAGATCCAGCAGTGGAGACAAGCCAGGGAGGTAACCTCACAGCAGTTTTTTCAGTCTTCCCCCCCCACCACCCCCCACCCCCGCCAAGGCTCAGGCTGCACACCAGCAAATTGCAAAGATAAAATTGTAATAAGGATTGACTTCAAATGAGGAGCTTCATTACTTCAAGAGTTTACTTTATTCCATGTTGAAAAAAGGCAGAGGCCAAGAAAGCAGGCTGTGCTGACTAGAAAAGGAACCAAGAAGAAAGCTGTTCAACCTGAAAAAGATGTATTGTTTTAAGGCTGTCTGGGGAAAATATTGTCACAAAGCTCCATGGTGAAGGGGTGTTAACAGGAAAAGTATAAAAATGCTGTTCCTTCTTTTTTACCTTAGAAGTTAGTAAAACCCCAAATCAAGAAGCATAATCAAGATACTGACTTGGAAAGAACACTGTATTCGCTCAAGAAAATTGGCCAGCTACCAGAAACATCACGTAAGATTATTGGTTTCTTTTTCTCTTTCTCAGGGGCTAGCCTTCGTTTGACAGTTACTTTTCCTCTGAGACAGGCTAAGGAAAGGTTCAAACTAGTTCTTCCTATGATGCTCAGAGTGGAGAAGCAGTATCTTCAAACCTGAACATTGCTTTTCCTGGTTTCTAAAAGAACAATTACAGACTATGACAAGCCCAGCTGAAACAATCTTATCGCCAGTTTTCAGACAGCGAAACAAACAGTATGGTAGGAGGGAAAGGAAAAGTATCTGAACGTTATTAGGATTGAGTACTGCAACAAAAATAACAACAGCCTTCACAAAAGAGGGACAAAGGATAAAGGCAGTGATCAAGGAGGTCAGTGATACGACTTCAACGCTATTGCAGTTTCTTAATATCCATTTTAAAACTTTATTTTATCCCTTTGTGTAAAGAACATGATCACTTCCCTGGAACTGATCAGTCTGAAAACAGATTAATCACTTTATGCATCCAGGGTAAAATAAGACAATGGAAAGTATGTAACAATGCTGAGTATGTAACATCTTCACATTTAAACATGCACACACACACACACAAGCAGATACCAGCAAACACACATTTTCCAGTCTCTCTGCAGGTAAAAACAGCAGAGGTGTTGAAGAGTGTAGAACACGTAATGTTACAGATAATTCTAAAATACTCATATTCATTTTATGAAGGTATGTCAGGAAAAAAAATAATTTCTACCTATTACTTCTCAATCATTCTGCTATTTAAAATGTCTTGGTAGAACAATCAGAATATAAATATATATTATCAGATCCAATTCCACCATGAACAGAAGAAGATGTGTGTAACATGCAGGCTGACTTGTGTTTCCATAAAGTTTTTGGTAAACTTTAATGAATAAGATATAAGAGAAAACAGATTAATTTATGATTTGCCCCACTCTCTCCTGCTGCCCACTAGCAGACTGGTTCTGCTGGATACTATTCAAAGGCAAAAGGGTGCACCATGCAGGAGAGACCAGTGCTAAGGCAGCATCATTCCTACATATATTCCCTTCATGTTAACAGGTGGGTACTACTATCTTTCAGGGAGGAGTTTATGGAAAGGAGCTGACGACCTTACTCTCCCCAGTTCAAACTTAGATGACCCTTCAAGCTTCACATGACAGACACTGCACTGCCAGGTTGGGTGGGCCCTCTTCACCATGCCTTACTCCAGCTTGGAACAGATTGCTATTTTCCTTCTCTGATATGGCTCTAGCCAATGGATTCCGACCACAAATAACCATAATTATCCTGAATGGCTGTCAAAGATGTCGCAATCCCTAGAATTCAATGGTCTACCAGGATCGTGTTTTCAAAAGCCATCTGGAACAAAATCTGACATTTAAAAAATGCTCACTGTTATATAAAATATTCCCTGTTGTACACACACTGTTGTTGTTAGAATACTGCAAGAGCACCAGCAAACAAAATAAACCCTTCAGTTATGCTTTTCCCCAGGAATTTTTCTATGCTATGTAAGTAATTGTACCAAGGTGTTTGTCAATCAAATTATGTAATCAAGTTCTTGGTGATGAGTTCTTTCGGAAAACATCCATGAAAATCATGAGAAAAAAACCAAATCTGTAAGTTGCCACAATTTATGTATACTACATGTTTTGTCTCAGGAGAAGAAGAGTCAGGACAAAATACACATAAATGCACAAGGGCACTTTCTCTTGTACATTTCTGGATCGGCTTAGTTAATTGTAAATCTACAAGATAAAAGTATCAGAAATCACAGACAAGCTATCTAGCTATTTTACAACCTTATATTGTAATAACCTTATATTATTTTGCATTGAGAGATCCCTGAACAGGAAGTGTATGCCAGGGTAGTACTGTATCTTTTGAAGTATTACAAGCTTACTGCTTCCTCAGTATATATTTTTCACATAACAAATATAATCAAGTCATGATCATTGGAACTAAGCTACAAAAAAAATTACAGTTCTGTGATGAAACTCATCATCTGTCAGGATGAAGGATAAGACCTAATATTGCTGAGGTGAATGAAATTATTTCCAAAATAATTGTATCAGATGTTTAGAATAATCTCGGTATAGCAGATAACATTGGTTTTAAAATCATCAGTGGAAAGGCCTCTTTTTTACCTTTAGATACTATACATTTAGAGCTCTCCAGGGTGATGTAGTGGATTTTAGAAAACAGTAAAAAATGCTCTTGAAAATGTTTTTGTACTCCAGGATTGTTAGGTGTAACAAGTATAACAGCTATTACTATTTTTGTGTGGAGGATCACTGCCTCTTTTATGATGCTCATTATTTTCAGTAATACTAAATGAGCTGAATTTATGCACATAAATTAGTACTTCTACATTTTCATTTTTATTACATATATACATCACAGACTTGTACAGATTAATAAAAAAAATCTTTTTATATTCAAGAGAGCAGAAAAAAAGGATAGTGAAATGAATATCAATAAGAAATTGTAGAAAATTAATAAGAAATTGTAGAAAATCAATAGAGGAAATTAAAGGATAAAAAGAAAGCTCTATGGCTGGCAGTAAGGAAAATAAAACTAATTTAAGGTCTGTTTAGGACAAAAGGATCCTATCCATGCTATTTCAGGAACAAACTGATTAAAAAAACCCCAAAACATAAAGGGCCCAAATGTTCGATAAATATTTTACTCACTACCTTGGGAAAAGCAAAATGGGATATACATTGCATATTCCCCATTCAAAGGATGATTACTACACAGGTTACTAGGTGGGTAAAAAGCTGCTGGACGACTGCAGTCATAGGTCGTGGGATACCACCTGTGGCTGGTGACACATGGTGTACCACAAGGGTCTTTCCTGGGGTCTGTCATGTCTAACATCTTTATTAAAGACCTGAACACCAAACGGGATACCAATCAACATGCTCAGAGGCAGGACTGGGATTCAGATCTAGACAGGCTGGAGGAATGGGCAAATGGGAATGCTAGGGGCAAGGGGAAATGGGAATCCCAGACCTGGGCTGGAAGAACCTGATACCACACCATATGATCCTTTCCTGAATTTGGGTGCAGGGCACTCTGACCTGGATGAAAATGCTACTTCTGTGATTCAGAGTGACTTCAAACAAGAAATTCCTAGCCTTTTTGTAATTTACACTGGGCTATGAAAAGCAGCAGCAGAGTAGAACCAGTAATATAATTACTTTAGTCGTCCAGAGGAATTAACTCATGCCCACATTTCCCTGGGCGAGTGCACAGGCTGAAATCCTCCCTCCGTAACACCATCCAGAGGCTGTCCCCACTCTCCCCAGTGGACTGGGCATCTAAACCTCAGCTTTCATGTGACACAGCAGAATACCTTGAGCCCAGACTGCCATGAAAGTGCTGTGAGAAGGTCTGTAAAGAGACAGAGAAAACAAAAGTCTCACCCAGGGGTAGGACTGTTAAAACAGCATTTTTAGTAGCTCAAAGACATGAGAGAGAAAACATCAACATGGAAAGGTTTAAAGTCCTAATTGGAAAAAAAGGCAGGAAGGCTAGTCAGGATGGTCTGTTCAGTTGGGAACTAGCTGGGAAGCATTGGGTCAGGTTGCCAGTGTCCTCAGGGTTGATGCAGCTGGTGGCAGACAGCAACTTGAAGCACGGAGGATGCCTGGTGGTGTCCAACCCTTCCCCCCTCCTGACTGATGCCAGCCACGCAGCAAAGATTCTTCATATCAGAGGTGGTGGGCAGACTGATGCTTAGCCTGACAGCTCATTAAATCCTAGTCATCTCTTCTATGTGAGCCAATAAATTTTTGCTTTTGTACTTTAAAGGTGCATATATCCTGACTGCAGACTACTTGCCTGGCTGAATATGTCCAAGTGAACCAAACCAAAGAAGAGCCATGAAGTCTGACCTTGTGGCACTTGTGCCTTTATTAACTAGAACTGACTATGAGGATATTTGCCAAGCCTCTGACTAGGTCTCATTTGACTTTGTTTTTAATTCCCACACAGTTCAACAGAGAAGACTTTGTATAAAGTTGCTTTGAGATACATCAGCAGAAGAACAGTCAATGGCAGATGTCACTATCATTAAAGCTGACCGATAGAGGACCTGGGCTGAAATTGTGTCCAAGGAAAGCAGATTAGGCAGAGATTAGCAAATCCCAGGACCTCACACCACACCAATAAAAATCCCTATATTTGTATGAAATGGATGTCAATAGATTGCTTCTGGTCCTCCACTCCCTGTTCTGTCTGTGAGCCCTGTTGAAGCAACTCCTCCAGCTGAACCACAGCAGGGGGATGCAGGCACACCACACCCTCTGGGTCATTTCAGGTTGGTCCCCAGGAGCAGAGGCTCACTCAGCTAAAAGCACGTGAGCTGCCTGTGACACTGGGCCACGAGAACATGCAGCCACAGCTGGCAGCACCTGTGAGAGAAAGCTGAGCCCAGGGAAGCTGTGGAGCTGTGGCTAGCTTTTGCTGCTGCTCTCTGCTTCTGTTGCAAGAAGAGTTGTTGATACTATTAGCTGGGCTGCAAGTTCAGGTGGGAAACTAAGGGATTGCGGCTAACTTATTTAGCATGGGGTAAGTGTATAATGTAGTGAAAAACAAGGTGCTGTGCAACCCACAATGGCCTGTGGAACAGTCAGCCTTGTTCAGCTTTTGTGCCTCTGTTGAGAGAAAAATGTTGATAAACTGGCAGTTAGCTCTCAGAACAGCCAAAAAGCTGCGGAAGTAGGCCCTATACTGCAAGACTTCTGGGTTTCCTTCTGTGTAGATTAGGAAGTGTAAATACTTATGCGACTGTTACAGTATTGTTCATGTAACCAGCAAAGCTAGAGCAGGTTATAGCCAAAATTGTAACTGGACAGCATAAAATTAAAAATAAGGGATACATCTGAGCAGTTCACAAAAGTTTGCCATGGATTTTCTAATGCTAGAATTTCAAATTATAACCAGTAGGTTTTAAAGAAGGTTTGCACAACTTCAAATAACAATCAGGTCTTGCAGAATTCATTAAACAAAACAACCAGGTTTTGATCTTAATGCCCCTTCTTTTTCTTATATTTATTAAACTATGAATTGCTGTCTCCTGATAAAATTCAGCTCCATGCTTCCACCCAGTGGGCTTTTCTTAACCAAGAACAAAAGGAGCCCCTAAAAAGTGCTTGCATACATGCAGCACTAGCAGAAGCAAGAGTGCTGCAAATTATTTCTTTTCATCTTTTCTGTGGAGTGGCTCAGCTGAAATGTAGACAGGTATTTGATATGATCTTCTGCAGCTAGATAACCACAAATGTGAGATGTTTAAAAATGTTTTAAAACTCTCTTCATAACATGTTTGCTGTTGCTATAGAAACAGCCATTGGGAAACATCCGAATCCAGTTGGCACCAGGGAAAACTTCAATTTCAGTGTGTATTTTTTTTTAACTCTGAAAACCTGAAATTAGTTTCAAGGTTTAAAATAAATACAAAGCAGATTACAACACTGGATTTTGGTCACAAATAACCCTTTGCTTTGTAGTATTTATTTGCCACACTTAAACTAAGGAAAAACATTTTCTAAATTTTTTGTTCCCCTTGAGATTATTTAGCTATTTGGAATGGCATCTCTGTTTAAAACCAAAAGAAATGTCCTGGATATATACCCTAAAAATTTTATAATAAAATAAATTCTTTAAATATGAACTTCTCTGCCAAATTACATAAGCTATTTCATTACATTTTTGCATTGGGTTTGTAAAGGAGCAGTTCATATGAACCTATACACTGAATATTGTTTATATTAAGAAACACACAGTTGTTACCCGTTCTCCCAACTGTCTGTGCCTTCCGTAACTTTCTTTTCTATTGAGCCCCCAACTTTAGTGTGATGTCACTTTCCATTAAAAAATACAGGCTTACGAGGAAGTGCACTCATACATCAAAGAAGAAGAAACAATTTAGGGAAATGCTTTTGTCCCAAGCCAGCAAGAAGAGGATGTCTTCATGCTGGTTAGAAAGTAAAAAATACACTTCTCTGATACCCCATCACTTTAATGATACCATCATCTAATACCAAAACCACTCCAGAACAAATCTCCTCTTTCACATATAATCACCCTGCTACTATCTGCAAAGAACTGTTTCTGACTTCTTAATATGACCATAGAACGGGAACTAAAAGACAGTGAAATCAAAGGCTAATGGAAAGCTTTTCAGTCTGTAATTAATCTGCAGCTGTTAACAGATGCAAAAGTCTGCAGTCTTCAGTACAAACTGGATTTTGGTGGAGTAGGAATAACACCCCAAACATACTAGATAATAGTCCAAACTGCAAACAAGTCATACACTAATCATTTACTCTGACATTTTTTTATAGCACAGGTCAAAGAATAATTTCTATATCAGGTTCATAATTTTCAGGAGACTACACTTTTTTGAGAGACACCTAATGCAAACTGACTAACACAGATGCTTCTAGCTGTTCCTGCTTTTTGCTCGGGTAGGAGTGGGGGTGGGAGTGGTTTCTTCTTTTGTGTTGTGGTGTTGCGGGTTTTTTTACAGCTGCCTAAGGTCTGTGGTAGCTTAATTTCACACTTGCCAAAGGACAATCTGAGGAAATAAAAAACTATGACAGTCTTACCTGCACATTATAGTTTCAGGTTAAGTTCACTTCTGATTAATTCTTTTACTTTTTTTTGCTTTTCAGTTACAAGATTTCCTTAAATAGTAAATACTCGAGCTTCACCATACCCATGTTTTTGTTTTGCTAAGCCAAATCCAAGGAAGGCGATGACCTATTGTAAAAGAGTTTACAATACAACCCAAGAATCTTCAGGAAATTAAAAATATTTTAAAAAGAAGGGTGCTACTGTGAAAGTTGTGCTTATCTATTACTTTTGCAAAATACCTCTACCTTTCAGAACCAAGGAAGCTGGCAAACAATTTTCATTGTCATCAATGTGGAGTATTAAATGTACGTCCACCTTCTAGTCAAAAAACTTTAGGATTTAATCAGTTGTCAAGGTCGAAGGTATGAGCAATATTCAGAATATACTTGACATTTAAAACTTTCATGACAAAGTCCCCCTGCATGCTATTTGCTGCCTATGCTAGCTCAGAATTCCCCCAGAAACTTGCTTAATTCTGACATCTTCTGCCAATGCACTCACAAATCTGGTGTTCCAGAAAGCTTCCAGCACAGCACTGCTCTCAGGGAGCTCCTGCTGTGCTGCCCCCCACCACCTAACTGCTCATTTCCCTTCATGGTGCAGTCAGCTGTGGTGTAATGAAAAGTTCCCTGGCAGAAATAATTACAAATCATAAGATTTAGGTTCCAACTTCAGGGCAAAAAACCCCAAACAACCAGCCAAACAACATAGGAGGTCAGAGGATATATGAGATAGCCTTTTATTTGCCACCTAAGTTTCTCTTACTTTGTATGATTAACTTCAAGCATGGGCTTAAGCCCCACCAATTTAAGATGAAACCCACTCCTGTGTGCGCTCGTTGCGAGCAGAGGTGGGAAGTCAGGGCACTGGATGGAAAAGCTGTCGTGCCCCCACGTATGCAGCTGAAAATTTGACAACTTGTTCTACTACTCAGTACGATGCAGAAGTGGACGGTGCTCCTGTGTGTGGTATGGCTGTGTTTTGCCCCTTTGTGGGCTCCCAATGAAAATATTTGTGCCATTTTTGGCATGATTTATTGCTCTTAGTGGAAAGGCAATTTATCAGTGTGCCTCCACTGCCTTCAGAGCACAATACTGTAAAAAAGGATCGAGGAGTAAGGGTTCATATACTTGCAGGTTCAGAAAGAGAAATTATCAAAAAAATTATATATATAATGGGTTTTAAAATAACACTGACAACAGCAATAGCTACCTGGACAATAAGACAACCTTTTAAAATAAAAAAATACCATCTTAAGGAATTGCCCGAAAATCAGACTAGTGTTTACAAATACTTACGTGTGGGTATGGATATGTAATTTATATCCCCTTTCCTTTGCTTTAATCTTGAGCACAGTGTATTCAGGGGTCCTCAAACTTTTTAAACAGGGGGCCGGTGCAGATGCAGTGGCAGGCAGTCATCTGAGGCTGCTTGGTTTCCCCCCAACCCCCGGCAGGGAGGGGGGGGCGGGTGGGGTCTGTAAATACCGGGGGCCGGATTGAGGACCCTGGGGGGCTGTATCCAGCCCGCGGGCCGTAGTTTGAGGACCCCTAGTGTATATGAAATACTATTATTGGTTTTCAGATCCGCAGTGCAATTCAACATGTTGACACCTACACAACAATTACAAAAATCATACTTTGAATACATTTGTATTATAATGTGTATTTGATTATCAACCACTAAATGTATTTTAATGCATACCAGATCATTTTAAAAGGAACTCTGTCTAGCTCATTAAACCCAAATATCACTTTCCACCTAAGGTACCAGTTTTATTTATACTATCTATATGGGGGAAAAAATAGAAAAAGAACCCCAAAATTAAATAAGTAGATAAAAAAATCATAAATATCAGTAGGAATTGTGACACAGCATGAATTCATGCTTTTTATACCTATAATTTCTACAGATAGACCATTATTTGGAGAACAAAACAGCATACGAAGAAGCTTTTACTGCATTGCCTTTGGAGAATGAAATGTATGTGCTATATTCAAAAGCAGAAATTATATTATAGCACATTTATCTCAGATGACAAAAAACCACATTAATGATAACAGTGGAATAGAAAATCTCATATATTACAGCTTTATATCTGAAAAGAGACATCCCACCTCCAGCAGATATATGCTCCATGACCCTAAGTGCAGAATGTTGCAGTTTTTCAGCTATCATCAGAAAATAAGATGCAAACTGAAAAAGGACACAAGAAACTGCATTTATGAAAAATAAGCTTGTCTTTAATTTATTAACAGACTTATGAAATATTTGGTGTCAGTGGAGTTTTTGTATCCAGTAATGTTATCTGATGAAGTCTAATGACCTAACATTTTCACATAACTTTGAAATACCCAGTGCCATGGATGCAGACTTGAACAGTGTGTTGCCAGCTGTCAGGGATGCTGAACAAGCTAGTTTTGTGCCATGTATGTAAACATGCAGTAAAGTCTCTAGAAGCTTCAGATGCTCAATATCTGTACAGATCAGCTGTAAAGCTTCCTGCCATAATTCTGATGAGTCTGGGCCAGATCAGACATACTGTGTGTGCACTGAATGCAGAGTTTGTATGTGCACAGTAAATCCTAAATCCTGAGACCAGATGAATTTCCTGCCAATGAGACAGCCATCTGTGGAGGGCAGCTATTTCCATTCCTCCCTGGAAAATCCTCAACAAAAATGCAGCAGTCTTGTCACCAAGGAGTAAACCTAAAACTGGTGTAGGTAGGAAACAAATTTTATCAGCCTGAAGGCTGTTTTAATTATAAACACTCAACTGGTATATGCAGCTCTTGGGGAAAGAATACTCAACAGCATCAACACCAGCCTGACTAGTCTGGTGGATACTTCTACCTAAGAAACTACAACTGGTCCTTGAAAATAAGAACAAATTAAAAAAATTAATTGTTACGTAGCCAACTTAGGAGTCTGAAAAAAAGTGTATTTCACCTTAAATTTGATCTAACTTAACTGGACAATAAAAGAAGTTGAACATAAATATTAACAACTGAATGGTAAAACATGAAAGGCTCACCATAATCTGGCATTATCTTGCTACTGTACATGTTTCACCACCTGGGTCTCCTTAAAGCAATCTAAGCCATATGTGTAACTGGTTTATGTTGGCCATTGACTTAAAACATACTATATATTACAATACAGTTTAAATTTAAAACAGTTGTAGGACATGTACTTTCCATCTGCTATTGGCAGCTAATTCAAGCCCTAATACTTTATTATATCACATAAGGAACGAAAAAAAAAAAAGGAAAAAAAATCCCAAACCTACCTTGTAGAAAATCATTACTGTATTACTGTTTAACTTAAAAAAAAAAAAAAAAAAAAAAGCCTAGGAACAAATTGAAAATTGAAAAACTATCATAACAGAATTAACATCTCTTTGCTACTCCAAGGAGCTGCAGAAGGCAGTACCCTGCTGCCCTTGTCTGGTCAGCAGCATGTGAAACGTTAAGGACTGTTTTACTGTTCTATTGCCACAAAACTTTTTTCACTGTGTCTAAATCTCAACAGAACTGCACTGTGAATGATGGACTTGAATTAAGCGTTGTTGCCAAATGACCCTTGCAAAGGCTTCTTCAAGACACAAGAGAGGGTTCATCTCACCTAGAACTAGTCACCACAAACTCCCTATGGATAGGTATGTATCTCTGGGAGTGAGACCAGAGATTTACATTCAGATGAGGTTATTTTCCCATTGATGATATATTCACTGATTACAGAAAAACTTCAAGAACATTAGAGTTACAATGTTACATATATATTCTTAAAACAGGAAAAATAAAACTACCTTCAGTTTTTCAAAAAATATTTCAGGAATACCCTAACTGTTGTTTTTGTTTACTACTTTTTGTGTCTCAGAACACCTTTCACTACACAGCAAGGTCATCAGGTGTAAAACTGCGATCTCTAAAATACACAAAAATAATAAACAACACTCTTGTAGCTCCCTTATGTGTTGGGGTTTTTTTGAGGGGGGTTGGGTGGTTTGTTAGGGTTTTTTTTCAAGTAACACACAAGAACAACAAAAAAGTACACCAGCGTCATCGGGCAACCTAAGCCCATACTGCACCACACGCTTGTTTTTGAGACCTCCCATGGAGTTAAATCCTCAATGCATGAAACTATTATTTGCTGTCACCCCTGTATGTTGTTATGTCTCAACACTTGTACTGTTTATGGGCATTACAGAATTAGCAATTATAGTTCCTGAATGCACATACCTGCATTTATTTCCATAATGTTTTTGTTTGTTCACTGCTTCCCAAATTATTAGTGACAGCTACTTCTAAGTGAAATCCTGCAGGTAGCTACTGAACCACTACTCTTATTCATACCCATTTTTAGTTTCTATCATCTTCAGTATTGTCTGAAGTCACTTTGGATTAAACAAATTATTCCCTTTCTGTGCACTTCTGTATGATTTCATGACACAGGGCACATTTACCACTAAAAATTTCTAGCTACTGCATAGCTCTCAGGAAGAAAAGGATTTAGTCACTATGGCTACAATAAATATAAGCACAGGTTGTAAATTAAAAGGTCAGACTCCAACTACTAATCTCTAGAATTTTCCTTAATCCCTAAAATATCCAAACATGATTGAGAAAAGCAAACACCATGCTAAAAAGTATGTAAAATAACCAGTCAGCTGTAGCCTCCTGTTACTTTTGACTACAGGTTTCCATTAATGCAGAGGAAAACAAACTACGTGAGTTAATAACTTTATCTAGATGAACTTATCACTTCTCTTGGCACTGTCCTTCTGTCCTTGTAGCTAGATATTGATGTTTAATGCTGTGTATATATGTAACAATGGGCACCTTCCTTCCTTCTTTTTTCTTTTTTTTTTTTTTGTTTCAAAATAAATTGTTTCTTAGATTAAAGGGATAGTCTAAACACACAGTATCAGCTTTCATAACCTGGTAACTACTGAGCATCAAAACCAGAGGTATTTGTTTCTCATTCAGGTGCAAAGAACAGCATTTATGCAGCATGGAACACATCAACAGGGAGTTCAGCCCACTCTGATACCCCATAAGCACATTGGTGCAGCACAGCCATAACCATTTAATCTACAGATCCTGGATTCCAGCACCAGAGCACCCACCACGACCAGAAAATAGAGACTCTGCTCATGGAAACAGTCTTTCTGCTTTTAGTACTTGAGGTTTTGTAACACCAATTGTCTCATGGCAGTTAGAAAACAAAATGAAAGTCAGCATTTTTGCATATATATATATAGTTTAAATCTACGTGCCACTTATCTGCTGAGCAAACATGGACTGAATCTGTTAGTAAAACATTAACCTGGCTTAGTTAATGTTTATATTTTTTATTTTATTTTTTAATTTCCAAAGTGGGATCCTCAAATATGGTTTCTCAACAAGCATACGTGTTTCTTCAACCAGGTTGATATCAAGATATTTAAAAAAATAGATACAAATGTGGGGATAATCTCTTTTGGGAAAATATATAGATAAATCTAGGCTTGAAAATAATGATCCAAATTTCTATTAATTAAAAGATACACAGAAGACCACAAAGTTCATGGCAAAGCTATACACAAAAGGTAGAGCAATCAGCATGTTGTAGGTCCAGTTACACAGCAACTTTATGAACAGACCAATAATTATTTTACCAAGAGGTCAGAATGAATTACTGTAGACTTTTTTTTCTTTTTCACATCCCATAGTTTTCTTTGGAGGAAAGTCAGCAAACTAGCTGCAAGGCTTTTAGTTCATTGTTAACTACCCACTCAGCAATTTCCAGAAGGCATGCATGAGTTAATAAAAATTCTATGGAAAATTGATATTTCAGAGCTCTGACCTGTCCTTACTGATTTTATTAAATAACGTACACTTCTACATTTCTTATGCTTATGCCACTTCTGTCCATTAATCCATTTAGAACAGCTTCTAAACTCTTTAATGATTTAAAATATTACTTTGTGAAAGCAGAAATAGACACTAAAATTATAATCAGGTTTTTAACTTCATGTTCGTTACCTAATCCTTAGTGCAGGCATAATTTATCAGACTGTAAAGATTAAAAAAAAACCCAGAGTCTACATTGTCTGACATTTCCAAAGCCTTAGTATCTTAAGAGATGGAAGCTTTTGTTTTGTTTTTCCTAGTAGTGGCAAGAAAAAAAAATATTTTGAGATGGGTAGGAGGTGAGAACGTCCCTGTACTGCCAAAGCCAGCTTGATCAGATAATCCATTTAAATTAGTATTATGATTTCCCAAGAAGTCACCTGCAAAGGAGCAAGAGAAGCTTCACATTCTGTTCCTCAGAGCCAAAAGAGAAAATGAATGTATTGTACCTGATGCTTTCTTGCCTCCCTTATTTCTGATTCCCAGCTGCACTGGTCTATAATGAGAGGAAAAAAAAAAAAAAAAAAGAGATGTCTGAAGTTGCCTGCATTCAGCATTCACCGACTTTGCAACTTAAAGAATAAAATTTCTACTGTGCAGCTCTATCCCTTCCACTTCATCTTACTCAGATGATGCCCTGGAAAGACGTAACTACTTAAGATCTGCAGGCTTTCAGAGAACAGAAAACAAACTGCTAGAGAAGTTGTGTGACTAGGAAAAAAAACCACGGCAACAGGACTTCTCTTTTCACATTCCAACATCTTCAATACATATTCACAGCAAAGTTTAACAAAAGACAGTACAAGTTTAATAACCCTTTGGACTAACTTCTCATATTTTTCAAATTAAAAGACACAGCTGAAAGCAGCAGCTTTTACAGGCAGTCTCCATAAACTCATATAATTGCTATTGGACTATTTTCCTGATGATCACCAGACCAAAACCAGTAATTAGATTTTTATTTCCTTCCTCAAAACATTCCTTCCCTCCATTCTCCACACTTTTCTCCATGAAGAGATGCTGGGTCAGTTGTTACAGCGCTACTCTCTATATGAACTCAAAGGTTCAATTCCCTTCTCTGCCTGTCTGACCTTGAGCCACCCAGCACCATCACTGCTGTGTCGCTGCCTTCCAGGGGTGCCAAATTAAATAATTTAAGAGGCTTGACAGTGCAGAAACCCAGGCTCAGGGAGCAGCTAAGACACTGGACTGCACTAGCCTCTCGTGACAACTATCCGGGGCTATTTCACAGTAATGAGCAAAGGACAGTTATGAGGAAAAACATGAATTTGAACTTCTTCCTTTTAGAACTGTTACATCAAAAATTAACTTTGGGGGAGAGAAGTGCTCTCATATGAGAATCTGTGAGAAGCTCAGATTAGTAATAGCCCCTTTTTATCTCCAAATCAAATAAAGCTATGGAAGAAAGTGATAGGGGTAAATGACAGAAACTCCCTCTCCTCCTCAAAACCAGCAATGCTGGTGCTAAGGTCAGATACCGCACTGGTTATTGATTAAGTGCTCTGCCTGATCAAGTTATCCGAAGCACTGGGGAAAAAGAAGCATTTTCAGATGCCTTTTCAGAAAAATCAGATAAACCTGGTCTGTTTCATATCAACCATCACCAAGAACACGGAATAACAAGACTAGAGAGATGGGCAACAATTAAAAGTTAGAATGAGGTAAGATTACATTTTAATGACCAACTGTAGAACAGGTATTATGAATCCTGAATTCCTAATTCTTACACAAAACCAGAGAATAACACAAGATAAAAAAATTAAATTATGGAGATTTCTTTTCAGAGCAGAACTGTTTTTTTCCACTGATCAATAACTGAGACTTCTTGTTGCTAATGAGGATTGATATGAAGCCATTAAATGACTTGAGTGGACTAAGAATGCAAACGAGTTACATGATGTACATTAAGTTTATTTGCAAAACAGTTTATACAGGAAACTTGTATCACAAATCCTAAAATAAAATTTAAAAATTCACTTACTAGCTCATATTATCTAGTCTGTTCTCCAGGAAGAATCAAGCATGTGGAGTATTTTGATAGTAGAGCTTTCACTCAACACGAGAAAAAAATCTGGATTTCAAATGCATCAAACTTTATCCAAATGCTTTTAAGCAGCCTATCTAAAAATGCACTGGTATTTACACTGTATAGCAGTATCTATAACTGATACCAGTAATTCAGGATGCCCACTGACCAATGGAATTACTGGTCTAAGACTTAGTTTTCTGAAACCTTTCCAGACAGCTGACATCATGGCAAATATCTGCCCAGGAGGTAAGTAAGTGAAATGATGGCAAACCCAGAAGAGGGCTTTTTAAGATGCCAATTCAGAATACTTCTGTTTTAACATTTCCTTGGCCAAAGAATGATAAAAGTTCATATAGGGTAACAGACACATGCAAACAAAAAATGGAAGTAACTTCAACCATGAATTCACGTGGAAGATGTTTCCGTTACTTACAAGTTACATGAAACTAGTGTTTAACTCTTTCACACCACTTATGAAAAACCATAAAAATTGCAAATATTTGCATTCTTCAAACAAAAGCTTAACAGCCTAGAATGACAAGAATCAAAATAAACTCTGTATGCCAAAACTTGCTTTTCCCACTTTTTAGGCACTTTGCAGATTTCTGCTCTTTAATTTTTCACCTCAAAATCATTCAAAAATGGCAATTACGGCAATTCTAAGAATAAGCTTGCCTAACTTACACTCCCACTTCATTAAAAGCTCTGATACTTTCTGTGGGTGTACTACCTTATGACTTGTGTTCATTTTTTCCTGAATGACATCACAGCACAAGGACTCAAAGCCTCACAAATAACACGATGGGTGAAAAAAGCCCCAGGATACTGATAGAAGAAACATTTTAACAAACTGAACTACTAAACTATTCCTCATTTAACAGGGCTTGTCATACAATTCAAAACTATTTCTTTTTCACATGTATTTTAAATAAGAAATTTTTGCAATTGACATCAACTTCTAAATAATTTAAAGCTGTAAATAATTTAGTACTATAATAGTGTAGGGGTACTGTAAATCTTATGAAGCATGTCCTGAGAATCTTTTCCAAGACATTCCTTTAATGTCTCACTAGTCTTCATTATATGCAGAAAACCCCAGTACTATTTGACTGCCAAAGTAGACGGACATAAGGGTAAAAGTATAATAGTAGTCTCCTGTATAAACGTAACGAAAATAGTTGAATTGTTTTGTTGTAAACTTCTTAGTCTTACTAAGACTGCTTTCATTTTATTAGGCCAAAGACCACTAACTGCATCTCAAAATCAAGGTTTAAAAGAATTCTTTTTCAAAAGATGTTCCAAAGAACAAAGATTAGAAACTTGATACACTCGGCATACCAAAGCCTCAACCCACCTACCTGATACATCATAGTTAGAAAGTCTTACTTAAGTATATGAACAAAATAAATCACTGAAGGATAACATACACTTTATGCTTGGCGATTTAAGTCTATAAGATCATTACATTCAAACCATACTGGACCTTTGGCAAGTTTTAGTCTTTGTGAAGAATGGTAAATAATAGCCATCCAAGTATAGTTCATGTTCTTTGCTTTCACGTGCCAAACCTTATCCCAACTGCACACAAAACACACTCCTAGCCTTGGCAGTTCATGAGATATCTATATCATGTGTATCACTATACTCCTCTCAAGTAAACAAAATTTTAGTAGTCACAATTGCAGGAAGTGTTAGAGCTAGAAAACAAATGCCTTACACTATGCAAATTCATGTTCAGATGGTACTCAGCTCTAATGATTTGGAATTCAGGATATTACATAGCTAACAAAATTACAGCTTAGAAATACAGGCCATTTATTTTTGAGGTACCAGATCTCTCTCTCGGCATAGAATACATATTTTCAGGATGAGTATCCTCCACTATTGGACTGATGAGATAAATCAAGCCAATAACAGAAGTCGCATAGAAGCAAAAAGACATTCTTTATTACAAGTAATTTAATAAAACATCCACAGGTAACTCAAAACCTGCAATTCAGATATATGCAGAGGTTTATGTTTTTTGCTGTATTTTCTGAAGAAGAAACTCCATTTGCAAGTTGAGATTTGGCTGTCCTCTTTTTGTCCTCTTACTCAATATTTTATAAGCTTCCATTTTCTTTTGCTTGTACAACCGTTGAGCTTCTTCTCTTTGTTGTTTTCTTTTTTCTGCTTCCTGAAATTAAATAATTTTTTAAAATAATTATAAAATAATTACAACTTCTATAACTATGAAGCTATCCATAAGCAGGAAAACGTCTTTTTGTAAAGATACTGGCAATTAGGTATTGTACTGACAGTAGAAGCACCATTACTCTTAAATGCTTAATGAAGACGCTTTTTCAGTGCATACTGCAATCAAAATGTATTATACTGCCTAAAGCTTCAAGAGACAAGAGAATTGCCAAATTTCCTTCAGCAGAACATCCTATGATAAGGCTTGTCGCTAAAATATGTACTATACTTCCTTTCTGTGACATGAGCTCCTCACTTTTGTCCTTAAATGACAAAGTGGCAAAAATTTCCCACTTTCTCCTCTTGAGTGCAAGAAGGAAAGAGTCTGATCCAGCGGTGCCCGTGTAAATGTCTTGCCAATCCAGATGTGCTAGGATACTGGACGCATCTGCATGGAACTGGCATATAGGATATGGGACATACCTGGGCCTGGGAGTTGGGGCAGGTTTGTGATACTAGGATGGCACCACAAGCAGCATTACCTAGGGCACCTTAATCAAGACCAAAATATTAGTGACCTGTCCTCTTTGAAGCAACACAGACTGCCGTCTTTACTAAGAGAGAGGGGAGGAAAAACAAAACAAACGAAATTTTCAACTGTGCAAACTTTCTGTGTTGAAGGGACTGCACAAATGCAACCAAAACACTAATAGAGGGACACTATATGGATAATTATCATATTATGTTCAGTATTTATCAAACAGCTTACACCCCCTTCTCTAGTGCTGTAATTTTAGTAAGTAATTCCGGCAAACATCCATATCAAGCAAGTTAACTAGCTTCTTCACTTCTATCGTGCCCTACCAAAAAATGCAAGACATCACAAATCAGACTGAAGGACTACTGCAGTTCATTTGGATGATTTCTTCTCATAAAGCTTATTCTTTGAAATGCGCTGCCATGCTGACCACAAAGGCAGGTGCTTCTGCAGAATGCCCAAACAGATGATGATTTATTATGGTTTTGTTTTCCATGGCACAGATAGCTTCTGTGATGTACAAAAATTAGTAAGAATGCTCTGTGATGCAGAATATAAAATTAACCAGAAATAACCCAAGAAAATATTTATAAATAAATGTATGAGGCTTGGGGGGCTGGGGGGTTGGACAACAACTTGCAAAGGTAATGTCTCTCCATTCAGAATGGTTCACTTATTTTATTGTAACAGTGATTAATATATTTCCTTTATTTTTATTTTTTTTTAAAACCAGAGTAGCATCAACACTAACTTACCTGTAACTCACTCCCTGGATAGTAATTTTACTACTCTTTAGCACTGTTGTAAACAACATCCATTTAAGCTACCAACCCAAAGCTTACTCAGAATAAGAACATTCATCTTAGGTAGGTAGTTGTTACTTATGTTTGTACATTTTCTGATCTCTACTAAATTGCACCTTTTCTATAGAGTGTGGTGGCCAAAACTGTGCCTTTAAGCTTATTTTTTCCCCCAAATAGATAACAGCAAATCCAGTGTTTGCTAACATAGCAAGGGTAAAGTATGTGACCATCACACCAGTATTCCACAGAAGTGATTACTGTTACTGTGGTACTTGGCTACTGTTTGTTTTGCCTAAATATGTTGAAGATAACTAAAAATGCTTATATATCCCCTCAAGCAACTCTTGTATGCTGCTCAAGGAAAATTTCTTGCAGTCTTGCTGGGTTTTTCTTTGTTCCTATTTCCTCTAAATAAGCTGGTCATAACATGCATTTCTTTCAGCATGATCCGTACCTAATATTCAAAAAAGCAGCTCTCAGCTGAACAACCATGTAACTCATCCAGAATCAGGGATTAGCTTCCATAAAACTACTCCAGTTTTCAACACAGCTAAACTGAAGAAATAATGTTTATTCCAGCTGTACATTTAAGTAATATTTACAGTAGTTACTGAAATTTAGTCAGCAGGAGGTTACACAACTTCTACAATGTTACGGTATGTGCCATTTTACAGTGCAATGAACAATGTACTGGGAGAACAAAAGCAGTTAAATAAGTACATCTCAAATTAGTAACTCGGCTGAGTTATTCAACAATGGTAATATTAAGATATGCCCTATAAGAATAGGTCCCATTAAATTAGAGCAAGGGAAAAAATTACTAAAGATTTTGGCTGTGGATATTATTACTGTTAATTGTTCCACTGTTGGGCAAACCACATAAAAAGGTAAAATGAAGAATGCATTATGGTGACACCGTAAGAAATAGGATGGATATTTCATTTTTCATCACAAGATGATGGTGGTTATTACTTCCCATTCTACAATATTTAAGAGGTCTAGTATAATCCACTGGGATATGCAAATCATGCTCTAAATTTGTCTTGATGTACCAACTGACAAAATAAAATCTTGCTAATGGCAACTGGAAGACAAAAACAGTAAGAACAAAGAGAATGATAACTTTGAACACTTGAATGCCTGAATATTACTGTCAAGTTGAAAAAGACTGAAAGAATACCAATACCTGTGTTCCTCTGCTATGGTCCTATTTGGGTCTATATGGAAGACTGACCGTAGAAACGGTATTAATCTAGTCCTTGTCTACAGTCAAAAAGATCTCTTTAAGATTTACCTCTTTCTTTCTAGCACGCTCAGTCAGTATTTTCTCATACTCTTCTTTTGCCTTCTGACTGGATGTCTTCTTCTTAAACTTCCCTTCAGTCATAACTGGCCTGTAAGAAAAAGTACATGTACTTCTGGTACAGACTATCCACAAAGCAGACATAATCATATATCTCATAGCCACTGCAGAATCAGAACATGGTTTTCCACTCTTCTACTGCTTTTTGCATATCTGGGGAAGCTAATTAGAAATACAGATTTCAGAAGGCTCATCCTTCTACCCTGAATGGACTACCTATTTGCACCACTCTTACATGATACCCAACACTATTACAAGTCACGTAATGAGCAGCTGGCATGACAACACAGCAAACTAAACTCCTTCAATGCCGACTGTACCAAAGACTGGACCGCACACAACTTTTAGTAACAAATATACCTTCTCTGCTGGATCTTCACATGATTGTTGTTTCATGAAGTTTAAAGAGTGCCTAAAAGCCGGGTTTTTTTCCCCCATCATATGAGCTCCTCAGAGCTAGAAAAATTGAATGTACTATCTTAAAGACCTATTATCTATTTCTACTTCCGACATATGGATGCAACTGCAGAGGTAAGAGGACAGCCAGCTGTTAGCAGACTGCCTGCCAGAGAAATCAGGCTGACATTGCAAGGTGAAAAAGCACAGTAGTAAAAATGCCTTTCTACAAGTTTCTTCTTGAAGATGGCGGCATATTATTGTCCTTAATGTTCTGAAATTAGGAACCCAAATTATCTTCCTTCCAAATTTCAATTTAAGAAACTGTCCAGGTATCTTTCACCAGAGGAAACAGTACAAGAAAACCAGTGCCATTTGTCTGGCATTTCCTGTCACACTACTTTGAGTGGATGTTTCTGGTTAGTTCTAAATTATTTTTTTTTCTGGGTCACAATAAAGCCATTACACACATACAGAGCGTGGTAGCAAAGACATTTCACACTTGAAAAATATAAGCCTTGCCAAATATTTAACAACTGTTCACAAAGTAAGTTTTGATTACTCTATTACACTACAAAAAGTTAAAAACTAGCCATCATCATTTAGGAGATTTCAGACATTTGATCAAGAAGGAAAGAGAAGCTATTTGCTCATACTTTCATCTAGAAACACAATTCTCTTCTGGAGGGGAAAAAAACCCCAACTTTGCCTCATTCTCATCTCCATCTTGTGGCAATACTGTGTAATGACACCTCATTGTCTCCAGTACAAAACTATTTATCAACTGCAATATATACTAAAAATAGAATTAGCTAACCAAAATCTTATTTTATACTCCCATAGAACACTGAATTCTATCTAATAGACCTTACACATCACACCTCCTCACAGATTAGCAGTCACATTTTTTCAGAGTTATTAATTCTGGTTTAGAATCACAATGACCACAGTTTAAACAACATTTAAAAATACTCTAGTTTAAAGAAAAACATCGGTCATATTTCAGACATCCCCAAAAATCAGCTGCCTATTTTGGACAAAATTACAACCTTTCTCCCACTGCTGGGCTCAGACCTGAATACCTTTCCCCCCTCTCTTGAGCATTCCTCCTAGGGAAGTCTAATGTAGATACACCTTGGAATTCAAAGACTTAGGACACTCCTTGTACTGAGGACAAAAGGGCATTATCTTAATAATCATATTTGAATGCTGTTTAAAAACACTGCTATGACAGTATTAGACCTGAATGACTATACTTCCCATTTTACTGACATACCTAACCAAGATTTCAGGGGGAATTACTGTCAGGAAAAAAAGAGTTGTCTGACATTTATTAGACTGCAAATGAGAAACTCAATTTGACTTCTCCCAGTTATTATATGTAACTTTAAAATAAACCAAAACCCCCAAAAATCCAAACACCACTGGCAAACTGCTATTCCATCTCTATTATTTAAATTTATTCCTTTGATCACAAACGCTTTACTGCCCTAAGGTTTTACTAAATCCTCCATTATTTTTTTAAGTTCATCGTTAAAATCCCCTCAAAACTAACCATACCACAAAAGGATAACTGCACACAATATTGCTCATTCTAGCAGAAAAACAGTGCAATATCACAACAACAACTTCTCAAACTTGGAAAAGAAAGATAATGCAAAAAATGTTTCTGAAAAGTGGCATTAATTAAAAAATACTTAAAATCAATTCAAAGGAAAATTCTGTAGACTCGAAAGCACACTACCTGGAAAGCAGGCTCTTATCTTCGTAGATACAGTAAGAAATCGGCCAAAAATTTAACTGCTCATGGACTGAACTTTCTCCTTAAAGTACAACAGTAACTGTCACATTATTTCTGTGGAATCAAGCCCTAAACATCACCAATTTTGCTTTCTGATTCTGATGCAAACACCACAAACCTGTACATTTACATTTTCTAACAATTAGAAAAAATATTTCAGACCTAATGGTACTTTTTTTGTCAAGCAAATCACCATACTGAAGTCCATATAAAGTGTAAAATCTAAAATACTTCTTTAATGATGGAAACAATTACTTGTTTTTAGAGATATATTTTACAAAACTTACTCTACTGCTTTATTAAGTCTTTCTTCTGATAAAACTGAATCATCTGGAGCCCTACGCCTTTTCTTGAGCATTTCTTCCTCAGCTAGGTACAGATGTTTCAAGTGCTCTGGATAAGTATCAGTAAACTGATCATCCTGTTGCGAATGGACCTTTCTTCTCTTCAGATATTTCCTGTATTGTCTTTCGATCACTTGTTTTCTCCGAAATGCAAATCCTCGTCCTGAAAACATAAGAAAAAAGCATTTAAATACACATGCACTGAAGTAATACCAAACCATTCAATTGTTGCCAGGACCACTTCAATCCATTTTCTTTCCAAACCAGAAAAGGCCACGGCTTGTGTTAATTTTAATAAGGAGCAGTCAAAAATTCAAGGAAAAAACACCGTTATAAATCTGCTCCCTACTTTAGACCTGCAGCTGGTACAGATTTACTGAAAATTATCACCTAAAACCTTGAGAAAACATGCCATTGTCAACATACTACTTAATGCACACTTGGCGTTACACACCTTTGCTAATGCTTTTCAAATCCAGTGAAAAGAAACGTTAATGTTTCACTTCTACCTTTGACAGCTTCATAAACAACATCAAAATAGATTTCAAGACAGACTGCTAAAGACAGTCTCACGAAGACACTGGTAATAGTAATACCAGCTCCTTAAGCAGTCTGCAGCTGCAATGCCATAGGAAAGAGAGAATCACTGTCACTGTATTATACTATATTAATATTCCATCATATCTTTTCAAGCAAATAGTTTTTTTTTTTATTGCTGCTTTCTTTCTACAGCTGTCCACGAAGAGCTTTTCTACAACTTCAAAGGTATGCTACATCATTAAATGATGGAAGGCAGGAAACATCTGATAATGCTTGTTTCAGTGTCAGTCATTACATAACTGCTCATTAATCTCCAATATGCTAATTTTACCCTTTATTGCATTAGTTTTAAAAGCTACTGACTTTTGTAACATTAACAAAATAGTTTCTGAAGGCAGCAAGTGCAAATTAGTCCCAGCTTCTCTTGTGAATCATTTTCCAAAGCTGAAATTTCAGAGAAGTGCTGCAAAAGCCGATGCTCTTCTCCCTATTCATTTTTACATTTGCATAACTAACCTGTCAATAGTCGGAACCTGTTTCCAAGTATACGTCTACTTTAAATATACAGCTCCACAGTAAAACGAGTCCTACGACAGAGACCCACCACTACCCGGTCTAAGTGCATCACCCAAACAGACTCTGCAGTCCCGGGGCCCGGGAGCTCCAGCGCACCCGGGCCGCCCCCAGCCCGCCCTGCGGCCGCCGGCCCCGAGCCGCCACGCAGCCCCCGCGCCCCCGCCGGGCCCTCCGCGGAACGTGCGCTCAGCCACCCCCCGGGCAGCGGGCGAGGACGGGGCCTGGGGCTCGGCGGGGCGCAGCCCCTCACTACGGCAGGCAGGGCTGGCCTCCGCCGGGGCCGAACCAGCTCGGACGCGCGGCGGGAGGCCGAGGGCCGCGACCGTCGGGGCCGGGCTGGGCCGGGACCCCCTGCGCGCCGCCTCCCCAGGCCCCACGGGGGCCAGTCACGGCTGCCCCGCCCCCCGACTCACCCTCCCGGACGCTACCCACGACGTCGCGCAGCAACACGGGCCTCCACACCCGCTTTCGGCGGGAGCCGCGGGCCGCGCCGCCCGCATTTTGCGCCGCCGGCCCGGGCCCGCCGCGCCGTGCCCCCGCCATCGCGCCCGCGGCGCCGCGCAGCGAGACGACGTCACCGAGCTGCACCGCCGCCTCTCGGCGCTCGACTCTCTCGCCTGCGTAGCCGCCGGCGGCGGCGGCTGAGCCCCGGCGAGCCGAGCGCAGGCCCGGGCCGCGCGCTGTACCATGTCGCGGCCGCCCGGCGCGCTGCCGCCCCAGCTGTCGCCGGCGGAGGCGGCGGGGACGCTGCGGCGCGTGGCGCAGTTCCTGGCGCGCGCGCTGCCGCTGTGCCGCGCCCACACGGTGGAGTTCTACACGCGCGGGCTGTGGGACCGGCTGGTGGCGCCGCGCCCCGTCGCCGTGCTGGAGGCGCTGGGCTCCGCCGGGCCGCTGGCGCTGCGGCGCCCCCTGGGGGAGGCCTCCGGCGCCGCGGCAGCGCCGTGGGGTGAGTCGGGGCGGGGGGCGGGGGGGCGCACCCGTAAGGGCGGGTGCCGGCGGGGCGGGGCGGCGGCTCGCGAAGGGGAGGTGGCAGCGCGGCGGCCTCGCTCGTGCGCGGGCTGCCGGGACACCGGTGAGGCACGCGGCCCCGTTAGGCCGCCTCTCGCCCCGCAGGTGGCACCGGTGTCCCTCTGAAGCCCCCCCCCCATGGGCCTCCTGTCTGCGTCCGGAATCATTTTCCTTCCAGTAATAAACCGGGAGCGTTTCACAGCACTCTGCCGAGCTGCCTTTCTTTCCCCTGCGTCTCCACCCGCCGCCCTCGGGCCTCCGCTCCCGTCTGGTCGCCGCCTCCGGCCGCAGCCCCTCCCGCTCCGTCACCTTCCCCCGGCGCCCGGGGACCGCCGCGCTTGGGGTGGGCGGGGGGCTCTGGGTAGCGGCAGTTGTGGTGACGGGCTCGTCTTACAAATTTCATCCTGTCCATAGAGAGATGAGATGAAGCTCCTGTCAGATGCCTTCACTGACAAAGTTCCGAAGAACATAAGTAAAATGAACCAAAAAATTCCCTTTTCCACATGAGTGGAAAGATGTAACAGTTAAAAGTCCGCCAAATGTTGAACCTCTGGAAATGTGGAGGACAGCTGGAAAAGGCTTAAACACTGCTTTCCTATGTATCTGTAATAACGAGTGCCTGGCAGAGGAAGACAGAGAGCAGTTTTATTTCTGACAAGACCTATTTAAGAAGCACTTCATATTTTTAGTAATTTTCAAGTAACTCAATAAGAAGCCAGTGATGAAACTGTTACAGAATTTACTGCAGTCCAAGTAGAAGGGAAACATACCAGTAATACACTTTAAGGCAAAGCACAGAAATTAAGATAAAGCATCTGAAAGGTATGGTGTTTGGGGGGCTGAGTCGAAGCAAAGAGATCAGTTTCAAAACTGAGGTAAAATTTCTGACAAAGCACTTAGCCAAGAAAGACCTGCATCATGCCAAAGCTTATGGGGCACAGATAACTCTCATAGTGTTAGCTCTGAAATGCTACATTAAATTACATGTGAGACAGGAAAGCATGTTGAGTGTCATGAAAGGGTCCACAGAAAGTAGCGTGTGGAGCTGTATACTTTTTGGCATAGAAAACAAGCTAAGATAATGATTTGGATTTGGAAAGAAATTGAAGAACTATGAATTGCTACATCATGTGTAACATTTCTCTCTTGGATCTAAAGACCTTCAAAATATTAACTGTAAGACTCATTTTTAGAAGGTTGAGATATCTGGGAAAAAAAACCCACAGAATTTATTTGTGCATGAAAAAGACACTGGATAATGAATTAACTTCGAGCGCCAGATGGAAACAAGAGAGTGGTCCAGTCAGCAAGCAAATGTGCTGGGAAGCAGTGAGGAAAAACTTTCAATGTTTTTGACATATGATGTCAGAGTCAAAATTGACTTTGAGCAATGGGACATAAAATTAAATGTAAATAGAGGCTGGAACAAGACTAATTATTAGGTGAAGTCATCAAAAAAAAAAACCATTAAAGGAAATTTTACCCTGATCTTATTGTTTTCATGGGAAAGCCCACAAAATGATTCAGACATCGAAGTGGTGGCCCATAGAACAGAAAGACAATCGGGAAGGCAGAATATTGTTTTGCAGATTTAAAAATTGGAAAATCATTTAATGATCTGTATTCAAAATATATGTTACAGAATCTTATACAGAAATCAATGGAACAAAATGGGTAAAATGAAACACGCGTTTTAGAAAGGTATGAAGCCCTCATGCTGTGGCTAAAATATTTCTTCTTTGGTTTCTGCAAGGATTATTTCTGCTCGTTAAAAAAAAAAAAAAAAAAAAAAAAAAAGAGAGAGAATTGCTCTTTTTTTCTAGCATCAAAATTATAATACGCTGTTTAACATTTGGAAGGTTTTGAGAGACTCAACGGTTCTCTAGTATCGTGACAAAACTGGAGGCACTGTAATGGAACGGGCATGTGCTTGCTGATTTGATTTAGTGGTTCATGCCTGGCTGGTTTGACTGCATGATATCTGTCCTTCCAGGCAAATGATGAAAATACGTCATAGTAGAATATGACTTTCTCAGTGAATATACCTTCAAACTTCTACCTATATCTGAAAATGAATGCACTGTTAGCCTGTATTAAAATTAGGATTGAGAAACTGAATATCATAGCTTATTTGAGTGCATTATTACAACTTAATAACATTAGAAATCAGAAACCAACCATTAGAGATGTTGAAACCCAACATAAACAGAAATGACTCATCCTTATATTCCTCTAGAATAGTAACTCTATGTATGGTTTTCTTCAAAATTATCAGGTATTTAAGTGTTAGTTATTTATATTTGCGTTGAAGTGAGTACTAAAAAGCTCTCAGAACATGCTGTCATTCATAGGACTGCCTTTTTTTGGAGTGTGACTATGAGAATAGATTTATTTTGCATGCTCAAATGATAGCATCATGTACCCCTAACACCTTACTCAAAATATGGGTAAAATTAAGTTTGATTTCACGTGGTAAAACCTTTGCTTCCTAAGAGTTTGAGAAGTTTTACATCTATACATTCACAATCGCCAAACTATTATGAAAAGTTTTCTAGAGTCTGTTCTGATAGGGATCCCAAATTAAATTATAGGGAAACACAAGCTCCATTTGACAGAATTGATCTGAAAATGTGAAGTTGTCTGTTCATACTCGCATAGCTCTGCAAACTAAAAAGTAACATTATTGCAGATTGGCAAAAAAATGTTGTTCTGCACAATATTTTATGCTGCTATAGGGATTTTGACAAATACATGTGCCGAATTGTAGTTTTAGAAGCCAGCAAGCAAGAAATTATAATTCTGTTGCACAGTACTATATGCAAGATAATCATGTTACAGAACATTACATTACATGTTCTGTAAATCAGTTTCAAAGAATATTTCCAGATACTCATCAGAAGATATTTCATTATAATGACCATATGAAGGGTGGAACCCTTCTTTTCAGTTGTACCCCACAGGAAAATTTCAGCTCCATTTTTAGATTATAGAAAACTGGTTTGTATTTTTATACATCAAAAAACTGACATTTGCCGTATTGCATCTTGTTTATCACGTCATTGCTGTAAATTGGACACAGGCATAGAAAAATCTGGTTTAAGTATTTTCATATTTTACTGTAAATTACTGTTTGTACTATAATTCCACTTTTTTGGCATATGTTTCTATCTTCTGAAGATTTATTTGCAATTGTATAGACTGACTAGTTAAAAGACATACTAGGTTTCATCTGCGCAGCCACAGTAGAAACATTTGAGAAACCTAATATTTTTAGTATTCATAAATAACACTTAGTACAACAAATGCCCTTCCATTGCTTGAAGTCATGCTTCAGATACCTTAATATAGTTGGGGTTCTTTTTCTTCTAGTTGGCAAGCTGGGACAACAATTTAAATTTGGTAGGAATGCTATTACAGATGGTATACTAGTGATCTTGTATGACATCCTACTGGTTCTGTTCATGTTCTTCCATCATATGACAAAATTCAGGGAAGTTATGGAACAGGGGTATTACCGCATTTAATTTCAGTTGAGTGAGATTTGTAAGGAGAGTTAATGTATTTTATGTCAGGTGGTAGAAAAGCAAAAGCAGGTAAGCAGCAAGTTTACAAGCTTTTCACCAGTTCTGACAAAGAAGCAGAAAATTCCAGGTTTCAACAATCAGTCTTTAACCTAGGAAAGTTACAAAGTTTCAAGGTAAATTGTATTTGTGTAATACAGTGAGATCAGCAGGAAATAAGGTGAAAGTAAGATTGGGTTGCTGTGGTATATGAAAGCATAGACCCCAAGTGAGATCCCCCATTGCATACATAAGTGCTGGCTATATACAATCACTTAACCACCCGAGTTCTGCCCTGGAACATACCTACATGCAGGAAAACACTTTTGCAGCTAGTTCATACTCCACTAAGTTGTTTACTCCCCCTATGCTCATCTGAGGAGACCTCTTCTTCCCAGATCAGGATTTAAGCTGTGGGAGGCTTTGGGCATTCCCCTCATTGCAGACAGGTGTGCACAGAATTGCTTTGCAGGTGAGCTCAGAGAGCCAGGTTTAATGTTAGGTGCTTCCTCACTACATTTTAGGACATAATAACTCTACAACCTGGTACCCGGACAATGAACAAAGCCTTTTCTCAGAAAGGGCCCTTACAGGTTGCTAAATACTGCGAACTCTAATCTGCAGAGTATTTGCTTATGCTGTTGATCTTGGTGAGCTATTTGAAAGTTAAATGCTTTTCTGTATCAGCATCAGGGTAGCGTGGTGTGAGATGGGTATATGCATGGTTGATGTATCCCACCTTTTGTGTTGTGGCAAGTTTGTATATGTAATTCACATGATGTTTATTTCCACAGTGATTGTTGGGTGAAAATTGCCAATGAGGTATATAATATATATGCTTTACAGAGGAGGTAAGATGCTGGTTTTGCTGTGTTTTGGGTAATGGCTGGTGGTGTAGAAGCAAAGTGTCTTAGGTCAATGGCATTCTTGCGTTTAGTGATAGGTAGATTTAACGCTATGGCTATTACAGTATCCAAGAAGTTGATGTTGATCCAGTTTGAAAAAAGGTGACTGTAGACCTTGCAGTAGAAACTGATGAGAGCGCACTAGCTTTCACTCCGGATTTAGCTTCAGTACAGCATTGATGTAATTAGCTAAACAAAATATTTTAATGTTGAAATAAATGTTTTCCAGTATCTGTTCTGTACCATGTATTAACATTGGCATACTGAGTTTGTTTTCAATAAAGGAAACAAATGTACTTAAAGATCCTGCCCATTGTAGTGAAATAAGCATGTCTCAAATATCGAAATAGATCATGTTTATAAACAACATATAGGTACCCAATTTTTCAGGAACATTTGCATTAATTTCTGCCTTTTGATCTGAAGCAAATATAGAAGTGTAATGTTTATGACACCTATAGAGTATTTCAGGGGTTTTTTCTGTTTATTTCTGCTAATACCACTAGAAAGCTTACATTAAGAACAATTCTAAGCTGCTTAATATTACTGAAAGAGTGCCTATATTGGTACACTTGGAGTCAAGAAAATCATCTTCTAATAGACTTGTTATGTGAAAATGAGTTGTTTTCATGAGTTTTATTGCTATACTTTACTATGGAGGTAGAATGGCAGTATTTCTTCTTGCGCCCCCAAGTGTCTGATGCTACTGTAATGATAGAAAGCACTTTTTTTCCCCACTAACAATACAGTTAAGTGTATTTAAAATACAAAAGTCAATTAAAAACACCCAATATCTAGCCAGACGTTTTGAAAAAATACTGCTTATAAACCAAAATATTTTGATAGATATGTAATATACATGTATGCAAATGGAAATTACAAAAATCAAATTTTATTCAGATGTTTCTCATCTCACATATGTTAAATATTTTGTAACAGGGTGACATTCCAATGTATTCTCAAATCTCTGTTATTTCATGAAGAAAAGAAGTAGATTTTGGGGAAAATGTTTTTGCTTTACCGATTTTTGTTTTGTCTTGTCATACAAGATTGGCCAATGTATTTAAAAATGTGTGCCAGTTGATAAAAAGATTGTATGTTCCATTGTTTTCTAACAAAAAAAAAAAAAAAAAAAAAAAGCCAAACCATGCTGGTCATTGAGGAAATCAAATTTGGAGGTTAAGAACAACATAAATGTATATTAGAATGGGCTGCACTTTTCCCCAGTATGAGATACTAAATACTATACTAATTCAAAGAGGTCATAACGTGTGTGAAACAAAGTGGAACACCCACTTCTCATCAAGAAAATTAGATTTCTTCTTCACCTGGCAAAACTGCTGAACAGCTGGCTGGTCAAAATATCCCTCTGCACCTTTTGACTTAATGTCTCGTGTCTATTGCTTTCTCAGTAATTGTTGGCATATAATTGCTTGTTGAGTCTCTTAGGCATTGTTCTCTTTCTTGACAGACTAGTGATTTCTTCCCACTGCATCATACCTAGAAATTTCTGTGCATTTTTACTGATTCATACTACATTCATTTTGTGAATGTCTATAAATTTTCTGGAATGCTGTTCATTCCCAGAAAATGTTAAATGAGTGAACCTCTCTTAAAAAGAAAATGAATTTTTTCTTCTTCAGCAGTAACTGAAACTGTGACAGTTTCTTGTAATAACTCCTTGTATAACATTACCTGTCAGAAAGCAAAAATTCTCTTTATGTGTAGATACTCACCTCCTTTTATGGTTGTTGAAACTTTTTGGGGGGAGGAAAAAAAGGGTAATTCTGTACATTGTCCAAAAGCATTTGATTATCTTATCCCATTATATTAATCTCTTCCATTATTTGCTTGATTTGAAGGCATTGAGAAAGGAAATGTATTTTTCTTTAGTCATTTCAAAATGCACACGTCTAATTTCTCGTCTTTCTGTAACATATCTTACAGAGACATTGGAAAGCAAAATTATCCCTTCTCCCTAAAAATCGCAGTCTTCATTCCGGTTTGTTGTTTCTCTTTATTTCTGTTCTCTAGTATCCTATTACACCCTTATCCATGAGGGTTCGCTAACTAGAAGTTACTGGATCTTCAGAAGTTCAAGTAACAACATAGATGATAGAGAACGTGGCTTGCTTTTTTTATGCTGTAGTAGAGAGAAGTGGAGTAAGAGGCGCCATGCAGATACTGAAATATTACTAAAGCTGGTCATAGCTTAGACAATATTTATCCTTTCTTAGTCCAAGGTTTGTTTCCTGGACTCATGCTAATATCTGTAATATTATACTGTAATACTGTAATATCATTAAAATTGATATTTTGACACTGTTGTAATATATGGATGACTTTTAATTGTGGTCATGGAGGCAAATTAAGAGCATTAGAGTGAGGTCAATAAAAACAGCTGTATCTGTTATGCAGGTGGGTAGTCCAGATTCAGGAAAGCTGCCGTCCTAGATATGTACTTGTTCAATATCTACCCGTGAGACAAAAGGCAAATCAGCAGATATTTTCTAAATCTTTATTAACAGTTTTACAAATTATAGATATTTTAAAATTATTAGCAAAACTATGTAGAATTCACAAATAGTTTTAGCTAAAATAGAGAGGAATTAGACAATACACAACAATTGCAAAATTACTAAATGGTTCATACCAATATGTTTCACTTAAAAACAAACATACATTTTTGAAACTAAGAATTAAGTAATAACAAACTGAAGCATTTCATCCTGAGTCAAACAAAATAGGCATTGGAATCTAACTTTGGCTCACACCTGATTGGTAATAAAAATTAATGTAATTCTCCCAGCAGATTCAGGAGTTACAAAGCAGCTTGGAAAGTATGTGAATATAGTGCCTGTAAATCAAAACATTTCATATATTGAACAGCTGCATTTCTGAAAAAATCTGGTAGTATGTATTGTTAGATGGGGTGACTAGGAAATGTATAATGAGCAAATTTGTAAACAAAAGAAAAGTGATAATGTTGACTGAATTCTCTTGTCAATTATACTGAAGTAGCTTTGCTAAAACAATGGATTTTTCCACATTTACACTAATTCAGCTAAGAGCAAAATTTGACCTCAGTTCTGAAGGGGGAATACAGCTGAAGAAAAATAAAGTTTGCCCACTTAATGAAAGCAAAATAAATGGTTACTTCTGCTTGATACTAAGTATTTATTGCTTGTAGTTCTCTGTCAGCCCTATTACAGAGATAATAAGCACTGTTTAAATAAATATTTTCTTTTTCTTTTCTGTACCGCAGATGACATGTTTTCCAATGTGTTTTGTGAAAACTCCAAGAAGCTTATCAATGTACATTTGTTTGCCCTGGCTGCTAAATACTATTCTTTATCCAACCTTGGAGTATGTACCCCATTAAAAGATGTACTTGAAGCACTGAGGGGAGACAGTCAAGGAACAACAGGTATATTTACATTTGTATTTAGATTTTTACTTGCTCACTACAGGACTTGCAGAGTTTTGTTTTTGGGGGGTGGTTTGTTGGAGTTTTTTTCCTACATTCTCATTTTGATTTTCATTTGTTCCTAGATAGTTTCTTCATTGCCTTCGTTGAGGAAATGGGTTATCTTGCTAAAATTTGAGCAAAGGGGTCACAGAATTCAGTACCTATAGACCTTTCCTGAGATTCAGTTGTGAAGGGGATGAGGTGAGATAGACAAGCAGGTACATCACTGTTGGAGATACCTTGTTAATTCCCTTTGTCTTCTTCCTCAGCGGCAGGAATCATGGCCATTATTCTTGCGGTTTTTATAAAATCTGGCAAATGGGTTTTCTTGTTCCATCTTGTGTTTGGTATTAAATACGTGCTTTGGCATTTAGCTGAATATGGCCTGATAAGTGTGTGATGTCTCAGAAAAAAAGATTTTATTAATTATGTATATTTTGGACCAGTACTGATTATATGTCATAAAACTAGAGTAATTTCATTTTCTGTAGTTAAAGAAATTAAATTAAAACACTCTCAAGTTGGCATCAAGTTGGACACTGGAAGTCCTACTCCTGATTATATTTTTTGTATCAGATGATAAACAGGCAGTTACGTTTACTTGGACTGCTGTTGTTTTCACTGAAAATGTGCTCTTCATGGAGTCCTTAGTCTTTACAGATTTGTCACTGTCTTCTAGATTTCTCATTAGTATTTCAGGGACAGACTCAGCAGCTCTCTGCCTTTGCCTTCTAGCATGTTTTCTCTCTATAAGATGTTAAAATTCTGATGTTTGTTATCTTAAGTGATAGCACTATTATGTGTAGTTTGGGCATTTCTCCCATTTTCGACAGTGATCTTCCAGTGTTGCCATTTTTCATAGCTGGCTCCCCAGTTTTTAATTTCTTCAGAAATACTAAAATGCTGTAGCTGAGATAGTCTTAATGGTTTGTTGTGCTTTGGGCTTACTTTCTGACTTCTTTCCTTCTGCTCTTTGTTCATCTGAAACCCTTCTTTCTTGTTTGATAACTGTATGCTGCCTTTCCTCTCTCTGCATTTTAGCTCTTTTCATTTTTATTATGCCCTCATTCCCTGTGCTCTGCTTAATTTTCTGTAATTCTCTACTTCTACCTTGTTATACTCATACTTGAGTTCATACCTGGGTTAGCTTTTATAGGCAAAACTACAAGGATTCTGTCATCTTCTTGTCATGCAGAATGGAGCATCAGGAATAAGGCATTCGCTGAATATTTTGTTCTGTGTGTTGTTGCTCAGTTGGGTAACTGGGGCCTGGGTTTGTGATGCAGTAATTCTAAACTGTACTTCACAGAAAAAATAAAACATGTTCCAAATGTATAGAATAGTATTATAATTCAAAACCTTTGTGTTGAGTTGGCAGTACATATCAGTTAAATTAACTTAATTGAAGTTCCTGGTAATCATTTGGCAGAAACAAAACACCAAATTATCGAACTGTAACATGCAAGTTGCCAAATGAAAGTTGTGATCTTTTAACTTTAAGCTATTTTAGATATTTTGGACTTAATTCTGTAGTTCAGAAAATATATTCATTTCCTGACATACTAAAGCTTGCAAGTTAAGAGAAGTGTAAGTCTGAGAAAACTGGCAACTTTATGATGGCCTTGCTCATATTCTGAAAAGTATGTATCAGGATAATTCCATTTATGTTTCAGATGTTTTTAATATATTTTCTTTTTCTAAGACAAACATGCTTAGGAGCCTATTCCCACAGTTTGCATACTTGCATAGTTCTCTAACTTCTGCACCATCTTAACTTAGACATATTGCTATCCTTCCTTGGAATAACTGGTAAGCAGAAACATTTTAAGCGTATTGTGGACACAGCTACTCAGAATGAAGTTCTGAGTCTAAAGGGCTTTATTGCTTCCTGAGGAAGGTCACTGTGCTCCTTACTGCACCGTCAGGTTGCTTGCACTGAGCACATAGGGTCCAGAAGAGCCTGGCCCAAGGGGAGAAAGTCATCAGGGAGTATTTCTCTTACACATACCTGATATAAAAAGTGAGGGTTGCTGGGGTACTGGATTAAGAGTACTCTCTACCTTTTCAATGTGTTTATGGCCAAGGTAGTAGTCGTGCAGTGACTGTTAATGAATCCATCTTTAAATTCCATGTACTGGAATATCGCTGTGCCTCAGTCTTTTTTTAGTATAGGGTTATCCCAGTCCCTCACTCTGGTTTATGGAATTAAATCATAGTAGTGTAACTTCTGTATAGCTGGTGTTGACTGGTGTGGACTTTGAATGGCTTCTTTTTTTACTTGGTGTATCTGAATTTCCACAGGTAACTGGGGTATAAAACTCCTGCATCCTGCCATAGGAGATCTTAGGAAGATCTGCATTAGCCCTGTATAAGACAGTCTTTCCTCAATTTGTTCAGCTTCACAATTAAAGATGTAGCTGTAAATGGCATAAAGTTGAAGCAGTTTTTCAAATGGAAGACAGCTACCTGTGCTAGGGGTTCACAATGGAAAACAAACAACATTTTGGTACCAGCTAAAACTAGCAACATTAAGCTTTCTGTTACTGTATCATATCCAGGGTACTTCTGTGAAGTATTCAAACCCCAGTTTCTCTTTTCATCACAAAAGGAGATAGATCTTTAAATTTCTTGCAGTTTTTGAAGTTAGTATTTGTTCTGCTTGCATCAGTTGTACACATAGTAAGGAGATCTACGTGTATAATTACATGTTTTAAGAAAGTAGTTTTGTGGTAACAGTGAACTTACAGTTTGTTTAAAAGTAGTATACATATTTTTTTCAAATTTGCCGTTGTCTTGGCAATATAAAACAGTCTCCAAATACAGTTTTTCTCTTAGGTTGTAATATGTCTTGGTTTTCAAAATAACGTAAAAAAATCTATCAGAGTTCTGCAGAAAATGTAGCAACAGTAAAATTTATTAAAAATCCATAATTTTCTGTGAACAGTATCGTTTTCCCTGAGCTGAAATATAAGCTCAGTGTTGATTCTGCAAAAAGCAGGAAAAGTAGTATAAAAATGGTTAAGAAACTTTAGTAGCTAAGGTGATAAATACTTTTTATATGTAGGTATAAGAAAACTATGGTTTTTCTACCTGGAACCTCAACTTTTGTATGTTGGGTCTTGTGTCTGGATTTCTTGATTTCTTCCATGTTTGAAATACTTAATTTGGCTCAAGTACTGTCTGAAATGGTGCTTCACACAGGATTACCCAATTCAGTCTTTTGACTTGATAATATAGCAAAGAGTAAAAGGTGCAATATGTGGTGATAGTTCAAAGTGACAGTGCTGCTTTGGAGAAGTCAAACAGCTTTTATTTCTGTCAAGAAGTTAAATGTCTGTTTCTTCCTGTTCCTGTTCTGCTTCTTTGACTCATGAGCCTATCTAGACGCAAAAATGTTCAAATATAAACAAAAAGACTTTTTCTGTCTTTTTTTCTTTCATTTGGAATGTTTACAAATTAAGAGTTTTTAGAAACACTATGTGGATCTTCACAATTTTAAAGTTAAGAAGAGTCTTTAGTGAAATGACAAACACTTGTTTCTGCTGTTTGTTTTGCTTAAAAGTATTTTAGTCTATTTTTTCTTTTGTCAGGTCATAGACATTATATTAGATTTTAAGTATTGTCATAACAGTTTATTATAAAAAAACAGATGTTTAAGGAATAGAGAAATCCTGTGGGTTTGGGGAAAAATAGAGAAAACACTGGGTTTCTCATGAGCTCAGTTCAATTCCCCACTCTCTTTTAAAGAAGTAACACTCTTGGCTCTGTTCCCAGCATGATCTGATCAAGGAATGAACATAGCTTTTTGCTTAATGATCAGTTTCTGGACAGATGAACAGAATACTGTGCAGAAAACAGAGAATGGGAAAGTATATTAATCTGCCTAGTCATGTAGAAAAGGTTTGTTTTCTAGGAACATGCTCATCAATAATGATCTGGTTTCTTCTACCATCACTCAGACTTACAAAAATTTCCATCAATTTAACTGGAGCCAAGTGTATTGTAGTGTTGGCCCCCTGAGAGAAATGTGTGGGTTTCTCCCAAAGCAGCGAGTTCTGAGCTCCTCCTTTGGTTGGGGGATGTAAAGATTAGCAAGTGGGTGCTTGGTATTCTCCACAACCAGTAAATCTGTGATAGAGATTGACTCCATCTCATTAACACACCCTCCAGCAACACCGAAATGAGTGATCTTCTACCATAAAGATGTAACAGTTCTATAACCCATCCATAGGGTAAAAAAAGAAAATTAAAGTGCTCTGCCTTTGAATTTCCCTAGTATCACTCATAAAAATTTTTTGAGATAATCTGCCACTTGAGATTGTGAGCAAATCTGCAGAATTAAGAAGCTGTACTGTGTGATTATTGATTGTCCCTGCCCTTATATTTCACATATGTAAATGTGATAAATGACACAAAAATAAATATTTTTTATGACTAGGAAGAAATAGTAGTTTTATAGTAGTAACTATTGTCTAATATCTGGTCAGGTATTACATATGCTACATCTTAAAAAAACTACACCAACTACTAAGTTTTACACTGTTGTATTTTACTAACTCATCTGTAATTCAGTAGTTTAATCTTGTAATTAGTGAGTTTTTAGTTAAAAATTGCTATCCTTAAAATATAAAAATACTGTAGCATATTTTTAGGTAGGTATTTTTTCTGATTGATCACAAATCTTTATTATTATGGGTAGTGTTAATGTGTATTTCTTAATCTGATACAGGTATCAAAACTGATGAGTTTATGAATAATAAGAAATCACATGAAGTGCAGGTGATGTCAGAGCTGGTAGTCCACATGGCGAACTATTGTGGTATAAAGCAGGTAAGAAAGCATTTCTTGTTATATATTACCACGTATCTTCCAAATTGTTCTCTTATTGTGTTCAAATACATAATTTTGATGTATGTCTGTCACTGCTATTCTAGTTTTTCCGGAAATAATTGTAGGTAAAGAAGACCCTTTAGGGCCAAGTTGAGGACGATTTTGATTACAAATGTATCATTCCAAAGGAGCTGCCTTTCAGTGATTCATAATCATTTTATGACTCATGAAAAATTTTAAGAAATTATAATTGTCCTCTATATGTTGAGCAGCTAAAAGTTGTGCTGCTTTTTGCTATACGTGGGTACTGCCTTGTTTATCAGTATATTGCTGGCAATTTACCATAATGATGCTTATGGTAGGAGAGCAAAACTTCAGTCTTCTTCTGTCAGGCACGCAGGAGTGCCACATAGAGACCAAAGCAGAAAATCTGAGACATTTTGAAAGCTCATCTTATTCTGGCACAAGGAATTTAAATTGTTTCCTATTGTTTAGTGCTGTTCACATTTAATTAACATGGATTGAGATCTATCAATTAGGAATTTAGTTATGATGTTTTTAGTTTGAAGACAGACAAGATTAAGCAGAGATTTATGTAACAGAGTGTACATGAAGTACATTTAGTAGAATGTGTATGAGATCTGGACACCAAATACCATTATCACGCAGTGATTACGCTATGAATTGGCTGTTTCATACATCATATGGCAAGTTCATCCTTGGATGGAGAAGAATTGCAGGATTCCTTTCTCAAATTTGATTGTAACTTACCTTTTTTTTTTACATGTAATGATGATTGCACAGTGCACTAGATCACTGTTGCATTAAAACCTCATACATGTTTACTTATGGATCTGTTGACAAAACACAAGCATCACAACAGTACCTGAATACCTGACATTTTTTGAGTAGTGTATTTCACATTCTGTTAGACAAAAGTACATCAATACCATTGCCTTGGTTACGTACATGTAATTCTTCTGTAAGCTTTTTCAATGCTAAACTTTCTGTTAGATTCCACATCTTAGACCTTTGTTGTGGCAACACTAAATTTTTAAGTATCTGGGTAAACTGAGTTGGTTTAATCATTTTAATCTCTGTGGTGCTAGTAACTGGCTAATGTAGCTTCATCCTCGCTTTAAACTGTAGATGTCTAGTGTCTCTGGACACTGTATTTGATTGCTTTTTACATCTGAGGTGCACTTGCTTTCTGTGAAAGGGGCTGGAAGTGTAAGTGGAGACTAATTTCCTCCAGCCTAATATTCATTCCCACAAAGATTTGTGGAAAACAAACTCTATTTGTTTAAAATCAAAGATTAATAAAGTATCTGACCAGATTTTATGCTGAACATATTCCCTCTGAGCCTTTATTTTTATTCCTAAGTAAATATCTCTGAGGATAATTTTAAATTAATGTGTCAGGTGTGGGTAAGGGGGACGGGACAGCTGCAGTTGGGCAGTCTGAGTCTGTATTACTCTGGTCTCTGGCATATCTTGACCCCCATATTGTGCCTGGCCTTTGTAATGGGAAAGTGCTAGTTGACCTGCTTCATACCTGCACCAGGGGGGTTGCTAAAAATGAATGGTGTGGCTAAAAATGAGTGGTGCTGGGGGTAGAGTCCTTACAGCCATGCTCTGTTCAGTTTTGTGGTAGAGCTGTAACTGCAGCATCCTGAGGTGCTGCTGCTACTGCTGCCATAGACTGAAGGGCAAGACCCAAAACTTGGATTCAGCTCTGGGTTGCTGAAGCTGAACTTTGATTAGGAAGTTATTTGGCTCAGACAAAGTTTAATTTAGATACCGTAAATGATGCAGTGCTCTTGATAGGTTTGGGTCAGTGCTGTGGTGACCTTGGAAACAGAAGTTAAAACTGAATCCTGACCATCTGTTTTGTGAGGAACAATTGACGAAGGCAACGTTTTAGGTAGTCTTCTCCTTACAGCTGGGATTACCAAGTAAATAAAGGGCTGCAGTTAAGGCCAAATGTTACTGGATGAGACACATTCAATTTGTAGGCATCTGCGATTGCTTACAGCAATGGAAAGCAATCTCTCCAGCAGCTCTTTCAAGAGCCAGCCACAGTGACAAGTGTAGGTGCCCTCAACAGCTATAAAGTGGATACACTCTTTAAAGAATAGAAATGCAGTAGCAGCAGATTTGTGAAAGTAATTTGTTCTATCATTAGCATGTCTTTTGCCTTAATTACCTTTTGCTCAAGGCAAGTGTAAGTGGTTCAAGTGTTGAAGACTTTCACGTACTGAAAAAGCTGTAGTTTGCTTATAATGCAATACTAAATGTTCTCTGTGTTTTCTGGAAGGTGGTGTTTCATATAGCCCTTTCATTTATATTTTAAATAGTTCCTGTGAGATTCAGGAATAAAAGGAAAGGAGGGTAAAAATTAGAGCCACTTTAATGACCTAACCTAAGTCCTGATGTAGCTGGTTACTAATAAAATCTCAAACCAATCATGATTAAGTATCTGTCAATATGCTGCAATTTCATCCAATGTTTATGCACTTTTATCAGATGGCTTGGAGTATCTTTATACAAAGTATTATTTTCTGTTTATTTTTTGAAAAAATTGTAACATTTAATGAAAAATATTATTGCAGTATATCACTGAATATGAAATGACAACCGCTCTATATTAACTTTTTTCCATTTTAGTCATATACTGAAAAATTTATTTGTGCAAAGTTACAAATCCCTAATATATGAAAAGAGCTTTCCGGTTACAATGGGAAAAAAAAGAAAACAAAAGCCTCCTTCTCAGTTATTAAAAAGCAAGTCCTTATGTTTTGGTTACCTTTCAACTTTAAAAAAACATAGGAATTGTAAAGTTTTAGGAGAGTTTTTCCTTATTGATTTTTTCTGTCCTTCTCGCAAAACAAAATATATGCAGCATTTAATTAAAAAATCTAGAGCTATGAAAACACAACACATGTTTTATAACAGCACATGTCCTCAGGGTGTTTCTGTCAGATATTATAGATCACTGACGGCTTGAAAAATGCCCTCCAATTCACCTCCATGCCCATGAGGTATAATGGGTGGTAGAGGATATTGCTCTCTTGTGTTATTTTATAATGTAATATAATAAATGGTAAAATAAGAATAAAAGCAAAAAATTTATTATGAGTGTAATCACTTCTAGGTTAATGATTTGAATTAAAACATTAAAGCAAACCAGCTAAAGGTTTTTTTTCAGTTGTTTACTGCCCCTTTTAAACATTGTTCTTATTGTACAAGTGGAACTTTATTTTATAAAGAAGTTCTTGATACAGCTCTGAAAAGAAGCCAGTGATGATTCCTCTTTGCTTAAACGCACATTTGTTTTCTTTAATGTATATGTGAAAGTTTTCCTTGGAAATTGCAGCCTGTGCAGCAAGAGTTGCAATGTGTAATGTAAGTATGATATAATCCTGCATTCAGCATCCATTAAATTTGTGATTTGGTGCTGGGAAATGTTGGAATACTTCTGGAAATTGAGTTCTTGATTGCACTGTGCCAGAAACTGTGTTTAAACATAGTACCCAAATCACTGTGGACAAGGCCTTTGGAGTTCATGATATCATGGAAATTTCATTTTAAAAGTTCATGCTTGGCAGATATGCTATGGATTGCTGATTACCTTTCCTTATGTAATCAAGGGAAGGTAAGGCAGGGATTAATTTAATGCAGTCTATTTGTTTAGCACAAGATCATTGACTGCTTATTTTTAGTCAAATTTTCCTTTAGTTTTAAAACTATTCTCCCAGTGCTAATTTAACAATGTATTACTGTTTTCTTTTTACTTGGAAACAACTAAAACCTTACCCAAACATCAGCTTGTCTTTACAGCCACTAGAGGTCACACATAGGAGTCAGGAATAATTATTCTAATAATTATAATTCTAATTAATAATTATTCTAATAATTATTCCTAACTATTCACACCGACTGACTCTTGTGTCCAGATGCTGCCTTTCACAGAAACAATTTAAAACCTTGTAGAAGTGGAGGTGTGCGTATTCTGCATAATAGTAGTATCTGTTACATAAAATAGTGGGTAAAATTATTCCTTGAACACTTTTCTTTCCTTCACTTCTAAATAGTCTAGGAGAATATTGGTGATAAATGTGACAAATGACATTATCAAAAAGTATCCTTAGATTATATCAATTCTATTTCACTAAATCCACTCCTGTACTGATTTCATTCAAGAAATTTGAGCATACCTAGATGGCAAATATGCAACAATATCACATGACAAGTGCAGATGAGAAAGCCACATGCAGTCTAGGTAAACAACTTTTACCTAGTAGTGTGTATTCCTCACTGCTTTACGTAGTCTTTAGTGACATTGGTTCATTTTTTTTCTTTCTAATTCCACGGCTGTACAAATCTTTAAATTTCTTAGAACAAGGAATAAATCTTTCTTTTTCATTTCAGTAAGAGTATTGCTGTACTGAATTTTCCTACTTGCTAAAAAACTATGCAGTTGAGTTTAAAATGGATCCACATAGTTTATGCTCCTATTTGGACTTTACAATATCAGTGTAAGTTTTCTTATGAATCTGTACAGACCAGCAACACATAGATGTTCTTGAATCAAACACTTTCAGGAACATCTACAAAGTCATTATATCTGATCAATATAATTTTTAGTGGATACCTGAACAGAAGTGAAAGTTATCATTCTCTTCCCTTAAAGTCACTCTGCCTATTCTTGCAAAATTTTCTGTTATTTATTTATTACAAATTAAAAACCCACATGATACAAAGCTGTGGTTATGTACTTAAAGGTCTTAGGTTACCCTTGCTTCTGCTACTACTCTGTATACTGTTTTCCTTTCTGTGCTGTATCAGTCACTGAACTAGCACATGCTATCAACTATGAGACAAACGAAACTATCAGCTAAAGTTACCCTTTCTATTCACTCCTTCCTCCAGAACAGGCAGTGGAAAGCACAGGGGTCCCTTTGTTTCATTACACAAGCATCGTCATGTTAATCAAAGCTGTATGGAACATTTCCGCAGAATGGGAAAGCAATATAAATAAGCGTTCTGACTTAAAAGCAGGTATCAATATCACCTGTCTTTAGGTCACATCTGAAGTGATTAATTTAGGCACCAAATCTGAAGATGCTTATTTCTGTACACCTAGTGGTAGTAGGCTCCTCAGTATGGGAGTTAGGTGCCTAAAGCTAAATACTGTGAACATTTTCTTTGCTACCTGTATATCCTAAGCCAGGTCAGCAAGGGCGGGGAGTGTTGTTGGTGGTTTATGGTTATTTTCTTTAGCAGAAGGAAGTTCTGTGTCAAAAAATATGTTGTGAAGTCTTTCCCAGAAGAGTCAGGACTTATGTGCATTGCATAAGCATTGTGATGGCTGTTTTCTGGAGCAAATCAGTTAAGACTTAATTCTGTGTTTTAAAGTGAGAAGGTGGACCAACAAAGCAAAAGAACTAAGTGTATTAGGAGGGATGATACTGATAAGGTAGCTATTAAATCCATGCTTAAATTTTTAGAGAATTGTTTTTCATTTGATTGAAGTGTGTCTTGTTGCTCATTAATAGAGTAAATTTTATTTTCTTTTTTTCCCCATTATCTAGGTGATTGATATAGGCTCTGGAAAAGGCTACCTGAGTTCATTTTTGTCCATGCAATATAACTTAAAAGTTTATGGAATTGACTCTTCAAACAGCAACACTGATGGTGCTCATGAAAGGAACAGAAAATTGAAGAAACACTGGAGAGCGTATCAGAGTCGAGGACGAGAAAACCTCAAAAGCCAGAGGTTGGAAAAAGCAAATGACAGGCCAGCGGAAAGTGAAATTAAATGTAAAGCAATCAATGAACAGCCCTTAAATGATTACAGTAGTCTTCAAAGTCAGGACCAAATGACTATCCAAGATTTAGTTCCTTGTGGTTTCACAGAAATAGCTACATCTGAAACCAGCAAACAAACTGAAGTTGATATGGTGGCTCAGACACAATCTGATGAGAGCAAACTTTCTGAAGAGGTTCTTGCTATTCTAAATTTTCTGCCTGCTGATGCTGTAGAAGTTTTTTCTTCATCTGAGTGTAACTATGGGGAACTCTGTGAAGAGGAAAAAGCACAAAGAAAGATGGCATCTCTCAAGGCTAAAGCGAGCAAGTCAAGTGAATCAAACCTGTATTTTCCAGTGACCTCTTGCATCACTGCAGAAACAGAACTCAGTGACATCATAACAGATCTGGAGGTTATATTACTAATACTTGAAGTAGTTTGTCTGTTGTCTTTATATTGCTATTTCCATACATGCATAATGCTTACTTAGTGCACATCAAGTGCTGTCAGTGGTGTAAAAGAATATTCTAGCTCAGTAATGTTTGTCAGCCAGTTAGCAGAAGTATGTCTAGCAGATACTGATTCTTTTTATATTTTAATGTATGAGTTGGGATTATTTTGAATATGTAAAGCAGCATATTATATATAGAGAGAATATATATTATATTTTTATAATACATGTATATATAAATATAATATATTTAAAATATAAATTTTAGAATTTATGGGGTAGGTACTAATCAGTTGTCAAAGGTAACAGCTTACATATTAGCACATTTGGATGTTTTACAAGTGTGGTGATAGATAACAACTAATTATTATGAAAAGAGTTATATTTACCAGGTAGAGGGATGTGTTAAGCACTGGAATTTCAATTTTCCTGAAATGTCTTATTTTTAAAGTTTTATATTTTTGCAATTTCATTTAAACTTTGACAGCATAGGATAATATATTGTGTATAGTACTCAACATAAAGAGTTTGTAAAGAGCCCTATTTGCAAATAATGTTTTTATATTTTGACTTTTCAGAGTTACTTTAAGTTTCTTTAGTAATTTACCAGCTGGCAGGGATTGTGTCTACACAAACAAACCCAAATTCAGCTGCCCAAATACAGTGACAGAAGTCTTGAAGCTGTATGGCTGTTAATTCCTATGCCTGAGCTAATGTACATTGATTGGGTAGATACATTCAGCCTTTTATGGAAAGATAAAAACTTGTCTGCATTCAGTAGTAACTGAACAATTATATTCAAGGGTGTAATTCATCTCTGATGCAAGACCATAGGTTTGGGCTGACGGCCCTGTAACTTGAGGTAATGAATCCTACTGAATATCTGACAATATGTGGAGCAAGCTCATTTCTATCTGTGAAAGACAGCCTGAGCAGCAGGGTTTGTTTATGAAGCATATGCCTTTACATTTGTATAGTTGGATTCTGTATTATCTTAGCATGTAATTTGTATGGTGTAAAAGGTGGAAGAAATGCTCTATCACTGCCTTTTTTTATTAAAAAAAAAGCTTCAGAAAGGGTAAAAGCTTCATTGTATTAAAAAATAGTAATAACCAAACTGCACATTATGTGTATGTGTGAAATTATAAAACTTTAAAATGTACTATCATTTACATGTTTTAAAAGTACTTTGAGAGTTTTTAGAAATAGTTTTACAAATATTTACAATTTTTATTGTAACCATAAATTGATTATTTTTTTTCTGAAATGTGGGACAAATGTGTAAAGTTAGTATTTACTGATTTATGTCCTAAGGTCTGAATGTAATCAGCTGATGAAATATGGGTATAGGGTTGCATGTTTGTATATAGCCCAGGACTAATACTGAGATATGAAATTTTGGTACACTTAAGCCAATGATCCAAAAAGTACTTTCTGTTACACGCAGGCAACCTCACTGAAGTCAATGATGGTCCAAAAGTGTACCTGACACAGACGGACTGCCCTTGGATTTTTCAGAAGTTTTGAGCACTGTAATATGTTTCCTCTGTCTTGCATGTGGTAGCCATCTACCACTAGCCTCCTCCTCAAAGAATCTCTCTTTTTCTGTCCTGGGGTTTAAATGCTGCCCTTGGAAGTGCACATCTTCCCTTAGCTTCCATACTTTTCCAAACTGGAAAAAAGGCTTTGTGGAATGGTGAGCTGAAGCTGACTGATAGGAAAAAAGTCTTCAAAAATTAAGCTGGACTGAAACTAAACTTTTGCTGCTTAAGTTTTGGATCTTAAGACAAGGAGAGGGCAAGCACAGACAAGCAGCACAAAGTGGAAGGTGAGAAGAGAGACAGGAAGAATTAAAAGAGGAAAGGGGACGTTTTACTGTTTTGCATGTACATATACTATATAGTACACATGGGTGAGAAAATCAGATATGAAGCAGCAAAAATAGATGTGCTTATAAAGTCAGAATGATTATAGAAAGGTATCCCAGTTGCATGTCTCTGAGCTAATTTCTTGTTGATAACCCTGTTAATGAATAAGGCTGAAATTCAAAGTCACACTATGTTTACCATGTAGATTCCAACTAATAATGCCAGAAGGAAATACATTGTTGTGAATGGTGAGAAGAGGGATAATTTGGATGGAGAAATAGAGAGAAAAGGGACATTGAGGAAGAAGTAAAGCAGGAAATAGAATGCACAGAACAAAAGAGTATCTGAAGCTGAAGTTCTGACCTTGTCCTGTGGAATAAAATGCCCATTTGTTGTTGAATAGTAGTAGGCACACTGCAAAACTGTGGCAGTGCTACAGTTTTGGAAATAACAAAGCCTGCTCTTCACATTATAGCTGTCATTAGGAAGTGGGTTTGATTTCAGCAATTTAAAGTAGCAGAAATGCTATAGGTCAGTCCAGCCAGACTTACAGCTGCAAATCTAAAGAAAAGGAAGTAGCAGTGGTAGTAATAATGAAAACAGGAAAGCTAGGAAAGGCAAGAGAAAATACCCCATGTTCTCTTCTAGGCAGGTAAATGAGTTGCTATTCGTAGTCTTGAACTTCTGTTTCCTTAGGGCCAGTGAAGGTGGAGTGCAGAGATGGACAGTTTCCTCCCTGAATAAAGTGATGAGCAGTCCCTCCACAGAGGGAAAGCACCACGTTCTCTTAGCACTGAAGAGCTTTTATTATATTGAGAAATTCTAGAGTGGAACAGCAGGAGTCCTCATGGAGTTGTGTATTTAAACCTTACAGCTCCATAACCATTTGCAGCATGTCTGAGTTCTGGTGTTCGTTGTTATTTTTGCTCTTTCAGTTGAAGAGAAAGATGTTTTATTGTTGCTTTTTTTCCTTTTTCTTAGGACTGTGTGATGGTGGGTCTACATACATGTGGTGATCTTGCTGCAAATACTCTACGAATTTTTACTGCCAAGCCTGAAATCAAAGCAGTTTGCAGTGTAGGCTGCTGCTACCATCTATTGTCAGAACAGTTTGAAAACCAAGAAGGTAATTCTTCTGAGCTTAACTTGTGGCTGCCAGCTTGCATGTTGAGAGTATATCTTTTCATTAATAACCTCCTTGTGTTTGTTCCTTTCCAGTGGCTTATTTAGTACTGATTTTGATTATGTTATGTGGGTCATTCACTTCTGGAAGTCCTGTAGCTTTCCTATTATGCCAATATTCCTAATATTCTTACTGAAATTAGGGACATTAATGTAGAATGTTTTTATGTAGTTATGAATACAGCTGGTTTTCTGCCTTTACTTCACTTGTAAAATGTGGAGGCTTTTTTGTTCCAATATGTTTTCATCCTTTTGAAATATTTTGCACCAGATTTTGCTCTTGGCTGTCTGCATGCAACATCCATTTATGCTGAGTTGTACATATACAACTATGAGCAGAATTAAGTCCTTGTAATGTAAGTTGTTACTCAAAAAAACATTCATCTGAGTGCTGTGCTGTGGGCCATAATGTTTAGAACATTATGGAACAGTACATATATAACAGTTTTTCTGTAGGCAAATTTTCCTTCATATGTGGTTTTTTTCAGTTTTGATAAAAAGTTGATATCTTTACTTGAAAGGTAAATTCTGCATAATGAAAAACATTAAGTAGCTGAATTTACTGAGACAAGTGCTATGTAGCTGAGCTGTCTAGATGCTGTCTGCCAGAGTCCTAGAATCTGATCATTGTATCAACCAAATTTGAGAGAGGAGTGGACTGGCAAAGTTTATTTCAGCTCTTTCAGGGAACTTTATGGACAGAAAGGCAGGTGGAACCCAGCTGCTGTTCTTTAACAGTTTGGCTGCTCATGCAGCTAAGGCACAGCTCCAGACTGACCATGACACATGCTAGCTCTTTCTTGCTTTAATGATCTTTTCATGTTGTTTTTATCTTCCTCTGGAACAATTTCAAGAGTTTTTGCTGTAGATTATTTTCAGTTATTTTGCAATAGTTCAGGTTGCCTGAAAAAAAACAAAGAGAAAGAAAATACAATAAAAATTTCTTGAGTTATAGAAATGCAATTAGTAAAAAAGATACAATTCCTATTACAACAGATTTTAAAAAAAAAAAAAAATTTCAGGCATTTGTCATTAAGTTTGTGTGTCTGAAAAATTTCATTGTTTCTTATTTTTGCAAAAAGGACACGACTTCCTGTTCTAGCTGTAGGATTATTTTTTCCAGACCAGTGCATAAGGTTTTACTAAAATGTTGTTATTCACACACCACCAAAGGATCAGGTATGATAACGTATTCTGAGTTCCAGCAAACATGTACATGCATGGTGGTAAGAGATACTGCAGTTTCATAGCAGTATGGAAATGAAGCCAAATTGCATGTTGGAATTTCTAGCAGTTTGATTTTTCTCAGCTTGAAGGCTAAAAATTATTCTCAAAGAAGAACCTTTAAGCAGAACAAAAGGAAATGACAATATTCTTTTTTGGGGAAAGAACACATAAGTAGTTCCAGTGATGCTCAAAAAATTGATTATTTTTTTTTTTACTATTACTATGAGGGTATATATTCTAAAATCAATCGTGCTGTTGTATTCCCCTGGAAGAGTGATCTACTATATGGCTTCTTCATAAGAGCGCAAGGACCAACAATATCTAAAAGCTAAAATTTCTTTAAAGGGAAAAGGGGAAAGAATTAGGACCACAGCTTGTGTCTGCACTTCCTATGCATGGATTTCAACCTAACAAAGCATTCTAGAGGATGCTAGAGCACTCTGTAACTAAACAAATGGTATGGCTCCAACAATTCCGTTGTACAAGAAGTAAACTAATTCTTGCAGCTGTCTGAGGCAAATGAATTTTGGTACTGCTTCCAAAATGGGCCAAATCATAGAATCGTGATGAAATATTTTAATTTTAAAGTGCCTTCTGAAGGTCATCTGGTCGAGATCACGGTGCACGGCAGGGCTAGCTTACAGCAAATTGTTCTGGGCCATGTCCAGTGATGTTTTGAATATCCCCAAGGCCAGCGATTCAACAGCCCATTCCAATGTTTGCCTTCAACAGGAAATTTTTTCTCACGTATCCATTCAGAATTTGCAGCTCTTGTGCATTATCTATTGTTTTTTCATTGTGCACCTCCAAGAGCCTGGCTTAATCTTTTCTGTTCCTTTTCCTTTAGGTGAAGACAGCAGTTAGATCTCTCCTTGACCTTCTTTGCAGCCCTGTAGTCCTCTTGCAATCACTGAACTCATTCCATTAAGTCAGTGTGGTGGGCTAGAGAGCCCAAAGAAGCACTTTAGGTACTCTTACTCTCACAAGTGCTAAAAACAAGGAATAATCACGTCCCTTATCTTGCAGGCTTCAGTTAAGCTTCAGAATCCTATCCATTTTCTACCCACCTTAGAGTCCTCCTGTCTGAGTCATATCGTTCCAATTTGTCTGTATAGATACTAAGGAAACCTTGCTGAAAGCCTTGCTAAAGTCAAGGTAAACTATTACTGTGCTCTCCCCTAGTTCATGAAGTCAGTCACTGCATCACAGAAGTCAATACAGTTTGTTAGTCCCTGGTAAATTCTCAGTCTCTTTCTTGCTCTTCATGGGCCTGGGCATGGTTTCCAGGAAAATGTTGCTCCAGAAACTTATTGAGAACTGAGGTTAGACTGAAGATGGGTGTGTTGTTTGCCTTTTTCCTGTCATCAGGAGCTTCTCTTGATGGAGGTGACCTTTCAAAGGTGATAAGAGTGTGGCTTTTGTGTGACATCAGCCAGTTGCCTCAGCTTCCTGAAATGCGTGCTATCTGTCCACATGCATGGGTGTATTTCCAGTTTGCTTGTGTGCTCCAAGCCAATATAATCTCTACTGTAGGTAGTCCTTCACTTGCTCGGGCTCTGACACTAAACTCAAGGAAGCTAGTGGCTAATCTAGGCATCAAGCAGAGATTGCAGAGACCTGTAGAAACCTTACAGGGAAAGACTACTTTGAGTATTAGGATACAGACTTAGAGCTAGATCTCTGTGGTGATGTATAGGAGATCTTCCTAAGCAGCAGGGAGAACTGGGCAGAATTTGCTGCAACACAGGAAATCTTTCATCTGTTTAAAATCAGTCCAGTAAGCAAGGGCTTGCCTGCAAGGATGCAGCGGGAAGTTCTTTTATAAAGGATTTTATACTTATTTTCTTGACTTAGTAACTTCAAGGCTCTGAAGTTTTTAAAAATGTTTTAATTTCTTTTTTTATTTTTTTTTCATTGCTCTATTTTATTTATTTTTTTTCCCCAGTTTAAAAGCTTTTTTATTTTCTTGATGTGCGTACCTTTAAGGACAAGGTTGAGGCAAGTCCATCTCAAAGCTCTTTCCCCCATTTGCCATCTTTGCTACTTTAATGTAAATGCAGATGGTTGTTCTCATAAGCCTAGTTGAAGCAGATGTGGCAACTCACAAAAAAAGCTGCTGTGGCCTGATGGTTGTCATAATGTGAGATGGCCGGGCCGTGTGTTCGGCAGTTAAGTTTTAGATCAGTGTTGTTTGAGGCCAGTGAAAATCTGCTTTTTCACTTCATATTAACTGGAATTAGGTGATATTCAGGGGAAGAAGTTTTACCTGTTTTGATGCTTAATGTAGTGTTGCTAAGCCTGAGGTGGTGAGTTGAGAAAATAACAAAATGTTACTGTGCTGGTTTTGGCAGGCTATTGAATTACCTTGGTCATCGCAGTTTGGGTTTTTTTGTCTCTGAGTTGCTAACTACAGAGAATAATGCCTTAACATTTCTCATATATTCTAAAAATAGTAAAGATATTGCAAGATTGCCTGATTCAGTTTGCCATTGGACCTGCTGTGAATGCTGATTTCTGATGAAAGTAGGTGCCAGTAGTCACGGTCTCGCGTATTGCAATCAGTATACATTGTCTATGTGTCTATAAATAACCTAAATTCATCTGGAATTTTTTGTCATGGGACCACATTTCCAGTTATGCTGGGAATAACTTTGAACTCTTAAGATCATGAAAGCCTTTGTTTTGATTTTTAGTAACTACAACAACCAAGAAGTGCTGTGTAATGTCAATTTTCTTTTCAATTAAAAAAAGTTTAAGCCAGTAACTTTTAGCACCTGTCTTTAAATTTCAGTGCTGTTTTAAGCAGTACCAAATACTAAATTTCAGTTAGTAAGGAATATTATGACAGCTCTTGAAAAATTCTAAGTAGTTTTACTTTGACTTCCTCTAATGAGAATTGATTGTTTATACAGAGATTCTTCTATGGATAAAACGCACTTAGCCATTAGTATAATTGATTCCTTTGGGGTTTTTCTTTACTGTTACTGCATCAAATAGTCAATTACATCACAGTAGTAAGGATTTCACTGTTTATTACAGACTTTTTACATGAACCTATTTACATAATGAGCCATTATGGCAGATTTTCTGGAAAAAAATAGTTTGCTAATGATTTTTAGGTTAAAACAAACCCTGTGCCTTTGTTGAGGAGCTATTCTTAGGATTTTGGGGAGCCGTTTTATCTTACATTCAGCTAATACATTTCTGGGGCAATGTAACAGCTGGACTATGATTATCCCTTAACAGATGGTAACTGCAAGTGTAAGATATTTCCAAAAGACTTGACTTTCCTTAAGAAGGTTTTGATGTGTTTCTGTATTCTAGTTCTCTTCCTTCCATCCTCCATACAGCTAAACACATCAGTACTAGTCTAGGAGCCAGTGAAATTCTTCAATATGATATCCTCTGCTTTGAGGAAAAAACATTGCTATCACTAAGGAGCTACTTATGTATAAGTAGTTGTATAGGTTGTTTCAGTGATAGCTGTCGTATAGAAACTCTTTTTGAGGTTAGCTTGAGTACTACAAATCATGAACTCCAGCTTCTGTAAGGATTTCCAGTGTCAGGGCACTGCTCGAGGAAGAAGATACATGCTGAGTGGAGGAGTTCTAGAGACATCCTGGAAGCTGTGGAGAACAGCTTCTCAATAAGGCACTCTGAAAGAAGTCAGCAAACCTTTTGCGCAAGAGTAAGAGCCTTGGACTCTCAAGCTACATAAATATAAACTTTGGCTACAATTGTTAAGTTCTAACTTTTAGAAGCTAGTGAACATAATTAAGGGAATCAAAAGAGATGCAAAACAGTAAAAATTCACATATAGAATTTTATCAGATTTGTGGAAACTGAAAAGGCCTTGAATAAAGTGGAATCAGCTGACAAAAACTTCAAAACTGGATTTTCTAAATGATTCCTTACATGAACATAATGGCTTCATATCACTCTGTTTCACTGAAATAAGGAAAGATTAGTCAGTGTTTTAGAAGCATTAGAGTACAGATGATTTATGTGTTGCCTAAGTATATTTTCGAAGATATTCCACAGCCAATGTCTTAAAATAGCTATCACTGATACCATGGCAACACAGGAAAACACTTCCAAGCAAAAGATCAAAAAGCTTGATTTCCTTTCCAAGGCATCTTTAGATATTGCTACATAGGGCACAGTTCCATGAATTTGTGACAGAGCTAACTAGTCACTAAAACCCAGATGTTTTCTATCAAAATTTATCCTGAAAAAAATACGAAACTTGAAAAGAATATTAACTAGGTAAGTTTTACAGATGTTAAATGACAGTTTATTGAAGTATTTTTCGTTAATAAATGCAGCAAAAATATATTAAAACCTGAAACTATCTTAAATTTATAATTTTGTGTTTATGAACACAGTAACAGATTATAATTGAGAAAGCCAAGGTTTCTATAATGCACAGTAACTAAAGCATATCTTAGATTTGGGGTTTGAAAATTATTTTGATTTATTTCCCGAAATGGAGGAAAACTTTTCTTCCCACCTGCCCTCTGCTCCCCCTGGCAAAATCCTGTTTAGTGATGGAATTTTTAGGAAAAATAAAAACTCAAGGTGAAGTCTTTAGTCAAGGAAGATTTAGTCTTTCCCATGAAGAAAAAAGGCAGTTTAAGTAGTTCCTCTCCTTTGTTTGGAGTCCTACCAATAGACTGAGATACTATGAAGTCATGGAAGATAGATGCTGTGGAAGACCTGAAACGAGTTGGGTTATTTGTGTTTCAGTACTGCCTTCACTGAGTCTGGCAGTGTATACAAAGATACAAAGTAGGCTGTGCATGAAGGATTTTGATGAGGATAATGAAGATTACTTTCCACTGAAAAATGTCAGCTGAGGGAAAAATGACATTTAATTCCATTTAATTATGATCTCAGAAGATGCTGTCAAGAATTTTGTATCAGTATTTGGAATTACTTATTCATCTTAAATGATCTTCACTCAAGAATAATTCTGTCTTTTTCCTAGTACTGAAAAGTACATGCAAGACTTTGCTATCACTTTTTAATATGAATCCTTTAGGATTCCAGAATCACTAAAGATAAATAATTGTCCCTTGGTTATGATCCAGGCTTAACATTTGTGAATACAGATTTGCTGTATTTTCATTAATATTAATGAAGAAACAAAAGTTTAGTGACATAATTTCTGTTTTATTTCTGTGATTGAAACAGTTCATCTAAGTTGGATTAAATCTACGGAGATGGTCCCAACTTTAAAATAAGCACCAAACTTTCATCATATTCATGATGTTATATTAGAAATGTCTTTAGCTGATTTATTCAAGGTACTTGAATACCTGAAATTGCTGAGAATTTTGCAGACTTCTGTCTCCACTTCTACAGGTAATTAATATCTATAATTCTTCATTTTGCTATTAAAGTATGATTACATATGTTAATGAATTAGCTTGCTTTCACACCATCTACTACGTTGTTAGACCTGAGAATATAGTTTTAAAATCTGTATTACTTATATCACATTGTCAGGCCTTTTTTTTTAAATATGTGGCATCAGTATATGAAAGAAGATTAATATATTTTTATAGAAAATAATATTTTGATAACAAAGTAGAATGAAGCTGCAAAATAAACATGCAGCCTGGCTTCAGTATCCGTAACAGAGATATGGAAATCATGCAATCCATTAACAAAAAGGTTCCTCTGTTTCATTATCTGTCTTCCATAGAGGTCAATAGCAGGCATACAGAGAAGAGTATAAAACCATAGGGAGTACATACCAATACTTCCCCCAAATATTCTCTTTGCTTCCAGCGTGTTTTGGCTCATGAACTTCTTGGAACAAAGTGATATATTTGCATTAAATAACCCTTGATGGATTTTTATTCCTTGAATCCTTCAGGTTGCTTTTGAACATACGTGAACTTTTAGTATCTATAGCATGCTACAGTAAGGAATCAACTGCATGTTTTATGAAGAAGCATTTCCTTTTAATTGTCTTAATGCTGCTTTACTGCATGGAGTTCTTATATGCCCCTTAATTTCTGGTTTAAAAGCCAGTATACTTCTGTCCCTATTTATTTTCTCCAGCCCATTCATGATTTTGCAGACTTTTCATTCCCCTTTTATCTGTTCTACAGCTTTAATTTTTTTTAATTACTTAGTCCTGTTATTAAAATGTTCCTTTACTTAGGACTATTCTGTGTCTGTTCTCTGAACCTTTTTGGGTGGTGTTACTTATTATCTGAGGTGAGAAAAACAAATCCAAACACAGAATTCAAGATTCAGGTGCAGCATGGATTTATATGGTAGCATAATAGTGTTTTCTGGTTTGTTTTTTTTCTTAATAATTTTAATGGCTTTCTTTTTCCTTGTCTAAGTCCTGGGATGATCTTTTCATCAAACTGTCAGTTCTCAGTTCAAAGCCATTCATTGTATATTTAAAGGTACTGTTTCCCCCAATTTGAATCACTTTCATCTAGCTTCAATTTTGTATGCCAATTCATCTCTAATTTTTATTAGAAGTGGCTTTAATTTTTATTACCCTTAGTATCATCAGCAAATTTTGTCCTACGCTTCATTAACTTTTTCAGGTCATTTGTGAATTTGATCAACAACCTGTTCCAGCACAAGTCTCTTTAAGCCTCTGCTGGTGATCTCTGTCCTGTGTGAAAAATGGTATTTTATTCCCATCCTTTGTTTCTGTCAATTACTTACCCATAGGAATACTTTTTATCTTGTTCTGTGCTTTGATAGTTTCCCTAATGGTCTTGGTGAATGCCATTTGGAAACCCACTCTGTCTTTCTTGTCTAAGCGTTACCTGAAGCCTTCAAAAAAAAATCCAATATGTTTGTGAGATATGACTTCCCGTAAGAAACTCACGTTGACTTGTCCCAAACATGTTATATTTGCTTATATATCAAATGACTCTGTTCTTTAAAATATTTTCATATAAATGTGAGGCTTCCTGTTTGGAAGCTCGCTGGACCTTCCTTTGAAGTCTTCTTAAGCATTAATGGCACATTACCTGCTTTTCAGATCTTTAGAACCGAAGAGTTATAATCAAGAAGTTGCACACTGCAGTTTGGCAATTTGAACCTGATTTTAGGTTTTGGATGAATGCCATATGGCCTTGGCAATTTTTTGCTGTTTACAACGTCTGTTTTTCTATAACTGCTAGGCATCCTTCACTTTTAGGTATTTCATCTGATGAGTTTCTTTTATGAAACAGGACTGTGGCTTTAGAACTCCATTTAGCTTTCCTTCCATGCTTTGTCTCCTTGAGCAATCCTTTGTAGCTTTATCACAATGATAGTCCTATAACTACTATCTATTTATAAGAAATACTGTAGACACTGAGATATCTGCAAGAGGTCAAAGAGATTTGAGATTAAAGAAAAATTGAGGTCTATGCAAATTATTATCAAAAAACATTCAGAATTATTTTTACTTTTATAAACATTGAAAGAAAAACATTTTGTTTGCCTGTGCCAATTACACTATGGATCTAAGAAAGTTATCTGTTAATAACCTGTTTTCTTCTGTCACCATGCAGAACACAGTTGAGAAAGCTTGTGCTTTCTCAAGGAGGAATAATGTATATAAATACCTTAACATTTTCATGCTCTGGAATGGAGTCACAATGTTAGAACGTAATTAAAATTACATAGCTGAAAGAAAAGAGACAGGTTTGGTTTTTTTATAATGACTATTATTGAGATCAAGTGCAAAAAGACTAATTATCCTGAGAGCAGAAGGATTACTAAAGCTATAAATCCTTGGTAAACAAGATTAATCTCCTGTTTGGATGGTAGTATTTATAACATTGTGGAGGCATAATGTCAGTGTATATTTTCTGCTGGTGTGAACAAGGTAATTCCTTCCCTGACTTCTGTAAGAACAGAGTCTGTGCATAGTGACAGCCTTTGTTTGTCAAGAGCAGAGAGCTTATGGTATGTGAACTAATGCCTGTTTCTCCAGCAGTTATTAAGGACTCTAACATGAATCCTCTGGAAACAAAATATCATGAAGATGATGAACTACATATGTTCAATATACCACTTATTTCAGTAACATCTATAGGAATGTAATAATAGTATTCTGAAAAAAAAAAAAGTATCAGACAATTGTCTATTTACCTTTTTTGAAACAGAAAAAAATGGATTGTTTCAACATAAAATCTCTTACGTTCTGCATTTTATACCAAACTAGGCAAATAAACACATTGTCTTATTTGACAAGGGAGAGCAAATAGAAAAGATCTTTCAAACTGAAATAAGACAGAAAAAAGTTTGCTTTTGAAAGTACAAGCCATTTTCAAATACAGCACTTCAGAGAACTTTGTCCATCTTGAAATACAGTTTCTGCAAAGTTATTTGATATGTCTTCCAGTTTTAGTGAAGATTACTGATTTTTTATACACTTTAGGATACTGCCTTTTTACACGTCTTTGTAGCATAATGTCAGTGTAAATACACAATTGTGCATGTTCGAATCCTTCAGTCTATAGCATCTAAGTAGGCTATACAATTCGTAGTATTTGAATTACTTCAGCAGGGTTCCTTTTAAGCATAATATTCTGCACTGAGTATTGCAATTTCAAGGCCTCGGTGAGAAAAATCTAATGTCTGGTGTGACCTTTGAGTGTTAATTCCAACTTGGACGTTACAGAGTTTGTTGTGCAGAAGACTTGTGATGTATTATAATAATGGTAATCCACTCCTACAGTTCTTACATGGGCACATCTCGTGTTTGTTACAGAAGACTTATTTCCACTAAGATAATACATAAATTTGGCAGTTAATGATGACTGGGATGAGGAGAATTAGAAGTAGATGGTAAAAAATATACTTCTGTTAATGTTACTGGTTACATTAAAAGATATATAAGGATAGCTACATACTGTGTCTGTGCATATATTATATCTCTTTCTCCTACTTTGCAAATGGGATTTGTCTGATTTAGGATATCAGTTCTTTTGCTTTTTTAAATTTGTGTCAGGCATTGCTACCTGAGTGCTATGAGAGATGTCCAGTAGTATGAGAAAGTGGTAATTGGCTTCAGTGGGAGTTTTCTCTAAGTGAAAAAGGTAGACGAGTCTAGTGTCTAAAACAGACTTTGCCAGTGTTGAAATTCATCTCCCTTTTGTTTGGAGTTTATTAAAGGCAACTGCAGGATATTCCATTTTCTAGTTTGAGAAAATAGATTTTTATACATAAGAAGTTGAGAAAAATATTCGATCACAGTATAAAGAATTTAAATATAAAAATACTCTTCCTTTAGCTTATACATTTTTAGGGCAGTTTATGGATTCTGTATCCTGTAATTTCATTTTATTTTTGTGCTAAAAAGACTTTATAAATTTACCATGTTTACCAGTAAATATGAGATTCTTTCCAGGTAATTTAACTTAAAAATTAGGGGTTGTTTTCCCTTCCAGTTGATACAGTTGTAATCAGCACTTTGCTAAAATGTAGAATTTTTAATATGATTAAATAAATTATTTTAAAAGTTAAATTTTTGAGTAGCAGAATATAGTGTTCTTTTTAGTAGTAAATATTTTGGTTTGTGCATTTTGAAAAATTGCTACTGTCTCTTGAATCATCATATAAATGGAAATGGCATCATATTTAATACACTATATATCTAAATCAAAGGCCATGTTTATTTCTTATTCACTGGGTGTTTGAAATGGAGTTTCATGTTTCCGTGTTGATTTTTAGTATAACTAGTGCTAAGTTCCTAGAATTAAGCAATAGGTCTAAAAAGCAATATTTTAAGATAGTGTTAGCAAAGAACTTACTCTAATTTCCTGTCACAGCTACTACTCTCAACTTCTACAGCAATTCCTGGGTCCGTTGGTAGTACTAGCATGAACTATGTTTTCTCTGGGGAGACCAGGCCGCTTCTTCACTGAGCCAGTTCTGAGCCTTAGCTCTTTGTCTCCATCCTCGCGCTGGTTCTGTGATCTGCCTAGATTAGGAGGCATGCAGGGCCTTTCAAGAAGTAACAAGTCAGGAAGGATGGGGGTCCCTCCCTACCTTGCTGTGGCCCATGCTGAGATGCCAGTACCGACATAAAGCTGTCGGTAACCATTTCTTCATCTTGTACTTGGTGTTGCCCTTCAAGTTTTCCTTTAGTTTTCAGTAATGTATTTCTGTTATTAATCATGTGTTACTGTGTTCAACGTAATAGATGCGAATATCCCTCTCTCTACAAAGAACGTTTTAGTACGAATATTTTTAAAGAATCTGATTCATTAAAAAAATGAAGAACATAAAGGAACAGTGTGGCCAGCAGGACAAGGGCAGTGATTGTACCCCTGTACTCAGCACTGGTGAGGCTGCACCTCAAATACTGTGTTCAGTTTTGGGGCCCCTCGCAGCAAGACAGACACTGAGGTGCTGGAGCATATCCAGAGAAGGGCAACGGAGCTGGTGAAGGGTCTGGAGCAAAAGTTCTGTGAAGAGCAGTTGAGAGAACTGGGGTTGTTTAGTCTGGAGAGCAGGAGGCTCAGGGGGGACCTTATCGCTCTCTACAACTGTCTGAAAGGAGGTTGTAGGCAGGTGGGGGTTGGTCTGTTCTCCCAAGTAACAAGAGACAGGACAAGAGGAAACGGCCTCAAGTTGTGCCAGGGGAGGTTTAGATTGTATATTAGGTAAAAGTTCTTCACTGAAAGGGTTATTAAGCACTGGAACAGGCTGCCCAGGGAAGTGGTTGAGTCACCATCCCTGAAGGTATTTAAAAGGCTTGTAGATATGGTGCTTAGGGACATGTGCTTGGCAGTGCTAGGTTAATGGTTGGACTCGATGACCTTAAAGGTCCTTTCCAACTTAAATGACTCTGTGATTCCATGATGAATCTGAAATAAAAAAATCAAAGAGAGGAAAGGAAATGAATTTACATTTTTTAATGCCATTTACAGTTCTCACATGCCCTGCTTCTACCCCCCCCCCCCCCTTTAGTTTTACATTTCTAGGCATGCTGGCTATATTCCTTGGAAGAAGGAAGGCTCTAGTTAGACAGAAGGGAGATCCTCCCAACACTTATTAGATCACAGCTTTTTATATGGGTAAAGATGCATTTTAGACATTTACCATACACTCAAAGATACATTGATTTTCTAACAACTTCAAATACTAAAATAGGAATGATGGGACAGAGAATAAATAGGAACAAGGGGAAAGGGAGTAATTTAGTCCTGTCTATTACAGCTTTTTTCTTTAATCTGGCCATCAATATGCCAGGAACTACCCAAGCAAGGACATGATTCCTATGGTTATCTGTCAAGTGTTGCTTTTTGAAGTAGATAGCTGAAGAGCAGATCTGAGTGCCCGCCTTGCGGATTCAGGCCTGTACAGGTTTTAGGTGCCGTGTCACGTTACCCTTATCCACTTGTCTTTGGCGAGAATCCCAAATCATTGTGGGGCAACTGGTATATGATTAATACAGTGATTTTTCAATGTGCTTGGCAGTCCTTGCACAAGTACCTCACACTAACAGCTGTGCCTGATCTTCAGTTGTGGCTTTTTTGTACCATTTGCTCTCTTATTATTTTTGCCTTGAGTATTCTCTAACTGCTCAGGAGTGGTTTAAAATGGATCCTTCACATAGTCTTGCATTTCTTTTACTTATTTCTTTTTCTTTCACTGTCACATAAGGAAATCATAGACACTGAAGTGCACTGGATGTGAAGTGCAAAAAGGCAACTGAAGTTAATTAAAATTAATTGGAAATTAATTGAAGTTAACTGTCTGAACTCCAGGTTTCTCATGCTTTAAAACTGAGAAAATGGGAGGGGGGAAAAAAAAAACCCCAAACCAAACAAACCAAAAAAACCAACCCAACCCAAAAAAACCCAAACAAATAAAACCTTTGAAAGCTGTGGGAATTACCATCTTAAATACCTAAACCATACACTGAAGTAGAGAGGCAAATTGAGGAATTATACTTTATAACTGTAGTGGAATCTGGAAACTGGGGGGTATAGACTGGGAGGATGGACAAAGTTGAGACCCTAAGACATCAGGAAGGAATCAGCTGAGATACATGTTAATATCAAAATAATAGCAAATGAGTAGGAGATATGACTTTTAATGTAGTAAAAAAAAAATATATATATATATAGAAAGGAAATTTAAGTTCTCTTAAGACTACTTCTACACTGAGTGATTATATTGCTACCTGGAATATGGTCTGATACTGATCACACTTCATAAATAAATGTAGAGGTAGTTGTTTTTATCTAATGCAGTTTTTAAGTTGTAAGAGACAAAGATATATTTAAGCTTTTAGCATTGACAAGATTATATTGCAATGACAACTCATCGAATGGTATTCTTAGGAACTACTGATAATGCTTACAGCATTTTGAAATACATTCCAAATTCTTAAACATTTTTATATTATCATCTCAAATCATTAATATATTTCTGTATTAAAGCAAACAACAAAAAATGATAGGTGAAGTTCAGTACAGAAACTGATTTCAGTCTTAATGGCAATTTTTAAAGGAAGTTGTAAGATACCTGCCACTAAAAACTACCATGTGAGTGGTTTCTTACAGCACTAGCTGTGGGTGTACTGTCAGCATAACTGTGCTAAGTTAGAATAAGCTTTTTTTCTCTTGAATTATGTTCTCACACTGAAAAAATCAAGAGTCTGGTGTTTCACAACATTTCAATAATAAATTGCCTAAGATAAAGTTTAAGAATGAAATAAGCAATGTTTGTTTTTTGAAGGAGAATGTGATTTCTTAAACAAAATACAATGAGAAGAGGAGGAACTTCAGCCTGTGCACTAAAAGGATATTTCTGCCTTCTCTTTGCCACATGCTATTTACAATCTGATGACCTTTATTACTAGAAAATAAGTATCTTCTATTGTTGTTATGTATATACTAGAATATCTTAAAATCTTAAAAATAGAATAGGAAGATAAATTGCATTTCAAGAAAGTCAGAATCCTCTATTTTGTAGTACTTTGCCATTTTTCATAACTTAGTTGTGTTACTTTTTTTTTTAAAGAGCAGATTAAGAATTTCAAAACAAACGTTATAGTCATTTATACTGTACCACGGAAGTGAAACAAATCCCTGATTTCATTTTTCTTCTTTTTCATAAATTACCCATTAACCATTGGGATAGGCATTGTTTCATGACAAAATTTGGATTGTTTCTGCCAGGATGAGTTTAACAAATAGTGTTCAATATATTATTTCAATAAAACTATCTCTTCCAGGAGGTAAAGCAGAAAACTTAAATTGTATTATTGGGAACTGCAGTTCATAACAGTTGGGAGTTGCAAGAAAGTAAAAAGATGAGAAGCATAAATGCAAATATGTTTTCATGAAATGTTAGCAAAGGAAGATAAACTAGAAACTGCAAGACCACGTGGAACCCTAGTTAAGCTTATTTGTCTAGTAAGAATAAAACCTGTCAATCCTCTTGTTTCATAGAAACTGTATAGTGCTGTAAAGCTGTGCAAAGTGAATTTTAAATGTTGACACACTGGTAACTGTAGTATCTTACTTAGAGATTAAGAACTATGGAAGACCTAATATTAACAATAGTGGAGAGCTTGTCCTGTTCTCTTGAACTTCCTTGGAAACCTCTGTGCACATACAGAAGGATTAGCTAGTAAAATCCTTTCATCTTACTTCTGCTGCCAGATATTTTTTTCTGTAACTACCAAAAAAAGGAAACATAAATAGAAAACATTCAGTGTTCTATACTTTGAAAATCCTGTTTCCTAGTGGCACTTAATTGTTTTGTTAGTTAAACAACTCTTAAAAAAATTTCTTTGAAATGCCGCTGAGCCAGTAAGAGTCTTAATGCGTCTGTGAATAGGACAGTAACAACAATAAGGCTCGCCTGAAGCTTTTCTCCGTATCCAGTCAGAATTGAATCACAATGAGAGAATTTGTACTTGATCTAATTATAAATATATATTTGCTGTAATTTATACTTTTTTTACTACTCAGTATAATGTTTTCCGTGTACCAAATGTCCATATGTATTGCCATTTTTTTCATTTGGAAGTTGAATAGAGAGGGAAAAAAATCCTATACAAACAAAGTTCAAAGTCGTACCAGTGCTCCAAATGGTATATGCCACTACTATTGCAGTGTTAAAAAAATTACACAAAATGGAAATCCAATTCCTCTACAGAACTTAAGAGCAATTCACTGAAGGTCTTACAAAAAGGTCTAAATAAATAGAGGACAGGAAATAACACATGACTTCCAGGACTAAGGTAAGAATTAAGAATTTAATTCTGCCAAAATATTAAAACCAATAGTAGTATTGGGTTCCCAGAAGTGGAAAGGTAATCTGACATACTTTAGAGAAAATTTAGTCTTGTTCAGTTGATGATAAAGTATGAGACACTACATTTTACTTAAATTTAAACTTTTTGACCAATGTAGACCTGAAGCTTTGTATTCTTTGCTAGACAGTGTTGAGTGAAAAATTCTATGAATAGTTTTCAGTTGTGGATGGCTTCTGGATGTATTTGCACTTGTTTCCCAAAATGTTAATCTCCTCCACAGGATTTCAAGTATGTAGTAAACCAAAAACAGATTCTTCATGTTCTCTTCAAAGGGTATAACATTTCTGCCTGTTAGAGGTGTGTGAGAAATTAGCTGCTGAAGAGTTAATCATGAGACATCTGTGTGGTCTTATGAAGAGTCAGTAAATCCATTGAAGGATTGCTTAACCTATGAGGATATTTAAGAAGATTGTCCCACCTGTTTTTCAAAATCCATAAAGTTCCTTTGTTTTTCAAAAGAGATGAAAAAATTGTAATGGTAATAGGTGGTGAAAATTTGGAAAGTTCCTATTAAAATACTTTTCAAGGAGAGGGGGTGTTATGGCTACCAGAAAAATGTTCTTTACTATCAAAAAAGAATGGTAAGAACAGGATTAGTGTATGTGTGTGTATATTTTATATATATATATATATATATAAAAAATATTTATTTTTTTAAGCAACTCTTCCATGAAACTATGAATGTTACTAAATTCAGTCAGAGAGAAATAATAGGAATTTGTGCCTTGGCTAATGGCTGGAATTGTTCTTTTCTGTTTTAGTCAGCATTATATATTTTTGTGTAATCTGCACTTTGTCTTACCCTGCTGTGTGTAACTGGGTGCTTTGGATGAGAATGTTTTCTTCTACCAGATGTATCAAATTTATGGGGACAGCAAGTATCCTCAAGCTACCTTAATTAGTATTTTATGTGTAGGTTTTCCAAAGAACCATCCTGTTTCACAAAGCTGAACTAGGGTGGAACTTTGCATGTTGTTCATGCTACTGCTGTAACATTATCCTACGTTCTCTTCCTCTGTGATTCACATTAAAATTATAGTTTGGTTTATAGATTTGTTCTAGAATGTAACAGAATATTTTTTCCAATGATTTATTTTGGTGCAATATTGGTAGCAATTTGTTTTATTAAATGTGTAATTTAGTCTTTTTAAGAAGTTAGCTTAGTGGTAAAGTCATAGTTTTTTAATTGATAGGTTCTAGGATTATATCCTATCATAGCTTCAGTTCAGCTCATCAAATGATTTCCTGGAATTCCCCTTTTTGTTTGCTTTTTGTGGAAGGAATTCTGTCTGATTGACTCCTCTATGCTGAATATGCGCTGTTGAACACTTGAACTGTTTGCTGTGACACCTTCCATAGAATACCCCTACTTAAAATGTTGCTTGAATGGTTTTGGAGATTTATACAGTTTAGAACAGCTGCTGTATTTTCAGATAGAAGCACAATATGGTAATTAGTGAGCTATATAATATTAAGTATATCTGAAAATAGTTGCAGATATTAAAAGAAATTCCAGATATTTAAAATGTAGCTGATAAATATATGAACTTTTTAGCAATATATTAATTCGGTTTTGTTTGCTTTTTTTTTTAATTAGCAGTGTGCTTGAGAGTGGCCTGAATGTGGAAAAATAAATAGAATTCAAGACAATACTGTAGATATGTGGTCAACTTTGGATATACACAAAAAAATCTAAGTTAGGGCATTGTTTTCCCTCTCTTTTTCTCCTACTTTAGTTTCAGTAATTTAAATGAAGATGGTGCTTTGTCTGATTACCTTTTTCACAGGTGTCATAAAATCTTCGGAATTATGCATGAGTACAGTGCACTAATATTGAGATTGTAGCTCAGCGGGTAGCCACTTTAACTTGCATGGATGATTAGTTTGCCTAGAGGACAGGGTGTAAAGTAGAAGGGATTACTTGAAAAGATAAATTATTTAATCTTTCTAATTCAGTTTGAAAAGTTTTATTTTGAAATAATGTAACACAGGTATTGGAAAGACTTATAAGTGTGTGAATCATACAGTGGAACCATGGCAGTCACTCTTTCCTTTGCAAAAAATGTATGTAGTAAGTTCTTGTTACCATCCCTGCAGTGTGAATACTAAGGTTTATTCCATGTACTTAATAATTAGACTTGAAGTTAATTAATGTTTTATAGCTTGTCATGAGGAACTTACAAATTCTTAGTACGTAGCTAGTGCTGAAATGAGTTGCAGTCTGTTTTGTCAAATTTCATCTTTATATCTAAAGGAATTTCCTTTCTCCTTTTGCTGATTATCCAGAATTAAAAACCTATTTTAAAAATCATGGTCCTAAAACCAGTATTCATCCCCTAAGAGCATCTGACATTTCTAAGGGTAAAAGAGCAGAGTGTGAGGCTGCATGTAGAAGATTACCTGCTTGCTGTTACTCTCTAGAGATCAGCAAAGACTGGAGACTACTGCTAGAAAACCGATGGTTTTTCCTGTGGGAAGGACGGTCATCTTTATAGTTAGATTCCTATTTCCCTTTTTCTTTGCTTAACTTTCATGAAATGAATTTTGCTTACATGTATGTATCTCAGACTGTTGGTAAATTTGAAGAGTTGTATTTCTGCTGTCCTTTTTTTAACCCTGTTACATGATTTATCTTTAAGTATGCGCCAGTCATCTTTCTATGCTAAAAAAGCCAGGATCCTAGCCAATTTGGGGTTTTGTTTTTTTACAGAAAGTAGTAATTCTTATTCAGCATTCTAAAATATCAGCTGATAAATGTGCTAATGAAAGTTCGAAACATTGTAGGGTTTGTCTACACTTAAAAATGGGTATTGTGAACATCTATAAAGTAATCTCTGTACTTCAGTTTTCCCACATTTGCATTAGTTTTGAACATGAGGAATTGCATTGTTATTCAAAATATAAATGATACTGAAACAAACTGAGCACAGATTGTGATGCAAATGCTTCTCTGTGTTTTTGAAGAAACAAGAGCCTTTGCAGCTGCTCTTTTCTGGAAAACAAACATTCTGCCTCGCAGCAAAGCGTGGGCCTTCAGAACTGAAATAAACAAATACATATTGTTCTGTGTGATGCCTAAAAGCTGTTTATGATAAAAGAAGAACCCAGTGAGAAGAGATACTGAAGTCCTGCTACACTGAATGACTTCCCAGCTTACAGCTTGTGACTCATGGGGTGGGATGGGGTGCCATGAGTATTTGCAAAATCTTATCTTGTCCCTTGGCACTTTTTTTTGTGTGGATTTTTGTAAAAGACACTCACTTAAAATCATTTTGGAAAATGTGAAATTATCAGAAATCCAGCATAAACCAAAAACATCTGTTATGGGGAAAATACATGTTTTATAGCATGACCATGAGTTTTGGTACTGGACTAGGACAGTTAAGTGTTTTTGTTACCATTACCTACTGTTCATCTTGCTCAATACATTGTTTATTCTGAAAGTAGGAGAAAAATAGCCTATGAAAGCTGTGATTTTTGGGATATTTTTCCCCTCTGTTTTGCAGAATGCCCCGATGAAGTGTGGGGATTTCCCATGTGTCAGTACTTGAAGGAGGAGGGCTGGTGCTGTGGTCGCAATGCTAGAATGTCAGCATGCTTGGTATGATTCACCTTCTTTTCTTTTTCCTGCTGAGAGCTTTATCCAGATGTTATAGGTTTCATTGTTTTTGGCTTCTAATCTTAAAGCCATGACTTTAATCCAAGACTTTACAGAATAACATCACTAATGTTGTAAGCATGATGAATTATATCTGAAAAAAATAGTAGTGACCTTCCAGCTTTATATATTTTATACCTGCTGAAGGCATGAAAAAATGAGTATTGACAGAAATGTATTTTAAGAGTGGACAGAAAGGCCAAACCTTTGTTGAAACAAAAACCTCAGGGTAATAGTTCCTGGCCAAGGACTTAGAGGGGAACAAGGTAACTGTAGAAGGATTGCAATCAGTAACTCCCCCAATGCCTTCATGATTCATAATATTGAATGTTCTGACTGTTTAATACCTAAACAAACCTGCCTATTCCAAAAACTAGAAGAGCTGTAAAATCTATATGGCTTAAGAGACTAGAAACATCTTTTTAACATTGCACCAAGAGATTAAGTGCTTTTAAAGACCTAACATCAAGACAGGACAATGAACTGTTGTCCAATTCAAAAAAAAAACCCACATAGGTACTGAAAATTTCAACCAGTTTTTCAGTCAGAAGACCACTATCCCTTTCCTCTATTAACTTTTAATTTCTGATACCAAGATGAATCACATCAGGTTCTGGCTAACCTCTGCTGCTAGCTCTGTACCTGTGTTATGGAAAACAGTATAGATGAAAGACTCAGTATAGGCTAATGTATCAAGGTTATGTAAACTTGAACTAACATGATAATTTAATGCTATCAGGAGAAAGTATAGGAGGACAGTTTAGTATTTGTAAGGCTTAAATGTATTACCCTGGCAAGGTACAAGAAAAAAATTGTTCATTTTAGAGACGTTGCTGCAAAATGTATTATAAAAAGTGCTTTCTAAAAGGGATTTGCTTTTTGTCTTTTTCTTGTCAGTGTCATGCAATACTGATTCTTCCTCAGCTGACACATTAGCTATTTCCTTTCCCATTCCATTTCTTATAGAAAGAAAAATCTTGGGCTGTTTTTCAACAATGGTTGCAAGATAAATTTTGTGAGCAAATGACCCCTAAGAGACAGTACTGATCGTGCCATATATATCTACTTTAGATTTCTCAGAAATCACAGAGATTTGGCAATTAATTTTTTTTTGTTGTTTAAACAGTCACAGAAGGCAAAGAGTTCTTCTGTGTCACCAAGCATTTATACTGTTATTATGTTTGTAATTCTCTCTGTGCATTTTTTATGACTAGGATTTTCCCTGCGTTCTAGGAGATATAAGGGAGACAGCACAATGCAGCTAGGTGCCCATCTTCCTAGGGGTAATGGCTGGCTAAGAGAAACTGAGTCTGCTGAACAATGACACTCAGCATTATTGCTGATGCTCATTATTACTTGTCATTCAAATTGGTTGAAGTGCCAAGGGCCAAAGGTTCCGGACAAGACTTTCAGTTTCAGACCCTTATAATACATGTTAGAACACACATCCATCTTCTAAGCAGCAGCAGATATGTGCTGGAATGAGAGCTATAGCTTATACAGCAGAAGCCAAACCTCATAGTCGGCCAAAGCCATGAACAGAGGAACTGCGGCTACCTGGACCATGTTTGAAGAACAGTCTGAAATAGAGGATCAGTTCTAAAACTAGAGAAGAAGTGAGTGATTGAGAGACAAGCAGTCTTACTTATTGTAGTGGAGTTTGGGGACTAAAGGTGACAATGACTTGTAAGTGGTGTGGCATTTTTGGTTTGCTGTCTGATTTGTGATAGTGTCAGATAATTTACTGAATTTTTATCTTCCTTTCTACTGCAGTCTTTAATATGTGGTTGAAATTTTTGTAGGCACTTTTCAAAAGTATCTTTTCAACTGTGGAAAAATATTCCATGCTTTTAATTATTTGTCATTCTTTGTCACTGTGGATCATAAAAATCAAGTACTCTCACACCTACATCAGGATTTATGGTATGAAGAATCTAGTGAAAGATAATGTGCAGTATCTTAAACGGCAGTCTCTCTGAAGTTTTTATTTTATTTAACTTTACATACAGTAGGTCAATTTGTCTGAGTACTAAGGACTAAATATTTAAAGATATTGTTTGTTGAACTAATATTTACTTTAAAATAGTTGAATATGCAAAGTGAATTATTTGTATTTTGGTAGGAACAGACTCAAGAAAAATGCATTTCTTTTTAGCACTTTCACAGAAAGTAAACCTCTGAAATTCTTTTGCAATACTAAGAAGAACAAGAAAATTTTGCATGCATTTCTATACAGTCAGTTGTCATGTTTCTGCTATAAATAAACTAAAATAACAGGAGCGAGCTGATTATAAGTCCCTTTATCACTTTAAAGTGTGCAAGCTCATGTTATGTCACACCATTAATCTTTTAAAATGTCGTCTCCTCTGACTTTTATACAATGTGTTTTGTAAAATATTCTGATAAAGAATAAACATATCAGCAATTTAATTCCTTCACTCTTAAAGGCTTTGGAGCGAGTTGCAGTTGGCCAAATGGTAAGTAATATTGTTTATTTTAGCCATTCTAAGATAAAATATGTTTTTCCCCCTTGAATGCTCTTAATCCATGACCTTTTATTGAACTTGTGCATTTCTGGAGTCTAAAATACTAGCATACACAACATCAAATCCTGATAGATAGCATGTGTCATCATGAAATCACATTTTTATCGCTTTGATTGTACATAGTGAATCTGTTTTCTTTTGGCAATTAAGAGTCTGGAAAAAAGGCACCGCTTAAAATTTAAGGCATTAAACTACCCTTCCTAACTTCTTTCACTGTCTTTCAGCTAATACATAAATTCAGTAGAAATGTCCTTCAGATATCCCTGGTTTGGATCACTCTATCCTAGTGTTTTATCAGCTAATGTAAAAATAGAAATTGTTATGACAAAAGCTTGAACCTGTTAGAAACATCATCATTCTCATTTTTAATCCCTGTGTATTTTTTCCCTGTGAATACTTTGACTTACTGTTGTGCAAGTTATCTTTTTGGGTATGGTGGACACCGACTGTGCAAATATTTAAAAGGCAAGGCTGAGACCTCCTCTTTCCATATATAAACCCACTGACCCTAGTAGTCTTTTACTGGAAATGCATTTTGCTGTGAATTTTTAATTGGCAAGCATTAACTATTTTTAAACAAACATACTTTTCATACACAAAGGTACGAAGTTTTCAGTGTGTTCTGGTTTTATGAGCACAGTACTTTCTGCATGGTTTAGACTACAGTGTATGGTGAGTCAGTTAGGGAATTACTTCTTTTGTCTTTAAAACAGCTTAGGTAAATTGTTATATTTATTTTGCGTAGTAGAATTTGGATCATGATCATTACATTTTTCCTCTGTTCTTTTTCCCTCTGCCAACCTTTGAACTATTACTTTAGAGTTTGGGTTTCTTTTCTTTTCTTGCATTCATGGTTATGTTAGAGTCTGACCCAAAAAAGTAATTTTAACTGGATGCAGGAACATTAATAAATTGTCCTTTTAAACCTGTTATGACTGGTCGTAAAGCATGCAAGCCAATAAGTTGTTAAGGAAGCCAATGCCGGTTTTGTTATTCTGATCTTAATTTCAATGCCAATTTTAAATCCTTGCTGTTGTAAATTTTTTTGCAGCTACCTACAGAATCATTGTTTTATCGAGCTGTTCTTCAGGTTATTATAGAAGAAATTTATGGTGTCATCAAAAGGTAGGAAGCTCTGAATTCATAGCATATGAACCAAAGATTTGATTCTCTTCCACCTCTATTCTGTAGAGAAACCATTTCTTAGAAAGCAGAAGGGTGTAAGAGTCAGTCTCATCAGACTTATGTACGTATTGGTATTAATACGCAGGATAGATTTCTTCGTCCTAAATTCACAGCACAAGGGTATTGCCTTTCCTTTAACCCAGAGCTGGTCCTCTTTGGTACTGGATACCTGGGTAAAACGTATCTTCACCAGAGAAGTGACAGCAAATTTACTAAAAAGTCAACACAATCCCGGGCTACCCTGTTATGCAGAGGTCCTGGCAGCTTTAATACTGCAGAGGACAAAAATACATTTCTGTTTGTCCTGAGAAAAACTGCTGAAAGCTCAATGGCCATCACGGCTGTAAAGAACTTACTGCCTCTATACCTGCGCAGGCAAGTACTGTGCCCTTGTAGGATGGGATCTGGGGAGCTGGTGCTGAGGACCTGACATGTGCACTGTACTCTTTTTCTGGAGTTGCAGTTGGGTTAGATTTTGTCTAATTCTGTGGGATGTCTGCCTGTTAGCACTTGGATCATATCCAGAAGCACACATTCCAGTTTAATTTGAAAATAACCCATTTTTTGAGCTCTGATGCTATTCCACGGTATGAACCAAAGCATGAGAGGTGGGGAAACCCAGAAAATTCACTTCAGAAGTACTCTTCTAATCTAAAATAAGTGCTAATGCAGATATCCCCAAATCTTTTGCTAAATGTAGAGTCAGACAGCTGACCCTTTGGAAGGTCAAACTCCTGAAAGAAATGCTTATTTATTTTAAAATTATATAAAATACCACACATAAAATCATGTCTACTAAACTGTGAAGGAAAAAAAAAGTGTGAGATAGATGATAATATGTTTCATTTGTTAAAGGAAGTGTAATTTGGAGGAAGTAATTAAAGTTATACTTTTGAAATAAAAGCAATGGAAGGACACACACAAACACACACAGTTTTATTGCAGAGCATGATGTTGTGTGGTGTGGAATATCCCTGTGGTCCATTTGGGTCAGCTGTTCTGGCCGTGTCCTCCCACACTTCTTTTGCACCCTCAGCTTACTTCCTGGGGGCAGAGGAAGAAAGAGAAGGTCTTGATGCTGTGCAGTCACTGTTGGGCAATACCTGAAACTGTTGTGCTACCAGCACTGTTTTAGTCACAAATCCAAAGCACAGCACTATATGGGCTCTGAAGTAGCTCCATCCCAGCCAGACCCAGACAGTATCTTTATCCCGGTGACTTGTGATTATGAGGCAGATGCCCATCTTCCAAAGAATAACATAATTGTTATCTGAATAGCGTAATCGTTAACTGATTTTCAGACTCCATCAGCCCAAATGGGTAAGTACATTTTAATTACATATTAGTTTTGTTTATTAAATTATTAAATACAACGCTAGAAATGATTCTTGATGTGTCCCCCTGGGGTCCTTGCCAGTTAAACAGCGTTAGAACTGCACACTGAGTGGCGTCTTTCTGTTGACTCGGAGTTGTTAATTCTGATCTTTAAATAAGGAGAAAGGGGGTTTGCTAAAAATAGAGAGGGGAAAAAGTTTTAAACTAAGGTATTTCTATTCAGTATTCCACTGATAAGGGGGGAGTGTATTTCTTCTCAAGTAATTCAGTACCTGAAAATTCTGTAGCTGAAAATTTAACTCCCCTGCTGCATGGCTGGAAGAGGAATTACGTTAGGACACAGTCAAGAAAGCAAATTCAAACTAACAAAAAAATCGCGTGCTTTTTCGCCAAGATATTTTAAACACAAAGAAGAGAACAAATGTAAGTAGTCTGTTAAGATTCAGTCTTCCTATATGTTTTTTCTAAGTTTTTGTGCATTATTTTAACGTATTTTCTGGAACTATCCGCATTTTTGGCTGGCTTCAAAAGCAAGCAACTGAGCTGTAAACAGGAGAAAATTCTGGCATCATTTAGTGACAAAAAAATTGTGAGGGTAAGAACATAAAGTAACAAGCAAATGTGAAATTTTACTCCAACTTGGCATTTGCTCAGTCCAGTGGTTGGTGGTAAATAAATTACTGCAGTATTATAGAAAATTATAGAAGTACTATAGAAGGAAATATCTGTCAGCAGAAATAAGAATTCTGTTATTCATATAGGGAAGTAAAAATACTAGGGAAGAAATTAAAAGCAGCCTTCAACTAAGTCTTAAATATTTAGGTAAAATAATAATCATACTATAACCATAATCGTACAGTTGCTGTATCTGGAAATTTCCTCAAGTATTAGCCTGCTTGTTTTGGTTTAAGTAGAAGGGGAAAAAAGGAAAATTGTCACTAACTTAGCAGTAGTAGCCATCTAGCTGATTTATTTCTCCTGAATAAAATATTAAATTAAAAATGTGTAAATTTCTGTTGTTCGATGTATAAAAGCCTGCATGTCAATGCTGTATTTGCAGTGATCGACATGTTGGAAAAACTTTTTCCAAATCGTCCTCCTTCATAGATTATGTCAGAAAGTCTCTGAAAAAGCTGGAACTGGATGATTCAAAGGTGAGTCACTAAACAGAGACTGTGTGAAACCCTTATATCCATGTAAGTTCTTGAAGTCAGCACCACAATGCAATATTTAAGCCACTGAGTTCATTTAGTTTGTATATTGCTGTATAAAATATAAAGTATTCTCACTTTTATTTATATTAATAGAGACCATGCATACTTTTCTTGTATATTAAAAAATAAGCTATATCAAAGTTGTTTTTTTCATGTTTTTCGGAAATAGACTTCCACGTATAAATTCTTTAAATAGTTTTGGTTTTAAATTACTTTATTCTAAGGACTTCGTATAATCCTTTTTCATATATGGTGCTCATGATCACGATTTTTTCAAGGCTTTCCACTATTTCTGAGGTTAATCCTACAGATCTCCTTTGAGGCATAAAAATGTAATACGTACTCTATTTTATACATGCTGTCATTTAGAGGTAAATACACTTTTCAGATGCCCAGTGAAGCAGGCATGAAGGACTTATTGCCTGTGCCGATATTGTACATTTTGATAAAAGTAACTCTTGCACCCTTTTAAATCCAGCTGAAATACTATCCTATACAAACATGTTGCTTTTTCATCTGTACTTAAGTTTAAACTGAAAGTGATCCAAAAACACATGAATAATGAATCACATAGTAAACACTTTGACCTCTTTTTATTTTCATTTTTTCTGCAGCAATATTTTCTTGATCCCTTTGGACACCTTTTGAAACTGAAAAATGTGACATTGTAGTAGTATGTTTCTCTTGCAATTTAATTCCCAAACTATTTCCAATTTATTTCAAACAGTCTCCTTAAGTAGCCTTTTGAAGATCTTTGAAGGCCTAATGCTTTTCTTTCTTTAAATTAATAAATGTTGAGGATAAATATTAAGATTTAAAAATATTTTTCCTTGATAGAGAAAAAGAAGTAAAGACAAAATGACAAAATTGAGATTTAAACTTACGAAATCTTCAGGAGCTTTTTTTTTTATGTTCTTGAGTGTCTTGTCTTAGTACTACAACTGCTAAATTGGTCAACAGATGGCAATATAGCATTAGGCATGGAATGTGACTAGGTAAAGATCCAACCGTGCTGTGAGAGCAAGTTGTATGTATGATGGAGAACCTAAAGAGTATTAGACAAATTATTAGCAAATTTAGTATAAATCAAAGAAAAAGTAGGAGTTGCAAGTAGGTAAAATATTTCAGTTAAATGTTGTTTTAGTCTTTGGTAAAGCAATGCTTAAAATCTGTAGTCAAAATGTCAAATCACTTAAAATTTTCTGGGTACATCAAACCATAAACTAAGGGAAAAGAGCAAAAGCAATAAGCAAGAAAATGCAAATTACTTTGGAATGAAGACATTGGAATAAGAAAAACACTTATGCCTGAAGTTCACTGTGTTTTAAAAGTATTATATTTAATTTTGTTCATAAATCGAGTTGCCTATTTGCTTTTCTGTATAAATAGGCACTAACATTATGCATTTACCCCAGCTGAAAGTAAAATGGCGTCTTCCTCAGTATGCATATAATCACCCAAAAGCAATAGTGGGTAGTTTGTGCAGTAATCAGTTTACTAAATCAATGATTAAACTCTGCTGGTATAGAGTTATACGTTCTTTTCTTTAAAACCAGTCAGCACAGAAACTTTGTGTCGGTATGTCTGATTTTAGACTAGCTGCCTTTTGCTAGAAAGGGTCTGAACAAATGCGGGTTGCACTGAAAGGGTGTCTGTGTCAACACTACTTCAGGCTGTGCGTGTTTGTGTGGTTGCTAAAGACCTGATTCAAGTAAATGTTCATTTTCGCTTATAATTCTCCTCATTTTTATGTACAGCTGGCTGCATACTGAAGACTGAATTTTATGCTGATGTAAACAGTATTATTTTTTATTTCCCAGCTATGTTGAAATCTGCAGCAGCACAAGAACAGTGCTATTTTGATACTACTGAGGGGAAAGTTGCTACTGCTCCCTCAACAGTGGTTCTGACACTGCAGTTTTCACAGTGGAGTCAGCACTATAACTACACAATATTGGAGAATGTGTTAAATTCCTCTCTTCAGAAAAAAAATACTTACATAGCTAAAATGTGATGAAGCTTAAACACTTGCTGTCAAAGACAACAAAAATCAAAGAGAAATTTATGCAGAATTTTCTAGCTCTGTTTTTAAAAATGAACAAAAGAGCAGCTGTACTGCGTAGACCAAATATCTAGTCTGTCTCTGGCAGTGGCCAAAACTGATGCCTTGGGAAGAATATAAGGCAAGAGTAAGCATATATGAAGGATGATACTTGCAGAATAATCCAAAACGTACCTGCCATTCACAAAAAAAGGAGGCAATCATTGTCTTCATGCATAAATTTAAGTGATGTTAGAAAACCAGCTAAAACTTAGTAATGCTGTGTAATACAACCAGGAACTGCGAGAGAAAAAAATTGTTTGCATACGAGTCTCTGTTTTACATGTGCAAAAATATTTTCTAAAGAAAAGAAGTCAGAAAACTGCCAGTCTCAGGTCTTTTACTATGCTTATCAGAAACCTGAAGAGAGTTTAATCTCTGCATGATAATAGATGTACTGGGAAGTAGTGCGGTAACAGCACCAATTTTTTAGGAGTCACCGCCTGTTTTTGATAGTTGGACAGGTATAGTAAAGTCATGGATGTTGATCACTGTGGCTGAATCTGGACTGTGGGACATAAACATCCTTCCAAACTTGTGGTTCATGATGAGCATCACAGCTGCTTCCTTTACACATTCTGCTCCTGGTTAAGGGGTAGCCCTGGTGCAGTCCAGTTATTTTCCACTGTGGACAAATGTGGAGGCAGGATAAAGAGCGAAAGTGCATGAAACACCTAACTTGCTTTGATACTCATTTTTGTAAGTGTACGCCTTTTGCTAAATATAGAACTGGTGAAGACCTTTATCAGGTATATATATCCAAACAATGAGTTCATTTTTGCTGTTGTTTTTCAGTGAAGGTAAGTTCTTCAATCCTGCCAATTATTCATGTGAACAAGCCCCTCTGCCTCTTTCATTTGTGAAATAATGTGAACATCTTTGCTTATTTGAAGTAAGAGCCAGACCCTTTATGAAAAAATTGTCAACCAGAAGTGAGAGTGAGACAACATAGTAAAATAGTTTTTCTACCAAAAAAAGTAGCATTTATCAATCACCTAGAGCCATTCATTGTGACAAATTACTGTTCAGGGACTGAAGTTTCGTATTACCTTAGCCAAAATGGTTTCCTCTCTTGTGTTTCTTTTCAGTGGGGAAGAGCCTGTCAAGTCCAAATTAAACAGATGCAAATGAACTATTTTTTTTTCTGCCTTTTGGTACAGGACCATTCCTTTCACACATCTCTCCACCTCGGTAGTAAAGCTGAGATTTACTCCATGACTACTGAATGTCTGACAAAATAGTCTCATTTTGTGAGGGCAGAGAGATCTTTTAGTGTGAGCTTGATATTTCACAGGTATGGTTATATTGCTTCTAGCTTAAGAACAGATGGAACTGCTTTGTGGGCCATGGATCCCTGCAGAGGGCTTCAATAATTGGTCTGGATAAACACTGAAGCAGTATTTAATTCCTGATTGTTTTCTTTGTCATAGCTCACTCTGTTCCTATACACTCCATGTTGTATGGCCAGAGCGTTCACTGTCACATAGATAGGAAAAATTGTTTCTATCAGATTTCTTTTCCCTTTTATTCACTGTTTTACCTAATTTGACATGATTGTATGACTCCCACTTCAGAGAATGAAGCATTCATCCCTGTTCTTTCTCTTAGGGTAGCTGGCTGCTCTTACACTTGTTAGCCTTGCTTCTTTCAAACAGCAAGAGCAATTGCTCCTTCCTCTTCAGCAGCACGTTTCTGCTGTTTGTAGCCACCTTGCAGATGGATTTAAAACAAAGCCTCTTTATTACTTTTATTACTTTTTTAATACTTTTGAGTGCTGCTTCAGACAAGTGCTACAAATGGCATTGTAACAGCAAAAAATCCTTGTATAAGTTTTTATGTATTTCTAGAATCTTTGAAGAAAAAAACCCAAAACTTTTTAAAATTGCCTGGTGTCCTGTACTTATTGGGGTAGATTAGCAAAAGATCTTTCATAGGGCCTAGCTTTAAGGTGATTAAAGGGAGAAAGTGCTTACAAGGCTAAGGCTTGGATGTGTGTCTGGCAGACTTTGTGATCTATGACCCAGCTAAGATCCATTTCTGCTGGTGAGAGCCTCAGTGGGTGGAGCTGTTTAACAAAGAGAAGCTGGCCAGGATTCATGTAAAGTGCAGGTCTGGGAATAAAGAGAAAATGCTATTTAATGCCATATCTGATTGCAGGAAGATATACAGAGCTGGAAACACTCCTGACACATCTGCAAAGGAAAGCTATTAGTCACTTTGATTTCATCTCTTACTATAGTCACACTATAGTTACAGCTATGGGCTAATAGCATGTAAGGTAGTTACGTTGTCTTAGTCAAAATGCTTCACAAATCACTTAACCCTTTCGGATTCAGACACATGCTGGAAAGATACAATAGCAGTTTCAGAGGCTGGGTCACCTTAAGCTTTCACACACAAGGAGGAGTTTATGTGCCTGTCAACAGGTGTGTTGTTGCAGATTTACTTGGTTTTGTTTAACTGAGCTTCCAGGTTCCCCCTGGCTGATGTATTTCAACAACAAACAGTCTAATATCTGCACATAACCTGAAATTTCTAGGGCTGTTCCCCTGGAAAAATTAATTTACTTGGTGGGTGCCCCATCTAACCTGAGATGAGATCTGCAACAGACAGGTGGGTAATGCTGGATTTCCACCATCCCACTTTGCTCTAACTCTGACCAGACCTCTTAAAAACAGCTGCTGCTCATTTGTCTTTCTCTGATCCTATGCTTCAGGTACATCCCAAAAAGGTTTAGAGCTGTCAAGTCTCAACTGGCAGGTCAGTAAAGGGCACCAGAGCCTTCTGTGAGGCATAGTACCCATCACAGTAGCATTTAACTTAATAACACAGTAAGAGAAACTCATGTCCTGTACAAAGTTCATTTATCATCTTAAGTAATCTAAACAACTTTGGTCTTGATATATTTTGTCTGTCAATGGTAGACTCAAAATATTTCAAGGCCTTGATGTAGCTATGTAGCTAAACTTAGGTACAAGTCATATTGTGCTTGTTCTGCATATCTGTATATTCTGCAAATGTTATGTATTTAAAAGTATATTTAAATAAGCATATTAGTGCTTTCCTTCTCTACAATAACCAAAACTTTTAGGTTTGCTTATAATTAATAATTAATTTTCTGTAATTTTACCTTATTTTTATAAGAATCTCTGAAAATATTACATATAATTCATTTATAAATAATCCTTTTCCTATATTAATTATGCTTGCATTTTTAATATCACTAAATAAATCCAAAAGTATCTGATATACATTGGGCCTACTAGTTCAGTTTTACTGGTATTCCTCAATTACTTCCCTTTGGTGCATTTACTTTGTGTTTTTGCAAACTCCAGACTAATTTTGAGTGGTAAAACCAGTAGATAATACTGAAATCAGAATTTGTGTAGAAATATAATTTTTTTTCACTACTTCGTTGATTTTTGTCAGAATTTTTTTTGTCTTTGGACACTTTTTATATAGTTAATGTGAAAAGTTGATATATGTTTCATCAGTAGTCTGATGCCAATTGCATGATATTCAACAAGGCAAAGCACTGGGTCCTGCACTTGGGTCACACCAACCCCAGGCAACACTACAGACCTGGGGCAGAGTGGCTGGAAAGCTGCCTGGAGGAAAAGGACCTGGGGGTGCTGGCTGACAGCTGGGTGAACGTGAGCCAGCAGTGTGCCCAGATGGCCAAGAAGGGCAACAGCATCCTGGCTTGTATCCAAAACAGTGTGGCCAGCAGGACTTGGGAAGTGGTTATCCCTTTGTACTTGGCAGTGGTGAGGCCACATCTCGAATATTGTGTTCAGTTTTGGGGCCCCTCGCTGCAAGAAAGGTCCTGAGGTGCTAGAGCATGTCCAGAGAAGGGCAGAGAAGCTGGTGAAGTGGTGTCGTGGTTTAACCCCAGCCAGCAACTAAGTACCACATGGCTGCTTGCTCACTCCCCTCCCTCACCACCACTCCAGGGTGATGGGGAGGAGAACTGGGGAAACGTAAAACCCATGGGTTGAGAATAAAGCAGTTTAATAATTGAAATAAAATTAAAACAAAACAAAACAACAAAAAAAAACCACCAAAAAACCTTCACCCCAAAACCAACAATAATTGTAATAAGGAGGAGAGGGAGACAGAGGAATAAAATCCAAGGGAAAAAAAAAAAAACAAGTGATGCACAATACAATTGCTCACCACCTGCTGACAGATGCCCAGCCAGTCCCTGATGTCCCAGTCAAGTCCCCCCATTTGTATGCTGAGCATGATGTTCTATGCTATGGAATATCCCTCTGGCTAGATCGGGTCAGCTGTCCTGGCTCTGCTCCCTCCTGGCTCCATGTGCCCCTGCTCACCGGCAGAGCATGGGGACCTTGCAAATGCCTTGATTTAGAGTAGGTACTACTTAGCAACAGCTAAAACATCAAGGTGTTACCAACATTTTTCTCATACTCAATTGAAAACACAGCACTGTTCCAGCTACTGAGAAGGAAATTAACTCTATCCCAGCCAAAACTAGGACAGTTGTGTTACAGGTTTCAGTGATTTATCACTATTTTAGAACCGCAGCTTTAATATGTATTTCCTTTTATAATTGCTCAGATGGCAGAGTGAACACGGATTAAGAAGGTGTCTTCTCTTATTTTAAGATGAGATAGTTATTCATGTTAGCTAAATCTATATTTAATATATTGTGCTTATATTTTATATATTCAGCAGAAAAAATATGCTGTGCTTGCTTGCATTTATTTATATTATAGTATTGCTCTTTTTGAAATTAATACAAAAAATAGTTCCAATTTACTTTGTACAGATTCCTGTAGTATTGGATAAAAACACTTTAGTTAAAGCACTGCAAAGCTAAGAAGTTAAAGATGGGGCTTTCAAAGACTCCTGCTAAGGGACTCAGATGTCCTGATTCCATAAATGCTTTGTGACAATGCAGTGGTAAATGTACATTTCAGATAACTTCACAGTATGTGGCTGGGGAAACGTTTGGAAACACCTCAAGTTTCTTGGGATCCATCCCTAAGATCATGTTTTCCCCTTTTCCAGACCAAACCAGGAGCCATCTGACAAGCCTTTACAAACTTTGTAGTCCCTCTGAGGAACGTGCAAGTGGAAGCCCTGTCCCCCCCTGCCATGTTGGGTCTCAGTCCAACCTGTGTCATGAGCTGCCCTGGTTTTAGTCTCTAATCATGTTCTACTCATGTAATGGTGGGTAGACTTGGAGATATTCATTCCTATTTCCACATCTGTGCTTCTTGTACAATACTATTTGCAATTTAATCACATATATTTCTTAGGTTGGTCCTACACCAGCTGCGCTTCAGATGTTCTAATGTTCATCTGATTCATTGAACAAAACTATGTCAAAATGTGTTGAATGGAACATTTCACGTGTTTTTTCATAATTTTAAACCATATAATGAAGGGACACTGCTCTATACACATCATTGACAGGCAATATTGTGGTTAAATGAGCAGGTGAGCCTGGGACAAGACAAAAAGCCTCTGTCCTTATGGAGCTTGTCAGGATAAGCCGCATTACAGTATTTAGAAAGCAGCATGTTTTTAAAAAATGAGGGTTTGAGCAGTTCCATCCTTCCTAGAAAATGTGTAATGAGGTTTTCATGGCCATGTGAGAACATTCTAAAGTAATAGACTGGTCTTTACTTCTTCCACATCTAGTACAGGTGATATGTTTAAATTTTTGCAGGCAAAAGTAGTTTTTCATAAGAATTTCTGATTTACTGATCTTACAAGATTTTGACAAAAGCAGTATGCCGTTCTCTTAACCTATCCCAAGGGATTAGTTGAGTGAAGAATTTTTAAGCTTATATTCAGCACCGATACGAACTCTTTAACCAAATGGATTTCTTTTACTTCCTAAATTCAAATGGCTTAATATGTTATTCATTTCTCATCTGTTCTGAAAATTGAGTCTTAACTAGAGAATTACTACTGGCACATTCATAATTTAAGTTTTAGTGTGTTGTGCTATTTGAGACACCAGCGGGCTAAACCAGTTTTGTTTTCAAATAGTTTTCATGGAAGAATATTAAGTGCCACCACAATGTTTTCTGAGAACTTGGTGGGTTTTGTTACAGTCTCTCTCTTTTTTTTTTTTTTTTTTTTTTCCCCCCTCCATTTCTGTCAGCTAAATTGCATTTAAAGAAGCTACTTGCTTGGAAGTTTAATATTATTAAAGTAGACAACACTGTTGCTGCTGTGGAAAGGATGTGACTGGCTGGCTCTTTCGCTATGACAAAACACTCAAGAGCACCTTCTCCCTTTCTTTGGCATTTGTCAGTGACTTTTAAGAACGTCATTGCACTCTGTTCTCTTATGAAGTTAATAAAATGCCCATTTTGACTTAATATGTTGCAACCCTCACCTCTTTAATCCTCCCAAACTACCATGCTTATAGAAAGTCATCCCAAGGTCATACTGAAAGAGAAAAAGATACATCTGGTAACTGGTGATGTAGTAAGATTGTGCCGTGTGTCCTGTAGGATCTGCACTGGACCTTTCTGAGCTTATGTAGGTCATGTAGTGCATCCTATTTCCATGCTTGCCTGAAAATTTGAATACTGATATAATGTGAGCCAATGATCAATATGCTGAATGAGAAAAAAAGGAGCCATCAGTTTGGTCATTTTCATACAGGACAATTTTTTACAACTTATTTTAATAAGACAGAGAAGAGGACATTGGGCAAATGGACATGTGCCTCTCTTAGCTTACCATAGAGTGTCTCCTCAGCAATGACTAGTGGAATGTCATAAAACGCAGTTTGTGAATGAAGGGAAATAAAAGGAAGAATCTTTCCGTGTGGCTTAATTTTACTGTTGTTTTAAAAAGTGTTGAAAAACCACATACTTAATACTGAGGAACTGTCAGTTGTGGTATTGTGTAATATGTTAAGACATGAACTAGCCTGAATATATACAACTATACTGGGAACTAAAAAGGAGAATTTTTGCAGAAATTGGGAGAGGGACTCTTACCCTGAGATTTGTTGTGATCTTGATCCGCATCAAATTTAGTGTTGATACCTTTAAATGACAGGGAATACCTCAAACTGGTTTGTCTTTGCTAAATTTATTTCTAATTTTTATGCTTTTTATTGTGTACAGCCATTGGGCAAACATGGAGCCAAAGCCAAAACTATATTTTCCACTTTCCCATGAACTCTAACATGGTAATGAATGGAGTCTAAACAGTCAGAAAATGAAGGCACTAAGTGAGTTTACACACTTAATGCATTTTACAATTGTTGAAAGGTTGACTTTCTCAACTGTTTTTTTGGACAGAAGGAATTTCGGCTCACAGATTTCCTGATTCCTTTGTTAGGGGAATACTGAATTAAGGCTCAGGTAACACTAGTATTACAGCCTATAAAGTATATGCACATAATGCTGTTTTCAAGTATAATTGTTTTTCAAACAGACAAAATGCTATTCCAGTTATGATAGCATAAGATTTTAGTCTGACAAGGAATCTTAAAGAGATGGGACTTTTACTTCAATTATAAATAATATAGATTGCTTTCATTTGAAATGCATTTTAAACCAAGTTCTAAATAAACTTATTTCTCTCAGTAATTTCATTATCTGTTTTACGTATTTTACACTGTGTTAAATTATATGGCATTAATATTAACTACCTTAGTCATGGGAAAAATTGTAAAAAGTTGCTATATGTTATGGTCTCCCAAGTGTTTTGAACTGGTCTAAGACACTGCTCTGCTAAAAGGGCTGCCTTACTGCTTTCTTGTACTCTTGCTAACGTTCATAATAACGCTGGTACAAGAAGAGAGAGGAAACATGGAAATGTGCAGTCAGTGCCAGGGAAAGCAGTCCCTTTGAGGCAGCAAAGAGGAATTACATCTGTTTAAACAGACTGTGAAACAGCATCCTTAGGCTCTGTCTCTCCTTTGTAGGGCGTGTGCAGCATTAGACAGTAAAAGAGACTTTCATTCAATCAAAATACTCTTAGTCTAGGGAAAGACACAGTTCTGAAAAAATACAGAATACTCTCTGGAGAAATGATAAGTGTGGTATCACTAATTGTCACACACCTTGTGCCTGAATGTTTTCTTTTCTGTCCATGCTCAATCAGCATGTTTGTTGGATCACAGTCTAACTTGGGTGTGCTTGGGTGTGTGGTATCTCATGTGTTCACAACAGATGAACCTGGCCTTTGGTATAGTTTTAGTATCACCTCCAGCATATGGTATAATTGTAACTATGTCAGTAGAGACCTTGCTGCCCTCTAGTTCCTCTTGGTTGTTTCAGCTATTTGAGTGACCACACCAGTCCACAAAGAAATTAGTTTAAAAGAAAGCCTGCACCACCATCACAGTGCAAAGACCAAGAGACATTGTAGCTAAATCAGCAAAGAAATTCTGGCCAAAACCTTTCTGTATGTATTCAAGGTTACTTGAGTTTCAGTACCATAAGCTAGATCTTTGAGTGTAGAATCATTATTAAGACAAGTGCATGATATACATATTTGGGTTTTTTCATGCATTTTCACTCAGGCCGTAAGTTCATGGTATCAACATCATAACGTAAGAAAAAAGTTCGGTGCATACATTTAAAGAAATTTTGGGGGATACACAAATCTGTGGCAACCCTGTGTAGAGAACAGTTGTGTGGACAACTCCAGTGGCTAAATGGGGCTTGCTTTGCATGTGTAAGTACAATTCTGTTCCTGAAGATGCAATCAATGATTTACTCCTGCTTCACTTTGGAAGGACAGCTGAAGATTGTGTTCGGTACTTTCTAAGAACTGAGGCCAGGTGGCAAGCTGTTGCAGTTTCAGACAAAGCCAGTGGTATCTGGGTTTTAGTCTTCTTCTAGTAAATTGGACACATAGCTAGCTACCAGTTAACCTTTTCATGGCCTTTTCTATCAATGCTTTTTGTTGGATGCTTTCTTTCTTTTCCAGCTGGGCTGTTGCACTGAATCAGTTAACTCACCAAACTTTTAACTGAGGCACAGTTTTAAATAGTACCTAATTTATCCATGGCAGCAGGATGCATTCAGTTGGAATGTGCAGTTAGCAAGAAGGGAGTGGAAAAGCATTTGGGCTCAGTACTCAGGTATGGCAACATCCAAGAGACACGTGTGACCCAGCTTTTTATTTGCCAGACACTTCACAGCTTGTTAATTGATTGCTTGTTGAACAATCAAGAACATAAAGGAAGCAAAAGCAGAAAGATTTCATGTTCACATTTTTACAAACACAGATCTTTGTGTTTTAATTCCAAATAGCCTGTAATTTCAAAACCCCATTACACTAAAGCCCTTTTAAGTCTCAGTTGAATTAAAACCTTATAGGGCAGGGGTTAACTAAACTGGTGGGGTTTTTATCTCCTGACTGATATTTTTTAGTCGGTTTGACTCTTTAGCGGGGAGAGAGAAGAAAAAAACCCTCAGATATTTGCACAGTTTTACTGAAAACGAAATTGCACAAGACCAAAAAACTCCTGTTAGTCCACATTAGTACTGCCAGATCTGCTACTTAACCTTGCCTCTGTAGTTGGGAAAAAGTGCTTTCTGAATTAAAAAAATATGACTGAAAGACTGCAAAGTTTTTCTAACCCATCTCCTTGTTTTAAGGGAGAGTTAGAATTTTGCATCATTCCTGAAAAATACTTGTCAAATCTTCTCCAAGATTCCTGTGATGCAGAATGACAACCTCCCTGGTCCTTAATCAGCTTCAAAGAGAGAAAGTTTCTTCAAGTTTTTGGCTGAAATTTTTTGCTGTAATGCAAGCCCATTAGTTCTTATCCTATCCGCTGTAGACAGAGTGAACAAACTGTTCCCTGTTTCTTGGTGATAGCCTTGTAAAAACTGTTATTATGCCCACTCTCAATTTTCTCTAATTTAGCCTGATCAGTTCCAGTTCTCTTGGTCTTTCTTCATAGGTCATGTTTTCTAGATCTCTGATCTCTTTTCTCACCGAGGGCTTTTTCAGACTGTTCATGTCTATCTTTGAGAGCTGATGCCCAGAAATGGATGCAGTATTCCAGCTACAGCTTTGCTGCTGCCAAGCAGAGTTGAAGGATTACTTCCTGCACTTTGCAGGCTGCTCTCCCATACATGTCGCAGAATGGTGATTGCTTTTTTTTTTGCAGTAGCATAACTGTGATTCTTGCTCAGCTTGTGATCTGCTATATCTCCCAGACTGTCATGTTGTATTCCTCATCCTGAACAGCTGATTATTGCTGCCTGAATGTAGGCCTTTCTGCTTTTCCGTACAGCATTTCAAACTTCTTTTCTAACCAATGCTCCAATTGCTGAAAATTATTTTAGGTTCAAGCAATGCCTTCCTGTTGCACATTTACAGACCTAGTTAATGCAGTTTCTGTTCTGTTGTCTGGGTTCTTAAGGAAAACATTGCATTTTGTAATGGACCTTCAGTCTGCAGGTCTTTGCAGTTATTCAGAGACTCATTAATAACTACTGTATGGTTATGGTCATTCAAACAGTTTTCATTTGCTTAAATCTAAGCATTGTTTCATAAATTTTCTTGTGAAATTTTGAAATCAGAAAACTTGCTGAAATCAAAATATATAACGACCAGTTGTTTTTCGCTGTTGTGAATCCGCTCGCCCTCCTTACAAGCAAAGTAGGCTGACTTGTGATTTGTTCTTGACGAATTCATTTTGTCTATTACACATCTGCTTATCTTTCAGTGTTTTAAAATTCTTTATTTGGTCCATTTTTTTCAGTGCCTTGAAATCGAATGAACTGCTCTATAATTAAAGACACACATCTACTAGCCATCTGACATGCCATCTTTGAGAACTTCTCAGTGACAATGAATAACAGTTCTGAGGTCACTTCATTCCCTTCTTGGCTGTCTGAGGATGAAGTTCATAATGCATACATGATTTTGAAAACTTAAAATTTCTGGAAATATTCTCTGGTTTATTTCCCTATTTTAGATTGCGATTTTACTTCTTTGCAACTAGATTAACCACATGCTCTTAGATGACTCTTCTAATGAAAGTGTGCAAAAACTAATATTAAACACTTCAGCTTTCCTAGTCTTTTGGCGTAGAATCATTAAGGTTGGAAAAGACTTTTAAGATCATCAAGTCCACTGTAAACCTGACACTGCCAAGTCCATCGCTAAACCATGTCCCCGAGTGCCACATCTACATGTCTATCAGTACCATTACTTTTCTGCTAGGTTGTGGTCTAGCTGTTGCCATAGCCACAACAGAGTAGCCATACTGCAGACTCCCGATATGGGAGAAGTACATCAGGCTCTTTCAGCTCTGCTCTTCCCAGCAGCCTCCATCACCTTATAGCAATACCCTTGCAAACCTACTTCCCACTGCTCTGACAGATTCCGTAAGTGGCCAGCTCAACTGTCTTTAGTGTCCAGGACTGTGGACGGTCTACTCTACAGAACAGCGACATCACAACCTTCAAAAACTGGAAAATGTTGTGGTCTGGCTGCCCTATAGAGAACATGCTTTGTGAAGAGCACTTACGGTCATAACTTTAGCTACCGGCTCTGGTGTACTGCCTGCTAAGGGCTAAAAAGGGAAGGGGTATTTGGTTGAGTCAAGTTCTTGAGCTGTCTTTGTATCAAATTCAGCGCCAAACTGCAACATTTACAGTCACAGTGGCAGTGCTGGCCGTGTTTACATCAGGTGACTGGGAAAAGAAGAGGGGAATATTTAGCAATTCAAAGTAACTAGAAAAAGTTTTATTTTAAAGTTGGGTAGCTTGAGGCACAGAGAAACAAAGTATTATTTCTAGAATCTGATAGTAGTAACATGAAATACCATCCAGGAGTCCTGACTGAAGCATGTTAGTCTTACACGAGCATCTACTCAGCTATTTAAATAAACCTCTTGGGGATGGGGGTGAGGAGGGGATAAGATATATGGGAAAGGAAATGAGAATGTTATCTCCACTTTACTGCATAATACTCATTTAAGAATGTCTAGAGCTTTCTGAATAATGAATGTATCTCAGTATTTCATGTCAGTGCAAAATGCTGTCTGAAGAACAGTTATTGTAAATGAGAACTGAGAAAGTGCTATTGGAAAATTATTATAAACCTTAGGAAAGTGCTAATTTCAAAAACAAAACACGGATTTCATTTTGTAGTGTGACTTTCAATTAGGAAAAAAGTATTTCATTTTAAAGTTCTCTTGAAAAAGTAACTAGAATAACTCTCATATCTTTTTTTTTTTTTTTTGATCCCTTGCAGCTCCCAGACAGCTGTATAATGGATTACTATGAAAAATACAAGCACAGAATGAGTGAGCTTGAAGCATTTAATATGGTAAAAGCTGCAGGATTAATACTATTACCTTGTATATATGTGCTAGTGTAGAACAAAGCCCTGTTAAGTTTTATGTGGAGGTGGACTGTCCTATGCTGTGGTATGCAATCTCAAAAACAAAGCAGCTCCCCCTTCCAAACTTTGGAGCATATTCTATTCCAAAACTATATTAGGTGTCAGTAAAATAATAAAGTGAACACATGGAAGATTCTTTTTCAAGAGGGACTATTACCCTGGAAAATGAAATGTCAGTCTCCTTTTAAACCTAGACTGGTCTCCGTGCAGTTATTTCATAAAAATTCTTTTTATTGAAATTCATTATTTCCCTCTTTAAAATTGTTCTGCTTCATATAATATCATTTTCTTGTTGGACAATGTCTTGAAACCAACTAAATAACATAGTTTCCTAGCTTTATTCCATGTATTTTTGATCTTTAAAATAATCTGTTTTGAAGATGTCCGTCCCACGGGGAAAATTGGCAAGGTGACATTTGTACAAGAGAACAACTACAAAATGATTGACCTTCCTGGAACTGTTCTGTGGAAGTGTAGCCATTTGGAAGTGTATTGCCTCTCTTTCCCAAAATCATTATAGTAGCTAATCTTTCTTTCAGTTGAAGGTTGTTCTGGCTCCCTGCATAGAAGTTTTGATACTTCTGGATCGTCTTTGCTACCTCAAGGAGCAGGTATTTTTGTATTATATTTTATGATACCTAAAGGCTACATCAGTAAAATAAGACTATTTCAGCCAATTTATTACTGTGCAGGCCAAAAGTCTCTGTTGCAGAATTATTATTCTCATCATATTTGCAAAAGTATAAGCATTCATTCCATTTAGTATAAACATATGCCCAGCAGATGTTTTTATTTTCAGCAGAGCAGCAACAGTAAAGTTTATGTTCCTTTAATTGTATGGTAATTGCTAGTCAATAGACAGTGAAAAATTAATTAAATATGCAACAAATCTCATTTTATACAACATACTGAGATATTTAATAATTAATGAGAATTTTGGAAATGCTAAACAAATACTGTGCTGTACATGCTAGAGCTTCCAATGACTGTGTTTTAAAATGTATAATTCAAGAAATTTTTATTTAGATCCAAAATGTTTATGATTTCCTTTTATTCTTCCTTAATTAAGATTAATGATGAGGGAGGGTGTACTTTTTCCAACTGTATGGGTCAGCTGAGGTACGTTTGACTAACATGCAGCCTGGATATATTTTACAAGTATAGACCTGGGATATAATAAGCAAATGCTACTACATTTACTCCATAATGATTTATATTACAGTATTTCTTCTAACACTAATTTTGAGCTTGGCCTGATTAACTCAGAAGCAGCAGTCATACTTTTCTCTGCACCAGTAAACATTTTTCAGACAAATAATAATTTACTAGGAGGAAATGGTAGCATCTTCCAGCTTCTGCTCTGGGCCACAGTCAAAATAAGATTTTAAAATAAGGTTTGAAGACATACATGTGAATAGCTCTGTTTTTCCACCATAAACCTTCCATTTTAACAGTTCCATTTTATCATAAGTAAAATTCACTTTATTCTCTGCCACAGTGCACTTGGAACAACTGAGTTGTAGTAATGTATGCTTTTGTTCTAACTGGTATTTTTACAGAGAGGCAATTTGAAATATTTAAATAATGATGTATTTTCCTAAATGCCAACCAGTTGTAAATCATTTAGAGATCTGTATGATTTCCAAGACAGGAGATCAGACTTGCTGCATTTAGCACTAATTTACCTTTTCTAAATGTAATATACGCATTGATTTAATCTTGTACTGGTTGATTCACAAAATGTGTTTAGGAAGAAAAAATAGAAATGATAAAAGCCATATGCAACTTGAAGACCAGATCCAGCTGGTCTGATTCATTTGAAAACTCAGTTAATTAGCTTCAATAGTAGAATGCGCTGCATAAAATGAGTAGGACTTGAGGAAGGGGGTGGTAAGCTATCATTTGGTAATGCAAGAAATAATTTAATGACTTTAAAATATATCCTGGTTTGGGTGTCCTTTTTCTCACACAAACTTTCCGTTTTCTTGTTAGATAAGTGTTTTCCCTGCTTTGCATTAAGGGTAATCTTTTTTTTCAATTTTGTATTTCAAAATGTGGACCTATTACCATATCTTAGCTTTTAAGTCAAACACATTCTTACGTACTTCAATCATATATCATTTTACAGGACAACATTGCCTGGTCTGGACTTGTGAAGTTATTTGATCCTGTGAAATCCCCCAGATGCTATGCAGTTATTGCTCTGAAGAAACAGTCACGTTTTTAAGTGGAAGCAAATTGCAGATAGCTTGAAAACTCTGAACTGATACTGCTGTTTCCTCCTTTCATTCTGTTATTTTTAACTGATCCTCAAGTATACCGTTTGCTTTTCAGCTACAAAAGTAAAAAGTGCAGTGCCTCTTGGAATCATAAGAAATAAACACCTCCTTTAAAACTACCATTGCTTCCTTATGTCAGTTATTTTAAAATGTTGATCATCTGACTTTATTATAAAATTTATGACCCATATTATGTGATTATTATTTTTAAATAATCTTGATGATTCTTCTTTTTAAGACATTACACTATGTGTCAATACTCCTTCTCTTGGTATTTCTAATCACAAGCTCATACCTTCTCAGTTTTCACCAGTGCCTGGCATCAGCAGTCTCAGACTGGCCTTGCCTTTTTTTTTTTTTTTTTAATTCAGATGGTGCACAGTATAAACAGAAAAATAACCTGCACTGTAAACGAGAGCTTCATGGACTGAGTAGGATCTTTATACTTCTCTGTTCTCAGGTCATCAGGACCAGCTTATTTATAGAGCAATCTAGAAAAGCCTAGGCAGTGACTACCTGCAAAGAGCAGTTTTGTATTAACCCCTTCTTCCTTCAGGCATGTTCCTGGCATGCACTTGTTTGCCTTTCGCTCTGAAAGAAAAAAATGTGTGTGCTCTAATCTAGTGGGAGATTTCCCAGTGCTTGAGAATCAGCTGCCCTGCTGGGATTCACTCTGTAATCCTTGGGTTGTATCAGAAAGCTATTATCTGGCCCAAATGTGTTGGGTATAAATACTTTGGTACCCAAGTGAATTGAAACTTGCTAGGCAGTTTCTTGTTGGCTATACTGCATTCATGAGTGGGAAATTTATTTGTTGATGCATTTATCTCAGTGGGTTGCCTAATTAAACTTGCAGATTTTCCATCAATTAAAAAAGAGAAAAGTTTCTATTCTAAGTCCTAGTGCTTTTTATTAGAATTTTCCAGCATATATAAAACATAATTAACTACCAGTGCACAGAAAAAAAGTACAACAAATAAATAATTCAACATTAAAGAAGAAAAAGGGAGAATACAACGTTGGTGGGGAGAAGATGAGAATAACAAAATATTTTTATATTAATTGTATAGTGACAGTAATAGTCATGGCAATAAGACTGAGTTTCAGATGTGAGTAGGAACAAATCTTACTCTGTTTCAGTCTGCAAAATATAATGAGAGCTTGTGAACATGGCCATTCAAGAAAAGAAAAGTAAAGTATTTTTCTAACAGGTCACATCACTCTTGATGTGTTCACTTGGAAGAAATACTTTTTTTGGTGCTGTAAGTTCACTGCTGTCTACTTCAGGACTCACAGTCCTTATTAGCTCCACGGATCCAGTATGAGCTTCTCACATTTGTTTGGTCCCAGTACATTCCAGTCCTTAGAGCTACTGAACACTTGCAGTACCCAAGGAAATTAATAAAAGTTGCAGGTGCTCACAGCATCTTTGCAGTAGAGCTAAGAAGAGAAAATGAGGCCGTCCATAACTTTTTGTTATACAGGGAATACTGCAGAAACTAACAAGCAGGTAAATTCTATTCCCAGGAGAGGAATCAAAAGAAATAAAATCATTTCCTAACCTCTAAGCATCTGGAAGAAAAAAAAACCAGTAATATCTGATACAAATAAAGAGGCAATCTAAAGTATCTGACGTTAAAAAGAAAAAAGATGAACAAAAATCTTACAAAAATTTGGGTTATCATATTATGTTCTTCTAAGACATGATAACTTATTATTAGTGAAGTTTTAGAGTGTTGTCATTCCAATCTTATGCGCTGTTGGAAAAATTTACTTGGGGATGAAATGGGCTTTTTTGTGTTATGAATTGATTCTTCTTTTTCAGATCAAATACTAAAAACTGGGCATATATGATGTACAAACAAAGAAAGCACAGTTTCTCACCATGAGCAAGTGCTTAAAAGTACCCTGTTCTGGTCCCAAAATATCAGTTTCAGCAAGCCCCACCTGGTTTAATTTGAACACAGTTGAAATGTCATAGGTTAATCAGACTAGTGCTGATTTTATGTGGTATTTCAATGTGTGAAATGCTATCTGAATTCGAAGTTAAATTCTTATTACTATCTAATGAGGTCGTTTGCAACAGTTTAGAATAACAAGCATATTTCTAGGATTAGCCCAAGTGCTTTTCCACCGATTCAAAAATGTCTGAATAGATTTGCATGTCCCCCCAGCAACTTCTCAGGCTCTTTCAGTACTTTCACGTACTTTGTAGTCTTTGCAGGCAAAGACAGAGGCGATGTGCCTCTTGGAATAATAACTATCAAGAGGTTTATATGACGAGTTTGCATTCAGCAAAGTCAGTTTCTGTCTGCTCTCAAAGCTGTTTCGATGCTTTTGATGCCTGAATACCTGTGAGCTATTGTTTATATAATGGAAAAATCGGTAACTAATCAAGATTAATAAAATAATTTTTCTTCATGGTTATTGCCAGAAGTTCTTCCATAATGTAAACCATATCCTAAATATAATGAAGACTTCTGATAGAAAAGAATCTCCACTTTCTTTCAGTGTAACAGAAAGCTATCTTTCTTGTTACGCTCCCTAAGGAATAGTGGATATATCTGCTTTCCCTCAGGTGTTTGTCTGATTCTGTTCATGGAACACCTATGCATTCTGTAGCAGATTTGGAGTGGTTTGTTTATTTTTCTTGGGGCTGAAACCTGTTCTTCAACAGAGGAACAAGAGTATATGCAGGATATGTGCACAGCCTGAGTATCCAGGAGTACGTTGTAGCTCTAAGATCTCCAAGCCTGCTTTTGTGACAATAAACTTTAATTATGCAGTTCTAATTCATTCCTTAGAACATCACACCACAAAAGAAAAATTGCACTGTTTTAGTTTCTGGAATTTAAAGTTTTTTTCTGATAAAATATTAAGTATTTTTTGATACAAATTACCTTCTTCATTGACATTATTCTTTAATTTGCTGTTAAAATAACAACTGTCTGCTTCGAGTTAAAATGCTTTTGCTATGTCATGATGGACTTAAAAATCTTGAGACTCAAAATCTGTACGTCCTATGATGGTGTAAAAGCTACACAGGTAAATCATGCCAATTACCCTGAGAGGTTGTTCTCTGGACATTGACAACTCGCCTGGACATGACTCTGTGTGACCTGCTGTAGGTGAACCTGCTTTAGCAGGGGGTTGGACTAGATGATCTCCAGAGGTCCCTTCCAACCCCGACCATTCTGTGATTCTGTGATTCTGTAAAATGTATTTGGCTTGGTGGCAGCTATATGTTTTTTTATGATTGGAGTGTTCTTTCCTATCAGTACTTATTGGTTCAGATCTGCTTTTTTCCTAAAAACCATCCTAAGTATGTCATTCCCACATAGTGGATGAGGGAGAGGCTGAGGATGTTGTCTACCCGGACCTTAGTAAAGCCTTTGGCACCATCTCTCACAGCATTCTTCTGGAGAAACTGGCTGCTCGTGGCTTGGAGGGTTGTACTCTGAGTTAAAAGCTGCCTGGATGGCTCAGCTCAAAGAGTGGTAGTAAATGGGGTTACATCCAGCTGGTGGCTGGTCACAGGTGGTGTTCCCCAGGGCTCAGTCTTGGGGCCAGTTCTGTTTAACAGCTTTATCAATGACCTGGACAAAGGAATCCTATCCACCCTCATTAAGTTTGCAGATGACACCAGGTTGGGTGGGAGTGTTGATCTGCTTGAGGGTAGGAAGGCTCTGCAAAGGGGTCTGGGCAGGCTGGATCAGCAAGCCTAGGCCAACAGTAAGAGGTTCAATGAGGAAAAGTGCCGGGTCCTTCCTGCACTTGTGTCACCAACCCCACACAGCACTACAGACCTGGGGCAGAGTGGCTGTAAAGCTGCCTTGGGGAAAGGACCTGGGGGTGCTGGCTGACAGCTGGGTGAACGTGAGCCAGCAGTGTGCCCAGGTGGCCAAGAAGGGCAACAGCATCCTGGCTTGTATCCAAAACAGTGTGGCCAGCAGGACAAGGGCAGTGATTGTCCCCTGTACTTGGCACTGGTGAGGCCCCACCTTGAATACTGTGTTCAGTTTTGGGGCCCCTCGCTGCAAGAAAGGTCCTGAGGTGCTGGAGCGTGTCCAGAGAAGGGCAATGGAGCTGGTGAAGGGTCTGGAGCACAAATCTGATGAGAAACATCTGAGGGAACTGGGGTTGTTTAGCTTGGAGAGCAGGAGGCTCAGGGGGGACCTTATCACTCTCTACAACTGTCTGAAAGGAGGTTGTAGGCAGGTGGGGGTTGGTCTGTTCTCCCAAGTAACAAGAGACAGGACAAGACGAAATGGCCTCAAGTTACACCAGGGGAGGTTTAAATTGAATATTAGGAAAAATTTCTTCACTGAAAGGGTTGTCAAGCATTGGAACAGGCTGCCCAGAGATGTGCTGGAATTACCAACCCTGGAGGTGTTGAAAAAATGCATAGATGTCATGCTTAGGGACATGGTTTAGTGATGGACTTGGCAGTCCTGGGTTAACAGTTGGACTCAATGATCTTAAGGGTCTTTTCCAACCTAAATGATTCTGTGATTCTATTGCCAGAGATCACTGATACAAAGGACAAGTGGTAAAACAGGACCAGCACCAAGAAAGTCTTCCCTGCTTGTGTGCAAAATAGCCAACTTAGCATGGTGTTTCAGACTTTTCTCTGGGAAGTAGCTGAATACCCAATTTTTGTTAGCTTCTTTAAATCTCTTTATCCTGTGTGTCTTATAAGTCTTTCTGATGTATGTCCTTCTTGCTGATATATATCCTAGTGCTGTGAAAGGAGAGAAACCCATGCTAGGCTGTGAGCCATGAAGAATTTTCATTGTCTGTAATCAAATAAGAACTGAAGTATAGTTGCTCAAATAGACATTTAAATTGGCCACCTAACCCTTAGAACTGCAATTTTAGCTTCCTTAGTTTCTGAGATCCATTCAAATTTTGTATCTTCCAAAATTCCCATACTTCCTGCCAGATGGGAACATGGCCTAATTCTCTGAGATCTAGCTGCAATTCCCTCACCGTCTGAAATAACCAATTTAGTTTAGTGGTTCTATAGTCTGTATCTCCAGGCAACTGCTGAATAAATTTGTTTCCCTGAATTTGCTTATCCCTGGTTGTTATCTTTGTCAACATTGTATTCAGCATACTGTAAGAAAAGGAGTAAAATCCTTCTGAGACTTGGGATGCCTCGGAGAAGTTGCACCACTGTTATGCTTCTTATTGCTTTCTTCCTTAAAGCCTTGAAATTAATTCCTGATGGTCAGACAGATTAATAAGCACCAGACAGCCTGAGAGTCATAGGCTCTCTCTCTTCAGATGCAAGGACATCTCCAGGAGCCTTTTTTGATTCAAGAGCTCTGAGGCATTTTCTTCACAGAAATTTCAGCGCACATTATCATTAGACTAAAAAGTCCAAGGAAACCCACCAACTGCCTCAAACTGTTAGAACATGCTGCTGCACACCAGTGTTCCTGGTATATACCTGCATCTTCCTCAAAGCTGTCTGTAATGTCTGTGTCAAACTGGAGAAGAATAGACACTTGTCTCACCATCCCAGTGATGCTGTTCATGAAATCTGCAAGAGAATGACACTACTCTCTGCTTTGTGTATAAAGGCAACAGAACTCTTAGAATGGGTATGTATTTCCAACATCCAAAGATTTCTTTAGATGTCATTATTGAAATCCATTTAACAGACTTCTTCAGTCAGTTCAGTCTGTTAGTTACTTCAGTCAGCACTGACTTGTTAATAGGTCTACAAAATTTAGTAGTTTTAGTTCCACATGGTTTTAGTTCCACGAGTGGACCTTTCTCATAATACAGTTTTGTTATTCATCAAAAAAGGTCATGACTTCAACTAATTGCTACAGGTCATGACTTCAACTAATTGCTATGAGTGGGAGCTTCTTCTAGATGTATTTATTTATTGATTTTACAGTAATTCTAAGTTGTTTTATCCAAGTGGAATCCTACTACATACTATCATTTCCTCAGAAGTGTGGATTCGGAGGAAATCAGAAAATGGTTTCTATATTACTAATGAAATTTAGAAGAAATTGAAATTGTACTGCATAAGTGTGCACTTGGGTAGTAAAGCACAGCGTATGTACAGGCTACATCATAAGGCACCCTGTTAAACTCAAATACAAAGCACACAGGCAAGATTATATGGGCAAAATATCTCAAAGATTTGCAGTTACTGTAAAGTATATTATTATTCTTTATAAACTGTAGGAAAAAATGTAATTACTCAATGAAAATACAGGAAAACATGAACTTTCAGCAAGCAAACAGGAGATTCAGATTTTAAACTTGCTTAACAATCTAGGAATTAGCTAAAAAAAAATGTAGGGCAACATCTGATACTCTGTTCACCCCAGGAAATCAAGCTGTAGCTGTTGTATAATCCATAGTTTTGGTCTATGGTGCTTGGGGTTTTTTGTTTGTTTGTTTTGTTTAGGGGGGGGTGGTGGTGCTTGTTTTTTTTTTAATAATACATTATCAATAAAATATCTCTTTTCAGTCTTTCACAATTGCAGTCATAGTGGCTATGTTCAGTAAGAAAGGAGTTCCCATTTCCTCTTGTATGTAACACATGCTAACAAGGTACAGTTTTTTAATATCTTTGTTTAAAATTAACAAAGACTGTCCAAAAGCAAAATATCACTTTTAAATTTAACTATAGTTTATCTCTGGATTAAAAAATTCTGCATGTGAAACCTGTGCAAGCTTTTAACTTTTCATTACGAAATTTTCAGGTTTATGTAATCTCTTTCTCCTTGCAGCTGGACCAATATGAATTTATTCATGTAGATGAAGATGTTGTCAGGGCAGCTAGTATTGGGTTTCACATGGAATTTATCAAGAAAATCAAGATGCAGATGCAGTAAATCTACTGAGCCAACAAATCAGATTGCTAGACTGAAGCTCAGATTGCTTTAACACACCAACTGTCAACTCTTTCATGAATCACTGATGAAAAGAGCAAAGCTGTCAGCTTACTGAATAACTCTGTAGTGTCTGGCACCAAAAGAGAAAATTCTAAATAAGAAGGAGCAGTGATCACCTCTCCTGATTATGTAAACCTTCAGAAACAATAATTAAAATGTACAGTTGTAAATCTGTGTTGTTTATTACACCTCCTATTATTAGAGTAATGAATAAAGACTGACAGCAGAAGTAGCCATGCTGTTTCTCAACTATAAATCCTAAACTCACTTGTTAGTCTTAGAAAGGCTGAAGTCATCAAGAGGACACACAGATGTTAAAAAGTGTAGAATGAGCTGTACATTACTTGGATAAATGTGCTGTTTGCTAACCTTTTTATACTCTAAGGCATGGGTATCAATTCAAAGAACACAACTCACAAAATACTCAATGGACAGCATATAAACCAAGTTTTATCAATTGTAAGGTCTTCATTATTTATTGGTAGGTTATTATTAGCTAACAAGAGTTATAAGGGTGATTTCAGCAAAATTGTTGCTCTGCTGTTTATGATTAAGAATTTTTTTAAAAAGCAAATAAAAAAATTTGAAACCCTTACTTTCCCAGAAATTTTAGTTTTAATTTGGGAACAGGAATAATGGTATAGAGTCATGCGATAAAAATGCATATAATTAAGATTACTCCTAGTCATATTCTTCTTTTAAGTAAAACAAAGTCTGCCCAACAAGGGCTTTAGAGAAGTGCTCATTTACTTTTTTTAAAAGTCACACTTCTTTCTAAAATCACAGTTCTGTAGTGATGCTGAACTTTTTTTTTTTTAATAAGATTAGATTGAGTTTATTTACAAAAGGAAGGTATTCAAACAAAACACATTGAGAAGTGCTACTTTGTTTCTGAGAAGTGCTACTTTGTTTCTGTGCTTATCCACAGTGCTGCAGATTTGAGAGAAAATGTAATAAGCGTTAAGAGGTGATTTTTTTGATAACTATTCCATTTGCACTAGTTAATCACTTGAATCAAGTTTAATGCCATCCATCTAAACATGAGTTATTGAAATAATGACTTATGGAGAAAATTTAATTTCCTAAATCAGACATTTAAATAGCATTGAAATCGAAATAATCACTTTTCAAAAGATATGCACATCCTTTGAATAATTGTAATTTGTCTATATAGAAAAGGACAAATCCAAGCATTCAGTTTATACAAAAAGTCAATAGATAAAACATTAACAGATATTAATACGAAACAATGTTACATACAGTTATGTAGTGAAGATCTGGGTCGTCTTCATCTGAGTCACTGGCAGCTTTCCATTGATTTCCATGGGAGCAGGCTTGGATACAAAAGCATGAAGACAAACAGTGTGGATGATCAAATATCTTTTGTACAAAGACAGTTCCAAATTTACATTTGTGAAGGCAAAGAGTCCTTTATCTATACATATTGAACAGTATAGAAATGATTGTGAACACTGTTTCATCTCTTCCTGACAGTAAGAGAAGGTTCAAATGGCTTTTTGTGTTGGTTTTTTTTAATTATTATTTTTTATTTCAGTTAACATTATTTTAATGCATTAAAACTCTCAGGATTTTCTTTTCTCCGCTCACTGGTCCTTTAACAATGAGAGCACTGATTACAGTAATACAGAGTTAAATGGCACTTACTGTTCCTAAGAAGAACTCAAGTGTCACTGAAGCCAATGGTAAAGTTCCCGTGAACTCTATTATAACTGTTTATATGAATAAGGAAAGCAAGATTTAACCTTAATTCTTCAAAAAGCAACATTTGTTACAATACTCTAACAGAATATCTTCATAGCAAGATTTCACTATAAAACTGTATTTCTCTTCTTTCCCTTCCTCTGTGCAGAAATTTTATAGAACACTGTAAAACAAAGAACTGAATTTATATAAATGGTATGTTTCCCTAATTAGCCACCTGAGTCAGCACTTTGCAGGCAGTGCATCCCTTATCATGAACTATGTGTTAATGGTAATTAATAACTTAGTTATTACTTAGTTATGTCAGTGAGAATCATATTTTTTTAAATTTTGCTGTTTGTTATGATTTAGCATTTAGCTTTAAGATGACATTAATTAATTGTCTAATGTGTCACAATTATTCATTCACTTCTTGTTTATTATTGAAATATTGCAGTTTCATATGTTGCTAATTTATTTTTCCTTGGCAGACTGTACCTAAGTTTCTGGAAAGGCAAATCTAGGAACATTCGTGTTTTTATGCATTAGTGTTTTACAGTTTTATTGAATGAAATAGGAGTGTTGTGGTATGGTAAATAATGTAGTGTTTCTCCATTAAAACAGCTGCCAAAACAAATCTGAATACATGCAAGAGAAGATTACAGTTTACAGTAAGCACTTAGTTTCTTTACCAGTTTTTCATCAGAAGTTAATGGCAACTTAATTCACTGCTTTTTAGTCAGTTAAGATTTGAGACCAGCTTTACATTCTGATTCTCCAGTTCAGGAAAGGAAAGACAGATCTGCTTTTCACCATGTAAAACCAATGTTATTACATTATGTCCTAGAGGCCACATCAGCCTGTTAGTGTGGTATTACCCCAAATTAATTCTATGCTTTGCAACATCGCCAGTTGACTGTGGTGAAGTGATGCCCTGATATGGCTGTACTTCTGCATAGTTCAGGGGAGGAGCAGGTGTATCCTCTGAGGATCAAGTCAGAGTTTGAGACAGGAGTGTGGTCTAGAGGAATATATAAGGGAGAACGTTATTATTTCTGTTCTGCCCCCCACTGCTTTTGCTACGCCTTCAAGCACTTTGGGTTAAGAGTTTTCTCTTACCATCTAAGGGTAGCAATGAACAGCTTGCACGACACTTGTAGCTGATGAGCAGGTCAAGCACGGCTCCTGTAGAGCTGTTTCATGAAATTAGTGCCAGGGACATGCTGCCACCAAATACTGGCTAATTCCAGTTGTGGAAGTCAGCCTGGTTTGTACCTGACATATTCAGTCATTGCAGTGAGTAGCCTTATTAATGCAGTGGAGTGCTTAGTCAATTAGGGAACTATTCTCTTCTACAGTGAACTTCTCCAGGCTACACCTGTCCTCAGATCATGCCAAGGATGTTTTTGGTTTTGTGTGTATCAGCTCCAGGAAAGTGTTGGCATGCAGTTGTTAAGATCCTGAAGACTGAGGCCCTCACATACTCACCTGCTAATATTTTTTTCTGTATTTTCTTTTTATGCATGCAAGGGATTGGGTCCAGCTGGTGAAAGAATAGTTAAACACTGTAGACAGAAACACAATTACAGCATAATCAAAAAATCTGGTGATGTAAAGGCTCCTTGTCTTACTCAAATACCTTCAATTAGAACACTTTCCAGATCAGAGTATCAGATCTATTTTCTATCACTAGAAGTAAAACAAAGTGTTATATCAGAAAACAATCCTGTTCTTGGAATAAGTGGGTGGAATTCAGACTGAATATACATGTTTCAGTGTATCCATCTAAAAATAAGGGTCTGAGAAATCTTAATTCCAGTTTTCATTTTGGAAATGACTTCTCATTTATTCTCCTCTTCTTGCTTCCTTCATATTTATTCTACTTTGTTCTTGTGCCTTCATGAAAGACTGGGGAAGGATGTGAGCACTACTGTGTATCAGCAGTGACAGCCAGAGCTCAGTATGCAAAATACAGTGATGTTTTCTGGAAAGGAACATGTATCATGTATTATCAAAACTATGTGACCTCTTCTAGGAGTGAAATCAGAATACTGTCTAAAATCTGCTAAGTTTTCACTGCAAAGAACGGATGATTTTCATTTTCCCTAATTGTCTTTTTCCTTCCCAAGAATATTGTTGCAGGACTTACTTTCTCTTCGAGGAGAAGTGACACAGTGCTTTACAACATGGTGGGGTGTACTATTCCAGGTTGTTCTGAACGTTTTTTTTATTGAACTAGAGTGCTTCCCTTGAGCAGGTATTCACAGGCTTGCCATTGAACATTGCAATGCATATTTTCATTCCCAGGTTGCCTAGAGGACATTATTAAAATGAACAACAACAACAAAAAAACCCCCACCAACCCAATTTTTGTTCAGACAGGTGAGGATTATTATGTGTGATAAATCATAAACATCCCCCTTTGTTGGCAGAAAAGCACCTTGAATGTACACTACCTACATTATCACTACATTTGCATTCTGACAGTCCTCTTCAAAATTAAATGTTCTTTAAAGTGCTTTTCAAAAATTGACCTTCAGTCTTGAAACATCTCCTCAGGGAAACTATCCTTTTGTGTCAGAAATGTAATTTTTATCTTTAATATTTAAATTCTATGGACTTTTTCACCTGTTCTTGCTGGTTTGTTTTCTTCAGTTGTGTAATAATGGAGTGTTAAAGAGAAGTACCATTTTACCATTGAAGTAAAAGTTTGCAACATATATTTTCAAGTAATCTAAATAAGTTTTCATATAAAGAAGAAAACCGGACTGTGTTTTGTAGATGATGAGAATGTCTGTGCCTATTACAAACAGTTTTAGACTTACAAAGTTCCAATGACAACATGCAGTCACTTCCTTCAGTCTGAATGGCTTATGAAAACAAAACAGTGACGTACTAAGCAACATGTACTCCAGTGGTCTGCACTCCCCAAAACAAGGCAAATTGTTCTAGACAGGTATTTTTATCTAAGACACAACTCATCAATGAAAACCTGAAATCCCTAATGTTTGTTATGAAAGTTAGCTACAGCCCTATTAATATTTTAAAGTTCTCTTTCATTCTTTTTGTGTATAATCAATGTATCTTCTGTTGAAAGTGATCTTAGAAGTGTTTACATTCAGTTCCCGAAAAAATCTGTATTTGTCTGTGGTCTTAAAATGCCAGGGTTTTTTACCTCTGCAATTTGTTGCTAAGAAAATGCCCCAAAATGCACACAGGTAATAAATTACTTCCCATAACAAAACAAGCATGCTTCAGTAAACACTACCAAAAGAATACTACAAAGCATTTCCATTTTCTGGACTGAATGTAATCTTTCTTTGTAAAAAGAGTATTTTTCATTGAGTGTGTATGTGCTACACAGAAGAACAGAAAGATGTGACATTAATTGATTCTTTTTGATTGAGACTTTTTACTTAGTGAATACTTATGTGAATTCTGCTCCTGAGTGTAAAATACATGAACTATCTATATGTAATTTAAACCTAAAAATCAACCTGCAAGATACCTGCTTGATTCTGTCTCATTACTTGCTGCTGAATTCCCCTAGACATGACTCGTACTTGCAGATCATATTTATCTCTCATATTTGTTGCCTTGAAATATACATTAATATCTTCAGGGAATAACTGTTGGCCTGCAGATGGTTCACAAATGGTAGAATTATTATTTACATCTTTCATTGCTTTGTTTTCTGACTGGGTAATTTCTGCAGCAAAGCAAGATCTGTTTCTACAGACATTGGTTCATCTGCTTAGGCTCACTACTCTAGTCCTGTTTAGGTCATGAGGCACTTCATTGTAGTAAAAATAGGTGGGGAATATCTTAGAGGATCATGAGCTAAAACAGCAAGAATGGTAAATTGAAGGAGGGGATTAATGATGGAATATAAATTATGAATGATATTTCTGGCACCTATTAGGGCATCTGATCAAAATTAGCACTTGTAATTACTTATTTAATGAAGATCTTCTATGAAAGTATTTATGGAACATATACAGAAAATAGGCACAAACAAAGCCAAATAAATATGTTTTAAAAATCAAATGGATAGTTAAAGTAAACATTTCTGAAACATATTTATCCCAGACTTCTCTGCAAGATAAATTTGGTATGCATGATATACACATTTAATATTTATATTCATATAATGATCAAATTAGTATGCCATGAACCAAGTCTAGGAAGGAAATTCAGAGATTTGATGCCAGAAAGAACACTGCACGATATGCAGACTGAACATTCAAAGCAAGCGCATGAAAAATAGCCAAATATATAGTGAATCGGACATACCACAGGATGTTTTGGAAACACAGCAACGGCAACAATGGAAACTTTTTAAACTTTGTTAAACCAGAACAGAAAACAAAAGCAAGACCAATTTAATTAATTAATGAAAAAAAGATGTTGACCATTTGGAACACAGCAAATGTAAACCAAAATAATTGAGCGGAACGGAAAGGAGATTTGTTTCCAGTTAGTGTATCTATTTTTACACATTGTATGCTCAACACACACAAAGTTTTATAAATAATTATCTCTAATAGGAAAATTCTAAGCCAGCTCAGTGGGCGTTAACGATACAAGGCAACATGTTTGACTCAGATCTGCTTGAATATAACTGTGCATTTTAGGGACATGGTTTAGCGGTGGACTTGGCAGTGTTAGGTTTGCGGTTGGGCTCAATGAACTTAAAGGTTTTTTCCAACCTAAATGATTCTCTGATTCTCTGATTCTATTTGATTTACAAAATTTATTGTGCTTGTACTGTCATGGTGTATAAACATATACCTTGCGGTGTGGTGATTTGAATAGCACAAAGTAATGAATTTCTGTCATTGATTCTACTGTGTCTAGATGTATATTTCACAGTTTTTACAAATATGTCAGGATTTGATGAAATTTGCAGTTTAGGCAAAGCCATAGTAATGTTTCCATTAAGTTTTCCCATGTTTCTCTATTTTAATCTTCAATTTCATTTTTTCATTTCTGGAAAAGAAAGTCACCTTGTCTTTTTGTATTTTCTTTAGTAAACATTCCCACTGCTCTCTATTGAATATGAGATGAGGTAATACTGCCATGCAAGGAATATCTTCTCAATTTCAATCCATTATATCAATCATTAATATGAATCTAAAAGTCATTACATAGTAACCCCAAGAGCTGTTTTGTTCCCATTTCCCATTCCCTTATGCAAGCCTATTTTAATACTGGAATGTTCAGAGAAGGAGCAGTATTGAAAATTCTTGTTGGGTTTTCTTAGACTGTATTTTCTGTCTGCTGTTTTTCCTTATAACTCCTGTGACAAATCCAGGGCTAGTGTCTGAACACACTTTTTTCTACTTATTGGGCATGAGAAAGTTGCCCTCCTGCACTAACAGTGTGGAACATCTACAGAGGAATTGTTCCTACTTACATCTGAGCAAAGGTTGCTTTATCCTGTCCTCTCTTTCTATCAGGCATTCAGAAGTCAGCATTGTTTATTTTAATGTACCTTCTGCTCTCTTGATGGCATGGTTCACCTCAGTGACTGCTTAAGTAGGGTAATACTTTTTAAAAAAGTAGAAGATATTTTCTAATTGCTTGACTCCAAGTACTGGTGTTTCAAGGAAACCTTCCAAACGTGATTTCATAATGCTGTATCTTAATGCAGAAAACACTGACAGAGGAAGAAAAGGTTGGAGTTTGTAAGGTCTATGGCTCTATCTTCTCCTAAACAACTTCCGTGCACCAGGAAAGTCGCCTCACCTTTATTTTCCTGATGGATGAAGTGTTGCATGTTAGCAACTTGTAGACAAAAATGTTTGTGGTAATTGTCTTATAACCACTTCCACCAAGGATACATGAAGGATGCAAGTTAGTTTCAAAGTTTTGACTAGTTACAAAGATTTTTGTAATTTTTGAGGAAATAGAGAGAAGTGGTTGAATTCCTTAGCTGAGGTTCTTCCTGAAGTTAGATAACTACTGAAAGGAGATTTTCTGAACCTTATGAAAGATGTTAATTTAATGTAGTTTTGTGTGCATGTTCTTCTTCAAGAATTTCTTAGTTTTCTTGAAATATTTTCAGATTTCCCCTTGTTAGGATAATAATTGATCACCAGCCAAATAATTAGCATTCCTACCTGTATTCCTACCAGTCTAGGATTTTTTGTGCAGCCAAAGGAAAAAGTTAATTGATGAGGACATAGTTCTTCTCAGTGTGACCTATAAATAAAATCTCCTTTAGTCAGTGGAAAATATAAGGAATTTTCCTGATCTTAATTCCTTTTATATGGCATGTAGCAAGAACACCAGTACATTTTCTATTACAAATATCAGCCTTCTAGTCTAGTTCTCATACTTTTTTCCCAGGAAGTTAAATTAAGAATATATATATATATATATTTAATACAAATGCTTCTTTTATTGTAGTAATAAGCATAAAAATCTAGAAAATCAACCCATTGGCACAATATCTTTTTCACCATATAAAACAAATTCTGAATGTCAGAGTATCAAGCCTTCAAGGCATCAACTTTTAAAGTCACCACCCCACATTAACTAAGGAATGTTACACTTATCTTAGAAGTAAAATCCTTACATATGCCAAGAAAAGAAGTTTAGATTCTGTCTGCTAGGTTTCCCTTCTTTCAGACTTCACATTTGTGCCTATGTATGTGTATTATTATGTATTTTTAAAGTCCTACCTGGACCTTAAAAGTATTACTGAAAAGGAAAACTATGAATTCAAAGTGTTGAACTAGAGGTTGCTCTTGGTCCACTGGAATTTGTTCAACTATGGTCTCATGTTCCACGGAGCCCTCTGTTAACCCCATGACTTACTCCAGTTCAAAGCACTGTCTAAACTGTTGCTTCTCAAAAATGGAAGTGCTTGACAGAGGCTTATTGTACAAGCTCAGTATGGATTGTTTTCCCCTCAAGAAAACTTAGCTTATGTTATACCACAGTAATTGCAGAATGATGACAACATCACCTTGCCAGGTTTCTGGCAATTTTCCAGTCTTCTAAGCTTGCAGACCTTGGAAATCCATTTAGCTCCCCACAGAATATAAATTTTAGCATTTGCACATGGATTTAGTTCACAACTGAAAGTTTCCTGTTGAAAATCCACAAATTCTCTCCACCAAATCCAGGCAGAATACTTGTGAAGGTTCAGAGAAAATCTGAAGAGCTTTCCTCTGAGAGTGAGGGAGATGTTACAGGACCATCTAACAAGGGATGTAAATAATTGTTTTTATAGTGATGTGTGCAGTAGATCATTGATCATCATATGTATTCAGATTTTTTCTATCCTAACCCCTAGGCCTCCCATGTCTGTATTTACAATCTGGCTCCAAAGGCACAGGGTTCCACACTTCCCATCCCATATTTTATAAGTTTGTCTTCCAGCCATGTCCACACTAACTCACAGCATACAGCCTTTCAACAAATATAGTAATGAGCATGAAGTTGGTGGGAAGATGAGCATTAATATAGGATGAGTGTGCACTTCAGCTTATCCCAGTTCAGCATTGTTTCTGCATCCTGCTTGCCACTTTATATCCACTCATGAGACTACCACCCCTTCATCCTTAGTCCCTGAACTGAATTCATTGCCTATGCATCCAAGGGAACTCAGGCTTCACTGCATTAGGATGCTTTTATGCAAACATGATGGCACAGAAGGTGATAAGTTGGCACAGAGCCAATACAACTCTTGGAAATCTTGATAATCAGTCTAATAGGTGACCTTCATCCACTAGAAACAAATAAGCTAAATGATGACCTTGAGAGCCTTTCCAGACCCATGTTTTTATGCCTGTATCCCAGTGTATCACCTTCCAAAAGTTTTACTTTCCTTGTCAAAGCTGGAAATGGCAATTTCCACAATGTCAGGTTTCAAATCTTACTAATTGTTTAGTCAACCACTGAGAATGTTTGCAAATTATGAAATAAGGTTACTACTAGAATTCATAGTCACATAAAGAATATGTTCATAGGTGTTTCTTCCCAGTTTCTGACCCTAAACATATTCAAATACATCTCCACACCTATTTTGTAAATGAGAGAATGAAGACAAATAAACTGTGTTCTGCAGAAGAGACAAAGTGGAAAGAGAGGCTCTCCTCTTGCATGTCAGCTTGCTCACTTTGAGAACAATTGTGTTCACCTTTTCATGACAGGATTTCTGAGGTAAAATATTCTTTTTTTAATATGCAACCTTCTCCCCATCTACAGCAGTGAATTCATGGATTAAAACTACAATGTTAGTTAAAGGCATACCTCACAGGACAGAGTAAATCAGTAATATACAAAGACCATTTTAATTATTTGGGTTTGAAAGTCAATTTAAATATATACTGATATTAATTAAATGTATATTTAAATTGGCATTGAGACCAAAAGCTATTGCAATATGCAGTTCTGGACTCTGAAACATGCAGGCAGGGAAAAAATTGACAGACTAATGTCAAACAGTAGAAAGTGCAAACATTTTTAAAAGGGTTAAAATTAGTATCAAGAAGTCCTGTATCATTATGTATGGACAAAACTCTACTATTACACATCTTCATCTTTGACCATGGTTCCTTTGTGTAACTCACCTAAGCTATTGGGGAGTAGCACACTTCAGATGCCCTTGCAAAAGCCACAGGGAGTGCATTGTGTTCTGCTGCGGCTCACATTACACCGTGCTGTTAGCTTACAACTCAGGTGCTGAGGTCATGCTCTGACTACACTTTAAAGTCAGGTTTAACCCTACAGTGCAAGATCAAAAATCCCGCAGTGTAAAGACAGCATTAACACCATGTTGCATGCTCTTAATTTTATGAAATAGTGTTTGCATGACCACACCTGATCTGGACCAAAAATTTATTATTACTGGGTGATCTGGAAATGCATCAATCAAGTGTTAATGACTGGGATATTCCTAAACCAGACATTTGTCAAGCACTTTGATATTTACAATACCCCTAATCAATGCAGGATGCTGGGAGGGAAGCAAACTAAAAAAAAAATATGCTTAATAATAAACAAAATGATTTAAAAATGCCTGGAATCCTAGAGAGAAGTGGAGTACTTTGAGCAAAACTCGATTGTCTTCATAAACACCAGGACAGAGAATGCAGGCTCTGAAGCTCTCACAGAAATGGAGGAATACTCTATTTCATGTTATATTAAATGAGAGAGATGTGTTCTTAACCACAGAATAAAAAGAGAAGGTACAAAACTTTCTGACTTACAGAGGGTTGAAACACCTGAAATCTTGGAGGCTAAGTTTCTGAATAGCAAATGATGTTTGAAATCTAAATTAGAAGACAGTAATTAATAGGAGATCCATTTTCAACTCTATAAAAATGTACTTAGATTGTTACTTCGAAGAAGTGAAGACAATTTTGACATGGAAGATGCAAAAGAAGATGAATTACTGCAATAAGGAAATAAGGAAAGCATGTGGAGATGAAAATCAGCGTACACGAAACGGTTCCATGCATTGTAATAAACAATGCAATGCCTGGCCTTCAGAAGAAAATGCAAAAACTGTAAGTAATTACATCACTTTCTAAGAGTTTACTGGTGCCAGGAGAGTCTGAAGAGAGAATGAAGAAACAGGAATTTTTGGACACTATTGCAACATAAGATGAATTAACAACCATCCAAAAGCAAATGAAACATTTATTCATTTTCAGTTGGACGCAGGTGCACAAGCCTGTGTGCTGCCAGAAACCATGATATTATCACTGAAAGGAAAGCCACAGTTAGTGGAAGATAAATATTAGATTCAGGGTTTTACAGGAGTGATCTTTCCCCTATTAAGAAAGGAAAAAAACCTAAGTATGTAGGTAAAAATAACTTGGAAACTTCACAATTTCTGGGGGAGGGAATATTTTTTTCCTTTTTTTAAGTCATCTTCTTGAGAAGATGCACTGTTTAGCAAAACAAAATACTCAGGAAGAGTTTAAGGATGCTTTCCAGGAGATAACATATTTCTGAAAGGTATACAGATGTAAGGACTGACAGAACTGACAGTTCACACCTCCAGCAAAATTCTGCTTACTATTAGGGATCCACACAAGACATCTTAGCTGGCAGAAATAAACATGTGAGCAAGACCAGAAGCTTCGTATTATTCCAGACAGTACCAAAGATACTGATCTAAACCCTCCCAATTTAAATTGAGTATAAGGAACAGAAGCCAGGAACGAAAGCAGTGAAGCACACGGGCAGCCCCTTGCAAGGCCTTGTGAGGCACCATGGTCTCCTGTAGCTCCCAGAGTCCTGCAGGGATGGAAGGAGGAGGCTGTTCCTGCTCAGCCACCCGGAGCCAGCAGCTGAGGGTGCAGCTGTGCCACACCACTCGAAGGCCAAGCAAAAATCTGATCCCTTCAGCAGCAGCGATTAAAAGCACGGTGTTTGAGGTGGCTGTCTAAGAGTAATGAGTTAAGAAAAACTGTTGAAGTCCCCAGCCTAAGATGCTGTGAGACTCGGGGCAAAAACCTTTGGATTTCCCATAGATGATTAAGAGAAGGTCATTTGTTTATATGTATGAGAGATAAACTTACAACAGACAACAGCTGTTGTAATGGGACGCGTCCACCTGATACCTCAAACTATGACTGTTTATTGTTCATTCTACTGAAAAGGGAGAGCTCAGACCTGGGGGGAAGGTGGTTTGCCAGGCCTGTAGCCAGGAAGCAAAAGAGATGGCCTTATGCATCCTTTCCTATTTGGAATGGTCCACAGCCCTGCCTCAGAGTCCTGAGAGCACCAGGGTCCTCAGGGTCCTGACCCCCTCCCCAACACTGCCCCCCCCCCGCCCATGGCCCAGGACCCCATGGCAGCCCCCCGGGGCCATCAGCCCCTGCCCCAGCGATGCCCCAGCAGGGCCGGTCTCCAGCTCCCACAGCCCGGCCCGGCCATGGGCCCACTGAGCCAGGGCCACCCGTGGGCCCCTGTCCCGACCAGAGCCTGATGCCTGGGGCTGGGGCTGTTCCTGGCTGTGGCAGAAGGATGGGGCCTGGTGCCAGGCCCTGCCCTGCAGCCCCCAGGAGTCCCAGGCCCCACTGCACCCTCACACCCTGAGCAGCATCTGAAACCAGGACAGCTGACGCAGACACTGCTCCTGGGCTGCTTCATTAAGAGTTTAGCTTGAACCTATGTCCTCTTATTGCTGCCTATGAATACAAACATGGCCTCAGGCCTAGTTGCACTCTGCCGGTAGCTTACAGATAGATTCGACAATAATTTTAAATTTTCTACTGCATTAACATGTTTTTCAGTTATTGAATTTCAGTTTACGTTCAGCTGGGGAAGAGGTGAGGTTTTGAAACTTCAAGAAGTCCTTTTATAACCTGAGCCATAACCTCTGGGCATGGGGACTTGGTTCATGGCTTGTTGCTTGGCTCAAAGTTGGGCAGGGGTGAAAGAGCTCACTGCCAGACTTGTCCACTGCAAAATCAGGAAAAAAGTTGCTCAATAATGGTTCTCTGTGAGAAACTGAGCTGCATTAGCTAGTAGCAGAGCAGCTGGAGTTCCCTTTCCCCAGAGGCAATCCTTTGGTGTCACATCTAAGTTTTAGGGACTGAAATTTTTGGCTTGTGAGCAAATTTAGGAGGTCTGGGTGCCCTGAGAAAGTTAAGGGATGCCAGGATCATACACCCATATCACAGTGAACCATCTACAGCTCGCCAGTGTGAAAACCGTGCAGGCAGGGTTTACTTTCCTTACTTTCTTATTCTTTATCCATACTTACCCCTTATTCATTCTGGAGTTCCCAAAATAGGTCTGCAGTTTTTCTTGCAGAAAATTAGCAAGTACTACTGCCATCTTTTAAAATTCAAGTAGCAGATGATACAGTCGCATAATAATTTAGGCTGGAAGGGACCTCTGGAGGTCAGCCCCCAAAGCTCCAAAGTTAGACAAAAGATGAAGAAGACGCAGCAGTCTCCATTTATAAAGTGAGTGAGTAGCCAGAATGCTTAAGTCCCACAGGGGGTTCTGGGAATTCAGTCTAGCCTTCCTCATATCTGCGAGGCTGCAGCAACCACCAAACAGTGGCAAAAGAAGAGGAGAGGGAGACAATCAAACACTTCTTTCTCCTGGCTGTATTCTGAAGAAGTTTCCTGCTTCGTCTGTGTGCTGTGTGGAATGCAGGCATTTCTTATGTGCTCTGAGAATGCCTCCCAGACCAGTGCCAGAGCCTAGGGCAGAGGGTCTGAAGCCCATCCCTCTAATCCTAATTTAGATCTAGCACCAGGCACAGACAGTGCTGCCAAACCCTGCCAACAGGAGATACATATGCACATGCCAAGAATAAGAGCTACAGTTATTGATGTAAGTCTGTGTTGAAAACAAGAGTGCCTATGGAGCTTAAGCAAGTGCAAGGTCTGTTAGCAGCTGTGCAGAGATTTACAGGATTATATTTTTGTATATTGGCACTTATATATGTCCTAAATTTCACTTAAAATTGTGCCCTTTTTTGGTGCCTGCGGTGCTGCATTGTTACTAAATTTAAGAGCAGAGCCCTGTGTTTGTGCAGGTTTGTCTCTGCAGGTCATTAGCAACACTCGAATGCTGCACTTGCCCTTCCAATTTCTGTTTTCAAAACATAATTTACAGAATATCTTTCTGATTTGAAATTGAAACGTTGAATCCCTTCTGTGAATTACTACAAATAAAGACTTCAGGTTTTCTTATAATTGTCAAATTGCTTGAGGATGAAGTTCTCAATTTCTCCTAATTATTTTATCATTACAAAAGAATATGTCAGTCTTTATTGGAAAACCACTAGTTAAAATATTTTAAATTGCTTCTGCAAAGGAATTGTGTATTGCTTTCTATACCTCTAGCACCTGATTTGTGTGCCCAGAACACATGCTTCATTAGCCCTTTCACAAGCTAAGTGTCTGCTGTTCCAAATGTAATGCAAATCTCTTTTTAATGGTCACATTGACTAGATAGGAAATACTTTTGTTGGAGCTATGACTTGTAGTTAATTAAGCCAATTAGCATGTGATATAAGCACTTCTGGAAAGATAAAGCCCAAGAATAGCTCTCAAGAGATGGTGGAAGACTTTCATGCAGATAGAAATGCTAGAGAAAGAAGGGGAATGAAGCAAAAGGAAGTTTAAAAATAATGTCTAAATGTATTCCCTACATTTTCTAGTTTACAGCAGTCTTAGCTGCACTTCTGTAACAAAAGTGTTGGGGGGGGGGGAGAATCTACTTACTATGTCTTTGTGTAATGAGGTACAAGAAGACTTTTTCCTCAGCAGAGAAGACAGTGATAACATTTCTGCTGAGATCCTGCTTTATCATGAAATTATCTGTTTAGCAATTTCACTTTTGACTTCCTTCCAAGAGAATATTTCTGACTGCTTAACACTAGAAGGGAAAGCAACTCATTCCTTGCAGGCTGGGTCTCACAGTCTCACTGTGAGGGTAAGAACTGTCCTTTCAGAAAAGTAAAAACCAAAGAGATTTAAAATGAATATATATCACATCCCTTCTAGCAATGTTTCTCAAAGAAATGGAAAACACTGAGACATAGCTTAACCATGTGCTACCCTAGAAATGTGCAGTGTACATGAAGTGTCAGGAAGAGGTTGTTTCAGTCTTTCAGAAATTCTACTAAATTGGCTCAATGCATGGTTTAAAACATGCTGACCAAGAGGTGCAAGATATGAAACATTTGTTTCAGTGTGCATGATATTTGGCTTTTATTGCTAGGCGTTTCTCAATGCTTTTGAGAAACCTGTCATTGCTCAATGTAAAATAACAAAACTTTTACAGTCCATCCTAATACATTTTGAACTTTGTTTTTTGCCACTTGCTGCTTCTGTCATATTCTGAAACGAAATATTATTCTCAAACAAAAAAAAATCATGCTTTGAGATAAAGTAGAACTTGTTTAGGATGCTAAATTGTTTAATTGCTATTGATAGTCTAATTTTTTTTTCCTTCTTATTAAATTAACAAGAGGAAAGCTGTCAGATCACATGCGAAGATTTTGAACAAAGGAAATGAGATTTTATGTCTACATTGCACTCTTACGCTTTACATGGGAAATACGTTAACTTCTGTTGCAAGCTTCAGGCTAGAAAATTGCTGCCTATCCAGTATTCCCCCCATGCAGTTTTGTTGCATCCTTGCTCTTTTTGCATATTTGTACCCTCTCTCCCTCCCAACCTGAATATACACATTACAGTTTAGCTTAATTAATCACGAGTTTGCAATTAGCTTTATGACTCCCTGAATGCTGTAGGATTTCATACAAATACAAATGCTTGATTGTGTGACACACCTTTTGCAAGAGGAAACCTTGGATAATTCTAGTTCCTCAGCCTTCATCTCAAAAAGAAATAGACTCTGTTGTGGTTCTTGGACATATGTAAAAGATGCCTTGCAAAGAGATTTTTTGGTTCATTTATTGCACCATACTCCACAGTTACTTCTCTATTTCTTTATATAAGGCTGACAGAATGGCCATAATATTTTGATCCATAGTCTTATAGTACCCAGTAGCAATGGCTAAAAGAGTTGCTGTTCTCACTCTTGACTTGGAATTAGGAAAGAGTATTTCTATTTCTCTAACAGTAAATAAAGACTTTAATTTTTTTAGGAATATGTCCTAATCAAAGGGGTTATCAAAGTGAAGATGCAAGGTGGTCTTGCGTATTCTTGAAAAGACTCATAAGTTTTGAACCCCTGAAACTCCTTATATGTTTATTATACAACAGTTAATTTTCTTTCCTCATAGAATATCCTTCCTTTTATCACTTCGTTCTGCAAAGAGCTAAATACTCTTGACTTATATTGACTTGAATGAAAATGGAAGTGACTCACTGCATTACAGAATTGTGACCAATATTTGGTAATTCACAGTTGGTCTCCCAAACCTTGCCTATGCACACAGTTAAATTGGATTTAACTTTAACACAAGTTAAATTCAGTAGCTGACAAGGTCCCATCCATCAGTCTGATTTATTGATATTCTAATGTACTTTCTACCACCAAGTCATCTACTAGATAAAGTCTTTTCATTTTTAGAAAGTATTTTACAAAATACTGAGCTGAACCTCTCTTCACTCAAGGATCACACAGTGTAAATGAATTTGGAGATTCTTCTCATGTTGCAGTGTTGGTTACAAACCAGCATACTAAGAAATATTGTGCTTGTAACTGTTCTATTACCTATTGACAATGCTACTACACAGGCAAAGATGTTTGAGAATACTGATGCGCTGCATGAAATGACATTAAGGGAAAAAGTAGCTTTATTTTACTATCAGTTTCAATTAGAAACAGACCTACATCATTAAGGAGAAAGACAGTCTTGAAGAAAATATTTCAACCTGCTGAGTGGGAAATTAAAATCAGCACAATGTAAACATCACCAGCAAAATAGATCACAATATTCAAAACTATTAACTTTTTATATTAACACTATTGCATATCTGCAATTGAATTTTTGCAACAATCTATGCCAACTATTCCCATAGTGCAGCAGCTGCACATCTGGATGAGATATGCTGTAGGATTTGTGTTGGGCAGGAGTGGAGAGTAGATGTGGGCCATCCCTATGGAATCGGTGCTGCTGGTTTCCTCCCAGCCCCTCTCTGGCTCTGCACTGCTGCAAAAGGCTGAACAAGAAGGGTCTCATGCAGGTGACGAAGATTATCAGCTAGACAGAAGAGGTTTAAGGATTATGTGGGTGACAACATGTATTTGCCCATGGGAACTGGGTGCTCTGACAGGTCAGCACACCCTGCACCTGCTGTTTTGGAGAGTTTGCAAACTAAATTGGATGGCTCTACTGCACAGCAGACCTTATATAAAGAGTTGTGTGCCACTAAATTGTTGGCTCTCTTTCCCTATTGACTGGCTTTAGAGACTAAAGGTTGAATTAAACAAATGTTTTATTCTACTGTGGCTTACACCACTATGATATCTTTACTTCCAGATGTCTGTGTTTTCTAAAGCTTTTTATTTGTCATTAATCTTTCTTTTACAGACTTTCCAGAAGAAGAGGTCTGAGTCAATCTGAAATGTGGACACAGTGGGATAACTGGAGCCATTTGACTGTTCATAGCATGTAGTTATACCTAGCAAGGAATCTGTATTTTGTATGTAGCAACACTTAAGGACCAGAAAAAGATGTAATGTTCCACTCGAGCCTACCTTATCTATGCAGAGGCTGAGATGGACTGTTTTCATGCTGACTGAGAAATCTGAATGTGACAGTTTCTCAGATTAAGATTTAGGAATATGACAGATGACATTTTTAATGGCATTTTTCAGCACACTGGCAACAGCCCTCATCCCAGAAGAGGAATGCTTCAGATACCAATTAAAGATTAATGCTCAATAAAAATCCTCTTTCCAAGGAAATTGGATAGACCATTGGATATGCTGTCTGCAGAAACACGTAATAGACCACAGTAACACAAGGCACAGTTTGGTTTTAAAAAATAAAAAAACAATACAGGAAGGCTGCTTTTTATCTCGTGGACATACATATGCTGTAAAACTTCAAATTGCTCATGGAAGCCTTTTGGCGTATCACAGACTATATTTCATTCTACACAGGCAAGTGATAAAAAGTGTTTCACTATTCTGTAATACTGTGCCTTCTGCCATCAGTGTTTTATTACCGTACATTTCAGTTTCCATGAATCCTGAATTTCTGAGTTCTCTCTCACTTCTGAGTCAGGAAAGGTTGCCAGCTGAGTGACTGACCTTTAATTACGGACTCACTTCACGTTAGCAACTGAACTGCTAAAAGTCAATAGACAAATTAGAGCTTCTTTTGAACTGCTGGGTGACCTACATGTAAAGAATTCCATAAAGGCTAGGAACCTGAGACATGCAGCTTATTCAGGACCAGTTTAACTTCCAGTTATGAAACTTGGGTGTTGCATGAATATGCAATTGTTTGCTTTCTATTATAGCCCAGAAAAGAAAAATTGGGAGGTGGTAAACTGAAGGAAAAGAATTATCAAGAGTATTTATGTTTTTGCATGCAAACAGTGCTGAGGAAAAAAGTAATCAGAAGGTAAGAAAGTGTGTTGAAGCCACTGAGATGCTGTTCTGTTGTTCAAGACAGGTAGCTTTAGATAACTCATCAGCAGATGAGATGTTCAGGTATGTGTATGCACACCTACATTTGGGAAGGATATTGTCTAGCTGATAAAACTTTCTGAAAGGTTTAGCTGGGAACCAGATCCCCAAAAAGATACTGTGGTCAGGTCACAGATGGTTGTTTTCTTAGTCTTTATTAGAAGTGCTCATCACCAAACACACCTCTCAACTTGAAGTGTTATTCCACCACTCCTAGCTATTGTTAACTAATTGGTTTAGATTAGATTTCTACCTCGATGAACATTCCATTTAGATAAACTCTTAGTTTAACTGAAAGTACAAAATTTTAACCTGTGGGACCTGTCACAAAAAGATTGGTCTTAATTTAAAATGGTGAATGAATTTCACAATTTTGAGTTAATTTAAGATGAACCAAAACAAGGAATGGGAAGCTGACATAATAGACTTTGCATGGGTTACAAGTGGTTGTTGAAGGAAAAATGGGTGAGCAAATCAAGTGTGACTTTCTCATGTGACAAGCACTGCTGCCTCACCTAACTCAGCCGGGTTAACTGGAATAAAGAAATGCCATATAGAAGGGGAATTTTAGCTCAGAAGATGGGGTTTTGTATATGCCGACAAACAGAGATGCAGTCTACTTTTTTCCTTTTTTTTTTTTTTATTTTTTTTATTTATAAAGGAGTAAAGGCTATGGAAGGGATTCACAGACTAAACTTTTAAACTTTTACTTCTGTTTTCTTGAAAGGTAGAAGGATTTGGCTGTGGGCTGAGAGACGCTGCTTCTATTTCTGTTCTTGCAGAATCATATGATAGACATTATAGTGTTTTAAGGCCAGACTCTGGACCATGAAATATCTCTGGAAAAGATCATAAGGGAAAGTTTCTCTTTTTGTATACATGTACATATCCCAAACAAAGGTGTGTAAATGTCTTGCTAATTCTCTACCACTGGTATACAGATGTTACAAATCATGTTTATGTTCATGAATATTCATTGCCTAAACAGTAGCAGGCAGGAGGAAGTCTGAACGGGAAGCTTAACAGGAACAGTCTTGCTATAATTTTATTTTAATTATTATTTTAAAAGTGACTTAAAATTTTCCTTAAGAAAATGTCTTTGTTGAGTTTAACTGTGAACACTTTTATTATTTTTTTTAATTATTGGATGTTATTGAGGTTTTTTCCTTATTTAAGTGCAGACTATTAATAAAAAGTAACTGCAGTATCTTAGGGCAGTGCTTTTGCACTAACTTGTACAACATTTCATGGAAAGCCCTGAAGAACTTTGAGTTGTATTCTGAAAGACAGAGGTAATAACAGTCATACATAATTTTGCTTACTATCCTGGTTAAACTGTCCTCTAGTAGTGGTATGGAATGTTTGTAGTAAGTTTGACTACAAGTTTTTTTGGTTAGTTTTCATTTTCAGTTGTTGCTCAGGCAGTATTTTGATGTGAGTGGTGTCTTCCTAGTTATACCTTTGTACCAACACAACATGCCTTTTTTTCCCTCTGTACCTCTTACAATGTGATATACCCGGTGCATGCCCAATCTGTGGACAGAAAGAAGTGCTGTAAAAACACTCCTTTCTTTCACTAAAGCCTGCTTTCTGGTTCTTTAAAGGAAATATTTCCTTATCTCTCCCTTATTGTGAACATTCTCTTTTTAAGAAAAGAAAACAAAACAGACAAATGCACAAGCAAACTCTATGTACAGCACAAACCTTGAAATTTTGTCTTTTTGTGCTGTCAACACTCCGTTATGCCATAGAGCACACAGTTTGAGTAGGCCACGTCACAGCGCACACAGGGCCAGGGCTCCTGGGCCAGTCTTTCTCATGAACCATGGTGCAGCCTGGAATCATGTGGATGCAGCTTTGTCCCAGACAACATTTATTAGCTCTTTAGAAGTGCTGCATATTTGAAATCTCCTTTGAGGTCTTACAAGAATCTTGAGGAGGTGTCCTTGTTGTAATCTTTGAGGATTATTTTATACTGAATGAAATGGGGTTGGAGGTAAAGCACAGTTGAAGGGCTAACCTGCAGCCAAGCTGTGGAAACATTCATGCACCTCAAGCTCTTAGATGGGCTGGGAGTTTCAGGATTTAGAAATGGGCTTGCTTTTCCCCCCTTCTTTCCCTGGCTCCCTTGATTTTCTGTTTTGTCACTTAGAAAGGGGAAAGGAACAGGCAGGAGAAGAAAGCTGGCAAATGTCAGAGCTAGGAATGTAAAGGGAACATCAATTCTTCACAATATTTTGATTTGAACAAAATTTTATTTAATTCTTTTTATTCCTGGGGCTCTACCAACACCAAATAACATTACCCAGACCTTGCATGACATAAAATGTGCCTGGAAAATGTACAGCATATGAGAAGATGTTTTTAATCTTGAGTCTATCAAAGGATCCTAGACAAATGTCACAGTCCCAGCTACTGAATCTGGCTCACCATTGGGTGGTGTCATACCTTCTGGGAAAGGATATAAATAACTTTACTGATTGGACAAGAAAAAAGAAAGGTAGCTTGGGAAAAGTCTTTTGTCCAGTAAGAGGGTGAAAATGATATTACTGTTTATATTGACTAGAGTACTCCCATCACCTAATACAACTGTCATTTCAGTTTTTTATAAAAACTAAAAAAGTCTGAAAGTTGCAAAATATGTGAGTGCAAATCATGAATCTAGCAAGCATCATCTTACTTTATGTCAAACTTTGCATTAGTCCTTGGTGTTCTAATATTGTACCAATACAGTTTTCAATCCATGGTAAGATTGTGAAGTGAGAGGGAGGGTTGTATGGAGGATCTGTGGGTTGCTGCTAAGGTGTTGATAGCATTTTGCATAGAGAAAATACTTTCTAGCATGCTTCTGTATCTTGTTGCATGTTAAGTCCTGGCATTTATAATTCAGAAATTAATAATATTTTTTGCATGAAATTAAATGACAGATAGTATATTTCAATTAATATGCACAATGTTCATCCTGGTAAAGAGTAGATGCAGCCAAACATCTGGAGTTACATAACATTTCAGCTGAAATTATACAGCGCCATTATAAATCTGTGAAAGACACACATACGCTTTGATACACTGTTTTTTCTGGACTCAAGTCGCTTATTGTACAGCTAGTTATCTGAGACTGCCCTGAAGTAGTCCAAGCTATCATTGCAGAAAAAGTATTCTATGTTTCTGCAACAACACACATGCGGTTGTTGTGGTGCCCTGCTTTTGCTGAGCTTGCTGCGTCTGTAGCGCTGAACAGGCAGCAGGGGTCACCGCGCACCGAGCTCCACCAGCCTCCAAGCCTTCAGCTAGCAGCTGAGCCCCTAACGTTGGCTCAAATTAATCCAAACCTCCAAGAGTTACAGACAGCAAATGGCCTCGTATGGTGGGAGGAACATTTTAAGTGCTGCAGCAATAAGTGACTTCAGGAAAAAGAATACAAACATTAAAGTGATTGCAATTAACGATCATTTCAGGATGCTTGCCATGAATTTAAAACTTTTTTTTAAAAGTACTTGCTTAACTAATCATCCTATACTAGTCCATGTAATTTCTCCAGTGCCTCTGAAAGAAATTGTAAAGTGACTGATCCACACCCTTTAAAACTCATTAATAATGAAGTGAAATCCAAATGTGTTCATTTTAGCTCTGAAGTAGAGCTCAAGCTCCATGCTGAGTGGGATTACAAATATGTGAACTAGCATGATGTTAAGCACAGATGTCCAGCTGGTGAAGAAGAGGGTAAACTATGTTTACTAGCACATACACTCACAAAGTTGAAAACCTATGAATTCTATTGTATCTTGCCTTCTGAACAGTGTACAACTTCCTGCTCATACCATGATGTACTCAGCCTTGTTTGGATATTTCCATGGAGTGTTTGTAGAACAATTGTTCTCAGGCTAAGGACAACAGCGACCATAGGACTTTAATATATCTACATATTATATGGAAAATTCATGCCTTCATATCTTCCACTATAAATTGTGTTTTGATGCTGTTACATCCATAACAATGGCAAAAGCATGTAGTTTTATTTATAAAATGGATAGGATGGCATCTGGAATTCCTCTGAAGCCAATAGAAGCTATATTGACTTAACAGAACTGCAGTTTCTACCTTATTCTTTCCATGGATGATACATTTGTATTAAACCTTTATTATTCCCTTTTTAAAGTCATTATTTCAACATTAGAACATTTTTTTGTGGTACCATGTAAATGGACTGAAACACATACTCAATTTTGAGTAACTTTGAGCCAGTTTGAGCATAGAGAGAATTTGCCCCATAAAATTAGGTAAAATGAGCTTGGCAATTTTAAGAAACTGTGAGTAGAAAAGGAAGGTTAAATCACTGTAGTTGCACTTTATTTCCCTTAGTGTTATGTTAGAAAATAATTCCTGATTTTGATATTATGCCAGTTTCAAAGTATAGTGTCCAATATACTGTTTTCATTATGTTTTGTTTAAAGGGGGGAACTCAATGATTTAAATGCAATAGCCATGAAAATGTTGTTAACACTAAGTTGTCCAGGTCTTATGTTTTCTGAAAATACTGAAGCATTTTGTATGTAATCTCTTCTAATTCTTTTGATTGAAGAGGCTTTTCCGTGTTTTTTTAAACAGACATAAGATGAAAGATCAAGCTTGACTGAAGTCAAGGTGTGGCTTCATCTCATAAACATGATGAAATTGCAAGTGCAGCTACAATTCTGTCCTTAGGCTATGTTGTGTTTTGCCACTGGCACAGAAGCACAGCAGTCAGGCTGAAGGAGAGGGAGTGACCAAGCACTGACCAAGCAGTGAGGAGCCTTGAGGGAGTAGTTGCAGAGATGCGGAGATTAACTTTGAGATTTGTAGCTAATTTATGAAAGTTATTTTTAAAAACTATTTGCATGTGAGGCGTTTTAAGAAAGAGAGTGACTGCTTCATATCTGTTCTGTGGCTGAGAGCAGAAGGATGCAACACCTAATGGCTGGTAACAGTTTGGTTCCACCCTCTCTGAACTCCTGTCTCCAGTGGTTTTCCTTTGGCCATAGCAGCAACCCCAGGTTGCACACTGCTGAAACATTCCTTTAAATGAAGGTAAAGCTGGGATCAGCACAAAGTCTGTTAACAATCAGTTTAAACTTGTAGAAATTAGCTAGTGGGATCTCTCTCCTAAAAAAGAAAGGTGAGGGAGAACACATCTATTTTTCCACTGAAAAACTCTGATTGGATATCTGCTATATGCACATGGGATCTCCACACAGAGGTTCTCTTCTTTAAGTGATAGGCTGTCCTACACGCTCATTTGCTGACAGGGTTGACAGGAGGAGACACGGTTCCTAGAAGGGGATTAAAGAAAGATAGGACAAGCTAAAGGAGAAGTGAATTGGATGGGGCTTAGGGAAATGGCAAGCATCCATTCCAGCCACAATTGCTTTAGGGTTCTGGTATTATTATTTCTGCTCTGCCTCTTTGGGCTTTTATTAAGGTCACGCAGAGCCAGAGGAAATCCCATACAGTGCAGGTACAATGCAGCAACATTGCCAATAAGCCAGAAAGCTTGCCTGAGGCCAAAGCAAGCAGGAATAGACACAGTCAGCTTCTTAAGGATTTGAACAAATTAATAGTGCAGTGCCCTTTTTGGACTGAGGAAAACCCTGGCCCTCCAGTGGGAGAGGCTGCATCTCTACAGAGGTCCTCATCAAGTCTTCTTCTAGAACTCTCTTTTGAGGACTGTAGCATGGAAGGGGATGATGTGGTCCAGCTGTTGTAAAACATAATAATAAAAAAATATTGATAACTAATCTGATGGGACAAATGCAGTGGAATGCCACAGAAATTAAATTAATCTTTCTGATAAAATCAATATTTTAAAAAATTATAGAATTAATTGTAAAGGTACCTAAAATCAGTCTAAAGAATTTAATGGAGAAATATGCCCATTCTGCTAAAAATGTATGCTAATTCCGTACTGACTATAGCAGGACTTTTCTGTAAATAGAGAAAAAAGGCTAATTCACAAATTATCCTTCATCCTTATGACAGTTCTTGTACTGCTTAAAATTTCCTATAGTTTCACCCTTTCTCCCCAAACTAGACAATATTAATGCATTCTGTATTCATTTACTATACATTCCATCTAGCCCATATAGACTTTATAATATTTGCAGGCAGAACATTCTATTTAACTAGCAATCTAAAGTTTCACAGCTCGCCAAGAAAACAAAAGGTTTTTGAGTAGCAGAGATTAAAAAGAAGAAGAAATCCCAGAACTGTAAATTGTAAAACTTTACACCTTTCAGCTGCCAGCTGTAATCCACAAGGAGACAGTGTTCTTAGGCTCCTAGGAACATAGACTGGGCTATTTTTTAGCAAATATTCTTCTTGTTTCTTCGGAAAGAGAAGACAGAAGTCCCAAACCCCAAAAGAACCCCTTACGTATAGAGTACATTAACACTGATGAGGAGTTATTTTGTCCTTGAGTGTGGAAGGATTGTGGTGATTTGATAAGATCTGTTAAGATTACATTTTGCTTGTTATTACAGTTGAAATATAACAGCTGAAATGTTACACAGGCTAAGTCAGACTAAGCCTGAGAGGATTTTCACAATGTAGCATTTACATAAGATAAGGACATGGTGGCTTCTGGTTCTTTCTAACTGAAAAAAAGTTATCTTAATATTATCACATTATCTTAAATCAGCTTATTCTGTAAGATTAAATGTATTCTTTTTAAATATATAACAAGGTTTATTTAAAAAACCCTATTTCTTAATGATTTTAATAAATTAGCAGCAGACAAGAAACTGCAGTCCAGTTAAGATTCCTCAGGTTACAGCTACCTTGCAGAAGTGAAGCAATGGCATTCAGCACTGAGGGATGCTGGGCAGCACACAGCACATTGCTGTACTGAGACCCTCAGGAAGGAAAACTGTGTCCTCTTCTGAGTAAATGAGAGGTGCAACAGCTGCCTCTTTTTTTCCTTTAGCAAAGAAACAATGAGAAACTATTTGGGCAAGTCCAGGAGACCACAAATTTAAGAAGTGCAAGAAGGGGAGGGAGAGAATGGAGAGACACAGGACAGATTACCACCCTGTGTACCTGTTTGTCATGTGTTGGTCTGCCTGTGTCTTTGTAATGAGAGAGAGGAAAAAGGAAGAAAGAAGCACAATAAATACCAAAGAATCAGTCGAGGGTCAAATCTGAAGATGAAATAGGCTCAAGTGCAGAGCTTTGAGGAAAAACTGGAAGAGAAGAGAGAAAAAAAGGCTTTTGAGCAAACCTGGGTGACAGCATGTTCCTTGCTACTAGCTACTGTTTATAAAAAAATGTCTGGTTCCATCATGAGTTTGTTTTTCTAGTGAAAATATCCCAGAGAATCCTCTATATTAACTACTCAGGGCAAACAGAATAACAGTGTGAACCTAGTCTCGTAACCCTTGCAGTTCATTAGACCTTGGAAATAAAAACGGTATTCTTGACAACACCAAATATGTGCACTAGACAGAAAAAGGGCTTATTTATCTGTGTTCACTTGTTTAGAAACAGTGGTTATTTATTCAACAGTTTCTTGATTGTGTCTTTTAATTGCAGCCCTGTAGTGACTTGATTTTGATTTTGTTGGCAATTTCTTCCACGTCCATTTCTATGGGACATACTTAGGTCCTCTCTCTAGTCCTGTCTAGAATAGAATCACAAAAATAATAATTCGTGTTTGCTCCATTTGTGCTGTTTGCATGCATTACAGTGCTCCTCTCTTTCACACTTACTCCCTTTTTGATTGGTACTATAAAACAGTTCTGCAAAATTAAATAGAAAACAAATCACTTGTATTATGGAAGAACTCTATGAAGTCCCTGGACTTAGTCTGCTTTAATTCAGATTCACATGGGTAGGTTTAGTGCTAGGCAAGTCTGTGAGTAGAATTAGAAGAGAGATACTTCCTTAAACCACACTTTAAAAATTATCATCTCTTCATCTGTGGTTTTCAACATGGCTGTCATTTTATGACATTTTCTAGTTAGGAAAGGGAGGCAAGAGTCATATGGAAATCTACTTTTACTTGTGGTTCTTCTGGTCTGAAGCAAGCCACAGGAAAACTGAAGTAGTAAACACAAGAGAAAGTGGTGTCTGTGAGTTAGGCTTGTGTTAAGCTGCAGTTACTTGGTTTGACCAGGGATAAGCACATGAAATGTAAGATCTAAGGGAGACTTCACTAGATAGTGCTGGAGTTTCCTTTCTGAAATCCTGTGAACCCAATCCCCTTACAGCACTTTGGAGAGAGGTCATTAAAAAGAACAAACCTCTTCACTGGGCATGGAAGGTGCCTTTTCCCTTTTAGCAGCCCACAAGATGTGGCTGAAAAAAAGGTAACTCCACCATCCAGAAGCCTGGCTCTCCATAATGCCAGCATTTTGTAAAAAATACTTTCCTTGTAGACCGTGAGCAAACCTGTCAGCAATGTTCTAATGCTGGAATACAATACTTTACAGGTATCAGATTTTTATGCTAATTTCCCACAGTATCGCTCTAAGAGAAGGTATGCTGCATTAAGTGTAAGCCCTAAAAAGCATGAGCCAAAATATCACGTAAATCCCATGTCAAAGCCAGCTACGCAGAGAGGAAGTATCTCCTGGCAATAGTAAAAAGAAATCTGAGAGAGACCTAGATTTCAAAAGACTTCAGGATAGTTATGCTTTCCACATTTTAATCTTTTCCGACACAACAGAACCACCCTCCCTGCCATCACATTTCACCATTGAGTTTCTATGGCAGGAAAACAGCATATAGAAGAGCTCTTATCCGCTAGCTGAAATCATGGATAAAGGAGCTTAAACTGGAATCTCTTAGGACCATAAGTATTCTTCTACTTAGATACTAAGCAAAGCTCTGGAGATTGTATTCATTTTGAAATAATTTTGATAAGAAGCTATACGTGTTTTATAGAAAGCATTTTTAACAAGTTAACTAGATTTGTGAGGGCTGGGGAAAATATGCTTTGCTTAAAGTTTGCCAGGCTTACCAGTTCAGCAAGAGCTGTTGAACATGTTGCTTTAATAAGTGACCACTCCCACTCAGCTCAGTAAAAAAGTCATTATTTCTCCGTTTATCCTCTGTCTTTCAAAGGCAAAATTCCATCTAAGTTTAAAAGCTTAATTAATTTATTATAATTATTATTACCCTTGCTTGTTGTGACTATTATTTACACTGGCTATATAGATAACTTATACACTATAGAAATTTATAGTGTGCAAAACTGCTGTCAATTGAGATACCTACAGTACTTTGAGTGACGAAGAGCCAGAGGAAAAGGAATGTGACAGACAAACATGGTCAAAGGCAAGGAGACTGATATACTTTTCCTGATTTATGCAGTCGATACAATTTAAGGGTTAATTTGCTCATGTAACAACAGTTTTTATGTATTTTCAAATACAGCCTTACTCAAAATACTTTCAATTCGTCAGTAACTATGCTTCTGTTCCACTTGCTTGATCCCCACAAACTGATATCTTATAGCTACATTTTAGAAGTGACCCTGTTAGGAATTTTTCATCTTTTCGAGAAAAGGATATAAAAATTGCTATATATGCATTCTGGAGAATTTCAGTATGACATGCCAAAAATACAGGTGATTGTTTAATGGTATTTTATTAGTGTTTCCAGTATGTGAATATCTCTTATTTTATTCAAATGAAGCATGTTGTCATGCTAATTTTTCTAACTGTCCATTGTTAATGTTTTTTCATTAGGTTTTCTAGGGTCATGTGTTTCCTCTTTTCCTACAATTCTTGTTAGTTATGAGATAAACTTGCAGGTTACTGCAATATCCTGCTTGAATCCTAAACATGAAAATAGTCCTGGTTCTTTCATTTTCTCCACTTTTGCAAACTGGGCATGGGTAGTTTAAGAGTAGTCGGTATATCTTCTTTGAAAAATTTTTTTTTCTTTCTTTTCCTCCTGTTCTCAACAGTGTAGTGATCTAACACTGTCAGCTTTATAACCATTTTGAGCATGGATGCCTCTTCCTCCTTTCTATTTTATCATGTAGCATTTCCAAATGTTTTGGAAGCACTCAGTAAAGCTGCACAATATCCCTTTTTCGAAGACTTACTGGACGCAGGTTCTCAAGCTGGACATGTTTTCTATGGATGCTAAAGTGCTTTATTGCATTTCCTTCTCTTCCTTTTTCCTCCTTTAGTTCACCTGTGGCTCAATTTGATGCACTTTTGTTTGGCCTCATTACACTGACATTTGTATTTTATGGATGTTTTCCTTTGATGATGACTGTGAGATGAGTAGGGTTCCTAATGAAATGTACATCAAAGAGTTCATTCACTCACGGATGTTCTTTAGAGAGATAAGGGGAACATATCTTGAAAATTAAATTTAAATTACTCATGAAAAGGCTTAAGCTTCAGACTACTCATCTCAGTGAAACTTCTGGCCAATGCAAAGGGCCAGCTGGAAGAGAGAGCCAGGATTAGCCCATGCGAGTGGGAAGATGGAAGGGGTTAGTCAGTCCCTTCCACAGCCAAGATCTTTAGTGGGAGATTTTCACGCCCACTGTCATCACTCTTCCCTCTCCCAACCTCCTCCTGCTATCCCTTTTTCCTTGGGCTCTTTCCAGCCACTACCACCTTTTTCTCAAGCAGCAGAAGCCAGCAAGCCTTAGGCGTGTTTGCCCTTCTGGTTGTCCTCACTCTGCCTTGGCCCACGTGCACCATCACCCCTGTGGAGTGCTGCCTCCCTGCACAGCTCACCCTTTGTTTCAGGGTGCCCCTTTCTTCAGTTGCTTCTTCCTCCCATTCTGTTTGCCCTGTGATTTGTTTTCACCAGTTGTAATTCTCATTGACACAAACTCTTCTTTACATTTCCCCTGGCAAAATAAAGGATTCACTGTGTGAATAAAAATGAATACCTGAATGCATGTACATGAGACACAGTGAGAGGAGAAAGAGACAAGTAAAGGACAAGGAAAGCTAGAACAAGGCATGACAGAAGCAAAACTACTCTCTAAATCCTCCTTCTGACTTCACAAAGCTAGTGTGGAGGAAGACAGGAGACAGTGAAATAATTCAAACTGGGGAGCAATAGGAGAAAAAGCTCAATGTGAGGGGAAAATTTCAGCACTTCATTGTCACAGAGTAGTGGACTGAACCAGGAATTTATGTTGAGGGAATGTAAAAGTAAAGGAATATTATTAAGGGCATATGTATATGGGAAAAGGGGACATGATAAGGGCATTATTCACCTGGAAGAATAATGCCTTTAATCTTCTGCCATTAGACTCTGACCTGAACATTACAGGAAACACATTACAGGAAAATTATTTCTCTGAGAATATTTCTAGACAAAGAGTTTCAATAGCCTTTTTGCAAGGTTGTAAATGTTATATCTGAAATACAGCTTTCAAAGGGAAGTGAAGAAATCTGCTTGTGATTTACATCCATCTTTTGCACTTTATAGATAATTGTATTTATTACTCAATTGCAAGTGACATGCCTGGTAGTTTTGTTATCTTAAACTGTGCTTCATGAATTGGGGGAGTGAGTCATGGTAATGTCACTGTCCCAAAATCATAGACTGGGAAACTTGCTAAAAATCTGTAAAAGTTGCTTTTTTGAGGGTCTGCATCAAATATTAAAAATGGGTTGATCATACATTGCAGCAAATAACTTCAGTGAGAAGTTATGATTTACAGGTGAATACCTTTACTTTTCATGTGGAAATGAAAGCTCTTCCATTTAAATCTGCTTAAACTAATGTGGGCAGTACACAGTATTGTTCTGTGTTACAAGCTCGACAGCCTGACTGTGCTTGTAGAGAATCTCCAAAACAATGTATAAAAGCCTTGAACGGAGAGGTCCAAATCTTGGGCCATGTTGACAACTGTGTGCTGTTCCATTTACAGAAAGCTGCCCCAATAATGCTAATTACTGGTCTTCATTAAGTTATGCAACTGCTCCTGTCTGTACTGCTCTCCTTTGGATCATGTCTGAGTGAGAGGCACCTCATCAATCTCCTGACTTTCATACAGACATTGATAGCCTTTAGGAGACAGAGCTGTTGCTGAGGAAGGGGACCAAGCTGACACAGGCTGAGCTATGGTTTTGAAACAAAGAGGTGGTGTTGCTTCAGGGTACTGATATGTGATAAAAAGCACCTCAGCAATCACACATTTGTAGTGACAGTAGCATCAGAATAAAGAGAGAACATAGAATGGAAATCTCAGGTCACATGCTGATCTAGCCTAACACCTGTAAAGCAATAGCCTCCTGTGAAAAGCCGGTGGTCCACAAAGAGATGCATATAAAATGCTTAAATCAAAATACAGGGTTCAGATAATGGCTGAAATAGGTCCCCAGAGGATCCGCTTTCCTAGAACCAACTCTGAATGTGACAACCCGTAAAAGGGAGAAAAGAAACACATGAGGATTTTTACAATGCTCGTTGTGAGCTGAGCATCACCAGCAGATGAAACCACTGTAGACCTACTGTTGTTTTAGGAGACTCCAGCACTAAACAATGCTAGCAATGGCACAAATGAATCTTATAAAACACATTTTACTGTTAAAGGCCTTGACACAAAGGTGAAATAATTCCAGCTGTCATGCTGGACCACATGAAAGTGATATGTGATAGCTAACTAAGATATTCATACCAGCTGCAAGTGACAGATGCAACCAGCATGATGACAGATCAAGAGCTCTTGTAAATCTCATCAGGAGGGTCCATTTATTAAGGGCTTCAGCACCTCCAGCTGTTTCATGTCAGCAGATCTGACTGAGTTGCTGTGTTAATAGACCTTATAAAGTTTCTGTGATTATCTTAGTCTTTATTCTAAAGTTTTGGTTGTCAGGCTGATGAGCTATAGGAAAGGTAGTTGAAAAGTTCCTTGACATAGACCTGACTTCCACCCCCCTTTTGGTTTCTGTTTGGCTATATTCAGACATTTCCTGAGGCAAGCCTTTTCCAGCTGAGAAGCAGAACACAGCAATGTGTTTCGAACAATGGCAGGGAAGTATATGTGGAATGGCATTTATGACCGTGTGTCCCTTTCCACATGCAATAGTGATCCTGGAGAGCAAGGAGCCAAACTTAGATAAGTTGCATGAATGATCCTTTTCTGAACATGTGGAGACTAGTGTGAGGCATTAATTCACATCTTCCCCGGTGAAGCTATTACAGTCTGGAAGCCATGAGCTGCGTTAGTTGCTAAGTGTGACTCCACAGTCACTTTCTCATAGTCTCTAGGGAACCAATTTCCTCTGACCTGGGCCTGACCTAGCTATCCACTCCTGCGTCATTGCAGTCATCTTAAGAAATGACAAATTAATGATAACTCTAGCAAAGTCCAGTAAAGCAACTGAGCTAAAGTGCACAGCTGTGCTGAAAAATTAGTTTCTCAAATGATATTAATGTCATTATTATACCCCTTATCTGATTATTACATGACACTATTTATATATAATGAAACAAATGTGCTTTGTTCTCAGTGTTCAAGCCTGTCCTGTGTTCTCAATTAAAAGCCTTAGTTATAGGAGTAACCACAAAGTGACAAGGGCTGACACAGAACAATGTACACTGACCTGATGTGGATGGCATAACCTGATACTGTGATTTCACACTGCAGTACCAGTCACGGCTGGGTTATGCCAGCCACAGATCACCAGATTTCCCTAGGCACAGGCCTGGCCTGGTACATATTTAGGACTACAGAAAGCAGCTTTAAGGGCCCAGTGAGAATCCCATGCAAAGAAGCAGGAAATGGGGCCATGGAGGAGGAGGGATAGACCCATTGGTCCCCCCTGAAAATCAATCCTTCATCTACACTGAAGTAGCTCCACTGACTGTTGAGAAATAGAGGTTAGAAAACTGGGTTGCACCTCTATGAGTGTAAATTAGTGAAGCAACTGATATGCAAAACTGGTCCGTTATTTTAATTTTATTCCAGCCTTCTCTGAGTCTGGTGGTTCTTGACTAAGGATTCGTTCAGAAGCTGGTGATGCTTTGCTTTCAATGCTACTGCAGTATCTGAGCTGTTTAATTTAAAGTTAGCTTGCCTACCTCAACATTACATTGCAGCCTCATCTGTAACGCCAGTGTAGATGTACGTACACATCTCAGGTCTCCAATGTTCATGGTCAGTTATGGTTTGTCAAGAAATTGTTATAAGAGAATTTGCAGTGAAAGAACTGTCTTAAAAATTCCTTCTTTCATTTCTGTTTTTCCTCGCACAAAGGGCAGTCTTGTATTTTCAGTCTGCATAGCCTCAGGCAATTCACACAGTACAGAATAATACTATTCTATTGAGAAAAGAATTACTGTGAGAGGTATTGGAGAGCTCTGCAACCTCAAAGAGCATCAGAAAGTCAGTGCTTCACAGAGAAATTGCAAAAAACTCTGCGTTATCCAGGTATTGCAAAGCCAAAGTTACACCTCTGCAAAGAAACCGTATTATTATTCACTGAGTACCTGTCCAGGCTATTCAGGAAGGACAGAGTCCCAGAATCATAATCTGTATCAAAACTGCAGAACTTGAGAATGAATTTAAGCATATCAGGTCCTGTTTGGTGCATGTCTTGTAGCCATATTAGTAGTTCTAGCCCTGATTCTGCTCCAGCTTAAAGTGGTTTTGCTCTTGGTGGACTTCTGCACTCCTTCCTTTTTCAGTGACTTGACCATCTTTGTCTGGGGGGAAGGGGAGGGCAAGTGTCCACCTGCACTGCTGTTAAGTACTGGTTTTGTCCATCTACTGACTTTGGCCAGTTAAGGGCATGATCATCAGGAAACCAACTGTGTACTCAAAGCCTAACAGGGATTTGTGGATCATGCCTTCAGGCTTACTGCTAGGGAGTATTGGAGCTGCCATCAAAACTGTCTCAAAACCAGTTTGGACAAAAAAAACACTATGTGACCACCTGCGACCATTGTGGACTCTGTGCAGATTAGTGGGGAGCTGTTTCAGCCAGTTTCACTCTAGGAGGGCAAATAACTTTTCTTCTAGATGCAGTTCTCTTCCAGATGACCTGCAGCTCTTTGGTTGTTTCTGTACCTGGCAGGCACTTTTGATACATCCCTCTCAAGACCTGGCTTTTGTATTTCTTATAATTAGACTGTAGGGCACACCAAGAGATTGCAAAGGATTATCCTGCCTCTTTTTCATTTTACTTTTCTTCCTTGTCCCCAGTTCTCAAAGCCCTCTGATTAGCATTTTGAATGGATTCCTTTATATACCTTAGTTTGCACATTACTGGCTTTAGGCTGCATTTCTCACTTGCAGCCTTCTGAAGTCACACCACTAACACCTTATCATTATATCATGAAATATAATAAACGAATAACATTCTTATTTGATTGACAGCTGTCTTGGTTTGCCTTATATAAAGGCTTAATCTGGCAATAAAATACTTCTGATTCATTGCTCCTACCCCTGATATCCACCATTAGTTTTTACAGAAATTTCTGCTGTGGGGTCTTCATTGCAGACCTCTTTGGGCAAGGGTACAGGCTGAAGTGCCTTACAGTGATTAGGCCTCAGTATTTTTTGCACAGTCACAGACTCCCCTCCCCTCTTTCTGTGAGCTCCCAAGGTGCATTCACCTTCTGAGCAATCATTTGTATTTATTGGATGCAAAATATCTGCCCAGGGATCACCTGCAGATGAACCTGGGATGTCCCTGACCCATTATTGTCACTCTCCAGCTGCAGCAAACAGGAATTTTCTTCTATCATCACATACAACCATTCTCTGTCAGGGCTACCAGGGTCATCCCGTGTCCCAGCTCTGCAAGAATCCCACTGGAAGAGCCAGTGATATTCTTCTCTTACCAGTCAGGATTGTCAGTATAGGAATAACTGGTAAGTTTTTTAATTTACTGTAGATTATTTTTTTTAAGTATGTTTTTAGAACAATCTCTAACCAAACTGCCATAAGGATCCTTGTCTCCAAAGCTCTAGTTCATCTTTCACCACTCTTGCTAGGGCCATGCTGGAGTAGCTGCAGTGGCAAGGCAGAAGTGATGTGTTGAGGCAGCCGCTTGCACACTTTCGGTCCATAACACAACACCCAGTACCGAGAGCAGTCCTGTTATCCTCTGCCCTCGGCTCTGACAGGACTTGGACCTGCAGATATCCATCCGCAGACTCCAGGACAGACTCTCATACCTGTCCACCTGCTTAGTTCCCTCATGGGCCTATCCTAACTGGCTTCTTCTATGTCTCTTACTCCATAGGAAGGTTGCTCCCATGGGAGAATGGTGCACAGGGGCTAGTATCGTCTATGAGAAGCTGACAACCCAGCTAAGGAAAAAGTCCTGACAAGGAGCCACCTAAAACAGGCAGGAAGAGTCTTTACTGAGTATACCAATGCCCTGAAATGTTAGTTCCCATCATTGCTCCATGCCAAAGCCAGAAGGCTTCTTTTTCTCCACCCTCCATTACAGGGCCCAAGAGCCCAACACCCTGGTTGAACAAACTGTCACTATCCAGATGTTCGCCCACTCCTGGGCAGGGACATAGGAAAATGTTTCGTGTAGCAGGAACTTTAGCGGTTCCTGCACATTCCTGAAAGCTTGTAATGAGGCTGAGACTCATTAAAACACACCCAGCTCTCACTCCATGGGAGCTCAAGCAAGGGCATAAAATGCCAGAGCAACTTTACTGTGAATGAGGAAGGTACACCAAGCCTTGCCTGGAAAACCAAGTCCCACAATCATTCTGGCATCACAACAATTAAGAACCCTGGCGAAGCCCTGCTTGGCTGCCCACTCTGGGGAGAGAGAAGTACGATGGAGGCCATAAGCAGGCAGTAGCATGCCAATGGCTATCTCCTTATGCACAAATATTTCTGTCTTCTCCCCCTTCCATCAATCCCCACCACCACCTTCATCAGACAAGCTACTAAAGTCTACAGATCATTCCCTGTGATCCAAGTCCATGCCCCCTCTTATCAGACCTGATCACTCTCCTTTTCAATATATGCAGAGATCAGCACAATAATTAAATGTTTCTTTCAGATGCTGCTTCCTGGATGAATGTGTTCAGAATATGGATATCAGTTCACAGGACTGGTCCACAAGAACAATTTCAAGGGTAGCGGATAAGAAGACTCTTCTATAAAGACTAGGAGGTCCAAAGTGTCTACAAATCTAGACTTGTGTTACTTATTTTCTGCTCAGAGTCTGCTCCACATGGGCTCCCCTCTTAGGCTTGCTCTGTGACACAGCACTCTCCAAACTATCAAGCTGCAACAAGGTCTTTTACCATCTCATACCAGCATACTCTTCATGCCAGTCCCTCTGTTGCCTTCTCCTCATCTCTCCTCACACAGGGAACCAATTATTACAGCACTCTCAAAACTAGCTGGCTGCAACAAGGCATTTTACCATCCCATACCAGGTTAACCTCAATAAGTAGTTAGCACACCTTGCCCCAACACAGCTACCAATCCCCCACAAGGTTTCAACAGCTCATCTACTACTGTTCATGTGGTTTCTTCATACTCTTCAAGTTAGTCCCTCTGCTTCATTCTTGTCTATCCTACATCCAGGGTCCACTCTCTCTCCTCCCTCTGCTTCTTCCAGGTCTCTCTTCATCTAGGACTCCTCTTTCATACCCCTTAGAGCTATTTAACTACTTAGCAGGAACCAGCCACAGCTGCACATTATCCACATCAGCCAACCCACTGCCCCTGAAGCCAGCCCACAGCTGTATATTATCAATGTTAATTAACCCAGCTTCATTCCTCTGCAATTCTTCTACAGCTATTGACCTATCTCCATGCCTCAGACAGAGGACTGTGAAGAAGGAACAAAAATATCAGGTTCTGCAGTGAGGACAAGCTCTGAGAACTTTCACCGTGGCACATAGGCCCTCTTCATGATGGAGGTGCAAGGCTGGTGTACTATATGTTTCACCAAGGACGATCAGGTGTTCCTGTCACAAAAGGTTAACAAACAACTAAAACTGTGAAAATATTTGCATCTTTACGTCCACATTTTTCTGTCCTTCCCCCACTGCCTGCAACTCCACATGCCACTGGGGTACTCTTCACCTGTCTTCTCGTCTCCCTAGATTCTCACCATCCTGCACCTACAGATGCTGAGTGAGCAGCCATACATATTGCACTGCTGCAAACATGTCTAAACTGAGGGGGACACAATACAGAAATGGGGTAAGTGTGGAAATATCCATTACCTGAAGATTGCAAGCTGAAGCCCTAAATTTTGAAGGTTCAATTTTAGGAGGTGTGCAGCCCTCATTCCTGAATCTTCATTCCTACCCTGGAGGACACAGTGGACTAGAGTCACTTACCAAGCCTTGCTTTGTTTCCAAAAAAATCCTATTGTTTTAAGCGCACTTTTTATTCATCACATTACTTTAAAGAGTAAGAGGAAAGGGGCAGTCTTTACGGTCTCAGTATATCTTTCAGCATTTTGCCTAGCCCAAGCAGGAATGTTAGTATTTATGTTCTCTATATTTCCGAGAGTATTCTGTGGCCAGAGGGTCTATGTATTATAGTTATTTTTGGTCCGGCTTTCAGAGATTGCATATTACAAACAGCTTTTTTTTGTAAGGAGACAGTATAAAACTTTGCATTTGACAATTTCTGTGTCTCTTGACTCAGTGCACTTTTGGAAAGTCCTCTCCTCTGGTATTCATACTGTATCATCCTCCACCAGAAGACAATTTAAAATAAGATATTCTGAGTCCTGCCAGCTTTCTCTAAACAAAGCCCATGAGCTAAGAATGAGCTCAGCATATGCATGACGTGTATTGGCATAGACATGCCAACAGGAAAGGAGCAGTTATGGTAATCTGGGATATCCTAGGACACTTCGGGGAGAATTGTGGATCTCTCCCTGTCTTCCAGCTGGCTCTCCTTCAAGGATCTTTCTTCCTTCTCCATTCATTTTGGCAATGCACTTTCACCCTTAGACTATCAGCATTCACAGACCCCATATAAAACACTGAAACAAAATACTTGAACTTCAAGGTTTCCTGTTCCTGCTGCCACACAGAAATGGGGTGAGGAAGCAAAAGCAGAAACTGATTCTCCATGAGGTGGTGGCTTGAGCTACATCTGGCTCTGGAACAGCCAATGCATTGCCCTCTAGTAAAAATACAATAGTGGTTCTGATGCGGTAGGGAGCTGCCTTTTTTGTTTGTATCAAAAGCTAGCCCTGGACTTGATAAGGACAAATGTGACATTTGCACGTCTTTAGAATGGATAAAATCAGTATTTATTGAATATATGAATTGGTTTATGTGAATAAAATCTATGTAAGAATACACACCTTGGAAAAAATTACTAATCAGACACTGTTTTAAAAGGTACCTGAATGAATAACAGAGGAACCTGAAATTCTTATTTGGAAGTGTCCATATAATGTAATTTAAATGCCATTTAAATATCTTTGAATGCTGTACAATATTTTAGAAGTGTTCAGGTTCCTGATTCCCTTTAATGTCACAGGCTATGAGGCACACAAAGTGCGTAAGTTCTCAAATTTGTATTAGCTCTGAAAACGGAGCTTCAGCTTGTGGTTTTGTTGTTGTGTACTTTTATTCACAGGCTGCCTGTCTTTACCAAAAATTTGTCTGCCAGTTGTTAGCTTTTTTAATGTTTAAGTATTTTGAACAGTTTGTTTGTCTGCAGTGTAACTAATCTCACAAACGGATTGCAGAATTTGTTTACATTTATAATCTTTTCTCACATAGCTGAAACATCTTCTGACAGGAGAAGAATGTTACTGCTGAAAAACTCCTTTTCTTTATATGAAATGTACTTCAGTTTTGTTAGAAGGAGGCCTTATGCCCTGGCTAGGCTGGCATGAATGTGTGTATGGCTGCCCATAGAGTACACAAGGTATTGATTTTGGTAATTTTCTTAATCTCTCCCAGTCTCTGCTCCTTTTGTACCCACAAACTTTAATAAGCTGAAAGAGAGATCCTGTGAAGGAACTTTCAAACCAAAAATGCAGTGCTTAAAGTGAAACAGAATGATCTCATCCATCCCTAATTTTTAGTGCCTTTTCTATGCCTACTAGACAGCTTTACTTTTATAAAACTTGAGTCCTTGTCAGCCTTGAAAATACTACTTATTGACTTTAAGTCACTTGTATTTACTTTAAGAAATTGCCTCTTGTGTATGTCCATACACAATAACTTTCCAAACAAAATGTCAAGTATTTTTTATGTTCATCAGGAGATCTAATTTCAATGTCAAGCTATTGTCCAACTATGCAGGAAGAGTTTTTCAATGTACTAGGTACAGTTTTGCACTCCTATACATCTGACATTAGAATAATGCACACTGGCCTTGATCCAACAAAAAGTGGCTTTTGTGACTGTTGATTCTGGACATTTCAAGGGCCCCCCAGGCTCTAGTCAAAAAATCTACTTTTGATTCTGGTGGGAGAAAAGCACTTCCTTCTGTGGCAGCAGACTGCCAAATTATGCATCCCATGCTGGCTCTTTCCTGACTGGCACTGCATAATAAGGGTGGTAAAGATTTTAGTCTTTACCTCTAAAGCCAATTTGGCATGAAAGATTGATAAGCAGATGACTTAAAACCAGATGTGGTATTTCATAAGAGAACATATGCAGGAAGAGCTGCTGAGTGTTTTCCCCTCTTGCACAGTAAATGAACCAACTAGCCAAATGTATTGTTAGGTATCTGTTAAAGGGCTTTTGTTTTCCCATAAATAACCCCTGCAAGTTTTGAAAATGAAATCAGCCATCACAAGCAGGCTTTTGGAAATGTCACCAGAGTTGAATGCAGTCAGCATGCTCAAGAAATCATTTGTCATGATTCAATCAATGGGTCAGAACAGAAATCTAAAGAAAGACTGCAGCAGAATAAAACAGCTTCAGGTTCTGTGCACAATCAATTCAAAACATCAGTCCAGAAACAATTACATACTTCTAGGCCCTGCATATTAAAGCAAAAAATAATTACTGAAGTGGGAAGAATATTGAATTTATCAAAATAAGCAGAGTATAGCTGCAGCCAGAGACGTAGGCAGCAACAGGAAATTGCTGGACTGCCTCCGTAGATACCTTCCAGTGTTGTAGATCCAAAGCTGGAATAGGTCCCTGATTCATTGAAGTACTTAAGCATGTGTTTCGTTCCCAGTGAGTTCAAAGAGACTTAATCTTGTTCTTAAAGTAAGCATCTGCTTAAATGTTTAGCTGAATGAGGGCCTACTGCCTTGATCCCATTTTTATTGGATACATCCACTGACTTCCATGACTGCAGAATTAGACCCTTAAACTGGACTTGCAGAACCGTGGACCTGGGCCTTAGTAGTTCATCTATTTTGCTCTAAGCATCCTTCCTGAGTGGAGGATGTCCTGTCCATCAGCAATATATACCTATTGAGCTTTGGGCTAGTTAATGGATCAAGGAATATCCTTACTAGACATCTCATCTGATTAGGATGATAAAGCCTGACTCAGCAGACTACTTGAGCATGACTCCACAAGTTGGAGAATAAAATGAGGTTGGTGTTGGTCTGGGAATGCTCTGAATATGTAACATGGTTCCCAGTTACTCCCAATCCGTTTTCTCAGATGCCACATACAGCTACCAGAACATGATTAGGTGGAACAAGATCATAAGGCTCATGGGGTCGCAGAGCAAAAGAAGCTCTGGCATTTTGCAAAGATTCAGACCAAAGGCCATGCTGCAGGTGTGAGCGAGGTGGAAGCAGTTGTGAAAGTGTCACGCACGGCACGCAAGATTTGACAGGTCTATGAGTAGCCCCATTAAAGTCAATGAGAACGAAACACACACTTTGCTCTGCAGAGATGGGATTACTCATGCGCCTAAAATTAAACATGTGGTTAAGTGCTTTGCTGAATCAGGGCCAGAGAGATGGAAAATGAGTACTGCCAGTACTGATTCTCCCCATCCTCTTTTCCACACAGCTGCCTGCTGACGCCTGCTGACTCTTTTGTAAATAAGTACTGTAGCTATAGTACTTTATTAATTGCTAAAAGAAACTGGGCCATATCCAAAATCCTGGCCTTACTGAGGTCCTGCTCAGACAAGACTTCTCTTCTGTTAACAGCAACTTCAGATTTGACTCCATGATCATAAAAATGGGATTCTGTACTGTAAGAATACAGTTGTTCCTAATACAATGGATGGAGATGAGGTTTCCTATAGCAGAACCAAATTGGTGGGCAAGTGTAACTGGCAGACAAGTCCAAAGGAAAGATAAATTTTCTGTTGGGAAATATACAGTATAGAGCTTCTTCCAGGCTTTTCTTGTGTGTGTACTTAATCAGTTGTCAAATCTTTTAGCAGGAATTGGCTTTTGTTTTATCATAAATAACTCTTACAGTAACTGACAAAATGACATACGTTTATGCATGGCAGACCTATTATTAACACATTTGTTCACTTAACAAGTCTAGTAGTAATTATTAATTTAATTCATCATCACACTAAATAGTTTCTTTGATTTTAAAACCTAAAGTGCAAGCTAGAGTGTGGAATCTCTATTTGAATCAGGGATAATGTACTATGTGTGTGTTCAACATAAAAGACTGTTCATATGACAAGCATCTGGAATTTATGTTACATAAATTCAGTAAAATCACCGTATTCTTACATTTCCTCACCACTTTCAGAATGTTATTGCTAGAGTTTCATTCAACTTTTTATAGAATACGCTGTAATTCCTCTGCCCATGTAATCATCCCATGAGAAAACAATTGAGATAAAGTTTATCATACAAGAATATAAGGGATACTACAGATATTATAACTTCATAAACTGCGTATTTTATTTTCATGTAAATTATAAAGCTATAGATTTACTGATAAACACTGATGATAGGGCTTTGATATGCATTTTATTACCTTTGGAAATGTGGGAATTTGATCTTTCTAATTGAAATAGGCAGTGTAAAATAGACAAGATTTGGACTTTTAGAGGGTGCCGTCTTCCCCTCTCACAGTGCAGCTAAGTTTGAAAGATTTTAATACGGCATAGCATGTGGTTTGTTCTGTTAAGTTAAATCAATATTAGAGTTAAGACTGAGAAATTATGAGAATTTTTGCACAAGTCATTTAATTGATCTGCTTTTCCACTTGTCAGTCTATAAAATAGTGTATTACTAATAACTGCCTTTGAACCAATGCAGTAAAATCTTGACGATATTAGCTGAAAAATGATATGTAAGTGCAAATTATTATATCTGATATTTTAGATATAGTATATGGTAGAAAATACAATAAAAATTATAATAATGATACCACTACTATTACTGCTACTACTACATTGCACAAGTCTTTGGAAACATGGTATCTTTCATTACTGCCAGCAGATCTGGGTGTGCAGGAGGAAATACTCTAGCTACTTGCTTTTTAATAGAGACAGTGAGTTGCCAGGCTGTACACTTCACAGTACAGTTTTGCTAGATATGGACTAACCTCAGGAAATGCAGAACTAGCCATGTTTCAGAGGTCCATAAAGCCTCTACAACCACACTTCAATATTCAACTCCTTGTTTCTTGTTTCTTGCCTTGATAATCCTCGTGGAGAAAGCAACCCTGGACAGTTGGTCCAGGTTGGTTTTTTTGTCAGTCCTCACATATTAAATGCATACATACTAAGTCTGTGGTGTTTTAGATGTAAGGAGATGTGTGCAAGCCATACACATCAGAAAAGATGTCTCCTAAAAAAGGGAGAGCCCAGCTCTCACAGTATCCACATCTCGTAAGAACCACTTTCAGTTAGTTGTTGTGCCCATGCTTATGCTTACCCAGAAGAAATCTGAACATGGAGAAAACAGATCTGGGTTAAACTTCTCCTCTCTAGCTGACAGCCGAACAACTCAGTGGCTAAAACTCAAAAGGGCTGCTGTCTATCAGACCTCACTGTGGAAGAACAGACCTGGGAGCTGGTGTTTGCTTTTCTTGGCTGTCAATTTAAAAAAACACACTTTTTTTTTTTTTTTTCTGCATTATTAGTATGAGGAAATAAAAAGTGTTCAGGGAATTCAATCCAGGAGAGATGGCAGAAGCTTTTTTGTGAGTGCATGTGACTAAATTAATATTAAAGTAACTATAACTTTTACATGACCAGCCCACTCTGGAAGATAGTGATATTTGGATGAATCAGCTAAAGGGCCTGGAAGGAGATAAAAGGGAACAATGCTGCACTGTGCCGAGCAGCGAGGGATGCCCAGGTATATCCCATTGGAACTACTGACCTGTGACAGTTGGCACTGAAGTAAGTAATTTTTCTCTGCCTACATCACCATCATCTTCTCCCCCTGTTTTACAGTGCTGGTGTGATGATTACCTGAGAGAAGTTCTTGCAGTCTTGTGCAAGGATGACCCAGACTGGGTAGGACAGGACCAGCATGCAGTGGGAGGTGAGGTGTCACAGTAGGTGAAAATCTACTGTAGACGGGCCAGGACCAAGAAGCTTGCACGATTTAGCCATTCCACCAGCAAAGTCTGGAAGCTGGAATACCTCTGTCTATCAGTTCTTAGAGTGTTTCAAGATAAGGTCCCTCTGTCTAGTGTAGCTGAAGAAGACATTTAGCCTGCAAGTCAGACAGGACATGTAAATTAAGAAGGACCGAATTTCACTGGACTGTCTGAGACTATGGGTATTCTCTGAACTATGCTGGAAACAAACCATGAGTCATGTGGTTCTCCTTAGGAAAACTGCCCATGGAACAGGGAAATTAATTCTGGCCTGAAAAAAGAAGTTCTGACAGTTTGGATTGCTATCTCACAGTGACAGTTTAGTCTATGCCTGTGGCACCCCCAGCCTACCCAGTAGCAGGTGCTGAGCTGCAGAGTTACAAAGATGGATTCAAGTAATAGAAATAAAGATAGTTTCATAGCTGGTCATTTTATGTTCCTTATGAAGGCAGAGCAGTGCAAGAGCAGGAAGCATGAGGTAAGAACCACGAACAAAGCCTGGGGGGATGATTTATTATGGTTTAGGATCATATGAGAAGACTTGAAAAAGCGTCAACAAAATCTGGGTGTGGTGAAAGTTCATCCAAGCAGAAGGTCTTAAAACAGGCAAGAAACAATAGCAAGAGTTCATGTGGTCTAGACCAATGGCCAAATATAGGAAACCGCAATGTTTGCTTGCTCGAGCAGAAGCTGGCAGAGAGGAAGAAGTGCCTGAGAGTGGGAACTGGCTGTGACAGCCAAGCCTTATCCAGGAGGTACTCAGACACTTCCTCACATAGCACCAAGAATTGTGTGGGCGACCCTGGCTCTGTGTGCTCAAGGATGGATCAGGAAAGGTGCCAGCAGTGAAAGCAGCATCCCTGGAGGAGTGTATGAGAGGGGAAAAGCAGAGTGGCAGAAGGGAAAGTCGGAACTAGACACAAATATCCATACCCAGCTCCCATCACACAAAATGGTCTGTAAGATCAATTGGGGACTGAAAACAGCTTGTCCTGCAAATAACCTTATGAAGGAGAACAGCTGGCTAAGGGATCTCTGTCAGTTAAGGAAAACAGTAGTCCTTGGAATTATGACAAAAAGTGTCGAGTCTGTAGATGTTCACCCCTGGAGCACCTTCACCCAATGATGAAGAGGAAAATCCGGGGGTCACGCTGGCTGTGAGCCAGAGTGGTCCAACTGCACATGACTTCAGGTGAGCCTGAGGACCCAATGCCTGAGGAAAGAGTGACCCTTCCCAAGATGTCCACAGACTGGAGCCATCTAACAGCTGCTCAGGGCTGAATGGAAGGAATCGTTAGGTGGACCAGCACAAGACAAACTTATAGCACATATGAGTGTTGTGTGCTTTTTTGGTAAAAACTGACATATTGCAAAGTTGAGGAACACGTTACCTTGTTGTACAGTCTTAGAGAATCCTGCTGTTCCTGGTATATGTGGTACATGCAGCTAATCTAATGGTATAACTTCTAGTCATCTTCTCTGAGTGTAGAGTGGGATCTTTTAGAACATCCCTACAGAGAAGCATTGCTTTTTTTGGTTGTCACTATCAATTTAGGCTTGCCTGAAACCATGCACAGCAGAAGCATTTGGTATTTTGCCAAACCAAAAAGGAAGGGGTGTTATACCCAAACTGCTTGGAAGAATTTACCTCTCTCTGTGGTTCATGCATACCTCGACAATGTACCCAGAGTGCCATGGAGGCAAAAGCAAAATCTGTATGTGAGTCATAGAGGAGACTGACACTGAAAAGTGGTGGAAGCTGGCTGGATTTGGCTGAAAAAAACAAGGTGGAAATGGAGACAGGCACTTGTATCCAGTCCCGTGCCAGCCAGCAGTGAAAAGGAAGGAGTGACCACCAAGGGGCAGCATTTTCCTAATAGTTTTGCCATGTTGTTTCTAAGAACTGCTGCCCTACCATTCCTACATCACCATTCAGATATCTGAAAGTAAAGTGGCAGTTGTGAAAATGGCCCTGAGGGTATGTAGATGCCAGTCAACATGGGAGTGCTCAGTAGTGGTCTCTTCTCTTGGGGTAGGACACAATGAAGAAGTCACAGTCTGGAGAAGATTAAGTGCCGCAACCAACACTGTGAAGTTCGAGCAATGGAGAGTACCACTGATCAATATTTTATACTTAAATGTGATGAAGTGTAAAAGTGTGATTAATGAGGCAATTAAATTCCCTTGGTTCAGGTCTCTGCGTTTTCAGGGGTTTTTTTTCAGTACCATAACGTTTAGCTAGTTTAAAGGTACTCCTTAATTTCATTTTGAGCTTTTATCCCAATTTTACAGAGGTACGGTGAAAAATTGTCATATTGTCAGCCAAAAATATTAGATTCTGATCCTTTAATCACCCATATTGAGCATTAAGGCCCTGATTCAGCAATGCATTGAAGTGTGTGCTGAATTTTAATTATGTGTGAAGACCATTGTTATTCAGAAAAGTGTTTAGGCGTGTGCATATATGTTTTGCTGAACTGAAGCTTGAGAGCAATAAGAAGGCATCTGGCACTTACCTAACAGCAATCAAGGGTGAGTCATAGTAGTGAAACTGAAGCTGTGACCACAGAGAGTTATTACATAGAGCAGTCTCCCGACCCTGCACTTTAATAATGAGGGAAGGGAAAGATCTACTTATCCCAGTCTTCAGACTCCTGAAGTGTCTTTTTCAGGTTGAAACCACATTATTTTACCAAGGTCCTTTCATTTCTTGTCAATCGAGGATGATGAATATGGGAAAATTATTTTTTTTCATTGCACTTTCCACTGGACAAATAATTCCCAGCATGAGATGGTGACTGTTGAAAAAACTCCTGCTGTAAAACCAATTGAAAGGCTCCCGTTGATTTCTAAGGAAAGCTGCTTCAGGCCCTGGGTGAGTCACTGCATGGGCAGCTCCGATCTCAGCACTTCTTGTCTTGCCTCTGTAATGTGGCAGCAGATCAAGGTCTCCCAGCCAGTGGCTAACAAATGCTAAGATTGGAGAATCACTTCCCGACCCTAAAGTCTGCTGACAGCAGGCTGCCGCCTCTTTCTAGCTGTTTCTTTCTTTCTAGATGTTGCAGTCATCAGTACGAGCTACCCCAGGTGCTCCCAGGATGGCAGAACTGTCTCTAACATGACCTGGCACAGCCTCTGGCAAGCACTGTACCTGGATGCAAGGCACCACTTCTCTGCTTGCCTTAGCCATGATGCTAAGGGAAGGATTTAACCCCCTGTCAACTCAGAGTAATAAATGAGATAACTCCACAACTGATTATCAGCTGTTTTACCTGCAATGCCCAGGACTGTTTAACTCTTACTATGACTGATTAAAAAACATAATGGAAAATTGATTTTTTTCTGCTTTATAGGGGGAAAATCAATGCAGATTAAGAACAGGATAAACAGCAAAAGGGAAGAAATACAACTGCAAATTCCACTGAAACCAAACCCAAAACCAAGAGCATATATTCTAAAGTGCAGGAACACAGACTTTCTAAAGCCTCCTAAGTCTCTGCACAGGTAAAATAATCTCAAACAAACTTGAAAGCCAATTGAAAATAGATGGGGTGTCTCTAAGTGAAAAGAGACAGTTATCCTCTGCACCTGCTAACAAACACAGACCCTTTTTGTTATGAAATGTCTCGAACTTAAAATACTGCCTGAACGTAAACTCCTTCATCAATTCATCACAAATTCTTCAAAGGCGTTTTGGAAGTCTCTCTAAACCATTGGCTTTATTGTGGCTTTATTTAGGATTTGAGGAGAGAGAATGCTGCAATCAGAAAGAAAGAAAGACAGACAGACAGAGGAAATTATTACCTTTCAATCCCTGTGATTTAGAAAGAATAACAGGCTTCTTTCTTGATCTGTTGTATTATATACTTACAGAATAAGATTTGACAATGCGTCATTGAACTGCAACTCTCTACTGAAGTGATATCGTCCTCCATTGTATACCAGGGACTTCTGGACCCGAGACTTTTGTGCCCTTCCTAGAATGCAATCCTCCCACTGCTTTTGGATTAATCACTGTATTCTCCCCTCTGCACCTTTCCAGCAGAAGTGATTAATGCAAAGGGTAGGCAGCCATGCTCTCACCTCTGTGTAGTCACTTCTCTTCATTTAGAATAAAGGTTAGTTTTGACAGCAATACCAATGGATTTTTATATTATTATTTTTCTGTGTTATTTTTAAGTTCCTCAAACTCTTTCTAACAAACCTAGCTAAGTTTTCCTCCTTTCTAAAGTTGTGCAGCCACACATACTTATTTCTCATGTAAAGGAGAAAAAGGTTGTTGTTGCAGTGCAGTGCTATGGGCATTTAAGGTCTTCTAGAAGTACAGCAGCAAGTAACTCCTTTTTTTGGTGGTGGTGAGTGCATATCTAGGGATGAATAGCTGATCCTGCTGCTCAGCTTTGCAGGCCTTCTCAAACACTCCACCACTTCACCTCATAAGGAAAATAGGATGGGAGGAAAATGCTAGACACTAGATGTGGCAAAGATCTTCCTGGCTCCGTTTTGACAACGGGATTAAGAAAACATGATTTCTAATAGTTACACAGCAAATTAGGGATGTTTGACATCTATTTCTGTAATTCTGAGCTCCCTAAATGCTCTCAAAAGCATCCAGAAGCACTAGGTTCTGTGATAGGAACACCAGAAGTACCCCAAGAGGAATATAATTGGGAAACTGGGTACTGGGAATAATGGGTACTGGCCCCATCCACAGTTGCCTGCAGCTGAAGGTCCTTGATCGCAGTGTCTCAGGAAGCCCACTCCAGCCCTGTGCTCCCTTTTTTTTTCCATCACTTCATCTGCTCTGTGTGTATTTTTTGTCTATCCATTGCCAAACTTTGAACATCAGAAAACTTAAAAACTCCAACTAAACCATTTGGCTTAAAAAGTTGCAATAAAAGTGATCACTGGAGAATATGAATCAGATAAATATGTCCCTGTGACAAGAGTTTATTTTTTTCTAGTGAAAAATAATTTATTATTTATATGTTTTGCCACTGAAGGTTTGCTTTTAGAATGGACATTATAGAGACTATCAGAAATTTTCTCTGAATCTGAGTTCGAATATATGCAAAAATGAGACATTTATCTTTTTTTTTTTTTTTTTTGTGTAAACAGCATTATAGCAGTTTCCCCATAGAGTGTATGGTAAAGATGGAAAGAGATACATTTACAGACATCCTATGTGAGACACTCAGCTGGCCTAATTGCTGTGCCTTTGTACGAAAGCAATGCTGTCTTAAGAGAACAATGGATTTGATCCCATGTTCACAAACTCAGGCTCATGACTCAGTTCCTTTTTGCTGGTAAAGCTCTTGGGTTGCTATCAACTTTTTTGGAGTCTCCTTTGGTAGCTCTTTTGCCTGGCTGGTGCTGCTTTATAGCCCTGGGGCACTGCTTATCTGGCAGAATTCATGCTACACTTTTGTCAGGACTCTTTCAAAGTTAAAGAGAAATTTTTATTGAAGGAGGGCTGGAATTGCAAATGAAGAAACCTTTTCTTATCTGATTTCAGCTGTGACTAGAGGGGGAAAAAAAAGTACTTTGTGGGTTGTTTGTGGGTTATTTGTACACATAGAGGATTGTGTCACAGGAACGTTTCAGCCAACTACCATCTGCTGCTGCTAATGGAAACTGTCCAAATCAGCCCAAATTAGGCAAGTTGCTGAGACCAAACCAGATGAAGAATGAAGAATTTGCAGCCAGTTAAATGTTCAAAATGTCATTCTAAAATGGCTGGTTTTCTCCAAAGACCCCCGCTAAAATATGACGCAACGTACAACAGTGCAGTGTTGAGGGTGAGTCCAGGGACAGAGGGATAACTGCGAGGTAATGGAAAAGGCAGTTTCCTGGAAACAGTTGGAATATGCCCTGTGCTTTGGATGGGTCTGTATGTGGTGGGTGCTGGGAACTGGGTGGAGAGTCAGGAATCACTTGGGGATATGTATTTCAGTGATGGACTGGTGAGAAATACTAGGCCAGAGCAGGGGTATTAGAGCCTTGAATAACACGAGACAGCAGAGCAGGCATGGGGACACACCCCTTGCAAACAGCACTTTGCATGTGCATGTGATTAATAGCTGTGGTGAAGGGTTAGTGAATAACAGCCTGATGCCAAATGGATATCAATGGGATCAAACCATGCGTTTGGCAGATCTAGGATGGAGTATTCATTGTTGTACACAGAAAAAAGGAGAGTGTGCAGCAACTCCCTGAACCCCCGGTAGAGCTCTGGCACGTGGACAAGAATCTGTAACCCTGTACAACAAGGACCACGCATGTACACATGTGCACACAATTACATGGCATGAACGTAACAAGAGAAAATTGAATATAAAATATTACAGAAAGCCAATAATTCTGGTTTATATCTTTCTCTCTCCTTGAGGCAGAAAAGAACCTGGCTATTTTAAAATCTGGGATCTATTTACATAGCCAAATGTAATGCTCTTTCTTGTGTAAAATAGGGTCGGAAGGAATTTAAAATATCAACATTCCCTAGACCTGTTTATCTCTTTTCATGCCTCCCTCTGTATTAAGTACAGGAATAGACACTAGATGATAGAAACTGTGACAGTTCTGCTGAAGCTCTGACAAGTTATACCAGCTGCAAATATAATCCAAAATCTCTGACAATGTACCTACGCTAGAAAATACGGTTTTAACCACATGGTAGCTAGCATATGGAAAAACCCTTTTGTTGACTGAGCAGGTTGCATCTTTCACTTGTTAGCAGATTCAGGAAACCAGTTTAAAGGTTTAACACAGAAAGTCAGTATTTTCCTTGGGATGTATTCAGAAAGATATCTTAATTTTCCAAAAATTCCTAATGGAAATGGAAAGCACAACATTCTGTTTGCCAACTTTATCTATAAACTATAATGGAAAACAACCTCACAATGCTAAATTCTCCTAAACATCATTACGGACTGATCAAAGCCCAAGCTTTCTGTTATCAGTGGACAAAGACTTTGGTATATATGGGCCAGTTTGGTGATGGTAAAGTTTATGGGTCTTAAAGCTAGATATATTTTCCCAAGCAAACAAAGTAAGCAAACATAACTAGAAAAACAATTAAGGAAAGAATAAACAAATTAGAATGCTGCTACTTGGCAAAACACAGGGAATTCTCTCCCCTGTGCCAGTGTAGATAGGAGAAAAAAATTGCCTGAGTAGGGTCTCCAAAGAATTTTGGTTTTGGTGTGCACACTGGAGATTATAACCCTCTACTTCATTGCATCCTATGGCACACACCAATGTAACTGGAATCCAGTATCTATACATAATAGCCTGTAGCCAACCGGTTGACTCACTGATCGCATAAAGTATACATTTCTTCATCTGTCTGTTTGTGTGACACAGCAGGAGAGAAAACTGGGTCACCTGCATATCCTGAGTCACTGCAGTCAGTTAAAAGCTGTGAATGCTCCACTGAACTGATCAAACTTCTGCTACAAACCTTGTGCACAAAAAACCCCTGTTTGTGTTTTGTATTTTTCTACATTTGCAAATAAGAGAAGCAATTGTCTTAGCTCTAAATCAAAGTAGCAATGTCTCTAACCTGCTAAAAAAAAGTAGTAATGTCTTTAATCCATTAAAAATTAAATTTAATGTGACTTTATTGCTGGCATATGTTAATTATATTTTAAAGTATGGAGACAGAGGCCATCTGAGATTTCCATTCAGGATTTCATGTACACAGAGAAGATATTTCTCAAACTGAGCAAGCAGAGGAGATGAAACAATTTAGTTCCTGCTAATTTAGTTGCTGTTTCTGCTTTATTGTTCATTAAGAACCTAGAACTCCTTGACTATCCTCTCTGGACTTGTCTACATTACAGTACAAAATATCATTTTGTTCCAACATTATTATGAAAAATCAAACTGACTCTGTTAAGAGCGATTCAAAGGTTTACTCCTTATAATAATTTTCCCTTGTTTATTTAACTCCTGAGAATTGTGCTTGTGTTAGTGTTACATATGTTTTGGTAATGTTGACACGTTCTCTCTAAAATAAGAGAAATCATGGTTTTCCTGGCTTTACTTCATGCTTGTACAGCAGGAAGCCAAGATTGTACTGAAGTAAAGAAGTAAATTAGGTTATTCCATAGAAAATCTGCAGGGATTGAGGTGGAAATTACACTTGCATCTTTGGCTGGTTTTGCTCTGCTGTGGGACAAAGGTCTGATGTTGCTGCCATAGAGACGTATCATTTTTTGTCCAGTTTTCACAGCCCATGTCCCAGGTTGTACATTTGAAGGACAAATGAAGTAGAAGTAGACAGATCTAGACTAAAATTAAACTGTCTTTCAACATCTGCTTCACAGGGGAAATGTCAGTACCCTGAAAAATAGGGGGCTGATGGACAGCACGATGACTCACTTCTTTCTATGGGAAGGAAGATGACAAGAAACAGATTTTCAGCTGTTGATGAAGCTTTTCCATCTACTGGGCAATACAACTGCCAAGAAATGATGAGAGGCAGGATATGATATACCACTTGTACTCCCTATCCTCCACCTGCACAAAATCCAGGCTGTGCTCCACAGACTTCTTGGTTCTGTTGCAAGCATCCATCTGTCAAGTAGGACTTTTCTCAGAATTAATGTCTTAGGCCAAATTAATCCCTGGGATTATTCCATTGTGTTTTGTCTAAGAAAGTATCAATTACTGTGAATGGAAGGATGATCTCATGATGAAAGCAAATGAATGACTGGGAATCATGGCTGGGATCTCAGATAGATTTCTATGCTGCTGTAGAGTTCCCATATGGTCTGGATAAACCCTCCAAAATGCCAGTTGCCTCAAGTTTTATCTGCATAAAATGAGGTTAATTGTAATTTACTTTCAGAGCCATCTTTTAAGGATGTGCATTTCTTTGAGCTGTTTTGATAAAAGAGACTACAAAAAAAGAAAACTGGTATATTGCTATTTTTATAAAGTATGAAAAAACAAACAGTAAAGAGGCTCATATTCTGGGAGATGACAAGTTGACATATCTGCAATTAGTAAGTTTGCACTGTCAACTTACTCTGAACAAGAAGGATTAAAACCTCTTTTTGATCTCACTTTGAGCTATCTCAAAAGACAAGGGAGATAAATATGTAAAGCAGACTAGGATTAGTCTAGAATGGAGTAACATTAAGAAAATCATCCTTGAAACTTCAGAAGAGACTAAATCCTACTTTCTGCTATGCCATTGTTCTTTTACTTCAAGTGGTAATGAGCATACCACCAGAAATCGGCAAATGAGTCAACAGTATCCTGCAGCAATTTAATTGACTTTTGGTACAGTACAGAAAATGGGAGCATCTTTCTGAGATGTGAGATGCATCATTGTTCCCTGCTGCACATGAGTGAAGAGGACACAAATAGCCAGTTTAGTAGGTATTCCTAAATGGGAAGGCTCAAGCACCTGAGGATTGAATTGGCAGAGGACAGCAAGTCTGGTATGGAGACACCTGGAGTACTGGGTAGGAAAAAAATAATCCAGTTCTTCCATTAAATATTTGGAGGTTTTTAATCACAGGGGAGCAGAACCTAACCTGACCGTTTTCATCTTAAACCAAAATCTTCACAAAAATGGTGGAAATATATGTTAGTTCTCATCCAAGAATTCAGCTCCAAGGAACTAACCCCTTTTCCTTACAATTTTTATCAGTCAACATATTTTGGAGGCAGGTGACTTAAATAAATTTGTTTTTGTAAAAATAACCAGCTAGGAGGGAGCTCCCTTAACCCTCATTACAAATACTTTATAATTTGAAGCTCTTTACCAGAGCTGTCAGGGTTCACAGTCTGTCCTTTTCTTCTTGATTTGGAGTAGTCATCTGATTCCAGATTGGACAAATGCTACATGAATGTTCTAATTGCCAGTGTAGAAGCAATCACTCTTGCAATGAATAAATGAATATTGTATTAAAATGGAATAGTTTGGATGGGAAAGTGTCCAGTAATAGACTGCCTGGTGTTGACGCAGGAACTTCAGAGTTCAACATTACAGCTCAAATCCGCCTTCCAGATTAGGCAAAGATACCTTGTGTCTCCTGTGTCCTGTTCAGGCTCCAGTTGAAAGAAAATCATGCCTGTCGTTTTGCACATGCCTGTCTCAGATCTCACAGGCGCTGAGAGGCAAGAAAAGGATTGCTTTGGTAACTATGATACAGCTACAGCATGTGTTAAAGCTTTAAGTGACTTGACAGTGCCTTTTTTTGGGTGGTTCTGAAAACATCAAGTGACAATCTAGATGCATAGGGACTTTGTGTAGAATTAGGTACTTTGAAACTTTAGGTTGTTTGATGTCAGCTGAAGACAAAAAACACACTGGCACCTACATCTAAGGCATAGAAGAATTTTATGAAGAATGAGATGACCAAGTCCCTTCACAGCTTTAGGTTTTAGTCCTAAAATTTTCCATGAAATGTGTTACAATTTTTAATCACAGCCATTTGGAGTATCATCTTTCTTGAGATACGCTCACCTGTGCGTTACACAAATGCTCTTGTATGTTTTCTGTGTACAAAAAACTTGCCTATAATTATCTTTTTTCTTCCTAGAGAGAGTCTGCATAATTAAATCAGGTCAAGCTAAAAATGCATTGGTTTCTCTCTCTCTCTCTCCAGCTCTGCAGCAATACTCTAGCTCCACTGACTGATCTAAAGCAGGAACTGGTGCCTCCTGGAAATGTAGTTCCTTAGGAAATCTGTTCAGTTAAAATCTCTTCCAAGTACTGATGCAAGTCCTGCATGTGCTTGGTTTTTCTGCATGTGTTTAGTTTTTACTGTCCTATTTTGTGCTGATTTCCATGAGATTTTACTGTTTTGCAGTTGCAACTTATTTTTACTTTGGTTGTCATTGCTGATATTATCATAGCACCAGCGAAAGAAAGAAACAAACAAAGCCCAAGCAATTTCTTAGACAAAGCAGAAATACTGGTCTCTATGAGAATTAATATGATCTGGTCAGCATGACAGGAAAACAACTTAGATCCTAGCCCACAGAACCAAACAACTCAACCTTTACGAATCAGTGAGTAATTCTGAGAGAGGCACTTGGCTAATACATTCTTCTCTACTCCACTTTCTCCACTTTTGATAAAGTAAGGTCACTTGTTCATGCATGTATTTAACTAACTTGATTTCCCTCCTTAGATAACACCAGCTTATCCTTGACTGCTAACAACAGCAACTGTGTGGGTGTTTTGCGATGCACCAAAGTTAACATTTCTGAGGCTCATTAAGTCACATCTTTGGATGTAATTTAGGTTGCTCAAAAATAGGCACAGTATGTTAATACATACATTTGATGGTATCTGAGTGTGAGAACTGGCAAAAAATCAATAAATCCCACTTGATTATTCCTATAGTAACATTTAATATCCAGTTACCTCATTCTAATAAAAAATCCCAGCAGCTTTCAGGGGGTTAGCCTTTCTCTTCTCAGATGCTTTGAGGAAGTCAGCACAAATACTTTCTACAAGTTCCAGCAAATGAACCCCGTGTATAGAAATTAAAGTGTCTCATCTAATCTGTTGAGGGATCTGTACCACATGCATTACCCTGACACTTAAGGTCTCATAGCCAGTGATCTTTTAACCAAATCTGTCACTGTGGCTGGCATGCATTTCTACATGCTGCGCCACAACTTAATCTTTTAGGCACAGTTTAAGTGAAGAATGCTATAGCACAGTGACTTGGAATCTATAATGTCTTTAATGAGGAAATTTCCAGACTGGTATTAAAACAGATCACTTTTGATTGCCATACTCACAATAAAGCATGTGAATTTGTCTACTAAGCTGTACACAAAAAATAGATCAGCTGTTAGACTGCATAATGCTAGTTATCTTTAAGATTACTGTTATTATTATGTGTTGTTACAACCCTCCACCTCTTCCCTTTTTCCTGATACCAGAGTCTGTGACAATGACCTTCTGGAAGTGAAGGTTATTTTGGAAATGTCTGCTTAGTGAACTTCTAAATCACCTCTTTGATACCTTGTGATTATTGTACGTCACACTGTTAATCTGCTATGAGTCAGAATGTTATCTGACATCTCTGGATGATATAGTAAAAGAGAATGTTGTTCATAACTCTAGTGCATTTATTGCTTTTAACTAACCAAGGAAGAGAAGGAATTCTCTTACCACGCTTTGATTTCTACCCTCTTGTTTTCTCCTGCAGTGTTGTTTGCTTAACAAGGACAATACTTTTTACGTTGAACTTGTCTCCAGCTTTCTGCACTGGCTCTTTCCACCTGCTGTCCCCAGCTTAGCCTGGTGTGTGGGGTCCCAGAGCTGACAGGTGGGGTGGTACATGCATACATTGCCATCTATTTCTTTCTACAAAGCAGGGTTTCTCCATCAGAGAAAGCTTTTGCTGTTGGGAGGACACATCCTTTGTTTATACAAAGAAACATTTCTGCAAGATGCAGGGTTTGTAGGCTCTTGTGAGTGTAGCTAAATTCGCTTGGACAGGCTGGCAGAGCCCTAATGCTACCTCCAGACACCCTGGAGCACTGGGGATGCCCAGCAGAGTAGGCATTCTCTGCACAGTCTCCACGCTTCATCCCACTCTTTCTTGACATTCGGTTTTATCAGCCAAGGTCAGGCTTTGTTAATTTTTTTACCTGGAGGATTTGTTTTGTTTCTAAAGCATTTCTGCCAGCCCTCATCTACCCCAACCAGTAGTTCTGCCTCTTTGAAGAAAAAAATCCATAGACTTTTGATGGAGAATGAGAGACTTCTGCCACCGTGACTCAGCAGCAATTATACTGCCTTTTATACAGAGTTTATTAGGATGTTCCAGAGAAGGAGCTGTGCAAACCTAATGTGTAAGCTCAGCAATCCCACTGCATCAAGGACTAAGTCATGTTGATTGGGATCTTGGCAGTAGGTCCAGAAACATGTTGAGAATCTGTGTTCGAAAGCAAGGGTCACGGTTCTTCTGACAAAGTGTACCAACTCTTTAAAATCGAGGTTACTGTGTTCTGTGCTTCAGGCTGAAAAGTTTAGTGCCAGATCAATGTGATCACTAATGGGTTCAATAAGGCCCCTGAAAGCTTTAATATTCTGAACAAAATGCACCCTCCCCCCATGTCTGCAATTACTGCCACTGATGGTGATAACACACCCCCTGAACCTAAGTGAAAGCAGCTGAGATGTTTGTGACACTTGGGGCGGACTTCACAGAGGCACTTCAAGCATCGCTTAAAAGAGGTCTTAATGCATTTAATATACTTTGAGGTTACAAAGAGCAGCATTAAATAATCACATAGGGGAGAAAGAAACTTGTTAAAAGCTCCCCAATTTATTAGACACAGCTTGATGTACAGATTCCCATTCTTCTGGGACAGCATGTTGTGCCACTTGATGGAAATCATGAGGAAACAGTTAGATAATGGGCTGGCTAGCAGAAAAAGGGAGGCAACATTTTAAAAACTCTCTTAAGAAAGGAAACAATCAGCTTGATGGACCCAAACCCTTCCCTTAACTTCGTGCCTCTATATCCCGTGAATTCTGGAAGATGGTTTCAGCACATTATACCCCCCAGCTGGGGTTTCTGCCTGGGCCGTTTGTTTGCCCCACTCGGAGCGCAGTGCAGACTGTGCCCACCTCGCCTCTTGCCGGCAGCACCCCGCTGAGGGGCTGCCCCGGGGGAGCCCCAGCTGGCAGCGCCGCCTGCCCTGGGGTGCGTTGGTTTCAGCCCCTCTCTGCCAGGTTTCAGTGGTTTTGGTTTGGTTTTGCTTAAGGGGAAGCTGAGCTAGGGGCTCCCCGTGGATGTCCACACCGGCCGTGAGGGAAATGCAGAGCTCAGAGCAAGTGGGAGCCTGGAGCCCCCTGCTCAGGCATCCCACCCGCAGCGGTCCGGGCCCCTTCTTTCCTACTGAGCTTCCATCTGCCCTAGGCTGGGGTAAAAAGAAGAAAAGGGGGGGGAGGGGGAAGGTAACAGGAGAAGGAGAAGAGAGATGGGAGAGGGAAGAAAAGAGGAACAGGGAAACGGGGAAGAGGAAAAGAAAAGACCGTTAAAAACTGAAAAGAGAGAAAAGGAAAGTGAAAAGAAAGAAAACAGCCAGAAAACGGAAAGAGAGAAGTCAGAAAGGAAAAGGAGGGAAAGAGGAGCGCGGAGGAAGGGAAAAGGAGAAAGAGAAAAAGGCCCTGAAGAAGATGGTTGCGCCAGGCCAACGGCAGCGTCGGGGCAAGCCCTGCCCAGCGCCCGATCTCCCCGCGCCGCCGCCGCCGCCGGCGCACACGGCCCGGGGCGGGGGGCGCGGGGCGGGGGCGCGGGGCGGGGCGGGGCGGTTGCGGAGGGGCGGGCGCGGGGCGGGCCCGCACGCAGGCGCGGTGGGAGCCCGGGGCGCCCCACGCGGGCGCTCCCAGAGCCTCGGCGGCGGCGCCCGGCTCGGCAGCGAGGGGGGCGCGGGCCGGGGCGGGCGGGAGCCGGACCCGCGGCAGCGGCGGCAGCAGCGGCAGCGCCGAGGCGCCGCGGGAGGAGGGCGGCAGCCGCCGCGCCCCGCTCCGCTCTCTCCGCCGCTCGCCCCGCTGCCATGGGGTAGGGGGCGGCGGAGGCGCGGGGGAACGCCGTCAGGCTGCGGCCGCCGGCGGAACGCGGAGCGGCGCCCCGCGGTGCCGGGGGGCGCGGGGGGCAGCCGCGGCGGGGCTGGCGCGGGAGGCCGGGCAGCGGGGGCTGCCCCGGTGCGAGCGCGGCGGCGGCGGCGGCGGCGGCAGGCGGAGCGATGATCGCGGAGTTGTTGAGCAGCGCCCTGGGGCTCGCCCTGTACCTCAACACCCTGGGCGCCGACTTCTGCTACGATGACAGGTAGGGCGGGAGCGGCGGGGCCGGGCGGGGGGCTGCCCACCTGCCGGGAGCGGGGCGGTGGCCGACCCCCTCGGGGTATCCGGGGCGGCGCCGGAGGGTCCCGGCGGCTCCTTGGCACCGGGTGGCCGCCGCGGCGCCGGCCGCTCCCGGGGCTTTGACAGCTTCCACGCGGGCTCGGTCCCCCCCAGCCCTTCCCGGCGGGAAGGGACCCGCTGCCTCAACTTGGCGTGTCCCGGGCTGATCCCAGATGCGCGGTGGCGGCGGCGAGCCCGGCCGCCTCCCGCTCCGCCGGGACCGAGCCCCGTGCGGGAAGTTGCCGTGCGCTGTCGGGCACCTCCGGGTGGCCGCGGGGACCGGAGCTCCGCCGACGGGGAGGGGAGCAGCCGTCGCTGGGCTGGGCTCCCGAGCGGCTCCCTGCCCTCCCGAGCGTACCTGCCTCGGGAAGCTGCCGACGGGCGCTGTTAGCGGTCGGGGAAAATTCCCCTTTGTGCCTTTTCCGGTGACTTAATCGGATCACAATTAAAACAGATGCATAATTAAAATGTATTATGGAGAGCAGCACGGCTGGCTAAACTTATTAACCGTCCTGGAGTGTTTCATGCTCCATTGGAATTAAACCATCCAAAAAGTGAGCACGGATTGACTTTGACAGCTTTTCATCAGTCATCAGCCTCTCGCTCCTCTCTCCGGCGAGCCGCCGGCTGCCCCGGGTGCGGGCGGGCCGCTGCCCGCGGCGCGGCTCCATCTGCCGGGCGGCGCCGGCCTCATCCTCCGGTGGCAGCGGCCGGCCCTGCCGCCTGCGCGGCCCGGCGGGGGGCGGAGGGGTAGGTGACCCTGCGTGCGAGCTGCGGGTCCCCGCTTGGTGGCCGGGCTTCGCCGCAGGAGCAGACTCTCCCAGCGGCTGTCAGGCGGCGTTAGTGCCGGGGGGCGCCCTGCGTGAGCGGGGGGCGGGGGCGCGGCGGGGGGCGGCCGGGGATGTGACCCGAACTTCCCGCTGAACTTCCCGGCGGGCGGATGGGGTGCGAAGGGGTCGGTGATGTCTTGGATCAGGCGTTTGCCTTGGGAAGTAGCCTGGCTGTCCTGCAGGCAGTCAGTTACTCAGCCCGGAATTTGCCTCCCTTAAGCTGTATCACTGTGCACCTGCCGTGTTTAAGGAGCTGTCACCACTTCCAGAACACGCCCCCCTCCTTTTTTTATTTTTTTATTTTTTTTATTCCCAAGGGCTGCTACTAGTAAACCTATTATACTGGAAGCAAATGCCAAGTGTTAGTCCTGGTCTGGGTCTCCTGCTGGGAACAGTGTCGGCTGCAGAATGTGGAGATCCAGGCTTCAGTCCTTTGGGTCATTTACATGCACTTGAAGCCCTCTGAAACAGTTCAGTGTTCTAAGGTTTCTGTGAGTCTTCCAGTTACCTACAATGATTTTTCTTGAACCTATTTGAACATTTCGCAACTTCATTCACAAAGAGTAAAAGAAAAAAAAAATATGTTGTTACTCTGAAATGTAAGGTCTGAGGTGGATCGATAGAAAGCAGTGAATATTTTGATACACTGACACTGTTTTAAACCCACTTGTTATGGTTAAGAACTGCAGGAGTTGTGGAATATTTACATAATCGTAAGTAGCATATGTTGCAGTATTTAGGCAGAACTGGGTTGTTTAAGGACATGCTTATAAGCCTGTCCTGCAGGCCAGTTCAGAGTGGCTAGGCACAGAAAGCAATCTGAGGTACTACCTGGTGTTACTGATGTGGAAGTTGAGGTTACTTTTGGTTTTTGCCTTCATGTGCTTTAATGCAGTTAGAAAATAGTGATATTTGAGTGTCATCTCAGAAGGGGTAGAGGAGATGGTCGCATGCTCTCTTTGCTAGTACTAATCCCAGACTATTTAAAAAGTGTTCTAAAATACCGCTTTGTTTGTGTGTTTACCTCCCAACTAAACAACGTACTTCTCATCATTGTAGCCAAGATTTAGACATTCACTACAGTGCTCTGAAAGCCAGTTAATGGGATTTCTGTATGCAGGGTCATCTAATTAGGATGTTTTTCAACTGCAGCACTGGAAGGGGCAAGGCAGAAATGGTTGTTGCATGCTAGTAATTGCTGAACTAGAAAGGGTTATCTATTCAAAAAGGCAGGCTCCCAGACCTAAAGTATTCTTTTAACTGTAATCACAGAATCTTGCTGCCCTGCAGGAGCTGGCTTGAAATGTAACACTAGAAAAGGAGGTCGATGCTGGAGCTGCAGGACACAGCCCTCCATGTGGGAGATGGATCATGCTACTAACTTTAAGTGAATCAAGATTGTGCATTTAAGCTTGGAACCTGCAATGTTTTGTTTCAGGAGGGCAGCATATTGCCATAGCTTTTTCTGCTTCCTTTGCCATTATATTGAAATTACATCAGACTGTTCTTTTTTTAATATAGTGATCAAGCTTACTATATAAAGGGTGTGTGTAATTGCTTTCTGTATTTTTTTTATGTAGGTTGGGTAAGATTAAGTGGCATCATAAAAAGTTCTTATAGCAAAATCAATTTCCCAATGGTAAAACTTAATATTTTAGCAGCAGCACGGCACCAAACCAAAGACTGTATGGACAGTGATATAACAAACTTGCTTGTAGTCTGGGCTTTATGACTCTATATCAAAGGATTCAATATTTTATTTCCCACCCTTCACCCAATTAAACTGAAATTGAAGGAACTTAAAGCCTGAGGAAGTTGAGCAAGCAAATGTATACATTCTTACTTTCATCATTAGTCTGCCTAACTTGTTTCTTTCAGGCTTGACAGATACGTGGCACGCACATAGTGCAAACGTAATCTTTTTGATCAATTAGCTTATTGATTACTTTAAGGGAAAGTAACAGCCTCTAAACCCAAGAGCCAGTATAAAGAAGAAATGATACTTCATTTTTATTTTTCTGTAGGCCTAGAAAACACAAGCTTTTGCCACTCTGTTCCCTGCTACTGTAGTTATCACAGGCAGCTGTGATATTTCCTAGTTACACCTGTAGATTATTAGGGGGAAATTCTCCTCCCCAACTCAAAACCTCCTTGTTCATCTAGGAACAAATAAATATATATTTTTACCCTCTTTTTGCTTGTTTTATTTGAAGCTGGTTGTGTCATGCAGAAGCCCAAAAGAAGAGATGAATGTGGGAAGGGGAGGGGGAAATATTCAGGTCTTGGCCTAATGCCACAGTGAGCTTACATTGCTTGTTAATAAAGGTTTATTTATTGCTGAGCAAGATCATCTTGGAACTCATAGCAAGGGGTAGGGAGAAATGCAGTGTCTGTTCCTGTGGATGTATTGAAGGTCTTGCTTGTTGCGCTGTGTTAAATCCAGCTTCTTGCCAGACTAAAGGGGGCTAATCTGCACATGCAGTTTGTGTTTCACGCTAATATCTCCCAGTATGACAGGAGGGAGACCCACTGCGGCAGTTAGGCTTACACATCTGTGTAATTATTTTTCCCTGCCATTTAGCCCCACCAAAAGCAGGCAATTTGACCTGTGAGTACCTTGCATTGAAGTTGTAGTCCTTCATGTGACCTGTGCTAAGAAAGATGGGTCACTGTAGCTCGGGTGTGGAAGATTTAGTGGTCTGTGTATCTGAGGTCATGTGTTACTACAGCGAACATGTCAAAAGCAACTTACCCATTGAGGTGTTCTTTTCTCTTCCCAAGTGTCAGAAGAAAGGTGTATTTTAAGGACAGTATTAGTAGGGATCTTTAACCTTGGGTGATGTATTTTCTCTGTGGCACATGGATAAAATTGGTGCTCTGGAAAATATGTATGGATTTGTTTGTCTCTGTGCAGGACTCTTCTGTGAGATTTAGGAGCACTGACCGGCTTTCTCTAGTTTGTGCTGCGTTATATTTTAGCAGTCCTGAGTGGGGCAGCCTTACTGGTGGTGGAAAATATCCAACAGCCTTGTTGCAAAGTTGCAGGGCAATATTGCAAACTGCATTGAAGAAATCCTGATAAATGCGTTCACCTGGTAGTGTCAGACTTGCATCATTTAAGAATAGGCCGAGCCCATAAACATTTGATGGTACCTCTGTTGGGTCTGCCACATGAGATTTAATCTAGCAAGTGACCCAAATACGTGCACTAGAAGAACAAGTATAAATACACTGGGGAAAATTGCTTGCCATCTGTCTCCTTGTTGTGTGTCTGTATATTTGATTATTAATTTACATCTATGATTTTTATGGCCCCTTTTTGTCATCTCTCTCAATTCTGAGATCCAAGTGCTTTCTTGTACTCCAGTAGCTTTCGGTAGCTCCAGTTTGCAGGTGGCTGCAGTCTTCTGAATTCCAGCAGTGAGGCTGGTGGTGGGGAAGGGTGGGGAGAATGGGGACTTGTATGCTTTCTCTGTAGTGTTTTCCCTTTGTCCCTCCTGTTGTGTCTTCTGTGTGATACTCAAATCACCATAAAGATAATATATATATATGAAACAGGGATTTTAACATGTTGTTAAGGAACAATGTAACTGGGAGAAGATGCCTGAGTGATGGAGGCTGTGTAGTTTTCAGGTACTGTAGCTGAGTATCAACCTAGGGAATCAGTAACTGGTTATCTAATGGGATGAATCTGGCATGATAGCTTTCTATTAATACGATACTGGTTCCATTTTTAAATGCTGAATGTCACCTAAAAATATATTTGTTTTTTGATTTTTAAAAAGCATTTTTGCATAAAAAGTTGTGTTGAATGAAACACTTTAATCAAAATGTGAAATCTTAGTTTCATCAAAATAGTTTTTTTTTGTTTTGGTTTTTTTTTTTTTTTTTGCGGTGGAGATGCTGTAGTAGAGAGATTTTTGGAAGCAAAAAAGAAAACATGTCCCTGCAGGTTTTATTTTAAGATTCTTGTTGCATATATAACGCTAACATAAACCATGTCACTTCTGGTAGCTGGTTGGGAGAATAAATTCATGACTGTTAGCAGACGGAGAGTCTCCCTGAGTCAGTGACGGGATGCGCCTCATTTGCAGGAAGTTCTTCCAGCACACAATGGAGTTACAAATTCAGATGATCCACTTTCTCCAGAGTCTCCCATATGTATTCCAGCTGCACTTCTGAATCCTTTAAGTTTGCCAGAGTGAAAGTTGCTCAGAAGTGTCTCATCTCAATTTGTTAACCATCTGATAGCTGCAAGAGCGATGAATTAGTGCTCCTTTGCCTCCCTCATCTGGAAGTTTGCCTTTCCCTCATTGGCTGCTAGGAATTTTTTTTTTTCTTTCTTTCTGTGAAGTTGACTGAAGCAGACCTTTCTGTTTGTTTATGGAATTTCTTTCTTTAGCTGAAATATTTGATGCTGAGCTGTAGATGCAAGTCTGCTGGCAACCTGCAGTGAAAGCTGCTCCAAATATACAGTTGGAGAAACAGACTATATCTGAAGGCGAGATACTTATTCTTAACTGACGTAAAAGTGAATCTGTTCTTTGGGCCAGTGTTTTAGGTTGGATTTTTTTCATCTTTATTTCTAAATATTTTACAGGCTTTACACAGCTCTTGGGCTAATTGTCTTTTTTTTGGGAAAGAAACCTTTTTAAACTGTCCATTTCACTCAGTACTTTTTTCATCACTGATTATTGTCTGAAATGTTTGTTTGAAAGATGGAAGCATTTTATCTGGAGACCCAAACCTTATGCTGAAAGTTCTTTGTTCTCCAATAATTCAGCCCTCAGGTTTTAAACTAATTCTGGAATTTTTCTTGATTGTGGAAGCCTATTGTTTGCCTTTGAGCTTTGGCAACCTTTGAACTCCCTGTGCTTTCCTGCTTGGAATGACTGATCATATAGATTCTCCTTATCTTCCTTTGAAGTGGGAGCTTGTTCTGTGGATAGGTTAAGTCAGGATGGCAGTAAGATTTCATTTCACTTCTGCTAGATCAGGTTCTTAGGTTGTATTCCTGCAGTCTCTGTATAGTCCTTTAGACTTGAGATACTTGTGGTTTTGCTTGCACAGGCAGTCCCTCCCCAGTAGGAGGGAGAGGGTATAAATACTGTAATTCCTTTCCCAGTTTCACCCTCTGCAGAACTCCATACTAAACCGTTTTTCCCTGAAGGGCCAGCCCATTGGAATGAAACTCAAAGAGCCAGAGGAAATTGTTTCTTTGGAATTGCACCCTAAATATCACTTAACATGTCGACTCTACTACTCAGTTTGCTGCTTCAGGACAGTTGAAATATCTCGTGGACCTGTGAATGGCTCATAACAGGCATCTGCAAAGGCAGTGGTATGCCTTTGGCTCTGTTTTTGGAGGATGCTTCAGCCTGGCACAGGGTTGTTTTTGTTCGTATATGACAGCTGATTGTGAAACAAAGAAACATCCTGGATCACTGGGGCAGCAGCTAAGGATCAAGTAATGTGTCAATCTCTGTTTTACTTCAAGGAAAAAATAATCCCAGAAAATCAGACCATTTGAAGCTGATGAAACTTGGCCACCCTGCTTCTGTAATCAGGGGTGGCTAGTCGATGTGCTCTAGTGCTCTGCCACCCCAGCCATTTCTGGCCTTGTTAAGCTTCAAGGGGGGGGGGGAAAGTACAAGTGGCTTCCTTGAATACTAATCCTTGCGTTCCCTAGGACACTGTGAATTACTCTGCTAGTCTTCGTTGTCTTATTGGCTTCATGAGGACATTTTTCAAGAATAGCAGGAGGTTTCAATTGGAGGTAAATAGTACTTATTTACTGTCTTCATATCTCTTTTTTTCCTTCATCTCTTCAACTTTTTAATTGCCGTTTGTTTTATTTGAAATACTATGCTTTCAGCATAAGCCGTTTTGTCTGTAATTCTTTTGATAATTTTTTCCAGTGGTTTATTCAAATGGCCCATATTCATTCTTCAAAAGCTGTTAAAAATCAGGGTAACCTCTAAAAAAACATGTAGGTGTATACCATCGCTACAGTAAATAAGATAGCAGATTTTTATTGTATGTCTAAAACTTGAGACCAAGTCTTTTTTGGCATCTGTCTTCCAGCAGAGAGCTGGACAGGCTTCCCATTAGTCTGCCACAAAGGCTTAATTTATTTGTGGGGGTCACTGCTGACTGCCTTGGAGCACTTCCTTCTCTCCAGGACTTAAGCACATTGGCCTTCACAGTGCTTCTGGTCCCAGCTGGCCCGAGAAGCCAGAGACTGACAGGTAATTGAACGAGGATTTTCCACATGATGGTACAAACCATTACTGCTAGATGACTGAACTGGTCTATGGCATTCCCTATTATTCACCAGCCTGTTAGTAGACCCCCAAAAATCCTGCCCTGCCCTCTGGCCTGTGGTTCAAGGGAGGACAGGTTTTTCTGAACTTAGCATTACTCTAGGCTATTTTGCTGATGAGAGGATTGTATGATTTTAACTCCCATGTGTTTTAGGCGGCTAGTCCAGTATATTAGTTCAGAGGAACAACACAGTAATTGATAGCAGAACTATTGCTGTAAAGTCTCTGCCAGTGTCTGGATGCTATTTTCATGCAGCTTGGTAATTTGCATACTTAAATGTTAAAAAAAGGACCTAAACATTTGAAATAGGGTCATGATTCAGTGACCAAAATTGTCATGGAAACAAACCTGCTCAGCAGCAGCCTAAACCATTCCTAGATCTTTGTCCTGTCTTCTCACCTCTGTGGCTTTTTACATGTAACAAATAATAACTGGTGCTAGACCCACGCTCCAGTGTGCCACATCACCAATCATCGCTGCGGGCTGACCTGCACCCTGTGCTTAGGTACCCTTCTAGTGGGAAACCAGTCTTTGAACCCTCTCAAATACCTTAATGAAAGGCAGATACACAAGTGTTTGTCTGCAGTTCCCAACTTAGAGATAGCATTTCATTTCTGTACGTAGTGTTTCCAGTTGCTTGGCTACTGGCTCTGAGTAAGTGCAACTTTCGTTTTTTAGTTGTTTTTTCTGAGAATTTTCTTTCTTTCTGATGCAAGGGAATGTAGCGCAGAGTTGGATGGCTTGCTGTGAATCAGATACTTTTCTTTAGGAGGCAATGCCTGGCTGATAAGTGCATAGGCTCCCAACATCGTGGTGCATCAGGAGTGCCTTTACAGCATCTAGCTGCCAACTTCTATGCAGGAGTATTTCTCAGTCAATGCTGTTTAAAATAGCTCTTAGGTTTTGCTCAGGAACTACTGAAGCTGGTAATGGTTATTTACTTTGGTATTAAAAAACCCAGCACGTATGAGTTCCAGTGTATGAGTAAAGCACTAAGAAATACTCTTCCACTGAAAATAGTCTCCTTAAGTTGATGTTTACAGTGGTTTTAATGTGATAGAATTACTTAGTGGGGAAAAAAACCCCAAGGCACTGGATGTTGTCCATTATAAAGATCTTTAAGAATTAACACTGGTATCAGGAAAATAAACCTGCCTGTACATAGGGGTCAGCCAAGCTCCTTCTTGTGGAGTATCACATTTAAAACTAAACCCCCAAGTCTGCTCAACCAGCACCAAACTGTTCGGTTTTATCAAAGAGCCTAGATATGGCTTCATCCAGGTTCCAATAGGAGCTGTAAGACTTCAGGAGGAGACAAGCACCTGTGTAAAAAAAAAAACAACAACCAACCAAACAAAAAAACCCAACAAAAACAAACAAAACCCAAACCAAACAAAAAAAGAACAATTAAAAAATTAGTGTGCTGAAGTTGCATCTAGAAGGTAGGCAGAGGTGGTCTGCCCTGTCATTTAAATATTCAGTGTGTGGCTGGTCGCTGTTTTGGACCCATGTGTCTGGTGGTGATTCCCGTGCCTGCCTTCCAGCCCTGCGGTGTTTCTCTGGGGTGTGTTTTAGCATGCTGAGACTTCAAGCTGCTGTAAGTAAGGACGTGAGTTGTCCAGTTCTTTATGCGTTTGACAGGCATTTAGTAGTCACTTTGAAATGAAAGATGCAGTTTGTTGGATTATAAAGTAATAGGGCAGCATGGGGAGAACTAGAACTCCTAATCCAGAATAAATTTATTTTCTGCAAATGACTAATTTGTTCCAGGTTTCTAACGTGAAACCTTGAAGTGGGAGTTCATTTTGAAAATAGCTGCTTCTGGGACTTTGATGCTGTGTCTTGAAGTGGTGTGTGTGTGTGTATATTGATTTTTGTCATTTACAGAGTGTGTTTTTGGTGATAGGCCTTTCAGAGGGCACTGGAGGATCTTGCTGCCCAATGTGCAAAGCAGTGTAAGTGATACACTTAAAAATCTGCTTTTTAAAGCACATGATGCCTGTGCCTTTATGGGTTGTTTAATACTGTCATTTCTCTTCTGCAGGCTGATCCTGTTGGTGCTTTTAGCCTTTATATGATACTGTAGCACTACAGTAAGGCAGGAATGTTCTTGGTTTTGTTTTTCAGACTGACAACATTCCTGGGTCAGGATCCGTTGTATTTGGCTGGCTCCTTTGTTTGAGTGGACTTGTACTGGGCTACTTTGAGAAGGGTTTTAGGTCCAGTTGGAAATCCAGATGAGATGCCTGCAGTCACCTCTGGCTGTAAGAGTAGCTTACCTAACCCCAAATAACACTGGGGATTTTTCTTACTAATGTGGAGGGAGCACACGCTGCCTTGAGTGTGACTGTGGGTGGAAGAATCCACTTGTAGCTGTTACTCTGTAGGTTATGAGCCTTCTGCTATAGAGTTTGTTCATGCTTCATATACTTTTTAAAAATAGATATTTTTTCTTTTCAAATAAAAATACATTTGAAGGAACACTGCCTTGTCACATCCTCTCATTTCCAACAGTTATGTGAAAATGAAGGTGCTGTCATGCCTCCTCTTGTGCTTGATGCTGTATTTATTTGATTTGACTGCTTAGCGTGACAACAGTGTTTTAATTATTTTAATAAGAAGATAAAGAAATAAGGCTCAGAAGTGAGGCAGGATCTTAAGAAGCCTTATTCTGTGTGTTATACATCAGTCCTCTAGGTACCACTAAAATAAGAAAAATATTTGTTTCTTCAGTTAAGCCTTTCTGTATTGGCCTGGCTGTCCTTGTTGGTGCCAGAATTTCATCAGTGAATCACCTTGGGCAATTCTCTGAAATGATTTGTGCAGCTTTGTTTGGGAGTTTGGTTTGTGATTCTCTAGCAAGGTCTCGCTCATTCTGCTGTCCTTTCTTTAGACTTCCATGCCTCGTCCCAGTTCCCACGCCAAAAAGAAATACCGTATGGTTCTTGGGAAGATACTTCTAGATATGGTATGCATCTATCTGTGCATTTTCTTGCTGCAAAAATCTTGAATTTTAACAAGAATTTCCTTGTAATAAATTCCATGAAGCTTTAGTGTATGTGCTTCATTTTCTTCAAACAATTTCAGTTGTACTTGAGGAAGCTTTTAAAGGGCTTTTTTGGTGAGTTTTTTGGTTTGATTTTTTTTCAGGAGGAAAAGGAGGATTGGTCTTGCAAAATTAATGCTACTTGCAGAAGAAAGCTTTCCTTTTTTAATTTAATTATTTGTAATTAAACTTCTGATCTTTTACATTTTTATAATTAAAGCAGAAGAAAACTTAGGCTTTTCAAAAGCACTTTGATCTGAATTAAGGTTCCAGCGCCAAAAAAATAATTTAAGTGCTGCATGACTGTATAAATAAAACTTGCTGAAATAAAAAGTACTAAGAGAATGATGAAAAAATTTAATCATGTCAAATAGCATTTTTATATGTAGCAGCTTTCATTTTGTAGCACAAACAGTTCTTTATAGCTTCTTTGTAACACCAGTATACTTGAATAAATTTTCTGTTTGTGTGAAAAGACATAGCTGTATGTTCTATTCCATTTCACAGTACATTACTCATCTCTTGTATGTAAATCACTTGGCTTGTTAAAAATGTTAGTATTTTTCTTTAATAAACATCGTATTTCTGCAGAATTCTCAGGATGCACTTTTTTTAGAAGATGAAAGACTTAAGTATGGGGAAAAGCCACAAAGAAAATGGTTTCTCACATTGTTGGCCTCATGCTAAAAAAGCAAACCCCAAGTTGGATCACCCCAGAGTACAGTTGATGCTGCTCTTTGCTGCCAGACATGTTCATGCTCTTCCTGGGCTTTGAAATGACTGCTGAAAGCAGCTCTGCATCAGTGCCGCGTAGCTTCAGCTATCTTTGTGGAGATGGCTGTGGTGGTGTGGCTTCTGGAGTATTGCTGGCAGGTGGAGTCTGAGATGAAAGCCTTCTCCACCTGAATGGGCCTCAGGCTCTGTGCCTGGTTGTGCCCTGAGCCACTGTGCACGTCATTGCATCTCTTACTGCTTCTGCTTCCTCTCTCCCTGTTCCTGCTCGTAATGTGATTGCAAGCTCTTGGCAGCCAAAACAGCATCTTTAAAAGGTCTGTTGCACTGGCTGGTTCAGCGTGGCTCAAGCCTTGATAAAGGCATCTGGCTGTGGGCATCTATTTTGAAAAGGTGGCTTGGGCTTACAGAGGGGAAGTTTAATGACAGTTGCTTTATATACTTTCCCCTTTCCATTGAATTGCTAGATGTCAAGATGCTGCTTAGCTAAAGCACGTTGGCCGTGGTTTCTCTTGTGTGTGATCTCCTGTAGCAGTGTATTTGTTTTTTTAAAAAGTGTCACTAATTCGGTTTTGGTTAATGTTGAATGGGTAGGTTTGTATACGTTCAAAGCAGAACCCTGAATTACCCTGATTTATGATGGACTTAGGTACTTGGAGCTTCAAGCCTGGCTGATACAGTGTTAAAAGCAAATGGAAGGATTGAATGTCCAGGGAGCAGGAAACTAGTTGGTCCTCTGGAATTTAGAGCCTGCTTCTGGCACTTGACAAAGAAAATAATGCGAGGATATGAATAAAAAAGTTGATATTTATAAGCAAACAAAACTGATCTGCTGAGAAACAGTAAACCTGTCAGAGATTTCACAGGGAATTCTCCTCTTGGGGACAGTCAGCTCTTTCATTTTTTTTTCTAAATGCTCCAGTTTCAATCAGTGTGCAATCCTTTACAAAACCCATTTAAAGCCACCTCCTTCAGGGGCTGGGAGAGTGTCTGGTGAGGTGAAGAAAGGATCCCACAAAGAAGAAAGTCCTTAAGAAATATTGGCTCTCACCTGGTTGTGTGCTGCATACTTAGTATTTCAAGCCAGCAAATTAGGTATTAATAATTGGTATTTTACTCTTTTGAAAAATGATAAAATACAGATTTTATAGAATATCTGTAACGTTCTATCTATCTGATGTTTAAGACACATGCTCAACCTTTTGTAATTCTGAGCTGCTGGCTTGATGTGTATGGAAATCGGCTAGTTTTGCATGGAAAGAGAAGGTTCACAGCTCTAGATCTTGGTGCTCCTTGGGGATAGTGTTGGAAAAGGGGTCTTGTCTAAGCAGGAAAATTGGATAATACAGGTCTGCAGGTACCATGGTGATGAGTATGATACACATATCTTGAAAGGCTCTGAAGCAGTAGCTTGAAGCAAGGTACCACCCTGTTGTGCACAGTTTTCAGAAATCACATGCTGTGTGTGATATTTAAATCTACCAACTTGGCTCTGTGCTTGGCTTGTTCTGAACGTCTTGCAGACTGAAATTTGTAGAATTTGTTGAGGCTCCCTGTATTGTAGCTTATTATAGTCAAGGAGTTTCAGTTTATGTTTGCACTATGCTAATTCTTAATGATGTGAGAAAGTATATGAGCTTACTTTACAGCTAAAAGGTTTAAAACTCAGTTTCCTACTACTGAATCCTAACATTATAGTATGTTTTTTTTCTGAACAAGTAAAATGGCTCTGAAGTATGAAAATAAAGAATTAAGACAGGTAAATGTAAATACGGAAAAGATTACAGGATTCCAGAGTAGAGAGTGGTTTATTAATGTCTATGCCTCATTTTTTCTGTAAATATTCAAGGAAAAATCTGAATTATGTGGATGAGAATGTTCAGTAATGGGTGGGATTAAAATCGGTTTATTGAAATTTTATTTCCTTCTGGTCTAGTGTATTTAAACAATTCTGCTTAAAAGTTTAAATTGTTCTGGATCTGAGTGTGGGCAAGGGTGTAGTGGCATCTGTTCATTGTGTAGCACAATGGGGGTGATGGTTGAATGTGTTTGCTTGAACAAGGGCACTGAGAGCACTTTATTTTGCGTACCTCTTTCAAGATAAGAAGTGGTGGGGAAACATCTGCGTGTAAGGTATGAAAATGCACATTATATGCTGCTGTACTGCTGAAAAGATACTAGTGAGTGGAGAGTATTTGTTTTCCATCCTCATTTTTTTGTGGACTGAAATCCTATATAAAATGTGTGAGGTAGCAGAGCACAGTCCTGTTAAGGAAGAGTAGATATTGTGATAATTTTTAGCATGAACCTGAAATCGTACAGTTAGTCCTTCGCCAAGAGTAAGTGAGCACACTTGCACAATAAGCTGCTCAAGGTATACTGCTTACCCTGCTGTGTTTGGTATTGTAAAATGCAGAACTCTTCATAACAGGACAGTTGCATTTAATATGCATATTTAATTGTATATATATGTATATAATAACAGACATAATTTTGCATTTTATCTGTTCTTGCAATGTTATCTTGTGTCTGCACCAGCAATGCAGATCAGGGAGGGAGTGAAGGGATGGACCCTGCAATCAGGGAATCTTCCAACAGAGTGATTAAATTAGTATCAAATTATGCCCTTGGGAATTTCTAAGCTCATAAATATAAGCAGTATGGTAATCAGAAAAAGCAAGTTGTTTGTTGTACTCCGAGGGTCTTTATTTCTTTAGTCATTGCTCTGAATTTCAGCAGGAGCTCTTGTACAGCAGGAGCTGGTATGGTTTTACTTTCTGCAGCAGAGGATCTCTGTTGACTTTGCAATTTTGGGGTTTCCTTTTTTTTTTAATTGTTTTTTCCCTGCTGAAGGTTAGAAGTTAGGTACTTGAGTCACCTTGCACTATACATACTAAATAAAACTAAATGAGGAAGCAAGTGCAGAGATTGTATTTCAGCTATTGCTTCAGGAACTGACTAAATCTTGATTTAATTGAATTCAATTTAGATTGGTTGAATATTACTGCTGTTGTAATTAAAGAAAGAAGACTGCAGTTTACTAATCTGTGTTTCTGCATGTCTGTTGTACCTGGCTGAAATCTATTCTTTCTTGAAGCAGAAACGAGCACATGAACTCTCTAGCTAAGCAAAGTCAGTGTTTGTGCCTAGATGATTATGCATTAACTATTTCATGCTTACTGGAATGGAAAGGGTGAACAGATTGGAAAGGATGAATAGCCTGCTTAATAATGTCCAAAAAAAAATGAAAACGACAACCTAATAATATGCTTTAGTGATGATCTGTTTATTGTGTCCTAACTTAGTTAAGGTCAAGATAAAAGTAAATTATTTTGTAGGTCCTACATGCCAGTAAGAGATAAAATGGCAGCATATGCCTTGGCTTTGCAGCTAAGACTTCAGTTTCACAAACACTTGGACATGTGTTCAGCTTTTCAGATGTAAATAGTCCCATTAGATGAAATCTGGGTCCAACTGGAGTCAATGGTAAAACCTGTGGCAATTTAAATAAGGCTAGAATTTCATGAATGAGTTCAGTGAGACTACTTGTATACATAAAGTTGAACACATGGCGAAGTGTTTGCAGGATGGAGGGCCTGCAAGGGTACGAGAATAAGACCCTTGCGAGGCAGTTTGGAGTCTGACCTGTCTTGCCGTTGCACGATGGAGAGCTACGGTGAGGAAGTAGGTGAACCTTTTGGGCATAAACAAACACAGAGTATGTAAAACATCATAAATAACTACAATTCATAAAACGCTTGGTTGGTCCTAAATAATGAAGCAGTGAAAATGTTTATGGGCTGTGCTTGTTCTTGTAATATATTTTTATTTTATATTTTTTGGCACAAACGCATGTAAGGCATTGGTATCATTATTATTTTTTGTTATTCAGAAGAACTTAGTAGTGAGAGATACTTCCTTTTGGAAGGCGGAGGTAAAATAGCAGTTACAGGCCAACCCCCCCTGCCCCCTCAGTCTACTACTCAATCATAGGAGTCACGCAATGTTTGATAATTGTCAACTATTGTAATCATAGTGTATATTAACTACTTAGTTTCATATTACGCCTGGTAAAGAAACACTGTGGGTGTTATCATAACTGTGATGGTTCTCGTCGTCTGAGGCTATCCCCTCCAGATGTTTCACTGGTTTGCAAATTTGATTTGGAGTTGCATGTGCAGCAAAATGACTGTCATGTACACTAGCAGGACTCGGTGTCTCTTTGTGCAGAACATCTTTTCATACACTAGCAGGTATCTGTCTCTCTCTTTGTGCAGAACGTTTTGCAGAGCATAGTTTCATGTTTCTTGGTGAGAAATATTATTTGAACGATTGCCTCCTTAATCCTGTGAGATTTAGCTAAGTGTGGTTTTCCAGGTTTTTGATGGAGTCCTAATTTATGTTTTATAACACATGCAACCAAGCAATTAGCATGAAGTCTTATGGCAGCCTGACAGTCCTTTGTGCCTATGGAAACAGTTACATGATATTGCATGTGCAAATAATATTATCAGATGCCCTTTGTGTGTGCTCGCCTGTTTTACCTGGAGCATATGAAAAAGCCGCAGCCTAATTCTCACTTAAACTCAACCTACTCTATTGTACAATGAACTTGTGTAAAGAGAGAAGCATTGAAGTCTTAATAATACCTACTGCTTGTTCTTTTAAAGACTTCAGTTTGGCATGCTGTTGAGGCTATTTTTTCTTTTGTGCGTGGCTTTAAATGCCAGTGATGGGAGGAACATGACCTCCTCAGTGAAGTTAGATTCAGACTGCAAACTTTCCTTGTCTTTATTCTGTCTCCTTACGGGTGGGTTCAGAACCGTGTCTCCTCTCCAGATTGGCGACTAATATTGCCTGGGTGCTTTGAGAATGAAGGCAAACATACCAGCTCCGTCATCTGCTGGTTGTGCAGTCCAGTTATTGGGGAATAGACAGGGAAGACTTGGCGTAAGTGGTCAAGTAGGAAAAAAAGTAAAGCAGCAAGGCAGTAGGAGGTTCAGCACTGGTACAGATCTCTTCAGCTGTTTCGTGCACAAATGTCTGGGGCAAATGGGTCCTTGCTTCTCACTCAGTGTTTGTAATTTTTAAGGTTTAAGGGGTTTTTGTTTCAGTCTGATAAGATGCTGATGCAGTTCCTTTCACTTGTTACATTATCCCAGGGGGTAGGGAGGGGTACCTTAGGCGGTTTTCAGGAGCACTTGAGAAGGGATTTTCTGCCCCAAGGAGCTCAGGAGTGAAAGGTATGAGAAGAGCAGTGCATGGAAAAGTCAGTGTGTGCATAGTAGTCCTGTGTGTTAGAGACTGTGTTGTGTTTGCAGGTACGAGCACTATCTAAATGTTATGGTGACGGTAAGGAAAGGTTTAGAGAAAGGAGAAGGCAAGACAGAAGACATAATAGAGAAGGGTAAAATGAGATATAGCCCATGATGGTTCTTAGGTGTATGGGATGCAGAGGATCCATACCCAGTACACAAAATGGGAGAAAAATTTCTCTCAGCGTGTGAATGCTGCTACTGCGTTCACTGGAAGAGACATTAGCCCTAGACTTTGGCAGTCTCAACTGTTTCTGTTGTAGCGAGCCAGGCTGGGTCAAACTCCTTAAGCCCAGGAAAGCCTCACTGAAAACAAACCTGAAATCAGTTGCACCATCGGCATGGCCAACGGGTCCGAAAGGGGTAACTGCTGGTAGTGTCAGTGGGGATAAGCAGTCAGTGGTGGTGATCTGGTCAGAGGGTACCTGGGAAGCCTATCCAGGCAGGGCTCTGTGGATTCCACTCCTGCCTTTCACAAATTTTCAGCTTGTTCTTCCAACCTGTTCCCTCCATCTCCCTGGGTGGTTTTCTCCTCATGTTTCCTACAATGGAAAGCTAATAAGACATATACAGAAAACAGGCACTGGAACCAAAGTAGGAAAAATGAGCAATGGCTTAGTTAACAGTGTTAGGCCCATTCAAGGAGAAAGACACCATGTGCACTAAAAAAAGAGATAAATTGTGTGGGAAAGGAAAAGGGATAAAACAATGTGGCTTGAAGACAGGGGCTTAGCTGTTGCTGTGCATAAACTAGATCGCTGCGGGAGCTACAGCTTTGTGGCTGCCTTGTTTGGCTGTTCCTCACACTGAGCCCTAGTTTGGGACAGACGGCGCTATGCGAAGCACTGCTGCTCCAAGCTGGTCCTTGCCAAGGCTGCTGCGTGGCTAAAGAAGCGCTAGATTTTTAACCTAGTCTTGGCTTTAGCAGTTCGGGTGGAAGGCCAAGCTGAAGTATCAGCAGAGACAATACTATTTTTAGGACTGTGTATGTGAAGAAATAGTTGATGATATAAAGCTATAGAAACTCTTGGGAAGTGGCACTGTGCCTTGTGCTTTGAATACTTCACTCTGAAGAAGTTTTCAAATCCTGCTCAACATGAGAACTGACTGTGAGTTTCAAACATAGCTTTGCACAGCATGTGGCATTCATTTATTACCCCATTATTAGATTAAATGTTATGAATTAAACAAGTATTCTTTTCCCTGTGTTTGCTTAGGTTATTGTTATAGAAGACAAGCATACGTCTTTAATTCCGAGTAAATAGGCTTTTCTCTTTTAATTTTGGACGACTTCTTTTCTACCATGCCTTGTCTTAAAGGACAAAGGAAAAGTTAATTTTTACATTAAAGAAGAAATAATTTGTAAAGACTCATTATACTCCCAGGTCACTTGTGGGCCGAAACTGGAAATGTACCCACAACTAACGTATTCTGAGACCAGCTCAATGTGGGCTTTTATTGAAGTGTTTGGTGGATGCTCTCAAGAATGTTGAATGAAGCTTTAAAAGGTTTGCTGCATTTCCCTACATATTGCCTGACTTTTGTTGCTGGCATGAGCTTGGTAGAAATGCATTATTTAATTAGACTGCTATCAATTTATCATGAAAAACAGAATAGCAATAGTTCTCCCCATCCCCACTTGCTGGTTCATACATCTCCCTCTCTCATCCTGTAACAGGAAGAAAATACTCTGAGATTTTTCATGTTAGCGCTTTTTTTTTTTTTAATATACCTTTTTCTTAGACAGGAGAAATGCTTTAGAAGTGCTAATGGCTGTGGCCTGTGTTACGGCATTTCTTATAACACATCCATGTTCTGTGCATGGTGAGGTTGGGCTCTGTGTGCAGTGGCGGGACTGGTCTGACAGGGGTGAGAGCAGCCTGCGCACACAGGTGAGCTGGTAACAACTACAGAGAAGGTTGCCTTGCGCCTTGGCAGTACTGCTCTCAGCATAGCTATCCGTCAGGGTGATACTACAAAGCCTATTCAAGTTGTAGGTATATAATGGTAACATTCAGAAGGCAATAATAAGACCTGTTATATGCAAAAGTGAAAAAATATATTGTGAGCATTCAGGGATGCTGATACTTTTCATAGTACGATTTCATTGCTTGCTTTGGTTAACTATGTTAAGTCCATGTGGCAAAAAGGGGATTTTCAAGGGGATTTAATTGGAGTTTTGACAGTCCTGAAAACGAGGGGCAACTGCAATCTCTGTCCAATGTAACAGGACCAAAAGCAGGAAATCATCTAAGGGCTGACATGGGCAGCACATTCTCTTGAGTTCCTCTGAGGTCTAAATGTACTTGCAGAGTCTGAGCTGAAGCATCATTTTATTTTTGCCTCAATGTTAATCCGAGTTACTTGGATTTAGATATTTCTGGCATATGCTAGAGTTGTGGCTCTGTCTTCAGGGCAGATGTAGCCAGAAAACTGAGATGGAGACCAGTACTGACTTAGTAAATGGCTTATCTGTAATATGGGCGGTTCAAAAGTATCAATTATATCCTTTCTAATTTATTACCATAACATAACATAACTTTTGAAGTAGTCAGATCTTTCTGGAGTTGGGTCTTCACTATCTGAGAGACTATACAAATAGAAACTCTCTCAGTCCTGAAGTGCTTGTTGTTCAGCCCTTTTTTCTGGAACAAAAAAATCCCACCCAAAACCAACATACTTCATATCTACTCCTGCCCATTTTTTGTTTTACTCAGTACGTTTGCTTGTATAAACCTAAACATTGGTATGGCTGTCTTATTTTTTTAAGAACATAAAAATCTTAGAGATTTTGCTTGTGTTTTATTTCTGATTACTTCATGCTGTGGGTATTGATGAGGTAATGGAAATCTGTATCTGGAATGTTGGTGTGGGGCAAACAAATTACATTCAATGTTTTTCATCAACCCTAATTAAAGGAATGACTGTTACAATCAAAATTAATTGCATTTAATAAAGGATTCCTTGCTTTTTTTTGGTAAGATATCCAAATCACACTCTCATAGCTTCCCCTTCGTGTTTCAGAAAGCTGTTGGAAAATTGTATTTTGTTTCTTCAGCATGCTCGTCTCTAGGAGAAAAGGGGATTCAGTACTCTCTGAAGGTAGTTATATTTCTTAAATCACTGAACCAAAATGCAATGGTTAACGCTAATAAATATTTACTTTGGTTTTAAGCTTGGAATGATCAGCAGTGCCACAGGCTAATCTGTGGATTTGCCTGAGATGATGTTGTGAGCCTTCAGAATGATATATTTGAAGTTGCACTCATTTGTTGATTTAGTGAATAAAATTTGCACCTTTAACAAAGACTTGCCTATAGTCTAGGCTAGCTAGATAATTTAATGCATGTTTTGAATTGATATTTTACAAAGTATTTTTTAATTGTGTTAACATTACGTTTTTCTGTGTTGAGTTTTTTCTCTTTTTTTCTCTCTCTTTTTTTTTTTTTTAAATCTTCAGTCCCGTGCATCTAGTATTAGGAAAATTGTTGTTTTCAATATCAAACAAAACACAAACCCTACCAGGAAAAAATGTTGGGAAAAAAAGCAGTTTCATATCATCACAGACCATGAACTGTGAAAGTGGTGCAAGCTCTACTAATCTTCTTGCATGTCAATATTAAATTTGTTCTGTCTACTGTTGGTTTGTTGGGTTTTTTTGTTGCTGTTTGCTTTGTCTATATCTTATTCTTTTCTGCCTCGCCCTGAGATAGCACCTCCTGTGGGCTGAGGAAAAACCTGCTTGGAGCTGGTGCAGTGTCTTGCAGGAAGATGTATTCACCGATGGGTTGGATTTTTTAAATGTTGTTACATTGTTCTCTGAACCTGATCTTTTTATTTTGTTTTATTATGTCTTGTTGAGTCTCATAATTCATGTAATTAGTATTTGGTAAGGTTGAGTGTCAGGATTTTACGTTGGTGAATGCCGGTAACAATGTCTCTTCTATATATTATGTGAAGTTCTTGCACATCATACCTATGCTTCTTTTACACTAAAAGAGCGTAAGACAGAACAATAATGGGAAGAAATAGCATTTATATAAAATACATGCTATCATTAATTTTGCTTATGAGCTGCAGTACACTCAAAGGATACCTTTGCCAGCAGGGCAAATCTGTGGGCCTTCCTTTTCTCAGGGGTCAGGGCCACCTTTGGATTTGGAGCATCATCACAGCAGCCCTGAGGACAAGCTTGTTTCGTGAGAGCAGTTGCTGCAGGGTGGGCACGATGCCTCTCTGAGGGCCCCTGGCTTTTCCTCCTCTGGCTGCTTTGCTCAGATAATCCTGCAGCAGCTGTCGGAGTTTACCTTTGATTCCTCTGGCTTCAGCAAAGCTGCAGGAACACTAGAAACCTGGCCCTGACCCCTGCTGAGCTGATAGCGATAAGAGCAACATCATCCCCAGTGAAACCTATGTGCCTTTTAAACTAAGTGAACGCTAGGGATTTGTTTTCCAAGGATGAGTGACAGGCACTCCTTTCCCTTGCGCTGCTGGACCCAGTGATGCCAGCTGCATGTACCCCATCCTCAGTGTCCCCATGGGTGGGGTGTGGATTAGTGATGCGCTGTCAGCAGTTCTGTGTCATTGCATTCCTTCTTGGGAGAGCTGGAAGGAGGAAAGTGGGTGTTTGTAGATCAGATTATGCTCAAATTTGATTGGAACCTGTGTTGTGATCTACTGTAAAAAGTGGTGTTCGTGGATCTCTGTGGGGGAGATGGGGGCTAGTCAGCAACAAGATCAAAAACACAGAGCTGCCAAGTTGGTCGTGTGTTATTTGGGGCTGTTTTATCAAGCCCAGTGGAACAAACATCCTTTATTTTAGATGGCGTCTCACTGTCCTTGAAGTAAATATGTCTCTTAACTTTTCTTCTTTTTAGATTCGGCATGGATTTGCAAACTACCAGTGCTTAGGAAGGTTGCTCTGCAGTTGATTCAGTTCTTTTCCTATAAAGCAACCCCAATAACTGCTTTGGAAATGGTTTAGTGTAGAATCTGCAATGTGAGGAGGTTGGTAGTGGGAAGGGTAAGGGTCATTTCAGGTGATTAAATCATTCCCTAAACAGTGATAGAAAGTTTGAACATATACAGCTTGAAGTAACTGCCTCTACTTTATACATGTACCTGATTATCTGTTACAATAATTCGTTTTCCTAAAGGTAAAAAAAAATAATGTTCTAATTCTAAATTTATTTGGATTACTTTTTATTAGCCCAGTCTACTTTTGTTTTAACATCATGTTCAACTCATGTTTCAAATCAGGTTTCAACATTTGAACCTGGTGCGTGAGACCTTTTGAAGTGTATAGGTATTGCTGATTTGCCTTCCTAGAGCTTCCTTGTCACTGTTTAATAATAATGTTTTGTAATGCCTGGAAACATAGAAAGGTGATACAAAGGTTATCTCTTATTATTTCAACCTACAAACACTGTTCTTTGAGAAGCTGAACGTTGCAATAACCCCCCCCCACCCTACAGCACTTCTAACCTGCTAACATGCAATATTAATTCCAGCATAACTGCTGAAGAGTATGTGTAAAAGACTTAAAAATGTATTTACTTGCAGACTCGTGATGTCATGAGATTAAAAATGTATATTTCTCCCCATTTTTTTTGCCACTATCAAAATGTCAAGGTTGTGGCTTTGTTACTATGCGGGTGGTGCAAGCTTGGCTGCGACCCTTCCGCGAGGTGTCACAAATTCCTTTCTGAAAATGTTTTGAGCTCTGAAGCGTTTCGTGGTCCGATGCTGGCAGTGCTGATCTGACAAGCTGTGGGTGAAGGCAGCAGCCAGAGGGTCCCGGTTCACAGTGTGGCTGGGGCCTTTGGGCAGCCCCGCTCCCTTCCACTCGGGTTGCCCGAGGCCGATCCACAACCCAGCGGTGGGCGTGGGAATCTGCTTAGAGGTACCTGAGCTGCTGGTGCACCCCAGAAAGGTTAGTACCCAAGTGCTTTTTGCACAAAGTGTTATGAATACCATTGTACTGGTGTGAAACAGAGCCCTTCGTGATTGTGTCGGTCCTTCACGTGCCTCATGGCTTCCTAATAAAAAAAGCCCTTAATGTGTCTGTTCTTTCTGCTTTTAAATAAGCAGTGAGAAATGTGGATTTATACATTGGAAAGAGCAGTCTGTCTCTTATTCCTTTCCTTTTTCATCTCCGAAAATGGTTGGAAAGAAGGAAATTCAAATGCAGTATTTGAATTCACTTTTGCTGTTTTTGAAAAAGGCTTTTCTTACCTATTGGCTGTAGTTTGTGCTTTGAAAAAGGATGTTGTGTGTGTAACTTATAGGGTACCATACAGTGACTGTGGGAGTGCTGGATGGGGGCTCAAATCAAATCCTCCTTTGACCATTCTTTACTCAGCCTTAGTGAAGCTTTACTCCGCTGTGCCAGTGGCTCTCTGCAGGTCTTTCAGAGTTAAAGCCCCTAATCCAGAGCAAGTTTCAGGAGTTCCAGTTGTGGTATTCCCTTAAAAAGAAAAAAAAAAAGTCTGTTACCGAAATGTTAGATTTTTATATTCCTTCTGTCTGGGGAGATAATGTACAGTGGGGAAGAAGGTCTGTTTAGCCTCAGTAAAAAGCAGTTTCTCAGAAGCTTTACTTTCTGGTTCCCATCTGATATTCCATAGTTTTTGATGTCTGGTTGTTGGGCTTTTTGGGGTTTTGTTTTGTTTTCCTGATGTGGGTGTTGAGTTCATCCAGATTTTTCAATTGCATTGCATTTTGTTTTTTTACCTTCCTCAGATTTTTCTCCTTTATTGTGGAAAAACTAACTGGTAATTCCCTCTTTTCTACAACAGTTTTGAAAATTACCCTGGAACAAATGACACAAATGATGAAAATGTGCTGTTGGTCAGGCAGCTTTACCTGAGTCTTTGCATTGGTGGGGCTGGGCACTGCTGGCTTTAATGGAGGCAAATCTGCTGGCAAATGCTTCAAGGACTATATGTTGTTTTGTTGGGTTTTTTTCTCCAGGTGTTTTCTAGTTTTGATATTTATTCAGATATTTCTTCTTTGTAGTGGTCGTAATTTTGGATTGCTGAGCGTTGTTACTGACAATGCAATGCCTGAAGAGTTCTGCTTAGGTTTTGAAGTATTTTTGTAATAGTTGACTATGTATTTGCAGATCAGCCTTTTGCAGAGCACCTCCGTTTCTGTATTTATTTGTTTTACCTACCAAGACAACAGGCTAAGCGCATGGTCAGCTTTAAACCAGTGCCAGCTGAATGCATGGATGGAGAAAAACTATTGTGTGCCTGCTGCTTCAGGGCGGGTGTTCCCCCAGTACAGATGTGTGTAAGTAGAAGTCACGTTTCCATTTGCTTAGTTGGAGCTTTGTTTCAAATTCTGCTTCTATTTAAAGGCCTTCTTTCTAACTGTGGTGTTTCTTTCCCAAATAGGTGTGTAGAAGAACCAGGAGGTGAACTACTGGTTTCAGAGTGATGTTGTACTTTGAACTGAGTGTTGTTGTAAGCTCTTAAACTGTGTATGATCTATTTGGTCTTTCAAATCCCTTCTAGAAGAGATATTCGGCAGATGTATTGTAACTAGACTCTGTTGGAAAAGGTTACAGTCTGGAGAGGAATGTCCACTCTGTACTTTAAATCTCTTTCCATTAAAAGTTTCCTTTGTTGCCAAGGAAATAAAGCAATGATTATGTTATAGGGCTAATGATTCATATTCCCAGCACAAGGCTAATGTTGTTAAACTGTTGAGGATGATGTAAAATTCAAGGACTCCTATTAAGGTTTTTGATGGGACTGAACTATAAATTCCCCTCCCCCCCCAACCCATTTCTCAAGGGGATAGAAGGAAGGTCCCCCCTATTTTATGGATTTTGGTAATTGTAGCAAGTAATTAGGCTCCCTCTGTGCACACCCCCCCGCCCCCTCTCCCCCCCCCGCCCCCCCCCCCCGGTGATGGAAAGAGCTCCACAGACTCTAAGCTGGGCTGCCTTTACTGAGGATTAAGTGCGTTGGGGATTCTCCCTGCTGCTGCTTTTTACTGTTCCTTCAGTGTTGTAGGTCTTTGCTGGTAGGAGGAGCTGTTACTCATGCCCCATACATAACCATCTTGTTCCTACTTTATCTCTTCATAGTGGGAGGTGTTATTTTCATCCCTCTCTCTTTTCCATTGGTCCATGTACTTAGGAAATAAGGTACAGAGACTATTTTCTCTCTGTTGCAGTTACTGATGATTTTTTAAGGGCATTGGACTTAGTTTTACTACGTGGACTGGGGAAGAGGAGGAAGCAAATGGGTATCTGCATTCATGGCAAAATGATGTTGACTCATATATTGGTCCCTTTTCCTCCCTATTCTAATTCAGAACATCAGTGTAAGACTCGGGAGTGAGCATCCTCTTCCTCCAGCTGCTTCTGAGAAAGAGAGGAAGTGATATTTTTCCTTGCTTTTGAAGTTGGCAAAGTTAGTGATGGCTATTTTATTGAATAAAGAGGAAGCCCAAGTGGAGGCAGTCTGAATTCTAGTTTTTTCCTGCTGTGCTTGTTCTTGGTGCGCGTTTGGGCAGGTGGTCCTCAGTGGTATCAAATTCCAGGAGCTTTTGAGGTTAATGGAAAAAAAAAGTTTCAAAGGTATGAAACTATCTCAGCAAAGCATGTTATCTGTGGCTGTGCGAGGCAAGAGGGAGCCTTTGTTTCATTATGGATGATGCCAGGCTGTACCACAATGCTGCTTTTGAAGCTACCACCAACTGCATTGTCTTGCTGTGTAGCCCATTTCTGATTTAAGAAATTGAGCCTGGATGACATACTAGTCATATGAGCAAGATTTATTTTGCTTAACTTTTTCTTAAAATATTTAAGGTCTAGTTGAAGGTAGTTATCGTTGTGAGAACGTTGCTCAGGGAGAGCAAAGACAGGCAGCTCCTGCAGTCCCAGTGAATTTCCTTCCAAGAAAAACTTCTCTCCTTCTTTGTCTCCATTTATAATGGTTAAGTATCAATTTAAATCAAATGTCTAAAAGGTTTACTTCTCCTACGTATATAATAGGATTCCCTCCTTTATCTTGAGCATAGCTGTTATTAATAACCTTTGGAAATAATCATCTTGTGGTAAAGGAGTGGATACTGACTTCTTGGTGTAGACGAACAAGATATCAAAGATGATGAAATACTGTGGCTAAAATATGCAGAATATATCAAGTTAACCTTTAGGGTTTTTTTAAAAAAATCTTCCTTTGCCTCTAATATTTCATTAGAAGACTATCATGTAGAAAGATGATAGAGAGGCTAGCATTATTGCTGATTGACTGTATATACAAATACCAGTCTCTTTTTAAGCAGGATTACTAGAAAAAATACCATCAAATGAGACACATCTTTTATCCTACTTACTTTCTCCCGGTTTTTGTTTTTTTTTAAAAAAACAACACCCCACCCCCTCCCCCCCTAAAACAACAAAAACCCCAAACCCCAGTGCTGTTAGCTTTGAGCTAGAGTTTCAGCTGACGTAAGTTAATATATAGCTAGTAAACAGAATTAGGCTGACTCACAGAAAAGAAAGATATTCCTTATTTCAGCTTTAGATGCAGAAAGAAGGCAGACTGACTTTTTTAAAAAAAAAACTACAATCATGAAAAATTAGAGAAATCAAAATATTTTGTAGAAACATGGAGAATTCATGGGGTTGTCTTGTCCTAGGCGTGCAGGAAGAGAGAGACATGATGCAAGTGATGTGGTTAAATTAGGTCATGGCATGAGCTTCAGTGGGGATTGCTAGTAAATAATTTGCACAGTGGAGGAGAGCTTCCTTCCTTAATTGTTTCCACCTGGTAGCAGGCTATTGTCAGACCAGGGACCCCTCTGCCCCTTTGGGCAGCACTCTGAATGAGAAATATACAGTGCTTTGGGAGTAAGTAGTGTTTGGATAATAGCTAATTCTGTCTGGCTTCGTTTTACAAAGCTGTTTGGAAATGCGATATAGCAGCATTCTTCTACAGGAATACATGCTTTCCCACTGCAGTCTTACTTGGGAGACACTTTTCTCGGGTTTTTGTGTTGCTGTTTCTGCTACTGCAAGAACCATGGTGTGATTTCAGAGGTCAGTTATGAAAATATGAAGTGTCACATCAACCTGTTAAAGCATCGTGACTTCATTGTTTTAGAAAAATGCATCCAGAAGTTGTTTAGGATTGTGCTGCCTTAATAGAAGACAAATGAAGTAAGGAGTTCTTTCTTATACTCTTAATTTAGCTGTTGGGAAGGAGATGAATACATCAGTTTTATGCATTTACCTTGCCTAAGAGAAAAAAGAGGAAGGGAGGGGGCATGCATGTGAAGTGATACCACTGGCCTATCTTGAAAAAAATCATAATCAATTCTAATGCTAGCACTCAGTCTTTGGAAATCAGCTTGTCTCATCTAATGCAGCTTGTGGAATTGCTTAGAAATTCAGTCCAGTTTTAGTAGCTGAAGGCTAAAGTACGAAAGTCTCTCCTTTTGTAATCTATGCCTCTTTAAAAGTGTGCTTGATTTCTGCCTTCAAAGTCTGGAGGACTTAGAAGAAGTGAAACGGGATAAGCTTTCATCAGGAGTCAACTGAAATTTAGTGTTTCAAGGCAAGTTTACAGGATTATTGCAGACTGCCTATTTACACCTATTGTAGTTTCACAGTCTCATTTCATTTCTCTGAAATTGTGGTACTGTAGCCTAATTAATACTTTGTTATATTTGTTGATGAGCTCAGGAATCAAAAATTCAGAATTAAATGACAGTGATTAAAAACATAGCAGCGATGAGGCTTTTGACTCTCCAGCCCTATTAGTAAGTGCAATTACATGGGTTACTGACAGCCCACGGCTTGTGCTAGACAGGTCGCCTTGCTGCAGTTGAACACACGTGTTCACATGCGTGCTGACCATCCCCGACATGGAGCAGGAGGCGGACGAACATGTACTGCTGGGGAAGCATCATCAGGCCAGGCTCTGCCGGCTTCCAGGAGCTGCCTGGTGTTAGTTGTGGAATATTAAGCAGGGGCAAATCTGCCTCAGTACGTTGGAATGAGATGGTGTTTTTCATTAAAGCCAATTTTTTTTTTTTTTTCATGGGGAAATACCAGGGGCTTCAGCAATTATCATTCTTGTGAGATTGAGAGAAAGATGCTTGGATGAAATCTAGCAAACAAGACTGTCAGTGCTCATTTAGTAACTCCTTTGTGAATCATTTTGAACTGAATTTGCATGATTGTAGGGGACCCAGAAAACCTTTTGAAACAATTATCCAGTGGTACCATTATATAATCAGCTGGAGATAATGGGCAAGCTTTTTTCAAAAGCTTTTTTCATGGCATTTCTGGCCTCTTCAGGCTCTTCCTCTGCCTCCCTGGGGGCATACCAAGACAACATAGCCCTGCCCCAGAGAAAAGATACATGAAGGGTCAGTGGGTGGGAAGGAGGAGGGGGGAGGGAATGCCGGCCTTTTAGGAGAAGGGGCAAGATCCTAGTTTTTCAGATTTGACCCTGCATTTCTTGAAATCAGCAAGGGCCAAAGTCGTGCAAGGTGCATAAATCCCTCATATTTGAGCCTGGATTGAAAGTGTGCCATACAACTCATGTTCATGATCTAATCTAGGAATTTAATTGAGGCTGTGTAACTTGCATGCTAAATTTTGAAATACTTGCCAGATGAAAAAAAAAAAAAAAAAGGAAATTGGAGAGTAAGTAGTGCCAAGTAAGCACTACAGTTGCAGAGCTTTTCTCTTTATTTCAAGTAGTGGGGTAGGAAGCTAAGTCTTTGAGCTATAATGAAAAAGGAATTTGTGCCTTACAGTTAATATTGTTGGGACAGTTATAGATTCTGTTTCTAGTCTATTGAAGTGGTTAGCAACTGCTAATTGCCCTTAACAGTTTGTTTTTAAATGACAAGTTTCCCATCTCCAGAGCTTTCAACTGTATGCATGTATGTCATTGGGCTTGGCTTTTGCTATACAATATAAGAAGCCTGGCATGTCTCTTACACCACGGTGGCAGAAATCAAATTGCATCAGAACAACCAGACGTTAAGTGAGTTGTTGCTGAAGTCTCTGTGCCTGAGACACAGCTGTTTCTCAAGCATGTGTTATCACAGCAGCTACAAGCCTCAGTAGTGCTGCATGGGAATGAAAGAATTATCACTTAATCACTATTCAAAAGAGGAATAAAATCTAAGAGAACACCCATCTTCAAAGAAGCTGAAGTACAGCTTGACTTGCACTTACTGCCTTTTGGGTGTATTAGTTTTTTTTATTCTGCAACATTAGTGGTCTGAGGAAAAAAAATATTTAATATGCAAAGACCACTTTCAAAGATGGTGTTGCTGGACTAGTCTGTTCTGTGCAGATGCAGTTCCAGTATGCCGTTGCATGTGTTTGTGCTTGTGCATATAAAAAACTGAGTTCAGAGGTATAATGCAGTGCTCAGTCCGCAGATGCTGTTGTAATCACTTGGTTTGATACTTGGTGCAAAAGCTTGAAGTAACTTTGTCAGTGTGCTTGTAGTGTTAACAAAAACACTCCTAGTGACTTTTTTTAACAATTCAGAGATAATTCAATAATTTTTAAAGATATCATCATTGCTATTTAAAGGATGTGTTGGCTAAGCTAAAAGATAAGGGAAACATTAAAAATGCTTTGGAAACACACATTTGAGCACTATCTAAAATGTTTCCTTTTAAATGGTGATAACATTTCACCTGCAGTATATCAGTTTCCTGAATTTGAATAGCCTTTGGTCTGATCCCTCCATGAACAACTGTATGTCACTAGCAGCTGAGCAATCTTTTTGAATGCATTGCCATGCTGTGCGTGTATTTCTGTATTGTGATACTGTTGCCTCCAGTAATTTTTCTAAAACCATACTTCCATATCTAATATTCTTGGTTAGTAATTTAACCAATCTCCTCTATAAATGTGATCTTTTTGTTTCCAATTCATTGCTGTTCTGTGTAGCTGTGCAATTGCATGGCCTACTTAATTTTATGGTTTATGGACAGTCTGTCTTCAAAGGATTTGGGAACCCCTCTACGAATTAGATAACATCTATTTTGCCATTACTCTCATATAATTGTGTATGATAACATAAAACTGAGACTCCTAAAGCAATTTTATTATTCATTCAGATAACAAGTCTTACCATAAATCCTTGTTGACAGTGGATCAGAAGCACGGTGGTTTTAGCAGCTGAGGTGGATGTACAACAGTTCCAGCATTCTCTGAGTATGCTATGGAATGGTTTTCTGTGAGGGAATTCCTGTAGGGTACAGTGTGGCCATATGGTCTTTGATCTTTTTTTTTTCCTGGAAATGATTTCTTTTAAAGAAGGTGGCCTTGTATCTCTTACTAGGTGAAAGCAGGTAAAGGTTGTCCTCTCCTGGAGAACAAAGATGTAATGAGGCAATGGGTTTTGTGGTGAGGCCTCTGCCTTTCTGCTGTGGGAAGACGGGATGAGGATGTGTGCTGCAGAAGAGATGAGGATAGGCAAAGGCCCTTAAGTGTTTGTGTTCTGTGGTGAAGGAAATGAAAGGTTGCAGTGTATAGCAGGGAGAGAGCACTTGACCTTCATGGTGCTTGTGTTGTTACAGAGTAAGGCAAAGATGCCCTTTTTGATGTAAGCATCTTTCTCTTGAAAGCTGGGGGGAAAAAGAGGAAGCTGCATGTGGCTGCTTAATTAGCAGAGAATGTAATTGCGACTTCTATCCTTGATTTATTGTTGAGCACTAACAGTGAGTGACAGCCTGAAGGATGCTCTTACCTGTCTCAAACGTCAAGGCTGGGCTTCAGCTTGTCTATAGCATCTGTGTTACATGTGTTGTGTGGATGCCCAGGTTATCAGAAGTGGTGACTCTGTTCTCTTCATCTTCATCACAGCATCAGGAAACCAAACTAGAGATTAGAAGGCCAGGCTGGCTTTTTGTTTTCTCCTCCTGCCTTGTCTTTGCTTTTGGTGACTGAAGGCATCCTTTATTACAGCTGCAATCTGTACCCTCTGTTGTCAGTAGAGGTGTGCTTGGGTAGCAGAGAAGGTATCAGCCCGATTCCTACTTGCTGCCTCCTGGAGGTGAGGTGGGACAGAATAGGATCAATTAAGACATGAAAAGCACTTTTAAAAATCAACTGAGTAGATAAAACTCCCCAAAGAGTGAAACTATTTGCAGGACATGATGAAAGTTTCAACATTTGCATAATTACATTAACATGTGTAAATCAAATGGATTTCTTGCCTCACAGTGAGAGAGGCTGGTTTTAAATATTATATGACATTTATGTTTAATATTTGATAGTGAAAGATTTTTTTAGGGGATGTAATTGAGTTGGATTCATGGATAAACAAGTTAAATGTGATTTCCATCTGTGTTTCTTGTTCCACATAAATCGCCAATTTTCTATGCTCCCTTGAGTACTCTTAGCACTTTAGAGTTAAAACCTTTATTTTACCTGACATCAGAACCTCTTTCTCAGTGAAAGCAGCTTCTAGTATTTAAAGAATCGTTCCTTCTTCAGTAAGAATATTGCTTAATTGAAAAACTTGTCTGTAAATACTAATTTGTACTTCCAGGTGACCTCCAGGTATGCTTCATTCAGGTCTTGTTGGTATAGAAGAATGCTTAAAGACCAAAGACAAAGAGAACATTTCTAGAGGGACTGTGTTCCCAGCTTAGTTATCTGAAGATAATTTCATCTTTAGCACATAAGACTTGGTGTCCTTGGTAAATGATAGTAGCATTTTTCCCCCAATTTCATTTTGTTTTACAAGACTGTTAATTGATGCATTCATGCTTTGTGAAATGCTAGGCATAGATCTGTTGCATATTATGTTTTTATAGGCTTCTGCTATTTTGACAGTATTGTCACCACCAGGAATGTGAGTTTGATTTGAAATTACATCTGTACTATGTCAGTGGGTAGTGGATCCAATTTGAATGTGAGGAGCTAATCCATTTTTGTTCTGAACACAGGGAAAATACAGCCTTTTCTGAAAGAAGACATGATCTCCTAGAATGTTAATTACCTTTAAAATACTTTGCAGAGCTGCTTGAACACAGCTTAATAATTATGCAGATTTAATCAGAAAAAAATGTGTTAACCTCCTTGATACAGGAAGCCTTGCATAGTTCTTTAGCAAAGAGATTTATATCACACTGTCCATCAAGCTAGGCTTCCGGGAATTGTTCTGAGCTGCAAGCACAGGGATCAGCTTTGGAAATGGATAGTTTCACGATTGCTTCAAAGGTAACTTGCAAATTAAGTGGCAAGTTTTAGTTAAGGTAGGTACATCAAAGGTTTATGTGCTTAAAGAAATCTTGTAATTGCTAAAATCTGATGTTTGGGGATAAGTCCTTGAAAGTGATTTAAAAGTTAACCTTTATCAGCATTTTGCATTGATAGGCAAGCCAAGTCCTTGCCAGCGTATCTGTAACAATGCAGCTGTTCCGTGTGGAAAAATTGGGAAGTCTCTCACTAGGAATTAGTTGGTGTGGTGTTGTGTCTCAGTCATCCTCTGGAAATTGTGTTTACTAAGTACAATAATGTTCTTGGTGAGGAGAAATAACATGCTATCAGGAAATAACTGAAGCAAAGTGTATAGTATACCATATACAAATTGTAGAGAGAGGGAAATTCTTGGCAAGAAATTTAGGAATGTTTCTGTTTAAGACTGTAAAGGACCAAACTGGGTTTTTTTGGGGTTTTTTTTCCCTCCAAGAGGGAAAAGAAACACTGCTTCTCAAAAACTGTTAAATATTTTGTCCCATTTTGTAAAGTAACAACTCTTGCTGTTGCCTCTCAGCTGATGAACGTAAGATCTTACCTATCATGGACATGGTACTTAAGGTACTGTGTACTCCACATGTTAGTCACAGTTAGAAGTTCCTATGAAGGAAGCCAACAAATGAGGAGATAAGGTTGTACTTAAAAATGTACAAAAATGATTATAGACTCATTTATCTGACTGCTCCAGTACACATTGCATTAAAGTACATAATGAATAACTATATCATGGTTCATGTAGGGTTTAACATTCTTAGGGTAGGCTTTTATCAAAGGCATTAAAAGAATGAATAGCTATCGTATGTATAAATCATATAAGTAGATAAGTAGAATGTAAAGCAGAAGTGAAGTGTGCTGCACCCCTTAGTGCCTAATCTGCAAAGGATAACAGCATACTTCCCCTGGAGGATTATATGCCTACCCCTTCAGTTGGCATGGGTTCCATGCTGAATCTTCAAGTTTCAAATCATATTTGTTTGTTTATAACATTTTATTTACTGTTCCAATTTGAAATTACATTATGAAACTAGTGTGGAATTTTCACTATTAATGGCCAGTGCATAGAAATATTAAGAGTAGAGTACAGTGCTGTCTCTAGATTGATATCCCCCCACCCCTTTCCCCCCTGTTTTTTTTTCCTTTTAATTTTGTATTGGCTAAGAAAAAGTCTGATTAACTTGTCTGGTGTATGCTTGGAACATAACAGATTAAGACACTTCTCTGGTAGAGTTTGGAAATAAGAAAAAGCACATCAAAAGTATGGATGGATAGTTAACTGGTTTTCCAAGCTACGCTGAGAACAGCAAAGAGAAGTAGCTGTGGTTATGTATTTTCTTTTCCTTTGCTTTGGGTTAGGGAGTTATGGCCTTTGCTTTTGATTGGTGACCTTTCAGCTGCACTTCATGTTTTGGTCATCAAGTTTAATCAAGATCTAGAATTTGGTCTTGACCTCTGTGTGACTCAGTACAACAGTACAGTAACTCCTTAAATCCCTTGAAAGAATGGAGTTACTACAAGTATAGAGTGATTTATTTGTTAACAGTATTCCTTACCGTTGTTAGGTGGTCCCTACCACTATGTGTGAGTGCAAAAAATAGCTTGTGTGTGTCTGCAAGAGAATCTGGAAATCGATTCTCAGAAGCAGGTGTCTTCTGCTAGCTGTTACATTGAGCATGTCTCCAGGAGAAGCACCTAAAAATCAGTCTGCTTGCAAGGGGGTTTTGATTGGGTGGTTTTGGGTTTGGTTTTTTTAATTTTATTTTTTATTTTTATTTTATTTTTGATCAGGCTGTTTGAGGTTTTTTTCACTTTGGAATTTACTTAATGTCTTCTTCCATTTGACCAATGTGAAATAGTCCAAACTAGAGTTCGCTCTGAAGTAAGCTGTGAAGTCCTTCTGTGTTCCCAGACTTTAGGAAGAGACAGTTATGTTGTCTTTGTTCTCCTTAACCTCTGTTCTCATCCATGGTCAGTATATTCTGTGGGTTTCCAGCAAGCAGCACACCTTATGGAAGAGAATTTATTTAGCCAGTAACCTTTTTCATGAAGCACTGAGCCTCTGGCTGTGTATAAATCTATATCCCCATACTTTATCCCACCTGGGGCAATGTCTGTCTGAAAATTAACGGGGGGGGGGGGGGGGGGGGGCGGGGGGGGAGAGGGCGGGGAGTGGTGGTGGAAATGTTACTGCTCACTGAATCTGGTTTTGGTGATAATAGAAAGCAAATTATATTGAAGGGAAAAGAATGTAGAACTTTAAACTGTCAAATGAAATGAAAAATTAATCCAGAGGAGTGGTATTCTTCCTGCATTCTCCTTCTGCCTCTTATTTTAAGATTTCAGCATTAGAATGATATGAGACTGTGGGTTGTCTAAGTCCTCTTGTACCATAATTTTTCCTGTATCAGTTAAACAAGCGAAGTGAGGACTGATCAAGTCTCTAATATTCCCTCTGTAATAGGTTCTGTATCTGAATTACTGCAAACTTGGTTGAGGCGTTTGTGATTGCGCTGATGTTTTGATAATATGGAGGTGCTTACAATCTGATTAACATATGCTGCATTTTTCTTCTCTCCTTCTGGGAGTAAAAGTCTGGGGCTAATAAAAAGTTTCCTGACCTTGAATAGGAGGGTATAATGTTTTCTTTCGTGGTAAAGATGTAAGTATGAGTGCTGATTTTGTTGCAATAAAATTTGAGAGGCATAGTAAACAATCCAATGTTGAGAATATGCATAATAAATTTGACCCTATTTACCTTTTTTCTTTAGAATTGTCACTATTGTTGCAGTCATTGCCCATGAAGGAGTGGTTTTTTTTAAAAAAAAATTTTCTTTTCTACAATATGTAGCTAAGAAAATTAAAAGCTTCTTTTGGTTTAAAGGAATCTTCTATTCAAAATTTGTACTTAAAATAGTGATTTAAAAAATACTTGGGATAATTGCAGTTTGCTTTTGTGTATCCAACAGCTGGCTATTCTACATTTCAGCTTCTTAACACAGGTAGTAAATAAAAAACAGAAGGAGATTGAACAGGTCTGGCTTTAAAAGTTCACTAAAAATGTATCTAAAAATTTATGAAAACTGATTTTCCCCCTCCTCCTCTTATGATTCCCCAAATACTTTTTAATTTCGTGGTGCTTCCAGCTCTTCCGGGCTGTTTTGAGTTAAAGTGCTTCCATTTGGAGCTTGCAATGACAACGTAATGGAGGTCTGCCTACAACTACAGTTGAATTAGGAAGTGTTGATTCACTTACAGAGTCAGGAGAGGTGCCCAGCTGAAAGAATTGTCATTTTTTAGCTTTTTATAACAATTGGGGGTGGGGGGCAGAAAGTCATGGTGTGTTCTTCCCTCCTGGTCATGCAGCTCAGATTCTTTAATAATAAAGGTTATCCTGGTGTAGCTAAGGTCCCCCCCTAAAGCAGCAGTCTTCTCAGCTTCAGGTGGTAATGGATGGGGATGGATGGAGGTGCAGATACAACTCAAGCTTGGGAGCTGTTTGCCAAGCATTTTATGGTGGGTTTTTTTTTTGTGTGGGGCTTTTTTTCCCCTTCACGGGCATCCACTTAGAAGAGCTGGCTTCAGATTTTGTCAGGAGCCCCATTTGGCCTCCGTTCAAATCTCTCTCATCTTTATTTGATCAGAAATTTATATCTTTGCTATACCAGACGTTTTCTTGCACATGTTTGTTTTTAGTGGTTGGCACTCCATATTTGTCAGGAAACTGTCTTTAAAATTGTATTTGGACTGAGTACTTGACATCTTCTAGCACAGTGTAATCTGAGTCTTCTCCTGCAGTCCTTGAACTCCAGTGTGGAAGGTGGGGGCATCTTTCATGTTTTGTGAAACAGCAGGTGCTTCCCAGCACTCAAGAAAGGGATCAGTGCCATAGTCACCATTTAAAAACAACAATAATAGCTAGCACAGCCTTAATGGCAGTCCTATAAGTGGGAGGGTGGTGATCACTGAAGGATGAATCTGAAAGCTATCTGGTTTTTTTTCTGATGTGTCGGAGGTGATGGCTTGTGGCCACTTCTGGTGATGTTTACTTTCTGCGGGTTAAAGAGGGCAGGTGGAGAGGAGACGCTCCGGAAGAAACCCTTTGTTCCCAGAGTCCTCTGGCACTTAAGGTTATGGAGAGCACATTTACACCGGAGATGATAACCGAGCAGGAACTATGACTTTTTTGTTACTATATTGTTTTTAGAGTTGGTGGAGGAAAGAGGAGGGATGCTAGTAAAAGGTGTTTTCCTCCTATGGAGGATGTTTTTCCCATTTGAACCTGTGACTACAGCATGAGGGAAACAGAGGTGGTAGAGCTTGTACAAGCCACATTTCTCCATTAGAAAGAGCAGATGCAGTTACATTAATATGCAACTATCAGCTGGGACAATCTCCTAAAACACCGTGATTCCACCCTGATCGCTCCTTGTTCCCAGCTACTAGCATTTAGGCTGTCAGCATCTGTCTATAAGTAGTTGTAACTAGCTTGGTTCCTCCTGGGGTTGATGGGAGATGCAGATGTGGCTTCAGCAGGGTCCTGCTTATATTTAAATAAACAGTTGAGTTTCTGACAAGGGCGGGCAACATTTATCAAGATGTTCAGAAAGATTTTGCTAAATGTCTTCAGCTGCCTGTGACCAGAAAGTGAAGGGAGGGATTATAGTGTGTCCCATGGGTGACATGAACCTGCCCTTCTGGCTGGTTTTGCTTGAGTGAGGGTCAAAGGCTGTTTCTGAATACATTTTGGGGGCTTTGAAGTGGTGGCATTACTTGAGTTGTTAAGTTTTGCCCATGTAAGGGTTATGAGGGTCAGTCATGTGACAGAATTATGTAAATGAAATATTTATTTTATATAATCATACTATGGTTGGTTCAGTCCTGCTTTACTAATTGAGAAACCTTTCATGGCGGTCTTGCAGCCTGTTCAGATAAGAAAAAACAAATCTTTCCCTGCTTTCTCATGGTCTCACATAATTAATCTGGTCTTTAGCTTGCTATTGCCATACACACAAAAAAAAAGTGAATTCATGTACTTAATGATAAATTTTTGAAAACAAATTTATAATCAGTATTTAGGTCATCATTTATGGCTTTGAAATTCTATTGTATTGCTTATTAGAAAACATTTTGATAGTTTGGCACTCTTTCAAAGTAGACCTGTTTATTTTACGCTTTTCAAAGGCAGTTTTAGCAGGTCAGTAGTTCTTGAAAATCTTGCCCCTGATTTCTTGACTGAGTTTACTCCGTGCTCACCTATTGCCTAACTTTCTACCATGTTTTTGAAATAAAGTTGCTCTCTGCAACTGTAGTATTTCTTGTAAAATCCTCTGAAGTGGTTAAGTGGTTTAAAAACATGATGTTGGGAAGAGGATTGTTTTTTTCATAAACAGAAGAAGTAGAAGTAGCAATTTTTTTTCTCTGTAATGTTCACAAAACAGTATCAAAATTTTTTGATATGTGTTCAGAATACAAACATGCAGAAGAACAAAAATACAAAAGAAGGCCTTGATGGGCTTTTTTTTACCCTGGCTTTTTATACTAGCAGGCAGAAACTGGGCTCTGAGCCTTATGTTCTAAGGATTTACACCTGATAGGAAACAGAGTGCATTCTAAAGGACAGAAGTACATTGTTGTCTTTGGAATAGTTACTAAGCCTGGTAACAGCATGACTGTTTACAGGGGATAATGCCTCCAGGCTTTAGGCAAAGCAGTGTGGAGGATATGAGAATAACTGGCCCTGGGAGACACCAGAGAAAGCCATAGCCTGTCAGATAGGCTTCAGCATCCCAAGGCATCTGATCCACAGTGAAATCCAGCAGAAATAATGGTACTTCGTAACTCAGGTAGCAAGAATTTAGGACCTAGTGTTGCTGTTTATTTCTTTCCTGAAGTGGTCTGTTGACATTTATGTTGTTTCTTTTGTGTGCAGATGTTACTCTCTGGGGCTGTGGGGAAGGCCTGGTAGTAAGATATAAATGTGTGCTGTTTACAGTGTCTTTGGCTCTGACATCTTACATATTTCTTATTTAACCCTTTTGAACTATTTTAATTTTTTCTTGTGAAAGATGTATTTAACTTCAGAAATTCAGCTATACAATTGCATTACCCTTATTAATGTCTGTGCAGTTGTAATGTAACATGATTTTTAACTATAACAGAATTTGCAGGTCTGGACTGCATATTTTAGTCCTGTAATACTGCTTGGAAACACAGCTATCTAAAATGATTAACAAAATTATTTGTATTTTCAGAGCAAAGGTGCCTGTCCTGTGGGCAAGGATACAGCTCTCCCAGGGAGCCTTCCTGGCTCTCTTTCCTCCTTTTCTTTCTCTCCTCTGACTCTGCATTTTTCTGAAACTGTTGCCAAAACACACTAGGAAAGAGTCTATCCCCTGCTGACCCCTGGGAAGCCTTCGAAGCTGGTAGTTAGAGCTCTTCGCTGAAAGGTGAGAGGTCATATTTCAAAACTGAAAAAAGGGGGCTGGAGTCCAGCTATGATCTGGGAAGATCACACTTTTAATCACACAGAAGTAAGGGTACATCAAATAATATGCAGCCCTGTGATACCACATCCTCCCTTGCATGTCTCAGCCTCCGTGGGCTAGGAAGCCACTGGTGGTTCTCTGAAAGGATTACTTTTTGCATGAACTGAAGGAGTGAGACACAGTATTCTATTTAGCCCCCAATTTACATTTATCAAAAGCGTGGAGGAGGCATCCAGTTTATGCTAACTTAAAATAAAATTGGAGAAGGCGGGCAAAAATAATCTGTTCTTCATTTTCAGTATGGCTCTGCTGTTGGACTTGAGGTATGATAGGGCCTCTGTCCCATTCTTTGAAAAAACTTGAGCTCCTTTGGAATAATAGGTTTTAAAAGCTTTTGATAGCAGTGCTATACTTGTAACTCTGTCTTCTGATACCTTTGAAGTCTCTTGCACAGAATGGAAACAAGAAACAGGTCAGGTGAATATTTAGAAATAAAATGACTAACAAAGGCTTTTTACTGAGCAAGCATTCTTCTCTGTTCGGGGGTGTGCATGAGGTGATTCCGCTTCTACCTGGTATTTCACATAATCTTGTCTGTTTGCCTGTGTTGGTTCCCCTGCTTCTTCCTCTTCAACTCTGAACAAGTCAAAGTGACATTTCATTGATTTAGCTGTACAGGGAATCCTGTGCAGGTAACACAATAATCCTGGTAGGCATGACAACTAACACTTAAAATACATTCGTTCATACAAAACTGATGCTAATATAAGAGTAGTATTAATAATTAAAGTCTTTCTGAAACACTGTTTTGAAGTTGGTTTGAACCCACACTCAATTAAAAAAACTGTGCTGAGAAACTCTAGTCTTCAAAAATGGCTGTGCTATTATTTCCTTAAAAGTAAACCAAAAACCTCATCTTAACCTACATAGAAAAAAGAGGCAGATGCTTCTGTAGCAATGTAAGTCAAATAAAGGGGACTATAAGGCTGGTTATGCTTTCACAGTGGCATCAGTTCAAAGCTGCATAAAAATGGGAGTGTGTGGGAGCAGCCACAAATTTGTGTATTTGAGATGGAAAAGGTCACCTTTCTGCATTTGAGCATGTAGGGATGCTGAGTGCATTTAAACACAGGGTCACTAGTTAGCTGGTGATAGATGGTCTGGTTCTGACGTTGAGTTCTACTGCTGTAAATTAAGTTTATTTTGAGGGGTGGCAGAGTTGAATTTGAATTTGTGTTAGTGAAGGGAAACTTCTGGCTCAGCAATTGCTTTTTAGTGCCGAAATCTAGCCCCCAGGGGGAAAAGCTTTTGTCATTCTGTAAGTCCCCAGATGATATTTTCTGGAAGAAGGTGATACACAGATACAGGAGAACTGTTCTCGGACTACCAGCTGCAAAAGGTTGTATGACAAAAAAATGTTATGGAGATCTAGTGTATATAAAGAAAAGGGGAGGCAGGTATGTTGTAGCCTGCATGTTCTGCTAGAAAATATTAAACTGAAGCACTCTCAAAGCCAAGAAGGACTATCTGAGTAAAATCAGAATACAGATATATTTTCACATAAATTCACAGTGTAAGGCAAGAAAGGATTTTTAGGATGTCCTATGATCTGAAGTATATTAAACACTATTAACTTTCACTCAGTTATCCCTTTTGTAAGACATTAAATTTCTGGATAAAAATGTGATCTTGGTTTATACAACACTGCTGCTTGAGTACTTTGCTATTTTTCCCAGTATTTTTAATCAAGATTTGCAGTCTGTGCATCTGACTGCTAGAAAGCTGAAGACAGAAACATTCACTACCTCACCTAATGCATTATTTCTGCAGTTACGACCCTTTACACCCATCTCACTCTTCATCTTCCTTCCTATAGAGTATAAAAGAGGGGAGTTGGTTTCTTGAACATTTTTCTGTTTCTTGGGGTTTTAGATGAGCTCTACACCCATGCTAAGGGACAGTGGTGGTCAGGGAAGTGTCTTGAGAGAGTGTGAAGTGAGTTTAGGAGGTGGTGGGTTATGCTTATGAGGGCTCTCCCTACCATTCTGTCCTCCAGAGGAAGGTCAAATTTTGTTCCAGAGAGAAGGATCAGCTTGTGCCATGCAAAAAGGTGAAGACCAAATTGTCTTTCCTCTACTTCTCTTGAAGAGCTACTCGGTGTTCACTTCATCAGCTTTCTTAGGGGAGGGGGAGCAGGGGAGTTAGATTGCCTAATAAGTCCAGCAAATTTCTATTTAGTTGACGTTAGAGTTGCAATATCTATAGCACAAGTAATTCATTAACAATAATAGCTGAAGCTAAACAATACAATTAGGGCAAAATTTCACATTCTGACTCTATAGGGGAGAATAAGTACATCAGGTAACAAACCAATCACAGGTAACAAACAATCTGTGCATCAGATTATTAAAAGTCCTAATGACACTTGCAGTTTATTTATGGCCAAAACCCAAGCCTAAGTCTGGTTTCCATAAAAGTGTCAGACTCGCAAAGCAGAGCTCTTGTGTAGTTTTGTTGCCTCTGTGCTTGCAGTGTCTTGTCGCCATAGGAGTTTTTGACTTCAGACTATTTCTAGACTTCCATGGTGTTGCAAAATGCAATAATCTACTGAATCTTGAGAAGGAAAAATGTAGTATTTTATTTGCATTTAGTTACTAATTTTTTTTTTTTTAAATATACAGCCATAGAGTGGGAAGCTTAGTGGCTTTTGTCAGTGCTGCTCTCAAGGCTGTTTCCAGGTCAGCTGTAGAGGACAGTGTTCGTGACCTCCTGCCTGGGTCCTTCTCAGCTTTTGCTGCTGGAGGGCAGAGCAGTGAGCGTATGCCTGAGGGGGGTCTGTGGGCCTACGGGATGTGTCCTGGCTCTGTCAGGGCACATGGGCACCCGGTGGGTGAGGCTGGTCAGGAGACCTCTGGTCAGCTTCCTCACTAGGGTGTTTCTTGGGAATAAAGATGAGGAGCCTTCGAAGGACTGGGAAAATAGATATGTGTTGAACTACACAAATTGGTGGAGGAAATCAAAGGCAGGTGTTACCAGCTGAACTAATTTCTAGCTTGTTTTACATATATATATTTTTTTTTTAACTGGGTTTTAAAATCAGTATGCCTTTTTAGAAGTTGAAGGGAATCTCTCAGTGATGAGATCCAGCATTGCTGCGTAAGCAGGCACTGCAGTGGGGTTTTTTGCTTGGTTTTGAGTAAAGTACATTTCTCTGTGGTTACTGACTAGCCTTCACTTTTAATCACACAGAAATAAGGGCACATCAAATAATATGCAATAGGTAAGGGAAAATAAAACAGAAGAACTAAAGTTGAAGACACGTATGAAGCAGGGAGGGAGCTTCCTATGCTGTTTTGCCATGTAATTCTGTATAGAGCTTTTTGTTACAAGATACGTTTTTAGTTCTTGACAATGCAGCTTGTCAAAGACACTGACCTGATACTGCCTCTCATCTCTCTGTTCTGAAACAAGAGTCTGTTAAAATCACTTGTAATTTTAGGTGAGAACTAGAATATCTATTTTAACAGGGTTTTGGCCGGAAGCAGCCACAGAACAGAATCAGTGCTTGATACTTCATGTTTCATGAAAAAAAATATTTGAGAAATATTGAATGAGAGCATACAGATCTTTCAAAATGTCGAAGGCAGCATTTGCAACTGTCACATAGTCCAGTGTCTTATCCTCCCAAATGTCCAAAATAATTTACATCTAAGGGGTAGAAATGTTATTTTTTTTTTGTACAATGAGCAATACCAAAAAAATGTCTAGAAACGTTTGTTGTCAGAAAGACATTGTAAATCTTTTTTTGTCTGAGTTGTTGAATAAATGTTGCTGTAGCACAACACTGAGATTTTACAACACTTGGATTTTACTGATAATGCTTAGAATATAAGTTTGATTGTGGATAAACATATTTGTTTTGATGTGCTGAGATTCCAGAAAATCACTGAGGTGTTGCATTGTCTTTATCAAACCCCAAGCTAGTCCACTGGTACATACTCATGTGATTTGCAGATGAGTAAACAGACTGCTTTATTATCTTGCCAGATAAGTATTTTCTGTAAAACTAGCAGAGATGCTTTCTGTCACTTGCTAAAAAGCCGCTTTAAAGGATTTCTCCACTTCTTTTCATCTGCTTTCTCTCCTGGGACAGTATTCTAAATTATGATCTCAACTTCTCATTGATGGTGATAAATGCATAATTTTTGTAGAGAATTCTATCATCCTGAGCTCAACCATTGGCAAAACACTGCTCTACAACACCTAAGTGCTATTCTTGTAATCTCATGCAATACTGTTCCATTTCATGTAATCTCATTTGGATTGATTTTTGAGTAAGCAGATGACTAAGTCTTCTCAAAGAGTCCATAAGGAAATGCCTTGTCAGAAATATTTTGTGTCTTGTGATGTTTGAGTTTGCTGTGCTTCGTGGGTCTGTAAGAATATAATTAGCTTTTTTGTGATGTTTGTCAGGAGGGTTTCACTGCTGATCCTCAGACTCATGAATGGAGACCACAGCTGTGTTGCCTTTCAGAGCGAAGCCTGTTTGGCTGACAGGACATTGGTTCCACGGGTGCTGTTGCTCTGGGTGGTCAGGCGGTCTCTTTGAAAGCTTAATCCTCTGTCTGTTTTGGGGATGTGGGTGTATCTAGTGCAGCTAATATGAAGAAAAATAGCACAAAAAGGCAGCACTGGAAGAGGCTTCCCAGTTCCTCTGTTCTTGGAGTCTTTAATAAGTATGCTGATAAAGGTAGGGAGCAAACTGATCTTTCTTTGAAATTAACTTGGACAAGACGGCCTCCAAAGGTCTCTTCCAACCTAGAGTACTTGATGATTCAGTGAATATCCATATGAATGATGGAATTTATTTTTTGAGTTCCAGTTGGCTTGTATATACTGAATAACTAAGAAAAAATACATTTATCAGAACTTTGCTCCTAAAGTCTACTTACCAAAGGAGGTATTTTTAGTGAAGGGACTGGATCTAATTGATTTTGCTTACCCACGTCCCTCCAGATACGTTTGTGGTACTAGAAGAGATCACACCTTCATTTTACAGATGGACTGGAAAATAAGCTCTCCTGTTCCTGCAGCTCCCTGTGGATTCATCAGTTTTGAATAAATTAGTAACTGAATGGAGCTATTTGCATGAACCATGCTTAAAAAAATATATATATATAGCCCTGCTGTATTCATAGAACATGCTATAGCTGTCAAAGCTGGTTTATCTCTTTAACGAACTACGCATGCTTAGACAAACATATTATGTGGGTTTTTTAAGAGCTCAGTATAAAGTTTGCACTCCTGCATCACCATGCAGAGAATGCTCTTGAGAGTGTTAGTACATTTTTGCATGCATAAAAATTCATCTGTCTTGGTCTTACCTCTTTGCCAGGCAGACCAGGTGCTCTATGTATGTAGAACAGAAGTATAAAGAATAAAAAGGGTGGAAAGGACTCTTCAGAGGAAAAGGAGCTTCAAATACAGGATTCTTTTTTCTGAAAATTTCTAGCAGCTAGTGTAGTCGGCCTGTAAACTATTTAACTTGGGCTGTTTTCCTGTATTATTATTATTATGTTGTTCTCTCTGTGTAGCTCTTCGCTTTTGGGTTGAATGTTTGCTGACATGGAGGGAAAGTTTTAAGTGAGTGACACAAGCAAAGTTGAAGTTGCTCGAGTGAAGTTGTGCCGCATCGATAGAGCTGTTTTGTTTTTCAGTTGACTGCTAACTAAATGTAGAGAAACAAAGCTGGGAAATGCCCTGGGACAGCATTTGTTCAGCAGCACATCACCTTTGAAAACCGATAGGGCTGAACATCATCTCAAATTAACTGTTTGTAATTGGGATTGTTTTCATCTATCCCAAATCTTACCTTTTCACAACTCCCTGGCAGGAATACAGAATATTAAGGAAAGAAATGGGACTCTTTTTGGGCTGTGTGGAGGGGAGTGAGGGATAGGACTGGAGAAAAAAAACAACCTCATTAATTATTTTAGTGTCATCTCCGTTCCCCAAGTTTTTCTCTCTTGTCTTTTACCTGGCATCCCTGCTGGTGTCTCTGATTGTCCCAAACTAGGGCTTAATGTCCTTTCATTTCCATCTTCCACCTTCTTCTTACCTCTCCTGGGTCTGAGTCACTGTCTTTCTCTGAAATGCTAATCATAGACTTTGTATGTAGCTCAAACTATATACTATGGCTTAAACATCCATTCCTCATTACATGCAGTTTCCACGGGTGGTGGAAATTGAGGCATGCATAGTGGGAAATAGTTCCTCAGGAATGAGTATTCATTGGTTTATTTTTCTTCCTTATTCCATTTGCACCTTATGTGTTTCAGGGATCGAATTTGGGGAGAGCTGGTGCAAACAGCAGCCCTCGCTGTGCCACTTTCTTACATGGAGTGTAAGATGGGTCTTTAGAAGCATTGGGGTGTACCTAGTAGAAATGTAAGAATCACTCCTTTCTGTCTTAACATGGATAGAGAACACTGGGCAATATCATAAAGCCCTATCTCATTTCTTTCTAGTCAGGCTATTGCCATATGTACCCTTCAGCTACTGTGCTTTATTGGGAGGAAAAACCCCCAAACCAACCCCCCAAAAAACCACAACAAAATCTCAAACTCCACCAAACCTTCTAGAAACCCCAAACAAAAAGCCCAACACCAAACCTCTGAGTAGTCATATTGTGCATGTCCAGAGGGTTCACAGTCTGTTGAGAAGAGTGTGTAGGAGGAAGGGTTTGGCTATGTACTGATGTGTGTGGTCACACTCCTCCCAGCTATGCATGTATGTTGTGGACTGTTTCAGCAGCATGTTTTGCCCTCTGTTCCTACCCAGTGATTTGTTCAGGGCTGTTGGTCAGAAATACTCTTTACTGTTAGAAGGTAAGGCTTAAATGTGGATGAAACATCTTAAGGAGAGGACAGGCCAGCCATTTCACCCAGCACTGCTTTAGCAAGATCTTACGTAACGTTTTTTTGTCTCAGACAATCTGTCCTATTTCCTCTTAATATAATTAGGAATAGAGTTCTGTTTTGTTTTATCTGCTTCTGAAACAGATTCACAGGATTGTTCTTTTCTTGTGAAGGAAAATAAACTGTATTTCTAGGGAAAGATCAGACCACAAGCTCAGAAGCAATGCAATTTAGGTTATAAAGCGTATAAACAATTTAATGCATTAGTAATAGTGTTTTTTCAGTATGTAGCTTCACAGCAAAATGGGAATCATCACAACTACAATTATGTATTTCAGATGCTTCAATGTATGTCGTTTACAAGTGAAATCAAGCCAATGCTATTCTGTAGCAAGAAATGGGTTAGAAACAAGGTATGTTTTATTGGCCTTTGCAGGTGTCTGTGGGATATGAAGTTAATTTCATTGGCCTCTGTTCTGGCTTTAGGGGCCAGCAGTGGTGGCAGGTGCAGCTGTGGTGTTGTGAGATTTGTCTCTAGCTCCACCACTGTTAAGTCTTCCTTTCTTAGGCAGTGATGATGGGGGTGGGGGATAATGTTGTAGCTGAAGGTCAGCTGAGAAAGATGCAATCTGCTGGAAATGTTAGTTTAATCAAAAGTCATTTTTATCCCATAATGGCTAAAATGATGGCACCAGATGCAGAGTAGTGCTTTTGAGGTGATTTGTATTGATCATCTTTGCTGGTCTCCTATTTTACTGCCTCATAATTACTGCTGAGCTTTTTGTCCAAAGCTGATGATAATACATAAGGATTGTCAATAGCTTTCGTTATCAATATTTTGATTTTGTGTATTAACACGCACACATATCATAATTACTCTGTTCTTTATGGCTGTTTGCTGTACATATGAGGGAAGAGGAAAGAAAAAAAAATACCTGTTTTTCATTTTGCTCTGTAAGTTTGGACAATAGCCTTGATGCAGTACCATATAATCATTAGAAAGGGCTATAGATAGCAGTTTTAGAAACTTAACATTTTTTTCCTTTGTTGTAACGTGTGACCTTTTCATCTCTTTGATCCCTTAAGCTGTGGACTGTGTAACCTTGGATTAGTAGAAACAAGAAATGCTGTGCATCATCTAATGACATATTTCTTTGGGCTACATCAAAGAAGTTTAGATAAGATCTGTTGTAGGAAATCTTCTGCATAGTCTACAGGAGTGCAGGTTGTAGCCAAGGATACTGTGACTTCCTTTGGCAAAGGAGGATAAAACTGAAATGGACTGCCTTGCTGGTTTATCTTAAAAAGCTTAGGGAACCCTTGAACATATTTGAAATAAGAAGACCTGCTTTTGCACTGTCAACATTAAGTGAAACTTCCATTCCTACATGGTGACATTGGAAATAGTAGGTAAAAAGTTACTAAGTGTTGATACGACTTGTAGCCGATTTTTAGATTATTGAGAAGCTGCTTTGACCTATTTTTGATACTGTGGTGTTCAAAATCCTTCTCAAGCAAAGGTGAACAGTATTTTTGTCTTCCATATGAAACTGAAATGGTGGTAATAATATTTTTCAGTATGTGTTGCTGTTGTTTAGCCCTGAGGTTAAATAGATTTCATTATATTGTGTAATATGAATGGATGGCAAATCTGGCTTTGTTCCAGCCTCATCTGGAAAATGGGAGTAATGTTTTTGTGGTGCAGAAATGATGCAAAACTGGCAAAATAAGTTCAAAGATGCAGTCAGTGAGTCTGACCATACATGGTGCTCTTCATCTTTAAATAAAATTGCTTCATTTCTTGAAAGCTTAAAGCCAATTACATTTTCTGCTGTAACTTTGAAAAACAGGATTGTGTCGGCATTGTGCAGGAACGTTGGGGATCTAATGAATTATTTAAAAATCGTATGTATAGGGGGAGAAAGGCCCATCCCTTTTTATGAAGAATTTCTAAGGTGCTTGTAGTTCCTTGGAGTTACTGTGTGTAGGTACAGCATAGGCAACATCTGGCTTTGATGTCAGGCTGCATCTTCTGTTCCCTTTGCAGTTCTTCTCCCTCTGCCAGGGGTGGGAGAAAAGTGACACCTGCATTGAGCAGGCATCCCCAGGCTTCATGCAGTGTTATTAACTGTCTCGCAGTGAAATGCTTCTCCTTCGATACTTTGTATCAGTCATGCGTTGGCTAATATTATTGGATGCAGCAAATCGATGGCGATAAACACATTGATAGCTTTTAAGAAACCTGTGCAAAAGTGCATTTTTCAGCTCTACCATGTGGTGAATGATGTTCATGGAGATGTTCAGTTGCCTTACTTAAAAGGCTATCTTGACAAAATACAGAGGAAATACCAAGTTAATAAAGTACTTAATATTGGCCAATGAAATTTATGATTTTGGAGTATTTTCCATGATTATAACTTAATATAACAGGTATTTTCTTTCTCATATAAGAGAATATGTAGTGATTGTAGAGAGTATCAATGAGATGACGTAAAGAATGTTAAAATTCCTGCTCAATCAAATTGTGTGACAGCTGGCCTGGCCTGAATCAGCATTTTCCTTTAATCTCTCAACTTAAAGGGATTCTGTTCCCCTCTGCCCCCCTCCCATTCCCAATGACTAAATGTCTTATCAGAGATCAGTCTTTGCATCTATTAGGAAGAAAAATAACCAGTGTGGGAAGGAAATGAATTTCCTATAGCTGGGGCCTTAGGATAGGAAGAGACCAGATGAGAGAGGTATCCTTCAGGACGGGGGTGGGAATCACTTAGAGAAAATCAGTCTTGCAACCTACAATTTTTGTAATAAATATTTCCAGAGGTAAAGTAGAATAGGCAGGATAACAGTTAAAGAACTGAGTTTGAAAGTGTTTTTGCAAAACTCCTTGTGGGAGAAGTGAGGACGGACTGCTATTTTTGCTCTGGTGTTTTAGCAGGTACAAATCCTTTAGCTTTGGCATTTCTTATCTTGAAAATCTATTCTTAGTTTAAACCTAAATAACAAAACTTGCATGTACGCGCTGAAGTATTGGTTGTATATGACAGCAAGTGCATAAAAGTGCCTACAGTTACAAAGAATTTAAAATAACATATTTTATATTTTTTCTTGGCATTGGAATGCCTGTTACCTGAGAGCAATACCTTATCATCTCTGTTCATTGTGGATGAAAATACTTCTGGTTCTTTGCAATTCATTTCTGAAGTGGAAGCTGTCAGTAGCCAAACTGCGATCCATATATCTGTGGTGTGAGATCAGAATTTTTAATGGAGCTTTTTTTATACTTCAGGAAACTTTGAGTTGTAAAGATGATGTGGTGATTCTTTAAAATTTATTCTTGCATAGAATTCAATGTTAAACCATATTCTGAAGTTTCTTTAGAGTCCAGTGTTATTCTACTTAGTAAGTTTATGTAGAAGGTAGTCCCATTATGAAGTACTGCTAATCACTTAAGACATTTGGCTTCTTGGTTGTAAACATAAATGGTATTCTTAACCTCCAAGCTGGGAAGAACAAATGAAAACACCATTAAGACTACCTACATTCAAAGCATCTTTCCACTGATGGTAGTTGAAATGGTGCAAATCATGGCAGTGGTTGCAAGTCAGTACTGGCTGTTTAGAGCAAATTCTTCATTTGTTTTGGCTGGTCAAGGAACTTAAAACTGCTCAATGTATCTGACTTGTAGTTTGATTTAGTACAGAATGGAATGAAAAATATTTCATTAAAATACGTATACCAAGAAAGGAATTCAAGACAGCTAATAGCAACCAGTCTCTGAAAAGATTTCTGTAAACAGAAAAGAAAAAGCAGGGACTTAGGAATGGGTTTCTTGGGTATTTGTGAGATCATTTAGACAGGATTTGTCTAACATCCTGAAAAATCTGTTTGGCACTTCCTAGTTCACTAGTTTGTACCTCTGTGACACTTCACATGATATGAACAGAACAGAACTTCTGGTATAAAATCTTTTTAGTTAAAAAAAAAAAACAACACAAAGGTGAATAAGCCTTTTATTCATCCACTCCCCATTTCAGTCCAAGTTCTCTCTGTAGCACTGAAAGCCTTTCCTCCTTCAAATTAGCACGGAATCACAATGTGATCATTTCCTTTCTCAGCTTCTACTGTTTGTTTAAGCAGATGAAAAAAGAAAAAGCGAATACAGCTCTTTGTAGCAGATGACTTCAGTCGGTATGTTTAGAGGGAGTTTAGCTGCCAGAGAGCTTTTCTAGAACGAATCACTAACGAGCAGAACAACTCTGCCTGAACCACTTGCTGGAATTGATTCATGGGACTTACTGGTTTCAAGTTTCTTTTTCATGTACTCTTGTACCCTTAACAAGATCTGTGACAACAAGAGCTGTAAAAATAGATGTTGTGCTGCTATTCAGGAGGGTATAGAGAAGCCTTGGGTGGGTAAGACTGAATCAATCAAAATCGATTTTAGAGTGGGCAGGGTCTTTGGTTTGTTGATATCTACCCTTGCTACCCTCATATAGCCTATGTACTACTCCTTTGGTTTTGAATATTTGCAGTGTTCTGTAGGTATGCTTAAGTATGTGGTCGCTGCAAGACCAGGCAGAAATTCCTGGTTACCTTCTTGTGTGATATTTCACCCGTCTAATTTGAGATGCCCCCTCGGTGACCTTTGGCTAGTTTGGTTGACATTTCTTCTTGTGAAGGATGCCTGCTCAGAGCTTGTTTAGGAGCTTTGCTTTAAAGTGTGGTTTAGAGGTATTTGCCTTGGAAACTGTGGCCCTCTGAAGGGTAGCACTTAGAGGATGACAGGATAAAGCCTGGGAATTACTCTTAAATCATCATCAATCCTAAATCAGCTCTTAAACATGATACTGTAGCCTGGGTGCAGAAATTCTGTAGTGGCTGAGATGAAAACAAGCATAGGAAACATTTAGTTCTTCTAAAAAATACATTGTAGCAAACCTCTGAAACGCTTCTGTAACTTACTGCATTTTAGAGGTTTGCAAAGTGGTAACAAACAAGAGTGAAGGACTGTTAGAAGTCAGTGATGGAATATGTTGTTAACCTTTGCTGTGCAGTTTGCTGACAGGGCTGGTTAAGATGCCACTCAACTATCAAGCATAACTTCCAGTATCAGTAGTGTTACTGAAGGCTTTTTGACCATTATGCTGTCCTAAACATTCTACCACATAATTTATCTCAGTCTTTGGACACAGGAACACTGGAAAATATGATAAAAATAATGTTTCTGAGTAGTACTCTTAAAAAATAAAGTTCTGAAATGAGTTCCTATTTTTAATCCTTAATTAAGAAAATGTGCTTAAATTCATCCCATGATTTATTTGTTTTTTAAGAATTATTATTTTCCCACATGGCAGTGAGTAAGTAGCTGCTGCCAGGTTTCCTTCTCGCTTTATAACTTGGTTGGATGGATCAATATGTGGCTACCGGCTGCAGCAACTTGCCGAGTACCTTCAAAATGCTTTAGTTATGGATTTATTTTTCAGTTGACAGTAACTTTTAGCCCATAGCTGATACATGCTGTGAGGTTGCAATGTGGCATGGAAGCACTCTGATTCAATGTGAGCTGGACAATGCATCCTCCAAAAGAGGAAGAAGCAGGGCTGATTAAAGCCCGCAGAGGCCAGAGCAGCTGAGTCTTACAAGCCGAGCCATTCAATTTGCAGTTGCAGTGAAATGACCTCCACTGTTCATGACTCTCTTTTTCTTGCTGGAAATGTTGGGGTAGAATCATGTTTACTACAACAGTGCGTGGTACATGGCTGGTTTAAAGGTATTATTCTGCTTTGCGTACCAGTGTGCAACCACAAGCCATATGCTCTTAGTTGTTCAGTACATGTCTTATGGGTTTTGGGAGTTGGGAAGGAATTGTTAGCCTCAAAAAATGAGTCAGAGCTGGGGGGCAAATGTCTCTGCAATTGTCTGCTTCATCAGGAGGTTTTGCTTAGTAAGCATTCATACCATGTTAAATAAGGATGTGGGAAAATATGTACCTATAAATCTCAATGGCTTACTGCTAGTCTGACTTGGGGAAGAGTTTTATCATGACTCAGCCGTGGTGATTGGGTCAGATATTGTTTGAGCAGGCCACATCAGCCTGAAAATTTATTTTAAGTAGAAACATTAAGGCATCCTCTCTATAGTTGTGATAGATTGCTGATGATTCAGAAGAAGTTAGAATCTCCCCTGTCCCCATTAACCTAAATTAATTAATCTTCCTGGCCTGTTAGTAAGAGGAATAGTGGAGTGTGGAAGGTTGCCACCTTCTTTAATGTCATGGTTAGTAGTTTTCATTGCCTTTAAATTCTGATTTGCTCCTTCTCTAATTATCCCCTCTCTTGTGTGCTGGCTGCTTGGGGCTCATATTGTTGTGTATACCCCAAAATCCTCCTTCGTTCCCATTATTAAACCTGCTAGTAAGTCCAGGACAGGTGAGCTGCTCTTTTCTTTACTGTACAGCTTAGGAGAGGCAAAAAGGGCTCCATATAGCAAGAGATACCCTTCAGAGGAAGTGGTCTGAACTTCTCCTAGTATCTTCCTTAGTCTTCCTGGTGGTCAGCGGAGTAGCTTGGCCTGTGTGGAAGAGAGAAAAATAGATGTGACTTCACCCATTTAAGTATTTTTGAATGTGATCTGTAGTTCACAGGTGCAGTAAGGCATAGATATACAGTTGTATTAAAAAAAGAACTTACAGACAAAATTGTACCTCAGGGTCAGCTGTCAGACAAACCTACTGGTAAAAACAAAGCCTTGACAGATGGCAGAGAAGTGAAAGGTTTGTCTTCATAGGGCCAGATTATGGTCTGCCTCATGGTGAATGAAACCTGTCTCTGAATTGTACAAGTGTTGCACCTTACTGTTCCTGGCCTAAACTCTTCCTGGCATAATTTTGCAGATTTGCGCTCAGCATGGGGCAGAAGGAAGAACGATTAGAGGCTTCTGTTCCCCCCCCCCCCCCCCTTCAACATCAGAATGGGGTGGCCTAGTAGCATACATAATTTGATAAAATTAAATATAGATGGAACAAAAATAGCTGAGAGTTCTCGTGCTCAATCAGCCTTTTCCTGTTACTGTGCAAACCCAGGATATTTAACTTCTTTTGTTCCTTTCTCAAATGCTCACAGTATATGCTATTGGTTACCCTGGACCAAGACTGAATTACCTTTGTTGTTCTGTGGGAATATCTATTCTTGTTTTTTGACTTCAAAATCCTGCTTCTGTGTAAAATGTAATGTCATTGTGATTATCAGACTTTGTCAACATGGTCACTGATAATGTGTCAAGATTTGTAAATGACTGTCAGATAAATCCAGGAAAAAACACCTGGATGGAATGACTGCAGGAAACAAATATTAGAGGTTGCAATCTGATATCTGTAGCAAGCTAGGGCTACTGATTCTTGGTATTTTGTAGATATTTGAAGATGAGCAATAAAATAAGCATTTGACCCAAAGCTGACAATGGAAAGCAGTAGCCTGTGTGAATGCCTATCAGTACTACTCATTGGGCTAGAGGTTTTAAAATAAGCTAATCTGTGAAAGTAGTTCTTAAAAGGGGTGGCAAGGAGAATGAAAGGTTGGGGAGATGAGCTTAAAGTTTGTTAATACAGTAAAATACTTGGAGTCCTTAAATTATGTTTAATGGATGCTAAAATCACAGCTTAATTTTAAAATTTTGAAGAACTGAAAGCATACTCATTATATGTAAACAGGTGCTGATAGCTGTTGTCTCCTGAGTAATACATTTGTAACTCTTCTGGAAGCGGTTGCTGTTTTTTAATGTGATTTCTAGAAGTGAGGAAGGAATGTGTTTTTACATTGTCTCAACCAAAAGAGACAATGAAAGCTGGGGGATTGCTGGAGCTGAGTGGCTGGTGAAGAGCTGTGCAGGCTTTGTTTGAATCCGGGGTTCTGAGAGATAACAGCACAACAGACCATAAAAGTGACCATTTTTGGCAGTGCAGTTTATGAATTAATCTTTTATACTGCCAGATTTTTAATCAGTATAAGTGGGCTTGGAAGAGACTTTTTTTTTGAAGATTCTTGAACACTAAACCATTTCAGAATGTAAGTGTTGAGCTTCAGTATATTAAAACTTGGCAAGTCTCAGGCAGTTTTGAAAAATCTGCCTTACTAAAAAGGTACTGTTACGAATGGAGGTTTGACCAGTCGGCTGCATTTTGTTGGTAAAATATAATTTGTTATTTAATTAGGTAAGCAATGTATTGTATTTAGACACTTTTCAGTGAAAACCTATTTTAGTTTACCAGAGGGTAAGTACACAAAGCATCGGTCTGTTATTCAAGGCTGTCATTGCTACCCTGACAATCAGTTCCTGTCTTACAGATGCTCCTATTTTCCCCTCGACTTGCCATCTTAGTTTAAGATTTTTCTAATTGCAGGTGCAAGCATAAAATTTGCCTAGTATATACTTTGTCTTCTGAAATACAGAAATACACATTTTTACTTGCTTCAGAATACTAAAGGGTATTTTCACGCCAGAGGTGACAATACAGTATTTTAAAATTTGCTATTCTCATAAAATGTCATTAATTTTTTTCAGTAAAATGATGGTGATTTGGTTACCCATTGAGGTAATTTTTTTCCAGAATAATTAATTTATTTAGTAGAAACTGTGCAAGAGTCGCTGACTTCCTAACTCAACAACTTTTCATTTTTATATACTCTAGTAAGTAAGATAATATATATATTATATGTATACTCAAGTATATATATAAGATTTATATACTCAAGTAAGCTAATCTCAATGCTTAAAAAAATCAAATGCCCTATCTCCTGTTTCTTCAGGTCACAGAATCTGTGTAATCACCCCTAAAATGTAACTAACCGCGATGTGCCTTCTGATGGACTGAAGCTATTCCTCTAGATCAAGCTAGTAGATTTTGCTATGTCTTCTTATAGCATGTTTCTGCAGTAAGATACCTGTAGTATTTTGTTTTTTTTAAATGGAAAAAATAGAAGCAAATCATGGATTCCTACAGTGCTTGACTTCCTAAAAGTTTCATGCTATATTCCATGCTATCATGTAATGTATTCTAATAATGTTCTGAACTAACCAGAGGTCTGAGCTTCCTGTAATTCCTCTTCATTTTGCATGAATTGCATAAACAGCTTTGTTAAGTAATTACTTCAAAAATTTGTGTATACTAATTCTTCCTGAAAATATTGAATGGAATATTAATTGGATTGTTTCACTTTGACATGTGACTTGAATCACATGCATTGAGCTTTTGTGAGTATAAGCAGGTTTCCTTTGTCTGCAACAGCTTGCTCATAGTTTGCATGAATTGATGTAGCTTTTGGAGACTGCAGGAATATTTGCCTATAGGGTTTCAAATGAAATTAGTTTTCTACAGCTGTTGGCCTGCTGATGCCAAGAGTCCACAGATTAAGCTGTTCTTTTCTGTTGTAAAGAAAGATCTGCAAGCATGCTTGTAACCCCCTATCCCCACTCCCCCCCCCCCAAACCCACTACCCTTGATAATGGCCATGCCTGAGAGTGAAAGCAAAATCTGTTAAATGAAAAATAGGAAAATACGATCTTCTCCAAGTTAAAAATGTATTTAAAGTTGAAAATTGATTTGAATGTACAGGTCTTGTTACCATTAGCTGTCTATGTTAAATCATGTAGCAATTTTAGCTTTGTATTTAAGATCGGGGGAAAAATTCGCATTTATTATGTGAACACCCAATAGGCAGATGCAGAAGTTTTGAGGCTTAAACTTAGTTTGGTCAGCTTCTGGTGTACATTGTGTGAACAGGCTCTCCACAGGATTTTAGGATCCAGGAGTAAGAGGCTAGGAAATAATTAATCCTGCAGACACTGCTGGAGCATGCGTGCGCAGGTTTCTTATGTGTGCAGTTCAATCCTAGCCTTTGCAAACCTTGCAAGCCTTTATGCTTGTCTTTTTCAAACTACATGTGTGCAAATTAGGGCAGAATAATTAAAATGCATGTACACGTGCATGGGTGCACATACATTCCTGTATGTGTACTTTTACAAAGCAATTAAAACTTATGTAGTATTTGGAACAATTTTAATTTTATTGCTGTGTCCAGGTATGCACACCTGCCTTATTAGCAGTTAGATGGTTGAGAGGTGATGCTAAATTTATGTATTGCAAAAGGAGAGTCAAGTTGTTTAGTTTAAGATTCCTGCTTTCTCTCTTTCTATGGATTATTTTAATACTTTTCATTTAGCAAGTAAGGAAAGTAGCATTACTTAATACAGCTTACTCGTGCTAATGAAGTTGGCAGCCAAAGAATTTGCATGCTATAATGAGGTGCTTGTGTACAGTAGGTTTTAAAAGAATATATAATGAATTGTAATGGAAAAAAGATACGGTGGGAACAGATAATGTAATGAGTGTGCAGAATGTTTTCCCTCTGGGGATGGTACAATTTCTTAAAAAAAAGTTTAAATTTGCTTTTTTGTAACCTCATTCAGACAGAGAAAAGAGTTCTCATTTCTTTGCTGCTTGTCATGATTAAATACTAATCTGTATTGTATTATACTTTATTAAATGTGTTAAACTTTCATGTAAGTCCAAGAAACAGGTTAAATGCCTGTTGACCTCATGAATTATGTTAGATATCAGAAAAAATGGGTTAAACTTTTTTGAATTTGTTTCAGGGAAAAAGTCTTGCAGGGCTCAGAATTGATGTTAAAATATTGTAAACAGAGGGAGCAGTCATATTCCAGAGGAAGATTGCTCCAGCAGAGGTAGCTCATTTCAAGTTTAAGTTTGTTGCAGTAATGATCTGGAGTGTGTCACAACTGCTATTTGTTATACATCTGAACAATTATGTTATTTTAGTCGGATGAAGAGTAATATCATATTGTCTGGGAGGATCTCAGCAGAGCTTGGGTGCAAGTCCAAAGGTTTTGAGTCTTCATTGCGTGCACTTTGCAGAGAGGGGTGAGTGTTGAATGAGCTTTCTGAGAGGTAGATGTCCTTCAGGCCAGGTTGGGCCAGGCCAGGCTGCCTGAAAGACTCATGTTGTTGCCTCCTTGTGGCTTGACTTTGAGTAAAGCAGAGAGAGAAGGAGTTTCTGTGTCTTGTCAATATTTCTAGACTGAGTGGTAACCTTTTCCCTTTGTTTTGTTGGTTAAAAAAACTCAAACAAAAGGGCAGGTGCCATGGAGAATTGTGAGCTGGCTGTATTCACCACTCTTCCTTGGTCTGTAAATTGCTTAGATCAACCTCATTAGGGCTCACAAGGTTAAAAGAAATGTCAGACCTTGAAGAGGAGGTAAGGGTCAGAAACACTGGTAATACCTGGAAAAGGAGAAATTTATGATAATGATTTTGATGGTAGAGGAAATAAAAATTTTGAAGCCTGATGTTGATGATGCGGAATTCCCTACAAGTTGGCACAGTCTCTCTTGTTTAGGGAAATAAAATTTATGCTGATACTTAAACTTCAATGCATATTGCATGTTACAGGGATGTCTTTTGATCTATATACAGAGTATCTGAAACTTCGAATAGAAATGTTACGCTCCTTGCTGTTACTAAACTAATAAGAAGGAATGAACATAAAAGCAATTAGCATCTTCATGTCTTCAGTCTAAATTCATCTATCCAGAGGAACTGCTTTGCATAAACAATATGAATCAAAACTTCTTCCTGTATGCAGAAGAGCTATCAGTTAAATCAAAAACTGAACATATTGGTATAGTGGTGGGGTTTTTTTCCTCTCTTTGAGGATGGTGTAATGAAATATAAGCAGCTGCAAATACACTTAGGACTTTCGGTGAAAGAAAATAAAAATCTTGCCTACTTGCAAAAAAGGGAAAAAAAACAACCCACAAAACCAAACAAACCCCCAAACTCAACAAAACCAAAACCTTCTTATGCCTTACCTTGATATAATCTGTTTTTCAAGATATCTTGGGAATTCTGGATATGGTCTGTAATCTGGTCATGCAAACATTTCTTATTTTATAGCTTTCTTATGGACCTGGGCTACCTGGATGCATAAGAAACTTGCCAATTAATTTTCCTTCTCAGGATTGCAGTTTGTCTTTCAGACTTCCTTGTGATCACACTCACCTAGTCTGAATTTAATTTACAAGGACAGAGAATTGAAACTATTTACTTCCTCCCTAGAGACTTCCCATACAGTGAGGCTGATTTTGCTTAATCAAAATCAGGCCTCAGGAATTTAAGCAAATACTGTGATTTCAGAAGTGGACCCTACATTGTCCAGAAGGAAAACATGAGTGAAACCCTAGACTGTGTTCTGTCTGTTTGTGGGCCATAAGATGCTAAATATGGGTTCAGCAAAAGGCGGAGGTGGGTTGTGAGCAGTCAGGAGGTCATGTTTGTTAAATAGGTTAATTAAATTCTGTTTATGGATGTTCTTTTGTAATCCAGTTTCTTTAAGAAAGGAATGTGTTGAGAAAGCTCTGCCAACTGCAAGCAAAATCGCTTGTTTAAAGAAGTAGACACAAGCATTTCCTTGCAGGTAAGTTGGAGGTAGAGCAGGGTCGTGTTGCACCTCTGATGAAGATCCCTCACTGCTCAGCACTGTCCATCGCAGCTCTCAGTCCTGGCACACTAGAAAAAATAAATTGTCCATTTTCTCCCATTAAGTGGCTGGGTGGGACTAATGCAGAATTTGTACTGCGTAAAGGAAAGGCATTGCCGAACCTCTGGAAGTAACTCCTCCAGTATGATATTCTGTGGTCCCAGGCAGTAATCTTGTCATATTGGAGTGAATGTATAATCATACATAATAAAGCAAGACAATTTAGGACCTAAAGATGTAGTGCTATCTAACAGTTGCTTTCTGTAGCTACCAGTATATAAATTGTTTTGATAATAAGTATAAAGCACTTCAAAAATAGAAAGGGATTTTACAATACTGTGTTAATTGGCCAGTTAGTAAAATTCCCTCAAAGTCCAGCTGTAGCTGAACTTGAGTTCTTCTAGAAAGCGGTGAAACATTTCAGCTTCTCAAACCACGTAAAGTTGTGTTTCCAAGAAAATATACAGAATTGCCTTTTTTTCAGATAAAAGTTGTTTTGGTACTCTTTTTTTCCCCCACTTGTGATGGGTTTGGTGTGTATATTTATTGCCTGAATTGCTATAGACACACACAGCAAATTCAGACGTACTCTGTTCTTAGTAGCTATTTGGGTGAAATGGGCAGAACTGCATATTTAAGAAGTTTTTGGAGAGGCTTCAGTGTGTTGCAAGACATATTTGCAGTGTGATGAGCTATGAACTCTTTCGCATGGGGGTTGTGTTTGTGTGCCAGCAGTGGAGCTGTCTCATTTACTAGGGGTACTTGAAGAGTAAGGATAATTCATAATGTAAAGTAGAAACCATGCAAGGTAATATTACGCATCATGATCGTCTGTATCCCTAATCTCCTGTCTTATATGCTTTTCCTGCACCTTCCTCTCCCAAAATAACAGATAACCTTGGTGTCCAGCAGTGCTAGTGGCTTAACATTTGTCATCTGTGTGATTTGTACTGGTGGGTCTGTTACGCCGCTGGCTTTTGCAGAAATGCTTGGTGGTTTTGTGGTGTAGAACATGTTGTTTTACAGTACCTGAGCAGTGGCCAACAGATTTGTTTCAACTGTAACCAGAGCCTGATTCAAACCCATTACCCCAGAGAGTGAATCCTGGCACCTTGTGCTGGTGCTGTTACTGCGATGGAGATCAAGAACAGATCCGGGCAGGTCTGCAGCTTCATACTTAATATTGTTGCTTTCTTGTGCCTCACAGCCATTGCTGTAGATGCATTTTTCTTCTTTGTGCGCGCTGAATTGAAGAACAGTAAGGACTACCTACTACTTAAGATTAGAGGAAACGTTTTCAAGAGGAGCACTCAAAACGTGATTCACCTCCAGCTTATTTGCCTCTCATAATTTTGAGTGCTCTTCATTAACTGAATGTTGTGTGCTATTTTTCCTGTGTAGACCTCTAGGGAAAATTTAACTTAACTAAGAGAAACATGTTAATACAAATTAAATAAACCCCCCCACCCCCTGATGATATACCATCTGCCAATTGCACAGGATATTAAGTGTTTCCAAATTCTAATTGTTGACTTTTTTTTTTAGCAGTGGAAGCGCTTCTCAAGCTGCTCTCAAAAGTTGAGCCCCTGCATTTTCTGCCACAGCAGTGGCTTTAACTTTTAATCGGCTGATAGCGTGCTCTTGCTTTTTGCTCCACCTCTGGCATTTCAACACTTGCAAGTTTGACAGTGTCTTGGTGGGACTTCACATGCATACTTGTTCTGTGTGGTCAATAGTCTCTTAGCTGTGGTGTTACCTGCAAAATTGCCCACTTTCACAGTATCACTGGATGTGTTCCTTGTTGTCTTGTTTGGTTGGTCTCCCTAGCTCAGGCGATGTGCAAATGTAAGAATTTGCTTGGAAAATATGAACCAAACTCCAAAGTTTATAAAAAAAAAATCCATATTCCAGAAATAAAACATCTGTCATCCTATTGTCTGTCTCATAATGTACTACTGAAGACATTCATTATTTTGTTTTGATAGTTACTATGTCTTAGTTGTTCAGTGATGTCATGTGCAACTAATGTTCTAATTTTTTTCCTGTGAGAAGTGGCATTCTGGGGAATGGGAGATAAGGAAAATTGATGCTAACATATTAAAACTTTGTAGAAACTTTTTCTAATGTACGAATGCTTATTGATTTTTCTACTCTATTGAACTGATCCATAGAAATTATGATTCTAAGTGTAAAAAGCATCATATAGCTGAAGCTATATATAGCACTGCTGTTGCTATTGTGTGCCACTTAATTATGAGAGCAAGGAGAGAGTAATGTTTGCCCGAGTTTTCTGAAGCTACTTACAGAACGGAAAGTTGAAAATGATCAGTTCTCTCACTGCGCTAAGATGATCGTTTGAGTAAAATGGGAGAGAGTTCCTCCTGAAACTACTCATGTAAGTGAACTTCAGATACTTGTGGTGCATGTTAGTCTCCTAAGAGAGGAGGGGAGGAAAGGGGAGGGCTTGTCAGATGGAGAAGAGCCTGACAGAATGGTCCTACAGTTCTTCAGTATTTCAGCTCTGGATCTCTGTTTCCAGGTTTGAGGCGTAGACCTCCCAGAAAGTTAAAAACCCTATGTAATATACTCATTAAAATGTACACTGGTAGTGTCAACATTTCCCACTTACCTGCCATTGCAGTAGCCAGCACCTGTCTTGCTCGTTTGAGGAAAAGCTGGAGTTTGAGCAAAGTTGAGTGTTGTTTCCAAAGTCTCTTGCTTTTGGAAGCTGTGCTCATCCAGGCCAGAGAAGATGGTGTTACGATAACCACCTTAAAGATTCATGGTGCTGAAGAAGTACATCATCATTTCTGTTCTTTGTGTAAAACTGAGAGCTCAAGCTGAGGTACCTGGGGAGACCCAAGAACTAGAGCAGGAAGAAAAGGAAATTTTTATCTGGACGTGAGGATGCTAAGCTATGGTCTTCCTTGTATACCTTGGCATCTGAGACTCAAAGTAAAATTTTTGTATTTTGATGATTCCTCCTTGAAGTGAAACAAAATTTCTTTTTCTCAGGAGCCTTAACAAGAGTTTTGCCTCATGTATTTGTTTTCTTTTTAAACTGAAGTTGTTGAGCAACTGAAGCACTTAAGACAGTGCTTATGTTGGAACTGCTCAGTAGCTTGAAGTAGCCTTGTGGGATAAGGATTGAAAAGGAGGGGGGTAATGTGTATTTCCCCCAGGTATGGGCAAAAGTAGTGTGATGCAACATTTTCTGTGGAAGGCCAATTTCTTCTTGGGGGGAAGACAGCAAATACTGCTAGCTGTTGGAGTGCTTGCTTGTTCCCCTCGGGATTCTCTGAAAAACAAATTTTTAATATCCCTAACCGCATATGACTCTGGTACAGGACTAATCTTTTCTTGAAAGTATAAGAACTTTATTATTTTTTTTTATATTAATGGCTTGTGTTGTCTTTGAAGTGTAGATATTTTTGACTTTTGACTGTGTGATTTAGCTTCTTGTACCCCTACTGGCTAGAAGTTGTTTGGGTAGTTCAAAAAAAAGAGTGAGAAGAGGGAAGTCCTTTCTTCTCCCTCCAGTTTGGCTTCTCTCTGGTTTCTGGAGCAGTGCAGGAGGAGAAGGAAAAGAAATATTCTTGTTATTACAGTTTTTAACATTGAATAGCTGCTTTAAAATTTATTATTATTTGTTCATTCTTACATGTGCATTCTGGCATGACTCACAAGTGAGATAGAGTTCATGGGATTCATTCTGTTCCTTCAGGGACGTTTGTCTGCATCAGAGAAGCATCACACATTGTCGCAGCATTGGCTGCCTGTCTTCTGCAGGTCAGCACTGGAGCCAGTGGGTAATCATAGATCAGGAGTGAGGAAAATTGGCAAAGCTTTCTCATGCTAATGCAGCACCTGCCTTTACTGTGCTTTGATCTGTCCCAGGCCCTTAATCACAAGAGCAGTATAGGAACCAAATTCACACTCTGCTTCGCGTGAGGGAGGAGAGAACTGAGTAATTATTGCATAGTGCTTTTAAACTCAGCTACAAAGCTCCGCTGGTGACTTCCAGAGTTAAATCTCTAGGCACCTAACATGCAGTGTGAGTGCCCTGATGAAAACACTGTAAGGATAGCTTGAACAGCACAGTCAAGCAGATAGTCTGATTAAGTTTCTAAGTGGCATCTAGGAATCCATTTCCCCCTTACCTTAATATGTCAATGCTAATGAAATAGTATTGTAGAGGCCAGCGTAGATAGCTATTACAGTATGTGACAACTTCTCTGAAAGACAGGCAGCCCTTGCAGTAAATGGTAATTAGAATTGTGTTTTGCAACCAGAGCTATGTTTCAGGAGAACTTTTGATATTGGTAGTCAGCAAACTAGCGAGTGAGGGGTAAAGTAGTGCTATGATCAGTATTCTGATACTTAATTTGCTTGTGCAAAGCAGACTTCTGTCCAGATTCATGAAGTCTTTTGGAAGAAAAGTGTCAGACTTGCAGAGGGTTTTTTATGTTATTGCAAAATACTAAGCCTGGTTTTCCTTTTTAGAGAATCTTGCTAAAGGCTGTCTTCACTCTGGTTTGCAGCTTCATTCAATCACATTCTGGTTTTGCTCTTTTAAAGGTTTGGTTTCACTGCAGTATAACTTTCAGCATCTGTAAGAATTCTCTGTGGATTGCTGAACAATAGGGGGGAATGAAACCATTGCCAGCTCCATACAAACTGAAGCCTGCGCTTTAAAATCTTCTGGGCCTTAATGCATCCATCTAACTTCGAGGTCCTGATTGATCAGTGCTGGGAATAGCATCAAATTTCCAGCTGGTTGTGATGTGCCAGGTCACGATTAACTGTCTCATTTGGGAAGGAGGAAGGAAAAGGAGATGAATAAATCCATATTTTGCAATTTCATAAAAAAGCAGGGATCCTGTAACTCTACAGGTGTGGAATAATTTTGGCCACTTATTCCTTAGTGCCTCAGAGCTTTTCTACACTGAAGCCAGTGAGGAATGGCCTTATGGGGTCAAGCTGTTGTTGGAGAAGTTTGGGGTACAGCACTACCTATGATTTTTGTGTGTGAATACTGAAGTAATCAAAGCTAGTTTAGCAATACTCTGAACTCTTGTACAGTCTGTGCCCTTGTGCAGTAATATAGCAAATAAGTTTTTGTATGTAACTTAGAAAGCAGAAAGGTTGCATTTTATTTTGTGTGATTAGGTGAGGAATCCCTTAGGTAGAGAAGAGACTTGTTCTAAATGAATCCTTCTCAAAAAAACAATGAATTGCATTAAGGTCTTTATGTTATCTCAAAAATGTTTAACAAACGTTTTTTTTTTTCTAAAATACTGAAGTTTGGTTAGACATATTAAATGTAGGTGCTGTGTAGTGAAACTTTAGCTCAGCATAAAATAATACATTGGTATGAATTTCTCCAAATGCAAAAAACTAAAAAAGATGGAACTGCAGATCAGAATTTGGATGTTCTGTAGTGTTTTAATATGAAGGTGGTGTAACTGACTGAACTGACTGAGTTCATCAACAAAAATAGAGCAAGTTTGTAAGTTTATAAATTATGCTTAATTATAAAGACGGTCACTTCTTATGTCAAGTAATGGAAAATAGGAAAAACTGCTATAAAGAAAACGAGGAAAAATTGTTTTCCTTCATATTGATAAGCTTGTTTCTGAAATTAATTTTAAAATCTATGGTCTTCCTTTTCAATCATATTCCAAACTACTGTTTGAAAGGTGCTGATGAATTGCTAAAACCACAGAATGGCTATTTTGTTGTTATAATGTTTGTTCCTTAATTTTTTAATTGAAATATTTAACACAACTTGCTCCTTGCTTATCATAGATAATGTTGCAATTAATTGCCACCTCTGTACTTTGACTTTCCTCCCACCTCACCTTTGCTTAACTTTCATGCAAGTAAATCTCTCCTGAAGCTTCAAAATATTTTTTTGACTTTAATGATAGACTTTAAGAAAGGGACTTAAATGGGCTTTCCCTGAATTTTAAAATCTGCTCCATCCTTTAAGCAGAATAGTATGATGTTGCATGTAAGCAACCAGAAAAAGCATATCTTTTTGCCCCATTACATTCAAAACTGCTCCTTGAGGAGAAGCTATTAAAAAAAATGCATTTAAGAAAAACAACTTTGTTTTCCAAGACAAAAGACTGTGCTCCAAAATCTGAAATCTTAGCGACATTTGTATTTTTTCTTAATTCTTATCTATGACTGAAATGAGGACTGAATGCATGTTTAATATATTATACATATGGCATGTATTAGGCATATATAGTACTGTGAGAGCAAGTTGGATTTTTTTCTTCTCCTTGGGAGAAAATTTCCTGAAAGATTCAACACACTATATTAGTAATCACTCTTAGACATTGTATGAGGTATTTCTTAAATCCTTAACTTGAACCAATAGGAATGTAGATCTGCATTTAAATGTTACAATCTTCAGAGCATTCATTGTAGTTAAGTTAAAATAAGTAATATGTGAAATATGCCAGTTAATAAACAGTTAATGTACAGGTGTTATTTTAGAAGAGGCCCCATTGCATTGTTCCTTTGGCAAGGTTATTCCCTTTCCAATTCATCTATCTGTAAACAACGCTCAGATATGAAAGCACTGATTTATTTTAACATGCTGAACTGCTGTTCCTGACCTGTATTATTCTGGAACATCTGTTGCCCTAAATGTTTAGGTTTTGAAGTAGTCTGAAGCCTACAGTATAGTCAGGTCTTGTATTGAGTTTGTCTGAAATTCCTTTTTCACGTTCATTTTTCTTCCATGATGACTTCAGATTTGACTCTTAAAACAAGTCTGTCTTTTATTGTCCCAAGGTTTCAGTCCATTTCCCACCTCCCCTTGAGAATTCAGAGTTTCAGAATTATCTCAGTGTTTTGGCCTGTTCCTCTTGGTCACTCAGCTCTGGCTCTGTTCCTGTGTATCCTTCTACTGTCTTTGAAACAGTGATTACCTGTTTACTCTTAGTGGTGCTCTCATTGTATTTTCAGGAGTCTCATCATTCAGTTACATGGATATTTTGAAAAACATGCTGAGTGGTAACTCTTGAAGTCTCAAAAAATGTGGAAATATTTTTTTAAAAGCATCATTTTAATTCTTTTTAACCTAAAATCATGTTTACCCGTTTGTTTACAAATGCGTGGCTTACAGGATTAGCAATGTAACGTATACCTCCTTAAATAAAATAATTATGTGATGGCTTGCTAGTTAGTCATTGCATTTAAGCAAAGTTCCTGAACCTATTAGGAAGATTTGAGTCCTGGGAAGTATTTTCTTTCTTCTTTTAATAAAAGGATGATAATTTTTATACTGACTTATTTTATAATCAATATGAAACACTGAATATGACAGGACTCATAACCTCTTTTGGATGTCATTTGGTTTCCCATCCACTTTTTCTTTCTTTTTTTTTTTGCTGCCTTGCATTCCTCTGCCCTTCACTGGTCCAGCTCTCCCCTTGGTCTGCTACTGCCTCAGCTCCCTTCTCCTCTCCTATGTGTAAACCTGGTTTTTGCCCTCCAGATCTCCCCAGTGTACGCTTATTTCCTACTGCCATTTCCTGCCTGTGCTATGCAGTATATCAAGGTTTGGCCCACTGGGCTTAATGTAGTTTGGCGTGATGCCAGGGAAGCCATGAGAAGCAATGGTCCTGCTGGCTGCTGACAGCTTGTTCCTGAGCGAAGCACCTGCAGGTGAATTTGGCTCTCTGATGAGAGCACCCCCCCCCCTTTTTTTTTCTTTCTTTTTTTTTTTTTTTTTTGTTGGGAAAGTGGATATTTTTGAGAAAGGACAAACATGTTGTCAAAGTTAAAGGAAGACGTGAAGTTTATACAATGCCCTGATAGTAACAACTTAGTAAAAACAGACAGTGGTGTGTTTACCCCACTCTTAGATGAAATTTGAAAAGGAGAAAGAAATCTACCACCACCAAGTCCACCATATATGTATAAGCTAGTGTTCTGGCTCCCTTCAAAGCCAGTGGATGAAAACAGGCACCCTGGGCATGACTCATTTAAAGCCAGTGTCAGAAATGATCAGATGAGTGCTTATTTCTCAAAGGTAGACATCTAAAGTTTGGAGTGTGTTATCTCACTGAAGAATCCCTTCAGGGATGCTGAGCATTTTCTCTGGAGCAACAATCAATGGTAATTTTGTTTTTGAGAAACAAACCTTCTGATCTCTAATTACTGCTTTTTTTTTCTTTTTTTTTTTTTTAAGCATCAGACCTTGTAATAAAGTAAGTTAGAGTGGTCAAATAGGTACAATTGTTTCTTTTCCAGAATTATTTCTGTATATTTTCTGTCCTGTATGTGATAGGAAGTATGAAATTTTGTGAGGGAATGTTTGTGCTTTAATAAGGCTTGGATAATTGGGCCTTTATATAAAACTTAAACATTTTTGGCTGCAAGTGATGTGGACTTGGCCTCTGTTTATTTGTGTTTATTCAGAAAATTGTAACTGCTAATTAGTGATCATGTCACACTGACAACAGAGCCATTTAATTTTGTTCTCCCTCTTTGGAAGGGGGAGTGAGAAGGAAGAGGAGGGGTTTTGAGGTTTTTAGCATAGCTTATTGTCTATACAGATGAGAAGCTTTGCTGCCCTGTAGCTTGTGTATTGTCCCATAGAGTTTTGGTAGCTTGACCTGCTCTTCAGTCTGTTGACCCTTGTCTTTCTGCTCAAGCTTGTGCCTGTCTGATGCTAATTAGAGAGCTGTTTTCAGCTGTGTCCTCCTGAAAGCAGGATCTTGTCCAAAGACTGCATTGGTGGTCCCAAGCAGAGTGATGCAATGCATTTTCCCAGTTGCCCTAACTGCCTGCACTCTCAGCATTTACCATACAAGACACATTATGTCGTTATTAAGCAATGAGGTTAAGATACCAAGTGCTCAAACCCTGTAGTATTGGTGTGCTCCCTGACTGGCAAGATAAAACATATTCACAAAGGAGTATGCTGGTGTCTTGCCTCTTTGCAGTCAAATTCTGGTTTAATTTCTTCTAAATGTAGCTGTTGATTCAAAACACTGAGGGTGCTAGATAAAAGACTGTTATACTGGAGATTCAAATAGTGCAAGACTTTGTGTGTGCTGGGCTGTCTTTGCATTCCTCCCAAAAGTAGTACAGAGGAACTAATAGGCATTTGGTGTCAGGGCTTCACAGAACAAATGGAATATTTTGCAGCAACTGATGAATAGAGCCAAAACTAATGTATGAATTAGCCTTGATGATCTGTTTTTGTTCTTTCTTCGCTGTGGTGGACTTGGTTAAAACTAATGCCAATAGAATTTTTGATTTATGAATAATTACTATAACATTGATGTGTTGCACCAATCCGCTAGATTATCCTGTCACTATATTGTCAAATAGTTTGGTAGAAAACAGATTTGCGCAAGTCCATCTCAGGAAGAAAAGTATAGTCTTTATAAGTATGTCCTGACATAGCTAGGGTGGCTTGGAAAACATACGAACTAAAACTTCTGCATATAGTTTTCTGGCTTTTTTGCAGTGTCATGATTTCATAATAATTTGAGGAGGGTTGATGATGGTGGTGTTCAGAAACTGCAGATGCTTTCTTTCCCCTCCCCCCCCCTTCCCCCCCTGTGTTTTTTTTGTTGTTCTTTTATAGTTAATGGTCAGTAGTACGAGGAATGATGTGATAAAATTTGCTTATTAGTCCATTATAAATTGAGAACCGTTTGTAAAATCCAAGCTACTTTTCAGAATACTTATACTCAAAACCAGCTGAAACAGGGTTTTATATGTGTATTTACAGGTGTGTGAAGTTTACTTGGTCAAGGAAATAAGAGTCTGCAAAAACTTGAAAAATGTTACAAGTTTTACTTACAGAAATTTTTGTTAGCGAGTCCTCAGTGCTTTTTTGAGTGAAGATTGTGAGCAAAGAGGACTGTGCACAGTCACTTCTTAATTGGGAGCTGTGGGCCTTATTTAGAACTGATTAGACAGCCAGCTAAGATGGAAGACTTTCTGACTGTATATTTTTAAAGACTGCAGGTAGCAACCTAGAATGCAGCAGGCTAAGGGTCATCATTATTGTGTCAAAAGTTTGTTGGTGTGTTTGAATATTTAGTGAAGTACTGTAACAAGTAGATTGCCAATGGGAGGGGGAAAAAAGCCACCATGTCCTGATCTTGAGTCATCTTGTTTGTTCATCAGATTGAAAAATCTCTACCTAGAAGAAAAATTACAGGAGCAAAAGCTTTTTAGTGCCTGTATCTGTGGTTTGTAGTATAGGAACGTGGATTTCATATGTGTGCATTTTGTTTCCAGTATCTTCGCTGTGAGTGATTACTGTTGAGCTCTCTGTGATCCTATCACAGCCCCAAATTGCTCTTAAACAGGAAACTTTGTCTGATTGTTTTTTAAAAAACAGAGTGCTTTGGCTGATGTATTTGGCATGTACCTTGTCTGTGACTATAGTTATAAGATATTATTAAGTGAACAAGAGGAAGAACTGTAATATTGAAAAATGTCATGACACACAAGGTCTCTTCAGGTGTTTTTAATCACAGCACTGCTTTCCTCTTTCTAAAGCTGTATGGAGTGCTTTACCCCTTCAGTACTCTGGTTTACAGATAGCTTCCTGAATGTACTTTGCTTCCAAACAGCTTCATTTTTCCTCTATTAAATCAAAAAGCAGAGCTAGACTCCTCTCTGCTTAGAACCCATGACTCGCTGAACTTGGTTTTGTTTTCTGTTACCTGAACATTTTTATAAAACATAAAATACCTTTAAATGTTGGTTTCAAAACTAGTATGCTTGTACCATTAGATGTAAGGGCTAGCTTAATAATTAATTTTAAAAGTTAATGTTCTACTTATGGGGGAAATGTACTCAAATATTTTTCCCTCTAAAAATGAGCAAAGCTATGTGAAGACTGGCGTGAAAATCTCTGGTTTTATGAGCTAAATATAAAGATAGCCTGCCTAGAGTTTTTTAAAAAAACAACTGGAGCTTGAGTACTGATAGCCTTTGTCATTTTATTTTATTTTACTGCAACTGTGGATGTTGTTCTTATCTATGTTCATGATGTTTTATAGTCTTACTGCACTAATTGAGTCAAGTGTTAATTCCACCTACTCCACTTTCTTGCTTCTACTGTGAATGCTCTTTTTTTCCCTTCTAAATTAGAGAGCTGTCTTCCCCCACTAGTTTTGTGTAAGAGCATTGTTTCATTATTCCTGCTGCATTCTGAATGTTTTATTTATTTATGTATTTCTCCAGTGGAGTGGGGTTGGAAAAGGTCATTAAATAATTGGGCATTTTCCATCCCCTTTTTCTCACAGTAAATCAGGTCTTAATGCTCAATTACTCTGCAGCTATTCAGGCTATTGCAGAGTAGGTATAAACGACTACATTCAAATTTGGCAGTATTTTAGAATTTCTCTGTTGCCTTTTCTACAGACACTTCTGCTATTGGTATAAATGTCTGTATTATGGAAGGCAAAGAAGAATCAAACTCAAGGTATAACAGAACCTTTTCTTTAATATTAAATTTCTAGATGTGCATCTCTTGCTACAGTGTCTGTGTCTTCAATTTGTTGTAGGTGATGCCTTTTTTATGGCTGTGTTTAAAATTATCAATAAACCTTTTAAGTTAAGGACAGCAAGTTCTGTCGGTTTTACTTTTAAACGTTTCCCATGTTGACACTGATTTTCACTTTATGGCACTTAAAAAACAGAAAGGCTCTTGCATGTGGTAGTTTATAGTTTTTTAATTCTAGCTCATACAGATTCTAACTCTGAAGTTGTTTCTTTAATTTTCCCAGTGTTCTTTGATTATAACATTTTTTTCTCTCTAATAAAAATGTGTGAGTGGTCCTAGTAGATCAAATTGCTTATCCGTCTAGCTTACTATTTTGTTCACAGGTGTGAATAGCAGGTGAGTAGCAGTGTGTATGAGAGGACAGGAAAACACTGTGATACCTCCCTGGAACCTTAATATCAAAAATCTGTGTGTTGGATCTGCACTGAATACCCATTAGAGCATGTGTTAAAAACATGCTCTAAAAAAAGCAAAAAATCTCACTTTGTATTTCACTTTCCACATACCATTGAGTGTTTATACTTCTCTGTCCTGTGGCTTTTCTTGTGATCCTTTTTTCCAGTCTGAAGGATCCCATTCTGTTTTGTTGCTCCTTGTGTGGAATATGTTCGGCTTTTTCCTATCTGTAGGATTTCTAGTTCCCTTTTTAAGTAAAGGAAAACAAAGCTGAGCATGGGGCCTCAGAATAAATAAATAAATGGGTGTACCCGTAAGTATATAGCATGAGTCTGATTATTTTTTTTGTTTTAAAAATCCTTATATTCTACTTGAACGTTAAAACAAATGAACATTAAAACTCAGGTTTAAGACTGCTTTATAACTCCTGAGATTTGTTTCTTCATGTACAATAGCTGAATCAAAGTCCATTACTTTCTGCGTAGGTGTACTGAGGATATGTTCTGCCTGACTATATGCACATCTATAGAATATATTAAGATTTACTAATATTGAATTTTGTAATGTAATTTATTGCCTGATTGCCAAGTATCATTAGGGTTTCTGCAGCTCTTCAAAGTTGGCATTGATTTTTACTATTGGGTTAATAACAGTAAACTGTAGTTTCATTACTCCTTTCTTCGCCTACTTCAAATTTTCAGTAATTAGTATGGAGAACAGCAGAGGTCATTTCTGGATCTTTCTGAAGAGCTTGTAATGAGTGTTAAGAATTTATTCTGGGCCTTTGGTTTACATGTTTGTTCTAGCTGCCATGTTTTAAATGAAAACACTATTTTCTTTCAATTCCAGCCTTACGTGTCAGCATTGAGCTTTAAAGCTTTTTATCAAAACCAGTGAAAGGTGGTGGAAATACACTTGTCTTTTTAGAAGAAATCAAGAAAATTGAATCTGCTAGGATGAAAGCAAACCTTTGATTTACGTAGTAGCACTATTTTACATCTGGTTTTGTATTTTAATCTTAATTCTACTGCATTTAGCTCCATTTGAAAGTATGAGAAGATCTGATTCTTGTTTTGTTGAATTTCTGTATCAGAAATCTCACCAACATAAATGGCTGCTCCCATTTTATACAAATTAAAATGAGAAGACTCAGCATCTTGGTTGCACCAGACATGTAGTGAACAGATTTTTGTGATATAAAGCAGAGAAAAGTACAGGCGGTTTATCCTTCATTAAGTTACATGTGCTTTATTTAAGCATGCAGGAAGATTTACCTCCAACTTAGTTTTGCTAGGCTGCTGGGGAACTTCTCACAGTGCTGTTTCGTCCTGGCTAACCTACATAATTTCCTGCCATCAGCATTTTTTTCCATCTCGTCTAGGTCATTAATAAATACATGGAACAGTGTAACTCTCAGCACAGGTCCCCAGGGCACACCACTGTTAACTTCTTTCTGTGCTGAGAGTTGGCCATTTATTAATACTCCTTTGCTTCCTACCCGTTGGCCAGCTTTCAGGCCGTGACAGGACTTTACTACTCACTCTGTGGTTACCAAGGTTGTGTTTTGTTCTGTCTTTTTTAAACAGCTTCTGATGTAGGACATGTAGCCTACATTCAGTGCTTCTTCCTTATCCGCTGTTTTCTTAACTCTCCCAAAGAGTTCTAACAGCGGAGAGAGGCAATATTTCACTTGTAAGGGCTGTACTTCTTTTCATCCCTGTAATGCTCATCAAAATGCTTTATATCTCCATGTAGATTCGACCTCATGGTCCTCAAAATCCAGTTATTTTTCACTTCTGAGTATGCAACAGCTTACCCTTCAGTAAAAGAGAGTAAGCAGAAAATCGTAATTCAAGTTGATGGTGTGTGGTTATGAATGATGCAGCTAGATGTTTTCCAGTGAATGTGTAGCACTCTGTCCCTTTATTCTGATGCCTACTAGCAAAGATAGTGGAATTTTATCTACATAGTATGAAGGTTTTTTTTAGTTACCTTCTCTGTAAAGCATATAGATTTGATTACTTGAAATAAGACTGCAATTGTATCCTGAAGGTAATTTACAGGATTTTATTCTTACTGAATAAAAAAGCCTCCTTCTTCCTATATACCATAATTAATTCAGCATATTAGGAACTGTAAAATAGTTTATTTTTAATTTGATGTTATTTCAATGTTTCTTTTATGTAGTATTAACTCTTGAATGGTATCATCCTTTTGGCTTCCAGTTTACCTTCTCTGCTTTTCACTTCTTTCAACAGTTAACATAGGTGTTTTGTTGGGTTTTGGTTTTTTTTTAATTTTGGTTTCATTGCCCCATTTCACACTTGCTCCTGATTCTCTGAAATATGAGAGCTAAGTGGGGTGTTTGTTTTAGCTGCATTGCCATTTATAAAAGGAAAAGCTTTTTGTTTAGCTGCAGGCGTAGATGTAGTAAGTTCTGTAGCTGGTGTGTAGAAAAGCGAAGCTGGGTTTACCATTGTCTAAAACATTTCAGGGCATTGCCACTGTCACTTTAAATTAAAAAAAAATAATCAAAATTCTGTCTTCAATCTGTTCTAATTTAATGTAAACTTTGTTTTACAAAAAATAAAATTACAATGACATCTGTCACATTAGTATTTCAGAGATCATGGGTGGGAGCTCTGCTGTCACAGGATTTGTGTATGCATAGACCAAATGTTGCCATATGGAAACCCCTTACTGGTTTAATATTTGGAAATTTGGATTATTTTGGGGCAGTCTGTGGATATTTTAAAGCATGATGCATGTGTTACATACTTTATTTTCTCAACTGATGTTATTTAGATTATAAACTTTTTGAAGTAAGAAAAATTTAATGTGGATGAAAGGAAGATTAGGTGCAGCAAAATCATGTACTGGTGTATTTGTGTTTTAGTATTTAAGTGCATTGTTGCACTAATTACATGGGTATATATGGGGATACAAGTGTGTGGATCACTCAGAGCTTGCTTTTATTTAGAAAACTACTTCAAAAGCAGAAGAAAAATGATTGTATACTAACCATTATGATGAATTCCTCCCTGAAGAGTGTGAGGAGAAAAACAGCTTTGAGGAGGGGGGTGTCTAGTTCTGTTAACCTGATAATAAATTTAAATGTTAGAAGGCTGCTGGGAAGCCAAAGATCTTCTCTTTTGGCCACATTTGCTTAATTCTTCATAAAGACTGTTCATTGGGGAATACTTAGGTGATACCATTTATTTAGGGTGTTGGAGGTAACAAAGTAAGCAATTCATAGCAGACTGCTTTGACTGATAGAGTGCTACCGCTTTTTATCATGATCTGCTTCAGCAGTGAGATGGACAGAGATATGTAGCTTGTTCCTTTACAGGAGAATGTTACCCTTCCTTGCCTCCTCTCAAGTGAGGTACCATGTTCCAGCCTGAAAACATCTGATTTTATCACTAGTTAAGATGAAAATAGGTGGTGGGTCTTATGTCACTAGTTCTTGCTGTGGAGTTGTGAGGGGTTCCAGTTGAGCAGTTGAGAGCAGGCTTTGTTGTGTAACATCTTGTGTGGTCACACAGGAGAGAGAGACCTTGTGCTGAAGACATTATCCTAATAGACAAAGAGATTAGGGCAAACCAAATTCCTTCCCCGCCCCCCCCCCCCCCCCCTCCGGAACACAGTGCTATTCCCCAGCATTCAGAGATGACAGGCTGCCATCTTCACCCTCTGGGGGCAGTCAGGAAAGGGGCTCACCTTGCAGGGGAGCTGGTGCGTGAGCATGTCCTTCAGTTAGGTAGGTGTGCATGGAAGATGTGAATGTTAGGTGTAAGCATCGATTCTTTCAAACGCTCCTTCAGAAGACCCCAGAGGTAAGCTAGAGAAGGGTCATGAGAGGTTTTGTTCCCTCTTTAGTGGGAGCTTAACAATAGGTTTGAGAATCCCTGTAGGCCTGTGGCTGCTGAGCTGTAACCTGTGAACGATCAGCCTGGGTCACCCTGTCCTTCCAGACAGGCCCGTTTGCACTGCTTAAGACATGAAGGGGATTTTAGCTTATGTTCTTCCTTCATCACAATTACAAACAAATCTATTTCTCTCCCTTCTTCCTTTATTTAAGACCTGTTCATAGTTTCTGATTTTTTTCCCTTCCTCACCTTCTGTGGCTTTGGTAGCAAGGAAACGTGGCTGTGCGGGTCTTTCCGATTGTCGGGGTAGTCCTTGTTGAAGGAAGATAATTGGGCACATGTAGCTCCAACTAAGTAGTGACTTATCTGGATGTGGTGAGGTGTGTTGGGAGGTGGCACAGTGCTTCATTTGCTCAGCTGTTAAAAGCTTCCATGATGGACGTGCTTTCTGCAAAGCCTTTGTCTGCTGTTGTTCACCTTCTGTTGCTGTAAAATGTGCTTCATACTTCTGTTTCTGCTGGAAGTTCTCAGTAGGGGTTGCTCGTTCACACCTAAATCATCCCATCTTTCTGTCCAAAAAGTAATTCTGCATCCTCATAATAAAAAAAAAAAAAAAAAAGAGGTCCTCTGGGTCATTTGTTAGAGGATGACATTTTAGAGGTCAGGCCAGGAAAAGAGCTGCTGCTGCTATATTGATTTGGAATGCCACAGAGTATTTCTTGAAGGCTGGAAGTCATTACTTTTACAGACCTGTTATGTCTTATGTGCTCAGCATAAGCTTACTCTTTTGGCCCTGGCTATGTGCTCTCCTGCTGTGGTCCAAATGTTTCATATGCTGGCTACACAGCCCTGCTTCCGCCTCGTATCAAACACAGCTGATTCACAGATCTGTGACCTTTCACTGATCTGCTGGTGCGTAGTCCAGAAGTGTGGGAGGGACAGAGGAGCTCTGTTATGCTTTGGAATATGTGTTATAAGGAACAGATTCTCATTACCAGCTTTATAAAATAGGCATTCCCTTTCATAGAGTCTAATTTGCCTTTGGCAGAACAGCCTCACAACCCTCTGCATTAGTTGTGTTGTGAACCCATGCGTAAGTGCTTGTTTGTCATGTGAATAGATGCCTTTTTCCCTGGATGCTGCTTCCATGGAATGATGTGTTAAGACTTATATGTCAGACTTTTAAAAACTGGAGACACTTACTTTTGTACAAAATTTGAGTAAAAGTCCTTTGGAGCTAATAATCTCTGAAGGAGTTGAACAGAGGTGTATTTGCTGCTTATTCAGAAAGTACTGAGCTGCAACTCATTTCATAGTCTGAATAGAAAGGTAGGGAATAAACTTTAGAGAAAGTCTGAGAAAACAAAGCAGGAATTTTCGGAAGTTACAAGCATAATTCAAGTGGATTAGCTAAAAAAATAATTTGAGAAATTGAGAGCTAGTACCTATAGCTTCTGCTTACAATTGCAGATCATTAGGATAGGTGCTGTCTGCACCCACTCTGAATTGCTTTCAGTACATTTAATTTTGATGACTGGAGAGCTTTTGCATTCCACCACTTCCTGCTTTTTACAGACAGTCTTAAACATCATGAAAAATGCAGGTGTCTTGTTCCATGCTTAAAAAGATTTTTGCATGCCATCTCACTTGGACTGCCATAAAAATGTTAGCATCTTGATACTTGAAATAAATGAAGACTTCAATTTAAGTGATGAAATGTGAACGTTTCAGATAGTTGGCATGGAGAGGGGCAAACAAGATTTGTTTTTCTAACAATAGTGGTGACATTTTGGTATTCTAAGTAATTTACAGTCCAATATTTACAAATGAGGTGTATATGTGGGAATAAAGAATTCTTCTGTACATATAGGGCTTGTGTACATACAGACAGGCACTGGACGTATTTGCTTAGTACCAACCACTTCCAAACTTTTATCAAGTAAACCAGAGTTTGAAGAAATTTGTGTGTAACATACTGACTGATATTTTGTTACTGTATTAGCCATAATCATAGAGCAGGAAGTCTTGGTCTTGTATTATATATGGTATTTTTAAAGCCTATAACCTACTTCATGAGCTAGGAGGATGCAAAGAGTCTAAAAGGAAAATTTGGCGTGAAATGTGATTGTTTGCAAAGCTAACTGATTCATTGCTGATCTTTAATTTTTCATACTGCTAGGCTGTTCAGATAAATCTAGATCTTTCTGAAGCTAATTCATTGTCAAAGTCCCATTTCTGTCAGTGAAGCAAGATCCAGATATGAGTTTCCACTTAAATCTTAAAAGCTCTTTTGCATCTCTTTTCAGTTTTTCTGCCCCGAAAGGTTGCTCAAAGAAAATATTAACACCTAATATTTTTCTTCAAGGACTATTATGTTTACTTAGGTAATAAGTAGAATTTTATTCCCTTCCACATACAATGGAAAAAAGAAAATACCCAAATGGGATCCTCTATGGTGATGAGTGCCTTCAGCACAGAGCTCAAGTGGAGGCCCAAACACTGTGCTGCTATTTTTCTTTTCAGCTGGAGAAAAACATATAATGTCTTAGTGATATTACTTGTACACTTCCCACTAGTGATGTAATCCCTCTCCATTCCATCAAACTAATGTCTTTCTAAGAAAATATATAAAGGAAAAAGGGAGGAGGTAGGACTGTTTGTAATTATTTTCATTTGTCAAGCAATTTAGTGCCTGTTTGTCCTTTATTATTGTGCTTGAAACAGAGTTCTCCATTAACGGTGTATGTGTATCCACATGACTCTATTATTGGAGCTCCTCACAGTCTTTGCAGTATTCATCCTTACAGCAAGGTAAATAACTTTTTTTTTTTTAGTTTATCTTCTACAGACAAGGAATTATGGAACAAGAAGTTTTTTAAAGTTAAACCGCCTAAATAATTTCTCTGTGTATTTCAGTGATTTCAGTAGGTGTTATAATACTGGTAATCTGAGTTACGTGACACCACCAAGGCTAGAGCTGCATCTTCTTTGCTTGAGGTGAGACAAACAGTACTGATGGGTACTGATCCTGTAATCTGTGTTTCTTTAGACCATAGAGTTAGTCTTTGGCAAAGCCAGTTCCAAAAATTCCTCCAGTTTGTGAGGCATAATTTCCTGCTTTTCTAGATGTTTCAATGTGACCTGGAGCTGCAGCAATCAGCTGATGTTAAGACAACCTTATTACCCATCTCTCTAACAAAATGTACAGCACATGTTAGCTGAGCAGTGAACCAGCAGCAAATTGAATAGTTGTACCATTTGTCACGGAACCTTAATTAATAAAATCTGACTCAAAGTGAGCAAGCCTGCCCCTAGGCACATCATTGTGATTAGATATTTGAAAGAATGATGGTAACTTTTTTCATATGTTGTTGTTACTATGATTATTATGTTTTTGGTCCTGGGATTTTGTTCTTGCTTTCAAGAATCCTGAGAGTCTGAAAACTTACAGTGAAAACTTACAGAGGAAGGAAGAAATACTGTATTATTGTGTTCTAAAGTGTTGTCCACATTGTTCTTTCTGTCTGCAACTCATAGCGGTTTTATTTATCCCCTCTGGTTGCTTGCTGCTTTATTCCATGCCTGTTGTTATTTTTAAAAGGAGACTGATGGTAAAGTAAGCATTGACTGAAGAGAGATAAACTGCTTCAATGAAAGGGTCTGAAGCTTTTTGACTTGTCTCTTTGGGGCAGGCCTTGCAAAAAGCCTGGGGCTGATGCGCTACACTATTGCTACTGTCAGAACAGTAGCATTACTCAATCAATTTTAGTTAAAAGAAAAATTTACATTAAAATGCAGGGACTCTGTAGAGATTTTAAAATGTGGGTTTCTTTAAATGACGTTGTAAAGTAAACTTATTTTTAGCTTAATAGCATAAAAGAAAAGCCTCATCAGTGAACAGCTAGCTTTTTGGGTTCAAATATCTTCAATTTTTCAAGTATTTTATATTTTTTAAATTATACGTGTGTGGAATGACGATGGAAAGCAATTGAGTATTGTGAGGAGTATTCTAGCTGTAGTATTCTACGAGTAGTCTAATTGCCATTGGAATACGGTAACCACTCTGCATTCTCAAATTTTTTAGATTGGCAATTTACTCTATTCATCCTTTTTTGAGGGAAATTTTACTCTGAAAATTAATTTGGCTATATTCAGTGCTGTTATTTGCCATTTTTGGTGCTCTATCCTGGCTATAGTTAGCAGAGTTCCTTTTGACAGACTGATTTGGACTTAAATGTCCCTGGAGACTTGGAGGTGCCAATAAAATGGGACCCATCAGAAGTAGTGGACTTATTTGGGCTGTACAAATCAGGTGCATAAGTAACATTGCTATTGGGAACAGGTAGTGGTGTGCATGGGTTATCTGAGTAGTGATGGCAGCACTCCAGTGTGTATTCAGATGTCTTTTTAGGTACGGGCCCCTAAACCAACATCTGATAGGCCACTGTTGCCTCTTAGGAATATAAAACTCGGTAGTGGTGAAAGTTGCTACTAAAGTCTTAAGAACAGAAATGATGGTCTGAAATGAAGTCATGACGACTCTTAGTATTGCTGTTGAAGCCAAGCATCTGGAACTAGAGATTTAAGTGAAACGTGAATGCCAGGAACCCTTGTCTCGTGCATGTTGCACCAAACTTTGACATTACTGTAGGTAGTACCAGACACTTGAACTCTGAAATGTATCAACTGCAGAGTGTAAAAGGGCCTATTTGTGTAGTCTGGAAGTGGTAGCAAAGAGAATTGTGCTGATTTCCTACTGATCTTAGGAATGCATATGCAAGGTAAGATTTTTTTCTTTTTTTTTTAATGCTGATTTGAAAATGTGAACTGTTTAGCATAGCTTCAGACCAGCTTGTTTAATGAAGCTGATTAATACACAGCTCTGAGAGGTTTAAATTTGGGTATGTTTCTGTGCAGACTACAAATACATTTACTGATTTCTTTAGGAAATACAATGGCAAAGACCCATAAAACCTCTAACTTCTATATATGTATCTATAAGACAAAATAAATAATTTTAGGCCTTTTTGGTTCCACAGGTATTAGTATGAATCTTCCCCTTCATTGCTCCAGCAAAGTAGTTAGATTCAGATATCTACTCTTATGTTCACCTGGTTTTAGTAGACCATGTAGATTTTAATGGAGACTATTTTCTATTGGAATGGAATAAATTACCCTGCCAGAGGGTTAAAAATCCCCATGTGTAAATAGTGCGGAGCGGAGTGTTGGTTTTTAACCTGTCTCTGTTGGGAAACATGGCCATGTGGAGGGCCATTGACAAGAAAACGGGACAGTGTGTATAACACCCAGTGTTGGTCCTATTGGCCAGAACAATTTCTTCTGTTAAAGGATTGGCAGTGCCACCTAGAAGTTATATTGTTCTCTAACTGTACCGTTTAATGAAAGGTTGATAATCTTAATTCTGTTCTTGATTTGGTTATGGATACAGGTATCTATTTTTCACATTGGTAATGGTTATGTGAGTTGCGTATATCAGAGTAGGTACAACACCACTTCTACTTTTTCCACGTGGCCTTTCACACTTTAGAACCTAGACTTTTTTTACAGCACAGTATGAAAATAAAACAACATCATGATGTACAGAGACTGGGGATAGAAAGGAAGAAGTACTGAGGAGCTGTGACAGGAACTGCTTTTTCTATTGCAATGAATTTTTCGGGTAATGAAGATGCTAGCTGGTTTGGTTTTTGGGTTTTTTGTTACTCAAATGATAATTACTGACCTTTACAATATGATTTTGAAGTACACAGTAGTTAAAGCAATCTCACTGTCCTCTCCGGCTTTTGGGATCACAGCAGCAGAAAAGGCACTCAGACTCTTTGCCCTTTCATTTAGGAGCTTTGATTTCATGTGGGCTTCCTGTTCCTGTGAGATGATTGCTCTGAGTTGACTTCATTCAAAATCGATTACAGGAACAAGTCGAGGCTGTCTGTGCTTTTAGTGTGCCATTTAGTGCGCTATTTAGTGCCTATTAAGTGTTTGTCAGGATTTAAAAATATAAAATGCTTACATTCAGTGTGGTGAATGGGGATTGAGCTAATCTACTCTTACTAACATTAACTGAATGCCTTTAGTATTTACATTGTATTTTATATTTTTGAAGTGCTGTACTAACATTAATTAATTTTCAAAACACCCCTGTACAGTACTGTAGGTGGGAAACTTTGTGGCTAAATACCTATCAGCAGTAGTGAGAATGTCCCCACAAGGGTATAACAAAATGACTGAACGAGGATGTTCTAAATTAAAAATAAGCTTGATTTACTTTAACCTAATTCGCTACCTCTAAATTTTGTTCATGCAGAACAGTAGATGACTGTGTTTGCCTGTAAGACTCCTGGCCCTCCTGGGCATAACGGGACAGTAATATGAAAGAAACAATTCTACGTTTCTTTGCTCCCCCGTCCCCCTCCCCCCCTTTTTTTTTTTCACAAATATATTTAATGGGTGTGTGGTGTTTAGAGAGGTACATTAGAAAGTGTGAAGTTCATACATACATTAAAAAGCATAAAACAACAACGTACTTGGTGATAGACCTGTTGATGTAATTGGAGAAAAACACAACAGCTCACAGTCAGATTTAGAAGTTTACTGATCTGCATTTAGGAGCAAGATTTCAGGACTTGGCATGAAGAAATTCTTAGTCAGACCATTAAAAGCTGACATCACCCAAAAGGACAGATCATTTGAAATTTTGATTGCTTGCTTAAGAGAGTGATTAAGTTTCTAGCAGTCAATGCTGCATTGTAAATCAAGACTTGGTGAGAGAGGGCAGAACCTTTATCACTCACTTCAACTGTCAACAAGGAAAAAACATTGTTTTCCTGTAGATGGATTAATTTCTAAATTATTATGGCATCTGTTAAAAAACAACCAATCCTTACACCACCTTCAGTTGTCCATAAACCCACCACTAGCACAAAGCAGGGTAAAAAGAAAAAAATGAATAAAATTTTAAAAAGTCCTATTCCTTTTAGTTATACTAAATTTTTTTGTTGTTGTTGTTGCTATTAAGGAAACATGGGGCAAAATATTCCTCTGTTTTAGGAGTGGAAAGGAAAAACTGTTCAACATTTAGTTTGAACTAGTCAGGCCCTTACTCTTCTTAAACTACACTCTTTCTAAAATGAAGACTTCCTATAAATATTAAAAAGTTATTATACCTGTTAACTCTCTGCAGAGCAAGGTGATAATAGTAGTGAATATCAAAGACTGTTAGGTACTGGTATTTTTGTTTAGATTGCCCAACCTCTTGGGCTGAGGAAGTCACTATGTAATTTATCAGGGAAAGGTTTTCTGACACGTAATTTCTTTTCCTTCTGAGCTAGTCTTGTGACGTTTGGAGCCACTTCCTCCTCTGTTTCTAAAAGTGCACAGGAAAGCCATGAACTGTAACATCATTTTGTTGACTAAAAGGAAGTTTATACATAGTTATTTCTGAATGGTTTTGCAAGGGAAGAAAATGGAATAAAGGCATCTTCCTCTACTTAATTTTGCTCATTTTAAGAGAAAGCTTTAGCTTTATGAGAGCCATCAGAACCTAAGGGCTTATGCAGAATGGCTAAACTGGGAAATCGTGCTCAGGGGAAGAAATCTGTGGATCTGTGGCTGCATACATATGTGTGGCTTTTCTCTTAGACCAGCTAATTCCACTCAGTAAGGTAATCAAAGCTGAAAAAGGGACGTGGAAACTTTCTTTTAAAAGTAAATTGAAAAAAAGTAAATCCAAAACATTTATCCGATGGAGTTGATGTTTCTGACAAGGACCATCTTATATTTGGACAAATTAACAAATTTGTATTGAAATTTCATTTCTTTAGCAGAGAGAAGTAATTCTATTAGTTACTGTGTGATTTTTATTTTCTCCAATATGGTTTTGTAATCCTGCATTCTTAGATGGAAATAGGAGAACACAAAAGCCAGGAGGGGAAAAAAATTGCAACTAGAAAAACTGGAGGAAGGAAAAATGTCTTCTAATCTGATATAGAACTGGAGAAATGCTAAAAGGTTTGGCTACTTAAAGCAGAACAAATCTGAAAACTTACAGCTACGAAATACTTGAGGCTCTGCAACTGTAATTCTTGAAATTACGGTGCTGAAAGCCAATCTGTGCCATTATAGTATTGAATGTTTTTGTGCATGAAAGCATCAGTTATAAGAGAAAAATGTTACTGAATGTTAGATTCCTCCTGCTGCTGTAATTATCTTTTTAGATAATTTTTGTTTGGCTAGATGACTCTTAAAAGAAGAAAACCAGCCAATAAAATATCATTCATATGAAACAAATTATTCATAGGGATATTGGTCTTGGAATGCCTGAGATTTTATTTATACTTAACACTTTATCCCATGAGCTGAAGATGCCCCAGAAACCTAATCAGTTGGCCTTTTTCTCCTGAACATTAGTTTCTAGTGGCTTTTATGTTATTGTACCTTTCCCTAGAAATCAGAACTAGGCTATTGGTAAATATTGTTGTTTGGATTAAAAAAAAAACAACAAATGAACAAACAAACAAACAAAAAGCCCCAACCACCAACAAATCCCCAGCAGATGCATCTAAGTTATTTTTCTGTAAGACAAGATCTCTCTTACTCTTAGAGAGGGCTTGACACATTAGACAGTGTTATTGGCAAAACAGGGAGATGTGAGTTTGCATCATAATATCCCCTTGGCAGTGCATATTGAAGTTCAAAAGATGACTTCTGTCATCTGACCGTAACCACACTTCCAAAAGGGCTAAGTGGCTGCTTAAAAAAATAAACCGTGTCACTTTGAGGGTGTTGAAAAGTGTTCTCTGTCTTTATGATTCTAGATATTATGTCAGTTTTACTACTGCTAGCCCTGCAGAACAGGTACAGTCATGGGAGGCTGAACTGGTTCATACATCACGTAGAGAATTGCTAATGAAGTTCCAGCTGCTAAATTCGGCCTGCAAATTGAAAGCATAGCATGGTTTCGCCTTGTTTATGTGGCTATTTAATATTCTGCTTTGCCTTCTTAATTTCTAATGACTGCTGCTTCAAAGCTTCACTCTTGTTTTTATGTTTGACTCAAGATGGTTGTCCTGTACATTAATTTTGAGTGTTAGTGTTTTGAGCACAGTAGATGTACTCCTATGCATATCTTGTTGAGATCTGTAATGTTTAGCACTTCCTTATATAAAATGTCACTGCAGTTGGAAATTAGCCTACCTAACTTTTGCTCCTAAGTCATGGTGATACAGGCTTCAAAGGTGAATAGCTTGATTTGCAGATCCCTGGTTGACTTTGTGAAGCTAACAGCTGGAGAGTGGTAACCTTTTTTTTTGTTTGTTTGTTTTGTGAGCACATTTGATCTAGATTAGAAGACTATAAACCTAGAATGAGTCGTTTTCACATTTGATTTTCCAAGAGAAAGCACTCTTTCAATGCTGGTTAACTGGCACGTAATTAACAGTTGTTACATATGAGGGAATATATCTATGTCCAATTATGAATTCCTCTGTTTCATGAATAGGAGCTATGATTGCAGCCATCAGTATAGATTAGAACTTGCATTCTGTAGCAGAAAACAGGCCATGGCCAAGGACCTGAGAAAGGGACATGGAGGGAGTTGCCATCAGTGGGTGGCTGTGTTTGTAGAACATGGATTGCTTGAGGCAGTCATTTGTTTTTCACCTAATTTCTGTCTCTATTGGGCTGCAGCATGGGAAATCTTAACGGAAAGGCAAGAACAATGAAAAGTATGTTAGACTGCTTTTGAAGAGAGATGCTGTCATAACACAGATGTTCTAGGACTGGGATCCAGCAGCTCCACGAGACAAACAGGGGCAGACAGAAAGTGGTTTCCCTGAACTGTAATTTTAGGTAACAACCTCACAATCCCTTCCCATTTTGTGTTTCGTTTTCCTCACAAATTAATCATGTATTCGATGAAGGGAATAGATGACATTTGAGTGATTCAGGATTAGTTCTGGGATCAGGGATGGGATTTCAAGTAAGAGTGTGGAAACTAACCAGTGGCTGGGTTCTGCCCTGGTCCAGCCTGATGGGAACGTGCAAGATTCATTGCACTTGTGCTGTTCTCCAAAATTAAGACTCTCCATTAGAAAGACTCCTAAGAAAAATCTCCCGCTTTCCCTTCCTGGCCTCAGCTGATAAAATGAATACCGAACTGGTGCTACATAGCTCTTTGTTCAGGAGAGCTAAAAGCACCTGGTTTTAGGAAATCAGTTCTAATACAGTGAGATTTTCACTTTTGTGTGAGGAACTTCTTCATATACGATCTAATTAAATACAATAACCTCTAACTTCTTTATCTCTGCAATAATAGAGCTTTGCACCATCTTCATTGTAAAAGTAGTTCAAATGTTATTATTGGCGAGTGCATTGTTCTTTCTGAGTTGTTGCAACTTCTCTACTGGAACGTTTCCGGCTATATTCAAACAACAGCTTATCCACTTAAGCAAGGTTTTTTTATATTAATGCTAAGCAGGCAAGCCACTGAAATGCCCATGAAATATGTACAGAAAATACTTGTACAGTATTATGTTTAGAGCTCTTTCTGTATTTGTGAGTTTCAGAAGTGCTGGGGGGAACATGACAATATTTGAATACTGTTTATTTTTCCTATAAAATAATTCTCCTAAAGCCAAGGACTAATTTATGTGTATTTCAACACCAATGATCACCTTTGTCTTCTTTCCAGTCATGGTTGTCTGGAAGTATATACTTAGACCTGATCTGAATGGCAGGGATGAAAAGGGCTCTGCACTTACAAGTCCATTTGTATAGGACTTTGTAGATCATACCAATGAAGTTCACCTCCCAGAATTGAAAAAAAACCAACAAACACCCTACCAACCCACACCAACAACGATGCTTATAATTTCCTAGTAGAGAAAAAAATCTAAAGTGTAAAACTAAAAAGCCTAATTATAATTAATTGAAAAGGTTTTCTGCAGAAGCTAGTGGCAGTGATTTGCATAAATTCTCATTAAGGTGAATAATATACTTTCTTCAAGATCCATTAAACAAGCTTTAATCAGTTGAGCTTGAAAAACATCACCATGAAACTTCAGTTTAAAAGTAATTACACAGCATCTAAAAGAAGTTCTGAAGAATTACAAAAATGTATCCAAGAGACATTAGCATCCTTCAGACAGTAAGAAGCCATGTAATAAATACCAAGAGGAAGGGTGGATTGTTGTTCCTGGCTTTAAGTTAATTCCACAAAGACAAAACATGCCTGGTGGGGAGGAAGCCTTGTGTTGCCTGCACAGTGAGGTGTCATAGTGGAGTGAGGTATCTGCAAACAGTTCTTGTGCTAGTGTCAAGAAAGGAACATGACAAACTGGCAGGTATGCTGTAAGCTGCAGTATTTACCACTCTACCTTAGGTAGTAGGTACCCTACTGCAGGTTTGGTTTGTTGATGGTGGTTTTTTTTCTTCTTCTTTTTTTTTTTTTAAAGAGTTTAAACTGAGCTTGCCATTAAAACATTGATTTATGTATGCAACCTAAACATTTTTGTATATTTCTATCTGCTTTTACTTTTCAGGATTAATTCAGATGCAGTCTTTCAAATCACAGGTTCCAACTGGTTGGATGTGTTGCCTTTATCCTGTGTTTAATGAACAACTGTCCTTTCTGAGTTAGTCCATTTAGTAATAAGAGCTGGGTGAAAATCAGTTTAGAGCAACTGTTATCTTCTTTTAGCAATCGTTTGGGTGCAGGAAAGGTGGAGTGGCAGAACTCAGAGTTCCTGCTGTTCTTGGCAATGCTTTGCTTTCTTTCTTTAAGACCATAAAGAAATGAGCACTTAAAATTTTTTTACCAATAAATAAACAATAATTCTGTTCTATTAATTGATTTTTATTATTGCTGAGAGGTCCACTGGATTTCTTCCTTGACATTTAGTGAGCAGTCATGCTTTTGTACCCTTTTCTGCTGCAGGAGCCAAATTTAAAGCTTTAGATTGTTAGCACTTAATCAACTTTCTAAAGCAGCAGCTCCTAAACTGCAGTATACGTATATACGCACTTGTGTAATTTATGACTGTTGAAAGTGGTAGCTGGCCAGGCTGAAACTGGTAGTGCTGGAATTGGCCTGCCAGCCTTTATCATGGTACGTGGTTAAATAAAAAATGATCCAAATTCAGTCCCTATTGTAGAACACTTTCCTTGCTACTTACTTTTGTTGAATGTTTACAGTCTAAAATATAGAGATGAGGCCATGGATTCCAGAATAGATCTGGTTGACAGCTATTAGCAAGTTCTAAAAACTTTGTTCTCTTTACCTGTATCAATTTAACACTTGCTGTCTTTGAGGGCAACCTTTTATGGTAAAGAGCAGTACCACCAGCAAGAAAATAGAGCAGTAAGCATAGCTTTTGTGTTATGTATGGTAGCAAGTTTGACTCCTATTTTACCCTGCTCATCATTAGGCATAGCATTTTTTCCTTGTGAATGCGTCTTATTTGAGAGAGCTCAGCTATACAGGTAGAAATAGGACACATTGATGTTTTCTCGTCCTATGGAAACCTCCCACAATTTAAAACAAACCAAACAAACAAAGTTTGATGCTTCTGAGTGAATGTGTAATTCGTGATTACTTTTGCAGCTCTGGAGTCCAGATTGAGAAACTGATTGTCCTTGGGACTACTGGCAAATGCCAGTTCTGATTTGAACATTCAAAAAATAATTTGTTTCTAATGTCCCCACATCATTGTGGTATTCCTGATTGTATGAGTTGGCTGTTACAGCTTCTTTTTGTGATCTTGGAGAAGTAAGGACAAAAAAAAAAGTTTTTATTTTTTTTTACATTATTTTATAGTATGGTGACCTGAAGTACTTTCTTTGTTTTCCAATAATTGTCACCGTTATTTCTTGTTTTATTATATTGGACAGTTTGTGTTTTAGTGTGTATTTCTTTTGGCTTTGTAACAACATTTAGGTTCTTTATCTTATTATTGTACTTAAACTGCACCCAAAATGTTGCATGACTCATCTGTGGAGGAAAATACACTTTAAAATATCTCTAGATAAACTCTGTTTTGATGTTTTCCCCCCATTACTTCAATTTTTTATGTTCTTACATCTTGTTTAAAGAGTTAATATCCCAAGGCTGACTGGTGTATGCTAAGATTTGTCTGAACAGTTCCTTTAAATGTTATGGGAGGTCTATAACTGATGGGTGGCCCAAAACCCAAAGTCACTATTCTGTTCAAATAAACACACAAAGAAAGTATGTGCAAGACCTTTAACTCTTACAGGAGCTTGGCTGTGTGCCATGCTTCTGACTTAATGGAATGGCTGATTTCAGGGTTGCCTGGGGCCACAACCACAAATAAGCATATATATCTCTGAGGTCATTGAAACCAATTTTATTATTTTCATAGCTATTGGAAATAAGTCACCTGGCTTGATTTATACATAAAACTGTAGAATATCAGCCCACAGAAATGACCTTTAACTTAAAACTTTCATCTGTTTTGTTGGCCTGTCGTATTAAAATATCAGCAGCTTGTGTCTCTAGAAATACTATTTTATTTTTCTCAGTAGTTGGTGATTAAGCATTAAGAGTAAGTTTGGGATTCAAGTTGAATGTCTTCATGTGAAATGATCCTCATATTCAGCACGGCTGCAGTTCGACTCAGTCCAGTTTCCAGGGGTGGGACTTCCAGTGAGTTTGAAAACATGATAGTAAGTTTTTGAGTTTCTGTAGACCAGGGGTCCTCAAACTTTTTAACCAGGGGGGCGGCGCGCGGATGCAGTGGCAGCCAGTCATCTGCGGCTGCTTGGTTTCCCCCCCAACCCCTGGCGAGGGGGTTCTGTAAATACTGGGGGCCGGATTGAGGACCCTGGGGGGCTGTATCCGGCCCGCGGGCTGTAGTTTGAGGACCCCTGCTGTAGACTCACAGTGCCTCTCATGAGCCAGGAGCTGCCTCTGTTCCACACTGATTTCTACAGACTTTTATCCTACAAGCTTAGAATTGAGAAGGAACTAGAGGGGGTGCTGAAGTTGATTTGAATGAGGTATGTATGACTGATTACATATAACATCTGGGTAAGTTTTTCTAGAATAGTTGGATAGCAATATCTTACTAGCTCAGTATTTCTTCAGATTTCATTAAAATAGCATGGCAGTCTACATTGGAATCTTCATACACCTTTGGTGCTACATTGTCTTAGTGGATGGGATGTGCAAGCTGGATAGCTGTATTACTTATTTGCTATATGTCATAATTCATTTCTCAGTGTCTTTCTGTGTACTACACCATTTTAGCAACTTGGGAAATTTATGATGCATATACAGCACTGTAGTATTCTAAACAACTAATTTCCTGTGGCAAGAAATAAATCTTAAATTCCCAATTACTTTGTAGCAAGATCAGTGTAGACCTGTAGAAAAAGAAGCACGTCTTACAGAGCAGAAACTGCTTATTCCTTATGTTACCCTAGGTTCATTTTATTATGCAGAAATAAATACATCCTGCTGTTTTATATGGTCTGGCAAACTATAATTTTCTTCATTAAACTTTCAGTGGCTTGTAATGCCATGGGAGACAGCAAAGAGGGAGCCTGAGCTCTGAAGAAGTAACCTTCCCCAGCTTTGTAGGTAATAGGTATGCACTGTAGTTTATGTGAAGACTCAGATGGACTGTTGCTCTTTGGTGGGGAAAAAAAAAGGCATTATACTGCTCTTTCTTAAATGACATATAAAAAATACATACAGATGCATAGTAGAAAACAGGCTTGGTTCAGGCTCAGCCACATGAAGTTGAACCTTCTTCTCTCCAAGGTGCATTTTTCTTCTATCCTTATTTGAGAAGCTGAGATATTTGAAGATAATACATTTGCCTTGCCAATGAATGCAACACACAAATACCTGCTGTTTTTCTCCTTTTTTTAGTCTTTCTTTCAGTCTGAAAGTGCTGACTGACCTCTCCAGTCAGTCTGTTCTCTGGTTCAATTGGGTCACCTTCATTGCACTGAGTTGCAGCTGTTTCTCTTAATCTACCCATGATTCCCCCCCCCCATATGCTTGAAGTTTCTTCCTACTGTGACCTCAACCAGTCCTCCGTTGAATAGAGAAGGCAAAGTTAGCACTGTCCATTAGCAGTGCTGGAATTTTGAGAGATGACTTACAATTTCTGTCTTAATAAAAATACTCATGAATTGTTTGCCCACAGACCATTTTTGTGTTTGACGTAACTGCTGAAAGAAGCAAACAACTTTTTTAAAGCTTTGTGTTTAAACAGCTTTCCTCTGCAGGTCTTTTTAGGCAGAAGTTACAGCTGTCGTTGTCTAAAGGCCAGAGTTATGAAATACCATAACCTTTTGTGGCACTCAAGTTTCTCAGCTACCAGGAAAAATGCAGTCCTCTGTTGTGCTGCTGTCAGGGATGGTTGGGCTTAAATGTTACAGTAGGAATGTTAAGCCTAGCAGTTAAATATTGGTTTGATCTTCCTGTAGATCTTCATACCTTCATGATGGTACTTAGGAAAGTTAAAGCTGCTTAAAAAAATTAAAAGAACCATAATGCCATGCAAATGACTAGTGGAGAAAAGAGCATGCGGTTGGCTAGCTTAGAATTGGAGAGACTTGCAAGTCTGGCAGTTTCGGTTCAGTGTACTTCATCTTGACTGGTCTTCGCTGTAATGGTATTGTCAGGAAGGGTGATCAGGTATGTGATTCTGGTAATGGCTTCAGTTGACCTGAATTGCTGTCTGAGATCGTTTTTACTTACTGCCTGTCTCCCAACAGCTGCTCTAAAACATAGAAAGGAACGGTTTCTGTTTGTTTTGCTTTTATGCTTGGATGTCTAAAAAGTCTACTGAAAGGCTATAAAAGCTTATGCCAATTGCAGTTGTTTATAAAACCCTGCTGGTTTCAGTGACATAAATTGGAGGTTATTCCAATACTACTGTGGACTAATGTTAATATAGCAGAAATCAGAATTTGATCCTGTGTGTTCTGATAATATAATTCAACTAATTTGTCATTTCCTGGCTTTTTAGTTTAATCTTTGACAGCATCCAGTAAAATCCTTGAGAGTATGCTTGGTGTGGACTTGCATATAATGGCAACTGTAAAGCCCATTATTTTTTTTCAAAACAACTGTGATCAGTCCTTTCAATGTCAAACCCAAACTGTTGCCTACTAACCAGATGCTCTTAACCAAGGAATTAAGAGGAAAAAAATATTTTAAATACTGCTGTGGTCTCAAATTTTGAATGTTTCACAGTTGCTTCGGCATGTCACAAAACTCGGTTTATTCTAGTAGGTCTCTGCATCTGAATAAGCTACCGAGGCACAAAGATGAATGAAACAAATCAATAAAACTTGTTTCAACCTTTTTCAGTAGTATCAACACCTTCCAAATGGGTGAGTGCTAGTCTGCTCTATTAAAGTATGTTTATGATGGGCATCCCACAGTGCTCCTGTGAAGTTGAAGAGCTGGAAAGGGCATAGTTCATTCATCCAGGACTATGCTGAACAGTCACTCTATTCACTAGAAATGGTGACACACTGTGGGGGCCAAATACTGCTTTTAATTATTTTGAGTTGTTTTACTTTTTGGTAGAATTTAGTTTTCATAAAAATTGGTTTTGGCATAAGTCTTAGCAAGCTCCTCTTGTGTGTGTTTTTTTGTTTTTTTTTCTGGTTTTTTTTTAAAAAAAAAACCCACCTTTTTTCTCTGTGAGAAAAAAATTCAGATTATAAAAATGCTTCCAGGAATTTGTCTGACATGCTTATGGCAAGGCCTGAGGATAAAGTCTGACTGTCCATCACAAATGCTTTGTAGCCAGATCTTAGACCCTCTATATATTCTGTAGGAATTTTGCTTTTTAAGAATCTGAGAAGGATAAGTGCTGCAGTATTTTTAAATTTCAAGTCCTCTGAAAAGATACTTTAAATATTTTGTTGATCCACTGGTGAGTAAAAGATCACCACAGAGAAATGCAAGCCTTGAGTTTTATCTCAAGTGTATGTTGACGTTTCTTGCTGCTTTTCTCATCATGTTAAGCTTGCTTTGGTTTGTGTTTTCTCAGACCATTTCACTGCAATGGCAGTACATCATCTTTGGTTCTTAATCGTGTAGTTGGACTTTGGAGCTGACTCAGAATAAATTAGTTTTTTTTAATCCTCAGGGAGGATTCCCTTGCCCTGCTAATATTATTTAGTATCTGACTATAAACAGGGCTATGACCACAATCACCTGTGACTACGTATTAGAGAAATTGGTAAACTGGACTAGGAAGATAGTAATGACTTTGAACACCAGTGGCATCTGTCTGGTTCCTTAGACCAGACTGATTTCAGGAAAGAAAAATTTTAAGCACTGTATTTTCACTTACCACTTTATTTGGAAGTTGCTGTTTGAAAATGGTACCTTTTGTAGTCTGTTACTGTGTTTGTGGGCAATCTTGCATGTACATAACTGGGCAATGTTTGAAGGCAGGTATACTAAAAATGGGCAATACTACAAGAAAGAAATACCCAAGAGTTCTAGTTTTTTGCCATACAAAATAGTCTTTTAAGGCCTCAGCATCAATATTTGTAAAATATCAAAATACACTTAACCTAAATGGAAAATTCTTTTTCTGTACAATATTGTCTTAAATAAAAGCCCACCCCACAAATCTACTAGTGTGATATCCTTTGGTTTAGAAAACCAATGAGGCTTGTAAAATTGGTGTGTATCAGAACATTATTTTTATGCATTTATGCATCTTATGGTGGGGCTGAAGGAAGGGGAGAGGAGATTTGAGACAGGAGAATTTTGAGTGGGCAGAAATTCCAGTTTGTAGTGCGATGGGGTCTGTGCTTGGTAGTTCTGTGGATCACGAAATCCAGGGTGGGGTCTGCTTTCTGAATCACTTGAACATGATCAATGATAGCTGGGTGTGGGATTGTTTTTGGTTTATGGTTTGTTGTTTTTTTGTTTGTTTTTTTTGGGGTGAGGTGGGTGGGGTGTGCAGGGTTGTCAGGGTTTTTTCCTTTCTCCCCCAGAAGGACATTTGATACGAGTTCTAAAGCAAGTATAATGGTTAAGTTGACCTCTGTGGATATGCATATACCAAATTGTTTGCACTAAATAGATTTTGAATAACACCATTCAGTTAAACCAGTAAAACTTTTAAATTTAGCCAGACCTTTTTTAATGAAGGGTTTTTTTGGTGCTTAAATAGAAGGCTTGAAGAAAGGAACTTACACAAAATAACTCAATGCTTTTCTTTATCCTCCCCCACTACCCCCCCCCCAAAAAAAAAAAAAGTGTTTGCATGTTATGCTGTGGTTCAGTAGTTTCTCCTCTATGCATTATTTCTATATTTGTATGTGTATGTGTTACTGCATATTCTCTTCGATGCTTCACCAAAAATAAAAGCCAGAGTGCCACCTAAAAATTCTTTCAGGCTTTTAAATTTAGAATGCACAAGAGACATGAGTTTAGGCATAATTATGTATAATCTCCTTGAACTTTCTGAAAATTCTGTCAAAGAACAGATTGAATGGAGAGGAAAAAAAGGCTATTTTTTTAACTATTCAGCTTTTTTTCCTCAGTATAGTTTGTCACATGCTAAAAAGAACAGAGAAGTGGATAGTCATGGGACTGATATATGACTGATAAACCCTGTTTTATAGTGGTACAGTATGCGTTGCCTCCATTTGCAGATAATGGCTTAATATGTGTGTGCCTTGGAAAGGCTTTATGTATATTCAGAAGGTGACTTGTCAAAAAAGGTTTAATATCCACACTATTAATCTGGTTAAGAAACTCAACTTGTCTAACTACTGTATTCTTAGCCTTAAAATTTCTGTCCTTGTACTGTTGTAGGATGCTTTATGTTGAAATGGCAAAAATTATTTTTTTTATTTATTCAAAGGAGAGTGGGGAAGAGAAATAGCATTCTACTGCAGAACAGTAAATCTAATAAGGCCTGCTGGGCCTACTTTTATAATCAAAAATAGATTTGAAAAGGGCAGCAGAGGTTCTGACTATGAGTTCTGACCATGCTTCAGAAGCTGGTATTATGTGTGTAGATATATAATATACACACACATACATATAAAATAAAAAAATTGTGTATTTTTGGCAGGCAGTAGTTCGGCACTGAAGAACATTTTAAAGAATAACTTTGAATAGGTAATTGAAAGAATATTTTATCAGGTAAATATGAAGTATTTTGAAGTCTTAAAGGAACAGAATTAGCAATTTTATGTTGTCTAGTGTAGTCAGGAGAGAAGCTAGCTTATGAAACAGCTGTGAGAATAGCAGAAAGCATTTTCTGGTTTAGGTATTTAAGTATTTTTTTCACAAAATTTTTTTTTTTCACAGGCTTACTGTACATGCTGTGGTGAAGAAACTTAAGGAGCAGACAGAAACACAGGAGCCTTTCTCCCTCTTGTTTTTATCTGCTCCCTCCTGAGAGGAAACTGATGGTATCCCATTGTTCAGCATCAGAAAATATTAATTATTTCTCTCACTTCCCTCCAGGGTGCATTTTTTCACCTGTGCATGAATAATCAAATAGTACTATGCCAGGCAGTTGCTCTTAATTAGGGTTTCAAATTTCAGGTAGTCCATCTTTTAGTTGTGTTTGTATCAGGGTAAAGCTTAAACTGAGAGGGGGTGAGGTACACTTAGGGTTAATATTAAGGCCAGATTCTTTCTGCGTGTGAGGACATACTTCGAAATGAAAAAGGCTTATACTAAAGAGAAAGATACAGTTGAAAGCTTTTATAGTTAGCTGTTCAAATATTTATGTTCCAGGTGGAAAAGATTTTTCAGGCCATCTCAACCTTCTTGCAACCAAAATGTTTTGAACCTTTAGTTACTTAAAGTTTTCAAAGCTCTTTTAGTCAATAAGAAAATCAATACATACAGCATACTTCATTGTGGTTAAGGCAATGCTCAACAGCATTCAGTGTTTTATGTAACTACTGCCACTGCTTCCTTATTTCAAATAACACTGTGCATCTTCAGTTATAAAGGTGTGAAGTGTAGAAGTCTGTAGCTGATGGGCTTCTGGATCATAGCCTACTGATGGAGGAAGTCAAACCACAGCTTATAGTCATGCATGGAAACAAAAAAGAAACAAGTTACCTTGCTTATATATCCCCCCCCCCCCCCCCCCCTTCCATTCTGCAAATTTGTTGCTTTTTTTTTTAATTCCTTTTAAAGAAATTGTGCAGCTTAGAAAATCTGAGAAAGTCAGTGTATCTTTATACTGTGGTACAAGACCATAACCTTTCTCTGTGATTTTGTTGTTTGTTTTCTAGAGGTTTTTTGTTGTTGTTTGTTTTCTGGAGGTTTTTTTATTGTTGTTTATTTCTTTGTCTCTTCATTTTTGGCAATGGTTGCAGTCATGTGAGGGTATAGTTACTATTGTCTCACTCATCCATCTTTTCACTCTGCTTGTACTTAATTAATGAAAGTATCACCCAAGAAAGTTTTATGAGTAAAATGCTACTTACACTTCTGTTCCTTATGGTTCCTGTTTGTTCTGGTAATAAATTGAAGTTGATTATGAAATTACTGCTATAGGACAGTAATAGTCTGAAAGCTATAAATATTATCATTTGTTAATATATTTTCCTGAGGCGCTGTACTAACTACGTATTCAGTTAAAAGCTTTCACTAGCAGTTACATAGGCTAGGAATATCATATTAAAAATACATATTGTCTTCAATGTTTGAGCTCTGAGTTTGATGCATTCAGGTATTTCTATACAGTTTGAAAAGGACCATACTACTGGCAGAAATTAACTAGGCACTAGTTTACTAGATCTTTATTTGCCTTATGTAGTATTAGGCTTACCTGTCATTAATTTAAAATACGATTTGAACCTAGGTTTTTGATTCAATCTGATGCATATAGTTCTGTTCTCAGAGCCTAGCTAGCAACTCAAGATCCCATGTATCATTTAGCTAGTTATTACCCAGTATTTCCTATCTGAAGACAGCTGAGTTATTAGCTATTCCTTAGAGATTCACCTAAGACAATTTGTTCTTGAGAGAAAACTGAAAGCTGCAACTTGAAACCCAGAGGATGTGCAGAATTTGGTCTCCTGCAGGTGTCCCTAGTTGATATACAATATAGAGATCTTTTTTTTTTTTTTGAGAAGTGGCATGAATAAAACTACTGCCTGCTAGATTTGTAGATAAATTCCACTTTCATAACAGTTGAGACGAGTGAACTTTAATACAGAACATGTAAGACATAATTGCCACCAGAAATCTACTAAAATGGCTAATAGTTCCCTTGAGTCTATAATTAAACATTTAAATGAATGTGTTCTCATGTACTTAAGCTTATTACTTTCTGAAGACATCTCTATGCACTAGATAGTATTTTCTGATTTTTTCCTTATCCTATCAATACAGACTACATGTACATTGCAGTGTGTGGGCAAGTATGAGAGTTGTCCACAGTATGACAAACTCTACTTGCCTGCTTTCTGACCACACACCTGCCTAAAAGATAGCTTGTAATTTGTTTGGAGGGCTGACTCAGCTGCTGTACATTTTGGGGACGTTTGTACTTCAAAATTAGGCTCTGTCTATGTTTTTAGGCTTGTTGTCCCTACAAGTAACATATAATCTTCAAAGCATCCTTAGGATGACTCACTAAGATCCATGGTAAAAATATTCTAGAGTGCTTTCCCATTGCTATTTATGAAAAAGGAGTAAATGGGTAGTATTCAAAAATGATCTTGAGAGAAACAACAAAGAACCTCCAAGTAGAGACTTGCCAGTCCATCACTGCCTGTCTATTTTGTGTGAGATGGGGCTGGTCAATGGCTTCCTGTATACACATTTGGGAGTTCTCCTTTTTCTTTAAAATATGTTCTCTACTTCAAATGCTGATGTTCATTTTCAGCATATGGGGACCATTAGCAATACTGAAGCTGGACACAAGGCTTAACGTGTTAAATCACTTTAGAATGTTGCATCTGTTTTTTTTTTTTTCCTATTGTTAACACCTGGATCAGTTTAGCACTAGTGCAGAAGTTTAGGACATATATAGCTGTTAATTTTAAAAACATCTGGGATTTTTTGTGTGTGTATGCATCTATATGTGCATGCGTGAACTGCTGGATCTCTGGTATTATTGAGTTTGATGAAAAAAAATCTTACTGAATTGCACTCAAGATGTGTACTGACCTAGGCAACCAAGTGGTTTATGGCAGGAGGCAGAAAGATTCTTTCAAATGGAATAGAAATTGTGATTGTGCCTTTACAGCTTTTGTCTTTCTCCAGACTCCATTTCTGAAGAACTGATAGGTGACTCTGATTCCTTTTTCCTCCCCCTCTCAAACCCATCCATTTGTAAGATACTCTGCTCTCTGGTATGCGTGAAATGGGCAGGCATTAAAAATTGAAGAAAGCAAGTTCCCTGGCTGAGTCTGCAACTGTTATCTGAGGCTGCTTGAAAGTAAAAATGCCAATCCTGTTGGAGCTTTGAAAAATGGCTTTCCCTGGTGACCCGCTGCCTTTTAGTGAGAGCAGAGTTTACAGCTCTGTTTAAGAGTGGCGAGTGCAGTTGCAGAGTTTCTCTTGTTATGCCCATTAGCAAGATTGGACTAATCTGTGGGATGTAACCTAAAGGTAAACTGTGAGTGAAGGAGAAGACAAGGCTAATAAGGCATTTTGTAGTTTCCTTTATCCTAGAGTCTTTCCCAGAGCCAGCAATTAATATTATTTTCTGTCTGCGGAGAGCCCGGGTAGCTGCCAGCGCAGGAGGCTTTACAAAGGAGACATCAGCACTACCTGCCAGGCTGCGAAGAGGGACTGCTTTCAAAGTCACCATTGAAATTGGCGACTGAGCATCAATGCTGCAGCAGAGTTAACAGCATGTTAATTCAGTAATTAAAGAAAATCAGGGCCTTGTTCCATCTGGGAGCAGGGCAGCCAGGGGCAGGGAGCAGCAGTCCAGGGGAATTGGGCACCTTTTTGGGGCTGAAGCCAGGCCGGGACAGGGGCCCACGGGTGGCCCTGGCTCAGTGGGCCCATGGCCAGGCCGGGCTGTGGGAGCTGGAGACCGGCCCTGCTGGGGCATCGCTGGGGCAGGGGCTGATGGCCCCGGGGGGCTGCCATGGGGTCCTGGGCCATGGGCAGGGTGGGGGAGCCTTGGGAGGGAGTTCAGGCCTGTCAAGGCTTGTTACTACTCTCAGGGCCCTGAAGAGCAATTTAGTACTATTTGTATTTATTCTTTTATTTTATTAGGTACAGAACTTCTATTTCTCTCCCCTTCACAAAGGTAGACATTTCACTTAATGTTTTTCTTGCCAGCCAGTCTGGGGGTGTGGGTGGACACAGCCATGGTTATGTGTGGGCTGCCCACGGGCTGTATCTGTCTGACCTGCAGCAGAGGTGCTCGGGGTGTTGTCCTCAGTGTTATGAGACCTTGCTCACTTTAACTTTTGAGGGCAAAATGACACAGAACTGCCTGGCACCAGTATCTCAGGTGCTTGTATTCCTGCATCCTCCTGCACAGTCAAGTCTAATGTTGTCTGAGTGTGGTTTTTTTATACAATTAGCAAGCAACCTACCCGAGACTTGCTTCTTTGCTGTAGGACGTCTACCTTTGCTCTTGTATTAGGCTTTTCTAATATCCCAAAGCATTAGCTAGATTTCTTTTTTCTTTTACTTTTAAATGTTTAGGGAAAAAGAAAAAGAAAACATATGGAAAGAACTGTTAACTTTATTTAAAATTTTAACTCATAGAGAATGCAACATTTGACCTGACTGAACCACTGAGAAAGCTGGAACTGGCAGCTTCTGTATTTTTCATGCTGACTGGCAGGGACTAGAATCTGTTGCCTTTACACACATGAGAAGCTAGGAGTATTTCAGAATTGCCTGCTGAATTCTGTACCCACATACTTAGTGATCAATACTGTGTCTTCAGGGCTTCCTTTAGATATTTTTTGTTGTGGTGGTGGTGTGGGGTGGTTTTTTTTTTTTGGTGTTTTTTTTTTGTTTTTTTTTTTTTTTAAAAAAATTTCACGTAGACTGAACAGGAAAGGATCAGGGTTGCATCAAATTTGTTGCTAAGGCTGTAAATAAAATTTAGCTGAATTAATGCCTTCAGAATGTACAACAAGTTTCTGTAGGATATGGAGAAAAGCAGTTTACTTTTGTGTGGAATACTCGTATTTGACTATACTGCATGAAAATGATAGGCTTAGAGGGAGAAGGCTGGTCTCTTTTTAACGAGTGTAGCAGCATAGTGTGGAGTTGTTTTATACATATGTACTGATAGCTGTAGTTCCGTCTTTTTTTTAAATTGGTTACATGGCTTCAAGTATTGGAAATGGTGACGTTTGCAAAAGATACATGAAAAGCTACCATTTCCTGGGAACAACCTGTGCACCATCTAGGCTGCAGCAGAACTCTCTGCCTCAGGAGAAGGTAACTGTGCTGGCAATATTACCACCACTTATTTTCTCAGTATTTCCCCAAGAAAAAAGCAGGCTTGCGGTTCAAGTTCTCAACTCTAAACCCTGACATTTGATAAACATTCTTAGCATTTGGGAGCCTGTAGTCTAAAATTTTTTTTTCTCAGAGAAAGGACTGGACTCTTTCTAGATTAACACCTGCTTTATTCTTGCTGAATTCCTAGTTTTTCTGATAGTACTTCTGAGAGTGATACTACAAACTGGAATCACAGAGGAACTGGATTTCAGGAAAGGACTACACAGAAGGACAAGATAAAGTGAAAACAAAGATCTTGTTTTCTTCCAATGTTCTTTTGTGACTGGACTAAAATGAGAAAAATGTGTGTGGGGTTGGGAAAACAAATACAAGCAACCTGATCCACTGCATAAGCGGAAGTCAAAATTAAAATTTTCAAATGTACTAGAAAGCATCATCAGATCTTTAAAGGATTTAAGCTGACCTCTCCATAACCTCCATATGCTCAGAGACAAAAGGACATGCTGAGAGGAAGCCTGTCTGAAAGCATTACAGCAATGTGCTCTGGACAATGGAATTGCTGATCTGCGTGGTATTTGCATGGAGATTCTGTGGCATAGTGTATCAGCCTTTGAGCAGTTTTCTTTACAGAACAAGACAACATTCCTGAAACTAATACCATAAAAAATGGGTTTTGGATATAGGTTCCAAGGGAATGGAGAATATGAAGGGAGTCTTGGAGGATGAATGAGAGTAGTGCATTTGAAATGCAGGCCTTAGTTTCACACCATTTTTTTTTATTCGTCATCTGAATTGAAGAATTGTTAATCATGGGAAGATATTTATTGGAAAAGCAGAAAGAGAGAATGAGTAAAGAATTAAATATAAATCATACCTCTTTAGTATTTTTAATAGAAGAGTCTTGAGCTGGCTGGAGCCTTAATTACGCTGGTAAAATAAATGCTAAGTTAAGCTCAGTAGTAACAGCAATGCATCTTTAAATAATTGCTTAAATACGCTTTGGCTATGAAGGCAAGTAACTAATTAAATTCTAGTCATCTTTTTGCACTAAGCAGGTCTCACACCTTCTCCCACAGCATAAATTTTAAATGCAAATGATTGCATTTGTACGAACACTATAGGGGACAGATTTTTACAGTACCAAATTAGACATGGAGACTGCTAATGGCTGGCACCAGTCCTTGCTGGGGTGGTTGGAAACATAAATGCTGAAAGCTGCAGCATTGTTTTTTTTTCCAACCAAGCTGACACAGATTTGAATTCATAAGCTAATACAACACAAAAATGTTTTTTCTTCAGTTGTAAATCTAAGAAATTTAAAGAGAAGGTATATTTTCACCTGTAAAATATTCTGCTGTCTGCCTCCTGCAAGGCGTTAGCAGAAAATGTTGTCAGTCAAAATATGTATGAGACAGTTGTGGGAGTGCTCCGTACAGCACCAGAGATTTGCATGCTCCTACGAACTCCTGTATTTATTGTTCATCCACGTCAGTGAGATTCATTCCAACATCTAAATTAAAATTTCAGTATAAAAGGCCGGTTGGGGTTTTAGTTCTGAATTACTGGAGGATCTGTTGTTTCAACAATAATATTTGTCAGTTTTTCATATTTCTTTTCCATTTTAATTAAAACTCATCAAATCTTAACCGATTATTCCTGGGTTAGACTCTGAAGAATGTCACTGAAGGGTGTTTTAATTTAATGGAAGCAACGTAACATCTGTTTCTAATGTTTTAAAAGCCAATTTATATGGAAATTTTGCTTTAGTGGGAAGTCAATAGATACGTAGCTTTCTAACATCACATGTAAAAATTCAAAACTTGAATTAAAGCAGCACCAAAGCAATGCCATTCTTTTTTGTGGTAGCAATATGATTGCATTTTGACAGCCTTTCATTTGTACCCTTTTCCATCTGTTGAAATGAGGTTTTTATTTGTCTTTTGTAGTCGAGCTATCAAGACAAACCAGGACCTTCTGCCTGAGACGCCGTGGACCCATATCTTCTACAATGACTTTTGGGGGACACTGCTTACTCACAGTGGGAGCCACAAGTCCTACAGACCTCTCTGCACGCTCTCCTTCCGCATTAACCATGCCGTTGGAGGGATGGACCCATGGGGCTACCACCTTGTAAATGTCCTGTTACATGCTGCAGTCACAGGCCTTTTCACAAACTTCTCCAGGATCCTGTTTGGGGATGGGTACTGGACCTTGATAGCAGGCCTCCTGTTTGCATCTCACCCGATCCACACAGAAGCCGTAGCAGGGATTGTAGGGAGGGCAGACATCGGAGCTTGCCTCTTCTTTCTGCTTTCCCTGATGTGTTACATGAAGCACTGCTCTACTAGAGGTTCCTCACTGAGTACTTGGGGCTGGATCTTGGGAGCAGGGCTGTGTGCAGGATGCAGCATGCTGTGGAAGGAGCAAGGAGTGACTGTTCTGGCCATTTCAGCGGTGTATGATATCTTTGTATTTCATCGACTGAAAATGCATCAGATCATTCCTGCTTTATATAAGGTGAGTCTTCTTTCTTGTAAGCTATTTGTTCATAAGGCACCAATCACTGTTAAACAGGTGCTAAATGAGTTTAAGTACACAATAATTCTTAGTAGTTTAGTCAACTCCCCAAAATAAGCACAGATGTCTAATGCTGAAAGAACATTTAAAGCAGTTTAGTATGGGGGTTTTGCATTTTGTTTAAACAATGTGTTGTTATCCATTGCCATTACTTGACGCTGGGGATGTATTTTTTTCAATTACTTTCCTTGCTTCCAGCAGTGCTCTCCTTAGATTCTGTTTACTGTCTAGCACTGGATTGCTGGCTGCATTTTGCAAAGAATTCATTCATGCTCTTATCCTCTTGTATCTTGCAAAGTCAGCTTAGTTTGGTTGGGCGTGCAAGTGTGGCAGCTGATATCATCTACAGGCTCCCTGAGGCAAAAATAGAGCTCTTATTGGTCTAGTTTTACAGAGATGCATAGGAACAGGGTGCATGCCTTTGGCAGGTATTTTTTCTCCCCCCTGGTAGGAACTGACTCCAATGTATTATTGCCTTAACAAAATAAATATTTATCATTTTTTAACTTCTTGCCCAAGAACAAACACATAAAATAAGCAAACAAACATGCTGACCAAAACCCCCTAACCTCCCTCTCCCAAAACTACATGTATTTTAGTGGTACCCAGAAACGCCAGCCAAAATCAAGACTCATTTAAATCAGTTGCTGTACAAATGAGTAAGCTAAGTATTTCTAATTTTATTTTCAGTGAAATGGATTTCTTTCAGAAAAATACTGACATAACAAAAGGAGTGTGTTTCATAGGGACATGTTATATCACATTTTTCAGTGAGACATAACCAAAATAAAGCAATAATACAAAATACAGTTGTGCAATCTATCTCAAACACTGTGATTTTAAAATTTTGATTTCTCACTCACATGAATTGAGAAAAAAAATGTAGATTTTGGTAAAGCGATAATTTCTGCTTGTACACTACAGATGTATAGACTATACAAGGAAAACAGTAAGAGTAAAACAAAAATTAAGTGGTTTCTGATAGTGTCCTCTTAAACTGCTGTGACATGTTGGCTTAGTTATGCTGTTTTCTGACAAAACTGGAAAGGAAAGAATAATTTCTTGTGTGTGTATATATTACTTATGTATATTGACGTATGTAAGACCTCTTGTTGTCAGTAGCCAAATATTGTATGTTACATTTTGCACCTAATATTAAGCAGAAGCAAACAGTAAGCTAATTAAGTTTGGGTGGGTTTTTTTTTTGAAGTGCATCTGTACCAGCAAGGTTTGTTCTGAAAGATATAGGGTGAGATTCTGTAAAGTGCTTCAAGCAGTTTGGTTCATAATTCAAGTACTATCCTACAGAATTAAACAGTGGTAAAAACATTTATCTGGCATATATGAAATTCTGAAGACCTTGTGCATGACTTTACACAAATCTAAACTGTGTTCTGCACAGCCTCTCCTCATTGCAACCTCTAATGACGAAGATGCAGTCATGGAGCTAGGAATTTTTTTGTTGCAGAACACTCCTTGCTCAAAACCAAAACATTTGCAAACATTTGTGATCCCCGCCCCCCCCCCCTTTTTTTTTTTCCCCTCCTTTTGTGCTTCAGGGCCAGGGTGAAGTTGTTCCAGAAAAGACCTAAGTGACACAGGTGAAGTCTGAGCTTCCACATCCTAGAATGCCTGTCTTCCTAGATGGGACGCCTGGCTTGTGCGTGGTTTTTCACCCAGTACTGGACTTCTCTTGGACAGCAAACTCTTGTCAAAGCCTCAATATTTTTTCCCATCTGTAACAATAGAAATAATAATTCTGTGCTTTGTAGATTACAGATCTTCATGGAGATTGGATTTTAGCTGGAGGGAATTTTATGGGGAGAGACCACAGTAAACAAAACATGAGCATTTTTATTAATCTGCCAGAAATGCATTTCCTAATTCACTAACTTACAAGGCTACCTTTTTCCTTGGTCAGCACTGCTGTCCAAGTTTTTCTTCAATACTAGGGATGCCTCTGTTCATTCATTTACAGTGATGAGGAACTCAGCTGGAAGCTTCAGTTACAAACTATTTTAAGTAAGGCTTCTTTCTTACTGAAGTTTTTGAAAAATCATTCACAAATTACATAATGTTTTGTAAGAATGTATCATTCTATAGGGCTTGAGATGCCAGGAAATATCTTCATTGGCCTAGCTTGTTATGAGAAGTGTTTCTTTTTGAGTGGCTTGTCTGTATACTCCTTTGTAGTCCAACTTTGCATAGCCTCTACCTTTAGCATTGCAGTTTCCTGCTCCTAAGCATGGGAAGTAACACTGTGAAATACAAACCTTTTGTAAGGATAATCACTGTAATTACAAAATAAGTAAAGATAGGTGTGTTACAGAGAAACAAAGGTAGCACCTTAAAAGCAAATTAAAGCAAATGCTTCAGTCTTCTGGAGAGCTTTACACTGTATGATAGAAATGTTCTAGGGCAATAAAACCACTGCAATTTACTAAAAAAGAAACTGAAAATAATTATTCTAGTGCATTGCCGCCTTTTTCAGTCAGTATTTTCCGAAGCACTTTCTTTGAGTTTTACCCTTTCACTTAAAACACTGTTTAGAGAGTGTTCAGGATAGTGAGACTGTCACTGGCCTGCTCCATCCAAAGACTGCAAATTCATTTTGGAGAATGCTATTTAGCTGATATCAATGGAGAATTTGAGAATGGCCAATGCACATGGAGTTGAGAAATCTGGATTTTGACTGTAGCATGTCTGACCAATGTTTGACAACTCCTGACCATGAAGGTATGTTAGATGCTGTCCTGTCCTGCTGATTTGAAATTACGTTTTAGATGTATTTTCAAAGAATTGCAAGATTATTATGGTGTAAGATTGCCATTTTAAATTGATAACCTGGCTCTTCAGAAATCATTAATAAGAACAGAGCTAAGTTTTCTTACTAAAAGCTTTGATTTTTGGTTCTGTATGTTTATACATGGAATGATAAAGATAGGTGAGGCTTTTGCTTTGCTTTTCATATGCTTTGTTTTTAAAATAAACAAAGTAACCCCCCAAAGTATGTAGCCAACAGATTCATTTTTGCATTATACAGAATTAAAGCACAGACTCAAATAAAAATTAAGAAAGCTTTCAGGTCTGCATTTCTCTGGGATCATTTGGGTGTTGCCTTTTTTTTGCTGCTGCTTTGGCCTTAAATGAAATATATCCTTATTAAGAACTGACAAATTAGTTTTTCCTAGAACAATCAGTAAAATCTCCTTAAGCAAACAAAATCAATTTTTGGATTACTATTTTTTTAAATATTGTTGCCTACACTTTTTCTTGCTTGAAAAGGCATTCCTGCATTGCAAATTGCATGAGACCAAAGTAGCCATCTACAGATACGTTAGCTAATTGGCTTGAGCATTTAAAAAACTGGAGTATGGTTTAAGCCAAAACAAAAAAACTCCCACCAAACTCCTTCTCATCAAAGAACTCCCTATTAGAATGTCTGGGTAATTAGAAATAATTGTGTCTATTTACCTGTTCAGGAATTTCTCCTTTGTGTTTTCCCAGTGTAAATACTGGGAGAGGGCATCTGCAGTAGAAAGGGGGGAAAAAAGACATTGAAAGGGGCAGTTTAGGAAAATGTTATGGTCTTCTGTAGTGTGTTGGAGGGGGAAAGTGTAGAATGGTGTCAAGGAAGAAAGGAAAATCATTTTAAGAAGTGGTTAGCTCAAATCTATATTAAATAGGTAAGCAATAATGATATGAAACAGAATGCTTTGTAATGGACTGGTAGAAAGGAGCTATGCCTTTCAGGCTACCTACCTTAAGCTAAATGCTGTCCAGCTGAGCTGACACAACTGTTTCCTGGGCTGTGCTGCAAACTGGAACTGAGAGGAAATGCAGGTTAAAAATACCCCTTAACCACCATCACTACCCCCAGTATTCCAGGTATATCTTTAGGAGTTATTTTAAACCTGAATCAAATCAGTTATATCTACTCTTCATCATTGCCCTACAAACAGCTGTACTGGCAAATACTGAGAGGAAAGCAGAGGTGCAGCAGCAGAAACAAGGAGTGGAGAGCAAGGGGTTTGGGGGAGTGGGTGGTTAAGGACCTAGGCTGGCTTTCTCCCAGACTATATGTCTTTTGGCTTCTGTAACCTTTTTCAGAATATACACGGGGGAAACTGAGACACAATTAATTGTTTAAAGAACAGTAAAACCACTGACCTTCTTCGGGATGGTCACTGCAGGATGAGCTGGTAAAAGCAGCTTTAAAAATGCTCCAGGAGATGGCATTGGAGTGACAACCCTGGTTTTTTTCCCCATTTTATCTTTGGTCTGAGTGTCCAATAAATACAAAATGGTGGCTACTGCACAAGGCCAGTAGCTGTTTACTGGGCTCATGCCTTTTATCATGTGAGTCCCAGTTTGTCAGATCAAGTACATGACATTGTCCCAGTGCAATCTGAGTGGACTGGCAGGACTTCTGAACAAGGCAGCTGCAGAGCAGGACCACCAGCAGAGCAGATGAGTATTACCCCTTATTTAGAAGCTATTCTTAATGCACTTTAAAATTGTACATCGTAGCTACTTATTAAACTATCCAGTTCTTTTCCCTGTCATCCGCATATTGGTTATTCAGTAGAACTTGGCTGCTGATTTTTTTTCTTTTGCCAAGACTTTTTATTCCCATCAGCCTGTGATGCGCTCTCTCTGGCTGGTGAAGTTGTCAGTCTGGACCCCATTTCATTTGGTTAGCTCTATTTTATTCTGTCTGACTGGCTGACAAGAGTGTATTCGCTGTCTTGTCAGGACTTTTTGATGGAAGTGTACTTATTGTGGTCATAAATGAGTTGTCTGAAATAAGGAGGAATTAAAAAAAAAAAAGTGGGTGCTCTACCGGGGCAAAGCATTCCTTATGGAAGAAAGTTAGGCTTTTGTTTGATTTTTTTCAGCATTTTACACCTTGAATCATTTCCAGTGTAAGTTGCATAGCAGGTATGCAGATTGATTGAGTTGTCATGTATCAGGTATCAGATGATTGTACCTGTCAGCAGCTAGACTTGTGCAAGTTAAACCACCAAAAGTGTAGGGGTGGGAGGGGGGGAACCTGAATACGGGAGAGAGCTGTGATTAAGTTTGTAGTTATAGAAAATATGCAAATGCAGAGGCCTAATTCTTTTGTACTTGCAATCTCCTGCTTGAGAGCAGAACCGTTAATCAACATTGCCGTACATAGTCTTCTGTCCAATTAGTAGTACAAAGCGAATATGTACCCTACTGTGCTGCCTTTTTTCCTTTTTTTCCTCTTTTTTTTCTTTTTCTTTTTTTATTTTTTTTTATAGTGGTAATGGAGCTGGAGAGCACTAGAAGTTAAAAAGATGGGGCAAATACATTTAAAGCTCATTTTTAATATAATGGTAATGATAAAATATTTATTGCTCTGTGATTTTTGTATACAAACTCCTTTACAGAAATAACTAAACCAGATGTATGTTCTACTAATATTCAACTGCTGCAGTATGGTAACATTTTACCAGATCAACATATTGTTAGTACAGGGGGTTTGTTATACTAAAATAAGGAAACCTCTCTTTTCCCATCACTTATTTGATTAAAATCTCCCTCCGGGAGGTCTGTCTCACATATGGAATTAGGTATTGGTATCAATAGCTTAACATGAACCACAAATTGGATTTCAGGATGCATTATCTAACCTTCCGTGCTATTAAACAGTATTGGTTTTATAAAAAGTGATTTTATTGGAGGCCTATATTTTACTTAAGGCAATGATGTAAACCTGGGGCCTCCATGGATGACATGGTCAACCACCAAACCAAGTTTTATAAAACACTGCTTTCTTTTATGGTCTTGGATCAGCCTTAGTTGTGGGTAATATATATGATTCCTGCTGGGTATTAGGTAAAGCTACTGATTTTTAGGAACGCTCTTAACTTGAAATAAGCCACTTTCTACATTCTTTACTCTTTGAAGTCAACTACTTTTAGAACCGTCATGCTTTGGAAAGCAATTTTAAAATAAAATGGTGCTCTTGATTTAAATTTACAGTTTTATTCTTCTCATCTAAGGGAGTTCTAAAGCCTTAGCAATGCAGTAGTCAGTCTTGCTGGTTTTTTACTCCTTCCGCATCTACAAGTTATGCCATTTTGCAGTAGTGTTTTATCACTATTTAAAAATCTAGCTTCATAGTTTATTTTCTGCTCATTTTCTACAATCTGAGGAGTTCTGTTACGCTTGAATTTACCCAGAGGGCTGCATATTTTGGCAGGTCTGATCAGTAAGCTGTTATTTTGTAAGCTGTTTCTCTCAAACACTTGTGTGGGTATGGTCCAGCCCTTAGTCCAGTGTCTTTGTAATGCAGTGTTTAGACTGTTAGGGCAGTAGCTGCTCCCTCACAGGACGGACTTCATCCTCGAAGTCAGATATTTAGTAAACATACTCTTCCTTGAGACTACTTTTGTTCCAATTAAAAGTAATCAATAGCTTACATCTTCAAAACATGACATGCCTCTTGCAGGTTCATTTTGCCTAACAAAAGCTGCATATTCAAATGCACTAAGCTGTTAAATGTTGTATTTGTGGGCCAGGTAACCTTTAGCATTTCAAGAGCTGTGGAAAAGATTGGGAGCTCTCTTGCCAGCTGGGGCCCAGTTTCTTCCCTGGCTGTGATCTCTCATTATGTGATGGTCAGCTGGGGGTTAATTTTCCTAGCAGCTTTAAGCCTGTACAAAGTTGTGGAAATGCTGAGACAAATGTGCCTGCACATACATTGCTCATGTTTGTGGATGAGCCAGTCTGGTGCTTTTCACTCTGCTGGATGGCAGCAGCATGAGGCCTGTACGGTCAAGACCGTTGCTCCCCCTCCCTTCAGCAGATATTTTATAGACAAAAGAAGCTTTTTGCAATTTACTTCTTTCTTGACAATTTCAAGTAGCTAATACTCCTGTAGTACCCACAGCTCCTTGCTGCTTTTCCTTTTGATCCTGAAATAAGAAAAGCAAGATTGGCTGCTGCTATCTTTCTTCTCAGAGATGGTGATCTCCTGCAGATCCCTGTGGTGTCAGTGGAGTGGCGCTGAACTGAACATCAATATGTATAAATAGCTGTTATTTCATGAAAATATTTTTGTGGGGTGATTTGAACCACTGAAATGGATCACATAGGACAGAAATAGAGCATCCAAAGGCAAATTTTGTAATTTTTTTTTTTTTTTTAAATGAGGAATCAGAAGCTAGCTTGCTGAAGTCACTGGCTTAAAGTGGATTATATTTTAATAGTAAATTGGAATTGCTACTAAAATCTGCATTACTTTATTCTGCCCACTTGAAGTCTACAGTGGTATCTTGGAGCATATAGTTGAGAACACCTCTCTGGAAAGGTGGAGAAGGCATATGATTCTTTAGTAAATAAGTAAGTGAAGAAAAAGAGAAGGCTTTTCTTATTTGCAGAGTCTGTGAAGACATGAAGTACCTTCAGTTTATACAAGAGATGTTAGTTTGCTAGAGAAAATTTGTCACTGTCTTCAGACGCGTAAGTTTGATACTGCATGATAGCATGCAAAATATGCAGAGCTCTTCCATTCTCCCCCCGGGCTTAAAAGGGATCTTTTTTGAGGCACAGGATGGAAAAGAGCTTTGCATGGCTGGTGTTAGCACTTATTTTTTGTTCTGAGGTTATATGCCAATTAATAACATCAAGCGTAACTTTTTCATTGTGCTGTTTAATTACAGGGCATTGGTGGGCTTGCTATGTTCCAGTTTACAAAACCTTTGCAAATAATATCAATCTGACAATGGTAACTCACTTAGCTTTTAAGGTTTTAAAAATATTTAACAAATCAAGTGAAAGCACCAGACTTACCATAGTGTGTAACAACTGTGTTTCAGAACATTAGGAATATTTACAGGTGGTGTTTTTTTCTTCATCTTAGTGATTACTTTAGCTCCCTAATTGAAGAAGCTTTATAAAAATGTTTTTCTAACAACTGGCAATTTTCCTGTTTAAAATATCAGTATTAAAGAAGAGTTAAATTTCATGCTTTTTGGTAGGGATGGTCAAACATATTAAATATTTTATGCTGAGATAAGGGGACTTGGGTACCTGTGAAATTTGAGGGATAAGAAAATACATGCAGCTTTTATCCATTTTCAATTATCTGTTTGTTTATGAGCTAGAAAGCCTTTCCCCTCTAGCTCTGCTTCTCCCATGAGTCAGTTGTTTGGATACTGGCCACAAAATGGGAAAACCAACATACAGTGTTAAAGCAAAGCAGTGCCTTCAAGAGTTAATGTCTCCTGGTGTAATTAGTTTCGTGTTTCCTGTAGATTTGCTGTAGAAGTTAGCCTTTCTGCTTAAACCTGTTTGGTGTCTTGGTTAAAATGCATGCATTCATGATTGTATTCATCAGGTATGTATTCCTTGTGTTTGTTAAATGCCGTACAGAAAGTTTATACCTGTGCTTTGTGCACAAGTGTTCAATCATGAGTACTTTACATTAGCCTCCTAATGTCATGGGTAGGCACCTAAATGTCCTGATTTGTTGAAGTGCTGAATGCTTGCAGCTCCTGGTGAGTTTTACTGAATGAACCTGTTGCACTTGGTTGATCACAGCTAAATAGCAAGCTAGACTCTGCTCCCTGGAGTCAGGGCACACAATAATAGTGTCAGAAGAGAAAAACTCGTATGTCCCCAGTCAGAATCAAATACATTAAGGAGCAGGTGCAGCTTGTGGATGCTGTGAGTTCTGACTCCTAGCAGTGCGTTGCAGTACCTTTGGGAAAGGTAACACTGCTGAGAGTGTTTGAAGATCAGGCTCCTGATTTTTTGAGCATCTTCACTGCAGTCACCTAAGTTTCAGAACTGTAGTGCTCAGAAAGCATTGCCTGAGTCTGTTTGATAGAACTGTATTCTCAAAGACAGTTGTCTTTCTAGAGTCCTACTCAAGAGCGAGCCATTCCTGGTACACGAGCATGAGCTCTGGTTCCAGACCTGGGAGAATATATTTTGAAGGAGCGGGAACATATGCAAACCCTGAGCTGCGAGGGAGACTTTTTTTTCTCTTTTTGAATTTCCTTGTTTATGCTCGTTTTAATTTACATCCTAATGATTTAATGTTTATATGCATGATTTTTCCAAGCTATAGTGATTCTGAACACTAACCTATGTAGACAGTTATAATATTAAAAAGGGGGAAAATACAGGTGTGTGAGATTTACAGTGGAAACAGCCAGTTGTGATAGAAGGCAGCAGACATTTTCTAGCATATTTACTGGAGGAACTGAACGATGTTTGTACATATGTCTGTACTTCTTTTTCCAGTGCAGTGCAGATTAGGTATGGTGAGGGAAGGAACCCAGGCTTGCGCTTCTGCAGCTGACTTTATGGGTCAGTTGTTAGGAGGTAAATTTCTAGCCTCACTAATGTTGAATGTCTCTTAGAAAAGAGTCCCTTGATGCTGTGGATAGTCCACATTGGGAGCAGGGGGAACACAAAATATTTCTTGTTCCTAAGTTTCTAGGAAACTAATTGAAAGTGCATATGAGGAAATGACGTTAAAATTATCCAGAAGCTTTTGAGGGGAGAATTTGTGTACCTGGCTCCTAAGGTACCTTTTTACGATCAGAATGTTAAGACTTTCAGACACACACACAGAGATTGCTTCTAAGGCTGCAGATTTGATTAAGTTGTGCAAAAGTCGGAGCTTCTATGATATTTAATCATCAAAATCTTGTTTTTCTGCTTGACAATAAAATATGGAAATAAATTCCCATAGCAATGAAGTCTTTAAAGTGAGTATAGGGGCATATTGAGTTAATAAAGGCAATGAGGGAGCTGGGGAAGAGAGAGGGTAGAATTGTACTGAGTCTCTGTAAATTCTTTCTCTCCCAGAAAACAGGACTTTGGGGGTTATGGATAAATTTTTTGCATGTTTTAGTCTGCACATTTTAAAAGTATCCTGGGCAGCTTGTACTGCTGTAGAGCACAATGAAGCTTGCATCAACAGCGGTGTTTATTTAGTTGGGATTGTGAGATTACAGTTTATTTTTTAAATATATGTTTATTGTAGTTCTATCTCTTACTTGGAGACTTGTCCTGAAAAGACATTATTAGAAGTGGCACAACTCCACCACAAAATAGCTCTCATGAGTTTTAAGGTAGAAGCAATGCCAATTTTTTAAACTTTAGTTCTTGCCTCTTTGGACCACTTCATATACAGCATTTTTGGCTTCTTGTAATTTGAAATCTGTGGAAAGTCAGCATTAGCAATTTTGCAGGGTGAATTTTTTTATTTTTTTTTTAATCATTACATATTTTTATCTCTCCTCTGACCTGAGCTGTTAAACAAGAACTTGACTTATTTTGTGAAATTCTGCTTGAGAATATGGATTAAAAATATACCTAGTTCCATGATTCTGCAATCCTGTTTATTTACAAAGAGTCCCAAGTATAATTTTTTCCAGAACAAAAAGTATCAAACTATATATCTTTATCCCAGTTCTAAATCCCTTTCAGCTAGCGTTGTGGAGCTCCCTCTTGCATCTTATTCAGGGAGAGGTGACCTGCATAATACATATTTTTACCTTGCTTCCTTTGCACCTTCTTTGATCTCTTACTAAGTCAACATACCTATGTGGAAACCAACCCAAACCAACCAACCCAACCAACCAAACAAGCTAAACACTCCCCCTCAACAGAAACAAACAAAACCACCCAAACAAAAAACCTGCCCAAACAAAACCAAAATCAAAAAATCCCTGTCAAAAAAAACCCACCACCCCAAAACCCAAAAAAACAACCAAACAAAAAAACCCAAAACAAAAACCAAACAAAAAAAACCAAAACAAAAACCAAACAAAAAAACCCAAAACAAAAACCAAACAAACCCACCCACAACCCACCCTGCCTTCTCTTCATGCATCTTTGTTCTGTCAGTGATATCTCTCCTTGGAAGAGGAATTCAATTGATTATTTCAATCAACTTCTGTAAAAGATCTTAGTGGTAAGAAATGCTTATCTCAAGGTAAACCTCTACTTTACTTACGCAGTTAGGGGTAATGGTATAATGTGAAAGTATCCAAGCTAGCTAATTTAAGAGACCTTGTTACGCACTGCAAAAATGGGTCAAAAGGCAAGGTAAGTAGATGGGTTCCTTAGCTGCCTGATACTAGATTGGTATTAGTGCACAAAGTTTGAAGGTGGCCAGGCAGATACATACCTACTGTTTATTTGACCTGAGTATTTATGAGCTCTGTGTTTATCAGGACACTCAGTAGTCAAAATAAGTTAGTGTTGTCATCATCTCAGGCCTTCCACAATCAGAAGGAAGTGTTAATAATTGAGAGAATAAACATTAACTCTGGAAAGTTTTCATTTGCTTTCTGCTTTGCAAATCTGTAGAGTAAATCTTTTCAGGATTTAATCTGTAATCCAAGAAGTTTGAAAAAAGGGAAGAAAAATTCCTTACATAATGAGAATTGTGCTTCTTACTTGATGTTAGGGTACTCCATGACAAAACTGAGCTGGCTGCAGTTATCAGATTACTCTAAACAGTCCCACTTTTTACCTGCAGTTACACTTTACGTATTATATGTAATGCAAGTTAAAAAAAAACAACAACAACAAAAAAAACAAAACAAGAAACCCCAACACAACAGAAAACAATGCTGCACAATTAATCTCTGTTCATATTTTAATTATTGTTTTAGTAGTCTGTGTTGATGTATTTTGAAGATGTATAGTTTCTAACCACAACTGTAAAAAAAACATGCCTCTTTCACATCTATCAGTTTTCAGTCTGTAAGATTGTTTTCACTCCATCATAGACCATGATATATACGGTACTATATTAGCTCTGTATCCTTGCAAATACATTTCTACCTTGGCACTGCCCTGCTCATGATTTGGTGTGTTGTCAGCAGTCTGTGATTGCACAGTAGTAAAAAGGTTGATGTGTCCTTGTGCTCTCTGGTTGGTCTCCAAGGCTCTGCTGTACCCAGATGGCTCCTCTGTGCTCTGATAATCTGATAATAACCTCTGCCATCATCAGGTGAAATAATGAAGATACAGGTGTCAAGTGCGGCTCTTCACTAACATCTGCCTTATTCATATCTGCAAATCTACATCCAGTAAGGAAGTGATATATTCATGTAACAGCTACATGGAATAGATCTCTCTTTCAGTTATACTCTGGTTTCCTACTAGAAATAAATTTAGTCTGAAATGATACCCTTATTCTGAAGCAGCAGTGATTTAGTAGGCTTATTAATGAAGACAGTGGTCTTTGACATAGTCCTTAATGTGCAGTGTTTTTAGCTTCAGGTCTATACCAATCCTGATTTAAGTACTTCCCCCCACCCCACCCCTGTATTTGAATGAAAGAATTGCAGTGCCTGCTGAAGTTCAACTTTATGGGTTAGCTGCCTAAAGTGTAAGGAAGAAAGGGAGAAATCAGTAATGATGACATAACCTGAAGAACTGATTGAAAAGCTAAGCGTATGATATAGAAGCCAAAATTTGGGAATCTATGCAAGCTAACTATTCCTATATTAATCAGGAGAGCTGATCTTATCAGCAGAGGGTACAGCACCTGTCCTTTTATCCTTATTGTAGGCAGTTGATGTTTTCTTATAGGTTTTTGGTGGACTAATGGAAAGTGAAATTTTATAAAGTCTTATTTGATATGTGACCTTGCATTCTATCATACTTGGTGGTTAGCAACCAACATACTGCCTCACTGGGGTAATAAATTCATGTTTTACTATGGTTATTTGTTTTACTTGTAGTGTAGCGGACAGCTTTAAACCCTCAGGGCGAGTTTTTTAAGCCTGTCTGTCAGATGGTCAGCTTTGCTGTTTCTTTCTCTGGGCTTGGTTACAGTAATTTGATTAAATGTTACATTACTGTGATTCACAAACAATTTGAAATACTCAAGGTTTGCTTTAAAAAACGGTATTTAAAATACCCCCAAACATACATGTCTAAAAACTCACTGCAGACTTAACCTTTTTGTGAGTTCCAAAACCATGCTGCTCGGCATCAGCAGACTTCTTCAAAGCGCTGTCAACATAGAGATGCAGCAAAATGGCTTAGAAATTTTCTTACTAAAAATCTTAGAGTGGCTTTTTTAAAATAATATGCATTGGCATCTTGAATCATAATATAGCTTAAGTTTTTATTGAATCCTTCAGGAAGCTAAATTTCCAGTGCAATAAAGGAAAGAAGTAAATTGTTTTCAGTCTTCTTCCCCTTGTTGATAATGTCAGGGGCTGTGGAACTCTAAGGACATCATGTTGTCTATATATAGTTTTTTCATAATCTGCTATTCTACCATTAGCTGGCAGGTACAGCCAATTGTGAATTACATAGGCTGTTTGCAGAAACATAGACTCCTCATGAAAGCTTAATTAAATTTAAATGTTCAGTTAAAATTACTACAACTTCAGCAGTTCTGCACTTGAATGTCATATCCTTTATTCTATGTGATGTTCTTAGGAGTGAAGGCCACATATTTTTAGCATGGGACTGTTGGCTTTTTCTGGGTGCAGTGTCCTGTGAAGACCTTATGGAACCCTGAAGAAGGGCTGCTTGTTCAAATTTTGGTTTTGTGTTTTTTTTTGTTTTTTTTCTTTGAGATATTTGATCATCTTGTAGAAGGTGCCTTTATGATACTCTCAAGCCATCATGGGTGCAACTCGACTTGTATGTAGGAAATAGTAATGTTCTTCCTCACTGTGAAAATAGTTCAAAATCTAGTTCTGATGTATCTAATGCTGAATTATTTTTTTTTAACAAACTTGTTTGCAAGATCAGGAAATTTCTTAGTTAAGATTTGCTCCACAAATCTTGGTTTGGTCACTATTTGACCATATTTTCTCAGTGTGTAGGCCACAAAGGACTGGGCCTGAAGGGGGAATATCTAGAGATACTCCCCCCAGACTGAGAGTCCGATTAAACAAGGTCTAAACTGTCAAGGCATGGGTAAAAAGGCGTTTTGTTTTCTGAAAAGGTAATACATGGTTTTCAAAGTCCATCTGCAACAAAGTTCTCTTGATATATCTTGGGTTACTGGAGAAAAGGCAGGAGAAGGAGAGAGGACTATTTATCATGCAGAAAGAAAATCTTTCATTTGTTGGAAACAGTTGTGTCCTTTTGGATAGTAAAAATTCAACAGTGGGTAATACTGGTAAATTAAGTCCTAAATGTTTACCCACAGCTACTTCAGATAGGAAATGTTAATGCAGCTATGGCTGCCACTGAAGTCTGGTTAATCAATTTCCCCATTAAGCATAGTCTTTAGGACCCCACTGGACACTAAGGACTTGCCATCTGAAATTAACAGCAGCAATGAACTGCAAAGGATTATTGCTTTACTAGAAGACTTCTCTGATATCCAAGTGTGGGGTGATTGTACATATGCCTTAATCTGGGAGTTTAGATTTGTTTTTCAAGGTTTATCCCTATCTACAACAAGTTGTGGTATTTTTTCAAAACATACAAACAATTATTTGGATAAAGATCACATTCAGATGCTTGATGAAGAATTCCTATTGCTGAATCACAACTAATCTTTAGCCTATTTGAACTGCGTATCAAGGGCCTACAGATTTGATATGTTGCAGAAAAGAATACAAGATATTCATGGGGCTGCTTAAATATGAAAGTTGTGGGCAAGTGGTTGGAACGACCAGGATCGTGAGACATGATTTTGTGCCCAAGTAACTTTTTCTCATAAAGTTAACAAAGGTTTTAATAGCAAACAACATTACTTTTGTAAAAGAGAAATGAAAGAGTAAATGAACAGATAAGTCTTTCAAAAGAAACCCAAGGTCAGTGACCACCAGTACAATTTAATGGTTGCAAAAGAGGGTGAAGTAAGAGAGACTGTTAGCAATAGCAAAAGAGAATAACTGTGATAATGAGGAGGGGGTGAAATAACCCCAAAACCTGAACAAAAAAACCCCTTAATTTATTTAATTTTTTAAATAAAGATTGTAAAGTAAACCAAGATTATTAATATAATGGAATGTAATAAAAGAAATAAGATTTCATCATGTCATTGAATCGAGTTCATAGTTTAAATTACAGCTCAGGCTTTAATGTTTTAGTTTCACACTCGGCAGAAATCATAGTACAGAGAAATGTGTGTGCATTTGTATTTTGATATGCATTCATTTAGTAGGTAGATCATACACTATGCTAATAATAAAGTTCTGAAGGGATGGTGGTTCATCTTATCTGGAAGTTCTGAATTTAAAATGTAAATTATTCACTTAAAAAAATACATGAATTCTTTCCAGTGGTTTCAAAAATTTGTTGTCAGAATTTTGAATCCTGCACTTGAGTATACTTATTTTCCTTCACAGTTTTACTTTAGAAATAATTCATATTGTTTTTTTTTAAGGCTATTACCACATGAATGAAAACCTAGGTAGCTGGCAGACAAACCAGAGGGATAAATGACTTTGCCACAAATAACTAGGATGTTAGAGGCTTATGTTTGGGTCCGTACTATACTATGTCTTTGTAAATATTTTGTAAGAGTCCTTAAAATACACTAAGGAAATCTGTAGCAGATTTTGAAATTAAGGGACTGAAGTATACCACAAGTGAGGGGAGGTAACACAAATGACAGCTCTCAAGCTCTCTGAGGTAAGCTTTTGAGGTAATGTTAAACATTTCCAGATGACTGTTCCAGATATCTCTTTTATGTATGTTGCCCATTTATTACAACAGAGGATCTGAAAAGGGTGCTTTTATTTTGGTTTTGGCCTACTAAAGTCAACCCCAGGTGCCTTTTTGCACCTTGCCCATCTGCTGAGATTTTTGTTAGCAAGTGTTTCTATAATAGGTACTCTCTTGTGCTCAAGTGTATGTTTGGAACTGGAGGGGGACACCTAGACTTAACGATGTGAAGTTTCAAAGTGGCTTTAAGAGATTAGAATGCATTTGCTTGTAAGAAATGATAATCTAAAAATAATGATCACTGGTGTTCACTCAGGTAAAAGAAATAATTAACATACCTAAAGTTAGGATACATCTTTGCCCTTCCTATCTTCCACTTATTTCAAAATATTGCTAATTCATTCTGTTAACTATTACTTCAGAAGAGTGCCTTTGGGACTGAATTAGAGAGGCTTTGTAGTCCTGTAATTTAACCATTTAGGAATTACTGCCAAGAATGGATTAGAAAATATGAACATTTGTTTGAAAAAGTAGTACTTAATGCAGTGGATTTGTTTGAAAAAAAGCCAGCTGTGTAAATAAATTGTGGGTGGTGGTATTACAAAAGACAAATCAGTTTTTAGGAGAGAAATAATCTGAAGATAATAATTCTGAAAGAGCATTCTACTGTATCTTCAGTTAATTCAACCTGAATGTTTGTGTGTTGCGGTAGGAGAGAAACAATCACTGAAATAGATTCTGTAGACTATGTCATTCTTCTATAATACAAGAATATAGTTAATCCCTGTTTGTAATGTTTTAATATTTGAAAGCCAAAACTTTACCAGAATTTTCTCCACTTGAGATAATTATGGGTAAGAAAAGTTAGAAACCTGACAAGAACAACAGGAAGTCAGGGGCTAGATGCTTTGATCTTTATTTTTTATTTTAATAAGGGAAGCCCGAAAAGAAAGTGTACAAGTTCAACATAGTGATGACTGAGTTGACTGTTAATTTAAAAATAATTGAATAATAAAAATATATTGCATGAAGGATTTTTTTTTTGTCCTCTAGCAAAGACTGAGCCTTTCTTATACCAAATTGTAGGAATACTCCTTCAAGTTAGAGATGGAAGCCTATTATATGGTATGAAAAGAGCCAGATTGGAAAAGATTATAAACAGGAGGGAAAAGGTACATAAATTATGGAAGCGGAATGTGTCAGTAATTCACAGTGAATTGTCTGGTATCTTAAAATCTTCTCTTTACCTTCATGCTTTGTCAGAAGAAACATATACTATGAAAATGTAATTCTTAAAAAGAGAGAAGGGAAAACACAAGTTGGCTGTATAAGCTCATTGGCAAGACAGGTCAGCCCAGACTCTGCCATAACCACACAACAGATCGGGCCAAGGCCTGAACAAGACTTTTTTTCACCTGTGTTTCTGTGAAATAGCCCTCTGCTTTAGAAGAATAATGTCATACGCACTGAATCTAGACATAATTCATTTATGCATACCAAGACAGTAAATTTGTCTTAGAATGTTTTTTTAGCAAAAAAAAAATAAATGCTCTCATCTAAGCTATGTGCTGTCCCAAGGACACAACTGTTTATTGTTGTGTTAATGTGATCAATAATAACCTAAAGGTGAAAACTTCAGTCTTATATAAATATATAATTTTCAATATTACAGCATGAAAATAAAGTAGCAAAAAATCACTGAGCATGAAAGACTTGCTAATTTTCCATGAATCTCTATCAACCATGTTGAGGAGATACTTTGCCAGTGAGATTGAGTGGTGTGCATGAGGGTGTCTAGGTCTAGTAGAAATCTTTATTATGAAGTAAGAATTGAAAATGCATTTGACCAAACTTACTTTTTGTTGTCAACTATTGTTTAGGTAAGTGTTATACTGATTAGAAAGCCAAGACATCTGAGTGACAGCAGATATTATGATTTCATGGTATAAGCAGAAGAGATTTTAGTGTATTTCAAAATTTTATTGTGTGTCTCTGGAAAATACCAACCTCTCAGAAGGTTATGCTGTCATGTCTCTCCCCTGTCAAGTAAATGGTAGTAAAAATGTGTGTGAAGCACAAGGGGGTCCTCACTTCCTCCACCCATCAAACCTAAAAGGGAAAACACCTTTTCTCCAAATTAGTGAACGTTATGATACATTTTTACAGAAAGCTAAAGTCCCTTGCCTTCTATTTTATGAACTGCTTTATGTATGATGCCATTTAAAGCCAAACTTGTCAGTCTGAAGGTAACATCACTAATGAAAGTTGATCAGTCAGTATATTTATAATCTTCAGACCCCAGGGTGCTTCTTAATTATTAAGCAAGAATAAAGCTTATTGAGATCCGGATCACTGCGATGGCTTAGGAAAAAGCCATTGGGAACAGATAAGTCTTAAGCTGACAGTTTTTGCATTTAATCCGTAACTTTACAGATGACTGCTAGTAGCACATTCCAGGCATGAACCATGGAAGTACAATCTCATCAGCCCAATGTTGTAGGGGGTACCAAGCTATCTGTCACAACCATGGCATAAGGGGCTGCAGGAACCAAGGGAATGGGCTGGTTCGGCAGCATTGTCCCTTCTGTAGAGGGGCAAGGGGACAACACATTTTGGGGGTTGTTCAGAGACAAAGACCTGATGCCAGGTACTTGGAGGTAGATTGTTGTGAATCAGAGAAGTAGAAATACACTGAAACCCATGCCTGACAGTTACAGGTAATTAGTGCAACTGGTTTTTTTTTCTGTGTATATTCCTTTTCTAATTCTTCAAGTTCTATTTTGTACTCCAGAGGGAATTAAATTTCAGAACTCTTCCTGATAATACATGAACCTCAGCATTTTTGACCATCTTAGCATTAAATTCTCCCCACTCTTTCAACAAAATAACATTGTTGATGCTTTCCTCACAGTATCATTCTAAAGTGGCTTCAGCAAGCACATGCTACTTCTAATCTTATTTCTAGAATTTATAACCCAACTATAAAAATTTGCCTACATCAAAATTCAGCACAGAGCATAAACTATGATTCTTTGGAAAGTGTCGAAAAACAGGTTTGGTATTCTTAACATTGTAGGTATAAAATCAGCACATTTTAGCTGATGCTTTTAGCAAATCAACAGTCTTTAGATGGTGTTGTGCCAGAAATTAGTAGCGGTGTTTTAGTGTAGGCTTGTTTTGAGACACACAGCTTATATTACCATGCTTGGTATTTCTGCTCACCTTTCTACTCATTTACTTTAGAGTCCATCAGTCAAGGAGAAGGGAAATTGACAGAGGAAAAATGTTTGCAAAGGTGGAGTCTCATAAGGTTCATTAAAATTGGACTCAGAATAGAGAAGAGACTTCAAGTTGCCCTCAAAGAGAAATACCTCAGTAGCACCTTGTTATATACCAAAAATCCAAGTAGCAGGAACATAATGAGTTCTGAAAAATTGCGTTGTTTCAGGCACAAAGAATCTGGTTGTGGAGTGTGCATTCAGTGGAAAGTAGGCTTCGTTAGTGCTAATGCTTGCAAGCTGATTATATGTGGATGGCTTAAAATCTTTTTTTGTGTTCTTTCTTTCTCAGTCCTCCAGAAATAGATAAGCTTTAAACTTCTTATAATACTGATATATATTCCTACCCGCTATGTTCTATCAGGCAGAAGTAGGAAGGTATTCTGTAGGAACATCTACATTCAAAACAAAATTTTCTTTCCATCTTCTCATCACTTATGTGGGAGCAGTTCTTATGTAGCACAGTATCAGCTGATATGAAAACCCTTCTCATATTCGGAAACAAATAGTAGAATAGGATTTGTCAGAAGGTGTGTTTTCAGTGTGATTTTATTTATTTATTTATTATAAAGCGACACTGGAAAAGGATTGCTACCAGTCTAGTCCTCTCCATATAGAACTGTGTCCACTGTGATGCATGTCATGTTATTTTCTCTTGTCATTTTAATTTCCCTTGCTTTTGCAGTGGGGATTCCAAAACAATACTGTGTACAGTTTTTAGGAGAGTCTGGATGGTATGCATGTACAAAAAAGTTCATTTTAATGCAGTATGTAGAGAAATGCTCTTCAATTAGCTGAAAGATTCTCCAGTTTGTGGCCAGAGTAGCTGTTCAAAAAATATTCCTTAGCTTTTCTAAAGGAGTGATACTGCATCTTTTGTTTGACACTGAGTTGCTTAACCATTTGGTTTTGCCTGTCTCTTTAAAAATGTTGCCAAGATGATAATGGCAACTGGGTTTTTTTCCTCTTTTTCTTCCCCTATTCATAATACTTAAGAGATTATATTCTCTGTGGCTACTTGATCAAAGCCCTCAATCCCTTACAGGTTTTCTAAAGCTACTTCAGACCTTTTGAAGAATGTTTATTTCTTATTTTTTTAAAAAATAAAATCAGTGGTTGTAGTTGCAGAAAATGATTCTTGAAAATGGTCTGCAACAATTTAAATGCTTTAATATTTACAAATAAAAATATTTCATTTTGTTTTCTTCCTCAGTAGTTACAGAAGGTTTCGTATCACCTGCAAAATGTGACTAGGAAAGGACAATATAATGTGATTACTATTCTTGTAACTGGTTATTCAGACATATGTCAGAACAAGGAATAAAATATTATCTTACAGGACAATGCCTCAATGTCCAGATTTTGTCCCCAGAAATCTGACAATATTTGGTTTTGGTTTTTTGCTATTAGTTAGTATTCTCTCCTAAAGGAGTTCCTATGTGCTATGTCTACCAACATTTATTAAGTTCCTGGTGTGGCAAGACAAGGAGGAGCTTAAGTATCTTGGGGACTGGCAGGCTCTACCATTGAGCCAGTATTACCATAGACAAGTTCATTATTCTAAATTCTTTTTCTATGGATTAAGAATAATAGTATTAGACAGTTCCCTTTATTTCCATGTGCAACTGTCCTCTAAAAAGCTTAATTTTTATAGGCTGGTTTGCTATAACTTTAATGATCAATTTTTGTAAGTAGTGCACTTAGCTCAGAAGATTTCAAATGAGAAGTATAAAGGAATAATGGGATTGTCTGTAAATTATATTTGTTGTAAATTCTTCCTCTTCGAAAGACACACTCTATTTGTGGTTTCAGGTTTTAACTGTGAATGGGATCCTTTTATAAAGTTTCTAAGAGACCAGCAATTTTGGAAGATAATCTTTTTTGTCTGTGAGATTCTTTCACTGAGAAACCTTCCAAAATAAGTCTTGATCAGAACAAAGATGTATGGAATATAGTCTTAAAATTTTGAAGATTAATTTGTGTCAAGAAAATGCCTGGTGTTAGAAGATTTTTCAGAATATGATCATTTTGTCTAGTGGTAAAATTGCAGTTCTTCAATTTGTAATTTTACATCCTGAATTGAACTCCATCAGTAGAGATATTCAGTAACTTTTCTTATCTACCTTAGGAGGAATGCCAGTTAAGTGGTGGATCTTCCCCTTAAGCATGGTAACTTTATCAGACTCTAATCAGTTCTGCAAAGTTGTATGATCTACAATGGCTGTGAACGTGGCAGTATAAAGATTTGAAATACCTTTAGTCGTTAGAGAAAGGTGATTACAGTTCTTACAGTTTATGGAGGAGATAATCTATGCTGTTAAAGTGGCAAGTTTCTTCATTCGTGCTTTGTCTGCTGCACTGGCTACTGTAGCAGTATGAAAACCTGCTCTATCTCAGTATTGCTCAGTCATGCCGTTCACTGCAAGTTCAACGGTTCACTGCAGCTAAGTTAGTTAGGTGCAATGGACATCTTCTCTTAGAGGTGGACATTTCCCACCTGTATAGGCTTCCTTGCTGGCCTGCACATTTGTGGCCTCACGTGGCTCTTGTTTGCCTGTTACGCCAGATGTGCAATCTGTTAGGAAGTTGCACTGAATGCTTCACACTTACTTAAAAAACTTCCATAAAATAGCATGACTGTTGGCCTCCTGGGACAAGGCTAAAAATCTGAGGAGGTACCCAAAGCAAAAGGTCAGATTCCACAGGTTTGACCGGCTCCTCCCCTGCTGCTTCCCTCCTCCTGCTGTCTGTATGAGTGCTACACCTGATAAAGCACCACCCGGCATTTCTCAGCAGGGTCATGAGTGCTGAAAGCCCATTAGTAGATGATTGACAGCTTGATGGAAGTGCCTCAGCTGGACCACGATGGCCAAACCAGGCAAAATTCCCACTAGATGTATTTATCTAGGCATTAATACAATTAGACTAGTCCATTGAACAGGTTGTCTGTATGAGTGTCAGCATTGGCAGTGCAATTAACACAAATTGATGATTTGCAATCATTGTGGAAAAATTGTGTGAGGGCAGGAGATCACTTTCTAAATTTCTGAAAATTATTTGTTAATAATTTTTAGGCTTTTGTACAATACCTTGTTTAGCCTATATAAAGTGCTTTTTACATGATGTAGAAACAAACACGTATACCATTGCTTTAAGTTACTCATCATTGATAGCAGACTGTTAGGATCAATTTTTGGAAGGTAGCAACTTCTTGTACAAGCTATTTCTAGTAGCCCCATGGCTGTACAAAGTAGCATCCAAGACTGACATAAGAAGGTAAGAAAAACTAAGCTAATTCCTAACATAGGCTTTACATTCCCAGAGATGTATATGTAACTTTTTTCAGGCTCATATTCCTATTTGAACTTTGCTTCCAGGATAAAGCACTGTATAAGTTGCCTTTGAACATTGCTTCATGACCAAGCAGAATGTCCACATCTCTGTCTTGGTATAAAGGTGGACCCACTGCTGTCCCAGAGGTCTTGGCCTGTATCAACAGCTTACATGGAGAAGAGAGATGCTGCCTTACAAAGTGGAACTCTTGTAGACATTCAGTAACTTTCAATGTTTATGGATCAAACACACATTAACTGTACACATTTTGCTCTTCATGTTCACTGTCCAGTTTCTTCTAGATGCAGTGGAGGAATGTGGGGGGGGGAATTTGAAATCAGTTATATGTGTGGGTGAATTATTTAGACTGCTCTGGTTTTCCAGTTGCTCATATTCGCCAGTATCTGCTTTTTTTATGGGTGACACTGTTGAAAAGACATGTGATTATGGCTGTGAAAACAGCAGTTAGGCATATTCAGTAATACTTTTCATTTATCTGTCTGTTTACAGTTCAGACACAAACCAGTGAAGGCTTAGGGGGAAGTTTTTGACTTTGGATAACATAAAGACGATTAGCCAACCAAAAATACCTCAAAGTAGCTTCCTTCATTCTTCATTTGTTTATCCACCCCAAAAAAATAAGCTTGGATTTCTCAAAGCTGTTTTAACTATCTTTAGACTCTACTAGAAACTTTCAGGCTTATCCCTAAGTAGTTAATGAAACAATGAAGGTAGCTAATTCACAAAAGGAGATCAGTTTGTGTAAGCTGGTGGTTATTGTCAGCTGGAAAGCATCATGATTGTCTGAAGAACAGTTGATGTATTCAGCCAAGTAAATTTATCATTGTAATGTTAAAAGGGGGGGGGAAGAAAAAAACAAAACCGAAGAAAAATACCAAACCTCTCAAATTACAAAAAAAGATGCATTCTCTTTGTGTTACAGAGACTGTCTCTATGTCTAGCAGGATGGGATAGTGTTTAAATAGTTTTTCTAGCAGCACTTCCAGCCAAGTTCTTGCCAATGCATTGTATGAGTGTGCTTTCTCTGCCTTCAGTATCTGAAATTTTTCTCCAGTCTGAACAAGGATATAATCTATCACAAATGTCACTGCTCTAAACACCTCACCTTTACTCCACTTACCGGCTCATTTTTCATCAGCCTTGCTTTAGGCAGTGTTGCTTCACTGTCACACAGGTGCCTTGCAAAGCTCCTCCTGCCTTGTCTTGCTTACAGCTGCCCTGCTCTGCTCTTCCCTTACTCCCTATTGATCTGCAACCAGAAGAGTTATCCCAGCCAGCTGCTAAAGAGGGAGTTTTCAGGTGGGGCAGCTGGTGGGAAGGGTGAGGAGAGAAAAGGGGTCTGTATTGCACTGAGATTCAAGGTGGGCATGGGAGGAAGAGCTGGGGCTGATGTGGGAGGTCAGGGAGTTTGCTGGAGCAAGCTTTTAGCTGCTGCTTCTGCTCAGCTGGAGCAAATGCAATGGGTCTCAGGAGAAGTTCCTGTATGATGTCTTAATCCCACCCATGCTTTGTTCAGTGACATTTCTTCAGAACACCCTTCCTGAAACATTTTGCAATGCCCTTTGAGGAACCTATTAAACTACTGGTGAAAAGTTTTACTAGGTATTTGGAGGGGAATTAGTTAAATGTTAGCAAAAAAGAACATAGGAACAAAAGTATTAAAATGCAAAAGGTTATGTAGCAGGAGAAGTAAAGGGTAACTTTACTGCAGAATTATCTAGTATCTACATTTGGCCTTGGTACAGTGTTCTGCAACTTTCTACTTTTTTTGCTGCTACTTGATTTTTTGGGGGGTTGTTGGGTTTTCTTTTTTTTTTTTTTCTTTGCTTGACTAGCTGAGTTTTGGGATTGCTGGGTTTTTTAGTAACAGTATTCGTTTTGCATGCTCTTACAATCTGCAATCTAAAATGCAGTTACTGTGTAGGGGACAATTAGCATGATTTTAGTTGTGTATTTTCTGAGATTTTCAATGGCATGACATAGCAGGTATATGTTGGCTATTCAGGTAGTTCTGAAGAGAGTTGAATGGTACATTTTCAAGCCAGAAAGATTTAAAGCTGGGCCATTATGATTCAGTTATGGGTTTTAGAGGATATAAAATCACATTGCTGAGTCAAAAGAAACCATTTTTCCTCCCATCTATTTTGGGCTGGAGGCAGAAGTGTTAGTGTGTCAAATTATTTTAATCTGGAGAATTTTGATTAAAGTTCAGAAAGAGCTTGCACATTTTTAGTTGGTGTTAACACAGTCACAGTGACATGGTCAGGACTGCGAATGTCTTTTATTATCTGGAAACCTATTCTATGAAGGAGGCAAAATGAAGTTTCAGAAGATTTAAAGCGTAGTGTTCCATTCTTGAAAATGTGTTCTTCACTTGCTTGTACAGATTTCTTTAGAAAGCAATACACTTTCCATTTATTAAAACAAGCTGAAATGGTCTTCCTTCTTTACTCTTCTTTTTTAATTTGTCTCAACCCTTCCGTTAATGTATGGCACAAAAGAATTGAGCAGAATGGTTGCATAATGACACCTAATATGTTAATACTTGAAAGAATAGTATTTAAAGTATTCAGTCATGTGGATCTGTCCAGATCAAGAACTCAGTCGCAGCATAAAGGGTTTTGGGGTGACGTTTTTAACATTCCTCATATAATACATCAAAGCACAAGTATTCCAAGAACAACCCAAATTTTTTATGCTTTAACACACTGATGGGTCTGAAGCAAAACCAATGTGCCACTTCTCCATTTGTTTTTTATTGAACAAAGGATATTTGCAGGGAAAAATTTCTCTGTAGTGATGCAAGTTACCTTGAGTGTTAGCTAGATGGCACTGAAACATGCTTGTGCTGCTGTATTAAAGTGACTTGTTTGGAGCACAGTCTTTGTTAAATGAAATTTCAGGAATCAAGTATCTCTTAGCTGCTTCTCCTTTTCTCACCATACATGTATATCTATAAGTCTTCATCTGTATGTATTTTTCTTTAAAGCATATTCCCGATTTCACAAGCCTTTTCATATCAACTAATTATGTTGTCACAGAAAGACAAAATGAGATAAACAATGCTGGAATTTTTGCAAGCTATATTATATTTTTTGATTTTTATTTCTCGTCAGGATTTGAAAGTCCATATTTTAACATAAAAAGGGATACCTTTTTTCTTTCTCACTGATTGTAAAATTACCTTTTCCAGGCTTACAGCTATAGAAGGTCATCATGCTTAGTATTAACGACATTTTAAAATACAAATTCTGCATGAATTGCAATTGTGGGATAAAAGAGAAAAAATACTTTCTGAGAGCAGATGTTCCAGCAATGCTAGCTGCATCATCAGAAATGGTCAGATACTACCCTGCTGGGAGTCCACTGCTGTCTAGCTTTGTAAATGGTTAAAAAATACTCAGGGCAGGTGAACTGATATAAAATACTGCTTTTGGGTGGCTTCATGGTAAAATTGAACAAATTATAGCATTCAAAAAGCAAAGTTAAACCACATTTTCCTTGTTTGTGTTTCTTTTCAGGAAATAACTTCTATTTCTGCAAAATCCTTAGACATCCTGCATTATTCTGTACTCATCCACAGTGACTTAAAGGACCTTAATGCCCATTTCTGCTGTCTCACCACTTACCACCTTGTCAAGCTGCCACTGTAGTCACTCTTGCATTTTTTGAACTAATCCTCTGATATGCTGAACCATTTGTAAACAGATATTTACTTAAAGATCTTTCTAGTTGTACTTTTTTAGAATTATTTTTTAATTGAAGTTGGATTCTACACAGCCAAATTGTTTATCAGGTTCCTGTCCTGAAAGGAACTGATTAAAAAGCAATAATTGAATCTGGTGGGGAAGTGGCAGGTCATGAGCAAGTGTACTTCACACCCTATATGCTCACGTTGCAGCCCTGGGCAGGAGTAAACCCCTCCTGGACTGTACCCTAGCTTAGATCCCTGGCCAAGACAGCCCAGCTTTATGGGGATGCTTTTTAATCTTTTCTCTACTCCGTTTGGAGCCAAATTTCCTCCTAGGTTGATTTTGCTGCTGACCTTAGAGAAATGCTAGATTTTTGCTGTTCGTTGCAAAATGTTTGTTGGTTGATCTTTTCCATTTGGAAAATCAAAGTTAATGCAAAGAGAAGTTGCCCTTTTCTTTCTTTCTGTCAGGATCAGTGACATTTTCTAGAGCAAAGATGAACCTCTATATGCAAAGACAGTACTTTCAAGAAGGCATCTCATATAGTTCCAATTGGTGTATCAGTTTTCTCAGCATTTTAAGTCTTATGTCTTAGGCAGGTGAGGTTGTCTCTGACAGAGACAGAGCTCTGAGGTAAGTCCTGTTTGGACCTTTTCCTTAAAGAGAATACGCCAAGAATCATTAAAACTTCTATGTTTTTTTTAATACAAATGCTAAAATAAAACAATCTCATGAAAGAGAGAGAGAACAGATTTGCTGGGCGACATATACTCAGATAGTTGTGTTTCAAAGTAGGTTTTGGCCTTGCCTACTTTTGTCCTTGCAAGGGCAAGGCATCTTATTTTTCCCTTGTTTAGATGGATCTTTGTGGTCTCTCATAGGTCTCCAGAAAAGTCTTCCTGTTGTCTCTGAGAGCTGGTTCTCTACTTTTCTCAAGCCTCCTGTTCTCATCCTCATGGCTTGTTGCTTCCCACAGCTTTCCCTGTTGTCCCCTGCACTGCAGCAGCATTTCCCACTTAGGTGCTCTCTGAGAGAGATCTCCTTGCTCCTCTTGAACCACTGCACAGCTGCCTGGTAAGACAAGCGGTCATCTCAATGCTCTTCTGACAAGCCGCAGCCCTTTAACAAAGCATATGCATACTTTAAACTGTGAGCAATGAATTATACACTTCTTACATCTGTCCCAGTGAGGATCTCAGCTTTCACAGAAAAAAAACCAACCCAAACCAATACACATGGTCCTCATGGTTTTGGCCAGTGCTTAAGAATGTAAACCTTTTTAATCTGGGATTTCAGAAAGCAAATAACAAAAAATGAAATGAAGTGGATTTTCTTGTCTTCCAGTTATTTCTGTGATAAGATTCAAAGGCTGAGTGTGGGTTTTAACAGGAGTGAGGTCAGTCCCAGCTGTTAACGTTCTTGCCTGAGGGAGGTCTGTTGCAGACAGTAGCTGTTCTTCATAACTTCACTTGGTTTAAACCCCACTTCATTTATACTTGCAGTATGTGGAAAGTATGTAAACCTTTCACAGGAGCACTTGGGCCAAGATGCAAAGAAGGAGGCAGGGGCACAGCTGATTCTAAACTGTCATGTTTGACCAAGTCCGAAAGGTGGGTCTTCAGGTCCTGTTCATCTGTTGTGTGCAGTTGAACAGGGTCTCTAGACACCATCTGTAAGTCCTTCAGCAGCTGCTTTTAGGCATACGCTGACAGCAGTATGCAGAGCACTTGTAAAGCCTATCCAGGTCTGCATATACCTTTGCTTTTGTGCCATCGGGATTTCGGAGTGCTTCGTCGCGCTTGTGCTTTAGCACACTAGGGCTACCATATGCACTGTGAGGTCTGAGCAATGAGTATGTGCTCAAATAGATATTAAATTAAATACTTATTCAATGAGATACCAGAGCTCTGGGCTCCTGCAAAACAAAGGACTCAAGTCATGCTTAGTCATGCTCGTTGTTGTCAACTGGGAACTTAATCAGTGGATTGCATGCAGAATCAATCAACTTTGAGAGAAGAAAAGGACAGTCTTAGGAAGAGAATGTCTGTGTAGTCTGGGGTCTGTCATAGATGACAGATACGGACTGAAATGTGGAAATTCTAGTTTTCTTTTGAAAAGGAGGGCTTTTCCATGTTTCTGGAAAGTCAGTGAACAAAAGGAAGGAAAATATATTGCCTTATAAAAAAAAAAAGGTCCAATTGCCTAATTCTTCCATTTGTGTTGAGGGTGGAGTAAGTTTTCTAAGGAACTTGGAGACTAGCCTAGATGTAACTTCACCCAAAGTGCTGGTTTCTGTGGAGCCCATGCTTTAAGGCATTTAACTTTCAAGTATTTAAGATGTTGATGCTGAAAAATGGAGTCATTGGAGTTTTCAGCATTGTGCTATTTTTAGAATTCTCATCGTTTAATGTTAGAAACATTAATCTCAGGAACCACCTCAGACAAACAACCCAGCAATACTGAAACAGTTTGTTTCAGAGAAGTACAAATACAACTACAGAGTAGTCTTTACAGCTTAGTTCCTATCTAAATATGTGAATTGTGGAAGATGTAATTTTTAAAAACTGGAAAATTGTCAAGGTCCCTTCAGAGGGACTCCTGAAAAATTTAGCAGTTATTTCTGTCCCTGCATGTATTTTGGTTAATTATTTTTATGTTCTTGTGCAGATAAGAAATAATATAATTTGGAGGTATGTAATTAAAACTGTTAGCCTTTTCAGTTAAATTTTTTCATCACTGAAATGAATATTGTTAGCCAGATAGATAAATCCATAATGCATGACTATTCCTACTCTTTAAAGGTTATCCTCATTTTTTCTCTAAGCAAGGTCAGGAAACATATTTGCTGCATTGATTGGCAAAGTTGAGAAGTACATAAATGACTAACAACTTCTGACTTTTTTGCAGTGTATTTACTATCTTGGAAATCAATTAAGTGTGGTCAGACCCTTTCTGTGACAACCCAGGGTGGGTAATGATAAAAAAATCCCAGGTAGCCTGCCACGCTGATTCCTCCTGAGCCAGAATTCTATGCAGAGAAGGAGGTTTGAAATTTGTTACGTGGAAATTAGTTATGTCCTGATTAGGCAATTGGGGAAAAAAAGAACAGAATAAAAACCCTTGACATGCCAAGTGATGTAAGTGGCACTGCATCTGCCCCACTCACAGAGGGAGGTGTGTGTATATGTATGTGTGTTTGTGTGTATGTAGTGCAGTCTTCACTAGGAGTCTTGGCATTTTAGTACAAATTGTAGTAGTCCTCAAGTCTTACTTTTTTACCCCTAGATCCTCTTTAGTGTCTTCTGGAACCACTGTTTTAGTGACTGTGCAGGTTTACAGCTTTGTAGGTGGAGAGGACTGGCAGTAGGAGGATCTGAACATGTTAAGTGCTGCAGTAACTTCTGTTGTACTCACTCAGGATAAGCAGAGTTTGGGTCTATGTTAAAAGAGTCAGAGCTAGCCAAACTGCAATTGCTGGCAACCACTCTGAGAGCAGGTATTTGCAAGTTCAAAGACAAGGAGAAAGGAGAAGACAGAAGGAAGAGGAGTCATGGAAGAGATTCTCAAACCAAGAAAGTTGTTTTTCTGGTTTTGTTCCCGTATTCAAATATATTTCAGTCTCTCTTCCTTTACTTTGTGATTCATTTTGAATAGCTCTACAATTGAAGACTGTTGTGCATCCTTCTGCTACACCCCCACCCCCCGCCCTTTCTTTTCCTTTTTCTTTTTGAAATCCATACCTTCCTCTTTGGGAAAATAAAGGCAAAACTTGAATGTCTGCTTACTTTAACCCATTACTGTTCTCCTTTATGCCTGTGTGCTCTTCTCTTGGTTTATGATCTTTGTTTTTCTCTTTTAAATTACTAATTTCTCTTGCTTGTGAGATTTCCTTCCATTCCCATTACATTTATAGCTTTTTACCCCATATCTTCCCCTCGCTAAAGAAAAACTAGTTGCCAAAAGTTCTCAATTTAGCATTATTTTACGTTAAAGGAGAGAATTCTGGTATTATTTAGGCCATTTCTGTGTGAGGCAAGAATTTGTTAGAAGTGCTGTGTATTAAAAAGAGAGGAAATTCCTCATGTCCTTCAGTTGTATTGTGCTAAAAACCTCATTTCTGCTTTGCACACTTCAGCTGAAAACGATGCAACAATGAAGAGACTTTTTTCATAGCTAGAATTGCCTTCACTTCTCCACGCTTTTTTCTTCCTTAATAGCAAAAAGCACTAGTGTAATTGTCATTGTGATGGTAAAAAATAAAACAAACTTGATTGGAAGGGTGTAATATCTTTTATCAGACTAGCTGTCCATTTTTGGCCTATTTTTTTCCAATTGTAGCTTGTGTGTTTTTCTGGCTATGCTGATTGCTCTAATAAAACATTGCAAGCTCTTCCTCCATACCTTGCCTCCCTCATATGTAAGAACAATAAGTCTTGTCTTTTTTTCTTAGTGAGATTCTGGCAGAGAAGTTCACTGGTGATGGTTCAAAACTAATTAATTTTTTTTGGTTTGGTTATTTTTGTAGCAAAGTAGTAGCTGGATTTGTCATCTAAGGGCTTCAAGCCCAGTTTGTCTGGACTTGCTCTGTATCTGTCTACCTGAATACTTAAACGATAATACTCTTGAAGAGTAAGTGGTAGGCAGTATGGGTTGAGATGCCATCCAGAGGGACCTGGGCAAGCTTGAAAAGTAGGCCCATGTGAACCTCATGAGGTTCAACAGGACCAAGTGCAAATAGTAAAAAGAGTTACTGGTGAAGAAAGATTAAAATAATCAAAAGTTGTTACTTAGGTTGGATATATGTGCAGCAGAAGCATGTTAGAAGAAAGTTTCCAGATTGCTTAGTAAAAGAGGTCACTACAGTCTGTAGTGCTTAATTATTTGTATAATTGACATGAGGGAGCAGAACCTTCACGTGCACCATAGAGAACATCATTACAAACTCCTGGTACTTTTACAAATATAGCATCTGAATTTAGAGGCAGTAGGGAAGGATTAGAACAAAAGGAGACAGAAGGTGGTTAAGCTATCTGCTTGATGTAATTCAGCATATTTGTGTCAGAAGAAGCATCTTGATCTGCTATCAGGTGCATTTCATTATACTACTTGTAGGAAAATTTTTTGGAGTGATTTGAAGATAGCTATTTCATCCATGAGGGAGAGATGTAGAAGATTTCAGAGGGAGTCTTAAGGTGCTTTTGACAGGAGAGCAATGAGCTGTGGGTGATGAATCTGTGGGTTGGGCAGATGGTTTGAAGCACAGACAAAACACTGGCAGTGAAGTTCATCTTACTATCTGAAGACTGTCCAGGAGCTGAAGATGTGCATCCTTCCAAGGGACAAGGAAATATGTCACACAGCTTTCTGCAGGAATAGGGAGTTTGGGCCTTTACTAGCATGACATCTAGGTAATTTATGTACTGACCTTGAAAACAAGCAGCTTGTGTAGAGTGGACGTTCTTAAGACTGCCAGGTAGGAGGGCATTTTGTGGTCATATAATCCACTGTGCATGACAGCTCAAAGACTTCTTGTTTTAATGGAAGCTATGTATCTTATGTTTAGTGGAACGTTGTGTGGGTTTTTTTTTTTCCCAAGACTTAAAAAAATGAAAACTTGCTACTTAAGGTATAATAGTTGTAACTGCTGTTACATACGCATTGCCATTACAAGTCTGTTTGCTGAAGAAGCAGGGCTCTGTGTGTGTTTTGCTGCAATGCATGGCAAGAGCACAGCTGTCCTAATGATATGCTTGGGAGCCATGGTTTGATAGGCATTTTTGGTAGCAGTCATGGTTTAACAAAGTCACAACACTTCCTTCAGCTTTCCACCCCCATACGTTGTTCTCTCCATTGGGCTTACACAGTGTCATTTTGTGCAAAAAAACCTGGTAACACTGAAAAGAACAGAAAATAAATCAATAAAAAAATTCCTAAAGCATCATTGCTATCTCAGTTCTCATACTATGAAGAAGCCACAGTCTAAATTTACAGAATTTAGAAATAGAAAACAAATGTGATTTGAGTCACTTATGCCTGCATTTTGACTTAAAGAATTCTGGCATACACTGGTCCGGTGTAGTCTTCTCACCTTCCCACTGCCGTCCTTCATTAGCAAACACCAGCGTAATCTGAAAGCAAGGTGATTAATTTCTGCCACGCAAGGCCCATATGTCCCTGTATCATGCATGAAGATTGTCATATGGGTTACTGAAATTTTTTTATTTGTAAATCGTTACTGGGGGCTGGATTTAGCTTTGATCTGCACTTGGATTATGGGGAGGACTCAAGTTTGTGTGTAATTGAATTTGAGTCATCAGCACACATCGTGGTGCCCTGAAGGGGAGAGTGCTTTAAGGAGGCAGGTAACTGCCACAGGCTTCTGCTGAATTTGTTGAGGAAAGTTACCTCTCTGCTCTTTTGTTGCTGTTTTGCCAGACAGTGTCTTGCTTCAGGGCACGATTTTTTTCTTGTTTGCAGTATGGAGTGCTTGACCTTAGGCAACCTAGTTTAGTTCACTAAATCTTTCTAACTTGTTTATACTGAATTATGTCTATCTTATAATCTCTAGAAATCTGTGGTTTACATTTGAAAACGCTTATTAAAAACAAGCCAAAAGTTCAAAATAGGAACAACTTTGAGGATTTTTATTTTGATGGTTTTACTGTAGCAGAAACGTTCAGTGATGTGGGTGTCTGCATAATGTAACACATCCTCTTCCAAATCCTGCCTTTTTTAAATTCTTGAAGAAATCCCACACTCATTAAATAGCTTTCTATTATGATAACTTGGAGAGAGAACTGCCGTACTTCGCCCTTCCCACTGAGTGAAGTCTCCTTATAAATCATTTCTTTATGGCTCCAAAACACTGTGGTTCCAAACTTCACTCGTTAAGGAGACTGGAATGAATTTCATAATGGCTGGCTGTTGGCACTGGGACCATGCTAAGGAAAGACTGTTGCGTTTACTTCTTTGATGCCCTGAACAAGCTTGCAATGCATTGGACCTACAAACCAGGAATTGCTAAGGAAGGCTGTGTGTGTGTGTGTGTGAATATGGATGAGTGTGTGCATTTCCATTTGCACAATTTTTATTTCTTCCCCCTCTGTTTTGTCCAAAAAGCTGAGAAAAATGTTTTGATAATGGTACTGAATGTATTTAACCAAAAATAAATTTCTTAGTTTCTTCTGAAAGAATATATACTTTTTAATTTCCTTCAGAGAAGCTGAATTGTTTTACAGCTAAATGGATTTGATCAGAGACCATTACGTAGCGGGAAATATTAAAGATCTTATTGTAAGCTAAACAAGACAACTGTGCAGGCTTTCAAATATGTTTAATGTAATCGTTTAAGGGGCTTCAGCATAACTCTTACAGTACCAGTAATTGACCTCTTTTAACTACTTCACCCCCTAATAGTTTGGTTGAGTGGTATCTTGGTATTGGTTCACAGGAGATTGCTAACTACCACATTTCTTCACATTAGCTTAATGGAGAGTAATGACATCTTGTGATCTGAAGTTAGTTTTGTCATCCATATGCTGCTTCACCATTTTTCATCTCTCTTTATTTCAATTATTAAGTATTTGGTTTTGCATTACTGAGGTCAGTAATTTCTTTACCTTTAACTCTCTCTGTCTCTGATTCAGACCCTAGTAATGCAGTTCATGTTTTTAAAAGGGCTGTGCTTAAATATCCTTTTAATTACCCCTTAAAAAGGTACCCAGACCAAGGGTAGAAAAAAATTAAAAAATTGTTTTTAAAATTATTTTATTCATATTTCATGTGTAGAGAAGTAAGATAGAGGACATTATATTCAAGGTATTCTGTTACTTTTATTGAATGTACTTTTGTGGCAATTCTCTGTTGAAGTGTTCGCAGTTTTTATTATTGGCTAAATGTTCTTATATTTCCACTCCTGTAATATCTTTACAGCACTCTTTGCTATCATTGGGTAGTGATTACTTATGTAGGTAGCTAGTGCTATTTGCTGCAAAAAGTTTAATTTGTTCTCTCACTTAATTTTCCAATAGGTATTCATTCTCATTTCTATTTATTGAATTCAAAAGCTTCCTCAGTACTTAACATAGGACATAGCAAGCTTTCTCTTCTTCAAATTAGTCTTTTAGCGTAGCTGATTCTATAAGAGGCTAACTTGGCCTAATAAAAAACAGGAACAAATGAAATTGTTATTAAAATGTTAATTTTCTCAATCTTTCTTCTCTGACATTGCAGTACTTACCGGTCAGGTTTTACGAAGGTTGTTAATTTAATTTGTTTTATAAGTTGGGTTTTTATTTCCCCTCCAATGTGTTAGTCTTCAAACATCCAAGCATATATCTCCAGAGTTTTACTGCCAATGTTTCATAGCTACCCGATTAACTACATGGGAGGCAAGACTAGGTTAGATGACAGATATGTAGATGTGCTTCAGACTATTTGTTTTGACTAGGAGTATGAGAGGAGTTCCTGTCAGTATGCTTGGAAACCAAACTTTTCATCAATCACGGTGACCTACTATTTGTTAACAATCTCTTCGTAACTTTTGTCTGCTGTTGGCAGTGACTTGGAATCTGGAAGGTATGTATTTCTCAATCTGAGTCACTTTCCTGAAGGCTTTCTGTGCCTGGTAGTCATTGCTGTGTTGCCTTTAGCTTCTCCAGTTCTTTGTGGTTCCCACTGTTTGAAATGTGATGCTAGTGTAACATAGAATAAGTAGAAATGATACACAGATTGCATCCAGACCACAGGAGATGTCCTTTAGGCTGTTATTTATAATAAACACTGCATCTGAAGTAAATGACTAATAAGTGGCTGATACTGTGAAATATATTCTGGCTTCTAAAGGTACTGACTTCAAGAATAACAGTCATGCTACTTGTGAGTGTCTTTTGGCCATCCTCTAGTACCACCTCATAAATAAACGTATTTTGTGGGTGGGTGTAGAAGGAGGGTGTGGGGTTGTTTAAATAATTTTTTTAGTCACAACATAGCCTGTGTTCAGTTTGTCACACAAATAGGTTCTGAATCACTTAAAAATTCTTTTCCCTGTCTTGCTGAACCAGTAGGTCTGAAAATATCTGCACCAAAAGCAGCTTCAATTTTTTTTTCAAACAAAATAAGTGACTACTTATATGATCTTAAATGAATCTTGGTAATATACAGCACCCTCTGAGTTGATAAGCAGATTTTGTATTTCACACGACTTTTGATATTATCTGTGTTTCTCTTTGAAAATGTTGTAGGTGTTTAAGCTTTACTAGAAGATTTACAATTAAGTGTTTAAATTCATAAGATATTTTCTTTGTTATAACTTCAAGATAACCTTGCTGCTTGTCCTTTTGTTATATTTTAGAGGTACAAATAAAACAAACAAAGCACCTCAATTTTTCAGATGGCAAAGGGAAAAACAAAAAACCACATAGAATGCTGTTTGTTATCCACTGTAGAAACTGGCTTTGTAGCTTGATGGGGTTCCAGCTGATGGATTTCTATTACGCCTAGATAGGTTCTGTCAAAACTGGAGCCAGCTTGCTATTTGTACAGAATTCGATTATTGATGACTGACTTCTACTGGATTGATAAAGTTGCTTTGTCATTGCCAGAGGCTTAATCTGGGATTAAATTACATTTTTGCTCATAAAATCCATTTCTATTTGCATTAGTCAGTTAAAAAGTGTGTATCTATTCCGTTCTTACAGCGTGTGTTTTCCTCCCACTGCATATTAAACTAGCTCTTAGGTTTTAATTTTCCCTGATTTGTATCTTACTAATTTAGGAAACACGTGAAATGTGCTGCCATAATTTTTGGTGGTGGGTTTATAGGTGGGATTGCAGTATGTACTCTTAAGAGAGCTGTTTAATGCTTTGCTTTTCTTTTTCTTAACAATGCCTGTGTGTTGTACAGGACAGCAGAACAAACTTCCTTTAGAAGAAAAAAATGCATTTCTATCCATTCAAATGAGCAGGGCTTTAGTAAGTTGCCAGTACTTTGTACAGGATGATTAGTTCAAAAGTACTGCCAGATCAGATTTAGTAGGGAACACAGGGACTCAGCCTTGTATACTCATTTTCAGGTGTGTTTGTTACTCAAGAGGACAGCCTGGCTACACAGCAAGTACAGCCTTTGCCTTTCCAGTAGGACTGGAGCAAAGCTTCCTTTCTTTTTGGGGCTCTGCAGGCCTACTCATCAAGTTGCAGGATGAGACCATCCTGCTTCCTTGTAGTCCCAATGGCAGAGGTAAACTGGTGCTGTTTCACAGCTGGAATTTTCCTTGGTTCCCTTTGAACTTATATGAATAGCTCTGTCACATTCCTCTGTGTAGTTCCCTCATTTATTTCTGAAAGTTCTGTGCTGGAACCAGGCACATTTAGGATTTACTAGTATGGTGAAGAGTGGAAGGATTACTTTACATATCTTGAAGGGTGTGCTTTCATCTGTAGTCTCAGTACAGTGTTTACCTCTTTAGCAGTGGTTTGAAAGAGTTGCTTGTGATCTGTGATAATCCCTGATGGTTCTCTGAAGATGAGGCAAGTACTTGTTCCACATCTCGCACTTGTGTATCTTTAAGCAGAGTTGCCCCTGCCTTTTATATAGGTTTATTTTTCTGAGCATTTCTGTTTTTTTCAAGATCATTTTGAATTCCAGTTCTGCCTTCCAAGATACTTGCACATTCAGTGAGCTCACAGCATTTTGGCTAGTGCAGAAAGTGCAGCGCCCTTCCTTCATTGCAAAACCTCTTGAAAGAGACAATGCTTGTTAAATGAAAGGCAGCTATGACTGTTGGCCCACATATCTACCTGTGCAGTGGTAACAGTAGTGCTGGACAGCACTGCTGAGCAGTCTGGCAGTTCAGGAATATCTCTTGCTCCCAGTGCGTTTCTAACTTCGTCTGTTTATTTTGTGCTCTTGCAGATAGATGGATTAACCCTGGGATGCTATCCGTACTGTCACCATTGTCACGCTGCATTTCCCTGTGTAGACTTATCCTCAGAAAGAGCCTTCTCTGTTGCACTGATCATGCGCGCAGATTTATGAAGCTAATGTAATCTCTTCTGCTTTTCTACTACCTTGAGTCATTCATACAGTTTCTGCTCTTAATACAATTTATCTTTTCCCCTGTAGTCTTTATAACCTTTTTCAGTTGAGAAGTTAGAGGGTTTTTTGTTGTGGGCTTTTTTTGTTGTTGTTTTGTTTAATTTAACAATTCTTATTAAAGAATTAAAGATTTTAGAGGAAGACTTTGGGTGATTTTTAAATGCCAGTATTTATAACTCAAATTTAAATTTTAGTAAGGCAAGTCAACAACAATAAGGACTGCTTAGTTTGTGCTATTTGCTAATAATAAAAATATGTACATGTGATCTTCAGCTGTTTTATGAACGCACTGATCACCTTCTTGAGGAAGAATTGTGTGGGTTCATAACACTAGAAGTCAATGTCATTAAATATGTACAGTTGGTCACAATATTGGATAAGCTATAGACAGAGTTCTAACTCAGAGGAAGAGCCAACCTTCAGGCCAGTTGTTGTTTCACCAGTGTAGATGAGTGAACCTCATTTAGTGGGTCATGCAAGCAGGAGCAAACTGGACAGGTGGAGATGGTGCAGTAATGGCCACTTCCAGCTCAGTACTACGACCCAGCAGGGCTTGTGGCAAATAGCTTTGTCTCTGGTGGGGATACATTCTGAATTCTAATTCAGCTCAAACTTGGCTGAGCTGTGATCCAGGAGACTCTGCATACCATGGAAACAAGATACTGTCAGTCTAGTGATTTGGCAGCGTTCTACTACTTTGGGAAGTCCCCATTCTCAAGCCAACATATTTTCAAGAAGCTCTCAGTTGGAAAAGAAACTCCTGTGTGTGATGCCTGGTGACATACCCACTTTATTTTCTGCATTTCCTGAATTCTAAAAATAACATTTTGTGTGTGGTTAGCCCCAGTGATTTTGATATCTGGACTGTCTTGATCATGTGCCATATTTAATGCTTCTTTGTGAAAAGGACAAGGTGAGTTTAAAAGAATAGTGTCATTTGAAAATGCTTTGGATACCGCTTAGGTGATGACTGAGCTTTGGCAGGGGTTGCCCAATCAAGAGATCTGCTGCAGTGCCTTATTTAAGAGCAGTATAATGGACTGAGAAATTAGAATTTAATGCAAGGGAAATATGCTATGTGGGTGGGTCATGCAGATGGATTTTGGTAGGAGATGAAAAAGGTTTCTGCAGTCACAAACGCTAAAATTGCACTGGTGGTACTTGACTGTTAGCCAGCAGGAGAGATGTTGAATCTGATCTAAATCAGTGCTCATTTTTTCCCCAGATGAAAATGACTACTTATGAAAGGTTAGAGGATTTATGGGAGTGTCAAAACACACAGCAGATGGGCTGGTTTAGGACTCATGAGTATAGTAATCCAAATCCTTTCTGCCAAGTATTACAGAGGATCTCTTCCTGCTGCTGGGCTACACTAAATGTATACAGTCGAAAGAGCACAGACTGTCAGGAGGCTCAGAGGAAGAGTTGCTAGTGAAAGTGCTTGTCTGAGCAGAGTTCATCTTGAAAGCACTTTCTTCACAGGCAAAAGTCTACTGGGGAGCTGTTTATATATTTTAATAAATGCTGTAACCAGTTTTTTTTTCCCTTTGGTTTGCTATACAAAACCTGGAAGAATGTAAAGCCAAAATGTGAGCTAAACCTTTCTAATTATCTCTGACTCTATTAGTACAGAGTGATAAAAGCTGTGCACAAGTCATAAATGTTGATAGAGGAAGAAGGGAAATGAGTTGCTCATTCCCTTTCTCAGCCAATGCTATCTATATGTGATTTAAAAGAACAGAAAAAAAAAAAGGGAAAAAAAAAGCGCGGTATCCTACTTAAAATTGTTGTGACAGAAGTTTGTTAAGGACAGTTTTAGTCTTGATTTCAGACTGATTCCAGAGGATCCCCTCTGAAATTGAACATTCACAATGGCATGTCAGTGTTACACAGGTTATTGGTAACTAGTTAAGATGTAGTTAGTTTCAAAATACAGATACATCCCCCAGATATGTACTGGAAGTACAGTACATAACAACCCTGAGATCATAAGCAGCAACTTTGAGATCTAAGAGAACATTGTGGCCAGCAAGTATTAAACCAATACAACAATGTAAAGCTACTGGCTTTCGAGAAGGTCCATGTCTGAAATAGTTTCTGGGGAAGGATGCAAGCCATTCGTGTCTGAGAGAAGAGGGTATTTGCACTCCACTCCTGTAGTCCATTAATTAAGCTAAAGAGTCCACCAGAGCTCCTTATCTAGATAACTTAATATTTTACAGTATAATAAATTGATATGACGGTGTGGAAAAACACCTGCTTGGGTATCTCTGAGCTCCAGGAGTGAATGCATAGATATTTCATTTGACACTGGTGTAAAATGTTTTTTTGGTTTTTTTTTTTTTTAAATATTGTTAAAGCATGAAACACAATACTGCATATAGGTAAGTTGTGTTCTTTGCAGAACGAGGAAGTGTGAGGATCCAGATCTTGCAGATCTTATGGTTAAAAAGGAGGCTGCAAATAGTTACTCCAGCAGGGAGGATGGATTAGCTCCAGGCTGGGTACAGACTGTTTGCATTTCTAGGGCTAGGAGCTAGAAGCAGACTTTTCATTCTTGCTGTTTTATGATGTATGAGGAAGATCTGAAAGTTTTAAGCACATTTTGCTATTATCCACAAGGAAAATCATACCTGCTTTAGCATAGTTTTGTCAAAGAACTTAGTGACGTGAAATTTCTCAGCATTTAATTGAAAAGCACAATAGTTAGATCTTTTGGAAAGGGAGATTTTCTTCCAATTGTTAAGTAATAACAAAATAAAAAAGCAGTCTAAACAATCCATGAAAGCTCCCTTCTGTTAATCAAGTTTCACTTGCTTAGTATTTGGGATGTCTTAATCTTTCAGTGGTATATAGCCTTCCAGCAAAGACCTGCTCTGAATTTTTTATTGAAACACACACACACACATGAACAAAAAATACCTTCTTCCACTTCCCAGTCTCTCTCCATCTAAGCAGCCTTCTCTTAAAAGACTGTAGAAGGGTGAATAAAAAAAGCAAAAAAGGTCACATTTAACAAGTGAGGGTTGTCTATATGCATGTTTGAAGGAAACAAGTTTGAAGATAATTGAGCCAAAGGGGCGGGCAGAAACATTTTCATGTAGCAAAATACCATGGGAATAAAAGGACAAGTTGAACGAGGAACATAAGGTTTTACTATGCAAATCCATGAAATCTGAATAATCTTTTCATTCCAAATATAAACTTGGTTGGGAGTTTCAGTGATAACCAGTTTACACAGCTTTGTAACGTTAAAAGTTTTTAAACATTACTGGCAGTCAGGGATGAAACATTATTTGAGATGAGTTGCGAAGTATTATCCAGCTTACAAATAAAAGTAAGTTGTTGCAGTAAACTTTCCAGGGAATATATTAATCATAAAGTGTAGATGTGGGTTTTGATTGATTTATTAAAAAAATGTTGATTTATCAGGATATAGAAATATACAAAAGCCAATAAATCAAACCAGAATTAATATGACAAATGAAATATGTGGACTTAGGCTTTACGTCACGTATAAAAAATACCAGCATTTTTTAGGTGATTCTGATACAAATAGGTAAATATTCTCATTATAAATTTATTATATATTAATGCTTCCATATTGCCTCAAAATTGAATGAATTAATCTGCCTCACAAGGAAAAATGCTATGGAAATATGAAAAAGAGTAAATTTCTTCATGAGATAAGTAGATAAATTAATTGAGACTAGACCACTAGTTACCTCTTGTAACCTGATGGTAGAAACCTATGAATAATTGACATAAAAAGGAGCAGCTCAATAATCTGTATTTCATGATATCAAGGGAAGATCCCCTCACAAGGGAGAAAAATGAGCTGTTTGAAAGAAGTAAGACAAAACTTTGTGTGAGGTCCTGCTTCTGAATAGCTGAGGAAACATCAAATAACCATCCCAGGAATGTGTAGTGTAAAATGGAAAAAACAGACCTAATAAAATGAAAAAATGATTGACAAATCCTTCCCCCATCTTTAAAAGAATTATTATCAAAGTGCTTATACTGTATCTGGAACAATTTGGCAAATAGGTTTCCTTTTCTTATAGGAGTCATCTGAGAAATTGAAATACAAAAATACACATATTTTTAGCTTTTACAGATTCTTCTGCAAAGAGAAAGTAATCAAAACCACTTTCATTTAAGGCGCCCATGTAACTGAGAGCAGAACTTAAGATCAGTCCTAGAAATAGGTGAGAAAATCTTGCTTGCTGATTCTCGTTAGGGCAGAAGTGGTACATTTCTGCAAGCATTTGAGTAAGTGCGTGCTTTTGGATGCGGCAGGGCCCGGGGAGGCAGGGGGCCCAACAAGCAGCTCCAGCTGGCAAATGCTGCCTTATTATTCCATAAATAAGTGGAGGTTCTTCAAGTTGCTAGCATGGTTAAGTGGAGGCAATTGCATGCATCACATAATATTATTTAGATGTGTATGAAGATGTGAAAGGTTTTAGCGTGCTTATTTAATATGATGTACTTTAAGGAAAAAAATCCAACATATTGTTTGTCTGTGAGATGCAAAATGAAGTGGGGCTTTCAGTTGTAGGCAGATCTGAAGGCTCCAAGTGATTACTGTAGCTAATAGGTAGGAGCTGGAAGACCTAAACATGGAATCTGTGTCTGTTTTCCTCTCTTGCCTTCTTGGAAAGTTTATTTTAGTTCTTGGGTGAGATGCCTTAGGAGAGACTTTCATTAGGGAAAACTGAATTGCAACTTTCTTTAAAGTTTAAATCTAGTTAAGGCAAACTGGTGTTTTGGTCACAGCCAGTAGCAAAGAAAGGGTTTGGGAGGTTATGTAGGAATCATTGTAATATTCCATAAATTCCTCTAAAATAAAGAGTTTTCAAATGGTCACAGAACTAAAACTTAGGCAAGAACTGACAGCCCTAAGATTTCTAAAGGCTTGACTGATACAGGCTTCATAAAACTTAAATGAAAGAGCCCATTATTTTAGTCTATGGTCAACAGCATAACACAACATTTTGTGATCCAAATGCCAGAGACTGAGATCCATAATGCTTTTGTCCATTACAAAAAAAAAGTTGTATGAGATATTTCTCAGTTCCTTTTGTTTTATAATTTACAGAAATAAACACTTGGTTTTATGCTGATAATTTTCTTTTTTTTTCTTCTTTTTTTTTTTTTTTTTTTTTTCTCCAGAGAAGGAATTTGACTCTGTTTTACAGCATTGGTTTATTGACCTCCTGGGGGACTGCACTGCTGGGTGTCCGCTTATACTGGATGGGAAACAAGCCCCCAAGTTTTTCTAATTCTGATAATCCAGCAGCTGACTCGGACAGTCTTCTCACACGTACGCTGACCTTCTTTTACCTGCCAACCAAGAACCTCTGGCTGTTGCTGTGCCCAGATACCCTCAGCTTTGATTGGTCTATGGATGCCGTGCCTCTTCTGAAAGCAGTCAGTGACTGGAGGAATCTACACACTGTGGCCTTCTATGCTGGACTCCTCCTCCTTGCCTACTTTAGCTTGAAGGGCTCCAGCAATGAGAGCGAATGCAATGGGAAAACTGTAATGAATGGCAAGCAGAATGCTAATGGGCATAGCTGCCACTCAGAGACGGAGTACAAGACACTGGAGGTGAAGTCAAGCTTTGCATCAAAAGAAGAGAATGGTATAAAAAAGCATGAAATGCAGAAACTGCAGCTTCCTTCAACTGAGAACATTGTCATTCTGTCTCTGTCTTTGTTAATAGTGCCCTTTGTTCCTGCCACAAACCTATTTTTCTATGTTGGCTTTGTAATAGCAGAGCGTGTGCTGTATGTTCCTAGTATGGGCTTCTGCCTGCTGGTTACAGTAGGTGTCAGGGCCCTTTACGTCAAAGCTCAAAAGCGCTTTCTGAAGAACTTGGTTTTTTGTTCCACTGCTGCATTAATTGTTTTCTATGGACTCAAGACTGTTGTCAGGAATGGGGACTGGCAGAATGAGGAGATGCTGTATAGGTCAGGGATAAAAGTAAACCCTGCTAAAGGTAATTTTTTCTGTTTATGTTGAATGCTTTATTTGTTCCTATCTGTCTTTGCCTTTGAATTGTTGATTGTATCAGCTATATCTAAAGAGGATACTTTAGGATAAGTTGCAGTAGTGTGTACATCAGTAAAAAATGAGGAAAAGCAGGAATGTGTTTTGATTAGGTATTACAGGTTTGGCATTAACGTGGAGAAAATGAGACCCTAAGGTAAGAGGATACATTTATTTTTTGTTGATCTTAGTTCTGTATTTTGGAATTAAAGATGCATTATTAGTATTACAGACCCCACTCCGGTAATTCTCAATTTGGAATCTGGTATCTATCATGTTAGTGAAGTTTTTTCATATGTTCACCGAATGTTCTGTTCTCTGTGACTAGAAAATATAAGAAATAGTAAAGGACAGCACCAGGGAGGTGCTGGATTTTTTTATTTCATCTGATGCAAATAACGTCAATACTACATAATAAAAATGAGGAAATGAGGTCATATTATTCAGCCTAGGAAATTACTGTAGTTCCTCCTGCATACAAGTACTGTAAAGAGTTATTGTCAAATACTTATGCCTTCCTGTTAATGTATAAATGTCAGCTCTTCGTAACATTGTCCAGCTACCTCTCTCAAAGGTTGTATCTATGCTGTTGTAAAATGTGACTACAGCTAGTGTAAACACATTCAAACAGGCAGTAAACCAGCTAGTGTAGGGATCAGTAACAATGTGTAGCTGTGGCTCTGTGGTTTCAGCATATATGGCAGATCCAGCTGGGAACCTGAACTCCACGCTGCCTGGCTGTACTGCTCTTGGCACATGAGCAAGTGTATATGAGAATGGTCAGAATGCCACCTGTGAGTGCAGTGTAGGCATTGACTAAGCCTTCGTTACTCACAGTTCATCAGAAGTGAGAAGGGATCACTTGATTGCTTCGCCTCTTTGTGAAAGAAAAAATTGACAGTCAGTGCTTGAACATATTGCATGTGAGTTTTTCAGGTTCTGCGCTCAGAAGCCCATTATACGATACAGAGTCATATGCTGGCAGAGGTGCGCTTCTTGGTTAGACAGTTACATCATACTGTAGTCTGAAAGCTGTGAAAGTAGGAGGCAAATGCAGGTGTTACTGTGAGCTGATAGGGAGCAAAGTAGATTTGGCAGATAAGATGCCTTGCAAAGCAGCATTATAATAGCTTGTCAATCATCAGGCTGGTTTTTTTTAACTCTTCCTCACATGCTTTGTTGCCCTAGGTAAACTTATTAAACTTTTTGCTGCAGTAAGTGACTTTTTGTTAACAGTGAACAAGCACATTCCATTTCTTTTTTTCAAAAGTGGTACAAGAGGAGAAGAAATGAAGTAACTGAGCAGCGAGACAGTATACCAAAGTAATTATATGGTGCTGTGAGACCAGTTTAGTGATGATAGAAAGCTTGAATTAAAATATTGGCATTCCTTGGAAAGAAAAGAGTGTGCATGCACTTGATTAAATAGTTAACGTATGTTCCATTTTTTGTCCTTGGTGGAGATCCACAGATATCTCGGACTGTATTAACAGTTAGTTGCCTGCTTGCTTTGAGCCAGTTTTTGTGCTTAAATAAAAAAAGCAACCCCAAAAATTCTGATTTTTGTGCAATAGTAGGATTGGCTGCAATGTTGTCTGGAAATTAGACTACCGGGTATTATGCTCCCAGGAGACAAGGCAAGCTATTTTCATCATACACATCTCAGCATGCACAGACTTACATACATATGATTGTCTGGTTTCTTGCCATATAAGCTGATACCAAGTTTCTTGTAAGATATGCAAAAGCAAAACCAGCATGTCAGTGTGGTGATATAGACATGACTGAGATGACTGTAAATCTCCCTAAAATATCCTGTTAAACTTCTGCTGAATATTTACTGGCCCACACACATTGTAACAAGGCTGGGTATCAGAAACTCCCAGCTAAAGCGACCTGTCACCCAACACTATTGTGAATGCTTCCTAGATTATCCGTGGCTTTGACTATGCTAATTTTATTTTCTATTTCTCATACAATCAGGCAAGCCTGACTGGACTAGACTGGCTGCTAATCCCACCAGAGCATTAGAAGATCAACAATTCAAACTGCTCTTCAGTAATTAAATGAGGTTGATGTAGGAAAAACAATTTATTTTTGTTTGCCCTTTTTTTTTTTTTTTAGTTTTATGAATGCTAGTGATAAATAGGCTATTCAGACAGCGAGACAATGAACTGTTCAGTCAAACGGCAGAGTGAAGAAGTGTTTTCCTTCCTTTTAGGCTGCTAAAAAGAGTCTGCCACTCCTCATTTCTCTGTTTTCCTCAACTTGCAGCCATTTCTCTTCATGAGTATTTTCTTACTTCTGATCATTTTTGAGCAACAGGACCATTTTCCCTGATGGTTCTGCTTTTCCTCTCTTCTCCTGCAAAGAGCTTCTGAACAGTAGCTGCTTCTGCTCTAGGCTAAAACCCAAAGAGGCATCCCTTTAAAAACTGCCTGTGTGGGACCCAGTAAGGAAGTAGAAATCTGTGAAGACCGGCTTTGCTAAAGCAAGGAATGGAGTGCTTTGTTCCAGACCCATCTGCATTCTGGCCTAGCAGGAGGAAAGCCACTCTGTGGCTGGATGCTGTGTGGCAACATTGAGCTGATGCGCTGGACTAACAAGGTCATTTGAGAGGCAAGCTATTCGCATGGGTGCATTTGTGTACTAATGTAGCTAAACTGCTTCAGAAGTGGAGTTGTCACATGTAGGTCAGGTCCTCTGCATTGTAGTACATGTAAAAATATAATCTCCTCTGCTGCTGTGGAACTTCCAGGCAAACTCATTCAGTGGCTTCTCCATCCTCAATCCTCAGTGAAGAAATGGGCGATAAGCATCTCACCAGCACTTTCTTCTCCCCCTCTCATGGACACCTTGCAGGCAGTGCAGGCAGAGAAGTAATGTTCTGCCTCAGGTGAGAAAACCCGTACCCCTGCAGGCAACCACAGCCTTTCTGCAATTTCGATTTCTCCAGGCTGTTCTTGCCAATCGCTAACAATGTGGAAAAAATACTCAAAAGCATGGTCTATGGCTCATCTCTCAAAAAACCCCGAAGTACAATGCAGGAGAGTCAAGTGAGTAGAAGTTGGTGGTGCTGCCTCTGAGCCACTATGCACATCCCAGCTTTCCTGACTGCCCCACTGTGTGACAGGCAGCTGCCAGCCCTTGCCTGGTGGAGTCATAATGAGGACTTGGGATGCCTTACCTTCATCTGGTACTGGCTTGTTCTTCTGCTGTTTTGGTTATGGCTAGCATTTCAAATATCTTTAAAGTGATCTGAATATTGCCTCATTACAGTTTGTCAGCACTTGAGGGAAAAATTGCCAAGATTGATTATGGTAGTTTATGCATCCTGAAGTGGCCATATACATGTTTTGACACCAGGGAGGAAAGGCGCAAGTGTTTCCCTGTGCTGCCTTCAATTTAATGAGCAGCCCAACTGATATAAAACAGCTCACATTTGAGTGGTTTTTTTATAGTGGAGGAAGCCTCCTGAAATGTAAAAACAAACAAAGTTAAAATGGGTGGTAGCTGTTGTATCTTTCTCAATTAGACTGAGAGTCATTCTGTGGGGATTACTAACTTAGTTTAATGTAAAATTATAATGACACACAAAGTAATTGTTCTTGTTATGCCTTGTTATCTCTAGTTTTCTCTGTAGTACTAAAGGTAGGCTTCAAGAAGCATAATGTTTTTCCTCCAGGACATTTTCTACCTTGCAGTCCCCATCTGAACATCAAAGATCATTATCATATATTTGCTGTACTGTTACAGACACTGATTAAAGAAGTAGAAAATAACACGGAGAGGCTTAGACTGTTAGACTGCTGCAGAAGTATTAGTTGCTTGGTCATATTTACTGATGAAATTTTAGTCTCCTGGTGTTTGCTGTGACATTTGTAAGTAAGCTTTGAAGATCCTTCCTGGAAATAGTTGACCTGCTACATCAAGTGGGTGCTTAACTTTAACCGTGCATTCTAGTCTCGCTAAATTTATATATGTGGCTACTGTTTTCGCAATGGAATGTACAGCAGGAAATAGTTACCTAGGCTGCTTCCAAAAGCAGTATTACCACATTATTGTGGTGCTACACCCAGTCTGATAAGCTCTGTCTTGCACCTGGCACTGACTTAAGGTGGCCTTACAGCTTTTGGCTTCAGAACCAGTTCTGCATGTTGCTCAGATATTTGTCCTTGTCCATCACATATTAGTGTTAATGAAATATCACATGATTACATCTTGGGTAGGTCAGTGGGACTTGAGATGTGCTTTAGTCCTTTCCTGAACCAGTTCTGCAGGGGAAAAAAAATAATAATAAAAAAATGTAATCTTTAATGTCTATTACATGAAGACAAAGTTGGAGTGAGAGGGTTGAGTTTCTTGTTTCAAAGAAACTCTATTATTGGAGTCAAATTACTTAGATGTTTCTGATAGTTGATTGACACAAAGACTTAAAAAAAAAATTTTTTTCTTTCTAAGAAAATCATTCAGATCATCTGTGTTTTAAATGTTATAGTCCCAGCTGAGTTAAAAGCCCTGTTCATAGCGTCTTGTCTCTTAACGCTGATTACCCTGTTGTTCTCAGTGGGCAGAAATAAGACGAAGGTACGGTGCTGACGGAGAAGAATACAGAAGTTGCTTCATATGAATATGGAAAACTGCTTTCCTTCTCTTTCCAGTCTTTCTCCTACTCCCTGTTCTTACGAGTATTAATCATTCAATTTTGCTTAATATTTTCAGAAGATATTCTAATACTGAAATGCTCTTCTGGACTACAATGTTCCTTTTCCCTGTCGTACTTTTCTCTCTTTTTTTTTTTTTTCCTTCGCAACAGGGTTGTGAGATCTTCCTGCTTCATTCTGCTGTATTTATGCCCGTAGAAGATTTGAAGAACTTCTCTTTGCTTTTTTGGCACCTTTGGCATAGCATTCAGCCTTTATTAGTTTTATTCTCTGGAACGTCATGGTTTATTAATTTTTTCTTTTTTTTCTTTATTTTTTTTCTATCCCCTCCCCCTTATCATGAGTTTAGCACAGGTTTGGTAAAGACTGCTTCTTTGTGAACATGTGAATGTCAGAATACAAATAGGAAGTTCAATTGTGAAGTCTTAGTTGAACAATAATGTACAGAGTACCTGTAACTTATCAGAGTAGTCATAAGAAAGTGGCAATTGCATTTTTGTTTCATTTTATTCTAATGCAATTTTATTTAGTTACTGTACTGTTTAGTTTGCTAATACTATCTGCTAAATAAAATTGAAGGAATCCTTAAAGCTGAACTTAGAATTTAGCTTATTTAAGCTCATCTATGTAGTGAATACTTGCTTTTTGAACTGAACTGCAAAAAAAATTACTTTTTTTAGTATTTTTTTAAACACCAAATTTCATTTTGTTATCCTTGTTGAATAGTTTTTAGTGTTTATTTCCTTTTTATTTTACCATTGCTAATGCACCAAGCAAATATATTTGCTATACAAACTGTTTTAAGTGTTAGTGTAGGGGGAGGAAAAATCACGTGACTTAGTTTTGTTCCATTTACATAGATTTGTTATTGTTAAAAAGGCACCCAAATTTGTTCTCACCCAGGAGTTGCTCCTCTGATTAAAAAAAAAAAAAAAAAAAAAAATTCAGGCTCTGTCATTGTAGAGATTGTATGCTGTAGTTCTGCGTACCAGGGTAGAAGTAAATTCTAGAAGCTGTTTCCATCTGATTTGACAGCTTGTTGCTGTTAAACTTATCTACTCTTAGAAAATGATTTTTTGCTAACAGTTGCTGTCAGTAGGAGGTCCCTTCTTCAGCAGACAATGAAAATACCAACTAATAGTGCAGTGAGGAAAAGCAGTTATAATACTTGTAGTAAACTAGGTAAAGAAACTGTACTTCCCTCAAAAAGGATGCAGTAAACCAGTATTTTTCATGATTATTAATATTTTTGTATCACTAGTAGTGACTGGAGACAAAAGGAGAAGAAATATTTTAAAGTATGACATTCTTCAAATATGCTTATTATTATGGAGCTTACATTATTATTAATGTATATATACAGTGTATATTACATATATATACACATCATATATAATACAGTATACATAACAAAATACATTGACAAGAAGCTGGGTTCTTTTGTAATACCTTTAGAGCTTTATTTTCCATAGCTATTGCTCTGGCACACAGCTTGCTCACCACACTCTTTTATGCCTCCTAAATAGTGTGTGTTTTAACAAACACCACATTGGGCATTTAAAAGTACTTTGAGCATTTGGGATTGCATTTCAATGTTTTGGTGCATATATTCTTTTTTTTTAAATATGCAATTTGGCAGTAAAACTCCAACTAATCTTTAGGCCAATAGGCCAAAATATTACTCTGCACAGTAATTATTTCTTGCTCTTTTGGCTCATTTAACTTCAACAGTAATAAAATCACTCTAAAAGTGGTAAAGGTCTGACTCAAATAACATTGCAGCGAATGGAAGATGCTGTTTTCAAAAAACAAGGCTTAAGAGGGAAAGCAGTTTCAGTGCACAGATTGTTATAAACCAGCAGATTTTAAAACTATAAAACCTGCTAATAGTTATGCATAGAAGTTTTGCCTATTGTCACTGTTGATAAATAACCCTAATTATCACTGTTAATAAATAAGTGATATAAGCCTAGCATCTGGAATTAGGTATTCATGAGTTTGTTTTAATTTTGCTAATGGACTCTTCTTTAGCCTTTGAACAAGCACCTTCGATCTTAATTTCTCCCTCTGGAATGGAACTCATACTACCTACTTCTATTGGGCAGTGGATCATTTGTAAAAAATTTTGGTGATTCATTGTCGTATTAAAACCTCTCCACATTTATGACAGTGTAATGCCCCTATGAAACTAGTTGCTAAATAAATATCAGGATACATAGTCATTATGGTGATTTTTGGCATAGTTTTTAGTCAACTTTTTTAGATGTAATTGTCAAAGAAATATAGCACCAACTAATATAAATTTTCCCAACACCTTCACCAGAACTTTCCAGAATTTAATCTTTTGATTAAAAGTTATGTGGGTGTTTCCCTTGAATTCTATTGCAGTTTTCAACTTTGGTCAGAAACTGAAGTTTGGCTGTTTTTTGAAGAAGAAATTACTGTAAAGTGAAGAAAATATCGTAGTATACCTTCTGTCAGTGGTATGAAATGTTTCCATCCATCAGTAATAGCCCTTGTAACAGCTACTGTATAGGGAAATGGACCCAATAATGACATTATCTTATTATAACCTTGAAATTTTTTACTTGTATATTAAAAATAATTGATGATATAAATGTATATGGCTATATAAGTCTGTTATTGCTGTATATAAATTATGTAGGATATACCATGAAAAAAATTGGCGTCTTCGTTCACGACAAATATGGCAGAATTCAAAAGATAAATGTTGTACAGGATGCTTCAGCGTTCTTGAAATAAATAGGACATACTTTTTCTATATGCCACTTGTAACACCTTTAAAAGAGAAAGCTCAACTAGTAAGTGAACCACATAGAATTACTTGAAAGTTAAATAAAAAGACTACTCTCTGACAATAGTGTAGGGCTGTCTGAATGAGGAGTGGTACTGCTGCCCTGGATGATTAGAAAGTGTTGAAGGAATGGGTATCAACAGGCAGCGCAGCCTCAGCAAAACTGTCTGGTTATGCTAAATGTGTTGGAGAGCTGAAGGAAAGTGTTTTACCCTTCAGTTCAAAGTCTGAATTTATTCTCCAGTGACAGTGTTCTCTCAGTTCTTCAGTCGTGCTGTAATTTCCTCTGAAACCCAAGTCACTGTAGGATATCTGCTTCTCCTTCAGCAGGATATCAGAAAACCTCATATTCTTCTTTTTTACCTACACACACACACATATATATATAACCAGAAACAAGGATACTAATATTTTTTTTTTCCATGAGTGTATTCCAAGAGCGTCTCTAATCTGTGAATCCTAAATAGCAGGGGGATAGGAAGAGAATCTCTTACTAACTACTACCTAGATTTCCACACCCCCCCCCCCCACCCCCCCCCCCTTGTGTATACTAAGAATTTAAAGAAATAAACAAATTTGAGACATGGACTTTATTACTCTGTTTTGAGACATGGACTCATCACACTGTTATTTCTTCCTCTGCCTTTCCTGAAGTGATCTGCAAAATTACTCAACAAACTAATCTATGCTAAAAACTACAGTGCAAAAAACCCACCACCCTTAGTCAAGGAGGGATTCGTTTTGGCAAGATTTTTTTAAATTATTTTTTTGATAGCATATCAAATGAAATGGATTATCTTTGGTATTTTCTTTGCCAGAAAATGGTAGATTTTATTTTCCAGCTCAATTAAATATCAGGCCTTCAGTCCATATTGTGTGTTCTGTGGAACTAGTCTGTTTTGTTTTTTGGGGTTTTTGGTGGTTTTTTTTTTTTTTTTGAGGGAAAGTGTTATTATTAATTAGAAGAAAATGAGATTATTCATGTTGATTCTCAAGCTGAGCATGTTTGTTCAAATGCATTAGATAGTCATCCGAGTGTTTCATGGTTTTACCTTTTTTCAAAATATGTGAACTGTGAAAAATTTTTCTTTACATAATTATTTTTATGATGGGTTACAAGTCTTTAATTTCCTATCTATAATGGGTTTCATACCGGTACACACTGAGGTTCTATTGCATAACTATGGTAGAGAAACTAACTTTTAGTGTGGACAAGACAGATATTTACATACATGCCTCTTTCTACACAGCCAGAAGAGGTATAATGACAAATACAAGTATTTTATTAAGATTTCCGATACCCTTCCTTTGTAACAGGGAGTTTTATTAACACTTATGTTTGGACTGTCATCATTGCCAGCCCTCATGCATGCAAAAGTTAAATGAGGACTGATGTAATTGTAGTATGCGCAAAAGTTTTGCATGTAGTTTTGTTTTAAATTACAGAAAGGATAACAAAATAGAGGGACTGAATGCTCAGTGTCATTTCCTTCTCTTTTCTTGCATGCTCCAGCACACTGAACTGTTCTTTCAGTTCTTAAAGCACAGAAGATGTTTATAATATGGAGTATTAAAAATGCTAGTTAATAACTCTAGTGTCTTTAATCAGTTTCACTACTGGCAAAAAATGAAGGAGGTCATTTTATGACACACCTTCTTCCCTGTCACCTCTGTTTCCGTAGCAGTGTGGTTATGTATTGGCTGGCAAAGCTTCACAGGCTCTGTCTTGTCTTAAGAAGTGATTTAAAACAAAACAAACAAAACCATACAACTTGAAGTGTCACTAAAGGTCTGCTTCCTGGATATGCACTAATTTGCCTTTTCCAAGTCTGACATACGTTGTTTGAGTACTCTGACGATTCCCTTGGTTTGACAAACCCTAGTACTGATTTCCACCCCCCTCCCCGTGGCTCTGCTGGCATATTTCCAGGAGACTGTCCTCTCTGTTCCCCTTTTCCTGGAAAGGAGCCAACAGGTTCCATCTACTTTCAGCTTTGAGGACCAGGGCTGTCATTTCAGTCAGTTAAGTGCACCTTTCCATTTCTGCAGGGGGCTAGCTCACAGTTCACCAGGTCACCACTCAGGATGTGCCTGATAATTTTGAAATGTATCATAGATACGTTGTTTCTTAAAGTGATAACTGCTGTTTAAAAAGTTACATAATTTGACAGATTGAGTACATGGTCACCTGCTTGCCTGAGTCAGTTTGATGCTCTGAAGAGATCCTCAGGGTTAATTCTGCAGTGTCTGGGGTGCCCCGAGGTCTCCTCTCTTCCACTTGTGTTTTTCTGCTCCCTTGGCCTCCTCTCACTTTCTGGCATGACTTGAGTCCATTGCCTCTACAAAGTACACTACTTTTTATCATGAGAGTTTCAGGTCAGCTCTGTTCACTGCTTTGTTCCTGACCCTTGTGAAGTTTCATGATATGGGAACTTCATGGCAGTAATGGCTTATTGTGTTCACACACTTGCAGTGCAGGTATAGCTAACAAAGCTGTGCAGCAAAGGTGTGATGGGGTCCTGCTGTGAGAACAGTGACTAGGTTAGATGTTACAGGTACTATGGTCTACCTTTCCTCCTTTTTTTTTTTTTCCTTTTTTTTTCGTAACCTGGATCAGTTTGTCTGATTCATACCATAGCCTTCCCAAAAATCTTTTTAGCGTGAGTGGCAAGGTGGCCAAACTGAATAGCCTGGAGGGTGACAGGTGCAGGAATTCCTTAAAATGGTAATTCCACCAGAGCTGCTGTGTCATGAAACACTGCCTCGAAGTAATCTCCGACAGTTATCTACTTTGACAACAGGATTTCCACTGAAATAAAATATAATCTATGTTTATCAGTCTTTTGTTGCTACCTTTCTGTCAGGTGAAAAGCTGTTTCCTGATGTGTTGTGATTTCCAGCGCAGCTTGGAAAGCAGAAAACTGCTGCATTGTCGACGTGTCTGTAATCTTGCAGTTTTAGCTTAATCAGAATATCTTTGGCAGAGTTGCAACATTAAACAAAACTGAATTGTACAAAGATTAGTAAATGGGAGGATGTATCCAGAACAATGTGGGTGTTGTTTTGGTGTGAGTTTATTTGTAAAGAACACCTCCAAAGTTGCAGTGAGCTTGTGATTTCTGGTTTGAATCTTTTTAGAGGTTCTGCAGTATGAGCACTGACTTTATGGGCTGTGTGGTTTACACGACAGCTTTGCCTGGAGTATTATCTGTCTTTTGTGGGAGAAGTAGAAGGATTGTCCATATAGCACACTGGCTGCGCTGAGGCAGCTCCTGGGAGATGTGAGATGGTACTTCCATCTGAGAGATGAGTGGTTGGAAAGCTTGGTTCTTCCTGAACTTGTCTGTTGATGAATACTGAGTGAGGGCTATGCTGTTCAGAGTTTCTAGAATGTTACCTTGAAAGTGTTCTACATTGTTGGTATATAACTAAAAACAGTAAGGAAGCATTATCCAATCCTGTGGCACCTCAAACAAAGGTAGCGGCAAGAACTTCTTCATACAGTAGTCTGTCATGTGGTGAATCAGGGTGTCTGGGAGAAGCAGGAGTATGTGAGCATACATATCATTTTACTTTGACGTCTTGTTTTATTCTGAGTGCTCACTAAAGACTCTGTTAATGTGACGTTTAATATTCAGCCAGATTGTGGAGCGCTCACACATTTGAAATTAGGTTCATTAAAGATAATGGGATTATAAAAATCTGCAAGTATGTCCTAGGCAGAACAAGGAGTCCATACTCTAGACTAAACAGGGTATAATGGTGAAGCCTAAGAACACTTTACCAGCTGCGCAGTCTCATCCCTCACGTTCATTGAGCTGACAGAGACACTGTGCTATCTTTTGAGGAGGAACAGTTAATTTTCTGTAATGTAGCAAAGGGAGTGGGTATATCAGGCAGTGATGGTGAGCATAGTAGATTGTGTCATGCATTCATACCCATTTGCATCAGGGTTTCAAAACTAAGAAGCAGAACTGAAGCACTGCCTGCCAAAAGTCAGTTGGTTCAGTACCCATGCTGACATGGTGTTGGATAGCTTTCGGAAATCTACATAGTTTTCAATTATGTTTTTCTTTCACTTGCTGTCATTCCAAAAGTCCTGGAATTGATCAACAAATTAAGTGTTGAACAAACAATATAAATAACACTCTTAATGAAAATAATAATAATATATAAAAGGAGGTGGTGAATCTCTAATACGGTCTGTCTTAACATTACTGCATACCCACTGATATATATATATATATGGAAATAAATATGTAAAGTAGATTAATAAATTATGGGCATATAGAAACCATTTATCCCTTTGGGAAACAAGAAAAAAATGATATGAATGAATTTGCAACATTTTGAAAAGAATCGTTATTTCTTTGGAATAATAGGAAAAATACAAATATCTTGTACAAACTGTAATGCAGAACTTATGCAAAACATGTTCCACATTCAAAGTAGTAACCTTTATCATTTATATGAACTGTTTTGTCCTCGGACCACTTAAGAAACATGTTCTGATTGATTTTCTGAATATCTTTATGAGAGAGTGTGTGTCTGTGCTGTAGAAAAACTATTCAAAATATTGAGCTCTCTTCATTGCCTTTTTCTGAGTGTGCAGCTGAGCTTTCAGAATTTTTACTGGGGAAACCTATCATGCCTCCATTCGTGAAACTCTTTCCCCCTCTATAACAAAGTGATTGCCTGATGAAATGTGAATGCTAAAGACTGGAGCACCACTCTGCTTTATCAAGTAGTATCCTTGAAAAGAAAAAGCTGTAAGCTGCTGATGAATCTAACCTTTCGACAAGGAGGAAAAGGTGTTGTTCTTTATAGCTATGTTTATAACCTTTCAAATGTGAATGATGTGCTGTGCTGTGTGACGTGAACCAGTGCTGTGCTCTTTCTTCATGTGCTACCCACCAAAGGTAATTTGGAATATGTGGATATTGGGTATTGGAAACTTGTTGACCTCTGTTGCAAGTCTCAGCCTTTTTTTTTTCCTTTTATTTTTTCAGTAGGATGAATTTTCTATTTACAATAGAAATATTGATGTTTCTTAATGTTTCAACTTATTTCTTGTGTATTTCTCATGACGTAGACCATGCTCAAAATTCCTCAAGACTCAAAGGGATGTCAGATATTACAGGTGTTTTTTTAAAAAAATGAATTTTTATTTTTTTTTAACCAAATGCAAGCTTTGTCTGCTCCCAAATGTGTTTTAGGAAGGGTGAGCCTTCAACAATGTCAAAATATTAAGATTAAAATATAAAATGCTAACACAAATGTCAATATAACCACAGTGTTTAAACTGAGTAACTTGGTTTTCTTGGCCCTCATTTTGTGAGAATACTTATAATATGGGGAAATGTTCCTTACATCTCTCTTCTGTATTGCAAGAACACTTTATTTTCTTTTATATTTATGTAATATTTATTTTATTTTATTTATTTTCAGTTCCATTTTATGTATGTTATGTTATATGCAGTCATCCAAATAAGTGTCTTACCAGTGATAATGGCTAGGAATTTCAGCAGGTTTTGAGAAGCATGCTTCTTTGGAGCTTTATGGCATCTGTTGGACCCACATGTTTAATCATCTTTGATGACTCTTGAAATCAAATCTCTGCAAAGTAAACAGGAGAGCAGAACCAACTTTTTCACGAATTCTGGAGTACTGATGGTTTAGGTGTAAAATAGTAGGGGAATATGGAGGAGCTGCACTGTTCATCAACCTGATGAGGGTTGTGATACGAATCAACATTACTTTCACAAAGTAAAAGTAAAAACACCTCTAAAGTGTTGATAACTATGTTGATAAGCACCGAAGTTCTCCTTCCACTCCATTTTTAGCAAGGGTGCAATGATATCCCCCTCCTCCCATGGCTGATATGTCCTTGGTAATACTTGCTCCCCTCTCTTGTCCTTTGCCATACACGGCAGGTAGGCTTCCTTTCCAAGAGGGAAGACAGAGATCAGTACTACTTGGAATTAACAAAAAAAAGGCAAATGCTGTTTCTCTATTGAAGTTGAACATTAAAGGCATTTACAACTTTTTTATACTTTGAAGTAGGACAGATTTTTTTTTTTTTTAATTACTTTTGCTGTCCCCCCTCTGTAATGGTAACATGCGAATATTTACATTGCTAAAGAAATTGTTACAGCTCTGAAATGAGTTATTTGTTCAAATACCAGATTCAGATCTCTGCTAGAGGTTTTTTTTTTACAATTGGGGATTTAGTTTCTGAGAACTTCGACTGTTTTGAGATTCCTGTGGTAGTGTTCCTTATCATAAATGCTGCCCAGGAGCATCTATTTTACGGCTGTTACATGGGAGCATAAATGCAGTTGTGAAAATAGAGAACAACAGACCTCTTCCAGAACTTCCAAAAACCAGATGTCATCGGAATAATAATAATCAAAACTGATGAATTATTTTTTTTCTGGACCAGCATCTCTTCATCTCTAAACTCTGTTTATGAAAAAATAGAGATGAGAATTGTTATGCATTCTCTTCTTTTTCATAGATGAGTCAGGAGAAATGCAGAAGGATTGTAAAGAAAGGGAATGTAGCCTGAAACTGCTGTTGTTAATTTCACAAGCTAAAGAATAATAAATAATACACAAATATCACAAAAGCTCCATAGAAGTTTTCTTGGCTTGATGTACATTTTTCTGTGAACAAAAGTTGTTACTTTGGAACTGTTGACAAGTTGATTACAAATGACTTGGCTGTTCCCTAAATACTTCAGTCTTTGTTCAAGTGGTTTGTTTCACTCAAGTAATAATCTAGTTCACATTTTCTAATGCATTCATCAATTTATATTTTAACTTCTATTTTGTGAATAAATCTGATAGTTTAAGGTGAGAACAGTATTACAAAACTTCAGTAATTTGTTGATGTGAACTATGAATGTCATATATCAATTTATTTAACTCTGAGTCCTAAATTGTATTTCATCAGTTTTCAAGCATGTCTGCTCCTAGTAAGGTTTAAAAAAGGCAGCGTTTGCCCCCTGGCATAACATACTGGGAAAGACAGCATTTTCCTTTTCTTTATTATATTGTTTTTTTAATTTTAGAGGGTTACATTTCAGTGATTTAATAAGGGATTTTAGTTGGGTTTTTTCCCTCTTTTCCTCTCAGTGTTCCAGCAGAGGTGTTTGAGAACAGATGTGTTAATAGGTTGTGAGTTTCAAAATAGATTTGATTATTATCCCATATTTTATGGATTATATGTGGGTGATTGGTAGGAAGGAGAATCCTCCTTTAGTACTTTGGGTTATCTTTGTTAATGATTTGTGATTATTTTTAAATTTTTTTTTTAAAGCAAACTTGGATCAAGTAATCAATATACATGCTTTTACACCACGTGAGTGCTTTTGTCTGAAACTTTACTTTGTTGCTTTGTTATTGCCATTTCACTGAATGGCATAGCGTGATCCTTGATTCAGTAGAAAGGGAAAGATTTATTTAAATGAAGATATTTGCACACATTCATTTCCATTTCTCGTTTGTTTTCATAATTCAATTGCAATCTGAAAGCTCAACTGTTCTCTTTATTAACATGTGTTTCTTAAATCCAGGCAGATTAGATTGGACATTGTTCCTGCTTTGCTGCTGTTTGTCTTGCTCTCTTCCTGTATGAAAGTTCTTAGAGAAGGTTTAATATGCCAACCTGGTATTTTTCAGGCTTGTTAAATCTTAATCCTCAGTTTCAATGATTGAGAATTCAATAGTTGAGAAATTAATCATGTTAAATTTGAAGTTGAAATTTGTCATATTCATTTTCATTTTGAAAGCAATTAAATGCCTGAGAACTTGACCTGCTGTGCCACTACAAGGTGGCATAAATGTAATCTTTAAAGTTTACTAGACGTCTAGTTTGATATGGCCAAAATGATAACACAATTGTTTATTTTCCTAATTAGTGCTATGTAATTTTCCTGCTATTTATTTAAAAGCACAGCAACAAAACCCCTTTAAAACATTCCATTCTCCTGCAAAGAAATGTACCTAGCATAGAAATTCTCAAGCATTAGGAAATTTTTCAGTTTATAATTGGCTTAGGAAACAAGATTAGTTTTTAATATATACATGTATATTGAGTATGGATAATATATTCATTTACATTGAGTATGGAAAAGTAGGCAATGAACTAATATTTGAATGGATTGACTGTTTTGTAGGTGTGTGAGATATGTGAATGTTACCTTTGTTCCCATGTTAAGATGGAGTATTATTTCTAAAAGACCTGGGACTGTTTTGGTCTCCTTGTTGGTGCACAGGGAATTAAGCAGCAGGCAAAAAGTATATATTACAAAGCTGTTTCATTTGCAGCTTGTTTTTTCTCTTGTGCTGCATAGGGTCTTTGATAGAGGAAACATTGAATACCATTAAATTGTGGTATACATATACCTTAGTATCTTCTTAATATTAAGTGTTCCCTTTTGCATTTTCAGGTATTACAGTTTTTATATGAAAAAAAAATACATAAAAATAAGTGACATAGAAATCTATTTTAAATTCCAGAATTACTGACCTAGTTTCTTTTTCTTTTGAGAATATTAGTTTTTAATTTTGTAGCATGTACAGATGGAAAACTTGTGTGCTGAAATTCAGTTGGAGTCACAGGGTATGTTTTTAATAGGGTTGTGGCTACATTCAGGTATAGTTTTGTTTCTGTTTCTGAATGTACACATAGTTGAACCAGTGTTGTTACCATTTTGCAGGACAAATTTGTCTTGAGATATAGATTGAGAAACTGGATGCCAGAGATGATGTTAATAATTTAAAATCTTTGTTTTTCCTAAGGTTAGTTGCACTACTTAAGACAGAAAAGGAGTGAAGTTCCTTGAGTAGCTGATGTAGCCTCTTTTCCATGTAGACCATCCTCTGTCTTCTCCCTCTCATACACCCACAAGCAAGAGGATGTGTTTGCTGGAGATAATAGGTGTCTGTAACTTCTAGGGCTATGAGTATGATCTCTAAAAATAAGCATTTGTTCTAATAAACCGTTCTGTGTAGCGTAGTTTCCAGACAGCACTAGGTCATTTGTCTAACTAAGTCTGTGTTTAAATAGGTGTGAAAATTTGTACGAAGCTTTTATAGTTTGGGGTAGTAAAGAGACCATGGTTTTCATGTTTCTTTTAATGATAAATTGTGAGATTATAGTTTTTTATGCTTGCTATTTTCTGCTACTATCACTACATCTAGTGTATCACACTAATCATTGCAAATCATTCGCAGTTTTACAAGTTTAGACGAAGCTTAAGTGGAATACATTTCAACTGAAATAACGCAGATTAAATATTGATTGATATTAAAAACTTAACACAGATTATTTTGCAGAATGTAAATAAAGTATTGCCTTAAAAATTGTATTAATTCCAATAAATAATAAAGCATACAGCATGAAATGAAATTTAGAGGAGAAACTGTTACAGTTAATGGTTAATAGGGTTTTTTAACAGATAAAAAGATGAACTGTATCATTCTTCTATACATACTTTCATTTACTGAGCTTCGAAGTAGTTGACAGCAAATAACTATATATCAGGAAATGGTTATCAGTAGTCCAAATGGTCATTTTATGTAATGCTCGGTTACAGCAGATTAGAGTGGAAGGAAAAGTAGCTACAGATTATATGGAACATACAGCTATGGGAAATTGGATGGTCATGTACTGCAGAAGCAACATCAGAATGTGTTTTCACAAATGAGTTTTTTAAAAAATATTAAATCTGTGTTTTTCTTACAAGCGTTAATGCTTACACGCTGGCTTGTCACCTTAGTTGCTACTTCTGAAATGTTTTCTACATGTGAAAAAGAATAGTAGCCGGTAATGGGGAAATAAATTCAGAATCCTGCATATATGCTAGCAAAGAGTATAAATATTGAGTGAATCTGAGAATATCTTTAGCAGCTTTATTTCATTAAACCAGAGATGATGGAATATTTTTGTGACTTTTGTCGATTTAGTGATAAATAACTTGAATTATTTCTCATCTTATCAAATACAGTGCTAAAGTGAAGTGACTCACAGTAGTGATCGCTTCTTTTCTCATGGAAATATTAAATTTATTTTTTTATTTGTCTTCACAGAATACATTGTACACAGTTAGATGACATTATTTTTGTGAATCCTAAAAGGTTTCTATCAGTTGTTTTCCCAGTAATTTTTAGTTTATTCTGCTCAGAGGAAAATGCTCTATTTGTTGCTGTTCCCATCCCTGTGGCAGGATGCTTCTGCAGCAAACCACAGCAGTTTGAAAACAATGCCCTTTCTAAGGAAAAAACCCACATATCTGAAATAATTATTATTTAGCAGTGTTATGTTAAAACTACATTGAAGGTTTGCATTACTCAGGATCGATATAAGTTCCTGTAAAAAAAATGGCTTGAGTAACTGAAGCAGCAGAGTTTGACTGCTACTTGAGCTAATGTTTATGGTTAGTGCATCTGGAGGGACGAATAGTTTACCATATATTGTATGTTTGATGGAAAGGACATGCATCATCTTTCCATTATTCTTGCTCATAAAAAAAATAATTGTGAAATTAGAATTTTTTTATGAAACAACTTTGATGTATTTATAAGTATAATGTGGTTTTTTTCATGTATACATGTAGACTGTGATTATAATGCCGGTTAAATTAGCTTCCTAAATTGTGAATAACATGGGCTGTGTTTTCTATAAAATGTTAGTTCCCGTTTCTTTTGTAAGTACAGTTTTTGTGCCACTCAACAAAACTGCAAAGGGAACACATGTGGAGCCTTACATATTTTTTTACCTCAAGTCCTTTATAGATGGGATATAAAAGCACGTTGTATAACATAATAAATTGTGTGGAGAGGAACCACATGTTTTCCAAGTAGAAAAACTGCATTTTAGTATTCTGTGTAGTGTGTTTATATCCATATGGCGTATTTCTAATCCTGGTTACTTACCTAACTGTTCTTTCAACTCCTGCATCATTTGTCACATGTTCATACTTCAGTGAGTGCTGTGTCTACTCTAGGAAGATTTCTTGCTCTTTAGAGTAGATAGGCTTAAAAAAAAAAAAGGGGGGGGGGGGGGGGCGGCAAAAAATATGAAGATGTCCCAGTTCCATATTTCACTCTGGGGAATTTTATTTGGAGGTGATACAGAATAAAATGGCCCTTTCCTTTTGCTATAGTAGTTTCCAAAGCATAGACACACTTTTTTTAAAAGTTCCTTTTCCCACCTAAAAGCTATGTATACAGAATATATGCAAAACACCACTACGAAACATGAGTCTCACAGTAAGATTAAGAGATCCAGAGAACTGAGGGGAAAAAACCCAACCAACCTCCCCTTCCATGAAAATAGTTTCTTTGTTGTTTGTCTCCTTGAGGAACTTCCTGATAGTCGGATACTCTGTCACGTGTAATTGGATTGTAGCTCTTTCTGAATACTGTTTTCTCCTCTTGACAGCATGGGGTAACCTTGGAAATGTTCTGAAGAGCCAGAGCAAGATTTCTGAAGCTGAAAGCGCCTATAGAAATGCCTTGTACTACCGCAGCAACATGGCTGATATGCTTTACAATTTGTAAGTATGCGTGGGGTTGGATCATCTGTGAAAGCTGTTGTGAATGGAGCTATTGATTAACTTGCAGGAAATGGAGGTGATGTTAGCTGTTGCTTTGTAATAGTCATTTCATTAATCATGCTCCTTAAACTATAGGGTGGACAGGACCTTTCCTTAGTCAACATTATTGCATATTCATGTATTGGGTATGGAGAAAGTAAACTTACGGACCTGCTTGCTTTAAAAGAAGGAAAAAAAAAAACCCACAATGAATGAAGTACACATAAATGAGCTGGCAACATTAGCATTCCATCTGTTTCTGACTCAGCTAAAATATAGAGGTGTTATTTAGACTACTTTTTTAAGTCTGAGGAACACTTGGTATGTAGAGTGGGTATAAGCATTTCGTAGCATAAACCAGTACCCCTCAGTTAGCTCCAGAGGTCTGAAATGTTAAAATAGCAAGTCACTTTTCTCCTGTGACTGACTTCAGAGCAGCATAGGTTCAAGAAAGTTTTGTTACTAGAATCCTGTTGTAGGTGGGTGAGTGAATCAATACCATGAACATCAAGGTAGTTACACAGCAAGGCAAAAGATTTTCCAACTCATTAACAGACCAAATCATGGACATGGAAACTAGCATCATGCTGATCTTCTCACAGAGGCAGGGTCATGCCTTGCACCCCAGCGTGGAGAGGGCTGATTCTCTGCGTGTCCTGGCTGGGCATCTCTCCTGCTCCCCACTCAGCACTGCTTGTTGTGCTGGTGCTCACCCACCCTTCCCCTCTTGCCATCACCTACCCAGCCCGACCCCCGGCGCGGGGCTCTGCTGCGAGGCAGGCTCATCACCCCCAGTAGCCATATGCTGTTGTTTCATGAAGTGTGCAGAGAAAAAAAACCAGTTGGCTGCTGTTTATTATGTAATAGTTTGAAAATAATACCCTGTGTGCAGTAGAAAAGTATGTGAGTGAAACAATGTGTGCAAAACCGAAATGCAAATAGTAAGCCTGTTTAAATAAATAAATAAACAATTAATGTTCTGCTTGTGGGTGCAGTTTAAAATAGTCATTTGTAATATCTGAAACTGAAGTTTGCCATATAGACTTTTTCTACTTTTTTCCTTATTTAACAAGGAATAAGTAGCCCATTTCATTAATATGCCTTATCGTTAAACATACTGGAAACTCAAAATATTTTAATGATAGAGTTTCTCTTCCAAATTCAAATTCATATCTCAAAATATGTATATTTTTAATAAGTATACAATTATATAAATATTCACATAACTTTTTTTGTCTCTGTTGGGCAGTGTAGAGTGTGAAAAGCATATTTTTAAGAAGAAATTCCTTCTACTCACATTTTTAAAATAACTTCTGAACCCAGCAGAAGATTGTAGGGAAAAAAATGACAAGATTGAAACTCCTAAATTTCTCATATGCCATTCATTTTGGGGATGAAAATTATAACTGTTAAAATTTTTGTATGCCTATACAGTACTTTTGTCGCTTACTCGCTGTGTCATAGAGGGAAACAAGTTAATACCAGGGTAAGAAGATGAAAGGGGGTTGAACAATAAAGACAGGGATATAAAAGAAATCAGATTTCAGTTATTTTGCTGTTCTCAGAACAAGATGATAATGGTTCAGCTTGAAGGTTTGTAGGCATATATGTTGTATATAATTTCTGTTGAACAGAAAATTTCTTGGAATTCTGTTAAATTTGTATAAAAGGAATTTAACTGAAATGCTAGTTGGAATATATAGGGTATGAAGTTATCTTACATATACCTGTGAAATAAAGGAGGTGTATTCAGAGGAAGTGTTTGCTCTGTATTATGTGTATGTTTATGCATATGCAAAAAAGGATCTCTAATTCTTAACCTTTCTAGTATTATCTTGAATGCAATAGAATCCTTTTATCTTTTCTTTTTTTTTTTTTTAAAGGTTCACAAACCTGTTAGTTATTCAATAGAAACTGAAAAATTGCATATATATTTTTTTTTGGTTTTGTATTCTTTCCCTGTGTTGGCTACTTCCACATCCAGCATGAAAACTAGGTAGTGAATGGAGTGCATATTACAAGACCGCAGACAAATCTTATTATTTTAAGCTTAAACTCTGAAGGGCTCCCTTGCACGTTCAGCCCATCCCCATCCTTGGCATGCAGTACTATGGAAGCCTTTTACTGTAATGAACATAGACGTCTTATGCATGCTTACAAGAGGCCAGTTAGATTTTCTGTTTCTGGTTTTTAGTCTGTGCATTTGAAACTGAAACAGTCATTTAAAAGAAATTTAGAAAAAAACCACCCTTAAAGTCAGTTCTAATTACTATATTTTGGCCATAATATTATCATAAGTATATTGTAATCTCACATGCTCTTTATTGTTTCTTAGACCTTATGCCTCAGTATTTGATACCGATCAGTTGGCACATGCAGCACAGTGTTCACACACAGCAATAACAAATCAAAGTGCTATCTGATTGAGGAACAAATTATTAAGGATTAACTCACAGGTTTTAATGGGTAACAATCAAAGAGAGAAACTACATAAACAGAAGCATCTGATGATCTCTCTTCCCTTCTTTTTCAAGAAACTAAAATGGGAGATTGGCTTAGCAGTTGCCTGTTAATGCATTAAAATATAGAGAATTTAAGATTAGATGAATGGCTGACTTCAGCATTATATTTTTATTTAATGTTTGTTACACCTCATGGCTCTGAGTTACAGCTTCTTTTGCCATTTAAGACAATTTAAACTGCAGTAATTTGGATTACATAATTATATAATCTCCATTTGATGGTTTATCTGATTCTGAACATGTCATTTCCCATAGTGTTCAAATGTGTCAATTCTGTAACCTTAAATATTTTCCTAAACTTTTAGAGATAAGAAGAATGCTTTTATTATTAATTTTATTTATACAAAACAAAAGAGGGGAGGGGGAAGCTCTTGCTAACATTGATATAGGGTAGGTTCTGTAGATGTGGGTTAAAATGGGTGTATTCTGTTGCTGTTTTTTCAGGTCCAAATAAGTGTAAGTGAAACTTATGCATAGCTTTTACCTCAGGATAGCTTGTAAGCTGGCTTGTCTTGAAGATAGGATCTGTGGCCTGGAATGGAAAAAACCTGAGCTCAGGCCAAGGACTTGAATTCTTCTTTGGAACCTGGTTTTCTGAATGTCTCATGAAAAAATCAGAGGCTAAATGCCTGGCAACTCCAAAATAATTTGAGATTTTTGTAGCAGCTTAAGTGCAGAAAGAATTTAAGTTGTTGTTTTATACTGTAAATGGAGATTGTGTTGTGTTATGATATGACTTTAATAAGGTAGTTTGTACTTCAAATATACATATAAAGCGGCTTCCTATAAATAGCTTCTCTGACATCTTGACACTGCATTGCAGGTAATTTTTACAAATAAATCCCAAAGCCAACCTCTGAAAGCTACGTAGTACTGCTGATTTCAGCTAGATTTCATCGGGTAGTAAATCAGCATAAACTGAGATTTTCTTCTAAGTTTTTTTGATTGGTGGCTTGGTTTTTTTGTGTGTGTGTTTTTTGTTTGTTTGTTTGTTTGGCTGTGAACAGGGGAATCCATGATTTTAATACTGTGAGGTACCAAGGACAGAGCTGTAGAAAACCAGTACTTTGTTCTTCCAAACCAGGCAACATTCAGCAGATTAAACCCAAACTATTTTTAGTTTGGTTTGTCTTTTCATTATTTTTTTTTCTTTATGACTGTTACTTAAAGCTCATGGGTTTTTTTGTATTGTTTCAAATTGCTTCTAATTAATGCCTGAAGTAAAATTGCTTATCAGTCAAGAGACAGTTTTGCATACATTATTTCACTTTTATTTAGGCTTTGCTGTGCTTCAAGTATTCTCTTGTCATCCATATTAGTAGTCTTCATTCCTTGACTTTCTCAGCTGATTTTAGGGATGTTTGCTATCTCACATAAATATTGAATAGTCCTTTAACATGATACTAATTACTTTAAATAGTGTATTTTTGGAGTATATAATGCCCTATAAAAGATAATTTCTACCAAAGAGCTATCCCCTTGCTTCTCTCCCAAAATCTCTCATTTTGCCTTTAGTGATATAGGGCTGTGTATACAAGTTTGTTATGAAAATAATTCCTTTGAATAAGTTCAAAGCATGAATTTCCATAAAATTTACTTTGGGTTTTATGTCAATAAATGTGGGTTTCTTAGATTTCTGTTAGGTAAAGTCTTCAATAGTAGCTGAAATTTTAATTCTGTGAAGTCTGGTATTGCCGGAGTGTTTAATATACAAAGTTAACTCTGCATCCTTGGGCAAAAATCAATATGAACAAAGTTTTTTCTTGTCTGTAATTGTTAGCCTATACAACATCTGAAATTGTGTTCCCTCTCCTTTTGCCTTTTAAGGGCGCTGGCATAAAAATCTCCTTTTCTGAGCTATCAGAGATGAAAAGCACTAAAAGCAGACTAGCCTACAAACCTATGTTAAACTGTGTTTGAACCTGCCCCAGACAAGTTTGCTGCATCAGTTCTTGTGGTAGGAAATGAGTCAAGGTTATGGTTCCTCTTCCTTGATAGCCCAGATAGTTTTTATAATGCAGGATGCTGAGTTAAAAAGCAGAGGATGTGTCCTCTGCTGTCTAAGTACTTGATTATTTTTTCCTCAGCTGTGAATGCAAACTTGTTACAAACCTGTTTGGAGTTAATCTCTGCTTTGCCAGCTAGTTCTTCCTCTATTGAAGACAGTAGCTGAAATCCATGTCTTCCTGTGACCGAAGCTGTCTTGGTAAAATCTTGCTGTATTGTGAGACCAGCTCTTGAGGTAGAACCCAAAGGTCACTTGGGTGACTGCTGGTATCCTGCAATGTAGAACTCTGCACTGGGACTCTTTGTAGGGCCTGTATGAAGAACAGATATTTTTGTAAGTAAGATTGAGAGCTAGAATTAACTCAGTGACCCAGCTATTCATTTACATTCCTTGATATTGGAAATTGTGGTGGTTCGTAGTCCTTAGGGAAATGTTATGCATTTTATAAAATTAGGAAAATGATTGTGGACTCTGCCATTCAATTTCATAAAAGGCCGCTCTTGTAAGTTCTCTCCAGTTCTCAACCTATGTTGACTTCCAGGGCACATGACGGGGAATAGAGATCTTGTTTGCTGTCACCGCACACCGCTGCCTGGTGTCCAGAGGAGGGAGAAAGACTGGAGCAATGCTACTCCTCATCCCTATGGCAGCCCTCCCACTTTCAAGGAAAGGGGGGTTGTCAGGTGATGCAGTGCTGAAATGGTAGTAATGTCAAGCAAACTGCCCCAGTAACAAAGAAAAGACCAGAAATAGATTTGCCAACCAATTTGCTTGCATTAGAAAGCTCTTCCCTACAAATGGAAGAACATGACAAAGTTTTGACTGCACTATCTGAAAGATTAGAGGTTGTTTTGGGGGGGGGTGGTTTGTTTTGATTTTTTTTTTTTTTTTTTTTTTACACTAACAGGGTTATGGATGACTGCGCTTGGTGAGTTCTGCAAAGGGAATGTTCATTCTGCGTTAGTGCGTACTGGGTATATTTGGGTTCTTATTGATTAAAAAAGGATTTTTCTTCCATTTACATTCTTGCTAACAAGATGTTACTGGAAAACATTAAACATCTTCCTTGTTCGTACTGTTCCTTAATGATTGGCTTTCTTGTTAATAAAACCTAGTTGTAGACTCTTACAAAATGTTAGCACTCATTTGATTGAGTAGCTAAATGGCTGGCTGACTTGAAAAACCCACCCAACCAAAACAAAACCCAACAAAAAAAGCCTTGATTAATGACCCAACTTAACAGTTTCATGTACTGGGCTGCTGTAGCATTCGTACCTGGCTTTCTACCCACTAGTCTTGCAAATGACAGCAAAAGACTCGCCTTAGGCAAAGCACATCTTCTATTGCTGCGTGGTTGGAGATACATCTGTGTGAGGAATAAAAGAGGATTTTCTTCCATTTCTTTCTTTGCCAGCATAGCATTCAGGTAAACATAATTCTTTGTAGATAATCCCACCTGAAATCAATGGGATGAATGTAGCTTGAGGCATAGATGAACTGCAGTCATGGCAAAATGGGTAACAGGCCCTGTATTAGCTGTTATCAACCAGTAAACAACATTGGTTAAACTATTAGATTAATTTATTTCAATATTGTACCTGGCTTGAAAATTTTATAAATATTTCACTAACATACGTTTTAAAATTGATGACAGTTTCATGTGGATTGAGCTTGGTCAGTTTATGCCAGCTTTAGTCACTGAGGTGTCTGCTTTGTAAGTAGACCAGCTGGCTTTAATAGGACTACAGCAGGAAGAAAATAGTTTGTAACTTGATGAAAACAGTAGACTGTCTACTCCCTGTTTATATTTTGTGACTGCTTTCCAGTTCCCAAAAACGGTTTTGTGCATTAGTATTCAGTGACTTTAGGTCAAAACCAAGGCAGAGAAAGAAGGCAGGGAGATTTTTCAAGTTGATGGTCAAGCAAGATGAGTAAATGTTGGCAGTTTAAAGAACTCGGAATGGTTGCAAAGAACTCATTTCAGGGAAATGTTTTCCTGCATATATTTAAATAAGCAAGTCTATCTATAGAAGAGACGTGCGTTATTTCTAGATAGCCAGAGCTTGCTTCTCATTTTTTTCTTCTTTTTATTTTTCTTCCCATTAGAGAGGATTCTGAGACACTTTCTAAGTCACTGGGTGAAGTCTGCTACTCTTGCAAGTAGTTGGCACGTATCCTCCATTTTATAAATGATTCACACTTCACTGTAAAATTACGTGGAAGCAATGCAGGCAAAAAGTCCTGTTGTAAGGTTCCAGAATCTTACTGCTGTGATAGTTAGAACTTGACTCCTAATTAATCCCAAATTAATTAATGGACAATTTATACCTGTTTACTTTGTATTCTATGGTTTACGTAGCTTTTTCTTTTCTAATTAATTTCATCCCTCTGTGTTTCTGGGGATAAACTATATTCTTCCACAGTACTAGTCTTACTAGGCTAGAGGAGCCACTGAGTTCCTGCTCACCATCTCTCCATCTGCTAGAATTCAGTTTTTTCCAGTTATGTCAGTAAACTTTCTTTGAACTGAAGTTCCATCTTTCAATTAATGTTTTATGTGCCTTACTGGCAGGTGGGAGCTGGACTGGAGGAAAAAAAAAAAGAGTTTTGGAACTTCAAACTTAAAGCAACTGCTCCTGTGTTTTGTTTTTTTGGGGGGCATTTTGGGGTTATGCTTTTTTTATTTATTGACCTTGGTATATTAGCAACTGTAGAAAGTTTATTAAAAAGTACCAGAAGACTTTAAGTTCTTCATCCAAGTTTATCACTCGAGCTTACTCTTCTGTATCAAGCATCCTTATTTCAAGAATGTGCTTTCCTTTGTTCATCATTGTGTAAGGAAGAAGGAAGGCTTTAGGTCTGTATAACCACAAAAGATGGGTACTTACTCAATGTGTGCCAGTTGCTTCTCTCCACCCAGTGGCTTATGTTCAATGTTTGTGCTGTACTGCTGCTTTTGTGTTCTTTCCCTCTGCTCCTTCTCCCCTCTGCCAGCAACCTGCAAAGAGCAGTTATTATTTCAAAGTGTAAACAAAGAAGAGGAAGAACAGATCCACTCCTGGCTATGGGAGAAGCTTTATGTTGCTGTCTGCCCCAGCCACTGCAAGGGGTGAGCTACTGGAGACTCAGCAGTGCCTGCAAGTTGTGAACTCCAGCTAAGGGACGTTCTTCTGCATGTAGAAATTGGTTATTCAGAGCAAACTCCACCCCCCCCCCCCCCCCCCCATTTACTATAGCCAAAGGAAGTGGTGGTATGAGATAAAAATAAACTGTCTCCTTTGACAGAAAAAGGAGTAGAACTATATATTTGTTGAGCTTTACAAATGCACCCTGAGCTTTTAAAAGATGTTGTCAATGTAATAAAGGATAGTAATAAGAATGACAAGCAAACTTTAGATTGTTTGATTGTGCATTTAGATAAGTTTACTAGTTTTGGGAAGTATTGGCTAAACATCTAGTCTTCCCCCCACCAAAAAAAAAAAAAAAAAAAAAGATGGAATTATGCATAGACCAAACCTTTTTTAGGAGTTTGCCATTTTTTCCAGACCATCAATCCATTATCACTCCTTACCAGGTGATTGGAAAGTAACTAATTAACTAATTTTTGTGTAAAAGTTTTGAGAGTCAGTAGATGAGGTACCACAGATTCAATCAGCCACTGCCAGTTTTTCAACCCCAGCAGTCAGCTGGCAGATGATGGGTTGTATAAGGAAGAAGGAATTTGGATTATAAAAATGTGGCTGAACAAACAGATGCTAAGATCTTCAAGGAGGTCCCTGACTTTCATTGTTACAGCCTGTGGGTTTCACTTCATCTGCCTCTGTTGTTGTTTCTCTATTCTGTAGCAAGTCAGCTTGTTTCTTGCAGGTTTAGCTTACTATGGTAGTTATGCACCTATTAGCTCCCAGCTTTTGATACCACAACTTCTTTCTGTTCAACCATGGTCAGTTTGCTTGAAGGATATTTTGCAATTCTCTAGGTGAATTGGCATAGAAAAAAAAATATTTCAAATTTTGCCCTCTATGTATCTTTATAAAGACACTTCAGTTTTATTTTTAGTGATTTTAAAGTAATTCTGAGTATCTTGATGAAAATTTTCTGGCTGGAATGTAGTGAATACTAAAGCATGTGAAAATAAGACATAGGAGACCTATTAAACTTTACTCTCATGACTGGCCTCTGTTAAGAAGTGAAGGAGACTACAAAGTCAACTCCCATGAAAAAGGAAGCATTTCTGTGACAAAATAACCCATACTTCACCAATTTCTGAAGGAGAAGGAAAGAATATATCATCAAACTTCCAGCTGAAGCTTGTTGAAGAGTTGTTAATAATAACTTAGCAGACTGCAAAGGTAATTGTTTTCAGCCTCTAAGCTTCTCTGGAAAAAAAGCTTTAAGTGTTGAATGGACCCTTTCATTAGTATTTTCTCTAATGACCTCTTTGCAATCATGTAATGAAGGAAGGACATGCTTCCTTCAGATTTTCCTCACTTGAGCCCATCTCTTTGCTTCACGTTCATCTTGACAACAGTGAAAAATTTTAAAGGTCAGATGCTTTCAGAGGCAACCCTGGGACTTGTTGCCTCAACTTGGAGTTGTTGGAGCAGCTGGCAGAGAGCCTGGAGAACAAGATCCCTGCTCTGCTCCCAGGGCCCTGGCCTTGGGCTGCTGTTCCTTCACTGGCCCTGCTGTCTCTGCTGATCAGGTCCACTGGTTTAGCAATGTGGTATCAAGGCTGAACTGTGCTGTTCCTCAGAACCTCAGGTCTGCCTCTCAAATGTGGTGCCTAGCTGAAAATCAGCATGATTTTTGTCTTGGAAATGGCTTAGTTGCTGTGAAATGTAGTAATGGAAAGGAGAATATAGGACCTGAGGACTTGCAGGTTTTCTTGAACTAATTTTGAAATAAACAGTAGTTTTGTCATTTGATCCTGGGGCTTATTTTTTTCTTTGCTCAAAAGGTAAATATTTATAAGAAGGTAGTGGTGTTTTACTTGTAGAAACTGGAGACCGAAGCAAATATTGAACTATTGCTCATTTATATTCCTTCTGTGTGGAGAATGAGACAGCAGACCTCTGGAAGTAACAGTGAGGAGTAATGAAGTTAGAAACTGGGATTATAATACTTGCTTTAAAAAAAGTAGTAGGACATTTCATAGACAGTATTAATTTTGGCGGAAACTAAATTTGAAGTGTTTGGGTGTAGTTTCAGTTGCATGTTGTGAGTAATCAGAGGTTGGTGAGCATGTTTTTATGACTACATTTTTCTGAGATTAATGCTAAAGAGAATCTGATTATTTTTTTTTTTTTTTTAATCTTGGAAGTGAAATAACTGCTCCTTAAAGTCTTCTAATATTCACTGTAAATTCAGGAATGCTTTGCAAGTTTAATGCAATGTTCATCATCTTAACTTTTTATCTATTTAAAAAACTGTTTATCCCTTCATAGGTGAACATCCAAAGTAGTTCTCTTTCAGAAGCATACTTTCCTAAGTGTTAATTTTATTCAACTAAAAATATTATTTTTTAATTTTCCTTTAAGCCTTTTCTTGACTTTGTTTAATCTGAAACTAGACCTAGACATTCATAAATCTAGTCATTTTTGTACTGCCAGAAGCCACAGGGAAAACCAGCAATCAATCAGAACCAGTTTCACAAGGAGAGAAGCAGTTTCATGCCTTATCAAGAATTTTTGATTATATCTTTTTCTTCTTTTTATTTTACAAAACCTCATAAGTACAAATAAAACACTAATTATTTGCTGGAATTCAGCACTCAAATCTTGCATCTGAGCAGCCTGGGCTTTTAGGCAAAGGAAGAAGAGAGGGGGCAGAGAGAGAATATGTCTGCTAATGGAACAACTTTTAAAAGAAAAAAAAGTCTTCTGGAAGAGTAGTGGGGGAAAAAAAGACCTTAAATGATCAAGTAATTAATCAAGAGTGCCAGTACTAGAGCATGTCGTGAATACAGAAGATTTGGTAATAATTAGATCTTAACGTTCTTATAATCCAAAAAGCACAAGTGTTTTACAGTTTACAAAGTAATTTATTTTGTTCAAGTTGAGGAATTACTGTATTACTTAATATATGAATTATTTATTCTAGAACTAAAATAAGAATCAAATTTCTTTGACAAATTTGTCCAAAAATTGTAAGAATATTATTTTTTAAAAAGAAATAAGAAGCAGCTTAAATGTCAGACCATGCAAGTCATTTTTTTGTTAATTCTACTGCCATCAATAGGATACTGGATCAAAATACCGTAACAATAGTAATTTCCCTTGGACTAATTACAGTCTATAAAAGTTTTTAGAGTAAACAAAATTCATGTTCTGGAAAACTTAGAAAACATCGTTAGTATCCTGACCATCATACCCCTTGCCACCTGCAAGACACTTGACAGTAGTTAAAAAACTTCGTGCCATGCCAAGAAGTATCCTGAATTTTATTTCCTGATTGCTCACATTACTGGAAGTACCAACTACATGTAATTTTTGTTAATATTAAGTGATTTACTACCTAATTGAAGTTACTTGAGGGACAGTTTCAAAAGTGAGGCTGTGTGGGACTGATAGACTGTACAGAAAAAAGAGGATATATTCCTCCACTCTTAAATCCTGACTCAGTGATAGGAAGCAAACAACTTAGATGGTGGTTATTTCTTTAGCTAACTGCCCTATTCTTTTCTTCTCCTGAAGTCTACTGGTTTAATTCACAAAGTTTTCCTGAGACTTTGGAGGGAAAAAATCTTTTCTGATTGGAGACTGGAGATGGAAAAAGTCCAAGCTCCTCTACCATTCAAAAAGCTATCAGCAGATAAAGGCATAGAGGAAGAAGAGAAAATTGCTGTAGGTTAGTGGAACTACAAATAGATATGATAACCTTCTGACCTAAAACAAATAGCTACATTTATTTTTTCCTGGTTACTTTGAGGTATAAGAAGAGGGACATCTACCCCTGGATAACAGGGCCTGAGGCTCCACTCTGAAATGACTAATTTTTAAGGATTTTAAATCCTTTGGATCTTAATACATTTACATATGCTTTTTTTTCAGTCTTCTAAAACTTTGGGAACGCTATAACGCTTTGAGTTTTCATTTAAGCGTGCAATTCTAAATTAATGTCAATGATGTCCAGAGCACTGATTTTCAGGCATTTTTATTGGTGGCTTTTGTAATGCACAAAGATGTAATTGTAATTCCCAAAGATGCTTGTCTTAAAAGCTTTAATTAAAGCCCATGGATTATGAAACTAACTGAGAACTGGAAGTATTTGGTATAATTTTTGATATCTCTTCAGTTATTAAATTTGTTCAGGCCAGAAAAAATTAAACTAATGTAGGTGCTTAGCCATACAGTGAATAATGTAGTGAAATTGCTCAACCAAAGGGGGCTCGTTAAGGTGATACATGTGAAGTGTTAAGTGGTTAATTTTATTGTGTGTTTCAAAAATATCTGGTTTTTCAAGTCAAGAAAAGATGACAGGCTAAACATGAATGTCTTAGTTACAAATACCTCCACCATACTCCATCTGCTTTAAAAACTCACAATTTACCATTTTCTTAACTGAGTAAATGAATTTCTTGGTTTCCAAGAAAGCCAAAACTATTGCATTTAACATCTGCTTTGTTAAAGCCATATGGATGCACCTGATGTCTCTGAACTAATCCTGTTTTCACACAAAATAATTTTGCCACTAATTTGATAGTAACATGCAGAGTTGATATACTTCTGAAATACCAGTCAGCATATTTTTCTTTACTTTAGTTTTGTTTTCAATATTTATCTTGAAGTTACTCTTTGCAGTAACCTCCCTCTCTCTTTTTTCTTTTTCTTTTTTTTTCTTTTTTTTTCTTTCTTTTTTTTTTGTCCTTATGCAGAGGATTACTACTTCAGGAAAACAGCAGGTTTTCAGAGGCATTGCATTACTATAAACTGGCAATTGGTAGCAGACCCACACTAGCTTGTAAGTATTTCAACTGTACAAGCTTGCATAATACTGACTATAGCTTTTTAAGGAAATCTTCCTGCTCTTCAATAACACTTTATTTTTTTTTCAGAAGTTTTTCATTCTGAAAGCAAAAGGTGAAATTGTGCACTTCTCAGTTGAAAGCAAGCGTTTATTAGTCAACAACTACATTTATTGTGGTGCAGGGAAGAAGCAGCTGATGAATTAGCATTGGGCGGCACTGCTAGAACCTAAAATGTATCTGATCTGGGGTGGTGAGCCATATATGCTACTACCCAAAATTTTCAGGCTTCTGTTTGCTGTTTCTTAGAGCTGGTCCCTGATTTTTATGGTATGTGGTGTGAGTGAATAATACAAATATTTTTGAAGTCCTTTCATTTTTCCTTTCTTACTTGGGAGAAATGGGGAATAATCCATAGGATGTTGCCAAATCGGATGGTTCCAAAATTAAGTGGGTGCTTTTTAAGATTGCTGACTTCTTTCTAGCTTCAGTATTAAGTCTTATATATGTATATATAAATATAGATGTATATATTTTTGTAACATTTCAAACAATGGCACTATATACTCGATACAGTCCTAATTAGAGCACCCTGCCTAACCAGTGTCCTCTTCCCTCCTTCCTTAACCTTTATACCCACTTTCTGCTTTCCTTATCTCTGAACTTTTAGCTGTTATATGTTCCTCTTTATGTCAGTGAGTGATCTGTATTATACAAAAGGCAAATTAGATAACCATGGGATCTCCTTCAGATATCAATTTGAAGTAAAACAAAGATTAGATAAAACATCATGGAGCCCCATTTAAAGATAACATTATTTCCCTCTTCACAGCTGCCTATTTAAATACTGGCATCATCCTGATGAACCAAGGGAAGACAGAAGAAGCCAGGAGGACTTTCCTGAAGTGTTCAGAGATCCCTGATGAAAATCTGAAAGATCCTCATGCTCATAAAAGCTCTGTTACTAGCTGTCTTTATAACTTAGGAAAACTTTTTCATGAACAAGGACACTATGAGGTAAGACTCCAGATTTGTCTACAATATCATTATAAAACCTTCATTCATAAATAATACCTATTGCTTCCAGCCAGACTTTCAAAAGACATCACAGGCACAAATTGATTGAATTACACTTAATCAAGATTAGCATTCTCTACAGAGAATATTTATTCTCCACAGCCACAGGTGTGACAATGTTAATTAGCAGTGTGATGTTCTGATGTCAGAGTCAGCATTAGCAGTGGTCACATCTGATATGTGTTAGTTCATTCTTCTTGGCTTTGTCCCCGTCACTGATATGCAAAGGATATAGCCTGATTACAGACCAGCCAACCTAAAGTGTACTGGCTTTTTAATTCAAAATAAAGCCCATCTTCAGCTGAAAACGTGCAATTATGTTTGTTTCTGCATCTCCAAAATCAAGACCTAGTTGAAACAATTCAAAACTTCAGTGATTAAAAACATCCCACTTGTGTGCTCTCTTCAGATAACTTAACCTAAGTGCTGAAGTGGGTTGGATAATTTTTAATGTAACTGTACACAGCACCCAACCCATCCCATCTCATTTACTTGTACAAATGTGACTTCTGTGATTCCTCTCCCTTCTCCCTGATGAAATTACTAAAACTGGACATTTGTTTGAGTTTTGACCTGTAGCCGTATTTGAAAGAAAGTCATTCTTTCTTTGCATTGCCAGGCATACTTCAGAATAGGAGTTATGCATGGTTTTGATTCATATAGCTCTTCTTGACCACGGCAGTTACCTCAGCTGTTTAAGATTAGGCGTACAAGCCTTATGGATTTTCTGGCATCTGTCTGCTGAATCGAGTTCTGTCAGATGGCAGCTACTAATTGCTTAAAACACAGACAGCTAATACATCCATGAATGTAAGAGAACAGCAGCATGTTGTCTGCATGGCTGATAGAGTATAGAGTTGGAGTTCAATGCCTGGGAGGTGCAAGGGATTTTAAGAATATGAACCATCAGGTTTCTGCCTGGTAGTCATTGCAGTCTGAGCCAGCCCTGATTGGGTCACACACTTAAGATATTTTTTTTGTCAAGCATATTTCAGCCTTCACAAGCTATGACTGTTAGATGGGATGATGTAGAAAATGATGCAGAGCTAACAGACTGGCCAGTAAGCATCCAAAGTGCAGAATGAATCATAAGTATGTGCTCGAGTAACTCAAGGCACAGCACATTTGCAAATGGAATCCAGTTTTGGCATTCTTGACACTGTAGTACATCTCATTCTTTGTGTGGAGCAGACTTGAGTTGTAAGGATTATGTTTTGTTATTACTTGACAGTAGACAATGATTTCTTTATTTTTAGGTCACTTATAGTAGCTTAGTCATCAGAAGGTCCTTTGTCTGCAGTTTGATATTCTCTGACATCCTGTATAATTTTGTATATGTTTATAAGCTCATGCGTCATTGAGGGGTTTAAAAAAATGTTCCTTTTACTTCTGATTGGTAAAAAAGTTGCAATATTGGAACTAATTTGATCTCTTGTCAATAAGCTTCACTGAATTTGATAAAATATTTGTAAATGAGAAATCTGAATTTTCCATGATATTTATGATGCCGATGTGTTTTCTCTCTCTGCACCTTTCACTTGGGGAAGGAAGATAGTCTGGCTTTGCTTTCTCTGTGAAAGACTACTTTTGAAATCAATGCTTTACTAGTTATTTGTCCCACTTGTGTGTCTCTCTTCAGGATGCCCTTATGGTTTACAAAGAAGCAATACAGAAAATGCCAAGGCAGTTTGCACCACAGAGCTTATACAACATGATGGGTAAGTGCATTGTTAGTGTTTCAGAAAGATACTTGAGGAGTCAGGCAGGGTGAAACAAAAAAACTTAGCCAAGCAACTGGTGCTCAAATGATTTAGGTAATAAAACAAACAAAAAAATGCCTTCAGTAGATACAAGCAAACCAGGTTCAGAGCTTAAATTGTCAGTAACTTCAGTGCTGGATAGGGCACAATAAATGATGAGACAGTTAGATACTAGATACCTTTAAGAGTGTCCATACAGCACTTTTAAGTTTAGAATGCGTGGATTAGGGTTTTTCTCTGCCTCCACAGTCTCTCATCCACTATCCTGGAGAACTCATGTGCAATTAATAATTATTTTTTTAAAAAATCTCCCATTTAGTCATCTTCGAAACTTCATAGAATGTGGACTGAGATTGATTATAACATAAGACTTAGCGTGGGTTTTGAATGTTAAGTTTCCTTCTGAAACAACAAAATGTCCAAACAGGACCACAGAGATCATCGGATTTTTTTATTTTTTTTTAGGTTGTGCCAAAAGCTTATTTCCCAGATGATGTACTGTTAGTTAAGACATCTACAATGATAGAAGTCTTCAAAATTTTAGCAGAGTGCTTTGAGTACTGCAAGAAACATTAATTTAGCTGAGATGGTTTTTTTGGTTTTACACTTTAACTTCAGCTCCTCATATTCTTCATCACATCTTTATAGAACATATACTAAACAGATAAAAGGAAGAAGATAATATGAATTATTATTTATAATATTCAGATCTGTAAACGAAGGGGCAGGTTCCTCATTATTTCAGAGATGCTTTTAACTGGATTTTTCTCTGAAAGGGCATGTATTTCTGCTAAGCAAACTCAGTGTCTGGCCCAGTAGACACTGATTTCCTATCTGGAACAGAAAAGGATGTAAGATACTTTAAGTAGTTTGAAGTAGAGCAATTAAAAATATATGTGGAAACAATCAGGATCAACAGGAAGCATGTGGGGTTTTGTGGTGTGTGTTGTCATCCGTACCCTCGCCCCCCAATGCCTAATATATGAGGGAATGCATTGGTTGTACCCGTTGGTTTGACACATTGTTGAAAGCAAGCGTCACTCACTCTACTTATACAGGAAAGGCATCTTTTATTAGCTCCCTAGAAGTACTAAGGCATAGGAAAAAAATACTGTAAAATTGTAGTTGTAACTGATACTACATGTTTGCAAATCTCTGTAAATGCTAAATTAAGTACTCCTCTTGTCACAGTGACAAAGCATCTAATGCCAATAATAGTATAAACATTTCCTTAACACTTCATACATTTCAGTGGAGAGTTACTTCTCCCTGGTTGCTGAGCTTTATCAGATTAATGCAAGTGGCAAAAATCACTAAAATATGCAAGTTGATTATTGCATGTTCTTTTCTTCATAGAGAGTATTGGCGGAACTATTGTTTTGTCAGTTTTATTTATCAACATTTGCTGATAAATTTGGTGGGGTTATCAACGGTCACCACCCTCTGTGAATTAAACCTGTGCTTACTATTGGTGTCCTTTAGTGACTGCTGAAGTACTGCAGTGCTCCAGTGATCCTCTGAAGTTTGACTGCCCTTTTTAGTACAGCTGTATATTTCATAATTCTGATAAAAGTGCTCTTCAGAAGTACAGAAATTGGAAAAGTAAACCAACCCTGTTTGTAGCATGATGGTTGCTCCATCACAAAGCAGGCCTGTGCCACCTTTTTTCTTTTTCTGTGAATAGATGCTCCCTTTAGAACAACCATGACCTATAAAATTCTTCAGTTTTTTACTTTTTTGCCCGTTAGTTACTTTTTAGGTTCAGGAGGCCTTTCTCAGCTTTCTTTATAAGCACAGTCCATGACGTCCAAGTTCACTCTGTTCCTGGGATTTGCATTTATTAATTCACAAAGCGATAGTGAACACAAAGACCAGCTCAGTCCTTTGCCTGGGCTTGGCTGCTGCTACACTTCCCCCCTCCACTGCTTAACCCATACTCTGGCTTCTGTTTCCTTTAGGCAACCATCAGCACTTCACAAATGAAGGTCCTAGTGGTGTAACAAGTTAGGGTCAACTGAGCTTACCTTAGCCCCTTTCAGCCTATTGCGAAGAGCAACCGGCTATTACAGAGCTCTGTAAAGTCCACCTTATCATTAACATAGCATATATTTGTATTTTGGTGATGTTGTGATGGCAGCTGTTGCATGGTTATCAGAACTTGCTTCGCACTAGTTGCTGAGGTATGAGTTGTTGGCTGTGCTGCAAAGGCAACCCAAGAGCCTATATAAAGGGTAGGGAAGTGAATTGAATGCAGTGCAGCTATATTAACAGCAGGACTCAGACAAATTTGTTTAAAGCTGTCCTGGATGTGTCCATGTGAGTGTACCTGACTGCAGTTACTTTGGTTAGTCTTTCCTACCTGTAACAGTGTAAAGGTTAGATGACAAGCCAGAGCTAGGTGAGCATCACTGTATAGTGTGGAGAGAAAAAGATACCTCTGGGGAGTAATTGAGCCCTTCTGACTTTGACATCTATTTTAGATTATAAAAATGATCCCCTGCAAGCATACTTCTCCTGTAAAAGGAACTGAGATGACTAGCTTAGACTTACTAGCTCAAGTTTGTGAGGTAAATCCAAAACACCTATTTAGTCATCTCTTTGCATTGGGTGTGGCAGGAGAACAGGGCAACCGCATCCATTATCGGGAGTGCATCCCATCAGCAGCTCATACTGTGTCATTGGGCATCGATTGTTTATTTCTGTTTTGATGTTCAAGATAAAATTACAAACATGTTCACTCTAACACTTTCTTTGATAAACAGCATTGCATAAACTTGTCTGCCTACTTTTTGCCTTTAAAAGAGAGACTAGAGGAACTGAAATAGGCCAGTCCTGTCTCATATGCCTGGAACTGTATGGACCTGACACTGAGCTGTGCCCACTCACTGGATGCTCATTGCTGGGGAAGAAGGGTGTGGGGGGTGGAAACTGGGGAGTGCTCCCCATCTGCTTGGGAAGGAGGGGTCCTTCCCTGTCTCTCTGCAGGTGGAAAAGGTCTCCACAGCTTATCATGAAATCCAGGAATAGTTACAGTTTGAGGACTGTCTGCTGCCGTTATTGTAATTAATGTATTCAGAGTCTCTGGCGATGACTCTGCTTGGTTCAGTGGTACATGTATTGCCAGATATTGGCATGTGATGTAAGAAACAGTGCTTCCTCTAATTTTTAATAATTATCCAATCATGTCACTGAAGATTTTATGGAGGCTTTTTTTCCCCTCTGTGGAGTACCTGACATACTAGAAAGAGAATAAACAGGAGATGAACTATTTAAACTGAATTAGGTTTGAACTCCAGCACTCCGAGTGTGGTAGCATTAACGCTCCAGCAGTGTTAAGCCTTTACACCACCTGCTTTCCCTGTATGCGTTATGCATCTTTTCCTGTGCATGCTTCTATTGGCCTTTCACTCTGACAGGCCCAGTGACTCATTCCTCTGGTGTGCCAGCCTGCCCTGATGACTCTCATCCTAAGTAACTTGCCTTTTAAAGCAACAAGAAGTATTTGGGCTCAAGAAGCAAGCCATCCATTTGACTTGGCATTTATTCATGGTACAAAAGGCAGGGCCACTATACCAGCATCAGATGTTGTAAGTTTGTGCGTATGAAAAGTTGCAGGGTTGATTTTGGTCTCCTGTTGCTGTGATTTATTTTGCCAGGTGTGCAACAACTCAGCTAAGGAAACCATATGTTCCTCTGGCTTTGTACCAAGAAGTAAAACCTTTTATTTTTTTTAATTTTTTTCTCAAAAGAGCACAAAACAGCTAAAAATTAAAACTTTAAAACTAGAATCAAAACAATTATTCAACAAACTGTATAGGATTGGCTTGGTATTTATTTTCTCTGTCATATTTCTTTGATGTAAATTAAAAAGTACGTGCTAAGGTTACTCAGATTAATTTGCTTGGCATGGCAACATGCACTACAAAGGCCAGAGTCCAGCTCAGCTGCATTAAATAGGTAATATATTTTGTTTAAAGTTTCAATTAAAGCCTAGGGTCAAAAAGATAAAATGGTCCCTGTGGGATCTTGAACACTTTAATGCCAATATTAGGATTGCTTAACGATCAGCCTCTGCTCTAGATGTCTTTTGCGTTCCTTGAAATCTGATATTATACAGTTGATTGTATTACATTGCTTTTAAAACCACACTGGCCCACCTGCTACAGTAATTCATACTCCTGCCAGTTAAGTGGTGTGAGGTGGACCATGGAGGCTTTATTTTAGTACCAAGCAGTAACAAGAAAGATGTTGGGGTGGCATTGTTCAGGTTTAGATTGGCAAGATACTGTCATAAAGACAAATGTCTTGATTGTACTTCATCTGCCCTTGCCAGCTAATATATGAATGGCTATTTTCAGATACAGTTAATGCAAACCAAACATTTTTAATGAGAAATGCAAGTTAAAAAAGAAGCTAACTTTGCAGGAGTTAGTACAGTTAATGATGCACAAATTAGAGTTTGGATTTCTCCTTCCTAATCTGCTACATTGCACATGGACAGAAAACAAATCATATGCAAGTGGCAGCCAGGTACAAGACGGGAAAGGGGAGACAGATTTTATATCTGGTGCAGAGGTTTGTATCGTAAATACAAAGGCTTAGCATGCAGAGAGACTTTATCTATTGATGATTATAACATAACTATCACTTTATTTGATTATGCTTTTGTGAGGATGTGGCTGTTTGTACAAATCTGTTAATATTGTTAAGGCTCCTATCCCATTTGCCCCTTGCTCCCATTAAATGCTTTTTTATTGAATTACTTTAAAATATTGTTTAGAACTCCAAGAAACACTTTTGCTGGTATAGTTTTACAGTTCATGCTGTGCAAGACTTACTTTTTAAGAGCCACAGATGATTAAGCTGTGAAATACATATCCCATATCATAACTTGTACAGAGCATGATACTTGCGCTTGTCTGAGCTCCAGTCATCGGTGTGCTTCCTATGCATCTCATGAAGCTTTACTGGTAATTTCTTACTAAATGTACATTAAAAACTTTTTTTCTTTCAAAACTAGCTTGGTTGAAAACAAGGGATTTTTTTTTTTTCTTTCATATTTACATTTTGTTACATGTGCTAGGGAAATAATGGAGTCCAGTCTAGTGGTGATGGGAGCAAAATGCTGTGCTTCCTTCTTTCCCCACCCTCCTCCTTTAACCCTTACCCCGTTGAGACTTTGCAGACTATGGTACTTTATATCTGCTTTACTAAGCTGAGTATAAATCTCTGGACTGAATGCAATGTGTCCTGTTTTTTCACTTTGTTCATTTTATTTGAAGGATTCAAGCTGGTTAAAAAGGTTACAGCAATGGATTACTGAGGGGTAATGGGTGCGATGTTAGGGACCAGGATTTTTCTTTTTAAAACTTCTCAGGTTTTCTTAGTTTAAATTATTTAGACTATTGATCTATAATTTCACATGAAATTCTTGAGGTTTTTTAGGTGATAGTCTGAAAAAGCTAAGAGTCTAAGCCTGAAATGCATTTGCATTTTAAACATATGGGGTTTTGTATGAAAGTAAGTATAATAGTTACATTTGTAAACCAAAAATGTATTCCAATACTGAAATTGGACTACAGGGATCCCAGTTAGGCATGATTCTAATGGAAAGTGCATCTATTAAGAGTGTTTTAAAGAAACGTATACTAGCATAATGGCTATGTATTACTGACAAAAAAAAACCCCAACATCTTTAAAATATGTGTAAATAAAGTAAAAGGAAAGAAAAGAGTACAAACATTTGCCAGTTATGAATTTCTAGGTTTTGCCCTTATGATTTAGTGCTGGTTGCACATCTGCTGGAAAAAGAAAATGAAATTACGTATCTCAGGTGAGTTCACTGCCTTTATTTATGTCAATACACTTCTTTCACTGGAAGTCTTTGTACAACAGAGAAGAGCTGTGCAAAGTCCATGCAGTTCCATGCTGGAACTGATTTTGTTTTGCCCTTCATTTATATCTGTTTTCCACTTTAGGTATGTTCCTTCAAAAATAGCTTAGTGGTCCAATTAAATCAGATCGAAGGCTTTGCTGTGGCTAACTGAGGCCTGTAAGAATCTACTCAACCAAATATGGATTGACTCCCATCTGTCAAAAGCCCTCTTAAAATACAACACATTCCTTGAAATCTTCAAGAAGATTGTTGTGTAAAAGAAAAAAAGCAAACAAAATATGCATAGTCTGTGCAGAACTTCATGCTCATTAAGTTCACATGCTTCAGCTGTTTCAGAGATGTGCATGCACTGCATATTTATCACCAAGACTGTTAATCTTTTGCAGTATATCTTAAACATCAGTGTAGTATAATTTCAAACTATGCTTCTAGATTTATTTTTATTGCATGTACTGGTACCTAAGGGAAAAAGAGAAGGAAGTTATATATCCTGGGAGGTGCATTTATGGTAAGCACACCTGCAGCCTTGATTTGCACAAGGAAGCTTCATGGTTGCATTATGAAAGACACAAAACCCTTGTGGCATTATGGTATGCAAGGATGCAGACCTGTCCATCATTTTCTAAGGCAACCTCCCAATTCAAAGAAATGATGGAAAAATGAAATTTTAATTCTGACTGAATGTATGTTAATGATTTTCCTTTTCAAAGTGCATCTCCATCTTTCTTTCTGTTTTTATGTCTGCTCTTGTCAATGCCAAGTTCTATATTTTCTATATTACATTTTTACCACCCATAAATTTAAGTGGCAGATAATTAACATATACAAGCATGATGCAAGGCAGCTTTACCCTGCATTGTATCCTTTACGGATATAGTTTTTCAGTAGCATCTTTTGGGGTCCTAAGAGAAGGACCACAGGAGAGACATATGTTCTTAGTCTGAAGGTATGGGTACATGACACCTATAGAGGAACAGTGCTATTACATCCATAGTTTCATTGTACTTGCTCATTGATAAAACATGCTCCCTGCAAGGAGACAGCCTTTGCTTGGTATGACAACGTGCATCTGAAACAGAACAAATATGAAATTAGCAGATGAAAGGTTAATCTAGAACCATGTAACATATATTCATCTAAATGCTACCTAATTTTGCTTTTTAACAATGTTTTGTATATATATTAGAAAATCTTAATGTCTGCCTGTTTTTTTTTTCTTTAAGGATTTCTAAAAGTTCACATTTCACTTTATTTTCAATTATAAAGTTAGCCTTTCAGGGGAAATAGCTGTGAGCAAGCTGATCCTTAGTATTATTATTTAATGTAAATATTTAATGTTATATATTATATTTAATGTAATATATATAATGTAAATATTTAATGATTTTTAGTGTTCTTTAATTATTTTTAATTAATTTGTCCTGGCATCATTTTAGTGGGGATTTTTTCAGTGGTGTTTTAGTTTGTTGGGGGTTTTTTGTTTTGTTTATTTTGAAAGGTTGTTTTTCAATTCTGAGGATTCTGGGGAAATATAGAACAATATTGTTTGGAGAACGGTAATCTTGCAACTGATCTATCTCTATGGCAAAGAAAATCCACTTGAGTACCAGGGTTTTAATTATAGTGGTGTAAAGCTAGTTAAAAGGTAGCCCGTTACTCATTTCTTTGTCATAAAACATTAATAGAGGTGTTAATGAATGATATATGCACTCCTTTAAATAGTGTTTCAGTTGCATATTTTTTTGCTTGCACTACATTAGTAAATGAGAGTTACAGTTTAATAATCTTATGTTCTTGTAGAATAAGCAAAGAAATGGGTGCACAAACCCCAGGAATATTAGTTGAACTAACCCCTGTAAAAATGGAAGGAGCTCGGAATTACTGATTTGTGCCCTTTTACTCCAGTTGGCTATTGAATTCCTTACCACCATTCACTGTGTGGCAATGCTGTGCCTGGCTGTGTGTTGATACAGATTAGGGAACTGAAATAACTGTCAATTTATGTCTCAAGGTTTCCACTGCAATGAATTTCTTTCTCTGTTGTTGTTACCTGTATTGAATATTATAGGTCTGGCAAGTTTCATTAGCAAATAGTGTGTCTGTGATCTTTCAGATTTTTAGCATGAGTTTTGAAAGATTTTACAAATTAAGGAATTGTTAAAGTAAATACAGAAACCTGTGCACATGTACCACTGCTTTGCATATTTGCTGCTAGTGCACACACTATTGTTTTCCTAATGACTAAATAATTTATGTTGCAAATTTATAAAAATACATGATTGTAAATGACAAACATTATTTTCTTATTTTAATCTCAGACAGACAAATACATCCTGAATGACAGAAGTCAATCCATACATGTTTTCTCTGTCATTTTGTTGAAAACTATCTTAGGCCGGAATAACTTTTATTAAAATTGCATCTAACACATAAAATCACTTGATTGAATTAATTATTCAGTTAATGGTTGCTTGATTTTATTCCAGTCTTTGAGTATGGCCATGGCAGTTTTCAACTTACTTTCATTTCTTTTTAGATAGGAATGTCATTGTAAGTTGTTTAGAAGATGAAATTAATACGACTCCCTATTCATCCTTCTATAGTAATGACATGTTCTAATTTCGTATAATATAGCAATTCTTGACAATATGGGGCTTATGAGCAGAAAACAGGCTCTTCAGAAAAAAAAAATGTTCAGCTGTAGAGAATTCCTGGTAAAGTCTTTAGGGGAATAAAATTCCTTTCTCTGCAGTTTGACATTTAGATTGACATATTGTAGCTTCATTTCTAGATGTGCCACTCAGTAATACTCTCAAAGTTTTAGGAGGCTAGCTTGTAAAGTAGTTGAGCTCTTAAAACCTATCAAAAATTGAATTTGCCAGTACTCTGAAGTTGTTAATCTCTTTTTATATCAGAATCCATCATGGAAAATAAATGAGAACCTTGGATCTTTTTGAAATTTGGCAGTGCATTTAGCATATACTACCAACAGATAATAACTCCATGTCTTATGGCTGCTTACATTACTTTTTAAAGGATCTTGTTGTTAATTGCTTGAAAAATTGCCAAGCTGTAGCAGGTTGGGCTGGAATTTTCCACTTAAAGAAAAGGGCAATATGGATTCTTCATTTCCTGTATGCTGAATGAAGCAGGTGCCTGTGGGAAAAACAGTATGCAATCAAGTAATTAAACATTCTGCCATAAAGTATACAGCTAGGGAGAGGACTTGGGGGTAACATATAGCTTGACTTTTGGCTTCTTCAATCCTTTCCACACTTGACTTCATGGCTTTTTTTTGTGCATAACAAGGCATGATGTTACGTCACTTATTTCTGAGTGCTGACATAGTGGAAAAAAATGCATGTGACATTGATAACCCTGAATTTGATCATGGGTTTTGGGGAATGTTCATGTTCTTTTGGGTTTTCTTTCGTGTTTGGATTTTTTTTTTTTATTTGGCCTGATTTTTTTTTAAAATTGTTCCTTTAGTTTGGCCCTAACCAGCGGTTAGAATGACTTGAGTACTTCTGATGCTGAAACATCATCTACTTCTGTGTATGCAATCAGATATCCCAAACCAGCACATGAGTACAGAATACTCGTAGATCCTTGAATTAGAAGTCTTGATCCGCTAGATTTACAGGCTTGCATCCCTTTTTGGAAAAACTCTTATTTGCTCATAAAAATCATGTTGGCTTCCCTTAGCCATGGCTCAACTTGACTTCTGACTCCATCACACGCATTTTATCTGTGGGCTGTGGTTTGATCATTTTGCATGTACTGCACCCTAAGTCCTGAAACTCAAACTTATGTGCCACATTTGCCTGGGATCCCTAATCTCTGGTGACAAAAAACCTCAAAAAACACCAAGAAAAAAAAAGCTAAATAAATAAACAAACAAACCAAACAGGGCCTTGTCCAATTTTTTGGATCAAGAAAATCCTCCATAGCTTCTGTAAATACTTAAAATGGAGTAGCTCCCACGGTAAGAGTTACTTCTTTTCTACTTCTTTGAACATGTAGGTGGCACATTTTTGTCTGAGTTTTGGGGGTGTGGTAGTTGGCTTCAAGCTTGAATAAAGAACATCAGTCTATCTCTCTCTCCTGAATGCCCTCACAGCTATTAATTCCCATGTAATTCGGAACTGTGGGCAGTGACTCACCTGGAGACAGCCTTAGCCAACCTCTACCTGGGTCAGCTGTAGTCCTCTCTTGATCCTCTTGTGGTGGCACTGGGTAAACTGTGACTTCATGTTTTTGGGAAGATACTTAGCCATTTATTTGAAATGAATCAACTTGCGAGGTGATGAAATCCTGACTCTCCTGTAGGCATTTTCAGTCTGCCATTGGTAGGGCAAGGGCACATTTATATCTAGAGCCCCCATGAAAGATCTGTGGAAATCCAGGGTATTAATCTGAAAGCTGCTGTTCTTCACCGTTACATGCTTGTTTGATATTGCTTATTTCCAGCCCTTGAGAAATTTGGTTGTTTGCTTCTTGGAGAAAGCACTTGTCTTTCTCTGTATGCTAAATTCTTTCTCAGAAACGTCAAGACTACTATTCTCTCTACCGCAATATATGGCTTTCTGACATTGCATTCATCTGTTGTTCTTCAGCATCACCTGCCTCAGTCTCTTACAGTAAAGGATTTCACTTTGAAATATGTCCAATTTTGGTCATTTTGTACATGACTTCTTAAGACCAGCAATTTTAAAATTATGGATACTATATTCTAATTTAGACTAATTGTGGCAGATGATCTAATTTAGCTACATTCAGAGATAATTTTTTTTAATGTCTTGTCCGTCGCTCCAATATAGTTTCAGGACTGTTTTCTTAACCTTTCCCAGTTATAAAAAAAAATATCTAGGCTCTTGATGTATTATGATTAAATGCAAACACTTTCCATATCCTTCCTGCCATTTCATGCTGTAGATTGTGTAGACTGGTGGAAAAGAAGTAACTTTTCTACAGTAGATTTATAAGATTTCTGTTACTTTGAGACTTTTGAGTGAAACTAAGCAGGTGGAACACTCCCTTGCAATTTTGTTCTAACAGGGCTTTCATCTTAACTATGTTCTTTCAGCCTAATAAGGCCATAACTCAGTCTCCTCTAGTGTCTGTAAGACTTGTGTGTGTGTGTCATTGCAGGTGTTCAAAGCGTTTCACCTGTTTCAAGATCTCTGCCCATTTAATATAAAGCAAATTATAAATGAGATAGTAAATTATGGAAACCTTGAGAAATTCTGGGCATTCTCACTAGCATTTCTTTCACCCTGTAGGAGAAGCCTACATGAGAATGAACCGGCTGCCAGAAGCAGAGCGCTGGTACGTGGAGTCGCTGCGATCCAAGAATGACCACATTCCAGCTCATCTCACCTACGGAAAACTGCTGGCTCTGACGGTGAGTTAATTAGCAGGTCCTGGATGTTGGTCCATGGCCCTTTGACTAGTTACCTTTGAGGTAAGGGGATGGGAAGAGTTTGTCTTGAAAATTGCTTATTGCCCTGTTAGTCACGCTATTTCATTTATACCTTCTATGAAGGATTTTGACAGTGCCGTTCGTTTCTTTGTGAAACATTGTATCCATTCCTGAAATATCACCCTCTGTGCCAGAAGAGAACAATTATAATAGCACAGAAACTTTAAAAGAGATAGTTCTTAACAGCAGTGTCTGGTTGAAAAAGCCTTTATTGTAAGTACTTGAGATCGCAAGTAATGATACCAATACAAAAAGATATTCAGTGTTTGACCCAGGGATGTAGCAGCCTATGGCAGAGCTAGGGGTGTCACCTATGCTTTATGAATTACATGTCTCATGGTTTCAATTTACACTTCATTCGGAGTATCTCTTTGAGCGTGTGACGAGAACTCTCAGCAGCTAAGAGCTAGTTCTAAAAATAATCAGAAGAGTTCGACTTTCTCATGTCTTCAAAATTCACTTTGCCTTTTTAGTATAGATGAGCTTGTAGCTCCAGATAAATTAGGTCCATATGATGGTTATAGCAGAGTGCCAGTCCGTCCTTGTTTTTCACACATTTTGAAGATGGAAATGGATTTCTATTTATTTGCTAAAAAAATTTCTGTTTTAAAACTTCCTTTCACTTCTTTTCCGTTTCTCATTCTCGTTTTTCTGACCATATCCTCTTGCTTGTGTATCTCTTCTACATCTGTTCTCATAGTTCCTCCAGTGGTTTCATATTTCCTTTCTATGCTCTACTGATACACCTTTGTAAGGCTCTTCAATCATTGTGCCTCAAACTGAATATCTTTCTTAACTTTTCACCTGTCTATAAGCTTTCACTCTGACCTTGCTTATGCCCTGTCCAGTCTTCAAGCAGAAAATGTCCTTGGACACAGGGTAGAGATCCAGTGAATAAAAATAGCTCATAATTAATTTCAGCAGATCCATTGCTGTTAGAAATATCTGAGTTTGGAAAAGGGGGCAAAATTAGAACAGAAGTTTTCTATATGAGTAAGAAGTGGCAACACAGAAAGAAAATTTTTTTCCATGTTATCATGTAATGTCAAATACAATTTGATTAAAAACTCTGTATTAAAAATGGGAATTTTTAGCTTGTACTGGAAAGCAAGATGGTAGTGTTATATCCCCACTCCCTGTCAGTTCCAGGCCTGGAAAGGCAGGTTTTTAGCTACAATTTCCAGTTACAGTTACAGTTAAAGTTTCTTGGATATTGACAAATACATGCACTCACTGATTACCTTCCTCTGGGATAGAACTGCAAGTAGGTTATACAGCAAAATTTCCAAAATTACCTTGCTTTTCTGGCAGATATCTTCATATCTTGCACCCAAGAATAACAGGGCAAAGTCAATGTTATTGCTTTCTTCTTAGCAGATCTTTGACGTGAAAGTTCTAATTTATTAGAATTGCTGTGGGTAAAGAAAGAGTTTTCTCCATTAGAATCCCAATGTCTTTTTTCTTTTCTTATTTTCTTCTTTTCTATTTCACCCTATTCCACACACACTCCCCAGTATTCCTCTGGTTAATTTTTGTACATTTTCTGAACTGCTGAGTATATGAAATATGAGGTCTGCTAGGGAAAGTATTGCAGTTGTTCTGGGAAACATGGTCTCACAGTTTTCTTCAAAATTACAACATCTCCAAATCCCATAGCTCTGTACGAACATTCTGAGCCACTGAAAATAATTTTTTTAAATTTTGTTCCCTCATTATGAAAGTTCAGGTACAGGATTAAACACCAGTGGGATACCCCAACTTTGGGAAGAAAGCAATGAAAAATGTATGTGAATACTCGTAGTAGAATTTAACTGTTTACGTTTCTCCAGGGGTATAAATGTAAGATACAGGTGGGGTGGATTGTGCCTTGAGGATCTGAACTATATTTGTGGAAGAATGTGTCTCATTAGCAAAAAAGACAGGAGCTGCCTACAACTTTGAACACTGAATACTGCACTGTGTTAGGCAGTAAGATACTCTACCTATCCTTTCTCAATGCACACTTGCTTACTTATGCTTGCTTTGTGCCATAATTGTAGTCTGTTCTCGTAAAGTTTTTTTATCATCTCTTCATACAAAAGTATTTTATTACTGTTGCTTCATCTCATATTCATGGCAATATGTACAGAGAAGGTTCATGTCCATTCTATTAACATCAGCATAAGCTGAAAGATATGGCTGGTAATGACATAGGTAGGACTTTATAAACACATAATAAGACACATGTTGATGACAAAGTAGAGAAAATATTTCGGGTGGTTATTTCATTCATTAAAAAAAAAAAATCACCTATCTTTGATCTATTGAAATTTGGCATTTATTTCATTTAATTATTTCAGCTACAAAGTCTGAAAAGACATTCAACATGAAAATGGAGGCTGAAGAGATTTGGCAGGAGAATATGGGTTTTGTCTCCATGTTGGTCACTTACCCTTAATCAGTAGCACAGCCCACCATCTGTTCAATGATTCACATTAAATGAATTTTGTCTGGTTTTCAGTATACTGAACTGCACCAGCATTAGTTCCCATCACAAACATATGATTGCTGTAACTGACATGTTTCTTGGAAGTCTGTATGTACTTCCTAGGTGTTCAGTAGCATTAGAGCTGCTCCCTTTGGCATCATTGTTTGAGCCTATACCTAACTTAAGGTACCACTGTGATTTATTCTTCTGTTTTGCTACCTGGGCTCATGATCATTTTCTCACAGCCTGTATATTTAAGAGAGAGAAAAGCTAACTACAGTTATTTTTCAAATATTAGGGGAGAGATGTTTTTAGAGGCTTCTTTCCCTTCATCTATTGGAACCAAACCTTCAGACTTTTTGAAATCCTGTTTCTGAATGTAAGTGCTGAGACAAAACTACTGATAGCACTCCTCTGCATCTCTTTTCCAGGAGAGAAATGTGAGATGGTTGATGAAGTGAAAAATGGAAGCTGGTGCTAATATAGATAGAATTTTTTTCTGTCTGTGAAATCGGGGAGGGGGGGGAGGGAAGAGGGGAGAGGAAGAAGGTTTCAGGCAAGTTCCTAAGTTCCAGCCAAAGGCAATTCTAGTATAAAACCTCCTAGCAGTAGTGTCAAACCTTTAAAGTTAACAAATCCAGCTATGTTTTACATCATGATTTAAATTCCAATAAAGTGGCTTGGTGTTAACCCCAGATTTTCTGCCTCCTAAAGCCTTCTACTGGTATTGCTGCTTGCTAAAAGCAGCTTGACATAGAATCACAAAATCATTTAAGTTGGAAAGGACCTTTAAGGTCATCAAGTCCAACAATAAATCTAACGCTGCCAAGCATGTCACTAAACCGTGTCCCTAAGTGCCACATCAATGCATTTTTTAAATACCTCTAGGGATGGTGACTGAACCACGTCCCTGGGCAGCCTGTTCCAATGCCTGACAACCCTTTCAGTGAAGAAAGTTTTCCTAATCTCCAATCTAAACCTCCCCCGGCACAACTTGAGGCCATTTCCCCTTGTCTTGTCCCTTGTCACTTGGGAGAAGAGACCAACCCCCACCTGCCTACAACCACCTTTCAGGCAGCTGTAGAGAATGATAAGGCCTCTCCTAAGCCTCCTTTTCTGCAGACTAAAAACCCCAGTTCCCTCAGCTGCTCCTCATAAGACTTGTTCTCCAGATCATTCACCAGCTTCATTACCCTTCTCTGGACACACTCCAGCGCCTCAGTGATTTTCTTGCAGTGAGGGGCTCAAACTGAACACAATATTCGAGGTGGGGCCTCACCAGTGCCAAGTACAGGGGACAATCACTGCCCTTGTCCTGCTGGCCACACTGTTTTGGATACAAGCCGGGATGCTGTTGCCCTTCTTGGCCACCTGGGCACACTGCTGGCTCACGTTCACCCAGCTGTCAGCCAGCACCCCCAGGTCCTTTCCCCAAGGCAGCTTTACAGCCACTCTGCCCCAGGTCTGTAGTGCTGTGTGGGGTTGGTGACACAAGTGCAGGAAGGACCCGGCACTTTTCCTCATTGAACCTCATACTATTGGCCTAGGCTTGCTGATCCAGCCTGCCCAGACCCCTTTGCAGAGCCTTCCTACCCTCAAGCAGATCAACACTCCCACCCAACCTGGTGTCATCTGCAAACTTAATGAGGGTGGATAGGATTCCTTTGTCCAGGTCATTGATAAAGCTGTTAAACAGAACTGGCCCCAGTACTGAGCCCTGGGGAACACCACTTGTGACTGGTGGCCAACTGAGTTTAACTCCTTTTACCATGTTTCATTTAATCCCTTAGTGCCAATCTGGATACGTGGACCACCTCCTTGTACCTTCTGTTTTCTTTGCCTTCCCTTAAGGAACAGTGAGGATGACCTATGCCCAGTGCGTAGACTGGACATTTGCAGAATTGCTTGCTTGTTACAGCAGGCTATCCTTGCCCAGCTTTCAGCAAAAGCTTTTCAGAGTTTCATAAACAGGGACGTAGAGACAAATTAGTGTTCTAGCATATAAACTGTTTATTTTGTTCGTGTTGTCTGGCCTTGGTTTTGTCAAACACAAACTAGGAACTCTGCATGTTTTCTAAATCCACAGTGACCTGTCTTTTTCTTTGTTATTTTATTGCTGAGTTCTACAGCATGCCTAAAATAAAGACACCATATACTAGGTGAGGTTTATTAGCTTAGCAATGAAAAATGTTTTGGTTTTAGTTTGTTTTCTTTTTAACTTGAACAATAACCTGCATGAGCAATCTGATCAAAATGAAATGTTAACTATACTTTGAGCAGGGGATTGGACAGGATGCTATCTCAAGGTCTCCCAACATGAATCATTCTAGGATTCTACATACCTTTCTTTATTTTCATGCTGAAGCTAGTTCCAGTTTACTGAAACACAATGTCTTGAATCAAAATAAAGGTACAGACATGTTTTTAATATTAATACCTATTATACTTCCTTACTGAAAAGGCATTTTAGAGGAGGATTAGCTTCTACCAGAATGGGTTACCTTTTGCAAAGTCATGAGTGGCATGTAAAACTGTAAAGAAGGTAAATCACAATTCATCTACTGTAATAAATTTAAAATTATTGCAGTCATGCTGTAAGTGAAAAATACTAATTCGTGTCATAATCTCAGGTTGGCTTTACTAGTTTCTCAATTGCACATAGCTAATGTCACTACTGTTCCAAAGGGCAATTTAAATTTTAAAATTGCATCTTGTAAGAGATTAAATGAACAATAGTAAGCAAAAGCATAATCTATGCTATTCAGTTGTGCTAATTCTTTTGAGTTTGTATGCAGAATAGAGCAGAATATTTCAGTTGGAAGGGAACTGCGGCAATCATCTAGTCCAACTGCCTGACCAGTTCAGAGTTGACCAAAAGTTAAGGCACGTTGTTAAGGGCATTGTCCAAATGCCTCTTAAGCATTGACAGGTTTGGGGCATCAAAAACCTCTCTAGAAAGTATATTCCAGTGTTTGAGTACCCTCTCAGTAAAGAAATACTTCCTAATGTCCAGTCTAAACCTCCCCTAGTGTAGCTTTGAACCATCCCTACATGTCCTATCTCTAGATACCAGGGACAAGAGATTGGCACCCCCTCTCCAATTCCCTCCCTCGGGAAGCTGTAGAGAGAAGTGAGGTCACCCCTCAGCCTCATTTTCTCCAAACCAGACAAAGCCAAAGTCCTCAGCTGCTCTTCATGGGACATGCCTTCCAGCCCTTTCAGCAGCTTTGTTGCCCTCCTCTGGATGCCTTAGCAACCATCTTAAATTGTGGGGCTTAGAGCTGCACACAGTATTCAAGGTGAGGCCACACCAATGCTGAACAAAATATGCTCAATGAAAGCACATACAATTTGTAAATTATTTAATTCATAAGTTAACGTGTTCCAGAAAATGCCTTCAAAAGATAGCACAAAGTTTCGTTATTTCTGTACAACATTCTTTTCTGAGATGTACATCACTGACAACCTTTGGGGGTGTTAATAAGTAGTTTGTTTGTCTACTTCTAGAAATGCTTTAATGAACAGTTAAAAATGTATGTATTCAATGACAAGAGAATTCCTGAGAGAGGATTTTATTTTTTCTGAGTTTAGAAATATGTGAAAATTGAGAGTATAGAGTGTTACAAGCCCAGTCTCTGACAGGTGATTAGACAAACCTGAAGAAATAATATTTTCTTCTCCAAAGTCTACAAAAATTTTTGCATGTGTGTATATGGAAATATGGAAAGATGAAAAACTAGAGTAACCCCATAAAGTAAAAAGTGGAATAAAAACCAAGATAAAACAAGCTTCACTTCCCTGCTTCTGAAAACCTGCTCGTGACACACTCTTATCCATCAATAATAATTCTAAATACTAAACATCGCATTTCTACACAAAATCATTCTCAGTAAGGTGTACTTCCTGAAGAACTTTAAAGATACATTTGTAAAGCTCAGAATAGGTTTTTCATCTTGTAATAACTGTAATTTGCATTGACCCAAATCAACAAACCGATCAAACGAAAACAAACCAAAAAATAGCTGTTAATTTGTCATTGATTCTTGAAATACATAACTGGTCAAGTTCTAATTTGCTTGCAATAAAACCTTTGGAGTAAAAGCCTATTTATTAGTACTAAACCTGTTCACTCTTATTTTAATGCAAATATCTGTCTAGAGGCTTGTTAGCTCCTTTGGGAAGAAATGCCAGGTGGATATGGGCATACTGCTAGGTATGCAGAAAAAAACAGACCAACTTAAGAGCTCCAAAGGAATAGCTAATGAATTTACAGTCTTCCTACCTAATATCATAAGTCACATCACCCCTATATTGGATAATGTTGTATGTTCATATCTAAAAATTACAACTCAGTAAGCTACAATTTTCCTGAAAATATATTAGAAAAGCAGAATTTAGTGGTTGAAAAGAATGATTAGTAGCTTAGCTAGTAGAATAATTGGAAAATAGCCAGTCTGGGGCTTAAGTTTATGCTTTTCTTTTTTCAATTATTTTTCAGAAACAACGTGTATCTGTTTAGGACTGCAATGCTTTAGCATTATGTGCTTTTCCTATCTTTAACTTGTTAAGCTGCGTAAATTACTTGAAAAATTTACTTGTCAATATGACATGTTACTTGACCTAGCCAATCTTCTGGTAGCAGAGGAGTTAGGTACCGCAGCATCTTAGCCTCATCGCTTGCTTAGGTAATTTATTTCTATATCACAAAGAAAGCATATTTTTTGTAAAAAGCTTTAAAATTGCAAGGCTCCCAGTTCTAAGATAAAAATGAGTCTGTCAAAAATGACAGTGCCAGCTGAGGCCTTGAGCATGTGCTGTAATTCGTTTTCCATTTTATGAGCAGACCTTCTAGAAGAGAAACAGTTGGCTATCATGCTAAAAAAAAATCATTTATATGTAAGGCTTTAAAATTTTTTTCTCCTCTCACTTTAGTCTTAAAGAGAAGACTAACAAACCCTTCCTCCTAATGGCTGGCCTCCCTGCCATCAGGCAGTGGATGGTTGTTATAGTAGCATGCTAGTCTGAGAAGCTTTATTTCAATTATAAATAAATCTGTTTTGAAGCTTTTTTTTTGGTGTCTGTTTTGAGTGAAATTGAGCCCACAAGCCACCTCTTATAGCTTCCAGTAGTGCCTGTAATTGCTAAAATACTTGGGGACAGCTCCATATTGTAACATTTAGCATGTTGCGTCTAGGAATTACAGGCTTTGCTGTATTTCTTTGGAAAAAATTGCACACTGTTTTCTTGCATTTTACACGGCACCACACAGTGCTGTTAATCTCCTATTTTTTACTGGCTTGGAAAATCACCCAAAGTGCTGTAAGAAAAACTTACTTTGCCTTGTAAAATTTCTGTGTTACAGCTCCAAACCATATTAAATTCAGCAACAATTACCCTAGAAGATACCCTAAAATCAAAAAGATTCTATTTTAATGTGTTTTCTCCAAAAGGGGATGGGAAGAGAGCAGAAATAGACATGATAGAGACTGGCAGTGTTTTGGATTAAAATAAAAAACACGATTGTGACATTCAAGTATCAACACTGAAGTTAAATACTTTAAGTTTCAAAATACTCCCTCCTCAGTGGGTGGCCATGTTTTTGCCTGCAGTTGTTTGTTGCTTTTTTTCCTGACAAACAGAAGGCCAGAGAGATATCCTGCCATGACTGGTTAGTTGTGAAATTACTCAGAGTGGCACAATCAAATACCCTACTGTATTCATAACTGGTGTAGTCCTTGAAAGTCATCTCAAAATAAATATAAATAAATGACAACATAGAAATAAATGGAAGGTAGGTAGAACAGAAAGAAATGGGACAGCAGCGGAAAAGGGGAACACAGTGCAATAATGAGTAGACTAATCTGACATTTACTGTTTCTGTAATTACTCGCTGATGATGTTCCAGCACAGAATAGAAATTTGCATTTCTGTTGGACATCTCTGTCATTGTCATTTTTTAGGTCACTGGTTGATTGCTACTCTTTTTCTGTCTCTTTAGATTTAAACAAATTGGAAGAAAGCAGGGACGAGGTAGAACAGTCATGATGTCAAAAGAATCATGACTGTTTTTAAGATATAACATTTGAAATGCTATGTGTTAAATTTAGGTATGATTTCCTAGAACAGTTTATCCCTTCTTTTACTAATCAATTCCTTTAAAAGAAACAAAAAATAATTCTAGTAGTAGCTCTTTTAGGAATGATAAAGAAATGCCTACACATACAGAAATTTTTAATTTATGAAAAGACATTTTCTGAGTGGGTCAATTTCATTAGATAGCAAAGCTGTTAGATATTCCATTTTGGGAGGCTAAATCCCTTGGCTGTTAGTACTGCTTCTAAAGAGAATTTTTGAATGAAAATCAGATATTTCAGTTAAACTCCTATCATAACAGTGTGAAAATGACCCTGAATCCTCAAGAAGGCCCTCCCCAAGAAAGCAAGATAGGCAAAGCAATAGCCACTGGTACTTTTCTGTCATATATTCCATTTGCCTTTGGAGTCTGACACAGACACTACGATTTTACTTGCCACTTGAAATCCCTCTAAGGGTTAAAACTGATCCAAGCATGAATTTGGTTTTCATTCTGATATTTGCAAAATGTCAGAAGTTTTTTTCATTTTTGTTTCTAATTTATAAGCAATTTGCTTGTAGGGATTGGTAGCGATGAGTTTCCCTCTTCATTGTGGAAAGTCATGTTTACTGACTTCAGAACCATGAGCCCTATTTTTTTAGGGTTTGGTTATCTGGTGAATCTGGAGCATTAACACCTCCAGGCTGAATGTCAGGATTTCCGAACTACAGAAAATTAAATAGCTGACATCTATTAAGCTTGTATTTCTTTTGAGGTTGGCTGCATGCCATAAGTATTGCATCCATAGATATACTTTTCAGCCCCCTTAGGGACATATGTTTGGCTGCATGCCAAATGTGACAGAATTAATTGTAAAACAGAGTGTTTTTATTTAAATATAACATATCCATCTAACTAGTTGGCAAATTACTCTGGAACAGGTATTTAGGCACATAACCCCTCACTAACCTCCTTTAGGGATCTCATCTTCTGTATCTTGTTTCTAACATCCTGTAGACAGGAAAAGAGGAGCCCTAACCTTCTCACTTTACTCAACAAAAATTAAAAGCTTATACAAAAATTTAAAGATGTTATAGAAAATATCACTGACACAGGATGAACTCCTTTCATGAAAGAAACAGATCTTTTTGTTTTGCTGCATGATTGAATATAGCTGCCAGTCACCTTTAATTACTCTGTGTAGTAATTTTGTCAGTAATCATAGAAAACTGCATGATACAGGCCACATTTAGCTTAGAAGAAATCCATAGGACTCAGTGAAAACAGTATGTGGAGGTAGTGAATTTATATTCTATTGACTGGCCAGTGAAATACCAGTAGATATTAACACACTACTTTATCAGAAAATATAAAATGTGTCTTCAGACTGAATGGAAAAGAAACTCCTAACATGGAAATTTACTTAATGTTTCATTATATATTTTTGATATAAAATAATATGAAGCTTGGTGACCACAGTGAACATTTCAATATAGGTCTAGACAGTAAATAATTCACAAGGTGTGGAATGAAATCTATTCTTCAAAAGTTTACTTAAGACTGTACACAGTCTTTCTTGGTGTTAACAATGATGCAACATGAGGTAAATTCCTTTTAGACTTCAAGTTGCCCCAAAAGAAAGACTAAAAAATTTGTATATCTTAAAAAAACGCAACACACCAAACCCGAAACAATCAAAAAACCTTCAGGGAAAAAAAAATTCCTATGCCTATATTTCTTTCCTATATCATTTTAAATGCTGTAATGAAACAAGAATGCTTTTTTTGATACGAGACCCAGAAAACAAGAAAAGAGGTGTCAAATAGCTCTAATATTATATTGATTAATCAGATACATATTGCTTTACTTGAAGAAAATATCTTTAGTAGGCTCTGAAATATGCCACAAGCCAGAAAAGTTAAGAGCTGCGCTTTAGATTCCTTAGCCTATATATAAGCTGTGGTGTCACATTAAAAATGCTTGAGCTCCAGTGGATTCCCACCAAAGTCAATGGGCAGTGCTTAAAACTCAGGTCTCTGGTTATCATGCCATTAATTATCTCTGTAGATGTAAACTCAAGAACCCAGTTGATGTTATTGCTCACTAAAATAACTGTGGCTCATAGAAAAATTACGCTGACTTCAGTAGAATCAGTCAGGCTAGCAGACGGATTTTTAGTCAACAAAAATCCATCTGTGGTTGAAGGAGGACTAATGTGATATTTAAGTAATGGAAGCAAACAACTTAAGGTGCAAATAGAGGGTTAAAGTAAAACAAGTCATTGCATTTTATTTATCCTGTCAAGGCTTATTTCTGAAAGTAATTTACTGGATTACACAAGTGGTACATACTTGTGCATGTGAGGATGTTGGTCCAGTGAAATGACTGGGAAGGTGAGCATCGCTCATGGTCTCAGGGCCAAGGGTGTGTGATTGTGTCACACTGGACAATAATGAGAAAGTTGCTTCACGTTTATGATAAGGTAAAGATTAGTATATGGTAAATTATCATGGATTATTACATACAGATTTATACCTTAATTTCCTCCAGAATTATCCAATTCTTGCTCCCATACACTGAGATTAATATATTACACTAAAGAGAAATAATATTCTCGTGTACATGAAGTTATTAGAGAGCCAGACCCTGAGAGGAACAGTACTAGTAACAGTATTGTTTCTCACTGTGATCGTCTAAGGATATGAGAAGAAAAGCTTTGTTTGAAAAGATAGCATCTTTCACAAGCTCTCAAATGTTAGTTGGCAAAGAAGGACTTTGCATGACTGTAAACTCCTCCCGCTGCCCTAAGCTATTTGTTTTTCTAACTAAATACATAGAGCTTCTCATTGCAAATCATTTCTTGTTACAAGTCTTTCCTCCTGTGTGTGTTTTTCTGGGCCAGATGTTAACCTTTAGAAGTCATTGCTGTTCTACCATGTTCAGTTGATTTTATTTTATTATAATAAAGATGAGATGAACAGGCAAGATTTACCTCTTTACTATGCAGGAAGTATAAAGACCGAGATAAATTTTGGACCATTGATGTTAATAACAATAGTCCCCTGTATATCAGTGGGACTAGTATTCCATGTACAAATTATCGTGCAAGATATTCATATTGTAATTCATACTGAAGAAGGAAGAGTTGTAGAAATAACAGCAAAATGAGGGGAAAAGAAGAATCCATTTAGCTACTAAAGATTAGATATTAAAGTTTTTTTCTTAAGTATTAATATTTACAGGAGGGATGGGGAGCTTCTGTGTGTCAGTGACCTCATTGTAAGATGCAACTCTAGTTCCTGTTCCCTTAGTCCAGCTAAGTAAAAACTTTTTAAGACTTTGTCACTAATTGACTCAGTGTCACACCATTTAAATTGTGTTTTGTGTGTCCTGTCACAAGTTTTGTAAGGCAAGAGAAACTGGATGTGAAACATGTATGCAGGTCTGTGATAACAAAGGAATATGCAAGGAAGGCATAAGTTCAGTTTAGACCTTTTTATATCCTTGCATAGCCTCTCTGTGACTTTAACATATCCTGGAGAGTAAGAAGGCAATATGTAAAATAATAGTTTTTTCTGTATTCAGTGTCAGCAGTTTAATCCATCTTCCATTAGGAAATCTTTTCATAATTCAATTAGTTTTATTAAAAATGTGAATGCTTGCGAAAGAAATAGAGCAGATGTGGGGAATGACAGTCAACTGCATTTGTGACACAAATATTCCTTATGCAATGCATTATTACCAATTAAAGCTGGTAAAACTATATTGAAGAGTGAAGTCTCTGCTCTGATGGTTAAACCCTCACCTGCTTCGAAGAATGATAAATATTTACAAAATATAAAGTTGGTTTAAATTACAGAGACCACCTAATTTGCTGAACCACCTTACTGGTTGCCACTGTGTCATCATAGTTTCCACAAGAGGGTTATTCAGAGCTGCTCAGCTGTATTAATCTTTTCCAATTTTACTAGCATCACAGGGTCCTTGGGCCTCCAGCAGCCTGAAGTACAACAGCTGCCTCAACATGAATTTGGCACAGCTTGCCAGCAGAGAGAGGAAAAAAGTTGAGATGGATTTAAAAACAGTAGTTTTGTCCTCAGTTTTTTTTTAATGTTTTAAGGGTAAATACAGTGTCTGCTACGAATGTATCAGCTGTGCTTAGCTAGCTCTTTTTTGGTTTTCGTGGTGATCTTAACTGTCTTTTGTCGGAAGGCCCAGCTGAGCAATATGTCTGACCATATTAGCAAGGTCAGATCCATTGTCCTGGTCTGTAGGAAAGAAGCAATCAACCGAACAAAAAAACCCTCACAGTCTTAAAAATCAAGCTCCTGAATTCATTTCAAACAAAAGTTAACAGTTTTGCTGTTTGATTAGTTAACTGTTTGGCTTCCAAAACTGCAAGCAACCAGACGTTCTGATTTGAAGTCTGCATGATTTGTGGAGAGAGGAGTGTTTCTGAAAGCCAGAACAACCAGTGTGCTAGGTTATAAGAACCATGTGTCAGTTACCTTCACTTTTTTCCTTTTAAATTCACTGGTGTTGCTGGAAGGTGGTAATCACAGACAATTCATCTTTATGTAGGCACGGGGTGCGTGGAATTAAGTTTTCCTTATTAATGGAAAACTGCTGAAAGTTTGTCCTCATTGTAGGCTTTGGAGTAAGGTCCAGATCCAGTAAGGTGAATATCAGCACGATCTTCCAAATCAGTTATTCAAGTGTCTTCATTATGTTGGGTTTTTTTTCCTAGCAATGAGATTGCAATTTGTTATTTTGTGATTCTGTTTCATTGGTCTCCATGCTGAAAAGCCATTGCATCTGTGCAGAGGATCTCCATTAGGGCTTGGGCTAGGACCACCCACTCATTTCTCCTGAGCAAACCAGTAGCTGCCAGATAGCACCTTTTCAGTAGCTACCGACCTGGACTGTATGTGAACTGGTGACCAACAGGTGAAAGGTATTTTGTATCCCATTATTAATCCTCAGAGCCATCAAGTCATTCATTAAAACCTTACGAATAACTTTTTTATCCTTCAAATAAGTGTGCTGTCATGCAGTTGTAAACTTACATTTTTTGCTTTGTAAAATTGCCAAAGCATGTGATTATGAATATGCAACTGCACGCACTGCTCCTAGAAGTTGGGAGGTTTCCAGTGGCTGTCAATGACTACACTTGTATGGGTCAATACACGTAACAGTGAACATGCACACAAAATGCCTTCCTGCCCCAAACTGGTATTTTTCAGCTGTTTAAACAATTATTTGAATTTTCTTTAAAAGTTAGAATTTTATTCCCTTCTGCCATGTGTTTTCTATAACACTGAAAATATACTGTGGGAAGGGACAATGAGAAGAACTGCCATCTTAATCTAACTACATGTTGTGTATGTTCTGTTAGGGTAGTTAAGGTATACATTAAGTAGTTGAAAAAATTGGATAAATGCTAAATTTCAGTTGTGAAATAGCCTGATTCTGTCAAGTGATTTGATTTTATATCATTTGACACAACAATAATGTGTATTACATCTATGCAGAGGTATTGACATTACAGCAGCAGACAGGTGGCACCAAAAGGGATGGTTTAGATGGTGTGATGCAAGGTTTCTCAGAATGCCATTCTGCAAGAAAATGCTTTATTTATTATCATTATTATTTTTTTTTGACAAATTTGGATATATGAAAATGATGGCCAACATGAACAAATGGAACCGTGCTAATATTTTTTAGTCAGACCATTTTTTGTCTTGGGGCATATAATGTAAGATTTTCTCCCCTTTATCTGTTCATGAGTGTTTGAGCCTGTTGATAGCACAGTCATTCCTTTGATGCTATGTATGCTGGCACCTGTCATCATTATGTACTCCAGGTCTCCTGACTGGCCTGAACTTGAGTGCAATATGCCATTCAGAAAGTGCCAAAAAGAGCAGAGCAGTCATGGGTTTTTGGTGATCCCAGTAAATGAAAATTAATCATGTTTGACAAATGTTTGTGGCCTTATAGTCATAGTTCTGTAGGCAGAAGCTATGTATTTTGTGACTGTATGCAATGAACTGTCCATTTACGTTCCAGAAGTAGACACAGAGTGCAACCAGTTAAAACTAATGATGTTAGTCTGTTAAAAAAAGCAATTATGCAAAACCTGTAGATGTTAATTCTGTCAGTATTAGTGATATATATGCTTGGTGCCTGTCATTTGGAAGCCTCAAGGCTGGACTTACAAATGTCGTGGTAACATTTGCCAGGCTAAGAATGCCAACCTTGGAGTTAAATGTGCAAATGTAGTGTTCATACACATGCCCACCCCCGCTAAATTTGAACAATTATTTTATATTGACCCGATTTTACATTGTGTTTTCAAATAGAGATCATTTTCTTCTTTACTTCCTGTCCTCCACTGTTTGTATGCTATTTAAAATAAAGACATTGCATATAATCTATAGATGTGTCTTTACTGCAGTAGTAGATGAGGGAAAATCAGTCTGGGCTACATGACTTACGATTTTTTGGTTTGGAGTTTGGAGTTTTTCTTGGTTTTGTTTGTTGTTTTTTTTGGGGTTTTTGGTTTTTTTTGTTGGTTTTTTTTAAAAAAAAAAAACAGGATGAGAGGCACTGCAGTGTAAGATAGTGTACTTTATCATGTATTGGCACCGTTTGGTTGATAGGACCCTTGTGCCGTCTGGATATGGTTTAAAGGTATATGTGTTTACCAAAGAAAGTTTACTAAATAATAAGGATAAACACTTACCTCCAATGAACATTCATTTTATGAAACTAGAATATTGTAAATGGTAAGCCTGCATGTATCTCTGCCAGGATCATCTCTTGGAAACAAGGCCTCTATGTTGGTTTTGATGAAACCTGGTCTTGATATAGTTCTTGGTGTGCTGCACAACTTCTCTCTCCCTCTTTATTTTGTTGTTTCTAAGGCCCTACTGAGAATCTGGAGCAGCTGTAATCATGAACAGACCTTGGTATTATTCCTACGGTAATTTGTGGGATAGTGCAGGATGTATGCAATGTCTGTTTCCAGACCACAAAACTTGAGAAAGCCTATACACTTATATCTGTGAAATAACACTGAAGGCAACCTGGAGAGGTGCAGACCACAATGCCTTTCTTCCACAGTGGTTAAGCTTAACTGTTCTTTATTCTGGAGGACTTCTATTTTATAACACAAACCACAGAAACTAATTTCATGGGGATAGGGATAAACACATCACAAGTAACTTACTGAATAACTGATGGTGATTTGTGTTTGAGTATCAAACTCAGCTAATCCAATATCACTCTGTTCATGAAACGAGTAATGACCACTAATGGATCTGCTCGGGCACTTGTATACCATAAGGCAATTTCAGTGGCTTGGTAATTTCAGTGATAAGAAAATCTCTGGTTCTTTTTACCATAATTTCTGTTGTTTTGTTTTGGTTTTTTTCTGTCCATTTTGTCATACCATTGACCATTGTCTTTAAAAATTACCTTTTCTATTTCAGTTATGTTTTATGGTTGACAGAATTGATTTCTGATGAAATCTTACTTCCCACATTGAAATCTGAAATATTTTCTATTTATTTACCTACCTTTGTGGTGACTTTACTGTTGGCTGTGTATATAGTGTTATTTAGGACACCAAGAAATGGAATGAAGCTGCATCAGGGGAAGTTCAGACTGGACATTCAGAAAAGGTTCTATACTGAGAGGGTGGTTAGTCACTGGAACAAGATCCCCAAGGAAGCGGTCATGGCACCAAGCCTGTTCAGAGCTCAAGGAGCATTTGGATGACACTTTTAGTCATATGGTTTAGTTTTAAGTAGTCCTGCAAGGAGCAGGGAGTTGGACTTGATGGTCTGTATGGGTCTTCCAGCTTGTGATATTCTATGATTTCATAGAATTTTTTTCTTTTTTTTTTTTTTTTCCTTTCCCCATTCCTCCATCTTTTTAAGAGCATGACTGAAGCTCCCTCCTGCCTTCCTTTCTGGTTTTAACTTGGGTCTGTGTAATGCTCATCCTGATGCCTGTCCAGAAAAGTGGAGCTTGATGTTCACCCAAAGCCCTTTACAATAGTTTTTGCAATACATTTCTACCACTTCCTTCCTTACTTACTTCCTGGACATTGACGATGTTGGACACATTTCTTCCTCAGTCTGGAGGTCTGCAGTATAAAGTAGCTGACCATAAAGCTTACCATAACACTTAAACATTCATATTTACTTAGGCTAAGTCTAGTGATAGTAGTAGTTGCTTTTCTTTAGTGCCTGGAATGTGGGAATTGTAACTGCACATGATTGCTCCATGGTGACACACTGTTAAAATAATTTCCCTCTCACCCCCCTTTATTTTTTTTTGTTAAGGGACGCAAGAGTGAGGCAGAAAAGTACTTCATGAAGGCTATTCACCTGGATCCTACCAAAGGGAACTGCTATATGCATTATGGTACGTTTCAGATAAAGTTTCCACACGTATTCCAGGCTTGCTGTTAATCTCTCTGAGTGATTAAGGATTTGAAAAGTGCTACTGGCAAAATACATATATAAAATATATTGGGAAAGAAACTAATCTATTATGTATAACTTCATCCCCATTTCAATTTGTTAATCACTGCAGAGGGAGAGGTGAAGATTTTGCATAGCCTTCCTCCTGTGAGAGGAATTTCAGTATTGCTGCCTCTCTGGGAAAGAAAAAAAGGTGACTATTGCCATATGTCAAAGTTTCATGGCCTGGAATATTATTATTAACAGTTTTGGCCTAACTTTGCTGGCTGCCGGTGGGTGGGCAACTAGAAGTTATACTGTAGTGTGTCTGAGTTCTATGTATTGAAGTGTCTGCTTTTTGTTGAAGACTTACAGCTCTACATCTGTCTTCTTCCCTGCATCTTCATGGCTTGAAATGGATAAATATTGCAAGAGATTTTGACAAGTTGGCTATATCTTTGTCATACTAAGTCATGCATGTGCATAAAGCACACAGTTAATTTGAAGGTATCTTTATAACTTTGGCTTGGTTTTGCTAGATGTGCAAAAAATATTTCCAGATGTGATTAGTCCCAAGGAAGCAAAAATATTTAACTTTATGGACAATTCTTACTGTATTTTAAAGCTGGTAATAGACAAATCTAAAAATGCAAGCTGTTTAGTCCCAACTGGAAAATACAGAAAGAACTAATAAACTTCATCTTTATTAAGGAAGAAGGTAGGGAACCACAGACATACTATATATATATTTCTTTGTTGGTTTGTTAGTTGTGTGGTTTTTTTTTTAATTTCCTCTTCTAACTGGGAAATGTAAAATAAATAAAAATGAGTGGCCAAAAGGGAAAATTAATCTCATATCATAACCATGTTTTCACTTTGTGTGATATCTTTGTCTGAATTGCACGTTGTATTTCTGTCTGGTCCTATGCACTGTAAAATTCTGTATGTTAGACTCCCAAAATCAATGCATACACTGTTACTTAGAACATGTCATGATATTTCAGTGTATGTAGCCTAGTGTTGCATTATTTTGCATTATGGGTCATTGCAGTTAGTGACCTTGTCTTCTACTTAAGCCTGTACAGGTAAATCCAATAGGGGTATTTGGGCACATAAGCTCCATTATTTCAATTGGATATAAGCATAGTTGATATCTCAATAAGGAAAAGTTGGAACAGATTGTTTCCTGAAATCCTGCTCAAGCCCCTTCCATCCTTTGTTATTAAGAAATCTATCCTTAGTTATCTGGAATTATAATTTGCATTCAAATTCAAAAGTAGTTCTCAACAGTCTGCTCTGGCAATTGAAGTTATGATTGTGTATATTTTATTACAGGTCTAGTCTTTATTCTTTTTGTCTCTCAAAAGTCTTCATCAACTTGCCTGTCTTTTCCTGCAGTATTCCCTCAGTGTCATTTTCAAGTGCCCTATAAACTAAAACCAAGGTTATTCAAATAATCATTCACCTCTGATGTATTGATTTCCTCATTACCAGACTACAATATTAAAATGGTGTGTTGTTTCCTAATTAAGATTATTCCCTAAAAACTTTAGCATTTTTTCCCCCTTTGTTGTGTCACAGGTTCAAAAAGTGGTTTCTGTGTCCATGTGCAGAGGTCACTATTGCAACATAGAGAGGATTTGCTCAGCAGATTAGGAGTGAAGGACAAAATTTAGTCAGTGATGGGAATAGCGGCATAGTAAAATGTGTTGCTGAAGGGCTCTAGGCACAAGAAGTTCCCTATACCGGTCCCTAGATCTCTGTTATGGAGTATTATACACAGAGGTCTACTGAATGCAGGTGAAACCTTTTCTTTTGATTGTATAACGTCCAATCACCTCACCAAATTCAGTGATGTTACTCCATGTTAATATCAAAGTAGCTGTGAGAAAGATGTTGTTTACTTCTGCTTGGCTTATGTGTCTATATAGTACAGATATTCTCAAAATGTTGTCATTTTGGGCACAGGACTTCTTAAAAATTGAAATAAATTTTCCTTGCTTTTCTTTCTTTCTCTTTTCCATTTCTTCTGTTTTTTTGCTGTCTTTCCCTTTTCCCTTCCACCTATTTTTTGTATTGATAAGGATTCTGTAGTGTATGTTAACAGTGACGTTCCAGCTGTTACACAGGAAACCCAAGTGAATATTTTAAGCTTTATCTCTACATTTTCTTAATTTGTTTTAGCACCTTCTCACAGGTACAGTCTACATCCTATATGCCAAGAGTTAAACTATGGGGAAAAACTGTCTGTATTTTACATGTAAATCTAGAGATTACTTTTTTTCTCAGCATGAAGATGTTGGAACAGAGAATAAGATAGTTGGCATCAGCCCTAAAAAACCCACATACCTCATGGAACAGCCAAATGAAAAGAATGGTCAGTTGGGACACAACATTATGGAGTAGCAGGAATAAATGGACACAAGATTTTCTTCCAAATGCATGTGGATCCACACACTTATAATTCCTTTTCCTAGGATGTGCAGATGTTCTTTTTAACTTCTAATCATTTGGACTTTTTTTTGGAGCTATCAGGAAAACTGTCAATATACTGTAACTTTTAAGAGACTTAGGTTTGTATTATAATGTGCTTTATTTCAAGCTTTAATCCAAAGCTATTCCCAGATACGACTTGGTGCAGAAGTTGGCTTATCTGATCACATGAAAATTTGGAGAGGTGAACAGTTTCATGGTTGCTCCTTAGATAATACCACCACAGCATATTTCTCTAATTGTTTCTAATCAGTTTTGTGTAGTGATTTGCTGGTTTAGGATTTCAGTAGATTTAGGTTTAAAACAGTGTTTCTCAAATTCATCATGCTTAGAGACGTCTGAAGGGAGAACTAGCGGAAAAGCTAAAGAGATATAAATCCCTGCATGCTGCTTACATGATGCCACTTCATTGGTCATAAGAGGAAGTGGCTTTTACTGTAGTGACCAGAGAAGGTGGCAGACCCCTCTCAGGCTGAAATGCAGGCAGCTGTTCAGCCTGTCCACATTTTCCATTTCTTTTCCCTTTTCCCACTTCTTTTCCCCTTCTTTTTCTTTTCTCTTATACCAGTTATTTGAACATCTGAACTTTGTGTAAAACCGTTGTCTTATGAATATGAGAGTCTTGATGGGTGATCTGGTACAAGCTACTCAGGTACACAGTACTCTACCAGAAACACCTAAGCTAAAGATGAAAGAGAGAAAATGCATATGAATCAGAAAGAAGAAAACATGGTAGAGGAAAGAGTGCAGAAGTACCAGTGCAAATTATTTTAATATTTTTTTTTAATTCTCGGGCAATTAATATGTTATTTTTGGCACAACCTCCAAGTTTTTAAACTAAAACACTGGAGATTATTTCAGATACTAGATTTAAATTCTCCTATAAAGTCTGAGGCTTTTAATTTTATATTTTTAATGCACATTTTTGAAAGAAGACTTAAAGTAAATAGTTTTGACTAAACAAAGTTGAACTTTATAAATGCTTATTTATTTTTTAATTTCCATCTTGTTTGTTTGTTGTTTTTTTTTTCTCTGGGAGGGCTTTCTTCATCGTATCTTACCCACATCTACTCAGGATATTGGCTCTCATGCATCCCACTTCACTTCAGGCATTTAATTCAAGTATGCCATTTGGGGTCCTGCAAGACCTTGGTAGCTTCAAAAGATAGAAGACATAGTTGAAATGGTCTCCATTGGCCAGAGAGGGGACTCTTTTTGTAACCTAGTTGCCTCAATTTATGCATATGGTTAGGTGGGATGAATGTGAGTGTCAGTCTTTGAAACCACAGGTAGATACCTGTGGACTAATCAAGTCCAAAAGGAATTTTCATATAAATATTTTAAGAACATCTTGGCATCTAAATAGTCAGTAGGTCAAATTTGTTAATAAGTGTGCCAAACATGGGAATGTTCAGCTGGGCCAGACCAGTGCATTTATGGCTCAGAGATTATTTGGTTTTGGATAGAGTATTGACCACCCACTAAGGAAGTGAAGATCTGTTTCTGTCTGCACTGAGCCTGTCTCAGGAGAAGTTGAAGAAAGGTTCTGTATAAAATTTGTCAGTGCACAGAGATGAGAGGAATTGCAAACAGTGAAATACTTAAGTGCTCATCTATTAGAAAAGAAACCAAAATGAATTCTTTAATCGCTTTTCACTGAGATGGCTAGTAGGATGCAGTGTAATTGAGGAGTTTGGTGTTGTGGAAGGCTTTTTGAAACATCTTTCACTTAAACAAGTAAACAAACAAAAACCCCCATAAATCTACTGTGAAATTTAAGTTGTGCAAACATTTTACCTCCCAAACTGTCTTATTTCCTTTATAATTTGCTGTTTAAAAACAAAACCAAAAAATGACTGCTAAAGCAAGTTTTATTCTACTTGTTTGCTAAAAACAGTCTTTGCTACCATGTCTCTTGAAGTGTGTATTGTGGCCTTTCTCCAGTGTAATGAAAATTGAGTGGGAATAAAGAGAGAGAGAAAAGAGGAGTGAGGTTTCCAGATAAATGTCTGTACAGAGGTCCCTCCTTCCTTACATTTGTAATGGCTTAATTGGAATGGGGAAATCTAGAACCTAACAGGATGTTCAAATTAATTCTGTTTTATTAATCACCATTGAGACCGCCTTTTAAAATAGTTTCCTTTGAATAATACATTGTTTCTAATAACTCTAAATTGTTTAATGATTCCTTTTTCATTAGAAAAAAGGATTATCCTCATTAGATTAATTATGCATTCACTTAATTAGGCAATCCACATTGATCAGCTGCCTTTTTCAGTGTATTCCCAGTTACAGATATAAAAGAAATTGAAAACCATGCTGTCAGGTTAGGTAAAACTGAATCATATTAGCTATACTGTCATTGAAGGAAGAATAAATTAACATGTTCCCAAACATTCTAAGGTTTTGGTTGTGGGTTGCTTTTTTATTATTGTATTTCACTTTTGAATTTTTGATAATTTAGGACTTGTTTTTGTAGATTTTCTTCATGTTATCTGGGTGGGTTTTTTTACAGAAGGTTAACTGGTTAAGTGCTGTTTTTATTTCCTTCACTTTCATCCTAAGTCTTTCTAGTCATTGTTTCAGGACAGGACTTTTAGCCCTTTTTGATGCCTAAATTTTCACCTGAGTCTATGAGCACTTTGTATCTGTCTTGCCTCCAAAGATGACTGCTTTACCACTCCTAAGTCTCAGCCTGAAAATGGATTGGAACTACTGTGGTTTAAGCTTCAAAATAAATTTCACTGAAACATGATAGCAGTGGATTTTCAAGTACCATTTTTCACCCTGTTTTTAAGCCATAGTTACATGTGTTAGTGAGTGTGAGAGTTTACATATGTTTACAGATATACATTCAGATTTCTTCTTAGATGTGATGATGTATTTATAATATTTCCGTGTAGTCACATTGTTCACGGTGCTGGAACTTTGTGTCTTTGTTCTTCACTATCTGAAGAACGGCCTAGGAAAGCTTTATTTTTCTCCCATATATTTAAGGAAAAGATCTTTTGAAGAAAACAGTGTAATAATGAAAAATGTCAAAGTTATATTGGCAAGTAAGAGAAATAACAACGAATACCCAGTAATGAAGTCTTACTCAAGAGAGTTTTGTGCCAATGGAAGAAATATCACCTTAGTCCTTAGGAAGGTCAGGTTTTATCTTTGTCAATGAAATGAATAAAACTTACTTCACAATCCCTAATTCTGGTGAATGAATTGTCCCTTTCTGACTGACAGTTTAGCTAAATACAGTATATGCCAAATGATAAATAAAACAGAGTGCATGCATCTGCTCCATTGGGAACACCAGATGCTACATGATGATTATGTATTGAGAAACTAAATTCCTTGATGAGATGAGGTCAAAGCCAACCAGATGTAGTATATCCATCACTAAGTCGCTTTGCCAGCCTTCCCAATATGCACTCATGAACATTTCAGCAAATAAAAGGGGTTTTGCCATTTAAAATCTTTTGGAAATCCTAACATTATAATGATTTTGTAGGGAAACTATAATGCAAGTTTATGATACTCAAGTAACTCATATTCGTAGAATATAGGTGCCCTTTGGAGGAATGGTCAGTCTTTCTTGAGCATACAGTACCATCAGGTTAAGACCCTGACTTTGGACTATGGCTTATACCTCCTTATACAATATGAGTGAATGCAATTCCAGGAAGACATGGTTCCTAGACCCAAAACAGGAAGAGATGTAACGGACTCACGGAAAGGTTTCATTAAGCTTCCAACCTTTCTGCTTGCAGGACTCTCTCCAGTAACTTTGATTTAAGAAAATCTTTAGCTACTACCAGAAACAGAGCTATTCCGAAGAATATACCAATTTGAAGTCATCTTTCTGGTTTTCTTGGCAGCTGTGAATGAGTGTACAAAGGCGTATGTACATAAATTGTCAAGTCCTTTTTGTTGCTCCCTAGGCTGTTGCTATCACACAACATTAGAAGATTATTACAAACCACTATAATAACTACTTATTCCAAACTCCCTGTAGAACCAGTCACTTAAGTGGAATGCAGTGGAGTATTTCCAAACAAGCTAGGTCACTGACCCTAAACGCTGTGGAATTTCGATGTTTCTTCCCTTCCCTTGAGTTTATCCTTAAATCTAAGCATTCTGACATCCCAAATACATGGTTGACTCTGCTTCCTCAGCACAATATACTAGACTGCTCAAGAGATGTGGTATAGAAATTGCAGATTAGAGACAGGGCTAAAAATGTGGCTTTATGCTTTTTCATGTTGCCAGAATTTGGAGGTTCTGCAGGAACTGAAAAAAGTCTGTGGCATGAACAACCTTGGAGACTTCTTTGTTAATGATCACGTTTTGACCTATGTGTGCCAGCTCATTATGGGGATTTTTTGAAGAGATAGCATGGAGGTGCTAGAAAAGTGCAACTGGATAGTTCTTTCTCATCCAAATTTCACTTTTCCAAACCTTATACATCACCAGGTATCTGGGGAATGACATAGGGCCCAGAATCTTTCTTACTATTTGTAAAATGTGAGGTACTCTGTATTACACGTTTTTATCATTAATCTTTTGGTTTAGTGAGAGCTTCCAGTGATCCAGATGTGGTCACAAGTTCAGTTATCAAGTCCCAAAGGCTTGCTTTTTAATTTTTTTTTTCTTATCTCTGGTCATTCCCTGGATGACATCCAATGGTATATTTAGCACAATTGGAACAGAGGAGTATTTCTAACAAAGAAAAAAAGCTAATAAAAAAGGTTTTTCCAAGCCAGTGCGTATATTGTTGTTGCGGCACCCACTGCCTTGCGTAGTCTTTCTGTATATTTTGTTTGCAACGGAATAATCTTCTCCATGGGAACCAACTGAGGAAATAAACTCCTGAAAAGCTCTTCCAGCAGGAAAGCCAGAGAACGGCTTTAGATAAAGGTAGAATGGGATATAAGGAGCAACAAACCAAACTGGAATGCTGCTACCATCATGTAAGTTCTCTTTGCTTCCCCTGCCACATCCTACATATTCACCAAGAAATTGTCTAAACACACTGGAAAGTGGGATTTTTAAGAATATTAGGTCATGTCTGTTGACTGGGCATCTTGCAACATTGATTCATCACCTGCAAAGCTTTGGAAATCAACTTGGAGACAAGGTCCCTCCTCTCATTTCTTCCACAGAGTGCTACTGAAATTTTCCATTCAGAAATCTGGTTGCATCCGCTCTTTTGCTCTGCATTGCCACAGCAAAGTTAAAGTTGATAGTGACTTCAGTGGTGGTTCTGCTCATGCCAGTGAGAATGTAGTTCAGTTCTCAAGTCACAATCTTGCAGCTTTACTGTGTGCTTCAGAGACAAGACAGAATGCATTGGGTCAGCCAGAACCTGATCTCTGTTCTGGTTTCTATTGAAACTTGAAATGCTTTGAAAGCACCAACAAATATTCAGCTTCACATTCTCAATGATGAATGTGCTGAAAGAACTTCTAGTGAATTTTATTATAAACATATTTGACAGTTGAGTCTATGATCTTGATATAGCTTCTTTTCGTGTTAATATAGTTGTTTACATTGCTGCAATGGAAGGAGAAAACTTTTTTGAAGAGGATAAGGTGCAGAACACTTGGTGACAAACATACATTAAACCAAGCAAATGCTAACTGTTCCCTATTATGGTGGGAATGGAAGTTCTTCCCTTCTTATTCAGAAGGTAATTTACTCAGTTTTGCTTGAATTACTAAAGGTATCAGGACAAAATAATAAGTTGTTGAAGATTGAGTAAGTGCAGAACCAACCACATGCTGAGAACGTTCCAAATGGTTTATTTCAAAGGCGGCAGTAGCAAACCCAGCTATTTCAGAAACCTCTGTTCTGGTACAAAGTATCTTTGAATGTTTGCCAGTGAACAAAGGAGAGGGAACATTTCAATTAAAGAAAGATTGGCGCAACTTTAACTTTTACCTAGTAAAATAAAAACGTATAGTGCCTGTAAGGAGTAGTTGAGCCGATTCTAGAGGAAGGCACTAATGCATTTGTGCTCTAAACATAAAATATTGTCACACACATGCATATTGCAACCAATTAATACCATTTATGTTACAATAAAGCAGCAGAACTACCAATTCAGATGTATGGCTTTTAAACTGGTGTTGGCACATGTCTTAACAAAAAGCTTTGCAAATGTTCATGATCATTTTAGAAAGACAATTATACAGAGTAGAGAGCGGTATGCTTCCGCCTCTGTGGATAAATATTTGTTACAAATTTTGACAGAAGATGAAAGAAAGTTGTGGTTTTCAACTCCTACCTAGGAACTGGATTATTTGTTGTTGTTGTTTATATTACATATATAGTTTTATTTTACTTTTCAGTAGATTGCATATATTGCCTCATTTTTTTTGCCAAATATACACTCAAAACCACTGTTGACAATTTGCAAGAAAAAGCGTGTTTGAACAAGACTGTAGGTACAGAATTTGTCAGCTTCTATGCCATTTTTGATGCTTAGATAGCCTAATTTATGGAAAAATGACTTAAGAGGATAGTGAAGCATTGAATCAGTTCTCTGCTGTTAAAGGTCTTCACAAAGTCTTGACTCCACATTGAGTCTCAGCTTTGTGCTGTCTAGCAAGAAATGTGGAAAATTCTATTAAAAAAGTAACATTGTTCCAGGCAAAGAATAGTGGTGTTGAAGATCACACCTGAACATGGACTGTGGATTTCCCACTCCTGTTTTAGAAGAACAGTAATGAAAAAATATGCTTTCCTAGAAGAAGGAAACTCTGGGAATAAGAGCTTCTAGAAAGCTGTTTTCTCAAAAGCTGGTTCTGATTCCAAAAAACAAATCGGGCTACCATGATTTATGTTGTTGGCAAGAGTCAGAGTCATGACACCTGCAATAAGAAAGCCGTGTATGTGATATTGAGCAGTGTCTCATAAATCATGCTGTTTGCCAGCTGCCTGTTAGAGTAGAAAATCCTGCATGTAAATTTTGACCCACACAAGTGGTTCCTGGATCCAGAGGCTTGTGGATCAGACCTTCCAATCCACCTTCAACACCTTGGCAATAGTCTGCCCTGCTAGTGCTTTTCTCTTGGGAAAACACATCTTTATGGCTTTGACAGGGAAAGGTTCAGAGGTTTGCTTTTTAATGAAGAAAGTGCAGCAGTAAACTGCCAATCCAGTTCATTCTTGTATGAATTTAGTATATCATATTAATAGGAATGGTGGTTAACACTTCAAATTAGGATAGCTCTACTTAGGTGCTTTAAATTAAATTTAGATGTGTGAATAAAATTAGTCTGCCTTTCAGAAGAACTTGGCAAATCAATTCTGAACTGAAAGTTTCCACCTTCTAATGGGTCTGGCTGGGATAGGGTTAAATTTCTTCATGGCAGCCTGGATAATGCTCTGTTTTGGATTTGGGGCTATAACAGCCTTGGTAACACACCAGTCTTTGGCTGTTGCTGAACAGTGCTTGAACAGTGTCAAGGCTTTTTCCCTTTCTGTCCTCTCAGCCAGTAGGCTGGGAATAGGCAGGTGATTGGGAGAAGACACAGCTTGGACAGCTGATCCAAGCTGGCCAAAGGGATATGCCAGATCATATTACATCATGTTCAGCAGTAAAAATTAGGGTAGAGGAATAAGAGCAGTTTTGGCTTCTGAGGTGGCCTTTGTTTGAAGGCTGGATGGGCATCAGTCTACATGTGGGAAATGGTGAGCGATTTCCTTCACTGTTTTTCTTTTTTTCTTTCCTTCATCTATTAAACATTCTTTATCTTGGCCCACATGTATTCTTGCTTTTCTTCTTCCTGTTTTCTCCCCTCACCCTGCTGGGGTGGGGGGCAGTGAGACTCTGTGTGAGTGCTTGGATGCTGGTGGGGGACAACCCACCACACACCTGTACACTCAGGTATTGACTTCCCACTAGATTGGGAAGATAGCAGTCAATTATATTTATATCCCATCCAATTAACGAAATGCTTAACCAACAGCCAGCTTAAATCGCCTCTACTCAGGCAATGAGTTAAGTCCATTATGGGGTGTACCCCTTTCCTGTTTGTTTTCAGTGTTCTATAAAGGTTTGGGTGTGAAGGATGCCATAGTTGGCTTTAAGAGGGCGTGCTGTGTATCATCTGCTACCTACCCACTCAGCATGACTTATTGCTGCTATTATCAACTCCATACAGGGGAGAGACTTGTTTATGGTGATGCACAGTGCTAGAATTTTCTTTTCTGAAGAACTGAAAGTTTTACTCATACTGGACCAGTGTCATACAGTACTTGCAATTGGTTTTAGTTAACTTTGGTAATAAAGATAATGCTTTAATGTGTTATATAGAAGAATAATCCTATTATAGAGACACTTTTTAGAGACCTAGTAGTACATGGAGGGTGAATTCTGTTTTTAACAATTTAAAACATTAGTTTAGAGTAGTCTACATGGACACACCAAAAATGTTAGCAACAAATGGAATGTATGCAGCCAAAGTCTCAGAAAAAACAATTAATAAAAACAAGCTTTTAGCTAAGGCACAGTACATTTGCTTTTCAGTAAACATATATAACGCTGTCATGTTTTAAATTAGACTTCTTATAGAAATCTAAAGCATGTATGAGTTTCATAGTATCTTCAGTATATGTTGGTAGGGACCTATTAAAAGAATTAACCTTGCTTAAGAGCACCAGTAAATCATTAGTATTGGTTTGAAATATTTTCCAATAATGTTATATTTTTAGAAATTACATGGATAAAGCGCGAGAATTTTACTGTTTAATAAAATTAATCTAAAGTCAAGAAATTTGTTGTCACATGAAGTAGAATATATCAATTACATTTTGTTACATTGGGGTAGTTACACATAAGTTAGTATCTCTCTTGAGCTTCAGTGCTAAGTGTTTCATACAGAAAACCGAAAGTATGTTTCTAAAGATCTGACTCTAAAAATCCTGGAGTAATTTTCATTGAAAACAATAATGAGAGGTTTTTTTCTCCTTATGACCAGTTGACATTATTTTTGAATTCTAAGCTGTAAAATATTTTTCCTAAATTAGGTATAGAATTTTGTTGAGAATGATCTTGAATGTTAACCTTTTAAATTTCAAGACACAGTGATGTCCTTTTTCTTCCCCCTGGCTGGAATTATCAATAGGACATGCACTTACTAGTGTCTCATTCTGCTAATCCAGTGCTTTCATTAACAAAAGAATCTTAATGTTAACAGTTTGAGGCTGGTTTACTTTAGCACGAACCTAAAGATTAGAGATACTCTTTTAGTTAATTTGTGAAAGAGAATTTGAATACTAGTTGGTGAAGCTTGTTTCACAGATTTCTCTTTAAAGAAAATGGTAACTCAGCTGAAATCAAGAGATATGAACTGATTATTGCAGTTGGTGGATCTACTTGTCTGAGACTTTTCAGATTCATATTTTTAGTTTGTCCTGCTACATATAAGGCATACTCCAATGTGGTACCCAAAAGAAAAGAAAAACAAAAAGAAAAATAAAGAGCAAATTTGTAGCTTTTGTAAACATTTATTGTTTTTTTTCCCTTCATAGGAGACTTGCATTAGTGGCTCAAGTGACAATCTCTAATTCTGAAGGCTAATTAATTTCTTGTGATCCAAACTCTTCTCAAACTATTTTTTTCTTTTGATGGTTTTATATTTATTTATTTATTTGTTTACTTACTTAATGTTCTATGTGAGAAAGCTTTTTTTGGAAATCGTGTTTCTGCACACGGTAAACACAAAGCATCATAACGCATGAAAGGACGGTGCATATTAGAGTGCAGATGTAACTAAAGCAAGTAAACCGTATGCTATGAATCCAGAAAGGCACCTGAATGTTTTTACAAGATTTTTGCAGATCTGAATAACTAAGATATAGGTGACTGACTACGTAAATAATCTTCCATCTCTTGCCCAGTTGAAATGTACCCACAGAGAAAGCAAAAAGCTAGGAAAGCTGTCTCTCATCACTTTTTGTATTGAGATATTTTTTTCTGCAAATGTATTTATTGTGCCAAAGCATCACTGGATTCACTGTGCCCCTACAGACCTTGCTAGCTGTGGTTAAGTGGGTTTTCTGCATAAGCATATAACGAGCATGAAAGTAATAGGGAATGAATGAGGAAAGGAAGCAAGAAAAAAATAAAATCCCTTGCCATGAGAGGAATTCATTTGCTCATTGCTTACTGTTCCTGAAGAGTCTTGTGACCTTTGATAGCTTGGTGGACTTTTTGTTGAGTAATCTTACTTTACCAAGTAAGAAAAAAACAGGAAGGATGGGACGCTGGAATGTATAATAGCCATACTGTAAGATAGCATTCCAAATATAAAGTTATGTAGACACAGAGTCTAGACAGCTGAAACCCTTTGAAAAGTTGTTGATCCAAAAATAACATATTTTACAAATTAGGTGTGAAAAAATCATTATAAGGAGTAGAAATAGAGTGGTTTGAGTACCTTCCAAATTATTTTTTTTTCCTTTTCTTCAAAGGAAAACGCATTTTTATAGAGTTCTACTAATTCTTATGTGTTTTGTTTTGAAACTACTGGAATTTAGTTAAAGTTTGGTTAATGCTAAAGTATTCATTCTTTTCAGTTTTAGCTTGACTTGATTATGATAATGTCATTTGTAAAAATTCAGTCATATGATTTTAGCAGTCTTTTTTTTTATGTGAAAGGTGTAAGTATCGTGTAGTACAAAGCTACCTGTTGTGATTCTCTTAGTGTTACTGAAATACCTGATAAAATAACAGTTCATCAAGGTATACACATATATAATAATTTTAAAGCAAAGTATCATGTATAATTCTAAAGCTGAAGAAATATGTTTGCATGTATATATATATATATAAAATGTGATTTTGAGATATGCCTTTAAAATAGGAATTTATTCCATTATTAGATGCTATTTTATTTAATTTCATTTTGTTCTTAGGAAGTGAAGATCACTGTACAGGCAGAAGGGAAAGTTCTTAAGTAGCAGGCTTCTTGGGGATTTGGAGTATTGTTTCTTGATGGCTGAGTTTTACTGTAGCTTTCTCACTATTCATAAATATGTTCTGCAAATATTGCAGTTATATTACCTGTCATATTCATTGCATTTTTTCTATATTGACTACATTTTAAAGATATTGAAATAAGAGCAGATCAACAAATAACTAAACATTGAATATAATACATGAGACTATTTTTTTTTTAATTCCTTTTCCTAACTGTCTGAAGTATTATCCATCAGTTATTTTCTGTGGGCTCACTTTCATGCACTTCATTGCAGGACAGTTCCTCCTAGAAGAATCCCGCCTGATAGAAGCAGCTGAGATGGCAAAAAAGGCAGCTGAACTTGATAGAACAGAATTTGATGTTGTTTTCAATGCAGCCCATATGCTCAGGTTAGTGCTTTTACATCTACCTTACTTGATTTTCCTCCCTTCTTCTAGAGGAAAAGTCTTTACAGCCTTTGCTTACACAATATTCTTTTTAAAGCCCAACAACTCTTTTGAATAATTAAATATTGCTAATCAGATAAAGAGGATTGGAGTGACGATGTTTTAGGATTTAGCACTTTCTAATTTTCTGTGCATTATCTCATAATTTCTTGCTTTTAGAAAAGTCTGTTTTTCACAAGCAAGTAATCTTTTTGCTTGCATGCAAGAACAAGTGTTCCTTCTGCAGGACTTCCTTTCCCCTGATTTTTAGAAACAGCATGCATAGCAACAGAAAATATAGACCATATTTCTGATCTGGATATAACTAGAGAATACTGAGAATATTAAGTTTTTTGTTAATATCAGTAGGGAATGCTACAATAATTAGAAATCTAAATATTCCCAGGCTAATTATGACTTTGAGACTCATAGGAGCACTTAGTGATATTATCAGAATCTGTGATTTAAAGTGTAGTCTTATATCTAATTCTGTTCTCCTATCTGAATAGAATAAAATTTTAGACATCTTTTTTTTCCTTTTAAAGCTGTCAGACCTGGATATTCAGTAAAATTAAGCTTCTGCCTGAACATTATCATTAAACTCGCATTACTGTAATAGGTATCCTCCATGCTTATTTCTAGAATAACTATCTAGTTATTGCCTATTGTCCACTTAACAGCTATGAGGATACTTGATTTCATTTAGATTATATGTATGCTTAGAAAATGCATGAAAAAGGAAATAAAAAATATACTTCATTAGCACAAAACAGTTATTGAGATAATTTCTCTGATGAAGATATCTCACTTGGCTTTTTATACTTTTAACATTTAGAATTTGAAATGTAAGGGGAAAAAAATAGTGTTACAGAGATTAAATCTGCTTCTAGCCAAGTGACCTGTCTTTCAGAGTGAAGACTTAATGTAAGAGGATTTTGAAATAAGCCCCAAAACACACTTTGAGAAATAACTCCTAACTGCTTGTAGATTAGAAAGGAAAGCAAGACAAATGGTTCACCGGTAAACAACAGTTTGTCCTGCTGCAGGTGTATTAGCTATTTTAAGGATCCTTCTCTTCCCCCTGATTATTTTGTGAATGATACCTCTCAAGACAGAATTCAGTAATTTGAAACATTTAGATTAATGAAACAAATTCACAGCAATGAGAAGCATAGCAAGTTTAAAAAATAAAAAAAAGGCTTGGTGGTTTAGTTTAGCTGGAATCCAACTGTGCTCCTTTGGGATACCCAGTTGATCTAATTTTTCACTTAAATACTCAGCTTTCTTTGTGGGAGATCATAATGTCTTCCTAATATGCTCTGGGAGTCTAAAGTGGTCTGGAGGATTTAGCAAAAGTCAGGGTGGCGAAGTTAAATTCAGTGCTTCCAAGTATTTGCGTTAAACTGCATGTGTTATGGTCTGACTGATTTTTGCTAAAAGGTTATGATTCTGTTGTCTGCCTTTGTTCACTGCTTTACTTAGCAGTTTATTCAGTATATTGCTTACATAATAGGCATTGCACAAGGGGAATGTACATTCATACATTAGGAGAGAGCAGCTACAAATCCGTCATGAGTCTGTGGGACTTCAGAAGAGGCTGATCTTCAGGATATTTAAAATGATGGAGAGCTGAGGTGATTCCAAGAAGAAAGCAGATACCAAGATACAAAGGAGGAAGGAAAGGAGGGAGTACTCAGACTAGTATAGAGTGATACAGCTAGAAACTATGGATGCTAAAGACAGTCATAAATGAAAGGCTGATATTATTAAATATAGTAGCTTCATGTAGGTGACAAACTGCTCTTTAGGCACTGCAGACAGCTATAAAATCTGCCTGGTAAGTGTGTAAGAGTTTTGAATGGACCACACAGCTGTGAGGTAGAAAATAAATTGTAAAAGTTCACAGGGCATGGAAGCAAGTTGACTGTTGTGAGAAAGTTGTGTTGTGGTCTAAGAGATAGGAATTGATATTAATGTGGATGATGTAAGGTTTCCAAAATGACTGGGAAGTAATAACAGCAACTTAGATTTTTGTGTAAATTCTAATATTTTTTTCAGACCAAATATTCTACCCAGTTATGTACTGTTGAATTAGAAAGGAGTCGTCTTTCCCTCCAGTCATACTTCTTTTTCCACCATGAGCCCAAGGGGTGTCACGAGTTTCAGAAACGTGTAGACATTTATTTATAATTGCCAGCAAATTCTTTCAAACTTGGGATATAGCTGCTTTGGATAGAAAAAAATCACAATATTCCCTCCAAGTCCAATTTTTTTTTTTTCTACTCTAGTGCTATTTTTTTTCCCTTTTTCTTAATGCCTTTACTCCCTGAGAAAAATATTTAAATTAAAATGCAACCTAAATAAAAAATACCAAGTTTTGAAAATTTTTAACTGGAATGCTGTGGGGGTTTTTTGGTTTTTTTTCTTAAATTTGCAACAGAATTGTTAATTGTGTTCAAATGTAGTAGCAATATTTGTAGATAGACTGTTCTCAGTTCAGCAGTCACAAGAAAGACTCCTTCTGTCAGGTATTCCAACACTGTTTGCTTCCTCTCCTTGTGACTAAATCTGAAGTTGAAATCAAGAAAAAAACCCCTGATTTAGTTCTGTTTGCAGTCTTGAGAGACCTCCCTGTTCCTAATTACACAAACATAGTTATTAATTCTTTTGCCTAGATAACTTCTGTAGGATCCTGATAATGCAGTGCCAGATGAATCAAGTCATCTGTAATAGCAGTGGGATGTGGGATGAATGTAATTAATTTCTTTGCAACAGTCTGGTAACTTTCAACTTGCATAGTACTTGCCTGTAAGATTTGTTTTCTCAAGAAATTTGTTTTCCAGACAGCTTCATTCAAGGATCATGTAGCTGTTTGCATAGTTCTTCTTAAAACAGTAACTGGTCATGTGTTTTACTTTTGTAGTATTTGCTATGCTCTTGGTTATAAGAGTTTGAAGCCTTTCAGCAAAGCTAGGTACATTTTAATGGAATGTAGTGAAGCATATATTTGTACTGCCATATGGCTGCTGTAGCTTCAGTGACTGAGTCATGTATTAACAGTGCTAAGTTTCACTTTGTGTGTACTGAGGTGAGCTGCCATGAGATGGGTTTCCTGTGATCTAGGGGGTGATTGCTTTTAGAATGAGGAATGACACCACCGTACTAATTGGAAACAGGAAAAGTGCTTTATGTTGTTTCTAAATGAAAATAAGCATAGGAAGAAGAGCTTTGCATAAAAGCACATTTTGTAGGAAGAATTGGGTTTTTTTTTTCACACTTCCATAAGTGGGTTGTTCTGGTAAATACTCATATTACATGAAGTTATAGCATGTCTGTTGCCTATTTGAAAACAGAAGTCTAAATTAGAACAATACTACATGACATAGTCTTTGTTTTTCAATGAATTTCTGTGAGAGTATTTTGGCTCCTGAAAGTACATTGACTGACCACAGATAGCTGCTGGCACTGTCTCATAGGCACAAGTTCACTCTGTGTTACTGTCTAAACAGATTTTCTTCATTCTAGAATTACTGTCCATGTGTTTAAATATGTATGTATGGCTAAGCATATAGTCTATGTAATTTTTTTAAACAAAAAATGTGAATGAATGGTTAATGTAAGGAATCTGATTATGATTTTGTTGTGACACAAAAAGGTCCATTAAGAATGCCAAGTATCAGTATTCAGTATTTTAAAACAGCAATCTCTTTGAAAAAAAACTGCTTTATAGCTGGGCTGACATCCATGATTTTACTTTAAAAAAAAAAGTCGATACTCTGAAGCCTTATACCAATATGGTTTAACCCCAGCCAGAAATTCAGTACCACACAGCTTCTCACTCACTGCCCTCCACCCCTGGTGGGATGGGAAGGAGAACTGGAAAAAGGTAAAACCCATGGGTTGAGAAAAGAACCGTTTAATAGTTGAAATAAAGTAAATAATTAATAATAGCAACAACAACAGTAACAATAATAATTGTAATGTAGAGGAGAGGGAGAGAGAGGAATAAAATCCAAGGAAAAAACCCAAGTGATGCACAATCCAACTGCTCACCACCCACTGAATGATGCCCAGCCAGTTCCCGAGCAGCGATCAGTGGCCCCCAGCCAACTGCCCCCAGTTTATATACTGAGCATGACATCCCATGGTATGGAATATCCGTTTGGCTAGTTCAGGTCAGCTGTCCTGGCTCTGCTTCCGCCTTGCTCCGTGTGTACCTGTTCACTGGCAGAGTATGGGAAGCTAAGAAGTTCTTGATTTAGGATAAACACTACTTAGCAACAGCTAAAACATCAGTGTGTTATCAACATTACTCTCACACTAAATCCAAAACACAGCACTGTACAAGCTACAAAGAAGAAAATTAATTCTGTCCCAGCCAAAACCACAACAACCAAGCAACTGACAGGTTAAAAATAACCCTACACCATTCACATGTTTATGTATCTAAACCAGTCAGAATTGGTGGTGTTTCTCTCTTAAAGCAGTATTTTTTGCAGTGATCAACACAAAGATTCAAAACGAATGCAAGCTGAATATAACTGTGTGTCAGGAGAACCTAAGAGCTATGTGTTGTGAAGCACATCGATGAGGTGTCACTGGCAGTAAGCTGGAACAAAATACAGGGAACTGGTAGGTCTGGAGGCTCAGGTTAAGAGATATGAGAGAGTAAAAAGATGAGGCATTTTTGTCCCTTAAAATAAGATTGAATGCTAGGTGTTAATGGGGGAAATCAGATACGTTTTCAAGGTCAGTCCTCATGAAAAGATTTAAGATAGAGGTTGAAATATAGCTTGTAACTAGGAAAGGACTATCTTCTGAACTTCTCTTTGCTTCCTTTTCTTCCTTCCTATTTTATTATAAACATTTTATCTAATGTTTTACTCTAATGTGAATTTTGTTACCTTTAGTAGTGTCCTCCTATTATTTGACATTGATCCAGGGCCCTTTCCTGCTCAATGGCATAGGGTTACTGCAATTTCCTACCTCTGTGCCTTTAATTTTTCTCGAGGGAAAGCCATTCCAGGGCTTAACATAGCGATTTTCTAGTTTAGATTTCCAGTGAAAATGGGAACCAGAATTCTGCTGTATCTTAACTGAAGGAACTGCTGCTGAATGCCCCAGAAATGGAACTGGCATATTCCTGATCAGATTAGTGTGGTGTGCATTCATTTCTATAAACCATTTTTAATGGAGAACTATAAATTCAAACTGATTGCAACTTAGGAATTAATGATCCATGTTTCAAGATGTACATGTGGGGGGAAAGCAAGCCATGTATTACCACTAGGCTCAGAGGGGACGAGATTTTAATTTGTTCCATGTTCACATGCCAACACTTTCTGGAGGTGAAGTGTACTGTCTCTATCTGCCTCTTGGATAAAGCACCTTGTTTATTGCACAGAATTTCACCATGTTTAGAAATGTTTTGTTTCCTGACAGTTTTGTGTAAAGTGGAAAAAAAACCAAACCACGAACCTCTGTGACATGTTTCATTTTATGTGCCTTGTAGTGAATCCTGAAATTCAGAAGTATGTGATCATTTTTTTCCGAGTTGTTTCAAGTGCTACTAATGCCCAGCAGGAGTGATTCAGAAGCAGGTTAAATTTATATTTTTAGACATTCAGTCGTTTCTAACCACTGCAACCACTGAGTCAATGATACATGTCCAAAGTAATTTAGAACAGTTAACAGGTATAAACCAGGTTCTACTTGGCAAATTATTAGTCAGGAAGTGGTTTCAGCTTGCATGTGAATTATGTGAGAAACTTCAAAGGGATTATCCTTCCTTCCTTTCGCCTCCCAAGACTAATAACTGTCAAAATGTGTTGATTGGGATTAAAAGCCTATCATGTATTATGTGGTTAATATTTAAAATTTGGGTGGATGGGAACATAAAATTAGAACACAATTTGATCATTGAATAAAAAAGCATGTAAAAGCTCATGTAATGAACAAGGTTAAATCTCCAGATAAAGTGCTCAGTTGATTGATATTCTTTGAGCTAGTAACTGCTCTCAGAAGCAGCAGAAAAGAGAACAAAAAAATCCCACCAACCAGCCCTACTCAGCATTATGCTTATTTTCTATTTTTTCCATTCTGTATCACAGAAGTGCATCTGTATTCACATAACACAAATATGCTGAAGATCTGTCCTAATTCTTCTATGAAAGGACCTAACTTTTCATAGAAAAAAAAAAAAGTATCTTTAGCAGCAGATATGTAGCCTGCCTGATAGTCCTTGTTGTTCTTAAATGTTTACCATCTTGCTCATGACATGTATGTGATCAGCTGATATTCATTGGGCTAGTAGCCAAAAGCAATAGTTGAAGGAAAATAAGAAGGTGGAAACAAAAGGAGAAAACACGAGTTTGAGAGAAGAGATAAAAAGGGCCCATTGAGACAAAAATGTGTTTAGATTTCTTTGGCAATATTTTGCATTTTCATTTGAAAGCTTTAAAGTGAAAACTCAGAAGAAATAAAAATCAAACTACTAGAAGAATGTAGATGCCATCTATATTAGTAAGGAAAAGAAAAAGAGTTGAGCTGATAATGCTTCAGGTACCCAGCAACTCATCTTGTTCCCTTGGGATATGAGATCTAAATTTAAATCCCCTATCAGTTTGATGTGAGTAAATGTTGGAATCAGAACTGTTTTCTGAATGAATACCCCAAATCATGGAAACCTATTTCTGAGAAACCTTTGTATTTGATACTTATATTTTCTGGAATACAGTGTTCTTAGAAAGAAAACTGCATTATTGTATAATCTACAGCTTCATGATTTACTGTTAGTATAGCTAATTATATATAAAAAAAAAAAAAAGCCAGATTTTCCTCTGGGAAAGACGGGTATGTCTCTGTTTTTGCCTCAGATGAGTGTTTGACCTTCTGCATTTCTCTCTGTTGTGTACTAATATAATTTCAGAACTAAACAGAAAATAAAGGTAGGCAAAGAGGATTTATGATAATAATAAACATTCTGAACTATAAAAAGTATTATAGATTGACATATTTTGTGCATTTATTAGGACAATATCCCTAAACAGTGGGAAGTAGTTGTGGTTTTTTGTTTTTAGCTATTCTTTAGGTATAGTTTCTTTTTGAACCCAAGGAAAATGAAGTATACTGTGTTTTTCTGTCCTGATAGACAAGCCAGTCTCAATGAAGAAGCCGAGAAGTATTATGAAATGGCAGCAGGATTAAGACCTAATGTAAGTACCTTCTTTAATGTTATCCATTACTGAAGTTGATGAACATGCTGCAGTGCTGAACCCTTTCTGCTGAGGAGAAACTTCTTGCTGGAGCATTTGATCTCTTGGCCTATATTATATATGTTATTTTAATGGTTAATTATTGGATAGGTAAAGCTGTTAATTTGTCAAACCAATCACTGTACATTCAAGTTACCTCAGTGAAGGTTCTAGCAACAAATCTTACTTGGCTAACATACTTGGAAAAGATTTCTAGATTTAGATTTCTTTACCTTTAAATGTGTTAACTTTGGAAAGCTTTCCTAATTCCATCTATTCTCACTAATAAAAGAGGATGAAAGGCTACTCTGTGATCCGTTCAGAGCATTTAAAATGATACATTTATGCTTTTTCCTCTGCCATGAACTTCTGACAAACATTATTGTTCAACGAATTTAAAGATTATTTTACCTCTAAAGTTGTATGTTGACAAAGAAATGCTTATTCCTTGAAGCAGAGAGATGGAGGAGTATTTGACAGACCCTTTTTAAAAAGAAAACCTCATTTCCAATCCTATTGCATCAAGAACTAAAGAAATAAAATAGTTTATTTTTACCATTTTTTATTCAGTGTTACATTTCTTTTCAGTTACCTTCACATTTTGGAATAAAAAAATCATGAATAAATGGGACAGTTTTTGTTTTAAATATCTAATACTTTGTGCAATAAATCAAATCTAGAACACGCTCCTGTCACAGAAGTCTATAGTGCCAAATATGAGGATACAAGTCAGCAATTTTAAGTAAAAAAAAAAAAAAAAAACAAAAAACAACAACAACAACAAAACAAAAACAAAAACAAAAACAAAAAAAAACCAAGTAAAAAAAAAATACAAGCTTAAACCAAATTTTTTTGAGGCCTAAGATTCAAAACCAACACCAGCTAAGACTCAAAACAAGCTAACAAAATATAATTCAAAAAAACAAAAATACCTTATTCATATGAAATTGCACACTTTCACACAATCTTTTAAGAAGAACTCTCTGAAATCTATATATTTCTTTAATTCTTACTTTGTGAGACAGCAATTTAGATTTGGTGATTCCTTATGCTTTCAGATGCAAGACTTGGGTTTTTTTTTTTTGAATGGGTACCTTAATTTTGAAAGAATTCCCTCAGTTGCCTGAATATTGGTACAGTTCCTCTTCTCTTTTCTGCCATTAATTGTATTTTCAAAATGTTTCTCAGATTATAAAAAAATATATAACCGTATATTAATATTATTGTATGCATGAGGTTTCTCAGAGAGCTTTGGAAGTAGCTGAGGGCTTCTAGCTCATGGCAGTGGTACTATTAAAGCTAGGTATTTCTAGGTATTGCTGACAAGCTTTACATGTTAAGACCAAAGTATCCCTTTTGCAGGATAAGATCATCAGAACAGTTTATTATAGCAACTTTCTTCTGACTTTGATTAGTTTAAATGAAAATCTAATAGGCACTGCTGTTCAGCTTTCTTTAAGAGATAATTTAACTTTTACATTCAAGATGATAAAGTTTAACTTTTTAGCTAAGCATAGTATGCATATGGTTCATGAATTTAAAAAAATATTTTAATGATGCAGAGTGGGAAAGTTGTATCCATTTTCACTGCCAACATCAACTGTCTGATGACTCTATAAGGGCAGTCTCTCAAGTATGAAAATAAAAACAGAAATAGTCATACATATCTTTCTTATTATTATTAACTCTCAAATTTAGCATAATAGTTTCAGAGTTGAAGGAAAAGAAGCCACTTGAGGAAATTTTCTAGGTACTAAGCAATATAATGCAGACATGTTAAGACGGAAGATCCCAATTGTTCCAAAGGGGTATGGAATGTAAATTAGGAAACCCTGGTACTACATAGCTACATCTGTAATGGTAAATTATATGCACCCAGGACTATTTTGTGTTGATCCACCCAGCTCCTCAGAGCATACCCAGGTACTGCCTGAGAGACTGCAGTGGCCCCATCCACAGCTGTGAAGGAACCATCTTCACAGCTTGAAAATGCCCATAATTTAATTTATTATTTTGAATATAGCCTTCATATCTTCTCACTGTCTTGTGAATATGAAGGATCATCAAAATTGTATGAGTCAAGATACTAAAGAAATATCCTTAAGCCAAATACAGTGCTGAAGGATTTTTATTTTATTTTTTTGCAGAAAATTGAAAATACTAGGTGTATGAACATGGTATAATGTACAGATGCATGCACACATACAGTTCTGTATATATATATACACATACCTATATGTATATTAGTGTGCACTTGTTTAATGTTAGTTGCTAAGAGGTCTGTTCCCAAATTCCCTCTCGATGAGAATACTGAGTGGCAGCACTAAAGTCTTGTTCTGTGCAGTGGGTCAGCCTTGTTCCTAGAACTATTAAGTGCTAAAAGCATCTGTTTAACAGGAACCTTCCTTCCTCTGGTGCTTCAGATGATACCTGTTGACATTAGTTGATTATGGATCAGGATCCCAAGTAAACTGTCTCTCTGCTTTTTTTTCCAGTATGTTGTGGTTTTTTTCTCCTGTGGTTCCCCAATCCCTCCTCCAGATCCCAAGTTGAAGGTCCATTTCTCTGTTACCAACTTCTTTCCTATTAACTATATCAAGACAATTGTCAGTTATTCTTGAGAATTAGACCTGTGCCTGGCTCCTGAGAGGTTTTCAGCTAATGCAGCCTGAAACAAAACTCAGATTTCCACTCTCTTGCATCCATTTCTTTACAAGTATTACATATTGTGTAATATCTCTAATATCACTACTATAAAATGCCATCCTTAGCAGCAATAAGATGTTAGTAACGCTACAAACTCAATCTTTTGCTGATTGTTAGTGAATTTGTATACTCAGTGAGCTTTCATGACACAATTTTGTTTTCAGCATTTTTGCTTTGTTTTCCTTTTGCATCCCTTCCTTTGGTTTCTCAACTGTTCCTGTTGCTTTTGGAATACACAATACTTCCTCACCTGTTTCCCCGTATATAAGTCGTTTGGATCCAGAAGCTGCTCTGCTGAGCTCTTCTAAACCCAAATCCAGTTTAAATGGCCAACTGAGTTATAACTTTCAGAGCTACTTGGCTATTTCAGGTTTTTTTCCAGACAGCACTCTCCACTCTTGCATTTGTCTCCCATGCAAGCCTTCTTTTATTTCAGTGTCTCAAGACGGGGGAGCAGCAGTGAGCAACCAATATGCCTTCAAGTCTGAGTCACTTTCTCATTCAACTAATCCATTTTTATAAAAGTTGTGACTAAGGAGGCTAAAAACATCCCTAGAAAAACAGTGTTCAGTTACAGGGGAGATGTAACTTCTCTGAAACATGCAAGCCATTGGTTTTAAGAAAGCAAACAGAAAGATTTTAATTTTTTAGTATTGGGGGTGATTCATTCATCATTGAACTGACTCTGAGAGGACTGAAAACTATGGAAAATGCCATTTGTTTCCTCCATGAAAAGCTTTGTTAGATGAATAAAGTATTTGCAAAAAAAATATACCCAGTAAAAGAACAATTGAATACAGCACATTTGTGTGTACAGGGTGTTAAAATGTATATCCACACCTTGAACATCATCTTTGCTTTTGAATACACACCTTCATTCTGCAGAGTGCAAAAAAAATTAGAATACTTTGGTACAATAGCAACATCAGCTAAAATGCAGTTTGGGTGCAAAGAAAAACCAGATCTGGCTAGTATTATTATTCCAGTTTTAAACTTTAATGTTTTCTTAATAATGTTCATGATTGGCCTTATTTGCAGTAGGTGTTTTTATCCTCTGTGAAAGTAACTTCGCGTCAAATTTCAGAACAGCAGTATTTTCTGTAGAATATAGTGCTGCTGTGGAGATGGGAATCCTTTGTCTTAAATTTCACTGAAGAAACAAGCATTCTCAAGATTACGTCTATTTATTCCCAAATAGGCTTCACAGACTTGACTTTCCCCTGGAGAGCCAAGGGGGCGAGGGGAATCCAGGAAGCAGTTCAGAGAGGGTTTCTGCTTTTATTTGCTATAAATTGTTTCTTACAGGACTCCCTTTTCCTCCTTCAACTCCATAGGTAACCTACAGAGATTAGCTTCCTTAGACTCTGGATATTTTTGAATACTTTCCAAAAAACGCATTCCCACATTGTGTGTTTATCATGATCAAACCAAAATCATTTTAGAGCCTTCTCAGTGAGAAGCACATATGTGTTTGTTCTAGCAATGTTGGCTTGGATATATGTTATATGTAGTCTAATTTTAACAAATATAGTTGCATGAAGACATGAAAGTGTAAGTTTCTTGGACAGCAGGACATCAATGCAGTAATTATTCTGAGTGGGAGTATTGCTGAGGAAAATCTGTATTCAGAGATAGTTTCTAGGTGCCCTATGTCTGTTCACAAATCAGGAAATTGTTTTAACGAGTTGTTAGGCAGTCTAAAATGTGAGCTTTAAGCTCACTTTGTTGTGGAAAAACTGGTCATCTAGAAACTCTCTTTAAATTGGCATTCTTTACAAGAATGTGAGATACTGACTTTGGCTTCAGCTTTTATTCGACTTTTTAAGACATCATTTGTGTATAGAACTGCATTTCTAATTTTTTAAGTCTGAACCTGAAGCAGCCAATCTTTGAAAAGCTGCTCTAGAACCCCCACATGTCCAATGGCTTTTGAGAGGAAAGGGCACTTTGAAGTGTGACCTCAAGAGTATTAAGTGAAAGAGAGCTCACCAGAGCCTTAAGACTTTGAGCCACCACCTTGAGCTGATTGGCTTAGAAGCATTCCTACAGGAGGTGCCATGACCTGCAAGTCACTGCCATCCCAAGCACATATTAGTGCTGCTTGCAATCTGGAGCTCATGACAGCTTTAAGCCCCATGTCATCGGCACATTGTCAGAAACAGCTGTTTCCACTCTACTACTTCAAAAGGGCTTGATTAAATGTCTTACTGTAACAACATATATAAAGACACACACATAGAATGAGGGGGAAAGGAGAAATGTACTTATAAGTAAAATAAATACAGTTTCCACTAGATGGTTTAGTCATGATGTGGGGGACTAAACCATTTCTTGACTTGAAGGGTTTATGTAATCAGTTAACACAATATCATATTAAAAAGCAGTTTCTACAAGTGCTGCTTTTATTTTTTTCCCCAATGCTGGAATACAGATTTCATGTCAAAGTCTCCAGGCTTGTAGTAAGCTCTCTACCTTGAGCTGTCTAACAGTAGAAAGAAGAATGCTGGTGGTTTCCAGATAATTGACTGTATTTTTATAGCCACCTTATAGATAACATGCTTTCAGTGCCTCCTTATGGGAAGTGTTCATAATATATGGGGTTTATTCATAGCAGGACCTCTAAAAATGAATATACTTCCGATAGTATATACATCTTTAAAAAATAAAGTAGATGTTGGATTTTGTCTTGAAACATATGCAGCCAAGATCTGCTTTATTATGTATTTTTTCCTTAGGTGCTTCCATGCCAAATTTCCCTATTTGACTTTCTCCTGAACATTCAGTAATTCTCTCATATAGCTTTACCAGGCTGGGAGTAATTGTGAAGGAGACAGCTTTAATCCATTTTGCCAGCTTTGTTAAGGGCATGTCCTGTTACTGCCAGGGAGAATTTTCATAAAAGTTTTAAGACCTCCTGCTATGTTAGTTCTGCTGCTGATGGCAGTAATGAATGGGTTTACAATGATTCTTGAACTGTCTGCAGCTGATCCCCAATTGACAAAAACCTGGCATTGTTCCATGCTTCACTGGATCCAGTGTCATCCTCACATTGCTCCAGGGATGCTGCAGATCCCTCACCAGTGATGAATCCATTGCTCTTGCAGCTCTTTGAGCAGGTCTGCCTAGTCCCTGTTATCCAAACCCAATTAGAATGTCTTGCCATCATGCTCCTGGTTTTCAGAGCATAACATGAATAAAGCTGATGTAGCCCTCTAAAGAAACAGTACATACGTGATTTTTACACCATGTATTGTTGCCAGCAAAGCATGACACTTTCCAGCTGAGAATCCTTGTTTTAAAACGTTCTTTTGCCTGTTTACCTGTTTATTCAAAGTAATGAACACATGGCAATCTTTTATCTTTATGTGTTGGTGCCATGGACCACAGGACTTTATTTTTAGGTAGTCAGCATTCAGCAGATTCACCTGTTAAGTTGTCTTCCATTGCTTGTGTCTACCTTTGCAGAAAATACAAAAGTGGGCTTTGTGAGGCAGGTGGGGCTTCTACTGATTGCCTGCCTGCCTTCTGAGCTGCTTCTAGATTCTTCTGCCCTATGCCAGGGCTGTACAGCTTCCCACTACTAGCACCGGCTGCTGCTAAGCCTCACATTGTGGAAGGCTTCCTCTCAAGTGTGCCAAACTTTCTGCCTCAATGATGTGAATGGCTGTGGTTTCTTTCCAGCCCAGAAACACTCTTGGCCTCCTGAAAATGCCTCTTCTCTTCTCTGCTGGTAAAGGTGTGAGGAATAAGAAGACTTCCCTGGATCTAGTTCTTCCTCTTTTCCTACTCTGTTGCATCCTAAAGACTGAACCAATTGTTACAGGGCATGCAGGACTTTTAGGTACTAAAAAGGGTACTGTGGCTTTCTAGTGAGAACGTCAGCATTACTGATGTGAACTTTATTTGCAGTTGGCATTATTTTAATAGTTTGACTTCAGACAGACACAGGGATGGGAGGCTTAGGCATGAATCTGCTCCACTGGATGGGGAGATAGTGGAACACCCTTAGAGAAAAGAGGACACCACTCTGATTTCAAAAGGATGAGAGAGCACTTTCTTAGTTCCTGTAAATTGGGTAGACTTCTCCATTGACAGGCAATAGAGGACTGACTCTTGAGATTTGATATGAGAATAGCTGTGAAATTTTTCAGCCTGCCTAGCAAAAGGCTGACCTGGCCTAAAGGTTGTACAGAATGGAGAAATTCAAGAAAATTAATATTAACTAAATGCAAGCTGCCTTTCATTTCAGGTAGAAAGGCTCTTCAGTGTCTGCACAAAAATAGCAACATTTCTCCATGTGAAAAGTTTATTCCATGCATGAAGTTTCTCTTCCCCTCCTGAGCTGGAAAGCTTTTTAAATCTAATTTGGGCCCCCAGCTCAATTTTCTTTTGTTGTCGTTGCTGTTTCACCCCTTCCAGGTTCTTACACTCAGTTTCTCTCTCCTGTCTGGGGCTAAGTGCAAGGCAGATATGTTCTCTATCCAGCTATTTGGGGAAAACTGTGTCTTCTTTTGAACTAAAAGTTATCTTTCTATATTTGCAATTATATTTGTTCATGGTCTTCCTAAATATTTTAAAGACACATTTAGGGTTTTTGTCATACACAATTGTCAGCTTCAAGACCTGCTGGTGTACAGGCTGTTGTGCTGAATCTTAAAGTATTCCTACTTCAGCAGAGATTAGTGCCTCCCACCTTATAAAAAACAACAGGAAAAACAAACAAAACTCCCCATATAGCATTTCGCATCCCTATGATCTCCACCAGAGGAAAAAGAAAGAACACAGACTATTAGAATGGGGATATTTACCTCTAATACTGAAGTGCAATATCAGGATGAGTTGTGTAATTTGAAAACCAATTTACTCAGCTATCGAAAACACTGAATTTCTTTTGGGAAATATGAGAATATTTATAGCTTTACCCCAGAAAACTCTACATGTGTTACAGAGCTGTGGCAGCTCTGTAAAAGCAAAGATTGAACATGCTTCTGGGTGATTATTAAATACTTAAATCTGTCTCTCTATTGTGATCCATCTTCATGTAAGGTGCATAGGAGATAGCTGGAAATCATGTCATTACAGTCCTCAGCTTCAGTTTTGTGAGGGTTAGAATATGGGGAGTTCATTTGTACTTTTCTGATTATCCAAGCAGTTCAATATGCAAATAGCTGAGATCAATTGGCTCACTTGGTGTAATTTGTGAGCTTTGGAATAGAATTAAAATGCCTTTAAGTTGCTGTTTATTTCCCATCTAGAATAATTTGTTGTACATTGACATCCTAATCAATACATAAGTATTTTGTCTGTGCAAGTTCTAAATTACTGAAAAGAAAATACATCTGAGTTTCTTCTGCTTACATAGATATTGCATTGCAGTAACACCATTGACTTTTTTTATAGCTGCTTCTGTTTCTCCTGCGTGTGAGAGGTCAATGGAGCTCTGTAGTTACTGATTTCTTCAAGTGAAACTATGCAAGCAGCTCTGAACTCTTAGCGGAGTTTTTCAAAGAGTAAGCTGCATACCCAGAAACACTTAGCAAAGTAAGCCAGAAACTTATTGCCATAGTAATTTGGAGTGCTTTTCATTTCATTTTTAGGTATGAAAATGTTTACAGATTTCCCATAAATATTAGTCCTTCTATGGTCTAATTACTAGCATTATGTATTTTCTGAATCATTCATCTTTCTGAACTGCAAAATGTATAGACATGCTTTTCTTTAACAGGGGGAACAAATGTTGGAAATAAGCAACTATATACTAACTTCTCTTTTCTAACTTAAATAACCCTAAGATCATCATTAAACTGTCAATTACTCCTACCAAGAACAGTTGAAACAGTAATTTCATGCTTAATGTAATTTGAGAGAAAAAAAACCTTTCTAATAATTCATGCACTATTTGCGTAGGACATAGGTCATATAAGGTTTTCAGTATGTCAGGTGGTAACACCTTGTGCTGCCTGGAGCTCCTCATAAAGTCTTTTATTCACACAAAAAAAATACCCCAAACTATTTTGTTTTATGCACCCATTTTCCATTGTAGGCTGTATTGCCTCAGTGTTAAAAACGTTTATGTGACTAAAACTCTAAAAAGTGAAAGACCATGTTTTCACAAAAATCATGCATGTTTCTTATGATTCAGTGATGTTTCCTAAGAAGATATTCACCCTGGTATTAAGCTATAGGTTCTGGTTTCTCTCCAGACACCTACCTAGATACAGAACACTGTTCTTCCAATTCCATCAGGTGATTGTAATTATCAATGGATAAGTTGTAAATAAAGAGAAGACATTCTCATACCAAATAATACTTGAGCTATTTTATTGTCAAGTCCTTGATTCAAAAATTGTATAGGACTGTACCTCAATTAACTTGAGCGGAAATCTTAGTGTTCTCGCATTTCTTTTTCTGTTTTTCATATGTGGAATAAACAAGGGGAGTTAGAGATGTGCGCCTGCCTGCAGGGCTATGATCTTATTGGCATTATGGAGACGTGGTGGGATGGCTCCTAGACTGGAGTGTTGGAATGGAAGAATACAGACTTTTTAGGAAGGGTGGGCAGAGGAGACAAGGAGAGGGTGACCAGCCGGAGCGCATGGAGCTCTGCCTGGGGGTGGATGAGGAGGCAACAAAGAGCTTATAGATCAAGATTAAAGGGAGGGCAGGGACAGGTGACATTATAGTGGGGGCCTGCTACAGGCCACCCGACCAGGAAGACTGGGAAGATGAGGCCCTCTCTGGGCATAGAAGCAGCCTCATGTTCACAAGCCCTAGTCTTTGTGGGAGACTTCAACCACCCCAGCATTTGCTGGAGGGGCAACACAGCAGGGTATAATCAGGAGGTTCCTAGAATGTGTTTCCTTCTCCAAGTGACAGAGGAGCCAACGAGGAGAGGTCCTATGCTGGACCTTGTTCTCACCAACAAGGAGTGGCTTGTGGGGAATATGAAGCTCGAGGGCTGCCTTGGCTGCAGTGACCATGAAATGGTGGAGTTCAAGATCCTTGGAGCAGCAAGGGGAGTGCACAGCAAGCTCACTACCCTGGACTTCAAGAGAGCAAACTGGCTTCTTCAGGGATCTGCTTGGTAGAATACCATGGGATAAAGCCCTGGAGGGAAGAGGGGCTCAGGGAAGCTGTTTAATATTCAAGGATCACCTCCTCCAAGCTCAGGAGCAATGTGTCCCAAAAAGAGGAAGTCAGGCAAAAATGCCAGGAGGCACGCATGGATGAACAACAGGCTCCTGAACAAAATAAAACACAAAAGGGAGCCTACAGAGAGTGGAAGCAAGGACAGGTAGCCTGGGAGGAATACAGAGAAATTGAGCAGCCAGGGATCAGTTTAGCAAAGCTAAAGCCCTGATAGAATTAAATTTGGCCAGGGACATCAACGGCAACAAGAAAAGCTTCTGGAGGTACATCACTGATAAAAAGGAAGACTAGGGAAAAAGTGAGTCCTCTCTGGAAGGAAACAGAAGACCTGGTTACACAGGACATGGAGAAAGCTGAGGTACTGAATGGCTTTTTCACCTCAGTCTTTACTGGTAAGTGCTCTGGCCACACTGCCCAAATCACAAAAGGCAAAGGCAGGGACTGGGAGAATGAAGAAGCACCCACTGTGAGAGAAGATCAGGTTTGAGACCAAGGAATCTGAAGGTGTACAAGTCCGTGGGACCTGATGAGGTGCATCTGCAGGTCCTGAGGGAACTGGCAGATGAAGTGGCTAAGCCTGGTGAAATTCCCACTGACTGGTAAAGGAGAAACATAAACCCACTTTTAAAAAGGGAAAAAAGGAAGACCTGGGGAAATTCAGGCCACTCAGTGTCACCTCTGTGCGTGGCAAGATCATGGAGTAGATCCTCCTGGAAACTATGTTTTAAGGCACATGAAAAATCAGGAGGTGATTGGTGACAGCCAACATGGCCTCACTAAGGGCAAATCATGCCTAGCAAATTTGGTGGCCTTCTATAACGGGGTTACAGTGTTAGTGAATGAGGGAAGACAAACTGATGTCATCTACCTGAACTTGTGCAAAGCATTTGACACTGTCCCACACAACATCCTCATCTCTAAACTGGAGAGACATGGATTTGACAAATGGACCACTCAGTAGATAAGGAACTGGCTGGATGGTCGCACTCAGAGTTGTGGGCAACAGCTTGATGTCCAAGTGGAGACCAGTGACAAGTGGCATTCCTCAGGGATTGGTACTGGGACCAGAACTGTTTAACATCTTTGTCGACAACATGGATGGGGGGGATGGAGTGCACCCTCAGCAAGTTTGTGGATGACACCAACACGTATGGTGCAGTTGACACACTGGATGGGGGGGCATGCCATCCAGAGAGACCCTGACAGGCTTGAGAGCTGGGCCTGTGCGAACTTCATGAAGTTCAGCAAAGCCAAGTGCCAGGGCCCACACATGGGCCAGGGCAATCCCAAGCACAGATACAGGCTGAGCAGAGAATGGATTGAGAGCCGCCCTGAGGAGAAAGAATTGGGGGTGTTGGTGGATGAGAAGCTCAACATGACCCAGCAGTGTACGCTTGCAGCCCACAAAGCCAACTGTATCCTGGGCTGCATCAAAAGAAGCATGACCAGCAGATTGACAGAGGTGATTCTCTTCCTCTACTCAGCTCTCATGAGACACCACCTGGAGTACTGTGTTCTGCTCTGGGGCCCCCAACATAAGAAGGACATGGGCCTGTTGGAGTGAGTCCAGAGAAGGGCCACAAAGATGATCAGAGGGTGGGAGCAACTCTCCCGTGAAGACAGGCTGAGAAAATTGCAGTTGTTCAGCCTGGGGAAGAAGCTGGGGGACACACCTTACAGCAGTTTTCCAGAATCTAAAGGGAGCATACAGGAAAACTGGAGAGGGACTTTTTACATGGCATGTGGTGATAGGGCAAGAAGTAATGCTTTTAAACTGAAAGAGGGTAGATTTAGATTAGATATTAGGAAGAAATTCTCTGCTGTGAGGGTGGTGAGGCACTGGCACAGGCTGCCCAGAGCAGCTGTGGATGCCCCATCCCTGACAGTGTTCAAGGCCAGGCTGGATGAGGCTTTGAGCAGCCTGGTCTAGTGGAAGGTGTCCCTGCCCACGGCAGGGGGGTTGGAACTAGATCATCTTTAAGGTCCCTTCTAACCCAAACCATTCTATGACTCTGATATCTGGAGTCTTTATCTGGTATAGGGATATGTTCAGTCCACCATCAAAATTATTTGAACAAAAAATGTTGTGAGGTCAGCTAGGTCTGGCTCTTGGAGCACAGATTTGTTTCATCTAGCATACTAGTGGGTTTTGTCCACATCTTAGTAGACACATACTTTTTTTGCTGATTACATTTCAGTATGAATATAACTGCAACAGTTGTGCTTGTACTTAACTATGATCTTCATTTACTGAATAATTAAAAGAATAGTTTTGCAAAACTAATTAATAGGAAGTCACAGTGTGGATTTGTACTACTGACAAATAAAAGGAATCATGCTTTGAGATGATGGGAGGCAGTAGTTTGTAAAGGTGCAGTCTCTTTGCTGAAATTATGGAAGTGATGATGTATTATTATGTATGGATAGACCTATGCACTTGATTGTGATTCACAGTCTGATAGTAATATAGCAGGGGGTACTATGCTGCCTGCATCAGTTCCTGGAGAGTACAAGATTGGCTTTGCCTTGTAAATGTAGCCCTCAGTGTCAATCAAACATAAAGTGCCATGAAATATAGAACTCGGCAGTAGAGTAGCATTTCAGAAATTAATCCGTTTGCACTCAATTAAAAGAGAATCCAGCAAAGTTTTTCCTAATAGAGTATTCTAGTGCTGATTCTAGAAACAATGCAATTAATTTATTATGCAATTAGAATTGATAAGAAAGTTAAATAAGCCCAGCATTAAATAAGCCCAGCAACAGTATATTCTAATTACATTCTTATTAGGATGTTTTGCAATAAGTAACTTCCTAATTTTCTTCCTAATCTATAGTTCTGATGTATTTCTCAGTCTAGGAATGATTTTTAGTTGTGGGTTGGCAGTCCTATTTGAATCCCCACCCCCCCACCCCCCAAGTTCTGGAGAAGTTAGGTTTCTGTTTCGCAAGATGGTTTTGATATTACTGGTATTCTCTCCCACCCTCCCATACCTCTGTGTGTATCTAGGTGACTGTATAGGCGGAAAATGCCCTACAAATAAGGGTGGTTTTGGTCTGAGATCTGCCTGAGTACTGTTATGTTTGCAGACTGCTAGGAAGGGGATGCATAGCAAGTGTCTCGCTGAAGTAATTTTCTTGGGATTTGTCTTTAAGTGTAACATCAGTACCAGTTAGAATGTATTTTTCCCTGGGAAAGTTACAGCCTAGAGATCTGGAAAGCAAATACTGGAAAGCAAATATACATTCAAGTGTACCTACACTTTTGAAACATGCCTTCCATATAATGAACAGCTCTGTTACTGAGACGGTTTTACTAATTCTTCAGGTGCTCCAGTAAAGATTGTTTTTCTGTAACAGTAAGTAACTTTAATCTGACATTATGGTTTGTAACAGTGCCAGTTGCCTCAGCATCTGGCTCACTCAAACTTACTAAAAACAATTACTGTGTGAAAAAAAATAGAAATCTTTTGCAATATAGCAACAAAAGTAAACATGAAAATCCACAGTAAAACCCTAAACTAAATTCCATATGAAGGTTTGCTGTATGTCTCTTTAGATTCTATGGTGTAAATAATTGATACATTCATGGCGGAGTTATTTGTTGGAGTTTTATTGTAACTCAGTAGTTCTGCTTCATTTCTTCACATTCTAACTGCATTTAAATACGCTTAAAATTACCAAGCTTGTTTTTTATTATTTTTGAAAGATCAATACATGATCCTTCATTAGTTCTGTTTGAAAAATTCTGTTCTGATAGCTGCATTGATGGACTTTTTTTTGCAGATTAGTTCACAAATTGGGTGTTTTACCCACGATAGAAGAAGAAAATTCTTTCTGAACAGAGATTATGGAAATTGCATAGGAGGCAAACCTTTTGATTTAGGGTCAAAAAATGAGCTTTAACGAAAAGATTGCTGGTAGGTAGGACCCAAAGTTAATTTCTGTAGGATCCTGTGGTGTTCATATAGAATGTATGGTATGTATAGTGAAAATATTTAATGAGAAGGCAAATTAACTTGAGCTGTTGACTACAGAACTGAATAGCAATTCTGGTGGCCCTGGATCATAGTTTGCCCCAATCACAGAGGGTTTTTTTCTGGGGCAATTTGGAGCAAGCATCTGGTTTTATTGAGTAATTTTTGACATTGAATTTCAGAGGCAGGAATTGAACTTTGATTTCTTGGTGCTAATCCTGCAAATATTAGTTGTTTTCTTCTGCTTTTAGAAATAATTAATTAAACCTTTTAAAAAAGGAAAATATTATTCACAGCATTGCTTCATGTGTCCATTTCCTAAAAATGTAGTTTGCAGAATACAGAAAGCTTCTGCTTGATAAAAGCAGCACATGCAGTGTCAAGTACAACCCTTCAGAGTAGGATGTGTAGATCTACCACTGAACCTGTCTTATTGCTATTGATATTACTTACAAAGCTCAGTAAACATATATGTCACTGATCAGATGTAGTAAAGAAGGCTGCCCTAGCAGAAAGTAATTTTATTTTTTTACAGGTCACAACATTGTAAAAGCCTAGCGAACAATTAGTGCCCAGTGGTCTTACTATTAGCGACCAAAAGACCAAATTTTAGAAACTACAGCCTTAAAATCTTTATGCTACAAGAATCAAAATTAAATCCTTGTGCTTACTCTGGAAATTAATAATTTTAATATGTACTGTAGATTTAATTGCTAAATACTATATAGGGAACACCTGCAGGTTGCTGGCTGCCAAAAAGTAGGGTATGAATTCTTATGAATTACACAGAGCACTGTAATTCAGCACGTTGCAAAGGACCAATAGTATGTGCCTCTTTTCTCAGCTGCTCTCATCATCCTGTGGGTAAAACTGAAATCAAGACACTGTGTGGGCACAAACTTTGCACTGTGCAACGATCATGGCAGTGATAGATGAAAAAGGACAAAAGGGAAGGAAAAAAAAATTGATATGCAAATAATTTAAGATTTTCCATGCAGAAATTTCAGAAAAGAAAATATTTATGAACAAGATTTTTTTCAAGCATTTTCAGTTGTGTCTACTCTGAAATGAAAATGTAGATCCTTGAACAACACATTGTCTCAAGAGTTTTGTTATTTATTTCCAAAGTTATGGAGTTAGTTTGTATTTGCAAAATTACCTTGGTAATGTTTCCACATCCTGAATTTGCATTTTTTTGAGCAACTTGAAAATATCTTCAGACACTATTGATAAACCGTGTTACTATGGAAAATCTATTACTTCATGTGATAGATGTCAACTGTACTTTCCTGCCGGTGAAATTATTACCAACAGAGGAATAATGATTGATTCTGTTGTCTAGGGAGGGTTAGCCAAAAGAAAATGTATTAATGGAGGGATGAAATGAAGGCTAAAATTCATCCTAATACATCCTACAATGCTTCATAATGTTCTAGTGTTTTCTTTTTTCCTGTTTCTGTAAAGCTTTAACACAACATGTTTTCTGTGGGTTGGCTTGATAGTGATTGTGTGTGATATAAGCCTTGATCAAATTAGCAAGTTTTCTCATTCTTTGTGCTCAGAGCAAGTATGTCAAGTTGCATAATGGTTTACACAATGTGCCTGAAAGGTATACCTTACAACTGCAAACACCTAAACGGTTTTCAAAAGCACACAGCAATATCAATATTAATCTAGTTCTCAAGCATTTAATTGAGCCGACTACACTTCTCAGCCAAAGGTGCAAAGCCTTGTTTCACAGTTAACATTCATCTGAACATCTTGAGTCAAAATACTGGAAATGTGGATTTTGAGATTCCTTTAATTAGAACTTCACTAAATTTTCAAGGCCAGAAGTGAACACTTCTTTCTGAAATTTCAGTAGTTGACTATTCTACTCAGAAATGGAAGCTCTAATGCAGTACTTCATATGCCTATGACTAGCATCTTGAAAAACTATACAACCTTCTGTGGGTACTGATGTATTTGATCAGTATCTGGGCAAAAGCAGGCAGATTCTCAGCAGGCATTTTTGTTTTCCAATGACGTTTAATTTGATTGAAAAACGTGAGCTTTTTTAGTAGTACATACTTTGAGTATGATTATGGTCATAACCTCAGATGATCTGTAAATTGGAGTTTTCTCTGAAGATTAGCCCGTTTTGATTGTGTTAATATGGACATCTATTCTAATCAGCTCTGTGTGTGTGCTGCTGGGTGACACAGAGTATATTATTTTTTTTTTAATGCTTTACATTTCTCTTAATTTAAAAGTGGGGTTTATCTTTAGGCAGTAACACAAAGCCATTTATTTTTCTGGTTTTCATGATTTAGAAAGTGCATGCAAAAATACATTTTTGATATAATTATACATTTGCAGAACTAAATTGAATTTTTTTAAAAACTTTCTTACTAGGACAAAATTTTGTTTCTGAAAGATTTAGAACAATTTCTGTTTGTCAGTATGATAGTACAGATGACATTTCTATTCAGCAAGTTTCTCACTTGCTGGGAGTACAGACTTCCTAATTAGCACGCAGCATACTTGTGTTAGGTAAGGTAGAGTTGTTAAATGTTTTATACCATAATCATAGCTATGTATTAAAATTATCAAATTACAGACATCAGAGCACAGTTGGATTTCTATAAACAAAAATTAAGTCATTTGAAGATTTTTTTAATAAAATCCTAAAATGCTAGGAAAATTGGATAAGATTATCATATCCTATAGTGATGACAACGTTTGAGTTGGAAAGCAGGAATTTTAATTAAAAACACTTTGAGGCCTGGAAAATGTTTTTGGGGGGTTTATTTTTTATAGTATAACCGTAATTATTTAATATGCATAACGTATGTTCCTGTTTAGCTTTTATTATGTTAATACAACTATGTTATCTAAAAATGTCCATCATAGCTTCTAAATAAACTGAGAGTGGTTACTGGGAGGTTTTTTAAGCACAAATCAAAGCAATTGATGCATGGTCATTGAGGAAAAAATCTAGATACACAGAAATTACAAATGTAAGTACATTTTTGTGGGACTTTTTCAGCTGTTGTTATGATCTGCAGGCTTTACCAGTTGTAACACGTGCTTTTTTGTTAACTTGCTGATGTGTAAAAGAGTACTTTGAACTTATATAAAGGCCAATGGTAGATAGCTTTTCAGCAGCAAGATATATACATGTATACATACTTGTTTGGTTTTGGATAACTATGTTTTTAAAACTCTGAGCAGTCTCTGAAGGTTAAGATGAAAAAGATGTTGAGGAAAAAAATCTCCATTGGCTGGAGAACATCGATGCTAAAATGTCCCCTATTGATGTGATAATTTGAGAAACAAAGTAGACTGCTTGATGCTTCCTTCCCATGCCAAGTCAAGAACTCCTCCCTGACTCATGGCTGTTGGTTTCCTTAATGAAACCCACGTCTGAATCCACAGGTAAACTGAATAACTTCACATTATGCTTGTGGATGAAAATTCCCATATCTGCTACCCATAAATAAATTTTTAAAAAAAATTAAAAAAAAAAAAAAAGTAAAACACCCTGTCTTCACTTTTTAATTCCTGGTTTTAAATATACATATCCTATAGTTTGCAATTTTAGACAGGGTACTCTCCAGTGTTTGAAAGCACACAAGATTAGATGCATATAAACAATTTCCATGTGTATTCTCCTTTCACCAGGCAGGTTAAAGTGTCGTCTGTTTTGAATGTCCAGAGGAGAGTGTCCAAATGTAAAATAATAATAAAAATATAAATTAAAAATGTACATGACCTAACGCTACTGTAGTATCATCAGTTGTTAAGGTGAACAGGCATTAACTCGTGCAGTTCTTCAACCTTATTAACTTGATATATTATCCTAACTGGAGACTATTAAATAAATAGTTTTCAATACAACCTATTTTTTTCCTATCTACTGTATTATTTATGTGTTTCTTTTTTGGTATCCTTTTTCTTCTAGAAGGTGTTCATCTTCACTAGAGATACTAGCTTGGTGAAAAAAAATATGAAGATCATACTAAATGAAGTCTTTTTCTGTTTAGTGACATATTAGTAGGTTGTTCTTCATCAGCGTTAACAGTGTAGTACTCTTAAAGGTGGTGACTGAACCCAAGGATCCACTCCTCTCTAGAGCCTAGGCTTGTTAATTAGATTTATATAGCTATGTATGTTAGTCAGTCTTAAGGTAATTAGATAGGGATGCAATCTTCCTTTGCAGCAGAGGCATTTAGGTCCATTTCTGACTAATACAACCATGGAAACTGCTCTTTGCAATGTTTATTCAAATTAACACTTGCAGGGAGAATGTTTTTCTCTCCATTTCCCTCTTCGCTATTTAAGCTGAAAGCTGTTGTCAACACAAAAGCATACTTACTGAAATTGTTCATGAGCAGACTTGCAATTTAAATAATGTACTTAACTGTTGTAGAGGAAAAGTGGCAGAGCATTCTTCCATTTTAAAAGTTTGCAAAGATACTGATTTTTCTGGTTTTGCAGCAGAACTGAATGCTTTGCTGCCTGGACTGATGATGACACAGGAAATCCCTCTCAGCTCTGAATTTTATACATTTTTATTCTCTCTGACGCATACTGTTTTGCCATACTTCCTGTCATCTTGTTCCAGCATGCTTTTTGCACCCAGTTTTCTATTCCTAGACAATTTACTCATGTCATCTTAGCCAGCTTACTGGAGATCAGCGTCTTAGTTGTGATTCATGTGCTGTTTGGAACAAAATACCAGACCTAGCATATGCAAACTGCGGTTCTTAAGAAGCCTCATAGCATAGAGAACCAGGCAGAAATGTGAGTCTCTGGAAGGAATAACTGGCACTTGGCTTATCTGGCAACACTAGGTCACTCCTATAAAAAAGTTTACTTCCATGTGTCACTACTGAATTTACGATGTTGTCAATGTATTGCATTGGAGAGTAAGATCCAGTTGGCAGCAACCATCTCACTGCATGTCCCTCCCCTGCCTCTCCTTTTACCTTCTCTTCACACCCCCATGCTTTAAAGTAGTATCCTTACCTCTTGGGGCAACTCCTAGGTCATGGTTTTACTCAAAAGTTGTGAGATCTGTCAAAAGCAAGTGCCACCTCTGAAATTATTCTGTTGCCCGCAGTTGTCTTTAGCGATAAAAAAGGAGCTGTTGACATTTTGATGGCTTCAGAAAATACCATGCTGCGCTACAGCAATAACACCAGTAATAAAAGTTCAAGTGAAAATTCTTGCTATCACTGTAGGAGGATAAAAAAGGTATGACAGTACATTATCTGATGGTCACTGATAAAATGAAGCAGTCACCATGTTTTGCTGTCATGCTTATTGAGCCATTCTACAATAATGCTCTGCTGCTTCACTACTCGGTCATTGTACCTCCTATGTCTCTTCACTTATCAAAGAGAAGTATCTGAATTCTTCACCCATATTTAACTAGAAGTGCTGGGATGGAATATTCACATGTGAATGCAATTTCATGTCCTTCTTTAAGTATGGACTTTACTCAACAGGAACCCTTAAAAGAACAAGCTGCTTCTTCATTGCACTGTTTTAAAACAAAACATTTAGCCTCTGTGTTTCTGATGGGTTGGCCATGCCGATTACAGTATTCATTAAAGAATCCTGGTGTTGTTTTGAAACATCTTCAAGATCACACACTACAGTAATTCATTAAGAACAAGAGAAATATTGGCAATATCTTTTCAAGTGACCTTTGAAAATGGCTAAGTGGGAAGTAACTTTCACTGGTGATTCTGCTGGAGTAAAAATTGGCATGGTTTTCCTTGTAAGTAGCCAAGCAGCAAGAAAATGCACTTTTGTCTCAGAACCTGCTGCCCTGGCCCTCTGTGGTGTTGGGTAGAGAAGGTGATCTGTAAGCAGAGCTTCGAGAGAAACAATTTCGGATTTCATTGTTTGTGTTTGGGCTGTTGTTTGGTCATATTTGTCTGCATAGAAGAGGCATTTTGAGCTAGGTTAAGTGTTTGTGTATCTGTTTGTCTCTCCATAAGTTCTTAGGCATGTATAGGAGTAAACTTGTCTTCTTTGGTTTGGGACTATTCTTTTGATATGACATTTGCTATATGTGGAGCCAGAGACAATGAACAAGGAATCAGTTCATCTTCTGTGTCATTAAGATTCATTCTGTTTGTGGATTCAAAACCATATTTGGTTACATTAGTGTAATCCTGAAATACTGCTCAGAATTGTTTTTAATTATTTGGAGATTCCATAGCTCTCTAATTTTAGAGAGCACTTTAATTTACCTTAAAATTTTTGCATGCCCCAAGGCCCTCCTTTTATTTTGGCAGTATAGTAAAGAGAAAGTTTGAAAGAATTGTCATCAGTGTAAACCAAAACCACCTCAGGCAACTAAATGCATGCCTTTTGCTATTTTGTAGTTCATTAACTACTCTTGTTATGCCTCCCCCCTCCCCATGGCCACCTACCTCCACCCATCCCCCTGTGTTGTCGTCGTCCGTCCGTCCCCCCCCCCCCCCCAAAAAAAAAATCAACCCCAAAACCAACCAAAAAACAAAACCCCAACACTAAGGAAATAAGCACACCACAATAAAAATGCTAATAAAGGGAGTAATTCCCAATGGACCTTAAAAGACAGCATCTGTAACCCCGATAGAAATGCCAGTCAGCTTTTTTTGATGTAAAGCATCTGTCTCCAACAGGAAATGAAAGCAGGCCTGTTTCTCCTTTAAAGTCTCTGAAGTAGTAGGTGGTGTCATTTGTTATACAGTGCGACAAGTCCCATGTTATTGCGCTGGTAGCTGCTGACTGCCTTTGTTAATGTACTGAAAAATTTTATCAGCTGTCTTTAATAAAAGACAATGTATGTGAAAAAAAAACCTGTAGTAAATGTCTCTTGCTCTCTTGTCCTCAGACCATTATCTATAGCTTTCAAGAGAGTGATGGCACTGATATATAATCTTGCAGTCACCCAAAATTCTTGCAACTGGTACAATAAACCATAGATACTGGGGTGGCTAATACCCTAGAAAGTTAGAGAGCAGTCTCTGAAATCCTGTGCACTTCCTCATTTGAAACATGAAGGGGTTGGAAGGAACTTTCAGCACTACCTGAAATAAGTTATCGGTTCACACATTCCACGGATACATTTGTTTAAAGCATTAATGTCCTAAAATGTCTTGAGTCTCCAGGAAATCGGGAATGACATGTAGAAGTTGGAAAATGTCAAGTTCGGTTAAAAGGTGTGCAGCGAGTTCTTTCTCTAGATGTTTTTGTTGCTTGCTCTAGTGAAATGATATATCACATTAAAGGCATGGTGGCAGAAGAGTTTTCTTAGCTAGGCATATAGTCTTATATATATGACGTTCTCTAGAGTACTTGATTAGTACCATACACATACCATATTTTCAGGGGTGTGTGAAGGAAGTGGAGAGGAATTCTGGAAGCCATATGAAACAACTGTGTTACTTCCCACACAATAAGTTTGTGGATGCTGTAGAATTAGCCCTGAGCACATTTTAATGTGTGTCTTATTTAGTATGAGTCATTCTAGGTATAACATTTTTCAGTCCTTAATCATTGTAAGCTTTGCCTGGATGCAAAAATACGCACATGTTTATATTTCAAGTGAGGAGACAGTTCTCTGTCAGTAACTGTGCTCTTGAAAAAAGCTGTTTGATTCATAAACTCTCATTAGACAAATAAGGAGCACAAATTTGGGTAATGAACCATCTTACTCATGATTTGAGAAAATTCTCTCAATCTTATGTCTAAAAATAAATGAATAAATAACATATGTGGATATTTAGACAGCCATCCATATACAGCGGGGCTGTTTTCTGATCATTCTTCACTTACATCACTGCAAAAAACCCAGAACATCCGTAATTAAGGGGTGTATTATTCCATTATAATATAGTATGCAAGACTGGCACTGTCAAGGTGGAGCTATGGTAATGTGGCTGCTGATATGTGTTGTCCATAGCAAAGATTACCTTTCAGGGCCTTGTTTTTCCTTCTCTGTATGGAATATTACTGAAAAGGAAATTTTGGAGAGTGTGTAAATGGGAAAACTTTGTAAAATCCAGCTGGTTTTGTTTTGATCTGATTTCTTAGTAGAATGAAGTGACTGATTTAGGGGTGGTGGAAATAATCTGTCAGGATAAAAGCAAGAAAAAAATAAATCTAAAAATAACATATTCAGATTCCACTGTGTTAACATTATGAAGTTTACAATAGGGAGGGCTGAACTTGTTTTGTTTTGCTTGATTTTGAAAGTCTGGAAGCCAGTTGTGAAAATTTAATGTGTCACAATTCCTTGAATTTTTGTGATGCATGTGTTAATAGGTGAAAAGAATCAGGAAGAAAGCTGGAAAAAAAAAAAAAAGAAATATTTTTAGGATATAAAAATTGATATTTTTTCTGAACAACATTTCCATCACAAAATTTAGGTTTTGGACACAAGCATTGTGAGGGGAGGAGGGGGTTTGAAGATTGATTCAGAAGGATAAGAGTAATGAGTTTAACTTGCTAGTTGGAGAGGCTTGGAACATAGGTAATTCTTCCTCATCCTAATGACTTCCTACTACCACATCAGTCTGGGAGGCCAGTTCTAGTGTGTATTTTATTTGCCTTCTACCTACCATATTTTTCTGAAGTTATTGTCACTGAAGGGCTTCTAAAGCAAACCAGCGCCCCCACATAGTAGTCTGAAGCCAAGTTTCCATGTGGCTTCACATTTTGAATAATGCATCTTGATCCGAACACTGGTGAGTAGTGTCCTGAAACACTTACCCTCTGAGGCAAAATTAATGTGTCTTGGAAAGTGAGCGTTCCTGAAGCTCATTGAAATTGATAGTGACCCAAGGGAAGAACCATAGTGAACTTTGTGTAGAACTTTCCCCCTCTTTTTCTTTGAAATGCAAGGTACTGGTTTGGCAAATGCCTTTCCTGTGCTCTTACTAGCATGTGAATACCTTAGGTACTTGCAAAAGGTAGGTTAGACTGTTCTCTTCAGCTTCATAAACCTGCTTTTCTGCCCTTGTAATATTTGTTAACTCCAGTAACTAGGCATATTTAATTATCATGAACAACCTATTACTTCATAATAAAATAATCTAAAGATGAAAAATTAAAAACAAGGAACAGTCTGCTTTCACTAAAGATGGAAAAATTGTTAGTAACATAAGAAGCTTTTCAACATATTTGTTATGAAATTTTCACATCTTTGTTATTAAAATAGCATGTGTTTCCACCACTGTTAATTTTATTCAGTTGTTCATTAAGAAATAATTGCCACGGCCTGAATTTAAATGGATATCGTAAGACCCCTGAATCTGGGAACAGATTGTATTTTCTACTAGTTATAATTAAGACAAAGAGAAAAAGGGGATGAATTCCAACGTGTTAACTGTTCCCAACGATTATAAACTCTTTACTGGCAATGGGTTGAATTAAAACTAAATTCCTGTCTTTAATCCAGTCTTGGATTACTTTAATTTTCTCTTGGAAACTGTGCTATGCTGACATTACCACATGTAAAGCTTTATGAGGTCTGTGTTTTCTCATTAAATAGAGAAGTCTATGTCTGTAGACACCAGAGCTTGCCCTGTTTAAAGCATAAAGTATACAGCAGCTGTTCAGCAACTTTTTCTTGTTATCTCTATTTGCTTAAATTGGTAAATTGCTTCCATGAAAAGTCTGCAAACATAAGGGAATAATTTGCTTAAGTGGAAGAAGATAGTCTGAAAAGAAAAACTGAAAATGCTCCTAATATTTCCCCTTCCTTTTTCTTTGTACCAGTATCCAGCTGCCCTAATGAATCTTGGAGCCATTCTTCATCTGAATGGTAAACTGAAAGAGGCTGAAGAAAACTACCTCCTTGCTCTTCAACTTAAACCTGATGATGTCATCACTCAGTCCAATCTTCGCAAACTGTGGAATATCATGGAGAAACAAGGTTTGAAGACATCCAAACCATGATGATAAAAACTCTGAACATTTTTTTTCTTAAGTTGATTAAAACCATGAACTAGAATTTCCACAGAGCTACCCGATCAGAAAACTCATTGGACTTGACTGCAAGGATCAGAGGTCTTAATTGCTGCTAAGAGAAGCTATTCTGCTTTTTTGGCATAAGTTTTTTTCGCTAGATAAATAGAAAAAGGGAGACTTTGAGATATTCATGAAGGACTTGTTGCCCCACAAAAAATAGTTAGAACCATAGTACTTGAGAGAAGGTGTTTTGGCATATTTGATAATTGCAAATCCCATATTGCTCACTTTCAGGTGTGTATTTGGAATGTATACTGTCATAGAAATACTAAGGGAAAATTGTACAGTATACATTAAACCATATGGGAGTAAAAGTGGTAATAGTAGGTTAAAGTATTTTGCTGATACTGTAACTCATTAAAATGTATACTAAATCCAGTGTGTTTGCAGTTTGTCTTAATGCTGCTGTATCTCACTTTAGGACCACTTGCTTACCAATTTCACAGCTTATATAGCCTTTTTTTTTTTTTCAAACCTGTCACGTGATTAGATGACAGCGTTAAAAATTGTTTACTTGAGAATATGCATATTATTTCAGCTGGTTAAGTTTTAATGCAGTGTTCTTGAGATACACAGTCAAATGGCTGTGGGCTAGACAGAATGAGCAAGGAACCACCCATATTCTTCTACATCAGGTGTGTATGTAGAGCGGTTAAAAAACAACAAAAAAAAAGTCCAAAAGTTTGGAGTTGTGATTTAGCAATACAAGCAAGACTGATATTTGCCCTGATATCAAATGGATGTGGTCAGACTTCTGTCTTCAGAAAAAAAAAAAAAAAAAAAAAAAAACACAACCCCCCCCCCCCCAACAAGTATTATATAATGATGTGTTTGATTCTCTTTACATTGCTGTCAGATAAGACCAACTTTGAAAACTTTGAACTGTCTGCCTACAATATTTCTGCAATAACTCAGCCAAGTGAGATTCGAAAATATTAGTGCTTGGATATGCTACAAATGAGACTTCATGAGCAACTCTGAGAAAAGGGAATGTTACACATTGGTGAGGCTAGCAAATAACTGAAGGGACTTGATTAGATCATGCTTAAAACAGTGTAGATCAAGACAAATCTGTAAAGGGGGTTGTCAGTTACTTTTCACAGTGATGGTGTTTTAAAAAATATTTCCTATTCAGATTCTAACCAAATATTAGCATTCTGTTTGTATTCTGACATGCGCTAGCAGCAGAGCTGTCAAATATCTAAATATGCTTTTGGTGAGATTCAATTTATTTTTGTTTCAGAATGATTTGGCCTATTTACTGTTTTAGTCTTCAGTTTTTAAATGTAAAAATAATTTATTTTAAATTGCAGTGTATTGAAGCTTTAGTCAGTTTTTTCCAGGCCATTTGTTAACAGCTTTCTTTCTTTGGAATAAGTATTATTGCTTGTAAGAAAATTTACTATTTCATTTAATGACCTGTTGGTATCTGCTTCAGTGTTCTTTTCATAATGATAGATACAATGTTTAAGTGGTAGAGCACCTTGAACTGAAGCTTCTTCAGGATCTTCTGTTAAAAACTTTATTACTGAGAAAGGGTTTGTGTTTGGAGTTTTTTTTGTTTTCTTTTCTTTTCGTTTTCTTTTGCTTTTGAACTGTTGAGCACCATTCCAGCAAAAGCGTAGAGAAGAATACTTTGCTGTATTTATTTATTTATTACTTGATTGCAGCAACATTACCTGCCATTAACACAACAGTCTGTAAGTGTTACTATTCTTTTATTTGTTTTTCCTTGCATTTTTTGTGGTTAGTGTGTGTACCTAATGGGAAAGGGGATGCTTGAGTTATACTGTACCTTATTGGTCATTCTCCCCTTACACCTGGATTTTAAATCTGTATTGACGTAGATTGGAGAGTAGCTGTTTTGAAGTCAGTATAGTAAAAAATTGTAGTCGTGTGTGTTTCTTTTTCTTTCCTCTTGCTCGCTAAAATACCGTAAGTTGCTAAGTTTACAACTGGCCTGCCAGAAGGGCCAGAGGGGCAAGATCGTTTGGTTTTGTGGAGTGTGTCAAGTTTTTCTCGAATAATGTTATAGCTGGAAAAGCAAAATTGAAGGGTCAAAAGTTGAATTTCTACTTTATCATTGAAACCAGTGTTAGAATACAATGGTAGCTTGAAAGTATTCTCCTGCTTTACTGATTTTCTGGAAAAAATATAGAATTAATTAGATAGCAAATGTAACTGAATTCAGTATAAAACTGTGGTACCCTGCAGCTTTATTTGCTCAACAGCCATCAAGCTTTGATGGCTTCTTGGTCTTAACCATTCACTATGTTATTTGTTTCCTTCAACCTGTACTCATTCTTGTTTAGTAATTTTTATTCGTTGCACAAAGGGGGGAAAAGGGGGAGCACTCCTGTGATGCAGTGTCAAGCTTGCATTGATAAATGTTTTTATTGTTTCTTTAAAAAAAAAAAAAAAAGAAAGAAAAGAAAGAAAAAAGGACTAGCGCAAATTTAACAAGAATGTCCCTGAACACATTTTTTTAATATAGGTCTGGGCTTGATAACTTTCTTCTTTTGGGATAAATTTAAAACATGTTTAAAATATGTCTCTCTGCTCAGGGATTTATGGCAGATTATTGCAGACAGTGCTAAAAAGAAAATTAAAGAGCACAAGACAAGTTTACTAAATTAAAATTTTATTTTTTGAAAAACTGTTATTTGTATAAATTATCAGATTTGTAGGCTTTCCTTTTTGTAGAAATAATTGTTTATGTGCCAGATAAGAGAATTTCAATTTTGTTTTCAATAATAAAGCATTGATAACTAATACACTGTGCATTCCTTTATCTGTTACTGTAACAACAATTTCTAAAAAAAATTATTCTAATTTAATGAGTTATATTGACTGTGTTATATATGGGAGAACTATACACTGTAAGCAGAGTACAACCTATCACAGCTGGCTTTCTTCTGTACTCTATTGCAATTATACTTCAGCTGATATTTTCGAAAGTGTTCTCTGGAAGCATTTTTTAATATTTCTGCTCACTAAATCTAGCCAAAGGACTATGGAAACTATTATATTTGATCTTTGTTTCTAAAATCTGTGGGCATAAAAGCAGATGAATAAGATATATTAATAGATCATTTTTATATTGACATACAAACATGATGTCAGTAAAAACATTTCTAATGTCTAATTGGCTACAAAAGCTGGAAAGAAGACTTCGCTTACGTACGTGGCCTTTTTAGTGTCTGAGATCACCTTTCTCTTGTGCTGCAATGTCACATGATCCGTTTCAAATTTGCTGCCTTCCTGTGCAGGAGATGTCATGAAGTACTTGACCTTTCAGTTTCCTCTTAATCTTCTATGGACAGAGCCGCCTTAGCTCAGTGGACCTAATACTAATATTTTTATACCTTTCTAGTTCTGTTGCATTCAGGTCCTATGCATTGATAGGTTTGCTCTAGAGCTGAAAAACATTCATGGACATGAGCAGAGCACTAGAGAAGCTTGGGTCACTGATTTCCAAACTCAACTGTCATCCCTTATTTTTATCAAAGGTCATGCTTTGCCTTCAGATGTGGTCATTCCTTGCCTAAATAGGTTTTGATGAAATGGGAGATGATGAACACAGAGTATGCAAAGAATAAGCTGTTCTGTGTCACTCCTTTCTCAGGGAAATAGTCTAAACATGTGCTTGAATGCCTGCTCTAGCATCTTCCCCCTAAACCCTTCTCTGCAAGATCCTGTTCTGCTTGCCTGTTTTGCCGATTGACTTAATACCAAGCAAAAATTAATTCCAAATCAAATGCAAGAATAAATGCAGTTTATTATATTACAATACAATAAAGGAAAATAGCGTGCAATATGATAAAAGGAAACAGTACTAGTTATTATGCACAATATGATAAAAAAGTAATAAGAGCAAAGCATCAAATCATTACTTCAAAGCATTACAGAGACTAAGAAAAGGATACATCATCAATTACCACCCTAACATCATTGGGACCCACACTTCGGCTGGGAAGCCCCATTGCAGCTGGCGCCAGGAGTCTCTCCATAACTGGGAAGATTCCTATGTGGTGTGTCCACCTGTAGGTGAGGCTTCTGGCCCAGTCCTGGAACTTGCCACCTTTGTACTCAGTGAATAACAAAACCAGTTTACAGACCTAGTGTGTGCAAACTTTTAAGTTTATGCTAAGTGCAGTCATGCACTATCTCATGGTTCGTAAGGCTCACACACACACCAGGGATGTTGTACAGATGCCTGAGCATGATGGAGTTACCGCCATGACACAGCTGCACACGGTATTTATTGTCTGGATGGTCCTGCCCACATCTGGCTTGTTCTGGGGGCTCAAGACAAACACCACCTGCACATTAAATTTGTCCTTGAGCTCCTTGAGCTCAATGTCCAAGTTAAATGATTCCTAGTTAAAGGCAAAGACTTTTTCATAAGCAGGAATCAATTTAATAAATTTTCACCACACTGCCTTGTGTTGTGCTTCCGATGTTTCTGTTCTTGTAAGCATCACACTTTTCAGGCAGCAGATACCTGATACCTCTCCATTTCTGATGGAGGCACACGATGGCTCTGCAGTGGCTTTTTAGCCCTGCCATCTTACACAGGCCAATCTGACCTTGCTCTCTGTAGCTGGCACAGATGGCTGTATTACTTCTGAGATTTAGACTAGTGTAAAGGTAAGGCACTAAACTATTCTCTGTAAATATACCAGCTCACTTGGGTCTCGCTTGGGACTTTTTGTTGTAGACATTCCCGTAGCAGCTTTGCCTGGCAGGGTTGAACGCAGGCAGCATGAGCGAGACTTTGCCTCCAGTTCAAGTGTGAGAACGGTCACTGAGAGTGGAATTACTATGTTTACTTTGCTGCATCCCCAAGGGTTGCAAAGGAGAGATTTTAATGAGAGAACCTGGAGATTTAGAAATAAGCGATGGGAAATCTAAAGGGAATCCTATATAACCATTTACCTTTTTGAAACTTCTGTTTCTGGTCCTTATAAATAAAATAGAGACCCCACTCAGATATTCTACAGGCTTTCTCAGCTGGGCTGAACCTGCATTTGGAAAAGTCCCTGCCTTGCTTCACATGGACACTGAACATTTAATCTCCCTGGGATTCAGTAGTGTGACATTGGAAGAATGTGTTTAAAGGAATAGAATACATCCAATGTTATACAGTGGGTGAGGAGGGAGGTGTCAGGGAGGAGATGCAGTCATGTTTATGAAAATGAGTAAGAATTTTAGAGGGACAGACTTTATTCTGACAACAAAGAAGGAATCCCAAGATCAAGTTATGCTAGGATCAGCTATGGGAAAGGGTATGCATCAGTAAATTAAAAACAAACAATCAAACAACCCAAAAGCAATACAGAATTGAAAAAATTCTAAGTTCTTTTGGTATAATAATAATTCAAAACCAAACATTATGAACTGGAAATGCTGGCCTCAGAAGACAGTGTAATAGAGTACAGGAGACACAATATGTTCTCCATTGTCCTGGTTTTGGCTGGGATAGAGTTAATTGTCTTCCTAGAAGCTGGTACAGTGCTGTGGTTTGGATTTAGTATGAAAATAATATTGATAACACACTGATGTTTTAGTTGTTGCTGAGCAGTGCTTACACCAAGTCAAGGACTTTTCAGCTACTCACACTGCTCTACCAGCCAGGATGCTGGAGTGCACAGGAAGTTGGGCTGGGACACAGCCAGGGCAGCTGATCCAGACTGACCAAAGGGATATTCCATACCATATGATGTCATGCTCAGCATATAAACTAGGGGGAAAGCTGGCTGGGGGGAGCTGCTGTTGGGGAACAAGTTGAGCATCAGTTGGTTGGTGGTGAGCAATTGTTTTTCTTTTGCATCACTTGTTTTTCTTGGGGCTTATTATTCTCTTTTTTGTTGTTATTTTCCTTTTCATCACTATTATGATTTTTAATCAAAATTATTATACTGTTCTTATTACAACCCAGAAGTTTTCTTACTTTCACCCCTCCAATTCTCTCTTCCATCCCACAGGGGGGTGCAGTGAGCAAGCAGCTGTGTGGGGCTTAGTTGCCAGTTGGTTTGAAAGTCTTGAGTGTGTGCCTCAAGTTACACCACTTGGTTAGAAAACTTTTACAGTTGAATTTGTGTTCATATTTCAAATTGATGTTTTTCCCTTCCCCATATATTCTTTATCATATTTACCCTTTTGTGCACTGGCTCTGGTGGTGCCACAGTTCTAGAGTCAGACAGCTCTGAAGGTTACATAGGAGGAAGCATTTCAGAAGGGCAGAAACATCACAATGGATCTTCTAGAAAGGAGTAAGGTAAAATAGATTAAATCATGCATGCTTGCTGTATATTCATTTATTTTGAATATAGTTTCAGTGACAAAGTGTAATTACATTTGCTTACTGAAATTCTTTAGCTTACAGATATTTCTGTGCAAGGCTGGAAGTTTAAATTATTGTTTATATTCACAAATTTCTGTCAGTTTGTGTGCATTTGAGCACAAATTAATGTTTTATAAACCTTTAAGATTTCATTTTGAAGAAACAGGTGTGGAAGCCACATGCGGTGAGAACAGTTGTGGGTTTGGGTTTTTTTGTTTGATAGAGCTTGTGCATGAGCCTACCTTTCCTTGAATCACCGGTCCCTTAGCTGCTGACATTCTATTTTTGTTTGGATATTTTTGTTTTTCTGAAACTCTGAACCTGATTGTATGAAGCAGTATCTCTGCAGAGTTTGAATAGTTTAAGCCACAGGTTCTGTTTCAAGCTAAGCAGAAATGGATATTGGCTTTGATGGCTAAACTTGAGTTCAGTTTTGATTTCAGGAATGATTTAACCCAGGTGAACAGATTTTTCAACCCAATAATACAGTGGTTTGCTGCACCAAGTAATCCAGAAAGTAGAGATTATTTGAGAGGCTTCCTTTGTTTCTTCTCTAGATATTTTTTTCCTGTCAGCAAAGCAATTTTTGTCCTTTTCTAGAGAAAATTAAATTTTATATTGTCTCTAATTATCTTAAAACAGATGTTCCTGCATGCTCAGGATTTTTCTTTATTACAATGAGAAATTAAATTCACATAGAATTGATTTATATATTGTCATGTTTGTTGCAACCACAACCATAATTTTCTTTACAGTACATGAGTGTATAATACAGTCTATTGTTCCTTATATTAAATCAATTCCCTCTTCTGTTTTCTATTCAATATGCAAAGCCAATCACTGCAACAAAGAGTCACTTGCACACCCACTGGTTTCTGGAATCCAGCCTTGATTTTCCTGTTGTGGCAGTGAATATTTTTATATGACAACATGAAGATGTAGGATATTAGAAAATATGTCTTATTCTTGCTGTAGAATAGGATCTTTTCTTTCTTCTCAACCACCATCATTTCATAGCATTTTTTGTCCTTTGCTACTCCTTAATGAAAATCTTTAACAATTGATTTATTTTAAAAAATAAACATACTACTCATAACAACAGCTCTATGAATGGCACTTATGCCTTGAAATTCATGGATAGAGCACTGTCATAAAAAATCCATTATTTAATTACTGTTCTTTCCTCTGAAATGCTATTTCTCTATGAAGTTTCAGTAGCAATTAATCTTTTAGATAAATAACTGTAAATGTGCTTGTGTTTCTGGAAATTTGGGGGGGGGGTGTGTTTTGGTTTTTTCTTTGATTTAATGGAATAATGGTCCTGATTGTCCCCATTAATTGAAAATCAAATAATTGTTTCCCCCTCTCTTCTCCTTTGTTAGCTTTATGAATGATTTAGAGATTAGAAGAGGAACTGCTTTCCCTGAAACTAAAGGCAGCGAACAGTTTTGGGTGTGAGCTGAGCTTCTACATCTGTTTTGTGCCTTATAACCAAAGATGTTAAAACGGAATAAAACTTGTTTTGCCTTTTTTGCAAAGACCGTAAACTATGGATCATCTCGGTCTACACTAAGTCTCTCATTCATGTAAGATTTAAGTCTTTTTAATGCTTAATGGATTCAGGAATTGAAAGTCTTGTCCACCTTTTCTAACTCACCTAATATCAGCTCACCTAATAAGAGAGCACCTTTCCATCTGGATCTCTTCTGCCTTTGTTGCCTGTCATTGTTTAATCAAAGTACAGGTAAGTGAAGCAAAGATAGAACACAGCAAATTCTTCAGATGGGTTAAGCTTTGCTGCATGCAGTGTTATGACTAAAAAAAACACCAAACATTTTCTTGCTGATTTTCAAGTTTAAAAACCCAAACAAAACTACTTGAATGAAAAGCTAAAAGATGGTATAAACTCTTCTAAGTTTCTTGCAAGTGCTGTTTGCAAGCTTACCTCATGAGATTATGTCTGACTTACAGTTGGCTTCAATACTCTAAGAGTAACTTGATATCAGGTTGACAGGTTTTGTACTTCAACATGCTAAATACATGCTTTATATACGTGTACACGTGCACGTCCTGTTGGCACCATCACAGCTGGTTTGATCATCTTCATTGTCAGCACAGCACATATTTACCCAGTTGATTCTGAATAAATTATTTATTGTAAGGTTTATTCTGATTGATATTAAAACTTTGCTCTATTTGGCATGGGAAGAAGAAAAAGAGGTCAGCATATGTGAAATGTTTACTCATTTTTGGATTTTTGTGGTCTCTCAGTAGCAATATATAAATGTCAGTTTGAGGTGATCAAATAAAAGTAAATTTTTGTTTGACTCAATGAAGCTCATGATTTTGAAAAGAGAAGGAATCCTAGTCTCTGCAAATAGGATCGTTAATATTTAGTTTTACAGACAGATTAGTTTCCTTACATGCTTTTTATATTTATCAGTGTAATCATACTTGTTAAGGTTTTATCATGTTTTACTGTTTATTTACCTTGGGGTTTTTCATCATAATTTCAGTTATAGTGCATTTTTTTAATCTAGTGTTTATAAACTATGGTATATCTGAAATAGTTTTTCAAATTTAATTCACAAATTGCTAATAAAAGATATCCTCAAACAGACCATCTTCTTAGTACTCCTTTTATTCTGAAGGAAGCTTAGGAATAAGGACAAGGAAGGAAAAATCTTGTGGTTGTATTTAGTTACTTTTGTAGCTTTGTTCCCATATAAACATATAATTAGCTGTACAAACCCCACAGTGATCCACAGAAAAATGATGCATGTGCCTGGGCCCAGGCAGCTCCGACCGAAGTGGTGGGAACATATCTCACGTTTGCCTGGAAAAGGCACAAAAATATCAGGCAGGATCTTCAAACTACACATGCCAACTACAGTTTGTCAGGACGTTTACCATAATTTTGCTAATCCTGAAATCAAGTGAGTCCATCTGAGTCTCAGGATCGAGTCTGTTTCTGAAAGCAATGCATAAGCTAAATGAAGGTCATACCTGGAACACCTAGAATACAATACACCAAGTTTCAAAAAGGACTACTGGCAGGAATTGCATCAGAAATTTTTCTTTTTTTTGCATCTTTTAAACTGTTACAGCCTTCTGGCATACAAAGGGTGAAGATCACCTTCTAATGGCTGATATGCTTGGGTTCTGTGATTGCCTTGGCTGATAGCTTGTTGCATGTGTGTGATTTGAACTTTCATATGCAAGGCATGCTTGGAAAGGGCATAAAGAGACTGCAAAATCATGATTTCTTTTGTGAATACATTCAGAAACTGGACAAGTCTTAACTGACCGTAGGGAGAAGCCGAGCTGGGAGGAGCAGGCTGCACCTTGATAATTCCACAGTGAATAGTCAGTGAGACAGGAGGGAGAAGCAAAAACAAGTTGGCAACCATGCACAGGTTCCATCAACCTTATTTAAAAATTATAATATGAAAAAGACCACCTGTCTTGATTATGTGAATTTTATGCTTTGCAGGGGTGGAACCCCCAGTGACCTTATTGTAGGCCTGAGGGACACAAAATGCAAAACGATAACAAAACTGACCCAAAGCATCCTGATAGCATTTAGAAGGAAAGTGTGCAAATTATAAAGGCCTCTTGTTTTGTATCAGGTATTATTAACTTGCAAAGCTCTGCAGTAGATCAGACACTTACGGGTACTGTCCTCATTTGCTAGAGGGTTCAAAGACACGTTTCTGGGGGTTATTTTCACCTAAAATGTAGCCATAAGAACTCACTAACAACTAAACAGAAAGCAGGGAGGGGAATCCCCATTTCAGTCTTAGCTCTAAGAAAAAAAACCAAAACAACAAAAGAACCCAAAAACATTTCTGAAAGCAAGACTATGAAATATGGTGTGAGAACAGAAGTAATTTTAATGCAAGTTCTGGTAAGAAATGGATTTAACTAGCAAAAATGTCATGATAGAGAAATGTGGGCTTTTAAAATTTAATTCAACATAAACTGCAGAAAAGAAGGCATTCAATGGCAAAACAAGGGGAAGAGCAGCTTTTAATAAAGGATACAGGAATTTATTTTTTTTTTAATCTTTTTAACATTCTTGGGGACAAGTCTTACTACCTCAGGGGAAAAAACAGGCAGACTGATGATGTGGGAAACTGCACTGCAACTGATTGCTTTGCCCATTTTTATTTCGTATTGTAAAAATACAATCTGATATTTGGGCTCTCAGATATTTGGGTTGAATGGGACTACATGACATTTTTTGGCAAATCCCAAATTGTCACACTCATCTTGACTGTTTCGTGCTTAGAACCTCTGGAAGTGATAAGATGAAGAGATCATCTCTCGAGCTTCCCTAACTGTAGCCTTCCCATACCCTTGCTTCTACCTTTGGCTCTTGTCCCTGCTTGCCCTGCTGTATTCGTTGCAGACAGCACGGTCCTGAGAGCAGTGATTTGTTTCTTCTAGTTGGCTGTAAAGTGCTGTACTCTAATGGGACTGTATAAATAAATAAAAGTAAATTAGTTTTTCTGCCTCATTCAGGGGACTATAAGTAAGAATAACATGGTATGCAAATCTAACTTTTATATAAATTATTTGCAGGGTTAATAGATTTTTAATATGCATCTCTTTTTGCCTTTTACATTTCAAGAAAAGGCAGTAATACTTAAAACATAAAATTGCCTCAAACATTTCAGATCAGAGAGACTCAGAAATCTGTAGAAATTATAGATTGACTTATACTGAATAAGCAGCATCACTTGGTGTTGGATTTCTATTCTAATTCAACATTGGGAATGATATAACCGTACTGTATACCTCTTAAGAGGAATTGTGTAAGTTCCAACCATCTGTTAAATTAAACATCGATGATTACTATGAACATGTAGAGCAGACCTGCTAAAAGTGGGATGATAATTCTGTGCATATTGTCAAGCCCTGTAAGCCTGCTTGATTCACAAAGTTGGATACCCAAAAAGAAGAACTGAAGGGAGGGGCAGGGGTAGTGCAGTCTCACTAACTGTGAAGTTCAACAGCAACAATTTACTCTGATCCTTTTATATTAGATACAGTCTATCCTGTGTGTGAAATACTGAAATGTTGGAAAAGGTCCAGATAGTTATGCCTTTTAAATAAATGCTTTAATACGTTAGCACTTTTCTGGCAGTAATCTCCCCTGCCAGCCATTTTGGTCTTAGTGGTACTTTGAAAACCAGAAAGGGCAATAAATCAGACTTTTGAAGAGAGAAGTTTTGATTATTAACAAAATCCAAACAGAATATGACATAGTACTACATGTGACAAACCTGGAAAAAATAAACAAACATACTGTTTCCATCAGGAAACTTCTCAAGGGTCCTTCCGCTAGAGAGCCTGTTCCCAGCCGACAGATCTTTTTGTCCTACAGTTTCTGCTGCTTTTCAGAGAATGTGCCTGGCTTGTGAGGAAGAAATCCTATCCCACTTGAAGATAATAACAGTTTTTCTATTGACCTGAGTGGCTAAAATTTCACTGTAGAAAACTATTTGGACAAGGACTTGTTTACATTTATATATTGGCTCCTCTGATGATTTTTCTGATATCCTAGCTATATAAAAATGATTCTTACATCTACTCTGTTCAGGAACTTTTACATGCAAAACACCTCAAGTACACTTTATTTTTCTGTTGGAGTCTACTGTCTCACTTGAGCAGTGTAAAGGTATGTTATTATGAGCATCAAGACAGAAGCTGCTTTAAAACACCAGTGCTGGAGCAGAGCGAGTGCTGGTCACTAACAGTGAGTTGTTTTACCATGCAAGGTCACATTATCAAATTATAACAGAGATGCTTTGCAAAATGGTTTTTTTTTCTTGCATGTTTAGGAAAAGACAATTTATTGCGAGTCATATTCCCTCCAAATGCCTGGAAAGCTTTTCTTACTAGGGCCACTAGAGTATCCAACTGAAAACGAATTCATGTTTGTTTGCCTAGTGCACAATTGTAATTATTTCAGTGCTGTAATGAATGATTGTTAAAGCCTGGTAGAGATGATCTCTCTGTCGTTCCTATGTATAACTTCTCCTCCCAATTTGCAAAAAGCATTATTTCTGGTCGTTTTCGTTATGACATCTCTTATGATGGACTTCAACTGCACTTCACAGTCCACTGAGCAATGTTGTTTGAAAATTGACTAAAAAATGTAATTATTGTAACAGGATCATAATTGTGATTGATAGGACAAAGCCAAGGAATCAAGGGGTGGGGGGAGGAATCTCAGCCTAAAATTTCGTTTTGATCTAGCAAAATATAACTGAAATAAACCCCTGTAATTTCTGAAAGTTAGGTGAGGTTTTTTTTACTGGTGTTTTAAACTCAAAGAAAAAGAGAAAAATAAGAATACCACCAGCACGCTTAATAAATCCCAAGCCTCTTGAAATTATTTGGGTTTCTGTTACCTTGAGTTCATACTAAAAAGGGCAGATTCTAGTTAGTATAAAACAAATAATCTAGTTCTACATATGCTATCTCATGAGGCTAAAGGTAAAATGTACACTTAATCTGTTATTGTTTTTCTTTTGTAAAGTCCAGTTACAGTAGCTCTTATATATTAGTATATAGTTTTCTCTGTCGCTGACTTGATGAAACAACTTTTTCCTCTGAAATGATAATACTTTAATGGGCTGCATGATGTTAACTTTTAACAAAAATATTGTACCTCAATTTATTTACCAAAGAAAGTCCAAAAATAATTTCAGTAATGGATGTCTATTTCTTTCCTAATTTAATTTTTTTCAGTGGTTGGATTCTCACAGTTATGTTCGACTCCACCTTCAACATCACAAGTGCAATTTATTGCATGCTCACTTAATTTTTCTAAAAGCATCATCTCCCTCCCTGATTTTTCTAACAGGTTTACATCCCTTCTGCTTAATAGGTTCAGGGTTCTTTGCAAAGCACTTTTTGCTACAGTACTAACCATTCAGCTGGCAGATTCCACTTTTACAGGCTACAGCAAAGCAAATAATTTGTCAGCTCAGTTGAAAGATTCAGTTGAGGAATGACTGAAGCATGAAACTTAGTTTTTTAAAAATTCATGAGTCATGTTGATTATTAGGTAGGTTTGTTTTTTAAAATATAAAATACAATTTGTTAACCTTGCCTTCCCTTCAGTTTTAATATTCCTTGTATATTGATGAAGTCTATCTTTTCAAATAAGTGTTGGAAGGGTTAATAATTGTTTTTTGTGTAGATTACTTCTCAGCTTCTTAGGGGCTTAACTTGCACCTGACTCTCACAGTCCGGTAGCTTTTCCTTCCTTCAGTGCAGGTCTGTGCAACAGCAGGAGTGGGCTTTTATGGAGTTTAAAGCATCGGGGTTTAACCTTCTTGTGGCAGTATAAAAGATTAAGCATGTACATCTGAAACGTAAAAACTTCCCACTCCAAATCTCACACCCATTAATGATGACAAACCTTTTGTTTACGAACTTGCTTGTTAGGCTTAGAATGGACTTTTTGATGCTTGAAGCTCACAGAAGAGCTTATCTTTCAGGACCACCTTACAGGCAAAACAATGTCTGGATTATTTTGAGCATCTCCTAAAAGAACATACCAAACAAATGCAAAACCAACAAAACCACACAAAATTTGTAGATAATAGCAGTGTCCAAATGTGCCTTCAAATTCTGTGGCTATTACAGGATATTTGTCAGCTGAGGCTCAGTCACTGTCAGTAGTCACTGCAAATGTGGGCTAATTTAATTTGATTTAATTAAGCAAGAATGCAAGAAGCTTAATGTAAGGCTAGTAACTTCATGTTTGACTAGACATTTTTTTCATGGATGTTTAGTACATGTCAGCTGGCTTACATATACTTGTGTAATATTATCCACACTAAAAGCAAAAATCTACTTTTTGGTGAAGTGCAAGTGAACATGAGTAGAAGTGATAAAGCCTGACCCTAGGCTGGCCTAGAATTATATTTGAGAGGGTTAACAAAACAAATTCATAAGTTCATTTTGTCTAAGCAACTTCTATAATTGTACCAGATGATGTGTTTCATGCTTACAGCACACAAATGGTGACAATTATTCCATCTGATAAGCCAGAATGATTGGATCTATTGATAGGCCCTTCATGGTCCTTATTGTAATTGATTGCAGTACTCACTCCAGAATATGTAATCACTAATCCTTTGAAAATGTAATATTTAGGGGAGAAACATAGAAATATTTTTTTGCATACAGCAGAGTACTGGGAAAAACACATTTTAAAATAAACATCCCCGTTTTAGATGAACTTAATGAAATCCGGCAAGACCAAATAGGACATGTAGAAGTTAGGCTGGGAAAGGCTAGAGGGTAGCAGGACACTAACTGAAATACAGAGGTCATTTGAAACTGGTCAAAGAAGAGGAGGAATGGAATAAATCAAGGACAGAAAATGTCACATGAGAATATATTAAAGAAACATAAGAAAATTGACCCCTCTACCATATGTTTTTCAGCCAAGTGCTGTAATAAGGATTAGATGCCTAAGCTTTTTGAAAGCTAGCTGTCTGTTACAGGAAAGAATAACTCCCACACCCTTTGCATCCTATTAAAATGCCCACATACTACACTTTCATAACTGGAAAAATCATAGGGCCCCACTACAAACTCAGGCACATTGCTGTAATTCCAAAGAAATTTCACCAAAGTAAAATGGAGTTGCATAAGGATATGTAGAAATACAATCAAGCCCTAAGACTCGTTATTTATCATGTCATTTATTATTCACAAAAAAAATTACAAAGAGCAATAATTAATTTTTTGTTACAGCAAGCTTGAAAAGGAAAGCATGCTAAAGTTAGCCTATTAGTAAATAGGCTATGGTTTTGTTTCAATAAGACCTTCACAAAAAACATACAAAGTTAATGGCATCTGTTGTTCACTACAGATTAATCAGTGATGACAAACGCACACCAAATTATACGAATAGCTACCAGCTCTGTGTTTAATTCTGTACTTGCTAGTCCTTGTTTCATAATTTCTGCACAGAGATGAAAAAGGAAAATATTAGCTTTAATTGCCTTCTTACAGCAGGCTAGAGACACTAATTTTACTAGTCACTGCATCTTGCAACACATTTAGGTTGCAAGAGGGTTCCTCTTTTCCTTATGTTTGGACTCAAGATAGTTTTGACTGAAGCTGGACATTCAGACTACAGAGCTGGAGTGCTCTGTATCTTTGCTGCTAGCTAAATGCATTCTGGAGCTGGCGCTTTATGACAAAGATGAGTCTGTCAAAATTAACCTTAAAGGAAAGTGCTTATTTCACAGTGAGAGCAGATCTGATTTCATCCACAGGTCTGCTCCTCTTCTGTGGTTTAATGGTACCTGACTTCAACTCTCCGTAAACAAACATAGAAACACACAATTCAGAGGAGTAACATTGGATTTAATTCTTTTTTAAAGTTGTTTGTACTTCATACTTTCCACATAACCAATTCAGATTAAGGGTAATGCATCAACATTATTTCTGAACTGAGAATGGAATTTTTTTTTCTACTTACAAGGTTGTGTCTCAGTAATAGCTCTAACACTGGTACTTCACAACCTCACTTCTGTCTCCAGCTTGGAGGACATCAAGCAGGCCATTTTCAATAGTAAGAGAGCTGAGATGAAGCACTGCTGTCCCCGTGACAAAGCATGCAACACCTCAGTGTTTTCTAATGCAGATAGGATTTGTCAAGTGAGTTGAATATTCTAGATTTTTCCTGATCCCATTTGTCCAAGATGGTCTAGGTGGTTTTTGGCACATATAAGATACTGACACTTCATTTTTTAATGTTTAATTTAGTCTTTAAAATCACTGAGAAATTTTGTCATGCTTTCTGTTTAGTGTATTATTAAACTGTTCTTGCTCACTTGATAGATTTTTTTCCCAAGTGCTCTTGACTTTGACTGAATTATTCAATTGGTTGAGAGGCAATCCATTTCTGAGATATTACGCTTTGAAAATATTCTCAATTTAAAATTGCTCAATAAATATGGTTTTTTAGGAAGTTTATGTTCTTTCTATTACTTTAAAGTACCAAGATTACTAATCATTATGCTGTTCCATTTCATTAAAGTTAATTGATTTCAAACATTTGAGAAAACAATTTACTCCTACTACTATTTCAGAAGCCTCTAACAGTAGAGTCTAAATCATGGTTTTGACAGAGTAGATTTTATTTTATCTTTGTGCTTAACCTGTCTTTGAGCTTCCACATTTAACGGTTTTATTACATCTTTCGTTGTTGCTACCTTGTTTTTAAAGTGACAAAGTTGAAAGAATTACATTTCCCCAGAACAAGTGAACTTACCTAAACAAAGTCTATCAAATGTTGACAGAAATATAAAGTAAAGAGAAGGGAAAAAAATACATGATGTACAAGCATATAAAACAAACAAGGAAAACCCTCTACAAATTGCAGAAAATGAAACAGGTTACCTACAGCAGGGTAGAAAACCAGATTTGTCAACTGTCCCGCATGCGGTTTAGCAACTGCTTTCTTATCTCATTAATAGTTTAGCATAAGCAAACATATTTACATATTCAAGTGGGTGTTTTCTTGGACATACCTGAATCACATGCTGTTGTGATCAGCAAGATGAATAATAGTGGTCTAAATGGAAAGAGCAGTTAAGGAAGAACAGCATAAACCAGCTGGTTTTGGAAAGAATTGTCTGAAAATACAAGAATACGGATGAAATTCGCCTTCTCTTTTAGTGAGATGAGGCTTACATGATGTCTCTCTGTGAGTCTCACTTGTACCAACTTGTGATCTTTTGTGGCCAAATTCTACCAAGAGCAACATACATACAGCTGTCCTGTTGGTAGCCTGAAAACAGGCAGCTGCATACAGGAAAAAGACTCTATTACTGTGCTTTTCCCATTCCTCCCGCTCCCCCAGTCCTTTTGAGAGAGAAATGTTGAAAGCAAATCCATATTGGAGAGTGAGAACCTCAATGTGGGAAAACAGGAGCTTGCACTTTTTAGATATCAGGGGATCTGACCATTAGACACAACCCAGAGGAAACCAAGCCTCATTAGTTCTGCAGCCCACAGGACTGTTTTTCTAATGTAAAGAGGCTCAGCTGTGCAAGCAATTTTTTTTCTGAGACTTTCAGTCTGGGTGCATAGTTTTGGCGTATGTGACATAAGGTATTTTGGACCTGATTTCCGGCAGCAAAGGAAAATTCCACTGAGTTAAATTGTTGTGCATTTGATATTTCTAAAACTCCCATTCCTTGTACAACAAGCTGGGAAATACTGGCAGTCTGCTCATGCAGTGTGTGTTCCATAGATTTCAATGTCACATTAGAAGCTCTGATGTAAAGAGAGATTTAAAACACCACTCACTCTTTTATTTATACTGGTGTATTCCTTAATACCTATTCCTGAGGCTATCAGAATATTTTAATGTCCCATCACTGCTGCAACATACAAAAGGATCATACAGCGATAATTTTCCCATGGCAGAAATGCCTTTGAAGCAAAACAAAGCAATATTTAACACTTCAGAGCAACTCTCAAAAGCAGTTTATGATAGTCAATGAGAAATGGTACTAAACCCAACTGCATCTGCCAGAGGAATATAGGCCAGGAAGATGCAATTCTCTGGCTAGAAATTTTAAAATATAATGAGGTTAGCATCGTATTCTTCTACCAGAGATCCACAAAGTTTTTAGAAACCACAGCTGAGAAGACCCTCTGTCTTATTTCTTCTTGGAAAGAGAGAGTCCCTATGAAGTTTACTGATTGATGGTGTTATGTTCAACATGCCATGCGATATTTGCTTGCTCAGTGTTAGTTACCACTTCCTATTGTAATATAGGATTCCTGGAGATCAAGGGAGGTCATAGGAGCAGAGTAAAGTACTGTAACAAAAAAAAAAAAAACAACCCTCCAATAAATGAAACTGTATTTTGAAGCTTACATCAAGGAACAAAATGTCAAGAGCAGTGAACTAGGAACTGGCCACCCAGTAATACAGTACCTTGACATTGTATCTTTCATCTTAATGTATCCCAAACTTTAAAATCATAAAAAATGGGAATCTCCTTATTTTATGAGCTGCTTTGGAGATGCAAAAACATAAATGCAGTGGGAGCATGCACCCTTGCTATTTAATATTATGTTTATTATATCTAGTTTTAAGCATTGGCAATGCTACTCTGTGATTTTTTTTTTTTTTATGAATTTGTTCACAGTAGCATCTGAGTATGTTCCAGTAGTTCATAAACTGCGGGCTGAAAAACTGACCTGTAGTTCATTTTTATTTTCTTCTCAGGGGGTAAGGGAGTATGTATGTATGTGAATGACTCACATTTCGAGTTAAACTCTGCTTTATAGTTATTGTTCTAGTAGGTTTTAAAATATTATTATTAACAAATACCCTGTTGTGTGTTTATGCCGGACATCTTTGCCACAAAAAAAAGATGTAAAAAAGCATCTTATACTCAGCGTGGAAGCCAGTGAGGGCTCTGGACCTCAGCTCCTGAGGAAGCCTGTTAAAGTGTTTCAGACCAGTCTGTGGAAAAATGGCACCTATTGGTTGGGCAAGATTTATCCTTACTTTCAAGTGCTCTTTTGTGCCAGTAAAGCAAAGCTGTATACAATGTTTTTTATCAAGGGGTTTATGTAAACATTTTATGTGCTAGCCATAGATATCTGAAAACTTGCAAATACTGTCTGCTTTGACCTGCAACTTGACTCTATCTGCAACTTGACTCTCTCTACTGAGAAGAATGTAGAAAGCCAAGGACAACTTTGATATATTTTTGCTAGTCTATAGCTCTTAGAAGATGATGTATGTTTAGTATTAGTAAACATTTCCATAAGGGGTGGTGATTCCACAACAGAAGAACAAAGGAACATTATGTTGCTGTTCAGATGTGGCACGATAGCAGCATGTGGCAATGAGCCTTTTTAATAAAATAAAGATCCTTGAGTTTTCCTGCAGTTTGGGAACTGGAGAAAATGCACTGCTTTTATTAGATAGTGTGTTTCAGTCACGGGCCTGATTCATGATATGCTCAATTCTGACTGCTGCTTCCAGATCAAACCTAAGCTATGATGGTCCATGTGTATACTGAGCTAAAAAGTGTAGTTAACTCCATTTGTAAATGAAATTCAGTAGGGCGAGCTGGTCTTTAGTAAAGCTAATACTGAGTCTTTATTAGTCGCTGGTATTATTTTAATTGTGTGTGCTGTGTAGTACAGCTTATGGGTCTGATTACTCAGCAGAGCCTTTCCAACAAGAAAAGAGATGGAAGCCCTGCTGACCACCAGCACTTAGCTTTGGGGGCCTTAGGAGAGCATGCATAAATACTTTTAATGGCTTTAGTGTGTTTTCATTGGGGAGCATCAAAACCAGCCTAAGCAGGATGAGTCAGAAAAAAGCAGCCGAGGCTTTGTCTGCACAGACGGGTGCAGACAGTCATGTGTTTGATCTGCTTGCACACTGAGCTGTCTGAATGGAAGCCAGCTCAGGCCTGGAAGCCATAAAGACATGTTAATACATCGCTGTGCTGGAGCTCATAAGCCTTACCAGTGCTAAGGCTACTTTTGTTTCAGTAACCTCTCTATAACTGTTTTTTTAATGAAGTTGCTCCCATGGTTTTTTCCAACTGCTATATAAAATACTCTATTTTAACAGGACCACAAATCACATTCTCAAAGAGAGAAAGCATGAAATGTTTTATATGCTGCTGGATCTGCAAAGTGATCAGTAGTTATTATTATTTGGAAAGTTTTATTAGCTTCTGGTTCTACAGGTGGAAGAAAAAAAAGGAAAATTTAATGGAAGAGCCTGGTCTGATAGGAGTGTACAAAAGTGAGACAAACCTAGCAGCCATGACAGTTCTAGTAAACAGCTAGTGATAGTAGATAGTTTTCTGTTTAAAGTATCTGGAGGGATCGTAGCACATTGCATGACATGGCTGCTTTTAGTGCACTGGGTTAACAGCAGGCATGTCAGAGCAGCCACCCAGTGTCCAAAAATTCTGTACCCTGCCACAGCAATTCCTCTGAGTACCTCTGCACCAAGGGTAGGGATGGCAGGCAGGAAGAGACTGAGCATAGGAGCTTGAGGTTTCTTTATGAGGAGGCAGCATTAATCCAAAAAAAAAAAAAATCACTGTAAAGGCAGGAAAGATGACAGAATGAGTGTGATAAAAACAGAGAAAAAAAGATGTGAACTAAAAGAATAAAATGATATTGTCATAACATCCACAGGCCTCCCTTCTGGAAAGAACAGGGAGTAATTGTCAGGAGCTAAACTCAGCGTGCTGCAAACTCAGTCTCCAACTATCATCAATAATCTTGAGAAATTAGTCTGAAGGATAGAAATGAAACTGGCAGTATTTCAGAGGCAGAGTCGATGTCAGCTGTCATCCCATTGAGAGACATACCCTGTTAGGGCCTGTTAATGTTGCACTCTTGTCAGAGTGACATATAACATTCCATGTTAAACAAGTGGCAGACAAGACAGTGTGGAGGCAAATTGTTCAGCAGATGGCACAGCCTACTTTACTTACCGTCTGAAGTTAGAATGCAAAGCCATTTTTTGCATTCATTCTCTCATTCTTTTCTGATTCTAGTTTGGGTACTGCTCAGCAACTTGCTTTGTTGTGGCTGTGGAGAAAAGAGGAACATCACAGTAAGCTTATAATAGAAGATATTTCAAGTAGAGCACTAATTGTGTGTGTATACATATGCATACATGTTGAGTGGAAGTTGCAGCAGGGTTGGATATAAGTTTCTGAGCCAGGGACTGAATACCTTGAAAGTATATCTGCAGATACCTGGTTTGAGCTGTGAACCACCTGTGGCTCATTGTGTTTCCTTTCTTTTTAAAGCCTCACAATTTGTATACACACTAGACTTATAACATACACCCATATTCTTAATCCATGAAGGAGAAAATATTTATTTGGGAGCTGGGAAAAGAACAGCTAAGCAACATGATAACCATTTTCTCTCACACAGAGTTCAATTTCCATCCTTCTGAAGTAAATTATTGTATTGTCATTGACTTCGGCGGTGTTGGACTGTGCTCTTATGAGCCAATCAACTGATAGCTTAGGGGAAAAAAAAAGAGTCACCAGCCATCAGTTTGGGACAGTCTCAATGGAGTAACAATTTGAATCTGAATAGGTCTTCATATTGGTCACCTTCTAGATACTCCTGGTGCCATTTCCTAGTTACATTGGCTTTCATCCTCTAGCCCAAGAAAGAGACAGTGAAGGACAGGCTGTTGCTATGCAAAGTGACAGGCAAAGGAAAATGCCATCATTTGTTACTTAGTAAGGGTAACATGGTGCTCTTCACACACAGACAAGATACAGTCTCTTCTGTAAGGAGTTTACAGCTAACTAGAAGAGACAGCAGTGTTCAAACACCTCTCAGCCATTCAGAAGAAATCCCAGTCTGAAATCCCGGTCAATGGTTTGGGAAGACTTAGTAAGGAAAAGTGGAACCAGTAGCAAATTCTAGTCCTGTAAAGTACTTTATGTTATGTACAAGGAGGAGAAAAAAGGAAAACCCCACCTTCACAGGTAGATTGTTCAAAGCCACAATGGGTAACCAAAAAGTATCCTGCCATACCTGACTTTCTTGGGTGGAGCTTATCAATTTATGGGCTCACCCTTCAGCAGAATCCAACTCTATGTGTTACAAGACCAAAAAAACCCCAAACCCACTCAAACCCAAAAAACAAAAGAAACCACCAAAAAAATTAAGCCTGAGAGTATTTGATTAGTATGCAGTAGTTTAAGTTATGCCTGTCTAGATGTTTATTGATAATGTTCTGTGTTTGATGGGGTTTTTAGAAGACAGCAATATACATATCAAAATCATGATTAAAACATCACAGGCATAAAACTCACTTCTCTAATAAGTCTCAGTTTAGTTTTCTTGAAGGGTCATGTAATATTGACTTTTTTATTGAAACTTTATATAGCTGACCACAAAATAATATTATTTCTTGTCACACATGGAATCATAGCTGTTGAGAGATAACATCTTGCCTTCTTTTATGTCCAAGATACAGGAGGTCTCTTTTACTGTGATATAGTGACTACTTTACAATTTAGCTTGCATTTCTAGCTCATTACTAATGGTTTCTCTTGAAAAAACAAACAAACAAAAAACCAAACCTGAAAGCACAGAGGATTGTTATTTGAATTCATGCCATTTTTATAACTGTGTCTATTTATTTGATAGATGGCTTCTGTTTGCCAGTCTGATCTGTTGAATATTCCAGCTGGCAGATCCACTGTATTTCAGGTGTAAGTTTGTGTTTGTTACCTAAAATATCTACTAAGTTTGTATATATAATCTGAGGCTATTTTTTAAGCATCAGCTGGCAGTTTATGGAGTTGGAAAATTCTGATCCCTTTGTTATTTTACTGTGATTATAAGGGTATATGTGTGTGTCTGCATGTGTGTGTGAGATGACAACAGAGTTGTGAAAAAAAATATGGCAGAAATGGGCTTTGTTTTGGAAACACCTTTCGAAAATTTCTTCTTAAAACTTGGGAAAGTTCCTCGGTATCATTCATGGCTCATAAAGCATAGGAATGAAATAATGCATTTAATATTTGCATGAATTTAGTTTACCATTAAAATCATAGGTTGATTTTCAGTGGTGACATAACACTTAATGCACAATAAATCTACTTAGCAATGCTGTTATGCATTTGAGTTTTTCTCAGCAGTCCACAAACTCCTTGATTATTTCATGTGCAGAAATCTGATTTGGAACATGATGATTTCTCTATTGTATTCCTGGTAATAATAATCAGAATGCAGATATATTTCAGAGATTTTTAAGATACTGGTTCAAATATTGCTCTCATCTTAACAAATTACTTAATATAGATATTTATTTTAAAGTCCAGGGACCCCTCAAAGATTGGTGTTTTCAGTGTGTAGGTATTATAAAATCTGTATCATGTAAAAAAAAATTCTATTTCCTTTTACCATCAAGAAAATTTGTGCACCAATTTGACAGCTATGTTTTAACGAAAAGTTGTAACACAACTGCTTTCTACCTATGCCTGCTGCTGGAGCTGTAATTTCTATCTATTCCTCTTTCTTAGTCTTCACCTTGGCGGTACATTCCAGCTCATTATAAACTGCTCTGCAACCTGTCTGTTAATAATCAACTGCTGTTTTGCTGTTAATATGTTTCTGAATAACATGAAATGTATGAAAAGAAAGGCAAATGGCAGTTGTAATTATTTTATAGTTTACAGGAAACAGCCTGAAACTGTGAGTTATTTTTACATGGGAAAATTTTGGAGAAGGATATTCACAAGTGATGATATAAATCTCCCTAGACTCTTGCTACAATTTAATGGGAAAGATAGACCTGACGTAGCTCTTCTAAATGACCCTCTGCCTTTTTTAATTGAATATAAAGGGAGAGATTAGCTTTATTAGGGTAATGTTGGCCTTTATGAACAACCGTTACAGGCATTAATAGGGATGAGAGAGAAATAGCCCACTAACAAATGTGTAAGCCTCTTCAGAAAAGGTCTAAGTAGATCTTGTTTTTCTAAACTATTGTGAAAACCTTTATGTCCAGCAAAGCTACTTCAATGGCAGATGCTGTTTCCCAAAATGAGGTCATATAGAATGTAACAGGGATTATATTGATCTCTGGGGGTTTTAAGACATTCTGTGTGGTTTTCCATTAATTAAGTAGGGCAATTAAAATAATCCTGTGAAGTTACATTTCACGTCAGCTCCAGTTTCCTTAACATGTTCTGTCCTTTCCAAAACCCACCACTACTCTCTTGGCAACTTGACAGGAGCTATTTGGACATTGTCACACTGAGTACTGAGACTACTGGATCTATACAGCAGACCTTTGAATGTTCTCAGGAACCAGTCTAAGAGTTTAACACAAGAAAAACCCCATGTGGCTGATGTGGAGCCACTACTACTGTGAAAGCCATTGGTGAATAGCAGAAACAGAGCGGAGGTGCCCAACCCCTTGTCCTGAATTTTTGTGGCAAAATCCCTTGAAAACATGAGCAAAAACCTATAAATAAAACTAAAAGTCCAAATACACAGATGAATGATAATGAAGGCAAATAATGTTACTAACTGTTTTCAGGTAAGGAAGCAAGGAAAGTAATCAAAAAGGAAAGAAGATTAGTTGTTTTATCTCAAGATTATCTGCAATCAGTTGTTGATAGAATCACAAAGGGTGTTTCAAAGCTGTGGCTTAATTAAGGGATAATCCTGAATTATCACATTTAATTATTTTGTAAAGGTCATTATGTCTTCAGTCTTTTTCAGAAATATAAACACAGTCAAGCGGGCTATTAGAATAAAAGAAAAAGAACAGGTTACTTTAAGGCATAAAATGGCACTGAGCAACCAATACTGATATATGTGAACAGCTGACTTTCTTCATTAGATCGACCATTTACAAACCAAGTTGTCACATTCTTGAGCAGACAAAAGTACAAGTAATTAAACTGGTTTGTTCTGGATTGTTTTATGTAATCCAGTGTTTAAGAATGGTTGTTACTGGAGAATCAGTCTGATCTTCAATAATCTGTAGACTAGGCAATCAGTCATTTTACTTCACGTGTGATTAATGGCTAGTTTTAAGCAGGACTCATTTTCAGTACTACTTCTTTTCCCTCTCCCCTTTTAACATGGGAGTTAATTTAAAGGTTTTCAAATAAAGTAATCAGAATAACTTGTAAACCAATTATCATGAGATTCATGCCTTTATTTTTCTACCCAAATATTGGCTTTCAGCATCTCTTGGAAAGTCCCAAAGCAGTTCTAATGTTTATTTGCTTGTTCTCTTCTTGATGTCTCTCAGTATCACAACACATTTTTCTACTGAACATTAAAAAGCAACATTAATCGTCCAACAGTAAGGAGAAGAGATTCAGCTGGTATAAACAGGCTCCACTGACTTCAATAGAGCCATGATAATTTATGACATAAGAAGATCATGCAGTAAGTAGCCTATTAAATCTAAATGAAATGTATATTTAATTGCACATGGCATATGATTTATAGCACTATATGTTTTATTAAATTCTTGACACGATATCATTACTATTTGGCAAAAGATCTAAAATTTATTGTTGGAAATTTGGCTTCATATCAGCCATAGCCAATGGATGTCTAAATAGGGTAAGTAAGTGGTAGTAGCAAATCTGTTAGTTTTGTTGCTTCATCTGTAGTAAATATAAAGTTTTTGTTGTACTATTATTTTAATGCTAGTAATAATGAAATACAATTTATTAAAAAATGCTTTTGAACTTCTTCTTGATTTAAATTTAGTTGAATGAACTGCTGATGCTCTGTTCTTCCTGATGAACCCTTTCAATATCGGAAGCCCAATTCCTAAGAAAACCAAGGCCAGTAGTAAGTAGAAACAACAACCACTTTAATTTGCTTGTGTAATTACTGAAGTTGTATTGCAACATATTCCAAACACTTGCACAGTTCATTATTTTAACTGGACACCAATTTTTGTTCCACATCAGAATAACCACCTTAAATAGACACATAGAAGTGGGAGAGAAACATTAAGCTTTCTAAAATCAGGCCTCTGGTACCAGGATCTAAAATACAGTCATGAGAAGCAAATTGCTATTTGCAAAGCAAGAAACAACAGCCAGATTGTTTCTTCTTCACTTACTGTGCACAGTGTGTGTTGGCACTATATTGCAGTAGCTCAGAAATCTCAAACTGTCAGGAAAAACAAATCATGCCCTACAGACAGAATAGAAGGTTGAAGAAAAAGCACAAAAGGAAACCAGGAATTCATCTTCATTTAACAAAAGCATGCTATATTTGGCAACAGTGTGGTGGAATCTACTTCTCATTGATAAGTCACACATTCCCAGTTTGTCCTTTTTATACTGCTCTTCTCTCTTTTTTCAGCTTACAGTACTAAGCTTGATTTAATGTGCAGTGAAACAAAAAGGGAGGCACATCATTCACATTGATGCTTCTTGATTGCATTCTAGTATGTTTTTTTTAAAAATTCTCTTTCATATTAGGAAGTGAGAAGGTATTATGATTACCTAACAATCCTGCATTGTTTCTTATTTCTACATGTCTTTTCTGCATATTTTTAGGACAGTTTGGTTTTACAGAATGTTGTCTTCACTCTCAATTTTAATCAGTTACCATTTCTTCATTAGACTACTTTGTTTTTTATTAAATTTCCAGCAAAATTAATATTATCCTGAATATCACCAATTTGGAGATCTGAATCATCTGTTATAGTAACTGGCTTGCGCCTCAGCATTATTCTGTCACTTCATAAAGCCAGGCCAATTTTTCATTGCTGTGGGGTTTTCTTTTTGGATTTTGTGCTCTGGATAAACTTGATTTTTTTTTCCCTCTGGTCTTTATGTCTACGTACGATTTTGCATGTTTGCCGCTGTATCTAGATCTAGCACAGGCCAAACTATGTAGACAAAAAAATGACTGATCAATGCAATAGACTGAAGAACCCCATTTCATGTGCCCAGTCTCCATAACAAACACACAGGAAGAGTCCAGTTCTTTGTGTCATACAAAACACTCAGCATGGACACTGGGAAGCTGCCAAATACCTGAATTGTGACATGGGAGGATAGAGAGAACAGCCTACACCTAAAGCTTTGTGAATGAGCATCCATTCTGCAGTGCTGTGGGGAAGATCTTTCCTTTTCTCTTTGTTCAACCGCAGCCTGAAGTTTGGTCTTGTGCCCTTTCTTACAAGGAGCTAGGTGGTGCTCATGCTTTTTGGGTAAAGGAAGATAAGAAAGTAATGCTGGTGCAAAGTCTTTCAAATTCATTCCTTTCTTGGGAGAGAATTGTGTGGGCAGGGGAAATGCTGGGCACTGCTCAACTGCAGGCTTTTAAAGCAGTATCAGATCCAAAATGAAGTTGCTGAGGAAGTTTTGTTTTGGTTTTTTTTTACAAGCAGGAGTCTGGACCCTCGCTTAAAATTTCATCTGCTTTTTCCTTAACAGTAAGTTCAATGTTTTAAGTGAGCAACATGGATGATAAAAGACCCTGGCAAAGACAACAAAGTAACTTTTCCTGTTGTATATTCAAGACCTACATCTTCAGAACAGCTCTAAAGCTTTTTGCCTGGTTGGGCTCCCTCGCTGCCCTCAGCACAGGTTATTGCAGCATCCAGACTGTTCTGCAGATCCCCGGTGGTGCCAGGCTCAATGCTGCCAGTCTGGCACCATGCTCAGCACAGCAGGGAATTGACACCTAGAGATTCAGGGGGCTTTAAAGTTCACGTGAAGATGGACCCCATCATCTCCTATTGCTGCTGAGGACTATACCTAAAACTTGTTTAAGGACAAGTATGAATTTCTTCCAAAACAGAGCTGTAGGTCGAGACAAATGTAATGTTTTCCAGAGGAGTACTGACAGAGTTTTTGAATAAACAAACAACAGAAGCACATGTATAAGCTGCAAATCTAAACAACAGTGGTTGGTTTTCTGTCTGCTAAACTGTTTCCTCGATCTGCTCTTCTGGCCAGTCACCACAGTTCCATGATTGATTAGTAAACCTGTGTGTTTCATGTAGTTTCTGTATACAATCTCTATTGTAAGTGTAACACACTACATGAAGTCATGGGCTGTTGTTGACTCTGCAAAAGCTGAGTGAGAAACCAGACAAACAAAAATTACCATCTAACTTAAATTTTTAGTCCAGCTTATTCTTGTATACATAATTATGTTTTCCATCCAGCCTCTCTATGATCCAGTAGTACTTAATTTAAACCTTGTTTTTCCATGGGATGAAAATAATTTTCCTTTGAGGCAAATCCCTCCCATGTGGGGACCTAAAGGCCTGTCAGCCTGACGTCAGTGCTAGGGAAAGTAATGGAGCAGATCATCTTGATCACTGTCACACAGCATGTTCAGGACAACCAGGGGATCAGGCCCAACCAGCATGGGTTCATGAAAGGCAAGTCCTGCTTGGCAAACCTAGTCTCCTTCTACAAGATGACCCACCTAATGGATGAGGGAAAGGCTGTGGATGTTGCCTGCCTGGACGTTAGTAAAGCCTTTGACACTGTCCTACAGCATTCTTCTGGAGAAACTGGCTGCTCATGCCTTGGACGGGTGTATTTTACACTGGGTTAAAATCTGTCCGGATCGCCAAGCCCAAAGAGTGTCAGTAAATGGAGTTACATCCAGCTGGTGGCTGATCACAGGTGGTGTTCCCCAGGGCTCAGTACTGGGGCCAGTTCTGTGTAATACCCTTATCAGCGATCTGGATGAGGAGATTGAGTGCACCCTCAGTAAGTTTGCAGATGACACCATGTTGGGTGGGAGTGTTGATCTGTTTGAGGGTAGCAAGAATCTACAAAGGGATCTGGACAGACTGGATCAATGGGCTGAGGCCAACTGTGTGGAGAAGTGCTGGGTCCTGCACTTGGGTCACACCAACCCCAGGCAACACTACAGGCTTGGGGCAGAGTGGCTGGAAAGCTGCCTGGAGGAAAAGGACCTGGGGGTGCTGGCTGACAGCTGGGTGAACGTGAGCCAGCAGTGTGCCCAGGTGGCCAAGAAGGCCAACAGCATCCTGGCTTGTATCCAAAACAGTGTGGCCAGCAGGACAAGGGAAGTGATTGCTCCCCTGTACTTGGCACTGGTGAGGCCACACCTTGAATTCTGTGTTCTGTTTTGGACCCTTCACTTCAGGAGGGATGTAGAGGTGCTGGAGCATGTCCAGAGAAGGGCAACGAGGCTGGTGAAGGGTCCAGAGCAAAAGCCTTACAAGGAGTGGCTGAGGGAACTGGGGTTGTTGAGCCTGGAGATGAGGAGGCTCAGGGGGTCCTTATTGCTCTCTACAGCTGCCTGAAAGGAGGTTGTAGCCAGGTGGGGGGTTGGTTTCTTCTTCCAAGTAACCAGGGACAGGACAAGAGGAAATGGCCTCAAGTTGTGCCGGGGGAGGTTTAGATTGGAGATTAGAAAAACTTTCTTCACTGAAAGGGTGGTTAAGCATTGTAACAGGCTGCCCAGGGGGGTGGTAGAATCCGCATCCCTGGAGGAGTTTAAAAAACATGTTAATGTGATACTTAGGGACATGGTTTAGTGGTGGAATTTGCAGTCCTAGATTGATGGTTGGACTTGATTATCTCAATGGTCTTTTCCAACCTAAAGGTTTCTATGATTCTATGATCACTTTCAGATAGCTCCTTTTCCCTTCCTCTCTCTCCCTATCTTGCTGTCAGGACAGACATCTACTTAACCCCTTGTTTATTCATTTGATTTCCATGTTTGGAGTGCCAGCATCGGTGGAGGTTCCTGAAGAGTGGTGGGATGAACACTGGCTGGCAAGACCCTACCCTGCTCACCCCCAACTATGGAATGGGAGGGCTCAGCCAGGAAGGGGCAGCTCTTGGCTCTGGTCTTGCCATGATGTCCCTGAGACCCAGCAGTGAGACCTCCAGGAGCGGGGGATTCTTTCACAACTCTTATGATAGACCAGTAATCAACTGTTCATTCTTGCAGATCAAAAATATTGCAATCCAGTTGCCTGTCTTAAGTCTTGAACGCCTCACACTTGTGGGTCATTTAAATGATTTATTTTCTAGACTGTCAGGAAAACGACACATCTTCTGTGTTTTCTAAATTATTGTTTCACAGTATGTATACATGATTGATGAGAGCAAATGCGAGCAATGGTGCTGAAGGTTTGCAGAAAGCTTCTGAATTAACCACTTGATCATTTTGATCTGGATCACGATCTGGAAAACAGCAAATGAGCAACAAAGACCATCAAGTGTATGAAACAACTCCTGCATGAAAAACAACAAAGTCAGCAGTCATCATTCTAGAAAAGACATACTTGATGGATGGCAAGGGAAGTAATACAGATTTACAGATTCCTTAGTGGTATGCGAGGGTTCAACTCGCATACCACTTTATCACAAGATGGAAGTGCAAATGAAATAAAACGGATGACAATGGGTTCAAAACAAAAGGACTCTTACTAAGTATAATGTGGATAGTTAAATTTTACTTGGTGCTCAAGGAAGGACTGGATAAGTTCAAAGAAAAAAAAATAATTCATAGTTACTATCTACACAGGAACTCCATCTAGATCAATATGTCCCCAACTTGAAGATGACAGGAATTTGTAAGTGTTATGGGGAAGTACAATTTTCATTTGTTCTTACAATCATCTCTAGATAATGGATAGGGCTACTGTTGAGGGGTACTGGCCTAGGCGGCACTTCAATTTAACCTAGTACACTATTCTTACTTTCTTACTTTCTATTGCTTTTTTATTTAAAGGATAGAATAAGAGACATTACAGAGCTGTAGGATACAGAAAAACTCCTAAACAGTGGTTCACCATAAATTAATTTTAAAAAATAGACTCTTCCCTTAATAACTCCTGAATATTTTATGAGTTGTTGAGAATTCACAGTTTGGAATAGTGGAAACAGTCCAACAAAGAAAGTGTAACCACTCTGCCTTCTTATAAACTCCCAGATTCAGGAAGACAGTTTGACTGGAGCGTATGATTTCAGATAGCTTATAGATTTTACAGTTCAAAGTAATGAGATTAAATGAGAAATAACTTCAGTGTCAGAAGTGACTTGGAGTTTGAATAATGGTGGTGCTGAAGTAGAAAAAAAAATCATCTGTCTGGTACAAAAAAAAAAGGTCTGCAATGTGCAATGGCAATATTGCCAGAATTAAATGGAGAAGAGAGGTTCTGTGATATTTCTGTGTAACAGCTTATCCTTCTTTCCTCTTTTATTCTTGAAATATATCTGAGTTTCCTCCTGTTCATTGCTACCTCTCTGCAGGACTCTGATAGAGTGCCTTAACAGTCTCCCTGTTATCCCTCTGAACTAGATACATTATTTACATTATTTACATAAAAAATAAGACCGTTTATTTTCTGTATGTGCTTTTAATTTACTGCTTTTTCAATGTATAGTAAACAATACTGCATGGTTGTTTCCCCTGCTGTAACTATATTGGTATAATTTTATTTTTTTCTTTTAAACTGTTTCTATGTACTTCTCACTATAACTTTTCATTCTGAAGAATAACTACCAAAGATTTAGAAAAAATGCAACTGTCACAAATGCAACTAAATCATAAATGAATAAAAGCTTAGTTAAAAGTCAAATGTATTTTAAGTATCATACTCTGCTTTCTTAGATAGTAAATATGCATTTTGATGAAAGTAAAATGAATGAAACAGTTACTCGCTGAGTGAGGCAACCCTTTCTAGAGAATCTTTGGTCTAAAACTCTAAAATAATTAAATTAAATCAAATCACATTAAATTAAATTAAATTCTACTAGGTGCCTAATATGATTGTGGTTCACACTCTAGGAATTAATACTCTGTGTATCACTTGTCAATAAAGACAATATATAGTTACATATAAACTTGTCATTTCAGATTTGCTTTTGCCAGAAATATTGCATATTACTCATTACTGAATGCTGAAAACAGCACCGTCAGAGGGGATGGCTGAGGTTTTTCCCAGAATGGAGTTAAGCAGAACACTGATCATGTGTACTCCTACAGCTTTTGAAGGGATGCTCACTGAATGATTACTCATTGCATGGGGCATTTTAAGGAGCAAGGCTAGTCCAGATTAGCCCCAAATGGGCCCTTTATACTTACTTCTACATCTGTAACACAACTGCAAGCCAAAAAAAGCATTGCATAAACCCAATTATTGTTTGAGGTGTACATTGCAATGAAACAATTCAGACATTTAGGAAGTATTAATTCTTGCAGTCTAAAAGCAGGAGGACAAATCACCTTCCTGTGCTTTTCAGAAGTCTGTGAGGGAAAAGAGGGTCTTGTCCAGAATAAGGAGTTTTTAAGATGCAATGGTGCTGATTGCTAAAGTGAGTGTAAACCAGCTTCTTGTACTGTGATTACACTTTTATCTCTGCAAGCTAACTGTTAGGGCAAAAGTCAGCATTTGTATGTCTGTCTGAGCATTGAAAATGTGTAAATGTAATTGATATTTACAATTATTGCAAGTGCAGGATTGTGACCATAAAACTAGAGTTCTTCTGAAACACTTAGTCCAGCAAGAAATTTGTTATATGAAATATAGCACATCTCACACCTTCTCATAGAATGCACAATTGAAGGGTTCCTAGCAGATATTTTACTGGAATAATGCTTGACTATCAATGTCAGGCCCTAAATGATGCAGGGGAGGGTGGTCCAAATTTAAGGACATTTAAAAGCTGCAGTCTTGTACCATTTAAGATAAATGTTTGGGGTTTTTCAATAGGAAGAAGAATTATCCACATTTTTTCTTTAAATGGCTAAGATTTTTTAATATTGTCAACAGTTTCCCATAATATTTCATGACAGAAAATGTAAATCCAAAGCTATTGTGTTTATCCATGTGCAGGTACTCTGATAGATTTGTGAATCAATAAGTAGATGTTGGTCAAAGGAAAAAACTTTGAGAATTTATGCTTAACATGGTGAATAATATTAGTAAAAAACAAAAAAAAGCCCCCCCTCCCCCAATAATAAATAACAGTGTTTCATTTTGTCAATTTAAAAAGGAATTGTTTGGGAGTTTGCTTCAGAATCCATTTCCACTTCAGAATGGTATTTCAAGAGTAAATGACACTCTGTTTGTTTAAAAACTAGTAGTAAAAACGAAAACCTAGCAAGCTTCCAGACCCAAATGAGTTAGTTCTATAGGTAAAATAAAGAGTTTTGCTAAATCCAAATCAATATGTTGGGTTTTTACAGCCCTGAGGCTTCCCCATGGGGCACTAAGGCAGATGTTCTCAGACCGGGGCTGCCACCAGCGGAGGGTTCTGTCCCCACAGGCGGATCACTGGTCACACAACACAGTTTGGGACAGCACTTAGGGCTGAAAACCAGCAGATGATGGATGTTGAAGGAAGTCACCTTTCTGAGAGAAGCTGGGCGGGCATCTTCGAGCAAATGCTTTCTCTTAAAAAATGATAATTTGTCAAGAGTAATATTTTTACTGGAATTGTATGTTTGAAGAAAAAAAATCAAAGCTGCCTGAAGTTTCTTGTCAAGGAAAATTCTTGAATAGTCCAGTGGTTAGGCAGGATGTGGGAGACATAGATTAAAATCCTTATTTTAGTTTTTATTCTTTGTAGTCCAAAGAAGATTTAATTATTTATGGAAAGTGGGACAGTTCAAACAAGTGAAGTAGAGTTACTGAATTAAGACTGAGGACTAAAGCCTGGATTTCATACAAGGCAGTCTCCTGACTATTTATAGGTGGGGGAAAAAAGGGGTTTAGTGCAGATCATGTGCAGGTTTTGCCCTTATAAGAAGCAAAACCAATTCTGTTTTTTATCTGGCTGAGATCTAGGTCTAAGTGGAACTATGCTGGACTGAACCTCTAACTCAGAGCTTTCAGTGTGGTATTACTAGAATGAAACATTTTTGCTGTGTCCAAAAATGGGATGTAACAGGGCAGTAAGGAGAACTTTGTCAGGAGAGTATCATCAGTCATCTATTTTAAAATTGCTTTGCTTCACAGGTCACAAAATACTGTGGATGAGAAAGAGTTAAAAATACTTTTGTAAAGTTTCAGTTGGGCAAGGAATACATCTGTTAGTGCAGCCAGAAGTTATTTCTTTTTTCCAATACTGTTGTAACTTATTTCGGCTTAAATCAATATTTCTCTGGGAAAATAAATCTTCTATTTCCACTATAGAAAGTTTATTTGTGCAGGGTAGAAAATAGCATTTGTTTGTACTTTGAAGGCCCCAGTGGGGATTCTAGATGTATAATTAATATATTTTATTTATTATACTTTCTTCTACCCGAAAAAAAAAAAAAAAAAAGGTGGGGATGGGGGTGGGGGAGGGGGAGAGAAAGAGAGGCAGAGAGAGAGAAAGAGAGAGAAAAAAGGAGAAATAAAGCTTAATATATTGAAATGTGTGGGAAAAGTGCTGAAAAGGACATTATAGATATCAACAATCAGCAGTTTCAGGTTAGTCTTGGAATATTTAACAATAGCAGGAGGATGAGAAGATAAATGACCCAGGAAAATCATGGAAGAGAAAACATTGGATTCAGCAGCTGCAGCTTTCTAAGTCCTGTAAGTAATTCCTTCTTTTACAGCCTGAGGTTGTGGTGGTAAATCTGAAATAATAGGAAAATAATTTTTGGTTTGTTTTTAGAAGAAATTACTTGCAAAATGGGGATTGAATGTATTTAGAGAAGATGGCACTACAAACCCTGTTAAGCAAGCCGAAACAGAGCAGGACTGGTAAAAACAATCCCACGTGTGCATATCGCACACCAGGAGAAAGGAAGGGGCTACATTCTTCCATGCCACTAAGCTGGCAGTGGTCACATTCAGTCGCACACTGATCATCTTTTCTGGATGATCTTACAAGCTTGCCACAAAAGTGTTGAGTATATAACTGCAGCTTTAGATTTTCACACAGCACAGAAAGCAGGCGGGCATTTGATTGGAATTCTTCAGTCAATCCTCTGCTATGATAAATGAGCTACGACTAAAGTCAAAGCACTGAAACACATCGTTTGTGAGAATTTACCAGCTGAGAGGAAAATTTTGATTCAAAGCAGCCTAGCGTGAAGTAGTCTGTGTAGACAGCACAGTCACAAACCCCTCTGCTTTGACTTGGTAGTCTTGGCCAAGCAGAAAATTTGAAGCGCTAAGAGACAACATATTTTCTTTAGTAACATAAGCTATTTTACAGCACTGTGTGTTGATAATATCTTGTCTGCTGGTTACTTTATCACATTGCATTGGCCTGAAGAATGCTATTCATTACCCTGACTACTTTGATTTGTGTAATATGCACTACTTTATCTGTACTGCAAGAATTAGTGTTAACATAGTCAATATCATGACACCAGAAGTGACACCAGTACTCCTCAATTTACTTTACTGTAAGGCTTCTAGGGTTACATTTACTTGGGCCAAATAAATGCTGCTTCGTCATATCACATCTGACATACTTTAAATTTACTCACCTTAACATGATTGCTTCTATGCTGGGTGCAAGAAATTATTATTCCACTCAAGATCTTGGAAAGCCCATGGACACCAGTATATTCTGGTCATTCATACCTTGAGCACCTCACCTTTCTCTCCCTCTGGCTTTCTGCTAACATTTTTCTTGTCCTTTAACTGAATTGAACTAATATACTCCATGTAATAATGTATGAGTTTTATTTGCAAGGACAAGAGGTTCTTTCTGTTCTTCACATTCAGAGTTCACGTTAGAGAAAGAGTCTGAGTGACCAAGATTTGTTTGTGGATTTGTGTGGCATTAAAAATATTTGAAGCTTCCTAATATGAGTGAATATTTCTAGAAACTCCAATTAAATCTCAAATTCTGCTATGCATCCATCACCAATTTGCTATTGTTTCGAAACCAGAACAGGTGCAGGAGGTGCAGTACATGCTTATATGCACAAAGATCTGTATTTCTGTCAATCAAAGCAATGATGTGAGAAGCATGTACTATCAGTTTGGTCTACTGAACCCGATACTTAGAAGGTTCTTACATGAGCATTCAGATTTTTCTCATTACTGATGTGAAATGTAACAGATTATATTGATCTACCACAATTTTTCATATAGAAATTGCTTTTTCTAAGTGGCTTTAGGCATGATATAAAGGGATGCATTAAATGGACATCAGAACCATATCTATGCCATGCCAGCTACTGGGTCTAGTTGCTGCCAAGTCATCCTTCCCATGCAATTTCAACAATTTTGGAGATTAGATTATGCTGAGAGCACTGTTTATTTATACTTCCCTGAAATGCATGGAGCAGCCTATGTTTCCTTGATTATTTTTGTATGTATTTACTTGGTTAAACCTGTTTGAAAACCTGATGGTTTCTTATTTCATGTCACACACAACTCCAGTTTCATCCTTCGCCAAGCAGAGATGTTTTCAGCATTTTGTGCAAAATAGGAAATGTCACTTGCCTTTCTAACATTTGGTTTATTACTTGATTCACCAGGGTTATCAAAGGTGCGAACAAATAACTTGCTTGTGCCTCACACTGCATTTCTTAAGAATTCATATTTCTTTTTTGTTTAGCAAACTATCAGATGTGGCGTTGATCTTCATAATCTATGATGTTTTCTCAGGAAATTAGAGTTAAGACAATCATGCTATTTGCTTTGTCTATTTAGGAAGGTGATTAATGAGTGTGACATTTACCCTGACTTTTACGCTCTTTAAAGATCTTAATAATGAACTTCATTTTTGGAGACTCCAGCTGGAACTAGCAGTATTGGGGACTAAATCAAGTAGACTCCAGTTTTCCTGAGAGTTTTTCTGAACCACAGAGTCCTGTTGCTACTGATACTGTCAAGGCCCCAGAGAAGGTACAAACGTGCTTTGAAGTTCACTAGTTCCCTAGGTGCTGAAAGATTTATGATGATTTTTGAGTCCGTTGAAGATGCTAATGTTCTGCCTCAAATTAAAGTCAAATTATTTGAAACTTCTAGGAAGCCATTGCTGAAGCATCTTCCACACTTGAAATGTGGCTGAAGTTAGCCATTATATGAATTTTGGAAGGCAGACAGGCTCATCTACCCCACAAAGATGCCTACTGTATCACTTTTTAAAAACAGCATGTCTTACTTGGAAAGAGTTTCTCCAGAGGAATTTGGTAGTAGACACTGTGGTGTTGCTTCTGAGCCACTTTGTCATGCAACAAAGCTGGAAACCACATTATGGCAGAGTTGCCATTATTTGTACTATTGGTTAGTACCACAATGTTTAAGGGCAATTCTAGGAAGTCACAGTAGTCTTTTTCAAAAATTGTACCTTGAGGTGTACAAACGGAGAAGTTTCACTTTTGAAAAAGAATTAAGTCCTGGTTTCCATTTAGTTACAAACATTACTAAGAGACAAGTGGGTCCTTCTCCTGCACATCTTTCCTTGACGCCCATCTCATATGTGGATGGAAATGAGGTTAAGTTTGATGCAACCTCTAAAACCCTGGTTCTGCAATATAAATTTGGTGAATCTAGCTTTGGGACAGTTTACACAGGATCAAACATGCACAACTCAAAATGCTGGTGTAGGATAAACTTGTGCTGGACCTAATTTTGTAACATATTTTTTTGACAAATCAGCTTTGACGTAACAGTGGTATTGTCTGTCTGTTCCACTATTCTGGCTGAGATACTGGCCAAAATATACTTTGGTTAGTTCTATGAAAATATGATGTGGTATCAAGGTTTAATTTATACTTTTGGGTGCACAAATCTAGTATAAACAGTTTTGAAAATACAGACCCAGCCAGGACACATCTAGGATGTAATGGTCTTCACACACTATGATAGTAGCATTTAATTATTTTTCTGCTTTAAACTTAAGTAAATCTTAAAAACTGTTGAATAAAATCATACTATGCTAGTATTAATTATTAATTATTAAGTCATTCCAGGTGTCTCCTATAGCTGGCCACTAGTAACAGCAAAGTTTCTTTCCTAATCTTTCAGGTTGGAAACAGGTGGGTACTGTCAGAACGCCCTCACAACGTCCTTACTATAAGTTCACAATAGTGTGTTAAACTTAAAATTTTTATAAAGAAGAGAGGATGAAAGTCAACAGAGTTGTTCCTTCCTTCTTAATATTCATATCAGATCAGGAAAAAACACTGAAATCAGTTTAGTCAGCTGTCAGGTGAAAACAAGATGTCAGACAATAACAGAGTATGTGCTTATGCTGCTGAGCCATGACTGTAGTTGTAGAGTTACTCAGCCTGGTGCTGGAGATCATGCTTTGCCGGTGAGCAGATGCACAAGAAGCTGGGAGGGATCATAACCAGGATAGCTGACCCAAACTAGTCAAAGGGATATGCCATACCATGAAATGTCATGCTCAGCATATAAAGTTAAAAAATTACTGCGTATTTTAGGCTCTGATTTAGCCATGATATTGAGATTTTTTTGTAGCTTCTTTTTTTTTTTTTTTCCTGAATACAAGCAAAAGGAGTCTATAACTACCCTTTGTGCTTTCATGACTGCTTGTGCTGGTTTTGGCTGAGGTAGAATTAATTTTCTTCATAATGGCTAGTATACGGCTATGTTTTGGATTTGTGCTGGAAACTCAAATTTGTGTTGATAATGCAGGGATGTTTTAGTTCTTGCTGAGCAGTGCCCACACAATGCTTCTCACACCACCCCACTGGCGAGCAGGCTGGGGGTGCACAAGAAGTTGGAAGGGGACATAGCTGGGACAGCTGATGCCTAACTGACCGAAGGGGTGTGCCATGCCATATGATGTCACATTTAACATATAAAGCTGAGGGAAGTGGAAGGAATGGGGAACATTCAGAGTGATGGTGTTTGTCTTCTCAAGTAACTGTTATGCATGATGGAGCCCTGCTTTCCTGGAGGTGGCTGAACACCTGCATGCTGATGGGAAGTAGCAAGTGACCTTGCTTTGATTTGCTTATGTATGTGTCTTTTGCTTTACCTATTAAATTGTCTTTATGTCAACTCATGAGTTTTTTTTATTTTTACTCTTCCAGTTCTCTCCTCCATCCCACTGATGGGGAGCGAGGGAGCAGTGGCTGTGTGGAGCTTAGTTGCCTGCTGCGCTTAAACTATGATACTGCTTCTTCTAAAATTTGTTTCTTATAGCATCCTCATTTTGGATTTTCTTCTTATGTATTTCTTTTTTCCCTTGTTCATCATCTTCACTTCCCTATCTTCCTTATCTGCCCATGTAAATAAATTCTGGATGCAGCATTTGCTGCAGCAGAATCCCACTGATGCAGTGTTTACTGCAAAGAATTCCACTTTTATTTACCTCTCTCCTCCAGTCACTTGCTCAATTTCCAGACTTCTCCACCTAAGAATTTGGCTTTTTTTTGATAGGTTTTGCGACAGTGAAAAACCTACTGTATAAGAATTTTCAGCATTAATATTTCAGCTGTTTTCATTACTTATAGTAAATGAAAAAGAAATATCAACTCAGATTGTTGAAATATGCTAAAAAATCTGTTGAGAGCAGATGATAGCATTTTTCCTGTTTTGTTTCTCTTACCTTTTCTTATTAACAGGCAGTAAAACTGACAGACTAAATTTTAGCTGTAAGGAAAAAAATGAATGTAGATCTTATTTTCAAAACATTTAGTACACATGAATAAGCATTTGTAATTGTCCTGAATATAACAGCACAGAACTCTTTATTGTGTTTACCCTATATATCTCATCACAGAAATAAAAAGAAAGATGAGACAAGGAAAACCGTAGAAATAAGGGGAATATAGCTTTAGAGTAACTATGGAATTCCCATCACAGGGATAACTATCTTCTTCACTTGTTTTAACTTGCAAAAGTAATAGTTTTTAATGTATTTAAAAAACATGGATTAGTAACTAAAACAGTTAAGACATGCAGTGTAGGCTCTAGACATGCATAAAAGAAATAGTGCAAATGGATATAACAGAAGCTGCTTTATAATACAGTGGCTTTTTCTGTTTTGGTTTGGGGTTTTTCTCAGCACAGGATCTTTTTCCTTGTTCTATCTCCTCTTTACCTTGGTTTTAAGAAGGCTATAAAAGATTATAAAAAACGTACAGCTGTAAAGTGACCAAATACATTTGAAGTAGCATGTTATTAGCTTTCAGATGCAAAAGCCAAAGTGGTCAAGGAATGTTTATCATTCTATAAAAGATGAGTTGTTCCAGTGCAAACAGGCTACACCCACTAACCATTAAGAACTGCTTCTTTCAACTTTTCCCTGGAATGTCATGTAGATGTATTAGGAACGCTTCTATTTTTGATTACTTAATTTGCCAGCTGGAAAATAATTTTATTACTTTGTATGGTCCAAAAAATATTTCCTTGATCAGGGACAGTGAGTTTGTATAATAAGAAATACAACAGAAACACTATCTAAGCCTATTAAACTGCTCAAACTCGTAAAGACTGTCTTCCCATGTAATATGTTGTTATGCTATAGCTATTTATTTTTTCTATAGACCACAGTGGAGAAGCTGTTTCTTAGCTGAGAACTTTGTCATAGCTAGTGTTCATGATTCCTCAAGTCTATGTCAATGTGCCACCCATCTCACTGTACCAAGTGTCAAGATAGACATGCATAAGTGTTTGGGTTTTCCTATATCATAAAAATCAGAGCCTTTAGGGGAAAAAAATACCCCAAAACCAAAATCCTAAACCAGAAACAAAAACAATTTTTAGATTAATTTTAAATGAATAGAACTATTGCCTTTTTTCAAAACTAAAGCAATCAAGGCCATGATGTCTGTGAACATCAACAACTTTTGGTCCTTGCTGAGCTGTCTTCAGGAGTATTCAAGAGGAAGATTTTCAGGTACTTCTTATTTACAAACAGTTGTATAATCATCTGTGGAAGTCTCCTCAATGAAGCAGTCTCTTGGAAATGTTACTATGAAATGATAAGATTTAGAGTAAAATCTGTGCCTACAGAGGATGTAAAATATTTCTACATCTCATTCTTGTTAAATGCAAAAACATGAAGATACTTGGACTTCCTGAAAAAAAAAAAAAGAAGAATTAGATTCAAGAAAAGTCTTTCTCAGCGTTCTCATGTGTCTGAATGACAAAAACATTCCTTCCAGAGCTTTAGAAAGAAGGAATTTTTAAGTGGAAGTAATATTGCTTGAAGTTGGATATTTTTTGTTGTTCTTGTTTGTTGGTTTAGGATTTTTTTTTATTTGTTCCTTATAGACTGTTCAGTATAAGTAAGACCAATTACTAGATGAAAAGACTGTTTCAAAGACAACCCTTTGGGTATGTAAGGGGTTGATATTGGAAGGATGTTTTGGTGGAAAACTGAGTTTTCCTAAATGGCATCAAATAAATAAATAAATGGATAGGATGGTGAACGCTGGAGCTAATCAAGCCTCTTCTGCTGAATTTGGATGAAAATTACCTGGCAGTTATTACCTGGGGATGGACAAACAGCTGAATAGGCAGACACAGTGCTTTTGGAAGTTTTACTTTAAAAGGAAATGATCTTTAAAAAAAACCTGTCAAAAGTTACTGTACATAATAAAAGAAAAAGGGCTGGTACTGCCATTGGCATCTGCAATTTTCAGGAATACTTAGAATTTTTCAAATTATCCACAAAAGTGGACTTCCAGATGTGGATATTTTATTTTCATTATTCCTCTAATACCCAATAGTTTTGCTGTGGTTTTTTTTAATTTGTTTGGTTGTTGGGTTTGGTTGGGGTTTTTTTCATGTTTTGGCTTTCTTTATTACATCAGATGCATGTGAGGGCAAACAATCAGCAGTCTTTGTGGGCAGGAAGAAGTAGCTCTCCAGGGGAAGTGGACTCCTGTAAACTGCAGTGACCTGTTTGCTCAAAAGAATGGATTTGGCGAGTGTGAGGGACATTTCTCAATGTGCATGCAAAATGGTTAGAACTAATTGTACAGGCACTTCAAAAGTGCTCTTTTAAGAATGGTGATGTTTTATTTGTTTATGAGAAAAGTGAACATTTATAGCTAAAGATTTAAGGTGGGTTGGGTTTCTGCTTCGTGTAATTACCATTTGAATACAGAAAGGCTATTAGTTTCTCTGAGTTCTGCCATGCAAGCACTGGCTGTGGTCTGACAAATATAACTTCTTAATGGTTTGATATTGAAATCAGAGGATTTATTCTCTGGAATTAGCAATTTATATTCTGTGTGGCTGCTACAGTAGTTGCTGCATTTAAATTATTTATGCAAAGAAAAAGTACTGTTGTGTTCTTTAATACAAATCACACAAATCACATGCTCAACAAGGGTAGAGTTTTCCGTCTGATATTCTGCTCCATTTTTGAGAGTATATCTTTATCTTGTCCCTGGCTGCATACTGTGATGAAGATGAATTGAGATCACACAACACTGCACCTTTCATTGACTCTAGAAACACTATCGGCTTTGTGTAGAGACAGAGAATCTACCAGCAGCAGAGAATTCCCCTTCAGTCAGTCTTTAGTACTTCTTGCAGGCCAGAGAACCAAATCCTTCAGGGAGTGAAATGAAGTTCAGAAGAGCGTGATGTGTGCCTGGCAATACAAATCTGCTTTTGAGAGGAAGAGAAGATCTGAAGAGGAATCTTTGTAGTTTCCCATGAAAAAAGAAAAATGTAACAACATGGACAGCTCTTTAAAAACAAGTTGGATAGAAGTAATGCTTGTAGAAGTAGGCAAATAACAAACAGACTCTCAATTTTCCAGAATGGTTACTTGGTTTGGCATGCTAAATTCTTCAAGCAGAGGAAAATCACTGCCATCTGTAGATCAGTCACTCCCACAGTTTCATACATATCCACTTATAATTCTATTTATTTCTAAAAGCCTTAAATACAATTCTTCCTGGATAAATGGCATCAGCCATATATAAATAAGAACAGAATCTCTCCCATGAAAGTACAGCTTCTTTATACATTTTCCCACACCCTGCGCTCTAGGCTGATCAGTTAGTAACAATTTGTATTATTTTTAGATTTTTTTAGATCAAATCTAAGTAAAATTTTGACATACATGATTGGTTTACTCTTTCATGTATGGTCTGACATAAAATTAGCTTTTATACTTCACTAATTTGAAATTTGTCCTAAAATTTGCACAAGTTGATGGTTTGCTGTCACCTCTTTTGTACAGTCTCTTTAGAAATGTTTCCTCCCTCTTTATTTAAAAAAATGTACTATCTTCTTTAAAAAAACTTCTTCAGTTCTTGCTCTCTTTCTGTGGGATCTGTTTCAGGATAGGAGCATCATAAGGCTAAGAGTAAGACTAAGTGTTCCTGACCAAGTTTATGTTGCCAAATCTCTCTGCTGTGGTCTGGTCCTCTCCGGCTCTGTCCCACTGCAAAAAGCTCCCAAGCCCTGAGTGAGCACAAATGAATGTCTTCTCAGCTGTAACTGCTACCTGTTTGGTACCTGATGCTCCACTACTGTTCCTGACAGCATGGATCTAGTTACACTGCTAAGTTTGTTTCAGTCATGTAAATGTCTTTCCTCAATATTTCTTTTTTGCATTTTATTTCCCATATCTTATCAAAGTTTTATCTATATGACTAGAAATCCTAAGCTGTAATAGTCTCTGTTGGTATGATATGGAGAAATAGTGTGAAATGGGGACAATGGACATCGATTGTGATTGTATATGTCTGCTCTGCTCAAGGAATGCGGGTATGGTGACTGGTCATGGGTGCGGTGTCTGGTCACATAGGCACACAGCTTTGAGGAGACGACTACAGTTTTGAGGAGACGCCTGCCCTTCTTCCTCTAACAAAGGGGCTATTCAAAAAAGAATGAGAAAAGGATGAGAGATATTCCAATGCTATCTAGAGGGAGGGAGTGCTAAGTCCCCTTGCTGGAGAAGATCGGATGGTCACAAGGACATGAATCACCTACAAACCTGCAAGACCACCACATTCCAGGCAAAGGACTGATAAGCTAATTAACATACGAAGCGGGGTTTAGGTAACAAATATGTATAGGCGTTAATTGAATATTCATTTGTTTTATTGTATAAATGTGAGATGGTTCGTCACTTCGGGTATGCACGCTTGTGGAGGAGCGATCCCCCGTGCATCTGCGCACAATAAACATACCTACTTTATAACTTTCGAGTTAATAGAGTCTAATTCCGTATGTCAGGTAAGGCTTCATTAGCCACTACTGGGGGAAAAAAAAATAATCAAAAAGCAGGGGGGTTAGCGAGGAAGAATTTGAGTGCTCAGCACTGTGATCAGAGAGGCCACAACAATCTAACAAGACTAGTAACAGGGAGCTTCAGCTACCCACTCGCATCATGTATGAATGTACAGTGTTTGTGAAAAATTCTTGAAACTTTAAGTGGTTTCTGCTTAGAATAGATAGTTGCAGAGAATGGAGACAGAGGCTATTCTTGCTTAGTCTGAAGTAACTGACCAAAAAGCTCATTCAAGCCATAGCAGCAACTGAACACCATAATAAAGTCCAACACCTAAAAAGACAGCAAGTGACACAAACAGAAAATATGTTAGAAAAGGAGATTTCAGTTAAAGGAGGAGTTTAGTAAAAACAAGCCCCACGTGTATAAGTAAATCAAATAAAGTCTTTAGAAGTAGCTACAATGTTGTAAAGAAAAATAACAACCAGTTATGGAGACACATAAATAGCATGAATCACAGCTTGTAACAGCAGTCATGTCAAGGCTGTGCTCTGTTCAGCCCAAGCTGAGAAGAGGGGCTTATTGGCTTAGATGTAGCATGTCACCAGTGCAATTACACTGTTTCTAGAAGTAACTCAATATCTCAGCATGATGCTGGGCTCTGCTGCCTCAGTGTACCCGTCCACACAGCCTGAGCTCAAGGGCTTTTGCATAACATGTAAATTTAGCATAGTTTGGACAGGCCATGAAAAGATATGCATAGTCCTGGGTGGGGAGGGGAGAGAAATGAAAAGATAAGGAATATTCACCTTAAAGAATAGGCAAATAAATGGGATATGACAAAGTCTGCAGATGTTTTATTTTACTTCCATTTGAAGACAACAGCTAAGTGCCAACAACTAGGTTGAGATCTAATGAGGAAAATGCATCCTGAGATTAAATGACAATCTTTCTGATGTATTCTTTTTCAGTCCTCTGTAAAAACAACTGTGAGAGGTATAGTATGGTCCTGGTTAGCAGGACCATATCTCTTGTAGTTCCATTTCTATGCTCCTGTACCATTGTTCTTTCTAATTACGTAAGCCTCTGGGTGGCATAACAATGGTATTACTGGATGGAGGCCACTTACTGCTGGCCCTTTGGTGTAGAGGACTTGCCAGGTCAGAAGGGAAAGGAACCCAAAATGTTCTGGGCTTTTGAGCCAGGGGAATGTCCTAAAGGGACTATTCTGGCTGGTGCAAAAAAGAATAGACAAATGAGATGCAACTTAAGGGAAAAACAGCATCCTGAAATAGTCAAGAGGCGAGAATTTTTTTGTTTTTCTTTTTTTGTCTTCTCTTTACTGGAAATTTGGAAAGCTGGCCAAGAAAAATGGAGACGTTGCCAAGATGAGCTGGTGCCAAAGAGGAAGCTAAAGTTTAGGGAGATCTCTTGTGACACTTTTACATTCTCAGCCTTAGGGGAAAGCCTGGCTGGTGGAAGCCAAAAGGAGAGCTGCCATTCATTTCCTCAGGGCAAGGCTTGCATTCCTTGTCCTGCTCTAATCAAGTTTTATAAATATGCATGCCAGACTGTGTCCTTGGGCACAGGGACAAAAACTACTCTTGGCATGACTTGAATTCATGTCTTCAGAGGTGAAAAGTTAGACCACTAATAGCTGGTGCCAAAGAGTACCTTCAACCCCTCAGTTCCCCAAGGAAACAAGATATAATTACATAATCAGTGACTCCATTCACATCTTTTAATATTATTTGCCATTCATGTAATAATACAATTTCAAGCCAAGAGTGAACATCTTCTCCATGTTCTCTGCGGAAAGAATTGCATAGGATTAATTCCCACAGTACATGTGAATGTCTCGCAGTTTGTGCAGACAGGGAAGCTAATGTTTGTTTGTGTGTATGTACTGCGGCTCCACAATTGACAGAGATACTTCATTATATTTTCACATCCATTCTCTTTTCAGAAAGGAGAAATAAACTTAATGAGGCTTCTTTTCTCAAGGCCAGATTTTCAACTCCTCATTCACCCATGAAATCATTTAATGATATGAGCAATCTCAATGAACACAAAAGGATTTTATTATGCAAATTGCATTTGTTATTCACTGTTTTAAAGAATTTCAGATTTAGCAGCTGGAGTTTTGCATGGTGCCAGTGAAATTGCTGTAGTGCCCCCTCTGGTGAAGTTGCTTTTGCTCAAGTACACTGAATAACTGTCATCTGAAGAAAGAGGACACCCACATCTATATTTAATTGGAACGAAAAGTAAAAGAACAATCTTAATACCAATGGGGTTGAAGAAACTTGTGGTAATTTTCTGAGTTTTGGATGAAGAATTTGTTCAGTTATGAAATGAAAATGGATTTTAAATTGTTAATCCTAGTGGGAGATTCGTATGTAATAATATTTTGTTTTGTTCTAATAATGTCATTTGTTTAAGGTAAATCTCTCAGTTTATTCTAATATTCTTTGACCTAAGTTAACCTGTAGTTGTGTAAGTGGTTTAATTTATTTACCATAGCATTGCAGCCTGCTATGTGGAAAACATTTGCAATACGCTTTTTAATAATTTACAATTACTCATTCTATGTAGATAACGTTAACAAAAAGGAGATAGGAAATACTGATCTAAGGGAGAAAGCTATTACATCAAGCTACAGCATGATTATGGCATGATTATTAATTTTTAAAGTAGTAAAAGTATGTAGCTATGTATGTTAACAGTTGTTATTGGTTTGTTGTCTCAGGAATGTATATGATGGGTTGATTATCAAAATCAGAATCTTTATGCTTTGTGGAATTTTCTACTTATAATCAACACTTATTTAAAATATAAACGCCTTTTTAGTTACAAATCAGCAATAAATAAATTTGGTAGGATTAATTTTGATATAACCATATGACAATTTTCTACAGATAGGAAATCTGTTAATTTCAATCACACAATTTTGTAGTTTGTTTCAGCACTTGCAGAAGATTATATACCTATAAGGGAGAGAAATGAACAGCTGATCACAAATGTCTGTGTAAGAGCGTCTGGAGGTCTGGTTCAAGTCATGTCAATGGCTTCATTTTCCCTTGGCATTTTTCTTCAAATTTGCCCTCTGTGCAAAGGTGATCATACTTCCTGCATCTTATAGGAGCTGTGAAATATCATCAGAGCTTGATAGCAGAAGGAATTAGCTATTTTTTTATAATTCCATGTGAGAACACATTGCAAAGTTATTTACGTTGAAAGTGAAATGCATTTCAAAGATCACTATTGCATTTAAAAACCACTTTTCCTTAATACAAATAAATTTTTAACTGGGCCAACACATTCACTCATTAACGTTATTTTAAAATGTTGAAAATCAAATTCAGGAGATCACAGAAGCACATCTTATTCTTGTCTGTTCAAAATACCACTTATAAAATAATTGAAGAATGCCCAGCTGATGCCTACAGAATCTTCTAAAAGTATGTGCATGACTATTTTCTTAAGCAGTGGTGTTCTACTGTAGCAAGACATGTATTCGGCAGGTATTATTTTTAAATTTCTAACAAAGGAGTTTTATGACAACTTTAAAAGAAATTTTGTCACATTAATGAATATTCTTGTGAAATTATCTTAGTAATTTTAAAACTATTTTCTACTAGCATTATGATGTGGTTTTGATGGAGCTTTTAATGGGAAAAAAACTTCTTGTCAATTCTGTGGAGATAGTCTTGAGAAAAATAGACATGTTGTCAGCAGTTATACTGCAATAAAGTCAATGACATTATAAGTGGTTTATTTGCATTGCAATTCTGATAAAGCTTAAAAAAGCAAAGATTTTTCCCAAAGAAGCTGTCAAGTCTCTGTTAATTCAAGGTGCTACCACCTTGGCATTACCATACATGTGGTACTGCATAGGCCTGTGTGAGAAGGTCACATAACCCTGGACCAGTAACATGTTGCCAGAAAAGTATTAAATCAATGGGACCAAAGCTTACAGCAAGATAAAAATATTTTCAATACCACCTACTTTCCATTTAAAGGTAAGATTGACCTAATGATATGCAGCAGCAAATCACCGCATGTACAACGTATCTGGACTCTTCAACAGATGTTTATTTCAAGGTTTCTATGATTACTGCAAGACAATATAGATTTAGAGGGTCCTTGGCCAAAGGAGGCTTCTCCATATGGAAGTTACTGTGGATTTGACTGGTATGGATTTAAAGCACAATAGCTATTCTGAACGAGTTACTTGTAAAGACTCTGAAATCAATGCTTTTGTCCAAATGATCTTATTGAGATGTGTAAGAAAATAGGGTTTTAACCCATAGTTGCATGAAGGGACCTCTTTGAATTGTGCCTGAGTGAGAAGTGGTGAGTGAAAGGTCAACAATCTTCCGATAGTGGCAGCCTTCCTGCAAGGAAATTGCTATCAGTTCAAGACTCCCGACTTCCTCATTTCACCTCACTGGCACAAAATTTTGTTCCACACATTTCCACAGTACATACCTAACCAATGCTACTCGGCACAGGGTGACAAACTGAGCTAGAGATGATCCTGGTGCCTCCTGCTACCGAGGCAGTGCTCTGTGCCATGCACTGTGGTCCCTGGGCTGGTGTGTTGGCACATGTGGCTGGAGTGGGCTGGGGCAGACTTCCAGCCCCACCGTGGGGTCTCCTGTCACGGCAATTAGAGTATGTGTGGAAAAATGGTGGGTACTTCATTTTCCCCTGAGGTAAGCAGCTGGCAAGTGTTCCTGGATCTTGTGAAGGTGCAGGGTTATTTAAAGTCCGTAGTATTTGTGGCCTGAAATCACTCAGGGTTTTGTGAAAAACCACCAGCTTCCCTTTGTTCCAGTGTTTGACACAGTTTACCGGGTCAGACCTCACTCAGACCCCACCATCACCTGTCCCCGCCCCCCAGGTCCTGCTGGGGTTTATGCATTAGACTGGATACTGAGAGAGCTTGGCACAGTGAGGAGCACAGCTTTTCATGGCTCTGCAGTTCCTGGCCTTTCTCCCTGATGGAGTCCACAGGTCATGTGCAAGTAATTGGCAGACTGAAGAGGGCAAAAGAAAAAGCTGCCCGATTTGTCAGCTGCAGGTAGTGCAGCAGGCAACCTGAGATGGAGACAAAATTAATAGGTCAGAGACAAAGCGAGAGGCTTCTCGCAGCTGTGATTGCCTGGAGCCTGTTTCCCATGTTACAGGAAGAGAAGGGAAACCCCTACACCCTGAGCCTCTGTACCTTGCATCCTTCTATCTGATTTCTTCCCTAGTGACTAAGCAGACAAAATAGGACCATTCTGGATTTTTTTTTCAAGTGTGTTCTTTATAGTCTCTTCCCTTTTAGGGGTCCTGCCCTATTCGGTATTTATATCTGGATTTTTTAATTCCCTGGGAGAAATAGGGTTGGCAACTTTAGTTCTAGGTGAATAGTTGGATGAGAATAGGAGTTTAGTGAACAATAATCTCTGTAAGGATGGTTCAGGAGGCTTTAGAGGATTTTGAACCAAGTGGAAAATTCGATGGGTGACAGATGAGTTAGGCATTTACAGCTTTCTTTAGGGGATTCGGTGGTGTGACAGACCAAATTTGAAGGAAACAGATAAGAATTTACATCTGGCTGCTTGAGCATGTTCTTTGAAACAGAAGGCTCATGACTGCACTTAAATTTAGGTGGTTTATATAAGGCTGCGAATAATCCTAGGTCTGGAATAAGAAACTTCAAGAAGAAATGGGAAAGTAGTGAAGGATTATTTGATGGACTGCTGATAGAGAAAAGTGGGGAATCGTGGCAGGGTGAGGCATTTTCAGCCCTGGAAATAGTGGTAGGAAGGGTGTTTGGAGGGGTCAGGGTACGGTGATCTTTGTTATGCCAGGGATCCAATGGTGTGGTGCTTTGAAGACACAGCAATGTCAGAGGAGATTTTCTAGAGTTATTCTAAACCACTCAGGGGTTAAGGAGTCATCCACTGGGAGAAAAGAAACAGGGTCTTGGATCTTTTGTAAGAACTGAGAAAACAGACAACAGTGGATGAGAGAGGGTGCTCATGGTAAAAAAAGGGGGGATAAGAAATAGAGAATAATCCCTATGTTTTCATGACAAGAAATTCTCAAAGACTTTCAGGTTCCCTCTCTCCTTCCCTACCAGTCTTTTCTGTAGACTACTGCTAGAAGGAATTAGAAAGATCAAAACCCAGAATGAATTTTTAAGTGTGGGGAGATAGAGAAAGTTCAGGGCTAAGAACTTCTGGAGGAGGGTTCTGGGATTTGGAGGTCTTCTGGCTTGACCTTCCCTGACTGGGAATCCATACAGCATTTAGTTTGTGAGTGGAATGAGAAAGTGGGACTATTGCCCTTTCCTGTTCCTCCCTCTGCTTTCTGAAACACAGCAGCCTCAAACTGTTTTGCAGAAAACTTGTTCCTCTTGCAGGCTCTAATTTATAGCTTGAGAAGTAATCAGATGAAATACAAACCAAACAGCCTCCAACATCCATCTGTTTCTGTAGGTCAATATTTAAACAACAAAAACCTTGAAACTTCACAGCTCTGCTTTGATCTATAATTTGTATGCTTTAGACTTCATGCCTCTTAGATTCTGAAGGCTCAGAGGTCAGAACGGACTCGCTGGACCTCCTGCTGCTGAATCTATACACTGAAGTGCTGCCTCAGAGGAATTTACTGCATTTGCTAGTGCTGGATTGAGATTAGGTATTCAGCAATTCAGCGAGCGGACTGTGCTGTAAATGTGTTCAGCAACCTTTGTCCTACGCTTTAGAGAAATGAGATGAGCAAGAGTTAAGTGTGTAGCCCTTCATTGCTAATATTTTTATTGGACTCCACCTTGACTTTTTCAATGCCAACACACAGACCACAGAAGTGATTCTCCCTCTGCCCCACAACCACCCACATGGACATACTACCTCCACTGCTAAAATACTAGAAGGGCAGAATCCCAGTCAGAGGCCCTGAATGGGGAAACACTGAAGCTGCATAAATTGAGCCATTGCTTGATAGCATTTTGACAGAGTTAGTACTCGCAAAAACACATCATGGAAGTTAAAGTGCAATCTTGTCTTTTACCACAGGTACTTTGATAGTTCTTGATGTTGTGCAGAAAGACTTTTTTAAAAGCACTTAGTACTTTAGTAAAATGTTTGGACAATAAGCTTCCAGAAACTGAAGTGTAGAACGCACTTTGTTTATACAGAAATCTGATTAGTATTCTTTGGACACCATCCATCGCACTGGACCTTATTGCAAAGCTGTTGACAGGATGTGTTCTTGTGATCAGGCAGGTCTAAAGTGATTTTTTTTCTTTGAAAGGAACAACTTGTTTTGGAAACTATTCTGCTTTGCATGAAGTGTATCAACAGTAGATGAAAAGAGTAATTTATCGGTTAAGGAAGCAGCAAGATAGTATTCCTGCTCTGAATTTAGGTGTGTATATTACATACTTCTTATTTTATGTGGGTTTGTAATTTTTTTGTTCCTTTTTTCTTTAACTATGAGTGTTAGGGAAGAAACCATAAATTATCCTTCAACAAAAGGCTTCTATTTTCTACAGGCCTATAAAAAAACACATCACAGAATAGCCCTTCAGCATCAGTGGTACAAAACATACTTAGATCAAATAGGATATTTCCAGATTCTAAAACAAGTGATGGTGGCATTTTAGTAGATGATATTCTTCACTGTGAGCCAATATTACTTAAATTAATGTTCCTGCATAATGACCCGTGATGCTGGAATTTAATTTTTTTGGTGGAAGAGTATAATTAAGATATCCATTACTTGTGGTGATTAAAAATAGTCTCTTGATGATGTTTTGAAGAGGAAGAGGGATAGCTTCATTGTTCTATCCAAATTCCAGCTCTGCTAATTGCATTGTGCTTATCTAAATTGCACCAGCTGTATATTCACATGAATACGTAGAAAGACTGTTAGCGACTGATAAGTTCCATCTTCCATATTTTTAGGTATTGCCAAACCGATATTTAAATGTTGAAGTATGTTCTTGGTCCCAGACAACTTCATTCTGTTATTCAGGAAATGGCACCTGGCTTCACCCCTGAAGAGATTATTTCTATGGCTAAAGAGACAGAACAAGGTGAGAGTTATTCCTGTGTTGCACACATTAAATCACAGCAGTTACACAAGGTAACTTGTAGTAGCAGAAGAAAGCAAAACAAAATTCCCACTCTCAACCTAGCAAACTAGTCATAGGGGAAAACAAAAGTCTTTGATAAAAAGATATGAAAACTGTAAAATATAAAGGTTAAGAACTATCAAAAATAAAATTATACCTGTAAGCTTAAGTCCTTCCTCTAAACAACTGCTTTTAGTTCTTTGATACATTTGGGGTGAGGAATGAGAAGTAAACCAACAAAAGTGAGGAAGGTAAGAAGGTTTTTGTGAAGTTTAAAGGCTATTGGATATTGGAAAATTCTTCTGTATTTTCCAGAGTATTCAGAAGTACACACATCCCAGTAAAAATGCTATGTGGTTTTTTCATCACAAACCTGCTTTCAGCCAAGCACTCATGTCTTTTCAGCTAGGTGTGTTGGACAGGGTTTTCTAGTATTTTTGCTTCATATGTATAGGTTGGGACCCTTAACTCTCACTTCCTAACTTTTTACATCAGACTTTTTCTAGTTCAATATGTAACTTTAATATTAGTTTATATCAATACTTGTAATAAAAACCAAATAATTTCCTAGCTAAGTAGAAAAGTGATCATGCTGATTACAGCTCCTATATCAGAATGAGAAAAATATTAGATTGATGATTCACAGTGACCTGCATATCACCTCTGTAATTGTGTTTCATAATGAAAAACTTTGAACAGATAGCATAAACTAGCTAGACTGCTTCTATGGCATAGTCTCATTCAAAAATAATAGCAAAATGGTTTAAAGCTACTGCTGTGATCAGGACACCTTTGTGAAAAGTTTCAGCGTTTAGGATATACACAAACCTTTCCACATTTTTCTGCGCACCCTAGAGAATACACCAAAGCAAAACTGCAGAAGCTTCTAGGGAATACACTTCACATACACAATACCACTCAGGGGAAATACCTAGCTGTGTGCATCTTTGGAAAAACCCCACAATTTCTTCTGTTCATTCTTAGTGCATGAAGATGATTTTCCAATAATTAAACATAAACAAAACCCCAGAATTAAACTGTTGTTGAGAAAATGTGAGCAGACTATTTTACTATTTTTACTATTTTTAACTATTTATTATAAAATATATTAATATTTTAACTATTTACTATTATTAACTCCCTGAAGATCTCTAAAAAATGTTAAGCTCTAAGTAATTATAAGCAGAAATAAAGCTGATGTGGCTTTCAGGCATTATTTTATGAAACATTTTTTTTAAAAAAAATCTGCTTTTCCTGGAAAACATCCCCTTGTTATTATCAAGCATAATATTAACATTACCTTGTCAACAGGATAATAAAAATTAAACCAGATAAGGTGCAACACCCTGCAATATCACTTTTTCAAGAGATAAGTTAACTTTGTTTTAAAAGAAAACCACACTGCATAGTTGCTAAATAATCTTATCGGGTTTTGTGTTCATTTGTATTAAACCTTTGATTGCCTTTGAGTGTCTTTTAATAATCACTAAACATGCCAAACAATTTATGAAAGAACCATGTGCTCATGCACATACGTGCACTTTCAACACTATAATTGCTAAGCCAATTTCTAATTATTTATTTAATTTTTGTTAAGCACCTGGCTATCAACTTCTTCCTTTTGCAGGCCCTGACATTTCCTTCTGTTATGTTGCATAAGGAAAAAAACAAAACCACAAACTAGCTTCTTCTTATGCATCTCACTGCCTTACCTTTTTGAAGCTCTGGTAAACAAGAAATTCCAGCTCAAGGTTTCTGACATTCCTTCTGAGTCATATCCAAAACTGAAACTCTTTCTCCACTGCAGATGCTGTAAAAAGATCAGCAAGAGATTTTTGCTTGTCCAAAAAAAGAATATATCTCTCAAAACCTGAGAGGCTGTGACACTCATGTTCTTTGCCCATCTCCAAATCCCCACATACCTTAAAAACTGAGTAAAATTTTAAGTCATCTGAAATTCCTGTCTCTTTTCCAAAAGTTTGCTGTTTTTAAGTAACTAAAGCTGAAACTTGGACTGCATTTATGGTGGGCTTCTTGACCAGAGAAGTGGAAGGGCCTGAATAAACAAACTGAAAAAAGAAGTAAAAAAAGATCACAGGATAAGGCCATTTTCACTGCAGTTCAGTCTTCCACGGATTCTGGGCTGGGGATTGATCTATTTCTTCCTACTGCTTGGTAACAGTTCATCCCTAACACAGTGGTTTAACAAAGTGGACTGAATTAAGGTGTGTATAAATAATACTCTTCTCTGCACTCTTGCTCCAGCACTGACCCACGCAGTGGGTAAAAATACAAATTTTGGTCCCTACGTCCCAAAGTCTATTTTGTCCAGGCAGTAAGTTTCTGTGCTTCAAAATGGCACAGTTTTACTCTACTGGAAATAAAGTAGAAAAAACTGTGTTGCAATTCCTCCCTTCTTAATGGCTTCGTATTTTAAAATTTTATACATATTTTACATAGTTTGTATTTAAAGAAAAGTGTCATTAATTTACAATAGGGAAAGAAACAGAAAAGAAAATAAGGACTTAACATCAGGATCTGGACAGCAATAAACGGGCTGTTTGCTGCTTGATCCCACGTGAAAAAATATCTGAACTAATTTGGTTAAAGGCATGTCTGTATAGACATAATTACCATTTCTGACGGGATTTTTTTAGCTCTGGTTTCTTAAAAAAAACATCAGTAGACTGGATTCTAAGACTTTTGTCCTAATGAACCAAAATTTAAACTCAGACCTTCATGTTAAATCTAAATCATGAAATTTAGCTTTCATCTACATGTCCATTTCAGTATAACAACTTATTGTTTCTATAGAATTATTCTTCTACATAAAAACTCTTGCCTACTTAGATTTTTATGCATGAACTTACTTACTACTACCAAAACTACACCTCCACGTCTGGTAGTCTGCAAGCACAGAAATATTGTTGAGCGTAACTGAATTAGAGCTACTGAACAAATGAAATGTTTTACCCATCTACCATCACACTTTTAGCATGCCTCAGTGCTGAGCTAATGCATTTTCTCTCACAAACAGGACAGGATGGAAGCATGCGTAACCGGTCAGTTATGTCAGCTCAGCTGTTAGCTTGCAAATAATTGAGTCAGGGTAAGAGGGTAATATTTAATTGTGAGTCCATAAACTTAAGTTATGAAAATAGAGAAAATAAAGTGCTTTTACAAAAGGAAAATAAATACACTCTAGTATTTTAAAAGTCTTAAATCTGAAATAGATTTTCCTCACATATGGATTAGTGAATGGATTGCTCATTTGCCTGTCAGTCAGAAAAGTGTGGGCTTTTTTATGCCATGCCTACAACCACATTCACACTGTCTTATTTTAATCTAAACTGAGAATAGAAAGAATGTGGACCTTTTATTGTCTTACGTCTAGCTTCCACAAGCAGCTGTATTTACTAAATACATTGAGGATAATAATAACCTTTGACACAATGTTTGAGGTTCTGTTGTGAAGATCAGGTTCTAGAAAACAAAACCCTGCACTGCCTGAAATCTCCTCTGTGGGGCTGAGCTTGTTGCTTAGGTTTACTTTGCTGACAGTGATTTAAAGCTAGGCTCTGCAGTGTATTAAAATATAAACATTTTGATGGAATAAATACAAATCAAATGTGAAAGCATAGCTGGCACCTCTGACTATAAAACATTATGTCACTGCTAAACTGGCTATAGATATTAGAATAAAACACATTTGACAGTGAAAAAAGTCTTTAGGCAATGTAGCTAGCATCATGTCAAAGGGAGAATGAAACCGTCTTTCCGTTACGTACAGTTATTGATCACTGAGGTAAAATTTCTGTAAACAAAATACATTGACTGTGTCAGCCTCTCCTGCCTTATCTTTTACAAGCAGGCCACTGACACCTTGCAAGAGCGTGTAGTTTGGCACTTGAAAGCTATGTAAGTCTTCAAAGGAAATGTCGCACTGGAAAAGAGTCTTGGAAACAGTATTAGAAAAAATCTGAAAAAAAAATCAGCATCCAATTTCAAGAGCAGTAAGACATATACTGCATAGCTTTTCACTTCAGTTCTGATGACTGAGCTGTTCTGTTCTATTTTGAACGTGGATAAGATGCTATGTGGGGTATCCTTGAATAAACAAGCAACTTTTAACTTGGCTTAACAGTATGCCTTTGCTGTCTCAGGAAGACAGTGAATAACTCATTGCCCACTTGGTGCCTTGTTATAAAATACCACTCTTTTTAATAGAATTTAATTATTATTGTATTAGATTTCTTGCTATGGTGTGGTAAGAGTCAGAACTAGTCATAAATATGTATCCAGCTTGCACGTAAATATGGTGCACAGAAGGACTTTATTAATACATATTAAGAAAAGGAACAGCTATGGAGATGGGGAGGTGGGGGTGGAAGAGGGTGAATGAGACAGACAAGGATCACCGTAGGGGACCAGAACCAGCAGGGTTCCAGGCCAGGAGAAAGAGCAGCTTGTTGGGACCAGGGAAGGACCTTCTCCCCTCAAGGGGATAAAATTAGAGAAAACAAAATCCTTGAAAGACAAATTCAACCCCCTAAACTAAGGATGTGGCTTTAACATGTTTATTTTTAAATGTTCAGTTTTTAACAAGCCTCTGAAAGTCACACAGAGTTAAACAATGTTTCATCGTCAGACATACCACTGGAATTTTTGTGGTTAATTAGCAGGTGATATTACCAGAGGGAAAGTTTTAGATGTCTTTTTTTTTTATTATAAACAAGCCAGAGACGTTGACATAAGGTATCTTTTGAACTTTTTTTATAAGATACTATGAAAAAATATTGTTAGTATATTTTATTAAAAATAATGTAAAACACATTCATATAGTATTTTTTAATAAATAAAAATCACAATATAGTAATAAGATCAATAATAAAAGTTAAATGCTTTTTATTCCCAGTTTTAATATATTCACTGCCTGAACACTCAGTTTCCTGTAACTCATTAGCTACTGCTTCATCTTTTCATACTACACATACTTTTCAAAGTATAAATCAGTCTGTTTCCTATGTTGTTCATGTACTCTATTGTAAAAAACATTACAGGTGAAATCAATCATTAAGGAAAGAAGGAAATTTCAGTAGCATTTAAATAACAGTTGCTGAATTATTTTTAATACCTTTTCAGCAATTTAAGTTATACATATTAATCATTTGGTCATATTCACCAAAATTACTAACATATGTTTTAAAAATTTTCAGGGAACACTTCTTACCTCATCTTTGATTTCTTCCTCTCCTCTTGTATTATGCAAAGAATACATATACTTCTAGCTAATCCTCTGCCTTTTTTTCTGTTGAAACCAATATGAGGTTTTTCCAGTGAAGCAATTAATTAAAAGTTGGACATGTGACTTAAAGTGCTAGGCTCTCCATTGCTACAAACTGGTACTTTTCAAAGACTAAGTTAGATTTGTTACAAAACCACCTTCCATTTATTTCAATAAGGTCTGTCAAAGACATTTCAAATTGAAATAAATGTATCTGAAAATGATACGATATATTTGTACTTGCATAGGCAGCTTTTCCAGTTTTTTTCTAAGCAAAGGAGATGTCATATATTTACCGGTAAAAATTTCACTTGAAGACTTTTTACTTAAACTGTATTTCAGAAAAATTGTGTAGAAGATGATGAACAAGGTAATGGGGAGAAGGCACTGGAAAAGAAGCCTGCATACATACACTGCTTTGGAAAGCTTTGCAGTGTTTATTCTTTCGATTGACTGGATTCAAAATTTCACGAAACGCTTTGTCACAAAAAGTAGAAAAGTGACAATAAAACAAAGATAAAAGGCATAATCAAATGCAGTTCCATAAAGGAGAACTGGATGACCAAGTGGACTGGAATAATTTAAACAATATGACATTCCATAAAATAAGGTGCATATTCATGCATGTAAAGAATATGTGTATTTTAATTTATGAAATGTTTGCTGTGAGCTATTAACATAATGCAGCTCTGCAAATAGAAATAGTAGAAATTGCAGAGAGAGGCTTTTCCACTACAGAAAGTAGTACTAGATATTGGGTTCAGCTCGGAGGAGTAACATGTAGTTCTGCTCCCCCATAGTCTAGAAGAAATTCAAACTCTCGCAAGTATAGAAAAAAGCTGTTGACTGATAACTCATTTGGAGAGCTAGTTTTACGAAAGGAGGCTAGAACAGCTTTTCTTAATTACGGTAGTAAAATAAAAGATCAGAAAATATTTTTCCTTTCTGTAAAAAGTTAATGAAGTTAAGCACCAAGGAGTAAAAATATGACTATTTTTGCTGAAAACCACTGTTTGTTGTGTGATCAAAGGTAAGCAAAGTGGTCATGAATAAGTCTAGGGCAGAAATTAGTAGAAACATTTTTAACTGTCAGATGAGTGAGCTTTGGAGGAAACAACTACCATGTAGAAGTGGAAGCCAAAAATGCCTATATAATTTTAAGGTGGATCTTGAAGATACATAAGAAGGACCGCATCATGTGTTTTACTTGAAAAGGAAGAAAATGTATTTGATATACTGCATGGCTCCTTCAGGTTCTTATCAACATCTATTAGGAACTCAGTGTTTCTAGAGTTGTGCATCCAAAATAACTACTCCCCATCAAACTGCTTATGGCTTTGACTTTCTAGGCAGAAAATGACAGCATGTTTTCCTGAAGCTGACAGGAATTCAGCATGTCTTACAGGGTATCTAGGTTCACAGTAGAAACTCTGCAAAACCCCCACTTACTTTATGTGGCAACTTCTTTGCTGACTTTTAGGTTAGAGCCATATTTGCATCTGTAGTGTCTGTCAAACTGCACCTTGATAATTTTACATTAATCAATTAATGAATATGTCTTCAAAGTCAAGGCTTTGCTTGGGAAAAATATGGAAATAACACACAAACTGTATTTGTACATACTGATCGTACATTTCAATGTTGTGCTTTGCACAAGCAGCATAGTTTTTATGTGCAAACATAAATTTCTGCATATGCAATATTATGGAGGTTATAAAATAAAAAATTGTGACTTTTTTATTATTCTCACACTCAGTTAAAGATGTAACTTCTGTATAGATTTCTTCACTAAACTGACCTACATTTTTTTTTACTTTAAAGTGTTAGAGAATTTTTAATTTTACACACTATTGAGAAGGAGATATATGCATACAGTAATAATGCCTTTTTGAGGCAAAGGAAGTTTTACACAGCAAGGTGAATGTTCTAGACGATGTTCTAGATGTTCTAGAGAGTAGAATATTTACTTTAGATGATAAGTTCTATAGCTAATAGTTAATTAATTGACCTCTGTGGGTGCATCTGTAAAAAACAGAAGGTCAAAAGACTTTTAAATTCCTTCATATTCAGATTTTTGAATATAGGAACAAACAAACAGTTCTTTAGTAATGCTATTTAATAAATATTTCAAGGCGTCTTAAATCAGCTATTCCATAGAATGACTTTCATAGTTCTCAAAAACAGCCTATATTTTTCTCTCATGAAGAAGTGTGCCATAACACTTCAACACTCCACCTAATTTCACTTTTCATTTCAACAATTTGAGTGTAAAACATTTATAGTATCTCTCCCTCATCACTCCAGGCTCAAAAAAATTGAAAGAGCCAAGCAAATAAATCAAAACAAACAAATATAAGAAGAAAAAAACCCAAACACATTAGGAAGACATTAGTGACACGAATACTTAACTTACACATTACAATCAGATTGACATTACTGTAATAGATCTTTTTAAAAGTATAATCTAGCTATACTAAAATAAACACCGTGAGTAAAAAGGAAGATATTGACAGATTCATGGTTTTGAACATTTCTCCAATTAGATTACAGCTACTGCAGACCCCGTCAAAATATATAATTACCTTCTCAGGGTCAAGGCTCTTCAAAATCCATTTGTTATAAACACATTGCAGCATCATAAGGACAATGTTTGTTCCCAAATATTGTATTTATGCTAGGCTGTGTACAGGGGTATTACGGATATTTTTGTATTAGACCAGTATGACTAGTGGGGTGGGATGTAAAAACAAAATGCATTTCCCTGTTTGTGCTAAAACTAAAAGCAGATTGAAGTAACTGAATTTCAGTAGGTGATATATAAATGAGTATTTTCTGACAAAGTAATATAGGATGAGTCTTCTAATAGAAATGACGTAATGGTCTTAATAAGTAATAAAACTTTCTCTGAAAATGTGTAATATTAATTAGACATTCATTATTTTGTTTGTCAGAAGACTATAAATAGGGCAAAAAGCAAAGCCCATCACCTAATTGTGTAATAGATTACCAAAAACGTTGTTGCAGCACTCTCCAAACTATCAAGCTGCAACAAGGTCTTTTACTACCTCACACCAGCATACTCTTCATGCAGTCCCTCTGCTGCCTTCTCCTCACCTCACCCAGGGCACACTCTCTCTCCTCTTGCTTCTTCCTCGTCCACTCTCTCTTCATTGTCTCTCAACCACTTCATCAGCCACAGCTGCACCTTATCTACATCAGCCAAGCCACTGCCCCTGAAGCCAGCCCACAGCTGTATATTATCAATGTTAATTAACTCAGCTTCATTCTCTACAAAATGTGATAGTAAATTTCCAGTATATTCTGTTACAAGGAGCATGCAAGTCTATATGCTGACTTGTTTTTGTGAATTGACTTTTGATTGAAGAAAGAACACAGAAAATACTAGAAAGATGTTGTTTACTTTCTGCTAAAGTGTTTAGCATCATGGACCGAGGTTTGAAAAGGATGCCATCTGAGCATATGAAATAGCATATGAAATCTCTGAACAGCAGTGTATACTGAAGGTATAGTGAGGGAATGTGTTAGACCATCAAGGAAAGCCTCCCCCAGATTCTATGCTAAATAATTTGGGTTTAATTTATTTTGAACAATCTGAGCTCACCAGGTCTTTGAATTTGTTTATCCATAACTGTGGTGATCTGTTGCATATGGGTGATACTGGAACACAAATAATTTCGAGAATTGCCTCAGAATGTTAGGGAAAACTTCCTTGCTGGTCCTCCTTAGCTGTGTTGTTTTATTATCAAAGTTTTTTTTTTTTTGTTTCTGCTCCAATTTAGCCTTCCTTAAAAAAGGGAAAGTCTACATATTCTTAATGCCAGTTAATTATTTAAGTAAGCAAGTCTGAGCCCAGATGTGAAAACCTAGGGAAAAAAAATAATTGATAGTCCCCAACAGAAAATAGGAATTATAACTGTTTCCTTTTCTATGACACACTTTCTCTTAGGTCCCAGTTTGGCAGAATACTTATCCCATGCGTTATTTTAAGCAAAGAAGTAGTTCTAATTGACTTCAATGGGACTACTCCTGTGCTAAGGAATCACATGGGTTTAAATATCTTACTGGATCAGACTTTTAAGTTTTGGAATTTTCACTGGCTGGATGGGGACTTGCTATTGGGTCATTGTTTTTACTACCAGGGCAATAAAATTTGAAACCTTTCTGAATAGACTGAGATGGGGAGTTCCAGACTAAAAATGGAAATGTGTGAGATTCAGTTATTGTTCATGCATTTTCCTCACACTCACAGCTCAAGTCTAGCAAGTTGTTATGCAGGCATTCACCCTAGACACACTTTTAACTGTGTGTAAGCATTTATATGGATGGTCTCAAGTCATCACCATTTTGAGTCTGAAAAGAAAAAAGCATCTGGAAACTCTGGACATGTTTTGGTGATGTGGTATATTTTGAAGGGTCAGTAACTTTTTTTAGCATAGATTCCATTAGACACTTCTTCCAGTGGCAATGGGTGCTGGATTTTCTTTGTCTCTTATGGCTCAGACATAAAACTAAATATGAACACACTACTGAGAATCAATTGAGCATTTGTTACTAACTGAGCATGTATTCCAGCTTGAACTATAACATGTTAACTTAAACCTCTTTTACTGAAGTTCTTTTGACCTTTGACACTGTGTTGGAGCTATACAGTTAGCCAGTGTTGTTCAGTTCAGGCAGAATAAATCCCAAAGTTGTAATAATGCAATCATGTGCCAGATAACTTTCTTTAAAACAGAAATTTGGTAGTCTTCCTAATGAAATTTATGGGTTTTGAAGTTCAAGCAGGGTATGAAGGGAGAACTGTGCTTTGTTTTTTGTCAGAATGTAACAGCTTAGGTGGGGCTGAAAACATGTGGCTATATACAACTGAAAAGCATCTTTTAAATGGCCTCTTTTGGCACAACTTTATAATGACAGGGGGGTCCTTCTGGCTGTCTTACTCAAAGAACCAGCCCTGCATGGTCAAGTAAGCTCCTTGATGTAGCTGGTATTAGGAGAAGGCATCATCTGCTGACACTGCTTTCAGCAGAGTGGTTGGACTGCACAATCACTAGAGGTCCGTTACAACCTCAACAATTCCCTGAAACCATGAGTCAAACCCTACATTTCAGTTACCTTAAATCTGGTGGTATGAGTTGTCTTACACATGTCCATGGCAGGGGGGTTGGAACCAGATTATCTTTAAGGTTTTTTTTCCAACCCAAACCATTATATGATTCTACGATTGTTAGGCATTGAATTCTCCTTTTCAGAAGACTAAGGGTTGCCTTTATTGGGTGATGAGGACTAAAGGGGCTGTTGCGCACTGTGTTTTCAGTTACTGGTTTTATTTACCAGAGTGTGTGTTCACTGATGCACAGCAGGAATGACACTGCCCATCTAACTGGAAGTAGCAAAACACAGGCATATGCTAAAGATCTCAACATCCAGGTCAACATATAGCAATCACAAATAGTAACTGAATAGTACATAACCCATCACATTCAGGCTAAAGAACCAGGTTTAATAAAGTAGTTAGTTTTTATAAGCACTTGAAATAGCAGTTGGTTAGTAAAACACTATAAAACTGAGGTTTTATAGTAATATTATATATGTGTCTATTACACAGCTAATCATGTCTGAATTTGTATTTAACAATCAGTTAGTATTTACTGATTGTAGTGCCCAATAACAGCCTTGTTAAAGTCATAACTGGAAACGTTAATTTGAGATGGCACTATAAGTTTCTCATAGTGTCTCAATCAAAAGCTTAGCATAAACAAAAAAATGAAACAAAAAGTGCATTATATACAAGATGTGTATTTTTTTTTTTAAATAAAGCCACTAAAACACATTTATTGAATGAGATTTTTCAGTTTCATTCTAGTGATTATTCTCAGTGAGACAACCACAAAGCATTTCTTACTGTTTAAGCAGGAGCCACAACTCACAGGCTGTCTGTTCATTGAATTTGTTTCTGCACGTGTGGAAAAGAGAGAAATGGCATTGCAAGGAATGACTGGGAAATATACTCAAACAAAACATGACTATAGTATCTTTTCCTACTGGTTTCCTTTGCCAAAAGCTTTATGATGTTTGAATGGTGTACAGTATTGAGGAGAGGAAGGAGACATAAAGTTTCCACATAAAGTTTTTTGTAAATCGGCTAAGTCAGCTACATGCAACTCAGCTATATATACATCCAGTTGTTGAAGGGGGTGCAGGGAACGTCTTTTCTTGCAATACCTGCACTTTTGCTTTCAGTACTTTTCAATGGGAGAAATTACTAGTTAGTATCTGCTAGCAGAACTGATTTGATGCGGGATGTCAGACATCAGGGTCCTTCTGAATCCTGTGTGGAAGCGAGGAGCAGAGGGCTCCTTCTGTCTCCTGAATAAAATTGAGAGCTTCACATCATTTAGATGGGGAATACAAATTATAATATAGCACAATTACCTTAAGTGGCTAATATTAAATATGTTTGGTTTTGTTAAGGACTTAGAATCCAAGAATTTAATGAAGTACTTAAAACGTGGCAAGACCAGACTCTGATTTAGATTGTATTTTTGGTTGCAATGTAAATATAGCAGTTTAGATACCATTCAGGAACTGATTTCAGTTGCTGAAAGATTGGATACCTGAGACATAAATGACCTAGGCTGGCTATTTATCTCAGTTCTTTTGCAGAGAATGTTCCCAGTGTACAAAAATATTTTAACTGTAAGAATATTGTTTGATTAATAGAGATGTAGTGGAAGGAAACAGTCACTTTATGAATGAAAAGAAATGCAGAACCTGACTGCCCAAATACGTGTGCAAATCTACATCCAGTCACCCAAATACTGAGCCTGGACTCTGTACACCGATGAGTTATAAGTCATGTTGTATTGAATCTAATTGTTCCATTAAAAATTTTGAAGATTAAATAGTATTAAAATAAGCTTGTTTCAATGTCATTGCACATCATTTAAAATGTGATAGTTAATAGAATTTTTTCATTAAAAAAGACATGATTTATAGTTTGTGAGATTAGGAGAACTGCCTGGTGAGCTGACTTTCTGTTTTATTTTTTACATCTCTCTCCAGGCTCAGCAGCCTAAAGCATGTTCAGTAGAAACTTCCTCATTTTCAATTCAAAATCGATTTACTTGTACTTTAATGCTTCATCTGGAGGCCCTAATTTCTTGAAAAGTTGCTTTTAGACATTTAAATATTCAAGAAAAAATAAACTGGCAGATAACTTGTGAAGTTAAACTGTATTTGTAAAAAGAAATTCTGTTCTACAGTCAGACTTGTCATTAAAATACACCTATGTCTGATTCAGCACTGTTCTAGAGCTCTGTTTTATACAATAAATTGTGGCAGGTTGCATGTTAATCAGACCTGGAGTGGTCTACATACTTTTTCTGAGGACTTAAACTTATACCACTTTCACCTGCAACTATATTTTCTTGTTTCTTATGTGCATATTTGATCTACAAGAAACTTTTCCAAGAGACAGGAGAACATCTTAACAGCAATACCTAAGAAAGGTAAATAGAATAAAGTATTTCAACATTGGTATAACTGTAAATGCCTAAAGAAGAAGGAAAAATAAAATAAGATAATACCACAAAACACAGGAAATAACATATAGGTTGCAAATGGTATCTCAGACTGAATTAATTCTTGTGGTGGAGGGAATGAAAACTGGATTTCTTGTCCTTCTGGGAACTGGGAAGGTGACATGGAAGGGTTGAAAATCATTCCTTTCCAGAACTAGAATTAAAAGTTGACATTCCGAAAACCAATACAAAATGGTACAGAATGTATAATACAGACCTACTGAATACTTTGTTTTCATTTTGACCTGTATTTCAACTCTTTTTTATATAGCAAGATGCACTAACATATGTCATATATGAAGATAAAGTATGGTCATAAGCCTTCTACTTCAGTGTTTAAAATTAGACTTAGGTAGATCAAAGGCACCTAAATCAAAGAAAACAATCCAGGACGTTATCATGGCTGTCTGGTCCTTAAAGCACCTATAATGAGACACTGAGTACCAGCCTATGGTCTTATCTGCTCATATATATACAGAAGAATCCAGACCACTGGAGATGCCTTTTAGGCTTACAACCGATTTCACTAAAAAACTTGATATGTAGGAGAAATGCTCAGATTCATCATTTAAAAGGCTTGCTATAACTATCTTTAAGTGGCTAATAAAGCTGTGTGAAATCTGTCTCCCCCTGGTTCTTTCAAAGCAGCTTTGCATTTTTATTGTCAAAACAAGATGTTCCTGGCCATTTGTCTTTGTTCTGGACTGAAAGTTAACTCTCCTAGACCCAGGGTGAACCAGCTAAGCATTATGAATACTATAATGCCCAATGCATAGCTGACTGCCAATCTCAATACTCTTTGTTATTAGCTCAAGTATATAATCTGTATTCTGTTTCTACTTTTTGCAGAAATTGTGCTCAGGTAGTTCTCAAAAGATATTTCCCCATCAAGAAATCATTTTCTGAATATTAATAATGTCAAAAAATCTGCAGAACACTAGACAAGTTATGTGGCAAGTTTAATAACCACTTTAAAACATAATTTTACTTAATTGTTGTAAGTATAGACCTGACAATCAAGATACAGAAATATGCATAGCTGCCAGCAAAGCCACTGTAGGAATTTTAACTTGATGTTTGCACAATATAAAATGAAATCCGATTTGATAGCATGAAAAGTAGGGAAAATCATAGACAAATAATTTACATTTCCCTATTTGAAATATGATTTTAAAGCTAGTATCTATTTTCATAATTTCGTAACAATGAGGAAAGGAAATGCATGGAAAGTATGGGAAATGCTTGTAAGTAGATACTCCACCTACTGTGCTTCCCTTTGTGGCTGTCAATGTGCTGGGAAGATTTTTTTTTTACTGTAAGGCTGCTATTTAGTGGATCCTGTGATGCATTTATAATTCATTCATCCCTGACTGCATTTCTTTTCTTAAAGGAGGGTTTTGAATGCAGGTAATTTGCCTGAAACCTGGAAAGCTTAGTTTCCAGACAGCCAATGAAAGTAGGTGGCAGAAGCTGACTTCATGAGATACCTCAAAAATACCCTGTGTTCTTCTAGAAGTTAAGGAAAAGTGTGTGCCCTCCAAAGGAAAATCATGATTCTTGTAATATGGAAATGTCATCTTTATCTACTGTTCTTGCACTATGTTACTGTATTTTTAATTTTCCTTAAAATTCTAGGGAACATATAGACCAAATGTTCTTGTTACTCTGTTACAGCACCCACCCACATTTGAATTACATTTCAATGTACATTTGAATTACATTTCAGTGTACATTTGACATGAAAGCATTGAGGTTTGTAAGAATGATATCTTTTGAGGAATTTTAAACAAGTAGTCCATATTTTAAAAGTAAGTCATACCCCAAACCCTAGAAATAAACACTTGAAAAATTAGCAATTGAAGATGGAAATCTGAAGCTGAATTATATTATGAATAGAAGATGGGTTCACCTCTATTGCTGTCTGACATACAGATAAATGCCCCATAGAAGCTGCTAGTATCTGGCTTTTATAGAGTTTATGCACTCATTTTCAGATTTGTCCCTGTATCACTCTACCTCCTGGGGGCAGGCCCATCTTTTGACAATTAGTTATTTGTCTGAGGTAAGCTTTAAGAATATATTTATAGTCTGAACGGTACTCTGAATTATCTCTAATGTTAATTCTAAGGAAGAACAGGACTAACAACTCTTAACCAATACTTCCACTGTTATGAACGAAGGTGACATAGGGGGTAGCTCTATTCTGAATGTACATGTTCTTCAGAGTGAGTTACTTTGATCACTGCTTCTCTTCAGGCGGGAGCCTCCATTTAACTGTAGTAACTGATGCATTAAATGTGGCATCATTCACTGGTGTAACTGAGCTAGGAATGAAAAGTCCTCTGATTTTTAAAATTTTAGATCTAGCCATTATTGTATCTAAAAAGCTGCGATGTATTTGAAGCAAGAAGCTAATCTTGCTCATGATAAGGCCAAACAATTACTGTATTTTTGACTTAAAACATTATTCCAAAATTAATCTTGAAAAAGCCCAGACCATTTTTATGTATTGTATATTGAATATTGTACCTGATATATGTACCTAGAATTTGCTAACATGAAGTGTTAACAGCTGGAATTTTGCATCGTTAAAACACGCAAAGGAAAAAATCCACTTGTGTATAAATAAGAGACTTTCTACATAACTGACTCAGAGGTAGAGTATAATTTAACTGATTTAATAAAGGAGATTATTTTAGCTTATTGCTTTGCCAAAAATGAATGTATAAAACAGTTCTTTACCATCAATCAACCAAACATTGGTAGATACCTCCACTGCAATGGTATCTTAAGCCAATAAGTACTTCTGTGACACCTAATTGCCCAAGGACAAAACATAACTCCCTAACCAGATCATTTGGCACTTCTTAACATCTCAAAGTTTCTAGACACTTTCTTTTTGTCTCTGTTGCAGTATATCACCCACATGCCTTGAAATATTTTAGTTTTCATCGCATGTTTGTGATGCTTGAGATCTGAAAAAGACTAAAAGACCCAGTGTATTCTTTTGTTCACATTTCTGAGTAGATGCAGTCCAGGAGACTTTCAGGGAACTTGCTGAAAACAAGCTCTTCACTGCTTTCTCTTGGAGCAATAGCAGTTGGTGATGCTGTTACTATGTAAGACCCTAGTGTTTAGGGACTGCTATCCAAACACAAGTCATGACATCTGCATATTTTTGGACATTTCTTCTGTCATGATCTACCATCAAGGAGATCATCCTAACCACTAGGATTCAGTGTATTCTGTGATGACAATATTCTTCATCTTTTCCACTGAAAATGGGCCAGTAAAGTGTGTATCTTGTTGGGAAGGAGATGCAGTATAAGATGAGCCATGCCTGGCCCTGCATTCTTAGCAAGAGGTAGCAGCTGTGGAGAGGAGCACTCTCTTTAGGTTTTTGCTCCTTTTCTCTTTAGTATAAAACACAAAAGCCAGAAGTTAAAGCATGAGAACAGGTTTCAGAGTTCTTAGGCAAACTATTTATTGCCTTTAATGCTCTAGGCTACAAGGTTGAAATTTTTTTTAATCTTCTTCTACATCTACTTGTGAATCCTTCATCTACTCTCTGCTTTTGTCTGCAGTATGGTACACCTTCAGCCAGGCCCTCCCTGACACTGCTGGGCATCCATGGGGCATGAGGTCTGCCTTTAAGTTAACCTGCTGGTGATTAACCATGCATCTTCAATTCTGAGACATGTTTCTCTGTCCACAGAGCACCTACTTTTTTCCAGCAAAAGTGTCCATCACATTTAGATGGTGAGACCAGGCCTAGAAAATATGTAATGTCAGATTTCAGAATCATCGCTGTTTTATGACCATTGCCCGTTCCCTCTTACCTACATAGAAATTAACTTAAAACCAGCCAAGAAATACGATTTTGACACAACTGACAGCATAATCTCAATAAAGAGTTCAATAAAAGGGACCAGATTCAGGCACTGAATCCAAAAGTTGCTCGTTTTCCTTTCTTACTCAAGAAATATGTTCTGTCACCTTGAAAATACTGATATCCTTGCTTTTTTAATACAGTGATAACATGATATTTTTTCTCTTTCCTCTTTTAAAGATAAGTTTAAATTGTCATTTAAGTGACTTTTAAATAATTTCTGAAATTTAATATGAAGTAAGTTTAATACCGGCTTATTTTTAGTCTAAAGAAATCCTCAGTCTTTTTATAAAGATTTTTATAAAAACAGTTGATTTTTAAGAAATACAAATTATGTACTTTAATCAGGAAAACAGGTTTAATGTGTTGAACTTTCACAGGCCCCATACATACACACTTCAGTGTACGGTACAGCTGAGATTATGGCGTGTTCAGTACTATCATGAACAAGTTGCACACAGCTGATAAATGATCAGAAATAACTCTTCAGTTCTTCATTATGTCTTACTGCTCTTGATACCACTTCCAATGATAAAGTTCAGCAAGATCCTAATTTGATCTCTTTTATAGATGTAATAATTTTTCTTAGAATTTGACCTTGAAAGAACCTTTTAGATTGATTCAGCAAAGTATTTCTTTGCCTGCCTAAAGTAGTTGCATTGACTATTCTCTTGCTTCACTTGAACACATTAAATGTTAGTTTTCTAAAAAAAAATATAATAATTTTGAGCAATTGTAAGTTTAACCCATAGTTAAACAGATTATATTTTTCAGAAATATTTTCATAAATCATGTGTCTAAGCTTAGCACATTACCAAAATCAATATATTTTAGAATACTGTTTGATACATTTATTAAAACTAAATCAAACCATGCTGTGTAATTTAAATTATGCATAGATTTTCCTCTCCAGTGTTCAGCTACAGACTTGTAGCTCATCAGAAAATTTTTTACAGCTTGCTTTCTACCCTCCAGTCTTTAGCGTAACTCTTTCATTTTCAGCTGTGCTGTTGAATCACATGTGAATACAAATATCAGAAAATATGATTGAATTAATGCATATATAAATTTCCTTAAAAATGGGAGCATTTTTTCACTTGTTAGTCATATTATTCTAAATAGTTCTTGAGAATATTTATTTTTATGCCAACATTTTCCCCATTCAGCTGGTTTTAATATATGAATACTATATTTTTTTCTAGTAAAAAGGTGCCTAATTACAATTTTTTCAAAGCTAGTAAAACTCTTTGATTATTCTTGAAAATGCTTTGCCATTATTTCTTGTATTGCACAAAACAAGAATATGCTACAGAGGATTTCAGTGTGTATATTTCACCATCTTATTTATCTCAATAACTTTAGTATCCAAACAATAAAGTAGCAATACTTCTGAGATTCCTCACAAGTTTTAAATTGTTAGAAACAGTGCTGTAAGGTGATGCCAACATATGTTCCTGGAAACATTTATAGCAATATAGCTTCAGCAGAGACAGTAATGGTATAAACAGGGCAAAGGAAATACCAGAAATGCAGCAGATGCTATTGATTATATGCCTTGGCAAATATTCCACTTATGTATTTTAAGTCCTGTCAGTGTAAATCAAAAGGAGGTGATGATGTCAGTATGATATATCACAGTCAAAATAATGTGCAGTGACAGCAGTCTTACCATGTTGATGGAGCATATCATGATTTTGGAAATGGAGAAGACATCCATAACACAGCTGAGGTATTATAAACCAGAGGAAAATAATCTGATTTAAACATCTGAATCATTGTGAGCTGTGATCAAATTTATGCTGAAAGTTCATATGGCTGATAGGGCCATATCAACTCTATGTTAAGCTGATAGGGCTGCTTTACATTGAGTTGACTAGTGTGTTTGAATTTGATCTAAGTCATATTCCTGCCCTAAAGGTTTGCAGCTTTCATTATTTCTCAGGCTTGTAAATCTGGAAGCCATAGCACTATATTTTAAGAACTGGAATGAATACCTAGCAAAGGCAAGCATAAAAGCCTTGATTTAGAAGACAATGCCCAGTGTCCCTGTGATGATTAAGTATGGCACAGACCTAAAGAAAAGCTTTTCTTGTTTTTGTGAAGTCAGATCTACAAAGAGCTACTTTAATAATTTTGGAATTAACATTTTAAACACACAAGTAGAATATTACTTCTTTTTGAAAGTTTTCTCATTCTTCATTATGAATAAATCTAGGAGTAAATGTTAATGTTGTGTTGTATAAAATTATGTTCTAAGAACGTGAGCTAAGTTTGAAGTGTTTCCTTTTTGTAATATGGAAATTCTAGCACTACTTGCAAAAATTCCCTTGAGAGATTAGCCCTACAAACCTGTATAAAAATAGCAGCAGTAGAGAATTATTAAGCTTTTCTATAACTAAATTATATTTAATATACATTTGCATTTCTGTTTCTTTGAAATTGCATATTATAAGGATATTTATACCAACGTTTTTTTTTTCTTTGAATATATAGCAAAAAAAATAATTTATTTATCATTTGTCTAACAGTGCTGCCACATGATCTGCTGTAGAATAGATTTATTTTTAACTTGACTAGTGGATATTGAGAAAGCTGAATTCCTATTTGTTAGGGGGTTTTGTTTTGTTTTGTTTTGTTTTGTTTTGTTTATTCACAGTATCTTAAAAACAGCAAGGGACAGATCACGTTCTATTGTTCTGTAGTTAAATCAAAGCTCTGCTACTTGTCACCTAACTCTGAAAACTCAAAGATTAGTAAGGATATCTGCTTGTGGCCAGATATCAGTGGAGATGCATGTGTAATCTTCTTTGTCACCTGGTGGAAAATATCATAGCTCCATAGGTTTTAATGGGCTCTTAGTTCTGCGTAGCTGACATGACACTAATGTGTAGATCAGTAATTAATAGACAGTTTTTATAACTCATCTACAGTGACTTATTCAACAAGTTTCCTTTAAGTGATCTCAATGTGTTTAAAGGCTTGTGTCGAATGGAGTGTAAAAGAACATCAAACAGAAAATGCCATTTTTAAAAAACCTAAGAAGAAAGTATACTTTGTGACTCAGAAGGAAATCTTTGTTGGAAAAAAAGGCAAAGAGAGGTGTTAGGAGGTGGATAGCTTTCCCATCTGAGCATGCATATTTTGTGAATCTGGGGCTGAATTCTGATGTCAATTGTATCACAATGAGCTACTATCTACTGAATAGCTTTACAGACTCTGCCACATCATTTCCCCTTAACACACTGTAGGATACTTGTTGCACTTACTGCAGCATACTCAAAACTTTGTTTTATACAGATTTTTGAGGATTTTTACCCAGTCATCCGTCCTTCTTTTCCCATGAAATTGCTTGCACTGTGTGCAGAGTGCTGAAGGAATATCCCAATAATATACACTCGGTATCAGCAATGCGATTAATAAAAATTCACATAATTTATAAAGGAGAGAGCCAGTTCTGTTTTCATAGGTTTTTTCTGTAGTCATTTAATTTCAATATGAAAACTAGCCTTGCTTAAAAAAATAATTTTGATTTTATTATTGAATCATGAGATTGAGCTCTAAAGATTTACAAGTCTCTCAGCTTAACTGTGTCCAAATGATCCTTCATACCTTTATTTTATCCCTGCTGCACACCTTGGAATGCAATTCCCAGGTATATTCTCATCATGGAATACTTCATCAGGTTTCAGGGTGCAGTCATACTCCAGGTGTTGATTTACATGGAGTTGCTTCAGGTTACTTCAATATTTGCAAAGTAACCATATGCCAAAATTTCATACTGTATAACAAATTCAGCATGGTGGTTACTTTTTGTATCAGTAGTAGATGTGGCCTCAGTTATATAGCTAGCAAAGTTCCTTCTATTACTGCATGTTTTTCATTAACGGATAGCTGACACATATTAATTTCTTGCTTAACACTGACCCTGGCCAGAAAGGGCTTCAGCAATCAATTTATCCATTCCACTTCTGCTGAGTTCAGCTAATAAGATATACTCAGGTCTTCCTGTTGTTGCCAGTCATTACTATCTGGTAACTTTCTGGATACACTATTCTCTCCACATAGGAAATGCCATTGCTGCTTATATTTAGAAGTATAAGATTTAGATTTAATCCTTTTTCTGACCTTCCCAAAATTCCAGGTTATGAAAGCAGTGTTTTAGAATGAAGGGCTTTTTTTCCTTTTTTTTTTTTTTTCCCCATAAGGATTAGACTGTTAGCCTGCAGTAATAACTAAAAGTAGTAATTTTCTTCCTAAATCTTAGAATTATGCTTTCTTTCAAGAATGTAAAATCTCATAGCTATCATTGACTTATCATAGACTTGTTTTTGCCACTCTATTGTTGTTCAACCCTACTGTGCTACCTAAGAATTTATCTACTTTTATGATGTACACTAGGTGAGGACTGTGTTTTAAGTGTGAAATCTGTCTATTGTTCTCACACACCTACTGAGGAAACTAGGGGACACGAACTGGGTTTCCTTTTGATGACATGACACTGGAAGATGTGTTCCAGGTGTGCAGTATTTCGGCAGCTAATTTATTCAGTTATGGGACCAGACCAATCCTACAAGGTAAAATCCCCGAAATATTTTAAAACCTCACTATTAAATATTTCAATAGACAGGTTTCTTCCTATTGAGCTGCTTTTTGTTAATTGTAGTATAAGCTAATCCCTTGATCCTTCAGGGGGTGATAGGATGTATGGATGGATCTAACTCTGCTTTTAGCAATAAAAGATCAACTTGAGTCTTGAAGAAAAAGGGTCACTAGCCCTTTTATACTATTATCTTCCTGCTAATTATGATAGCTTTGGAAACTGATATTAATATAAAATCAGTGGGAGCCCATTTTTCTTACACAAGAACAAAATTTGCTATTTTTCCATCTCTAAATTGAGGCTCATCTTTTCCAACCTCATAAACCTCTAGGAATTAATCAAACAAGTTTTTAATGTGCTTTGAAGTATAAGCTTGAGTTCTAGGCTCTGGCTGGTGAAGTGTGTGGCACTATAGCTTATGCATTCCATTTCAATTTGTAGCATTCAAAGTTGACTGTGAGCCATTCAGACAGTTTTTGATCCTGGGATCAGTCTGTAGTAATCCAGCTTCTCTGCAGAAGTTACAACCAGCCTGATCCCAGAGTTGGTGAGATACAAATCCCTTCTCCATGACACTCAGTGAAAAAGTATGAGCTGGAATCATGCAGTCATGCTGTGTTGGAGTCATGGTTCTGTGGATGGCTCAGTAGACTCAAGGGTAGCTAGCTATGTCTTGGTGCAGCAGTGAAATATTGCCTAACAGGAAATATCAGTATTCTTCCCTTTCTTAAAAGCAAAGACTTTTGATAAGGGCTTCATATCTGCTTGCTAATAAGTATATATAATTATATCAGACATATTCTACAGTCTCATGCATAATTAATCTGTCTACATAGACAGCTTTTTGAATTATGATATGATATTATAGTGTTTAATGTTATTTGTACTACTAGTAATGTATCAGAATTACAGCAGAAAATATAATCAGATACAGAAAACCATCAATATAGGTTGGCAAAAAAGGCTTAGCTATGATTTCCAGTAGCACACCTATTCTTCATTGATTAAAAACTATGCAGAAATAGAACTGCATATTACATTTGAATCCTGATAAACTGAAAAAGCTGGAAGAGAAATTAAAAACCCGTGGATATCTATAACGAGTACATATGTGAATGCATCAGGGTCTGAAAACGTGACGCATAATATCTGCTAGTTCTAACACTTCTCTTGTCTTGGCTCTGTACTTCCCTTAAATAATATGTCCAAATCAAGGGAGAATTTGATCCTCTGAATTACAGTAAATATTATTCTTTTCTTCCCAGAGGCCAAACAGAATTTGTGGTACGGGTATTTAACAGATTTTTAAATACATTCATAGGAATTTTATTCCAAGACCTTTTAAAATTGATAGTGTGTTTCTTCCTTATATTACAAATAAAACATTCTTTGGTTACTTAAGTTTAAATTATATAAATTACAAAACATTAAAGACATGAAACGAATCCCCAGATGTTGTTGTATTATTTAAACTGTATAAATTCAAATAGAAAAGAGTTATTATTGATGCTACCTTTTCCTAAACATTGGTAAAAACATTATGTAAATTATTGTATTACTGTGGAGAGCTAAAAATTGTCATAATTTCTCAAACCACTATAATACCATCACCTGTCTATCCAAATGCTTGTAAAAGATTCAAGACTGACAGAAAATGTCTTCTATATAGAAAGCAAAGTACTGCTAATGTGTCCCACATGGAAAGTAATTAATCTTTTTCTGACCTGAAAAGATCATGTTCGTGATATTTACTTTGGTTCTCTTTCATGAGAGTTCTTTGAGTAGCTGGAGTTTCAAGACATGCTGGAAACCAAGCTATTGAAAAACTCAGTTGTCAGAATTGGATATTCCAAGAACAGCGATACATACTCAAAGTTTCTTGCCTCTGTGAATTTGTTCTCAGTCAAACACCAGAACTAACAGAGGTGAAGGATTATCCTGTTATCAATCTTCTAAGCCAAACAAATGAGGATGTTTTTCAAAACTTGAATCCACCAGCTTCACATTATACACTGAAGACTGTCATTGCATAGAAGATATATCAGCTGCTGGCTCTGGCAAGATTAAATAATAGCTCTGCGAGGCTGAACTCTTTAAATTATAAGTGCTTCTGGAAAGGACAGTTCCTGGCATCTCATGAGTGACAAAGAGAATTAAAGGTCCAAGTAAAAGCCTTGTAAAGGAAATTAAAATATTTTATTATGTGTTTAGAAGTTTGAATTGCACATTATGAGGGACTACCTTTTGCTGAAAAGTTAAAGACCAGTTTGGTAATCTCTCTCAGAACAAATCTTAACTCTTACCATCACTATTCATAATAGCTATAAGAGACCTTGAGTTAAGGTTTTCCGGTCTGCCATTAAAGGGCTAAGGCAAAAACTTCATTATAAAACATTGTAAACAGAGTATTATATCTATGGCATCATGAAATGCAACTATGAATGCTTTAAGACATTCAGTTGTGTGGTTGGTTTTTTTTGGTTTGGTTGTTGTTTTATTGGTTGTTTGGGTTTTTTTGGTGGTTTTTTTTTTTTTTTTTTGTATTTTCATAATTCTTAACAGCAGTAATGACATCTGAGTCAGGCATTTCCTGACAGATATGGCAGAGTGAGAAACTCAGATCTTTCTCAGATCTGCTAACAGCTGGAAATGGCTTACGCCTCTGCCATTACTGTTTCATATCCCAGTTAATAAGAGGCAATAAATTAATAAGGAACTGGGTTTCCTACTCTTAACATGGGAAGACTTAGGACTGTAACTACCAGAACTTTTGAAAAAATCCAAGAAAGTATGAGAAGGTTGCAAGCTGTGGACTCCAGACAGCTAAAGGAAGTGCTGAAGTTTTCTACAGCCCTGATCCTTATTCTGAAGGTCCAGGGAGACTTACCACACACTAGGAAAAAAATATATATAAATAATTAAGTGATGAGTGGAAAAGTGTTCCAGTCTTGTGAAGAAACAGAACGAGTGGACAGGCTGACTATAATATATATTCATGAGCTGTCTATTGTAAAAGACTAAGGAATCTATTTCTTTAGGCAAATACAAGACAAAAATATGGAATCTATGGAACTGTATTCAAGAATTTCTTAAGTACAAGTTTTCCTGGGTTGTTGAGGCTTTACCCTAATTTTGTACTATGGGAGATTTTATAATATCAAATACAAAATAAGCTGCTAGTCATTCCTGTGTTCATTTTCATGCACAATTGTAGAACAAACACTTGAAGTATTTTTGAGTATCTGTATTATGGTTTGGAAAACTAAAAATCAATATAATGTAATGTAAAAATAATTATTGAATCTGATTTCTGAAGTATTGCTTGTAATATGTAAAGGCAAATACGTTACAAACGTGCTATCTGCAATGGAAGTACTTATGAAACTGACTAAGTAAGGATGTTTCTTCAGGGTTGTGACACCAGAATGAAGTTCCATAAAAATTTGATAGCTTATTGGAAATGAGATTTACCACTGGCTTACATTTTATTGCACACTTTCCAGGAACGCATATGGAGTTCCAGATGCTTATGTAGGTGTGAGATGTTTTGGAAACTATATTGATTTAGATGAAATTCAGTGCAACGTTTGGTATTTGAAAAGTACATTTTCAAGAGTAAATTAGGTATTTAATAAAACAGGCAACAATTGAAAAGAAAGACTGAAATTTACCAGGTCTGAAGTTTTTCTGGCCTGATTCTTCTGTGTTGTACTTTAAGAAACTGATTAGCTAAAAAGTAACTTCTTTTTCCTTTTCTTTTTTTTTTTTACCCCCCAAAATCTTAGCCAAAAATGCTTTATTGAAACAAAACCGAAGTTGACTGGCTATATTCTCAATAATTATAATTTTTTTTCCTCCTTATTGTTAAGGCCAAACCCCTTATTCTCATACATGTCTTTGACCCATGATTAGATTCCATCTCTGTGTGCTTCTCAGCTACTATAATTGAACAACCAGTTTACAATCCTGACATTTATTCTGCTTCTTGGACACAACTTTTACTTGAATTTCTTATAATTAGAAAGCAGACACTTATATTAAAATAACAACAGCAAAATAGGAGAGTCAATTTACTTGTTGGCTGATGTGTTCTAGCTGGGTTGCTCTAGAACCAAATTACTGGTTGCCTCTGCTTTGTACTTTGTGTGAAGCTGATGGGAAGCTTTCAGGTGAGCTGTTGAAAACTTTCTTTTCTCAGATATGACTTTTAACTTCTTTTAACTTTCCTCTACTTCAGATTGTCATACAGAAATTCCCTATTCCATTTGTCTGGTAAGTATTAATTTCTGAGAAAAAAAAAAAAAAAAGAGGATACAGGCTAATATTTTACAGTTTTATTGCAGGTTAAATGAAAAGTAAAAAAACCCAAACAAACAAACAAAAAAAGAACAAGCTCAGCATCAGGATCATAAGAGACTGGGACTGATGCAGTGCCATTGCACTGAATAGTCAACTGTCCAGTTGATTCCTTAGAACCTGAAGCCCAGGCAAAACTACAAGCCAGTGCTTTTGGCATAACACTTCTGGTGAATCAAACAGAATATAATAGAATAGACTATTCCAGTTGGAAGGGAACTGCGGCAATCATCTAGTCCAACTGCCTGTCCCGTTCCAGGCTGACCAAAAATTAAAGCACGTTGTTAAGGGCATTGTCCAAATGCCTTTTAAGCATTGACAGGTTTGGGGCATCAACAACCTCTCTACCAAGTATATTCTAGTGTTTGACTACCCTCTCGGTAAGGAAATACTTTCTAATATCCAGTCTAAACCTCCCCTGGTGCACCTTTGAACCATGCTTATGTGTCCTGTCTCTAGGTATTAGGGACAAGAGATTGGCACCCCCTCTCCAATTCCCTCCCTCGGGAAGCTGTAGAGAGCAATGAGGTCTTCCCTCAGCCTTATTTTCTCCAAACCAGACAAAGCCAAAGTCCTCAGCTGCTCCTCATAGGACATCCCTTCCAGCCTTTTCACCAGTTTTGTTGCCTTCCTCTAAATGAATTTAAGGACCTTCACATCCTTCTTAAAGTGAGGACCAGAACTGCACACAGCATTCAAGGTGAGGACAACCGCACTAAGTACAGCAGGATAATCACTTCTTTTGACCAGCTGGTTACACTGTGTGTGATGCACCCCGGGATGCGATTTGCCCTCTTGGCTGCCAGGGCACACTGTGGAACATTTCCAAGGATTAAATTAGTATTTTCTTAATCCTCTGAAAATTGTGATACACTTTCTTAGCTTTAAGACAGCATGGAGTTAATCACTTTCAAGGTCATTTTTCTGAAAGCTTGTATTAGACAATAGATTTTTGACAAATAAAAAAAAAAAGGAAAGAAAAAAATGAATATAATAAATGTATGGATATTTTGATAAATTGAAAAATTAGAATAAACAACATAGTTTTATAACTAATTGTATTTTGAAGTTGGATGATGTGACTGAAAGATCAAAGTTCAAATACTAGGTTTCTTTCTCCTACAGAAAGCTCGGTGTTAGGGATTGGAACCAAACCCATCTGTGGTTCTTAACAAAACTGGGGATCAAAAAATATTAAACAAGGGCTAAAGAGTCTTAAAGAGGTGCTTTAAAAAAAAAATATATTCTTAAACGCAATCTTTATGAATAACCTGTAATTAAAATCTCATAAAACTTCAGGCTGTAATTCAGTCTGAAACACTATAAAAAGTTCTGAGATGTTATGAGCCTCATGGAAAATAATCATAACCAGCTCCTTTTTTTTTCTGAAATAATGTTTGCAGCTATATTAAGGTAAAAAATAAGGACATGGTAAATAGCATCTTTTGGTTACAGATTGAGGTTTGGTCCTCATTCTTCCTTTCACTGTGTGGAGCCAGATCTATACCATGTATGTCAAGTGTTAAACATGTATGGAAAATTGGTTTTCAAGTAAATTTAATTCCTAGAGCATCACACTCACTAAGTATTTGTATTATTTATGTACAAAACTAGGAAAAGCTTTTTCCTTCAGAATTCATATGACATCAGTAAAGTGTTTCTAATATCTTTGAATTTAAAGCCAGAACAAACTGGTTTTGGCTTTGCATGGGCACAGTTTAACAGAGTTCAAGTGGACCTTGTTTTTTTCACACACCATTCTCTGGTTCTTTACTGCTTACAGGGAAAGAGTTGTTCTCCACTAGGGAATCTTTGGTGTTAGCATTTCCCAGGAACTCACATTAGTTCTCTCAGACTTTTCCAGGTGAGACCTGTGCCCAGTTTCTGCTGTTGGGAAAATCTTTCACTGTTTGAACAGCTCATTGCAAATATTTGGTATTTTTGCTGCTACTGCATCAATTTACTTTAGCTCTGTGTTGGTATAGTTTTATTTACAAAAATACATGAGTGGTCCTGTGAGTGGAACATCTTTCATATGAGGTGGTGCTGAGAGAGATGGGGCTCTTCTGCGTGGAGAAGAGAAGGCTCAGGGGGATCTCATGAATACTCTATAAATACTTGATTGACTGAAGAAGAGGGAGGCAGACTTTTCTTAGTAGTGCCCAGTGACAGGACAAGAGGCGATGGGCACAAACTGGCAGGCAAGAAGCTCCACTTGAACATAGAAACAACTTACTTCCTGTGAGAGGAGTCAGATTGTCCAGACAGCTTGTGAAGTCAGTCAAAACTCAACTGACCAAGTCCTAAGCAACCTGTTCTAGTTGAGGGCTTGGACTAGTTATGTGATTATGTGATTTTGTTGAGAAAAAAATATGAGGGCTCCTTTTTAAAAATAAAGACTCTCCATTTCCTAAATGAAATCACATTATTTTCATTACAGTTGCATGGTAAAGATTGTTCTCCTCTGTTAGGTTGAGGTTAGGGCTGATAGAAAGAAGGCACCTAAGGATGAAGTTGGAGTAGAACTGAAAAGAGACTACCGAAAGAAAATGTGGGATTCAGGGGAACATCACTGTGAGAAGTTCTAAACTAAATAACAAGAGTAGTAGTCCTTGTGTAAAGCTCAGGCTTCATTTAAGGCTAGAGTTAGATCAAAGGAAAAAAGGACAGAGCTGTGGATGGCATGGAGCTGGAAAGGCACCATCAAAGGAAAGAATAGATGGAAAGAAAATTTTGCTGACAGCAAAATTTTATTTGGGCAATGGTTGAGAGGTCTTGCATAAGGCTTGACCTTCAGTTATGTTTTAAATTACATTCATGATTTCTAATATATATATTCTATAATTTCTTTCTTAAGAAGAGTCATTTAAATAGTCCTGCAAATGCCTAACATTACTGTTGCTTCAAATAGGCCGGTAACTAGCATTCAAATGAAAATACGTCAGTCTTTCTTTTCATAAATAAACACGGAGATACATCCTAATTTCTCATGTTCAAAAATATAAACCTAAAAGCTAATTCTTTACCTAATACAGGGTTTTCATGGAGGCTTGTACTATTTCCTAAAAGGCAGTACATCTTTTAATGAAGTAAAAATCCCATGAATTTCTGTCTTGGTAAGGAGCTCTGAAGTACCAAACAGAGTATACCAAACTTCCAGGTAAATTTTCATTAGCTAATTTTTGTGTTACGGTATCATCTCCAGCATGTTAGCTGGAAACAGTTAATGAAAATAAATGCTGTAAATGCTGTTTTGTAAACTAAATTCAGATATTATTATTATCTGAATGAAGATTAAGCAAATCATACAAAGACTGGGATTAGAGGGTCAATGACAAATGGGAGATTACTATGGGGTGTTTGGGAGACAGTTTGAAGGCAGCGAAAAGGAGTGATCAAGCAAGACTGGGGCGGGACAAAAGTGGGAAAATAGAGAGAAAAATAGTAGAAGTGCATGGCCACATATATGCAGGTACTGGCTGTTCATACGCGACTCTGAGTCCCGAGCTTCTCCACCACAATAAATTTAATATTCTTCATAAATCCCGGTTTTAACGTGTGTGTGTGTTTGGCCTCCCTGCTGCTGGGCCTGGGGACAAGGAACTGCAACAGTCGCTTGGGCCTGGGGACAAGGAACTGCAACAGTCTCACATCTACAGGGCTGGGACAGAAGGAACCTCACAGTCAACGAAATTCACCTATCACAGCTAAGTTAAATTATATGATGTTCTCCATATACCATCTGTTATAGGTAAATAATATAGTTTGCTTATTGTGATCATCATTCACTTCATGTTGCTAATTTTAATCTTAGTATTTTGAGTCTCTGAACTACAAGGAAAAACGTCAAGAACATCCATATCCATCTTAATGATGGTTCTCATTAAGATAAGGTAATTCACAATCACTGTTAATTCCAGCGTGTGTGTAGAAAATATTTAATTCCCCTGTGTTTTGATTTGTCTCTTTTAATGGACATGTCATTCAGGGATATTCTGCTCCCTATGGTGACAATATGCAGATCTGTCCTTAAAGCAGAATTTGGAGTACAACAGAATCAAAACAGAAACACAGTTCTGTTTTAGAAATTACTGTCAAATAGACTTTGACATTAAAAAAATAAAAATAAGATCCCAGACAGGAGTTAGTTTATATTTTAATGAAATTTGAGATTGCTGCCTTCTTAAGTATTCTGATATAAAAGAAATAATAATTAGGCTAGGATTATTTGCAGATACATTTGTAAAGCTAAGAAAAATACACAAAAGAAATGGGATTAACTCTATATTATCTGAATTCTCTTGGTCGTCACCATGCCTGACTTCTTCACTTACCCCTAGGTGGAATTCCATAAATGTCTTGCTTCATATAGGAGCACTGGGACTGTAGAACAATGTAAATCAATGGCTGATACTCGTGAGATTCATCTGCATTTAGTTATGTAGATTTCTTCCCTTTTATAACTGTGACACACTAATTGTGACAAAAACTGTCTTCTTAAAATAAAAGTAACTTCTGTACAGCAGTAGGGACAAAGTTTTCAGAGGAAGAACTGTTGAAGGAGTAGTTATGTGCACTGAACATTGGCCTCAAAATCCAGAATGTCATGTCCACTGTCTTTGCTCACATGAATCAGATCATGCCTTAGCCATTTCATTCAAGGAACTTTGGTATTGTTGGGCAAAGTATTTAAATCCTGCCAGATGTTTTTTTGTTACTTTCTGTGCCTTATTAGGCATACTTCTAATTCCTCATTAGGGTAATATGATCATCATTTGGCATGATTTGCTAATGGCTTTCATCAGCAGATGGGTATTTATATTAAACCATCTTTCCCCTGCCCTCGGCTTTATTTCTTTCTCATCCATTACAGATTAATTTCACTGAGTCAAAACACTACAACTATCCAGAATATGTCTCTGCAAAGAAACAGTAAATTGTGATTTAATCCCAAATATGTCACAAACATATATGAGAACATAGATGCCTGGCATCTTGGCTTTGTGTAAATAGGCATCACTCTCAAAACCCATGAAACTGATTATTTATACCTGTTACAGATCTGTTATAAATAGTATACGTAAATTGTAATCAAATTTATCCTCAGATATATTCATTGCTAGTTGCATTAGTTTTCTCTTTGGATTTTCCTAAACATAATGGAATAAGAATTAGAGTTTGATGATATAAAAAAGCAAGCCCATGATTCCTGGACACAAACCTTTGTCAGTAATTAAATCAGCCTAGATCTGAACTGAAGCAGTCAATCAGCATCCTTGCTGTGGTCTGTCAGTACTCCGTTCTCACTGGGCAGAATATTTGCCAGCATAGTCAAATGCTGATCAGGGACACGTTTGTTAAACAGAAAGAAAGAACAAATAAGATTTCACTTCTTGGCATGATGTGTATATATATGTATATATAAATGTTTTTCCATATTTTAATATATTTTCCATTTCAAATGAAACCTGATAACAGAATATTGTCAAGAATCTTCAAAGTACAAAATGAGGCTTAGAGTAAGCGAGTCTTCTAAGGAGTGTCACTACATGGACACGTTAGACAATATAAAATAGTTGCCTACCTTAATATTGATATGTCAAGGATGAGACAGTTGTTTACCCTGAATTTAAAGAGAAGAGGTAAAATGACATTTTTTAAGTTTTGTTTCTCCAGAACTGAAGAATGTTATTCCCACAGTGAACTGAAGGCATTTCTCATATGCCCCTATGCAAAGCTACAAGATTTTTTATCAGCATCTATAGGTGTTTAAATGCCCATGGAGTAGATGAGTCAGGGGAATTGTATTTTGGAGTAACATTTTGAAAGATCTTGACTGTGCTTGACAGAATAAGTATCTGCTAGCAATAGCTATGGGTAAATTCCATTTAGGCAATTCAGATTTATACTCTTTATATTTTATACTAACTTTATATGAAAGCAATGTAAAATCTCACAAATATCTACTAGTCACTGACATTCTCAAAACAAAGAAGTTTCCACTGAAGTTTCAGATAACACTTTGTACAAAAGTTAAATAAAAATTAGAAAGTCTTTCTCAGAACGTTAAAAGATATTTTCTTATTTTCTTAGCTTTCAATTCTTTTCCCATAGTGCATGTATATCTCTCAGGGCCGAACAAGATTTGTAAAAAGAAAAGATATTTGAACTTTTTACTTAGCCTGTGTGCAGTCCAAAGAGAATCCATTTAGCTGACATACAGGGGCTGAAGAGAGGCTAAGACCTTCAGTGCACACAGAGATCCATATGGGTCCAAACTGTCTATCCTAAATTCATGATCAGTAGGTTCTTGTTCTCAGTAGGAGACCAATTCATTTCTAAGAGACCATCTGCTTTTACAATAATGTTACACAATGTCTAGTTTAGGCATCCACATTCAGTTTTCTTATCCTGCCTTATTTCTGCTTGTTTCCAGAGTCCAGAGGGCAAAATAAAGAAGAAAGTGACATCAAAAGAAGTAGTATATGTAATATTGTGGTTAATATAGACTTAGAATAATGTAGAATCATAGACTCATAGCATTATGTAGGTTGGAAAAGACCCCTAAGATCAAGTCCAACCATTTACCCAGGACTGCCAAGACTAAACCAGACTAAACCATGTCCCTAAGTACCACATGAATGCGTTTTTTAAACACCTCCAGGGATGGTGATTCTACCCCATCCCTGGACAGCCTGTTCCAATGCTTGACAACCCTTTCAGCGAAGAAATTTTTCCTGATAGCCAATCTAAACCTCTCCTGGCACAACCTGAGGACATTTCCTCTTGTCCTGTCACTTGTTACTTGGGAAAAGAGACAGACGCCCACCTCGTTAGAACCTCCTCCTTTTCTCCAGGCTAAACAACCCCAGTTCCGTCAGCTGCTCCTCATAAGATTTGTTCTCCAGATCCTTCACTAGCTTTGTTGCCCTTCTCTGGACACACTCTAGCACCTCTACATCCCGCTTGTAGTGAAAGGCCCCAAACTGAACACAATATTTGAAGTGCAGCCTCACTAGTGCCCAGTACAGGGGGACAATCACTGCCTTAGTCCTGCTGGCCACACTATTTTTTATATAAGCCAGGATGCTGTTGGCCTTCTTGGACATCTGGGCACACCTCTGGCTCATGCTCAGCCAGCCATTGGCCTAACACCTGGACATCCTTCACTGCCAGGCAGCTTTCCAGCTACTCCTTCCCAGCCTGTAGTGTTGCATGGGGTTATTGTAACCAAAGTGGAGAACTTGGCACTTAGGTGTAGCTGCAATCTCTTCCCAGACTCTTAAGATTTCCAAAGAAGCTTTTCCTCAACACAGTATCGACTCTGTCTTGTAACATACTTTTTTTCATTTCCCTCTGATCTCTGCAAATACTGTTGGACTGGATCATGGGCTCTGAAATAAATCTGTATTACCTGCTAGCTATTACATGTGGTTTAGTGCCATTCGACTTTGTACCAGACTCTGGCTAACATAGGAAGAACACTTCCTGAAACAAAATAGATCTGTACTAATTATCTTTTTTACCTCATTTCCCACGGACCTACAAGTTAAAAACAGCTAATAGCTTTCTTTCTAATAAGTTTGCTGGGGGAAAAGCCATTTTGCATCTGGATGTAGAGTTGTTATGGTTACACAGTTGGCAGATGGTATCTTGTTTTTATCTGTTTAGGTCTTTTTTCTTGAAAGCATTTCCAAAATTCAGAAATCATTAATTTACATGATTTGCTGAAGACAGTTGAGGGAAGAAAGGAAGGACTTCTTCATAGATAAATATAATTTTAAGCTTGTTTTTCATCTTCTGTAATTGCCATTTAACATTATGTGTAATTAGGCCACACTTTAGCAAAATCACATTATTTAAATTTCTTTTCTCCAGAGCTGAAGGGTTTTATTCTCACAGTGAGCTGAAGAACTTAGTTTGGAACACTAAGTAGCCACTGCTCTTTTTAATACTTGCAAGGATGAGTGTAATGAATGCAGATGCCATGTGTTCTTCCAGGGACAACCTTAAAATCATATTTACTTTTCAGGGTGATTTAGTAGACAAAGTAGAAGCAAGATAGGTGCTATAAACTGATGATGTGAGAAATATTAATGGTGGAGATATTTCTGGAAGTATTTAAAAATTACACACATTTAAACTAGTAATTTTTACAGATGTAAAACTGATATTGAATACTGATCATGGTAGCTACCTTCTAACTTATTACATTGCTCAGAGAAAACACTGCTTATAGCTGAATTTCTTATTTATATGCTTTCTGAAGTGTACAGTTATGCACTCCATTGAACATCATCCAAGCCTCCTTTGAATAGTGAAGAACCTGGTCATTCTGTGTGTGTGTTATGAAACTTGGATAAGTCAGTGATCCTTATGGATCCTGGACTTCCTGGTTCAGATTAACTGATTGCCAGGTATTGTTGCTCTTACCCAGGAAAAAAGCAAGATGTTAAAAAGCTGGACCACCATTAACCACCACTGTTATAGCTGAGATACATATCATCAGGTGAAAAAAAGGGAAGACAGCTTTTTTCAACTGGTTTTAATCTTCATGGTTTTTCTTTGCAGATGGGTGTCCACACCATGATGAGAGCATAGTTTCCCTTTCTTCTTGCTGTTTTTGTTTTTATTTTCAGGGCTTTTAATTTGGGTAGCTGAAACTTGATGCAAAATGATGAATCTCAATGAACCTGGATTACATAATTTGGCAAAATGGTGCAGGAACACACTGACATGGCCAGAGGAAAAAATGTCTTTATATTCTATGTGTTCTAATGTGAATTGTTTAGACTATCTTGAAGATCAAGGCTAGTTATTGGTACCCTCCAGACTTTTTCACAAGCAAGCATTTGCTTCTACTGATTGCTAATAGAAAAAGAGCAGTCTTAATCAATACTCTACATGTGCAAATAGGTTTGGTTGGGGCAGAGTGCTGATCTTAATTTTAAAGGGAGAAACTATAAATCAGCCCTATGACAAAATAGCACATACTGCCCTAGCACATTATGACAGGGGTGTCGAAAACCTTGTTATCTTCCTTTAAAATTCCATACTTACTTGGCACTATAATTCTAATATTGGATTACTTGAAATTGTTTTAGCAGAATGTCATATTTCTGTGAGCTCTCACAGCTAAGTGGTATGCACTCCCAATTTTTTCTTGTACATAGTCACTAAACTTTCTATATATTTTTGCATGCGTTTGCTGTTCTGTGATATCTATTTCTATCCAGAAGCTCTGGAAACTTTTGACCTCAGAATCTGTGGCATAATTCTAAAAAGAATTGTTCAAATCCCTCATCTATCAAGGACAGAAGTTCTAAAGAGAAAGAAAACATACACAAATCATAAGAAAAACAAATTCTCAATCAAAATTTTTTTCCCCATTTAATTACAAAATTCCTTAAGGGTTCAGTGATATGGTACAATGCAGAAAAAATATCCCATGGAGAAATACGAATGCCTTGATACGAGATTTTTCTATTGTGATTAGCCTAAGAATATTTTAATTATTAAATAATTTAAAAACTTGTATATAACCTATGTTCAGTATATACATAATTATGTACATGTATGTATTTATCAATCAAAGCCAAACACATGGAAAATTAGACACATGCATACATTTTGCAGATATTTATATTAGTTATAAGTCTGAAATAACTTTTCCTCCTTGAATTGTCATGTGATGTGTTTAGAATGTAAATTAAAGCCAGCCAATTGTGTCTTTCCCTTAGGTTCACAAGAAGGTTAGAAAAGAAACTGTGTCTAAACAGACAGAGTAAGACTGTTAAACCAGATGGTTCTGTTAGCGACCATGGAAAAAATCTGTTACTGGCAAGACATTAATGTGAAGACATCTGCAGTGCTTGAGTAAAGTTGTCTATTACATTATTCCAAAGCAAGTCTCTTCTGCATTACATTTTACATGTATTTTTAGTTTTAAATGACAAGGGGTTATCTATGTTTATTTGGAGGTAGGAACCTTCAGATACTCTCTCCAGGTACTCGGAGGAAGAAAATCACTCTGCTTCCATTAGTGTTGCCTGGTAGAGTTCTGCCTCCTCCAGCAGTGGAGAACCCTGCACTCTTGCATGCTTGACCCTGACATTGCAGCTGTGACTGTGTCCAGGCCTGCCTCAGGTTTTCCCTCTTAGATTCAGGCAGATATTAATCACTTCTTGGCTGTTGTCTAGTGCTCAGATTAATAGGGGTTTGATATGACAAAGGCCAATGTTGGTCTTGCTGTAAGGATTCACAGGAAGAGCCTTGTATTACCGCAGGGGGTCTAAGGGGAAGTGGAAAAGAGTGGAAATATCAAAAATATCCTTTTTCCAGTACCTGTTTTATTCTGCTATTCTAAGGCATTCTTTATTCTTTCTGACAATTTAATTTCACTTTGCATATTTGCAAACACTATCAGAAAATGCTTTGAAAAGGCACCCAAAGTCCTAAAGAAGAGAACCAATTCATATCTTGGACTCCTGGGATGAAGAAGCTGGAGTGGGGGAGCAGTTCCTTATCATACTAGGGATCAGCAAACCTTCAGGAAACCCTAGGGAGAATGAAAGAAATAAAATCATTTCAATAATGTTGAGAATAACAGAGCAAGGGGGAGAAAAACAACCAAAACCAAAACCCAAACCAAAACAGAAAAAGGAAACACTTTCCAGGGCTTCTGACAGGCATGAAATTGGTAAGTGGAAACTACTTCCTTCTCTGAAAGCCTGTAATGAGAGTAAGGTACTTCAGGGGGGACTTTTTCTTTGCTTAGTAACTTTATCACAATGTTTCCTTGTTAATATGATAAGCAAAATTAAGATTAATGGAGAATTGTAAAGGTTGTTCCCAGCATGGTTAGAATGCAATCTTTGGGGACTGTTTCTCTCTGCAGGGATTGCAGACACTTAAATGACTCTTTTTAAAAGAAACATTTCACACTCTCCCACTGCACTTGGGAGAAACTACTAGGGAAGAAATTCATTCATTCATTCATCCATCCATCCATCCATTTATCCATGTGTCTGTCAGTCTGTCCATAGGTATTGGGTATCTACCAAATGTGTACAGACTTATATACCTATCCATCCATAGTCAGCCTGCGCACACAGAATGTATACAAATACATATACATATACAATTACACACACAAGTAATTATATAGATAATTTCCTGTATCCAGTGTCCTGAATTTGCAAACAGTTTAAATAAGTTTATTAAAATTTAATTTAAAATGCTTAAAAATTATGCATAGATGATGGATCAACACTAGCAAACTGAAATATAACTATCTGTAAGTGAACTGTCATCTAGCAGTTTCAGAGAAATTAAATTATAAACTCTCCACTACAGAGATTTATACACCATTTCAGATATCTGTTTTACCTGACTATTAAGCCTAAATTGTCAAGCTGTTTAAATAACTATTTCTTACTCATGAGAATATGGGACCTATGCTGATTTTCTTGTAGAGAGACTGAGATAAAAGTTCTAAGCTTTATGTGCATGTGAGAGAGAGTACATAGTTTAGGTGGCAACCGTTAAAGCTAGGTTACAAGTGTTGTATTACCTCACTATAATACAGTTTAGAATTCATGATAAGAGGTAGTCTGGAAATCCCTGTGGAAGTTTTCACTTAAGTCATCAGCTGTCATACCAAACCCACAAATTCTGCAGGTTTTTTTTCCTTTTTTTTTTTTTTTTTTTCTTTCCATTCTTCTTTATGCTTACAAAATCAAAGCATCTTGAGGTTCCTGCTCAACTTCCTGTCCAACCACAGAAACAGGCTAAAGGCAGCTCTCAGGAGCAACAATGAAGATACATAGGTAGATAAAAAGAGGATGAAGGTGAATAGCTGGTAAAGGACAGAGACTGTTTAATGATATGTTTTAAGCTTATTGTATCTCCATTAAGAAATTACCTTGCAAAATTCAAAGAAAAAAATAAGTTTATCATGAGGTGCAGCAACATCCGATTTTCTGGTTTCTGGGCTGCAAGTGAGTCTTGGACAATTGAATGTCTTATCCTATAACCTGGTCCACAAGAATGAACTCCTGCACTTATACTTTAACATTGATGGTACATTGTGTGGGTAAAGTTTGTGGCAGGATCAGGGCCCAGTTCAATGTAGGAGACTTTTTTCATTACCATTTTTTTTCATGCTTGATATGTGAGCATATTTTAGACAATGCAATGTGTTTAGAGTTCTTATACCTCTGTCCTTCACCTTAAAATGACTCAAATGCTAACAAAACTGAATTTAAAACATAACATTGTCCTTAGTCTTTCCCAAAATCACTACCTCATTAGAACTTCTCTTAGGTAAAATATTTTTCCATGAGATATGCTATGTGGATCTAAAGTGCTGTGGAAAAATAGCTTCCCATCTTAATTTCAGTACAGCATTCACCATTATTGGGGAAGATGTTACTGTCTGTATTTGCATCAGAACTGCTATACATAATGGTCAGAATGTGCAGTGGTTGGTGAAACCATGCATCACATTTTAAAACTCATCTAAGTACAAAATCCATCTAAGACAAGCAGTTTGTCAGATGATAGAACATTTTTTTTTAAATTACATTTTTCTAATGAAAAAAATTATCTCCTATCATCCAAAAATTCTGTTTAGCAATTATCTGACAAAACCATGATCCAAAATAAGAACAAACAGCTTTTGGGCTGAAATAATGTTAACCAACTCGATCTTATAAATCACATAATAAATAAAATGTATGCTTTATTGTCCTTGAATCCAGCCATCATTGCCAAAAATATCATATCGAGTCTGAATTTTTCAGTCCTTTCTTGCATCACAAAATCAGACTAGGCAAACTGATCTCCAGAGTCCAGAGAACTGTATTAGCACGTGCTGCTTCTTCTTAAACTAAATTATTTCAGATTGATGGCTTTTGATCACTGCCACTGAGTGGTATTGCACAGGGGGCAGATGTTGCAAAACCAAGGCAAGTCCTGGGGTGTCATATTCTGCTTTCTCTCCCTCTGCTCCTGTGAGGATTTACCTGTTTTGAAATACGAGATATTCATAAGCAACACTAGCAACCCAAATTATGGAAAGTTTCATTTCTCACTACAAATTACTCTCAAGAATGGGTAAGAAATTCATTAACTGAATATTACCTATTTTCTGAATTTCAAAAATTTCTGAATTACCTATTAGTGAATTTCAAATTAAACTTCATAAAAGTCCCTGTGTTAGGGATCTGGACTACTTGTGTTGTCAATGGGAAATACAGTGTTCTTCCAGAAGGCAATTCTTGGCTCCAAAGTCAAAGAGGATTTTGAGGAAAATTCTTCTAAAGTAGAATCTATTAGCAAGTTTCTAATATTTTCATCCTAAAGGATTCCTTTTTCCTGGTTTCCTGATCAGTGTACTTATATCCAAATGAAACCATATCAAACCTTACATATTTCTTCAATTTTGACCTGGGTATGACTGTATGATTAGGTCTGTAACACTCACAGAAAGAAGGAATGGTCTTAATGTTCTTCATGGTGCTGTTGTATCGAGTTCTACTGTGGATTATGATCTATTCAATATACGATGCTGGTACTATGAGTTGATGCAACTGTATTAACCAATATGTGTGTACTGGGGAGTGCTGTGTCCTTCTACATCTGGTGCATATTAGATTAGACATTCTATATTTGGGGAATTTTATCTGAACCAGGTTTAAGAATGGGTCAGCATACTAATATGCTAACATATACATCTCTCTGACATTTAAACAATTCCCTAATATCTTTGAGTTTTTTTCCTTGATCTTTTAGGGTGTTTTTTTTCCTTCCCTATGCTTGACTGTTTCATCCATGTGATTAGATATTTGTTATCAAATGCAGATGATGCATGAGCTGAGAAAATATACAAGTCAGACACTACATAGGGCAAACACAGTTTTGTGGTAAGTTATGAAAAAAATTATTCCCCAATAGTGGCACAGCTGGCTAGACTGGTTAGTAACAGAATGATTATTTTGAATTGCTCTTTACCTTTTTTACCCCTATGATGCAAACATGGGTTTCAGTTTTGCACTTATAGCAATCACAGATAACTTCAGTAAGTTGAGACCATGCTAAGCCCAGAGGGAATACGTACTTTGTGGGACTGCAGAGAAGAACTCTGATAATGCTAGTTTGTGTGCTTGGAGAGGGAATAAGTCAAATCAGTGATGGCTGGGAAAACCAGCAAACGATACAAGGCTTCATATACTTGCTAAGCCCAGAAAAATGATCTGGGAAGGGAGGCAAGTTGCTCCAAACCTAAAAGAGTATCACAGAAATTAAAAGGAACTTCACAGAAAAGAAATATCACAGAAATTAAATTTGGGGCTGCTGATGTGGAAAAGGGGAGATTTCCTTAGGGAAGACTTCCTTCTGACATAATGGGGGTTTAGGACTGGAGACCATTCTCCCTCAACACAGCCCCAAACAACAGCCATGTCAGGCATTCCCATCCATGCATTTAAAAAGCTCTACCTTTAGACTACTGAGTTTTGTCATGCTTAGCCTTTTCCTAGTGGAAAACTGAAACTTCTTCATATAGCTGAAGTGATCCTATCATCCAGACAGAGCAAGTCCATGATACCACTTCCCATTTTGTTTGCTGCTTTTAAGATAGATATAGAGAAGATCACAAAGCACAGTGTGCTTCCCTGTTAAGGGTGGTTGAATTTACTAAAATAATAAAGGGCAAGAAAGTGAAATATTTGAGTATATTTTTGATACAAGGGTCACGTGAAACTTGGAACTGAAAATACAATAGTCATATATGTATGGTTAATGTAGCTAAAACAATCCACTCAAAGAACAGCTGGTTAGGACAGTCTGCCTGTGGAAATTACAAAGCCTACTTAATTTACTTAAAAAATTAAAAATAATGAAAAAAAAGAAAGCAATCAATTTTACTGTTTTTATTTAAAATTATTTTTAAAAAATATTATAGTTCTGTAAATACAAATTCCCATCTCTTTTCCTCTGGGTAAGTGAAAACACAATTGTACCTTATAGGATAAGAAGTTTAGGGAATAGATGGAAATTAAGCTAACTACTTAAGAAAAAAATTACAGTTGGTCAAATTTGAGACCCTCTTAAAGTACCTTAGCAAAACAATCTCAATTATTTCTGAAAAGTGAGTGCTAGACAAATAGTGTTAAATAAAAAGCAGCCTGTGGCAGGACTGCATTTCTAATATGAGTATTTCTCTGTTTTCCACTACAATGAAAAAGAATTTCAGTTCTGAAAAGTAAAAATTAATAAATTTATCCAAAGAAAACACTGATACATTCTTAAGTTCAGTAAAAGGGAGGACCAAGCATATTCTAGAGGTTTACAAATCTACTTAATTTTAGTACATTAATTTTGGTGTAAGGAATTGTAGTTGTCACAAAAATAGAGTATACCAGTGTTGAACATTGTTATAAAATCACTATTGAAATAGTGATAGTTCACAACATAATCCCTGCTAAGAACAACCTATTTTGATATTCTGTTGGAAACCCTTATGTTAAGAAGATCTAATAGCTTCTAATTAATAATGTACATTCCCAGCCTAAGTTTCATCACAGTGAACAAGCAGTGATCATAATCAGAGGGGATTCCATTTAAAGTGATTGCAGAGGAATTACACAGATATAACTTCTGAAAGTTATATGGATGTTGTTTGCATCCCACAGAGTGTAAAATATAAATACTGAAAAATTATATTTTTTGGTAGGATTAAACAAATAAAATCAGATTGATTTTGCAGGCAAATAAAAGTTTTGGAGGTTTTATGTGATGGTAAATCAATTGTAAAATATATATTATTTGCTAAACTCAGAGAAGAGCAGAGATGTCTCTAAACAGAAAATAATAAAAACATGGCTTCAGATTCACTTGAAGTGCTGCACAAAGGAACTTCTTTCAGTCCAGCTGACAGCAAGCCAAAGGAGTGGTTACTGAGGATGATTGTCCATTTAGGTGACTGGGATCTTCTATTGTCCAGCTTACAAATTTTATTGAATAAATTCTTTACAAAAATATTTCCATATCATGACAAATTACTTCATGGTTGTGTTTTCCATTCAAAGGAAGTCTGGCTTCAACTTCCAACATGGACTCAGGTCAGGGAAGGGATGGCAGGATGCACTGATGTGAGTTTTTATTTTTCATCTCCATCTGCATTGAGCGCTTATGTATATCTGGGCATCTGAGCTAGAAGTAATAATACCATTTTCTCTTTTCATACCAGCTTGGGTGTTTTCCAGTTCTGAATGTTTAAATGATGATAGACCTCTAAACTGGGGATTTGAGTGACAAACTATTGATTCCTTAAGTGAATTTTTTATCTCTAACAGCCAAAATCATATGTAACATGGTTCTAATCTGAAGACATGGCTTATCAGGTATCAGAATAAAAATAAAAAAATACCAAGCTACAAACAAAACCCCCAACCCCCAGACTCTGTTTTCTTCTCCCCAGTCATTCTCTGAAATTTGCAGTATTTTATTTCATATTACCATGTTATGTTTTTATGCAACACTCACCAAACACAATTATCCATAGCACAGCTTGGCCACAGGTGGAATTGCTTTCAGTCCAGTTCCTGTCATAGAAAACAGTCTATCTGTGCCTATGTTCTTTATTATTTTTAGTTTGTATATGTCTTAGGAAAAAAAAGGCAACACACCACTTGCTGATACTGTCTAATTTCTCTCTTCCTCAGTTGCTGTATCATTTATTATTCAGATATGTTGCTGTATTATTTAACAGTATGACGTGCCTTAAATATAATTTTTATGAAAGGTGCATTACTAAATAAAGTTCTGTTGTTTATTAGGATTAATGTCCCCTATTTTTATGAACAATAGCTATGCATTACAACTTTCTGCATAAAAATATTAGAGTCATTAAAGCCACTTTCTTTAATCTATGGAAACATTTTGCTTAGTGTTTTTTCTGTTCCTCATACTTTGTCTGTGTCAATGAATTGAGGTCAAAGAAAATACAAATCTTTCCTCACTCGCAGGATATCTCTTCCTGATTTCATGCCGCCAGTGGAGTTTGCTCTTTGTCTCTCATGTTCCTAGCAGATACTACAACTTTTGTCTTTGAATTATTTCTTTCATTTCCTTCTTCTTCTTTTTTTTTTTTTTTTTTTTTTTATTCTCTTTACTGAGCAGCCTTTTTTCCCCCATTTCTGGTAGGTCATACTTCTATTAAAGAAAAGCTGTTTGGGCAGTATATATAATGTACCAACATAATAGGCAGTATTAGAAAGAATAATATTTAGATATTTTTATTAATGTGTATCTCTCTCAATAGAACTATGAGTTCCGAACAATAATAAATAAATAGAGTTTAATTAAAAAAGACAATATATCCCAACAGATCAAAACAGTTGAATAATAAAAATGAAAGCACAGTAAGCAAACACAGAAAGTCTCATAAATAAAATATTCCATGAACCACCCAGGGGTGGAGTAGCGAGAATACTACTTCACATTCAGCCTGGAACGTTCCCACAAAGATTCATGTACAGAGAGCATTATTGTAGCACTTCTGCTGACGTGGTTTCAGCTATGAGGCTTCAGTTGGAGTTGCTTTTGTGGGTCTCAACATAGACCAAAGGGAAACATACACAAAATTTAAGTTGCAAACCTGGAACTTCCTTTCTGGGCTGAACCTTATAAGTCTCACACAGAGATTAAGACAGTTTGTGACACCACCACTTTTCTTTACAAGGGAAGGATTATGACAGCACATTGGCACTTCCCAGAACAGACTGTTAAAGGAAGTGATTTCTTTAGATGTAGAGGGTGTATTTTTTTCTGTATATCCTAACCTAAACTCCTTCCATGATATCCCTGAATAGTTACTCTGAAAGGACAGACACAGGTCTATATGGACTTGTGATCTTATCCAGCAAACTTGTTCTTCAGCAATGTAATATTTTTGTACGTTTTCTTATTCTTCCATAATTGTATCTATAAATTATAAATAATCAAACTTATTTTTCTTAATTAGGATGGCTGATTTTTAATATTCTTGAATCTCTATCCTGTGAGCTTGATAATTAGATTCTGAGTGAATTCATAAGTAGGTTATTAAATCAAGCTGCTTGAAATTTTTGCTCTCTTTCTGTCTGCACTTCTCCCTCTACATTTTCCATGCATTGCTGCACAGTATCTCAGCTTAAACAAGAGACCTGCAAAGTGTCATGCCCTACTTAGCCTTTTGTGTAGTCTGTTGATTTAGATATTTTTTTCAAAGACTGGTGATGTAGGTAAAAATACCACAGATCCCAACAAAATCTCATGAAGTATTCTAACTACCCAATAGATGTTTATGATGACAGGAACTTTTGAAACCGAAGAGGATGGCTTTCAGAATGTCAACTTTTCCTTCCACTGTATTGTTAAAATGTCATATGTGGTCTCCACAATAAGAAGAAAGAGTTTCTATGATGAATTAGATGAGGTATGGGTGGCACAGATGCTGTCTCATGCTCTTATCTGATATGTGACATATTACACAAAGCAGGAGATGGATAAATTGTGAGACATCATAGCTTAAGGCAGTATAAATAGAAAAACTGTGATTTCAATAGAATAAATTTTCAAAAGTTGTACAAATGAGAGACAGGAGGATTGTGTTTGAGCACAGTGACAGAGAAAATACAGACTAACAGAACTCAGAAAGGCAAAGCCAGATTCCTGAATTATTCCACTCCTTCAATGTCAAAGGATGAACTTTATTCTTAATAGTATTTGGAATCACATGTTAGTGATATATTTGCTTTTCAGCTATTCCCTTTCTTATTTTTCTGTTATCAGAATTAAACCTTTATTTTGCTGAAATTTATTAAAAAAAGAAGATATATTTAAATATAATTGCATGTTAAAGTGAACTCTGGTGATCATCGGTCTGTAATGGATTTATTTCATTGGATAAAATAAATTCAGAAATGTAAGAAAGCTAACTTTCTGAATGCCTGTAACTTGGGGTGTTTTTGCCTGTAAAAGAAATGAAATTACTCTGAAGGGAGGTATTGTTACATGCTAGTATAAGGAGTAAAGTCTTCAATGAGGTAGCACCTCCCTGAAGAAGGAATAAGCCTTGGGGTGACAACCCACAACTTAATGCAGTCACCTATTGTCACAGACATCAACACATTTTTGAATAAATGTTTTTCTGCTTGGTATTGTTCCTATTTTTTTTTTTGAGAGAGAGAGGTATGCAAAATATATCAAAGGGTTTAGGATCTTCAAGGCATTTACATGCAAGAACACCTAACTACTAAAACTCCAAAAGGCTTATGAGATAGATACGGAGTTGCCCAGCCAAGACAGGAGCAGGTCTTGATGGACCCAGCCACAAAATTTCAGTTTCTTAAATATGTTTAGCTTTCAAAATTTAGATCCCATAGTATTGGGAAATGCCTCAGATGTTTGTTACTAAACCAGTCCTAAAACATTTTTGGGTGATTAAGTTTCCTATCCAGACACATTTTCTCTTGGTTCATGGTCCCTCAGGATAAGCAGTGAGCATGATGGTTTTTTGATGTGCTTTCTGGTACAATGCTAAAGGTTGGTGAAGCATGAACCTCACCTTTGAGCACTATGAGTAGTTCCGAAGTGGAGAATCTGTGGACCCAAGTGTATAATTTTGACCTCTTTACATTCAAGCAAATATAGATGAGTCATTTGCTGGAAATCAGTCTGAAAATTATTAGAACTAAGGATAAAACTGATGACTTTTCATTCGTGGGTGTTAACCTGACATTTAATCAGGATACAAATCTGATGACATATCAAAACCATTTGGCAGTAGCTGCTGAAATTTTTGAGTCAGCTGTAGATGTTTTAAAGAAGAAAATGACAGAGGGGTTTATTAAAAATTAAGATGGATTTGATAGATAAAGATTATTGTTTGGTCTTTTCATTGTGTTCCTCAAAGTTCTCTTTGAAGTAAGTGTTTCCTTTCTGTCTGCCAGACATACCCCATGAAATAAAAATAAGTATGACAAGTGAGAAACCTCACACAGTCCTGCCATAAATCTTGAAGACTGTTATCCTGAGGTTTCTTTCTTTCAGTTCTTTCTTTTGACCTTCAAAGGTTTATACAGAAGTCCTAAACACTTTAGAGGGAAATAGTATGGCTACTATATATTTAATGGTTTCCATTTCTTGTGGATCACGCCAGGGTTATCCAAGTCTTCTGCCATCTCAAGTCATAAAATATACCTTCCTTTTCTTTTACACATGGATCAAAAACATGACCACTAGAAAAACAAATACATTACATATGTATTGGATCTTTTAGAAAAACAAATACATTACATATGTATTGGAATTTTCACCCAAGGATCTGTTACACTCTGAAGTAATCTGGCAATGGCATACTTAGGTCACCAATCTACCATTTTTCACAGTCTTGAAAAAGCTTAGTTATTTTCTGTTCCCTCATATATTTGTAATTTGTATAGTTAATTACTTGAATACATTTCCAAATCTCCCAGTTAATTCTTGTAAATGAACCCCTCTATTAGCAGCTGAATGTAATTTTGCATATTTTTTCATGTAGCTGAATCATTTGCTTGCCATCTGTCAAACACAGGTAGGATGTATGGAGAAACATTTCTTACCAAGAAAAGCCAGATCGTTTGTGCAATGGGTGATGTGTACAGCATATAATATGCTTCCAGGTTAGTGGTGATTTAATATGAAAGTGCTAGGTTATTGCAAGTAGTTATTAAAACAAACAAACAAAAATTCCTAATTACTATATTTGACAAAGTGGTTATGCACCAAAATTACGGTTTTTTTAGAACCTCTAAAAAGGCATCTGGTATTTTCTAGGTGTCTTGGAGGTCAAAGGAGCTGTACAATTTTAGTAAGAGCTGGAATCCATTGAATAATGTCTGAGTCCACTAATGAAAGATACGAACGTTATTATTTCTAAGTGCAACCACATGTTTGAAACAGGTACTTAGTGTGCTTTAAATATGAAGATCTCCTTTCGTTTTGTTATATTTCAAGCATAAAAAACATCTAAAGGCATTGTTTGAGAAGGGATTTGAAAACTTCTGGTACCCAAACAGTAACAGAACAGTAACTTCTCATTTTGCCAAAAAACCCCCTCTGATTTCTGCCCTTTCTGTGCTTGGTGAAAATGTCAGTGGCATGGGCAAATACATCAGTATTTTTCTTTTTCATTTCATGTTCATTTTCGAAAGGTGTTGCAGCATATCTTCATTCTCACCATACTGTTAAAACTGGTTCATATAAAATTAGGTATAATTGTATAAAAATTAGGTAGACAATTAGGAAGACAGTATAATTCAAGTATTTGAAATAAAACATTCTCTGTACTGTACTGATCCTCAGAATAACTTTGAAGTCTATGAAAAGAATAATACTGAGATATTGCTATTAAAATAGGCTCAGAACCATACTAGCTTTTGATATTTCTTGACTTTAAGCTTATGTGATAAGAAGGAGGTCTAGCAGGTAAGCTCTTCTGTCTGGGTGTAGTAAATGCCTTTCAAAAAAACTTTACGAAATTTATTATTTACAATTCCATTTTAAACTCTATACTTCAAAACATTTCAAAACTATTTCAATATGCAGTTGAACATTCATATTACCTTCACAGAAATATTACCAAAAACTTGTAAAGGAGACCGCCTGAATCCTAGTAAACCTAAGGTAGAGCACTGGGAAAATGTGAGAAAACATTATTGAATCTCATGCTGCCAGTAAAACATTTTCCTTAAAATATTATTATTTTGTTATGAGCATTTCTACTGAGTTTCCATAGTAATGGATGCCCTATTCAACTTAGGTGCTTTGATTCACATCTGGTTGTAAGAACACACAATTGCTTTCTGACCAAAATTGATTATGACTTGATCTAACTATTCATCCAAGATGAACAGAGCTAAGCAAGGCTAAGTGTACACAGACACCTGAATTTTCCCTTGAACTCTCTGAAATTCCTTCATTTGATTTACATCTGTATACAAAGTCTTCAACTCATGTAGAAATTGAACTCCATAGTTGAAAATCTGCCGTATAGTTGTAATAAGTAGCCACAACCCTAGTCAAGAGCCAAAGTGCTCCCTTTTCATACCATATGCATGTGAAAGTCAGTATCAGAATCCAGACTTTTGGAGAAAACTACATATTCTGCCAGCTTTTACTTTCTACACCACCTTTGTAAAGCATCCAAGGAAAAGCTGCATACTGCAGTCTGTAGTCACAGTACCTTCAGGATGAGTAAGGGAGTAGTACTGTTATTCTGCTGCTTGCACAGCTTCCTACTTACCTGCCACTATCCCCTCCCTTCTGTTGGTATAAGCATTTACAAAGCTACATAACAGACCAGATTTGGGGAAATAACCCGAATTAAAATCATCTTGATGAATAAAAATTCAGCATTCAGGAAAGTTGCTTGTGCTAGCGCACAGAGGGCAGGAGTGAGAATTACAGTTTTTCTGACCTTAATGCTGACTTACATCAACTTAAAGAGACGAGAAAGCCATGTTCTAAATGGAGTATCATTAAGTGATTAGAAAAGTAAAGGTGTCTTTAGGCCAGGTATTAATTTCCTGTTTTATAGATGAGACATTCTTAACTGAAGACCATGATGCATAACAGCAAGGTAAAAAATTAGTGTAAGTACTACAAAAACCACCTGCCATGTGAACAGGCCTAACATGAGGAGGGAAAAAAAAAAAAAAAAAAGCAATAAATGCAAACCACTACTTTTAACCCTAATTGATTCAAGCTGCAACTCTGCATCATGAAGCAGCACAAATGAGCTGATGAATTATGAATTCAGTATGAATTCATAATGCTGAATCCACTGCCCAGAGAAAGAGTGGGTGAAGCAGTCCAATCCTTTGGAGACAAAAACCCCCAAAGATTTGGAAAGATTTTATTCAGATCAAACTTTTCAGTCTGAAGCAAAAGTTTAATTTCAAAATAATAAGCATTATTCATCTCCACTGGCAGCTGTATGTTTCTGTGAGTAACAGTCTAGATTCCAAGCTCCTCTATTTTTGGCTTTCTCCTTGGGTAGTGCAGCATATACATCAATTTTTTTCTTAGGGTTTTTCATCTATTACTGTTAAATACAAGTATCAGAAGGCACATCTTTGTTGTCATGTGAAAATAGAAATTATAAACCTTTTGGAAATAGGCTGTGGCAGGATCTCTGTGGCAGGTACGCTGTGCTAAACCTTTTGTTCTGTGGCAAACCTTGTAGCTGGATCTGAAGATATCTTAATGGGTCTGAAAGAAGCTAATGAAGCTTTCCTAAGGAAAGTGGCTGTAATGTCACCAATATTTCCAGGGCTATATTTGTGGGTCACTTCACTGAAGACTACTTTTAAAATTTAAGATGTTCCTAGCAGCACTCTACAGCTGTCCTAATATCAAAGTTGGAAGGCTTGAATTAAGTTGTCATCACTACTGTTTCTTTTGAGAGTTGGCTTAGCCAAGTACAGCATCCATGCTATTATACCTTCAGGAATATTTTACCACAGCCTAATGAAACACATCATTGCTCTAAGAATATATCATCTTTTCTGGGATGGAAGTTGTGTACAGAAGAGCCTGGCCATGTTATTACCAACATATGTATGTCAATGTAATGGTTTATTTGGATCCACCTTGAAAACATTATCCTGTACAAGAAAGTATACAGATGCTGAGGAAACAGTAGTGCTGGGTTTACCTGGAGGTATTTGGTGGATCATTTATTGCTGTATTGCTTTAACAGCTTGATTCTGTTCCTCAGATCCTGCTCTGCCCTTCTAGGGCCTAATCCAAAGCCCACTGAAGCCTCTAGAAATAGGTGTCATTAATCAAAAGCATACTGTAGATCAAGTCCTTACTTGAAATTTGTGCAAGATTCAGGATTTTGCTTATATGAAACACATAGTTGATTAGCATGCATTTTTTGTCCTATTTTTCCTATACCTTACACAGCAAGTAATGCAAAGTGTTCTAGTAAAAAGCCCACTACATTTCAGTTTTCAGATGTTCATGGTGGTGTGGATAAACGTCACCCATATAAATTACTGTTAAATTCTTCCTTCACAGTTCAGTTAAGGAAAAAAAAAAACAAAAAAAAAAGTATGTCACTGGCAGGAGATAAGAGCAGCTGTCATTTATTTTTCTTGATTAATTTTGCTGGCTTGTGTTATGCTGTCCTCTTTATCTATTACTTACATACCATATATTGTCTGATATATTTGACTATACAGCTACAAATCACAAGAAATTTGTGTAAAAAAGACAGTATGGAAATACAAAAGAGCTATTTATAAGCAACCAACCTGGAATCAGCACATGAAGCCTGCACAAGTTATCTCTGAAACCTACTGGTATAATATGTGATCATAGAATACTTTCTCAAAAACATGCAAAATAATCCATCTTGGTCACACACACACAAGTAAATAAGATAGGATTACATACTGTTTTACCACTTCTAATTGCAAAATAACTTTCTTAGAGGCTCACAGAAGAGGAAAAGTGCTCCACAGGAACAGATGAAGTGATTTGGCAGAACTTTCAGACATCACCAAGCGTATCTTAGTGAATGAATGAGAAACTTTCTGGTGTGTTGCTATATGACATATAGACAGCATAGTGCCTTATGGATAGTCCAAGAAGCATGATAAGAAATTTTAGGTATGTCACATGGACTTTACTTCTTAGAAATTCTTGATGGAGAAGTGTGAAATGCTTATAATTTTTCTGCAAATATTACAGATCAAGTAAACTTTTTTACCTTATTTCCTTGATTGTTTCTACAATAACAAAAATCTTTTGAAGAAAATTTCAAAATAATTTATCTATTTCCTTCAATAACTTTTAAATTTAAAGAATTTTATACTATAAATTTCCTTTCAGCTTCATATATATATAACAAAATATTGGAACTTTTCCCACAGTAATTGAAGCAATATTTGTGGACCTAGCCATTGAACTCTATTAAACTGGAAAGCAGCCCTAAACATAAAGCAATTTGAAGCATGTCAAAACAGAAGTTCTATCTGTTGTATCCTAAGAATCTGATTTTCTGCATGCAGGTGAGTATTTTGCATGTTTATGCAATTGTGTCCTTGATATATGTACTGCTATGTAGGTATGCCTGAATCATAGATGGGTACATATCTGTAGCAATGCATGAGTTTCTCCAAGTGTGTGAGAACATTTTCAGGAGTCACACAAAGTTGTTCTTCTATAATTTAAAATTACACACAGTCTTCTATGCTGAGAATAACTTCAGAGTTAAAGACTCCTGAATTCATATACTAGGATGTTCATAACCTGTGAACTTGATTGGTGTTGCTTTTTGTTAGGTGTGTAGGGATGTGGGTTGAATGGAGTATCAAAAGGTCTTTTAATTTCCCTTCAAGACACTTCAGGATAGTTGAGGTTGGAAGGGACCTCTGGATGTGATCTGGTCCAACCTCCTGCTTGAGTAGTCACTTAGAGCCAGTTGCCCAGAAGCATGGTCAGACAACTTTGGAATATCTCCAAGGTGGGAGACTCCACAACTGCTCTGGGCAACCTGTGCTGATGCTTAGCTACCCTCACAGTAAAAGAAGTATTTTCTCATGTTCAGAGGCAGCTATATGTGTTTCAGTTTGCATCCATTGCCTCTTGTCCTGTCACTGAGCACTGCTGAAAATGGCCTGGCTCTGTCTTCTTTATACCTTCCCTTCAGATATTTGTTCACATTTATGAGATTCCCCCCAAGCTTTCTCTTTTCTAAGCTGAAGAGCTGATTTCTCTCAGCCTTTCCTTGTAGGAGAGATGTTACAGTCCCATAATCATCTTTGTGCCCCTTCATTGGACTCTCTCCAATGTCTGTTTTGCATGGAGGAACCCACAACTGGGCACGGTACGTCCAGATGTAGTCTCACCACCACTGAGTTGAGGGAAAGAATCATCCCTCTTGAGTTGCTGGTAATATTCCTCCTAGTGCAACTGAGGACACCATTAGCCACCTTTGCCACAACAGCACATCACTGGCATATGCTCAGCTTGGGGACACCATGATCCCCAGGTCCGTTTCAGCAAGGCTGCTTTCCAGATGGGTAGCCCCCAGCATATATTTGTCCATAGGGCTGTTCCTCCCCAGGTGCAGGACTTTGCACTTCATCCTGAGGTTCTTGTCATCCCTTTTCTGCAGCCTGTTGAGGTCCCTCTGGATGACAGCAAAATCCCCTGGGATACCAGCCACTCCTCCTGGTTTTGTATCATCAGCAAACTTGCTGAGGGTACAGTCTGCCCTGTTATCCAGATCATCAATGATGGTGTTACACAGGACTGGACCCAGTATTGACCCCTGGATTATGCTGCCAGCTACTATTCTTCAGCTAGATCTTGTGCACTGATCACCACTTTCTGGGCCCAGCCGTCTGGCCAGTTTTCAATCCATCTCACTGTCTACATCCAGCCCATACATCAACAGTTCGTCTATGAGGATCTTGTGAGACATTGTATGAAACCCTTCCTGAAGGCAGAAAACATCCACTGATCTCCCCTCATCTACCAAGCCACTCATTTCAGCACAGAAGGCTATCAAGTTGGTAAAGAATGACCTCTGCTTTGTGGATCCATGCTGACTACTCCCACTCACCATCTAGTCCTTTGTATGAACAGAAATGGTTTCCAGGATTAGTAGTTTCATCACCTTTTCAGGGGTCAAGGTGAGGCTGACTGGTCCGTAGTTCCCTAGGTCCTTCTTCCTGGCCTGTTTTAAAGGGAGGAGGGACCCTTGCTTTCAACTTGTTTGAAGAGCAAGTTGCTTGAGAAGAACAGAGGGCTATGAGTCACAGCAATGTCTGTCAGCTGCTTGAGCAAGACAGCTAAGCAGGGGTGAACACAGGATTCACATGCTTAAATTTAGTCATCTAGTACCATTTTAGATGTGCAAGGGTCTCATGCCTGATATTTAGCAGCTTCTTCAAAGGATAATAAAGGTGTCTCTTGTGGGTCAAGTCATATAAGCTAGACACATGCAATTATTCTAGGGTCAAAAATAGCATGAATTCCCTACAGTTAGGCATTTGAAACACTTTCCAGGTGTCTACCTTTCTGAGTTTCCCAGAAGATGTGAAGTTTCACTGCTTTACACACTGGACTTTACATGCACAGCTTGTAAAAATTAACATATGATATGACATCCTTTTCTATGATTTTTCTTCTATGAAACTGCTTTTCTATGCCATTCACCTAGGAGTTTTTTCTTTGAATTATATGAAATGTTTATACTATTATCAGAAGAATTAAAGATCTTTATGGTTCCTGAGAATTACTGTGCATTAAGAATTCTACCTTCAAGGCATATTTTCACTTTTTCAATATTGTACTATGTTACAAAATTTATATATTAATTCTAGTTGTATTTCATTTGGATAATCCCATCTGTTTTGCCTCACTTTGCCCATCATATTATTTGAATTTCTCCAGCAATTTTGCACTGCCCATTTTGCTGACTAATATGTAAATTTGCGATAAGTTGTCATGCTTCTGCTATTATAGATAGCAATTTCATACACATTACATGATGTTTTTAAAATCTTCACACAAATAGCTCTTCATTAATGTTCACTATAAATTAGGCTTAAAATGATAATATGCTGCCATTCTAGACTTTAAAAATTTAAATGGCCTTGTTACTTGTATTGTATTGTGTGTTGAATTCGTAACAATTTATTTCAATTTAGAAAACTGCTTAGTCAAAAAAAAAAAGTAAAATCAGCACGCAAAACAAAGAAACATATCCTAGATTAATTCAAGTTACCATTCTGCAAGTATGCCAGATTAATCTGAAGCTTCTTTATGCAGTTTCTTAGCTTTTATGTTTTACCTCTCTTGTGCTTATACAAAGAGCGAGGTGGAGAAGCAGCATCAAGAATGGAGAAAATCAGTAATGCCAAAATGACCATCAATTTGTAGTCAACAAATTAGAGCTTGGCACATAGTGAAAGTGACAAAGAGAAGCAGGCAGCTCTGAAACGTACATATCAAGGTTATGCTCTGACAGCTCTGACAAGCAGCACCAGCCAAGACTCCCATCAATCAGGTATTCTCAGCAGAAGCTGCAAACACTGAATTCATTTTGTGAAACGATCACTATTCACAAGCCAGCAGAATGAAATTGTCTCATTTGTTTTTTAGACGGCACCTCACCTGATCTTTGAACCTAAAGCTGCTGTTGTTGTTAGTAACATCTGTTATTGTACTCTGCTAACACCCAATTGTAGCAGACCCATTTGCAGTTATTGCTCTGCAAATACCCTGCTGGAAAGGACACTTGCCCAGAATAACCTGCAGCCTAATTTGAAATTAAATCAATCAGTGCATATGATAAATGAAGGAGGAAGAGATATCTTGAATCTTCCTATGCAGTAATACATTATTCAAAGCAGGTGAAAGGTAAAAGAAAAGTCACTTTAATCTATAAACTTGTTTTGAATAATGGTTATTGAAAGGAAATGTGTAATGGGGTCAGCAAAGTTACGCAAGTCAAACTCATAATTAACTGAAGTCAAAGCTTCTAATTAGAAGCTTTCAGGGAGCTTGATGAGGTTGCAGAAATCACCGTAAACTGAGTGTAAATATTTTTAAGATTAGGAAAAAAGTCTATATAATGAACCATCTGTGACTTGATTTGATAACTTTGTGGACTTTGTTTCTCTGGAGAGTATTTTTTTTCAGTCTTTGCTTTTGCACTTGTTCCTGAAATGCTTCTACATAGGCATTTAAATTGTCTTGGAAGCTGAGGAGTTGTAGTTCAGTGGTTGGGACTGTACTACAGAATCACAGTGCTCCGACACTCTGGGAAGTTTTGAGGATAAGCACTACGTTTTTCCTGTCTGGGTTGTTTGTTGTTTTTTTTTTTTTGGGGGGGGGGTTGTTTTTTTTTTTGGGGGTGGGTTTTTTTTTTTTGGTGGGTTATATTTTTTTTTTTTGACAACCAGCTTAGCTCAGGTCTCACTAGATAAACTGAGCAGAACATTTTCAGCCATAATGATATAGAGTATGTACTCTACCTTGACCACTGTCTTGGTTTGCCACTATCACAATGCTGTTTTATTATAATACAGGGCTGGAGTCTACCTGGAAGTATCAACTCCTTGTTTGTTTTCAATCTGCTTTAGTTTGTCAAAGCAAACCAAGTTTAAAGCAGCAGCCAGAATGAATGTGAAGGTCAATGTCTCAGCAGTATAACAAGTTTCCCAAAATCTATGGTGGCTACTTGAAAATTTTTCGTGCAATTCACAGAAAGAAATTAGAAGCATGATGAATGTGACTTCTTTCATTTTCCTGAAATCACTGTGCTAACTTTAGATCTCAAGATGTGCTGTAGTGATAATAACCGGGTAGACCTCATACCTACCCAGCAGCTCAAGTATTTGGGCATATGCAGAAATTAATGGCTGTCTTTGACAGGATTAGCACCTGGTAGAATGCCTAATTGGAGATCTGAGGATGCTGAAGCAGTTATGCAATAATTGCATTTTTCTCCTATTTTATTGCCACAGTTGGGACCAAAAATAAGGTGCTTTTCTGTGTGTTCAGACAGAAAGCAATTTCATTATTTTTTTTTTAAGGGTTACATGAGCAGAATAGATTCTCATTTAGCCATAGAATGCCAAAATAACTGACCATATTTTATACTCTTGTATATATTTATCATAAAATGGTAATAAATAGAAAGAATGGACTAATCTTTTATTGAAATTTTACAAATTATGCAGAAGATTACAGTCTTTGTAGTATATACAGGGCTTGTATACGTCTATTATTCCTGGAACAAAGCCTCCTTCCCCATCTGTAAGTCATGTGCTGATGGTATTGTAAGACTTCATGTGTTCACCCATGATTTCTTGGCATCTTTTCTGCTTTCACCAAGCTGTATAGTATCTAGAAAGCCTGGAATGATCCACTTCTGGGTCTTAGAGCCGAGTCTGTGGTGAGTTGACCTTGGCTGGACCCCAGGTGCCCACCAAGCCACTCTATCACTTCCCTCTGCAGCAGAACAGGGGGTGTGGGGTGGGAAATAAGATGAAAAAACTCTTGTGAGTCAAGATAAAGCCAGTTTAATGAAGCCATGCCAAAAGTTGCACATGTAGAAGTAGAGGAAAACAAAAGATGTTATTTTGCTTCCCACCAGCAGGTGATGTTTGGCCACTTCCTGGGAAGCAGGGCTTTAGTACATGTAATGGTTGCTCTGGAAGGCAAAAATCATAAATAATGAATGCTTCTTCTTTCTCCTAAGTTTTATATCTGAGCAGGTGTCATATGGTATGGAATATCCCACTGGTCACTTTGGGTCAGCTGTTCTGGCTGTGTCTTCTCCCAAGATCTCAGATCTTGCCCATCCCCAGCCTACTGGTGATGGTGGAGGAGGGTGGCAGGGGGTGGATGGGATGTTGGACAGAGCCTTGATGCTGTGCCAGCACTGCTCAGCAGTAGCCAAAACACTGGTGTGTTATCACCAAGTTTCTAGCTTCCATTACAAAGCACAGCACTGTGAGAGCTGCTACAGGGCTCGCAATACAGAGTCTTAATAGGTTCATGCATCCATGGTGTGCAGAACCTATTGCACATGTATGTCATTAGTAGAAGTCCTGAACAGAAGTTTAGAAATATCCAAAGTTCTTCCAGAACAGCAGAGCCATCAGAACAGATCTGTATCAAATTATGTGGATGGAGCATTGCAGGGACCACAGTGCTGTTAGATTGTTATTCTTGATTACTCAAGGAAGATGAAGGATGGGGACAGTTAAAGCAAAAATGTAGAAAGGGCTGATGCTGCTCTGCTGTTACAAGTCAGTGGAAGCCTTGAAATCCTGCAATCTGAAGTACCAAACCTGAGTGAAGCAGCTCTTCTGTGTCCCTCCTCTTCACACTAAGCACATACTGGGGAATTTAATTTCTTGTCTGGCATTGGTATACAGAACCTGTGTGGAACAGACAGCTTTTTCTTCCTGCAAGTCATCAGCTAAACAAAGCTCTTGTGAATCCACTCTCATGATAGATGAACTGTATGATCTATGCATGGCCTGAAAATATTAAGGATATTATTTAAGTATATATAGAAACATTCCTGTGTTTTGTATGAAAAAAATTTACTTCCTCTTGTGTTATGCCACACATTTGCCACAGACTATTTTTAACAAATTGATATAGCCATCATCCTTTTGCTGTGTTTGGTCTTCCAAAGACACTTAGGTACCTTAAATTTTATTTCTGACACCACATGTGAGGTAACAACATAATTGCAAGATGTATGTATGCATGTGTTTGTAAGTATATATATAAAGATGAAGAATAATGACATTTTTAAAGATGTTTCTGTAGGTCCTGCATCTCCTGCTAACATGAAATAAAAAAGTAAGCCAGAATTACTTCTTGCAGATTCCTCCAAATTCTTTCTTCTTTCTGCTCTCTAAATTTCCTGTAAAATTTAGATCACATTACAGCATTTCAGTTCTCCTCAGGCTAGGCTGTCTTCCTAGCTCTTCAGTAAATAACTTCTTAGGAGCGAATAGCAGCTGGAAGTGTGGTTAGGAGTCGTCTTAATCACCAGGCAAAAATCCATCTCTTCCAGCTTTGATGCCTGTGGGTAATTGGGAGCAATTTTATTTGCATTAAATTTGCATGACTTCCTACTGCCTTCTGAAAGCCCTTTTCTCTTGCAGCCTGTGCTTCTGCTTTCCTCCCAATTTTCATGCAAGTTGCGGTCCTGGTTTCAGCTGGGACAGAGTTAATTTTCTTCTTAGTAGCTGGTGCAGTGCTGTGTTTTGGATTTGGTGTGAGAATAATGTTGATAACAGATGTTTTTAGTTGCTGCTAGGTAATGTTTATACTAAGTCAAGGACTTTTTAGTTTCTCAGTCCTTGCCAGTAAGAAGGCTGGAGTGGCAAAAGAAATTGGGAGGGGACACAGCTAGGACAGCTGACCTGAACTAGCCAAGGGGATATTCCACACCATAGGGTGTCATGCTCAGTATATGAACTGAAGGGAGTTGGCTGGGTTCTGCCAATTGCTGCTTGGGAACTGGCTGGGCATCAGTCAGCGGGTGGTGAGCAATTTACATTGTGCATCGTTTGTTTTCTTTTCTCCCTTCCCTTTGGATTTTATTCCACCCTCCTTTTCATTATAGTTGTTGTTGTTATTGTTGTTATGATTTGTATTTTATTTCAATTATTAATTGTTTTTATCTCAACCCTCGGGTTTTACATTCCTTCCTGATTTTTCTCCCCATCCCTTGGGTGGTAGGGAGCGCACAAGAGGCTGTGTGGCACTTAGTTACTGGCTGCAGTTAAACCACGACAGTTGCCAAGGTACGATTCTGATTTCTTCTATATTAATTGTGTTCTTGTTACTTATGAGTCCAGCCACATCTGGATAGTGCAGAGAAACTTAAAAAATCAGAATGTTACTAATGATGGAGAAACAGCAGTGTAAATTTTTCTGTAAGCTGAGTCAAGAGAAAAATGGAAACTAACAGCCTACAAAATATAGCTGAAGAATATTAAGGAGTTTTCTTAAGGAAAGATCTGAGCCCCATTTCCTTCATCTGCAAAGCCCTTCCTTCTCATTGCTTGTAGAAAGGCTAAGAGAGGGCACAGAGTAAGCTATTCAGACTGATAGTATACACAGGAAGTAATAGCGTTGTTAATACTCCATTGTTTTACAACAAGTTAAAAAAAACAGTTTGGTATTTGGTTCAATAAATTATTTTACAAACGCTGAGGCAGGCAGACAGCCACAGAGGTAAGCCAGTCCATAGCCAGAACTTGGCAGGGCATCATGGTACAGGAACTGGCACTCTGAGTATTTGGTTTGGCTAAGTCATGCACCCCTCGATGAAGGGGGCAGCATTTCTCCTTTCCCCTCTGCCTCAGGATGCTATTGTTTATTTCAAGACTCATATGTACTAAAGAAATACTCATTGCAATTTTTCAAATACCCTGTTGGTAAATGAGCTTTGCAATATGGCACATATCTCACTCTTCTGATGCCTATTTCCTAATTAAATTGTTTTGTTCTGCACAACCTATTGTTTTCTTCTTTTCATTTCTCTTCAAAACAAATAATACTGCATTTATAAAACTGGTATTTTTGTGCTGAGAAACAATTAACTTCATATGTGCTCTAGGGCTTACAGGATAACATGCATCCTGCTGTACGTCTACAGATGGCTCTCATTTGGATTCGCATGCAGCATACTGGATTTGGACATCCTGTGCTCTCTGTTACTGGCTCAGTAAAAGTAAAGAACTTGTCTTTTGTGCTGGCACTGCTCACAGCAGTTATGATGGTCACTGTGTTGAAAACATTAATGAGAAAGGGGAGGAATAATTCTAAATTTACCAAAAATTGTATGGGCAAAGATTGTAGCTAGATTGTTCTGGAATCTCTCTGGGGCAAAAGAAAGGGCTAGATATCTTTTTGCACGTGTGTGTCTTCTATACACAGAGACAGCCACAACGAATTTGGGATAATTGCTCAGAATTAATACCATCTCTACATACAGAAACTGAAGGTGCTACAAAAGCTAACACCACCTCACTACTGTGCAGGAAAAGACTGCACTTTGCACCTCTTCAGGTGGCAAACCTGCCATTCCAATTTACATTTCTGCCCTATTCAGGTTTCCACTGCAGCATAGTCCCCTCTTATCATTACACAGTACAAGCCAAGGCTAGAAGTGACAACCATGAACACTGATATGCCTCAGAGAGGGGGAGTGAAGCATGAAAGACAATCAAAATTACTCTTGCATTTAGAGTGGAAAAAATTTTATATGGCAGTGAGTTCATTTGGTGGAAAATGCTGTAACTGGACACTGAAATCAGGCATCGATTCAGTATCTGTGTTTGCATGCTTGTTTTAAATCAGCAGATACAGTAGAAGAGAAGTTTTTATAAAGAAAAAAAACATTTATTTTTTATTTTATTACATTAAAATATTTCACTTTGGAGGTATAGAAGCATTTAAGCTATAATCAAAAATTTAAATATTGGTATTTTAATTTTTATTGATATATCAGGCATTTCAGACTTACATGTGTAAATCAGAAAAGAAGACAAGAGGTTTAAAGAGCTCTAAATAATTCAAGGACACCCTGAAAAGAAACTTCCAGTGATTTTTGTATTTGTTTTGTCAACACCTCGAAAATGTCCATTTCAGGCTTCCTTCCCTTCTGCCCACTTTCTGCAGATTTCTTGGTTTTAGTGAAAAAAAAACAAGTCCACTTTTACTACTAATTCCTTTGCTGAATTGATAACAGGACTGAAATACCAGCAGCATTAAAAGGAATGAATCTAGTACATTAATATAGCAAAATCTCTTTTGTCCACAAACTGCCAAACACTTCATTCATGGAACAACGTTCAGAGCAGTTTATCTTCACCCTATTTGACTCAGACACAGTGGGAATCTGTTACTGCCAGGTCCATCTAAACAGATCACCTAAACACACTGGTCACTAGCTCACAGCAAGGGCAGTAATGTGGTGTTACTCAGCAATCCCATACTGAGATGTGCCTCAGCTCTTCCTTCCTGCTGACTTTATCCTATGCCTGTTAGAATGTTATGTTTTGCAATCATGTAAATGCATCCTCTTTTTAAAAAAAGTAATAGCAAATAATATCTGCTTACAGTGCCATCAAGCTGTTAGGAATATGCAATTAATTATGATTCACATCAACACCAAAATATGCTCAGGTATTTGCAGTACAAGATAAACTATCTGCTCTATATGTGCAAAGGAGTCCTAGAAGTTCATAAAGGTCATACTTTTAAATTTGTCAAAGTTATACCATGATAAATTAACTTTTTTGATAGAGGAGATAGTCCTCTGATGAATGTCTCTTTTGACAAAATTTCTACATGGCAAAATATATCTTAGGAATATTTCCCTAGAGAAATCTTTGTGTTTTCCTTAGAGCACAGTGAAACTTCAGTAATTGCAGAATGTGATTTTTTTCCCTCTCCTGTGTTTCACTGTAGATGTTCTTCCCAGTGATAGACTGTTGCTTGCCTTTCTCTCTGCTAAAGGTCTACTGGTCTCCATTCCCTAGGTAGTCCCACAAAGATCACAAACCTCCAGTATCTACCACCCTGCTAGAAATCCAGGAGAGGCCTTTATTCTCCTTCTCCACAGCCCCAACTTGCCGCTAGTTGAATATATGCCCTTTAAATGTATCCATCTGTCAGAGAAATCTCTTTTAGCTTCTTAGACCAAACACTAAAATGAGACTTCCTACCTCTTCCCTCCATATCAACATGGAAGCAAAATTGCAATTAAGGCTTGTCAGGTTCTACCTTTCAAGCATCTGTGATTAAGTTTGGAACAAACAGACCTATTTTCTATTCACCCAGCAATTGCATACAGCAGTCAGAGAAAAAAAGGTTCAAACTATTAGATCAATTGCCTGCAGCTTGTCACCTGCTCAGAGTTTAAATGAGCACAGCTGTCTCAGAAGCATCCTAAGGAAATTCTGCTTGTCTCTTTTTCTGATAAGCCACTATTTTTCCCCCATTTTTTTCCTCATGGTAGGGCACTTGAATGATTCATTTTGTTCTATCTTTTTCTCTGGCCTTGGCAAAATTAACCTGCAGTCTTTCTGAAAACATGTAGGTCAGACCACTGAGGAACAGGAACTTGATATTCTCATTTAGCTATTGGTTTCCTACTTGCCCCCCCTAATACATTCTATTATACTTGAGCTTATGCATTCAGAGAAAATATTATACAGCAGCAAAACTGAGGCATGCACATAACACCACATGCAAGATGATGCTCTGTTTCCCTCATCATTTTATCTTCATTTTTTCTGTGCGCATATTCTCAGCACATCCCCACACAAAACAAAACCTTCTTGAGGTAGGTTCAGCAAGATCTCTATAAAAATGTGTGAGCCATCCCTTCATCCTCTTGAACTTTGGAGGCTATTCTGGTACACTGGTGTTATTAAAAGGGGAATTTTAAAAAAGTTGTAAGCTTTTACTTAAAAAACAGAAGTGTTTCCAAATTATGCATTATTTCAGTCCTCTGAAAATCCCTTTGTTTATCCACAGACTTCAGGGTATTTCTCAGCATTTTGTTTGTGTTTTATTGTAAAATCAATGGTAATGTTTATTTACAAAATACATATTCATGCCGTTTATTGAACTTTCTATCACAAAACAAAGATTTGTTCTGGTTTTTTTATAAACTTATTTTCAGTTTTTATTCCTATACAATAATGTCTCCTCTTAGTATTCTCTGGGTTATAGAGTAATGCCTTCTTCCAACTTAATACAAAATGCAAAATGAAATATATTAAATGAATCCCATTTTAGTTTGAATCACATCCTTGCAGATTTGTGATGTCCTTTTTTTTTATTTTTTTTCTGTGGTTTGTGGATGGATAAAGAATATTTCTCAATGTATGTGATATCTTCTATTCATGTCCCTTGAGTCAGACTAAAATGTAACTGGAAGTACTCTGATTAATAGCAATATATTCTCCATATGAGTTAGATGCAAATGCAGAGACATCTTTGAGGATAGAGGTAATACCTAGAAAAAGTTGTGATATTTGTCTTTTTGAGCATCTGATGCAAAAAATGAATGTAGCAGCCTTAAAACCCTTCAGAGTTTTTCTGACCTGAGAGTAGATATGTTCAGATCCTTCCTGTGTCAGGTCTTTTTCTGAACTAACTACAACTCAGCCTAGAGGTGAATAGAAATTGCCGCTGTGTACAGCTCTCCACTCTGACTGAAACAGCACCTTCATTTGTACTTTTCTGACAGAGTTCCTTGCTTATTTTCTTGTACATAACTTGGTCCAATACTACATGGAAGATCTGATGGCCTCAAATTATATGTAATGTTAGTGTGTTTCCTCAAAGTCAATTAATTTCCATCTTTGTAAAAATGACTCGGAAGGTATTTCAGTTCCAAATGTAACATGACTGTGCATTGTGAAACAAGACTTTTTGGTTTTTTTACCATTACTGATACTGCTTTATTACTTTTTTACACTCAGTGGATTAATGAAATTCACTTCTGTCGTATTTTGTTCCAAAATTCTAAGCATTCATTCAATAAAATTGTGGTTCTAGCAATTCCCCTTGTTATACAAACCTCTAAAACACCAGAAAATTTTAAGGAATTCTATTTTCTCAGAATCTGCAACAATCTAAACCAATATTTTTCATACATGTGAACAATGGTCATGGGAGTTACTAATCTTATTAATGTTAATCTTTGCCTTAAGAATAAGCAGATAGGTATGATTACTGCCTGATGTTTTTGTGTAACAAATCTGTGATGTAATATGGCCTTGTCAGTACAAAAATGCATAACTAGATGGAGGCCATGAAGATACAATGTTATTGCTGCAATTAGAAAAACAAGTAACAGAGGAACTGGTGTATTAGTCATTGCTAGTCTTTAACTAGATCAAAAAATACTCATTAAAAAATTTATCAAACATTTTCATGGTGTTATTAACACTAAAAAGTAAGCACTGACGCTAACAATTCCCATAAGTGTTTTTCTGCTTGCTTAAGTCTACAGAATTTCTGAAGGTAGTGTGGCAGGAGAATGTGAAAGCTGTAATTGACTATAAAGTCGGAATTGAATGGAACTTCATTGTTTAGGTGTAAGTGATCCCTGACTTTGACCCTCAGGTCCGCTTGGACACTATGGCTTTTTGCAATGTCTGTGTTTTTATGGAAAAGATACCACATTTCCTACCATTTCCTTCAGTAAGGTTTCTACATGTAAACAGAACATTTTAAAGAAAAGTAAACTGTAGATTTATGGTGCTTATTATCTGAGAAACTTCTGTATTTATTTATACTTTATTGGGTTTGATCGATATGAAGGAAAATAGTTTTAATCTTACTTTGCATATTTAAGAAAACAAATACAGATAACACATGCATTTACCGTAATTTCTGAAAAGGGGCATATTTTTACCTCAAATGCTACAAAATGTTGGGAAATCATAACAAGTTTCTGGCACAAGCTCACCCTTGTGGTAGAAAGCAAATTGTCATACAAACAGCAAATTCCTCGGATACACAGGTTTTGGGTGTTCCTAGTCGAAATAGACTTCTTTGTGGTTAGATGCAGCTTTCCCAAGTAAACAAATAATAAAAATGTTAACTAGTATTTTGAGCTTCCTTTTCTGAATTCCATCAATTGTGTGATAAGTCCATGTGCCAAATGGGAAGACAGGCAGGCAGATTCAGGGGTTTGCATTCTTTTCATAACTGAAAAGAGATGCTCTCTCCTGCCCAAAACAGTGGGTACACAGAGGGCTACAAAGATTCATAACGCATCAATACCTCTTTCATGTACCTACAACAAGCTTTTCATTGTGTTTCTGTTTCCAGACTAATCAGGTTAAAACTCATTTTATACCTTTTGCTTTGGTGTATATCAGGTACATACCAGGTTGTTCCTACTTACAAAGATAGGAGTTCTTCAGGAAATGCTCCATGCTTTGAGGGAGTGATTGCTTTCAATCTCTTCTTCTCATAAGACATAAACCCCAGAAGTTCCTTCTATCCAAACCGGAATCCTCATCATGCTTTGGAAATATATGTCCACTTTGTCAAAATATTACTTGATACAGAAGTGAATCTGTAACTGAAAAATAAAATAACAATAATGAACAGAGAAACATTATACAACTGTCTGAACAAAGGAAGGAGTGTGAGGAGGAGAAGGATGTTTAGAAATCTACCTGCAGAAATAACATAACCAAATATCTATTTGGATGTTGGGAACTGTATATATAAATGGTGAAGTTAAAGCAATGAACAACAAGTCTGGATAATGAGGAACTGCAAATATCCTGCAAAACAGCAGAAAAGAGTCCTGGGGTCATCTTTCTGCCCATCACCTCTGTGAGCGGCTTGGTGCTGCTCTGGATGCTCCTGGTGAACCACCACAGAGCTGTCTGGGGATCCACACCATAGTGATTAAAACTTGTGTTTCCTTTCTTTCTTCTTAGTCCCTCTGTGAACAGGTGCCACAGGGTCATGTTTTCTTCCCACCTAAAACATGGCTGTGTGGACATTGTGCTTTTTTAGCTGTATTACTGTGGAGACAGTGACCTCCTGCAGAAGGAGGAGGGAACAGCAGGAAGTGATAACTTTTTTAATTAGCAGATAGAGATTAACTGGAGTTTATCATTTAGCACCCAGACAGTTCAGAGGGGACAGAAGAAAACAGTGCTAAAACCTACAGTCTTCTCATTACTTTTGATATCCAGCTCTATAGTAATAGGAGAAGGCTATATATGAATTGGTGAAGATATGTGAATTAATATATAATGACAGTCTCCTATTCTAAAAAAAAAAAAAAGAAGCATCATTAAATGAAATAAGTGCCTTTTGAAGCTGGTGGCTTGTTGTCAACAATTTGCATTGGAGTATAAGGCAAAAAAATCCTTATATTCTAAACCAGGCTGAACAATCCGAACCCTAATTGCATGTGTTCATCAACTAGATGTAGTTTCTACTGAAATAACATTAATGCACATGAATATGGTATCTCAAATTGACTGAGAAAGAAGCAGAAACCTGAAGAGAACATTCAGGAAAAAAAAAAACAAAAACAAAAAACCCAACCAGAAAAAACTTTACAAGCAGTCTGGTAACCTACTTGCCAGATTACCTACTTTTATATAAATAAAAAGTAAACTGGACGTGAAATGTAAAGACAGGACTTTGGAGACACAGTTCATGTCTTTAAATAATGGTGCAGTGAACTGCCAGCAGTTGTTCAGGACTGGCTCAAGTACAATCCTCAAGTATGAATATATTAAGTAATCAGTCACAAGGACCTGTGTGACTAATATTGTCTCCTATAAAGTTTAGAAACACAAACCTGACCTGTAATGAAATGTGATGAAGTGGGGATTCCTTGGAACTTCAGGTCACCCCTGGATAGATCAGTAGAAGACAGGAAATTAGATGTCTCTGAAATAAAAAAGAAAACCAACTTGATGATCATAACCAGAAAAATTCTTGTCCTATCTATTCTGTGCATATTAAAGGGACTTCTGACCAAAAAAAAAAAAGACAAAAAAAAAGTATTTTCTAATAGGTTTTCTAAATATTAACATGCAAATCACAGTTAGAGGGAACACTGACTAGGAAAGACTAAAGACCAAATGATTACCAGAAGTATCCTGGGGCCTTTGCCCATGACTATGACACATCACCTCCAATTTCTAATGTTAAACCTAACAGACTTCTAACAGACTTTTCTTTATTTTAACAAATTACCTCTTGAGCTGGCAAGTGTGTTTCTGATTATGTCCTTAATTGTAGTTTCTGCTGGACATGCAAATATACTCACACTTTCAAAGAAGCTGCAACTTATGTCTCAGCACTGTGATTCTGACTTTTGATTTGTTACTAAAAGTAATATTGATTATATCTTATTAATTAAGCATTTTGTCTTTGAAACTGAGGAATCTAATGGGGTTTTAAGCTACTACTTCCTGCCTTACAAAAGCAGGCAGAATAGGGTTTGCTTTCTACTTCTGGAAACTGAGTTTCTTTCCAGGCGGGGATACCTAAATTGCATGACGTCTCTTAGAATTTGGTTAATATTTACAAGACAAACCAAACCAAACCAAAACTGATACTGTAAGGAAGAGCTTTCATAGGGAAGGAGGCAAAATAGGGTAAAAAACTTGGCTCTGACTGGTGGTAGTGGGAGCTTCTGTAGCATGGTAGTTACCTGTTTCCACCAGAAGGGCTGCTGCACTTCATCATACCTAAGTTTAAATGAATAGTACTTTTATAGTGATTTAGGATCCAAAAAGTAAAAGCAATATATAATTACTTTTCATTCAGCTCAATCTACAGAAAAATAATAAACAGAGTAAATATCAGATCTAAGAATCTCCACACATAATCCCCCACCCTCACGCCCCCACCCCCTACACACACACCCCGCCAAACTGCCTGGCTTTTATTAAAATAAATGTTAGTTTAATTAATTTATTTTGAGCATTACTCACTTTTTCAGAAAGACACTGGTTCCAGCAATTTTCAGTAGGTGTCCAGTCTGACATTTCTGAGTAGTGTCTCCCAGGAATAATAAAATCTCTTCTATGCCTGCAGGTTCCATTATCTACCTTACTTTTTCCCCCCATTTGGAATTATTACCTTGAGTGACTCACAAGGCCTTAACAACACTGAAAGTTAAGAGAGCCTGTATTAAAATGTACTGACCCTCAACTTCTCTGCTTGGCTAAGCAACAGGAATAATAATTGGTTACATGGAAAGCATTATTACTGATGTGCATCTGCTGCTAGCTCACATTTGATTTCAGAAAGCCTGAAATGCTTAGGGACAAACCCTTCCTTGGCTCACATCCTCTTCTGACATGGTACTTCACTTGAGGATGAAGAGCAGTCCCATTCAAATCAGAGCCAAATTCAGTGGGACTTTACAGCAAACTCTGAGCAGCCTAGGTCTTTGGTAGGGAAAGGTACCTGATTGATGGAGGAATGCACCAGCGGAGGTGCTGGGTGGTGGCAGGCATCGCTGGCCAGGGAGCAAATATCACACTGACATAGTAGGTGCCTTCTGCAGGCAGCAGCAGTGAGGGATAGACACAGCTTGCTGATATGTGGTGGGCTGGCATGGATGCATGTTGCTGGGCAACACTAAGAACACTAACCTGCACTCCCAGGTTTGGGAATGTGTTTATGCCAGGTCATGAAAAAGGGGTAAGAATAAAATTCCTCTCTCCTTAACACGTGTTGTGCATCAGAAAGAACAGAAATGCTAGCTTCAGATGGATGGAGATACACTGAAATTCTCTCTACTAACAGATCAATGATGTTCCTGATGATAAGAAAGCTTAATACAATGTGCATATATTGTATTGCTTTTAAATTCTAATAAACACAATACTATTGTTATTTTGATTGCCGGTTTTCTCTGAGGTAAGTATTTTATTCAAATTCATTGCAGGTTCAACACTGTGGAGATTCCTCAGATTAGAAGTATTTACTTTGCTTACAGTGAAAATTAGCTACATTCTAAAATACCTTGATACTGTGGAAATTAGGTTTCTGAGACCAGAGAAAAGGAGTACATGCAAAGGGGCTTTTTCTCAGGCAGATCATTAGTACAGAGTTGTTCTGCAAGGTACAGTGTATAGTAATAACCAATCTCCAGAGCTTTACCTTATTTAAATTGGTCACCTACTAAAGGGTCTGGGCTGGATTTGTGGAGCATATTAGATGAATAACACAGTATTGTTTTAGGGCAAATGCATTTTTTAGCTGCTGTGGGGTATATTGCGTATAACTCTTTGGTGCTGACTTACAGCCCTTGACAACAGACATCAGGCTGTTTAAATCATTAGAGTGTTATTTTTCTTCCCCTGAGGAATCATAAAGGGAAGCCCTGCTAACCTGTTGGGTCCCCTCTGCCCTCCTTTCCCCCTTTGTTGTAGGAAACCTTAAATATGTAGATGGAATTCCTGGAGCTTGGCTGGTTTCAGAGCAGCCTGGGGACTGATTTGGTTGAACTGCCCAAAGCCTATAAATCCAGGACAATTGGATGGAAACAGGAGGCCAAGTTCAAGGGTAGAAAGCTGGGTGAAATAGCCTGATGATTTGAGTATCCGAGGCTTCCAGAACATTTTCCCCCTAGGTCATAAAAAGTAAGGGGAGGCATGATGCCTCAGTGTTATGGCTGCTAAAACAAAAAGGAGAAAAGGGTAACACATTTGAGAATACAGCGTGGATTTAATTGTGTATGGTTGCAGTGGAGGCTTAGTTTTGGGGTCTTGCCAGAGGATGGGGCAATGTTTTTGCATCACCTTGACGCTAGTCATAACTCTTAAGGGTGAGCCCTATCCTTACATTAAGACTAGGAATACTGACAAAACCTGAGGATAATGGTGGCTTCAGAAGGCAGTGAGACAAAAAAGGAAAATCCAGAATCACATAAAATGAGATAAGATTCACGGCTTTCCTGGAAAATAGTAGAACTACCAGCAAACATACAGATTCAAAAGTATTGGAGAAGGAAATCCTTGAGACAATAAAAATGTCCCAAAATCCCCAAACCTATTACTTGTACTATAAAAACAGCACAGAAATATTATATACTTTTATAAATTATGAGTTTGAATTTATTGGCAAATTTTATCTGAGGACATGACATTGGACACTTTAATTTTCTCTGCATTTTCAGTCTATTATCACTATTGAAGCATATAAGAACTTCAATCAAAGGTTCATTGTACTGGCCATGAGATGAACAAGACACAGAAAAGACAACTGCTCTCCAGAGACATCTCTTTACTCTAATTTGCTTCAGATTATTTTTCACTCTGTCTGGAGCAGGTTAAAATAGAAAAAGACATAACCCCCTTGAACAATTTTATAATTTTTAAAGTTGTGTCTTGTTCCCCAGGGTTTAAATTAGAGTGCTATGAGTTTTTCTTTACATCATTTAAAAAATAATATGAAAGACGGGTATTTTGTGCTTGCTGCTTTGATTTTCCTTTAGGTTGCTGAGAGGGGTATTCTAAATGATTTCTAAATTTTTTCCCTTTTGTGTTCTCTTTTTGCTTTTTTCTCATCTTTTTTACATGTGCTGTTCTGCAACTTTTGCTAAATATTATCACCTCCTGAAAGATTCCTGAGAGACAGAGTTAAATGTAATTTTTGCCAAATTTTCCTAAGGAGGGGCAAATTAATAAAATTCAGTAACTCCAGATGTGTGTGATTTTTCAGATATAAGAATCCTTCATTTCTTCATGTGACAGACTTGAACCAGTGCTCTGTAAAGGGCAACCTCCTGTTCAGAGAGACTTTCCCCTAGTGTTTGAAAGGTCTGATTTGCCAGATGAATGAAAGTGCAAATTGCAGTTATTGTCTAGCATTGTGCATCGGGTGGGTAGCCAGGTTATCCTTGAATGCTGAAGATAAGAGGCATCTTGAACTTTCCTTGGCGCTATGAGAAGTGTCAAGTTTGTGTTTCACAGACAGTATTCATACCTTCAGCAGACTATGCTGTTGAGCAGACATGCAAGTTTGCGACTTTATGTGGATGATTTTACAGTATGTTATCAAGTGACTGTTTATTAAATAAATGCAAAAGGAGATTAGATATAAGGGAAAGATGAACCAGTATTTTGCAATGGTACTTGAGGACTTCAGATGCAATTCTGATTTCAAAGGAGAGGAATGGGTGTTTTCAAAAGTTCCTGTCTTCCCTCAGCATGGAGCCTTTGGGACATTTAGGAAGAAATACAGTTCTGAAAAAAACCTTGAAATTGGCAGGAGAACTGCTGTTGAGGACAATTTTTTTATATAATTTTAGTTTTTCTTATTTAATTAACAACATATACACAACTGAGATTACTTCTGCAGTGCTTTCTCTCCATTTTTGTATTCACACACTGAATCTTACTTTCTAGTTTCATATATGTAAATACTTAAACACACCTTGTCTGATGAAACTGGTTTAAATGAAAACACTCTTTTACATAAGCATTTCTACAAATTCTAAAGCTAGATGTTTTCAGATTCTGAAATGTAGAATTTCTTTCTTGCCTAGCATGTCCAATTTATAATTTTCGCATATTTCTGCAATTCTGAGAAACAGCCAGAATTAGAATTGTACTGTGCATTTTTCTGCCAAATTTTGCTGACACTGGAGCTTTGTATCAGCTTGTGAAAAACATTCATATTTTAGGGGTTAATCAAGCTAAGGGTGACCTTCCAAACTTTTGATGAATAATTCATAGTTATTAGTTCTGCTGTATAGCGAGAAACATTACTTCTTACAAGAAAGATGCCAACAGGTTGTTACTGCTGAAGTTTCTGTGACAACAGATGTTGGTCAATCTACTGATAGCATCACCAAAGTTTCCAGGGTGTTTTACTTAGCTTTTGCTCTCAAAGGTGTTGATTGAAATCAGTACTTCCATATCCATTTGTATAGACAGGTGAGATGTGCTAATTAATGGCACATTTTCATTTATGATCTGTTTTATACCTACGTAGATGGAGAGTCTCAGGAATGAAAGAAATAAGAAATGCTTGGGAAAACAAAGTCATGTTTGCTATCATCATGTTCCTGGAAGGATTATCTTTGTGGATGTCCTTACTGAGGACAAAAAGTGCTTTTCAATGTCTGAAGTTAATTCCCCTCCTAAGAGTTTGGTTGCTGGTGCTCAAGACCAGGTTTGCTATGGTGCAGCCCTGTTAACCTTGTATCCAACCACTAGGAAAACACAGAGGTAGTGAAAAGAACTGAGGGGAGCCTCCCCTTGCTTGGATGGTGATTTACATCCTTGGTCCCTGCCTGAGCTATGTCACAGCTGGTGCCTGCACCTGTGCCTTTTGCCTCCATGACCTTCTTACCTAAAGTCCCCAGTTATCAAGCTCTGATTCTATTAAACAAGAATGTGCACAAAATTTAGGTCAAGTTGACCCACCCTCTCAAGTAGTTAAATTACTTGCCTTCTCAAATACCCACCACCTGAAGTAGTCAAAACTGATGAGTGAAAGCACTTTTGATCAAGGGAGTCAATCTTGATCAAAGAACAGATAATGCTAAGAACACCATTATGTAAACTATGCAGAAGGAAGTCTCCAAGTGGAAAAGTTCTGGCCCCAAGAGGAGACCAGCTGATAAGCTGATAAGGTGTTGCAATCCTCAGAAAATTAGTAGCAAGCAGGACAAAGATAGCTGTGGTAATGGGAGATCGTGGCCTCCAACTCAAATGCCCCCCCACCCCCCACCCCCACCCCCACCCCCCACCCCCACCCCCCGCTGCCACGAGCATAAACTCCTGCTTTGGGAGCATGCATAGTGGGTAAAAACTTTCAGTAGTGCTACCTGAGGAGGTGCACTAATTTGCGTTAGTAGAGAGAAACTTGTAAGCAATCCTGTGCTGTTAGTGAATAGAAATGAATGTGTAACATACTATGAATATGCAAGTACCGTGCTGTGTACACATATCCTTGAGTAACTTGGTGCACATGTTAGGAGGAAAGATCACACACACACACACTGCTGCAACAAACCACTGTCAGCTTTTTAAACTATCATTTGGTCTGGAGAGTTTTCCTGGTTACTATTTTTGGTAACAGCCCGACCTAACCTTCCTGAACAGGCTCCCTGGCTTTACCTGGGACCTGCATTCTCACTGTAGACCTGCATGGCTGGCTGGGCTGTGGCCGGCCTTGGACATTGTCACCAGACTGAGTCTGCTCTGCTGTTTTGGGCAGGGTGGGAGTACCAGGGAGGGCAGTGCCTTGCCTGGCTGCCACTCCTGGCTCCCAGGTTGCCTTCATCTATGGAGCAGCCCTCTCTGTGCTGAGAGCGCGTCTTGAAAGCTACCAGGCCTTCCTACAGAAAGTTTATGATTAGTAGAGGTTTTTTTACATTCTGAGGGTATATCGGGACTCTGGGGTCTGGGTTTATGTGAATACTGTAGCAGACAAAGAATATTGCAGAGTTTTGGGAAAAGCTAATGAATATTGCAGAGTTTTCGGAAAAGCTAATGAACCTGACACTCAGTCTTCTTTGTTGTACCCAAATTAGAGCCCATAATGCCTACATTCTCCACCAGTTTGTTACAATAAATTTTAACAGCCTAGATTTTTGATAGTGCAGTAAGAACATGTTCTGGCCTTCTGTGATGGTGGTGGGCTGGTACCCCCAAAAAGCATTACCAGAAAAGTCCCACACAATTGCCCTGTAAGACAGTGCAGGCAGGTTTGACTGCATTCTCCACCAATTTGTTGCATTTAAATTACAAAGCTAAAACAAGCCCTAACTAGCCCTGAGGCCTGGCACAGCTAAAACAAGCCTGTGGCCTGTTGCTAGCAATGACAACATCTTTGTAATGGGTTACAGAACTGTATCATCTTAAATCTAAGCAAGCAGTTTGCATTGATATCCAAGTATCTAAGGAAACCAGCTGCATCTACAGGAAAACCTCTGTCATTCAGGGTTACCCTTGTCTCCTGATTGTACTCAAGAGGAAATCTGCTGGTGGTGTCACACAGCTAATTTCTTTCTGAGCATTTAGGTAGTTCTAGAAGTTATGGAGATCCAGGCTATGTGCTAGCCATCCATGAGAGGCTGAGAGAAGATGGAAAAATTATTTATGTGCTGGATTCAGACTGACCGATTCCTTTATCATCCAGCAAGAATGATGAGGATCATCTCCACGAGAAGGTAGGACTCCAGTGCTTGGGAAGGAGCCATGATGTATCAGTTTGGCTGCTACTTCCTGGAGAAGGCAGTGAGTTCTTACTTCCCTTTTCTGTAGAGGAGGAGATAGTGATAGGGTCTGATAAATATTTGTGCTATATCAAAGGTAGAAAAGAAACCCTTTTGCCAAGCCACTTCTGACTCATTTCTGTATTCTTCTTGGTTTCCCGTTTCAGAGCATAACTAGGCTTTGGCTAAAAAGAGGAAGAAAAAAGAAGAGAAATCCTTACAAGACAACCCTTTTCACTTTTGCACTTACTTTCTGTGAAATACCACTTGATTTTGTTTTGAAAAATGAATGTCAAAGGCCAGAAGCTCAATTCATAAATCTCATAAACATTTCAGCAAATGTATCCAAATTGGCAATAATAGAACTTTTCTGAGACTTTTTTATAATTCAGAAGAGAAAAAATACCAAACTCAACAAAACCCTCCAACCTTCTTATATTTTTACCGACTACGCTTGCCAATAACCTTTGTCTGCTTTTCTCCTTCTTTTCCATTTCAGTCCAAATTCACAAGAAAAAAAGCTGTGGTCATTGGGTTGATGATGGGGCTGTGGAGACGGGAGCATTCCAATAAGTCACAGACTATCAGGTAGACAGCTGTGGAGCTGTCAGTGCAGCATTAGAGCTCCCCACATGTTGATATGTCGGGAATTTGGTCCACTAGTCACTGGAGTTGCTGGTAACACTCCATCTTGGAAGTATTCACACTCATGTGCCTTTTAGGATAAAACAACTCTTTGTATTAAGTTATTGAATCCTATTGCCACCTTTCCAGAGTGAGTACGTCAATTTTTCTAGCTATTGTGCCTACAAGGTCATAAAACCAGAGGAGAAGAGGTGCAGTCATTTCAGCTAACACATAATAATGCACAACTGCAACAACGTAGTTTCCCTTCTGACTATGCCAGTAGTGATTGGTTGTGGTGGAATAAACTGTTTGCAGCACCAGAACCCTCACAAATGGTAATCAGATGTTTAAAGTGACTCAGTGAAGAAATATATCATGGAAGAGGGGAGAATGGAGAAAGTGAAGGAGCCTAGCAGCTGTGATTAAAGTATAATCTTGATTTCTGGCAGGCAAGATATGTGCTGTATTCAGAATTTCAAGTCTGTCTGGCAGACTTGATGGTGGAACTGTCTCAGGAGCTGCAGAATGGTGAGGTGCTACATGGAAATCCTGGCGTCAGTGGGAAAACCTTCATGCTCTTGCTCTTTCAGGGATCTCAGAGCCTGGAGGCTAAGAGTAGATTAAACCCAAAATGTGAAAACCTAATTCCTGATAGGTTTATGCATGTGAAGTAGTGATTTATCCTTTAATAGCCCTTTTGAATGTGGTACAGTTATTCAGTTTTGCAGACGATTGTTTTAGCAAAGCTAATATGCAAGAGAGGGGATGGATCTGATCTTGCTTGTTAGTTAAAGATCAGTCAGTAAAGGGTCAATGAAATAAAGCAGAATGAAGAAGAAAAAGGAAGAGTAAACAAAAGAAATTAGTAAGAAATTATATTTCTCTTTTAAATGGTTGCACTCTTGGATCATTCCTGTTGGTTTGTGGTTTTGGTTTTTGATTTTGGGTTTTGTTGTTGTTGTTGGGGGTTTTTGGTTTTGATGTTTGTTTTTTCCCTTCTCTTAACTCCTCTTTATTTCCTTGTCTTTCTGTTTTTTCATTATATATACACAGAGTGTATGTTGGGTATATAACTGAAGCAAAATACATTAAAATCAATTATCACCTATCCTGGGGCTATTAAAAATTTCCCTTTAACTCAAGGGTGGTTTCTGCCTTGTTTTGTTCACTAAATGATGACAGAAGAGGAATAATCTTCAGGCAAATGGAACCTTTCAACAAGGGAATATCACAAGAGCCATAGAAACCCACAAAATATATATTGTGTGCACTGTGTAGTGCTAAACCATAGAACTTCCAAATAATATCCTTCATAGCAAACAAAGTAGAATCTGAGCCTAGTGACATCTAAGAAATTGTCCGCCATCCCGTGTTGTCAGGAATCATTTTGGGAGATATCAAGCTGGGAAACATAGAAAGCAGATGTAGAAGGAAGGACTGCACTGTAACCATTCCCCACCGAATGCCACCTCTCTCTCTTTTCCTTCTGTCCTTCATGCTTCATTCCTTCTCTGAAACAGCTGTGGATGCTTCCCATATCAGAAATTGCTAACTATCTTTTCTTTATTTAAATCATAGTTCTAGTTTACAGCAGAGTTTCAGCTGTTAGGTTGCCAGATTACATGTGATTAAAATGACAACATTTGTTCTCTCATTGCAACTGGATGCAGTGTCTTCTATTGGCAGCCTGTGATTTCTCTTCTAAAAGTGCTTAGTCTAAAATATATTAGGTCAAATCCAATACATATAAGGTTTAATACAGATTGAGTCTGGCATCCCATAATCAAATAGAGGAGAAGCTATTCAATTCTGTAATATATTGAAATCTCAGTTATTGGGGTAAAGATTTCGACTGCTAAGCCCCAAATGGTCACACATCTCTAAAATGCCTGCGGAGATCAGGGCACGCAAAGTTTTGTTGCAGTTGTGGGGGATGTTTCCAGATCTATTCCTCTAAGAAAACTGCCCTTCCCCCCTCCATCTCCAGGCACTATTTCTGCTGGCACAGAACAGATTCTTACTCTTTAGCATCAGCGCAAGCATTTATACATATCTTAACCTCATAAACCACTGGGACCTGATCTGCTTTTGAGGCCTTGCCCCAGATGGTGTTGACAGTGCTGTGGGTTGGAGGTGAAACTGCTAATACAGCAGGATTCCTGTTCACCCCATCCTCCCGTAGGGGCTAGGCAGAAGTGTGTGGGGCTTTAACTATGCCCTCTCAGCAAATGAAGAGATACTCTTTGTAGAGGCTGCCCATGTTGTTCAGGTGGTCACTTCTCTTCTTTGGAAAAAGTAATAGAGGGAATGGAAGATTTCTGACTGGACCACTTTGTCTTATGCAGGGTTTTCAAAATGCATGTCATAACATTTAAAAAAATAACATCTGACTATTCCAAGAAATGGTATTCAAGTTATACAGAAATATATAAAGATACTGAACTTGGCATGAAATTTTGCTGAAATACTTTAGCTGAAAATAGACTTTGCAACATACAGACATGATATATATGCTTTTTCAACTAAAGAGGGAAGATGCTGGCTATGCTAGTGGCTTTGCTTTGTGGGATGTGTAAGGAAATCCATGATTTGAATCTCCCAGTTGCACAGATAAGTGGAAAGTTTTAAGTAAGACAAATAAAATTAAACCATTCCATTCCATTCTGGATACCGCATTAAAGTACAGTAGCTTCAAATAATGGGTTCATAAAAAAACATTGGCTGTCTTTAAGGCAGTTCAAACATCTCATTACTGTGGGGTTATAAATCTGCAGACAGTGGAGGTTCCTTTTATGGAGCAGTCTTTCAGCTAAAATAGTTATGAACAGATCAATACATTTGTTATGAATAATCTCTTTTAGAACTTGGGCAAATGTGACTTAGCAGTTTTGACAGAAGTGGAGCCAAGTGGTGCTTTATAGATTTCAACAATCTTGCAGGTGGTTCAGTGAGGTGAAATCTGTAACTGACCTGTTAAGTAGTGAGAGCAATAACAGAAAGAAATAAAGAAGAAAAGGGTACAGTGTAGCTTGGACTTTTAGCTGATTGTTGTGTTGGATGTATTTGTAGTATAAGAAAGATGTAGTGGAAGCAATACTTATAAAATGTTTGTTATCTGGTAGCTTTTTTTTTCTTTTTTCTTTTTTTTTTTAAAAAAAAAAGCTACAATGAAGCTAAACCCCCCACAAACTTATTTTCAACCATCATTGTGCCACAGCTACTGTGTACTGAGGTTAGATCTGGTCTCCATCTTGGACCTTTAGAATGTGTGTACCTTTCCAAATACCTTAAAGGTGACTGAAGAAATTAAGTACAGTTTCTGAACAAATAGGAATTCAACATCTTATCTAGCACAGGGCTGAGTCCTGCACCCCTCACTGATGTCAGAAAGAGCCAAAGATACAAACATTTTACAGCAGTTAATGGCTTATGCACCATTGTTAGAGAGATGCTTAACTGGGTAGAGCTTGAATGCTCAGCCATTATTATTTCTAGTTTCTTTGTTGTCTAGTAGGAGCCCCTGTCTTAAATGAGGTCATCTCCATCACTGCACAGTGCACAGGTGGTATTAGGTATGCAAGACAGAATTCAAAAGAACAAGGTATTCAGTGAAGAAAACAAACTAGATATAATGAGAATAAAGGAGAAAAAGCATGAAACTCAGGTGTTTTGACAAAAAGGAGAGAAACAGCATACAGAAAAGCAAGCCACATCGTAACAGTCAATAAAATAGATCTCTTGTTTGCTTGTAGGTAATTCTAGTTTAAAACCTTATTATTTCCTATTTATACCTATTTTTTACAGTCCTACATTGATAAATCACCAAAGTCAGATATTTTTATGAAAGTCTCACAACTTCTTCCGTTTTTCTCCTTTCTGTCTCTAAAAACTCTGGTTTTAGAGCTGCACAAGTAATTAAATAATGTTGAGGTCAAAGGGAGTGAATCTGTAGGTCACAGCTGTGAACATAGGGTGCTGGAATCTGAGACTCAGATCCTTCTTGCAGTACACCTGAAATAATTTCTGCATGTTGGGACAGTTCCAGGATGAAGATCCACCTGAGAACATCCAAGAAGATGCGATGAAGAAGATCTGCATTCAGGTGCCACCTCCAGCTCAGGGATGTTCACAGACATCAGTCTGCATTCAGTATCTAGCAGTCAGCAGGTGTTTCCATGTGTCTCCTGCATTTCACTTGGGCAGGTTAACTGGAGTATTCTTGGAGGCATATACCCATGTCTGCTGATTTGGAAAATAATTCACCATTATTTCAATAACTGCTGCCTGTTTCATTTGGCTGTGTTTTTCCAGAAGCCTGGTCTGTTGATGCCTTGAATCCCCATACAGACACCGTGCAAGCCACGAGCGATCCTACATCACGTCCTTGGTGGGTAACACATTCAATTAGCTCTTGGGCCCGCTGTTATTAGCAGACATCTGTCCCAATTCTGGCAGTAGACCTAGAGGATCAAATCCTGTGATATAAGCTATGGGAAGTATTGAGACTGACCCTCCTGCATCACAGGATTGAGGCTGCAGTGGCCTTGTGGGTAATTTACGTACACTCGCCATTTTCAGAATAGATTAATGGGGCCAATGCATTTGCTGATAATGTGATAGATCTCAGACTAAAATGTGTAACATTCTTGAGCAGGGGTAACATTATTTAATACAGAAAACTCGGAAAAAAACATCCTGGGTGCATAATCTTGTAAGTCCTACTGACCACTCTCCAATGCGAGGAGGACAGCAATGCAAGTCAAACTGTCCGGTAGATACTGGAGACTAAGCCATGTTATGAGCTGTAGGTTGTGATTAATTTTGGATTCCACTGTCTTCAGAAGAAGCTTGCCTAATTGAAGGCGGAGTGAAAACTGAGGAAGAAGGTCAGAGCTTGACTTGGGGTGATATTTCACTCTCATTTATTTCATTGTTCTTTATGGTCAGATTTCCAATGATTGATGGATGTTTGTAGACAAATCAGGTATTAAAACTATCTCTGCCGGGCTGAAGTCTTTATTGTCAAGCAGCAGTAAACACATAGTAACAGCATAGCAATTTATTTATATAAAGCCAATGTAAGAAACTGGTTCACAGTGTTTATGATGGGTTACCAATATAGCTTGTGTTCTGCTATGCAGTCAAATAAAATTTAATACTGACAAAATGTTATAAAATAAAGAAAGGTATGATTATTTAGGCTTGAATTCTATTGATTTTGGGTGGATATTTTAGGTAGTATACAAATTTATTTTAGGCTGTACTAATGAATGCTGGGATATGATCCCTTACGATCCACATGCAATACAATATTCTCTGAGCTCTCACACTGAATAGAGAGTTTTGTGTTGAAACTTCTTCTGGAATTAGTAAAAAATATTTTCTGTGAAAATTTTGTAAATGACACCGTTTAGTTGTATAGGTTTAGAGACCTGTGCTATTGCATTTGCTGAATTTTGTGAATTATATAAATGTGAGTCTTATATAAAGAAAAGAACTGTTGCCAAAATTACTAAGCACCTAAAATTTCAGTGTAAAAAAATATGTCTTCTCCTTTCTGCACAGTAATAATCTCTTATTTTGTCACTGATGGATATTTTGGTTGGAAAAGAAATACAAGTGCTGTCTGCTACACATTGGGAAAAACCTTTTACCAGAATGTCAGTTCTGGTACTGCAAGATAATCTACAAAAGTACAACCTTAAAGATGGACCTTTAAACCTAACTGGCCTCCATACAAGAGTTAGTGAAAAGAGGAAAAAAAGGACAAAACTAATGGGGTTATTTTGTACATTAGGGCATAGATTTGGACTTAAATTTCCATGGTGTTTTCTATTGTATGAACAGATGTAATGCACAAGCCAAAAACTCTGAAGTATCTGTTAATTTTCTTTTCAGGATTTTCAGCTAAGGTGATGTTTAAATTTTTATTTTAGGGAAAACTCCAAATGATCTCAGATGGAATTTTGCTTGAGTAATAGCTTCAACATTCCCATTGCAGAAAGACCATTTCAGTTCTTCTGTGGTGTCTTTCAGAGGAAAAGTAGGAGGAAGTGCTAGTTATGAATTTAGCAATGGTAAAATTATTAGTCTTATAATAAAATCACCTTTAATCACTGAAATACAGGAAAATATTGTATTTTGCTACATACTTTATAGATGTGTGGGAGTATGTTTCTGTAATATTAAAAAAAATTAATTTTGCTATTTAAATGAGTCAGAGGAAAAAAATGTTTTTAGAACAAATATTTTATTTTCTCTGCCCAATTACTTAATATTTCCACTAAAGCAGTAAGCACACTTGCAACATTTAAGGTTAGGGATTCTAGGCATTTACCTATATATATTTAAATATATAGATAAATTTTAAATAAGATAGCATTTAAACTCTGTTAGAAACATTCTTGCTATTACGTAAACTCCTTAAATCAGTAAATATATGAATATTTAATTATTTGTAGGTATGAATATAGTGCTTTATAGCTATTAATAAGGACTGAATTCTGGACTGTTCCACACAAGACAGTAAAGAAACCCTCTTCTGAGCAAGACTTGCCCTAATCTGTGATCCAAGTATATAGGATAAAGAACATTTTGCATGTTTTTTCTACCTTTCAGAACAAAGATTAGGGACTTTGGGAACTGTTTCTGCACATCTAATACAGTCTCCAGTTGAACTGAGCTAGAACATCAGTAAAAGTGATTTATTAAAAGTAAGTATTACTATTGTGTCCTCTTCTTTAATAGAAACTGGCTTACATGGAAAGGAACTAACTTTCATGCAGTGGAAGTGGTTGATTGTCTCTTCTGATTTCTCAGGTTACTCTGAGGTAAAGAACTCTGCATTAATGATTACTTGTTTTCTAAGGCTGTTTTATAAGACTGACAACTTAAGCTAGGAGACTATGAAATAATTATCATTATCAAAGGGAACTCAGAAAACAAATGGTAAGTTTAAAATAAATTGGCACAATTATAAAGCAGCACAGAAAGTCCTTTAGCTTTAAGATTCATGGGGCAGGAGACCTGTTTTAACATAACAGTTGTTGATATCAAATGCTAATGTGTTGTCCTCAACATGCATATGACCTGTAATGTAAATGTTTATGTCTCACATCCACAAACCAGCAGTACAAAGAAATTATCTGTCACGTCCAATAAAATATCAATCTGTGTTTTCTCTCTCTCTCTTAATGAAGTTTTCTGTTTGCTAACCCAAAAAGTACTACCTTCACCAGATAGCCTTCTGGATCTGGGGAAACAAAATAAATACTACTTGGCCCCTTCTCTGTGGTCTTGAATAAAAACTGGGAAATATATATGTGATTCAGAGCTTTTGAACGTACTGAAATTCCACCTACTCCCAGAAAATAAAATTTGTCTCTTGCAATATGCCACATTAAGACGTCAAGTGAGAGGAGCAAATGTGATTGTCTCTCATAAACAAGTGATTGCCCTATTAACCTGGGTTTAAAAGTACACATGCACAGGGCAACTTATTACTATCATGAGATGTGTGGAGCAAGCAAAGGAAATGTTATTATCCCAGGGGTCACTGAGGATAGCAGCAAATAGGATTATTGCTCAGAGTAGGATGAACAGAAGGCCAGATGGATGTAATTTCAATGAGAATTGATTTGTGGAGATTTGATTTAATGACATTTAAAAGGGCACCACTGTGATAATCTCTGTGGCTATCTTGTATTCTTACTGTAATATAAGGCTTAGCCTTTGCCTTTGTTTTCTTCCTTGAGTGTGATGTGTTAAGGTACCTGGGGTTATTAGGACCCTCCAAGAACCATAGCCAAGTGCTCCATGGCAGGACACTTTTGAGGCTACTGTGATTGCTCTCAAACCAAGTTTTCCTGCATCTACAGCCCTTTGTCAGGGACCTTGGAGGCAACTTTCCTGAGAGCTGACAACCCATAACCCAGCTACTGGCACCTGGGACTGTCAATACTTTCTGGAGTTTATGAACCCCTTGACTCTGAATTTTGGCTTGTATGGGTTAACTCTTCAGAAGCAAATATTGAATACTAATCATAACGTTTGCACTGGTGATTCCAATTGTTTTTTCTTTAGTATTATACATAGATAAACAGATGCAGAGGTAAACTGGCCTAGGCAAAGTATGCTTATATTTTTTCTCACTGCATTGCAGTTTGATCCATGTCCTCTGAATCTCCAGAGTCTTTCAGTTCATGTCTTGCTTCTGCACATTGTGGAGTCCTTTTTCCACTTTCGTTGTCAGTATTCACCCTCACACAGTGGCTAATTGTCTTGGCTGCCCCTGCTCCCTGTGGGAGCAAACTGTTTGTGGTCTGCCTCTATGGTTCTAGAAGTCTTCTTCCAATTAATTTATTCATTGAAGTTACACATTTTTGGTTCTGTATCTAAAATTCTGTATTTTCCACCACATAGTCCCTATTCCGTAAAGGAATCATTGTCCAAGATACTTTCATCAAATAAGTTGCTATTGACATACCTTTTTTTGGCCTTGAAAGAATGTGACATATTTAATTTCAGCATCTGCTGTAAATGGAGCCTTCAGCTTGGCTAAAAATCTGACTTGTAGTGTATGTTTGACAAGAAAGGATGATTGGCATCCTGGGAAATGTAACAGTACTCTGTAGGTAAGTAACGCAATTTCCTTAAAGTTCATTTTTAATGTTTGCTGGTAGGCTATGCTATACATGCTACTGAAGTATCTATCATCCTCAGAATGTGGGCATGGTCTGAAAACCTGTGGATGAAAGAAGAGATGTTCTGTCTTTTTTCTTTCTGTGGACAGGGCCCACACAATGAGCAATCTTGGAAGTGTTCCATGAATAACTATGTTATGTACTAAAGTTAATGGATTTTATGAGCATGACAACTTCATATTTATTTGAGCACATTCAATGAACAAGTTAATTCTTAACTCATTTTTCAGCTATCTAATTTCTGGCAATCTCCTGTGCAAGCTACTTTAGTGGATTTAATACATTTGTAAAATGAATCAATCATAGATTGGGCATAGAAATTTGAATACATTTATAATGACATGTGGCCATTAAAGATGGCCTACGCACTGATTCTGTGGTAATGCCTGCTAAATCTATAGAGATTGTTAATGTTTGACAAGTTACTTTATGTTCTTATGGTTTAGTGTTTAATCATGATTAATCCCATAGCAAGTGAGTAGTCTCAGCTTTTGACAGTTACTGCAGAACATGTGGAAAATAAAATGTGTTGATTAAGTAAAATGATCACATCCTAAAATACACTTTATTTTACCCATAAGCAAAGGCACTAAGATTATACTGTAGCCAGAGGAAAAGGATTTGTAGAATTTACAATCAGTCAGCACCTTTATTTTTATTTTGGACTAGTATTAGTCTAGAGCAATTTGAAGCATACTAAAAATTGAAAGGCAATTCCTTTAAGAAAATCATTTTCATGATAGCTTTTAGAGTGTTTGGTTTGGGTAGTATTGTTAGATAAGGCAAGGCAGTTTATACTTCCTAAGACTGAGTTCAGATCAGTCAGATACCAAGAGACCACCCCTGAGTAATATTAAAGGCAGGGTATTACAGTCTGCACTTGATCTAACATACCCCTACAGACTTTGTGGCACTCAGTCAGAAAGAAAAAGAAGGGTTCAGACTCTTTATGTGTGTGGCAAAAAACCCTTCTCTATGCTTTGGAAAAGACAGTAGGACTCCCTGCTGTGTGAAGAGAACTCTCCTTTCAGCTAAAGTAGACAGTGATTATTTGTTTATGTCTGAGATCTGATTGCAATAGTGGATCCTGAAAATAGAAACAAGTGATGTGAACAAATGCAGTCTGGAGCAGAATCTAATCAAGGGACAATCAATCACTGACTATAGGGTATTTTCTTATGATTCTAACTGCTGTGCCTTATTGTAAATGCTACCTCTGTTGAGTGAAAAAAAATATAAAACTAAAGCATTATAAATTTCATACAGGAGTACTGTGTGGTTAGACAGCGTGGCCCAAATTCTCTGCTTTCTTTTACCAGTTTAAACGAAATGCAATTTACATCTGTAAAAACAGAAGAGGAGTCAAACACTTTCAGTGTGCATTTTGAAGAATCTCCTTTAGTCATATGGTTTATTTTTGAAGCTTAAGACATTTTCTGTCTCAAACATTTGTCCTTAATAGGAGTTTCTCACAGGGTGAACTAAAATGCTGTATTTATTTTAACGAGTTTTTTTCTCATAATTGAATAAATCCTTCAGAATATGGAAGTTTTTAACTCTTCAAAATTGAAAATATTAAAGGCACATAGCCATTTTCCATTGTTTTGTCTTTATGCAAGAAAATTGACCCACAACATGGAACTGTTAATCATTTACCTGTTTAGGTAGTAACTGAATGTCCTGTTATAATGATATGGAAGCTTTCTTACAATTTAATTTAATTTATCTGAGTTGATTGTTTTTCAGTTTTTTCACTTTCAGTTGCACATCATCTTACAAACAAAGACAAGCTTCTAATATTGTTCATTGCCTTTTTGCACTACAAGGGTTGTATAAAGAGGTTGCAAAGAAACAAAGCAAAAAACAAGCGATGATCCTCTTGACACAAGGGAATCTTGAGTTGGTCTGAATCCATGTGGATGAATCAGTGTCAACTTGTCCAGGTGACCTCATTGTCTGTATGGCCTAGAGATGGAAGGCCTGTGGATGGAACATGTTGCAATTAGATGCTGTCTTGCACTCATACAACTTATTAATAATAATTTTTTTTCCCCTTTGAATATATTCACAATGATATTTACATCCAGAAGAAGAAATGACACCATACCATTAAAAAAGTTGTTTTCCTGCTGTATATTCCTCAGTTTAGAATTGGAAAATTACTTGTAATTTTGCAAACATATCAGTTCTCCTGAGATGAAAAACCGATACAGATATACTAATTAAAGTTTCAAGTCTGAAAGTGTGTAAATTCACTAACAATGCCCCAAACCCATTGTAAATTACCCCAACATTTGTCACTTCTGAAATAGTACATAGGTGGTTCTTACAACAATGATAATGGTATAGGTTGGCAAAACATTACCAGCTATCATCTTCATGCAGTGGGATAGCCTGACCTCATATATTTTCAGCTGGAGCAATGACTGAGCATTCTAAGAAGAGTCAGCTAAATCAGTCCCTGGGTTATTTAGGCATCTGCACAACAGTCTGAAAACAAACAGAAGCTGTTTCACTGAGATTATAGGGAAATCTTGGTGTGCTTTATGGCTGATGTCTTCATTTCTGCTCCCAGTGGATGTATAAGTACAACATCCTATCTGACATAAATTCAGTTATGGGTAGGTCTGTCACAGAAGAATAACTCCTAAGTATATACTAATTGACTGAATAGGAACTGGAACATATAATGGGGCTTTTCCAATCCCCAATCTGGGGTACACTAAGGGAATACCGCATAGGAGAAAGGGGACTTCTAGAATTAAAGACCTCAAATACCCATGGATATCCCATAAAATATTAAGTGTCTTTAATTTTTTGTTATGGAATAAGGATTATATACATGCAAGGGAAAAGTGATATTGATAGGACTATTAAAATCAAACATGTATTTATGTGGATAGTAGAATCTTCACATCAACATGATCAATTCAGTGAAGGAGATCGAATTTCTCACCATCTTGACTCCATAAAGTTCTAAACCTGCAATATACACAAAATGTCAGCTCTCATTAGTCTGATGTTGCTTCCAGATTAGTACTTCGTACATTTTTACTCTCAGACAAGAGGCTATTTGGGAATTATTAAAGGTAACAAATAGTGTAGCCTTTTTTAAAAAAAACAAACAAACAAAAACCAAACCCAAATACTTGGATGATTCCTTTTTTCCTTTAAAAACAATAAAAATATTTCTATATACCATTTTTCTATAATGTATATAAAACTGAAGCTTCATGAAAACTATTCTTAATGTTGATGCTTGCACTGAAGTTGAGTAGGATGCAAATATTCACCCTTTTTATATTCAATCCAAGTTTAAAATTTGAAAAAAATCGTGTTTTCTAACAGTGAGACTGCATGTTAAATTCATATACCACCACTCCTTTAGCAATAATTCCAAGTTAGGCAATGTCCACAGGATGCTTGCACAAAGCAGGTATTGCAGGAGCTCTCTATCATGGACACTGCTAGAGTGAAAACTGACTAGCACAGAAAATGGAGATTAATTTAGATACAAATAACTTTTACATTCAAATACCTTTATATTAAAGACAAATGATAAAGCATTGCTGTTATTAATTACTATGACTATATATATATATATATATGTATGGTACAAAGTTCTCAGATACAGAGAATCTGTGTGGGATCTAGAGCACCATTTCTTTCTTTGATATGTGTTCCTTAATAATATGGTCATATCAGCAATGCTGAAATTTTTGTTAAAAATTCCACAACAGGGTTAGAATTTATAAAGACACAATTTTCAGTCTTCTTGTGACAGAAAAGATTAAATGCATGGGATCTATTGGAAACACATTCACCTTTAGTGAAAAATGAATATGGAAAGCCTATTAATGTATACTTCATTTCCTGTAAGCTACTCTGCAATGTAACGTGGGTTGTCAGACTGAAATGTCATGAAAGGCAATGAATACCTGGGGGAAACAGGCAGACAGGATTGAGCCACTAGAGCAGGGAGAGTGCAGAAACTAGTGCAGAAACTCACTCTGGCAAACCCGTTCTCTTTTTTTGAAATTAGATTTCTTCTTCCTGCCACTTCCCCCAATAACTTTTTAAACAGGAGGTACCTAGCAGTTTTCTCTGAGCTTTAACTTTTTTTCTCATTAGAGGTAATAACAATATATTTCAGAGGAACTACCTGCCTCATTTTTTTTCTTCAGCCTTCATGCTCACAACCTGTTTCCACTGCCCCTCCCCCATATATTTACTTTTCTTTATTTCTGCATTTTGTCCAGAGCTTCTGGACACTCTGATGCATGTTTTATTCTCAGTCTGTCACCAGCTGCTCTGTAGAAGAGTCTCTTCTGTGTCCTGAGAATTTGGACTGGTTTGCTTAGATCATCACAAAAAATAAGCCCTTTTTTCTCTTTCAGAAAAAACTAAAAAACAAGCAACTTTTTTTTTTTTTTTTTTAAGTAAAATTAGCAGAGAAACAGCAGATATTTTATTTTACCTAATAAGTAGGACTGGCATAAAACTAATTTTGTTTCTCACACATATGTGCATAGTTCAACTGAAGTAGAGTTGAATTCAGAAATGGTACGTGAGGTAAACACAAGGAATAATGTAGACAGCATATTTTATAGTCAACTCCATTTTATTGACTCAGAAGATGAGATACTGAAAATAACGGAAACAATCTAGACAGTTTTTCAATATAACCTCCCTTCTTTGAGTCAGCATGAGGCAGTGGGTGTCTCATTTGTGTTTCCCACAAAAAATGGGTTTTGGATGGCCTGATTATGCTGACTTAGGAACATAATGTCTCCATAAATATATGAAGCCAGGAATATCTGTAATTAACATAGCTAAACTGCCTTTGAGCTGAACTAGCCCACACAGAGCCTATTTTTTTTGCATGGTTTATCTATAAACTTGCCAGTGCACTCAGAACTAACAGAGAATTACCTTAGGCTTGTGTCTACTACCTTACTTTCTCCCTCAGACCTCCTGTACTTAAATCAAAGTTAACTCACATAATAAACAGCTGGGGGAAAAGATAATTTATGGAAGGAGATGCTTTAGCTTACCCAACTCCTTTCAACTACTTTGTATGAGAATTACATAGTGTTACATTGCCTTTCACGTTACAAAGAGTAGTGTATGAAATACTGAGGGAATTCAAGTGAATATTATGTGATTTGTCTTACAGCACCTTACATATCACTTCTGAAATTGGCTCACAGGCCCACTGACTGAGAAGAGAGAACAAGACATCCACAACAGCTATAAACTGAAACAATAGTTTAGCATCAGGGGAAAATATTAAGGCAGACGGTGTAGTAATGTGAAGAAGTATAGAACAGTAACTTGATAGGAAACAGAAAAAACAGCCTCAGACTTAAGTGAGATAGCAGATATGTAAATGTGACATGCAGATAAGATTGATCTTTAATCCCAAACTTTAAGGGAATTGCATATTAAATTATTAGTTCTAGCAATTACTTATTTGGGGGAATTATATTTGCAGCACTCGGTTCTCTTTCCCCAAAACTGGAGCACATAGAGGTGTTGCTGGCTAAGCTCCCCCAAAGCCAGTGGATGCTCTGAGGGAGGCTGCACTTGACCAGCCTGGAGAACTACAAACATGACACTCACCCACTTGTACCAGGACTTGCTCTAGAGGGTCCACATTATTCAGATGGTTTTCAGGATGATTGGCTTGCACTCCTGTTTGGAATACTGAAAAATAACCTGACATGAATACTTAGAGGTATCACTTCCACTCATCATTACAGCTTGATGAATTAAGTGTGTATGAACAGAAATATGTATGCTGGAAAAATATGCCATGTCACTTAATAACATTCGGTGACCTTCAAAGAGTCATGTGACTCTAATGCAATAGACATCACTAAATAGTTCAGCTGTGTACATCAGTAAACAGAAATGCAATGTGTAATTGTAAAACAGTTTAAGTATTAAAATAGTTTTGCTACTGGAAGTAATATTATTCTACAGAAATTTACATACAAAGTTCTGCTTAATTTTTTTTAAATTACAATAGATAATTACCTACATGGTGATTGAAAGAGTCTCTGTGAAAATCCAATTTGCTATTCAACTCAAAGCATATTTTTATATAAACAGTGCAAAAAATATTTGGAAAGCATGCATCCTACATAATTTATATGTCAAGGATTCCATACCAATCTGGAGTGCTCAGATCTGAAGGTTAAGGAAAAATACAAATTACCAGCCCATTTCATAAGTATACTACAAATACTACGTTAATGACTTGACTTATATCAAAGCCAAAGAAATAGATTGCCAGGAAACCTGTCATTTGACACTTCTTGCTAAGTTTATCAAACCCATAGATGCAGGTAACTAAGAAATGTATACCAGTGTAATAAAATAATGCAGCTCATTGCCAAAATTTTCTTACAAGTTACTGCTGCAATACATAACTGTAAGAAACTGTGGTAGCTCTTGTCTATTAATGCTTTTAAAAATATGACAATTATACTGCAGATACTTGCCAGCCCAAATTGTCATTGTAAATTAGAAATGAAATCTAAGTAGCAGTTGGACAGCAGCTTACTAAGCAGGCTCACACCTACTGAATTTGCTTTATGTTATTTTATTATTATGGTTTGTTTCATATAGCAAATCAATCAGTTCGGGTTGCCCTAATTTTCTAAAAATGTGACAGTTTTTTTTCTATTTTTCCTCTTGTACTTTTGCAGCTAAAACTCTTTAGTGTTCCTTGGAGACTATATTCTCCTGCTCATACTCCCCAAAACTTATTTACAATGTTTTCTGGTTATGCCTGAATTATCAACTTTGGAAGTAGGATGTCTAAAAAAGAAGCTTCACAACTGTTACTAATCACTGGACAATATAATAAGTCATAAATGTTATTTAAGTCTAAGGGAATTCATTGAGTATGGTCAGTTCATGGTTAATGAGGGAGACCATGTTTAGATTAATTTTATTATTGTGTCTTGTTTTCTTTTAAAAAATTCAAAGTTCACTTTTTCACCTACTTCTCAAACTTTTTTGTCTTTTACTAGTTTGATTCTTTAGTAACTGTTCACAAGCCCTACAGTTATCCTCCAAACTCATAATATGCATGTAAATTATTAGAATGGAGATGATGCTTTTTAGAAAAAAAAGTAACCAAAATTTTGAGTAGAGGAATTTGAATGACTAATCAAGAAAACCAAGAAAAATATTTTGACACACTAAGTGCTTTATTCCACCTGCATGTAAGTTATAAATAAGGTGAACCAGAAAATTCATGAAAGCAAGAGACATAAAGGAAAGACAGATGCCAGAAGTTTCTAGAACTATGTTCCCAAAGTCTAGGACATTTTATGGTTGTACCTATGTATATAGGTATATCATTAGGAACTAATTTGGTGTGGGAGGATCATCTGATGCAAGCAGCAGTGCTTAAACTGACTTTACAGCAAGATAACCAGCACAGGCTGAGGTAAGGTTTGATCTCAAACGGAATATCTCCATCCACTGAATGCCTATATGTGTGCTGTTTGAAGCCATTTCAAAGAACCAGGTTTTGGCTTGGACCCTTACGTACCTATCAGAGGTTTGAGCACAATTGGTGTGCATCTGTGTTGGAGCTTCTGGTTGATTTTACCCTGGCAGGAATCTACCTCAAGAGTATGAAAACTAATCTGCACTTGAGCAACCTATAGTAAGAGTGGATGATTTGCTTCAAAACAATATTATTGCACTGAGTCAAAATGCTTAACTAGGTGTATGTGGAGTATGTGACAATGACAGTCAGAAGATTGTACCTTGGTATGTTGTCCAGGCTGCAGTGGATGGATTATCAAGTGAATGGCAAAGGAGTATTCCTGGGCTTATTTTGATCCACTTGCTGAAATTTGAAACCGTACTCTGGCTTTGCAGCATGGATTTGTTGAACTTTTAAGAAACATTGTGTAACAGAAAGTATTTCAGCTTGGATGATTTATATCTGGAGTAGTTTTAAATGTGTAAACAAACAACAAGTCTTACAAAAAAAGATGTCAACAATGGTCAGGGAAACTTATCCATAAACATAATTTTTACATCCATATGTAGTATCTGTACCTGTATTAGTTTCCTGCTAAGAAATTTAGGCATGTTACAAACATCAGATAATTGACTTAACAGGAAAACCCTAAGTAACACTTACTGAAAAGATATCATTCTGATAATTAAGCATACCACCGTCTGGTTGTGTCAGTCTAGCACCCAGGTGTAGACTAAATATTACCATTAGCATCAGCTTTATGTAGAAACAGTGCTGGCAATCTGATTAAAGTTTCCAGAGAATGAAAAGCAAGGAAATTGAACTAGCTACTTATCTTTAGATACCATTTATTCAGTTTGTAAGGCAATAAAAGAACTTTTTGCAGTGCTGTCACAGCCTACTTATTCTGAGTCAAATACCGTTTGCCTATTCCTGCAGCTGGGTCTGTGGTCATCACTACAGCAGAAGGACTTGTCTCTTTGCAGATAGGACATGAAAGAAGACAAAAGATTTCTGATTATTGTTTTGATGAACAGCATCAGGTGAGCTGGGAGATACAATGCAGCTATTGTGCTCCTGAGCAACAACAACCAAAAAAGACTACAGTATGTGAGTGTGCTGGTCCAAACATGTTGATTTCTCTTGCAAATGCGTCATAAAGAAAAAGTCAGAACGTTTATACTGAAATGCTCTAGAAAATCAGTAATAAAGGCAGTAATTTCTTCATAAAAGATGAAGTAATAATAATAAATATTAATACAAATAATTTGTAAATTAACCTACAAACAAAATACTTTTATTTAATTAATTATTTTATTTATTACAGCCCATGGTAGAGAACCTGATGTCAGCGTTCATCGTTGACTTGTAGTGCCATTGGACAGTGTCGTTCCTGGGATTTTAATAATACTCAGTATGCTCCCAAGGAATCAATGGTGAAACCCTAACCAATTTCAAAAGAGATCAGGAATGACTAAGCACTTTTGAGTATTCAGACTTCCTTTGAGTTCAGTTCTCAGATTCAAGAACTGTAGGCATATTGACTTAATATTTCATATATAAATCACTCCAGGGCTATATACAAAGCAAGGATACATAACAGAGAAATGTTAGTCAATTGCACCTATTTACTTCCATCCACATTAGAAAGCATAAGAGGATTTTCAATGTTAAACCAGTTAATTTTAAAATGCAGAGGAAAGAAAACGTTTACACAGGTAATTGCTGTGTGGAGCTCATTAATGCAAGATAGGAATTAGGTATGCAGCCTAGTAAATTTAAAAAGCATATTCCAGCACCACATAAATGAGAAAAGCATTCTCCTAGTAGTTCTAGGATAATATTTTAAGGTCTATCAATCAAGTTTCAGAACACAACTTGTTCAGTAATTAGGGTCAGGAAGAAACGTTTCCTTTCATTTCCTCTGGAAGTGTAACATTTCTAATGGGGACCATACTGAATGTTTCAAACACAATTTAAAAAATTTACAGTGAGGCCATTTTTTACAACATCTAGGAAAAGATACACTGAAAAACATAAATTAGTAGTTTGCAATGGTTCCTGGTGGTTTATTTTCTTTTGTTAGAAGCATGGAGAGGATTACACACAGTTGAACAGTACATTTTATGAAAGGATAAAACAAAAGCAATCAGACAACGAAGCCAGAATACGCAAGTGTAAATAGACTTCCATTCTTTTATTTAACAGCTTTGATAAACTTAGTTTTCTCCACTGATCACTGGCTATTTATTCACTGTATATTATGTCCAAACATGTGAGGAAAAGCTGAAGTATGAGTTTTTTCAAATTTGAAATACACGGTTGTGATGTATAAGTGTGAATTTTCTTTTGAACACCTCTTTGCAGCTGTAGAGGTATCCAACTGGCTGTACCGCAGTTGGTAGCTTTCCAGAAATCTTTGATTAAAACTCCAAGAATGTCTGTCTCAACTTTTCCAGGGATCAAGATGGTTGCTGTATTTCATTTGTTGTCTTCTATTATGTGTATGGGATTTCTACAGTCCTTTCCAAAATTACTTCTACCTGTTTTTCATATAAAAACCTCTAATTTTTTTTTCTTTCTTTGGAGCACTTCTTTACCTCACAGCATCCTGCTGCTATCTTATTTGTATAATGTTGAGAATCACTGTTTTATTTGGAGTTTCGAGTGCTGCAGCAAGTTAATTGAGTTTCTCTTTGTGCTCAGAAGCTGAAGATGGTTTTGTGAACATTTTTTTCTTTCAAGCACTATAACATTTTAACACCTTGTAATTCTTATGGTGGGGGGTGGGGGTGGGGGGGTGGGAGTGGTAGGGAGGCAAGTGAGTGAGCAAGAGAAAATTAATTTCCTCAGGTATCTTCAAATAGCATTCGTGTTTCTTATGATGACCACTTTTATTTTGGGACACTTTATTTATATAAAGTTTAGGTAAAATCTTCTAAAGTACATGAGTTAACAACTAAGTCTACCATTACTTTTCTAGTTTCAGCTTTTCATTTTTTCTTAGTAGTTCATTCCAGATAAGATCACCTGAATAACTTTATTTTGGAGATTGAACTAGGAAATTGTTAGGAAGTAGTACTTGATTTGTTTACTGACAAAAAAGTTTAACAGTAGCAAGTGAAAGGCTATTTAATAGAGTTAAAAGACAGAAAGTTTATGCCTATATCTATTATACATGAATTTAAAATGTTGGTTTTTTTAATCAAATTCAATGAGTATTCAAGTTTCATTCACAGTTAGTGCACAGCAAAAAAGCTGTGAGAGTTTTTTTTCGATAACGACAGTGTAGGTCAACAAGACAACCATTTAAAGCTGGCAAATGGCAATGTAAACGAAGAGTAGATATAGTAGTTTAAGTGTAGTAATGCAACATACATACAAGTTCAACCTTTGGCAGATGTCTCATTAACATAAATTCCTCCCATCCCAGCAGCACTTTTTTTTCAATATTTTGTGCAGATTAGGATATTTGAAAGGGGATTATTCATTGGATGCTTGGACTAGAGTTGATCTGAGATTGTATGTATGCAATAACTCATCTTTTAGAGGGGTAAAATACCTGTATGTGAATTTCTTCCTGATTTATATTTGTTTTGTTTGTATAAACCAAGTTTAATAAAGTGGTTTTCTAAATGAAGTTTTTTTTCATTCTGATTATACTGCATTACATTTATAGCTGCCCTCAGCTACACTTCAGGTTTCATTATATAAGATATAGATGATTTTATGGCATGAGACAAAAAAGATTCCTGGACAGAAAATTAGACTTTCAGAGGGCTTTAGAGCTGATAGGATATTTAAAGTGATGAGTTCAAGACCTAATGAAGCAGAAAACCTAATATTTTTTTTTTGAGAGGCTGGCAGAAGGAATGATGCATGATAACAGTGAAGGTATTCCAAAGAAATCTGAAGAACAGATTTGATTGCTTAAGACTGTAAACTTTAACTTAATATCATGATTATTATAATTGAAGGTTTCTCAACCATCCCTCAAACAAGTTTTTTTTAAAAAGATTATTTCCCACATGCTTTATACTATCAATTATTTATAGGAAACCATTTAGAACCCAATCGAAAATAATTAGCCTTAAATTAATACAGACACATGCATGTTTTTTTCTATACTAAAAAAACATTTTTGCACATTTTTTTTTTCTTAAATTAAGTTTTCAGGTTATAACTTTCTTCAGCTCTTCAGGATAGCTATAAGCATTTTTTAGTTAATTCAATCTGGTCATTCTCCTCCTCCTGAGTAGCAGCAGATGTCTTACCAATGGAGAAAAATTTCATGATCTGTATTCGGAGCATATTTGGATTTTATCTTGTTCTGGTTCCACACACTTAGCAGTACTGGAACAGACATCATCACAAATACTACACAAATAAATAAAAATTACTGTTCTGTTGAAAATAACAATGATTTCAACTTTCTTGTTTCAGTAGGAAAATAAACTTAAAAAATGCCATGCCTCAAACTTGTTTTCACTGCTTTGTTAGAAAAAAGTTTTTATGAGAAATTTTGATCAGCAACAGTAAAAATATACAGTATTTGAAACAGTGGTTTTCAAAATAAATGTTTATCCTCAAAATTTATTGCATTTTATACACTCACTCTTCTTAAAGAACTACCATATTTATTCCTCATGTCATTAATGTTGATAGGAATATAGCATGTTATTTTAGATTACTTATCTGAAAGAAACAGGAATTCATTCACTGCTTCCCATCAGCAGGCAGGCGTTCAGCTGCCTCCAAGAAAGCAGGGCTCCTCCATCATGGGTAACCATTACTTGGGAAGACAAATGCCATAACCCCAAATGTCCCCCCATTTCTTCTTCTTCCCTCAGCTTTATACGCTGAGCATGACATCATATGGCATGGCACACCCCTTTGGTCAGTTGTGGTCAGCTGTCCCAGCTGTGTCTCCTTCCAAATTTTTGTGCACCCCCAGCCCGCTGGTGAGCAGTGGGGTGAGAGGCAGAAAAGGCCTTGACTCTGTGCAAGTGCTGTTCAGCAATAACTACAACATTCCTGGATTATCATCACTTTTCAGCACAAATCCAAAACACAGCCCCATAGTACCTACTATGAAGAAAATTAACCCTTCTGCAACCAAAACCAGCACAAAAGGTAGTTACAATAGGTGTAGGATTTCTAAAATTATTTTCCTCTACACTAACCTTGAGGAAATATTAAAAAAGAGGAACATGATGCAATCTCTTCTAGAGCAACAGGCAGGGAAAGATTAAGCAGATTCGTTAGTTACCTAAGATTATACATGAATAAAAACATTGATGGCAATGGGGTGCCACAAAACATAATCAGAAGACAATGAAGGCATACATTTGTAATTGAAGTATAATTTGGTTTGAAGAATTTTTATTACTTTATTAAAGGAAGGAAGTAGGTTGGCTTTCAGGTTGAGTCTGTGTGGCTGGTAGTTATTTTTTTCCATATTCATTGCTAGCAGTTTTAATACTGGAATTACTGAGGCACAATGAACAGAGAATTAAATAATCACTTTCAAGGTAGGATTGCATTTTAAAGAAACCTGCCCTGTGACTGAGGGAAATTGTGGTAAATTTTGTGCCACAGAAACACAGTTTGGGTAAAACAGTTGCAAGTTTAAAAAAGGAAGGAAAATCTTGTGTGCTATAGGAAAGAAATGCTTTCTTATAAGTCAGTCATTTATGAAGGAAATAAAATAATTACCTGGCTTTGAATTCAGTTTACTGATGTATCTGCCTCACTGTGTAACTTTCATTGCACTAAGTGTGTTCCCCAGTCCTTCTAGTCTCCGGCTGCAATGGAGCTTTCACATATCTGGGTTGGACCAGAGGAAAATAGTCAACTTTCTTACAGATAATTTGTTTATACCTGTTTAAAGAAACACATCTGTGACTTAAATATTTATGAAGTGCTTGCAATCCTGAATGAGATCTTGGGCTCATATAATCCATATCTGTTTTCTGTGCCGGAGACAATGACAAAATATCTGAAAGGCAGGGATGGTATAATCTGGTCTGTGAAGGATTTAGACTAAATTCCAGTGCTTAGAGATTAACATTAATGGATGAAATGTTATCTTTTTAAAAGGTCTAATTTTTCATAACTCTGAGTGTGATGTCCTTCCTGGCCAGCAGGGAATTTAATTAAGTGACAGTAATATGAACATCAACAGAAATATTTGTTTTGAAACTACTTTTCTTAATCCAGAGAGAATGAAAGTCTCAGTCTGTTGGTTTTTTTCCCCCTGATGCAGATTGGAATTTCAGTGACACAATCTTCTGTTGGTTGTATTAATCAATAGATTACAACAGCTGCAGCAAAGAAGTCAAAGAAATAAATCCAGATTTGCCTCCTTGGTATTGATGTAATGATTCTGACCAATTCTTTACCCTCTCAGTACTACAACTACAGGTAAATTGTAGCTAGCACTCTTGTAGTAATAACTGTCTTCTCTGTGCATTACTTTCTGTAGCGAACATCTTTTCTTCTTGCATGTAACATAAAGACTTCAATTTACAAAGGCTGAATGCCAGGTTGGTACTTACTAAAACAGAATTAATTCTCTGCTATATATTGTGTAACTGCTACTGAGATGGAGGTTTTCTTTTTGGTGTTAGGGTAAAGGCAGCTATCACAAAGACAGTGCAGAAGAAAATTCAGAAGGTGTTTGATTTTGTGTTGCATCTGAACACTTTTTCCTTTAAGAAAAAAATACATTGTTTGATTTGGAAGTTATAATTTTAAATGAAATCTGCCCTTAATTTTTTTTTTATTTTTTCTTTTTTTAAATGTTTCTTTTCCTTTTCTCTTTTCTTTTCCTCTTCCTCTTTCTTTTTCCTTTTTTAATTTTCTATTTTTTACTTTGTTTTCCCTATTTCTCTTCCCTTTTTTGCTTTTTTTTTATTTTTTTTTTTCCCCACACAGAATAAGGCCATCATCTGCTGCATGGCAGAGTTCTAGTTAATGACTGGGAAGCTCCTAGGTATTACCATATCACAAATAAGAACACTGATACTCATAGAATGTTAAGCACATTATTTCTGATTAATGTGCACTTTTGGAAGGTCTGCCTTCTCAGTGGTACGATTCCTCAAGGAGCTGCGCTTAGCCAAAACCTGCAAAGGTGTTGGTGTGAGGGGAGGGAAGGCAGCACCATGAGCTGTGTGCCAGGGCTGGGTGGCAGTGGGGGTCAAGGTCAGGGACTGCGCCTTGCAGTGACCCCAGTAAGTTACACAGCCCCCAGCTTACTGCCATGCTGTAGCCTCTGGCTCCACTCTATGACCCTGTATGCCAGATGCATTTCATCAGTAGGTTGAATATCATCTGATTCAGTGGTGTCAGTGACACACTGTGGTAGCTGTAGGTCAGCCAAAGATCAGCCAGCATCATAAAGCATGTGGAGTCACAAGGAATGGAAACAAGACCATAGAGCTCTGCTGCGAAATCATGAAATGTCTCTCATACAAGCTAACAGCTTTTCATGTAGCTTAGATGTGGTTGCCATTTCTCCACTAAATGGAGTACAGATTATTCCCTTCGTGCACAGATCCAAAACAGGATGTGTAGGAAAAAATGAATGTACTTTGGAGGTTTTGTAAGATGAGAAGTATACTTGGTTTATGAAGAGTGGTTGCAACTTTGGAAGTTTCTTTTGACTCAGCAGGCCAGCAAACTATACACAGTGCAAACTACTGTGTAAATAGTAACAAATGACTGGCCTAGTAGATGAAGGAAAAGCAGTAGATATTGTCTACCTGGGCTTGAGTAAGGCCTTTGACACTGTTTTTCCTCATAGACAAGCTGTTGATGTATGGGGCTGGATGCACAGACAGTGGTGTGGATTGCAAAGTGGCCTAATGGATGTGCCCAGAGGGTGTTGATCAGTGGAACAAGGTCTACCTGGAGGCTTGCAGCTAATGATGTAACCTAGGGGCCAACACTGGGTCCAGTCTCATTCAATGTCTTTATTAACGATCTGGATGATGGGCCAGAGTGTACCCTCAACAAGTTTGCTGATGACACAAAACTGGGAGGAGTGGCTGATACACCAGGGGGTCATGCTGCCATCCAAAGGGACCTTGACAGTCTGACAGGAACCTCATGAAATTCAATAAAGGGAAGTACAAAGTCTTGCACCTGGGGAGGAACAACGCCATCCACCAAGTATGCTGGTGGATGACTGTCTGGAAAGCACCTTTGCTTTGGATGAAACATTTGAGCTGAGTACCCCCCTTGAGGGATGGGTGAAAATTTCATAACTTTTCAAGGAAAAGTTCCTCTTTCTATTAGAAGACATGGCTGCATTGCAGTCATTAGCATTATTTTGATTTACCCCACCTAAGGTCTGGCCAATTAATCAATACAGATGATTTAAAACATTTCCAAAGGTAGCTTTGCAGTTTAGCCACATATCTTGACCACGTGTTTCTTTCAGTTGTGTCATTTGCGAATCTCAATTTATCCACTAACAAGTTGAATTGTAATGACAGGGCAATTTCCAGATTGCCATTGCATGCAATGCAAGGCAGAAACATTATTTATTAACAATCTATAATCTTTAACTGTTATATTAACACTGGTGGTCTTTAACTAAAAGTACATTGGAAACCTTTGGAACTATTCTGATTATGCCACAGTATGATGTTCTTTAATCAAATGAGCTGGGGGAAATCCAATGTGTGTGTTTAATTTGTATAAATCAGTCATTAAAATATTCTATGAACAGATCAGGTCAGCATTCTGATGGAAATGCATGCCACTCTTTGTTGCCATCTTTAGCTGAAAAAACCCCCAAAACACCTGTTGCAGAATGGATGAAAGAGAACGGCCACGGTTCCATAGAAGGACTGTGTGATACAGCTTTTGACATAAGTCTGGAGTGAACCAAGCTAGGCCGCAGTGGGAAATTACCAGGCTTGCTAAAAATGGAAAATTACCAGGCTTGCTAAAAAGGGAAGAGAGATAAGGTCATGCTGACCTTGTGCCTAATGTTGTAAATAACTTCGAGGAATTTGCCTAGACAAGAGAGAAAAAAAAAAATAATATGTAGCTAGCTATCCGCAGAAACCGCAAGTAGGAGGACGTATGAAAGTGTAACCCTTTAGAGCTTAGCCAATCAGCAGATGATTTGTAGGCATAATTAACTGGAACTGTATATAAGACATAATCGCGCCGTAATAAATCGAAGCTTGCTCTATCACTCACATTGAGTCGGCTGCTTGCTTTCCCTCGCTCGTCGCAAGTGGCACCCGAACAGGAACCCCCAATCCCTGTTCTTCACCGGACGGCGAGGATGGAGAAGCACTGGTAGCAGCGACCTGAGAGCAGAAGATCGGCTGATGCTGGCATCGTACCCGATCCATGCTTGAGGCCAGGATAATTAAAGAAGGGGTTCGCCGTCCGTGAGCTGCTACCCAAGGGAAAAGGCTGCAACAAAGAGGACTTTAACGAGTGCGCAATGGAAAAAGAGGTAGCGCTAGCACTTTTACAACGCTTTTTAGAAAAGCGAGGAGTAGGCCCTTTAAAAGATCTGGCCGGGTTAATTGCATTAGGTAAAGCAAAAGGATATTTTGCAGATCCTGAGCATATGTTTGAAGTAGAAGAATGGCGTAATTATGGGGATTGTTTATGGGATTCAGTAATTGATGATGATAAAGCTGCTAAGAAATTAATGAAACCTTGGAGAGAAGTTATTAATTGTTTAAAAAGATATAAAGTTGAAAAACAAATGGCAGCAGCTGCTTCCAGCCGACTCGAACGGTCTGACCCGGCTGCTGGGCGTCTTACGGCAGGAGGTGATTATTTTACCCCCCCTGCCTCGGGAATCCCTGTTCCTGTTGTTCGCCGACCCTTGGACCATCCTCCTCCCCCTCCTCCTCCGGAGGAAAAAGCTTGTCCCTTGGCACCACCTCAAGAGGAGGTGCAGGGAGAATCACAAGAAAGTGAAACTGAGGAGGAGACAAGTGACAAAAATGAGAGGGCAGACGATGGGAAGTTAAAAACTGATTCAGCTAATAAAACTTTTAAACCGCCTTGCCTTCACCCGCAGCCACGACTAATTCGAGTCGGTTGGGACAAAATAGTCCGAGAAGCGATGGAACAAAAAGACTTTGATGTCGTAGCTCAAATTAATCATCAAGCCTATCCAGTAATTTATACTGTTGATAATGCAGGAGTAATGACAGGAGAACATCATACTTTAGACTGGAAAATATTAAATCAGTTACGGAGTACAGTTAATGAGTCAGGTTTACATGGCGAACCTGCAAGACAAATGTTAAACTATATTTGGAGTAGCGGAATGCTTTGTCCAGAAGACATTAAAAATATAATGAGACTCATTTTGAAACAATCGCAACAGTTGTTATGGCAAGCCCATTGGCAGAAACTTTGTGAACTATCTGTACATATGCCTCGCGCACCGAATGATCGTTTAGCGGGTTTAACAGTAGAACAATTGATGGGAACCGGGCCCTTTGCTTCTGTAGAAATGCAGATGCAATATGGCCCAGATGTCTTATTAGAGTCTATGAGGCTAGCACGAGAAGCCTTACAAAAAGTCAAAACTACACCAGCTACGCCCTCATATATGTCAGTCAAACAAGGAAGGGATGAATCTTTTGCCTCTTTTGTAGATAGGGTTACAGATGCTATTAATCGTGCAGATATGGCTGAGTTTATGAAAGGACCTTTGTTAAGACAATGTGTGCTGGAAAATTGTAACTCTTATACAAAAGGCATTTTAGTTACTCTTCCTCTAGATGCCTCTATTGAAACCATTGTAGAGCAAATGAGCAGAGTTCCTGTAGGAGCCCAAGCTCTGTTAGTTGAAGCGCTTAGAGAGGTAGGGGACAATTTAGTTAAGGCTCAGCAGCAAGCATTTGCAGCCCCCGCTCCACTGAAACCTCCGGATGAACATAGAGACAGAATACACCATCGAAGGGACTATACATGTTTTCGTTGTGGACGTTCGGGTCATACGCGCCGGCAGTGTCAAGAACGCCAAGTATGGTGCCGAAACTGTCAAATGAATAATCATAATACCGCAGCTTGCCGGCGTTCGGGAAACGGGAAGCGGAGCGCCAGGAGTCGCGGCGCGCCGACCCCAATAGCGGCTCCAGCAACCTGCATGCCGATGACTGTCCCCAACCAGCTCCCCAACCAACAACCAACACCTCCCGCCTCCAACTAGCCACAAATTTACGACCAGCAACCCGAGGGAGCCTCGGATTGGATCTGGCAACAGCAATAGATATTACTCTACTTGATAACCGTCCACAGAAAGTTGCCACAGGAATCAAAGGACCTATAATGATAAACGGACAACTTCATGGAGCTTTGCTGCTGGGTCGTTCTTCCAGTGGCCTTAAGGGACTCTTTGTTTTACCAGGACTTATTGATTGTGACTATAAAGGAGAAATTTTTATAATTGTTCAAACAAGTTTTCTGCCTATATATATTCCTAAAGGTAGTCTCATTGCTCAATTAATACCACTCCAACACTTAACTCACCAAATGTCTGCAATCTCCAATCACGATCACGGGACAGATGGTTTTGGGTCCACAGGAGGCTTAGCGATGTTGACTGTACCTATGAATCAACGACCACTCGCCCAAATTATTCTTGTACATGGGACTGATAAAAAACACATGACTGCACTTTTGGACACTGGTGCCGATATCACAATCATTGTGCGTGGTCAGTGGCCTTCTTATTGGCCACTGTAACACGTCCCTGGAGGAGTTGAAGGAGTAGGGGGAATAGCGCCTGTTCAGCGCAGTCAACAAAGAATACAAATCATCATAGATGGAAAAACAGTGATACTACATGTTACTGTTATGCCCTTACCTAGTGGAGTGAAGGCACTCATCAGAAGAGATGTGTTGAATCAATTAGGAGTAATACTTACCACAAATTCACCTTTTTAGGAATGGTCACTGTCAATTGGACTTTCCCGATTCCTTTGAAATGGCTAACAGAAGAGCCTGTTTGGATCCGACAGTGGCCGTTGAAAAAGGAAAGTCTGCGACAAGCACATTTGCTAGTTCAAGACCAGTTAACACAAGGTCATCTTAAACCGTCAACCAGTCCTTGGAATACACCGATATTTGTAATCCAGAAAAAATCAGGAAAATATCGGCTTTTACATGATGTACGGGCGGTGAATCAACAAATGCAAGCAATGGGAGCCTTACAACCAGGTCTTCCTAATCCTGCTATGTTGCCCACCGAATGGCATTTATTAATAATTGACTTAAAAGACTGCTTTTTTACAATTCAGCTACACCCCAATGACACTCAACGATTTGCATTTACATTGCCATCGGTTAACAGAGAGGGACCTGACCAGCGATTTGAATGGACTGTGTTACCTCAAGGCATGAAAAATAGCCCTACCCTGTGTCAGCTATTTGTTGATGCTGCTCTCCAACCTATTCGAAAAGCATGGCCTCATGTTATTATTTACCATTATATGGATGATATTCTATTTGCTCAAAAACAGCCTTTCACTAAACAACAGGAGACCTTTTTACAACAGTTAGAGACGCAAAATCTCGTCATAGCAACTGAAAAGGTCCAGCGTTCACTCGCATGGAAATATCTTGGCTGGAATATTACTCAGTCACAAGTGAGTCCACAAAAATTAACCATTTGTAAAGATCTGCATACCCTCAATGATGCTCAAAAGTTATTAGGTGACCTCCAATAGCTACGCCCAGTAGCAGGCATCACCAATGATGAACTAGACGTGTTACGACCTTTATTAAAAGGAACAGATCCATCTAATCCTGTTATTGTTTCTAAGGATCAACAAGTTATGATTCAACAACTCAGTGAGCAGGTTGTAGAGCGTGCAGTAGATCGAATTGACCCTAATCTTCCTGTAGACCTCACTGTGTTAAACGGTCCCTCACGCTTTATTGGTGCACTTACACAATGCAAAAAGAAAAAGGGGGAGACTGTGACAGTATTAGAGTAGATCTTTACCAAAATGCAACCAAAGACTACCATCCAAGAAAAAACACAAAATTTGGCAGAAATCATTCGAAAAGGAAGAACGCGAATTTTACAAATTACCGGAATGGAGCCAAATGTCGTGTATCTACCAATACGCAGAGAAGACTTGGAGTGGTGGTTGCAGAATTCATCAGCTTTACAATTAAGTTTATTAAGTGAAGCTCTGGAGATTAAAGTTGAGCCTTTAAAAGCACCTATATTAAAATGGATTAGTAATTATGACTGGTTAAAGCTTCCAAAATGAAGTGAGCGACCCTTAGCGGATGCTATCACAGTTTATACGGATGCAGGGAAACGCTCAAGAAAAGCAGCAGCAACATGGCACGAGAACAATCAATGGCACCACCAAATCCTTCCTGCGAAAGCAGGAGATTCGTTACAAACTTTAGAGCTAGCTGCTGTTGTATGGGTATGTACCCAATGGATACATGCGAGGTTAAACATTGTAACGGACTCGATGTATGTTGCAGGAATCGTAAGCCGAATTGAAGATGCTCGCCCTAAAGAAGTGCAAAGTCAACGGCTGTTTGAACTCCTTAGGCAACTGTTGTCAGCAATACAGCAGTGCACGCAACCCTACTGCGTTATACATATTAGAAGTCATAAATGGTCTGAAGGTTTGGGGGAAGTGAATGCGCACGCTGACCAGCTCGTGTCTGTAGCAGCTCCACTAAGCGAGTTTGTTAAAGCACGAGAATCACACAACACATTTCACCAAAACGCGCGGGGACTGCATCGACAATTTGACATTACAATGGAAGAAGCTAGAGGAATTGTACGAGCTTGTCCTACATGCAGTCATCATGGACCAGGACTAGGTATCGGCGTGAACCCCAGAGGACTTAAAGCCAGAGAGTTGTGGCAAATGGATGTCACTCACGTTGCTGAATTTGGCAGATTAAAATATGTACACGTTACAATTGATACATATAGTAAATTTGTATGGGCTACAGCACAAACAGGGGAACGAGCACTCCATGTAATACGGCATTTAACAAGTTGTTTTGCTGTCATGGGAGTGCCACAGACAATAAAGACTGATAATGGCCCTGCTTATGTCAGTGAAAAAATGAGACGTTTTTGTCAAGCATGGGGAGTACGACATATTACAGGTATTTCTCACTCTCCCACGGGACAAGCAATCATTGAAAGAACACATCAGACATTAAAGCAATATTTACAAAAGTTTGAGAAGATTACAGATGTACAAGAGACACTTGCTAAAGTTCGTTTTGTGTTGAATCATCTATGTGTATTTGCAGAACAGCAAGAATCACCTGCATGGTTACATGGGTATCTTAAAACATGTAAAGATGATGTTCCAATGTTTGTTATGTATAGGGATCCTTCAACTGGTTTGTGGAAAGGGCCAGCAGAAGTAAAGTATGCTGGAAGAGGTTATATGTGTGTACTTACCCCCACGGGGCCGCAGTGGATCCCAGCAAAACGGACCAAAGCAGCAGTGATTGATGCTCCAGTAACCAATGTCAACTCGTGATTGATTTATTAATATTGTTTTAGCTATATTTTAAGCATAATGTTGAGAATTGTTGTGTTAATTAATTTTGTTGTCGTAGTTGTAGCTTTTGTGCCTAAATCATTGTTTGATTTGCAAGAAAATGTATGGGTAACTTTAAGTAGAGCTGTTAACACAACCACGTTTTGTGCAAGTTTGTCAACCCCTAGCGTACCCTTTTTAACTTGTTTAGTAGGTGTGCCGTTAAATGACTCAGATTGGATCACCCTTAACCAGTCTCTTAACCAGATGCCAAAAGTTACCATATTGGCTCGAGGTAATAATATGAGCAGCTTTTTTGAAAAATTTGATAACTGGGATGACAAACTCCCTATTGGTCCTAGCCCTCAAGAAATCGAACTAGTCGATTCACTAAATGCCTCTTATTGTGTATATTTGAATTCTTCCCGGTACCCTTGTGCTGGTGAAGCCTCTAACATGCCTTGTAGTACAACTGCTATCACTCCCGTATATCCAATTAAGAATCAGTTTAATTGGAGTGTTTGGTGTAACCATACCCGTCGAAATCTCTCTAATCCTGCACCTGGAGTATTATATCCTAGGAAATTACCCCCTGGTTTGTTTTTTATTTGTGGTAATAGAGCATGGAATGGAATACCCTCAATGCCTGTAGGTGGTCCATGTACCATCGGTCATCTGAGTTTAGCCTTACCACATTTTCATCCTAACAAATCAAATCCAGTGAGATGGAGAAGAGACACTTCCCAGATCCTTGGTAACACCTGTGATGATAACGTTCAACTTTGGAACAAATGGGAGGTATTTTTTGCTTCGTTATTTATCCCAGGTGCCGCCGCTGCTCGGGCCCACAAAAATTTAGAAACGCTGTCTTGTTGGGTGGTTAAACAAGCCAACCTCGCCAGCAGAGTTTTATCAGACCTAGCTGATAGTTTAACTTTTGTTCAACATGCTGTTTTGCAAAACCGCATGGCCATTGACTTTTTACTATTAGCACATGGACATGGCTGTGAAGATTTTGAAGGCACGTGTTGTATGGACCTTGAAGATAATTCAATCTCCGTACATAAAGAAATCAAACAACTGATGGAACATTCTCAAAAATTCAACAAGATGTTGGATTTTTTGGCCTTGAAGGCTTAACAAATTGGCTTGGGATAGGAGGCTGGTTAAAAAGACTGTTGCAAAGTGTGTTGCTTATAGTAATAATTGTTATCATTGGATTTATATGTTTAAGCTGTGCTCTCTCTTGTATTCGAAAATTATTTGAGCGTGTAACTGGACCAGTTTTCCTTGTCCAAAAAGAAAAAGGGGGAATTGTTGCAGAATGGATGAAAGAGAACGGCCACGGTTCCATAGAAGGACTGTGTGATACAGCTTTTGACATAAGTCTGGAGTGAACCAAGCTAGGCCGCAGTGGGAAATTACCAGGCTTGCTAAAAATGGAAAATTACCAGGCTTGCTAAAAAGGGAAGAGAGATAAGGTCATGCTGACCTTGTGCCTAATGTTGTAAATAACTTCGAGGAATTCGCGTAGACAAGAGAGAAAAAAAAAAAAATATGTAGCTAGCTATCCGCAGAAACCGCAAGTAGGAGGACGTATGAAAGTGTAACCCTTTAGAGCTTAGCCGATCAGCAGATGATTTGTAGGCATAATTAACTGGAACTGTATATAAGACATAATCGCGCCGTAATAAATCGAAGCTTGCTCTATCACTCACATTGAGTCGGCTGCTTGCTTTCCCTCGCTCGTCGCAAACACCTTTAAAAATAGTGTGTCTATTGACTTCTTCAAAGAAAATTTGACCAAATACCATAACGAACAACCTGTACATGGCTGGACTACAGGATAGCTGGTCTAATCAGTTTCTTCCTTATCTTGTTTTTAATAAAACTGTCCTCACATTCAATTTTTCCAATTATTATCTATTTTCTTTGTAATACATCTTAATCACCAGAAAGACCCATACACTTTTCCAACCAATTAGCCAATACCTAGTGACATAAGGGTATGCACTGAAAAGTGCCAAATTCTCCCAAGAGTTTGAATAGTATCACTGATGAAATAAATAGCTTTTTGGTGTTTGTTAATTCTTAGAAATGTAATTCATGAGAAAAACATGCTGATTTCTAACAGCTAAGCTGGTAGGCTAGAGTTAGAAAGAGCTGGTGAACAAAAGGAATCCGAATCCCTAGCAGTCAGCGTGGCAGCCAGCTGGCTACATTCAATTTCTATTTGGTTGCTTACATTTTGACAGAAAGTACAAAGTTTTTGTTCTCAAATTCCTTTCTGGTTAGATGTTGGTTTCAAGGACAATGAAAAAATATTGTCTTTGTTCTAATTCATAATGAAAACAAATTTTGTTATTTTGAAATTCTGCACAAAGCAGAATTACCAGCCTCACTTGATCCTTAGTTTTCTCTACTTTGCCGCAAGCTTGCTTCAACTTTCAGGTCCTGTTGTAAAGTTACTTTTAATACTACATTTGGTTAATTTTCATAATATGTAAATTAAATTCCTCTCAAAGAAGAGTTTTGCCTTTGATAAAAATGCAGATAGTCGGTGAGTTTAAAAAAGAAGAAATTAGGCACATGACTTCTAATGACTTCATGGTTTGTTTTGTTGGGGTTTTATTTGTGTGTGTTTTAGGTTGGTTTTTTTTGTTTTTGTTTTACTTCAAGCTTTACAAGTTTCTTAAGTATTGTATCATATCCTGTGCTGACTTATACTCTGCAAAATCCTACTGAAGGTGGGGATTACTAGAGATGGAACTTGAACTAAGGTCAGTTGCTAATATGCTCCTATTTTTCATTCTGTAAAGAATATCCCTTATTTAAAGGATTAAATCATAGTATTGATATGCGCTGAGAATTCATTCTAGGTGACAGTTGCTGATATCTGAATGCTGACTTTAGTATTTACACTGTCTTGTATCCAGCTGACCAGAAGCATGCCTTCTCCTCTCCTCCTCCCCCCCTTACTTGCACAGACTTGCTGAGGTGATTTTCTTTGGGGAGTGATGGCAATCAATCAGCTTTATTATATGTTCAGGCAGCTTTGACAACATGGATTCACATTTAGCTCCCTACTGAAATCTACAAACTTACCACCATCTCTTTCACAGACATGAATCCTCTGTTGTAGTGGAAGCTTTGATAACCAGCAATAAATGCTGATGGTCTGCTGAAAGGCTGAGTGCAGAGTCGGTTTTACAGCACTGGTTCTTCGTTAGAGGAAGGATGTATGTAACAGCACATGTGTTGTTACACTTGTGTTGCATCATTCTTTAAGACACTGTTATGTTCCATCTTTTCATCACAGACTAAACTAGCCCAATGGCCATCCATTAAAGTATTTAAATCTACAGCTTTCATCTGAGGAAGTTCTAATGACTGGGGCATGCAGCCTTGACATGACCAGTGAGGGATTTCAGTTAAATCAGTGCATTATGGATGTCTGCAGTGTAGCTGATCAGTAACACAGGGATAAGGGTCTCTTACATTGTATTCCTTCTATCTTCTACAAAAGATGAGATGTTTGAATTGTATTTACAGTAACAAAGCAGAATTAGTGTCAACACATAGGAGAAGTACATGGGATTTGACTGCTTTACACAGATGGGATAGAAGGTAGATTTATTTTTTTAAAAATCTTTTCTTTCACTTGTTATCTATTTGTATGTGTGGATGTCCAGCGTTCTGAGTTACTAATCCATTTCGGCAAAAGCACATAATGCAAGGCATAAAAAAGGAGTAGATGCTTCATAAAATACTTTGGAAAGCATGGTTCCGACTTTCTTGTGGTGTATATCTTGCCAGACTGCTGTGGACCAGAAATTTCTTGTGCTTCCAAAATCAATATTTCATTGAGATCAGTGCACATTGAATTGTGATTGTGAGTTGATTTTCTAGTTGTTTTTGTCTCCTGTTACGAGGGCAGCAGACCCTACTAGTAGCTGGATGAATGAAATAATATGCAAGTTCAAGATAGGACTGAAGATAATCAAAGGTTTATTGAAATCAAAGGAGAAAATTCTAGTGACAGTGTTGATTTGATTTAGACATTCCAGAAAATGCGGCTGCTCCTTTTGTAACATTTTATTACTCTTTGTGCCACTTTTGTGGTCACTCTTTTAAATTAGTTTTAGAGTTCTCAGACTGATCTTGCACTGTGTTTGAAGGACAGGCCTCAGGCACTGGCTTTTATATCGTAAGGCCATAATTTCAGTGCTACCTCCACACCAAGTGTTAGGTTGCAGCCAAGCTAACTCATGTTAACGGTGCCTTTGCTGTACTGATCCTAACAGGAACAGAGGAAAAGAAGGGCGCCTGCGAGCTCAGTGGGGTTCTCTGCTTTCTGTTTCTGCTCCTGATAACATCACTGTTGCATGACTGATGCCACTCCATTATCTCATAAGCCTTAAGAATTATTTTCCTCCCTTCCATTCCTAGAAAGGGAATACTTACTTATCTGGTTATTTCCTGCCAAAAATTCATTCTCATGAATGCTCCCTATTTGCATAATTTATCTTCCCTATTTCTTAGCTGTGATCTTTTTGACATCTTCTGGCTCATTGATTTTGGCATTACCATTTTTTTCCAGTCTTCATTACCATTTTCATCATCTTAAACTCTTCCTCTCTGTAACACTAATACTTACTCTCTTAAAATAACTACAATATCATTTCTCTTAACGGTCACATTTTTCTGGGGACATTAAGCTGTGTAAAATCTTGGGCAGTGGAAACATCTGGTATCAAATCAAAGCATTCCTATTGTTTTTGAAGGAATTAAATTGAATTTATATATTGAATTATTGTCCTGTTTCCTCCATAATTTAGCTACTTCTTGTTTGTATCTTGGAAGATCTTATGTAGCATCTACACTTGTGCATATAGCAACCTCCTCATTTTGTGGATGAAATTTTCAAGTACTGACCCTACTCTAAAACTAGGAGAGTTTTAATACTATTTTTGATGTGAGTAGGATTTGTTCCATAATCTTGCAATGGATTTTCTCTCTTCCATGAACTGATTACAGGTCATTGTGGTTTGAAAGAGAAGGCAGGATATGACTGATTTGAGGAGAGCAGAGGACTGGTATTTTTAGTTTCTACAACATTTTTAGTTTCTTTCATGTGAATAAAAAACTATATAACTATTATTTGAATGGAATTGGTATTTTGACTAGTCCTTTTTAGGAAGTTGTATTACTGTAACAGGAGAGATAAGCATCAAACTTTTGCATATAGATATGCATTTTCATAATGAGGGATTCCTTTAACCAGCTGTAAGGCAGATAGTGTCCATACAGGATCCCTTTATTCAAGTAAATTGCCTGATACTTTATTAATACAATGACATATACCTTAATATCAGCAAACTAATGAATTGATCTGACCCATAGATTCAAATATCCTAATTTTTGGTGTTGTCAGTATGTATATCTGTATAACCATACATATATATGTAGATAGATACAGATATGCAGATGTATATATAAAATGTCCTTATGAACTGCATTGCTTCTGCACAATGTTTCCTGCACAGAGGCTTTCTATATTTTTCATGTTTGTTTATGTTCCCTTGAATTGTGTTTGTCTTCACATAGAAATCACACCTTCTGGAAGCTGTAGAACCACATACGTTAGAGGGAAAATACAAGATTTCCACTACTTAGGAACCAAAGAAAAGTTAAAATCATCAACTTTATTAAAAATGTTAAATTTTCTACTGACTAGACAATGAAATTAATGATTTCTTTTGTTGTTTTTGAGTAGTCATTGAAGTCAAGAGCATGCTTCTTGAGTAATGGCTGCTGCTCAACGGTTGAACAAATTAATTTCTTTTGAAACAATGAAATGTCTTCAGGATGTTACTGTATGGAGACTCTGCACAGTGCTTGTCTAAGTATTAGCATTATTCTATGCATGTTAAAATCAGTATATCTCTATAAAAGTATTCATATTTCAAGGACAACATTGGTATAGTCATTTGTATCATTAACTGTAGTTGGCTGACCTTGTCTGACTGCCAGGTGCCCACCAAGCCACTCTATCACTTCCCCTTCTCAGGAGGACAAGGTGAGAAAATATGACAAAAAAAACATGGCTCGAGATACGGACAGGGAGATCACTTACCAATTACTATCATGGCAAAACAGATTTGACTTAGGGAAATTAATTTAATTTATTGACAATTAATCAAAGTAAGTTAATGAGAAATAAGAAGATATCTAAAAACACCTACCCTGTACCCCTCCCTTCTTTCCAGGCTCAACTTCAATCTCAGCTCTTCTGTGTCCTCCCTTAGAGCTGTGTAGAGGGATGGAGAATAGGGGTTGTGATCAGTTCATAATGTTTTGCCTTTGCCATTCCTTCCTCCTCATGCTCTTCCCCTACTCCAGCGTAAGGTCCCTTCCATGGTATACAGTTCTTCAATACCTTCACCAGCATGGGTCTTTCCCATGGGCTACAGTTCTTCACAAACTGCTCCAGCGTGGGTCCTTTCCACGGGGTGCAGTCCTTCAGGAATGGACTGTTCCAGCATGGGTCCCCTATGGGGTCACAGGTCCTGACGTAAAACCTTCTCCAATGTAGGATCCTCTCCACAGACCACACTTCCTGCCAAGAGACTGCTCCTGTGGATGCTCTCCATGGGCTACAGCTTTCTTCAGGGCACATCCACCTGCTCCAGTGTGGGGAACTCCACAGGCTGCAGCATGGATATCTGGTCCACCATGGACCTCCATGGCTTCAGGGGGACAAGTGTCACCATGGTCTTCACCATGGGATGCAGGGGAATCTCTGATCTGGCACCTGTAACACCTCCTCCCCCTTCTTCTACACAGACTTGGTGTCTGCAAGGTTTTTTTTCTCACATTTTCTCACTCTTCTCTCCTGCCCTTTGTTGTGCAGCAGTTTTTACCCCTTCTTAAATACATTACTACAGAGCTGCTACCAACTTCATTGATGGGCCTAGCTTCTGCCAGCAGTGGGTCTGCCTTGGAGCTGGCTGGAACTGGCTCTGTCCGACATGGGGGCAGCTCCCAGTGTTTTCTCACAGAAACCACTACTGCAGCTCCCCTGCTATCAAAACCTTGCCATGTAAACCTAAAACTGCAATCACTGAAAGGAAACATTCCTTTGTTGACTTTAAGATGGTGCATAGCAAAGATCTAATAATTCTGTACTGATAGCATATAAAAGATGGGATCTAGCCTGTAATTCAATTTCTCTGGTATGTCTGACAATTAGGTTCACCAAAAATGCAATCTTTATCTAATTTCTAATTGCTAGCATCAATTTCTACTTTTTAATAATTTACAATGTGTTCTAATCATACTAAAGATGGATCCAGGGATCTAGTAAAGCCGAAGTGCAAAGCCTTCAGCTGTGAAGGATGCTGTGAAAGAGGTTTCACAGTGTTCTTTGTCCTTTGGTTTGCACTAAATGACTCACAAGTACTGTGGTTACAGGACCCTGTGGATGGCAAAAATATACATGCAGAAAAATTAAAACCCAATAATTGTTAGGACTATAATTTTCATTAAATAAAAAATAAAAGATACTGTAAACCAAAAGTTCCTATTGTGGACAATCAAGGTCACAGAATTTTTTTTTTTTTTCAGATCACAGCTGGACTGATATATAGAAGGTTGCTTTAATTATAAAGAAGCAGACTCTTCACATTAAATGGTGTATGACCAAACAAGCTGCCTTCATTTGACTTCTCAGACAGCTGGACTTGAATTCAGAGGCAGCTAATTGCTTTGGGGACCTTTCTTTGGCAAGTGGCCCATTGGTACTCTAGAGGGGCGGAGAGGCGTCACACAGAAAGCTTAAAAGCATCTGGGCTGCTGTTGTATAGAATGCTACTGCTGACAGATTTACCATCTGTCTTTGAGAAACACAACAGTTTTGGGAGCCCAGATATCACCATTCTTCAGTAAAAAGCCCTTTGTCAATCAAAACCTCTTCCTTAGAGTAGAGAACAGAACTTGAATTATAGCTACATGCAGTAAATAAAAAAGAAATATCAAAACATTAATTTACTTCTATTTGTGTATGGCTAGGTGAAAAATCCAGTAACATTAGGAAACAGCAAACTGTAAACACATTTGTACTATCCATCGGTTAAAATTTCTCTGTGCGAATAGTTTTACAGATGTATCAACAATAACCATGTCCCTGATACAAGAGCTGTGTTGTAATAGCAGAGAATAACAAATTCATAATATACACTATGCTATGACAGATAATTCAGATATGTATTTTTGTAAGTTGTCTTTGACTTTGAAATTTAATTGCTTTCATTCCTATGTTTGTAACCAATAGAATGGATTGTATCTTTTACAAGGGAATTTCAAAGCCCTAACCACAGAAAAAAGAAAAGGATGTGCAGTCATCCTTGTACGCTTTCATGTGTACTTGCCTATACATAAAATTATGTCTTCTGCCTGGTGTAATTTTAAAAGAATCAATCAGAGTTATGAAGCAAATATAGATATTTTCTACTGCAGTATACAAATATTTTCAGCACACAAATGCGCATATAAAAACATATGGAAATACACATCTAATTTAATACCTAAAGGTCTGAATGACATGCATTCATCTCAACAGTTCATAAACCAGTTAGGAATTATGAAGAATAGAATTATGGATTCTGTATGATAGTACTCTTCCTTAAGCCTGCAAGTGAGTCTGTATGTTTCCATCAGACTTTAGCATCTTCCTGAAAAATATAAAAACCCGAGTTATGTCCAGTTGCTCTCACTGTATTGCTGTTGTTGACCAGCAAGTATGTACTGGGTGTTTAAAAGGAGTAAATATTTATTTTTTTACCCATGTTCTTGAAAACAAAGTTCCAGTATAATGTGAACACAGAAGAATGCTATAATATATAGTTATCATACTACATATGTTTTTAAACATACATTTTTTTATATATATGTCTGTGTATATGTGTGTGTACATGTGCGTGTATATTGTTTATCACAAATACAGGAAGCTGAACACAGGTAGCTTTTATAATTTTGTTTGTTTGGTTGGTTTTTTGGTGGGGTTTTTTTGGTGATGTTTTCTTACCCCAAGTACTTTACCACAAACCTAGAGAGAGATATGAGGAATATATGCCAGGATTTTCCTTTGAGCTCCATGTCTGTAAAACACTAAAAAACAAGTTCTCCCTCTATATACATGTACTATAGAAATAACACATTGCCAGATGCAGGAAAGGATGCAGTTTAGTAATGAGGCCTCAAAACTCTACCTATTATGTTAACGTGGTGCCACTACGAAGCAAAAATTACAGATCTATTACACTAGCCTAGTGATTACAGCTCTCCCATGAAAATATGAGTCTTGGTTTTCAGTTGCTTTTTCTAGGGTTGTTTCTGTATTTTGGTGCAGAATGCTTGCCCTTTAAGCTTACGGTTAGGACATATATCTAGGAGACAGAGAAAATCAGACTTAATATTCCAATGCTGAGGAAGGCCCTGGGTTTAAGCACTCTAAATGAAATGCAGCTTTACCACTGGCCATGTTTTAAAGGAAAATTAGCTTCTTTTCTCCCAGGGAAGCAGCCAGTTTTTTACTTCAGGGGAAAGGTTCAGGACTTCAAATTCCAGCCTAAAATAATGTACTCTAATGTAAAGTTTATAAAGACCTAAGTTATTCAGATTAAGCACTATACCATCATCAAAGGGAGCTAAGCATTGGCTTGTTTTTCACACTGAGATACTTCCAGTACAGAGCTAGATCATATACTTCCATACTCTGTTGCAGTCTACAGAGATGATATATCAATGTCAAAAAGAGCTGTGAGAGTCAAATTATGTACTCCTCCATCATTTCCTATTCTCCTTTTTAAGCATATCCCTGGTTCAGGATGCTGACTGCTATGAATCCTTTTCTTGAATGGATGATTTCCTCCAGGTACAGCATAGAAAGTTGAGTTGGAGCTTTGAGTTCCTCTCTGGTGGCTGCATGCCAAAATCCCTTTATGGGGCTAGCTCTTAATTTATATCTCTCTTACCTTTCCATTACTGAAATGGCAATCACAGTATTTCCCCACTTCAGAGAGGGTAAATGTGTTACTGGTAGCCTCCTAGTTTCCACAGTTATGGAGATCAGATAAGTAGATATATCAAAGTTCTTTTGCACAACAAATTAAAACAGGATTATATTCCTATTTTGGAAGGGATCTTAGCCACAATATTTTAGTCATTTGAAGGCTAGGCGTTCCATTTTAACTCCAGTGTGTTGGTCTAATTAAACCACTGTAAAACTCTGTGAACATACAGAAATTAGTTGTCTACTGACTTATGACAAGTGTGTTCATGAAAATGCTTTCTTTAGCTTTCCTTATTCCATTAAACAGAAAAGCAAAAAGCAATTAAATCAATGCCATATTTGTGTACAACTGAGGTATAATTTGGGAGCATGTAGACAGGACTTCTTGTAAAATGGAAATGCTGACATTTAAACCATCAAACATAGGAGTCCACCCCTGATCATTTACAGATTTCCCTGTGTATAATTGAGGGCATAAAGTGAAGAAAATGAGACTAAACAACTAAAACTGAAAGCATCATTTGGCTTCCAGATAGTGAGAAGGGTATTTTCAGGTATCCACAGGCTAATAAGTACGACTGACAATTAGAAAAAAAATGTCTCTTTTAAACTAAACTCATTAAAAGAGTCAGTGTAAGTTAGTAAAGGTAGAACCCCTCACAGAACGCCTCACTTTGCCATTTTGGTCTGTAAAGTAAATCACATTTGAAGTATTCTAGCAACTCATTGTGATATGAGCTGTGGCTATACCATGGCTGTTAAATATCCCTCTGAGAACATTTTTTGCTTCTGAAGTATGTCTTACAGAAAACCATGGGAAACATAGCAACATCATGTTTTCTGCATATTTTACAAGCTGTAAGTCTTCTATGCAGATTTTGTAGGAAGGTGGTCAATATATTAGTTGAAAAGAGTATTTCTAAAGATCACTAAGATCCTAAATGGAGACCTGTGATTCAGTGCACATCTGGTGTTCCTTCTACAAACCTTAGGAAATACATTAATTTTTTTCTTATGACATTTTTATATGATGCAGAAGTTTTTTCCCCTGAAGATAATAGCCCAGATCCTGAAGGTGCATGGTACAAATAAAGTGCATTTCAGGGAACAGCAGAGACATAGGGATTTACAAAGAACCATTTACAGCCTTTGATGTGTTGTTAATGCTAGCTGCCAATGGCACAAAGGCATGATTCCAGAATTCAAACACTAGGAGACATAACAAGGCCATAAATATGATTGTCTAGGTCCAGGATTAACACTGGATCCAAGAAGAGTGGGTGAAACGGTTATTAAATCAGCTATCTTCTCAAGTTTTCTCAAGGTAGGCAAAACACTCTCAGATGCTTCTTCATGATTTTTTTGGTGTGTCTGCAGTTGTCATGGGCAAACCAAGATTTTTATCTTGTTTCTTCCTACTACCAAGATAATGTCTCCATTCCTTCATGGTTCTTTTGTATACAAGGGAGTGGCAAGGCAGGAACTGGTTTTCTCTGCTTTTTTTCATTTAGCAAGTTGTCTTCTGTCAAGGGAATTCTTTCATATCCAAGTCAGGAAGGATACTGTCACAACACTTAAGTTGCCCCCATCTATCTAAACTACCTGTATGATATTTAGTCAACTCTGCCACTGACACATTGCTGTATTGTCTTGATGTTATTTAATTTATTCCTCATTAAGGGCAGTTGAAGCAAACACAAGAACAATGGCAACACTGTGAGGTTACTTTAGAGCTCTAGCTGTAGAGCTCAACTGAAAATTTTCTGATTGTCAAATTGCTTCATAGTAGCTGTCATTATGGTTGCAGTTCAGAATAAGCCAAAAAGGAAGGAGAATTATTGAGAGAGGGAGTGCTGAATCGTCTACAGACTCTCCCTTTAATCAGTATGGACACACCTACTGCACCCCCATCATGTGATAGGTAAATATAAGTCCACATTTGGCCACAACCAATAAAAGTTATGTAGGTATAGGCACATACACTGACTGCTGCATTCGATCATCCACAATAAGACATATGGAGGAATCTGAAGACAGTTTAGTCTCGAATGTACCCATTGGCTGCTATTTAAGCCCAAATGGAGTCTGGAGTACACATACAGCTTTCTGGTTTAAGACGTGCTCAGTAGAGTTTCAGGTTCAACAGCTCTGAGCAGATTGATATGTAGTTCACTTGTCTCCCAAGAACTCACCAACTAAACATTGCTCTTTCACACTTGCATACCAAACGAATCATGTTTTTTACGAAGCATAGAAGGTAACTATCCATTATTAGGAAAGTAAAAATAAGACCACAGACACAGTGGTATACTGATTAGCATTTTGTGTTTTTCCTTGAATAACAGTACAGTGGAGGAATATACCTCAAGTTGTTTTTTATATAATACTCAGGGTATAAACAGGGAAAACACCTGTGCTTGAGTATCTTCTCCAAAGACAAGGAAGAATGTTAAAATGATTCTAAGGAGCTGGATGTAAGACTTCCTTCCAAAAGATGGGCTGTCTATGTTCAGACTACTGCTGCAGTAATCTTTACTGCATCATACCATAGAATTCTTTGGGGAAGAGAATGAAACCTGAGATTGTACTGCTTCAGGCAAAAAGCCTAAAGTTGTTGCTACAAGCTTATGGTAAGGACGACAGCCTAATTAGTTAGCCTAGTTAAAAAACAATAGTTGTGAGGAATGATGGAAACCTCTCACAAGGTTACTTACTGATAGAGCACTGTCCTGGAAGGTAGGTGTGGATTCCTTCAAATCTGAACCCAGCAGTCGTGGGTGCTCTGTTTATCCCATTTGGTACTATTGCATGTTTTCATGTTTTGAAAACAGAAAACTCTTGGGCTCAACAATTTATGAGAAGGTTCAGGATTATGAATCTTTAACGGATCCTCAGCTGCATGAACACTGAGTGCTGCAGCACACATCTATCCTTCAGTGACTTGTTCAAAACCATAGAGAAAATCTGCTGAAAGAGGAAACAGTACTCCTCAGACCTCTTGAAAATTTTTTGGACTGCACATACAAAAGTAATACATTTTTATCAATGGTCAAAATTTTTATCATTGAGACAATGTGTCTATTTGAATTCTGTTAGAATTATTAGATCTAAGTGCACCTTTAAAGTGTGTGTGCACAATCTGTGCTCTCAGACAGCACTTAAACTGCAGCGTAACTCCCACGGGTAGTGAAGATAGGTGTGGAGTAAGTAGAGAAATTGTATTTCTCTCTTTATTCAATTTTCTGTTTTTTCAAATGATGACTGTGATATCAACAGTGAAACCTGCTCTATCCAGCCATTCTGTTCTCTCATCAGGGGCTGCTTTCTGAGTAATATGCATGCACTTATCTTCCATTAGCACTAATAAGAAATCAGTGAGCACACCGAGAAGGAAGTACATGTCTTTGCTGTACATAAAGTACCCTTGGATAGTTACTTAGTCCAAAATATATTTGAAAAAAAATATGAGAGATAAACATGTGGAATAAAGTTGAAAACCTGGAGGTAAAGTGCTAATTCTTGCATGACAGCAGCTCAGCTAGGGTCATGAAAGAATACTGGAAATGACTACAATGTTAGATTTGGATAATATACTAACATTAAACATACTCCGCTACATATTGTAGGATGTTATCAAAGCACGTATTTCAAATTAAATGTTTGATTTTACCTGCAACTTGTCTGTATTCAATCTAAATTTACTGAAAAGAAAAAAAAAAAAAAGGACCTTTTAATATTTAATCCTATTAACAGTTAGCATTTAAAAGAATATTGTGAACGCTACCTTGAAAAACTGTGAAATGTGTGGGTATAACTCATGCAAGACATGAGGCCTAGAAGCTGAGGACATGCTGCATTGTAAGCTCATGATAACTTTGTAAAGAAGTAATAACAAATTTCTTTATTCTCACTGTTTTAAAGCAACATGTTAAAATTGATGTTCTCATCATCTGAAGTCTTCATGTGACTGTTTAGGGATTGGAATCCTACCCTTCTGTATACTTTGTGAACATTTTAGTCTAACTGCTACTAAGACCTGCAATTTGGTGGGAAGAAACCTCTTTTTTCTCTTTTTGTCCAAGACTGTGAAGTTTAAGTACTGCTAGTGTCTTCTGTGTCCCTTTCAAATAGTAACTAAACTTTATGTTGCATGAAACAAACTCATACACTGAATAAAGGTTGTTTGGGACATGGTTGTTGTTCATCCATTTCTACTGAAGGTTCCCATCTACAGTCATATTCTCATGAAGTGACTGCTTGCAGCATGGATATCACAGCTATCTTCAGGAAGGGTGAGAAAGAGAATCCAGGGAACTACAGGCTGGACAATCTCACCCTGGTCACTGAGAACTCCCAAAATCTTTTCTTGTGGCATATGAAGGCACAGACCCCAAGTGACATCCTTTCCTTTACTGCATACGTAAGTGTTAGTTATATACAATTGCTTATCCATCCAAGTTCTGCCCTGGAATGTGCCTACGTGCAGCAAAATACCTTTGCAGCCAGTTCACACTCCACCAAGCTGTTTAATTCCTCCATGCTCATTGGAGGAGATCTCTTCTTCCCAGATCAGGGTTTAAGCTGTGGGAGGCTTTGGGCATTCCCCTCATTGCAGACAGGTGTGCACAGAATTGCTTTGCAGGTGAGCTCGGAGACCCTCACTACATTTTAAGGCATAATCACTCTGCAGCCTAGCACCCAGACAATGAACAAAGCCTTTTCTGTATCTCCACATCCAGGCCTTGGGAGCAATCAGGAAAAGCCTACACAGATTTCAAAAATAGCCTTTACGTTTTCCAGTCACATGAAGTATGAGAGATTGACTGGGGACAGGCAGAATCCATTTATCGAGGGTAAATTATGCCTTACAAACCCGATTGTCTTGCCTGATGAGATGACTGGCTGCAAGGCTAAAGAAAGAGCATTGACTGTTGTGTGTACCTTGATTTAGCAAGGACTTTGGCACTGTTTGACATAATATTGTTACAGGCAAATTAGTGAGATATGGAGTGAGAAGTGGCAGGTTGGATGGAAAACTGGCCTGGAGCATTGTGCTCAGAGGGTTGTGATCCAGTCAGTGGCTGGTTGCAGCTGGTGTCCTTCAGTGATGGCTGCTAGGGCAATAATGTTTAACACTTCTATTAGTGACCTGGATGATGGGATAGAGTGGGACCAGCAAGTTTGCTGTCTCCAGCAAACTGAGGAGAGATCAGTGCTGTAGAGGATAGGGATGTTATTCAGAGAAACCTTGACAGGCTGGAGAAATGGCTTAGCAGAGACAACACAACGTTTAACAAAGACAAATGTAAAGTCTGCATCTAGTAAGGAATAATGCCATGCACCTGTACTGGAAACTGAAGGAAAGCAATTTTACAGAAAATGATCTGAGGGTCCTACTGCCTAAGAATTTGAACATGATTAGGTCATCTGTCCTCACTGCAAAAAAAGACCAGCCACCTCCTGGGATGTGTTAGCAGGACTGCTGCCAGGAGGTCCAGGAAAGTGATCCTTCCTCTCTACTTGACATCGATTGTGACACATCTGGAGTAATGTCCTGTTCTGGGTTTCCTGTACAAGAAAGACATGGGTATACTGGAGCAAACTATTTGAAAAGCCACCAAAACAATCAGGGAGACAGAGCTTATTACATGTGCAGGGAAACAAGGGAGAAAAATCTTTCTCCTTGAGGGTGGTAAAGCACTGGAACAGGTTGCCAGAGAACTTGTGGAGCCATCTGTGATCCAAAGGATAGTTCAAAGTGGACATAACCAATGGAAAAAAAGATTAAATTTCTGAACCCAATATCCAGAATAAGAAATGTTGGAGTCTTCAGTCTGATACTTATTCCTCATATACTCTTTCACCTTCTTTCAGGGTTTTCAAACAGCCAGAACTTATTCCTCAAAGCTGTAATATTACACTGAAACATGCCAGCTCAATTTCGTATGCAGACCGTAAATAAAACAAGTTTCATATGTAGACCATAACAAAAACAATAGTACATTCATAGTAGCAACAGCTCATTGGAAAGGGAAAGGCTGTTACAATACTTTCCTTAGGTTATTAAGAACGAACGTAACTTCAGAAAAAGAAAAGCGAGACCATTTTTGAAAAAAAAAAAAAAAAGAAGAAAAAGAAAAAGAAGAAAGCAATTTGTAGATCCTACCTTTGCTATTATATGAAAAGATTTTCATGAGTGATTTCACGTCCTTGTGAAAGACTGAGAGTGCCATGGTCAGCATTTTTCATTTTTGACCGTTTCTTCAACTTACTGGAAAGCAAATGAAGTGCAGAAGCTCTTGCTAGTGGAAGAAACCTACAAAGGCTGCAGATGCTTCTTACTTGAATTATTATTACCAATATATCATGGGGCAACTGAAACAGAACAAATATGCACAGCTTGTTAGTTGCAAGTTCATTTTCTGTTTAGGAGAAACCACACAAAAAGGTACAGCAGTTGTGTTATTGCCACCTAAATTAAGAAGAAGATCAGAATGACAAAACACAATTTGAAACTATCACATATGGATACACTCGCTGTAATCTCCCTTCTTAAAAACATACCTGAAAGCTTTAGCATAGATGTGAACTCCATTTGAAAGACACCCCATTTATAATACAGCAGTTCTGTGCATGATCTTAAAACTATGTATATAAACCCAGGCAATTCTTTTTAGATTTTTATGTCAAATATTTCTTAATGTGAAGTTACAATTTTAGTGGCTTTCATAAATAATGCTGTGTGATAAAGTATTGGCTGTATCGTTCATACCTCCTTCACAAACCCAGCCTGGATACAGGCCAGCTGTTGGTAATTGGATCTTGCATGTTATTATGCCTGTATCTTTGGTATCACTCAGTCTTCTTTTTGCATTCCATTGCTGAATTTCCTTTGTGCTGTTGTTTTTCTCTGCATGTTATTTGTGTATCTAAAATGAACCGTGCAAAGAAATATTTCTATAACCATGGTGACACTGTAATATTATGCACACTTAAAAAGTACAAAGGTAACTCTATGAGACTGGTATTTTCTGTGATCAGTTGCTGGCAATTTAATTTTTGTTTTTATTTTTGTAATAAGAAAGAAAATGGAATGTGCTGAATAGTTCCAGATCTGCTTATGCTGGAGTTACTACTATAAATTAATCCAATACTTCTTCAACATAAGTGTTGAGCTGTGTGTTGCAATGCCTGTGTTACCTACTATTACTATTACTAGTTTTTCATGAATCTTGGGATATGATGTAGAGTTTTCTTTTTTTAAGGTCTTATGCTTCCGGAGTCTTGTGAATACATAAGAATTTCAGTCAGTAAATTTCGTCACCCATGATTCTGTTATCCTACGTATTGATACATCTTTTTCTGGTAGTATAGGTATTGATACATCTTTTTATGGTAGTTACAAATGATTAACATATTTATTATTTTTTCTCACAGTGTTTGGTGATCTCCATTTTCAGCTGGGAAGCTGAGGTACATAGAAGGTAGGGTCCAAATCCGAAGATATTTACATGCCCTGTACCCATTGTCATTGATGGTTCTTAATTGCTTGTATTGCTGACTAAATTGAGCCTAAGGTTTAGAAAGAAGCCTTTCATATACCAAAGACATTTAGTTTTGTCTTTAAGATCCGACTGTCTTTACTGTTTTTGAGGAAAAAAAATATCCCTAGGAACTCCTAAAATGGAAGCCAAAAGACATTCAAAACACACTATTTATCTGAAAAAAATCCAAGTCAGACTTGTGATTTTTCAGTTTAGGTTGTGAAAATGACAGTAGCTGTAGGCAAGTATTTGAGCATTGGGTTCTTCTGCTAATTGTGGGTCCAGATGTGCAAAGGCAGAACGATCCAGACTGTAAGTCTACAGCTGTTCACTGCTGCATGTTTGCTAAAAAGTCTTGTGTGATCTCCACCATGATCTCTTCCGTTTTTCTGCACAACTCCAGAGAAAAGCTGAAAACCACTAAAAGGCAGTCTTAATATGCAAGAATGCTTACCTATAACAGTTGCAGCATAGTTACCACAGTGAAACAGATGTGACTAAAAAATCACCTGTTGTTAAAACCCCTTTTGAATGGTGCTTCGATGTGCTTGCCAAAAATTTACTGCTAAAGGTTTATACTAGATAATTATTTAAAGTATCATGGCTTACTTTCTTCTTTACCTTGACTAAACAGACACTTAGAATTTAATCCCTAGAGCACAGCATTCCCATTCTATCTCTTAAGTTCACAGAAACTCTCGAAACCCCCAACAATATTTTAGTGTTTAAGTATGTTGAATATCGTTATTAAACCTCAATAATTTCCTGAGGCAACGTAGCTTTTTATTGATAAACAAAATATTCTGCTGTTCTCCTGTGCTACCCATGGCTTCAAGGAAGACATCGTATACATAATTTTTAAAGATCCTTGAAGATCTTTGGCTATACCATTTCATATTTGACCTGTGATGCAGACAGCTTGTGCAGCAGAACAGTCTTAGCTGATACATAGTTTTGATTATAATAGCACAGGTTAATCAAGTCATGCAACTTTGTAAAAGTAGAAACCATAACACTAATTCTACCTAGTTGTGAATGCATTTGTTTTCAGAGTAGAAAAATAAAATGTTCTGTATTTTGGAAGTGGTAAAGATGATTATCTGACTACCTCCACTCCCCTTCCATCTCAAAAAGAAGGCTTAACAACTACACATCTCTGGGAAAGGATTTATGAATCTGAATAAATTGCTAGCCAGTAAACCCACTCTACAATCAAGAGAATATTGTTTTCAGGAAATGGGTAACAGTGAGAGCAGAAGGACCTGGGGTCATGTTTCATCTAAATCAAAGTGGGCAATCACTGATTAAATATTGTATAAAGGTACACCCATTCTGTCTCTCAGAGCACTCAGCTATTACCTCAATTGAAAGGTTATTATGTAAATGAAAGGCAAACAGAAGGGAGGGATAACTGAAACTGGCTTTACCGATATGTTGTATTCTGGAATCGATTTGATCAGCATGAGACTTCCACTTACGTGAAACCAGAGACAGTTACTAAGAGAACTGCACTGTGACTGATACAGAAAGTATTCAGTGAATTCCTCATCAAAAAATGTATCTTCTAAATGTTGTGATTTACTATTCTCTTAAAACACTTTTGTTACTGTAGAAAACATTCATGGTAATGATGATGAGAACTGCATCACTATAAAGTTATAGTTGACCTCCAGTCAGAGTGTCCTTGCTTGGTAAAAACTTACCAGAAGAATTTAATTACTTATCTCTGTAAACAAACATTTTCCATTTTCCATAAGGTAGGTTTTGAAAACTAGAAGTTTTATCACTTTCAAATTAATTTAGCTCTTCAAATTATCTTTTAAAAATATTTTATTATCTCTTATCCACTATATATAAACTTATTATGTTCTGTTGCTCAGTAACATTAAGTACTGGATCAAATTTACACAACCATAAATGAGGTTTAGATTGTGTTAACTATTTCTGAGTGTGTTCAAATAAGGGGTTGTTCAGATTTTCTGTTCAGGTAGCTATTTAACTGATGCATTTTCTACTAACTGAAAGCTCATAAATAAAAAACTCAGTGTTTAACCCTGTTAATCATTTTGCAAGACTTCTGGATTAGATCAGTAGCATTAGCCCTGTCTCATATCTGCGAAAACTATTGTAAGCAAGAGTTGGACTGGCCATGACAGGTGTAGATCTAGATTTCAAAAGCAGAATATCTTCAAGCCCTGGCTACCAGAGCTGTTATTCAGATCTGAAGTAGAACATGTCCAAGATGATCCATGTTCACGGATGCAGCAGGTTTTTGTCTGCCTCTTACGCAGACAGACTGACTGATTGACAGTTTGATTTTTTTTCATCCTGGCTTTCTGTCTTTGAGGTGTCATGCTCCCTATCCATTGCCCATAATCATTAGCACACTGAAAATCATACTGAAATAAGAAGGTCATGAAGGCTACTTCTTGATTTTTAGAGCCAGACACCTACTGCTCACAAGAGTAATGCACACATAGGTGTCTCAGATCTCTTGTTATTCCAGTTTCCATTTCCCTATTAATTCATCTCCATTTCACAGCTTTTGAGATATTGCTGCCACCTGGTCAGTATCTCTAAAATTTCTACTTCAAAATTTAAAATGTTAGCAGATGCTCAAAGGAAGCTTACAAAGTCTACATTAAGGATACAGAATAGCTTTCACACCCACCATAATCAAGTCTCCTGTTCATGTGGCGAACATATGTAGTTTGTTTCCTCAGGATTTAAACTTATGCTTGCCTTATTTTTTTCTTTGGAACATTCTGAGTCTGTCCTTCATTTTCACTCCACAGTTTTCTTTCCATGCTGTTTATGTAAGTAGCATTTTGAAAAAACCCCATATATTAGCAACTTCTTAACTGTGGTAAATATATTGAATATTGAAAAATGTAACAATGGAAGCCACCACTAGCTTAAATCTCAGTATGATCACAGATTGAGTGTCTGAAAAAAATTTGAGATTATTTACCAAGTAATTCATAGTTTGATATAGTTGTACCATGGAAAAAGAAATAATAACAACAATCAACTAAGTAAAAGAATTAAGCTCACAAAAAAAAAGGAAGTAGATTCAAAGGCCAAGATGATAACAAAAGTTTCTGCACCCTGCATGCTTTTGTTTTTATGGTGTCAGTAGCTCCTCTGACTGTAAGCTTAACACTGCCATTTAATCAAAATGGATAGCTTTAGTTGCATGTTTAAAAGAGGGTGATCAGCAGTAAAATGGTGAGCAGATTTAGCTCATTAGGCCTCACATTTAACACTCCATGGAGATGAATAGGATCATTTCACAGTTATCTTCAAGCTAGTGTTTGTGCATGTTTGGCATAGAAGCACATCATTCTACATTGCCAGGGTTATCTAACTACACAGAAAAAACTTTATTTAAGAAGGAAAAAGACTTTATGGTGGAGAGCTTTTTAGAAACACATACAGGAAGAAACTAGTTCCTTAGAATTAATTATTTTTTCACACTAAAAAATTTATATCATTCTTGCACATGAGTATTTCAATTTTTGCCCATGTCTAACAGCTACTGTGAATTTTATTTCTTTTTTCTATTGTGTGAATATAATTATTTTAACTTTCCTTGCCTGCATATTAATAGTTGTCAATGTCTTGGCAGGCCCCATAAGATTTAGGCAACAGTTGACAATCTGATATTCTTACTGCATTTGATGGGTCATTACATATGTGAATATTTGTAAATAATAAACAATTTTAAATGTTATTACTGTTTGTAGGAAAAGTACAAAAGGAAATAATTCAGCGAGACAGCTAAACGGCTAATTATATAATCATTCAATTATGTGTTATGCTAATGAATTCTTATGCAGATGACAGAGAATGGACTGGTTTTTACAAGATAGTAGAGCTCTGTCTTGTATCTAGTTATTTCTTTCCTAGTTTTAGATATGAGCCATTTATAGTGGGTTGAATATATGTCTAAGCATCATGAGAAAGCTTTAGCTTGCTTAACCGAACTGTCTACCATGTAAGTATCTACATTTAAGATAGTCAGGTTTGCATTTTTAGGGGCTGATTCATCCCACCTATCTGACCTAAAATGGGTCACATGCATCAAACTACACAGAATTGTACATATGTGACAGTAATATACTATCAGTAGTTTATATGAGAAAGTCCAACTTACTTTTGAAATAAACAAAAGAGCACCTATACATAATGAGTGATCAACTCGGATGAATGACATGGCACATACAATATGCCATGTCATGAGACTGCAAAAGGATCTAAAGAATAGGAGCCTTAAAAGGCAAATCTGTTTGCTGAAATAACTACTTTTTGTAGCAAATAGATGCACATACTTGATCATAAGGTGAACTGGAACTCCAGATAAAAGGGGAAATCCTTTTCAATGGGCTGGGTCAGGCAAACTAGATCCTGTCATGAGTCTAGAAAAACAAAAGTAAATGAGGCTACTGCTGCATTCATCTCAGAGACACATGGCACACAAGTAATTTTCTTAACTATGATATTTAAGTGTAAAATTTCACAAGACTAAAATTTATCCTACTCCAGCTTTCATTGCAAAGCACAAATGGAAATTATGTGAAGCTATTTGTTCTAATGAGAACAATATATTAGCAGCTGATTCTGCTTTCATTAGTGAGAACAGAGAGTATCATCAGTCCAATTTTCCAAAGAACTAAGGAAAATCAAGCTTTTATTACGTTCAAGATCAATACAGTCACTTTTCTTTCTCTAGGTGGACTGGATTATTTGGCTAAGCCCTGGTATGTGTTTCTGCTCATTCATGTTCTAAGCACTGAAGCTGCAAAGCCCTATGCGATGCTTAACTTGATATATAGGGTACTTCCAGTGTCTTTGTTTTTTTCTTTTTGTCTTAAGTACTTGGATTCCCTCTGCTTACTGTGCAGGTACACACTGTCTGTTTCCAACACAACGCACTTTCTACCTGCCTCTGAAATTTCAAAACATTCTTCAGTGAGTTTACATTGTTGTTGTTTCCCATTGTCTCTCAATACCAATGGGTAATGAGACTGACGAGACCAATGTGATGTTAGTCAGCCTGTTCTTAGAAAACAGTTGCATAGGTGTGCAGATGAGACAAATAATGAGAAAGCCAAGATAAGAATGTTGAAGCTACAGTAGTTTTCTGATCAAATGTTCTTTCTGGAGCTGTGTACCTTAACTACGAAACTCAACAGGCCCCATTTATAACCTGTTAAGTTAATACAGAGGAAGGCATTAAGCCATAAATAAGTTACTGACAAAAATCCCCTCTTGATCATATAGATTAAAATTAATTTGGCAGAAATGAAGTAACAAGTATGATTGACGAAGTTCAATCTTATATTGTACCTGTGTCAGTTCAGGAGAATCCTTTCATTATGTATATAGTAATTCTGTACAAAAAAAAAAACCCTGTACAAATTCTTTTCACTCTTCTTTCTTATATCATCTCCTAAAAGACCTAATTATCTTTTTTTAATATAGCATTACCATGTCATAGATCATAGATCATAGATCACAGAGCTTTGCCTACAATACCAATGAATCTTAAATACGTGAAAACACTGAATCATGGTGCAAATATTAGTGTCGTTAACTCATTTCTGTAGCTAGGCACACCAGGCAGAAGTTCAGGATTTTTGTGGTGGTATGCTCGGTTTGCTATGACATTCATCGTTCTTTTAGAAAGCAAGGAGAGAGGAATGATGACTGTTTTATGACCTTACACGTAGCTGTACCTAATCATACTTGGCATATGCACTTCCTCAGTTAGTATGATAATAAAAGAAGATTAATTTTGATCTGTTCATAAAGTAACAAGTAATTTTAAAACAGAATTAATTGGATGGATAAGCCAAAGTCCTTTGTGAATGTAAAAATTTTGTTAAGGTGAGCTTGGTTAGAAAGTTATTTTTAACATCTTAGCTAATGGTTTTTCAACACTGCATACACAAACATACAGGTAACAAAGAGACACGTTGGGGCTGGAGTGCAATGTTCATGCTGTCCTGGGACAGTACTGCTCATTTCAGTGTAATTTCACAGAGAAGAAAACACCCGTATGTTCATGAACTGATGTCTCAGATTTCCCCTTAGAGGCAACATACAGTGATTATCAAAAACCTATTTCCTTCTAATTTTCAGCTTGAACACGGACGATGTTAAATGATATACACAAATCTGCAATACTAATATATTAGCCAGCATCACTGGGAAGACATCATGTTAATGAATGTTGAAGTACATCTTCACAGAATAATTTTATTACACTTAATAATTTGTGGAGACTAGAAATAATAATATCTATAGACTTGCTAAGAAGGTAGAATTTAGTAGTTTAGAAAGATGTTACACCAAAAATCTGGTGGATCTGAAAATTGCTGGAACTATACATGATTTGTACCTGATTTCCACTGTAGAGATATCACATTAAAATAAATATATTTTCAGTCCTAGGGTGCATCCATAATTTTATTGAAATTAATAATATTTTTTTCCTAGTCAAACAATTATTCAGTTGATATACTGCTAGATCATAGCCTTTGCAGTGCCTATAGGTAGTAACTAAAATGCAACTTTGTACAAATACTGTGCCAATGGCACACAGAATAGCAAACAACATACGATTTTTTTTCCAGTGCCCCAGACCTTGATTGTAACTCAGCCACAATCTACCTTCTGCCATCACCTTTGGGTAGAATAGACTGTAATACAACAGCTCTATCCTTCATGCAATTATACGGCCAGGTGCCACTGTGTCAATGTAGTTATATTCTTGGGAAAAAAAAAAATAATATCAAGGCTCAGCCTACTCCCTTCACACCATTATGGAAAGGGGAAGTAATGGCTCTGCAGAGGTTGCTTTCCCACCTCATAAATGAAGGATGCTTTCCCACTGGTAATGCCGACAGACCTGTGTAACAGGCAAAAAGGAAGGCTGCTGAGCTAACATTAAGTAGAGCTGAGCAAACACTGAAATTACTGTTCCATGGGGAAATTCAGCTATTTTAATGCTTGGGTTTTGTACCTAATTGAGTTGAAAAATTGGAACTTGTCAAAGAACAGCATACTGTAAAAGCTGTTTTGTTTGTGACATAGTGACATTTCATTTTGAGTTCATACAACATTAAACTGCAGTCATCTATTTTTCTGTAGTGCTATATACATCTCTCACAATATATCTGTGGCTATCGGTTCCCCATAACACACAATACACCTCTGCCCAGTATAACATTGCAGTGAATCATAGATATCAGAGGGTGCTTGACCAGTAAGCAAATACTGGAATTTTGATGTTGATAGATGTCTGCCAGTATCAGTAATAAGCATTCTATTAATGAATTAATTCAATGCATACAAACCATTTGAAAAAAAGTATTATTAGTTTCCATTTGAACAAAACTTGATTAATGTAAGGTAGTAAATCTTCATATAGGAACTCTAGGAAGGCTCAATACATGATCCAACAAAAATCCTTACCTACTTCTGCAAGTTTCTTCCTCTAGCTGGACTTAATAATTGGTATTAAATGCTGTAATATAACTATCTGGACTGTACTTTAAGCCCTTGTGTCTTTACAATGAGGTGGAAAGAAACAACAATCTAGTACTGACAGACAACGGTACAATAAGAAGTGCTACTGTCAAAAATTTCACCATGCTTACAAGCACTGTAACTGTGTTGTGCAGAACTCTGGAGAGTTTTGTAATAATAGGATAACTTAGTTGTCGGTGAGTAAAAGATATCCAGTCTATTTTTTAGCCTGCTAAAAATATTCCTAGAAAAAAAACATATGGCACAGCAAAACCACAAGGGATATCGTACCTTTTTTCTTTTTTTTAGTTTATTCTCACTAGAAAAATAGTAAGGCTTTCTTTTTATCATTACATTTATGAGGTAACTTCAATGAAATCATAACAGTATTATGTTATGAACTGCAGAAGCTTTCACTTATTTTTCTGCCAGATCACTAAATGGCCCAGTATTTCAGGTGTATTGCAAAAATAGAGTCAGTTTTCTACAATGAAATGGGGTCAAAGGGAATGAATTGGTTGGGTGACATAAGGCTTCCTTTGTAGTGGGGGGGGGGGGAAAGATTGTTATATAGATAATTGCTAGCATTTTCTTCAAAACTTTTATGTGGGACGTCATGCATTTAATGTGCTCAACTCAAATTTCCTTTGTTATATGGTACATAATGATAAAGCATATGGACAGACTTTAGATTTACTTAAATGTCCTATGTATATGAAAATAACAGCTAGATATTGCAGATGACATGGTTCATACAAATATCAGTAGCAATTTTATTGCCTCCCTTTCCTGTCTCTTCCTCCTGCCAAAACAAGCACCTAATTTGAGAATGCCTTCCTGGGAACTCTTTCTTTATCTAAAAAAAAAAGAACAAAGAAAAAAAGAAACAAAATAAAAAGAAAAAAAGGTGATATCCACAAAGCAGTATGGAGTTTTGGAAAGTTAAATTAAAACATTAGGGTGTCATTTTAAAACCATCTGAATGATTTAAGAATATAAAACACCTTCCTTCACAGTCCTAGTTATTATATTTGTAACTCATTTTTATTTATATTTTATTTTATATTAGCTTTTGCATTTATATGGCTGTGTTTGTCAGATGAGAGGCTGCTGCTTTGAAGATTGTCAATGAGGATTCCAGATGAATTAAATATCTGTTGGCAAAGTGTAATTTCCTATTCAGAATGACTTTCCCACAGAAATAGTCAGTCTTCTAAGTACAGTCACTACGAAGAACTGAAGATTTAGGTTATAATATCTTATTTGTATACAGGGAAAGCTGACTAAGGGAAGTGATTTCTTTACTTTCTAGACAGGTGAGCTTCCCCTAAAATATTTCTGCAGAATGTCTTTTGCACTTACCATTGAACTCGGTTTAAAAAATGATAAAGGTTCTGTGGGTTAGCTGCAGACCACGTGCGTTGTTATGCTACTTTACAGGGGCTGAAGAATACAAACTGGGGATAAAGTTAGGATTAGAATGGGAATAGAAGTAGAATAAATGGGAATAAATGAGAATATCTGAATCTGGGAGCTAGGCTTTGTGAAATGCAACAACTCTTTTACAGGAATGCCCAAGTCTCTTAAGTAGACCTAAGTGGAAAAAAGTAAAGTGGAAATACTGGAAACTGAAATATATGATTCCTCAAGAGTGGAATAGGTTTGGAAGAGCAGAATTCTAAATGTGAATGTTTAAAGCAGACCTCACCAAATCAGTTACCTCTACAATACCAACTGCCTCTCATGAAAAGCTGTGCATTCAACACTCAAGAGTGAGCTACTCTGCTACATTTCAATACACTTACACTTTTGAAGAAATAGATAAATGATGAACCACGTATCAGTGTCTGAGAGAATCTAAAGAAAAATGAATGTGTAAGATGGAATTATTTCTTTCATATTCTTCATTTTCCTCTATTGGCCTTAGGAACTTTATGTAGATAATAAAAGAAAAATAATTACTGACCTTAATCTTCCTCTAGGTTTTGTGTGAGTAGTAGGGGGTGTCCTGAATGAGTGTGTCTCTAAACATTTCTGAGGATGCCTGCCTACTAAAGAAAAGAGTTTGAGAATTCAAATGTAACTGTATCTTCACAAGTCTGTCTGATAATAACCAGCCAATGTCTGACAAAAAATAATTAAGAGTATCTTCACATTTCTTCATTAGACCTTTAGTTAAAGAAAAATTAGATTGCAGATTCTATTTAACTGTTCTGTTAATTCATCAAAATTACATTAGAAATATCAAAAAGAGATTTGTCACTGTATTCCTGTACTGTTTCCATGGAAGTCTGACTGACTGTGACAAATTCTTTGATGACAAACTTAGACTATGTGAATCTGAGACTGAATTAATTGAATTAATATTTGCAATATTTATCTATGTGTCTCTGTGTATCAGTGAGTTTCAAAACCCCCTCAGAAATAGCCAAATTCATTAAAAAAGTCTATGAAGCCATAAACAGAGAGCATGGAAACATAGCCTGGAAAAAAGATGTGCATTAATTACTGCATTGTATGTATAATAGCATTACTTTTTATTTAATTGCTACTTCATGGAGAATTCTGGGGTTTTTTTCCATGCAGGAATGATTAGATATTATTAGTATTGACACTAGTTATTTGTCAGACCATATCTGGAATGATTGAATCCTCCCCTAGGATAGAATCCTTGGTAATAATTCTCATTATACAAACTTTAAAGGGGTGTCTCTCTACACCCAAACCCTAAGCATATAATATGAAATTTTCTTTAACACTTCAGGGTCTTCTGACTCTTCTCTTCATTCTGCCTTCCAAGATGCAGAAAAATTTGGTTGTAAAGATATGTTCTTCATGTAAAGATACATTCTACATTTCTAATGTTCTCCAGTTAAGCAGGCAATAGTACAAAACCTTAATGAAAATTACAGCAGCAGTAATCCTTTATTTTCTTGCAATCAGAATCAATTGCAGAGTAGTAGATATTTTTCACATCATAAAGCTGGAAAAGAAAATATATGTTCAGTGACTCAAAATGCCTTCTAAACCAATATCAAGTTAAATTAATAATTAATAATAAAAAAAAAGATTGGGTTTTTTTCTCCAGTGCTGAGAGAATTATCGAATAGCTTTGTGAGACAGGCTTCTAGATTAGGTTTTAAATTAATAGTACCAGATGTAATAAACAGAGACCTGTTCTATAGTTTTTCCTACATTTTCTAATACAAGCATGGAAATAATCCCCATAGATACAGAATTTTGGACAAAAGTCAAGAACATTAGAGTGATTTGGAAAAAGAAAATAAAGGTAACAGTGGGAAAGAGTGTATTTGGAAGATTTTCTGTAAGATGCCAAAAAACATCTTATTTGCCTTGTGATACAACAGGTAAGAATGAGCAATATTTGTGTGGTAAATTGCTTCTTTACGAGTAAGAGTGAAATAATAGCACCTCACTTTCTGTTAAGTCTATTTGTAAGGCTAGGCTAGTGTGTGCATAAAAATGACTGAGAATACCATGGTATAGAAAACCTTCACTAGAATTTAGGCATCATCCAAGGATGTAACAGTATTTGGAATACTTGAAATTCACGTATCCCATACACTCTCCTTTTAACACCCCCATCTGTTGCCTCCAAACAGGTAGTCGTTTACTGGTTTATTATACAATGAATAAATGAGCATCACTCCATCTCTTTCCTATTGGCTTTGCAACAGTGAGTTGAATCCAAGATTCATATTTTCCATTCTTTCATGCCCAATTGCTTTTGTTGGTAAGTGAATGGGTAATTTCTTTCATTCCAACATGTGTGGAAGTGTCTAACATGTATCTGGGTAGAAGGAATGTAAGAGGAAGATTCTTGCTATCTGGTAGATTACTACTAGAAATAAACACTAATTTATAGTTGGGCAGGTTCCTTTAAAACACCAGTCTGCAGTACTGGTATTGCTCAGACATTCTGAAGCAATGGACTTCGGGGTGGCCCGGACTTTGCAGAAGCACAACATGCTTATAGAAACTATTTCCACATGTATGCATGTGTTTTTTTTCTCCATTGCTTATAGATGATAACAAACAGATGGTGCTTCATGTTTTTAATTAATAATTTGGATGTGCTGTAATTCTTTACTTTTAATACATATGAAAACCAAATCTCTCAGTTCTGTCTTATTTTACCAGATACTCTAGTCACACTTCTACCTTCAGATTTTTGAGGTTTGTGTTTTTTTGTTTTATTTTATTTTTTTTAACTTATAGAACACTAAAAGGTTGCATTTCCCTATTTTCTGCTTCTGTAGCAAATATCAATGTGTCCCATAGCAATACTATCTCTTAATTATTGATAATTATAGATATTGGCTGATAATGTGTATGTTATGAAACTTTGCATTCAATTGCAATTCATATATGTTTATCAAACTCTGCACCAAGGATCTGTAAATAAATTTGAATAAATTTCCAAGAGAAACTGCTATCAGCTGATAGTGATTTGTGGAACTTGATTTTTGCTTATTAAAAGCTTTTAAAAATATGAATGATTTCAATTATTCTGGGTTGCAAAGGTCGAGGGTTTAGGGGGAATCCTTATGGGATGAGTTGGACTGAGAATTTTAAAGGACAGAAATCATGAAACATAAGTAATATTTCCGGAGAATTTGAAGCATACCAATAATTTAAAAAAAACCCTGAAAATTGAGGTACATTTTGTGTTAGATCTAATTCTTCTCTGCAATGTTGACAGAAAAATGCATTTTTGGGGATTCAACAATACTGAAAATAATGGGTTGCTAAGCTGAAATGATAGAAGTATGAAAGAGTTTAGCATATTTTCTTCTTTGTCTGTGGTATCCACTAAATTTATACACTGTGTTGATAACAATGTGTGGATACAAAACTTCATTTTCCACTAAGTGTAGCCATGTTATCCATACTAAAGAAAAAGGAGAGAAATGAAGCTTCCATGTAAAAAGATTAGGAAAGAAAGCTGATTTCAGTGGGCCTTGAAACATGATTGCTTTTGAACTCGAAAGATGACACTGAAAAAGAAAATAAAATTACTTTTTTTGCAAAGAAAACACATTTTCCAATACAAAGACAAAGCATGTTTTATGTTTATATACTCTTATTCTTGTGTTTGTTTTTGGGGAAGTCACCATGGGCCTTTATCTGCTCTCTTTTATGCCTTTTCTGCAGTAAATAGATCTAATATTTTTGTTTTATATGAATCTGGTTTCAAATTTTCATTTTTCATTTTTCTTTCACCTCTTTACATATTTTTGCTTTTCCCTCCTGAGGAGTCTGAATGTTTCTGTTTGCCTTGCTTGCTTTTTTTCAAAAGAGTCTTGTCCACACCATCATTTTTACTAGAGCTCATACATTTCTTTTTTTTTTTTCTCTTTCCTCTTCTTTGATTTTTTCCCCTGGTTTTTTTTTTTCTCTTTTTCTTTCTTTTGTTTTGTTTGGGTTCAGATTGGTGGTGTAATGTACTAGACATTACTCCAGATACAATTATCTGTACTACTGTCTGTTCAAAGTCAGTTATCAACTAAGTTTAAAATCTCAGCTGTTCCTCATAGCTTTTCACTACTATAATCTTATTTTTTACATGGCTACCAAACACTGTACTGGGAGGGATCTTGAAGTATAGACTCTTGCCTGCCTTGCTTTGGCTTCCCTTGACTTCCCTTCCCTCCCTTTCTATGAAGGAAAGTAGTGTCTTGGACAATTGTGGAAATTGTTACGAAATTACATGTTATTTTACATTCCCACTAGAACCAAAGGAGTTCACCATGCTTGCTGCAAGTATACTGAATATCAAAGGATTTAAATAATTGATTAATTGATAAACTTTTGTTATCCACTGGCAACACTTTTTTTAAAGTGGTAAACAATTATTAATTCCTTTATCATTCACTGAGAATCATCATGTTGAATTTCAGTTATCATGGATGTAGATAGAATAAGTAATTCTGTGTCAGTGTCTTTGTGAAGTGGTTAGACTTGCATTATTATTCAAGCCAATTTTCTTTTCTTTTCTTTTGATTAAAACAAATTGAGCTGATGGTAAGTCTGGAGAAATTGCTGTAATTGTGTGGTGGTACGTGTGGGTGTAGGAATAGCCAGCTTTTGGAAAAAGAATGGGTTCAGGATGAAGTCTGCCTTTGCTTGTATATGCCTGTATATGTGGTCTGGAGAAAGTGGGGGTGTGTGAGGACATGAATAAAGAAAGAGAATGGAAGTAAAGACTCTATGTGTCCTGAAGGTAAAAAAGAATGTAATATGCGGTAAAAATTAAGGATTACAGGATATGATTACGCCAATATGTTTTTATATCTATCCACAAGGACAATGTCCTTGAGAGATTCTTCCTAATTGCTTCCTCAGCCAGGAATTATGCATTATCAGCAAAACACCAGGAGGAGACTGTGCTAAATTGTCTAGATCAGAAGTGGTTTGAATAAAGGCACCAATATTCCTGTTCTGCCCCTGCTTCATCCATTTCTGCTAGATACAATAAAAGGTTGGTTCCATATATGTATGTGTGTAAATGAAGAACACGCATTGTTACCTCACATATTCTTGTAGAATGATAATAGCATGACAATCGGGACTTCAAAACATGTTAGTTTTGATGTATGTCTTTGGTACTACTTTTATGAAATGGGTACTTACTTTAATAAAACTACTAGAAATTATCAGAGGCAAAAATTTTTACCATTTTACTTGTTTATGCGTGTCTCTGCAGAACTTGTTAACATAGTATGAGTAACTGATGCCCTTCATTTTACTTTCAGACATTCCTGTTGGAGACAATATGAGAATTAATTAGGCAGGTCTAGTAACTCCATGGTACACACTTTTTGAATATAGAAAACAGATTCATGAGGAAAGGAAGCTTTGATGGCGATACACATGGAAAGGACATTTCAGAGAATCTTGGACTGCTGCTATCTTCTCTATTTATATTCTACGTTTACTAAAAATTATCTTTTGAGAAAAAAAAAATCCAAACCAGAATAAGAAAATGGTTATATTTCAGGCATTGTTTCTTTATATTCTTCTCTCTCTTTTTTTCCCTTTGGTCTGTTGCTAATATCAAGCTTTGATTTATCCATGTCTTGTTTATTTCTTACCTACACTGACAACCACCCATTTTGCTGTATGGAATACTGAAAAGCATTTCTAGTACCTGTGTGATATTTTCAGTGTGAAACATTGTGCTAAAAGTTATTGTTTTAAAATCACTTCACCTTCAGAAATCATTGATTCTTGAAGAGTCAAAGGCAAAAATTTGCTGTCCTTAGGATTCTGAAAATTTTTGATGGCTTAACTTAAATAAATATGCTATACCCTTTTCCTTGAAATTGTGCAGCATCATTATTGTCCTTCCAAACATGCATGCACCTGTGAAATCTGTGAAATGAGTAACATCACAGAATGCCAGAACAACTGAGAGTGGAAAGAATACCTGAAGATCACCTAGTCCAATGCCTCTTGCTCAGAGCTGTGTCTAGTTAGATTTTAAATGTCTCCAGCAAGGAGGGTCCACAACCTCTCTGGTATTCATATTAGATGATAGTTTTACTACATGGTAGTAGCTCCTAGAACTGATGAATTTATGAGGGTGTTCTTGTGCTTCCACTTAGCAGGAACTGTGACTAGGTAAAGATGAAAGTAAAGGTGGTTTTAAAACTCTTCACAAGGAGATCTGCCTTGGCTTAAAACTGGCAGAACCATCTCTGCCGCCACCTAGAGCTCACTGTCCACTCAGTGTGCATTGCTGAAAATGCAAAAAGTAGGTACACAGAGTACCAACAATATTTTTGCGTTATACTAGCCTTATGTTTGTTTTTTTCATAAATTATAAAATACATGCTTATTTTTGTCACTATGTTGACCTTTTTTTTTTTTTTTTTTTTTTTTTTTTTTTTTTTTAACAAGCCCTTTTATGGCAAAGATGGTTAAACACAGAAAAGTTTTACAAAAACACTATTTTTCCAGGTCTGTTTTCATCTTAGAAGTAAAATATTACCAAATTATTATTTGAATTGATAGAAAATGCTAACTTTTCTTTAATAATTCACAGTAATACATTACTGTTTGATCATTATTCAAGTATCAGATGTAACTACTTGTAACTGTTATTACAGTAGTTCAGTTTCAGATGTAAATAGAACCAAGCATATGACTTGTATGTGATTATTGGCTGAAACAAGATGTGTAGAATCACAGAATATTCTGAGTTGGAAGGGGTCCAGAGGATCATTTAGCCCAATCCCTGGCTCCACATAGGGCAACATCATAGTTAAACCATATATCTGAGAGCATTATCCAAACGATTCTTAAACACCAGCAGGCCTGAAGTCATGACCACTTCCCTGGGGAGCTTGTTCCACTGGTTGACTATTCCATCCCTAAAGAACTTTTTCCTAATATCCAGTCATTGACTTCCCCTGGTGCAGCTTTAAGCCATTCCGTCACACCCTGTTACTGGACATCAGAGAGCAGACATCAGCATCCCAGTCTCTGCTCCCCTTCATGAGGAAGCTATAGGCATCAATGAGGTCACTGCTCAGTCTTCTCTAACCTGAACAAACCTGGTATCCTCAGCCACTCCTTAGCTCCTCATGTCATGCCCTCTGGACCTTTCACCATCTTTGTTGCCCTCCTTTGTACATATTCCAATATTTTCATATCCTTATATTATACTTCCCAAAACTGCACATAGTACTTGCAGTGAGGCTGCACCAATGCTGAGTATAGTGGAGCAGTCACATCTTTCAGCTGATTAGCTATACTATGTTTAATGCACTGTATTAAAGGATATGGTTGGCCTTTTTGGTTGCCAGGGCATGTTGTTGGCTCATTTTGAGCTTAACATCAACCAAAACCCACAGACCCCTATCTGCAAGGCTGCCTTCCAGGCTCTTCTCCTCCAGTCTATACATACATCTAGGATTACATTGTCCCAGGTGCAGAATCCAGCATCTGTCTTTTTTAAAATTCATGTAGTTGATAATGGCCCAACAGTCTAATCTACTAAGATCTCCATGTCAGGCCTCTCTGCTCCTGAGGAGATAAACAGCTTCTCCTAATTTAGTACCATTGGCAAATTTACTAAGTATGCACTCAACTCCTGTATCCAGGTCATTGACAAAAAACCATTGAAGATGCCTTTAAGATTCAGCCTGAGAACACCAGCAGTGGTGGGCTGCCAGCCAGATGTTACCCCTATTTGTTACTACAATTTGAACCCAATCATTCAGGCAACTTTTCACCCATTAGACTGTATTTATGTCTACCTGTATGCTGGACATTTTGTCCAGATGGATACTGTGAGAGGCAGTTTCAAATCTGTGTTAAGATAAAAAACCTCTACATCCATTGCCTTCCCTTCATCCATTAGTGGGTAACTTTGACATTAAAAAAATATAAATTTAGTAAAGCATGACTTTCCTTTCATGGCCCGTGTTGGTTTTGACTGTAAGTGCATGGTCTTTCAACTGTTTTTCAATAACTCCCAGAACAATCTTTTCCACGACTTTACTAGTCACCAGAAAAAGACTGGCAGGCTTGTAATTACCATTGGGCCCCACAGACTTATGTGCATTCAATTACAGCAGCAAATCCTGTACAAGTTCAAAGTCAACTTGGAACTGATCACTCTACCAGTTGTGGTCCTCTAATCCTGGGCTCCAAGGGTCCCAGGGCCCATCATTGGTGTTAAAGACAGGTGAAGAAGGTGGGCATTAAATGTCTCTGCTTTATCTTCCTGTTTATTTGTGAGGTAACTAACCTTATCAAGTTATGAATCAATGTTTTGTTTAGTCTTCTTCTTACTGTTAACTTGCTTTAAAAAGCCTTTTTTTGTTACCCACCACAATACTGATCAGCTTCAACTCCAAATGGGTTTTGGTCATATGAATTTCCTACAGTGGCAAACAGCATCTCAGTAGTCCTCCTGTGTAGCCTGACTTTGCTTCCAAAATCTATACGCTATTTTCCCATCTGAGTTTCAGAAGGAGGTCCTTGTTCAGCCAAGCTGGCCTCTGCCCTTCTTGATTGACTTACTGACACATTGGAATTTCCTGCTCTTGCACTATTAAAAGATGGCTCTAATGGACCCTAATACGCTCAAAAGCAGATTCCATGGGGACCTTCCTGACTAGTTCCTTGAACAACCTAAAGTCTGTTCTACCAAAATCCAGTGTAGTAGCTCTGCTGACAATTTTCTTGTACCACCAAAGGTTTTAAACGCAATAGTTTCATGATGACTGTGGCCAAGACAACCACTAATTATCGCTTCACCTATGACACTATCTCTATGTACGACCACCAGACCTAGAAGGGCATCGTTCCTAACCATCTCCCTTCGTACCTGTATCAGAAAGTTTTCTTCATCTTTCAGGAATTTCCTGGACCTATCATAGTTCCATTTAACATCTGGAAGCTGAAGACACCCATAAGGACAAGAGCAACTGAGCTAGAGATTTCCTTTAATTCCTTAAAGAATAATACATTGGTGTCACCATCCTGGCTGGATGATCTATAACGGACTTCCACAAAACCATCTGATATTTGCTTTTCCTCTTATCCTTAACCAGAAGCTCTCAACCACGTTATCCCCATCCATGACTGCTGCCCAGTCCAGCCCCTCCTTTAAACACGCCTACCCTTCTTCTCTCTCCTGAAGAGCCCATAATCTTCCATGACAGCACTCCAGTCCCAGAACTCTCCCCACCAAGTCTCACATATGCCAATGATATCTTTGCCAAAGCTTCTAGTTCCTTTTGTTTATTCCTCATTCTGTGTGCATTGGTGCGCAAACACTTAAAATGCTCTTCAGTGTACTCAGTGTAATTGGGGCAGACTGAAAGCCTTCAAATGCACATCATCCCTCATTGTCATGCTGTCCCATAGCTTATCATTAGTACACCACATTTTATTCCTTTCTCCTTCTGAACCTAGTTTAAAGATCTTTAAATGAGCACTTTCACATTATTTTTTTTGTATTTTTCTGTTGATTGGAACAAAATGCAAAATATTGATCACTGACATTTAGATTTTTAATTCTTTTTCATACTTACTTCTGAGACCCTAAAAGGATTCAGCAGAATCCTTCCCTTTTAGCAGCATGTGTTAAAAACATTTAGTATGATATTCACAAAAATCATAGCTATAAATATAACACATTAAAAATTATACAGATGTCTTTAAACAAAGAAAGAAGCTTATTAAAAGCTAAAAATATAGGTGATTTTATCACCTGAAAGTTGAACTGCTCTTTTTTCTGCCATCAAAAATCTAATTTCATTGATATTGACAGGGTTTTATCCACATTGCAAATTTCTCTTTTACCTCCATGTGTTAAAATGAAGTCAAGAAACTAATGCATTTTTGCTGGAAAAGAGCCAGTTCAAGTGTTTATAAGGCTAGAAGGTGAAGGGTCTCTGTGTAATGGGAAGGGATGACATTACTGTCTCATGAATAGAATGATTTAATTCTTTGACCTACTGTTGGCAAAAGCTGGTGTACGGTGAACACTTTCAGGTCTGACACATTCATTAAAATAAAACTACCCCCAAAGCCCTCTCTTGGCAAAGAGAAAGTTGAATGTTTAACTTGCGTGAGATTCCTCTCCCCTCAGATGATCTATAGTGTGACTTTGATGGTTGACTTAACGAAATGAAAGGTAAGGAGAGGAGAACCTCTTTGCTTACCTTCTCTGTCTTGCAGAGGCCATTCGAAATAAAAAGATAAGGAAAATATTTTGAAAGGGTTGTAATGTAAACATGGGCAGCTGTTTTAGACATTGCCACATGTGCATAGTCAAAGACACATCAGAAAGTCAATGCTGAAATTCATTTTTGTGGCCCTGGAAGAAAGGTCAGAAGGTTTAGATGTTAAAAGTAAGTTAACTCTTTGCTTATTTGACCATTAAACTGTCAGCATAAAGCCATGTTTTAAACTCACAATGGTCTGAAATCTTAGTGGTAAATGAAGTCTGAAGACCTATTAACCTGCCCAAGACGTGAACCAGAAGCTGGTTCAGCTTCACCGCTGACTGCACCGGGGCAAAGTAATGGATAGTAAGAGGTGAGAAAAACATCTCAATCTTATCTTTGCTTGGCAAAGCTATGTGGCATAAATAATTGTTAGTGCTAAACTGGAATTAACAATATATCTTTACTGAAATTACTATAAGTCTAAGTTGATTTCACATTTAACTATTAAATGCTTGCAATTTTCTTTCTATGGATTCACACTTAAAGTAAATTATAAAAGGCATTTGGGTAGTTAGCCTAGTTTAGCCTATTTGCTCCTGAAAGTAATTTCAAATTTTCACTGTCAGTTCACATCATAATACATATATTAATTGATGAAATAACACCTCTATTAAAAACCTTTACTCTGAGTAAATGTTACAACTCTGTTTAAAAACATTACTGAAGAATCTGGGTTTTGTTTTTTCCCCTCAAATTTTCATCTAGCATTGAAACAAATAGTTTAGATGTAATGAAGGCCACAAAGAAACAAAGTAAAATACACTTGCAATAGAGCTGTTTTATATAGTGTTGTTTCTGACCTTTTCAGTGTTAAGTTCTAGAATATAATTTGTTTGGTTTGCTGTTTAAAAAAACTAGATATAACATATCTATTAGAAACAAAGCATAACTGCATGTAGCACTTTCTTGCAGTTACTGAGGTTATTAATCAGAAACCCTTAAGACTGTAAACACCAAAATACAACAAACATCGAAACACAGTCAAATAAAAAGCAAGTACAATGATCTATAGTGATTCTCTGTGTGTAAAAAGGTGGAAACATATTTTTTTTAATGCCTAAGATAAAATACAATTACAATAAATAAACCAAGCTCGATAAAATACAATTACAATAAATAAACCAAGCTTGCATTATGAAAATCTACATCACTTTCATCTTTATGCAGGAGCTTCTGAAATCCCTTTTTTGAAATGTAATTGCCATGTTTAGTTCCTTCTGTCATTTTCTCGAGTTCCTTTGGTCACAGCACGGTTAGGCTGTCAGCTTGCCCTGAAGCATGGTCTACACCGTGCATTAAGTCTTTACACTCATTAGCAGGACAATGACTCGAACATCCCAACAGTCTCACATAGTAGCATTTGCACAGCGTTGGACTGCCAGCCACTTTGTACTCCTGGTTTAAACTGTATAATCTCAAGTGGCTTCATTGTCTTCAGGAAGTCAGCATGGATGCATATCAGGATGACAGAGGAATCTTATCTCTGGTCATCATCCTAATCCTACTTTAGTCTATGACTATCTAATAATTTCTGGGTTTGGGGTATTTTTTGGTATTCTTTCCTAATTGCTCTAAAAGACATTAAACTGACAGAAGTTGCCAGGAAGAAAGTTAAACTGTTTTCTTTAGGAAATGTCAGGAATGAAAGGAATAAGAGGCTCTATAAACAGGATAACTTACTTTTCAGTTGAATTGTCATACTCCTGGTTTGACAAAACCTGTAGGGGTTTATGGAGTTTGTGGGATGAGTATGAAAAATACCATTCTTAGAAATCATGGTGATCAAGGATTCATTTTCATGTGTTGTGCACTACTTCTGAGTACTGAATACAATCAACCCTGGGACAGCACAGAGGAAGCACAAAAACTTCCCTCTATATCATAATAGCTGAGGGTTTTTTCAATATACAGCTGATTTCCTGCTGTTCTCTCTTTCAAACCCAGAAGTCAAACTGTGCTGTAAAGCAACAAGTCTCACCACCCTCAGAAACTTCCCAAGTAAAGGGACAGGTTTAGCTGTGTCTTTATTAGTAAATTACATATGCCTAAGACTGTGGTGGCACTGTCAGTCATCACAGACAGGCAAACATCCATGTCGTAGAGGTCTCATCCCTGTAAAACATCAAACTGTCTTCTGGGAATAGCTAGTCTGTGACCCATACTAACCCTTGAGCTCTGCCTGGGAACTGTTTGCATCTGAGCTTGGTAAGGCTAAAACTGGTTCAGAAGCTGTTTTAGCAATTTAAGAGTGATGACAATCAAGCTTCAGAGCCTGGAACATTCTCGGACACAACTTACTAGTATTGACATTGCCTTCAGGACTGTTGCCTATAGCATTTTGGTTTGTTGTAGGCACTGGATATATCTATGCTAATTAAAATAATAATAAAAATAATAAAAACCCCAACAACAGCAACAACAACTATTATTATTATTATTATTATTATTATTATTATTATTATTATTAAATGTTTGACCTCACTCTGGCAGAAGCTAAGTACAAATAAACTCTCTGACTTCCTAAACCAGAGTGGCTGTAACCAAGGCACCCTGTAGGGATCATCACTAACATGTATTATCCTCCCAAATGTGCACAGCGATTGGGCACCAGTCAATAGCTGTTTGAAAGATTACTCAAGTAATTTAATATTATGGATGATTATCCAGTATAGGTATCTATATTAGTAAACTAGAGAGGGTCGGGAAATAGTTCTACACCATTTCAAACAGACAGTTTAGATGATGCCTCTCTGTTTTGGAGAAGACAAGGGCCAAAGAATGGTCCTGGTCTTATTTTATTTGGTAGTGTAGCTGCATCTACAACATGTAATGTCTATGTGATAATGTCTTCAGGGGGTTAAAGATCAGATTTTCTTTCAGAATAAGGCTCTGTACACCCAACTGTGGCCCAGCTCTGTCATCCTGCAGTTAACCTGCCTTAGCAGCAGCCTACCTACTGCTTCCAGGAGCAAGATCTTGCTCACTGAAGCTCCGAACACATGTGCTGAAGCAGTTCTCCGTGAGTTGCAAGGTGTCTTTGTTTCTAGGGCCTACTGAATTCAGAAGAGATCTTGCCTCATCAGCTAGGCTGCCTCTGTACCTGCTACCTTCTCATTGCAGAGGAAGGGCTGTTTCTTCAACACATGCATCTCTCACGCCTGTGAGGAGGACCTGCCAGTGGGATCACTAGCTCCTACTCAGAATCAGCTTGTGACCTTTATTCATATGAAAATAGATTTTTCCTCTTTTCAAGATGAGTGTTTCTGGTTTTCAGCTCCCAGTAAGTTCAGATTTTCCTGAAATTCATTGCCTCTTTCAGGTCAAAATGTTATGAAAGATCTAAAACTTAGCCCCTCTAAACTCCCAGTTCAGGAGAAACCAAAAATGGTGTCACTTATGAAATCAAGACAGCTTGATGACAAGCACAAACCCATAATTTAATTTGTCCGTCCTCATGAGGAAAATCAGAAAAATTACTGAATTTTGTTTTGGAGTAGTACCATAAGTTATGCCAAGCAGCATGAGCATTTTAGTTGCGGTTCACTCTCTGTTAACTTCTACCCTGGAACTTCAGGTAAGTAAAAAGTAAACTCTTTTCCATATTGAAACAAAGCATGTTAGGACTACTTACACTGTTTGCTTAGAAGTACCTAATACAGTCAGTAATTCCGGCAGACATATTAGCTTTTGTGGTTTTGGTGATGACACTAACACCTTCTCTTTCCGGTTTAAAAATATGGCTTTCATTGTTTATTTCTAACATCTGAATTCATGTAACTAACTAAATCTTAAAGAAATTAATTAAATTTCAAATTGTTCATGTTTTATTTCTCTGCTGTTGTTTTTTCCTCTCGCTTTACCAGAGTATTTTCTTATGTGAAATACATGCACCATAAACATCTCTTTTCCAGACACTGTTTGACATTAAGTGCAAGTGCAGCAGTGGAATGCCAGTGATCTGTTTCCAAGTATTGCAAATGCGGTCTTGCTTCTTGAGGTGACAATAAAGATGGGGAAAAGCTGTGAAAGAAATACCTAAACCAGCCTAAATCCATGCAAAGTTCTTTATCTTTCAACTGTGTTTACCTTGCTTTACATTAATAGAATATCCAATAAACAAATAGAAATTGCTACCAGTAAAAAGGAAATAATTTTATTTTAAAAAAAAATAAAAAGTAAATAATTTTAGATTATGACTTAAATAAATAAAGAAATAAACGCCACCTGACTTTCCTATCCTGAATAGAATCTGGATTTTTTTATTCATTACAATTCACCGTTGTTGATCATTGCCATATGGAATACTGTTCTTACTGTATTAAAAGAACTTAAACTGTTACCAGATATACTCAATTGACCTCTATTGTACTTGAACCTGAAACTCAGTGATTTGATTTTATTTGAGTTTCTTCTGATATTTGATTATGCTAAGGTAAATTGAACATTTGATTCAGAAAACAAACTCTTTTGAAACCTTCTACGTCTTTAAAGAAAGATCTGAAACAGACTAAAAGCTTTTAGAACATTCAGTTTTTCTAAAATGGTGACCCCAAAACTATACATAATAGATCTTTAGAAGACTGTTCTGCTGTACTGTTGATACAATACCTCAAGGCCCTGTTTGCACACTATTCTATTTTTTCACTTAATCCAGATCTACTTTATTTCAGAGTATAATCCTACAAAAATGTAACTCATAGCAACAAGGCTATCTTTTACTCCTAAAGTAATTGTCACACAGCAAAAATAAATGTTTACACTCTACAAAGAGAGACTTTGTCCAGGAAGGAGATAAAAATGAAATGCATAAAGAAATTTGTTTAGAAAGGATGTAAAAATATTTTTGCTTTGATGACCAGTTCAGAAAATTAGTGAAATTTTATAGTCAGGACAAAAATGTATTCATACTTAAACTTAGGATTTCTACCATGAAGCAGGAGAAGCATGTATGTAACATTACTACGGAATTATTTACTTACATTTACTCATATTATTCTTTTTCAGGAATTTATGCTTTTTCTTCACTGTAAAAACTTGACAACTGTCCTAGAAACAGTGACTTTTCTCATCATTCTGGGGTTAAACAGAGAGTTAGTTCTGTGTGATTGGAGAGGTTTTAGACCTGTCCTTTTTACATCACACCTCTTTTTTTTCTTATTATCTTTCTTTCTTCAATACTTAGTGCATTTTGGTGCTTAGACAGAAGCAAGACCTATAACACATTTTTTTCTTTCTTCTGTAATGTAAAAATACAGTTGATATCTGGACATACAGAAACTTTCTCAATGTAATTTAGCAGACTTCCTGGAAAGTGTTTAAATAATTGAACTAACCTTCAGTTATATGGAAAAAGTTGAAATATCCTTCAGTTCTAAAGAAAAAGAATTGTTTAATGGACATGTATTGACATCATAATTACTACCTTGTCAAAGTGCAGGTTTTGCTTCCTTTCTAATACGGTTCAATGAGACCTGTCTTGGTGGATTGTACAATACAAATACAGAAGTCTTAAAATTGCATTCACAGGTTTTCCTTTAACTGGAAAACTTTTAATCTACCCTGTGTGCTATCAGGAAAAACACTTGCAGCTAAGAAAGATATTATTTTAATTATCAGCTTTCAGTTATATGAGTTAACACTAATAGGTTATGAAAACTTGAATTTGTATGGCAGCGTGTTAGACTGAATATTTTCATGCGAGTGTTCACATTCTGTCTCTTATACCTCTCTTTATATGCTTTGTGAGTTCACTTTCATAAACATTTAATTCAATGTGCTATTTGATTTAAGCTGTTGTTAATATACTTAGAAATGTACTGAGATTAAACAAATAAGAAAGTGAAAAATAGAGATACTGATTTTAGGTGTACAGTTTTTGTACTTAGACTGATAAAAGATACTGAAAATTTTCCCAAAGGAATCTTTGCAATCTACTGGCTATCCATGAGTGTAAGAACTGTGAAAAATACATAACATTTTAAAAGATTTCTTTGGTGAAATAAAACCTCACCCGTTATGCAAAAACATTACAAACAGGTTGAAATTTTCAGAATGACTGGAATGGTGACATTTAGGAGCCTAAAGTCTGTTTTCTTTCACTGAGGTTAAATACTTTCAAAATACAACCTAGAAACACTATTGTATTCTTTATAACTGTGCTATGTATCTCTTTTTTTCCTAGCAGGCTTTTGGCAGTCTGAAAGATTAGGGTTTACAAATCTTAGATATTGTGTTTATCTTAATCTGGTTTTTTTTTTGTTTTTGTTTTTTTTTTGTTCTACTGCATTTTGGAAAATAAATGAGTGAGTTTTGGGTTGGTTATTTTTCCCCAAAAGTAAGAAATATGATCATTTGTTTATGCTGTATACTTCACAATATTATTGTTCAGCTCAGTTAAGCTATTTTTTAATTCTCTCTTTCAGGACAATCCTTACCCTTCTAGACAAAATTCTAATATTTAGCATTATTTTACTTTTTTATGCTTTCTTTGTCATACATATACCTCTGACTCTTGTAATTCTTCACTGAATTTTTCTTCTGGCACTGTAGAGAGAAACAAGGAATTAGTCAATGAATCCATCAGCTAGGCAGAACAACTGGCCAGGACTCCCATAAACACCCTGAATGGTCATTCACTCTCTTGAATCTGTGAGAAAAAAAAAAAATCTTTAAGCCAAAATTCTGTTATTAGACGTTTCCATAGAAATTCTGCTGACTTTATGGGAGATTTGATCACAAATGAAACATTGAACTTGGCTCATTTAACACAATATTTAGAACACTTCTGCTGAAAACTAGCTGTTGAATATGCAGCAAACTTTGCAATGTTTAATACCTCATCCATATTGTGTATTGCTTTACTGCCAAATCATATTCTTTAACTAGAATGCAACTACCGAAGTACCATCTGTAGATCTAAATATTTGGACACTTCTCAAGCACATTTTGGATTCAGTGTTGCCAACGGCAGTGATCATTTTGACAAAACTGGCACTTAACTAATAACTGTACTGGAACTGGAGCACAATTCCACAGTTAAAGAGCAATACAGTTACAGTCAGACAGTTTTCATAAATTTTCTAAAACTGCTTTCCGCCACAGGTGCCAAATTTTTAACCATCTTTTAACTATCTGGAAAGTTTTGCCAAGGGTATTTATCAAATTCACAAAATAGATAGGTTTTGCCGGGCAAAAATATTGCAATGTTCATCTTCAATACAAAGTTATTCTTTCTTCAGAGAGGCAAAGTTTGTTGGAAGAGGTAAGATCTTTTATTGGAGAAGATAATGTAGTAGAAAATTTATTCTCTGAAGGCCTTCTTGATGTGTTCTGATTTCTTGTATTCTCTTGTCACTTTGTGTAATAACCAAGTTATTTAAAAGTACTCTGTAGTGTTTACATATAGACTTTATTTTTCTTTTAATCACATTAGTATGTTACTGTTTTAAAGAGAGTACATTACAATCTAAGCTCAGAAAACAGAAAGGACAAATGCTACAAGTTTGAAATCTGGCTCAATAAATGGTCTCTTTCTTATCTTCTACATCTCTACAGTATATAATCTGCTCTACAGACATTTTGGAATGATCTAACTTGCTAAGGTATATCACACATATACCTATTGAGGACAACATAGTTTTTTCATTAGATCTAGACATGTGCTCTATACAGTAAGTGATATTTTTTTAATGACTATTTAGTTATATGTCACTATTCTGCTAAATTCCTTTTGCAAGAAAAAAGTGTTTTCTTACTTTCCAGTGATAACGTGCATAATATCCTGTGCAATGTAAAGTTAAATATCTAAAGGCATCAGCCAAGGAAATAATTGTGAAATATGTAAGGGACAAGAAAGTGACTAGAAGTGGTCAGCATGGATTCTGGAGGGGAAAGCATGTCTTACCAACCAGATTGCCTTCTGCAATGCGACAAGTGGCTCAGTAGATGAAGGAAGACCTTTAGTATGGCTTTTGACCTGGCTTTTGTAACTTTCTCACTGACAAACTGATAATGTACTAGACACTGAGGCATCAGATAGTGAGGTGGATTGAAAACCAGCTGAACTGAAGAAAACATCTTTTTTACAGTGAGGCTGATCAAACATTGCAGCAGGTTGCCCAGAGAGGTTGTGGAGTGTCCATACAGGAGATACTTAAAACCTAACTGGACACAGCTCCAAACAGCCTGCTCTAGTCCAGCTGCTACTGGTTTCTCAGGGTTGTTGGATTAGGTGATCTCCAGGTGCCCCTTCCAACCTGTTCCAAGCTGTTCTGTAACGGTGAGAAGGGCTGTTTTTTCCATATGCTGCTGACCTTGTCTTGAATATAGAAATTGGTATAGTTATTTTTATTTAGTTAGTCTTATTGAACTTGCTGTTTTGTTGTCAGTAGTAATATTTAAAACCTAAACATTCGCTCTACTGCCTGGCTGAAGTGCTTCCCAAAGGATGAGTACAGGATAGTTGGGAGAGGCTGGTGGAGGTTTTCATCATAGTATCGTGTCAGAGCAAAAAGACAATAAATTACAGTCAACAATGTTTTCCACATTTGTCTAGGATTAGAAGAAAATCCCTGTTTCTGTGACTATACCATTGTCATGTAATATATATAATGTGATATTACTTCTGTTTCCTCACTGGTTGAGTGCACAAAGGATTCTGGCATGAATACTTTGCATGCACTTTTAAAATTGCTTTCCCAAACATCTACAGCTCTGGAAATCGCTTTACTGCAATTGAGCTCGCAAATTTGATTACAAGACTGCTCAAGAAAAGTAAACACTAAAGTTTGTAAGTATATCTAAAATACATTCACTTTGAGTGAATTTTGGTGTATAGTTCTCCATTCTTCATTCTGCTCTAATAAATTTGATAATTATATTAGATGGACAGATTTTAATAATTCTATGTTGTGCAAAATTATTTCTCCGATTTATACCTGGTACCTGAATATCTTTACTGAATTGTTTTGCAGATAAAATTATCTATATGGGATATTTACTGCCACAGATTCCAGGAGACATTTCAGGTTCTGACCGTTCTTACAACAGGACTTTCCAGCATATATTGTACAGTGGGTTTGACCAACACTGATTTAAATTAAAAAACAACCAAACAAATAAGTCTGTGTTTTATAAGTTAAACTTACTGATACAGAATACTTTACTAATGGCAGGTTTGGTTTTTTTTTTTTCATTTAGTCTGAAAAATCTGTATGGCCTGAGTGTGCTTCATCAGCTGAGGTTTGTGCCCTGAAAACTTAGCTTCCTTGTGCTTTTTTCAATGAATGCAATGAGAAATTATTTGTAAGCTTTGATCTTGCAGATAAGGTAGTCTATTCCTCTGTTAAAATAAATAGAAGTGTATCCAAGGAAAAAACTGAAAGATCACTCCCATTTGTAATGGCATTAGTAAATAAAGCCATCAGATTCACTGAGCATCCATTGTCCTGGAATTTAGGTAGATATCTAATGATCCTGGAACATCTACCTCAATGAAAATCAAAATTGTCATTTATACCTTGCAAGTATACCAATAAATATGCAACTTGTAACAATGTCCCCAAATCAGTGTTACTCAGCATGCAAAACTTCTCCAATTATGAGAAGAGAAATACAAAGCAGGTTGTGCTTCTCGTACTACTTTTGCTTATGAAAGGTGACAGAGCACTGTCTTTTCCAAGGTTGTTTTTTTTTATATAATGTATTTTTTCCCAAGTACATAAGAATTATTTTATCAACTCAGCGTTTAGTCAGCTCTGTAGAGTAAAGTGGATTCTCCTAAATAACTTCAATGAGGATTAACTATTTAAAGTTGGGAGCCCACACATTGTTTAGACAGCTAGAATTACATTTATCACATCTTTCATTTACTTCTGAATATGAACTAAAGTTGCTAGGCACTTCACTTGCTGAAAGAAACACACCTGACCCATCTCATGTGCAAACTGGTTGTTTACTGACATTGCCAATACAGATAAATTACTCCATTTCAAAGTGACTCTTGAGATATGATATATGAGACTGCTGATCATTGTAAAGACAAAAAAGAACAATTTATTGTATGAAAGCATGCAAAAATACGGTACATAAAACATGAGTTTAGTTAGTGTCTTTTTCAAATTAACTCAATGAAGGAATGATAAATATTCATTTTCTCCTTTCCCACTGGCACCAAAAAGTAAACACAGCTAATTATGGCCTTCTAAATGCAATTATTAATCAGTTTTGTAGCAACATGTTATTTATACCCAGATGTATGCAAATGTTCAGGTTTGTTTCCCAGATGGGTTTCATTAAGTTACAGCAATCACATAAGCTGAACAAAGCACTGATCTGTGCTCTGTTATCAACCTACAAATATACAAACTTTCCAACAAAAAAAGCAAACAATCAAAGAAAACACATACATGCAGGCATATAAGTGTATAGACCCATACACATATTTGAAATACTGAGTCAACTTGTATAAAAATAGGATCCAAGAGCTGGTATTGACCAGACAGACCAACAATGCTCTGGGAGGTTTTATGTACATCTTCTTTGAAAATGTTATCTGTGGTATATTCTAAGGAAATTGTGACAAGAGGAACTGCAAGAGGAAGACCATCACAAAGCACATGTGTAATGCATGGCTTAGGGCATCCTCACCACATCCCAAAGGGGTCTTTAGGAACTCTGTGCAATTTTTGTGCTAGGCCTTGGCTTCTTAGGACACGGAAGAAGCCCCAGCTTTGCCTGAGTAAGAACTGTACTGTTCTAATGTGGATCTTGTGAACATTGATTTTAGCAGTGAATCCTGAAGCTTTGGAGAAATCTATTTTAATCCATCTATTCCTTTGTCTTTCCTTTTCCCTCTTTAATGACTGTCATGCTCATCTCCAGGCAGATGTGATCTTGTCAGGTTTTCAACTACTCTCTATAAATTTGACCTACGGTACAAAATTACTTTTTAAATGGTTGTGGGTTTTTTCCCCTTTACAAGAATCAATATTTATCAGTATAGGTAATTGAATGGTAGGAACCAGGCATCTTTTCTTTCATTAAGGAGTTAGACTTTTCAAATTAAAGAAAGTAGCAGATCAGATTGTATTTTTTCGATGTTCTGTTAAACCTGAACAGAGCTTTCCACTTTAGCTCAGCTGTTTAAAGAAAACTAATTATTCAAATATAAAAAAGAATATTTCATTGTATGCTGTATTTTTTATTATACTTCACTGAAGCCTTTGACAGGCTCTTATTTGGTCAGAACAGTAACTAAGTGTATCTTATCTAGATTTATCATAGTCATTTATCATAAGGCTTTTTACCAGCGTTCCTCATTGAGTCTTTCAAGATGATAGCAACAAATTTCTAATGCAGGGTGTAGGGACTTTTTCTTTCCTTGATTTCACAGTTCTGTTCATGGTAATTTGAGGAGTCACCTCAGTTCTGTAAGTATTCTTTCCACTAAATGATAGACACCATATTTTTATCTTGAGCCTTAGTACCATACAGTGTGTTTGAAATTTAATTAAATATAGGAAAATCTTAATTCTTCATGCAACCATAGTAAACCTACTAGCCTACCAGACAAAAATATTTACAAACTGTTAGGCTGTTGATACTTCATGATAGATTTCATAAATCACAGGTGCTTTTCTTATAATGAGACTATTAACTCAGTCTCGGTATTTTTCTGTTATTTGGTGAATCACGTAAAACAGCTGTTAGGTAAAACTGTAATCCCTTTGATAATGATGATCAAGTTAAGCTCATCTTCCAAAGCTCCCTTTATTGTAACAAGTATAGAACAAAGAGGCCCTAACTGGAGACTTCATGGCAAAGGTTACTAGAGTTAGGTCCAGTTAAAAATGGTTCTTTGGAAGTAGAAAGCTGAAAGCCTGGGACCCATCACTGAGAAGAGAGCTCATAATCATAAATAAAACAAACAAATTCACCTTTAAGGAAAATTTGAAGTTCAAAATTTCCTTTCTGTTGGTAAGGCTGTGTCTTTAGACACCATTATAATTATTCCACCTTGTTCTTCATGGACTACTTAGATAAGAATCCTTATTCTCATAAAATATTTTACAATAATGTTCTATATTAAAATAATGCACTTCCACCACACACTCAAGAAAACCCTCTGTGCAGGTCAAATATAATATATTCAACATGGAACTTCTCCAAACTCACCTAACATGTTTTATACCCATGAAATTAAAGCATCATAAAGTTTTAATCTTCAAATGTTTTCCTTCAGCTGTATCCATGCAAGCCCACTGACTGTGGTAGTATAACATAAGATTAAAGGTAGAAATTGGTCTGACATTTTAATAATTTATTTTTAAAAGATGCATATGACTATACTCCTTTTAAATATTTTGCAACTTCTTTGACTCCAACCAGTGAAAAGCTACCTAATGGAACTTGCCACCTTATACTCCAAAACTGCTTTAAAAAGTGCAGCCACTGTGGTAGGTCAGAAACAGTTACTACCTCTTCTGGTAAGGTATTATAACAAGCCTTCAATTTATTGCTGCCTATAGGTTTCTAATTTCTATAGCATTACAGAACCAATTGTCTATAGTATTAAGCAGTTAGCTTAACAGTATCTTGAAACTCCCTGCATAGAGATGGCAGTCTGTCAAAAATTTTGTATTATTGTGATGACTGAAATCTCATTTAGGATGAAATAATGTGAAGTTGTCCAGCAGCTGCAGTCTTAAAGCTGTTAGGTTGCACAACTATTTTAGGTGTTTTCAGTTCTTGTGCTCGACATAGCTGAGATGATCTATCCAAAACCAAATGAAAAAGGAGTCCATATGTAGCTTAAGGTGAAACAATCCATTGTCAGAAAAAAAATAACCATAATATATTTATTTGCTCTCTTCTGCAAGCAAGAGGCTTTCTGACACATTCACTCTATCAATAACTATAAGTGAATTGATGGATGTTTTGGCAAATAGTTCTTTAAACTTGCTTAGCTTCAAGGAATTATTTTTGCATTTAAAGTTTGCAAGAAATTGGTCTCTAACCATGTACTTCAAGGGCTAAAAAAACGTAAAATCCAATTGCTGACAAGGGATGACTAAGATCTTGTTGCCAGCTTTTAACGCATACAATTTTTTTTGCACAAGAGAAGAAATGAATCAAAGGTTAGGAAAACTTATTACCCTTCATAGAAACCCAAGAGTTTTGTTTGTTTGGTTGGGTTTTTTTACAACTTTTAATCAAAACCAAAATAATGGATCAGGTACAAGCACAATAGAAGTGGTGTGACTGTACAAAGACCTGGTGGATAGTCTCGACTGAGACTTCATTCCCTAGGATGAATCTCAGCTACACAGGAATTCACAGTTCAGTACTGAAATTTAACATGAAAACAAAAGAAACACTCCCTGAAAGATTTGGAAGCTTGTACTGAGCTGCATAGTGAAAGGTGAAATGCATAGAGGTTAGAATTTTGTCCAAACCAAACCTTGTAGTTGGCCACCCCAAACTGAGAATTTCAGACTCAGCTCCCAGTTGCAGCTCTGTAACTGTCTCCAGCTTCTTAGTGTGCCCTAAGAGCCTGCTGGCACCCATGCAGTTATCACTCACTGGACATTTTCAATAGACTTGTTTTTACTTCCCAAGAGGTTTTACATCCCCTCACATTCCTTGTGCATTTGTGTTGTGTCCCAGTGGGACCTGTCTTTCACTATGTGACCTCCTGTACCAGCCACTGCTCATCAGGGACATCCCACAGACCATGTATGTCTCTGCACTATAGGTGAAGGATGTGCTTGCTCATAGGCACCTGGTTCTCTGAGCCTGGCTGTGGGGCACACTTCTTTTGTTGCCATTTATCACTGACATTTGTTGGCATGTATCTCATATGTTGAGAAAAAAGAATGCTTCACTGTGTGTTGCCTATGAAACTGGCAGTTGGAGTCAATGAAAAGAGTCAAGTGTTAAAAGAATGATGAAATCATTAAGAAACAGCCTCAATAGACAGTTTTATTTTAACTCTTTTCTATTTTCTCTATGTGTGTGTTAGAAACAGTAACTGGGGCTAGAACTGTAGCAGTTACAAAAAGGACAAAATATACTGATTTATACTTGCTTTGGGCCTGCTCCATCTCTCAGGGAGTTCATTGGGAACTTAAGAATTGTAGTGCTGTAAGAAGGCACCAATTCCTAAAAATAAGCATCCTGCTGATGTTTGTTTTGGGATGCTTGTGCCTGGATAGAATGGCTATGTTAAATTCTCCTTTGTAAAATTACCTCTTTCTGGGAAAAAATGAATGTTGGCTAATTAGCTTCCAATTCTGAGCTTAGCAAAGAGTTTTGGAGCTTGAGGTTCAACTCTTGTTTTTAATGACTTAACCGTAACTTTCAAATATCTTTTCCTTTAATGCAATCCATGTTTTCTGACATGCCTTTTTTTGTTTCTGCAACAGAGCTATTTTTAAATTCTTCAGTCATCATCATCTGTAACACTAGTTCCATTTCCTAAGAAATTGCTGACATCTGTTTATACACTGATACTTCATCTAAATGGGTATTTAACTCAAGCCTGTTACTGTGTCAAAGACACCAAGTCTTGAAAGGATACAAGCTTTAAGGCTTAATTATAACTTTTAAGCACTCATGCATTAGGCTGAAGAGGAAGCGTTTGTCCTCATAACATTTCCACACAGGAAGAACAGCTGAAGTTCAGTGAGACTGTTAGAAAAATAGATGAGGCTGGCAAAGGTTCTCAAGGTGCCTGCCACCCCAGAGAAGGAATAGGTGACTGAGCAGACATAAATATTTTATTTGTAAATTGTATCATTTTTGTGGGGCACTGCTGGGCACCTGATTCAGAGCTCACCAGCATTAATGGGAATTAATCTATTTCTTTTAAACGATTTTTTATTAGGCCTTTGTACAGCGGAAATACTAAAATTCCCACAGTAGCCTTTGACAAAGGAAAATGTCTGTTACACTTAATGAGTTCAGGCAACAAGAGATGTCTATAAACTGTTTCAGAAGTTACAAAGATAAGGTATTTGAATGTCTTATGTTTTTTCGCTTCTCGTACTGAATTCTTTAAACAACAAAATAAAGACAATAATTGTTGTCAAATAAATCCTCTCTTGAATAACTGACAGTAAGAGTGTGGAAATTATATATAATTGGGTTTTTTGACCAGGCCTGAATGGTCCTCCTTTCAGACCTGATTATTTGCAGTTTCTGTGTCTTATGTTAGCATAATGATGATGTTGTATTTTTAAGTTCAAAAAGAATATTTAAAAAGAAAATATTTCTGTTAATTGTTTCAGTGAAGTAGTTCTCATTAGCAATTCATATAGTACAGATATGTATCAGTTTGTGATCTGATGGAAACAGAAAAATGCAAGACAAAAACATGTAAAGTTTTACACATATGCTAAGTAAAGAATCCACTGGCCTGAACTTTCTTAACTAACCATAAACTGAAGTTACTACCTTACAAGTTAGACATTGTAATTAATTGTGTAAGCACTACTTGTCTGTATCAATACAGAATCAGTTCAGGTTAAGTCAATACTATTGGTAATCATGCTTAATCTCTCACTTAGCAGTGAAGTGTTGTAGGAAGGTGCAAAAAATCATTTACAGAATCTGCACTGTGAGGTCTCTATCCAGCAGCTAAAGGAAACGAACAGAGATACTGCTCATCGGATAATTTTCAGTTTGATTCACAGAACACATGTGTAGAGAACTTCTTTGTAGTTTAAGTAATTTTCTATCCACATGACACAAAACACTCTCCATTAACACATATCCAAAGCAAGACTGAGAAGTACTTTTAGAAATGATTGATTCATCACACTGTAATCACGTTTGGAACTTATATAATGTGTGGTCTAGTGACTAGTATGGTTAGCTTAAATTCCAGTTTAGCAAAAGCAATTTTTACTCTGATCATCTTACGCAGCATAAATAACCATTTACTTGTCACCCAGTAACCAACCTTGTGAGGTCCCTACATCTTACCCCTTTTTCTTTTCCTCATCCATGTCCGGATTTCTTTTTCCATTGAATTTCATTACAACTTACTCTAATAATTTCACAATATAATTTCTTTGCAATGAAACCGAAGTTGAATATGTATGCAAAGAATTTAATTTAGAGAAAGGGGCTGAATAGTAGTGAAACAAAAAGCATGATACAGTTGTGAAATTATTAGTAATATAAGATCAATCTCTTCTGCTCCTACTAGAATACTCTTAAGCTACTAACATTTAACTTCAGAGTCCTTTTCAGTGTCTAATTTTTTAAGAGAAAACTTGATTTTGAACTTGAACCGACTTGACAGCAGCTCTTAATCAAGTAGGCAATTAGAGTTTTTCTCTGCAGACTGTAATTGTTAATCAAAATTGAGACTCATTTTATGGGTAACTTCACCCTGATATCATCTAGTCTTCAGTCTTCAGCATTATCACTTCTGTTTTGGTGTTACATTTAGAAACAAGTCATGCTAAAGTGAAAGCTGGGAGAAGATTTTGTGTCTTAGGCTTATAGGACAAATACATTAATTCCCCCTTGTTTCCACATTTTTGACTTGTTCTTTCTGCAAATTAGTTATGCTTTTTGTGTTCATAACCGTTTTCATTCCTTACAGTGGTTCTAGAGCCTGACTTCTCAGCCTTCTAGAAATTAAAGCATAAAAAAATCCTAGTTATTTTATACTTTCCAGATTGCCAAAGAACTGATATATAATCCTTACAATATGTTTATTTTTAAAGTTCTGGTTGGTGAAAATCTGGTTAAATTGATTAATCATGCAGTCATTGCAATCAGGCACAGACTGCAGGACAAGCCAGGATGCTCCAAGGGACTGGGATAGTTGCACCATAAGGAAAATGCTCTGTCTGTACTTTTGCCCTTTCTGCTTGTACTTAGCTGGTGCTGCATTTCCCAAGACATAGAGTTGTAACCTCTTTTTAACATCTAGGAAACCCATGAAATTAAGAAATATTGCATATTCAGATATGAAGCCAGCTCTCAGTGTCTTTTAGGCATTGCTTTCTGGTCTCAGATTTATTGTTCCATCTAGTGTAATTTCAAATGAGTATATTGGAAGCAAAATCTAGAGCAATTGTCTGAGTGCCTAGACCTGAAAGCCAGAAGCTTTTTAGATCTTCTTTCCATATGATTCTGAATTGCGTTGTTGTAGAGGGCACCACTTCAAGTGCTGCAATTGATATTACTCTATTGCTGATCCTGAAGGATCTTTCTGCTTGGTCAGGCAAGATTATTTTCTCTGTATCTAAGCAAGGCCTGAGGACTGAATCTTGAAAACACCCTTACCATGGTTTCAGGTCTTCTGCTGTGGAATTCAATTTTGTGTCAGCCAGAGGTCGAAGGTTTTTTTTTTTAATCTTCTTTTTCATTGTTGTTTTGTCCAAACTGTTGTGTTTTCGTAAGTCTCACTGATGTAAATTATGGCGTGTGTTTTAAATCTCAGCATTGTTTCTTGATTTATTTTTTCCTTATCAGGAAAGTGGAATTACAGTGGTAGCAACATCCCAGGTAATAAGTTACCTGGTGTTTGGGAACCTATTCAGCATTCGTGAATAAAGTCTCCATTCAGTTCTCAAACACCATCGTGTATCTAGTTTCTACAAAACTAAATTGTGTTTGTCTGTCTCTGGTGTATCTAGTAACATCTTATACTCTTTTGATACCTTAGAAAAGTCTGGACTTTTTTTACTGAACACAAGGCTTCAGAAGTCTAACAAGTGTATCAATAAAGAAGTGAAATGTGACCAGGCACACCTTAGCAAAGGATATTACTAAGTTAATTTAACGTTTATGACCATATGAAGGGATATTTTTATTATAAATAATTTTCTGAAAAGAAGAAATAAGAAAAAAATATTTTTATTATTATTTTCTTGGGAGCCACACATTCCTTCTATATTTTTTTTTTACTGTTTCTCTTTTATTTACTGCCACCTGTTCTTAAAAATCCTGTTGTTCTACATTACCTGGTGATTTTGTCACTAACTACTAGCCACCTTACTCTACCTGTAATATTGAACTGAAAAATTCTAGAAAAGAGATTTCCCTGGAACCTTTCAGCATTTTCTATTACAGAAGACAGAAATAACACAGACCAGACTTGTAAAATTTTCAATAATTTCTGGCATCTGGTTTAGAACATTGCTGGGAGTTCAATAATATGTCTACACATACACAAAGGGAAAGAAAACCTAAAGGTTTTGATTTTTTTGGTTTTTTTTAAGTTTTGAAGAATTTCATACATCAAAAGTTGTGGTTTAATATTTGTATCAAATTGTATTTGGTTTTAAAATTTAAAATACAATTCCCAATCATAGATCTAAACCTGTAAAAGCAGTTTTTTGCTTGTATGGTGCTAGACTGTAACAGATGTACTTGAATAGATGCATTAATGGTAGCTGGTCTGTAATTTTATTTTGAAATATAATAAAGGTATTTCCAATAAATAAAAGTATTTCCAAAAATTCTGAGCATAAACATAGCTTGGTTTGGGTTTTTTTTTTGTGTGTTTTTTTTTTTTTTTTGTTTGTTTGTTTGTTTTGGTTTTTTTTTTAGGCATTTGATTTAGGCATTGCTGAAATACAAATCATGGTAATAAAAAAATAACACTATTAATACTAAAATACTTAAGTAATATACTGAAGTATATTTCTGCACAACTATGGTTACATGAGATCTTCAACTCTGTAAGCTGTTTGGATGTAAGCCAAGCTTGGATAAAAACTTTACAGCTGTGTATAGAGTTAATCGAAATCCCTACTACTGAGCCCTGAAATAAAAGGTAAAGTACAGCACGATGATAGTACAGCTGTATGCAAAGAGATTAGTTTTATCTGTATATCTGTGTGTAGTCATGTACTCAATAATGGTAAAGAGTACATGTTCACGACATTAGTTGTTAGATTCTCAGCCAATGTACATTACAACTTTCACTTACAGATAGGTTTATATTGCAAAGCAGTGCTGTGCTTTGGCTTCAGGTTTTGGAAATTAACCCTAGAAACTATTTTACACAGATGTTTATTTTATGTAAAATGATGGAGGCATTTCATTGCAAAATAAAAAGATTTCTTAATTTTGCAGACTGGATGTATTTCAGTTTTTTCATTATCTCAATCATAATAACATTCCTTACAAAGTTTTTGTTTCATTTATTATCTGCATGATATAATCAGTGCACCTGTAAAAAGCACTGTGTAATTTTACTTTTTACTATAGTACATTTCAGTGATAGCTTGTTCTCCTGTTAAAATTTACTTCAAAACCTTTCTATTTTCCCAGTTGCATCCTGCTTTAAATCACAGAAAATTGCCCACAGTACTTGGAAGCACAGCTAGCTGGTAAACTCTGTCTCTGGACATAATAACAAACTATGAAGAAAAAAAATATTTCCCTTTGATTACTTTAATTCAGATAACTTTACTGTGTGGGCAAGAATTGTGCATCCACACTACACAGATAGTTTACTTGGCAGCAATCATCCTTTCTAGTAAATTTTCTTCAAGTTAATGCTTTGTGTCTGATAAAGTGCAATAGAAGACAGCAGGTGCAAAGAATTTCTGCAATTAGGCCCATATGTATTTGGATCAGTGTCTAATTGAGTTTTTTGGTAAAGGGAAATAGCTTCCAAGTAACTGCAAGTTCAACTTGTGAGATATTAAGAAACACATCCACACTCAAATAACCCAAATTGATTATTCTTATGGTTTATTGTTTCTACCAAGAACTCCTAGTGTCTTGTGAGAGAGCATATTTGTGATAATAAAATTATTTCTATTATAAGTTCATTTTCCCAGTTTCACATGATCAATTTTTATAATTACAAGGCTATAAAGTGGCTATTTCAACCTTTTCTATGAGTTCCTAGGCTACATGATTTCCCAAACAATGTTGTTTTTCACACCTTTTCATTGTAGGTCTAGGTATTCTTTTACCATTTCTCATATATTAAAATTTAAATAGATATAATCTTTTTCTTGTTTAAGCATTGCAGCACAAACAAACTAATAGGCTGCAACAAGGCTTTACCATTGGTCAGATTCTATCATCAGTGCTGTATCTCCTTCCTCCAGAGGTCAGACCACACCACTCCTCCTCTACCCAACCCTCTCTCCCACCATCCTCAGGGCTATTTAACCACTTTGCAGGAGCAGCTACAGCTGCACATCATCCATGTCAATCAACCCACTGTCTCTGAGGCAAGGCCACAGCTGCATGTTATCAGTGCTAATCAACCTGCTGCCTTCATTCCTCTACATTTAAGGCAGACAGCCTTGACACCTTTGTTAAATGCATTTTGAGAAGATACAACTAGAGTTCCCTTGTTCATACATAGGGAAAGCAAAGGCAGATTATTATTCAGATGGAACTACTTTCTTACTTGTCAGCCATACATAACAAAGGACCTATATCTTCCAAGCACTGTCTTGGCTCAAGCCTGTTTAGTTTGTGAAATTTGAGAGATCATAGCATGTGTTAATTGCAGGCCATTCTGGGATGTTTACTTTGAATTACTATATGGAATAAATGGAAGAAACATAACCATGCTGAAATTTCCAGTCCAGCAAGCCAAAATTTCAGAACATTCACCTGAAGTTCTGTGGCTTTACAGCATATAAAGAGCCCTCTCTGAGGTTAGATTTACATGTAAAAGTTCTCATCTTTTATATGGCCATCACAGCTAATTTAAGAAAATTTAATGCTGTGAGCTTTTTTTAAGCAACATCTTTTATATTCCTGAAATTATAACCCATGAAATTACTGTTTTTCTTTGTCTTGTGATTGTAGTATTTTCAAGGCAAGTTAAATGTGTAACATACTAAGTCATTTGTTATTGGTGTCATGTCACACCACAGGAAAAATAAACAGAAATTGGTTTTCTAGGAGATTTATAATCTGCTTCCATTAACCAGAAGCTGTTTGTTTTCTTTTTTGTTTAATTTATTTGATTTCCTACGTTTTAGTGAAATCTCTTTTTGTCCTTTCTTTAGAAATAATAAAGCAGCCCTTAGATGTTCTGACATGTGCTCAATAGTACTCAAGATTATGCTGTCTGCCCAGAAAACTTAATTTGAAATTTAGCATGGAAATAAGGAAGAATGGAAATTTGAGCTTTGTACTTTAAAAGCAAGGATATACAGACCCTAAATAATTTCAGAATTATTTGAGTATTTCCAGAGTCCCTCTTCCTCTCTTGGGAACATGTGCTGCAAAGACTTTCCCTTAAGGAATTCCTTACAGAGCAGCTCTGTTAAACACACTCTAGAGAAGACACTGAAAACCAGGATGACTGTTTTCTATGTTCTTGAATACAGTTTCCCATTTAATTACAAAGTAATTCCTCTTTCCTTGCAGTACTTTTATTCATGTCTCTCATGCCCCAGAAAAACAGAAGGTGCGAGAAGCAACAGTTCTGAAGTGATGTAGCTTAGCTCTGTGACCTTCCCTGCTATACCAGACCACTGAAGTGCTGCAAAATACAGGTTTACAAACTGTTTGGCTTAAAATCATTCCTTTCTGCTGCTGTCAGTGAATTTAGGGACTCGGCTCCTGAAAGATGTTCAGCAGATGTAGCTCCTGTGAAGTCAGCGCTCTACATTTTACAGGGATAAGATGTACCAGAAGGCAGCAGCTTCCTTTTCCTGAATCTGACCTTGGTAACTGCAGAAAGACTCACATATTCTGCTTAAATGCAGGATGGGTAACATTCCCATCGTTTTTCTTTGAGCTTTCAGTGTCACGCTCTCCATTTCTCCCTGTACCACTAAAGTCACTTCACCTGGAAGCTGAGAAGAGAAGGGGTAAAAATATTTCTGAACAACATTCTCTTTTGGTACCCTTCTGTTATCTCTATATTTATTGTATAAATGTGAAAATTTTAATTGTGAATGTCATATTCAGGGCTTCAAAAGTGGTGAAAAGGCTTCTGGAGACACAGAAAGAATGAGAAACTGAAGGTCTCAGGAAGACCAGAGCTGTGATTTTCTACGCTCTGGTGAAGTCTATCCCAGATGCCCTAGTTGGCCCTTTGGAAATCTACTCTGTCCTGAATAAAGAAAACTTCTAAAGACCTTTTAGTCTACCCTAACAGGAAGGATGGATTTCCTGTATTTTTAACATACAGCTTTATGGTTATTGTTAAGATATATACTTGATGAAATGTGCTCCTAAAAAAGATAAAGGCGTAAGTGTCTTGATTTGATCCTGGAGCCAGCAGGCTTTAATGGGCAAGACAGAACAGCAGGAAGCTTCTCTCTCCAGCACTGAAAGCGAATGGATTTGGTTGCTTAATGGATCATCTGGGGTCCATTTGGGATGCCCTTGGACTTGTGCTCTTTTCTTTCCTCAGTGACACTGATGATGCTGAAAAAGCTGTCTTGGCTCAATGCAAAACACATCTTCCACTGACAAAATTTTACATTTGTTTCATTTTGTCTTTTTTGAGAATCTAAAGTTTCATCTATATTTCATATATCAGAGTTATGCTGTACTTGAGTCCCAACAGAATTGTAGAATTTCAATGATCTCTTTCTAGACAGAAGTTTAGCAGAATAGTATTTAAAGACAAAGGTAATTAAAAAAAAGGGTGTATTTCAGTCTCTCAAATAAATATAATAACCCATTCCAAAGCAGTATGTTATATATGTTTGAGAGAATACTTACAAAACAATTGAAAAATAAGAAACTAATTTACTCTTTAAAGTAGCTATAAAGGTTACATAAAGAGAACAAAGGAGATCTTTAAGTGATCTTTATAAAAAAAATGTAATGTTTTAATGAAGCCATACTCCATTCCCACTTCCATGAATTGTCCAAAAACTTTTTTGTGATGTTATCCCTACTCCAGTTCCACTTGTGCTATCTTTGCAGAGTAAAATAACTAAAGATTCAGTAACCTGTGAATTGTTTAACATTATACTGGTTTCCTAATATACTGATACGAGGACATTAAAATTAGTTTTTCAGGAAGATGTCTAAAAGACTGACAATGTCTCCCGGAGGTGGTTTTGGCCCTCATTATTCTTTTTTGATGCTAATGTCTCAGGTATGGATTAGTCAAAGAACAGAAGTGTTATTACTCTTCTAGAACAAACCAGTTAGAAGAAATAACGTTGATTATTTTTTAATCGAAATACCTATTGGATAAACACTGATAAGGTTTTTATAGTCATACTGTAGAAACTATATTGTGTGCTGCTGGGCAGAGATCCTAACTGGAGTCTACTGGGAGAGACTGTTATACAGATTTTATACAGATTTCTCAGATGGCATTTGTAGCTTTGCTCTGGGGATCAGGAAGTCACTGTAGACAGTCTACTAGTTCTACCTCCTACCAGCTGAGTAGGGTTTGCATTGCACTATTGTTCATTTGTTAAATGTAAAGCGGCAGAACAAGTTATAAAAAAGCTCAACAGATGATAGAAATTCAGAGGAGAAAAACCTAGGAGGTTACTTATGACAGTGTTTTTGTGGGTCCAATTAACATTAAAGTTTAAAATATTAGGCAGCTTCAATACCTCCACCACCTCTTCCATATGCTGTTTCAGCTCAAACACTGGATGTGACAATCTGTTCAGACATGGCATACAGGTCAGTGTAAACAAAATGCTTGAAGCAAAGCTTTAAACTTGTGATTTCTCTTTGAAGTGAACAATGTGTTCATAAGTGAATCAGATACATGTTCTGTGAGAGCTTCTGAGCAACACTCCATGTTTAGATCCAAAGTCAACATTCCCACAAAGCTTCATCATTCCATCAGAGACATAAACCACATCAGCTTCAGTCATCTAGAGTGTTACCACATTTTGGGATCAAACTGCTGAAATAACCTATCCTTCAGGAGCATCTCGTCCTTCCCAAAGTTAATGGCAAGCTCCAAATAATGTCAATGTAGGACAGGTTTAATCTTCAATTTTATAAAGCCTTGTTTGTTGAATTTTATATTCTAACATTTTAGGGCTGTATTTATTCCTCCTCCAACACACACAGCTCCTGATAGTGCACTATAGATAAACGAACAAATAATAAACATGAACAATACAGTACAATAATGCTTAAACAGAAATAAACCAAAATAGGAATAAACTAGAAAAAGGAGAGGAATGTACCTCTGTATTCTAACAGTCTTTCTACTCTTTTCTTTGCAATTAATTTTTAAGGAACAAGGTCTTTAGGAAGGAGCTTTGTTCTCATTTTATGTACCACATCTAGTATTATATGGCCCAGGTATATTGCCCACCAGGCACTCCAGAAATGAAACTAATAATGATTAATGAGCTAAAATTTCTGTATGTTTACAAAAATAGAAGTTATGCATGCAAAAACAAAACCAACTTTATTTTTACAGGCCCCAATAAGGCTGTGAATTGTTCAGGATTCTATATTTTGCTATAGTTTTCCCAACATAGTAAGTTAACATATCCAGGGATACAGATTAGTACACATGTGGAAGCACTGAAATATAATTTATTTTTAAGACAGCTACCTTTGTTTTTGTACTTTACTTAGGAATCTGTCTAAAGGTTTTGCATGCATTAAATTATATTTTCACATTTCATTCAACCCACAGTGGGACAATCAGCTTCAGGTTTCAGCTATGATTCAGCCTTGATCACAGCACATTATTATACCCACACAACCGTCATTTGCTTTTCTTTCTCCAGCTAGAGATGATTGGGTTGCTTGCAGCTTTCTTAATTAAAAATCTGCTTATTTTGACTGGAATTAGGTTAAGAAGATTAAAGGATATGGTGAATACAGAATTTATGACTGAAATGGAAAGTTATCTAGGAAGTAAGATAGAAGTGAAGCGTAAGATTAGAGTTTAGTCTTCCCCTTCTGCAAATATAGCCTGGTACAGCACAGGCCACATTTTTAGTGGAGACTTTATTGTTAGCTGTAGCCGTCTACTTTTCTATTTGCACAGCATGATGACTGTTTTCAAGGAATTACGTGTGCTCCTAGGAAGGCTAGAAAATAGCACAGATACCAAGATGAATTGTACACTTCAACAGTAGATTTTTTAAAGCAGCTTCTGTATGCAACTTAGTTAAAGAGTCAACCCAACTTGATTTTACCACCAACTGACATTTTACAATCTCATCCTCCTGCTTTTATAAGAAGTTACCTTAGGTAGTAGTGGATTAACATTAAAATATCTGTTTCATCCTGCAAAGTACACATGCTTTAGACAGTGTGCCTTCTGTGCAAGTAGAGGGAGTATACAGTTTGTAATTCTCTTCAAAAAAGGGAAGTCATCTATGGATATGTATTTTATTTGGCATACCTTGTATATCCTCAGCAACAGAGGACAAAACATAGCACATCACTAATTATTCAGAGCAAGTATTGGTTCTCTCTGAAGTTGCATGGAAAGATCCCATGAAGACAATGAAGAGAAGGAACATGTTTCCCCTTGTTAAGAGTTTGTTATGCAGTCAGAGAAATTTATGTATGGGACATGTGAATTCATATCTGTCTTCTGCTAGGAAATGTTGAATCTGATGAAAACAGTCAACAGAAATTTTCCAATATCCTAGAGCAACTTAGGAATGGATTGTCTTCACCTGTTCTCTGGCCTTCCTGTTGGCACTGCTGTAGTGTATATGAACCGTTAAAGATTTCTTACAGATAAAAAGTTTTGTATGTTGGTCAGTTTATTCTTTTCAAATCTATTGTCAACTACAGCTAGGAAAAAGAAGCTGGACTTGGGGTTTAAAATTACTAGATAGTCAAGATAGTGAAGATACCTGAAAGGGGCTCAAACTGCCTCAACTTTTCTGTCTGATGCTTATGTCAAAACTTAATAAAGCTGCTTTTGGCACTTGTTTTTCATTACTTCCCCAACCTACCCCCCCCCCCCCCCCCCTTAAATATGTGGGAATTAAATTTAAATGTTTTTGGTACTGAAGGGAAAAATACCGCTACTTGATATGGAAAGTTGTTCATTGGATTTTGTTTTTCCTAGGAATAAAAGCTATTTTGTGTGGATCCGATATAAATATGTCACTTCACATTTTTGGTTCTGTTATACAATTTTAAAAGGTTAAAGATTTGTAAAACCTTAAGACAGATTCCATCTTGATTAAAATGGGAAGACAGACTGAATAATGAGATGGGCATTTCAGGTTTTGCTTTATTTACATAAATTAAATAGTGACCTAGAGAATAAGAGGAAATAGATATTTAAAAAAGGTACTGCCTTAGACCAGATATCCTGGAAAATCAACAGCTGTGAATGAGTAATTTATTAAAACAAGTGGTAAAGAAGCTGCTGACAAGAACAAGATGATCTTTTTAACAGTGAATGCCAGTTTTTGGACTTCTGTCATTGACTGTGTCATGACAACAGCTGCTGCTACAGTATGGGATACCTGGAAGTACTAGGATAACTGGGGGAAAAATTGGACCATCCTCTTTTTTTTTTTGTTTTGTTTTGTTTGTGTGTGTGTGTGTGCTGCTAGCTACTAGCTTCTGTCTGTGAAAAGACATGATTTCTGGATTTTACATGCCCTCTTATTTTCTTTCTTCCTTTGCATTCGAGTAGTGAAAGAGATGGAATTGTGTCATGCATCACTAGTGGGATTGCATTGACGAACATCTATAGCACTAAACAGAAAGTGGTAGAAATGTTTGAAGACTTAAACACACTTGATGTGCTATAAAACTGGTGATATTATTTAAGAAAGAAAACTGGTAAGAACTAATAGGAAAACTGTGTTGTGGTGGCTTGACCCTGGCTGGATGCTAGGTGCCCACCAAAGCTGCTCTATCACTCCCCTCCTCAGCTGGACAAGGGAGAGAAAATATAAAGCTTGTGAGTTAAAATAAGGACAGGGAGATCACTCAGCAATTACCACCACAGCCAAAACAGACTCAACTTGGGGAAATAAGTTTAATTTATTACCATTCAAATGAGAGTAGGATAATGAGATATAAACCCAAAACTTAAAAACACCTCCCCCCCCCCCTTCACTTTTTCCCAGGTTCAACTTCACCCCCAAATTCTCTACCTCCTCCCCCATCAGCAGCACAAGGGAATGGGAAATGGGTGTTGTGGTCAGTTCATCGCATTATTTCTGCTGCTCCTTCCTCGTCAAGGTGAGGACTCACACTCCTCTCCCACAGCATGGAATCCCTTCCACAGGAGACAGTTCTTCATGAACTTCTCCCACGTGGATCCTTCCCATGGGCTACAGTTCTTCATGAATGGCTCCAGTGTGGGGTCCTTCCCATGGAGTGCCATCCTTCAGGGACAGACTGCTCCAGTGTGGGTCCCCCGTGGGGTCACAAGCCCTGCCAGCAAACCTGTTCCAGAGTGGGTACCTCTTTCCATGGGTCCATAGGTCCTGCCAGGAGCTAGCTCCAGTGGGGGCTTCCTACAGGGTCATGACTTCATTTCAGATGCATCTTTCTGCTCCACATATCATCCATGGGCTGCAATTGGGTATCTGCTCTGCCATGGACCTTCATGAACTGAAGGGGACAGCCTGCCTCACCGTGGTCTTTGCCATGGGTTGCAGGGGAACTTCTTTGATGCCTGGAGACCTTCTTCCACTCCTTCTTCAAGACATGGGTGTCTGCAGAGTTGTTTCTTTCACATTTTCTCACTCCTCTCTTCTGCTGCAACTTGTTGTGCATGTCATGTTCCCCCCTCCTTAAACGTTATCTCAGAGGCACTACTGCCATTGCTGATGGGTTCAGCCTTGGCCAACAGTGGGTCCATCTTGGAGCCGGCTGGCATTGGCTCTGTCAGACACAAGGGAAGCTTCTCACAGCTTCTGACAGAAGCCACCCCTATAGCCCACCTATTACCAAAACCTGGCCATGCAAACCTGTCACAGCACTCTCCAAACTAGCCAGCTGTGACAAGGTCTTTTCCCACCGCATACCAACATACTCTTCATGCCAATCCCTCTGCTGCCTTCTCCTGGTCTCTCCTCACCCAGGGCTCTCCCTCTCTTCCCTCTGCTTTTTCCTCCTCTCTCTTCCTTGGCTGCTCCCTCTTCAATGGCTGCTCAATCACTTAACAGAACCAGCCACAGCTGCACCAACCCATCTACATCATCTACCAACCTTATCTACATCAACCAACCCATTGCCCCTGAAGCCAACCCACAGCTGTATATTATTAATGTTAATTAACCCAGCTTCATTCCTCTACACAAACCCTATACATGTGTATTTTTAACTGAAAGAGACAATATAATGTTGCAACCTTTAAGTTAAACCTACAATAGCAAACAGAAATAGTGCAGAAAGAGTTTATTTGGAGACCATAGATCACTGAAGATGGTTTCATTTCCCTTCAAATTATTCATAGCACAATTTTGTATTTATTTTTGTATTTAAGTTTGTTTTCCAAGTACAGCAAATATTTATTGTTCTGTGAAGATCCATTGTATTCTCCTTTGAGAATTCTGCTGGCAACAACCGAAATGTGCTGCAAGGCAGTTTAGATTTATACAGTTCATGCTTTTAAGCTTTCTTCCAAAAGATGTAGTCCCATTCTTCACACATACATGGCAGCTTATTGCTGCTTCTTCACAGCTTCCTTGCTTAGGCTAGAAAAATCTTCCACCATCTATGGAAGGTGAACTGGTTCAGTGCACTGCCCAGTTTAGTGGCACTGCAGACAACACTTTAGATAGAGTGGTTAAATTTCTGTAGCAAGATTGATGAAAGAACATCAGAGCCCTCAGATGATATAACACAAGCAAGCGTTCTGTGTATGTTTCTAAAAGTCAAAAGAGTATTTGTGGAGATCCATGGGCTTCAACTTTCCGTAATTTTGAGGTGCAAGAAAGAAAGAGAAGTCAGATTGGCATAACAGATTTTCAGTTGTTTACTGTTGGCAGATTAATTTGAGCTTTGGGGCTTTGTAAATGCTAAGTGCTCCAAATCATCACATCAGTCAGAAACATCCTTCTCATCATATTGAAATTTCAGTTATTTAAAAATCTCCCACATAAAGAAATATAATGTTATCCACAGAAGAAGAAAATAATATCCAAGTGAACAGAAGGGGATGCAGGACAACGAATTGCCAAGTATCTACTGATTTTTGTTGATTTTAGCCAGTAAATGAATTATGCTCAGTTGTACTCTGAAAGAAATATGTCAAGATAATGATGAATTTAAGTGTACCTCAGAAACATGCTTAATTTTTTTATAAAAATGTCATTATAAAGTAGTATCATGAGTTTGCTGCTCTCAGGTTGGTGATGGGACACTGCTGAAGGTGGTTCATCTCAGCAGTAAATGTATGTGTATAATAACATCTGCGTAACCCATTACTATGTTACAAGCAGAGTATTAAGCTAGATGGAAGTTGCTGAAAATTTTAAAAGCAAAGGATTTTAAATTTAAATTTAAATTTAAATATAAAAAAAGATTTATTCACTTTATGAAAGATTAAAGATATGAAAGCTAACTCTTTTAAAATATACTAATTATTATTCAATTCCTAGCAGGGGGGAAAGCTACACTTTAATTCTAACCTTTCACATCTGGCTTCTCAAATATTAACAGCAAAAGACAATTTTTTTTGTCAAATTTTCAGCCTCATATGAAAATTTCAGGTCTACAGGAAAGCCCGTTTTCTCAAAAAACCACCTTAGTATGCTCTAATAGGGCTAGGTCTAATGATCTGTTTATTAAGTTATTGACAATCTGTCATATACCATAACTGTAAAGTTAAATTTTAGATTTTAAATTGAAAACTATTTATTTTAAATTGTTTGCACCTAGCTGTCCTAATGATACCCTGCTACAAAGGAAGGTTTAAAGCACTGCTTTTTCATAACTTCTAAGGGAACTACAGATGCAGTTCACATATATAAAAGAAAAATTTTATTTTATTTTATTTTTTTATTAAAATTAAAAAATATATTTTTTTCTTTGGATTTCATCATTTCACAAAACTGTAATGAAGAAAATAGCAAATATATCGACATTGCAATGAAAACACACTTTGTGAGATTTTTTTTAAAAATACCTAAACTGTTGAGGCATTTCTTATTTTCTTCACCCTTGGATACCTAAATGACTTTGAAAATGTGTCTCCAGATCCTTTAGACAGTTTTTAACATTTAATTCCCCATTTTTCCCTTTCACATCACAATCCATTCTTTTAAGAAATAACAAATATGTAAAGGAATCCCAACCCTAGCACAAAAATAAACAACATTATGCTTCTAAAAGCCTTCAGAAAACCTTCTCCTGTACTTCAGAGCAATCACAGCAGTTTTTATCCTTTTTGTAATCACAACCTCATATTTTCATATTAGCAAAGTGAAGCATCACAGATTCGATTTTTATTCTGAAAGTCTTTGCAATATCCTGATATCCCATTCAAATTAATATCATTGGGGTAATAGCAAGTATTCCCAATGTAATAGAAGAAATAATTTCTTTGTGAATGTATAGCATGTCTCAAATCCGTTTTCCTGGTCAGCTTTGAATAGGTCTTTTAGGAAATCTAGTATCTGACTGAAGAAAAAAAAAAATTGAACATATAACAGAAGGCAAATCATAGGCTATATATAATAAACGTCAATGGATAAATATATTTATGAAAGAGCTGTTCTACAAAATTAAGATGCAGTGTGTTTTTTTACTGGAAGCATATGTTTACATTTTCTTCCAGCACTGGAAAAAAAAAGCTTGGGAGATTCAGGTAACAGCTCTTCTCTTGTAATTCATGGTTGAATCATTTTTTTATGCAATGTTTTTTCCACGCCTTTTCACTCAGAAAATTTTGCTGCTTGCAATAATATGTAAGTAAGAGAGACTTTGTGGCTGACTGCCACAAATTCTTTTACTTTATCATAATATTATCATGGGCAAAATTAATGGCCCTTTATTTCAAGCTCCAAGACAAACAGCTTTGTAATGGCAAGTACTTAAATAAAAAAAAATGATAGATTATACTTCTGTTGCAATTCTTTGAGGAGAATTAAAATTTTATTTGGAAAAAGAGCATGGATTTTGACAACTGCCTGTAACCAGTTACTCCTACAATGTCACAAACTTCATTTAATAGAAAAGTGTTCTGAAAAGATGTTGCACTGACAAATTTTTAACTTCTCTGGATATTTAAGTCTACTTAATATGTTTGATTGTGTCTTAAAATGTAAGCTATTCCGTAACTGTTTGGTAACAAAATAAGTAGTTAGCCACATAGTGAAACATTTAGCCAGCTTTTCCTCTTTACTTTGTTACTTGGTGTTTTATTCAGAGGTTATCTTCCTATAACAGGCATAACAGAAGGACATGTGTGACTATTTTCAGTTCTTACCACTTACAGCCCAGTGTAATATTTTAAAGCAAAATGGATGGCAGTTTGTTTTAGTATGCTGGGCTATGAGTTAACAGCAGTCAGAAAGCTGCTGAATTCTTGATTTGTCCAGCATCAGGATAAAGGTTAGCTTATGCTAGTAACATGTTAAACCACTATCATTAACAGAAGCTTGATAAGATGCTTATAAGAAATACAAAGTTTACCAGGCTTATAAAGATTGTCTGTGTATTCTTTTTCTTCTAGTATATCATTCATACTGATGATACACTGACAATTTTTTTGGATCCTATATACTTTTGATTTCTATGGAACCTGGTTACTCCTTTTATCCAAACTCACCTTCACAATTTTTTAAATTTCTCATGTATTTATTATTCCTGAGATTTATGTTACCTAATTTTAAATGTCCTAAATATGTAGGCAAAACATTGAGCTAATTTCTCATTTTAGACCTGGTCTAAACATAACCCTCATGTTTAAAAAGGGAAATAAGACTCATGTCTCACCCCTTGGCCTAGCTTTCAGGGACTCATACAGGAAAACAATTTGCTTCAGGACAGCAGAACAGCTCTGTAAAAAATATCTGCAACTGGAGGTGACAAGACAATGTTGTTCAACTGTCCTAGACTGTATTAAAGTAAGTTGGTAAAACTGGCAAGTGTCCAAACACTTTCTCACTGACCATTGAAGGTACTGTACAGAACAGTGAGGTCCTGTTCTGCTCATCCTTTTGTGGGTTATCCAGCCAAACTTGGGAGTATAGCCACCTCACTAGCCTAGAACTGTGGGATGCATCAATGGTGCCTGGGAAGGAGACTGCTGCTCAATCTTTGCTTGAAAACATGAGTGCAGAAAAAGAAAAAAGAATAAAGATTTATTTTCAAATGCTTTGCATAGATAGTTGATCTCTCAACAGTCTGAAATCCCATTTAGTTTCTGGTATTTTCTTCTCTTCCATCTAAAATATGGCCAAAAGCCTTGGAATTTGTTCAGATCAAAATGTTGTCTTGAATTTGTTGACTTCTGCAGGGTACCTCATTTGACATAATTATATTTTTATATTGAAATGTTTTCAATAGAAAACCCATTTTCCCAGGATTTATTTACCCATCTGCAATTTAATTTCCATTAAATTTTGTCCTGGTACAAATGTTTGTTTACTTACTATTATTCATCTATGTGCCTGGATCTACAAATCCAGAACACATCTTTGTACAACATTAAAAAGGAATGTATACTTATGAAATAGCCATAGAAAAAAATATTTGAAGTATCATAGTTTTGATAATTCTTTTAGGTATTTCAGAGTAGATTTCTCCTCAAGCCTAAGCATATTACTTTGAACTTTATTCTTTAATTGATTAAATGGGCATTATAAGGTTAAAAACTATGAAGCCTGTAGGAAAAGTGGCTTAATCCCTTTCTGGAAAATGTGTTTTATTAATACAAGAAATGTTCTAAAAATATGAGAGGAAATTAGAGCAAATTCCACTTCATTTGTATTTAGGCAACTACTACTGACAGAATGGACCTTTATTTTCTACTTTTTAAAGTTTTATTTGAGAATAGGACATTTGGCTCAAATAATTTAATAAGCCTTCATGAGAAAATGTGAAAAACTGCCAGTTGAATCTTATCTTGATGAATTTTTCAGTTAATTTACAGCAGATTTCCAACTATGTCCAGTAGCGGTACTCCAGTTTTATATGTTTTGTTTGATCTTCCCCTCTAATTGGATGAGGGCGAGGAATGTGAATTTGTAATTAAAGTTCTCTATTACAGTTTATGCTAAAAGGCAAGGAGCCTGAAAATTTGTCTTTAAGCACATATAAAACAGCCCCAGGAACTGAAATTAATATTTACTGGAGCATATATCTATGGATTCAGCAGGCCTCCTCACAATGTGTTTACTTATGTGGGTGCAGGCATCCAGTTCCTGTGTGTGCTTTCTGAGCTGACTGGATTTGCATCTAGGAGGCCTTCAGGCATGACTTGCAAAAAGACATAGGAGTTTGGTTAACCCAGTTATATGGCATCCAGAAATGTCTGGGGGTTTCTCCAGGCTGCTTGAAAGCAGCAAGAACAGCCTGAGTCTTCCTGCATAAACATGAACATGGGGGATCAAATTCATTCTAAAGGCTACACTGGGCTTTCATCTTCTCTGTAGAAAGTCATTCCTTGACAACTTCTTTCAGTATCTCATAATTATAGGTATAACCAGCTGGTGAAAAGAAGTGATTATCCTGCTGTATTCAGCTTTGGTGCAGCCTCACCTTGAGTGCTGTGTGCAGTTGTGGACCCCACATCCTTTGAGAAGGATGTGAAGGTGCTTGAAAGCATACAGAGGAGGGCAGAAAAGCTGGTGAAGGGCTGGAAGACACGTTCTGTGAGGAGCAGCTGAGGATTTTGGCTTTGTCTAGTTTGGAGAAAATGAGACCGAGGGGTGACCTCATTGCTCTCTACAGCTTCCTGAGCAGGGGGAGTGGAGAGGGAGTGCCAATCTCTTGTCCCTGGTACCCAGTGATAAGATTTGTGGGCATGGTTCAAAGCTGCACCAAGGGAGGTTTAGACTGGACTCTAAAAAGCATTTCCTTACCAAGAGGGCTGTCAAACACAGGAACAGGCTTCCTAGAGAGGTGGTCAATGCCCCAAGACTGCAATGCTTAAGAGGCATTTGGACAATGCCCTTAACAACATGCTTTAAGTTAGTCAGCCTGCAACTGGTCAGGCAGTTGGACTAGATGATTGCCGCAAGTCCCTTCCAACTGGAATAGTCTATTCTATTCTATTCTATTCTGTTCTCTTCCATCCTATTCAAGATACTAGAATTGTGGCACAGTTTTTGCCCTCTGTTTATTCATTACTATTCCTTGACAAAATGAACATATGCTATACAAACGATGCTAATGAGGTTACTTTAAACTTGTTACAAAGTCATGCCCTCCACAAGCTCCAATGGTAATTATCAATGCAAATTTTAGAAGCCATCTCCACTGGACTTTTTACAAAGTGTGCTGCTCTGATTTTTTCTTCTTTTTTTTTTTCCTCTTCCTGTACAAAGCAAAAAGATCAACTTAGTTCAAATTAAAATCCCTGTGATAGATGAGTTTTTGTGTGGAGGTCACAAGAGCGTTAATGTTTTTTAAAGGGATATTCTGCCTTAACTGTCAATAAGAGATGTGCAGGCTTTATCTTTTTTTCATTTCACAGGGTCTGTGGCATATTTCTTATTTTAAGCTTGTTTCAAGAATCTTACACAAATATGTAATTGTGCATCAATTTAATTAAACCTACAGATATTTATTTATTTTATATATAATAATCTGAGGGTTCTGTTCAGTGGGACTTAACCAAAACCAGGAATTCCAAAGATGGATATCAGTTCCATATTAGAGATCTTAATTTAGATGCTTATGTGCTGTGCTTTATACCCCTACATATGTTTGTATTATCATTTAGGATGCCCTAAAGTATTTGAGATACCTGCTTGGAGCTGGTAGGTAGGACACAGCCTCTATGAGAAATTTGTGTTATTTGAAAGAGACACTGCCTCAAATTTCAGTATGCTGTGAGCAACAGACTGAAATCATCAGTCAATACCAGTAACAACTCGAAAAGCTACACATCTGAGCGGCTATGAGGTTTCTAATCTACAGTGAGCAAGATCACTCTCTTCACTCCACTGCCTGCATTTATTAGATTTCCATTGTCTCTACCAGGAGCCTGAACCCTTCAGTACATCCTAATAGATACCTTCCCATAACCATGTGATTTTAAGTATCTTCAGCAGCAGCTGAATTTCACTACAGGGTTCAGCTTTCTAAAATGGCTGTTATTTTATGTTCTGCAGTGATACCTTGCCTAAGTGTGGAAGCATCATAAATCTTGATTCATATTTTCCAGCCCCATTTGCCAGACCTCAGAGACCCAGGAACAACTTAGATAGGACTAGATGTCTATGTTTAGGCTACTGAATGATGCCCCAGATATCTATAGTCTCAACCATTAATGAAAAGTTTTGGTGCATAAGGAATCTTCTGAAGCTGACACCAAAGTGTGCTGTTTGGGTGGCTTTCATGAAAAATTATAGCTCAGTCCTTCACCACTCCTTACTGATGTTACAATTTCTCAGCAGCAGTGGAACAAATAAAGTCTTATGCAGACTTGTTCATGTGTCTTGGTGTTTACCAACTGTTAGGCTGTGATACCATGGCTAATTTTATATTGCAGGACATTTTTAGGTGCTTTCCAGAGCTGCGCAGCTTCCAAGATCAAACAAGACCAGATGCATCATCCAGAAATAAATCAGACTGAGCTAATGCAAAATAGTAGTGAACTTCTTGGCAAACCCAGTTTTGTTTTTCTCTTCTCTGCAAACTTCTCGTGAGATTTGTGCAGATGAGGCTTCTGCACAAACTTCTTCCACAATACCATCAAATCTAGCTCAGTAAGAAACGGAAAAGTCAATCATTTAGTTCTGAAAGAAAAAGATGAGAGACAGTTGCTTCAGAATGGAAATGTTTATTTTCTTTTTGTTTTTTTTCCTCCTGTTCTTTACAGTTTTAATAGATTATTAATTTACTCCCAGATTCAAATCCTCCCTGGATTTTCCTTTGTTCGGATGCCTGTGCATATCAATCTGTGCAAGAAAGACATACACATTCCAAATAATGAACTGGAAGTGAAGGGATGGACTGCACATAGCGTCTGCATGAATTACCCGATGTGTGGGCAGACAAGGAGACGACAGCAGGTTAGAGCCAACAATTTTAAGAGTACCTTATGGACTTAATTACTGAAGTTCGAAAAGTCTTCAAAAGCCAATTAGAACTGCTATTTGTAATAGCTAAAGCAATTAATATGGAAATATAGCAAGAATGAGCCTTTTAGTTTGAGAACCCCAAGGAATTCTTTGTTACAGGTCTTTCAAATCACTTTCAGAAATTTGGAAAGAAAATTGAATGGGGATTTCCTGCTGTTACGTAAGATAAACAGAACATTTTCTGCATATGTAACACGTTTTAGTTGCAATCCTCAGTAGCAAAATCTCATATCTGAGTGAAACAAAGTTACAGGAAAGGTATAACCGAAGACTACTAACATTAGTTATTAGCTAACAGCACATTTGAGAATAATTTACACTGGGAGATGATTATTGTCTTTTAATAACCTTATTAAGGCACTATCAGACAAAGGCTCCTAAAGTGGGAAAAATATAACAGAACATTTAATTCCATCTATTTATAAACTAGATTTACTAGAGGTAACGATGGAAGGATGTGGTTTTGCTGCATCTAAGTGGTAATACAAAGCGTTTATTACTTTGCCTACAGTGAAATAATTTAAAAAAAAAGTCTGATAAAGTATCTCATTATTGTCTTTGTAACCTCAAATGTATTCCAGATTTGATGTCTGTTACACTATCGGGTACTGTGACAGCAGAAATAGAACACTATTAACAGAAATGCATGTAAGTTAATTTCAGGAGAGGGCAGAGGTCTCTCCATAGCTATTTCCGTCTTTCTTTTCAGATTAAATTTAAATACATTCTTTGAAGAACACTGTGAAAGACCTTGCAGCACTCTAATGCAAAACAAAGACATATGGCATGCCACAGTATGTATTTTTTCAGGTATCTCTTTGAGTGAATCTGTTGGATGTGTTATCTGAATCAAATATATCAACCTTTGTCTAATATATGGAAGCAAAGTCAAATTGTAACTTTAACTATAGACAGGTAGAATTTTCCAGTATTATCCATAGGTTTTATCATTTGCCTTAGTAAAGTCTCTACATGAGACTACAATATCATATGCATATATCCAAAGGAACACTAAAGAAAACACCAAAAAGGATTAAAAAATCCATTCTTCCTGACAAAATCTAAGGTATTATCCACAGTTAATTGGATTTAGTGCATACCTTGGATTTCTGTTAACTTGAGTGTGTTTGTGAATGTGTTTGGGCAAATATCCCTGGTTGATCTAACTTAGCACAGTACCGTTGGATATAAATGGTTGATATTATAGTAATGTCTTTTTGTACTTGTCTTACTACTTAGAAAATACCCTCTTTTAAAGTTCTGGTATGTTCCTAGTTGTGGAGGTGTAGTTTACACTTTAGACATTTAGCCTGTATGAAAAGTTTTCTTTTTGAATGATCTTCAGTCAGTGACTAGCACCAAAACAGAACTGTTGTAATGGGAAAGATAACCTCTTTCCAGCACTGAAAAGCATATATGAAATATGTTTTTAAAATAAATACTAAATGTTTTTTCCATAAATATAGACATATACATGTTTGCATAGCGTCAGAGCATGTATGAGAATATACAAATAAAATTTGGATTGAAAACCTGAAAACTTAAAAAAAAATTTCCATGGAAACTATGTGTGTTTCAAATGCAGGCAAACCCTATGTTTAATCTCCCTCATTTTTCAGCATATGGCCTAATCTTTGGTTTACTATTTTTGTGAGAAAAAATATCTTGAGGCAGATCCTGAGCTGGCCAATACAGCCATAAAGATTTATATCAGCTGAAGATCTGGTTCATTTTTCGATGTTCTTGATGTGCTTCATTGATTGCTTTAGCAATGTTTTCTTATACTCCACTGACCACCTTTGTTTAACCATCACCGTTCAAAGCATACAGATGATAATATGAAGGTCAAAAAATAATGATGATGATTGATGATGATGGTGATGATGATTTATTATTATTATTATTGTTGTTGTTGTTATTATTATTATTCCTTTGGGTTCCCAAGTTCTACATCATGACAGCTTTATTAGATCTATTCCCTGCTGGTGGAACAATTGAGTATTAATTGGAACAAGAGTACTAAGTGTGACCTGACAGCCTGTTGCTTAAAGTACACACCTGGAATGAGAAATCCTTGCCACACTGCATTATTTTTTCAACTTATGCTAAATACAGGGATTGGAAACTCCAGCATAAATCACATTCTTTCAGGGATACTATTTTCATGGGAGGTGTGCATTTGAATCCCCTGATCCTGATGAAGGAAACACACTACAAGGAAAAATAACCTAACCACGGAATTACTTGGTAAAACCAAAGAATATTGCATTTCATTTGGAAGTTTCCTGTGAAGAGAAAAAACTGACTGTCTGTTCAGTTTTTAAAAGAAAGCACTTAGGAGCATAACTAAAAAGGATTCAGTAGTTTTTATGCTATGTGGAGGGAAGTTTCAGATTAGGTACAGATATCTTTCATGTTCCTCTCTCAGCATTTTTCATTAGTTTCCTTGTGATGTTTACCCAGTATGCTGGCACTAATGTATTCCAGCCATTTTGAATGCCTAACTCTCTTCATCTACTACGTACAGCTAGGTTAGTTGTCTTCCTCAGGGCAATGAATTCTTCCAATTGCCAGTGTGCTGTTGTCAATCTGTTTTCAATATGGATCCCATGGTTCTTTCTCTAATATCGATGGGACCAGGAACAAGATCTCAGGATGTTCAAAAATACAGTGATATCTGACGGTGAAATAAGATCTTTCATCAGATTTTATATGCTGTTTCTGTACTAGCATTCAATGATCCTACATATCTGCTGTAAACATAAACCAGACACTGAACTGACCCTGGTTAAAAATAAACCTCAAAAAAGGGTTATTTTTTAGTAGCATTATTCCATTTGAACTCAAGCTTCTTGAACTGCTATAGTGGCATGAAAGTGATGGCAAACTACAGTCCAGAATAAGAACTGAGAGCCAAGGGAAAGAGGTGGAAACTTTTCACTTGACTTTGCAGCCAAAGTCAATATTTGACAGAACTTTGGCACCAATCTCTTTTTCTCTGCAATGGGTGGGTGCTATAGAAAAAAGTCCATATAAAAGAAATTTAACCTATGATCGTTGTCCTTCACTGGCAGTGATTTAACATACGACTACAGAAGATTCTGATGTGCTGTGGTACACCAAGTCCAAGTCTTACTAAGATGAATTGGTACTTCTTTTATAAACATTTCAGATGTATACTGAAGCCCCTTTTGTTAGATCTGAGGATTTACGTGATTCATCTGATATCATGTGGAAATAAAGGACTAGGCAGTTGTGGACATTTGGAATTACTCTTCCAATGTCTTTCATAAACAAGAAATCTTGTCATTCTGGCTAAATTTCAGGAGATGGTCAGGTATTTTGCAAATTGTAAACATATTGTTTAAAAATTACTTAACTCTGAAAATCTCATTCTAAATTATTGCAGCAAATAATATATGAATTCATTGCATGCAGATAACTAAACATGAAAAATAAGCTAACAACGTTTTTGAAACTCTGTATGATCTGAAATTATGTCTAAAGAAGCGTCAATAGCAAGCTATAAAATCTAAACAGGATTCATATCTTCTTGATATAGATTTCAAATGGGCATTTTGAGAGGGAAATGTCTGGCTGCAGTTTAAGGGAAATGCTGCACTGTAGTCCTATATCATACTGTTCTCAGCATAAGAACATCTGGACCATCCCATCTCTTATGCTATCATTATACCATTTATTTGACCTTTTTTTGACTCAGCATTAATTCCTGGTACTTCTGATCTTGGTTATAAAATACAGTATGCTGTCAGAATATGGTAAGACCTTACAACAAAAGTTGCACCTGGGATCTGAAGAAATCTCGATAGTGGATACCGTAATATAGTTTTATGTTTATAAGCTATAACTCAATCTAATGTTTCTAGATGAGAGCAGCTAGAATATGCCAGACAAACTATATTGAAGGAACAGAAACAGCTTAAGATTATTGTCTTCCAGAACAATGTCATGTTACAGTTTTTCCCACCATATATTTTTATATTAATTTTCAAAATAACCTTGCCTTCTATGAACCATCTCTAATACTCTGTCTGAAGGCTATGATCTTCACTGGTAAGATGATGGAACAGATTAGCCATAATGTCTCCAGTGGGAGAATACAGCCAAAAAGTCACTTTGGAAACACACAGATATTTTCATTTTGAAGCCAATGCAAAAACTTTTCGGCTCCCTACACACCTCACAGTAAATGGTATTCTGAAGAATGAGATTTCCACCTGTATTTACAAAAAAATATGAAAAGTGAAAGTCTAGCCAATCTGCCAAAATGTATATAGACCAGATGGATAAGCCAATTCTGATTAAACTTATTGTATCTATTTTGCAGCAATTTTGTGATATAATATTAAAAAAAAAAACACAAAAAAGAATCCTTGTTAATAGTCTTAGAACAATATATATTTATTATCCTGCACAACACTACCTGTGGAAAAAAACAGTTATAAAATTCGGTGAGATGCAACAAAGAAAATAATTTCTACGCTATCTATTCATATTTTCTATAAAATAATCCCCTTTATAGTATGTGAGTTCATGTTATCTCATGTTTTGTTGACCTTTTCAAATGTAATTACTTATAATTTTAGTAGATCATATCTTGATTATAGCTTTATAAGGAAGATGGAAAAACTTGAGACAAGTAGTTTTTTCAGGAACATTTACAAATGGTTTAACACGTTTTCTGGTAGAGTATCTTTCCTAAAGATTAAAAATATCTGCTTGATTATTTGCCTTCTGGAATAGAAGAAAGCAATAACTGTGGGTACAAAAATTGAACAGATATGAATAAAAGCTCTAATGAGGTATTCTGCAGTCTCCAAGCCACAAAAGAAATAGATATGGTCTGCAGTGAAGTCATTCATCAATAGAATAAGTTCCCAGCCCACAATCTTTAAATTAGCATGCATGTAATCAAAAACCAAAACAAAGCATGTGGACTACTTCCTTTCATATCGTTTCTGTGACTTAGTGACCACTACCTCGTATTTTGAAATATATCAATTGTCCTCTTTCAGAGGGCACTTAAATAAATTTGGAGTAATATAAAATGAGAAGATGGATTATTCTCTAACCCTCATGAGCAATCAGCTTAAGCCCTGAAGCCTGAAATGTGATTACTCACATCATTGTGTAAGCTTTCATAGCAACAAATTTTAATAATGGTTGTAAAGCTATCCAGCCTTTTGTTAAATCAAGCCACCTAGATGACCTCCTGTGGAAAGTTTTCTCCACATGTTGATTATGCTTTGGGTTAGGAAAGATCTCCTTTTATTCGTATTAAATTTACAGCTATTTAATTTTATCACATCCCCTTCTTTCCTATGATACACTCAAATTTGCTCTCATTAAAGTTAATGGAAGCTTTGCCTTTGAGAATACCATTTGTAAGGATTATGCATTTATTTCCAGATGCTTATTCTGAAATCACATATAAAGCTGTCCAGGACAAAGGAAGTTCATTTCTCTGAGCTTGATTCACAGACTATTGAAATGATTAATTTCAATGGGGGCTGGATTATATACTTTTCAAGGGAATATTCAAGGAAGCTTCACATAAACATACTTATCTATCGTTTTGCTCTTTCAGCTAAAAGGCATACTGGGGAGTTATGAATTTAAAACTGACAGAGAACAGAAGCTTCAAAATTTGGATGCTCAGATACAGTAAAAATGCAGTTTTCTCTTTTCTGTAAATAGTCAAACATAAGAAAAGAGGGGAAATTATTGAATCAGTTAATGGATGTGAATGATGTAAAAAATATCACGGATGGTTGTGAGGTCATTTGATGTCTGAGTTCCCTGCTTCACAGAACAAACTGTAGTATTTTATCCTGCTTAATATGCTCAGTAACTTCCACCATGTGAATCCTATCTCTGACCTTGAAGAAGAGGAAATAACCAGATCTGTTTAGTCACAAAATTAAAACCGAACTGAGCATGACTGAGTGCCCTCACAGTGCACCAGAGATCCATGTGACAAAACACAAATCATTTAGGTGATACTCTTTATTTCTCTCCTAATGAACAACATTTATTTCAGGCTTCTGTGGAACACACAAGTGATGACACCAGTTTCAGAGGGAGTATTGATCTGCTTGAGGGTAGTGAGGCTTGCTCCAGAGGCAGCTGGACAGGCTGGATTGATGGGCTGAGGTCAATTGTATGAGGTTCAACAAGGAGAAGTGCTGGGTCCTGCACCTGGGTCACAGCAATCCCACACAATGCTACAGGCTTGGGGCAGACTGGCTGGAAAACTGCCTGGAGGAAAAGGACCTGGGGGTGCTGGCTGACAGCTGGGTGAACGTGAGCCAGTAGTGTGCCCAGATGGCCAAGAAGGCCAACAGCATCCTGGACGCTTAAGATGATTAAAAGTTCAATACATTCCTTTTCTACATGAGTATAAATTCACTGTCTTATAAATACATAAGATCATTTTGAGCTTAAAGAGGGATGAAGAAATTAATTGAAGGCTTCTAATTGTTCTGTAAAAGGTTTGATTTTAAGTTAATGACTCATTGTCAAAACCTTTTTTCTTTCATAAAAGTTATTGTTCAGGAATTAACATGCCTAGGCTGACTAGGATGTTTGATGAAACTTTTGAATGCTTGACAATGCTTTGTATCCTGGTTCTAGTAACAGATCATTGTAAACAGATTTCTAAACCTTGATTTAACAAAGCAAGAAGTATGAGAGAAAGCATGAGTTTTTATTTCAATATATACTAATACTTTTTCGCCCAGACTCACAGAAATTCTTTCTTTTCAGTCTACATCAAGCATTAAAAAAAAAAAAAAAAGACAATATACTAAACTCTTCACCTTTTTAAGGCCAGAAAGAAATACTTTTTCCCATACTACCCTGAGAAGCAAGTGACTGGGTAGCTCAGTACTTTAGTCCCACAGGCTCTAATAGAGGCTGTTTTTATCAGGAGAAGTTCTCATTCATCTTCTGTAACCTCTAATTATGGTTGATTTTCCAAGCGACAAACCAAGAATAAACATCCTGTCTTGCCATTTAGATGCTGAATCTTGAGAATTTTCCTATATGAGTATCATACCCTGGAAAATCATGTTGCAGAACCACATCAGCAACTTTTAGCCAGCCAAAACTGAAAGTGCAATGAGCTAAGGCCTTGATTCACCTATGGACTAGTTAGCTGTAGTCGCTTTCTGTTCTGATCATTAACTGCAGGCATTCAGAACTCATTTCTCAAAAAACACAATGAATCTGAATTACCCCGAAGTATTCTTACTTTATTTGTTTAAGAAACATTTAGAAGAAAGCAGTGATCAAAAGTAAGAAGATGCTTGATCATATTTATCTGTCTCCTATCTTATTTAATATTTTGTTTATATTTATTTATGTATTTATATATTATATATACTTATATTATTTAGGCTTGAACAGATAATAGAATATGGAATATTTCAGAAAGAACATATGTTCTCTATAGTTTAATTTAAATTGTCCATCTAGTTCTACTGAAAATTATGATAGTGATGTTATACAGTTTAAATTGATTAACTATAAAAGAGAAATATAGGGAAAATTCAGTTAAGTAGTACTTACAAAATATTAGCCACTCTTACTTTCCAAAATCTGTTCAGTTTTCTTTGATATTACTGACAACCTGTCATAACATGAGGCAACAAAGCACTAGTGAGTATTCTGTTAAAAATTAATCATTTCTGGGGAGTCATGCTTGCTCAAAGACCATAGCATTAATTTTAGCAAACCCAAATTCAAAATTCAACACCCATAGTATTTTCCAATGTATTTGACTGAATCCTTTATGTTTTGACATACTATCTTTTAAACCAAGATCTGCATGGGTATCAGAGTTTCAAAGCTATCCTTCCAAAGGCTTAAAACCCCTGGGCATCGATTAAACAAACAGTCTTTAGTATTCTAATGATTTCTCACCCTAAATAGATAAATCTATGTATGCCACCCTCCTGAGTTTGGAAGCACACTTTATACTTTCATAACCTTGTAGGTCCACACGTCAATAAAACCTGAATATATAATATTCTGATACACACATTATTCAGGATAGCTTGAATGGTACAGAAATTGAGAACAGCAAGAGCAAGAACATTCATAAATGTTGAAGTGCAATTTGACTCCTCAAAGTCCATGTAAGCAGCTTCATGGGGTTTCATACTTACTGTGTCTCAACGGTTTCCAGAGTTTTATGAAGATGGTGTAGATGGTATACAAAGTGAAGTCCTGCTACATTCAGTTTTGTTTTACCTTGGATGCTTCTAGAACGTTGCATAACAATATGATACACACTTAAATCTTTGGTAAGAGATTCATAATCTATATGAATTTGTATTTAGAAGCAGAGGACAGCTGAATGATTAGGATAGTAGTTGCAAGTTTAATAAGAAAATATGAAAAAAACCAAAACTCACTGCTTCTTGCATCAAGATGCTTCCTCCAGAATAATGAATATCTGCAAAGAGCAAAGCCAGAGTTGAAATGTTAATAGAATAAATACTTCTGAATCCTTTGCAGTTTTCACAGTAAACACCAAACACATACTAGGAGATCAGTTTTATTGTGTTTTTGTTAAGTGCTAGGAAGATTATCAGTCTATCGTTAACTACTTTAAGAAAACATTCTATGATTTTCAGAGGAAAACTCCTATTTCTTAAATGAATAAAGCCATTTAATTACAATCTAGACTGAAAACTGGTTTATTAAATAAATGATGAAGTGAGATAAATTCCATCCTTGTAAGTATTCATACTGGGCTGGTGCAAGTATACAAGATTTAACCTTTTATTATTTTTTTTTCTTGTTTGAGATGGACAAATCCTTCTCACTTCATATCAGAAAAAGGAATTTCCTTTTCCATTACAAGAGCTTTCAGCTGGGGCAGAAAGGTCAAGAATGAGTATTCAATGAAATAAAGGCCTGTCAGCCTGACCTCAGTGCTGGGGAGGTTATGGAGCAGATCATCCTGAGCACCATTATGCAGCCATCATGCAGGACAAACAGGGGCGGTCAGGCCAGGCCAGCATGGGTGTAGGAAAAGCAGGTCCTGTTTGACAAACCTGATCTTCTATGACAACATAACCCACCCAGTGGATGAGGGAAAGGTCATGGGTGTTGCCTACCTGGACTTCAGTAAGGCCTTTGACACTGTCTCCCACAGCATTCTCCTGGAAAAACTCACCTCTCATGCCTTGGATGGGTGTACTCTACACTGTGTTAAAAGCTGGCTGGAAGGCCAAGCCCAAAGAGTGGTAATAAATGGAGTAACATCCAGATGGTGGTCAGTCACAAGTGGTGTTTCCCAGGGCTCAGTACTGGCTCCAGTCCTGTGCAATATCTGTATCAATGATCTGGCTGAGGGGATGGAGTGCACCCTTATTAAGTTTGCAGATGACTCCAAGCTGGGCAGGAGTGTTGATCTGCTTGAGAGTAGGAAGGCTCTGCAGAGTGATCTGGACAGGCTGGATTGATGGGCCAAGGCCAATTGTATGAGGTTCAACAAGGAGAAGTGCTGGGTCCTGCACCTGGGTCACAACAACCCCACACAGCACTACAGGCTTGGGGCAAAATGGCTGGAAAACCGCCTGGAGGAAAAGGACCGGGGTGTGGGTGTGTGTGTGGGTGTGGGTGGGGGGGTGTGGGGTGGGTGTGTGTGTGGGGGGGGTGGGGGTGGGGGTGGGTGGGGGTGGGGGTGGGGGTGGGTGGGGGTGGGGGTGGGTGGGGGGGTGTGGGTGGGGGTGGGTGTGTGGGGGGTGTGTGCGCGCACGCGCGCGCTGGCTGACAGCTGGGTGAACGTGAGCCAGCAGTGTGCCCAGGTGGCCAAGAAGGCCAACAGCATCCTGGCTTGTATCCAAAACAGTGTGGCCAGCAGGACAAGGGAAGTGATTGCCCCCCTTTACTGGGCACTGGTGAGGCCGCACCTTGAATACTGTGTTCAGTTTTGGGCCTCTCACTGCAAGAGGGATGCAGAGGTGCTGGAGCGTGTCCAGAGAAGGGCAGAGAAGCTGTTAAAGGGTCTGGAGAACAAGTCATATGAGGAGCGGCTGAGGGAACTGGGGTTGTTTAGCCTGGAGAGGAGGACACTCAGGGGGTCCTAATTGCTTTCTACAGCTGCCTGAAAGGAGGTTGTAGCCAGGTGGGGGCAGGACTCTTCTCCCAGATAAGAAGTGATAGGACAAGAGGAAATGACCTTAGATTACACCAGGGTAGGTTTAGATTGGAGATTAGGAAAAATTTCTTCACTGAAAGGGTGGTCAAGCTTTGTGACAGGCTGCCCAGGGGGGTGGTGGTATCACAATCCCTGGAGGTGTTGAAAAAATGCGGTTGTGCTTATGATTGTTTAGTGTGGACTTGGCAGTCCTGGGTTAACGGTTGGACTTGATGATCTTAAGGGTCTTTTCCAACCTAAATGATTCTATGATTCTAATGAACTATAGTTATGTACCTTTTAATGAGGCAAGACTTAAGCCTGCATGGACTGAACACTGACTTTATTCAACAAAGGACTTGAACACACATTTAACATTATACATATGTATATTATACATATTATACATATATATAATATACATATTATACATATGTATACATATGTCCTTTTGAAATAGGCATGGTGTTGAAATTGATACAACTCCTTAAGTCTGCTGCCAATTCATATTGTTCTACAACGTATATTTTCTAACAAAACTCTCCATCCATTTTCTTTCACCTAGTCTCCAGTTATTTCTACATATTTATAAATATTTGAATTATTAAGCCTGAGTTCACTGCATCCTGCACTAAATCACTTTTTCATTTTGTTAACCCTTAATTTTACACACTTCAAATAAGTTTTAATATTAACTAACTCTTTATCTGTTATGTAGTAATGCTTACCTGTGTCTATTTAAATTATTTGGTAATTAATTCAGGCATGATTTCTTTTTTCCAAGTTCCAAAATAACTTTAAGCTTATGTATTCCATTATAGGTAAAAATCAGATATGTTAGTCCTCTAATTCCAGGGTCTGGCAACTGAGTTGTATGATTTATCATATGTTTTTCAACCCTTAATGAGGGTGATACACAGAATTCTCCACAGATTTCAACATTTCAGAAAGAATGTAAATTGTCTCAAACAGCAACAAGAAGGCTCATAACATGATCAAAAATTCTTACAGGAATTCAAGATTACCTTAATTTTATAAGATTTTTTTAATTGGTCATTTGTTTTCATAATAGGGTCATTTTCTTCAATTTTGCTAAAAAGATGGGGATATGTATAAAATACAAAAGATTCTGTAATTCTAGATTTCAGAAAAAAGTGAAAATAGAAAAACATTCTGAGAATTTAAGGCAAAAAGTACATTTTTGTTTTTCTTTCCCCTTTTTGTAGACATCATACTTTCCAAGTTTTAATTTGCTCTGAGTGTCTGTATGTAATATTAGTGAATAAAAAATTTTCTTGCTCAGATCAAGAGCAGTTCGAACCTTCCCTTGTAAATGTATTCATGGTTTTGTGCAAAAATAAATATGAAATATCTCTTCAGTCCTGTGGAATTTGTGCCCATATGATCCATCTGGAGTTTCAGGCAAAAATGGTTCTGCAGCAGCAGCACGTCTTTTTGGCAAGCTGCTCTTCTGGCTTTTAAACCATTTTCTAAGCAAACCTCCAAAAAGTTGATACAGAGTGACAAGCTTAGGGGACTTTTGGACTAGCAATTAACAAAAGCAGGCCACCTTTTCTTAATTAATATCCCTTCTGTTAGTGACTTTTTCTTTCTAGTGTTAAAATGTTGTTAAAGTTCTCAGTTGTATGTCAATGCTGCATTAAGCTGATATTAGAGTAATCAACTGTGAAAGGCCCCAGATGTATTGTGGAGAAGAAAAAAGGAAGCCTTTTATCAAAAGCCAGTTCCTGCTTCCTGAACTATGATATAGCTTCTAAAGTTTCCCTCCAGATAATAGACCGCAGTCAGAGCTCAAAATATGGTAGAAGGGAAACACACACGTACATGCACATATACTAAACAGTACAATTTTCCTCACATAGAAGCAGATATAAGAAGCGAGGTGCAGTAGTAAATGAAAGCAAATAAAGATAATTTCCAAGAACCTAGTAAAAACTCTACAGAGCAGCAATGTAATTTAACTGCTTCTGGAAACAAGAATAAGTTCTGTTTGAGAGAAGGCAGCATAAGAAGAGGCAATCTTTAAAGACATGGTAGTTTTTTACTCTGATACAATGGCACTCTTCATGTTAAGTTGGAAGGTCAAGATATGAAAAAAAAAATATGTATACACTAGGCTTAGAAACTGTTTTGTGCTCTTTGCCAAATATTCCAGTGGGGTTTCAATGAGTTTAACTACACTACTGCCTAATTCCATCACATAAAATTACATACACACCAAATACTAAAGAAAATGTGTGATTCTGTGTTTTTTTTAGCTTTGTGGATTTTTCCTCCACTTTTATTCATTTCACCTTTGAGACTTAAGGTAAACTCCAAGCAGAGACCAGAAAAGCAAATCATTTCCTTTTAATTACTCCTCCAGGAAATCAGTTAATGGAGGTTCACCCTGGGTCATGTAAAACTGCTATCACAAATCTTTAAGCCACAAATGAACTAGGAGAAGAAATCTGTCTGCCACACATGGTGTGACTTTGAGTGATTTTTCCCAGGTGCTTCTTTCACTAATTGATAAAAAGCAACAAATGCTCTATGTGTGGCAAAAAACCCCCAAACCAAATAACAACAACCAAAAAAAACCCAACCCAAAACCCCCCACATACATTCACATTCTCCTTTCTATATAACTCATATCCTGTACTTTTCCCATAATTATTTAATCTGAAACAAAACCAACAGGGCGTGTACTAAAAGGATTAGAAACTGGTTGATATGTTTCAAAAAGTAATTGTTAATAGGGAATCATCCTGAAACAGGTGCTCCATTTATATACCCTGTTGTTTAATACCTTTACTGAAAGAATATTCTTGCTGCTAAATTTAGTAGATGACAAATGGATTACAAAAGAATCAAGTAAAGAGGAAGAAAGAGGGAAAAAAGCAAAACAAAACAGAGCAATCCAGAGAGCTTGATAACATGGACACAAATATACAAACAACTGCTGTCTTAATACAATGAGCTGTTAAACAGGAAAACTACCCAGGGAGGCAAGGATTCTGGCAGGGATTAGGAAAGTCATGGTAGATAATGAGCCAAACATGGGCTTTTACTACAGATCTATAGCAAAAAGAGCTAAGGAAATCCTCTGGTGTTTAAACAGAGGCCTATCAATTAGGAAGGACACATTACCTTTGTATTTGGCAATCATGCAATTGCAACTGCAAAGCTTTATCCCCTTTTTGGAGATCTAGAAAGATGTCAATCACTTGGAAAGATGTCAAAGCAGAAGCATGAGATTGATTAAAAGACTGGAAAATGTGCATTACAGTGAAAGATGTAAGAAGCGAAATCTGTTTATCCTAACAATAGTATGAAGAGAGCAAATCACAGTGTGTAAGTATGTAAGTGGGAAAAGAATATTGTTAATAGAGACTTCTCAGTCCACTTATATGTAGAATAAGATAAAACGGCTCAAAGTGAAAACCAGACTATTTCAGTCTCCAGTTAAGTAAATCCAGGAGAAAATTAAGAAAACAAGAAATGTGTCTCTGTGTTGCACTGCCTTTGTATAGAAAAGGGAAATGCATCACTAATAGTTTTCATTTCTTTTAACACCGTAGAGAAACTGAATTTATGAGGAGAAGTATTAAACAAAGACTTCAGACATATTTAGTTGTGAAGGTAGAAGTGACAAATCCAATGTCTTAGTAGAGTTCTAGAATGAAAGAGGTATCATGGATGGTTTACAAAAATAAAAAAAAAAAAAACAAGAAATTGGCATGCAATACACAGGAAGACAAAAAAACCCAAAACAAACCCCAACAACAGCAACAACAAAGGACCCAAGCCAAAACAAATAAACCCAAAGCAAAACAAAGCAAATTGTGCAATTTCTAAAGTAGGAGCTGTTTCATACCTCAGGCATGAATATGAGAATACAGTGTGTTTTCTAATAGTCAAAGCGTGACTGCAAATCAATTCACCTTCTAGTCTTAGTGAATTTCTGGTGCAAAGATTTCACTTGTAGGACTTACTGAATGTTTAAGCTGAATTCCATGAACAAATATAATATTTCTTGTTAACTCCAATAAATGTGCCAACCTTCATTATTTTTTGCATATCTGTGGTCATTGCGCAATTCAGCAAATGCTTTATATTGAATCCAATTACAAATATTTTGTTGCCTAGGTCATGTCTTTCAATGATATGAATCACTGCACTTATTCAACTAACCTGCTGTATTTTTGGGTGTAATACTTGGGACTTGTCTAGATTTCAATAGAATATCTTTCGTCCCATTACATTCCCATGAAATTGCGACTCTTCCCCTTTGCTACTGCACTTTGCAAAGACCCGCTACATACTTACCATGTGAAAAATGGAATAACTTTCAAGAATACAATAAATTCTGAGTCCATCTTTTGTGTTCTAGGTCATTTGACACAGGTTTAGAAAATAAGTTCCCCTCCTTCCTATATGATAAAACATCTGCTCATTCAGCTCAACATATATATGATCAGCATTCCATCTTCCAGTTTTTCTGACCTAACATTGGTCTGTTGTTGGTCAGACAACTTTGAATGATATGAGAAACTGTTCTATGAACCACAGGATAGGGCAGCACTGTATAATACATTTCAGTCTGCCAAATCCTTATTCGGTGAACTAAATGTGAAAATAGTATGATGATAATAACTGTCTTGACTGAAAAGACAAATACACATACATTGGTGTATTTCACTGGTAGACAAATCCTCAAAACATTGCTGCAAAGCCACTAGCAAGGTCACTTCACGTTCAGTAAGCATGGAATTACAGCTTTTCAGGGAATTGCTTTGTGCTGACCAGGATCTGAATTTCTCTTTAAAGTCAAAATAGTTATTCTTCCTTTTGGTTGTAAAGTAGGCTTTCATATTGGGAATAAGTGCAATTGAATGCACTGAAATTTCTTCTGAAATGGAAAGATAAGCAACATCATAAAGAAATGGAGCATTAACATGAACGCTTTATTACATGAGTGTCAAAACTATATTAATGGAAATAAAGACATTGTTCAGTCATCTAAAGGATGATGATGTTTTTTTAATCAGATGAAGTGGATGTGGTTATAATCTTTGAAGAGCAGACAATGTACTTTCTCATATATGGAATAATGAAATACACTAGTTAAATAATTACATTAATTAGGCAGTGGTAATTAGTGGATTCAGCTAAAGGATGCATTAAATAAATTGATGGTAGGGGGAACAGAAAGAGAAAACCAAGACAAAAAAACCCATGCCAAAATAATCTCCTTCTATTCTTAGACAGCACCCCTAGAATTTGCTTTTTTATGTTCTTCCAGCTTCCTTAATTTATAAATAAAAAAAATGGTGAAATCAAATTCATTTCATTATAATAAACTATGCAAAACTATCCTGGAAGCAAACAGGTGCAATTAAAATGATGAATTTCTATCGTGTACAGGAAAGGTTTGAACAGCACCGTCTCAAACAATTTAGTCTTAAGAGCAATTCTGTGCCAACTACTCCTGTCTCCCTGAATGTCAAAAACACTGGTTTAATGCCGAGAGTTGTTGCTGCATTGCTAACTATATACAAATGGTTCACAGACTGAAAGTGGAAAATATAAAGAGAGAGAAAAAAAAATAATAAAAGAACTTCAAATCCATTTCAACAAAAATATGAGAAAATAAGATACTTTTTGTCTGGAATTTTGTAAAAGCCAGAATGTAACAAAAGTTTGGTTGTTGTAAGAATTTCTTCTTCTGCTTATTATTTAAGGCTTATATATTTGAAACAGATGAGTGTTCATTTTTATAGTTTCCAAATGTGAAAAGCTGGAAATAATTAAGCCATTATTTTCACAACATCTTATTTAGGCAAATAATTTTTTTCATTATTACAGCTAGGCATTTAAAAAAAAAGATTACCTTTTTTTTCAAACTGGCAGCAATTATAGACAGGTCAGGGGGAAGATCCTTGCACTAGGCTAGCAGATGCCTGAGAAACTTACTATAGCAAACTAAAATGCAAGAAAAAAAGATACAGCAGCATCTGTCTTTGATGGAAAGTACACAGACAGATACTGCGTAGAAAGCTTTTATGTGTGACTCTCATAAACTTAATGGAAGCTAACTACGTCCAAATGGCTTTTTAAGGGCTAAACACTTGCGTAATTTTCTATTTTCCACGAAGATAGCTTACATGAGTAACAGTATTGATGCTGGTAAACTTTTTTCCTAGTGACTTCCATAACTAATCTGTAAACTATAAGATATATAAAAGGAAAGCACAGTATTTGAACTACATTAAACATAAACTGACAGAAAATTTGCAGTTTCTGCCTGTTTAGCTATTAGAAGCATTTTAGATAAATCCTTCTGGAACTTGCCATGAAGAGCTAAAGCAACAGTGTGGTCTTAAAGAATCACAGAATCGTTGCAGTTGGAAGGGACGTCTGGAAGTCATCTTTTTCTATCCCCCTGCTCAAACAAGGCCACCTAGGGCTATTTGCCCAGGACCATGTCCAGGTGGCTTTTGAACATCTCCAAGGATGGCGACTCCACAACTGCTCTGGACAACCTGTGCTGGTGCTCAGTCACCCTCACATTAAAAAAAGTGTTTATTTATGTGTAGAGGGAACTTCCTGTGTTTCAGTTTGTGCTCATTGTCTCTTGTCCTGTCACGGGGCACCACTGAAAAGAACCTGGCTCCATGTTCTTTGCACCCTCCCATCAGGTGTTTATCAAGATCCCCACTGAGCCTTCTCCAGGCTAAAGTAGTTCCATCTCTCTCAACCTTTCCTCATAGGAGAAGATCTTCAGTCCCTTAATTATCTTTATGACCCTTTGCTAGATTGTCTCCAGTAGCTCTGTATCTCTCTTGTACTGGGGAGCCCAGAACTGGACACAGTGCTTCAGGTGTGGCCTCACCAGTGCTGAATATAGGGGAAGGATCCTCTCCCTTGACCTGCTGGTAATGCTTTTCTTAGTGCAGGCTGGGACACCGTTTGCCTTTTTTGCTGCAAGGATAGATTGCTTGCTCATGTTCAATATGATGTCCATCAGCACACTCAGGTCCATTTCTGCCAACTTGCTCTCCAGATGTACATATTAGTTATATAGTTAGTATTTCTGAACTGGTTAAATTTGTTGGAAAATCAGGCTTTCTGTTTTAAGAACATGTATGGTTAAAAATTTTGGTTTTTAGTAAATTAAACAATATATATTGAAACTACTTAAAAACCAGAATGTCTGTCAGAGAAGTAAAAAAAAAAAAAAAAATGCACTTTGAAAACAGCGTTGGAAATATACACTGTTATAACCTAATTCCAGTCTTAAGCACAAATTCCTGTTAGTTTTATTTTCCTCTCTGTTGGCAGTGGTGAATCTGATAAAAGTCTGCATTGAGCTGCTTCCAAAGTTGACAGTGGGTAGATTAAGGAAGCTATGTAACACAAATTTCCTCCATTTTTCTAAGCTAGATCTCTGCCAGGTTTACCCCAAAACCATGGACTCTCAAACTCATCAAAAAAAAAGAGGAAATATCACTGTAAACTCCAAAGTCATATGTGCTGCCATGTGGTGCTGAGGCCTATTGCAAGGGCAAAAATTTTGCATGAGTGTACAGAAGGTTGTTAGGAACATTTGTAGTAAACTGAGATTCTCTGTATGCATACTGTTGTTTTCTCTTTCAAAATTTTCATTTTGGACAATTAAATTGAAAAGTTCATACCCAAGGATTTCAAACACCTGCATTTTATAATGTAATTAACAAATAATAAAAAAAAGAGTATCCTATACCTACATTAGCACAGCAAATTCAAAGATCAGTTATATCTGTTAGCTGTAAATCACAGCTTTACAAGATACATTGAGCAATTGGGTGTATCAGTGGAAGATTATCAGTACTGTTTTCCCTCTCTTGTTCCTTCGCCATCCCACTCCTTGTGTGCTGCAAGTTCAGGAAACAAACAAAAATAAGTCAAAAGCATTCTGCTTACGTTTGGATGTACTAGTCTGGCAAGGTCAAATTGAAAAGACACCACAACACTTACAGCAGTTACTAAAAGAAAAACCCCAACTGCCCCATACCCTATTATCTGAGTTTATACAGCAATGTGTGTATGGGAAGATTGCATGTGTGTGTGTCTCTCTCTCTCTCTCTCTCTAGATATATATATAAATACACACACACATGTATGTACACTGTAATAACTCTGGACCTCTGTGCGTTCTTTTTTACTGTAACTAATATGATATCACTGTAGAGTAAATAGCTGCACAGCTGCTTAGTTTGCTGATTACAGACTTTGTGGGACTGTTTTTCTCTTCCCAAGTACCATAGATTGTTACTTCAAAGTTGAGTGAAGTGGGGTGGAAAAATGTTGAAATATGATAAGGTAGCACTTTCAAGCCACTTTGCAGTCATTTTATAAAACCTGAAGTGATGAGCACTGGCAAAAAAAACCCATTTTATTCAGTTTAGCAGATATTTCCATGGTTTTCTATTCAGATAGACTTTGATAGCATTTTAACTCCTTGCTCATTTCAAAGTCTGTAGGATTTTTCCACTTAAAATTTTATTCTCCCTTGCTGTTTGCAATGTATTTCCTGCAAAATTGATTTCTGAAAAGTTGCAATGATAACCAAAGAGTAACACAACCAGAAGTTTTATGAAAAACTGCTACATGTCTGTCCAGCACTGTTTTTCTTGCCTTTTCATTACTGTTTTGTTTTGTTTTGTTTTAAAAAAAAGAACTGATTGCAGATAAAAATAAATGGTTTAAAGAAATTACAGGTCTATGTCTGAATTACAGAACTGCTGTATGTACAGACCATGCTGTAAGATATATATCTAATTGGCACATGTGTGTCTGTATGCAGCAATTTCAAGTACTGTTTGCAACAATCTGTGAGTCTATTTTTATGTCTGTGGATACTGTCCCTGTCAAGCTATACCTGCAAAATGCTATCTGTTAAATCAAAGCAAAAAGTACATGTTGTTGTACAAATACATTTATAAAAAATGAAGTTAAAAACTCTACACTAAATTTTTCGTTGTTATTGCAGGATTACTATATGGCTGACAAAGTGCATGGAAGTAGATTGGTTTTCCTTCTTACTTTACATTAAATGCTACCTTAATTGGCAGATCTTACTGGATGCAGAGCTCCTATTCCTTTAAGGTCTTTCTTCTAACCTGTTTTAACCAGTTTGTAGAGCCACATGAACTGGTTCTGATTTTCAGATGTTTGGGAACATATGTAGTAACATGCCTCATTTACTGCAGCTTCTGTTTCTTCCTTTGTAAGAATCAATAGCTGTACTTCCTGCAGAAGGAAAGGCTGGATGTCAGGGAGAGGGGCAGTTAACCTGTTTGTCGGAACTTTCTGTGTCTGGTTAAGCAAAACAAGTTTGTAACATACTAGGAGGGTCTTTCATGCCATAAAGTTTTTAAACTGTGAATCTTGTTTCCTGGCTTCTTTTATAGTACAGTCTTCAAAGGAATAGTTTCTTTTGATTGTCATTGATGTGCCGTATGCCAAGAAACTAATTACTCAAAGAATAGGAGGTAGTAAACACAAAAGGAAATTTCACAAAAGTCACATGAACTTTGAAAATGCAAGCAGCATTATATTGCTTCCCCTGAGTTTGGGTGTCTGAGTGCATAAAAATCCAAGCTTTTCTTATCTCAGACTTCAGTTCATGTCTCTGAGGCATAATTTGTGGTTTACGCTCAGTCTCTAAAGGATTTTATTTCACATCTGCAGCTGAGAAAAAGCAGAATTTAACTGAACTGCTAGTAATCCCTAGGGAAAGTGATCATTCTATATTAGGTCAAGATTATCAGAGAGGTATTCATTAAAGTCCCAGATGAGCAAAGCATTTAAGTTTATGTTTAAGTGCATCACTGTTCTGCAAAGCACTCACTGTGGCATTTAGACATATGTCTAAAGTGAAAAGCTTAAGCATTTTATGGAACGTGTGGTGCCTACTAAATCGATGGCTATGTTGTCTGAAATGTTTTTTGCCTCAAATGTTTGTGAAAAGTTATGCCAGTCTTTCTTGTTCATTATCCCACCATTGTGCAGACTACAAAATTACTAATGCAGTAATCCTTTCTTCTCAAAAGGGCTCTTTCTTTATTCATCAACTGCAAAATAAAAATACAGCCAGACTTTAAGGTATCTGCCTTATTCTTCTGTTTCCCTGGAATTGAATTCCTATCTTATTTCTGTCTCTCAGAGTTCCTGAACTTATATGACACTGAAATGGAATGGGATGATTAAAACCCTTCAGAATACAGGCTGCTTCTTCAAAATATGTAAATAAAGTCTAGCTCAGCAATGGTATATTTCTGATCTTTCTGGCAAAAGCATCAAACTATCAATTAAAATGAACCAAATTAAAAAAGCATGGTGATTACCCTCAACCATATATTTTATTTAAAGTAAGTTTATGCAAGGCACTTAATTTGTACAGCTAGTAGAATTCACAGAAACAACTTCATTAGACCCCTGCTTCTTTTAAGAAATATGTTATCAAAGCCAAAAGAATGTGAAACTTGCAATGTGTAATCCATTAATTGTTAGGATTTATGCAATTAAAAGTTTTGTTCAAACTTTAAGTATATTTTTCCTGAATTAGTATTCAGATACCTATGTCTTTAACCTTTATGTCTTTCCATGAATTGTCTGTGGTCATATTTTAAGGATATTGATTCATAAATATTTGCTGTATCGCAGTTCTCTTGTTTCTCTGTGAAGCTTTTATGTAGAAGTCAAAGAACATAGGAACCTTAGTAACTTGTTTAAGATACAAGTACATCTAGTTCAAGGGTTAGATGTGAATCATGTAGTTGCACATGGGAGATATGCGGATAGGGCAAACAGAAATTCAATGTTAATGCAGGCTTTGCACGTTACAGGAATAATTCAATGAAGTAGCATCTTTAAGCAGTCTAAGTGGCACAAAGAACATTACTTTCAATAAGCCATTTCTGAACAAAAATATCCTAAGTGTGCCATATATCTTCCTTTACACCATGTCCTGCTGGTTGCACCACTGCTTAGTGACTGTAGCGACCACTTCCAGGCCTGCCCTTCTTCACAATTACCAGTGGAAAGCTTGCTCTTTTAGCATCAGCTTAAACATGAGGGGGGGTGTCTCAGATTGAAGTGGTTACAGCTAAAGCATTTCTAGGACTGTAAAGAATTGTACTTGCAGAATACCTGCATCATCTGAAATTATGTGAATTTATGCCAAATTCATGAGACTGGCTGGAATTTTCTTAAATGAAATCAAATAGTTTTCCTGTGAAATTTTCTAAATTACAGATTTATCTTCAGTTATTCTGGAGACACACACTTTCACACGTTTACCTGGTAGTATGATTTATTCTGAATTTAGGGAAGCATTTTATTAGACCTGAAACATACACTTGGGAAAGGAAGATACTTTTTGTTCTACTGCAAAGAAACAACCCCTCAGCTTATAACTAACCTTGATATGATCCAGAAAAGATCTTTTTATTCAATTGATTTTGCTTAGTAATGAAACAAATTATCAGCTCTTCTCTAAATGCACATGTCTAATCTCATCCTCTCTGAGAGTTTTGTTGGTAGTGGTCTTTGTATGAGATGAAGCTTGGGATTTAGATCTTCCTTCTAAAGTAAAATATTTCCTAGATAATTTCCCACCTGTTTCTGCAATTTCTAAGTTTTGGAAGAGTTGGAAATTTGAATTTGGTGTAGGTGCCCAGGTGCTGGCAGTTGGAGGGGATGAAGGGGTGGCCTTTATGGGAAGCCAGGGGCTGCCCTGTTCTGGACAGCCACCTCTGAGAGGACCTGCCACAGGGCAGAGCTGAGCCTGTCAGTCATCACAGTGATGTCTTAGGGAAAACAGATTTAAGAAAGAGCAATGATACCAGATAGTAGAGAGAGGAAAGAAAAAAGTGTGAGAAACAACCCTGCAGACACTGAAGTCAGAGACAGAGAGGCGGAAGAGGTGCTCCAGGTACTGGAGCATACATTTCCCTGCAGTACGTGGAGTCGACCATGGTGGAGCAGGTTGTCCCTCTGTAGCCCATAAAGGACTATTATCCATCCTGCAGCTTATGGAGGACCCCATGCTAGAGCTGGTGGATGTACCCTGAGGGAAGCTGCAGCTTGTGGAGAGATCGTGCAGGAGTAGCTCTTAGCAAGAGCTGCAGCCAATGGAGAGGAGCCCAAGCATGAAGCAGGGAAAAGCATGAGGAGGAAGATGCATCTCCCTGCAATGCTCAGGTTGTGGGGGGAGGTATTTGGGAGTGAAGATGAGCCTGTGAAAAAGGGGTGGGAGTGTTGGAAAGTTTTTGGTTTAATTTGTCTTCGTTGCTCACCATCCAAATATATTTTAAATGACAAGTTAAATTAATCTACTGCAAGTCAGTTTTGCTTATGACTGCAATTGGTAAATGGTCTCCCTGTCTTTATCTTGACCCATGACTGTTTTCATTCTGTTTTCTACCCCTGTCCTGTTGTGGAGGGGACTGGGAGAGCAGCTGGGTGAGTCTCTGGCTGGAGTCCAAGGTCAGCCTGCTTCACAGATGAAGTTTGTTTTGACCTTTCTACATTATGTTTGAGACTAAGAAACCAAATTTTATGTCTTTCTTGGCCATCCCACTCACTAATATTTTCTCTGTTTGGTTGTCTCCTGTGAAGTGTCAATGATGAGAACCACAAAAAAGCCCTACACATAATATTCCAAAACACAACTACTGTCTGGATATTTTTCCTAGTATCATTAATTTATTATTAACCATGGTATTTCATGTTCTGATTACTTTGTTAAAACAGAGTTAAGATTAAATTCAGTGGGATATATTTAATTTGTGGTGATTATTTCTGTCGTGTTCCCCGAGGAACAAAAAATCTGATAAAGAAATCTACTCTATTTCAGGCATAGTTTTATAAGATGCAATAATTCTTTAGTTCAACCATCATAACCAAGTAAGTTTATATCAAATCACACAAATAGCAATAAACCACTAAAGTTTATGGCAAAGTATTTAAAATTGATGACATCTGTCACTGTTTAATAACTGCAAATACCTAATTATGCTGCTAAATCAATTATTATCAAGTACCAATCCTAACAGCTGTACCAGATGCTCTTAAGTCTTGCTTTCCTTTGGGTATAAAGCTGAACTAGGTGAACGCTTGAAAATTAAGGAACAATCTCTTATGACAATAGTGTTTCCTGGACGTAAAATTTCTTTTAGACAACAGTGTTGCTCAAAATATCAGGGGTGAGAAAATGAATCGTGAAAAAGTCATGACAAAGTTTAATCATTACAGATTAAGTAGACAAGTCTGTAACACTAATTCAAAACCAGATTTGATAGATGGTGTCTTTTTAGATGGTACGGTTTTCTTATTTGTTCCCTAATTACCTCCTCTAACTATGTTTTGTTCTGTTAAAACTCTGGGGGTAGTAGGAAGAAATGTGTTGTGCAGAGCCAACCTGAGCTTTTTGGGAGAGCCGTGAATGTACTTTCCTAAAGTGGAATGAGTACCTGGATCTGGAAGGAGAGTTCAGGGAAAAGGAGGGACCAATTAAGAATGGGGTCATGGAAGGGTAGGAAGGCAGTAGCAGTAGTGCCTGGAAGGCTCCTCAGAAGTGCATGGACATACAGCCAAGACTTGTAGGTAATGCAAAGAAAGAAACTTTTTTTCTAGGCATGCAAAGAAGTACTGTATTCCAGGAAGTCATTAGGAAGGGGTTGAAAAGAGACCAAGACTGGAGGAAAGAACATGCCTTACCTGCAAAGACATCCAGCAGACACAGGTGTGTTTTGGGTGTGTTCACAGTAAACAGTTTCTCAGAAAGGTCAGAGATCTTCAGATAGTATGAAAACTCTGAAACTTCAGTTAGGGCTGACTTGCTGTTTCTTCACATCACGTCAAGCAAATTACCTCAAATAATCAACTTCATGCAGGAAGAGTAGATAATGATATTGCTTGTATTTTATGGAAGATGCTACAATTATTATTTCTTAATCATTGAGAAGGAAATAATATAGTCTGTACACTTGCTGTCTGACATTCTGCGTGTTATTGGATGGAAGCAAATAATAGAAAAGACTTCACTGACAAAGTTACCATGCTATATCTGTAAATCTACCTGTCTGCTTGACACTCATTCTGACTTCTTTATATTTTTATATATTAAATTTATATATTTTATATTAAATTTAAATATTTCATATATATGTATGTATGTATTTATTTATTTATTTATTCTCTTTATGGGAAAAAAAAAAACAAACAACCCAAAACAACAAAACCAAAACCTGAGATATGCTATAAAGTAATTTCTTAACATAGCACAGTGCAGTTCAGCCATTAAACCACCTGCTTTTCCTATAAATACTTCTGTTGGTCTCCTCACTGGCAGCCAAAGGCATTTGCAAATCTTTGTGAATTCCTGGAAAACATACAAGTCATGTATTCGTTCAGGCTGCTGGTCAGTGTTCTTGAGTTCAGCAAAGAGAAACAAACAAAAAAGTGAAAGTGTGGTGAAAATTCTAGTGAGAATATCATGAGTTATAGATTTTAGGCTGCATTTGTCACATTTTTTCAGTTTCTTTTATTTGTGCATTTAAGAAAATACATTAGTTTACTTCTCATAAATCTTTCTTTGGAGTATTATGTTAGCCACTTCTATCTCTGAATTACCATTAACTATTTTTTTATTTAGGTAACATGTACAGTCCTTAGAAAGAATGCTTTTCTGATGAAGAAACTGGGAAAGGTAGCTGGATTTTATTCTTGACTCCATTAGTGGCTTTTCTCATGGTACCAGGTAAGTTACTTAAGGTGACATTCAAGAAAACACCTAAACTTATAAACAATGCTAGTGTATATACTTAGCAGAGAAACCCATAAATTGTCTCTGGCCCACTTAGGCAGCTCAGCTATTATAAATACCTAGATTTATGTGTCCAAAGTTGTTCTGTGAGCATACCTAGAAGCCTTCCTTCTTAATTTTTTTTTTTTGTGCTGAGCATTCAGGTGACAAGATTTCTTCCCAAAGCTCCCTGGAATTCAGAGGCAAGGTTCCCCATCGTTATATACACAAAGAGTTATCTAAACCTCTTTTAAAATTAACAGTGTGATCACACAGAGTTCAACTCAAAACAATGAGCTCCTGCTTCTTATTTTCCCACTGAATTACTGGTGAGAGTTCCCTCTCCTTTAGGAAGAAGGAAACCTTATTACTGGCCTTCTGCAACTTCCAGAAACTGCAGTCACAACTCTCACTTCACAGGGTGGCCTAGATACCATGCAAAAGGTTAGCCTCAACAAAAACCTCCTTCCCACCTGCCTGCTGAGCTAGGGTACGGGGCAGCCAGAACACCACCTGAGAGAAACCTCCGAGAAAGCATGGAGTAACATGCTAATACAAAAGCAGTCCTGTGATTTGGATTTAAAGCTCAGAGCTGTTCTATATTAGGTTAACAGTCATTTTTTCTTAATTCATTCTCTTCATCTTCAGGATAGAGGTAACTTTCTATATCTGTTTAAAGTATTGAGCTAGCTGATGTTTTTCAAATACTTTTCTTAATTGAAAAGTCATGTAGTTTAGGAAATAAAATGTGTCTTTGAAGCCTATTGACTTTTTGAAAATTTATCACTCTCTCTCTACTAACTGTAATATGTTAATGATAATTTTACTTAAATGACAATTTTATTTTCTTTCAAATTGACAGACCATTATGTGGTCTCTGTTTTTCTTTTATATGGGACTTTTTAAAATGAAAACACAAGTGATGGTTTCAGGTGGGTTTGGGTTTTCTGATTTGGTTTTGTTTTGCTATTTTTATTTTTGTCACATCCTTGAAATGGAAACAACTTTGATATCTGGAGATTTTTATCATAGAGAAACCAGTGAGTTCTAAATGTTTATTTTATTCCTCTAGCATCAGCCATTTTTAATTCTGACCTTCCTGATCATACCTCATGGCAATAATTTGTATTAATTGGTTCTCTGACATTTCGTATGTCTGAGATATAGTAACCTATGATTACAGAATACTTCTATCCCTGTTATGTATATGCTCATCTGTACGCCTTTAACTTGGGGTCATGTCTTTTTTAAAATTTCTGATTAATATCTCACCGACATTGACAACTAGATGTAAATTTTGCTTTCTGTGATTCAAAACAATATAGCAAACAGTTGTCTCTGCAGCCTGTCCTGAATGTAGGCAGAAAGGATGGCACGGTTAGGCTGCTGTAACTATCAGAATAAGTTTAGCCTGGTGGCTCATGGACAGCGCAGGAGTGTGAGTGGTCTGAATGTATTGAGAAAGGGTGGTGCAAACAACAGAAGGAAGATCATTACAGCTATCTTTTCTGGAAAAGGCACATTGATCTGCCTGTTGCTAGTTATTTTATGTACTGAATATCAATATATATGAGTGAATAATTCTTCAGTGAATGAGGCCCCTAAACAACAGAGGATTTAAAGTAAAAGATTAACAGGGTTATCGCTTCTTGTACCAATTACCAGGAGAGTAACAGATAACCCACTTATCAGCAGTTCATTGTTAAATTATTGAGAAAACCGGCATTGTTACCCTAAAGGATTATGTAATCAGAAGGATATTGGTTTGCATTAATCATGTAGTGCAATTTGTTTCAGATTAATACCAGCTTCATTCCAATCACCTTTATGAAGGATATTGTAAGTCCTTAGAGGAAAAGACAGATTTGTTAAGCAAGTAAAATATGTTTGATGTACAGGTGCCTATTTACTTCAGGATTAACATAACACAGTGGTAGCTATTTGTCCTTCCTCTGAACTGTGAGAGGTGAGATTTTAGATTAAAAATGAGATCATCTGAAGGCTAACTCTTCCCCAGTAGGCTGCCTTTTTCTACTCTGCTGCAAACTGTGCCTTGTAGCCACTGTCTTGCACCAATTGGTTGTATAATGAGCTACTGCAGAGTTAAACTGGAAGAAAAGTATTCATTTTTTCCAGTTTTCTGCAAGTTTAGACCACTGCTGTATGGTTGGTATCACTAAGGAGCAAAACAGATGCAGAAAAGGCGGGTGAAGTGACTGTTAAGATGCAAAACTCCATGTTACATTGCTAAGTACCCACCCTGGGGAGTGTGAAGCTGCATTCTGCTTGTAGTAGTGATTCTGAAATTATTTGTTTTCAGTTTTGGTCATCTAATAAAGCACTGCATTTTACTTTATTAAGAGTGAGGGAATTCATTGAGAGATTTTACAAGTATATGGAAGGCCCACACATTGGTTTGGTGGTACAACAAATCTGGCTATCAGGCACTCTGCACTAGGTGAGAACCATTACAGGAACAAGGCACAAAGTACGGTTCCAGTATAAACCTGTTTTATTTGTCCAAGTTGGCTCAAATAATTTTGTCAGTTAACTTTATATAAGAAAGCTTTACTCTGGATCAAGTACTATTTGACCAGGCCAATCTATACCAGGTCGTTTGTCGTCTGTTCTCCCACAGCCAGCAAAACAATAGTGTGAGCTCCCTAGGGTGTACTCTGCCTAATTTGACAGACTTATGATCTTGTGCTTTACTGCCTCCTTATCAGGTTGCCTGTTAGTGGTTCTTATTATATTGGACAGTATAATGTAGACTCATAAAATCTGCCAGTTTAGTTTTATCCAAAAGAAATACAGTCTGTACACTCTCGGGTTTCTTTACAATGTGAACCCAGAATTCAGGGACCTGACGTGCTAAGAAAATCATTAGTTATCCAGAGACTTCAGATGAACAATACTGACTGTTGTTGTGTCAGACTACAACTCAATATGAAGACTGTTATTTGATAGTATGACAAACTTATGTGTACACAAGCTTTTATATACCCTTCAAAGGCACAAGCACATATTCAAACCAGTACACTTGCGACCATCTGGAGAATCTCCACAGATTTTTAAAAAGTTCTTTCAGGCTTACTTTAGAGTGTTTAAGAACATATTTTTGCTCTTTATTCATTGCCTCAAGGAGCTCATAATCAAATTCACACAATTGTGATAGACAAGGCAAAGAAAGAAAGAGAGAAATTGAGGAAACTTTCTCTAGCTGATCTCTATGAAATGGAAGTATTTGAAAGGAGGATTTTAGAAGACAAAGGAGTAGAAAACTGTTCCAAAAAATAAATAGATATGCTCATTCATTCAAAATTATATATTTAGCTTTAATATATTGGACTCAGACTTTGGTTTCTCCCTTTTTTCATTCCTTTTGATTATGAGACAAAATGTGAGAGAAGCAAAGTGTGAAGAAAGATCTGCTTGCCAGTATTGCTTGACAGACTTGTAGGCATGTTCATCATGTACCAAAGTTAATGCTTAAATTGCCATATCTGTTTGGCTACTAGCTTTGAACATGGTGACAATTGTTAGTATTTTGTCTTTAGCCATGAATGAGCTAGCTGTCTTCCTTGTGGGATGTAATTGGCTCCAACTCCAATCTCAAATACAGCTGAAAGGAAACATGCATGTGACCAGGAAAAACAAATAAAAATTAATGGATCTAACTGAAGAAATTACAGTTCCTTACAATTTTCCTGTAAGTGTCATCACCTTCACTATAACGCTGCCACCAGGAAATGTAAATACTTCCTTCCCAAATGTCCTGTTAGTCTGACTACCTATTAGCTTAGTAGGTCGATGGAATGTCAGAGAAAGAATTTATAATCAAAAGAGAGTGTGTGCAAAATTTGGTCATATAACAAGTATCCACTCCTGAACTGCTGCTCTTGATGTTGTTTATATTCAACAGTGGAAAGAGGCATTTGTATGGTATAATTAATTTCATCCTATTGAAAATAGCTGAAACTGGTCAATGCCATTGTGCCATTACAGTGTACATGTCTACTTGGTGAGGAGGGAACTTGGATATTCTGATCAAAATACAGATATTAACAATATATAAAGTCATCTAAATTTAGGTATAATAATCTCACTTTAATAACCATATTCCAAGTCAAGTTTTCACCATTTCATGTGGGGACAAGAATTTGGTATTTCTAGCCAAAGCTGCATAAATGTTCAAACAGGACAGAACAAATGGTGCATATTCAAACTTACTTTCTGACATTTCATGATATAAAGAACCCTCAATCAGCTGCATGTAATAAGGTTATATATTCAAGTTAAAATCCTCAGCATCTGCTGTAGTTTCAGGTGTGTAGCACCTAAATCTGTTATGTTCTTTCTTCTGTTATGACAGTTGTTGGATATACCCATCTTTCTGAGTGAATGAACTCTGACACATTCCTTGTACATGTCAGGTAACTGGGAGAAACAAAAAGAAACAAAACAACCCTAGGGTTGAAATGAAGCTCTGGCAGAGCTGCTGAAGTTTGCAGTTCATGATGACACAGTGAAATTTGAGGGATGAGTTTTCCATGCTGATTAGGCACCAAGAGCATCATGCTGCATATCTGTCAGTAGGCATCATCCAGCTGGTTGTGAGACATGTTGATTATGGGAATAAGAAGTTGAGCTGATTGCAAAACATGGAGGAAAAGTTCTCTTCCTTCCCTTTTATTAATGAACAGGAAATAGGCAGTGCTTGGTAGCCTCCTGATACCTCCCAGTCCTCCTAGAGACATCAGAAGAACATAGCAATATTTCCCTAGCAGTATACCCAGGATCAAACAGTGGCTTGGAGAGCCTTTATCCATAAAAATCCTTTTACTGACATAGTTGCTTTTTCATATCTGTATGATCTTAACTATGCTAACATTCCTTGTGTTGGCACCCCAAATCTCTTCTGACAGATCAACACTTCTCCTCTGCATTCAGGAAAGAAAAGAGCTTCTTTGAGCCTCTTTATTTTTTTGGGTGCTTGCTCAGTCTACCTCTTGTATGAGCTCAAGAAACAGCTGAACCATTTCTTCTGGCATGGGGAGCAGTTTTTTCGAGACCAAGACCTGCAACTCCCAACATCTGCAAATAGCGAGCATTAAGTTCATGTGGGCAAGACAGCGGGATTCCTCTCTTATTCTAGGTAATGGAAAAATGAATAAAAGATAGAAGTGCAATAAAATGGTAGGAAAAAAACCCAAAAGAACACAAGTTATAGTAACGTAGAGCCTAAATTAACTATAAAATTTTTATATCAGCAATAGTTGCTCCTCACCCCTTTAAGAATAGAAGGCATAGAGTTTCAGCATGAATTCTTCTCACATTGGAGTTTAAGATTTCAGTATAAACCATCCTCTCATAAAATATATATTTAATAGATCTATGCTGGAATACTTCTGGTGAATAGGTAATAGGGAATCGATTGTACAAATGCTTAAACAGGGCACGTAGAGCTTTACCCTTAGCCTTTCAAGAAATAAATCTTCACAATTATATATTTATGTATGCAGACACTCAGTCTTAATTCTGAAACTAAATTGATGGAGCACAAACATCTTTCATATTGAAAATTATAATAGGGAATAGGAAGCTAGAAATTATTTCACATCCAAGTTTTTACATCAAGGATTATGACATGGAAGCTCATTGTACTTGAGTACGATTTCATCATATTGTCTGGTAAAATAAGTGCATACTAATCTGCTGTTGATAAATCAGTAACACTTTATTTTTACAAAAAAATCATTGAAAATACCATCTCATTACAGATATTACCTGTTTATGCATGGATTTGTTATGTGACAGGCAGGTCTGGCATCAGAATAATCTTCAGTATATTTTTAATTTCTGAGAACCATACTCTCAGCTGGCTCTAGGGTAACCTTCCTATGTACTTAGGGCATTTTCTTGTGGTAAATGTGAGTCACATCACTCTGTACAATTGTTCCAGCTGTCTTTGCATGGTAACATTATGCAGAAAAGACAATGTTTCACCTTCCCTAGTGATTTCTGATATAACAGGATTAAAATATCTGCCTAGTTTCACATTGGACTCAGCAACCGCTGCTTAGAAAGTCAGATGCAGAGTGCCTGTTCTTAGCATTGTTGTAGCAGGTCTACTGCTACTGCTAGTGCAAAAGCAGGTTTGAGCTCTATGTTTGGTTCTGTCGCTGACTTCCTGAATGAGTATGAGCAAGTCCTACATGCTCTGTTTCAATAAGTAAGATGTAATATACTCATTTTCCCTTTCTCTTATACTTCCTCATCTGTCTACCCTTTTTAACTGATGTCCGTTATATATATCTCTTAATAGAAAAATATTATGTTATGATGTTGGGTTTTGGTGTGGTTTGTTGTTTGTTTTTTGCTTTTGTTTTTTTTTTTTTCTCTAGCATACTGGTTATTGCTGGGATAGTGTTACTTTTCTTCATAATACGTCATACAGTGCTGTGTTTCAGTTTTGTGATGAAAACAGTGTTGATAACAATTGATGTATTAGTTATTGCTGAACAGTGCTGACAGAGGAACATGGCCTTTTCTGCTTCTCATGCTCCAATGCCAGCAAGTAGGCTGGGGGTGCACAAGAAGTTAGGAGAGGACACAGCTGCGACAGCTGACCCCAGCTGACCAAAGGGTGGTGTTGTACTCAGCAATAAAAGCTGGGGGAAGAAGAAGGAAGAGGGGAAGTTAAGAGTGATGGCATTTGTCTTTCCAAGAAAGAGTTATGCATGATGGAACCTTGTTTTCCTGGAGGTGGCTGAACCTTGCTGCCAATGGGAAGCAAGGAATGAACTCCTTATTTTGCTTTGCTTGGGTGTGCAGCTTTTGCTTTTTGCTATTAAACTGTCTTTCAGAGTTTTCTTACTTTTGGTTCTTCATATGATTCTCTTTCCCATCCCTCTTGGGAGGAGAGGTAGAGGGGAGTGAGTGAATGACTGTGTGAGACTTCCATGCTTCCAGGGTGAAATCACAACATCTAGGCATAAGTTCAGGAGTTATTTTGTCTATTTCAATAGCAAATTTGATGTAGAAATTTAATGTAGAAAATGTAATAGCCCAGTTGGTATCTTCCAGTTCTGTATGAGCACAAGTAAGATGATCTAGAAACATGGTAAGTTCACAATAATTTGTAGTTAACTGTAAAAAATATTCAATTCATGTGATATCAATATCACCAGACATACAAAACTCTTATGTATCATTTTTCTATATATTGTAAACTAATCAAAATGGTCATTTGTTCTGAAATCCATAGTAATTTTTTTTAAATATCACTGAATATTAATGCAAAATTAACAACCATGTTCATAAAATGCCTTCTATTCTGTGACTCGGTGCTATGATTTTTTGTTTTATTTGTTGCAACAGTGTCAAACTTACTTACCAGCTTTTCACTCTGGACACCAGATTGGCAGACTGCAAAATCTCTTTCTCTGATTTATAGCTGCTCTCACTAATCTGTTAATTTCCTTAAAATTCTAGGTGATGATTTAATTTGGCATTTTCAAAGAGGAAAGAAACAATCATAGGAAGATGTCTGGATGCTTTCACTGATATTTTTTCTTCCTTAGGAAAGGAGAGAGATGGTCATGGAAGTTTCAGCCTCAGAGTTAGATTTTGCATACCAATTTTTCTTGTAAAATATACATGACTTTTTTTTTAATATCCCTATAGTTTAACAGGTATTCATGCTGCTCCTAATGGTTATGGTCAGTTAGGGATCGATGAAGAAATCTAAAGGAGCTTAATCTACCTGCCCATTTATACTTAATTCCTACCTGTTTTTAGAACCTCTGTAAATTCACACACTAAAAACATAAAAGCACACTCTGTTCAGTACCTCAGTGGATTCCCAACTCCTCGAAGATACAAGCCAAGCTCAGACAATTGATTTCCCAAATGAGTCAAAGTGCTTCTGCCTAGCTTGTAACTGAGCACTTTTTATCCTAAGACTGAATGTTCAGGCTGAATTTCATATGTTAAGATCACCAGGGGCCTGATGAGGAGGTAGCTGCAGTGGAGAATGAAGTCTGTTGTTTTGCAAATAGTCCATTAGATGCCTGAATTGGATAATTCGGTTTCAACAGACAACAACTCCTGGAACAGGAGGGAAGTTGTAGTAGTGTTCAGCAGACTGCCTTTAAAAGTGCTGCTATGGCACATTTCAAGAGCATGCTCTCACCACATGAACTTTTCTAAGTTCATGAACCTGTTCTGTACCCTGACATACTATCTGAAAACCTTCAACATAAAATCAACATGTTCCTTTTGAACCTGTGAATTGGCTAGTGCCTCCTTTAGTCTCATAACTCTGTTTGTGTTTTGTTTCCATATGCAAATCCTAGTTTTCCCAAAGCTGTGGGTATTCAGATCTGTTTTTCATTTGGCCCCAAATCCATTTGAAATTCTACTAAAATGTACATTCTGAAGTTTAGTAATTAGGGGTTGTTCCCACAAGGTGTTGAATACTTTGGTTCCAGTTCACCAAAACACACATGCTTGTAAATAACTTTGAGCATGATTAATACCTTTGAAGTTCCAGAGAAATTAGGTATGCATTTAGGTGGTTTATTGGGTCATAGGCATAATACTCAGATCTTGCAGAAACAAGCTCTATACTATATTTATATCTATATGTATCTATACACAAACACACACACAAGAACATGCATATGCAGAGCACATTTAAAAAGTCAATACTATTCTTTGATTTCATTTTACTGATAACATATTCTTGGTATAAGTCTACTGAGCATAGAAATTACTGTTCTGCGTAGACTAGTGTAGGTGTATTTATAACAGAGTCCAGACATTTTTAAATAGTTTGCTAACAAACATTTACTTTTGATGCAATAACTCTAGCTAAAGCTAAACAAAATGAATACTATATTTGAGAGCCTGACTTCAATAAGTTTCCCATGCCTTGATATAGGAAATGAAGGGAAATGGTGTTTCTATCAAATCAAGAAAATGTGTTGTGTAAAGCAATCCTGAAACACGAGTCAAACCCACTGCAAGAGAATGTGTGCTATAGTGGTATCATACCAGGCTGCAGTTTACATTTTGGCAATAACATGCTGAGTATTTGCAAGTATCAAACACTACACTGCGATAATTATCTAAATTGTTTCAGGTACTTAAGTTTTCCACCTCCTGCAAGACCAGCTCCACAGCCTAGATGCAATTATTCAGCTCTTACAAAATGTCATTTATGTCATTTACTATTGTCCTTTGCTTACATGCTTTACTTTGTAAATGTGTGTTATTGAAAAGAAATAAGTGAAACAAAGACATTTTCACCTTTCAAGGAATTTGATATCTGATTTTATTTAACTAAATTTAATATTCTGTCTCCAAGTCTTCTCTTTTGTTTGCATAATCTTCCTGTTGTTGATTTATCATAATTAATTAAATCTCCATATTGAATTATATTTTTAAAAATCTATACTTTCTTTTCAAATAAATATGAACCCATCTAACATTTGACAGTGATACAAGCTTTCTCACTGGGAATATCTATTCTTATATTGAACATTTCCAGAGCAAGCTGTTATGGATTTTGTGAGGTTTATATGATTTTCAGTTAGCTGAATAATTTGTCATCAAATTATCCAACAAATATAATTTGTTGTGTTCTTCTGAATTATTCATGACCCAGTCTTACTTTCTGTAAGCATAGCATAATGTTCATCAAATAATTTGTCCAAATAAATATTAGTTTTTTTATTATTGAACTGTTTTTTTCAAAGCCACTTTCACCTTAGTCAAATGACTGGCTCTGGAAAACAGTGTTAGCTCCTGAAAGTCTATGCCCAGTATTGGCAGAGAGTCATTTGTTGGAGGTCCTACTGGTCCTGAAGCATGGCACAGGGCGCTGAGAAAGGAGTGCAGGGTGCTCTGTTAGGAGTTTTTCAGGCAGAAAAACAGTCACCTCAGCATGACTTTACCTAGACAAAGCAAAACTCAATGCTGATGCACACTGCTTTTGCTGAAAATTCCTCTGTTTTCCACAGGGTGTAAACAGAGAAAGAATGTGGGTGTACATAGAAGTCAGTAAGCATGAGCAAAAGTCATCTCAATCCCCACATAAAAACAGCTGAGAAGAGTAAATTTATGCACTCCAAAATTAAAGTGACTATCTATCAAGATTTACAGTCCTAATCCTGGGGACACTGGTAAGACACAATGGGCCTGAGGAGGCTGGCCTGAGCCCTCCACCCAAACCTGCACTATGCTTTAAATGTACATGTCTCCAGTCCTGTTCTGGAATGGTCTGGATTTCTCAGATTCACCTCAGACCAGATTTGTTACTTTGCTTTTGCCTAACACTCACCAGATGTTCAGGACTCATTGCTGTCACCAGCTGGCTGTGCTCACCTGGATCAGATGCTGTGGGACTGGGCTTGGAGTGGTCACTGCCCACCTGCTTTGTGGCTACCCTCAGCTTGCCATCCACGGCCCCTGCTGCTGCTGCACCCTGAAGGCTGCCGCACTGCTGCTGTCACACAAGGCAGAAAAGCAAAAGCTACTGAGGAAGCTGCGTGTTTGTCTGCCCAGTGTTTTAACTAGGCAGCACCAGGGTGAGTGCTTTTGGTCTGACCCTTGAACATCTTCACTTTGAAATCTTAAAGTCTTAAATTTGTAATAGTGGATATGTCGTGGTTTAATGCCAGCTGGCAACCAAGCACCACGCAGCTGTTTCTCACTCCCCCTCCACCCAGAGGGATGGGAAGGAGGATCGGAAGGGAATGTAAAACTCAAGGGTTGAGATAAGAACAATTTAATAGGTAAAGCAAAAGCTGCACATTCAAGCAAAGCAAAGGAAAGAATTCATTCACCGCTTCTCATGGGCTGGCAGGGCTTCAGCCATCCTCAGGACAGTCAGGCTCCATCATGTGTAACGGTTACTCAGGAAGACAAATGTCATAATGCCAGATGTCCCCCCACCTTCCTTGTTCTTCCCCCAGTTTATATACTCAGTGTGATGTCATATGGTATGGGATACCTCTTTGGCTGTCTGAGGTCACCTGTCCTGTCTGTGTCGCCTCCCAATTTCCTGTGCTCCCCCAGCCCTCTCGCTGGCAGGGCCCAAGGAACTGAAAAGTCCTTGACTTAGTATAAACATCACCCAGCAACAATAAAAACATCAGTGTCCTATCAACATTGTTGTCACATTATGGCCAAAACACAGCACTGTACTAACTACTAAGAAGAAAATTAACTCTATCCCAGTTGAAACCAGGACAGGATACTACACCCCCGTGGAACTGCAGGGAATTTTAGTCACTGCTATAAGAAGCTGGGGTTTGCATTTTGCTGTTTCACATCAAGTATGGAAAATGTTAGAATAGGTCTGGAATTCAGAAATTTCCTTTTTTTCTGTGATTAACCTGCTGTGAATCTAGACATTTTTATTCATTTATGTGGTCACTGTATGGGTGGTAACAAAGAAGACGAAGTCAACCTTTCCTCTGAGGTGCAGAACAAACGGACAAAATGCAGGAAAGGAAATTCCCATTGGATATAAAGACACCTTCACAGCTGGGGTAGGGGTGGGGGCAAGCATTATGACAGGTTTCTCAAAAAAGCTGTATGATCCTCATCCTTGAAGACAACCTAAACCTGACTGGACAACATCCTTAACTAACCTAATATAACATTAAGGTAGGCACTGTTTTAAGAGTGGGTTTGGACAGGATGACCTCCAGTGATCCCTTACAGTCTAAATTATGCTGGAATCAAAGATTTTATATTCTATTTTTTCATTCCTTTTTACCTCCCAGTGAATGCAGAACTATTTCCTGAAGGACATAACAAAAATCCCTTTGTGCATCTTTCTAACTACAGAAAATTGAAGGACAATAAAGAAATAACAGCCATCATTACACAATTTTTTTGGAGTACAGCTGAGTTTAAAATTAATCTGTGCAGTTTGCACAGTCTGGTCCTTTTATTTTCCACATATAGAATTTTCTTTCTGTGCACAGATATCCCCCCACAGCTGATACCCAACAGCTTAAAAATGAACTGGAAGAAACAGATAGCAAAGTTGATATCTAAAATGCTATGATATTATGGCCAGAGGTATAGAAAATCTCTCCTAGAGAATGTTAAAATCTGAGACTCAAAAAAAAAGCTAAAGGACAAACATCCCACAGTTAGTGAGATGAGCCATTTATTACTCATTAAATATATTTTTTTTCATTATAGCTTTGCTATCTTACACAGGTGTCTGAGGGGTACCAGAGGGACCAGAGGTATAGAAAAGGGGGTGAAGCTCCTGCATGCCTGTGGCAGGGTTGGGTAGTGGGACCTTACAGCCCTTGACCCCCTTTTTAGGTGCATTGTTTTGTAATACCACGTCGGAGAGCACTTGTTTCTGTATGGTAGCAAGAATTATTGTCATTTAGACTCATTAGCACCAAGAATATGGCCCCTGAAGTCACTCTGTGCCCAGGGGAGTGATGGTTGGTACCCTGATGCTGAAGCATCCTTGATTGCACTGTGCCATGGGTCAGCCCAGCCAGGACATGTTATAAATTTGGATCTGAGGTCACAACTAAAATGCTGTAGCTATCAGAAGTACGGTTTTGCTTCTGGAGCACTGTGCCTTTTTATTGCTATGATCTGTAGGACCAGGAAGAACTAGCCCCAAAGGGCTTCTAACTAATCAACAGTCCAACCTAAAGAGCATTCCCTATGTAGGGGCAGAATCCTCTCCAGTCACCTTGGCTCATGACTCATGGTCATCCTTATGAGTGGCAGTCCTCCTTGTGGCGATCTAGGGTTGCTTTCAGGCTGCAGCAAGGCCAGAAAGAGAGATTGCCACAATAAAAAAAACTTCACTGATAGGAGATAAAAGAGCCAATGAACCAGTTTAATACATAATACTGCATCAATTTATCTCAGTGGAAATTTTTCACTAACCTTAAAGGGAACAATAGCAAGACCTTGAATACTAGAAAGACTGTACAGAATAGGGCAGACTTCTATAGTGTAGTAAGATGCAATAGACAGTTAAACTACTGGTCTTAATTATCTCAGAAACTATAAATGTCTTTAATTTGATTCCTTGCCATTGTACAAAAGAATCTTTTAAGAGGAGAGCATCTGAAATCCATGAGATGATCTGACCTAACTTTTTTTAAATGGTGCAAGTCAGAGTTAAAAGCAAGCACTCAACACTGCTTCTTTCTGTTTGCTTCAATATCCATAAGGAAGACCTTTGTGAAAATATGTGACATAATTTAGACTTACTGTAATTGTACACTTACGTTTTGTGAGTGTGACTGAGAGTAAGTCCAGTCCTTGTACTTCTAAGGAACTGTTCTTATCAAATAGTGCTTTCATTCTGAAATGTGACAAGACAAAGAAAGAGTGTCTTTTAAAACTTTTCAAAGACTAAAAAAACGTGGGAGTACTTATGAGTAAAAGTTTTTGGTGTTTATTTTTTTAAGCTATTATGACCAAATGTGAACTCATTTGGCTGCGGTTAATTATTTTCTTCCCACCCCCCCACCCCTACCCCAATGTGTAAGAAGTAAAAATATTGTCTGTAACTGTTTTCTTAGAATGGAAAATCACCTGCACAAAGTTATTTCTTTGTTTTTTATTTAGCAAGTGAATTAGTGATATATTCAAATACAACCATCCTATAAAGGTCTGTGCTGCTATGTGTGAATGTGATTAGCTAGTTTTAAGCACAGTCACCTGTGATTTTGCAAACTTTTCCAGTGTTGATGAAGACTTACATAGACTTTGTAAGCAAACAGACAAGAACAAATATTTTGCTGTTTGAAGTAAAGTCAAGTAGAAGGTCATGGTGTTGATGTGCTGGGAATAGAGAAGCAAAGAGGGTATTGGACTGCTTCTTTTTTGACCCCTCTTTGTTATGCAGTGTAACATTTTAATTCCCTTCTATAGACCTGTTTTCTTTGCAGTCTTTTGCTTGTCTAGAGGAGCAAGAATGAGAATAACCCCATTTTAAAGTATAACATATAGTTTACATCATCATCTCCAGCAGAGAACTAAGTATATTCACTTCTCTGTCCATTAATTAAAAGGGGATCCAAACTGATCTGCTTTCAGTACATGCCCAGCTTATGAACTGTTCATGTGATGAAACCTGTTGAAAATAGGTACCTTACTGAGGTGGGAGCTGCACAATCTGAAGCCAGAATTTTCACATGGACAGAGGTGGTCTTTACTTCCCAGGGAAACAAGGTGTTCTGCTATAGCTATAAACTAGAGATAACTGGTTCAGTTCTCCATGTTTTAGCTTAGTGGCAGCCAAGATAAAGAGTCTTTGCAATGACCATTTGAGTGCATTTCTGATATTTGAGCCCTTCTTCTTAGCTGGTTTTTGGCATGCTGTGGTAGCTATGAAACTAATTGTGTTTTTCCTTCCTCATAGGGATGAAGTAGGTGCAGATAAGACTTGTATGGAGCAAAAGACACTGGAATAACACAATAAAAAATAAGAAGGCAGAAATAGTGAGAGTGAAAGGGAGGCTGAAAATGGAAGAGGGAAAAATATACCAGAAAGCAAGAAAGAGAAATCTTTCTCTTAGAAATCTGCTAAACAAATGCAATGGAGGCAAATGGGACAATATAATCCATGACTAACATACTAAGATGAGACTAAACTATTTTAAAAAAAATAAAGTTCAGTGTGATGTAGGTATTCACATTCCCCAAGGGATTTTACACCAGTCCTATATAACACCAGAAAAAACTTTATTTCAGCTGAAATAATAATTATACAACAGGTTTTGGAATAAATATGTCAGATCATATTGAATGACCTCTGTTTCCCTGAAAAGGATCCCCTTGGGCAAGAATATAGTAGTACAAACTTGAAAATGCTTACTTCATCTCTTCATGATTTTGTTGAATGTTCAAACGATGTTGTGCAGTCCACTCGCACCTGCCATTACAGTTCAGGGGGTAGCAAGGTGGACTGTCAGAAGCCCTGTTCCATCCAGCTTCATACAGCAATGAAACAAGGTTTATCTTCCTCAAAATGCCGCAGTGATCTTCCCCTTATTGACTGAGCTTTGACACTTTCACCTTATTATTCCTGAATATCCTTTTTTCCTGATGAAGAGGTGCTGCTGAGATGGTTCTTGTTAACTCATTTTCATGTCTCAAAGCTTTCAAAGTTCAATCCTGGAACAGTTTCATGAGCTGTGTTTGTTGCCACATACAAAGCATTACATATATTGGAAAAGAGTTTTAATTAAAATCTAGATTAGGGTTTCATTTATTTTAAGTAGCAGCTGGCATTATTTGTTACACTGACAGTGTGAGAGAAAGAGTTCAGAAAAATAAAACTGGTTGCTATTCTTTCTTTTCTATTTGCCAGTTGAACTACTGAAAGCATTAACATTTTAAATCTCTGTCTATAAAGTAAGAAGTAAATTAGAAATTACTGAATAGAATTTGGTTTTCACCATTGACATGGCCATTAATGCCAATTTCACAAGATATGTTTTCATTAAAATGGCAGTAACAAAAACATAGGTTCTATGTGCTGAGATTTATATATCTGGCAGAAAATTTCACAGCATCTTTTAGGATTGCTGCTTAAGAAAAGTTAATGCAGTTTCCACTGTCATCTCTCTCAATTTCTACATAACTAATAAAAAACCAGGGACACTGCTGAGCACAGCATGACTTGCTCTAGTTGTCGTTCTTGATCTGGTTGCCTTATTACAATTTAAAAATAACCTTGGCTTTTTCAGAAAAAAATCAAAGATTCAAACTCTGTTTGAGTTCCTTCTATGTATGCCTGCTAGATATATCGCTTCCATACCAGTATCTTCAGAGGACAAACCACATTAGGAGTGGATTCATCTTATTTAGTTGTAAGCATGTATTTTGTGGACACCAACATCTTAGATAAATATCTCAGATTTTCTTAATAGTGAGTAGGGTACTGCTTTCATGTGAGCATCAAGAATGGAGCATCTGAATACACTGTGCAATGGCAAATAGGATAATGCAACCAAAACTGCATAATAAGTTTTGATTAAATTACTAAACCTAAAGAAAAACAATTTGAAACAAATTTGGAAAAGGTTTTTTGGTTGGTTGTTTTTTTTTGCTTTGCTTGTTATGGGGCTTGGAGTTTTCTTTAAAAGATACCATAATTTGGGATTTTGTTTTCTTTGTTCATTTGGAACACAATTTTGGGAAAAGAAATAACAGTAAAATAATAGTGTGGGAAAAATAAAAACAAAATACATGTTTTAGTTTCTGATTAAAAAGATATTCAACATGTTCTGAAAAAGCTTTCAACTCTTTTTGATACAACATTGAGTCGTGCGCTAAGGGAAGAACACCCATGTTATTATGTGTTTGGGTTGAGTGATGCCATGATGCTGCGTTGTGCGCAGCACTTGCTCAGCTGTATGGTAAGGATTGTAGAAAGAAGCTGCGGCTAGGAAATGGAAATGAGGATCCCTCCAGAGGACATAGAGTCTATGGTGTGCCTTTGGCAACATTTTTTTTTTTTCCCACAGAAGGTGAGGAGCAGCTCTGTTTACAGCAGTGTCCTTATAGGCACAACCCCAGTCTTGAACATGGGTCTAATGATTAAGCCTAGGGTGTAGTGCATTGGATCTATTTCAGTGCTGTTCTCATTCAGTCCTTAGGCTCCACTGTTGCCAGCTCAGCCACCACCAGGATGTATATACCTGGAAAGGATCTGCCCAACAAAGTACACAGCCACTAATTCACTCACTATGAGCTCAGAAATGAAAGAAGAAAGCTGAAGAAACTCTCCTTGTAGTTTTTCAAAGACAAACACTTAGATGAATATAAAACACTGATTTTGCCATCCAGAAAAAGGTCATGCCTGTGTAAAAAAAACTTAAATAAAAAAGGGGTAGTTTTCAAATCCATTTCTCTCTCCACTTTCCTTTCTTTCTATCAAACAGATCCATCTCAATAAGCTTTTCTATAAAATGAAATTTATCTTTTTGTAAAGAATTGAAATTATTTAAAAATTTAAAACAAACATGTAAAAGAAGGGGGGTTTTGTTATTTGTTATTAGCTGTCTCACAGCTGAGAGACTTCTGTGATCCAGTTCTAGAATCAATGCAAGCATCTTCACCTAAGCATCCTTTATTGTCTTTTAGAATCCTTTCTTAGACACCTTTTGGGCTCAGTTCATCAGACCCATTTTGGGTATCTAAATTAAATTGGTAATCTGATCTAATACATCTCCTTTAAAAAGTAAAGCCCCTAAACAAACAAAAAACCCTATTCAAGATTATTTAGTCTCCCTTCATGTGGACCACCCTTCAAAGCTTCTTTTCTACTTATTTACAATACTTAGAATGTAGAAAATTAAATACTTATTATTCCTTCACCAAAAATTAACACCTACAAAAAGCTGCAGGGTTTTTGTAAAAACAGACTATATATCCCATCATATACTTAGGTACAGTAATAGCTCACAGACCAAGAACAAGAATATTATTTTGGTTTTCCTGACACAGCCTCCATTTTTGGGGGGTGGGTGGGTGGCTGGGTTTTTTTTCTCTTTGTGGTTTTTTTTCTGTGCTTTTTGTTGGTTTTTTTATGTTTTGTTTTGTTTGTTTTTGTTTTTGTTTTTGTTTTTGTTTTTGTTTTTGGTTTTGTTTTTGGTTTTGGTTTTGGTTTTGGTTTGTGGGGGGTGCAGGGAGAAACTTAACTGTAAAGAAAGCATTTGGCTAAAATGCCAGCCTTTTAGCTTTAACTGTCTACAGTGTTATGCTAGCAAACATGAAATACAGAAAGAAGAACTATCTTTAAAATAACATTTAGATTCTATTACTAAATTCATGCTGGTTTTCCCCATATGTCATCATTAACTGGTGAAATTGTTTATATTGGTGCAGTCAAAGAAAACGTGTAAAATATGGATGATATATGTCCATCTCAAATTTTATTATGCTTTAAATTATTTGATTTTGAAAATGGAGGAAAAAAAAGTCTTTTTTTCCATAGATCTTTTCTACATTTTTTCTGTACAATATCTGTACTTTTATCTTCCCCCCACTCCATCCCTTACATTGAAGTTTTCCCTGTGTACATGTAGCTCAAAGGAGTTGGAATCTTAGAGAAACTGTGACTGAACATTGTGGAGGCAAGTGCTAACAAAAGACAAAACAATCTCTAAAAAGACTCCAAGCTTCATTTAAAAAGCAAGAATTAGACATTCTGACTAGCATCTGAAAGAATTCCTGAAATGGGCACATGCATCAGACCCAGACTCTCAGAACCACATAGCTGCTGTGTGCTTGTGGGATGACTGAGGAACAGTTAGAATCTCCTACAGGGAAAGAAGATCCATCAGAAGCACTACAAAATATATGCAATATGACTGACCACCGATTAAATTTAAACTGCTAGGTGGGTGAGGATACAGATAAAAGGGGGGGCGGGGAAAGGAGTGTACTGCATAGTTACAGCTAGGGTTATACTGCTATTTCAGCTTATTTACTGAAATGGAACGGAGTCATTGAAGAAATGATGTTTTAATCAGGATTTCTTAATATTTCATAAAATGAAAGCAATAGTTTGGGAGATTAGGATTAGCTGAAATTCCTTTTGTTGTGTAATATGTATTTCAGGGATATTGTTTATCTAAACAAATATTTCAGAATGATACTTATTGAATTTCCCTCTAGGAGAGGATCAGTTATGTCAAACTGTTTCTTGCAGTTTAAATTCAAACTCCACTTGGATCAGAGAATATCATTGGGATAGTTCATAGTTTTTATAGCAGCTGAAAAGACTGAAAAGAAATTATGAAAGAGGATGCTAATTTCAATCAAATTAAATGACTGGATGGACTAGAATCAGGATGCAGAACTCTGGGTCAATGTCTGCTCTGATGCACCCTGCTGGTGACATGTTTTGTTTCTGTGTGTTGACCAAACATCTCTTGAGTGCTTTTGCATCATGCTTAATAGTGTGAGATTCGCAGTGACCCAACCGTAAAATGAAGAAAAAAAATAGGTTTTGCCTGTTAAGGGACTAGTGTAACTTAAGATTAAGACACATTAGTTATGCAAAATCATGTGTGTGTAAATTCCAGAATATATATCTCAGATTAGCCAGCTCACCACTATTGGAATAAATGAAAAAGAAAATTTATTATCTTTTTTTCTGGGGCAGTCATATGAGGTAGGTAGGAGTCTGAAATGTAGTTCTTGGTATTATCGTGCAAGTAAGCAATTCAAGCAATTTTTCTCAGTATATATTGCAAGCCAGAACTGTGGAATTATTTAGTCTGTTCTTCCTGGTAGATTTTTCCATAAAACTTTTGAATGTTCATATAAGGAAGGCTTTTTGTTCTTTAATTTACTCTTCTATTAAATTTTTGTATACATCCAAGGGAACATAATCTAAATTAAATTAATGGACACAAAGGAAAGTTAACTCAAACCAAACGAGAAAACTGTTTCTAGGTGGTTCCAGAGGCAAACAAATGCACATGCACAAGGATTTCAGTAAATGTCAAAACCAACAAAAATATTATTCTGAAGCCTAGATACCAAATAACCATCTTCCTTCCTTTCAGGCATGTTTTCCAACATTGTGGGCAATACTTCATGTAACAACTTCAGGTCACACTTAAATATGTTTACACAAACACATAATAATTATCGAGCATATATAAACAATCTTCCTGTTAAAATCTCCAGACTTTGGTGGCAGCACAAGATTATGGCAGGAAACATTTAGACTAACAATGTATTTGTCTCTTCTTCCAAATGTAATCAAGAAGTGAAGACATTCTTAGTAATTTGAAACATCAGCCATAGGAGATGCTTCATTCAAACTCCAAGCCTACATTCGCAACAGATGGTGCTTTGATTTACTTATGTCAATCTTATAAACTGAAATTCTTTTTCAATACGTCTGATATTAGATGTATAGTTTCACTGAACAACGAACCTTAGTAATTTTCATAAATCAATCCTCTCTTTAAAAAAAATGACACAAACTATGTTCGTTTACAGGGTTTCTGTAAAGTGGTCCAAAACTGTTCCTTGGAGTAAGCCTGAACACATAAGTTGCCCATGTGCCTGACTTATCTGACATGAGCTTCTGTGGGTTTTGTTCCACATTTATTTTTTTTTTAAAGTTTTAAAATTACATGGCTCTGATAAAAGTAAAGAAAAAATAATCGAAAATTTACAAATTTCTATTCATATGTAGCCTTTCAGAAAGACAAATTGAACAGACTACATTGCTAGTAGCTCAAAAATAATTTTTCAAATACCATTATTTTACTCTGGGTTTAACCTCACATAAGAATGAAATTGAAATACTTCCTTATCAAAATTTATGTATTCATTGCAAGTGTTCTCTGATATATAGTTGTAAATTTTTCCCCATAAACATTGGCCTGCCAGCATTGGTCTTTAAACAAACAAACAAACATGCTTTTCAAAGGAAGAGAAAAGCAAAAAATAAAAGTAATAAGAATTACATAAACTTTGTTGACAGTCATGAGAAAAGATTGGGGAAAGAGCTATTTGTTCTGTCAACCTTGACTGACTAATTTTCTGACAATCTCTTCTCAGTGTATTGTTCATGGAAAACTTTTTGTCACATATGGCTAAAATAGAAAGAGAATTTTAAAATAATCCTTCATATTTGAGAAAAAAAAATCCTAAACATCTCCAAAAGACTTACTTGGTTTTGCAAGTCTACATAGCTGAGATGCCAGCAGACTTTTCCTATATGGTTATAGCTATCAGGACAGTAAGGTCGGAATCCATCCAGGTATTCTCCTATTACCCAATGTGTATCTATCTTTTATCCTCAGTTTACAGTAAGGTTGTAAATAATCTGGGGACAGGTAATGAATTTACCTCTGTGTTTACCTAATGACAAGTACAATAGTATTCTTGCCTTCAAGTTACTACATGCTATCAAAAATTAATAAATCAGAATGGAAACGGTTGTATATTAATGACCTTAAATATAGAAGGAATTATACAGCACATGCCTAGGTTACCAAATGACTACCATGGCTTTCAGATCCCCTCCATTCTTGCTTTTTACTCACTGTAGAACTGCATGGAGCACTGGAGACTCAGTTATAGAATAAAAAAGTCTGAAGCACTATGCTTTTGATGGTTTAAAGAATTGGATTGTTTATTTGGACACCCCACAAAAAGATACAATTATGCTTTCATATATTTTCCAGGTTACAATAAGATAGGTGGTTGGTTTCATCACCACATCCTCTGAGCTCTGTTCATAGTGATTTTTGTCATATTTCTGATTCCACCACAGACAAACCTTTATGCACACTACATACATATTTGTAAACAAAGCACTTCTGCATATGCAGCTGGGAATGAGACCCCTAGAAGAGGCCTGAACTCTGGCACTTTCTTCCTTCCCACCCCAAAAGGCTTTCCAGAGACCAGATTTTCAGGGAACACTGAACTCTCCCAAAGTTCTGGGAGAGAAGATAGAATTAATTTGGGGCAGTTTTGATCAAACCTTATGTCATATAATTTTTATTGTGTTATTGTGCATTTTCATGTAAAGGTGAGGCACTGAAGCATGGGCTAGACAACTGCTTTAAATTCATTTCATTAAATTAATATAACATTAAATTTTTCTTTGTTTATTGATTTTTCCCTAAATCTATTAGGGAAAATTGTTTTATCAGGACACTAGCCAAAGTAAATGAAAATAAGCACACTATCTCAAGAAAATTAATTTAATTTATCCTAGATTCCTTTGGAGATTATTGTGCTGTAAAGATTTATGAAAAACTCTGTCCATATATATGGCACACCCTAGCTATGATGATATAGTTAAAAAATAATGTGGTATGCTTGATAATGGAGGCTCGCCAGCTCTTGGTGTAGGTTACAGTTATGGATCTGTTTTGACCATTACGCAACAAATACTTAACATCTGGAAACTTGAAGTTCAAAGGTTATTTTTCTCATAAAGTTGAACCATTATGATTCATAAAAACCTGATGTTGACCTTCAGTTTAACAAGGTCCTGCTGCTAATATTGTATTGTAAAATACACGGTGTCTCTTTCCTTAACTTGGTTTGATTTTGATATTATTAAACTATTTAATCAACTAACATAGAAAGGGTCATTTGAAAATAACCCATCCTTGTGATTATAATGCAGAAACTTGTACAGACAGATTACTAGTGTTTAACACACCTGCATATGTTAACCTTTACTGTAAAATGCAAAATCTTTTTTCATTGCCTAAGAAGCTCCTGACTTGTTATCTATTGCCTGTGGATTTCTTTCCCTTTGTTGTCATCGTCCTTCTCATTCATCATGCTCCTCATCACAGTATACTACTTAGAGTTCTATTCTTCCTGGGTTTATTGTGCCTGAAAGATGACACTATAAAAACCTACATTAGCATAAATTAATTTCATGTTCTAGGTCATGCCTTTAGGCTATGCGGATGTGCAGTAGATCAGATGAGTTCCTTAATACTCCTGCACAGCTGGATTCCTTTCTGCCCATTTTGTAGCTCTGGACTATGTCTGTGTGCTTCTGCTCTGAGAAACAAATGTGGGCATTGCACATGTACCTCTTCAATTCTCCAGGCAGCCACTAATTTCTGTGCAGTGTTTCCCCTCCACATGCATGTGATAGGGATTGTACGCTATCTGGCATGTGGTACATCCCAGTAGCTATTGCTAGAAATATATTTACTGTCAGGTACCCTGGGAATGCCTGGATTCAAATACTGACTGCCTGATCAAAAGTTTCCTCCTTTCCCCATTCTTCTTGTATTCAGCAGTAAATACTAGCCTGAAGTCTAACTTTACTTGTATCACTCCTTTCTTCTGCTTGTAGCCTTCATAAATTAGGAACCTGAACAAGCAGATCTTTTCTCACTATTCAACAATGGGAATAGAAAATTAAAGAAAATGAAAGAAAATATCCATAATCACAGGGCTAAGCTATAGAACTATTCCTTATACTATGTCTGGTTTGGGAGGCAATAATGAGCTTTGGGATGACCAGCTGGGAATGACCAGTAAGCTTATTTCCATGTGCCCTCTTGCCTGTAGAGTGTAAATAAGCAGGAAATCCTGCATTCAGGTGGGAATTTTGTGGAAATGAGGACTGTCATATACTCCATTTAATCCTCATTTTAATGAGGTATATGTATAATTGAGTTGACATTAGAATGTTACATTTGCCACATGGAGAAATGATCAATAGCTTGGTCATGCTAAGCTTTCCTCCCTACCAAAACAATTAAAATAAAAGGAAATAAAACCAGAGAGAGTTCACTAGCTAATATCTGTATTTTATCTCTTTTGAGTAGCAAGAGAGTTTCCAATAAGTACTTTCAAAAGAAAAATATTTTGCAAAGCCAAAGTGTTAAACACAAATTTACATTAGAAATTAAATGTGTTACTTTTTTAGGACCTGAGTTTGAAATTCAATTCAAAGAGCTGAACAGCATTAAAAAACCCAAGGTAAATAGTGCTTGTTGTACTGAAAGGTAGAATCACATGCTTTAACGCATCTTCGACTTCTGTTTCACATTGTTGAATGACAACTCCCTTGGAAAGAACTTAGAACTGTAGTGCTGACTTAAGCTTTGTTACATCTCTGTTATAATAGAAAGGCAATCTCATTTAGTTGGTTTGACAGTATGTTTTTCAGTATGTATTGAAACCTTTTTCTTTTGACATATACTTTAGCTGAAAAGATGTGCTATGATTAATGAACATCTGTATATCTTTTTTTTTTAACATGTACCAGGTGTCTGTCACTTAGTATTCGTCAGTCTTCCATCATTACCTGTGAACAAATGTTCCTAATTAACTATAGCAGGAGGTGTGGGGACTGCAAAGGGGTGAGCTGCATCTGGGAAGCTATCAGCTTTATCTGCTATAAAGCTAAATGTCTGAGGTGTTTAAAACTGAAACTTGATATTCTGTCATGGTATCTTCTGATGGTAATCCTTTATGGCCTCACCTTAGAGACTTGGTAGCTAAACATATAGGAATACTGCAAGATAGGCATAGACATGTTAATTGAGTTTTTCATGTTGGAAAGTAACTTGGTAATACATAAACCTTTGTGGTTTACTGTCCTTCTTGTAAATCTATTCTTTCTTAAAGTAGCTGTGATTTAAATAGTCACTAACTAGCTATTTGTTTGTTTGTTTTGGAAAAAAACACCTAGGTAGAGCCCTGTAATTCAGGGGCTTTTAAGTACAGTAAATGAATTGCTTCTAAAAGATACTGAAAAGGTAACTAAGAAAAGCAAGCTTCTTGTAAGCAGGCTTAAATTGGCAGTATTAGGGTCTGAAAGTGTAGTTGAAAATTGTTTATGTGGGAGTCTGTAAATTGGAAAAGACTGAAAAAACCCGTAGTCTTTAACCATACACTAAGGGAAAAAAAATACAGCAAGAGCTGTTCTTATGAAGAAAAAGAATAGGAATGAAAATTATGGCCTAGATTTTGCTTGGTGTATTTTTAATTGAACACCTTTAAAGTCAGTTTCCAACATGCTGATATTTGATGTTGTATAAAAGTTTTGGCTCTGTGGGGGAAAAAAAAAAAAAGGTCTGTAATGCCAAAACCGTATTATATGTAAACTGTTTCCACTGTTAAGCAGACATCTCTATGCAGATCTGCTGTACACATTCATACCGTGATGTGTTAGTCACAGACAATGGATTTTTTTTTCATATTTTTAAAACTATTTTAATTATGATTAAAGTAAACCTCACTTCATTTGTTATACCTCTGCAATCAATATGCAGTCCATACTTCCCAAGCTTGAATTTTATGATTTTAAACAACTGACTTCTCATTTACTTAATTTTCCTCAGCCTTTGTCTCCCTCTCTTCTTTTTTCTCTTGCTATTTGGCTGAGCATGGGTGATCATGAAGGAGAAACTAAAAAGTTATGTTCCTTGTTTTCTTCTTTTCCACAGGCAGAAAAATCAGCTTCACTTATTAATTGGTTGTATTGTATGACTCTTGAATCATGCAACCTTTTAATTTTTTAATTTGTGTGTGTGCATGTGTGTGTGTCTGTCTGTCTTTGTTTTCTGGGAGTTTATTTATTAATATAGAACATACAACTTTTGAAGCACAACATATAATAAATGGAACATAAAAGAAATGAAAACAAATGATTTGTGGTTTCCAAGGGGAAAGAAAAATCTCTGCAGCAATAAGTACTTACAGACATGATTGGAACACACAAACAAAAAAAAATCTTAAGTTTGATGCTACTCATTTCAATTCCTTATCTTCAAAAGGGAAAAGCCTGTCCTCATTTGTTCTCCTGAAGCTGATGTTTAGACACTTAACTAGAAGCAGGGTTTGAACTGTTATTTTGATGGTAAACCAGTAACCCCATAAAAACCAAATTAAATAATAATCTTGTTTTCCTGTATAACATAATTTTAGTAGCAGTAATTATAAATCTTACTTTTATATCTCATATTATTAGGACTACATAAGGTAGAGAATGATTGGAGAAGACTTGAATGTTCTTTGAACATAAAAATTGTATTTAAGACCAAAATCAACCAGCATCTTCCATGGTAAAATGTTAAAGATACCCTGATTTTAGTAACTGTTTTTATGTCCACAAAATCTATCTTTGTTACATCTAATACTGGAACAGTTGTATCAAACAGGGATAACTTGGGATAATTGTGTTGCAAATTACATGTGTTCCTTTTCATTGTTGACTCTGATGAGGCAAAGAAATATTTTTTGTAAGAAATATTTTTATATTGGAAAAGAGCTTTGGAAGAGCCTCGCCCTATTTTTTGCAAAGTCAGTTAAATCTGGTCTTTTCAGTCTTTCTACTATAAACTAATCATTTATGTTCTAACCCAAGTTTCCTATGATCCCTATGTTTCTTGTCAACCATTGTCAAATGCTGCCAGTGTGCCTACAGCATGGGATTAGTATTATTCTGTAGCAGTGTTGTCAAACTCTTGTCCTTGGCCCAACACACTCATCTGCTTGCTTTCTAGAGTGTTTCCCACACTGACCTTCTCATCTATTTCAAGGTCTTCAAAATACCATGAGGATGCAAATGATAATGCTAATAGATAACTTCACTATGAGTTATTGAGGTCGATTTATAATTCAAATAAAAGCATTTATTAAGGTAAACGTGTAATGAATTGTATTCCTTAACTTCAGATGTGACATGAAAACTGATACTTTTTCTCAATCAAAGCATGTTCTAGGATATCTGTTTAAAAAGCAAATTTACCTGCACTTGTATGTGGTTTTTTTTGAATCAGAGTGTATCTTCACTGTTTTTCATCAGATCTTTGAAATTTACATTTATTATTTTGGTAAAGGAATATTTTAATTTTGTTAAAAAATAATATAATGTGGCTTAGGTTTGTGAGGGTTTTTTTCTACTTCCTCCCCACTTACAAAGGAAAAGGTTCTTCTGTGACCATGAGTTTTCTGAGTGTGCACCTGCAAGACCTTTAAACCACTTGCCATTTTCAAGGAAGTATGATGAAAAGCCAGAAGTATCAGAGATTATTTGGTTTCTACAATCTTTTTGAAAATCAGTGCATCATGAGTGTTTTAAAATGTAATATATTATCCATTTGCATTGATTTTAAATTTCAGTTATCTTCTGGTTTTCTACCTACAGTACACAGAGGCTTTAAAGACCCTAAAATTTTACTGTCATAAATTAGGTTTTAAGGTGGAAGATTATTTCTAATGGTTGGCATAGAATCAATGTCTTCCAAATATTGTCTGTTAACCAATAGCTTTTGGAATATTTTACATCATTAACAGCTCAGAAAATAAATCATCTTGTTGACGCAGGCATCACATTCTGACATGATAAAAATTAAATAATTTATTTAAAGCTGTTAACTCTTTTTCAGGTCCTCTATGGCCTTATTTATCTCACTCAGCTCAGCAACTCAGGAAATGCTAACTCGTTCACAATGGTAATTCCAAGGAATTTGTAATTAATATTCCAACTTTTGTGATTCTTTTTGCTGCTTTGCATTCACCTGGGAAAATGTGGCCCCATACATCATAAGTTATACCCAAAAGAGTTCTGTAAATTTCTTGTAACTGCTCTCACACTGAGCTTTTCACAACAGTTTGAATGTTGTCAAGAAAGCTTGTGTAATTTGCTTCCCTGCGCTTACAAACTCCCCCAGAACCATAAAGCTTACAATCAAGAACAAATAGAAAATGCTGCCACTAAGCCACCAAGCTATCAATCTGCTAGTAAAATCTCTGAGCTCCAAGAATGACAGGAAAGGCTGTTGAAACTATTAAGGCAAAGTTAAGAGAAAAGCTTTGCTTCATAGCTCCTGGTATGAGAAAATTGAGGCCATGAGTAAGTAGATAAATGAGGAACAATATGGATAAGGAAACATTACCATAGAAAGATTTTTTAATGTGTATATATATATATATATATATATATTCTGATTTATTCTTTTGTAGCTCACAAATACTGTCTGGATGCTACACAGGCAGTGCAAACATTTATTTAACATCACAAAAAGTGAGAATATCAGAAAAAAGAAACTGCTTTTTCAGGGTATGAGATTAATGTGCAATATTTAATATACTGCCATTCTAGATATTGTGATGGATTGATTCAATTTGTTGAACTAGAAATATGGGAGTCATCACATACAATGCAAAATGTCTTTGAAATCCCTCTAGGGATTTGTGATCTACTACAAACTACACTTGAGGGGACTTGACTGATGACTCTATAAGTAAAAAATGAGTTATTGTTTTAGACCTTATGAGGAGGCAACACTAAGATTCTAAACACCACCTTTTCAAAGTTCAGGTTCTTTGGACATCTAGTATTTCTGCAGTATCTGAGTTCATTATTAGTTTAACTTGACAGGGGAAAAAAAACAACATAGTGAAGCTGTCCACAGTGGTCCACTCATTTGTGAATGGTAGGAGCAATATGTCTATCCAGTTATTCCCTATTTATTCTTACTAAAGTAAAATATACACAAGATCTTTCATTAGAACGAATATTTCCTAAAATTTTAAATCAAGTTCTGCTTAAATTTGACAAAGTCTTATAATTCCAATGAAGTTAACAAAATTTTGCTGGGTTTGTATGAATGACCGGGTTTTGGGTGTTATTTTCTCTTTCTTTCCTTATTCTAATATCTTGAGATCACTGCTAAATCAAATTTTGCCTGTATTAAAGTTGTCTAGCTTTCTACAGCTTCAACCAAAGCTTGCCTACAGGATTAAAGCTTGAGTTTTCCTTTTATATTAATCTTTTAACAATACATTTTTTCTAGTGCATTAACTGCTGCTGGAAATCCAAGACACTATGTCATACTTGCAATTTATAAAAAAACCCAAACTGTTTTAGAAATTTCTTAGATAATAACATAGTGCAAAACTTCCAAGGTATATTTTGCAAATATCTTTTAAAATTTATCAGTAAGAATCTCCCTGAATAAAACACAAAAAAGATAACACATCAATAATAACAATGAATATTGGTTTGACAGTTGGTTTTACATAAACAATAAACTACAGAACAAGAATATAGTATATGGAGCACCTGTATTTTGCAGAAACCACACACTGTGTGATGTTACCTGCCAATGTAATGAGATTTACAATGAAAAATACATATAGAACTTTGTAAGGCAATTCACTGAGAGAGTATTGAATGCAAAAGCTACATAAAAATGCTATAAAGAACGTGACAACAGATATAAAGAAGTCTGTCACTCTGACTTAGTTTGAGCTAGCTGGACCTAGATATTGCAACATGTTTCAAAATATGTTGCTTTGTATCAGTAGTGTAGAAGACTAACCTAAAAATTCTTGGACTGGGTTGGTTAATGTTTTCCTCATTCAGACTTAGAGTATGTATAAAACTAAACACATTATATTTAGTAAAAAGTGGAACCTGATGTACACCGTCCATGATTTGGTCTTACTACAATGCAGAAACTGAAGGGTATTGAGGACTCAAATGAACAGTTGCCTTTTTGTAATAGCAGGTCAAACCTGTCCATACTGCCTCTAAATTTCAGTTACCCTAATTTGTAGAAGGCAGAGAACTACAGACATGTTTGTAAGCAAACTCCTGCAACATAAATTATTCCTTCTATACAGGCAACATTGTAATACTGCTTAGTATATGGCTCAATGCCAGTAGTTTGCCATTAATGACATACTAATATTTTAAAGCAAACATTTGATTGTTATTCCTATGAACCCATGGACTTTTGCTGTTTGTAGTTTCTCACTGTAATTATTACTCGTTCCCATTAAAATGATGAATAATATGAGCGTAATTTCTAATGGCAACTTGCAATAGCTATGCTGAATTTCATATGCTGTATTTTTGCTCAGATCTTTTAGTCTCTTTTGAAATTTCTATATTAATGAACAGATAATAAAAATTAAGTCAGTGCAAATCCTGAATGTTCCAAGTACTTTAATAAAACGAGTGTTTCAGTTTTGACCTCGTATATGAATCCCATCTTCTTGCAGGACCTTTACAAGGAATCATTATAGTTACAGCACTTGTGATGCAGTATGAATTTTATGGATGTTCTAGAGTGTTTTCTGAGACATAAAATGGCTTGTTTTGAATTAAAGCTAAGTTATTGTCATATTTGATAGGCTTTCTCAGACCAACTCTGTAATATCTTTGAGATTTGTTATTCAGTTTTAAAGTATTTTGAATTGGATCTTTTGATTTTAGCAATTGATTTTGTCTTCCATCTAAAAAAGTGACCTGATAGCAATACATATCCTGCTTAACTTCTTGGAAGACTTTTTTTAATTTATAATACTTAATAATTCCATTTATCTTCACAAATCTGTATAGAGAAATAGAAATGCCCCAAATTAGTTCCAGTCCTTTTCCCTTCCTTGCTTCCTTGGAGTCAGCAAAACCAACAACTTCCAACAGAATTGTTGTTTTACAGTTCAACAAAATCCATTTCAACTTTTGGTCATTATTCAACATCATTTGAAATTCAGTGACAGAAGAATAGAAACGTGTTCTGAGTTACCCAGATGGCAAATCTCTTTTGAATGAGTCACAGATACATCATCTCTGATTGCCCATTGCAGGTCAATACCCAAATAAAGAGGGTCTGATCACAGCCAGAATTCACAGGTAAGAAATTAAGAACACTGTACCTCACCTTTATAAAGCGTGCCATTGAATCTAAGAAGTGCACTCTCCTAGATCTTTTTCACTCTTTCATGGATACTGGATATTAAAAGAATGCAGCAGTTTCCAGGGAAGTGCAGAATTCTCTCACACTATAAGTAAAGGAATACATTTAATGAAGGTTTTGTAGAGCAACATGTGTTTTTCAATTACTGTTTGTATACCTGTAGCATAGACAAGGCACCAAATATAGATGATAGTCTCTTTGGTGAGAGATTTAGTGCTTATATGTGTATAAGCAGTTGCCTTATTTTTAAAAGATACAGACACAATTGTGGAGTTGCAATACAAGAAGAATCCTTTTTCTAAAAAGGACCCCAGACACTCAAAGTAAAAGCTATTCCAAAGAGCAGTTGAAAATCTAGTTTCTGTTTAAGGTTTAACTACCTCTAGAATCAACTTTCATCATATATTATGAGATATTTTGCATTGCACAGTAATTATCTGACCAAAATGCTTTGACTTTTTTCCTTACTGTCATTGGTGGCATGCCTTGGACCTATTATATTCCAAATTTATCTAAAAATATCTATAAGGAGAGGTTACTCTGTATAAAAGTCTTCACAATCTGTACGGCCTACTTTATTTTGATTGCCTGTATTATCACATCAAGAAGAATCAAGAATTTGAATTAATAATCTGCAAGGCTTCTGTCATACAGATATTTTTACTTAACTCTTTTATAAAAATCACAAATACAAACTTAACTAAAGTAAGATAACAAAAACCAAAAGCTGAGATTTAAGTGGAACTTAGAGTAAGGAACGGACACTACAACTTTGCTGAAAGTTTACTTGCCAGGTAAATTAGAGCCTTTGATAAATTGATTTTGGGTTTTGTTTTTTTTTCCCCTTAAATTAAAGGATGACATTTCTTTAAATACAGTGGTATTACTGGTGCAGCTGTAATGAAGAAGAACAGATGATCAAGTCTTCGGGCAGCTGTGTACTTCAGATAATATACTACAGAGATGAATGAATTAGCTCAGAACCATCAGTCTAGAGATGAAAATGAAAATATGTGCTCACCCAGGGGATGCTTATGTCATAAGCTTTCACGAAACAGGAAAGAGTCTAGACAGATAGTTACATGAAAGGTTCTCCTTTCAGAAAATTTACAAAAAAGATATTATTAGAAAATGAAGGCAGCTGATACTTTTCATGTAAATCTGGTTTATATCATGTTATTAACTAATAGTGTTCTATATGTTGTGCACACAGAGTATCATCCCTTTGTTAAGCATAGAAATTTGAGGGTGTGCCACAATCACCAAGGAAATTCATATCCGCCAATATTGTGTGAAATGAAAAAAACCTTTAGAAGTAGCTACTCTTTTTCTACATTCACATTTTCAAAGCAATACAGATAACATTAACAAGCTTGCAGTTTGCAGTCATTAAGACTCTAGAAGAAGGAGATATTAAATCTCCCATGTGCTAAAACTAACCAAACAAAACCAGGAAATACCAGGGCTTCCATCTTCATTTTCTGGAAAGAACCTACCTGCCAAAGCTACATCAGACTCATTATTCAAAGGAAGTCCTTGAAATTGTAGTACATTTGATCTGTTGATTGGTCAGACAAGGGATAAACACACCCCATAGGTAAATGGAGTTGATCTCTGACATTTCTTCCAAGGGGATCTTAAAGCATGACTTCAGTCGTGGATAAAACTGAAGCTAACCTGTCATGGACTGACCGCACAGATCAACTGCAACTGCCATGGATTAACTGCAGCTGAAGCTAGTGAATATTTATTCTGATGATGTAGCTGCTTATCAAAACTGATGACTCATGAAAACAGCGTTTCAGAAGCTTAGGTTAGGGTTAATGATGTTGTTAGGGAGTTTCAGTGTTAGGCTAGGATGTCCAATTTACTAACAGCTGCAAGGGGTGAGGCAGAATATATTAGTGCATCATGTTCTTGGATGTCACTTTTATTTCCAAGCCTGTGCTTTTCCTGTTTCTGATTGGAGATTTGGGTTTGTTCCTATCTCACATCCTAGCTGAGGAAACTTGAGATGTAGTTTATTCTGCAGCAGCTTGTAAACCTCTTCTGCTAAGTGTGTTTATTTTTGTATAAAAAATTCAACTAATTTAAACAGATTTACTTCTGTATTATCTCTTAAGTAACTCACATAAGGACTTTACTCCAGTTTTTCTAGTCAAACTCTTGTTCTGCTCCCACCCCATGTCCCTCACCATCCAAAAAAACCCCAACCAAACCCAAAAAACAACACACCCTCCCCAAACCCCTTGTCTCAAAGAAGTGACTGAAATATTTTTAAATTATGAAAAAGATTTTTCTGAAAAAGGTGTTCTATCTTTCATGCCAGAGTTCAATGGAAGGGAAAAAAAAATCCTGGAAAACATACTAAGGAGGAACTGTTCCCAGTCAAGCTATAACAAAGCTTTTGCAAATTCCATCTTGCTTGAGAGCTTTGAGAGCTTTTCATGTTTACATTTGGTATTGTAGTTAGCATTACCAAAATAAAATAGTTCTCCCCATAGGTAGTGGAAATGTTTAATCCCAGATTCTCCTACCTGCATCATGGTTTATTCAACTGATTTCCTATTTTAACTCTAGCTTTTTATCCTATCCAGAGCATATACGGTTTCATGCTGTATTTAAAATTCTAAAAATAATGAGATACTCTATTTTTGTTACAGAATCAGAAAATACATGTCAAGAAAACTCTGAATTCCTTATTTAAGCATAGTTAAGTGGCTAGCCCAAGAAATAAGTTTAAGCTCACAGTTCTGTTTGGAATCATGACATTAAAACTCATTTCAAACAGTTCACACTTGCCAGCTCAAGGAATACAGCCACTGTTAACTATAAGGAAAAATTTTGACTTCAAATACAATACATAATTGATATTTTAGAACTAAGAAAAACTCAGGAAAAATCTTCAGCACCACTGTGAATAGCACAAATTTAATTTTCCCATTATTTTTCTCTGCATGGATGATAGAAATGAAACACAAATTTAATACTTTCCATTTAATATTGCTTCCTACTAAAACTTTTAAAAATAAATTTTAGTTTTGCCATTGGGCAGTTTAGAACTTAAAAGGTTAATGGTAGCATGAGGTAATTTACTCTGACCCAATCTGCATAACATCTGTTACTTTTCCCAGTCATCAACATTTAGTGCTTTGTATAACTCTCATAAAATCCCCATAGTTCTAATAATTTTACAAGTTTTACCAGAAATGCATGATACAGGCTATCAAGGCTATTTGGAGTTCATACATGATGTTCATTGAGAATAATTTCTTGTCCTACTGGTTTAACAAAAGAAAATCAATACATTAATATTGTTTGAAATTTCACATTCAAAAGATTGCAAATTTTCTGATAGAACATACTCAGAAAATACAGATTCAGTAGCATGTTTTCAGAAGCTTATTTGAACAATTTTTTACAGTCCAGTGTCTCACTGCTTTTACTGACGGACTTGGGTTCTCAGTGCCTGTAAGTATTAGACAACTTTTGTGATTTTTTTTTTGTGTGTGTGTGTGATTCAATGGAGTATGAATTGTGATTCAGTGCTGTCTGGTTGTCAAGTTTGGTCTACCAGAATTAAAAGCTTAGATGACTTTAGGAACTCTGACCTTGTTGAGAAATACAAAAGAAAACAGGGCTAGCAGAGTTAAGAAAGGACTCTCTTAAGAACAAGCTGTTAGCAAAGACAATCATTAGGGAACACAAGTTGATTTAATTTACCATAACAGGAAAAGAAGATTTCAAGGAAGATGGATAGCTATCTTTGTTTAAAAATGACTGTTAATTACCTTGCTCTAGCTTTAAAATAAATGGTACTCTGGCATTAAGCAGATTTTCTGATCACAACCCATAAGAATTCATGTGAAGAAACTCATATATCCGGTCTCAATTAAGTCTGAGGATAAATGAGGTTCTGGTGGAGAGAGAATTTGGTAACCAAGAATCTGCTTAAAACATGGGTTAAATATGAGGTCTTATTATAAGCATGTCAAAAGAGTAAGACCTGTCCTTAAAAGGGTTTCCATAGAGGTGCAATAAAGAAATGAGAAATATTAAATATATGCTAAGTGCATTACGTTGTAATTTTTTATGCATTGGTTTATTCCAGATGTGCAGCACTGTATACAGTTCTGTTTAATTAATAGGTTAAAATAATATTACCTGACAGGTTAAAAATAACCTTAATCCAAACTATGTATTATCAGTCTCAGCAAACTCGACAGATACCTAATTATATGAAATGTATGAAGATTGGACATAGCAAGAAATGAGTGAGAATTAATCGAATATTTAATGAATAAATTGGCTTTTTACCCATTTCTAGCAGTGTAATTTGCAGTGATCATAATAAATGAATATTTGCTAAGGTATTAAAACCACTGGAGTATGTGGTTTCCTAGGAAAATAATGATTAAGAGTTGTATCTAACAATGGTTCTGTTGTTTGTTTGGGTTTGTATTTTGGGTTGGGTTTTTTTGGGTGTGTGTGTTTTTTTGGTTTTTTCCCTGCAGGTCTTGGGATCAACCTTCTACTATAGAAGTTATATATTATATATAGTTGGAATTTAGCTGCAATATAGATTGAAATTTAATTCCAACTCATGAAATTTTTATAGAAAAAAGGTTGATTTTTCAAAATACCCAGTAAGCAGAGGGAAGTAAAATATCTGGGTTTTTTTGTCTTTCAGACCAAATCTGTTATTTGTTTGAATCAATATGTATTTATCAGATAACACTGCCTGTATGCTTTCTTTTTCTGAATTCAGTCTTATTTAGAGTTCTGGGTGGGGGGACTACCTAGGTGATATGTTGTTACTTAAGAAATACACCTATATTTTGTAATTAAAACCCTGTGGAGTTTAGCTGTGTGTAGAGATCAATGTAATTTCTGAAAACATTTACACTTGCACTTCATTTGACATCATTCACTAGACAACAGATCTGAGATAGACTGGTGTAATGCAATTCAGCATGAAAACTTGCAATTTGTTTGCAAGAATGTGTTTGAAGACTGGTTCTCCAGCTGAGTGAAAAATCTACATGAAGTGTGGTTAATTAGTATCTCTTTGTTCCTATGTTCCGACAGCATTAGAATACAGCTTATAGCATGTGTGAAGAAAATTGAAGCACCTTCCTAAACGTTTGAATTTTAAAATCTAAGCTCTACTGCCATGTTTTCTTATTTTCTTCCTGCTTGTATTGATTTTTAACTGTTATCCACCTTTAAGAGGAAACTTCCATTTCTCCTTAAGGAAGTTATTAAAATGAAATCTAAAAAGCTTTTGAATGGGAGCATGGACTCTGATTGTGCTTTCTTTGATGTAAGGTGTAAAAGCAAAAGAATATACTTTTGCTCATGATTCTGAAATAGAAAAGAACCAAGTTAAAATAAGGAAGCACTGAGATGACTCTGGGATTGGTCTAATTAAAGAAGGACTAAGAGAAGATAACAAACCTGATGCAGGTTATGCCTTCCAGATGTGCCTCTTTTCTAACTCAAAACTAAGAGCAGCATATAACAATTCAGTCAAAACTGAATAAGCATAAATAAACCCAGAGATTTAAGTATCAGAGAAATAACAATACAAACAGCTGCCACAGCCCATTCTGTTTTCAAACCCCTTATGACTTTACTAGAGTGTTTATAGAAAGAGTATGCCAACTACATTCATATATGGCCATAAACAATTTGTGTTTGGGTCAGGCACCGTGTCCTCAGAAAAGCTCCCTCTCTATTAATATTAAAATAAAAGAGAGCTGTGACTGTTCAGTCTAAACTACCATGGAAAACAAAACCAGCACTATATAGGAAGAGACAGTTGAGTGAATAACTTGCTGTAAATTATGTATATGACTAAGTTAGACCTTTATTCTCCTTGTAGACTCTCTATAACCAGATTGTGGTATCCTCCCATTTATTTTTCATCATATTTCACCCTGTAAATATCATTAAAAAGTCTTATTCTATGTTTTTACACAGATTATTGCAAATGCAAACAGTGTTGCTTCTATATTCTCCTTGTGACTTGAAGATATTGCATTCATGTCATTCTTGCTGTCTTAATTTGAGGAATCACAACTGGCAGATGATGTAGCTTTCTATACATGTCTCTCAGTCTGACTCTTTCCTTTTTTAGTGAACTTAAGCTTACTGACTATGGGCTTGTTTTTCTTGGTTACTCAGGGAAGAAATCCACCAACCACCCAGAGACCCATGTTTCACAGAATGCAAGTTATGTTATTTTGCCCTGACTGTCTATGTTTGGTGGTCCTGCATGGCTGGTGTTCATATTTATCCAGTTTTCCATTTCCTCCCTAGTGAGATGATAATTTTAAATCAAGAGACCTTGAAACTCTTGGTACCAAGTGTTCTTAAAGAGCTAGCTAAGAATACATATGGCAGGTCGTGTTCATTTTTCTATAGTTCTGGGTGAGTCCAAATACTGCTGGACAAATATAAAGCTTATTCTTAATAAGCAGGATGGCTTGGGCTGATATAAGTCCCAGCCAATAAATGAAAAATATAATAAAATATGCAGTTGACAAAAAGTTACAATATAACACCATAAAGTAAAAAGCTCACATTTTTTTTCTCTTCTGTGTATGTGTGTGGTGTGTTTTTTTCCTTGTGGCTGGCAGAATGTTTGCTTTGTTTTGTTTGTTTGTTTTTTAAAGATAAATATGATTTGTCAAGAGGCTTGATCTTTTAGATTACATGTTTTAGTGAAGAGAGGCAAATATCTATATGTATTATGTTTATGCACTGTTGAGAGATTAGCTTTGTTATTACATTATGTTTAAAAGGATGAACACTCCTTAATCATCAATAAGTGATGCCCTCAGTCCGTTAGGATGGCTCGCTGACTGATCTCAGACATACTTGTTGATGAAGCATTTTCACTGAACAATCTTATAATAGTCTCCATAGAGACTGATACTACATTAATATCAAGATTTTCATCATTATTTTGTGTGAATGTAACAACGCTAGTCCAAAAGGGTGAGAAAAAACATAAAAATGGGCGGAACAGTATTGGACATCTATAAGCAGTGATGTAGGTGGAACGTAAACATAGTAGATAGGGAGGTAGAGATGGAGACGAGGCAACCATACAGACCTGAATGGCCTAATGAAGTTAGTCCAACCCCCTAAAAGCACCTGAATTTTACAAAACTTTTTGGATGGAAAAGAAGAAATGCAGGTCAGACCAAAAGGCTGTGAACTAGATCCTGGAAAACTAGGACCTGAAGGTTTTAAGGGTTCAATAGTTGATCTTGAGCTCTTTAATATGATGTTATGGGGAAAAAAAAGAATATATATATATGTGAAACTTAACTGTATCAACAGTAATACTGCTAATAAGAGGATGAGGAGGTGACTTTTGCCTCTGCTTGTGGTACAGGGAAACCAATTTTAAAACATAACTATATATTGAGGTGTCTTTCAAAAAGAGGGTTGGTGGTTTTTAAGGAAGTTGTTCTCTAGTCCTCAAATAGCAGGTTTGACATAAAGGATTCAATTCGTACTGTTGGCTAAAGAGAGGTTAATAACTCTTTTGTGAGCCTTTCCATCTTTTGGAGTAAGTCACACCAAAATCAAGAGGTATAAAATAAAGATAAATAAGGAGTGGATATCATGCAGTATTGGATGCAAAACAATAGGAATTCAGGGAAAGAATTCCAGTAATTTCAATGGCTTCTGAAACTGTTCCTTAGAGACATAAATAGATAACTGTATATCTTGAATATACCTAAGCTGTATTTTTATTTATTTGAACCTGACTGCTTTTTAGTCCAAATTGAAAAATCTTGTTCAGAATCAACAAGTACTTTGCTTTGCATTATTCAGAGAGCTGTGAAGGAAGGGAGGTGTTCACTTGGTAACATTGATGAATGTAATTAGTTGCAATAGTTACTCTGAGGTTTAACGATGCTTATAAAATAATAATGTCAGCGTCATGTGCCAAACTTTAAATAATTGATTACTTAATAGCATTTTGAAGGGAATTCACTTCCCATAGAGATCAGCATGAGAGCAAAGAGGATCTTTGCATTTTAGTGTTGACAAGTAATAGTAAGGGACATACCTCCAAAGACTTACATGTTCATTTCAACTCAGAGATGTATGAAGTGCTTGGCTAAAGCAAACTAAAAAGTATTTTGAAAATCTCATTTTATCTGTTACGTTATTCCATCCTTTTTAATTCCAAAAGTTATTGGTCTGTGCTAAATTCAAGACCAGATATTTTTAATAAAAATCTTTACTTCAGATGGTTCAGCTATACTTTCTACTTTGTCTATTTGAAGAAAATAGTTTTGTTTCAAGAAGAAAGTACTTGTACAGACACAGACAAGAGGAACAGGCTGTAAAATTTTTAGCAAAAGTAGAGATACTTATTTTTGTCTTATTTCTTAAGTAGTACTGAGTTTTGTTTGCTTGTTTAAAGTCACGTCACTCAATTTAAGACATTCCCAGGAGAAGAGAATATTTCCATTAATTCAGTATAAAACAGTCATCAGATTGTATGGAAAATATTTTAGCATATCTTTTTTTTCTCTCATTTTTCTTCTTTTCACATGCCACAATTCATCTAATACATTAACTTTCAGTATTATACAAAACACCTTACTCCTGAAAATTCTCTTCTTAGCAGATTTTCATATCCTCCTAATTCAAAGTTATTCTTCACAAAAGAGGGGGAGATTATGAACCTGCGTTTATTAAATTGTGCAATAGGCATCTGGAATGTCATTAAAATGAAAATCCACAAAAGGGGTCTATTTTCTGAAAGGATATGTAATTTTATAATGTAATGCAAGTCAGTTAAATTTGTATTTAACTCAAAGTCTCGGAGATGCAAACTTGATAGAAGAAACAAAAACAAAAACAAAACCCATACAGTTTCTGATTTTTTACATCAAGTAATATTAATTAAACAAGTTTGAAAACCAGTGATAAAAATACTGAACTGCTATGATTTGCTAATACTTTTCAGCTATTACATTTTCAACACTATTTGTGAAAGCATTTTCCCTGCATCAGTCGAGGCAAATCCTGCATTTCCATGTGTGGAAGGTTGTTTTCTCTCAGGAGACATTCAGGCAGAAGCTTAGAGGGTATAAATGTTCATAGAAGTATGTTCTGAATAATCTTGTGATATAATTTCCTTAATCTGCATTTTTACTCTTAGTTCGTTAACTTGACTATCTTGGTGGCAAGACATTATGCCGTGATGCCTAGAGATCTGTATTTGAAATCTGTCATGAGCTTCCTCTTCCAAAGTACAGTATGAGCCTAAAAGAACTTGGAAATAACCCCAGGGTACCAGTGGAAGGAGAGTGGAGGAGGAAAAAGTTTCATGTGTCATCTCTGGTAGTAGTCCCTGAGGAAACTGCTTCTTAAGTCTGTAGTGAAGGGAAATAACCATTACCAACAGCACTGGATGTTTGGATAGGAGGACTTTGGGGAAATCTACAGGCTTTGAATAACCATAAAGAATTGCTGTTCTTGTTAGAAATAGATGTGAAAATCCAGAAAGGATTCATTGCTACATAACACAGGATACAGCAAATATGGTTTGCCAGTAATTTATTTGGAAATAACATAATTTTATGCACAGATTCTGGACTCCAATCTGAAGTAGAATTTTTCTGCATCTCATTTAAAATTTAAAAGTTCTGCTTGTTTATTTTTCTCCCTTCACATGACATTTCTTTCATGATTTTGTAATGAACTTTGGCATACAGTGTGAATAGCACTATTGTGAATTTGTTGCTGGTTGAAGATTGGGTGTCTATTTTTTGTCAAGGGTTTTTTCTTATCTTCAAAGAGCTGTAGTTTGTAAAGTAGAAATGGAAATAAATAGAAATAAAACAGAATCTATTCAGACCAAAAACTGTAGCTATTGAAAGAAATAGAAGTAAAGTCATTAAGCAGTTGATAGAACATGGGTTTCCCATGACTTATATAAAAAATCAATATTTATCTAGAAAATAAGTCAAATATTCAGACAACTTTGGCAAGCTTTTCATGATGGATTGATGAGGTTTTATCTACCTTATTTTTTCTACTAAAATTGAAGTGCAGTATATTTGAAGATGTAAGATCAAAAATGTTACATGTCTGAGAGGAAAAGTGTTATATTTTTAGTGATCATTAGTAAGGCTCCTGAATATTCTAATTCAAAACTATTTACAAAATAACCAAATATTGCTAAGAAATTCTCACTATTTTGCAGTCATTCATAAAATCATTACATGTATGCATTTGGAAAAAAAAAAAACAACACACACACACAAAAAACAAACCCAAAAAACCAAACAAAAAAACCCACAACCAAAATTAGTCATATTTTAAAGGTTCAAAATGGTATTTTCAGTGCCCCCACTTCAATGAGCAGTTTTCATGAAGAGAGAGAATGCATTTTTCTGTGAACTAGGTGTCTGATGCATTCCTGAAATATAAATTTGTATTCACTTCTCAGCTAGTAATTATTTAATTATTCATTCCTTTGCAATAAATAAAATCAAGACTGTATCACCCATGATGCATGCAGCTGGAAAATGGGATTTTTCAAAATAGATGTGTGAAGTTAGGTTTCCAAATGTATTTTTAGACACTGACATATGGGTTTTGATACTTAGAAGTACCAAGAATTCAGCAACCTCCTGCATGAATTAATGGGAGTTGTTCGAAGCTCAGTATTTTGGATAATTGGGCTTACAAATTCCATGTCTAAACTTAGTTCTGGCACTTGTTTAAGTCAGTGATAAAAAAAAAAAAAGAAAAAAGAAATAGTGTTGGCTGATAGCCTGTACTGCATAGATATGTATTTCATCCCTCATTTCCCCAAACTGTTTTTTCTCAGGTTTTTGGTTCTCCTTCCCAATATTGTTGTAAAAAGAAGTGTTATTGTTACCCTTATAGCTTGAAAGTATTTGAAAGGAAAGCTAAAACTACAGTGAGCTTCCAAACTGAGAATGTTCATTCATTTGAAAAGGAATTTCAGATGCCAGACTTTGCAGTCATATTTCATCTTACCATCATAATGTATATCATTGACTCCATTTTGTAAGAACTAACTACTTCCAGAAGGTATTGAGGACTTTCTGCCCTTGTGATATCAACAGGACATAACATATGGAAGACAGTTTTTCAAACATATCTTAAGCATGAAAAGATGTACCTAGGTATTTCAACAGCAATTTGGTACTTTACTTCAAATGTTAAGATTTTTGTTTGATTGCTTCAGTGAAAAGTCAAAAGTGTACCTATCCATATGCACAATTCATGCTGGAGTCCGTCATCACACACCAGGGCACTGGACCACTGCCCATGAGGATGCGCTGTTATTCAGCTTGATTTTGTGAAAATAAACTAACATTGGAGTATTAAGTTTCTAAAGAAAATATGGAGGAAAAAATGGCAAGAAATTACACTGGACAGTGCATTGGGAAATTAGAAAAGGCAAGGAAAGAGCTTCATATGCTATTTGAAATGCAGAAGCCAGTAATACAACACTTCAAAGCTGCTGAACCAAAACTGGGTGGAAGGCAGTCTCATTCTTAGCAAGATATTGCCATCTACCTGTGGGATTGATAACACTATTACCTTGATATCATAACTACCTCAACACTTAGCTCAGTATTGACTGGCAGCATGAAAGCAGCAGTTCTAAAGAGGCTTAATGCTGCCTGAACTGGCATCTGTACTGAGTCTGCGGGGCTGACTCTGCAAGGACTGGTTGCACTTTTCTCGTTCAAATGATTTCAAACCCAAGCCTTTTAACACAGTTATATTAGTCTTGTGCTAATGGGAAAGACCTAAGTAGCATCAAAGAGGAAGGAATATGTTTTTATTAGAGTGGGACTTCTTTGTGCAAATATCACAGACTGAGACCTTTCTTATAACTAGGCCATCTTCATAGCAATGAGGAAACAAGCTTTAACATCTGAAATCAAATTTTTCTTATGTCCCTGTGTATTCAGTTAAAAATCATAACTCTGTGACCAGGGATTCTTGTTAAATATGGTGAACAAAGAGTTTAAACAGGACTTCTATGCCAGGGCTGTGGTACATTATTGTCAGCTGTGCTACACTCACACAAAGATTTCTTAATGCATGAGAGGGCTCTACTTCAATGTTTCGGCACGGTATCGAGGCAAACCTCCTGACCATCTCCATTTACTGTGCTTTGGCTTGCACTTGTGAACACATTAACTGGTTCTCATTTTAGGCCAAATGAGAACATGTGGTCCAATAAGCACACTTAAGAATGTGGGCAGACACTCCATAATCAAGCAGAGAGCATTATGACTGGTTTTGTTTCTAAAAAGCCCTTAGCACTCACTGTTTCCCTCTATAGACATTATGTAATTGTCCTACAGTACTCGCTTCTTTTAGAGACCGTCTAAATTAAGCAGATTGAATAAGTCCTTCTGAGACTGCTCTCACCAAGCTTTACTTGAACACTGACAGGGAACCATTCTCATTTCCTTCGTTTCTCTTTCCATTAACTCCCTGAGATATGAGTGTGTGTGGGAACATCCATTGCTGCTTTCCACCACAGATCAGGACAGACAGCTACCTCCATCTTAATAACACATTTATTTTGAAGTTCATGGGAAAAATAAGTAACCCAAAATGTAATGAATTATCTCTGGAAAATGTGAACAATTTGAGTAGTGGTTTCAGTTTCTCTGCACAGTTACAAGTGTTGGGTTTTGTCACTCATACTTTCTCTATTGCCATAATACAATGAGGTGTACTAAAAGGGGAAACGTTTATGTCCTTTAATTTTTAAATCACTTTGGTAAAGGATCAAAGCCATAAATACAAAATGAATAGTGTGTGCAAGTGTGTTTGTATGCTTACATGTGTATATGGTTTATCTAATATTATAAAATACTTGCTGTGAAAACTTTATCCCACAGAAACAGTGAAAATTGGAAACTATTGTATCAGGAAATAATAAAGCTAAAACGTTCAGTTATAATCCATATTTTAATTCTCCATTATTTAAACAGATATACTCCAGGCAGTTCAGTACAAAGCAAACATTTTCTGATTTTAAGTAGAGGGTAGCATCCTCAGAAAGTTAGTTAATAAATAGAAAGTGAAGAAAAAACCTCATTTCTCTACCTCACTGCCTGTGTTCATATAGACTGTCAGTTATTTTAGACAAAATCCTTGACATATTTCTATGTTATACAGCTCTTACCACGTCAGCAAAAAAACCCACACAACAATGAAAATAAATCCACAAAAGAAAGATTATAATATTTCTGAATGACCAATCTGAAGAAAATGTCATTAAACTTAAACTGTGCCATCAGAACATTCTCTGAGAAAACTAGGTAACTATTATTGGGGAAAAAAAACAAACCTGAGAGCATTATAAAAGTGCTGAAAATTAGGGAAGTTCAAGAGCTAGATGTGTTTAGGTGCTGAATAAGAAGGCTGAGGTACAGTATGGTGGCTTTTAATAAATGTGTCTGGAGGGTACTGTAATAGGTAAAAAGGTCTTATGGACTGACTGTTCATAGTAGGAATGAGTTTAGGGATTGTTATTTTAAGCAAAATCCTTGTCATTTTTCCATGTTATATAGAATTTAATGTATTGCCAGTCAGAAAAACATCCAGGAATAAAATTCAGGGACACTTAACAATACAGCTTATTAAATTCTAAATGCTGGGGAAAAAACCAACAAAACCCAATTTTTCACCCTTGCTTGTTGGTGCTAATCAACGCAACACAGGGAGGAAAAAAACCCAGAACACCCAATCCTCAAAACCAGCACCCCAAAGCTGGGATATTTTTTTTTTTGGAAAATGCTCTTCCTCTGTCCTTCCTGCATGCATCACAGCCCTCAAAGTATGTTTAACAAAAGCACAGTGTGCTTCCATGTATATCCCTAGTACTTAAATAAATAACATCAATTACCATAGCACCATAGCATTTTTCACTGAACGTGTGTGCCAAAGACTGCTTGGCACTAAATGTATTTGTACTGAATTGTAACAATTTGTTCTTTTCAACATCCAAATCTTCTTTGCTCCAGGATGGATTCCATCTACCCTGGAATCCAAATAAAAATTAAAAACCATCATTCAACTTTGGGAATGAATGAAACTGCAAATATATGAAATATATTAAAGCAAAACTGCTACGAAACAAAGTGAAAAGTTTTCTGAACAGTCGTTCATGGGATCCACCTGGACTTGCACTGGGTTTTAAGAACAGCCTTGATAAAAAGAACGTGGCACATCATTCCTTTGTCTTTTTCACTGCTATGAGGGACAAAAAGATTTCTGCACAAAGGCAGAGAAAGTAACCCAGTATGTAAATGTTTTGTAGTCATAGGTAGAGTGTATACAAAAGCAACTTAGGTAAGCAAGCCAAGTACTCTAGAGGAGACAGACAAAGCAGGAGACATGACACAGAAATCATCCTCTGTCTCCTTGGCAGGACTGACATAAAGAATGGTAATCACATAAATGTTTGCTGTTTGTTTTATTCAGTTTATATAGTCTTTTTCGAAATATAAGGCAATACCAGCATCTTCAAGAGGAAGATAAGACAGTCTTAACACATCTTAAAAAAACTGGACCAAAAGCAGGATTGGGGAAGATTACTTTCAGTTGTGCAACTCCAAGAAGTAAGACAGTTTCGAATAGATATTGAAACAAAATTCAAAAACTCCTGGATTTTTCTTTTTAATAAATGGACCCTTGTATATTGTTATATTAATGGTAATAAATTTACTGAATAAGGGGATATTTCACTGTTAACCTGATTTATCAGACCTCCAGGTATTGATAAGTAAGTGACAAGGAGATACTGCTGATGTGGTGAAAAAAGAAAAAAATACTTTGGATAAGATGACTGAAAACAGTAAGATTTAACTTCCCCCTCCCCAACAGGAATGAAATATAGCCTACACAGGTTTGTGAGGAGGTATGGTGCTGTGTCTGTCTACAGGGAGACATTAAATCTGTAAGTATATTGGAAAATACAGAAAATTTCTTCACTCCTTCAGTTCCTCAGGAAATTAATGGGCCAATTTCCAAATGCTTTTTCATGTATTTAAGACTATGTTGCAATGGGCTGTTGTTTTGGCACACTGGCTTAGGTCATGAGTATTCAGGATCAGGTGGCGCTGATTTAGATCCTTTCTGAGAATCACCTGTTTTGCAAATGTTTCAATGAGGTACAAGAGACATTTACTGACTATTGGGTGTTAAAAAAGAGTGCCAGTCACATAACTGGAGTTTAATATCTAATTTTAAATATTGTAAACAAGAAAACAATAAATGCAGAATAATGTAGATTAATTTTTGGACACCAATTTTCCTCCAATACGGTAGAGAGGACTTTAAATTCTTGACAGTGTAAGGTACAAGTTGCAAGAATGGGGGTCATTATTTGTTGATTGCTCTTACAAAAATGGAAACTATTATCTTGGATTTATTATTGTTTTAACACAAAAGGGAATTGTATATATTTTGATATGCAGATGTTTTCCAGAAAAAAATAAAATGTGAGAGGGACCGAGAGAAATTTTCTCAAAAGTGGAGGTTCTTAACATGCATATTTTAAATTCTGCGTGATATTGATCTGCTGTTCCATTTCAGGTATTTTCATTGCCTTTATTTACTATTTATATACAATCAATTTCTATATTGTATTCTGACTTGAATTAATCCCTTGAACAACTTGCATTTTAACCCTTTGACTTTTGTTGCATCAAGCTATCTGTGAAAAAACTGGAAAGTGTAATTTATCTTTCTATGATCAAAAGATTATGACCTTCTATATATCTTTTGTCTAATCCATTTTATAAGTTATGTCAAGTCCTCATTTTTTTAAATGGAAAATTAACAGGGAGGTTCTTCATATAGAATAAGGTGTTACTGAAGATAGTAAAATTTTGATCTGGTTAGAAAATTTCAAGCAGAATAAGAAAATTTCAAGCAGAACATCTTCCATCACAAAAGAGAAATTTGCCAGAACTTAAACTTGTCAAAACTGTTAGGTTTCATGACAAGAACAGTTTCAAGGATCAAAGTGATAGAGACAGGCAATTTGAATAAAATTTACGGGTGGATTTAATGGCCACAACACTCATAGGTAATGTAGGAGACTCAGACTCAAATCTCTGTTTAGTGCCTTGTTCAGATCAGGGATTAAAAAAAAATTTCCTTCTGAGCTTTTGATTTCCTATCATTTCCTTTTCTTTCCCATGTTAAAATTTAGTTGATATTACAGCATATATATTAGTGAAAACGCAGGTGTGCCCTGAAATGGAGTTATGTGGTATTATCCGTAGACTACCGAATTAAGAATTTTTGTTGCATCAATGAATACTAAAGAGCTACTAAGAGTTTTTTGACCACAGTGAAATCAGATGTAAGATGAAATATTTAATTTTACAGGTATAAAGTAAAGAGATGAGTACTTTAAATGTTTTCTTCATGAAATATGTCCATGTTCTTAATATGTGAATAAGCAGAAAGTACTACCGAGGTTAAAACCACAGGGTTTTCAGAAAAGGTAATGCTTACTGATGATCCTAAGTAATGGCCAGTCCAGTCTACAGATTCATTTTCATTGATCTCAGTAAACTTTTGGACCAGTTCCACTCTCACCATTTCTTTTCACAACTTTTAAAAAATAAAAATATTGGTGTGAGGGTGAGCAGGGCCTTGGAAATAGCAGATGATACTTTAGATTTTTCAAAAACAAACTCTCTGAAGCTTCTTAAGCAAAGAGGGCAAAGTCTTTGAGTCAAAGGCCAAGGAGTTGTAATGATTAGCAATTAGCTTAAGCTATTAATTAATTTTCAAAACTTGCTTTACCTTTCTGGACCAGGTGATCTTTAAAAGTCCCTTCCAATCCAAACCGTTCTATGATTCTGTGATAAGAGCTGTGGTTTTTCCCCTTGTGAGTGTAGTACACACATTGTACCTACAGACTGTCAAACACCAGCAATCCCAGGTCGCAGCTCAAAGCTGATTGCACCTTGTTGCTCACACAGTACGGATTTCTCAGTTGTATGGCAGGGCCTGTTTCAAAGCTGGTGGAAATCAGCGGAATCAGTTCCACGTTGGATCATGCACTCTGTGATAAGGACTCTTAAAAGTTCATCTGGCGCTGACACTGCCTCTCTGAATTTCAGTAATCCTCTTTCCGTTTTGTGTCTTAAAGAAGAAAGTGTAAGCAAATTGCATCAAGGAGCAGGTGAAGGAATGAAATTTGACAGACTAGTATGATCTTGTTACTTTATGGATAACACTAAAATTGCAAAACTGAGCCTGAACCACAGCTGCTTTAGTAAGTCATTTCTGATTGCATCCACAGGAAGCCAAACAGCAAGCAACCACTCTGCCAGTCTCCACTTTCAAATTTTCTTTATTACTGTACTTAGAAATTTACTGTTACAGCCAAAATTTGCCAAAACCTCTGGAAGCACTCCCATCCCAGCTGTTTCTATGGGGAAGAAACCTCAGGCTTCAGACTAATCATCGGGATTTGAATTTCTATTTGCATCATTTGCCATTTTGCCAGAAACACATATTAGAAAGGTATCCAAAATAATACTCGCTGAATGATCTGTGTAGATTGGAAATAGATAAAATGGAGGAGTTCATTTACTGCATGATAGTTCTACGTAATGCATAGAAATTCATATAAACCCCACTGCACATCCTGTGATGGGCTACTGTCCAAGGAAGTGGATGTCAACTGAAGTTACTAAAGCAACTTTTGGCAAGCAGAAATGCAGTGGCATGCCAGAAACGTCTTTGACTAGCCTTTGCATAGTATGGTGATGTCTGTTCCTGTGAGCACAGGCAGCTTGGTGCTTGCTCACTCCAATAAACAAATTATCTGAAACAGAACAGGCAGAAGCAAGGGCAATTCCATCTACCACTTCTACACCAATCTTCCAGAATGGAGCAGACTTTCTATCTTCTGATATGAAACAAAACAATAGTTTTATTTAATGCATACTGTGTAGTTTTGGGCAAATCTGGTGACCTCAGACTTAAGAAAAAGAACATACTATTTCTTCACTTTTTTTTAACCACTGGGGGCAAAATCTGATTTCTAGTGCAATAAGTTTGCATGTATGACTGCATACACTCCCACAAGATGAAGGAACATGTTTATTCAATGATTTTAAGTCCCAGAAAATGTTTTACAATAATGAGCTAATAATGAGTAAAAGAATAGTGGTTTTGGGTAATATAAATCTTTTTGTGATTTCTTGTTTATTATGAACTTGATGAGGTGGCAGATTTATGTTTCCTCACCTAATGCTTCATTCTCTTTTAAGACTTCTGAACATCACAGGATGTTGTTATTTTTCTTTTAAAACCTCATACTATGTACTAGATTCATTGTATAGACAGCATGCAAAAAATAAGTTGTCTTTACATTAGCAAAAAATAAGCACAAACTCACCTTAAATAACTATTTTATTTCCCTGTCTATTTCTGAAGCATGACATTCACTGTTGTGCCAGCATAAGATCTTACATACTATATTAGATTTACAGAAATCCTATTTTGGATTTTAGAAATGGATAAGGCTCCTAAAAACTAGGAGAATATCTGCAATATCACAACACTTTTAATGTGGGTTTCTTTCTATTTCTTTTCTGAGCGTGTTTGGGTTTTTGGGTTTTTGTTGTTGTTGTTTGGGTTTTTGTGGTTTTTTGTTTGCTTCTTTGTTTGGTTTTGTTTTTTGATGGTTTTGTTTCTTTTTTTAAATGAGGGTTCTCCAGAGACAGGGTTTTTTTTTTTCTGTAATGAAAGCTGGGATTGTCTAAAGTTCAATACCTCTTGTGATTTCTCATGATCTTGATCTCAGGCCTTAAGTAACCTTAACTTAAACTTGGTAAGATTTGCAATAAAATTATGAAATATAGCAATTCTGGAGGACATCTAGTTCAACATCCCATTTGAAGTGGGACTGTTGTCAACATCAGGTCAGGCCAGCAATGACTGTGTCTAGCAGAGCACTGAAAATCTCTAAGGACAAAAGCCCCTTGACCTACCTAGGCAGCAAATTCCAATACTTTGTTATGCTCGTGACTGCAGTACTCAATGATTTTTATTTTTTTTCCAGCCTAAAACTTCAAAGACATAATTTATGGCAACTTCATCTTGTTATGTTATTTGGTGCTACTACAAAGAATATAGTTCTGTTTCATTTGTAGCTGTCCTTTAAACAGCCATAGGCATGTGTAAGATTTTCCCTCAGTCTTCTCATTAGTGGATTGAGCAACCCCTTTTCCCTCATTGTCTCTTCACAGCATATATGCTCTGGGTCACTGGTCATAATGGCAGCCTTCTGCTGAACCTCTCCAGGTTCTCCACATCCCTCTGAACTGGGGGGAAGGCAACATTATATGCAATATTCTGGGTGCAACCTCATCCATGCCAAATATGGAGTGACAGCAGCTTTCCTTTATATTTTAGTCATGTACCTCTTAACATAGTCTAGCACATTGTTTGGCTTCTTTGCAGTGACAGTACGCTGTCCCACCTGGAGTCCACTATGACCTTCAAGCTCTTAGCAGCAGTGCTACTATTTGGCTGTCAGTTCCTAGCCTGTACAAATGGGCAGGATTTTCCATCATAGTTTCTGACTTTGAAGTTTGTCTTTCAAAGATCAGGAAGTTTCTGTTGGCCCCATTCCTCAAACTTTTCAAATTCCCTCTGGACTGAAACTGTGCCAACAACTCCACTTAGTTTACAAATTTCCCTGTGGGCACATCCTGTGCTATCACCCAAGTGGCTGATGAAGATGTTGAATACATATGGGGCACAGAACTGGCCTCTGGGACCCTCTAATTGCTGCTGGCTGTCAGCCAAAATTAAGCCAATAATCACTACTCTTTGTGCGTGGTGGTCCAGCCAATTTTCAGTCCATCTAGTAGTTAATTTTTCCAAAGTGGGATCTGTGTTTTCTCAATTTCCAAATGGGAATGCTGTTAAAGATGGTGTCAGAAGCTTTACTAACAACAAGGTAGAGTACAGTCTCGCCTCATCCACATAAAAACTTGTTTCATGGCAAAAAGGTTTTTATGTTGGCCAAGCCCTTTGTAAATCTGTGCAAACTATTCCAGGTACACTTATCCTTCATGTGCTTGAAATAGAACCTAAAAGTAAATATTTTTTGATCTTTCTAGGGGTTGGGGTGATGTTGATTAGCTTATACCTTGGACCCACGTAGGCTACTTTGCCTTTTCTAAAGTCAGAATGGGCATTGCATTAGTTTTTTTCTAGTTTTTACTAGTCAGGCACCTCTCCTCATCACCATAGTATTTTGCAGATGACAGACGTTTGAATAAAAAATTCACAGCAGCCAAGTCTTTCATCACCCCTGGGTGAACCCCAGCTTGTTCCAGGGACTTGAATGTATCCAGCTTGTCTGAGTCTGTTGTGTCCCTGCTGTTTATTGTCCCATGTCTTCCTGTCTCTTCCCAGGTCACTCTTTTATAAAATCAGATTGTTTATAATCTCAGAATCCTGCATAGCTACTACTTTCCTATTTCTGTCTGTGAAGCCACATGGCTTTTGAGATTCTTCAATCAGAAAATTTCTGGCAAATCTCTCTTAAGGAGAATACTATATTTTAACCAAAAGTATCTGACCTGCTACCACCTACTACTGTCACATTTTCTGCCAGTCTCACTCAAAAAGGGAAACTGTAGATCTCCAGTGAGGTGTAGGCAAGAGACAGAGGCACAGGAAGGTACCAGAATGCCTTTCCTTAGCATAACAGCAGTTTTTCATCCAAGGAATTTGCTAGTGGTGCACAGTGGAATGGTATATCTGAAGAGATAACAAAAGTAGGTCAGCAGTTGTTTTGATATGAGAGGGACTTCTCTTCAGAAAGTATGCACATTTGGACTAGTACTGGTTTAAATTTAATATATGTATTTCCGGCTTGGTATCTATGAAATTTGACAGAGGGGGGAAAAAAAGCCTTGCATAGGCTTGAACCTGCATCAGTGATTGGAAAGACATGGGTGGTAAAGAGAAACAGGATTGATCTTTTGCAAATATGTGACACTTGTCTTTCGTAAAATTTCTAATAGGCATGACATTTAAATACATGTCAGATATTTACTGTAAGCATACAGTAAATAAGCATTCTGGTTTTCTAATGTAAATATGTTTATTAGCACATGGAAGGCACTTTCTATTACAGATTTCAAGAGGGAAAAATATTTGCTGAATCAATGCAGAGTTATATGAACAGTGCATTTGTCATCATTAGTGATGGTTTTGCATAAACACTGAAAATAAATAAAAAACCCTAACATTTCTATTTCTTGTTATATTTAAAATTACCATTAGAGCTGCTCACTTTAATTCAGAAAATGTATCAGATACAGTTTTCAAGAAACAAAGTTCATTACAAAATTCTCCTTATTTTTACATCAGATGTTTTTCTCTTTGGTGACTTCTGTTAGGCTCATTCAAGCATATGTCAAAGAACAAAATTATAGCAACACATGAATTCAACAAATGGGAAATACTGCCAATGGAAATAGAAAGCAGTATGATTACAACATTGTGGCAAATTAAAAGTTAACAATTCAGTGTCTGTTCTCTGACCCTCATGTTAAAATTGGGGTTTTTTACTAACAAATTTGATTACTCTTTCCACCCAAATCTCCTTTTCCCTCTTTCCCACTCACCCCATGCACAGGGAACAGAAGTTAATTATTTAACCCTGTTGTTAGGAAGCGGTGCTCATTTATAAATTAAACTGGGTGGTAATTCAGCTTTGGCCTAAAGAATACGAATCAGAAAAGTATATTTGCTGAATATTGTTTTATGTAGCTCAACATAAATACTAAGCTTTCATTCCAAACACTGAAAATTTGCTAGAAATAAGTTGAAAGGCAACTTAGGAATTATAAATAATTACAGCCAGCTGAGTAATTTTTATAATTACTTTAGCTACTTATTTCTGAAAGAACAGGATTTCCTCCCACTTATTAGAAGTTGATTATAAGAGAAGTATCTATTATACCTATTTAATTGTTAATTTTGAACAGGATATTTAAAACACAGTAATTTAGTTTCAGACCACTGTTAACAAATGATCATTAAGGTCATAAGAGACATTAAATATTCAAACTGTTCAAGTCTTATGAAAAAAATAAAATCACTAACATGATTTTCTGAAAAGTAGATAGATGCAGAAACATAAATGCTTCTTTTAATTTTTTACTCACTTTTTAGTTTGTAATTTCAAATTTCTCACTGCAGTCATAATATCTATAAAAAACCCTATTAAGAAACAACTGAAAATCTTACAAAACTACAGAACTCCTGCAGTTACGTCTTAAAGACCTATAAAGTTGTTAATTGCAGTCCTACAGAAGTCAGTTACAAATTTTCCGCTGTCTTCGATAGGGCCATGTTTTTATCACATATTGTATAATATTTTCAACAACGTGAAATCAAGAGAGTTGCACATTTTGCATGGTGATTGATAGTATTACTTGGAAGAGACCTGGCAGTAGTTATTGTAGCACTGAACCTGTTACAGAGTAAAGAAGCTTCAAGAGAGGTATCAGGTAAACAGCATCAGAGAATTTTATAAACTGCTACAGGTTTGCCTTTCTAGGTCATATAGGCCTTGCCCAAGGCAATGCTGATGGATAAATACAGGCTTCTGCAAGATTTATTGGGCGGGTACAGAGTTTAAATGTAATGTGTCAGAGTGCTGTGAAGTAATTGTGTGTGCATGCCTAGTTGTAGTTGTGAAGGATGCAGTCAGACCCTTGTCTGGCTCACTTAATTGCCTCTGTGTCAGGGGTCTGAGGGATTTGGGATTCTTACTACCCCGAATATTATCTCATTCCACATAAATTATAAACTTTCTGGTGTGAGCCATCAAGTGTGCAAGGTTAATATTCACTTTCTAGGAGTATCAGTGCAACTGTTTATCCAGCTCCAGAAATTATTCAGCTCAGATTTTATTGGTATGGGTTTGGAGTAGAGAGAAAATGTTTTTTGTTTTCTATTTTAATTCAAGGGTGAATGGTAATACAATAATTTCATTACTATGCTTCCTAGTTGAAATAGTAATTTGTTAGAGGATTTAAAAGGATTTAGCGTATTGCATGGCATGTAGCTGTATGAATGTAATGCCAGGAACTGAATCACAGGGTTGTGCAACGTAAGCTTTGTGTGTTAGCAATGCAGTGAGATTTGTTTAAATATAATGATTCAACCTCAGGATATATCTATTTTATGTAGAATTCATCTACATTGTATGCAGTAGTTGAGAGGCATATTTGTCACAAAGTTACTTTATTATTAGTGACCTCGGACAAGATATACATGAAATCAGATTTGGTTTAGTTCAAATCAGTTCTTTCAAATGCTTTCAAAAGAGTTTTTAAAATGCCTCAGTCAGAGATCCTTTCTGCATTAGAAAAGTTATGCACTTTGGACTGGAGTAAAAGAATGTTGGTGAAATAATATATTAGCAAGTACGACTTTGCAGTCAGTGTAGATCAGGGAGAGTTTGTGTTGACACAAAACTTTTAAGAATACAGCTATACTAGGTCATGCTAAAGATTTATCTAGTCCAGTGTTCCATCTTAGAAAAAAAATGATAGTGGATACCTTCAGTGTAATTCCCTAATGATACTTCCCCAGATAAATCCTTCCAGAAATCTGCTGGTTTAGTATTTTCTGAGCCATAAACCATATCTTTGTGTTTAACTGTATTTTATGGAATTTTCTTCTTATGAATATTCCTAATCCTTTTAAAATCTGTGTTTTGGCTTTTACAATATCCCATGGAAAAGATTTCCATAGTTTTATCATGTATTGAACTTCCTTTTCTTTATTTTATGTCTGCAGTTTAATAATACTCAGCCTAATTTACATTCACAGAAGATTATGATGAGCACCAAGTCATCCAATTCTAAATACTTCATAGACGAGAACAATGAATAGCATTTGCATGAATTTTTTTTTGCAGTAACATATGTTGTATATTAAGTGTCAATTTCTGACAAGATAAAATGATGCTCTGCATTGCTGAAAATTTTAATTCTTGTGGTTGCCATTTTTTTGACCATTTCATTGAAACTCACAGAAAAACAAAGGAGGATGGGGGGTAAGTCTGTCCTTTAAAATCTCAAAATAGGCAAACCCAGAGATTTTGAAAGAAGAAGAAAATGTCCATAATTATTAAATAGTAACACTTTCTAAATCTGGTTTTTAAGATATTTCGGTATTGCCATTGACATCACAAACACTTGTTCAGAGCAAGAGAATGCGTCATGACCTCCTTGAGATGATAAGGAATTTGAAGAATGTACTAATAGGACTATGCTCAAACGGTTGTAAAGTAAGAATTACGTGGACTCTCAAGCTTATTTCTCAGCAGATATCACCTACTGTCAAATATTATTTAATGTGTAAGAACCCATCAAAGGCCACTCGGAGTTCATTTCAAGGTGTTAGTAGTGCCACCCCCTGTTAGGACCACAGCTTAGTTAGCAAGCATCAATTATTCATCAGAAAAATAACTGAAGTAATTCTCAGCCTGAGAGTGAACACTGAAATTTCATATTCTTCTTTAGAATCCTAAACACTTCTCTGTGGGACAATTATGGTTTAGTATACTCTGCAAAATGAGACACATTTTACTAAGCTGTCTTGCATTAGCTGAGACAAACAGCTTCATAAGGATGGAACAAGTTAAATGAAAGGGAGTCAAACTTTGTAGTCGAGAATATTCCCCAAGAAAAAGTGATGAGATCTCATGTCTCTGCTCATTCTGTTTATACATATAATCCCAAGACTTAAATGCAAAAAACCATACACAATTATTTGAAGTGGGTATAGAATTTTTCTTCGGCAGTGAGGGACCATTTATCACTGGGTTACAGGGAGGCCTTTCTTTTTGCTTGTCCTTTCTCCCTTGCAGAGTAGAGGTTTTGTATTTGTAAGAATCATACAGCCTAAGTTAATTACCAAAATTAATCTGAACCAGGCTTGTAGAAGAGGAGCATATGAACAGGACATATTAATCAGCATTCAGCAGCTGGTGCAGGATAGGACATGCAGGATGCCAGAAGCAATGAACAAGGAATTGTGTGGGACTGCTGGAGCTGGTGCTGAAATAGCAAAGGTACATCAGGGACTGTGGCTCCCAACTTAACCTGCAGTGCACCCCACCAGGACATGGCTTTAACGAAGACACAACTCCTGAGAAAGGACAAGATTTCCCAGGTACTAGGTTGTTGCCAGGAATGCCTGTGTTTTTTCCTAGGCCAAGGCTTACACCTGTGGGATGTGCAGCCTAGCACAGACACAGGGCTGTCAAGTGAAGGAGCTATGGGAGAAGATGAGTAGATGGTGTAACAACAGGGGTGAGAGGCAGGACATGGAAACGATCTTTGCAGAGACTTTGCAGGGGCAAAGAAAACCCAAATCCATATTACATGGAAGGACAGATGCCCTGAAGTTATATGTAAGTGACGGGGTATAGATTGCCAAGATGGTGGAGGCTGGACTTAAAGGGAGATTCAGAGGGAGAGACTACATAAAATACAAGGAAAAATAGAAGGGGGGGGGGGGGTGCGGGGGACGGGACGGGACAGGATGGGACATAGAAGGTTCTCAGGGACAGCACAATACGGGAGGCTATCACACTTCTCCAAACAAAGCTGTATATCTGGGTGCCCATCCCAAGTGCCTGTGCATGAACACATGCAGGATGGGAAACAAAACAGGAGAAATTAGAAGTCCTTGTGCAGTCACAAATGTATCTCATTGGAATCACAGAGACATAAGGGCACATTGGTAGATATGGACTTTTGGGGAAAGGCAGGCCAGGAAGACAGGATGGAGATTTGCACTCCGTGCAGGGAAGCACTTCACTATGTGGAGTTTTGCTCTGGGATGAGTGACAAGATAGTAAAAAACTGCCAGGTTAAAGAATAGAAGCCAACAAGAATGAAACTATGGTGAGCATCCCCTACAGAGGACCTCCACAAGAGAAGGAAACAGTTGAAGTCTTCTTTACAGATTTTAAAGGAAGCAGTCTCATTGTTGAAGGTCTTGGTATTCATGGGAAATTCTATCTTGATACCTGCTTGACATGGGTGGCACAAACAAGAACAAATAGTTTGGCAGCCAACTAGGGGATATGCTCTGCAGGACCTGCTACACATGAACAAGGAAGAACTACTCAGGGATGTGAAGACTGATGGAAGTCTCCATTATGTATATGGTGGTAGAGTTTAAGGCCCTGAGGGACAGAGTTAAGGACTGGATGGAGTCCTAGGCAACCTGCCCTTGCTAACCCTGTTTTAGCAGAAGTTAGACTTGACAATCCCAAGACATCCCTGAGAGCTCAAATAGTCTGTGACTGTGTGAAGTTGAATAGCAGAATTGCAACCCTGGTTTTTGGGAAACCTGACCTAGGCTTTTTCACAGAAATACTTGGCAGTCTCCCCAGGAAGCTAGCCCTGAAGAACGAAAGGGTCCAGCAGAGTTGGTAGATCCTCAAGGACCATCTCTTCAGGGCACAAGAACAGCCCATCCTCATGTGCGTGAAGGCAAGCAAGTATGGTAGAAGGCTGGCAGGGATGAAGGAACTCTGGACTGAAGCAATATAAAAATATTTCTGAATGTACATAGACGGTAAGACAGTAATAGCACAATAGGACCCTAATACGAAAGTAGGGTGCATCCAAGGCTTATGAAGAGGCTAGCTTATGTTACTAGAGGTGTTATTCATGGGACAATAATTAGCTGATGCTCACATTAACAGCTAGGATGACTAGATGAAAAGCACCTTTAGTGAGTTTGTAGATGACACCAAACTGGGAGCAGTACTTGATACGCTGGAGGGAAGGGTGACCATTCAAAGAGATTTCAATGTGCTGTAAAAAATGAACTAACAGAGACCTCATGACATTTAACAATAATGGGGGTGGAATAATCCCCTGCAAGAGGACAGGCCTAACTGGCTTGAAAGCAACTTTAAGGGAAAGGCCTTGGAAGTCCTGGTGCCCAGCTAATTGATCCTGAATCAGCAGTGCGCCCTTGCGGTTATGACGGCAAACTGCATATTGAGCAGCACGAGTAGGAACGTGTCCAGTAAGATGGGAGAGAAATTATCTCCATTGCTTTGGCACCTGAAACAGCATTTTGAGTGCTGCATTGAGATTTAGGGTCCCCAGTACAAGAAAAACATTCACAAACTGGAGTGAGCCCATTAGAGAGCTACCAAGAGGGCTGGAGGATACGCCTTATAAGAAGAGCTTGAGAAAATTGTGGGGGGGTGGAGGGTAGGGCAGGGCCTTCAGTCTGAGGAAGAAGGGTTAGTGAAGTCTTACTGCTGTCTTCATCAACCCAATGGTTGTTATGAAGAAGATGAAGCCACACTTGTTTCAGAAGTACACAGAGAAAATACAAAATTGGGCAAGATCCTGAGCAATTTGATCAAACCTTAAACTTAGCCCTGCTTCGAGCAGGGCTTTGGATCAGATGACATCCAGGGATACTTTCCAACCTACTTTATTCTGTGATTTTAAGTTATAGAAAACAATATCTATTGAACAGATCTTAAGGTTCAATGATTTTTGTTACAGCAGTAAGGGCAGAAAGGTTAACTTTCAAGAACACAACATATTTTAGGAACCTTTTCTTTCTTTACCCATGTTTTTGCTTCTAGACTTTTCCAGCTGTGATTTTATGTGCTCATCTAGAGGTTTCAGTTCTCTTAAAGCATACTATACATAAAATTCTGAGAGTTCAATTTCTCTTTCATAAAAGGAAATTGTGTTCCTTAGAGGGTCAGTTCTACTGAATATCACTAAACTCACATAAAATAAGTTTCTTTTCTGCAAGACAGAGCATTTTAAAGCTTCAGGTCTGTATGCATTGTCTAGCTGCACTGGGCACAGCTTACACCTCATAAAGTCATAACACTCTTATTTCAATTTTTCCTATGCAGTATGTGTGAATATGTTCTATTCCTTGGTAAAATTCTGTTTTTCCATTCTGCTCCATGGGAGATGACTCTGGAACAAATATCAGTTTAAACCTATGATGTAAAGGAGAAAATGATAAAAACAGACCAGCAATATGCTATAATAACCACTGTAATGTATTTCATGCTTTCACAATGCTGCTGGTTTATAAGCCAGTGCAGATATTGATAGATTAATATCTGCTGTTTTCACCGTTTTACTCTTTCTGAGGGTACTGCTCAGATGAAGAACATATACTGAAGAACAGAAAGTTAATAGAATGAGGATCTGCACATAAGAGTATCTCAGAATACCTTTTGCCAATTAACCAAATAACCATTAAACAAATTAAAGAATATTTAGAATATTGGTTAGAGTCAAGGCTAACCTGAACCACTCTTTTTTCCAGTGAACATTAAAAGCACATTAGCAATTTAGAACTATGAGCATGCAGTAAATATTCTCTGTGATGATAGCTCATATAATTATGCCAATCGAGACATAAATTTTCAGGCATGGAATCACCTAAACACTACTTTTGAGCAATCTCAACTTGAGCAAGACAGTAGTGGCAGGAGAGAAATCTTCATATCTTTCAGGTCATGCAAATATCTCTGAGTGCTGCTTCTACAGACAGCCCTAGAACTTCCAGGTAATCATTGTTTTGCATGCTTGACATGGACTGAAAGACATTTATTTGCTTCTTTCACGTTTCTCTGTCCTTACATTTACATCCTGCTCCTACCCTTTATGTGCAATCTCGTTCCATCCTTCTCTTTTTCCTGGTACTAGATTATCTGGCTGAAAGTTTTTTTAGAGGAAAGTATATGATAAAACATATATTAATTCTATTAATCTTCGTTCAAGTGAGGGTAAGGGGCGGGGTGGGGGGGAAGTGCTTGATGCGTTAACATTTGTTTAGTATCCAGGTCATTACTACTAAATGAGTTTTAAAAAGACACAGTTCAAGAGATCTACTCAAGCATTTAGGAATTAAAAAGAAGAATATATGAATAATAATATATACTGCTGTCATCTAAAAACGTCTAATTTAAAATAGTTTATATAGTGTCCTCACAAAAATGGAACCAAGATTTTTCTCCATGCTTTTGTGAGCCTAACATATGTAAATATTAGTTTATTTGAATCTTGCCAAAAGGTAATCACTATGATATAGTATGAATTTCACCTTGATTCAGAAAACATTTTAATGAGATACATTCCACATAGCACACAGTGACTGTATTTTAAAATCTAAATAGCGTCACTGAACAGTAAAACTGAGTTTGGTAGATGGGAACGCAATACACATTAGGGATTCTGCCAGATGTATCTGTGATCACTTCATTGTGCATTGTTTGAAAAAGAAATCTTCTCATAAGACTATCCAAATTTATTCATCCAGGAAATTTGATTTCAGGGCTTTTGTCAGGGCTGTTGTAATTATTGGAATGGACCCCATGCCGATAGTTTCACAGCCTGTGTGTGCTTTAATTTTCATTATATTAAACTTCATAAGATTGTACTGACCAAAAAAGTATTTTGCATCCATACCTCAGGAATAGTGAATAAACAGCTCTTAGAGTCTTTTTACTTGTTGTAGATTTCCATAAAAACAAAAAATAAGATGGGGACTTAGGATGGGGATGAGAAAAATTAAGTGAGAGAGATATGACAGAGGAATACAAAACAGTGAAAGGGAGGAAAGTTGAGGGAGTAGGGGGTGAGGGAAAGTAGCATTCAGCTACAATGAAAAGTGATATAATTCTTCATAATATATAATTATCCTCTGGAATTTATTCCTATAGGAGGAATGGCACAGCCTATTAGTGAGGTTGAGAATGTAGCTGACATAAAATGAATCAGGCATTTACATGAGCCATGAGTCCAGCCACAAAAGTAACAATAAGCTATTATTTTCTTTTTATTATTATTATTGTGGCAGAGTTTCTGTCATTCTGTCATTCTGAGCATAAGCAGTCACCCAAGAGTGAGAGTTTAAAAATGCATTTTGTCTGAGGAAATGTTATTGTTTTTCTTCAGATTTTCTTAGGCTTTCCCCTAAAGTATATGGTAGTGGCCACTTGCAGAGAGGGGATATTGGAATTTACAGACTCTCTGAATTTCTCTGTTTTGATAGCTTTTCTACTTACATGACATATTTTCCATAAATCATCCAGGAATGACTTATCTTTTCAAGAGTGTGGTGAACACCAGCTACTCAGTCACTGTATTTGCAAAAAGAGTCTTCACGTCTAACAGCTAAATAGAGTTCTGCAGAGCTAATAGTTCACATACCATTACTCCTGAGGATGTGCTTAGGTGAGAGTAGATCCTTTAGGCTGAAAGGCACACTGTGCAGGGTGAATAGGTAAGCTAGGACTGGAAATAACTGTGTGAATTACTTAATGAATAGTCTCCTGGCATGAACAAAAGATTCAGCTACTTCCTGCAACATATAGGTAACCAATCTGAAGAGTAAGCTACAAGTGCAACTGAACTCTGACAGAGGCATGTTTTGTTAGAGATTGCCTTCTCTAGTTGTTTTGATACAGCATAGTAGTAACAGGAAAAGAATAGACTTAAGATTTAAGCATACAGATTTTAAGTGCTGCCACTGAAATATTTTATTTATCAGCCTGGAAGTAAGTGAAGAGAGATGGAAGCTGAGTAAGAATTTAAAAACCCTGACATTTAGAACAAAAGTGTGCCAGAATTTCATTATGAGGTGGAATCTAATTTAATGAACATGGAAATGATTCAGCTAACTCCTGTTTCATGCTCCTTATTAGCCAGGAGGTGTTCCTAGCACACTGCAGCAGTGTTCAGTGCCTCTGTAGCCCACTGAACAACTGCAAGCAGACCATAGGGCAAGAGAAAAGACTGTGGTGTTGAGCAGTGAAGAGATGCTAGTCCCACTGTGTCAGGCCTCAAACAAGATTCTGGACAGCACTCCACAACTGCTTCTCACAGTTTGACATTATGAGATGGTCATCTCCCTCCTGCCCCTTCCTGCCACTGCTCTCTCCAACATCTGATCCACCTAGGATGGAGGAAATATGAGGTATAGGTGGCACAGGGTAATGAAGGCATTTTTAAATTGCAGGTACTGTGCCAGACAGTCAGTGATCGACCTTAGCTTTGGCAAACACTTAAACAATGTACTAACTCAGGTGTTATTTCAGCAAATGAAGCCATTTTTTGACACCCTGATCTGCCTTGGCAAACTGCTCTTGATTGAGCTTTCAGATAACAATATGTAAAATTCTCATAGTTTTCTAATAGCAAGATTGTTGGGAGGTGGAGATTACTCTAAATTAGTCCCATTAGTCTAAAATGAGAAAGTACAAATGTGAGGAAATTGTTGAATGGTAGAAAGTTCTGCCACCTTTTGATCACCTACCAGCAGGTGGAAAACTGACAGAAAACAGTACTTCCTTCACTACAGTAGGAGGCTGAATCTTGCTTATTGTGAGACACATGTAAGTGCTGATTATATAATTACAGTATAATGAGCAAATGGTACTCTGAATAATTGTCTCCTTCTCTTTGTAAGACCTTTTATACACATTTTCAAAAACACCCTGGAATTCAAAAATAAGGGAAAAAGTTTATTTTCCCGACACATTTGGGTTTCCTATGCCCAGTGGTCCCATCCATGCCACAGCTCTATCACCTAGGATTGTGAAAACATTTACTTATGACACTCAGTCACTGAAGTTTGCCTTTTTCTTTAATTGCAAGGAGATAAGCATCACCGTACATCCCACTTAATCAGAAGCAATGTAAAAACAGTCTCAGTTGATCTGTTTTCTCCTTTGCTATCCAATAAAACTATTCCGTTCAACTGTAGTAGCCAGGGATTTGTTTACTTTTTCTGTGCTTTGGCTTAGGACTGAAGTGGACGTTCACAGACATTATTCTTCTGCTTGGTTACAAAGATCTAAAAATTAGCATCAGATACATTTTTGAACGATAGAGTTTAAAGATATCCTGTACTACAGCAGTTTGCTACAATCACTTTGATCCATACTTTTGAGCTACAAATCCCAATGAGCAGTAAACATTTTGTTTATCAGCATCCATTCCATCCTCTGACAGTTCAGGTACATGTTATCTCGGTCAGGCTATAATGCCCCATCTCTTGTTGCCTTCAAGCCTCATATTTTTTCTTTCAAACTAAGCTGTCACAACAGGAGCAATTGGATTCTTTCTTGTCTTGAAGAGGAGACCTCTAAATTTGTCTAACTCTTAATTTAATTTTACCAAAGATGTCCTATATTGTACCCATTACTTATTGCACTTTACTGTAATTTAAGAAGCTTTTACATAATTAGCAATAAGCAAATATCAAAGCCACATTTAATATCACCACCTAAACTGTACATCTTTTTGTTTCAGTTAGCCATTTGACTTCTGCTATTGTCAATGGAAGGAAAGTAAGTATTAGAGTGGAATTTATTTCAGCTCAATACATAAATCTAAACCATGTCAGATGATTCATAATGCAGAAAGCCTATTTTTCTCTACTGACCCTAAAAGGATTCTAAATGGCTAACTCAGATGTAGATATTCAAAGTAAATTGAAAACAATTCCACTTGCATCTGTATTTAACTATTTATTCATATACATATATATATATATACATATACATGTAGGCATTTGCAGGTTTGCTTTCTCTAGTGCAATACAGTGCTGGCCAACATTTCATGTCTCTGTAGTTAGAACATTGTTTTTCTTCATGTTATTTACACAGTGCAAAATAAATCCATTTTTGTCAGTTCTATTCTCAAGCAATTGTGATAGTTTTGTGGTGGAGTTGTCAGTGTTAAATTTACACTTGGAATTTATGATCTTGAGGGTCTTTTCCAACCTAAATGTTTCCATAATTCTATGGCATTTATGATTTTTAAAGAATTGTTAGGGAAATTAAGAAAAATCATCATGTATTTCTTATAAATAAATAACTAGGAATTCAGCAGCTGTCAAATGCGGCAGCTAACGTGTTGAAGTTTGATGTGATTAAGATAGGATAAATGTGAGGAATTGTACTGGGAAGTGAGAGGGATGATGTTTTTTCTGACTGAGAACATAGTCTACAAGGTGCTAAACTGATATAGCCTAGATGTATTCTTCCTTTTTAGAATAAGTCTTCATTTATGTAGTGAACCTTGTTATTATCATCAGAGTTCTACTCATGCGTGGCCCAGTGACATAACTCCTCTTTCCATTTATGTATGAGGTTTATTCTGAAAGATCTTGTCCTATGAAATTATATATTTTCCTTTACTCATCTATTCCAAATGATTTCTTTACAAGTCCTATGCTAAAGCATTAGTTTTTCTCATCAATAAAAGATATCAATACTTCCTTTCTTAAAACACTTTGATAGCTATTGTGCTATATGGGAATAGGACACAATGGCATGATGTGGGATAATAAACTTAGGGTTTAAAAGACTCAGAAATATAATCTATCCATCTTATTCATCAAGATTAAATACTCTTTAGATGGAGAAAGATTAGTACAGGACATCAAATCATTACGTCTAGCTCTTGATTACATGGTTACTGTAAGTGCTTTTAACTAAGCTAATTATGAAAAGGAAAAATCTCTAAAAGAGCTCAAAGGTCTAGTTTGAGGTGATGTGCCAATCAGTGCTAGCTCTCTGACAGAAACTTAAGGAACAGCTTGTTCATCATTAAAGTACTTTCCTTACATTAAATTAGTTGATGTGCAAATGAATTAAACAATAAGAGTAACAATAGGAACAATGAAACCAGAAAACTTTCTGCTCTTGTAAATCATTTGGGAATTACCTCCTTTTGTTCATCTCCAAAAAGTCTCATGAAAACACTGGTGAGGTATCACAGTCACTTTGAAAAAGTATAGGGGACTGACCCCACCATCAGCTCATTAGCAAATGGGTAGCTTGGACTCATTACCTATGGTCTCCTTGATGGATGCCAACATATTGTTGGAAGCAGAATAGAAATAAACCAGTCCCATTTAGGAACTCCTTCTTCATCGCATTTCTTTATAAAACCAATGTGATAAAACCTCATAAAACCCTCAAAAGAACTCATAAAAGACTGCCTGATGTTCAGAATCCTATGACTGCTGCAAGCTAACCTGTTTCAGATGTGAGGAGGTAAGACTGAAGTTAACAACCTTTTCAGGGATTAAAACACAGTTCTCTCTAACGATATGCTGCTAAGGATGTTGTCTTCTCCACTAGTGGTTTCTTATCTCATCCTAGGCCTGCTGCATAAACTTCTGAATTTCCATATGGCAGTGACTTCAATTCAGTCTTAAACAACTGAAATGTGTTCAGACTGGGGCTTCTTCATTTCCCATACCAGCAAAAAGGCAAGGAATAAACTGTTCCACATAACATAAGATTCCTTATTTTGTAGCAAAGGAGGTCTTGAAGAACATAAGAATAATGAAGCATGGAGATTGTGATGTCTCCATCACTGAAAATTTTAAAAGTAGGTAATAAAACTATCTGGCAGGACTGAAATTGATAGAATCAATTTTGCCTTTGAATGGATTTGATAATTTCACAGTCTCTTCTAACAGCACTTTCTATCATTCTGTAACTGGAAAATAGCCAGACTTTGATATTTAAGGTTTCAGTCTGAAATATTTTATAACACGGGATCCCAATATCTTACACTTTAACATAATGTGTACACTAACATTGTTGCATATAAACTTTTTTTAATTTGTAAGTTCCAGGTAAATCATGTCCAAGAATGAGTGAAATTAAACCTTTTTTTTTCTTTTCTTTTTCTTGATGAAGAGATAGTATGATCACTAGTACTGAGATTTGCAAACAAAGCCTCTTTTATTTATAATGTATAAAGAACTTTGGGTTTACACATATGCTAGCATGATACATGTGACTTTGAAAGCATTCAGAAGCGTCCATGGGCACTGATCAATTTAAAACTCATCAGACTTAATGAAATTAGTAACTTCTATGACCCAATATGCTGTGTGACTGTAACAACAGCTGTGTGACATTAATCTGTCCATTATGCAGTTGCCACATCAGCCTTTTAACAGACAAGATCTGCACTGGTGTTTGACTGTTAAGCTAACAGGAATCTCTACTGTTGTCATTGTTCTGCATTCTCCCAGCTTTGATATAATACTAGTATTCTCATCATAAAGTTCTTTTCTTTCTTTGTCTTTTCAGAACACTGAAGACATTACTAGCATGATAAATAATAACAAAATCAAAATTATTAGACTTCGGGAGAAAGAAGTCTGTGTGCATGTGAGATAAATAGAATGACAATAATAACCCAGAAAATAGTGGGAGGAAGGACAGAGAGATGAAAGACCATGTAAACTGAAACTGAAACAGGATTAATTAGAATCTTTGTCTTAAGACTGTGAGAATCACAGAGCAGATCTTGATCTTCCATTACATTGTTTGTAACATTGACTTTGTTGTTCAGTTATTTTTATGTATAATGAAATGTTATTGTATTGTACTGCAATGCTTCCATGAGGAAATATTATAATATATAGTCAATGAATCAATGTTCTCATTACTTATATGTACATTAAGATATGACGAGAAGTCTCATTCTTTAATATCTTCTTCAGTTTGGAAAATAGTAATAAAAGGGAATTTATATCTATTCACATGTGACTTTCCAAGAGATGAAGCTGACTGTAATCACAGGTTGTCACTTCTCATACACAGGTATTAGGCATTGTGGATCAAGATGATATCCCATACTGACTGTGACAATTGCCTTCATTCCTGTCATCCACTTAAAGAACTTTGAACAGTTTTGGTGACAATGACAGGTAAATGCTTTCCCAAGGTTTTAATCTTTGAAATTTTGATTGTCAAAAAAAAGCCTCAAATAACAACTGTTTTCCATTAATGTAATGGAAAACAAAACAATGGCTGGGTGGCCTCTCTTTCATATATTTTTGATTGTTAATATTGTTATTATTTCTATTACAATACAATCTGGAGACACGGATACATTCAAGACCTTGTTTTTCAAGGTTCTGCAAATTCTCAGGGAAAGGAATTGTTTTTTGTTCTAGAGATCTTACTATCTTTTCTTTTCCTCGAGTAATGCTTTAATTTAAAAGGATTTAGGTTCTGTGTCTGGAATCTGTCATACTTCTATAAAACTGAGTAATTGTCATTTAGCTTATGCCTGAAATACTGTATTTAAGAATTACATTGTTATATCATTAAACCTTTCTGTGTAGAAAGGGTCTAAATAAGTGAACAAGGGGTAGGGGGGGAGAAGAAGGGAAAGAGAGGGAGAGTTAGGCAGAAGAGTTTGCCGGATTTGCCACAGATCACTTTTGCTATATTTAGTTTCAAAGGGAAGCGTATGCTGGGTGAAGCAAGGCTGGTTGCGGTAGGGCTGGTATGCGAGACTGTCTGGTGGGACCAGGGATCTCACAGGTTCCTCTGACCTCAGCTACAGCAAATGAAAATAATGTGAGACCAGGACATGAAGGCTGTGGGTCTGATGTGGATCCCTTGCTTCTGGCAAAGGGACTCCATTTGCCCATCTACTGCCCATCTACTGCTCTGGCAATCCAGTGGGGGAAGTTGCCATCACTTTTAACTTCTGCTTTCACTGTGGCCCAGTGATTAAGAAGTTAACCTCGCAACAGTCTTGAGCACATTTTGTGCCAAAAAATAAGTGTGAAAGTAATGGATGTTTTAAGAATGCATTTTCTTATGATTTCTTTTGTCAATGTGTGTCTTAAATGTCGCTAGTTAATTGGCTGTATTCCCAGTCCTCATAAATATAACAAAAGTTTCATGATATTTAGTATTTTCATAAAGCCACTGCAGCTGGAATTAAGAGATTGCAGACCTTTATTTTAGAAGATAAGCTTCAAGTTTTAATGCTTGTTTATAAAACCTTGACAAAATGAAACAAGTAATCTGTAAGATCTCAGAAAGCAAAGAGCAAGTAAAAAGAAACACAAACTAATTTTTTTTTTGTTGTTTTTTTGTTACTGGTCTATTTTTATGCCAATCCTATGATTATCTGAAGCTTGACTTATGATTTTGGATGGTTGAAATTGGCAGCAATGTCATAATAGAAATCTTTCCAGTTTCAAAAGTAGTGTTCTTGTTTCCAAGTGTTTTCACAGACAGTCAGTTTTGATCTTTACTCAAAATGTTTATTTGTTCATCTGCTTCACCATAGTGTATAAGCAGTAGTGAAATATGCCACAGACATTTTGTCACTTCTTAAATTTGTGTATGGTCATATTACTAGATTTTGGTTAAGAGTAATATTACCTTTTCTTAATAGATTGTCATTTATGCTGTGTAAGAGTTGGAGAATTTCAGAAGATTTATATGTTCTGTTTTTGTGAATGCATTTGACATCTGCACTTCCAATTGTTTAAAAGTTTTTGAGACTTTTCATATGATCCTTTGGCCAACTGAACTTTATCTTTGAAATAGTTATCCATCCAATTATCCATCCAATAAATCTTGCCTTATTCTTGATGCTTCTTAATTTCCTCACTTCGGTGAAAATATGTCTTAGTTTAATGAAAACCATCACACTACACTGGGCCGCATATATATATATGGCATCTAAATATAAGAGGGTGATGAGAGATGAGACATCTTCCTATCTATTCTCTTTCCTCCACTGTATCTGAGGTATCAAAGGAATCAAGGGAGAGGTAAGTGCAAATTGTAAGCAGTGGTGAGGGGTGGCCTTGTTATGTACAGCTGGCAGTGATGGTTACCATGGTGGAGATAATGTGACTGCCTCAGGAAGCTAGACATTTTACAGCAAAATAAAACAGATAAATTTAAATCACTTTCAGGAATGGTCTAGACATCAGGATATTCGGAGCATGCATGGTATTAATTGCTTAGACAGAGCTTGCTCATAGCCATATGCAAAAGATCATATTTTAAGTCAGTCTGAGACAGTTAATAGCTGACCAAAGAACAGGACTTTTGCCTTACATTGGCCTGTAATGCTTCCTTTTCTTTCAGCTTATCCTATTCTTTAATGACAGCAACAGACTGTCAATTGACTCGCACAGAGTAGCTATACCAGACCATGCCTGGGAACAAATGATTATTTCTAAATGCCTGTGAAGTGTCTACATTGTTAATTAGAGTCAATTGATGGTCAATTTGTTCTTTTTATGAAATCAGGAAAAACTGTTCTGTGCAGGGTTCTGCAGGAAGATATATCTATCCATTAAGATCTTTAAATCTTCATAGGCTTTAATTAATACAAATCTTATTTTGTTAAAAATAGTGAAAATTACTTTTAAAAAAACCTTGAAAACATGTATGCTTGAGCAAATAACAAATAGTTCAGCTCATTAACTGACTTCTCATGCATTTCACATAGTAAATCATTCTCAGCAGATGTTTTTCTTCCAGCAGATAGGTTAAAGTTAGAAAGGACAGTTTACATTTAAACAGAACACTATTCACAGCTACATTTAGCTTTACAGAAAATGGGAATGGGAAGGTAGAAATGGAAGACAGGAACACTGAACTGTTTAATCTCACTTGGCTTTCTGCAGTGAGGGATTGCATCAATTGGAAAGAACGCCTCTGTTTATACTTAATAGATTGAACTCTATGTGATGTTAAGTAGTTTGCACTGTATGAAAACTCATGTTCAATGATGTCATTTTCAAAAAAGGACCTTTACACTACTTTCTTGAAAAAAATAGCTATGAAATCTCTACTCTAAAATGGGGTTACAAAGTCAGAGTATCTTAGTTTGGAAATACATAATTATCAGTAGATTATTAATATTAAAACCATGATCTGATATACTATGAAGTCAGCAACATAACGTTAAGTTTTGTTCTAACAAACACTGTTAGTTTTGGTTTAAAGTGGTAATATATTAATAGGGTATGTCATATCATCAGTATCATTCATAATTTTACAAGCTAATGTCACCTTGTAGACATAGTCATAAATGGCAAGTTCCTTGTCTAGATTTTACTTCAAGATTTAATTGTGAAACAAAACTGCTTTTTAAAAATATAATTGAAGTAACTTTTGCTGGTGGTAGGCTAAAAGGCTAAGACAAAAAGATGCATGGTATAAATTACAAAAAACGTTCCAAGATTTGGAATTTTTACATTGCAGTATGTCACAAGGAAAAGCTTCTGAGCAGAACAGCTTGAGTAGAACCAATCAGCAAGCAGACAAAAGCTGTCCTGGTTGGTATATGGGTGTGGGTTTCTATTGTTTTGATAATATTGGTAATATTCTGTAATCTTCTACTCTGTGTGTGGGTCTGTGTGTAAAATGCTTTTTCTTTTCAGACCCAACCTCAAGAGGAGATTACTTTGCAGCATGTGGATATTCTTTTTCTTAAACTACCACACTGGTGGTTATCTCTGCACACAGTTTTCCTCTTGTAAATGCATTGAATTAGATCCTTACATTCTGTAGGAATACAGCTTTAGCAGTTTCAGTGATCAAAAACTGATAAAACAAGGCACTGAGTATATATATATATATTGTGTGCAGGCACCGTGCGGTGGTAGGGGGCTGCCAGGGGCTGCAGGGACCCCCAGGGCACCCCTGAAGCATGGCCGGGGCTGCCCCATGCCAGACACAACCGGTACCCGCTGGCTCCAGTCAACCCCCGCAGGGCACTGCCGGGCCCCAGCACCAAAAAGGTGGTAAAAAAAGGATGGTAAACATGGAGAAAAAGGAACAGCAAGGCAAGAAATGAAGGAGGTGCTTCATGGCAGGTCTAGGCGTTGCCCAAAGGGACTGCTCCCCATGGAGGATCCTGATGTGAGTGGCTGTAAAGGCAGTCTGGTGAGAAGGGGAAAATTACTGAACAGAAGAAAATGCCTGTTGAAAGTGCTAACTGAGGAACTGGCTGCCACCCTGGGAGCTGTGAGCCTGGGAACCAGGGGAACCAGGCCCTGGAACCAGAAACACCAGTGAAATGTGCAGCTGGCCTCTTGGAAGTACACCCAGTGTGCCTGGAAACTGGAGGCATCCTGAGATACCATCCATAAGTGCAAAACCAAGGGACTGTAATGGCAAATTATTGTCTGAGAACATAGAAAACAGTCTAGGAAAATAAAATGGGCCTGAAAGAACAGAAAACAGTATTATCTATTGGCTGTTAGAGGGGAAAAATAGAATTTAACAGCATTGAAGTAGGCTGCTCACAGTAGGATATGTCACAATCTCTTATGCTCTCTGCTATAAAAATCACTTAACTTTTATAAAAAATGGAATCTATCTCTCTATACTACTTCCTGTGCTGCTTATACTTTTCCTTTCCTATGCAGGTTAAATTCTGCACAAGTGTTCCATGAGACCTTGGGATCTCATCAGGGATGCCTGGCTAACTCCAGACTGTGACATGGGTCACCTCTGAGTTGAGAGTATGCCTATTATCTTACCGGTCCCCCTTTGGGACCACTTCTGGGGTTGGTTGAATTTGTCCTCCCATCTCTGGGATGTATGGGTGTCCCTTTGAGATTGGTTTGTCCTCCACTTGGGGACGATTTGGCTCCTTCTGAAATCTAATTCACCTGATTTGTTATTATATATCCACATAAATAATCTATCATAAATGTATCTGCTGTTATATTGTTAATAAATCCCTTCACTTATAGTAAGGTCATAGTAACCAGTAGTAGTATATACTTACTTTGTTGTTGCTGTTGCAAGTTGTTGCTAGATGATTGGTTGCTGCTAATATTAACTGCTGTGTGGGAAAATTACTTTTTTTTTTTTTTTTTTTTTGGGGGGGGGGGGGGGGGCATGTAATTAGAGAAAACTGGGACCTAACAGAAGTTTGGCATTACAGAAAACTTCTTAGGGTAAAATACAGCTATTGTTTTTAGGATGGTTGGCATGCACAGAATCTATTTTACCACAGCTCCCTAAGCAACACAGCCTGCCATCTCAGCCTATTCTGATATGAGTAATGGAGGGTAGAGCGGAGTGGAGACACATGGCCAAGCTCTGTTTGTACTGCCTGCAGGAATGGGAACTTGATAGTACCGCACAACTGATAAGCTGTATAGCAGTTGTCACATGAAGAATCTGTGAGATGTCCACTGCTGAGCCAACCATTGTGGCAAAATTACTTTCCTCAGAAATCTCATTGTAATACTAACACACACATACATCCCAAAATTACCCTCCTCTAAGGTACTACTACACCTCACTGGGCATATGATACCTATCAGTAACAACAATGTGTATGACTGGAATCATTCAAGCTCCACCTCAATGTAAAGAAAATGGACTCATCCTGGACTGAAATAAGTCCAAAGGGACAGAGTTGTTGTCTAAACTCCCAAATTACCACACTCTAATTTAGTGTTTAACTATATACAAATCTGTGCACAAAGTTAGGTCAAGCCGACCTAGTCTCTAAAGTTGTTCAGGATGAAAGGACTTCTAATCAAGAGAGTCAGCCTTGGGAAGGATAAAAGACAAAGAACAGACAGTGGAAAGAACACCTCTATCTAAGATATGCAGAAAGAAGCCTTCAAGAGAGGAAAGTTCTGGCTATGAGAGGAGACAATCTGATAAGTGTTGCAATCCACTGACATCAACAGAAAATTAGCTGAAAACAGGACAAAGATAATTGTGCACTGGCAGATCATGACCTCCAACTCAAGCCCCCCAAAAGAGGGCAAAACTCTCCTTGAGGAGGATCCATAGTTAGTAAAGAATTTCAGTAGTGCTGTCTGAGGATGCTTACTGATTTACATTAGAAGCAAGAAACTTGTAGCTAATCCTTCGTATGATAATGAATATGCAATGTACTATGAAGTATAAAAAGTGAACAAAAGAGGGGAGAAGTCAGGGAAGACTCCATCGTAGCTTCTGGGATCAGTCAAGGGGCTGAATCTGTCTTTCCCCCAATAGTAATGCCTACTAGGTAAGAACTTTCTTTATTCTATGACTGATTCTTGCTAGCTGTTACAAAGTGTGTTGATTTAAGCTTGCTTTACAGTCAGTACATTATCACCAACAACCTTTGAACCTGATTCTTTGACAAACTTAGATTTAGTATAATAAAAATCTTAGCTGAAGTTCGGTTTGTGTAAGTCTCCGGATATTTGAGTAGTTGCTATAAGGGATTTGACTCAGTGACGCTGTCAGTGGGGGTTCCTGAATATGTTAGGCAAATCACCCTCTGATACAATGGGCTGTCAAAACACAGGTAGCGAACAGGCTGGTTAGACACAAGGGTCTCATCTTTCTTGGGAAACTGACAGGCTGATCAAATATAAAGGGTTCGAGGAACTCCCCCCCTTCTTAATGTGACACTGCTGCCATACTATTGATTGATACTATATTATTGCCAATAGTAATGTGTAATAGCTTGATTATACATATTCACTTTATTATTCATAGGTATACTTGCTAGTGGTGATTTTTGTGCTATTTGTGGTAATTTGTAACAAAGTAGAGAAATTTAGAGGACAAAGCCTTTGTGTCCTTCTGTATTACAGAATCCTACGAACCCACAGTAGCACTCTCTACATGCCTGCAGGCCAGGTAAGTCATGACAGACCCATACCAGAGCAGAGGAAATGAAGAAGGAAGGAGAAAATGGAAAAAAAAAAACCCCACCCAAACATGGAGAAACAAGGAGTGTCAGAAATAAACCATTTTGTCACGACCCTGACCTCTTGCACTGCAGGTTGCCCCACCAAAGGGGCTGAGTAATCTGTGACAAGAACAAGGGGGAGAAGACCAAGAGGGGAAGGTGTCTGAAGTGAAGTTGAGCCTGTGAAAAGAGAGAAGGAAAGATGTTTTCATGAAGATTTTTAGTGTTCATCTTTCTTGTTTCCTGATACCTGAATCAGTAACTATATATTTTATTTCCCAAGTCAAGTCTGTTTTGCTTGCAGCAGCAGTTCACATGTGATTTCCCTGCCTGTGGTGGTTCTATCACTGGATACTGCTGAGAAGTGCCTGAATCCATCTTTTTATTCATTCAACACAAATGTTTACCCACATGGAATAGATCTACCTCAGGAATCTCTTCTCTGAGCTGAACAACCCCAGCTCTCTCAGCCTTTCCTCATAGGAGAGATGCTCCAGCCCCTTACCCTTGTGGCCTTTCATGGGACTCACTCCAGTACATCCATGCCTCTTGTACTGGGGAGCCCAGCACTGGATCCATCAGTCTAGATGCAGCCTCACCAGCACCGAGTAGAGCAGAAAGATCACCTTCTTCAACCTGCTGGCAACACTCCTACTACTGTAGCCCAGGTTACCTGTAGTCTTCTTTGTCAGAAGGGCGTATTGCTGGGTCATGGTTGATGTGGTGTCCACCAGGATCTCTAGAGCCTTCTCTGCAAAGCTGCTTTCCAGCCAGCCACAGCTGTTGAGTGTTACTTGTTTTATGATTACTCATATTACTGCTGACTGTGGATCTCATGCAGTGTACTGCATGTGGGGAGAACTTCTGTGGGGAACTGTGAAGTTTTGATAGTGTTCTTTAAAGTATTTATGACAATTCCTACAGTGTCTTGCTGCAGATGTCTCTGCTTCTCCCTTAGAAGAATATGAACTACAGTACTCATTTTAAAATGCTTCCGATTGGAGCTACACTACATCATTTCAATGAAAACATAGACCCAGGAAGCTGAGATAAAGGTGCAAGGAGTGAGAGTCTGGAGAGAGGATCTGAATTGTTTTCAAATTCATAGAGTCAAGTGTGAGTCACTCAACTGGGTATGCAGTCTGAAGCCTGAGTTAGACTTCTAGCTTCTTTTCACAGCCTGCAGAATTCTAACCACTGATGTCTGTGGGGTCCAAAGTGTGATTCAGCTCATCTTAAATGAGACATCTGTATATGGTGAGACAGTCTGCACCTGAGTGCCTGTTTTATTACACTGACTATAAACAAAGCCTAGCCTGACTTGCTTAAGTATCTACAGTAAAAAAAGAAAATAAAACTGGATGAAATTATTCAAATCTACTTAGTCTCCTTCAAGAACCTGCAGCAAGATAGCCTCTTTTCCTCGTTTATGCAGAGTGTAACTGTTTGAACAGAGCTAAATACAGGTATAGATTCAACAAGTCCTCCTACCAGACAGCAGAGAAAAGAAAAAAAAGCTCTGTTCCATTATCTGAATGAATTTGTTGTTATCAAACTAATCCTTAAGATGGCCATGTCTGAAGGAGTTTCATTTAGAAATGGTCTTGTACACAAAAATAAACCACACATTATCACAGGCAGGGCAAATACTTTGCTATTTTGTTGGGTGAATTATTGAGTTTGAGAGTCATAAGAAATTCCACAGGCTACTTTCACATTCCTAAGTGGAACACAGGGGAAAAAGCTGTTTCATGTCACATTTCCTTTTCAACCAGCCCTAGAGGATGTGACCTGTCTGAAAGGTTGACCAAGCACTCACTACTGTGCTAATTATTCTGTGTGTAGTTCTACTTCACCTTTTTGCAATGTATTTCAGAAGGGGAAGACTAGACTCAGAAGTCACAGTCAGAGGAAAAAAAAAGAAAGGTTTTTATGTTTTCTTTCTGCTTATTTTATGTGAAAAAATAGAGTTGGAAATTTCAAGTAACTTCTTTCAAAGAGCATGGTATTAATTCTCTACAAGGAATCAGAGCAATAAAAAGGCTTTGTTGAAGGAAGACTAATTAGCACCAGAAAGAACTAATAAGAGTCAATTTAACTAGTACATCTGTATAACATCTTTACACCTAATGCTGCAAAGAAGAGCAGAAAACGGGAAGTAGAAAAAGTAGAAATATAGCAGGAGTTTGAGAAACAGTAACTCATGACAAGAAGTTAAATTTTTTTGACTCATGGCAAGTGGTCAGCCAAGATGAGATTTCAGGCAGTAATTAACTAAAGCAAGCAAGAAGATCAGAAACCAAATCATCAAACATGGATGTACTGCTTAACTTAAATGCTTCTTATCTAATATTTTGGCATACCCAGGGTTCAATAAATTGTTTGAACACTTTAAAACTTCCTCTATGCAGGATAAGGACAGTTCAAATAGAGGAGAAAGCATTCTGTTACCACACAGATCATCAGAGGGCAGTGGGTGGGTTTATTCAACCTCAGTTTTAAAGTTCTAAGAAAAATAAATAAAGAAAACCTCACCAAGTTTACATGACTATCTCAATCAGAAAGTAAATTCATTGTTATATTTCAACTACTGGTTTCTTATTCTAGACACAGTTTAAGGAATCTTGCTATTTTTTCCTTTAAGAGGTGAAGTAATTTCCTGACTTTTCAAAAAACTATTCCTTCTAACTTACCTCAGAAGCGCTACTGCGTGGCTGGCAAAAATCTAACCGTATGTGTTGAACTGCAATTTCCAAGTGATATCTTTGATGCTTGTGATTTAACTGCTTTCCCAAATGGATCCAAACACACTCATATTTGCATGGTATAGTGTAGAGGAATGAAGGCAGTGTGTTGATTGGCATTGATAACATGCAGCTGTGGCCTTGCCTCAGAGGCAGTGGGTTGATTGACATGGATGATGTGCAGCTGTAGCTGTTTCTGCAAAGTGGTTAAATAGCCCTGAGGATGGGGGGAGAGAGGGTTGGATGGAGGAGTAGTGTGGTTTGACCTCTGGAGGAAGGAGATACAGCACCAATGATAGAATCTGACTGATGGCAAAAGCCTTGTTGCAGTCTACTAGTTTGTTTGTGCTGCAACAATTGGTGCCCTGTGTGAGGCTAACTGAGTTGGACTCTGACTACAGCAACTGGTGCCCAACATAGCTGAGAGAAGTGGGAGAACCTGCAACCCATAACAGACATGGTAAGAGGTGAGCCGTTGTGACTAATTGATATGGGCATATTGCAATATTTGTTGTCCATCTTAACTTGAATTGCAACTTTTAGTACCTAATGTAGATGGGGACTAATGGATATGGGTACAGAAGAAGAAAATTCTATGCTAACAATGCTTATAGATGTATTTGAAAAAAGAAACATAAAGTATAACAAGAAGGCAATAAGAATTTTGCTAGGATAGTGCAAAGTAAATGATGTGCTAGTTATGCTGAATAATGTCTCCAGTGTTTAGACATGGCAAAATGCTGGAAAATTTCTTTTTGAGGCTGCCTTGAGGGGTGATAAAATTGCAACATCACTAACAACATGGAGATTAGTCTTAAACTTGCTGGAACAATTAAATGTGGACAGGGAGAAAAATTCTATATTTGCAATGTTTATGGATATATTTGAAAAAGAGGTGTAAAATATAATAAATGGCAATAAGAATCCTGCTAGTATGGTGTAAAAAGTATGATTTGCCAGTTACAGTGAAAAAGGTTTTCAGCATTCAGACATGGCGAAGTGTTGGAAAGGTACTTTTTGAAGGCTGCCTTGAGGGGAGACAAAATTGCCACAACTTCGTTAACAACATGGAGACTGATCATAGATTTGCTAGAACAATCAGATGTGGACAAAGAAATAAATCCTATATTAACAATGCTAATAAACATGTTTAAAAATAAAGGCATAAAGTATGATGAGATGGCAATAAGATCTCTGCTAGGGTGGTGTTAAAGGAATAATTTGCCTGTTATGGTAAAAAATGTCTCCAGCATTCAGATATGGCTAAGTGCTGGATTGTTACATTTGGGGGCTGCCACCAGAGGGGACAAAATTGCTACAACATCATTGACAACATGGAGATTGGTCTTAGATTTACTAGAACAATCAGAACCAGACAGGGAGACAAAAGCTGCAGTTGAAATAGCAACATTCCCAGTTGCACAGATGATGTTCAATAAGGTACCTTTGGTGCATTCAGATTCTCTGCCATCGCCTGATTTATGCAGTCAAGTCCAGCAGGAGGAGCAGAGTGGCACCGGGTCAAGTGGGCAGAGTTGGTTCCCTTCAAGGTGGCAGGGAGATCTGGTCATTGTCCCGTTGCCTGTCTGTAATCCCAAGCCATCTGTGATGGGTTTATCAAAGGAGACCTCAGGTCATGTTCAACAACCAGTCCAAATTGCAGCATCAGGACCAGATCCTGCCCAATTCTGGCAAAAGATGTGGGAGCAAGCACTCGCAGAAGGGGCTATTGATGCTGCAACTGCCATGGGAGGCAGGGTGTTAGCCTGCCCAGTGCTTCAAAAGGGCAGTAATGCTCCCCCCCCGAGTGGGAACCTTTCAACTGAGGAGTGATAAAAGAGTTAAGATCAACCTGTATACAGTATGGAATAGGCTCACCCTATGCTCAATCATTGTTACAGCAGAGTTTACTGCTTATGATTGCCATTCAGTTGTGCAAATTATATTGACCCCTGTGCAAATGTTAATGTTTGTCACATTGGAGGCACTTGGCAAATGAGCAATCTCTGATGAATTTAGAATACCCCTGGGATGATCCATGTTTTGGGTCAGGGATTCCACAATTGATGGGGGAGGCTCCAGTTAACTCTCCTCAGTTACAAGCTCGCTTACATGCTTCAGTCTTGCAGCAGGGTAAAGCTCTACAAGCTTTATTGCAAGTCCCAGATCATGGCACTCCACAACACTCATGGATCACAATAAAACAAGGTTCAAATGAGGGATACGTGTCACTCCTGGATAGGTTGAGAGATGCCTTGGATAAGCAAATACAGAATGGGGCAGCTGAGGAAGCATTGTTACTTCAATTGGCTAAGGACAACGCAAATGAGGATTGTAGAAAGGTGATTGCAGGCATGGTGAATTTTAATCCCACTTTAATAATAGAATTAATGGATGTATGAGGGAAGGTAGGAACCGCTGCCTTCCAAATGGAGCGTCTGGCAAAGACCTCTGCTGATGCAGTCAGGGTCATCTGCTGTTGTTACACAAGTGGGCCAGAAGGTCACCTAAAGAAGGACTGTCCGAAGAGATCGAGGCCGGGAAGGGCTGGTGGCTCTGGTTTGGTATGCCGTCGATGTAACAAACCAGGGCATTTTGCAAAATACTTTAGATCTAAATTTAACACTCAAGGACAGTTACTTGTAGTTGGCAACAGAAAGCAGGTAAACGGGGGGAGGAACAGCGTGATGATACAAATGAATCCTCCACAACAATTCCAGGCTTATGCAGCCAACTCGCAGCCCGAACTTCAGGGAGCAATGGACTGGATGTTACCACAGCAGCTGCCATCACAATAGAGGATGGTGAAGTACATAAGCAATAAAATGAGTGCGCTGTTGGTTGGACGTTCTAGTGTAACATTACAAGGTTTGTTTGTCTTACTCAGGGGGCCAGCATGCAGATTAAGTGGCAAGAAGTCATCTGCCACTTGGTAACACCCCCCCCTCCCCCCAACCCTGGGTGGGGGGGTTCTGTAAATACCAGGGACAGATTGAGGACCCTGGGGGGCCGTATCCGGACCATGGGCTGTAGTTTGAGGACCCCTGGTCTTACCAGAAGTCATTGATGCTGATTATATGGGTCAGATTCAAGCAATGGTGTGGACCCCCACGCTACTGTGTCAATTCCTGAAGGTAGCTGGATTGCACAATTAATTCCTTTCTGGGAGCAAGTTAGTTATGGCAATAACAAAGTCTGGGGCAAAGATGGGTTTGGTTCAACAGGAACACCACAAATTTTCTGGACTCGGAGTGTACAAAATGCCAATCAACCCACTGCCTTCATTCCTCTACAGAATTGGGTGATCCAGGTGGTAAGTCATCTTATTTTTTGCCATATGATGATTCTGCAGAAACCCCACAACATTATTCGGATTCTGGAGATTCATGGTTCTTGTAAATTTGAACATAGAAAGAAAATTCTTTACTAGCCACAAATATGGAATTTGATTAGCTTGGGGGTTTTGTTTCATCTTTTCATCTATGATAACTCAGGCTTAAAGTGCCACTTAAGAAATGAATAAAATTAATTAATGGAAGACATTAATAAAAAATCAAATAAGGACAGATTGAAAACAGGAGAATATTAGACTTTGGTATAGAATGTTACAAATTTAACATGGAATCTGCTCTCATAACCAGTTTTAGTACCCCCTGGTGTATATAGGCTGTGTGAGTTTATAATGGAAAAGTGATCAACGTCAATTAAAGAGCATTTATTGTTCTACTGTCTTTAAATATTACTTATGACATCTGTAAAGAATTTAAATTTCTGGGTGGTAGACTTGACTATAAAATAGAAATAGCATTAATGAAAAAGACAGATAACCAACCCAGTTTCTCAAACTGTAATTCTACTCGGGTCATTTTACTGAGATTTTTCCTAAATACAGCAGTTTCTCTCTGTAGATTGTTTTCCATGAACTTGAATCCATATCTATAAGCTTGATTTTTATCTACATATATGAAAACTCAATGTCAGAACCTCAGAAACTACAGGTCACAATACTTTTACAGTGAAGTGTGACCAGGAATCATTAAATTGCTATTATTAAGTATGACCAGGGACTATCCTACATGATAGATCTAATGATTATAAAAAATTCTCTGTATATGCAGAGAACAAACTATGTTTCATAAAAACGTTAACCTCAGCATCAATAAAAAAACCAAAAAAACCCCCCCAAACCCACAAACTCAGAACTGAAAATTGAAACTATGCAATCTAAAACTGATTGCTCAGGCATTGACTAACATTTGAAAGTTTTAAGCAAGCAGCAAAGCTAGCTTCCTTAAAAATGATCTAATAAAAATGTTATCTTAAACTATAATTTTTCCAAGATTTTTAAATGTAATGTCATAGAAAGGAAATGAAGGCAAAATATAGGCTGGGGTTTAAAATATTTTTTGGTCAAAGAAACTTACTTTCCATTCAGTCAAGTGAAGTAAACATGTAAAAATATCACAGTAATTTGTTCCATAGCATTCAATACTCTAGATGAAAGATAAAATGCCAGCATTTTTAGAAACATGGGTGTAGGAAACAATAAAAACATTTCCTTTCAGCTGCATATCAGTATTTAATCAACAGCTTAGAAGTTATAATGAGCTGAGCTCAATCAAACTGCCTTGACCTAGCAAGGTATCAAAGCAAAATTGAGACCCTTTGTTGAAGTAAAAGAAATGTTAAAACAGAGCACTGCAGTTAAACACCCATAATAGGTTCCCAAGCAAATCTGAGAAACTTCAGACTTGCACTTATTTATACGAGATGAGAATCTGAGACACTTAGCTGATTGCAAGAGCGAACTGTAAAAGTATTCGGTCAAAAGTTAAATGTCTTGAATGTTAAATTGCTGCTTAGATCTTCAGTAGTATTACAAAACATTAGGATTCTTTTTATGTTAGTGAAACTGATCCTAGGTGTTGGGTTTTGCTTGAACCTAATTTAAATTCTTGTACATCTTAGCATAAAAGATAAACCCAATCTGATAGAAAGTCTGTTGGCTTTTTTATTCTTTTTGTCTCTATTTTTATTATTATGAATGCCACTGCTTTTTGTATTGGCTAGGTAAAAAATAGGAATTTCCCACTAATAAGCAATATTTCATAATATAAAAATACACTAGAACATAATAATACATTTTGTTACCATCATGTTAAGTCATGAAACACTAGTAATATTGCTAGTTCAAATCAAATGGATAAACTGAAGATTTCGGTATGTGTTTAAAGGTTGCTTGTCTCAAACTAAATTAGAGCTGTTTCTACACCTATAGAGAAAACTTGAAAGTGATAGCTGTTGACGTTGGAACTCAAGATTTCTATAATTTCCTATGTACCATTAATCAGGTAAAAAAGGGTGTGGATCTCAGGCTTAAAATCTTGTATCACATGAAAATGACCTATTTCTATACAGCTACAGTGTTTTTCAGTCTGCAGCTTCAGTTTAAAGTAATCCTTAAACTTGGCAGTAAGATTATTTAATCAAAATGAAGTTCCACAGAACTCCACTATGAGCTATAGATTCACACACTGGTTTGACAGCTAAAGCAAAAGGTGTATAAAGAAGGTAAACCATTAAAACCAGTAGGTATTAACTAGTCACCATATTAATGACTATAAGACAGTGAATACTCTAACAAATTCAAAAGTGTTATGTTGATCTTAACAATGAACAACACAATTTTCCTCTGTCTCTGAAAGTTCATTTAATTTCAAAGAATGTTACATATTAGTTTTGGGCTTGGTCATATGTCAGTTTTTAGACTTTCCTTCAAATCTATTAACTGTAGGCTCAGTGGATCACATAGGAAAACCCCTGTCCACTGTATTTATTAGAAAAAGAAGAGCAGAACCAAAATGAATGTATTGAAGGTTCTTACAGCCCAGGGCCTTATTGTAATAAGTGAGAAAATGTTTACACCAACATTACTGAAAATTATGGCCCAACAGGAAAAGATTCAAAGAGCCAAACGCTTAGTGCTGAGGGCCTGATATCCACACGCTATGTTCCTGGGGGCAGGGATGGCATGGGGAAGGGGGGACAGAGGGTGTATACTGAACTGCTGCTGTGGGTTAGCCTTAGTAGTCAGCCAAGCCATATGCAGCTGATCACTCACTCCTCTCCCCCATCCTGCTGTAGAGAATCAGGAGGGTAAAAAGTGAGAAAACCTATGGGTTGAGATAAAGTTTAACAGGTAAAGCAAAATCTGTGCATGCAAACAAAGAAAAATAAGGAATTCATTCACTGCTTTCCCTTGGCAGGCAGGTGTTTTGCCATTTCCAGGAAAGCAAGGCCTCATCACATGTAAATTACCTAGGAAGACAGAAGCCATTGCTCTGAACATCCCCTCTTTGTCCTTCCTCCTTCCCCACAGCTTTTGCTGCTGAGCATGGCATCATATGGTACAGAATATCCCTTTGGTCAGTTTGGGTCATCTGCCTGGTTGTATCCCCTTCAAACCTACTGTGTATCCCAGATTTATTCATTGGGGGGTCACAGTGATAAACAGAGAAGGCTTTAGTGCTGTGCAAACACTGCTCAGCAATAGCTAGAACTTCAGAGTGTAATCAGTACTGTTTTGGTCACAAATATAAAAAACAGCATCATATGAGCTGCCATGAAGAAAATTAACTGTATCCTAGCCAGTGAAACTACACAACTGGTCCTGGGGACTGAGTGTCCACCAGCCACTGCAATGCACCTTCAGGTTTAACTTCATTGAATAGAAAAAGTTGTGCACCCTGAGAGTAATCTGCAGTATGAGCCAAAATGTGGCTAAATGGTTTGTTTAAAGAGCAAAATTTTCAAACTAAAATACTAATGTGGATGTACCTGAGGTGGCCAAGCACAACAAATTAGTAGGGAAAAGAAGAGTCATACAGAGCTTTGAAAGCTGCAATAAATACTTTTATTTAATGCATGGAGTAGACACTGGAGGAATTCAGAGATTAAGTAACATGTTTAAGTCTATGGCCAGGGAGAAATGGTGTGTAGTGAATACAATGGTGATTAGTAAGGCTTGTCATAACCTCACAAAGGTTACAGGGATCAGGTCACATAATCCAGAAAAAAAAGCAGGCATGGCCAGTAGCAACAATAGAAGTGCTGGCATGTCATCAGGAATACCCTATTTAGACACCACATATTCTGTTCCCTACAATTTAAGCAAAATACCAGCGGATGTCACCAAAGATACTGCAGAATCTTGTCCTGTTTAGAATAACAGGTGCTGCTAAGAAAACGACTTTCTTACATGTAAAGGATAAACTGCAGGAAGGGAAGCGGATGGTTAAAGATGGAGTGTAAAAAGCATTTCAATGTAATCCCTAATAAGTATAATAACATACTTATAAATTTGACTTTGTTTCTAGTAAAAACAGAAGGTAGGCTTTGCTACCTTTTGTTGCTGAAATTAAGCTAATTCTTAAACAGAGACCAAAAGAGTGTATATTTCTTACGTATTTCTCCTGAGATGAAAATAATAAGTGATATCTATGTCAAGGATGTTTAGGCAAGTGACAAATATGAAGTTGTTCTCATTACTGAAGAAGTAGAAAATCATTATTCAACATCCATCAACATAGGAAAGGAAACCTTTCAGAAGATCTCTTGGCAATAATTTGCAAAAACCATCTGTGTCCTACAAAGTAGGGATTTTTTTTTCATAAAGACAAGGTGTTTAACAACTTCAGGAGAAGTCACAAATAGTAACAGCTATTTTAATCTCGTGATTATGACCATTCAGATGATGGGAATATATTTAAAACACTACAGACAGGTTCATTTCAGGTGCTGAATATGTAGTAGACACAAATGAACTCCTAAAAAATAAATCCATTTTGCCTCAAAGAAGCTGCACAAAGACTAAAACATAGGTCATTTGTATATTTCTTTCCAGATAAAGCTTTTATTTTGTCTCACAGTAAACCTCCATGGCCTTTATAGGGAAGTTTAGCATAATTTCATACATTCTTCTTGTCTTTTACATCAAGTGAATTATATTCAAGAAAGGCAGAGAAATCTGATACAGTAACAAAATAATCAGAATATGGGACAAATAATAATTTACCTGGCTGCCAATTAGTCTCTTGGACATCATGCTGTTAAAAGTTTTGTTGTATATAGCCAAGTACCAGTGCTGAGCTACTTCAGAGGATTAAAGGCTTTCTGGTATATTATACTGCTGTTAGGAAGTACTACAGTACTTGAGAATGGAATAAATCTGGCAGTGAGAGGAAATAACTAATGGAATACTGAAAAAGCCTTCTGCTAGATAAAGATAAACAAATTGCTTTCTAATTTTTAACACACTTAAAAATTCTGGGCTTGAAATGTCAGGTTAGGCTTGAGTGATTGTGTTTGTGCTCTTCTAAGGGAAGACTGAGATAAAAGGAGGAATGACAGATAAAAAGCTAGGGAAAAATACGTAGTGAGAGCTGGAAAAGAGAGACACTGTGAAGTAATGATTTTTAGAGGTTTGTAAAAGAAAAATTCTGCACAGACTATTATTTGTAGTGAAAGCATTAGGTTATTCCTAAACTTAGATTTAAGTTAATTTACATGCTCACCTTCATCTCATCTTTCCTCCAACTAAATCAAGCCACTTTTCCAGGCATTTTTGAAGACAGCATATGGGAGTTGTATTTAAACTGAGTTTCACAAAAAGCAAGCATCCTTCATTGTACAGCTCTTTCCACTATTAAATAAGGACATCTGGGTAGTTTCTGTGGACTCATACAAATTATTCTCCTTTCCTAACATTTTTGTGGTCACCTCTTGGCATTTATTTTCTTAATCAAAAAAGAAATTGTACAGTTATGACCTAACCAGCTTGCACACATGAAGCAGACTATGCAATAGCATCTTTGGCTATGTTTGGGGAAAAAACTCAGCAACAGAGTAATTAAGTCTGTAATTCTTGCCCATAAATGGCAAGAGGCAAGGGGTACCTGGGGTTATTGACTATATATACCCCACATGTGCATGATGCTTTGTGTTGCTTGCTCTCAGGGGACGACAGCAAGAGCAATCTGCTTCCTAAGAGAAGTGGGAGCCAAAAGTGACAGCAAGGCAGGCAGGGCTGGCAGCTGCCTTGACAGGACTGCCATCACACAATGCCTAAGCCAGAAAAGCAGAGGAGGCCTAGTGACAGTAACCAGCTTCAGCCAAGAATCCAGTGAGTGCCAGACAAGTGCTTGGTGATGAGATGGGTATAAAGTTGAGCCAGAATGTCAAGTCAGTGGTCAGGACCAGCAAAGCTAAGCGTAGATGTACCTGGAGTATACCTCATGCTGTAGGTATGGACCAAGTGTAAGGACGTGAACTTAAAATGCAGTTCATAAATGAAGAGGGTAAAACCCTGATGAGCCATGTGTCATTCTCACAGCTCTTTCCCACACAGTAGGCTGATGTAAGGTTTCACAGCTGCACCACTGTATGGAGCTGGGAGGTAAGAGATTGCAAAGGCTGACAGTGTGCTCAGCTCCTTGGTGCTTGCTTGTATGGTTGAAAGTGTAAGTTAAAGCCCAAGTTTATTGTATGAACTCGTTTTTATAGTCAGCTAGGAAAGTAAATCTCTTGAAAGTTAATATTTATCAGAAATTATGGGACAGAATTTCTGATAAGAGGTAGACATGTTCTTCCACATTCCTTACATGTATATGGAAAATAAAACTTAGGAAATCTTAGTAAGATGGACAATGGCACAGGAAGGTGGGCCACAGTTTAGGTTGTTATGTTTTGGTTTTGTAGCTTCTAATTTCCAGGCTTTGTACCTACTCTGTTTTTCAGGTCTTTCTGTTCCTAGTAAATTTATAAACTTGTTTAATAGCAAGCTTCGGTTTTTCTCTCCTTCCTACCTTCTTTCTTTTTATCTTTTTCTTTGATGCCAAAATGGCACAGAGAAACTGTTGAGAGATGAATTCTGTCTTTAAGCAGCAAAAGTATTTACTTCATGCAACTTTGGAAGCTAGCCGATTCGCACCGGACAAACTAGCTCCAAAGTTTTCAGTGAAAAGTTAGGTATTTATACCATTTTCATGAGAGGTTACAACATTTTTACATACATATTCATTTGAATTTGACACCCAATCATTCCATTCATAATAGGTGGGATCTAGGTGGAATAAACCTTCCAATTTTTTGTTCAACCATTTCCTGACTAAGGTGCCCACCTTATCTTTTCTAATTATTCAGAGCACATTCCTTTAACATTCAGTGATACATTCCTTTAACATTGCCAGTGGAACCTTTTCTAATTATTCAGAGTACATTCTTTTCTCAACACAGAGCATCACCCAGAGTATTGTACCAAACTCATCCTGAGTAATCTTTTCAAGATCTTGCTCTTCTTTCTTTCTCTTTCTTTTTCTCCCTCCCTCCCTCACAGAGTTGATATAGCTGGTTTTCCTTTAATAGGAGTTGTTTATGCATTTCTTTTGGGGTTATATAGACCCATAGCTGCAGGTTCTGTATACCAGCTCTTCACAAAATATCTGCAGGAATTAGATTGCAGCTAACACTGATTGGGCGTTTGAGTGAATTGGCAAAAAGTATTGTCTTTACTCTAAAAAGCTTTAATTGCAAATTGACCAAATTTCCAACTGGACGAGATTTAATGTGATAACAAAAGATTACAGTGTTGGCTGAAATAAATGTTGTAATTTCCACAATTTTTGCTTTGTCATACAATTCTGTTTTTTTATTTTTCAGGAACATTACACTGTTTCTATTTTAAATGAGACAGTGATTTATGTCAACTGCACCATGTACTTCAGTAGCTTGGGTCTTTCCACCATGAGATATTAATTGGCTGATTTTGTTCTTCCTGGAGCTGAAACGCTATGTAACTGAGCTGGCAGAAGAACTTAAGGGAAGTCAGTCAGCCATAAAAATGGAAAAGAATAATACACTGTGTGTATGTCCAAAGTGTATTTAATATATATGGCACTGAACGTATCTTGCAACATTCTAAGGATATGTTCCTGTTTCTAAACTGAAGGATCAGTTTTTATATATCCAGGTTTCTGATTATAAACATAAAGACATTTTATATACACAAATGTATAAAATCCATAAAATTATTTCATCTGTTATAAATTGGAGATATAGGAGTATTTTGAGATACTGTTAAGTAAAAGCCAGTATGTCTGAGATGCTACCTGTCAAATTTCTGGAAAATATTTCCTGTCTTCACTTTGATTAACAATCCTATAAAGATGTGGCTTTAAAAAGGAACCAAAACCATTGCTATTTTGACATAGTAGTTATGTGAAGTTGCCAGCTATTTTTACCAGACTATTTTAACTCTGTTTTCCTATGGAAACAATAGTCATGCTATTGTTAATGTGTGCATCTAGTAAAGTGTGAACTTTTTTTGTCATTTTCAGTTCACATGCGGCAGAGTGGTGGGAACCTCAAATGTAAACAAAATCTTGAAAGTTTTGGCAAACTGGATAACTAAATAAAGGAAAGTAACCTTAAGGCACTCACAGTGGGGAAATGCTGTAGCATGAGCTGATCCTAGGGAGTTCAGATACAATGCAGACTGAGACCTATGCAGGAAAAGTTTTAACTGAAATTTGTACTTTATTAAAATCTCACAAAATTAATTTATCCCAAGATAACTAATCAATGAATGGTTATTTCCTTGGATATATTGATAAAATTGATTTTTAAGCATGTTTTGGACTTGGACAATCTTACTTTGATTTGTTGTATTAATGCCTTATATCAGTTTATCAGAATATTTTTAATTTTTAATGTTCAAAGAGATTTTTTTCCCTTCATTACTTTCCATTTCTATCCCACATCTTTTCTTGTTTTCTCTGAATATTTCTGAGACAGCTTTATCTGTCCTAGGTATGAAAATTTCCCACCACCACCCCCTTGGGCTACAAGGAGCCATTTTCAGGTTCAGTGACTATTATAACTTCCTTGAAGCTGCCATGACCTCTTCAGTGGCTTTCTGTAGAGTCAAATGACTGGAGAGACAGCAGGAGGAAGCAGGATAGAAAAAGTGGCTTATCAGGTTTTTGCTAGCTGGAATTAGGCAGGGTCAGCCACACAGAAAGCCTTTTCAGAAGTGTTTACCTTCCCTTTTTGCCTAGTATAGTGCCCCAGGTGTTAACCCTTCCTCAACCCTGAAGAAATCCACACTTGAAAAAACACTGTTGAGATACTTTTCACAGGGGTTTAAAGGTTCTACTTCTTATTTCAGTGTATTGGAATGAAAATTATTAGGTCCCAGAGGGCACCAAAAGGCCGTAAGTGTGCTGACCAGGCTCACCTGGGACCTGCCTGTGTATTTGTGGACTCCATTTAAACTGCAGTCTGGACATCCCACCTTGCCTAAGTGATGCTGTAAGTACACATGTGGCTAGTCCTGCTACCTAGTTTTCTGCCCTCCTGGCTGGACTTGTTGAATGGGGCTTGGTCTCAGCTTATTTGTACCCTTATCTCTACTTGTGCTTCTAGCCCAGTCTCCTGCCGTTTTTGACTGGTCTTCCTGGCTGGACTATGTACCTGACTCCGTTGCCTTGCCTTGTCTGGGTTAGTCACTGGGACCTTTTGCTACCACATCCCTGATCAGTTACTATGGGACTCCAGCCTGTGGGAGCACTGCTGCCCAGCCTGGAGCACTGGGGTCATCATGGTTCATGGCTCTTCTGTGTCCTAGAGCAGCCCCACTCCTGCTACTCCCTGAAGGCCAGGATAGTTTTCCTGAGAAAACTATTTTAAAATCAAACTTATATAAATTAAATACACAACCACACTTCTTGTATCTGTTAATGCTAGTAGCAGTTTCACTGAAACATAGTATCAGAAAAGCTTAGGTATTAAAAGAACTAATTAGTGGGTATATATTGTGGAATTTCAGTTAATTTTATTGAAATAGTCTAATTAATGACAATGGAGCAAAAAGTAACTGTTCTATGAACTTTTTCTGTATTTGTAATGTAGCTTTAAAGCAGCCAGTGAGATTGCTTGCATAAGTGTTTCGAACAAAATCATCAGTACCTGCTAGGATAAGCCTCAGCTTAAGTTTCTCATAACATCTGTCCAAGAAACACATTAAGTTTGTACTTTCTAAATTATATTGTAATGCAGTGTTTACTTTCACAGGGCATCTGATTGCATAGTTTTGTCATCAAGAAAAATGGATATTAAAATATCAGAACTTAGATGTGACTAGTTAGTCTTATTTAAACTTCAGGTTAATAATTAACATGGTAATGTAAAAATGAGGTATGCAAAGTGACTGATACAGTGGGTTCTGTGAAAAACAACTATTCCTTCAGGAGCCACATTATTTTCCAATAGCTAGAAGAATATAATCCTTAGTAAGAAAGGTGATTAAAGTTTCAGCATTCTGCTCTTTTACTTTCAGGGAAAATAAGATGAAATCAAGACTGGGCCTCATTTCTGCCATGATTACAGCATCATTAGGAGTCTGTTCATTAGTTCCAGGATCATTGACTCCTATGTCCTGCTGTCTGTATCAGACCAAAGTGTTTGGCTGGGATCTAAATCCACCACCTAGGTTAGAAATTAGTATTCTACAGCTGCTGTAAGTAAGAAAGCAAAGAAAATGTTATATGGTCTGGGGCCAGAGTCACTGGGATACCCACATTAAGAACAGAATTTTCCTGGAACCTTAGATTAACAAGTAAATACTTGGAAATCTAGTTTAGATTTGATGCCTCTCTTCCCCACCCCACCCCCCTTTTCCAATGTACATTATCTCAATTTGGCTAGGATAGGAAGCAGAAGTGCTGAAGTATCTAGTCTTGTAAGACTTTCAGCCCAGCTGTGGAGAATCAAGTGGCTTTAGACAGTTGGAATACAGTTCAAAAGAGCATCCACAGTTTTTGGTGTTTGTCCAAGTGTTGAAGGACTTGTGGTTTACCCATCACTCTTTGTAATGTATTAGAAAGTAAACTTACTCTGTCAATGGGTAAAAATTATACAAAAGTAAATCTGCTCCTGACCTTGCTGTCCACTTGCAGGCATGACTTTGACTTCAATGGGAGTTTTACATAGGGAATGTCTTTGTGATTAGACATCTGTACTGCAAACAAGACAATATGTATTAATGTGCATGTTTTCTCTCTGGAATCAATTACAAGTGAGAAAAGAAAACTGGGAATATAATTTTCCCATGGAATGAGACTGTACAGCTACTACCATTCATCTATGCAATGCAATTCTAGAACCAAGCATAGCAGAAGAAATGCAAAATGTAAAGGTATGGGCAAAGGGTGTCCTTTTTGGTATGATATTTGAAATGAGAGGAAGGGGCCAAGGGTACAAAAAGCTTTTTCTTCTTTCAATCAGAACATGCTATAAAAGAAAACTTTTAGACTGCCCTAGCAACAGCTGGTAAGAAAAGCTACCAAGCTTGTGAAAACAGACAGGCTTTCCGGGTCCAGTGCAGTGGTAGACAAATGATTTCTTTCATCCTTATGCCACGCATATAATAACCTTTCTTGCTGCTAAGTTTTTATTGTTATGGGTGTTATGGCCCTATGTTGTGCAAAAGTAAACCCCAGATTATGCTAAAAACTTATTTGCTGTTAAGGGTCCAGACTAACAAACTACTACATTTGGAATGATCAAACTGTTCCTTCCAGAGAGAGAAGTCCTGAATTACTGTAGATTTCACAGATCAATGAATGGTGCAATTCCATGCAATGTGTTTTCCTCTGCATTCTATGCAGGATATCTGTATTCCTCTGTGGTTGCCAGTTTGAAGGAAGTGCCTTCTTCCTTGGTAGTCTATGGGAGCAGAACTGTGTGCTGGAGAGGGCTGAAAAGCAGGAAGGCAACTCTACAGCACCCACTGCTGACTTCCCTTTAAAACTCCATCAATCCTGCTAGAGGTCTAGAGCATCAAGGGGAACCTGGGAGAGAGACCTGGCAGAGATTTCCCCTTATCTTGCCCTTTATAATCCTTGATTGAGCTGGAACTGTTGAACAGAGAAATGCAGTGAAAATAGCTAATCAGCATGTGAAGACAGAAGTGTGTTGCTTTCATGCATCTAGTTGCTCCTAGGTATAACAAGCTTAGTCAGGTACAAGGCAAAAATAGTCTATTTTTCCCAATAAATTACTTATCTGAGAAGGACAAGTATGAGTTGGAGTAGTGAGATATGGTCATTTTGACTAATTTATCATGTCTGGGAAGTCCTGATTCTTCCCAGTCCCCAACAGAAACTAAAATCTTCGTTCTTCATTGAACTTTCTGAAATGTCACATGTTTCTATAAACTTTACTAGAAAAAACTGATGCAGATATAGGACTGTAGGTGAGTGTAGAAGCTGAGTTGGATCCTAAAGTCATTGAGAGGACAGAATGAGTGGTAGATGACCATTTAGACATAGTAGGTGGAAGAAGCCACTTCAGAATGAAGTGCTTTGGTATACACGGGAAATACTGTAATTATGAACTAGAAAAAGTTTCAGAAAGGTGAATTTAAACTCAGGAAGGATAGAAAGGTGCTTTACTTTCTTGCATACATCTTCATAAGTAGGCATGCTCTGCCTTTCGTACACTTGATAAAAAATTGTGCCTTTGAAGAATGTTCCCAGTAAGGAGCTCCGTAGCTTCCTTCACAGACTGAGAATACTGTGGAAGTCCTGGAAATCTTTCATAAGTTAAATCTGCCAGGAATGAGATGGGTATAATCAATCCTTTGCTGGGATCTTTTTACCTTTTTGTTGTTGTTGAGGGTTTTTTTGTTGCTTTTTAAATCCCTTCCAGTTTACAGCTTCACTGATTCAGGAAGCTTATAAACAGCCATAAACTCTGCCTCCAGGAAAGGTAGTTCATGTATAGCAGTTCTGTGTAATGAGAGACTTAATATACCTGTTCACTCACTTGCATGTTTACAAACCCTAGGAACTATTATATTGTAGCTTTCAACATTTTTAGCATGACATGGAGCTGTGAGATTTTGCATAACAGTATCTAAAGATGGAACAAGTGTCTCCTTCCAAATCTGCTGGAGAACTGCTCTGCCCCTGAAGTAGGCTCACTTCAGAGTTACATGGTCAGTGCTATAGTAATAGGATGATGATCTTCCCCCTCTTTTATGTATGTAGAGGCAGTTTTCTCCAATTGTATATATATTGTGTCATCTTAATCGTGTCACCTTGCCCCAGGCTTGTAGTCTGAAAGCAGACTTGATCCCCTCTGCACTCCATGATTTGCCTCCACATGGCAACTGAAGAGGGAATTACAAGTGGATTGTAATGACTCGGAGATTCTGTTCTTAAGTGTTTCTGTTCAAAGCTAATTTGGAATGTCATCACCAAATCTTACTAAATACAGAAGTTTGACAAGTCATAGCACTGTTGTTTTGAGCAATATAATAATTTTTAATATCAAAAGTAATTAAAAAGATACCAATTTAAAAATAGCTTAATCTGCTCAATAAGTTATGCCTTGATTGACATGTGGAAATACTTTTTTTCCTTGAGCATAAAGTAGAAGTCTAGAAAAGGTCTTTTTTTGTTATTAAATTTATTTTTCTTTCTATTCAAAATATATTCATAACTGATAGATTTTTCATCCATGAGGAGACTGAAAGAACTTTTCCTTTACTGCAACTAAAATGTGATTGGGGTCAGAATTTAAATTCAGAGATAAACTACTGCAAAGACCTACGTTATATTGAAACTAAACTCCAGTGCAGTAACAAAGAGCGCTTACTTCTCTAAAAGTGAAATGATGTATACACACTGGATAGCTGATACTTGTATCAAAGGGTGAAATATTGTTTAATATTGTTCACAAAGTTATTTCAGTGTTATGAATGCAAAGTTATATGTTATTTCAATATTTTTATGCTTAACTTTTTAGATTACAACTTACAGCTAAAGACATGCCAGTACATAAAAAGTAGTATAAAAGATGATCTGCAAAGATGCTTGAATTGCCAGACTTTTGTAATGTATTACTACAAATTTACAGTATTATTTTTGAATGTATAGATTACCTTTCATTTGAACATTATCTGTTAAACTGGAGCATTGGTTAAAATGATGAGACACTTCAAAGTGACCTATCCTATTTACTTAGTTGAAAGGTTTCTAGAATAAAGTGAAATAATGACAACTTGACAATTCTGCCTTGCATAATTCCAAGCATGTTTGAATCTGAAAGTGTTGTTTGCTTTCATGTTGCATTCTTATTTTGAACTCCTCCTATGTATTGCCAGAAAAATAAGACTGTGAACACTGAGTTTTTTCTGCTCTGCTCGCTGTGTGTAGGCCTGTCAATGTGGTTACTTAAATTCACTGAAGAAGAAACAACCAGGACTGTTAACTCCATCTATGGCTTCGTATTCCTTAATTACATATACTACAATGATTTGTCAGGGAAAATGAAGAGCCTAACCTGTGTAATCAAGTTGCATATTGTTCATATTTTTCTTGTGTACCATTTCATATTTTACATTAATTTCATGTTTATCGTGTGTATATATATGCGAATACACAAGATGGGACAGCTATTTTCAAGATAAATTTAAAAGAGATTTAGAATCAAAGGAATATCTTGGAATCCCATGAGGCTAATTTAAAGACGTTTGCCAGACCTGAATTAAGCTTTTAGACCCAAATGTATTTATGTAAAAAATATTGCATAGATCAATGGTCACTGCAGAAGCTAAGCAAATGTTCTAATAAAAACCAATAACATATTTGTTAAAAACTAATCTGTTTTGCAATGTATTTTGTTAATTTTATTAAGACTGAGCTTTAAAATTTGCTTGCAATAAACAGCAAGAAATGTCTAAGTAAGGCAGTCTAGGAACTTCTCATTAGTGTAGCACCTAACGGTCACAATTTTTATCTCCTAATAGCCTGTGAAATAGACCAGTATTCTCTTGTCACAGGACAACATTAAGGTACATAGAGTATAATCTGCACAAAGTAGTATGAATTCCTATGATGATACTTTCATCTTTACTTTCATCTAAAATCAAAATAAAACCAGATACCTTTCTATTTGTGTATGATACAGAACTGTTTGAACAGTTCTTCAGAACACTCTTTATGGATTTGACAGTGTATCAACACAATGTATCAAGGCACAGAAACATTATCAGCCATACATTCTTCCAAAGGCAATTGCAAATACAGAATAGGTGAATAACTTACAAGTCACTTCCCAGGAGGGAAAAAAAATAAATCAGATAGTTGAGACTCTTCAGTGAAAAAATATCATATTGAATGGAAACATAGCTGTCTTGTTTATATTCTCACTTGAAAGAGTTAGGTTCTAGTTTGAGAGACACTATAGGATAGTCAGTAATCTACTGGTCAGGATGGTGCCTGGAGATACACAGGTTCAAGATGTTTCTCTGTGTCTCTAACACTCTCTTGCATTTTCTTGCATCTCCTACATCCTCCCATGGTTGTGGTAATTATAGGATGAGCATTTATGAATGTCTCCTGCTGAAAATTTTTTCCTGATATTAATAATTAGATGTTCAGTAGACCTGAGAATGATTCTGATTGAGTTGGGGTACTGAGTAGTCTGTCTTCTCTCTATATAGAATGTACGAAATCTTTTTTTATAAGGCTTAGGAATATTGTGCCTGACAGGGAGATGATTTCCCACACAGATTCAGGAGTAGAGAGTTAAGAAACATAAAATGATAAATTTATTAAAGTTTCTTTGCGTGCATATTTATGGACTTACTAACAGATAGGGTAGCAGTATTTCTCACATATTAGCTGTGCATAACTTGCCAAATCTTAAAAAAATGCATGTCACTTTACCTCCTGACCTTTTTCCTACCTCTGGATTTCTCTACACTGTTTGCTCTTTTCCACCTGAGTAAACTTTTAACTTTTTCTGCCTTTAAAGAATTCTTCTCAAGTTTGGGAAGCAGGAGGTTAATCTCAGAACAAGCTCTATTTTCAGCTTTTTTTACACAAAGTAAGATTCAGTCCTTTTTAGCAGTCTTACAGGATTAAAAACTCATGACTTTGGAAACTGGTCAGAAAGTGAGCTACATGAGGAAATAGCACAAAGTAACTCAGTGGATTTATCTAAACAGCTTTCCTCCTTTGAAAGGATTTAATTTTACTTCAAGAATAAATGAGAAGTGTTTGAGATACCCAAGGTCCCAGGGGAGCAGAAAAGAACTACAGAATAAAACTAACATAGTTTTGATACCATTGGCAATATCTGTAAGGACAATGCCAGGAATGATTATATTTGGACACTGAATCAACCTTTCACCACAGGAAAGGCTTACAGTTTATTGGTATCGTGCTGCTAGGGAGTCACAGCTAAAAACTATAACATCACATCATAACTAGCCAAGAAATGAAGTAAAGACTTTTCATCTAATGGTATCAGTCTATCTTGTTTCACATGCTTTCATTTAAAGCAAATGTCATTTATTAAATTTAAGTTAATAAATTAGGTGATGGGTTACTACCATACTTAATTATTTTTCATTTCAAATCTGGACAGATACCCCCTACCTTCCTTTTAAAAGTAAGAACCATGCTGTATAATAAACAGTGTTTGGTTTTCATAAGTAAGTTAATAAGGCTGGTGTTGTATTTTCTCCCCAGCAGTCATGACTTACTCTTGCTTTTTAGAAACTACATCTCTTGTAATCGTAAATTAATGTAAGAAAGGTCTCTAATAGAGGAAGTGGTTGGAAAACCTTCATATACCTTGCTCTGAATTTTATCACACAGACTGAATATGCTTTAAGAAGACCAAAACCAACAACATGATAGCAGCATGTCTCTATAGCTCAGGCTTTTGACGTATTATTGTCAGTGTCCATAGCAAGCAGTCCCTCAAGATTCCACTTTTCAGTAGGAAATGCAGAGAACTCTAATGTAGGGCTAAGATATGGAACTGTTCATGGTTTCTAATTTGAAATTATTTTCCTTTGGAAGCTTGTGAAATGAGAGGTGTAGTTTTATCTTTTATTACAATTAGAATCTTCAAAATTTCAGTTTGAACTTTTTAGTGTTGTCATTCATTCTTCTTGAATGTGATACAATATGCATCTCACAGAGTTCTGCTTTCATTCCCACAAACAAAATTTTATTCATAATTCATTTCAGCAGCTCTGGGGTTGGTTTTTTTTGCTGATATTTGTCATCTAAAGCAAAGTTAGAAATAAAAAGTGAAGAAAAATGGGCAATGACACAGTTCATTTTGTTACAGATTCTGACAGGGAAAGTGGATTATTTATTACAAATGTCTACGACCACGAAATAGTATCTGAATGTCCAGAAGTATTTTTCCCAAGTTCAAGTGCAGATGAATATCCAAGTAAGTATGAAAGTTTATTCCTAAAATATTTTGCTAGTAGGTGAGACCAATGCAATTGAGACTAAGAGCAATGATACAAGAGTGTAATTTCATTTTTTGTGATAGCAGAAGTTGTTAAAATAATTCAGTTGAGTAACCAAAGGCTCAGTCTAACTTAAGACTTCCCAATTCAAATAACACTTTATTTTTTTTTTTCCTTCAAAAGGCCAGACTTTAAGGAAAGTTTTTTTTATTAATGCAGCTGAATCAATTAGACTGAGAAGATTAGGGAATTAAATTAAACTAGGAATTTCTTTAAGACATTAATGATAAAAGAATAACCAGAATTTGTATCTCAAAGGGGACAAACTGTAGGAAAGACTCCAGTTCAGTTGGATAAACAGCCATTACAGAAAGAATATTAGAACCATCCTCCGTGCCCTCCCCCTTCCCCCCCCCCCGCCCAAGAGTATATCTTAGATCTCAAAAAGTCTAGAGGTAAAATGAAAACTGCCAGAAGCCAAGCTGAGTCAGACCTTGCAAAAGACATTAAAACCTCTTTAGGTATAGAAATTGCAGAAAGAACGAAGGAAAACAAAGTGAAATGACACTATGTTACAGGAAGAGGTGGATATATCTGATAACCTGTCAGTGCCCCTAAAAGTAGATAGATACTTTGTGGAAGTTTTGAATGGAAATGTCAATCATTACTGCAGATAAGTGAAGAATTAAAAGCTACACATAAAAGAGAAAACCCAAAGAAAATAATGTACTCCTGCTAGTAAAGTCAAGTAATGAACGTCACAGAATTCCCAAGAACTGTGACAGAAAGTTGCAAATGTCTCAACATCAGGGTCATGACAACTGACTATGAAAGAGTTAATATGGTGCCTTTACAAGAAATGATGGGGGAAGTGTGTTGAAAGGAACAGATTTGCCTGATGTCAATATGATATAATATTCATTAATAATGAAAATAAAGGAAGTACATTGAGACAAAAATGTAAGTTCTATTTACAAAAGCAAATTATGCCACAGATTAAGGTACAGCAAAAGTACTTGATTCTATGGTAAATACCATTATTTTTAAAGAATGACAAATAAAATAAATCCAGTCTAAATCACATAACGGTGGAAAAGGGGCATATTAGAAGAAGTAGGGACTGATGATTTTGCTGATGGGATGAAAAAATACTACAGCAGATTATGTTGGAGTCACTACTTTACTAAATCCTTAAGAACTCAGTACTAAGGCTGAATTTGTTTTAGGTTTTTATAAATTACAAGGGTAAAAAAGTATATGCCTGAAAGGCTTTCTGATTTTTAATAACCAGTGAACCAATGAACTTCACTGATGGCATGCAGCTGACAGACATCATCAATAACATCATCACAGAGAATCAGGATAAACAATAGGAAGAAATAAACTACTTTAAGTTCTAGAGGAAGAGACATGGGATGCAGTGTACAGAAACAAATTGTAAAGGTATGTACCTGGAGACTAATCTACTGGTAGTTCAACATTTTAAATTTTTTGAAGAATTATCACCTTTTACAAATGTTATCTCCGTATAGCACTACAGAAGGTATTGGTGAGCCCCAGATAGAAGTTAGATGTCTAAAACAGTTAACAGTGATCCATAATAGCCTTCTAACAGGAACAGTAGGAACAAAGCAGCGAAGTGTGTTTAGAATGGAGCTTAATTATATCATAAATGAGCTTACTTGTGGGAAATCTAAGATGCAGTTTTTGTCAGCTCTATGACTGTCCCATGTGAAAATGACTGTATACAGCTTCTAGACCAGACCTCGATCATGTCTGCCTAACTTGTCACAAAAAGCAGCTCTTCTTGAGTGTCTCTGCACCCACATTTACAGAGGTACTTCAGTAACTCCACCATGCATCTGGATTTATTTTTTTTTAACCTTTACCTTTACCAAACCTAGTAGGGTTTGGGTTAGGTCCATAAAAAAAAAAAAAAAACTTAAGTTCATAAGGATGAAGTCAGGAGACTACTGGAAAGTACCAAATATATTTAGGCATCTAACTGAATGGCCACTGACTACAGCAGTCCACATGGTCCTATGTTAACTGTTTATCTCCATGCCTAGGAGAATTTTTATAGCAATGTGCTTGTTAGCTGCGATCAAGCACATGCTTGGTGTTTTTTCTACTTTTCATGATATTTTTTTTTTGCTAATTTGATGCAGTGAGTAAGGAGAAATTGCAGATAGTAGCACAGTTGGACAGATTTTTTAAAGCAGTAGTTTTTAAAATGATTGCAGGATGTGTGTTTGTTTGAGTCACAATGATGAGAACCAAAATCAATGACATATTAATGTTGCCCTTGCCCACAACTTAGAGAGTTTTAGTTGTTGAAAAGTTATTCCCTTCAAGGCTTCAGAGATTCATTTAAAAAAACAGGCAGTTACAATTTCTCATACGATAGAAAACTTGGTAGCTCTCAATTTCTACTTTGGATTATCAATGGCATGAAGAAAAAAGCCTCTGTGTCACTAATGCATTTTTGGTTACGCTTGCTTACAACCCTGGCTGAAGAGGCCATCAAAACCTAATTGCTTACTGTAGCTGAAATGACAGTATATTTTTAGTGACTGGGGTTTATGTGGAATGTTTTACCTTTTTTTCCACATCTCTGAAATGTACAGAACGTTACAACTGGCATGTAACTTTGGTCTGGGGTTTTCTTTTCAGCTCCAGCAGAAACTGTTAACCATTATATGTTTTGTACTTCTAAACAGGCAAAGATGAAACAACTCAAAAATGGTAAGAAACATCAGTCCAGCCTGGCAATTTCAATATTACTTTACAATTTTTTATTATTTTGACTATATTTTTATCTCAGTTGTTGCCTCCAGGCAACATTTGGCCTTATTCTTATGTGTCTGCTATTCCTATTTCCTTTACAACTTATCAGAGTTCATTTTGTTGGATTTGGGAAGACTTGTCCTTATGATCCAACCAGATCATTTTATACTTTACATCAGTAATTTTTAAGTGGTTGCAGTAACCTATCTGGTGTGATACCAGTTCTGTGATACTACAGCTGTAGGATCTGGGGTGCTGGCATATCAGTTGGTGATTCTTAGAACTGGGACCTATGAGAACCCATTATAGAAGCTTTGGTTACAGAGACAGTTACCCTCACAGAAACACAGTACATGCTTGTTTAGAGCATAAGCAAGCTGAACCGAAATGGAAATGCATTTCAGTAATCAGATTTCAGCCTCCTATCCAAATTCTGATGTTGAAGATTTCTAGCAAATCCTTTCTTTGGCAAAGATATTCAGGAAGAGTAAGGGATTAATTTTTCACTTTTTACTTTCCTAAATTCAGCTGCAATGTCAGTATCAATTTGGAACAAAAAAGGCCTAGTGACAGGTATGTGAATCCAGAACTTCGAAGACCAAATCTTTCATTACTTCCTTGATATGGCTTTCTCCATTGCAAAACCCTTAGCACCTCTGTGACTGAATTCACTATTTATTAATCTGACACCCAGGTGTCATTATACTTTTGGGTACTGTGAACTCCCATACATTAATAATATACTAGCAAACATCCAACTATTCTAGCAATAGGGGCTGATAAAGGACCATGGAAAGGTAAAAATCTCTCCTAGATTATGCCATTTTTTGGGTCTTTATTTGCATTCTTAAAGACACCCAGTCCCAAAAATAGCCCCTCTGCTTTACATACATTGTAGTTAAATGAACATAGAATCATAGTATTATAGAATCATAGAATGGTTTGGGTTGGAATGGACCCTTGAAGGTCATCTAGTCCAAGCCCACTGCAATCAGCAGGGACATCTTAAACTAAACTAAGTTGCTCAGTGCCCCACCCAACCTGACCCTGAATGTTTCCAGGGATGGGACATCCACAACCTCTCTATGAAACTTGTTTCAGTGTTACACCACCCTCAGTGTAAAAAATTTCTTCCTTATATCTAGTCTGAGTCTACCATTTTTGAGTTTAAAACCATGACCTCTTGTTTTATTGCTACAGGCCCCCCTCTTAAAAATTCTGTTCCCATTTTTCTTATAAGCCCTCTTTAAGTATCGAAAAACTGCAGTTAAGGTGGCTCTGGAGTCTTCTCTGCTCCAGGCTGAACAACTCCAAGTCTCTCAGCTTTTCTTCATAGGAGAGGTGCTCCAGCCCTCTGATCATTTTTGTACCCCTCCTCTGGACTCCAACAGGTCCATGTCTTTCCTGTACTGAGGGCTCCAGAGCTGGATGCAGGACTCCAGGTAGGGTCTCACCGGAGTAGAGTAGAGAGGCAAAATCACCTCCCTCGACCTGCTGGCCATGCTTCTTTTGATGCAGCCCAGTATAGGATTGACTTTCTGGGCTGTGAGCATATGTTGTTGGTCATGTCCAGTTTTTCATCAAACATATTAGGACAAGGAAAGAAAATGTTGTCTAGTGCATTCTTGAAGCTAAATACAATGCTCTCTTGCACTGATAATAGCAGGAGTGAACATGACCTGATCTGGGAATAAGCAAGGCTTATTTACTGCCTTCACCCACTAAAAATAAATATTTCTTCTGTGTTTTTCTTTGTTTTGGTGTCCCCCCTATATCTTCCTCTTTCACTTAACACATTTCTTTCACTTACAGCTTACTACCAAGTTATCTTCAGAGAAATTGTATGGTATTAGATAAGATCTTACTGCTTACTTCTCTTCTTATAGATGATTAGTTCCAGCCAATTTTAAAATGTAGCTGAAATGGGGTCCAGCTTGGTACTTTATGATTTGCTACATCCTTATTCCATAACTTAACTTTCTTCTGTCATGTCAGAGTCATGTCTCATTAAACATCCCTTTTCTTCTCATAAGTGCACTTGTCCTAGTATATAGAAACCCTAGGCATTTTTACAAATTTTATTGGATATAATGCTCAGTAGGGAAGAGTTGAATGGTGAAGCTGCAAATGCATGGTTTACTCTCTGACATGCTGGATTCAATTTTAACTAAACTAGTATATAGATGATTTGTGAACAGAAGTGTTTTAAACAGCTACCTAATTACTTACCTGAAAAAAATTAGTTTATATTGAAATTTCACTTTCATCTGACTGTGATAAACAGATATTAATTTATAAGCTTTCCATGTAGTGCATTTTTAGTGTTATCATACCTAAAGCATAGATGTCTACAGGCTGAAGTTTCAGGTCTAACAGAAGTTTGATGGGGGTTGGCAGCTGAGTTCTAAGCTCATTTTAAAATTTTTGGGCAGTGAAGCTATTTTTCTCTTGGGAGGAATCTTTTATTGAAGGGAAAATAGCAGGGAAAAGAGCAAGCAATTAACTTGCATTGAATTAAATACAAGTTATTAACCAATAAACATTTACTGCAGTTTTCATACACTTCAGGGGTCAGGATCTGGTTCATATAATAGAACATGTGTGGTACCAAGAAATTTAGTTTATATGCATATATACACACCTACATTAGAGACATGGAATGGAAACAATAGTTACAAATATTTATGACTAATTTCTTCATTACCAGGTGAAAAGTTTTATTAAGTATAACACATATAATTGTAAAAGATTTACTGCAGAAAACTATGGCAAGTGCTAAATTTTTCAGGGAAAGTTTTATTATTTGCTTTCCATATGTAAGACTGTAGTGAGGCCTCATTCTAGTCTTCTGTGAAGTTCTAGGAAGGTACATGAGTTATTTTCAGGCTCTCTTGGCTGCCACAACAGAAAACTGCAAAGGGGAAGAGTTTTGTATGAAAACATGCAAGCAGTAACTGCCTGCAGCTGTCAACTTGTTAAGATTACTTCCTCCAAAGCAATATCAAAAATATAAGGTTTAGAAACATCTCTCTTACCAGCATGTTCTGTAGATACAGGTGCATCGGTAAATATTTATGGATGTTACCTATGTAGCATTTAAATAGTGTTTTGCAAAGAATTTTGAACAAATAGAGTAAGCATTATTTTATTACAAAGGAGATTGATCATGAATCAGAAAATATGAAAGAGCATTGCAAAGACTTAATTTGGATGTAATTGGTGACCAGAGCTTTTCCTGCTGCAAAATCAGAAGGTTTTGACATAAAGCTTTGGTTAAGTAGCCCATGGAATACTTTTATGCAAGTGTCTGGGGGTTCTTACAGATATAAAAGCTATTTTAACTTTACCTTGACTTTTAGTAGTATTAGTATAGCAGAAATCTTTAACTTTCTGTCTAATAAACTTTAGGAAGTTACTTAGGTAGAAGCCACATAATTACTGAAATTTGGTTGGCATTTTGAATTGGTTTGTGGCTTCTGCTGATATTTAGTCAATATTGATTTTTTAATAAGTTAATTAATCAGAATACTGTAAGTAATGATACAATACCTGAAGAGAGGAGAGAGACCTTCTAGTGACAGTCAGTGGTAGAAAATCAACTTGGATTACATAGGCTTGTGTTACTGACTCTGAAGCCACAAAGTTCGACCAAAAAAAACCAGATTTAGGGATGGATCTCATTTTGACCTCTTTGCCTCCTGCCTGTTGTGTGCACAGTTGACTCTATCTGCAATATAGAAGGAATATCTCTATCTGCAATATAGAAGAAAATGAAAATAACAAGTAATAGGGCAAAAGTCTTGATTTCTTGAAGATGAGGGAGGATCCATTACTACAGTGCTGCCTTCCAGCTTTGGGAGGTGTCTTAAACTTCTATAAATTCTCCTTCTGAAGAAAGAAACTTTACTGAAGTGAATGCTCCAGAAATAAAAATCCTAATCTAAAATTTTTGGACTTCACTTTGCTCACATAAGCTATTCTAACAGATGAGAAAACTTTTCTGATTCAGGTTCATGTTGTACAATTTGGTCCTTTTAGCAAAGTACCAAAAATAAGTGGACAATTTTCCATAGCAAAAGTTAGTAAGAGTTTGTTACAAATCAAGTGGCAGTGGAAGATTAAATAAAGGTTAGAAAGCAGCCAGTAATTTGAAATGAATGCATGTTTTTTGCTAGGTGCAGATGTCACAGTTAGTACTTTAAATTAAGGGGGGGTGGGGGTGAGAGGAAGGATTAGATATTCAGACTAAGTATTCAGGCTGAGCGTACAAGTGTGACACACTTTGTAAGTGAGACCTCAGCCTTGGTAAATGGCATAATTTTTAATTTTTTTTTTCTCAGATGTAGACTTGTACTGCAATAATGGTACTAGAAAGTATTTTGCTTACGTGATAAATTGACTTCAGCTATTTAAATAACTTTTAGTATAGCTAAACTGTTTTATATATGTAACACAAAGAAACCTTACTTGTGACTTAGGGTCTGTGCAGTGCAAGTAATAAAACACAGGATATGCAGTTTAGGTAGATTGGATGGTCTCTCCGCATGCCTATACTTCAATTTTAATCAGAAAATATCAATTCAAAGACAGCAAACCTTCTCATGGAAATGTTCTGAGGTAAGTTGTTTTTTTTTTTTTTCTGAAAATGTCTTATATCTATGATGGAGTTATTTATTTTTTAAGCAAGCAAGCAAGCCATCTACATATAAGTTGTTAGGTCGGTCACTTAGACCAGTGTTTTAAGTTCCTCTGTATCCTGATTTGAACTTTTCTTTCACTTGTCGTGTTAAGTGGTAACCATCAGGCTGTTGGCTGTTGAAGATAATTGTGCAGTTTACTCTATGTATCGATACCGGGACTGGTCTGAAATGGGGCAGGCATACAAATTTAGAAAGTTTTAATGTTACCCTAGGCAGAGTAGAAAAAAATTTTGTTTATGTTGGATTATTAGCCAGGTCCTACTACGACCTTTTGTCTCTATCACTTACTCTTGTTAAAGACTGTAGTATGGCTCATTTTCCACATTCCTTTTTTAGTATAAGCTTTCATCCCTCCTGAAGGATACAATATGGTGTTTAGGTTTTGACTCACACAGTTTATTTAGAGCTGTATGTCTAATAAAGACATATACTCTCCTGGTTGTCTGGTCTATTTAGATAGTGGTAGTTCATTAAATTGATGCCAAGAAAATCTGTGCCATTGGGACTCTCTTATATTCCTGAGCAGGGATTTAGTACCTGCTGATAATTTTTCTGATAATTAAGATCCATATCTAAGCCTGAATGAACTGTTATCAGAGAACTGCTTACTCACTATAAAGAGAGAAAAGGGAAAGAAGAGAAAAAGAAAAAGAAAATAATATTGTTGCATCAAAGAAAACTGTAAATATAAGAAAAGGATTTAAACAGTTTTGTCATTAGATGTCTTTATCTAGATTGGAACTGCAGTTTTGTTTTAAAATATAAAAAAAGGAAATAAGCAAATCCGCTTGTATTAAACATGGTCTGACAGAAATATTTGCTTTCCAGCACCCAGAGAGGTAACTCTAAATGCTTAAAAGCTAACCTTCTTTCTTTGTCACAGCTATTAGAAATTTGATATATATGGATTAAAAAAAAAAGAAAAAAAGGATAAATATTTAGTAACTTTTCAATGGGATGACACGAAACTGATCTTTCTGGACCTTTTATTTGCTTCAGTATAAAAATCCTGTTATCGTCTTTTGAATATTTTTTGTGATTAATTTAGATGTGGAAAAGTTTGAAAAAATATAATTGGGCTCCTATTGGATATGTCTGATTTGATTGTATGAAGCACAGTTATTTCTATCTAATGGCTTCTGAAGACAGATGCTGTTGCCAGGGGAAGAATAGTAGGACTCATCTGACAAAAATTGTTCATTATGCCTATAATGTGGTGCAGTTGTCTTCAAGTCCTAGATGAGGTCATATCTGTTCTTGAGCACCTGTACTTCTGCTCTCAGGTGTTACAGCTTCAAGATGCAGTTGACTCATCTTGCAGACCAGAGTTTGGGTATGATGCAACATGCAAGGAGGGAATTGATGTCCAAGTACAGGCTTGATCCTCCCAACCCGATGGTACAAATACAATGCCGCATCGTACCCAGGGACCAGACACACTGTCCTCAGTACTCATTAATATTTTTGAATAAGTGGTTCCAATCTTTCAGGTGTTCTCTCTTGCAAAAGAGGTCGGAGGCTAAAAAAGAAGAAAAAGCAAAAAAAAAAAAAAAAAAAGGGAAGCCTGCACCGGTTCAGGAAAGGAGGAAATATCTCTCAAAGAAGTGAATATTTTTCAATTAGCTATTTAAAAAATGCAAAAAAAACCCACAACTTTTTCTCCCTCTCTCATTCATTCTTCCACAGTAATGATTTCCTCTTACAAAACAGCCCTATTAGTATTAGACTTTTAGTCTCCGTATTTTCATCCTTTCATGACCTTAAAGTATTATTTAAGGATCTCATTATCATGAACACCACATTTTGATCCTCTAGTTCCTTTTCTGAATATTTGTCTGAATATTCCCCTGTGTATGAAATTCTCGGATTACCTCAATTCTACACATTGTAATTTTTAAATTAGCTGATGGAAAGATTTCACTGACTACAGATGCACTGTTCAGTTTTGAATTTAGTGATTGGCTTTTTGCACAGTCTCATGCTGGACATTTAGAAAAGAAATTTTCTTATCTGCAGTAATGTTAATGTGATTACTAACATCTGTACTGGCTCAGGTGAGTGCCATATTTTATTTATTTATTTATTTTTCCTGAAAATGGATCTTTTTTCCAAATATCACATCAGCCCCAGTCATGTCTTTGGGATCTTTCAAGCAGCTAAGGTAGTAATAATGAAAACCTGCTTTTTATGCTGCCACTCTGCACAGATTTTGTGGACAGCTACTTTGCAAGTAGAAAAAAAAATCTTTCAAACTGCCAAATATCAATTCTATAGTGTAGTGAGGGGTTAAAATTTCATGGGATAACTGCTGAAATAGCATATGTAAGCAGTTCATGAAACACAGAGTAGTAGACTATTCTATTACTGTCTTCCATTGACTTCTAAAATCTTTCTTCTGATCCCCTCTCTCAGAAGTATCCCACTGACTAACAAAATAATCTGCTATCTTCAGTAGATAGCAGGTTAAATTCCAAGTTGCAAATCCATGAAGACTGCATATGTACTTCTTTAACTGTTCTTTCTTTCCTCCCAAGTCTGTGACCTATTCTAGCAAGGAGCTATGAATTCTAAATGTAGTCACTGATGTGTACATCGGTCTGCTACTAAACTTCATTCCAGGCAACTCATTGCTACGTGAACAAGGGCATTCCACTTCAGCAGCTGAGTGATCTCTCTGCAGTCAAAGATTACTACTGTACCACAGTCAGGTGTCCCGTATTTGAAGAGAGCAAAGAAACATGAACTGTAGATTTGGTATTGTGTGATCAGTAGCCAACAAAATTGCTGAATGCAATACAAAGCAATTTTATATAGCATCCTGCGTAGATGGTCCCTTAAAATTTTGTGGTTTGGTATAGTCTTAATAGAAAACAAAAGAATCGTTGTAGAGGAAACCTGATTTACTGTGTTAAATAGATCAAGAATTCTGTGAAAATGTTGAAGCTATGAAAGGGTCTAAACAGGTCTAAAACCTGTTTCACTTTACTGAAAGTGTGTTTTCAGTATAGATGTGTAATAATCATGTAAGCATTTTACTATGCAACTCTAGTAGTGATACTTGTGCCTTTTGTAAACTAGAATGTAAAACATACATATTGGAAGCAATCTGGCTAATAAAATCCAATGTAAAGAAGAATTTCTAAAGAAAACAGAGAGATTGTGCATCAGGAGAAGGAAAAATGTGACTAGAACAATACAGATGGGAAAAGGAGGCCAGCTAAACTTTCTAACAATTCATATTGAATTTCATAAATATTTAAAAATTATTTTTAGGGAAGAAAATGGATGAAAGGGCATTCAACAGAAACAGTGCTTGGGAAAATATCTAATTTGCTTTAAACTCTTTGAAGATTTGAAGTGTCATATTGTCTCTACAAACTAGCATCATCTGTCAAGAGAGCTGGTAGGCTGTCCAGTGGCATGGATGTAGCCTGTGGCACGAGGTGTGCACAGAGTTCCTAATGCCAGCAGCCTTACCCCAACCCAGCCTGAGTTAAGTGTGGCAGAAAAGGACAGCCTAGGGGTGGGATGAATCAATGAGCTCAAGTATAGGAGAACTTTAACAGGTAAAGATCCACAGCACGTTTTTTCAGAGATTCTGAATAACAACAGATCATGTGTCTACTTCAGCTGTTATGGCTTAAACAGGGAACTGGCACTATATATGTGTCTCTGTTATCAGGAGTGACATGTCACACAGAGACCAGTGGTAGTCAGCAAGGCTTCCTTTTACAGGGCTAAGTACTGGAAACATGTTTGAACTGCAAGGTTCACAAGGAATGTGGTTAATTTCTTTTTCAGGATGAATGTAAAACACACTATATAAATTTTCATTTTTCCACTAAAAACAGAGAAGGTTTTTTTAAAAATATAAATCTGCTAGGATTCCATTTTTCCATTTACTGGAAAGAGATTACATTAATCTACACACACACGTATATATTCTTTTACTCAGAAATTCTTTAAAAATCCAAGTTTTATTTTCATCAGATCAGAAGTATGGCATTCTTATACCAATATTTCAGTTTCATATATTACCCTCCCTGGCAGTCAGTGGAAAAAATTATGTTCTGAAGCATTTAGAAATTGGTGACGCTGCAAACTTTTGACCTTAATCCACAATTAAGCCACTGAGCCACAGCCAGATCAATTGCAAGGTTCACGACACTCATGTCTCATATTAAATGCACCTTGCCATAGGGAAAAGACAGGAAGAGGGCAGTCAGAACTGATAGTTTATTTTGTGGTGTTTTTAATGTCTCTGATGACTATGATCACACAAAGTATTGTTGCAGGTAACAGTTCCAAGAGATTAAACTCAGGCAGACGGAGCTTCCTTATCCCACTGTATATTTCTGTTAGAACTTACTGATGGCTAGGCTCATGGCTGGACATAATCAGCCTTAAAGTCCTTTTACACTGAAAAAAAATGTTTACATTTTTCAGCTGTTGGCATAATTTCCTGCAACTAGAATTTGTAAGCATCTTCTGTAATCTCCTATGTAACTGTAAGCTCAGAGACTTGGTGTAAAGATTTCTATGACTGACAGCTACTTTTGGAATCAAAGCTCTGTACCCAAACCCAGGTGGGATATAGCCTCTGTAATGATACCCAATTAGCGGTTGCAGTTCTTCCACATGTTGAACCTGATGCAGGTTTGTATGCACTGCCCTGGAATGGTGTTTATTCCAAGTATGTACTGTGCTAGAATGGTTTACTGCTTTTGGTCCTGGACATTTTGCACTTGTTAGTGCAAGAGATATCCTGTATATAAGGGTCCTCCTTTCCAATAAATAGAAAATAATTTATACATTAGCAATCTAACCAAGAGAAATTATTGCTTTTACTCCAAAGCTAGAGCAGGTGTATCTGAAATATGACATTCCCTGCTCAGGACAGCTCTCTTGAAACCTCATCAGGAATACTGTAGGGTACTTGATTGTATTATACTTGGAGCTCCATTATCCTAAGATTATAGTAAAAAGCATGTAATGCATGTCTAGATAACTACTGGAGGTAATCTATTCCACATTTGAGAGTTTTGTTACATTTTTAAAGGCGAAGTTTTCAGGTCAAGATTGAGAAAAAAAAATATCCTAGGAATTTTTGTCCAGCTTGAAACAGTTTTATGGCCCTGATTTTTAAAAGATGCTGACTTGAAAGGTCTCTTAGCATATCCCATAAAAAATGAGCACCTAAACCCATTTAGGAAAAACCCAACATTGGTCCCTACACTGTAAACTTCCACTGAACTCAGACGACTAACTGAAAAAAAACCCTATAAACCCTCAGGTTCTAATGACTATCTTAATTCATGTTTACTTGTTCAGATATTTCACAACTATGCCTAAGATATTTCTGTTTTGTAAAGTATCTTGGAAGGTGTTGTGAAAGATGCAGTAACATTATGATCAACTTTAATGCATGTAAATGCTACTTCACTATTATTTTTTAATTTATCTCCTTATGCTCTCCTTATTTTTTCATAAAATATGCTTCCATACAGATTTTCCTCTCACTTCCATGGGCTTTTGTTTATTTTCAAAGGATAAAAGTTTGGAGAAGAGGAAAAATCTAAGGGCATTAAAAAAAAAATACAAACCCATTCCTGAAATATTAATAATAACTATTAGGGACCTTCTGGAGGGACCTGGAAAAGAAGCCTTTAATCCCAACTAAATAATAACATTATCGAAACAATATTCCAGAAACGGTTTTAAATCTCTTTATGGGTTCTTCCCATTTAGAATAAAAGCATGTTTAATGTAATTTAATTTCTAGGTCGCAATTATCTCCTGCTAATTGTGAAGATTAGCCACAAGTAGAAGGCGCAGTATGGTCTTATTGCAATCTAAAATTTATCAAAATAAATACTAACACATACTTGTAGATTTTCATTAAATGTGAATTAAGCTAAATTCCATTTAAATAACTTTAAAGCAGAGTAAGAATATGATATAGATAGTTAATTGAGTTTAACTAAACCACTCTGAAATTCATTAATTTTTGTGACTAATTCTGTTTAAATAATCCTCATTAAAAGTGTCAGGATGCAACTAACACTGGTATTGCCTTTGATTTTTAGTAGTTTCAGTGATTACACGGGGCAAAATTGCTGTCAGAACAAATTTTGCAGCCTATAGCTCTGCAGTTAAAAAACATACAGGAGATACTGAAGAGCTGGTAAAGTGTGTTTTTCCTATTAAGAATTCACACAGTCCAGATAGTGATTGGGGTTTTGTTTTTTTTAATGTGAATAACATTAAAGAATCCCTGTATCCAGTTAATTGAATGAATGCACATGGTCACAGTGATTTTTTTCAAAGAACTGAGGGTGACATCAGTGGTGACAACATGGTGATCCCCTACGAATGTGATTTATGAGCCTGTGGTACATGAATTGTAAGGGTGGTTGATTCTTCTGTTGTCTGGCAAGATTTACTCCCGCAGAAGGACAGATGGCATCTGAACTCCCATCCTTTAACCACTTGTGCTTGAAAAGGATATTTTGCAAGTGCACCTGCATATAGGCTCTAAATTAAAAAGCATGCTGAGCTGCTGTATTACTTGATAGATGTGTTCATGTTTCCTTCTTTATCACTTTTGACTTAACAGCAGTTTGGTGTTACAGGTATTTGCAGATGCTTTTTTCCGAGTTTTTTCTTGCTTCAAGAGGAAGTGTCTTTCTACAATGACCAGGCAGGGAGCATAAAATCTTCACAGAAGCCTAATTTGTACTATAACAACAGGTAATACACCCAGGGGAAACCACAGAAATGACTGCACATTTTATGAAACTGTAGGAAAATGAGCCTTCCCACCACAATAAATCAGTACATAAATCAAATAAAGCCAGACATCATTACTCCAACCGGTTGTAAAACAATAGAGCAAGGGTGGGGGGTGGGGGGAGAATTTCTAATCCCAGAGCTGACCAACCCTGGAAAATACTCTAATGCATGTGGTGTTGGGCTGCAAGCAATACCTCTGTGCTGTGCTCCTCTGTGACAAATTTAGTTCAGAGCTATAGGACCCATTTGTATCTTTGTCAGAAATATATGTAAAGATAACAGTCAAATGTGATGCAAGCTATTTTTCTAGTTGGAAAGCACACAGAGCATCACAGCTATTCTGCTAAGGAAGAAAACACAAGGGAAAAGCAGAATAGGGGAGACAAAATATGTAAAGGCAAGATCTTCTACTTCATGTTTGCTTTAATTAATTCTTTCATTTACAGATTGGTTGGGATTACTGTATGATGAAATAGATTTGAAATGTCTAATGTTATTTATGCAGACTTTCTATGTGATTTCTTGCCTATCACACAAAAAAAGTCACAATAAACTCATAGCTTTTTAAAATCCTATATATTAATGCAAAAGGTGTTTTAGGGGATGGGGAAGAAAGGGTGAATTAATATAATCCTTTTCTTTTTCATAACCAACACAAAAAATCTACAAACAACCTGACAGTTTTTAAACAGAATGGGCTTTCCTTGTCATCTCCTTAAAGCCATAAACAGAAAAAGTTAGTTAGCTTGGAAGACAGTGTCTTTGGCTCATTTCCTGAAAAAACAGTCACACAGTCAGACCAAGTATTTAGTCCTGTAAACCTGTGACAGACTGAATGTACAGAACAGGACCAAGCTCCTGTCCAGATTTCCTGGTATTTAGATATTTTCTGTGCCTTCTCTTCAAGACCTTTGTAACTTTAATAATCAGTATTTCATTTTGCTTTTTAAGTAGTTGTTGTTTACAGAGGTGAAAAAAAAATCCCCGAGAGAGAAGGCTTTACCAGAATTAATACATTTAACAACATGAGAGTCTGTGAAGAGGACTCAGAATGTAGTGGTCAAGAATAAAATCCTTCTGTCTGCTCTAATTCATTGCACGTAGTAGGCAAATGACAGTATTTAACTGATGAAGACACATTTTGTGCACTACTGAAAATAAATAAAAGGGTCAGAAAGGATGTCACCTTGGGCTATGAGTCCATGCTTATGCTAAAAGACACCAGGCATACCCAGGAATGCTCACTGATAGTCAGGCCAGTTGGCTTGGAGTAGTCCATCATGGTGTTAATAAACCATCTTGGCCTTTAAAACAGTGTAAGTGCATTCAGACTGCCTGCTGGGAAGGACCTCTGCAATGCTGTAGCTGTATTTAGAAACTGCTGGGAGAATAATGGCTGACGCAGGCCAGAAGTCTGCTAAAGGACCCATACTATAAATTTTAAAGTACAGATGATCAGATTCCAGTGCTAGATGATATTTCTGGTCACTCTTTAATTTATTAGTACAAATGCAGCCTCTAGGTCCCTACCCAAAATCCACTACTCTTAAATAATATAAGAATCTTCCATGAGGCTAGCTACGTAGACGAGATGCTAGGTTCATAAAGCTATTTCTATAAAACAATGTGTTTGTCTTGGGAAAGCAAAAGAACATACAGATGTCAGCCATTCAGAATCCAATTTTCAGTAAAGCATATATTTGGACACTCTACTGTATCTGCAAAGTATATTAATTTTTTTTCTCCAGTTTATGTCTCTTTCCTAACAATCCAAAATATATTTTTTTCCAAATACTCTTTCTACACTGAAAGGCAACCTCGTCCGTAAAGGATACATACATGTATATGTATGTGAAATATTAAATGCAGACACACCAACAGATTCAGATACACACACCCACATGTGTATTCTGTAAGTGAAAAAGTGCCTTCTATTATTGTCAATATTGAGAGTTTTTGTATTTTTGTAGGGTTTTGGTTTGGATTTTTTGTTGTTGTTGTGGTTTTGTTTTTTTCCTGAAAATGGGAACTGTGATGAGATATTAATTCTTCAGTTCCTTTCTACTCCTTTCACGTATGCTGTCACAATCTCAGGAGTTTACTGCATATCTTTAAGGATTTTTTTTCAACATTTTTTATTTTTGTCATGCAGACTAACCACTTAAAATATACTGTACTTTAAAGAAATTGTATTCTAATTCAATACTGGAAAATTTTAAAAGGGTAAAGAAAATCCACCTCTGTTTTAGATCCAATAAACTTGGTAATTATTGTAGAAAATAAAATTCTAAAACATTTTAGAAAAATAAGGAGGAATAGATCTATTAATATTCTTTGATTAAATTATTTTATTCCAAAATTATTGCAATAATTTGTTCATTCTTAAAAGTATTTAGGTACTTAACTACTATCACAAGTGATACTAACATCTTCACCTCCATTTTTATGATGTTACTCTAGTTCATGTGAACAGCAATGCTCATGTTTCTGTTTGTGTCATGAATTTAAGGAAAACAAAATCAGGTTCCCACATAAAATTACAGCACTGTTGTAGATATTACTTGTGTCTTTCAATAATGTGAGAACAGGATTTTGGATTATTAATGCAGCTTTGGGGTTTTTCACCTACATCAAGAATGTAATCCAATGCTTCATCTACATTAGTATCTGGAATGTTTTCTTAGCTATAGTATCTATCAGAAAATTTTGACTCTGTGATCTGTATTGCATTGGCTAGTCAAATAGTTCAGAATTCAATAAACACTGTACAAAGTTTTCAACAGAATTAAATTGGCTTGTGTAAGAAAAGTAATTTTTCACATTTTAACATATGTTGCTTTTTCAAAGTGTCTTTGCATGCAAGCTGAAAAGTGACTATATCATCCATATAAATCATGTAGTATAGTGTATTAATACTAAGGAATGAATGGTACATTATTCTGAGTGTATCTAAAATAACACTCTGGTTCTGATGCAGATCTACATGAAGGCAGTAAATAATTGTTAGTGGGGCCTTTCCAAATATTTCTGTGCTTTCTTTAACCTAAATTTAATTTTATACAAGAAGTAATTTGCTTTGTATTCTTCAAACAATTAAAATACTTTAAAACAGAAAACCAGTATAACTGGTTTAGTCATTATTTACTCTTTCACTCTGTTTGTCATTATAGTTCTATTGTTAGAATTTTATGCAATGGAAATAAGTCAGAATAAAGGAACAGAGGATCAGTGTGCCACAGCACTATGTAAATAAGGAACAGAGCAAGCTCCAAGCTAAACATCACTTGATAGAGCAGAAGTTCTTAACCTTTGGAGTCTGAAATTATGACAGTTAATATTTTGGGGGAGCTTCTTAATATATATTTGGCAACAGAATGGCCTATTTTTATAGCATCCCTAGTGCAAAATATATGCCTGTGGTGTTTTTGGTCTGAATCCAGACTTCAGATTTCATGACTCAACTTTCAACACCTCTTACTGTAATAAATCATAACAGGCAGTGAGGAATTTACTTATAATGCATGAAACCAAGACCCTGAGTCATGGAGACACCACAGAAATCTGGAGTTTCCACATCTGAGGAGCAAAACAAACACTTTTGAGATTGCAAATTTATGTTACCAGATGGTGGGCTAGTAACACTACAGCAAAACAGCCCTTGTTGTACAATGAAGTCCATTGAGCTCTTTTCACAATAGCTACATTTGGCAAGTTCATATGAAACAGTGAAGATTCAATGTGAAATAATCTCAAAGGACACAAAATCTCAAAATTACTAAAAATATGCACCACAGGACTGTTATTGTAAATTAAAAATAGCTTGTAAAAATTAGACTTTCTGGATGATATAATGTGGAAAAATAATTGTAACATGCAAGTAGTGCATCCTATAAAGAATTCCTATTCTCACACAGCTGAAATGGGCTTTGAGCCTTGACCACATCTTCAGATCTGAAGGTAGATTGAATAACTGAATACAAGATATCAGAGATATCAAACGATATGCAGTTAGGATGATTAGTGTGGTAATTTTAAAAACTTTTATTTGGTTTAATAAGTCTTTTTAATGCATGTTTCCCACAGATTGCTATTTGCTTTTAATGTTTTCTTCAGAAACAGGTGGGAGGGCAAGAGAAGAAATGGAAACCAAATCAAACCAAACCAAACCAAACTCAAAGAAATAAGAAGTGGAACACACTTCCTAAAGCAATAAGTGAAAAATAATAGCTTCTTCTAATTATTATTAATTGAAAAAACAGTAAAAATGAAACATCTGCATTTGTCACCAAAAGTACAGTGGTTTTTTTTGCCTAAAATTTATTGGTCCAAAGACAGAAAAGGTTAAGACAAAAATTCAGATTTTTATTGTAGTAGATGAGAAACCAGATAAAGGATGTGATGTGTAGTGTCTTCTTGTCCTAAGTCAGTGTGTGAAGTCCTGGAAGTCAGTGAAGGGGGCAGTTACCATTTCAAGAGTAACTTTTACTGGTTTGACTGCACAAATCATTTGGGTAACTGAGGGGGACAAGTTGCACAGAAAATCTTGTCCGTCACCTTTTTTCACCATTAAAAACTTACTCCACAGAGGATATTTTTGATGGCAGTGGAGGAAAGAAAACAGTGTGTGCAGGAAACAGTTGGGTTTATTTTTGTTTGCTTTTCTTACAGGTATGCTTCCCTAAAAGCAAGTTTTCTTCAAACTTAGTAGGCAAGTAAGCAAAAGACACTAAACAATTTGACCAGCTGTATATCTACATTTGATCTACTTTATTTGATCTACTTTATATTCTTTTTATTTTCAAAGTAATAAAAAGGTTCTTTTTCACTAACAAGATGTTATCTTAGAGATGACTTCTTTTATATTTCCTCTTGAAACCCCTTTTTCTACGTCTTCATTGTTGAGTAAGTGGAAGTTCATGATCCAGATGCAAACTATTAAATATTTCAGTTAGAAGATCTTTTTCGGGTGATGTCTGAAAGATACAGTGGAAGCAGTAAGCTGTAAGTTAGCATTTCGTATTTTTAGGCCATAATGAGGTAGTTTACTGGTACTAATGTGAATCTAAACAGACGGAGAACAAATTATAAATAATGGTATTTTTATTGCTTTTTGACTAAATGTTATTTAGTTGTATAAAATGATGTTGTGAAAATAATTATTGAATGGAGAAGGCTGAATTAAATAAATAAGCAACAATGTACATTATAAAGCTTAGAAATTAGAAAAGGAGAGCAAAACCATACCTGTTTTATTTACAATTAAAGGCAAAACAAAGTAATCACACAGTATTTAGCAAACAAACCTCTCCATTTAAGTGTTACTTTGAAAAGGCATATAAAAAAACTCTTCACAGTAACATATTGTTTATTCTTCCTCACAAATTTCTTTCTCATTTACATAAGACAGTAAGCATCAGAAAGATGCCTGTGTTGGGATGACATCTACAAGGGGAAATAAATACATTTACATTTGAAAGGTATCCCCCAGGGATGGATATTATCATAAGAGACATCCTTTGAAAAATAAAGCAAGGAGGCACATTTATTTCTACTGTACCTCACTTTCTATGTAACTGCAAATCAGAAAATGACAAAGCTGTCAGGTGAAAGTACCACATAGTTGCAGTTCCTTTTCCAATAAAATTCCTTCCCCAATATCTCCCTCACTCTGAATAAAACAATTTTATATGGGATCAAAAGAAATCTCTGAAACAAACCAACAGACTGAAAATATCTTTGTTTATTGGAAAGTCATCTTATTCTTTTTCAGAGAAAAAGAAGCATAATTTTTTTTTTATTAATGTGTTAAAGAATGGCAATAGTTTGAGTATGATATGAGAATGTGCTCATTGATTTTAAGACACAACCTTGTGCCCTGTTTAACCTTACCTTAGCATCTGTTTCCTAATGCTGTATAAGTAGAAAATAGAAAAAGGGAGAAAAATATTGGCAAAGTTGTAGAATAGCATGTAGTTAACTATCAGAAGAGGTAAAAAATATATTTAAGTAGTCAAGGCATTGAACAACCTGATCAAAATTCAAAGCTGGACCTAGCTTTGAAGTTATCCTTGCTTTGAGCAGATGACTGGGCCAGGTGACCCCAAAGGACCCTTGACTCAACCTGTGTAACTGGAAAAAAAATACAAATTGAGAGTTTTGGTATTCATAGCAAGGGTCCTATCCTTAGAGCTTTCCTTGTTGCTTTTGTAGTTTGCAAATAGCTGAGGCTGTCCTTTATTTTACATTTTTTTTAATGCTTTTCATAGCATAGTGGAATAGACAATGTGGAATGCTGGTTAAAATTGAATTTCCTGTCAGCTTTTGATGTGGATATCAGAAGTTAGAGAGTGCTATTTTTACAGTTTCATAAGAACCAGCTATTTTTCTTATACAAGTTACTGATGTCTTAATAAAAGCAGGCAAGATTCTTATACAATTTTCATACAAATTATGCAGACAATTTACAAATGAAGGGTCAAACACGGAGAACACACATTCCTCTTTGACATCTGTTATTATCCTGATAATCTTTGATATGTTTTTTCCTTAACTACATTTCTGGATTTCTACAGGGAGTTTTTTTGTTCTTCTAGAAAGTATTGCATTTGATGATTGATGTTTGGAGGAAACAATACCTACATTTTTAGATGTATAAACAGCTATATTTGTCACCTATTAAAAGAATATTACTTCATAGCTTAGGTATTTAAAGACAAGGTGAGGAAAGAAAGAAACAATCCTCTAGTAACTGTCAAATTTTATTAAAATCTTACACTTATTTGAGACTTCCATTACCTGTCTTTGATTATTGGTCATTTGTCCGTAACAAAATATAACTATAAAGGGATCAAGAATGTCAAGTGATTGTGAAAATTAACTTTGTTACCTTGAAGGAAGAGGATTTCTCCATAGCGAAAACTGAAGGCAAGGCTAAGAATAAAAGGAAACTGATCTTTGAAGAATTAGGACTGAGCAAATTAAATTTGGTTAAAAAGCTGTTTTTATTTTTAGTTCGTGATGTAGTGTTGAAAATTGGTAATGCCTAAAACCAACAATATAAACATAAATTTTCCAAGGAAGATATCATTACAGCTACTATGACTCAAGCAAATAAACATCTTGTGGGAAAATAATGGAGCTATTATCAAGCCAATGCCATGTAACCTGAAACCTGCCAGATGACTGAAAACTAACTGCAGTGACTGATATATGTTCAGCACTGAGAGATGCAAAGTTGAGATTAACTCCACCATTATGCCCAGACTCTACATGGTTCAGGAAATTGCTGAGCAATACTAAGCCAGTTCTGCTCTAACATCAATGCCTTTCACTCCAAATCTTATCACCTGAGACAAATTTTTGGAAAAGGGAACACAGGTCTTTTCTGGGAATTTATGGTGGGGACTTCTCCCTCCTCTCTGCTGGCAGGAATGTGATACAGAAGCTTCCTTCCATGTGACTCTTGGGGTCTGCCTGGGTTTCCCTCTACACATTTCCTTTACAGGCTGCTTCCTTAACATGCGTTCCCCACAAATCCTGCAATAGCTTCCCGCAGTGTCGGGGAATGCAAAGGGATGTTGTTTGATTTGCAGTCACTTTGTCTGAGGTTTGTCAGACCTTCACCATGAAGTATTCACAGAGTTTTAGCTAAAACAGACTGGGTGATAGTACTCAGCAGGGGGACAGCAGTTAAAATGAGGTAAACCCAGGCCAGGCCAAGATAAGCCCAAGACAGCCTGCACTCAGGAACCTGTACGTCCCTACAAAGCCTGTGACCATTGCCAGTAATAGCAAAGTCGCATTTACTGGGACTACGGTCAAAATAATTATCACTGTTTAAAATTGCTCAATTGGAATTTAGGTTGGTTCACTTTTAATGAAGACATAGAAGTAAATACTACTACTTATTTTGGTGCAGTTTAAATTACAATTTGAGTCATATGGGAGCTTCACAATTAGCTGTAGAGACTGAGACACCAGAAATAAAATTAAATTAAACATGCTTTCATTTGAAATGGCAAGGAACCTTTAAAAGATTTAAACCATTTCTGTAACATCTTTTCTTTAAGATCCTTATTTAATGGGATTAAAAGTTGTCTTTTGCGTATCCCTCCAGAAAGGTCTAAAAGTTTATTAATCTCAATTGAGCTAGATGCTGTTTAGAGGGAAGAAAACCTAGGTATTCAACTTAAATTTCTGTGACAGAAATTTTGCCAATTTTACTATCCCACCTAGGCCTAATGGAAGGCTACTATAATTGACTATTTTTTCAAGTAGATATAACCTCACAGAAGGCAATAGAAATGGTAAGCTGGAAGGGAACAGCTACTTTTTCAGTAGAGTGTAAGCCAGGTTGATTAAGGGTAAAAGAATTAAAATAGAATCAGGGTCTGAGATAGTTGAATTGCTGCCACTGATGTAAAACATACAATATATAGGGAAAAAAAACCACTTCTGAAAGGAACAAAGATACATTAATTCTAGTAAGTGATAAATTTGAAATGGCAGAATTAGTATCTTATTTGTATCATCCCTTAAGAAAACTTGTTGCATAATAGCTTCCATTCCAGCCAGCATAAATTTAAACTTTGAAATACAAAAAGACCTGTTAGATTTTAGTATGTTACACTTTAAATGCCAAGGTGTATTTTCCTTCCTTTTCACTGGAATCGCCTGACTCACGCAAATGAATCCATTACTTATGTTAAAATAAATCAGTCAAATGCAATCAAATAGAATGTAATAGAATCAAATAGAATAAAGTAGAACAGAGCATTTTCAGCTAGAAGGGACCTATAATGATCATGGCTGACCAAATGTTAAAGCATGTTGTCAAGGGCTTTGACCAAATCCTTTTTAAATACTGACAGGCTTGAGGCATCAACCACCTCCCTAGGAAGCCTGTTCCAGTGTTTGACCACCCTCTCAGTGAAGAAATTCTTCCTTATAAATCATGACATATTATTTCATTTGTGAAAAATCAGAGTGAAGGGAAGAGCAATTTTGTTATATTTGCTCACAGAATATTTTTCTTGTATTTTTTACCATCTCAATATAATTGATACTGGAATTAATTATTTTGCTTAAATTTATTTTCATTAAACCTGGCTGTAAGCTTTTTCATGGAATGTTTTGACCTAGAAAATGATCTTGTGGGAATTTCTTGATATTTTGTTTTCTCCTTGTGAAATAAGATTTTTTTTTCTACTTCTTGTTATCAAAATATTTTGATCAATTTAGAATGTGTTATTTCAGTTTTTATTAACACAAACATAAGCAAATAATTCCAGGATATTCACTGACGCAAGGATTTCAGTCTTGCCTTACAGAAGACTGAAAATGCAGTCTTAGAATCTCTAGCTGGTGACAGTCAGTTTTTCAACCACATTTACAAGTGTGTGGTTTGTGTCTAGGTGCAATTTCTCACTTTTTTTTTGGCAACATATATCCAAAACCAATATTAATTATTTTTCTATTGATTTAATATGATAAATCTTTATATAGCAGGTGGTAAGAACTTGCAATGTTACCAACCTAAACTTTAACCTATTAATTAAATAGCTGTTAATGTTTGAGTGTGCCATGAACCACCCATTTTATTTATTGTTATGATTTTGTCATATAAAGTTTTCATCTGACAAGTATTTCTTTTTCAGTGTGGTGATCAAATATCCTTAATATCTCTTCGTGATCGACTTTAATAAATTCTTTCATTAAGTTTAAATAAAGGAATCCATTTAACTCATGTCTGCCTACTGCTCCAACTGTAAGGAAGGCATAGCCCTAGCGAAAGATGTGCTTTGCTTTGCTCCATATAAGTTATTGGTCCAGGTGATTTATAAATTTAACTCTATTTCTTCTGGAAAACTTCTTATCTTTACTATTTCTCTGCCTGAATACAAACCATTTTCCTTCTGCTTTTCTAAGAAAAGTTTCTGTTTAAAAATGTGAAGCCCAGAGTGAGATAAACAGCAGTGTGCCTACGCTCCAGCTGTTCCTGGCTGCAGTGATGGTCCTTTGCAGTTGAATGTAAGTTACAATAGGCTTTTGCCTGCCCTATTTCTACTGAGGACAAGACTGCTTTTGAAGCAGCCTGGACATATATTTTATGGTTGTGTCTCCTCATTGTTGTGGCATTGTACTCCACAGAAAATAACAGTACATTGCAACAGATGATGAAAAGCAGAGGATTTATTTAAGCTAAGTACAAAGTTTAGGATGAACAGTTTGCTGACATGGTGCATTTCTCCAAGTTGTCATTGGTAAGTTTCAGCTTCCCCAAAATATACACTTTTGATATACAGTAAGATGAAGTGTTTGATCTGGCAAGGAATGGAAATTTAAAAGGACAAACACAATAGTCTAATATTTAGTCTAATATAAAACACATTTTTCCTCAGCCGTCACAGAAAATTGCAATGATTTTAAGGAAAGCGGAGTGAGTCAGAACATTTGGCAGGGGGAAAGAAAGAGGGCAACTCTAACAATCAGATTAATTAAATTGTAGTAAGGACCCCTAAGCACCAGTCAGTTTGAATAAATATGTTTAAAACTTATGGAGTGGCTTAAACTTTTGATCAAAACTGCAAAGATTACTATTTCATAAATTATGTCCCCTTATAATGCTTACTGCTTTCTAATGGTAAGCCTGGCTACTCTGTATTTGTAAATGGATGGCCACTTTCACATTATTCTGAGCTCTGTTCAGGTTTATACTGCCTTATTTTCTCTTAAATATTAATTATTTGCAATATCTATGGAAAAAAGAAATTCTCCCTATCTAAACTGTATTCTCTTATGGCTTTCTGTAGCTTCAATGTGACTTACACCCTGCAGACCTTTTGCATCTCTGTCCGTATTCTCTCCTGCTTTGGACCTAGAAATGCAAAACTGTGATATGTGAAATATGGCTATAGGGATGGTGACTTAGAGTGGCAATGAGGTTTTAGTTACAAAACTCATGGCTGAATAACTCTGGTCAGGGCTCTTTAACTTAATGCGACCTCTGATAATGAAAATTAAAGTGTCTGGAGACTTATGACCTGGATGTAGAGGAACCCAAGGTGTGAATCTAATGAGAAACTTAACTCCATGCAGCACAGAGGAAAACATCTAATTCTGCACACAGGAGTGCAGCTTAAGACTCAATCTCATGATTTGCCCTTTGTGTTATTTCAGGCAATTGCTTCCTGAGGATGCTGGTTGTAACAATTCCTTTGAGATACTAAATGTTTCCATGCTTGGAATCTAGGGAAGCAAATTTCAGTTACTTAAGCAAAGGTTTCTATAGCCATTTTAGATGCAATATGGTATCCCAGCTGATCTTCAACTGCTGCTGCAAAAAGACATGTTTTTTCTGCAATGCAGCCCTGTGTAGATAACTCAGACACTCTACAGATGCCTAAATTGGCCCTAAAGGACTACACTTACGTACATGAATTGTCATCTATGTGTCCAGGTCAGACACATACAATATGTCAAATGTAACAGTGCCTGAACATACCAGTTTGTTTTCATGGCTTTTAAAAGGTTCCTGGGCTACTACTCTTCATGTAGTCGTACACTGACCCCTACCTTTTGTACTGATGTCCTTTAGCAGACTGAGGTCTTACATCTTGTAGAACATTCTGAAGAGATGCAATTTTTAGTGGACGTTCAAGAACTCCTGTAGGGTATTGAAGTGTATATTCAATTAAGACGTTTTATTTTGGGGGCTATGAAAAATTAATTGTTTTTTATACATTTGTCAAAGTGGGAGATGGTTTCCCCTTCTAATACACAAAACCCAAACCAAACAAACAAGACAAAACCCAACCAACAACAACAAAAAAAAGCCAAACCCAAACCAAAATCCTACCTCGACCCCCAAAGTATTACCACATATCCTCAGTGCTGGCAAAGATGGGTGAAACTGGGTCTCAGAAATAAACCTGAAAGATAGAATATATACAAACCTTCACTTACTGTGTAAGATAGTGGGAACCCACAATTATAAGTAAAATGTAATTGGTTCAAGCTAAATGAAAACCAAAGTCTTCGGGACTACAGGCTAGCAGAACCCTTGTAACAAAGAATGTGAAAAATTACTGCATTTTTTTAAAGTACTTCCATTGTTAATGTATCTCAATCAAGGGTAGCTTATATCTATGGTTGATTACAAGCTTAGTTAAGCCTTTGAAGTATCCACAGTAGATTTAAAATTCTATTGTATAAGCCAGTATCTGATACTGTGTTTGACATTTACTGTAATGATTACATTGGTCTTAGTTACACTAACAACCAAGAAACATGTACAAGTAAGTTTCTCATAAACAGATCTTACAGTTACTATAAGAATAAACTGTTTTATAATCTATGGTGTGTATGGAAAATACTTGAGAAATTTTTTTAATCCTTTTTTTCTTTCTGTATAGCACTACCTTTTTTCATCTTAGATTGAGTCAAAGGTAAACAGGATGGAGGAAGCTTTGTCAGTCTGTTGAGCAGCTATTGCTGAAATGGCACAGACAGAAGGAGAAAGACAGGCCTTCAGTAAGCTACCAAGGTAATTAAGAAAGGAACGAGTCCAGATAATTATCTGGGGACCCTGCAGTAATGTTTGCAGCCATAGATTGGGTGTAAATTATTTTCCTGTGTGTTTAAATGTAATCTCTAAGAGAAGCCAAGAATACTTTTTTATACTGGCTGCTTAAGTAAATAGAAGAGAATACAGATTTATAGAAGAGAAAACTTTTCTAGCCACGACAAATCAGGGCAGGTATTTGTCAGGGCCCTGGGTACACAGATAGGCCTTAATTTCTCTGAGCGCTCCCACCCCTGCTCATGGGTCCAGGAACCTCATTTCAGTTCAGGCTTGAGTAACCAAACTGCCCGTCAGCTGCCTGAGCTGTACCTGCCTCCAGCCGTGAAGTGGGTCTTGGACATACACTGCATCTGCTACAACCGTCTCCCACTCTTGCTGATTGGGTTCTCTGGATTGATCCTGGAGGGATGATGGACTTGTTTAATTACCTTACCCTTTCTGGGGCAGTCACTGAACCCTATCACCAGCACCCACCTCTGCTTGGAGGGCTCAGACCCTGTGGGACCACGTTCTGATAGCGAAGGCACAGCCTGTTTACAGGTCACCTGCCTCGTTCCCCTCTTGAAGCAGACTTGCAGATACTGAACTAGGAGAAAAATACAGAAATAGACTGAACATCCTAAACCATTCTTGTTTATTGCCAACACTTTGTTTTCATATATTTTGTTGACATGACACTGCCAATAATTATACATAGGCAATAAAATCAAGGGTGTCACCAGATCTTTGAAAAACCCTCACATATTTTTGTCCCTTTCCTGCTGTGACTCCCAAGGATATCATTATGGCCAGTGTAAGGGACATAGGGGTGACTCTTTGGAATAGTAGAACCAGAAACTTAAATGTAAAAGCCGTATCACACCAGCTGAAGCACAATGTGCAAATATCAGCCATTCTGGTTTATGCATAGGATCATGACCCTAAATTCCAAAGAAAAGCAATCCTGCTGTGTTGGTCTGAAGTAGGGACACACAACCCACTCAACAGATTCAATCAAATAAGAAAACTTGGACAATTACCATGTTTAACTGAGCCAATGTAACTCATGAATTTGTCTTAGACTTGAGGAAAACTTGCCTGCATAAGTTCTTTTACTGAGATTTTAATTAACAACAGGTTGTGGTTAGATGCATAGACATTGAACTAATGGAAAGTAAATTGCTAAAATGGCATAAATGAGTGATGTGAACACAAACTTGATTTCTACAGATAAAAATGTACATGAACAATTCAACATTGCACAGCAGAAACCTCTTTTATCTTGCTTGTTAAGACCTGCCTCACGTATTTCAGCCACATCCATTTTTTTGTGCTGTAACAAACAACTCTTTCAAAATGTACATGTTTTGCTCATGCTTTTTTGATGGGAATAAAGACCAAATGTATAATAGTGTGATCAGTGGGAGGTATTTAGAAGGTCATAAACAATTAGCTCTAGCTGACAACTGGCACTTTTTAGAAATTAATTTTTAATTATAGAATTTAACAAATCTTATGAGCTGCAGTTAAGACTGGGAGGGCCTCTCCAGGACTTGTCACTTGACATAAGAAACATGCTGTTGTACATATCTCCACTTACCTTTGTGACCCACTCCTCTTGCATGAAATTAATAGTTAGAAACATCCACTGGTAAATCCTATGCATATAGATCATAAATTACAGAACACTGTAGTGGTTTGACCCTGGATGAATGCCAGGTGTCCACCAACCCCACTCTATCACTCCCCTCCTCAGCTGGACAGAGGAGAGAAAATATAATGAAAGGCTTATGGGTCAGGGAGATCACTCAGCCATTACCATCACAGGTAAAACAAACTCGACTTGGGGAAATGAGTTTTAATTTATTACCATTCAAATCAGAAAATCACCTTCCCCCCACTCCTCCCTTCTTCCCAGGCTTAACTTAATTCCTGATTTCTCTGCTTCCTCCCCCTGAGCAACCCAGGGGAACAGGGAACAGAGGTTATGGTCAGTTAATCACATGTCATTTCTGTCGCTTTTTCCTCCTCACACTCTTCCCCTGCTCCGGTGTGGGGTCACTTCTGTGGGAGGCAGTTCTCCATTTACTTCTCCAGTATGAGTCCTTCCCATGGGCTGCAGTCCTTTAGGAATGGACTGCTCCAGCATGGGTCCCCCACAGGGTCCCAAGCCCTGCCAGAAAACCTGCTGCAGCATGTGCTCTTCTCTAGGTCCATGAGTCTGCTTCAGCACAGGCTTCCCACAGGTCACAGCCTCCTTCAGGTATCCACTACCTGGCATGGGGTCCTTCACGGGCTGCAGGTGGGTATCTGCTCCACTGTGGACCTCCATGAGCTGCAGGGGCACAGCCTGCCTTACCATGGTCTTCACCACGGGCTGCAGGGGAATCTGTGCTCTGGCACCTGGAGCCCCTCCTGCCCCTTCCACACTGACCTGGGTGTCTGTAGAGCTGCTGCTTTCACATATTCCCGCTCCTCTCTTCTGCTGGCACAATTATTCCACCCTCCCTCCCCCCCCCCCCCTTCTTAATATGCTATTACAGAGGCACTACCACTGTCACTGATTAGCTCAGTCTTGGGCAGTGGTGAGTCTGTCTGGGAGCCGGCTGGCATTGTCTTCATTGGACATGGCGGAAGCTTCTAACACCTCACAGAAGCCACCCGTGTAGCCCCACACTGCTACCAAAACCTTGCCATGCAAATCCACTACAATGTTAAAAGGGACCTCTAAAGGTCAGCTGGTCTGAACATCCATGCCCTCTTCCCCCCCATTAATCTCTCATTTTTTATCCCTTTTTTACCTTATAATTTAAAGAAAGCAATCAAGGAGTGTAGTATCTTCTACAGGGTTTGCATCCAAACAGTCTTTTATGCATACAAAACTGGGGGTCCTTTACCCTATATAACTTTTCTATAATGTGCGACTCTTAGTCCTAGTTATATCTGGAGAGGTGCTGAGCTCTGAGGACCCATTTAAACCTGTTATCTTCAGAAATACAAACCCTAAGACCTGGAACAAAATAAAAATCTTTGATGGTGCTTTTGACCACTTTTTGGGTTTGATGATTTATACATTACTTCTATTTTGGCAAGTGTTCAGAGCAGTAATTGAAAGATTGGGAATAACATGTAAATTTTAAATACCAAGGGACTGGCTTGGAATAGATGCTTTGGTTATGGTTCCTGAACAACTGCCAAAGATAATAAGTTATGAGTTTCTCAAGCCAAAAAGAAAAAGGACAGCGGGAAGTGACATGTACAGAGGAAATTAGTGCGAGATGATTTTTGTTTGAGTGCTAGTTGCAGGGATACCTTGAGTCCCTGAACTCTGGGCACAGCATGAGCAAGTGCAGAAGGGAAATTTCTAAAAACCATTTTAGCAGAATTGTTGATTTCATGGAAAAAAAACCAAACCCACATGGTTATAAAGACAATGAGCTGAGAATTTAACTTTTGAGTATCTTGCCTCACAGTACTTGCAGTATCCTAAATCAGATAATTCAGATTACGAATAAGAATCTTACATGTTACTATGTTTTTATCTTTGTTTAAAAACAAAACAAAAAACCCAGGAAGATTTCTAGCCTCGTGTATGTGCAGCTGGCTGCTTTCCTTTTTAAGTCTTTGGAGGCCATTTTTCAAAATGTAACTGTAATTGTGCTAGTAAAAAGCACAGAATCACAGCATAAATTTATTCTTACATTGTTGCATTTGGTCTTTTTGGCTGAAACAATTAGAGATTGTTGAAATCAAAAACACCCTTACCAAAGCCAATAAAATATATAGATACTACTTATTACTGATGGTTCAAGATCCTTTATTAACCAACAGATATTAAATTATGATTCCTGATAAGCTATTAAATTAAAATACACTGTATTATTTGGCTTTCCTGAATGAGATTTACAACTTTAGAATTCTACCATTGAAATTTCACTAGTTAGTCACTAGGATAACTAATAACTGAAACTCCTTGGTATCTTCAGCCTTTCATCTCACAGTCTGTCTCTCTCACAAATATTTGTATGAAGAACACTCTGTAATTGAAAGAACTGTGCAACTCCCTTAATTTAAATTTCAAGTAAATGTGTCCATTTTATTATTTATTTTCAATATATCGTTCATGTACTGTTTTTAATTATTGAACTAATGTTTTTCAAAATAATTTTAAAGACACAGAACATGCTAGAAGCTTTTTAACAAAATAGTCTCTCATAGTAACAGACATGAATATGTGAAGGCTGCAAGTTTCATTTCATTCTATTTTTTCAACTTACCTTTTTTACTATCTTTAAAAGATACTTCATTTCAAGCTTTAGTGACATTGTTCTGTTAAAATTGTGCCCCTATCAAAATGAATTCCTTTTTTCTATAGTTTCTGACACAACGTGATTTATTGAGCTCCCAATACTAACTGGAGTGTTTGTTTTATCCCTAATGTCAACTTTTAATTTAAAAAGATTAATTGTTTTATGTAGAGAAAATAATCTCCAGTGGGAGAGAAATCAGTAGTGCAATGCAATGAAGACCTGGATTTTCATTCCAATAATTTAATTACATCTACAGATTCAGCCAAAAGCAAACAGAGTGGAATTAACATATATGTTCTTATATTAGACCTACTTACTTGGTTTTAGGACTGAAAATATTTTATGACTTTTGAACTGAAGTTAGAAAGTACTGAAAATATCTTTAATGCCAGATATCATGCTCAATCTATCAGTGTATTAATAAAATATGGGAAGCATTTTACAAAATTGATATATATCTATTTCTGGAGTACATATGTTCTGTATGAAAGGTGATATAAAATGTTTATTCCAATATTAATATGATTGAAATATACAGACTAGGGGAAGATTTCTAGGCATAGTAAAATAGCTTTGATCCCAAAATAACTCCGTGGTACAGAGTGTTTGTTGTAAGAGTATCATTATACTAAAAAAAATAATTTCAAGTAACAGAACAGCAAGTCACAATATCAGGAGCAACTTACTGTAAATAAAAAAGTCACAGTAAAATACCGCTCAAGAATACATAAACAGCTTGATCTGTATTTGATCACATAAAAGCCCCTCGTGTAGGTTAATATTAACATATTTGTTTAGTACGACTAAGTGAAGCATATAGATAAAATGGTTCCCTTCACTACTGAGAATTACATTGCCCATCTTTAAGAGAAATATATTTTACATTTCTTGATTTTTACACAAATTCAATAAGATATTTTGAAAATTGGCAGGTAGAACAACTCATTTTTAGGAAGGAACCCTTCTTGAAGGCAGGTTTTAAATGTCTATTTATCTGATTAGTTACCTTATGTTGAAATAGCTTGTTGCTGGACAGTGGAGGCTAGTTATGAAGCTACTCTGGAGGTTGTTTGACTCCATACATTTAGCCTCAGGGTGTATGTATGTTACTGGACAAAAGACACTTGAGCTGGATCCAAGTGAAGTTGCTCAGGATATGGAGGAAGTATAAATGGGCAATATAGCTCAGCACATTGCTGGGAATCAGCTAATTCATGCTGCCTTGAGATGGAGCTCATTAGCATGACCATGCCAACACAATTTTACTGTGACCCGCAGTTGTACCCATATCCTTGACTTCCCCAGGTAAATACACCAGTTGACCAGGTAAACTTTAGTATAACACTATATTGTGCAGTGAAGACATGTCCAAAATTGTGATTTTAAGAAACAAACTCTATAACGATAAATTATAGCTAAAATTGAATTAAAGCCCTAATTAAAGGTCCTGGGATTAGGGAACACAAATATTTCCTTTTCATTGAAAAAATTACTAGCATAAGATATGGCCAACGAAGTCTTAATAGTGGAGCAGTTCAGGACAGTGAATTTGTTTAGAAGCTATAAAGCACCATAACAAATTCGTCCATTAAATGGAATTGAAAAAGCTGATCTATATTTGAGATAAAGGAGTACATCTGTGCTGAATTTACACTAAAATCCCTCCAATAACCATGTAAGATAAGGGAACCAGACCTGTGCTTTTTTTATTATTTTTGAAGGGAAAGGATGTCCATTTAGTAATAAAAGGTGGGGATTAGTACCTTTATAAACTCATGTAACAGGTACAACATTTAGCTCCTTTGGCCAGGTTCCAGGCCTGGCTGTGTTTACTAGTGGGGAACAGGGAAGCCATGTCCAGACAAGCCGAACCACCTAGACCCCGGACTGAGGCAGTTGCTTACATCTGAATGTTTTGTAATATCAGCAAAGGGGTTTGCCTGAGCTAAAAAATCCTGCCTGGATGCTGTCCTGGGGGCAGGCCCCCGGGCAGTGGCAGGGGGCTGCAGGGGGCTGCAGGAACCCTCAGGGGTCCCCTGAGGTGCGGCTGGGGCTGCCCCATGCCGGATACTGCTGGCTCCCGCTGGCTCCAGCCGTGGGGGTGGCTGCTCTGGGGAAACACAATTAAGGAAGGGCAAAACACTAGACAGAAGCTGGGGTCTTGCAGCCAGCCGAGGTCAACCCACCACAGATGCACTAGTCAGAAGAGGGCATTGATGTCCATGGGTTATTATTCAAAATTTACTGGAGAGACGGGGTCCCACAAATCTGCGCTCAATTCTTGACAAAAGAAACAGTTTAGTTTAAAACGATACTGCAAAATGACTGTCATTCACTGTAAAGTCTCTTCAAGTTTTTAATCTTTCCTGTTTTCTCTAGTATGTAAAGGGGTTTTTGTGGTTGTTTGTTTTTTTGTTTTTTTTTTTAATTGATATGTCCTCCTTCCACATTAGAGCAATCTCTTTTTTACTGTTTTTTTTTCTTGATGCTTTTACAGTCACCATGACCTAAAAAAAAAAGGAACATGACCTAAAAAAAAAAGGAAAAAATCAAAATCAGAAATCCCCAAAATCATTGCCAAATTCCATTTCTCCTGTGACCTCTAAGTATGTGAGCAAGGACAATTTTATATCTGATATACATGGCATGTGCTATGTAGTTTTAGGTTTATATCTTTCTGTAAGCAGTAAAGCCTTTTTGCCATTCTTCTGCCATTGTATCACTAATTATGGTGAAATTTCCAACTCTGAAATATCTCCCTAACAGTCCCAATCTGTCTTGTATGCAGGGTTTCAAACTGTATGGTTACTACTTTTTTTCTTAGATTTCCTAAGAAGCTTCAGGTAAATCTTAATAGCAGCATATAGTTGCATAAACAGTAGACAAGATTTTTTTGCAGACCACACTCTTAATCCATAGCTAACTGTTTAGATCTTATGTCAGCGTATGCTATTCAACTTTTTAATCTGAAACCATATAGGCAAAGCCTCTTTTCAAAAAAATCCATACCTGTCAGCTACTCTCTTAATAGTGGTGGGGTCAGATATTTTACACTCGTTCTAATAAATCAAAATTTTGGAACGTGTATGTTTTGACCCATCTAGAACTGCATAAACATGGCAATGTCACAGACTTGATTTTTGTCATAACTATTCCATGAATGATGGTCTTCACTCATGTCATTAGATACCAATGATAACTTAAACGGTAACAGTCTTTTAAAGATTTTGCCATTGTTAAAGCCTAATTGTATTATTTTGATCCGTGTGTAATTCTCAGTAATTAAGTTATTTCAGGATGTGGCCCAATAAGAAGCAAATGTCTCCTGGACACCTTTGCAGCACCTCCACATCATGTAGCTTTATGGGAGGAGAAACTGAGCTGCAGAAAGACTGATTTAATCAGGACCTTAGAAGAACTGAAGAAATACGACTTTTTGTCCGTAGAATTAATTCAATCATGTTTTCCCTGCCATCTGGAATCAAAAAGATCCTTTTACTTATTGTGTAATACATGACAAATATCTTTCACACAATCATCTCAGCTTTGCTTTACCACTGATTACTCTGTACTTCCATCTGTTGAGAGGACGTAAATATTACAATCCTTTTTGTGCTTTAAAAGCTAATAATATTCTTCCACATCCAATGAAAGTTTAAAAATTCCGTATTCTTCTGTTTGTTTAAATGCTGTGTTTCCCCCAGTCCTCCATACATTTCTGTGGAGGCAGATATCTGCAGAAATGAATCAAGTTAAGCAGGGGACAAGGCCTCTGGATGTTGTACATTTTCAGTATTCAGGACATTGACCGTGGCAACATGTTTACGATTGGTTTAATTTGTTTGCTTGTTCGGTCGCTTACTTTTAAAATCTTTTAAATATATGCTTTTGAATTTGGGAAATGACAATGAAATTGGATCAGCTTTATGAATTTTCTGACCTTTAGGAGGAGCTTGATACAAACATTTTTCTTTATCTGGGATTTTATAACATTCTTAAAATAACTAGGGAAGAAAAAGAGGTAGAAGGCCAATTCTCAATGTTGATTTTATCATCTGGTTGAAAATGGACCAATACAGGCCAAATGGGGATGAAATGAACAGATTTAGAAAAGTATTTTAAGTAAGTTCATTAAATTACAAGTTCTGTGGGATGTCTGGTTTCTTACTTTTCTGTTTAATTGGCTTTTTCAGGGAAGGGAAGGGAAGGGAAGGGAAGGGAAGGGAAGGGAAGGGAAGGGAAGGGAAGGGAAGGGAAGGGAAGGGAAGGGAAGGGAAGGGAAGGGAAGGGAAGGGAAGGGAAGGGAAGGGAAGGGAAGGGAAGGGAAGGGAAGGGGTATGAAAAAGGTATTAACCAGGTTCCAGGGAGGGCCACTTCATGCAGTCTGTGAGTTTGCAAAATCTGTTTAGTGACCCACTAGGTTTCTTTAAGTACAGTGTAGGCTCATCCAGAAAAAACTGAACTAAAGAATTCTTGAAGGAGGAGAGAATTAGTGATGGGTGCCATTACCTTTTACAATGTAGAGGGTGTGTTTCCATCCCTACTATTCTGTCACATTCTTCCATTAATAAAATTTTGCCACCATTCTTCGATCTCCAACATTACAGTCTAAAAGAATTGTTGTAATTTTTGTTACATACATTCTTTGTTTCACAGGGAAAACCACAAAGGGATCAACTGGCAGTCAGTAGAATATAACTTTTCTTTGTATTTGGTGAATTGAGACAAAGGCCTATTGTGTACCTCAACCTCATTACCCTTTACTGATAAAACGTTTCCTGTACTCAGATAAGAACACCGTTTCTGCACAGAATAATTGGCAAGCTCACCATTCTCTTTTCTGTTGGCTGCTGACACACAACAATCTGGGATGAATGATGAAGAGAATAAAAAGAACACCCAAGCAGATCTCAGCTGCTAAGGAGTTCATTCAGGTTTTATTGCAGCTTTAGAGAAGGGAGTGATACATGGGGTAGCTGTTATGTTCATTTTGATGTAACTGTGAGAGTCTGACATGTGATTCTTCACTGCATAGATAGCAGTGTCACTGTGTTTTGTCTGCTTTTCCCAGTGTGAAAATCTATGTGCTTGAATGAGATGGGTTTACTTTTTTTTTCCCCACATGAAAAGGAGTTCAAAGAATGTTTCATGTGGTTTGCTAATAAAGCCACAATCTGTGAGGTTTTATTTTACAAATTTGTATTAAAAAGCCATTAATCAAGATCTAAATAATGTAAACTACATCTGCTTTCTAGTAAAGATATTTATTTATACTCCCCCAATTAACAACTAAACTCACAGTTTGAGGATTTTTCCTTATGCTATTTGGGTAAAAATAACATAATTTTATGAACAAAATATATATAACAAATATAACAAAAATCATGATCTTATTAAGAATAAGCTCATTACTGTGCAGGTTCTGGTTGGTCCCACAAGACTTGATCCACTATTAAACATTCTTAAATATTCAGTTCATTATTACATTTTGAAAGGAAGGAATGTTACTCTACTAATCAGTGTACTTTTAAAATATAGTGAATTCTTTTTAAAAAAAAGCAAACAAAAATCCCTATTATTAAGATAAAAAATGGAGTGAGGGTTTTATTCTTGAGTGACACAAACATACAGCTTTAAAAGTGCAGTCATGGCCTCTGGGTGCTTTCTGTTTAGAATCTCTGTTCAACATTGTATGATGTTGATAGGCCTCCAAAAGTGCTTATGGATTCTTCATCCTCAAGTCTGATATGTTTTATTGCATGTACAAATCAAATAAAATGTTTTATCCTATGGCAATTAATACAGTTTTTTTTAGTGGTTTGTTTTTTTTTTTCTGATGACCTTTCTAGATATTTATTTTATTTTTCCCTCATGTGATAACTTTGTAACTCTTAGGGGCAACAGGGATGAGAATGTAGAGATTTTAATTATTTCTTTTGCAGAAGAATGTGTTAACACACATACAAAAAAACCAAACAAAAAAAAAGACCCTCCTGAATTTTGCACTCCAGCCATGTCCACAGCCATAAGTTCGCCATGACTCTATTAATCTTACAGAGGTTCCTTGTTTCTGTAATTTTAGATTTTATTGCTTTACTTTTTCTATTAAAACATCTTTCCCAAAATTATACACTATTCATTCATTAGTCTTCAGTCTCTCTTTGGGGGAATTTTCTGTTGGTGTTGGCTTTACATAGGCCTTTATAAAATTTTCCTCAACTGTTATAAGTATCTTCACATCCTAGTTGACTGCCATTTCATTGCAGTGCCTTTTCCTATGAGCAGAAAGTTATTCAGTCTTTCAACACTTGACATATGGCACAAGCACCTGTGAGAGATCAAGGTTTAAACAGTGATGCACTGTTAATTATTATAGAAATAGGCTTTCCAGTTCATAAATTCCCTTAAGCCTTTTATATTTTTCAAGCAGCCGTTCTCAATCCTTGGCTTATTTAGAAACTGGCTGATGAGTTTGCTGCATTATTGGCCATAGAACTGCTTCTGGGACCATCTTGGGGCCAGGCTGTTGTGGGGCTGGTGAGGCTTCCTTATATCATCCTGAATGATTTTTCTTTCAGGTCATATTGTTATCTGAGGAATTTTTACGTGGCTTTATATGGGCATATAACGCCCTATACAAATTCCACTGTTGAGCTAGCATCCAGATAAACTGTGCCTCTGATCTTTCTTTCTTTTTTTTCCCCCTCTCACTATGGTACAAGAACTAAACTCATGTAGGCATCAAATTATATAGTTGATTACTTCTTCCATTAGACTGTAGCAGAGAAAGTTTTCTTTCTTCATAGTTTTAAATGGACCTATAGAAGCCCCACACAAAACACATCTATAAACACAATATTGGCTTCTTTTTTGTTGTTGGTTTTGGTTTGGTTTGGTTTGGTTTTTTCCTTTTCAGGAAACTCAGTTTTCTCATGAGGATGACTGGAAAGAGACATGCCAAGAAAATATTTCCAATAACCACCAGATATCACATAAAGGTAGGCAATGATTGACAGAAAAATTAGCTTTTTCTACCAACTCTAAACAGCATAAACATCTTTAACACATAGAATTACAATTATTTTTGAAATTCATATTCCTATGATACTGAGTTTATTTACTTTATCTGCTGTGAATTAGTGTGTCTTTTATTTACACACCATTCATGTTTTCAGATCACCCTTGTTACCATCTTAGAATCATAGAATATCTCAAGTTAGAAGGGACCTATAAGGATCATTGAGTCCAATTCTGTGCTCCTCACAGGATTACCTAAAAGTAAACCATAGGACTGAGTGTTGTGCAGTATCAGCGTAGTATTTAAAGAGCACAGTTCACAGTGGACTGTTACCCCTGTTGCATAGCACTTAATTTCTTTATTCCATAGTTCAGTAGTCTGTTACTGTAAGTATTAATGTTTTAACATGTGTTTCAGAATCAGTCTACATTTTCCAATTAAATAGTCATTGAATTGTATTGATATAGTAATAGACAAGACTTCATGATACTTATTCTTATATGGCCTGACCATTAGTGGGTCATCACAGTGTCTGAGGAGCAATTCTGTAACCTGAGAATGAATTATATTAAAAAAAAAAAAAAAAAAAAAAAAAAAAAAAGACAAGCAGAAGTGTTTTTCCACCTGAATGAGCTGTTTTGTTTTGGTAGTATAATGTAGATACCAAACCAAAATACAGCTGGATTTCCAAAGAAGCAGTGCTTCACTTGAGCATGGCTAATGACAGAAACACATTGTGTTTTCTCCTAGCACAAAAATCTTTGCATGTTGCAGAAGAATTTAGCTCAGACATGGGCATAGGATTTCAGCACCTTGTTCTCTAGTGTCATTCATTTCACAGCAGCCCACCGGGTAAGTACTATTCTGTCTTCTTTGTAAAGGCTCTGCTAAGACACCAAACAAGAACTGACAACACACCTAGTCACCTAGTCACAAAGGCTTAGTAGTAAAGTGCTGCAATGCTCACTTGTTAGATGACTTGCTTCTAGGATTAGAAACAATTTCCTTATTGTATTGTATTGTAGTCCCAATTATACTGGAAGAACTGAAGAATTCACACACTTTCTAGGAAATATTTATTGCTAGAAAATAGGGAAGATGTATTTTTATGTTCTTGCCTCCTTTTGGAAGTTTCTCTTTTTCTGTTTAAATTTGGGTGCCTAAATTATAACTTTAGTGGAAAATATATTTATATTTTATTTTCTGTTTGAGCACTGAGCATATTTTACAACACAGCAAGATTAGGGGAACTGAGCCAGCACCTGGTAAAGGGCTTACTGACCACAAGACTCTATTGCAAATAAGCAAATAACCATGTGCGTAGCACACACAAATGTACACCATCAAAAAACCAAACCAACAGAGATAAAATCACCAGAAGTATTGCTTTGCCTAGGGATGAAGAATTAAAAAAATATTATTTGCAACAGAAAATTACATAACTGAACTCTGTCAATTACATATGATAATTATTTCAGCCCTTTTCACATTAATTAACTGTTAGATGTTCCAAACTAAGGAGGAGCAATTGGACAAAGATGGACTTTTTTTTCATATATACGTATAGCAGCTCGCTATGAAATTACACTGAGCTGACACAGACTAAAGAGAAAGTATATTTAATGTAAGAAACAGAGAAAGAAAAGTATAGTAGGGAGAATGGTACTTTGTGCGATATGCTTTCAGAACTTGGCATTATTAAGAAACAGTAACATAATTGGAAATTCTGCTTACAATGAGGTGTATGCTACTATAACAAAACACCTCCTAAAATATGTCCTGTAGTGGAAATATCTATATTTATTTACAGTACTTTCCATTGACAACATTAATTAAATTAAATCAACAGATGAGGCAGTTATTAAACTCTTGATCAGAAACAGTGTCTTGGCAGTACATAAGAAGATTCTTTAAAGGACACAGTTTCTCTACTTATCACAATAATTGCTTCCTATTTTGGCTGGCTGTCATAGCATTATCTACCAAATTATGTAGTATTGAAAGATTATTGTATTAGGAAGTCAGTGTGCATGTGTAGTAGCAGCCTCTTTTTTTTTTTTTTTCTATTTTTTAAAACTGTGTGAAATCATGGGTCAGGCAAAGTTCAAGGACTCTTTGAAGCGCTACTAAAAATTAAAATGATCTGACTTTCCAAAGCTTGGCTGGCTCTAAGTCCTATATATTTTCTGCTCCCTGGTGTAGATTTTTCCATTTGTATCCTTTCTAGTTGTAAATAAAAATAATATTAAACTATTATTTTTAATGGAAGCTATTATGACTTTGGGACTTAAGGGGAATTAAATATATGACTTCAACTGTACAGATAATACTAGCAAATCATCTACCTCCCTTAAAAAGCAGTTAAAAATTATTACCAAGTTACAGCAAGTGAAGGAGCTACTTAATAACAATGTTGACATGCTGGCTGTAAAAGCCAACAAAACCTTTCATTTTAGCAGTAAGTTTATAGGGGGCTATTATGGATCATTGTTGGTAGTATGAAATCAGGTCTTTCATTTTAAATCTCTGGCACAATGCTTTCACAATCTGCAGCCTAGCTTTATTTACACTGGACCACTCCTAACAGCTGGTGACACCATCCTCAACACAATGTAATTTACTCTAACTTCTCAAAGAGGTGTTTCTGAAACCAGTTCTAGCAGAAAAAAAAGGCTAAGACACTTCTCAGAGGCCTTTTCTAAAATTCTTGTTAGCTTCTTTAGAACATATCTCCCATAAAGACAAAAATTGTATTTCATAAACAGAAAAAAATAGTTTGCTCCCAACTTGACAAAGTCAGAAATGAAACTGAGACATAGAAATCTTATTTCATATACATTCTTAGGGAAATTTGCAGAATGTGATATTTGCTGATTACTTGTCCGTGGTATATGTATACTAAAACACCAGAATAATTGCTGAATCACCTTAATTGTGTCCAAATTAAAAAAAAAAAAAAAAGCATCAAAACAGATTAATATAGATATATCAGTCTAAGATATCTAGGCAAAGGTAGCTTGTAAGTGGTCCAGCCCAAATCCAGGCCACAAGACTAGTGTCTTCTCTGTTTAATTTCAAAATCTGCATTAACTATTTGTGGCTATACCTATTTGACTCTGTAGTATATTGGAAGCAAGGATAAGTGTTCTCAAAAACAGTTAGGATAAACCAGCTAGCTGTACCAGAGTTTACTACACAGACAATCCAGGAGAATGGCAAAAACAAAACAACCCCCCCCCAAAAGCATCCCAGTTTAATGGGGTCTTTTGCATAAAGGTGATGCTCATTCACAGAATTGAATCTTTTGGATGGAGTGGTGGGTCACTGTCCATGTGTCCAAGGGCACTTGCAAAGTTTTCTCAAGCTGGATGGGACAAGACTCCCAGAATCTGTTTTGCTAAATGCATACCATGAGCTGGCCAGTGGTCCCACCTGCCCAGTCACACAAATGCATGATGCCTGCTACTTACTGTCTTAAACTACATACAAAACATCTATGTCATTATTCTTAGAGCCTACAAGAACAGTTTCCACTGACAATTTACAAGTACTTCATCTGTACATTTTGGTCAATCCTACAGCATGAACCACCTGGGATGGCAGCATGAACCTACAGCTTGCCATACTGTTCATTTCTGTTTAACTAACAGGAAGATTATACTGCGTATTCCCAGGCCAAGGAGTGCCTGTTGTGACCCGACAGGCTTCCCACCTGCTACCCAGAGCAGGGAATCTGCTTCACTGGTTATAGGCCCAGGCGGTGCAGCCAAACACTAGGATTTACTGTGTGAATAATGTGATTACTTCAATAAACACCACAAATCAATATGCACAAGCAAACCACTATCCCTGTTGATATAATCAAGGTAGTGATCGTATGTTGATCACCCTTGATAGTACTATAATAAACAACACACAGAAAGGTAAAGAAATGGACTACAGAGTTGATTGACACATTATAGTAAGCTACTAGTGGGCAAAGTAAATAGACATATGACCTGCTCAGGGGTAAAGCACTGCATGACGATGATAAGGGATCTCAGGCCAGCTGAGAGGGAGCTCCACAGAGCACTTTCTGAGTGAAGGTTTTATACCCTTTCAGTCACGTAAGCTTTTCATGTGGATAACTTTGACAGGCAAGCCTTTTTTATCAGCTTAGACACAACATGGTGGTGTTACAACACTGGATGTGTGCTTCCCTGAGCCAATAGATATTTTATATCTTTGGGCTTTGTTCCCCTTGAGACGGAGGGTGTGAGCGAGGCACTGTTACCACACATGCACAGTAGGGACTGAGGACCTCAGAGAGGAGAAACTACCTCACCTACGCCCGCCCAGGCCTGCTCCTCTCTTTATAGCTTTGATGGCTGTTTCCCTTCTTCAGCACACTTATTGTTTGTTGTTTTTTTCCCAAACAACATCCTGAACCTCACAGGACCTCCAGATACCACATCAGAAGCCAGACTTCAGACCAAAACTGCAAGAACAGGAAAAGCAATAGAGCACAGTCTTCAGCCTAAATTGCTGAGTTCTCTCACCTGAATGAAAAAATCTAACTTGTTTGATAAACAGTTAGTCAATTTACATAATTTATGTAAACATACAATGAGAAATGCAAATCTCCTTCCCATGTTTTGTTGCTTGTTTTCCTCGGAATGCCTTATTTCTGATGTTCATTCAGTAACAATAACTGAAAATTAATTTAGTATCAGCATGCATTTGGAAGTGGAAATCTTTATTCTCTTGTCCTAAATGAGCTTATTAAGGTATCAGATGAAGCTGGCTTTATGCGTGCTTTTCAGTGAACAGACACACAGAACAAGCGAGACAAAGGGTGTAAATTAGAGTATTACATATGAATGCTTTTTTGTAGCCTAAAACTTTATAGATTTGTTAAGCAAGTACTGGTGGGGTTTTTTTGGGGGGTGGGGGTGGGGTGTGTGTGGGTGTGTGTGTGGGTGTAGATTTTTATGGTTTTATCTTTTAGCATGAAGAATTAAATTAATCTTTCTTGTCTAGAAGAGAAAAGGAAATATGAATTATGATTTGCCCATGTTTTAAGTAAGTATTACTGACTAGATGAAGACCAACCAAATAGAAAGTGTAAGCAAATCTCTGTTTGCAGCCCAGTTCCTTTGCTGTTATTCATGTTGAATGGTACAGCTTTACCACACATTACGTTAATTTAAACATGTAAAAGTTGTGAAACCGTACCATCATTAAAGGCATCCTATATTTCAAATTATGATGTCTTTATAAGGGTTAAATTAAATGTGTTTGGCTACCTCATAGCAATGTTCAAAAGAAAATAATTTAACTAGGGATTTTTGCCTGTGCTGAGCCTTACGTACTTTATTATTCCCTGGGTTGAATGCAACATAAGCTGCAGATAACATTACCCTTTTGTCACAGTTTAACCCCAGCTGGCAACAAAGCCTCACACAGACACTCATTCACTCCCCCTGCTCTGGTGGCATGGGGGAGAGAATTGGAAGAGTAAAAGTGAGAAAACTTGAGGGTTGAGATAAAGACAGTTTAATAGGTAAAGCAAAAGCCACATGTGCAAGCAAAGTAAAACAAGGAATTGATTCACTAACTTCCCATCAGCTTGCAGGTGTTCAGCTATCTCCAGGAGAGCAGGGCTTCATCATGCATAACTATTACTTGGGAAGACAAAATGCCATCAGTTCAAACACTTCCCCCCACCCCTCCATGCCCCAGCTTCCTTCTTCTGCCTCCACCTTTATATGCTGAGCATGACATCATATGGTATGAAATATCTCTTTGGTCAGTTGGGTACAGATGTTCCGACTGTGTCTCCTCCCAGTTTTTTCTGTACCCCCAGCCTGTTCACTGGTGGGGTATAGTGAGAAGCAGAAAAGCACTGTTCAGCAGTAACAAAAACATCCCTGTATTATCAACATTGTTTCCAATACAAATCCAAAACATAGCCCTTACTAACTACTATGAAGAAAATTTGCTCTGTCCCAGCCAAAACCAGCATATCCCTCCTATTTGGTTTAGATGAAGTAGGGAGTTTACGGTCATTTTGACACATATAAAAACAAAAATATAACGTCTAAGGGTTGTATTCAGAGCCAGCATTTTCTATCATTAAAGCACGGACAGAATTCATAAACTTTGGTACCTTCCAAATTAGAGATCAAATACCCTGCTAGTAATCAGTTCACCCTACAATGCAGTTGAATGCAGCCACTTTGCTGCATATATTCATCCATGACAGTTAATAAAAAGATGTAATGCCTTTAGAAAACACAGCAGGTTTTAAACACAGTTATATAAAGAAAGAGTATCAAATTTAAGAAGCTATAGTGCCTGCAAGACACTTGCAAAATTTTGAATTATCCATAGAAGAAATTAACAAATGTGCCATCAAATTAATTTTGATATGTAAAGCAAAGGAAATTTCTTAAGCATTTCCTTAAGTTTGATGAAAACGAATTACACAAAAGCAAACCTAGCCTCCATATGGAACTATTTTTAGTGCATTGTCATGAACATAAATGAGGCTAGAAATAGTAGAAATTGAATATAATTAAATAGCACAAAGGTCAGGGTCATACACTTGGGAACTAATAATAGTTTCTACTAGAACCTGAGAGCTTATCATTTAGAAACAGAGGAGGACAAAAGCCTGAGAGTATTAGTTGATCACAATATGACCGTGAGCAATCAATGTGCTATGTCTGGAAAAAAATGCAAATTTGATCTTAAAGCACATCAAGCATGAATTTTTTTGAGCAGTGATAAGATGCTTATGTTACTGTACAAGACACTGGTGGTCAAAAGTGGACTACTACTCTAGCTCCTGTCCATGACATTCTTCCCAAGTCAGCTCCTCTTGTTCCCACTTGTACCAGAACAAGCCCTTAAACAGGGAACAGTGAGTCAAGCTTAGGGCCACTGACAGCAAAATTCTTAGATTAGAAAGACTTTGGATCATGTCACAGACTGATCAGAGGGATAAAGATGAGGTAACAGAGATTTGTTTTGGTATAAGATTGCTTAGCTTTTGGGTCTGCTATGGGAAGCACAAAGGAATGACAAGGCAGGATCTGAAAGATTTTTTCCTGAGAGTTTAGCTTCACACATCTAAACAGATCATGACAGTGTGATCTTGGATGGAATGCGACTGCAGGGACACTGCATGTCTGCTACTGTGATTGTCTTTGTTTCTACCCAAAACTAAGAAGCAGAGAAACATACTGAATTGAATAATATTCCTGCTTAACTTAAATACCATAAAGATTTCTGTATTCATGACAGACTTTTGTGTGGGTGTTATGAAACAAGCAGATATAACTAAAGACTAGCAAGGGCCACTGGAAACAATCACTTCACAGTAACTCTTGCGACAGAGCATGTACACAGGGTTATCCCTGAAGAACCCAGCAGACAATGCAAACTGACTCACCAAAACTGAGACATTACTTTCCAAGACATCTTCTGAAAAAAATCAGAAGGTAGAAAAAGAAATTCCTGGAATATGCTCAACAGTACGAAATCTATAGGAAGACAAAGGCAAATAGCTCTTTTCCCAGATTCAGGTGATGAATAGCAAATGCAACGACTGAGAGCTTCTGGCATCCCAAAGGCTGCTGGTGTACATACTGATAGAAGACAGACTTACTTACTTAACTACGCTATCTGTAACTATACAACAGGAGCAATGAATAGTTTGATTGCAATTGTATTTTGGAGCAATTTGCAGTTTCCTTTTCACAGTACCAATGCATAATAATATCAGATCTGAAACATGATGTGTGATAAAAAAAACAACTAAATGGTCAATTACAGGCCATCAATAATATATCACTCAGACATGCAATCATATGCACACAAATGTAAAGTAGGCAGGAATACCACATCTACTGAGCAACATATAAATATTTAAGTAATAATATGATGTCAAATATGTCTGAAAAAAAAGTAACACTGTGGAATATAATCAGCATCCCTCCAAAATGAAAGGAAATATTCGAGAGAAACAGACACCAAGAAAGCCAGCTACTGTTTTCATTACTTGTGGAACCATCACAAAACCAGTCTCACATGTACCCTACTGGAGATACTGAAGGGTACAGAAGGAACACATTCTATCATGAATTAAATACCAGGATAGACTGGCAGAAAAAAACAACAGCAAAAACCTTTTTTAAAAGGAAGGATCTTTGTTGTCTCAACACACTGAATAGAACACTGAATATAAATTGATAACATGTATGTTTGAGGTAGCACTTGCTGACTGAGGAGGAGATAGCTGATTTATCAAATGTTAAGGAAGCAAAAAAAGGGTTATAACATACAATCTCCAGAAAATATCTTCTAGAATTTTTTTGTAGGTACTAAGCCAAACATACACATATGCAAATGCTCTCTGGTATAAACTGAACCAATTTCTAGGCATCAAGTTCGTAAGGATTATGCTTTTATGCTTAGAAAAAAGTCAAAGCAGAGTCTTTTCAGGAGTGTTCATAAAAGTGTTAGTGATAACATCAAAACAGCTACTTGCAGCTATCTAGGGCAAAAAATACCTTGACTTCTGAAAGATAAAGCCTATGAAAGAATAAAATATAAATAATCCATCAATATAAAGGATTATCAAAATATATTTCAGAGTTCTGTGGTAAGAACTTAGGTGGTGTATGACTTCTTTTTGCAGATTAACAGACAGTGAAAGAAGTAAATATTTACAATAAAAATCAGACCTGTGTAAGATTGAATGATTAACATAAGATAGTCATGCATAAATAACCTTTAATCCGGAAGAAAGACACTGCTGGAAATTAGCAAGAAATACTTGCTATGAGATTTTTAAGGGGGAAAAATATCAATAAAAAAATCCCTTATTGCCCATTTAAGAATGTAACAGAGATGTAGATTTTTATTCCAAGACATTTTGAAAGTATCATGAAGAGGTCCCTGTGTGGGGCTAAGTTCCAACTGCTAGATGTATAATAGGTACTTTGAACAAGCTGTCCTTCAGCAAACAACACAAAAGGCTCTGTGCAATAGTAGCTGGTTTAAAATTATGTTGAACATCCCAAAGGCATCTAATGATAAACACAATAAAACATTGAACAAAACAATAGAACAGTGAAACAATTCACATCTGTATGCTAATAATGTCCCTAGATATAAGGGGATTAAATATAATTAGGGATGAGTCAGATTATTCAAATATAAACAAAGGGAAAGAGGAGCACAGTAGATATGGAATGGAAAAAAAATGTTTTTCTTCCAACTAGGTACAATTTTTTTTTGGTAACATAATGTATGGAACACTTATCCAAAATAGGGGAAACACAGTTCATTTTCTTTCAGTAAATAAAATTTTAAACTCACATTGCCCTGTTTCCAGGCTTCTCAAAAATCTTTATAAAAGCTATCCTGTTTCCATGCAATATTGGCGTAACAGTTTAGGGATGCTTGTGAGTGGGGTGCTCTGGAATGTGCCCAAATGCAGAAGAGGGAGCCAAACGTTTGTATCCTTTCCCACTTCTCCTAAATATACAGCTAGGATGAATCCAGCAGAACACCACTTGTTTCTTATGCAAGGGAAATAATTACGCCTCACAATTTCTTTTTATTTTATTCTCTAAAAGCAGAAATTCATGACAAAGAGTGGTGTTTTGTTTGATTTTTTTTAATCCATTCTTGAAAATATTTCTTCCCTGCATGGGAAAAAAGTAAAAAAACAATGGAAATTTACTAGTTTTGCATATTCTAGGCTGAAATGTACCTTTGACATCTTGAGGGTTTTTTATTTATATATACACTTAGAAACTAAAAAAATCACAAGCTGATGAGGGGACAAAGCAAATGAAAACAGAGGAATCTACTGTGCCAAATTGAATGCCCAATATGAAACATATTCTAGAAAGAACTACAAAACAAACACTGTTTAGCAGTGGGAAAATTTTACAGCCTTATGGATTTGTAACATTGTCCTGAAAACGTATAATCTGATCCACATGTAAAGCTAGAAGCTACATAGATACCATAGATGACTATATGAATTCAAGAAAGTAGGGCCACCAAGAGACCATATATGAAAAAGCTATGACCAAGATAACCAAAATTGTATTTTTCAGGCTATGAAATATGCACTGAGAAGGACATGTCTTCCAGTAAATGTGCTTGGTGGTCACAACACTGCAGCTAAACAGAAATGATTCAAGATTGGGAACCTGAGCACAGCTTTTGGGAATCTCTCTGGAAGCCCACAAAAAGGTGATTCATTTTGGTTTGTTTCCTTTCCTTTTTCCTTTCTCTTTTCCTTTCCTTTTTCCTTTCTCTTTTCCTTTCCTTTTTTCTTTCCCTTTTCCTTTCCTTTATCCTTTCCCTTTTCCTTTCCTTTATCCTTTCCCTTTTCCTTTCCTTTATCCTTTCCCTTTTCCTTTCCTTTCCTTTCCTTTCCTTTCCTTTCCTTTCCTTTCCTTTCCTTTCCTTTCCTTTCCTTTCCTTTCCTTTCCTTTCCTTTCCTTTCCTTTCCTTTCCTTTCCTTTCCTTTCCTTTCCTTTCCTTTCCTTTCCTTTCCTTTCCTTTCCTTTCCTTTCCTTTCCTTTCCTTTCCTTTCCTTTCCTTTCCTTTCCTTTCCTTTCCTTTCCTTTCCTTTCCTTCCCTTTCCTTCCCTTTCCTTCCCTTTCCTTCCCTTTCCTTCCCTTTCCTTTCCATTCTTCTTCTTGATGATGTTTTTTTTGTTGTTCTTACTGGTTTTATTTTTGTTGTTGGTTTATTTTTTTTCCCCTTGGAAAGAGGAGTATATGGGTTCACAATCCTTTAGTTGAGAAATGGGTCTTTAGAAGTTCAGAAGTCCACCTCCAATAAGAAAGGTTAGAATTTATTTCATTTACTACAAGAAGCTACTTCCGAATAACAGAATATCAGATCAAACTGTCAAAAACATCCCTTTTAAAATTAATTTATTCTAATAGTAAGATTTTTTGTTGCTCTATGGTAATTATTTTTTTCCACTCAGGCTATAAGTAATCAATACCTATAGTCTGTCCCTGTACAGCAAGATTTGGCTGAGAGAAAATTATTACAAGTATACACAAGGGGTAACGATAAGAAAGGCTGTCCAGCTGCATGACTGTAATTATGTCATAATATGTAGGAGTGCATGTTTTAGTGACCAGTGCTACAACAATATTTCTTTCCCCTGATAAAGTCAACCTACTTTATTATGTTAACCTTGTGTGCATTGCTGCAGTCTGTGCTACTGATAATATTACTTTAAGATTCTTGGGTGAAAGGGCCTTTGTAAAGTGCTTTACAGATAGAGTCAATTAAATCTACATTTCAGATGAATTAATCAACTCAAAAAAATCTTTTACACTCTGGCTCACCAGTGTGGTTCAGAATGAAAAATACAATCCTTGATTTGCAAATATGAGTTGGTAGCTGTTTCTGACAGTTAAATGGCTTTCTTTCCATCTTGCACTCTGCTTATAATCATTGCTCAAAAGACAAAGAGAGAAACTGTCTGAATGCCAGAAAAGATCATTTAGATAGAAACGCTTCCTGGTCTGTTGCCAAACACTTGGAAAGGTTAATAAAAACATTAATACTGTACTCTACTGGAAAAGTGGGTATTGTTATCTTGGATTATAAACTTACCTTAGTTATAAACAGATTCTATTTTCTAAGTAAGAACAAATTTTAATGGAGAATTTGAAACAAAAAAAAAAAATCTGACAAGGAAAGAAGAATTTATTGGACTGAGTTTGGAAAAAAAAGCTGCAGTTTTGGCTTCATACATAGGTTGTAAAATAAGGAGTCTGTTTATACAAAACAGAATAAAATGTAAAACAAGAGAAACTAAGATTCTGCATAGCATATACAAATACGCTTTCAAGACTTGGTGATATTTTATGTCTACTTGATATCTGCAGGGTGTATTTTTATGGTAATTTGAATCATAGATATGGTTCCTAGAGAGAGGTTATCATGCAGTTTGTCTTATTACCATGAAAGAATTTTTCCCTAAACACTATTCATAATGCTTTGTCCTCTCTGGTTTTAAGCACCCAAAGACATGGGTGCTCCTGCAGGATTTGTTAAGAGGCTGCTTTGCATGAGTGAATCTCACTGTCTGTAAATGTGTCCCACCATTAAACTTAATTATTTCCCTTTTTATTAGTTAATATATGTTTCATAACTCTAAATATTTCTTCATGTAACTTGGTGGTTCAATATTAGTAAATCATAGGGCATGCAGGACTCATATTCACAGGTGATATGCAGTTTAGATGTACGCTTTGGAGAATACATTTTGTTTACCATTGCTCAATAGATTTCTGAGGTTCTTTAATTTCATGTGCGGTGCTTTACACTAATGCTGCTCACTTCTCCTTGGTATGACTTTTTTTTATGGGGAAGAAATTGTTTTAAGGCTCCTTCATGTTGTCCTAAAACAATCTAATTTTTTTAAAGAACTGTACTCAAGTAATGAGAAACCATACAGCATGGCCTATAGAACACAGTACCATAGAATGTGACTTCATATAGCTCATCATGCTTCATAAAACTACACTTCATGGTAGAATAGATTTGCCTGTTTATTGATGTCTGTAACATAGACAAAGGTCCCACTTCTTTGAGGACAGCCTATTTTACACCAGTTTAATTTTCTATACACCCTAACACAGGAACCAAATCTTTTTACATTAGAGCAATTTAATGCTGTTCAATAGAGTTTAGTAGTTTGAATCTGAGGAGTGGACACTCAAGCAAGCAGTCTTCACATAAGCTAGCATATCGATGTAGCACATGTCAGAGGAGTAAATGTAAGAAGCATGCTCAGAGGTAGCTTTTCCGTCGGGACAAATGACTGCTGTCTGCAGTTGTTTAATAGATTGGTGTTGGTATTCCACAAGTTCATCCCCATAACCTCACAGAAATGTGGCTGTGTACTCATATTCGAAGTGAAAGATCAGGTTCATAAGGCTTGCACGGTCTAGATTACAGTCTGCAGCTAAGTGCACCAGCTTCAAAGAACACGAAAGAAAGATGATTGGCTCTATCTCTCTTTTAACTTTTCCTTTTCTCGTTACCTGTTTGTGTTGACTTAGCCACAGGCTCAACAAATGATTGAAATAATGGGGGATGAGAAGGGAAACAGAAGTTATAAAGTAGACCATGTTGATGTATTCGCGCCTATGTTATTTTTAGAAGTTATATATAAATCCAGAAACACAAGCAAGGAAGGGTATAAGAGAGCTTAAGAAGAAGGCAAAAAAGTATTCAAACAGACTGCATAGTGAAAATACTGTCTGATGACATTTTTGAGATGTTAGAATATACCTTGTCAACTTGTGGATAACAGATAATGTCATATGTTAGGCGGTGAATGTGACTTTACCATTACTGGCCATGGCCACTGGTTTTGTATGGACCTGCAGGATCCTGAGTGCAGGCTCTCAGGGCTTGTCGGGCTGGCTTGGTTTTGCCTTACTTTAAGTACCGCAGAACCACTTGCTCACTCCTTCTGCTGGGATGGGGAGGAGAAGTGGAAAAAGGTAAAATCCATTAGCTGACATATGAACAGTTCAATAACTGAAATACCAATAATAATAATAATAATAATAACAACAACAACAACAACAATAACAATAATAATAACAACAATAATAATAACAACAGACAATAACCCCACCACAATAATCACAAAAATCACAATAATAATTGAAACTAAGAGGAGAAGAAGAGAGAGGAATAAAACCCAAGGGAAAAAAACCTCAAGTGACACAGAATACAATTGCTCACTGCCCCCTAATCAAGACCCAGCAAGCTTCCAAGCAGCAATCAGCAATCCCCAGCCAACTCAACATGGTTTATACACTGAGCATGACATTCCATGGTATGGAATATCCCTTTGGATAGATCAGATCAGCTGTCCTGGTTCTGCTCCCTCCCAGCTCCATGTGCACCTGCTCACTGGCAGAGCATGGAAAACTTGAAAACACCTTGATTTATAGTAAGCACTACTTAGCAACAGCTAAAACATCAAGGTGTTACCAACATTATTGTCAAACTAATTCCAGAACACAGCACTGTACCAGCTACTGAGAAGAAAATTAACTCTATACCAGCTGAAACCAAATAGATGAGAAGGAAGCAGCCTGTGTAAAGGAAACATGTAGAGGGAAACCCAGGCAGACCCCAGGAGTGATGTGGAAGGAATTTTCTATATCACACTCCCCCCTGCAGAGAGGAAGGAGAAGTCCCCACCATGAGCTCCCAATAAAGACCTTGGGACACTGACTGCTTCCAGTAACTTCCCCCTCCTCCTGTTTAAGCAAGACTGAAATGTCAGACTTAAAGCCAGAGACTTATTGGAAGGGTGATTGTAACACAGGAGAAAAGGGGTATACAACTGGTAGGCTTTGTATGACCTTTTAGCTGTATAGGGCTCATACATATCATATTAGATAATTTGATATGTTTCAATAATTGGCATAATAACGATTTCTTAGCTCCATGCATTCTCTTTTGCCCATAACAAGATTCTGAGTGTAACATCTAAGAGCAATGGAAAAGGCAAGCATGCTTTAAAGAAAGACATAATCAAACAGCTATCTGTAATCACATGGAACAACAAATTGCGGAGAGTCATATTAAGTTTTTCAAAAGAACAATCCAAGTCAAACTAATTTTACTTCCTTCTATGAGGGCAGTAGGCTTTGTAGATTGAGACTTTTGAGAAAAGGAGTCTGCTTAAAAAGACATATAAAAAAAAGCACAGAAATTTGTGACTGTAGGGCTTGATATTGCACAACAGCGCAAAGATCAGACTGAGGTTGATGCTGGCAGAAGTCACCTGCCAGCATCTGCCTAGGTTTGTCCAAACATCCTACCCTTTGAGTGCCATGAATATCTTAAATCCAACTACAAGTTTGACACTAAGGGGTGCGACAAGTAGGGATTCACAAGTCAGGTTTGTGTATGTGACCTCACAGGGTCCTTTCTCACAGGTTAGTGTGTAGATGGGTGGGTTGTAGGGGGCAGCACAGATGCTCATGAAGTTGGAAGCTCCCTTTTCATCTCCAATAAGAAGTGTAGATAACTAAGGGAAGCTGAGTCTGGAAGAGGTAGGAGGTATCTGTAACCTACATATCTTGTAAGAAAGGAGGGGGAAAGGCACATAACCATGCTTCTGAGGTGCGCAGTGAGAAAACATAGTGATTAGTTATAGAAGGGTGATGAAATATATAGGTGTTTACAAACATCTAGTGATTTCCCAGTGTTGTATCTGTTTTATTGATTCTGTATGTTTCATTCAGAGATTGTTGGTTAATTGCATTTCATTAATATTAAATCCATAAACTGTTTCAATCCTGACTTAATTTAAATAACATGAGAAATTTATTTCAGTGACTGATGCTGCAATAAGAAACAGTAATCTGCTATGGCTCAGACAAAAAGCCACAGGTTTCAATGAAGAAATTCAAGCTGACTATTAGGAAAACATTTCCAAAAAAAAAAAAAGATAATGAAAAACTGGAACAGGTTTAGAGAACTGTCATTACTGGAAGTCTTTAAGAGTAATGGAAGATTTCTAAGAACAGACTGGACAACTATGTATCAGTAAAACAGACATAAAGTTGAAGTGTCTTCAGAATACAAAGAAATTCCAAGATCCAAGACAAAAGAATTTATACATTATATATTCATTTACCTTACTTTGTCTTATACATTCAGGCAAATAAATTAAAGTGAAAATAATCAAGCAGAGTTGAGAAGTGGCTAATAAAATGTTGGAAAGTGGCATAAGAAAAAGGAACAATTTAGAACATGTAAGGACTTGACAGTGTCCTTGAGCACATATTCGAGCCATAAAAGTATAGTATGGTGTTTTATTTGTTTTGATGCAGTCAGTATTATGTAGGGATTCCTATCAGTTTAGCAGCTTCTTTTACAATATACTATGAAAAAAGCAGACCCAGCCAACCAATCTTTCATTTGATGGGGTGAATAAAGAACTATCTGTGAACACTGTGAACAACTGTGTTCATTAAAATGGTTTCATCATAGTTTAATTTGCTCCAAAGCTGCGGAATATGTCTGGTTGCTATATTGCTGCTGTATGTATGAATGACACTGAAAGTAGCAAATATTTCTAGTACAGCCATTCATTCCATACTTATACTCTAAGACAAGATCATGATCTGGAGTATCATCTATTTTGACTGAAGAAATATCACTTCTGTGAGGTCTTTCTAGCACCAATTTATATTCAGACAGAATACATATAAGGCACAGCAACGTTACTATTCTCCTTTTATGTCATTCTGCAACACACATGAGAACTCTTAATCTCAAGGACTTTATTAAGCTGAATTTAGCTGCTATCATTGTTACAATTGGAAGACCCAACAAAACAATAAACCAAAAAAAGTAATGAAAATAACTTCAAGTAACTAAAGACAATCAGTACATAATAGTAGTAATAGTAGTAAATAGCAACTGTAGTTGAATAACAGTAATTAACACAGAGCAATCTACCTTAAATTTCAGCAAAAATTAATATATTAATTTATTGATTACTGTACATAATAATTTATTCAAGTTGTGCTATACTTAGTTCTGAGTGTGTTAGTTTTTCTACTCTTCACATGGTTCCATGTTCATGTTCATAATTTTCTGGTAGGTGGTGTAGTTATTTGTGATATATTAAAACATCAAAATTTTCTTTTGTAGAGGATTTTTCCCCTGCCCATTGGATTTTTTTTTTATTTATTTTTTGGCTGTTCTGTGACCAAATTGCTCATGGTTTGGTCTGAACTAATGATGTAATTCATGCCTCTCCATTCACTAATGCAGTGAAAACTGAGGCATTGTTCAAATGCTCACTTTAATTCAATTCAACATTAGCCCTAATCTGTCTGTGAACAGCATGGCTTAAATTTTTTCCTTGCCTGACAACTTCTGCCCCTTACTTATCACTGGCCCAGTGTTGACACAAGCAATATATATGTAGCTGCAAAATTAGCTGAATCAGGGAATTGATCTGACTGAATTATTTCCTTTCACTTATGTCATCTACAAGGGGAGAGAGCTATTTTCCACTGGATAATGCCCATGGTCTGAGTTGCCTTTCACCAGATGCCCAGCTAAATGTCTCAAATTCTTTCAAATAAATAACTCCTGCTGTATCATATTTGAAGTACAATTGTTTAAAATGAACTAATAACAGCAAAAATAGAAAAGCAAAAAGAAACTGCAAAAAATATGAATTATGTAATACTTAAAACCTATCATAATGCCAAATGTATGCTGTCTGTTTTAGATATGGGCTACTTTCATTATTCTTCAAAAAATACCTAGTAGATCAGAGTAATTCCTAGTCTTTACTGCCTTGTTTGAAACTGTGAAGGATTGCTTTTCCTGTTTTCTTGAAAGTGGAGTGGAAAATATGGCACTTTGCATATATAAAATTAAATACTACAAGTGTACAGGAAATGTTGGTAAGTACAGGAACAGGGGAACATCTGAGCCTCAATTCTGTGTTTGCCTATGTGAATTTAGTTACATCGCCTGTGCTTTTGAGTTCTTCAAGGTTAAATGTTCTTTCACCATGGTGACTACTGTAGTTAACATGACATTGACACATAAAATAAGATCTTGTGGTAGATTAACAGTTTTAAACAGACAATTTTTAAGTACTATAACTGAAATATCTTAAATTAAGCTGCTTTTTGATCTAGATAAATCTTATTGAAGGCGTGGGTTTACTCTATATTTTCTTCTTTCTTTGGTAAATTTTCTCTGCACTGAGAGGTTTGCTTAGCAAAGTATTGCATAACTGTGGTTTCAAGTAAGAATCTATTAGTGAATTTTTGAAACATAAAGACTGGAAAAGTTATCAAGTAGTTATCTAAATCTTTGAAGATCATCAGGTTTATTAAAGTGGGGAAAAACCAAAAAATCAGGCATTGGAAAAATTATAGAGTAAAGGAATTTTCTGGTTAAATTCTGTTCACTGATGAAATCAATTAAATTTGTGCCCAGTTTTATCTCTTCCAAGTTAACTGGTCAAAATGCACACAGTTTCTCAACTATTTCCCTTCTTTTAGTCACAATATAAGTTCTCCTAGGCCAAGGAACCAAGTCTCCTTTCTACATAGTGAAACGTATTTTAGTAGGCAAGGCCCTTATCCTAAATGATGTGCCTCCTTTGTAACCTAGATAAGTTTGTCAGGCTAAGATCTGTGAAACCCCCAAAAGCCACTTTCTCCTATTCCAGTCTCACCACACAATGCCCCTTTTCTTCCTACTGGTTGTTCCAAGGATTGAAACATTATGCTAGGTTTGTGTTGACCACAGCATCCCATTAAGCTCACCAGCAATGCTGAACAGCAGCTACCAAGTTACAATGAAAATGAAAGCACATCTTCTAGGTGAGGGACATTAATTCAATGCAGCCTGGGCATCCCAGCTAAGGAGTAAATGGAGAACAGAGACAATTCTGAAAAATTGTTATATAAGGTAAAATTGAACACCCTTCCTGAAATTCTGAATAAACCACTCTATTGTGTGCCCCTCACTTAGCTTTGTTTTTAACCTCTCATGACTAAAAGCCCTGAGCTTTGCATAGCCAGTTATTGCTGGGTTCTATGGCTCAGTGTTGCTCTGAACTTAGAAAACGCACATCTTGCCGACTGGAGCTCACTTGCCTTAGTCTCTGAATAAATAGATAAATAGATCAATAAATGCATAAATAAATTTTATGCTCTAAACTTTGAAAAGAACACTTTTTAAATTTATATGGCACAATGGAAGTTTAATCTAGCTCTTGGAGAATAACATTACACAAACTCTCTGGCTGTGCCACTTCCAGTATTATTCTTACACTCACAGAGCTTAAAAAGAAATCTGAGCTATTTGAATTTTTCAAACAGTAACCTTTTTCCCCATTTTCAGTATTGTTCTTGATTTTCTTCCACTTGTCCAATCCTTTCCACTCCTGTAGGGAAGATAATCACAGGAAATTTTAGCAACATGATGTTATTTTAGATCCTGCATCTGTAATGAAATTATTTCCATTGCATTAGTGGGTAATTTTAAAAAAAGGTTTTTTCCTCTTCTTTGAAAGAATATACATAATTTGTGCAATGAATCTGGAAATTATTTTTTTTTCAGCTTTTTGCCTGATTTATGACCTGTTCAAGCTGAGTGCTTTTGTTGAAGAGTTGTAATTCATACACAGCATGAGGGGGATTTACATTTTTTTAAAAAGATGACGTTTCAATGCATATTATTCCACTCCCTGTTGCCTTGCAATTTTCTGCTTTTTATACAGTTGAGTCCCTATCATGGGTTTTTGTGTACCTTAGAAAACTTTTGGTCCAATTCCTGCCATAAATTTATTTCTATAAAGTCACATCATAATGTCAACACACAAGCTTAGTATTTGAATCTAAGTAAATTAGGTTTTAAGTTGCATTCTTAAAAATAGTTGTGATTTTCTTATTTCCATGCCTACACCACCACCACCATCCATAAAGTAAGATTTTTATCGTCTGATGTTCTTACTTCAAATATGTGAAAGTTAAGTAATGAAGGTTGTAAATATGGTCCAGAATGTATTCTTTTAGGTAAATCAAATTTGAGATACACATTTTATTTTTTTTTTCCTGATCATTGCTGGAAACTTATTTCTGAAGGAGGAAACTCATTAATTTGAGATAAAAGGTAGGGCTACGGAAAGAATTAGATCTTCTGTGAAGCCCTGTATGTATTTTAATGAAGTCAGCCTGTCTCAGGAAGTTATGAAAGATAATTTAACTTTGCATACTGTTCTTTTTCATTATTCCACTTTATCACTAAAGAAATGCTTTGTTTTTCTTCATTAAGTCTCCTGTAGTGAAATATATTCATCTTCCCTTGGTCCTTCTAGATGATAGATATGTAGGCTTAGCTTGCCATGTAGGCTTTGTTGACAGCCTGTCTGGGAGAGGAAAATCCCTTCAGAGAGCCACCTACTTAGGCACTAGAAGTGCCTAATTCTCTTTCCACTATCATGGGAAACATCACTAGAAATTGAGCCATATCATGTTTCAAAGGTGTAAGTTAGGAGAGATGAAACCTAACCCTCCTTTGTGTATTTTTATTTTTTGAAAGATATATTCCTTTTAAATTAATAAAACTTTGATAAACAATATTGGCTGTTTATACAGCCACACATACTGATGATACTGCTGGAATGAATAACTCTGTTCTTCCCTTTGCTTGATCTACTCCTAACCCTTTTGCTTTTATATGAAAAACTGCTTGCTCTTGAGTGTCTTCTGGGGCATGAATGAATTTGGGGTATGGGCACTACTCTGTTTCTGTTTGCATGTACATGATTCCCTTTTTTGAGGAAAAAAAAATAAAGTTGCTGCATTGGCACTTCACATCCATGTAGCTGATATGTAGGTGATACAGTTTTAATGTGTTTTAATTGATTCTACTGATATAATGGATGTACTTACACACTGTGATCTCGAGATTCTTCTGGAGCGTCCTGTCAATCTTTGGAAACAGAAAAAAGTAGTAATTCTATTAGGACTGAAAGCAGAGAAATCACTCTACACCTCCCAGCAGGGATCATCACACCTAGACCTTTGAGATTGGGATTCAATTTCAGCATTGCTCCTTATAACTGCAAAAGAAGATTGAAACATTTTCCTAAGGGTCAGTGTGGGCTAGTGGATCAGGCTATCAATCAGAATAAAAATCCTAGAGCTGTTAAGTCATTTCTGCTGAAATTGACCAAAACACTAACTACTACTTTCTTTTTTCTACACTTATTCTGTACCCTTCATTCATACTATTTTACTTATAGCTACATAGCTACTTTGAAGTAACATTTCTATGGAAATCCTCACTCTGCACACTTCTATCATCCTTACTTATTTGTCATTTGGTAAAAATGACTGAAAGATGTGATCACTTTTAGTGAGCCTCAAGTCACTTCAAAATAAAGATTTAATTCTAGTATGAGAACTTAAGGACAGATTTAGCATTTTGTCTGCTTTAGTCACTGGTATTCACAATGTATATGTTCCTGCTGCACAGTCCATCGCATACCTTTACTATGTGACAATATTTTATATTTAAATGTGCTTTCTTTATTACTTAGTTAATAACATGTTACTTCACTCACTGTGCCTTCCCTGATCACTCACTGTGCAGATGAGGAACTGCAGGATCTGAATAACAGGAAAATATACACTGTTGCTTCTACAAAGAAAAAATAAAAAAGAAAAAAAAACTTCATAGGAAAAATGTTATGAAGTTTATTACATGTTTGCAGAATATTATAAGGAAATAATTAAGGAAATGTTCATATTTCAATAAGCAAATGTGTTCAGGTTTTTTTTTATGAAGGGCGGGCTTCGGTTTGCTTTAATTGCAAGCTAGGAGATAGGAAGGAAGTGCTAGAGTATCATCAGTAAAATTATTTGTATTATCAGAGAATTATTCTTAATGTTATGATGGAAATTTAAATTTTTCCTTGAAGACATAAGGTTCTTCTATGACAGCAGTATTTGCAGCCAAGCTACACATTTTAGTGAATAAATGCATTCCAAGTAAGTCAGTCTTTCAAAAATTAGTGGCAAGAGAATGGCAGCTTTCAGGATGCTTAATAGTATAAAGTGTTGAATTATCCTCAGACTCAAAGTGTCTCTGAATAATTTAAAATACCTGCTTTTGGCAGATGCTCAAACCATGAACGATTCTGATCATTTGGATTGTATAGTATCTATGAAAATTTTATAGAATGCTTCAGTCTAAGGGAATACATTTTGATATTTATGACATGTTGCTTTATGTCCTGGTACTTTATGTCCAAGTAGATTATTTTGCAACAGATGACATGAACAATTAGAGCAAGGTGGTGTATTCATTTTGTTATTAAACAGTAGTCATAGCTATCAGCAGCATTATGGGAACTATTTCAGCCCTAATCATATTAATTTCTGGGTTTAGAGACAGCAAGAGTTCTGTTTCTTATGAGGTGTCTTCGTTGTTCTAGTAATGTATAAATAAGATTAATGTGCATTATATAACATACCTATTCCAAGACTTCTACATTAGGATTGCTGAGTATATAAATTAAATATGTATTCTGACATTTTTTTATTTATCCATTTTCCAGCCTATGTATAGTAAAATGAAATAATTCTGTATTGCTGTTTTTCTGTTAACAGATGTTAATGATTTGCTATAATACAGTTATCTTCTTATTTTTAGTGACAGCAATCAAATTAAAAGTATGATTTTCAATTCTATGCCTATTTAAATCCTAAAAAATATATGAGAACACTTATTGGTACTGATACAATTTGATTTTGACTTAAATTAAGTGGGGAAATGGCTTAAGCTGAACAGAAAAGAGTTAGCTCTTAAATTCCTGATTTCTATAAGACAGTTAAGAAAACTTTAAATAAAATGGATGTAATGCAATAGTGCTAAACTTATTCACTGCAAGAACTTTTATTGAGGTGAGAGAAATAAAAGATCTGGGGAACCCTGCAAAAAAAAAAAATTTTAAATGGAAGAGTCTGGACCTGTTTCATTGCCTCATACTTCTGCTTCCAGACTGATGACTTCAACCACAATACTTAATGAAGCAATCAATCAGATGGATGTCTAGACTTTCCACTGTAATTGTCACAGTGTCTTAAAATAATTTATAAAGCCATTCAGGACAAAAAACCTAAAATTTTATGGAAAATTCTGGAAAGACAAGCAAGAACCCTCTTCATAGTTTCAGCTTTAAACTTAAATTATGCCGTATTTGCTAATAAAAGTTCATGACTGTTTCTGCTTAACACACATTAACTATATTTTTTCTTTTATGCATCCTGAACTCTTCTTTTATTATTATATGTTTGGATTTAGGTTTGCATAATATTTTCTGACCCAACTAGGAAACTCATGTTACTAGTACACTTTTAAACTGTTTCCAGGGGGGATTCTAGTATACTGAATGTTAGAGTTACTGTCTACTGAAACAGATATTTAAGTATATGAAGGATTAGTGTGTTTCCAAAAAATGTGATGGTGAGCAGTTTTTGACTTTCAGGTCTTTCTTGCTTTGACCTTGATATTTTCTCAAACCCCACCAGCCAGCTGGGAATGTGGAGGATACTGAAATTTGGATACATGATGCCAGACAACTGAACTAGCTTTCCTTATAATTTCATTTTCATTTTCTTTTGGTATCTTTCTTTTTTCTTTCCAAGGCAGAACTGCTTTTTTCTGTTTAGGTTTTCAAAGGTCTTCAGTTTTAATAATATTCTTTAAAAAAACATATCTTACTAACTCATCACTTCTGCCTTTCTTCTGTCATTCCTGCTTCTAATTTTTCTGATGCTTCTCTGGTTGTTTGCTGCCAAAGAGATAAATTGTTCTTCCATAATTTAATATTTATTATCTTTTGAATTTAAATCCCTTTGATTTTCCTTAAAGAGCTACAAAACTGATAAGTTGTTGAAAATAAAAATAAGACTATCTACATTTAAAAGCTCTTACATTTCAGGATAAACTGTTTCCAAATAATGAGTAAAGAAATCAACCAGTAAGACCAAATGAAAGCCATAATTCTAGCATCTATTAAATTGTCAAATACTCTATATTTAGGTTTATAATTTTTTAATCTCTGTATGAGATTCCATATTTTCAATATCAAACATATTTAGCAATCATTCTTGAAGTGACCACACATAATGATCCATAATCCTGTTGATAAGTTATTTTTTCTTTTCTGTTTTTTCACTAGCTAGGCAGACAACTGTAAAGTTTTGGGGTTTTTTCCCAATTATTTCTTTTATTCTTTCACAACATGGTTGCCAGGTATACAGTCTTCAGTCTAAATGTATGCTATGAATAGCCTAATGTGGCCTGTTAAGAAATTAAAGATTTTAATTCTTTCATAGTTTGTTGAGTCCTTATGTGGGAAGCATCCTATGACAGATAGGAAGGAATTAAGAAGCTGGATTAACAGGTGGTAAACAGTAGTGGAAGACCGTTATGCGAGTAATACCATGTGAAGTTCCATTAGGCAATGCTTATCATCATATTAGGCATTTTAGTATAATACTAAACAGCATTCAAACTAATTGCCATATCATCATTCTGAGCAATAACAGTCTAGTTATTGTTAAATTGTATTGCTAATACTATTAAATGACATTTTTATTATTAAAGTTTTTATTTTGGTAAGGTATGTCAAGCTTTTTACTGTTGTTCAAGTAATGGTGCCAAGTTAGTCAATAAATAATTTTAGGCATTAACCGTAATCTGAGATTGTCTTAAAAAAGCAGTTAAAAAGGAATTGCTGTGGATGACTTCAGCCTTAGCTTTGCTTCCAATTCATCCAGCTGGCACATGGTATTTTGTGTTAGAAAGCCAAAATCAGCAGACTATGATACAAGTCATTATTTTCCCCTGTATGCTGCTGGTTATGAGGAACTAGTATTGCTTAAACTCTCCATAATCTCCTTACACAGCCATTGGATACAAACATTCCATCTTAAACTACTGTTTCCTGCTGAAATGCTTAAATACTTTTCAAATTGCACCATATTTATTTCATTATATGATAAGAGTTCCATTTTATGTATTTGCACCTCTTGGAAGTATGGTAATGAGATATTTTTGTATATTTGTTGTTCATCATAACAAAAGCCAGGCAAATGTAATAGAGGAGGAAGTAATAAATCTACCTGAGTTTATGACTTGGCCCTGTTCAAGTAGCAAAGTTAATACAAAAGATTTCTTCAAGCATAGAAGTATAAAATGTGATAAAACTAAAATAGCTAAGTGAACCTAGAGGAAAAATGTATCACTGCCTGTTAACGCTAGACAACATATTTTTCCATAAAACACCCTCACAGGAGGTGATACTTATTGTTCTTTTGAAAGCAATTACTCTACTGTGCAGTTCATTACACTGCAAAAAATCCCACACCAATAAACGGCAATAATAATGATTCTTTAAAATGTCCCTTGTGTGCTGTGATGCATCTATTGCTAACTCACACAGTAAATCTAAACTGTTCAGTAAACACTATAGAATGTATCTGCAGGGTTTAATCCAGCTTTTCTCATTTAGCATTCTTAATAGTACAAAATTGGCTGCAACAATACCATTTGAATAGTAACAGTCCCAAAGTTTATTTAAATGTTCAGAAAACAGTTATAGAAACTAAGCCATTGTTGAAAAATCAGATGCATGACTGAATAGTAAAACATCATAAAGAACTGTAGGCCTTCATCTGGCAAACTATTTTGTATTGGTGCTACTGGGTCAGCCTTCAGGTTTCAGACTCTTCATTCTAGACCATGACAAATACTGCATTATTTAAACCTGTTACTAACTTAATTGCCTTATCTTTAATAATCACATACTTTAAAGCAATATTTCTGGAACTCATTTTCCTATTTGACTATTATAAATTATTTTATCTCCCTTTCTTCAGTGGAGAGATCTGTGTTATCCTTGTGTTACTCCTGAAGAGTAAGGACTGTTTTCTCCAACAATTTTGGATTTCTACACAACAGTGGAAAAACATCAACTTTGGAGTCAATAGATAAAAAAAATGCATCTCCACAAATTCTGAGTGACCTGTAATGATTTCAGTATGGTCAAAGCACATAAGAATTCTACTTACTGCAGTGGACTAGCCTTGGCAAACACTCAAACACTGACTCAGATGCTCACTCATTCCTACTCTGCAGTGGGACAGGGTGAGACAATGGTATGAAAAACTCACAATTTGAGATACAGACAGCGAGATCAGTTACCAATTACCAACACAGGCAAAACAGACTCAACTTGGGGAAAATTAACTTTAATTTATTGCAAATTAAAATAGGTATGGGTAGTAAGAAAACTAAGAGATAAATATTAGAACACCTTCCCTCTTCTCTTCCCTAGACTCAAATGCATTCCTTCACTCCAGATTCCTTGTCCCCCTGTGAGGTGCAGTGGGTTGGTGGTGGGAAGTTATGGCAAATACGTAATGGTCTGTTTCTGCCACTTCTGGCTTCTCATACTTTTGCCTTGCTCCACTGAAGACTCTCTGCAGGCCATGGTTCCTTCACAAATATCCATCTGCTCCATCATGGGTCCTCCACCAGCTTCAGTGTAAATCTCTGTTTCAGTACCAGGAACACCACATCCTCCTCAGCCTTGTCTTTGCAATCATCATCATAGCAATCTGTTGCAAGTTTAAAACCATGTATGTTCTAGGAGAAAGCAAAATTCTATATAAGTTGTTAAAAAGTCTTCAACAACTGTGACCAAGACTGTGAATAGCATTTTATGACATAGTGTCTCACTGTGCAAATACAATACAACAATGAAATAATAAAAAATAATTTTATAGGTTGATTTCCATTGGCATTTTCATCCCCAAATTATCTGTGAATAATTGTCTCGTATAAAATGTTCAAATTTTTATAATTTCTGAGTTCTATTATACTTTTGCTTGTGATTCCCTCTGCAATGCTGTACATGAACTGTCATACCAAATTAAAAGAACTTGGAAATTACCTTTTGTATGACTAGCTTCTGCTCAGGTCTCCAATTAGTTATTTTTTATTTACATATTAAATATTTGCCTGAAGCAAAGCTACTTTTAGTTAATAGGAGATGACTTATGAAAATCATTTTAGATTAAGTTGTTACCATTCAGGCTTTGTACTTATGGTTCACATGAAAAAAATCCCACCTTTCAGCTATATTTAAAAAAAAAAACAACAAAACCCACAACACTTTTTTCTAAGCAATATTACTTGGAGTTAGTTTGCAATGTGGGTATAGCACTAAGGTTGAGGATTTCACAGAAGAGTAGAGAAACTAAATATGGGTTTCATAATATTTGTAGATATACCAAGAATCAATTCAGAAGTTTAGCCTGTGTCAGTATTAAAACTAGCTACCCTTATTTCCACAAAAAAGGAGGTGTTTGTCAGCACTGCTGTATCCGTCACGCCAAAATTCTCATAGGTGATGAAAAACAGCTTTTTGTGGTAAGCAATGAAGCAGTAATAGTACAATAGCACAATCTGTGAAAGCAAGAATGATCTCTTATTCACAGAGTGATTCCAAATTGCCAGATGGGACTACCTGCTGTAAGAACGTCTTTGTGGAGAACATCTTCAATAAAACTAAATAATAATGTTTCTGTGGATCTTAAGCACTGTGTGCAGAATGTGTGTTTTCTTGAACTCGTTTCATTTTCTTAATCATAAAAAATGTATCAATATTGCAAAATGGTTCAGGTTTGTACAAATGATCATGGACACCTTCTGGGAAATATTTCTTTATACACAATATATAAAGAAGCCCTATTCAAGTAAGGAATCTAAGAGGAAAATGTCTGACTTTTTCATATTTTGTTCTCATTTCTTTTCTGAAAGTCTTTGAAAAGATGAGAAAGAACAATTGGGCACACATACATTTCTGGGATTAGGCACTTTCTACACAGTTTCAACTTTGATTCCTTAATCCCATTAAACACTATTTGCACAGCAAGCCCTTACTGAGAGTAGCTTTCATTTTAGCTGGAGATTTCTTCAGTGAAAGCTCTGAAAACCTGAAGCTCTAGTAATATGATTCTTTCTTCATATTTTTAGCCTATGAAGTAGCTTGGAAAAAGCAGCTTTTAATGTACACATTTTAAATACAAATCTTTTCATCCTTGATGTGAATATTTGTCCTGTTTCATTTGGTAGACCTTTAATACATTATTCACAGTTGTTGCAATCAGCAGATAAACTGTTCATAGCATCAAAGAACCTGCAGGTTATCTCGAAGGAAGATGTAAATTAAATTTTATTTAACAATTCATGTGCAGCACATTGCATCAAACATTCATCATGTTTGTCAGAAGCAAAGAGGGGGGTAAAAAGGGAAAATCTCAGACTTCTGAAAGAATCTCTTTACAGATTTCTGAAGTATTCAACCACAATCAGATTTTTGCTTCACTGATTTTATTTGTCTTCTTGCTTCTACCTTCTTGAGACAGGCGAGCTCCTCGGGGGTTTGATTTGGCTTGTGAAGATGTGTAAACATTGTCTTCTATTTTATAAAAAGCTGACTTACAAAATAACTCATGAAGGTTCTGTGTCAGGGAGAATTTGCCCCAACAATGTGAGGTAGGCTAAAGAACATGAATATATAAAGCACAGGATGATTTAGCAAGTCTTTATTTTCCCTGTTTGGTCCTATACAGAAGACAGAATGACCCAAAGAAGGAATGAACTATTTTATTTTAGTACTTTCCTTCCTTCAAATACAGCATTTCTACTTGCATTTAGGGAGAATGCCAAGTTACAACATAGTATCAATGCACTTCTTAAATGAAAAAGACCGACTGAAAGGTGATAATTATTTTTACAAAAGAACACATACAAGACCTATGTTTTAAGCATGTAGTTTAAGTCCAATGTGGAAAGAAGATGGTTTTATTCAGAAAGCAACCTAAAAAAAAAAAAAAAAAAAAAAAAGTTGCTTGATTTGAACCTAGAAATTGAACCTTGGCCACCGCATACTGCAGGTAATGTTCTCCATTGTCAAGTTGTAAGTTGTCAAGTGGTACGGTTCCTTTTATCAGGAAGAATCCTGCATTGGGAAAAATAGTTTTAAATATGTCTCCTAAATCCTTGGCTATCAGGATATTTAGAAAAAAAACCCCAAAACTCTCTATAAATATTCCTGATTTTTTTCTTAGTATTATTTTGAACAATTTAATGTTTTCTAGTAGAAAAATACATTGTAGAAAATTCTCAATTCCCTCGATAAATAAGATTTGAAAGCTCTTTAAACAGTAGATTTTCCTCATTTTAGAACTCTGTCCCTCATAATTTATGTGTGCCAGACGATTCCCATCATCTACCATTTCCAAACATTGCAGAAGCTTTGCAGTGATTGTTTTTTAAAGGCTTGAACTTAGAGCAATAAAGCCAGACCTTTGTTACCATAGTAGTTTCAAATGTATAGATTTTGACAGAAAAAAAAATCTAAACCATAAGACATATGTAGAGATTTAGTCATTATCAGATATTCTTGGGCTAACCTTTGGAATTACTGTAAGAAAATTAAAATGTTACAAATGAAATGCAGCAAGTTTAAGGTGTGTTAAGGGAGATTTAGTTTGGCGTTATATAAAAACATTAGTCATGAACGGACTGGAGAGCCCCAGAATATATTGTCTAGGGAATTTTAAAGTTTAAATCATAGAAAGGATTAGGAACATGTTGCACAAAACCCTGTCAAGAATGGTTTAAGTATTGTCAATCCTGCCTTTGCATTGGTAACTTCTCATGGTCCCTCCAGCAATTTTTTGTTGTTCTATGATTTTACATTCATTCCATTATATTAACTAGAGTTTATTCAAAATGTCTGGGAGGCATCCCATTCTTTTCCTCTTGGAAGTCTCTGGAATATATGCTAAGTACCAAGACTTTCAAGAATTATGAAGTTCTGCTCACATTTTTTCTCAGACTTTTTTTCTAAATTCTGTTTAATATAAGGAAAAACCCTGAAACTGTCACAGCAGTATTTGGGATAAAAAGTATTTCTTTCATATCTGGTTTAAAAAGAAATACAGGTAACAGAAATTTTGGGGTTTAGGGTTTTTTGTGTGTATGATTCTTTATGTTTTCAGAATTTCTATGTTAAATATTCCTTGCACAATTTGGGTAACATAGGTGATTTCAAGGAATGAAGTGTTATTATTTTTGTGTCTAAAATACTTGTGAGTAAAGGTCTCTGTCCTATGGGACTATCACATTTTTCAGACAAATTCCTTTACATAGTAAATGTAGGTGCAGTTTTCTTTGAAACTCACATCCAGCCTGGATCAATTACATATGTCACAGTCTACAAGAAAAGGACCTTTTGATAAATATGGGGAGTTTGATTTGACATAAAAAGTTGGATCTTTTACTAAATGAAAAAAACAAACAAACAAACAAACAAACCCTGCTTCATTTCTTTTTGGTGATTCTCCTGAGGGCACCCTGGGGCTTCTGCAGCATGGCTGCAATCAAAACAATGCCCTAATAATCGCTGATCAATCAAATACAGGAGCATATAATAAGCATAATTTCATATAAAATCAGTCTTCTCATGTTTTCAACAGGAAGTTTTTAGTGTGTATTTTTTTCTCTAACTTACAATCTTTTTACTGTTCTTTGCTTGAAAATTACAAGCTTTCTGTAACATGCAGACTATATGCAGTAGCAGTTTTAGCAACTGTAATTGGGGGAATACATTAATACAAACAGATGAAGAGTGAAGATGGAGGAGAGAGAGTCAAGAAGCAGAAAATAAAAAGCATGAATGACAAGTTAAATACACTTATAAATTTAGCTTCACACATGTTTTCATAAAGAAACAAATATGTCCAATTTCTATACCTTTTGTAATTTCCAGCATTTTCTCAACATTTTCTATTTCGCAGTAATTTTAGTTTGACAATACTCACCTCACTCTTTGAGGTGCTCTAATACTGAAATGACAGAAAGAATAGTTATCAGTAGGTAAGGTTTTATTTATAACTGCTTTTACACATCTCCTTTCTAGATTCATATCAGACTTTCATACTATATAGTGCTTTATCTGAGCTGATCAAAATCTATCTTTAAACCAATCATGACTATTCTTACTTCTCCTATTGGGACCATATTCCAGAACATTATTTATTCAACAAAGAGAAACTACTCCTACAGCTTACATACCTTACATTTAAATGACTGATTTTTACACTAAGTATTCTTGTGCCCAAATTTTAGCTTACCTCTTTTTTTCCCCCACTACTAGTAACAATGGATACATCTTTGAGACCAAATACTGTATGTCTTTTTACTTTAATATTATTCCATTTACCAGCTGAAAACTTTCTAAAGATATTTAGGGTAGAATGGGTGCTTAATAGTTCTGTTCTGGATGCAGTACCTATAAAAATGCTATCTCCTAATTATCACAATGAAGCTATTTCTTCTAAATGACACTGGTGTTTTAAGATCAATATTTGATCTGGAGGCTTCAGGGGTATTACCAGCTAAGGACATGTAGGATTGTTTACAGCAAACCATAATATTTGAATACTCTATACAAAGAATCCCCTAATAGCTTGCCACTAAGTTTTCACTCTTGAATAGCTGAAGTTAGAGAATTACTCTCAGATTAACTTTTGTATCTCTATGTCCTGAATGATATAGTGCTGCAACATTTTACAAAATAGTATAAACAATTTATTAGACACAATAAGAGAAACCAGCCATTATTAGACCATAGCTTTTATCTTGATCAGGTCACTAGGCAATAAAATATTTTCACATTATATTAGAGCATGGCATTTTGTTTGCTTCTGTATTGGAAACAATTATTGTAATTTTTTAGACATTGACTCCTCACATGTAAATAAATTAAATAAATGCAATATTAGTTTCTATTTCAAAATACATATTTATAATATGAGATATGGTTATCCAACTTTCAGTGTAATTTACCTGGATTTAATGAAAACATATTTTTCCCCAAAACATAACAAAAAGTTTTTATTTTAAAATATGTAACCCTTTAAAATATTTGTTTCAGAAGGGTCATTATATTTTTAGTTTTCTTATATCCTGACCTATGTATGTATATTTCTATGTATGCATATGTAGACATAATTAAGGCCCAACATGTATATATATATTTAAGGGTTGGTATATAGACATTTCTTCCCCTCCCCCCCCCCCCCTTCCCCTGCTCCAAATCTGTCCATCTTCATGGATAGCATATATATAGTGAATATCTCCCTCTGTTTTAATTTCTGATCTACATAAATCAGTTTAATTTCTTATCACCTAAGGTGTTTTGCAAGACAATTTACCTGGAAGCTGATGTGAATGCAATAAATTTATATTCAAGACATGTAGTTTTTAAATAGTCTAATTGAGCAAGAAAACAATGATTTATTTATTTTTTAAATATACAAATAAATGCATATTACTTAACTGATCAGTTAGAATAGGTCATTTATGGAAAAACCCAGGAATGAAAAGAAATTCTGGTTCTGGGTCAGTAAGTGCAGTTAACTCTATCTCTAAATAATTGTGTGAATGTCATAGTTGTAATGTATATTTCATCATTTAATGAATGCTAAAATCCACTTTGGAACACTTTTGTTAGACATGATTTTACTCTCATTTTTCCACTGGGAGAAATTTATAAGCAAATAATTGTAAATTACAAAATACAATTACTTTTCTGCTCTGTTTGTACCTCTGTTTTGGGAGAGGGTATATGGATGTGAAAAGAAATAATTACTAGGGTTTACTGACTTTGGTTTAATAGTACAGCAAAGGATACAGGGAAAAAAAAAAAAAGACATCTAATGTCATGACCCTCATAACAATAAGTATTTACTTCTATCTTCAGAAGTTAAAAAAAGCTTATGTTAACTTCAATAGCTGAAGAAATGCTCATATAAATTCTACACTTCAGCTTTAAGACAGAACCTTACAGCTCAAAGAAGAGAAGTATTCTTTGATTTTTAATGCATTTGATGGTGTGAACACTGCTTTTGTGTTCCCTTAAAACTGAATATCTTGCAAAATCTTTGGTTGAGCACAGTAGTGCTGTGTGTAGTTCAGCAACAACTTCATGAAACTGAATTTCCATCTGTAAGTAAACTGAGAAACTTGTGATATTCTAGTCATAATATAGGTTTAGAAAGACAAGACTCTGTTACAGATGTTTTATACTGGTTTTGAGGATCTAACATCTTTTGTCTCTAATTTTACTTGTAAGCAGTCTCAATTTGGCCTAACAGCAAAATTCATCTGCTCTTTTAGTTGAGTAAGAGACAAATCCTTGCCATTTTATCTACTTAATCTCAGTCATACGGCCTCACAACATACGCTAATAGGAGAGACAGAGATCTGAGTGTGCTACTTCAATCCCGGTGTAAATGTAGAGGGGTTTCCCTGGAAAAACAGAAGAGGATACTCTGAGCTTTATTCAACAATGTTCCCATGTGAAAACATCATTCATGGATGGATATCACAGTTCACCTTCACTGCGGTCACAAGTTTGTCCAAAATAAGAGGCTTTCAACTAACCAGTTGGGTGTAGGTTAGATACAAGATAGTAGATGAACAAAAGTAAAGCAATGGTAACATGGGATAAGCATGAATTAATTAGCTTGTAACACATGAAGATCCTGAAGACCCTATAGCATTGGCAGGCATGATACTACCCATTCAGTGATTGTGTCTTGCTAGAAGAGTGCCTAAATGCTATTAGTAATAGATTTTAAAAATTACCATCTTGAACTGTGCCCTTTTGCTACTGTAGCATCTGCAAAGCTTGTAGGAGCAGGACAGAAACTAGAGGCTATGGTGACTGACTTTCTTGGGGCTTCCTGAGGCTTTAAAAACTTATATTTAAACCCTGGCTGTGCTTTGTTCTAAACCAGGAGCGTGAGAAATTGCAATGACAAAATTGTAATGGCAGTTGGTGATGCAGCAGCAAAATAAAATCCCTGTCCAATAGGCTCATAGTGTTTAAACAACTAAATTTTTGAAGTGAGTAACATCACTCACAGAGGTAAACATCCTTGCTGAGCTTTCAGCAGTGTACAGGTCCTACTTCTGGTTCATGCTACAAAATACAGATGAAAGATACCTATCTGGAGGAAGAAGTCTATCAATTGTAAGAGATTTTGCAAAAATATGAGAGCAGAGCACAGTCCTGTGATTTACTGCAGCAGCTAAAACCTCCCTGCCTCAGGTGTATTGCATACAGTATGGTATAAGCTGTAGAAACTCTAACTGAAAAAAAAAAACCCAACCCCCCAAAAAAAAGAACTCTCAGTATTGCCCAAATTCACCACAGTGTATAAAGTGAGAAAAATAGACAACATGCTTCTCTGCTCTAATTTTGCAATTTATTTCCTTTCAATTTCCTGATCTCTTGTTGTGCAAAATCATTATTGTAATACCACCTAAGCCAAAAAAGTGAAAATTTTCACTTCGGAGGAAAAAAAAATAATCTTCTTTTACACTCAGATTCTTGCTCAACTTTGCTGCTGCCTGCCTGCAAGTCATCTGCAATGGTAATCCCAGAGGTCCCTACTAGCACTAACCAGCAGGTGATACGCGATTCAAAGAGTACAGATTAGGCAGACATAACTAGTTCTTAATGCTGATTGATGAAGCTGTCTGACTGAGGAAAGAATATCGAAGACAGAGGAATAAGGATGTTCTGTGGTCCTGGAGTATTTCAGAAGATCCAGAAGGCTCTTTCTGTTTGCATAAGGCACTGCTTCAGAAATAGGGGTGTTTCATTCTGCCTTCATGGCAGCATTTTCCCTACGTGTTGCAAGTCAGGACCAGCAACCCAGATAGCTGTTTTGATTCTAAATTGTCCCTTTGTTCTCTCATTATCCCACTGATGTCGCTAGAACTGCTTACTGTGAATAAGGTAAACAGTTCCAGATGGTTCTCTTTGCTCACCTTAAGTGAGCAGTTTAATTTGGCTAAAATTGCTCCACCATTCAACAGATAAATTTCTTTCCTGTATACAAATCCTACTTAAATCAGTGAAACAACTCTAGCAAGCACATGCTTGCCAGTGAGAGTAAAGAGTGAAAAAAAGAGACAAAAACCCATCAACTTGTAGTTGAAGAGGTATTTACTATTAGCTTGTTTTCCATATTAGCCAGTGAAAAGGCTAATGCTCTGAGAAGTCACTTAAAAGCAATATTTTTGCCCTGCTTCTTGACTGACTTTTCAGCTTCTTACTTCCCACCTGCTCTTTTGAAGTGTTACCTTTCCTAGCTCTTTCAGTTTAGAAATTATCTAGTTTTATAACTTTCATTTTGCTTTGCCTTGGAAACCAAATTCTACAGGGTACTAAGCTAATATGAAAAAAATCAAGAAATTGATTAATTTTGTGATCAAAATGATGTTAAAAATAATTAAACTTTCTGAGTCAACACTAGCTTTCATCATTCACAACTGCCAGGGTTCATCAGTTAACTCCATCTGTGCATAGCAAACAACTGGTTCTCCAAAATGGTAAATTATACTTTTATTTAAAAAATAAACTATTGGAAAAAAGAAATCTGCATAAACGTATACAGTTATTGCCTATGTAGAATCATTAGATAGTATAGAACAACATATTAGCAGGAAATGTGACCAAGTGTAATGCAACATAGATGTAGAATTGCATAGAAGACCACATTTGCTCATTCATTCATTCTGTAATATGGTTTTTATGGAATGACACTAGGGACTCTGTCATATTGCTCTCAGATGCATCCCAGCATAACTTGTAAAACATACTACATGTCCTACAGGAACTTTATTATATAAGCAACCTAAAACATGCCAAAACAAAGAGGAAGCACTACGTAGTAGATAACACAGGAGACCAAAAATGCATAAAGCTTTGGTTAATGGATCATATTCTGCAGAATTTGTGTGTGATCGTACTGAGCTGAGCAACTCATGGGAGTTTATTTCCACATCTGTAAAATGACAATAATGTTTGTCTACTTAAACAGAAAATTATGGAGCTCAGTCCAATCATGTTTGCCAAGAATCTTGAAATTCTTGTATACAAGACACTGTATTATTTATTGTATTTCTTCATCTTTTATATAAAACAAAATCTGAGATGTGAAAGAGTCCAATTTAAATGTCATTTTTGTGTTATATGTATGCTATTCTGATTAAATTAATGTAAAATCAAAGGTGTCTTAGTAATATTTATAATGCCAGGACTAAAACTACTTGGGAAATCTCTGTTGGAATACCTTCTAATGGGAAATGTTCACAAAATCAATGTTTCATGCCTGTAGTTTTGAAGTGTTTCCCTTTTTTAGATGTAAAAGTAAAAATTAATTGCACAGAGGTAGTGAGATATTAGGGAGCAGAAGCACTTTGTCTCTGCCCATGAGGTTTTCAGCAATTTCACTTGCACCAGTAAAACTGGCAGGAACTTTAGGCAGAAAGCAAGCCAAAAATTTCTCTTTATGTTATCCTAAACCGAAATTTTACTGGGAATCCCTTTGCTCATAAAAGTTGGATTTTCAGTTTTTATCCTGAAGTGGGATGACAAAGGTTTCCATTATTTTGGAGGGAGACTCTTAACTTTATATTCCTGTTTATACAGAAAGCCATTAGACAGGTAATAGACTTAAATATTTCTGAGTGCCATGCTATTGCACAACATAGGCATATGTCACTGAAAAACCTTGATATAATAGGATAAATCTATTAATACGTATATGGCATAGGCAGTTGCTCTGAATACTGACTTCTCTGAAAATCTAGACACTTCCTGTGTGTCCGACATCTTCAATGTATGAATTTCAGTTGCACTAGATTACAAATGTAAAAGTGTATTTATTATTTTACTAATCCCAGTCACATTGCAACAAGTTCTGCTTTCCCTTATATCTGTGCAATATCCCAGGGCTCTGTGAAAATAAAAGAAAAGGTAGACTAGAAATTTACTATATTGTTCAGAGAACTTTCATTAATTTGTCTTCTTCTAACTCACATTACAGCAATGCAATTTTTCTGGGAACTATTGTTGAGGAAGTGTTATGGCACATTATGTAATTATTCTTTTATCTCACAATATTTTGAAGACTGGAATGATGGAAAGATGACATCTTATAGTAGTTTCACCTATGGAATCATGAGACAATTTTAAAGTTATTTTATCAAGACCTAAATCCATAAAAACATTTTCCACTGAAACCTTGTGATAAAGAGCTACATTTGTAGGAAATGCACAATATTTCATGGAGAAACCAAAAGAATGTTCAGTTGCAGAAGATTTTAAAAGGACTAATTTATTTTTTAAAATATTGTACTGTCAAAGATACATGTTTTCCCACGGTTGAACTTCTAACAAGTTCCTTTGCTATACTAAGGAATTTCAGTTTAAATTGCCAGCAGGCACACATACACATTGTGCTTTGCAACCTGCAATGCTGAACTCTTACTGTAAAATCAGACCTCATCTGGAAAATATACTTTTGCCATTATAGCTAGGTGCTTTGGGGTTTCTTTTCTGTTGATGGGGACTCTTAAGAAACTAATTTCCCTCAATTAGGTACAACTTGACAGTAACAAAAGGAAAGTTATTTCTTGGGCTGTTGGAATATGCAAAGGAATGGGAGATGAGGACAGAAATATAACAGTATAAAGGTTTTGCCACATGGCATATGCTTGGCACTTAAATTCCTACATTTACTTTCTGCTACTGCTCCAAATGAACTTTTGTTTTCCGTATTCCCAGCATTCATCTCAGTTGCTTTGAGAAGGTTTAACTGAAAATTAAATACTGAACATTACAGCTGCAAAATCCAGGTGCTCCATTTTGATACACATTTTTTCTAGCAGCGGCATCTGGACACTTGGCTGGCTGCACCATGGAAAGCAACTGGCTCTAGCATTGCTTGTATTGGCATCCAAGGAATTGTCTAAGGATCAGTCTGCTGTGGGGCTGGCTGGGATAGGCTGCCCAGCTGGAGGCCTTAGTCCTTTGATAGGCCTGTCATTGTCAAGAATTTGTTCAAGTTTATATATCTAAGAATAAAATCCTGTTCGAATTTCTCATGATCTCTTCCACATGTAAAGCCCTATTATGGTACAAAGGAGCTTGTCCAAATTCATTAGAGTTGAGAAATAAGGAACTTTTAAGGACCCACTACTTCAGCTAACTCTTTCATAATCCATATACTGCAGAATATTCCACAACACTCATCCACCCCCTGCATTTCTATGTTATGCCAATATTTTATTCCAAAATAAAACTGTTCTGATTTATAGTAAAAATGAGATTTTAATCAGCAATAAAAAAAAAAAAACACAACTCAACAAACCAAAACCAAACCAAACCAAAAAAACAACATGAAGACCTAGAATTGTTAAAGGAAATAACTTAAGGAACAAAGGTTGACAAAGTCTTTGAAGCACATTTATGGCCATACAGACTTGTGACTGGAAATATTTCTCTTCATTAGACATTCAAGAATATATACAAAAAGTTCAGAAAACCTCTTATAAAAAGATTAATGGAGCTGTGTAATTAAGAATATTGATAATACAGTTCTATGTGTACAATAGGACTGGAAAAGGTGGGGTTGTTTCTTCAATCGATTATGTATTTTGAAAATTTATTTTTGTCTGGTTTGTTTTTCAAATTACAGACACTCTATAACAACAAACAATAGTATTAATTCCAGAGTGAAAGCACAACTCAGAACAGTTTTATGTACAAAGAGTTGGCAAAACATTTGTGTGGATATTATTAATGAGCTTGTATATGCTCTTTTCATGCTCCGATGACTGCTAACATTTCTGAGCTTCTCCATGTGTCTTCCACTTTCTACAGCTGGAAACTTCCTGTGCATCACTCTAATTCCAACAGAGCCACACCAAATACTCTTAGTCCTAAATCACTGGCTTGGAGACTTTCCTAACAAATGGTGGGATAACTCACACTGGAAACTTTCCTAACAAATGGTGGGATAACTCACACAACTGGAGTGCTCCAATGGATGGCTATAAACTCTTCAGAAGGCATAGTCAAAAGAGAAGAGGCAGTGGGGTAGCGCTGCATGTTAGGGAGTGTTTTGGTTGTCTAGAGCTTAATGATGGTGATGATAGAGTTGAATGTTTATGGATAAGGTTCAAGGGGAATGCCAACAAGCCAGATATCATGGTGGGATTCTGTTATAAACCACCCAACCAGGATGACAAAAGAGGAAGAAAGATGAAAAGGAAAACAAAATTTTCTATAAACATCCAGGAGATCACTAGCTCTTGTTCTCATGGGGGATTTCAATTTACCAGATGCCTGCTGGAAATGCAATACAGCAGAGGAAAGAGTCTAGAAGGTTCCTGGACTGTCCGGAAGGTAAGTTCCTGACACAGCTGGTCAATGTGCCAACTAGGGAGGGTACCCTGCTGGACCTGTATTTGTGAACAGAGAAGGACTTGTGGGTGATGTGGTGGTTGGAGGCCATCTTGGCTATACCGATCACAAAATGATAGAGTTTTCATTTCTTGGAGAAGTAAGGAGGGGGGTCAGCAGAACCACTACTGTAGACTTTTGGAGAGCAGACTTTGACCTGTTTAGTAGCTTGGTTGCTGAGTCCCTTGGGATTTGGTCCTGAAGGCCAAAGGACTCCAGGAAGGATGGACATGCTTCAAGAAGGAAATCTTAAAGGCAGAGGAGCACACCGTCCTCATGTGCTGAAATACAAGCCTGTGGGGAAGACTGACCTGACTGGAAAGAGAGCTTTGTCTGGAACTCAGGAAAAATAAAAATTCACAACCTTTGAAAGAAGAGGCAGGCAACTCAGGAGGACTACAAAGATGTCATGAGGTTATGCAGGAAGAAAATCAGAAGTGCCAAAGCCCAGAAATTAATCTGGCTATAAAAATGGTAAAAAAAAAAAAAAAAAAAAAAAAAAAAAAGGAGGACTAAGGAGAATCTTCATCCTTTATGGATGTGGAGGAACATAGTGACAAAGGATGAAGAAAAAGGCTGAGGTACTTAAAGCCGTCGTTGCCTCAGTCTTTTAGTCAGACCAGTTACCCTCAGGATTCTCAGCCCCCTGAGCTGGAAGAAACAAAGAGCAGAATGAAGTCCCCACAGTCCAGAAGGAAATGGTTAGTGACCTGCTGCTCCACTTAGACAAACTCAGATCTATGGGGCTGGATAGGATCCCCCCAAGGGTGCTGAGGTTGCTGGCAGAAGTGCTTAGCAAGTCACTTGCAATCATTTATCATCATTCCTGGCTAACCAGGGAGGTCCCAGCTAACTAGAAGTCAGTAAATGTGGTGCCCATGCACAAGAAGGCTCAGAAGGAGGATCTGGGGAAATACAAGCCTGTCCGTCTGACCTTGGTGCTACAGAGGCTTATGGAGCAGATCATCTTGAGTGTCATCACATGGCACATACAGGACAACCAGGTGATTAGGCCCAGACAGCATGGGTTCATGAAAGGCAGGTCCTGCGTGCCTAACCGGATCTCCTTCTGTGACAAGGTGACCCACCTACTGGATGAGGGAGAGGCTGTGGATGTTGTCTGCCTAGAGTTTAGTAAAGCCTTTGATACTATTTCCCACAGCATTCTACTGGAGAAACTGGCTGCTTACAGCTTGGATGGGTCTGTTCTATGCTGGGTAAAAAACTGGCTGGACAGCCGAGCCCAAAGAGCAGTGGAGCAAAATTACCATTTTGGAAGGGCAACAACTTGTACAAGTCCTTGGACCAGATTTATGAATTGCAAATTGTGGCTGATTAGTAGCAAACAAGCAAGCAACAAGTGCAGGTAGTACCTACCATAAAACCTGGGACAAGGTTAACGTTAGGATATTTCTGTGCCTGGAGTATGGTATTTGTTGACCATGGAAAATTGCTCATTTGGTTCACACATCCACAAGGTTACATACTTTACTTTTGAATTTCTGTGTTTAAATCACCATAAAAGAGGCAAGCTCTACATTTAGGACCTCTGAATACATGCTTAGGGCATATAAATATCTCCATTAACTATATCAATTTCCTAAATTCCTTTACTGAATCTAGGCACTGTATCACTCTAGCTAGAAAATCAGACATTTCAGTACTCAGGATATCTGCTGGTGATCTGAATGAGCTCATAAATTCCTTTACTTGTATTTCTTCTTAACACTGGAGAAGAAAGTTACATTTGGTACATCTATGACATACTAAGACACTTCGTGCCATGATGTCTAATGAACCTATAAAATATTTCATCATTGTTTTCATGAGGGGTTTCTATAGAGAGTGCAGATTATGTATTACTATATTACTCATTATTTCTCCAACTCTTTCTGAATCTGCATAGGACTCCTTATGTGAAGAAGTCCACTCACCATTGTTTGTGATCTATCTGTTTGATTAAGCAACCATGCGATAGCCAGAGTACCATCACATTTTCATCATATTACTTATAACTCAGGAACCAGTGGAAAAAAGAGCAAGGCTTTTTTTTCCCATCTATTCATATGCCTGGAATAGTAAATCAGGAAACACATTCAATGGTTTAATGATCAAGTAAGTTGCCCAGAAAGAGCTCAGACCCACCCAGGTTAATGGTGGTGCACAGCCATGTGTGGGCAACAGTACTGCTTCCAAAGCTTTCAGACCACATGGATTTTCAGCAAGAAAGTACAGCTAGGAGTAAACTGGCATAATGTAGAGAGAGTCCCTTGAACACAGAGGTCCTGGATCTAAGCCCACTAAGGCAGAGGGATCCAACATGGACTCAGCCCAAGTGGCTTTGCTGAGCTGTCTAGCCAGACCAGCTCCCAGAGAATCAGTCTTTCAAACTTGATCTTTGATGCCTATTAGGGCAGAAGTAATGTCATGGCACTTCTCAGAGGGCATTCTGGTGCATCTGGATATCAGCTGAGACTTAGTGCTGGCAAGGCCATAGTCTTGCTTTAATGAGTGACTTGGTTCAAATGTGGGAGAAGTAGAACAGAAACCCAAGTGACTCTGCAGGAGCCAAGCTAAATCTGGCATGGCTATTGCTAACATAAAGTTCGCAAGCCTGCCTCACAAAAACTGGTTCTTTGCAGATACACAGAGGACAGGAGCTCTCCGTATAGCTCTTTCCAGTGGCCACATAAAAAATTCTATTGCTAATGGTCTCTGGCCCACACTTACTGGCTAGCTCTTCCAGAGATTGCTTGGCAGACTGCAATTTGATATGGACAAAGGCATGCCAGAAACCATTTGAGCAGTTTAAAAGCTTAGATGGTGTAATTCCAGTGCATGGCAATATTACTCATTGCTGCTTAATTTACTAATATGGATGCTGCATATTTTCAAGATTTATCCATTAGCTCAGTTAGTGGAAAGTTGATTGCAGTTCATATTAGGCCAATAAGTACTATTTACATATGGTACTATTTCATTGTGCTATTTTGCTTTCATAGAACCTTTTGCAAATATTTACCTTAGGTCAAATACATTTTGTGGAATTTTGCTGGGAAAACTAAATTAAAGAGCTGTGGTTGGGGAAAAAAAAAACAACCACAAAACCCAACCACAAAAAACCAAAAGTGAAGGGGGAAAAATGAAGGATCATCTCTATAGCTCCTATTGCTATGATAGAAAGTTCTTCTACTGAAACAGCAGAGACATCACCGTAACTGTATTAAAATGCTTTTATTACTTTACCCTTCCAATGTGCTTTACAGAAATACTTGAAAATAGAATTCAGCAGCTTTGCTAACATGGAAAGTTGCAGCTGCCTTTTTCCTTCTTCCTCTGCAGAGTGTATGAAATAATGTAATACCACCTTATCTGACATAATCCTTCAACAATTAGTCTTTTACTATTTAGAGATACATGTTTTTCTGTTATGATAATTCAGTAAGATGGTAATGGGAAAACATGTAAGTGCTGAGTAGTGCTGATGCTCCACTGTGTAGCTTCTTGTACTTAAAAGAGAAAAAAGAGTGCTTTTCTTATCAGATTTGACAGGACTTATGCAAATTTTGTGCTCAGCATTCAGTCCATCAGAAATGCATGGCTGCTGCAATGTTTGAAAAGGATTTTATACAACACTTTGGGACTCCTTTTTTGATTCACATGGTATTTTAATACAGAATAATTTCTTGAATTGAACTAAATTTGAGATAACGCATAATATAAATGTTGTGTCCAAGACAGTAAAGGCTTACTGACCGTGGTAAGAACTTTTCTCTTAATTCTTCAACAGTTTATATGATTAAAGAATATGATTTTTTATTAGGTTTAATGAATTACTGGTGCAAATTAAACATTGCTTCTCTAAAATCATGCATTTACAGATCAGTTACTGAAATAGCAAGCTATCTGTTCTGCTAGGAGTCTCTTTCTGGCTTTTATCTTGATTTCCATGCTCGTAGTAGGTTTGAAACCTGATAATGTAGACACTTAAAAATTATCTACGGGGAATTAAATAATGTGTGTATTGATTTCCAATGAATAAGCTATATGAGTCCTAGCTGAACTATATCAAATAAATTAATCCAGCTAGAGTTTGATACCTATGTCTTTTAATGCTCTTTGTTGTTGTTTTGTGTGGAGTTCTTTTGTTGGGGTTTTGGTTTTTGGTTTTGTTGGGTTTTTTTTGTTTCAGAAGACTTAAAATAAAAGAGATTCAAATGTAGACAGCCTAACCCATGGACAAATCGTGCACGAGTACCAAAAATTCCTTGAATACTAGATAGTGGCAAGTAAATTATAGTGGTGTGTTGACCTGATATGATTAATTCTGGCAATTTTTATATGGACCTTTGTTTAAAAGAACATCTCCAGATCTCAGTGGGGGAATTGTTTGAACAAGTAGGTGAAAATTAACACAACAGAGACATTAACTATGTGAATAGGTGCTGATACAGTTATACATTAGTGGAATAGTGATGTATGCAAGGAATCTGTTGAAATTCAAAGAAAAGCAGTGGAAATAAATCTGCAAAAAGCACATATACATCATACCCATGTATGTGGCAAACATCTTGCTCACTGTGACAGCTCTTACAAGTTTTGCTTGGTATGATTTTATTAATAGAATTTTTTTTCATTAGCTTTTGCTACAGCAAATTATGAGAAAATTAGCAATAATATGCATTCTTTGCAGCACGATAGGGAGGCAATTGAGGGACTGGTGTGCAATAAAATCCTTACAGCAGGTTTTGCTTATCTCAGAGAATCAATGAATGAACTAGAGACATGCTGGGAGAGTTTCTACCATATGGATGCAAACCTTGAAATCGTTTGAAATATGAAATTCACATAGTCTCAAATCTTAGATCTATGTGTGTAGAAACTGGCAGGACTGGTTTTGTCTCCTAAAACATATTAGGTCCAAAGGAAAATTTTGCATGCCATTTCTACATGGAAACAGGATGGTAATTTTCACTACCGGTGAATAAGAAGCAAAACTGGACTCAGGCTTATCTTGGGGTGGTGGTGGTGGTGTTTCTGTGTGTGCATGCATGCATGCACACATGCAAATAAATAAACAAATAAATAAATAAACCCACTTCTCTCTGATAGAAGGTCCAATCTGGAAAATGATCAGTCCCTTACCTTTAACCTGTAAAAAAATGAAGGTAGAAGAATTTATCATTATAAAAAATTCTATATACTAAAATGATCTGTTTCATATTTTAAGCTTTCCCATAGTAAGAAAAGGAAACTTGTTGGAGCTAATATTTGAAAAGCTACATCAATTAAAGGAAGGATTATTTAGTGAAGGGAATGGTAATTCCTTAACAGTCTTGCTGTAAGAGATCATCTTGCTTGTCTATATAGAAAGTACTAGGATAATTAAACAAGAATATATCAAGAATAAAAATCAAGATATTTGTAAAGCATCAACATTTATGTTATAAATTAGCAGAAATGATAACACTTCCTTAAGAGCACAGATCTGCATCTTTTCCTTTCTAATTGCATAGTTGTACTCTGGAGATTTTCACTTTTCTGTAAGTTATTAGATATTGACAGAAGCAGTGTGGCAAAACTGGCAAAACCACAGTATGAGCTAGCTCTTACACCGTGACATAGTTTTAAGACCCAGACTTGATTTGTAGTAGCATTCATAAAATATACATGAATATTTCACCTTATCTTTAGTTCTAAAAAGCAATTTGGCAACTGTATATCAAGCACATAAAAATAAAATCTCTTTTAAAGAACTTTTCAAGATTGAATTAAGCAGATCTTTTATCACTGTCTTGAAACAACTGTGGAAGAGAAAGTTGAGCTTGTCTAAAAAACCCAAGTGCCTTAAGCCCAAAATACATAATATTTTTCTTAAGGAAAATGTGGCATAAGGAATTTGTGACAAAGGATCATCAGCCTCTGTTGCCTGTGGAACAAGATATGAAAATCTGCTTTTGAAGTTAACAAGCCAAAATACTCAGTCTCTCTGTCAGGACATTTCTGACCTTGATAGCAGTGATCCATTTCAGTGCCTGACCGCCATTCCTGAACTTTTGACCATGAATTGGTAGCAGTTACACTGGAGGAGAGAGCATGGTTCCTGGCAGCCATGGAGGAAGTACAGCCTGTTAAGGTTCTGGGGTTCTGACCTGTTGGGTTTTGAGCACAGGTAAATCACTGAGCTTCTAAAATCTTAGATTAGAGCTTTTGGCAGGATTTTGCACACTGTAGTTTGGCAAGGTCATTTCTTCATGGTGCTTGTCCTTTCATGCAACAAAGCAAGAAAAAAGAAAGTGTCTGTGTCCTCAGAGATGGATATATTTGGACAAAAGCATCTAAAAAACTGTATGTTGCTTCTGGCAGTTATCCAGTGAAGTTAAAAGGGTACAAAACTCAGTGCCAGCCTTATTTTTATCTTTGTGGCTTTGCTCAAGCTGTTCCTTACATTGGTTAGCTAGAGGCAAGGACTGGTCTAAAAGTGAAATTGTATAATTCATAACTTCTCTTCCCAATCTACCTGTGCAATCTTTCTATAAGGAACTATGTTCTTTTTTTTTATTTTTTTCATGCTTTTTTAGAATTAAGGAATTTGTATTATGTCCAAGGTAATAAGATGTGTAATGGGAGTCCTATGCTATGTGAGAGTGAGTCTGTTAGGACATAAAGAACAATCCTCAGAACTTAAATCCTGAAGCAATTAGACAGCAGAGTGATACCAGAGTGCTACATATTAAATAGATCAAAAAAGGATACTTTTAATTTGATTCCTGAACAGAAAATTATTCCTAAATCTGTCTTTCCCTGAAGAGAATGTAAGTAACTTCAAAAAAACCCTTCCTTTTAAATTTTCCTGGCAGCAATGTGTTTTAGGTTGCTCATTTTCTTCCTTCCCAAAAAAGTAAACAGGACAATTGCATAAATGTATTTTTCCTTGCAAAAGCAGAATAATTAGGTGTCTATATTTGTATATAAATGTATATATATTCTTAAAACAATGATGCTGGTCACCTATTAACTTCCTAGGTTTCATTACAGCAGTTCAGTTGTTCATATCTGTAAACGAGTCTCAAGACTGTGGAGTTGGAGGATTCCAGATCTCTGGCATCTTTTAAAAAACTGACAGCATGTTGCTGGTAGAAGGCATTTCCTCTTACTTAACCACTGCTTCTACATGTCTGTCCATAATTATGACAAAAGAAGGAATATACATGCGACTATTTTTTCTAGTAACAATATTATTATAGTTGTTTTCTGACTCCATAGTATCCATTTTCTTTTACAGTCTCAGTGCTGCAAGTAGGATTCATTTGACCTATATAACACTGACCTGGCATAAAATAATTGAAGTGCAGAGTTTAACATTTAATCTTTTATGAACAGAAGACCCTACATTTTCCTCCCCTCCTTCAGAAAAGGATCTTCACTCAATCTATGGTAAGAACTTTTCATTAAATCATTTACATTATAGCTTTTAAAGATAGCTTATTTGGATTCCTTTTTAGACAAGCATTACCTCCTACTTTTATCCCTAAGAGCAAAAAACCCCACCCCTATTACAATTTTTCAAATTTTATTTTTATTCCTAAACATTACTACAGAAGCGTCAAAATAAGGTCAAGTGATGGCAATAAACCCAACAGATACAAACAACTCATCTCGTGATTTGCCATTTCAACTTGCAGATATTTCAACTGCAGTTCACGGTTTAATTTTTGTTAAATTTATGCCAGCTAGTTTAGTAAATTGAAAACAGGAGCACTTTTAATTTTATGTAGTACATGCATTAGAGACTTTTTTCTCATTTTAAGATGACATCAAATCATTAACTCTGTCCTTCTCCTGCCTTTTCCTAGAAGAGCTGATGAGGAAACCTGCATAACCTCAGCAGCCTCTGAAAATTAAAGAGAACAAAAGTTGTTGGAATGACTACAAATTTGAAACTTCCCTGGCCATATATCCAATTTTTATTAATCAGATAGGGTAATACTATCAGCTAGTAAAAAGCATACAGTTCCATTGGCATGTAAAATATGTTTTTTACAAGATAATTCTTCGTGTTCACATCATTTACTAGCTAACAATCTACTTTAAAATGTCTTTTATAGAAATACATGTAGACATACACACATACATATATGCATTTGCCTCATATTTTTTGTTTTAAATGGTGTAACATTTAGGGAACATAAATCACAGTAAGGAAGGCTACAGTTATACCTCAACTTCTCTGCCAGGTACCAATATTAAAGAAATTTCATCAGTCTGTGCTATCAAGCTATGTTAAAACACTGAAGAGATACTGGGAATGCCATCTTCCCTGCAGAAACAATCCTGAAATTCACTCCCAAACTGGATAAAGAAAGGGACAAACACAGCCAAGTTCTTGCTTTGGAATGGAAAGCTTTATCTTGATATCTGTGAACCTGAAAGAAAGGGAGAAGAGAAATTCTTTATCCTTAATGTCTCAGAACTATGCTTTGCAGAGGTTTTGTCCTATTATCAGATGTCTAGCTACAGGTGGATGATAAATTCTGTGCCAAATCCATTAGCATCAAGATTATTTTCTTTCTATTAGTGTCAATGAGCTTTGGATCAAAATGCAGCAGTCAGCAGTGCAGACCCTCCATGTCATTGTTCTGCACCTCTTGTAGGAAGCTGTTGCAGGTAGCCTAAGATACTTTATAGTAATCTTCATTTAAAACTCTGTGAGAGATTGATTTTCTCCCGAACCATCTTTAGCTTTTGTATCCTTGCCTACTTACTCAGGATTGGTATATTCTTCCTATATGTTTTATTATGGATGATCTATGAATACAAAAAATCACAATATTTAGCAAGGACTAGAATGCTACATACATTTTGATTAATATGATACATAATGAGCCATGTTGTCAGCAGGAAGTTGTATCATTACTCTCTGCCATGAACTTCTTACTGTTCAGCAGAATTTTGGGTGACAAAAGAGAACCTAAAGAGGGAAGGGAAGAAAGGACACACAAATAGAAAAATGAAATTAGAAGTGGTATCTTAACCATCAAAATCTGTCTGAAATTTATGAGTATCTTTGCTTAAGCAAATACGTAATATTATATATGCATGCCCTTCCCATGATTCTGCTGATTGACTTGAAATGCTCACATGGGTGAAGACTGGCATGGAATTAAGCCTTCTCAAGACTGTAGCATAAATCCGATCAGTTGTTGGTAGCTGACCTGCATCCACGTTCTTCCTGTTGACAGTGGTAAAGATGTTGAACTGATGGTGGGCGCAGGAAGGAGGCGACACTGGGAATAGAAGATATAGAAAGGTGAAATATTTAAATGGTAATAAAGCCAGCATAGAAGACTAGATTCAATATTTTTTCTATTTCATTCATTTCTGCAAAGACACCATATAAATGTGTAGAGGTAGAAAGCAACAAGTAGATCACAATAAGGTAATAGGACAATATTGTAAGAAGTTTTGGAAATGTCCTATGAATCTTCCAATTTAATTCTCAAAATAAACAAAAAATAAACAAATATCAAGCTTTGAGAAGAGTATTCCCTGCTTTAAAGAAAAATATACTACTCTTCTAAGAAAATATAAATATAAAATTTGCAAATCAGGACACATACCACAGTTACTATGACATGAAATAAAAAATATCTGAAAAAAATCTATTTCTGGTTATTTTTCAGAGGTCTCATCTGTATGACCTCTTCCAGATTTTTGCCTCCTATACAGGAGGCATTTTGCTTTTTCTCCCAATCTCTTTGGGACTGTTAGTTCATGAAGTGATTAATTCAACTTGTAAAAACATGTCAGAGCAATAGGACTTTCACAGTTGGAGCTTATATCCTCTGCTCTTGAGACCCAGAAGTTTCTGATCTGACAGTCTGAATTAGAGAAAAAGTCTGCTTCTCCCTCTGTTCCCTGCTCACACATAATTTGAAATTCCTTATATTCCTTATCTCTTGATAAAACTAACACACCTACCACACACACACTCAAAAAAACCCGACACCATAGGGCAAAAAACCCCATAAAACTTCAGTTGCATGGAACTTGTTCTATATTTCTTGCAATATGGAAATTTTTAGGCATGTTCTCTAATTGGAATTAATCAATAAAGCAACATTTTTCTGTAAAGAGTAATTTATCTGGAACACTTCAGACATACTTCAGAACTTGAATAAATAAAACATACCAATAATTACAGCAACAAGAAGAAATAATGTTTATTCACAGGAGAAATTAAATTTAAAGACATTTTCTCATGGTTTAATTTTTAATTATTATTACTAGAAGAACTTCTGAATTGAGAGTATTTTGGAAAATACAGTCTCTTCTTTCTGAAACCATGAGGGGAGACATTCAGAAGCATCTATGCTCTAGTTAGCATCTCTCATTAAAAGCTGACAGAAGATGGACTGAAAACTGTCCTGTTTACTTATGAATCCCCACAAAAAAAGTGATGGACCAGTGTAAGTTCTATATTTGTTGAGGAAACCACTGAGGCACACTGATTGAAGGCTGTTTAAGAATGCATGAGAAATATCATTAATGCTTTCTTTTTTCTCCAGCTGCTTCCTAGGCATCTGTTTTTGCCCATGTGAACAGGAAGATAAAAGTTGAACTGAGTTCCCTGAGCTGCCTGATCCTTTTCTGCATTCAGCAGCAGTTCAGCAGAAGAAGCATTTAGAAGTGCAGCCACAGTTTGAAACCTATGTGCCATTTCAGAGAACTGGTATGCCCACAGGAGGAGTGAGCAGCAAACAGCACACCATGGATTTAATATTGCAGGTTTACTAATGCCTAGGAACTCTGCAAGGTGTTTGCACAGGCTTTGCATAATTTATTCTCTTTGTGGAGCTCTATACATGGCAAGGACTGGTGGTGCTACAGGAATGGGAGAAAACAAGGCCTTCAGGAAATTATTCTCATTCCTGGAACAGAAGAAAACACTCTTAGTGTGCTGTGAGATAACCACTGCTTTCATGAGCACAGATGGAGCAATGCATATTTCAGGTGTAAACTTGGTAAGGGGTTGAGTCAAAGTTCTGAGTCAAACTGCCTCAGGGGACAGTGAAACACCACATGTGATCTAAGCAAGATCTAACAGTCAAAAGAAATTACAACAGTAATTAAATAATAATAGCAGGTTATTAATAAATAGTAAGTTCAAAGTTTAATTTTGACATTGTTTTTCATTCTTTAAAATGACAGGCCACAAATACAATGTCATCCAGTCAGACTGGAATCAGACTACCCTGGGGAGGATCCCGGTCTCTTAGATGAAAATAAGGATTTTCCAGTGTTCTATTTTGATACAGGCAATCCAGAAGAAGGACAAATTGTCATATGAGTCACTCTGAATCTATGAAAACATAAACCTGTGCTCAAATCAAAAACAGCGTGGCCAGCAGGACAAGGGCAGTGATTGCACCATTGTACTTGGCACTAGTGAGGCCACATCTCCAATAGTGTGTTCAGTTTTGGGCCCCTCACTTCAGTAGGGATGCAGAGGTGCTGGAGCGTGTCCAGAGAAGGACAATGAGGCTGGTCTGAAGAACAAGTCATATGAGGAGTGGCTGAAGAAACTGGGGTGGTTTAGCCTGGAGAGGAGGCGGCTCAGGGGGGACCTTACAGCTGCCCGAAAGGAGGTTGTAGCCAGGTGGGGTCTGTCTCCCAGATAAGAAGTGACAGGCCAAAAGGAAATGGCCTCCAGTTGCACCAAGGGAAGTTTAGATTTGATAATGGGAAAAATTTCTTCACTGAAGGGGTGGTCAAGCATTGGAACAGACAGCCCAGGGTGGTGGTGGAATCACCATCCCTGGAGGTGTTTACAAACCACATAGATGCAGTGTTTAGTGACATTGTTTAGTGATGCCCTGGTGAAGCTGGCAGGGCTTCGATGCCTGCCCAGCCAGGCAAACTGCCATGCCACCCAAGCCTTGTTTGCCTGCCCTGTTGGCACTTCTGGTTGCTAGTGCCCCATAAGGGCTTCTTTGATGGGGGTGTGTGGGTTGGCTGCCATTGCTCCTGGCCCATCTTGTGGTAGCTGGTGGCTCGTGGGAGCTCTCTCAGCTCCCCCTGAGGTTCCCCCAGTTTAGGAAACCGGCCCATGCACCGCAGCTCTCTGCTGATGATAGTGCTGGCACCAGAGCCACACACTCTGTTGACTGAGTTCTGAATTTCTTCAGAATTTTCAGTTTCAGACCACTGCTAGATTTAATATTTATTCATACTTCATACATCTTATCTTAATACCAAGGTATTTCATGGAAATTAAACCAACAATTTGTGATATAACAGGTAAAATGAGCAACATGCTTATGGTTTTGTTATTAATTCCACAATAAAGCTCAGTGACCACTGAACAGGGTTAATAATTAAACTTCAACTATTGCTATTTCCTTATACATAAACTTGGATTTTTCTGTGTCAGTGGAATAAAGATTACTGCATCCATTTAAAGTAGATGCAGGCTGGTATTAAGTTGGAAAATAATCCGGGCAAAATGTATTTATGGCAAAATAAAGTGATATAATTATGATTTACTGTGAAATAATCTAACACCTGTTAAAGCTTTGCAATTTTGATTTATATTTATTATTAGGATTTACACCTTGTTTTTAAAGGAGTTTACCATCCTGGCAGACTTGAAGACTGATACACCTGCTCTGCAGGAATAGTAAATTCTTCATTCAACTTTAGGGCCATTTGGAGAAGCAATTTTTGTTTTTTTAACATTTCAAGTCCCAGTTGTATCAGGTCATAGTAGAATTTAGTGACATGTTAGCAATTGTGAGATAACTAGTTTCAGAAATCTGAATTGATGCTTTGATATATTTTTGTGTTCATTTTTGCTGTATAATATGCACTTATTACATGAAAAAGGTACTTTTGTTGGAATATGTTTTAAAACTGTCATCAGGTTTGTCCCCTTTCAGTTTGAAAATTGTCAACCAGATCATAGAGTATTGTCATGCAGTGATTCCACCTTATTTCTTGTTACAGCTGCCATAATTCTTCTAGATTAGAAGCTTGCATTCTAAAGAGGAAAAAGTAGTCAAACCTTCCTCTTTGTCAATATTTCCCAGGAGTACTAATGTAACATAGTGCTGCACATTATGCAAATATTCCCGTTTGTTTTCTTAGTCTCACTGCACTTCAAAAACTCTTACGTATTCTCTATTGACTTATCAGTGAATAAATGATTCAAATAATATCTCATTAGTAAAATAAAAAATTCTAGTCTCATTTAGAACAATATGTACATTTAAACTCACAAAAAAATTATAAAAATAACATCTTTGCATATGCATGTATAGCCTAACCACTGGATATAGCCAAAATATTATGTACAAACTGATTTATTCTCTAAACAGTTCTAGTAGTCAAATTATAAAATTAAATCATACCTCTTACTTGTATATCCAGATTGGTAACACTTATAAATTTTATTTGTATCTATTTACATTTTTATTATAATTTTAATGATCTTTAGGACAGTTCTATATTGTTTCTTTAACTGTGGAACAAAGTGTGTATTTAATTCTATTGATATTAATCCTCTATTTCTGCTGATATCTACTGGGAATTCAGCATTCGAGCCTCCTTTTTTTTTTTTTATTTCATCTGGGAAATTCAAATCGTGCTTGAGATGTTAATATTTATTCAAGTATTCACAAGCTCACCCAAAAAATGCATTTGATTGAATATAACTATCAAAGTGGAACTTTAACATGACACAAGCTTCCACTAGCATGCCAAACCTCAAGAGGAGCGAAGTTAAAGCATTCTGTTCATATATCATGCAAGAAAAATACCACTTATCATCATTTTTTCAGATTCCTTGTAAAAAAACTCTCCTCTTTTTGACTTCTTTTTCTATAGTGAAACTTAAGTGGTGATCAGGTTTACTAGGGTGGGGATTTGCTTTGCTAACTGCTGAAAAACTCATGAACTAGAGAAGAGATATTTAATTCATTACTCTTGCAGTCTGCCTGCCAGCTGATTGCAGCCAGACATAGCTTAAAGCAGTTCCGAGTCTGCTCTATTGTTTAAGACAAAAGCTCCAGGCTGACCCAAGAAGCAGAGGACAGAAAATCAGATTGCTGCACACAGATGCTCTAAGGTATCCTCCACACAGCTGAGAAGTTCTCTTATACCTTAAACATATGGGTCATGTCAGTGATGTAGCAACAGATAAGCATTTAACCACTCTGCGTACCAAAAGACAGTTGTAGAATATTTCAAGTTCCTTCAGGCCACTGAACTCAGATTTCAGTAATGGCTGAAGATTCAAAAGACCTGTGCTGCAGCCATTGGGGACACAGTGAAACTTTAACTCACGTGCCTAAGGACTGAGTCCTACTGAAAAATATATGTACTTCTGTGATGTACATGAATTTGTCTCCTTTTTATATAAACATATGAAAAAGTTCAAAACACGTGACTTCTTACAATCTTACAATGGTGATCTACCTTTTGGGGATGATAACTGATCTTCAGCTACTGTGCTGGGATTCCAGGTACTGAAGGATACAGGAGTGTAAGTGAAAAAGACCTACCTCTGTTAGAATCCAACTGCTAATGATTGGATCCAATTCCTCTTTAAACAATTTCCTTTATGGACATATAAGAAAGAAAAAAGAACTAAAACAAAACTTAAAAACAGAGTCAGCTACAAAACCGGGGAGTCCAGTGCTAAGACATGTTCATCCATCTTCAGGGAACCAGGGTACTATCACATGTAACATGCTGGAAAGTAGAAATAAAAATACAACAATATTTATCAGCAGGACTAGAAGACAGTTTTCCTTGTTTGTTTCTTATTGTGACACTGGAGTGAATGGTGACCTTACAAGAACACATACCGATATATATGAATTCCTTACCTTGGCTGCCAATGAATAATGGCAGGGAACAGCAATCTAAAACTTCATCCACAAAAAATGAAATACTGAACACTGTTTATATGAGTGAAAAAATAAATCAGTATGAAATTTCAAATCTTTCCTGCCATATTTCTAAATGGAATATATCCTACTTACAGAAGGTCATAGAGGAAAATTAAATTGCAATAATTTATTTTTTTAAATAGCTTTTTAATCCCAGAGGGAATTGTAGCAGTGAAATGGATATTTAATCAACAACAGTGTGGTGCATTTCAAAAATGTACTTTAATTTTCCACAGACAGGGAAGGGTTGGAAGGGATTTTAGGCAGCGTGAATAATTTTGTCAATGCTTTCACTCAGCTTCTTTCAGACTTACACTCTAAGACAAAAAAATAGCAAGAAAAAATATGCTACATAGGCACTATCCATCCAAAAAATCATTTCACTGTAATGTGTATCAATTTTCTCAGCAGAGCTCTAACAGAAAATTTGGCTGAACAACAGTTTTAAGAAGCGGTTTTTAAAACAGTACTTCTGACAAATGATGTGATTCTGGTGGAAGAAAAAAGGTGTAATGTATAACTCTTAATAAGCATTTAATGAAGTGCTTTTTCTTCCCCCCAACACCCACCCCCCAAATTTTTCATTTGCATCATGCTTAACCAAATTACAGAATGGATAAAGATTGAAGACTGTACTCAGACAACTCGTATACAGTGAACCTAGGCACTGCAACAGCTTCTCTCCATTAACTGTACAGAAGGCATTGCTGAGCTGACAGAAAACCAGACAAATTAGTCATCAGTGTCTTAAGCTTAGAAGGGGCAGTAGGTGCTTAGGCCTGCTTTACAATCCCTAGCAGGTAGTTTGAATACAATCTTAAATTACTACTGTCATTTTATGTTACAAGTATAGTTCATGTTAAATATACTTCATGGTTCAAGGTTAATTTTTCATGTTACTACTTGGAGAGCTCTGGCATGAAATTCTATTCCCCCTCATGTAAATGAGTTTTGCCGTTAAATTAAACAGAGCTAGGAGGTCACCCCAGGGAGAGAGATCCATCACAAACTGATATTAAAACTGTTTAGCTAAACATTTTGAAGGATTTGTTTGTTCAAACGTTGTTCTGATGCAGTGTTTGTTTTGACCACTAGAAAAGATGTTTAAGTATTTTCCTCCTTTTATTTCTAAAAATCTATAGTTCTTTAAAAATTGATCTGTTACAAAATGAGACATATGACATGCTTTTGAAACATGTCTTAGAATTCCTCACTCCTCAAACTTTATAAGTCACTTCAGTGTAATCCTGTATTTAATATTGGAATAATTTAAAATAGACTGTAAAGTAACGAAGGACCATACAGGTCAAATGTAATCAACTCTGAATCTTTTTCCCAGTTAGCATTGTCTTGATGCTCCTTTCCTTTTGCAAGGTTGTAGGAGATCAAAGAGGAAGGATGAAGGGCCAAAGGTAAAAACCAGTAACTTTCCTGTCATGATCCCTTTTCTTTTTACCTGGAAAGACTTTCTCCTTGTTGGCTGGTATCACTCCAGACAAGAGGATTCTCATATCTGGAGTAAGAGCCTCGGTGAGAACAGATTAATTTCCTCTGTTTTCTTATTGACAACATGTACGTGACGTCCATCTGCGGTTCTGCCTGTTCAGCATTTCAGCTTTTTCATTTCAAGCAGCTGATTGGGGAAAAAAAAAAAAAAAAAAAAAAAAAAAAGACTAGAACCTGATGGTAATTATACTTGCTTCTCCAGGATAGAGAGAAATACAACTCAATAACAGAGACAAGGAATATTTCCTTCCTTCATTCTTACCTGGATATTGTACAGATTTTTATATCAGCTATGCCATGTATATTGCAAACTTTTGAAACTTTTGTCTTAGATGACACACAGGCTTTTGTTTCTACTTAATGGCTGAAATTTTTAAGCTAGTCTTGTGCTGGTCTTTTTGCTTTAATATTGCTTGTTGTAAGTCTTGGAATTCAAAGTATATTATCCATTATAGCTATCACTGAACTTTGAGCTTTGATAATTTTTTTTATTCTATTTTAATTTTCAAAGAACCAAGATGTTATAGCCAAATTTTGTATGGAAACAATCTGGCACGCTGATATTAATTAATGGAATTTCCTTCCTTAGTTACAAGGGGGGGTTTGGTACTAGGTCTTCATCAGACTTTTATTAAAGGAAATATTTCTAAAAACGAAAGATTTGACACTCTCCTCCCAACCTATAGTATTAATTGCCAGTCAGGTAATTTATTTATTTATTTTATTCTTTCTGCAGGAAGACTTTCTCCTGCTGTATTGAACAACCTTGGACATACGGAATAAAAGTACTTTCTTTCATGGCACCATTCAAATAGTAAAAGGAACAGATTTTTTATTCTGATCGACTTCACAAAAAATGTTATCCTATGCTTTGTCCTATTTGCACTCCAGTATTTCCAAAAGAAAAATTTCAAGTGTTTTGATCTGTGATATGTGTTAAGCTTAGGGAAAATACCCATTGAGAACCATGCACACAGCTGGAATGGTTTCTGATGACCGTGGGACTGGAGACTAAAAAATTTCTTGTTTAGTATGTGTTTATTTTAAGTTGCAGTGGATGTACTAATAAGTCCTTTGATGACCATGTTTACAAATGTTCAAAAGAATATTCCAAAACTGCCTTTCAAGAGAAGACAGTAGTCAATTTTGGGGAACCAAGCCTTATTTTAATATATTTAGTGGCTGACAGCTGAAACATTTCCCCTTCTGAAGGGAAAAAAAATATCTTGATAGTATATGTAAAATGAAATAAGATGGCCATAAATTGTTGGTGTTACTCTGTTTAACATTTTTTGAAGATGCATTTTATAAGTAAAACTACACTTTTAATGTTCAATATTTGATCCTCAGTAGCTCTTTTTCAATCATGAGAGTAGGTAAGACCATACATGTCTATGATATGCTGAAATCCATTGAAAAAATTGTATTATCTATTAAAAATTATTTGAAAGCCTGAAAGTCTGATAGTAATTTATAATATCATGTAATGACTCAATATCCAGTTGTTCATGAAATCTCAAAATTGTTGTACTTGTTTCAAAAACATATTTCAGATATAAAACCGGGCATCCATTCTTAGTAAAACGAGGTCATTAGATGTTCCTATTAAAGCACAAGGGGCACACAGATTCCAGATCTCTTATCCTGGCTTTTCCTATAGTATAACTGAAGGATCTCAGGCTGCCTAATATGGGCAATAATGAACCTTGGTGGGTAAGACTGATCTTTAGGCCCATGCACAATAAAATGATCTTCAGAGAGTTTTGGAAGAATGGGTTGTGTATCTTTAAGCAAAGCAAATCTGTGTGCTGAAAACCACAAATTTCATTTAAATGGCCTAAACCAAGAGTGCTTTTTTTCTTCCAGCCTGAGTAGAACACTTAACCACACTGTTTATTTTGGATGACTGACACATGCACTCTGGTGAATGTTGCAGTAATGGTTTAAAACATATCCCTAATATTTTTCCCTCTGATTTTCAACTGATCACCTCAACAGCTGACTTGACAGAAGTACTACATACCGTTTTCTATGCATACAGTATAGAAAAGTCCATTGTTTTTAGCATAAACTCAGCTTTACCCAGAGAAAATACTACATTGCACCTCTCCCTCCTAGTAAACACACCTGAGGGTAGACTCTGCAACTCACAGGTGGGTTTTTTTTCTTGTTACTGTTTGACCAAGTTTTGCTGTTCTATCATTTGAACTCTCCAGTGTTTGAGCAGAAATTCAACTTCTCAAACTTCCAAACATTTCATAATCACATCAGGTCATTACCAAGAATTTAGCATAACAGAAAATTGGTTAAAAACATAAATCTGTGTATTAAATCCCAAATGGCCCATACAAATTTATCTACATTAATTGACCACTAAGCACACAATCACATTTAAATTAAATATATGCAATATATGTATATATAAATATATATTATATATACATATATATAAATAAACATATAATATAAATATATGTAACTCTCCATACTTTTTAAAGGTAAGGCACTGAGACAACTGGTTATGATTAGTCAAGTGAATTTACAATCATAAAAGCACTATCTGACATGGAAGTAAAAGCCGCTGAACCTTCCCAGGGACTGCCATCTCCTATTTTAAGTCTTTCTCAAAATTATAACTAAACGTCCTCTGTTACTCTGATGATAAATACAACTAAAATTTGCTTTTCTTCCCTACTGATTTTATTCTTTCATTTCAGCTAAAGAAGTAGATTGTATCGGTTCAAGATAATCTATGGCTCATTAATAGTTTGTTTCTTTGGTTTAATGAGGAGTAATTTTTAAATTGTTTTTAGTATTAAGGACAGATTTCTCTTCTAGTGACACCAAAGCCTCACTGTACAGTGTGAATCCAAGAACAGCCCATGGCTCACTGTCACCACAGCTCAGGAATTGTGACCCTAGAGAAACCTGTGAGAGGTTTTTGTCTGGGTACTGAAATTACTATAGTTCCGTTTGTGTGGTACCCAAGTAGGAGACAAAACCTTTAAGTTCCTTGGCCTAGCAGCCTCTGAAGTAGATCTGTCTTAGCTTGCACACAATGCCACACTCAACTGCATAGACACAATTTATGAGAGATGGTTTTCATGTTACTGACTGCAGTAACATCCCAGACAACATACCTGCATTAAAAGAGAAGTTTCCATGCAGATTAAACCCTGAAACTCGAGAGCAAGGTTCTTATCAAGAAATGCCTTATCATAAAAAATTTCTTCCTTATGTCCAATTTAAATGTACCCTCTTTCAGTTTAAAATCATTGTGCCTTGTCCTGTCACTACAGGTCTTGGTTAAAAGTCTGTCTCCTTTCTTACAAACCCCCTTTATCTATTGAAAGACCACAACAAGGTCTCCTCAGAACTTTCTGTTCCCTAGGCTGAACAACCTCAATTGTCCTAACATTTCTTCATAGGACATTGTGGCACCATGAAATTCCTGCAGATAAAATACTGAGGGAGTTGAACAGAGTAAAAACTACCATTACAGTACTGAAACACTTCTTCTGATAGACAAAGAAAATGTAATTTTGAGTCTCAGCGTTTCTAGCCTCTGCAATAGAAATGAAACAGCCACTGTTTCATTCTATGCCTTTTATTCACAGCTAATGGGAAATAATGAAAAGAATGCTTACAGAACAATGTAAGCTGTTGCTTGGACTTAATGCAGGTCCTCTATACATGGCAGAATTTTTCCTCTAATTAATGCTTCAGTAGCAAAGGAAAATCTGTTATTTGAGCTTTTCATGTTATTTGACATGTACACAGCAAGATATATTTCTCTACATTACTTCTGAGTTAAAAATTCTGAACTGCATGGCCCAGAGTGCTGTACAGATCTTTCCAAGCACCTATATGCTCATTGCACGACATGGGTAGTTTCTGCTGGGGAAAAAAAAAACCTAACAAAAAAAACCACACCAAAAAACCCCACCAAAAACCACACCGAAGAAAAAAAGAAAACATATTGTGTGTATATGAACTACTAAGACTCCTGGAAGATAATGGACCTACAAAGACTAAGCTGTGTATTTTGCTTGATAATAGTTGAACATGCAGATAAAATAGAAGCTATAATATGTGTCTGTACTATCCCCATACTGTGTCTTGTAAGATTCTGTCATGCCTTCTGTGTGTATGTGTTAAACATTGCACTTGCTTTCTTTACCCACTCAGTTACCAAAAATAAATAAAATTTGTCTAGAAACTAAATCTGTTATCTCAATATAGTCTCTGTCTATTTTGTTTTAAATCATACTAAAATTCTTGTAAAAGTGACCCCGATTCTAGTTAATATCTGCAAAATTGACCAAAAAAATTAAAAAAATAATAATCCAGGTCCACTCAGCATATTCTCTTGATACTTGCTCTTATTCTAAATATCTTAATGTGGCAGTCTCACTGATAAGAAACAACCTGTTTTACAAGTATCTTGAGGGAAGCATCTCTGGCAGTGTACTGAATTTCATAGCTGCTTATAATGAAGCAGTGAGCATCATTGCAGTCTATGCCAGGGGTCCCCAAACTACGGCCCACAGGCTGGATACGGCCCCCCAGGGTCCTCAATCTGGTCCCCGGTATTTACAGAACACACCACCCTCCCCCCCCCCCCCCCGCAGGTTGAGGGGGAAACCAAGCAGTTGCACATGACTGCCTGCCACTTCATCCACGTGCCAGCCCCCTGTTTAAGAAGTTTGAGGACCCCTGGACTCTATGCTGTCCTTGTATTTTAATTGAAAAATGTTACAGTCACCTGTTCTCCTGGAAATCAAATTACAACCATGACATTTAATGAAATGCTCAGAAAACACAGGGGTAAATACACAGCTTATGTTTCAGGAGATCACAACTGGTAACCAGTTGGATGTCGATCCAGGCTGGCAATCATTGCAAGTCATTCTTTGTGATGCAAATGGATGATTTCAGCTCTTCTGGACACGTTTTTTGACCGGAAAACTGATACTAAGGTTATAATGAACAGATAATTTCAGATGAGAAAAATCAAAACATACTAAATTCGCTTCGTCACTTTAAGTGCTTTTGAAGTAGGATGTGGACATAATCGTAGGTGAATATGATCCAAATCAGGAATTTGTCCCTTATCTATGTCCCTTTTTGCTCAGTATTCCAACATATTTTTATTGGTTTTGTACTCTGTTAAGAGTAAAAGGGGGAAAAAATCTAACTAAATCTGAGGAAATGAAAGAATTCAGTCCAAAAGGAAGTGGCAGAGAAAAAGAAGATGGAGGGAAATGAGAGGGAAAGCTCTGAGTTTACAGAAAGCTTTCAATACCTTCCACCCTCACTTACATCATTAATTTTATATAAACTTTTCTTATAAACCCAAGAAATCGGTGACCTTATTTTCAATAAAATCTTTGTTTACTAGGTCTCATAAGCCAGGATCATCTTGTGATTCCCCCAAGCACATTTGCAATGACTATCAGTCCGCAGTACAACATATCATTTATTAGATTTTAAATAATAATATACAATTGCCAAGTACAAAATACTCTGCTGTTTGTTTGTTTTTTGGTTTTGGTTTTTTTTTTTACTCTTTAGGAAGAATAGACATGATACTGACATTAGAGCTTTGAAAATATGGAATTATATGCCTCTATGCAATTTTTATAAAATTATGAATAAATCAGTTTTGATTTCCTGTGTTAGCTGAAGTGTGGGACACCAGTTCAAGAACACCTCACTTCCTTTCCACAGAAGATTGCTACGTGATAACAAAAGTATTTTATATGCATAAATAAAATTGAAGGGGTTTTTTTGCAATAAAAGCCTTTTTGTTTTATAGGATAATGTCTCCAAATAATGTATTTGCATAAAAATTGCCTGTGTATGCATCTTGGTCATGGGTAATTTGCTGCTGACTGCAGAAGGAGCCAGCCTGATAACACTGGATCAAATTCTGATTCTATCGCTCCATCCCATCTCTGTCTGGTCCTGCTTTATCTGTGAAGGGCAGGGACAACTTAATACAAAACTGCTCCCTCCACTGACACCTGCTATTATGTCTGCAGTAGAAGTAATCCCCTCTCTAGAACGCGTAGAAGAATATAGAAGTCACAGTGACCTCCTCCCCAACCATATTTGAAAAAGTATTTAAATAGAATGTCTTATTTAATTTTTCCTAAATCAAATACTGTATATTACAGACAATAATTAAATCAAAAGAGAAGTTTCAGTTTCTTTTTAATACCCTGAAGAATAATGCAGGTAGGAAAAGAAGTCCCTGGGAACTCCATGAAGAAAGCCTAGTCTTATCATCTGTTGCATCAGCACTGCTATGGCAGGTGAAAAGGTATGATCAAGGTTTGTTAATTGTTGCAGAATGGCTGTGTGATCACGGCCATGACTCCCTTAAAGATCTTTGTGAAACAAAGTTAGGTAAGTTAGCTGAAGCAGGCCTTGCAGCTATGCTGAGGCATGCTGATAAGGAAGCTGAGAAAACACACTGACCTTGTGCCTAATGTTGTAAATAACTTTGAGGAATTTGCGTAGACAAGAGAGAAAAAAAATATGTAGCTAGCTATCCGCAGAAACCGCAAGTAGGAGGACGTATGAAAATGTAACCCTTTAGAGCTTAGCCAATCAGCAGATGACTAGTAGGCATAATTAACTGGAACTGTATATAAGACATAATCGCGCCGTAATAAATCGAAGCTTGCTTTATCACTCATATTGAGTTTGCCTGCTTGACTTCCCTTGCCGTCGACAGTTAATCATTTGCAATTATCAGCCCAAAGAGATATCTCCAAGGGATGGTACAACTCCAAGACAGTTATGGCTGCTGTATTTTTCCCAGAATGAAGGGAAAAGAATAATGCTTTCCAGGCATGCTGCAACTGGGAATCTGTTCAACAAAACAGGATTTAACTTCTTTTTTTCTTTTTCTTTAATGCAATACTTTTTTTTTTCTTACTGCAAGGGAATTTAATTTGGCTATTTTTTGTTTTTCTACTCATTGTAATAATTCTGTGCCTTTTGGAATGCCTTTAGTATGAAGAATATCTTGTTTACGGGAAAAGTAGATTGTGAAAACCCAGTATAAATTCTTTCTGTAGGATTCCTAATTTAGGCATGGACCCTGAGAGCCACACCTATTCAACTTGCCTATTTTATGCATTTATTATTTGTATTATGACAGCTTTAGTATATTTGTTACCAGCACATGACAAGGGTTATTACTAGTTTTTTGTATAAATAAGTGTGTATAATAGGCTATCAATATTCTGTCATATATATAAAAAAAAAATGTGTTTGTTGCCTTTTAGCTTTCATAATAGTCATTTGGGTAGGTTCTTGCTTAAAAAAAATCCTTATGTTACCATACAGTCTGTGCAGTCCCTTTAGATTTTTCGTAAGAACAACACAGTATTGCTGGTTATTCATATAGAATGCATTAATAATTAAGCTCACAGATAGCAACAGTAGGAGTTAAAATTGCTGGGCAAAATGTTCCTGGTTCAGAAGTTTGTATTTCTCTGTACATGAACTGCAGGAAAGAAGATGGTCTTCATCCTGCACTGGACAATAGTGATTCCAGTGGTGTTTTCAGGCAGGAGATATGTGTAATAGAAAGTATGGGATATAGTCTGTTCTGGCAGCCTTTCTTGAAGCTGAAGAATGGCCTAAGACCCTGTTATATCGTAGGGACCTTTTGCTGCAAATCCAATTGCTGTCTCTTTGCTAACCCTGGAGAATGACTTGTAACACTTACCTGTATATTTCTGAGTTGAACTGAGTAAGTCTTTACACAGGTCCTGAATACCTCCTGATTTGTACCAACTGTAAAACTGTCTTTTTTTAGTTGCAATCATGTAGGTGCACTTGATATTTTGAGGAAAAGTATACATAAGACTTCATCAATTAAGAAAAAAATAGGCAGGCTTATTCTAACTAGTTAAACTAATTTTTCAATAAATACAGTTTCTTATTGTTACAAAGTTTGCTGGAAAATCAGTCCAACTATGTGACTTTTAGCAAAATAACAACAATTAACATCAAAGTTTTTGGAACTGTAATAATATTTCGTTATTACTAGATGTGATTTTACTCAAGCAATCTGAAAATGTATCTCTTCTTGAGTCACATATAAAGTTTATGAGAAATTTGTACAGGAATAGAAAGTAAATTATAAAAATGTTTTTAAAACTATGGAGCAACCAATAGTTTACTTGGAACTGCAGAAACAAGAATCTGTTCATTTAAGGAAGTAGTGAGTTTTCCAGGTTCTCATATTTTCTTCTATCTGGACAATTAGACATAATTTAAGTTCTATCTAGGATTTACTGCTAATTACAATAAAGAAGAGTTCTTACCTAAGATATTAGCATACCTCCACAATTAAATTATATACAGAAGGCCTGAACCCCACGTATGCTACTGTCATTGTATGATTGGAGCATCCTTAGGCAGCAGTCATTTGTACTGCTCTTAATCTTAAGGTCCTTTGACAAGACTATGACAGCAGAATATGTGTTGGATAAATTACAGAAGAGTTCAGAGTTTTTTTATTTGTTTATTTTTAATTGCAATACCTTAGGAACTCCTCTTTACTCCAGTCTCACATTCCTGGTTTGAAAATGTTGATAGAAGACACACTAGACTGGAAAATGGTCGTTAAATTTGAGTAGAAGTTCTTAATCAGTTCTTTCAGGGTTATTTATCTGATAGCAATGTACATGATGTATATCAGGTATTTGTTCTGTTTTCTGCATTTAAAACCATTTTGGGTAATACTGGTATTTTATCATATAGCAGTACACTGTAAATAGTTTTGGACACTTCTTTTTTTCTTGGACCCTCAAACAAAATAGGACAATGACTGCATTCATGTCTCCTCCATTATTTGATGAACTCTACATCCTTTTATTCTTTTTTTTTCTGTTTACAACTGTTATTTCTTTAACTTTAGATATTCTAAAGCACTCTTGGAATTAAGAGAGGGGTTTTTTTTGTAAGATTTATTATTTAATAGATTAATTTGAAGCTGTGACCTTTTTTTCTCCTTCCTTAGCTGTTATGTTTTCTTTTATTCCTTGAGTCCCAACTCTAATATATGAACTTAAAATTCAGTGAAAAAGTACCATACAAAGTAAAGTTATCCAAGTACAAGTTTATAAAATAATTCAGTACTGACATATTCATCTGGATTGATCTCTTATCAACCTTTATGGACTTTGGCTCTCTTTTCCACTTCACTAGTCATCTAGATGACAATTGTCTAACACAGTTACCTGAGTCTTCAGAATAATCATGTTTTTACATAACAATATTGAACCATATTAATATTTTGGAAGAATAATATTTAGAGGATATTATATCTTTCAAATCTTCTTTTTCCCAGATCTATTGCCTGGAACAGTATTAAATACACTGGGAAAGTCTACACAGTTGCTATCTGAATGACCCATATGTTGTCCACTCAGTGTCTGCCTTTTTGCTGTAGATGCAGTAGAGCTCTGCCTGATGACAACCTCCAGTCTTCCATGCATGGGTGGTCCTCTCCAGATATGAATAAGTGAGAGTAATATGCAGACAGTATATATATTCACATATTTCTTTCTCATTGTAACCATTTTCCCTACAAAGTAACAACAAGAAAGTTTATTGATGAAGGTAATTATTCCCACAAAGTCACTCATTCTGCTCAATAAAGAGTTTACAACCATGGCAGGTTTGGATGGTCAAGCAGGTATAAAATAAACTGGAATTAGTTCAGGCTACAAAGCAGAAGAAAGTTTCAAATAATCAGAGTGGAATTCTAGGATCTTTTGTGTTTTAATTGCCTTCCTAATTTTGTTCTAATAGTCTGATATTTTCCCTCTTTTCATCTTCTTCAAAAGGAACGGCTCAAATATAGACTAAGTTCCCAGCAGCATTTGTAACAGTGCTTATCAGATAGTTGATTGGGGTGCATTAAAAGAAAGTGCAGGATTATGGAAATTGTATCTCCCACAACACTGGAAAATACAGTGTGGCCTATGACAGTGCTTCTTAAATACAGTGTAGGGAAAGCATGGTCTGTATATAGCAGGGTTTTGTAGAGCTCCAGAGATTTAATATATGAGCTTAACAGGTGACATGTGACTAATTTGTTCTGAAAATATAATAGAAATTTGAAATTTTATACAACTCCCCTGAAATTTTATGTTACCAACATATTAGGTATTCCAATAACTTCTGCTATTCCTGGAAATTCCTATCTAGTCTATTACATGATAGGGCATTAAGACTTTAGAAACGAAATTTCCTTCCAATAGAAGCCACTAGATTTCTTTATATGAAATGTATTCTACTCATTAACTACCTTGTAAAAACATCCGAAGTTCAGTCCTACAATTCTGATGTGAATAGGTCCACTAAGATCAAGAGAAAAATGGAACCAAAAATCACCCTGACTATAAGATCTGCAAGTGTGTTCAGGACTTACATAGTTTTTTAAGCCCTCTATAGGTGAGCTGATACTAGAATACACAAAGCTTCCTGAGGACTGTTGGAAGCTCACTGTTTTATAAATTACATTCCTGGGATGCCAGTTTGGATTATTTCTCTGTGTTTTTCTGAAGTGTGGATTTATTATTCTTTAATTTTGTATATCTGGAGCCTGACATGTAAGAGAATGAGGAGCTCATTTCTCCATATCATCTTCAATGCTCAACTGTAATTTAAACATTCTAAGGGAAATGATTGCACGCCTAGGCCCATTCAAGACCTTTTGTGTTTTAATTGCCTTCCTGATCTTGTTCTAATAGTCTGATATTTTCCCTCTTTTCTCCTTCTTCAATAGGAATGGCTCAAGGGTTTTTGTAAACATTACACCAAAATGGGAAGGAAGGGAAAAGAAAACAATTTGTTCCCATATTCATCAGAAGCCAAGACAGAAGTGGGAATTGACAGGGAAAAGCTGTTGCCTAAAATTCCACATCTGAGACTTCCTCCAAAAGCTTAAGCAAACCCTGCATAAGCAGCCAGAATTGAATAAGTGCCATTAGAGAATGAAGAGGTAACCTTAACAATTTTGTTGTTTATTTTTACATCTTTAGAGATTAAAATCTACTCTTTCAGCCCAAGGGTTATAGGAGTTAGAGAAGAAGGTGAAAATAGACCAGCAAAGTGTCATCTTGGAAAAAAAAAATAATGTTCCAAGCAAAAGTGGAAACAATTGTGTTTAGTCTATTGCAATGGGGTTTATAAAGCTTTCTTCTCTTTCTTTGTTGTCCTCTTCTTCTTTTTTACTGGAAGACTAAGAAAGCTATTAAAATGAGGGTATGGCTTAAAATTGGAGAAAGAATACCAACAAAAAGATTGAAGGGATTTCCAGAAGATAATTCTTTATTTACTTTAAGAAGTAGATTGCAATGCAAGCATGTAAGCGTTTGTACATCCCTTATGACCATTATGTGGGTTAACTTAAATTATTCTGCCTCCTGAACAAAAAAAAAAGCAGGCCAAAACATCAGGTTTGGAAGAATATTAAATAAGTTTGGTACAGCATAACAGTTCTGGGATGTAATTTGCATTTACCTACTAATGTCTGGTTTTGACTGCATTTCTTCAGTATTCCTTAAGACAATTATGTTGTTCAGGCACAAAGGTAAATGTGTCTCCCCTATTCCAACTTAAGGCTACTCCATACTGTTCAAAAGTATGTGTACACTTAAGTTGGTGTGATATTTTATTTTTTTTTTAAAGCAGGGATTTGGAATTTGCTATTTAATATGTGTAAGAACATGGCAAGATTCCTAAGTGACATAGAAAAATATATGGAGACAAATCTGGTAATGTGGAAGAGGCATGACTGGAGGTTGGTTGGAGTAAAAAATGTTGTCAGTGTTGTCAAGGGAATACAGTTTTCATTTCATAAAATGACATTATCTGTCAGGAGAAATGAGTAAACCATTTTACTGATATTTATCTTCCCTTGATAAATCTTTGCAATAACTCTTTGCAGGTAACTATTATAACTTCAGAGCTTCATGATGCACATAAAATATGTATATACAGTCTGTACATAATATTCTCAAGTTACATTTTCTTTAAAAATACATTCCATAATGAATAGACCATATAGATATAGATTTATATGAACCATTTGCATGGTCTATATGACATTTTAAAAAGTTTTCTTTAGTATAGCTTCATTATTAAATACAAAAGGCCAAAACTTGACAATATGCATTCTCCTTATCATAAAGGAATTATGGTTTTCTAATTTTTTAATCTTTTGCATCATTCAGTCTTTTCTAATGTGGTAGATTTTTTTTTTCCGGATTATTTTGACCTTTAAGATTATTGAATGTCCAACATATATAGAGTAATTTTGGATTATGCTAATCTCTTCAATGAGAATGCAAGACCTTACTGGCCATCAGTTCTGAGTGTGAGTGCAAGTTATGCAGAACTAGGCAAAGATATTAGTAAACGTGTCACCTCCATGTCATTTCAAGACTTTGCCATGGTTTAACACTGGCTGGCAACCAAGCACCACACTGCCGCTTGCTCACTCTTTTCTCACACAGAACAATGGGGAGGAGGACCAGAAAAGAATGTAAAGCTTGAGGGTTGAGATAAGAATAATTTAATAGGTAAAGCAAAAGCCATGCATGCAAGTAAAAAAGCTGAAAAAGTTAACAGAGAATAATATTTTCCAACTGAGCTATGGAACATCTTTGAGATGTGCATTGTTATTTCTAAGGTTTCCATACATAGAGGCTTCCCAAATTTACTTTGGAAAGCTGTTTAGAGCATTATAGGTGATATCAATTATCCAATATATTATCATGGACATCTGGAAGATCTACTATAATGTCACTGAAACAGGCTTACATCTCAAATTCTTTGAACTTCTGGGGTTTGATATGTGTGTGAAATGAGATAAGGGTATGAAAGATGACATCTGAAATCCAGTGAAGATGCAGAAAGTTTTATGTACTGGACACTTACTTGTTTTTGATTTGCATGGCAAATATCCGGATTTTCCTTGTAGAAAGTCATGCTGTTCCTTGGTCCTAGATACAATTTTGAAATAATCCCACCTAACAGGAATATAAGGGCTGGGCTGCTGCTGCTATAGTTTTTATGTCTTTGGGAAATGCAGTACAGGAATTTGGATATCTTTATTCTGCTTTGTAATATTTAAGTGTTTTGGTTTTTTTTTTACATTCATTTTTACAGATTCTTTAGAAGCTTTATCAAAACTGAATCATAGAACTGGCCAACAGGAAATGTACGTCAGAAATCCTGCCAGAGAAAAGTACTGCTCTCCACTCTAAATGCAAAGCTGAGAGTCCTCAGGTAAGCAGGTGCTTACTCCTTTCAGAAACAGAGTTGGCTCAGGTTGTTCTTTTAAACATGATATTGGTCAGGCTGTTGCACACTTTTTTTGTACTATTTTGAAATTTGAAATTACAGAAGCACAGAAGATTTTAAATTGGTAGGGACCCCTGCAGATCATCTAGTCCAACCTACCTGCTCAAACCAGCTTACAGGAGGCTGTGCAGGGCCATGTCCAGTCAAGTTTTGAGTATCTCCAAGGATTGAGACCCCACAAACTTTCCAGGCAACAAGTTCTAGTATTTGATCACCTTCACAGTAGAAGTGTTTTCTTATACATGTTTAAATCACGCATTTCACTTTGTGCTCATTGTCCCTTGTCCATTGACAGGGCATCACTGGGAAGAGTCTGGTTTGATCTTTACTCCATCTCAGGCATTACAGTCACTGATGCATTTAATATCTTATCAGTCAGGCTCTCTGAGCTTTATCTTCTTAACAAGCTTAACAAGCATTCAGCTATCACGTAGAAGACCATGAAATAATTTTTTCAGACTGTAAATTAGATAATTCTGGGTCTGTAGAAGGCAAGGGATAACACAGGTCTGAGCAGAGATCAGTATGCACAGCCAGTTCTGAAGGCTAGAAACAATGCCATGGTTAGATCGCTAAGCTAGGAATGAAGTTGTGGGTTTCAGGCTTCATTTTCAGGAACCTGAAAGTTGTTTTTAACTGAAAAAATGAAAGTTCTGTGAGCAGTGACAGATTCAGGACTTGGTGGGACTTGGCATTTTATTGTGTCTGACCTTCAATCCATGTCTAAATCTTTTTTCTTACAAGTAAAAGTGATTTAACATGAATATTCTTGTGCCAATGAAAAAAATGCCCTCTAGTAATAATCTTCCAACTAAACGGTTCATGTTTGCTTTAGAGAAAGAGATAAAAATATCAACTAAATAATCTGCATCAGAGAGAGAAAGAGGGAAACACTGTTAGGGGATGAAACTTCTTTTCTGCATATGACCATAGCTTGTAAGGTATTAACCCTGAACAAAGTCAAAATAATTTTTTCTGCAGTTGCATGACAACAATAGATCGCACTGCTTAGTTTTTTGCATTTGTAAGATGATCATCAGTGAACTATATTTTAAACATCAAACATTTTGAACAATAATTCATGTACTCCTTCACTTCTACCCTCTCCCCAATAAGATGATGATCATATATATCATTAACGCAATCTACTTAAGGAATTACAGAAAGTAGGTAGAAAATAAAAATCATTAATTTACACCAAAAAAACCCACAACTAACAGAAGTGTAGCTAAGTGATCAAGCCAATGGTTTCCAACACATTTATAGAACAAGCATTTTCATTTTTTTGTTTAAACTGTAATTATACTTTCAATGACTAAAGCATGGAGCAAAGATGACAGATGGATTCTGGGCTTGTCAATCAGTTTATCCCAATTTGTAATAGCTACCAGTCAGATTAAACAAAACTGGCTCTCACACTGTGGGAACTGGCACAAGTTTGAACAAATTCACTCCACCTCCAAGCCCTATCAACATTCTAGACTTAGCACAAGCTTCCACAATGCAGAAACCAGATGGAGCGTTTGTTGAAACTGGCCTGGAGATATTATCTTTACTAGATTGGTTGCGATCATACTGTTATCATTTCATACATTCTGTAGCTAACAATAAAAGACTAATTTTTTTGCAGTTTGCTATTATATAGAAATCCTCAAACTCCTTAGCAACAATTTATCCCCATTGGCATTAAGACTAGGACTGAACTTTTTTGGAACCTTTTTAATAGGCTTTCTGCTTTATTTTCTTTTTTTTAATAATTTCCTTATGTATCTTGCATATTGGTTATACAATAACAGCCTTTCTATACATTTTTCTCCTTTTTATTAAATAGCTAACATCTCATTTTTCTCTAAAAAGTGAATTAATGCAGGAATCTAGCTTTCAAGTCCCCATCCGATAAAATATGCACATGAATTACAATATGCATGTGAATTACATCATAATGAGGTTAAAAATTACTAAAGTACCAGAGAGAGAATTCAGAAGAGAAAGTAGAATGAATGTCTTTGACTACATGACTTTATGGAATAAAAACTACAGGTCACAATTAAATAAAAATGAGTTCTGAGACAAATAAGTCACAAATGTGCCAGAAAATTTTCTGTAAGCATCAGCACTGGGAATTTAAGGTTAGAATTGCATAGCTGCGAAAGAGAGATACCTCAGGTTTCATTTCCTAAAATACATCTCTGAAAGGGCAAAAGCAATTTCTGTTTGTATTATTATAGCAGCATTTTAAAAAAAAAATCTGACATGCTTAGGCAATAACATTCGTGAATAATAAAAACCAGCATGTGATTAATCAATTATTATAAGGAAAGAGAGGTGGAGGAGAAAAAAAAAGTAAATCCATTCAAACATACATTAACCTCAAGGGATATTGTCTGCCTCAGACGAAACACCTTATGTACTACTTGTCAGACAGAGTCTGTCCCGTGGGAACGATACTACTAGTCACTGCTCAGTGAATGTCTCTAATGAAATCTTTAAAATTTTCTGCAAATGGAGAAATCCCATCTAGGCAAAGCAGGAGGTCAGAGTAAGAGTTCTATTTCTATTCTTCCCAGCCACTGATTACCAAGGACTGTGGCATTCACTTTCATATTAAAACATCTTTTTTTCTTCGTATGTAAACATCTGTATGTGAAGTAAGTATCAGAGATTCTCATGTAGTCAAGAAAGATTTCATTAGTGCAGCTGATAGACCCTGCAGAATGACTCCACTGACAAAAGAAACTTCCTACAGGCTTACACCAATGACCCACTTATCCCAGTGCTCTGGCTCTGATGGTAGCACTAGTGGAGGCTAGTAGGGGCATCTGGCACATCCTGGAGCATAGCAGTCTGCCTGATTTTTGCTTGAAGTCCATTGCTCTGCTATACCCTTATACTTCACTAGTCTTCTGTTAAGGTTATTAGAGGGTATATACCTGTCTATTCTTTTGATATCTGTTGTTGGACTTATTGTCTACGAAATTACCCAATGGAAGTCAGTAGGTGTAAGAATGACCCTGAGATAAATAGTGCAATTCAGCTGCCACCACTCAGGCTCTAGGGCCACTTGAGATGCCCTAAAATATCACCTTTTCTTCTGCTGCTGCTCCAGCCACTGCTGGTCTCCTCTGGGTCTTCTGTCACGTCTAATCACATACAGAGGCTTCACAGAGCCTGTGAACATCTTAAATAGCATCAAACATCTCTGAGATCAGCAGGTGTCCAATGCCTTTTAAGATGTCCCAAAGTAGCCTGCCTGACTTCCAAATGCCACTCTAAGACAGTCTTCCAGGGAGTCTCTGTTGTACCTGCCATCCTTTTGCAGATTTCTCACATACATTAGGGTGCCTCACATTGTATTACATTTATACAACTAATTCAAACCCCTAGTAAATACAGTTGGTGGTGTATATAAAGCAATTCGGTTTATCCTGAAGTATGTATCTGTTGACTCGTCAGCTGGATGGTTCACCGGGTTACATTGATCATGCTGATAAGATCTTCAGTGAACAGTGAGAGCTTAAGAATCTGGCTCAAGCATAGGCACTTCTATGCAGATATCCACATTTAGCTGTCACAAATTCAGATTTACTCACACCCCACCATCTGTAAGATATAGTCTTCCCTCAAATATAACAGCTCTGTAACGTAGATAGCTGTAAACTAGAAAATTATTTTTTTCATTGTCTTCTCCATTGTCAGAGATAACCAAAAAGTGTGAATTTACAAATTTGTGTGATATGGAGTACATCAGCATGTACTGAAATAGTCCTGAAATTGAATGAAATTTCATATTGCAGCATTTTTTTCCATTGGTTTAAATTTCCAGTAAAATTTTTTCAGATTGCATAGTACAGAAAATATAGAAAGAATATTATACTGCAACTGGGCAAATTATTTTCTTTTAAGTCAGTCTGTCAATAAACTCAGTCTCTCTCTTAGGATAAATTTCCACATAGGAACTGCAGTTCTTACTAAGTATTCTCTTTTCAACTTATAAAATTGGATGAATTATATTTCCCTCCTATACATACAGCCATATGATTCCCAAAATACCATAGGCTATTCTGTTAAAAAACAAGCAAACAACAACAACAAAAAACCCAACAAAACGAAACAAAAAGGCTGCTGTGTTGCACAACATAATCTAATCAAGGAGCCTAGTCTTCAGGAGAAAATGAGAGTTTAGTTTATGATTACTATGTTGTAATAGACACAAGAGGAAAATAAAATTAATTTTTGAACCAATGTTTTTGAGGCTGTAAAATTTTCAAAAATATTTTGATTTCAGGACTACCCAAATTAGAACTAAAGGTAGAAAGAAAAAAAAAATCACTCCAATAAAGCAACAGAGCATTCTTCCTCTGCTTTCTGGAACACGTTCATTTTCTGAAAACTGCATTTCTGCTGAACAATTATTTTTACAGAAACTTCTTCATTGACCCTAATAATCAATATTCTTTTAGTTTGAAGGCTGTGGGAGTTGTGCCTTTCTGCCAAAGGATGATCTATTTTTACTAAGCTGCTTGCCTGTGCATTCTGAAGATTTTGAATTTGGAATTTTGTGTCTGAACTAATGTTACTACCTTTGGCAACAAACACTGCCCCCATTGGATATCTCATCATCTGTCTTGGGAGTGATTGTGGATGAGGCACACAACCTAACAGCTGCAGACATGGCTGCAGTACGGTTATTTCTGAAGCTCAGGGCTCATTGAGAGATCACTGCTCACAGAGAAACACTAGCAGAGTTTTTCACAAGCCAGTGTTCCTGCATTTGTTCTTGCCTGTCTGTCCTGTGTGGGAGGTAGTTGGCTTGATAAATTGTCTTGATATCATAGATCAAAAACTGATCAGAAAGGCTGAGAAAGTTATCCATTGAACAAGGTAAGAATAATCATGACTAGCAGGGTCAGTATGTTTTCTCTGGTTTTACAGAATTTTCTACAATGGCTAGCATCCAGTGTGGAAGTAGAAATGCTAGTAGGCAATATGGTATAAAGCCCTTGTTACCAACAGGTGCTGTGATTTACACAGGTCCAGGGAGAGACTGGATAAAGGAAATGCACTATGGACTGTGAAGTGAAAACATTACCCAGCTTTGGAAATACTCAGGGCAGGTACCTGTGTTATTCTTACTCATCCAGAGATGTATAGCTACTGCTGGACACAAGGTTAGGGCTAGTTACAGTCTCTGCTCCGAGTCTTTATGTCCAGTTTAATATTCTTATGCTAAGTAAATTCCACAACACCTTTGAGTTTTGGGTTCTTTTATAATTTCTTCTGGCCTCTGAAAGCCCCTTTCCTTATCTAAGAAGCTTCCTATTAAGAGTCTGCACTGAAGCTGTCCTTTGTTGTCTGAAAATTGCCACATATTCTTTTAATCCTTTGAGACTAGTTACACAACTAACTACTTTTAATTCATCCCGGACAGTGGCATTTAGCCACCATGAAATTATTAGTCTGTCAGTGTCCTATAAAAAGATAGTTACATTAGCTATATTGCATGCATTAAGTATCCATAAGAATTAACCCCTAAAAGACAACATTGAATAGTAAGTGTAAAAGTTTCATGCATGAGTTAAACGTCTTCGATTTTAAACTCCCAAATTCTTAACATCACAAATGAACAACTAAATAAATAGATACAAGTCTGTTCAAAGGTTTCATTTTAAATTCTCAGTAAATATAATTTGGTCAAGAACTGTGGTAAATCTCTTGATATGCTGGCACATAATGAAAATAATATGCATAGTTAGAAAAATCTGCTTTCCTGTCTCTTGCACACATACAAAGGACTTAAAATACTGATTTCCCAATTTAGTTATGTGATACACAAAACTTTCCCAGTATTCTAAAAACTGCAACTGTATTTTCTTTTCTTAAAACATAACTAACTGGATTAAGAAAGTGCATCAAAGAAGATTTCCCCTTTCCCAAGGTGTACTAAATGCTAATCCTTCCTTGTTAATTGGAAGACTTTTGAAGATGATAACACTTCAGTTTAGTTTTTAGTAGAATACCCTGAAATTCAGTATTCTAGTGAGTACTCCACAGAGATGTGTTTCCTATGTGATTTGACCTTTATTTTACATTCTTTTTAATGGTAATTTAATTACTGTGAATGAATTCTCAAAATCTCAGTAAATTAAAAGGGCAGTTGAAGGCAATATATATCCCAGTGAAAGAAGAGAAAGTAGGTTGTGGATAGAGCAGAGGTGTGAGGATGAGACAGGCCATAAAGGGAAAACGAGAGAGCAGGACTTGATCCAGTGAAGTGGCAGGGAGGAGGCAGGGGCAATGTATTTGTATTAAAGTTAACCATGACACGCACTCTTACCTTTTAACTAAAACTGACCATTGAAAATTGACCCCTCATCAGTTTTAGTACAATTATAAAAACGAAACATAAAGGACCTTAAAGACCAGGTGGTATTCAAACAGAAATGTTTTTGCTTCTCTCCTCAGCTGCTATGTGGGGTACTTTGCCCCATTGCCCCCCTCTGACACTGTTACTGCCTGTTTCCTCCCACCTTGGTCCAGCTCAGAAACTCTGAAATGGACTGCTGTGTAATAGCTTGAGTCACTGCTAATCACAAAGTGGACACTGGTTTAACATATGAAGAGTATAAGAGGCCTCAGGAGACTTTTCTGCAGACTGTTCCAGTATAATCCCACCTCTCATTTATCATGTCTTAGGTCTGAGATACTTACCTTCTAATCCATTTCCAAAAAAATTATTAGCCCAAGAATATTACTTAGTCCCAGCAGCAAGTATGCAAATGTGTTTATATCCACTGAGACTATGTGATTAAAAATTGGGTTTTCAGGATGAAGATTTCATATTGTTTGGCACAAACCAGCATATGTCTAACAAAGGAAAAAACCCTCTGCTATATATATAATATCTAACATAAAACACAAGATATGTATACTTTATTCATACATACAATCATTTAATTTATGGTTTATAATTTAAAAGAAAAATGAAGATCGTTTTCCTCCTTATTTAAACCATGATTCTGTCATTTATATATCCAGTGTTCCTATTTGCATGTCTTCATGGGCTGCTTAGCATGCAAGTTGGGATGAAGACTGAATCTGCCTGTCTTTCCTAAGCACCCAGCAGAAAGTAATCATGAGCTCTGATCTCTGAATCTGTTTGCTATAGGTCAAATATTTAACGCACTAAAACACTGGAAAATGAAGTAAACTTATACTGAAAGGGGGAATAATATGTACACTTTAAAATTTAGCTGTCAGTGACGTTTTTATGGAGGAAAAAAGAGAAAGAGTACAAGTTGTTTTGAACAAGCTAGAAGTAAATTATGTACCAAAGGACAGAAACAGAAGACAACTATTTAACTTTCTGAGTAAGATACCTATAAAAAGTGACCCACTCCTAAATTCCTTGTAATTTGTGTCTGCTTGTACATAATGAAGTATTACTATTCCAGGAAAGAATAAAAAATAGCTTAAACTGTCTGCATAAAAGGAGAAGACTTTAAGAAAGTTCTTAATTTAAAAGACACAATAATGCTTATGAAAGGATTTTCTAAATGCGAACCATCTGGTTACTGTGACAATTTGGAGGTCATTTTTATTTTAGCATAGTAAGCCCAGAATTAACTGTTCTGGCCATTATTGATAATAGCAGATCCTGCACACAATTTTGAAAATACGTTTAATTCCTAAAGTGGCTATTACTGTTGTAACTAAACGTATTATAATTCAGTGTTGTTTACTGGTTCAATAGCCAGAACTGACTATAATAAATATATAAAAATATATTACATATATTTAAATATGTTTATGTATCTACCCAAAGCCACCAAGTAGTCACACTTCATATCTCAAAAATGAAGATATTCTAGTCTTCTCCAAGAAATATAAATGAAACTGAAATGACTAGAGAAGAATTTGAAATCTCCTTTTCTCATACTGTCTTTGGCACCCTGCCAAATTCCCTGGTTATTTAGGCTCTAATCTTGCAAAGGGAAGTTTATGCACATGGATTCCTATTAACTTCAAAGGGGTACTGCAAAGTCACAAGAAAGCTCAGTTGTTTTCTGGGACTGTCAGCCTACATGTCATTGGAGCCAAAGTGTCAGAAAGAATCACTGGAAATTATCCAGATTTACACCAGAGAAAATGTGTATAGTTAGACTTCTGCTGGTATCTAAATTTCATCTCTGCACATTTTAACAAGTAGGATTTAAAAAGAATTCCAGTCCAGTTCATATTTTCTTAATAAAATTGATTCATGTAGTTGAAGCCCTAGCCAGGGCTGTTAGAGTAGCTAATTTGAAGATAAATCTCACTTTTAAGGAAAGATTTGACCCTTGGATGCACACATGCAACTTTCATTATAGTAATGGAAGCCACATTCTTGCATCCAAGGGCAAAATTTGTTCCTTAGCAAAATGATGTAAAATAAACAGATAATAAAGTGCATCAGTGCAGTAAGGGAAGCTAATTGCATAGGAGGGATTTCCATTGGGGTGTATCGTTAAACACTGGAGAAGGAAACTTTTGAAATAACACACATAAAACTCACTAGCTTATAAAAATCTAAATCCTTCTAAGTGTAAAGTGAATTTTACTGTCATCCAAATAGATGGTTCTGCAAACAGAACAAAACAAAAAAAGCCAAAAGTCAGACTAGCATTTCTAGATTCTTTTTTTTTTTCCCCCATGTGGAAGAAGAAATTTAAAAAAAGGGAGGGAGAAATCATTTATTATTACAGACATGCTGAAAAAACCAGAACACTATGAAAATATTCAATATATTTTCTGAAGTTATGTCAATATTACATTTACACATACTACTCACAAAGTTGCTTTCTGCAAGGAGTAGAGAATTCTCACACAAGACTGTCACGTTAAGTACTGCATAGAAAAAATAATTACAGCAAGTAATCAACATGGCTTGATATCAGGTGAAATGAGCCCAACAGAACATTTAGGAAACTGAAGTGTTTCCACTGATACAGTGCAAAATACAGAGAAAGTATACTGGTTGTCTCGAAACATCAAGTGTTGGCTCTGACTTCAGTATTCTTGTTATCAAACACATAGCATTGAAAGCAAGAAGTTTTCCTATTTCTTCTAGGATGCTCTTTCAAACTCTTTCAAAGTTGTTTTTACCAGTCTTTTTCTGTAATAAAACCACTGATCTAAATCTCTTCAGCTGGGCATCCACTGGTAAGTGAAGAAATTAACCTCTTTCTTCCTGGGATTTTTGCCAGGATAGGCCAGCTGACATTGCTCAACAGAAACCAAAAGAAATTGAGAAAGGAAAGGCAATCACCAGACTGTTAAAAAAAAAAAAATAAATAAATTATGAGATTAGAAAATCCCATGCCATTTGTATTATTTTCATTTCTTGGTTTTTAACTAGCAGACTACCTTGTTATAAAAGGTTAAGCAATTTATTTCATTACATTACATGTTGTCTCCCAAGGCAAAAGCAAGAAAGAAAATACTTTTGGAAGGCACAGTTCCCATATCTACTGTGAGCATGTTTATTCTCTTGGGTAGGAGGAAACTTTCCCTGATGATATTTATTTTGCAAAGGAACGCTGATCTGAAATGATTCAGAGAAGCAGCAGCTACCAAGGAAGACAAAAGTAGAAGGAAATATAGTTCAAAAAACATAAACTATACACTGTTGGGACCTATATTTTGATCCTCCAGGGAACAGCTGTAATCTTTTTCCTTGCAAAATAACTTTATCATCTTATGATATATATGTTATAACTTATTATCAACTTGTGCAGTAGCAACTCGCACAGTGTATCTTGTACACTAGTGGAAATGGATAAGGATGTGGATCTTCTCCCAGATCTTGTATATGAGTTTTTTCTGTTTCTATTAAAGTAAGATCCAATATGACCTTCCCCACCCAACGCAAAGTTCATTAGTCACACCTCAGAACTACTCTCTTCTGACATGTAAAACACACCGAGAATGACCAACTAGGTGCTAAGGAATGTTTTCAATGAATAGCAAAGCTATAGCGTTAGACACATTTTCCAGTCACCCACAGTTTCTAGTCATTTTTATTTTAACAAGAATCAGAGATGAATGTGCTTTTGGTGGTGCATATAAATTAATGCATTGCCCCCTAACAGTCTGCATACTGTTTTACACCTTTCACACTTTTGCAAAGCTATTTTTCCAGTGAGGTGCTCAGAGGTACCATCCTGAATAGTCTAAGACTGCAAAGTATTAGCCGAAAAGTACTCTCACAAAGAGTAGCTTTATTCACTGCAAGTGTGTTCCCCTTCCCAGAATTTACAAGTCCCTTATCTAACAAGGGAATCTCTCTTATTTGCAGTAAGAAAATCTTTTCACTTCAGGAAAAATATTAGTTACAGTTAACAGGTTTGATTGAGCCCCTAGAGGATCTCCTTTCTGTCTTTCCCTATGCTATGTATTTTACAGACAGTTAAAAAACACTCTCTAGGCAGCTTGGAGAAGGTCATCCAAGTGGTCAGACATAGTAAATATACCAGACCTAGCTTTGTGAAATCTAGTCTGATGGGAATCAAATATTTTTGTCCATTTTTACCTCATCCTGTTATACAGTTAGTAAAACAGGCGCCTTAAAATAAAGCAGCATTTCTAGCAAGCACTTATTTAGTGTTCCTTATTCTCTAGGGTACTCTAATCTAAAACCTTGGTCTAGGAGAGTTGTGAACAGTGGGAAGTTTGGTAAAAACTTTCCTTTACAAAAAACAAACCAAAAAAGAACAAAACCAGAACAATCCTGTAGATCAACAAGAAGCAAATATAACTCCCAGACTTTAAAAACTTTCAAACAGTTTGGAAAAACAGTTCTGAAGTTATTGAAGAGATTTAATAATTTCATTTTTAAAAACTTGTTTGTTGAATTTCTCTTCTTTTGTTGATATGTTCCAAATTTCTATAGAAAGGTATGGAAAAAAGAAGGACAACAAGTAAAAAATAACTGTGTGAGAGAACAGAAAGAAAACATGGCATAGTTCAATAGATAAAGTGCTTATCATATGCTACAGTCTTGTGAAACATTCTTCCGTAAAACCTGTATGATGAACTTGGTCTTCATGTGTGAGCAGCTACTAAAATGATGGTTAAACCTCAGTCTGTGGATCATTACCTGCAAGGAAGCCCTGCAGTGTCAGCTATCATTATTGATATAGTATTGCCCTGAACATCCGAAGTGAGATAGTAAGTGTCCTGGCTAGCTAGCCACTGTGGACTTCTGCAGCGAGTTTCACAATATTCAGAAATATTAAAAAGCAAAATATTGACATACTAAGAAATTATTTGCTTGTAAAATATACACATATATATGTATAGACACCCACATATGTATATATAAGTACATACACACAAACATTTAGTTTCTTTAACTTGTGGTTTTCTGTATCAAGAAACTTCAGATATCTTAAAACAGGACTTAACTAGTGGCATAAACATCTTGTCTCTTCACTTAAACAATGTAGAGATAGGGGTCAATAGCAGATTTTGGCCTAGATTTTTCCTGAATATTACAGATGCCAAAAAATTAGAAAGCTGTCTTTTTGTCACTTGCAGGTGTGAAATGTTTAATGCATGTAGCTATGGTGATTGAATAAATAACAGAAAAAATATGGAAAAAGTGTACTACTGGGAGTTGAGACTGGCAGCCTGCCAAAAGACTTCACCTTGTTTAGGCAGAGCATTTTTATTGTTGACCAAAATTAGAACACAAAGTCCCTCTCATGCATCTATGAATATCAGTAATTCCAATAGAAAAAAAAAAAAAAGAGAAGAGCCAACACAAACACACTTTAAGAGATAAGTCTGCAGACTTCCTGCATGATTTTACATACATTATTGTTTTAGGAAAGAAGACAAGATCAGCCCTTCCTTTGAAATGTCACTCTTCCATGTCCTTCAAAATATGCCCTTTAGGCCTAATGAGTTCAGCAGACATTTTTATCTCCTCACATATACCTTGAGACAGTTTCAAAACTGAAGGGGTAATATTTCAAAGTCATGCCAAATAGTCAATATTTCTTTTTGTTCTAAGCTAGGCTGCCATCACCATGCAATAATTAAAATGGCACAGCTCTCCTTTGTCAAAGAAGTCATCTGGTTATGGCACAAGCTGTATGTTTTCAGTCCCAGGGAAAGGCCATTGCCTGAACTTTTTGATTGCTTCAGATTTTGAGAGTAGGTCATCTCACTGATAACTCATGATGGAGCCCTAAGAGCTGGACAATGAAAACCTTGTTAAAGATGGAAACTTCTTCACATAAATTATGATTTTTTACACCACTGGGATAGATTAAGATGACATAGACTGAGAATATATTGGGGTAGAATTCACGTTTCTCCCTCTTTTTCTCCTTTTCTTCAGAAGATACAGATTTTTTTGTTTGGTTGTTTTTTTTCTTCTCCCCCCCCCCCCCCCCCCCCCCCCCCTTCAGTTTATTATGATTTTAAAATGGTGCATCTAAGTTCAGCCCCAGCAGAAGCTGTGCAAGTTTAAGTTCTCAGGACCAAACTGTGACTGGTGCTAACTAAAAGCACAACAAAGAGGAGACGATAAAGGAAATACTGGGGCTTTTTCAGGTCAATTTTTTAATATGGGAATCATAGTATTAGCAGGCACTCAGATACCTAAGCTGTGATGTTACCAATTGATAGTCCTTTCTTCACTAGAAAAGTGATCTATTGCTGACAAGTTGCCAGAAACATATTATGCATGAAACTAAACAGAATAACTTTTCAATTACTATTACATAAAGCTTTCTTAACAATAAATGACTGTTACTTATCATAATGCTGTACATGGCTTTCTGAATCCACCTCATTTTCAGAAAATTTCTAGTGTTGGTTCAGAGAGATGTTCTGACCTATTTGGCGAACAGATTCACTACTTCAGGAGAAACATACTTCTACCTACAGATGACAAAGCTGTGTCATATATAGTATAAGGAACTGAACTCAGGAATTATTTTTTTTCCTTATTGTACTCAACAGAATTTTTATTTGAACCTTTATGGCAATAATTTTTTCCCCACCCCTGATTTTTACAAATTGTGGCATTAGACACAAATTGAAATACAGGAAATTCCATTTAAGTGTGAGAAGAGATTTAATTGTGCAGGCAGTTTCTTAGCTTGGGAAATAGCTTTTTTTTTCCCAAACAGAACAAGTTAAGCCACTCCTTCATTATTATGTGTCAACCACAAAATAGTTTACCAATTGCTTAGTTATATGAAGCCCACCTGTTCTACTTCAGGCAAAATTCCCACTGAATTTAAAAATTTTCAAGGATTAAGGACTCTGTGGCTTGACCTTAGTTACTAGCCCAAATTCATATTTATGATAGCTTCTCATTTCTCAGACGTATCCTTCTGCACAAAGAGATGGGGAGAGTTTAGATCACCCAGGGGGTTGATCATATTCAAAACTGCTTTTAGGTATGAAAACTGGCTAAGAGTTCACAAATCAGTCCCACGCCAGTTCCTAGAGTACCCCTGCTAATGCCTTGCCCACCATTTCACCATTAATTCCCCTGAACAGCATTGCTGGGAAAACAAACAGATCGGTAGAACACACAGATATTTTTGGAAGGAATCTATATTTCCTGTTAGTGCAGCTAAGATGAACATGTCTGTGTAGATATATGTTACAGCCATCTTATATCGCATGATGTCATAGTATAAAATCTATCCAATGAAAACACAGGAATATTTAAGTTACTACATAGGAGGAGCCAAAGAACTAGTAGCCAAGTAATCCCACATAACTCACTCATTCAGAAGGCAGAAGGTGGAAAGGGGATCTGGAACAGAGATGGGAAGAGTGTCAGGAACTTAGCAAGCACTATCATAGCTGCAAAAGAAAAAGATCAATATGTAAAGAATCAAAGCTAGTTAACAGACAAAGCAGCTGCAGAACAGCTGGATTTGCAGTGCCGAGGTATGTCATTTAATATTGAAATGGGAAGAAGCTGGGGAAATTTATCCCTCCCAAAGTAGGGAGTCTTCTGTAGGCAAGAATCAGTAATTAGCAATTACAAGGAGAATATCTTTGTTCACCTGTGTTAACATCAACTTTATATTTGTATTTACTTTAACCAGTAAACTGAAGGAAGTATCTGTACACAATGTAATTGACTTTAACTCTTCATTTAAAGGAAATTATGCATTAGTCTTTACTAACCGGATAGTATATGAATAAATTTGTCAAACAACATAGTTTCCCTGTTTCTTGCTGATAAAAAGAATAGATCAATTTTGATAAACCTGCAGTTATCATTAGAAAAGCACAATTATCTTTGTTGTTTAATTGTCTAAAATGCACAAATAATTTAAATTTTATTTGTACACTTTGATTATCTGGCATTGAGACATTAGACCATATCTCTATTGCTCTATTACTATTTCATAATACATCTCCTTTAGTAATAATGTCGGTCATTATCTGCTAATAAAAAAAAAAAAAGAAAAAGTTGCAGAAGAAAGAAAGTCTAATGCAACAGCAGGGAAAATATGTGCAGGAGAAAGGAGAATAAGACAGCTATGAACACTGTAAGATGTGTACTAAATCAGAAGGGGCACTTCAAATACAATTTCAGAGACATTGTCTTCAAAATGAAACAAAAAACCTAAACCCACAATATGATTAAATTTATATAGCAAAATATGAGGAAAATGAACCTTTATTCTTGTGAAGGATCTCAGTCCAAATCAGTAAAACTACAATGTAATTTCATAACGTTTTGTTCTTTGCTGAGAGTTTCTAGTGAAATTCGGAAGTTTTTGTGAATTCGAAAAAAATAATCAAGCTTATTGTGTAGCAGCATGGATTACTTTTTCTAAAATTAATTCTAAATTAATTCTAAATTTCTAAAATTAATCTACAGGCAAGATTAAATGTAACATATCTAAATCATTGACTGGATAAGCAATAATAGTCCTCAGCAGGAAAAAAGGAAACAAATGTGTAGTAGGACACTTGCTGCCCTGTTCTTCATCTCTAGCTAACTTGTGCCAAAGGATATGTGGAGACAAGTGCATGATTTCATCTTCCTCACATTTGGGCTTGCAGGAGATGGTTCGGGTCACATGCTACAAAAGAGAGTACCACTAAGAGACCTATAAAGCCTCTAAAATGGGAAATACTAGAAGATACATGTTTGTATCTTTCTCCATCTGGTCCATCAAAACACTTTGAATAGTGATCTCTGACTTTAAACAAGTCACAGTTTCTATCTAAATGATCACAATTTTTCGTAGTACTTTTCAGTACCAGGCAGGTGTTTCTTCCCATTGAAAGCAGGAAACTCTGTCTATTGTTATATAGTCTTGCATCCAAATGACTTATTCTTGCTCTGTCTTCTTCACAGTTGAAGACAGGTTCCATAGTCTGTATTTCAGCATTCATCTTCTCCTGTGTTGGAACAACTATAGTACAACCAACTATATCCATAAACACACATCAGTAATCAGGAGAAAGGATGAAAGAACGTATCAGAAGGTTTTACAGGAAGAATACATGTTGAAGAAGGGGCCAGTACTTTGACACAGAGCACATATCCCTGGAAAAGAGAAGGGGTGGGCAATCAATGAAAATTATTCCTTCAGCCTTGGTTCCAGGCTGCCCACTATGTATGTACCCGCTGAAACCATACCTCCTGCCATTATATCAGAAAAACCCTATCTAAAAGTGTATCCTGAACACTGACTTCAGGGGTCAGCAAATTCAAGTATCAGTTAGTCTTCTATAACCTTATAATCACTCAGCAATAGGTATAAATCCTGTTCATCATTATCTAGTGATCTGCTGACACATGAAATATGAATAAATGGTTGCCAGTAACACACCTCATCTTACATCAGACAATGGCAAAAGAAAGACGCTGACTTCCACAAAATGAGAATAAAGTCAGCAACAGGAGATAGGGAAAGCTGCCAGAGATCTACCTCCCTGTTGCCAGGAAGCAGCTGATGTTCCTTTTTTTAAGCTCCCCAGCCATCTGCTTGCTTGCTTCCCATTTTCTCCCAGGTGTCAGAATGTCAGCTTTTAGAGCAGCTCACAGTGGAAGTATCATGGGGTGAGGAAGTTGATTGCCCATGTAAGAGAAGAGCCAGCAGCAGGGAGCTCTTTTGGTGCACCTCCCTCCACCCCTGGAAAAAAAACAAAAAAACCCCAAAAAAACCCCACCACAAACACAAAAAAAACCCATAAAAAATGTTTATATGATGAGTAACAGGAAAAAATGTTGAGTCAGACCAAGGATGATAAGACAGAAGACCTATCATAGCCATTAAAAGGACAACACATAAGGATGCCTCTAAAAGATGGTCTAAATGAGAAAAGATTTGAAAAATAGATACACACATGAATATTTAGTCTAAACTCTTTTTAAGTCTAGTTACCCTTTATCTTAAATATATGGTTTATTCATGAAGTTCAGAAATTCTTGAACTGTTGTAATTCTAAAATGTATACTTGAATAAATTAAGGTACTGTATCTTTTATGTGAAAAATGTAAGTGTTGCCTTTGCACAAGTATGCTATATAAAGGTCAAAACATTGCAGAGATGTAGTTAAACATTTGACTCATTTGACATTCTGGAATTTATTTTAGGTGTAATACAGCAACCATAGTCTCTGAATCAGGCATTAATAAATTGTTAGGTGATGAGCCTGCAGTATTTTGCTTAAAAATATTAATGCCATAGAATCGTTCTATGCATGTATTCTGATGTCTCTGTCACAATGAGAGGCACCATGCCCTGGAGCAGACATTAAGCATCATGTTATGGCAAGGAAGCAGAACATTATTAACATCCACAATGGTGTGGACAAAGAAAGCTTTCCAGTATCAGCTTGCACTATAGCATCAAATGCTGAGTATCTTTTAGTTGTTCCTGAACACTCCAAAAAAAAATCTGACCTGGAGAAATGGAAAGAAAGCGTACTCTAACAACACATCTTCAAACCAAACCAAAACAAAAAAAAACCCCAAAACGCAAACAAACAAAAAACCACAACCACAAACTAAACAAACAAAAAAAACCCCAGGGAATTACTCATGCAAAATATGTAATAATATAGCAATAATTTCTACTCTTATCACCATACTTTCTTCTTCATATTTTAGTATTAGAATTATGAAAATGTTGTTCAACACACAGCAACTCTACAAAATTGTATGTCAGTACATTTTACATTTGTCAGTCATTTTGAGAATCATTCCCTGTGGAGCTATTAGTGTTAACACCTACTAAAATATTTTAATACAAGATAAAAAAGTTACATGTTTGAGTACATTTTGTATTAGATGGCATATGTATGAAAAAACTTCAAACTTTTTGCTGTGGATGTATAAATTACCACTTAGTCACCAGATTAGATTGAGATATCTAAGTATTAGTAGTTCCTTTTCGTGGTAGTAATTTCATCTAACTTCAAATTGTAAAAGTTGGACATTAGTCTAAGTTAATTAAATGCATTCTTCTTACAGAAAATGAAGACACAAATTTCAGATGAATGATTCAGCCCATTTAAATTGGCTAGCTTAGACTTTCAGATGCCTAAAACCAGATGAGATGTACTTTCCTTACACTAACAGGTCCCACAACAGAAAGTTAAAAACTCATTGAACTGAAAGAATCATCATTCAAAATAAGGTGATTATTTCCTGAAATAATGAGCTGATTGCTGTCAAATGGTAATATCCTTTAGTGTTAGAATGCAATCATTTGGCTGGGAATAGAGAAGAAACATTCATTATCAGAAAATACATTTGTGTGAAACTAGATTTCTTTCTTGACTCTCCAAAAAAATTACATATAATCACCAGAATTCCTAGATTTCTTTCTTGACTCTCCAAAAAATTGCATATAATCACCTATGACTGTGCAGATATGAAGGCAACAATTCACTTCTTAATTGTGCTGGATTGAGTTGCTAGTTGCATGCAGACTACAGATCAGACTTTGATCAATAGTAGAAATATGGAACAATTTAGAAGAAGCAGACTCCACATCTGGGGTTCCTGAAAGCCCTGAAGCCTTTTTAAGCTTACTGATTTAACTGAACTATGAGCTGTTAAAAAACACAACCAACAAATCAAAACAAAACCCAAAAAACCAACAGAAAAAACCCATAACACCACCCCCACCCCAAAAAGTAATTCCCAAACCCCAAGGTTTTGAAATCCTCACATACTACCTGCATAAGCATTTGGGTGGAAAAAAGAGAACAGAGCATCCTGGATACATAACAGCTGTAGAAAATAAATGGAGTTCACAGATGTTTAGATGTCTTGATATCTTCATTTTAGTTGGCAGTTTCTTTAAGGAGTGAAACGATGGCTTCTTGACTTCCTTAGAATATGTAGTTCTATCAAGATATTAGAGAAATCCAGAGGTACATTCAGAGTCTTGGAGCAGTTACTTCAGAGACCTCTCTCTCAAACATAGTTCTAGGCTGCACTAAAAACATTCCAAATTATTCGGAACCTAAGATAGCTACTGGATACTATCAAGTGTGGAAGTATATGAGAATCAGAGTTTGGGTCGGTAGAATAGCTTGAGAAATATCCAATAATGGAAAGACCTCAAACAAAACTGTAATGTAATGATACGCAAAATCATCTAAGTCTTGAGAGCAATATGAACAGTAAGGCTTTACATAATGCAATCTTCCATGAATTTATACTTTAAATTTAATTTTATTTGTTATATTTAAGTTGCCAAATTCAGATTAACTTAAATACTTACATTAATACCGTTCTGAAAACTTATACTGTCCTATCCTATTCTATCTTACCTATATTTTATTACTTTTATATCCAAAACCTAGTTTAAGTCCACATGTAACCATTATCTAATACTATACTGAAATATAAGTTGTCGGTTTTGAACAAGCTGTATGTCTTTGGTTTTCTGCTAGCTCATTTTCCCCTGTCATTTCAATAGTAATTTTCACACTAATTTCACGTGTTGAATCCAGTGACAACGACTATCCTATTCCAAACAGAGTGAATAGATTCTGCAAGAAAAGCAATTCAAAGGACCTAATAAAGTCTTACGAGTAAGCTGTAAAGCCCTATCTGCCCTTATTCTGAAAATTACACCACTGAAGTAGTTAAATAAAATGAGTGTGTATATATATAAGTATATGGAGATCTATGCATAAAGAAAACATATCATTTCCATGCTCCTGTTGTAGCTGTGGTAAAGAGACGTTGAAAAGATTCACCATTTGACAATGATTTAAGTTGCATTCCATTTCTGATGTCTGTTTCTTATTACCACCCATGTCTCTTGTCATCTTCCTATAGCTTTATCTTTGTACTATCGAGAACATCTGTTTTCTGAATTTAAAATAACACCAAAATTTAATCTTCATTTTCTTTTAGTAAAGATTCAGGTCAAGGCTATCATGATCGGTTTACCGTTTCCTGACATATCAGTCTAATGCATTGCTATGGGGTTACCTATTCAAATCAATCATAATCACCTTTCATTTAAAAGGGCACTTCATCAGTGTGAATATTAATCTAGGGTCAACAATAGATTCCTCCGAACTGAAGAGGCCAATAGGTTAGACAGATACTTGGTGCTTGTCCTGTGTTCCCTGTAAACTGAAAACTGATCTATGCTTTTTCAAATTTGGGAAGTACATGGGATGTTTTGATTTGTGGCATGGAAGATAAGGGTAAGTACGTGATGAAGACCAAAGGCACTGTAAATCATTAGTGTAGTAGTGCACATCTTGTCTATTAGACATTTTACTAATATCAACTAAGTTGACCTATCAGGTACCTATACTTTTGGAGTGCATGACAGACAGAACATCATTCATTATTTTATGCTCTTTTTTCTATTTGTGCTACCAAAGTTTTTTGTCAAGCTTTTACAATACTGAAGTTCTTGCAGTATGGAAACCTGTAAAATTACTTAAGGTTTCATATGTATGGGAAAGTTATACTTACTTGAATTATGTCAATTAAATTATTCTGGTGAGATGAGAATTTAAACTATTAGTCCTTTTATGAACATTCTTATTCTGGAATAAATGTGTTTATGTCACTTATATTTAAGATCAGACAAAAATCTACACGCTACTTAGTATAAACGTGTATCCACCCAGGAAATCATACCAAGTCTGGCTGGCATGAAAGGTCTGTTTTATCAACATGGGCATGCTTCGCTTTCTTGCTGTAGACTTTGACGTTAATGGATTTAATCAAAACTGCGCTTGCTACTTCTCCATTAATGCAACATTTCCGGTTTGGTAGTAAGATACACTTTGTAGAAGTCACTTGCCACCTTTTTTAAAAAAAGATATATATTAATTCGCCATTGTCTGTTTACCATTTGTTATAATAGGTGGCAAATTTATTTAGTGAAACATTTTGATGACCATTAACATGACTGTGTAGAAGAATATTCTATAATTAGTCAATCAGTAACAGCCAAGATGGTTTTTATAGCTACCAGATGGATAATTCATATATTCACTTAGAAGTATCCAGACTGTTGGATAATAAAGAGAATTTTGAATACATGTTTTCCTTTAAGATCATCAAGCACTTTGTAAAATTACACTAGAATACAAAGGACAATAATATTCCTTTGAGTTAAAATAAGAGTGATTAAAATGTAATTTACAATGTGCTTGAAACACGCATCTCAAGTTTTGGCAATTACTTGGCATCTATACTAAAAAAAATAAATACATCTCATGGAAAATACAATTCCAGTCGTTTACCAAAGTGAAATTTGTATTGATTGCAGTTCTGTATTACTGTTGTCTTTATGCAGATCCTTGGAATACCAACAGTTAATCTAACATAGCCAAGTTTGCTATATATTAAGCCTAAGAAATCATATTTCTTTCATGACAAAGAATGCTGAGTTTACATTTTACCTCACAAAGAATGGAAGTTAATTTTACTTTTCTGCTTTCACGGCATGTACAACTAGGAAATTATGTTTCAGCCCATGTTCCAGACCCGTACTGAGGTTTAAATTACACAAGATTCTTTAAACTCATCTAAATTTTCCTCATTTTAAATCATTCTGTCAGTGCTTCAGTATGATGAGTATTACTTGGTGGAAAGTCTGCAAAAATAATCTCATAGGGAATTATCTTTCCAGTAGCTTATTAAGCTCCCAAGAACACTCCCTCTGATTTTCAGTATCCTGCTGTTTGCTTTCAAAACTAAACATCATTAGCATGTAAAGCTGAGACTGAATTAACTGAATTTATATATATATATATATATATAAAGTATATATATATATTTTTAAATGAGAGTGAAAACACCAGAATTAGCACCCAAACTTGTTATTTGTAGCATAATTTCTTAAAGTATTTGCTCCACAAGAATGCCTACATTGGAAGAAGATCCAACAAAGATGTGTTGATAGCTGTTCATTGTAAACAGATGTGGAGAATCTGACCCTGGTCCTACTAGTGCCATTTCTAGAATGGATGATATATAAATTAGTCTACTCCCTGAATAAGAAGCGTTGTAATAATACATCACTATTTTCAGAAAAGTATTGAATACTATATAGACAGCCAAGTAACAGATTTTCCAATGGCAAAATTAGTTTTCCTAATACGCTGGCCTGTCACTGGAATCAGTTTGCCTTAACAAAAATAAATACAACACAGAAGGTCAATAATGACTTGCACTTTGGGTTTGGGCGTTTTGTTTGGGGGTTTTTTCCATAATAAATCTCCTTAAAGGTTACAGCGCACTTAATTCTAGGCGCAGGCTAGAAAATCTTCCACATTCTATTAAAAACAAACATCATGTTTTTCCTGTACTTTACTAAGGTGTAATCCACTTAAATTATAATATATTAGGAAAGTAGTAATGATAAAAAAAAAAGGTGTCAAAATAACAGTATTCCTCCTCTTAGCATAAAAGACAGACAAGCTACCTCCCGGTGAGAACAACAGGTAATTTCCCTCTGATTATTAGCAAAATGTGAGTGAAAGTAAAAAAAGATATATTAGCACCAGCACATGTGTATGTATGTGTGCATATATTTGGTTAGATATATATACATTAATGGTTTTATATATATGTTTATTATAGGAAAATATACTGTATGTGTTTGTTTGCTTGTAGATTAATGACTGGCTATTAAAATGCACTGACCATAATTACTTCAATATCTACTTTAGTTACAGACAACATATGGGATCAATGGTACTTGATTGATGGAATACTTGCAGGTCCAAGTATTTTTGTTTTTCTTTTTGTTTGTCTTTACCTTGAAAATAGTTTTTAAAGTAGGTGTTTTGTTAATCATTATTGTATTTCTATTCATGTTATTCTGCATTCATGTGAATACATTTCTACAGAACAATAATCAAGTTAATATTCTATGTCCTGAGCATCATTTCCTTTATAAGATGGAATTTACAAAACTGGACTAAGTGAACGTACTAGAAACATGTGAGATTATTACATTATGTATAGCCCTTGCTAATACTTAAATGTGTTTAAAATTCCTTTTTCCTAAGAGAATATATGGAGACATCTAACCAAAAGAAAAATCTCACAAAATAAGCATGTCATGTGTTTCCTAACATATGAATTGACATGATCATGTTGAAATGAACAAAAGGACAGTCCATTGTTGAATAGAAGGCTAGACATTAAAATAGTGTATGTAAATAAGTATATTTTTTTAATGCAAGAACAAAAAAGCTCCAATCTTCACTAATTGTTGGAAGTATCTGGAAAATGTGAACTCATTTTCAGAATGTAAGTCACCCTGACATATATAATATTTTTAGTGCATTTTTTCTTTGCCATATCTAGTTGAAAGTGCATGGATAGTACCTGTCATGCAATTACTGAAAAGAAATTAAAAATAGTCAAAGAATAACATGCACATTCACGAATTTACTTGAAGAATGCCAGTGAAAAGAGATGTCCCTTTCTTTTACATTATGAGGGTATACATCTATCCCACCTGCATAAACCTCTGGATCCTTAATAAAACAAAACAGAATTATCTTCCTGATCAATAGAGAACTTTCAGAAACCATAGCAAGTGCTCCTCCTTAACAACAGTCAGGAATCCAAATAAGTCCCGAGTGCTTTTTGTTTTATCTGACCATTTAAATTTGTTCATCTTACCAAAACAGGTTTTTTGGGGTGAGGAAAATGTTAATGGAGACAGACTATTCTACTTTTATATCTTTTTCAACTGATGTGAAATCTGTAAAATTTAAACATGAAAAACTTCACTTGCATAAAAAAAAAATCATATCTGATAATGTATCTGATCTTTATATCTTATTATATCTGATAATATATCAAGTAGTTCTGTCTTGATATTCTTCGGAAGTTTTGATTCCTAATACAGATGAACTTTTTTAGGCTGTTTTAGTTGTTCTGTTAGTATTAGTTGTTCAGTTTCTAGTACTTTACCACTACCTTCTGTGTGTCTCATAGGAGTCTCCAAACACCTGTGTGCACCAGAAATTTATTCTTTTATCTGATGCTAGGAACCCTGAGAACAAACTGATCAAAGAAGGGAAGGCTCACCTCCCCTAAATGCAGTCTGCCCGTAACATTGAACCAGCAAAACACTCAATACATCCTTAAATCCACTTGCAGCAATTGATTAACTGTTCAATGTAAATTAGGGCCTCAGCCTTGTAATTCTAAGCAATTTTGGGTTCTTACTTTATGAGAAAGCAGTGCTACTGGAAACATGCCACAGGGAGTAAGACTGCTTCTCAATTTTCTCAGAACACTTGCCTACCCAACAGCAAGATATCTGCATGGATATCAATTCACCTACATGCCTCAGAATAAAATTTGATTATCTAATTACCTTACATAGTTTTTGTTGCACAACAAAAATAGCGGCCTTCAATTTTGCAATGTTCTTAATTACTTTAAAAAAACATAATAATTGCTGCAGAGCAGCATTAACACTGAGTTCTCCACATCTTTTATTGAACGTTACTGTAGCGCTGAGCCTTTCCTTTAACTTCTTGAACTGTCATATAAAGCACAAATGAAATTTCCAAAGAAGTTCTACGTTTATATCAAAATGAACGGTAAGTATGAAAAAGTATAGTTCAAGAAACAGCTATGTTGTCCCATTGTCTGCTATCACTATATAAACAAGTACTAGGATACACCCTGCAAAGACTATATTTTAATAGAGTGGGAAAGTTGCACATTTTAAGTTCATGGACTCTTTCTTTTTACTACATATTTTAAAAGCTATCTGCCATCTAGTGGATTTAATTTTGGCTTTAAGAAAACAGTGGCTTTAGCTGTAATCAATGAGACAAAACACATTATAATACATTGTGATGAAACTGATATTTCACTAAATGTTGAAGTAACTGTTGGCCTGAATTTGCATCTGATAAGCAATCTTTGATACAGCGGATGTCATTAAAACTTTTAAATGTTTACAGAAGCTTAATAGCTTATACATAATTTACCAGAAGGGATTGTAAAATCTCAGAACAACCATTAAGGTTGTTCCATACAACAATCCATAAAGGAAATCCATACATTAATGATAACAGAGTTGAAGCACTGCTCATTTTGATAATTTTGTACTTCATTCAGATGAAAAATCAGTTTATCTTTTCAGTCCCTACAGTGGGTAGACATACCAATCATGTACAAACCTCCAGGTATGCTACAGAGGATTTGAACAATAAAGTTTCTTAAATAATTTGATCGAGTAGCAATAACAATGGAAGAAGAAAAATTAACAGGTTCGCTACAAAATCCATTGATTCAAAATACTTTTTTCCATTTGAAGGTCATCCTGTTTTATATTCTAAACCCATGAGTGTTACCCTGTGCAGAAGATCCAAACAAATTATTATTGTTTCTTTTGCCTTTTTCTTCTTTTCTTTTGCTTTTTTTTTTTGTTTCTTTGTTGTTTGATTTTGGGTTTTGTTTCTTTTTCTACTTAACTAACACTCTGTACACAAGCATTTATGCAACACTGTCTCATCTTGGAGTTTGTAGTTGGTTCTCATTGACTTGAGATTCGTTTCCTGTAAAACCTTTTTCAATCTGATACGTTTGTTGCTGATATCAGTGTTGAGGAACAGGAAGATACCCCAGGTAGCCACCTAATGAAGACAGTGAGGACCAACAGATTCAAGTGGTTCTACCTTAAACTTGAGAATCTTTTTTTCTGGAAAAAAAAAAAAAAAAACCCACAAAAACAAAACCCCACCACCAAAACCCAAACAAAATACCTTCAAATACCATCTCTCCACCCTAACCCTAATCCCAGCCTTTGCTCTCCATCCAGCAAGGCACCTACAGAGAGCCAAAGAATCACAAAAAAACAGAAGGTGAATTGATAATTTTTCTTCTTTTGTCTGCAAGCCCTTCTTTCTCACCATGTCCTTTTTCCCACAAAAGCTTTTGCTCAGGGACTTTCCTTGGATGGATTCTGTGGGTCATCTCCTCCAGCTCCTGAATACATTGCCAGGTACCCCATCCAGCCATGACATAAAAAGCAAGCAGGAAATTGAAAACCAGATGAAACTTAGACTTTCATTTAGTGGTCCTGAGAAGGGGAGTTCCCCTGTGTTTGAGATAATTTAGAGAAAGTACAGATAACTAGGATGAGAAAGACCTCTCCAAGCACCTCCTGTTCTTTTGTGGGGCAGATTCTTCCCCCTCAATGTCATCTAGTTTTAAGGTTAAGATTACAGTCAGGATTAAGATATCAGTTATAGAGCTAATATTATAGACAGGGATAAGCCTGGGCCTAAAATTTTTGCTGTTCTTTAACTAAGGCCTGTGTGTCCCATTCAACCATTGTGCTGAATAACAATGAACCCCTGCTGGTCTCAAAAATCAAATACTTTAAGAGTTACAGTGAGAAAGTGTATATATCTGTTTAACTTGATTTTTCTTTGAGAAAATTTATTTCCTCTCCCATCAACAGGCTGAACTATGACCCCAGCCTCTTCTTACATTCAGCGTAGAAATATTTTTCCCTCACTAATCCTCACAATCCCCTAACAAGTAAATCCTGTGCACTCTTTCTAATACATTATGAACACATAGTATTTTATCCCTAAGACACGAAGTACTTTGATATTTCATTTTGATGCTGTCTGATGAAAAAAAGATTAGGGAAAATAGGGTGAATGTAATTAAAAGGCAGAGAAATGCTGTCCAAAAGCATCTTTAAAAGACTATTTTATTCTGTTCACAGAATGAAATATCATCTCTAGATATTACAGACTTTCAAAGTTTTAAGAAGTAGATGTCTGTATGCATTTCATAAATAGAAAATTAATGGGTGAAAAAGTAATTAAACCTGATATTACATTTAGAATATTTTTTATGTTTTAAAACATGGTTAATTTTGTCTCTATGATATTTCTCAGTCCTACCACAGTCTAACAAAAGGTTGTATTTCAAATGTAAATGAGACTACAGTAGATCTTGTAATATGTTAGTATTTTGAGACCATATTAGCATTAATAACAGAGAAAGTTCATATATTTGCATATTGTTGTTGCTAGTTAAAGAGTATATTCTTTGCATTTGTCTCTGCATCTTTTCACCATAAATAACAGTAACACAAATATCTAACTTAAAGAACAAAAATAAACCAGAAGTAGCTTAAAGTTGCATGTATTAAACATAGAAATTCTTTTGACAGTAACAATTTTAAGAAAAGCAGAACACAGTTGCAGGCAAGTATTCATGACCAAATTTATCTGGAATAATATATTCCTCAACAGGTTGCCTAGTAGTATCATTTTTGAGCATTGAACTTTATATTAATTTAAAAATAAATGCAAACATATAAATGTTTGGAAAACAACGGTTTTGAAAAAAATTAAAATATGCATACTTACTTTTAATATAAATTTATTTTTCTTATACATTTTGAAGTCAGATGAAACATTGACATAGGTAGATCAGATAATTGATCAGTATATTCTTAGATTAGGAAATCTTTGCCTGCAGAACATTAGACCAGGGAACCAAAAATAATAAATCAGTGATGTATATGACATCCAGAAGCAAGTTGCCACAGTGCTTCATTTAAATGTGTTTAAGTAGACCCTTAGGCTTCAAAATGCTCTAGGGTGGAATCAGCAAGAGAGAGTACGCTCAGCAATGCACTTGGCATAGAGTGAGTCTGCTCAGAGAGTAATACCACACAGATGTGGGCCATGAATACAGACACACCTGCATTAATTTATGCTACAGGAAGGAACATTTGTCTCAGCACTTTTAACCACAAGTCTTCTTCTGAAGGTAGATGCTCTCATTCTTTAAAAGGAACAAATCACACAGAAGGAAGTCTTTCCTACCAAGATTTTGTTTCCTTTCCTCTGTAAAAACAAAAGACTGAATTGTCCTAGTTTGTGGGAAAGATTAGAAGCTTTTCTGAGATTTTTTTTATTCTTTCTCCCTCATAAAGGATAAACATAGTCCCCTAAAGCTGGGGTAATTCTCTGTAGGTCTCATGAATTAAACCTGAGGGAACAGGTACAATTTACTGGGCTGTAATTATAAAAATTACTCAGGTGCACAGCTAGAGAAAGCTGTACTAGAAACAATAAAAATTTTGTTAAGAAAATTAACTAGTTTGGTTAGGAAAAAAAAAATCATTAGAGGGCCTTAGTCTTGTTTCTTTGAAAGAAAAAAAAAAAAGTTATGTTGAAAAGGAATTTGGAAACATTGCTATAAATGTCAAAGACAAGATGGAACTGCTTATATTTTGAGTAGAAAAGTTCTGCAGAAAATGATAGAATAGCTGTTAAACTGTTTAGAATCTATCTCAACATATTGCCATTTTTGGGAAAATTATAAAGACATTTTTGCTTACTTGGATTTCTTCTTTCTTCAGAATGTATAGTAGAAGACCATCCACATTTATATATTCATTAAGCCTGTTCATGGTTTAGGATATACTTTGTTTTCTTTGGAGACTACATTCAGCAGAAACACTGTTGTCTGTGGCCCAGGGGCTTCATAGTTATGATAAAGCCTAATCAAAATCCTGTTTGTCCAGTATACAACATGTTTCAGAATAAATTTTAAAAATCCTTGAGAATATCCCTATGATCATTATGAAGAAGGGTAATAAGTACTTTAAAAGAGAGCTTTTTTTCCTTTCTTTGTCAAAAGTCTAGGACAATTCTCCATTTAAAAAGAAACAAATTTTTAAATTAGATCATCATTTGTGGTGAGAAATAATCCTCTTCAGAATTTTCTTTAGTGTTATGTCTGTTCAAATATATAGCTAAGAAAAAACATTAACAGCTCATGCTCTGTCACATTATTTCCTAATTAACACTGGAAACAGTTTTTAAAAAAATATTTTGACATTTAATAACCTAAATCAATTCAGTTTTTAAAATATTTTTTAGATATTCCACTCATAAATCTCATTCTTGTTTGAATTTTGCTACTTTCTCACTTGAAGTCTTGAAATAATTTCTCATTTGATTTCATGTTGATAAAAAATTTGGAATAATAGAATGTGCATTTATCACATTAATTAAAGTATATCAATAGTATTTTTCACTTGCAAGTGCAGCTTTACCTTTTGCCCTTACTTACTAACATTTATTTTTAAAAAATATTATAAATAATACAATCACAGCATTAAATCTAATAAGTCATTCCAATAATGAAAGCATCTGCTTCAGTTACATTAACCAACTTCTATAAACTAAGAGTATTTTATCATAAAAATTAAAAGTTTAAATAGTATAATGCTGAATGCAAAAAGAATCATTCTCTACCATTTCTATTAACTTGTTCAAAAATATGTTTCAGCAAGAAATGAAACTCATGATTCCAGAACCTCAGACTGAATTTCACAAGTTCCCTCATAAACTAGTTCAAATATGTCTAGAATTTAAAAGGAGACAAACTATTGTTTATTGTCATCCAGGTCAGTTGTAACATAATTATGTAGCAATCTCCCACCCTTGTCAACCTTTTTTATTTTCCTTAGCTGTGTATCAACTGATGCTTGAGATTAGTTGGTGAATTAATCTGAATTATCTCGATGCATGCTGATATATGTTTCAGGATAATTTCTTGTTCCCCAGAAGCATTTGGAATACTTATGAAAGATTCATTTGTGTAGACTGATATATGTCATTCACAAATGCTCTTTTTTCTTAATTTAATGTGATAAGATATATTTGCAAATATGTATTAATAATTAAGCTACATATTTCTAGAACAGCTATTACAGTATAAAATACAAATCTGTTGAAAGGAATATTCCTTTGGCTTCCAATTTATAAAAGAAGTTATGTGTAAATAAATTCCAAGTATCATTTAGTATGAAGCCTGTTTTGATTTCCTTCTGACAGCTTACAAGTGGCTGGAGTTCCTCATTGATCATGGGTGTATCACTCTTCCTTTCTGTCTATATCACAGTAAGAATCAAAACAGCTCATAAAGACAGGTTTTATTCTAATTAATTATTAAATTATGGATGATTGATTGAAACCCAAGAGAACCTTGAAAAAATCAATGGCAATTTCATAGGCTCCTAATTTTTCAATCAGATAATTGTTTTATGTTAGCATTTATGATCTGTTTTCTTATAAGAGTCCTTATTTACCTGTAATAATTATGATACTCCTATTTTCAAGTGCTTATGTAAGAATGTGTCCATATAACATTTAAGATTGTGCAATTCACTATAAAAGAGAAACGGAAAGTTTTTACAGTAAGAGATGGATGATCATGAGAGAGTGAAAAACCTGAGTTCAAATAGTATGGAAGGCTAAATGATTCACTTTTGAGTTAATGAGATCAACTTTTGCTACATCCTACAAGAAAATAAACAGAGCAGAAAATGTTAGGTTGTGTGCTCAGTGCCTGAAGCTGCTAGTTCATGGTGCTCATAAAGATGTCCTCCATAAATTCAAAGAGGCTACAGAGCTATTTAGGTAACTACTTCGGGCACAAGAGCCATGTTTATGTGAGAATACTTGTTAACACAAGATTTAAACAGCTTATGAGTAAACTTACTTTACACACTAGAAAGCTTCTAACTACCAAGAGAGGTGAGATTCTACAACATCCTTTCAGTAAATAGAAAGGACTCCATAAACGTTTTAAAGGTTTAATATGGTGTTTTATGAGTTCATGAAGGTCTCATGTACCACAGCTGATTGCGCTAACAGGATTTGGAATGGGTAAGGCAGGAGTGTCCCTTCCCGGCCTGTGATCACCTAAGCAATCCTTGCCTTTTACACAAGCAGAGTTATGATATGTGTCTCATAAAATAATCCAAACAAATGTATTTGAAAATCCAAGAAGTTCCTGTAAGACCTTTCTGAAAGTCCCATTAGCAGCTCCAAAACCCCTTTTCTTGTCAGCAGCAGATGTGCAATGTCATTAGAAGGTTTGGAAATGACACTGAATTAACTGTGCCAGTTCTCATGCGAACAGGATATAAGTATAGTCTGTCCTCTGTGTTCATTTGAAGATCTTTTCTCTATAGGCTGCTAACTCAGAGAATGATTAATCTGTATACCATCTACTAGACTTAGTAACACTTATGAAGTGCAATTACGTGCATCTTGTTCTTTCTGTAGCTCCTATTAGTCAGAAAATTCTGCAAAAACGCTTAAAACCTGATTGCTGTTGAGTAACTTTTTATTCAGTAACCCACATCCTTTTATAAGATGGCTGACCCACCTGTTACTGCCATGTGCCTGAGAAATTCATCAGACTGCTAACAATAAGGAAAGTCTCTCCACTGTACTTGATGATAACATCCCAATTCTGAATAAAATTACTCCTTCCAGGAATTAATCCAGGTTTCTCCATTTTAGACTGATGCTTTCAAAGCATGAAAATCTGGACTGAATGGAGAGAAGGGCCCCCATGTAATGGTGACTAAAATTTAATCTCATGAAATGAAGATGTAATACCACTGCTATCGTTTCCAGGAATGTAGTAAAACTAAATAATACAGAAACCCACAGTTTAACCACACTATTGATACACTTAGCTTCCTGAGGAGATGCACTATAGTGGGCACAGACCTGTCAATATGCATATAAACAGAGTTGTAAGACAAATACTTGATCAAAAAAGATTCTGGGAGGTGTCATGAATAATTTAAAAAAAAAAAAAAGACAAATAAAAGCCTCTGCATGTGGTCTGAAAATAAGCAGCAAGTCCTGCCATAAGTTCAGGCTATAGAAGTTATTTTCCAGTACACAGGTAGTTATGTAACTAGGTCTTTCCATTAAAAGAAATGCAGGTTGGTGGCAAGAATTTGGCAAGAATTAAGTCCCAGATCTCTTTAGCTTCTGGGATGTGGTATTTTGCCTTCAAAACAAGGATTTTTTCATAGATTTTATAAATTTAATAATTAAAATTTATTTTTATACAAAACATATTTGCCGTGAATACTTACATAAGGTGATGCTCTATGATGCTGCAAGAAAGATCATTTAAGCCTTTTTCAACACAGGCTAAACACGGTTAAATTCTTCTTTAACTCCTTGTCCCATCAGGTGATGGCCAGTCTTGTAACATCCTGTAAATGCAGCTCCTGTTGCTAAGGATAGGATAGGGCAGTTTCATAAATATCCAAACTGTTCATAGCAAAGACACAAAGGTCTGGGAAACTCTCCTATTAATTTGTTGATGATGGTAGGAAGACGATGTCTGCAAGAGGGATAAATTTTCTCAAGTCCTTCAGACTGTATTTCTTCTCTAGAGGGGCTCCTGACTTTCCAGGTACTACTGCTCTAATCCAAGTTTTCAAGTAATGATGTGGGGAGCTCCACTCCCTCCCCTAGGGCCAGCCACATAAAGCTTTAAGATGTAAGCCACTGGCCCTGGTTCTTCTCTTACAACACCTGTTTTTTCTCTGTGAAGAAAAATCTGCATCTTGCTGCAAACAGTGCTGGAAGTCTCAAGCTCTGTATTTTATATCATCATGCTAATGAGCTAGTATTAACATTATGATGATGTATAATAATAGAACTTTTTTATTTTGCCAAAACTACCTCTGAAATAATGATTACATGTACAGTTGTACTTACCTACTTTTTAGTGAGAGAATGAACACGGTAGAAAGCTAATGAAGGTGCCTGACAGAGTTCATAACGTTTCTTTTTAGTATGATGAGTTAACAATAATCAGTGGCATGAAATTTAACAAGAACAAATGCCAGATTCTGCACCTGGGATAGAATAATGCTGGAAAGAAGGATAAATTGGGAGAGGAGTGGCTTGAGCATCCCTGCAGAAAGGGATTTAGGGGTGCTGGTCAATAGCAGGTTCAAAATGAGCCAGCAATGTGCCCTGGCAGCCAAGAGAGCAAATTGCATCCTGGAGTGAATCAACCACAGTGTAACCAGCTGGTCAAAAGAGGTTATTTTACCACTCTGTTCAGCATTGGTGTGGCCTCACCTTGAATACCATGTGTGGTTCTGGGCCCCGCAGCTTAAGAAGGATGTTAAGGTGTTTGCATCCAGAGGAGGGTAACAAACCTGGTGAAAGGGCTGGAAGGAACGTCCTCTGAGGAGCTGCCCACGCAGCCCAGGAGGCCATTGACTCTTTTTGCCACAAGAGCACATTTGCTGCTGACTCATACTCTACTTGTTTTCTACCTGGACTCACAGGTCTTTTTCTGTAAAGCTGCTTTGTGGATGGGTGGTCCCAAAGCTTCACTGTTGCCTGGGATTATCACTCCCAGGTTCAGGACTTTGCACTTGTCCTTACTGAATTTCATGAGGTTCCCTCAGGACCATACCTCCAGCTTGTCAAGTTCCATCTGCTTGCAAGGACAAAATAAATTTGTCATGGGCATCTGAAACAACTGGGGAGAAGCAGCTGAATTTGATTGAAGGATGGAGAGCAGAAAATCTGAAATCCAAAATGTTTTCCTCTTCTTCTAGCAAGACTGCTTCCTTTTCAACAGTCTTCCCAAAAGGCTTTTATAAAATAACGTTTGACAACAGTCAGAACATGAAACTCATAAAAGCCTCCCATATAAGTAACTAGTAAACTAGAAAAATATGATGCCGTAGTAGACTTTTTTTTTTTTTTTCCTGAAAACGATTTCATGTCTAAAAAAAAAAAGAAAAAGTAGCTTTCTGGGATTTAGGTTTTGTTGCTTTCTAATTTTGCTTGTACTCTTTTTTTTCTTTGTTTGTTCTCTTTCAGCACAAAAAAAACCCACCACCAACAAACCAACAAAAAAAAATCCTAATAAACAAACAAACAAAAAAAACCACAAACCCCTGCAAACCCCAAACCTCCCATATCCTAAACATTGTCTTTTCTGTGAAAAAATTAGTATTTTCCATGCAGTTCTTCTGTTTGTTAAAATCTATAGTAGTTACATAAATGTACCAGGGAGAAGATGGTACTGATGTTTAAAACCAAAACCAGATGCTTAGAACTAAAGGGATACCCATGGCTGCAACAACTTTCTAATCATAGTCTCCCTGCATCAAACTAGATCCTTTACCTTCACTTAAAGATAAATATTCTCCACAGCTGTTATTTATCTTTTTGTGTTCAAAAGAAGTGTTAACTTGCACTATATCTTAGTGCACCAAAGAGTGCAATCACCAGTGCACCTGGAAGTCACAAGTATTAAGAATTCCTTAACGTATCGGCCTAGCACAGTATCCAGCTTTCACTGGAAGCAATATCAAGTTAGTTTAAATTAAAAACCTCTCTGAAGAGTTGTGGATTACCCCAAAGTGAATCTGTCTTTTTCTCTTCCACTGAGGAGGCTCAGAATTAATTTTAAAACCTTTTATTGGGTTTGGCTGAGCCCCATAGCAGCCCTCATGGTGCTGTGCTAGCATTGGTAGCTACAAAGGTGGTGATAACACACCGGTGTTTTGGCTACTGCTGAGCAGCTATGGCACAGCATCAGGGCTGCCTCTCCAGCCTTGCCCCCTCCTGCCCCCACCCCCCAGTGGGCTGGGGATGGGCAAGATCTTGGGAGGGGACACAGCCAGGACAGCTGACCCAAAGTGTCCCGGGATATTCCATACCATATGATGTCTGCTCAGATATAAAAGCTAAGAGAAAGGAGGTGCATTCATTATTTATGACTTTTGTCTTCAGGAGACACTGTTATGTGGACCTGAAGGCCCCCTTCCCAGGAAGTGGCCAAACATCACCTGCTGGTGGGAAGTTAAAGAATAACATCTTTTGTTTTCTTTCGCTTCTGCATGCACAACTTTTGCTGTTGTTCCATTAAACTACCTTTATCTTGACCCACAAGGTTTCTTTCAGCTTATTTTCTCCCCCTTGTGTTCTGCTGAGGAGAGGAGTGATAAAGCATCTTGGTAGGCACCTGGTATCCACCCAAGGTCAACCCACCACAAACCTGAAATTCTTATACATCTATTTTCATTCATATTTTTAAAAATATTTGTTATAGTATCTTTGTGTAGCATTATTATAAATGTCCCCTGAAACGTTTATTGAAAGACTTTTTGAAATTTCTGAACTATAGCATCTATACCATTATAATATAAAAATTGTAAAATTTTAGTCATTGTTCACTGCAGCAGATGATCATCATTGTTCCTCAGATAGAGTTTCTATATCCATTTGTCCATCAAGAAATTGTCTTGAAATGTTGGAGGTTTCACTTTAGCTACAAATGTCCTTTAGGTAGGTCAAGGAATTGCTCTGGAATATCCTCAGTTTTATGAAAGAGTATCTTTGCTAAGTGTATAAAAAACCTATGTTAATGAAGATTAGCATACAAATCCTTTAGTAACCCTCTCTGTGAGAGAGTGTGTGTCTGTGTGCATGAAATTTCAGGAAACTGTTGGTTGTGTTAAATGATGCTAAACAGCAGTTAATAATATAGCTCATAAATCTGAGGCAGATTAATTTGCCATTCAGATTTATTTAAACTTTAATATTTATTACATTATGTGCGACAAAAGATTGCTTTCTGAAAAACAGCTTCCTGCAGAGTCTGAACATTCAAGTGAGTCTTTTGCACTCAGTAAGCTTCTCAATAATGTTTGGAATTGAAATTAGAGATTTGTAAATTTGGGAGCTTTAAAAATGTGAAAAATATCAAGGAACCATATACTTAGAGGATAAAGGCATTAAAGAAACAAAATGGTAAAACAGCGTCAGAGAAATTTTTAAGCTTTGATAGGTTTTGCTTATTTATTTCTAGTAAAGGTGTAATGAAGTTTCACAAAAGCCCCTGTCTCAGATTTCTTAGGCATATATAAAATAATTATTTTATTAAGATGATGGAAATGCTACATATTTACAGAAGAAATTTCTAATGGTACTTTAAAAAGCAGGTCTTTATTTCTAAATGAACCTACACTGACAGAGACAGATGGTGACAGAGTTGGTCATGTGATAAGTTTTAAAGCTCATTACTGAGATTTTTATTCTATATGTTTCTGTGTGTTTCTCTTGAGTTATTCTATTGTGTCAGATAACGTGAGTAATGCATTTAGCATGGATGAGCATTATGATCTGAATAAAATGGAAAATCAGCTCTAATTCTGTTTATCCAAAATATATCACCTGATTCAGAGCTTTTTGGTCTATAGAAACAGAAGACGAAATACTGTTGGTCAGACCAAAGGTCATTATTGTTTCTTACCTTACCTCCACAAGTTATTAGTAACACAAGTTCACAGAAGTTGTTGACTATGGGGTGTTCAAAGAATCATCCTTTCCTTCATGTTTCTCAGCTGCTAAGAAGTGGTTCAGGGATACCTTCATCTAGAGATTGTGCATAGGCCAGAGATTTTAATAGCTTCCATGAATCTATCTAATAACTTTTAAATCCGTTATTCTTCTGCTTTCCATTGTATCCTATGGCAATGAATTAAATAGTTATTCATAAAAAGTACACAGATTTGGTTTCTTGGTTTTTGTAGGTTTTGTTGGGTTTTGCTGTCTATTAAAAATATATTGGAGAGAGTTCACATGAGAAATTATGTTTAAAACTTTTTTAACCATATTGTATTCACCATTCACAATGTCTTGAATAGACTATTCAGTGTTTTCTAAGGGTATTGGAGAATCTTAGCTTACTCAGGTTTTTTTCATGCCAGAGCCATTTCATGTTTTGAACCATCTGTGTTGTCCCATATATTTTCATTTCCCTCTGCAACAACCACTTTGAATATATAACCTAGTCAATTGTTCATTATGGTACAGAACTGAGTTTTCATATGTGTCATTTGCTCAACTGAATGTCACTGACAGATGTAGAGTTGACTTTTTCTGTGGCATCTCCATCTGCAGATATACAAAATAAAAACTAAACCAGAAATAATATTTTAAATTACAACATGTTCAAACTGTTCTAACGTGGGTAACTTTTATATGCAAAGTATTTAATAAAAATATTTAAGAGTACAACAGAAGGCAATGCACTGGGCATTTGCATCATGCTTATATTGATCAAAGGGTTTTGATTCCAAAAGGAAGCAATATACACGGCATAAATTCCTGGAATGATACATACATGGATGTGATTTATTAAAATGACTTATCAGAGGTGTGGTTGTGACATGTCAGTCAGGCTTAATTTATGAGGTTGCTCAGGAATGGTAAATGTAGAACTAGCCAGAGACAATTCTGTAGTGGTTATTTCTTGTTCCATTCATAAACTTGCGTGCCAAAAGACAGCAAGAAATGATCAAACTGTTGGTGAATATTTGTCATAATATGCAGTTTCCTCATACATTGCTTAAATACCAGATCTCCTCTTGGCTCCTTATTGAGGTGTGAATATTTCAGTTATGATGAACAGTCACTTTCATCTGGTGTTTTTGGTTGCTTCATGCTGAAGAAAGATGTGTGACTGAACATTTGCAAGTGTGGGCATCAGGAATATGAAAGTCTCCCTGTGCAGTAGACTAAGATACATGAAACACAAATGACATAATTCTTGAACTGCCATCCAGTTTCCAGACAAATCTTGTGGAACATACCCAGGAAGTGAGTGCCTATGATCAGCTAAATATTCTTGCTTGCCAGTGTTTGCTCTCTGACTGTAAAACTGGCAGAGAATCGGGAAGATTTAATGCGAATTTCAGGTCAGGTGAAAGGGAATAAATAGACTGTTCTGAATGTCTGAGTCAAAGGGCTTTATAATGGTATTTAAGCAGACTATCTGAACTTTGCCATTTTGCTCCAACTAGTGAAATGTTATATTGTATCTTGAAAAGCCACAAACTATCTTTCAGAGCACTAGAGGTACTGACGTACATATACAACCCATTTGAGGAGCCTAGCCTCTGCAGAAAGAAACCACAGGTTTGAGGGAGTCATCTTCACTGGTAAACCACAGCTGAAGTTAACAGGGTCACATTCCTCTGTGAAGATCATTTGCAGCCAATGTATAGATCTTTTGCAGCAAAAGAACACTTTTAGTTTAGCATTAAGTATGAAAAAAGTAGAATTAGGGTGGCATTTTTAGCTGATATAAAATTTCACTGCTGCTGAAAGTGGCAGTTCCACCCTTCTTCCCTTATTTGCATCCTTTCTGCAGTGTAGCATGAACCCAGAGAGAGGTGGTACAGTTCCCTAATCCCACTGAATTATTTTCAGGTGTTAGAAGAAAAACAAACAAAAATATTCTCAGTCACATCAGAAAGATGATCTGCCTTATTCTGTGGCTGCCAGATTGCCAGTACAAGTGCAGACAACTGAGAATAGATAGATGGGGACACACGAGAGAATGGGATAACATCTTCCAGTTGCAGCATGGTCTTAAGTCAAAAACAGTCCCCCATTTTAGCTCATACTTCCCATGAAAAAACGTACAATGAATCTACTCCATCACTCTTCTCTGTACTTTTCTTATATAACATAATTTTCTAACATAAACTTTTGAACACCGTGGTTGCTCCTAGTAGTATTTCAGTTCTCAGTTTTAAAAGACAATTGTATTTAGTCCTGAAACCTATGAATACAACATGCAAAAGACAGAAATGCAAGAAAAATATGCAATGTGATAGGTAGTATAACCTTTGTGTTTGGTGTGACCATTTCATTTACAGCTCAAAGCATTTTCTTTTTTCACAGGTCGCAGTACCCAGCAGTAGGAACAAATAAAACACCATTATTTTTCCAGTTATTCTGCAGCCGTTCAATTTTGTCTATGAAATATCCAGTGTGCTGTCCCATAATAAAATGAGCCAAGTATTCATGTAAAATTATCTCTTATCCTTTTTTTTTTTTTTTTTCACCAGCACTTAATGGGTGCCATTCAATGCAGTGAAGAGTGGTAAAGGATTTTCTTTCCTCTTCCCTCTTGAACTTCTTTCCACATTGTGCTCCCTTACCCTTACTCTTCTTAGGATACTATAAATTCATATGGTAGTACTGAAAGAACATTAAGCTATAATGTAGTTCAAGTGGGCTGAGTTTAGCTTAAATATCTTCAGTATGACAACTCAATACTAAGCAAGTAGGTAGGTGTTCCCTGATATATCTTTATCTCACCGTCTATTAAAAATAACTTTCAAGAAAAGAAGTCTCAGAAAGTTAAACCTGGTCCCTGCATCTCTCAAAGACCACAAAACCACTTTTTCCCCAATCCCATGTAAGAGTCATTTAAGAGAGACATCTTCTCTATTTTCTTCTTTAAACTGAAACAGATGCCTTTATTCCAACATTCTTTACTGAGTCATGCTGTTTAAACTTTTTTGCTCTTATGTTGATCGTTTCACATTTTTTAAAAGTATCTTTCAAAGTGTAACAGTCAAAACTAGACTCTGTATTCCAGCTACATCTGGTGTGGATGACCACACCTGAAGAAAATTGCAGACTTCTGCCTGTACATACATGTTCTCCAGTAGCATTGTGAAGTTGATCTCTTGTATCATACTGCTGGGGTTTTTTATTGATAATTCAGTAGATATTTCCCCTTGTTTGTATTAGTTGATTCAAGTTCATCTTCCTAAATATAGCTCTTTGAAATCTCCTTTATGTTGTATATTTTATTTTAATGTGAGGTCTGAATTTGAAGAGGTGGTATTATGATCCTGTCCTTCAAATAGCTTGCAAACCTTCTGAAACCAGCCTAGTTTAATGTGCAAAAGTGTAATTTTTCTGGCTACTCCATCACCTAGGTAATTTACAAAGCTATTGATCTGAGTATGACCTAAAAGTACATCTGCACTTTGCAATGTCCTTCCACCGTGCTTGTGAACCGCAGACTTCAGTCTCATTTGACAATGAGTTTTCTTGTATTTGTCTGATTGCTACACTTAGATGATACTTCTTTGGTGTGTTAATGACAAAGTTAACAACAAAAGCTTTATTATATTTCAGAGTTATTACAAATCTTGATAACCTATTCACCAGGTCAGTAGTACTGTTGAAGCAGGGAACTAAATTAATTTGACAATGAATACTCTTCAAAAGTCAGCATTGGCAGGGTTCTACTGTTTCTACTTTGTTATTGTTTTGTTTATTGCAAATTGTTTAATTATTCCAGAAACATGGTGGGAGAAAAAGTTATGCCAACTGATCTGTTCCTTCCAGTATTCTTCTTTTCCTTGTTACTTTCTTTTTCCTTTGAAAGTTAAAGCATGAAGATTTTTAATATTTCAAACATTCTCTATCTTTTTTTGTTACTTACCAGTCACAATAATTAATGAAATTTCATATTCTTGGGGGTTTATAATCTTTTAATATATATAAGTAGAATCTTTTTCCGGTGCTTTCTGTATACTAATTGAAGCTTACATTGCACTTGAGGGTTTCCCATTTTGTCTCTGGGCACTCGTTCTATTCCCTAATCAATTTGCCTCATTTCTGCTCTTATACGATAACTTTTTGATCTTTCAGGTCATTTAACAGCTCCTGATGTGACCATAATTTATTACAATTTCTTACCTGATCAAGCTTTTAGGTCACATCTTCCTTTTAAAGAAAAGTATTGCAAACAACCTGTTGTAAACTCAAGTGGTTTTGCCCTGGATTTGTTACTTCAAGTTATTAAATAACCTCAGTCTGTTCTTCCAAACATGTTAATTTAGTGTCTGTGTATTGTGTTGAACAGACTGCAGTGAATTTCACAGTCTGGTTCTTAAATTACATTAGTTTAAGAGATGTCGGATTGCAGAAGAGAAGCACCTATCATTTTCCAATATTTTGATAAGGTCCCTATAGCTTTTCTTCTCTAGAGCTTTATAGTGTATACCAAAACTCAAACCCAAAATGTTGATTGTAGATATTTGCACTGATATGGGTTCTGAAAAATATGGGATTGGCTTGATTTTTCTGGCACATTTCTTTAAAATAAAGAAGAAAAAAAAAAAAGACTTGTTTAATTGTTTCAAAGGGGTCTGATGAGAGGATTGGATTAAAAATACTGGTATCCATCATATATTATATTTATTTAAAATTAGCTGTAGAGCTTTCCTAATGTATTTAAAGGAATTGATATGAAATGCCAGACTGGAGAAAGCAGTAATTTTCCAAGACTTCTAACATTGTATTCTTCTGTGTATCCTGCGTTGGCAAATTTAAGTTCCGACCTTAATTTTTTTTGATGTCAGATGAAGCAGCTGGAAAGTAGGCCTTACCTGCCTTTTGACAGCATGTGTCAAAAGTGTAATGTGGGTTAGACTCAATCTAGTGATATTAAATTTATAATTGTGACAACAGATAATGGTACTAAATTAAAGTCTTTGGTACTTCCATTTGCCGGGTTGATAATATAGTAATTCTTTCAAGGATGAACGTTGATATATAACTTCATAGTCTAGGAATACATATATGTAACTTATAGTCCGCTGTGTATTTCTCCATTAAGGTGACATACAGGAAAAAAGAAAAAAAAATGCTGCCATAGAGCAGCAAGTCACATTCTTACAAGTTAAGGAGTTAAATGTACTTTCAATTTTTAAAGGTCTGGCAGTTCATTATTAAGTACCCTATGCTTTGATTTTTATTAAGTAAAGATGCAATGTGAATTATAAAGGTTCAAATTGCTGTCCTGGTTTTGGCTGTGATAGACTTAATTTTCTTCTAAGTAACTGGTGCTGTGCTGTGTTTTGGATTTGGTGTGAGAACAACGTCAATAACATACTGATGGCTTTGGTTGTTCCTGGACTGTCAAGGACTTTTCAGTTTCTCGGGCCCTGCCAGCGAGAGGGCTGGAGGGGCATGGGAAACTGGGAGGGGGCACAGCCAGGACAAGTGACCTGAACTGGCCAAAGGGATATTCCACACCATGGGACATCATGCTGAGTACGTAAACTGTGGGGGTTGGCCAAGCCAGGACAATCATTGCTTGAGGACTGGCTGGGCATCAGTCAGGAGGTGCTGAGCAGCTGTACTGTGCATTACATGTTTTCTTTTGTCCCTTCCCTTTGAATTTCATTCCTCTCCCCTTCTCCCTCCTTTTCATTATAACTGTTCTTATTATTATTGCTTTTTAATTTTTATTTTATTTATTTGTTTGTTTGTTTGTTTATTCATTTATTTATTTATTAAACCGTTATTAATTCAACCCTCAAGTTTTACATTCCTTTCCGATTCTCCTCCCCATCCCTCTGCGTGAGGGGGGAGTGAGCGAGCAGCTGCATGGTGCATAATTACCAGCTGGGGTTAACCCACAACAACTGCCAAGAGCTAAATGTAGATCTGTGTACTTTTACCTTGATAGTTAAGATCACAACAATAACATCCACACCAGTTTAGACAGCTTCAACATTTGCACTGTCAAAGTGATGCTAATGATATCAACAAGCACTGTAAAAGAAATGTGGGACTTCTTTCATTTCAGCAGAGATGAGTGACAAAGGAAGTGAATTTCTCTTCTTTGTTTGAGAAAGTATTAATTTTAAATTATATAGGACAAAGACTGGATAGAATGATAGCTATTTAATATTGATTATCTTTTCAGTATTAGCAGCATGCTATCTTCAATTTGCTCACATATTGAAATCAATAAAAACTTTTTCACATCCTTCAGGAGTTACCAGTGGGCTTCATTGACTTCACATCATACACCCTCTTGACTGTCCAGACTTCACTGTCAAATCTTTTGAAGAAAACAGTAATAGTTAATTTAACTGTGTTTCTTTGTTTTATTATTTGCTCAGAACAAATTCAAAGAATCTTCTTACAATAAAAGAAGAGAAACTACAAAGAAACTGAACTGAGAAGGAAGTGTGTGTGCTCTTTAATTTTGAATGCAATGAAGTTAGCATTGAGGAATGACAAGAAATATGGCAATATGCAGGAAATTTGTTAAATTTAGGTCTCCAGAAAACAGTGATGCAGGAAGCCCACACACAGGCAACAAAGCATTAAAAATTAACAGAAGGGAGAGGAGACGAAAGACTGTTCCCTGCTCTCTTTCTCTCTATTGCATTCCTCTCTCCTTCTCCAAGTTTTCTACTGAAATTCTACTCAAAACATGGTTTTCACTTCTTGTTTGTTTTGCCTAAGACTGTACTATTATTATGCTGTGAAAATGTTGTTATTTACAAGTACACATCCTCTTTCAATGTCAAGATATTTCACTCTTAATTTTAAGTCACATTCAGTTCAGTAAAGTTGTGAAAGTGAAACTAGAGCAGCAGCACTGCTGACAATTTTTTTAAAACCATAGACAGTGTGTAATTCTGTCTGTCTGCTGAGGGGTGGGGAATGTGATATGAGACCCCAGAATGTGTCCCTTTCTCAGACTTAATGGACAATGCTTAAAGGCATGCTTCCCATCTGATGTGCATCTTGCTTTTGCTTCAGGGCAACTTCAGGCTGAGGAGGGCTTTGTCCCAAGATGAAACCATGAGGTGGCCAAAACGCAGGCCCAAATGTGGAAATCTGAGTGTTTCCCTGGATCATGTAAAGACTAATCCACAGGCCTGTTTTTATGACCCATGCAGCTCCACAGGGAAGAGTATATGTGGTTTCCACACAGACTTTTCTTAGGTTCAGAAACCCTGAGGTTGTTTACAAAAACCAGATCAATCAAAATAAACCAAAAACATCATTACTAATGTCTAATTTATTATTATTATTATTATTATTTATTTTAAGGTGCAAAGACTGGAAAACAATGGAAATGTTAAAAAAAAATAGTTCCCCCAAAATAGGAATGAGCATAAATAAAACAACTAAAATGCATGCTTTTATATGAAAGTTATATTCTAAGTTATATTTTTGAGCAAAAATTTGGCTTCTCACCAAAACTCACGTTGATTCCATTTTCATTACCAAAGTATCGTCTAGGAAACTTTCTCTCATTCAAGCAGTTAAATTTCAGTATTCTTTCAAAGGAATGGACTAGCTGGAATCAGATGGCATATGAAGACAGAGAGAAAGTAAACGTTGCTTTGGATACCTTTTTTTTCCTTCTAGGAAAACAGATTTTTTCCAAGATGCTGGAAAAATACATCCAAAAGGTTTATCAAGTGACTTGTTTGTTACTTTAAGCTTAAAGTGGAAACATCTGGAAGACATTAGGAAAAAGCCTTCTGCTCCATTGCCTCTTCTCCTCCAGTCTCTCATAGCTTTCCATAATGTCACAACAGTTCATACCTATATAAACAAATTCAAACACTCCAGTTATACTTTATAGTCTAACTAATTTGCAGAATATTTAAACAGGGAGGTACAGAACTAAACCACTTCTACTGAATCACAGATTCAGCTTAAATGAAAACAAATCTATTAAAAAATCTGCTATTAAAGTAACAGAATTTAAAAAAAAAAAAAAACACAACAAAAAAACCCCCACCACAAAGTTGGGGAATTTTAATACTTTACTTCTATGTTTTTAACTCCTATATATTAATGTATTTGAATTTGGGTTTTACATCTGTTAAGGTTATTTTTAGATTGTACTGGCTTGTACAACAGACATAAGATATATCTCAAGGGTTCTCATACACTGTGATGAGTAGAACTCTGGGTATTTAACCTTCTTCAGAATACCATATATCTCATGACAGGTTCCCAAGTTAATGATGATGATAGCAGCATTTCCTTCCATGACTGCTATAGGTGGTGAGCCTCGTTACTGCTGTTGAGGCTGCCAATATAAGTACCCAACCAAAATCCAGCTGGGTAAATAGTATATACATTACAGTTCCTGGACGCTTCAGATTAGTGCAACGGAACATAAGTTGTAAGTGAGAGACTGTTTCTGCCAAAGATATTCTTCTTTTTTCCCTCTGCTTTGAATAACATTTTTTAAATGTCACACTGGAAGAATACATACTTCCTGTTATGTTAGACTTTCAACTCTCTGCTTAGTTGCCTTATATACAGATTTGGAAAAGGACTGCACAAGAATAATTCCATTATAGTGATGTAAATTAGGTGTAATTTTACTAAATTAAATGGAACCATAACAGGACAAAGCCAGTGTAACTATGGAAATCAGGCCTCAGCTAGTGATTTTTTTTTTTTATTAACAACTGAAGTATAGGAAAAAAGTCATTAAAGGAAAAAAGGAATTAATATTACATAAAAAGAACATTTAATTCTCATTTATTCTGCAATGAAACAAAATCTTCAGAAAAAAAAAAGCTTTAGAAAAATTTTAAAAGGCATGAATAAGAACAAACGTACAAAATTCAACAATGCAATTCCAAAGACAATAGGTTTTGAATAAAACCCAACTTAAGGGATAATTTTTTTCTATCCTTTGTATTATGCACATGAAAATGTAGGATTTCTCTGAAACAGTAAAGATGAAAAAAAATGGGGTTTAGGTGTTTGCATCTGTAAATTGGAGGAACTGATGTAAGAACACAGGTTATCCTCTTTGAACCTCCTTATTGCTGAACTACTGGTACATCCATGAAAATCTGTGTTGGCAGAATTTTGATTTCATACAGCTAAGGTCTGATTTATCTTTGTGTGAAAGAGGACTTTGACACATTGTTAACTTGCTTATTTTACATTTATACAGTGAACTTAGAACAGTGGAAAGCTATGCAGGTCAGGAGACCCAGATGGTTAGGAAAGGGAAACATTTTCACTTTGACTACTGTTGTCAATGGTGGCTGGAAAAAGGATATAGCATTCTTTGAGAAAATTACCATGGAAAGAGCAACAGGTGTTATAATGCAATTAAAGAATTTCTGAAAAAATTTCAGCTTCCTTATCACAGGAATATAATTTTATCACTTACGTGCACTGTATCTTCTAGATCAGGTGCAAACTTTAATGTCTCAAAAATGGGGTTTAATGACATATTTTGAGTAAGTTGTAAAACAAATAGATTTAAAATAAAAACTTGTGTCGTATAAGTATGAAAATGCAGATACTTTGCACAGAAAGTATTCAGATGTAATAGTATTTCCAAAGCATGGTGAGTAAATGCATTCTAGGACACGTTACAGGCTTATTGGAAATTTGTATGAAAAATGCATGTCTACATTTCTATTTTATGCGAAAATATTTGCATATAACAGTGAAAAACTTTAGACACAGTAAATCCTCTTGAATGCTTTACTTTTGTGTATCACAATATATCTTCTAAAAATGAAGAAAAGGAAATTATTAATCAACTATTGTCTGTAATGTGAAAAATGCCAAAAGCTAGCCAGCTACTTTGCAGTGACATAAATATCTGATCTGATCTAAAGCAGTGATTTCCAACTACAAAGCATTTCTCATTTGTCAGGTTCCCTCAACATTATTTGCTGTTGCCACACCTCTGTGTACCATGGGTATTTTACCTCTATGTGTAATGATCTAAACTGTGCCCAGAGAAAAGGTGAGGTGTGGCATGACAAAACAGCAGTGAGGGAATGTGTGGACTTTATGTTTAAATGCAGATATAATTGGAAAAAGAAAGACAGTATAAACTTACGAAGCTGGAAAACTTCACAGAAAGCTGGAAAGTAATGTTTTGCACATGTACAGTAAGTGAAGCTACTTTGCCAATGGAATTATTAAAGCAGGTACACTTCTGTACGAATTTTAAATTTATCTATTACTATTTCATTAAACATGGTGAATCAATACAGGGTGTTCTCAGGTAACTAAAGTAGGCCCAGCTGAGTGTAAATCTGAGTTTTAAGGTGATGTTTGTCCTGCCTGCTGGTAGTACTCCTGTAATTTATGCCTACTTTTTCTCTTTCAAAGCAACAAACCTTAATGATAGAACTACTGGCTATCAGGTTTTTCAGTTTAAATTTTTTATTTTTTTCAGATATTCAAATTCATTCATCTATGTATTATTATCTCAGTTCCACTTGCAGAAGATCCATACAGCATAAATATGGCAAGTACTACCATTTGAATATGTCTGTTATGTGTAAATAAGAATATAAAAAGACCTGTCAGCTGGGCAATATTGAGGCAGGGGTTAGTTTAGGAGTTTTGCCTTGGGAAGGCTTATGTATTTTCATTGTTTCCGGTATTGTATTCCCTTAGCAGAACTTCTTAATTGTACAGCAATTATACCGGTCTAGCATGTTTACCAATAGAAGTATGGTCAGAATATAAATCCTCTAAAGTGTAAGCGGAGTTCAGAAAATAATTTAATCTACACTTCAGAAGGTGCTGGGTCCTCCATTTGGTCATAGCAACCCCAGGCAACACTACAGGTTTGGGGAGGAGTGGCTGGAAAGCTGCCTGGAGGAAAAGGACCTGGGGGTGCTGGCTGACAGCTGGGTGAACGTGAGCCAGCAGTGTGCCCAGGTGGCCAAGAAGGCCAACAGCATCCCGGCTTGTATCCAAAACAGTGTGGCCAGCAGGACCTGGGAAGTGATTGGGCACTGGTGAGGCTGCACGTTGATTACTGTGTTCTGTTTTGGGCCTTTCACTGCAAGAAAGACACTGAGGTGCTGGACAGAGGAGCAGTGAGGTTAGTGAAGTGTCTAGAGCACAAGTCTGATGAGGAGCAGCTGAGGGAACTGGGGTTGTTTAGCATGGAGAAAAGGAGCTTTAGGGGAGATCTTGTCACTCTCTACATTGTGAAAGGAGGTTTTAGCGAGGTGTCAGTCTCTTTTCCAAAGTAACATGTAATAGGATGAGAGGAAATGGTCTGAACTTGTGCCAAAGGAGGTTTAGATTGAATATAAGGAAAAAAAGTCTTCATTGAAAGTGTTGTCAAGCATTGGAACAGGCTGCCCAGGGAAGAGGTTGAGTCACCATCCTTGGAGTATTTCAAAAACATGTAGATGTGGCACTTAGGGCCATGGTTTAGTGGTGAACTTGGCAGTGCTAGGTTAATGGTTGGACTTGATCATAAAGGTCTTTCCCAACCTAAATGATTCTGAGTCTACGACTCTATATTAATGTGTATCACAGATGAGTTTGTAATCCCATTTCTCATTTCCATCCAGGCATTCCTGGAAACTTAAAACTATAACACAAATACCCCAGATAATTAAAAGCTATCAAAAACATATCAGTTTATGACACGTTTTCTAATGTATCATTTCCTTTGGTTTCTAACTGCAAGGTAACATAAGAACTTCAGTGCCATATACTCCCTGGGTACTAGCTGAAATACTATGAAACAGTGAACCTGAAGTTCTCTCATTTGCTCAACCTGAACTGCGTATGTTCTACTCAGTATTTCTGGCTTCCTATTAAAAATAAGAAATATTGATGATTTACAATATCAAGTCATTTATGGCTGAGGTAACACATCATAAATGACACGTTGTTAGAAGCTGTAACGTACTGAAAAAAATTTTCTTTTTTTAACAGAAAAAAAATGAGGTGTTTTTAGGAGGAACTGAGTCCATATAGGGCTTATGTGAGACACAGCATATTTATTCTGGCACCAAGCTTCACAGACCACTGGAATACCTAATAAACCTGACTGGTTTGACATATTTTGTCAGTTGGATGGGTCTCCAATCCAGAAGGAAGAGTCTGCAGAAAGAAACTTCTCTGTTTGCTGCATTCTGTGTGATGCCTTTCATGAAAATCCTAGCCCACTGAATTCTTTTAAATATTAACCTGACTTTGAGTCTCATACATGCAATGAAGGCTATAAAAAGACTTAAACAATAGTATAGTAATGCTTTACATCTCCAGGACTTGCACAAGAGGTTAATTTAATCAATTCTCTTAATACACAAAACTAAAGATAATTTTATAGGTGTAGGAAAAAGAGGTTCAGTGAATTGCTTGGAGTCAGGGAAAAAAGGTGTTCAGAGTTGGAATGTCAGTACAGATTATTAGAATTTACACAGAAGGAAAAGGAGGGGAATGTAAAATAATGTAAAAAGCATTCCAAGATCTTAGTGAGTTACTTTGGTAATCTTGAACCCCCCCAAAAAAATTAGATGGGAGGTATATGATGTAGACTACAAGGATCTGTATCACATAGAAGGCTGAACAAATCACATTCATAGATCAGACATAATTTTCAGAACATTTAATGGCTATTGAGTTTTCATTTTTAGTTCTTGTTTATAATGAGATTTTCATATACAAGTAATCTTGAATGGTTTTACCTTTTCAATATTCCATTCTAGTCTTTTGTTTTAATAGATATGCATTTTACAAGAAAAAATCTAAAACAAATAGTCTGTTCTTTCCCCATCTCTCCCTCATTTTTAATGTCTGGTAAAAGATGTGGGCTTGGTTTTTGTAATCACGGTTTTTCAAGATTTTTCCAGATTTTTAACAGAAGGCCTTTTTCATTATCAGGATATAAGGTTAAAAATGTATCTAAAAAAGGAAAGAGTATTAAAGCTAGTGTATAATAGTTTTATGTATGCATAGATGTCAGAGAAAATTGACAAAAGCAGCAGACAAAAAGAAACCACAGAAATTTAGTGGATATTTATGGCATTAGGCAAGGATGATTTGTTGTCTTAAATGCTACTGAACGTGCCAAAACAGCCCAAGGGACATGTTTTTATCTTTAGTGTATGCTTCTTAGATATACTGTGGTAGGAAACAATAAATACAAGAAGTCAATTTATTTTCCTTATGGAATTTTATTTTCTTTCCTTCATTTAAATCACAAATTTAAACCCTGAAATCTCATTACAGCTCCTTTAAAATGTCAATACCTAGTAAATGTGCCTAATACCACTAATCAGTTTAATCTCTGTATTAAAGAATAAAATTTTCAGTACGCTAGAGCTCTGTGACTTTTTTAACAATATCTCTGCAAAATGCTTTGTCTCAAACAAAATCTTTCAAATAAGAATTTTATGAGCCTTGCTATATTAATACTATTCTTAAACCAATTCTCATTTCAATGTTCTTCAGGTGAGAATATTTTACAATAATGCCTATATCTTGAATAATGCAAATATTTAGAAATAATTTGCTATTAGAAATATTCTAACTTTGACATGAGGGCTAGGAAAAGACTTTCAAAGGTTAAAGGCTACTGTATTTTTAATAATTTTAGGAAGAGGATGTTCAAATTTGATCATTAAGAATAGAATTTTAAAGTACCTAAATTGCTAGATGAAAACTTTAGACATAGAAAGTGAATTCAACTAAATAAGCTGTGATTGCCTAAGTGACACAAAACACTCAGAAGAGAGAGTTTAAAAATTTAATTTTCCATTAATTAGGCAGCATTGGATAATACTATGTAAATGCAAATAACATTCATGTTTTAGAAAGGTTAGATTAAAAAAAAACCCACAATAAAATCTAACATTTTCTTGCTGCATTTTTACTACTTAAAATACATATAAAACATCCAAAACAACAGAACAGCTAATAAGACATTTTCCAGATCCATAGATATCAAAGTTAGTGTCCATCATAGAAGCTAGATATTTTTGCATTGACTGTGTCTATGTAAAATACACCTAACACTAAAACCACCTTAGTCTTTTAACAAATTTTGTGGGGGAAAAGAAAGTCTTGCTTTTTTAGTTTCCTGAGAAAAACTCAGGATTCTTTCCTTAAATTTTTACATCATTATTGCATGTTTCAATAGTAACATTTTAAAAACTTTTGTATCTCAATGTTAAGCATACTCTGTTCACAGGCAGACATCAAAGCAGATCTAGCTCAGTTGTTTCCACTAAAGTCAGCAAGAAGAGTAAAGGTACAAAGAATTTAAAGCTGTTCAGGTGTACATTGGGTGCAAGAAAATGGATCAGCTCTCTCACATTAAACTAAAGTTCAGTGTTTAAAACACATGCTTCCACAAATTTGAATTGAATGACATGTATATGGATATAAATGTCTTGGAATTTTCTCAGTAAATAAGCGAAAAGTTTTTTTGCACAATTTTTTTTAATTATATACGCATAGGGAGAATCCATAACATTAAATAAATCTCAAATCCACACTTCCACCTGTGTGTGGTGGCCTGATGTTAACACACCTGCAGGTAATATAAAATTAAATTATTCTGAGTCACTCTTGCTGTTCTATTAACCTACTACATTATTTTACTTCCTTGTTAATAGAGAACTTTAGAAAATTACAAACCCCAAGAACAGGCCTAATATCAGATAACTGAAATAGTCACAAGAGCTACTGAACTGTGACTATGATGTTAAAAGTCCTCATCCAAAGATTTATGCCAATTTCTTAATTTCTCCTGTATCACTTTTTTTTTTTTTTTTCCTTTTCTACATCTTGGATGTGTGGGAGATGTTTTTTGCTGTGATTTAGTACAGTGTATTTCTAATTATGGGTTGGGGTTTTTTTACAGTTTTTATTTAAGGACCATAATGGGAGAAACACAAGTTTAAATACTGGATGGGTAAGAAAAAAATTTGGCAACAGGTAAAACATTGAAAATGAAGAATTTCAAGTGTTTTAGAGGAATAAATGAGAGACATGATTCAAAAATGATTATGAAAAACATTTATTAATATGCATTTAAGGAGCGAGAATACAGTTATACCTAAGAATGTACATATCATTACTTAGTATGGCTGTAGCAATTATCTTTTCTGTGTTAAAAGACTCAGGTTCTATAGTTTTAGAAGTTTTATTATCCGAATGTTACATGAAATAAGGATTTTTTAGAAGAAAAATTCTAAAAATCCAAGACATCTTCAGGTTACACTTACATCTTCAAATTCCCTATTCAAATGTTACAACTTTTTACAATATACCTTCCCTGAGTGCAAAGACTTTGATTACTGAGTCACTCTGTTAATACATCTGAAATTGTGACCAAAAAAATAGAAATAAGATCAAGAATTTTTCTTCAGATTTTCTGGTGTCTCATGATGAGAAGCTATGGTAAGTAACAGAGCAATATGGTATGTGTACCATGTTTCTAGAGGAAAGTATCACTTACTGGGTGATAGAACCTGAGACTGAACACCTGGTGAATTTTGTCAATGTTTTTTATTGAAATTTTATCTTCAGCTATGGATGGGTTGCTGTTTGACTTAAAAAAAATTGAATGGAAATGGTTAATTGGATGTACAGTAGGTTAAAAATACCCTTAATATTAGTTTTTTCATCAGATACTTTTTTATTTCTTAATTTCCAAAACATTTCTTATTCTTTTGCTTGATGTATTTTAAAAATGTTCCAAAACAGGCAAAGTTTGATATCTACTCCCATCTTCTATCTACCAAAATCAATAAATATTATTTCTTCATTATCTTTTACCTCCATTTAGGCTGTGTAAACTCTTCCTGACTACTGTAAAATGGATGATAAGTACACATAACCTTGTATATGGTAAATATACATTATATATCACTGTGAAATTTAAAATTGGTCATGAAAGAAATATATTACAGACTCTTACTGATTTTTTTTTCCCATCAAGAACTACCATCGATTTAATCAGAGACTGTTATCAAAATAATTCCGGGGGGGAGTGGTGGTAGGGAGGTTATTTGTCGAATAAGCAAAATAAAGCCTCTTAGAACTCAGTATACCAAAACCCCGTGGTTGTGGCTTGTATTGTGAAATGAACTGGTGTGTGAGAGAATTAAGTGCTGCATTTACTTCCACTCCAAATAATCTCCTAGTGGTGACTCAGCCAAAGAAACTCGAGGAGGATGTAAAGTCCTGCTTGTGGCAGGGAGGTCAGACGCTACTCATTCAGAAAACTGTGCTATTGACAGGAACATCTACAGGGGCCAGTTCCAAGATCTGAAGAAAATTTCTCAGATTAATTTCAATTATTCTTAATTTTACTTTAAAATATTTATGTTGCTGCAATATTTGCATAGAAAACTGATCATTACAGTTTTGTGAGTCACAAGGGAAAAGAGGTATCAGTGCATTACAATGTAACATATTGCAGTTATTTACAATATATTTTATTAAGAAGTTCTGTTTCAAACTTCATCTGGTTCATAAAATTCACACACTTTTTAAGGGGACATTAGCACTGCTAACCAGATATGATTATTTATACATTTTAGAGGGAATTCCAGAGATAACATAAGGGTTATAAAATGTTGAAACAGATAATACCAAATTACATCTCTATTTGGGGGAAAAATAAAATTACCAGAGAAATGCTGACTTTTTCCAAATGAGTGAAACAGAAGCACCTCAGCAATTAAATCAACAAGTTTTGTGTATTTAATCAGAGGTAATAGAAAAGCGAAGCCAGCATCAATAAAAGACAGATAAACAAGTCTGGACATAGTAAAACACAAACAAAACTTAAGGTCAAAGCAGCCTATGAACTGAACTCAAAATCTGCCTTGGTTGGTAAAAGTGTGCTTGGAATTCTTGCTATTGCCCTGTTGTACGCACAACTCCATTAATCCCCCCCCCCCCCTTCTTATATAATATATATAATATATAATTTGTATTATATATAATCTTGAAATTCTGCTAGAAAGTCTTTTTTGCTGTTAGCTTAAAAGAGAGACTGTTACCAACTGTGCCTGAAAGCATGATCTTCCAAACAAATTTTAACTTGTTATAAGTTCATCAGGTTTTGAAGTATATTTATTTTAATGGTTAATCTTTTGAGGTTTTTCCATTGTGAATGTATATCTGCCTTATTTGTTTATTAAATAATGCTTCATAATTAAATATAAAGCCATGAAAAATTGTCTCATCCTGAGACTTAATACTGATAAAAGTTTCAATTTAAGAACAATATGGAGAGAGTGGTAATAACAAACTGTATTGCACTTGATCACAACATCTTTTTCAAAACCAAAAATAGTTCTATTAAAGAAAGGTAAATATTTCTCTCTTTTCTCTATCAAAGTTCCACTTTGATGAGAAAAAATCTTTTAGCATGTTTCAGTTCTTCAGCTCCACTTCATCAGATTTCTTTATCTAAAATACTATTTGGGTTATTATTGCTACATGAACATGGCTTACATAGGCAAAATATTTAATCTGTATCTACTGTGATAACAGCCTTAAGTTTCATTTGCCAATTTTTAGTGTATGATTTTCTCACACTACTGTAGGCAATATTGAAGACTGATTAAACAAATTAATTTCACAAGAGTTTGAAATTTATCTAGGATAGTGCCCAAAAGGGATTGTAGGTGATATCAAAGCAACCATCTGGGGACAATGCCTTTCTACTCTTTTTCTTGTTTAGTCTTCCCTTTTCTTCCTGTTTCCTTGTGGTCAGCTGCACGCTGCACAGATGTCTTCCTTACATGTACATAGATGCTTTTCAAGTGGTTTTCATAGCATGTTCTCAGTCAAGATCTCCAAGAAATTTTTCCTGAAAGATGAAAAAAACTCATTTGGGACTTCTGTCAGTTTGAGAAAAAAAACTTAAAATGGAGAAATAATTTTCATTAGAAGATGGGGTTTTGTTACTGCAAAAAAATTTCAGGTCTGATGTTCTGGTTTTGGGGTGTGCAATCCCAGCAGAAGAAACTACAAAGATCAATGTGTAGAAGTGTATTGTCACAACAGATTTAGCTACATATTATGTACAACATAAAAAGTGAAACAAATGAGATATTTTTACAAGTATAGAAGTAATATTCACGAAAAAACAATCGGAATGTGCATGGCAAATTGTTTGGGTTTGCTCATATTTTCTGTCAGTAAATTGAGTAAATGGATCACTCTCAGAGAATTTTTGGAGTTGCATAATGATATTACTTCCAATAAAAGAATTATTTTTAATGTCTTTGATCCAGAGTTCACAAAAGACAGAAGTCTCAGTGCAACAACACTGTCCATACAGAAAAAAATTACATACTGCATATATGCCTTCGCAAATGATAAAGTCTGTCTGTGATACTTTCTACAGGACAGTACAGGCAAAGATAAAAATATGCAGTTATTTAATTGTGGTTTTATAGAGCATTTTCCTTTGTACTGACTGTCACTGTTTGTTTAATACTTCTTCAAGTTTTTCAGGTGAACTAGATAATTACAGAATAGACTGAGCAAATCAGCATGGCATCTTTCATGTCAAGATATGATGTTAGTCTCATTTCCCCTAGACATATGATGATTTTAATTACCCTAGCCTACTCTGAATTATAGCTAACCAAGAATTAATCAATGCAAATTTTTAATCATTACAAAAATTAATCTTCCAAGTAAATATTCTGTAAATGCTCTATTCAGAAGAGTTGACTTCTATTTTACCCTGTAGAAAATATTCTTACAATTTAGTGAATATGCAATAACTTTTATGTTGTAGTTAGAAGAACAATGTTCACTTTATATAAACATTGTAAAGAATTGCACTAGATTTTCACATTCATAAGCAGATATTAATGTTCTAGTGACATTAAGATATGTTAGAAACAGGGACACCCACATGTTAATTATTGGATTGGGATACAATATCTTCAAGCTGTGAACTGTCATTTGTGTCTGTTATAAATTGTTTAACTTCATGTCTGTGTCTGATATATGCACACAGGGAAATTATTACAAAATAAGGACAGATAGCACAATGTATAATCAAATAAAACTTAAAGAAAATTGTAAGAATATATAACTTTTTTTTTTCTTTCCTGGCTGTGCTAAGACTGCAGTAGCCTTGTAACAAATGCACCAAAGGTCAGAGACTCCTGTTCTCTTGCCTGTAACTAGGGGAAAAGAAGAAAAGCTGAGGTTTTCAAATGCATTTAGGCACTGAATAGTCTTCTGAACAGTAGCTAACTCTTGAATGATGTTGTGAATTAGGTTATATACTTGTAATATTCTTCTTGTGCTGATGTTACCTCATTTAAGTTAACTGTATTTTCCATGCCCACTAGCCATTGGTCTGCTATGGGTAGACATTGAGACAAATGTAAATGTTACTGGTGTCCAACCTTAAAGTTCAGTGACTAACTGGTGTCACAGGTGATCAATACCTTATTTTTTTTGACACCCTCTTCAAAAAACTCAAAGGAGCTAATGACTGTTACCTCTACTTTTTTGCCCTCAAAACGACGTTGATTAAATTAGATATTTCTCATCTGTTGTCACATTGCCTTTGAAGCTTTGTATTTCCTTTAAAACTTCCCTTTTATTCTGTTACACATTTGATCAAATGCAGCTAAAATAACAAAACAGACCTAATTAATTTATCGTTGCCACACAAGAACTGGAAATAGCCTCTGGGCAATGCATTTTTGCTATCTCTTATGGGTAATAAAGCATTCATACAGTGAGGTATTGATTTAACCTCACACATGTTGTTGAGTAACCTTACTTACAGTATGTAAAGCCCCTTTTATAAGGCACCACAGAGTACACTTCCAGGGTGCTACACAGGAGTTTTAGCTGCACAATCCCCATAAAGATCACTCAGAGTTCTGTGAATATCCTAGCAAACCTTTAAAATCATGCATTTATTTGATCAGTGGCTGCAAAAGCTTCATAGCAAAGATAGCATTTTCAAAGAAATAAGATTCTTAGCTTGATTTAAACACTATGGTCTGATCTATTGATTTATTGACTGGAAAACTGATGTGGAAAAATACTATCACTCCAAAATAGTAAGCTGGAGTGTTAAATGATAAGTTCTAGTTTGTATTTATTACTTCCTTCAACAGGCAACATTCTTAGTTCCGATATTTCTCACGATTGAATAATATATCGTAATGACATAATCAATGTCCTGACCTTTTAAGTGATACCCTCAAGCAGGGAAGAGCTAAAAATACCATTCTGAGATGCTGCAACTATTCATATTTTTAAAAAGCAATCATTGGAATGAAGGTCTCAGATGGATTCCATAGTATTGATTCCTGCCTATGTGGTTCCTTGTTTGATTCTTATATTTTTCAGTGGTGAAAAGTAGGCATTTACTTTGAAAGTAAGAAACAATTATCTATACTATATCTACCATACAATTTTCCCATTCCCTCTAAATTTATGCTAGTTTCATTAATGTGAAACCTCGCTTGTATAGATCTTTGCCTATAGCCTAATGTTACCTAGACAGTAAGACAAGTGCTCCTATGGAATCGCAGATAAGACTACCAAATTTATTAATATCAGTCATTTAGCTTTAGATATTTCAAAATGGTACCTCAGAGCATCTCTTTTTCTCTATAATGTTGTCCTGGTTTCAGCTGAGATAGAGTTAATTTTCTTCCTAGTAGCTGGTACAGTGTTGTGTTTTGATTTAATATGAGAATAATGTTGATAACATACTGATGTTTTAGTTGTTGCCAAGTAATGTTTATAGCAAGTCAAGAACATTTCAGCCTGTCAGGCCCTGCCACCCAGACAGCTGGAGGGCCACCAGAACCTGGAAGGGGACACAGCCAGAACAGCTGACCCAAACTAGCCAAAGGGATATTCCATACCATGGTTTGTCGTGCTCAGTATATATACCTGGGGAGCTGGCCAGGGGATGCTCAGGGACTGGCTGGATTTCGGTGAGGGACTGGTGAGCAATTGTATTGTGCATCACTTGTTTTTTTCCTTGCATTTTATTTATCTTTTTGTTATCTGCCTTTTCATTACAATTATTAGTATGGTATTAGTGTTATATTTTGTTCTACTTCAATTGTTAAACTATTCTTATCTCAACACAAAGGTTTTACCTTATTTATCCAATTCTCCTCCCCATCCTACTGAGGTGGGGGATGGGGAGTGAGCAAGTAGCTGTGTGGTACTTAGTTGCTGGCTGGGGTTAAACCACAACACACTTAGACACTTTGAATTTAATTATAGATGCTCACTCTATATTCAATGTCTGAGTTTAAATTATGTGGATTTGGAGGGAGGGGGAAGAAGAAAACGAAAAAAAGATTAATCTATTTTCTTTTTCCAAAAATCATCAATAGTTCCGTCTGCCTACAGAATCCAAAGTTAATTTGAGAGAGTTGGGGGAAGGGCGCCCTCTTTCTCAGATTTTCTTTTGGAAAATGTAATCTGAAATGTCAGAGAGAGATAACATCCTAGAAAAACAGAATTCTTCCAAAGCAAGGGATGTGGCACAAGAACATGCTTTATGGAAGAACCATTATTGTACCAATAAGCAAAAGTGAATATAGATTTCATTAAGATCTTCAGTCTCTCTCCTGGTAAAGAAAAACCCTATTAACTTCGATGCTTAACTCAGTGTAGCTTGCAAATGCTGGAATAGTGTCTGTAGCTTCAGCATTAGACAGTATTACCTCTACATCTACATATGTTAACAAGCAGTGAAATGTGAGGCTGAAAGTAGATTTACTTTTTGTGAATGGGCAAAGAGGAAAAAAAAACCTTATGTTAATCCCTTCTGCCATCTATAACCATATAAGAGAATCATATAACAACTACAGAAACAAACAGAAGTGGCTGAGTGAAACAGAGAAGCTCATGTACTTTGAGCCAGGGTTGAGCACCTGAAGTCAGAGGAACTCTGCAACCATGCAGAGGTCTGCTAACAAGCAGCAAATTGCCTTTTGGAGACTAACAGCAATACCTATCTGAGCAACCTGTGTAGATCATTCAACACAACTATAAGGTGAAACTGATGCATTTTGCTGTGTAATTGTTCCCAAAGAGATCATCAGGGAGGCAGAAATGAAGAGGTCAGGTAAAGAATGGATGGGGGAGACTCATGACTTCCCTTACATTGTTCGAAATTTCTTTCCTCCTTCTTTTTAAATTTTATTTTTATTTTATTCTTAGTTTACCAGCATGCAAATTTGTTATACTTCTTGAAGTATATTTAGACTATAATCTTGAAAGTGGATGTTTGTTTTTCATTGTTTCCCACCCCACCCCCGAATATCACAAAGCAAAAAATACTTTTTTTTTTTTAAAAAAAAACACAAAACTTTTACATAGCCATATCACAGATAACTAAGGGGGCTTATCTAATCAAAAGTACTTAAAATTTTATTTTAGAAACAGCTTTATTTGATAGATATTGTCATTAAGTCCTCAGAAAATCTAGAACCAACTTGCCTCCCATATAAAAAAAAATTTAGTTGTTTCAACTTCTCTTATTACTGAAGGGAATAGAAGGTAGAAATAAAGTGGCCTATCTAATGACCATGGTTTCTATGGCTCCTGTTAGTTGATGTGCAGTGCCTATAATACAAACATCAGTATCCAGAACTCTTTTTTCCTGGAATTTTAAAACATATTTTTAATTTCAGTCAATGCCCTTGCTTGACACAGAAATAACAGTTTTCATCATTAAATCACTTTACCTTCTTTGTAATAGCACATAATTACAAATAGACTTTATAAAGGAATAATTTTCCAAAACAGTTGCCCAGCCCCGAGCAAGCACAAAAGCAGTAAATGCATTATTCTAGCAGCTTTTAGGAGTATGTTTACTGATCTGTAAAACACAAAAAGGTATCCAGGAGAAAGAAAGTAATGCTGAGAATTTCTAACTTGCTTACATGACAGACAGTCAATGGTTTGTGAGACTGATGTGCAGTTTCCTGCAGCAAATAAACAATATCAGCAAAGCAAAATGTCTCTTGTTTCTATACATCATGGCTTATGTAATAGACTTAAAATAGTTTCTATATCATATTAGCATATTAGCAGAGTGCCAGAATATTAGGAAGGGTCTCAGGGGAGCACAGTTTTATTGAAGATATAGAGCTAAGGAGGTTACTGCCTCAGCATTTTCTACTTCAGATGAAGTATTCATGTGATACCTAAGAAAGTGATAGGACAGAGACTGACTTCCAGCAAAGATTGTCAATACTGAACCATGTGGCTGATAAAAGATGCTAAAAATGAAGTCAGAGTTTTTTCTATTCTGTTGGGAGATTTTGTCTGATTAAAGACAAGAAGGATGCACCTTCAAAATATGTTTAGTATTTTGTAATGTTGTCAAATAAATGAAGGAATGGACTATGTAAAGTCTTATTCTTAACTCATCTAAAATCATAAAGTTATGAAAGATTCCTTCCTCTACCATCTTTCTGACCTGCTACCTACACCTTGATCTTAAGAGAAAAATAGTAGCTGTTGCCCTTGCCCACACAGGATGATTTTAAGTCTGATGTCACTGGAGCTGAATATCATATTTAATATTTGGGAGAGGATGCAGGAAAGGATATGAAAAGCAACCTGAATTAAACCTAAGTTCAGGTGATAAAAAGTTGTTAGGACAGGACTGGATTGCTCCTTACCCCAGGTAGCTCAGTTTGAGGGAATTATGCAATTTGTATTTGTAGTAGTTCCCTGTCTGAGGCTATAATAGAGTATGCTTGAAAAATGCCTGTTAGCCTCAGCTATCTTCTTCCATTCAACCACAGCAGAAATCAGCTCTGCCTTATTTTATAAAGCAATCAGGTGGTGAGGAAGGGAGTCTTTTAAAATTACTCTTTTAGTCTTCTTTCTTGCAAAATAGTTTTGGTTATTTATGAAACTTGAATACATCAAGGTGTTCATTGACAGCTAACAGCTTTCTTGTGTCTGCACAAAGACTTACAGTGCAGTTGCACTGCTGGGGTTGATGGAAGTTCAGTCAAATACATGTGTTTGAAAGCAGAGGAGAGCATTCCAGACTTTAAATGTGAAAAACAGCAGAACATTTACAGTTTAGCCCAGAGTATAAGAAATGCAATAATTTCCCTCCTGTCCTCACTGGCTTGAGAATGTGCAGATGTAAACTACATCAAAACTGGGGGAGGCAAATGTTGGGGGGAGGGTGGAATTAATGAAGATCCATAATACTCCCAGACAAATGGACACCCACATTTTATTGTTTTATTTTGAAAGAGAGGAAAGTGGCATTTTTTTAAAGTAGAGCTGAAAGCACCTGGTGAGCAAACTTGTTTAAGAAAAACAATAATAAAAAAGTCCTTTTGAATTGGCCCAGGCTTGCAAGTCTTGGATTTAAGTAAATGGAAACTTTTAAGTAAAGGGGAACAAATTAGTTCACTATCAGCAACACTAGTAAAACAGTAAATCAAATTTAAACAGTTAAGCTAGAATGGCTCAGTGGTGATTGGTCATCTGTGAAGGTTGGGATTATGCTGGAGAAGGGAGTGAAATGAAGATTTTAAATCAGAGTTTTTTTTGGAATGAAGAAGGTTGCAGACACCACCAAAAGGAAGCTCCTTTTGAAAGAAAATTAATGTTTTCAGGCAAACCTGCTATTCTACATGGCAGTAATATCTCCGCCCCTGTTAATGGAAACCTGTAGTACTGGCCTATGGGGATACAGCTCTGTCATAGCCCACCTCTGTGCTTGCATCGCTCCTGGTGGTCATTCTTTCCCACTGTAAAATCCTGAGGGAATTTTGATTTCTGAGTCTTCAGGCTAGCAGCAGAAGATTCGCCTGTATATTATGTGTCTTAATCCTTTGTTGACCTTCCTTTTCTCTTCAGCAAATGACAAAATCATTTGCATGTTTCTTTATTTGCCCCCATATAATAAAGCAAAAGCTCTTCAGAGCTGATTAACAGACATCTTCAACACTGATCATTCCTCTGATCTTGTTTACAGCACCTAGTGACACAGGGCAGAAAGTAAGCTATGCAAAACCTGTCAAGGACACATCCAATAGAGATGGGAGTATATGTGGGCTATTTCAATCTGTTTTGTGCCAAGCTCAGTCTAACTTCAGAACACAAGTCCTCAGCAAAAATTAGCTGCAGATTATTAACAAAATTCTACACATGCTACTGCTGGGCTAGAGAAAAGAGTAGGATAAAAGAAGGTGGGCTGCCTAACAATCCATCCTACACAACCATGCTGCCAACTGTAGTTCAGCCACTTATGTTTTCAAAAGAGTAAAAGCAGCCTGAATTTAGATCTCATCTTCCTTGCACTTATGCTGGAAAACATCAAGGCCCCTTTTAAAGGGCCCTAGCGTTGTGTGATATGCAAGGTGTAACTGAGTTGGAAAAGAAGCTTAGGCAGGCTAAGCATAGATGACTGCATGCTTGATGACACATGACATGGTAATAAATCCATTTTTTCCCCTCACATGAGTCCCAAAAGAATCAATGGATAATACTACAAGCAGGAAACAGTTAAAAGTAAACATCTGATTTGTCCTCCACAGGGATATTATGGAAGATATGATGCCAGGAAAAGATACTTTTCTTATTTTTTTTTTTTTTTTTTTTCATTAGGCTACAACAGAAAACTTAGAACTCCTGGTCTTATGCACTTCCCACTGTGATCCCTGTTACCTTCTTAGAAACCTTTTTTCATTCCTGATTGCTCCATGGATTCCAGTGTTTTCTCTTTTGATATCGTCTTTCCTGGAGACTCATAAACTATTTTTCTGCAACCAAGTTTGCCTCATCCACTGCTTTTGGATCTATTCTTCTATATCAAGATTCTCCTGCCTTTAAACATTCTCATTGTAAAAATATTATTCCTTCATTCACCTTGATCACTATAGGTATTTCCAGCAGGCTGCCTCCCAGCTCCGTAACTTTAATTCAGATGTATTTATCTTTTTATTGTCTTCAATTGTATTTCTTAATACCTTTCACCATCACTCTAGCCATCAACTGAAGATTATCTTTCATGAAAATGACATCTTCCTACCCTTTAGTTACAGCATCTTGCAGACATATGGTTTTTACCCCACTGGAAGTTGTGTAGTTGCTCACCCAGATGACAAATACTCCTAAAGGGTTGGAGAAGGGAAGTCTTTAGTAATGATTTAAATATTGAAAGTACTAATGGACTCATCTTAACAAAGGATACAAAAGCTTGGTCACAGTACAGTGACCATTTCAGAGGTGGACATTAATGATGACTAATTGCAATTGGGAACACCCCTTTAGTGTTGAAATTCAAGTCTAGGTTTTATTACAAGAGGGAACATAGCTCTTTATGAGGACTACATTTTCCATCATACATTGTAAAAATCTGATTCTGACATTTCCAGTTGCAAAGCTCAACCAGATAAATTCTACATTGTAACTATTGTAACAGTAAAAAGAATCCAGTAGAATATATTAATTTTTACGCATCCATGCACTCTATGTGCTATGTGTCATTGTGTCAAAGGGTAATAAAATTTAGTAATGCAGCAGTGCCTGTTCTCTTTGCCTCTAAATGGATATACGTGCAAAAGAGTTTTGTATTTTGATCATCATAAACTTGATTTTTGAATCCAAAACCCAGCTCTCCCACTAAGACATAAGAAGTAAATATCACAGTTAGTAATTTTTGCTAGATTTTTTTTCTGACATTCTCCCCAATTATTTTTGGATGATAAATCATATATATATAGAGAGAGTAGTCAATGGTTGTTAAAGGAAATTATTAACATTTGTAATTGTAAATTGTGTTGAAATTAAATTTTACAAGGCATTAAAGCGGTTATTATAGACTGCAAGAAATATTGTCTAACCTAAAATGAAAACTAAATTTTATCCCTGTTTCATTTCCTTAACTTCAAGTCAATTTCCTATGCATTCAGTTCTTCCATGACAGCTGCTCTGGGTAGGCTTCTGCTGCAAGTGTATCACTTCTTTATGTGCCACTAATGTCCCAATTGCATACCAGCAGTGGAAAGCAAGTTCAAGAGAGTTCTACATTAATTTGTGAATGTACAATTATTTTGCATACCAATAAGCACTTTTAGACATGAAACTCTGTGGTATCCTTCAATTTTTTCCTAGTGTGGTTTTGAAGATCAGTATTCCATATTGTTCATTACATTTTGCAGTTACTCTACCACCATTATTTAATTCCTGCAACTTTCACTATTGAATTTTTTTATTATTATTTCTAGAATTTATGCTGTTGTATCAAGTAGACAGCACGGCAAGGTCAGCTCCCACAGTCCAGTTGTGTTTCCTTGAAAGACCTTGTTTGTCTGTAGTGAATTATCTTTCATTTAGAAAGAGGTTTGGCTGGAGATAAGACAGACAAAAAGATAAATATAGCAACTTTTGCATTTTTTTTTATCAGAAAAGACAACAGCTATTCTATTTACCACCTCCTCTTTGTCATATGCAGGTACTATTGAAGACCTGAGCTGTAGACAGATGACTTGAAGGAGGGTAAGTTGATAAATACAGTTATATGGATATTTAGGGGGGGGGGTTTCCTCTCATCTAGAAAGTCTCAATTTGGGGAAAAATGCTTGTTAGAGGAGTAGAGCTAAGTAAATGGGATTTAATCTTAAAAAAGATTTTGAAACAGAAACTTGGAGCAGGTATTTCTTTTTGAACAGCTTTCCTTCATCTCTGTCACATGCTCTTTGGACTTCATGTAAGCCTTTATCTATCCTAATTGTTCTTTTTTTTTTCTATGTAGATAGATTATGCTAAGAAATTATACAGCTATAATTATTAAGCTTGTTTGATATTTTTTTAAATATTATACTTAAAAAATGTTAATGACTGGTCACATTATTCAAGTATTTTTTGTATTGTAATTGTGAACTTTACAGCTTTTATTCAATTTATTTGTAAACTACTTTGCTGTCAAAAAGGCCAGAAGTAGTTTTGGATGCAAACCTGGCATAATTTCTTTCTTTCTGATCCCCATATAAACAGATACTTTCTTGTTGATTTTAAACAATAATGATGATTCACAGCAGGATGTTCCAGAAGCACAAAGGAACATGATCCTGCCTCACAAAGCAGCATTTTTCTGTTCCTGCTATGCTAGAGGTCCATAGGAAGCAGAGCACACATTACAGATGCCCAGCAGCTGTTCAGGATTATCCTTAAGGATCATAAACCCTCTGGAATAGCATTTATACAGTCATTAGATAAACAAAAGTTATAGCAAAGAATTAGTAAATATTTATCATCAGATCATGAATGTCAGGAGTGCCAACTACCGTTACAACCAGGGATGCCCAAATGCTACAATGATGGAAGCAAAAGGAAAGTACCGAGTAAGTAAAATGTAGGTTTTGGTATCTCTTGGGTTGAGGTCTCTTGTGTTCCTAGACTGTTATTAAAATTATTAGCATTGAAAGTTGTAGCACTTCAAGAAAAATGTTCTATATTCTCTCCAAAATTCAGCAGGAAGGGAAAATAGCATACAGTCATGCTTTGCTCTCTGTTTTTAACCAAATTTCTATAGAAATATTTTATGTACATTTTATTTTGATGCTCTAGTAGTTACTTATGGTGATTCACCACAGAAATGGGTAATTATAGGATTCTTTATATTGGTTAGAATGTTTTTTGAATTCTAGTCGACAGCTTTGTCAGATACAAAGAAATTATTTGTATTAAGTGCAGTTTAGTGTTTGGTTTTAAGTTACGTTTATACTATTAGACTTCTAACAGACTAAAATAGGAGAGATTAGAACAGAACAAAAACAGACAAAATAATTTCTAAAATTAATTTTATTATATAGAGCTGTTGAGGGTAATAGTTACCAAAGCCTGGCCTTGGAAGTAAGCTCACAGATTATATCTTAATAGTACAGTAGGACAACTGCATGCAATCCTGTTCCATAATCAGAAATGTAATTTAAAAGGGATTAAGACTGGTGTGATATCCACTCAATGCAAGGAAAGCAAGGAAAAGCAGGCCAAGGGAAAGCTCTTAACTATTAACTTAAAACCCATACAGCAAGTTTCCACTAATAGAGGGTGCCTCAGCATAGTCACATATTCACCATCAGGCAATAAAACATACTATATGTAATATATAAAACTTTAGTATGGACTGCCTTCCACTCACATGGCAAGGTGTTACTAAAAACTTGATCTCAACTTTAATTAAGGAAGCATTTCTACACCTGAGTATAATTAGGACTGGAATATAAAGTTCATTTTTCTCCTAAAACTCATTTTTTGGGAATAACTCCAATAGTGTTTTGGGGAACATACGTTTCAATTTTTAAACTTGTATTTTATAATCCATCATAATAAACATCAAAAGTATTTCAAATGAAACCAAAATGATGGCTTTTGACCATATTTTTCTTCAAAGAATGCATGGATTAGGTGTTGAATATACTTCAAAAGAATCCTTCACCCTTCTTCAAGACAGGGTTGTCAAGACCTCAATGATCTGTAACAAGCAATACCATTTCTGTAATTGCCACTAAAAATATCTGTTCTTGTGTTTCCTATAGAAATGTTTTGCTAATGTTGGACCTCAGTTTGCCTCATCCAAGAAGATTTATTATTTTTTGTCATATCCATAGTGAATTCTCAGCTACAGGGAATGAGATTATTTATGTGGTAAGAAGCCATATGACTAATGACAATGATTAAATTAAATAACAATAATTAAATGAGAAGAAATAGTTTTAGGCTGCATCTGAAGCTATAAATATAGGAATTGTTGTGTGAAATAGATACCCTCTAAATTATCTGAATCTCAAATCTGAAAATATACTCCCATTCAGGCAGAATGTCATAAGGTTTGTTTTGATTGCACTTCAGATGTGCAGCATACCCTCTAGTTTGCTTCTAGGAAGAAAGACGACTTGGAATTGTAGTCCCACACTGTTTATAGTAATGAAGTTGATACCTATTTTTTAAAAATCTTTGGGGATCACGTTACTTAGATTTTCCTGACCTAGCTGATACTGTGAAATGTTATGTTTTTCAGCACTCTGAAATACACTTAAATTCAGGACTATTTAGCAGTTTTAAAACTAAATAAAATTAATCTGATTAGAGATTGTTAGTGCATTCCTGATAGCTTCTCTTCAACTGTTATTTTTTGCTACTTATTAACCACCTCTATTAGCCAAAGTGGTTTTACTGTTTTCTTAACATTTGAAGTGACTGACATGCTGTGATAATAGACCCAGGCTTTAAATAGTATACCTGATTTCAAGCTTTCAGGAATATAACGGTTATAAATGATAAAGCCACCATATGATAACGCATTCATCTGAAACAGCAAAGCTATGTTTTATGCAAGTATGTTACTGTGGTTTGGCCTGAGACCTAGTCAAGCAATTGGTAAATGTGTCTCTTGGAAGTAGTTCTTGGCCTTGAATGCAGATTACTTAGTTTACAAAATTAAGATTTCCTGCTGGGAAATTGGGTAGTTTCAAATGTGCTTTACCACCTTAATGGCTATTGCCAGATTTGACTTACACTCAGAGAAGAAGAAAAAGCTTCCATTTTACAGCGCACTGTATAAAATATAGGGGAAAGGGTAAGCTTTGGAAGGCCATATGCACCTGTACAATTAGTACCTGAAGGTCAAAGTTAGATAAAGAGTAGATAAACAGTGCTGGTGAATGTTTTACTCTTTAGGAAATACAATCCTGGTTTTAGTAAAATTGATATTAAAGATTGCTATCATGTTAACTATTACCTCTGGATACTGCCATCAGATCTTAAATGTACAGTTGTCTGAATTCCAGATTAGGACCCAAAACTTTGATAGTGCCTCTGATGCTGCCTTTTTCTCTGTGACTTTCAGCAAATAACTTATCCATCCAAAGGTATGCAAAAAAATCTCCCTATGCCATGAGGTTGGAGAAAATTTATCCTCTAAAATTTACCAGCACTCATAAAAGAATAAAGTGTAATATGAATGATGGTTTATAAAGACCTTCAAAAATACAGTCCTTTAAAGGTCATTTTAGATTATCAATTTTTAGAAAATTTTATATTTTTATACTTTATAGATGGATACTCAGGAAGCCATAAAAATCCTTCAGAAACTTCGGTTGGTTATCTGTAAATATTTATTATTTCTGTTGTACCTTTTGTAATATAGTTGTCAAACTTTCATACAGCGGTAAGGGCATGGATTTCTACTACATTAAATGTGCGCCTGTCCAAATACATTTAAGAATGTTCTAATAGTTTAAATCTGTTAAAATCAGTTTTTTCTTTCTCTGTGTTACATCCATTATCCTAATATGAAAAAATTTATTCACCACAATTGCTAATGGCAGAAGATACAGCTTCCTAAAAAGTATACAATGGAGTATTCTGTTTCAGCATCTGTTAAACGTCAGTGCAGAATTCCAAGGGTACAGAATTGTGCAATCTTTCTTCACAGAAGCCATCATTCATGAAAAAGTGAGACAGTTTTTAAAGAGTTAGCCTTTCTTGGCTTGCATTGCATCTAATTCAGACACACATGACCCATTGCCATCATTGTTGTACTTATGCCAGCTGCTTCTGATTATTAAGAAAAGCAGCATTGCGTGCTGAACATATAATAAACTATTGTCTTATGAACAGAGCACTTTTCCTTCTAAGGGATATAAATATACACACAATGAAAATAAGGTGACTCCAACTTCACATCTCATAGACGACAAATAATAGCTCATCAAGCATACTACAAATGGAACCTGGATAGGAAAGGTACCCTTAGCAGGATCAAATTTTTTTCCCTTCTTTTTGGAGAGAGGCATGGGTGGGGTAAAAGTTTTATATGACTTACTCTTTTCAATTGAGCTAATTCCAAGAGCAGATACTTTTAAATAGTTAAGGGGAAATTTTTGTCACATTATATGTTCTTACCCTCTCCTGAAGTCAGATGGGCTGACATATTTATTGCTTGGGGGACATAGTCACAATCTTTGATAAATAGGATTTCCAATCTTCTCCTCACTGATTTTAAACCAGACACCACGAAAAACCTGGACTCCTAGCAAATAAACTACTTTGATATCTGCATCAGGGAATAATAAAATCAAGTACTTATAAAAATATACCCTTTAGCATATGAAAGCATAGAAGCATGTGAACTTCTACAATAACCAGTAGATACCTCATTCTGAGTACATTCACATATTGACACAACAATGTATGCCAAATAAAACTCAGGAAGCTTGGAACTCAGTAAGACAATGTAATAAAATCTGGAACACAACTTCCTGAAGTGGGGTCAAAATCATCATGTTCTACTAGAAATTACTGTGGAAGGGTAAAATCCCTAGAAGAGATATCTAGGTATCTATGGAAATACTTGAAGTAAGAAGAAACCCCATTTGGCATATGTCTTGAGTCTCAGTGGTTTCATAGTGAGTTTATCCATAGAATCATAGAATCTTTTATGATGGAAAAGACCTTTGAGATCATCGAGTCCAACTGTTAACCTAGCACTGCCAAGTCCACCACTAAACCATGTCCCTGAGTGCCACATCTACATGTCTTTGAAATACCCCCAGGGATGGTGACTTAATCGCTTCCCTGGGCAGCCTGTTCCAATGTTTGACAAAACTTTCAGCAAAGAAATTTTACTTAACATCCAACCTAAACCTCCCCTGGAGCCACTTGAGGCTGTTTGCTCTTGTCCTATAATTCTTCAGAAAAAAGAACACCCACTGCTCTAAAACCTCTTTTCAAGTAGTTGTAGAGAGTGAAAAGGTGTGTGTCCCCCCCCCAGCCTGCTTTTCTCCAGACTAAACAACCCCAGTTCCCTCAGCCGCTCCTCATTAGACTTATGCTCTAGACCCTTTAACAGCTTTGTTGCTCTTCTTTGGACACACTCCAGCACCTCAATGTCTTTCTTGTAGTGAGGGGCCCAAAATGGAACACATATTTGAGGTGCAGCTTCACCAACACCAAGTACAGGGGGATGATCACTTCCCTTGTCCTGCTGGCCACACTATTTCAGATACAAGTCAGGGTTCTATTGGCCTTCTTGGCCTTCTGGGAATGCTGCTGGCTCATCTTCAGCTGGCTGTCAACCAGTGTGGTCAGGTCCTTTTCTGCCAGGCAGCCTTCCAGCCACTCTTTCCCAAGCCTGTGCATTCCATGGGGTTGTTGTGACCTGGCCTTCTCCTTGTTGAACCTCATATAATTGGCCTCAACCCATCAGCCCAGCCTGTCCAGCTGCATCTGAAGAGCCATCTTACTCAGGCAGGTCAACATTCCTTACCCTAGCTGGTGCCAGCTACAATGCGTATGGAGGTAAGCTTTCTGAACCTGAAAAAATGTGGAAAAAACACAAAGATTTTGCAGTACACTGAAACAACATTAACAATACGTTTTGTAAAGTGCACATTCAGTTTCTCATGTTTCTATAGTATTTTTGCCCACATACAGTTCTGGGCTGTTCTTATCCAATTCAGAACTGGAATACAAGTTTATTACACATAATATTACAGAAAACAAAATATCTAATGATCGTTAATGTGATATTGGTAATTTAAGTCAGCATTACTGTAAAAACTGCAAAGGGATTAAGTATTTTCTCAGAATTGTGGTAACAGTTATTTCCACATATTGAATTAATCCTGTAACTTTATAGCCAAGATGAACACAGTTGTTAGGCAGAGGAAGAAGTGAATGAAGGAAGCTTGAAGCTCATTTGTGTATTCCAATGATTGCATGATGTTCCCTTGGCTGACCATTTCATCCTGAGTCAGGTGGTCTGTATGATCAGAGATGCGGAAGACTGATGGGTCTTCTCTAACCTTTATCTGAATCTTCTAGACCAGGGGTCCTCAAACTACGGCCCGCGGGCTGGATATGGCCCCCCAGGGTACTCAGTGTGCACCCCAGTATTTATAGACACCCCCCCCGCACCCCTCCCCCCCCCCCCCGCCGGGGGTTGGGGGGGGAAACCAAGCAGCCGCAGATGACTGCCTGCCACTTAATCCGCACTGGCCCCCTGTTTAAAAAGTTTTAGGACCCCTGGTCTAGACAAGAGTCCCAGAGCTCGGGAATGGAGCTAAAGTCCCTTAACTTCCGGCTTCACTTCACACCTAAGGATCCTTTTGATTATTCTGAGCTTATCAGATTTCTGTGGCCAAGAGAAACATATATTGTAATAATCTTGCTGGCCCTGAAGTAAAACACAGACCACATATTCCACTGATTCCTACAGCAACCCTAGGTTTTTTATGTTTGTACTAGAGCACTTCAAAGACAGTACTGTTGATTGAGACTCAGAGTGATATAGACTCAAAGACAGAAGAGGAATCAAAGCCTGAAAGAGGGAAATGTAATACATCCTTTGGTAACCTGTCCCAGCAGATGATTACATGAATTTTCTATCTGCACCCTTTAAGACAGAACAATACATGATGGTTTTCCCACAGTGATTTGGATGTCCATGATAACAGTATGCTACCAGTGAAGCACTCAGGACCATTCTATCCACAGATGATTAACTTCCAGAATATGCTGCTCAGACTATTAGGTAGATGCTGTTCAGGCATCACGTATGCTCCTCAGACTTACCAGGTAAATAATTTTAAAGCAAGGATGGCACAAAGTGCCTCACATGACAGGGGTAACAAGCAAGAAGGAGCCATAAAGACACTTGCAAACAGCATTTTACAAGGTGCAACAGCTCACTTCTCCTGTATTCTCAACCTGCCAGGCTTAGGTCCAGTCCCAAGCAGCATCTGCATAAGAAGCTCTGCATGGTGACACACTAAGGCTTGCTGGATAATGCCTGGTGGAGTCGCAGGGCTTGTTAACAGAAGCAGAGCATCACAGCACCTGCATAATTTCCCTCAGCTCACTGCACAACACCCTGACCATGTGTGTGCCCTAATGCCAGTCCAAGAACAAGTCCTGCTGCTCAGCCTCTACCTCATAAAAATCTCTGGGAGAAGGGAAAGGGAAAGGGAAAGGGAAAGGGAAAGGGAAAGGGAAAGGGAAAGGGAAAGGGAAAGGGAAAGGGAAAGGGAAAGGGAAAGGGAAAGGCAGGGGAAACTGAGATTGGTGCTGGAACATGTCATGACTGCAGCACGGAGATTAGCTCTTTATCATTTGCTGGAAGAACAGGGAGCTTTTATGCATGATGATTAGGAGAACTATTTGACTGCCCAGTACTTCCTGGAACTGTTACTCTAGTCTAAGAAATAAGCCATTCACTTATTGTTCTACTGTATCACTGACATTAAAATTAAAATTATTCCATTCTTATGTCATTGCTACAGGGCAATTTTGAGCATTTGAGCAGTGGAAGAACTTCCTCAAACACATTGCTGCTTCTTGGAGAAATGTGATTTCTCTTTCCCTAACCACAGACAGGTCATATTTCAAGCACATCCTATAAATCAATCCAAAAGGAAATAAAAGGAGAAAAAAAAAAAAAAAAAAAAAAAAAAAAAAAAAGGAGCAGTGAAAAAATCAATAGTCAGCTCTGCAAAATTTAGAAAAACTTCTAGCACCCCAATAGTCATCTCTGCAAAATTTAGAAAAACTTCTAGCACCAGAGATAAGAATCATTCCTCAGACAAAGCTTTTCCTCAGAAAAGTGGGAGTTTTCCCCTTTGCTTTTCTTCTCTCTCCTTTTCCTTTCTCTTTTCTTGACACTGGAAAACTATAAATTACCTATTTAGTATTACAGTAAATAATTACAACATTTAGCCTTTGACTTCCTTACTTAAATTGCCAGTTATAGCCCAGATGACTTTTTTCTGAAAGAAATAGCTAGGACAAAGAAAAAGACACAGCCTCAAACAGAAAGAAGTAGTAAAAGAAAGGGTAGCACATCTTTTCACATTCCGTTTGCATGTGCTTCACATGCCCTCCATATATAGCACTCCTGATGCTGCCGCTGAGAAGTTTAAAGAGGATTTACAGGTTACTAAATGTCTAGCCTCACCTCAGGGCTCACATCTCAACCCCTGTGAGGTCAGTAAGAATTGTGCTATGGGATTTAATTCTGTCTCTGTTTCTTTTGATAAAATCACTGAAGCTGCTCTCTATGGAAAAACCTAAATCTACATGAAGAACTTTTAAAATATTTGTTATTTTAGTGGCAAAAAGATATATGGAGGTTTATACCTATCTCTGTGATAGGAGGCATAGCCAGTAGGTTATCTGGATTCCTGTTCAAAGGGTTGCTTATACTCCTCAGCTGTTTCATCATGATCAAGAAATAGCAGGAATGATTGGTCTTAAGTTACCATGCAATTGCTATTCTGATATAAGTAATTCAATATCTGGTTGTTGCTATATCATGCTTAAAAAAGCACTTGAAAAGCAATTGAAGGTAGATAATGGCTGATTTGCAAGTAGAATATTGTCCTGAGCTCTTTGAGAGAAAACATCCATTTTAGGTTTTCCAGAGGTGATAGTTTTCTCCTGCATATAGCTTGGCACCAGTGAATCTGAGGGATTTCTATCTTTTTTGTGTCATACTCCTGTGCTTGGCATCATTAACCATAGCTGAACAAGAGCTCCTGTAGTTCAGAGTCAAGAGCCTGTCACCAGACTTATATCTTGAGTGCTCCAGAACTCTGTTATTTTATTCTTCCTTTGATCTATAAAGCTGATCTTTGGAAATATCATATAGCTTCATTTGATGATTTTAGAGAACTGGAACATACAGTAATACTAAGACTATGATTTGGAATGGTTATAATTTTTCAGTTCATTTTTTTCTTTCTGTGGGAGCATGAGACAAGTATTAAGGGACTCAGACTGGTTCTTTATTGATTATGATCTGCATCAGCTGAATGAAAACCAGTAAATGGAAAAAATTATTTTCCTGTGCTCCAGGTGAGCAACAATTTGTGGTTTTATTAACAATTATACCATATACTTATTTAAGCTAAACACTGATAGCAGCTAACTTGCTATTGGATAGTTATGTGCTGCCTTAAGGCCACACATTCTATTTCTTTTGCTTTCAAGTCTCACATATTAGCTCAGAGGAAAAATATTTCCCTATATCTTCAATGTTACTACTTTTCCTACATATAAATTACAATGTTGAGTCAAACACCACTTTCAAAATGTTTATTAAATGTGTCATTCTGCATAAAACTACATATGATTGTCATACACAACATAGACTTGCATACTAATGCCTGTTTTACTGAATATTGCAAAGCAGAACTAAAGAATTATCCCACCAGTGTGGCACAGTGGAGCAAGTGCCCCACCATTTGTAACACTAAGGGCTTTTCATCTGCAGCTCTGCAGCCTGCCCTTCACTAGCAGCTCCACAACCTTTTACTGAAGTTGCCATGAGAATGTTTTCTGAAGCTGCTGTGACAATGTCTTTAGCTCATTCTCCTGTTTGTGTGCTGGTGTTCTCATATCCTTGCAGCAACATACCCAGATATTACTGTTATGTCAGATTTCTCATGCTAAGTGATTGCCACTGATGTGGGAATAACCCTTTCTCTTCTTTTCCCCTTTTTACACCTTGTTTTGTACCTCTTAGTTTAAATTTGAAGAGAAACAAGACTAAGAAAATAATAAAGTATACAACAGTCATTTCAATATCCTGTAAGTATTACTCAATAACATACTTGCAAAAAAATTAGCATCTAATCAGCAAGAAACACCTGCCCTTTATCAAAAGTAGGCTCCAAACAGCACTAGCGGCATCACAGGCAGGAACAGCCAACACGGATTTTGAGAAGATGCTGATGAAACCTCATCATAATGAAACATCATTACTATAGGAAAAGTATTCTGTGGGATCATATGCTGCTCTGGGGAAGACTCTGGGAGAGGGTGCTGCTCAAAGGGGTATGTCCCCTGCCCTGTTGCCTGTCTTCCTGCCCGGCTACAAGGGACAGGTTCACTTTTCCTTCTGTTTCTCTCTCTCTCTCCCCTTTACTGTCTTTTCCCTAAAAGTAACCCTGATCATTAATGTATGTTTTCAGCTGCGTCACCAGAAATACAAGCCTAAAAAAAATTTGCTAGAAAGTCCTGAGGATTGTCCACCCTTCTGAAATCAAAAAAAGATTCTGTAGTCATTTGAAACCAAAGTGGGATGCCATTTTTGAAATCCCTTGGTAAGTCAGATTCTTCTTTCCACAGTAATGACAGCTCAGTTCACTAAGCCTAAGGCAGCAGAGGCGTGACAGGTTGTGGTGTTTGTTACACTGCATGAACACTTGAGAAACAAACCTGTGTGTTAAAGACAGCCAGCAGTTCCCTGACCAGAGTGAAAACCTGCAGGCAGGAGTTGTAGCCTACTTCCACCCCTGCACTCTGCAAGGACTGGTCTGCCGCTGATACCTCACCAGCTTCTTGGCATAGACACACATGTATACGTGTATGCACCTGCCTGGTGGTTAGAGCATTTGGCCTAAGTGATAGACCCAGTTTCTTATTTCATCTTCAGAGCCTCACACAACCAAAGACTGCTCTGTCTGTGGGACTGTAACCCGTCCAGTCCCCTTGTGCAGTGCACTGAAGAGAGCAGGAGTCAGCAGAAGAACCAGTGAAGAATGAACCCCTGTGGCTAAACCACTAATCACAGAGTATGAGTTCCTGCTTCCAAAATTCCTTGGGTTTTATTGAATGCTTATGTGGAGGAAGTACTTCCAAAGAGTAAGAACCTCTTTTTGGAGCGAGAGAATGTCTTTAAATAGTCTAAGTAGGCATTTCTGGTAATACTGCTTTAATTCCAGAAAAAAAATAATTTACTTGTAATGTCTCATACTCAGTTCGGTGAAAGAATTTTATTGTCTTAAATTTCAATATTTAAATTCTTTTTGGATCTCAATTCTAAAGAGTACTTCTTTTTTTCTTTCTTTTCCTCATTTTTTTTCTCTTAAAGGTTCTGGCTTAAAACTTTTAAAAAGATAATTAGAAATAAGCAGAAGCAGCTTTCCTGCAAGTACTTTCAAATAACACATGACCTCTGACAAACTAAGAAGGTTGAATTTAATTATTTTTTCTTTTTTTTTTTTCTTTCTTTTCCTTATGTAAAGGCTTTTTTTAAAGGATCATGTTTCACACAATGAATATTATTAAAACATCATCCTCAGATAACTTTAAAAATTAATTACAAAAAGTAGTAGGGCTCTCAAACTATTGCAGACTTTGTAATTATAAATGTATGTTTTTTTAAAAAAAAAAGAATTCAGTTCCATGCAAACACAATTGTTGTACTAATTTTTTGTAGTTTTCATGACTTATACAGTTACTCAAAGTAAACAATAAAAAAGCAGCTTTGAACGGTGTAGCTGGATATCCTATATTCTCCACTAAAATCATATGCTTTTATTGCTTGGTGTTTTTATAATGTGATATCAGTGTTGCACAGGATATCTATCATCAAGACAAAAGTAAAATTTAGGACTCTGAGAATAATTTGCCTTGTATCCTCTCAAGCTTATCTCCTGGAAGTGATTTTGAATCCCATAGGATTGAACTAAGCAGCTAACACAGCTAATTCAGCTCAACAGAAACACAAGTGTTGCTTTATCAATGTCTCACCAATGTTAAGAGCAACCAGGAAGACTTGGGTTTAGCCAGAAGCTACTGAAGTCATATAAAGACTTTCAACAACTCTGGCTTTCAGAATGGCCCTGTGAGAGGTGAACAAAAGAGGAAACTATGGAGTTTCCATACACCTGGAGCTTGTGTTTGTTCTTTCTAATACCATAAGAATAAAAAATATATAGTTTTAATTGAGAGGCAGCTTAAAAGCTTTATAACATGGGTTCTCATTAACTTAGGGAACTGATTAAGTTCCACTGCAGCCAAGATATACTATTCAAAAGGAAAATAAAGTAAAAGAAAAAACTCACTTTAGATATTTCTTTGCTTTTGAACAGTTTATTTTTGGCAATGTCATTTTTTTTCCCCAGAACAAATAATCTCATAGGCTGAAGACTTTCTAGTATATGCTTATGTTTGGTCATGTGAGTATTGCAAATGTCTTCCTACTTATTATCTGCTAGCACAGTATATTTAATTACCCTTTTTCAACCTACTAACTAATAATGATATGTAAAATTACCCCAAAGCCTCTTTATATACTGTAGACTACAGTCTATATAATAATATTATACAAAGCTAATTAACATTTGCCAGAAAAAGGAGTACCTTCAGACTGAGTATATGTGCAATTAGTTGTTTGTATGAGGCTAGCTCATGGTTTATTATACAAGATACAGAAGAGGACTGCTGGTCTGGAATATCATACTCTGTCCCCAATTCATATATATGTCTGGCAAAGGAAAAATGCCATTTTCTTCTTCAGACCTATATATGCAGCAATTTGCATGGCTTCAAATACTAGAATAGAAGAAGGCTGTTTTCAGCTAAAACAATTAATGTTTATATTATCAAAAAAATAATGTGAAATCAAAATTTTAAAAGAAATATTTTGGTGAAATAAAACCCTAAGGAGATACTGATATTTCATTTCTGCTTCTCTTTTGACTCTACTTTTGTTCTTCATGGTGGTTTATTTCCAAAGAGAATGAAAAAAGAGACTAAGAATTTGAGGGTGATCAAGACTCAAAAAAATATGAAGCATGAAATGGAATCTTTGCCAGAATGTTACTTAAGACAGAGCTGAGGTGAGACTCAGATGTAAAACCTTTTAGGGTTAAAGTTCACTTAAACAAACAAATGCAAAACCAAACATATATAAAAATGTAAGACCTAACTTTGAAAAACTGACAGTTCTGACTGTAGGACAGTGGAGAGTTAAAGAAAGAAATATCTTTAAGAAAATTAAAATATAAGGAAAAATAGTCTTATAGAAAACAAACTTAGCATCAAAGCATCATAGATTGCTAAATATATATATTTCCCCAGAGGGAAAACAGGCAAATCTAGAGCAAAATAAAAACAGCATAAGAGAACTTTACATTAGTAGCCAATCATTTAGGGAAATAAAGGTACTAAGTAACAGCATGTCATGTCGTTGAGCCATTCCAGGTACCTTCACTCACTGACAGCTTTAAAGGTGTGACTGCTGTATGTGCAGACATATATTGTATATATATATATATAATATATTTACATCAGAAGTCTCATGCTGTGCTTACATCTAATTTTGGTCTGCAGAAAGACCAAGTTTAATGAATCTATACTAATAAGAGCTCATTTTAAAATGTATCCATTCACAAAAATTTCCCATATTAGTTGAGAAGAAAAAGGGAAAAGCAAATAAAAGAGAACCTCAATTGTAGTTTTCATCGAGAAATGAAGCATAGTAAAAGGATTTGTTTCACAAGGCTTCTTTCCTTGTATTTTAAAATGGTGGATTTGTGGTGATATAGTTAACTATGTCTCTTTGAAGTTCTGATGACATAACTTGATTTCTCAAGCTATCTTGACCAGGAAAAAGGTTTTTTGGAAAAAAAATCACTTTACTGTATGACCTCTTAAACCTTTTCAAGACCCGCACCAAAGCTTGCCTGTAAGCATGTCGTTCAAGAAAACTCAGGCCTGACTGCCTGGTTTTTTTAACATTTGTTATTTATTGTGAAAGTGCTTAGGTAGAGACATTTGTCATAGGTGTCAGACAGCACACATTTTATTGAAAGGCTGTGGGTTTTACCCATTGTAAAATGCCCTTTCTAAGGGGAATTAACCTGTGGATGTTTTGTATTGGTGTCACCATATCACTATTTTTTAGTAGACAAAGATACCAGTCACAGTAGGTGCTATGTCATATGGTCCATTTTCCTTTGGTTGAAGCCAGTGTTAGTGCTCGAAGCTTGCGTAAAAGCCAAAAATTACAGAGCAATGCACAACTGTATTATAAATCATTGAACATAACTGGCAAGATTATGCCAATTTATGTTTTTTCCCCTGAGTGGAAAAATAAAAATTCAAATGTAATAAAAACTTAAAAAAACACAGTAGTTCTTTTTTATGGTAAATTTCGGAAACTGAAACTCCATTTTTACATTACCAAGTGTTAGCATATTGTTTGCTTAATGTAATCTTTATAAACCATAGAGTTTACAATTAATACTGTATGAAAATGAATATTGATGGTTTTTTCTAGAGGTAAAATATGACAGAAAATAACAAAAATCCAAATTTAAAGCATAGATTATGTAAGCATTTATTTCATTAAATACATAATATTCTATTAATATTTTTGCTTCACAAAGTTTTTCCTTTTGTCTTTTCTTCCTGAAAGAAGTGGAGCAGAAGCTAAATTACTGATCAGTATATTGGAATTTTTTAGGTGAAAGATATATATCTTGGAATTCATTATAACTTATCCTTATAGAAATATTGTGCACTGTACCCAAAGAGAAAGGCACAAAATGGTAGAAGTAAATAGTGATTTCTCCACATGAAGTTACAGGAAGATTGGGAAGTGGCACAAAAAATAAAGTTCCATGGAACAAAATTATTGTATATAATTTGCTGTAACTATAATAACTATTCTAATTAATAAGAAAATAAAACAACAAAAACTCCTAGCAAAGCCTTTGGCTGTCTTGATTCCCTTCTTACATTTTTATATAATGGAAACACATTATATTCCTGTTTCAAAATTTACAATAAAACATTTATAGTTCCTAAAAATGACATAAAACATCAATTAGTTAAATAAAATTATCACCTTGAACTGTGAACTAAGTGGGTCCTGCAGGCTGGGTGAGAACATAACCTGCAGGTTTCATCTAGTCTTTGGTAGAAGAGAAGCTTTTTGAAAAGCCTGAAAACAAGAGATGGTGTGCATTAGATAACTAATTCTTCTTTTTTTTAGAATTTGAGTCAGTATTGAAGATGTTTCTTAGAATGCTAGAAAGAACATAATGTGCCACCTTAGTAATTTTCATTAAGAGAGACAGCTGAACTTACACTCCACACAACAGTGTCTCAAAGAATATAGGAAAACTGACAATTTGGTGTACATAAACCTTAAAGTCTAGCAGCATACATTCAGCAGCAGTTTTTAAAATACAGAAACAGCATTGGTTTGGTTTGGGGTTGTTTTTTTTCTTTAAGGGAGGTATTTTTTCCTATCCAGTTTTTGTTTCTCTTAGAATTTGAATACTGCAAACAGAACAGTCTCTTCAATTTTCTCTCTGCATAAAAATAGCTTGCACCAGAGACCCATCTCTACATAAAAATGTTTGGCTCACTCCATCCTACATGTTCTTCCATCATTATCCCACAGAGTTCTCCTTCCTCAAATATCCCCAGTTTTCATGCCTTGAACAAGTATGTGCAATTCTTTCCCTCAGCTTCATGCTATTAAAAATTCATTATGGTTTTTGGATGTGGGGTTTCTGGTTTTTTTTCCTTCTGGGTTAGGGCTTTGTTTGGTTGGTTTGTTTTGGTTGGGTTTGTTGGGGTTTTTTTGTTTTGTCTTGTCTTGTTTTGTTTTTCCTGTGGACCTTTTATTATTTTAAGAACTTGGAATGGAAAAAATAAAAACAGCAATTATGTTGCAGACCATAGGCACCATGGGCCATCCAGAATAAACAGGGACAAATATTATGTAGCACAAACCCTGCCAAATGGAAGCCACAGATCACATTCTTGGAGTACTAGATGTAGCAGTATAGATGGTGGCTTTTCCTTCAGGTAACTGATGAGAATAGAGAATGACCCATAAAATCCTGGACATCTATGGTGGGAAGCGGTTCAAGTATAAAATAGCTAAATTTAGATGATTGTATAAGGACTGGGTATCTAAAAATCCCTTTACATTCAAACACATGCATTCAATATCGTGACAATAGTGCATCTGTAAGCTGATATGTATTTACTTTCAGGTTACCCAGTTTGCTCTGAATCCTAGTGATATCTTTTAATCACCTAAGGTTTAATGAGATGAACTCCAGCCCAACAACTTGTTTTGCATATGGACAACAGTACTGAGGAAGAAACAGTATTTTATTTTCTATGTTAGGTTGGGTTGTCAGTGCCAGTGATTTTTGAACATATGAGCAATGATCAATTCAAGAAGTTCAAAAGCAGCGTGCAATTCACAGACTACAGAAAAAGCACCACACTTACATCATCATATGTCCTTATACAGGTAAAAAATTTCTATATCCGTTTGTCCTTTGGATTTCCTAATAAAATCTCAGGAGCATTCCCCTTAACTACAGAAGGGATAGCACATTTTGTGCTGTAGGCAAACATTCAGTTGGCTACGAAATGAGAAATCCAGCTTGTTCTTTATAAATCCTCAAAATCCAGACCTGGATTTTGTTTAAATAAACAACTGAGGAGTATAATCTTCAGCACCCCACTGGAATAATTCTTCTGGTGATGCTAAATCTATCTTCTGTGGCTTGCTTCTCAGCTAGACACAGTTACATGTTTGCCTTATTTCTTAAAGCACTGCTTTGTGACCCATTTTACAGAGAAGCCCATGTTTCTAATGTCCCTGTGTCCTATTACCTACCTACAGAAACAGTGTAAACAGAAAAAGTTCAAAGGCCTTATTGCAATCTTCTGTTTCTGTTCCCCTCACATCTTTGTTTAGCCTCTGGTAGATAATTAACATTGTTTCCAAAGGCTAATTTGAATTAAAGACAGTTACTAGTGAATAAAGTAACGTTAGAGAAGCAAGGGCATTAGTTTGTTCATTAAACTATTTTGCCAGAAATAAGTTGACCATTTGCAACTTCTGCTGTCATTAGCTAGAAGAGCACAAATAGCATTTCAGGTGTAGGACACATTTAGAAGTTGCACATACACAAAGTAAGCAGCTGACACTGATAATCTCAAGCCGATCACAGAAACTCCTGCTTTAGTTTTCATTAAATGAGCAGCAACAAAGTGAAGAAAAAAACTCAGTCTTAAATACTGTCCTCTGTGGGAAGGAAGAGAGGGAACTTCTCATTCACTGAAAATGGTCTTTCCTCAGCAAAATTTAAACAACCTTGAAAACAGCAATTATCCCTCTTTGTACAGCGTACAAGTAGGCTTTTTTTGCTATTTACTCCCTTGAATAGTGATGTGATGACACATAATTCTTAATATGATGTTTACATCAGAAGTTAGCCAAAAACATAGAAAATATTGTAATTTTAAGTGGGTAATAATGTCTTAGTAGATTTAGCTACATACATCATCTAAGAGATTTAATTTTTCTGCGCTTCTTTAACAAATTTGAATTTGTTGACTCATAGGAAAACTTTGATGGTCTATTTTTATTTATGTATGTAGAAATCATAAAGAGTTGCCTTTTCCCACTGGAAATCCATCAGGTATTCATTCCAGATATATTTCTAACAGATTGAAATATGGTAATAAAGATTGAAAAAAGCATTAGTTGATCAAATAAAATATAATAAAATCTTACAATAAAATCCAAATTCCTTGGGCACCGTTTCTAACCCCATATCAACTTACTCGTAACTGCTTTAGTATAATTTCAAGATCTTTGCAATTACTTCCAGAATTCTTTTTAGCATTTTTTAGTTTTGCATATCAAACTCATAAAACCACCTCTCTGAGAAAAAGCAAATAAAGTTATTGTAACAAACAAAAATGATAATGAAATGCACAGAAATCCTTTCCCAGTTTTTACAGTGCCAAAACCTAAGTACCTGCTCAGGAACATATGCCTTCAAGCGTCTTCAAGAGAGGCAATTTTAAGTTTCCTCTTTTTTTTTTTTTTTTTTTTTTTTTTCCCTGTTGCAAATAAACACATAGGAAAATTAATTGAAGAAAACCCAACAATTTTAAAATTAAACCCATTCTCCATAGATTTTGTGTCTAGAAAATATCCTTTGTTAAGAAGAAAATCATTGTATTCATCCTACTAATCAAGAATAATGTTAATGGAGACCTCAGCTGCATATCAGTGCATGTTTGCCTGAGCTTGAATCAGAATTCTATAGCCAGGCCATGCTTCCAGTCAAACACATGCATTAGCTGCACAGTATTTACAGTATTCCAACATATAAAAATCAGCAATTATGGAACCATGCTGTCATGACAGCCACAGATAATAATTCAGCAGAGTACAGAATACTAATTTGATATTTAAATATCTTTTCATAATATATAAACCTAGAGGTCTTTTCATTCCTAATAAAGTAAATGTCAAGCTTCAGTCTCTGTTCCTTTAATATAAATTACTCGTTTTTTCACACATCCAACCATTTTGGTCTTAAATATATTGTTTTAAACACACTGGTAATATACTCGTTGAACTATTTTGTATAATGAAATTTGTATGTCCTTGGAGTTTAACATAACCTTTCTAGGAAATTTCAGGATGCACCTGGAGGATAGATCTAGAACTGCAGCAAGTGTAACCTTTTGATTCCAGTCTGAAAAGTTTAAAGATAAACCGATATAGAAATTAATATAGAAATTAATAAAAATGTTATGTGGAATATGATAGACTAAGAATTTCTGCTGTTTTTTTCATTACTACTGTTTTTGAATGTGTCTTCTCCAGTGGTCACTAGCAGATTCTCTCTAATCCACTTTAGGATAAAACTGGTTTATAATCAAAATGAAGAATGGACAAAGATGAAAGAAGCCTCTATCTAGGATATTCATTCTAGTGCTTCTGATAAAAAAATCCCTTTTCTTTCATTGTCTGTCTCACAGGTGAAAGAAGTTAGTTGTCCTTTAGGGTGTTACTGTCCTTTACTTAATTTTCTTTTACTTAATTTCCATTACTTCATTTCACATGTTTTTTTAAAATGTTTATACATAATGCATACCTTAAATATTTGGGTCAGGCTTCACACATTTTTTAAGTATTGTGTTGGTCCTTTTCTGTCTTAATAAAAATATTCTGTTACCTCTATAGAAACAGCAAATACAACAGAATGGAACTGGAACTGAGCCAATCTACTGTTAAAGCAATGGCAATGGCAAAGCACTGCCTGACATATTTTATACTCATCAGAATGCTATATTAAATGTTAAGTAAAAAATAACTCAATTAACTTTTTTGTCATGCCTATCATATATTTTTCTGGAGGCTTAACACACCATATATCAGGTGGATTGTTTTCCGGTATTGCACATTTTATTTTTAAATGTCTTTTTAAGAACTGTAAAGTTTTGTTAGAAAGCACTAGTGTGTGTTTTTCATTAAGTGCAGAAGTGTTCCAAAATTAATAATTAAGTCCTGCTTCTATTCTCATTTTTCTATGTATATTAGCTAAAGTCTCATATGAGAACAGAGATTTTAAGTTGCTCCAGAGAGCCTTAAAGCTTTATGGGTCCAAAAGCAGCAGACACAGAAGTACTCGGCAGGTCTGTCACTTCAAAAAGTGGAAAGTGACTGTCAAAACTCTCACTATATGCCACAACAGGGATTGGCCCTTCACTTGCTTTCCATCCCCTAATTTAAAAGGATTAACAAGAAATGGCTGATGGAAAACTGCAGAGGTAGCCTCCCTAAGACCCTGAGCAACAGGATTCTGGGCACTTTTCCAGCCAGCGAAATACTTTCAGGCAGAAATACAGACTTACAACAGCCAATCAAGATAGCAAAAGTTGTGGAAAGCATCATTTACTGAAGTATGAAAAGAGAAATGAACACTGTCTCTGAAAGCTTTAAGTATTAATGTGTAGGGTGCTCTTCATAGCTTTTCCTCTTTTTACAAGAGACTTCATCAAACAGGAAATTTTGTTAGTGCAAGATTTTTGCACAAGTAACTTACTAACAGCTATGACAACATAGCTGGAGGAAAGTGGTCACTACCTGGTTTCCAAAAATGAACTGTAATTGGGGTGGGTTTTTTACTTATTCAAACTGAACCATAGTGTAGAAACTATAGGCAAGCATTTTGAGGTAGCCTTCTCATGGTGACCAAAGCTGAGATCTCACTGGATATGCCTGTGCTGCATGCTGGAGGCAAGTCCAATCCCCAAATCACCTTCCACATGGAACATAAACCTGTTGTGTCTCAGGAGCTGTATGCTCTGCAGAGTGTTGGGACCTTATGGTAGAGCAGGTTGAGAAGGTCAGGAAGTACCCAATATGTTGAAAACTGGTTGAACGACTGGGTCTAGAGGGTGATGATCAGTGGTGCAAAGTACAGTTGGAGGGCAGTAATAGCAATATATGCCAGACTAATGCTGAGTCAATCTTATTCAATGTCTGGATTATGGGGTAGAGTGTACCCTCAGCAAGTTTGCTGATGATACAAAACTGGGAGTGGATGATAGACCTGAAGGTTGTACTGCCATCCAGAGGGACCTCAACAGGCCAACAGGAACCTCATGAAGTTCAACAAGGAGAAGTAAAAAGTCCTGCATCTAAGGAGAAACAACACCATTCACTGGCAGATATTGGGGGCCACCCAGCTGGAAAGCAACTTTGCAGGAAAGGACCTGGGGGTCCTGGTGGATACCAAGTTGAACATGACCAAGCAATATGGCCTTGTGCCAAAGAGGTCTAATGATATCCTGGGCTGCATTAGGCTAAGTATTGCCAGATATTTGAGGGAGGTGATCCTTCCCCTCTACTCAACACTGCTGAGGCCATATCTGGAGTGCTGTGTCCGCTTCTGGTCTCCCTGTTACAAGAGAGGCAAGGACGTACTGGAGAGAGTCCAACAAAGGTCCACAAAGATGATTAAGTACTGGTGTATCTCTCCTATGAAGAAAGGCTGAGAAAGGTGGGACTGTTTAGTCCAGAGAATAGTCATCTCAGGAGGGACATCAAAGTAAAACTCAAACAGAAGAAGGAAGTTTACATGATGTCAAAAAGGACCAGCTACTTGGGAGGATTATAGGAATGTTGTCAGAACATGCAGGGAGGTGACAAGGAGGGCTAAGGTCCAGTTTGAATTCAATCTGGTGAAGGAGTTCAAGGACAAGAAGGTCTTCTTCAAATACATCAGCAGGAAAAGTATGACTATGGAAAATGTGGGCCCACTGCTGAATGAGGTGAGTGCTCTTGTGACAAAGGAAACAGAGAAGGCAGATTTACTGAATGCCTTCTTTGCTTCAGTCTTCACTGCCAAGACCGGCCCTCAGGTTTTCCAGACTCTAGAGGCAAGAGAGGAAGTCTGGAGAAAGTAAGACTTTCCCTTGGTCAAGGAGGATCATGTTAGAGATCACCTAAGCAAACATGACACTCACAAATCCATGGGCCCCAATGGGATGCACCTGAATCAGGAAGCTGGCAGATGCTATTGCCAAGCTACTCTCCATCACTTTTGAAAGGTCACAGAGGACAGGGGAGGTGCCTGAGGACTGGAGGAAAGCCAATGTCACTCCAGTCTTCAAAAAGGGCAAGAAGAAGGACCCAGGAAACTACAGGCCAATCAGCCTCACCTCCATCCCTGGGAAGGTGAGGGAACAGCTCATCCTGGAAGTCATCTCAAAGTATGTGGAGGAAAAGAATGTTATCAGGAGTAGTCAACCTGGATTCACCAAGAAGAAATCATGCTTGACCAACGTAACAGACCTCTGTGATAGAATGAGGGGCTGGGTAGACAAGCGGAAAGCAATGGATATTGTCTGCCTCGACCTCAGCAAGGCTTTTGACACTGTCTCCCGTAACACCCTCATACATAAGCTCAGAAAGTGTGAGATGAGTGGCCAGTGAGTGCATTGGAAACTGGCTGAATGGCAGAGCTCAGGACGTTGTTATCAACTACACAGAGTCTAACTGGAGGCCTGTAGCTTGCGGTGTGCCCCAGGGGTCAGTACTGGGTCCAGTCTTGTTCAATTTATTCATCAGTGACCTCTGGATGAAGAGAGAGAGTGTACCCTCAGCGAGTTTGCTGATGATATAAAACTGGCAGCAGTGGTTGATACACCCAAAGGCTGTGCTGCCATTCAGTGAGGCCTGGGCAGGCTGGAAAGTTGGGCAGAGAGGAACCTAATGACATTCCACAAAGGAAAGTGTAAGGATCTAGAGAGGAATAACCCCATGCACCAGTACAGGCTAACGGTTGATCAGCTGGAAGGCAACTCTGTGGAGAAGGACCTGGGCATTCTGGTGGACACCAAGTTGACCATGAGCCAGCAGTGTTCCCTGGTGGCCAAGAAGGCCAATGGGATCCTGGGGTGCATTAGGAGGAGTGTGGCCAGCAGGTCAAGGGAGGTGATCTACCCTTCTACTTTACCCTGGTGAGGCTGTACCTGGAGTGCTGTGTCCAGTTCTGGGCTCCCCAGTTCAAGAGAGACAGGGAACTACTGGAGAGGGTCCAGTAGAGGTCTACCAAGATAGTGACGGGTCTGGAGCATCTCTCTTAGGAGATGAGAGAGCTGGGCCTGTTTAGCCTGGAGAAGAGAAGACTGAGAGGGGATCTTACCAATGCCTACAGATATCTTAAAGGTGAGTGTCAGGAGGATGGGGCCAGGCTCCATTCAGTGGTGCCCAGTGACAGGACAAGAGGCAACAGGCACAAACTGCAACACAAGCAGTTCCTTCTGAATATGAGGAAATGTATTTTTACTTTGAGGTGACAGCACTGGAACAGGCTGCCCAGAGAGGGTGTGGAGTCTCCTTTTCTGGAGACACTGAAAACCCATCTGGATGCAACTCTGCAACCTGCTGTAGGTGACCCCACTTTAGCAGGGGCTGGACTAGACGATCTCCAGAGGTCTCTTCCAACCTGACTGTTCTGCGACTCTGTGATCCCAACAATGTGTATAAAGAGCTGAAGAAAGAGCACAAAGAGGGTGGAGGCAGGCTTCATGAACCCTTCTTTTATATACAGCAGTTTTACCCAAGATAATAACTCATCGTCTCCCCATTCCATTTTGCCAAAAGTTCCAGGGACATACACCTTTCTGCCCATGCCAAAAAGGAACTCATTTAGGTGACTCGTAGGCTACCATCCAAAATGTCCCAAAAAGTCTTTGAATTTTGCTGCAGAAGAAATCAAATAAATAAAAGGCGTCATGAAATTCAATTAACCAATGAAGTGGAAAGTGTTAAAACAATTATTAATAATAGCAATTTGATGTCTCATTATTTCATAATTGTTCAGTTCAGTTATTTCTATTTCACATCTGCTCCCTCTATAACTTTGATATTAAACCCTCATTTTTATTTTTTAACCTTACAAGATATGCATTATAAAAAGTCTATTAAGCTATCAGCTGAATACAGAGAATCAAATTAATGAAAAAACTTCTCTCTTCATTCTAAGAAACATTTTGCATGATCAAAAATAAGTACTTTAGAGCATAAGGAATCTTACACTATGTATTTGCTTTGTTTGATATAATGTGCTCTTAAGAGGTTTAATTAACTTTTCTTTGTTTAGTGAATACTTCTTTATAAACTTTTATAAACTGTTATTCACGGACATTGATTATTATTATTAATTATTATTATTATTAAAAAGATAAGCTTACATTTTTAGAGCTTACATTTTCATTTTGTATGTATGTTTAAAAAAACCCTGAACATTCTATTATAAAAAAATTACTTCCTTTTAAAATAATGTATGTTTGATTTGTTTTAGTGATTTTAGTATGTTCTTAATATCTGTTTACGTAACAAGTTGTTGAGCTTTTTCATTCAGACACTAATTTCTTTTCTTAGCTATTTAAGATGAAATGCCTATTGCACAGAAAGCTACATGGCTTTTTCTGGCTCTCCTGAGTAGCAGATGAAGCCGGACTTGGTGGCCCTGAGGATGTAGAGTACATAAAAAAATATTGTTTACCTTGTTCATGCCATTGGTTCCACACTCCTGTATACCTAATTTCGATTCCTTTTCTTGCTGATTATGGTTATGGTATCTACATCCTCTAAACAAGTGTGCTATTTGTAAAGACACTTTTTTATGAAAATTAAAGATTTGTTTTTTATCGTTCCTTCCTATAAAGGGTTTCAACAGTAATGTGATTTGTTCAGGCTGTGTAATGAGGTGTAAAGTATTATTTTAAAAAGAAGCTTAAGAGAGTCTAAAATGCCCTCCTCAACCTGTTCAGCTCAGTTTCTTTAGCCCAAACACAAAGCTTAAAGAAAAATTCATATTCATATGTTATTGATAAATTTTAACGCATTTTTGTAAGAAGCATTCACATTATCTAAGGAAAAATTAACAACTTGTTTACTGTGATTTTATTTCCTTTGCACAAGCCTTACTGTAGTCTGGAGAGGTGGGGACATGCAAGTAATTATTTGGAGCTTGAGTATTTAACATGATTTTTCAGTTTTCTTAATGCCTCAGTTTGTATTTATGTAATAATTCTGTGTTTGAGTATTTCTTAATTTCCTTTAATGACTCTAAGCACATTTTGCTCACACTGCATATTAGCACTGTGTTAATAAGACTTCCCAACCTCTGCACTGGAGCTTTCTCAGAGCACAGAATTTACTCATCCTACAACATGCTATGTCCAAAAATGTACCTTTGCAGCCCTCTTTGAACAGAGTTCCAAACTGGAAACTAGTGAATTGTGAATTTCTGATGCAATCAAAATTAGATGCCAATTCATCTGAATGATAAAAATGTTTTGGTCTCACACTGGGAATAAAACCAATGCAAAATAAAATGGAAAAGCATCTTTATTCATGACAGACCACTTGGCTGAAAGAGACTTACTGCAGTGTCCAATAGGAAAGAAAAAAACACTGGCCCCTCCTTGAAAAAAATAGAAATTATATTATTCAACTGCAGTTTAAAACTGGAAAAGGCTGAGTTTTGGTTGTTTACACAAACTATAAAACATTTGACAGATCTAACAGTACAGCCAATCACAAAATTATCATATAAATATAGATCTGACAAAAACAACCTGTCATCTCAAATGGAATATTAGCTCTGCTTGCCAGTCTTCCACTCAGGTTGAGACCTCACAGAAGTGATTATGTTACACAAAAGATGTAAGAATGTACATTAATCAAGTCTGAGATTTTTTTTAAAAAAAGCAATTTAAAGAAAGTATGAAATATTATTTCTGATACCTTGGAAAAGTACCTCTTAAGGGATATTTTGCCCCTTTCTCTGAAAGATGCCAGAAGATAACACAGGTAATCATGCGTACAAGATCCATTTTCTCTGAATGACTACATCTTAATAACAAAATAAAATACCACAGTTTAAGCTTCATGCATGGAGGTATCTGTGTAGGTATACAACTCTATATCATCCCCTAAACACAAGTTTCTTGGAAATGTAAGAAAAAAGAAATAGATAGAAAAAGAGGTCGAGATCTATCTAGCCCAGTGTCCTATCTCCAACAGTGACTACTAGCAGACATCTAGGTAAGAAAGTGAGAGGATAGGAACTGGAGAAGCAGGTAGTGATACTTCTTTAGATGCCCCTCCCAGCCTCCAACTGTGCTGACTGGGACTTTCTAAATCAAAGGTAGTATCTTTGTAGGTGGCTTTCTCTTATCTGGATCTCTTCTCTTGTCCTTAAAGCTTTGTAAACTGAGAATAAACCCCCCAAAACCCAAAAGGACAAGTGTCAAATTTTTAACTGTAGTTATACTGAAAAATCACAAAATAATGTCAATGGAGGATTAGTTGTTATTATTAAGCAATTTCTTTACCAGGAAACGAGAGGACAAAAAGGTTTCTCTGTTGGAAACTGGTGTCAGACCAGCTAGGGATTAAAAAATAATTAAGGCAAACAAAAATATTTATATGAGCTACCGTTTTGTAAAAGGCCATCTCTTAATAAACAAGATTTTTTTAAAAAAACAATATAATTTTGTCTCTGTGGTCATCGTACACTGAAAAACCTTAAATGAAAATAAGTGTTTACAATAAGGATTAGGGTTTTCAAAACAAAAATAAAAGTACAATTTCATACCTCACGATCTGATAGTAAGTACAATTCATTAATGCTTGTCATAACTTTAAAATGTATTCTTTATTTAAAAAGTCTTCTAATTAGGCACTATTGTGAATGTCAGAAAATAATTTTAATTTCTTTTAACAGTTTATAATTTAAGTAATAATGTCCAGTGTAATGTTTAGGAATAAAATGTCCTTCAAGCTTATAAAACAAGATCTTGTGGCTTACTCACCCCTTTAAGGTGAAATAAATCCTCAGCAGTACATTCTATGATTATCAGTAACTCACATATTGCAAATGGTTAAAGGCACCACATGAGGTGCCACAGAGCTCTTCATTAGACAAGTGTTTTTCTACTATTGTATCTGCTCCTGTTTACGCTGCATTATATCATTGTCATAGAGTATATTCCATATTGTTGCCCTACTCCACTTCATCTTCTAGCCACACTAGAAGAAATTCAACAGAAGAACCCACAAAGTTCTAGTGTGAATGAAAAATTTCAATGTGATGTAATAAATTATGGATGCTAGAAAACATTGTACTGGGTATTATATCTCTTAATCTTTAAACAGTTTTGCTTCCAAACAACTTTTTCACAGTACATTAATCAATGTTTTTGCTAGACTTTTCAATTTTCCCAAGTACCCTTATTTTTCTAAATGGACAACCAATGTTAGAATAATGTATTTTTGTACTTTATGAATACATTTTCTACACAGGCAAAGTCAATGAAAACTGATTTTGTATTACACAGGTAAATTTTTCATCTTGCTATATAAAACCTTACTGTGAATACCTTAAGGGTGTATACAATGCCTGCTTTTCATTTATGTGGGTCATAAAAAGCAGGCAGAAACTTTTATGAAAATATGTTTTAAATTGACCATTATGTCTGAACAGAATAATCCCCTGTGCCTTGAAATTGTTTTCTTGTGCATCACAGGAAACATGGCTCCTGCAATCTCCAAAGAAATGTAAGCAAAGGGAAGATATTAATCCATCAGGAAACCTTAGCTGCCAAAGGTGAAATTGTTGAACTCATGCCTATGTGAAATCACACATTTTGAAATTGACCTTGTTCTAGGAGAACACATTAATTATACCTTCCTTCTTTTTTCCCTTCCTGTCAAAGAAATGGTGACAGTCTTACAGTGATCTTATTTTGTATAATGACAAAGAATGCCTTCTGAAATTCCCTAGGCTTCCTTTGAAAAAATAACATCACAAGTTGTAAAAGGAATTGCATGCACTCAGGCATTTAAATTGTGAAAACTCTTTTTCACACCAGAACATGTGCATACGTTAGTGCTTCTGTGTTAAAAATCTTAGACTGTTGAGAACAGAGTATATGAGTTACTATAATCCCCAGCTATATGCTCTGAAATTCCAACTCTAACAGCTCAAGGGTTTTTTGCTTTGTTTTGTGGGTTATTTTTTTTTTTCCTTTTGGAGTTCCCTTGAGCAATTCCAAAAAGTTAGCTTATAAGCTGTTAGTGTTATAGCACTGACTTTAGTTTATAATGCAGCTTTTACCGCTTTCTTATGTTAAGCAAAGATGAGAGGTCACAATCTACTTAGTCTTTGATTTCCAGTTGTGCCTCTGGAATGTCTCATTGTGAGCTGAGTAGCAGCTTCTGCAGTGCCACTGAGTGAATGGAGATTTGCAACTACAGTATCTAATGCACTGCTGCGCACACTAGCTCTCATTCTGACTTACTCCAAAGGAGGGTGGGAGACAACAGGCAGACTGTGACTCTTCAAAGCAACTCATCATCACTTACGTGTCTCATGAAGCTACTAAAATGAATGGAAATATTTGCAAACAAACAGTGCAGGTAAATGTGTTTAACGTTGTCCTGGTTTCAGCTGGGACAGAGTTAGTTTTCTTCTTAGTAGCTGGTGCCCAGCTGTGTTTGGGATTTGGTGTGAGAACAACGTTGATGGCACATTGATGGGTTTGTTTGCTGCTGGGTGATGTTTATACTAAGGCAAGGACTTCATGGTTTTTCAGGCTCTGCCAGCGAGAGGGCTGGAGGGGCACAGGAAACTGGGAGGGGGCACAGCCAGGGCAGCTGACCCAAACTAGCCAAAGAGGTATTCTATCCGTATGATACCATGCTGAGTATATATAAGCTGAGGGAAGAAAGAAGGAGGGAACATTCAGCTTTATGGTATTTGTTTTCCCAAGTCACCATTATGTGTGCTGGAACCCTGCTTTCCTGGGGCAGGGGCTGAACACCTGCCTGCTGATGGGAAGCAGTGAATGAATTCCTTGTTTTGCTTTGCTTGCATGTGCAGCTTTTGCTTTACCTATTAAACTGTCTCTATCTCAATCTACGAGTTTTCTCACATTTACTCTCCCAGTCCTCTCCCCATCCCACTGTGGGGGGAGTGAGTGAGCGGCTGTGTAGGGCTTAGTTGCTGGCCAGGGTTAAATCATGACAAAAGTAAAAGTATTATATTAAAGTTATGTATTATTTTATAAAGCTCAACAATATGCAAATGCATTAATTTGACTAAACAACTCCATACACAACCTCATAAGTGAATACTTACACACTTCAGGTTTAGGGTTTCAGATAAGCATTTTAAAGGAACGCATTTTTGATCATTATTTGTCAGGGAAAAACATGAAATAGGTGAACATTTGAAAAAATAAGGAATTGTGGGCTAAGAAAGATCAAACCTCAAATTCAGTTGCAATGACAATAGAAACAATACATTCCAGAAATTTATATGCCCCAAAGCACAAGACAAAAAAAAAAAAAAAAAATGTGCTACTTCTATATATTCTTTAAAAGTTTTCATGACATTTAGAAAATTATATGCTAAAATTCTTACTAACTCCATTGTTGCCTAAAACACAACAATCTGAAGAGAAAATTTTGAGAATCAGAAGACCTTCAGATATTCCAGTACTTTTGTGTATTCTGCCCACAGTCCCAAGAAATAAATACAAAAACTTAATGCAAAGTTTAAACAGTTCTTTTAACTGCTTTGCATTATGTAATTCTTTGGTACTTCATTGGACTTTGCCATAATCAGTCATATATGCCTTTTTTTCAGGTGAAACTAAAAAAAAAACCAAAAACAACAACAACAACAAAACAATCAGAAATACAGAAAAGTAGTTAATAATGTCACTTTATAGTGTAATGGGAAGATTAAATTAACTGATGAAGTCTAAGACATAAAAGCAGTTGTAGATATGCATAAAGTTGTGTGTAGGAACCTACTGATGCATGAGAATGAACAGAACACCTTGATAGCCTGCTCCAGGATGTAAGAAACCCATCTGGCCTCTTTTCTGACCTACACATTGGATTTTCATGGGATATGAAATCAAAGTCTTGTATCTATATGTCCTCCCTGGCAACTTAAAACACCTTTTAGAAGGTTTGAAAGTAAAAACCACAATAGGTGATATGATTTCTGTGGAAAATTGTACTCTCTGTGGTATGGATCACAGTCATCTGTGGTAGGCAATATCTGTTCCAGGTTTAACTGAGCGTAAAATAAATATTCCATTCCCTCATCCTCTCCTCTGTTCTTATCACTGTCACACCCAGCCAACATACATACACAAACATACAGAGAGAGAGCATCTCCTGACTCCTGCATCAAGGGGAAGGTACATTTCTTCAGCATTATTAAAGCATACAATTCAGCAACATGCATACCTATATATAAATGTTGTTTGTACGGACATACACACAGACATAGGTGTTTATGAAATGAACAATACCCATGTTGTTCATATTTCTATCTCTTGGGAGAGAATAAACATGTGGCATATACCAACAGAGTAATTTAATGTGCCCTTGGAAGATGCTGGTGAACACTGTAAGAAAACCGATATGAAAGAGATAACAAAGAGAATCTGCTTCCATGAAAATTTTTGGAAGCTCATCAAATAAAAATGCTAAATCCATAAACACTGCCAAATTGTACACCACATGGTTGTAAAATGTAAGAATGCTCCACTCAATCTTTAAATGTTACACAAAGGAGCAACTACTACAGATAATTTACATTGCTGGGTTTTGAGTGAAGGAATGTGTTGGCATTTCTTCTGGAAGCTGAAATACGGCACCTTTACAAGCCTTCCAATAACTCAACTGGCTGGACATCAGACAAATAGCAAATAGGAATATTTGCGTGTATCTTATGCGGCCATGGTTTAAAGATGCTGAGAGAGCTGCCAGCTGGATGAAAAGAGTTGAAAGCCAACACAGTACTGTAAAATCTACCCATGACATTTTATGTAAAGAAAGTATTTTAAGACATTGACAAAAGGAAGAATGACTGTCAGATAGGTTGTGCTAAAAAAATAAAAGTAAAAAATAAGGTACGTGTTTTTCCTGGACTTCGGAAGAAAGGGCAGAGGGAACTGTGGACACTAACTCAAAACTTTAAATCTGAATAAAAGCAGCCTAAAGAAGGCATTAATGAAACAAACTCTTGAAGCTACCTAACCTATGTTGACTTAAACATTGAAGCACTAACTCAGCTATTACTATGTAAAAATGCAATCCTTAGTTTATTTATACAATGCCTAGAAATACAGAATTAATCAAATAGCTACAGTAACTTTCTAATTTCTGCAGCACCATTTCTGATACAGTTTACAAAAGATGCATTTGCAAGATATGTTAGAGAATGTCTTCCTGGTTATACAGACCATATCATGAATATTTCCCATTTTAACATAGGAAGTCCTGTGACATTTCTATCAAGGTTTTTTCGGATTGTAATATACTGTAATACTGTATATTTTTTACAATGTTTGTCCATGTGAAATTAAACAACAGAGTACACCATATCCTGTATGTCATTCAGAAAATACAGAATAGTTTAGAGCTAGGATGAAAAAATTAAACTAAAAAAATGTCTTTGCATCATTAACTTTACTGCTAGCAATTTAGCAACATAAGTTACCAAAACTAAAAAATAATTTTAGAAATCTCTTTCTGACTTGCATCTCAAGAGCAAGGAATTATTTAGGTAAACCAGATGTGGAATTCCAGGAAATTAAAATGGCTAACCATCATACCTATTTCCTTTGTGAGAAATTTCTGTTTAAAAGAAGAAAAGCCTTCTGTACTGCTGAGGGAAAATGGCAGCCAACACACAGGAAGTTAAAAACTCAAACTGCAGCAGTAAGTGGCACTATAGAAAAGATAACTCAGCGATGCTTAGCATCCATGCTAAACCCTTTTTCTAACCACTGTGATCTGCAGAATAACCCATTTACAGAATTTTCTTTGTAGACTTTTCTTGAGGGCTTGTAATATTGCCAAGATGACTAAGGTTTCCTTTTTGTTCAAACCAATTAGCTAAATTAGGATGAGGTACCATGACCACTCTTTGCTCAAAAGTTAATTGACATCAGCTCAGTGCCTCTGTAAACTACAGAGGACATAGTTGGAGAGTGTATAAATTGAAAGAATAATTTTTTCTAACCCTTTTTTTTTGCTAAAATAGTGATTAGCATGCTTCTAAAGGGCACGTGTCTTCAAACCACAGTTAAGTTTTCTGGAATCATCTATGCTCTCTATCATTTGAGGTTCATACCACTCCTTTTTTAAGCAATAAGGGGTTTAGTATACTGTAGTAAAGTACATCAATTTTCATGATCGTTCAGATTTGTGGAGAAAACCCATTACCATTACTCATTTGCTTAGCTGTTTCTAAGCACATAAGTCTGTTCTGTAGATCTATCCAGGGGAAACAGAAATTAACTTTACCCACACCTTTTTCTGTCACTGCTTCCCTATTTTATCACGTAAGAGTTTTCTTAAGAACTTAATATGCTTTAAATATTTTTATTTTCCCTAATTTAATCCGAATTTTTCTCAAGTTTCTTTTTGCTTCCAAAAAATACTGTTGTTTCTTAGTATAAAACAGTTTAAACAAAAATAGTATTCTATCAAGACAGAACTTTGCTAATATAAATCAAAACATTTGGGTAATTGGACTCCCTAAGCAGGAAAGAGGCATATGTTACCTCAGAAATCCAAAGACAACTCTCCGAAACATAATTTTTAATTATGTATTTCTATTACTGGTCATATTGCTAATTACATTAATATGGGTAGCTTTCCATTTTTGAAAAGCAAGCAACTCTGAATGTCTACCACCTCAGAATTAAATACTTTTATATTTTGACTTACTCATAAAAGAATACATATCTCCTATTCCAGATCAATCCCCTTATTGGGAATTCCTGAATAAATTTTATATATCTATTGAGATTGCTACCTTTCATTACTTTCTATTACATTAACAGAGTATTGCAGAGGCATACAAGTGTATTCTAAGATGGTTATGGCTTCTCTTGTCCTAACACCGTTCAGTAACAGCTAAATATAGCAACATTTATATGTTCAGCAGCAGGTTGCATGATGCCATCACACAAGAAACTTTAAGGAACACCTTAATTAACTTAGATCGGGAACTGCCTTGAAGCTCTGGCTGACTGAATACAGCTTCCAGTCTGTGAATAATGGACTCAATCTCTCATTCCTAAACTAGAGGAAAAATCTAAATTAAGGTGTTTATCTTGTTTTTCTTTCTCCATGACTATATATATAACACCACATTTTTCTTTTCCTCTCCAGCATTCTCTTCTGCACAGATTAGCGGTTTTATAGGTCAGTCCAAAATTGGCTTTGTCTCTGCACAGCTTGCTTTGCAGCAGGGGCTTGGTGGTGTCTTAAGGCAGCTTTTTCTGTAGTACATCTTCTGAGTCATCCACTTCTGTGTCCTGCACAGATGTTGGATTGCAACTGTTCCAAAAAATGTTTAAAACAATATAGCTTGGGGGGGAGGGGGGAAGACTCCTGTATTTGTAGTAAATATAGCCCCTTCTCAAATAAGATTTGATTTTCTGCAGCAGATAGATACTGGATATTAAACATTCCCTGTTGTTGGAAAATATTGGTCTTATGATTTTTTTCCCTTGACACAATCTTTAGGTAAAAAAAGCAATTGTATGCCACATCATTAAACATTTTTTTTAAAAAACTTTAACAGGAGGCAGGGGGTTTTTAACCATTTGTAAAACATCCAGGCTCAGCATCCACCCTATAGAAAGACGATATTTAGTCTGTTGAGGAAGTGATTGATTTTCCATAGTTTTCATTTGAATCATGAAAAAATCCTCATTGTTTGTTAATGAGTGTTATAATTCTTGACCTTATTGTCATGAGTTTGCAAAAACAAACTAGTTGCCTGCCACAGACTGTCTATCCCCATTTATATGTAACCAAAATCTCCCTTACAAACACATATTTATAGATGGTCAGAAACTCCAGTTGTGAATCTATGGGGCATTCAAAAATTTCAAAATTTCCTGTAGAAGGCAACTTTCATTTGTATTCCTTTTAGAAAACCAAAGTGGTTGTCTTTTTAATCACTGTTAAAGGGTTCCACTTATGGAAACTTCTTAGGTATTCCATTAGAGGAATTCCTATAACATCCTTCTAGACTCAGCTGTGAACCAGAACATGGGGAGATGAGGCAGAGAGGAACTGGACCAGAATGAAGGCAGTAAGAGAGATGTATCTGAGATTGCCAAAATCAGGTGAGTTCCACAACTGATTTGTTGTTCTGGTCATCTCATTTTGGAGAGAAATCTACTCCTGGATCTGAGAAATGTTTTCTAACTGAAGATCCATCGAAACTGACAGGTTCCCATAAAAAGCTTGGTTTTGCCAAATCAGCACTTTCCAAAAAGAAACTGTTTTAAAAAAAGAATCTTAACCATCTGTCATAATTATCCAGGTTTTGCAAAGAGCTTTCATTTACCTAAACCTCAGAAATGTGAAATAACAAAAAGAGAGCAGATTAGCTTGAGACTTAAAATTAATTTTGTTTAGCATTTTTTTGTTTGGTTTACAAGTTTGATCTCTCACTCAAATAACTGCACCCTCCATTTGTTCTCAGCCTGGAATACACTTCTTAGAGCTATATGTTTTAAAATAATATGTTTTATAGCCATATAGTCAGATGCATGTATGACATCCCTGTAGAAATGTATCAGTGAATTTTAAGGACAGGTTAATAAAGACAAGGAAATCACCTCAGTTGCTCTGGAAACACTAGAGTTATTAATTTAATATTCAGGAGAAAACACACATATATCAGAGGTGCTTTGAGCCATACTGATCGACTGTTGATCAACAATGTGTGGGTTCTTTTCCATTTCACAGAAGAATTGTATTTGATTTTCCCCTGTTTTCAGTAAGTTACATTTGAAAGGCCAAGGCCATATTAGTGCAATAGCAACCTCATCCTATCCAACATGAAAACTATCTTCTTTAAAAGAAAGAAAGAAAGAAAGAAAAGGAAGAAAGGAAAGAAAGAAGGAAAAAAGAAAGAAAGAAAGAAGGAAAGAAAGAAAGAAAGAAGGAAAGAAAGAAGGAAAGAAGGAAAGAAGGAAAGAAAGAAAGAAAGAAAGAAAGAAAGAAAGAAAGAAAGAAAGAAAGAAAGAAAGAAAGAAAGAAAGAAAGAAAGAAAGAAAGAAAGAAAGAAAGAAAGAAAGAAAGAAAGAAAGAAAGAAAGAAAGAAAGAAAGAAAGAAAGAAAAAAAAGAAAGGAAAGAGAGAAAGAAAAGAAGAGAAACCCAGCAAACTTTCCCTAAGGGGAGTGATTTGTCATATACATAGATACTTGACTTCATGGTCAGTCTCAAGTCTCAGGTGTATGGGACTGGAATTAATAGAACTGACAGCTATAACATGAAATTCACAACACCAAAGATAATCAGAGTTACTTCCTATACTTTATTTACTCAGTAAAATCTATCCCCCAGAACGAACAGCTGGAAGCTATATCAATAGAAATATTTTACAGTAATTAGACTCCAGTTTAAAAAATAATAGCAACAGGAAACAGATTACTGAATTTTGTTGAATGTTTTCTTTCAGGAGAATTAGCATGCCAGTTGCAGTTGTAGAGATTTGAGCAGGATCACTCAGTACTTTAGGGCCAACAATATGGGTAGTAATATAGCCTGCATAATTAAGGATAAAAAATTTCAGATTCTCTTTGAAGATTAAAAGAAATTAGTTGAGATTTTTATGAGAAAAGAGATAGGCATCACTTGCACCAATTCAGTCTCGTAATACATTCATTTATCTTTTTGTTTGTTTTGAACTTGTTTGTTTGTTTGTTTTACACCTCTGTTATTAGAAACATTGTTACATTTGTTACATGCTAAACAGATGTTCATTTCTGCTTTTTGTAAAATCCAGACACCTGGAGACTATAGCTAGTGACCTCAAGCTGGGCAAAAGAGAAAAAACTGCAAGGGAAATCTGAAAGATAAATTGTGTTTCTTCTTCAGCTCTCCAGAGTTTTAAAAGGTTACCAGAATGGTATTTCTGGTCCAGAGCATAGTGAACAATTAAATTATTGGACTAATATTATCTTTTTCAGAATTGGTGTGCATTCCCTCAAATGAAAAACTTGTCTCTGGATCAAGGCCAGCAATTGAAACCAAAGCACATATTCTCAAGTCTTAACTGGGTGTAGGAAGCTCAGCTGAAGATTATTATTTGAAAACAGCAGACCTAGCCACAAAGTCTTAGACCACATGAACTTTTCACAAACTGTGCAGAGCTTAGTTGGCAATATAAGGTATGTACAGCCTGTTCCCAGAATTGTCTGCAAATGTACTGCTCCACTTTCTGACATAGTGCTGGGTAGAGGCTTGTTTATCACTTTTCTTTATATTGATCTAGTTCAAAGTGAAGCATTTAGAAAAAACAGAAAACTTCTTTAGTGAGCAAAACATTGATAAACTTCAAGGTTTTATTTTTTCTTCAAGTTTTTATATTTTCTGAAGAATAAGAAAAAAACCCACCCAAACCAAACCCCACTCCCTGAATCAAGCAACCAACCAAGCAACCATAACCCTTGCCAGAAACACAGCTAATTTGTACTTGGCTCTTCTCTGATACTGGGAAATTCCAGGAAGTACATATGAGCAAGTGTAGCAAGTGAAACTTAAATTTATGTCCATATTATCATTTAACTAGATATGTCACTGGTTTTTAGGTTCATGTCGTTTTCTTCCTGTAACATATGACACTGCATGATAAAACAAATACGATAAAAAGTATATTGTGAGAGTCCCAGATTTTTTATATCCCCAATAGATTAATAAACTGTTACTAAGGTAGTAGGTTTACTGTCTATCTACTGTCAGGTCAGGAAAAGATTTAGGACTAAACTATGTCAACTGTTTAGTTTAAATACGAGTTTTTAGTCATCTTAGTCAGAAATAAACAACTGGAGAGTATGCAGGGTAAGACAATTTCTGCAGTCAAGAAATAAATTATACAGTATTCATGGACAGTTTGAAAAAGGAGAGAGTTAATAATACATCAAAGAAAAGGATTTCAGCTTTCTCCTTAAATGTAGCAAATATTAATTTATCTGAAATCACATCACATTATTCATCTTCTATTTTACAAGCAAAATTGAGTTTCATTTACATTTTTGAAGGAATCATGTTCAGTGGAATATTGTTCAAAGAAATCCACTGATTTTCCGTTGCCTGTTTCTGGATACATCACCTATTAACTCTCTGGCCTGCCAGGGTAAAAACTATGCAGGGGCTCTTGCTCAGAATCCAGAAGCTCCAGGCTCATTGACACAAAAATTCGAGGGCTTTCCTTTCCAAATACAAAATGTTACTTGGTACCACTGAATCTGGAGATCTGGAAACCCTTGTGGTGATCCAGGAGTTTCTTGGCGGTAGTGCTCAGACACTTCAATGTTAGCTAGAAGTTTAGAGGTCCTTTTTTAAATATCATAGATTAAAGCCTAAGAGTTTAGATTTTAAGGTTCTGTTTCATTAAGAACATTTCTGTGAAAGCAGTTTTCAAGTCTGTATTTTCATTATTTTTAGAGTCACCTATTTACACAAAGTAGGGGTTTAATATCACAGATGTGCTATATAGTAATTTTAACAGTATTATAGCAGTATTATATACAGGCTTCTTTGTAATAGGCAATTTAGACTGGCAGTCTATTAATTCCTGGCAGTTCAAGCAGTCTGATAATTGTAACAGTAATCCTTAGCTCCATGTAGATACTGCGTACCATTGTACCTGTTTCAAAATCTTAACATCTGAAAAATGGAAATAACACGCAGAGCAAAATCAGTGTATATGTAGTCAGCCCACTTCTTGGCTCTTATCAGACCACATTTTGGTCATCACTGTCATGCTTAGAATTGCTAACAAAAAGCTGTGCTAGGAGTTGCAGTCTCACTAATCGTAGTAAGCCTGATTAGCTCCAAAACTGCTTTAGCTGTTGATGAGCTTTGAGCTCAGGATCTAAGTTGCTGTGCTAGGAGAAGTTGTGCTAACTTGGGAGTTTATTCTCTTACCTCTATTTTTGCCAAGATTTTTCAACTAAAAGTCAATTTTGAGTCCCAGTACGCTAAAACAGCAAAATCCTGATTTGTTTCCCTGGAACTAGAGTTTGGCAATAAAATAAAGCTGATAAGAGTAAGCATTTCTCCAGATGATGGCCACAAAGATAAATAAAAACAATAAATAATATAAACAGTTTAAGATTTGTTGAAGTATATGCCAAAAGAGATGATGCTACTAAAAAAAGTTTCTCCTAAGACTTCAAAAACATAGATCAGATAGAAAATAGTTTTTCAAAGTAATCAGTGCTAGCAATCAGCTCCCAGGGTAAAAAATAAAATTACCGAAGTTTATACACCATGAAGCCAATACAGAGGGAAAAATCAGGGAAATACCATGATCAGCTATCAAATGGAGACTACTAATGACCTTCAGAGTGAGTTTCTTACAGTTAAAGAGAAAAAACCCAGGTAATTATCAGGTAGGAAGTGAAACAGAAAACCAGAAGAAACAAGGAGTGAAACAGAGTACAGCCACAGGATTCATTTTAAATATAAACACCTATTGGATTGCTGAGAGTGTAAACATATTTCAAACTCAAATTTCCTGACATCCTTTAAGATACTACTAACTTAAATGAGTTCATTTCACATGTGTATAATAGTCAGTGAATTACATCCAGAATGTTAACAATATACCCTGGGATTCCATTGGAAGTATGTTGACCTAATTCTTAGGTCCCAAAACAAGAGCAATGAAATAGTTGATATGTGTATAGCATACTACCTGATATCAGATTACTTTCTGAATGTGCTGAAGGTGGCTAGGGATTAGAGTTAGTTTTGCCTGCTAAACCTGTACATTTTCCTCCAAAAATTGTTTTCAAGTTCTGGTCAAATCTGGTTCTTTTGTTTGAACTGGCAAGTGAAACCGGAGTCACTCTGAGGACAGACTTTGATCAACCTAACACACACACACCCCACACACACCCCAATTTGATACTCTATGACAGAAGGAGGAAAAAGAAAAAATACATTTTTAAATAAGTGTTATAGATTGATAGAGAAGCTTATCAGCATTTCATAGGTTTAGATACAGCTTTAGTCTTAAGGTAAGAGGTGATTTACTTTTTAGAAATCTGCAATCAGCTCACACTTAATGGATCGATGGCATAGTATCAGAAAAGGCTGATGGAGCAACAGACAGAATTTGTATAAGCCTACAGTTCATTAACCTGGCCACTGTATTTTAGCTGAAATAATGGTAGAAGAAAGCAAGGTATTAATAAATGTGTGTGCATGTTTTTCAGCCATGGTGCAACCAAAATAAACCCCAAAAATATAACACTGATTTTTTTAACTGATTTTTCATTGGCTGGAATTCCAGTTTCTTCTGTGATGCCAGGAAAGGAGAAATAGAATCCGTCAGTCATTAAAATGGAAGGCATATAGCACTGTGGCTGTCTGGAGATGAAATTGGATTTCTCTGTCTGGGCTCCTCAGATTCCTTTTTATTCCACAAAGCAAATTGCTTTGCTGTAACTTCATATTAAACAGGAAAGGGTTCAGCTGGCACAGGTAGCACTAAAAGCTTATTAGGAACCATACAGTGCATTTGCCACTGAACAATACATATTAAAAGACCAGCTCTTGTAAAATGCAGAATTCATTTTCCAAATCCTTTATGCAAGTTTTAAGTGTGCTCATTTACAGCTCCTTTGTTTTCTCTGCTGTGGAATTCTTTGCACTACTTTTTTTTTTTATTATTTTTCCTGCACATTTTACATTTTATTGACAGCTGCTATATTTTTATTGGGGGCAAAAAAGACAGTAACTGCAAATGGCTGCATTTAAAACAGTGTTTTGTAGAAGAACTTTAAGCAAAAAGGAAAAATAGCTTTAGTTCCATTTCATATAATTTTCTCATTATCTGTCTCAAGCCTCCTTTTATGTTACATTCATCTAATAAACTAAAAATTTCTAGCATTATATATAACAGCACTGTCATTTTATCTATTCAATAACTGTTGACAGACCAATAATAACAATTACTACCATATACACTAATTCAAATTGCAAGATAATGTATTCAATAAAGATCTTTTTAGCAGGTAGAAATGCTGACATTATTTTCTCTTCAGTAGCTTTTCTAAGATAATTTGTCTATAACTTTCTCTTTTCAAAAAGAGAATTTGCCACCTTTAGAAGAAAAGGCAGGCAACTCAAGTGCACTATAAGGATGTTGTTAGGTTATGCAGGGAGAAAATTACAAAGGTGAAATTCCAGCTAGAGCTCAAGCTGGCCTCTGCCGTAAAAGATAAAAAAAAATGTTTTTACAAATACATTAGAAAAAAAAAGGAAGGCTAAGGAGAATGTCCAGCCTTTACTGAATGCAGAGAGGTGGAAGAGGAACATTGCCACAAAGCATGATGAAAATACTGAGGTACATAATGCCTCATTTGCCTCAGCCTTTAAAAGTCAGACCAGTTACCCTCAGGATGCTCAGCCCCCTGAGCTGAAAGAAACATACAAGGAGCAGAACAAAGTCCCCACAATCCAGGAGGAAACCATTAGTGACCTGCTGCTCCACTTAGACACACACAAGACTATGAGGCTGGATAAGATCTACCCAAGGGTGCTGAGGGAGCTGGCAGAAGTGCTCACCAAGCTACTTGCAATCATTTATCATCATTCCTGGCTAACTGGGGGCCAGGGCCACTGTCCCAGAAGACTGGAGGCTTGCCAATGTGATGCCCATCTAGAAGAAGGCAGGAAGGAGGATTAAGGAAACTACAGGTCTGTCAGCCTGGCCTCAGTGTTGAGAAAGGTTATGGAGCAGATAATCCTGAGTACTATCACACAAAACATGTAGGACAACCAGGTGATTAGGCCCAGCCATCACGGGTTTATGAAAGGCAGATCCTGCTTGCCTGACCAGATCTCCTTCTATGACAAGGTAACCCGCCTACTGGATGAGGGAAAGGCTGTGGATGTTGCCCGCCCAGACTTTAATAAAGCCTTTGATACCACTTCCCACAGCATTTTCCTGGAGAAACTGGCTGCTCGCGGTTTGGATGGGTGTATTCTATGCTGGGTAAAAAACTGCCTGGACAGCCGAGCCCAAAGAGCAGTGATGAATGGAGTTACATCCAGTTGGTGGCCAGTCAGAAGTGGTGTTCCCCAGGGCTCAATACTGGGGCAGTTCTTTTTATTATCTTTATTGATGATCTGGATGAGGGAATCAAGTGTACCCTCAGTAAGTTTGCAGACGACACCATGTTGGGTGGGAGTGTTGGTCTGCTCGAGGGCAGGAAAGCTCTTCAGAGGGATCTGGACAAGCTGGATTGACAGGCCAATGCCAAGTATATCAAGTTCAACAAGGAGAAGCCCCAGGTCTGCACTGGAATCACAACAACCCCACGCAGCACTACAGGCTTGGGGCAGAGTGGCTGGAAAGCTGCCTGGAGGAAAAGGACCTGGGGGTGCTGGCTGACAGCCGCGTGAATGTGAGCCAGCAGTGTGCCCAGGTGGCCAAGAAGGCCAACAGCATCCTGGCCTGTATCAGAAGCAGTGTGATCAGCAGGACAAGGGCAGTGACTGTCCCCCTGTACTGGGCACTGGTGAGGCCACACCTTGAATACTGTGTTCTGGTTTGGGTCTCTCACTACAAGAAAGACACTGAGGTGCTGGAGTGTGCCCAAAGAAGAGCAATGAAGCTGATGAAGGGTATAGAGCACGTTTGATGCTGAGCAGCTGAGGGTACATGCCTTATTTTAGCCTCGAGAAAAGGAGGCTGAGGGGGGACCTTCTCACTCTCTACAACTACCTGAAAAGAGATTTTAGAGCAGTGGATGTTGGTCTTTTTTCTGAAGAATTATAGGACAAGAGGAAACAGCCTCAAGTTGCTCCAGGGGAGGTTTAGGTTGGATATTAGGAAAAACGTCTTCATTGAAGGGGTGGTGAAGCATTGGAACAAGCTGCCTAGGCACCTGGTGGAATCACCATCCCTGGAAGTGTTCATAAAACACATAGATGAAATGCTCAGGGGCATGATTTATGGTGGACTTGGCAGTCCTGGGTTAACCATTGCACTTGGTGATCTTAAAGGTCTTTTCCAACATAAATAATTCTATGATTCCATTCTATGATTAAAAGGTGTATAATAGCTGTTACTCTTTATTAATTCAGTGGTCCAACTGGACCATCTTTGAGCATATTCATTTCAGAAGGTGATAACAAAACATTTTATTGCTTCTTAATTCTAAGTGTCAAGATGTTTCCTACAGTTCACCTATGGTACACAGGAAGAAAGGAAGTACTCCATAAAGAAGTTCATTACAGATAAGCCAAATAAATGGATTCCTGTGGGGGAGATGAATTTGTACAGGTGCTGCCTTTATTCAAATAAAGAAAGAAAAAGAGTAGAAAAAAACCCCAACATATTAACCATAGAAGATATTTTTAAAACATCTGATAATATGAGGTGATCTCTTGGGTTTTTTTCTCAAGTTCACTTTCATGATTCACTTTCTCCACATTTTGTTTTGATTAAAAAAAAACAAAAAAGAAAAAAAAAATCTCAATTTAAGCACTCATATTGCCTAACCTCCTCTAGCTTGAATCTTGTATCCTTATCACAGTGGAGGTTCTGTCTTACAAGTGGTGTTAAGAAAAAAAAAATGTACTTGGGACTTCCTTTTTTCAACCAAAAATTAGCATTTGAAGATTTTTTTGTCTAGATAGACGCTTTTTTTTCTATGTTGTGAAGCTAAACCAGATTACTGAATTACAGATCTAAAACACAGAGCTACAGAACTTACATGTGAGCCATTCACATTTCCAAAATTAATGCAATAACACATTTTTCAAGAATTAAGAAATAACTAGCTTGTGGTTAAACATCCATATGATATTTGATAAAATACACATTATTAAGATTTAATATAGGGGGTATTCTGTTTCACTGAGTTACATGACTACCTAGATTTAATAAAAAAATATGCAGACATGAATATTGAACTTTATGTATGAAACTTTCTATTGTACAACTATTATTTTTACAAAAAATGCCATTTTGAATAGTTCTAAAACGGCTGACCACTATAAATTTTATTAACTTACCACTCATAAACTACAAAGAAGATGCTTTCAACCATTGAAATTCATAATTCAGGCAGAATTAAGTTATATATGAATTTTAACATGTTTAGAATAAAGGAAGTTTAAAAGAGTTTTTATTATCATTACTATTAATCATTTGGAAATATTTTCCTATTGCATGTCATGTCACCAAGTATTATTCATTGCCTTTAGTGCAGTTAATAAGTTTATTTCTTTCTGTTAGGATCTTGCAACCAAGCTACAACTTCTTTTTCTTTGCTTTACTGATCAACAGAACACTAAGCCATCCTCCTGTTGATGAAAGAACAGTATACTTAGCATTTTTTTTGGAAATTCTTCAAATGATTTAAAATTTAAAGCTTTTCAAATAATGAAAAAATTAACAAACAGCTTCATTTGAGTGGTGTCTATAGTTGCACAGATTTATCTAAACTATTATTTTGTCTATGGAGAGACTAGTTTTGGAGTTCTACTCTGATTTTTAGCCCCATGGCCAGATGACATGGACTCCTTCACACCCCTGCAAAAGTCAATGAACATTATTAGGAGATCAAATAACCAAGGCGAAAACTCAAGGCAGCACAGAATTTCAGATGGACACAGAGACATGGGTTGATCTAAGGCAAAGTATCTTGTTTCAGCCCTAATAGTAAAGACAGAAAAAAAGCATCTTTCACTAGAAACTTCCCTACAAAACAGTTGTATTTTCCATTAACACATTTCCATAAGACATTCACAGACTGCTGTTTTATGCTTATTTTAGGACCAAGGAAACTGAAATTGAAATCATGTTCTGGCAAACACTGTATTTTTCTTTTAGTATGAAGTTAACTGTGGAATCAGTATCTCATGAACTTTCAATACTTCCTTTCTATACCTAATGATACATTTCAATATCCCTTCATGGACTACAAAGTATATTTTGCAGAGGTGATTTTAATAAAGATATTATTGTTATATTTTCTGAATAGTAATTGATAAAAAATTCTTCATGTGTATTAGAAACTTGAATTTGGCAAATGATAGTAAGTGATAGAGGAGAACATTGGAGACAGATGTGGAAAGAAATAACTGGCTAGGAGATATTTTAGGTATTAGGAATACTTAAAAATTGGTAATTGATCTTTATGTATATATAGCTTTCCCACGTTCTTTGTCCTTCCTCCACTTTTCCGTCTGAATGCTTTTTACACTCACTTGCTTCTTGTGTTGATTCATCTTTACTTGGCATTTTTTACTTAGCAGAATCTTGGTTAAGGCACTCATGTTGTTGAAACACAAGTAAACATCCATTCTTGAAAAAAAATTTTACTAGAGATACATGCTGAAATATTTCTCACTGCCCCGGATAAGCTTTTGCTTTTTATTTTTAATTAAATTCCATATCTGGATAAGTTACGGCATACTTTGTGAGAAATTCAGAAAAACTCTTCTAATAGCTGAGTTACATGTGAAAAACTAAGCACATATGTGTTCACTCACATTTCAAGGTGAAAATATTATACAGCCCCTAATGGATGGTGGTAGGTTAGATGACAAGAAGCTCATCTGCACATACAAAGAAGGCACAGAAATAATGATGGCAGAAGTAACTCAATAACCTGCAGCAGCTGCTCCCAGGCCCATCCCAAGAGCCACCAGCCCACCAAAAGCGCATCTCCACAAGCAGAGAGGAGCACAGGGGCACAGTGGCAGGAGGAGAACTCAAAATACAGACTCCTGAGGAATGGACACCCTATCCAGGACCCTCCCCAAACTGTCCCAGGAGAACTTCAGTCCTACTGTACAGGTGTGGAGTCCATCACCCTAAGTCATTGGGAGTAGCTCTTTGGTTCATCTTTTGCACTAAAGGGAGGTTTCTGCCCAGAAGTGTGGGATATGTGGGACAGATGGGATGCAGGGGAAGAGCAGCTTGGGATTGCTCAGGATTTATTATAGGATATTTAAGGGAGGAGCGAAAGGCAAGAAAAAGGATGAACTAAAGGCAAGAAAAAGGAGAGCTTCATGTGATTTGGAGAAGACAAAGTGTGGGAAATATATAGAGAGAGGACTAAAAGGGTTACTTTGCATGGAAGCAATGGCTAATGAATAGGCTTGTCTGGCCATGCCCTGTACCTGATAACCACAGTTTGTCCCATCTGCTTATTTTCCAGTAAGGGGCTCTTTACTGTATGCGCATGTTGTGCATATGTAAACACATATTCTCTTCCCCTGCTCAGCCAGAGAGGGGAACAGGATGGCACCACATTGATATTGTTGGTGTTCATGCTCTGTGTGTCTGTATATAAGTATATATGTCTAAGTATATATGTATACATGTAATTATATATGTGTGGGCACACATGCATGTTTGTGCTTACAGGGAACCCATGCTCAAACTCACTGCTGTTTGGACCTGAGAAATGGAGCTGTGCCAGCATCACCTCTCAGGCTGCTGGATTCATCTAGATTCCTCTAAGAGGTGGAAGTGAGTTTCCACTCACAAATGTATCCATTTCTGCATAAAGTTGATTAATTTACCTGTTCAAATGCTAGTAAAAGCATGTTTTGTGTATGGAAGAAGGCAATGGCCATACTTTGAAAACTACTTTCAGGGGTATTTTTTAGTTAGTTTTCTGTCATCTTAATTCACGTTCAACAGGGATAAGAAAAGTATCTGAAATACAGGATGCCTTGTTTGTAATGGAGCTAAAAGTCAATACAGGAGGATTTGTTCATAGTTTTCGAGGATTTCAGAGAAATTATGGGCTTTTTAAATTACTTCAGGTACAACAGTTCTTTGCATATTTAATATATTATATATATTGTATATTTAGTTGAAGAAATCAAATAATGTTTTTATGATAACTAGAGTGAAGAGACTCGGAGGTAAACATCTGAACATCCTAAAACCCTCATTAACTTGCACATAGACATAACTCAGGAACTTCAGACTGTGAGTGTTCTTATTCTAAAGACACTTAAACTTATCACATTCAGCCCTGGTTGCTCTGAAACTTCTCAAGGTGCTTGAAGATTTCACCTTGTACTTCCCAGGATCATTTTTAGCCTCCTTGTAAAGGACAGAAGGAAGTTCCTTAAGAACTCCCCAAATTTAGACAACTTTCTATAAAAACAGCTTGGGGATTTATTTTAGCCTTTAAATCTAATAGGTTCTACCTTTAGGAAAGAAGATTTGTAGTGAGATAAAAAGAAGGTATCAGATCATTTAAGTTAACCATCAGATTTTATCTATTTACTACTCTATACTTTGATCTTTTTATTTGGAAAGACATTGATTAGCATACTTCTGTGTGCTTCTGATTGTCTTAACAAATAAAAAAAGTCCTATTCTTCCTACAGTATAACATTTCTTAGTAACAAAATTACACAACATAATTCTTACATTAATAAATAATTTCTACAGTACCCATAACACTGTCCCCTGTCATTTCTGGTTCATTTACAGGCATCATATCTAGTAGGGCGGGAGAAGATCAAAAAAGGAAGGGGAGCACATGTGCTCATGAGTACTATCTTAAACCAGACTATTTTTGGTTGGACAGACTGCTTATTTCACAGGTCACAAATATGTGCCAAAACCCCTTGAAGACTGTCTTATTGATACAGAAGTCCCTATAGATATGAAAAATACTCTAAATTCTAGATCACAGGGACCATGCATGTTTCAGCGCATATTTCTCTGGATCTTGCAGCAGGCCTATATTTCTGGGTTTTATTGACAGCTAAAATAAAGAAAAATCCTAAAAAGGAGTATATAAAAGTATCCTTCTAAATATGAATACAAAGTTCATATTCGGTATATTGATATTATACATACTTTAACATATATTTTGACATAACCTTCAGGAAATCTACTCTCTAGAGACAGAAAAATTGTAATAAAGACAAATAAATGATTCTGCATAGGAAACTGTGCAATTTAAAGCTAATGGAACCACTTTTGCATGTTTTCATTATAGGAATGAAGGATTTATCTGGCAGATCTAGGAGCTATTCTAAAGTTGCTTCATATCTTACAGACCCCTCTGGAGTTATTGTTGACAGTGCTTTGACAATTCAAGACATGGCAGAGTTTGCTCCTCAGTGAATATTTTCTGTTTAAATTTTTCCATCCTTTTCCATTTGTCTGTAAGAACCCTTTGTTCCTTTATGTATGCCAGGTGCTATTATAAATAAAAAGGAAGTCAGTAAGATTATTTTTTTCCTTCATCAGTTTGATCCCCTTCATATAATTCAAGAGAGATATTTTTAAGCTGGTCTTAGATAAAGCCGATTGATATCAATGGAATTATTCCAGCTGATTTTAATGACGTACAGACACAGCCCATATATAGTTGCTTTGCTCTTTCTGAAGCAGAGTAGCTTGAATCTTACGAGGAAACTTACTTTCCCAAGACTTTCCTTCCAGTTTTGTAGTCTAAAAGTTTGGGCTAATCATGCTCTTCAGAATCCTCTCAGATTTGCTTGTTCATCATCTGCATTTTCTATTGGTTGACTTCTGTTTGAAGGTTCAGAATTTTTTTGACCTAAAATTGACTAGAAATAATAAACAAGCTTGCGGCTTTTTAAAGTGATTGATGGAGATGTCTCAAATAATAACGATAGTGAAAAAAATGATGGGCAATGATGCTATGTGGGACCTGTATATAGTAAGTAAAACATTTTTTTGTAATGCAGAATAACATTAGCTTAAACATGATTTAAGTTTTGGGGTTTTTTTACATTTATAATATTACATAACCACAGTAAGATATAAGGTTACAGACACCTATTCATTACAACTAGCAGAAATTTGCACTATAGGTGTATGTCAGCTGCCTGAGCTTGAGGGTATTTTGGCTAATGTAATAAAAGACCTTACAAGAAGGTGAACTATTACAAAACCATAATTAATAACTTGCTATATTTTTAATAAGGGACAATTTAAATGGATGCATTATTCTGCAACATTTACTCAAACCATTCTGATAGCAGTACAGTTTGTATATTTAATTTCTTATGTCAATGGCTGTGTGGGTGGGCAGAGTAATGAATATTGTTTGAAGACATAAACATATAACTCTTCAGTCAATCATTAATTTTATAACATAAGTCTGTTGAAAAGCACTATAAATAGCAGCAGAGATGTCAGTTCAAAAATGCATCCACTCCCAGAAAGGGGACAGTTGTCTTCAAATGCGTAGTAGAATATAAAGGAATTGTCTGTTTTGTGTGTCTAAGTGCATACAAGTAATGGTCATGCAGTTACAGTAAGGAAGGTTTAATTTAGGTGTCAGGAAAATCAATCTGTCAGTAAAGAAAGTGAACATCGTAATAAGTTGCCTACAGCAATTATGGACTGCTTAAGAATACAGTAGATGCATATACATCTGCTAAGAATTACATAAGCTGATCCTGCTCAGGGGAGCAGGAGAACGGTCCAGGTAACCCCTCCAGGTCCCTGACAGCTCTGCCTACTCTGGTCTGATGTTCCCTACTGAACATCATTTTCAGTACATGTTCAGTACTGAACATCAAAATCAGTACAACTGATTTTGCCTGTAACAACTATGTAACTAAACTTTTGCTGACTTGTAAGTTGGACCGTTAGACTTAATAACTTGAACAGTGATGCCAATATCAAGTTAACGTGAAGTTTCCAGCAGTGTAAGAAATAACAGGATTGCTAGTCAATGGAAACTGTAATGTAAATGGTGTTTTCTTTTTAATGTTTTTTTCTGTATGTAACAGGCTTAACGTATTCTTTAATGGAAAATATTGAAGGATAACAGGTGAGATTAGTGTCACTCTGATTTAATGTTGAAATATATGTTATTTTCAACTGTGTTACTTCAGTGGTTCAAAACGTTAGGTAAAAACCAGAAATGCCAACGTCTTTTTTGTAAGATACTTGGATTTTTGTCAGACTATGAAAGTATTTAACACATTTAGATTGTCTCTGTACAGAAAAGAAATACTATTGAAACGAAAATATGGAATAAAAGTTCTCAAACTCAGTATTAGTTGCTTAGTCTGTAGGACTCAAAATCAAGAGCTTCAAAGAATTTAATTATCTTTCCACAAACATTTAAAAGCTTTGCAATTTCTTTCATAAAGAAGTTTCTTACCTGTTTAATACTTACTGTTTTCTTTCACTTTTTGATACATATCTGATGTATCACTGATTACAGGCAGTTCTTCAAAAGTGTATTTTTTCTGCTGAAAACAAGTTTTTATGCTGTTTTTAAGGTGTGAAAAGACATATAATTCCCATAATTTTAAATCTAGAAAAACTTATATTTTTATGCCACTAAAACAACTTGCAAATACACAAATTTCACTGATGTGTTTAATTAATCAGTTGTTAGATAAATTCACTTGCAAAAATGAAAACATATAATGATATTATGTGATTATTTATTTATTTATTGTCAGAAATCACATGTAGTGTTGAAATTCTTGTAGTTTTTTACTCTGAAATATCTAATGTCTAAAATGTAGAAGGTCTAGTACTGAAGATTTCTACAAGAATATATGAATATTTTCTTTGGTTAAATTTTTAAACAGATAATATTATCCACTTAGAAGTATTTTATATTAGCTTTTTAAATTTTGGAAATTTCCACTGAGCAGATAGTAAGAAACAAAACAAGACATATACTTTTTCCTTCCTGAGACCTATGATCCAGCTCTGTCCAGTCTATATCTGACCTAATGCAAGACTGTAAGAAGAAAGACTTCATATTTTTTATCTTCTATCATATTTCACCACTAGAATTTACAGCCCCGCTATCTGTCATCTGCAGTGTTTATTTGATTTCAGATTTTCTTCCAGTTTATTAATTCAAATACTGAATAAGACTGAGGTAAGACCTGCTCTCAGAAAAACACGTGAAGAAAGTCTCTAACTGATTGGTATTTCCCACTGAGATGTTACGGTCTGCAGCCTGTCACTCTTTCAGCCTCTAATCCACTCTCAAGTGTCCCAGTTTTATTTTCTTTAGTCCTTTTCTTCTTTTTAACCCAATTATCATCCTGTAATAAATTAAATACCTTAGAGAAGTTGATCTTTATCAGCTGGATTTGCAATCTTCTGAACGAATAGCACCACTATTTTTAAAGACTCATTTCCATTGGGTACAAGATGCCCTGATTCCAGCTGGAGTGAATGTGTTTGCACTGTCCCTGCCAAACAACAGGCAATCAACAGCATATCTCTGGATATCTCTGAGCAACGTGCTCAGCTGCTGCTTCCTAACGACTTCCCACTGCTCAGTGCACTCCACAGCCAAAGCCAACCAGTATGACAAAAATTAAAAGTGAATATGTGACAGGCCCCGTGAGGAAACTAGACATGTGGCACGAGCCCTACTCGAAAAGCACCTGGGGTGATAGAGTCTATTGGTTTAAGGAAAGCTGATGGGCCATTAAGTTTCAGTACTAAAGACTTAATGTATAACGTACCTTTATACCATCTGGATGTTGATGTCTACGTTTTCTGAACCAATAAGATCTAAATAAACTTAAACTTTCTATTCCACACAGAGTTCAAGAAAGTGCCATACTGAAAATCAAAGGTTTACTGTATTTCACAGAAAAGTCACACATTCTTGCACCAAATCTGTCATGACACCAACAGTATAACTGTTCAGCTGTGATCATTGACAATATGTGCAGAATAGCTGTAGGGAGAGATAATATCTCCTATTAGACTAAAACATATAGCTAGAGAAAACAGAAACAAGACATGTAAACCTTTCTGCTGAATGAAGTATAGGCAAAATAAAAATGCATGTTGGAACATACTGAGAAACTTCTGCTGCTGGCACCCCAGAGTGTGGGGAATGGGCTGGGGCCGGTGAAAGTCTGTTGACACAAAGTCAGAACACGGCAGAGGTGTTTGCTCTCATCTACAGACAGGAAAATGCTTCCAGTCTCTGTGTTTATGTGCAGATACTATGCAACTGTGAGACTACAACCTGATACTACTTTTTCTGTTTTCTATTTACATTAAAAGTTGATAGGAGAAAATTATTCCCTATATATTAACACTGATAATACTATCAGTAGTAGTAGTACTGATGATACGATAATCTCTTTTCTTCTGTGGAAGTAATAGATAAATCACAGTCATTCAACACGCATCTCACATGTCTCTGCTCCACTACCTTTCCTAGTTTTATAGATCCTCTGAACAGAAGGTCACTGCTATCAGCAGCCAAGCGCATGACGGTCAGTCATGGAGAATATAGAAATATCTGTATGTGAAATGCTAAAAACCAGCTGAAACACCAGGTCAAACTGGAGCTGTCTTTCAAAATCCTGTTTCTGTCATAAGGAATTAAAGTACTATCTAAAACCTTAGGTACAAAACACAGTTCACTGTCTTTATGCCATGATGATAAGGAAACCCCGTGGAGGCACTGAGCTGCCAGAGTGTCTCTCCTTTGCTATGCCGACGGACAACTTACAGAAGCATAGCTTCTGACAGAAACCTCTGTTGATGGGAGCCCCTCCTATCACTGCTCTATCTCATCTAGCTGGTAAACTAGGCTTTCAAGTACATTTCAAAGAACATCCATGGCTTTGGATAGAGGCCTATTTGGCAAAGGATTTATGCAGATCTACCTCAAAGTGAAAAAATGTCAGCTCTTTGAGACCATTGCCAGCTGGCTCAACTGGTAACAACCTCAAGGTCACACCAGGAAACAACCCGGAGCCAGGTGGATTGAGATCAGAAGGGCACAAAGGTCATCTTACACATCCCTTCCTAAGCTGCAGTTTGTGGACCTTGGCAAAATGTAGCTGACAGCTAAGAAACGCATGGATTTCTTACCAGCTTAGCCAAAGTGAGGCCACTTTTTGGGAGGGCTATGAGAATCCCATTGCAACATTTTATTGACATAATTTACAAGGTGCTTGCATGGCAAGTGCAGCCAAAGGATGATGATTCAGCTTGTGACAGATGTGAGCGTCCTGGAAACACAGAGATGTTCCAGCTAAAAGGGCACCTGGAATATTCCTAGCATATGTTTCTTGAACTGCAATGACTCTGTGCTCTGCTTCAGTGGTGGCTAAATGTGAAAAAGAAGGTGGGGAGGCTGGGAAAGAAAATTGGAACTCTGTGAAGTTGCTAAAATGATGTCTTAGGCAAAGAAGCCTGTGCACCCTGTGGCCATTCTTGCTGTTTTCCCCACATACTTACATACCACCTTTCCCCAGGAAAATTGTTTATCCCAATTTCAACAAGTTGATGAAAATCCTGACCAAAGAGCTGGTACTGGAGAAGGAAAGCAGACTGTCAGATTATCAGTGGGGATTCCAGGATATTACTAACCTGTTTTCTTCTTGGCTAAGCAGGTGTTAACACTGTCATTCTTCCTGAGAGATTGAATTTAAATCTCTGCTAATTGCTCTGCTAAAGCAGCCTTATTGAATTATAAATGTCCAACAACCCTAAATTCTGCCCTGGAGGAAGACTAGTTAATTTACTCAACTAATTGCTAACAACTGTTCCAGAGTCTGTCCACCTTTCAAAGGCATAAGTAAGTAAGCATAGGGATAAAGCACAGGCAAGACCATTTGTGAGATTTATAGTAAGATTAACAGGGGTATTAGCTATTCTGGAAAAACAATAACAACAACAACAACAAAACTGGACAAAACTGTAGAGTATTTGAATCTCCATAACATATTACTGGTATGGTACTACTACCTCCCACTCTGCTTCCTGTGCTAACTGGTGAAGTTATCAATCATGTAGCTGATGTGTTAATTCTGTCCTATCTCCACTCCTTTCTTGGCAACAGTGGCCTTAAACACTTCATTTTCCTCCACACAATAATACTTCAGCAACTTTTCAGAAAACATCGACTGTGGAGGAATTATAGAGGACTGTATGAAAAGTTTATTTGTAAAAAGGTTGTGATGATTGTTAAAAATATAAGGTATGAAATGTTAAGAAGAAAAAGAAAAAAAGAAAAGACAAAAAAAGGGGGGAATTGTAGAGGAATGAAGCTGGGTTAATTAACAATATACAGCTGTGGGCTGGCTTCAGGGGCCGTGACTTGGCTGACGTGGATAATGTGCAGCTGTGGCTGGTTCCTGCTAGTAGTTAAATAGCTCTAAGGGGTAATGAAAGAGGAGCAGCTGATGAAGACCTGGAAGAAACAGAAGGAGGAGAGTGAGTGCCCTGGAGGTAGGAGAGACAAGGAGAAGTGTGCAGCAGAGGGACTGGCCTGGAGAGTATGATGAAACTGCACGAACAGTAGATGAACCTTAGAAACTTCTTGGGGGATTGGTGGTTGTGCGAGGCAAGGCGTGACAGCTGCTTACTGAAGTTAACCTGGTATAGGATGGTAAAAGCCTTGCTACAGCTTGATAGTTTTGACAGCGCCGTGACAATCGGCCATGCAAATGTGTTATCTCTTCAAAAATCCACTGTTCTATACAAACTGAAAAATTGAGGTGGAATCCAAATCAAGTGCGCTTAGTATGGTATCACAGCATTATTTATTTTAATATCAGTCTGTGCAATACAATTCACCATTTTAAGTCCAGAAAATCATTCCAATTTTATTGTATACTAAAATTTTTTTGAAAATTCTACTAAAGCCCCTTCAGGCATGGAAACCTTGCCATTGCAGAATGTGGGCTGATTTATTAAGCAGTGCCAGGCTGTGTTATCCTTAAGGCTCACAGCAGTGCTGAATTTTAAGCACTGATTAGGATAAAATATTTTAATTTTTAATTTTTTATACAATAAAAAAGAAAAATAATTTCAAACTTATATGGTATGCTAAGTAAGAAGGCTTTATGCACCACTGGCAGGGCACTTTATACTTTTTTTTTTGCTGCAAAATAATTGTATCAGAAAATGTACAGCTTTAAATGTAATTTATTTATTAATTGCTAACAAGTGGAATATTTGTCAAAAGGATGATAAAGCATCAGTCAAACAGATCTTTCTGATATGCAAATAAATATGACTTAGAAATAAGTGCATATTATGGTAAGAAAAATAATACGCAGCATTTTTAGCTGATTAAAACTTGAAAGAACAATGAGCTGAATGAAATTTAACTTGGTGATTTGAACTTCAAAGAGCTTTTGGTGCGTAAGAACTGTTTTATGGCCTACTAATTAACGAGAACTGAGAGTGAAAATATATCGTTGTTCTCAAACTAATCCTGCTGGACAACTTTCAGTTAACTGAGCCTTGCAGATGTGCTTTTCTAATTGATAGTGGGTAAGCTGAATCTTGTATGAGACATTGCTTTTAACTGATATTGGCTAGGAGTAAAGTAAATTATGGAGCGTTCAACAGAAATGATAAAGTATGTCTTTTGCATGAGGGAACAACAGATCCAAAGACAAAGATATCTAATTTGACTGGACTTTTTAGAGCATAACCTGATAAAATATTTAAAACACTTGTAATTTAGATAGCATTGGAATTACCCAGAAATTTTTGAAGGAACAAATTTTATGAGGTCCAGTGATCCTGGAGAGAGGGGGGAAAAAAGACCAACATTTGAGAGCTATCAGCAAGGCAAGGCAGGACATCAACAGTATTTACAGCTAACTTGACTGAGAGCAGTAGTCTGTAAGAATAGATAAGCATCACACCAGGAAAGAGGAAGGACAGCAGATCATGTTGCTCGTTGTTTACCATTGGGGATTGACCGGAATAGTCTGAATGTTACACCCCATCAGCTGTGTGGTTACACAGAACGCAGCATAAAGATTTTGTTTGTGTGTATTTATGAAATTGACAACTGTTCTTTACAGACATTCCCCAAAACCCCTACTCTGCCCCCCAAGGATAGAAACAAACATCTTGCAGACTTTCCAGCACCCTAAACCACACCATGTTTATTGTCCTCTTTTAATAAAGATATCTGGGAATTTGAGTAATAGTCAGCTGGAAAACATTCAAAGCTCTATCTACAAGTGAGAGTGAGCATCCAAGCTGGTATCCTAGATCATACAAAGGAATGTCTGCCGCTGCCAAGGTCTAGTTTCAAGTCCTTTTAAGCTGTGATTTCTCATATTTTAGATCTTTATTGACTTGTGTGAGGTCAGTTTTCAAAAAAACTTTTGACAATCACCATCAGGACACTATCCAAATGACACTCACAACACTTTAAATCTGTTGTTCTAGCTTTGAAAACTTTTTCTTTACTTTGAGTTCATTTTAGCCGCATTTGGCATATGGAATCGACAGGACATCTATCAGGTGACCAATGAGTGATTAAGGAATCATTTTTAGATACCATTATAAAAGAAGTAGTATTAAAAATAGCTCATCTGAGACTGTCACATAATAACGACAGTTTACTGATAACTATGGATATTACTTACACACTTCACATCTATGCAATACTATACAGGAACTGATAATGTTATGGATATTTGAATAAAAAGACAAAAATAATAGAAATATTTCTTTGAAGGGAAAGGGTTTCTGTCAACGAAATTGTTTTTGTATTTTTTGTGAGAGGAGTATAATATAAGAAGGAACATACTACTTAAAATTTTTAAACTAGAATCTGTTTTTCCTTAGTTCCTTAAAGTAAAACAATATCAGACTTCTTCCTAGAATAACCATTTTCCACCACATGCAAATCAGCCCTGGCATTACTTCCTTTTGCTAGGTATTTACATCGAATTATTTAAGGAATGGGCCTATGTTTCATGAATTGGAAATTTTCCCCAGACTCATTTGTCTCCTTTCCCTTCCTTTATGATCCACACTTTCTCTAAAACTTCAAATGGCAGACAGAAACAGATCTGATGTATATTTTTTTCATGTTTATATCCATGCAAATGTAACCTATATAGTGGAATTTGATTTGGAATGTGTTTTTCACAATGGTAGCTAGCACTGATTTCTGCAGAAGCAGGCCGTCAGATCAGCAGAGTTTCTATTGTCCATCTGCTTTATGAAGCCTGTTCAGAAGTGAGAGGATCTGCATGTTTGTTTCTTATCATGCCTGCTGTTGTTAAGTACTTGTCGCAAGTATAATCTGCAGTAGAAATTCTTCATTTCTTGTAAAAAAAGAACATAAAAAACTTAAATTTTACTCTCAGTAACTAGCTAAGAAATTGGCAGAAGGTATTTACTGAGACGTTACCATGCACAAGGCAACTGAGAGGGCCCTCTGCACTTCCAGCATGTTCTTCCTCTCCCTCCTTACTCTGGCTTTTGTCTGATCTTTTACTGAAATCAGCAACTCAGCATGCCATAAAAGTAAAATGATGGCTGGATTGATTTTCTATTCAGGGAGGTGAATCAGCTCACTGAAGGTCCAACAAACAGTCGGTTCAGCACAAGGGAGGTGGTAGGTATATGTATCTGGAGGCAAGCAGGGGAATCAGCAAACAAGGATCTGGTTGGGCAAGACTTCTTTTGGCAGCAGTGAACTGCCAAAGACTGCTGCAGCTGTGGTATGTAATCTGGCCTTTACACAGAAAGACAGCTTTCTGGCTTTAAGCAGTAGAACAGCAGTTACAATTATGAATGTTGTTACTGGTTCAAAGTCTTAAGTAGGCTGGGATGTAGGAGATGGCCCAAGGTGCAAAGCATCAGTGATCCTCCACCTCTCCTCTGGTTGATTCAATGAAAGGATTTAGTGATGTCTTGCTTCCTTCCTTTTTTAGTCACCCTGCACTTGTGCATTTCCATTTACTTGAGAAACTGCCAGATGCAATGTCTGTCTTCATTTTTATAGTCCTCAGATAAACGTGATTCATGCTTGCTCTTTTCCCTTCCCATCATATATCTTTCAACAGACCCTTGCTCTATTCAAGATCTCCTATGACCTTCTATTTCTCCTATTTTTTACCTGTTTCTCTCAGTCACTAAGATTTGCATTGTTAGAAATTTGATCACCAGAAATCTTCTTTCCTGTTTCTGAACCACTGCCTTTCACGTTCCTAAACTATAATTAATGGGAAGAGAACTTCTTGATTTTGGGCCACGTTTTCTCATTCTTTGACTTTGTCCATATTTTTGCTTTCACAATGGTAGTCTTGAAAGCTTGTTTTCACCTGTTTTTCTCTTTCTAACATAAAAGTCAAAACAGTAAATATTTTCTCAAATAGAATAAACTGTGAGAATCCATGCTTTTTCAAGTTCTTTTATTATTTAACAAAACACTAAATCTTGAACAAAGTCATTGTGCTTCTCTTAGTCCTCACTTGTCAGGGAAGGTCCATACTACAGGATGTGGTAAAATAATTTTTTTTCTTTCCCATTTCTTTGGTCTATATGTACAATGTATAGATTGCACAAATATAGTAACCTTGTATCTGAGATGATTAGAACTGTGACAAGCGTATGAAATATTCCTTAGCTGTCCATAAAGTCTTAACACAGTATTCACAGGCTACCCAGTTCTAGACATTTGCACCATAGATTGAGGATCACACAGATTTTATTCTTCTGTTCAACAGCTACAGTAACTGACAGAGACATTAGATATGTTTGAAAACCATTTAAAAAAAATCCTCTTAATCTAAGTCTTTTTTTCCTAAAATTCTGTCTTTGTTGATGGGAGGATATAATACATACAGATACAAAGCATAAATAAAAATATTCTATTTAAGATGCCAGATATATAAGTTACTGCAAACAGATGTCCTAGCTAGGACTGCTATTTGTACTCTCAAAGCTGAATCTTATATACTAAAGATCATCCGATTCTTCTGGACAATATTGTCCAAAAATTATCTGTTCCAAAGGCTACACTTCAATGAGTTTGTGCAATGAAATAGATATGCTAAATAGGGTGGCCAAATCAGTAGCAACAAAAACTGACTTAAGTGAGTTTGAATGTATCTACACAACAGCAGCCTTGCTCAGCACCACGGCGCTGTGAGAGTGGGGCTAGCTTGGTGGTTCGGTGTATTTCATAATTTACATAATTTGTTGTTCTGGCATATTAACTATTTCTTTGTACAACAACCTTCTGCTCTGTATGGAGTTTTTATCCAAATGAAATCCTATATAAGAATGTGTCAAACCTCCCTACTAATGCTCTCAGAAAATGCAGTGTATATGGAAATAATGTCCTCCTACGCTATTCAGCCAGCCTTCTGTGACTGAAAGGGACTTCAAGTATATATTCATGCATTAGTTCCTTAGTGGTGCTAGTCATTGGTTTAAAAACAATCTGGTTTTCTGCAGCATTTGGGATCCAGTAGGAGCAGGTACATCAAAATTCTCTCCATGAATACCAGCTGTGGGCATTCTCACTCTTTCTGGACTGGAAAGAGATGGAGAGGAGAGAAGGATGGGTGATAAAAAGGGAGGCATTCTAAACCTTCAGACAGATATTATTAAAAAAAACCACAAAACCTGGTTAACTTTCGAGAGAGACAATCTAAATTATTTTTGGAACACAATCTGTGGCAGAATGTTTGCTGGTAAATGGTGATAATTGCAATTCAAAAGAAATTCTAGTGACCCTGAAAATTCCAAATAAATAATATTGCCAAACATTGACAAGGTGTCTGGCAAATTTGCAGGAATAGAGCAACAACTGTGATTTATAATAGAAATTTTTTAAAACAATTATATCTTTTGTGTATATCATATTTGTAGATATGATTTTTCCCACTTAGTCAACAGAATCTTCATCACACTAAACAGAAAAAATAGCAATGAATTAATGCTGAAAAGACATATAATTTAATTATGCACACTTCTTTCTATATATATTTTATTATGCACAAAAATTATTAAAGGATCACATAAATGATATTATTAAACTGTGACTCTTTGCTAGTCACGGGAATAAATCCCTGGTAAGGCCACTGTTAATTAACAATTTCCCTATAGGGAAAGGGCCAATTCTGAAGAGCCTAAGGAAGAGGAGTGAACACCTCCTTTAGCACCATGTCATCAAAGTTAGATCTATCTGTGTAGCAATGATTCTGCACATTGCATTCTCTTAGGCCCAGTATGAAGATACCTCTCCTCTTTTTGTCATTTACAGAATGAATATGAAGGATGTTGGTTTCATTATGTGGGACTATGTACTATAGTATAGTTTCTTAATGTGCTGGCTTCAGCAATGGAGAAAAGTAGAGAAATTCTGGACCTTTCCCCTCATTTTGGTCACTGATTTCCACATCTGCTTTACATCCCATCAAAACTGTTTGCATAGCTGTTTAAAGTAGATTGCTGAAATGATCTGGATTAAAAGCAGTCCTAAGGGATAGTTAGTTTATAGTGGAAATACTATAACATCCAGATAGTTTGTAATTTAAGAGTTTACAATTTATACATAGTTTTCCTAAATCACTACATCAATCTCCCACTCCACTCTTTCTGATTTTTTCTAAGTATTCAGTTGGCCACTTCCTAATTGTGTATTAGAATATGGTGTTCTGGCTTCAGTGGAAGAGCATCATAGTGTAGAAGTCTTTCCCCAGAAGCAGCAGTAGGTTAGCCCAAAATTAGTAGGTTAGCTCAAAAACTTCTTGCAATTAAACTTTCAAGCATTTTGTTAGTCTTTTTCCACAACTCCAAATCTTCCTTCTCTCTGCAGGAAAAAGACAATGAGATGGGTAGGTTTCATGGGGTTAAGGTGTAAGAATTTACATACTCTGGGGTTTTTTTCAGTTTCCACTACCATACCACCTATGAATTTTTATTACTTTGCTGTCTTACACACAGATGTTCTACTGACTTGTGTGTAGCAGGAGAAAAGGAGTATGCAAACCTTTTTGTGCAGATAGTTGGGCCAACCCATTTCACAAGTTTAGCACTGAGGATAACGCTGGTGTTCTGGCTGCTGTAGAATGTGTTCCTCAGCATTGTCAATAGTGGGGCAGCACACTGAGGCAGTGCAGTGCATCTATCAGTGCCCCATAGCTCACAGGCTCAGAGTTCTGTTGAAATTCTTGAAAACTCTGCCTTATAGCCTTGTCTACTTGGGTGGTTCATGGCTTTAACAATTTTCACAAATATTTTGTTTTGTTCATTCAGCCTACTTAAAGAAACTTATTATTACCCCCTTTTAAACTGAGAAATGTTATCTTGTTTATGCAGCTGCCAAAGCTAATTCTCTATGGACCTTATTCTCCATTCTGTTGCAATGTACTTTGCTACAGTGTAACTTCAGGATAAACCAAGTCTTAATGTTCCTGTTTAGGACTTCAGATTACATTTCTTCTTTTCTTTTAAAAACAAAGATGAAAACAGCATCTAAAAAGCATAGAAAAAAATTAACTGGTAAGAAGCTTTGGCTTTGTGTGTATTTGTGTGTGTGTATTCACCCTTTCTAAATGTTTGAAAGGATGTTCATTAATTTCTCATTATATCAACATGAACTGGAAATACAGAACAAATGGAGTTTCACATGAGAAGCATTGAAATCAAAGTAAAATTCTAGATATTTCAAATTTCAGCAAATACTGGTACTGTTCATATTATAGCTAAATGAGTTTACCTATTTAATGAAAGAATATTGACGAGATTAGTATGGAAAACATCCACTTTGATTTTTCATACTTTCTAATCTGCTGTCTGATATCAAATAAACATGACACAGATGGCTAACCTAAGTTCAACTGTGTCAAAGGAAGAATTTATATTCAAAATGAATGAACGTGATAGGAATTTAAGTCCTTCATGGTGATTAACTATTTTGACTTATTTTGATTTTAGGAAGTCTACTATAATTAAACTCATTTTCTAATCTTAAATGAGTTGTGAAGCTCCATGGGAATTAAATGGATTTTGCCTTTTACTTTAAGCTATATCACTTATTTCAGCTCGTAACATCACTTTTGTCAGCATTAATTGCATCTGGCACATGAATACTGGCATATACTATTATTCTACCTGTGTGCAGAAAATACATAAAACATTCAAGCAGTAATCACATATTTTACACATTAATTGTGTTGATACTTCAATAGCTTTGAACTGATTGTACTGGGTCTGGCTGGGATTGTTAACATTCTTCACAGTAGCCCATGTGGTGCTGTGCTTTGCATTTGTGACTAAAAGTGCCAGTGGCACACCAGCATTTTGGCTATTAGTGAGCAGTGCTTGCACTGACTCTAGGCTTTCTTTAACTCTGCATGCATGTACCCCTGCCCAGCGAGGCAGGGGGCAGGGGCGAGACACAGCCGGGAAAGCTGACTCAAGCTGGCCAAAAGGATACTCCATGGCATATAATGTCATGCTCAGCAACAAAACTGGGATAGAAGAGAAGGGGGAGTGTGTGTGTGGGTGCTCGTGCCTTCCAAAGTGGCTGTTGCTTGGAGACTGGCTGGGCATCAGCCTGTTTGTGGGAGGTGGTAAGTGACTGCCTTTGCATCACTTCTTCTTCCTCTTTCCTTTGCTTAGTAAGTGGTGTTCACCTCAATCAGTGCATTTTCTCACTTTTGTCTTCCTATTCTTTCCCTCATACCATGGGGGTTAGAGAGAGGTTTGGATGTGAGTAAGAAGCTTTGTGGATGTTTAGCTGTTGGCCCAGGTAAACCCACCACACTAATCTATGCTTGATTCTGTGTTATTTTTGTCATTCTAATCATTCATATTAAAATTAAATTAATATAAAAAATACTTAGGCAATGGAAGCGACAAGATACAATCTTAAAGATCTATTCAAGTAAATGTTCTAATGCTCACTTTGAAATAAAGCTCTGATCATTATAATACTCAGAACCATTGTGACTAGCAAGAAAAAAACAAGAGAAAAATCAGTCTCATCTCTCAAAAATAGCTCCTCTTTTAACAAGATCTTTATAACCTATAGATAATCTCATTTGTATACATTAAGTATCCACGTCAATACAAGATGTATTCCATTGCAATACAATGCAATGGAATAGGCATTTTCACATTACTTGAGTCCTAATGTCAGGTATCTGCTTTGCAAGCATCATAAAGTACTGGTGTCAGCCTACTGTGATCCCACTTATGTCTTAGCAGAGTACCTAATTCTAAACACCCTGTTACCTTCTCTATACACATTTGGCATCCTTGGGAATGATATCAGCGTAATATTAAGCAATAGAAAAAAGTATTTAAAGTACATCACAAATTAGTTTCAACAATTTTAATTTCTACCATTATTCCAGTAACAGAAATCATATCCCTTCATTTACAGACTAACCCAGAAAACACCCAGGTTCTATGCTTATTCGTGCTATAATAAATGTTAGAAAAACTAAGAAAAATAAAACTTTTTGCTAGATCTTTCTGTTGTCTTTTATTTAAATGCAAGCTTTAATATAAATAGCAAACCACCAATAACACTTCAGAGGTATTTCCTTCACTGAATTAAATTCAAAACCTCCTATATTACCGCTCACTAGTAATGTTGAGCTGATTAGCCCAACCCAGTATTCACAAAGCATTTCAATAGTATATTCACTAACATGTTAAGATTTTTCTATTCTGAACAGAATTATCAGAAATAAACTACCTTTTGGAATATGTGTAGCCTGTCTTTGAAAGAACTAGGAAATATTGATTGCGTTATAATTTATTTTTTAAATTCAAATAAATCATGGTATTGCTAGATAAGTCTGGAAATATGAGTCATGTATTTAAAAGGGTCACTATTATATTCATAGCAGGGCAAGAAACTAGGCAGGACTAATAAGGATTTCCATTCCTCCAATCATTTGGCAGCTTACAGATTAGATTCCAGATTTTTCTTGTTGACCTCTTATTCTGTCTTGAGACCCAGTTATGATTTCTTCAAACACCCATTTAACGCAGGAGAGAAAGGGAAGGGTATTTATAGATTGGCAAGATCATGAATCTTATGTGAATCAGTTGCACAAAAATACCTCTGAACTATCACTTTTGCCAGCCTCTCAGGCTGACAAAGGCAGGGGTGATTTGTAACCCATTTATAAGGTTTCTTCTAAAAACAATAAAGACAAGACAGGCACTCAGAGCTCCTCAGTAACTCTAGGACAGTTAAAACAGAAACTATATAGAAATTGCCTGTTGTGTCTGTGCAGGACCCAGAATGATTTCACATGCTTTTCAGAGTTCTGAGAAGTATAAAGCCCGGTTGCTATGAAGGTATGCGACCTGCATTACATGTTGATTAATTAACATACATTTAACTAGAATTACTTCAAAAACAGCTAGATACTGTTGCATGTAAACCTGATGTATTGCTCAGACTAGTTGGAAAGAAGTAATACATCACCTTTCACAGTCAATATCACATCCTGAATCACTGAGGGCTCATACATCTGTAATCAATGTTGGCAAGTCCCTCAATTTTTGAGCGATCACCTCTCTGGGACTTCTTTCAGTTCTAACCCAGAAACTAAGGCATTGACCTCCACACTAATATCTCGACACATTTGTATGTCTTCCATGGTCATTCTATTCAACTCTGGGCTAATCGTGAAGGCCAAGACCCATCTCACTGAAGCTTTTCAAGAAAGCCTGAAGATCTTCCTGCATGACAGTAAATTGTTTGCTAAACTCACGCATTAATCCTGTTCTACTCGGTACTGGTGAAAATGTCCAACAAAATACTCTGGTTTAGGACACATATCAGAAAGCTGTGCATCAACTGTGGACATCTTTGGAGAATAATGTAGAAAATAGGATCAATTAGGGAAGACTGAAGAATGTGCCATAGTCTATAGAAAATGAAAGGACATTCAACAACTGTATTCATGTATTTGTACTGACCACCTCCCAAAGAAAAGAATAACCATTCCCCTTGTTTACTGAGCAGACAGAACCTTGCTAAGCAGAAATAATGAGCTAGGTAGGAGATTTACAAAGCCATTTCAAACATTAGGAATTTTTCTAAGGTTAAAAATATCTAATTCTTAGCATAGCTTGAACAACAAATTCTGCCTCCACTGCTGTTGGTCCGTAAGCATTAATTAGGCAAGTATTTGCATGCACAGGTAAACTTGATCTTGCCTTTGAAGTTAAATGACCCCTTGGGGTTTTTTTTTTTAACTTTATTTTCTAACTGTTACAGTAATGAAAACAGATTAAGGCTTTCTTTTAGGAGCTTCTTAAGGTGTAGTTTCATGATAGAAAAAAACAATTTAAATATTACACTTTTTTCTGAAGTCTGCTACAGCCTAATGATACCAGTAACACCTATAACTTCTATAGCTCAACAAGAACCTAGATAGGAGAAAACAGTTACTCATTTAAGTATTTGTTCAGATTTCTACTTCTTCTTTTTTGACAGAACTCTTGTTTTCTGTAGCACTTAATATGTAATCCGGCAGTGTTATCCTTTGTCACAGTGACTGAAGATACTGTTTAGGAAAACTAACAAATCAATCTCCCTCATGTAATGTTTGTAAGAACAGGTCATACTCAGCAGAAAGAAAGGGAAAAAGCAGGTAAACATGACTAAAACGCTGAAAGAAGTTACTGGGATCGACAACAATTTATTTGTCTTACTTTCAAGAAAATACTTTGAAAGTGTTTTAAAAGTAAGTAGCTTTTACCCGTAGGCTGAAAAAGAGAGAGTACACATAGCCTAAAATAGTACTTCCATTTGGGTCAGAAGTGCACCCCCAAATGCATCCATGTAGCATATTTTTGTTCTTATTGAATAGCCTTGAAAGATGCAAACCGGGTTCCCGTCAGGTGTAACTGAACCGTATCTGTACTCCTGTAAGTATCTTGTACTCTCTGATCTGCGCTCATGTGCCTAGAGGTGGTTCAGCCAAAGGGCCTAAATTAGAGCTAATCAAAGTTAAAATGCATTACAAGTATATAACACAGATCTGGGATTCTCAGGAGCAAGTGTTTTACTCCACAAGTTGTCTTTTATTCCTCCATACTGCTTCCAAGTATGGACACACATTCAGAATCCTTCGTTAGGCACTATGGTTTGACTTGATTGGCTCCAGCATGGTTACAGCTTTATATTCTTCTGTTAATCTTTCTTCTTGCCTTTAGCTCACCTCCTGATAAATGACAGAGTCCAGCATGTCCCTGATCAAATAGCATTAGGTTCTTCAGTCTTGGACAGGGCAAAAAAATGTGGGAGAAGCAGCAGAGAAATGGAGGGAAATCTTAGCTTCTCCTTTTTTTGTTTCAGCTAAATAAATATAGACCTGTTTAAAACTTCTGAAAAACTAAAACAGGGAAGCAGAACTGAGCCTGCCATTTCTTCCAGTGGTTGTGATCCTGTATCATTACATGTAATAGACTCTGGGACCTGGAAGCACCGTATTACAACAGTAGTAGTGTCAACAGTGTTTGGATGCTCATGCTTCACAGGGCTACGGTCCTCCTTTGTGTTGCTTTGGGGAAGGAAAACACTATTAGCATGGGTATCGGGACAGGGGTCTTGTAAATTCTTGATTAAAAGCAGGAATGTGCCAGCTTTAATATAGATATAGAGGGAGGGAAGTAGATAGATAGATAGATAGATAAAAAAATAATCTAGGTTTTATCCTAGCATAGTAACTTTATTAATAATTGACATAATTTTATTTGACATAGAATCTCAGAAATAATAATTTCAACAGAATTTCCTCCCTCCCTTCTTCCCTCATTCTTCCTTGTTTCCTGCCTTCTTTAACTCCTTGTTTCTCACAGCAGTAAGATCAAAATAAACTTTTTAATTGTTTTGATTTCTGCAATGGTCTATCAAGCAAACACTGAACCACAACTCTTTGGATGTTCTCGTGTTCTTGTGTTCACTAGTTGGTTCAGAACTGCTGAACATCCCAGAGAAGCCTTGATCAAATATAGTTGTTGAGTACAAATCTGAATAATTTCTGCCTGTAAGCCATTAGATCTCAAATATACAAAGCCCAGATAATATTTCATACTTTTTTTCTTCTTTTTTTTTTCCCTCCAAAATATAGAATAGAAGCAAATAAAATAACCTGACTGCACTGTCCTGGGGAGAAGAAGTGGGGTGGAGATGGAGAAAAAAAGTCCAGGAAAGTTGTTACTACTTACAAATTTGTCTCTCATACTTGCAGACTCATATTGTATGAGACACATGGTACCATTTCCCATTAGACAGCTGAAAGCATCCTAAATGATGCTAAATATTTACTTTTATTAAACCCATCATGGATTTTTTGGCCTCTGATACTACACATTTGTTTACCAGCCTGAAACTGCCAAATGAAGCAATTTACTCCCTCTATTTTTTATTGTTCTTATTGTAATGTCTTAAAAAAAGTTGTAGCTGAATTTATATTATGAACTTTTTGTTCCTGAGAAGTTATTTGTAGCTTGAGTTGTATAGATGGTTTGAAAAGTGGTGTACATTTTATCTCAGTGTCGTGGTTTAACCCTAGATGGCAACTAAGTACCATGCAGCTGCTAACTCACACCCCTGCACCCATTTTGGTGGGATGGGGAAAAGAGGTGGGAAAAAACTGTGTAAAATCTGAGATAAGAACAGTTTAATAATTGAAATGAAGTAGAATATAATACTAAGAGTAATAATTTTAATGAAAAGGGAAATAACAAAAAAAAAGAAAGAGAAATTAAACCTAAGGGGAAAAAAAAACCCAAACCAAATGATGCACAACACAATTGCTCACCATTCCCTGACCAAAGCCCAGCCAGTACCTGAGCAGCAATTGCTGACCCCTGCAGGCAACTCCCCCCGGTTTATATACTGAGCTTGATGTCCTGTGGTATGGAATATCTGTTTGGCCAGTTTGGGTCAGCTGTCTTGGCTGTGTCCCCTCCCAACTTGTTATGCCCCTCCAGCCTTCACTGGCAGGGCCTGAAAAACTGAAAAGTCCTTGACTTAGTACAAACACTACTTGGCAACAACAAAAACATCAGTGTGTTATCAACATTATCCTCATACTAAATCCAAAACATGGAACTGTACCAGCTACTAGGAAGACAATTAAATCTATGCCAGCCAAAACCAGGACACTTCAGAGGTAATTATTTTTTCTGATTTTTTTTATATATATATAACTGCAAAAGTCAATCAAAAAAATTCATTAGGTCAACAAATTCATAATACATGCATCATTAAAACAGCTGTTGAAGGTGATAAGCACTGAGGCTTGTGAGCAATGTTCATTCTATTAATGTATTTGATAGACTGGGATTTCTAATTGTTCCTTGGAGCAAGGGCCAGGCTTCTATTTATGTAGATTTAGTGCTTAGTAGAACTAGGTCCTAACTCCCAAAAGTTTAGTCCAAAGTCTAGAATATCTGGTTAAGAAGATTTAAAATATAGATGAAAAATAGAAGATTAAGTGTAAAATGTACACCTCTGTCCATAATTTTTAACTAGTGTATTTGGTTTATGTGGCAAGGGTTTGGTAGCAGAGGTGGGCTACAGGGGTGGCTTCTGTGAGAAAACACCAGAAGCTGCCCCATGTCAGACACAGCCAGTTCCAGCCAGCTCCAGGACGAACCTGCTGCTGACCAAACCTAAGCCTAATCAGTGATATCGACAGACCATGTGTGGTAGCATATATAAAAAGTGTGAAAGATGCTGCACAACAGTGTTTGGGAAAAAGAAGTGAGAAAACAGAAGACAGTCAAACCCGAGGACACCAAGCTCAGACAAGTAGGAGAGGGAGGAGGTGCTCCAGCTGTGAGAGCAGAGATTCCCCTGCAGCTCATGTAGGAGACCATGGGGATGCACATTGTCCCCCTGCAGTCCATGGAGGTCCACAGTAGATCAGATACCCACCTGCAGCCCTTGGAAGACCCCACACCAAAGCAAGGCATATATATGCCTTGATAGGGGGGGAGAAGGTGTTTTTGTTTTTATTTCCCATTTATATATGTTAACATTTCCTGTTAAAATTAATTGGTAATAAATTAAATTAATTTCCGCAAGTCAAATTTATTTTGCCCATGACAGTAACAGATAAGTTACCTCCTTGTCCTTATATCAACCCACAACCTTTCCATTGGATTTTCTCCTCATGTCCTGCAGAGGAGTAGTAGTGAAAAAGCAGCTGGGTGGGTACCTGGCAGCCAGCCGCGTTTAACACACCACAACCAGAAAAGCTGTCAATTCTCTATTTGCTATATTTTTTTTGTCATTTATACGATAAACTTCTTCAGAAGCTTTATCAGAACATTCCAGAGTATGGGATAGATTGCCATTTAGGGGTCCCCAAGTCCTTTACCTAGAAAAAACAAAACAAAACCAAAACTTTAACATGGTAGTAGAAAAGCAAGAAGAAAAATAAATTATTAAATTACTATTTTCCAACTAGGAATACTTTGGAGTTCAGTCAAGGGAATAGCAGGCAGTGAGGAGGGGGAGAAAAGCTGAGAATGAAGGACATGCTAAAGAAGGAAATAAAAGCACTTGGAGATTGTGTCATTCTAGACAAAGGAAAAAATTGAAATACTTAAAGTTTGATTTGAAAAAGCATTAAGACCCTGGTTAGAGAAACGGGAATAGAACTGATGAGAAATAAGATGAACAAGTGTGAAAGGAACACACATAAACTTGCAGAAGCATAGGAAAACCTCATTAAGAATTACATCTCTAAGACTGATGAGAGACTAAGCAGATGGGAGAAAGGTGAATATAAATAGGGCCAGGGCAGCCAATTATTTTAGCGTCAGCATTTATTATGCTTTTACATTACATACTGTGGTCACGTTTATTAATTTAAAAATTGGCAACTATTATAGTTTTTTTAAACAGCGTTATCATAATACAATGATAAATAGCAGGAATGACTGCAGGATATTTAAAAGAAATAGTTTAAATATTATTGACATTTGATTTACTGGCACTAAATATCTGAACAGTGCATAATCTTGCAGAAAAGGAAACTTTGTGCTACACAACTATTGTTTAAACTTGCAGAGAAGGAAATGTGAAAACTATCCTTACTGAAAATATACCCAAATCAAGCAGTTTTCACATATATACAGGGATTTGGAATAAGAAACTGAATTCAGTGTCTTTTAGATTTCATTGCAGAGAAAAGTTGCAAGAAGGTGAATAAATAATTAATTAAATTATTTTGTTGCCAAAGATCAGCAAGCTCAAGCATGGTCACATTTTTATAAAGTGTTTCCATTTGCTCCATATTAACATGTTCCTTACGAGTGTTCTATGTATGATGCTTTCATAAAGGACATTATGGAATCAGCTTTCTGGTTTCCAAAGTTTTGCCACTGAAGTCAAAATGAATTGCAGAACAAAGAAACTACAGGTAGAGACAAAAGATGATCCATCTCAAGATAATTTTGTAACAAAATTTACCTGGAAGAGTTAACTTTGTTACCTTTTGGGGAAATTCTTTTATGTCCACCATGGTTACAGCATCCCTCCTAGGTTGTCTGTCTGTCTCTTCATGCCTGCCTAGCTGCACAGGGACTAATTTGCTCAAGGAAGCAGCAATCACCCTTCCCTCCAGGGCCCTGTCCTTGGTGGTTAAAGCTGCCAGGACATGGCAAGCATCTGGCCATCCTTCATGCTGATCCTATCCTAAATGTGACGTATATGAAACTGGTTGACAAACCAGATGCAATCTGTCCCCAGGATTTTCACATAGATTATTCTGGTTACACTGAAGCAGTAGTAACAGAAAAAAAATGTTCCTAATAAAAATCTGAGCTGAAAATAACACTGTTACCTGGTTAAAAGTTTGTCATCGCAAATTTGAAAGAAAGATCATGGGGTTTTGGAAGGGCAGGGGGGAAACAATTTTTTTTAGAGAAAAACACTTTTCATCAATGAGCTGAAAATTGAAATATTCTAACTAAAACACAAATGCTTTCCAAATTTTTTAAAGCTGTAGGTCTTTTCCTATTTCCTTTGCTCCCATAGCTTTAGCTGTATTATTTTTCCTATGATACAGAATGGCCAAGGACTCCACTTGCATTTGCTCTTCAGAATTTTAAGTAGATCTATTACTGACAAAAATATGGTTATTTTAAAAACTTTATGAAACATGATAAGAAATTTATTTCTGAGGCAGGAAAAGGGCAAGAATTGAGCACTTGCCTGTCCTTCAATGGAAAAATAGCACTGTACATAACAAAAGTTGGGAAGTTCTTTGCCTTTTTTGGATAGATGTTTGTCAGGAGTTAAAAATGTTTAGTGTTTAGTAACAATTTCAAATTTCATGGAAGGTTTTTAGTAAGTTTTAGCCATTTTAAAAAAATATTTCATAGTTTATGATTTTTATGGAAGACTACAATTACTGCAGAGCACACTGGCTTCTGATATTGCTTGTTCTGTTAACAAGAAATTATACAAACACTATAATCTTAACCATTTAGCTGTGATACTGCTCCAGCTAATGAAATCTCTGAGCTTGCTTTGGCATCTCGGCTAACGGTGAAAGATGTAGTTCCCTCCAATCCCACCTGTCAACCTATTCAGTCACAGTTAGTGAGTAGCTAAATTTGTCACTATGCAGCAGCTTCTTTGCCTCAAAACTTCATCTCAGAAGATAGGTTATATTTCTTTCAGCTATTTTCTACTTTAATGGCTGTCATTAAGTGCTTTAGTAGTTTCCTTAGGCTCTGTCTGTAATCAGTGAAGAAAGGCTCCTCCAGAGGGGGAGTGGGAGCATCCAAATCAGGTGCTCTCCAGAACTCTCTGGGTGAACCCTTTTCACTTTACAGTGGAAAGCAAGTGGGATGAATACCCTGGAGACTAAAGTGTTGTTATCAGTCTATTATTAACCAATTTTCTTCCAGTTCGTTGGTTCCACTGTTTCTTCCATCATCACATCATGAAATTGAATTTGGAGATTTGGTTTGTCTTGTTTTCCTTTTTGTCTCCAGGCTAGCTTTTCTCTCCTTCCAATATCTTCTGCTTCCTTGCAAGATGGTTTGTCTGATTACATCTTTCCTTTAGTTCAGATTCTATGCTAGTAAATCATTTTGAGGCCATCTTTGTTGCAATAGTTCAAAAACTGATATGGGAGGCATCCACGTGCAGCTGTGCTAGAAAGCAAGCAGCATCATGCCCCTGATCCTAGTCACACTCTAAGTCAAAAATACTTGCTAGTAAAGCCTGAAGATCTTAGGTACCAAACACAGAAGCACTGGCAAGAAGACATAATGTTTACTTTTTTTTTTAGGCTGGGACACTGGAAAGAACTATTCCAATTTCATCTGATTCCTATAACCCTGAATATTATTATTTAGATCCTTAATAACAACTTGTCACACTTCTGGTTGTCCATGCTGAGTGTAAATGATTCTTGAAAGATGTCTTGGCTGCAAAACATATCAGGTTGCCAGAATGGAAGGAAATACTGCCTGCTGAAGGACTTCAGCTTTCCTTTCTAAAAGTAGTACAGATTGAGACAAAACCCCCATCTCTCCTGCCTCATCTTACTCTATTTTCCTTGAGCTACAAACACAAAGTCCTATTGCCATGAATAATATTTCCTTGAATAAATAGTACTAGATCTCACCAAGCCCTCATATTGAACTGTACCTGTAGAAAATTATTAACACTCTTATCACTGTTATTATTTCACATACTGTAACATTAGATATAAAACAAAATGTAATTAAGAGTTATTAAATATTCCATTGTAAGACTGGCAAGTGTTTTTACATCATTCCAGTATTTATGGACATTGATCACATTTTTAACTGCCTTTTATACAGACTGCACACATTCAGCTCTTTTGATCTTCCTTTAAGTGTTACTTCCTTTGGTACTGTGATCATTTTTATTCCTCATGTCTCATCTCTTACCCTTCAATTATTCAGTCTTTCTCCAGCAATCATATACCTAAGACTGAATGCCATTTTCTGGACAACAGTATATGAAAGAAATGCAGTTCATAACTCAAAAAATATTTAAGTATGTAAGTCATCTTAGGCATATGATAAGTATCATTAATGTCACAAAAGGATCCAAAACTACATGTGTGTTGACTTCATACTATGCTTTGGAATTAATTAGAAGAAATATTTATTTTCTGTTCAGTGAAATATTAACAATTCTGTACCAATGAGTTTTGTTGTTGGTTTTTTTTTTTTTCTTTAAAGTAACCTCTTATTTGGGTGCTATGGGATTCTGGTCATAATTGGGTTTCTTCTGCATTACTACTTTCCCTATATTCAGACCTGTTTCTTCTATATTTTCTAGAAAACAAATAATTTACTGTTTGTTATTATGGTTCAGTTTTCCATATTTTTCCTTTATAATATTGGTTTTTATCATATTTTACCTATTTATAATTGACAATTCATAAATATCATTAGAATCTTGATGTTGTCTCTTAAAATATCCATATCAGTCATAATGTGTCTTGACAAGTGTCGTAGCCTGAAGTGTCATAGCATATTCCCTTACAAACTAATTGCTTTACTTCTTACAAATCTTTGCTGATTGTTTTCCAATGGATTTTCAGTCCAGATGATAGTCTTTGTATCATGCACAAATCAAATCTAACAGGAGAGGGAGATTTTACCAAGTGTTTCATATCAAATATCAACACTAAAACAAATTTGTCTACTATTTTCTCCTCCGCTGTCTTTCTTCTGCCTTTTTTTTTCCTTGTTTTTTTTTTTTTTTCCACTTCTTGTATCTTGGTATTTAAAAAGGTCTCAAATAGTTTTCAAGTAGCCACTACTATGGATTAGGTTAATCACTTGTGAATCTTCATATAAATAGGAAAGAGAGAAATATTTTTGGTTTTTATCGGTGATAGCCACTCTTAGACCTTTTCTCTAGACTGTTTAAATATAGCAAAATTTGTAGAAGGTTTTATAATACAGTTGTAAGTTTCTAATACAGCAAAATTTTGCCCAAGATTATCTCAGAGGTTTTAGTGCCCTCTAGTGTGCTACCATTCTCAGTTGGTGTGTCATCGTCGTCCTGTCCCCCCGCCCCACCCCCCGGATTCACTAGTTCCAAGTATGTACAAGATAAACAAACTGAATTAATACCCAGGGTTCTGAACAATGTCCAGTGAGGACAGGGGGTACAGTAGTAATCATGTGGTGTAGTTATTCAAACCACATAAGTGCTTACAAATTTAAGAGGCACTTTCCCACATAGGATTTTTGGATGAGAGAGGCCTTGGCACATTTAATCTTACACAACAGTATGCAATGTCTAGAAAGCGGTAGTGTCTGTGGGAGGAGTCGGGAGGTATCTGAGAAACCTGAGCAAATGATTTGGCATATGTGTGCTGGCACCCCAGTATCTGACTGGGAAATATTGCACCATTCTCGGTACCACAAGCACTGCTTTGAATTGTAGCAGCTTGCTTTCATGCTGTTCACATGATGTCTGACGGATGAGACCAATAAGTATTTTAGAATTTTTTGGGTTAGGATCAGAGACTGAGCGTAAGCAAAGAAGGACTACTGCAGATTAGAACAATATGGGAAGGAAGTGGACTCACTGCGAAACAAAAAGGAAAAACAGAAAAATAAAATGTCTTTAAAAGGAAGAGTGTTAAATTATTGGGATAGACAAGGAGGAGAGGAATGCTTACTTTCTGTCATGGCCATAATCAGTCAAAATGTATGAGAGATGTTGCAGTTTCAGATCCAAACTCAAGGATGTTCACAGGTTTTTTCCCCTTCAGCCTTTTCCTTCCCCATGTCCATCCTTTCTGCAGCTCCTAATTCTATTATCTAACACCTGAGGTTTAACAGATTGTATGCAGTGAAGGAAAGAGATAAAAGGAAAAAAAAAAGGCCCATTTAACTGTATATTCTGGTTTTGCACTAAGTTAGTGCAGCAAATTATTCTTGTTACATATTGCCTTTGTAAATTTTGTCAAATTGTGCTCCGTTGAACACTACTTATATGCCTTTCTTTGGAATTTATAACACCATCAGTTAGCAAACTGCCTTTGCATTGTGATGATTCTAACTTTTATCCATTTGGGGTTAAAAAACTGTGCTTGCAAACAAAGTTTTGAAGTCTTTTTCTCCTTTTTTAATTGTCTTTCTTAGTTTTGATTTATTTGAGGATATTCTTGTTAGAATTTTCCTCCTAATTTTTTTTCCCAAACTCTGCTATTAATTTTCCTAAAATTATTCACAGCTACTCAATTGATTCTCTCTTTTGTTTAGTTAGACTTTCTTTCTGAATAGAAACATTCTGGTGACGTGTATACAATTTAGAGCATAAAATTATATTTCTCTCAGCCTGGAGGTTAGAACCTTCCTTTGTTCACCAGCCCAAGTACAAAAGTTTTACATTCACTCTTTTAGCGATGATATTTTTGATGAATGACACAGTTCAAAGGTCTGAAACTTCTGGATGTAGATTCTCAGTTTTCAAAAATTAGTAGAGTTGCTTGGTTTAGGTAGATAGCTTGATCTTTAAATTAGAGGGTTTTTTTTTCATTTGAGGTTATTTCAGGCTGGGGTTTATGAAGGAATTGGTGAGGACATCTACCTAATACAAGATGTATTTTGTGTCCTGTGTATATCTGTGATACTACAAGGAAATTCTTCAGCATGACACTGAGTCAGCTATGAAAATGTTATTACAGAACAGAAGAAAAAGCAAACAACCAACAACACCGTCAACACAGCACACTAACCCCCCCTCCTTTTATGCCAGTCTACTTCACTTTATCCTGTTTCATATTTAGAGACTACAAGCGGCCAGCGGCTTATCTGGGGCAAACCGCTTCAGGTTCACTAGTGCAGATGCCAAGCAGAACCAATGCAAAGTTCATCTTCTATAGAAATTTCTAGCTGTATAGCAACTACATTTTCAAACCAATGCATGTAGTTTTATACTGTCCTCTCCCTGGAAGCAACGAATATAATTGTTTTGTGTAACAACACCTAGATCTGTGTAAGCTAGTGTACATAGCATCAGCACCTATTTTTAAAGCATACAACAGCTCTCCATCCAGCTGCCAAAGTTATATTAAAGACCTTCTTTGAACTCAGAACATCTAGTAGATGGAAATCTACTAGATTGAGGAAAATCTCTCTTGCTTATCTGGGTTCTTTTTTAAGATTTATTTTCAGTTCTTCATTGTTCCTACTTATTTGTGGCATCTAACTTCACATGCTAAAGCTTCCCTGAGAACCATCCGATGGATACCATTGTTGCTTTTGCAAGACAGTGTGCCAGCAAAAACATCTGGTTTTAAATGACAGTGAATTAGGCCAACTCTCTGATCTGAATCCTGGGAGGCTAGAACGTAGAGCAGGCAAGCCCTTTTCTTTTATGTATATAGTGTAAAAGACATCTCTGTTTATTATTTGCTTTAGAAAAGCTATCAAAGTGTAAACAGAAAGTGTAATAAAATAAATTTTAAAAAAGAACAAAAAACCAACAATAAAATATCTAAATAGCACAAAAGCTCTTAATAACCCAGTGGTGACAGGAACCATTTGTGGTATTACCAAGAAATACTGTACCACATACTAAAGCAACAACACAGTCTCCATGTGGCAACTATGGTAACAGCACACAGTAATTTGCTTAACCGATGTTGCATTTACGTGCTGCTAAAGTAGCAAAATACTTGAGCCCCGAACGTGTACAGAAACTGGAAGGTGCCTGCAATGCCAGAGGAGCTTTATCCTGTAGTTTAAAAGCATGTCTTAAATCAAGTCCTTTATTAGTCAATATATAAAAGGCTTTATGAGCATGCATCTGCGGCTCTGCACTTTTTGCCTTCCCGTATGGCTGCTTGCAGGCACTCCACAAAGGGAATCTGACACTGGTTTTGCTCTAAACGTTTCAGACCCTTCTTAGAAAGCCTTGGAGGAATCAGCACAGCAGGGTAACCTTATCCTGGGACCAAATACCAGTTAAGGACCTTTTTCTTTTCTTTTTTTTTTTTTCTTTCCCCTCCCTCCTCCGCAGTGGAAAACTAGAAAGAGAGAAGGAGTTGTATTTTTGATGGAAAATCAGTTTTGGAGGTTGCAACCATTACTTTGAGAACCACTGCATTAAAAGGAATATGACAAGTGAAGCAAGAGAAACCATTCTAGATAGTAATTCCTGGGAAATATAATCTGGTACTGGTGGCATGTCCTGCCTCTTTCTGCAGCTTTTCACAAAGCATTACAAAGAGTGTTTCCAGCTTTGAGAATCAGCTGGAAATAAGGATATATTTTCTTATGGTACTATGACATGCTATGTCAGTCCTGGCCAGATATACCAGCAAGAGATATTTTCATGTAGTGATCTAGAATAAGTGTTCTAAAATGGACAGTAAAAGTAAATAAATAAATAAATAAATAAATAAGATTACAAATGCAACAGCCTTTGCTTGAATTTGCCACTACCACTGAGAAAAAACAGAAAGAAACAGATGGACTTTTAAAAAGGTTTGCTCCCCTACAACTCTGATTTATACAGGCATTCGAGTCTATTATGTTTTGAACAACTTCACAGCCTTATGCAATTGGGTAGGTAAGGTAGGTACATTATTTTGAAAGAGATCATGAAGCTTGTAAGAAAACTTCCACAATATCCACTATCATAAAGAAAATTTTCCATTGGTAAATGTGAATTATAGGGCAGAAGAGGTTTCCCAACAGGCTGCCAAATATAAAAAATATTCTACTAATTAAGAAAAAAAAAAAGAAAAGAAAAGAAAAAGAAAACAAACAAAATCCCCACTACTACAAGAACTCCACAATTTTTTAGGTAAACATGTCCCAGATATCTACCTGAAATATAAATTAACTCAGAATTTTTTAAGATTAGTCACTACATCATGCTTTTTTTCCCTCCCACTGTCTTTATGCACATGGAGAGATTGCCCATATCACAGAACTAGCTTTTTAAAGAAAATCTGTTTATTTTGAGAATATATATACAGTCCTGCTGATCAGTACAGTTGTTCAGAATTTTATTCCAGATTTCTGCCTTCCACAGAATGGTAGGTTCATGGACTTATATGATCCTTCCAGTTTTTAAATCTGTGAGTCAAAACTCTGTGGGAGAGAACCACTAGCTCTGCGTTGAATGCTGTGGGTTTAGTGACGTCCAACAATGTACTTATGGATTAAATCCACTAAAGTCAGTATATAAAACCCATTTGAGATAGATCTGGATATATTTAAGCTTCATGTTTTATTTTTCTATTAATTTTATAATTTTATGCAGACTACTTTTTTTACAAGCAAATCGATACAGCCTTTTTTAAGTACTTTGCCTCGTACTTTGAAACAGAGAAAATGTTAACAAGTAGAATTAACAGACTGGCATTTATGCCCATTCAATGTGGCTAAGATACTAACATATACAATCAATACCTTGCTGACTAGGATACAGAGAAACCAATTCATCTAAAATCCTGAGTTTCCAGCTTAACTGGAATATGCTCCTTCCCTTGCACTGTGCAGATTCACTGGTACTTTGTGTTATTTTTGCATGCAACCCTGTGAAGAAAATTTTCCACCTAGTCAGACTAATGGACCACTAAATATTGCTGATGGCTGTTCTCCTTTCCCCATAGTAGTGCAAAGCAACTGGAACATACTAGTTAATATGAAACATAAAGATTAAAACCATGGACATTAAATCATTTGTCTGACCCTTTTGCCCATCCATATGTGTTTTCTCCATCCTGATTTAAAAAGAATTTTAAGGCAAAAAGTTTTTCTGGTCAGTGTGCATGTCACCCTTGTATTGTCCAATTTTTTACTTTGACTATAGAGTATTTTTCTAGGCTTAATTTCTGCAAATATTTACTAAATCATTGACTGAGGGAGTTCATGAAATGCATAATTTAGAGTCAGATGTGTGAATTTTCACAGGAATGTATGCATGTGGCTACAAAGCCACAATAAAGCATAAACAATCTCTCTGATGACTGCTATCAATACTTGAATATCAAGTTCTCGATGTAAACTCTGCAAGACCATGTTTGCTGTGTCCCTGTTCCCTACATTCTGAGAAATGCTGAAGGCACAGTGGGGCTGGCTGGATGTACATGCAGTCTTGTAATGCACGTTATGATTTGCAGGGCGATACAAGAAGGTCATTTCCCTAAGTATAATGGTTCTGCACTCCTTCAAAGTATTTGCATCATCCCAGAGGGTATAGCAGCCCTCTGAGTGTGAAAGGAACAAAGGAGCACTGTTTTCTGATGAAATTAAATATAACAGTAATCTGAGATTCTGGAGACAAAAAATGTTTACAGCATAATTTGAGTATAATGTCTATCTATATGCTGTTGCCTCTGTAATCTTGTGGCGAGCAGGTCTATGTGATACTTGTGCAAAAAAACAATCTGAAGAAAAAGTAGTTGTTTCCTAAATTTGTCTGGGCACAGAAATTGCCAAATCAAACAAACTTTTCTTTTCAGTTCAGCTATTTCTACCATTCTCCTGTGTTAAGCTTTCAAAAACATGATTTTTATTTCATTGTCTGTATCATTTGAACTATGTAAATAGAATGATATTTTGTCTATGCATTTTGGTTTTGCAGTGCTACATAATAGTGGGGATGTAAGTCAGTCACAGTGCAAGAGGTCAGCAATGGAAGCCTCAGAGAGGCAAGAAACTTATTTTGTGCTGACTTGCTCTGCTCCCTGCTAACGTACAGGCAAAGACAAAAAAGAGGAAAAGCAAAGCCGAAAATTATATTACATAGAGGGTCTAAGTCATTCTCTTTGGCTTTGGTATGAGGGACAATACAGTTAAACTTTGCTTTTATTCTTTTTTAATTACCCTAAAAGATAAAGGACACTAGATTTTGTTCCATAATCATTGGTCTAAAATCAAAGCAGGAGTCTTTAAGTGACTTTTGACATGCGCTTGTAAAAGTAAGAACTTGCAGTAGGTTGAACTTGGCTGGCTGCCAGGTACCCACCAAGCTGCTCTATTACTCTCCTTCCTCAACAGGACATGGGGAGAACTGACCATGAAAAGCTCATGAGTTCAGGTAAGGATGAGGACATCATTTACTTGTTAACATCGTGGACAAAACAGACTTGACCTGGGGAAGATTAATTTAATTTATTGCCAAGTAATTGTAACAGAGTACGATAATGGGAAATAAGAACAAATCTAAAAAAAAAAAAAATACCTTACCCCCACCCTTCCTTCTTCTCAGGCTCAACTTCACTACCAACTCTTCTACCTCCTCCCCCAGAGCAATGAAGAGAGATGGGGAAAGAAGGTTGCAGTCAGTTCATAATGCTTTCTCTCTGCCACTTTTTCCTTCTCATGTTCTTCCCTGTTCCATCATGGGTTCCCTCCGTTGGGATGCATTCCTTCAGCAGCTTCTCCAATGTGGGTCCTTCCCACAGGCTGTAGTTCTTCAAGCACTGCTTCAGCATGGGTCCTTTCCGTGCGGTGCAGTCCTTTCAGGAACAGACTGTTCCAGCATGGTTTCCCAAAAGGGTCACAAGTCCTGCCAGCAAACCTGCTCCCGCATGAGCTCTCCACAGGCTGCAGCTTCCTATCAAGGCATATCCTTTGCTGTGGTGTGGGGTCTTCCTTGGGCTGCAGCATGTCTATCTGCTCTGCTGTGGACCTCCATTGACTGCAGGGCAACAACCACAGTCTTGTCCACAGGCCACAGGGAAATTTCTGCTTCAGCATCTGGAGTACCTCTTCTTTCCTTTTTTACTGACCTTGGTGTCTGTGTAGGTGTACCTCTTATATTTTCACACTCCTCTTTCTCAGATGCTATTTTGCAGTGTTTTTTGTTGGAGGTACTACCAACGTAGCTGATTACCTCAGGCAATCAGCTGGAACGGGCTCTGTCTGCCACAGGGCAGCTCCCAGTGTTTTCTCACAGAGGCCACCCCTGCAGCCTCCCACCCCCCAAAAAACTTTGCCATGTAAACCCAATACAGAAATACAGCAGACAGAATATTGTGCTTGCTTTACTTCTTTCTGGCTTCTGTTCCCCTCTACAACTGCTTTTTGACAAGAGTTGATGTCAGGATATGGGAAATGCATCCTAAGCTAGCACTGCATGTCCAAACAGTCCTTGCTGATTCCCACACAGCCCACTCAAGTTACATATGTTTAAAAGAACCCTGAATTTGGGATAAAAGGTTCTAAAAATAAACCAAGAATACTGATAACTGGAGAAAGTGCTATTGTTTCTTAATAGGAAGTTCCATTTTCTTCCATACTTGCACAGAAAAGTCTTGAAATTTCTAATTAGCTACAAAGACAGTGAAAGACAACCCACATAACCTCTAATAGGACCTTTAAAAGAATGAGGTTTTAAAATATTAACTTACACTGAAATTATAAGCAGATTAATATATGAAAATACCAAAAATTGAAAATCAGACTCCCTAAATGAATTATATTTTTTGCATAAACTAGCATTAAAGTCAGTTTCCATCATTCACAGCTTTTCTGATGTGTTTTCTCATACTACAGTTCGGTGCAACTTTGAATTCCCAATACCTCTTCCCCACAATACTAATCTTAAGTCAGAGTCCAGTCTAGACTCTAATATTTACAGACTAAGAGTGAAGAATCCTTCTCCGAGAAATGTCATGTAAAATAAAACCTCCAAAAGAACAGCAGGTTATTCCTGGTAAGGGAGATAAAGCATCCTTTGAATTAAAGTGTGCAAGGTTTCTTGAACACTTCATAGACACAATTTAAAAAAATACTCTGACTGCTCATTCCTTCAGGGAACATGGGTCTAGTAGATGCCCTTGAAAACATGGAATAACAGGTGGACCAAATTACTTTGACATTTGGTAATGAGTCTGCAGAGCTGTTAATAAAAATTTCACACAAGCCTCTATAATCACATTGTGGAGGTCCAAAGGGTCACTTGTTTGTCTGATATTTCTGCCTGATGGTTCAAGGACTCATTGATATGAGGTGACTTTAAGATTATCAGAACTAAGAATCAGTCCTGACAATGTATCCATTCCTTTAATAGTCCAATTTCTATTTTTATTAATTAAGCAGTTTCATTTTCTTTGCATTTAATATTGAAATGAAGCATATAATATATTGGTAAGAATTATTTATTGGAATTACTATGATTATTGTAAAACAGAATACATTTACTATAAATTATATTTAAAAAAAGAGGCAGCAGAGGAAAAGAGTTTACATACTTAGATGAAAATTTACAGGAAAATGGAAACAGATAACTGACTAGTTCAGTGGAGATAATTATGACTTAAATCAGGAAACTTATGTCAGAGATTTAAGTCACAGAGACTCAGATTAATGAATAAGCAAACAAATAATAATTGAAGAGACCCCAAACCCAACTATATGTGTGGCTTAGAAGACTGTTTGACAAAGAAAGGTAGATTTCCAAGTTCTCTGGGAGACTCAGCTACTATTTCAAAGTTTCATCCAATCAGAAAGTGTTTATACTTTTCATATTTAAAACATAAGAAATTAAATCCCAGTATTTAAAATCTTCATTCAAAAATGCAAAATTTTATGCTTTAATCTATTTAGCAAAACACAGAAAGTACCAGCTAAGTTTGTGTCTTGAGTTAATCACATTCTTAAGTGCCTTGGAGAGCAGGGATAGACAGATCCTGGCCTCTGGCCACCACCTTCTTCAGATTCACATTCAGGGTCCTCTCCTGCTATCAAGTCTCAGAGTAACCCAGTTCCCAAAGGACTGCTGATTTGGCATGTGGGAAGGACGGAGATGGTTTCTCTACATGATCTGAAATCATTGCATCGTACTTACACAGGGTTCTTCCCTTTTTCTTATATGACATTCAGCTCTTTCACCTTGTTCTAAGAGTACTGGCTGGCACAGGTCAGCTCTGTACAGCACACATACAATGGTATCGTGAACCTGGAGGTGCTACCTCTGCTGAAGTATGAATAAGAATCAGAAAGCATGTCACTGCATTGGGACCTTATTTAATTTAGAAAATCCAGGAAGGGTTCTCATTTGTGGTTTTGTTTTTACTTTATATACATACACATATATGTATACGTACATATATATATATATTTACACACATATACGTGTAAATATATACACATACATCCAAATGCACCAACACATACACACCTACTAAAACAAATTTTTCGTAGGGCAAGTTATATCTAGTAGATTCCTTCTGTTTGTTCAACACAGTGAAGTGGATATTTTAAACTCAAACCCACTTTCTCAGCACAGTGAAATGGATTTTTTTAAATTGGCCAGAATTCTCTAAATAAAATTTGCTTCTTCATTTGCACTCTGTAAAGATTAAATGTTATCCAATATGTTGATATTTCAACCCAGTCAGAACTCCCAGTGCTATCCATGTAGTCTCACATTTAAAATCTACATGCTGGTAAAATCCTGTTCCTCTTTATTGCCACTAACATTTACCCTAAATTAAATATTTATTCTAAATTAAACCAGGTCAAAGAAGTTTATAGGAAATCTGTTACTTTTTAATATAAAAATGTTGAATGATTGAAAAATATGATATTCAATAAAAATAGTTTGTAGAAGCCTGGTAAGAGTCAATTTTGAACAGTTTACTCATATTTATTTTATTTTTCAATGTCTTTTACCTGTATTGAAGATAACCTTCCTGATCTATCCTGACATTCTGAGTCTACAGAACTGAAAAAGCAATGATGATACAAATATGAATAGGAAGGAAAAAAAATGCAATGGTAAACAATTTTTTTTTACATAACTATTAGGCTTTCCTGAAACCCAGCCAGCTAGAAGAGGTCTTCAAAAGTCACCATTACCTAACATTTGTGGGTCTGTATCCCCACAACAGAGCATTCAGAGATTAGAAGACAAGTCACCAGGTTACTGAATTTGGTAATGCAGGGCAGGGGCAAGGAAGAAGGTGTCTGAAGCCCCAGGGGTGAATTTATACTCAACAGAAGTTCTGTCAGGAAGGAAGATATATGTCCCAAAACTACATCCATTTCAGGGAAAAATGAGCCCAAGGATAAAGATTGTCAAAAGAATATATTCCAGCCCCTAAGGAGGTGTGTGAAACATCTTGAGTTAGCTTAATTTGACAATCTTCTAAACTGAGGAGAGCACAGGAAAAGTGGAAAGCCAAGAAACACATTACTAGATATATGAGCATGTAGTGGCTATTTTCCTATACTATCTTTTAATTATAGCAGCTGTTTTGTCATATTTTGTGATAAAATTAGGTTTTCTTTTTAAACATTTACTTTGGCATTTATCTAATGATGAGCAATTTAGGGGGTCATTAGTAAAGTTCAATCTTTCACATTCTTTAGGCATCAGGAATCCTAACCTGGAGCAGAGACACAAAATTAACACTTGATGCCAAAACGGCACAGAGTAACTGCTCAGAGACGAATTTTGTCCTTAAGCAGCAAAGATATTTATTTCATGCAACACTGGGAGCTAGCCGATTCGCACCGCAGAAACTAGCTCCGAAGTTTTCAGTGAAAAGTTAGGTATTTTATACCGTTTTTGTGAGAGGTTACACAACATCTTTACAGACATACTCATTTGATTTTGACACCTAATCATTCCATTCACAATAGGTGGGATCTAGGTGGAGTAGACCTTTCAATTTTCTTTGTTCAAGGATTTCCTGACTTGATGGTCGCTTTATCTCCTTCAGGTGCCCACCTCATCTTTTCTAATTATTCAGAGTACATTCCTTTCTCAACACAAACAGAGCATCACTCAGAGTTTGTACCAAACTCATCCTGACTAATCTTTTTATTTTAAGACCTTGTTCTGTTTCACACTCCATAGAAGTTACCAGTATTCTTTCTATAAACTCCTGGGCAAGAGTATCTGGAAGTCTGAGTGTGGTGGTATAGAGACATGAATGGGAAAATACTATTCAAAATGTAACGAGGAGTTAGTATCTCAGTTGTTGCAATATATGTATATATTTATTATTTTTTTTAATTAAAGTACAATGTAACTCCAATAACTGAATAAGAAGCAAAAGATTGTGGAACAAATACATCCTCATTTTGTCAACACCAGTAAAATTACAGTTGTCTCAGTACTGTTGTCAGAAAGTATTTAATAAGAATGAGATTTATTCATGCAAGAACACAGACAGGCACCAGGAAACAGAAAAGATGTGGAAAAAATAGCTTCCATCCATACCCTGATTTCTTTTCCTCTAAGAATTTACTATATATAGTCTGAAAGAAAGCTCTGCTGTTTTGGGGGTTTTTTTCAGACTTCTTAACTGGTTGCAAATTCTCTTACCTGCAGATCTGTTCCTTCTTACAGTGTTTGCCTTGAGGAAACTTCACTGATGTCTAGACAGCAGATTCTGGGGAGGAAAAAAATATTATTGTTGTGTTTCTGCCCTAGAATTTTACTGCTTTTGCATATTTTGTTCCACCTCTTCTTCACAAGTGAAGTTGGTTATTCTTTTGGATTGTGTTAAGAGAGCTTTTATTGAAATTTGCTTTATTTCCAGTCATTTTCACAGATTATTTCAGAAATCCCTTAAAGCAGAATCTAATATAGTTACACTTCTTTATTTGAAAGACTAATATATTAAGAAATTAAATATATTTTGGAAGGTTATTTTTCAACAAAATTATATCATTGCTTTCAAAATAGTGAACAAAAATCTTTGTGAGATGAAAATTATCAATATTGAAACACAGTAAGATCCTGAGCTGAATACATCACAATAAAAATTAAGCCAAGCATAAGCAAGGCTTTTAAAAATGTGCTAATTATGTTAATATTTGTCTTTATCTTTTGATGCTTGAGCTTTAGAGTTTTAAAAATGTGTCTGCCACATGTCATTTTTAAAAAGAATTCAAAAAGAATTTGAAAGCAGAAATTCCCACTCTATAACATCTCTCCTGATGCTGATGCACTAATAAAAAACACTAAAGAATCTTGTTACGAACAATGACATAACATGTTGTATACTTTTTTAGCTGTTTTAAAACTATCCTTAATCAGTAACAATACTTGGTACAAAATTGTAATGCCCTGTTTCACAGTAATATATAACACAGTGGAAATTGTGCTGGAAATTGCAGCGTGGCATCCTGCTGAGAGAGTGAAGTAGTGAAACTGTCTTGAAAGACTCATAACAGAGACAGATGATCTGAGATAGATTTTTATGCTATGAAGGGAATGCGAATAAATGCTTATTGCCTGTTGTAGCAAGGACTGAAAAGTCTGATCCAAGATATCCTTGCTAGTCCCATGTCCTTTAAATCATTCCAAGTTGGGTATCCTACATAAAAAGTAATGACTGATAAGCAATGGCTAAAAGTTGCCTTTTAGATTTGCATCCCAGTTCCTGTACCGAGGTATTCAGAAAGCTCTGAGAAGCTTCTAATTATCTGGGTACTACTATACAGTGGGTCTTCAGAAATTCATCCATCACATCTGCCAGATGCTGTCGGCTGTGACAGTGTTTTCTAAGATCTGGGTAGGCCCATGGGAAGACCCACTTACCCCATACAGGTCAGAGAACATGTATCGGGCTAATTTTCTCCTTCTAATGACTTATCAAATTTAACCGACTTACCTAAAACCAAATTTTAATATTCTACCCAAATTGCCATGTTCCACATCTCATGTAAATTAGGAAATACTTGATGACAAAATGTTCATAACTGTACTAGCAGCCTTTCATATTATTGTATTCATAAATGTAATCACCTGAAGGATAACGTTATAAATAAAATGACAATGTAAATTTCAAGAAAGATCACTAAATTAAATTTTTATGTCAATTTCTGATTTGCCTTTTAGCTTTTGCAGGGCACTGGTGGGAGGGAAGGGAGCTGGCATCCAGGGAACTAATTTTACTTATCCTGAATGATAGCTGTATCTCAGAGCATCCTGCTAACTCATAGACACCTTATCTGCGGTATAGCAAGTGTTTGGGAGGAAAAAACTTATTTCATAAGAGATTAGTCACAGCTATAATTCAGAAGTATACGGGTTATATGTTTTCAATTACTGGAGGGTTTAGGTATCAAATCATTCTCCTTGGCTTTGCTGAGAAATGTTTTATGATGATGCTTTGTTTCCAGTTGATAAGCTAGCAGCTTCTTGTGGCTGCAGGAAAGATTCCAATGACTACATCTGTATTAAACCATTTGTCATGGGGAGCTAATGGATTAAATAGACTTTTTTTTGTGCTTGTGTGTGAATTCAACACAGATCATACTGTTAAGAAATGCACTAAAATCAAAAGTCTCAATGCAAAATAATAACAAAACACTTTAAAAATAAGGATATTTTAGGAAAAAGGTAGCTGTAAGGGTATCAATTGTAGCTTGTAATTCACTAAAAATATTTTGGATATGGATGGAGGAAGTATTTTCATTTATTTGTTTCCCTTTTTGGAAAATACTACTTGCATGCCTGTTTCTTCATTTTTATTAGACATGCAGAATTCAAAAACAATTTATATGAAGAGGGCTTTTTGTTTCTTTTTTGTTTGGGTTGGGGTTTTGCCAAGGTTAATATCAATACATTTAAGAATATCAAGGTACATATGCAAATCTTTGATTTCCAAATTTCTGTAGAGAGTTTTCTAAACTAAAGTTTCACAGCATGGTTCAGGTTGATCACAGGTGTATACTCCTAGAGGTTGCATCAGGGACCTGTGATGAACTGAGGCTTGATTCTAATGGATCAAATGGGTCTTTTCTGTATTTTAGCCACATGACCCAATCCCTTCTGAATATAAGCTATCATAAGTATAGCCTTTCTGTTTCTAAAAGTAGGAATTTTTAAACACACTTAATATTTAAGGGTTGTGTTTACCTTATTTCTTCATATAAGAAAATAATATTTAGCTCATGAAGAAAAGGAAAGCAGTCACTTAAACAAACATAATTAAACTACAGTTAAATGTTTAATTGATTGAAAATAGTAGACTGAAATGAATAATGTATCTACCCCATGGAGCTGATAACGCAAAAAAACCTTCTCTATTGAACAGTGGGGAATTTTTTTTTTTTTTTTCTGCATGGCAAAAATATTCCTTGTCTCCCTTCAGTTCTACAGAAAAATGGTGGACTGCAGTGAATGGCCACTTTAGATACCTATTTTATTTAAAAAGTTAATTTACTTTATCTCATAAATGCTTTACAATAGTTATGCAGTACAAAAAATATAATTAATGAAGCATATGCTCATGTGAGTTCAGCAAGATCTGCAGAACTGCCTTTGAGCTATTCTAAGAACTTGACAGATATCACCAAATGAAAACATTCCAATTAACCTGAAATTTTAGTACTATTGTCTCATCCTTCTCCACACTACCAGGAGAAATACAGCCACAGTTATTAAAAAAAATAATGAAAAATACATCTATCATTCAACAAGACCGCTTTTTCAATCTGTAGTTGTAGTTACCAATGGGGCTAATATACTAGTAGCCATGCTGGTGTTTCTATACATTAAAAAGGACATATATCACTATCTTTTCTTTCTAGGTCCCAAAGTTACCTAGTCAACATTCAAACACAGCAGCCATTACAATTTGAGTAAAGCAGTTAACTTTACTTCAAATACTGAAATGACACCATCATACTTGCATCCAACTATATGCACCATGTGCAATATATAGTGCATAAACTATATGTAATACATATAGTACATACAATACATAGTGTAGGCAAAGAAAACACCTTGTTCTGCTCTACTTATCCTTGAGATTGTTTCTCTATACAAAGCTACAAAATTTGCCCCTTTTGCCCCTGCCCCAAGGCAAATAGATCTATATTTAGATATAGATTACAAAACACCAGATTAAGTGCTGCTATAAACTGATTTAGGGCAACAAAGAACACCACCTGTCAGAATCTGTGTTCCCTTGCTCTGCACCAAGTAGATAATTAGATACCCTAATGAGGCAAGTACATAAGTCTTGGTGGACACATCCTTTTAAAAACTAATGAGTGTTTAATTAGTTTTCTAGAGCCATATCAGAACCTCCTTATGGAGGCAGAAGTACCCCATTACCAAAGATACATATTGTAGTAATATTATGTGAATTTTGGTTTCATGCTACTGGTTGTTATAGAATTAGCAACAAATCTGTTTGTTGTACCTTGCCATATGTCCGGGCTGCACTCTGCAGCATCACCCTGTGATTGCTGAACAGACGCCCTCCCCACCAGCACTGATGGCCGTCGTTTAAACCTATGCAAGAGCTGCATAACAGGCCAGATGTTGAAACTTGCACAGGTTTATACAGCTGAACCAATCTGGCTGTTATCCTTCCTTCTCCAACAGAAAACCACTTTTGTCTCTCCTGTTAAGAACCAACATGGAATACATCATTAAATATTTACTTTCCTGCTTGTGGTTTGGCTATAACAGTATATGAACAGATGTATCACCTCTGTCCTGGTCTGTATCGTGAGCTATTAGTATGCTCTACAGATCACCGTTAAGGACCTGTTTAACACGTGGTAGCACTCCAAATAAATGTACACAACCCTTGAAGTTTTGCTTAGAGTACATTCAATCACATTCAGATGGCAAACTTTGAGGTTCAGTTACGAAACATCAGCATAAAAAGCTCATGATTCTAAGTTACAGTATTATATAAAACATGTATAAGCAGCAAAGAAAACTTGTGCTATTTAAGCTGAGAGTGTAAATGGAAGAATTTGTGCCATGCAACCCCTGTTGGGGGAGCTCCATTAAAACATCCATCTATGAATCAATAAATAAAAAGAGCTTATTTGAAACATTTGTTTAAGCAGTACAAAAGCATTAACAAAATAAATCAGCCCAATACCAAAATGTAATAAGCAGTTTGACCCCTTTTAAGATCAATTATTTTCACAAAGTAGGTTTCTACCTTCAGTATGTTGGCAGAATGTCAGCATCTAAACAAAATCCATCACAGTGATCTCTGTTTCATATTTTGAAGCATTTCATTACAATGAATACAGAAGCACTCAACTGGATCAAATTAATATTTGTATCATTGAGAGCCAGTTAGACATTGACCAAACTCTTTCCCTAAATAAGGCAAGAAGAAGAAAAAGTTCTAGAAACTACAGTTATGTCAGAAGAACTATCTGCTGGCTACTGAATAGCTGTGTCACACTAAAAGCACTGGTTCAACATTTTGGATGCATACTTTGTATCACAGACAAGGGATATAAGCCAGGTGCTACACATTCATCAAATCCTGTGCCAAGAAGAGAACACATACTGTGCCATTGAATAAAATAATAAAAATAATAAAAAAAAAAAAGATGGCAAGGCTTTTGGATAATGGTCAATTAACCTTTGCCACAGCAGTCAGAACAGGCAGAGGAAAAATATTGATCCTGTCATAATCAGTAACTTCTGTATGACAAATGCAACACATATTTCAGACTCACTTTTGTTATTCTCCTATACAGTCAAAATGTTGAGTTGTTTTAACAAAAGTAAATGGTCATTTTACAATTTAGCAGAAGCAGAATGTTTTGGTATGATGTGTTTCAGTATTTTGTAAATTCTCCCTTGCTGTTAAAAGATAAAATGTTTGCAAACCAAAAAGTGTGACTGAATGTAAAAAGAAGGATGGTATTAACCACTATATTAGGTTTTCTAATCAGACTGAAATTCAGAAAATAAGCCATTGGGAAGAGGATGAGGCAGAGATTGTTGGTACAATGAGCTGCATGTTAAAACCAGGGCTCTGGTCTCCTGACAATATCTGAAGAATGACAATTGTATTGGTGGCCCTTTTTTTTTTAATGGCTCTAACTTTCAGATTTTAGCTCTAAACAAAAGCACTGCTCCTAACGTGTTGCAAAATACTCATGTAGATTTACAGAGATCTTTACGAGTAACCAAATACTCTGTGCATGAGACTATGAACAGTTATACGAAGCAGAGATTGTGATTCCCCCTACCCTATCCACAGACACAATAAAACTTCCAGCCACAGCAAGAGGCTGATGAAAAAACTTTTAGTGACTAAATTATCTAATAAAAACTGAGTTTTGTATTCATAAATTGCTTTCAAGCCAATTCTGATTAAAAATGCTTATTGTGTTCTGTACAGATGCCTGTACAGAATTGCCTAATGTGATTTCAATTAGCTTTGATTGTTTACTTCAGCCAATAAGTATTTAATATTTAAGGTTTCTGATATATCATTGAAGCATCAGGTATTGTTTCCTTTCCCTCACTGGGTCCCTGCTTTTACATATAATCATTATTTATATGTGTTTAGTTTTTCTATCTGCACAGAAATAGTGCAGTTTCTGAGGATCATTTGAAGTATAAAACCAGTTACATCAAACAGCTGTTAGCAATGCAACTAAAGCTCATAACACTAATTGACAGCATTTCACTTATTTCAAAAAAAGCAAGTACAATTTTATTTTTTTTTAATGTATAAAGATGAATGTGTTGGTTCGGTGGTTTTTTTTTTCTTTAACACTGGAAGAGTCCAATCCTTTTGGTTAAAGAGAATATAAAAAAAGTAAAGCAGATCTGCCCCTAATCTTATTTTGTGTGCTCAAAATGTTCTGTCTGAAAACAGAACCCAAACCAAGAATGACAAAAATCTGTGTGTTCTAGCTATGAGGAAAGAGTCTGAGAGACCAAAGTAAAGTTTCATGCTCTTTTGTTAGCATGCAGCCAAAATCAAGTTGTCCAGTCAGGTCCCAGAACACTGAATGTCCACACAGTCCAGTGAGGTGTCAAGCTGAAATACCAAGTTAAGTGCCCAGAAGTGAGACAGTGCTATCAGAGCAATGCTGGTACAGTTGTGCAGGGCTGGCTGCATTGCCTCCAGCCCTCCAGCTATCTCATTCCAAATTTTATCTGACCATGGTGTGACAATATGTTAAACTGTTTGCCTGGCTTCTGGTGACAGATCAAAAATAGTGTGTCTAAATGATGCAAAGTGCTAGTCCAGATCATTTGTATTCTGCCATTTCAGACATATTTCAAACACCCTGATGGATTAAGTTTTTATCAGCAGCTTCATGCCAGATCAAGTCTGTCTGTTCTACTGCATGGCACATAAAAAACATAAAAGTTGGCATAAATTTGATATCATGTGTTCTGGCTAATTGGAAAAAATAGAAGTGTTTGCCCAAGCCTATCTAGATCAAATTTGTTCTTCATTTCTTCCAATAGCACACAGGTCTGATGGGGAACACATAACCTAAGGATGTCTGAACAGATGTTTCATGTGTAAAATAAACACAGAGAATACAACAACAATAAATCAAAACCATAGAGATGTGCACTTCCTTCCTTACTCGGAATCCAGTGGGTTACCCACAACTGCCCCCTGTTGTTATTAGACATATCTGGAAAGAGAAACTGTGATCACAAGCTGATCAATGAGTAACATGAATGATAAGAGAACAATAAACATAATTGTTTGTGATGGGCTCTAAATTGCCAACATCTTTTTTTTTCCCCAGCACTTAGTATTTAATGTTTTAAATTCCCTACCTTGAAAATAAGTAAAGATGAAACAATCTCATATTTCATTACATCTTTTACCATTAAATACATACATATATTGATATAAAATAGCATATATCTCGTATCCATACATAACTAAGTTTATGTAGAAAAAAAATAACTTTTTAATCTAATCTTTATGGTTTTGGAGAAAGTTTACAAATCATTTCAATCAACCCTGAAAAGTCAAAACTAAAAGAAAAAACAGAACAAAAATGTTTTGTGCTTCCCTCTCATCACCGTAAAGCCTCATGGTTGAAAAGATCATTGAACATTTGGTCTTGGCAGCTGTCATAATCCACAGTTTTGCATTTACTCTTATAAAAAGTTTAATCAATTGTGAGTAGTGAACAAATGATTTTAAAAGGCATAGTCTTTTCATGAATGATACACAAGAGCTAAATTTGTCAGATAAATTGTTCCTAAAAATATTTGGCTTGGCTCTACAGAAAAAACAGATATAATGAAAAGTAGACTGTAGTTTTGCTTTTTTCTTTGTTTTACTGAAATATTGTTAGAAATATAGTTAAAGAGTTTTAAAGCTTTTTTTAGCCAATATCCCTTGACATCTTGAGGATTTCATTTATCGTGTGTGGGGTTAGTAGGTTGGAAAGGAGAGGTAAGTATGTGTAGTCAGACCATGGCGGTTACAATCCTTAAAGGGGGGTTTTGCCCTGTTAATTGGCTGCAGTAAAACAAAATTTTTTTTTTTTTCAAAAAAAAAAAGGATTGGGGATTTCTTGTTTATTGTCTCTCAATGGTTTCCATATCACATCTGCTCAGTTCTCAGTTTAAATGTAAAAAAGCTGTGGTATTTCCCTCTAACTGTTCTGTTCTCAAACTCATCCTAGACTGAAAGTGAAGCTGGGTTTTCTCTGGCTCACACATCTCCTACAAAGACCCTGCAATCTGACTGTTGTTAGGAATTTGGTTGAAGATGTGCCAGCTGGAATCAAGCCTGGTTCATTCCCTGGGAGCTGCATTGGTTCTGCAGTGAAACAAAAGGCACAAGTAACAGCAATTTGCTCTAGAGAAGAGGCTGAGCACATCAACAGATAAAGTAGCACGTGTCTCAGAAGACCTTTGTTACCTTCATGACTCTGCTGTTCTGTATTGCTTAGTCACCTGGGACAAATCACTCCATTTGCCCTTGCTGTCATTCCTACATCCACTAAAAGAAACAGTCTGTCAAGTAAATGATCTAAAATAGGGCAAAGACTGTATAATACTTACTTGAAGTAAAGGTTGTCAGGAAAGGGCTAACTATATGCAGCCTAGTCTTCTTTTAATTTAAAAAACATGACTACAAATATTTAGGAACACAATAAAGCTGCATGTATTTTCTTACAAATTACAGACTAATTGTCACTGGGACAAAAGAAATACCTAAATAGCTAATCATCCTGACATGAAGCTAATTAACATAAACAACAAAGCTGAGGACAAGTAATGCAAAAAACCATTAACAATTACCTGCCATTTTCAAAGACACTATTGTAACAGTCACTAGCGGAAACCACAATCATTGAAATGTTACATACATTGGTATCGTAAAGGACTGTAAAATATCCTAGTTAGAACAGATTTAAAATCAGACAAAAGATTAAACTGGGGAGAAAAATTAAAAAAATGAAAAAGAAAAGAGAGAGAAGATGGAACTGAAAAAAAAGAACAATGACAAGTGCCTGTTGATATGCATTCACACTGGGCCAGCAATGCTTATATACTTGGTGCATGCACTATGTCAACCCATAAAAAAACTTTCTTCCTACCTCATCAAGTAAAAACAGACAAAAAATTTCAGGTTTTTTGTACTTAGATTCTTATGCCTTTCTTTATCATATGGCTAAAAGAAATTCATTTAAACTCTGTCCTACAATCTTTAGACCAACAAATTTGTAATTCTGCTTATGACTTGGAATATTTTTGTGTTTCCCATTGTGGTTTCTGCAAGACTTAAGAGCTAGAAACCAAGATAAGAAGAGGGGAAATAGAAGTAGCTCTTTGGTGCCCTTCACATTGTTGATGTTCTTGCCAAAGACATGCATCAGCACAACATACACTTCCCAGGTGACAGAAGTCATGATGAGATCAAAAACTATAATCAGCAACTGGCTATTTTCTAATGTTATTTGGTATAGAAATTAAACCGATGGTTACAATGGACATTTTACAAAGTTTCAGATTTCTTGAAAAGAGAAAGTTAAAACTCCAATTGGGAACATCTGTTCATGAATGACTGTTGAAGGACAAAGCATACATTTAAGGTCTAACCTTCTAAGGGGGTTAATGCAGGACAGTATCTTTCTTGAGGCTTCACTTACAGTGCTCGGGAAGGAAGCTCATGAAGATGGTCCTTTATTAAAAAGCTGATCCTAGAACACCTAGAAGAGATAATTTTGCCTCCTACTACTCTGGCATACAATTTGGCTCACAGAGAAGAATATTCTTCCACATTTCATGTCTATGCCATTTCATCAAAGGTGACAGAGCAGGGAGCAAGTACCATGAAGTCTGGAGGAGTAAACATACACATTTCAGGACACAACAGCCTGAGTGTTTTCCTTGTTCCTTGGCTGGTCCAGCCTCATGACTGTCATTTACTCACCAGTGAATTTCATTTACAAAGGACAAAAATTTTCTGCTGCCTGAAAAAGACTCAATAAGAATTAAAAAGATTATGAAAAACAAGAGGGCTGGTTTCTTCCTTTTTTTTTTTTTTTTTTTTTAAATGAAGAAAGTCCAGACAGCTTCATGATGATTTTTTGTTTGGTTTTATTTTTACAACCCTTAATTCTTCTCCTCTTCTCCTCAGCTCCTGGTTGTTTTGAAGTACTAGTTTTCTGTTTACTTTTGTTTTCACCATTCTGCTGAGCTTCTGTAAGTTTCCAATACTTCTGTAAAGGATTACACTTAAACCCTACTTGCCAATTTGTTGTGCTGTTGAAGGCTTTATTGTGCAAAAAGGAACCTGAATGAAGATTTTACTGACTTTTAAAAGAAGAAGCTATTGAAAGTGACCGGATAGAGAATAAAATCAAATCCTCTGTTTCTCTGTGAGAGGAATGCACTCTCAGGTATAAAAAACTTTTCAAACAGCTGCTTTTGCTAGTAATAATTTAACTCTTCCTTTCCTATCTTAATCTTACTCCTTCACTTCTAATTTTTTACCGGCTCATCAGAAGTGATTTCTTCAGAGACACTATAAAATTATAATCCATTTTAATAATCTGTTGTAAATAAATTGCAAGGATAAAAGTTTAATCATACTCCCCATTAATGTCTGGATAAAAAAAAGAGTAAAAAAAGATAGCTATGAATTCTTTATATGTTAGTCGGTGACATGCGGTTGCAGAGTCATTATGTAATAGTAAATAGCCCATATTATTGTGAGAGCAACATAGATATTGTTACAAGGGTCACTCTATACCATTCTTGCTCTTCTGTGCTTGTCATGATCTCAGTAACTCTCATGTATGACACACAGAGGAAACAAACTGGGGTGATGAAATACGAAAGAGAGTGTCTGCTAGTGTTCAAAATTAAATCAAACATGTCTTTACTCCAAATAGGCAGTTGTGTAAGTGTCTGTCATGCCAGTGCATTGAAAACATCAGCATTTCGAAAGAAACAAGTGTGTTTGACGGAAGTTTAAGCTAGGCTTGTGAGTGAGAAAAGCAGAGAATACTCATGATTCCTTGTAAAGTATATCTACGTTGAAAAAAGAATAATAAAGATCAGCAGTCCCTGAGCTAAAAGAGATGTGGCTGACAAGCCTGTATGGCACAGAGCCTGTGGGACTAAATTCAGATCTACAAACAATACATCTTCATTTGAAGAAAATACATCTGAGCTAAAACATCCTGCCTTTGCAGGGCAGCCATATTACTCATTTAGCTAACTTGTTCAGTTGCAGCTGACTCATTCCAGCCACAGGGGAGGTACACACACACACAGTTCTGCATTTTCATGAACGGTCCAGGCAGAACCATCTCAGGTCACCCTGCACCTGATGGCATAGGCACAATCTTAGAAAAAAGTGGCCAGGTCCCATGTAATCCACGGAGCTGTGTGAAATAGTTGGAAGTTTCACCTTCTGATTAAGCCTATTTTTCTGTTATATTGCTGTGGTGTACCATATAACAGGAATGCCTCCCCTGCAGGAGGAAGCAGGGTGTAGCAGAATGCAAATCGGTCTCTCAGGCCAAGGGCAGGAGCAGCAAACAGGAACCGCTCCAAGGCCTTTTACTTCGCTTTCAAAGGACTCAATTCTAAAAATGAAAATCAGCAGACGCAAAAGTGTTTGTAATAATGAAACATAAGGAAAATAATTTATTAAAAAGCATATCTGAGGACTTAGAATGAAGTATTTCAGTTGGCCCTCAATATAAGTTTTAAAGAGTCATTAAATTGTACTTGTTCAGTCAAGCTGAATTTACAGGATGACTAATAGCAGATACTCGCTATTAGCATACCAGTTTAAATAACTGAAGCTGTAGTACATTTTCTGTTGTCCTTTTTTAGTGTAAGCAATATGGTTTACAAAAGAGTTACACTGAGAAATTAGTACTGTTATTGCAAAACTAAACATTACAATATTAAGTATTTTAAACAAAGTAGATTCCTTATAATGACTTTCAGACTTTTAACATTATTTCCAGTATGACAGAGGCTCAGAAGCAGAAATACACTCTAGGGACAATCAGGCACAAACATGGCATTTGTTCTCTAGCTAAACACAATCTCTGTTTGGCTGCCTTCTTGTTACCTTTGAGATATAAATTGTCATGAGGTCTCAGTCAGATGCAATAATGCTCCAATAAGTCAATCTAGTGGGATGCCAGTTCTGATTATCCTGATTCATCTTCAGTGCAAGCTGCTGATATATGCATGTAATAATATACCAGTGGGGAGTATTGAAGAAAATCTGGCTTTTATATAATTAGACGTTTGCTATAAAGAATACAGAGTTATATAATCACCCTAGTAGACACAAACCAAGCTTTCCTTTCTGTGCTATGGAAGCATGAATAATTTGTTATCCATTGTGTTCAACTGATTTATTCCTTTGCTTTGCTGATTATATATGAAGATATCAGTAATCAAAGCCTATAAAATTCAAACAACTGTGACAAGATTTCAGGGTATTTGAGTATATCCTTCTAGTGTAGGTGTAATTTATACTGTGAGAAGATCAAATTTGCTGGTATTATTTATTCTAGTTCCTTAGATGATGAAAGCTATGGTAGCAGAAGTCATTTATGTGATATAAATATCCTAATTATATGCAGTTGCTTCCAGGAAAACATTTTGTAAGAGTCAGGTCCCTAACCAGTATTGCCACACTGGCAAGTGTTTCTAGTTTAAACATGGTCACAGTCGTAGTCACTACACTTATTCCAGACAAATGCAGTTTTCAGGGGAAAATGAGCACCCACCCTGTGGGTTCCCAATAGTAAGAGTATCACAGCGCCTGAATAATCAAGGGAAATGACTGAAAATAAACTTTTATGGTTAGAAGAGGACCTCTCCCCTGCTAAGTAGGTCTGAGAAACTGAAAACCTCCAAGAAATAAAGAATAAAAGATGTTTCCCTGAATAACTCATATTTTTTTCAAGAGAGATGTTCATCCCTGTAGATGGTAAGCAATAGGTGCCAAACTATATTACTTTGTAAGAGAAAATCCCCATTTAGGGCCTTTGCATCTGCAGAGAGATGCATTAAAACAGCTGCCAGAATTTTGAATCACAAAAGAAATGTATCCCAACAGGAGAAATGTTATATACCTACCTCCCATTGATTCCAATATCATGAAACGCAGTTTCCACATTCAATAAATATTTTCACTGTTATAAAGACCATCACAGCATTATTAAAATTATTCTGATTTAAGCTAATCACCAGCTGGTTCGCCTGTATGGCAACATCTAATGGAGTGCAAATATGGCCAGGATTTAATGGCACAATAAATAACCACAGCTAGGAGAATAGTCCTCTCCACAACTAACCTGCAGTGCCCAGTGTAGACACCATAGCTCATCTGTATTTACTCGGAGGATAAATTTGCTATAAGTCAATCACAGTACTGTAGACACTGAAAATAATAATAAAAAAACCCAATTACCTTTTGCTTTTCCTTTTTTTTTTTTTTTTTTTGGTCTATATCAGCTTCTTCAGCAGCAGTCTACCTTGATGTGTTCTTTGGTAGCACATCTCATAAGATATTCTGATACTGAGCTGCTACCATCCAGCTACAGGCTGCCAAGAGGGCATTAGTGATCATTTAGGGTAATGCAAAAAACGATATATAGTCACATTTGGCCACAGAGAATGCAGTGAGCTATAAAAATAGAGTGATTTAAAAATATGGAACTTCTATTCCCTACCCCAGCCATTGCATTTTATATTTTGTAGTTAAAGTATCTATGCTGCTGTGCATCAGCTGGATTTGGGTAACTTGGGTAACTGATTGTCTTTTGGCTCTTTAGGACCTACAGTCTTACTGCATTCTTTTCCTCCACTTCTATGCAAAAGCATAACCACTTACATGTCTTGATGATAGAACACTAAAATGACTGCAGGTGATGAGAGAGCGCATATTGGATTTCACAGGAATGACTGATCAACACTGCTTTTTAATTGGCTGTAGTAGCTATTTATCATCACTTACAGAAGATCTAAAATCGATGGAGATTTTTATGAAATGTACAGATGTGTCAAATGAACACATGCATGCAGTACAGTAACAGCTATGATAACACCAAGTCTCTTGCAAAAGGCTGTGCAGCAAACTCCCTTTAGAAATTATCAGATATATCATAAGACCTGATGGAAAATCCACAGTTTCACTAATTTAGTCAGTTTTACTAATTATTTTTTCTTTTTTTTTTTTCTTTGTAGATACATGTCAGACTCCAACTGCCAAATACTTTAAGTCACAAAAAGGATGCAAAGACAATACGGAAAGAAAATCTGCTTTGCAAAACCCTTTAAACAAATAACGGAAAGCTATTTAAAAAAAAAACCAAACTATTTTGGTGGTTTCTGCCTGATCACATGGAACAGCCCAAAACAGAAATAGGGAAAAGATTAAAGACATGGGAATTAAGGAATTCCACTTAGGGATTTGCAGTTTAGTCACATCTGTGCCAAAAACATATCTGTGTACCCATATAAGCAAGTCAAATGGACATATATACCTACTTGCTCGTGTGCTGATGGAGTTTGCAAACCTGAAGCCGTAAATACTTGGTTGTGTAAAAACGCTTTGTGAAAATGAGAGGTAAGCTCTTCCTGTTCAATGTAATTCCATGTTTTTGTAACACAACTCAGAATGGTAACTTTTCCAACTCTATACAAAATCAAAACCTGTTAATGACATCAGCAAGAGACTTCAGGAGGAGCAAGGACTTTTCCCATTATCAAAAAATACATGTCAAATTACTGTCATTTATGAATGTGTAAATGTGCAAACAATCAACAAAAAAATATGGCAAACATTCAGGAAATGTTGTTAATTTATTCTGACAGTTGTAGTTTAGATTTCTTTCTATTGGACCTTAGAACGTACACCCTTACTATAAAAACAGTGCAGGATACTTTATAAAAGAATCTAAAGATGTGTCTATGCTGTAATGCTTCCTTTTAATTTACCTTTCTTTTAAGATATCTGGGGAAATCTTCACTTACAAAGGAGGAGAATACACTGTTTGTTATGCCAACTGTAGGAAAAATAATTCTTCAAAGCAATTGTGTTACATATTTTTAACGTAAGATAGCAAAATTGCACACAGTTGCAAGGCTTCATTTCAAGACACGTGAACCCCTCATTGATCTTTAGTTCATGCCATAGTATATGTAAAAGGTAGGCATTCTTGCAGACAATTTAATGCTGGCTGAATCACATAGGCGTGAAATGATATGTGACTAGCACTATTAAACAACAAAGATGTTATAAAGGTATCAGTTTTCATATGTCTATAGATCATTGTGTACACACAAGGAATGCAAAATATTTTCTCAGCTAAGCTAAGCTCACAAAGTTGATGGGCTTACACATTTGCTGGTGGAAAACATCCACACTATGACCACACACTTAGCCTCAAATCATCAGAACCTCCAAAAATCTTGCAAAGTTCAGCAATATTTGGACAAGAGAACTTGAAGATGTACCCACACCCATTAAATGTTTATGTCATCATTCATAGCTGTTTTTTTCACAGTCAATTTTTTTTATTTTTTATTCTGAAATCAAATTAGTAATTAAATCTTAGGGCCAAGTTCATTATACTGAAACAAAAAGATATGATGGCTTGTTTTTTTAGCAATGAAACAGAAAACAGCAAGTAGAATTGGAATATTGTTTTTCATATAGTACACTTGCTTTATGAAATAACTTTTTATGCAAATAATATCCTTTATATTTATCAAGTAAAGAGGGGGAGCCTCCAGAAGGGAAGGGGAGCTGAGAGTGAAGCAAGTCCTCCCTGACAAGGTACACAATCCCACCATACCCTAAACAAGCAGAGCAGAACAAGTCTGGTGAAGACGATGAGGGCTGGCTGCAGCCCAGCTGGCCAGGCAGGTCTGTAGCAGGGGTGCAGGTCCCAGGGCAAGCCGTGGAGCCAGTTCAGCCAGAACAGGTCAGAGCCAGGGAAGTGCAAGGCACAAGCACAGCTGTGACATAGCTTGGGCAGGGACCAGGGGTATAAATCATTGTCCAAGCAAGGGGAGGCTCATCTGATCTCTTTTCACTACTTTGTTTTCCCAGTGGTCTGATCCAAGGTTACGTGGCTGCACCACATCAGAGGAGGCTTTGAACACAGTCAGCTGAATCCCTGAGAGGGTTGTTATGAGATTGCGAAGGACAAGTACAAAGAAAAAGAGTTCAGGACAGTTATATCCTGCCGCAATCAGGGCCCTGAGAAAGAGCATGGCCTAAGGAAAAAAAGCAAGAATTTTTTTTCAGGTTTCACTGAGATATCCTAGCAACAGTCCAAACTGGAAACTGTAAGAAACTTGTTCAGATGAAGGCTATTTATTAAAAACAGTGTGTGAATTCCTCTTTGAGTCCAGGACATTTTCAATCATAGCATTTGTCTTCTGGGGAAAAAATCCCAGCAGATTTCTAGCTAAATATTCTCCATGGGCAGTCTCCACGACGTGCTACTGTTGTCCTGTATGAGAAGTATACTTCTGTCATCTTCTACCACTTCCATCTATAGATTATATCTCCTGACTGAACTATAACTCACATCACACAGTTGCTGTGTTTGCTGAACTGCTGCAGACTGCCACAGATATCTCCAGCCATGATGCTTTAGCAGAAATGTTAGTTATCAGTAAAAGCCAGCATACAGAGGAGGCAATATATGAACAACCGTAGCTCTCATGAGAAATGAGAGTAAAACTTCCTAGTCAAGTTGTTGTCTGACAAGTAGGCTTTGCTTGCTGTAGTTTTCAATAAATGAGGCATTTTTGTTACACACATTTCTTTAAACAGGTCTTAATTTCCCTCATAAAACTTCTTTAATCTCCCTTAGTTACATAAACATGACATACACATGCCTCATCTAGTTAAAAGACCACTTTCCATCGGAAGACATTTTAAAAGTCAGTTTATCAGGTGATTCTTAAGATAAATAATAACTTATTTGATTTCTGCCTATTATTATAGCCAAAATTTTTACCTCTGTCCAGAACATTACAGAACAGCATTAGCATCAGTACACATGAGACTGGGCAGCTCTCTGGCTATTCCTATGCCAGGGAAGAACATCACAGTAGATGGCCATAGTGCGAAGAGATACAACCTCCACAGCCAATCTGGTAAATATTTGAGGGACGTGTCAAGCTTTGCTCTTGCAACAGTACTGTCTGCTTATGAAAACTGTGAAGAATAGAAAGAATAATGGATCAAGCAGCAGTTTGGAAAGCGTAGAAGAGTGAGAAAAAGATCATAGCTGTGCTGCATCCTCCAGTGTGGCTTTTGTGGGTATGTAAATGCAATCAGACCCAGATCATGCGCTGGGTGAAACCAAGCCTCTGAATTAGCAAGTATTTTCATCTCTGTACTCTACAGAATTATATTCTGATTGGGCTTGTCATTATAGAACAGCTAAATCATAGATTTAACTTTGATTTAGTCTCTCATACAGGGGTTAATTTCCTAGCAGTTCAAGTTCCTTGTGACACTGTTTCTTCTCTTTTTAGTTGTTTTAATTATGCGTTGAACATTTTCAGAAATCAGATAATAAAGAGGAATAAATCAAGCTGTCACCTTGCTGAATGAGACTGACAAGACTCATCAAGATAATGACTGAGTACTGCAGGCAATATACAACTTAATTTTTGATTTCTTTAAGTCTGTCTGAAATTAATAATAATCACTTAGCTATTATCAAAATTTGGGGTTAAGCAAAAGAGAAAGAGAATATTACCTTGGTAGTGCACATACACTATTAGGTAAGCTGCATTCAGTTTCAAGATAACTCTAAACCATCCTTTGGAAGAGAAGGTAAACACTGAAGGAATTAAAATATTAGAATTACCTTTTTTTTCATATTGAGTCAGAGTCATAACTAACATCATCTATGGATAGCATTAACCAACCCTTCCCCTAAAACACTGTTTTAATTTGCTTTGCTGAACTTGAACGACGCAAGTTGATAATTCCATGCAGAATGACTGTGCCTCAGGCTGCAATGTCTTTGAAAACATCACTTAAAATAGTTCAGATGTTTCTAAGAACCAGATCAGAGGAGAAAAATGTATTGTTTTGCCCTTACTGAAAATGTCAATACAACTATTTTGTGAAGATATTGTACCATATCTGTGTTTCAGAGCATGAACTGGAACTTCACACATAATAAGCCCTCTCCTAGTGAAAATGAACTAACACTTGGATCAATTGCATATCTCTGAAAATGGTATTTTTCTCACATTTTCAAGAGAAATGGGTGGAATTTGACAGTTGAATTCCCAAAGACAGCATTTACTTTTTTCTTAGAGTCCATTCCAGGGCAGAAGGTACCAACAGGAATGCATATAAAATTCTTCCTTTTAATTTCAAGAGGCCATTATGGCTTATGAAACACAACATGTGAGCTCTGAATGTAAGATTAGTACTATAATCCAAAGAAATATGACTTAAATTAAGAGATTCACATTAGGATACCACAGGTAAGTGTAACTATGGAGTTAACTGTCTTAAGGGTTAATGATTACTGAATGACAATGTTTATTTTAATACAGTAATATAACACCAGCATGCTATACACACACACACACATATGTGTATTAAAGTTGTTATTATGGGTGGCAAAATATAAACCAACAGCGCCTTACATCTTTATGGCAGTGAGAAAACCTACAACAGCTGTCTAATCTGCACAAACAAAAGAATGAGATGAAAAGAAGCTGTGAGGAAGAAAGAAAATTTAATTTGATTCTGCAATCTTTTATCTTGGATATTTCTTTTGGAAATGAACAACAGTTTGCAGTTTTTTTGCACTGCAATGATATCAATCACATAGTTTTGACCACAGTTCCATTGTTTTGCCAGCTATAATACAGCAAAAGGACATAGTAATGAATTGAGTTTTAGTCTCCTGCTTCAAAAGAGACATTCAAATAGCCTGAAAATTAGTGTCACCAATAGAAAAAGCAGCTGATTCCCTTTAATTTTTACTGTTTCCCCAAAACTTTGTTTAGATTTAAAAAGACTTGTTTTTTCAACTGTTTACCACCTCTACTTACCTCTCTTTTCACTCTAGCCAAGGTTTCACACAAAGGCAATTTTATAAAAGTCTTGTTTTTATTTTTTCTGTTTGACCCAGTCAGCATGGGTTTATGAAAGGCAGGTCCTGCTTGGCTAACTGGATGTCCTTCTATGACAAGATGATGCACTTATGGATGAGGGAAGGGCTGTGAATTAGACTTTAGTAAAGCATTTGGCACTGTTTCCCACAGCCTTGTCCTGGAGAAACTGGCTACTCATGGCTTGGACGAATGTATTCACTGGTTAAAAAACTGGCTGGATCGCCAAGCCCAAAGAGTGGTAGTAAGTGGAGTTTACATCCAGTTGGCAGCCAGTTACAAGTGGTTTCCCAGGGCTCAGTGTTGGGGCCAGTTCTGTATATTGTCGTTATCAACGATCTGGACAAAGCGATCCAGTGCACCCTCAGTAAGTTTGCAGATGACAACACCAATTTGGGTGGGAGTGTTTATCTGCTTGAGGGTAGGAAGGCTTTACAGAGGCATCTGGACAGGCTGGATTGATGGGCTGAGGCTAATTGTATGAGGTTCAACAAGGAGAAGTGACAGATCCTGTGCTTGGGTCACAACAACCCCACACAGCGCTACAGGCTTGGGGCAGAGTGGCTGGAAAGCTGACTGATGGACAAGGACCTGGGGGTGCTGGCTGACAGCTGGGTGAACGTGAGCCAGCAGTGTGCCCAGGTGGCCAAGAAGGGCAACAGCATCCTGGCTTGTATCAGACACAGTGTGGCCAGCAGGACCAGGGAAGTGATTGTCCCCCCTGTACAGGGCACTGGTGAGGCTGCACCTTGAATACTGTGTTCAGTTTTGGGCCTCTCACTGCAAGAAAGACACAGGTGCTGGAGAGTGTCCAGAGAGCAAAGAAGCTGGTGAAGGGTCTGGAGCACAAGTCTTAGGAGAGGCAGCTGGGGGAGCTGGGGTTATTTAATCTGGAGAAAAGGAGGCTGAGGAAGACCTTATCACTCTCTACAACTGTCTGAAAGGAGGTTGTAGCGAGGTGGGAGTCAGACTCCTTTCCCAAGCAGCAAGTGTTGATGAGAGGAAATGGCCTCAAGTTGCACCTGGGGAGGTTTATATTGGATATAAGGAAAAAATCCTTCACTGAAAATGTCAAGCATTGGAAGCAGCTGCCTAGGGAAGCGACTGTGTCACCATCTGTGGAGGTATTTAAAAGACAAGCAGGTGTAGCGCTTATGGAGATGGTTTAGTATGGACTTGGCAGTGTTAGGTTTAGTGTTGGACTCTATGATCTCAAAGGTCTTTTCCAACCTAAATGATTCTGTGATTCTATGAATTTTTTTTAAGGTTTTGGTATTTTGCTAACTTGCTATTCTTTTTCACTTAGGATTGTTATACAATCAATTAATAAATTTGTTCTTTTACTCTCACTCTATAGTTATTCTACTAGATGTAATTATACTTCTTTAAAATATTTTCTTGCTCTTTTCATTTCTTAAAAGATCCACAATAGAATCAATGCATGAGGGATATTTGAAATTCCATTAAAATAGCAATATCCCACAGTCTATTTACCAGAAAAAAACCCCCACTGATTAATGCTGTTTAATTTATTTTGTATTTTCTAGTCTTTTCTTTCTTTTACTTTATTTTTGGGACATAAACCTTAAATATCTGCACAGAATGCACAATTAAAGGACTTTTGTCACAGGAGGGCCTATGACTCTTCAGGATTTTTAACATATGTCTGAACAGTGAGATATTAATTCAAAAAGCTTATTTTATGTGGTCTAATTTTCCATATGTCTTCCTCAAAGCATTTCAGAGGTTTGACATTCAAGTGTGTGGTTACTGATGAAATGGTCTTCCCTTGAACTTTTATCAGAAGGTTTTATAAGAATAAGTTAAAGGGGTATTGTTCCATCATTTTTTAATGTTTCTTCATTTTTTGTTGTCCAGTAAATGTGCAAGAATGCAAGGACTGTGAGCTGAATGATGGGACAATTTGAATATAAGGTTTGGTAGAAGCTACAGAAGTATCTGCTCTTTCACATTCATCTTTAGGTGACCCTCATAAGAACAAAATGGTTCTTATCACGCATGAGACATAACTTGGCCCTTGCAAGACTGACTAATGGCTAGGTAATCTTTTGTGTTGTATTTGCAGACTTGTAAGGTACATAAGAAATTACTGCAGGCAAAATTATGTGGCCATGTATTTTTCTGAAAAAAAAAAAAAGGTCTGCCATCACTATGCCAATGATGTTAATGATGTGCACCCATTTATGCCAACAGAATAAAAGGTTTTTTAGAATAACTTCTGTTATTGATGGTGACAATGAAGAGAAGATGAAAGGAAAATCCTTTTCCCATCTGATGCTTTGTCTGTGTTGGTGGTTAACTCCACTGCAACAGCAGTTTCTGCAATGTAGATAATCCCTAGAGATTTTCATAGGCTCATGCATAGACACATTAATTTTATTCATTAATCCATTGATTTTAAGCTTATGTACTAAGTACCACATGCCTTAATCCACAGTTCTGAATTTGAAGAATATGACATTAAGACAGTCAGGCAGTCTCAGGTGAATATAATTTCATGGTAACTTTACTTACAAGAAAAATCCAGTTGGATGTCAGCTGACAAAACACAGAGAAGACCAGACAGCCACTATTTGTATTATCTGTACTACCTGGGGGGAGTCACCAAAGCAAGTTCAATAGGATGAAAATTGAGGGCTGTCTTGGGATTTCACCAAAATGCCACCTCGCACACCTGTTTATATGTCATTCATTTAATTCATAAAATTTATATAAAATCCTTATTTAAATTACACCATTAAATTTAAACATTATTTACTATATATAAATTAATTGCTTATTATAGGTACATCAGGCATAGGAATAATTTTATCAAATATAAGGATCTAGAGTGTAAAATCTATGGCACAAGTCATCTGATGTTCTTTGGATGTCAGGTTTCAGAGATCACTAGATGACTCAAAGTGCCTTTATCACTTCATTGAATGTAGCGCAAGTCTTGAGTATTCAGCCTTGAAATATATCACACCACAGGCAAGCACTGGGATTTATCTGACTTACTGTGGGTTTCTCACATAAATATTTCTACATCTGAAGTTGTCCTAAGACATTTTTTACAGTATACGGAGATGTTGTCAGTGCACTCAACAAACTACTGTGCAATGAATCTCAAGTTAGACGCCTACATTTAATCAAATCTGGCCTTAAACTAAAACGTAGCCATCTAAAACTAGGTGAGATAAATCCCACCAGAGTACAAATGCTTCCCCAGCCATACAGAACTTTACATAGGACATGGGGTAGTCAGTCTCCTTATATTTGAAAGATCTGAAAGAAATGTTTCCTCATATCAATGACTAGCAGTTGTGCTCTGAGAGGGAACAGATGCTCAGTTAATACAAAAATTCTTCCAAAATTTTTCAGATTACATGAGAATTTCATTTTGTCTTAAACTAACAGGCATTCCTACTCCTAACTCTGATATCACTAAAATCCTTTGCTAAGTTTGCATGTACTCCAAAGAAGAGTGAGAGCCTGGAGGATGGGGGTGGGGGGATCTTGGTTAAAAGTATTTTCTTAGGACTGTAACTAAAGTAAGATCATTTGATAAATACTTTTCTACTAAGTTACAATGATATAAATATTTATATACTATTTTAGCAACTTTTAACAATAGAAGCAAATATCATTTAAAGGAAGCTAAAGCATAAAATCAACTGAGATTTGTTGAATACACTTTAATCCAGTGAGTGTCATTACAAAGTTGAAAGCATTGGGATAACATTTATGAGACAGGTGGTTTGTTTTTTTTTACAGCCATGACTGGGCTGACCCAAAAAATAGGTGAACTATTTTAAAAATTATTCCAGTTTGAGCTGCCTGATAATTTTAATCAGTGAATATTTATTCAAAGTCTGATGTATTTTTTTTTCCATCAGAACATCTATTTTTCAGTTAATATTCATGGAAAATAAGAGATTCACTGTTAACATATGTAGTGTAATTTGTATTCTGAATGACAGCTTCGTTTTTGTTTCGTAACCTAGGAAACCTATAGCATTTAACTCAGGCTGGCCTACCACATATATGAATAGCCAAATCATTTATCTGCTTGATTGTACCATTATTTTATATTCCTTATTGAAAAGTCATTCTTGATTATTGATTATATCACTGAAAGTTATCTTATTACCAAATGATTAAGGCCTTCACGGTAGGCATTTCAGGATCGACTACAAATTTATTGTAGACAATTAGGATAAACCTAGAGTAATTACAGAGCTGAAACTTATAAAAGTACTCATCTTCAAACTAAAAAAATTCTCTGTATCTCTTGCAGTGTCAGTAATTGACTAGAAGTCTGTTCTCACATCTAGCTCATGCTTTTTTCCAATTTCAGCAAGTTTTCTAAGGAAGGAAAACCACTTTCCATCTCACTGTAGTCAAAACTTTAATGTTTTAATTTGGTGGAAAGAGTACTACACAAAACCACAGGAGATTTAACACAAGCACATACGAGCCCTAGGCTATATTCCTCCTACTTCTGTGAATGCCTAGAAAATGAAGTATTTAATAATTTTACTGCTTTTTATTTCAGTTTCTGAGCCTCACAGTATTATCACTTGCAAATACAGTGAGGATGCTCCTATGAGAAAGATCAGAAATTTCTTGTAGGAATCCACAACCCTTGGAGCAAAGATGATTTTGCATCAAAATTAACTCATGGAAAATTGCATGGTTTTGCATGTTTTGAACAGAAACATGAATGCCTTACAGAAAAAGAAAATCCCAATTACCTGAAGTAACTCTGGAATATGTCCATTTACACCTCACTCCATTTATATATTTCAATTGGAAAGCTAACAAACAGCAACTCTACAGAGAGAACAGGTCTGTTCTCATAGAAATACAATAAAGAAACCACTAGCATTAACAACAAAAACACTGACTGAAAATTTCATTATTTTAAGACTTGGCTATGCAACATAGGACTGCTTGCAGCTGCAACAATGGCCCAGCCCAGCCTTATGGATGGGAATGGAAAATCACATTTTTTGAGACAGAATTTTCCTGGAGGATAGAAAGTAGGGAACTAGTACATGCTACTGGCCTTTGATAACCAGCCTGAAGGAGGCAGAAGCCTAGTGCTAAAGCCAAAGATAAACATCAGTGAGAAAACTTGACAGTTTTAACTTGAGAAACACAACCTCTTTTCACATGTAGTGAGTACATAAGCTTGTCTGCTTTTTTAATTTGTCATATTGCCATCACTGAGACCTTTATAGCCCTTGACGTATCTTGTTCGTCATAACCCTGTGGAAGTTGTTACAGTGCAGTGTTTATCCTCTCATGCATTTAGGAACAGCAGCCTGCCTTGTCTTTTTGCAGCTTCTGTATGATACAGGAAAACTCATTATTTCTTCTCTTTTACACCTCTTCCCAAAGTCTATTAGCCATGAAACAGAAAAATAGATCTTAGCTTTTACCAGACAACACAAATATTTGTCAGTATAATTATGCTGAGATCATATTCAATTATATTGATTGCAATGGTGTGGCAAGCACAAGAAGCTACATTGGCCAAAGCATAAAATTATGTGATAGTTATATCTATTTCATGGCTTTCCCAGGAAAAGACCGATAAAGTTGCATGGCATTGACAGATCAGAAAAAGCTTCGAGGTTAGCTCTGCATAAGGCACAGTGAGGAAAGAGAGCTGCTTTTCAAAGGAAAAAGGCAATGTTTCAAAGCGGGCACTATTCCTTTCAGTGGGTTAGAATTTAGGGCCAACAGTGCAATCCAGTATGCATCTCCATAAGGCACCCACAGAACAGGTAGGATACTTGCTTAGAAAGACACTTGGGAACTGCTGAGGAGTTAAAGCTATTCAACCATGGAAAGAAGGAAACAAGGGAGGGAGTGAAGACTGAAGGAAGAGAAGCAGGCTTTATCACACACAGGGTATTTCTATGTTTAGTAAGACACTTTTTCATATATCTCAGAGAAAACAAGGTACCCAAAACTATTTGTTTAAAATTTTTTTCTTCTTTTGTTTTTTTCAAGAAAAAAATCCCACAGAAGGTTCTTTTAGCATCCTACTATTCATCTTAACCTTTAGAGATGTTTACACTCCCTTAGTGACCCCATTTAACCAGTTTTTTAACTCATGTCTCCTCCTGCAACCTCCTGCAAAAACCAGCTGTCAGGTTCATTTGCACAGTAATAAATGCTGTCTCCCAGCCTGCAAGGGACTGATTGAAAGAGATTACCTCCCAACAGTGCTCATTAACTATGACTGACATATCAATATGAAACACACTTATATTTGCAACCCTGTCCACCCCCAATTTCAGACACAAAGACATTCTAGAGGCACTGAAAATTGCTAATAAAAATTCTTCCTGTAAAGATTGCTATGAGCCTTTATGCATCTCAGCATTATAATTTTCCTCTCCCTTTCACTTTTTTGCTAGAAATCAGTATGTAACAGAGAAACATTTCCTTCTATTCCCAAGCTCCCGCTATCTTAAAGGGTGTTTTAACTGCTCTTTTAAAATGAGCAAAGCTAGGTTTTGTCGTTGACAGTTGTTTTAAACACACCACATTTAAAATCCAAGTATTGATCAATCAATAAATGAAATACATGAGACAGGACGGTTACCCAATTCACTTTAGCACTGCTTGACAGGTGACATCAATAAATAAGTCAAACAGAACAAAGGTGCAGGTTAACTATTAGGTCCAAAGGCTGTCTAATAAGATGACCATATTTTATTTGAGAAATTTACCTAACACCATCACTGACACAGCCTTCCTGGGCAGGCTGGCTTTTAGGAGCTGAGGGAGGCTGAATAGAAGGAAAAAACCCTGAAGTATCTGGAGTCTCTCTAGGATTAGGTGGTAACAGAGTGAGAACTTTGGATCTTACCATTTGTATAGAAGCGTAAGAGGAGTGAAGGGGGAATTCCCCAGCTCCTCCTGCATGTGTATCCTGGCTGGTTTAAATGTTAACTCTGACTCACATGACTACACCTGTAACATTTTACAAGGCATGTGTTTTTTTTTTCCCTGCTGCTGGGAGTTAATGGCGTTTCAGGATCCCAAATTGGTAATGAGCAAAAAGGTCTCTTTGCTTGCAAAAACATGTCACAGAAGTGCAGCCTTCTCAGCTTCAGCCTTTCAGATGAAATTGCCAATAAATTTCAGCTGGAAGTGCTGGCTGTGGGGATGGTAGTTTATATAATACAGGTTCATCATCAAGACCACTAATACTACTTCCCAAATGCAATGCATAGTTGCCAGTTGATAAACAAGCTGTGCTATTTTAAGAGCAATTTGAAAGACAACCATTACACGTGCCTTGTAAAATGTTACAGGTGTAGTCATGTGAGTCAGAGTTAACATTTAAACCAGCCAGGATACACATGCAGGAGAAGCTGGGGAATTCCCCCTTCACTCCTCTTAGGCTTCTATACAAATGGTAAGAGTCAAAGTTCTCACTCAGTTGCCACTTAATTGTAGAGAGACTCCAGGTACTTCAGGGTTTTTTTTGCTTCTAATCAGCCTCTCAGCCCCTGAAAGCCAGCCTGCCCAGGATGGCTGGCACTTTTGAAGCAATTACTAGTTTTCACAAGACCTCTGAAGGAGACGCTACTGGTGCCACCAGTGCTTTGTTCCACCCAGTGGCATGCTGCACAGCAAATGCTTACCCCAGCCTAAAGGAGCATGAGGTCGTACCAGTTTCCCAGGAGGTTTTTCCTCAGCTCTGTGCTAGAGGCTGTGCAGGGCTGGAAGCAGAGCAAGGTTTGAGCCCTATGCTGTAACTATTTCTTTCTACTTAGAATACCTGGATATCTGATAGGCCCTTCTTTGGGACAGTCAGCTACTTCACTACAAGCCATGGGTCCTGTTCAAAGGGGTATTTATGTGTTTTTTTCCAGTCACCACTTAATGGTGATTGGAAAGGCACAGTCCCTGAATCACGGCCTGAAAGGCTCCCCTGTTGCTGGAAGGCCAACCCCCGACCACTCATTTCTGTCCCTTCTTTCTGGTCTAGTGATTTTTGACGCCTAGTAGAAGAGATTCAACAAAAAGAGAAGCAGACCCCTTTTATCCACAGTCTGGTGTCCATGTGACTCTCCCAGGGGGCTGGAGTTTTGAGTCCCCTCAGGCAGAAAATGCACTGTGCTCAAGTGTGTCAAATGGTAGGAAGTATTCAATCCAGTATCCAAAAAAGCTGCATTAAAGAAAACAACAGAGCTTCCTTTTCTATCTATACTTTGGGGAAGGGGGAGAGGAAAAATTTTTAAAAGTAATGAAAAAAGAATGCCTTTCTTTCTACTTGCTTTGGCTCAGGTAGAATTTTCAGAACTTGAATCATGGTTATGGAATGGAAGAAGGCAGACAGATAATCTCAAGGGAGTAACGACCACCTCCATGTATTGGATCTGGCTGAGACGGAGTTAATTTTCTCCATAGCGGCCCTCATGGTGCTGTGCTTTGTATCCGTAGCTAGGAAAGTGTTTATAACACACCAGCGTTTTGGCTGCTGCTGAGCAGCGCTCGCACAGCATCAGGGCTGTCTCTCCAGCATTCCCCTCTCACCACTAGGCTGGGGGTGGGCAAGGTCTTGGGCGGGGACATAGCCAGGACAGCTGACCCAAACTGACCAGAGGGATACTCCATACTGTATTACATCTGATCAGCAATAAAACCTAAGAGAAAGAGGGGGGGGGGGCATTCATTGTTTACAGCATTTGTCTTCCAGAACAACCACTACGCACACTGAAGCCCCCTTCCTGGGAAGTGGTCAGACATCACCTGCTGATGGGAAGTAGAGAATAACATCTTTTGGTTTTCTTTGCTTCCTCATGTGGCCTGTGTTTTTGCTTTATTAAATTGCCTTTATTTTGACCCATTAATTTATTTCCATCTTATTTTCTATCCCCCTGTTCTGCTGAGGGGCGGAATGATAGAGCAGCTGGGGCCAGCCCACCACAATCTCCTCAGGTAAAAAAAAGAAAAAAGAAAAAAAAAGAGAAAGGAAAAAGAAAAGGAGGCAGTGTGTGACAATTTGAATTTAATCTGCTACTCTTTTTCTTTAGAGTAAAAAATCTCAGAAAGAAATAATCATTACTCAGAATGTAGAAAACCTGAGTTAAGGAAACATTTTATTCAGTGGGAGACCATTTCATCAACAGGCCAGAGGAAATCAAGTAGATGTTGACCCAGCTGCTACTAAGGCCTGAAAGCTCTTTGAATATTTCTTGCAATTATACAAATCTCATCTAAGGAGCTACAGATTTGAAAGTAAGAGCTAAATCCTCTAAAGAATATTTTCCCAGATGTGCTTCTTTCTAATAGAAGTTATTCCTTCAGATGTTTGGGTTGGGGGTGGGAGTGTTGATTTTTTTTTTCCATGTGGGTTTACTCTAAAGAAGTTCGGGTTTTTGCACAGAAGAAATGCTGCAGATAAATATGGTGCTAACTAGAGGTGATAGCTAATATTATGCTATAGCTTTTCCACATTTTTCAAGACATTCACTTCCATGATGCTAAGTTCTGATAAATTGTGTTCCATTTCTTAAGAAGCAGCAAAACTTTCAAGAAAACAGCCACCCAGGGACTGAAATTGTTCAGATACAGATGAAATAAAATCTCCTTGCAAAAATAACTGAAATTGGTCTGCACACAGCTGTATGTGAGTGATTCTGTTTAGAGAGAACAGGTTTGTCTCAAGGGGAAAATAAGTCTCACAGGTTTGCTGCTTCTCATTCAGACACTCTGTTCGACATCTGTAGCTCTTCTATACTCTGTTGTATGACTTACGTATATTCCCTGATAATTTTCCTTAAGTAATTTAAAACATAACCATAGAAGCATGTTTGCCAAAAAGGGCGTTACAGTATAATAAGGAAGACTGGATTACATTTTCTGAGAAATGGATTAAGTCATATTGCTTATTGATACTTCAGTGAACCTGTAGAGCATGGTAACCGAAATGAAGAGTGAACAGAGATGTCTGCATGCAGAGGCATCAGAAGGGTTGGGATAGGGCTCAGGGCTCATTAGCAGGGACAAGGTTCTCAAAATGGCCTCTGTTAACAGCTGCCAGGTCAGTCATCCACATCCATGATCAGGATCCCATCAGAAAAAGGCATACCTGTAACCTGCATGCAGTCACTTACCTAGAAGAAACCCAGGAGACATGAGGACTTGACAGTCTATGTCCTTTTCCACCATGTCATCACAATGGATCCCGGACTTCATACCTGTACCAGCCTCAAGGTGCCTGAGTCCAGGACAGGCTTCTCAGGCTGCTCACATCCTGGTGTCTGTGAGTGTCAGACTGCGAGAAAGCCAGGGTAATTAAGTGAAAGCTGGTTTATTTCAGTTTTTAAATAAAATCACCTTACTCTCTTATAACAGCTGGCAGGTATATTTCCTACATTGCTGACATTGTGGCAATAGTGTTTCCTACAAACCCTGTGGTACATAACTACACTATAATGTATATCACAATCATGGAGAGGCTTCACAAAACTCTGGGCTGGGCAGAGCACTTGACATCAGTTTCTGAACTGTATAGGAGCAACCCTAGCTCTGCAGAAAGGTATGCGGGCTTCCTCCACTAAAGAGAGAAAAGTGTTCCTCCCTGATAAAAGAAAAACTAAAGGACTGTGAAATGTTTAATAAAATACATTGGGGAAATATGAATACTAAACTAAAATAATTATAATTATAATAATAATTATAGTTACAGTATAAATAATTTTCCTGTTCAACATTCATACACTTCCAACCAGTATTTTGAACAATTTTGTAAGTAAGGATTTTTAAAAAAATTCATCCAGCAAGTGAGAATCTCAAGAGGGAGAGGTTAAATGAGAGAACACCACCTGTTAGGAAACCTGTGTCAGAGAGAATTAGATCTTATTCCTCTATTTTCAAATCTTAATGCAGCCCACAAAGACTTTGCCTGTCCCTAAACAGAAAAATAACAGTAGAAACAGAAGTAAAAACAGTAAAACAAAATACCTCAGAAGCATGAGAATTTCTTTCACCAGGTTCCTTACCTACTTTACATGAAGCCATTTGTACCAAAGATGTGCTGTTATTTCTTTGGGTATGTGATGGCTGCAGTGTTTGGAGTTTTCCAAACCTAACTGGTCAAATAAGTAGCACATTATTGACAAATGCTGATCTTCTTTAGTGAAAATGCTTCTTTGCAGTCTTTGAAGCATTTTCTTTTAAATTGAGTAAGATAAGTTAATGTCAGATTTGACACTCTGTAACAGGGAAGGGTTTTTTTTCAGTATAAAATAGAACCTTTTTTATTCAAAAAACCTTGCAAGAACACACATTCCTTCAACGCCTGAAACAAATCAAAATATTACTCATTTACCCAATAGGATTACTGGTTTTTTTCTTGTTCGGACATCTTTTTTTAAGCTTTGATGAATATGAAATATTTAGAAATTCTGTTAGGCTGCTACTAGGGTCTGAACCTTTTTCTCAGACTGCAGCCACATTGCCAGCAAAGCATTAATCCTCAATTCAAATAATCCTTCTACTTCTAACACAGAAATCTTCATATTTTTTTTAATTATTAAAGATATTTAACATTATAATTTTTAAAACCAATTAGCATACAGACTAGGCACTAAAAAAGAAAAATCAGAATATACTCAGGAGACATGTTTCTTCCAGGCCACCTGCAAAGCATAATCCATACTAAATCCTTCTCTCTCACAATATAGCAAGCAGGGAAAGGAGGATCAACTGTGATTTGACAGAATCAAAATTAAATTCATGCTGCCATTTTATTTCCCAGTCAATGTCTTCTTCACTATAGTTCAGGCTACAGTATATTATAAAATATCTAACAGAGATTCGAGAAGAATCTTATTTCCTAAACACTATTAGTATCAGCACTATCCAAAGAAATGGGAGGAAGCCCTTGTGAATAGAGAAGGGAAATTATTTAATCATCTAGGAGCAGCTTTGTGGTGTTCTCAAGATTAACAACTCTGGGCACAGAACCACCCCTATCACATTAATATACACATGTCTTAACACACAGCAGTACAAGTTAATAAGTCTCTGCAAGATATCAAGAATCCTTAACCATCCTACCTACTGAAAGTAGGTGAGACTAAAAATCAAAATCAGATTCATGTCATAACCAGGCTGAAAAAATCATTGGGCTATTTGGTTGTTATGTTGGTTGGGTTTTATTGCTTTTGTTTCTTACTTTTTTTTTCCCTTTTTTTTTTAATTCATATTTTCTCACTTGCTATTTAAATTACACTTATGTTTTCTATAACGCAATCCTTGGCAGAGCATGACACAGCCTTGTCCACATGTAAACTCTCTGAAACTCTGCATATATTAATGATAACTGGGTTAGAAAAACATACTCCATTAAATATGAACAACCACGGATAGTCCTACAACATTATACATTACAGATGATGACTAAATATTTCCCTTTTTCAATATATATATATATATATAATGAAATTTTAACTATAGTCTAAATAGTCTTTCAATTCTTTCATGTTACACATTTAGTAAAACACACTTGTTGACATCAGAAAATGGTAAGTCAGTATTTCTTGTCCTTTTTAGAAAGAATGCTTCAAGCATTTAAAGTATTCATTGGTAGCTTTTTAAGAGTGAGAAAACCTACAATTACCCTCTAAACTCATATTCCACATAATGCAGAATTTCTCCCAGGAAGAGTTATTATTGTTTTTATAGTACTTAAATGAACTTTACGGAGCCTAATAACACACATTTTTGTTATGTTTAACTTAATAACCTTGTCTAAAGCCACCAAGGATTTTTGAGAGTATTTTGACTAGTTTGGTCACACCTGTTCCCAGAATGAGAAGAATCCTGTGCTCTCCTTTGGACTTCTGACATAGGAGGATATTTGAAAAGGCTTTTCTGGGAATGCTGCTTGTAACCTAATAAATAGGGCAGCAAAATGAATAGCAGAAACAAAAGTTTGCACAGTCATTGAAAAAGCCTGAAGAAGGATATGCTGCTCACATGATGCCAAATAGAAATTCTTATGGCAGAGTAAAGAACTGAAAATAACTAATTTTCATATATTTTCTTTAGCTGGAAGAAGGGCTTATTCAACTAATGGAATAAAATTGTAAATTGTAAAGAAAATCTACCAATATTTTTTTTTTTTTTAGATCACTGAAATTTAATTTCAGGATGTGTTTCCAGTAATAGCTATATTATGGAGCCTCAGGTCTGCAATAACTCTCCAAGGCTGTCTGCAATAATTAAATCTTGCATGCTATGGAACTTCTCAAATCAGAACATATATAAATATATAAAAATAATATACAGAAGAGGCAAAAGAGATCACAGTGAAATAGATGCCACATTTGATTTTCTTATATGAGGGAATGAAGAAAAGATATTAATTTTGTGTGATCTGAATGTTTAGAAAAGTTTTAGTTTTAATTTAATTGTGATAAAATTAAGTCTTCTGTATCAGCTATTTCATTATTGGTTTCCCCCTTCATTTTCCAATACATTTCCTTCTTATTCAATGAAAAATCGGTCTACCAAGGAAGAAATTGAATGATTGTAGAAATCTATTCTTTCAAGAATAGTTTGTTATCTAAGGAAGGGGCCAAAATATTTGCATTCTGTTAATTGACCAGCTGTCTGCGTAAGTGGTTGGTTTGGTAAGCACTAGTTTAGTTTACTCAAAGTTGTTTGGTACATGTAACTTAAGAATCTCATTCCCAGTTCTTAGATGAGGTGACATGAAGTTCTCTCCACAAACATTACTACCCTATAATGCAGGGGTCCTCAAACTACGGCCCGCGGGCCAGATACGGCCCCCCAGGGTCCTCGATCCGGCCCCCGGTATTTACAGACACACACACACACCCCCGCCGGGGGTTGGGGGGAAACCAAGCAGCCGCAGATGACTGCCTGCCACTGCATCCGCACGCCGGCCCCCTGTTTAAAAAGTTTGAGGACCCCTGGTATAATGGAACAAATTTATACTGTTTTACCTGGTGAAAGTTTGGGGTGGGAGGAGGTTTTTTGCATTTTTTTTTTAAGATTTAAGATGCTTGTTGTGAAGCATTACATTCTCTTTCCCTCTCCCTGTTTTTCTTTCTCTTTTTTTCTCTTTCAATCATCTATCAAAAAGAAAGCAGAAGAGTTTTCTTTGTGGCCTCAACTTAAGATAAATTTATCTGGAAACCTTATAACAATAGTGAAAAGTAGAAAAAGACTGACTTGACTGACATTTCAGACTAGGATAGTTAAATCCATCCCAATAAGTAACAGATAAAATTTTCTTTTTTTTTTTTTTTTTCTTTTTCTTTGTCTCCCTTGTGCAAATATCTGATATACCTCATTTCAGCAAAACTTCTTGATCTTGGATGTCTGCCTTTCCCAGTACATCCAATGCAAATGAGCTGAGAAGAGGAGCTGAGACAATTCCCTGGTGTGATATGTATTTTATGAAGGTATTCAGGTTTTTTCTTTGCATTTAAAAACTGGTTTGCTTAGCTTGAATAGCTTCTTCTTGGGTGAGGGGAGAAAGAAGGGGAGCGGGACACACCGTATACTAGTACACTGATCCTTTTTAGATGAAGAAATTTCAGTACCAATTAGACCATTATTTTATTATTTGTGCTGTAGTAAAGCCCAGAGGTCCAGTCAAGAATCAGAGGCCCATTTTTGTAATGAATAAAAAGACAGCCAAAATTGGTTCCAAAAGCAAGTAAAGACTTTTCCAGTTGTTATTGGCAAAAGCCAACCTGTGTGTTTCCAGAATAATAAAATTCAAAGTTACTTCAGTGCATGTTCCTAGATCCAAGAGGTCAGTAAGACTTGGGTTACTGGGAAAAGCCCTCTTTTGGCTTACAACTAAATAGTTTCCTACTATCTAAATTCCCACTGATGCTGCCTTTAACTTACTACCTTTTTCTGATATTTGCTATTTGTATTTGTGACAGTAGTTAGCAAGATATCAAGTGTAATTCAACACAGCATTTGGGGATGGGTTCTTCTCTTGCCTGTCTTCTTGCAGCAAGTCCAGATCATTAGGTGGTACCTCTGTGAAAATATTCCAAACATTAAATGATCATATTGCAGTTTATATCCATTTGTCACTAGAATTACTCTGTATGTGGTGCCTTAATCCCATTGAAATTGATAACAGGATCTTTTCTGACTGAAATAGAAAAATACTAGTTAAAATAGTTAATTCTCAAAGCCAACCGTAAATTACTTCAGAGTGCATTGTAAGAAACTGGATAAATTCATCCATGATTGATTATTCTGTGTCTTCTTTGGTGTTACAACATCAGAAGGAAAAACATCTTCTTGGATGCAAACGGATTAAAACCTAGCATAACTGAGAAAAGACATCACAGGATGCCTCTAGCTGTGGTCTGGCTTTCCACTAATTCACTTTGCCTCAGGCAGTCTGCCTGGATGGATTTCTCTTCTCAGTCTTGAACTTGACACTGACAGCCCTTAATTTGAGTTAGAAGTATTTTTTGTTAAGAAAATTTGACTCCCAGTATTTTTAATTTGTAGAAAGATTTTTTCTACACACAATTGTTTTTCAGAATTCATTGCTACCCAGGGGAAAGAAATAAGAAATCCACATTCATCATATATATCCCTCTAAGTTGACCTAATATTTCTCTAAGGCATTTGTCCATAAAATATGTTAAATCAACAGTATTCTGCTTCTGAAGTGCTGTCTTTTAGATGGTACCTCACTGCTGATTTCTGTATTGTACAGTGAGGAGTGGAAATGCTTCAATTTAATCTTAAAGACCAAATGAACTTTTAAATATATGTCAAGTGCTCTCCTATTTCTTTGCAACTTGCATCACTTCTTTATACTGTACCTATGGTTTAATTGATTGGGAGTTCGTGGCACGCTAATAGAGTATCATGATACAGAACCCTTTGAAACATAATTGGTGAAGAGATTGGAATGCCCCCACATTTTTGCTTATAAAGTCAATTAAATTGCAATTATAAACTTATATTGTAATATTTTGAAAATCACCATAAAAGTGAAAAGGCCATAAAAACTTTTACTTATAATGCAGTTATATCTGCTACTTGCTAGTTTATTATCATTTCATAGAGACCGCAGAAGACATGTAACTTGCACTATTAGTTTTAGAGGTCACTGCATCACCACTTGATTTCCACGGAGTTGAAAACAGAGCCACAAAAAAGCTCCTGTGCTCATACATTCATAAATTAATATAATACAGTAGAGTTAACAAACAAATGAAGTATCAAATTGAGGAACAGAAGGCTACACTTCTGATGCAGTTCTTTATGGCATTTTCCATTATTTATGGCAGTTCAGGCAATAGGTATTTCTGAAAGTGTTCATGAACTTTCAGATGTTCACCAAAACTTGTGCTACCATAAATGCATGCCATCATCTTCCAGTTTGTGCATTTTTTCAAGTTAGTGGTGATGTAACTCAGGCAGGCAGGCAGCAAAATGACTACTGCATGACTTAGGAAACCTGCCCTACCACAGAGCCAGCTAACAGCAGGTGAAGAATAACTAAAATAAGCATTCAGTAATTAGTTTGCATCCATTTTGAACCCTGAAAATTATGAGTTCATACTGTTCTATGAATAACAAGTATGATGTAAGGAATTGAACTTCAGTTTTGAGCTCTTGCAAATATAAAAAAAATGCTGTATGTAATACTTTCAGTAACTGATTCAAAGAGATTTTTCCTAACAATTTTCTATGTCTTTTCAATGTAGCAAGCCCAAAGGACTCCATTGAATATAGCATCTCCGTGGAACAAATTAATGTTGGCATGCATATGCTTGAAATGAAACTGGTGTCAGGAAATTAACCCATTTCATTTTCACTAGAAAATCATGCTAACTTTATGAAGCTCCCATATAAGTCTTGCAAATAAACAAAACAAAATAAAAAGTCTGTTTTGATGGTCATTTGTGTCTGACAGTTTCCTTGTTTGTTGTTATGGCAGTGATTAATGACCTAGCAAGTTGCACAAGGATCCTGTGAATGCAACATTATAGAATCCTAACCCTTTACGGTTTAACTGAAAATCAGGCATGAGGAAGACTGCATTAGAAAATAGAGTCAGAGAAACAACAGAAATAGTGGCTTATATAGATCTATTTATTTCTGTGATTTGGAAAAGACAGATTTGATGTTTAAAAACTATCAGTCAAAGTATGTCAGGGGAAAAAATGTGTTAAATGGAAAGATGAAGAAACAGGGGAAAAGATGGAAGGAAATACAGATCATAAAGAACATGCTGAAATCAGAATTATTGAAAGCAGAGAGATGGACATCATGGAAGAGAGTACACAGAACAAATAATGCAGAAACTGCTCAGATTCATATGAACCTTAGTTCCTTTTTGAATGATTTTCTGTAAATTCAGTCTGTAAATGACATTTGGTCTTACTAAATCATCCTTGCAGCTTCATCCTAAAGGCCAAAAGGCAAGGAGGAAAGGGAAATGCTCACAATATTTTTTTTTTGTATTTATTTGTTTCAATCAGACACTGAAAACATTTCCAAAGACATAAAACCTGTAGAGGTCTGTTTCATGCACTTAGGAAATCTACTTCGGAGTACAGTGACAGTGGTGATCAGAATGATGCAAGCACTAAGAAGCAGCATTACAGAAAGTTCTATTTAGCATCTTAGCAATATAACATCACACAGAAGGGGTCACCTTGTAGAATTGTATTTTGACAAAGTGACCAAGCAGTCAAGTTGAAGTCGATACTGTTGCGGAAAGGAGAAGTAAATATGTAACATACATATTCTATGTACGTTCTTCAGGGCATATTTAAAGGTACTGAAAGCTTTACAGAGAGCTAGTTCTTTAAAAGTTAAACAAATCTCAAAAAGTAAACACATCACTGACACACTCCCAGTAGGTTACAAGATATAGTTTATTTGATTTCTTTTGTTTTCTGTTTATTATTTAGTCCTTTATACAAGTGATTAGACTTTCCTTTCATCTCATTTCTGTTGTTAAATTGAGTTACAGTGATAATGACCTGACCAAGGCTTTTTTTTTTCTTCAGACTTTGAATGTGTTTTGGAGCAAGCCCTATACCTAGGAAATTAAGAAATAAGTTACTTTTTCACAAGACATCCTATCATTCTGAGATTTTAAAAGCTATTTTCCAGCCAAATGAATTTAAACCAGTTATTATTTAAATTAGAGGGCACATTTTTTCAAGTTTTGGAACTGGAGGTCTGTGAATCACAGGGAACACAACACAGATGTGCTGTAAATTAGTTCCTCTCCTTTGCTTTGCTTCCTCACTTTCAGACACTATATCACCAGGAGGAGGTCTGAGAATTACATTTCCCTCAGCTAAAGAGAAGAGAGTGGAGGTCTGATTATAGGCGTCAACAAAACTGTGATTACTATTATTTGAAAACTGAAAGGCCTTAGGTAAGAGCTGCAAACCAAACATAAATATTGACATGCATAAGCCCAGTTTTGAAAAAATAATTTTACTGACATTTTTCAGGCTTCCAGGAAAATGGAAGAAATCAGTTTTACCACAGATCATTGGCAGTGCTAGCTGAAAGAGGACATGCAGCTCATCCCATTTATGTGATCAAGTAGACAGGGCTCAGAAATGACCTGAGAAGCATGAAGAAACCATGTTATTCATGAAGATGTTGAAAGACTGTTTTTGTTTGTATTGGCACTGGCACAGACCATGTTCAGCTCAAACTTACCATTTGTAAGAAATAAATTGTAAAAAAAACGATTGCAGAGGGACTCTAGGCCTAAACCTGCCATTAATGCTGTAAAAGGTGTCTTCTGTGCCCCGAGAATGCAGCTGGATACGATGGTTAATGGATGCCTCAGTCCAATACTTTTATATATTGTCAAAATTCCCTGCTCTTGAATCCTGATGTGTAATGTTAAATAATTCCTCATTGATTTCAAGGTTTTCAAACAGCAAGTAACTATTACAGATTTCAGCCAACTCCAAACTTCCAAAGCATCTGGAACAGGAGCTAAATGTTTGTCTGCAATATTCAAACATTTGCTAAACCTTATTGAATTAGAATCCCAAAAGAAAGGAAAAAAAAAAATAAAGAAGAAAGAAAGAAAAAGGTGCGTGTGTGGGGGGAATTGATTTTAAACCTGACTGTCAGCATGGCTTGTTTATATGCCGTTAGCAAGAAATTGCAACATGAGGAACATAGCTGATTTGGTTAACAATTATCCTCGAACAAACTTACCAACTTTCTGTGCTCAAAACATGAATCTCTGAGCTCATTAAATGGACTCTCAATTAACAATTATTCACCCTGCCAGTTTATGGTATTAAACTGTGGCAAGCAAGACTGAATAATTAGCTCATTTTAAAGGAAAAAAAGGAGAATGAATTCTTAGTCTGTACACGTGTATTATTCATAGCAAAGCAAGTGACAGAAGAGAAACAGAACCAAGTGAATTCCTGAGATATGATGGCTGAGTGTACAGGACCACAGTATCAATTGGCAAAGAACTTTCCAGGCAGGAGGAAGAAAGAGGTTAATTTACATATACTGGCCTTGAAGTTTTACAAGTGGATTCAGTTCTTAAACATACGTGCTAGCGACCCAGTTCATCAGATCCAGTGGGATTTTGCAACCAAACTGAAGAGTTCCTTGGATCAGTCCCCAGCTGCACAATTTTTTCTATATTTGCTGTATATTTGGCACCTATGTTACTGCTTACTTATCTCAATCAGCCCTTTTATCTGTCAGTTTTGAAATGCTTGGTAATAGATGTTGGGTTTTTTAAACATTAAATCTTGACTTTATGAAAAATTCATTCCTCCTTTTCTTTGGCATCAGTAATAACTTGTCTGCTGAAGATTCACCTTAGCCACCTATTACTCATTCAAACTTCACCTCATTTTCGTAGTAAGGAGGGAAGATATAAAAATCATGAATCATTCAGTAAATGTCAGGCATATATACTATGTTCAGTGCTTCAGGTGTATATTATTTGAACCCTGCCTTTTGATTTTCTGACTGACAATATCACTTTCAGGGTGAATGAATTTGTTTTCTCCAGTTCCTAAGACTGATTTGTACTCAGAAGAACAAGTTCATTGATATCTTCTATTGCTTTCCTTGATGAAAGTGAGAATCAAAACATATATGGAAACTCTTTGAATTACTCTGAGGGAAAAATCCAATTATTCTTAGGTTGACAATTCAAAATAAATTTTAAAGTATCCTCTTAATGATATAACTGAGATGTTTTAGAAACTTCCATTCCTCAATATCAGGAAAATAGAGAATTTCAACAACCTGTTTTTTCCTCTTAAAAACTGTTGGGAAAATAATAATAATAAAATAAATAATTAAATAATTAGATAAATAAATAAATAATTAAATACAAGAAATAAAAAGGCAAGGGTTTCAAAATAATCTCTGGAAAAAGTATGTTTTATAACATTTATTGTGAGCTACTGAAACCAGGTTTTATGCTGCTGATGACAAAATTAACTGTATAATTTTATTATACAAAAAAGTTATTCCGGGGATAACTTTCAGCAGTATGAAAGATATGAAATCCATATTTTTGTGTTGACACAATGAACTGCTGCAGCATCTTGCAGGATTTTAACTTACAAATGACAAAATTATTTTCTATTGTTTTCCTGAAGAAGGTATTATTATGATTCTATGATTCTAGAATGAGGAAAACATTTGCTTAACGCACTACTATTCCATTTTCCTCATATTTGAAATCTAAATATGACACTACATTTTATGGTAGAATAAAATAAGAGCATGTATGATATTTATTAAAGAGTTCTATTGTTTTCACATAAAGCTGAATTTTTAAAGGATAAAAATAAAATTTGAGTTTTAATTTAATAATTCATAATGTGGTTCAGAGTCAGACCTTTCATATTGTTGTTCTCAGTTTTTCTGTGTCCTATATTTCCACACTAGGGGATGGCTTCTGTTCTTAATGTTGTATTTTTCTCTTCTTCCTTGCTACATGTATATGTATTTCTCCATTTGCTCCTGCAGGCTGTCATGATAACAGCAAGCTGTTGATATTTCCAGATATGGTAGAGAAAATTGGTAAAGTTATGCCAGAAACTTTTTTTTTTTTTTTAAAGTTCTTGAGTGCACACTCCTGAGATGGGCATCTGAAGATGTCCCTGTTTGCTGCAGGGGGGTTGGACTAGATGACCTTTAAAGATCCTTTCCAACACAAACTATCCTACGACTCTACAATCTTATGTGTACACACCTCAAAGACAAATTCTGCTGTTCTGGGTTTGCTTGTAGTTGCATCATTATCAAAACCATTAATTATCTGGTTTCTGACATCATTTAGTACTTCAAAATTCTTTTCTTCTAGGGGCTTGCAACAACAGTCGATATCAGGGATCTGTTATCTCTTTCACATATAAGAAATTAATTTAAGCATGTTGGTAATTTCTATTCAAATAATTCAGTGACAGAGGGCAGATAGTTTACTACAGCCATGTTCCATTAGAAAACCTGAGCAGAGAAGCCCGCTTTCTTAAATACGGTGAAAATCAAACAAAAAGAAATGTCTCAGCCTCAGTTTCGAAGTTTCAGGCCTCTCACTTACTAGTAGTTGATCCCAGCCTCTGTTTCACAGTTTCTTTTTCAGGAGAAGTCTAAAGATTTCTTCTCTGGATGTTCTTGAGTTTCTGGGTTTCCTTGAGTTTCTGATTTTTCTGAATTTCTTTTCATACACATTTTCTTTCACATAGGTCTGTAAGAACACTCCAAAACAATCACTGTGCCTACATTTTGCTTGCTATGGGAACTTTTAAAAAGCCTTTGTACGATTTTACTTCTCCAGTTATGGCTATATTGGGTAGCAGTTCTTGATATTTAAGCTATTCTTTAAAGAGTTCAATCATTTTTATGCTTATCATGAGTGAAGAGCAGCTGTTGTATCCACTAGATTAATTGCAGTTAATCCAAGTCACCATGATTGCAAAAATGATTCCAGAATAAAAACATTATTTTATTTATTTGACGTTATATAGCAGAGAGGAGTCAGAGCCACAAGTGCAAGCTCATCCGCCCAGCCCAGGTGCCTGGCTGCCTGTGCCAGCTATATTATGGTGCAGTCACTTAACCTTGGATCAAACTGCCGAAAGAGCTCTGTGATGAGAAAGAATAGTGAGGAGCATCACTGGAGGCTTTCCCCATTGTGTTCAGAGGCTGCACTTAAGCTCAAGCAGTTTGCCTTTGGCTCTTGCCTCAGCAGTGTTTTAGGAGTGTTTGTGTGTGGCTATTTATTTTGCTGACCTTGACCTACTGATGTGACTTCCTGACTTGACCTGGGACCTCCCTTGTCATGCAGACCTGTTTGGCCAGCTGACCTGTGGTGGCTGACCATGGTTATCTTCACCAGACCTCGTCTGCTTTTTGCACATGGGTACTGTGGGACTGTTTGCTCTTCCAGGGGTCCTCAAACTACTGCCCATGGGCCAGATACGGCCCCCCAGGGTCCTCAATCTGGCCCCTGGTATTTACAGAACCCCCCTGCCCCCCTCCCCCCCCCCGCCAGGGGTTGGGGGGGAAACCAAGCAGCCGCAGATGACTGCCTGCCACTTCATCCACGCCGGCCCCCTGGTTAAAAGGTTTGAGGACCTCTGTCTGCTCTTGTCAGTGTGGACACTGTCCTGTCTGCCTTGCTTTTACCTTTGGCTCCTGACTTGCTTTTCTTTGCAGAGCACCCCTTGCCCTGACAGCAAGGGTTAAAGCACAAGTACACACAACATGTATATTTTGCATTTTTATAGATATCTACATTTTTTGATTCTATTTCATTGAAATGTTTCTTAATTGCACTTAATGTGCCCCCAGAAGTCCTTAAAGGACATGTAGAGAGTGCTTCCCTGGTGTAAGATGGCACCTCAGTGTGTTACGGCCTTGCACTTTGATGTAAGTAGTTACAATAGAAAACTTTTCACTGGGGCAGCAACTTCAGATACTTAAGCATAGTTATCTACTGGTGTGTTTGGAGTCTGCTGCCTCTACAATTACTCTGATTATCAAAGTTCAGGTGCCTGATTGCCTTCTAAGTGCCAGAATAAGCAATAACAGACTGGCTGACTCAGCTGAGTAAGGTTAAATAGTTGATAGCGGAGGCCAAGTCAAAATCAACAGTTTAAGTCTTAATCTTATCTTTAAGCCTGTACATGTTTATATGGGCCCAGACTGAAAAAGAAATTCACTAAAATAAATCCAGTATCATCCTGTACCCACTTTCAGGAGTCAGCGTCTTTCTTCTACCATGCATAAGTATTAGTGAACAAAGAAAATATTTTAAACTGTAGGCTGAATTTGATAGGTCTTCTTAAGGGAATATGGGAACTCTCACAAAACTTAGGGGAGGGGGGCGGGGAAAGCACCACATGGAAGACTCTTGTGCAAACTGCGGGTTGTGATAAATATGGAGAAGGGTAGCTTACATGTCAAAAACCTGCTGACGAAAAACTTTAATTCAATCATAGGGTAATTGAAAATATAGCAATAGTGGTTATGATTTACATGGTTTCATTCAAGTCTCAATTTGCCAAGTCCTGTTTCTAAATAGAGGAGAGTAATTTAGCTGTATTATGAAAAAAATACTTTTGCCAGACAGAATTCTGGCAAATCTAGGGGCTTTTTTTAGGATACCTCAGTATGATACTTCTGTGATAGATCCAGGTCTACACTGAAGTCTCAAAGTTGCCGCCTTCATAATTTTCTAACAGAAGTTCTTACTCATATGAGAGTTTTTTGAGGCTTTGGTATGCACCAGGAAGAATAATTAGGCCTCTGTTATTCCTTAATGCAGATGTATTCAAAGGTACAGCTCTTCACAGGGTCTGCAGGGCAAACAATGCCACTAGGATCATTCTCCTGCCATGTTTTCACACAGCCAACAACTGGCAACTTAGCTCAGACATGACACTTGTATGTTGGTATACATGGACATATAAATTTGATTTACTGTTGTAATTGAGTCTCCAGTAGTCTCACATCTACCCGTGGAATTTACCTGGCTTTAGGTACAATGTAGATGTCACATGACTGCTTTCATAGCAGTGCTTAAGATAAAGCTGACAATTCAGGGATCAGATTGTTTGTTGTTATAAGTGAAGACATTTAACATGTCTTTTGAAAGACAAAATATGTGTGTAATGTATTGGCTTGGGTCACAGACCTGCCTGGTCTCTTTCTGTATGCTCACATCTAGTCTTTGTCTTCATGTGGCTAAGATGGAAACAGTTATGAAGCAGAAATACTTGAACAATAAGTGTAAGTCTCCATCTTTCACTCTGAGACCATCTCTCTCATGTTAGTGTTCAAGACTTCTAGATGACTGAAATCCCAGTCCCACACTGCTTAACAGATTTTATATGCAGCAATAAAAAAAAAATAATGGCAAAGGTGCTAGGAAATCCATCTGTAAAGAGGTAAAAAAGATTAATATTGTAAAGGTTTGCTGAAGCAGACCACTGTTTTGGGACATCTGGGAGGTTATATCTGCATCAGGAAAACATGAGCGAGCACTTAGTATTTCACTGTCGCTATGGAGCCTAACAAAACTATTCACTGAGCTCTGCACAAGCAGTAAAGAAAGCTTTTCAAAATGTCACCCTACATCTGACAGTGATAGAAAAATGGAATCTCAATTAGTGCAGCATGTTTTCTAATAAATAAGATATCTGAGTATTCCCAGTGGAGGAATACCATCCCATTCCCCTCTATGGCTCATCTCTTCATGAAGATCATTTCTTCTAATGAAAGCAAGTATTGTTCATAATTCACTATGTGTCTGACATCAGAGGTGAAATAATTAAAATCGGGGAATTGGCAGAGAAGTTTTAAATTCCAGAGACAACACAAAATGCAGTAAACAGCGAATAATAAAAAAATAATCTCAGCGGCCTTTCAAAGCAGTTTATTTTCAGAGAATGGCACCAATAGAACGAGAAACTGTGACCGCGACAGGCGTTGAAAATATTTGCACATATGCCTTAAATAAAAACAATGTAATTATTTAATAACTCAAATTAAACATTAATGGAAAGATGGCAGTATGGCAAGAAAGAATTCACAAAGTTTAACTCTTCAAAACCAGTGCATTACCATTTTATTTTCATTCATGGTAAAGCAATTAATTCTGCTGCCTTATATAGTCAAAATCCTAATCTTTATTATGCAAATGCAGACAGTAAGCATCCTACTAAAAGCTCTTGATAGTTTTTATAGTGCAACTTATAGACCTGCAAAGAATGAAAATGTGTCCTATAAATGGTAAAATTGTCTAGACTAGATTTCATGAGCTAATACTTCAAAGCCATTGCACTGATGACCATCTCAATAGCTTAGCAACAGCTGCTGGAAACCTAAGTTTTTAATAGTCAGTGTTAAATATTAGTGCGGAAAGTAACTTTAGAATTGAAAGTTGTATATGTTTAAACATAATTTTTCACAAACAGTGTATATAGTTTTCCTTCACTTGGTCTTCTTCACAGAACAGCTTGAAAATATCATTATCTGGTTGCTAAGTAGTTTTCCTGTGTTTAGCTCCAGCATTTATTTAATTCTGATTTATTGAATAGTTCTCAGGTACACCAAAATTCTTTTTTGTACTCCAGACCTATATAGTAGATAGATTATTCATCTATATTCTCATCTTTCCAGATCCTGAGAGGATATGTGTTAAAAGTAGGCTGAAGATATGGGTATAATTTATCATTACCAAATTATCACAAAATCAGGCCACAATAATTTAAATTTTTGGTAGAATTTTTAAAACAATGTTTTGCTAAGTGTTTTCTTTCAGTATCTTCCTTGTTACAGATACCTCATGAATTAATTAAAGCTTATATAACAAGACACACTAGTTACCCTACACTGCCACATGTAGACAGGTCTAATAGATCTTTCATGAGGAGCGTTCAGGCATGATGTCCTAGAATATCATGACCCACCAACATTAGAGCTGTAGTTCCTCAGCCCTGTATTGTCTCCAAACATGCTCACAGCTGCTGCACTGTGCCACATCCCAGGAGTCATGGATAGACCAGAGGCTCTCTTGATACTAGTGATAATGACCTCTACTGCTCATTCCACTTTCAGTTTACCTGAGCCATACGTGATGTGCACTCTCACAGGGTTTCAGCTCACGTAGCCTTTCAGCATGTATAATAAGCACACTATGCAAGCTTACTGCAGCTGGCAGAGATTGTGACACAGGATGAGATAAAGGAAGAAACAAAAGGTGTCAGAATGATCTACATGGGCAAATTGTTGCAGCACAGTAGTTCAATGTCACTGAAGTCGTCATGTTCATCACCTTTGGAGAGGTCTGCCAGCCACATATCCACCTAGCAGCAGTGGATGCCAGTTACAGCATGCAAACAGTATTGTCACACTCTGGAAGCAAGGGGCATAACTGAAGCAGAGCTGCAGATACATATAGTACATATTTCCTCCAGTGAAAATCTCCCAGACTTTATTATTGCAGTTAGTTTGTCTAACAATCACGAGGACAAGTTCAGTAGACAAACGCCAGTTCTGCTGTCTGTCTGTATGATGCCCACCTCCTTTGTCACTTTGGGATATACCTGTTGGTCATATGAACATACATGTCCCACTTTTGCATTAATTGTTCGTTATTTATTTATATCATAACACTTGTACTTTCCGTCAGCTTTTCTGTTCAGGTCCTGCAGCTACATTGTGTGTAACTTTACTGAGAAAAACCACGGAGAATTCAACCACATTTAGTATTCCCACTCAGTTTCCACCAAAACTGTGAGGGAATCTGCACATCTACTATTAAAGGAGGTTTGTCAGGCATGTTGCAGGGGATTGTGGGATATGTCATGCCTGACATCATTCAGGATGGATGCAAGTAAGTCATAATGCAAGGTGTACATGGACTGGGATAACTCTTGGAAAGAACGTACACACTAACCTAGCCTGTAACCCCCACAGAAAAAGAGAGGCAACCTCCTCAGTTGCAGTAAACACATTAATTTTAATCAAACCAAAACTCACAAACATAAGGTAAAATCCTTTCTAGAAAAGAACAAGATACAGGGAGTATCCATTAACTAACTCCCCCACAGATTTAATTAACAAGATTAGTGAACTCAGTGTGCTTTCCAGGTATGCAGCCAGATGCTTGTTCTACAGAAGGGAGAATGCTACAAAATATGTTTTCACAGAAAGCAAAGAAAGAGCAGAGAGGGAGAAAGGAGGAAGAAAGAAAGGCACACTGCAGGGCAAAACTACTTTGCATCAGTTTCACTGGCACCTTGGTGAATTTTATTCATTTGCTAGGAATTTCTTTTGTTTGGCTTGCTTTCTTTTGTGTTTTATCTTTTTTAATTAATTGTGTTAGCTTGATGAATGCAAGAGTCAAATTCCACACATTTTTACTGTCACCTTCCTCACAACTCAAAAAATTATGTAAAATCCAGAATTAAAATAAGCAAGCCATAATTGGACCAAATCACAGAATCTGCAATAATCTGCACTAATCAGAAGTCTGTGCCCATGTGGACTAGCGAACTTAGGTCAAGGTAACAGCAACAAAATTACTTATGACACGAAACACTTAAAACTACACATAGAAGTAAAGCACGCAATACCGATTATTTCAACAAAAGGAGAAAATACAGAAAAGCTAGAGTAGACATGCACACTTTCAAACTCTTCCCAGCACTTATTAAGAAGCAGACATAAAGAAGTACTTTATTCACCATATAATCATACATAAAATATTCAGTGTTTTAAAAAAGAAAGATAATACAGAGAGGTAAGACTCATCCATTATGAGAATCATATGGAAAGAAACAAAAACTATTTCCAAGCAATATTACAGTTTTCATAGAGAAGTCACTATTTTAAGGTTTGTCCGTGACATCCATAATAAAGTAGATTCCCAGAAGCTGTACATCATCTGTAGTTAGCATTCATGTAATTTTCAGCTAATCATACTTTTCCCTCAGCCACTCTGTCCTGTAAATTCAAAGGCATTGATGTAGTCAGGGTGGAAAGGAGCAATTTGTAAAGGCTTCGTTTCACTCTCTGTATGAAGGTAGAGCTGGAAAATACTAATCCCAAGATAAAAGCTTGACAATTATGTCAAAATCTCAGGAGGCAAAAATTTACAATTGATAAGACTGATTTAGACAAAGGATGATCTGTCATAGGTGAAAACAAATTAATGTCAAGTAGCATGTACCATTAGTATAATGGACTAGGAAAGAGGGAAAGTGTGCAATGCATAAGCAAAAAAAGTCTGGTCAGTCAGGCTCAAAATATTTAATACCTAGTCAGAAAAAAGCTCTGAGGACCACTTGGAATCTTTAGTTAAGTTTCTCATTAATCTTTAAACATGACTCATTCTGAAACAATAAAAATAATAAAGAAAACCTGGACCTAGGCCAAAAGCTTCTACTGCTATAAATAGATAACCAAGGTCAAGAAATTTCTTTTATCCACAGAGAAATCCCACAACCAGAATGCTAGCAATAAAACAACCACAGATTAAAAACAAGTTATCAGAAACAGCAGTGAAAGGTACAATATACTTGATCGATGAATTGTGGAGTGTCTGTAATTCTTCAATTCATTTGCCAAGTCTGCAGACAGAATCTTATATCCAGAACAGAAAAGAAAATTGGGTTCAATTCCACAAACAACAAAGGTCTCCTTTCATGAGCAACAGGGTACTGTCCTCCAGCAGCCAGGAAACAATTCCCTTTCTCACACACATATGAGTATTAAACAAGAAGGATGGAAGAAATCCTGTGGATGTTTACAAATTAAGAGGGTGATAATCAATGTGAAGGTTTTTCTAAAAGATTGCTGCTGGGTCATCGTCATGTGTCCCTGGGGAAAAGAAACTTTTGTGAAGCATGTTCTCCCCAGTCAAACAGAAGAACTTCTAATGCGTCTCTTTGCAAGACTGTCATAAGTTCAGTGAAAGCACTACAAAACTTTTACAATTTTACTTCTCTGTCAGCATATAGTCAACATGAAAAAAGACCAAAAAGTTGTATACAGTGAATCTCCAGGTGGTGCATAGTCTTCCATTGCAACCTGAGGGTGGGAGCCATATGGAAACATTACTATGGTGTAACATACCTCTGATGCAAGCACAAAAAAATCCTTTCACCTTTCTTTCAAGTCAATGCCCATGAGTCAGTTTTTCACAGTTTGAAAGAGCCACCCCAGGTTTTACTACCTATAATGTCCAGTTGTGCTGCTGGCTGAACAGGTGAAATATGGAAAGCTAGCTTCCAGATGGGTCACAGAACTACCTGTGAGCCACCCAACGGTTTATTGAAGTGTAGCTCCTTCATGGCCCTGTTTAGAAACCTGGTGGGCACAGATACAGTCCTCTGTTTCTATTCTGTGACACTGTTATCTAGTCTACTCCAGTTTGGATTCTCCCAGGTTTGTGTAACATCTAAAACTTAGGTGATGATCCCTTTACCCCTATATCCCATCTAAAAGCCTGTCTATCTGCAGAGGCCATATTCAGATGACAGGTTCCAAGGTGAGGTGATATATCTGGATTTTAGGTACCTAGTGTAAAGAGCATCCATACCAGCTGTTCTCCACAGTTAACTGATTCCACAGTTATACGAATTCAATCTGCAAAACCTAGTTGATGGACAAAATTTGGTGTTCAGTTGTTTTAGCCAAAGGAACTGTTCACTTATACTACCTAAACTCCATCATGGTTCTCAGCAAACATAGAGATGCTTAGAGCCATCTAACTTGTTTTTTAAACTTTTTTTCTTACTTTTTTTTTTTTTTTTTTTTTTTTTTTTTTTTGTGGTGCATATTCTGTTAAGAGTGTTAGCAAGTGATCCTAATGTCTGGTTTCCAAAGCTAGCCTGTTCCCATCATTCCCCAACTCATGCTTCACTGCACAGGAACACTTGCTGACTGCTGTTTCAGGAAAACAGGTAATTAACTACTTGGGAAACTGTATATGAGGTGCCTGTCTATCCCTTATGTCACTGTTAAACAGGGCTGCTGACTGGGGCCTTAACTTTTCATCCCCAAAGACTTTTTATGATGTCTTCATCTGCACAGTCTTCATTTCTGTTTTGAAAACTATCCTAAAGCTTTTTAACCAATTCATAGCCAAATGGCAATTTTACAAAATTAAAATACAGAGCACAAACTGGAAGAACCATAATGATGTATTAGGTCTAGGAAAATGCTAACAACATCCATAACCTCAAGCTATTACAAGTGCTTCCCTAACTTTATGATCCATTATATCCATGCAGCATACCATACAGTGAACTCTGATGTGTACCTACTGTCCCAAGTTGGTATGGAATTATAATACAACTTGCATTTGGACAGTTGTCAACAAGATAAGCTGTTGGATTTCTGCATATCTTTGGCTCAAAGGTGAAGCAGAATTTGCCATGTAGCAAAGTATAGCCATAATTTCAAGTCAAAGATGGTAACTGCTGAGGATCAGATTCTGGCGTGCTTTGTGGTTCCCGTCTGCAAAGGCCCATCAGTGCCGGCAGCATACATCTGAGCAGATTGGGAACTAGGGAAATAAAACACAACCATAAACTTCTGTTATACAATTAGGATTGGAAATCCAATGACACACAGTTAGATGACCTGCATGGCATGGCAGATGACAGCCTTGTTTCCCCAGGGCCCAAAAGGAAGGATGGGAAAGAGTGCGATTATGCCATAGGTTAGCAGATACACTGATACATCAGAGGTGATGCTTCCATGGCAGGGGATAATACAACCAATCACTGAAATTTAGCCACAAACTTGTGCAACATTTTCTTAAACACTATATAACCACTTACTAAACCTGCCTGTCAGAGGTGAAAAATTAAATTGCTACTAGTGCATATTTAACAGTGAGTACATCTTCCAAATTAACTAGGGCATTCCTGTTAACCAGCACTACTACTGTATAGTATCCTGATAAGTTGGTTCCATTGTAGGATTGTGAAATTACTGTGAAAACCATACTTCAGAGACTGAGTGACAGTAAGGTTACTTATATGAAGAGCAAAGTTACATATACTGATGTTTTCAGCACTTATTTGTATGATTTTTCAGGACTGTAGGTTAAAAAAATATGTAAAAAGTATATACACTTTGCATAATGAGAGAATTACATTTGTTAGATCATGGAGATTTTTAAACCCCACCTTGTGCAGTTTTAGAGAATGGTAAATTTACTTTAGTCTATGAAGAGTTAAACCAGAATTTCAGTACTTGGGAAGAACTGGAAAAGGATGTATACATACACTATATGCATATTTCATTAAGATGTAAGTTAGGGAATATAAATACAGATACACTATATATAATATATTTACATGTATAATATAGTTACATGTAGAGGAATGAAGGCAGTGTGTTGATTGGCATTGATGGGATGCAGCTGTGGCCTTGCCTCAGAGGCAGTGGGTTGATTGACATGGATGATGTGCAGCTGTAGCTTGTTCCCACAAAGAGATTAAATAGCCCTGAGGATTGTGGGAAGGAGAGGCTGTATGGAGGAGGGGCTTGGAGAAGGAAGAGCCTGGATGGGGATGAGTGTGGTCTGGCTTCCAGAGGATGGAGAAACACTGTGGACGGTAGAATCTGACCAATGGTAAAGCCTTGTTGCAGTTTGCTAGCTTGCCTGTGCTGTGACAGATATATACTATATACAATGCATTTATATACACATACATTTTAGATACATTGAAGAATGTAAAGTATATAACAATTTTATTTAATTTTTAAGAAGGATGCAAAACCTGTGTATTATTCATTACTAAAGTAGAGTTTATATGTTTGAAAGCATACCGACAGCTATCAAACACTGAATCTGAAGCTGCTGTAGCTGTGAGGAAGAGTTATATAAGGGGAAATATTCTTTGTGGAGTCTTTCTGAAAGTGAATTTTAAAAAGGGACTAAAATCCTGTTTTGAAGAAAGACCTGAATACAGCAGTTAAGCATATTTATCACAATGAAACAACTCCCAGTATTCAAAACTGAGAAAAACATCAGATAGTCACAGCTAAAGGGAAGTACAGGAAAGTGAAAACAAAAATGCTGAGAAAGAATCTGTAATCTACAATTTGTTCAAATACATACTTTTCCTTCTCTAAGAGTCACTTTTTCTGAAAGTGCTAGCTTTGTTTCTAAGACTGAAATGTTAGCAGATCTGGGCATTAGTTTAAAACCACTGAGGTCATGTTTGAGTTCTTTCTGACCTATTTATCAGGATATTCAAGGTACTGAATGTAAATGATAGGACCAAAATGGAATTTTATTGTCTATCTGGACAACATGTGGACTGCATCATGCAGAAGTATACACTCTTTGCAATAAAATGAAGAACAATCTGTTTATTTTTAATACACAGAGATCCATAAGGTAAATGTATAAGAGGACTTGTTTATGAGGGGTTTTATTTCTTGAAATGTGTAGTAATAGGTTCAAATTGTTTTTTACTTGATCTTCTGACCACCTTACCCCACCTTCAGTTCCAGAGAGCTCGGGTCTATAACAACTCCCTTGCATACCTCACAGTCTTGCTGTATGTCATCAATACATGGTTTCATAAGTGCTGCAACATAAGCAAAAATACCCAACAATCTGAGTGAATTGATTTCCAGCGGTAATGACACTGAGAAAATCTGTAGAGAAGATAAGAATTCAGTCTTTGCAGGATTTAATATAAAATAATAACATACTTTTCATTTTTATACTGATATTAACCTCACAGCTTTTCTTATTTTTCTCATTGTTTTCATAAGCTTGTGAAGAAAACACTATTGAGGCTGAATCCATATTTTTCTTGCTTTTGAAATTATGCAGTACAGAAAATGAGGTGTTAAAAGAAAGACCAAGTGTGCCCTTCATCCAAACAGCAGCATTATTCCTAATGCGATGTACTCTATACTTCAAAGTGAGTGATCTAAATTTATATACAATCTATGTATTAATTTTTAATGTAATGTGAATCATAGGCAAGATCAAGCTGATGTATTGTATTTTGCCTACAGGACATTCTTCTTTTGCAAGCAGAAAATTAAACCTGTTCCCATTACCTGTTGTGTTTCGGTCTTAGGGCCTAGTTGTCACAGTCCAGTCTGAACTGATGGGCTTGTTTTGGTTTGTTTTTTTTTTTAATTACTTCTTGATTCTCAAGAGGAAAAAGGCAAAATCCTCTATGTTATTCAATAAATAATCTATATTGCTGTCAAAGAAAAGTGGAAGTTTTGATCTGAATATCAAACCCTCCTATTCAGAAGCCGTTACTCCTGCAGTCTCAGTTTTGAAAGATCTAATATATACATTCGAAGCACTAATCTGGTCTGCTTCTTTGTGTAAGGGACGTTTTAACTACTGTGTTCATGTGCAAACACCAGATACAACGAAGCAGCTCTAAAGAAGACTTTTCCATGATCACTGAGTGCCTTTGTGCCTTTGAGTCACTGAAAGAATGTTAGTTATCTAGATTATCTTTTACTCCTGGTCCCATAACATACAGAGATGCTGGGAGTCTCAAAACACACCATGCCATGTGTGTTGGCTGCCCACCTGGATTTCCTTTGCTTCAAAAGGATGGTGTGGGAAGAGGTGGTGCACCTTAGCTCTTCTGTCTGGACTGAAACAGGGAGAGTAGTACACTTCAATCCTTCAAGCTAGACGCTAGTCTCTTAAGTCACAACAAAAATGTTGTACTGTTTACCATCAGAGGACAACTGAGACTTTCTTTAACCTTACTCATGTTCTAGGAAAATTGTACAGTGTTCCCTTTTAACAAACCCATGACTTGCCTTCTTTCATATTCACTTTCCACAATTGCTAAAGGCATTATACAGGACATGGACTAAAAATTCAGGGGTTTTCATAGCCTAAACAGAAACTGAAAATTCCATAGAAGTTCTCCACGACTTTGAGACATTTTCAGACTTTTCAGTTACTTTTAGTCTTTTTAGAAGATTCTTGGCTACAACTAGATTGCCAAGACACTGAAGCAAACACATTAGAAGAGGAAAATTTCTAATAAAAAAATACCAGAAGCTAAAGAAGCTCATGAAAAGCTGCATCTTAGAAATTGAATGCAGACTCTTAGATCATCATTCAGCATTCTGAACCTGCATACATTTGCATTCACAGTCACAGCAAATTTAAATACATTACTGCTTTCTTGCTGGGGAAAAAAAAATAATTTAGGGTGAAGAGAAATAGAAAAGAAAGTACTTAAATTTCGTTCAACAAAAAGAAATGATACAGCTTCTTCCACAGGTTTTATAGGTGGCATTATTGTTTGGGACTGTATTTTGCATATACAAGTTTTTCTTAAGTTTAATTAATGAAGAATGAAATTTGACTCTAAATCCTGGGGTCTATTTTTACAGTATTCACACAACTTCAGGTTTTGTACAATACTTTTTTCTAAACCCAAAGTCTTGAAAAACAATCTTCCTTCAATGAAATTATCTGACCCAATAATAATTTTTGATTAGTATTCATATTGATAAAATATGTAAGTGAATGAATTTCCAATTAATGTAAATGTATATTTAAGTTCATAACTGTAACATAATAGTCCTACTGTATGCTTGAGAACCTTTTATAATTGAACAAAAAATAAAAATTAAAGACTTGCGAGATATTTTCAGGGTAACAATAGTTTAGGTGGCAATCTCTGCAGACTTCTGCAGAATGCATATAAAAATGTAAAGAAATATTGATTTCCTTGCCCAGTTGCTTTAACAAATATAATGCTTTCCTGTTCTTGAAATACTAAAGAAATATATATTTTTGTTTATTTGGAACCAGACTTTAAAACTGGGCAAGCCTTATGTGGCAGAAATAGGGGGAAGGTACAAACATATCATAGTTAAAAATATCATATGCAAGTAATCTGTCATTTTTCTCAATTTCCTCTGTAACTGTAAAGGAATTTTTAGGCTCCACCTCTTGTCATTGTTCCTGCAAATGACCTCTTTCTCCACTGTTCCTTCACTTTCACAACTTCTGCTCATGGAGAAGAAAAATATCCAATGTTTTAGGAGATGTTAACCCATAAACATCAGTAAGTCACATTCTTTCCTTCAAACATTTTTGTCTTGCGTAGTTAAATTAACAACATTAGCTTCCCAGCACAGTAAAAATTAAATAACTCTTTTCAGATTCATCAGTGCTTGGAGGCTAAATTCAATTCAGCTTTGGGGGGGTTCAAAGTGGAACCTGATGTAGTCACAGTGCTCCGGTCTTTGCTGTGACATCTTTGGAAATAAACCCTTAGTTTAAAAGTTTTACAAGAGCAATCATGCTATACAATAGTGTAATGATAGTTCTTGTCATTGGTCATGACTTACTGTACTTTCCATAGAGATCTTCAAAATTTACTTGATTCTACTTAAAATAACTGAACAGGTACAAATTAATAGGCTGGTAGGGCCCATGTACAAGGTGCCACAAGAAAATAAGCTTGAGGATTACTTTTTTTCAATAGCTGTAGCTGTCCTTGAGGATCGGTATAGGTTCCTCTGCAACCAATTGAAGTAAACCAAGAAGGAAGTACCCTCCCAGTTGGACTTCCACCTTATATAGCATTCTTCTCAAGCTAGAATGAATGTCTTAACTGTTTTGCACATTATGAGCAAGCAAAAATAAAATGAGCTATTGCAGAAGTCACTGCTCTTGTTTGAGAGGACGTTTCATCCCAGTCAGCAGCTGGACAGTTCTCGGTCCCTGATACTCTGTGACTCTGTGCAAGCGAGATGTTATGTTTTGACCAGAGGAAGAAGCATGTTAGGTTGAAAATTACTCGCACATTGCAGAGTTTCCATTCAGAATATGTATTTCATAACCCATTAATTTTTTATATACACTATAGCATTACCAACTAGCAGCCTGATACTAGATTTTTCAAATGGCATTGCAGTATATACAGATGCCGTAAAATTGTCTCTCCTTCCATGAGAAAACTATCATTGTGATTCATTGCAGATTCAGAAGGGAAGTATAAACATGTGGGAGTACAGGAAGGGTGCAACCCACAGCCTTTCCAGTTCACATAATGAAATTCACTTCTGAAGGATGTCATATGTCAGAGAATTATTTATATACATATAGAAGTGACACTGGAAAGCAGAAATTAGCTGTTAAACTATAAAATAGGTCTGAAAATATTTTTTGCCTATAGGTCATCATTTTATAAAGGAAAAGGATGTACAAAGACCTATATACACGTATCAGGTTCCTTGCTCAGCACCAGATTCTTAAAGAAACAGTGAGTTGCGTTCATCTTTCCCACTGCAGACATCTAAAAGTTGTACATCTGGGGTGAATACCTCTTTTAACCTTCAGTAGAGAGAGAGGCTTTTAGGATTAAATTGCTCCCTTTCTTTAAGTCCCTGTGTCTGTTTACTAATAACAGAGGAATCACAACAAGAATGATTTAGGTTAATACTTTCAGGCAATTAAGTTACTGCCAATGTATCCCACAGAGTGACAACTTAGTGCTCTGCTTTGCCAAGCTGCCAGTCAGATGATCTGTGGCACTTATCAGGATTAGGTTTAAAATTTCTTTCCTACTTAGGCACTAGTTTTACTAACCACAGAGGAAAAGATAACCATATTTTCATTCCCATCTGAATTATCCTTAAATGAATAATATTATCCTAAATGGAATGTAAACCTCAAAAGAGATGCTACTACTGCAAAATTTTAAACACAGAATATGTAGCTGGATTTTTAAATGTGTACAGCAAACAATTTGCAATTTCTAATCTAGAGCATTTCTCAACAAGACCGCCAACAAAATAAAGTAGTACAAGCACATGAAACAGGAAGTAGCACAGTAAACATGATCTTAAATAAACTCTCAGCAAATCAAATAAATACAAATTGGCCTTGTAAATAAAAATATGATTGTGATGTTACTTATGTTGAAAACAGAAGAATAATAATGAATGCTGGAACTCAGTTCTGCTTCTAGTAGTTGAACTCGGAAGCAGTTGCCTTTGGATTCAGTGAAAGTAAACTCCAGCACCTCCATGTCTTCCTTGTAGTGAGGCACCCAAAATGGTGCACACTACTCAAGGTGTGGCATCGCCAGTGCCAAGTACAAGGGGACAATCACTTCCCGTGTCCTGCTGGCCACAGGTTTGGATACAAGCCAGGATGCTGTTGCCCTTCTTGGCCACCTGGGCACACTGCTGGCTCACGTTCAGCCAGCACCCCCAGGTCCTTTTCCACCAAGCAGCTTTCCAGCAACACTTCCCCAAGTCTGTAGATGACTGCACGTATTTGTCAGAAAAAAAAATTATAAATTCATTAAAAATGCATTTTTCAGCTGAAATTATTGTTAATTTTAATTCCAGTGTATAACAAATAAGAATACAGGCTGTTATATATATATAAACAGTGTTGTGTGCAAACACTAAATTCTTCTATTGGAAATACTTTCATAATAAAAAAAACCATTGAAGCATTTCTTAAAAAACAGAATTTGCTTGTCCATTATGTAGACAAAAGCCTTCAGTACTCTCTGGATCCTTCCTTCCTACACTCTTGACACTCTGCTCCTTGACCAATCACAGAATTGCAGAATGGTTGGGGTTGGAAGGGACCTCTGGAGATCATCTACTCCAACCCACTCCTAAACTAGGTTCACCTAAAGCAGGTTGCACAGTCACATCTGGGCAGGTTTTGAATGTCTCGAGAGAAGGAGACTCCACAACCTCTCTGGGCAGTTCCAGTGCTGTCACCCTTGAGGTAAAGTTCTTCCTCATATTCAGAAGGAATTTCTTGTGTTTCAATTTGTGCCCGTTACCCCTTGTCCTGTGGCTGGGCACTACTGAAAAGAGCCTGGCCCCATCCTCCTGACACGCTCTTAAGCTGTTTAGAATACTGATAGCATAAACAGAGTGCTGACCCTCTGCTCTCCTGATGCCCTGCCCTCTGGCCAACATTGGCAGGATGCTGCCCACATTACCCATGCATGTTGTGATTCTCTCAAATCACACAGTCATTGGTGAAACCAAGGGCTGGTGTGACTCCTGCATTCAAAAGGTGTTTGTACAATAGGGTATTGCTGCCAGATGATCCAGACAAGTGTCCCTGGCAGTACACCGAGCTATGGCATGATTCATAATCCTATTGGTGATTAGGTGAGTCACCCAATGGGCAGGTCACTGCTCATCTTTCCTACTTCAGCAAAATATTGTTTTATAGTGTGTTGTCAGAATCCATTACTGTTTGGTTCTTCACTCCCACAGTCATACACTGGTATTACCCACAAGAATTCTAGTGACTGCCTGAGCCATGCATTGTGATAAAGCCCGTGATGTAAATGTGAGCTACTTTCTTATTATACCATAGCTTGATATTTACAACAGAACCAACTGAAAAATTTGCTCAGGAACGTGAGGCTCACAGAAATTGTCTCCATAAAGGGAAATGCTGAGAGAAGCCATTCTGCATAAGCTGAAATTTATTCTCATTACCTCTACCTATACCCTAAGATGTAACAATCTTTTACAGAGCTGAAGGTTCTGTGCTCCTTTAATGGCATGGAAATCCTACTAGCAGTGAAACTACATCTTACCTTTTTTACATGTAGTAATTGAAGAGTAAGAGTAGGATCAGTTTCAACAGGACTCTGCAAATAAGGACTTGTGGGAAAGCTGAACAGTTCCTGCTGCTTAAAAGTTCACACTTACATTTGCCTTAATGATATCTTGCAGTAAGATTTGAAAATCACTGCCATAGTATGTTATTGCACAAAGTCATTTCTAGTTAAATAAAGATTAAACATAGATTGTGCCTGTTTTAGTTGGCATGATTATTGGTGTGTTCTGAATAATTACAAAAATCCCTGAATTTTTTATTGGGGGGGGGGGGGAGGGCACGGAAAGGAGGATTTATGACTATGCATTAACTAAAGCTGAACTTCAGCATTTTGCATTTTCAAGCAAACTTCTGTGTCAAGACTAAAAAATCGTTCTATGCTCATTAATAACATTGCAACCGCAGAGCAAAAAATGCAATTCATTCTTTCCCTGGATTGTATCGTACACTAGAATCTTTGAAATAATTTGGAATTGTTTACATTTTAATTTCCATTTAAGGAAACTGGCCAAATTAAACTTTAACATAATCAACAGGATGAAGCACTAATAAACTTGGAAAAAATATTAGAACAACATGGCCTGTGATATTCTGAGGCATTACATTTATCAGCTGGACCCAATTCTATCACAGAAACATCCTTCCTGATCTGTGAAAATTCAGTTTGTCACATTATCCTGTTAATTTTTTAAGTTTGCTTAACCCATTTGCATGACCACAGCTTCCCACCTCCTTTTTCCTGATTATATTTTTATTTGATGCCTCAACAGATATCTAGATTACCTTTCTTAGAGAAAGACCATTAATTTTGAAAAGTTACGTCCTGGATAGGATAGAAATTAAAGACTGCAGAGACTGAAAAGTCCTTTTCATGTTTTTGTAGTGCAGATTAAGTCAGCAATTCCCAAGACTGCACATACTGATTTTGTAATATTTACAACACAAAACCCCTTCAATGAACATCAGTGTCTCTAAGGATGACATACTAGCTCCTTCAAATTTAGTAACATTGACATGAGTGGGAATGAAATCAGGTATTTGTGATTTGTGAAAAATTTTGAGATCAAGCTTGCAAAACATAGGAAATACTTTCCAATGGCATGCATCCCTAACTTGTTGCAAACACAGTAGTTCACAATAACTGGTCCGTTTTTTAAGACAATTGACTGCTATACTAGTATTGAAAATGGTAGTATGTTTAAACTCCTAAGATGGCACGAATGTAATATTTTTGCCATGATGATGCTAGAATGTGCTCTTATTCTCTACTTGCATGCATCAGAATTTTGAGTCATTCATTTTTCGAAAAAAAATATTATTAAACTAGTTTGAAGATATGCCTGAGAAGTCTGATTCTTAATTATACAGACATATGCATATACCCAGTTTTATAATATAGGATGTGAAGTCTTATGTCAGAGCCTTTCCTATATCTAAGCTATTTTGATTCTGTTTCCTTATATCAGACATTTGGTAGGAACCATGTTATTTCTCAAACTGTCCACCTTGCCTGTATGCATTTGAGAATACAGCTGAATAAAGATTCAGTAAAATGTTTGATTTACTGAACACTGTGTAAAAACCCTCCCTCAGAAATTTTCTATGCAGTTTTAAGTAATCTCAGTTTATAACATAAAATAGTTATTATCTTTATACTGCAAAGGAACACTGACATGATCTTTTGCATTTTTGCATGCAGTCTTTTGATTCTCATTTGTATATCAAAATTATCTTTTGTTGTTTTATTCATTTGCCTATAGTAGGCAACTGCTTCTGATTTAAACAGAGAAGCAGAAAGGCTTACTGTACAGAAATGTCATAATATGCTTAAAGCTCTTTTCTCAGTAGAGTCCTAAACATTCACAGTAGGATCTTTGTTATACACAAGATAAAATCTGTGATCTTATAAAAGATCAAAATTATCATCACTCAGTCTGGCTCTGCTCATCTTTTTTCATTTCCATGAAAAATATTAAAATTAAATATTGCCATTTACAAAATTGAAATTGGTCATGTTCATTTTTGGATATGTTATGCAAACATATTTCTTCCTCTGAGATTGTTGTGGTTTATGTCAGCTTCTTCCCTCAAGGCTACTCTGAAATATAAATTCCATTTCAAAAGATTCTTTTTCAAAGTTCTGAAGTTCTGGACCATCCTTCTCATTTATAACCATAACCACCAGCAATCCCAATAGGACCTTTCATAGTTGTTGTGATTTAACCCCAGCTGGTAATTAAGTACTATGCAGCCACTCGCTCACTCCCCACTCACGCAGAGCATGGGGAGGAGAATAGGAAAGGAATGTAAAACTCAAGGGTTCAGATAAGAACAATTTAATAATTGAGAAAATAAAAGCAAAAGAAAAATGATAATAATAGTTTTAATGAAAAGAAATGAGAAGGGGAGAGGAATGAAATCCAAAGAGAAGGGAGGAAGGAAAACAAGTGATGCACAATACAGCTGCTCACCACCAGCTGACCAATGCCCTGCCAGTCCCCAAGTAATGATCAACCTGCCCCAGCCAACCTCCTCTAGTTTATATTTCGAGCATGACATCCCATGGTATGGAATACCTCTTTGGCTAGTTCAAGTCAGCTCAACTGGCTGTCCCCCTTCTCAGTTTCATTTGCCCCTATAGCCTTCCCTCCGGCAAGGCCTGAGAAACCAAAAAGTCCCTGACCCAGTACAAACACAACCCAGCAACTACTGAAAAAATCAGCATATTATCAACATTGTTCCCATACCAAATCCAAAACATAGCACTGCACTAGCCACCAAGAAAATTGACTCTATCCCTGCCAAAACCAGGACAATAATTTGGTAATTTTGCAACAGTTTATGCTTTCCTCAACTGAAACACTAACACATAACAGTCTTTCAGTTTTTGTTCAAACATTATAAAGGAGTAAACGTAATAATAAAATAACTAATTTCAAACTCATGATGAAGTGAATCTGAAGGAAAAAAATACTTCAAAAAACTTACCAGTAGTATCACGGAAAATGTGTCCTGACACTGTTGGATTGGCAGAACTTTTCAATCTACTCATTCCTGAATGAGCAGGAACTACCTGGAAATGTAAAAATACTTAGCAGTGCAACTCATTTTCTCTGTACCACCCTGGACTCCCATCTCCTCCAAACCCATTTACTCCTTCAAACAGCTCATCTCCATACTCCTTCCTTTTCATTAACTGCTTTTCACCCCGCTTGCATCCCCGCTTGCATTCCCGCTATATTGTAGGACTGTTTTGTTTCCTGTGAAACTTGCTGTTAATTATTGAAATGGCTTGTTCTTTGACTCTGTATTGCTTGTATATTTTAATGATGTTTAACTTAGAGCAAGCCAAATACCAGCAAGCCTTCTATGTGCTTTTTGGTCTGATGTTCTTTTTATCAGTCCTAGATGTTTGAAGACAGGTATTGAAACCACTGTGAGCATGACTACCTAGTAAGACTTCAGAGGATGCTGGAGGATTTAATGACAATATTTGGGTGCCTAGTAGGGGTACCTGACTATTCATTCTCTCTGGACCATACCCGAGGGGATGCTTAGTTAACTCAAAATTTTTGCATCTAATTATAGGATGTTTCCAGTGAGTTTAAGCCTTCATAGTATTTAGCTGTACTGGAAACAGAGCAGAATGCAATGCCGATGTGATCTGAAATGAGTGCACACACTTAAAACTTAGTTTATGATATGGAGAAATGGACCCTACTTACTTCATTAAAGCTCTGATGATGAAAGTATCCTATACATGAAATAGCCTCTTCCTGACTGTGGTGGGTTGACCTTGGCTGGATGCCAGGTGCCCACCAAGCCACTCTATCACTCCCCTCCTCAGCAGAACATGGAGGGGGAGAAAATAAGATAGAAAAAAACTTGTGGGTCAAAGCAAAGGCAGTTTAATGAAGCAACAGCAAGTGTCATGCATGTGGAAGTGAAGGAAAAAAAAAGATGTTATTCTTTACTTCCCAGCAGTAGGCAATGTTCAGCCTCTTCCCGGGAAGCAGGGCTTCAGTACATATAACATTTGCTCCAGAAGAAAAATGTCATAAATAACAAATGCCCCCACCCTCCTCCTCTGTTCTCTTAGCTTTTATATCTGAGCAGATGTCGTATGGTATGGAATATCCCAGGCCACTTTGGGTCAGCTGTCCTGGCTGTGTCCCCTCCCAAGATCTTGCCCATCCCCAGCCCACTGAGGGGTGGGGGCAGGAGGGGGCAAGGCTGGAGAGGCAGCCCTGATGCTGTGCCATAGCTGCTCAGCAGTAGCCAAAACACCGATGTGTTATCACCACCTTTGTAGCTACCAATGCAAGCACAGCACCATGAGGGCTGCTAATGGGGCTCAGCCAAACCCAATAAACTGACTAAAGATGAAAATATTAAAACATATCTATATGTCATATTCCTGATAGAAATTTGAGTGAGATTTAGGAACATCAGCCTAGTGAGCTCTGTGTTTCACTGCAATTTGCAACTGAGGCAAAATAGAAGCACACATCAAACATGCATTTCCAAGCTTCTTTAAGAAACAGCTTAAATAATCAGCAAGTATGTTTCCAGGGAGGCAGGGGGGATAGGGCTGGGGAGAAGAAAAAAATCCTGCTGATAGCATGAAAAAAGAATTTACAACCATAATCCTCCTTAAGGTGAAAGGCACATTCAGAGTTTTTATCTACTTTCTGTAAATATTGATAATGAGGAAATTCTGATTCTTCCAGAATACATTTAGAAAGATGAGTTAAATTTACTACAAAAACCTTAAGTATGTAACGTTCTGAACAAGGAAAACAATCCTTTGCATAAACAAGTTCTGGTATTTGCCAACTGTTCTATAGTAAGTTCACTAAGGGAAAGCTTATAGTTACTTAAGAGAACTTAAGCCCATTGTTTTTTTCTTAACCTGACAGCCTCCCCTTTAAGACATATTCTTCTGCAATAGTTCAAATATCTCATCCAACAGAGATCAGTTTATGACAAGTCACTATTTGCATGATGGTTAGAATAACACAAACACACAACATTTTTTCAATGATTAGTGAGGCATATACAAGAATTTACTTTTTTTTTATTTTATTATTAGCTTTGGCTAACTTGGATATTTTTTCCCCAATTGTACGTCATCATTCAAGTTGTTCTCCAAACATGGACTATTTTTCTGTCTCGTTAATTCAATACATTTAAATATAAGTAGTTTGCTTGTGGTGAACTAAAATTTTATTGCTTAAGCTTTTATATATTGCTTTGAGGTGCATTTGGTTGGGTAGGAACTTGGAAAAAAACTCAGATTCTGTTTTTGCTAAAACATACCACAGCTCCTTGGGTCAGACTGAGTCATTGAAACATTATATTTTATTTGCACAAAACCATGGAAGCACTAACCATATATGCTCATAAGACAAAATGCTTTTTACTGCAAATATTTCACACAAAATAAGAACTATGAATTATTCTAGCTATCTTAAGTGTCATAATTCAAATATTTCCAGTAAGTCATTGTTAACAGCACTAGAGGTACATACTTTTACAATAAGGATGAGCAAGACCTCTTAAGAAAACAACTTTATATCTACTTTGGGGTAGTTGTCAGATTTCCTTCATATTGCTGTTCATGAGAAGGAAACATTCATTTCCATGTACAAAATCCCAAAATATTCATAGTTTTTGTAGAAGATTCAGGTGCAGAATATACATTGAGAAAGAAATCTCGACATCCTCATTCATGCAAGCCTTGGATGCAAGCCTTGCTGCAGCTCTGGGCTATCACTCTCTCCCTTTGTTCAAGATGGAACTGTGAAGAATGGGAATTTCTTCACCAAGTTCTGACCAGGAATTGATGTCCTGATCTGGTACATAAAGTGACTGTACCATGAGACTAACCGAAGTTCTAGTGTGTACTGTCCCCAACTATAATTGATGGTCAGACTCCATCTCCAGCTTTGGGCTCATTTGACTTCTCTGCACTCCCCAGATTTTCTAAAAGTCTTAGAGGAATTCTGTTTTCCTCAGTGGGGTAAACAACCTGCCAAAGGCTTCTTAAAATTTACGATAATATTATTTTCTTTATTCTACACATTCTAGCCATGCTAAGTGACTACCATGATGTTCACAACATTTTTAGTGTTGCTACAGTGTCTCATACAGTCAACGTACACAGATTGTAAACTTAACATGCTTGGTTTAGTTTACTTTTCTTGTACACCAGATAAAACTTATAAATACTAGAGATGATAGTTTTAGAAATAAATCACTTTGTGTTCTACTTACTATATGCCAGTTTGATCTTGTGCTCTGTATGCTCTAGCTAACCTCTAGAAGTAGTTTTCATATTTGACTTCTGAAATGTAGTTCTTCAATACTCTATCTTGAACTTCAAAAGTAATAAAGATTTTCCTAGATTCCTAATTCTCAACTCAAAGATGGTACTTTCAGATACTGTATTTTTAACATGCCTATCTGAAACAAATCAGACTAAGAAACTAGTCAGTGGCTTAATCAGATTTTTAAGAAATCATCTGAGTATTAAAGCCATGTCTACCTAAGCCTTCACATCTTATTCTGATTAATTATGGAGACTACCTATTAAAAAAAAAATACACTCCCCCCTAGTAATTCTTAAAAGATGGGAATTAAAACTCTTCCATAGCTAGAACAAGTTCTTTTTAAAGAAGCAGCACAGAATGACCATTTTTTTGTGTACAAGACCCAGCAGTATGTTCCGTTTCCACACCAGGCCTCTCAGCTTTTCACAAAAGCAATTCTGTGCTGTGGAGTTCATAAACTGAAGTAAAATCTTCTGCTGACATTTTTTGCAAGAAAAGCTTCTAAACTGATAAAGAAATATAATGAGCAATCACTTTATTCAATGATGTGCTTCTGTCTAGTTGAATTACTTAGACGTTACATGCAGTACCAAGAAGAAGCTGACAATAAGTAGACTTCAAGATACCAGTTAATTGACAAAAACTTTTAACTCTAGAAGTGGAATTTTCTTCTGACTTCTGAGTAAATGTCTAGCCTGGCAGGGCACATAACAGGAAAAAAAAAAAAAAAAAGATAATTTTTCATTTTTAAAAATTAATCTTCCTATATTTGCTTACATAAATTAATTTATAGTAGGTCTGTAAATTTATATAATAATTCTAATAAATCAAAGACTAACTAATCTTATGACTGTTTGTTTCTTGAGTGCCTGAACACACTAAAGTCTCATTTTTTAAAAGAAGCTTACTTAAAACAACCTCCTATGTTAATGCAAAGGTAACAGCAGCTCATTTTCCCACCACCCAGAAAAGGTACCTTGATTTCTTATGTAACTTCTATATTATTGTCCAGCTTCTGTGGTCTATGTGGTAGATACATAGAAATATTATGCTGCTTAGATAGATTATAGGATACACACTCTGGTTGTCTTTCTATTTGTGTATGTGTAAATCAACAGGAATTCATGCAGTACTGAATTACACCCATGGAAAACTAGTGAAAGTAAGAGAATAAGGCAGGGTCTGCTGGAGTCACTTTAGAGTAAGGGCATGTAGCCTGCAGTCTCCAGGGGCTGGGAGGGGGAGTGGGCAGGGAATCTCAAAATATAGGTTGTCCAGGAAAAAGAAAGAGGCAGACTGGCTGATAAACTATGTTACGATAATAACATGCTCTATGGAGAAATGGAAGATCTTTTATGTCTTCTAGTTAAACACAGCAGAAATGATGAGGAATGAGTGAGGAGAGGCAATGTGCATAAGTTTCTATAATAATAGTCATCAATGACTTTCTGCAACAGAAGTTAAAAACACAAGGGAAGTCTGGAAAATCTTCCCCAAAAGTGTGTATGCTTTTTGAAAATAAATTCAAAAGAGGCCACAAATTCCACTGTGTCTGGACACAGAGATGGAAAACATCCCAAAGAACTAATTATATGAGGTTTCTTGAGACTCTCCTCCCAAGTATCATTCTTAAATAATGATGCCTTTTAAAATTAAATTCTTTACAGTTCTTGCCCTACTCTAAACATTTGGCAGCCAGAACAGGCTCTCAAAGCAGAACTGGAAAGAGAACACACATCTTAAATTATTGTCTCTTCTCACAGACCTGCTTACTTAGGAACTTTCCCTAGTCTTTATCCTGCCTCTTTTGAGTGATTTTGCCCCTCAGAGTCTTCTGAGAACTACCAGTACTGAAGGGCAAGCTATGAACCTATCCCTGATCATCACAGCAATTTCATCTCATTACTAACTGATTGATGCTGAGCTGAATCACCAAAGATTCAAAAATCAAAGATCTAAGTGCCCAGGCTTCAACATGGTTGTCCTCAGGAGAAAGGACAGGGCAAGGGACAGGACTATAGACCTTTACTGGAATGCTTTCTTCTGAGGAGATGTAGTGTAGATATTCACAGTTCTAGCAAGAAGCACAAATTTTTAACATGTTGGAACCTTGGAATACACTCTTAAAGACCACCGATGAACCACCAAAGAAAGTGCATTTAAAATTCTGTTGATGTTCTTTTATATTTAGATCTCAAACACCTGAATAATCGTTGTCCTTTCTGGAACTCCTTCAGCTGGTGTAGACAGCATAAGTTGTCTTATCAATATCTTCTGGGCAGCAACATCTATGTTATGAACAAAGACTGGGATCTCTTTTGATAAAGACCAATAATACTAACATATCACTCTAATTTAATTTGAATCAAATTAATTTCATTTAATTTTATTAATCAATCTAATTAATTTTATTAATTTAATTTAATTCCTTCTATTATTGCAGAGCGAATATACAGGACATTGTCCTTGACTAACAAAATGATCAATCATTAAAATTTCTCTTTTGGTGACAGTGGTTAAACATGCTATAATGTTCTCAGCCCTTTTCATTAAGGGGTAAAGCTACCAGAAACTGCTACAGAGTCTGAGCATAAAATGTCATTGCATGTACATGGATGTCTGATTTTGTTGTAGATGATGAAGATGGGATAGGAGTGAGCACTACAGATTTTTTCTTATGCATATTAATCCTTTTGAATACCCAGTATATTAAGTAATCTGGATGTGGGTTTGAATCTATTATGTCATAAGGCTGCTGTGAGCCTCTGAACTGTGTAAACGTACAAACGTAATTTGTGTAGGAATCATGGTTAAGTGGATTATATACAGTACAACAACATGTTCAGGAAATCTCATTTACAAAGGCAGCATTTAAAAAGAAAAAACATGTGAGGAATTCCTCTCATCTAGACTAGACAGAAAAATAATGGTTTGCCTAAAGTAACATAATGACAACCATGACAGAACTGGCCCTGACCAGTGCATCTTGAATATGGAGTTTTGTAACAAAGGAAAAGTATGAAAGAGTTGTTATCATTGTTGTTACTAAAGAAGGACAGAACCAGAAAAAGCTATAGAGTTGAACACTGATATTTCCTGGCAAAGTGCAGTAATCATGTATGGTGCTCAATGGGCAGAGCCAATCTGCTTGCCTTTAAATTGAGGGGGATTATTGTGCTTCTGTCAGTAAATCAGTCCTGAATAAAAAACCATCATATGTGTAGCACTGATTTCTACGCTTAGGACAAAGGAAAACCGTAACGTCTGTTACTCCACTGAATGCAGAGACACCCATGCAAGGCAGTAAGTTTTAGAGTTTTCCATGTGGCAGACAACAGTGTCAGGAATACTGCTTTGGTTTGGGAGGAAAGGATAGGGGAAGTTGTTGGGGGGGTTAGTGGAGGAAAGACAGAAAGGTTGTCCTATCTTGTCCTTCAGCTGCTTGATCTGCTAACTGAATAGGAAACAAGCATTAAAACACCCGTGTATCTCAGTACTGCCACAGCTGCTTCCATTGCTGCACTTGCTTACACACTCTAATACAGATTTGCTATGGCTATTTTTTTTGTACTTTGCTACTAGACTTCTTTTTCATGTTTACCAAATTTACATCACAATTTGCTCATTGCTCTTTCTCCCTCAGCATCTTGTTCTAGTCCAGCCTTTTACCAATCAATAAATGCATCCTTGCATAATGCTGCAATTATGTTTACCTGTTTCTATTGGATTTATTTTATGTCATGCTGAAAAAAATGAACTATAATTTGTTGTCCTTTATTAACCTTGTGTCTTTGGAGCCATTACAAACAGAAGGTCTGAGGCAAGAGACAACAGTAATTACTGACGATTGAGAAAACAGAAACTGCTGAATTTAATTCAGAGCAGAAATAAATGACGTGAAGAACAGGATAAGAGCTAATAAAAATAATGAGCACACAAAGACAATTAATCAGAGTTTTCTACTTACCTGTTCCTTCAATAAAATGTAAAGGTGAAAACTTGAAAACTGGTAAGAATTTCTCATTTTTTACAGTTAATCTAAAGCACTCAAGTGGCCACACAATGCCCACAAATATCTCAGAAACGAAAATAATGGGAGATTATCAAACTGTTAAATATATTAAGATTGTAGAATGATATAGGTCCTTCATGATTCAGTACATTAACCAACCAAAGTCTGCTGGGAATCTGAAGACATTTTCTCCTATTCAATTACATGTCTGTTTCCAGGTTTCTTGATATCAGGTTATCTGCCACTTGTAGATACATTGGACTGGATTGGATTTATCACTGATTTGATTTCAGTGGAAGTTACTACGAACTTTCTGCTTGCAATGTTTTATTTGTTTCCCCAAATATCAATCATGTTTAAAATATTAATAGTTTATATTAATCTGTATAGAGCTACTGGATCTTCCTGCTTATTCTCTCATGTTCTTTATCACAGAAGTTAGTTCTTCATACTTTCCTCCTTAACTCAGTTTTTGTGTCTCATTTCTACTTAAAAATATCCACATATGAATAAGATCATTAACTCTGCCTACACTTTCCCATGTGATGATAATACATAATAAACATTCAAGAAAACTAAAACTTCCCCAAGAAGTCCAAGAGCTCTATCCTACAAACATGTACTGTAGTGCATGGTAGTGACTACTGTAAATACATTTACTTAAATGGATTTTTCACAGGGTTAGTATTTTGCCATGTGTATAAATTGGACAATCAGAAAATAAGGCTTTCAAGATGAATAACTTCATGTGAATATGTGGGGTTCATTATGAATTATAATAAATAGGTCTTGTTTTAAAATTCTAAGTCCTGCTTGGGTTGAAATTTCATACCTCAACTGTGGAAAATTCAACCTGACTTTTGACCTCCTGTGTTTTAACTTTAAACTCAAGTCTCAATTTATTTCCTTCTGAAAGAAAATCCTTTTAAAAGAAAATTAGATCAGACCCCCATCATTTGTGGTAAAGAATTTGAGTAGCTTTTTTATAAAAATCCTAACCTGATTTTTTACTTTTTAATATATAAAGTAAAATCTTTATAATTCAAACCTAAATCTGTATTCCACACTGATGACTCCTTTTTTCCCCCTCTCTTTATTCATTTGATTTTCCACTTTTAACTTCATGGAAGGGGAAACTCGTTTCACATAATGACACTGTCAACCTTTGCTGGAAGGTGACCTTGTACTATGCTATTCCCCAAATACTCATTTACAACCTTAAGTTTTCTGCCAGCTTAAATAAATGTATTCTAATTTATTTGTAATTGGCAGAATGTTTCACACTGATAGACAGCTAGTTGAGGAGTGTAAAAGTGTTGTGAAGAAAAACTTGAGAACTTTCACTTTTTTTTCATTGTTCAGGGAGTTAAAAATCATACATAACATACATAACAAATTTGCCTTTTAGTTCAGTAAACTGACAGGGTTTACAACTCATTTTATTTGAAATATAAATTGCCAGATTACAACAAAGTACCTGAAAAAATCTAAAAAATATTTCTGTGATTACAGAAAGGCTGCAAGAAGACAGAGGGTATGTAAGTGTTTTCCTCTCTCTCTGGCAGATGGAGGAATGGAAAAACTTGAAACAAAACAACAAAATGTCAAACTTTCAGGCTCTGACCTCTTACATCATGTTCCAGAGTTACAAAAAACCTCAAGCCCTATTAAAGGAAACTTTAAATCTCTTCTTACATATTTCCCTATATAAAGTGCTTTGTCTGAAAGTTGTTAAAGATCTTCCATAACTGTTCACATATTTTGTCCAATTTATTTACTTGGATTCAAGACCAAGAGCAGCTACACTGTACTAAAAGTAAATAATGTAAAAAAAAAATAGTGAATATAGGGCTTTATTGCAATTCAGGCTATTTATGTGATACAAAGAAATATTTTTCACATGGGTATTATGAATGTCTGTACATGTTGTGCTTGCATATTTATCATTGCTGATTTATAAAACACTTATTTACTTTAAACTTCAAACATATAAAGTAACATATTCTTTCCAATTAAAAAAAATGGTGTAATTTTATCTTGCAGAAGAAATCTTTGTCATTAGAGGCATGACTTTTGATTATACTAGCAAAATTATTTTGAATTCTTCACTGTTGGTTTTATTGTGCAATCTCTAATTATCTCCCTAATTGATTTTAAAAGTAATTAGATTTTTTTCCCTCTGTGTAATAGAAAACAAAAAGGCAAGTTTGAATTACTTATTTATTCAGGGTAAAAATACAGCTAGGAAGTATATAAAACAACTTGAAATCATTTTACTTATTAACTCTCCTGGTGGAGTCTGTCATTTTAGAAGATATTTATCAGGTATTACTATTGGTTTAGGTAGGTAAATAATGACCTAGGTAAATAATTTCATACTCTGGTTGATACAGGTAAGAATTTAGATCAAGCTCTATTTCCTGCAAACAAGAAAAATAACAATTATAGTGATTTTACAACCAGTGAGTTACACTTAGTGGTGTGATGTAGCTTACAACTTCATTAAATTATCTAAAATGCAAGTTAACATAGAGAAGTACATGGGTCCTGATGAAGAACTCACTGGTGTTATGAGGGGAGCAGAAGTGCTGTTGTTTAGTATAGCACTCAGATTAACATAGAAATAAACCCAGGAGAGACTGAAAATGTACTGTTGAGGAAAGTCAGTAGCTGCAAAAAAAGCTGTGTTCCATTTCCTTGTTCAGATAGAAGAAGCAATGTAGAATACCATAAATCAAGGACAAAAATGTAAAGTTGGTTATGACAGATAGACAGCAATGTCACATCTCACATATCATCCTGCAATACAATCAGATTAAATGAGAGAGTCAATTCTTAGAAGTCTATGCTATGTGTATAAATTTCCTCTAACATGCAAGAGGAGGAAGGTGTCTAAGCATAAATCTAAAATACCCACAGAATTCAAAAAGGGATCTGTTGTAAGCAGCATAGACTTAAGTTTAACATGGAGAAGATGGTAAATCCAGGGTTTCAGGAAAGTTTACTTCAGAAATATCCTATAACTTCTCCTGGAAGTTCTTAATTAGCAGGAGAAAGTGATGAATTTTAGTACCTTTCTAAGTAATAGTTTGGTCCTTAGAAGACTCTTCTGAAAAATGAGGACTGGGGCTTCTCCTCTTACAAGTGTGCTGTGGTATATCTAACTCAGAATTGTAAGTAATCCAACAGCTGGCCTGGAGCCTTGCCAGCTGGATCCCACCTCTACACCAGCTGAACCACAGAGGCAGAAACCCAAACAAGAACTTCCTTTGCTTCTCAAATAGGGGGTCAATATGAAAGCAGGAGACAGTGACACACCTTGGTGCTCAGGCCTTCTTTCCTTTTCTGCAGCAGTCTTCCCTCATCTTGTCACTCTGCAAGTTGGAACGCCATGAGACTTTGGACAAAATTGAAAGTGAAGCCAGATCAGAACAAAGGTAAACAGCTCTCTGTTCTTCTCCTGCTTGGTTAGCCAGTGTTTGTCTTGATGTCATGTCTGGCAGAGACAAGAAAAGCAAGCAGCTTGTGAATGGAGATACACTAAGTAACATTTCAAGATGTTTTCTGATAATATCCCAGACATTACGAAGCTAGATATCCATTACCTGTTAGAGTTTGAAGCATATTTCAGCAAACGTGGAGCAAAAGGAGCGTTCCAGGAAAACATTAACTGAGATGCCATTACCTAACATGGACCCACACTATAACTATGACTGCCAACAAGCTAAACTATGATGTGAAGCTCCAAAGCCTCACACCGTACAGCTTTGGCAGCTAAAGCTTGCTTTCAACAAAATTGGGCTGCTTTGTTAGACTAGAAATGTAAGAATTACTGCTTTTATTCCTGTTACCTTGGGAGTAGGTTAGCAATTTACACTGGAGCCCACCACAGGAGGGATCATTTAGCCGTCCACTAAACAGCTCCATAAAGTGCAGAGAGTTAGAGTGCTTCCTTCTCTCTTCCTAACCCATTCAGAACCTTAACACTTCTGGAGAAGTTTAGACCACCCTGATCTAAAAGTTCGTAACAGATAACATGTTTTAGAAAAAATAGTATCTTTTTTTTTTTTTTTTCCTGACATTCAAGAGGTGTGGGCCAGAAGAAGTCTTGGCTCTTGTGGCTGACAAACCTCTTTGTATTGTCAAAAATATGTAGACAATAATACAGGTTTTCCATTGATTTAAAATTATATCCCTAGGTTATAAGGCATGGATAAACTTCTCCTTTTAGTCTAACCCAGACTATGTTGGGCTACTGTATGTTTCTCACTACGGTCAGCAGAAGTTTTCAAAACAGTAATCCAGTCTCCAGAGAGGCACAGAACTTCTGAGCAGCCTTCAACTCAGCTGCAGAAGGGACATCCAGAACTGGAACAGAGACTTCCACAGAAAGTCAGTGTGATGGGATAATGGTCATGGCACACCAGCTGCCCTAAACATTACTAAGGGAGTTTATGTTTTGTTTAGTCAATATTGCACCAGGAAAAGTTTAAGAGAACACTTTGATAGACGTGTGAACATTTGTAAAAAAAAATTTTTGTTTCCTGTTTTATGTAAGTAACTGTCATGGCAAATCTGCAAATGATCTTCCACCCTGCTTAGGAACCAAAAAATACAGCAGATGGTTGACTATTTCAGCCATCCCCTAGTAGTTTAACTCTTCTTTAATTACACCAGACAGTTGATTTACTTTAGAAAAACTGGGGTCAGGCCCAAACTAAATCATCACGTACAAAAATCAAAGGCTGAAAAGTATGACTGGAACAGATGGCACTGAAGGCATCATGGTTTGAGAACAGCCAAAGAGTTATTGGTTTAATATAAATGAACTCTGAAAAACACAGAAAATGTTACAAGGATATGAATGACCAGTTTTAAGGATATTATTGTGAGTCAGTTAAAAGCCAAAAAGTACCTGTGACATAAGAGAACTAAAGGTACAAATTACTTTTCAAAAATAAAACCATGGCTTTATTTTCATGCTTTTCTGTTTTTCAGTTTGTAGGGTACCTTATAAAAATGCTAAATTAAACTCATACTGCAGTTTCCATGATGTTTCATTTTGCCAACAACATTGTGATTCCATATGTGTTGGCAACTGTATTTCTCCTTGCCTAGTTCAGAACATTACCACATCTTTTTTTTCTTTCCCCTACCCAACTGTCCCCCTCCTTCTTCCTCTATCCTGAAAATAACAAATAATTCAATACTGAAGGTTTTTTTCTATATGGAGGAATATAACACAATAGTAGTTGTATTTCAGTAAAATATAACCACCATGTTTTCTTCATCCCTGAGGACTCTTACCATCACATGCCATAATCTCAGTCCTGTAATCTTTTCCCATAAACAGTCCTGGGACTCCTGCATGTAGAAACTTGCACTATCATACATGAAAGACTTTAGGCTCAAACAACCTCCAAGTAGAGTGTGGTGTTGACATTCACAGTATTGTTCCAAGCAGAACCGCATCACTGCGATCTGCTGTTAACATTCAACAGAGGGTTTCCTGTGGGCTGAAATTTGGCATGAAGTATCAGAAGCACATTTTAGAATTGTGAGTATTGACAGAATCATTTGGGTAGCCAAGAGTAAACCAGATTACCAGATCAGTTTTACAGATGATACTTGTACAAAACTCAATGAAAAAAAAAAAAAAAAAAAGTAGCAAATTAGACATTCAGTATTACCAAAAAGAAAAAGAAAAAGTAAAAATAATGAAGGAAACAAACAAATCTTCATTGTGCTTTTGCTTTTCAAAATCTCATCTTGGATCTGGAAATCCAGGTTCCAATTTGTTTCTGTTGCCATGGGAAATAAAAAATAGGATTAAATACCTTCTAATGTTCTTTGTGGCCTACTTTGATTTGCTTTGTTATATATGGCACCTACTAGTTCTTTACTGCATGGACAGGTAAATGTGCAAAAGGCATTGCTGAAGTACTGCCCATCACAACACAGCCAGTCAGGCAGCAAAGGATACTTCAAAACTTGTTAGTTGTTTTGTCCTAAAGAAGGTGGTTTTTTACTGACAGAATTGCTGAATTCTCCTCTGCCAGACTCTCTTGTTTAAGCATGTCTTTCACTTACACTACTGTGCAAGGGCATAAAGACTTCTAATCCTTACCTCTGTCAGAGTGTTTCTGAAGTCATTATGCAAGATTAGGAGAAAGTAGATTAGATGCCTTGGAACATGGCATGTGGGGTAAATGGAGCAATATATTTGTAACCTTTTGAGCTAAACAACTTTTGTGTGCTCTGTAAATGTTACTTTACTCTCAGACTGTAGAGGAATAAAGACAGTGGGTTGATTAGCATTGATAACATGCAGCTGTGGCCTTGCCTCGAAGGCAGTGGGTTGATTGACATGGACGATGTGCAGCTGTAGCTGTTCCTGCAAAGTGGTTAAATAGCCCTGAGGAAGGTGGGAGAGGTGGTTGAATGGAGGAGGAGTAGTGTGGTTTGACCTCTGGAGGAAGGAGAAACAGCACAGACAGTAGAATCTGACTGATAGTAAAAGCCTTGTTGCAGCTTACTAATTTGTTTGTGCTGCAACACCCTCCCTGAGACCAGAAAGCCCTGGGTTTAAAGTATATGCTTTAACATGGTCTGCATCAGAATAAAAAGTGAAAGTTATTGTTACGTCTTCAATTTTTATTGTCATGTGATAAGATACCCATATTAAGGACTATGCCTGACTGGCATAATGCTGATATTTATGGTGCAAACAGGCCACAATTTTACATTTCTTTCCAAAGTTGTATAAAGTAATTCAGTTTTGCAGATCACAGCAATGGTATTTAAGCCAAAGCAATCAGTGACTGTCTGCTATGTGACAGGTTTGGTCAGTCGCACTTGGCTGTCCTGGGATCCATGGGATTCAGATGAGAGGAACTGTTGAAGGAAGGCACATCTGATTTCTGGCTTGCACAGCTTGATTTTACTCCCATGGAAACTTGGATATGATAAGGAATAGCAGGACCATGCACCTCAATCTTAAATTGACGTGCAGTCAGGTCACAGATAAGCCATATGCCCAGTTCAGGAACTGGGAGGCACATGTGGGGTCCCACAGCACACAGGATTATTTAAGACTAGACAAGTTGGTTGGCACATCAGTCAGATTTATTTCTTCGCTGAAATTTTTATTTCTTTATTTCAGCTTTTGTCAGAAATATATACTTCAAGTATGCAAGCATTTTGATGTCACAGTTTGCAACACAGTTAAAAGCAATTTTAAAAAAAGACATAGCAACAACTGAAATGTTATTGCTTTTCCTGCCATTTAATTTCTAAATTTATGTAGTTAAACCACAAACTCATTTTTTGCTATTAATCTTGGCCATTTGTTCATCTGAAAAATGTGACATATGGTTTGACACATATGGTTATTTCTGTGTTAGTGAAAGTAGATACCCTTGCGAGACACACAGCAGGGAAAAGAAATCTGTGTAGTGGTGGAGGTGGTTGAAGGAAGTCTTGCATTTCCTTTAGTAGCTCCTAGTCTATTGTATCAGTCACTCACTTCTACCTGCATCTACTCAAGGAAAGGTGCATCAATTCATTATTAAAGCCATGTATGGACGTATTTCACTACTATATTAAAAATATGTTCATGTGTGATTCAATCCAGGTGGGAAAAATACTGGGTTTGTATGCTGAATTGCAAAATAATTGGCTAAAGAGCTCTTCAGTCCTACTGACACAAGTAGGTGTTTATAATATATCATGATAGAAATGATCAGAAATATTCCAAATTTTTCTTGCACAAATAACATAGTTTTCATCATTTCATCTTTTATAAATGACTTATGTATTTTTTCAGTGATACAACTTTTAAAAATGAAGTTCTATAACTGTAAGCCTAAAATTGAGTTTAAAATCATAAAACTTGAATTAAAAGCTTCAGCATGATCAAGATGTGTTGATTTGATAGACCTGGACCTCTTTGGGGTTTAACTTGCTTTAAAGGACTTTTAAAATGTTTCTGGTTTGATTTGGAACAAGAAAAGACATTAAAATCATGGAAATTTTTGTGAAATGGAAAATCTGGTTCTTTCCCAGTCTACTCCAATTCCTCCTCATCTAAAATCTGTTATTTTTCAAAATGCAAGTTCATTAGGTTTCTTTGTCCCATAAGTGTCTTCAATGACCTCATATATTTCTTCAGAATATTCTTGATCTGTGCCACAGCCATCCAGGCCTGGCTTTGGGTTTTATTGAGGTTGTCAGCCTCTTCAAAAGCCATACAAGTGGAGCTGTCTCTGTTTGCCAGATGGGGTTACAGTGCTAGGCAGAAGAAAAAGAAGAATAAAAGGCAATTGGACTTCCACCCTCTTTTTATACAGTATTAAATACTTAACTTCATCTCTGAGTGATGATGCAAAGGGGGAAATAACTACCTTGCTTCGTTTCCCTACTTGTCACAGACTTGCAGTGATATTTTGGAACAGAGTAAAGAGAAAATATTTAATGGGACAAAGATAAGAAACTTTTAAAAGGAAAGAATGAAAGGAAGGAAAATGGAAGAAGATGACACTGCAGGAAAGTAAAGGTTCATGTTAATGTGGCTACTGCTGAAGAATTCATGTTTTAAGGTCACAATAGGGCCAATTGCATCCAAGCAGACTGGAAGATGTTATTTTTGTTACCTATGAGAATGTCTGATTACTTTAACATAAACAAGAAGAAACAAGGATCTTTAAACTCTATCTTGAAACTCTATTCATAATTTGTTATTCTTTACTCCGGTAAAATCATCTTGTTCATAAATATATTCTTCCCTAGTGAAAACACTGTGTCATGCTCATGCCTAGCATCATTCTTTACAAATAAACTGTACACCCTTAACGACAGAGATTTACTAAACAGAAATACCAACAGAATATTCATTAGCTAAAGGGCTGTGAAAGATCCAACAGATACTATGAGATTTTATGTTTCTGAAAAAATATCTTACATGAAATAGAACATATTTAAAGATAATTTTGAAACCTATGTAGTTGAAAAAGTTCTACGGTATCATACTACTTTTTAGTCTTTAGTCTGTCCAGTTTTGAAACAAATCTCCAAGTAATATTTACTATCATTTTCTTTTTCATAAGCAATTGAAATGTACTGACCCTAGTAAACTTACTAACAAATATGTAGGAAATATAGGGTTTGGGTTCATTGCTGGTTTCTTTGGGAGTTTTTCTTCACATGGGTTAGATGCTTTTGTAGAATAGAAAACCCCAAAGCTAGTGCTGCAGCACATGGTTTAAAGTGTGGTTTTGCTTGCCTTGTTTGTATTAGGTAGGGTTTTCCAGTCTGCTGAATGGATTAAATGATTTTCAGTGTTTGCTATGACAAAGAAGAACAGAAATTAAACCTGCTGGATTTTCTACTATGTGCCCATCAATCCAGTGGCGCCATTCCTAACCAGCTGCTATTAGCCAAGGAAAGGTTTCATAATGTTCATGTCTACAGTTGGTATCCTGAGGTTTACCACATACTGTAGTGTCATCCTTTACAGACCAAACTGTAAGTTCCAAGAAGGCTTTCATGACTGCTTATATACAAGTGGTATGTGACTTACAGCAAGTTACTTACTTATTTTTTTTTCTGCTTTTCATTTGTCTAAGAATAAATCATTTTTTTCTTAAAACTTTATGAACATGAATGTCTTCATAACTCACTGACTTTTCATTTTCTCCAGAAGATGATGAAATGACAAAAGGTGTACTTTGAAGGTAGAGAAAATCCTGTGAACAGTCATCTTTAAAAGAAAGTCTAAATCAAATTAGAGAGGTTCTTACAAGACAATCAAACGTGAATACTAGCACTAGACATTTTAGAAGACGTAGGTAAAAAATACCTGTTTAAATAATATTGTGAGACAGTCAGACCAACCTAAATGAATTTTGAATAACAGAATGAAAGAAAGATTTGTCATGGTCCCTTTCACATACAAAGCAGAGTTTATCCTTGCAAACACCTACAGTGACAGGCAATACAAATTACATTTACTTTTATTTACTTATGTTTAGCTAAATTCCTTAGAAGTACCCCTGACATTTCTGAGGAACATAGTGTCCATGAAGGCATGCAGTCATCCTTTGGGGTTTGCTCAAGATCAGTTATTTATTTTATTTGGATCACTATTGCATTTACAGTATATTACAGAAAGCCACATTTTCTCTTATTTCCTTTTATTAGAAGATTACCACCAATACAATTCCAGCCAAAGGTTATTCTGGCTTTCTAGTCTTCTTTAGCCCTTGCCTTTTTTTTTTTTTTTTTCCCACATCTCCATATTATTTTTAGTGATTTATGTATTTAGAAGAACAGTCACAAAAGGGCAAAGTTCCATATATGAAAACCAAGTATTTCATGCATTCTTCATTGCCTAAATTGCACAACAGATGATAAGGCCAATTTTTTGAGGTCTCTTTGGTTAGATTAAAAAACCTTCATGATGGTATAAGTGTAACACCCTCTGTCACCCTCATCAATCTTCCTTTTGTTTAACAGATCCGCTAGACCACAGCACACCTTCTAGACCATCTACAAGGAATTTAAATCTTACCTTTCCCACAGCTGGTCTTCAAGTGATGTAAACTGACTGAACCAAATACAGATGCTATATCACAGAAAAAGACACATACATTGCTGAGAAGGCAGTACAGGGTAACCCAGCTGTTCCAGGAACAAGAATCCATAGAGCAGAGTGAGAAAGAACTTGCAAAGAAAAAGAGACCCAAGAGTCAGAAACTAACTCCAGGAGGCTGGAAAAATGCAAGGAGCTGCCTGACAGTGTGTAAAGGTGTCAGCACGCTGTGCTCTGCAGTGTTCATGATGGCTGTAAAGATTTTAGAACACTCAGTAGATTCAGAAAAATTAAAAAACACTAGTCAATAGTTCAACTAAGGAAGCTGGAGTGCTTTAGGTCAGTGGATATGTAATTGTTTAGGAACGTTTCTAGAACCTAATTATGAATTACCTATTACACAGAAGTTATAGTTACTTATTTCACTTTAACTTAGAGATGTGGATTTGTTTATTATTTATTATGCTAGCTGATAAGCAACATAACTTTTCTATTCCAATCAGTTCCTCAGAGGTCAATCAACATTTTTACATGACAGATCCATAAACAAATAAATACCTTATAACAACATGAATGTATTTTCAAAAAGAAAAAAAGATTAAAGATCAACTTTTTGATGTTCTGTTTATTACTTGATTTTTTCAGTGTTTCCTTCCCAGTTTGTTCACACGTCTTTACTCACTTTCATGTTATGCCCAGTTCCTGATTTGCCTGTCCACCTTTAAAGTTCCCTATTCTTTCTTTGATTAGCGCTACCTAAACTCAATTAATAGCCTTCCCATGACTGTCTTGCATGCTGTTCTCTTAAAACATAGGCATTTCACTTCCACAAAGTTTGCAGACCTTCCTTTTCCTGTGTGATCTGTACTCTTCCTTCACTGCTCATGTGTCACCTTTATTGACACTATGGGACTCTTGGGGAATATTATAATCCAGTGTTACTTCATGTAATTTACAGAGTGTGAAGCAGAACAAAGGCTTATTCTTGGCTGAGTTATGAAAAACATGTGATAGAAAACTATAGAACAAGAAGAAGAAAAAAAAAACAGAAAGCTTTTCTCAGATGCTTTTGTGTTAGGTAAAACATCATACAGTTAAGCAATCATGAATAAATAAGTAGTATTAACTGCAAGTTTCAAAATATTTTAAGACAATTTATCAAATCCAACTGCAAGTGGTAGAGTCCCAACTATTTAAAGTGTTACACTAAAATAAAAACATTGATTTAATAAGGTTATTTTTTATTTTGTATATGAAAATGTTATATTTTTTTCTTCAGCTATTCATAAAAATACACAAAACTGTGTGCAATAGTTCATCACAGTTATTAGTTCAAATGTAAGCAAGTTCAGTGACTTTTTGAAACATCTGGCAGAAAAATGTGTTCAGCAGCTAGATGTGCGCAGGAGCTAAATGTGCTAAATGTGTTCAGAGGTTAGACAAATATCAACTTGTCTTCATATTTAATATAGAATATTGCACATGATGAAAAAGCACCTTCTAAGGAAAAAATTTTTAACCTGTAATGTAGTTTCAGAAGTATTGCACTTCACAATGAATAAAACCCAAATGTTTTGATAAATGTTTAATGTGCTAAGCAGTAGAGAAAAGAGACAGCTAAAGAAATACACTTTAAATTTTAACCTTTGACTAAGAATTTGCTTACTTTTTTGGTAAAAATACAGTGTTAATTAATGGTGGAAAATATTCAATTTGAATAAAATATTTAGCAAAAATAGTCAATGGATAGAAAGAGCAACTTCTGCTTTTTAATTTTTAATGTTAAGAAGCTCTTGACAGATACAGACAGCACTTTTAATAATATTTAACACTTTAAAACCTTTCAGCAGCTAGAAAAGAAATTACTCAAAAAATTTTGAATATGGAGCTTCATAGTATGGAGGACTGCTTCCATGGCAATTAATGTTAAAACAGTTCAGTGACTGAAAAGTGACTTATAAAATATCTTTAGAGCCTAAACAGCAAGAACAGAATGATGGACTGCGAATAATATCCTAAACAACAGTCTTACTAAGATACAGCATGTGTAAGATGCTACACATCCCCTATCTCTTCACACCTCTGTCTTTCCCTGAAAGAACATATTCTTGATGGCAATCTCTACAGTGTTCCTTTGTTCCTTTTCTTATGCCAGAATAATTTCTGAGTGTCCTCTTCTCATTGCTTACCCTTCATCCTCCCCTGCTCTAGCACCAGTCAGTATTTCAAGGAGACAGCAGCTTTCAGGCAGTATTGCCTTGAGAAAAGTGCTCCTTTAATAAGATTTTCTTTTAACTCAGGTAAGATATTAATGGCCAGGTCACAGGTGCTGTATATGAAAGCTTTTATGTCAGAGCTTTATGGCCAACAGTCAATTGCACTCAGCAGGTGAGATAGGAGTGTAACTTTTCAAGTGCTATTGCATGTAGCATTCTGGAAATTCACTCTTTATTGCTTCATAAATTGATCTTAGCCCACTTTTTCCAGACTAATTATCCCTTAATATCTGATTTTTAATTTTTTATACAAAACAGAAAGTGTCACCTTTTGTCTGTCAAAGGTAACCCTGAGTGCAATTGCTGGAGACAGTGTTAGTATGTCTGAACTTGTCACAACAAGCTAAACACTTTTCATATAACTTCTTATGATTATTATTTTTTTCCTGGATCCATCAAGACAAGGTCTGCTGGACAGTTAACTAAGGTTCCTGTAACTCAGTTGACTCTTTCAAGATCTAATGTGAAAGTCTTTCCCCAAAACTATGAGAGAAGCACATATAATTTGTAATGCAAAAGGCAATAAGAAAGTGCATAAAATTGCCTTACATGCAACAATTTTATATCTTACCAGAAACACTTAGACAATAATTACTTACAGAAGATCATTTATGACTGCTCTGAATTTTGAGCAACCTAAGTTAAATGGACCCTGCTTTGAGCAAGAGGTAGGACCAGAAAACTTTGAAAGGTCCCTACCAACCTATGTGAATTTAGTTCTATACATAATGTTAGACACCTACATGTTATGGCTATGCATAATGTACCATTCCTCAGGCAAAGAAAAGAAGTAGTTAAAACACTGATGTGGAGTAAATTTACGTAAAAATATATATTCTTTTTTAGAATTAATTTCTCTGAGAAGTCACCACAGCAAGGGGTGCAACAGCAGCCAGAAATGAAAGACATTACAGAAAGAAACTTTATTCCTGTCACCCAGCATCTGGTTTAGACTGTGGCTAATTTCATGGCTAACTGTGAAGAGATGTAATTTAAAAATAGTTTCATAAGACAATAATATTTTAATCACAGATTTATGAGAAATTAACAAAAAAAATTTCTTAGTTTTGAGATACATTTTGCTAGCATAATCAAGGATAAATCCTATCCCTTCTCACAGTCAAATCAATCTGGTTGTGCTGAAGGCTAGTAAAATGGAAGAAAGAGAGAGTATGGCAATAAGGTATATAAAATGGATGTCCTCTGTTAGATTGTATCTAGCTTAAGGTAAATATTCTGTGAAGTATGTCACCAAGATGGTGTTGCAACAGTCAGGGGTTAGGGTTAAAGACTGCCTTTTGCATAGAGGCATCCAAGATTAATTTTTCTTTTTCTCTCCAAAGAGTGGCAGGGACATGTAGCAAAAACAGCAGTAAGTTTTTACTAGCACGTGCTTGGCTGTGCCAACTTTGTTAGTACATGTATGTTTTCAATTGTTTTCATACACACCCATTTAAACTGGAGTGCAGCTCCAGGTTTGTTTTAATATGACCTTATATTTTCTTATGAATTTTCAATGATACAGTGTTTTAACTGCACAACTCCTATAATGACAACAGTTCTTTATGTAACTCCTGGTCTGTAGCTGATGCAGGGTTAAATCACTGAAGAAAAATTAGAATTTTTGAAAACTTTAGCTGCCTGTTGGCAGCTAGAAAACTTAGCCTCCTTGGCTAAGACTGCTGGAAAATTCCAAAAGGCCACCAGCAGCAGAGAATATATCTTGCCAGGGCAAGATTTTAAATCCTGTGAAAATTATATCTAATGGGGTGGGGGGTGGTAGGGGGGTCTGTGTGTGCAGAGCTATATTACAATGGGGTGCAGGATTGTCCTCCTTACAGGAACCTAAAATGAAGGGCTCAAAAGCAGCACCTGCCTAGCAGCACTGCTTGCTTGCTTGCTTGCTTGTGTGTTTAAAGTCAGCGTAGTCAGCAACTTTATTTTCAGCATTCACCAGCACCAGGCATTTGGTTTGCTTCTTGTGGGCTTAGATCTATACTTTCCTTTGGAAGATATTGCTCTAGGTACTAATTAGAAATTCTATGAGTCCACAGTTTTTGCTGTTTATTTATAAAAAGCATTTTTCTTCTGGAAAACTGCATTGGTTTTGTTTTCCTTTCACAACACTGATGAATGCACATTTTTTTTCTGGATAGTTACACCATTTTCCAGTTAATTTCATTGTTCATAACTTATTTTTGGATAATCATCCCCGTCTCCTTGTCCAGTGTCCTACTACAGTGGGGAAAGGAATATCTTACTGGTATCTGTCCAGCTCTGTCCTGCTACATACTATGGCCTCCTGGCAAAGTAGGTGAATCTAAACATCAGTGTTGCAATTTGGCAGGCACAGCGATCTCTGTGGAAATAAATCTAGATGACAATTCCATTCTTCTTTTAAGAACCTATTCCTTTCCTGATAGCTTTTACCTGAGGTAATTTAATTTCTTATTAAAATGTATTTGAACCAATTTTATGGGAGAGTCCTCTACTCCACGCTCACCAACATCTCAGATCATGCAGCACTTTAATTTACAGAGCTCTAACTGTATGCAAATGTTTTTTCATAGTAGCACTTGATAAAGAAAAGCAACTGTTGCAGAATTTTGTATTTCTTCAGTGTTGTCATTTTCCTGCAAATCAGTCATTATAAAGATCATGGTTTTGCTGCACTGCTCTAATCATGACATCCATATAAGACTGCTCTAATCATGACATCCATATAAGAACTAAACTTTATTCTGCACTTATCAAAAACTGCTTTAATCACAACATTTAAATGGCTGTGAAAATATATGATGTGGTCTTCACATAATTTGCATGTCTGACTGCTCACGGGTAAATAACATTTCTCATGTATTAACATTCTCCTACTGCTACAGCTGTGTGTTGTAATATGGAAAATTTTGTAGTATTTTAAAATATTTCTGTTACTTATGAGTCATAGAAAGTTACTTATACATTATTTTAGACCTTAATGTTAATTAACAGAAAATAATATTTCCTAAGATTCTCATAATTATTTACCTGTGGCAATATTTTTATTACTAAATTTGATTACTAAATACATACTAAATTAGCTCTATGACAATTTCTCATTATAAAATGGGTGGCAGCCTTACATACAGTCTCAGATGCAGTGGGTTTCTGTTGAAATGTTCTGGTAGAGAAGGCATGTCAGAATCTGCCATAAAATGTGATTGTACAATCTCAGTCCTTGACTTTGAGGTGGAAACAGTCACACAAATGTCTCTGTGGGTGTTAGAAAAGAGCCCTCTCTGAAATTCATAAAGGGGTACTTACAGGAATTTTATATTGTCTTTAGCTTTGCTCAAACTGAATACAAAAGAATTTTCAGTCACTGCTTTGGTAAGAATAAAGCAATACAAAAAGCAAAACAGCCTGCAGATGCAATCATCATTTCAACTCTTTTCCTTCTCAGCAAACTTGTTAATGTCAAAAAAAAGGGAATACACATCAGTACCCATCAATACATATCAGAGTCAGGATCTGCATCCCATAAGCATATTTAACTTTCTACTGGTCTGAATCATTACTAGCAGTCAACATTTCCTGCCTCCAGAGTACAGCTGAACGATCCCCCATTTTGGTCTGGTTGGGTCACCCAGGACTTGATGGTTAAGTTCTTCCATTTTTCATATCATTTTTACCACTATTTAACCTACTGAACAAATTTTGTTCTAGCTGTTCCTTGATACAGTGTGGTTTCTAATGGTAATGTGCTGAAAGATAAATATGTTATTACTGTGAATATTTCCTAATAGTAATGTGTCATCTGTCTGATGCAGCCATTCACATCCCATTGGACAAAACAGACTCTTCCTTTGTTAGGAAGGAAATTCTGGTGAATTTGAAATGTAATTTTAGGTCTATTTTGCCACTGAGTTAAGAGTTGCATAGGAAACAGATTTTCAGGGATGCTTTTCTAGGAGAATGAGTGAAGTATGAAGATGCAGGAATTATAAAGGAAGTTAGGAAATCTTGCTACCACAGCTATAAAATGCCACTCAAAATATAAATGAATGCATCCTATCCTTGAAAAGTTATGCTTTTTATTCTAAAATTATCCTTCTCAGGTATTCTCAAGGAACCGTTTCCCCTAACCATCAAACTTAGTACAGACAGAATGAGCACTGTTTCATAAAACTCTTGAAGTAGATGATTAACTCTGCCCACAAGGGATACTGTGATTTGAAACTTCAGGAAGCCTCGAGTTTTTGCAATTTTTCTTGAGGAATAATAGTGCTGTGTAATTCATAGGAAACTTACTCAACAGGGGGGTGGGGGGGAAGCCAGACACATTTATGTGTTATCAATGTTACGTATTAGTTCTGAAAAGCCAATATCTGTCTGAAAACTCTGGATAGAAGTAAAAAGCTGAAGAATTTCTGCCTCAGTACCAGTCAAAGGCACATATTTTGTTCAGACAGCAAAACACTTCAGCATTCTGTGTACTTTTGGGGAGCTGTTCAGAATGCAAGTGAGAGAATGTGTTGAAAATCACCATGAAGGACTTCTTATCTCCTTCAAAGGAAAAGAAATAGGAATGCATATTTTTCACCTACTCATTCCATCTGCTTTATCTAAGAAGGAAAGGTATGAGGAATTAAGTGTTGTGCATTGACTATTCTTTGGTTACATTCTGCAAGTCTTCTGCAAGAAACCACAAAAAAACCCGATCTAAATTTTTCCTATGGCAATGAATGCTGATGAGACAAAATTTGATGCAACCACAAGCATTCCTTTTCTGAGAAATATCCTCATGGTACAACCAATTATAATTTCTCTCGCTACCTGGAGGGATGGGTTATTCACTTGCCATCAGATATCTTGGCTCTATCAAATGGTTTCAAGCTGATCAGGTCAGTTCTAAGATTTCCTGCAAAATTAGTAAATTCCTTTCTAAAGGTTTCACTTTCTGGCATGTATATATATTTTTAACCCTTTAGCAATGATAAAAAAATCACTTCACTTTTGAGTTGTTTATCAGCTGACTTTGCAGCTGCTCCTAATAAAACACTTTTTTTCTTTTTCAAAAAAATTATTTATGCTCATTGCAGTAATTATAGAGAATATAATTACAGAACTGTCTCCACAAGTTCAAAATGCAACTTACATTATATTCCACTCGAAACACCATTGCTTCAGTGCTGACTACAGGATTTGGTGCATGTATAAGGGAATTTGAAATCTGACCACAAGTGCTCTGAGCTGCTGCATTCTTTTCAGCAGAGTTAATGAAACTAAGCCATGTGGTAAGGCATTAATTACACAAATCTGTTTTAAAATCTTTTTTCTGCCTTAAATAGGAGAACCTAGATAATTCATAACCATTTGTTTGTTATTAGTGCATTTTGGTTTTACCATTTAGCTGTTGTGACAATCCAAGAATCTGACAGAAGTTGCAGTTACTGTGTGTTAAACATTGTTTATTTTGGATAGAGCTAGTCATAAGAATTCATTATTATTTATGTTACTGAACAGCTAGAAAACACAGATCTTGGATCAGGATCCCACTATATTAGATGCTGCCTACACTAAAAAAGGAAGGGAAGGGAAGGGAAGGGAAGGGAAGGGAAGGGAAGGGAAGGGAAGGGAAGGGAAGGGAAGGGAAGGGAAGGGAAGGGAAGGGAAGGGAAGGGAAGGGAAGGGAAGGGAAGGAAATTGGTCCAGTCTGTGGATGCCTTTCTTGTGCTGGAAAGGCCAAAACTGGACACAGTCCTCCAGCTATAGCTTCACAAGTGATGAATAGAGGGAAGAATCACGTTCCTCAGCCTGCCAGCTGCATGCTTGCTAGTAGAGACCTGGAGGCTGTTGGCCTTTGCTGCAAGAGCACACCGCTACTGGCTTGTGTTCAACTTGTTGCCTGGCAGGACACCCCAGGTACTTTCTGCAGACCTTCTGTGTCCCCAGCCAGGTCCCAGCCTGCACTGCTGCATGGGGTTACTCCATCCCAGGTGCAGGACTTGGTACATCTCTCATTGAATGTCATCAAGTGTCTGTCAGCCCGTTTCACCAACTTGCTGAGGTCCCTTTGATAGCAGCAGTGCCCTCCAGGATATTGGCTGCCCCTCTCAGTTTGTTACTGTCCATGAGCATACTGAGAATATGTTATGTCTCATCACCCAGGTTGTTAACACTCACATTTAGCAACATTGCCCCAATATCAACCTCTGAGAGATGCCACTGTTAATCAGACCCCAGCTGGACTTTGTAAACTGTTCAAAACCATCTGAGCCCAGGATTTCAGCCAGTTTTTACGTGCTTTACCCTCTCCTTATCCAGTCCCTATCTCACCATTTTGGCTATGTGTGCTATGAAAGACCATGCTTTTCAATCTTACAAGAAACAAAAGACTCCAGGAGCTGACCCCAGGAGTGACAAGCCACCAGAACTTACCAGAAGTTGATTGCTGAACAAACTTCTATAAGTTTCACAAATTTTTCTAAAAAAAAAGAAGTCAGGAAGCTTTTGTCAAAAATCACTGCATCCCCATTTGATCACTTGCCTCTTCTTTTTCCATTTGTTACCTGGCACCTCAGAACAGGACTGCAACGTTCTACTTTAAGAAATGTATTTGGATACAATCACCTTTCCTGAGGTCATCGGTGCCTAGACCGTTCTTCAGGGTCTTTCATTTCATCATTGGACAGATTTAGGACAGCTTTGTCTCTCTGATCAGATAAATACATCCATTACAGCTGAGACATTTGAAAGAAGTGACGGAAAAGAACAGGTATAGATGAAAACATAAGGGTGAAAATAATAAATAATATTATTAATATTGCAAGAGCAATCACACAATGTCACATAACTAATCATCATTAAGTATTTTTAATAGGCGTCATGCTGACTTCATTTTTAAGAAGGGAAATGACAATCATGAAGCTCAGTTTTTCCCCACATATACCTCATGAACAGTAGGATTAGACTTAAAACTTGACTTCTCAGTTTTTAATGCCAGTAAAAGGAGTAGTTTAGGATCATTTGCAGAACACAAAACTGTTAACTGTTTCATGCTTCAAATACATATCTGTCATCTTCCTGAGATAAGATAAATGTAGAACAATAAATAAAGGTAAAACAGAAAAAGGTTGTGTGACATCTCTAATACAGTATTTCTAGTAACTAAAGATATTAACTGTAATTCTCAACTGACTGTCAACAGTTTGGTCAAGCTGCAGTTAACCTTCTCTTAAGTTCTGGGTATTTTAGAAAATAGTAGGCTCCAAAGTGGCAACTGCAGCTCTAAAAGCTAGTTCTTACACACAAAGTTGAAGAATTATAGATTTGAGGATCTATACTGTAGATCCACACTAAAACCATGGGCTTCATCATACTTAACAAAGAACTACAAACTTTATCCTGGGTGTCCATGTATAGGACCTAGTGCTTTTGTCTACAACAGTATGCACTACTATGTGTTGCTCTCAGATAGCAGCAAAACAGTAGCCAATAGGTAAGAATCACTTTGCTTCTGAGTCACCCTTGAGAGGATTCTACTACCTAGATAGTAAGAAAAGCTCATAAATAGTTAGGACTTATGTATCCTGTGTTGTCTTTCAAATTAAGTCTACAGTGCTTTATTCCTATTTGAAATAGGGGAAAAAATTAATCCTCTTGTAGGAAAAGAGAAGAATAAAGTAGTAACGGTGGTATCAAAAAATCCCATTGTTTTGTTTTAGGTGTCTTTGTTGAAGTATCAACCTATTTGAATATCATTTAATATATAAATATAGCAATTTTGTGACTGTATGCACCAGTTTACATTTCCTGCTTTCTGTAAAATTAGAAGAAAATTAAAAAAAAAGAAAAAGAAAAAGAATTAAAAGCAATCTCAGAAAGGAAGTACAATACATCTGACTTCAGATAAAAAGTTGGGAAATTCTAGCAGTTAACAAATGATGCATTTTGCCATAAAACTTGCTGTAATTGTGTTTGACCCAAAGAAACTTACCTTATTAGCCTGTCAAACATAATGCATATTTCTTAATCTTGGTGGCTGATTGTCACTACTGGTCACCTTTAGACTCACAGAATACATTGGTATGATTTCTGGGTGCCTTTGACAATGCAAAAAGGGGAAGTTCTTATCAAGTAAAGTCTCAAGCTTAGTAATGCACCAGGGCTACATACTTATTAGGTTCAACTAAAATATGTGTGCTTTTGTAAATTTCTCAACTGGAAATGAGCAACTGCAGGTTAACTCCTTCTAGTAATGATGCTAGTGATGGTCTTCTAGTAATGATACTCCCCCTGAAAGCAAAATATCTGAACTTACTACAGAACTGAATGACTGGATTTATTCCATTCCTATATAAATAATAGTACCTTAAACAGTAACGTGAAACAAGGAGGACAGTACATGTTTCAGTAAAAGTGTCAGAAAACAGGTATTTTATAAATGTAAAAAATTTCTATAGCGTTTTCTTATAAAATCTAATCATCAGAAAATAGCTCTAGGAACAAAGGCTTCTGCATCTTTACCCAATCTAGAATTAAAATAAATTAGTCAAAATATACAGAAGTACCATCATGTGCACAGAAGGCAATAATATAAAAGCTCATTATATTTAGATTTATAGTTTGAAATTACTTAAACAAGGTTTTTACATTTCATCCTTCTACATTTTGTACTAGTTTTTGGTAGCTTCCCTTTCTAGCAGATCTCTCCATGTGACACTTTTAGCATCTTTAATATTTCCTACTTCATACTACAGCCTTAAGTTCAGTAGGGGAACTACCTGAGGTCTCCTTACTCCCCCTGACTCATCCATGAGACTAAAGAAACTGGAGCATAGATAACAGGCTTTTGTGGCCTGGCAGCATTTTTCAGGCCATCTTTCATCACCTCCTGATTCTGACATGATTTGGGACAGTATTGTGACTAATTGTACAAGCAGCTCCGAGGCCAGTCTTCTCTCATCCCTGATTAGACAGCTGCTGTCCTTTTCCAGTTACTGATCATGCTCCCAGCCAACTACCTAACTTTTCACACAGTATTTATATTCCCTGGAAGTCCATAATCGTTGTCTTATCATCCCCTCTAACATCTTTCTAATGCCATACTGCTGTTTTCTAGCTTATCACCTTCCAGCCAAACTGTCCTTGCAACCTATCCCATCTGTTGCCTTTCTGTTTACAAAATCTAGGATCTGAGAATGTACGAAGGGGCCTGCAGCTCCTGTGTTATTGGGCGAATCTCCCTCCAATTTCAGAAATACTGGCTCAGGTTTCTGGCCTAGATTCAGATCCTCTCAGAGGGTTTGGGCAGTGTTCATATGTGAGGGAGGTGTTTTGAAATGAGGCTTGTGAAAAAAATGAAGAGATTAAGAAGAAAGACCTGGTTCCAACCCCTTCTTAAAAGTCCCTGCTTAAATGTATCATTTACTGGAACAGAGGCTGGGCTTTTGGAGCAGGTTTTGCACATAATTCCAAATATGACATTGTGCTACTCTGGTGCTTGTGTGCATTCCAACAGTGACACTTATACTTCATTGAAAATTGAGCTTTGTGGGATACAGCACAGTACAGAAGGTGAGCAGATGGCACAGCCAATGTACTACACGAACAAATCTCGAGTGAGGCTCCTCGCTCTTGCACTGTAATGCAACATTCTGAAAAGAACCACATACATCATAAGAACATGCTTCAGTGTTTCACTAGCATTTTGCTATTTCAGAATCTGCTGTCTTCCTAATATTAGGGCAAATTGCTTTGGTAAAAGATCATTTTACTAGCCTGTTGCCTACTCATATCACTCTTCTCACTGGATCCAGTCACTGTCCTCACCCTCTTTATGGCCTCCAGTATATTCTGCTGGCCTCCATAATAAAAATGAGACACAGCTTTTTACGCTTGCTACTATCTTTTTGTCGTTTTAGTAAGTCAATATCTTCCTTCAGCTGACTATTGAACTTTGTTTCCATCACTGTTGGTGGATTTTTTAAACATATATGAGCTGCTTGTTACTTTTAGGAGTAATTTCCTGTAAACGTTAATAAAACTGTCCCTATTTCCCCTTCAAATTCCTTTTTAAAACTCTTCTTTTTTAGGAATAGAAGATATCTGAAAAAGATTAGCTTGGTATAAGTTTATGATTGCCATACTTGGTCATTTGCCAGGCCAACCAACACTTCCTTACTATCACCCTGCTTGTTTTTTTATACATATTTAATGTCTCTTGTGCCCTTCTAAGACCTTTCATACACAGACACAGAGGCACACATGTACTTCAATTACAACCACTATAGCACTAGACAACCCATTTGCTCTGTTTTTGCAGAACACCTAGTCCAGTCATTGGCCATGGGCCATCATTCCTCTCCTAGGAACTGCAACAGTCAGGTCAAAAGAATGTCAGTCCTTGTACTTTTCTTGTAGACCCCATTGTAAGAGTTATGAAAGACAAGACTAGACTGTCCCTTAGAGGTCCCATTAAAAATATGATTCCTTGTTAAACAGGAAAGTAATAAAACTAATTACATTATCTCATTCTTAAGAATTACATTGATCGCTGTTGTGCATTTTCAGCAATTGCTGCCTTAAAGGCTTTTTTTGCTTAAGCCTAGAAGCAATTTTTGACTGTTAGATAGACGTGTGCCAACACTAGTTGGCCTTACAAATTTTTTGTAAACAGACAAATTTCTGAAGTAGTTGTGCAATTCTTTACAGAGCTTCTTGGCTCAAACTATACACTGACTGGAGACAAAGACATAACATTTCACAACATGGCTTTCATGCAGATGTTACTAAAAGGAGAGAAGTCCTACATGTTCTTCTGACTGAAGACAGGCTTGATTTTGTCTCTGTAAAAAAGTGTGATATGTTATATGTAGGTTCCACCCCAGGATTTTGTCTGACCTGCATAGCCTCAGACATATTATCACCTAGCAGAAAAACAAAGTGAGACAGAGATGCCGTACGTGCTGTCAGTACATATGGACAGTTACATATAAAACTATATATATGTATCTAAGGATTTTTCTTCCTGGAGTACTGAAGAATTTAAAGGGGCCCAAGCCCTGAAAAATCTAAGATATGTATATATGATACCATATATACATATCTCATGATAAAAGGACAAGGAAGCAAGGAGTGCATAACATTTTACTAATCCCAAGATGATTCCGCACTGGCAATGACAAAAGTTCCCAAGAAATTGTGACATGGTCATTTAAAAAGGACGTTTCAATTTAGTCACAAAAGTGACTGTGTTCATCTCCTTTGTGACAATAGGACTCCTTGGACCAATGCTTAACAAATACATATTTTTCCTGTTGCTTATCTTAGATGACCTTTTGCCCATTATATGAATTTGATGCTTTAGCACAAATGTTTTAGCAATAAAATTATCTAGAGGGAACAGACATGCCTACTAGCCTATAAGGTGAGAGGGGCTGGTTTTTTTAAGACAGGTAGGACTGTCTATCTCAAGTGATCACCACTCTTGATTTTTCTTTCCCAATAAAACTGAATTTCCTCATGAATGTGAGGGATTTTTGCACTTACACTAAATTGTAAAACTGGAGAATCCACACAGCATCAGTTGAATGTCTTCTTTCATCCAGATGGCACACTTTAAAACTTGAAAGGATTTTCTGTGCCACAATTAGGACACATGGGGGGAATCATTTCCCAGTATATTTAGACTATGAATTGAGTTCTAGAAGTCATATATGGTGCTGGAGCTGTTCTACTGTATTACTAAAAAGTAATGTGGTTCTTTATAGTCATTAATCTGTTTATAAGCAGGAATATTAAAAATACATGATTGTTTCAAGTCAGTTATAAAAAATATACAAATCCCAGTGATATGACCTATACTGGTGGTAAAAAGGATGACAGCGGAAGAATTTTCCTTTTTTTTTTTTTTTTAATTTAGTGTCTCAGGGGAATCCCTTCTATGGTTTCTATTAAATACTATTCAGTTTTAATTATACTCCTCTGATCACAAGATTGATAGATTTGCCAACTTTTCAATAGTGTTCTGAAAACTTAAAAGAGACTAGCGTTATCAGTAGTATCTTCTCCTTAATACTGTGTTTGTCACTGAATATTGAGAAACTGATAAAGACTTAGCCAACTGGACATAGAATGAGTCAAATACACTTATTTCAAGTATTGGAATGCTATTCTATAATCCATCTTTTACTTAGATGGAAGCTAGGTGTCTAAAATTCTGCCTTAGAATGCCAGAATGCATATCAATGCCTCTATTTTCTGAGATTAAATAAAACATCCTGGCAAGCATTTTTATTAGGCAAGATGTGGTAGAAACATGTCTCCCTTTAATGTGACTCAGAACACACACTCCAGTTACAATTTGGCCTCCAAGCTCATCAAATTCAATGGGAGTCTTTGTGTTGATTTTCTGGTTTCGGTTCAGGAACTGGGCATATGACATCAGGGGTTGGATTTACAAGTTTGAGTAACTTTTTGGCTCAGTTGTCTTCTACTAGTAGATGTCTTACAATTCAAAAAGCTGTACTAGGATTCTTGTGCTTTGACCATGAATACCTTTGCATAACAGTGAAGCAAAAGTTCCGAAAAGAGAAATATTTTTAAGGCTTGAATTTTGGAAGTCTAATTTTGCCATAAGCTCTCATATGGAAAACTAATCAAAAGGATCTTGGAACACAGTATGCTTTCAGGTTGGTCCCAAAGAAAAGGGATCATAGAATCATTTAGGTTAGAAAAGACATTTAAGATCATCAGGTCCAACCATTAACCAGGATCTGCCAAGTCCACCACTAAAACATGTCCCTAAGCACCACATCTATGCATTTCTTAAACACCTCCAGGGATGGTGGTTCTACCACCTCCAGGGGTAGCCTGTTCCTATGCTTGACCACCTTTTCAGCGAAGAAATTGTTCCTAATATTCAATATAAACATCCCCAGGTGCAACTTGAGGGCATTTCCCGTTGTCCTATTGCTTGTTATCTGGGAGAAAAGACCAACACCCACCTGTCTACAACCTCCTTTTCAGTAGTTGTACAGAGTACTAAGCCTTCTTTTCTCCAGACTAAACTACCCCAGTTCCCTCAGCCACTCCTCATAAGACTTGTTCTCCAGACCCTTCACCAGCCTCATTGCCCTTCTCTGGACATGCTCCAGCATCTCTGCGTCCCTCTTGTAGTGCGCAGCCCAGATATGAACACAGTATTCACAGTGCAGCCTCACCAGTGCTGAGTACAAGGGGACAATCCCTTCCCTAGTCCCGCTGGCCACACTGGTTCTGATACAAGCCAGGATGCTGTTGGCCTTCTTGGCCACCTGGGCACACTACTGGAGCATGTTCAGCTGGCTGTCAACCAGCACTCCCAGGTCCTTTTCTGCCAGGCAAAGGTGGATTAATTACATCACATTAATTAATCAGATTATTACAAAGATTTACTAGGCAATGGCAATGGTATGCCTACACAGCATAGTGAAACTCTACACACAGATAGCAAACAGCCCTAAGTGAGCCAGCTCAGATACTGGACAAACTTTTTACCTGAGCCAAGGTGGTGGGCTGCGTGGGCCAGTGGCTGCACTGCTCCTAGACATGAGCTGCCCCTAGAAGCTGAGACTTCCTAGGTGCAAGGGAAGTCACTGCTGTGCTTGGAACTGGTTGCAAACCCATTGAACCATTCTTCTGACTGAAAGGTGTTTTATCTAAATAGAACATTTCTAATCTGTGAACATCTTATTTTTGTAACAAAAAAAAACACCCCAACTTTTATGTCGAAAAGCTAAAATAATTTTTTTGTTGGTTTAGTCCTTTCTTGCCTGTATTGGTCTGATTTTTCACTGAATGAACAAAAAATGTTTAATCATAGTAGTTTGTATTTTCTTGATACATTACAGTGTCTGGGTTTTGACTTTTTATCTCTCTGATGGGTTAGGTCTCTTGATTGAGATCAGTCTGCATAATGTAGTATAGAAGATACAGTCTGGAAAGACAACCTAGTTCACAGAAAACAGGGAATAAAACTCCAAAATTTAACTGCTGTAAGCCCACAAGTTTTAATAGTCATTAGCATATGTCTATGTTCTTTTAGATAATTTCATTAAAGGGAAATAGAATATATTGACCTTTCAAAATTTGTATTTTTCATTGTGTACTGAAATGTCTCTTGTCCCAATATAGGATAAGAACACATGCTGAAATACTTGAAATGTCCAGTGGAAAAAAACTTTGAATTCATTCTCTCTCATTCGGCATACAGGATCAGAAACAATTTAAATATTTCCAACTGCTTCTGTAATTCCAAGATCTATTTCCTTAAAAGTTCTAAAATGTCACCAGTAATGTCACATTTGTACTATCTTTACTGAAAATTGCACAGAAACACACTGTGGCAAAGCAATTTAGCTTTCATTAAATGTTCTACTTCTGCTAGTCATGAAGGTGCATTTGTCACAGATGATGTATACAGCTCTCAGGACAATTAAATAAAGGGATTAAGAAGTATCTGGTCAATAGAGTAACTCCCTTGCTACAGTATGATGGATGTTGTTTATCCACAAAAACAAGGTTGTATGAAATCTCTGTCATAAAAAAAAAATAATCAACCTAGAATTCTTAAACTAATAGTGTCTTCCCTGAGTATTCCCAAAATGGTCATAATCAGGTTCACAAAGCTTCTGGTATTTAAGTTTGAATGACATACCTTATTTTGTGGAAAATTACTCTGCTTCAGGACAACTTATTTCTAGATGTGAGGTGCCACCACTGAAATTACAGGAACTCTACTACTTCTTGAGGTACTAGTATTTACTGATCATTCTGTTCTGTTTCTCAGATGTCTCTGCTTCTGCCTACACCATAACTGGCAAACAGGTTGATACATATGTGGCCCTCAAGTAATTGGAATTACCTAATGTATGCAGAGAAATACTGTTCACTTCGGACTGAGCTGCTGGGCTGCACTGGTTATGCATTTTCCCTTGAGTATAATGCTCTGGATTTTGTATTTTCTCAACATATTTGTCTGTATCAAGAAAACAATAGTGTCCACTCATTAGCTGTTTAACTTCCATGAAAACTTCGTGAATGAGTAAATAAACTTAGTTCAAAATAATTTCCTACTCTAAAAGTATTTGGTTTTTTTTAGGTCTTGCAGAAATAGCATTGGAATACTCACCACCAAGTAAACTCATATTATTGTACAGTAGACATTCATTATTTTGATTTATCTTCCTTTTAATCACTAGCAAACACTTAAAGCGTTACTTAAATTTTCATTTTTGAACAATGCCACAGGTTTTAGACATGTAATAACTTTACAATTTTATTTTTGAAACATCATGTAGTTTTTCAAATATGTGAGATTTTTGTTTCTCATTGAAATAAAGTGACAGACAACTAGAGAAATTATTACAATCATTTCTTCAAAGTCAATTTGCTATTTTTTGTTGGCTATATGATATAGCAGATTCCAGTGAAGACTGAAATAAATGTCTACTCCTCAGTGGTCTCCACAGATGAAAACATAAAATAGCTTGTATTTCCAATCAATACTTAGTGCTTCTTCCCTCCTTGCCAATTGTTTTTAATTTTTTAATGTCTTGCAAAATTTCTGCTGTAATGATTTAAAGTTTTAGGAGATTTTTACTTCTTAGAATCATAGCTGTAGTTGTGAATCTGGAACCTTTATTTGGGAATGCTCGATAATTATTCAACCTCATTATGAAAAATTTTAAAGCCCTTCCCCCATTTGTTAAAAAACATGAAGTATAATGAGTCATGGCTTTTAGTAGATTTAACTCTCCTATCTCCAGGGTGCAATGCCAGTCCTTGTCCCATGAACTGTGCAAAGCTGAAGGCAGCTTTTCTAAGACAAGGAAACAAGGACCAGTGGTGGATGCCATTCCTGGTCCACAAAGTTTGTAGATAAATCCCACTTAAGGCCCATGCCTAGCAGGACTGTAATCTTCAAAACTGATGCACAGGTACCATGTATATGAGTTTTTCCAGTAGATATATTTTTTTAAGCACTTCTTTTTTGTAAGGCACTAAAAACTTCAGTTTCAGTGAATGCTGAGATGCCACTATCTTGACAAAGCCAAATAGATGGTTGTTTATCTCACTCAAAATTCTGTTAAGTATTTTTTAATCTTAACTACCTAATATGGGAGGGTTTCAGAATTTAAGTACGGGATAGAAAAAAGAAAATGCAGTGGTGACGATGTCTTCTAAGCATGACTAAGGAGAAGGAAGCAAATTATACACCATGTTCAAATATTGACTATTCAAACTATTGGTCTGACTATTAAAGGAAAATACAAAAGCAAAAGAGGATTTGGAGGTCTAGCTTTCACTTTCTTTGAGTGCCTTAACCATGAGAGTACAGAGTCCTCTTTATTTAAGAAGATGGTCTTAAACCCTTTTCTTAAATCTGTTCCACTTTAATTGGAAAAAAACTTAATGATTTTCCAATAAAGTGTGAGCAAAACATTGAAAGAATGATTACGACACTCCCACTGAATTCATTGGCTATTTGACATACTCTAGAAATTTTATCTTTATAGCAAGAACAGGAATTCAGTCTTCCTCTTTCTTACATGACCTAATCTTTCAAACAGAGAGCTGTGTTTTGTTTTATTTTGTTTTATTTTAATTTATGCAGAATGAGTAAGAGCACCCATTCAAAACTAATCTTCTTCAGATTAATGAGTAGAAAACTTTTTAATGACAGTACTTTTTTTCACTCAATCCCATCCTGAGTAATAAACCATTTTCCAGCTCTTCATCTAACCATTATAATGAGTAAAAAATGTAGCAATTTTTTTTCCCATCCATTTTAGAAGAGATTGACCACTGCTGCTCTTTTCAGAGAAAAGCTCTCATTAGATAACTATAGAAGAGGGACAATGGTAAATCTGAACATCTTTTACTTTAGCAGTACACAGCACTCTCAGACAACTGAGAGGTAAGAATTAAAACACTCTCTGTAGAGTTACCAGTGCTTGGCTTGGGGCTGCCTACAGAGCTGTGCAGACTTTTGCATTGAATTCTTAGGTTTAACCCTCTTACACATTGTCTGGGATCTGAATCTCTCACTGTTAAGCACTGAAATGTTCTGCGTAATGACACTAAATTCTCTCTATACGTCTAGTCCTGAGCTGTCAAACACAAATCTTTCCAGCACCCTTTGCCAATAAGAGATTGACCTTTCCTTTTGCATGATGAAAAGTCACTCCAAGAGGCAGGATGTGATTATAAGATATAAGCAAAATTTAGGATAATCAGTTATGATATCCATGTGTTTCCCTTCTTTTCTCCCTCCATTATTAGAAAGCAAGAAATAAATGTGATTTTACTCTTTGCACCCAAATGAAAGTTACCAAAGTATTCAATTAGAAATTTAGTGTAGAAGTGATCCTTGTGCATTCTCATGACTCATGAGAAATATTTACTTTCTGTGAAGTTTCATGGAAATAGAAGAGTTAGGTCTTGAAAAGAACAGAGAACTGCTTAGCAAGAAAGAAATATTTCACACAGCTGAAGCAGCAAAGCAAGGAGACAAGTTCAAAAGGGGAAAAAAAAATCTATCTAAATAGTAAGTTGCAAGTAGTAACGTTGAGCATTTTTTTATGCATTTACTTTGTAGTTGTTAAGAAACTCCTGATCAGACATAATATTTGAAATAACCAAACATTACAGTCCAGTCGATCATTGAGTTAAATGTTTTCTTTACAAAAACTGATTTAGATAATGCAGATCCTTTAGCTTATATGAAGCACTAAGCTACATCTCTGTATATTGTAATATATGAAGAAATACATACTATTTATTGGAACATTAAATATAACAGTTCCAAACCATACAGACTGCAATTAAATTCCTTTCCAACCTGCTTCATTGCAACTCTAATTTTCTTATCACAGATAATTTCAAAAAGAATTTGAAAAGAGAAAAAAAAAGGCTATGTGACTTCCATTGGTTTTTGGAACTAAAGATTCTGTGTTGTTGATCTGGCTCATCAAGTGTGGTATTTGACTTGAAAGGCACACCCCAGAGAGATCCAGACTGTTATAAACAGCATCTGTGTTTCATTCAATATCTTGCAATGGACAGAATGGAATAAATTTTTTAAATGGAGATAGGAGTTTATTTTACAATTAAGGTTTGAAAATTCTAATAGCTTCAGTTATAATAAAAATTAATAGAGAAAATATTAATAATGCAGTTTTAACTGTCATACATCATATTTTCTGGGTTGCGTTTGTTTTTGAGGACAATCTATTGGAGCAGATTGCTGATTTAGAACTGCAGTATAGTGAGCTTCTCAATAGACTAGAAATTCTTCCTTTGCGTCTGCTCTCCCATAATGTTCTAAGAAGAGCAGCTGCAACAGAAGAATTTCTAGTGTATTCCCTTTCCATAAACCAAAGGCTGTTAGTTTGTTTTTATCTTTCTTTACTTGCATCTGCATCATTTCTTGGTATACTACATAAGTTAAAGTTCCTAATAAAGACAGTTCAGTTTCTGAATAAAAGTGCTGCATTTTTAAGTTTATATGAAAGCTTCTTCCAGCAAAAAGGAAAAAAAAAAAAAAAAAAAAGTCATATATGTCCTGCCAGTGTCATCCAGTTCTGCAGCCAAAACTGCTCTTTTCTCTGGATGAACATGCTGTGACACTTTTTACTGTCACGTTCTGCTTGATATTTTCACTTAAACCCCTCTGCCAGACCTTCTCAATCTCTGATTTACCTTACTATTTTGAATCTACATATTTCTGTAACATTTCAAGTTCATAGGCATTTTTAAGTCCTTTATATCATCCAGAATTTGAGGATGAGGCATTACTCCAGCTTCACTTCCACAGTGTGTCAGGAAATTTTCAGGAATTCACATCTCTTTCTACACTGGAACAATTAAATATGCTGTTTCTATTCCTTTGTAGAAGAGATTTCTTCTTTGTGAACATGACTTACAGGTAGCAATGTCTTCTGGAATCTCTCTTGCCAGATTCACAGATCATAACTGAATAGTGGTTACTTGTGTCTCCTATGACTTTCTTTTTTTTTGCTATGTCAGTAATCATAAAACTATAAAAACATCTGTAATGGCTCAGACCATATATCTAGCACCATTCTGCAGAGGTCAGGCCTAAAGAACAAGAAAAGAACACACTGACACTTCCCTGATAATGTCTTAGCCTCTGGTGATTTGTAGCTGATGATTTCTTTTAGCAAGATGTAGTAGTTTGGGTTTAATAACCTTTTATTGGTTTATCTTTCATAAATTTTGCCTCATTGCTTTTTGGACCCAAATCAAGTCTTCAATTGTAGAATTGCATACAAAATAGTTTCTTTCAAGCTGGATGATAATTTTTAAAGGATATCCCAGCTTTTTTGTTCACAGTTGTTAAATCTATATATAAATCTGTACTTATGTTTATCCAGGACATTCTCTTCCCTCCATCACAGGTTGCTTTAATTATAAGCCTGCCTATTAAAATACAGATCCCACATTTCTTTATTAGTTCCTCTCTATTGGCTCTTCTCTATTCACACAGAGAACAAAGTAACAGTACTCTGTGCCTACACAGAGTACCTTTAATGCTTCCTCTATCGTATTAGTCTAATTCTTTATACCACCACCAACCTCCACAGAAAATCTGCTAATAAAGAGTTTAATTTCACCCATGCAAAATCACTGCTGAGGACCATGTTACTTTTTTCCTTAGTCCATTCTTTAACACCGAATAGTTGTTTAGTATCTACAGAATGCTAATAAGTTCCATCTCATTGTACAACCACCGAGTTTTGTTCCAGAAAATGTTGCATTAAGACATTGCTGGAAACAATTGTAAAGAAACAGGACTTGCTTCCACTCCTTAGATCAGCAGCAACAGTAATAAGCAAGCTAAAAGTATGGACTCTTATGTTGCTAAAAACAACATCTTCCAAAAATTTGGATGCTCAGAACCACAAATATTAATTGGTGTAATCTTCCCATAAAATAGTGTGAAGAATACTTCAAGAGTAATTTTCTCACATCATCTTTCAGGGACACTGCAAGATATATCTGCAGCCCAGTTGCATTACAGATGAGACAAGGTCGTCTGCATCTTATTTTTGAGAAAATTATAGGGTCCTAGTACAAATGTGATAAACAGACAGCAGAGCGCTTTGTCTTCATTCAGTCATTAGTGCACTAACTGACTAAATTTCTGCCAACAAGACTACAGATCAACAAAAAATTCAAGTCTAAAAAATACCCAAAGAGATACTGAGACTAATAAAGGAAGCTTTTCAGGCTGTTAAACCCAGACAGCTATAGCACAGCAGCAGTCAATGAGATTGGATAGATATATATGACTGGCATGTCCTAAATTGGATCTGCACCTAAGTATTACATTATGGCTCACATGCTTTTTTAAATAGTTTGTTTTTCAGAAGGACTGGCTTAACTTTTCAGCATATGAGAAAAGAAATAACACCTTTTGATAAAACCCTTTTGCTTTGTAACAAGCACATAGTATTTTGGTCATCTCACAGTTATAATCTCTTTTCAAAAAGGTTGTATCCAAGGAAATATGATTTCTCCCTGAACTAGTTCTTGTGGTTTAACTCAGCAGGCAGCTACCACACAGCCATTCATTCACTCCCCTCTCCCAGTGAGATGGGAGAGAGAATTGGAAAAAACAAGAGTAAAATTTGTGGATTGAGAGAAAGACATTTTAATAGCACAGAAATGGAAGGGAAAATAATAACAACAATAAAAGAATTAGAACGCATAAAAGAAGTGATGCACAATGCAATTGCTCACCACCTGCTGACTGATGTCCAGCCAGTTCCCAAGCAGCCACCCCCAGCCAGCTTTCCCCCTAGTTCATATACTGAGAGTGATGTCACATGGTATGGAATATCCCTTTGGCCAGTTGGGATCAGCTGTCCTGGCTGTGCCTCCTCCCAGATTCCTGTTCCTCCCAGCCTACTCACTGGTAGGGTGGTGTGAGAAGCTGAAAAGTCCTTGACTTCATGTAAACACTCCTTAGCAATAACTAAAATATCAGTGTGTTATCAACATTATTCTCATCCTAAAGCAAAACGATGTGGACAAGTCACTATAACCTCCACAGTAGATACTCAGATATTTATAGACCTCAACCTTAACTGTATTACCAGCTGTAAGTGTATCTCATTTCAACTGGACTATAGTAATAATTGTTGTTGTTCTTTCAATTTGGATTCCACTGCTACTATATTATTTGGCAAGCAATAAGTTCTTGCCTCCATAAGGTGGTTTGTCTTTTGCCCGTACAAGATTTTGAGTATAGGAATGGCAATATGTAGATTCACATATGTACAGTCTTCCTTAAGATGTGAAAAATATAATCTAGATCAATAAAAAATAATAATACCTGAGTTATAACAAGACTTTTTGGTTTGTCAAAGTGGGTAAAGAAACCCCATGTATTTGGCTATAAATACATTACCAAATATGTAATACAGACACTTTTTCCAAAGTGTTTTCAGGCTATGACAATAATTAACTTTTATCTTTCATCAGGTGAGTATCAATTAATGATGTTTTTAGCCACCAACCTGGTGATACTGCTCTTGAATAAAACATTTTCCAAGAACTAGCTTTTCTTTTTTTATGTATTTACCCTAATATTGCAAATGATTACTTACATTTTTCACTATCAAGGAGACTGTATATTCAGACAGTGATTTGGTTGAATATAATTTAATTGCATTTACAACTACATGTTTTTACTCTGAGTTACTTTGATAAGCATCCTGTCCTGAGCTGATTGTATCATTTTCTTTCTTCTTTTAATATTTCAGTACACCAGCTCACTGAAAAAGGATGTGTATGTTTTATCTTTGTTCTAAAAGGATTGAAACCAAGTAAAGCAGAGGTTATACTCTACTGGGAGAAAAACATTCGAGAACAGCAAAGTAAGGTTTCGTTTCATTTAATCTAGTCTGGTGAAGGATGTTGTCTGTCTTTGTGGATAAGAAAAATAAGGGGAAATAACCTTATGAAGCTGCAGATTGCCTGTTGTCACCCTCGAGGGCCCTACATGTGCTTGCACAACATAACCTAGATGGATCACTGATCACCTTTGCTATCCACATCTTCCAGATCACCTTTGCTATCCACATCTTCCAGACAAGGGCTAACCAAGTCAGCCATACGCATATTCTAGACACTTGTTTTCTCGGTGAGAACCAACGGGGCCTTTGGAAAGGAACAGACAAAAACTATCTAAAATGCCTTTAACTCCAACAAGAAATGAGGTATTTTATAAACTGCCCTTATGATAGTCATTGTGAAAAAGTGGAGAAATCATTGATATTTTTTTTGCAATGGGCATTTAATGGTTGCTGCTAGACAAATGACTGACATGTAGAAGAGGGCTTCTCTTAGTAATAACATGCAGTACCAAACATTAGGAAAAAACATAGACATGGTATTTGTAGAAAATGAGTAAGTCTAAAAGGGAATGATAGTGTAGATTTAGCACAGTAAATATTATTTTGTCTGTACTAATAAAAAGCCACAAATGCCTGACAGTACAGGGTCTCAGGATTTATTCAGGCTTGCCTTGGCTTGACCTGGGTTTATCTCATTTTAACTGTCCAGCTGCCAGGCCACTGTTGCCTAGCATGTTTTAAGCAATAGGATAAAGATCTGAAAAACACTGGCAGTTCCTGTGTAACACACAGTAGCTCTTTTTTTTCAAATAAGGCTGGAGAAGGCTACTGTACACCTTTCAAACTTTTTTTGTAAACCAATGAGAAAGCATCAAACTGTCTTTAAAAACATAAAGTAAAAAACAAAACAAAAAAAACCCCAAACAACAGAACAAAAACTAAAACCCAAAAAAAACCCCAAAACCACCACATCTTGCTCCTCATAAGCAAAGAGCTCAAAATGCAGACCCATCTTCATTATATTGTCCCCTCCATTTCTGTTACAATAGGAGAGAATTCCAGCTTAGGATCCAGAGGAGCATTGGACAGGTGAGCAAATCACCAGAAAAAAGGGGTAGAAACTAGAAAAGGCCTTTTTTGTGTGTGATAGTTCCAACCCTGCTGTTACTGAAAGCTGTTTTGTATTTATTTAGTCTATTTAATTAGTGAAATGTTTATAGTAACAAAAAATCCTTATTTCCAAATATCTGTTATGTTCGTTGTTCCTCATAAGAAGATTGTTTAAGCATGACAGGGAATTGGAATATAAGTATTTAAAACTTGTAAAGAAAATAAACAAATTCAAACAAAGTCTTTAAGATGAGATGCTGATAGTTAGATTGTCCAACCTGACCTTGAACACTTCCAGGAATGGGGACATCCACAGCTTCTCTGGGCAACCTTTTCCAGCATCTCACCATTCTCATCACAACAAACTTCTGGGTTGCAAGCACACATTGCCAGCTCATGTCCAATTTTTCCATTCACCAGTATCCCCAAGTCCTTCTCTGCAGGGCTTCTCTCAATCAATTAATTCCCCAGACTCTAATAATATTGGGGATTGACTCAACCCAGGTGCAGGACCATGCACTTGGCCTTGTTGAAAATCATGAGGTTAAACAGAAAGAGAATCCTGGAGTTGTCAGTTCAGTGAGGTAGCCCAAAGTGTTTGGTTGCTATGCCTGTTAATAATATTAAAGTCTCTGTAGTAAAGCTTTTACAGAAGAAAAGTAAAAAACAGATAGCATAACTTTGGCTAAATGCTTGTGTATTGAAATGATTTACATAAAATATTTAATATATGTTAATAGTAGCTCTAACAGGGGTTAGAGGTGTAATTAAACTCCTCATGCTTGGCAGGAAGTAGCCAGCCAGCAGTTCAAACAAAAACCAATAACCTTCTCTAAGGAAAAGTAAAAAAATACCTGCAGTTACATATACTCTACAGCTGGTTAATATATAACCATACTTCACCAGAACTAAGTCATCAAACGAATTTGAATTTATATCCAAAACATAAAATCTAGAAGATAACCAAGAGATAAAGATGTAATTCTTCAAGCATGCATGCATGAGACACAAAACCAGGTTAAGGATGAAAAGGATTATGGAGAACTCAGAAGAGAATGCCCAGTCATCAGTCCCACAACTGATGCAGCTCCTAGCAAGTTTTGTCTTGAGAATTGATGGGGGTCTTTAAGCAGGTGGGGTTTCCTGAAGTGTCTTAGGGAGGCTAGCTTAAAAATATTGAAGAGGCATCTGGTTGTTACATTTAAGCAAGACCTATATTTCACATTTTTTTTACCTGTAATCTTTTTGCCTCTGATGTTGTACCTGAAGATTTATTTTCCTAAATAATTTTTTCTTTGTTTACTGTTAAGTTTGTTTGACATGATGGATCGCTGTGAGTCAGCACCAGGTGATTCAGAGGCTATGCCTTGCACAGCTGCTGGGAATGGTAATCAAAGAAGGCAGCTTGATATGTTCTGGCAGGGATTTTCCTATGTATATATAAAGTTCTAAAGGGTAGGTGGCTATTACTTAAGTAGTGCAGCTCAATTAAATTTGAAGTTATTTTTGTTTTTTACTTTTTCTTTCAAGGGTTTTTTTGGCTCCTTGCTGAGGTATTTGGGTTTTTTTTTAATGATGAGAGGGAGTACAGCTTGGGATGAATCAGAGTAATGCAAACTTCAGTGCTCTATATGAATGGGCTTGACAGATCTATATGAAGTGATATATGTATCTTCCATTATGATTAGGTAACTAAGTAGGAAAAGGAGGTAGGTGAAGCTGAGATTAAGGAGGCTGGGGGTATAAAATGCCAAGTTTGGATATGAATCTTCCTTTTGTAAGCTCAGAGCTAGTGCCCTTCTTGCAAGAAGCAGTTAACTACAAGGTATGTTAAGGTCTAATTTTAACTTTCACGTGAGATATGGGGAATGGTGCAAACATTCAGTCTCTTTCAAAAGTAGAAAAGAGCATCTCTGTTTTGAGGTAAACTTCTAGCTGCAGGCCCAAGCAGTTACCCTCAAAGCTGGGCAAACTATTGATCTTAGCAGAAAAAATGTGAGACTCTGATGCTAACTTGAATGTGGCAATTGAGATGGAGTTGCTTTGAATGAAGTCTAATTGCCATGGTTTCCTCTTGTACGCAAAGCTGTATGTGGCTGAAGAAATGGTTAATGTTTACTTACATCAGCTTGTTACAAACACTGGGAGCTGGCTAAGAGGGGGCAAGACTAAGGCAAACACAGTCAAAAACAAAGGGACTATTATAGATCTGTTTGCTATGACTGGTACACATGATACTTTTTGGTTCTGTCAGCTGAACCCTTACCAGGGCTAGATTCCAGCTGTGACACTCCTGTGTTCCCCCTCCACTAAGCTTCCAGTAGATTATTGCTCATAAATAACCATCTTTTAGGCTGACTTTGGAGGGATCCCAAGGTAGTCCTACAGATAGTTCCCACAGATGTTTTCCTGGATGTGCTGTATCTAGGTCTCAGGGGGAAAGGGGTATAAGAATCCCCTAGAATTGATTGACTCAGCAGAACCAACGTTTTTCTGTTTTTATTTCTTTTTGTTGACACTACAAAAAAGTCATGCGTGGATGCGGTGTAAGTTGTTTCATCTGCTTGCGTTCAAGGGGTTCACTGTAAAAAAGCCAGTCCACAAAGCATTTATTATAGTGTGCTCTTGCACCCTTAACAACAGCATTCGTGTCTCTCACTTTTGCAGTCCATGCATGGTATTATTCCTATGTGTAAATTTGTCTTATCAAATCCAGATGTTACATAATCTCCTTTTATAAACTTGCCAAGATATCCAGTGCTAGAGCTGTGATGGCATCCATCTTTTATCCACAAACAGATTAATACATTGCTCTCCTAATCATATGGCTAACCACCTTTTCAACTCGCATCCATACTCAACCAGCTTCTATAAAGTAGTAATTATTGAGAGCCTCTTTCCTTGCTGTTGATTTTGTTGTAGCACATTGAGCATAGGTGGTTGGGGAATTACTTGCCCTGCCAGAAATTAGGCTGGTAAGGGTGACCTGTTGTGTAGTCCTGACACAAGCTTGCAACCGCTGTAAAGACTGGGCTTTCACCTGTAGCCCCATGTGGGTCGTGGTCAAGTGCAGTGATTTGAAGACAGCTTTTAGACAACTGTCCAAAGTGTTCTCATAGCACAGTGTTTTACCCATTGAAATCAGTGGAGTTGGAAAACTGCTGAGCTCCTTCACGGTGAATTACTTGCAGCTTGAAGTGTTTAGGAGTCTGACTCTGAATTAGGAAATTAATTTAATAAATAACACAAACAAAACAGCTATGCTTTTCTCAGAATACAGCAGATATTTATGTCCTCTTTAATAAAAGCTACATCACCAGTGAGCAACAAAAAAGAAAAGTCCCTTTGAAAAACAAAACAGTATTTTTCTTTTTTTTTATACAGAACTGTAATATTGCATTTCTGGCACAATGGGATGCTGTTCAAAGAACAAAATTAACAGTACTTCCTGTTTCACTTTGTCCCTCAGGAATCTGCCCTTGAGCAAAACCTGATTTTTTACAAATTTCCAATGCAGATGAAATCCAGAGTTACCAGCAAAAGGAACAGGCAATACTGTCCTGTAGGAATGTGTTATAGTTATTCCCCATCTCTGCTGGAGCTCCTTACTAAAGTTCAAACTCAAGTTTTCATGTTATCCAGGTTATATTTTTTCTTTAATATTTTTATTGCTTTTTTCCCTTGAGCGCTCTCTTGCTGTGATGGTAGATTACTCCCTCACTGTCTCTAGCTTGTGTTTCTGTTTATCTTTCTGTCCATCTAGTTATATAAGTGTGGGTATGTAATATATAAAAACATAAACCAAGGAGTTTTCATTTAGAGTTCTTATGTAATATATTGAATATATGCATTTTGTCATGTGGTTTTTACTACCTTGAACTAGCAAGAAATGAGTGGTTACACCTAGAATTTTTAATCTGACAAATTCATTTTCTATTAATTTTTTCCTTAGTGTCTTTTGTGCCTTCTTGGGGAAATTTTTGGGATGTTTTTGTATTTGAAGGTGTCGACAGCGAGGACAGCCATTTACGTAACTTATGGTTTTTTTCTTCTGTTTAGTACACAACTACTTCTAAAAAGTATATGAGTGAGAGCTCAGCAAAGTGAGCTAGTACTATTTTACACTCTAAACTTACATAGGCACCCCTAGGAGTGAAGATATAATTCCTCTGTGTTATCGATGTAATTGCATACATTCTGTCAGAAGAAATATGGAGGCAACTTGATTAACCAGTATTTTTTGTTATACTGCATGTCTTGCAAGCAATGGCTATTAAATAACTTTCTGAATGATGAAAGCAAATATTGATTCATTTATTTAGCATCTATGTTGGCATGTGAGCTCAGACTTGTGCAAGTCCTCATTCTTGAAGCAGACTTGCCCTTCTGAAATTGCTATAAGTCTGACAATACTAAAGGAAAGGAATTGCCCATGTGATGATTTATTTTCTTAATACAGAACCCATGTACATCAGCAGAGCAATGTACATTTTTCATAATTGTTAATAATGGTATAGGAATTCAATTTAGGCAGGTCAATAAAATTTAAATGTTTATTAACATTGATAATGTGAGTTGGTAATAAAAATGTGCATGTCTCAGGATTTCAGTTAAAACAACAGAGAAATTGAAGTTCAAATGGAAGAGTCTATAAGATATAATTTCATTACATGCAGACCTTTATAAATTCGACCTCTTGCAAAGTACTAGTTAATTGGGAAGTAAAGATGGAGAAGTTTCTCAGAAACATATTTCTCCCTTTCCTCCACATTTTTTAATGGGAAATCTATGGTTTTTTGTCAAACCTAAAAACTCAAACACTGATGACTTTTCTATTTTAGGAAACTGAAACCTGGACGTTTCTCTCCATAAACTTCAAAAGTTTTTATATGTGTTGGCTAAGGAGTCAGCATTCTCACAAAATTTGGTGTTGGTCAAGAGTGTTTGAGGAAAATATGCACACTTCCCATTTAATTGAAAGCTAATTTTGTTATTTTAAAAATGTTGATAGAAAATATTTCTTAGCACCAATAATAAGCCAAATACTGTGTGATTTAGGTTGCCTACCCAAAGGAGCAACCACTTAGTAATTTCTTTGTCATCAAACATAGTTTTGAAAGTATTTGACAGTGGTGGCCAGGATAATAAGTTTTCATGTTCTGCAATTCTATTCTGATTTATTAAAGAGTCCTTGAAACCTTTCATCTTATTTCCCTGCAGATGAAGCACTTCAGAGGAAATCTGCCTTCAAAAAGAAGGAAAAAAGAAAAAGCAAGACATTATAATGAAATTTTTGATTGCACACAAACACCAATTTGATGTTTCATTTTATTTTAAAGTAAATACTATAATCTTAGGAAGCAGAGATTTCTGAGGGTTTAGGTTATGTAGCTATCTAAATTCTGTACAAGAACTTAAGCCTGTATTTTGCTGCTATAAAAGAATAATCTAGTTTCAAAAGCAACAGTTTCTCAGTTTATAGAAGGACAAATATTAAATCCTACAATACAAAAAAAAAAATATCTTTCCAGTTTTGACCTTTATAAACATTTCACTGTGTGGTCTAGATAAATCCTTCTGATGAAATTGTAATAATATAAGGCAGATTTCATCTCAGCTTTGTGGCGTGAATAGTAAGGCAATTAACATGGAATCAAGTTGGGAGTCATCTTGTATAAAGCAACTTATTGTGTATTACAGGCAGCTGCAAAAGATATGAATTAATGAGTTGTTAATGAGACATATTCACCCATTCTGCCTCATGGCATGAGGACTGGAGAAACCATGTTGCCATACTCAGCCAATATAAATTTAGTTTATGCTGTAGCTTTGGGAACACCTGTGCACCAACCTCATCATGCCAATAAACGTTAAAGATCAAAATGTTTAAATAATTTTCCCATTTTTTCACCAAAGAGAAAGATATTCTGACACTACAAAACAAGCTAAAATAAACAAAATATAGAGGACAACAGGAGTTTCCTGTTGTGAAAGTCATTGAGTATTCCACATCTCGTTGTGCAATTATAATCTAATAAAAGCAGGGATTGATTTAATGTCCTGTGAAACAAATAGGAATCTCCTTTGAACATTGTCCCCTGTCCAATGCTGCATAATGTGTATTCATCATTACATTGCCAAGTTCGGTTTTAAAAGCCATTCCATCTTCAAATGATGTGAAACTGAAATTTAAAAGGAAATATAGTATTGCAGTGTCTGTAGAAGAAAAGCTTATTAGACCTCAGAAATGGTTAATAAAATGCAGTCTTAAAATTGAAAATAGATTTAGAAAACAAAAATATGAGATAAGACTTTTGTCTCTGTCAAGAGGTCTTTTCCAAAAAGTGTGAAACGTAACAGAGAACAAGATTACCTCTTTGTCTCATTTTAACAGCTTGACAAAAAGTACTAGAGCCAAAATGTTGCCTTTAATGTTATTTTCAATATTCCATCATGATTTTTATCAGTCTCTCCCTTCATAACAAGGCCTTTTTTCTCTTTCCATGTTAGGGCCAGTCTTAATACAGAGCAAAACAGATCCTTATTTCCTTTTTCATTTTTACATGTAACACAGTCAAATGGTGAGAAGAAACACGCCAGACAGACTGATACATTCCCACCCTCTCTTTTTTTCTTTTTTAAAATGAGATGTCAATAAAATCCTAAACTATTTCAAAGTGTTAGTTACAGAAAAAAACTAGCTATCTTAGGTGCTAAACATAATAGGAAAAATCACAACCCATGTTTTACAGAGCAGCAGTTTTCAACTCTTTTCAAAAGCACTAGGCAAAGAAGCTGAAAATAAAGCAGACTGTTCAAAAAAATAAGAAAAAATATTTGAAGAAAGACTTCTTCTAGGATGAAGAAAAATAGCTATTATAATAAAAAACATTTTTTTAATAGGTGCGGGGGAGATACATCCAAGCAGTGGAAAAGAATTGGAAAATGAGAAATCACAGGGTGCAAAAAGTTTAAAAGGTGAAAATAATGAAATGTAAATAAATGAAACATAAATCAGAACCAGACTGGCTAGAATAAATTGAGCAGAATTTACAAGGGAAGGAGGAAATAAAAAGAGGCAGATTTACTTCAGAACTAAAGGCCCTTCAAAGGAATCTAAAATATAAAAGAAAGTTGACCTAAGTGAAATGATGCGTAGTTAAAACTGGAAACATAATTAAAAGTGGTTGGAAATATTATTATGAAAAAAAAGTCTGAAGACTTAAAAATTGAAAATAACTAAAAATAAAAATTAATACTGTGACTGAAATATAAAACCCCAAGCAAATAAAATGAGAATTTGATTCAGAGTGCAAAAATAATATGGCATGAAAAGTTGCAAGAGACTTGAGTTTGTTCATTTTTAAAATATGGCCCAGTGGAAGAGTTCTGACCTTCATTATAAATATACAAATCAAAATGGGAAACCATTCTTTTTCATAGGCAAAAAACCAAGCTGTCATTTTCTTTTTTTGATTTATAGTTAAGATTTTTTTCTTATAATTGCTCAACATAGAAGTTGAAGAAAGTCACATTAAAAGCATAGATTTATTTTTTTTATTGTTACTGGCTTTACACTGGCAAACACATACCCTGAAACAGGCCAAGACAATACCCTTTCAGACCTTGCTCAGAGCCCTCTTGACAAGCAGCCACATCTGGACACAGGAGTTTGTTCATATGAGAGATGATGTTTCCTTCGCGTGTATTTTTGAAATGAAAGTACGAAAATATTCTTATGCTTATTAAGTGTAAGGATAAATGAGAAAAATCAAAATTTTAGTAACTTTCCTGAAGACCCATGAAAGCTGCTGTTTGAATGACTGTTTCTTAACTGACCAAATGGGCAGGATCAAGTTAATCTTTATTTTATATATTTTATGTTAGGCTACCTGAGATAGAAGCCTGTTCCTTTTCTGTACTCAGTAATTCACAGAGAGCTCTGAAGATTGCGTATCTTCCTGAAGGTTCCTGTGGAGGAAGATTAGACTTCTAACTCATCATCAAAGACTTAGAGGTACACATCAGGCTTAAATGCTTTCTTTTCACTTAAACTGTTTATTAACATCAATTTGAAATCAGTGAAAAATAAACTGCAGCATGAGTCTGTTGAAATGAGGCTGCTGGAGTGTATTCTAGATATTTTTTGCTTATCTGTTTTTAAAGCTTTAAATTTCCCAATGAGTTTTTTCATTCGTAGTATTGCCTTGAATCTACTGCCTATATTAAGTATTTCTGTAATAAACAGCTTTACTTCTTGTTTCAGTGTAATTTTCAGGTTATAAAAACCAGATTAGAACTAAGGAAAAGCAACGCTTCTGAAATTAAAATGCCATGCCACATTAGTTTTCTTAAAATACCTTTAAGAATACAGTATGAAGTTATTCTGATCCACATTTACAGTTAGTATGTGTGTGAGAAAGAGACTTTCAAGACATAAAATCTTATTAATGAGTATTGTATTTCCTGCTATTGGAATAATAATATAACATTCTCTTTTTAAATAGTGTTTTATTTCAAAGGGTTTTAACTTTGGTTATGATTATAGAAGCAACCCCAAAGGTTTTAAAGATCCTTTAAAAACTTGTTCTGATGACAATAACAGTGAACATATGTTTCCTTTGAAAACTCTGAAATGTATGGAACAAGCAGTTACTTGAGTAGATATCCTTAAGTAGGAAAGATTACCTAATCTGACATGGAACAGATGATGGCTACCCTCCATACTATGGAAACATTTTCTAACTTCATATAAACACAATGGAATGGACACTGATCTTTATGATTGTATCGTTAAAAGTACAATACCATATTCTAGGCTGGCACTGAGCAACAGAATTAGAGACATGAACGTTGCCTGATGATTTGGCTAACATTTTCATACCAAGAGACAACTTCTTTCCTATTCTCTGCAGTTCAGCTGGCACAAAGATTCATGATGGAGGAAAATGGTACTCTAGTTTTGTTGAAAAACATAAACTTCAAGGAGACCCTACACTGGGATTGCAAACCCTTCATGTATCATAGGGCTGACATACAGGGCCATAGGGCTGTCACAGCAATAAAAGCATTGACATAGTATCAGGCCAAGAGAAGGTGATTCTTAATATGAGGGAAAGAAAGACTGGATATCTGTCAGTGCAGCCAAAGGCTGCATTGCCGCAGATTCCTGGACAAATTCTTGCAGACTATATTCCATGAGATATTAGACTAGGTGTCAGGAACGTGCAGATTTTTCTTGGTTTCTTTTTGCCATACGCTTATTTCAACAATGCCAATGCTGCTGGGTTTTGACATATTCAGGCAAGGATTCTGTGTCCCAAAGTTAGATCCTTTGTTGTAGAGGGAGGATTTGCTTGCCTCAGACGCTGTGCAGTTTCCACTGCCTCAAACACAGTTTCTGAGAAGTGTTTGTGAAAATGAACTTTCCCTAAGCACAGGAGGAGGGGGAGGCAAAAAAAAACCCATTCTTTGCTCTTCTGTCTGTACTTACTGGGCCAGAGAGGGTTTTTGTACACAGTTCCAAATTCTTACTAAGTCTGCCAGTTAAAATACAGACCTATACTCTAGCATAACTTTTGGTACTGTGTTTTCTTATCCACAGTAAGTTAAATCATCTGTATCAAATGTTATTATGTCAGACGAAAGCTGTCTGAAGGAACACTATCAGAGGTTTATGAAAAAAAGGTATTGAAGTTCCAGAAAGATGATTAACTGATGCTTGTCACAAAACTGGTGTGTGATTTGGAAGTATAAAAATACATTTATTAGTTATCTAGGAAAAATACGGATATATGAATACATGTATTTGTCATTAAGCTGGGAGGATGGTTAAAAGGTTAAAAGGATAAGAATGAAAGATACAAAGGAATCTAGTTAATATGTATGTGTCTAATGATTTTTAGTATGTTTACCAGTGAAAGAGAGAAAACATGAAATTGTTATTCATTGTATTTGTTGATGATCCACTGCAGTCCTTTCTGGTGCCACTCGTGGATTCTGGAGGGATTCCAGATAAAGGAAGTAGCTGGGAGAGAAAATGGGCAAACCTTGGTCTGGACATTGCCAGAAAGTGGAATATTTGTGGGGAAGTGTTTTGTTCTAATGTGGTAAAGGGACGAGGGGTGGAGTATGTGGATATTGTCGGCTTTTGTTGGTGCAGTGATGATACTCGTTTGGTGTGGGGAACTCTTTAGATGTAAGTGACGTTTATGCAGGTTGTGTGATTAATGTATATTTTAATGACAATTCTTAAATATGTGTTTTGCAGAGGTGAGGCGTAGGTATATGGGGCGCAGGTAGCAGGGGGCTGCAGGGGGCGGCAGGGCAGCTGGGAGAGAAGAGTGAGAAAAATGTGAGAGACAGTTGTGCAGACACCAAGGTCAGTGAAGGAGGAGGGGGAGGAAGCCCAGAGAAGAGGTTCCCCCGTAGCTCATGGAGGCAGCGTGGTGGGGCAGGCTGTCCCCCTGCAGCCAATAAAAGAGCACATTGGAGCAAATATCCATCCTGCAGCCTGCAGAGGTCTCGATGATGCAGCAGGTTGATGAGACCAGCAGCCTGCAGAGAGCTCATGCAGGAACAGGCTCCTGGCAGGAGCCACCACCTGTGGGAGACCCACACTGGAGAAGTTCTGGAAGATCTGCACCCTGTAGGAAAGACCCATGTTGAAGCAGTTTATGAAGGACTATAACCCATGGGCAGGACCCTATAATGGAGCAGGGGATGAGCATGAGGAGGAAGGAGCAGCAGACCTGAAGTGTTATGAACTGACTGCAACCCCATTCCCCATCCATGTACACTGCTCAGATGGGAGGAGGTAGAGGAGTCAGGAGAGAAGTTGAGCCTAGACAGAACAGGTGGTGGTGCAAAGGTATGTTTAGTTTTGGTTTTGTTTCTTACTATCCTACCCTATTTTCAACTGGCAAAACAAAATATTAATCTTCCTCAAGTTGAGTCTATTTTGCCTGTGACAGTAATTGGTGAGAGGTCTCCCTCACTCAACCCACAAGCTTTTTCAGCTTATATTGTCCCCCTGTCCTGTTAAGAAGTGGGAGGGGGAGAGTGGCTGGGTGGGCACCTGGCAGCCAGCCAAGGTCAACCCACTGCAGTACTGAAAAATGAAAGAGCAGTTCTTACCAATATCCATGCTGATATACATCTGTGCAAAGCCTGTGCAGATAAATACAAAGTCAAAAAGCTATACAGTCTGGAGGACAATTTTAAGAAAGTAGTGACAAAGAAAAAGATACTGAGATAACCAGTTGACGGGTAATCAATTGACATTTCCTTCTGGCAAATACAATTTTTGGGAGTGTCATGGTGGGTGTCTTATGTGTAAGCAGAACATAAGGATTGGAAGGTGCAAGTGTAGATACTGTGATTTCCTACTACATTTCCCTTCATGGCATTTGTGAAATCATTACTTGATGATGGTGTCTGTATATGGTGTTAATTCAAGAGAAAATAAAGATGGTTTTATTTCATTCTGTAGGTAAGTGTGGAATAAATTTCTTTAAGTATGAGCATCTTTAACATGCAGAAACTTCACAATATTCAATGGCCAGAGGCTAATATACAACAAATTCAGACAAATATTGAGGAATACATTTTGTAACACAGAGTAGCTAACAACTGAAATAGCTTTCCTGGTGAGGCAATGAATTCTGTATCATCTGCAGTCTTTAAATAAAGGTGAGAACGTTTTCTAAAAAATTCTCTGGCTCGCCAGTTTCAAGTCTACAGCTTCTGCAAGTAGGTCAAGCTATGATGATTCCTTGTAGGCTTGAAATCTATGCTAATTCTTAAGAGGGATATTAAATGTGAGTGATAGGTTGTAAAAGCGGTTGCCAGGAAGACCAAGGAAAGTTAGGTACAATTTTACAGTAACGTGCTTGCAGAGGTGAAAAAGGCAAACAGATTTGTTTCATAAACAGAGCTCTGCACCCAAACAAAATGTGTGGATTCTGTGCATGACTAGTGATTTCCTTTTAATGCATCTTATTCTGGGTGTTATCTCGTAAGACAAACTGGAAAGATTTTGGAGAAAACCAACAATTCCATAGGATAGTTTCTTTATTATTGAGGTATTTGAATTTAATAATGTGCATTGCATGTCTGAATGGTAACATTTTAGTAAATGGTTACAAATGGCAAGCAAAGATAAGACAGTTCAGGATACTTCTTAGCCCATTCTTTCTGTATAATTACCCACACCGAAACCTGCTTTATAGGTAGGATCACTAGCATTTCACCATATCCAGATTTTTGGTATCTTCAGTTTTCATAATTCAAGTGAGATTTACTGGGGAAACCGCTCTAAAAAAGGGTGAAGCCACATGCTTATGACGAACCATATTGTACATATAGTCCCAGATTGTTATGACCATAGGTAGCCACTTACCTCCTTTCAGGCTGAAACTTTCACTGATTTTTGGATACATTTACAGAACGTTTTCAGTAGCTACATAAGAAATTGCTCATAAATGTGTCCAGCTCTGAATAATTAGCACAGTATTTCTCCCTGACCTTTTAGACAACAAGAAGCTGACTTTTATGCAGTTGCTGACAGCAGCAGCAAAAACCAGCAAAAACAAGGTGTCTACCATTCAACCTGAAGCAAATTTACAATTAAGTAATAACCCTAATAGGCTGTTGTGGCTGGCACGTTCAAATAGTTTTTTGCTTTCCAGTCTGTCTTCCATCAGAGTAACCATACATTCTTATTACATTAACAATAATGCTCTGCTCCAGAAAATAAGAGTGATTAATGATTGATTAGCCATTGTTCCATATGCTATCATGTGGTTCTTACTATGTTTCATTTTAAATGCAGGCTGTATTGCCAACAGTTTTGACCTGCTTTCCTCAAAGCTTGCCTTTGCACAGCAGGAATAGCAAGAAAAGCTGCCAGAGGAAGGCTAAATTTTTCACAAAGCACCTGTGCACACAAGAGCTGCACACCACTAGTCTGTCACAGGGCCAACCAAGTTGATCAGTACAGTTCCCCTTTTTTTTTAAGGACACTGTATTTTGTGGAAAAGCAGTGTCTGAGGTTTTACTGAATCTTTCTTTCAACCTTCTGCTATGCAGTCCCTAGTCTGGCAAATAGAAATGAGAGTTTTTCTCAGCTCATATGAGGGCTGTTCAGATTTGGGAGTCATGTATATTGTGAGTTAAGTTGACATCAAGTCCATTTTCAAGCTCTTCTGGTTCGATTCTTGCCTTCTCAGTCATACCACAGGTGTTAGCAGCCTACCTGGTCTAGCCAACTGTCATCTCTCCTTTTCTGGATGGCATTTACAGGTGGCTCATTTTTCACCTCCATGCTGGAATAGAGGTTTCCTGGAACTGTTCTCTTTTCTCAGAGTAGAGGATGACAGCTCAAATGTTCCTAGAGCCTTTGTTAAATGGTTTTTGGATGGTCTCTTAAGAATAGGCAGAGCTGGATACTGATCAGGATGTCTTGCTCTACTAAGCTAAGATGCATGGGTGCAGCAGCCTTAACCCTTTTTTCATTTTCTTCTTAGCTGCAGGGAAAAGGCATTGTGTTAAACCACAGCAATGTAGACTCAAATACAGGAGGAGTCTGGTGTAATTTTATGCTAACTACCTTGATTCCCCCTCTTCTTGCCCCGGCCACACGTTCGCTCTTAACTAACCTGGCACCAAACCCCCATCCCCACATCCCTTAGAATACAGGGATTACTTTGAACAAGCAGAGCTGATGTTTTTCTTATGCAATAAGTGGAGCAGCAGCTGGAGCAGCAGCAGGAGCCCACTCCTAGACAATGTTAACCCTGTAAAGCACATTCACCAAAAAGAGTCCTACATCATCATCAAATTATTTATCATTTATATTATATATCAGCTGATTTCCAATATCTTTTCCCCACCCAAAAAAAATCAGAAATCTCTTACGTATGCGTTTACCCTGATTGTTGGGTCTTGGCTATGTGGGAGTCACTGGCAGAACGTACCACTACTTACGAAATTTTAAAAGGTACACTAGGGCTCTCATTGGATGGTTTTATGAAAATATGAAGCAGTGAATTGGTTTGCTTCCGATTATTCATTAGTTGGCTCCTGTTGTGCATGACGATAAAAGATACTTTCCAAGTATGAAAACAGAACAGACCATTTTTGTATCAAATCGTTCATCTCCCTCCACAAAACCAAAAGGCTGTTTCCCTAGAAAAGTTGCAAAACAGACCGTCCAGTCGATTTAGGAAAATTGAGTTTTGCTTATAGCAAAATGTGACTAAATAATAAGTACGCATTTCTTTGCAGCAGCAGATAGAATGAAATCTCTTTCTGCTTTATGTTTGTGAATTGAAATAAATAGCTGTAAAGTTCTTAAGGCGAGGGGGGTGTTCACCTTTAGAAATATGTCTCCCTTCAAATCTTCATTAGATTCATTTTCTGTATATGGAGAAAAGAAATTGAAGTTTTGCTGATAACTAGCTTTTTCTGCATTTTGAGGGGTTTCTCTAGTCCCTTGTTACTAAACAGAATGACACATCACAGCACTACATGTAATTTTTTTTCTGCTTAGCCAGTTTGGCTAGCAGTACTGTACATTTTCAGCAGCTACATGACTATACTGTACTGTGTCTTCTTGTGTCCATGAGTTGTATCTTTCTAAAGCTCAGGAGTCTGATTCAAAACAAATGTTAAAATGCCCAGGCAACAACAATGGCAACCTGCAATATCTTCTGTGGTTCTCAATGAATTTGAGCCATGACTTCTGACTCCTACTACTTTGTGTGGGTGGTCATTTGACAAGTTATCTGCAGGGATATTACTAATACACTGATACTTTTATTTGAAGTCCAAGCCTATCAGTTAGAATGAAATCATTCTGAAGAACAAACACATTTTACAAGGACAGGGAAAACTTACTTTCAAATGAAATTGAGCCTCATGAAATCCACAGCTCTGGCAAATGTCTCCGATTGGCTGACCTACCCATCACCGGCAGTTTCTGTAGTGGGTTGAGGAAAACTATCAACAAAACACCTCATCCCCCTGAGCATCAAAATATCCCAGCTGCCAAAAATAGCCTCATTTTAATGACTGTATAACCTGCCAGAGTTTAAATGCGACTGTTAGCTACAACACCGTGGAGAAAACAATTGCTTTGATTTTTTGAGGAGCTGAGTACTCACAGTCCCCATGATATAATAGTCCTAATAACAAAATCAGGCTGCTATGGCCTTCAGTTGTCTACAAAGATCTACTCCAACTGAGGTCTCAACATCTGCATGTACGTTAACTGTAGCAGTACTATTTCACCGAAGATAAAAGCCAACAGTCTACACATGGTAAAGTTTTTCTAAAAAGAGGAATATCTCCTCCCATTACAAGTAAAATCAGGTCTTAGTACAAGGTTGCAAAATGTTGTGTTCTCACTCTGCTTCTTTGAATGTTTTTTTATCAGATAGCTGGAAAAATTTGGATATTTTCAAGAAAGTTTTGGTACAAAATGAGCATCTTTCTTCCACAAAGAATTTCCAAGCAACCAACTTCAATTTGTCATCTTTGCAAAATGATTACAAAATCCCAAACCCTCCTTGAAACTTGCACACAAACCTTTCTTTTTGTTCTGTAGTCCTTTGTATGAAAGCAGCCTTGCCTGCATTCCCCTCACTCTACATGATGCTGACTGAATCAAACCTGGAGTAAGAGCACCAAATTATGGTGCTAAACTGCTTGAGAAGAGCTCCAGCTAATGTCCCTGATGGTTGTTTTTTCAAGTTCCCATTCTGTATGGGGCAGCATTATGCATCGTTCTGCCTAACCCACTTTATACTTGATTACCTTAAGCCTGTTTCCATAAAACTGAAATATTATGCACCACACTGTATTGAATGGGCTGGATGCACACTTATGGCTACACTTGAGAGAATGAAATAGGTAGACACTCTGCCCAGAATATAGTGCTCTATACTACCATAATGGAGAAAACAGATCAGTGTCATAGAAACTCTGAGGCATTTCTGTCATGGAGAGGAATGGTTTTCATGGGGGTTGACTGATCTATCTGTCTCTGTACCTATCCGTATTTCTGTCTCCATTAATCTATTTCCCAAGAGCTATGCGTGTTCCGCCAGATGTGTTGCACAGATTGGAATCAGTGCTCTTATTGGCAAAATCTTTGGACCAGAAGCAGTTTAACAGTATACAATGAAGGACTCTCTCATAAGAAATGGAAATGTACTTTTTTTTATCTGTTTATCTCAGCTGGTATTTTACTATTTTGTTTTGAATTTATGAGCAAAATTTTGATTGAAATCTTAAAATTTACCTGAATTTCCTTCTGCCTGTGAAGGGACATAATTTCATTATTCTGCACATTAAGTCATCATTATTCTTATTACAGCAATCAAATTCATGGTTGTACTATTCCAGTCCCAGTGTACTAATATTGGTAGAAAATTGGAACAGTACATCAATGACTCCTGCCCTTACAAAGAGGATTTCTGTCCTGACCAGCCACAGCCTAATAAAAAGGAAAGTTAAATGAATTATACACCTAATTACGAAAGTACAAAGCCAATTTCCTTCAGGGTAAGAAAGAGCATATATTTATGTCTCCAAGTGGACCCCAGTATATCTGGTTTAAGATACAAGCAATCTGAGCATTACCTGAGATCCCAGGCTACTCAAACTCTATGCTTTGGCTAAATTAGTAAGTGATTAATGTTTTCTGTGAAGAGGAAAATTCAGGGGAATCTCTGCTGCCTGCAGAGCTGCTCAAGTCTAATACTGACTGTAAGAGACCTAGCACTTTATCACTGCTGATCAAATATAATTTTCCTTCACTTGAGTGCAGCTAGACTCCCTTATGACTTCTGGAGAAGAAACAATACTTAAAATAGAAAACTTTTGTGAACAAGAAGAAGAACAGTCACTATCCTGTTTTGACTGTCTTTAATATATCAGTGAAAAATTTATTGTTATGGGAATGTTAAGATACAGGTTATGACATATTCATACTTTATGGAGAAAATAACAGATATGAAGAGAGATGAGTTAAATGAGGTCACATAAGTCTGTGTCAAATTTAGGTTTAGAGTTGGTATTCCCTGATGCATAATTCTGTACTTGAACTTTAAGAAATTCTCTCCTGTTCATGTTTGTAGATACTTGTTGCATATGCAAAACAGGTTTCAAACTTGTATTGTACACTTGTGCTCAGCTGTTTGGACATTCATTCACCTTACGTCACAGCTCCACATGTACATTGTCCATACAGCATCTGCTGCCACACGATCTCATTCTCCCAAAGGACAGTCAAGTACTACATGTAACTACACACCATTGGAAAGTATCAACATGACATTTGAATTTTCTACTTTTCAAGCAAAAATCCCCAATAAATATTTTTCCAATTTGATGTCCTGGTTTTAGCTGCGATAGAGTTAATTTTCTTCTTAGTAGCTGGTGCAGTGCTATGTTTGGGATTTGGTGTGAGAACAGTGCTGATGGCACACGGATGGGTTTGGTTGCTGCTGGGTGACGCTTATACCAATTCAAGGACTTTTCAGTTTCTCGGACCCTGCCAGAGAGAGGGCTGGAAGGGCACAGGGAATTGCGAGGGGGCACAGCCAGGACAGCTGACCCAAACTAGCCAAAGGGATATTCCATACCACATGACGCCATGCTCAGTATATAAACTAGGGAAGAAGGAAGGAGGGGACATTTGGCATTATGGTGTTTGTTTTCCCGAGTAACCATTATGTATGCTGGAGCCCTGCTTTCCTGGAGATGGCTGAACACCTGCCTGCCGATGGACAGTAGTGAATGAATTCCTCGTTTTGCTTTGCTTGTGTGTGTGGCTTTTGCTTTACCTATTAAACTCTCTTTTTCTCAACGCACGAGTTTTGTCACATTTACTCTCCCGCTCCTCTCCCCATCCCACTGTGAGGGGAGTGAGTGAACGGCTGCGTGGGGCTCGGTTGCCAGCCAGGATTACACCACGACACTTAAAAGCAAAAGCAATGGGAAAAAAGGATATTTAAAAAAACCAAAAGCAATGGGAAAAAAGGATATTTAAAATCCTCAGTTAAAGTAGGTAACCTGAATGGGAGCTAGATGCCTGCTCTTGCTATTAGTTAAAAAAAAGCTATAAAACTAGCACAGAAGAAAAACCAAAGGTAGACACATTGGCCAAAGGCTATGGTGCTAGCCAGCTCTGCACTAGCCATGTGTAATTGCACCAGTATCCGGCATCTCCTAATCCCAGAAAAATACATTTTAAAGTAAGGACACATTTCTTTCTTTGACTTCATAAGGCAGGTGTTGGTTTCTTCCTCTCCTTTACAATGAGTGTGATCTGATCTTTGTATCTAGATCTGTCACAAGCTTCATTTGTGATCTTTCCTGTCTTTGTCTTCCCTGTAAAATGGAGATCACACATCTTATTTCATGGGAACTTTGTGCAAGTACAGATTTAATGTAAAAAATAAGAAAAAAGAAACCAACAAAATGGTTCTGGAAGGGAAATAATTTAATCTATTCTTACATTCTTCTAGGCTTAAACTTCTGGAGAGTCAATGTTGTCACAACTCCGGCAAAGAGGGAAGTCCTGTGTAGGTTGTGCAACCCCCTTTGCACTGCAGTGTTGTTTCCAGTAACTCTCACAACCCTTCATCCTTCATTCCCAATTGCTGACAGTGTCCTGGCTCCTATAGCCTGGTACCTGACCCTTTCCAGGGCTAGCATACTTGCTGGGAAGGAGGTGTAGCTTGTGGATACATGCAGCTCTATCCATACCAGCAGAATCCTCACCCATGCTGGTTTGGAGGTTTTTACAACATTACCAAGCATTCCTCATAACAAATATGGCAATGATCTCACAGCTTTGGTAACAAATCTGGCCACATTGGAATAAATTCCCAAACCTGTGTTTATTCCTTTCTTTTTTTTTTCCTTTTTTTTTTTAAAAAAAAAAAAAAAGATAGAGATAAAAAGTTAAAGGTGGGGAAATACCACATATACAGCCACCTAGAAGTTATTCTCTTCTTTCCTCCTGTATAACACATAATCTTGGCAAAAGTATTCTTTTTTTTTTTTTTTTTTTTTTTTTTTTACAAATAGAATAATTTAGTCTTAATAGCGCCTATAAATGAGTAGAACTGACTCCTCCATGTGGAAAGGAAGCACTTGCCAGCACGGATGAATTCTTTCTAATGCTCTCAGTGATGCAGCTATATTAGTTCAAGACCAGACTGTCAACCTAAATTAGGGGCCAGAGCACTGAAAATGAAAAAGATACTGGCACATACCGCACAGTTTGGCTCAAATATGTGACATGTGAGCCAGGATGCATAGTACATGAAAGATTCAGAAATGAAAATCTTCATCCTTAATGATTGCATAGGGACACACTTTCACAGGGTTAAGCTGCACGACACCCATTAAAGTAAACAGAAGTTTAAAGCTTAAATCTTCTGTCCCAGTTTCAAGACTTTCCTCATTGTAGCATATACAGAGCATGAAATACCACATTTTCCCCTTATGACCTGCAGTTAACAGAATGAGGGGTTAATTCATATGGTTTGTTTTGCACCACCTGACTCACCTTCTTAACGTCATACAAGCAATAAAAAACTGAATAGAGGACTTAATTTCTCAATTTTGAAGTTTACTCCTGTACTTTTCTGTTAAAAAAGGAAAATAGAGAGGAATATGACTGAGCATCCCATTTAGTATCTCATATTGTTGCTGTTGTATTTCTCTCCCTTTTTCAACAATTGTCATAAACCTTCTGGGTTTAGGGAGATTCAGGCTGGGGAGCAGAATGATGCTACCCCACAAGTTGCTTCTGCCATAAAAGGCAATAGTAAGAATGTTCAAAAGCTTTGAGACTGGATGAGGTTTCCTTGGCTTTTGTTCTATTTGCATTAAAGAATTACAACCAAGTCTCACTAAAGCTAAGCACTCGTTTCTCCTTGCTTGGTAAAACATTATCTTGAGGAAACAGCAGGTATCTCCCACTGTATCGGTTTACCTATACCAGTGTCTGCTAGGCCACATTGTGAACTGTAAGCTACAATCCTTCATTAGTAGAGTAGACTGTTTGGGAGAAGAGACTGACCTTTTTGTGCATGTGTGTGGTGGTGGGGTATTCCACAGTGGAATTTATACCCCAGTCAGGCTTCTGGGATGTGCTACTAGAATGAATAAACAGCTGTCTCAAAGTGTTTGTCCCCTGTGAGGCTGCATTTTGATGAAGGAGGGTCCAGAAGCATGCACTATGCATCATGCATATAGTACATGTAAGGGTGTACAAAGGCCGAGCACAAAGACAATTTTTGCCCTCTCTGTTGCTGTTTCCTTGTTCCAAGCAACCAATACTTATAAAATACCCTTCATTCAGGATGCTCACAAAAGTTAGAAACATTGGAATTTTCTTTATTAATCAAATTAAAGTAAATTATCTTCAGGTCTATATCACTGAGATATTAACATTTGAATGTCATGTTTTCCTCTGCATTTTCTTTTCCACAGATTTATTCCATAGATCCCGTTTTAGTTGACATTGTCCAGTCACCTGAGTGTTTACCTAAGTACTTTGTTAATTTCACTAGTATGGGATGTCTTCTTGTCTGAAGTGATCACCATATCGTGATCTCAGTGAATTTCTAACTATTTGCATACTTTCCACAGATAACATAGTCCTGAGGAGCTGATCCACTCTACAACGATAAAAGGGTTATGCCCAAACCTGTTCCTGAAGCTGCTGAGATAGAGTATGCTTATGCCTCTAAGAGCAATGTGATACTTATTGTCATTTTTCTTCAAATCTTCCATCTGAAGAAACTCAACTGTCTAACATAGCTGTAAACGCTTCTGTTTTTATTCCTGATGTTGCATCTTCAAGTGAGATCTTCTATATGTTGTATGGTATATAAATAATTATGCATAAAGCCAACAAGGACACTGAAGTGTTACATTTTCATTATGCATTTTTCTTCATTTCTAGACACAGCCTTAAAATCTGTTACACCACATGCTGAGTTTCTGAAGTATTTTGCCTGGGCAGCACTCAAAACTTCATAAATGTCTGTAAATGTGCTAGAAATTGAATCTCAGATCTGATTGATCTAGACACATTTGCATTGTCTTTGAAGAAATGGGTTCCCGTAGATAAGTAATGATATTCTGAAAAATAAAATTAGCCATTCAGTTTTACAGCTGTGATGATGAGAGTTCAACAGTACACTCAAGCACACAAGATTACAGGGAAACCTACCGAGTCTATTCAGCAGCAGCAAGCAAGCAGAGTTAAAAAGTAAAGGAGTGGCAAATTATTATATTCATATTAAAACCACGATAAGGCACTAACGTTTCCCTCACAATTTGTTCTAGAAGATTATTAACCTGCTTTAATAAGAATGCACTTTACGAATTCAATTAGTAATACTGTGGGAGTTCATGTACACATAATAGAGGCTTTTTAATGATATAGTGGATGTGAGAATTGTTCCCGCTAGGCCAAAATTCAGATTATCCAGTCGTAGGTCTCCATCTTGGGCTAGCGTTACATGATTGAGTGGATATAATTTCATTACTACCAAAAGAGAGAGGTTCATTCCCCTTTCCACTCCAACTGTCTATTCCTTTCCTAACTGTACAGTGACCTCCTGCCTCCCATGTATGTGCTTGCGTATGCATTTCGTCCTGTGATGCACCAGTTTAATTCACAATCTAACAAAAAATGAACTAGAATAAAGATCAAAGTGTTTTGCTGGGCGAATGAGTTTGATCTGTCTGTGAAGGTCTGATGAATACCAAAGTGGTCAGGAGCGAGAGGAGGAAGATAACAACACCCTCTTCTTCCTCCTCCTCACCAAATAGATTTGTTCAGTTGCTTTTTGATAGCACAACATCCCACAACAGGTGCTTCGTCTAAGAATGGTCTGAAGTGTTTCAGAGAATGCTAATTAGATGTCTGGGTTCTTTACACAGCCAATACAGAGAGATGCAGCATGTGTACACAGTCGGGGGGTGGTCTGGACCAGACTTCTGACCTGTGCAGTATTGGCACAAGTGTTTTCTGCCCAGCATAGCAATACAGATTCAGCTTCTCTATGTTCTAACTGCAAAGGCAATTAAAAAAAAAATCCAATGCAGATAGAATGTAATTCGTCTGTGTGTGATAAATGCTGTTAGGCTGCTTCTGCAAATTCCAAGTACTTCGCCAGACTGTTGAGTCCTGAAGGTTGGTGATTGTGTAACAAGGAAAAGACAGATATGCACGACTAGAAAAAGTTATCCCTGAAAACAGAAGGAAAAGGCTGTAGAAAGAAGTTTAAGAATTGCAATTCAGTCCTTTCTGTTGTTTTTTAATGATCATGGTAAACTCATGATTTAGTGTTACCAGCACTTTTTATATGACTATATGGCCATATATCTGTGTGCCATGTGTTGCCTAATTTTCAGCTACCTGCCAACAGTAAATTTTGTAAAACCCTTAAGAGACTGTGGATATTTTTGCAATTATTTAGTTGTTCATAACAGTTTTCATAGAGAGAACTGAACATTTCTAAGGCTGAAAGCAAAATTCCATGTTTGTTTTTTCAGTGGCAGTGCAGGTTTAAGCAATTTCTGCTCTCAGCCCTTCCTGCCTGTCTCCACACCACCACATCCATGGTGCCAACACAGCTGTTTGTGCAGTCTGTGGTGAAAATGGGAACCATCTGACAAATTCTGGGGTGGCAGAGAGGAATCAAAATCAAAAGGAAACTTATAACAATGTGTGAATTAAGATGTATAAGAGACTGATCTTGCACTGGGATATCTACAAGGTCTACGGCAGCTTTCTTAAGCTGACCTCAGCGGGCCTGAGGTCCAGGGAAGATTTTACAGTTTCTTATGAAATTTCAAAATGTGTCTCAAGAACTCTCTTATTTCTCTAAATCAAAAGCTCTTTCTTTATCTAGTGAACTTACTTTTAGCCATTTGCTGCTTGTAAGACTTTTTATGGAATAATCTTAAACTCATCTGAAAATCAATGTTCTTGAGGAGTATAGACAGATCCTTAAGTGCCAACTCTCCATCCCTCTTTTGCTTTTCCCTCAGGAAGCCAGTTGAATTGTAGCTAGATCATGTTTATATATATGTATATATATATGTACAGATTTAGGCAAGGTGTACATATGTTGCTTACAACATTTTTGGAAGACATTATTTGTTATTCAGGTAAGGTTATGTCTTTTATGTTTTATGCTTCCCAGGGAGAGCAGAACATTAATAACAACATCCATGTTATTAAACACTTTTTTTATTCGAAGTATTTTATACTTGGACTGAGCTGAACACCCAATTTCCATAAAGACCCAAAGACACTGATGTCTCATCTGTCTGATTTGGCAGTTTGTCCAGTGCCTCAGTTTCTCCTTTTTTGAGAACAAGGGGTTCTGTCACAGTTAAGTCCCACACCAAATGCTGCCCATTTATAGATCTATAATTTTGGAACCCGTCACTGTCCAGATGCACTGCCTATGGGAGGCTGGGTATCTCGTTTCCATTCATGGGACCAGGCAGTAAAATGCATACCATTTAGGTGCTTTGAGTTTATGGCTAATTTCAAGTCTGCAAGTAATCACTGGGACTATTCATATCCTTGACGCTAGGCAAATGCTCAGGAGATATACTACAATGTTATATCACAGGAACACAGCAGCCTCCAACTCGGAGCTTTTAGTCCAAAACTCCTTCTTCTTCACCTCGTATCCTCATACACTGAGTTTTCTGTGCTTTTAAGTAATTATTTTTCTCCTTAAAGCTTAAATTCATGGCACAATTTACCTGCTATTTTGCCCTGATAGTTTTGTCTTCAAATCAGACAGCTAAAATAAAACAATTTTGGAAGGCTGTATTACATTAACATCTTTCCCTAGAACATCTCAAAATGCTTTATGAAAATAACCAAGCTTTTCAGTATGTCAAAGGCACTTGAGTACTTAAAGGGAAATTGATTTTGACACAGCCCGTCTTTCTTCCCAGCCCAGCATTCTCTTGTCCTGATTCATTCCTCCTCTCTCCCTCTCCTCATATGCTAACAAAACTTCAACCATCCTTGGCTTCATACCTCTTTTTAACAGCTCTATCTAATTGTAGACTATTTCTTCTACAGGTTTGATTACACCATACTTCACACAGCCATCAAAACCAGTTTTCTTTCTTAAGTCCTTTTCTTTTGCATACCTCTTTTTCTTTCCAGTCACCTACTACCTATTCAATTTACACTTTGTCATTAAGTGAGACTTATTTCCTCAGTATCTTTTTCCTTCTTTTAATGAGCTCCAATTCAGTTCCACCTCCTTTCAACACTCTTTTAAATTTTTTCTTAATTTCTTATTCTTTGAATTGCAAACCTGACTCCTCCTTTGCATGTATTTCCTTTTTTCTTGAATCAAATACCTGAAAATCAACTAGACTTGCTTTGAAGAAAATCTTTTTTAGGAGAGTATCTCTTATCCTGAACTTCTAGGGATGGAAAACATACTCTTCTTTTTCCACCAGTTGACTTTGGATTGGACATGAGACATCCAGAGGACATCTCAAAACCAGAAAAGAAACGGGACTGAACAAAAAGGGAGAATGTCTACATCTGTTTTTTTACAGCATGGGAGCTCTCATTGCCATTCTGTGTACTTTGTTGGGAAGATATCAACAACAGACACATATTGATGCTGATTTGAGACAAGAGTGACTTAGGTAATATTTTCCACTCATTTAGTACTAAGTAATGACGAATATAGTACAGATGAAAGACATGGTGGTTCTGCCAGAGCTAGTGAGAAATGCTGTACACCCTTTTAACCAAAAGGGTTAAACAGCTACCCGAGGCATGTTTTAGTAGCCGTACTACCTTTAAAACACTGCTAGATATCAAAGTACTTGCTTTCCTCAGAAGAAAAGTGGCAGGCTTGTCACTCCTTCAGCTGCTGTCCCTTCTCTGTGATCCTTGCTGCTCCTTCAGCTCTCATCTACCTCATTGGCAACTTTCAGCATTTAGTGACTATAGTAGTGAGAAGCACTGAAGTCCTTAATAGTGTTATTAATTTTAGTAGTAATACTGTAGTCTGAGATTCTCTTATTCTACTAATTAATTTGCCAACTAATTAATTCACTGATTTAAGGAATGAGACTAGCAAATAAGAGGATATTTGAAAAAAGGCATGTTAGGAAATCAATGGTTTCAAAATATTCAATCAAGAAGCTGCTGCTTGCTCTCAAGACCCAAAAGTGTACTACTTGGCACTGGGATACTGACAGTGTGTTGTTGCTTTTAGTAGCATTAAGGATTTGTTGCATCTCTCTTGGATATAAAACGCCCAAATTCTATTAAAGCAGCTGAAGATACAGAAAACTGGTAATGTTCTGAGTCTTGGTGAGACCATGATCATTCTGAAGAGCTCTTTGTCTTGGTAGAGAGTAAAAATGCTGCATTCTCCCTGTTTAAAAGCTCCTGAACATGACGTTTTACCAACACACATGAAATATGAGCACCATCCAGTGGCAAAGGAAGTAAATCACATTTTGCATTTCCAATTTTTTCCTTTTTTTTCTCAGACTACAGAATCTCACTAGGCACTTAAATGTTTATATTAAATTTCCTGCATTTCTTAAAACTGGCATAACTCATTTCTGCTAATTTCTCAAAGATGTTGTAGCAGTAGGAAGATTTTTTTGCATACACTGACTGCATCTCAGCTGAACAGCGTGTTTTACTCTTTCATGGTGGTCAACACAGTTCAGCATTTTCAGGGTATCTAAAAATCACTTGCAAATACATCCTTCTTTTCTCTGCTGCTATCACAGATACAACAGATTCCTCCCTAGTGTGATAAGATCACTGTTCACCTTACACCAGCATGAGGATTCATCAACTAACATGTATCTGCTGCGCTTTTTTTTTTTATTCTCTTTCATTCTTGTATCTTTTCTTCCTCTGTTCTCCTTTTTTCTTCTCTTTATGACAATGTACGGTATTGATCAAATTTTGAGACATCAGAAAAGACTAAAAACAGGCATCAAGACTGTATAATCTCTGCCCTGCACTTCACTGAACCTCCATTGAATACGGAGGTAATGACGTGGCCTTTGTGCCATACCGATGCTGACTGATCCTGTTATCTTTCTTTGGGAAAATCAGATCTCACAAAGCATATTGGTTTCAGAAACCTTAGGCCTTCTGCAATAAATTATATTGGAAATCTATTTTCACTTTCCACACAGATGATTTTGTTCTTAGGCTATTTCTGATTGTGTAAGACACAAATGGGATTTTCTTTAATTTTAAGCATGACTGCCTTTTGCAATGATCTTTTCCTTAAAAAAATATATGCAAATTAATTGTGGTTATGACTGACATGACGCACATTCTGGCTTTTAAGTAGATAAATAATATGAAACCTCTCTCTCCTGCCCTCTTCTCTTCTTTTACTTCTTTTTATCTGTAAGGACAGCAAGTAGCAACTTGCTCCCAATGTTCAAGTATGAAAGCAGCGTGAATTCCCATGGGTTTAACAACTGTACATAAAATGTCATACTTTGTTTCAGCAGTTCCTTCATTAATATCCAACGACTTGGATTTCACTCTTTATAGTAATTAGTGTTTTTAAAACTCACATCTAGCTATTTTTTCTGGACCAGTCTGACTCCTTTAGGCAGGACAAGCAGTGCCTTCATTTTTAGTCCATCTGACTAAACCAGGTTAAAGAAACTTCTGCACTTCAGGGTGTTCGATCATGGTTAAGATCAAATTATGAAATAAACATCTAGCAGTAGACAGGACATACATTCTGGGCTTTCTCCAGCCTGAAAAATTTCATGAAGCTGAGGTGAGACATACTAATTGGCGTTATTAGGATGCAACTGATTGAGCAGCAGTGGTTTAAATGAGTGGAAAATCTAAGTAATAGAAGTATTCAAGGAGAGGCAAAAGGGCAGAAACAAGATGTGTTCCCCAGCAGAACAATCTTCAGCAGTCTGTTTAAATAACATTAGACAGAAGTAGCTATTTCATTTCAACAGTAAGATCTTGCTCGCATTCTTTTTTGCATGTCTTGTATAGACACTTGGCCATCACTTCACATCTAAAACTAGGGTCTATATAACTAAAAGCACGTGTCACTACAGAGAAGTAGCCTGTAACAACAGGTTTCTGAACTCTGGACTGGGCACAGAAAGGATACACTTTAGAAGCCCAATGCGATACAGTGGTGGAATTCTGCTACTGTTCTGCCCCAGCAAGAATATTTTGTACATGCTTGCTGTGCCTCCAATGGCAATCCACTGTACACATACTAATATTGCCAATTGAGCAGTTATGAGTGAGCTACCTGCTTAAATTATGCCAGCTCTCTCCCATACATTGTAATACATACATTTTAGAAAGCTACTATTTTAAGTGCACACTTTAACAAATGTAAGATAAGCCTCATAATTAAATACAGCTTCTTCTCAGCTAATGCTACTAGTTCAACTTTCTCATAATGGGAAGTTACTTCAAAAGCTCCCAGGTTAGAAATGGAAGATTATCTTGGGTTCTTGTCTAAAGACAAAAGAGTTATTCCTAAGGAATGTTACCAAATTTAATTTATCAAATTAAACTTTATAAAGCAAAGTTTACCTTTGCTAAGGTATTTTGATTTAAGATTCTATTATTTTTCATTTGTTTGCCATAGTACAGTTCTCAGTATGTCAGTGTGGAAAAGCTCTTTAAGCACAGCTTCCAAGACTTTCATTTACCTCAAATGAATTAATCTGGTTCTTTGTCTGATGCTGGGACAATGTAACTAGGTTCTACCCTTCATTTATTAGAGGTAGTGAAGTCAGAATTTACACCTAACTTTAAAGCTCTTCAAGGTAAGGAATACATCATGTACTAGCTTCCAGAGCATCATGCCACGTTACTGTGCTACATCAACTAATTTATTCACAAAAAAAGTCCTTGTCCAACAGTTTATTAAGATGACTGATTTAGTATTTTTTGGGTTTAGGTACTTTTAGCATCTCCATTCAACCGGTAAATGTTAGTGTTTCAGATAGTCCAGCTGAGGGAAAAGCAGGCTGTGTTATAATAAGTGTATTCAGAAATCACATACATAACTTATCAATCTCTTTATTCATAGGTTAAAATGTAATGCCATACAGTTCTTAACAATTACTGACTGAAAAAAATCTGCATAAAACAGAAGCAAAACTGAAGGAGACTAATGAAAAAAGCCATCTTGCTTCAACTTTTGAAATGATTACATACAGAATAATATACATATTTACATTACAAGTATATTATATAAATATAATATATATGTAATCTGGTAACCACAATAAATATCAACAAGGTCTTTTTTAGGCACACAGCATAGAAAAAAATGCAGAATCTGCACAATCCTTAAGATTCTTGGAGTGACTCACTCTAACATTGTTTTCACACTGAAAAAGCAAATATTTTACATAAAATATACAGCCACAGTTTATGCAGTCCCCAGTGAACAGGGAATCTTTCCTCACCTTCCTGTAAGTCTACACCTTGATTTTCTAATACTATTGCTCTATACAGCTATTACATAAGAAAATAGTTTGCAGGTTTGTTTTTCACTTGGCTAATAGCCTAAGTAATTATCGGTGCTAACAAAATAGGTACAGCATATCTACATAAGGTATATACAAGTGTTTACACAAACACGGGTTTGGTGAACTACCTCTGAGCTCACTTTTAATACTAGGGAGTTAACCTGAAAGCAGAAAAAAAAAAAAAAAAAAAAAGATTTTCAGTGATATTACATCAGAAATATTTTATCGCTTGAACGAGATCTGGGCTTCAGAGATAGAAAGCTTTAAATTTAGAAATCAATTAAAAAAATTCAGATTCTTGGCTATACTGGCAGATGTAGGCTGCCACTGATTTTCAGTGTGTTCCCTTCAGTGCAAATGAAAATCCAGAGAATTAATCCAAAGGGAGTTTTCTCAACCTGTACGTACAATCACAACATTTTAAAGACTGCTGCTATGGAGCACCTGAGATCACACCCTCATAAGTGAAGCTGACCACTTCTCGTAGGAGAGCCATGATCAGTGAGAGAGGAGAAACAAACAGCATTTTTTTTCTGCAGTTACAAATCAGATTCTGGCATATCAGGCATATCTGCCATGAGATACCCAATACCATAACGTCCATTTGGAGCAGTGTCCAGAGTTGGTGATCCAGACTGTTTTCGATATATGTTTTTGCCAAAATTTGGAGACGGCACTTCACTTGGACTCTTCCCATGAATCAGACTTGTATTATCTCCCTCCATATTAACAGGTTCCTTTATTATCCGGCCTCTTTTGTACGATACAGATGCCAAACTACCAGAGCTGTCATCGATAAGATTACAACGGCGCACCATGAAGACTATTGGGACTGGCAGTACAGCCAACACCATCAGAGATATACAGACAATCATTCCCCACGTTGGATAGCTGTGGAACTCTTCCATAGCCTGAGCAACCCAAGAGAAAAAAGAAACAATACATGTTTACTTAGAAAAGAGCGAAGCTGCAGTCCACGCCAAGGCCAGCAGTTTTCAAACGCATACTCATCTTTTGGCACCTTGCACCTACAATGCAGGCACCGCTACAGATCTCAAATTTGAAGTGTCATGAAGATGTAGGACTGCTATCTTACCACCACTGAGTAGGACCAAAACACTGTCCCACTGTTTCCAAGATGCTCAGAGCACTCTAGCAGAACACAAATCAAGATTTTCACATTAGGCTTTCTGCTACATTTGTCTATAGTTGTTTCCTGATCCTTTAAAGCAGGGGTCCTCAAACTCCTTAAACAGGGAGCCAGCGCGCGGATGCAGTGTCAGGCAGTCATCTGCGGCTGCTTGGTTTCCCCCTAACCCCCGGCGGGGGGTGGGGGGGTTCTGTAAATACCGGGGGCCGGATTGAGGACCCTGGGGGGCCGTATCCGGCCTGCGGGCCGTAGTTTGAGGACCCCTGCTTTAAAGGATGTTCAGAACAGGCAAATATGCAGTGGTATCTGTAACTGTGCCTGGAAGTAAGTCCTTGTTCTGTTGGCTAATAGCTGGTCTAGACAGGGATTGCTTCAGATCACCCTGTGGAATTGTTCCACTTTGTATAAACTTCATGTAAGCTACACATTTACTAACACATTTACTGGGGCAGCGATTGCACCCCGCACCCCACACTTCTACTGCATCCATGAATCACTGGCCAACAGACTCAGTTTGCCCGATTTTATACATGGAAAGGAATGGTATGTTTGGCATTCCAAGGTATTTCTCTTTCTAATTTTTGAGGGCAAGAATCAAACATAATGAGCATTTTTCTGAGAATCTGGAGAAAGTAGTAGTGGTTGTCTGGTCAGAGGCAGGAATCTACCTATAGTAAAGACAGCCTCTTGTATTTACACTTCACCTGTCTTTGCTGCAATTTCTCCCCACTGCTTAATTCAGACAACTGTCCATTCAGAAGGATCGCCGAGATCCATTTCTCTGACATTTTACTCTCCCTATATTTTGTATGACAAGCCTGTAGAAACAGCTGAGGGCTGATGAGCCTACAAGCTAGCAGAACTCTTATAAGCTACCTTGACTGAATCTCTTTATGGAGCTAACACGCAGCACTCACTCTGCTGTTCACGCAGACAAGTTTTTTTACAAATCAAAACATTATTACCAGAGACAGGTTTTAATGCAGCTGTTACCTACAATGTGATATGTGTTCCTAAAGGGAAAATTTATGACATGGCTAAATATCAATATTTAATTCCACATAACATTGATGTGATATCTGAAATTATTTATTCAGTGTTATCACCCAACCATGTTCTGCAGTAAATTAAATGAAAGGTAACATCTCCCAACCTTAAGAACTTCTTCAACATACATCAACAAAGTTACAAAAAGCCTGAAGGTTTGTGTTAAGCAGTTACATTTTAAAGCTGAAATACTCTAAAATTAAAAAATGGTTGGGTTTACATTAGTGTTACTTGAGATAAAACCACCGTGTCATTCTTTATGCTGATTTTGAATTTCTAATTGCAATTTTTTTCTTTTCACGTATTTCTGAAATACTTCAGATATGATCATTATGATAGTGATGGCATCTGTTATATACATACCATATCTTCAATCCAAGCATTGTAGCCAGGAGGACTTAATCCCATTTGGACAATGCTAGCTACAAGCAAACATAACAATACTAAAGGTGAAACATACTTCCACATGTAGTAATAATACTGGCTTGGAGAAAAACCAAGCATATCCTTCAGATCCTCCATAAATCTGTGAAGGGAGTAAAAAATTATTGTTAGTGCATACATTGATATTTCAAGTACTGTAATTGATACATAGCACCTAATTTGAGGGAGCAGACACTGAAAAAATGCATGTATAGAAATGGAGTTTAGATTCTTTGATGGGATGATAAACAGATTGTATTACTAGTTAGAACAGATGAACAGAAGGAATCGCTACACAGCATGGTGACTTTGTAAACTGCTTGCTGGACTGTGCTGGAAAGATATTTAATCTCGCCTTTCTTTTGTAAGATTCTTTTTTGTATTGTCTTATATTTTCTATTGGGTTGTTTACTAAGGCATGTGTCATTGCTTTTGAGGACACATACAACCAGCACATCTTACAGATTCTGCAAAATTAACTTGAACCCACATGTGTGCTGCAGTTTAAAAAAACAACTTAATGCATACGCTGTGGTGTGCATCATGTAAGTTACTGAAATAAAACTTAGTGAAGTTTTAAATGTGCCTCCTTGTGCCTCAAAATTCAAGTTACAATATGAACAAAACTCCTATTATTGTGCTCTTGACAGATGAGTATATGGTTCCAGAGCCAGTAGAAAAAGAGAGAATATTTTTAGAATTAATTCTTTTGGAGCATGCACAAGCACTGATTCTGTTTTAACTCTCTTCTGTTCCAACTCCCGTTTGAATATGCAACTCAAAAAAGCTCTTCATAGCAATAAATATGTTTTCAAAGCAGTTACACATGTGAAGCTACTGTCATATAAACACTCAAATATTTTTTTGAACTGCATAGTTTGGGGTGTTCTATCTCTTGTTTACACTGCAGTGAAAAGACATTGTTAAAAAGAGCTGAATTTACAAATGGATTGTGCCCTCTACAGATAGCTTTTTCTTCCTGGGTTCTCCATTTATTTATCCAATTAAAATGAAGATAACAGATTTATGTTCAAAGTCTTTCATCATCTCCATCCCACTTATCCTCTTTTAAAAACTACCAAGCTCTTTAGCACCGCCCGCAGCATAGCAAATTTTACTCCTTGGCTACAGGGCTACAGATATCTTTTTTTCTATCCTTTGGCTGTAATCTCTTTGGATGCAATGTTTTTTTGTTTCTGATCAAAGACAATGTGGCTAGGAAGACATATATATGTATCTTCATCTACGAGGAGGACCCCTTGGTGCTATTGCAGCCAATGACAATCTGAAGTTGTTGATTCTGGTAGTTTCTGTGAATAAGAACGCTAGGCTCCTGAAGAAGGGTATTCTGGACAAATATACATTAGAGGAAATACTAGGAATACTCCAGAGGGAGGTTCAGGTGGCCATTATGAATGAGAAATCTGGCTGCTAACTTTTCACTATACCCTGTCAGAAGCCCTTCTGAAAACATGGATCAACTTCACTCTGATTCAGAAGTGAATTATTACTACATTTTAGCTACATCTAAACACCAACTTCTTCACACACATGCCAAAAGTCAGCAACTTACCTATCTCACTTCACACTGGGAACTCTAGCTGACAGAACATTACCAACCTGATAACCAGATCATCTCCTTTATCTTTTGTTTACATGTGTAAAAACATCTACAGCATGTTTTCATGTCTGTGATCAATTATAGGATTACACATGTGGCCGGCCCAAGTGGGAATTCCCCCTTAATGAACAAGTAGACCAGAACTACTTGCATAGACCAGAAACAATGTCTGGAAACAGTAAAATTAAGTTTTCTTATTACAGTTTTATTTCGTTATGGTGAGGGACTGGCTGATCAATCAGATCGAACAACTGAAAAGTCAAATGAAAACCCACCCACTCTATGTCACCCTTTGTACATGAAAAGGGATCACAGATGTTTAAATTACTTCAATATGATAGTATAGCATACTCTGTTTTATCTGTGGATAGCTTGAGTTATTTTTTATACAAACTCTTCTATTCCTTAAGTGTGGCACACATTGATGATCTTGCTTAGTGAACATATTCTGGTTATTTCAGTCAGAAGCAAACAAAAAAAAAAATTTAGTGGGACTTGATGGCCTTTTCTCTTCAGCCATCACAGACAGAAGGTCACTTAACATCACTGTCAGCTGTGCTGGCCCTGGTCTTTGCTATAATTTCCTCTATTTCCTCTCTCACAACTAATGCAAATGACAATTCATTGTTAAAACACCCTCAACTAAATCGAATGCATAAACTGAGATTTTCTTACTGTTACTGCCATTAGAGTTTGCTTTGTTCCTTTCTCAGGCTGCCTGGAATACTGCAGAACTGTTCAGAATACTCATTCTCATCTGCTGCTTAGACCATGGTTATTATTTCTTGAAATCTTTCTACTGCTGTCTTATTTCTAACTCTCTTAATTTTGTCTCTTTTACTGCGTTCTCTCTTTGGATCTGTTGCAATCGCTCCTTGGGTTTCACTGCACTCTCCTGCTACAGTGTATCTTGCTCCAAACCTGTTCTTATAAACAGACTGGATTCACATCCAGATTGACCCACTTCCTACTTATTTGCATTTATGTGTATTTCACAAATACTTCACACAATATAATTAAAATAGTAGTAATTATTGTAATGAATACTGTTGTTATGGACAGAGAGATCATTTCTTTCACTTACTTGTCTATTCCATAAATTCGGGTGACTGCAATATTCTCCAAAATGACCACAATAAGCAGGGGCAGAGTAGCTGAGTAATCATCAAACATTGTCACAAAATAGTTTCCAGACCGCTGCACAAAGATCAAGCCAATAAAAAATGCTACCAAACAGCAGATGACTGGAATAAAGGACAAAAGTAACAGCTATAGTTACAACCATATCCTACAGACAAATAGGAAATAGAGAGTTCAAACCAGCACAGATATACTTTTAACACATTATTTCATATAATCGAAGTTGGTAACATTTTACTTTTTAGGGGGTCCCAATTTTAAGAGTATTAGGAAACCTAACTATTCTCTGCATAACAGAAAAGTTATGTAATTAAAATTACTGGAATTGCTGTATTACAGCAGTCCTTATTAAGCAGCAGAGATTAATCAAGTGACTATTTCTTATTAAACATTTAACTTAATGTGAATATAAGGCTAAATTAAATACAGCTTCTAAACTGAACATCATACAACATATTACTTGGTCATTAGATCACTTTTTGGACTTTAAGCGTTAAAAGAACCCAAGTTTCAGACTATGATTGTAAAAAATACAAAGGCTGAACAGACTTCCCCTAAAAGAACATTCATGGCATAAAGTTCCACTAGAAGCTATCTAAATGTATTTGTCCACTAAGCAACAACATTTCTTCCCCTTCTTTTGTTTAGGGACAACTTGAAACAGGTTTCTTGAATACCTGATCCCACATAATGAATCTCAATGTAATTTTTTCCCTACTAAATTCATCAAGAATAGGACTGAAAGCCTAAGTAGACAAAAAATAAGTCAAAATTTCAATAAATTGTGAAATTTGCTGGAGGTTGGACACCAGTAAGACTGATTCTCCCAGCTAAAGTGCCCTTTCCCCCCACCCTGCCCCACTGGGAACTTAGGCCAAAATATAAAATATCCATACAGAATATACCCATTGCATAAATCCCAGAAAATCAATTAGTATTGATTATAGTAGTGGAAAGTAAACAATGACACTTTTTTAAATACTGTGGTAGAAAACCAATCACTTTCTTCAACCTTGTAGGAACTATGACTTTCAGAGAATAGAAACTCATATAATTAGAGATCTAATCACTACAAAATAATGCAAACTCCTAACACAAGACAGAAAGACATAGATAAAACCTCCTTGAACCAAGTCTCATTTTTCACACTGAATTTTATTACTGACCCTGAGAAAAGAATCAGACCACCAGAATCATGTGTAAGCAAATTTAGAAATCCTTGCTATTCTTATATTTTCCCATTGTGTCTCACATTACACCCCAAAAATATGCATCTTTAGTTGTAAATTAAGGCTCTGGTAGGTATACACATCATAACTCAGAACACACACATGTTGGAAAAGACAGATTGGAAACACTTGAATACAAAATTTAAGCATATGAGTTTGTTTCCCTGAACTTGAGATGGACTGAACTGGAACAATAGTGCAAAAAGTTGCAAATGCGCTCACATTTCTGTAAAAAAAATGAAGATTTGTGGGGTTTAAGCACAAATTCTAGTGCAGACATAACTGTTGTTAAGTCCCACTGATACTGCATGAAGTATAACCCAGGGATTTCAGTTTTATAATTTATAAAAACACCACATCAAGTTGTAACCCTTTAAATGCAACTGAGCTTAGCAAAAAGCATGCACGTATACCACTCAAAAAAATTACAAGAGAAAGGTAGTTCTTGAATATTCCTTTATCTTAAGCAGTGTTTTTTGTCAAACACAGTGTGCTGGTTTCAGCTGGGATGGAGTTAATTATCTTCTTAGGAGCTAGCACGGTGCTGTGTTGTGAGACTTTTCAGCTCCTCAGGCCCTGCCAGTGAGAGGGCTGGAGTGGCACAAGAAACTGGGAGGGGGCACAGCCAGGTCAGCTGACCCAAACTAGCCAGAGATATTCCACACCATGGGACACCATGGTTGGTATATACACCTGGGGGTTGGCCAGGGCAGGCAGGTCATTTCTCGGGGACCGGCTGGGCATCGGTCAATGGGTGGTGAGCAGCTGCATTGTGCACCACGTGTTTCCTCCTCTCCCTCTGGCTTTTATTCTTTCCCTCCCCATTTTCATTGCAACTGTTATTGTCATCATTGTTATTATTGCTCTTTCATTTTTATGCTATTTCAATTATTAAATTGTTCTTATCTCAACCCTCAAGGGTTACATTCCTTTCCAACTCTCCTCCCCATCCCTCTGGGTGAGGGGGGAGTGAGCAAGCGGCTGTGTGGTACTTCATTACCAGCCAGGGTTAAACCACAACATGCAGTAACAAGGAATTACCGTTAAATGCTCTTATTTCACAGTATCTACTATATAACATAGTATTTACATATATACTTAGAAAGAACAACTAATTTTTATGCATCACACTAAGGATTTAAAAGCTAATAGAAAAAACCAACAACACACCACCAAACAAGTTCTCAATAGGTTAGGACTTCTGAAAAATCAGTTGATTTATCTTTATGAAGAATTTTATCCTTGCATTTGCAAAGCAAAAATGTTTTCTGTTAAATACTAGTAAGAAAAGCAGTCAGGAATGCAGCAGAGAAGTGCTGTGTCAAGGGTTAACTCTTACAAAACATACTATTATTTCCTTCATAGAGTTAGGTAAGGATAAAGCAGATTATTATATTTTCTATCCCTCTTGTCACAGGTATTGATACAAAATCTGAATTTGTGCATACACTTCAAGTCCCTTGCTGCTGTCCTGAAGATTTTCAGAAACTCAACTTCCACATTTTATGCTGACATTCTATCTCAAAAAGATAAATTGCTACAATATCAGAGTTACACGAACAGGCTACACCTCATAACTTTGGACATTTAAATAATAACAAAAAAACCAACCCAACCACTAGACTTATAATAACAAAAAAAACAACCCAACAACTAGACTCATAAGATCCTTTCCACATTCAACAGGGGAAAAATATGTTCTGCTAGAGAATAACTGTACTGATTTTTAACATAATAAACACTTTCTCATAAATTAAGATTTCACTTGGCCTACTCGGGAATAATTTGTAGTAATTTGCAATGTATTTTCATTCTTTCCTTTTCCTTTGTTTCCCTGATGTTTGATACAGAAATGGCAAGTATTCTGGAAGAGCTCAGGACACACAGAAACTTGTGACAGAAATCCTCCATTAAAATACAAGTTCTAGGGCGTTCCTGCTCTTTTAACATTCAGGAAAAGGTTTTATTTGCAGGTATTAATTTGGCTGCGCATGGAAGTACAGAATAGAGTGATCTACTGCTTTGTAAAATGTCAGCACTGAGAACTTCCTTGTCAAAGAACAAGACTTCATGCTTTTGGGGAAGAAAAAAAAATTAGCTTACTGTTCTAGTGAGAAAAGAAAGTTTGTGCAACTCACCAGTAAGAATTTCTTTCCTGACTTTGAAGGTATCAACAATTGGTGTAATGATGCCTTCAATGGTTCCAAACATACTTCCAAGGCCCAAATTTACTAACATGAGGAAGAACATGACTGACCAGAAGGGAGAAGCAGGGAAGTGGGTCATTGCTTCTGTAAAGGCAATAAAAGCTAAACCAGTTCCTTGAACTGCCTGTCAGGGACAAAAAAAATCCACACTATTATTCATGGACAGTATTTTTTATTTTTTTTTTTTAGTAGTGTGACAGTCTGACTTTGTGTTCATTTAGTGACATTGATTAAATCTTGAAGGCAGAATGGGGAGCTGCTACCTTCCAAACCTGCAAACTTAATAATATTTGCTGAAACACTGGATTTGGCCAAGAACCTCTTAAGCTGATTGATATTAACAAGACACTTCTTGAATAGAATCATAGAATACCAGGTTGGAAGGGACGTCAAGGACCATCTGACCCAACCTTTCCCAGCAATAGCACAGTCTAGATAAGATGGCTCAGTATCTTGTCCAGCCAGCTCTTAAAAGTGTGCAAAGCTGGGGAATCCACCACTTCCCTGGGGAGATTATTCCAAAGGCTGATTGTTCTCATTGTAAAAAATTTTCTTCTTGTGTCGAATCAAAACTTCTTTCTCTCTTTCTCTGATAATTTTGCATGAGAGCTATTATACAGGACTGCTACAAAATACACTCTCTTTTCTCCAGTAAGGATATAAAGGACTTCATTTTCATACCTATTTGTTTCAAATTTAAATGGCAGCAATACAATAGGAATTTTTAATGTATAAGTCACTGATTTTAGCTTCAGATGCTGCTGCAACTATACAGATATCAGCATTTAAAACTGGAAGTCCCTCTGAAAAAGCTAGAAAAATATCTTTTCTTTTACAGATATGGCTTACTGTAAAAATTGCAAAACAGGATTATATTCATTAAACAATTATCTAATAAGGAAAAAATAATTTTTTTACTTTCTAGTAAAGTAGTATTTATATTTAATAATTGTATCTTAACACTGGAAGACATCATCATTTGAGACATTGAATAGGTACACCTCTGTTTAGTCTTTGGAAAAAATCCTCATGCTCAACTTTTCTAAAAAGACCAGAACTTTAAAAACTTATCACCGCCTAAGGACAGCGATATAATGATCAAATTACAGATCAGTGAAAACTATATTAAGCCATCAGACCCAAAAGTCCTCAGGTCTCACGTAAACTTGAATGCAACCCTGCTCAGAACCACGTTTTCACAAGGATCTACAGATGGGCTGCTCATAGGTACACTGTAGTGATGCTCTGCCTAAGTACACTTCACAGTTTAATTCAGGTTGAAAATTATGCATCTGTTCATAATCTCTGTATTTAGGACTTATTACACTCACCTTGTTAAGTTCATCTTCAATTTGACAAGATTTCAGACCAAGAGAATCAAACTCTTCTTCTTTAACTTTCTGAATAATGTCATAAACTAAATTGTAATCTTCTGCTGTAATGCTTGAGAAATTGATATGATGTGGGATCATATCCTGGCTCAGATTGCCTATTTTCAAAAGTTTCAAAATCTTCTCTGAATTTCTGTAAAACACAATAAAACAGAGAAATCAAACTCAATGATCTGTTAATTCATAAATGAAATATACAATAAAAATAATAAAAAAAGAAATGGATATTCATACTGGATAACACATTTTTCATTTATGATATTGGCTTTGAAGCCCAGAACTGCAAACACCACCAAAGTTGCCAGCACAGAAGTGAAAAAATTGATGAAGGACACCAGTACAGCATCAAAATGGCAGTTGTTGTCTCTCTTGTTGTAGCTTGAAAAGGCAATGACTCCACCAAATCCAAGCCCTAAGGCAAAGAACACCTGAGTAGCAGCTTCTCTCCAGACCTTGGGCTCCAGCATTATTTCAAGCTGTTTGAAATTAGACATAATATATGTCAGCTATAAAATGCATTTCTATTATATGTAAAGACAACAGAAAAAAAATAACAGGAAGACAACCTACATTATAAAACGCTACTACTCCATTACAAATTCATTTTATCTTCATGAAAATACAAGCTGAATGTGACACCTAAAGTTGAGCAAACTTATGGGCAAGGATTTCTTCTTATTTTAGATTATATAATCCTTAAAGAAAAACATGCTATACAGTCTGCTCCCAACAATGAGACACTATTGGAGCTATATGATAATTGAAATAACAGCTAGTTATACTGGGAAATAAAAAGTAACATCCATCTTTCCCTTCCGCCCCCCCCCCCCCCCCCAATATTCACTGTATTTTTTTTTTCAGTGCAGAATTAAGATGTATTTTAGGACAATCAACCCTCTTACAAATGCAATAAGTATTTTAAAGTTGGTTTGTTGTTACTTTTAAAATAGCCAACATAAATACATATGCTTATACAGAATTCCTTTACGTGCAAACATGTAAAGCAAAGTGCAACATATGAAATAAACGCTGGCCACCACAGTCTGTACAGTCCATGAGTCAAATCTCCCTTAAGCCAGATGCCTTGAAATTTACCCTAATTAAATGGGCCATGTATTTGAGGGACAACTAAGCCTTTTATCAAAAAAATCAAACTCTATTGCTCGTTCAGACGACCATACTTCAAAAAAGATCTTTTTGTAACAAAGTTATGAGTCATAATTTGTCCATCTCTGATCTAGACAATCAATCATAAAAAACAAGTACATGTGAAATTTAAACATCAGGTTTTCCCAGGTTGATTCAGGGCCTCCATTCATTTAACAGTGAAAGACCTTACATTTGTAAGTAAAACATGTAAAACATGCAGTTTTAAAACTTATTTTTTCTAAACCCTAGGCTTATCAAAAACAGTAAAACTAAAAAGCATCAGCACAGATACCAGCATCATTAGACTGATTGTCTTAGTTTGAGGAAAAAAAATCTGCTATAGTTACAATAAAGTTATGAAAAATTTTCCAGTTTCCCATAAAGGTGTAATATTTATTATAGACAGGTACCAGATACATGCTTTGTTCCTTTATATATAGCTAAAAGCCAACATTTTTTTTAAAAAGTGTTTATGAGAAAACACTTGTTCCTGACTTGTACCTATAATAAAAATTCTAATGCACGAATAAGCTACTGCACATAGCTCGAGATGTTCGCATCACAGCCATGCCACATCTTTTCCACTAGAGGGAGCTCGAGAATTAGTCTTAATTTTAGCAAAGCTGTAAGTGGTGCAAGCAGCAGAACACTTCTCACTTTCTGCAATACGTTATTTGTTATCGTCAGAGTTGGTACGTTCTCAGATACACACTGCCTAGCATTTCAAAATAAACTTATAAATTTTGGGGACTCTGTGTTTAATCTTCACACAGTCCTACAGTTTCATTGCAATAGTTGACTTCAGTGGGCTTTTCATATACCTTCAGGCTTTTCATTAAGGTTATTGATTAGAATTTCTGCTTTGTTCATCAGCCACACCAAACACAGAAATATGCCCCTTCTTCATTAGCCACGTGCTCCTGTAGCAGCACCCATGTGTGCCATTCCTCTGCTGTGCTGACACAACTCTTCGCTGGGAATGTGTGATCATCGGTGGTCAGATGTGGTCATTTTCTCAACTAATCAAGGCTGAGAAGATGTCTCCCCCTCCCCTCTCATGTCTATCTACCTGGATCATTTTCAGCCTAGATAGTTTAGCAATCCCTTTTACAGTCTGCCTGCCCAAATAAACTGTTTCCGTTCACTCCACTGTGTTAACAACAGGTGGGGGAGTCTGAATTCCTTCAGGTAGTTTCACACAAACCTACAGGCCAAACTAGTGCTCAAGTACATTAACAACCAGAGATTATAATGAAAATATTTTTGCAGGTTTATATTCACATATACTGTCTCTGACATACAGGCTTCCTAACTTCAAATTTAAAGCACAACTTAAACTTCAAAACGCAGAACTGGAAACCAGCAGAAGAAATTAAAAACCATTTTTCTTTCAAGATAGTTTATCTGAACACTTGAAACAACTGTATAATTAAGTTAATGTAACTACAAAGTAAGCATCAGCTGCAACTTATTTTAGGTCTAACTCAAGAAAAATGAAATAGTGAAGAGCGAAAAGGCATTTGTATTCAAGGGGAGTTTTGGCATTTACTTCCCCTCGGTATCTCATGGTACTTTCCTAGTTAAAGAAAGCATTAACACTGTGGTTGAGAAACCAAATTATAACTTCAAGGGGATCCCATCTCTGCCATAGGAGTTTCTCTTCATCAGTAAGCATTACATTGCTCTGTTCCTCAGATTTCCCAAATCTGCTGCATGCAAGTTCCTGCAGAACCACAGCTCTCTAAAGGGGTGGAAATGAGTGAAGTGGAGCATAACTGCGTATCACAATGCAAGAAGTAACAATGTGATAGCTAACAAAGGTCATTTTTATAGGACGACAGTTCTCCACCGAATCAAAACACCTGGAATCAAAACAATTGACAACACCCTGTCATCTGGCATTAGCCACTATGTGCACTGATTTTGATCACCTTATTTGGCTTTCATTTTTGAAACATCAGTCCTGTTCTGCTCAACTGTATTTTGAAATGGACTTGTTGGGAAGTCCATTTCATAATATAATATAAAGCCCAGCATTACACATTCCCAAGTATGGCTCGGGCTACTCAAACATGCTGCTCCTGTACAGTTACAAGCATTTCAGATGGGTGGAGGCAAAATTTAGACCTCCAGGCTAAACAATCATAGAATAGAACAATGGTTCATAATATCCCTCCTCACCTCCGTAGTTATAAAATCTAAAGTTCTGTTAAGACACTCCCTGTAACGAAGTTGACAGTAATAAAAACTGTATTTTTTTTATTAAAAAATACATTTTTATTAAAAAAAATCTAGGCACAACAACCATAAGAAACAGGGTAAGGAAAGCTGAGTGGGGAGTACTTACAGTACTTCAGTATTAAAGACAGGTCTCCTGTACTTCAGGCTGCTATGCGAACATCACCGATTTATTTCTAAGGAGGAACAAATCTGTCCTCTTCCAAAAAGGATGAGTTAATTATGTAAAGCCATGACAACGTTCCAGGTAAGGCATTTCACTGTGACATGCCAGAACGAGGCATTTCAATCCTAAAGTATGGCAAGATTTAAGATTCACTTCTCTTTTCAGTATTTGGAGCTCTCTAAACATCCCAAATCTTGTAAACAGCACCTTCAGTTACTTAGCTTTATAAAGGCATCTAAACCTGGGAACCTTTCACCTAAGGGAGGTAACTACACAGACCCCTGGAACACTTAAGAGATTTTAGACCCTGGGGCTTGATATCATGCCACCAAGGTCAATAATAATTTTACAACTTAACCAAACAGAAATATGGCCAAATGTTCTACGAAAACAATAAGCTTAAATGACAGCATTCATAAATGGTCAAATTGCCACTGAAACTTCAACACACTGCAAACAGAAATTAAGCACATACCTTAGGTGTGAACATGTGACGAATGCCATCCACTGACCCATTAAGGAGCAGTCCTCTGATCAGAAAGCATAGAAGTACCACATAAGGAAAAAGGGAACTAAAATACATGATCTGAAAAACATTAATAAGAAATTTCACATAATATTCATGGACTTATAGTTTCAATAGTTTCATTCACTACTCAGTACCTTTTGGATATATGACTGAATTGAAAATCACATGCTTTAAGGAATATGCTGAACACTTCCCATTCCCCATGTCTCTGCAGAAGAAAGCACAATCACATGACTGTAAAATAAATCGAGTACTGTATTAAAACAATACAGTTGTCCTTGTTTTGACTAACTGATAACAAACTGCTGGGCTTCCAGGGAAATTCAAATGAGTTCAATGAGATGACAACGAGGACAGCAGTAGACTGTTTCAGAAATGCTTCACTTTACAAATGCCCTTTAATTCAAGTACATAGTATAGTAAAGATACGCAGCACGAATATAAACTCATCTTACATTCTCCATCACTGAAAAACAAATCTATTCTGTACTTCAAAGTTTAGTAAAATTATTCTCACTAAACTTGCTAGTTGTTTCTTTAACTTAAATACCCTGAGGAAGTCACAGAAATTTCCACCCCAGTGCCAAACTTGTTAATAGCAAAGAATTTTGCTATTAGAACAGATTATTTTTCATCTGAAAATCCCACTGAGATCAACAGAGCTGGCAAATCATTCACTAACCAATCCAGCTGGCTGCATGGAAAGGAACAAGACAAGGTGACTGTACTCAGATGTAAAGAGTTGGTTAGTCATTAGTCAAAAGAAACAATTCCAAATCCTGAAAAGCAGCTGTGTTAATGACAGAAGCATGCATATCAATGAAAGTGGAAATTTGAGGACCTGGGTGCACCACTATCATACTGTGAGTATGCATGGAAACCTAATTCCTTAGACATTCAGAAACACACAGACGTATGCAGTACAGTAAAGATGAGGTGCAGTTACTTCAACAGTTATGTTGATGAGAACAGAAATGATTCTTCAGCTCTCAATTCCTGCTAAATTACTACAGTTCACACTAAAATTACTACAATTTTAAAGCTTAACTACTAACATTCCTCTACTTGAGATTATACAAATACTAGGGCAAGTCACAGCTGCTAACCTGCTCCTACAGATTTCATGAGAGTAAACAGAGGGTGTGATGCACAAAAATGTCATAAAATGTTTCAAAGTAAACACCGTCATTTAGGTAAACAGTATACTCACTTTGCCTGAAGACTGAATGCCTTTGATCATGGCTAGGCATACCATGACCCAGGCAGCCAGCAAGCAGATAGTCATCTTCCAATTTAAACCCCCACTCTCTGACAAAGAGCTGGAAATATTCAGCGCTTCTCTGTACCAGTAATAAGTGGTTGCAGAACTTTTTTCACACTCTGGCTCCACAACTGTCAAGAGATGTTAGCAAGTAAAGAATGGGTTCAGGACTTAAGTATTTTCCCAACATTTTGTAACAATGTTCTACCAATTCTCAGTGTTTCAATTGTGCCATCATAATTTCCTGAGAAATTAAACTGGCAGAGTCTTAAGACATTGTCTAACAGAAAAAGTAACGTATCAGTGAAAGATTCTGGGTATGTCTTTTTAAAAAAACCTTTTGCAACAACGTATCCCTCTGCATACCGCCAATCCGAGTACCAAGCAGAATCTATTTTTCACTGAAGTACTACATAGTAGGCAGGCCTAGATGAAGACATGCATTGCATTTATTACACATCAGATTAGATTACCTACATATGGTACTGTGACTTACATACTATAAAAAGTATTTCTCTGAAAATGAACACAATTTTGAAAAAATACGGAAAACAAATTCTCAGTTATGTCTGCTTTGATATTACACTCAAATCAACAGGCACATAACTACTATTATAAATATAAATGATAAAATAACAACATGATGATACCAAAGTGATGAGAAAGCTGTGTAGGAACCATTCTATGTTAAAAAAAAATTGCTGTGTATTCCAGAAGTGATTTTTTGATACCATAATTCTGCTTTACTCGTAATACCAAAGATTTTAAGAAATTGTGTCTCTAGACATATAGCACATAGAAAAAAAAATCTTCAAAGAAAATATTTACTTAACATTTGAATAAATTACTTATATCTGACAATCAATCACATCTCTAGACTAGGTCCTGAGTCAGAGTTATTAAGGAAAAATATACTGATTTTAAGAAACTTAACACAGGTGTCGGATCTTCACTGAAATAAACTGTCAAAAATGATAGGATGTTATCAGTTACAACACTTTTCCTTGTTTCAGCTTAGTTCAGATGACCTCTGCTGAAGTTAAGCTGACATATCTTAATATTTAGACAGGATAAGAGTATGTAAACAACCACTGTGGCTCAATTAATGGACAATAGCTTGTGGAATACAGTCGATTTGACTGTGCGCCAACATTCACAAATACTGGTTATTTCAAACAACTGAAGCAAGCAACTCCGGCATAGACAATATAAAAACTTCGTAAAACTTTTCAAACATCCTTGGTTATGTTGTTTATTAAAGGGGTAAAAAACCACCACAAAAGGTACTTAAAGAAAATTTAGGATCTGAAATAAAAAGAAATTAAAAGAAATATTTCATATTTCAATAGCAAGGATAACGCAAAGTGTATAACTTACGAGAGAACCAAAGCCAAGGGATAAGGAACTTTTAATGCTGTTGTATAATATGTCCAGGTAAAGACCACCTCATTATAGCAACAAACCACTGACCAATTATCTTATTTCTATCGGTTTACAAAGCAAACAATGCTTTTATCGCATGCATTTTATTGATGTTTAGTTTTGCATTTTCTGCTTTGTTAGTAATGCAACACATTTCACATTCACCAAGAAGTATCCTACTAATTGAAGTGTAGAAATATCCTTCTTCCACCTTTGTTTTTCACCAAGAAAGCATGAAGAGCAGTACCAAACGTCAGAGAAAAAAGTTAACAGATTTTTTTTTTCTGCAACACACTCTTTAAAATGCTGTTCACAGTGATGTTCGTTTCCAAGTACATTTATTTTAGATTAGGTTTCTTTGTTGCATTTATTCCAAATATTATAAATTATAATGTGATGGAAAGATAGAAATATAAAAGATGGAAAAACAGCTTTGCATACAACACTTTTTCTCACAAACATGTCTTTGAATTGTATTTTGTTACCCTTTTTTGAAAATCTTGATTTTATATGATTTTTAAGAACATTAATATAGACTTACAGGTATGAGATGTATTTTTAACTAAAGGACACTGATCCCACGGTAATGGATGCTGAAAAGACTGGGAAAAGTAGAACAGACTCCATCCAATAATGACATTGTAGTACAGGGCCACAAAGAAACATACCTATTAGGAAAAAAAAGGCAGACCAAAAAGTTACATTAACTACATTTGTAAATTAAAAAGGAAAAGAAAGCCTACTGAACTTCTGCATATTTCTGCATATCAGCCACTGAACATAATTTTAACTAAAATAAGCTGAAATTAGAACTGAATGGCTTGCCCCATTAAAGTATCTGACATTTTCTAAATTTTCACTTTTCTCTGCATTTATCATGTAACAACTACACTTTTACATGCATTTTTTCTACTGAAGACTACTCTGTTCCCTAGTTCCTAATTTCAAAAGAATCACAAAATACGAGTTGGCTAGTTTTATAGACACACCAGTATCAACATTTTTTAACGTACTAATTTAAGTTTTAAGATCTTCCAAAGCATTGTAAACTGACTTTAACGCCCACCTACGAATCAAGTGGCCTTCCCCTGCAGCAGATTCAGTCTAAATCATATAGACTGAAAGCAAACCCCACAATTAATGTTAAAAACTTACTACACAGCTTGCAAATCCAATTCCTCCAAGTTTGGGGCTGATGTAATTCCACACACCAATACTCCCCCGGCGAATCCTCTGCCCCACAGCAAGCTCCAAGAAAAAGAGTGGAATCCCTATTATCAGTAGCAAGATTAAGTATGGCACAAGATAGGCACCTATGAAAAGAACAAAACATAAATCAGAGTGAGTGGAAGAAGACTTAAGAATGCAACACAAAAAATGTGAAAACTTGTAATAGCTTCAAGTTTCAATTAGTGTCATTCACTGCAAAGCTTTTTTCATCACATGCAATGAATAATTTTACCTGAATCTTGGCCATACATAAGATGAAAAACCCAGACACACTGAATTTCTAAAGCACTGTGGCATTTTGAGGCAATCCTTACCGAAGCAAGTGATTATGTAAACTATTTGTTTGCTTGTGTGAAATTTTGGGCATTTCATTGCACTTATTGGAAATATAGTGAGGTAATCAGGAGATGAATCAACATTTCTTATAAAACTCTATACCTTGACTTATAACAGAGCAGGAAGGCTGAATTTATAAAGGAAATATAGAAAACACCGGGCATAAAACATTCTGATTTCCATCCAGTCTTAAATAGTTTAAGGAGATTGTCTGTTGATTTCTCCATGTACACCTCAGATACTCAAGAAAGGGGATTTCACAGTTTACAGAATAACGATTCTACCCATCTAAGCAAGAAAACGGTATCAGTCCATTTCTACCAGGCTACAGACACAGACTAGACACATGAGATGGAAATGAAATGGAGTATTATAGATCCAGATCTTGCAGTACTCACAAGCTTTCCTTAAAGACATATTGGAAAATGTAACTGTTGCTTCACTTTTATACATATATATATATATATGTATATATATAAAAAACAATTCCTTTTTTCAAGGTCTTATTCCCAGGAAGCGGTCATACAGAATTCTAACTTCAGGATATATCTCCATTTATTTCACTAAAACTAATCGTAAGCAAATACAACCATACACTAAGCACACTGACAAGTTCAGAGTCTTAACTTCCTCAGTATTGCGGAGTACTTAGTACTAGAACTAACAAAACATGCAGACATCAGCAATTAGCAATGTGACATGTGATTTTCAAATGTGTGGGTCTTATGCTGCAGTATAGAGTCCTGTGCTGGCCAACTAACTCAAAGGGCTTAGGACTTTTGATTTGCAACCATTTTAAGGCTAAAGAAAAGCACTTCAGAGATGCAGCCTGTGGCATGTTGAAACAAGCTACAGAACAAAGATTTAAAGACCTCAGAAGCTTACGCTCAGAGCTATTAATTTGTATAATCAAGTCTATTCAACCCCATGAAGAGGAAGAAGCCAGGCAAAGTTCAGAAACCAATCTGGGATTTATCCTCCACTCCAACTAAGTTCTACTTTAAGTTTCTTCATCCAGCATCAACTTTCTAGGGCTTTTTTAGGAGTCTATCAAAATACACTGTCATTTGCATAAGTAGACAGCTTACCTCATGGAATGCAGTTTATTTTAGTAAAGTTAAACTTTCCTAACCTGTGCAGAAGGCCTCAGATTTTCTGGTACCACCCACTCCTATTCAGGTCCACTTGCTATTTTGCTCTTCATGAAATACACACAACTTGGACACTACCTTCTATTACAAAGATCTTAGAAAGACCCTAAGCATGGAGTTAAGTACAGTCTTGAGTCTAAGAACAGTAGGAAAACGACAGAGGACGTAAAATCTGAAAAACACTACTGGTGCACCAGACAAAGAATATTGATCTTATTTACCTCACAGTCTATAGGCTATTCTTGGCAACTAAATAGCTCCTTGTGTTTTATTTTCATATGGTAATATCATACGCGATGATACTGTTTGAGTAGCATTTGGTCAAAACCAATGCCAGGCTCTGAACAATATACTGGGTTTGCGTTTACAATACTCCCTTCCCAGAGCCAAACATCATGGTCTGTCTACCCATTTCAGCACACTACAGAGTGTCAACTTAAGTATTATTTCTACTGAGGTAGCAGCTACATTCCCATTCAGTACTTTGGTGTCTCCTGTGGTTCACATTGTACATGCACATAACAGAAAAAATGCAAAGGACTTACTTTCTACCATGAAAAGAGAGACAACAGACAGAAGGGAATAAATGTGAGGAAAACTGAGGAACAGAGTAACCACCACATTTCAAAATGAGGGGTACTACCTGTCTTAAGAATATATAAGACAAAATAATACCATCAAATATCCCTGATTTATCATGAACATTCTCTCAAAATTCCTGTGAGACAGAAGTATACTGTTAATTCACATTGCAAATTAGAACCTTTGGCATCACTGTCTTTAGAAATTTGGTCATACAATTAATTGAAAGCCAACAGTACATAGTTTTTTAAATCTTATAACACTACTGTAAATGATACCTGAGGTCTTCATGAGACAGGTGTTGTGTAACTGAGCAGAGAGAAGCCTAAACAGCTCAAAAAAATTGGGGCCTAAATGACTTACCCTGTATCCCACTGGATGACTGTACTAGAGCAGGAACTGAACCCAGCTCTTCAGTGTCCCAGTCCACAACCTTAATCACAAGGCTGCAAAGTTAAGCACATGTTTAAAGACTGGGCTGACGTGCGTGTTTTATGGTGCAGTATCAATGTAAATTGCAAGATTTATCAGTTAGATTCAACTACATGAATTACATAAATGTGGTGTTAAATCCACATTACATTATACATGACACAACCCTGTAATTCAGCGTGAGTAGTCAGCAGAGTTCACCTCTATACTGCAGGGCTTGTGCAGAGCACCTGAAGTGCTGATCTTCTGATCATTCAAACCTGCTGAGCTCCCTTCTGATCTTGAGCCCCTCCCCAAAAGAAGGGCATAATGGAAAACAGTGCATGTATGAGTTTCAGTGTGATGCAGTTTGGACATAGCTGGATTATACAACTGTGTATCACAGCTGCAAAGAGCTTCGGTGCCCTGTAGTCAACACAAAACCACAGCACCTCCGGAGAAGTATTCTGTTTCAGGCTTCCCTTGAAGCTAGACATACTTCAAAGTACCATTAAGACATCTTCACTTCATCACCAAACAGAATCACTATGGAATCAGCTCAGCCTGTCTCTTACTTGCCAGTGCATGTAAACATGGTCCTTGGAGTTACAATATTGGAGAATGGTAACTTTTATTTGAATTAGAACAATAAACTACATGCTGGCCTTGAACAGCATTCTACAATTAGTTATATTGTCCGTTACATCTACAAGCTAAACAGACCTCTGAATATTACAATTCCATGCAGTTCAGGACACCCAGGTCTCCCTTCTAGATTTTCAAAACTGTTCTAGCGTCAAGTCATTTTTTTTGCATATTTCAGCCTTCAACACTGACTTGCATATTAAAAAAAAAAATCACCTCAACTTCATAAGGAAAAAATAAATCTAAAAAAATAGCTCATCCTTCTTCATTAGAACGAAAGAAAAAGATACAAAAGATTTCATAAACTGGTGAATGTTAATACTGTGCACAGCACTGTGCTGATTTCTTAATTTTATTTAACAAAGCACCATAATGGGATAACTGGTAAATTGTCTCTCTCGAGATTACAATATGCACTGCATTTGGCAATATTATTGAGGGAAGTAGAATATTAACACTGATTTTGATTTAAGTTCTTATAAATACTTGGGGCAGGGGGGGGCGCGCGGGGCACGGAATAACACAAAATTACGTGATTCACAGTGATTAAAGAGTTGGAAAATAACTTCAGAAGCAGTAATGCAAGACGATATAATCATTACCATCTTGATACTACAGAAGAACTTTTCTTCTCCTACCCATTTTCAATGTAACCTGAAAAATGTAACAGCTTTCCAAATATATCAACTGCTGTTGTGCTATTTTTTAATTGCGTTTCTGCTGTCCGATTCAATTCTTAACCAATGAAGGTGAGCTTTAACACTGTCTTGAAGAGACATCCCGATTTTTGCAGCTTACTGGAAACTTACTAACAGAAAGCTAGCAAGAAGCTGATGTTCAGATGAAGATAAGCTTATTTTCTATGTCAAATGCTAAAATTTCAACAGGTACAACAAGCAGGCAACAAAACAGTATAGGCTTACAGTCTACAAAGCTTCTGTAAGTGAAATTATTTACCATTACAGGATACAAACTGCTTTTATCAGGAAAACCCTGATAGAAGGCTTTATGTTTTATCTGTAGGTTTGTAATCTATCCTACTGACAGGATAGTTTTCCCATCACTAGCGTTTCACAGTTTAAATATGTTCAGGTGTGCCTATTTACAAAACTATGCTTAAAAGATGAAAATCCCCTTAGCCAATAAACTTTAAGGAAGAATTACACTTGCAAAATAAAAATAGGACATTTTCAGCACACTGAAGTACAACTAAATTTTGAGACTGATAATACAGTTTAAAGCGCTGATAATAAGTTACTGACAAAAAGCTAAATAATGAAGCCACTGAGTACATACTCAACGCTGGAATACGAGGGAATACTTGCTTTGTTCCCATTCCACCTGTATTAGACAATGAGACTGTAGCTTCTAATGACTACTCGGTCTTTAACGGTTCACCTATTTCCTCAGCAGTTCTTATCAATAGTTGCTGTGCTTTTTATATGACTACAGAACTTCACTGTTCAATCATCTTGTATTTAAGTAGAAAATCCAGACTACTTAACCATAAAAACTCATGATATGACTCTACCCATGCCAATCTTTTAAAAACAAAATGGCAAGATAATCTACTACAGATTTCCCTACGTTGCTCACAGCTTTTATCTGCTTGTTATTGTTTACTAGCTCTTTGGACTTTTTACGTCACAGAAATATTAAAAAGACCGACCTTAAAAAAAAAAAAAAATCAGGAAATTTGAGTTAATTCTCATGAAAATGCAACACAAAAATCTGTGTGCAGTATTTTGTAGACTCCCAGTAACACCTGCAACACTAGAAGCACCTGATGTTTATTTGTCTTCATAATAATGCTCACTCAAATATCACTTGTTTTAGCAGAACAGCCAATTTAGTTTGGTTTTGTTACTTCCAATATGTGAAAGTACCATTTTATTTCTGCTAATCCCACAGAAAAATGACAACCAAACAGAATGAACTTTAAATTTTGTTGAAAGAAGTGAAGATGTGCAAGCTATTCACCAGACGATAGCAATAGGCAGCAGGAAAATATAGGTCTATTGTCACTATTTGTTAGCCTCACAGCAAGACTGGGTAGATCTGAGCGGTTTATTTTTAAGGCTCATCAACAATCATAGGAAGCGGAGGCAGCTCTGAACAATACTACATACTAACAAGTTATGAAACTGTTATACAGGAACTATGCCTATCTGAACAGGCAAACCTATTTGCCTTCATATAGTGAAATGATAAATATAACAAAACTCTACAGCTAAGTCAGAGCTTACCCAGCACCATTGTAAATCACCTTTGTGAGGCATCAAGGAAGAAACAGCTTTTTTATCTGTTAGGCTGCAAAGAGTGGGAGAGGTGCCTTAAATGCCAGGTGGGGACTGGGCATTGCCTACCAGAGGTAAGGAGGACCTGTGGTGAGGACGGAGGTGAAGGAGGCAGATATCCAGTTAGTTCCTAAAAACTTTACTGAGCACCTTCAGCCCCTCATTCACAGAGCCTGAAACTCCTCTGGGCCCTCCCTCTCTTCCAAAGTCAAGAAAACGAGCACTCTGGAGTGCTCTGTCTCCTCCCAACATCTTTTTTTCCGCTTTTGCTACTTCCTGCATCACAGCTACCTCCCCAATGCGGATCAGAGTTTGTCCCAGCTGCACACTAGCCTCTTCTCTCACCTCTCACAACAAACTTTTTTTCTTGGAAAGAGCCAAGTGTGGAAGCCAGCAAAGAGCTATCCAGTCTAGCTGTAACTTAGTTGAACATAAAAAAAATGCCAGATATTACTCTAAATATTTATGAGTTTATATGAATTAAAGCAAGAGGAAAAACTGTTAAAGAATCACAAGAAATAAAATCTAAGGGAGTTGTTTTGGTGGTACAGACCAGACCCAGAAACAGAGACTGGAAAGATATCGACAGACATCCAAGTATCAATGCAGTGTAGCAGGAACTGAAGCCTCATATAAAAATTTGTAGATTTTTTTCCCATGCATTTGAATCTGTCCCTCCCTCCCTCTCCCTATTCTTTTACACACTTGTGAGAATTATCTGTCCCTCTGTGCATATATATACAAGCACCAATTTACTTTACACATTTCCATGTTTAGTGTCACCTTCTCTATCTTGCATTCTCATTAACTTGAAAACCAAGAAAGTTTTAGCTCTAATGATCAGTTGCTTTTCTCTGTTGTTCCAAAGGTTGCAATTCACTAAAATGGTGCCAAATTATTGTTAAAAGACAAATACATCCTTGTCTCAGCCATGCGCAGAAAATACTATGTCTCCACAGATCATGTTACACATCCAAGTTCCTGCAATCACAGCACAAGGGAAAACATTTGATTTCAACCAGAAATGACTCCATATTTATTTTTTCAAGTTTGATTAATCAAAGTGCCATAATTCCTGAAGGTTGGTTCTGTTTTTTTCTAAATTGTGAAATTACGAATTTAAAACATTTATATTTGATGTGAATTAAATTTACACTCAGTGGCAGAGTAACTTCAAAAGTCCCTGACTATGAAACCAACAGCCTAAGGAGCATACCAATGGATCTTTTTTGTTGGTTCAAAGGAGAATCCAATGGGTTTGCAAAATTAGTAACTAAATGCAAACTAATTGTTTAACTAACAGTAAACACGGACTTTCAAAAGGGACACAACTATACAAAACAAACCACTTTAATGTGGTATCCTTGACACTACACAGAATATAAACACTGTAATAGTTTAAAAAACCTTTAACAATATATCAGTTTGGTTTAAAAATTGTTAATTAAAAAATATCTTATTTTTTTCCACTAGTAATGAGAAGTGATCAATTCTATACTGTCTAGTAGACTACATAAGACTGCCATCCACTGAAAAGCTACATACAGTTCTTGAGAAATGACATGTAATGTGTTTTCTGTTAATATCAGTCGCAGATTAAGAAAATTTTAGATTCCACACAAATCACTGAATCAATCATTTAATGACTTTCTCTCCGAAATAGTGGAGACAAAAAGGAAGTTAAATGAGAGTGAAAAAAATCTTGCAACAACTAGATATGAAAGAATTTAGACTTTATCCTGAAGATGGAATATTTTGAAGTATAAACTTCATTTTTACTGCTTGAACTGACTGAGAGAAAACAAAGTCCAGAATTATACTCTGGGTATATTCTAGGCTCATTTTTATACTCCTCAATTACATCAGTCATCATTCAACTTTTACAATCCAGCATGAATAAAATGTTCTTTATTTTCTATTCTGTAGTACAGATTCACTTTTTGTATCACAAAGTGACGTTTGTTTTGATTTCAGCAATTAGCTACAATAGAATGTACATTAATGTAGTACAGTAGAGAACAGTATAACATAAAAAACATCAATCCTGCAATTAGAAGAAGGAAGGTCTCCAGCCTCATACTTCAGTTATTCTGGTTTCAGCTGGGACAGAGTTAATTTTCTTCCTAGCAGCTGGCACAGTGCCGTGTTACTTAGTATGAGAATAATGCTGATAACACAATTGATCATTTTAGTTGTTGCCAAGTAGTGCTTATTCTAAATCAAATACATTTCGAGTTTCCCATGCTCGGCCAGTGAGCAGGTACACAAGGAGTTGGGAGGGAGCAACAACTGACCTGAACTAACCAAAGGGATACTCCATACCACAGAACATCATGCTGAACATACATCAACTGGGAGGAGTTGGCCAGGGTCTGCCGATTGCTGCTCAGGGACTTGGCTGGGCATCAGTCAGCAGGTGGTGAACAACTGTATTGTGCATCACTTGTGGGTTTTTTTTATTTTTTTCCCTTGGGTTTTATTCTTCTCTCTCCCTCCCTCCTTCATTACAATTATTGTTGTTGTTGTTGTTGTTATTATTATTTTTGCTTTATTTCAATTATTAAACTCTTCTTGTGAAACCCATGGGCTGAGATTGTTCTGATTCCCCATCCCACTAGAAGCATGGTGGCAGTGAGCAAGCAAGCAGCTGCGTGGTGCTTCGCTGCTGGCTGGGGTTAAGCCACAATACTACTACATTCAAGACCATAGACAGACAGCTAACAAACTGCTTAACATTATTGTTCAAAGTGAAAGATAACTTGTTATTTAGGAAAACAGTTAACTATGCAAGAGCACAAACCAAATGCATTCCCTTAATGTAATGATTTAAAATACTCATTATCAGTAAAAAAAAATAAATTCCTTTCCACTCCTACAGTATTTTGTTGTTCTCATAAAAGCAAATTGTGATCAAATGGCCTAGGAGCTAAAAGCAATTAAAAAGTAGAGATATGAAGTTTAGTACTGCTAAATACTCAAGACTGAACACTGCTTTGATCTTTAAAATGGATGCAGATTTAATGCCTTGATTTGTTGTCCAAGTACAACAAAAAACACTTTAGCACAATAGCACTGTCCTAAATAATGCAACCCCTTCATAAATATGCGTTTTGCTTAGCCACTAGTTTGACCACTTGTTAAGGTCATATCAAGAACTTTCTCCCCTCAAATGGAATCTTAGAAGAATCTTCTACTTACTTTAACAGATGTGTCTCTCTAGAGAGAATATAGGGCTTTCCTCATAGGCTCTGGCAGAAGTTAAAAGAAAAACCTGACACGATGGAGCAAGTTTTACTGTGGATATCTCTGCTAACCTTGAGACCTGAAAGGTTAGCTTCATCATTTAGCTACAACTAGCTATCACAAGACTTACCTCCACCATTTTTCTGACACAGATATGGGAATCGCCACACATTCCCCAATCCCACAGAAAATCCAACTTGTGCCAGAATATACTGGAGTTTGCTGTTCCAAGCAGGTCTTTCATCTTCTACATCTGAGCCTTCTTCAACATCTACATCTTTTTCTTCCTGATCATCAACCATAAGTTCACTCTTCTTAAAGGCATCATCTGAAGAGTCTTCATTAGAGAGAAGGTCCTTAACTGACTCAATGACCTCATCATCTAGTTCTCTTTTCACTACCTTGCTGTTCTTAGGCATTTGTAATACGAGAAAAACAGTAAGATCAAGTTCAGCTGAGACAGATGGACAAGCGCTGAAGAAAGCTCTCCCCCTGTTCCACTAAAAATATTGAAGAAACAGACTGAAGATAGTGCCTGATGAGTCCTTGATAGTAGGCAACCAAGAGTAAAGACTTCTGCTTCTCAACACTTGTTCTACTGAAAGTATCTGTGGGGAAAAAAAAAAAAAAAAAAAAAGAAGAATATTACACTATTATGCAGAACAAACATAATTTAGAAGACATATGCTTTGGTTTACCAATTTCTGCTGATCTCAATGACTTGACAAGAGGAGAAAGAGATAAAAAAGGGATGTTAAACCATTTCCAAATTGTAGGAATTAAATCCACTGTTTGGTCTTAAATATTTATGTTGAATACATTTCATTCACTTGCTAAGGGTTTTTTGGGGGATTGATTTTTGTTTCCTAAATCGCTCATATTCTGACAGCATAACAAGATTCTTCTTATCGGGCATAATGGCATATGCACTTTACATAAAATTTAGGACCCCAATTCTATTACTTTTTGACTTAGCAGCTGTACTTGAATTTATTAAAAATATTTTAAGAGAAGCAGATCTAAGTTTTTCAGACCATTTCAGGAAGTCATACAGCAATTAAATATTTGATATACAGGATGCACCCAGTGCTTTCAAAAGCAAAGGTGACTTATTTTCCTATATTCTTCATCAAGGAATTTATAATCACAATCATATTTTCAAAGGAGAGATGCTCATCTTTAATGAGCTTTGATGCTTTAGATAGTTGCTTAGAAATAGGAAATAAATAAGCATATCTGAAACATCTGAAAAGCTGTAACCAAACCCATTTAAAAAGCCTGCTGTTTCAAACATGCACGTACAGACACAAAAATGCTTGCACTTGAATATTTGTTTTTCTTTAACACAATGAATCACTTAAAAAGACAGACTTGCTTGCAGCTGCCATGCTGAAGGTAAGTGTAAGTTTTTGGGGAGGAATGTTTTTTGAGAAATTCTTCACTAATCACATGGGATAAAACTAGTATGTGCAAAGCCATCTGCACAATTAAGAGCCTTAAAAGGGATTTAGATTATGTGTAAAGCTTCACAAAAACCCTAACGAGGGAATACACAAGTAGTCTAATCAAAAGCTGCTAACTGATGAGAATCAGAAATTACTCTGGGATACATGAGACCTTTCAGCTTTTGCTTATGGACTTGCTGAAACATTTGGTCCATAGGACGAAGGCTGTATCATGTTCTGATGAACTCCCACGTAGCTGGGAACTGCAAGGTATTATTTCTGGACTGTTAGCACAATAATTGAGAGACCAAGCATCTCACGGCTGCCTCAGTGATGGATCAGAAGGAAAGATGTTAAGCCACTAGAACCCAGCCCACAGCTTATGAAGATGAGACTTCCCAACAACAGAACTAAAACCTCTGCCACCAAAAGGACTATCAGCAGCCTCCTGACCAACAGGACAATTACCTTTTTCAATAGTTCCCAAGGATTTGGAAGTTGAACTTCACTCCAGTTGCCTACTGAACTCCATTGTTACCTCTCTTCATTCATTCCATGGACTCCTGTCACTGCCTTTTCACTTTCCCTCTCCTGTTACTGTCTCTTCTCAGCAACTCCAACTCTGGCAGACAGCCCAAATTTTTTAAGCACTGTAAAGCCTACTGGTTTGTGATCTGCTTCATGCTCATTATTGTTGCAGAAGGGTTCAGGGTCCTATAAACCTTCCTTCTAATACGTGGTGAAACTAGTATCAGGCTTTGTTGTGACTGATACCAGTTCTTAAAAAAAAATTAAGTGCATGAGCTATACACAGAACAGTATAATAGGGAAAGAGAGCTGTTCAGACAATAGAGAAATCCTAGTACTGTATCCTGTACATCTGGGCTAAAGTAACGTATCTTCAGGCCTCTTTTTATCCGTTTGATATTTTGGGCTGTAAACTCAAAGGACTACACCCTCTTCTATTCCATGTATGGTTCAGTAGCTCTTAGCTCTGACTCGAGACATCTAGGTAGAACCAGAACGCAGTAATACCTTGAGCTGAAGCACTTAAGCAGTCCTAAAGGAGTTTTGGGACTATACGCCACAGCAACTGGTACTTCAACCACTACTTTTAGTCACATTGCAAACTTCTCTTTTCCTTCTGTTCCACTGATGTAAATTAGAGCACAGCTTCTCAGTTCCAGTAATTAATAATAAGTTTAGGGTATACATTAAAACAAAACAATCTTCTCTCTGTATTTAATATAACAGCTGCACAAGTGAAACTACATCAGTATTTGCCTGTAGATCTGAAATCCTTCTCGAACTGTAATAAGCAAAATATATTTTCAGTTGAAAAGGCATAAAACATCTATCAGTATTTATTAAAATGTTTTAAAAGGTCATATCTGTATTAATTATTTTAGATAGTAGTAACTTTCATGGCAGCAGTACGATTTATCTGGAGCTCTCAGATGAGTCAATTCAAACTGAAATTGCATCATTCTGTCCTGTCATGCGTTAAACATTGCATTACTACACTTCAGAATAAACTGGGCTTGATACTTTTATTCCTAGCACAGTATCATATTAATTTCCCTTTCGTTAACCTTCCATTAAGCAGGATGTTATCCATAGCACTCATCACTGTACAAGACCTGCAATAGTTGCAGAGCTTGAGAAAAATGTGGGAGAAATGCTCAGCAGACTGGTGCTTGGTTCTAACAGTACTGGTCTTCTAACTGAATACGTATTCTTGGTCAAACTGAATCAATAATGCAGGAGAGTCCTTCAGGATACATCATAAATCCGTAAGTGGTCTCTCACTGTCAGATTTAACAACTTGTTCTCTGTACTAAAGGAGTCAGTACCAAACTAAACAAGGAGTCCTACCTCACCAGACACTACCATCAGCTACAAATGTTCAAAGCATGGTCCCAGCTGGTTTGTGCAGGGTCTGCCATTGTGTGCTCAGCACTCCCAGAACACACTCCAAAACATGCACAGAAGCCTCCCTCTTCAACCCAAAACAAATGTGCACAGAAGGCAGATACCAAACTACTCAGCCCGAGTTAGGCCTAGATATGAGTGCTCCCTAGTGAAAAGTGCATAGATACCTAGTAAAGTTCACCAGCACAGTCTCGCTAAACACAAACCACTGAACAAGCTCTTTTTTTTTTTTTTTCTTTTTTTTACATCACCATATTGAACTTCAGCACTTTGACTTGTAAAATGCTATTTTAGACTCCCACACCACATGGATCTAGTCCAGTATTGAAGTTCTTTGTTAGCATCAAATAGTAATTAGGAAATATCATGCCAAATTCTGTTAAACTGCTCTTTCGTTAGTTCCCCTACTAGCTAACCTTCTACACAGTCCTGTGCAGTAATACATTATTATGTGATAGGACTGTTTGTGCTAAGTATCATTAAAAATCTATATAAGCCACCGTATTTACTAGTGAAGTACAGAATTTGGTATAATAGACTCAGTCATTACTGAGACCATTTTAAACTCCAAGTTCTAAACAGTGTCATATTTTAAAATATTACTATACTATACTGTTACCAGCACCTTGGAATAAAAGCAAAATGTCTGAAGTATAACTTAGCCTTATCAAACCTGTTTGTTTGGGGGTTGCTTTGGTTTTGGGTGGGGTTTTTTTCCCATATATAAGATGTAGATCATGGAATTTGATCGACTGATTTAATTCTGGTTTCCAGGCAGTTTCACTCATCCTTTTCATAACTCAAATGATGTCATATGTCAGGTGAAAACACTGAAGGGAAATTTCTATTATCACATTTACTGGAAAATATTAATATTTCTCTGAATATTTCCACTACTAAAATGAAAAAATAAAGATGCTATCTCTTTTCTTATGTAAAATAACTTTAAAAAAAAATCAAAAATTTATCTTAAAACTGACCTGACAGGTGTGTGTATTGTTTGAGGGAATTTAACAGAATGGTAATTGCTGAACAGTACATGGTTCAGTCTGAAGAACATTCAGAAAATTGTGTCACTGAATTACCAGTAATAACTAATCTGAGTTACAAACTTTTGGAAACAACTTACTAAATCAAACAAATCAGCTGGATTTTTATGATGTCTTACTAGCACTGTCCTCAATATGTTACAGTCTCTATTTCTTTTTCATACTGAAAGATAAAACAGGGAGTCTTTTCTGACACATCATGCAGACTGCAGACCCAAACTTCCTTTCTCAGAACACAGTAGGAATTTTGTTATTTTCTTCTACAGAAGAAGCAGCAAGCCTTAATACATCAGCATGCAGAAGTAAAGTAACCTGATTAGACTCCCACATTATTAGCAGATTAAGCAATAATAATCCCTTGCGACAGAGAATTCAGACCCAAATTAGCTCCCTGGGAGATCTGAGCTTGCTATAGAACTTTTACTTCAGCTTCAGGCCCACATTCAGACACACTGGCACAGGGAGATAAGACCTGTAAAGCCTCCGCTGACTAAACTGCAAGCGTTTGCAGGAAGACTCAAAGGAACTTCATTAGTCAAAGGACCGAGACACACTGAAAAATGTTGCTGCATGCCCTTTTCTCCCCATCTTTCTTATACATAATACCAAGTAAGGGAGTTGTACTAGCTCTGTCCAATGCTGCCTGCTCCTCTTTACCATTAAGCTAGTAATGGATCTTATGTCAGGCTCCCTCTTGACACAGGTCTAGAGAGCTCTTCTTGCCAATATACGGGCAGTAGTAGATGAACATCATTACTTCTAGTTCTCTCAACTGTGTAGTACCAGTAAACAATTAAAAGTTATGAGGCTGGAGATTTTCACAATGCGTGCAGAAAACACAAACACCAAAAAAAAAAAATATCTCACTTGCTTACAAATTTGGAAGTATAATGAGTACAACTGCCCCATGTTCTTGCAATTACAGCACAAGTCTCTACAAAAAAAGCTATTTGTAAAGCAACTTCATGTTTAAAATATTCCACAACACTATTGCAACAACTGATAGAACTAAATAATAAAGAACTTTTAACAATGTTTTTCTGACATAAATTAGAACATGATTTTTTTTATGTTGTGTTCCTTTTTAAAACCTGCACTCCTTGCCAAAAAGGAAAGTCCAATAAACCCTCCATTCTTTTCTAACACAGTGAACTTTATTTTTTCTTCATTATTTTATTTTTATATCTGAGGAAAACACAACAATTTAGCAAAATTATTTACATTCAAATTTTAACACATTACAAATAATCCTCAAATCTTCTTTGATCAAAAATAGCTTCAATCTTCAATGTGAGTTGGGGGGGGTGGGGTATTAAAATAGCATGTTCATACCTCATAAAAGACTATCAAGAAAGTCCAGACAGAAAGCAACTTTCTACAAGGCTACTGTAGATCATCAAAAACCAGATAAAAGAAAGGATACCTTTTTAAGTTAAATGTTTGCCATTAAAGGGAGAAAAAGATTAATGTTCTGTTCTTCAGACCTCTGTGTTCTTCTCCAGTGAAGCAGCTAACATATCAACATGCTGCTGGGGGGGGGGGGGGGAGCAAAATGCAATATAAAGCTGCAGCCAGTTCACATTACTATAATATCTGCTTTCAAGGTAGATTATGATAGTACAGTATACCAGTCCAGTCCTACAAGCTTATGATCTTACACTCCCATTCTACAAAATCTCCACCTTGACTCCCAGTGAAGACACCAGTATGATTCAGCAGAGGATACAGAACTAAAAGTCAGGATTCTCACCACAGCAGATGTTCATTACAGATCCTGATGGATATATTCATGCCAAACATCTCAGTCTGTATGAAATCACTGGATGAGAACTGTATGCAAAAGTGAAGAAGATGAGCTTTTTCAACTTGAAGGAAACCTGTAAAATGCATCTCTAATACCAGTCTACGAGCCAGGCAGAAGAAAGCATGATGGGAACAACCAATACAGGAAAAGGCAAACCAAAAGTTTTAGGAACAAAGGACTACTGTGAGTCTGCAAAAAAGGAACTGGGCCACTGGTGCAGACAGGATGGTGCCAGGGCAGGGGGGGAATAGCTAATGACCATCATATCTGAATGAGAAAGAGAGAAGGAAGACTGCAGGAGCAAACCAGGTGTCCTGGGAGTATTGTGATTGTGAAGAATGGCTATCGCTGGGGGTATCTGTGTATAGATAATTATTTCGGCAACAGTTACACCGAGTTACAGCACTCACTGCACAGACTGAATTACTACTGCAATGCAGCATCATATTCTTTGGCAGAAATAAGAATACGCACCATAGCCTTTTTGCCTAGTCAAGCCCATTTTTATCTACCTACTGAAGCAGCCATTATGCTGCTCTTCAGCCTGAACTACATGATCGAGCATTTTTCCCTAGCTAGTTTTAATAAGCTTGTCAGTAACACATACAGATTCAGTAAGTACTGAACTCAATCATAGTGAAACATAGTTATATTGTATACAATGAAACTTCAATTTCTCTGCATTCTTCCCTGATGCTATCTGAGACATGCTAATGCATGTTACACATACTACATTACATTGTAATAAAGTAAGAGCTCTTTGGGCTACAGGAGACTTGAAAGCATTAGAAAGACTAAATGTTTTTGATTCTGGTGTCTCTATACAATTAAACCATTTAGACTGTAGCAGAACTATTTAAAAGATGCAAGACTAAATTCACACCTGCTGCAAATACGGTAGTTATAGCGACTTCAGTGACACTGCATCTGTTTCATATTGCTGGAAAATTTGTTCTCAGTTCCCACAAAATGTTCTTCCTGGCTTTATCTTACATCAAGACCCTGCATCTGTCTCAAATGCAGGCAGCTTCTCTCCCAGGCCAGTCTCCTTAAATTTTAGTTACAGGAGAATACTTTCTACTATTATTATAACAACAAACACAATGAGTTGACAAATACAGTAAGATTTCTTTCTCGAAATTGTTCAGTCAATAGATGTGATCTTCTTGTATGTACAACTTCTTCCAAATCACTGCCCAATAGAAATACCTATGAACAGAAATATCTGTCTAAGAGAGAATGTTACAACCTAAAGCTCTTGAATGTCTTTTTTTTTTCTCCCCTTTTTATTGCATATAATCTCTGAAGACTTTATTGGCCTTACTGTATTTTCTCACCTGCTTTCACAGATTTCTCCATATTTCTTCTCACAAATCAACTTCACTGAAATACTTCACAGACTTACATTATGTGCTTACTGTAATTTCCTATTCAGATGAAGAAAACACGTCACTTATTCTGCAGTCTTTTCTTATGTGTACTTTATCGAAGGAACAAATTCAATAGTTACCACTTCTCCAGCTGAAGCTGAGGGAAGTAATCTCAGCAATTCTGACAATACTCCACCCTTGACCAGTGAAGCTCAAAAGGCTTAACTGCTGGCAGCTTGAAACAAAGTCTCTGTTTTCTAAGTTCACCTTATAAGCTGCAAGAGGAACACAACTTTATAAAATCTTGTAACACTTCTGAGAAGTAAGAGGATATAAAAGTATATGAAATATTTCACTAAAGTACTGAAGTTCTTTAAGTTGCAAAATCAAGTACTGAAAGTTAGACACTACCAGATATATAGCTGCCCCGAGACCTTAATTCTCTGCCTTCTGTGCTTCGGGATGGATCAATAAATAAATCACATTGTCCTTGGGAAGAATTTATGTGATTACTACTTTGTCTGGTTTTTATACACAAGCAAAGAAGCTGAATTGTTCTTAGGTTAGCAGAAATCTTGCTTCTCCTCAAATCTGATTGTTTAATTCCATTATATAAATCATGTTTTAAATGTATGTTACAGTAAAACCCCACATCTTTAAAAAGAAAATCATTAATACCAATTCCACTATAGAAAAATCAAACACTGTAGGCTTTCCCATCCTTTCTCCATTTTGGCTTAAGAGCATGCTGAATCATTAGCACTGCAGTACACATTTCCAACACTTGAAATGCAAAAATAATACCATTTGCCAGCAGCAAAAAAATTTTTTCCCCAAAGTGGGAAATTAACTCACATGCCAGTAGTGTGATTCAAGGCATCGTACACAGTGTTACATCTTTTTCTTTTCCTTCTCCCATACAGAAAATAAGGAACCCCCAGTCTTAAGAGTGAAGGGTAAGAATGAAGCACTCTGTTTCAGTGTAGGCTTCTGGGAAGCTCAGCCCAGTTACTGCCATTGCCTAAAGCAACCGTTCTGGTAGTTGCCATTGCTCTTTCACACACGTTGTACAGATGGGCTTGTGCATCTGCTCTTCAGCAGAGTAGTGCTCAGTTATCATTTGTCGATGATACTTTCATTCCTCAATTATTCAAGAACATTTCCTGAGTAATGGCAAGATTTACTTTGAATCAAATTTCAAGGAAGAAGGGAGTTTCTTAAGTTTCGAGATGCTACCTGCTGATATATCAATGTCATTCTGCAACCGAGAATTCAGAGATATTTACAGTGACATGGAAAAGCTGCTACTGGTATTATCATTTTCTACAACCTATTGCCATGTTGATCTATAAACTTTATGAGCAAAGGGCTCAGAACTGTTCTACTGATATTTTGCCTTTTGAGCAAGAACATTATTCCTTGGTATGAGTGAAACAGAACAATGGAAAGTAGCTAAGAGAGGTGACATGGACTGGTGAATGTGTCCTCAATGTTGTACACACTTCTGGTTGTACACTAGAGAATTTCGGGAAAAAAAATAAAAATCTGCCTTCCCAAAAAGATTCCTACCACAAATACTTCCCAAGTGATGTAATTCCATACCACTGAGCAGCAACTACTCCAGTATATCTAACACTGCTATTTATGCCAAAATGAATTGCTGTAATTAGTAGATTGTGATTCTAAATAACCTGTGATTTTTTTTTTCTTTTCTGATAAATTCAGCATTTTAGAAGTTCTGTACATACAGTATTTTGCAATATACAGCAGGGAAGAGAGTTGACAGAGTTGTTCCATCTATATGGTTCTCATCTGCACTACTTTTTTTTTAAAAAAAAAAACATCATAAGAATAACAAGACACTAAAGGTCAACAGAAATCATTTTATGCTGCAAAACTAGTTTCAAGATGCCTTAGCAGTTTCACTTACTCAGTTTCACTATTGGTGACACATCTGAACAGCTATGAAATGGTTTGGGTTTTGACACAGAGATCAAAACCAATGGGATTTTTGTTCTTGAATCTGAAGTGCAGAGTTGAGCCCAAACAGAGTGTCTGATATGCACTGAATGCAGGCTGTAATTCTATATTTATCTTAATATGGTCTACGTGTAAACCAAGATCTTGTACATTAACCACGACAAAAACCAAGCAATCTTTCCTTATTTTTTTAAATTTCCTATTTGATGAGCTGTTGATGGGAAACACGCTACTAAATAGAAAAATAAGGCTTCAGTATGTTGTCATAGTTTTTTAATCAAATGGAGTACGCTGTCTACATAACACACCCAGTGCACACGTAGATGACATCAAATAACAAAATCTTTACTTCATTTATACTTTTATTTGGAGAGGGAAACAGAGATTTGGAACCCTGTCTTATAAGCAGTATGTCACAGTGACATATTGATGGTGACGTACTACTGAGAAATAGTTAAGCTTCTCTTAGGAAACAATACTACAGCAGAGAGCTTGTTATGAAGCAATACCACACAGAAAATAAAATGGCTGATGAGGATGAGGTGTTGACTACACCTTTTACAAATAAAGTGCAATTTACTTAAGTGGAACGAATCCCATTGCACCTCTCATGTGGCAGGTCAGTGTGTCTGCGCGGACATATTTCAGTCATCTCCTTTACTTCCACAACAAAAGCAAAGCCTTGCGAAGAAATTCCACTTTGCTCTAATACTAGCAAAATCGGCACAAGACCTGCCAAAACGGGCATGGGAAATGAGAAGAATCAATAAGAGAACTGAAGAGAAAGAAAAAAAAAAAATTAGATCAGTGGGAGAAAACCCTAGGTATGAACCAGCCCCAGCACGCAGAGCACCGCAACCATTCAAATCCTGTATGGAAAACAAATGCAGGACGCACAAAGGTTGAGCAGCGGTCCTCGCCGCCATTCCCACCCAAACATGGCTGACGCCAGGGCGCACCGGCCCAGCCCCGGGGCCGCTCCCGCCGGCGCGGGACGCGGGGGGCGCGGGGCTGCTGGTGCCCGCCGGGCGACGCCCACGCGCCGCGGCAACAATGCAGCGCGCGGGCGCCCCCCACCCACCGCCCGCGCCGCCACCCCGCGCCCCGCACGCTGCCGCCGGCACAAGGCGGGGACCGGCGCCCGCGGGCCGCCCCCGGCGATGTTCCCGCTCCCTCATCAGCCGGAGCGACGAGGCCGGTCCCGCTGCCGGCCGTCCCGTGGCGCGGCCCGCACGGACCTGCCCGACGGAGGCAGCCCTCGTCCCGCTCTCCCTGAAACGCGCGACACACGCACCGAAGGTGTCCCGCGCACCAGGCGGGCGGTGAACGAGACGCCTGCCACTCGTGGTAGGGAACGGGCGCAGGCTCCCCGCCCCCAAAGCGGCAACAGCCCCGTGCATCCTAACCTACCGCCGAGTTAAACCACATGGGCGGCTTCTAGCGGGCGCTCGCTATTGTCTCCCGGCGGGCCGGCGCCCTCCCGGCCCGCGGGAGGCTGCCGCCGGGGCGAAGGCAAGCCTCCCCGGGGGGGCTGGGGGAACCCGCAGCAAAGCGGACCCCGGGCGGAAAGGGCCCCCCCCGCCCCCACCCCCCGCCAGCACACACGCGGCGCCCCCCCCCCCCCCCCGCGGCCCCAGCCGCACGGCAGAGCGGGGAGAGCGCGGGGGCGGCTACCGCCTCACCTCGCCTTACCTCCACCCGCGGGGTTCACTGGGCGCCGGCTGCGGGAAGGAGGCGGTGGGGGGCTGGGTGCCCCCACGGGCTCGGAGCGGCGAGCGGAGCCGTGCGGGCGAGGGGCTCAGCGGCGGGCAGGCTGCGGTAGGCACATGTGCCCAGTCCTCGCTGCGACGGCGTTTAAAGACAGACATAAAAGCGGCGGGGGGAGAGGAAGGGGGAGGGCAACGCCGGGCAGGGGGAGCCGCACCTCCTGACGCAGGGAGGAGCTCCCCCCGCCTGCAGCAGCTTCTGCTTCGCTGGAGGCGGGCGGGGCGGAGGCGGTGGCGGCGGGAGAGGAAGAGGGAGAGGTCCGCCGGCATCGCTGCCGCGCAAAGCGCCCTGCGGCCGCGCCCCGGCACTGCGGCGGCCCGTCCCCTGCCGCCTTCTGCCTGGTCGCGGGACGGTCACGCTGTCCCCGGCCTGCGAGGGGCCGGTGGCGCTGCCCTGGGCCCACGTTGGCGGGGCGGTGGCCTCTGGGGTGGCCTGGAGGCGGGCGGCAGGCACACGGGTGTGGGCTTCCCTGCAGAGCGCGGAGGCTCCCCGGAAAAGGGGTTGCGTGGAGCGGGGGGTGCGGCCTGAGGAGGGCGGCGGGGCGGCCGCAGCGGGCACACCTGTGTGCGGGAGGCCGGGGGGCGCCGCGGGGCGAGGGATGGCGGCTGAGGGGATGGAGGGTGGAAGGCACCAGGCAGGACCCGTGAGTGGTGGTGGTGCGCAGCTCTTGTAGCCCAAGCGGCTGCTGGGGCTGCCACAACTGCCTGAAGATGATTTTTCACTTTTAACTAACACACACACACACCTGTCATTAATTTTGTCCATTGCCCTGCAACCAGGTTTTCTCTTTGCTTGATTTTTCCTTAAAAAAAAAAAAAAGAATCGTTCCTGGCTGGAGAGGAAGGCTTGTAGTGCAGGTGAGAAGGCACACTGTTCCAAGGCCTGCCGGTCAGCAGAGGCACGCTGGCTTTGGTGAGGACAGGCACGATGGAATGGAGAGTGGACTGTTTCACTCTTCGCTCAGTGAATAATTATTGCAAGAGCTTCAATCTCAACACACACTGAATAAAAATACGTGACTAATTTACACCACATGAACCAAGATCTTTTTCTTCAAAGAGTTATAAAGTCGCTATGACTAGCTGCTTTGTGTTTCCTTCATATTTTACTTAGAAAGCTGTAAGGCAATCTTATTTTTGTATTTCTGCTTCATTATCGAAAGCAATTTGTCATAGTACTATGCATTTCTCATTATTTTTGCTAGTACACGTAAATAACAATTTCCACAATGTATTTCAGTTATATGTAAAAACGGTCCTGTAAACAGTAGATTTTGCACCTATGATTGAATATTTTTTGGTACTCAATAAAATTGAACATACCTTGAGTAAGTTTCTGGTTGTGAACTAAACTTCTTTTATACTAAGTACTAATGAGAGGAAGAATTTACACTTTCTATTGCCAGGTCATGAGTGATAATTTTATTTAGTAAATTAACATGATAATAATGTTATCATATGACTGCATAGTTTATTATCACAGGAAATGGTCATTCGTGGATCCCTTTGAATTCTATGTACAGTTAATGATGAACTTAGGTCTGTAATCATAGTCTCAATTATTTGATGTCTTTAATTTTACCATAGGAAAAGTATTATTCAGCTTTTAATGTTCACCAAACATATCATCAGATATTTACAGCTTATTGCAGTTCCTTGAGAAATATGCAATTCTTCAAATACCATGTAAAATACACATTTGTAGCCATTCAGTAGCAATCTTTTCCTCAGACTTTCCGCAGACTAGCAATCTACATTCAGAATAGATGGACTAGGGTATTTTTGCTGCAGCTCTTGTAAATGGGATATTTTTTACTCCAGTGCTTGTAAACATCTTTGTAATCTTTTTTATTAGGTTTATTGGAACTTAACTATTTTTAAATTTCACGTTGGTTTGGTCTTCAAAGTGCAGATATTTCCAGCCTCAAAACTTCAGTAGCAATTTCACTTCCAGTGTAGAAGGTTTTCCACTTTTGCATCTGGGTGCAAATGACAAAAATATCATACAAAAACAATTTACTAATTTTTGGCCTTTTTTTTTTTTAAAACAGAGGAAGCCGCTGGTGGACACAGGGTTTGCAATTTAGCCATTACGAGATGGAGCTAGATCGGAGGGGAGTTTATCATTCTCTAAGCTGAGTTATGGGCTTACACACACAGAGAAAGTCTCATTCCCTGGTCAGATTCTCAGTGTATTGGTGCTTGTGACTCAGGAGGTTTGAGGGCAGAGAAAAACTTGGATTAAGTGGAAACATTGTCCTAAAGCAAGGCTGAGTTGCTGATGTACAAGACCTCTACCTTATCAAAGCTTTAGACAAAAAAAATGCATAAGCAGAGAAAATAAGTGTACGCTGTTTGAAAGAAAATGTTTTAGGTAGCAGTTATGCCAATTTATTTTTTTTTGCTAGTTTTTACTATCTTATCATTTGCATACAATTTTGTTGGAAGTAAACATGTATGAAAAAATCCACCTAAAATATTTTTACACCTCTTCTAACTATTGAATAACTACAATCTTAATTAATATTTATTGAGTTGTTTAAAAATCTCTTCTGCCCTGAACTATTTGTGTTCCTTAGTTTGATGGTGTGCCATCAGTAACAGGTGAAAGTTAGGAATAACATCGTTGTAACTAGAATGAAATAGACAAGCAAATACCAAAGTAGGAATAAATATGAGTCAGTGACTTTGTTATAAATCATACCTTGGGTTCATAGTCTAGGGCTTGAACTTGCAGGACAGAATTGTTTCGTGTTTTGGGCTTCTCTATAAAATCTCTTGCAGAGTGCTTCAGTAAAAATCAACAGTTTCTTGTTAAATGGGCCTTTTGTGTACAAGTATCATTAATATTCTCAGTGCATATAAATGACACTTTTTCACATGCTGGCTAAATGTGAAATCAGATAATATTGCACCTTACACCTTTTGAATCTTTCACTATTGTTTAATACTCTTTCTTTGTCTCAGTATAAGCTCAGCACTGAATTTTACCTTAAGCCATTGCAATTGAGTGTTGTGGACTGTAAACTGGGTTGCATCAGTAATTATCAACTTACTATTTGACCAGTCTGCTACAGCTGCACCACAATGACCTAAGTCTCTGGAAGACTGCTTTACACCAATACTTTATTTTTACAGATTTTAAACTATGATTTGAAGCACAGTAAGCATGCAGATGCTACACGCAAACCCCCTCAAAATGTCACGTATGTTGTCAACAGCAAGTCCAGAGTTTTGTGCTTACACATCAAGATGGTTGTTCTAAGGATCATGTTTATCCTGAATTTTGATCCTGTGTTAGTTTCAAACTCCATTAGAAGTTGAACAAGAAAATATGCTTGACTTTGTTAATATAACTTGTTAATGCCTATTGTCAATGCCAAGCTCAGATTTAGACAGCATCACTTGATAGGGTGCTGTCAAAATAGAAAATTTTTGGATTTTCTACCTTAGGTTGCCATTTATATTTTTCATTTCAGCATTTAGCTTAGTGCAAATTAACCCCCACCCTAAGTTTTTAGCACTCCTCCACTCACTCTTCAAACCAGCTTATTATTTTGTCTGTCTCCATGTGCACTTAAGGTTTGCAATAATCATCAGACAGAAACTCCGAACTAGTTTTGAAACTCCAGTTCTGGACAAGGGAATAGTTTTTCAGCTTATTAAAATATGTCCAAACAATTGCAATCATATTTCTGATTGCATTAATGGGAACTGCTGCATAGAAGAGAGAGAATAGTCTTGGATTTTTATCTAACTTGCCCTTCAAAAACGAGAAAATTCAAGGCAGGATGACATTACAGTCTCACCCTACAATGCTTCTTACTGTAGAACAACCTGATGACACAAGCAGACTTCCTTGGACAACCAAACGAGCAAAGTAGTTTTATTCCTAAGTGTTCTTACCAAATCTACAAATAAATATTGTAGACTTTGATGCTTTTTCTTTCATGCATGATGATCTACACACAACATGTCAGCATATCTTGGATCAGGTGAGAAGCCACTGTAATTTAAGAAATACCAGGCAATGGTTGTACAGCAAGTGATCTGTTGAGATATTGCCAACTACTGTGAGCAGCTGTAAGCCAAACTAGTTGCTCCTATGTGTTGCCGTTATGATGGAATCCTTAAAGTCTGACTTTGCTTCTTCAGTTTTTTACATTTTTATCTCTAAGCATTTTCTAAACTATTAACAGGTGTAAGAGATTTGCTACTTTTTGCTGGCTTTTTGAAATTACACATCTGTTTCCATGTTGTGAAAAATGTGGATTGTCTGTTACTCTAACATCACATTTTTATTTTTTAAGTTTTTGCAATTGCACACAGAAATTCCTAACAACTGGGTGACATAAGATGAAAGATGAAAAATCAGTTGAAAAATCCTGAGTAAAGCAGTGGCACATTCAACTATAGTGGCAGAACAAGGAGGTATCTAGCATTAGCTACTAAACTTGTATTCTTCTTTGGATGGAAGGTGCACAGGATTTCTGTAACTCTGCAAGGGCAATGCAGGAAGAAGTGGTCACAGCAGCTGTCTGTTGCTTAGAATTACAGTATGTTAATAATCTGTCAGCTGTGGTCTTGTGCGGCCTTGCCACATGAGTATAAGAGAGCAAGACAGTGATTCCTGCCATCATTGCTGTGTGTATCGTGCTGAGAGAAGAATGTCCTAAAAGCTAAATCTTGCCTTCAGGCTTTGTCTCATAAATATATTTATTTAGGCAACCCTGGCAGCTAATTTATCACAGATAAATCACAGATGCTCAGAGCACCACATGGTTCATTACAGGTAAAACATATATTAAGTTAGCATCCAAACCAAGCAGAACAGAAGACTCATATATCGTCATATTTCAGCAGTTAATATCTAGCATAGATGATTACACTACTTGTGAAATGTGGAAATGAAGATATAATTTCGATAATGGAGCCATTCTCTGTATCTGTGACAATTTGGAAATCACCAGAATTAGGTTGATGACAGCAATGTAGAAAGCTAGCAGCCACCCAGCTACATCTTCTTTTCTTGAATATAAAAAAACCCAGATTTAATAACTGCAGGAATTTATGCCTATAGAAATCAAATTTAAAGACACAAAACTTTTAAAAATAATATGGCTGAGTGGGTTGAGAATGAAGCTAAGGCTAAGGAGCTATGAAATCCCCCAGCCAATGTGCAGCAACTAGAAAAATAAAGTAGGCTATGCAAACATTAGCCCCAACTGCAAAACACCGAAAGAGACCCTGGACAAAGCCAAAATGTGAACTCTGACATACTGTATATTGAAGTCTTAACTACACTTTTCAAGAAGGTTCCTTTTTTTGTCATATTTTTCAAACAGCGCCTCATGATCCAGTAATTCTAAATCACATATGACCATTTTCAACTTAATTTTTTTATTTTAAATGTAGCCTGTTTGGTTAAACACTTTAGTGATCTATTCATGGAATTAAAAATATGGTTTGTCTCCAACAGTAGCAGGATTACAGAAAAAAAAAAGTTAACATGTTTTGTGTATGTTGCCTAATTTCACTGATTTTGAATAATGAACATGTTGAGGAACTTTAGCTGAATGGCACAGAGCCATGGACAAGTCACCAGACTTATTGCAGCATCAGGCTGGCTGCTCTTAGTTCTATAGGAGATGGCACCTGGTTAGGATTCTGAAGGAGATTTTTCCTTATCTCTTGGGACATGAATTATCCGTTTGGACATAGTGAGCATGTATTTGCTGACTGCACACCTGGTTTTGTGTTTTGGAGATATTAAGGCAGGCACCATATTCTCCCCAGTCTGCAGCAAATCAGAGTGCATTGCAAGACTTGAGCACATATAGAGATTGAAATATTCCATTCCAGGGACACTATGAGTTGAGGGTTTGGCTAGTTGCATTTTGAAATGTGTATTTAAAAATTAATTTTCACTAAATTGAAGTTTTAGGTATAATTAATGGAATGGTACATTGGTCGTCATTTTTTCAATGAAGTAAATAAGTACCTTATTTTATTCAGAGAAGAAAGAAACATAATTGAAATTATTGTTCAAATATATACCAAGTATTACATAAAGTGTATGTGTAGCCATAAACATATTAATTTTGTTTTAAAGAATAATACAAAATTTACTGCTTGCTAAAGGAATGATTCCATGTGTTACGTTCATCTATATAAGGCATGAGAATCTCAGAAATTATATTCTCCATTTAAATCCAGAAGACCAATATGCTTACCACAAAATCGTATCAATAAAATCATAGCCAGGGGAAATACTTTCTGAGTCCCAAAATTCACTGTGACTAGAAGTAAAAAAACTAGCAGCACAAACTGTGCATGGGTTAAAAATTGATTCCTCTCATGATGTGTTGATGACACATTTTCCAGAAAGTTGTTGGGGATGTACTTTTTAAATAAATTAATAATTTTATGATAGAATGCAACATGTAGGGACTATCATTTCAGTAACTGCAATACAGAATACTGTGTAGATAACTGGATGTAATATCCAAATCTCAGACCACCACAGGCTTCTGGGCTGAAAAAATCCAAACACATTTCTTAATCTTAGGACTGCCAAGGGCAAATGTAAGGCTTCACACATGTCTGTAATCCTGCTGCTCGTCGCTGCCCTCAGAAGCTATCATTCTCTACTTCCAGTTTAATAACTGAGTTATTTCATAATAATATGAAATCCATGTTAGATTTTGCCCTTGTTCTACACATGCCGTTTCATAATTAGTTATTGATGAGCAAGGGTGGAAATAACTCCTGCATGGAATTTTCTTCAAAATCAGTGTTATAAAGGACTGGTGTGTTCCATATGCCTCAAGCTGAGTACCTTATGAATCAACCACCACTTGATATTCCAGTCAAAAGACACAAGCAATTAATCTGAAATAATTTCATTTTAATACATTACAATCATAAAGCAAATCTGAGGAAATGTAAGTTTATAGGATATCCATAGAATTAGAATTTAGTTGTTGGCTGTCAGTTAAGGTCAAGGAGTGAGGACCAAGATGTGTGTTTCATTCACAGGAGTAAGAGACTGGAGGAGACAACTTGCATTAGCAAATCCAGTTCTGTGATACAGATTTCACTACTGCATCTTGTTGAAAAGTTTCTCCAGAAGTTTTATCCTGTGATGGTTAGAGACCTTCTTCAAAATCCAGTCACGGCCTATTCATCATCACTTGTTCTTGTGCCAAAAAGTTCTTAAAACTTTTCTGTCTTTGTATTTTATGTATCATCATGTATTTATGGAGAGAAACACTATCCTTTTCTCACTCTGTTTTGACAGTGTATAAAACTGAGGTATTTTAGAGCAATGAAAGATAATATAAAACTATCCTCATGCATATTAATCATGCACATCATGAAGAGATATTAGCTTGAGCCTTAAAAGGAACAGGCATGTGATAGTTTACTACAATATTGTAATAGCGAGGTGTTATCTCTGAGGTAATTTATTGCATGTCTGTGAAAGACTAAGTAGCTCATGCACAATGCAACACTGATGTAGCATATATTGTGTGCAGTTATATACAGAAAAAGGTCCACCTGAACAGTGCCTGTCTCCAACAGTGGTGAGTGGTAACATTTACAGAGGAGCATTAAGAACAATGCATGTATGATTTCCCATATTATATCAAATGCTTAATAAATTTCAGACAAAATTTCCTATAGTTCAGAGAAAATACTAGGCTATCAAAGAAAAATGTGAAGCTGATATACATGAATCCTTAGTAAATCCATACAGAACTTACCGATTTTTATTTCTTTCTTTGACTACCTTTTCTTTGAAATTTGATTGAAAAAACTGTAATATGATTGAAATCAAATGAGTAATCTCACTGTTTATCCTTAAATATATTAATTTCCAGGCATATTTGCAGTCCTTGACTTTAATTTATTAGTTTTTTGTAAAATTGCAAAGAAATTTGTAAGATTGTAAAATTGCTAAGAAAATTTGTAAAAACATCTATTAAAACATATCATGCATAATACTTTTGGTATTCTGGGAAGTAAATAATGTGGCTTTTTCCTCCCTCAACTGTCTCCAGCTGCACAGAAATGGCAGTTCTATTGTTGAAGTTTGCTCCATTTCAATCATTCTCATCATCAAAGCTCCCTTTGCCACCAAGAGTTACACCACCACTTTTGCTGAAGACAAGCAAGTTCACATAATTTTTGTATATTTTACTTAAGGAGATTCTGTACTTCCTCATTGTGTAAGTCTGCAAACTTCCCTAGTAAGTTTCCTAACTTCTTACTATCAGCTCCTCTATCAGTCAACTCTGTTTTTTTCCCTGATGACTTCACTGTTCACAAAAAGAAGTAACCTATTTGTGCTTTGTTAAGTATTTGTAAAAAAAAATCTATCATATGTCCTGCTCAGGAATAGTTGCTCTTGATAGCAGTATTTCCTCTCCAAGCTGTCTATAGTTTCTGTCTCTATGACACAGGCCTCAGTAGTATTTATCTTGTCAGTAACATTATTTTCTCCATGTTAGTGTCCTATTCTGAAGGTTTATAGTTGACTTATGTCATTATTGCAAAACAAACAAAAAAACCCCAACAACGTCCACTACCACCACAAAAAATTATTTTAACTGAGATGGTTTTTATTCATGCTCAATTCTGATTTGATTAAAGCTTTCAGCAGCAGTTTCCAGAACAGTAGACATCATCTTTAACTTTGTCTCTCTTCCGTATCTTACACCAACAGTTCTAAGTCTTCCATTTTACTTTCAGAGGTCTTTGCATTAATGTAAAGATATACGAGTTATTTTCTCTTGAGTTCATCCAATTTCCTAGCCAAATCAGGCAATCTTCTGGTCTTGTATCCCTGACTTCTGCTCTTGTCACTTTCATCACTGTTTGTATTTTCTTTCTCCTAGAATACTATTCTTCATTTTCTGTCTCCTTTACACTCCATTTCTCAATTTTTCTCTTCTTTATTAAATGTAAGTAGACTGATAATCTGAGACTCTCAGATTTAAAAAAGAAAAAAAGGAAGCTGAGGACCATGCTTAGAATTGACTCCTTCTGTTGAGAAGAGTCTTTTCCCTGCAAAAACCTCCCAGAAGTTGGACATATCCCTTAAATCTTCTGTTCAGTCTCATTATCTAGATCTGGATTTCTAAAAAAATGCTGCCAGCAGGCTCCACTTCTGAAGGGTTTATAACCCCAAATACCAATTCAAATAATCAAAGTGAGCCTCTGCTGTCTCAATGAAAAATCCTTAAACTCCATTTGTAGTCAGGTTCCTGCTATGAGAACTGCTGGACTACAGCACTCTTGTGTTCCCTGACTTCCCACTTTTATGATTTTTTCCCATGTCTGCTAATTATTCATGCTTTTCACTGCAAATCAGGAAGTTGTTTGGCCAGACATGAGAGCAGTCAGTGATTTTTCTGTATTTCAATCCTTCTCAGCCCACAGTCGGTATCTTACATCTTTATTGTGCCTGAATGCTTAGTGGGTAGGCCACTTCATTCTTAATTTCTAACCACAAAGACCTGACTCTTGGATGTCATAGTGAATATTAAACTCTCTCCTATCTGTTCTATTCCTGTCTAAGGATCATTATGTCTTGTAGACATTCTTGTTTCCTATGTATCATCCTGTCTTTGCTTTTCATCTGGTTCCTGATCGTCTCTCCACTACCTTCCTCCTATATGTTCCACCCTCTCTTATTTTGGTAGAAATGAGGACACATTGCTGCTACTGATCTGTGAAGCTACTTTGCAATTTCCAGCAAATTCCTGGTCCTTTTAACTTCCTGAACGGTGCTACTTAAAAAAAAAAACATTTTTTTCTTTTTTTACCCGTTCTGTATTACTATTGACATAATCACTTTTCTGTACATCTTTTGAATAAGCATTTTAACTTTTTTGTCTTTCAGTTTCCCTGTGTTTCACATCATGTTAATCAGACCGGCTGTTGTAAAACCACCACTAATAAAATAGTGACTCACATTATATTAATTAATCAAAGGTTTGGGGGTAAATAATACCAAAACCAGTTTATTTATCCAAAAGTTGGGTTTATTCTTTTTACTTCTATTTCATTATTTTGTTGGCCCACAAGAACAACACTGAAAATAAAATTTTGATTCAGACAACACTTTTTTTTTTCTTCTAAACTACTGGAAAACTTCAAGTAGAGTTAAATACATACATAAAGGACCAGAATTTTGCATTTTATCTGTTTAACTATTTTGTTAGCAAGAAGTTACTCTCTAAAGACTACTAAGTAGTAACACTGATTAATTTAGAAGTGGGTTTCAGTGGAGAAAGCCATAAAGCTACTCAATCACTCATTTTTCCATGAAGAAAAGTACACACACAAGCTAAGGTTGCCTACATGTAGTTTTAAAGGCCTGTTTTATGCTTTACTACTTTATTCCTTTATGGGATAGTTTTTTATTTCTTTAACAAAAAAGTTAACATTATGGCATCACAAGGGAAAACAGAATTGGTAACATATTGGAAAATTATTTTTCATAGTAAATAGATGCACTTGGTTTAACTACTAATATGCGAGTACAAGTTATAACATTGGAAAATTGGTTGCACTTTAAAAGAGTAGAAGTTATAACATTGGAAAATAGGTTGTACTTTAAAAAACCTACTGATTTTGTAGTTATTTTTTCAGTTTTGTGAATTACAGTGAATCATATCCAGTATTTTTTTAAAATTATGTATCTTGCATTATGTTCATTATAGTTTGTGATTTTTAAACCAGATTCTAGTTTGCAATGGTGCCTTAAGATCTAGTTTAGACTAGAAAAAATCAGTAATTGTTTCAAACACCAAAGACTAGCTCACTCTTGAAAGTCAGATGCTTTCTTCAGGTCTTTTGGTTTTGTTTTCTTTAGTGTTTGTTTGGGTTTGTTTGGTTTTTTTTGTTATAAGAAATGAATCATATGTAGGTGTATCACCATTACTTCAAAGGTAGGATTTCTCTAACACAGTGTCAGCCATCTCAACATTACTGTTACTTAAATTCCTCTGGTGGGATGGGATGAGTTGCTCTGTGGATACATGTTCTGTCCAGCAGCTGAAAAGAAGACAAGCTTAGCTTAATTAAATCCAGATACCTAACTTTGAGGTAGCTGAAGAAATTCCATCCCTCACCCACACACCTCACATAGGTATAGCCTTGAGATCCCAAAGCCTTAGATTAGTCTCATTATGACAGAAATATTTTGACATAAATCTGAGATTCAAACTAACTAGTTGGACACTAACTAAATCCATATTGTGAGAAGTTATGAAGAGCAAGGATTAAAAAAATGTAAGGTTAGAATGACACCATTTACTGCTAGTTTATGTAAAAAAACTGGTTTAAAAATAACAGGCTGTAGAAAAATTGGCTGTGAAGACTATTTTGGATTCTACCTATTATTTTGCATTCTATGACTATATTAATATGAATATTATATAAAGACTGCTATGATTCAATTTGGTCCTAAAACATCCTCAAATTACATTTTTCTGAATACATGTTTACAAATGTTAGAAATCATTAACTAGTATTTGCGTGAAAATACAATAAATACTACTTATACAGAAATCAAACTATGCAGTATTTACACTAGTATTCTTGTAGGAAGATTTCTTTATAGACACTCTAATCTGGTTCCCTTTTACTGCTAGGGAAATGATACATCAAGGAATTTTTATTACTTTGGTGAGACTTTTCTGTGAAATTAGACCTAGACTCTGAAGAGTCATTCTAACAATGCAGTTTAAATGAGAGACTTTCAGCTATACAGGGCTTGTGACTCAAAAGCAAATCTTAAATGCAATTTGCAGAAGTCCTAGTGCAATTTGTAGGTGCTGCTATGCAAGATTAGGTTTTGGAGTTTGGGGAGGTGTTGTTCCATTGGTTCTTTTTCCTAGAGCTGTTAGTTTAGCCTGGACGCTACTGCATACCTGAGAGCAGGATGGGGTGTTACACTATGGAACTGAAATCACTTACTACTGAGTAGACTGTGAGTTTAATTCTCTGCAAATGTGCTTTCCTTTTCATATGGCCTGTCTTACACAGTTCAGGGCTATGACAACAGGGATTGATCCTGTGTTTAGCAAAGTCAATGACAAAATTCCCATTGTATGTAACAATTAGAGTCTCCCTATCCTTGACAGTGTGTAAGTACCTGTGAATAAAAGCTTTGCTCTGCTGCAGGTATGAACTAGCAAGAAATAACTACCCAGAGTAAGAGAAGTAGGCAGGAATGTGCACCGCAGAGATGTGTGCCTCCAGGCACACAGTCATGGTACCTGTGAGCGCTGCTGATTTGTGCATCAGGCTTGCTTTAAGCTAAAATCTCTAAGGATGTCAGTACACAGAGCCAACATTTCAAGCTGCAATTACAGGTTGGGAAATTTTGGCAAGCTCGATATCTTTGTTCAGGTGAAGTATGTGACTAAACACACAGAAAGCTTCTTTACAGATACATGTTTTGTTCACAAAAATAGTATGTCCGAAGTAATTAATCTATTGTGAATATGTACAAAGAGACAATTAATGCTGGATTCACATAAAAGCTCCAGTTAGAAAGCTGATTTTCCTGGTCTCTTATCTTTAAAATGCAATGGTCTTACATGGACATGACAAATGGGGACCACAAGACCCTGCAAAATAAGCGTTGTCTACTTTGCAGTGCTGATATCATTGTTTAATCAATGAAAAGGATGGATTTTGTGATAAAAAATTAAAATATATTATTGATTTCCTATCCCAGTAAAAAGCATGCAAATAATATTATTCTCTTTTACCTGTAAAAGTAAACAGATTATACACAATCAAACTTTAGTCTTTAATTATGGGAAATGCTTTTTCAGATCATGGACAGAGACTTACAGCCATGTTTATCCAATGGAAATGATAAATGCTACTAAATTAAACTGAGTATTCTTCCAGCTGTTTTATAGTGAATCATGTATTTCAAAAGCTTTTCATAAATTTGTCAAATGGTGGAAAAAAGTGAATAAAGAACAGAGCTTCTTGCTAAACAAATAAGCTCATTAATATGCCAGAGGGTGAGAGGGTGAGGCTTGCTACATAGTTCTTGATGGCAACTTCAGTGTGGTGTCATTTTGGCAGCTAGATTCATATATGCATAATATATGAGTATAGCACTCACTGGAGGATCAGGACAAATGATAGGTATGGAGAAGCAGTAGCACCCTGGGCTCAGTTCAGCATTTAGTGGAAGAGCCAAGAGCAGGCTATGCTGAAGAAGATGATTTAGTTTAGCAAGTCTAGTTCTTTAAATATACATGCATGCGTATTCAAACTCTCATGTAAGTGTAATGTGTCATGATCAGTTTTTATTCATCAATAGAAATTATGTGCTTATTTGGGACTTTCACTAACTGAGAGAATCTTCCAGTCATTGGAATTTCTCTGATTATTTTCCTTATCTCAAGCTATGTTGACAAGTACTTTAAGCAACAAGATTACAGACATTTTATACATAAAAAAGACAATTGTTGAAGACAAAATGTTAAAGACAAAGCTTTAAAAACCTTATATGATTTCAGCCTCTCTCATTGTTTTAGCTTAATTACTTTATGTACCAGTAGAATATTTATGTCTTTGAGAATTTAACCTTGTATTTAAAAGAGCAAATTATCTGTTGTATAAATTCACTAGGCCAGCTCCTGAGTTCAAGCAGTTTGAATTTGGCTAAAGTTACATACAGTACATACCTGAGGGCTTGGACTTTTCAGTTAAAAACTAAAAGGGTTAGAGGACGGAAAGGTGGTTTCAGCCATTTTAGCCTTGCTTATTTAGAAATTTTATGAAAAAAACTCAAACCCAGATGTTCTTATTTTCTCTTTACAGTAGTTTAGCAGATTTTATGTTTGGTTTCTGCTTTAGAATTTTCTTTCTCATATCTAAGCTAAAGCTTTAATCTTTTCTATGTCATATCCTTTGATATGAGCAAAAGAAGGATTATAAATCACAGAATTCCTGCAAACAGAATCTGTTAAGTTCCTTGGAAAAACTGTGCAAGTAAATTTGGATGCACCACTGTGAAAGCCAAACTTAAACAGCTTGTATTCTAGGCAGAAAGAAAAAAAAAAAAAGAGATCTTACTACCTCACACCAGTCAAAAGATGATAGCTATTATGTGCAGAATGCCTGATGTGAAAGACTTAGCTATAGTTTTTACACAGATTAGCAGGTAAAGGGAAAAATAAAAGGAAACTTAATATATCTGAATTTGTAATGTGAGACACTGGTAAAAAAAATCTTGAGAGTACATATAAAATAAAGGTTATCATTCCAAAAGTACATTTAAAAATTTAATATCTTTGAAAAATATTAACTGTATGTGTTGAAATTTAATCTTTGAATAAATAAATATTTTTATGAAATCCTTCTGTATAAAATACACCACCTGTGGCTCTAAATGCAAGTTCATTGAAAACAAATGAGTTAGTAATCTAGCATATAGTGTTTTTATTTAGCAAACAGGCTTTTTTTGTTTTATGATGGGTAAAATAAATAGTATGACTGTAAATCTGGGATACTTAAATGGATAGTGATTATATTACTCATCATCTTACCACTTGCTTCTAATTGTTAATTGCAAGTCTGGCAGTGTTAAGATCAATCATCCTAGAAACGATGGGCTAACATGAAAACAGCTTCAAAAGTTAACTCTTGTTGGTTGGCAGGTGTTCTTATCAGATAATACTTATAAAATCATATCTATTTTTTCTGGAGCTGAAATTTTATCTTTATATAAAAATAAATACATAAAATGTTCTTACATATGTACACCTGTATATATATATATTTGCATATATATACATGGATAGCTCTCTGTGTGTGTGCACACCTACAGATAAATCATATATCGCAGACAGGGAGGGAGGGAGAGACAGATGCATATCCATCTGTCAGGTCGACCAACACTGACAACACTGAATCGCTTGTCTGTGAAGACTAGGACTGACAAGGTGCTGTCACTAAGCTCAGTACAGAACGGTGACATCTGATGGTCAGGAGATCAGTCAGGGCTAATACCGTGGTCAATGGGGAGAGTTAGTAGTCCAAGGATGGCACTGAATTTGGAACTCTGTGTCTTCCTCTGACTGAACAGCTTTCTATTCATAACTACAGGGATCCTGGAGAGACTGCGTATCCTAAAAAAGGGCATCAGAATAAAGTAGTGCCTCGCTCATGCTGCATGGCAGAAATGCTATATGCTTTCAGTGTCTGTGTGAGTGCATTCTTGTACAACTTGAGAACAGGTAGAGTGATGGTAAAGCAGAATGAGGAAAATCTTCTTAACTGATATGTTTGTTTCTTTTATTTGCCTGGCTTAATTGAGCAGCTAATGCCAGTTTCTAGGGCATATATTGACAACATTATGTCTGTTGTATATAATCAGGGGAATTATTTCCTGCCAGCTTTCCAGTTATAAGCCATAAATGTTGCCCTCAGGCTCCACAAAACTCAAATTTAAAATGTTGTCATAACTTGCAAATATGCAGAAATTTCTTACTTTCTGCAACTTGTTAGACTAAGTATAAACTGTACCATTTATTGTTTCATTATTAATTAATTTCTTTTCCTGTGAGGTAGAAGAAAGTCCTCCTGAAAGCTCTTGAGGATGAGGATCAGTGCCAAATTAAATCTGAAATAAAACTGTCTGAAACAGACAGCAAAGTTGTACATTCTTCTGGCATGTTTTGGTATATAGATATAATCATTCCCCTTAGGATATAATCCTATTCTCCTGACAATAGGTATTTGCTTTTGGCTACGATTTCTAAAAGCATGCAAGTTACTTCAAAGCATGATTTTTATCAGTTTGAAATGGAGCTGTGCCTCTGAATTATGGAGATACTTTAAAATTGCTTTCCTTTCACCTTAGTAAACTCAGATTCTCTAAGATATGAACACAGATTACTTTTTATCTTTGAACCATTTCTATATATGAGAAATTGTATCTTGTTTTTTGATACTATACATTCCTTGCTTTATTATCTGAAAAAAAATAATTGGCTGATATTTCATTTTAGGATGATGGCATAGCGAGTACTCCCACTCTTATCCCATAGGGGAAAATATACTTTTTGTGACATCTCAGAACAGTGATGACAGTAAAATGAAAATATTACTCAACCACTTGTTTAAAATACTGAATTGTCCAATTAGCTAAAAGTAGATGCATATATTATTTAAAACAAGGACATGTTTCTGACCACGGAAACATATGAAATTGCTTTTATTATGAAGATCAATGTCAATGAAAAATTCAGCATTCAGGGTGTGGGGAGTAGGACACATTTTATATGTCAACTTAAATATACAATATTTTCCTAATACATAATTCAGTCATTTTTTCTTCTCTTATTTGTAAGTCGACCATTGAGTTATGAAATGGAAAAGCTTACTGCCACTACTGTCTATGCTGAAGAAATGGACCATGAGACACTGTCTCAGGGATACAACTTTGTGGGATGGAGCAAGGCAGTCCACAACAGGATGGGCAGACCTTGGAAGCATGGACACTGGACAAAGGATATTGTCTCCTGATGATTCCGCATTTACTCTCCAATGAACCATGCACTATTCAGAGCCTACTCTTAGTCTCTTTTATGAGTGACAATATTGGAGGAGCACCAACAAACTGGGCCTCTTCCTGGTGCTAGGGAAGGTAGTAATCTTCCTCACCTAGGCTCATAACAGTAAGCAGTTTAGGATGGGCAAGTTCACAAGTGCTTTGGTCATAGACTAGATAAGTAAATAATTCCTGTGCTTCTATAAAGTTCACATCTTTGGCATGTCAAAATCATTAACAGGCTGACAGCTATTCAGGATCTTCCTTTCTTTTGCCTTCTTTTCCAAAAATAGTCTGGTACTTCTGCTCTGGATATGGCTATTAAGCCCACTTAAAAGCAAAAGAGGTAAAATGGTATCTAAAAAAAAATATTTATATTAGTCTTTAGTGAAAATCAACTTTCCATTTAACAAACTCTTGAATTCTGCAGTTCTTTTTATTGCTGTAAATCATAAGGCATATACAGATGTGTGCGAATGTTGTAATACATTTAAGTATTGAGTCTAAAAATCAATCACTCATCCCTCATTCAATTTTTCAGACTGCAAATCATTTGGGACAAGGGCACCTATTTGCTTATGGAATGTGGAACACAAAGGACCTTCTGTACTTCTGCTCCCAACTCATCTAAACAAGACACAATGACTTAAAATATAACACAACTTAAATATAACCTAGCTTTAGATTTATGCTCTTACTTTGTAAAAGACGGGAAATACATTTGAATGCTGGGACTTTTTTTCTTATTAAGAGTTCAGAAAATTTGAGTTGTGCTAATACAGAAAAAACACAAAGTTTAAAACCTCGAAAGTTACTGTGAAAAAGAATTTCTGTGCACTCCAGAAAAGAACGGATTCTTGGCTTAGGTGATTTCAAACATACAGCTGTACTTTCTCATGACAAGGACACCTAAGGTCAAAAGATACTCACTAAAACACAGGTTTGAAAATTCTAGCTACTCAGAAATTTTCACAAAGCAATGTTTCTTCAAAAAATATCAATCCACAAGCAGAAAAGTGAAATCCATCTATTTCAAAGTGCACTGTAGAATCAGAAAAGCTTACACTTTATTAGCAATTACAAATTATATTGTATAAGGCCTATTTAAGCCTGCAAACAGAATAAAAAACATTAATCAGAAAGAGTTTGTTGGACAAAAGGTAGTAAAAATTTATATCAGTGTGTGGGCTTTTTTCCCTCCAGAATCCACTGATACTCAAACACATGCAGAGGCAGAGAAAAGCCCCTATGTCATGCCTGTACATGCAAATGATAACAACAATGAGAAGTGGAGATAATTGAATCCATTACAAACAATCACTGTTATAATGGAGGTGGCAAAATAGAAGGCATTTTTAGATATTAATGAGCATGGAGAGAAAGGGTGTCTTCTAAAGAGGGAGGAGAAGAACCATCACCAAAGATAAAAGCAGTAATGTGGACTCAGTACTTACGCACTGAAATTTGTCAGCTAAAACATGTATTTCATTAAAGCTATAATTTATTTAAATACTTCATGTAAAGTCCAGCAATTTGATACTTTGATGGAAAATCTCAGAGTGCATCTAAATTAATATTTCATTTAGCTTTAGAATTTTTTTTTCAGCTGTAATATCTTGTAAGGAATATTGCACTATGTTCAAAGTTCAGGGCAACATCACATGTTGCTCTGCATGTCTTAGCCTGGTTGAAAGAGCTTTTTGTCTTTACATTTTTTTTCCTTCCCATCTAATTAATTGAGTTTAGCCATTTGCTCCTCCTTTCCATAACTGAAGGTTTGTTTGTGTTTGGCTGATGCTGTGCATATTGGTAGTAAGAGTAAACTAATACAGCTCTGTTAGTACCAGCAGAAAACCGGATGGATGCTTACTCCTCCTATCTGATCCTCCTCTCTTTCATTGTCTTTTCTCTGCTTATTACATAATTTGTTTTTCAAAGACTTATCCTGACATTCAACTTCTTTTCTAATTTGGTCTGTGAAATTTAGTAGAAGATTAAATCAAAATGATTACTTACAGCATTTTCTAACTGCAGGATACTAAATTGAGAAACAATGCCCAAAATGTTACTAGAATTAAATTCAGAGGTTTAAGGGGCTTAAAGAGAGGGATAGATCCGAGGTCTAGACAAAACAAACCATGTCATCCTGAAGTTTTGAAACAGTACAGAAATTCTGCTTTTTAGCTTTCCCTAACCAGCTATACAGTTACTACATACACATAGATATGGGGTACTACAAAATTTTCTGTTACAAACAGAACTTTGGAATCAAGAAATGTCTTCTTTAGATACCTACTTCAAACTATTTCAAGCACTGAAAAGCAATCAAAAGTGAATTATGAATACACTATCCTCATTACTGTTGCTGCTACTTAGTAGAATTTCATTAATTTTAAAGGTCTTCAGTGGAGGGAAAAGTACATATTGTGCAAAAATACAGGTAAAACTTATAACCTAACTGCTTACCTTTTACATATACAAAGCATGCATCCTTGGATTGGAAAAGCAGCATGCTTTTCTTCCTCATGACTTTATGCTGATTTGCATATTGCACCATGATTCATGGCAGTGCAGCAGTCTGTGTAAACATAAGCATGCCCGCAGTTACCCACGGCATGATACCTGCTGGCAGTCATACCAAGAACGAGTGGAGAAATTGTTGTGACTCATCTACCTCCAGCACTGAGTCTGATGTTGTGGTCTGTTCCTCTGTTTATACACGGGTTCATACACACACACATGCATGCACCCCTTTTCTTATTCGGGGAAGTTTCCCTACCAAGATGATGAGAGTAAATATGAAAACCAAACATCAATATACAACCTAATGTGTGCCACTTCTAGCCCATTTACAGCATGCCAGTACTCACTCGAGTAGTTTTGCTTAGCAGTAAAGGGAAACAATTGACAAGAAGCCTCAAAGGATAAGTAAGAAGTCACAGGTTTTTTCTTTAGTTTTCCTTGACATATTTTCTTTACAAGTCTCCATTCAACTTTAATTAACTTTTGCTTTGAGCTCCTGAACGTGGAACAGTGGATTTTTTTTCCTCATAATATAAACTTTACCTTGCAGATAAAAAAACAAAGAAGTCACAGAACTATAATCAGCAGATCATAGAATGAAAGGATTATGAGTTTTATACTGGCTGGAAAAAATCTTTGAGTTCATTATCTTTTTATGAGTTTCATGTACATGTGAAATATCAAATTAATAGGGCCTTGTTCCACCCATATTTGGTGTTAGACGAGTCTTAAGTGAGCAAATGTAACTCATGCTCAATTTAAGAGCTCTTCAAAATAGCAAGATGTTGCAAAGTGATTGAGGACTAGGCCCAGCAACCTCCACCAGCTTTAACAGTTTAAATTAATATAAGCCATAGGTTTGGGGGGTTTAACATACACCTGAATAAGATGAATAAAATTCCACATCACATAAAATACCCTTTTGCACTGAAATATATTGTCTTAAAAATCATTTTATATATCTCTGATATGAACACTGTCATTCCCAATCTTTCCTTTCAGTGTAGGAATACAAAGTCTATACTATTGCTTATTATACACCTCTGTGTGACAGATGCAGCAGAAACAAGTGAAGTAATCAGTCAAAGGCAGAAGCAGTTACAGCTCTGAAAGATCAAAGAAAAGATTAAGTAATAAGGGACACAATTTCTCGTATATTAAACAGGAAAATCATTCTCATCTATGCTATATAAATGCTTGTCAAGCATTGTAAAGAAAATTTAGATAATCATTAAACATGTCGTTAAGCATTTCTACAGAGTTTTATGTTGTTAAGTCACAAAAATATTCAGAACTTCTTATTTCATCGTTCCCACAAAGCAAGTGTGAGTTGCCAACAATCACAGAGCAATTCAGCCTAGGTATGAGAGGTTTCATTGTCCAAAGCATAACCTATTCTACATACCTCTGCTGAAAATGTAAATAAGGGAATATTTCACTGTACATGGTCAGAAACTTGAACTGATTTTATAGTTTCTGTATTCCAGGTATTCCAGATGGCTTTGCCATGTAATTTCTAAACACTTAATGTCCCAATAGCATCCTATTACTAAAACAAAGAAACACAAACAGGTACTCAGCATGCCAGAAAATACAAAACCAAACTACTAAATAGTTACTTGAAGGGGTGCAGAGATGTGTAAGTCAACACTGATTTCAGAGAACAGCCTGGCACATTCCAAAGAATCTATTTTTCATTTCTGCAGCTGAGACTTATACCATGTGCCCTAATAACTACAGTAAGAAAACCTGAGGAAAATACTAATTTGAGATCAACTCATTTTTGGAACTGTGCTCTGAAAGGTAAAAATCAGTAAGAGAAAGGAATGAAGGCAACCCAAACTTGTGTTTATAGACAGTATTAACACTTCAATATAATTTTGAGTTCAGGCTAGAAAACCTGCATCTGAGACACCAATTTTGTCAGAAGCAATGACACTAAATAAATTTCATGCCCTTGTAGACTGTTGTTCATGAGCTTAGCTTCGTCCTCTACCATGAAGATTTTTTTTCATTGCAGTGGCTTGCTACAGCTTCGTGTTTAAGAGGAAGGTATTGACGCACTGTCTTAAAATAACTTCTTAATTTAGACCAGGGCTTGTGGAAAAACATAAGTGGTTGGGGAAAAATGGCAAGTTCACAGGAGCTGAGGAATCCTTTAATACAGCGGTGTTTTATCTGATCAGCTAGATAGAGATTTCAGAATCTTGCTGGCAGGTTAAAGAGCCCTATTTTAATATGCATATATAACTACAGGCTATTTTTTGAACTGTTAAAACTATTTTGTAGTTGAATTCAGCTGACTATTCAGCTATCACTATTTAATATTTTTTTTCCTCTGTGAAGTTCAATAATTATGCTGTTGCTATCGCTAACAGTTAAAGTCATCCTTCTCTTCATTCACTCCTCCCGTCTCCTTCAGCTTCCTCATGTGACTGTCAAAACTTGCTCTGACCTGAACTTTAGAATAAGCTTAGAGTAGCCCACATGTTGAGTCAGGAAAGACTATTGTTTTGGCCAGTACAAGACAATTACACCTTTATTTACTTTTCCTCAGTTTGTGTTTTGTTATTTGAGTATTTTCTTTTTTAAAGAAAATTTAGAATCCACAGTTTTCAGACTTTGTTAAAAGATATTTGCCTTCTAATGACAATCTGTGGACACATTAGACTGAAGGAAAAATAATCCACTCTCCATTGATAGGACTAACCCCCTGGTTAGCACAACTCTTTTTACAAGGTAATTTCCATTCCAAATAACAAAAGCCAGAAACAAGTCTTGCCACATTATGTCAACATGTACATCCCAAGCGAACATCAGGATGTGATAAATCAGTACTTTTTAATGTAGTTTTCTTCATTGTAGTCCATACCCCTTGACTTTCCTCATTACTAAAGCATGTGCGATATGCTGTTTTGCTTGGTAAGGGGACCATGTGCAGTTGGGAAGCCATCAACATACCTCCAAATACCAGTTTTAAAACTGGTGGAGTCTTATTCCATAAAGTAGCAACACAGCCATGTATTTGAAAATTGCCTGATATAAAACAGATTCCTTTTTGGCTCCTTTGTAAGTGCAAATGCTAGAAGAAAATACAGGTATGTAAGAACGGAACCTCATTTCGCTCTGGCTCAAAGCAGTTTATTTAAGTAATCTGTAAGTAATCTTACAGATACCTAATTTTTAAAAGGCTCTAGAAAAATTATCACTTGCTTATTATCGCAAATCAATATTCCAGAATTATGTGTTGATTAGCAATGGGGGGCTGGGGGATATGAGAAAGACTGGAAAGTAAAACAACTGAGCTCATGGTGTTCATATACCTGATCAATAGCAGGATGTAAGACCCTAGACTTGAACAGAAAGAAACTTTCTTTTAAATAGTTCACAATATACTGAGAGGGAGTCTCAGTCACTGTAAGAAGGCACTAGGTTTGAAGAGATCTGGTTTTGCTCTTAGCTCACACACTGTCCTACCACATGGGCTTCATCAAAATATCCATTTTTCACTGACTCCCTTCCCATCATTTGCAAGTTCTGATTGCTTAAATTGAAAGACCTCGGGGAAAAAAACAAAACCAAATAAACAGTTTCTTATTCTTGTATTCACTATATTCCAAACTAAATTTATAGTAGCTAAAATAATGCAGATAATAATAATGTTATATTTAAATTTCTATTGATCATGTGACTGAAGTGTTGTGTATAATGCATTCATACAGAGGAACTGAGCTATGATTGTCTGAGAAAAAAACCTTTTTATAGAGAGCTAGAGCAAAAAGAGACATGTGAGAGGTATAGTGACTCTGAAAGCTTCTGTGTTGAACTTTTCTTTCATGTTTTCCATTTATCAGACATACCAGAACTGCAGGGGTTAGGTTTGTTTTGGGGCTACACTGCCACAGAGGTTTTCCAGGTTGCACAGACATAGGTGGTCTTGGCTTCTCATTAAGAGCAAAAAGAAATAGATGTGCTGCACTTCTTATGCATGAGTATCACCTTCTGACCCTCCAAAGTTAGATTTTAGTTCACAGAAATCCACTAGGAGTTCACTAGCTACATAATCTTCAATTCCTAATTCAGGGTTTCCTGATTTACAGAATGCCCCTCTGTTTTTAACAGTAATTTGCAAATACAATTAACAGCATCACACAGACAGCATGGGGAAGTACTTTTTCAGCCCACTTAGCTCTTCTCCTTCCCATCCACAGGAAAACCATGCCTGGTACCTATGTCAGATAACTATATCAAATTAATTCTGAAATTCTGAAAACACCTTGCTTTCTCACCTTTTATATCTGAGAAAGAAAAGCCATAGACTGAAATTTGCTAAAGCTGTGTTGTAAGAAAAGAGAATGGCTATATTTATTTCATGTGCATAATCTATTTACCCATCCTTACCACTTAGCTCAGTCTATTTTTCCAGCTCCTCCCTCTCTGCCTGGCTCTGTTTTCACCTGAAGAGCTCCTTGGTCAAAAGCACTGATTCTTGCAAATTCCAGGCCCATATCCATATTGGCATCTGAGGAAGGCCAAGCTCTATTTGCCCTTCTTCATTCATAGCCATTGCTTCAAAGGGCAAACGACACAATCCACCCATTTGCTCAGTAACCCTGCTATCCTCTTACTAAAATGCTTTTCAGTTCACAGCTTCCTCTCAAACATGCTGCAGAGGTGGTGTGCATGTAAAGTGGGAATGGAAATTCGGAGACGTGTGGTGATGAAAGGACTGTGGTAAAGCAGCGTGCTCTTCCACAAAACAGCACAATCACAAACCATAGGACATTTTATAAAATGGCAGTGGCTGTTTATCTTGGCTAGAAAGACATAAGGGTTTGGGTTTTTTTCCCTAGCTATACAAAATTAATACTAATCATCAGAAGGTGACATCAAACAGTCAAATTAATAGGACTTTCTACACAGATATGAAGAACAGACACTGTCTTTTAAAATGTATGTTCAAGCAAAGAGAAGATGGGTTATTTTACTAACATTCTCATGCAGGTTCTTGTCCTTTTAAAATATTTTTATTATTACTAATTACTTATGTTCTAAGTAAAGGGGAAAACAATGGTTTCTCTGTTCATTCTTAGACCATTTCACACTGCCAGAGTATACATGAGCAAGCTTGTATTTCTTCAGCCAAGCAAGTACAAGCCAGAGTCCTGACGATATTTAAGGTGCAAGAGTGCAGATTTGACCAGTTCTACACAGTTTTGAAGGTTCTGAGTAAGAAATTTGTCCTACAACATTTGACCTCTCATTATTTATACATTTCACATAGTCCTAGTAACAGATTCATATTCTTCAATATATTTTCCAGTAGACTAATAAAGCTTGATTTAAAGGTGCTTAGATTTCTCCCAGGAGATCTACAAACTTTTTAGATCAAAATTTCATTTGGCTAAAGTGAGAGTGGAAATTCCATTCTGAAACTAGACATGCATCTTTGAAATAGAGAAAATTGAAATTAGGGAAGAAAAAGCTACAAGGTTTGTACATCCCTCTCCTTGTGCCAGCTGTGTTCTTGAAGGCTGGTCCTTGCTCTCAGTCCCTCAGTGACTTTCTGTGGAATGCAAGCTCTGCTTTGGTCCCTGCAAAGCACTTTCTGGTAAGGCTGATGTCTGTCTGTTCCTTGCTGCTCACTGCAGTCTTTTTAGTCTCTGTGTGAGACTAAGCTGCTCTTGCTGTTGCCTTTTCCTCACGTAGCTCCCACAGTAGACACCACCTTCCTCCAGACAGCCCACCTGTTCAGATCTTGTTAAGTTCAAGTAAACCCTCTCAAACCCAAGACAGAGCAGCAAATACTCTGCCTTAAAGCAGGTCAAGAGTTTCCATCACTTCTTTTGGAGGCAGGTGACAGTGATCTCTGTCCAAACAGGCAGTTTGTGAGCCAGATCCCCAGCTATGTGGCTTCCATGTCAGTGCAGGCTTGCACCTGGCTCACTTGGAGTCAGGCAATGCTCATTCATGTCGGTCTGCAAAAGATCATGGAGATACACTCAAAAATAAACACTAGGCATGTCAGCAGAGAGCTTTCTCAAGTTTCACTTGTATGCATGCGTGCATGTTAGGACAGCCTTTAGTCACTACTGCTAAATTATTACCTGTATTTACCACTTTTTTTTATGATTTTGTTACCACTTAGAAATAAGTCTAGGTCTCATTGTGCCAGACACTGCATGAACATAATTGATGAGAAAGTCTGTGTCCCTAAAAGCTTTTAGTCTGAAGGATAAGACATAAATGCTAAATGAAAAACATAAAATCAACTGGATGAACTTGGGGGAAAACACGTTCAAAAAACCAAATCCACAGTTTAATATATTCTGCATCGCAGTCACATTTTTTTCCATCTGTTTCTGACTTATAACAGCCCAAGAGGTACCGCTTCCCTGATACTGCATTATTTAGTAAAATGTTATGTTAAAAAAAAATAATGTTGCCTCTCTATGGGGCACTAGTGGAATGAGTATGAGTGAATACAGTTCTTTAGAGGTTTTGGTCTTCTAATTACTTCCAAAGGGAGATAAATGCAGTAAGCATCAAAGTGATTGTTCACTGTCCCGTATTGTCAATAAAATTGGTCGTTCTAACAGGCAAGTCAAAGAAACCAAGTACATCTCAGTGCCACACCCTTTCTGTGCGTAATTCCACCAAAGTCAAGAGTTGTGCAGGAGTGGATTTAGCCATAAGAGGTTGCAAATGAAAATTTCACTCAGGAAAAAGATGTAAATAAACAAAAGCAAAATATAGAAGAGAGAGGTTTCTTTTTCATTTGACTTTTCAGAGGGAGTAGCTTCCCTAGTGACCATTACCCATGATGGAGCCCGGCTTCCCTGGGAATGGCTGAACACCTGCCTGCCAATCGGAAGCAGTGAATTAATTCCTTGTTTTGCTTTGCTTGCATGTGTGGCTTTTGCTTTACCTATTCAGCTGTCTTTATCTCAACACACGAGTGTTTTCACTTTTAGTCTTCTGATCCTCTCCCCATCCCACTGTGGGGAGAGCGAGCGAGTGGCTGTGTGGGGCTTAGTTGCCGTCTGGGGTTAAAGCACAACATCAAGATAATTTTCTATCTGAGATAAATCTTAGATTTTAGGCTTATATCCTTAGGGTGTAATATAGGGACTTTATTTGCATCTTGTTTAGCTTCATAAGCAATATTTGAAGAGTCCTCTGTATTTATCAAACTGATTCTTCATTGATTTTTGCTTCTGCCATGTAGTTTACTGATTTATTTCTTCTACTGAAAATTGTTTGTCAGCTGTTCAATTTGACCAGCTGACTTTTCAAAAACACAATTAGGAAGCAAGCACTTCATTGTGGGTTATGGATGTGAGAACTTCTGGCAGAGGCAGAGTCACACACATCTGGGGCAACTGCTGTTTGCTAGGTAAGCCTGTGTCCATGGCCAGTTGCGCTGTGCCCCAGGTTGCTGCAGCTGAACTTCTCCCCTTGCCTCAGCCGGGCCATGTAAAGGCAGTCTGAGCTCCTCCATCTTACGTTGCAATCCATTACATAATAGTTATAGTGTATTGCACTGTGTTTAGGCACACTAATTTATCTACATCTATGAGGACTAGGTTACTTTGTTGTCCTTTCATAGGTAACAGGAAAAATGTAATTCCCTCTAGTAATTAATTTGAAAGCTAACATAAGCTTTCTGGCTGCATTTTGAAGTGCCTTCACTTTTACTTGTCTTTTTCTCTGATATGATCAATAGTTTTCTATTCGCCAGTCAGGCCATCTCCTACTTGGCTGTTAATTTAAAAATTTCCTGAAATAGACTTTTTCACCTTCTGTTTTCTATTTAACACATTCCAAGCCTGACTTCTCAGGTAATACGAAAGACAGTTTCTTTCTCATCACAAGAAAAAGAAAAAATTCTAGCTAGTTTCAAAATTATTTTCAAAGGATGGAAGTGGGTTGCAGTATTTTGAGTGGCTTGCTTTCTTTTTGTCAGTTGATTTGTGGGGGTTTTTTTGTTTGGTTGGGTTATTGGTTTTGGGTTTGTTTGTTTGTTTTTTTCTCTTCTGGAAGCCCCCAAACTGATTAAGACTCAAGCTGCTTCGACAAATTAATTTTGAAAGATTACTTTGAAGTCTTACATTTCCTTAGTACTCTTTAACCGAGAACATATCGAATAGCATAAGCTACACTGACAGGAGAGATATGAAGAAATAATGCTCTTTGCTTCATCTAGTTTATTTTTGCTTTTGAATATAGGCATACAGAAGACACTAAATTTGTAATATTACATGTAGTTCATAAATAATCAGAGTCTTTGGGACTAAGATTTTGCTTTTGCTACCAGAAAAACTGGACACAAATTATAGGGTAAATAACTATCAGAAAATCTTATGCTTATATTATCACAGTATAACTTTATAATTCATAAATACATTCTTTCAATATTCATACTATACTTGATATTTTAAACTACTACTTCCTTTTTCAGTCATACTCAACTGTCACAAGACTATTCTTAGGCTCAAAATCTATACAAAATCAAAGATAAAAACTTTGGTTTTTTTGCTAAAGAACAGCTATAACAAGAAATGTTTGTTAGTATTTTATGAGAAAAGACATAATGGATGTAAAAGGAATAGAAGGAAAGGAAAAGTACAAACTATAAAAGGGAGCTAAAGCACTAAGAGAAGAAAATAATGATACAAGAATAAACTTGCCTGTAATTTCTTCTCACTTGGCTTACATTTTTGAGGCAGACAGACTGATTTTATATTCATTGTTCAAAATACAATGATTTATACATCTCAGATAATGGTCTCAATAGAAAATAACATTATCATGTACCATTTTGCACATTGAATACTTATTTACAATTCAATATAGACCTTAAAGTTTTGAGTGGTTCACTAATCTTAAAAGATCTTAAGTAGAGGTTCACATTTAAGCATACAATTAAATTCCAGTTCCTGCTTTGTTTGACATATGCTACTATTGTGTCTTTATTTTTTAGTAGATTTTGTTGTGTTACTAAATATCTTTTATTTCATTGGTAAAATATGTAAGTACCCATCCATTAGTTTTCCATATGTCCATTTTAATGAGGAATAAAGGAAACTACATTATTAATAGACAATTCATTGAGAAATGGTCAACATTTGCATTTATACTTCTGCTGTATATTTTTGTGCTATATGCTTGTATGGAACTTGTTTACTGTTATAGTTCAGAAGTCATTTATGTCTATAAAATATGTTATACTTTAAAGACCAAAAAAAGGAGAAAAGGAAGTTACACTGTTTACCCAAACTGTAAGTAAAGGGAAGTCTGATGAGTTGTTTTAAATATTTTACATTTCCATTCAAGGCAAAGAAAAGTGGAATTTTTTTTTTATATTAAATTGTTTTATAGAACCTTAATGGACTCTTTATTTCTGCTATCATAATTCTTTTTAAATTATATGGCACTTGCATACAGTAAATAATGTCCCTTTCACTGCAATATATACTAAAGCAAATTACAACAATACCTTATTGTGAAGCAAAGTTAACAGCTGTAACTGGTAGCAATATATTAGCCTTTTGCCATCTTATAGCTGATAAAATATTAATTATTATGTCTGTAACAGAGAATTGAAGTTGCTGAGCTACCACACTTACTAGGCATTATCAACTACTAAATGTTTCATCAAAAATGATGTAGCAAATCAGTGCTATTATATGTGGGTGTTTTGGTTTTTTTTTTAGTCATCACAAATCTACATGTCAATACTGCCCTTGGCTAGGAGCATCCTTGCTTGTCCCAAGGAAGCCAAGAAGTTCCACACTTGGATATGCAACCAACCCACAGCACATTGCCAGTTAACCCTAAACCATGGGTATAGGTGCATTGCAGGGGTCAGTAGGGCAGAGTAATTTAAACTGCTCAGCTGCTTTCGAATTACCACAAAATGCAATCTAACATATTACAGAAAACTGAAATTGATGGTGGTTTACCCCAATACAACAGGCTGTAAACTGCTGTGGTGAGCAGTCCCAGCAGCTGGCTGGAAACCGACAGGAGCAGGGAGAGGCAGGTCAGGCTCGAAGTCTTTGATGCAGGAGATGAAAACCAGAAGCTGGAAGGATGGCTGTGACTGCCAGGCTCCTCTGGGGAGCTATGTTTCCTGGGTTCTTTCACCCTTCACCAGGTACCCACTTTTGGCTGCTGTTGGAGGGCAGGTACTGAAATAAGTGACCTATTGGTCCATATGGCTTTTCTTAAGCTTCTGTTACCTTCTCTTTCAAATATGACTAGCAATAACAATTCAGGAATGTCCAAAGTACTTTGAAAAAATGAGGAGCACAGTGTAATTACCCATACTGAAAGGCCAGGTTTGTTAGCAGCATGAGGCCAACACAACAAAAGAACCTGCAGATTCTCAGGTCTCTCTGCTAGCCTGGGCTGCTTTGCACTCTTATTGTGCGGTATAGAGATACCTTTTTTATTATTTAAAAAAAAAAAAACACAAACCACTTTTCAACCTAATTATAGTTTGTGTGTATTTATTTTGCTTCTTTTTCTTCATTTGTTTGGTTTTATTATCATTATTTTGGGAGTGTCTTTATGTCGGGTTTTGGGATTGTCCTCCTCTGCTATTGACTTGAAATGCAGCCACAAGGCTTGGGCACTGCAATAATGCATCTATTCCCACTACGTACTGCAAACATAGAGTTAATGTTAAGCTTGATTCTTATGAACTGAAAAATGTAGGGAGTGTTTCTGTGACCTGAAGACCTTGATGTTTTAATTACAGTCCTTCTAATTATTATTCTCATTCTGACCATAACATGGGTCACATGCCTCCCTGATCAGTCGCTGTTTCTTTAAGATTTGATATTCAGCCTCTGCTAGCTCCACTCTGCTTCTCTGCATGCTGTCATTTCTGCATACTAACTTATGTAGTGCCAGTGATTTTCATACACTGATTAAATGAATTAGTTATTGAGTGGAGACATCATTTTATCCTGTTACAGTTCACTTTACTCAAGCCTGCAACCTGTCCAAGATGAAGAAAGGCTGCTGTGTTCAGTGAACCATGCAGATGGTGCACATGGTGGTCTCTGAAAATATATTCAAGTACAACTGAATCTTTAACCTCCTTTTCAATCATTAAATACCTTTCAGATTAAGGTAGTAAGCTGCTGGGTTTTTTGAATTATTCTTGTGACAGCCTCATTTTCTAAAAGTGACCAGGCTTCTGCAATCCTAGTATTTTAGTAGTTTATTTTAAAGGATTCTGATTATTAAAAAGTGATGAGCAATTATCCTGTAAAATCAGGTCCCTCTGAAAATTTGAATCCATCTGTATTATTTTATTTTAATAGCTTCACATCTTGAGAAGTCATGGGAAAAATCATCATTCCTTGGCAAGCAATGTGCAGTAACCATCCTTTTGCAAAGAGAAGCTTAGGCATGCATAATTTATCTCCTTCCTATCTGTTACATGTGCCTTTTTCCCACATTGAGTCCCACAATAACTGTAGAGATCACTATACTGCAGATAGCTGGATAGATCCTTTTAAGGGCTATAGTTGCTTATTTTATAATAAACAGTTTGACCCTATAGGGGTTTTTTTAGAGATGTACCTGATATTTGATTATTGTAAAATCACTAATTTTGGCACAGCTACCTTTCTTTTCTAGTTCATTTCTCTGATTAATCCTAAAGTATTCAGAAGAAGATATGTCCCTTGACAACCTACATATAATGCATGTGCATATGACTTTGTTCTTAACTTGAACTTCCTAAAAAGAAAATTGTCCATACCTATAGATTTATATTAGTTGGTATTGATATATCGTCCTTCGCAGAAAGCCAGCATTTCAGCCGTACTGAATGGCTAGTACACATATGATTTTGTTTTGCAATACATTACTCATTTTATAAAGAAAACTGAAACTGAGCTATTTTAAAGCCATCTTTTTTTTAAATAAAACAAAACAAAGCAAAACCCTTTTATTGAATTAAAAGTGGTTCCCACTTTTAGAAAAAGCAGCAATGCACAAATTCAAATCTCTATTTACTGTATCTATATTGACATTCTGAACAAATGTTCTAAGCATTCTATTTCTCTCTTCTCAGTTCATAATCTTCCAGTCCTTTAAAAAACAAGTCCCTTCTCTGTAAAATCCAGAATAATCACATGCATATTAAATATGATTTCAAAATGGTTTTTAATTGTGGTCATTCATGATACTAAAATATTGAAGTGAACATTAAGTTTTCTGTATTACATAGAAGACATCATTTGAAATTATACAGAGGAAAGGATTGGAGGCCCAGGTTCATCACAATGCCCCAACTACTTATTACTATAAGCAATGTAGTAATAAGATCTGATAGGAAAGAGATGGCATGTAGTAGTGAATACAGTCTTTGATCTCCCTTTCATTCTCTTCTCGTAGTTATTAGATGAAGGTAAAACATATAAAGCATTTCAGGTATGAACTACTTTGATATAACACATATTTTTTTAAAGAAATGTCAGAAAAAATATTGAAATATTATTTTTGTTCAAGAGCTGTGATGTGTGCACACATGAAATTGAGTAATCCAGCAAATATTTTGTTTCATATTTTTCAATAATTTAGGTTATATTTTAAATTTTCAAAATACTCTATTTTCATGTTTGCATTATAAACGTTCCTAATGATTGCAGCTGAAATCCAAACTCTCTTTAGTTAGGCTCTGTCAATATGTATGCCATAGCAAGAGACAGTCCCAGGCATAAGCAGCATATATTATAACTAGATAAATAACAAACAAATAATTTTTGTCCCATTTTTGCATATAAAAGACTAAGACTTACAGAAAATTTAAGTCTTGCCCAAAATCACATATAATTTTTCCAGCTTTTCTGCTACAGTGTGTGCTGAAAGGACAAAAAAAGCCAAAACACATACATTAAAGTACAAAATTAATTGCATTTTTTTTTGGCTGGGTTTTTAGTTTTCAAACATTTGTTGTTTTTATTAGTTTTGTAATTAAAATAATTCTGTATATGGGACTATAAACAGTCCTGGTTCATAACTGTTTGGATTGATATGCAGAAAAATTACACATATATATACAAAGTATATTATGCTTGAATATGTTTTTAACATCTTTAATTTAATATTGACATAAATATGTCAATGTGTTGTATTTAATTTCAAATTTGTTTTCAGTTTTCACACAAGCACGTTTCAGGACGTGACTTGTAACTACCCCCTTCCTGTTGTAAAAAACTTGACTCTAACAGAACTTCCACAAGTATTTTCCTCCATTGTAAAGCTAAGCAGATCCTTTTGTGCACCTTCTGCTGAAATAATATATGATCTCAAAATAGAGCTTTTATGCCTGAAAATGGATAATGATGGAGCCTGGTGACAGCTATGGACCCAAAAGGCAAACAACACTGATGGAATGCTTCACATCTGAATTTAGTTGGCTGCAGCACAGACATTTATAGCTGATTTGTTCCTTTGCAACCAAATGAGAGAAACAGTAAATTTTGCAGTCAAGGGACTTGACCTCAGGACAAGGTGAACTCTTTCTGAGATGCCCCAGTTTCTCTCCGTTGATTACAAGGAGGGTATGAATGACTAGATGTGATGTGTTGGATACATCAAGTGAGGTGATTCCTGCTCTTGGTGTCTATTCATGTCACTATTTATCAATCAGAATTATTAAAATACACTATTTTTCAGTCACTGCTCAGTGAGTAATGGTCACTGCATGGGTCACTTAACCACCAATACAAGTGGTGTACATTAGCAGGTGTCTTTAACTCATCCTGATTCCTCAAAGACCACAAGGTCACCTTAGGATTGCTGTGCAACAGCTTTACTACAGCAGTGGCAATAGCCCACCAGGATCAGTGTATTAACTGAAGACTTCAGTCATCTGCCTTAGGCACCATCACTCTATACTAAACTAACATATAAGTGAGGAAAAATTGCATATATCAGTTATATTTCAACTCCAGTTTCCTTAATTTTGCTTCCAACATCCAAACTTCTACTTCCTGCACAAGGTGATTTTAGGGCACCTTCTATCACCAAAAAAGAACTAAGAAATGTTAGAATTTGCATAAGCTTTTTTGTATGGCTGCCATGCCAAAAAGAGGTGAAGACTGACATTCACTGAACGCCATATAAACATAAACTACAAAATAGTTTAAACAATGACATTGAAAATATTGACAAAAAAAACCCCAAAACCACAAAGAAGTACCTGAAGATATGAAATTGGTATCTTCAGGGAGAAAAAATGCTGCAATTTAATCTTTTAAAACTTGTATGACATAGTTCATTTTCAAGGGATGAAATAAACTTAATGATCACTGTGCTGAGGTTGAACAGGCACAAGATTAGGATCTTTTCCTGATTGTTTTAGCTGTCTCAGCATGATCATTTAGACTTTTAACTTCTTTGTCTGTTACAGAAATGACTTCTCTATTTCACACCCTACTCTGGTTCTCACAGACTTTGCCGGTACATAAGTTCATGCAAATGCTTTGCTTGTGGTCTGCATATCACATTTGCTGCATTTCTTCTGAGGCAGAGGTGCTTATGCACCAAGACATTTGTTTCTAATTTAAGAATGCCTTAGCCTGACTAGGACAGATGACATTATAATCCCAGTTTTACCCATAAGATTTTAATTACCTTACACTCTTATATACATATGCCAACTATTGTCAATATTCATATGTAGATGCCATTTTAATTTCATCTTACATAAAATAAAAGTGTGTCTGGGTATTTTGAATGAGAACAGAATAAAATTGTCATCATTCATCCGTGAAATGTTTATTCCTTTGTTATGTCTCCGTGACTCATGCTGAATTGTATATTACCCCTCAATGAGTTCTATGGCAGCCCTTTGGCAACTTGTAGAAAGATGCAATTTAAAGATCCATAAAATGTTTTGAAATATCTGCAGTTCTGATTTTCTTAAAGTTTGTACCAACATGGATGTTGGTTACAAGCTATGAAGTGGAGTGGCCTGGCAAAGAATAGACCAGACTTCACTCTTAGCTCTGTTAATGGGTCTTGTAGTGTTCCCAGGGCTTTGTTCATGCATGTATGTATGCAAGTAGGTACATATAATTTTAAAAACTTCCAGGCTGTTCTGTTTTCCCTCTACATGTTTAAGGCTCACTTGCGTTTTATCTACTTAGCAAGTTGGAATTCACATGCACTTGAGTTTGGTTTGCTTTGGAGAATCCAGAAAATCTAATTAGTTTTTCAAGAGATCCTTTGAACAGAGATTCATGAGACCTCATGCAGATATTTCTTGCAGAAGTTCTTAGAATCACAAAGGAACTTTCCTTGTAGGTGGACCAAGATTTGTAATGAATGCTTGACATACACGAGACTATGCAGTAAACCTGTCATTACAGAGCACACCACTGAGTCACTACAGGGATTTTATTCACTTTTAGTTAAAGTTTGGAAAAGGTATGCTGATGGCTGTTGTTTTAGTGTTTGGGGGTTTGTTTTAATTTTTCATTGCTGGTTTGTAGTCCTTTTCAATATTGCTAGGGGACAGTATTTATATTCTGAAGCAGTCCTGAAAGCAAGTTATTTTCATATCAACAATTCAATATACAGGCATAGCTGGCTGTTTTGCTTCAATATCTATTGTATTTCACTTTGCCATTTTTTCCCTCAGCACCACTTTTTCAAGGGTTTTCAGTTCTTACTCATTTGTCTCTTGGTGCAAGAGTATAATTAAGATAACAGGAATTAGGTTTTTCTAGCACACTCTGGTATGGAAACTAAAAAGTCCAGCCCAGGACAATGTTGTCCTGGCGTGGAGCAATACTGCACAAAGTCCACTTTCCAGAATACTGGGGAACAACAACATGCAGTATGGCAGGCTAGAGGCAGGTTGCAACAGGCAGTTCAGTGATTTCAGAATTTGGTTTAACTTAACCTGAGTTCTTCCTTGCGATCCTGAACTTGTTGAACTGTTTAATTACTGACTCTACAGTGAGATCAGTTGTTCAGTGCCAGCATTTGTCACTGTAGATGCATTTTCTCTGACTTTCTTGCTCTTTCCTTTTAGGAAATACCCTAAATACAGTGTAATATTCATGTGTCACTCATTTTCCATAGCAAATGTCTACTAAGTGACTTTTCCAAAACATTTACACAGATATGTGGTTAATGTGTAGATTAAAGGTACAAAAGATAATTGGGGTTAATTACAATACATTACTGGTGCATGAAGCTACATGTTCAGGAAAATTTGCTTGCCAAAAAATTAAATATTTCTACTGTTATGCATTTCTAAATGAATATAATTTTCAGCATCTTAACATGTCTCCAGCTCTAGACAAGTTGCAGCTATACTTATAACGTAGAAAAATGTAGTACTTTAAAACTAGCTCATCATTATGGCAGAAATTTTATTCCATTGTTTGATTCCTTGAGGTCAAGATGGGAAGAAATTGAGCTTTTTTCATTCCTAAATACTCTGAGTACCTAAAAAAAAAATCTTACAGATAAATTTCTTTTATCACACTTCCTCTTAAAAAAAATTATCTACCCAAATGCTAAAACAATTAAATGCAATCAATAACCTAAACTTCTCATTGTGAACTTAAAAAGTAATCTTCATTTTGTTGAGCTTCCCAACTTATAATATATACATATGCATATATGTATGTATATATATACATATATGTATGTATGTATGTATATATGTATGTATGTATATATATGTGTGTGTGTGTATGTGTGTGTGTATATATATATATATATATATAACAATAATGAATATCCAGCTTTCAAGGACAGAAAAATTCTTAATTACACTGACAAGGCATCAGCGATGCCCATTCTGTCACACTCTTTCCTTCTTCCTCTGCTCAGAAACATGATACGAATGGCTTGTATTGTCTTAAGCTATGTTGATGACTCAAGCTGTGGCAGGAAAGAAGTGTGTAGTTATAACTTTTTTTCAGGGACGGCATGTCTTTTACAAAAATCTTAGAATAGGTCTATGAGCAGTCATGATTTAAACAGGTTTTCAGTCTCATAGTTTATTTAATTTGGGAAACTGTTAGAGCAATAGTAGAAAAAGCATGGAGTTTTTTGCTGTAGTGTATGCAGACCTTTGCTGTTACAGTATAGCTGCCATGTCCGTTCCATACATCACTGTATTCTGATGCATTATGCAGGTATAGAATGATAAATTTAAGAACATATGTAGAGTGCTGTCCCAAGGTTGCTTCAGTGAAGCACTATTTACTTCACAGTTTTGGTGGCTGGCCCACTATTGAAGTAGTAGCCTGAGCCACTCATATATACTAGATCAGGAAATATAAACTGTGGAGTTCACTGGAGGCAGAAGTCTTGCTAAGCTGGATGCTGTCTTTTTACCCTAAAGAAACCAATGCTAGTGGTAGGAACCTTTAGCCACTTGGGATCTCATCTGCCAGGAGAAAAGCATGATGGAAGGAATATGGTAACTATATTTACCTTGTAGCTCAAGAGTCAAGAAGTCTAAACCACTTTGTTGGGAAGTGAGAGACCTAGCTTGCAGACCCCATACAACCTAAAAGTGAGTCAAGGTACAGCTTCCACCTGGCAGATAACTCTTTTAATTAGTAGCCCATGAGGTATCTTCAGTATGGATGCTCCAGGGCACTCATCCTGAACTTGATGCAGTGTGCAGCTAGGGAGTCGAGGGTGATGCTCCCCAACTGAGCAACAAGAGCAAGCTTCTCATTCCCAGAGCTTTCAGTCACCATCTGTACAATAAAAAGAAATGGCAAGATGCTTCTGATTATTCTCTCTTGTCATTCCAAGTTGTTCAGTCACTACTGAATGGCTAGCTAACTAACCGGGGAAATAAAAATCTATCACATACTGAAAATCTCCTGAGAAGCAGAATGAATGTCCTGCCGACACTGTGCTCAGCTGCAGCATGGGTACACTGCCAGCAGTACCTCAGCTAGCTAGTTTCAACCCAAGACAAGCCACACTTGGATGGGCCTTCCATGGTGTTTTATTTAAGATCATATTGAAATACCTCAGATGATGTTGCAGTCATGTCAAACCTGGCCCATTTAGCACTTTGCAGTAGAAATTATAGAGCTTTATTTTAGAGATGGCTTCCCCAGATTTGGTGGTTCTGTCTATGGCTTTGGTTCAGTTAAGTACACTTAATGTAATTTAGAAGACTCCTATTTTTAAGTATTAATAGTGTAATTTAATGGCAAAGTTGTGTACATCCTTAAATAATATGATGAACTGAACATACATTTACAGGATATGCTATGAATTATGCTACCAAAAATGTTAACAGTATCTCTCTATTTATAGGACATCTGTAATTCAAAAGTGCTTATCACCTCTTTCCATCATTTGGGGTCATAAGACAAACAAAATCTTTGTTCCCTTCTGAGTATTTTGAGCTGAGTATTTATGTCGTACTGGTCCCTCCTCATATTTTTTTCCTTCCTTTTCCCTGCAACACGAGTTAATTGTTCTCAGACAGTATGTCCACAGAAAAATATGATTCCTTAGCAGATTTTTTCAAGTGTTCTCCTGAGGTCATCTTAATAATTCTTCATCTGCAGTGTGGACATTCACATGATGTTCAACATTCCTCTGAGAGACCACGATTTAAGCTCTCTCATTTGTTTCTCTGTGCCCTTTTGAAGTATCTGTCTTGTGCAGTCATACAGGAAGGTTGAACATAAGCGGTATTTTAGTAATCTCAGGAGAATGAATAACATAAAATTCATAGTCTGCAGAACTGCATTTGAAAGATAGAGAACTAAAACTTTTCAATCGGTATCTTACTGTTTAATCTATGGCAACACAACTATTTGTATTTTAAGTAAATGTGGAAACATTTTTTTATATTCATGCTAATCTTCATAGCTGAACACCATTTTTCTATTTAAGTTCTGCTGATGCACTCATCATTCAGTGGCACAGCTCAGGGAGGGGGACCCAACAGCAGGACACAATTGCGCAGCCTAGGAAAAATCACTGGGGTTATATCCTGAACATAGGAGAGGCTTCATACCATGGGAGACAGCCTGCTTCTGCAACTGGTGATTAGTTGCTGTATGAAAAAACATAATGAAGTCGTACCCTAAATAGTAAAATAGAACTCATTTTTTCACCTACTTCACATTGTTTTCACCTCTAATATGCAGACAGTCTTTTTTAATTAAAATTCACACCTTCTAGGATATTTTAAACTGCCTCTTGTAAGAAGAGATTTTCAGCTAGTGAAAATGAAATCCAATTGTATCACAAGATTTCTTCTTAATACCTAGCTAATATAAACTATTTCTGTCAGGTCTCCTTGTACAGCCTGAGAGGCTCAGACATAACCACAAAAATCCCTTTTGGAGACTAATTTATAATCTGGTCTGGTGTGTGCATATGCATCTGTCAAAGGATATTTGTCACCTGATTACAAGTTTTCAAGTACAGACTAAGAGTCAGGTTTTCAGTTCTGCCTTGAAAGATCCAGACATATTTATATGTCAACATTATTTTGCTATATACTTTGTAAATTATGAAGTTAAAAAATACAAGGAAGGCATAAATGTTGTTTTAACATTTGAAGGGAAGGTGATCAAAAATCAAGTGATTACTACTTTGGCAGCAGCAACAGATCTAACTAAACAATCCCACAGCAATTTATGAAACTGAGTTGTCTCAAGGCTTCTCAACAGTGTGGGCAAATTGAATTTCAGTATTTCAGAAATGGAACCAGGATGAGGATGCTTATGCCACGGTAAGGAGAAGTAAAGGAAACATGGAAGGGCAGGAATAGGAATAGGCATGGATATACTGCCCTTGGAAGTATGGGAAAGTTGGACTGGATGACTACAGGGAATCCCCCTTCTCAGCTCCAGCAGGTTTCCTCAGCAATTTCCCATCCCACTTCCTTCTTCCATTGCTGAATGGATCAGTAAAGTAAAAGTAAACAGGTTTGTGCCAATTACAGTAAATGTTGGTTGGGGGTGGGGGGTGGAGGGTGGGGGGTAAGCTCAAATCCCACAGGTTATAATAAGAAAATAAGTTAGGAAATCTACATACCGAAGTATTCCCAGGGAAACAGACTATCTTTTGGTCCTGTCCCACTCCCACTGAACTCAAATAAAATTCCTACTGGCTTCAAGGGAAACAGAACCAGAACCTATTTTATGAGGTGAGTGTGTTGTATTGAATTTTCTTGATTCATTTTCAAATGTAACTTCAAAACTTAGTTCTGCTATTTCAGACTTCAAGGTTCTATAAAGACCTATAAAGTTGATAATAAGGTATTATTGAAAAGATTTGTATACGGAGAACAAGGTAATTTAATGACCATGTAATTTTACTCATATGTTTAGGAGAAAAAAAAATGCATTGGTTGTAATTATTAAAAAGACATAGGAAGTATCAGGTTGTTAGTATAGCTGGTGTACAATCAAACGTTACTCTTTTTTCTCATAGTAACAGGATTAATTAATATCAAACAAAGAATGCCTTCAGAGAACTTTCTAGCCATAGTGCAAGGTTATTTGTATTTTATATGATATGGAGAGACCAGAGTCTCACTGATTTTTACTTTTTTTTCCAGAACCTGGAAAAACCTCAGAAAATCTCCTTCACATACACAGGGCTCTCTGTGAAATAATTTTCTGACAAAAGAGCTGCCTTTGCCTAGCCTTAGCCAAGCTACTGACCTTGGCCTTTCAATGCCAAAGGTTTCATACAACAAAGGAGAACACCAATGCTGAAGCTTATTTTATCTGACAGTTCCCTAACACAAACTGTATCTGAGTAATTATGTTCCAAAATATGAGTGTGGTTTAGTTTTCAGAACTTATTTTGAATTTTTGAAAATTCATGTCTTTTTAAAAGCAAACCGAGGAGCCCTAAGAACTGTGTTTACTGTGAGCAAAGATGAAGATTCTCTGACTCAGAGGAAAGGAAGAGCAGATTATGTACATATATATTCATCTTCTTTTTCTGAAGGCTTTTTTTACCCTCAAGAGAGAGGAATGCAGTGGGTAAGTACATGTGTATCCCTCTTTTTTATGGGGAGGGGAGAGGAGAGTGGAGACAGGAAAGAGATGAGGGAGGGGAGGTAGATGTCTCTTTTTCTCCCCCTTTTTGTTGAAGTAAGCAGTTCTTTTGTCTTCCTTGTCCCTAAAGAAATGTATGCTTTATTATAAAGTGCACAGGCTTACACAAAAATAGCTCATCAGATACCTATAGGTTGCTGCTAGTTTATGCTGAAAGCGTCAGTTGATGGAAACACCTGTTTTTCTATCCCAAAACTCAGCTATCAAGTGAGTACACAAGGAGTTTTTTCACTGGGGCCACAGGACTTAAAGCAAACAAGCAAAATCTGATGGAATCTTAGGTTTGCAAAGGACCTAAGTTTAAACTCTCAGTGTTCAAATGAGTTAGAACTCAGGGCAAAAGTGTTCTTTCATGCCCTGGCTATAGGATTTTCTTGAGAATCTCTTTGTCTTTCTTGTTAAAACACTCATAGGCAAGCCTCATTTTTCTTCTATAACTAGAAATAGCAGAAGCAATAATGAATAATAATCTGATCAGGGTCTGCCAGCAAGCCTGGACTGCATGAGCCTTTCATACAGAGATTAGGAGTTATGACTCTTTCCTTTGATCTCTAGTCTCGTCTTTGGCAGTTGAAACATTGCCAAAATGGACCTTCTACACTTCATGTCCACTCTGTGCTCATAAGCTTAGGCTTCTGTGAAACTGTGCTGTAATGAAATCTGTCTCTATCAACAATCATAGGAGATTTTCTTAAGCTGTGAGGCAGGATGCAACATTTTTGAGTTCTGATCCATTTATATAATGACCACAGGTTGAAATTAGAAGTCTCAAGGATTTACCTTTCTCTTGCTTATACAGAATATTAGATTCACCATAAAATGAAACAGAACATAGCAGATACAAATCAAAATTAATACAACAGCAACAAATGAAATGAATGTAGAGAAAACTGGCTCAAAACTTAGTGCTGCTAGAGTTAAAAGCAAAGCATCTAGATATTTTACAATTGAGCTCATTTTGATTAAAATAGTATGAGTGAAAACATATTTTGTGAATCTGTACCTTTGTAGATTATCTTTTTTATTGCAGATGTTTGAAATACGTTTTCTTGGAATGAACAGCTGAACAAAAGAAAAAATCAATTAATTCCAATAGGTTACTATAACCTGAGCAATCAATTGCTATTTTCTGTTATAACTTTTGCTCTATAAATGACCATCTCAAGTATTAAGGTATGCCTTACATACCCATTCTCATCTTTACCAAAGACCACAGTTTTCTCAGCTGTTTTTCTCCTTTTTTTTTTTTTCTTTTACACAATTTTCTACAAGCTTACAAGAACAGAAAGTTGAAAAGAAACAAGTATTTGTACTACTGATAGGGTGGAGTATTAGTTTTAATTTAATTATCACTAATATTTTGCCTGTGTTAAGTCTCCCTGAGTGCTATCAGTCTGGCACTGTTAGTAGTTTATTTTCTTGAACCTGCTTTTGCAAAAAAAAGTACTTTGACACTTTTACTTTACCCTTGTACTGTAAGATGTTTTATATGTTTATTGCTTCAACTCTGAACATAAAAACTCTGATAGCTACAGTGAACTCATTACTCTGGAATAGAGCAAGTGTCCAACAGAGATCTCAAAATTAGGATTTCTTGTAATCTGAGTAGAAAATTCATTAACTGGCTTTTCCTATGGACTTTTATTAAGGAGATAACACATTCATTTGAAAATCTTCATCACTTCCATATGCTTGCCATCTCCAGGCTGCATTACTATAAACCTATATATCTCTGGCTCTAGATGAGAGCAGGGCAGTGTTCCAACTGCAGGGAATGGGACAGCCAGGTCCTCAGTTAGGTGAATCACTACAATCATTTCCCATTCCCTGTTCAAGAAGTTGCATTGCTCAGCTTCCTAAAAAAATCAAGAATGTATAAACACTTTGCCCCCAGCAATGGTATTTCCAGATGTTAAGCACATTTCAGGATTCCAGAATGGAATGAGACCTCGGGGTCTCATTATTTTCTTTTTTTTTTTTTTTTTTTTTTTTTTTTGGGGGGGGGGGGAGGGAGGGAGGGAGTTGTAATGAATAAGAAATTACTTTCTTTCCTCTCCATTTAATAAGCAATAGTTTTAAAGTTATCACTCTTGTCTTGACTATGGGGGACAGGGCTTAAAATTCTGTTCTTTCTGATTCAGATTATAAAGTTACTTCCCCAATTTCTCAGGCTACATAATTTGTTTTGAGAGGGATACCGATCGTAAGATCCTGAAATGTAACAAATACAGGTTCATGTCCTCATTTGAAAACATTAAACCAGCACTTTAACTTGGGACTTCTATTTTGTAATTAAATGCCTCCACTACAAGGCTATGAGCTGTAGGTTATGAGCATTTAATTAGTATTTCTCAGTTGGATCTAGACAGGACCTGGGTACATCAGTAGCTGTACCATCCCCTATGATCCATCAAGACAAGGGGGAAGTACAGTTAACTACAGTAAACACAAAATACTTGCAACTTGGACAAATTCTTCTTCTATAACTGCTCATAAGATGCAGAACTACCACAGCATATTCAAGTAACTAAATTCCTTAAGAAGTCTTTTCTATTATGCTTGAAAGAGTTATACCTTAACATGCGTTTTCCAGCTTTTTGCAATCTTGAGGAGCCAAAATCCAGGTTCCTTCAGTAAGCCCAGCTCCTAACATTTGCTGTGCTAACTGGGTTTATCTATGACTATTTACATGCCATTGTGACAGGACCTACAGAAAACCCTACAAGGAGAAAAGAAGTAAATTCCCTAAGCAAAAATCCTAGAAATTTGATTCTGTGAAGGACATTCAACAGTGTCTGAGGGTAAGTCTCAGTTCCTATGGTATTTTAGGTCTTTCACCATACATTTTCCTCTCCCATTAATTTTACTGCTCATTTCCTGCAATTGATATTGGCAATATAAATAAAAAGATGTAGAATGAGGAGTATCTTAGTGAAATAAATACAATTTAGAAAACTGCCATCTCTCCTGCCTTACCTGGAGCCTAAGAAATTTCTTTAACTATTAAACTCACTTGGTTATCAACAGATCATCTTGATAAAGGACATGGAATAACTTCTATAAAATCAAACATGAAAGAACTAAAAAAAGCTGAACTTCTGATAATACAAAGTTCATTGTGGGTGGTTAATTATGGACAGTGGATTTTCTTTCCACATTGTGTTCTTTTTTATTGGAAGTTGAGTGAATTGTAAATACAATAAAGAGAAATAGCTTTCATATGCCCCAGCATGCAGCAGGAATGATTAAAAAGACAGAAATTTAACCCACAGAGTTTCTGTGTTTTGAAGAGAGCAATGATTTTAATCGGTGCTGTTTGTTTGTTTTCCAAATCTGGGGTTATGGCTTAATTCAGAGACTCTGCAACTATTTAACATTTTCCCACATTTGTCTTGAAGTGAAAGAAAGTCCTCTTTCTGCATTTCTTCCCCTTGGATACATATATATGTCCTGTGGAGCTCAGGTAGAGAAAGATTAGATGAGACATTTTAAAAATGTGTGAAATGAGATGACTGTAACAATTCAGTGTGGATGAGTCCTGTAGTCTCCTGGCTATGGGCACACCCATTCTCACCTGTAGTCACATACAGACGCTACCCCATGCTAACATTTCAACCCAGGCATTTTGAAAAGACAGGCGTTAATAATCTAGAGTGTAAAGGGCTATTTTATGATGATTACTAAGTGTGATAAATTGTGATGAGCAGTTCAGCTGATTTGATAAGCACCATTTCTTGAAAAGCAGGATTTTGTGTTCAGAAGATGCTTACATCTCTTGAAATTAGAGTAAATAAAAAATATCCAGTATTCACTCCCCAGAAAATACTTCTAGTTCCTGCATTGTTCTGAAGGTTTGCAGCATTCTGGAATCTATGTTTAGTCTCTTAATTGAAACCCCACAAACCCAGCTACCAGCAGCCCCTAACATCCCCAGTCTGGGGTAGACCCAGTTCTTTCTGCCCTGTGTAAAGAGGACCAGATCTCCTGGGACCCACATACCAGAAGTCACCTGCTGAGAACTCTCTGGGTAGCACTGGATTTGCTGAAAGTTGGTGAACCTGAAGATATTTGAAATAAAACTTTTCAAGTGAGCCAGTACTAATACTAACAAATGAAACATTATTTTTTTAGAAAACCTCTAACCAACTCAAACATCAAAATATGTATTTAGTGATATAATCAGGTTGTTGAGTTTTACTTATGTACTTATGCCTTAAGTGTGGCAAGTAAGAATGCAAATCTGAGAATAGATTTTTTTTGCAATAATACCCATCCTAATTTTCATGGTAGTGACAGAATTTTATTTTAGAACTGGGTCTTGTATTTCTGCCAATGCACAGCATGCTTGACCTGCAATGACCTTGCTATTCCAGTACTAAGCCTCCCCTGAGCAAACTCTGACAGTCATGCAAACTATGGTAATGTGGATGTGTAGCCAGTTAATAGGAAAGTAACATCAAGAAATTAATTTCCACTTGTGACCTGAAGCAATTCTCCAGATAAGATTGCTTAGAGATGTAATCCAGGGTTCCCCAGTTTATAAGACCATGGCCTAATAACTGGTTTTCAGCTGGCTGTAATTTTTAAGTGAAGAGTCCAAAAATATAATTTGCCGATAAAACCAAATCTGAGATACCTTCACAGCATGAATTAATGGGACCAAAGTAGGACAATAAATTTGCATTAGCTGGGTACCCCTTCTTTTAGTGGAAAGTCAGGCATGTGCTTTGATGCAGTTGCTATGCAAGTCTATTGAAGTAACAAAGAAAATACAATTTTATTTTTGAATGGCACTAGTATAGTTCTTGGAAGATCATGTGATCTTAACATCAGCTTAAGCAATTCAAGGAGAGGCTGGAGCTCACCATGTGATGTACAGGGACCAGCTCTCACCCACCACACCGTTGCCTGTAGCAACAGGGAGGCATGTGATGGCTCTGGTGTGTTACAACCACACAGCAACAACAGTGAGAGCTCGTATTTAGATGAGAGGGGTGGAAGTATTGATTTGGACAGCTGGAGTTTCCCAGTGCATTGCAGTCATAATGCAGATTGATAATTCCGGTGGAAAAGGGGACAGGTATAATGAAAACCCTGTGGGCAGAAAAGCCAATCAGTTTTCTAAGATGAATTTTGAAGAATTATCCATTTAAAAAAAAAATCAAGCAGGTATGCTTATCTCAGCGTTGAAAACACTAGCTTCGGGGTGTTTTTTTCATCTTTGTCTACTATATCATAATGTAAGAAAAAAGAATGGCCAAGACATTAACAGAGGGTTATCATATATTCAGTAATGAAAATAAAGAATGAAGTAGAATGTATAAAGCTTTAAGAAGAAAAGGTAAGATTTATTCAATTTTCAGAGTCCTTTTACCCCCAGGAACTGAAATAATGATAAAACAAAGCAAGCTGAGAAATTGTGCTCATAGGCTTCAAGTCAATATACCCAGATATTAAATTTGCATTAGCCCACTATGTACCTGCAGCCAGACAGAATGGCATGCTCCTGCCATATCCCAGAAACTCAAAACCATTAATTTTATTTTTCATTCATCTTAATTCCAGTAGATATCTAGAAGCATTATCTGTACAGCAAGTTAAAAGTCTCCAAGTGGAATTGTGTTATATCAGAAAATACTACACAACATATTTTGTCGAGATACGATTTGCACCATAACTACTCAGGGTAGTCCCACAAGCTGGAAATTTTTCCCATGTTGCATATTTCAGTGTTTCAACTTTTTTTTTCTCATAATCAATTTTTTTTTAATTTATTTTTTAAGCATATATTCTGGATAATATATTGACTTCAGTGCTGGTTCAAAATGCTTTTTAGATGTTCGAGTAACTAAAAAGTAATTTTGAAATGTCATTTCATGTAAATCAATTTTTCTTTTTCTAAACAAAAAAATTGTCAAAAAGTCTGCAGAAGTTTAAATCCTTTTCTGCTCATAAACCTGTATTTGCAGCAAAAATTTACTCATTAAGTTACAAAACAGGATAATGTTGTCTTTTTGTCATATCCTTTCTGAAAATGTTTCACAAACATTTTTCACAAAAATACCTAAACCCTACACCTTTGCAGTTGTTATGAGTACATGCTGCAATAATTAGTTATAGGCTGTGTTTGAACAACAACAGCAGCAAAAATGACTCAGATGTCTGGTAAATAAGGAGCTTTAAGTAAAATTCTCCAAAGCATTTGATTGAAGCAGTTTGGGGGTTTGCATTCACCTGAGCCATATTTCTAATAGTAACAGTTTATTTGTTATACTTTAATTATTTAATATTTTCTGAGGAAATGCTTTTTTCAGCAGAAATTTATTTTTGCAAGAATAAAATTACACACAAGTTGTAGAAACCTATGCTGTCAGACCATCACATTGTGCAAGTGTTCAACACCCTAATTCAGTCTGCAACAGGATCTTTCTATTGGATGTAGCAGAGAACATAATGGGACTTAGGCAGATCTGAGATGTCTAAAACAAAAAAATCTCCTCATACTCCCACACAGTGGTGTCTAAACCTGCTAAGATCAGTTGGTTCCTCCCTGTTTGATTTTAAAGTTCTCTAAACTCTTAAAATTTTGTTTCAGTGCATGCCCAGGGCTTCCCCAGCCCCAGGAGGTGCTTATCTCCTGCCTAAGCCTGGTGAAGATCCAGAAACAAGGCATTTCTCTGCCAGGCTCCTCCAGGGTCTGACAAAGGCTGACAGGACCTCACAAAAATGTTGTGGCTGCTTTCTTTCCAGTTGCAGCTGGGGCGGGGAGGTAGTAGCCACAGAGATTCAAGCATTCAACCAGGAAACAGGCAATCTGGACTGAGTTCTCTCCTTCGCCTGAGGGATTCAAACCCACAACACCTACCTCCCAGGAAAGTCATGTAAGAACGAACCTGTAGGTTATTTGAGGGAACAGATGCAAAGCAAGTATTTGAAGGGATGCTCTCTGAATATTTATCTCTGTGGGTTAAAAACAGAAGTCAGATGGATTTAGGGGTTCTTAGTTGGGCATCCGTCTGAGCACAGGGAGTCTGTGTCATGGCTGATGTAAAGTTACAGTCTTTGGAGAAAGGACCCAGAAATCCCCCAGCACTGTTCAAGTCCTGGCCATTAGCCTACAGCACTAAGACCCTCCTGCACTTGCATCATGAATTTCAGTGCCAATAGTGGAGAGGGACAGCAAAACGGGATCTAACCAGGCATAATAATCATTGTTCAGTGAATGTGTGGCCTTGCTACCATATAATGAAGCTTTAGGGCGTTGAACCTCTCTTACTAAGAATTTTGAATCCAAGTGGGGACAACTTCTAACAGAGGTGTAAAAGACAAGCAACTACACCTCTCTTTCTCTCCCTGTCTCCCTTCCCTGCCTCCACACCTTAAATTTAAAGAAGAGTAAGTCCCACAGCCATTTAAAAGAATGGACAGAAGTGTCTGCCATAGTTTGCATGCACTCATCTGGACCTTTTAAAAATACAGTGTTCTTCTGCAGCCCTTGCTCTTCCTTTGCAACCCACTATTTCAAATGTGCTGTTCCTCAGTGTGCTGTGCAGACTGGCCACTTCCCAGCATCTCCTTTCTGGATCCCATTCTGAAACAGCTAATTCTCCACTTCCTTTTTGTTGGAAGCCTATGTGCTTCATTCAAAACTTAGTTTCTGCCAGGAAAAAATGCCTAAAACATAATTAAACATACACATTTTTATGTATTAAACATTATACTTCTTTAAATGCAGAGATTCAAGAAATGGAAAGAACCTGGCTTAATACTCAAAGCGTGTAAAGTAATTAGAAAAAAACCCAAAATATTATTTTATATCAAAGCTAAACATTTGTGATGTGAAAAGCCTTGTATTACTTTCTAAATTAGATAACTTTCTCATTAGGCTTGCTTTCTTGGTGCCACCATTACTGGAAATCACTTGTAAAAGTAATTTGGATGCCGCACATTCAGCCAGTTACACTCAAAAGGCTGGTTAAAGTGAAAGTGAGATGACAGTTTGAAATGGAATTATTATTGCTTTTTCCCTTCACATCCAGTCAATCACAGTAATATAATGCAGTTTAATTCTGTGAATCTTTGTATATCTTATATCAAGATTACTCTTTTGATTGTTTGCAGATCAGAGATTTCAGAACAGAAAGAGGGAGTCTGAAGGACCGCTTTGATTTAAATACACCATTACCACTTTTGTTAACATTTTCCCTGCTTCATGGTATCACATAATTGGGAAAGTCTTAAAAAGAGAAAAAAGCATATGATTACAATAAGCACCATAGTTATAAAAGTTCTACATAGTTTAGCACTGGGAGCCTGAATTTATTTCATTGCTACAATATCACAATGAACAACAACATGTGCATACACGTATATAGGTATAAGAATGAACATATAGACATATGAACATGTAAGTACCTATTCCATACAGAGAAATATAACAAAAGGATGGTGACAAATGCACTTGCATTTACATGGCAGTTTCCTTTTTTCCTTCATGCACTTCTTGTTTCTGCATCCTTAAATAAATTCTGAACAGTTAGTTTCATATAAACAACATTTTGGTCAACCCCCCAATTTATACTGAATCTAGACTTTTGGCTTACCTTGTGTAAGTGCCATCATGTACCTTTGGATAGTTGTTTCACTGAAAAATAACATAAAATGAATGAACAATAAACAAAGGTATTTGAAGAGTCTACTGCTAGGCAGAATGATCTTGTTAAATCATCTATTGTTTTGGAAAACCTACAGGTGAAATAATTTACAAGGAAAGAACCTGAACATTCCCTGACATGCATTCTGAATTTATTTCTCATAGGTTAGGAACTTTAAACTGTAGGGGGAACCTGGCCAAACAATATAACATAATTGTAATTTTTATTTATATAGGCAAAGTGCAAGCTAGTAGATTTGAAGACTATAATTATAATAGTTGCTGTTTAGGAGCAACCCATGCCAAATGTTCGGAGGGACTTAACTAGATTTACAGTAAAGTATGGGTTAATAAGAAAATTAAAATACGAGAAAAGAACATGACACCCAGAATCCAGAATTTAGGTTAATGTTTCTACATCTTCTCTAGATACACAACGTTAAGTATCAAAAATCTTGGTTTTGTTCCCAGTTCTACAAATTATTCCCAGATGGGAGTAATGTTAGAAATTGCCAAAATGCAAAAACCCCCATATTATTTTCCTTAACTTGTTCTGTTAAAATCAATGACCTCTTAAATTCTCTAAGGATTCTTGGAGATGCAGCAGAGTTCACAGGCTGAGAAGAGACAGCTAAAGCAGTTTCAAAAACTTGGACTCCAGCAAAGCGTTTGACACTGTTAACCGCAGCCGCCTCCTCCTAGACAAACTGGCAACATACAGACTAGATGTGTGGTCAGAGAGATGCGTAGGAAATTGGCTCACAGGCTGCACTCAGAGGGTGGCAATCAATGGTTTTTACTCAGGTTGGCAGCCTGTCATACATGGGGTCCCCCAGGGATCAGTCCTGGCCCCCACGCTGTTCAACACCTTCATAAATGTTCTGGACAATGGGACTGAAAGCACCCTCACCAAATTTGCTGATGATACTAGCATGGGTGGTGTCTTTATTACTAAAGGAAACAATCCAAAGTGTTCTATAGAGTACTTTTTATGCTGTTTTTATGTCCAGCCACTTCTTTTGATACCATTAGTCCATTACGCCTAAGCAGAAAAGGTGCTACCCACATTTATTCTGCCTAACTTCGTGCTTTTGATGGTATATGCACTCTGCTCAGCAGTGGCGGAGAAAGGGAGGAACAAACAGAGCACCCCTGTTGTATTTTCTCACAAGTACTGTCTGATGGCCTTGTACTAATATTTTATCTGAATTTGAAATTATGAAGCCAGTTTTCTTATGTATTTGTATATGAAGATTGGATTCTTTGGTGTCTATCTAGGAGTGAGAGTGAGTTTGGGTGAATTTTCTTCTGTGCAAGTTGTTTATTTTCAGAAAACTTGGATTTCTATGAACATAACAGTTTTGAGGCTTCTTTTTACAGTTTTGAGGCTTCTTTTTTCTCTTTCATGGTTAATATCTACAAATGGATTCAAAAGAATGGAATGTGCCTCCACCAGCACTCACACATGAAGTATGACTGTATAGAATTTTTTTTTCTTGACAAAGTTGTAATCCCACTCTCTCACTCTTTGGAGCGACAACAGAACTCCTTTTATTTTAAAAAAATCACTTTCATTGTTAAATAAATATTCTATTATAAAGCAGATTTTTTTTTAAAGTGTAGTTTATCCCTAAATGTTGCCAGAAGTCAAACTCATGTCTTCAGGAAAGTACGTGTGATTAGAAATGTGTACTACATAAGAAGCTAATTTATTTAACTTTATGGATAACCTGAGAGTTCACCTAGTGAGAATCATTTCTCACCATGCAAGAAGTGCAAATTGTATTTGAAATCAATATTTCTGATTAAAATCAGCACTTCTGAGCCTCATTTTGACTAACCCCAGTTTGCTTAAGCAGTAACCTCATTTCAGCTGAGAACATTTTCAGCACATGCACTTTCAGTTCAGTACTCCGCTCCACTCTACTTTTGCAGGATGATTCTCAAACACTTGTCCAAGCCATAGCCACCAGGCTATGGATATGCCTTGAGTATTTTCCCTGCCATTTTTGCAGCTGCTGTGCTGAAATAGTTGGCAGAGTAGTAGCTGAAAATTTCTGCTTTCCTCTCAGTTGGTGTCTCTTACGATTCTTCTGATCACCTGCTGTTCTACTACTGCCTTGTGATCACTGGCCATCTGGACTTCCCAGTGACAGCCCTACTATTTTATCTTGTGACATCATTCTGATGCATTCCTACATTTTTCTAGATGTGTTTTAAGATGCAGCAGCAGCCAGGCAGAGAGCTCAGTGCCATATTTCTCATTCTGTGAATATAAACACATTTCTATCCCAAACCCAGAGAAATACTCTGGGGAAAAAAAAGGGGAGGGGGCAAAAAAAAATATCAGTTTTTAATCAGTTTTTTAATCTGTTTTGATTTTGTTTGTACTACATCCACCTTCAGCTTTTAAATTGTGATCTTTTTGACTTGCAAAATTCACATTTTTACTTTTGAAAATGTTGAAATATTCCTTTGTGAGGTGCTTTGTATACCTCCAGAAAATAAAACAAGTCAATATTTCTTCTTTTTCTGAGTAGAAGTAATCATTTCTCCAAAGTGAAGAAAGTAAAAGAAACCTGGTAAAACATGTTTTTGAAGTTTCCCTGTTTCAGTGTTTGTGTTTTTTTAATCTTTAATATGTTTTGGTTTACCTCGAGAAATGTAGCTGACCTTATGCCATTGCATCTTCATAACGTCCTCTCAGAAATGTTTCTAGCATTATCATTGGGTGACCTGACAGTGCGAAAATTTTCATTGTGATTCTAAAGCAACACTTTCTTTTAATCCAATATACTTGGGATCATCTGGAAAAGGAGAGAAATAATACTGCTAGAAGCTTACTAATGGTTTTAGTTATAGATAACTTTATTTGCTCACCAAGAGAACCAAGCTTGACTACAAAATGGTTCCTCAATAGGCCAAAAAGGTACTGGCTATCCAGCAGCTGCTTCTACTGCTTTAGTACAGACATGTAATTAAGTGGCTTCATGAAACTCATTTCCAAAAGCCTAATAGTAGTAAGGTACAGCTAACTGCAGTAACTCAGATGATAATTAGTTGGCTTAAACAACAGAACTATGCCAAGCCCCAACGATGTGAACTAGAGATTTATTCATGTAGCTTCCTCTCAAGAGCGACATCACAACATTTGGATTGCCTGGCATCACAAACAATAAATAGTAAGTAAAATTAGTGATGCAGCCAGACAACAGTGCAAAACTGCACCCCAAAAAGCACCTACTCCTTTACAACAGAAGTCATATTTTGTTGGGCCAGTGCTCTAATTGCTCTGATGTCATGCAAAGGTGGTCACCGCCCCTGGCAGCTATTTTTCAAATGAATAAGCATAACTGATCAGATTAATAATTTTCTGACAATCTGAAACCAACTGTTCAGGTTCTCCCCCTGAAGAAAGCCAAATACCAGCAGCTGTGTGCTTAAACACGTATCACAGGGATTATTAGCTGGGAGATAGGTCCCTCACCCCTACAGTAGGATACTTTTATTTGCTGTGTAGTTGTCTAGAATTAGACACCTAAAGAACTAGCAAGTATACTTAAAGATTTTTAATACTCAGAGTGATAATTTTTTTTTTGAAAGATATGGAATGTTGGTCTAGATCTCGCCCTTTGCCTTATACTTTGTCCTGGGCAGCATAGCAGACCTGCTGGCACAGAACCAGCTACTGAGATTGTCCTCAGTGGTTGTGACAGAGATGATACCCATTGCTCCCAAGCAGGCACTGGGAAAGGGCTAGGATGAGCTATACCTCTGACAAAACATAGGCCCCTTCTGCTCCTGGTGGTCCCCTCAGACCAAGTCCACACTGAAGAATTCAGTAGGCACAGGAGAATCGGATGGAAGGAGTTGAGTGAGCAAAAGTTCACTTAGGAACAATACAATTATAAGAGCAAACCTGGGCATTTATGGTTCAGTTTTGTTGTTCACAAGAATGATTTTAAGATCATTCATTACAAAGAGGAAGGCACTGCATATTACTAATGTTGAACTGTTCTACCGCATTCAACACTACTGATTTCCAGGAGTGTGAATAGTACTATGCAAATGGGATAAATAGAAAGTAGTTCTCATTGTTGCTGGAAAATATATTTAAGTTGTGTATGAAGCTTCTGTTGTTCTTGAGAAGCAGAGGCTCAAAATTTATTTGCCAAATGAAATACATAAAATGCCTTTCATTCTCGCCTGTATCTTTGAGAGAATACTAAGGAGACAGCAAGGGAAAACATAGTCTGTGTTGATTGAGATAGAGCTTTAGAAACGTATCGCAAGGCTAAGAGTATAAATAAACTGTAAAATTATCCGTATTGCTTGAAATGTTGTCACCCTTAAGAAAAAACATCCATTGTAATTTCATTGCCAACTAACTTACACTGAAGTGAGATAACTGATTTTTAGAAAATTAAGAAACATTTGAGCAGCTGTCAGACTGTTCTTAATTCAAGCACCACCTTTGACACAGCCCTTCAACAGTCACAGCTGGATTCCACTGGGGTTTATGGAATACTGGTAGCTATTTATTCTAATATCGGTTCTTTCAGGTCAGTGCCTATTTGGCACTTAACTGTCAGAGGTCAATTCAATATGGAAGAAATACAGGTTTTTCACAGTACTTGGGTTTTCCATAAGTCACATCACTCTGCATCAATAAGAGGTTTGGAGGTTAACTTTATTACCTTGACTGTAGTTCAGGAGATAGAAATAGCTAAAAGTAATTTTTCAGAGATAAAGTAGCTCCATGTTGTCCCATGAAGTCTTGGAGGGATTGATACTGGGAGATTTATTAGAATATATACAAATGGTTGTCAGGAGGACCAAGCATTGGGCTTTTTTCCCCTGAAAGTCACACAAGGAGAGCAGGAGTGGGGGAGTCGCTGTAGCTGTGAATTCCCTGACCAAGGTGATATCTCCAAAAGAGACATAGCTGGTTACCAACATTCTCCTTTCAGTCTCCAGTGCACAAGGGAAATGTAGACAAAAAATACTGCAAAAGTGACATGCAAAGGTGCTGACTTTGCTGGTCAACTGGACTTCACAGCTGTGTTACCCTATGATTGTAACTCTAGCATGGCTGGGGCTGGGCAGGGAATCACAATACTGGTATTTTGTAGATGGCTGGCAAGCTGAGTTCCTGAAGAATAGTTTTTTAATGAAGGACTGTTTATTGGATTACTGTTTGCACCTTGGATATTTTTTCTTCTACGTACAGTGAAATTTTAAACTGTAAATAAACTGGTTTTGATACAGTAGAGAGCAGAAAGACTGGAAGAAGAATTTCTCTGACCATTTTGTGCAAGGAATTGAATTGTAAGTCTCCAAAAGAGGTAGTCATGTTTTTCTTTATGAAATGGATCTCATTTGAAATGTCAACCTTTATTTAGACCGTTAAAAATATACAGAGAATTCTCAGAATAAATGGCTGTGTTATTACTAGGGCTTTCTTCTAGTGGTGGAGGTTGGGAGTTCATCCATTCTGTTTTCAGCCACATGGGTATTTGGATTTAACATAAAATTTGATTTTTAGGAATAATTTTCAATAAGGTTCAAATAAAAGGTGTATGTTTAAAAGGTCAAACATACTAGAAAATTCCCTGATCACTCTTTTAATTTAGAGAAACAAACTGATTTTTTATTTATATTTTCAAGTTTGTTCTGCATATGAAATATCTTTCATTACATTATTGATGTCCATGAAAGAAAGGCATGATTAAGATACAAGATACACAATTACCATTTTTCCATGTAAAACTCTGAAGACTTCAGATTTCCTGAAAAATTTCTTATACAAGAAATGTCTAGTTGTTTGTTTACTTGGTCATACAGATTTATGCACTCAATTAAATGGATCTTTAAAAACATATCATAGCTGTTATACCCCTTAGAAACATTGGAAATTTTTTAAGACATCTCTGCATAATAATGGTGTTATGTAAACATAATCCTGTTTCTAACTGTTTCATACATTTCATAGAATCAAGGACAACTTTGTCTGCAAGGGACCATGGGACATTCACGGTGCCTCCCAAAGCAAGGTTAGTTTAAGTGTTGGTACAGGTTGTTCAGGATCTAGTCCAGCTGAGTTCTAAAAATATCCAAGGCTGAAGACCTCACACCTTCTTGGAAAGCATGTTCCCATGTTCGACGAAAAAGGCTTTGTTTCATCATAGATGGCTTTGATTTTCTAAACACTCTTAGTAAATCAGTTTAAGTACCTCTGGTCAGTAAATGTGATTAAAGCACCAATTCAACCTAGTTCTGCAGTGTTTAATTTTAAAGACATAAGTAGTTGTTCTGAATTGTCTGACTTCAAAGGTAAAAGTAGTTTGACTGGCAGTCCTAAATCCTATTTTAGTTGGTTTCATTGGAAAATTCTAGCTCTGTGCTAGGTGAAAAGAAAAAAAATATATAGGAAGGTATGTTTCCTCATACAGTACCTGGCATTCCTTAGTTCAGTTGGCTTTTCAGGGAAATATTTTTATTTGGGGGTAAAAAAAAAGCAGTTTAGAAAAGAAAAGGAAAAAAAAAAAGGAAAAAAAAAAATCCTGGGTCCATTATACCTACCTGTTTAATATTTTTCCAGTACAGTGAGATTCTACTGGTCTTTTTGGTTATTTATATTGGCATAAGACCAACAGCCAGGAATAAATTTTGGATGTAGATTAGACAGAAGTTTCTGCATCAATTTTCCAAATACAGCAGTAGAAAAAAAAATTATCTATTTTTAATATGGACCAAAAGAAGATCTATGGCTTCCTTTAATGGCAGCGGATATGCTGACACAGAAGATGTCTAATTAGGGTTTGCTTTGTCGTAGAAATATGCTATAGCTGATTCATGAGTGACACAATAGACATAACATGGCTAATCCAGGAAGTAAAAACAGTTTATGTATATATACACATGTGTATGTGTATTTATTGCCTTAAAGATGTATAGGTCAAGATCTTATAGAAATGTATCCAAAGGATTACTCCTTTAACCCAGAGGTTAAGAAGGATTTACTCTTTTGACCAGGAAAAAATTCTGCAATGTAACACACTGTAAAAATCCTTATGTATATATATTTAAAAAAAAAAAAAATAGACGTCCTAAAAATATTTTACAACCTTTTAAAATTCTTGTCTAAAATTCTTTTTAAATCTTCTTTGTTTTCTGTTACCAATGAAGAGAAGAGGTATTGAAATTTGTCCTAATCTAAAATATTTAAAATTAATAAACTTCCAGTAAACCTAAATATGGGAGAAAGACTTTTGTGGCAATACAGTGAATGACAACATGAAATCAAATGGTGCAGCTGGGGTAACTGACTAGTACCTACACAGTTAATTTCTTTTATAATGCTTTTGTAGGTAAGGTGTATATGGTTGCAACTTTATTTGTTATCCATGTGAAGAGTCTTACATTTAAGAATGACTTATCCATGTGAATAAGGAGATGAAGTTTTAACAAAGTATGTGAAGATCCTTGTAAATGTAAATGACTGTGTAAATTTAAATCATTGTATTAGATTAATGAACCTAAGAAACTGGTAATTTAGAAACTAGAAGTTATGACCCTGAAGTATAGCAAGCTACTTCTACAAGACATTTCTGCACTCTCAATTATCACTACGTACAGCAATGACTGAAGATACTTAGTAACCTTAATAATCCAGTTCAAAAACCATATCGTATTCTTGTAATCCACAGGCACCTGCATTTACACCATGCTTGAATGTTTATTTTAGTGATGACATAACTAACTAGTCAAGCCCCCTCATCCTACTCAGTAATTGGTACAAAGTAGATGTGACAATGTCGATGAACACAGACATTTTCAAGGGTCATAGCAGTTAAAATTTCAGATAATGTGTTGTAAATTATAATCCTATTAGAGGAATAAGAACAACACCTGGGGGAAAAAAAACCAGGACTGGCAAAGAGATTGCTTTGTAGAAAGTGACTATTAAGTTTCATGCAGGTTTAAGACTTGAGAAGTCTTAATTGGTCAGTCACAGTCTGAGCTACATTGGCTCACAGCATAAATGCAAACCGTAAAATGCTAAAGGACCTTCTTAGTGAAAGTATTAAGGGCTGAAGTCCTCACACAATGACCAGGATTACCAAAAATATAATTCTCTACTGAGGATCCATAGCTAAAAATGACTCAAATTCCATTAATCACACTGAAGATTAATAGCATGTGTAGAAAAAACACTGCAGATACACAGAACACAATGAGATCACAGTGTGTGTGACAGAAACCTGGGGACACTGCCCAGTCCATTTTGTGATTTGTGTATTTGATGAAGACAACTGGTGAGTGATATCTGAGAAACTACTGTTATATTTTATTTCCCTGCCCCACTGCTCCACTCCACTACTTCAGTTCTCCAGAGGTACTTCTTGTCTTAGTAATACTGAGCTAAGACATTCCAATGGAAGAACATATCATGGGACAAAAGATAACGGCTTATGAAGTGCTCTAATGGAATCACATGGAGAGAGAAGATCATGATCTATGCAGGGAATATTCTTGGGACAGCAGAAAAATTTAGGCTTGAGGAGGTTTCCATCCACAACGTTAGCACAAATTAGTAGTGGCTGAAAAGGGGTAAAAATCACAAAAACTATTTGGAACTGTGGGAAGTATGAATCATCCTGGGAAATAGTAGATGAAGGCACTAATTTAGTCCAGAGCAGTACCTAACCCATCTGCCTGCACTAGAGATACAACAAAGTCATGGCCCCACCACCACTTGCGTGTTGGGAAGCTCATGTTTGCTGAATCTTTTAAGAAGCTACAGGTTTAAGACTTTATTCTTTCTTCCTCAGTGAGACGGTGTGGTTTTGTAACACAATTCCTTTGTGATTCATGTTATTATGACACAAAATGGAGAAAATATCTATTAAGTCTGATCTTTCTTCTTTTAATTTTAAGCTTCTCTCTAAGACAATAGACTGTATTTTTCCAGTCATTATTACAGCCATTATTACATTAAATTAAGAAGAAAACTGTAATATAGTTGTAGTATTATTTTAGAACAGCCTATTTGCCTTCTCCAAAATTTTAAGTGTTTGTGGAATCATGGTTTTATATTCCTAACACAAATTTGATCAATCTCTAAATCAGTTGCAAATTGTAAGTCTAAACCCCTCCTAAGCCAGAATTTCAAGTTAACAATTAGTTTGAGATAATCTTCAGTTTGAGATAAATATTTCCTATTTTCTTTTTATACAAGGGTTTCAGAAGTGCCTTGGGCAAAGCCACTTATAACATATGAGTGGCTTACTGCAGAAACCTAGCACGAAGCTTTTTGGTGAAAAGTACTTCTAGCTTTGAATGTTGGTGCTTCTTCACAATTGATTTTATTTCTCACGTCTGCTGCACTTTCCATCTTTGAGGCACTCATTTGTGATTACATACGATATAGTCCTGGAATTGACTATTTGGGCCACTGATGTCATCCCCTGGGTATAACTACATTTATTTTTTTTTAACAGAAGGAAATCCCTAATTTTATTTTTCAGCCCTAATGAGTCCTTCCGCTGTTATGACCACATGAAGATTACCCACCATCTCACACAAAAGACATCAGCTTCCATGTAGGTAGGTGTAAAGGTAGGATGTAAGAGAAATGTGATTCTTCTCCAATCTAATGCACCTGCCACTACAGCTCAGTCAAAAACTAAAAGGGGTAAATAAGTGTCACCAAACATAAATACTTGTGTAATATACTTCCTCCTGAAGGAAAGAGAGACAAGAATATGAATTACAATTTAATCTAAGCATTAATCTTTCAGAGCAAATAATTACGCTCTCTCTCATTAAGGGGTTGAGCTAATTATTCAACCTACCATCATATTATGCATCTTTGGACTAAGGAGTATGTCATCCTGTGTTTTAATAACACAAACTCACAGCACGGTCAGTTCCAAAATTCTTCTAGGGATGGCAAGGCACTTGATAATATGTGTTGGTGGATACACTTCCAGTCCTTGAAGAAGAATATCTGCATTTATATAAGATTTTTCTGTGTTTGTGTATGCAAAGTAATTTTGTAGATAGCCATTTTATTTTATTTTCAACACACTCAAAGAAATCTTTGCCTCATTGAGTAAAAAGGTTTTTTATGAGAGAGATGAAGGTATAATGGGTTAATTTAAAATAAACTGCTAGCCATTCTGATAGTGCTGGTTTAAGAATGCTTTTATTCATAAAAGGAGATTTTGCCACTACATTTTTTCTAGTAATTGAATAAAGAAGAGTTTTCAAATTAGGTTAATGAATAATGCTTTCTCATACATTTTTCCTGTAAATAGGGGGAAGAATACATCACAAAAAAATCATGCAAATTCTACCCCGAATTGAATTCACTAATTTAAAATGTAATCTGTTCTGTTGGGCTGCTGAAAGTAATTACTCCAATAATTAGGGCAGCAGAGAATAAGGCATACATCTTCATCTTCTCTGTGTTAGAGATGCAGATGTGATTCTCTGCTCACTGCTCCAGCTGAAGTGTATGGGACAGCCTCTCAAGGGGAGCAGAAAGTGTGCTGGTCCCAGATTCCACATCCCATTCTCTGCTGAGTCTGCTACAAGGACAGGCAGGTGCAGCAGACTGTGGGACAGCTGCCAGCACTTCAGCAACTCCAGCACGGAGGTGATGATGTCTGACTTGTTTTCTGCAGCTGCAGGCAAGGGGGAAACAGTTCATTGCAGAGGACAGGGGTGAGCATCTGGGAGCTAGCTTGTAAGAGCAAACTGTTACAAAAGCAAAGATTTTTCTTCTGATCTTGCAGAATTTCCTCTAAGAGTGACAAGCATAGTTTTTCACTTTTCCCTTGTTCTGAGATAGTAATGTACTGTAGTGGTGACAAATTGTCCTCTTTTCTCGACATTTTAGCTTGGCTGGCAGCCTGTTGCTCCATCCTCTCTGTGTTGCCAGTTCCCACTGCCTTATTGAAAACTTCATAATATTTGCTATTTTTTAAGTTTTTGCTCCAAAATGGTACAATTAGGTAGGAATTTAAGGTTTTCTTTATAACAGTATGCTGCTCTAATCCTACCATACATGGAAAAAAGCTTGAACATGAAACCTGTATGTAGTCTGGAGACTCAGAAATCATAAAGTAGAAAGAAAATTTTTCTTTTTCTTTTTCTCTTTTTTTTTTTTATTTATTTAATCTTGTGAGCATCAGGTCAGACAAACGGAATTTCCAGGCCCTACTCATGAGTCTCACATGTTTGGAGACAGTAAAATTAACCTCCTTCCCCACCCACCCACTTCCTGACCAGCTGCATCAGCAGAATGAGGAGGCACAGATATGCTGCCACCATCACCTCCAGGGCCCAGCATTATACACATCACCATGCAGGCCCAACATGAGGTTGAACTTCTTTTCCTGATCCCAAATGGCTTCAGATTTCCTAAAAAGGAACCAACTGGTAACACCTGAGCACAGACAGGGAAAACTGTTTAGTACGAGATTCTGCTTCAAACTATTGAACATTACTGCCTTCTTATCTTGACAGGAACAGCTTCTGCCTCAGAAACTGTGCAAGTCTGTTCTGTACTTTCTTAGTGAATAATAGCTCTTCCTCAGACACGCTGTACAGATAAAAATTGGAGACAAAGCTAAAATTTGTTCCTGTAACTCAAAAGTGATATATGAAAGTGAACTACAGAAATCCAATCAATGTCAGGGGGGACTGAATGGTTAAATCATTTCATTTATTTCTGAAACAGAGAGACAGCCCCTTGAAAAACACTGCATGAGGAGATGTGAATATCTCTGGCTTAGGTTATTTGTCAGAAAAAATATTGCATGCATACATATGGTAGCTGACCAATAAGGACTACATGGGCATCATTCTATTGCTTGCTCTGCTGTCAGGCTCTGCGGCCCAGGACAAATAACTTCCTCGCTAATTCTGCTGTACGGTTTTCCTTGGGAATAGAAGTCGTCATAAGCTTTATATCGTCTTCACAGGAAATTTATAGCATGGCAACAGCATCACTTCTGTAAAGAGAACCACTGCGTTGTAAACATCCACTGACTGGAGAGGATAGAAATCCAAGAGATTACCCCTAATGGAATTATTTAATATGACACATTTCTGAATACAGAAAAAATGAAAATGTTGTAATGCTAGGTAGTTTTTGACCTGAATAACTTTGTAAATCTTCAATCCTGTATATTTTATTTAAAAAAATATATATAAAACAAGTTCTTGGGCATGAAAACATGCTTCATTCTCACACATGCAGGGAGAGATGACGTGATTAAGGCAAAGTATTGAGCATTAAAAAATGTGTGGTGAAAGCCGAAGCATGCTGAAGTCAAAGAACACTCTACTAGTTTCTCGGGCTCAAGTTTTCACTCCAGATTGTGTGTGCTTTGCCAGAACCTCCTGTTATCATCATGGGCAAATTGCATATTTTCTTACTCAGAAAGCATTTACCTATTTGCTTGACTTTAAATGTATGAGATTTCTACTTGGGCTTTCTGAATCTCATTTTTCCTTATCTCTGTGATAAGCGTGAAAAACATTTCATTGTCAAGCACACAAAGACAACTCAAAGCAAAATTAAAACTGCAGTCTGCATGTAGAAAGCAGTCTGAAACATTCATTATCATTGCAATGTCTATAAGGAATCAATCTTGGTGTCTTACAATACTGGTCCTTCCACGGTAGAGACACCATGTCTGAGGCTAGCTTTTATAACATGTGTTACTATCAAGCTTGTCTAACATGAGTGAAGAATGAGTCAGCCCAGATCCAGACACGGGTGCAGGCTTTTGGCCCAGCACCAGGATACGTTTCAGAACCCCTCACAATTAAATCTGAAAACACCACGTGGGAAAATGAAATGGCCAAAGTCATGAGGGTGAGTGGCTACATTTTCACCTTTTTTAAAGCTACCTGACTGCATTTTGTTCCTCTTGGAAGGCAGAGCTCCTGAATCCTTTCTTAAAGGTAGCTACCGCTGTCCTTCTAGCCAAGGTGGAACAGAGATTGTTCCTTCCTCCTAAAACCCAGCTGTAGATGGTGGTAACTCAGTGGTTAGAGCACTTCTGCTCACTTGCCCGGGGGCTGTCTTACAACCTAGCAATCCTCCAGCTGCATCTGGGGCCCTGCCCACCCCTCATTAAGTTTCCAAAAGAGTGCATGAGAGGGTAAATTTCACCTCTGCCTTTGGAATAGCAATGCTCTGAAGGAAAATAACACTAGATTTAGTAGAGCACAAACCGGCAACAAGTGAAAGCTTGACTGTTTCATCCAGTGACTGGGACACTCCCCCAGGAGTGAGCTAGTTCTTAAATGGGCTATTAAACCTGCTTAATTACCTCTACCTGCTGCTGTGTCTTATTCCAGAAGGGTGTATCTACCTACTGCTGTGTCTTATTCCAGAAGGGTGTACCACCCTTGTGTACTCAGTAACATCACAGGAAATTTCTGCTGCTCTTCTCCTCTCTCAATAGAGAGGAAATACAACGTTAGCCATTGAAGATGTTCAAACTTCTTCAGCTGAAAATCAGTTTGCCTTTTATGCCTCCCTTCCCCTATTTGAACTTTGTTGCTTTCAGCCTGCATATCCCTACCTCTGAGTTCAGTCTGGGATTATTCCTTCCCTTTCAGAAGCCACTCTGTCATGGTAGGAGCAGAGGCAAAGTGGAGAAAGAAGAAGGTTGTTTAACTTGGCACAAAACAAACCCATAACTCCTTTTCTCTGTTGCATTCTGCAGAGCTCCACTCCCTGGTCCTATCTCCACCAAACCCAATTTGCAAGCACTCACAAGTCCTCCACGTGTTGGGTGAGTGTGCAATTGCACACACAAGTTTGCTTGTCTGCAATCCCACGTGGTCAGTGAGCTCTAAGGACACTGGCTGGGCTAAGCACCTCAATGGACAAGACCCAGCTGGTGGATTCTGCTTGGGTTTAGAGACAAGAAATGATCTGAGCGTTGGTCGTGGAGATGGATGAACCTCATAAAATACAGTTAAACAAAAGAAAGCAAGAAAAATCTAATGATTTTTCAGACCCACAGCTTTGGTTTTCTGTAGTGTCTGTCTATACTTCATTTTTTCTGATGTTAACTTTAGTTAAATATAGATTCTTTTATTTCTTTACATTTCAGATTATTTATTAACCTCAGGGCACTCAGCTGATCCTGTAAGCCTGGTTATTGCTTGATCTGTTCAAAAACTAAGACTTTTCCTGCACAAAGAGTTATTATTGTCAAATCCTAAATGATATGCTGAACCATTGTGAAACAATGTGTCTCATGACACATCTGTCAGTGGTCATATTTAACTGGTTTGGGGTTTATATTTTTTACACATAAATTGCATTTCCAATTCCTAGTTCTTTATAACTGAAACTATATGAATGATAATTAAGCCTCATCAAGCTACTACAAGTATAGATATGAAGAGGCTCACATAACACCATTTACAAAAGGATAAAAAATGTACCAAGAATCCAAGAATGTCATTCATTCTTTGAAGAATATTAATAAAATCAACTACTAAAGCTATGAGCTCCCTCTTTGACATTCAGAAATCAATCTGATATTTCTTTTGAACTCATAAATCAATTGGAAATAAATTTGTGGAGGAATTTAGAAAGCAGTTTAGGAAAGACAAGTTGATGGTAGATGTTTTCATGGTTTTGGTTGTAGTTGTACTTCTCAAAAATTTTCTCCATGAGACTGCATAATTTCTGGATTTTGACTTCTTTCAACCCCATTTAAAATAAGTAGTTTTACTCAAATCAAAAGCAGACCTCTCCCCCAATTAAATTGGGGCTGTGACACTCCCCTCAGCTATTTATGGCCTTACCTACGGTTTTAGGTAAACATGATTTTTCAGCTTTCACTCCTAAAAGACAAGGAAGTTTGCTGTTGTGCCCTGATGGTGAACAGAGTCCAGGACTGCGGCAGAAAGATCCAGAGAATAATGTCCATGCATACCTCATTTCAAGTGTCTTTTACAAACACCTGAGGGTTTACTAGAACTTCCTGGACTCACTGGGAGAAAAGCAGCTTATTATTCCATATTTCAGGGATCCTGAGTATTTAAAATTTTTCCATAGATCTCAGATGTAACTGAAACTTCTTGGTTTAATGGCTAAGCAGTTTCTGGGAGAAAAATCTTGTTTACTGTCAACAGATCTTTCCATCAGTCATTCAAAAATAGATCCAAGGGCCTCACTGCACCACAGGATAAGTCAGTCATATACTCAGGTTCAACAAAAGATAGTACAGACCCAGTCTTGTGTTAATGCACAGGACAGGTATGTATAGTGCAAATTCATTTCAAAGAAATTTCTAGCAAACCTGAAAATTATGAATGGTGACTTTAATGGCAAAGAATCCAACAGCAGTGTGGTTATGAATAGAAATCACACAGGAATTCTATACCTCTGCATTACTGAGAGTGGAAGAAAGGCTGTGTCCTGTTTAGGAAAATTACTTGAAGCTAAAGGGGAAACACATAGATGCTTCTCTGTTAAGCATGAAGCCTGGGCTGAATGTGGCCTCACCTATTTCAGTGGAGCTGACCTTCTCATTCTAGGATTTGAATTTGTTTCTGTAGCTGCTGATGCAAGAAAATTGTTGGGAGCTGCTGTTAGTCAGCTGCCCTTAAGGCTAGTTTATAATTATTGAAGACAATTACAAGATATGTTAAACTATTATGTGATGCTATTTGAACAGGTTAAAACTTATTAGAAACCACATAAAAACTTCTTTCATTAATGCCATGAAACAGTCCAGTACCTCATTTTTGTGTCATAGGTAAACTGCTTTTACAAACACACCCTCTCATGTACAGTACTGGCCTACAATCACAGCCAAGCAGATTAAGTATAAATTCAGAATCATTAGATTTGGGTTATAATTTTCTTTCGCTACCATTAAGGTGTAGGTTAGGGAACAACCTCTTAGTAGGGATGGTTTGAATCTCTTTTGCTCATCATTCCCTGTTCAGACCTGCTTGCTCTTGCTGCCACATTGTTCACTGCGCTCTGCCAGCTGCACAGATTCTTGCATAATGTGTACCCATGGCCTGAGTCCCTGCGTATGACCTTACAGAAATCATTTACATTCTCTGAACAACAGTTCATAGTCATCACAGAGTGCAGAGAAACTTTTGTTATTATGTGTATTTACAATTTGTCTGCAAGGCTGGTCTTCAAGGATGACTACTGAGTGCTTAGCTGGGCTGACCTGCCACCACAGCTCAATAAACTATCCTGTTGAGTTAGTTGCTGACTGATGCCTTTTCTCACATTTAGAAGCTCTGTTTCATACAAATTTCACATATGTTTTCTTCCATTTTGCATGAAGTAAAAGTCTGGGGATTAAATAATTGTACTTATTCCATGAAACAGCATGCTTAAATGCATTTCAATGTCAAAAGACCAAAATAAAGTTTTCAGGTGTGAAAATTAAAAACTGAGGTCTCCATTTCTTAAGTACTAGAATTTAAAAAGAAAATTAAAAACCTAGTCATGCCATGAATTACAGTAAAAAACTTGAAACTACAGAGCTAGGAAATAGAATACTAACACACCTTTTGATTTGGGAAATATTTGTCCTGACGTGCCACTTGGCACACTCAAGTAAGGGGCGCAAAAGGTATGTAAGTAAGTTTATAGCACTCCATTAGCTATACATATCTTGGACCTGAGATTATAGTAATAAGCAGGTTTCTACCATTAAAATTTCAACAGCATTACACTTCCTGTGTCTCTTGGTTACATCTTGAGTGCTTGATTTACCTTCGCCTTGGATCATATAAGTAGGAAGCAAAAAAGAACTGTTGATGACTGCTGCCTCTAAAGAGGCAGAGCTAAGCTGCAGGTTTCCACTTCCTTCGTGAAACATGAGGATAACAGGAGGAAAATCAAAAACTAACTGTTGGTGTGAGGGTCCTTCTGAGATCATGTATTCTTTTGGCTATGGAGAAAACAATCTTTTTAAGAACTAAGAAAAAAAGTACAGCTAACTTGAAAGATGGGGTCAAAGCTTTTCTGATTTGAACCAAATCTGGCCTCTATCAATGGAATCATCCTAACAGAGTTATCTGACATATAAAAGAAAGTATTTCCCAGTGTGTTAGAGTTCACACTTCCAGAGGAGTTCTCGTGACTCAGGAGTTGTCTAGAAGAATTCTGTAAACCTAATTAGTTATGATGATCTTGAAAGTTTGTATTTTGGACAGCTTAGCTGACCCAGTTCTCCAGCCTTTGAGGTGAACTTGTCAAGAACATTCAAAAATTCTATGAAACATGTCAGAAGTCTGACTTAAGATATGAAAAAGATTCAGATTTAACCTTGAAACTCCCTCTGCCTTGTCATTATTGGATGTCAGAATTCATAAGACAAAGAGATTACGTATCATTTGATATTTTGTAGAGTAACTCTTTTTTTGATTCACAGACTGTAAAAATGTGTCTTGTGTCAGGCTTTCCTCCTGGTCATTGAGGGCTAAATTTAATAATAAACTAGTCTGGATTTTACCCACCACAAGTAAGTTAGTTTAACATTCAAATGATCTTGTCCACCAGAATCCTCTGTCAGCATGGGGATATTGCAATCAATAATCTCTTTATTAAAGAAGTTCTTTAAAGGCAATTTTGCATAACAAAGCAAAAGCAAACAGCTAAAAATACTAGAGATTCCAACCAGAAACCCCCCAAAAATTTCAAAACTTACTCCATTGTACTATCATCTGGCAGTACATACTCAGAAGAATTTTATTTTCTGTACTTTCATAAACTTCTCGCTTTTCTTTGCCAGATACGTATGAAAATGTCTACAGAAAACCTAACAACACAGTACTAAAATGCATTTAGTAAAAATACCTTTGTAATATAAACAGAAATGCTATCCAAACTTGTGTCTTCTTAGACTGGATTTACTATTGATGGTATAAGCTTTGTGCAAATCTGTGGATGAAGCTGTCTGGCCCTTGTCTGGACTTAACTGGCTTCAACAAAAGCACTGAACACCTTCTCACTGATAAAGAGCAGAAGCACTGATTGTTGCTAATAGGACTAATATGTCTAATATGCAGACATAGCTTGCTGATGGCTGGATTTGAAGCAGCTTCACTTGAATTTTATAAATGAGTTTATTGTGATCCTAGCATGTGAATTTTGACTTTTACCATTGGAGAACCCGACTCAACTAACCCTACCAATAACAGTGGAACTACTATTTATTACAGCAGTGCCCAGTGACTCCCAACAAAGACCACTAAACAAATATACAGAGTTAAAAAGCAAGTCCTATATCCAAAAGGCATAACATTTAAAACAAATACGTCAGACAAACACAAAAATGAAGTGTCCTTGTTCCACTTTACAGAGAGAGATTTGGAACAATAAGAGATTAAAAGATTTGCCTACAATGACCCAACATATCAATGGCAGAGAAGGAAAATGAATCAAGAATTTCTGAGTCTTTGCCTATTGTCCTAAGTGCAGTGCTTTAAAGCTGATTTCAACACTTTATTTCTACATCAAGATCCAGCCAATGATGGTCTTGAATAATTTTTTTAAGCTTAAACCTCTCCTTTCTATTTACATTTCTAAAAATACTCACAATAGTTTATCCTACCTGTAAATAACACATTCAGTACATTACACAATATATTTTATAGAAAATACAATCTAAAGGAGTAAATCTAAATTTTGACACATGAACAAATACTCATCTATTGTTATGAAGGCAGGAGAGGGAATATATACATTCAATTCTTTGGACATTCCTCTTTTCTCCAAAAAAGCTGGAGAAAGCACCGTGATCCAAGTTCTGTTCTTGCTTGCACTGTTATTCATCTTGAGGAACACCACTAAATGTGGTGGAGTTATACCCACGTGAACTGGTGTGAGGTAAAGAAGAACCTGGCCTTCCTCTTCCTGAAGAATTCCTCTTTGGCTTTTACAGTTACACAGGACACAATGAAACGAGTGCAATGCAAAGAAGCCAATTACAGCATTATTTGAAAGATATATTTTTTTCATGATGCACTTAAAATCAATATGTCTTTGAGTGGGAGGAAATTGAAAAGGCTATAAATAAATATAGAGAAATATTCCAGTGGCCTTTTTCCCCTTCGTGTTTGCAGAGCCATGCCAACATTTTAAATATGTTTGCTCTCAGATCTTTCATATGTATTTATTATTTCAGCAAAACATAACAAGTCTGTGCAGGAAAAAAAAATAATCGCGACCTGGAGGTTTTGAGCTAGTGTATATAAGCAAGAATCACTTAGAAATCTATGATCTTTAGCACTGACATGATCTTTAGCACTTTGGAAAAAGCATACCAGTGACTCTGCTATTTGCTTTTAAAATATCAGACTACCTCTGTTACTTTTAGTCTAGTTTCTCTAAAACATCACTACTTCTAATATATGGATAAGAACACAATTAGCTAGTGTAAATTACCACAGACGACTGAACTTACTGGGGTTATGTTCAGGATTTGAAAAACATAAGGGCACAAAGCTATCTGTCAGAAGGAATGAAAAAGAATACTTTTCTTTCTAGTAAATTAGTATTTCAAGCTATTTACATACAGTCATAACCCAGTGTAATAATGAGTGTGGAGATCACATCACACGGAGCTATAGGATAGCAGATTTAGGAAGTATGCTAACAGTCTAACACTTCAGCAGCATTTCTTAGGAAAAGAAGACCTGATGGCATAGCCATGCTGTAATACCTTTGTGAGCACACAAGGCTACAAGTGTGCATGCAGGGACATGCAGACGCATCCTTGCCTGAGGGTCCATCTGTCATTCCTTCCTCATATCTTTTGCATCTCTTTGCCACTCTCATCCAGATTTGCCAGAGGAAGGTTTGAAAGGTTTGAAAATCTGAAGGTTCCTTCCTATTATAGTAGTGAAAGCAGATGACTGAGGATAGGAGAAAGCCTCTTAGAGGAAGGGCTGCTACATAAACATACCGTTGATTAGTAAAGTAAGATATTATACAGAAAAGAAATGGTCAGAATACCTAAGCACAAGAATCCAACAAGGGCTTGCTTAGGAGTAGCAAAATGAATGCTAGATTGAGACTAGGGACATTTAAACCGTACTTATTGCCTTTACTTTCTGTGGTGAATGTAGGGATGTTACCAGAAGTTTTTATTCCATTCCTTTGAGCTGCTCAATGAATGATACATAACTGTGTCTGAATTGGCAAAGGAAGTAAGATGGTTTCACAGAAACATTAAGAGTGTATCTAATCCACCTAACCATATAAAACATCACTCTGATAATTACTGATGAATGGTGTTACTTAGAAATAAGAGCATGATCAATGTGATATGAGAACATATCCCAGTCCCAGCCTGAGCATACTGGAGATGAAGGTAACAAAGGTTGTAACAGTCGTGTTTATCAAATAATCCAGCACTGAACCCTGGTTCAGACTGAAAAGCCATTGGGAAAGGCTTTATTTACATTCTGCAACATTTTTTTTTTCCTGTAACTACACCTATTAAATGAAACAGTGCTTTGCCAAGCTGTGCTGCAGACTGAAGAACCACAACCAGTTTCAACGTAGTCATTCAAAAACATGGATGTCGCCTTCCTCAGTCAAAGTAGAATGATGATGTTCATGATCAAACACTCACTGTCAATTCATGGTGTTTACAAGCAATGTAGCATCTAAGAATCATGTGCTGTACTAGACTTCAATACTTCAGGTTGATATCTGCAACCATATTAAAATAAGACCAACAGCCAAATAGTAAACCCGTGGCTTCCAAAGCACAGGGAAAGTGTGGAACTACAGGCAGAGATCTAGGTAGGACTAAGGCTCAGGAAACATTAAACCATTTGCATCTGTTTCATACAATGGAGATAATAAGGGTTGCACCACCCAGCCATTTCGGACACCATTAAATTCTTTATCCTACATTCAACAAAAAGAGGAGAGGTGGAAATTCTCTTATAGTCCCTGCACTTCCCATGGTCACCATAAATGTCTAATACTAGCAGTCTGTTCATCCGAAGCTGCCAAGTCCTTTGCCTACTCTGGAAGGCCCTTTGAAGTTCCCCTTGCACTTCATGATGTCTCAGCACACTGCAATGGAATTGAATTTGGGTTGAATTATACATTCTGTCTGATAATCCAAATAAAGCGTTTACAGGCAAAGAGGCAATCATCTCTCTCGCAGCTTTCATTTTCATTCACTGGATTTGAACTTACAGTTCATTGACAATAGGTGCCCTGTTGAGTGTTGGCAATAATGAGTTGGGCTGGGCCTGCAAAACATACAGACCCAGTTGGGAACCCACACAGTAATGCAAATTTAATCCAGCTGCAGCTACACCAAAACCCCAAGACATGCAGTATTACTAACTACAGCCAAGCCAAGCACCCACAAAATAGAAGATTTGATCATTTTCTACAAGCTTTTTAATAAATTCAATCTGTGGCTCCCCTCCACCCCCAGTCTTTTTTTAAGCCTCTATGTTTTATTGTAAGCTTTTCTTTTCAGCCAGGAAGGCTACACATGAACTTTTATAATGAAAGCCACTGTTCTCACATGAGAATCTACTTTAAGAAACAAATCAAGTATTATCTCACATTTAACAAACCCTAGGAATGAGCACACTCTAAGACTATTAAAAGCTTTAATTAAAACAAACCCAGTGTAAAATGTGTTTACATAAAAGACAACACTCACTGTAAGCTAATTTTACAGTTACTTTCCAGTAGTTCAAGATTTTGAAACTGCTAATGCATGCGAACACTGATTTTTATTTGCAGACAGAAGTATTTTAAACGATCATTTAAAGAGGCCCAAATTCCAGTAATTTGCAGAGGAAAAAAGTCTTTTCAGGGTATTTAAATGCTTTATCCAGTTTATCTGGAATTAAACATTGATCCTTTGTCTTTGGAAACTCCTTATTTAAGTCAATATAAAACAAATTTGATTTACTTAAAAATAGTTCAGGCTGCGAAAAATTGAAATATAAACACGTATTATTTCAAGGGACAATAAATGATGGAAATCTAGCTGGGAGATTTTATTTTACAAAATATGAAATATACAGATCATTCTAATCACCTTATTGTCATAAGGGATAAATTCCATGAGTTCTGTGATCAAAGCATTGTGCAGAACTGCCTGCATGTGTATTTAGCATAATTGAGGCTTAAAAATGTTTTTTAAAGAAAGAAAGGTCACCTTCCATTTTGAAATATTATTAGATCGCTGGGATCATATGTTAATGTCACTACATGTGTTAAAGCAAGAAGGATAATATTTACTGTAGTCTTTTTGGAATTCTGAATATTTTTGTAAGAATGGAGAACAGGAGCTTGGCTAGTGATTATTCAAAGAGCTAGCAGCTCTGACTCAGTCTAAAAAAACAACTGTTCACACCTTACTTTTTTCTTTTACATTTTCATTCTGGGTGTTTTTGTTGATGGATGATAGTGTTGTAACTGCTACTATCCTTCTATTAAAAAGTGGTTTCCATTTTTCATTACAAAGAGCTTTTCATCCTAGACAAATTACCTCCTTGATCTGTCCTGTTCTTTTAAGTTTGTAACCTCAAATTCTTGGAGACCATACCTGAAATTACCCCATCTGTTCTAGCCCAAACTAATATTTAAAATATCTGAACCTGTTCCCCATGACTTTTGTAGCAGAGTAGCTTTATCTATAGTATTATGGGAGCTCCCCTTTTAGAACATACACATGACATTGACAGAAAAACTCACATCGATTAAATTAGCTTTGTAAAAAGTACCAAACAACTTAGAAATGCCCTCTGGGAAATGCAGATTCTGTTCCCCCAAAAGCTGAGCAGTATGGTGAATATAAGTGCAAAGCAAATACATATAAAGCAAATACATATAATTTTTATTTCTTTCAGAATATGAGAACAAAATAACCAGGAGACATTCACACCACTGTTTTTCTAGGACTGCCTAGCCATGTAGGCAGGCATATAGTTCATTTGTGCCTCCCTACCTTGTTCAAAAATTTGCTGGGAGCTTCAGTCACTATGCAATTTCAAAGTGCCTGCTCTGTTGGTATGTGGCATCTAGCTTGCAACTGTAGCTCTATCAAAATTCAAGCCTAAACTGAGCAGTGTGGGATTTATTTAGAGTCACTTGAATTCTCCTTAAGTCCCCTGGAGAATTCCCCAAGCATTATTCACAGTGAACACCATGACTATTTGTTTGATGTAATACTGACAGTGATTCCATCCCCTTATACTATCTAGTGTTATAATACTTGGAGTACCAAATACAGAGCTAGGAAACCTGAGTTTTCAGTCTCATTCTCCTCAAAGAGTTGAAGCCACATTGATATTTTAAGTCATGAGACACTGCGAGTCAGAGCATTCAGAGTACTTTTACTGAAATTTAACCATTGTGTAGCCAGGCACGTAACACCGTCAGGCAGATACTAAGGAAGAAAGAAGGAGCCTTATTTTAATATAGGGGTTAGGACACTCTATGTACTGAGAGGCAGAACAAAAATTCCAACCCCTGAAATGTATAAATATTTTACACTGGAGAAGTATTTGCCAAAAACACCCAACAAACAAACAAAAAAACCCACCAAATACAGAAACCAAACCAACCAAACAAACAAACACAAAAATAAAACCAACAAAAAAAAAAAAAAACATAAATGCATCATGTTTTTTATTGTAGTATTATGTTTTAGACCAGCCAGGGCTTTGGACCAGTTCCCCAGAAAGCTGCATGTGTATCAGTGCCAGTGCCCAGCCAGGGCTGGGAGCAGGGCTAAAGGCAGCAGGATGATCCCTTTATCAGCAGAGTGCTCTTAGGCCACACGAAAGCAACTGTGCAACTACAGTCTCTAATACCAATTTGTGGAGGGGATTTATGCAGTTATAATTTCCCCCTGCACTCCCACACCAATAATCCCTTTAGGGACAATCTCCTAATTTTGGTGATACAACTTTTGAATTAGCTGAACTGGATCCACTCACTATCTTATTGAGTTTTAACACAGTTTCCCATGCCAGTCATGGGACAACACACTGTCTCTGAACATAATTTCTCTGACAGTGTAGTGCCACATGGCTATCACCTTCAGACTTATTCAATATATCTTAAAGTGTGAACTATGTATAAGATATGTATGTTATGGCATTCTGTAAATCTTGTTTTTCTATGTCCTGTATTACTCTTAAGCTCCCTGTGTCCTCTAGTGTCTGCCTATCAGAATTGCACTAATTGGCAAATATTTGTTTCCATTTTCTTTTCTCAAAACATTAAAAAAATTAACTTTCCACCCTACAAAATTTCTCCTCTGTTCTTTCTTATTCCTTTTTTTCTACATATTATAGTAAAAGTGATATTTTTATAGCACTATTTTATCTTGTTAAGCACCAGCAGCATATGTGGCAGTATTGCCAATTACATATATGATCTTATTGCACACACACACATGTCTATTATCTCAATATCTGTGTGCTTGCTGGACATTTTAGCAGCCAGTATGTACATTTTATTGTGAATGTTGGTGCAGGTCTGGGTAGTAGTGTAGTATTGGTAGTATGGTATAGCTTTTTCTTATGTACTGAAGCACATTCTCCTCTCACTTGGGCATGCCAAACTGTCACTGAGGACAACAGGCGCTGCTTCTAGTCATCCTAAAATAATATTAGGGTACAGATCACAGTACATTTTTACAGAATTTGGATTTTAGCCTATTGTGGAAAGCCAGTATGTGAGCATATAATTGACAACCGTTTTACAATACAGATGCATTAGGAAAAAAATCAGATTCCACATGTGTCTTTATTTGGGGCCTCCTAAATTCTTGACTATGTAATATTGAAGTGTGATCCAATTAATCTAGTGTTAGCCATTTCAAGTTGTAGAAACTATAAGGTAGTGCAGCTAGGCTCCCACTCAAACCAGAAAATTTAAGGTGCTTCTAGAGGATGTCATTCTGTAATATCTACCCAGGAAAAGTAGGATGAATCACTCTACAGGAGTACCTTACTCTCCATATGTACTAGAATACTTGTCCAGCTTTTACATGGCTGCATTTACCCAGATAATCACATCCTTAAGTAAGTGATTGCTCAGGTATCTGCCTAGCAGGATCACGTTGAGACTACCATGAAGAACAATGGGGTCCCAAAGAGCTGACTGATTTGCTAGGACAACCTCCTCAGAGTGCAAGAACTATCCATGCTGATGTGCAGGAATTTGTGCAAGTGTGGCAGGCTAGTATGAATAATGGTCAGCTGGTCTCAAACACAAAACTGGGGTAGCTGGGTACTGGTCTCAAATACAAAAAGGCTGTATACAGGAGGTGGAAATAGCAATAGGCTCCCCAGGAGGAAAAGACAGACACCATCCAAGCATGCAGGGATGGATGCAGGAAAGCCAATGTTCATCTGGAGCTGAAACTCTTGAGGTGTAGAGGAATTGTAGAGGAACGAAGGCAGGTTAATTAACATTGATAATATACAGCGGTGGGCTTGTTTCAGGGGCCGTGGGTTGGCTGATATGGATAATGTGCAGCTGTGGCTGGTTCCTGCTAAGTAGTTAAATAGCTCTAAGGGGTATGGAAGAGGAGGACTGAAGGAAGAGGAGTGCTAGATGAAGGGAGACCTGGAAGAAGCAGAGGGAAGCCCCTGATGTAGGAGAGACAAGGAGAGGTCCTAGGAGAAGAAGAGGGCCTGGATGAGGAGAGGCTGGCTGGAAGAGAAGCCTAGAAAAGAAAGATTCTAGATGCAGCAGAAGCAAGAAGCAGGGTGGACTAGCCTGAAGAGGATGAAGAAATGGCATGGACAGTAGGTGAACTTTTGAAACCTTGTGGGGGATTGGTGGCTGTGCTGGGAACTACTTATTGAAGTTAACCTGATGTGTGATGGTAACAGCCTTGTTGCAGCTGGCTAGTTTTGATAGTGCTGCAACAACTGGTGCCCTGTGTGAGGCTGAGTTGGACTACAACATTGAGGGATGTGAATGGTGACAAGAAAGTCTTCTGTAAAGTAGACTGGCAGCAAAAGTCTAAGGAAAATGTGGACCACTGCTCAATGGGGTGGGGAATCTAGTGATAAAAGACATGGAAAGGCTAAGATACTCCGTATTTACAGGCAATATTTGTCCTCCAGCACCTCAGATCCTTGAGCCTAGTAGGAGGGTCTTGAAGGAGGGGAGAATAACCTATGGTACAGGAAGCTAGAGTGCTTCAACAAGTTGGACATTCACAAGCCCATGGATCCATGTGGACCTGGCTGATACCACTGAGCAGCCACCTTCTATCATCTTCAAAAAGTTATGGGGTGTGTGGGAGATTTGATAGCTGCAGAGAAAGAAATGTCATACCTATCTTCAAAAAGTACAAGGATTGTATGGGGAACCACATGGCAGTCAGCCTTACCTTACACTCTTGGAATATGATGGGACAAATCCTCCCAGAAGCTCTTTCTAAGCACATGAAGAAGTCCAGTCATTGGAAACAGCCACCTTGACTTTTCCAAGGGTGACCATTCTTGATTACCTTCTATGATGAGATGATTGGCTTAGTAGGAATTAAAAAAGTAATGACCACTAAGTACCTTAAGGCGGCCTTTGTCATAGTCTCCCATAATATCTTTATATTCAAAGTGATGATAAAAGGACAGTATAAGAGGACTATGGGGAGGAAAATTGGCTCAAAGGATTGTGATCAGCAGTATAAAGCTGAGGTGGTGGCTTCTTAATTATGTTACCCCTCAAGGATCAAAACCAGGATTAACCACCTGTTAATGACAGGAATGATGGGATAAGCCATACCTTCAGCAGTTCTGCAAATATGTAGGAAGAACAGTCAATAATCTGGAGGGCAGAGCTGCTATTCAGAGGGACCTTAACAAGCTGGATAAGTGGGCTGAAAGTACAGGTTGGGGGGGGGGGGGGGGGGGCGCAACTGGGAAGAACACACTTGCAGAAGGTACCTGGGGCTTCTGCTAGAAAACAAATTGAACATGAGTCAGGAGTGTGCACTCACAGCAGAGGCCAGCTGCATCCTGGGATATATCAGCAGGTGTGCAGTCAGCAGGCTCAGGGAAATAATTCTTCTCTTGTGAGAGAGTACAGCATCCAGTCTTGTGGTCCCCAGTACTAGAAAAACATTGGCATACTGGAGCAGTTCTAGCAGAGAACTCCAGAATAGTGGTCGATAGGACGTGACACAGGGAGGAGAGGCTGAGAATTGGGTTTGCTTAGCTGGGAAGAGAGGGGCCTAAAGGGAATTCTTAATGCTGGCTTCAACTACATATTGAGAAGTGGCAGAGAACATGGAGTCAACTCTTCTCAGAGGTGCACAGTGACAGATCAAGAGGCAAAGGGCACAAGCTGTGACATGGGAAGTTCCAGTCAGATGTAAAGAAAAAGTTTCTCACTGGAAGGGTGGTCAAACACAGGAACAGGTTGCCCAGATAGACTGTGGAACCTCTATCCCTGGAGATACTCAACACTTACCTGGATATGGCCTTGAACAACCTGATCTAAGTGGACCTGCTTTCAGCAGGGGACTGGACCACATAGTCTCCAAATGTCCATTTGGATCTATGTTATTTTGTATGGTTCTATGATTCTGTATTTAGTTTCCATGTTGAATATTACATGCATGGAAAAGAACTATTTTTCACTTGCTTATATCCTGCTCTGTATTACACACCTATTCAATGAAATGGATCTAATTTCTAATGAAAAAGTATCTTCTATTATTTTACCAGATTGTTGGGATTTTTAAACATAATGTTTGTTATAGTGAATTTAAGTTATTTTGATATTTTGGAATTATATTTATGAACTAAAATTCAGATTCTTCATATTTTCTGAAGTATTCTGTAAATTGCAAAATGAAGATTACTGAAAAGAAGTGTTGTTTGCTTAATTATTATTTAATATCCTCCTGAAATTGTATTTTCAGACTGAATTACATCAACAATGAGATCAAAACCTCTTCTACCATTACAAACATAAAGTTAACAGGTATCTGTTATTCTTAATGCAAATAAACACTTAAGTGTGAGAGACTTCATCACTGTGTTCCTTAGATTTTTTTGCTGGTGGCAGAACAAAAAATACAAGCTTAGAATTCAGATTCTGTTCCAAGCATGCCATTTACCTGTGGACTGACATGTTTCTTTTATATTAAGTTCTCCAAATAAGAAATTCAGCCTGTGGCAGGCAATTGAAATTGAAATCTTTTAGGCTAAATAAAAAGAAGTTACCAAACTTATAAACATCAGAAAATGGTTAATGAAAAGGAAAGTTTTAGACAAAAAATAATTCACAATGCTATCATTGTAAAACCATGTCTTCCCCAGTTCTCCTCAAGATATTTCAGGTCACCTCGCTGCTCAGAGGACAAACTGTGTTTTAGGGTTTCAAGCTTACTCCACCTGAACCACTGAAGCAATTTCATTAAAAGAATAGTAAGAGCCATTCAGCAAGAAGGAAAGATGTCTACTACAACACTTCCTGGAAAAGCTGATAAAAGTCCAATATTTATAAAGATTCAGTGACATTTTTTGAGATTAAATTGTACAACAGACAAGGATAAAACAGAGAAAGACTAGAAGGAAAGGTAAAGGCCTAAAGAAGTATCAGCTATGTTTAGTAAATATTTTTTCTTGACTGAACTGGATAGAAGGTTTCTTCTGTTTCAAAGTGCAGTATACTATACAGTACTATTTACAACACCTTGAACAAGTTGTTCTGGAGACTCAGGAACTAATGTTCAGCTTATCTGGAAGTTTTATTAACCAGCTAGTAAACAGCATAGTACCTTGGACTTTAACACACACAATTTTGTAGCATACTACCATAGCCATGAACAATAAACAAAGATATTAAAGCCCAAATGTTAATATATTAATGATTACAATGTGTAAAGCCTGATGAAAATTTCAGTGGAAGTCACTTCATTGACTGTCATAGGCACAGATCAGATAATTCTTGCATCACAGCAATGCTCAGAAGAGTTCATGATTCATTTGGCTAAATCTTATTCTTTCTGATGTTTCTGAATAGCTGACCAGTTAATTAGTGAGATCAAAAATATCTGAGAAAGTAAAAAGGGTGAGTTAAAAACAGGAAAAAAAAGTGTTGCTACTCACTCTTGATGGAGTCAATCTGACTGCTAAACTGGCTCCTATGAATAATAATGCAGAAGAATAAAAAGGAGAATTATCAGGACATGTGCCTGAAGACACACACAAACTGAAATCTCTGCTCTGGCACAGGCTTGCTGTGTAATCTCCAGCAAGTCACTTGGACCTACATTTACAGAAGTATCTTGAATCTATTTCAAGTGTCACACAATTCAGTTAAGTGCTAAGTGTTCCAGTGCCCTGTGAATCTAAATACAGTTGGACTCAATGATCTTAAAGGTCTTTTCCAACCTAAATGATTCTCTGATTCTTGGTCTTAACTCCTTGAATGGGGATAACAGCTCTTTCCCATCTGACAAGAAGGTGTCAATGATGGTACATGGAAGATCACAAGACACATACTGCGCTAGCGAGGATTAGATGAGTATGAATAAGAAACATTTTCATTACTGAACTGACCCACTCCATAGCCAGAATATTTCTATTACGTACCTCTATGGGAAGGTACTACATATGGAAGAGGTAAAATAGGTCATACTTTTCCCTGAGTAAAAATGAACTACTCTCATGTTCAACCTCACAAATTGAGATATTAAAAATTATTCTGCCTGCTTGACAATACTCAACTTTCAGGGTGTCTGTGGAGTGAACAATCAATTCTTGTTGCCATTATTCATATGATTTTGTTTTGATATTGAAAGCTTTATTCCTTTTTACCCAATAAAATTTTCTCATAGATATGTGGGGAGCATGGCTTCATGATTTTGTATTGTTTGGTTTAGCATATTCATGGACTAGGTTCTGTACAAGTAGAGGACAAAAGAGGTCTTTTACTCTACAGATTTTACATTCTCTTTAACTACTTCCTGTCCTTGCAATACTGTTTGCTTTCACAAGTCAGGTCAAATATTTCACACAACAAACTTTGGACATCTGTGATGATCCTTGAATACATGGGAGTTTGTTGGCAGACAGTGCTTGATTTTCTAATTAAAACTGATGGAAAGCTTTACAAAATTTCAGAAAGCCTGCCAAAGCCAAATGGCACTGAACTGATTTTTACCCCCAGCAGAATATTAGTATTTTGTGGGGTTTTGCTTAAAACTATTCTTACCTGGCTAATCAGCAGGCTGATAGTAATCGCAGTTAAGATCAAAACATTGTTTTCAAAACACATATTTAAATATTCTTCACATCCCTAAGCAAGTACAGATGAACAGTTTTCAGGAAAAACAATTTCAACTTTTGAATTCATATTGCATCTTTATAAGAACATACTTTTAAAATATTCAGAACTTTCTGCATGTTATGATGGGTTCTGATATTTACTTGCCAGAAAGCAAATACATTAGTAATGTGTACTGCAGAGAGTTAGCTATAACATTTTTAAAATTATCCAAACTAAACAGATGGTTCTTAAGTAAATCTGATATTTTTGTATGGAAATGTTCCAGAGCTTGTGACTTAATCAAAAGGGAATTTGCTTTTATGTGAGCATAACTGAGAAATTACCTTACAAGTAAAAGCTTGAAAGAATATCTTCAAATTTTCACTATTTTCATGCATTATGCATCCCAAAATGGACATGGGTATTTTCCAGACTACAGTCTATGCTTATTATATTGCTTTTACAAACAAAGTATAAATTATTACATAGCTTAAAGTAGCTATAAATATGATAAAATATATAAATAAATGCTTTCTATACTTTGGAGTGATCTTTTAATAATGACAAGGGTCTGTAGAAACAGGGAACAATTCCAAACTGATGAGTGAGGGAAGACAAAACTAGATGCCATTTGACAACATCCTTTCTATTATTTACTGTCCTGCATTCTCAAGAAACAACCTTTGCCCATTTAATTTTTGTTCTCATTGGATAGTACTATTGACACTGGAGAGTTTATAGAAGACAATATTTATCACTTCGCTCCAGCTCAGGTGATGATATCTGATGGTCCTATGCAAACTAGTCCCTTGATATTAAGACATGTAAATGCTAACATGAACTGATCTCAGGAAACACATAGCCTATTTCAATGCCTTGCTCATTCCTTCTGTCTTGTAAAGTACTGGAGATGCTCTGGAAACAGATAATAAAAACAGGTGGAGACATTGCTGATGTTCTGTAAGTAATGAATAGTAATTACAAGTGGAAAATGTACTGTATGCTTTTTATATACTGTCACTTTCCGTTGTCATCATTGATTTTCCCAGCATGGATTTCAGAATGCCAAGACACCTACTACTTCTTAAACTACTACTAAATGTCCCTGTGATACCGACCAGGCACAACTCCTGTTTTCTTGAAGTATCCTTAATTTAGAACTGCCTACATGACTGACACCTAACAAGTAAAAGCCAAGGCTTCAGAGTGACCAAAGACAAAATAATGAATATTATTAATACTTTGGCATTTGTAAAACAAGTCTTGGTGGAAAACACATTGTACATATTGTTTTCCAAAGTCCATTTAGTAGCAAAAATTACAGTCTTCAAGACAAGTTTTTTATTTCTTACGATACTGTATGTTGAATCACTTGGGACGTCACAAAACCATTTCTTCAGACTGGATTTTGTGCATGAACATGGGATCTGAGTACTATTTTCCTTGGTTTTGTTCCTTTCCCACTGTGTGACATTGTATCTTCCACAGCATTCCATATAGAATAGAAATCCTGTAATGTGATAATTCTAATATGTATAAAGACTGTTGCACAGAGGCATTTTCACCCCAACTACTGCTAGCTATTAGTTGATTAAATTAGCTACATAGTTTCCCTCTGTATTCAGTAGAGAGAGTTTTCTGCAGGGGATGATTCCCCTTTGTGTATCATTTCCCATCATATGCACTGGACAGTACAGACTTAAGAAAAATATGAATTTAAAATACACTTTTGAAAGGAACTTTCTTTCAGACTCGTAAGTTATCTTCAATGTTCGTCCAGAACTATGAAACTCACCTCTGCAAGAAGTTATATTAACAGACTCACAGCTGGTCTATAGAAGCATATTAAACCATATTAAACTGTTAAATTGTAGTGTAATTAAAAGCTCATGATGCAGAATTAAGTTGAAGCATAGATAGCAGGCCACTGGTCAAAAACATTGCTAACAACTTCTAGAATAACTGATCCTATACAAATGCTTTAAAGGACTTTTCTGAAAAAGGAAACAAATTAAACAAATTACATGCTGCCAGGCCACAAAAATTACTATGATTAATAATTAAGTATGTGTGCTGACAGTATTGATTTGCAAGCTCATTTGAGGCTTTCAGCATTATTTCTGAGTCTCAGTGCAATACCTATTTAAATGCTCTCACAGTAGGAGCTCTGTTTTGACCTCATAGTGTCTCTGCTTGTCCATGGTTCAGGTCAGTATTGTGACCTAAGCAGACCAAGTGTTTCATGATATCTAGCAGTCAAAGATATTAGGCAACTCATCTTTTTTTCAGCAGCAGTAAACTTCAGTGACCTGAACTTCTGCTCCTACATAGTCCTTCAAAAGCCTAATCTCATCCATAATATTCCATATAACAGCAAGGAATCTGCCCACTCACATCAGATATTAGCAGCAGATCTTGAAAAATTAATATTTTGCTAACGGAGGGTTTTTTTAAAAGTTCTGATTGCTATACACATTTTTGGTTGAGGCAATGTATTTGGTGGTGATATTTTGTGGGGTTTTTTCCTTACATTGTGCTGCACAGCATTCAGAATGTTCCGCAGAGGTACCTGCTCAGCCAGATTCTCATTCCCATATTCAGAAATAACTTAATCAATTCTTTTGTTCCATTGATTGTGGAGCTGTTCATAAATACGTATAGCATTTGATATATGCATATTGATAAGAGTGTGGACAGATCATACAATCTTTGATCTTTTGTTGATATTCAGGTTTCTTCAAGGGTTACTTGCAAGCAGCAGCATTCTAACCAATTTGCCAAAATGATCTAAGACATGTCATAGCCATTGCACTAATGGGAAAGTTGAAAGCAAAAGATCAATGAAATGACCCAAATCACATACATAGCACTAGCAGACACAAGGTGATTAGCCTGAATGGAGCCCAAAGAGCCAGGGAACATAGTTAGATGCATCTGTTCTGTCCTGAAGTAGTAATTCCTATCTCTCATTTTTAATAAGCACAGAGGCATATAATAATAAGCATAAAACCAAACTTGATTCTATATCTAATGTGATACAAACTTGTGTGAGCACAAATCTGGCCAGGGCGTGTTGCTTTGGGCTAGGGGAGTTAGTAATTCATATTGGCCCTTGATTAGACATCTTTGCAAAGCCCATTAAAATACACCTTCAGCAGTAATTGAAGTGGGCAAGCTGATCACAGTGTGATTTATAGACACTGTAGCAGGGAATACATACAGAGGATAACTCCTAGGCCACTGAAAGGTTTCATTGCAAAACAAGAAAAAAGTGAGGCTTCTCCAACTCATTCCCCTTGCTACAGCCAGCCTAAGAACAAAATTCAAAACCTTGCACAGTGAATGATGATGTTACCGTCATTTATTATACTTCAGCAACACTTAATTAAGGTTGAGATCAACTGCAATTACAGTTACTATAAAACAAATTTAACTGCAATCTTTCAACCAATTTTCCTAGCACAAATAGCTGACTCCAGAATGCATCATTCCTGACAGTTCAAATCTTTCAATATGCAAAACTATCACATAAAACAAGGAGGGCTCCACCATTATAAATTAACATTTAATGAAAAAAATTTTGATGATATAGATGCATTTTGATGGAGTAAAACTAATTTATTTGCGCTATACCCTGCCTGAATAGCAGCTGGATTGGGAGAACTGTATGAACCTTACGAAACCACTGTCAGGGGAGGTTTTCTCAAACCATATATTTTGGAATTATGGAACAGGGAAGCAGCAGGACCAGTATGGATTCAGTATAGATTACCTTTCATATAATATTGTGAGGAGTGCTCAAGCTATTGGAGTTGCTATATGTAAAAAAATTAAATGACTGAATAAAGCTTCAAAGCAGAAGTTACTAGTGACAACAGTTATGTTGGTATTTACTGTTGCTTCCTCTTGTTAAAAGCGAAAATACATATTCCTTATATTAGATCTCTACTTGGACCTAAAATACAGGCTCAAACAATAAAATTAGTAATTCATTAGTATATTTTGCATGCCATGATACCAATGACTCCTATTATCAATTGTATAGTAGAGTACTGTTGTCACCTGCTAACAGACACAGGTTAGCATCTAATGCCTTCTCCTTCCTCTGCTGATGTCCAGGAAAGAGGGACAGGCCATTCCTCAAAAAGGAATAAAGCTGTCCCTTACAGTCTTGATTCAACATTCCTGAACAGGAAGAGTATGTTTTGTTGCAGAGGAGAAACTGAAAATATATTATCATGCACTCCCCTTTAAAATCATTGAAGCATCTGAATTCCTCAAATTAAGTTTTCCACATCTTCTATGTCTGGTTGACGTGTAGAATGCGTACGTTCAAACCAACAGTAATACAGCATACAGTGAGAACTGACTAAAAGCATTTTTTTAATTAATTGCAAGAAACTATTTTGAAATTATCAGCAGTTTCACATAATTTATTTACATATCTCTTCTTTCTTCAGGAGTATCAACACCAGTATTGCCATCTGGGTAACAAACACCAGGATTTGAAAACTCATATACTGAAATAAAACCCCCAAATTATGTACAAACATAATACTGAAAGTGAGCAATGCAACAAAAAATTCCAGAAGCTCATGTATAATCCTTCATGACTATTATTTAGAGTCATTCCAACAAAAGTAAGAAATATTCTTTTCCTGGAAACCCTTAGAAAGTGACATCATAGTTTAAGAGGCATGCTTCCAGCAGAGCACAACTCACTGTTTTGGGCTTAAAGACAAAGCCGTAACTGTCTTGGACATGAAGAACAAAAGCCACCGTTAAGCAGCTACGCCCCACTAAAGAAAACTTTCATTTCATTATTTCCTGTTTGAATTATCAGGGTACTTACCCTAAGTACCTAAGCAGGAAGAAGGAACAAGATGTCTAGATATAGTACCTGGGCTCCTCTTACTGCTGTGGCAATTGGTATTTATAGTGCTTAACAAATGAATCAGTAGAACAGTTCTCTGCTTCAGCCTTCACATAGTCTAAAACAGATCACTGAAAAAGGGTGACAATAAACAAAAGGCAAAGGAAAAAATGTAATCAAAGTGATCATAAGAATGTATAGTTACAGTGTAATTTTTAAAAATTAAAGTCTTCTTCCCTTAAAAGGCAGGAATTGTATGTAACTGGAGTATCCAGGTAGGTCTGCATAGGTAACAACTTCATAACCATACTCTCAATTTCCATATTTTGGGGCAAACTTTTTATTTCTTCAGCACATACTAAGCACATGAGCACATACTGAGAGATAGTTACTCTGCATAATTTCAATACTAAATTAAAAACAAAACTCCCTTTCAGTTTATGAGAAAGTTGGAGTCTGATTTACACTTACTCTAACTAGTAGACATTTGATTTCCACAACACTTCCAAGGAATCTCAAGCTGATGTAAAAGTAATAACAGATCCAATTCCAACTAACAGACAAGAAATATATGCCACTAGCTGGTTCTCACCTGAAGAAACTGTAACACAATGTATTCATACTGTCACTTCTCTTTTTTTCTTTTTTGAGACTTCCATTTACAAACTTATTCTAGAAAAACAATTCAATCTTTGCAATGCAATTACTGAAAAGATGAAATAGTTGTATGATAAAAGGGTATTATTATTATTTATGCTCTCTACAGTCACAGAAATAAAAAGAGATATTTTAATAAATTCAGAGGATGGTAACAACGTATGAGATGTAAACAGAACATACTAAGTTGAACAATGTGAACCACTCCCAATGAAATCAGAGAACAATTACAAGTTTACAGATTTTTCCTGTTTGCCAAAAATTAGTAGCACATGTACAAATACTATGTGGACAAAGATATAGTTCTCATTAAATAGAACAGATTCAATGCTATCCTCCCTCTTTGTCACTGGCTGGTTTTCTATTTCTACTTTAACCATTTACGCACAGATATGGAAAGTAGCAGGGGTTTTCATTACTTCCATCTCAAATGCTTCGTCCCAGAATTACTGCATTGCATGGTTCCCATCCCATCAGCTGCGAACTGATGCTCCTTGGCATAGCCAATGCAGACAACTCTTTAAGGGCACAACTGTTGTTATGTGACCCAAAACTTTCTTCTCTGTGAAACGATTTGATAGACACCCTGGGAAAAAGGAATATGTATATGGAGAGGCCCAAGCTCCAACCTGTGTTTATTTCACCCACATATTCATCTAAGGGATCTAAACTCTTGTCAAATGCAGGCCAAATGCAGTGTGGAAAATTATATAAGGAAAAGATCAATAGAGTTGATTTATATAGTGATTCATCTATATGCCATACACCAACAGAAATAAATTGTATAAATTATAATGATATATAAATTGTAGATATAATGATATATATTTTCCCCTATTTTGATAATCATACTAACAATGAAAAATATACAGAACAAAAAAAACCCTATGCATTTCAATCCAATACTGCCACCTTGTGAAAAAAAAAAAAATCTATCACTGTTTCTGTTGATTTATCCTGCAGTCATTTGAAACAAAAGAAAAAATATATTTATACTCACATAACACACTCAATAAATTGCTTCTGTCAAATAAAAGCCACAGACCAAATGTCTAAAGCATAAGACACAGAGCCGGGGTGGGGCGGGGGGTGGGGAAAAGAGGATTACTCTTTTAATTCAAAACATTTTTAAATTATTAGTTTGAAGCTGCTAAATAAGAAATTGAAAACAGAATTTTTACCAAGAAAATTCCATTGAAGACATTTAAGTAGTACTTCTGTATTGGTATTTTCTATCTTATTTTCATTCTTCTGTTTTCAGTTTTGAATCACAGCTGAAAATATAATCATATATTCAGTTTAATATGAAACAGATATAACTAAGCCTATCAATTACAACAGGATTTATTTTCTTCAGGTAATGCTTTATAAATTTAAACAGTCACCTGATACATTGAACAAGATAATAGTAGCAACAGTAGAAGCATCAAGATGGTGTCTGGTCTCAGTTTCTTTTAATGTTACATTGTGCGTATGTATTTCTTTTTTTAGCATTTTTTTCTTAACTACTAAAGACATTTGGAGGCAGCATGTACATAGCAAGATTTATATCGCAAAGATGGCAAGAGTTACATAGCCTGGCATACACTTGTCCGTACATTCTTCATTACACTTAGTTTACTAATTACTAAGGATACCAGCTGAAATGAAGAGAAAGAACGACAGTAAAGATATAAGCCCTCCTTTGTCTACACAACCTGATTCAATAGCAGATACAGCCTAATGATTTCAGCACGATCCAGCACACAATTCTAGCAAAGCCATGACAGCTGTCAAACAGTGCTACCAACTGTCTTGGACTAAACTCTGAAGTAAAACTTTATGCTTGTGAAGTGAATCTCCCAGTCATCCCCACTTAATTTTTCCCCCAATTTCTGTTGCAGAATGTAACAGGGTGTGAAAAGTTGAATACCTTTTAAATTAAATCAAGAAATCATCTGTCATCAATAGCAAGTGGGTGCTTGGCCAATGGAAGGGCAAGCAGAAACCCTGCCCGTAGCAACTGCCCCTGAAATACATGTAAGGTGTGCTTTAGAACCTGAGTACCAACTCAAAGTGCAAACACTTGTAGCTGTCAAAAGGACTGCAGTGAAGTCATATGAGCATTCTCACCTTGAGCACAGTTTAGCATATTTTAACGGGAAAGATTGCTAGCACTGTAGACTCTCTGCTACAGTACTTTTATATGTATATATTATTATTATTATTATCATCATCATCATCATTATGGGATACCATGTCTTCTGGGCCTGTCAAGATTTTTGCACAGAGTGAAACTTGTATTATTTGTCCCCCACTTCCCTTTGTTCCCTTTCGCCTGTCTTGCCTCTTCTGTAAACATACCCTGGCATTTTGGTCTGCCTGGCTTCATGGTACAAGCTGAGAGGAGTCCAACAGCAGCAGTGTTAGAAAATGGTTTCTGCAACGGCTGCCAACGGCAGTGGTGCTACACTTCTCATATGTAAGGCAGGCAGGCACACAGATATGCACAGATGTGTGAACATAACCAGCATAGGCATACTCTTCAGAAAGTATTTTCTAATGCAAAGGGATTTGTTTGAAAGGAATTGTTCTCGTCTGCTGTCAGAATTACTACAGATTGATTACAATAAGAAGTTATGTCTTCTGTTACTTGTAAAACAGAAAAAAATGACAAAGATGAAGCTTCTGCGGTCACAAAATACCTTGCATTAACAACTTATTTTACATACAAAACATATGTAACATATGTATCAAATTTGTTGAATAGAAGAAAAGATTCAGCAAACACAAGTTTGCCTGGCCTGTGGAGATCCTCATTGCCTGGATTATAAAACTTCTGTTGCTGAACTGCACAATGAAAAAAGCTGTAAGTTTCTCAAACTAGCTCAGCAGTGGATTTGGGTCAATAATGCACCACGTAAACTTAATAGACAGTATTAGATAACTAGTTTTGCACTTTCCCTGAAGAAGATCCACTACTTTTAAGAGTAACTAAACTTCATCAGAATTTTCAAAACCAGAATGTATTAAAACACTAGTGCAATGCATCGTTCTAGTAAAAACCCCTGAATGGTTACATACTTCACTTGAAAACTGCCACCTGCAATAGGTCTGTTGTAATAACCATGCTTTATTTTGTTTCAATGCTTTATTTTGAGCCATTTTAATAACAAATCAGTTTATCTGAAAAATAGAAATATTATCTTTATAAAATTATATAATTTGACATTACATTGTTACAAGAAAATCCTTACCACCTCTGAAAACTTCTCTCCTACCTTAAAGAGCACAGTCTCATAACGATGTTTTTTACCTAAAGTCCAACTTAACCACATCCTTACATAGAGAAGTTTTCTTGTGTTGATTGGTCCTGACCTCCTGGTTACAGGTAACAGGCCAACAGAAACATCTTTTTCATTGGCAAAGTTGTTTGCTAAAGGCATGACACAGTGCCCATGGTCTTCGGTCACCATGATCACAGCATAACACACATTACAAAACAACTATCAAGTGCACATTCAACTCAGTGCTTGAAGACTTGACCACATTGAAAAGTTCGCTGCTGTAAAGTGAGAGAAATCGCAGGGTGGATTTCAAAAGCGTGAGTTCCCATTGTTTTAAGATTTAAATGTCTTACTCATCCATTAATACTAGTGACAAAATAGTAAATGATTGCTCATGAATCCTGTATTTTGCAGTTAACATCTGTAAGTCATTCAGAAAGGTACTCGGTTTATTTTAAAGACAGTAGATGGGAAAAATGCCTACCATCCTGGGCAGATCCTTCTCATTGCTCATAAAGGTGCTCATTTTGTATGTAAAACCTGTCTTTACCTTTCAGCTCATATTTTTCTGTTAACCTTCCTTTGCACCTTGGTATTCGTAATCAGACTTTAAGGACAGATGCATACCCTACAAGCACCGCTACATACCGAAATTATCACCATCTGCACCCTCCCTGCCCCGTATCATTTTTGCTAGACTGAATTGCACGGAGCCTTTAATTCTCCAACTACTGGCCATTTTCTCCAGCTCTCATGTCATTTGTATGAGCCATTCCCTGCACTCTTTGATATATATTTTTAACTCTCATTTGTCGCTGTCGGCCCCCAGCGCAGGCCCCCGCCCCGGCCCCCGGCGCCAGCGGGCCGCCGGCCGTTCCAAGCCGCCGCGGCGCCCCGGCCCGCGAATGCCGAAGGGCTGCCTGGCGGGCTCTCATTTCTCACGCCTCTGCAGTTCTCCTGGCAGACAGGACGCCAAACCATTGTATTTTAATCCACCTTTGCTATACTTTGGTCTGGTTATTATTTTTTTTTTCAATTAATTGCTGATTCCAAGTTATTCTAAACACTGAATTCCAGTCTACTGCTTAAAATACGTTAAATAATAATAATAACCAAAACCAAATAAACAGTACGAAAAGGGCTGCGCGCTGTTGTGCCCCGCGCTGACGCAGGGAGCTCCCGCCGGGGGCCGCCCGCCCCAGCGGCGCCACCCGCCAGCCGCTCGCCAGGTTTGGACCCTCCCGCTCGCCTTCGCGGCCGCTGTTTCCCGTTGCCGTGGAGACGCTCCCGGTTTAACAGCACGGCGGCGGAGCTCCGGGCTTCCCCGCGGAGGGTCTGACCAGGGGCGGTTGGGAACTGTGGCATTTCGGGGCGGGAGGGCGGGCGGTCTCCGCAGCCAGCTAGAAAGGCGGCGACTCCGGTGGGACCTCGGCTGAACAAGAGGTGAGTAACCACACCGAGTAGGTCGCGGAGGGCTATAGGTGCCTTGAGGAACGGACTGCAACTCCCAGTATACAGAGAGCGGCTCAACGGTCCTTCCGGGAAACGGCGGTGGGCGGGCGGGCTCCCCGCCGCGGGGCCTGCTGGGAGCTGTAGTTGATCTGGGGGGGACTGCTTCCCGCCCCCACGGCTGAGGTGCAGTCAGCGCCGCCCTTCTGCTCCAGGGGCCGGCGAGGGGCGAGCAGTTGCTCGCTGCTTCTGAGGTAGCGGGTCTAGACTGCCGCCCTTATCCCCTAATCGGAGCTACGGCTGAGGAGAGGGGTCCGCATTGCGGAGGGACGGGGGACTGTGAGGGACCCCTTCCTCTCCTATCACCATCCGTCTATAAAGTCTTGTACTTAAGTGAGTTGGGCCATTTCTCATGGCTTTCTCTGTATCATTGCAACTTCATGGAGTGCTTCCTAGGTTCTTAGTCTTATTTCGTAATTGTTAATATGTATTTATTGTTTGAAGTTTTGTTTTTTTTCTTTGCAGCTACTAGGGCTGCAAAAAAAAAACAAACAGCCTTGTGAGGCTTAGGTATACCGCTGATCCTGTCCACAAGGAGCAGCAATCAAGCAGAGGTTTTTAACACTCAAATTTTGTAACACTTGCAAAATTTAGAGAGGTAGACTGAGGACGGATTCTCTTATCACAAACCACATTTTTCTTGTTTTTTTGCTTGTTGGTATGGAGTGAGCTGTTCAGAACAAACTGCTGTTCCTTTTTCACGTTCAATAAATACATCTCAATAAATTTATGCTAAATGAGCACCCTCTGGTTCATGCACTGCTGAAAGTTTGTATTTTCTTTGTGTAGCTTTGAAAACAGATAAGACACTGTGAAAAGCAGAATGTCTGAAGATACTGAAGGAATTGAAAAAGAAATAGAAACAGAATTAAGCAGAATTAGTGTTTCTTCCCTTGAAGCAGATAATTCTGACACAGAGGTATTAGAAGAAGCTTTGAGTGACAGTGAGACAGTAAGTATTTAGTGGGCTAAAACTTACTCTATTTCTGCTTGAAAGTAATATGGACGTAGAAAAGCCTATCTCGTGAATGAAATTTTTCCTGAAATACCTAGCCTGAAGATTTCTTCTAAAAGTAGTCTCAGTAATATTGCTTCATGAAAAATGTAACCTCCAGTGGTGACAAGCCAATAAATGAGATGGATATTGGCATTCTGCTTAAGTAAGAAAATCAGATGCTGAGATAATGATTTGTTTTAGAATCCTCTGAAGCTGGAAGCTTTTATTAAGCTGATGGGTTAGATTAAATACGGATGAATAAGCCAATGATTCTTTATTTAAATCTGTATTTAAATCTTAAAAAGAGACTGACTTATGTTTTAAGACTTCCAGATACTAATTTCATCTAAAGTAGTGCTTTAGGTCCTCTCTTTTTGGATGGCTTCTTATGTTGGGGAAAGATTTTCCTTTGAAATCCAACCAGTTATTTGGTTCCTTTTCAGTTATTTAAATCTTTCAGATTTGTAGCAAAAGGATTGGTCTGTAGGATATTGGGGCACATGATATTGGTCATATGTGACCATAAATCATGTGTTTAATATGACATAAAGATAGGCAAAGGCATCAGTGAGAATTATTTAAGCACTTACATGCTGAATGCTAGCAATGTTAGCTGAATTTACATATCTGAGAGAAGGCAGTCCATTTTCCCAAATCCGTGCAGTAAAAGGCGGTCTTTTGAATAGGAAGTGTGCAGTAAAGAAAGTTGAAGCATCTGATTTGCATGCATACTTTAAACATTAGTAAATTTAAAATTAATTTATTTTCTAAAGAGTCTGAACATTTTTAAGAAAAAGATCCTGTGCATCATAGGTATTCATTAATTTTTGTCTTAACATTTTCCGTAATTTCTTGGTCCAAAACAATTATAAAGAAAATGTTAATTGAAACATGTTTCTGAAGATAGTAGAAAATAAGTTACTAAAATGTGTTCCAATCAAAACTTAATTAGAATGTAATTAAAAATGAGAATTATTAATTGGTCAGTGGGTGGTAAGACAATGCGAAGAGTACAGGAACTGGGAACAATTTTGTTAGCAGCAGGTACTAAATCTCCATCAGTGCTTTATAGGTGAAGCCAAAAGTGAGTCTTTGTTCTTGCATGTCAAGTATTTACCTCTGGTAATGGCTGTGATATGAAAATGTAGAATTTATGTCAAATGCCATGTTTTTCTAGATTTCAGATGACTTGCCAGAATCAGTTCTCTCCTATTTAAACTTTATAAAGAGCAGAAATCAAGATGCTGAAAAACTTATACTGCAAGACTTAGAAGATGAAGGAACGACAAGTAAGCAGGGGTCACAGTTAAATGAAATATTTATGCACCTTGTATTGCCAGTCAAAGTTTGACTAACAATCATCAGTAAAACGATGCAAATGTTTAAGTAAAGCAAGCAGTGAAACCTATTGCAACAGCTTCTGAATGCATGCTGGAAATCTCTAGGAATAAACCTATGCAATGCTGTCTAACATCAGAGTATGAATTGAATTTTTCTAAAAATTCATCTGATGCCAAACCATAGATCGAGGTAAGGTGCAGGATCATTCCCTGGACCAGGACCTAGGCCAGACTCTTAATCTGAAATGAAGTCATTAGGAGATGAAGCTAAGAGTTCAGATACAATTGAACCACATAGGGTATGTTTAAAGTCTGTCTTTAGAGATATCCAAGCTAGCATTAAATGAAATGACCTTGTCATTGGGGAACAATATTGCCATGTCAGCTGTGTGACTGAGGACAAGCTCATAGTCTTATGTGCCAGAGAGCTGGCTGCTCTGTTCTTTTTCACATCATCTTGGGTTTAACACTCATTTAGTGTAACAGTCTTTGTGAACAAATGTTCAATATTGTCAATATATTTTAATATTTGAGGAAGGTTTCTTTCTATCTGTTTTTTTGTAATGGACACTTTTTTTTTTTTATTACTTTTTCAGTTCTTTGTCAGTTTTTGACCTGCCCAATACAAGTTCTACTGTGTTTTTCTACACAGAAGATGTTGTTCTGTGTTCTGTGCTGTGAAATTCTTTCATACTTGCTGTCACTGGATTCTTACAATATCAGTGTGTGTTTTGGTTACATGTATTTGCTGCTTTTAATGTAGAGAAATGACTCCCATACATATTTGAGTAAAAATGGGGTGGGGGTGTAAGAATTTTAAAGGAAAAACAATCCTTTATTTTAGTTTATGGAAATATAGTAGCTAAGCAATATAGAGCAGAACTGAGTGCTGGTAAGGGATTGTCTCTTTATGTACTAAATTATATTTATTTCTTCTTTAGGTAACATTTATGGAGTAGTTTCTTGCCATGCTTCAGATTACTTGGCAGAATTGGCTTCTGAATATAATGAAAATCCGGATCAATTTAAAAAAGAGGTATACTCCATTTAAACAATATTTATATTGAAAAAAAAATCTATTAAGTAATTTAGATAATTTACACTTGCTTTGTTGGCCTCCTGAGGAGACCGGTAGATGTGTTCAGTTTTGTTGCTGTCAGACTATCCATAAAGTGTTAAGATGAGTTTGTATATGCTGTTCTTTAGAACTGGGATATCAGCTGTAATACACCACATCTATAAGTTTTAAAATTTGGAATAAATTCTCTGTGTCAGTAGTTGAGCTGCTGAGCACAAAAGCCAAAATTAAGCAAAACAGAATAACTCTTTATTGTTAATTATTTGCAGAATATTGTCTCAATAGTATGATAACACTTTTAAACTTCTCTAATCGTTACTTTTATGATGATCAGGAGGATGTGCTACTGTTAATCTTGCTACTAATATATTCCATTATTTTATAGAAAAGGTAAACATAATGTCTGTAACTTTCAAAGACAAATCAAGAGTTATGAACCTAGGTTCTCTTATATTTTCATACGATTCGATTAAATAACTTGCTAAAGTTCTAAGAAAAACATAAAACTGTATTTAATTCAATCACTTTTAATTTGTTGTCTGGCTTTTATTGGGAGCACGTTTGCAAACATGAGTCTCCGAAGACCATTGTTTAGAACAGCACAATTACTTTATGTGACTTCAGCAGCATTACAAATATTAACATATGCCCCACGCATGTGATGAACAGATGATAAATGAGAAGGAATAGATTACTTCTTGCCAGCAAAGAACAATGAAATAAATATAGCAATCTCTGTGCCTATAGCATTATTTTCACATAGACTTCTTAAAAATTTACTTTGTAACTATCTCCTCCCCTATGTGCATAACAGTATTAATGCATAAATAGTGCTTAGTTCCACAGAAAGTAAAACAAATCCCAAACGCAAACATTTATTTTTCAGGTAAAAATGTAAAATATATTAAAAAAACACATAGAAATAATCCAATATTTATTACTCTAGCAAACAATATTTTGATGGGTACATTTGCGTTATTCAATGTCTAAGGATTCCAGTCAGTAGTAGGTTTTGTATTACTGTGCTTGTCATATCATGAAAAGCTCATTCTTATTCTGGAAGATTTTTATAATGTTATGCTTTTAATTTTTTCTTGTTCTTTAATGACAATATTAAATTATATTAGGTACGGTTTGAAACTGAAGATGAAGACTTGCAGATTGCTGCAACACCTAGTTATAATAGTCGGTCCACCAGTGAAGTGGTCACTGATGACCATTTTGTTACAGGTAAGCAAATGCATTAGTTGTTTGGGTGAGCTGATCTTTTTAGTGTCACATCACTGTTTCCTGCTTTTCTGTTTTCATAAATATTGTAACATTCTTTGTAAAGAATGACACAGCACAGTATGCAATAGATTTTTTTATTTCATGAGCTGGACATGAGCAAATACCTGTGCTTTTATCTCATTTCAGGATCACAAAAGTATCCTAGTCTTTAATGTTTTGATAGAAATTTGTTTCAAAAAACACTACCCAAAAATTATTTAAATAATTATGAATACAAATGGAAGCCAGATTAGAGACACTAAGTAGGCTGTGCTGTGGCCACAACTTGTTTTATTTTTTTATAGCCACACTGGCTGAGAGCATTTCACTTCACTGTACCCTTTACATGTTTTGAGGTAGAGTGCAACTGTTATAAAACCCCTGCTGATAGCTACAGATGACATTAATCCTGAAGCCAAAGTGTAATCCTGAAATATACATTGATAGAATAAGTACGATTGTAGCAGAGTCAGTAAGTGTGCATCATGATAATAAGACTTCTTTGATAGAAAAGACTCATGTTGTAGTTTTGATTTCCTTGGGGATATATATACCTGGCTGTATCAGCACAGAATCCTTTTCTTGTCATTAAGACTGTTTAATGTCCCCCAATATTTACTAGGAAGTTAAATAAAAGGTTTTCTTGGTTGATTACAAATTCATAGCTGATGCTGAAATGAGCATAAGCCTTACTCACTGTGAAGCAGAAGAAAGGTGTGGACAGGTGTTTGAGTACTGGGTGAAAAGACAAAAGGAGCTGGAAGATGAGAAGAGGAAAAAGTGGAAAGCTGAGGGGGAAGCACATGAAAAATGGAATGAAGAGGAACACACAAGAAGGGTGCTGCATCTGGAGGAATTTGAGGCTGAAAGAATAAAGTTAGAGCTTCTTCATAAGGTAATTAATGATACTGAAGCCAACCTGTTCCCATCTAGACTATGTGAATTCAACATATAATGTGAAAAAGAGAGTACTATCCCAAACTGTATAACTGTCCTAAACTCTGTCTACTTGTGATACCAAAGCGAGATGTAAGATTTATATGTATAATCCATTGGGGTTTATGTGTTTACTGCTTTGTTCAGCAGTGAATGAATTTGCTATGCTAGATGTTAAATTATTCTTTAGGCTTTACCCTTACTCAGTTTTTATATTGTGACACCAGCCAAAGTACTGGAAATTAGAGTTGTGCTAAATTATTTGCAAATGAAAAATAGTCACTGTGCCTTAATAGAAAATACTTCATTACTTTGGACCTCCCAACCCAATTTCATATTTAGATGAAAAATCGTAGGTGAGGTAATCTGAACCAAAATTACTAATTTCAGAAATGCTGGTGCTGTACCTCATCTAGGTAAAAGTTACAATATGCCCTTTTCTTGTCTGTATCTGGGAAATTGAGTCAGACTTCATCTACGGAGTTCTGCCACAACAGAACATGTCTCCGTATGTTGACCGGTCACATTCTCAGAGTATTTAGTTGTGTTTTGCTGTAGTGCATGATGCATACTGAGGGATAAAATTTGATAGCTCTCCACAAGAGCATAAGAACATGAAGAAATGTAACCCTCAGACATTATACATGTGGGGCCACAATATTTTATTATTTAGCCTAAATATTTGTATTTTGAGAGATGCATTAACACTGCGTTTTCAGTTAACTAATTTGTAGCTTTCTGAAAGAAGTGGGCAATTTGGTCCCAGCAAGGTAATTCAGGTCACCAAAATTAAGGAAGAGCTCAGTAAGTGAAAAGACCTTTGATGTCTGAAGGCCAGCTCAGTGTCTGATATAGCTCCATTTTCAATAGGCCACAAAATTAATAAGGCTTCCTCTGTTCTTTGATGTCACAAACCATTTTTGGATGTAGAATGGCTTTCTTTCTCCAGACAAGTTAGGGCACATCCCTATTTAGACACTTTGATAGTACTGTCACTAGTGCACTCTTTTTGGAGGTGAGAGAAGTGACTAACTTCCTCCATTACAGAATTATCTAGAAGTCTAGTCTCCTGTTGTCTGAACGGCATGCTTCTGAATATGCATGAAAAGCAGTGCTTAGGCACCTGGGAGACTTCATGCTCCAAGTTGGAAATGGTAGTTTATTTGTACTTGTTCCTTCATGTCCTGCTGTGTATTTGATTTGGCTGGTACTGATTTATCTTGGCTCCACCAAGAACTATGTGATTCTGGATCAGCCTCTGGTTTTTAGGTGCTTACTGTTTGCTAATTTTCAGTCAGATGTAATTCCAAATCATTTGGAGATTTTTTTCTGATCGAGAATATGTTGGGAAAGGAGGGACATGCTATTTATTTGCAAGTAGCGAGAAAATAGACTTGAACTTTCATTTTCTGTTTAGAAACAATTCCAGTGAAAAAAAATTCTTTAGCTTTACTGGACAAAATTCCTGTTTGAAAGATTTTAAGATTACCAGCATCATACCAGTCTAATTAAAGGGAGACTGCTACTTTCAGAGTGTTTGTTTCCATAATGTTTCTGTTATCTACCTGTACTTTGAATGGTTGTTTCATAAAAGTAGGTTTCATCTTCAATAGTAGCATGGAATTTGGAGAGGAAGATGGCAGTTGTTTGGGTCAATACCAATACACTGAGTCTCTGAAGGTATGCATCTCTCAGAACATGACCCAATCTGCATTACTGATGCAAGTTTCTAGTTGTTTATTTTGATACTCACACAGCTGAATTTCTCATTTTAATTCAGGCATTCACAAAAGTAGACTGTTAGAAAGTCAAAAAGATGGGGGAGATTGGAAAGAGGGTGTTTTGTGATGTTCCAGGTTTCATACAATATTCATTTAAGTTAAATTGTTGCGCAGAAACACCAAACTGCAGTAGAAGATGAGTTACAGAAAGAAAAGAAAGCTTGGAGAGACAAAATGATGCAACATGAGGTCTACAATAAGCTTTTGTCAAAGAACTGGGAGGTTACTATCATATATTTGGGAATAAATATTATTCTGGAACAGTTAATACCCCAGATTCTGTTTATTAATGATAAATATGTACCAACACCTGTCCTATTTTAAGTGTGTTTGAAGTATATCCTAATTGTTTGGCCTAGGAATGGATCACGAAGCTACAGCTGCAAATGGAAGAGGAGAAAAAGGCCTTGGAAAAGCAGAAAGCAAAAGAAAGACAACACCTGGCAGAACAACAGAACAGAGCAGCTGTGAAAATCCAAGCTAGATTTAGATCATTTTTAGTCCATAAAAAATATGCTCCCATCTTAAAAGAATGGAAAGATGAAGTAAAAAAGAAGCAGAAGATACTAAAAGAAATAGAGATAGACATGAAAGAAAAAGAGGAAAAAATGAAGATGCAAATGGAAGAAAATAGGCAAAAAATAGAGGGGAAAAAAAGACAAGAAGTACCTGAAAGAGAGGAATATTTGGCATGGGTGAGGAGGTGTGAGGAATATGAGAAAAAGAAAGAAAGCCTGAGACTTGAAAGAGAAAACAAGCTGCAAATAAGAGAAGAACACAGAAAACTAGGAGAAAAAAGAGCAAAAGCTGTCATGAGTGACAGTGAAGAAAACAAAGAAAGCATAAAAAATGATAAGCAGACAGAAAATATGGAAATAATAAGAGAACAGAAGAAGGAACTAAATAAACAAGCAGAAGAACAAAAAGAAGACCAGGCTGAAATGATGGATGAAGCAAATAATTGGATGATTCCAGCAGAAAGAAATTTGACACCAACACCAAATATGCTAGGTTCAGAGAAGAGGGAATACTCTTCTCACGTAAATAATGAGAACATGTACCTGAATTCAATACTACATGTAGAAGAAAATTACTCACAAACTAGAGTTCTTAATAAAGCTTCGGATATTCATACTTCCAAGGATGAATCTGTTAATTTTGGAGCTAATGACATGATAGAAAATAAGACAAACAATATACACAGCAGTCCACCAAATGTCAAGCCAGATGCTAGTACTAGAGAAGTCAAAGATCAGTTTTCTCAGTCTGACACAATGAAGAAAACTATGTTTCTAATGGGAGATGCTAATGAGGAAGTCAGAGAGACCTGGAACAGAATTCAAGATGTAGCTGAGTGTTCCAGCAGACTAATTCTTCCTGATGATATCGAAAAAAAGAGAATAAACTGGATGAACACATGTAAATCTTGGTCTAAAGTATATGAAGAAAACCAAAGAAAGCAAGCAACTATAAAAAAAAAACCAAGGAAAAGTTCATTTAGCAAGATGCCTTCACTAAGTACAGAAAAGATAATTCATAGTGGCCCCTGGAGTACTCTGCAGCATGTAACTATATAGAAGATTTAGAATGAAATGATAAGCCATGCTATTTATTTTTTTTCCTTGTATATCAGCAGAATGCTGTTTTGAAAGAGCAGGTTACAGATCTCAGTGAGAGTGAGAGTTCCTCTGCACAAGTGCAAAATAAGAGCAATGAGAATCACTTTGCAACTCCTATGAGCACTGTAGAGCACTGTGGTATTAGTCTTCAGATGATTGATAGTATATTAAGCCTATAAAAGGCAGGAGCTCCTAGCTCCTGTTTTCTGCTAAATTAACATGGTTTTGCCTTTGTATGAGGGTCTGCATTTCAGCTCCTGCTCATCTAGCCCCTTCAGAGTTTTGAGAATACTAGTCTCTTCCAGAAGCAAGTCATTGCCGATCAGCTTACAAATGGTGTTTTTCCATAAAGAACATCTCTTGGTTCCCAGCACTTACTTTTCCTATCACTTAGTAACTTACCACTGTATGTTTGCTCTGTGCTCCTGTCTTGGTATCCACTCTTTGATGACATACTAGCCTACACAAACTTAATCTGAACTACTTTTGTCTGTTCTTGCACAGTCACTTATTATTTATGTTAGTATGATGGGAAACAGTTCACACTATTAATTGTTTTGCTCAGTGTTAATCTTCCATCCATTCAAAGCAATGTCATTACCAAAGTATAAGTTGTGTTTATTTTAAGGTGGATGTTGAAATCAAACAGATTGTTTTCATAATAACTTCTCCCATTTAACACATCAAACCCAACGTTGCCATCCTTTTCTATATGAAAGTATTAACATTAGTTACTTGCATTTTCTAAAGTGTTGGTAGAATGCAGTTTTGGTCTCTTTTTTTAAAAAAAAAGAAACTAACCATAATGTGACATTATATAATGAATTTTCAATATACAAATAATTAATTTTGTTTATCAATAAATGCATGTAGGTCACAACACTTACACTTGAAGATTTGCCAGCTTGCAGCCTCTCCACGTTATCCAAGTGTTCAAATCTTCAAGTTTTGACCCTGAGGCGCTGTGGACTAGTTGCACTGGAAGGACTAAGTAACTGCAAAGACCTAAAGTATATCAACATGGAGGTACCAAGTGTGTTTGATTCTTTATTGCAACCCAGGAGGACTACCTGTTTTGCTGCTTATTTGGCTGTGCAGTTGCATCTAACTGAATATGTAACTTGTAGTGCCTTAAGACTACAGGAATATCCCCAAAGTTATACCAGCAGATTTGCATTGCAGATAATAATGTGCATTGTACTAAAGCAACATCCTGCAAATGAATCAAGATATACTAAGAAAAGTGCATGATAGTATCAGTCTAGGATTAGCATTAGGTATGGCACAGTGATAGATCTTTATTACTTCATTCCCTCTGACTCATAAGTAGGCAGATGTGGTTACCATAGCAGATGCTCATCTTAAGCAGGAGGAGGCAGAACGAAGAGTCCTTTGCAATACACACCTTGAATATTAAAATACTCGCATATATGCTCAAGGAACAGTATATTGAGTTACACTAGAGACATAATGTCCAGATACTTGCTACTGCACAGTGTCTTACATGGCCTTATAAATTTAATGACTAAAGAGAACATTTTGCTCTGTGATGCATCTTAATTCCAGAACTTGACGATTTACATGAAGCAACTCTATTCACATTTTTTTATTTCATGTGCTTTAATAACACCAATTCACAAGAAAGTTAATATGCCTGGGACATAGAGAAGGCTGAGGTACTCAGTGACTTTTTTGTCAGAGTCTTTGCTGGCACATGCTCCAGCCACACTGCCCCAATCACAGAAAGTAAAGGCAGGGACTGGGAGAATGAAAAACTGCCCACTGTAGCAGAAGATCAGGTTCTAAAGAACCTGAAGGCATGCAAGTCCATGCAACCTGACCACATGCATCCATGGGTCCTGAGGGAACTGGCAGATGACATCTCTAAGCTACTATCCGTCATATTTGAGAAGTTGTGGCAGTCCGGTGAAGTTCCCACTGACTGGAAAAAGGGAAACATAAACCTCATTTTTAAAAAAGGAAGATAGGAAGACCCAGGGAGCTAAGGGCCAGTCAGTCTCACCTCTGTGCCAAGCAAGATCATGGAACAGATACTCCTGGAAACTATGCTACGACACATGGAAAATAAGGAGGTGACTGGTGACAGCCAACATGGCTTCACTAAGGGAAGATCATGCTTAGCAAATTTGGTGGTCTTCTATGATGGCATTACAGTGTTGGTGGACGAGGGAAGAGCAACTGATGTCATTTACGTGGACTGGTGCAAAGCGTTTGACACTCTCCTGCATGACATCCTTGTCTCTAAACTGGAAAGACATGGATTTGATGGATGGACCACTCAGTGGATAAGGAATTGGCTGGATGGTTGCACTCAAGGAGTTGTGGTAAATGGCTTGGTGTCCAAGTGGAGACCAGTGACAAGTGATGTTCCTTGGGGTCAGTACTGGGACCAGCACTGTTTAAGATCTTTTTCAGTGACATGGACAGTGGGATTAAGTGCACTGTCAGCAAGTTTGTCAATTATACCAATCTGTGTGGTGTGGTCAACATGCTGGAGGGAAGGGATGCCACCCAGAGAAAGCTTGACAGGCTTGAGAGCTGGACCTGTGTGAACCTCATGAAGTTCAGCAAGGCCAAGTGCATGGTCCTGCACATGGGTTGAAGCAATCCCAAGCACAAATACAGGCTGAGCAGAGAATGGATTGAGAGCAGCCCTGAGGAGAAGGACATGGGGGAGTTCGTTGCTGAGCTCAACATGACCTAGCAGTATATGCCTGCAGCTCAGAAAGCCTACTGAATCCTGGGCTGTATCAAAAGAAGCATAATCCCTCTACTCAGCTCTCATGAGACACCACCTGGAGTAATGTGTTCTGCTCTGGGGCCCCCAAAATAAGCAGGACATGGACCTGTTGGAGTGAGTCCAGAAGAGGGCCACGAAGATGATCAGAGGGCTGGAGCATCTCTCCTGTGAAGACAAGCTGAGAGTTGTAGTTGTTCAGCCTGGAGAAGAGAAGGCTCCAAGGAGGCCTTATAGCAGCCTTTCAGTACCTAAAGGGGGTCTACAAGCAAGCTGGAGAGGCACTTTTTGCAAGGGCATGTAGTGATAGGACAAGGGGTCATGGCTTTAAACTGAAAGAGGGAAGATTTAGACTGGATGTTGGGAAGAAATTCTTTACTGTGAGGGTGGTGAGGCACTGGCACAGGTTGCCCAGAGAAGCTGTGGATGCCCCATCCCTGGCAGTGTTCAAGGCCAGGCTGGAAGGGGCTTTGAGCAACCTGGTCTAGTGGAAGGTGTCCCTGCCCATGGCAGAGGGGGTGTAACTAGATCATCTTTAAGGTCCCTTCCAACCCAAACTGTTGGAAGTTTTTTCTATGGCTGTTATTTGTAGAAATCTTGAATGTTTCTACATGCTCAGTAACTGGTGTTCTTTCCAAAGTATGGGGCTTTTATTCATTTGGGTTTTTTGTTTAATTAAATTAGAAGAGAGCTGATAATAATTACAATTAAAGGAATGTTGTCTGTGCAGTAACTAGAGTATTGCAATAGGACAGGTTGAAATACCTGTGTCATTTTCTCAGTTTTCTTATCTATCCAGAACGTAATTTCTGGGATTCAATAATTTTGGGTACCTCAAATTACAAGAGCAAAGTATTAGTATGAGAGTGTAAGCTGCCAGTCCTACTAAGATTGTTATGTGATATTTATTTTTTTTAGATCAGATATTGTCTCTTGCATAACAGTTTTGGTTGTGTGGTTTGTTTTGTTAGTTGTTTTGGGGTTTTGGGTTGGTTTTTTTTTAATTTTAAAATGGTATGCTTTAAACCATATACAGGATTGCCTCACTGGGATGCGCCAGGATAATTTAGTCAGGGAGAAGACCCTGAGAAATACTTTTAAGTATGCTTGATTAATACTTTAATAATTATATAAAGTATTATTATTAATAATATATACTTTTGCTGTGCCAGCTGATGTGGCAGTTGTCTTCCATTAATGAAGAAACAGCCTCTTTTGTGATATTTGAAACAGTCCAAGATTGTTCCATGGTTATTTCTCACATAGCTAAAGCAGCTGCCTCTGCTTCCCTTGGACATTCATTCCTACTTGATATTGCCTCTCCTTTCAATTGATAGAAAACCTAACATCTGAGCCGTATCAGTTCTCTGCTTTAACTTACTGGGACAACTGAAGGGGCTGTCCAAGGGCAGGAATCAGTGTTATGGCTTCCAAAGGAAAACCTGTACACATGTCTGCCTGCAGCTCTAGCTAGCACCTAAATCTAGTTGGCATGTTAATTCTGGAATAGGAATTAGACTCTTTGGCTTAATCAGTTTGTCACAAAGGCAGGGAATTTTAAGTTTTGTGTGTTTGAGCATCTGCAGGTGAAAAACAGAAGAAAATAGCAAGGGCAGCAAATAGTGAAATAAAAATCTGAGGAAGCATTATTAAATGACCTGGGGAAAGGGATGTTAAGAGAGCAAGATCTCTTGGGGGAAGAACGTTAACTGACAGCAGTGTCAGTGTTTGTGACCAAAATACCTTTAAAAGCAGGTTTTCGCTGTTAGTAAATAGGATTCCAGCAAAGTCATAACTGTTTTCATGCATGTCTAGTAAATATGATGGTTTCTGTGCCATTTTTAGTTCAGTCTCCCAGGGTTTGGGAAGCTGGGACTGTATGGAAAAGACCACTCTGTGCTTAACTTCTCCTTACACTTTTTAACTTCTAGGCTTTTTCAGAGCCAGAATAAAGTTTGAGATACATTTTTATTCTATCCCAGCAGGACACAAAAGGCAGTTTCTATGACTCATTTATCAATTTATTTTCCTAATGGAAAAAATAGAGATGCCCTTGCTCCTAGCTAGAAGTTTAGGATAAAAGTAAGCAATGATTACAATCTACCATATTTTTGCACTTAATTCTGCTATTTCACTTAAGATGTTATTTAATAGTCTCATTTTCCTTTATTGCAGGAAAACAACATTCGGATGATCAGCTGTGAAAATCTAGAAAATCTCTGTATTCTGATTCTGAATAAGAACCATCTTTCATCAGTTTGTGGCTTAGATGGCTGCATAAGTCTCCAAAATCTTGAACTTTCCTACAATAAAATCACCCGAATTGGTAAGAAAATTAATGTAAAATTATTCCAGTTTGTATAACAATATTTGTGCTGTTTATATTCAAAATTCTATTTCCCTTGGTTTCAGGGCCAGCCAACTGCTAAGCCCAAGGAGAATGAGGAAACAGACTTAGAACAGACTTGCATTTTAAAGCATACTCAACTTCACATTTATTTGCAGCATGGTTTAGCTATTGCCGTGTATTCCATCTACCAGGTCATGTAACTGTTCTCAGGCAAAGAGAACTAAAAATCTTTCTAGAAGGACCCCTAGTATTACCTGCACTAACTCGGGATATGTGAGTAGCCTGAGTTCAGTTTAACTACAGAAACAATTAATATAAAGCTTAGCCTTGAAACTGCAGAGAATTCCGGTGTGTTCCTAACACAGTAAGTAATTATATAGAAATCATATTATTTGTCTGACTCTGTGTATCATGCTAAGACCGGACCATGGCCTCTCTTTCTACTAAAATGCTGCCCTTTCAGGCTCCAAACTGTTATTCTATAGTTTCCTTCCACTCTGGCTCTTCCTTGCTGCTCATTGCACCAAAGCTGGAAAAAAGAAAAAAAAGAGTCTAAGGTAAAATCATTTAGGCACAGCAGGTGTGGTAACCCCTATTATATTTACAAAGGCAGTTTTTTATATTTGTTTGTCCAACAACTGGCAGGCAATAGGTGTACCTTTAGCAAGCAGTCAACCTGTTAGAATTTACATGCACCCAGACCACTCAACAGCTGCATCAATACATGAAATCCTTCTGCTAGGAGACAGATGCTTTCTGTTGTCCAGCCAGGATTTTTTCATGCAGTGAACAAGTGTTTGCCACTTTATTTGTGCTGCTGCTTGGATTATAAACTGCCTAAGGTATAGATACTGTGTGTCAGCTTTTGGCAAGCCAAAAATACTGCATTGTGTGCCTTGTGTTATGTAGACATGGTATAGATGCAAGCAGGATCCAGAGCCTTTTCTACTGACAAAAGGTTAGAGAAATGTAGTGCAGTGAAAATAACGAAGAGCTTTGCTGCATGTAAGTGGAGAAGCCAGCTTTTTGTTTTTAGAATGATGTATGTCTGGAGGACCATGTTAGTAGTCCTCCAAAAGCAACATTAACAGTTGGGAAAAGGTAGTAGTAAATTGCCAAATCTTTACTTGAAAAGGAGCTCACAAGGCTTGAAAGTCACAAATTTCCTTCAGGAAGGCAACACATCAGATAGAATGGAACTAGATTTAACAGCCTCCCTGTATTCTAGGGACCTGGGTTTTGGTGCATGACATGCTGTGAAATTTGTAAAGGCCACCAGAATACAGATGACTATATAACATCAGTATTATAGTCTTAACAGAGATAAATCTTCAAAGATTTGTCTACTGAAATAAAATCTTATGGCCTAGGAAAAAAATTGCATATGATGAACTAATTAATTTTGTATAAATTGAAACACAGAATCTGAAAAAGGGATTTTCTAGTTGTACTCTTAGTTGTGCTAAATCTAAAGATGTTACTTGGAAAGAGTGCAGAGCTGGGAATGGAAAGGAGATAAGAAGATTTCAATTTTGATTTTGAGAAACATAACCCAGCAACATGCATTTGCAGCCCAGAAAGCCAACCAAATCATGGGCTGCATCAAAAGATGTGTGGCCCGCAGGTCAAAGGAGATGATTCTCCCCCTCCATTCCATTCTTGTGAGATCCAACCCAGAGTACTTTGTTCAGATCTGATGCCCCCAACACAAGAAGGACATGGACCTGTTGGAGTGAATCCAGAGGAGGGCTGTGAAGATGATCAGAGGGCTGGAGCATCTCTCCTGTGAAGACAAGCTGAGAGTTGTAGTTGTTCAGCTTGGAGAAGAGAAGGCTCCAGGGAGGCCTTATAGCAGCCTTTCAGTACCTAAAGGGGGTCTACAAGCAAGCTGGAGAGGCACTTTTTGCAAGGGCATGTAGTGATAGGACAAGGGGTCATGGCTTTAAACTGAAAGAGGGAAGATTTAGACTGGATGTTGGGAAGAAATTCTTTACTGTGAGGGTGGTGAGGCACTGGAACAGGTTGCCCAGAGCAGCTGTGGATGCCCCATCTCTGGCAGTGTTCAAGACCAGGCTGGAAGGGGCTTTGAGCAACCTGGTCTAGTGGAAGGTGTCCCTGCCCATGGTAGGGGGGTTGTAACTAGGTCATCTTTAAGGTCCTTTCCAACCCAAACCATTCTATGATGCTATGGTTTATTTGTCTTAATTTAAACATTTGAAGTTCTTTAAAGTTGTGGATATACATTCTTTTCCTGCTGGACAGCAGGAAAATAATGATAATGTAGAACAATTATTAAGATGATAGATGAAACATTCACATAAAAAATGTATACAAAGTTTTGCACTATTAAAAAAAAAACCACTGAAACAGTATGAACATGGATAATATGATTCCGTGATAAATAACAAGGCACAGCAAACAGGAAATGTGAAAGCTTAAAAAAAGATAATCTGTAGATTTAGAGGGTTTAATAGTGATATTTTTAATATTTTTTGCTAATATGTGCAAATTTGGAATGTTAGTACTTGTGAACAGAGTTTATAATACCTGAGAATAAAGGTACTGGAATATCCATGTTTACTGTAAAAGCATATCACTACCCTAATGAGAAACAATTAAATCAACTGGTTAAGCTTCTTCTGTATCCTTGTGGCAAATAATGCTGGATAAGATTCTTATTCAGATTTATCTCATTTGATAAGTGTCCACAACATGACTGTAAGAATGATGCAGTATTAGTCGGTGGCATTTAGGAATGTGGCATCTGTGTGGAATGTACTATCTTTGCACAGGCCAAGTCGAGTAAAATCATCTTGTATTTTCTGTTTTTTGCAGTGTGCTGCCATATTTACTGAATCTTTAATGAATTTAAGTGGGTAAATGTTCACAAAAATCAGCTTGGAATCTGTCTTTCTGCTCTCCAGAATTGCTTTGAGGGTCTCTGGTTAAAACAGGTGTATAATACAGGATTTATTTCATATAAAAACATATTGTTTATAAGTAGTCACATAGAATGCACAAAAATGGATTTATGGGGTTTAAGAAGTTAATGTATCCCTCCATCTGTATATCCTGCAGGATGTCCCTCAGCAGTTTTGGAAGCTGCAGTACTGTGAAATATTCTCCATTCATTCAGCTTTAATAAAGCTTTTCCTAAATATTTTTTTTCCTAAGAAGTAAGGCTTATTTATGATTGTAATACTCCTGTTTTAATAACTTATTGTAGGAAACTTGAAGCATACTATGATTTATTTTTTCTTTTTCCTCCTCTCACTGAAATATAGCATCAGTAGGAAAAAAATCAGTGTTGCCAGAAAAGCCTTAAAAATAACAGTAAAATTATGAGAACTATGTCTCAGTTACGCCTTTCCAGTTAAGAACTGATCAAAAATCAAGTAATTGTGTCAGCAAACACTGAAGTTCAGTGCATATGTTTGTATTTTGAAGATGAATGCTTTACTTAACAATTTTCTTACACAATTTTGACATGAGTCATAGAATATGCTTTTTTGTAGGATGTCTATATTGCCAGAGTGTGTTGGCTAAAATCCTGGCAGTGCTAAGAATAGCAGTGCATAACTGTAGATAGTCATAAATGCTTCTTTGGACCTACTTTTTTTGAGAAAGCACATAGAGGGTTTTTTTTTAATCAGACATCTTTCAGTTTGGGGCTTTTTTTATGTGGTTTTTCATCTTCATGTTCACTGTCAGCTTTCACTCTTCTCTTGTCATTCATCTTTGTCCCACATAGAAGTTATTTCAGAACTTTATTGATAGCTAAGATAAAGTCCTTAGCTAACAGACTCCAGCTGCGCTTTGCAAATTGCTAAGAGCTACTTATATAAAGGTTCTCCACAAATCTTGCTGAAACCATATGTTTTTCAACAGAATGTATTTTTCCATATACTGCTATAGCTGTTGTTAGTTCCATCATATGTAAAACAGACAATATCTTCTGGAAATGTGCAGAAGACTTTAATGCTTATTTTTAATTTTGCCTGTGTGCAGAAGAAACATTAAAATGCCATCTGTTTGTATTACATTATTCTCTCTTGTGTATACTTCTGTTGGACTGCATTTGATGGTTCCAGAATAGACTGTGATCCCAATGTATATGGCCTTGGCATGTCTGTTCCAAATGACATCCAGTCTAATTATAAACAAGATAGATGAGGAGAAGGAGATGTAGAAAAGGTGCTTTGTGCAGCATGCAGAATAGGAGATTTCCAGATCCTGTATAAACTCCATGCCTTTTCTTACTGTGTGTGCAGTCTCTCCTCTTTGTTCTACTCCAGACTAATTCAGAGCTTTTAAAGTTTCCAGTACTGGTATGCTGATAAATTAAAAGTGGAGATTTAAGGACTGCTCTTGTGAGAAGTCTTGGGAGCTGTGAATGCTGCCTGTAAACGATATTCTTTTGAGACCACTAGATGGTGCTGGTTCCTTTTTTGTTTTTATCCCAACATAAAAGAATGCCGATGAGGCTCTTGCAGTCAGAATAGTATGTCATGGGCATGTTTGAAATTCTTTCAGAATAATTAAAGGTTTGATATTTATTTCCTAAAGTAGGGGGTTTTGAAGTTACAGCGTGGCATATTTTTTTTTAGATTTAGGATGCTGTCTCTTTAATATCAGGCAACTGTTATTTCCACTAGGGGAGTTCCATTTTTAAATTACTGTGATTTGAAGGCCTATATTTGATTGGTTTTTTTTAAAAATGTATTGCTAGTTTTGGCATTTATTTTTTTTATTTCTTCTCCTTACAGATAATTTTCTTTTTTAATTCTTCTGTATTCTCAATAACGTATGGTACCAGCTGGTCTCTGGTCTCATAAACCAATTTATTCTCAGAGGACAATCACAAAGACATTCAGTTCTGAAAAGCTTTCTCAGCTTCATTTGGGAACTTGGGAAGTCTTGGGTGAGAGAAAGATGAGACCAAGTATGACCTCAAACAATCCTGTGAAGAATACATGAAAGACAAGTAAATTCAGAAACTCCTTATTTTAGATATGTTTTGTAAAGGGTGTCCCTTCACAGGCATTTTACTACAGAGATACAGAAAAACTGCTTGGACCTGTAGCAAGTCAGATGCATCAGTGCCATTGCAGAACATCTAGCATGTGTAAGACCATGGAAAGACAGTGTGATTTTTGCCATTGTAAGAGGATGATTTGGGAAAAGTTCTGTGAAAGAAACAGACACTGACAGGAACCTTTTCCTTTGCATCTTTTTGGGGTAGATATCACACACAATCTTGCTCTTTGCACTAGTTGGCAGGAGTTAATCTGTCAAGAGTGTAATGGCTCTAGAAATACAGCTTTATACTTAAAGGCACTGAGTTTTCTTTATAAATTTAGTCATTAAAAACATTTTATGCCATAGTTCCTTAAACAAGATGCACTTATATAATAGAGGTGATGTTGGTCTATATTTTAATGCAATTTGTTCTCACCTCACTGATAACTTAAAAAAATCTTCTAAAATGATAAAAAATAACTTTTAATCATAAATACTGTTTCCATTCTGAAGGGTGATTTCAGGAGGGCTGTTAGCATTTCACATAGCCCACAGGATTCTAAGTAGCAGTTATAAAATTCTTAAAGCATAATAAGTATAGTTTTTCACTAAAAGAATGTTCTATTCCAACAGAAGTGCTAAAGAGGTTATGAACTATTATTATTGCTTGGTTAACAGGATCAGAAATTTGAACTATATGCATTGTATATTTGATAGGGTCAAAGTACAGTAACTGTTTTTAAGCCTTATACAGGACTAATATTAATGGTTACTATAGATAATATAAATACATTGAAAGTTCAGTTTTCTTAGTATTTGAAAACCAACAGATTTTTTTTTCATTGTGGCTTGATTCAGCTAAAATCTTTAATTTTCAGGTGGTCTGGAGTCATTGAAAAATCTTCAGCAATTAATTGTGGACCATAATCAGTTAATCAGCACAAAAGGTCTTTGTGAGGCACCTACTCTTGTTCACCTAGACTGCTCTTTCAATCATCTCACAGAAGTTGAAGGCATTGAGAATTGTGGCCTACTTCAAGTTCTGAAGTTGCAAGGCAATAACCTCCAGGAGGTAAAAACTTCGAATTTAGTGGCTGTTGTGCATACATCTTTGTTAACAGTCATATTTTTCAGAATGCTGATCATGCACTCATTGTTTGCTGTGGGATATTTCATGCTCTTAGGCAGTAGGCTTTTTCTTCCCCTATTAGAGGGAGGTTTTTCAAAGGTAGAAATGCCTAACAGTTAAGTACTTTCTTGCTCCTAAGTCCTCGAAAAAGTGGCCCTCAGTAATATTTCCCTCCTTCATTTACAGCATCTAGTCTTGTTTGTATTACATGATGCTGATTCTCTTTTAAAAATGTAACAAAATATTATTATCGTTATGTATAAATAATAGTTCAGGCTGTTTGAATGTATGCTGATCCTCCAGAAGTTGATAGAAGTCTGTGCTGCAGCATTTAAAATAGGAAGGTAGTTTCTAGCTGTACACTTAGTCATATTTACTGGCAATGATTCTCTTATGAATCCGAGAGACGAAAACCATTGTCAATAAGCAGCAAATAACAGCTTGGCTAAAAAAGAAAGACTGTGGCTCTTGGGCTCTTGACTTTTTTTTCCCTTCTTTTTTTTTTTTTTTTTTTTTTCCTGTACTGACTATTTAGACTAGGTAGAAGACTTAAAAAATACTCACCACCTGATACATAGAAACTATGTGTGACAACTGGTACGTACATAACAAGGAAATTATATATATATATATCTCCAAAATGTGTTTTTTGCTTGTATTTAGTAATGATTTATGAAAAGCATCTGGTAAGCATTCCATTATTGTTTCTCTAATTTATATTAATTTTAAATAACCATCTCTTTTCTGTTTAGCTTCCAAGACTGGAAAATCATGTTCTCCTAAGAGAACTGTATTTGGATGACAATAGCATTTCTGCTATGAGAATGCTTTCTTTGTATTGGTTGCCTTTATTGCAGATTCTTTTGCTGTCTCGAAACAGGTAAGCAAGAAACATTCTTCCACCTAAAAAACCGATACAGAGGAATTTACTAACAGGGAACACTTACCTGAAAAGTATAATTCTCAGTATGGTTAAAATATCACTATCTTTTCCAGATATTCTTTGAAAATATGAGGTTGACAAGTAATGATATTGGCTACCTTTAGCTAAGAAAATTTGAAACAGCATTAAATATGAAAAGTATTTTTTTCTATTAGATGTTATATGAAAATAATTTTTGAGCATTGTGGCATTATTAAAACCATGTTGTTTCTTTCTTTCCCTTTCTTTAGCAATTGTTTCTAGAGTATGTCTGTCAAACTTCATATTTCACAGCCAGCTTATTCAAAACAGACTCTGAAGGCATGGTTAAGTGCAACTACTAGAGTTAAAAAGGACAAATGAGAATGTTGAGTTTTATTTTAATACATATGTTAATGCCCTCCAAAACAAGCATAGTTGCTTTAATTTTTCACTCTTATGATTCAGTCGGAAAGGTATAAAAAGTAAGGATCAAGACAAGCAGCGTAAAACTGGATCATGCACTCAAGTACTCTGTAATAAGCTTTCTGTTCATTTTCTAAACTAGTCTGTACAATTGCAGAGTTAGAATGACCAGATATTCTGGAGTCATAATTCTGATTTACCCACCCCCACCTCCTTTTTATCAATTTAAATACTGCTACAAAAATAAGGAACAATTATAATTTATAATGTTAGCAGTAAAATGAATTTTAAGTTAGTATTTAAATTAATTCTTTTTCTATGCTGTGACCATTTTGCTCTGAAGAAGATTGATCTCTGCTAATAAATGGAATATACTCTATTACAATATACAGAATATACTCTCTGAACGAATCACTTTACTCTCCTGTTAGTGAACAGGAGATGCTTTTAAAGTGTGGTTCATCTGTCATTTTCAGCTGTTTTCTTTGAGGCTAATCATACCCCATAACTGTCTGTTCATCTTCATTGACTATTAACAGAGTTAAAATGATGAGCTTGTACGTAGGTGTCCACATTTGAACAGATGAATCCCATCCTATGTGACATTCAGTTCAGCAGAGTCAACTGTAGCTGGGAGTCTGTGGGAGAAAAGATTTGTAAGACTGAGTCCTGTTATTATAAGGAATACCCTTCATGGAAAATTGGTATTATTTGAGTATATACAACCTGTATTTTTATATAACTTTTCTGATTGGTTTTATATCATCTTTAATTAATTAGTATGCATGTACTCTCTTGGAAAGAATCTAATCTTCAAGTTGCTGGGCTTGTAGGGTTTTCTTTTTTCTTTTTTAATTCTTCTGGAGTTTGGAGAAAGTGCTGTCTGCCTGCGATTAACAAGAACATTATTAGTTAAGTGTTAGATTCTGAATCACACATATTGATTTAATTCAGGTTCTTCACAATTTTTTTCCTTGTCCTGTTTAGTTTTTTGTGGAATGTACAGTAATGTGGCTCTATCTTCTTGTAGTTTCCTCCTCTTCCTCTGGTTTTGTTTTGGTTTTGGGTTTTTGTTAATATTAAGGTGTAGCTATGCTGTGTGTAGTAAAAAGTTTTCCAAACTGCTTGAAGGCCTCATATGCCTGCTAGGGAGAAGACAAACTGAGGAGCACAGTCGCACAGTCTCAGGCATAGCTTGAATGCAGCCTCTGGAGCTAGGTTGTGCTGGACTGACCATGTACTTTATGTCTCTCACCTATCCCATAATCCTTCAGTCTTTAATGTCCATTGTAGTAGTGCTTATTCTGGTTTTCCAGTGGCCAAGCTGAGAGACAGTGTTTGGTCCACTGAATTTTTTTCAGCTGGACTGGGAGAAAGCACATTTTTGCATCAGCAAACCGGATGTGCTGAAAATAACCACACACCTCCTCCCCAAACAATTCCTTTTCTTTCCTTGATGTATCTATAGCTTATGTCAAATCTTTGTGACAGACAGGACAAGATAGCCTTAAATGCATATTGAAAGCCTCAAAATTCCTGGCATTTCAGTAGCCTGCTCTGTTACGCTCACTTTATGTACACTTATAAGCAGCTCCATATGTGTGGGCTATAGCATAAGTAACTAGATGTTCTATAGAAACAGTGAATGTAATGGAGTAAGCTGTTGAAAGAAAAGCTGTTTCTTTACTTTTATCCTACAGCTAGTGCAATTTTGTGAATATTTTTGAGCATGCACTGAGTGCCATTTCCTTTTTACTGATTGCAGGAAGCCCATATAATGGTAATGCTGTGAATCTGTATTCTTTCTAAAATCGAGTACTGTGAAAAGAAAATTCTTACACTAATTTACAGGATTTTTTTATTCCTGAGATGCTTTGTCTGTATCATAAACCAGAAACTGCCAAAGATAAAACTCAAAAAATCAATTGTTTTAAACCTACACCCTAGCAACAATGAATTATAATATAATAGGTAGTGATTAACTCCTTCAAATATAAAAATGGCAGTTATTTCACCATTACTGTTTTTTTAAAGTATTTTATTGTGGCTTTTACATACAAAGCATATGCTTGGTCAGTGTGCAATTGACCAAAGCCAATAATGAGTATCCTCTTTGACTTGGTTACTGCAGAATTGGGACTATGAAGATTCATGCTCTTATATTACAGCAGCTGGAGAACACACTGTTAAGTTAGTTTTTAAAAGGCACATTTTCTTTGTTCTGCTGTGGGTAAAGATTTAAGTGTAGGAGAGAAAAACCGTGCCCCTAGGACTGAAATTAATATGTATTTAATGTGTTAAGAGTTCATGTGGTATTTATATTTACATGTACTCCCACGTAATTATGTAGCTTGTTAATGTCTTCTTCATTTAAAAGTTTCACAGTGAGACACTAAATCAATCTGCTGTTCAGGTAGATACTACTTTTTTTTCCCTTTTCTTTTTTCTTTTTTTCTTTTTTCCAACTTTAAATAAACAAATCTATCCCTCTTAAAATTTTTTATTAATATGGCAAAGTTCTTTTTTTGCTGTCTCTTGTGTTTCATTAAGATAGCCCAAGTGTGATAGATAAAAAATTAACATTTAGAAAAATTCAGTCATCTGCAAAAATTCCTTTTTTGGGGAAACAGATCTAGCCAGAATCAAATTCTTTCTGAACATGTTGCTCCCATGGTTTTGCAACTAGGTGCATATTATTCCTAAAAGTCTTATAATAGAAATGCCAAAATGTCAGCTCAATTCTTTCTTAGTACATATTGTTCTCCGTGCTTTAAATATATATGCTATCTATGTTTTTTGCCTAATTTCTCAGATGTAAGCGTTGAACTCACTGTCATTGCAAGCCATCATGTTTTGAGAATTTGACTACTTTTCAGAGTCATCATAATAAATCTAAATGTCATTGGATGTTGAAATAAGTCAGTCATTAAAGAGCTATACTTATGTGTAGTGGTTTTCCCTATCCCACCCTTATCAGTCTAGATATTTTTGATCAATTCCAGTAATTCTTCACTGGTGATAAGTTTATCTCTAAGTATGTGGCACCATGGGCAATACAGTTGAAGTACTGCCTGCTAGATTATTCAAGAAACAAGTGGCTGACTGATTTCCTACATTATATTTGATTGCTACTTATAAATATATTAACTATTGCAAATTAAAATATTTATTAAAATATTTTTATTTTTAAAGAATGAGAAAGTAATATGGGCTTTACTTAAAGGTCTGGATTAATATACACTTATTTTTAATTATTTTGCCCTCCTTCCTGCTAACCTTTCATTGACATCAGCTATAATTTTTCTGGGGAAAAGCAAGATGCACAGAAGGATTTGGACCATCCTGAGCAGTAAATGCTATTCATGTTCAGAATAGAAATCTGTTATTTTCTCTGATGCATACTTAGAACTCTTTTAGTGTCCTAAGTCTTGCTTTCTGACAGAATTTCTGTGTCTGTCTGTGTCCTGTCCTGCTACAGCCTTAAATGGGAGCAGAAAGAGGAAGCTATAGCTTGCTTTTTGGTGAATTTTACTTTTGTGTCTTCTTTGTAATTTATCTCTCTCTTATGCCCAGGGCTAATGTGACAAGGTCAAGTAGTATTAAGTTTTCAGTAATGTCCTTTGTCTTTCTGGTTTGAATTTTCTTAGGAAAAAAATTAACAAAGAATGTCAGTAAAGGGAAAGCTATAGAATGACAGGAAAATATTTTAACTCTTATAATGCCACCAGCAGACAAGGATAGTCCAGCAGACAATTTCTGATTCACCACAGCATATACTGATGAAGATCCAGAGAACTCACTCATTATAAATAAAAATATACTGCATTATCTTTCATCTCTTGTGCAAAGTACAATGTTTATTTTCTTGGATATTTCTGAATATGTGAATCTATAATCTGAGTCATGGATTTTTAATCTTTGCAGCCATACTGTTAGCCATTAATATCTATATATATTTGTGTACTATTGACTAGTCATGAGAATCTAAAATGGTGATATATGTAGTACTATGTACAGATCTGCATAGAAGGCGATGCCTTTTAGAGTTAATACTTGATATTTATTTGATTCTATGGAAAACTGGCAGGGAGGTAATAGAGCTAAACAGGACTAGAACCAGGACTTTACAATATGGTTTGAGAAGGAAATAGAAGTATAGTGACGTATACTCAATTAACTTTATGACTGTTTCTCTGAATTTACTATTAAAATGTTATGTTGTCATATAGAAATACTTGTCAACTGAACATGGAAATTATTTACTTCTGTTTTGCATATAGTAAAATTACCAGTAAGATTAAAAAATCTACAACCAATTTGGTCCAGAATTTGTGTACCAGAGTTAAATCTAGCTCTGCCTTTCAGTTGTAATGCCTGGCCACACATTCCAGCAACAAGTAAGCATTTTTGGCTCTGACCACTTGTAAGTTCGTGGAGTGAGTGGGTGTTGGTATTTTGCATGGTCATGTTTCTGACCATAAGAATTCTTGTTTATAGCTTTCAGTGGCACCATAACCCTCAAAAAGTACTGCTTTCCATGAAAATTAGCAGTCATAAAGTGACCATACACATTGCCATTGGTGTTGCCATTCTCTTCTTATGCTTAGGGCTTGTCCTTACAGAAGTGAAACAAGTTATCTAAACATGTATTTTATTTTATTTTTTTAAGATACAGTTGATTTAGTATGTGCTTATACATAAACATTCCAGTTTTAGTTGAAGACTGGGATTTTTTTGCATCTTGGTTTTAACCCTCTTTCATTTAACATAAAACAAAATAAACTTTTAAAACTGAAAAGTGATAGTTGGAAATAGCCTGGCAACTTACCGAGCCATTCAGCATTCATTCCTAGTTGCACCAGTGCAAGTTTTTTAAGTAAAGAAACTTGAATAACACTGGAAAATAATGTTTTAGTAGTAGAGGTAATACACATCTTACAGTCCAAAGTCCTTTGTACAGGTGAATTTCAGCTCATTTCAGCTCTTGCATTTACTCTTCAATACTACAAATAAGAATTTTGTCACCGTTTTACTACTGCTTTGCTGCTTTATTGCACAAGAAAAGCTCTGATATGCCAGAACAGCAATTCCATAACTGTCTGTATAACAGGCACCTGTTTGACACTGTGTTACAGAAAGTAGTAAGACAGAGGAAGCACTGAAAATATATTACAGGACAGTGCAGCCTTAACTTGTTAAGAAATACAACTCTGACAGCAATTATGTTAGTTTCAGGATCTAGAAAATAATGTGTTGAGTGGAGAAGAGAAAAAAAAAACTGACAAGAAGTTTGACCAATGAGAAACTAAGGGAAAGAGGAAAAGCAAATTTTATTTCTTCTCCAGAATCAGGGCCTTCTGATAGTTTCATTCTAGTTATGGTGCCTAATGAAAAGCCAATTGAGTTTTTTTACAAGACTTCAGATCCCCAGCACTAAATGCAAGAAACAGAATTAAATATTTACCAGATAAAACATTAATGAGTAAATATTAAAACCTGAGCTACAGAGAAGGCTAATAAATGCTTTCAATTTAAAATTTCAGTAATTAATTTTAGCACCTTGGATAGCTAAATGAGTATTTTCATATGTAAATAAGCAAATTGTCATAACTGTAAAAGGTTCCAGTGCCTTTCTGTTCATGAACTGTTGCTTTATTTACTTGAAAAAAAAAAAATATCTTCTGTTTTGTTCTTAGATTAACTGAGCTTGTGCCTTTAAATTCATTTGTATCTTTGGAAAAGCTGGATATCAAAAATAACTGTTTGTTAGGTGAGTTGTATAAAGAACATAAAACCTCATCCAAACAAGAACTTCTTTATTAGATTATGAATTTATTTGAATGTGATTGCTCCAATTTATTTATGAGACATTTATACAGAAAACATATAAATATTTCCCAAACATGAACATTATAGATATTAATTATAACTATATAGTATAAGTAACAGAATAGTTTGTTGTACTTCATGGGTTTGGTACATTTTACGTTCATGTAAGATTTTATGAGAAATATTATGGTTCTACATTCAAATTCATATTTAATTTTCTTTCCTACTACAATACAGACCTTAAAGATGTCATTACATGGCTAAGTGGCTGTCATAAACTAAGGGAGTTGTCACTCGGTGGAAATCCTCTTCTCCAAGACAGGAATTGGAGGTAAGAAAAATTTGTTAAATCAAAAAATCACTCAGGCAAAACCTAGGCATATATACTTCTTGCTCATCAATAACAATCAGCCAAGAACTTGGTGTATGTATGTTAGTTAAACAGTAGAAATGAGGTAAGTATGAACATTACCACAAATTGGAAGACAATTACATGAAAATAAAACAAAATGCAATTCTGAGATCTTTATTTTCTAAGAATTCCAGTTTTTAGTTTTGTTCAAACAAAAATCTTGATGTTTGAACTAGTACTTCAACCTTAATAAGAAGCAGTTTGTGCTAAAACTGGCAGTGGTCTCTGTATGCTGTTTAATTATTATCCTACATGAGTATTTTTCTTTATGACAGTTTTTTTAGGCAAATAAAGAAATTATAAAGATGGTATAGGCCTTCTCTGTGCTGTTTCTTTGTAACTGCTTCTTTGTCCATTGATCACAGTGTCGTCTTTTTCAACATGAATTCTAGTTATTCCTCTTTACTGACAAATTTACCACCTTTGTTAACTGACTTTTGTCTGACCCTTATTACCCTATTGCACATTCCATTAAAACTTTTACACAAAGACATAACCATCCATTCAATCTTTTTCTCCTTCTCTTTCATCTGCACTGTTTCAAACCTTTATTTTTTCTCTGATTAATTACGTTCTTTCACTGCTCACTTGCCCTTCTCAGAACCATTACTTCCATGTCTATCATGTACCTTCTTGTAGTTTCTGCTTTGCTGTCTTGGTTTTTTTTTTTATTTACTCCCATCACTTCATCCATTCACTGCGTAACAGTCTTGCTGCTGTGACAAGTTCACACTGCACATAGAGAAAAGGTGGTGTCTGTAATAAACGTATCATTGAATCCTTGACTTACTATCTTTTAAGGAAAAAAAATTTAGAAGAAGAAAAAGTTGGAATGAATGGTTGATTTTTGCTTAGACTGTTTTCTTGTTCTGAGAATTCCTTATCTTTACACCAAAAATTAATAGCTCTTAGACACAGGTATAAAAGGAATGCTGTTCTTTGCTCTCCAGTGAGGTATAACACTCATAATCTGAAAAAAAAAAATAAAAATTAAAGAGCTGGTCCTAGAGGCTATTATAGATATATATATATAAACTGGATAAGGTAGAAAGGCAACTTGACATATGAAATGAGACGCAGTCACCAGAATCTCTGATATGAGTAGTTGTGATGGGATTGTATTTGCAAGCCATATGAATAAAATGGTGCATGAGTAGGGGGGTTTTTGTGGGTTTTTTGGGGGGGTTGGTTTTTGTTTGTGGTTGGCTTGGTTTTTTTGTATTTTGTAGAAGTCTCCTGTTTCTTTGAGAATTCTCTGATCTGATATCCTGTATGTATGGGCCAATGCTATCAAAACTTAAAGCTGTTTGAGAGAATTGCTCAGCAAAAGGACAGTTTTTAAACTTTAATTTAAAACTTTAAAAAAATTAAAAATTTAATGTGAAGTGTTCTTTCATCTTCCTTAGAATTAATACTTTCTAGTCTACCAGCCTTCAAGAGCAGAACGACAAGTTGGAAATGCAAGTTTAGATTTTTAGGTGATGTTCAAGAATATGTGTTGAAATGGTAGTGTCTTTTAGTGAACTTTTACCATCATTTAATTAAACATACAAAGAAGAATTTAATTCTTAAGAATTTAAATCATTACCAAGTCTTTCAGCTAAGGAAATAAAGTATTTACCTAGGAAATTGTTGACATAATAAAATGTCTGAGGTAGTAAATAAGACACAGCAGTTGGACTTTTATTTTGGATGTAATTATATCAGGTGATTGAAGTTTTGTGTTTTTTAGAAAAATATGATTTTTTTAAGCTAAGCAATTTTGAAGAATGGCCAAAATTGTTCTTTGTATAATATCAAGTCAGTTAAATTTGAGACTTTACACTGCAATGTTATACAAGAATGTGGTTAGATAAATTGTGTTCACATTTGCTATATTAGATTACCTAGTATAACAACAGCAAATTTTGGGGTATATGTGTTTTGGAATATATGTTGTATTTTAAGACAAAAAGCAAAAAAAAACCCCACTCTTACATGTGCATCTTCCATTAGAAGATTTTTGTACAAATTTTTGATTAGTATTCCAATGGAAAAAAACATCTATTTGAAACTTTTGGTTGGAAATATTTGAGTAGTTTAAGAGATAGTTTTACAAATACATTCTTGGTTGGTTTGTTTGGTTTTTAATGAGCAGACTTATTTGCACTACTATAGTTCCTGCAGGTAATTTTGTGAATAAAATTCAGTGACTGTGACAATATTTTAAATTCCCATTTACATTGTTTTAATTCCCACTATTTTACAGCACTAACTAGTGTTTCATTTCTAACCTGGAGGGGAAAAGCTTTCTGAATTCCAATTTAACTATAAGAACTGACACTTTAGATTGCTTGACCCAATAGAGCTTTTGTGATTAGACAAGAGATTCATTTGTCTAAAGGATTTAAAGTATGGGATACTATAAAATATGGATTTGCTGAATACAGCATTGACCGTAACTTCAGGCAATATGTTCCAGTGAACTTTACATAACCCCTTGATACCAACAAAGGAATTAGTTGTAAAATTTCCCAATTGGTTTTGTACTTTCATGTCCAGCCAGTGATAACACCAACAAAAGTGAAGTAGTAAGAAATTGCTTTTTAAAAATTAAACCCTGGGATCAGTATGAGGACTCCTAGGGGAATGTGTTTCAATGCTGTAATGATTAATAGAGCCTCTTAAGTGACAGAATATTCACCAGGAAGTTTTCACTAAATGAAATATTGACTCAGCCCTTCACCAGGAGAAACCCAGCTGGAAAAACTAGTGTTGAGATCCCATAGCTCTAAGACACACTACTTCCAGCATCAATCAACTTCGATATGGCACTTTTTTGATGCATCACTATTCAACATCAGCTTTGGTAATTTCTCCCTGTTTTTTCAGGGACTGTCTTATCTACACCCATTGTTTTATTCCAAATGTATTTCGGACAGTGTTATTCTTACATTAATGGGCAGCAGAGAATGTAAGTTTTATATTTGCAAAAAATTAATATTCTATTCTATTGAGCTACGTTTTGGAATATTCTATCTCAGTTATAGAAACATTCTCTGATTTTAAATTTAGTCTGTATTGTCTGAGCTGAGTAACAGTCCTTTACTTTCAGAGAATAGTCAGGGAGTTCTAAATTGTTGAAAACATTATTATCTTCTTTACTAAGGGGACTTACAGCCTACACTAAGTGTTCTTTCAAGAGTTCTGAAGTATTATTTAAAACTAACTTAATGAAAATATTGACTGTTGATGTATTGATTTAAACAATTTTGCAATCTTGGAACTTTCAAGAAACATGGTGTGGTATAAAAAATATGTGAAAAAAGGTTGCAGTACTAGATTATATTTCAAAATAACCTAAAAGAGAGAGCATTGATGGTATGGGTTTTTTTAATTGATATATATTGTTTTATTACATCAGTGGCCCCAGTTGTCTTTTTCATAACAAGGAAATGTCATATCTACTGTCATCCCTTTCACTGACCCAAATGCAATATTTCAAAAGTGAACTTTTTCCTGTCAGTCAGACAGAATATCATATTGCTTTGTCTGGTATATGCAAATGGTAAATGCAGCAAGACTGACAACGTTAGTACTCTGAGCAGTTTTTAAATCTAAACCTTTCAATGTGTCAACAAAATTTGAGCTGTATCTTAATCCCATGACTTAATTTGTTGTGTGCCCTACTAATCAAATGCATTACAGGTGCCTATGCACAGGTGTGTCAAGTTTTCTTGTTATTTAAGTAGGGAAAATGCTAGCTCTGGTGAATTGAGAATGTTGCCATTGACCCCCCTGGGGTCAGTGTTTCAGCAGTGGTCCTTGTGCCAATAAAGCATTAAGAAATCTTGCTAAGTTCTGTGGTTTATTAAGAATAAAGTTTTAGTTAATATATAAACATATGAAATAAGGGCAGATATATACAAATACTTAGGGAAACTGTCATGTTCTGTCTTGTTAGATGATTATATCAATAAAGTGGGAGTTCTAGCATTAGATATATATTTTTATTTTTTTTTTTGTAAAACTAATTCTGACTCTCTTTTCTAAGGCCTTCTGTGTCTAAGGTCCTTCCTAGTTTACAGGTTCTTGATGGTGAAGTCTTAAGGTGTCACAGTTTACCCACAACTGAAAGAATCAAAGGATCAGAATCAAGAACTTTTCTGGAACTTTGTCAAGTTCAAATTGAAGAAAATGTTCTACTAAAAAAAAAGGCTGCTGAACTCAGGTATGCATTTATGTGAATATAAATTGCATCCAGAAATATGTTTTCGTGTATTAAGTGCAGTTTGGCATCTCATAAACGTTACTTAGCTTTTTGCCTAGAAATGTATTATGTTAAGAAAGAGATTAGAATCATTGACTTCAGTGCAGAGAGTACTTCAATCAGATATTTTAATATGTGGACCCTGACTTTTGATTGTTTGTTTGAGAAAACAGTTTCAAAACCTTTGAAGTAGTTTCAAAACCTTCAGTTAGCAGTAGTTGAATGAATCCATACACACAAGATAGTACAGTGGCATGCAGGAATAGTAGCTTAAATCCTGGAAGTGGTATAACCATATTAACATGATTTTCATCTTTACCTTCATAAAACCTAGTTTGGCTATTGGTGCAATATGCATGTATTTTTTTTCCCTGCATTTGTTTTCCATGTCTGTATTATTCATGTTCTAAATGATTGCAAAAGATTTGACCTCTTTTCTCTTAAAGTAGTTGATCAGATGGCTCTGTTTACAGGTCTTTGATTTTGTCATACATGCTACCTTTATTATTATTACCATGGCTAGTTGTCCAGTGACTTCATCTTAGACATTTGTCCTGCTTTTGGTTGGGATAGAGTTAATTTTCATCCTAGTAGCTGGTGCAGTGCTGTGTTTTGGATTTAGTATGAGAATAATGTTGATAACACACTGATATTTTAGTTGTTGCTAAAAAGTGCTTACTCTAAGTCAAGGACTTTTCGGTTTCCCATGCCCTGCTAATGAGGGAGTACACAAGAAGCCAGGAGGGAGCACAGCCAGGACAGCTGACTCTAACTAGCCAAAGAGATATTCCATACCAATGACTGTCATGCTCAGTATATAAACAAGAGGGAGTTGGCTAGGAGGGGCCAACTGCTGCTTGGGGACTGGCTAGGTATTGGTCAGCAGGTGGTGAGCAACTGCATTGTGTGTGACTTGTTTTTCTTGGGTTTTATTTCTCTCTTGTTTGTAGTCTCCCTTTTCATTACAGATATTATTATTATTATATTTTATTTCAGTGATTAAACTGTTCTTACCTCAACCAATGTGTTCTGCCTTTTTCCTGATTCTCCTCTTCATCCCGTGGTGGGGGGAGGGGGGTGCAGGGGAGTGAGCAAGCAGCTCCATGGTACTTAGTTGCTGACTAGGGTTAAACTGTGACAACATTGCAAGTAGCATTTTATCGTTTATACCTGCTATCTTCATCATTTTGCAATATCTGACTTTCTCATGTTTTCACACTTGGTAATATTGCATGTCTTCTTTCTTGCTTCCTTTTAATTTCCTAGCCAGTAGTCCTTTCAATATACAACTTGTCTGCTGATGCTTGGAAAGATAGTTTCCTTGATCCTAGCAGGTACTGAACATTATCCCAGAGCAGGTGAAGCATGTGACATTTAACAATGCTTTAGTCTGGACTTCTTGTGTATTTTGTTGGTTCAGGAAAAGTAGCCACATTTTTTTCATAATCTAACTGCTTTGTATTTACCTGTAAGCCCGTATATCCATGGTACCTTGTTACTGCCTACAGGTTATTACATTGATGTATTATTAGCTGTTACTAAGCTGCAATAAAATCTTCATAGCTCACAAAACAAATTTATTTGAAAAGAGCTTCATATTAAGAATTAGATTTAAATTAGTTTGGGAGAAATTATATAGTGCAGTTTTCTGGATGTAAGGTCCAGGTGGCTCCTAGAACTCCTATGTGTTTCTCCATTAAACCCTTAAGATATGTCTTCTCTTTTGTGACTTTTGGCTTCTGATTTGCAGGTGGGAAGCTGATACTTCCTAATCTATTTACCATTTTGAAAAAGTGTTCTTTCACTTCTTTTATTTTTTCTTTTCTTTTTTTTTTTCCCCTCTCCTTTTTGCCTTTTAAGAAAAAGTACTCCTCCTATATGGTAGAGAAAATTTTCTTATGTCTAAGATTTAGGACTGATTTCATCAGTATCCTTTGCAGAAAAAAATGCCAATCTGTAATTAGGATATAACTTCTGAGAGAGCTGTAATAGAATCTAAGGACCTAGCTTTCACATAAATTTCTACAAGATGGTAAAAAATGGGAAGGAAAGATGATATTTATAAAATCTACTGGTTCATTTAACCATGGTCTGCATGAATGGGCAGCTAGGCAAGTAAGAATTCTGTTGGGTAGTCAGCCTCAGGTCATCCATTAACTATTAATAATTAATGCTCATGCTACCTTACGGAGGCTGACTTGTCTTCTAACATCTTTATCGAAGACCTGGAGCAGGAGGTGGAGTGCACACTTACCATGCTTGCAGACGACAACAATTTGGAGGAAACTGTTTACATGCTTGAGGGCAAGGCTACCATTCAGAAGGACCTAGGCAAGATGGGGAGACAGGCCAACAGGAGCTCTGTGAATTCAACAAGGACAAGTGCAAAGTTCATTACCTTGGAAGGAGTGACCCCTTGCAACAGTACAGTCCGGGACTGGCTGGCTGAGAAATGTCTCTGCTGAAAAGGACCTCTGAATCTACATAGATAAGGAACTGAATGTCAGCCAGTGGTGTGCCCTGGTACCAAAGAAAGTTAAGAACATCCTGGGCTGTATCTACAGGATCATAGCCAGTAGGTTGAGAGAAGTTATCATTTCCCTCTCTTCAGCCCTTGTTAGTTTGCATCTGGAACAATGTGCCCATATTTTGGGTCACCAATACATAGAAGATACTGAATGGTCAGGGGGTTCAAGCACATGCTTAGGAAGATACAGCCAGGCTGTTTGAAGTGGTGCATGACAGGAGGATGAGCAACAAGGATCTAAGCTGAAACAAGAGAGGTTCAGGCTGGTGTGGTTGATTGATTGCAGTCAGTAACTAGGCACCTACCAGCTGCTCACTCGCTACTCCCACCACCGCCAGCAGGATGGGAGGGAGAATCAGAAGACCAGAAGCAAGAGATAAAGACAGTTTGATAAATGAAGGAAAGAGGGGAAGAAGGGGAAGGAAAGAAACAGCAAGGAAGCGATGCAAAGCAGTTGCCTCCCACCAGCAAACTGATGCCCAACTGTTCTCTGAGCAATGGCTTCCTTGCAAAGACACTCCCTCCTCTGCCCCCCTCGAAGTTTTGTTGCTGAGCATAATGTTACATGGCATGGAATATAGCCTTTGTCAGTTCAGGTCAGCTGTCTTGGCTGTGTTCCTTCCCAGCCTACTTGCTGAGGGGGAGAGAGAGGGCCTTGACTCTGTCCAAGCACTGTTCAGCAAAACATTGATGTTTTATCAATACAGTTTCAGTCACAAATCTAAAACACAGCACTGTATGTGCAGCTATAATGAGAATTAACTGCATCCCAGCCAGTCCCAGTACAAGTGGACAGCAGGAAAAACCCTTTCCTGTTAGGACAGTGATGAATTGCAACAGGTTGCCCAGAGAGGTTGTACAGTCTCTGTTCTTGAAGGTTTGCAAGAGCTGACGGGATAAAGCTCTGAGCAACCTGGTCTGATCTCAGAGCTAACCCAGCTTTGAAGGAGAAGGTTAGACTACAGACCTCCTGAGGTCGCTTCAGTTGAGAATTTTTCTATGGTTATATATAAGTTTTATTTGAAAAAGCTTGCAGGTGTTTGAGAAGAACAATACTAGGGAGCAGAATTTATGTAAATGTCTCTCCTTTCCTGAATGTATGTTTTGCGGGGAGGGGGGTGGGGTGGGGGGGTTGTGGGTTTTTTAAGGTTTTGCAAATCCATTCACAATCTTATAAATTGGTGACTTTGACGTGGTTGAAGCATCTTTATCAAATTTAGTCTTAAAATTAATTTATTGCGTGTTAAAACCCTCTGGTTTATTTTGACTAAAAGTACAGTTTATGGGTGATTTGAAAACCATTGAAAACTGCAGTTCATAAAAGGAACTCTAAACAACTTGTTTGTATATAAGCCTTAAGAGCATAGCTATTATATGTACATACTGCAATACTTAGAATTAATGTGACATTGCTAAAGAACAGTCCAACAATAGAGCAAACTTCTGTCTGTTTCCCATCTTGCTAAGTTATGAGCCCCTGTAGGTGTGACCTCAAGTATGTAAGCTGCCAAAAGTAATCACTGCTTGCTTCCCTAATCCCTGTTTCATACGCCACTGCTGCCCAATTAAATTTTCTGTGCTTTCTGCCTGAAATTTCACTGTTCTTGCCATGCTTAAGAATGAAACACATTTTAAACTTAACTTTATTCTAATAAATGCTTTCTGTCACTTTAGATGTCTTGTAGTGAGTAATCATATAAAAAAAAAAAAAAACACGACACCTTGGCTGCGGTAATTTGCTTTCGGTCATCTAATATGCAGATGTCTGGCTAGTGGAACTTGGACTTTATAAATACTGTATGTATAATACAGTGAAAATGATGGGGAATTTCATAAATGGCATTACAGGAGAAAATATGTAAACAGTTACTTCTTTCATGTGTTTGTAAGGGACTTTTGTAACCTGCAGTTGAACATCAATAATGATTATTATAGAAGTTTTCCCAAAGGCAAATTAGATTTTACCACACTATTACAAACAAAAGCTCAGTTAAAGTTGGAGTGTACTATTTGAGTAGTCCATGTATCAGAATTATGAAAATTGCAGTAGAGCTGCAAAGGGAAAAACATAATATTAAGCAAAATTCTGACTAGCACACAAAGGGGTAGAATATTATTTATGATTTAGCTGCAATGGCCAGGAGAAAGCTGCCATTGCTGATTAGAACCAGCTTGTTTGTCTACTGTCCTTTTTGCCTCCAAGAGCTTTGTTCTGCTGACTTCTCCATATAGTTTTTACTGTCTCATTTGGACAAAATGATGCTCTTTGAACAACTTGGCTGTCATTTCCTACTGCAATTGCATCTGCAATTCTATACAAAATGTGTCAGTTCTGTAAGCAAGCTTCCGCTGCCACCTTAAACTTTCTAAGTGCCAACATTTTGGCTGATTTAAACTCCACTGAAAGGCCTTTAAGAATGGATAACTTGTTCTTTTCCATATCGGTTAAGTCAGCCTGTGCATGGGTCCTTATACTTCCTAGGTGGTGTCAGTAAGGGTTTGCTGCTCCCCACCTCTACTCTTCCTTCCCCAAACACTGCACGTGAAAGTAGGGTTTGGTCTAAATTAACCAAGATGACAGTGATGGATATCCTTGGTGGATTGATGTTAGGACTGAAGCTGTAGCAGGCATTAATAAATGCCTGGCTTGAATTTCTAAATAGATTAAAATCTGTTTCTAATGCTTTTATCTTTCCTCAAAGTTCCTGGAAAATCCTGGCACAAGTTGAGAGGTATTTTTTGGTAAGAAAGCTACAGGTAATTTCTGCTCTTAGCACTTGTTTGTGAAAGTAATATCTTGGTCTTTGGGTACTATCAGGGACAGATCTAGCACATTGGTACATTGCTGTGAAAGACCCATCCCTTCCTCTTCTGGCTTATTATCCCATCCTCCCACTGAAAAAGCAGTATATCCTTTGTGGCTGTGCTAAAATTTACATATGTCATAAATTACTTCCACTTGTTAAAATCAAAATAAAGCTGTGGGTAGCCATTGAACATGAGAGAATGTGCTGGTCAAAGCTGAAAGCCATAAAAATTTTGCTGTAGCAAGACTGTCATATTCATCTACATTTCATTACATACTAAGCAGCCAGGCAGTATATGGATTACTGGTGCTTCCATCAGGATAATCCCATTTCTTGTTCTGGTCTAGATGCCAATTTATGCTTAAAACCTTGGCTGTATCTTAACCAAGAAGCAATTCCAGAAGAGTTAATGTGACCAGACCCCTTGACCTATAAAGCCAAGAGAGGTCTGAAAGGCAAGCAACTGATTTACTTTTCTGATACCACAATATTTCCTTTTCAGGTAGTCTTAATACTGTGATATTTCTTACCTGGTCTTCTCTCCTTCCTTGTATGTGTTTTGGGTTTTTTCCATTACGGAAGTAAATCAGGTCTGCATATTTTCCATTATAGCAGCTTCCTTTCTGTGGTTTGAACAAGTGGTCTTCAGGAACAAGTCTTCAGTGCCAAGAATGCAGTCCTTTTGAGACACTGAGAAAGCTGCAGTGCATTGATACAATAGCTCTACCCCAAGTCTATTGGATGGTTCTTTTTTTCTCCAGAGCTGCCTGAAATCCCCTTTCACCTAAGGGAACCACCAAGCTGACTGCCACCTAGCCCTCAGGCTCCATCTTAATATTTGTTATCTGTGCTTTGGAACCTCACCTTTACAGAAGAATCCCAAACACAGTTACCAAGCCACTTCATTGCTTGTAATTCTCTGAGATGTCAATACAGTTTCCGTTACAGCTTCTTGAAACTTAGGCTGATCTGACCGCCTAAAAGGAAAGACACTGAAAGACAGAGGGGAGCCTAAAAAAATCATACAAAATCAGAGTATGATTGTGGATTGCCAGGGAATGTGTCAGCTGGGACATGGGGTGCATGCCCACAGCAACAAGTCTGTATTTTGCAACCACTGCTTGGAAAAACTGCCCAAAAGCAGCTTCTGTGAAAAAATCAACACATAATCCCTCGTGACCATATTACTCCCTGCCCGAATTTTCAGTTGCCTGCAGCCTCCCCTCCCATTTCTGCTTGCCCTATCATAGCCACTGGAAGGGTGAAAGAGCTGCTCAAGATGCCCCTACATCAGAGGAAAGGATGCAAAAGTATTCCACTCTGTACACTGTTACGGTGTGGTTTTTTTTTTTTTAATTTGTCTTTTTTTCAGAATGAAAAGTATACTTAAGATATGTTTTTCACACAGAAGTTTGTTTTGCCCAGTATATAAAACATTCTGGGTTTGTCCACGATATTTTAATCCTTGAATAAACAAACAAAGAAAACTAAAACAAACCAACTGGGGGGGAGGGGGCGGGAACGGGGGACGAGACTGGGAAGGTGGGAATTTATTTTGGAGGTTTTTTATTTCTTTACTTTTTGGTCTTCTAACCATAGCATGTTTTGTAGAAATTTGGTAATGATCTTGTACCAAATTTGTCATCTTAAATTAGTTAAAGTATTTAAATAATGTTTTAAGTATTTCATGTTGAAGAAATTTCTATTCTTATTGTGTGGTAGGAGACAGCAAGAATTTTTTAGATTCTTAAGCACTGGTTTAAATATTTTTAGGAATTGTCGTATTTGTGGAATTAACAGGAGTAGTAGTAATGTGTAATGGACAATCAAATGTACAGCTAATGCGCAGTGAGTTGTGTAATTAGGCTGTGTGGATTTGGCTTCTAATTTAGCCATTCAGATTTTGTCCAATAGCACCGAGGTTGCACTAGCAGAGTTAGTGAAGAGTTAGGACCTTTTTTACTTTTGTAAGACCTGATTCTGTATGTTCTTAAAAGTCTAAAAAGTCCTTAGTTGAAATTCATTAGAGGAAACAGTTCTGTAAGTAAAGAGTCTTTTCACAATAAAACCTTGTAAAAGCTTCCTCTTTCAAGAATTCTTTTCACAATAAAACCTTGCAAAAGCTTCATCTTTCAAGAATGATGAACAGGCAGGAAAGTTCTGTTGTTCAAACTACAATCTTAAGACCTGATTTTTCCAGACTCCCAAGAGAATTGATCTTATTTCTTCTTTTTCTCTTGGATTGGTGACCTACAACTGACTTTGCGCTCCTCTGAAAATAGCGACAATTTACAGATCTCTGCATCTGTCAGTGCTGTGAAAGGAAAAGTTTCATAATTCCAAAAGTACCTGCTGCCTAATACAATGTACACTGTCCAAATACAGGCAGCTTTCTGAATCTGTAACAACTAGTTCATATTCGCTCTTACTCATCTTTGTCAGTCAGATAGTATAACACAAAGAACTAATGAGCACCAGACTTTATAGATTAATGTTGCTTCAGTCTAGTACCTTCCCTTCTATTGATAAAAATATCTATACTAAAAAAAGGTTTCTGTTTTCTGAAATTCTCTCTAGGCATTATGGTTTGTTGGTTTGAATCTGTGTTTGGGTTTTGTTGCTGTAGTTCTAATCTATATTTTAAAATTACTGTTGCTTTTGTATTAGCTTTCACAGTTCCCAGATAAAATTGAATCATTAAGAATATTACAGGATTTATAACAAAATTGCCTCAAATCCTCTTATATTTTTGGCATCTTATGCCTCTAACCACACAGAAAATTAATAGTGAAATGCACAACTTAGTGCCTATTTCAAACTGACTGAAAACTTAAAAAAAAAAAAAAAAAAAAAAAAAGTCAGAGTAAAATAAGCAATCTAGTATATGTGATTATATTTGATATACTACCAAAAAAAGAAAAATACAATTCAAATTTATAAATACTGAAACTGGTTTTCAATCAGGATCATTACTGTTCACTGTAAGAATATGGAAACATGTAAGGATACTTGAGGTAGTTTAGAAAATAACAGAGTATATTTTTTAAAAAGCATTTAAGTCTGAAACACATGTGAAAACGTTTTTATCTTCTTTCAGGATTGCCTCTTGTATTGATTCTGCACAGGAACAATGCTGGTATTTTAATCAATTGATGAAACTTAGTATTAAACATCGTCATGCACATGAGTATGGTGAACTAAACGTTACTGATGGAGATGGACCAGAATCACTGCAAAGTCATTTAAAGCAAACATCCACTGGCTGCCTACAGGAAAATAACCTCTTTATCATGGGTGTGACAGAAAATAAACAGGTCTTGTGGGAGCCTTCTGAAAGACGGATTACTACTGGCCATATTCAGGCCACATTCATTAACTCCTCCATACCTGTGCACCAAAAGGAAAATAAAGAAGATCAGAGAGTGAAGCAGAAGAGCATTGAATCTTGGGTTAATTGCAGTGGGGAGAGGAAAGACAACAATAACACATTAGCTCAAGTCACACTGCAACAGTCAGTGACAGTAGCAAGTAATATGGGAAGAGATTTTCAGTATTTTGAGAACGATACAGAAAGGTAAGACATGTCAGATTGTTTTCAGATAGACTATATGGATAGGCAATAGGAGTAAGGATTTCTTGTTTAAAAGAGACAGAATTTGTAGTAAGAAAACAATATTTTTAAACTTACTAGACATTAAAGAGTTATATAAAGGTGATGCACCATAGACTTCCATATTAACAACAATCCTTTATGGTGTTCTATCAGTTGATATATTACAATATAGATGCATATGTACTTAAAATAATTTTTAAATACTGTATAATAAGAAAATTTGAAAACTTTCTCTCTTGGTTTCCTACCTTTTTCTTCTTTTTTTGCAATTTATGACATCAGTTCAATGACATACACAATGTTAGGGATGAAAATGCTCAATGGTTTGCAGGAATTTTGGGGCAGTTTAAACTACAAATTGGGGTAAAGCTTTTTTGATATGCTATTCATTAGGCATTCAAAATTCATCTGTGTAGTTTACAGTCAATATTGTTTAGAAGGCAAGAGGTAAAAGTTGCTTAAATCTACCATCCTGCTCCCTTGACCTTAGGCCAGTCTCCTGCTGTTGTGATGACTGAAGAGTTAAAAGCTTGCCCTGCCCTTGGTACTCCTCCAACATGCCTCGGCCTGCTGCTTAAAAGTAGAGGCTGGGGTGAGGGGCTAGTTCAACTTGTTCTCTGCCCCAAAATATTCTCCTACATGAAACAGACTGGTTTATTACCTCTTTGGAATGCATTTACTGCTGGTTTGTGTGGTTCTGGTTGTACAGTCAGGGAAAAGAGAAGCTGAAATTTTTGCCCTAAAGGTACAAAAAGTCAGATACAATTTTATAAGAATTCAGTTTCAAAAATATATCTTGAGAACGGTATGAAGAGCAAGCATGGAAGGGGTGATGCTTTATGCTGTTTAGACTTGGGGTAAATATGCAGTAGTGCTTAGTAGGTGCTTAAGACACTAATAATTTGTCATAAAATCTATTGTTCAGGAAGACAATAGAATTCATTGCCTTTCAGGAAGCTGAAAGTAAGAGTACAGTAGTCTATTATGAAAGATGAATTCTTTAGAAAAATATTTTTAAATATGTAAAGTTTGGGGAAGATTTAAATCTCTTCTTAGACCCGCTGTCCAATTGAAATGAGAATTTTGTGGAGAAAAGCATTCCAAGACAGTGAAGTCATAATGCAGAGCTACCATTAAAACTTTTCTCCTTCAGTATAAATTAATTGAACATATATTTAGGAATTTTAATCACTGAACAAATATAAATAGTCTGTAATCAGTGCTTATTAAACAATGAGCACATTAAAAAATGTAGAAATATAACCAGTGGTCAGTAGGGTTAAACTGAAGGGTAAATGTAGGCAAAAGGTGAAATTGCACTTTTTCCGTTTTCCTGTCTGCTTCATTGGAGATACTTGTCTCATGAAGTTTTCAGCATTTAGCTCTCTTTAGTGGTTTGGTGGTGGGTTTTTTGGGTTTTGTTTTGTTTTTTAATATGGACAGTGGAGATAAGCGAATCCCTCCAATAGTTTATTCAGTCATTGTTAAACCACTTCTGCTCCTAATCCTTCCTTTGAGGAGACTCTTCCTTTCCAGTAAATACACAGGGAACACAGCCTAGTAGAGATTAGTCCTCTTAACTCTGGAAATCCAATTAACTATGTGATGTGAATATCCTCCCATGATTCTGAACATATATGTCACATCTGGATTGTAATTTCTTTAATCATTTTACAGTCTTCCATTTGTCTCAACACATAGCACTGTGTTCTATGGTTATAATCTGGCAGCTATGATAATCCAGTTGTACTGGTGAGGTTATGTCAATCATAAAGGTATATTTTTTTCTCTACGAGGCTACATATGGCAGCATCAGTCATCCAGTCCCTTTGGCGGCAGTACCATGCCAGGAGGAAAACGGACTGCACCAAAACAGAGGATCATCAGTTTATAGAAGCTTTGAGAAAGAAACATGAAGCTGCCACACAAATCCAGGTTGGTTGATGTTATTCCCTTTACTTATTTTGAAAATTTAATAAGAAAAAACTTACTAGTTCTGCATATTTACAATCTCTCTATTTTTGTTTATGATTTTATTCATAGTTTCATAATTGAACATTTTTATTTAATCAGCATAAGCTTGATATTTCTAAAAGAGAGCCTTCCTTACAAAAACTTTTATAGAAGCATAAAAATATTTTCTGGTTTTTTTTCACCAAGTATTTCCCTGAATTAGTTTTGCTTGATTTAATGCTAATATTATGCTTAAGACCTATTGTGTCCATGTTCTTACTGGGGCATGTCTATGCTATTAAACTGACAGATGCTGCATAACTGGTACATCATGTCTGATAGCTATACAACTAACTACTCTTCCCATCTCTTCTCTCCTACCTACCTGTCTTTCCGTCTCTCCCTGTCTCCCAAAAACGGGATTGCCTCATCCATACTGCCACTGGGAACAGACCATAGCCTAGGCTGTCCTATGGTAGATACTGAGCTAACAGTTAAACAGAATGGATTACTGTGTGCAAGAATTGAAGTCGATGCCTTGACTGTTTAGTTTGCCAACCAGATATAGTATTTACCTGTCAAGTTGCCAGGGTTCGGGGGGGGTCTGCATTTTTAAGCAAATGGAACTTTATGGATTTCAATTTTCAAGTTAACTTAAAAACATTTGATATTGTAAGTCTTCTATAAAAATGTCAAAGGTGCCAAAGTGATTTAGGAGCCTAAGTTCCATTTTCAGTCTGAAAATCCAAGTAATTCATTAGTATCTATTCCACAAATGGGCAGCAGCAACATGTTTAGTACATGTGCGTACTAAGAAACAGGACAAATAGAGAATCATATTACAGCAGTCAGTTATCTGGGAAGTTGAGCTAAAATTCGTTTCTGGAGTATAGTGTGTAGCTCGTATATTAACAATTGATCTCCATAAATTTATTTAATCCACTTTTTTTAACTTATGTATTTGACCTCTATTCTATATTAAAGTGATAAGTTTCACAAATTTATATAGGGATTAAAATGTGCTTCCTTTTATTTTTTTTCACACCTGATAATTTCCAAAGTTAGTATGAAAAGAGTCTTACACTATTTATCTTTGTGCATTTTATAGGGGTTCAGATGTCTCATATCCATTCTTATATTTTATTTTTTATAAATACTAATTTTAATTGCATTTGTAAAAATTAATTGTTTGTTGAATGAAATATATTTGTCATTTGATTACTCAGAAAATTTTATCGGAATGATTATGAAGATCTGTAGGAAAATAACAACAATGAAATTACAGGAAAGCAGTTCAAACACCTTTAGTAATTTTTATAATAATCAGGAATTCTGTGTGTAAAAATAGTAACATTTTCATTAATATATGCAGTTAGACAATCACTTCCTAAAAATTAATAATCTGAACGTTAAGCCAGAATGAGATTTACACTTCCTATTTTAGTGCCTTCATTGCAAAACCATTAAATGTGGACAACACTACAGCTTTCAGCATAGTGGAAAATGTTTGCATGATGTTTTAAATGTTTAGGACATCTTGAACTCTAGTGATGCCAAACACTCATTTGGGGGGAAATTGCTGTCTTGAATTTAGTTTTCTTAATTCTATCTATGTCACTTTGATCTCTGAAGTGTTTTCATGGATCTCATTCTACGGCTTGACATGTGTTCCTTACACCCTTCCTCTTTTTCCAGCATTTAATTCCTAACGTGTTTCTTTTTCTTAGGTATGATTATGCCTACTGGTAATATTTTTTTTTTAAATAAAGATCTTCGACAGTTAGGAAAGAGTAACTGACCTAGGTCACTTGCATGAGATGTCTCCAAGAATTGCTACTTGTAAACTATAAGACATTTAGTACAAGTGTATTTTTATTCTCAGTAATTTGAAAGTTGACACTCAGCCTTTTCTTATGTAGCCTTTCCTTTCAGTTTGTAATAGTCCCTAAAGGAATTGTCAAATAATTAATTAGTTGACCCAGGTTTGTAGTTGAGGGAGTTGCAGGATTCCTTTCTGCTTACTTGGGGAGAGCCTCTTGAGTACTCTGAGCTTTAGACATATGCTGGCATTTAATTTGTCTTGAAGTTTTAAATGTCACATAAAGTTCAAAAAACAGATCATTGAGCTATTAAACCAAGGCCCAAGATGTTTTATCTTCCTAATGGGATAACATAGAGAATCTGGATTTGGGTTTGATCTATGGCTTTGTATAACATGCTTTAAATTTTTTGTTTAGGCATTTTGGAAGGGTTTTCTTTTGCGAAAGAAACTGGCCAGTGTTCTTGCAGCTGTTAAAAGTGATGAAGTGGAGGATGACTATGAAGAAATAAAAGCAGATGATTTCACATCTTCTGAAGTAAGTGCAGTCATTAGCATGAAAACTTCATTTAAAAAATAAATATTATTCTTCTTAAGCAATTGTGTAGGTATTGGAAATAAATGAAATTAAAATGACTACCAGGGCTAGAATGAACATGTTGGATGTCCAGAAATAAAGAAGCATTTAGTATATATAGCTCATTTAAATTTATTCATCATGGATTGTTTCCTGCTCTTTGTAATACCCTGGTAGTTACTGTGCTGTTAATGTCACATCCAGCATAGAACCCCATATATTTCTACAGTTAAAGGACAATCAAATGAAAATAAGGAAACACTACTTTTGTTCTAACATGTTCAGCTTTTTAGTGTTTTAGTAACAAGTTATAATGTCAGCAACATTTGAGTATTTTGTTCATTTTCATAATAGAATGAGAGCAATAATATAGCTGAAAATATAGAAAAAGTAGCTGAGATTGTGTTGCAGTATTCCAGTAAAAGAAACATGCTCCCAAAACCAGAGGTGAAGCAAGCTGCTGTTTTGTTTTATAGGTGAAGTGCTAAAAAAACCACAAGTCTGAATACAGTAGTAAATTATGAGGACAGTTAAATCAGAAAAAAACCCACACTTAGAAGGCCTGTAATGCACAAAATCTAGAAATTGTTACTAGTAATTTTTCCAAGTTATATAGAGTTAATAATGTACTTTTAGTTTTAAAGGATTGAAATTGGTTCAGAAGTTTCCATTCTAAGAAATAAAAGCGTGCTCCAAAGGAATCTGAGGAATAACATCACATTCAAAATTCAATCTAGTGATAATTAAGTACAAAATAAAAATGGCTACAGGATCAGTATTGTCATTCAGTACGCAAGGAAAAGAATCTTTAAACCAATTTTATCTTTTATAGTCTCAAAATACACAGTCTACGTGGGAAGTTCTAGACTCCGTACACATAGTAAGGCGGCTGTTGATGACTTAACTATATGTTTGTCTGAAGCCCTGCTTTCTCTAATTGTTCACATTCATTGGCTGATTTTTTTTTAATGGTTTCAGGTAAAGCAAAGAAAACTGATAGTAATGTGGCCATCTGAGATCTAAGAGGATATGACAGAGGGTTTTTTCCATTAACCCATGTCTCTAAATGTGCTTATTCAGCTGCTGCATCTTTGCCAGGGCCATTTGTCAATATTCCACTGTAATTTTGCAAATCAGAATGACGTGATAGCCCTGCTACTGGCAGGAATAGATCTCGGTTATGACCACATGTTTGTATGGCTCATAGAGAGTTATGAAACCAAGTATGCTGTTAACAGGAGCAGGGCAGTGTACAGTTGATCAGTCTTCAGTCATCTGAGTATCAGCCTTCTTTTACCACCCCTCTCCCTTAGAAAATAGTTGGCCTTTGTATGAAATTATTACCAATGACTTGATGTCTTGGAGTATTCTTTTTTTCCTTCTCCCTTTCAGCAGCTATTTTACCATTCATTTTAAGTATTGCTGTCTTATTGTAAGAAGATGCAAAATGTTTAAGGCAGGAGTCCCAGGCATCGTTTGGTAGACAGGAAATGTGTGTGTGTAAACATAGAGATCTGGCTTAAATTTTGGGATTTTCTTCTTTTTAATTTGAAATATATATACAAAAAAGAACAGTCTCATTAGTTGATGTTTTCTGATCCCTGGCTTCTTTCTAAAATAATAAAAAGCAGAAAGTTGGAGGATTTATTTCTTCACACAGGAAGGAAGTATCTGTTCATGTATTAAAGAAGGAAAATATCCTGTTTTGAATTATTCAGCCAGTAGGCCGGAGTCTTATATACTGTAATTGAATTGAGCCGTTCTTGTTTCACTCTGTTCAGCTCAAATAATCCTGTGATTTTTTTTTTTTTTTAATTGCTAAATTTAAAACTACATGGGCAGTTTTGTTCCATCTGTCTGTCAGCAAGGCAATTGCTTGTGGGCAGGTGCTCCTGAGGCCAGCAAGAAAAGAAAGGAGTGGGGAAGGCAGGAAAAAAAGGCCAGCTTATTTCAGAGGGGTTTTCACTGTGTCACCCTCTGGTGTTGCCACACATTTCTTCTTTTGTTATTTTTTTTACTTGTTATTGAGTTTATTACAAAAGAAATGGGTTTAGGCAGCAATTCTCATAGAAAGTGTTTAGGTTCAGATGATGATAGGAGAACCATGAGCTGGCATTTTAATTTGCACTGCTGAACTGGGGACTGATGTCAAGTAAGTTACCTTAGCTTCTTATCATGAAAAATATAAGAACATCTGTTTTCTACAGAGCTGTGTATGTGATAAACTTACTGTGTGTGCGCCCATGAAGTATATACTGTGTTCAGTGAGTGAGCATTTCGGTGTTCAAGGTATGGCTCCAACTAGAATTATACTCTGCAATTTTATCACATTTTTTTCCTTCCTCTTTTTTTTTTTTTATTTTTTTTATTTTCAAGCGTATATCTTGTCTGTGCTGGAGTTTGATTGTGAGAAATGTGTGGCTTAACTGTAATGGCCATACACTCTGTTCTGCCTAGCCCAGACTAGCCATCTTCAGTACTAGATTGCCTGATTCCATGTGTCTTTAGCTGTTTCCTTCTCTGCAGGTGGGTGATGCCAAGTCACATGGACTTTCTACTTTTGCAGAAACAAGCAGCAGAAGCTGGGAACAGTCTTTTACTTCCTATTCCCTCCTTTCTGGCCTCGGTGTTTCATAGGAAAGTGCTGAAGCAGAGCCAAATAATGGTACATGACATCAGTGGCTATCTATTGGGTCTCAAACAAGCATGTAGGGAGGAATACATATTGCTGGGCTGAGAGATCCCATATGCTAGGGGTGAAGGAAGAGAAAAGTATCTGCACGCCATTTTGTACAGATTTTACTGTTTGATAGGGTGAGTGAAATGAGAGAGAAGGGCAGAAAAACATTTCCTTATGGCAAACCAATACAAATGTATTAAATCTTGTCCAAAAGTTTTTTTGGAGTAGTCCACTATTTTGTAGTGTAGTCATTATTTGGGGTTTGGTGGTTTGGGTTTTGGTTTTTGTTGTTGTTTGGTTTTTTTTTTTAATACCAGCATTAGGTAGATTTCAGTCATAATGATTTTATTCAGTGTTATCTGGAATTCTACAAAATCACTAGTGTGCCAGCACCTATTTAAACCATTTTTAAATACCACAATGCAATGAGTCATTAAGCACCAGTCTTCACAGAATTGCTGTTTAATATCTTCATTATAAACTCAGCGTACCCAGTGCTCTCTGGAAGGTGAAGCTGCAAAACAGCATGTGGAAAACTCTAGTCTTTGCAGAAGATCTTCTGTTTACTTCATTTAGGCATGTTGAGCAGTGGTATATTTTTAGTCCAAGTTTGGCACCATATCACATAAAGATGATGCCAAATCCATATCACATGGAAGATGGATGGCATGAGATTGAGGTGGAGGAAGAGCCTTTATCTTGCTCAGAATAGCATGACTAGTAATCATTTCACCTGAACAATTACTGATACTTTCTTGTATTCATGTCAGCTACCATATGTTGCCAAAGACATTCAGAGGCAATTGATGGCAGTAGTGTTTTTTGTCTGTTGTATTGTGCAATGTCAAACAGGCTATCCTAGATGAGATAAAAGATCTGGCCAACAGATGTCTTAGAAAGTATGAGCCTGGTATTTAGTGATATTTTCATGTCTTTCATGTGGACTCTGAAGAATTCCAGCCTCTATGGTCCAGAAGGCTGATCTTAAGGCAACCTTTCATCAGCAGTCCATCCATGTAGCAAATGATCTACAAGGCACAGCTCATTTTACCTCTGGTGGACAAAATCTGACAACACATTTGCTTGACACAGCTCTTACTTTCTGTACCATGTAACAGTCAGCATTGTTGTTTTCTTGATGAGAATATCCTATGAGCCAAGTGCAAAATGACTGAACTTGTCAGTGTGTCAGAAAGCCTGAAACAATTGAATATGATCAGTTTTATGACAATTTTGTCAGAACAGTAACCATTGAATAAATTATTGTTTTCCTACCGTGAGTCAGCAGATGGACATATCTTTTATTCTCATCAAGATAAATATCAATATTGAGGGTTACATGGCACAAGAAAGCAAGTACTGTATTTTTCAAAACCTCATTATTTTTTTAATTTAGTTTACAGCTATGTAGTCATACTTTTTCAAAAAGGAAGTAGCTTTCTAAGTTGTGACCAAACTAAAAAGAAATCCGTCACTGCTTCCTTCATCAAAGAGAATAAATCTTTTGCCCTGAGACAGTGTTGCTCTGCTTCTGAACTTGATTATGTAGAACTTTAAAATCACAGTCTTTTTGACAGCTTTTGAAATTATTAAGCAGGAGTTTCCTTCACATTTTTTTAACATATCCACACTCAGACACATAGTCATTTCTGCTTTTTTTGCTTGCCTTCCATGGCAGCTATGTAGCAGGGGTTTTCTTCCTCCCCTTTTTCCTTCCTCCTTCCTCCCCTTTTTTTGTTTTTCCCCTTCCTCTTCTTTTTTTCAGAGGTGCAAAGTATGAACTACCTCATGTGCATACTTTACTCTTGAAAAGCAAACAGCAGTTAGAATAATGTCTTTACATCTCCCATCTTTAGTATGCTTATCACGTATCCAAACTAGACACATACAATGTGTTTTGTTTTCTTTTCAGATAATCCTTCATGGTGTGGTTTGTCTCAGGCTGTGAGCTTGTGATTGTGGGCTTGGGACAGTGATTGCTGTTTTCTTGCTAGTGCCAGGAAATAAATGTAGCCTATGGATTAGAAGGTCCCCATAACATTTCTTGTATCTTGACATTCTTACACATGTCTAGCTCTTGTAATTGCTTATAAATGTCAGATCAGAATCCACCCTTTCCATATTGTATACTGCAAAGAATATGATCCTTTTTTCGTCAAATTTCTTATAAGGTTAGTGTTGTAGAAAAGCAAAAAATTGTCATGAAAATTTGATTAGATCCATCCTCTTCTTTTAAAAAGGAGAAAAATTCTCCTAAGTAACACATTAGAAGATCAATGTTTTCAATGTGTGTGTATCAACAGTCTCTTGATGTGATCCTGCTTCTTCAGCTGCTATGTTAATGAATCGCATGCCATTCTCAGTCTGTGGCATCATCAGATACATAAAGCATCTCTTCTTCCTCTTTCATCAATGACACATATCTAAAATGCTGAAATCCTGTTTTCTAGTTATCTGATAGATATCCTGGTCTTGGAAGTAGATTGTTGCAGTCAGTATCTGATAAAATAAACACAAACACAGCTATTAGGAGTTGAGGCAGCTTCACAGCTCATTCAGAATGTGGCCTGATGGCTTTTGGGCTTCCACCATGAGATCTCAGTTCTCGATGCCACCTGAAATGCTTTTAATTTTTAAACAAAAGCTATATTCATGGCTTGTCTCTGCCTAATTCTTGGTTAAATAGCTAGATTTAAACAAATACTTTCCAAAGGAAAGCCCACTAATAATGCATGACACTAAAGATATCATTTGGAGCCTTTATTTAGCCAAATGGTATAGTGTTTTTCTAAATTATATTTAGCTTGTGTGACATATCAAAGTATATCAATGACATTAATTATACTTCCTAGTCTTAGTTCTGTAAAGGCAAAGTCAAGCATCAGAATTGAATAAACAAGCTAAGCAATGGAAAAATATATAAAAGTGAAAAAATGTCTTTGTGGAGTTTTAGACTCATTACTGTAGCCTCAAAGGAAAATCACTTGAAGCCAACTATATCCTTGTAAATGGAAGTAATAATAGAGCCATCAGCTCTTCTCCATGAGTAAGTACATTTGCATCTGGAGTCTGTTGAAAGCTGAGCTAAGAATCTCAGATCATTGAATATGACTTCCCTGAGTTCTTTAATTTTTATGTAATGTTAAAACTGACATTTTAGTGTAAATATAGATTGTGTTTAAAGGATCTCATAAAATGTCTGATATTTAGCACGTCCACGTACATTGATCTCCATTGAAAAAGATTTATCTTTTGTTTAGTAATGCCTATTTAGAAATTTCAGGAGCTCTCTGGACTGACTTGTCTGTACTCTGTGAGAACAGGCCATTGAAGCAGCCAGTATTGTAATTGAGTTAAACAGCAGTACTTCTGAAGAAAAAGAGGAAAGTGAGATGTCAGCTTCCTTTCTTCTCCACACTTAAATTCATACACATCGCATTGCCTGGAGCTTATCCTTTTTATTTTAGAGCATAGCAGATGTTACCCAAGCACAGTACAGCTTAGCTCACCTGAACATATAATAAGTCCTAGGGAACAGATGGGATGCATCCAAGGGGTGTGAACAAGCTGCCTGTTGTCATTTTGAAGGTCATTCTCTATCATCTTTGAAAATTCGTGACAACTGGGAGAGGTTACTGGTGACTGAAAGAGGACAGGCATCACACCCATCTTCAAGAAAGGCAAGAAGAAAGATCCAGGGAACTAGAGGCTAGGCAAACTTATCTCAGTTCCTGAGAAGGCTGTGGAGCAAATACTCTCAGAAGCCATTTCTAAACCCATGAAAGAAGGTGATTAGGAGCAGCCAGCATGGGTTTACCAAAGGCTGATCAACTCCATTGCTTTCTGTCACAAGGTGACTGGTACTATGAATAAGGGGAGGACAGTGCTTATTGCATGCCTTTATTTTAGCTAGGCCATTGACAGTCTGCTAGAGTCTTGTTCTCAAAATTTGTTGAGGTATGTGCTGAGCAAGTAGACCGTAAGGTAAATGGCAAATTGACTGGACTACCAGTCTCAAACAGTTGTGTTCTGTGATGCAAAATCCAACTTGTGGACTTTTTTATCCAGAATTAATTTTAATCAAATTAATGGAGCCCATCATAGATGGTAGGGGACCAAATTAGTTAATGTTTTAGTTAACAACCTGTATGATGGAACAGAGTCCAATCTCACTAAGTGTGCAGATGATACCAAATTGGGGGCAGCAGTCAGTATACTGAAGGATCAGGGTGTTCTTTAGAGCTTGCACAGGCTAGATAACAGGCTGACCAAAGCCTCATGATCTTCAACAAGAGTAAGTGCAGTCTGATATATGGGCTAGAGTCACCCCATGCAACACTGTTAGCTAGGGGCTGACTGTCTAGGAAGCAGCACCACAGAAAAGGATCTAGGGTTCTGATGGACTTGCTTCACCATGCAATTCTTGAATTTCTAATAGTGGAAGCACAGAAGAGGAAGAAAACCAAAAATATACCCTATAAAGCAATCTTAATTTAGCTAAAAAGCTTTTTAACTTTGTCTAGTTTGTCCTTGAATGGAGTAGGCTAAGGAATCCTAAATGCTAAATACTGTTAAAACCATCTTCCGGTATTCAATTTAACTTTTTTTTTTTTTTTTATGGAAAATACTGGAAAATTTTATATTATATGGTAATAGCAATAGCTATTGATCATTTCACAAATTTGAGTTTACAACAGGAAACCAATCCAAAGAACCAGATCCTGAAGCTCTTGAATTTCCCCGAGTGTAGCAGTGCAGGTCCCAAAAGATTTGAAGTGCTAGGAATGTATAAGAAGAGTATGAGTAAAGCTGAGAGATGATTAAGACGTATCTTCTTTAGAATTATGCATTTTTAGTGTAATTAGAGATTCTTTATTATCAGTTTCAAAAAAATATATGCTTACAACTTAGTCTTCTTTTGCTCTTTATCTTCCAAATACTTTTTTGTTCTTATTTCGGAAATAGGGACTTTTAAACAAAAAGGAAAAGTTGTCTTGAATCAAATTTCTCATCTGACGTGAATTTTGAAATATATTAAAGGCTAGATGACTATAAACTTGTGACTAGTCTACTTTTCGTTACCCTGTGCTTCTGCCTGAGATTCCTTCTTTTGACAAAACTTCAAGCTAAAGTACGGCTTTCTTTTCTATTGTGTTTTTAGTATTCAGTCCCCAAACTTGATAGAACATTTGGGGTTATCTTCCTTTGAAACTGTGTATTCTTTGAATGTGCAGTATTTAAGGTGTGGGGATGAGGGGTCCCTTAGCTCTTTTGTTTGTTGGTTGTTTGTTTTTTTTTTTTTTAATTCATTGCCCCTTGAAAGTTTTATTTGTTTTTACAGAGGTAGAAGAACTTGGAAAAACAATTACAGGGACGTACCACCTAAAGTTCGTGTAATGTGGCAGTCAGAGTGGGGAAGACCTGAAGACTTGTGACATTTTAAAGGGGAAAGACTGCATCTGGGGTCTTAGAGCCATTTTGAGGGGTGGCCCGAAGGTGCCGGTATCCTGATGTTTATTGAGATGAGTGGGGGTATACATCTCAAAAGATTTTTGAAGCATACATTTCTGATGCTTACTTGAACTGTGTCTAACCTCTGAAGCTGAGGTTACCATTCACCCATCTGTATTTTTTATTCCTGTATTCAAAAAAAGATGTAGGACCCAGAGCTTCCTTTGAACACTGTCAGGCTTAAGACAAAAATGCATGTCTAGAAAAGTTTGGGTCATGTAGGTCACGAATGACTGGCATCAACTACAATAAGATTCAGGCTTTTGGAGACGTAATTACATACGTATACATTCAAACTTTTTTGTGAACGAAAACTTACAGGGTCACTGAAATTTTCATTATTCATTTAGTTTTTTATATTCTGAAATTATTTTCATAATTTTAGTATTATGTATTTAGAAAAACACATACATATATTGAATTTATAGATATGCATTAGAATTTGAGAGAACGGTTAGCTTTCTGAGTTTATTAAACAGTTTGGAAAAAAGATATTTGGAGTAAAAGTTTCCTCCATAAAATTTTCTTGAATGTTTTTCTTAACAGAGTGTTGTGATTTTTCTAGTAACTGTTAATATATCTTTCTTATAAATGGACAACTACAAAACTATGTTTGTCCTCTGATTTTCTTACAAGAATGTACTCCAATAATTAACCAGCTTTTGTAAGTCTGTAAGATCTCTTGGGATCAATTAATCGTTGTGATGTTTCTCTGGAATACATATGATACTCACTACTATTTTTGGCTTAAAAAATTGTTTGGTTTTAGCAGTCATAAGAATGTAGCCGTGCCCAGCTTTCTTTCCTAATTCTGTTGTCTTATATAAAGAAAGGGTTGAAAAAGAAGCATTGCCAAAGGTTAAAATAACCTTTATTAGGGTGCTAACCTATTTATCTTCACCACATAAAATATGTGAAAAAGCATGAAAGACAAACCCAGACAAAAAGACTATTTTTTCCTACTGCTTGGAGTTCAGAGATCCATTTTCTATGAAATGTATATTCACTAAACTGTCTAATTAAAAAGACGTCTGTATACAGTTTTTTATAAAATAGTTCAAATCAATACATTTACATATAGTTTTAAAATGGTGGAAATTAAGACTGAATTTTTGTGGCATTAGAAATGGAATAATAATGCAACTAATAGATGATTTAGTTAAGGTTGATCATATTTGATATTGGCTTAGCTTTGGAAGTTTTTTAGAAAGTCTGGGCCTGAACTGACATTCAACTTCCTGACACTGAACTAAGCTTTACACGTGAACTTTATTTTCTCAGAAAAGCTAGCCCATAGAGTAATCTGATTCCTGAAAAGACTGGATGAAAGAAAAGGCTAAATACACAAAAATATCTAGATCTTTAATTTCTAAAGAAGTTTTCGGTCGCAGTCTATCAATATGTAAGTGAGCATAGAAAAGTGATCTGGTCCTTTTGTATCAGCTATAAGAGCTAAAAATTTGTGATTTCTTAAGAAGTTTGTTAAAATTTCATTATGCCCTTAGAGAAGACATTTCTAGCAAAGAATACTTGGGCCTTGGCAGAAATGAAGTTTAGTTTAAAAAGAAATTAAAGATGTTGTCCTGCAGTAGCACAGGATTTGAACAAAATATGCCACAGAGTTAAATATGTTTGCCATAAACCAAGAGAGAAAGTTACAGCTTTCTGCCAGATGAAAGACAGTACAGCATGGCTGGCTGTGGTATGCCCTGTTCTGTTGTGAATATCCACAGGGTTAACCTTTGGCTTATGATCCTTCTGCCTGGCCACTCCTTCTCCCAGTCTGAGCAATTATTTAACCTGCAAGGTATCTAACGCTAGAAAAAATAGTTCTTCATGTGGCATGTTGCCCAAGAAGAAATTTTGTCAGTTTATTTGAAATACTCATAGAAAGCTGTTGAACATTCTGCCTTGGATTAAAATACTAGCTTTCACTTGTCTTTTCATTTTAACTTTTTTTTTATTTTCTTGGAGCGAACTAGATTTTAACTGTGCTGTTCAAATATACTCACCAAAAACTAGGAAAGTAGAAATCAAGGACATCACCCTGAAGAACTTTATTTAAACTTGTATTCTGTAGAGAAAACTAGTGGAAAGTTTAATTCTGATTTATTTATTTATTTATTCATGTTACATATTATTCTTATTAAAAAATAATTTGAATCTAGAAAGGGAAGATACTTAGTGAAATCTTGTTGAAAAAGGGCCATTCTGACTGAAAATGCCACTAATGGGCTGCCTCACTGTGGGGAACAGAAGTCCAGAAAAACAGGTTAGACAAAACCAGGCAGGGGAACTGGGAGGTGAATGTTTTTTTTAAAAGCAAAGAATTCCACACATTGTTTCTGTGAAATTCTAATGTGGAAATATTTTTTTTCTTAATAAAAGATGCTCCCCAACCCCCATCCACCATTCCTCCTATTCTATTGTAATGCACAGGAGCCAGTCATGACTCTGAGTTCAGAGTGATTTTTGGATATTAATTTTGTTCTGCTTGTTTGACTTCTGTAGGGCAATTTTCCTATTTTTATCTTAAGATACTATATAAATAAAGCACTACATAAATATCAATAAAAAAATTTCTGGCTAATCCATTGCTATCCTGCAAACAGTGAATGAGTCAATGAAGAAGTGAAGGAAGAAAGGAAAGAGGTATAAAGAGTTAGTTCTCCCAAATTTTCAAAAATACTTCCACAGTTTTATCAGATGATGATTCATCTCGTGGTTCTGAGGTCCACTGTGTTTGGAAACCTGGGGTAGCTTCAGCTCCCATGGCAGCCAACATGTTGGCCTTTTGCAGTTCACCATCCTCTGAGAAATGTAAATGATTTGCATTCTTTCTGGATTGACGCAGAAATGACCTTGCAAGCACACTAACTGCGTGGCTATATTTGTCATAAGAAGTTAGACTACTGTTTTGAGTTAAAGAATCTTTTCCTAGATGTTAGCAGAAAGTCCTTAAACCATAGTTTCCAAGGTCTGAAAGAATATACTGAGGGAAGGATTGTCCTGAACATGTCCAGGTCCTTTCATTCTTTCCATAAGCACTTGCTGCTTAACTCTTCTCATAGCAGAGTACTGATGTAGATAGATACATGGTCTGACCCAGAACTGAGTTGTTACATACCAAATGCTGGCCTTTCTTTTCAACCTTTATTGTTAATGCCTTCTTGCATCCTCTGCTTCAACCATAGTACAGGTTTGGGAATTGGCTAGGGTTTTATTATACTCTTGTGATCCTCCTTGACCTGAGAGATGACAGGCAATATGTGACAGGATTATTCCCAGTTTGGACAGTTACTTGCAGGAGTGCTTCAAAGCTGAGTGTAGTTTAAGACTGTGTCCTGTGACCTGTTCTTTGTTCATGATTTAAGTATGACTCAGAACAGCCCAAATTACATGTATAATCATCAGAAATTATTATGTAGCTCCAGAATATAATCCAGAGCATATAAAACATGCCTAGATTTAGATTGTTTAAATAATGCTTGCACTAAAACTCTGCTTTTCAGTAGCTCATTCAGTCTCCATTTTAGTAGAACTATTCTCACTGACTGCGGTGGTTGTAGGATTGGATTCTGTTTCTGAGATCACAGAAGTTTAATATTTGATGGTAAACAGTCATTATATTTTGCAAAGAAAGGGATAAATTAAATATTTGAAAAATGAAGGAATAACAAAACAAAAAAGGTTAAATACAACATGCCGTGAAAAACAATCCCTAAGCCTCCAGAGTTCATTGGTGAGCTACAAAATCAAAGGGGAGAGAAGAACCCTGGCAGGCTTAGATTCTTAAAGGGTGAAAAAAGCCTTTTGATTCAGAAGAAAAAGTTCTTAATCCTAATGGATAAATGGAAATGGCAAATGCTAGGTTTTATTATTAAAATCCAGAAAGAAAACCCTAAAACCAAGTATATTCACACCTTCTTGCTGAAGAATATCAGGGATAATTGTGTTGTGTTTAACAGTGAATTTGGTTTTCTGTATTCTTTCTAGTCTTGGAAGTATGTTGTTTGTGTCCTGAGCAAGAGCTAAATGAAAACTAACATAAAGTCATAAAAAAAGGCCCAAATAAAAAAAAAAAATCAAAAACTTTGCCAGGTATTAAAAATGTGTTTCAAACAGTAATTTGAAGTGAATTTATTTCTATGAAGTTTAAAAAAAAAATCAGAAAGGTCTATATATGTTTTGTGTGCTCGTGAAAATTGAAACTTAGTCTTTGATTTGAAACAAACAATGGAACTGAATTATGGATGACATAAAAGCTTCAGATAAAATGATGTGTGTTAAATCAATTGTATGTGATTTACATGTGTAAAGATATGTTATATACCTCAGTATTTATGAAATTAAGGAATTAATTTGGCTTTAGAAATAAACATAAATATAGTATGCCTATAATTGTTTATGTAGTTCATACAATTAAACATTATAGTTTTATTTGCTTTGTAATTTATCTGGGATGATTGTGGGTGTGTGTTTTTCTTTTAGTGGACAATATCAGAAGAAATTGATCTAGTTTTTAGCCTTAGGTATTGGTAAATCTGTCATAAACTTTGCATTAATTATAATTTAGGACTGTGCTTATGAGAAAGGTATGGACAGTTTCTTGAACTTGGTGCTGTCAAAATCTCTAGGGATAAAAGTAGTTGAAGAGCATATATTTGAAAATCAATTATGTGTTTATTTTTGTTAGCCAAAGCAAACAACAGTGTGATATACTTCCATAATACGCTACAAATTCATAGGAGTGCCTAATGTGCTTAATAATAAATCATTATTTTTTTTTACTTGTGTATTTATACTTTTGAATCATGCTTTTATATTTTCATTGATACTTCTTTTCAACAGTTAGAACACTGAAAGACATTTTATAGGCTATGAAAGAAATAAAAACACTGTGGGGAATATTAAATTAGCAAATGGCAGACACTAGGCTAAGAAAATATTTGTGAGAAAAGTTTCAACCTAAATATTAAGAACAAAGAACTTTAATTGGATTATGGTACAATTATAAAGCAAAAGGATTCGATCAGTGCACTGCTTAAGTGATTCTTGTACATCATGGTACACACCAGTTAAGTTGATTGACATTTAAATTGTACATGTAACTCTCTCCCAGCTGTATTGATTCTTTTGCAAGTAGAGGAGGAAAAAAATACTTAAGAAATTTGCCATTTTTGTATAGCTTTATATACCAGCAAGATAGAAGACACATCTTTTACAGACATTGAATTTACCTGTGACTAGATTGCATGCCCACACTTAGAAAACAAGTGAAAAATTCTTATCTGAAAAACTACAAATATGATTTTCATAGTGCAGTTGAAGAGTAAATTCAAGGAAGAATAACATCTAATTATCTAATTTCAAGGCAAGTTTTTGGTCAGATTGTCTCCCTTTCTCATAGTTACTCATTTTGACCGTTCTGCCCATAAACCCCAGGTAAATGCAAAACTTGAATGTGTCATAGCTGTGTCTCAGCTGAGATATGAAGTTGTCAGTCTTCTGTGTCTGAATTGTACCAATTTCACATCTTTGAATGATCACCTTTTGGGATTTGATTTACTACAACCTGTTTCTGGAATAGATTTTAACTGTGAGTTGTTTTTTTTTAATCAACCATTCAATGGTTGTCAGTGTAAGAGTAGTAACTGAGGAGAGGTAAGTTAGTGGATTGTAGGTAAATGTAACAGTTACAGAATGTGGTAGATTTTATTTGTTGCCTGGCTCTACGGTTTATTTACATAGATTTCTTAATACATATGACCACCTGAGAGGGGAGGTGTGGTAAAAAGTTAACATTTTATATTTATCCTGAATTGAAATGGTACGAAGGAGAAGAGTGGTAAAGAGGTATTATCTGTTAATAATAAGTGCGTAGAATTTGTCCAGATTTATTAAATAAAAGAATAAAACCCAAATCATACTGTAATCAAAGAATACAGAATTCCAGAAACAAGGAGTCAAAGTGTAAGAATGCATCCCTTTTAAGACATGCAAATAAAGTCAGAGTTTATTGAAAATTTATTTTAAAAAGCTATGTCAGAATGGAAGAATAGTGGCTCACAGTTACCTTATAAATAAAACAAGTGGTCTTAGAGTCACCAAACTATGTGACTAGTACCTGAAGCAACCTTCTCAAAATAGTTGGAATATAGTTTGTCTGTCAGAATTTCAGAGAGCTCGGAAGATCTTGTTCACCAATCTAAGGCCATGCAAAGTCCTACACAAAATACATATTAAAGTATCCAAAGTCAGGATAATTTCTTAGGGTCAGAAATCAGTGCAATCTGAAATATTCTATGAATAGGAGAAAGGTAGTCCAGTTTTATAAATTAGACATTTTAAAAGGAATGAACCCCAAACTCTTTGTTGCTGAAGTGAGAACAGCCTGAATGACTGAGCCCTGTTTAAGTGGAGCCAAATTCTTCCGTGGTGTTTACTTGCTGTGTGGAAGTAATTTGCTTCTCTCGCTTATCAAAAAAAACACGTGGTTGAAAAACTCAAGGATGTATAAAAAAAAATGTCATATACAGGTTGAGTTTGAAACAAAATCTAAATTCTCTTTTTATGAAAGAAAACTGAATTCTGCCATGAAGTGCTTGACACTACAGATAGCACCTATTCAGTCACCTCTCTTCTTTGCAAGCTATTATTTTAGTTTGCCAATTATTCTGTTACATCAAAAATAAATTAGTTGAAAAAATAAGTACATATAACATTCAGGCTTTTAATCCAAATTTCAGTGAAAACTCTTCACTAATTCAGTTCAACTCAGCAAAAGCAAGTTTGACCGTCAGGCACCTACATCTGATATAAAATGCTCAGTCAAAAACAGCAAACAAAGCTGTTCATGGTCTTTAGGCCTTTTTTCAGAGTTCAGCAGTCTTTCTTAATAACTTGAATTTACTAACAATGTTGGGATAAAATTAGAAGAATTTGAGAAGGAAGGGATGCATCTTACTTAAAAAACAAAACAAATGCAAAAAACCCAAAACCCCCACAACCCACAAATACTGTTAATGTGATTTGTTTAAAATAGAACAATACAACACAGCATCTCCAAAGGTGTTTGAAGATTGCTCTGCAGGTGGCAGTTCTGATATACAACTTGAAAACACTTGAAACAGTATGCATCACAATTTAAAAGAGACTTTGCAAAAGTGATCAAACTAAACTGATTTTGTCAGTCCATTTTTTGACTTTACTCATTCATGCAGGCTGCAATAGAGAAGGAATGGCTAATTCTAGATTCCACCCATTTCCCTTCAAAAACACTCCTGCTCTCAAACAAGCTGGACTGGCCAAAGGTAACATGTCACAGAAACTTCTTACTCTTCAGTCTTTATTCATTCCTTAAGGATATGCTAGTCTGGGGTGATTAATAAGACAATCTATTGACTTGAAAAACACAATTACTTTTAGAAGTCTCAGACTTCCTCCTCATCTCCAGATGCAATTTTTCTTTTAGATTTTCTTTCATTTGCTTAGTTTTTTCTTTATTTTGGATTTATTTCAACACTTTACTTCACAGTAGCAGAAAAAAAAGATGATGTGCTTCATCTGTACATTTGGCAATGGATTAAAAATTGCTAGTTGACACACTACTTTAAAAATACTAAAATCTGCATTATATGACAACAGCTGAATGTTTTCAGAACAGCTAAAGGTCATTGAACTGTAATGTCTGCTAGTTATTTCTTAAACTTTGAAGTTTTAGCTTTTTGTTTTGGTAGGGTTTTCTCTTCTTGTTACAAGTGTAATATTACTGATGTTTTATTTCCTACAATTAAAATAAAGGAATCTTATAAATTCATTATATTTGGGGACATTACTCATAACTAAAATAATCTTTTAGCTCAATTTAGTTAGTTGAAAGTAAGGTCTATAATGGGCATGTCACCATTAAGAATCCTTTCTGTTACAGTAACAGACTGAAACCCTGGTGCAGGTTTACTTGCACATTTTAAATTCAAATTTGCAGGAATCATCAACTGCATTTTTCTTCTTTCTTTTACTTAGAAGTATTCTAGGCCTTCAAATTCCAGTGAACATTCAAATAGCTTGTCATTGTCCCCACCGGACACTTGGCAGTGTGTTAAAAGATCACATTCATATGCAGCAGAAAATAGCCAGTTTCATGGCAGGTAAGTCAAATAATATATTTTTTTCATTTTATTTGGTTCGTTTGAATTTTACAAAAATCAATTAGGAGAACTTGAGGCTTTTCTGATGCTTTTGCTACTTTTGGTTAATATATTATGGGAGATAAAAGCCATTTACTTGTTAAAACCAAATATCAGTTGTCATTTTTCATTGGCTACCAGAATTAAGAATATAATATATATGTGTATTTTGATTTATCTAGGTTTGACTATAAATCATAAAAATTATATTTTTTCACATATATCATAACATAGATGTTGAAATAGAGATTTGTAAGACTAGATAAAGATTAAAAGGGATTTCTTACACAGCTGCATTCTTTTGGAGAGAAAGGACTGAAATATGCATCAAGTAATTGAAATGTAAACATTTCAAATTGATGGCAGACTTTTATTACTCTCCAAGATAAAGCCTTCCTGGAGTATTAAAATAGATTTTTTTGTATTATTTCCAAGCTTCAAAAGTGCCTTTAAAAGGCACAAACAACTTGCAGAATAACAAAGGCTGCAAAATAATCATCCGAGACCCTTTCTTTTTTACCTGCCTTTCAGTACCACTCTTGTACTTTGTTTTCAGGTCAAGGAAGGGAAAAACGTCACAGCTCTCTGACTGGAAGGGAAGAAAGAAATTTTCATTCATGTCTGAAAAAGAAGAGAAAATTTCAGAAGAATGGTATGTTAAGGTATTTTGCTTACTTAGTGATTTCCAGGACTAGATACAGTATAGCTGGCTGTTGCTTGCTGTTACTTAAGTTCCACCTTTCAAGAATCTCTGTTTTCTACCAAAGTAAAAATTACTCTAATCACATCTACAAGTGTCTGGGAGACAGTTGCAATAATGTAATGTTAAGATAAGCATTGCAGCTATCTGTGTAATTCAGAAAGTTTCATAAGTTTCATGCTATGCATAAGAAATACTATACACGTTGTATTCTTTCTGAAAAGTGCATTATACAATAATATGCAGCTGGTGTAACATAATACATGTGAAATGTTTAGTAAGTTATTCTCTTCCCCTAGGGGTTTTAAAGATATTTCTACTGCACAGCTAATGCTGAAGAGGTCCCATAAAATGAAGCCCCAGAAATACAGTAATAAAAATTTAGGTAAGTCAACAGTTTAAAAATGGTTATATTGATGAAACTTTTCTACTCTTAAATCTCAAAATAGTGTCTTTCTCTTAAGAAGTTTGCCTGCACAACATTAAACATTAATTTGAATAAAGGTGGAGTGTGATTCAGTAAAAGCAACTCAATTTAAATCAACTTGTTCCAGTGATAAAATATTCAGATTTTTAAAATTTTTCTACTGCATTTTGAAGATGAGTATGTGACAACTATGCTAAACAGAAATTTTGTTTCTTTTTGTTCATGTATCTCTTTTTCTAGATATGGAATTTATATGTCTGCATTTTGTGCTTCTTGTATTTTCCTCTTGGGAGAATATCAGGTTAAAATTATTGACTTAGGCTGGAACTATTATGAAAATGACATTTAGAGACATATGAAATGAAGTCATTTATTATATTAAATATGCATTGTGGAAATAGATTGTGTTTATCCAGCTTCTCTGTAATTGTCTTCTGGTTCTTCTCAGATACTTCTTATATCAATGAACCTTTCTTAGAATCATTAACTGTTAGTACGATATGCTAATGGAATACGTTAATAAAAATATTAAGAACATACTGCTAGTATAAGAAACATTCACATATGTAAGAGCCTGATTGGCAACAGGACCTAACTCTAAATAGTCTTTGGAAAGTGTATCTTTATTTACTTTTTTTTAAAAAAAAATTCTATCATAAGCTACAGTTAATTTTCATCTTTTGTATAACTTTGCAAATCTCTTCTGCATTAAGTGTTGAAAATATTGAAAGACATTTTGCTCTTCAAAGGGAAAAAATTCAGCCTACAGATAAAGTTAAGAAAAATGTTTCTTTGTATATTTTGTTCTACTTTAAAAATCATTCCTAAAAGTAAATATGACAAAAAAAAATCTCTAGTTTAAATTATATTTTTTAAAAAAGGGGGGGGAGGGTGGAGACAGGCGTGTAATCAGCAAACTATGTTTTTTTGTTAAAGGAGAAAAAATGGATAGGAGTTTAGTTATTATATTTAAATCTTGTTAGCTTCCCATGATGCCCTACCATGTTACATTAGAAAAAAAAAGAAGTAAATATCTGCTGTGTAGCTGAGTTGTTTACATATATTCCATGTGGTAGCCTCTGTATCATTTTTAAATGAATAGAGCTTATTAGGTTATATCATCTTTTTTTTTCTATATGCTCTCTGGTTTACATTAGTAGTAATTAATCCAGTCATAAATGTCTGATTGAGCGTATCAAATTTGCTATCCTATTTTTGTTGTAGTTCTAATAGATTTTTTAGATATGTTTATATTCACTTTGTTCAGATTATTCAATATGGTATATGGGTGTTGAGATTTTTAATGTACCACTTGGAATATTCTCAAAGTATATTACTATTTTTTAAAAAAAATTTAAAAACTTTTGCATAATGTTTTTATAGGTTCAAATTTTCTCTTCTCGACACTGCCTCATATAGACATATTTTGTATTTCTGACTATTATCACATGCACAAAGATAACCCATATATATAATTTTTCTCTATAGAGTTATCTGACAGTCATTGAAATTGCAGTCTTTTTTCACATTGGAAGAAAGCATAATTTCCAGAACCAAGAAATATGACTGAAAATATTGCATACTCAATCATTTTTCAGTACAAAGATTATCAAGCCAACTATTCTTTCTTATATACCACACTGGCAAAGTCAGGCCTTCCTTGGTCAATAAGGACCAAGTAGACCTTATCAACTAAACAAGTATTTTTATCTTAAACTGATGCTAAATCTCAGCTGTTGCACTAAAAAATTATCCTGATGGAATATTCTTCATGTAAGAATCTCTGTGTATATAACTATATTTTACATCAGCTAGCTCCTCTGAAGTGGTGAGAGCAAGCCAGGGTCTTTTTGAGGGTCTGGTTGAACAGAGGGACTTTACAGCATTTAAATTAGAGTATATATACCTCCTGAGGCTAGCCAGCTCCAGATCAGGAAACTGTAACCAGAGCCATTAGGCTGTCAGTATCTTTCTTGGATCTCTGTGTGGTACAGCTCATGCTAGAATACTTACTGCAATTCCAGTATACCTAGAGAGAAAGAGTTCACAATCTTAGGCCATTACTGTGAGTTTAATCCTACTGAAGCAGGAATTTCATAAGAGACTTTATTCCTTCTAGTATTTAAAAGCAGATTGAAATGCATCTGAATAAGTAAATGTCAACACTGTCTTGTAGCGTTTCTATAGAAATTAGCATCCCATCACCTTCATCTCCTCTGAAATGAGCTTTGCCCATCTTGTACTTACTGAAGCTATGTATGAAATGTCATAGAATATATTTTAAGTATTATTATTTCTGTTAGAATTTCCAGGTCCTCAGTGTTACAAATGCAACTGTTTCCATTTTAGCTTCCTGAATTAACATAGTAGAAGGTGTGCTAATACCTTCTAAATAATTTTGTTAGTGATAAAGATTCCTACCCACTAGAAAATAAGAAGCCAGCATCCACTTAAAGTGTGAATTGTAAGGTGTAAAAAATCTATTTTCTATGTTATATCCATTTATTACTACATATCTGACTTAAGAGCAAAACACTAAGTTCTGACAAAAAGAAAAGCATCTAAAAGTTCTAGATACATAAATCATAAGCTATTAACAAATAAACTTTTAGCTTTTATTCTAAGATTTTGGCATCATCCCAAACATCTTTTATGTGCTGTTGAACAGTCTATGGTAATGGTCTTATTATTGCAAGTACTGCTAAGTTACTGATGGGTTTTGTAGAAACAAATGTCCTGTCAGAGTATGCTGTCTGCTTCCATATGCTATCAAAGTTTTGCCTTATGCCTTAGATTCACAAATGCAAAGTGTTAAATCAGCTTCCATTCAGAGAGTTTTACAATTAATATAGTCAAGGCATCTGCTGAATTGGAGCTTGGATTGAACACTCATGAACAGGTTCAGTTCTTAACATCCTCAGGTGTAGGAATTTATTTCTTTCCATTTTCCATCTAAAACATTTTTCTTCTCTTAGCACAACAGTGATGGGATTAATTTGATAAATTATAGAAGTCTACATCTGAGCTAGTCATCTGCATTCTTTTATGCAAAGAAATAGATACCTTAAATGCTATTAATTTCCTCCTAAAACAATTAAAAAACAGGCTACTTGAATCCCACTGTAAAAGCACTTATAGTTCTCCATTGCCTAGACACAAAACTGAGAGTGACTGGCTGAAATACAGAGTTAAACTGTAGATATGTAGAAGTAACTGAGAAATATCTTACCTCATATGTCTGGCCATGTACCTTCTCAGTAGTGGAAAAAATATGGAAAATACTGGCAAGTGCACTGAATCCTGTGGTTTGTATTACAAGGAAGAGCTTAAAGTAGCATAACCTTATAACACAGAGTGATTCAGGCAATGCTTATATTGCAGTAGACCAGTCCCACCAACTAATGGCCTTAAGGCCTGTTATGCCCTAATCCACTACAGTTATGTATGCTTGTTTATGTAGTTAAATAAAATTGTGGCCTGTATTTTAACAATACCAAATGTAGGCTGTGTCTGCTTCAACTATTTTTACTCCACAGTAAGATAATACAAAAAGTGTGGGAAGAAAACAGAAATTTTGCAGCCAAGTAAAACTGGCATAATGTCAGAAATATTCCTGTTTTATCAGGGGTGCCTAAACTTCTATGGAAATTCTAATTAAAAATTGAAATACAGCAGACATTAATTCACCTCACTATGCTTAAAAAAATTAAGCATCTATGACTCATAACAATCTTATCTTCCTAAAGATGTCTTGGCACAGCAGTACAGAATTTCTTGCTTAACTTTGAATTTCCTTGATTCAGTGGATTTTGTAGTAGCCTCTGAAAGTTAACTTCTTTTTCTTTTAAGGTAGCTGGAAGCCATGTCTTGCTTTCAGCTTCTCTCTCCTAGAGCTGTATTACTTTCTGTTTAACAATTTATTTTCCAATGGAAAGCTCTCTTGTCAGTGACTGACCGCATCAGATGGTAATTGTTGCTGCCACATAGGTAGGGAAAAAAAAAAAAAAAAAGGTAAAAAGCAGCTGGAGTGGGCCTTGACTCCTAGAACCAGAGCACAATGATAAAGATATTTCACAGAGATCAGCAACTATTTTTAGCAGCAGTTTAGAATTTAAGACAGCAATGCAATACTAATTAAACAAACAAAAAAACAACCCATAACAAAATCCCAACCCACCCCCCTCAAAAGCCACAACTCCAGAACAGATGACCTGACTGCACAACATGGATTTGTGGAATTAACAACAGTCAGAATAAAAACCTGGGGGAAATTATTATTCCTTGTTACACATTACATAAATGACTATTTGTCTATATTTTCTTAGTAGCAGAAAGAAAGCTACTTCTGTTGTTGCGGTGTATTCCATGTAGTGGTATAGTCTAGGAACTTCAGCCATGGATGAGTTGGAGTTCTCATTGCTGTTTAACGATGGAACAAAATGTGGTCTTTCTTCAAAATGAATTTACAGATTTAATTATCTTATAGATAAGTATCTGTCACTGTGTGCTACTTTCATTTATCAGCTCTTTAAAGTTGGCACAGATATGTTTATGTTTTTCTAATTACAGATAGTGCACAACAAAAATGAATGACAAATATTAATTCTTCCAGTTTCACATATTATCAAGAAGTTGTTTAACAAATGTGATGCCAGATCAGGCAGTAACTATTCCTTCCATATTGTTTCTATAACATTTCTTGTGTTTGTCCGACTTATCTTCTATATTTGGAGTCAGCCAAGCAATGTGCATTAAATTACCTCCCTGGTTCCTAGATTGCCAGCACAGATCATTGTCTAATAAGCCACATTTAAATGAGTATGCCAGAGTCCAGGAAGATATTTGTATGATTTTGAATTATTGGACTCTTTCACAGTTCTCTGTGTGAAATCTAAAACATTTGATTGCTTGTCATCAAAGCGTACATGCAGTTCATTTCCCTAGCTCGCTCAGAGACTGAAAAGCACCAGTATTATAAAATAATCTATGTAATATTGCCTACATTTGGGACTAGGTAAAGAAAAGGACTCATTTTTAATAACAAAAGAGCTGTAGGCAATGGTTGAGGTGATCCAGGTAGGTACAAATTCAAGTAGTCTGGCACTGTGTTAAATCCCTGTAGGTTATTTAAATTATTTTGCAAAGACTCAAAGATAAGTCTTCTGATAGAAATCTCTTAGAAGAACAATTTCCATCATTTCCCTCTCTTCCCAGTTCATGGACCTTCTTTACTACTGATATCCTTGTGCACAAATAAATCTTTGAAAAATCTAGGTTGGAACTAGTAACTTCATGTGACTTCACCCAAATATCCTTGGTATAGTTTAACTTTGGACTGGATGGAGTTTTCATGGAATTGGGAGGGAGACTGGATTAAGGAAAGATGAAGTTTTTAAGCCATTTTGAAACCATTTCAATAGACCCACATAGGCAAAAAGTATGTTATTTAAGGAATTATAGAAATCCTCAATCACATTTTGTCATAAGAGTTTTTAATCAATTTTGTCACTTTGTCTTTGGTCTTCTGTTGATGAGAAACACTGGCTTTGTAACTAGCATAAAGCTAGAAGAAGCTAGAAGTCTTTTTACTAACACTATTAGTTTCCAACAGTGGGTGCTGGAAAAATTGTAATTTTAAAAAATATTATTCTGTAAATTTTTTATCCATGTATAGCACTTGTATGGCTATTTATCTTACAAGTACAGAAAACACAATAATAATTCATACTTAAAATATTTTTATAATTTCTGTTACTTAACATTTCAGCGAGAACTGTTAAAATATAATGTATTACTATCACAAGATATTTTTATCACAAATCTTACTGTGATCTACTCACCCAAATATTTGCTACCATGAAGAACACTAGGTTGCTACAAATTTATTTTTGACTTGGGAGACATGCCAAAATAGGCATACTTTATGCATCTCTGCAAAGTGAAAATACCTACAAATCTGGTAATCCAGTTTGTGAATAAAGTGATCAGAGTAAGTCTAATAATTACCTTTAAAACTAGTGGAGTTAATCATTATTTATTGTACTTCTTGTGTTGTTTCATTGAATTTATACTTTAGTTAGTAAAAGTGGGTTAAAATTCTTTAAATTTGACGTCTGGCTTAATTTGGAAGCTATAATCATCATACAAGATGAGAGAGCTTCTTCTAGATAATTTGAGATAACAAAGTGTAAAGTATTGCCAATTCTGCCTGGGGAAGAAGGCATGGCCTAACTTCCATTTGATTCCTTTGTTAGTCAAGTTTGCTGCTTTATGAGAAATCAACACCATTAAGAACATTCTGTCATCCAAATGCTGCTGCAGTGTGGGCTGACAAATACCATAACATTCTGATGTGTTTTCTCAACCTGCTCTCTCTTAAAGTATCCACACCCAGTTAGACATCTCTGGGCTTACAAGGCAAAGTTCCAATATGCCTGCATGTCTTGCTAATGTCAAGAGAGCATTCTCTGAGAAAAAGTGGAGCTCTTCAGATCCTGTTATGTTCCATTAATTTGTAACTGAAGAGTCTACTGCAATTATAGATCTAGTCAAAACCAACTTTATAAATTGCTGTTAAACTTGGTAAAAAATGTTTGATTTTTCGAATTAAAAATAAAATAAATAAAAAAATGATTTAACAGGGCATTCTGATCCTTTATTTCCATAAATAAGGACACACACAAAAACCTACTTACTTTGATGCAGTATTATAGATGCTCATATAAACTCTCAATAAATACCAATAAGGTCATGTAACAAACTCTAAATGAAGCATCAGATGTGAATAGTCATGTAAATGTATTCTGTCTGAATGCTCTTTTGAGTCTTTCCATCTCATCTGTTTTACTGCTCTGTCTGTTCTGGCAGTGTCTTACATATTCATTTTTGCTACACTTGCATTCTTTGTGAAAATTTAGATCCTTTCCTTGCTATATCTACTTTCTTGCTAAGTTCTATTGCTGTTCCTCTTGACTTTTATTAGTTTCTACTCTTTTCTGATAGTTTGTAGTCACCTTTGCAGACAAACCACTTCTGGCTTATTGTTTCTCAGATATTCAGGAATTTCTCTGCTTGTGTTATTTTCTTCTTCTTCTAACCATATGAAATATATTCCTTTGATTTTTTCCTTTGGCTTTCTCTTACTCATCTTATGTTCAGTGTCATACCTACAAAACCCTGTATACTTTTGCTCATTATTATGTATCTGCTTTTGTTTCTACATTCTTCTCAAGGGTTTTTTTTTTTGTTTGGTTGGGTTTTTTGGGGGTTTGGGTTTTGGTGTGGGGTTTTGGGTTTTTTTAATAACTGGCTGGTTTGTTCTGCACTGTGCTTAGAATTTTCACGTTCTTCCTAACCCAGTTTCCCTTAAACTCCTACTTTCCTCCTGTGTCAAGCAAACAATTCTTCCTTCGCATAAAAAAAAAAAATGCATCAGAATCACCTTTCCTGACTTCTGTGGTTTGGCAATAGTTTAGTCTTGTTTAATTAAACTTCTTTTTTTTTTCCAGTCTAGGAACATGTTTGTCTAGGTTTATATACAATTCTGTGTTCATTTGCTTCTTTGCAAAGTTTTCAAAATAACAGGAAACTACTCAAGATTTCATAATGTGGTATAAAAAGACTTTTGGAGTATTTTTTATTTCAGTAAAGATGGGACGTGAAAGAAGGTTAGCTTATTATCTCTAAGTTTAGCCTTTAAAAAATAAACTTCCTCCTGTTAATATTTTATAGGTATAAATGACTTGATTTAGCCTGCTGAATAGTTCTGAACCAAAGCTTTTAGAAACAGTGCTTGGTATATATTCTGCTAATATTTCTGCTTTAATTTCAAGCTTTAAAAGCAGGATTTTTTTAATATTTTCTGGAAATATATGCTTTAGAATTTATTTTTAATTTGGAGATGAGCTAGCTAAAAGATTACTAGTGTTAAAATCCTGCAAAATAGTGACTTTGGTTCTCGGTTGCACGTGTATTTATGTTGCTTTATTTTACAAAGTATAATCCTTTGTGAATATAAAACCTAATTTTAAAGGTATTTTCATTTATTAAGTGGCTAAAAGGTGAAAAACTGCTTGAAGGAATGAATGAGCCAGGTCTGACCTTTGATTTTAACTTGTTCTTGTCATCTAGACCCAGCTGTGTGCCTGGCGTTGTTCAAAAACAATGAAAATAAACATCTCCATGTGAAACCACCAAGGAAGACACAGCCTATATATGCTGGTTACTTTGAAGGTATGAACAAGTATTTTACTTAGCTTTATGCATATAAGCATATATAACTTTTAATGTCTTTTAAGCAAGCCTACTTGAAATGTGAAACAATATGCACAAATAGAAAGCAGGAGTTTAAGGTTTTTATCTGTTCCTGGATATCTCAAGTTACATCAGTGAAACATTTCAATTCATTGGGGAGGGCAGGGGGGGTGCTCCTAGACATTAATTTGTAATGAACTAGTGACTAATTTATTTATTTATTATTATTATTAAATCTTCATCATAAAAACCATCAAAGCATGTCACAGAGGTATAAAATACAAAGCACTAGAATAAAATTTTATAAATGAAATATCACTTCAAATTCTTCATCTTATTTTCACTTTTTCTCAAGCTAGCCATTGATTCCTGACAACCGTAATGTTTTTAAGAAGCTACTTTCACATATATTCCCTAAAACTCCACCATTTGACATTCTTCTCTTCTTGAAGACAAGAAAAGAACCTTCAGCATGTAAATATAAAATTGGCTTTCCAAAAACATTTAAACACTGATGTTGCTGTTTTACTGTTGAAATTCATGTTAAAACTCTCCTTGGTTCAGTAAGGCCAGGTCAATTTAAAATACCCATGATGTTAGAAGCTGAGCATCTCCAGAGGCATTGTTTTTAGACTGTTTTGATTCCTTTTGCAACTCAATAGTGTGCTCAGTAAGTTGTCAGTTGTTGCCTCTGTCTTTTTATCTTTCTCAAAGACACAGCTATACTCTATCTGATTTATTCCCAATCCCACAAAGTAAAATTAAAAATAATAAAACTGTATTAACATTCACTGAATAAGGATAGAAATTAGAACCTGTCTGAGACAGGTGTGCAATCAGAGTATACCCAAACTGCAATTCAGTCAATTAACCTAGCTATATGAAAGTCTGGATTTGCCTCACATTCATAAACCCTGCTCAAATTTGGTTGGAAACAACTCTTGGTGAATTCTGAAGAGGAAAAATGTTTGCATGATTACTTGCCTTGGACCCAAGCATGAATTTACCTAGAATATAGAGTCTGTATATACTGTGCCTGATTTAGCATTCCCAGTGTCTCACATCTGTTCCTGTGGCATATGCTTATATGCTCAAATGTGACATATGCTGGAGAAGTAGGACATGCAGACTGTCTGCAAAACACTGGGTGCTCAAAGCCTACAAGTAGTAGTGTGAATGTTCAAAACCATGTTGAAGAGAGGAGTTTGATCCCAGGTTCAGTACCCTAAAGTCAATGTACATTTAGCCTAGCTTTTCTGCCACCAGTTTGTCTGTTCCTGCCTGGAGACATTTCCCTTTGTTTAGGAAAGCCAATGCATGCATTCTAAAGATTACCAAAATTACTTTTTGAATACATGGAGAGAAGGCACCACAGCAGGTTAGACATCAAAAGGCAAGCACTGTAGTGGCACTCTTGTTTATCTTTCATTTCAAGGACCATTGTACTCCTTTGGCCAGCTAATAATCTGAGATTCTGTTTTCAGCAATCTTTTATTGGGTGCTTACATACAATCTGTTGCCTTCAAGAGGACGAGCAATACCCTTTTTCTTAACCAAAATATAAAATTGTCCTTCTACCTGAGGCATTGCTACTTCAGATGGTATGGCCAGAAAACACTAGTTGTGAACTAGAGCCCAGAGTGCAGCACAAAGTATTTATTTATGCGTATATGAGATACCGTCAGACAGAACTAAAAGGTTCTAAATTTAGAATTTGGTAACACTTTGCATGTTATCTACTGCAAAGCAAAGCACCTGCAGGATAATTTCAGAGAATTGTGTTATTAGTCATTTTTTCCCTCACTCACAGAAAAGTGTGTTTCCCATTTCCCCTCTCTCACCTTTTGACCATTTCTTCCTCTTTTGCCTGGAATAGATTTCTTTGGGTCTGTTCTGTGACAGGAGTTCTTTCTGTAACAAGAAGGTGGACTGTTTTCACTCTGTACCTATAAATCTTGTGGACACCATATTTTAGGTCAGGAGAGAATGCAGGCCAGTCCATTGCATGGTGAAAATAAGCTTCCTCCATTCAAGGAGGAATTCTGTTAAATAACAGAGTCACTACTTTTTAAACAGGATGTCCTCAGAAGTGAAACAATTAGAGTGGTTTTAGATTTTCAAACTGAACACATCATGGTAGTGAATATTTAAGAGGTAATCCAGTTAAAATGTGTAACAAATGTCTTCTGTCTTTATTGCGTCTTTAGTTTGTGTTCAAAAATACAAATAAGAAAAAAGAATAACAAAATAAGAGGTATAAAAGACTGAAAAGGAATGAGCTTAATATCTGATGGTTGTGTGTTTATGAGATAAGGGTTATGCTGTGTCATAATTTGCCTTCTCATCTAAGCTACTGCATCATAGTGATAGTGTAGTATCATGCAGCATCTGTAAAGGGATATCTAAACAGAGTGAGGTCATAGTGTTGATGCAATATTCAACTATTTTCATGTGACAGAAGTTGTGATGAGCTGGCATGCAAAATGCTAATATCTGACTTTGAAAACTTTTGCATAAATTTAATCCCCTGAGAAAATTCACATATCTCTAATTTGACATAAATGTTGTAGGAAAATACATTTTCAAAACTTGAGTGACATCATAAATTATTTTAGAAGAATCATGCTTTACTCACTGATGTTATAAAAATCCCCACAGGGGACCATTATTTCACATTTGTACCGCAATAGCACACAGAAGTTAGGCAGACAAACCCCTTTGTATGACATGCTTCAACAGCACGAGGAAGCATTGTTCTGACAGACAAAAACCAAGCATTTAAAAATACAAGGAACATTTGAAGGTGTGAACTATGGGAATGTAATTAATTGTTTGTTAGTGCATGTGTTTGTTATATATATGTGTATGTGTCAATACATATCTGTACAATATACGTGTATATACGCACACAAATATGTATGCATATACCATGAGTATAAGTAGGTATATGAATTCAATAAGCATAGCAGTTATGCTTTCATAGTTGTATGTTTTGAAAGGAAAGTAAATTATGAACAATTAATCTCTGGCGTAATTTCTAGTATCAAAGTGCATATTGTACTACTAATGCTTTCTCTCTAGATTCTGTTTCAGTTTCTTTAAAATTCATTTAATGCATGTGGTCATTGTATAATACAGTTTCATTAAAACTATTATTTAAATCATATATTGTGACATTAACTTCAGTAGGTTGTGAAGCCACAGAATATGGAACTATAAATATGTGTTTACTGCTTCTTTTAAGAAGCTATAGCCTGATCAAAAACCTGAAGACAGAGGAAAGCCTGACTTTTGATGTACTTTCACTTCTGATGATTTGTTGGACATTTCCTGGGATTATGTCTATTACACCGCTTTTTTTGATGTGATAGGGTTATGCTTCCACCATAATTGTTGATTTTCAGTTAGTGCTAGTTCATTGACAAAAGAAATATGCCTGTTTACTCTTTTAATGAATATTCTTGGACATTTTTGTGTTTTGTAGCTGGTGACATTTCAAAGATCTCAAAATTTTGGAAACATTGTAAGAAACACAGATAATTTTTATTATTTCCTATTTTGCAGCAAAGCGTATTTTTAGAAAGCTTTTTAACTGTGTTTCCTCTTGCTGTCTGGAGGCTATTTCAGTTATTGATTTAACGTAAAATAGTCTGACTATTTTGGATAAAGTAGATCAGGAATTGAAGGAAGAATCTACCTTTGACTCCTTCTCTTGGGAAATTCCAGTTAGTCCTGGCTGAATTGTGTAACAGAGCATCTCTGCCGGCTGTGGGTCTGTAATTACAGGGTCTGTAATTTCATTTACACAGAGGAAGGATACCTACTTTTCCAACCAACAGTGTGAGTGCTTTGTCCTGGCACAGCAGCTGAAAACTAAAGAATGAGCCCCGAGGCCTAGCACATTGTTTTGCTACAAGATTTGGGAACAGTGTATATCTTTTGGAGTCCTCTTTAATCCATCTACCTCAACAATTTGGGTGGGTTATCCAAATAATTTCTGTTCAGTGGAATGGGAAACTGGATTCCAATCTGCAGAGCAAGTTGGAAGGATACAGTAGATCAGCTGAAAGTCCAATCAGACTAGCCAAGTACTATTTGGGTATAATTCACTTACTTTCTCAGAATTTCATAGACTGTGCTCTAATTAATTATGTAGATTAAGTGATTTATTGGCACATATAGTACATTTATTTTTAGTCATATCCATATCCAGCAGTGGCACGTCTATACCATACACTTCAAAGGAGTGGAAACAATACAACTTGACTTTACCCAGGAGTGTGCTCAATGACCACTGCCAGGAAGTTTAACTATATTAAAAATGCATTGGACTATGCTGTCAAGATATGTTTACTGTAGTTTGGGAACCTGTAGTTCTAATTGGCAGTACTGTATTTCCTGTCATTTTATGCTAATCGGTGACTAAAGAAAACGTAATGGGTATAATGTTAAGACAGATTTCACCAATACAAATTTAATAATGAACAGATTATGCTTTCTCGGGTTGCTTTTAATTATGGAAATATTTATTCATTTCTCTTTAAATTGTCAGTAGAAATAACATTTATTTTTCATACTGGAACAAGAGTAAGAGGTAAAATGATCTTGTGATTATGTCATATGACTGGAATATAAATATCAAGGATCCATTTAAAGTCATCTGTTTTCCAGCTTTCTGATAGTTCACAATTATGAAACTTCTTGTAATCTCAAGTGAAAAATACGGCGAAACATTTTTATAGATTATTATTACTAGTGCTAATTAAAAATGTGAACTAGAGACTTTAGAGAGTGGAATTTTAAGGTTACTTTTGAGTTAAATGTGTAATCTTATTAAAATATGGTTACATAATAATCAACATAGTTTCTTAGATTTTCTGTTACGCAGTATGAATACATTGAAGAAAAGGTATATGCAGTAATTAAATAGAATTTATATTGATTCAAATTGCTGATACTTTTAAATATCTGCAAGAGAGTTAATAGAAGGTGTTGAGAGTGGAATGCTAATGTTCATTATTTCTGTGCCTTAAATCATTTGTTGTTTGTTATTTAAGAGCGTTTAAAAAGACATTGAACTATAGCTAATAATTTGTGTTAGCTAATTTCTAAAATACAAAACCAGCTATTTTCAATGGAAAAATATAAATGGCTTCAATTCCCAGGAAGTACATTGTTTGTAAACATCCATTTCTAAATTAAGTCATCTTTTACTGAGCTGTGGTCTGAAAAAATTAATAACCACATTCTAAATCTGGCCTTGCTGCAATTCTACTAGCTGAATTGCCATGTTTACAATACCAATGCAATTATTACATATCTCCCACGCTTTAAATTTGTATGCCACATTAGGGAAGCAGTTTCTGAACCATACAGCACTGAGAAAAATGACAGAATAGTGCATTTCCAGAGAATGTATGATCTGTCCTGAGATGTGATGAAAATGTGTTACAGAAACCTGTAGTGTGGAAGGGGATCTATCTTTTAAACTCAAAATTCTATAGCTTTGTTTCTTATTATATAGTTTGAGCTCACACAACAGAACTCTCGCACTGAAATATTTTCTCATTTTAAGGAATTAATGGCTCTCCACCAGCCCTTTAACATGTAAAATGAGTAGGTTACTTGTGTCCAGTACATCCAAAAAGAGCCAGGATAAAATAAACATAAGGAGTTGGATATCTTGGAAAAAATCTGTCATGGGTTTGGGTTAATCATCTCCAGAAGAAATTCAACTTGATGCCTGAAATGTAAGACTTCTTGGAGAAAGCAGTAAAGCCTGAGGCAGTGTTGATCTGAAGGAGTGCTCTCCATGGGTCAGAGCTGCTCTGCTGGCAGAGTGCAAACCCAGTTCACAACAGCGGTACGCTGAAAAGTTGTAAAAGACTTCAGGGGCCTTACAGTGCACACACTCAAGCTTCGGTTACATAGTTCTAGTGGCCCAGTTTCTTATTATAAAATAAAACTAAAAAATGAAATCTGTGCCTAATTTTCTAGCCTCCTGTCCATCAATGACACTGTAGGATTTTTTCAGCCTTCATGGAATGAAGTAATCCAGAAATTATGGTATATGTTTAAAAATAAATATGTAAACCATCATTTATGTGCATTTATACCATGTACTTCAGTGCCTGAATATTTATAAATGACCTAGACATACAACATTTATTATTAATATTTTTGCTTTTCACAGTCAATTAAAAATGTTTTTTTTTCTATTTGCCTGAAGCTCCTGAACAGAGGTATTTGCCCTAAGTACTATACAGTAGCTTAATTTTATGAATTCTCACCATGGTTCTAGTCTTCAGGGTTCCTGTATTCATATGTTAAAGGTTTCTGACCGCATTTCACCTGCCTATGTATTATCTCTTTGTTCCTGTCTCTATTTTGCAGACTGTGGTAATTTGTGGTGGTCTAAGGACTTTATTAGTGCATCAGACGTAAATGAGGTCTCTAAGCTAAGAGCGTATGTGTGTGTTCCAAAAAACTTCCAAAACCTGAATTTTGTACAATGTGTAGGCTGTCAGCTGTGCTTTCATGGCATAGTAATTTACCAATCTTTAACCTAAAAGGAATTACATGTTTAAAAAAAAAAAAAAAAAAAAAGTCTTACTGCTTTTTTGCTAGTAACTATCCAATGATGACTTCAGTGGGAATGACATTTCACCCAAACTGTCATCAGAGGTTAAGTACTATTTTTTCTCATTGTTGAATAAGGTAACACAATAGTTCAGATAATTTTATTTGCACTTACTGAGATTCTACCTCTTTTCTTTCCTTGACATTTTATGGCCAAAAGCTCAGTAGTGTAGACATCTGCATCTCAGCCACTGTATATGTAAAGAAGTTGACTCCACGTTCAGAACCACAGGTTTTAATACTGCATAAGGCAGTCATTTTGGATGAATAGATCCCTGAGTACCGAAGCATTTCAAATCCTTTTTCATTTGACCATTCAGTGACCTGATAACTATTTCCTGTCCCTAAGTAAGGTTGTGACCCAGGTCTTAGAGTGCAAAAGAGATAATTTTAGCAACAAGTTAAATCCAAATGGTTTCGTTGGAGGGGGTAAGGGAGAATAGGTTTGGCTAAATTCCTCTAAAATAATGTTAACAGCACTTGGATTTAGTACGTCTAGTTAAAGGTAATTGTTGAATTTGTTGCCATCTGTTTGGATGCCTGGGGACTGTAGTCAATAAGGGTTGGTTTGTTTATTTGTTTTGCTTTTTCTGAACAGTATCCAATAGTCTTTTTACACTTCAAAAAACTAATTGCTAATGAAGAGGTCATTAAAAGTGCATTTTGAGATATACCCCAAGCATTTTCCAAAGTGAGTGTTTCAAGCATTAAAATCATATTGCTATACAAATGTTAGTTTCATATAGGCCACAGAAATTGTATAGTCTGCGTCATGAATGTTGCATTGCACAAATGCTTAGCTGTGGACAAGGGATAGAATGTATTCTTAGAAATATTTTATAGGTACAAATCTTATTTCAGTTGGACAACATGACATGTTTTAAATGTACAGTGAAAGAAATGTTTCCTGTAGCTATAAATTTTAGTAGTACTACCTATGCATATTTTAAGTACTTTCAGAGGTGAATTAAAGGAAGGCCTTCACCCCAGAGCTTTTCATTGATTGATTTAAGTTTTTTATACAGGAATTCATTTTCTCCTATTCTGTAATGAGAAATGTGGTGTTATGGAGAATTAATAGTGTTAATGAGGCTAGAGATCTACAGTATTACAAAAAAGCCATTTTCATGTATTTAATATGAAACACACATTTAAGTCTCTTTCTTTTTTATAAATAATATTGTAATTCATATACATTATATATTTGCATAGTGTGCAACATTTTTCAAGCAAAACATTAAAACAACTTCAAAATTGAAATCTAGGTATTAAAAATTCTATGCTGTTCAATACTAACCCTTATAGCAAAGTTCTATAACTTTTAGAAATTTCATAGAATCTATAAAATGGTATGTGTGGTAGACAATGATATTACAATGAACTGCAAGTAAATCAAATATTTTAGTGAAGATGTTCAATCATGCAGTGATATCTATGTAACTTTTATACTGTTATTTCTATAATGTACATCTTCCAACTTCATAACTTCACAGTTCAATTCTTATCACCTGCAATATGAAAACATGTTAGCAGTTGTTTGAAATTTGTAGGTTTGTGCTGTTTTGATGTATGCACTGCAGATATTTTATGTGGCTTACACATATTAAAAAGGCAGAAATACTGATTTTTCCACTTTTATATATATATATATGTATTTACATATGTATTTTTTCTTGTATTCCTAAGAAAGACTGCATACAGATATAATATTTTTGAATAAAATTTTATTTACACGACATTCTAGAATAGTTCATCCTTTGCAGGTTTCTTGTCCGGTTAGCTAATCCAACACGGTTATAATTTCAGTAATTACTGTATTTTTAGAATCTTGTAGATAACTCAGTCCAGGTAATGAGATAACAAAATCCATGTAGCTACACAAAATAACTTAATTTCTCTTTCACAATCATCATTAAACAAGCAAATTATGAATAATTTTAATTTTTTGAATGGTTTCTAAATGCAGATTGAGTATCAGGCTGACTAAAAAATTGAATGTGGAAAGTCATTTTGCTAAAGCACTTGTATGCTTTTTGTTTTCTAATAAGAAGCAAGCTCAGTAGTTTTCAGTTTATGAAGAGATCAGGATAGAATTTAACTTTTAAGAAGAATGAATTTAAACACTACTGTGTACTTCAAAGTTAAATTTACTGACAATATGCTTTAGTAGCTGAAGTATATTTGGTAATTGAGAAATTAGTAGTGAATGTAAAAAGAAAAGAAGCTATGTGCTGCTGAGGCAGAAAGTTCTGATTTAACCTACCAATGACCTGGCTTTGTTTGTTCAGATGACAGTTCTAAAAGTGTGCATAGAATATTCCCTTTTAATACAGTTATTTGCCGCAAGCCGTGACCTCACTGCCTGTCAGGGAGCAGGTCTGAATTGGCCCTTTCTCTGATATCGTGACATTGCTTCTGTTGCCTCGATTGTGACCCCTGATTGCATGATACCCCTGAGAGTTCAATTTAATAAGCGTGACTCCTGACTCTTAGCCAGGTCTGCCTTCTTAGTTTTTGTCGGACTCTACTTGTAGTCTGGTCTGCATATGCTAAAAACACTGCATAGGCTGTCATCATTCTATGTGAGTTGTGTGCACTGTATTCAAAATTCTCTTTCAAACATCTTTCATTTATTGCAAATGGAAATATTTATGAAAGCTTACTTGGAATAAATTTTAAAATTTGCTTCTTCCACAGTTATAGCTGCTTGGGATTTTTGTTTTTTATACCTTTGTACAAATAGTTAGTATTATTTCAGTATATTACTAAGCATGCTGTTATCCATGCATCATACTAATTCCTTACTTTGAAATTTATTTCCCCTGTGCAAGTGTTACATATTTCTATGACTTCCCATCAACAATATGTTCATTATGGAAATACTAGGGGCAAATCCCCTTTTTTCATTGCATAATTAATATAGTTGCACAAGGAAATAGTACTGATGAGCACCCAGAGCACTGTGAGATGTAATTATTCAGGATCAGTCAGGTGAAAGCTGAAGAATCTGGAAACCAGGAGAAGGTGAGTAGAATTAAGACTTTTAAATATAATTGAAAATTAGATATCTTGGTTTTCGTTATTATTTTGCTACTTCATTGCATTCTTTTCTCCTGTTTTCTTCCTCTTCTAGCCAGAATCCTGAAGGAAAGGCTATTCAGAGACCTGGCTGCCTTGAGGGTGATGGTGCTATTCAGGCATTTCTCCAGTTTTAGTGTCCATTGATGCATTCACTGAACCAAAATATGGAGAAGTTCAAAGATCTGAGAGTTTCAAGAACTGTGGTACAAGTTACAGACAAGTTTCTGTATTGATTACATACATATTTTGTATTCTCATTGCAGATGTACACTTTTTTCTATCCTCTGTTATCAGTACCTCTAACATACTGCTTCTATTCAATGTATTTAGATTTACAGAAAAAGTAGAAAGTTCTTGCCGAACAAAATAATGCTTTGTGCTTACTTTTGTAGTTACATTAAAAATTTTTCTGTAAATATTTCCATTGAATATTTCAATATTTCTCTTAACTGTTTTAAAGAATTCTGTTCACCTTTTCACTTAGATTACTTTGTGTTAAAATTGTTATACCTTCTATGAAAGGGAAACTATATTAGAATCTTGCTTGTAAAACAAGTTTGATGCAAGGCAGAAAGCACGTATTTTCTTGTTACATTAAAACTTGACCATGAAATGCTCTTCATTCTTCTTCATGACAGTGACTGTTACAGTGGAGGTAAAATCTTTAGCCAGTTATATATTTTTCTTTCTTTTTTTTTAGCAAATTCCCATGTGAGATAATACAATTTTAATAGCCTAATTTAGTCTATAATGTTGTAAAACACATAATATAATCTTCTGTTCCCTTCTTCTGGAGTAAATAGTATAAGACTAACTACTGAAGTTCCTTAATCTCAAGTGGGAGTTTGCTTACCTAATTGGAGTTTATGGGATTTCACTCCTTTCTGGATCAGACCTTAATGCTCTGTAAGTTCCTGTGCTATTTGCTGGATCTTAGATAATTGGCTGCAAAGGTAGGGATGGACAACTGTTTTACCTGTTGTTAGGCAACAGATAAAATAGATTATACTTTTAAGTTAGTTATGGCTGTCTTGAAAGCTATTGCAAATGTAAACAGAATACACATGAAGAAAACTCACCTATTCAGAGTCATCATGGTATTTAGCTTATTCCCTCCTTTCCAAAAAAAATGTATATATATGTACATAGAAATATATATGTCAGTGAGTTGCAGAGTTTGATACCAAGTTTAGCTAGTAAGTTTAGTGAAAAAGAAACTAATTTAAACACACCTACTTTAAGAATAAAATATTTACTGTCAAGCTTAAGGAAGATTAAATTATTCAGTAATAGAACTAGGTTTTTTGTTTTGTTCATTTTCTCATTAGAAAAAAAATTAAATAAAGGTCTAAAAAAAATTCTATAAAAGAACAGGATGAATCAGGGCTAATTTATTCCTTTTTCAACTCTGATTACTTCATTCAGTGAGGTAAATCATTCAAAACTTCTCTGCATGGATAGAAAATAAAACCCACAAGACCTGTGCCATTGTAACTATAACTGATCCAAAATCAAAATAATTAAAGCAGTTCAATTCCCATGGGGCTGAATACTCTTGAATAAGTGTTGGTTTCTCTAAAATTATATACTGTGTTTCAATTATTGCATTTTTCATGTGTTTACAAGCTGAAAATTTCTATCCAATTAATCAAGAAATATATAAAAATACTAAGTTCTTTGAGCCATATGAATTAAGAATTAACCTGGGGCAACATAGCAAATTGTGGTTTTGTTTTGCTTTTTTTAAATGTCCTTCTTTAAAATGGAATTTCCTTTTTTTTTTTTTTAATAGATCCATAAGACACTGGAATTTCATATTGTTTATTTTCTTCCATGATGTATCAGCCAATTAAGTATAACTTAATAAGAAGAATTAGTACTTTTATGTCTATATTTATTTATAGTCACTTATAAGTTTAGTATTTATGGTTATTTTTAAGCTATATGTAAGAATTGTACACACTTGGGGATTAACTCACTTTAGATGTAGAGTCTTAAGAAAAAAAGAACCATTTCTATCTGAGACTTTTTTTCCATTTAATTCAATGAGCATTAAATCAAGCCTTGTTTATACAATGTTTGGCATAATGACAGGCCTGATCTTCAGTGGTACCTCTGGGTTTTACTATAAAGTAAATTCAACAGCAGCCTTGCACTTAGTCTGTGTAGACTTTGTGTGTATATTTGACAATGTAGGGTAGTTCTGCTGTTATGCATTACAGCACTGACAAAGCTGTGAATTATTGTCGCAGTACATTCATCAAGTACCAACAGGTATTTCAGGTCAACATCAGAAAGTAAGTCAGAAATAGTTTCACCCACACAAAATAAAACTTTTAAATTTAAAATGTTATATATACATAATAGATACAATATATAACCTCATAGGTATTCATAACTGAACTGCAAATTGACATCGATACAATAATTTCATTATTTCACTCTCATTAATAAGTACCAATCACATATGGTACTTGTGTACATCACGTGTTGACGAACATGAGTTCATTAAAAAAAAGTCATATATTATTTAGATAACTATCTAGGAAAAATGTTTATTTTCAAGGGTAAACATAATAAAGACTTTTTAAAATGTACATTCCCAAGGTATGAGATAGAATTACCTATTTTAATTACTTGTTCATAAAAATTATGAGACAATTATTAATGTGGTGTAAGTCAGCTTCATTGACTAACTTCATGCTGCTCCTGAGTAATGACTTTTTTATTATATTTTTATATTTGGCACATGTATCTTCTTGTCATATAGAAACCTAAAATTTTTATTTTGAACAAATTTTTGTTGGGTTTGGATTTTTTTGTTCCTTTCTTGTACTTTTAAGTCCTTCAATACAAACAAAACCTACCTTAATGGTTGTCACACTCAATAAAATTTGCTACATTTTGTATTTTTTACCCTCTTGATAGGGGACAACATAGTAGTTAGACTTTCTTCATTCTTACAAAATGTTCCTTTGTATTTTTTTTTTGAGAATTCCTTTGGAAGATCTGACGACTTAAATAATTTTGGTTGCTTTATTGAATTTAGAGAAAAGTATTCCTCTGTCCTCCATATGAAGTGATAATTTTTTCTTGTTTGGGAATGCTGTTTCATTACTGAGCAACTAAACACTTTTGTTCAAGCTTCTTGTCAGTTAATCTCAAGAACAGGGAATGTATAGAAATAAAATCTATCAAAATATTCTGTAATTTTTTTTTTGTTATGCACCCATTAATTTTCTCCTGAGCAATATAAAATCCATTCCTCTTTTCAGTAGAGAACGTCCATCATTAAGGAGTTTATTATTTCCCAAAGATTATGAGAAAAACTACAGTAAGGGTCTGTACTAAGCAGGTTTGGGGGATGAGAAAGAAATCATGTGAGAGTGTAGGTGGTAAGAAAAAACTAAATGGGCTCAGTGTACATCCATCTTATTTATTCCTTACATTTACTAATGGATAACTAAGCATAGAAATGCTGAACATACCATTTCAAAATATTTTTTTACTCTTCCTTGGTTTCTTTAGTTCTTCAAGGGCCTTGACTAGCCAAAGATCTCTGGGTAACTCTTGGCTGTACTCCAAAATTTACTTCTCAGCAGCACTGTTGAAATTTGTCTGTGCCAAGTGGCTGAAGCAGGTAGTATATAGACTACAAAACACCCTGTTCATAGAAAACTATACAAAAGAATACTCTCAAAGTACAGCATGGTGCTGTAAGGTTTTTTTATGTGCCTTTTGAACTTGTAAATGCCTGAGTGGATCTTGAGGAGTGTTGATTGCAGGAAGGAGTAGTTTACATCAGGAACTCTCTGTGTGCTTTTGGGTAGAATATCATCCCTGTAGTTTCTCCTTTGTAGAGTGGGGTTTGGGTTTGTGGTAATTTTGTTTGTTTTTTAAGAAAGAACCAACCTAGTTTTTCAAACATGAAGCTGTTTAGCGTTGTTTCCCAGCCTATACATAAAACAAGTCTGCCCTTGGGTGGCTGGACTGAGAAATGTTAGTTGTAATGCAACTTTCATCTTTTCAAGTTTTGGGAACCTGAGGAAACTCAATTTTCAATTTGTGTGATACTCAATTCTTCTGTATATATACTCTTAATCATATCTGTTGTCTCTTGTTTTACATTTATTCCTGAGTAATATACAATCTATCTTCACTTTCACAGCAGCATTAATCCAATATGAAAATTTCTTACTATCCTAATAGCAATGCTGTTTCTTATACTATTACCACAATGTAAAAGTCCTATGTACTGGGGCTGAAGAGTCTGATGCTTGGATAAAAATACCCAGAGCAGCTGATATATTTCAGCTGAATGGAGTCTGTGACTATGTAGCATTTAATCAAAATTTTAGTAAATGCAAAATCATAGACTCAGTCACCAGAGCTTGGTATTTGCATTTCCAAACTTGGGAGGTTTCAGAGAAATTAGAATCTCAAGATCTCCAAATGTTTGTGCAGTTCATTCTCTTGCTTTTTCTTCTACTTTTCTTCTGATTTTATATGGTGAAAAATCGACATGGGCTTTGTCATTTACTGAGGTAAATAGCCATAACTCTGTTTAATCCCAGTGCTAAATGACTGCTGTAGCATTCTGAAGAAATAAATCAATTTTTCTGATTATTTCCTTGATATGAATGTGTTTGAACAGTAGTCTACTTAAGTCTAAGTTTAATGGTTTAAATATTACAAAATTAACCAGTGTAATCAAATGGCAGAATATTGTTCTGTTTTCTGGATATTTTTTTTTAAGATACAAATCTTTATTTGGTGGACAAGGGAATCTCATATAATTTAATAGAGACTGTGGATCTGTGTTAAACCAGTGCGCAATTGTTCCTTTATTTTTTCTTCCCACCTCTGTGACTTATTTTTAATTGACCCAAGCAACCCATTCTTGCATTATTATTATTAGCCCTCCACTATTTAATCCTTATGTCTTCCTTCAAATAGATCTTCAAGTTCTTATTCCAAAATTCACTGCCTGAATCAGATCAGAACAGTCATAAATTAGCAAAAAAATGAAATCAGCAATTGCCTATGTTCACACCTCAGGTGAAATATTTCTTTAGGTTTATAGATAACTCAGGTGTTATATGTCTTAGGAAATATCATGATATGAAACTGATATTGTTATGAAGGAGGTTATAGAAGATAATTGAGAAATTGTGTTTAACATAATTAGAGGAGTACAGAAAGTGGTGACAGCCCAAAAAAGTTGTGGAAGTTGGATAAGTTGGAAGAAACAATGTTTAATGCTGCCTTGAAGTCAGTGCCAGGAAAGTGAAGCTTATGAAGCCATTCAAAGGGAAACATACCATGTTCACAAGAGTAAAAGACACAAGAAATTTAGTATGGAGTAATAGTTTGCAATATGTTTGTGTGATCAGAGGGCTGCAATGAAAGAAAATAAATAATCAGGACATACTGGGAGAACTTCATCATCACTAATGTGATATGAATAGAGAGAAATAACTTTAAATGAGGTTTCTTGAAAGTACACCATTGAAGATTAAGTAAGACATGGCTTTGCCTCAATGTGGGGAAAGGGACAAACTGAGCATGAACAATAAGCTAGGGATAAATACTAAGTACTACTGATAACTAGTAGTAGTGGTGTATTCTGCAGAGGCAAGATGGAATAAGTGGCAAAATAGAAAATAATGTTTGGGAAGACCCAAGTATGAAATCCTGTTTTCCTTGAATTCAGAAACTGAAATTTGTACAGTTTCAGTGGTTTAGGAGCATCAATGAAAGGTTTCAGCTTCTGCATAACTTAATAGTAAGATACCAAAGAGAGAACTCAGAAGGCACAGGCTGAAATATGGTAACCACTGAAGCAGAATTAACTAAGTAGGTGAAGCTTTGTTACTGGTTGTTAATCACCCAGAAATAGAGCCCAGTGTGAAAGACAGCAAAAAACAGGAATGAAAACAGGGAAGAAAAGGACAGCCAAAATAAAGACTATGGTCTTAACTGACGGTGTGATCAATACCTAGATTCAGTGAAGGAAGAATGATGTCAGGATGAAGCCAAGAATAGCCATGTGGTAAAAAAAAGGTGATTACAATAGCAGATGAAGAGATTAGAGGAGGTTTACAGATGGAATAGTAACATAGTAGACCTCATTTATAGTCTGAAATAAAAAGAATCTGAAATATCTGGTTAAAAAAAAAGTACAAGCTTTAGAAAAAATACTCAGAAATGTTTTATTTCTCCTTTCACTATTTTCACTTTTATAATTTTGGAGATGTGCTCTTGTGGGTTGATCAGCACTCCCGTGTTCAAAACTCCTTGTGATGTAATTGATAAAGCATTTTTAAGCATCAAGAAATTTTGTACATAGTAACCTGATGTGGTATTCTCGTGAAAAAATTCTATTTCATCTTTTATTCAGTTGTGGGCTCACTCAGACACCGCTGTATTTTTATTTCATTCATTCTGATCCTAGAGATGGAAGTTGATTTAGTCAAAAGTTACTCAGATGAAAAAGTAACACCTAGAATTAACTAACTTGTACAGTATAGCTCTCACAAACAAGTTTCTGTGTTTGTAAGGTAGAAATATGTTTTGTTATCTGAAAATTCCAGACCCAAGTTGTAGGTAAACAATCTGGAGATACTATAATTTTAGGTGAAAAGAACTCTGTATCAAATAATGCCACACGATACTACCAACTGTCTGAAAGTCTTATATATATTGCTAATATAAATGTGTTCACTGAATACCTGTGAGCTAAAGACCACTATTCTTTTTCCAAACCCAGTATTTGGGGCATGTAGTGATTGCTATGTAATGCTTAGCTGTATTTAGTGACTTCTGACAAGTAAGCTTCTGACAAATGTGTCAAGCTTTTTGTGGAAGAGAAGAAATTCTTCTGATTTCTTTTACATTCTACTGGAAGTTTCTGGGTTGAGGTGGGGGTGGAGGTGGGGGAGCTGTGGTTTTTCTATCGTTATTTTCCTGTCTGTTTCCAAATTCTTCAGTTTTCTTGCCTTGATACCAGTATTATTACTAATATTGTTGTTCTTTCTGTTCTGCAAGTATTATACAGATTGTGACAGAAATGATGTGGTTTTGTTTTTGACTAATGTATGGAGAAAAGCTAAAATGTTGGATTTTAGTTTTAGGATTTCAAGATTATTTATTAATGTGTATTTATAACATTACTATAGAAGACATAAAGGCAATTAAAAAATCATCGCAGGATATCTATATTTTTAATTTTCATTAAGTATAATATTTCTATAGCATTTGTACACTCATACACACTCACATGCACATGCCCTCCTAATATATATTGCTGACCACTAATGTATACCAGAATACTGACAGATAAGAAAAATTTCAATGTATTAATAGCACAGACATTAATTTTGTATCCAAGCTCAGCTACTTAATTCCTGTATTAAGAGCACCATTTCCACAATACATATTGAGAAAATTAACTCTGGTCACAGATTTTTTATATTAAGGGTGGAAAACTTAGAATGCTGAAGAAATTCCAAGCCTTTCTTTCACATTGTAGGTCTTAGTTTTCTTAGTCTCTTTCTTTATTTGTATTCTACTCTGTATGAAGCAAGTTTTGAAGTGAATTAAATCACCCTCTAAACACAGAATTTAATTTTGAAAGGTTGGATACAACGCAGACTTCTCTACGCATTTCTCTGTTTCAAGAAACATGATATATTAGTTAGACCTTTTATCTTCCCATCAACAAATAGATTTGGAAAAAAAAAATCGCTGTGTTGAATCAGGTTGAATCAGCATCCTCTTGCATATAAATTGACAGAGCTGAGTAGCTAACTGGGATTTACAACAATTAGGATCGATGTTTCCAGGGCATAGAATCTGAAAGCTAGAATGCAGAATCTGAAAGATCCCCCTGAATGTACACATTGTGTAACCATGTTCCTTCTTTTTGTATACTTGCTTGCTATTAAGAACACTTGCCCTAGGATTGGGGAACATGGGTATGACGTGCTCCTTAGGCAGTGGGAAAAATAGGTTTCAAATACTCCTTGGCCTGGTGAGATTTGAATCTCAGGCTTCCACATGCCAAGCTATTCCCTTTGGGTGTGTTTCAGTCCTCTTTTTAAAGCTGACTGGTACAACTGAGGTCACAAGCTGCATCAATCTTGAAGAAAAGTCCATGAGAAGAAAACTGACTCTATCTAGAACGTAGGGCACTTCACCAGAAGTAGTTCACAGATTCTTAGCCCTTTTCCTTTAACTCACTTAATGGAATATCCAGAGATAGTAGAGTACATAAGTAGCATCCATATTTTAAATTGAACATGAGTCAATGCTGTCTCAGAGCATGCCCAGCAAATAAATTTGACAGAGGATAACATTTTTCTGGATCCCAAAATTCAGGTTCTTATGGGTTTGCATGTTGATTTGGGGACCTAGAAAAGAATATCTTATTTTCCTGTAAAGTTCAGTTCCAAGGACATTTCAGGTGCCCAGGCTCTTCTGAATAAGTTCTCTTTATTTAGATGCCCGAATTCTGTAGGAAAATGGCAGTAGGTGCCCCTGAAAGCTGCATTGGATCTGGCCTACAGTGCACAGTATGGGTACAGATGATTAATTGGCAACACCTAAAAATCATTATGATATTAATGCCAAATGTACGGCTATTCCAATCTTAAATTATTAACGTGTGTGTCATAAAAAAAAAAAAAAAGTCAAAAAGATTGAAAGCTTAGAAGTGATAATCTAATGAGGGTATGATACTTTAAATACCTCTGAGATTAATTTGGTTTTTGACAGAGTTGTGCCTTCTTTGATGTATTCCTTTTTCTTTGATATTCTAAGAGTTGTCTGGGTTTAACAATTAAAGATTATAGGTCTGATCCATTTCAAAGATGCATAATGCTTACAGCTCTTTGGAACTTCTGTGGAATTTGTGAGTGTTAGTACTTCAACAAAATCAGGTCCAGGTTTTTAAAAAACCCAGAGCTCTAATTTAAGAAAGCTATCAAGCAAATGCATGTTAATGATACTGTTACACCAGATCCTCAAACACATGATGTTCATAAGTGGAATAGAAAAGTGATAATGCTGTGTTTTAATTCATAACATAGTATTTTTATAAGAATTAAAAAGAGAGATGTTACTATTAAAAAGTAATAATACGAGTATGTTCCAAATAAGAAAACAGAATACAGTTTTCTGCAGTATTAGTAAACAAATTTTTGAACAGTGTCTGCCCATTTGAGAAAAAAAGCTGCTATTAACACTAACATGGAACAAGAATACTTTGTTTTATAGCATATATAATTTTAAGGGAAAAAACCCACTATTGTTGTCGTTTTATCTTGGGCACTCTTGTTTCAATAATGTTTCAATAATTAATATGCAAAACTATATTAAAACAAATTTTAAATAAAATTTTACTAAATAAAGCCAGTTGTGTTTCAAACAATTCAGTCAAAAATTCAAACTGCACCTGAGGCAAATTATTAATCATTTTGGAAAAACAACTTGTCAAGTTAAAAATATTCATTTTTTAATAAGTTTTATCATAGCTTATTGTATGTGCACCTTCTTTTGACCATCACAGATTCAGACATGAACTTCTAATGCTGATTTTAAATCCCTACATTGATTTTAATGGAGGAAAAGGAAACAAACATTTTAGTAAATACATAAATAATACTGATCCTTTTAATAGGAAGAAGTAATTATTCTGAGAAAGATGATAAAACTGGGCCAACTTTTCTGTAAATATGGATAAGAAAAAACCTAAAGATAATTTCTTGGGGAGTTATTCCTCTTTGGAGAACATACACAGAAGGCTCCATCTCCAAGACTGCTCTTATGAAGTCATGCAGAAAATTTCTTACTCCTGTTATAAATTAGCATCTTCTTCATCTGAAGAGCTATAAGGGTGCCAGTGTAGTTGCAGACTTGGTACCTATACATTTTCAAAACTTAAAGGTCAGAAAACTGTACTTCTGAACCAAGAACGGGAGAAAGCAATATCATACGCTTAGAAAGGGAGAAATAACTCCCACTTTAATCCAGGAAGGTATGAACTCTTTAATTAGAATTCTCTATATTTTAATATTTGGTAGTAATGGAGCAGTTCATTGCTTGGCCTTTTTAGTCAGGCCTCACAACCTCATTTGAGTAGATACAGTGACTGTCCATCCAAGTCTTCCATTTTCTGTCTTCCTAAGGAGGTAAATGAGAGTTCTTTACATCAACTGAGAATAAATTCTTCTGCCTAAGCTCTAGTCTGTGAGGAACTGGCAAGACACAAATGATTTCATGTTCTGGACCAGGACCTTGCCTATTTTTACTAGGCCAAGTATGGGTTTGGCAATTGAACATGTTCAGCCTAAGAAACAGATTTGGTATGAATAGAGATTCTCTATACCAACATAAATGGAAAGGACAACTAAAAGACATCTGTGTTTCAGACTATGAAATAAGAAGCTATGATACTTTAACAGTATTCCCTTAGAGCTAAAAGATGAAAGCAATGAGCTCACTGCAAATCCAGGTAAAACGCAAGTGAGAAACTACATTTCACAGCTTGTGCAAAGTAAATTATAAGTTTAAAAATTAGTGCAGAGAATGCAGCAGACTTCTTTAAAAGTGAGTTGGTGAATAGTCTGTTACTTCAGTTTGTTGTGAAAACATGAATGAAAACTAAGGTTTAAAATATGGAGTGTGGGGAAACCATTCACCTCAAAGACAGTCTGACATCTCCTCCCACCTCCTTTACAGTTATTGATACTTAAATCTTTCATAGTGGACAAATGAACTTGGTACAAAGTGAGGTGACCTACATTCTTTGCTGGTTCAAGTCAAAAGGACAGGTATGCTCCTACGGTTTACTAAGCAACTTCTAGTAGCTACTGAATTGACCTATCACTGAGAGAAAGAAAAGTCTTTGAAAGCAGAAAACAAATAATCAGCAAGAGGGGGGATAACTCAGTGTCATCTGAAATAACATTAAAAAGAAAATCAAAAAACTTTTATACAAAAAAAAAAAAAAGGTTTTCTGATGTCCCATAAAAGCCTTCAGTCAAAGGTACCACAAAGACATAACCTGTAAGGCTGATGTACAAGGGTAGAAAAAGAAAAGTTATTCTAATCCATGAATGTCCCCATGCAACAACAATGCTTCCTCTGCAGGCTCTTCCAATTCTGGAATCCTCTTCCTTGCGCTACAAAACATATCTGGGATTCAGCGGAATAGTCCCAAAAACTGAAGGGCCTCCAGAATCGTACAGCTTTTATCCATAATGTCACTATTTTATTCTCTATCTTTGGGTATCTTCAGTGATACAAAAGTAGGTATTCATTTGTGAAAAATAATATCGGGTATGCGATTGCTTTGAAATCTAATATCAGAAATTGCCATTAAAATTTCTTAATAAGTCATTTCAGTAAAAGACAGAGCAGAGGAATAAGATTGCCATGTGTCCACTCTTGCATATAATGATGACTTTTTTTACCTTACAGATTGGTAAACAGAATTGTATTTTTAATGATGGAGATAGTACAACAAGAAACATTCACAGATGCTATGACAAGCTTTATGTATAATATTATATTTCTGTATGTATTTCAGAATAAAGAAAATTTTACTTTCCAATAAAAATAAATGCATCCAGAAGGCCAGTTTCAATATCAAAAGGGAAAATAAACCATACAATTCAAAATTTATTTAAAAATATTTCTTAAATATATCTGAAGAAATTTGAGTTAGTTGGACTCTGCAAGAAAATTAAGTAAATGCCCTTTTTCTTTTGTAAAAGGCAATATGCTCAAAGTTTATGTGGGGAATCTTAAAAAAAATAATAAAAAAAAGTAATGAGACAGGAGTATCTTTTTTCTTCCCCAGGTAAAAAAGAAGAATTTTCTCAGCTGGATACTACTTTAGATGAGAAATTACAAAGGAGACAAGACTTTACGTATCAATGGCTTCATACACAGCTTTTGGATTATGAAGCAGCCAGTTCCAAAAATATGAACTGGTGAGGTCATTACCTTTAAATTAGACTTTTTTTTATTTTAAATTTATCTTGCAAAGTGAAAGCTAGGTTAACAGTTCTAAAACAAATATGACTTTGTAGCTAGCAGGCAGTACACCATATTTCTGGGTCCCAAACATGGAAGCCTTTAGAGGTTTTTTTGGTAGTCATTGCACAGATACTTCTTCCACAGTGATAATTAAATGAAAAATACTGCAGAATCTTATGATAAATATCTTCATAGCTTTATGCTAGCAATGCAGTGATTTTTACATTGTAAGGAGTGTAGAAAAAAGTGCTTGTCATATATTTTATAAATTTATTGATATATATTATGATTTTATGTAATTAGATCAACTGTAACATTACCTATATTGTTAGATTTGATTAAGGAAGTAAAAGACCCACTTTTTAACTTCAAAACATAAACCCAACTTTTACATGTCCATAGTATACTTTAGTAAAATGTTGTAAACATGCTACTTCTATATTTAATTTTGGTTATTAAACAGGTAAAATATCAGTACAATTAAAGAAAAAGTTAATCTCATTCTCTAAACTAACATGAAGACATAGTAAGTATATTTTGGTCATAAATTCAATATAAACCATTGATATCTTAGTGAAGTCATTAGTAGACACAATGCCAAGCACCTCTAATAAAACCAAACAAGATGTCAGTAGGCGAACTATGGATTTAGTGTAAGCATTTTAACTTTATTTTCATTAAAAGTGTATTTAATTTGTGATGAAATGGACTGCATATTGTTATGCTTTGTATGGAAAAATATTCCACATTTCTAAATTGTATCAATGACTGTAGGTAGTATATGCAGCACATATTCTTTAGGAAATATTTATCTGTCAGTCATGTTCCATAATAGTGAAACACTCTAACTGTTTGTTTAAAAAAATTGCCATGACTTTTATTTTGAATGAAAACACTGGAACAGAACATGTAATGATGTTTGAAAGTAGGGAGACGTGGAAATTTATAGAACAGTTTTTTAAAATGTTATTGTGTTACCTCTGCAGGTGTGTGCTATGCGCTAATATTTGTATTGTCATTTTTTTAAGATTTTGATACCATTTTTGAATGTGGCAAAATTCCCACTGATCTCCTTTGGAACATCACTGGTAGACTGTTTAGAGCAGCTCATACATTTATGTAACTGAAAACAATTTTATTCCTATGTAATGTGACAAATTACGTGGCTATAATTTATGTCAATACATACAAAAATTCATACGTGGTTGTTTATTGACATTTATATTTTTAATTCATATTCTTTCATTGGAATAAAAATATTAATTGTTAATGATTTATTGATTTTAAACTTAAATTAAAAAATAATTACTCTGATACTTTAACATTATCAATTAATATTAATTACTCTGATACATCTTAACCATGGAATTATTTTAAATAGTATCATTTCTACTTAAGCAAGAGTGTTTCCAGGAAAAGATTCTGTGCAGGTATTTTAGTGAACCCAGTACAGTGGGTTTTACTGAAATTTCTGTTCTACATTTTTCCCAGCTGTCATTTTTTGCCTGAGTTAGATCCTACAATACAGGACAGTAGACAAGTACAACTTGCGGTAAGAACTTGTTTCCTTGTGGGATTTTTCAGAATTTAGCTATGCCTTAATGGTGTTTCCAAATGCATACTTGATTTAAAAAAAGAGGACATTTTTTTGATTTAATATAATTCTTTAATGATATCTCTATTTGGCCATCAAGTCAGCCATTGATGGAGATCAGAAGAAAATGAGCAGAAGAACCTATGTGTATATAGGGTTCTAGTTCATAATCTGATACTGATTTTGTTTTTAAGACAGCAAATGTTACTGTTTTTTAAAGTGTCTAAATTGACCTTTTAAGTAATGTTTTAAAAAATTAAATACAGTTCAGCACCAATTATATTTGCTGAAAATGTGTATTCTTGTCAATGAAACAAGTTTAAATGTTCTTAAATTCTGTAAGTCACATACCTAAATCATTCTAATATCCCCACAGTGTCACTTATTGAAAGACAGTAAGTTGGATGTGCATATTAATACAGTGACATTATTAAAAACAGTGTATAAAATCAGACTTACTCCTAAAATTTCTTTTCTCTATTTTTTTAAATCATAAAATGCCCTCTACTCTTTTCATGATGCATTCTTTCCTTTGCAGCATTTAAAAAACTTGTATTTTTGGAAAAGGCTAGTCCTGTAGATTGGGAGGAAAGGGAATATGAACAATTTAATGATCTGAAGATTGACAGAATGAAAAGACTTAATGTCAGAGATACTCAAAATTTCCTTTGATAGTGAGCACTGTTATGAGGCCTACAGGCCAATTTATACTTTTTTATTTATGTATATATATACACACACATACTGACTTCACATTTTATTGCCAAGTTAGCAATATTCTTCTAAATGTGATTGTGGATGTTAAAAAAAATGAGGCAAAACCTTGCAGACTACACAGAATTAGTGTCTTACATTCATATACATAAAGTAAAATGTTGCATAAAATGTATTTCCCAGTTAGATGATGTGTCATATGCCTCATTCTGTAGTCAGAAATCTTGGCCCTTTCTAATCTTTGTCTTCCTTAGCTTCACCGCCTATGTAATATGCATGTTTTGGAAATGCTTTCATAAACTCTTCTAAAATTCACTGTTGGAAAAATGCTTTTAAGACTTAAATGTTGCTATTACTATTTTTTTTAAATTTTGTCCAAGATTTTTCTCTGTGTTGTGTCCAATTCTTAGGTTCCTGTTAAAGTTTAGTGGCTGAAATCGTGAACCAAGTGACCATTACAATGGGTTTTGCAGCAGCACTAATAGTTATTTGTTACATAATCTGAAATAGTAATTGCTGTAATTTGAGCAAATCATAATCCAATAAGGTTATCTAAATTACATATTATGTAATTATTGGTAAGCATATGTGCAGATAGATAGGTTGTATCTTATTTACAGTAAGCAATTCTGTCCACAAAATACTGCTGCAATCCCACAACAGTATTATGTGGTGTGTCCACATAACTGGCAATGTTATGGGATTGTCGCAGCCTGTGCCACATAATTACATAGCTGTTCCACATGAATGAAATCCAGAGAAAAATACAACATTCGGTCAAAAAATAGAAAAAATGAATAAAATATCTCTAATGCAGAAAGAAGTACTGTATAGGCAATGAAATAATGATGTGGTTTGTACATATATATGGCTGGAGAATTATAGTTTTAAAATTTATATGGGTTCTTTTAACTTTTAAACGTTGAAACGTGAACATACTTCTAATGCTTTTGCACAGTAACTCAGATAAAAGCTATGAAATTATAACAAAACCAAAGTTAACAGCTACAATCCTTATCAAAAAGTAGGAAAAGCTCTGGTAAACTGAAAGAAATAGGAAAATAAACATAAAAAAAAAAAAAAAGATACTTCAATGAGGAAAGCATTCCTGAGTATTTCCAGTAGTTTATTCATATCTCATGTGCTCAATCATAAAGTTTCCTGGTGTATAATAGTATCCCTAATTTGAATGTGTTCCATAAGCCTGCATTCTGAAAATACTAAATTAATATAATTTTCTAAATTATATTTGTGCACATTCCAAGAATTTAAGACATTCTTTTTCATGGATACAAAATGGTATTTCAGTGGTTGAGTATTAATAATAAAGTCTTAGCCCTTCTCATTGAGGAATAAACCCTATGTAGTAACCTGCAGTAAATCTAAGAATTTATTATGTTAATCTTGATAATTTTGATAATTTTGCTTACTACTACCACTGCATAATTTTTTAGGAGGGCATGCTGACTAACAGTTTAAACTGGGCTCTTGAAATTAATATGATTTTGCTGAATGACAAGTAGGATAGACTTCCTGATTCATCTTTGTATATAGTTCAAGTTACCTGCATGGTTAACCACTTGAATATTAGTCAGTGTCTCCAAATCATTAAGATATAACTTGAATTTAAAAGCGCTTTTTACCTCATAAGGTTACAGAATTTCTTGGTAATTTAACATAGGAAAAGAAAAATATTCAGGTGCAGAGTTTTATTCAAGGCAAAGATTCCTCCTGATTGAAATTATTTCCAATTGAAAAAAGGATTTGTAGCAATAAAACATAAGGGCAAAAAGTCTAAAGGGTTAAATATGGTGATCACTACAGATGAAAGTCCAGTACTGCACTCTGTGAAAAAGTGTACCAGTACCTTAAATTTCTTCCAAATTTTTGGCTTTAAGCTATAGATGTAAAAGAGAAGGCTCTAATTAGCTTCAGAGGGCTTTCAGTCAGGTTCTTTACAAACTTGAAATTAAGTTTGCTCCAGTGATTAATACAACCTTAAATATTACTCTGACTGTAATTGGGTGAAAATATTTATCTTTATTTGAAAGAAAATAACAAATACTTTACATCAGAGCGCCAGGCAGCCCTATTAAAATCTAGCATATAACACTGAATATTGTTGTCTGCAAGATGATGAACATCGGATTCTACGATGATAGTTGTTGGATAATAATTCCATGGAAAGGTTAGCTGTTTAAAATACTGTGGCCTCTTGAGTGGTTGGGATTGGGACATTAGAAGACTTCTGCTTTGTGTTGAAATAGGTTAGATGGAAATAAGAATTATCAGTTCCATTGATTTAAATCTCTCAATGATTGTATTATTTTTACTAATGAAATACTAAAAGCTTTCAGTTTAAAGATTTTGAGCATATGGAGCTCTCACAAGCTTATAAAAACTGTATTAAGGTGAAAAATATAAAGAGTTGGCAGGGTAAAACTGTTACTCTTTTACTTACTCTTTTCAAAGTTTGTTGACACTGCTATGGAAGAGAAAATAAAATATTGATGTTAACTGCAATAATACAGCCTGCTACTTGTGCAAAGCAAAACTTTAAAATCATGGTCATTAAACATATAAAAGGCAAGCATCAGAAAACAAGGGATAAACTTTCTGTGCTGACACAAAGGGTACACAGTCACTAAGGAAGAGGGTAAAATCTCTGTATCTTTGGAGTTGTTGGTTTGAAAATGCATGAACTTGTTAATGAATTTTACATTAAACAGTGACTGGGTAAAGACAAAGAAATGAACCAGGTCTACATTTCATCCGAGTTCTCTAAGTTACACTGGACTACAAAGCCTGTCTGCATTGGTGCAGTGCTGCTCTTGGTACAGTGAGCTGGTTTGAACAGGAAGTCTGGAGATCGTCTCCTCCAGAGTAGCCTACAACTTTATAGTAACGACATTTTCCTGAGAAGAAGGGAGCTGCAGGCTTCAGCCCCCCGAGGGAGGAGTTGAGACCCAGTCTTTCAATTCCTGATCGAGCATTCTAGCTACTACAATATTCTGCAAAAGTTTGGTGGCATTACCACTAGCATAGTCTTTCCTTTATTGTTGTTTGTTTGTTTTATGAAAAATTAGCCTACTCAGTTAGACACCTAGCTTCTCAAAGGATTTGAGGCTTTTCAGCCCAGATAGAGGAAGGACTTAATCTATCTTCTGGACTCTGCTTCTGAAGGTCCAGAGACTAGAAAAGTGTATCCTTATGTTCAGTACTTCCAGCTGACTGACTTTACACTGGAGATTTTGTTGATCGCTCTTCCACAGTGTCTGATTTTTCCCCGTCATGGTTACCAACCCTCAATATCTAGTTAACAGTATTGTTAGATGGATGCTTTTGGTGTTGAATAGCTTTTCATTTCAAGGAAAGGGAGTTCTTGTTCAGTAAATGCAAAGTCATTTCCGCGAAACTAACAATCTACTGTTCACAGTGTATGTTATCTTCCAGGTCAGTATTTTTAACATTTGTCCTACCTGTTCCCAAAACAAGGACCCATTGCTAAAATTAAATGTGATTTTCATTTATGTTTTGCCATATTTATGTGCAGATACTGTGCCTCAAGCCAAAACGTACCACCACTGGATGTTAGAAGTTTATAATTAATATAATACTCTTACCTAAAGTGTAATTAAAATGCTGTCTGATGGTTATGGTTAATTAGCAAAAACCTAAAAGATTAAATTACTTACTGGGGCCCTTGACTGATTGAACCGATACGTGTCCTGGATAAAACATAAATATTGCAGAAAATAATCCAGTATGACATCTCTGACATTCAACTATAACTTAAATTATAGACTGGTCAGTAAATGATCTTAAGCTGTTTAAGGTTTCATCAGCCATCTGCAAGATTGATTTTCTTCAAAATTACTGTACTAAAATGTTTTCTTTTGTTGTTGCACTGACTCAGATCACAAACCACAATTTTAAGATCGGCTCTTATTTACAAAAATGCTTTGACATAGTGCATTTGTTCAGCCTAGGCAACAATAAAGGATTGTGGTATCATTTTGAAGAAGGTTGTTTGACAGACCCTGTTTGTTTATTTGGGGTAATGTGAGCTGCATTCAGAAAATGTTATATTTTGTTTCATGATTGTGTACATTCTCTCCCACTGCTTCCAGGCAAGCCCTGTAAGCAGAGAAGACACGGATTTAGACCTTGTTTCCATGGCCAGTGGAAGTACTTTGACTGAGAACAGAGAAAAAAATAAGCAGCCACACAGACACTCAGAAAGAACTTCAAGTAAGTTACATTTTTTTTTCAATATCACTTCTAAAGATCACTTTAAAGTGCTAGGTGGTACTGAGCATGCTTGGAATCCCTGGTAACACATGCTACTTATCTTTCCGTTTCTTTCTTACATAAAAGTACTTTTTCTACAATTCTGTTTAAAAACCATGTCACCAGTATCAATAGATTTTCCTCTTGTGATTTTCCAGGAAGTTCCCTGTGATGTATGCTAGGTCTTCTGATGATTGTATTCTTAAAATACTTTCTTTTCTCTAAATTATAAAACATAGTGGGTTTTTTAATGTTCTCCTTCATTTTTTTCCAAAAAAGGTTTGAAAAATGCATGTTTTGTTAACTGAATACCAGAACATGTATCCTAATCAAGCCACAGATTTCTGTCATGTTGATTACCAATTATGCTGTAGTATAGGCATCCCACTGAACTTACTATAGCTCACTGGCAGAGGATCCTTTTAAAGCCTTATATTTTTACCACTTTAATATCCCACAAATTAACAAAAAACTGTATATATAGAAAAAATGAAAAAAATAATACTGAAAATCATAGAATGGTAGCATCATGAATTTCATGGTTTATTTTCTGTAATATAACTGTAGAAAATGTTAGTATATTTCTAATAATATGACATACTATATTTTGTCATTTCTGTACAATGTCTTTTCCAGATAAAACAAATTTCCAAACTCCAAAAATGTACATTACAGAAAATATAAGCAGTATTAAATAACTTTGGCAAAATTATTGAAATTCTTAAAACCGTTTAAGTAGTGAAGTTTCTTGAAATGTTTTATGTCAAAATAGAAATCAGATTATTTTGTAAATTATATGTAATTGCTGGATTTGCTTTTTTGATTGTTTTCATATATGCTGACTTTTCACTTTCAAAACAAATTAAAAATCAAGGAAAACATGCAAAAAATACTTGATATCTCTATTTTTATGACATACTTTGTAAAGACTTTGGAATAAATATGTATTTACATTATATTAGTCCACACAGGCAAAAAATAGCAGTAAGTACAATTTATCTGTGCTTATTCACTTACATTCCTAAAATTAGATTAGATAAAATTTATCATCCTAGTATAAATTAGTTACATCCACTGAGAAAGAATATGATTCTTTCTTTCTGCCTGCCATCTTAGAATAGAACAAATTGTGTCCTGAGTTTTCTCATTTCTCTCTATTGGCTAGTGATGAAGCCCCACCACTTAAATTAGATGAGCTTCCTAACTGCTAAGTTAGGTGAGACATGTCTAAGTTACTGATGTAAATGGCAAAATTATTGTTATATTCATATATTCAGAATAAAACATATGCATATCTTGAATAATTGAGTTAAATAATATACACTGCATTCATATTAATGTATAACTGCTGTCTAGATTGTAACCTACACTATACCTCCATCTAGAAAAATAAATGAGAATAAGCTTTTCCGACAAAAATAGGCATGTCGAATTTTCCTGTGTTTGGAGCTTGGGAACAGTAAAAAAAAAAAAAAGTCATTGTATTATGCCTTCAAAAAGAGGAGACTAGGAAAGAAGCAGAAAGAACAGTCAACTGGCAGAGTTTTAAGTGTGACAGACAGAGAGACAGTTTACAGTGTCCTTTATATATATGATTTTCATAAAGTACACATCTACTACAGCACAATTACATATTCATTCTCCTTTCAGTAGTCTAGGAACTAAGGAAAAAAAGGCCCGGGTCTTACATCTTTCTATATACGTTTCTGCATGTATATCTATATAAAATTAAAGTGATGAAACATTAAATTGTAATGCATATTATATATAAACTCAGACATTACTATTATCTTTGTACAATTTATATGCCATGTATAAACATATTCATTATATAGTTCTGTTTGCCGAAGACTGCTTCTTTTCAATGATCGAAATAAATTATAAGCCCTATAGTATCCTTAATCTGAAAACATTAGAAATTTGCCTTTATTTATAATCTATTCATTATAATATACTTTCCTGTTGTACTTGATTTTTGCTTTCTGAAATATTCAGTGAAGAAGCCTAGAAACCAAGCTTCAATCACTAAATTACTGATTTAGTTGTGTATTCCTTTTGAGTTAGCCTGCACTTGTATTACAGAAGAGCTTAGAAAAGATGCTGTGACCTTAGAGGTGCTTCCATTTGAGTAAATTGTTAAATCAAGTTCTTGTACTGTTTTTTCAGGAGTATTCAATGTCAATGGTTTAGTAAGCTTTAATTAATAAAATGTTACTGAATTTACTTTGCAACATCCATAATCCTGGTTGTTGCTCAAAATTCTTTTTAATTATTGGTAAGAAGTCTTTGGCAAACTGTGTTATACAACCAAGAGAGATTTTAGTATATATCAGAGATATTAGTTGAGGGTAACATCTATGTTTCTTATATATTCTTATATTTCTGTATATTTATATATATTGTGTGTATATATTGTATATTTATAATTCACTATTTATATCAGTAAATAGTTGACATCTTAAGGCCTGAAAAGTGAGGTCTAAAAATGCAGGATAAATTATATTTTAGGTATATTTACTCAAAAAATATATGATACTGAAATAAAATGCATTTTATATACTACAGGGACATGACCATGTGAACGATCATGTTTTCATAAAGACAAAACATATAGTGCTTCCAAATTATTATCCTTTAATTCAGAGGGGTTTTTAGAAAGTCTAAGTCAAGATTTTCAGAAATATTTTGGGGCATTGCTCAACTTTGTTGTACTTTTTATAGATCTTATCTTCCAAAGGTAGGTTCTTAGAATTCCTGTTTAGAGAATTCTAAGGTTTTTATCACTGAAATTTACAGATCTTTTCTTCAAAGTCTGGACGGGGTAGTTTAATCCTAAAATAACTGAATTCTGTTCCTTGACAAAATAAAATGAATTACAGAATAAAAGAAATGCTGTGGACATAGTATATCTCAGTTTAAGGAAAGCATTTATGTACTTAAAGTATTTGATGTGGTTCCATGTTATATGTTCAAAGGGAAAATTGACGGTGCATTAAATTCACCCAGTATTAAAAAAAAAAAAAGTAAAAAAATATATATAACCTAAAGAGAGCGTAGCAATTGTTCAGTTAGACTAATTAGTATGTTATGTTCTCATACTACTTTATATTCCTTCCAGAAATCATAGTTATTTCTTTATGCTCCATGGTAACTATTTCTTTTTTTTATTTCTTGAGGTGGTATTTTGCGTGTAGTTTTTTGTTTGTTTGGATTTGGGTTTGTTTTGTCATCCTTGTTTTACCACTGCTAAGATTTTAATCTCTGTTACCTAGTGCCAGCAAGTTGCAAAAGTAGGTGTGTTAGAACGACCTTTTGTTTATTATATTTTCTGCCTTTCAGTTTCCCATAAATTTACCTTCCTTTTGTAAAAAAGGACAGAAAAAAAGTTCTTTTTACATGATGTATAATTTCTCTTTAATACACATACATCAGCCATGATGGTTAGTGGCTTACAGTCAGAGTTATGCAAGATTCAAATATCAGTCCTACACTCACTGGTATTTTTATTAATTTCATAAATATTGATGTGAATTGCTAGTTATATTTTTTTGGTTTAATACTTTTCTAAATAGTGTAGTGTAGTCAGCACCAAGTGGCAAGATGGGCATTGAAATATTCTGCAAGAATTAGGAGTTAAATAATTTTATTTTTTTTTTTACACCTGGGTAGACAGGATGATTTTTTTTATACTAATGTCCAGTTTGTGAGAAGACTATGACAATTGTCAACTCCATTCTGTCATCCTAATCTGGTTCTGGTCAACCAATATTGGACCTCCTACATGTTTACATTGTTTACCTGTCATCACATTTTTGTCATTTTATTTCTCTGCAAATTTTAAACTTTATTTTCATTTTGCTTCCTGTCTTGTGAACTGCAATCTTTTGACAGCGATTTCCAGAAGAATCAGAATTTAAAAGTGGAATGCAATGGGAACTGTGCCTCTGTTATTTGAAATACTGCCCAGAATTCTTAATTTTTCTCTTCCCCGAATTCTAGTCTTTCAGGGAGCCTCTGATACCAGTAAAACACTGCTTTCCAGAAAAAAAATTAAAGATTTGGATGTGATTCTTGTAATTCTTTAATCATCCCTCATTCAAAAAATGTCCCATAAATACTGTCTCCACTACAAAACATTTATCAGTTTCATTTCTCAGATAAATTCAAACTTAACCATTCTGTTAATCAGTGAAAGTAAAGTTTAGTAATGCCTTTATTATAGTGGAAAGGCTTCAAACTCAATGGAGAAAAAGAAACAAACACACACCAATAATTTTTATTTCACTTTCCTTTTTATACCTTTCTCTCCATTCTTCTTTTTCCTCTTGACAGAACCGCTGCCTTGATTTTTTTTTTTTCCCTTCATTTTATTGATAGAGTCCTTAGAAAGTCTTCAGCTTTGTTTTAAACAGTGTATGGTACAGCTACACGTCTTTAAAAAAATCCTGGTTTCCTGCATCTTTCTCCTTAGCATTAGTATTGTCTATATATTCTAGTTCCATAACTGCTGTCTTTCATTTAGGATTTATAAACTCCCTGTGTGCAGTAAACATCTCATTTTTGAGCTCTCTCTCTTCATGCTTTTACTCATATTTTACCAAGGGCTTTCTGGTGGTCTGGTGGTCTTTTTTATTTTTCTCTTTTCTTTTTTTTTTTTCCCCCTCTTATGCAGTCTGAATTAGTTTGCCATGTTATAGAAAGTGAGTAAAAAACATCTTAGAAGCATGAGATCAAATATGGAAGTACTTATTTAGTAGTCCTCTCATTTCTCAGCATTACCTTGCTTAGTAGAATCCCTAGAAAATAATAGTAAAATTTATGATTTCTTCTTAGAAATTTGTAGAAATACTGTAAATTTATAGAGCGTATTTACAGTACAAACTACATATTATCATCAGCAAAATGCTGAACTCAGTTTACCAACTGTTGTCACAATTTTAGGAATAAAGCTGTCTCTTCTGTAAGCTACATCAGCTTATGTGACGACATGAATATTAAAGGACAAGAATTTTGTCCAATGAAAGATGTTTAAAATTTTTGTGCTCAGAAAATGAAGACATATAGTGGGTGACAACATGTTCTACTGTTCTGAAGTAATTAATATTTACTAGGCTTTGATACCTAGTAGGAAAGCATGAATATTGTTTTGAACATCCTTTCAACACTTTTTTTTTTTTACATACTAATATCTCTGTACATCTTACCAGAACACAAAATATGCCTCAGAATAAAAGCTGTCAATCCACCATACATTAATTCATAGCATATATTTACATAGTCAGAGTAAACCAGTAGAAACTAATTAAATCTATGTTATAGGCTGAAAGAATGCAAAATACCTGCAGTCTTGAAACCCTTAAACGTGTTAGCATAGCCTGGTACCTAGGCAAAAAGCTATACAGAGATAGGGTAATTTAGCAGTGGCACAACTCTAGATATATATTTGAAATTCTATAATGACTTCCAAACAAGAGCTCAGTCATATCCTGCAGACTTACAGTGCAGACAGGTAAATAATTCTTTTAAATAATTAGTAAGAAAAGGCACTTTATTAGAAATTAATTAATCTGTACAATACTCTTCATTATATTTTAAACATTCTTCAGTGTGCTGAACTTTACTTGGTGTCCTGTATGTAAAAATACACAGCACAATGGAACTTTTTAATGTGCAGACTTACATACTAAAACCTACTTTTCTGTGTGTGGTGCTGATGGGATACATTTTATCCACATGAGAGAAGGTATTTGACCACAGATCCAAAAGTTTTGCCTTTTTGCAGTTGTGTCGCTAGCCTGTTAGTTGATATTAAGAATATAATTTTGAATCTATATGCATCAATTTTCCTATCTGCAGAAGTAATAGTCATTATATATACCATCCTTGTATAATGTTTATGTATCTGCTGGTGAAAGATGATAGCATCAGAATGTTTAACTGTTAGGAGGGGAAGGGGCCTTCTCCTCATTTGTGAACTGGATAAACTATTTGGAAGCTGCCATGTCAACAAAGGGGTAATGTTACAGATGGATATACACAGGTACAGCCATGCCAATGACAAACTGGTTACTGTATGCTGACAAAATCAATGGATGTGTCAAATGGTGGAATGATTAATTCACAAAATAAAAATAATTGGTGACAGCATAGGTCTAACTCAGTCTTTCAGAGTTTCTTACATTCACTGATTCTTTTTTCTTAACTGGGGAGATGATATATTGATTAACAATAGAAGTGCAATAGTCCTTGAAAAAACGTTATTAAAAATTCAATGAGCAGTTTATAAAGATGAAACTGGGAACCAGTATAGATATAAATCTTGTGTTTAGAAATGAAGTACATCAGCATAGGTGTCATCATTTATGTCTGCAGAGAGCTATTTTTCGTAATATTATCTGCTTGAGAAGAAGGCTTCTCTCTCAAAAATTAACATAAAATCATGAAGGTAGAAGTGAATTTCTGAGGTGAGATCCTGGCTTAATCAAAGCCAGTAAGCTGGATTTCAGTGTGATACATGCATCTAGTACATACTGCAAAAATTCAATTTTTTACTGTTTTTTTTTCTATTCACGGATATAACATCTGAGTATTCCCCTAGTTTCATAGTGTGCAATCTTAATACCTTTTTTTTTTTTTTTCCCGCAATTTAAGGGAACACACATGTAGGCCTGGCTCATCAGTGTAGTTCCACTGGTTTCCATGCCCAAGTGTTTAAAAAATTTGATTAGTTGTGAGTGTGATTAAGAAGAAGAAAATCTGGTTCAGGAAAGTACTTGTGTATAATTTTGCATAATAAGAATACTCAAGCATGCAATTTGACATATTCTGCAGGGTCAGAGCTTTTTCCTATTTGTTAAACACAGCTGAAGGATGCTGCTTTCCTCACCATTTGAAATTATTATGGAGATGCATATATATTTTTCTATGTATTAGTTAACTATGGATAGCGCATACATAATGTTTTTGAACAGACTACAGAATGATAATTTACAAAATGCTGCTTAATTCACTTTGAGGTTGCATATTTAAAATATTATTTAAATGCCGATTTTAAAAGTCACTTAGAACTTGCTTTCAATAAATTTAGCAGGCTAGAGAGAGAAATGATATGTTATCTCATGTAATTTCATCAACTGTATTTTGAATTATTAAAATAATTCAAGAGCTATGTATAACAGGTACACAGAGGCATTTCCTAATTTTTAAGTGTGTAATTTTACTGCCTGGTAGTCTTTTAGTAGGATATGGGAGTTCCTGGGAGATGTGGGCTTTTTTGAAAGAGAAACCAGGTTAAAAACTAAAAATCTATTCTGGAATGTTGACTTGCATGTAACTTAAATACCCACTTGGAACCCTGGAACCATTAGGCCTACCACAAGGATTTCTGTCATACGATATAATGAGGTAATAACAATTTTAGCTTTCCTTTGCTGTGGGATATTTGTCAAGTAGCTTCAAAAATATTTCTCAAGTCAGTGCACAGAAAAACCCAGTAATGAATGTTGGACTATTGCAGAGTTGTTGCATTGGCTGACAAATATGTGTCTAGATATCTTTTTCACCAAGACTTTCTTTACTTGTTTTTTTACTTCTAATTTGTCTCTTTTTATTGCTGACTTTTCCACACTTGTGTTCCGTAATCTTTTCTTTTATTATGAACAATTCTTGTTTCTGCTCCTCCAACTTATTTCAGTATAAGCTTCATCTCACAGCCATTCTTAGGCTTCCTTTCCACAGTCACCATCAAGTCTTGTGTTTATTTCCACAGATCTTTGTTTGATTACCTTTTTCCCCTCTCTCTCTCTCTCTCTACTCCCTTTTGTATCCATCTATTTCTTGTCAGTATTCATCAGATTCATTGTGTCCTAGTTTAACACTCCCGCTAATTTGGCCTGGTTTAGTGTACTATTTAGGCAGATCTTGAGTCCAGACTCTTAATGTCCTTATTCTCTGTATCCTTTATTATCATATCCTGTATTTTCACTTCTTGTAATTATGTAAATTCTGAGAGTTAGGATCCATTCTAGTGCCCCTTAATCCATCTTTATTCTTACTCAGTCCCCCTTTGCCAATTCACAACTTTCTTCCCCACATTTTCTCTCTGCTCTCAGTGTCAGCTCTCGTGCCAGCTATGCCAGGGTATAGTTTGCCAAGATAGCCTTTGTTTCTCTCACCTAACTCCCAAGTCAGTCTCATTTCTCTGCCAGGTTTTAATTCCAGCCCTGTGCCTTTTCTCTCACTCTCCTTCCCGTAGGAGCTTTGGCTGTTATCCTCTCCATGGTTCCTGTAGCTAGATTCCATCTGCCACAGAGAGCATGAAACATACAGGCTCTTAAGTTCCCTGACCTACCGTGATCTTCAACATTCTTTTTAGGAATAGTTTTGCTTAGCTCTGTGTAACATCATGGTAAAGCACGTTTCCATGCTGACTGATATTTTAGGGAATGTAGCCCAAAAAATCAAGAACCCTTCCAATCATGTGGAAACTTCAGTTTGTATATACTTGATCCAAATTTGGACAGATCCTAAAGCCAAGGCTCTGTTACTTGGCATACTTCAAGCCTCCTCTGCAAAGGGCAGCATAAGTACTTCACATATATTATTGGAAGTGACTAGCATTTCAGAATACTTCACCAAAGGCACATACTCAGTATGTGAAATTTCATCTTAAATGGTCAAAATTTGGGAAATAGATAATAAGCTGAAAAGACAAAATAAATATCGGGCTTTCATAACTGATGGTGCTAAAAGTCCTGTTTGTAGTTAGGAAAATGTTATATTTTACAGGAATGTATTTGGAACATTAGGTTTATTATGTTGTTTATGTTAAGTGTGTAGAGGCAATTAATAAATGTTTATAAATTATTCTTGTAAATGCTTATCTACCTGAATTCCTGCATGTGACTGTGTCATATCTTAGAGTTCAGGTTATTCAAGCATGATCTGGTTAGAACAGCATCAATGTTTGGTAAACAAATATGTCCAAGTTAATTGTTTCTATAAATTTTTAAGATTAGTCTCTAGTCCTACCAACTTGAAGTCAAGGAGATTTACAGACAAAATTAATTATTTGCTTTTAAAAAAAAAATATCATGAGTATGTTTTATCTTTCCATATGGAAAGGAGATATATCTTTACATGTTATGTGGGATTTTGTTTAAGATGCTCCTGAGGCTTCTTAATGCTATTCAAATATAAGTATGGAATACAAAAAATTAATGTAAAATTGCAATACAATAAATATATTTTTGATCCAACTTCAGTATAGCCATAAGTAACATTATTAAAAAGTAACCTTTCTGAGATTGTAGCATTTACCTTTTTCACAGACCTGCTGAACCTAGCTTCTTTCCAGAGCTTAAATTGATGTAAACGCTTTGCTGCTAAGGATTTGTTCTGGTCACTTTTATTAAAATGTTGAAGTTTTTTCTCCATGCCTTCTTATGCTGTATTTGCTCTTAAGTAATACAATATGGTAAGGACTTTGAAATAAATTATATCTCCAGACACACAATGTTAGGTGGATCGATAAATGCCCTATGACGTCTACTATACATCATAAAATTTCTATCATAACCTGTTTAACAAAGCTTTTCTTCTTGGACACCAAGAATTTCATTCAAAGCATTTTACATATTGCATTACTTATCAAAACAGAGGATATGTAAACCTTGACATTTGTTAAAAGACCCAGGCTTTAACCAAAAAAGACCAGAACAAATCAATAGCAGAAAACAGATTAAGCAACAGAAAAGTGACTGCTTAGAAATAGAAGCTTGTGAACTTAACCCAAGACAAGCTTTCAGCACATACTCAAAAGAAATGGTTATTTGATATATACAGGCACCTGAAAATCTCTCAGACTCTACTTGAACTTCATATAGTCAAATATTACAATTAAGTGAAAGTACAGTAAATAACCATTACAGCCTGTCTTCCAAAGCTTAGTTTGGGATAGGAGAAATTAAATTGCTTTTCTTGGCTAAGATTTTGTTCCCATATAAGTGGGTATTAGAATAACTGTGTTATTATTATGTTATTATTCTACATCTTAAGTTATACTTAATACACTCACCAGGTTCTATTTAATTCTAGTACCAGTAATATTAAAAATAATTATCATCATCATTATTACTGTTGTTATTCAAAAATTTTAGTACTCTATAAAGAGAGTAAAGCCAATGTAATAGTCCTAACTTATATCTACTAAAGATATGTGTATCTTTCTGTTGTTGCCTTTGGGTAAGGCCCGCTACAAATACATTCATGAAAGATAACATGAAAAGAAAGTATTATGATCATGTTTACAATTATTCATAAATCACAAATGCACTTGCGCATACCTATGTGTATGTATGCATATTAATGAAATATATGCCTTACAAATCTCTTTATATTTATAGCAAAATATAACTGTGAATGTCACCTTTTCTTTTACTGGTCAAAATGTCTGATAATAGTATTTTTATTCAGTTATATATGCTAATACATGAACCATTCATTTGCAGGATACATAGCAGTTTAGGAAAAAACGGAGGTATTGCAAATCCAAGCTTGCTGTAAAAACTGTTCACATCATTAGTAATGCTGCAAGAGAAAGATATAAGCTCTCTTAAAAAAAAATTGAGGCATGAGATAACACATTCAAATAAAGTGCACCCTGAAGAACAGTTAAAAGGTCTCACAGAGATTTTAATATTTTAATAATACCTGAATATCTGACCTTGCAGCACATAGCAGGTGTGTGCTTGGTAGAATATTTTAAAATATGAAAAATATTTTCATTTGCTATCAATCATTGGGGCTTTGGTAATATTTGCTTTATTTTTCTGTATGTTGAACTAAGTGCGCTCCCCACTTTTTTTTATTTTCTCCCCTATTCTTGAAATCAAAAAATCTTATAAAGCAGTAAATCCTCCCCTGAGCAGGCATAAATGTATTTATGTCCAAGGAGAAGTAAAGCACAATAAATATAAGAAAAGACAACAAATATAAGTGAGAAAAATATAATGATTCAGTTACCTTTTCTTTTTAATGTTTTGTTTGGTTTGGGGATTGTTGGGTTTTTTTGTTGTTGTTGGGTTTTTTTATTATTATTTAGAAAAAGACTATTTTTAAGGAAAATTTCTGTGTTCCATCTCTTAATTCAAAGTGGCATTGTCATCCTTTACTAGACTCTTTGTCTTCCCTCATCCCATTGATCTAGATAAAATTCTAACCATTTGCTAATGAAGCTGTCTTTATTAAACATCTCTGAAAGAAAAAATTGCCTGTTTGAGTACTGTAGAACCAGAAAACCTGTTGTAAACACAGGTATTGACAAAAAAAACCCACCTAAGATTAGTTTTAATTTATATGTAATATTGTTCCTTCTTGCAAGACTCTACCTAGATGCTTACTTTACTCTTAAGTACAAAACTGCTCTTACTTCACTACAAGTGCAACAAAAACCTTTCTCATATTTGACTAATACTTTAATGGTAAATTAGGTGTTTCTTTGGTTTATGACACAATTTTTCAATCATAACTAACATTTAAGCCACTAAGCAATCTATGAAGTATAATGTCTGAGAGTTAGGTATAATATGAATAGGAGTAAGGAAACTTTATCACCAAGTTTATGTGTTTTTCTGACTCATTTTGAGAATTCTTCAGGGAATAGGCTGTTGGATCTCCATGCCAGTTTTGTCTTTCGTCACCCCATTTAGAGTGATAACTGGAACAGCAGTGTTGATAACAATACCCATCTCTTAGTGCTATTTAGTTATTATCAATAGTGCTTTATCAGAAGAGCAAGCATACATATTTATGCCCATTTCAAAGATGGGAAGATGGGACATACAAAGGGAGCAATTTACAACAAACCTGTCTTGTCAATATTTAATTCTAAATTATTTGATCATTCCCTACAATGGTTTGATTTTATTTGGCTGAAAGTGCTGAGAACTGTGTAAGGGATGGAAAGAAAGAATACAGAGTAGTCTATGCTTTAATTCAGTTTGTGTAGGTCACTACTGTACAGTGAAGTTTAAAGTAGAACCTAGGAAATGTAACCAGCACTTCAGGATAAAGAAAAAGGGAGTTCTCACTGTCAGACTTTGGGATAGCCTCTGATTTCTTAAACCTGCATTCAAGGGAGCAAAGAGTCTACACCTTTAGAGCCTCTGGGATTATGCAAAAATACATTCAGGCTGAGGAAGTTATCCTGCTCAATTACTGAAGGTCTACAAATCCTGAACTATGATTCTCACAGACATGTAAAACATTGTTTTGTCAGACAGCTTATATGCACTCAAGACTAATAAGTTATTACATTTTACTCACAGAATATTTGACCATGCTACCCTCTAAACAATGCATAAATCAGTTACAATTAAAAATTAAAAAAAAATAAAAATTGTGAACTTTTGACTCTGAAGTTTAGAAAAGTAGAATTCATGCTATGACAGATGTGGCTGTTATTCTGCCAAAATAAAAGGATATATTAGTAACTTAGGAAGACTTTTAACAAGTTTCTTGGAGCAAATTACAGCGAGCCTCTGGGGATTTTTTTGTGGAATAATAATAAACATTTCATAGTAATGGAAGGACAACATATCCATTCCAATGAACTGCATATAGTTATAAGTGGAAAGGCAGGAAAACCTATATTTACAGATTTCTGAAGTCCATCATGAAAATAATATTTAGCAGCACAGACAGGTTCATAAACAAGTAAATTTGTTAGTCCAGAAACAATCCAGATTAGGCAATTAGGATGAGGTTGGCATCCTGATTTGCTAAATTGACTCTACCAATTCTAAACTAATTTTAAAATTTATTATCAAATTTTTTATTCTGGCATTTGTATTTATTCTGTTTTTAAAATAATATAATAAAAAATATTTGATTTTTCAAAACATAGAAATTAATAACTGGTATGTCTACTTTACCTATCATTGATACAGCTTTGAAGATGAATGCATAGGGAAGTCAGTCTCAAGCATGATTTAGCCCCAAACTTCTTTTCCAGTCTAAACATGCAATAGCTATTCCCATGGTTTGTTTTTTTTTTAACAAAGAACATATTCCAGTATTAATTTTTTTTTGTTGTTTAACAATTTTTGCAACTTCAGAAAACATCCCTTTAAATTAAAGGGATGCAATGTTTTGTAATATTATTGCCATGTCAGATTTACTTTCAAGTCTCACTAACTAACCACTTAATTTACTAATTTGAGGGTTTCAGCCTTCAGTGAATATGTTGTGGTTCTCAGTCAAAGGAATTAATGGCAATTTTACTGCTTGATTAAACAACTTTATTCTTTGCTCTTTAACAAAAGCCTTTCTGCACCAAGAGATATCTGCTACCATTTGAGATGTTAAATAAAAGGATCCAAACACAAGGAAACTGGAAATGCTGTAAAGGCAAGACATGAATATTTTAAGTATTTATGAGGTACACCTAGAGTGAGTTAAATATTTTAAGAAAAAAAATAATTTACTACATCTGTGGAGCAATAAGAAAATGAACAGAGATCATGTTAAAAATGCTTGAAAGCTCTTGATTGCAAAAATAACTATTTAGTAAGATACATTTGCAATAATTTAAAACTTCATTAAAAAGGGGAACTGTAGGCTGGGAAAAGCTCCTGACATTTAGATCTAGCAGACTAAAAAAAAGCATCCATGTGAAAATGAAGAAATTCTTACTGTTTTATATGTATAACTATGTTGTAGAAATTAGTAGATAGAATTATATTTAGTCATATGGTTTAAGCTTCGTTTTGTTTTGGGGGACTATTCATTGTGAGAAATTTAATTTTGCTATTGAAAATACTTAAAAGTTAAAATATCAAAAATAATTACTAAAAATGAGTGGTTAGTAACCTTTTACTTTGATAGGTCACAAAAGGTGTTTGTAAAAATGTTATTTGATAAGCTAAGATAGTGTACTAAGTTTATATACATATATATATATATATAAAAAAAACTGCTCTACTGTGAACATCATCTCGTTCTCTTACAAAGTTTGAGTTGTCTTCTACAGATGCTTTCTTCCTTACAGACGTCTAAGATATTTCCATCTGTAAAGTGTTGGTTTGTGTAGAAGAAATACTATACCTTTGGTCAGGTCTAATGGTTCTTTTATTTAAGTAATTGTCTTAAGTATTTTGTAAAAACTAATGTCTAAATTACTCAAGTGTCTATATGCATGACAAAGTGATTATTTCACTAGTTCTATATGTTCCTAAACTTGCTGTGTCACCATTCAGCATAAAAGTTTAAGTATTCCTGGGCTTTGAAAAAAAAAGAAGTCACTCTTTTATTTGATCTAATGTACTAAACCAATAACTTGCTATGTAGATATATCTTCTGAACTAGTTCTCCATCCACTTGAAGGATGAATGATGTTAGTTTCTCTGTCAAAAACATTACAGAACTCTGCATGTGTTTAAAGTATGTTCAAAATGGACAGATAGTGGCACTTCTAAAAATATGATAATTTGTGAGTAATGTTACTGTATTTTGATAAGGAGTTTGGTTTTTTAAAAAAGCACTACCTTGTGAAAATAATTGTATTACTTTTAAAACAGTGAGCAATACATAATTATGAAAGTTGTGTGCTATAAAATTAGACATATTGATGTATAGTTTTATCTTTAAAAGAATGTAATGCAGTGAAATTTAGGGAGTTTTGTTTGTTTGGGTTTTAATTTCACATATCTGTTTCTTGTTTAGAAAAGAATTTACCTACTCCAGAAAAATCATGTTTAAGTCTATCTCACAAGGAACGGATATCATTTCGAGACCATCCAGTGCAGCTCAGCAGAGGATGGGGAGCTGGAAAGAAAAGGCAAAAGCTTAAAAATTCTAGCTGAATATTGGAGATAATGTAACTAGTTGATTTCATCAAATATGGAGAGCATATGGAGAGCTGTTTCTTTTTAAGCCTGTGAATATCAATTTTTGGATTCTTGTTTATTACCAATATAAACAGTTTCAGTTAACTACATTTGACTTATTTTATTATACATGGTTACAGTGGTTTGGATTTTTTTTTTTTTGGTCAAAGTATCTTATACCTGTCAGTAAGTTATCATAATTTGTGTTTTCAATTGCTTGTATGTTCATGTGGTGTAGAATGCAGAACTGATTAACCCTACAAGGATTGTTGTACAGTAAGTAAGTTCAGGCTTGCTTATAAGAACTGATTGAGATGTGCAAATGTAATAATGGTTCATGCTCATGTGATATATGTCACATATCAAAATACTGAATTCTCATTTTCCCACAAATAAAGTACATGCTTGAAACTATGTTGTGAGCTATAACAGCCAGCAATGCCATTCTTAGAGAAGTCTGTTTAGAATATTTTACTGAAGCAGCAAAAGTTCACAGCAACCTACAAGGTTGGGATGCACTTACCTTTTTTTAGTAATACAAGTCCTCTAGAGCTTTCATCCTAAATTATAGTCATAATATAAAGCAACCTGTTATAATTTTGTACTTTCAAAGACTTCTAACATTTTCGTAAAGGGTTAAAGAAAAAAATAAATTTACCAAGTTCTTTTTTTTTTTTTCTGGGGTAATGTAACATTGCATCTACATGACACTGTTAACCCAACTTTATTTGTTCATGTAGCTGGAGTCCTCCAGACCCATGTGTAAATGTTTTGTGGTGCAAGGGGATCTAGAGAAAGAGAAGAAATATTATTTCAACTATTCATGGGTACCTAACTCATTACTTCTAGTGAATGCTTTGTCCATCAACTTACAGGACAGAAAATGTTCCTTGATTTCAAAGCTTAACATAATTTTAATGTTTTCCACTTTAAGGGTAGGAGTTGATAGCTGGATCTAGAGAAGTCTGTCTTTAGTATTTCCTCATCTGTTTTCATCCAATATTGTGCAGCCTCAACCCCCTACAAACTGAGAGAGAGGTGGGGAGGGTAATGGGGCTTGAAACTTCAGTCAGTAAAGAACATAAATTCTTATGCTGTGGCTGTTTTAAAAATGTACTTCCATTACATATGACATTATTTTGTGAGGTGCTTTTTATGCTAACATACCCATATAACTATGGATTGAAAGCAGTTATCTCCATTTTTGTGAATACTTGCATTCATTTTCAGATTAAAAGATGGCTGATCTCATGGAAAACCTCCAGTAAGTAACCTTGCTTGTTTGAATCAGCATGCTGGTTTTATCATTTTACTGTTGAAAAGTCAATGCAGCCTACTTCAGAAGAGATTCCTCTACCTTTCTGAGGAGTGATGGTCAGTGAAGGTTGCTTGGCCTGACTCTAAGAACGCTGTGGTTGACAGCAGGGTATAAAATACCACTAGATGCTTATGTTATCCAGTTAGTTTCCCAATGTATGTAGTAAGTGTTAAACAGGATTTCCGGATCTGCTATATAATGACTTTTAAATGTCACCCCCGAAGACTGAAGCTTTTGTGATTTCACTTGTAGCATCAAGGATATAAGTTTTGTAGGAAAAACTTTGTTACTTCAAAAATGTCTGCCACTATACCTGGCAGTGTGGTCAGTAAATAGATACACCACTGTTATGGGTGTTAACTGGAGACCAAAAAGCAAAAACAAGCAGTTCACAATTTAACACTTCTTGCAGAGTATTCCCTCTATTTGTCTAGAGTGTCCATAATATACAGCACATTGCCACAGCCATAAATAAGAGATACTTGTATTTCAGATTTCACAAATCTTTCTACATCTATATCTACCTCTATGTCTAAAAAAGATCTGCTGTACAAAAGTCATCATACCTGATCTCTTTTGCTTTCCAGGTGTTTCTGAGTGAGAAATAAAAAAAAAAAATAAATATGTTTTAGCAACATTTTTAAAGGCATTTTATTTTGAAAAGGGAAAAAATAGTAGCTTTTTAACATACAATTTACTAAATTACAAATTGGATTGACAATATTCACTGACAGGCCTTTTCAGATTATAAAATGCTCAGTCTGCTATTCTGTAAGTTGATATTGTCAAGTTAAGTAGTACACCCAACAGGAATTAAATATGCCAAAACTTGTTGCTGTTTTCATTACATAACGTTGCGATGTGTAATAGGATGATGTCATCTTATTTTATCCAACACATTTTTTTAAGAATTGCAATGTTGAAAGCATAGTCTGTCTGGTCAAATACGAATAAACATGCAAGCTGCAAACTTCTGTTCAATCTAGCAGAAAAATCTGTATTGCTTTCAAGAATAAGCTGAAGCAACCCTAGATCTGGACAAATGCCTACTATTCATAGTCAACTCTTACAGTATGTAAGGTCAGAGGTAACACGAATGCTACACATGGTGACATATTTGACATGAAGCCCTATTTTGCACAGCAGAAAGCTGTTCCATGCTTTCTTGGGTTTTCTTTCCCTTCTCTCTCTCTCTCTCTCTTTCTTTTTTTTTTTTTTCTTTCTCCCCACCCAATACAGCGATTCCCGTTTAGGACAATAACATGCTCTTAAAAGTTAAGTTTCTCTGGCAATCTATTCTGATGTTGGAGCGCCCGAGCCACAGTGACAGCCCAGCAAAACCTGCACCAGAAATCCCTGAAACTGCAGTTTTCTAAATGCACTACTACTGCCTTTGTGGTGTTCCAGACCTCTTCACAGCTCACTAGCATCATCTCCTCAGAATTTTTTTCTGATCCCTGTAGATTGTCTAACATGAAAGAGGAGTGAATCTTCATGTGAATAAGCTCTTGAAGAAACCTTCCTTGGATGTTTGAAGCTCAGGTCTCAGAAATGTGGAAGGGTGTTCATTCAAAATTAAGAATGAAGCAACCGACTTCATAAATGCAACCGAAGTGCATTTATGCATTGATCCTTTGATGGGTGTCATGTGCCAAACCGAATTAAAAAGCTTTCTGGGACTCTCCTAAATAGATCCGTGGAGTGCCTTTCTCTGTGCAACTTACCTGAAGGTCTGCACATTAATTCTTTAAACCCCCAGTCGTTTGAAGCGTGGCATTAGGAGCATCATTACCTGCTGCAACAGAAAAAATGCACCCCAAAATGCATATTCTGAATGAAAATGAGGTGTTAATGGTAGTCAGATAACCCGTACCTGAATGACAAAACACTGTGAGGAAACGTTTCTTACTGAATAGTGGGTAGATTTTCCTACTCTAAGACACTGAAACAGTAACCATGCTGCCTCAAAAGATTATTGCTCAAAGAGATTTCTTGTTTTAACAGATCTGTAAATAGCAGGGAGACAACGTATCTGTAGCCTAGGCATTGCTTTGGTGCAAGTGAGTTGGTGTCACGTTTCAACTTAGGATTATGAATAATTAATTATAATTATTTACTATTATTCAAACACACATTCATTAAAGAAGTCTCCAGCATACTTTATGTTTAACATTTTTCAAAAACATGCCACAAGAGATGTCTAAATCTGGCCTCAGACACATGGGTGCAAAACTGCCACTTAGCCTCCCACTACAAGTGTTGTACACACTATGAAGAATATACTGGATTAATATCCTTTTGATTTTATTGTCATATCATTATGATAATACAATGTATATTCATGAAGGTACAATCTTTGATACACACTGAAATTACTTGTATTAGCATTAATGAAAGCTAGGATAATATTCTGGGACACTGTGCTTTCTTAGTATGCTTTTCTTTAATCAGAAAAACACGTATGAAAAATAGCTATTACCACATGGCCCAAAAAAGGCAGGAAAGGAACTCAACCATATTATAAAAGATTGGGTAGCCTGATATCACATCTGAGATCCAAGCTGTTTGTATTTAGCTGTACTAGCGGGGGGGGGGGGGGGGGGGGGGGGGGGGAGGGGGGGGGGGGGCGGGAAGACACCAGCATACTTTCAGCATACTTTGTTGTTTTGTTTATTTCTTTTTACAGTCATAAGTGAAAAACAAATTAACTAATTTTATTTTTATAGGAGTTGCAAAAAGCTTGGGAGCTTTCACCAGTAGTCTGTGGAAAGCAGATGAATCACAGTCACTACTGATTTCATTATTGCATAAGGGCTTAGAGAATGGAAATCGTGCCCCACAGTGAGCTACTACAGCACTTGTTAGAGCCTGTATATATCACCTGTCTGGTAAATATATATGAAAGCGGGATGCCAGCTGGTCATGGATGTAGCTGTAGTTAAGTAGGAATGGGATGCTTCTCACAGAGGGGCAGAAAAGTGTTCCTAGAGTAGGGAAAGAGATATAGGTATGGCCTGCCAGTATTGATATAGCTGAGTCTAAAGCAGCTTTGGGTCTTCTGGAGCACTGCTTCCCTGGTTTTCAAGGTAGATGGTGTACAGGGGAGTGCTGACCACATGTCCTTGGATCCATCCTCAAGGCACTTTCTGGGTACCAAGTTGTGCTGAGGGTTTGTTAGCACTAAAATCCCTACTGGAGAGATGTTCTTTAAGTTCCATGGTGGCCAATGGACAGGGACTGAGTTTGCAAAGAGATTTTTGGTAGAAATATTGTGTAACTGCCCCAGACTGGACATCCTTACAAGGACTGGAAGTTGAAATGAATGACGTTATGAACTACACTGTTATTTGCAAGGCAGTTGGACAAATGGATTGTTCTTCACGAGCACAGATGGACTTCCTCCATTATTTTTGAGCCATAGATGCTGACACAAGAGGTTAGCACAGACCTAGTTGCCAAGGACTAGCATTTGTTCCTCTCATGGTCTTCACTTGAATGATAGATTTGTTTGGGGTTAGCAACATTTTCTTACTTTCTTAGTTGATTGATTGCTATTTATATAGCTAGGTTTTGGGGGGATTTTTTTGCATCAAACACTAAAGAAGCTCAAATGCCCGGCTAGATGCAAAATTTCTTCTGGATGAAAAGCAATTGATATCTCTTTGACAATAAGCAGGTAAGAGCATTTTGTATTGATAACAACCAATGCCGATTTCACAAAGTTAAGACATGATAAAAAAAAAATGTTTGTTAAAAGCTGAGGGGTGGGTTTTCTTTATTCCTAGTGCATTCATTTATTAAATTTCTCTTAGACAAAGAAACCAGAGGTTAGCATATATTTTTTTTTCGTGAGGCACTACTTCAAGCCTGAACGCAAATAAGCAGCAGCAATTAACGGAGCCACAGCCGGTGTGCGCCACAGACATTCCGAGGTACAAGACAGACAGCTTTCTAGTCAAGATCGCTATAGCTATTTAGTTAAAATTCTAATAAAGGATAAATGCCTCTGTTCCAAGACAGCTTAATTTTCTGTGTGTGAGAGCCATGCTTAGAAAAGGAGAACGTAAGAAAAAAAGAAGAAAAAAAATTATATTTCCCTGCTATGCTCCGTTAATTAGGTGAGAGCTGTCCCTTCAAAATTGCGTGTTTTCTGCCACCATCGCCATGCGTGGGAAGTTCGAGAGGTTATTCATTGCAAGAACACAAGTCAGCCGTAAGCTTGTCTCTAATTTGCCTAATACGTTGCCGTTCGCGCGATTTAATAAAATGCTCCAGCAATTTGCCTTTAAAACAACAGTTCCCTTAATGTGAGAAAAAGAGGCGTGCCGCGGGGCGGACAGCACGGCTAGGCGAGCGACGGCAGGGAAAAGGAGAACATATCGACCACGCAGTCCCAAGAAATGGTAATTTCTGGTGGCGTTTTCTCTTCCGTTGCAGTTTATTCTTAATTTGCGGCTCCTGTGAAAACTACCGAGGGCTGAGCGCGGGCGCGGGGTGCCGCTGTGTGTGTGGGGACGGCGACGGGGACCCCGCGGGGGGATCTGCGTTTGGGGCGTCCTCAAGTACGTTCGTTCCCCAGTTTACGAGCCACGGCTTCATTCTTCATTGCGGGTGCAACCCCATTGATTTCTGTGCGACTTTTGCCTGCCGGGGGGAAAAAAAAAAAGAGGGTAAAAAAAAAAACCAACAAAAAAACAATAGCAGAGAGCTGCCCCTTTGGGCAGCCGCCTCACGTTAGTGCCATTTTCACTGGTTTTTTTATTGCAGGTGATGTCTCGGGAGGCTGCTGCGCTCTGGTAACGTGCAGCTTGGCCGTGCGCCGGGTGAAGCTGGGAGCCTCGCCCGGAGGGCGCGGGGAGGGCTTGTCCCGGCTCTGAGGGATGTGCTGGCCGTGGTGTCAAGTGGTCCAGAGGGCGACGTCCTCTCTCTTGGCGGGTACCTCTTGGCCTGACAGCAGGAGGCGAGGTAAGGCTTCAGCTCGCACCACCCCCGCTGTCCCTAATAACACCCCGCGGCCCCAGCGCGAATGCGGACGCAAGTGCGAGACGTGCCCGCTGGGGCACGGCCCCTCCTGGCGCTGCCCGAACCCCTCCAGGAAGAGCCACCGCACAAACGGGCTGGGGAAAAGGTCTCTGGCTGTGACATATGCCAAGTACGGGTTTTGTCAGGAAAAGTGAAATATTCCGAGGCAATTTGTAATACACTGGATTAATTTTGATTGCCCAGGGTAGCAACAAAAAGAAGACTGTTTCTAACCATAGGCTGGGGGCTGGCTTTATTTGCCAATATCAATATTTACGTGGAAAACTTAAAATATGTTGTTTTTCCAAGAGCTGAAGTTTTAAAAGGGGAGGAGAAGGAGGAGGCCCGTGGATGAAATATTAGCAGCATATCGGTTAACCACTAAATCCTTTTTTGTATTCATCTAGCTGTTTCTGGTAAGAAGGGCAGAGAGTCTGAAGACTCGAGGATAGATGCTCCTTAATGCAGGCTAGCGTTTCAAAAGATACAGGCAGCTCTCAGCAAAGGACAAAATAAGGCTGAGACTGTACAGAGCCGGGCGCTGAAAGACCGGAATAAAATTGCTCTGTGGCTTTCAGCATCGCTGAATTACACATTTTTAATCAGATCTAGCACACATCGCATGGGGGGGGGGGGGGGGGGGGGCGGGAAAAGCAACGGTTCTTTCAAACGAGCTAGCCTTGAAAACCAGCAGTCCCTGTCAAAGCAGCTCAATGCATCCGTTTGTTAGTGCCTCCAACCTGAACAGGGATCTATTTCTTAGCCCCTGTCCCTCTGTCTCACACCTTCCTTTAGCTTCGTGCTTAGAAACCAGAATGTCGACCTATATTTCATGCCTTAGAAGAAATCAATTCATCTGAGATGACAAGGCAGCCCCCCACACACTCTCCAGGCCCCTCGATACATTCAGAGCCGCGGGGTCGCTCCGGTAATGTAGCCCGTATATTTTCGGAATCGTCCCAATATTAATCAAACTGCCAGCAGGCGGGCAGACGGAGTACCTGGCAAAGGAGGGTTTTTCTGCTGCTCTGCTCGTTTGCAGAGGTGCGCTAATGCTCGGTGCTCTGCAGTCAGCGCTCTGCAGCGGTTCGCGATGGGAGAGCGGGATGAGCTCGTCGGCCAAAAAACAAAACCAAAACTAAACAAAACAAAACAGCTTTATTTAATTAGACTTCTACATTTAAAACTCTTAATCAGCTCCGTTGGGGGAGCGCCTCTTCCTTGGAAATAAATTCCGGGGAGCGGGGGGAGAAGCAAATGTTCACCCATAACATACTGCGTAACCTACTAGTAAGCTTTTTAACGTTTGGATTTTTCTCCTAAGGCGTCTGTTTCTTGGTATGAAGAATGGTGTTTGTATTTTGCCTTGCGTGTATCTCTATAATCTGCTGTAAAGCAGGGCGGAGCGGGCGGGGGGAGGACTCAGCTTCCCTAGAGCAGATGCAGCCGCTGGGGCACAAACCCGGCTGGGCTAATCCAGGCAGCAGGTTTGCCCCCCTCCCTCCCCCGAAGGCGGGTGGGACAGGCGCCTCCGGCTGAGGGAGAGAAAGGCTGTGCCTGTCTTCCCTATGATCCGGAGTGGAAAGCGCGATCCTACTCTGATTTGAAGTGCAGAGGGAAGAGAGAGGGAAAAAAAAAAAAAAAAAGCGGATGCGAGAAGCGTCTTTAGGAACAGATCTCTTCTTCCTGGTAATGTTAAACTGCACGGGGCTTTGAGTCCCACGGCCCGACTTTCAAATCCTTTCTAAACTTGATAAAGGGCTACAATAGCAGCCCGATAACACAGAGATTAAATTCTTGTAGGATTTGTTTTTATAGCACATATGTAAGTAGGATTCATTATAATTTGGACTAGATCAAAATAAGAGATTAATACTTTTATAGAGCATCTTTGCTGAGATTTCCTATGGGGCTAAGATTAAATCCACACACTAAATATTATCTCATTCCGTTTTGTGTTGAAAGAAACGTTAGACGGTTTGAGAAGAGTCATTACGTGCTGCAAGAAGGAAAGTGTCGAGGTTTGTCTAGCTCTGACAGCCATCCCGCTTTCCCAACGGGAAAAGAGGGACGGGGCAACTTTCCCGTTCACCGCAGTTTCTTCATTTTATCTGCGCAGGTGCCACGCAGGAAACTTCCCGAACAGCTGAGGTGCTGTCAAAGCGCCAAACTGCAGGCACCGTGAAATGACTGCTGTCGTTACGTGTTGGCTGGTGTGTGGGCAAAACCTGTGAGCGTCTGAACCTCGAGTGTGGCTGGGATATGCCCCGGCCTCGGGCCCAGCGTAACGAGGAACGACACATCGTCTTCCCTGTGCGAGATGAGCAGGACTCTCCGGTTCCGTCCCCTGCCCCCGCAGAACTAACTGAAGTACCGAGGGGAAGCGTAGTCGGTTGGCTCCTGCTATTCCACTTACATCCGAAAATACAGATCCCAAGGTTTTTGATAAAGTCACTCCAATCATTCCAATGTCAGTTAGACACTTCCCTTCCAAGCGGAAGGGTACCCACCCACACCCCAGCCGATGTTTGTTTGATTTCTGGGGTGAACACAAACTGCCTTTTAAGAAGAAAGTTCGTTAAACTGGGCTTGGATCGGGACCTTTTCGCAGCCTGGCTGCGCAGATCCGAAACGCAATCGTTACTTTTAGGCTTTAGGATAGTGATGCTTAACATACTTGGGGGGGGGGGGGGAAGGACGGACACCCAAAAAAAGTCTAACAGCCCCCAAATCTCGGCTTCTTTCAGTGTTCATTGAGATGTATTGCACGAGGATTTTTTTGCTGGCAGTAAGAATACTTCACATGATTCTTCTCACAAACAGGATGTCTGGAAAATCCTAACTCAGCCGAGCTACATTTTGAATCTGTAATTTGCAATTCGCCACATTCCGCTGGGAGGGAGATGTGGAGCAAGTCGCGCAATGTCTTTCTACACCTTCTTTCGCCTCCGCAGGTCAGGGCGGTCGTTCCCAGGGCCAGCCGATGGAAACGGGGGTGATGGTCTCTCGGAGGGTCTCTCTGTAGCCGAACTGCTGAACCGACCTAGCGCCATGAAAGCTCTGGGTCCGAACGTGGAATGAGCAACTAGGTAAAGCCTCACCAAAGAAAACAAGGCTTGTGGAAATACTGAACCATTTGAGCACCTGTTTTTCGAGATAGTTCTCTTCGCATTTCATGGACCCTCCTTTCCCCCGCGGATGTTGGGGTATTCGATCCCATTCAAGGAAGCGCATCTCCCCCCTTCCGCCCCTGCCGCCAGCCCCCGGCCGCCCCTCGCTGCTGGAGCTGTTCCCCCCGCCGGAACACCCAGCTCTCACCTGCGTAGCTTCCCCTTCCATTTTCCCGGGTAACTGGAGTGTGTGTAAGTGGAAGGAAGCGAACAGTACCCCCAAAATTCGTTAAGCCCAGTCCCAGGTACTGCTGTTTTCTTCCCATTCAGTCCCTAAATAAATTTCCTGTTACAACTTTTCTGGAGGAACGAGAAGTGTTGGTGAAAAATAAATTAAATAATAGAAGTATCTTCTCTGTGTCCTGACATCCACAGTTAAAACCCGGTATTAGAAATGGGGAGGATGGGACCGGGGGGGTGGGGATTCCTGGGCATGTGGAAGGGAGACCCTCGCCCGCAGTGATGCCGTTCTCACTATACACAAACGCAAGAATGCGAGGAGGGCTGTTGAGGAGACCCCTCAAACATGCAGCAGCAATGTTTCGGCTGGGAACCGCGGCCCAGAGCAGCCGCGGCAGCATCAGCTGGGAACCCGCTCTGTCCCGCACCGCGCGTCCCGCACCGGGCTCGCCCATCTCTGCTCCTAAACCCGTTCACTCTCCGGCAGCGAGACGCTTGCGATTTATGCGGGATCCTCATTCCTGCGCTCGGGTCTCTCTAAGTTCTGGTTCTGGAAGGGAAGGAATGCGAAAGCGGAGGGGGAAGGCAGCCCTCCTTCCCCGCAGGAGCCCCGCCGTGCCGAGGCGGGGAAGACTCCCGCGGTGTGCGCGCCCGCCGTGTCTCCGGGGGCAGGCTTCCCCCGAGGAGCTCCTAGGCACGGCAAGGGCGAGCTCCCTCACACCACCTCTGGCCACGAAACGTCTCTCCATCACACGTAACACCCTTTCACAGAAGGTTTAGGAGATAGTCCATCTCTGGAAACACAGCGGCACATCTGCACACAGCTCTTAATAACCGGGGCTGCCTGGCGGAGGGAGTCAGTCCCTGAAGAAAGATGCTTTTCAAAGCTGTCTCACCTCAGCACAGGATTTTTATTTTATTTTATTTTATTTTATTTTATTTTTTGCTTTGCCGCCTTCTCTCCCGGGATCTGTCCAACCCCTTTTAAATGGTTTTAGCCCGCTGAAGTCAGCTTTCTGTTTTCAGGCTTTTAAAGAGAACGAACGCCATACGTGGCGCCAATTCTCCCCTAGGTTACATCTCCCCTTCCCTTTGAAGTCAGCTGGGTTGCGCAGAGGTAAATGAGAGCAGAATTTGGCCCCTGGAGCTAACAATGATGTGGAACTACTCTGATTTTTATTTTTTTTTTCCTCCGGGGTGGAGGAGGAACGGGTTTTGAAATCCGGTTATAATTCGTGTCGCTCTCTACCTTCAATACTCCGGCGCTGCGAGCGCGTGCATAACTCATGGCGCTGCCCTCGCCGGGGAGCGCTGCGCAGAGACGGGGCGCAACGCGCGCGCAGCCCCGCGGGGTGAAGATGCTGAGGGAGGGGCCCTGTTCTCCGCAGCGGAGCGGGGGGGCGGGGGGCACAGAGGACGCGCAACCCGCCCCGAGCCCGGTGCCCAGCCGGGCCGGCGCTGCCCCCGCCCTGCGGGTGAGCCACGGCCGCCGGGGTGGCCGGGGCGGCCGCGGGGGTGGGCGAGGAGCGGCGGCGCTGCCGGGGCGCGGGGCTGTTCGCCGCCGCCCGGCAGGGAGCGAGCGCCGTCGCCGGCTCGTCGCCGCCAGCGGGACACGCGTGTCCCCACGGGCGGGCACCCGCGCTTCCTCAGCCGCTCTCGAAAAAGCCCTGCTGCTGCTGGGAGCTCTTGGCTTTTTTACGGGCACATGAGATGCTCCTCGTCCCCGGCTCCCCTGGAGTTTAATAGCTGCCTTTAAAGAGGGACATTTATTGGGGCAAAAGTGGATCGCAGGCTGCAACGACGTTGCATGTGTCTTTCATTTAAAAGACACCGAGACCTCCTTTTTTTCTTCTCATTTTTGTCCGTCCCCCAAGGCATTTAGAGCTTTTAAGGCACCGCTATACACAAGCTGCCGAAACGCCAGCACACGGAGATGCGGGCGGCAGGGGCGGGGGGCAGGGACGGGACCTGTTTCCCCGAGGCTGGAGCAGGCGTTGCTCCAAAAGGTGCAAGGAGGAACCGTACCGCTTCTTCAAATAAATCCAGGGACGGTAATTACCCCTGGCTCGGCTCCGGGGCCCAGCGCTGCCCCTCGCCCGGGGGAGGCAGCGGGCTGGCCCCCGTCGCACCTGGCCGCGCACCGCGGGCACCGCTCGCCCTGCGCGCGCCTTCCCCCGGGAGCTTTCGGGAACGGCTGCCCCTTCTCCCTCTCCCCAGGCGGGCAAAGCAGCACCCGCGCCCACGAAAACACCCCGACCAGCGCCGAGCCCCCGAGCGCCACCTCTGCGCTCTCCCCCGGCGGGGCTGAGCACCCCTGCGGCGGCAGCGGGGGCGGGGGCGGCCTTCCCGCAGCCGCAGGCAGGTAGCGCTGGGCAGCGGGCGGGGTGCGGGGGCGGCGGGCCGGCTCTGCGGGGCGGCGGGGAAGGGCAGGCTCGGCTGTGCTTGTCTCGGGTGATGCTCGCAGGTACTCGACTGTACCTGAAACAATCATCCCTCACTTGGTACCCGTTTCTTCGGGGAAACATCGAATCGGAGACCAGCTGGGGAAGGAGAGGAGCTGCTCGCCGGGAGATAACGCGGGACTCGAGCTGGCCTTCTCGTTCCCTTTGGCTGGGCTCACAGGTCTGTCGAATGCTCAGTGGTCCCGGCCGGTCATTCCCGCACCTATACTTCAACCGCTCGTTAAAGCTTATCTCCCCCCGCCCCCGCCCCGGGGGACATGGGGGAAGGGGCCACTGAAACTATTTCTAAAACAGCCTTAATGGAACAGACAAGCTCGGGCCCACGATGCCGAAATACTCATCCGAAGTGATTGCAGACGCGGTTTTCCTTTACTCCAACAGGCGCTCCTTTTACCGGGAAGCAGGGAGCAGCTCTTTTCCATAAAGTGGGCCTTTTCTAAATAGTTCCCTATCTCTCTCTTGCCTGTGTTGTAAATCCTGTCTGTGTGCTAAAGGACCAAGGAATTCAACACTTCAAAGCTCACACTTTGGGTGAAAACCACGCGCCTTTTCAATATCCATAGGAATGCATGTATACATGGCTCATTTCTTTTTCTTTTATTACCTAAGACTCTGTTTTAATACTTTCATTTAGAAGTTGTATTTTTTTTTCCAAGTCGGTAGTGATAATATTTCAGGAGATTTAAAATAAAAGCCGTTTTAACCACTTTGCACAAACACAGAGAGAGACACGCACACAGGGGCAGATTGGAGGTCTGTCTGACAGTGGCCAAATTCTCTTCTAGGCCAGTTTCTGATGGGATAGATTTCTAGTTTGAAGTTCCTCTATTCTTTGTTCCCTCTGCACAAACAACGGCCTATAATATTTCTTTCTCTCTTTAGGACCGAACTTCCTCTCTAGGACCAAACTTCTGAGCTTTTTCATAAAGAAGGAACACCGGTTCTTAATTTTACAGCTTCAGAGAACAGGACTGCAGCTACCGAGGTATCAGTCAAATTGATTAAAGAAGATCCTTTACTTGAGGGTATGTGCCCCTGAAATTACCTTGCTCTAAGCCTCTCGGGGAGCTGGGGAAGAGGGAGGGAAGTGAGGGATTACTCTTTTTCCAGGATCCCTGGAGAAATGTGAATAGGTTGCAGAGGGGAAATGTCCTTTTCATGTGTCCTTCCTCCCTCCCTCCCTCCCTCCCTCCCTCCCTCCCTCCGTCTCCTCACCCTCTTCGCAGGATTGTGTGTGTCTGTTTGTCTGAAACAGATCTGTCTGTTGAAAATGGGCCTGGAACTCCCTCCTGTGTTGGGATTAGGTCTTGGGGGACCTGGGGTGGAGTTACATGGCTTGCCTATTTTCATATTCATTAGAAATGGGAGGTTGCATAAGGAGCCCCGCTGAGCTTCAAGATATAAGAGCAACTTCGGGTTCCCCCTTTCAAGACGAGACAAATCAAAGGCTCAGAGGCAAAACAGCTCCCTGAGCGCCGAAAGTCTTTCCCTCCCTCCTTCCTTCCCTCCCATCCACTCACCCACTCTCCCTCCCTCTCCTGCTCACAGTCCAGCCTCTGTCTAGGGAAGAGGCTCTCAAGCAGCCTTAGATGATTATGGATTTTCTGAGCGAGAAGTTTGCCCTGAAGAGCCAGCCGAGCAAGAACAGTGACTTTTACATGGGAGCAGGAGGCACTTTGGAGCACGTTATGGAAACTTTGGACAACGAGTCCTTTTATAGCAAAACGTCAAGCAGCAAATGTGTGCAGGCCTTCAACCCTCTGCAAAGGGCTGAGCATCATGTGAGGCTGGAGAGGACATCACCCTGCCAGGACAACAACGGTGAGTTGCCATCCCGAGGTTATTCTGGCTGCCACGCTTTGCCCCTCCTGCAGATGAACGGGGAGGTCAGGGCTTCTCCTGCCCGCCGAGACCCAGGGCTGCACCGTGCCGGCGTGCCGGGGGCTGTCAGGTAGCAGTAAATCATTACAACAATAATGATAATGACTACGGTAATAACAGTAGCAATAGCAACAACAGTAACAATCGTACCACCCGGAACTGGGAGCAGGCGATCTCCCGCTTCGAAGCGCTCTGCTCCTTCCAGCGCTGCCCTCCGGCTGCCGCCCTCCCTGCCGGCCCGGCCCGGCTCCCGCGGCCTGTCCCCGCCGGCGCGGGGCGCGGGCAGCGCAGCGCGGAGCACGCAGCCACGGACCGCCCGGCCCCGCAGCCGCCCGCCCGGGGCACCCCCAGGCCGGCGGCGGGGAACCGGGCGGGGTGGGCCGCGGCGGCCCCGCGCTGCCGGAGCGGCGGCGGCCGGCGGGGCCCGGCGGCTGCGGGAGGGCTCGGCCCCGGCAGCCCGGTGCGGCTCCGCGCGGCGCCGGGGCCGCCGTGCGACGTCCCCCGCGGCCGCCCCGCCAAGGGCACGGGGAAGCAGCGGCGGGCGCCGGCGGCTGCGGCGCCCCGGGCACGGCCAGGCACCGGCACCGGGGGGAGCCTGCTGCTTCCTAGCGGCGCCCTGTGAGGCCGGCGGGGCCGCTTTCGGCTCGTTACCCGATAACGCGCAGCGGCCGCTCTTCACGCCGACCGAAACGACTTCGGTAACTCGGCCACCAGCGTCCGGGAGTGTTTTTTCCCAGATGATCGGCACGGAGAAAGTGGAACGTTTCACTTTTGAAACGTTCAAGGTAGCCCCCGTTTTTCCAGCAGGATATAAACCATGTATAGAAAAAATAATTAAAAAATATTTTCCTGGCAGAATCGGAAAATGTGGTTAACACCAGCTACGGTAAGGAGACTAACAACATCTCACAGGTTTTGACTTCACAGAGGCATTGAAATATTAGTTTTTCAGAACGTACGAAACGGTTTGCGAGAAATAATGACAGATTTCTGCAAGTGCAACTTAAAAAAATAAACCAACCAAACAAAAACCAACCAACCAAACAACCCTACAGAAAATTGGTTTATACATTGAAGTTTTTCTTTAATGTGTACCTTGGGGGCTTTGGGGCATTTCCTATCTACATGTGTGCTGGTAGCAAGTGTCTAAAAATTGTGTTTGGTTAAAATGAGCTCGGACTGAAAGGAAAGAAATTACTCGGAATGTAAGAAAATCCCAAAGCAAGCTTCTTATCATGTGTTACATGCCATCTTTGTCGATTTTAAATTCAACAGAGTTCTAAACTTTTTTCGCCTGTGTCAGAGAAAAAAAGAAAACCAAAATCTTTTCGAATCTTGTAACATATCGCATGACATTTTCAGTGATGTGAGACGTGTAGAAATCGAAAAGAGTAGGAAATATTTCCATTTCTGATTAAGAAGCTACGGAGGAATATTTCTTCTCTCTCCTACTCAGATTTTACCTAAAGACAAATAGTTCCTGCAATCCTTATACAAAGTATATGAAACGATCTCTTTTAATAAGTTAACATTTTGCAGAAAGTCTCTGTATTTTCTAAGCATAACAAACTTAATTGGAAACAATTCCACTTTACAAATCCAAAAGAAGGTATATGGAATCTATTGAGTTTGTAAAGCAAAGTTAATTTTCGGTTTCAATCGCTTCTTGATTTGTCAGTTTACAGCTATTTAGTTTACTTCACAGTTATTTTTTACTCTCATAGAAATAGTTTTTCTACATCTGCTTCCAAGTTTAAAGGCACATTTGTCAATAGCTTTATGCCACTTATCTTCTATGAAAATCTGTTTGGGCTAAGGTTCCTTATCTGTGCAACAATACTTGAAGCTGATTTCACGGGCTATTAACCAGTTTAGTGGCAGAGTAAAAGTATTCAAGTACTTTCACGCAGTCTCCTTATACTGAAAGATTTTAGATGATATTTTCAGATACAATTCTCAGTTAAAATTCTGTGTGATTTAGTACTTTTACCCTGTGTGTTGTTAATGCTACAGATTCCTCTTCCACCATCTCTTATAGAAACATGCAGCCGCATAGGACCTGGTTCCCTGTGAAACTGTTTGATATGAACTTTTGAATCTAAAGCCCCCCCTCTCTAACTAGTTATTTCCCTCCCCCACCTTGTGTACAGTGAACTATGGGATTACTAAAGTGGAAGGACAGCCTCTTCACACAGAGCTGAGCAGGCCCATGGACAATTGCAACAACCTCAGGATGTCTCCGGTGAAAGGGATACAGGAGAAAGGGGAACTGGATGAGCTCGGTGATAAGTGTGACAGCAATGTCTCCAGCAGTAAGAAGAGGAGACACAGAACAACTTTCACCAGTTTGCAGCTGGAGGAACTGGAGAAAGTATTCCAGAAAACTCACTACCCCGATGTCTATGTCAGAGAACAGCTAGCTCTCAGAACAGAGCTCACTGAGGCCAGAGTCCAGGTAGGAACCAAACTTCAGCATTTCCATGACAAGTTGTGCATTGTAGGAACTAGTAAACGACACTCTTGGGGTTTGTACAAAAGCCTGTAAAGCTGAAGTAAATAGCTCATTTTGCTTTATTTCTTTATGGATATGAGCTGTTATGCTGCAGTACTGAAATAACTTCTTATTTTAAAAAATAGCTTGTGTTGCTGTTCTAGAAACTTGTTTAAATGATGAGAAAATAACATCAGTAGTAAAGCAGTCTTGATCTCTGGTAGTCCTTTTTACTGTCAGCATTCCAGGCGGTGAATAAATTGTGTGTTACATGTAAAGATCCCGCTAAAGAGAAGAGTTGCATGTAGTTCAGACAGATGATGATGCAGAATTAGGACGCAGAGGATTCTGTGTGTGTTATGGCATGAACAGTACAATCTAAAAAGTAATCAAATTCCTTATTTCTATCTAAGGAGCATGCAGTGAAACTGCACATACATAAAAGTGGATAAATATGTATGTGTCTGTGTAAAACAAGGATGTAATCCTTTCATCACTGTTGAATGGAATAACTTAAAAAATCAAAAAATTGGGAAGTACATTTGTTGTCTTTTAAACTTGCACAGCGGATGGATAATGTTGTGCTAATTTTTGGAACAAAGCATGCTGTTCACCACTTTGTGCAGTATTTGGGTATCTTAACTGCCTATGAAGCCGATTCATGCGGTATGTGCTTGTACAGTAACCTCAACAACATTTATGGCTTTGGATGTGTAATGGTGAGAAAAGAAGCTGAATATCCAGGAAGTGCAGCCCTTAACCCGTTTAGAGATCTTTTCTTAGAAAAGGCTGTGAGCTGCATTTTGGAGTCTATCCTGTTTTTAGAAATATTCCCCATTCTGGTAATAATCATAATTTCAATTTAGAGGATAGGAAGTCCTGTCGATTCTTATAGACTGCGATTAATTTTTTTAATTTAGTCACTTGAATATGATAACAACTTCACAACTTGTAATTAAACACATACTCACACATGCATATAGAGAAATAGACATCAGTGCACATGCACACAACTGAAATTAATCCAGGATCACTTTCAGAAATGAACTTAGCTGATTAATTTTGTAAAGAACTGTTCTTTTCATGTCTATTCAACTGTAATGTTGAAATGCATAATGTTGAAATACTATTCTTACAATTGCATAAATCTGGAATAATGAGACCTAGTCCAAGAATAAATTAATTGTCAGAAGAGGGAGGGGAGAATTTGTCTAAAATGGGTCAACTGAATTTTTGTCACCTTTTTTCCCTAAGTTTTAGAAGCTTCATATTGTAAAAGTATTAAAAATTAGAGTAAACTATGACTCTGTATGACTGCACCAAACTTCCATAGAACATCTATTTCTATTTTATTTAAACCTGTTCTCCCCTTTCTTAAAAGATTATTGATCTTTGCATTTCTCGTATGCTAAATATGAAAGGAAACGGTGATCATTTCTATAGAGTAGCAACAGTATTCCATCACAAGATTAAGCAATTTAAAAGGCCTTACATCATTAGAGGCAAGCATCTGGCAATTCAAGGATAACAAGCAGCAGATTTTTATATTGCTTTGTGGAGGCAAATGGTTACTTTATCTCTGCCAAGAGTCAGTTTCTAGTAAAGTGATGTAAACAGAAACATTTTGGGGGATTGTCAAAGGAAAAAAATGTGCACTTTTTCCCTTTAGTTTCTATAAATTCAAGCAAATTGTTTGATTTAGTTTAGCAGAGTGATCAGCTGGATACCTTACCCACATTTCCCTTCACCGCCATTTCATCAACATCCAATTTAATATTTGTCCTGCATACACGCAGAGAGCGCCAACCTGAATCTAATTTATCTAAGTTGTTCTCTTTCCTGCTGCATGTCAGTGAAGTAATTGGCACCCTTTTTAAGGAGATTGTCAAGGTCTTTTTTCAATGAAAAAGCCTCAAGATTAAATTCCCTTAGTGTGTTCTTAATGCCTCCTGTGGAGACAGAATTTTTTTTTCTTTTCTTTTTGCTGAGCCTCAGGCATCATAAATAACACAAATTTACCAACAAGGTCCCTAACAATATATACTCAGCATATATTGCATAGGCCTTGCTTTGATTGCTGAGTACACTTTAAAAGATTGCACATACTAAACTTGCAACAAGTCCTTCAGAATTAAACAGCATATGCTTAAGCAGCATCAAAGGACAGTTGAGCTCTCCAAAGATCAAGGCAAAAACAGAATTATAAACCAGTGTTATTTTAAGTATCCTACCATCAGGGATAAGAATATACCCCTCAAAATGGGATTCGCAGGCAGTGTCTATATATATATATATATTAAAAAAATTGTTTATTGTCTGTATCTATCCAAATAGATTCACCGTCTATTTAGCAGGAAGACTAGCCAATGGTATTGTTTCCATAAAAAAAAAAGTAATGGTTCTGTTAGTAGTGTGACTTATTTAAAAAAAGTTGGAATGAGTTTGCTCATAGTTGAACAATAAAGGCTTAGTTGGATAATATTACTTTTATAAAGGAACAATTACTTTTTTAGCAATCCATTTAATGCATAAGGATAAGCCTTAGCCAGTCCAAACTTAACTGTTTGAAAGAAAAAAATAAATCTGAAAACCACAGGAGAGTGACAGGTATCAGACACAGCAAGAAATGTGCATATAATAGGTTTTGAGATAATGTCTGATACTCAAGACATTACAGAACAGTGCAAAGGTTATTTGAGCATAAAGAAAATAGCTTTTAGTTGTCAAGGACACATTGTTTCAGGTCTAAATTATTTCATAGTCTAAATGTAAAGTGTCATTCTTTAGTTTTAGATTTTCAAAAAGAGTTATCACCTAACAGATGTGAAAAAAATGTCACAATAGTTTAAAAGTGATCTCATAATTCTTTTTTATCTTCCTGCCCTGTTAGCCTTCCTTATAGAAACCTTTTCTGCATTGCAGACTACTGTCCTGGTGCCAGCTCTCCCTGCCTTTTCATTACTGAATTTGGTAAAGATTATATATACCTCTGGGAGGCAGATCATAGATAGTCATATCAAATCAGTGGGCATGTGAAATTAAGAGAAAGTTTCTTTACAATTTGACTTGCTGCTTCTTATTGATTTTCCTCTACAGAACTGAACTCTGTCAGAATTAGCACTTCCTGACAGACTGATCTTTCCTCTGCGTTTTTTTTTTTTTAGATGCTAGAAAGAAAATAATATAAACTTTTAAAATATCCAGAAAAAACTTAAGCAAGTCTGACACTGAGAAGATTGAAACTGCTAGAAGTTCATCCTCAGACAGAAAATTTCCCTTTCTTAGATAAACAGAAATTTCCAAAGCTACTGTCCAAAACCTCTTGGCTTTTTCCTAAAACTCTTTGCACAGTATGTAATTGAGTTTACCTTGGTGATTGTTTCCACATATACTATAGGTTTGGTTCCAAAATCGAAGAGCAAAATGGAGGAAAAGAGAACGCTATGGTCAGATCCAGCAAGCTAAGAGCCATTTTGCTGCCACCTATGACATATCTGTTCTTCCAAGGACTGACAGCTACCCTCAGGTATGGTAAAGACCAGTAGTACTTTGGTTCTACATTTACCTTCTCTTCCATCCTTGGGCACATATGTGCACAGAAGATGCATGAAGATGTCCCTGTGTTAGGTTTCAGTGTTCTTTAGCCATGTCAACAGAACCTACCACCATGAACAACAGTTTTGACATCTAATATGAATAATTAACTCTTAAAATACAAGTTTTTTTAAAACAATTATAGGAGCTGCAGAGTTTTGCATAAGTTGTGTACTGAGAATGGCTGGCAATGTGGTTGTGCAGCTAAATCTTCTCTGCATGTAAAATTTTGCAGGGATTTGAATCACTTAACAACTCTGGTCTTGTATGCTTTAGTAAGATGAGGCATAAACTCTCTGATCTCTAGACAACTTCCTTTTAAACAGGCACCATTTCTTTACGGACCTCAACAGACCATTGAACACAAGTAGTCTCCTCCTAGCATGAAACCTTACTACGGCAACGTACAATCAGAATTTAATGGATATATCTGGGAGAGGGAGGCAGAGAGACAAAAGCTCTCTCAGACAGTAGTTGATTGTTTTCATGTGGTTGTTCCCCCCCACCCCCTGTAAGGTATACTGTGTAATAAGATCATAATCTTCTGTCCCTGTTCTCCAGTCCCTTGGTTTACTGCCTTGTTTCATTCTCTGCTATTGTTTTTCTTCTTGCTTGTTTTAGTACATTGAATACTTTTATTCTGAAACCATTGTTTTTCATGTCTTTAGCTTCCCAGCCCTTTTACCACATAATTAAAAAAAAAAAAAAGTACTATACAAAGCACAAATCTTGTATGGGTCCCTGTGGCAGAATCCTTCCACTGCTGTTGTCCTGGTGCTCTTCTAGTTCATTAGGTAGCAGAGTTTCTGCTAACCTGAAGAATATGCTCATTCTATGAGAGCTTGCTTTGGTCATGTTCTACATTGACTGAATGTGATTAGTTTTGAACCAGAGGCCTTGGGCCCGTGTGTTATCTACCCAGCTTAAAGTGCTTTACCTCTGAAAAAGTTGCATGTTACTAGATTTGATGCCTGGGACAGAGCTGGTTTGTGTTCCAGCAGCACAGAATATGGGTACAACAATTTCAGATTTGGTGGCACTTCTGCCTGTTTTTATTTTATAATGTAATTGTGCATTAGCTCAAATTACATCAGAAACCACTGCATGACACGCTCTGTATTTAAGTTTAAGTAGGAGGAGACCTATGTAGGTGGAGCTGTGCAAAAAGACCTTAAGCACTCCTAGGCAGATTCACAAAGACAGATGCACAATCACTCACAGATCTTACTCAAGGTATTCAAGTATCTTTTGATACCTGACTTATCTATAGCATCACAACAGATGACAAAAGGAATAGTACTTAAGCTTTGGGCCTGACTCAGTTCTTTAGAATAAATTTTGTGTCTCCAAGTTAATTTTGTAATTTTAGTAGGACTTCATCTAGAAATTTACCCAACTGACAGAAGTTTCATGAGCATAAGATAATGGAATAATATAAACAATTGGTAAACACTTGAAATGGTTGTCCTAAAATTCAAGTTCTAAAAAAGAAACATTTTTTAATTATATGAGAGTATCATCATAAAAACCTAAACCAAATGAAATATCTCTTCTGTACTTTCAGATTGTTAAAAAGATGAGTGAATTAATTGGATTTCTATTTATAAATTTGTTACAAAACATGTTTTGTAGGCTGATGACAGAACTAAATTTCAGGCTGGCAAAACTTTCTACCATTAATTTATAAGTTCTTAAAAACGAGACATTGAAACAGAAATGTTGGTACGATAATCTTAAATAAAGCATCACTAATGTTTATAGAAATATAAAATATATACTCATTCATAAACATAAATGTGTAGTACTCACCTACAATCACTGACTAACACACTGCAGGTAAACAGGCACAAACATGTAATTGAGTCTGGTCACTTGCATGTGAGAGTTGTGTTGTACTGCACTGTACTGTACTTCATGAACAGGAACAAGGAGCTAAATGAAGGCGTGAGTCCACTTCACATTGGCTGTTTCAGCTGAGTGCTTGCATGCATAGTTTGGCTACATGATAAAAACAAGGCATCTTACTCCTCAGTGAAGAAGGTGGCTCCTTTGCTGTATACTGGGCTATGAACAGGTATCCAGGCGATTATCACAGAAGAGTCAATGCAAGTTCACATTCTTGCTAACCTGGTGGTAATTCTTCGTAGTTTCACATTCTTAAATCCTCACCTTCAGTAAAACCATGTCTGTATCACATAAATAACATTTCCAATGAGAATGTTTGAGAGAATGAAAATCTATATTAAACAACCACTAACATCACTACATTCAAATCTTTTGAACTAGCCTCACTTAAAGAAAATAAATCTACAGTACTTGACTTGCTATAAACCTATTAATGTATCCCACATTTCAGGTAGAAAGTTATTTAAAATTGTTATCTGCATATTTGGTTTTAGTGTTATAGATTGATTTCCCAAACAATTCCATTATTTCAGTGTAGTTAATGCAAGAAAAGAAATAAAATATTTTCCCTTCCTTTCCCCTTCTCTTCCCCTTCCCTGCCCCCATGTACAAGCACTCTTATTGAGACCCTGAAATCAGTAAATATTGGACAAGCTTTGCCATACTTTTGAGTAAATAATTTTTCTTGAGGATTGTGGAACACAGATCACTAGAGCTTATTTATGAAGCCTTTATAAACATAGGGGAAAACAGACTCTGTTGCTGGCAAAAAATATAGGATGAATGTTGAAAAAGGATCAAATCAAGCTGAGGTATTTACTGTTGTGTGGCAGAAGGAATGGGAACAAATGTGAATTTCTGGTGTGCATTATATGATTTTGCATTCTAAAGATTTCTGTTTTGAATCCTACCATGGATATGTTATGTTCACAAAATGGACATCCCACTTGCATTCCAGCAGAAACATCAGTCCCTTTTGCAGTCAACAGAGGGTGTGGAGACCTGTGCTTACTCTCTTTACCAATTATCTTCATCAAGTACAAATTAAGAACATGCTGCTGCTATGTACCGTACAACTATGCCACCTGAAATGTTTTCTTGTGAGGAAACGATCTTTTAATCTTATTTCAGATAGAAGATTGGCTCTGAATCAGAGAATGTTTGAGGTTGGAAGACGCCTCTGCAGGTGGCCTGGTCCAACCCACATTTCTATAATCAAGTCTAATTTTGCTATTAAATTACACATCTTTATCTTCAAAATAGTAATACACAATTTAGTTTTTTTCCTAGATCATAATTGTTTGCTTTGCTAATTCAGTATTACTTTAATTATTTTTACAGTATGTTGGCTTCAGGTGCTACTTAATGTGCAAAGTAGTGGCTCAGCTGGCTGCCAAGAAGTTCAGTGTGTCCTAAACTGTCCAAATTCTGCACACATACATCTTCTATTAATTACACTGGCAACACCTAGATTGCAGAGAAGGATAATCATCTGTTATTCATGTGTTGTTTTTTTTTTTTATTTGGCTTCAGCATTAAACATACCACAGCATTGTTAAGTTTTCACTCAGATGAAATATCTAACTTTTGAAAACACTATGCTAAAAATCAGTTTTTTTCTAGGAAAGTGTTATATATGGTACTTCTCATTCATTTTAGTAAAAGGTTTAAATTGCATTAGTTTCAGTATTTAAGCTTCAAGTTTCTCTTGCAGATGCAACACATTGTAGTCTGAGTCATCTTAAGTGCACTCAGAAAACAATTCACTGGGTAAAACTTTTATCCCAGACACTTTGAGCCTCATTAACTAGCAATATTGTGCTGATGGTATGAAAGCTGAGAGGGGCATCTTAACATCAGTGGGGAAATGAATGCACATTCACTTCATGGAGATGTTTATTTCAACTCATTCTAGTAAATGCCACTAAACAAGTAGTAGTTGATTTGATCACCTAAATATAGTGCCTAGTGTTAATAAAGATGTCATGGGATATCTGAGACATTGTTACAGTGCTGATGAACAGGACTTATGAGAAGGATACATCCTTCAGGGGGAGGCAGCTGGTGATTGGATAAACATTAGACATTTGTGCTCAGTCAAATGACAAATACTTAGTCAAAGGGACGGTTCCCTTCAAAGTTGGTGAAAATCTAGTAGATTATTTTTTTCTTCCTAAAGTATAAGGTGTAAAATAGGTAAGATGATCTTTAAAAATGTAATTTTTCTCCAATGCCTGGTTCAGCTGCAGACATTTACAGTCATCTTACATAAATCTATACATTGTGTGGTAGGAAAGGAACAATAAACTGATTAGTTAGCCTTGCTCTTCTCTTACTTTATTGGTCTTTACCTGACTATTGCTGTCCCATGCCTAGTGAGAAGGCTAATGTTATAAAGGGTACTTGACCTTCTCAGGTTTAATGTTTAAGTATGAGAAGTAGCAAGGGAACAAAATACCTGAGACAAAATTTCATTTGCATCCCCTCCTTATTCAGACACACGAGAGTGAAATTTGATCAAAAGCCTACACTGTTATCACACAGACCTAGCTTTCCCTGAATGAGTTAAATTTATAAAGATGTTATGTTTATAAATGTAAGTGCATCAGTATGTAAATAAACATGAAATTGTATCCTTGAAAAGCAGGTATAAGGGGCAACACTCTTCCCCTGGGTAGACTCTTTCCACACTTTGCATCTTTTCTTCTTGTTTCCTCTTTGAGTCTGGTTCATTTGTTGCCATTGTTCTTCTAAGTTCTTTTGGAAGGGTTTATATTGTCACACCATTATGCTTTCCCTCTGGCTATCACATGTAAAAGGTATTGTTTGCTTCTTTTATTTACTTGAAAATGCAGGCAATAGTTGGATAGGACTGAATTTAATCTTTTTTATTTTTGGTGGAAAAAAACCAGCCTAGTGCAGGTGGGAATCCCAAGAAGAAAAAAGCATTTCAATGGTACGGGAACTGGAGTGATACAGAAGGTATAGAAAGAAGGGAGAGTGTTGAAATGTCAAAAATAGAAGGAAGAGGCTGAAGTTTACATTCCATCCACCAGACTGATAAAACAAATAAGTTGAACAGCATGGCATCACATGATATGTTTTGGCAATCAAAGAGTGTAGAAATGGTATCAGTATACATGTGTTATGTACTAAGTCCTTGGATCATCATTACAGTTCTGCTCTAGCCTTAGTACATATGGGTAATTCTCATTAGCAATAATCAAAGTTACATGCTCCAATTAAATCTTTCATATGGCATATATTAGACACCACATGTTATATGACTTAAAAATTCTTTTAACTGTAATAGACATATAAATGACAGTTAATCACAATAGTTCATTAAGGCCATGGGTACACTGATTAAGTAGGAGTAGATGTGGTAGACATATCTGAGCTAGCTTCAAAGAAGTTTTATTATATACTCATGCTGTCTAGCTGTGACAGCATGGATCTCAGGCTGGGCCACCACCTGGATGGTACATTGCTCGCTGCATATGTGCTGACTGCTGCACTGCTGTGGCTGATCTTCCAACAAGAGTAACACTTCTAATCTTTTTGGGTGGTGTCTGTTCCACACAAAATAGTTTGTGCACTGTGCTTTAATTTTTTTCTTAGTTCTAAATCATCACTGTATGTGGTCCTTCTTGCAGTCTCAAAATTCGGTATCTCGCTTTGTTATATTTTTTTTGTGAAACATGTATTTCTTTAAGTGTGTAAGTAGCTTTAACTGGGGTTTAATTGTAAGGTAAATCTGTTTTTTTCTGAGATAGAAACACTTTTTTAATAATATTTTTCAAAGTATGGCATTCTGTCTTTAACTGTATCATAAATGTGAAATATAATTAATTTGTATTGTAACTGGCCTTGAGATTGCAGTATGGAGAAGTTACAGTTTATCTAGAAAACATCCCATACAAGAATGAAAGCTTGATGACTTTTTGAATCCTGCATTATTTTGCACTTTAGCAAACTTGTTAAGCATGGAATCAAATGAACAGGTTGTCATTTTGTTCACCATGTGTAAGGCCCAAATGTGGACTAAATGCATCTATCATTATTTTAGAACTGTAGCATTAAGCCTCTCACTACCAAGGGCCAACCTGCATTTAATGGACATATCTGAAAATGGCGTGCTGCATCTCTCTCATATGTGCCTGAATCCAATACAGTACAGATGATCTTCTCATGTTCATTAGGTACAATGGCTCCAATAAAATGATCACAAATAATACCAAGAAATATTCTGTCTAAAGGAAAAAATACAATGAGAGTGGTAAAGCCTTGGAACAAGTTGCCCACAGAAGTTATTGAATCTCTGTAACTGGAGCTACTCAAAACTTGTCTGGATAGGGCTTCAGTATCCTGATCTAAATTCTAAGCTGTCAGCAAGGGTTTGGAATAATAATCCTAGAGGTCCTTGTCAGTTTAAATTATTCTGAGAATCTACAAATCTGCAAACTCAGGAAGTACAGGCAAATCTCTGCCCATAGTTTGGATGTCCTGAAGCGGTCCCCAGAAAAAAAATACTGTAGCAAGTGACAGACCAAATTAATTGTGCTGATGGACTAGAAGTAGCCTGCAGGTCATAAGTTGTAAACTAGCAGTTCTGAGCAGTTAAACAGCGATTTCATTTAATCTGCCTAAAGTAGCTCCTTGTTCAAGCACAGGTTTCATGTTTTCTGGCAGTGCAAGGATTGTTGCTTCACATAAAGAGAGGAGCGACAAAAATTTAACAAATCAGTCCCTGACTTTTCTACAATTAGGTAAATTCTTAACTCTTCAGTTAGTGCCACTGTTTTCTCCCTTGCAATGCCCAGGAACAGCCTGAAAACAGTCAATGTGTAGTTCCGTATTACTTACTAGAGTAATTATAATAATGTACAATATAACATAACATACATTATGCAATATAATAACAATAATAATTTATTACTTCATATCTAGACATCTTAAAAGAGATTAACATTTCCTATGTGAAGCACTAAACCGCATGTCCACTCAAACAAAAGCTGTGTGTGCTCATATGTGTGTCTGTTGGGAACAGACACCAGTCTGGATAGGTAGGTGGCTCAAATAGCGTGAGTCAAGACATTTGGTGATGGGAGAACCAAAGATGGGTAAGTGATAGTAAAACTCTCAGAAAATTTGGAGATTTGACTTTATGTTATTTCTCCACGTGCTGTGTAAGAAGACTGAAGCTCCAGGAGCTTGAAATTTTAGCAGAAAAAAAGCAGTAACATCAGATGGGATGACCAATTACCTCAGCTAATTTTCCTCTGCCGTGTCAAGCAGAAGGTCATATACTTAGGAAATGATATCATAACCATGTTAACAACCATAACTTTCCAGTTATGTTCTTGTCACAGCTATGAAATTCTATTTCTTTTTTTTCCACTGGGAAGGGTGTGTATGTGTGTGTATAAAACATACAGTAGGTAAATATATTGAAGGGCTCTGGTAATTTCATGGTAACCACAAGAGCAAAGCTCAAGTTGTTTGTGATGTTAACAGAAACCAGAGATGTGCTGTATGTATAGCCTCATTCACAGTCTCTGAATTGCCTTTTATATAGTTCATGGATCACACAAGAGTTTAAGAGGAAAAATATTTTTTTAAAATTCATGTACATAATGTCCCTTTTCCTTCCAACATACCAGAAGAGGGTCTGATAATTTTGACTTATTGTAAAACATTACTGTATTTATTTTTAATACAGGAATACCTTCTGCACCTAAATTTCACTACAAGATATTTATGTTGTAAATCCTTGCTAAAACCTGAAAATGTAATGTCAAAAGTGAAGTGACCTGACCAACTAAAATGAATAGAAAGTTGATATGACTGAAACATTCTTTCAAAACACATAACTGTCTCATGAGAAAAGATGTAAAGTTTTCCTAGCAACTTGTGACACTTTTCAAGTTAAGTTTTCTAATTTGGATTCCTTTCTCTAAGGAAGAAACCTAGGGCATCCCTTTGAAAGTTTTAGGAATTAATAACTTGTTCATATATTTCTTTAACAAGACATTAGTATGTTTTAGGATTTGCAGCTGTAGTCTGTTCTCATTTACACCTGTGCAATCTCACTGAAATTAAATTGAAAGAGATTTGTCTAGGATAAAAATATCAGGAAAATTGGTCATACGAAACTTAGTTTGCTGCAAACCAAACTACTAGAAATATGGGGGGAAAAGGTGATTTTGTGATGCCTCCAGACCACATAGGTTATTGGGCACTTCCAAATTGAGCTTCCGAACCTCTTGAAGTCTTCCCATCATGATTATATTAAAGGTAAATTCATACACGTTCCTATTTAAACAGATTTTTTGGGAAAATTCTTCTCATAATTATACCTGTGCAGCCTGGTCAACTGCAGCATTTGGCATAGTGTTTCTTAGAAAGAAATCTTATTAAGTCAGGTAGATGAGACTGTCACATGTGTGTTAGCTTTGCAGATGATGAGCTCCTTCAGAATTAGCTTCTGTATTAGATGCTTCACAGATGAACTAGTGTCTCCCTGGGTAAATTCATCCTGTTGTGAAGGTTTTAAGGCTGACTATTTGGCCTGGAAATAACGTAAAAAAAGAATGAGGTTCTCTGTGCATGTGTTTGAAATGTCTCCAACTCCCCCCCAGATTCTTTTTTAGCTGTATCAGCTCACTGTTTCAATTCAGTAAAGAGTTGTACCAGCAAAACAAACTGAAATGGAACAGCCCAGAAATAGGAATGGGTGACTTGCTTTGTAGGAAGAAAGAAAAACCACTCCCAACAGTTGCTTAGTCTTGACAATGCTGCTGCAAGAAGCATATATGTAGCCACAAAATGATACATTTCATGTGCAAGTTAAAAAGTACAATTAAAAGTTTCTAATGTTCCTGAACAAAAAACCCAAAAGACAACAATTTTTCTACAGATAACTGGGTTTCTGATTTTCACAGTTCATGACTAAGAATGTGTGCAGCTTGGGCTTTCAGGCAAAGTGGAGATATTCTCTGGATTTTATAGGCTTTCAGTGACTACATTCTTTACTACTTTCCTCTGTACTCTAATTATTCTATGTGGCTCCAAACACATTAAGTCTGAGGAGGCAGTAAGCTTTTTGAGTCTTAGCAGATGACCTCCCAGTTGCTGCACACTTAACTACCACACTTTGCAGCTCTTTCAGGGTCCCTTGCTTCCTTCTTGTCGTAATCTGTAAATCTGTACTAGGATTGGAGAAACCTTCCAGGCAACAGGACACAAAAGAATCCCTGAATTTTGAGCCATTAGAGATGTACTGCTCTCTTTGGGAATATTCTGTGTGGTTGAATGCAACAAACTTTTGTAAGCAAGACAGTGGTTCATACATGTCCAGATAAGACATGTCTTTTAATCTCCAGGTAAACCACCTGTTCTCTGAAGAGCAAAAAAGTTTGATTATAAGTCAAAACTGGCTCAGGTGGGTTAATTAAGGAGTAATAAGGCAGCTGAGGGTCATGACAAGCTGTAGAGCAGGGGTCCTCAAACTATGGCCCGCAGGCTGGATACGGCCCCCCAGGGTCCTCAATCCAGCCCCCCGTATTTACAGACACCCCCCCCCCGGGGTTGGGGGGGGAAACCAAGCAGCCGCAGATGACTGCCTGCCACTGCATCCGCGTGTCGGCCCCCTGTTTAAAAAGTTTGAGGACCCCTGCTGTAGAGGGTCTCCTGTGGGCTGTTGTTTGAAAGTCTTCTAAAAACTGTTGAACGGAGGAGGGAAGGATGGGAACTAGAAAGTTCTGAAACTCTCAGTTGAGCCTCTTTCCTCCTGTAGATCTCAGGAGGCCCACACAAAGGAGGAAAAATTCTCAATATCCTTCCCAAGCACCTTATTCACTCCATTACCTCTCAGCAGATCACCTGCAGGAGCAGATGACTGAGGTGTGGCCAACCAGCTGTGTGTGTGTGCGCGTGTGGAAAGGCAAGCTGCATTTATGTGAGTGGGTGTGGAAGTGTACGTGTGCCTGTATGTATGCACGTCTGTGCGAACTAGGAGTTGGGCAGACTAAGAGTTTGGGGAGATGTGTTGTTACCATGGCTTTTCCCCAGCCTTCTGCAGGAAATGAAAACGGAGTATTTTCTCGTTCTTTTTTGTTGCTGCAGTTGCCAAGGAGCCCATATTAGTTTGCAAGCTCCTGATGACCCCTGCTAATACAACTGTTCAAAATACTAACTTTTAAAATAAGACACTATCTCATCCTTGCTATCTGCACTAGATCTCAGCTAGATAAGTTCAGTGAACCATAATTTATCTCTAGCTTGCTGGTGGTTTGGTGGGTATGTGTTGTTGGAAAGTAATAGGGCAATGGGAAAAAAACAGCTCAGCAGTAGAAATATGTTTTCATTCTCTGTGTATGTGTGTGTCTTTCATAATTCATTACTTCCCCTGACCTTACTTTGGCAGAAAAAAATCACTCAGCTAAAGTGATAACCTACATATCTGAAAGCCAAAATTCCTTTGTCTATGGGTTTGGAACGTGAAGACAAAATTAAGTTTGAAGTGGAAATTCACTTTACAGTGCTAACTGAAGAGTAATTGCAATTACTTCAATGTACAGCAGAGAACAAAGACATGTGGGCTCAATCCCAGTGCATCAGAGAAATGATACACTGAACAGACAACAGATTTTTAGGATGAAGACAATTTTAGTGAGGTAAAACATAAAAGTATATAGTTACTGGCTGAGAAGTTGTGTACTATGAATGAGGGCTAAAAATGTCTTGTGTCATGATATTTGTACATTTAAAAAAATCAGTACTCAGGAAAGAGATATAAGTAAAAGTGGAGAAGAAATACAGAGCTGTACATTTTATAATGGTGACTACAAGTGAGAAATGACTGTTAGAGTATGTCAGAAATTACATCCATGTAGTACCGACAGAGACATATGGAGTGGAGAGTTTAAAAAGACAGGACAGCTGCTGAGTGTGAAGTTTGATTCAAGCACAGTGAATAGAGGAGGAATGAAAGAATGCACAGTTTGAGACAATGACGGAAGCTGACTTGTGCTAGGCCTTGCTAATTCTTACTATCTGTTCATCTAGCAACAGATAAGTGAAAAATACCTATCCATAAGTAGCATCTATGCATAGAAAATAGTAGAAGGCCTGAGGCTCAGAATGAAGCTTTAAGTGATTGCTAAGTAAAGAAGGCATTATACATCAAAGCTTGAATACGTGGTTCCTCCAGATCTTCAGCAGACATTGCTGGTAACCACAAAGTTTGTGTCCTAGTCTGTCATGCAGCGTTTTCCAGGGATGCACAGCGTAGCCAGTTAAGGCTGAGAGAGCTGAAACAGAAATGCCCTCAAGTATAATTTTGTATAAAACCATCATGAAAATGATTTTTATCTTTAAACCATCTTTGAAACAACTTTAGGAAAAACTCTTGAATTTTTATCAACCGTGCCTGTATTTTATGGATTAATTTGTTTTAAAGTAATTACGCAAGGATTCTCAGTATTTAATTTTGCAAATCTTTGTTGGGCTTTGTTGCTTGAGAAATCCTGGTTTGTTTTGTTCACCCTTTTATACTGTTTCCTACCGCTGCACTAAGGAAGAATTCTGATGAGGAGAAGCTTTGATGGTGAAATCAACTATGATATTGTCCTCTTTTGACATGTTTTCTTTGAAGTCAGTTGTTTGCTTCCACTAATTTTACTGACTAGCTGGGCTGATGGCATCCTGAGGTTCAATAGTTAAACGCTAAGGATAGAGCCACAGAACAAATGGATGACAGAGCAAGGAATATGATTCGGTAGCCCTTGCTCTTACGTGAATGATCCAATATTTTGACTCATGTAATGTCTTCATGGTATTTTCTAATATGATTGCGGAGAACTAGTTAAGTACTTGTTGCTTGTTTTAGAGGAGAACTAATGATGGATGTGTTAAGCAAACCAAGCATTGCAGAAAACAAAAGAAGAACTTTCTAAATTTGATCTTATTCATTTTATATGTTCCAGATTCAGAACAATCTGTGGGCAGGGAACGCGGCTAGTGGTTCTGTGGTTACCTCCTGCATGCTGCCACGAGATACGTCCTCCTGTATGACACCTTATTCCCATTCACCCCGGACAGATTCTGGCTACACAGGCTTTTCAAACCACCAGAATCAGTTCAGCCACGTGCCCCTCAATAATTTTTTCACTGACTCTTTACTTTCTGGGGCAACCAATGGACATGCTTTTGAAACCAAGCCGGAGTTTGAAAGGAGGTCCTCCAGCATTGCAGTTCTACGGATGAAAGCCAAAGAGCATGCTGCCAATATTTCCTGGGCCATGTAATACAGCCATACCCTTTCTTAATTTCCTTGTTTTTTTTTTTTTTTTTTAAATAGCAAACTGAAAACGTTTTTATTTCTCATATTTAAAGGACACAACAATAAGCTGCTGTGCGTGGAATGCTAGAAATCACAATATACACAATATCTGCTTAAACAAATGCAATATAATATTTAACAATAAAACAAGAATAAACCAAATAGATTTACCATGCATCAAGCTCAACAAGCCCTCTTTGTCTTGGATTTTATATATAAATGTGTTTTGTTGTACCAGTTGATGAAATATGATTATAGAATCTGCAAGAAAGAATAAAACTATTAAGCAAGTATGTCTACTTCATTGGTTTTTAGCAGTCCTTTAATTAATGTTTTACAATTGAATACTTCATAAGGGAACAACTCTGTGAAGGAAAATAAATTTATTATACTAAAACCATGAAGTAAATCTCTAAGCACACCATGCAGAGAAGCAAATATATGATCGCTTATGTTGTAGGTGGAACTTGTAGACCTAACTCTCTCAGCACTGTGCTGCTGTTCTGAGCCAGTTCTGCTGTTTTGCTAAATGCATGTTGACCTTGTTGGAGTTATATCAATGCACAACTAATGTAATGAGAATAGAAGGTACTCCTTTATTTTATGCGCCTGAGCATATTCCTATTTAAAGATGAGATTTTTTTCCAAACATACCACTAAAAGGAGGGTCACAGTGTATAACAGAGTTTTCGAAGAAGATGTGCACAGATTATGGAAGTCAACTAGTGTTTAAATAAAATCTTCAAGGTTGCAGATAGAGTATCTTGAAACTGAGGTGACTAGAAGAGAGCATGGAATAGTACTGAGACACTTTCTACAGAACCCAGATTTAGAAAAAACCCACAACAGCAGTGTTACTTCCAAACTAGTCAGTTTTAGTTTTTTTTCAAATTGAAAAGAGGAAACTTCGACAAGGCTTGCCAGTTTCAGTCTGTAACTGATCTCAAGATGTTCTAAGAGCACATTTAGTTTAGTTTTAGTTACAGTTTGTTGATACTTTGCTTATTTGTTTTGGGTTAGGGGTTTTTTTTTTTTTTTCAGTCTAAGACTGGTTTGCTCCCTTTAAAGTCAATAGGAAAAATCTTCGACTGCAGTGGCAGCAGGATTTGGCTCTCAGCTCCCAGTCTATCACAAAGGAATTAAAATGTCAGCAGACTTTCTGACATTTCTGGTGGAAAAAAAAATAGAGGAGAAGAAAAATACTTTACATCTGGAGAATTGCTATCTGCTTTGATTTACTTCTCCTCCCTTTCCCCTGTCACATTCCAAGCTCCTTCAGATGAGTGAAATGTCAGCCTCTTTGAAAGCAACAGTCTCTCAGGTTCATAAAGGCAAAGTAAATTAATTGAAATAAAGAAGGACTTGCATGGCTGTGATTAGAACAGGATACGACTCTCTGGGCACCTCCTGCTCTTTCTTGCTTTTCTCTTTGGCCATTAGTTAGGAATGGAGGGCGGGTGGGGGGAGAAGGGAAGATCAGGGAAGCACATTTCATCACAGCAACTGCAGAACTATCAGTACTTGCAGAAACTCACAGGAACCCCCACATTGTCTCTGCTCCCACTCATGAGGCTAAACTTGAAAACAAGGGTAGGAGATGGGTCCATTCTGTAATCTTCCAGTGGAATAAGCAAACTTAACTTTGAAACCATTAAGATCATCTGAAAATGGGAATTTTACAGCAGATTCTTACACAAATGATTGAAAGGAAGGTTGTGCTACCTGCCACTAGTAATAAACTCAGAGTTTAACACATACGTATACTCCAATTTGTGGTTTCCTAGTTTTATTCTCCTTCCAAAAATTAACTTCGACTTTGGCCTGAGGAACTGGGAAACAGTATTCTGGCTAGAATTTATCTTTTCCTTTTTTATGATCTGTTTAGACAGTAGCAAAATGAACTTTATGATTCAAAGCAAAAGAATAATTCTATTAGTACAGGTAAAGATACTAATTTTATATAGACACTTGTGCCCCATGCAGAAAGAAGGATGGAATTGGTGGAAATACAAGGGTTTTTTTAAGCAGGTCAGTGATCTCCAGTTCCAAAATGTGTTTCTCTTTTTTCTTTTAGTTTTTTTTGACATAATTATTTTTACAATTTTTTTTTTCCATAGTTTTGACATAATTATTTTTAAGGTATAGAATTTAGAACATGTCAAAGTGAAAACGAGATCATTTTTATTAGAGTATCATTAGTGGATAAAGAAGCAAGATCTTAGCTGGTAAACTTCAAGCCAATTTTATTGTTACCTCTCTTACAATTTACTTATTTATTTTGATAGCAGAATTCTCTATTATTGTCTTGTGAAATCCAGAAAAAGTTCATTTTTATAAGGCTTTTTATGTCAAGAGTAAAATTAAAGAATTCCTAGGAATTTATTGCAGTGACAGAGTACTTGGGGAGAATAAATATCTATTTTCAAAACATTACAATATTTTTAGATGCCTGAAGCCTCCAAAATCAAAGGGGAAAATAAAATACTATGTCATCTTCCTGCTGATTTTAATTAAGTGAAAGGGACACAATTATAATTAATTCTTCATCCTCAATTTTAGCAATGGAAATTATTTGTTACATGTTGCTAGCATAACTTTATGCATTAGACAAACAGGTATTCAAGCCTTCATTAAACCTGAGGTGTGATGAGTTGCAGGCCTGCATTAAGCTTGTCGTGCTCTTGCATCAGCCTCGTTTCAAAGAATGAATGATAGTCTGTTGGTTGCAGTGTTTCATTTAGCTAATGAAAAAGTATCTTCATGTTAGATGTCAAGTACTACAACAGGGTCACATTCTGCCACTTTTATTTAGTAGTGCTTTACGCCATGAGTAGACGCATTGATGTGAGGGGGACTACTCACATAGGCCAAATTGTGAATCACTTGTAAATGTTTATTCACAATGGCCCCATTCATGCATAGAGCCGCTCAGCACAACATGAGTAATTGGTTCATAATCAGGCCCAGCTTAAGGTAGGTACTATTCAGCTCTGGTAAGGATGGCAGAATCTGGCCCATGCTGGCTTAAGGCCAGGCTCAGGTTTTTTAACCAAGATGAGTAGCTCCTTATTCCACAAAAAGTGAAATAGAGCCAACAGGGCTATTTGTAGGGTTATTTTTTAATAAGAAAATTCTAGAAAAAACGTATTTCAGTATATGTAAATAGTTTGAGTAAGTTTCTATTAAAAGTATATTATTTTATTTTCCACTGGACTATGCTCCCACATTTGACAGGACTTGTGTTCTTGTGCTTTGATTTTATCCACTCAATGATTTCTTAGCATGAGCAACTAATCTTTTTGCTGCTTCTTCAACATGTGGCAAATGCACTAAAAACAAAAAGAGGTGATTTACATAGCCTTCCTGCCAAGTACCTTAACTAATGTTTGAGATATGTGATCACCATGCAATGCTGAGAAGTAAATTTATAGAACTTCTGGGCAAAGAATCCCTATCCTGTTTAAAGAGAAAGTGAAATATTGTTGTAATTATTGCTGTAAAGAATTTGTGATGACATAGCACTGCGTTGTTTTTTTTCCAGTGATTGATTCATCAACAATTTGAAAATGTTAAGCCTGTATTTGAACAAATTCTTGAACAGATATAAATTTATCTATGAAAATTATAAGTACTTTTTAAGATTTAAGACTCGTGTGAGTGATGGACAACACTGCATTTAGCAGCTAAAGACTCAGTCTCCTTACCATAAAGATGGTCAGAAAAGTTTGACAAAACTGATTTCTACCTACAGTTTAATCAGTAGTGTTACATACCACAGGAACATACCAATGAAGGCATCTTTTGTTGCTGAGAATAAGCTGAAATGAACTTTATTTCTCACTTCACTTCTTTACTGTCATAATATTTTACACTTTCAGGTGTTGAAAAAATCCAGTTCAATATGTTAAAGGCATTTTTTTTGACTGTGAACTTCATGGTAAGGTCCTGAAGTATATAATTTAACAAATATGACCAATATTGTCGTTTAATACTGAGATACTTTAGCATGATAGAAGTAAATTATTTTGTTTGCAAAGAATAAAATATAGTGTTTTCAAAATGACACAAAGAAATTAATATTTTATTAATAAATTTCTAAATATCAGAGATATTTAGAAATCAGGCTAATCAGAGTTAGAACTCATTTAAAACACTTATACTGCTAAAGTTCTAAAAACCAGGGGAAGTTTTTCCTGTGACAAGGCACCGATTTTTCCCCCAGCACTTTCATACCCAATTAACAAGTGGCCCACTCATCTACAGAATACACCCTTCTTATCCCTCTACAGTGATCTTTTTACATTTGGCCCGCATCAGAATGATAGTGAGACATAGTGAGTTATCCAAAGATTGGGACCCATTTATTTTATACCACTTTTGAGTAGCCCAAAGAAGCTGAAGTATATATCTAGTTTAACTAGGCTTACAACTGATTTGTATTTCCAGTGCAACACAAAACAGCTGTGGTACATGGGTGAATTATATGAAATATTGGTGGTATAAGCCAACTTATTAAGTAAACATCCAGAATGTAAAGTTGTGGTAGTTGAAAGAACATATTTTAGATATAAGTTGTGTAAAATATGCAGCAGGCTGGGCAAACACTGATTGTGAGGTGTGGGTATGAGAGAAGGAGTGTGCAGTGAGTGTGGTGGTATGATGACTGAGAATGGAAGAATAATCTGGGAGGAGAGTCAGGGTGCAGTGCCTTAGTAAGAAAGAAAACTAAACCCAGTGCAGCCCTCCCTTCCCTCTCTTTTCTAAATTCCCCCTTCTAAGTCTCATGAGGACCTGTGAACATAAGATTTATTTTATTGCTACCTCTCCTATCTCCATCTGCAAGAACAATATGGGTTTAAAGAAGGGTATAAAACCCCACAAAAATAAGTCTTGAAGAGGCAGGGCTGGTAGGTGTATGACTATCACTGCCAAAAAAAACTTATTGGGAAATATAAGAGTACTTTTGGGCAGAAGCATCTCTAATCATGAATTCCAGGTTTTCTTTCCCTGCATTTTTAAGGCAGCACGAAGGCAGAACATTAAAGCATGCTGATGGTTGGGCCAGTGACTCTACCATATTCCTGTAGTTCTCTTTTGCACCACAAACTCACTAAACCTCGTACAGCTTTGGCATGCGAAAGAGAACATAACACAACACTCTCACATAGGATGTATTTGAGATATTGGTTTGTTTCTTCTAGTTATTTTTTACTCTATTTAAATAACAATATAAAAAAATACATAACACCTCACCAAATCTGCTTGTTCAAATGCAGTTCACACATGAGATATCATTGATTTTTCAATATATTAAAAAACCCGACAACACCCAAATAGGTGACTCTTCCAAATCCATTATCTTCTCAAAGAATAAGAGATGTTTGAGGCCTCATACTCAATAGCTCAAAACTTCAACTTAGCTCATGCTGTCCACCTTCATTACAGTGATTATTCTCATAGGAATAAGCAGTAGACTAGACTAATAAATAGATCAATGTATAGGCAATAGTACTGGTTAAAGTAAATGATGCTTTTACAATGAAAAGCATCATTTGGAAAACTGTAGGTTATAACATCAGGACTAAAATTGTGCTTTCTGATTGGCTTATACAGTAGAACTTAATGGCTCACAAGAGCCTGTTACATGAGTGCTTTTCCATGCTCTGGCTCTAACTACAGCAACCCTCTGTAACTAACAGCTGGCCACTGCATCTTTCAGAAGCTGACGCAATGATGGTTTCTGCATCCTTTAATTATGAAAAATAATTGTAATAGGCTTGATCCTCCCTGCCTTGTACTCCTGTGAGAATATCCATATGTGTACTAAACACAGTTTAGTATAATCCCACTGTCGTTACAGCTGGGCAAAGTCTTCTGCTATAATCCAGTAGTTGTAAAAGTTTAGGTTCTTGTCCCCAAAATTCCTCTGTGAATATATGAATAGCAGTTTATTCATATGGAGAGGAATGACTAAAAAGACTTAAAGACTTCTTTTGTTAAAATCAGGAAAATCTTTTTTTTTCTTCTTTTAATGTTAAATCCAGTCTCATTAACAAACTGCTTGTAGGTGGAATAAGGTCCTAGTTAACACTTTCATAATATTTTTGTCTTTCTGAGAAAGACAAGGGTATAGGTAAAATGAAAACTTCATAAAACAATATCTTTAAAGAGGGCCAGAAGTATCTGAATCCTTATAAGACTGTATTTAACTAGTTGTATTTACTCAAATGGTTTTGTTTTAATCACTAAAAATGGAAAACAACGGAGATCTTTAATTGTGAAAATGACAATATAAAACATGTTCATTGCATTATTTTTCCTAAGTGATAAGAAGGGAACAACTCAGCTTCTAGAGTGCTAAGTATGATTTTAAGTATGATATAATGAAATGCACATTTACGTATGGAAAAATCTGTCAGATATCACTCAAACACATAGGGTAAATAAAACACTGAATGATTTTGGAAGCCTTTTAGAAAAAAATCTGGAACAGAGATCTGAGTTAATGAGTATTATTTAGCAAAAGCTTTAGTATATATAAAGAGAAAAGAGTAAAATACACTCATTGGCTGGGAGTTTATTGAATATTTAGAGCCAGAAAACTCAGTGTTGGCAAAGAGGGATGAAATTTCCTTAACTCTACTCAAAAATCTCCTTATGATCAAATTCCAATTGAAGTTAATGGGAATCTTGCCAATGACTTCATTTGCGAGCAGAATATGATCCCTAATAAATATAGAATAGATTTACAATGCTAAATCAAATTGTCCTAGAACAAAATTGCTTGGTTTATATGAATGTTTTTTTCTTAGGTAGTCCATTCTGTTAGTTTTAAAACACTGCATTTTATTAAATCAGTGTTTTACACCTAATTTACTACAATAGTTTCCATATTTGTGTCTGATTTTTTTTTTAAAGAATCAGAGAGACAAAGATGGACTGAGCAATGTTTTTTCTTTTTAGGGAAACCTGTTCTAAGGAGGAGTGTTAGTTTTAGTCTGAAAACAGTTCTATGCATATGCTAAATTGCTAGTCCAGAGGCAGAGCATTAACCCTTGTATCAACTAATTGGGCTAATTCTCTTCTGAAATTTAGGCAAATAGCGTAACTGAGATAAACAGAAAGTCACTTATATGTCTACATTTATCTACACTTCCTATTTATACTGCTAAATGCTTAAAACAACACTGGCCCATAAATTTGCCTTTTCATTCTCATTCTTTTGGCAGTGTTTCCTACATGCTGCACTTTTAAGAGTGCAGTTTGGTCTCCTCTCAAATAAATAAGAGCCATGGAAGGAAAAAACTGCAGCTACAAAGTAGTTCTAACCCATTAAATGCAGATGGCCCACAGGGGGTTTAATCATAAGAGAGAGAACACACATCATGCTGAAATATAGAGCTGTTTTCTATCACTTGTTACCATTTGAATGTCTGTCCCAGGAAAGTGAATTCAATATATCTTCCTGGCCATCAGTTGCCCTCTGAATACTCCTTCTCTCTCTGATGTAGCTAGATTTCCCTTTAGAACATACAGAGATGAATGAGCTCTTACCACACGTAGAAGTGAAAGAAAACATTTCTTTCTGCACCAGAACAGATGAGATTCATCATTAAGAGAATGGATTTGACCTTGTCAAGTGGACCAAAGCAATTTATAAACAAACTCCTACAGGGGAGGCTACTTTTGGCCAAGTACTATATTAGCAGTGTTTTACTTATGCCCGCTGCTACCTTACAATAACTTCACAAACAGGCTGACTTCCTGAAATATAGGGTGCTGAGAGATATCACAGATGTATCTAGAAAGAGTGGGATAGCATAGGGTTACTTCCCTCCCTAGAGGCTGCATAGAAATATGTCCACCCACCTTGCTATCTTGTTCTTGGCAAAAGTTGCTGATCACTACCCAAATTAGAACTCCATTTGATATTTAGCATATTTATCAGAGCACAAATTTATACTTTAATTTGCCATTATTATAATGTTGTTTGTATAAGCAACACCTATATGGAAGATAGTGTCCAGTATGAAATTGGATGGCATCTACCTATCAGAACACTAACAGGATAACAAAATCAATTCATTGTGTTTCTATTTTATTTCCAGTATTGGAAAAAGAATATGAAGAGTCAATGACTTGCTATGAAGTTGTTTAGACCAGCCAGTGCTCCCATTTCTGCTGGTAGCTTTTCTTCTTTTAATAGGATAGTTAAACTGCAGGTAGGAATTTTAACTCTTCCTCTCCCAAGCCTGTACCACATGTGCTTTTTAAGTGGGAGCAGTGTTTCAGTGTTACAAAAGCACAATGACCTGTATCTTTTTGTCCTGTCCAATAATAGTAAGAAAGGCAAAATAAAAAAGGATTTTCAGTGGCTCAAAGACAATCCTGTTGTGTGGGAAAGGAAGACTATATGCCAACCCATGGCAATACCATGGCAATCAGCTTCATGGCAAAGTGGAGGAAAGGCTCACTAGATGTATAAGCTACATACTGACAAAAAAGCTTTTACTGTAACTTCTAGAACATACATCCCCCTCTGGATCAACCTTAGTTGTGCCAGCAGAGCCAGTAGTGTTATAATCTCCTCTCTGTCTCCAGAAAGGGAATCGTGGAGCATTTGTAGAAGGCAAATGACCAAAATATTCACTGGTCTCTTAGACTCGCTTTTCCTATGGCATCTATCCAAACACAAGAGGTGAAGTTACTACATACCTCAAAGTCTAGAGTAGTAAGCCTGTGCACAGTGATAATGTTTTACTGCAGGTTTTGTTGATACTGTTTTAGAAGTCGTAGTTAGGGTTGATGACTGTGAGAAGGAACTCCTTCTTCTAATATTTAGAAGCTTTAATAGACCGTATGTGGAGTCTTTCAAGCCATTAAATTTCCCAAAGCTTTCAGAAGACATGGAGCCTCTATCTTTTATGAGTCTTATGTGAATAGCCAAGATCTCAATACATATTTTAGGTCAGGAGAAATCTATGCTGTCCAAGTCTTGCCTGCTTCGTCACAGAAGGTCTTTAATGTTCAAAAAACAAAACAACAGTCTCAACTATGTTTCATTGCCAGGAGATAACAATGCTGACCCTCTTGAGGTCAGAACAATGAAAAGAATTTCCCAAGTCCTTAGAAGGCACTATATTGCATACATTCATAGCTGCTTAGCAGATTTACGCCTTATTCTTCAGTAGGTCAGGTTCTAAAGGTCTTCTGCTATTTGGCTGAGAAAAGAGGAAAGGCCACTTGCCTGCTTCTTACAGCTATTATTCATTATTCATGCACCTCTCTCTCAGTGTTTGCTGGGTGTTTCTGAGTCAAATACAGAGATGAGGGACCCAGTTCTGATGTTATTTTCCCTCATTTTGTAGTCACATCTCCACTCTGATTTCCAGGTGTGTAAGGAAGAACGGACTCAGGACCTTGGGCCCTGGACCCAGTATACTTACAATTAAAATATACAAGTTACTGAAAAAGGAGAAAACTGTAGCAAAGAACAATTCACTGAGTCCTGATGTGTAACTTATTTATCTTGACTCACATTTTTTGTAAGTACGCATCTGTTTACACTCTTTAAGAGGAAGATCAGAGTTCACAGAAAATTTTTATTACCCTGGGAAGAAATTAATCTTTTTTTTTTTTTTTTTTTAAAGAAGAAAACATGGTTTATTATCTGTCTTAAATGAAACAAAAACAAATCTGTCCCTCTCTCCTCTTTTGCACCAGGCAGGAAACATTCAAGATGGGTGATACTTAGTGAAAGATGTTCTACTATGTCTCAAAATTTCTTTAAAAGCACTAATTCATCCTGAAATCAACTGTCACAGTTTTGTTTTGCCTGAAAATTCATTAGGATGTTTGTAGAGATGATTGCTGTGCTAAATTTGGCAGTGGATTAATGGGGCAATCACATTTCTGTTGTCCTTCAGCTTTATTGATTCTGCTGGAAACTATAGCCTAGGATAAAAAGGTGCTATTTCCATTTTTTTGGTGTGTCAGTATTCAGCTGAGGGACCCTGGGAAGCTGTCAGAGGCAAGAATTCTATAAACTGCAATAGCTTGCTACAGAAGACATTTTATTTATTTTTAACTTCTTTACCTCCATTCCCCTTTGGCATCTAATATGCATATATAAAGTGTAGCTGGTACTTTCCAGTTTAAGTTTAGAGCTCTTTGTTTTTATATAAAGTAGTTCTGTTACATTTCCGTAGTATGTCAAAACAAAATCAAGTTTATTGTAACTCTTCAGGGCTTCACACATCTGTGCTTTTATTTTGTTAATACGCAAGCTGGCTGTTACCTATTGTCTCTGTTTCACTGATGCTTGCAAAGTTATTGTGGGGAAACTTACATACTCCTTTTATTTAGCCCTGATAGAGTATTGGAGTCTTCCCGTGCAATATTTGGCTGACTCAAAAATGAGTTCTTTTAAATTGTCTTCCTTGGTTTTGTAGGATGCTATGGATTTATACAAAAATGATCTAATGCCATTAGTTTTCCTGAATGTTCAGCTTGTGACACCTCAAAGCAGAAAATAATTTTATGCAGAATGATTGGCACAAACAACTATGTAAAATAATTTTTGTAGGTCACCAGATTTATGCATCCTCTCAGTTTCTTCACTTTTAATTCTCATTCTGAATAAAGATTCTATATTTGCTTCCTAGTGGATACCTTCCATCTATTCAGGACCCTAACTGTTATAAACTAGTACACTTCATCACCATACAGAGTCCATTTTCTTTTTCAGCCACATCACTCCTCATTAGCCTAGTCCCTTTTTCTGCTTGCAGGCTCAATACAGTTTCCATGTACCGGCCAACATATTTTTCCACACAAGTGTGTGCATTATTTGGTTTTGCTGATGCTCTTTCATATGTGATTCATACTCAAAGACTTCTTCCATTCAGTGTTTACTACAAAAGTGCTGTCAGCTTCTAGCTTTTACTAGCACCATACTCATGTTGCAAATATATTGGTAGTAGGAAAATCATGGTAGAAACAAATTAACCATAAGTTATAAATTTTTGCTCACTCAAGGAGTAACAAGCAATGGGCACCTGCCTGGATCTGGTTAGTTCTTTACCAGCTGTCTTTCTGCAAAGTTCCAGCTGCATGAGAAAAATTCCAGCGGCATGAGAAAAAAATACTTGATTTCTTCATCACTGCATAAGTATCTCCTGAGGAGATCCTTTACATGCAACTTTCTCTTTGGCTAACAAACACGTGGAACAAGTTCATATACTGAATATGGAGAGATTAGTTGAAAGGGAAGAACTATATGGACTATATGCTGCTGGGTGATTTATTTGTTTTTTAATATCGTATTCATATAGAACCAATTGATTTTGCATATGTCACAGAACATAACAGATTTCCTGTTTTAATAGCCACGATGTATCATTTTCCTTTTTTGGGCATTTTTAAGTAAAGATGCTGGCCATCACATTTCTGCTGCCTTATGCTACAGATACATAAAACTGTATTGTCCTCCCACCTGTCTAATTAATAATGCAAATAAGGGTTTTAAAGGTAGAATTAGAAATCATAATCTGTATACTTGACTTATAGTTGTTCTTCCCTAAGAATTTACCCAATGAGTTTTACTTTGCCTGGATCATAGGAGCTGAGAAGTGGCTTTCCAGCTCCTGGTAGAAAACTTAAACTAACATCTGAAGCAGAGGAATCATTCTTTAAGACTGAAAAAATCATTAGGAGATATGATGGAGCTATTATTCAGCTCAAGACCGTCAAAGGGAATTCTGCTACATGAAATTTTTCAAGACAGGAGTCCAGTTTTACTCCCATAAATACTTAATTGATGAACCTGGCAAATATTGCTGGAAGAGGATGGAAAACTTTTCAAATGAGAGCCTACTAGATGATAAAAAAAAAGTCAGTTTTACTCATATTTTCCTTCATTTCCCCGCTTGCATGGTGATTTTTTAAGCTTATGATTTCAACAGAGGGTAATAGAAGGACACCTTTCCCTAAAATACCCAATTGCTTGTTCCAAGGATAGTGTTTGGGTAAAAATTATTATAGTTTTTCAAATAGAAGAAGGAGTGGAGCCTTATCTCATAAAAACCAGAGCCCAGTAATAAACCCACCTATGTGAGGTTTTCACATACTCTGAAAATTCAGATCCACCTTTTGCAAAGAATTTTGCAGATCCTGAAAGTTTTAGCTGTGAGCTATGCTTTGTGTTCCTGAAACCTAGGGAGAAGGTGGCCTTTAAGGACATGCCCAGAACAGGCTTCCCCACACCTAGAATACTTGAAAGTCAAAGACACAGGTACCCCTTGGGTTAGGTTTCATCTTAGATGGGGTGCTGGAGTTGTAACCTTTAGATTTAGGCATATAAATTGGCAGCTAGACACCTAAATCTTCCACAGCTCCTATGTGGGTCTATCATAAAATGTTGACCCTGCTCCCAAATTCTTCTCCCTTTTGTCTCTTTTAAGTGGTGTGTCTCTTAAGGTTCATGATTTGCAGAGCAGAAATGACCCTGTGTCTCTCAAAAACTCTACATCTTCCATATGTGCATTACATAGGTTTTAATATTTATTACCATATGTATAAAACAGTGTTACCATGATTAAGGATATCCAGGCTGCTTTTTCATATTTCAATATTCAAAGACAGCATAACACAATATGTTGTTGATATATTCCAAATATACAGGCAAATATTTTATCTGTCATAAAATATTTATGTTTGAATTTCTCTACATATATTTTAAACAGTATGTCAAATTCTTTGCAGAAAGTTTTGCGAATGACATTAAAATGCAGAAATTGAAACTATGTGGCTTTTCTGAGATAGGTGATATTTATATTAAAGTGTTGATCAGTCAAAACCACATGATCTGCAATATTTACAAGCCTTAAAGTGGGATTTGTATCCAGTTTCAGAAACTAATCTTAATTTCTGACTTTGTCTTCCATAAAAATATGGTTTTTATTTTTCACATTTCAGAGAAGCTACAGATAAATGGTGTAAGCAATTACAAGCACTGGGTGCAAACCGTGGCTGATCAGTAGTTGGCACTTGCTTAGATGAGAACGCTTGGTGTGTATGATTAACTTAGAATTTTAATGTCATAGTGCTCATGCTCCAGCTCTAGTACCAGTTGCTGGATATTACCCCCTTCCCTTGTGGACAACCATGTTGTGTGTAGACACCAAGGTGCTGGCAGTGGGGGGCTACAGGCGAGGCCTCTGTGGGAGGAGACAGGGCTGCCCTGTGCCAGGTGCATTGCAGGACATGGCTGGGCCCATCAGTGAAGCTGGCGGCACCTCTGAGAAAGCACTGAAGAAAAGGCAATGCTGCTGGACAGGGAGAAGAGGAGGTAACAAAAAGAATGAGAAACAGTGGAGGGAACAAGATCAGAGGAAGAGGAGGAAGAGGTGGAGGTGGAACCAGGCAGCAGAGCAGGCATCCATTGCAGCCTGTGCAGGACTTGTGGCAGAATGGTTATTTCCTGAAGGAACTAAAGCTCGTGGGGAGAGTCCATGCTGGAGCAGGGTAGAAGTGTGGTAGGGAAGGAGTGGCAGAGAGGAACTATTACATATTGACCATCACTTCCCCATCCCCCTGTGCCGCTGTCAGGGTGAGTAGAGGAGCTGGGGGTGAAGGGGCAAAGCTGTGCCTGGGGAAGGGGGGAAGAAAGTTGTTTTAATGTTTGTCTTTGTTTCTCACTGCACTGCTCTATTTTAACTGGTAAAAAACCTAATTAATTTTCCCCAAGGTGAGGTAGTTTTGCCCATCACAATAATTGGTAAGTAATCTCTCTGTCTTTATCTTGACCTGCAAGCTTTCTAAGCCTGTTTTCTCCCCCTCTCATGCTGGGGTGGGGAGTGACTGAGCAGCTGGATGGGGGTTTGACCCTTAGCCGACCTTAGCCCGCCACAATAACCAAACTGGTTCTGGGTCCCAGCATACTGGGTCTGGCTAAGACATGTTCTTCAGTCATCAGTCTGAAGATCTCAAGCTATTAAAAATCTGCCACTGCCCACAACAAATTTGTTCCACTTGGCAGTCCTTCCCATTGTGAAACATTTTAACATTGTTTCTCAAAACAGTTCACCAGTCCTACTTTGCAAGAATTCCCGCTGATTTTATAGGGAAGTTTAGTGACTCTAGTTTACTTAGTGACCACATCTAATACCTATTTATGGTGAGCTGGATGGAAAAGAGGTTTTAATAGTCTGAGTCAGAGTTTGAAGAAAAGGTTTCTTATTTTGAGCTTAATGTCACATCTTAGAAAGACCATCTCCCAATTTTGCTCTTTTTCCTTTGCAGTATATTGGAAATCATTGACAGCAGTTACGAGTATTCACAGTGAAAGGACTCACACAGTGACAAATTAAACGGCTCCAAAACTTTACAGGGGTGAAGAAGATAAGAATACTGCAGAACCAGGTCTTTGATGAGTAGACTGCACTTCTTTAAACATCCCATTAGCCACAAATAGTAGCATTACCTTAGGAGTAGGTGAATAAAAAAAATAGCCAAGTAAGTATTATAAGGAGCAAAACATGCACTGTAAAACTGTAACAGACATGCAAGAGGGAGTAATAAGAACTATCCCTTTTGTGGGTGCTATTGTTTACCCTATTTCTACCTGTTAAACATTTTCTGTATATTCTAACACTCATTTGTGAAAACACATGTAAAGGATGTTTTCCTGATGCATTCCTAAAGTGCAAAGGATAAAAAGTGAGTTGTATGATACTTTCCAACTCCTGTAATGACTAGTCCATGGAGATGTACCAATCTACTACTGCTAACCTGTTCTGCAGGAAATAAGCATGACAAGATAAGGAAGCAGCAATATTCTGTAGTGGTATAAAGGAATATTTCTGCTCAGGAAACTTCCGTATTAATAGAAAGTGATAGTCTCCTCAGATATTAAAGGAAACTCCTAACCAGTATTTTTCACCTCATTGGCTGTAAAGGAAGTCTAGGAAAGCTGGCCTTGGCTATCTGAGCTCAGTTTTTGTGAACACTTTGGGAAATTAATGGTTTTATTAAGGCCTTACCACTGGCTTGCTTTGCAGAAGGTACATATATATTTCTGGCTTTAAGGCACAGGAATGAAAGGTGATTGCAAGAGTCACTACTGGTGTAAATTAAAGCCTTCCTAGGTTTGCAGTGGCTTACTGCAGCCTATCCCAAAATGACTATGGGCAGTAAGGACAAATATAAGGTGAATTCTATGCTGTCTCTGTCTAAGTGCTTGGTTGCTGCCCAGGCTGGGACTCATTACTCTGAGTCTCTGCCAGGAGCCAGAGCAAGTGTGGTTCTACTCACCCTACATGAATTCGCCTCCTCTGGCTCTTTCTTTCATAGTGCTGCCCCTGCTATTTAGCGGAGCCACACGTAAAGTTTAAGATGAGAACCTGGAAGGAAATAGGGAGACTATATTTTTTAACAAATTACATGACCCAGTCTCTACATTTGTAACATATCTCACAAAAGTTATGGGAGTTACGTGGTTAAAGCTCCTAAAAGTCTTTACATTCTGTGGCAAGAAAGTTCTCCTCCCGCTGTCCCTAAAGGGGAAGGGAAACCCCCCTGGAGAGGTCATCTGTGATGTACATTATCTCTGAAATGCAACTATTTTATAAATCAGGTTCAAACAATGTGGACTGCACAAATACATGCAAACCTCTGAGGGCAAGTATGTGGAAAGGTTCCTCCCTCTTCCTACTTCCTTCTCCACCCCCATCCCTCCATCTCCCCCCCCCCCCCCCCAAGCAAGGCTTGCAGATGTTTTCTTCTGCTCTTTATTCTTTTGTTCCTGTTTGACTGTGACCCTTACTCCCAACTGATTCTTTTTTGTCAAACTTTGTTTTTTCCTGAGCCTTTGATCCTGTGCTTTGACTCTTGCAATAATGAACATGACACTATTACTCTGCTAGATTCATTTTGTGATTCCTTACCTCTTGGAATTCGCATAAACAATAACATACACTTCTTTTGTCAGTGTCTTGCAGAAGAGGAGGTCTCACAAAAACTACCACCTCACCTAAGGACAGGTGAAATAACCTTATGTATGTAGATTAAATACTTAGAACTGTGCATTATAACTATACATTTGCTTATCCAGTCTGTCTTTGTTTATATTTCTTCAATTTCCCAGCTAGGGGAAACTAGTCAAAGGTTAAAAAAAAATGCTAATAAAACCAAGTTTAGAAGACACAGAGCAGACAAGAGGCTAGGGCTCCAGCTCTGGGTCAGGAATAACAGTTCCTTGTTCTCAGAAATAAATGTTGCCTTATGCCAAAACTGTATATACTTTTAGGTCTTCTAATGCTTTTTTTCCCTGATTTCTGTGCCCAGACATCTCAGTTTAATCAAGTGAAGTGGGAGAAACAGGATCTCTGTCTGCTTCAAGGAAAATAAATGTGCCTACACAGAAAACATTTTAGTTGTAGTTGAGTATCAGTCATATAGTATATGACATATGCTGTGAGAATATTGTAAATGGTGAATCTAGACCAACCAATCTAGACCTTACTAGCAAAGTACTAAGGTTTTCCTCCATGAAACTGAGTCAGATGCATATATTGAGTAGCATACATGTGTAACAATATTTATAGTAAGTACAACTTGAGAAAAACTGCAGGCATGATTTTTCATACACCTCCTTTCAACTGCTCCAGTGATTTACTAGAATCTTAAAGTTGGTGCCTCACTTTTGAAGTAAGGTGACTCTCTAGCTCTCTAGTCAATACAAAGCTGATCAAGGAGGCTGTCTCTCCTTTGCAACAACAGTGGAGGAAGATATTTAAGGTTACTACTGTCAGTTGCACACAGATCTTCAGACTATTTTAATTTATGTCATAGACAGGCAGGCCCCAAGCTGCGCTCAGATGATCAGAAGCAGCATTAATAACTTGGAAACAATATTTTTTCTTAAGTGTATGTATTAAGTACAACTCAGCTGAAACAGGGGGAATCAAATGCAACTTTTGTAATTTGATTGGGTAAAATGAGCAATAGATGTGGAGAGAAATAAGGGAGATGATAGTGGCTTGGACAGTAAATCATTGGTCAAAGATTTCTTTTCCTACTTTTTTTCTTCTTAAATAAGGACTTCAGGTAAAAACAAAAATCTAGTTAATAACTGTTATGCAGGATCAGAAGAAACAAGGAAAAAGACTGGATAGGAGAAAAATGTTCAGTAAAGAAAGGTAAGTAGGATGGAGAGATGGGAACAAGAGTTTTCTGCTTCTTTCCATCTTTGTAAAATATCTTCTCATTAAACAAACCTAAAATGTGAAAGCAGCACCAAAAGAGGAAAAAAAAAAAAAGAATGGCTCCATAGGATCAAATCCATATGAAGAAAAATACCTTTGGCAGAGAGTAAATCAAAATTGTCCAAGGTGGTTCACTCTGAGACTAGCTGTCTACAAAGCTGCCTGGAATCAAAGGAAATGCTGGTGAGATCTGTACTTTCAGAGTTCACATTGGTTGCAGCTAGCAGAACCCCAGATAATTCCACAGCTGTGTCTCTGATCCATTACCATGGCAAGTGGCATGCCCAGCTAGCAGTGCTGGGAAAGACACCTAGTGCTTCATTCTTTAGTGACTATCTTCATGTAATTTCATATTTTTGTTTCCCAGATATATGTAACAGAAAAAATGAGTAGTGCTTATTGCAGAACTGCTAGCAGAAAACAATGATTTATTGAAAATATAAATAAAACCCCCTGCTGGTAAATTGGCTGAAAGCTGGCAATGTGGGGTAGGCTTAAAGGAAGGTTTTTTCTGGGTAATAAATTCAAGCGGCATGTGTACTTAAATCATGTTGAACCATTTCCATACTATTAGACAAACACACACATTTCTGTTACATTTTAAATCGTAGAGTAGCCAAGGTTTGGATCTAGTTCAGGACTTCCCCAAAGTTTAGAAGGATTCTGAAATTGTATATAGAAACTGACATAAAGAAGTGGGGACAAAAGCAATTTAAACTTCATATTTGTAAGTAAACTTCAGGAAAATGTAGGCATGTTCTGCTTTGGGGTTACTTTCTTTTTTTAAGAAGAGATTTTCTAAGTACTTACATAGGCTAGTGCCAGATAGTAACTAGTCCATAGATTTATTCTTCTATTACACCCTAAAAACAATTTAAAAAAGTCTTAAATACAAGAATATGGAATAGAGTGCCCTTAAGTTTTCAGTGCTCCTTAATGGAGATAGAAGATATACGCAGAACAGAGAAGGTTAAATCCTGATTTAGATGAAATCAAAGAAAAACCTCCCCCAATTCCTAATATGTTTATTCTTGTTCTGTGTCACCTCTACTATCCTAGCGTGTTTACATTGTTTTCCACAGACCAAATGCAGAAGGTTTTGCATTTCTCCTCTACTTTATCTTAGCATGATTTGCTTTCAAACCCCAAAATTCATTGTGGTGTTAATAGTTGCAGATTTATAGTTCAATCAGCTTTGTAGTTGCTTCTTCTTTTACGGGTGGGCTTTCTTTGAATGTTATGAAATATATGCTACCTCTTTCCTTTTTGATTGGAACTTTTTTCAAATCCCACTAACTTTTCTGTAACATTTACAGAACATGGATTGCATTTCACCACTTAACTTAGATGATGCACAAACCATTTGCCATGCCCAGATACTCCACTGAAACAGTTTTTCAAGGTATGACCACACATTTATTGCTCAGCAGTGAAACAACTAGCTATCATTATTTGAAGTGCTGGAGTTCAGAGCTAACAACTTGCGAGGAGCCATGGTAGTCCTGCTTCTCACACAGTTCTCTTAAGAACTACAGTTTGATGATAGAATTAATCCGGCTTTTGAGCTTTTGGTATTAGATAAAAAACACTATGGTAACACAATGTAAGTATTTCTCTGATGTAAATTTAGTTTATTTCTCTAAATTGACTTCGTTGTTAAAAAATTTGATTTTTTTCCCGCTACTTTTTTTCCTTACAGGTACCTCTTAAGGTTACTTTGTAATGTATGGTTCACACCAGCAGTGTAAAGCCTACCAGCTTTGTCGGTTTGTATGCAGGCTTTTCCTCTCAAAATACTACCCCATATTTATTCTGAGGTAAGAACACAACAGGGTAAATGGCAGATTATAAAGCCACATTCTAGATTTTTTAAAAAACTTATTTATGTGACTGTATAATAATTTTATTGTTATTGTTTTTAGTTAGTCTTATCTTGATAGAAGATTTTGTTCAAACACTTCCTTTGTGAAAATGAACATATTTGTTAGCATCCTGGAATTAAGTTGAAGCTCTTAGAGTTAGATTTAGAAGTCCAGGATTCTTAGCTTGAGCTAGAGCAGGCTCAGGCTGTTTGGTAGAGACTAGACAATATTGTAGCACTTGTTCATCTCTAATTTACACTTACCTTCTCTGAGTGCTGAATTTATTTTGATTTTATATTCTTCTATTAAAATTGCTATCCATGATTTTCCTTTTTGGAAGGAGCACCTGAGATGCAGTATGCAAGTTTAAAACTTTGAGATGTATTGAAAATCTGACTTCTAAATGGTGTGCTTATGAAATCACCTCTGCAGAGGTGAAACTAAGCATATCCAGTCCTGAGCTAAACTGGAAAACCCGTCCCTAGGAAAACAATCTGGAGCTTGCGCTTCCTTGACTTGCAGCTGGTACACCCACTAAGCTCCCCGCTAGTTATTAGATAATAAAGTAACTTAAGACTGATTTTACTTTTTTTTTTTTTCTGTTAAAATTATGCTATTATTGGCAATTATCTCAAATTAATGTTAAAAATAATATTTTTCAATTCTATGTTCTTAGGACTGATCAAGACTATTTATTACTGTTTATTTTTTTCTCAGTTATGATGTGAATTTAGTTTAGAAAAGGGGAGAAGGAAATACAGACAAAATTCTGCCTTTTTCCTGGTATAAGACAAGCAGGTTATGAGATGCAGTGTTCAGTCAGGGCCGCTACCAGATACATTTTCATATCCAATAACTTCAGAGGACAGATTTTTGCTCTATCTTCTCCCACTGATGGTAAGAATTTGGTACCACCTGTATACTTCCCTCAAAGGTGAAGGGATTTTTTGTGAATTGCCATTTCAGATATAAACTAATCACTCTGGACAGACTTCTTTGGCCTTGTCAAGCAGCGTGTGGAAGCAGCTCTAACTGGAGTTGGTCAAACTTTGTCTAAGGGAGTGAGCCATGTCAGAAACTGATAATATGTTTTTATTATGAAATATCTGAATATAGCACTTAGCCAGAGAGATGGCCTTGTATATGAAAGAAAAACAGATTATATGTTACCAGAAACTGTTTCATTAGAAACAATTAGGAACAGTAAATTGGAGCAAAGGAGAACTTCTTGTGTCAAGGATGACACCTGAAACAGAGCCCCTGTAAGACCTGTGGTGAGTATGAAGTGGTATTATTCTATCATGAGTCTCCAGTTTCACTATAGCATATGTAAACATTAGTATTTCTGCTCTTTGACATATTCTGGAACACGGGAGAAACCACTGCATTCAATCCAAGAATGTGCTGTTGGTGACACACTGATGCTCTATGTCCAGCTAAGCTGCTTTGTGAAAGGCAAAAGGTTGTGCCACTCAGGCTGCATTTGGAATTCTTGCTGTATGTAAGTGGAGTGATGGATGAGCTGTGTGCAAGAAATGGTGTAAACACCTCTTAAAAAACCACAGCTGCACTTACATCAGAGTCCTAAAAGGCAAACCAATGGGGGAGAAATTATGAAAAACTGAAGAAAAACCTAGTCCATTCATATTTACATAGGAAACAATTTTGAAACATGTATAGAATGCTAAGGTAAAGCACAAGCTAGTTGGAGTCCTCTGTTTTTGCAATATTTCTGAAGGCTTTCAAAGTCTCTTTCTCATTGTGACCTTACTCCTGTTGTGAACATATTTTATATTTGGTTTTCCATGGAATGGTGAGTTCAGATCACGATTCTTTGATTCTTGGCCCCCTGTGGAAGAGAAGAGATCATGTTTTAAAAATTTTACACTCAGATAGCTCAATCTTGCAACTGGTAATACACAAAGAGATGTAACTGTTGATAATATCATAATCTCAAAGATGTTTGTTTAACTGACAGCCATAAAATTTCATTGCTTCAAGCACATTTCTATTTCCCTAGCTAGAAATATATTTTTTTTTTAACAAATAGCAACTGGAAAAATTTTCTTAAGGATGTGATAGATTCTGAATGCACTTCTAAAAGCTGCTATAACTCATACAGAGGTTACAGGTTTAGGAGAAGTTAGTAGATGAATTTCTTTTACCTGTGTTTTTTCAATCATGCTAATCAGCACAGGTGACATCTGACATTAAGATGCACAAATTTGTTTACTAAAAAAAGAAATGGAAGAAGTAGTTTTTCCAAAGTTAAATTCATTAATAAATGTTTATGAATTTATAAATATTTGGAAATATAACTTTCAAAGCTATCAGATAAAAATAAAAAAAATCATTTAATATTTTAAAATTTTCTCTAATGACCCTTATCATTGAATTTGTGCCAGGGATGAAAACACATGTTTTTAATACGTATTTCTAATTGTCTAAGATACTTGGCCAGTCAAAAAAAAAACCAACCCAAACAAACAAAACCAAGAAAAACCCGCAACCCCCAAAATCTCCACACAAAATACCTCACTGTGTTCTTAGTGTTAGCTCTATCCCAGCTGAAACCAGGATGGTGTTTTGGCCCTTGGTAAAGGCTGGAATATAGTAAGATGTTGCAGAAAAGCTTGTACCCTTCCGGGTTGAACTGGGTTTGTGACAGCAAGACTGGCTTGTATTAGATTCCTCTGGGTTGCTGCTGCCTGCTTTAGACTAATGAAATCCATAATACTCCTCAGTTATTTTTCCATTAAACAGTCCAACAGTTATAGTCCCTTCCCACCGATTATCATCATAATCCTATGCATAGCTTCAAAAAACTAGGAAAGATGTATGATATCTCAGAGGAGAATGCTTGAAGGATGGATGCAACATCAGTTTAATTTTCTTTTTGGTACGCTCATATTTATTGTAGAAGCATAGAATCATAGAATGGTTTGGGCTGGAAGGGACCTTAGAGATGATCTAGTTTCACCTCCCCTGCCATGGGCAGGGACACCTTCCACTAGACCAGGTTGCTCAAAGCCCCATCCAACCTGGCCTTGAACACTGCCAGGGATGGGGCATCCACAGCTGCTCTGGGCAACCTGTGCCAGTGCCTCACCACCCTCACAGTAAAGAATTTCTTCCCAACATCCAGTCTAAATCTTCCCTCTTTCAGTTTAAAGCCATGACCCCTTGTCCTATCACTACATGCCCTTGCAAAAAGTGCCTCTCCAGCTTGCTTGTAGACCCCCTTTAGGTACTGAAAGGCTGCTATAAGGCCTCCTTGGAGCCTTCTCTTCTCCAGGCTGAACTACCCCAAGTCTCTCAGCCTGTCTTCATAGGAGATGTGCTCCAGCATTTGTTAATTAAGATCATGCTTTTCCTCTTTTTATCACTCCAACTTGGGTTATTTTTCTATATGCTACTATTTGTGTATAAGTGCACCTAAAAAAAAAAAAAAAGGATGGCCTCAGTACTAATATAGTCAATGCCCTAAATATGCTATATTTCTGATGCTGTTTTTTAGTAAAAAGATTACCTGAAATTGTCTTATTTTGCAGAATAGGTATTGCTATTCCATGCATTTCTTCTGTGGAGCATTCTGTTTACTTGCTTTACATTTGTGGCTTTTTAACCCACTTGCTTCTGTACCAAGAATTTAGGTACACCCACCCACATCCAAACATACATATACTGCACAGACAGAAGCTTTCATTTTATGTGCAGAAACATCCATCTTGTTAGTTGTGGAAGGGAAGGGAAGTCTCTCAGGAGCTCATTCCGAATGCAATGTCAAGTTTACAATAAACAGAATAATTGCACTGTTTACAGGATTTATTTTATTACTATCCTTGTGATTGCTGCAATTGTAAATAAATGTGCTCCTTGCCACAAATTTATTTTGTTTTCCAGAAAGGAGGACAGATTTGCTTCCTTTCCGTGCAATTATAATAATGGGCAATATATGGTTGTATTTAGGTTTCTTTAGCCAATGTAAGCCAGACAGCCAGGCAGCTGTTGATCTTAAGGGATTATCACAAAACAAGTTCACTTAGCTTTAGATTGTAATTTATCATTCGAGACAAAATCCTGATTGTGTTTTTAAAACAGTTGAATTTTAAAAATGGCAACCCTGAAGTATATACAATATATAAAAAATGATGTACTTTTCCATGAGAAACAGCAATAGTCCATGGTGATCATGTCTGAACACTTAGTTAGGCTATCGAGATAAACTTGTGCTTGGATCTGCCAAGCAGCAATTGAATACAAAAGACCAAAATGTGCTGCCAAGAAAGCAAGTTTCCTCCTGGAACTTCTGGTTGCCTTGACTCAGTCAGACTGGTTTTGTACCACCTCTTTCCCTAGAAACTGGAGGTACGATTAAGGCCATAAAATGCTTTAAGGACCTCCCCAGGACCTTTGGAGGCTTTTGGATTTCTGCAACGTAATTTTATTTTTCTAATAATAAAATTTTTCTAATTTTATTTTTTCTAATTATAATTTATATTTCTAAATCTGAATCAACCTATATGTAAATGTACTATTAATGTAAATAGATGTACAGTCTACTTAATGAATTGATATACTACATTCATTTTGTGGTCAATTGTTTGGGTAATAGTTTCTCAGGTGGAATTTATTGTTGCTTCATGCTACAACATCAGCAGACCCTATAGTACTACTGGAAAACTGTCTCAGTGCTGGACAGTCCCTTAGAGCAGAAAGAAAAGGAGAAGACAGCTGCATCCTGCTCACCTCTGTCCTTCTGGTTTAACAGAGTAGCAGCAAAGAAATGTTCCCCTCTTGTGTCAGGCCCAGCTACAGTTTTGACCTCCTGATTTGCCTTTTGTAATTAAGGTAATCTGAAGAAGTATAAGGATTTTCAGGTACAGAGCAGGGGCAAAAGCCTCAGATCATTTCACTGGAAAGACACAAAGGTGTCATGTCATGGCAGTGGTTGGTCTAAGCCCAAGAAATGAGAAAAAAAAAGGTGTATGGGAGGTTCTAGTATAGTTTTAAGATGCAGACAGAAGCATCTTATTTCAGCTTATGTAAAAACTGGAGCTCTTAACACTGTCTTGTCCCAGAGAAAATTTATTATGTAAAACTTAGAAATGTTTTCAGGTAATTAATTTCCCATTAAAAAAACCCTAAGAACAGGGTTTGCAGAATTAACAAACTTAATTTGATTTCAGCAAATAGTTTAATGGAAAAAACCTAAATAAATCTCAAGGAAATTTAGGAAGACTCTAAATTTCGGTATTTTGGTTACAATTACATTTTAATAAAGAAAACATACTAATTTAATTAAACTCTCAGAAAGTTCAAAACTCATCAATAGATTTATTTGTTATTATTCTTATGTTGAGCTGAAAATATTTTTTTGCTATATTTTCACTCTACTAGTCAATCAAAAACTGAATTCTTGCTGGAATCTATTCTATCATGATTTAAAATGCTTTTAAATGGCACATTTCTTGTCATAAATTACAAATGGGTGAACAAAAGGGAGAAATAACTCAAAAAAGGTAGCTAGATTTTTAAAATATGAATTATTAAATATACAGTGTACAAAGCATTTTGTTTTTAAGAATTGATCTCTCTTCTGTACAGAAAACATGAGAAATTTTTTTATTCTGCCACTTCCATGTATCCATCAATCCATGTGTCTCAAGCATTTATAAGTATCTGTCATCACTTTCCTCTGAAAAACATTTACACATAAACCATTTGGTTTTTCGCTATTTGATAACAAGTAAATCCTGTGGTATTATACTAGTATACAACACAGGACATCATTAGCAGAGGAAAAGAGTCAGCAATAAAATCAACTGGAGATTAAGCTCATTCACAAAACTTCAGTTCCTGTTGAGCACAGTGTTAAACATGCTTGACTGCTTCGTTCAATAGCACAGCCATTGATGGGGTCCCAAAACTCTTGTTAAGTTTTTATAAGGCTTTTCACTAGAGAACATCACTAGAGAACATAATTGTTATTTCCACATACCTACATTCAATTCTCAGGGATTACTTTAAGTGTGAATTCACAGGTAATTCTACCAGCTGTCTCCTGTCAACCCATAATCCCATATACTGAGCTCTGTCCCTGCAGGGTAGGCACTTGATCCTAGGGTCAAAGGTCTTTTAGCTCTTGACTAATGCACCTCATTAGAAGAGGAAAGCAGAATGTCTCCAGCAATTCAAATGTCATGCGAAGTAACAGAACTATATATTTTTAATCATGTTAAACAGGTTTGTTTCATTTTAGTCACAATGAAGAAAAAGCAAAAAAAAAGCTGAAGGCTACCACTGGAAGCACCAAGTGTCTAGTTTATTATGCATCCAAGTGTGATGCAAGTAAATTGGGAGGAAATAAAATAATTAATAGTTTAATCATGCGCATTATCTTTTTTTTATTGTGGTAAGAGGCTGTTCATAAATTAATAACTGTCATTACTCAGGTATTTGGACTGAAATGAACACATTTGTTAAGTCAAATGTTTTTCTAAGTGTTTTATGTTAATGTTAGGTAATGGTTTTATCCTGTGCTAAAAAAATAATCACCTCATAAAACAAGTTTTTGATTAAACAATGAAACTGGAACTTAAGAACAACTGAATCCCTAAACAAATGTAAGCTACTACATTTTCTGCAAAAGCTTTTTAGGAGTTTACTGCAGACTCCAACAAATTCCCTTTGCTTTAGAAAATGAACAGTTATTTGCATTTGGGCAAGAATGTATTTTTAATGCTTTTTTTACTTTAAAATGGCATCAGTAATTCTAGCTATTTGTCATCATTGCATTCTAAAGGAGCTTTACAAGGTAGTTATGTGAGTAAATCTTGTCTGTTGAATTTGAACTATATTCAATTATTGAGCCTCATATATTGCAGTAAGGAACATACACACTGACATGCAAATAGCTTAAAAGAAACAAATATCAACTATATTAGTACAATATTTTTTTTTAAAACAAAAAATTTTGTGTAGTCATTGGATGGAGATATAGAAGATGAAAATTTGATGTCAACAAAGCCAGAAGCATTTTCCCACTGATTTCACAGTGGTCTGAAATGTCCCTAAAATTTGTTCCATAGGGCTTCTGCCTGACAAACATTCTGGGATTGTATGTAGGATTTCCTGGCATTTCCAGACATTTTCTGGAATACAGGTAAGCTTTAAACATGTGATTTTAATCATTAGAGGAAACAACAACACAGGGATAGATGGAATGTCACAATCTCTGTTTTTATATCAAGACTAAAAGTGTTTTTCTATATTATTTTGATGTCACAAAAATTCGGTCACATTTATATTTGATTACATATATATGATTTTATATATTTGATATATATATATGAATCCTTCTAATGTAATTATGAAACATAAATGTGAGACAAAGCATTTTCTTTTATTGGATTAACTGATAAATTTGAAAAATGTTGGACAATTCAGGCACACAAGTCTCTTTTTGTCTCGAGATTGTCACAGTTGTAACAGCAGTACTTCTCCTTGTTTATTTTACTCAGAATGAGAGACACTGTGATTTCAAACTGGTTTAGCGGTGTATTAGTATTTTTATTATCCCTTTATATCAAGTAAGTCTTGAAGACCTGTTTGCAACATGTTAGGTTTGCTACCATTATAGATAATACATATTATTTTAACTTATTTTAAGTTAAAAGACTACACAAAATAATGTTTTAGTCCATCTGGAGACAGGGCAATTACACAGTAAATTATCTTTGGATTTTTTTTCCTATTTATTAACAAGAAAAATAAAATGTCAACTTTCTTAAAAGGTGTGCCATCTAATCAGGTGTTTTCCCTACCTACACCTCTTTCAGCCAGCACTCCTATTGAAATAAGATGACCATTAAGGTTCCTTTTCAAGCCAAAAGTCAGCTGTTTAAGCTGAGCAACATTTTTCTTTCAGTCTTTATGTTAGAGCATATAGCTATGATTTTCTACGCAAGTTCACAACCCAGCTCATAAACAGTGAGTGCACTGACTACTTTCTGCTAAACACTTGGCTCACACTGTTCACTTCTCTTGAGCAGTCTTCCACTTAGGTCTTTCTCCCAGCAACTTCTAAATGAAAACCAGTGAAACTTAACAGCTCAGGGAGACTAAATCATCCTGTAACAATAACACAGTTTAATTTGGGCTGTAGTAGTGAGAGCAGAGTTACTGGACAACCTCAATTTTGTCTCACCAGTACATATTATTTCAAAGTGTCATTTACTACAGCTGTAAACTCTAGCCTTCTGGTTTGTAAAAGTTGTATTAAACCCATCCTGCTCATTGAAGAAAACCAGTTACATCTGAAGTAGCTCTCATTACCAAATTGTTTTGTACATTTATTTTCCTGCTGGCTGTTATTAGCTGCTATGATTCTCTCAATAAATGAGCAAAACAACCTTGCTGACCCTCAGCCCTCTCTTTACTGTCTTACCCTAGCCTTGCCTTTAGTTTTACAAACGAATCCACACACAAAAAGCTCAACGTTGCCAGAAGAGGAACTTCTCTCAAGGTGTTTTGGTGATGGTTATTATTTTACAGCTAGAGATGTAAAGTACAGTGATAATTATGTGCATTTGGAGACATTTACTTATGTATACCTAACAGGCCTATTTGCAAATAATCCGCACAAGTACTTGCTTCCTCAGGACTTAGTAATGTTATATCTCTTATGGTACCTGACGATAACAGTAATTTCTACCCTGCATTTCAATGGGCTTGCCACCAAATTCACGCTGGTGATGGTCCTGCTCCGTAACTGGCATACTGTTGAAAAGCTGCCAGCTAACAACATAACAAAAAGCTTGAGGACTGACAGTGCCTTTCTGTGTCTCCCGTAGTGCTGGGACGTTAAGTCTGTCCATGATGTTTATCAAGAAGCATCAAATATTTTGCATATTAACAATATTCTGCTCTATTCAAGTTGCTTACACAGGAAGAAGAAAGTATCTTTCTGTGAAGGCTACAGATGCAAAAGCAGAGCTGACTGTCAGAAAAGTAGATTGGAAACATACTTGGGTTAACGTAATACTTTTGCTCCTTCAGAGATGTTGAAAGGCACACATCTCTACTTCATTTCCATTAGTGTAGTGAGAAAAAGCTTCCATAGACAATAGTTAAGAAGCTATAATCTCACTATTGATGCAAGAGCTATATATTTCATATTACTACTGTTCTGCATCTGCAGGCTTCCTCTTATGTGCCCTGTCTTATGAACAATATGTATGCTTTTGATTTAGGAACCAATAACTTTTTAAACTTTAACATTAAAAGGAGAAAAAAAAAAGAAAAAGAAAGGAGTGGGGAAATTATTGAATTACAGAGAACATATTTTTCTTTTAAAATGCAGTAAAAGATTCAACAGTTCAAATTGCTCAGGGGTGATCACATTTCTTTCAGAAGGCGCTCTGTATTTTGGGAGCAGTGTATGTATCAAATCCTGCTGATAGTTCAGCAGATGCTTTTTTTTATTGAAAGTCACAGAAAAGGGTTGCAATAAAACCTGCATTAACAGCCAGAGCTCAAAGTGAGGCTGCCTTGTGATTTACGCACTCTCCTTTGGTTTTGATCTTTTAATGAACGTGACTTGCCACATTATATACTCCTCTGGGATTTTCTTCCTCACCATTCTCATTACTATATTCTCACTGTCGATCTGATCATGCAGTTTCACATATTTCAGGAAAAAGAAAATCAGCTACTAGGAGTCGACTATGCATGATTTTGTACTTTTTCATGGCTAGAGCTCTGATTCAGAATGCAGTCAGATGAGTGAGAGGACTCTAGTTGTTTTTAATGGGCTTGGGTCAGGCTATGAATAACATGCTTTTTCAGGGCATGTCAATTTAGGCTATTCCTTGTGCATCTGATTGTTCTTTTCAAGCGCCCTTCATCTCTGCATAAAGCTAGTCACAGCAAAGAAAATAAAATAAATTCACATTTTCTCTATTGTTCAGAATGTACAAGCTGGATTTTTTTCTTAATTTTAAGGAATAAAATTCTATGGGAACCTTAGTCCAGAGACTGCAACATATGGAAAGTTCTTCAAGTACCATCTGTAGCTCTTATTTACATTTGAGACTGTACAAGTTTTTACATTATACTTGCCTCATGAAAATGACTTGGGGTAAGAATAATTTTTCAAATGTTATTAATAGATAAAAAGTAATCCAAGGATAAATGCTTCCAGACTGCAGCTACTGTGTGTATCTAGGCTAGACATACATATCTCAGTGTTTTGTTTTTTTTAGTCTGACTAATTGTCTTTGTCTTTAATGACTCTCCTTTAAATGTCTGCTTTATGTTTCACAAATACTTAATCATTGCTTTTCTTCATCTATTTATTGGTAGAGTTTAAACATGCACATATGAACCAAAGTGACATTACCTGAGGAACTGTTGGGCAGAAATCTGATTTTTTTCCCATCTTTCAAATAAAATCTTTTCTCCTAGCTGAAGCTAGCAAAACCAATCATGCCTTTGCTCCCTTGGTGTAAATACAGGGGAAAAAGCTGTGGATATGGGAATTCTTACAGTACACATAAAATATACTTAAAAGAGGACCACAGGAGAAAACATCCCTGCTCAGAACCTCATCCAGGCCTGTACAAATTGCACCAAGAAGACTAGTAAGCCTGCTCATGCAAGTAAACATTACACACGTGTTAAAGAGTAGGAGAATGGTGTCTCATAGATGGAAGCTCTTACACTCTAATGAAACACCTTTGTGTATGATGTTATGTTGATGGAACAGCATGTGGCTTTGGTATATATAAAAGTGATTATGGAAGAAATATTAGAGCCTGACTTACCTTTTTCCATTGGTTTCAGCGTTTCAGGCTTCCTAATAGCTCTACCCTAAGTCAGAATGATAGCACTTTCCTTCTTGTCATCATCTTGCAATAAAACTTTCAATTCTTTTAATAGCCCAGAAGCCCTTCAGATGTGTCACTGGCATTTATATTTGAAACATTTCCATTAGCTACGATTTTATAATTTGCCTCTGATTTTTTTTTTTTTTAAGAAACTGTATATAGTCTGAGATATTTTAAATATAGGGGTTTGGTTTCTAGTTATTGATTAACTTTTTACACATGACGTTTCTTGAAATTATGGGATAGCGCAGGTCCAGATTTCTGAGAAAACCAAAAATGTAGTGTCAGATGATGTAGCTACAAAGAGTATGTTATAGTGCTAGCTTGACAGTATTGGCCACTGATAACCTGCTCCATCTGTCTTGCCTCTGACATGTTAGCTGGACAAGGGAGAGATGGGGCAGCCTCTAAAAACAGGAGTCATTATGAGAAGAAACAGCAGCCCAGCAGCAATCGGGTATTTTGTTGAAAAGTTCAAGAGATCATCTTTGTTTCTTCTTTTACCTGCTTTAATGTCTATTATCACAGCAAACATGGTATTTCCTTAGTGATTTATAGAGGATGACTCAGTCTTTCTACCCTTCATCAGTGTAGTGTTGTTAGTTAAGATTCTTGGAGTCCATTTGATCAGCCAGTTATCTGGGCTTGTCTCTTCCTTCTTCCATTTTTGTAGCTCAGGACTTGAACCCTTATCAGCTTTGGCACAGTTACACTGCTTCAACACTGCGTACCTATCCTCCTGATACATCTTTGGGATGAGTTGTCCTACAAGTAATAAAAGCTTTCTCCCTTCCTCTTCCTTGTAAACAGCTTTGAAAATGTCAAGTTAGTATAAAAATAGTCTGATTTGTGTACTATACGTTATGTTATTCATTATATATTACTGTATGTGGGATATATGCTCACATATGCACATGTGTATGTAGCTGGTTAAGAAGGATTAGTATCATTTGTTTCTGCATACACAGGAAGTATTAATTTTTAAAATACTTTGTGACCTAGATGATATATCTGCATGTGGTAGACTCCTCTCTCCAGGAAAATGTAAGCTTCTTTGGCACAAATACTTATGAAAATGTATTTAACCTCTAGTGCTCTAATAGAGAAGGAAACACAGTCCAAACCCATTGTTTTATTGGAGATTTTCATTTTGGCAGTTAACGTCGTGCTTTCTGGCTACTGACTAGATGAAGTGGGAATTTGAAACAGCAGAGTAACTGTCTTGGTACTTCAGAGCTTAGCATAAAAACCTGGGCTTGGGGGAAGGGGGAAATATTGAAAGAAGAATTAAATATGGTATGCATGCCAACTATTGACCACTCATTTATATCACGCTGTGTTTTGAAGTGGTTCTCCCTTTTGGTTAGACAATAAAACCACTCCATGTGTAAAAGGACTATAACCTTCCATTTCAGTGAGAAAAGTCCATTATGAATAATAAGTTTTACCTCATTCCCAGACTTAATTTCAAATTCTTCCTTATTTCTTCAAATGATATTGAACTTAAACACAATTGTTGGTGGCCTGTGACACTCATACTGAGCTGAATACAATTCCAGCTCTTCTGTTTTTGCTTTCATAGCTTCCTGAGCTCACCCTGTGAACAGAGCATGAAGCTCTGGGGTAGTGGCTTCTATTTATTCAGATGTATTTGGTTTAGTTCCTTCTCCTTCTAGTTTGAAAGCTAGCACTGGCACAGTAGATGGAAGTTTTCTGGAAAATTATTGTAAGCTCCTAAACCCCATAAGCCTTACAATATCCCTAGCTGTGGCAAATACCAGACACAGCTACTGTGACATAGTGATTAAGATGCCACTTACTTTATCAGAAGCATGTCAATTTGTATGCTAATATGTAGTCCTGATCACATCCCAGGTCCCTGGTGTAGTCCCTCCCAAAGGTCTGGAGATGCCCAGGTAGTCCCCAAAAAGCTAAATATAAGAGATTCAAGAATGCAGACCAAATGGTGCTCTTTGTGCCCATATAGAATCTGTAGCTATTTCCCTGCCTTAGTCAATCATCTCTGCCACTTTTATCTGTGGTCTCATGAAGACCTCAATAAGGTCTTAATAATGGTGTGAGTATTGTATAGCAGCTTTTATTGGCCCACTGTGATGAATTTCTTTCTTACTATGAGCTCTGTTTTCTTAAGGACTGCCTATCCATGAACATTTAACCATTTGTGATCACATAACACCCTCCCCCAAAATGTGTGTCTAAAATTAAACTACAGATGGTGTTCACAAAGGTTAACCTTAGCCTGAGGTGCCAAATCCCCTTAGAATCCCTCCACAGTCAGTTGAAAAAGGAAATGTCTCCTTTAATGCAGTATTCCTCAATCTGTGCTCTGGGAACCAGTAGTGATCTGGAAGACATCTGATGGTAGTTCATGAAAACATTGGAAACATTTAACCTTCCCCTGCAGAAAACACTTCCAAACTATATACAGAAATCCCTGCGTATGCACACAAGCAAACAATCAATTTGGGAGATTTTAAAAGTAATAAACAAACCTTGAAAGGGCACTTGGCTGTAAATGAAAACCATTATGACAACACTTCATAACACTGTACTTAGATTTTTTTTCTTTTTTAATTCTTTTTTTAAGGTTATGTAGCCTTTCAATTGGAAAAATAAAAGACTTGAAGCTTATTTTTGAGCCTTTCTCTCCCAGGTGACTACAAAAGAGTGCTAAGGAGACACACTTTCCTTGCAGAAGAGTTGGTTCTCATAAAAGCCCTTACATCTTGAAATAACAAAATAAAAAAAAACTAATGTCCATGGGGTGGTACATCCAGCATGGTACGCTCAGTGGTCATTTCTTGAGAATTCATCCATTGGATCATTAGCATTATATCATATATTTCCAAAGGATGGTTTGAAGAAATTATTTTTTAAAAAAATTCAACAAATTCACCTTAAACTGAGTGACTGGCATCTTTATTTTTTGAAATAAACCTGGTGGTAGTTTTTAATGCAAAGAGTTTATATCAGAAGCATTATTGAAGTCAAATAGACTTATGCCATGTCACATAAAAATATTCCAAACTGCATCTAATAAAAATATAATCTAATAAGTGAACTTTTTCATTTCTTATCTGACTAAAGATTTTGCCAATTACAACAGCTTCATGGTTATTTGTGTCAAGTAAAACTCATTCCCATGTGGAAGGCACCATAAGGATTTCTGCCTAACAGATGGGCTTCTCATGCTTTCAATTCCTTTCGGAAATCTTAGCTTTGTTGTGCATGAAACAAAGAAGAAACCGTTGTGAAGGCCTTTTTTGTGCAATCCTTTGCTATTGCGAGCTGCACCAGGGAACAAATCTGATGCTATGCGCAGTGAAGAGGCTAGGTTAAAACCAATCTCTTTCAATCCATCCCTTTGGCTGTGCAGCATCATGAATTACATATATTTACTGTTTTTTTGCTCATTTGCACTCTAGATTTACTGATGGTAATTTATAATAATCTGTACTGTGATCACAAATCAATGATAAATCATAAATCAATCCTCGTTAAGATTTTCATTCCAAAAAATCTGTGCTTAGCTTCTGATCCCATCCCTAAAGCTGCTTCTCAGGACATTTGTTTCTCTTCATTTAAACTATGCCAGTTCATCTCATGAAGTGTATTTCTTACATGTCTCAAGATATCTCCCATTATAAGCATTCTGAATATTCATTGTTCCAGGAAAAAATAGTAGACAAGAGGCTCTATGTAAGAACAAAATAGTATCCAATCGAAGGCTTGACTTCGCCAAACTTCTAGATTTTCTTATAGATGGGTAAAGTACTTAAAGAATAGACTAAATGCCAATTGTAAGGAACAGAGTATTGGTGACATAATAAGCTGCTAAAAGTTTTGCATGCTACTTTTAAGGAACTGAGCTGTCTGACCAGAACTTTAGGCTACAAATAAATTTAAACAGTGTAGCACACAAATCACACCCCAAGATGCCTAATTTTCCAGATCACTCACATTTTGGAGTACTCTGTGACTGTTTACAAGACAGCAAGTCCAGAAAAAGCATTTCAGGGGAACTAGGGAGTGAGGGCAGTGGCTTCAAAGCTGACTCTTGCCCCAGCATGGAGTATTGCCATTACTTGAGGATTACACCAGGACCAAGGAATTGTAAATGCTTGTCCACTGCCTACATGTAACTGTAGAAAACTAGATACAAAATACAGATTTTTGAAGATTCATTGCATTCTGGAGGTGTCTAAATGTCTTATTTCTGCCTAGGTTTCTGAACAAAAAGTCCCACACATTCTTCTATCTATCCAAAACTAGATAATGGAGGAGGTGAAAAGGCATCCCTTTCAGACAAGAGTATGGAAAGCAAAAAGTTGAAATCAGAGAATTATTTTTCAAAGAGCTGACCAAAACTCTGATTTCTTGATATGATTTCTTTAATATGATGACCTCCATTTGTGAACTGAATATGAAACCACAAAAATTTTAATGAACTGGTGTTTAAATCATGACAGAAGAATCAAATACAGCTAAATAGTCAAATGTTGATGAGCAGATATATATAACAGAAATGCATATAGGACTAAGTTCCATAATTTTTTGTGAATGTGAATATTTGATTCTATTTTTTGGTCCTTACCAAAAGCTGACAGGAGAATGAAGTTACAATTTGGAAGATGAGGTTTTGAGATTGTTCTGACTAAGAACAAGCTCTCTGCACTTCCATACAATCCACAAACAAAATGCTAGGAGCAGTTAAGTTTTCTTTTCATTCAGTCAAAATGTTTTATTTGAATTTGACTTGTATGTTCCATCACAACATGGAAAGTTTCAACACAAAGATCACTCAAACAGATTTTTTTTTTTTCTGAAACAACAGTGTAGAGTATTTTGAAAAACCTCTTTTTATATTTCTTTCCTGAATTTGGTATGCATTTTCTACAATAGTAGCACAATTCTGTGGAGTGTTTTCATTTCAAAGATGCATTTTTTTAAAATGTAAAAAGATTTAGATTTTTATAAATCCAGTCTTAACTTAGGCCTTTTCAGATAGAAATAGTATTTTTCAAAGATCTTACCATTTATAATTACAGAATAATCTATCCTCACCAAAAAATTGCCTCCTAAATAAGAATTTGCTTCCAAACACACTGAACACAACTGCTGGGCAAATAAGCCAGTATGGAAAAAAGGATTATTATCAGAGAAATGAGACGAAGAGACAGTATTGATTCACCTACATGAAACAGTGCAGTGCTGTTTAGAGGCATGTGATTTAATTCTCAATGAACAGCAGGGAGATGAAAAAATGTTTCTTTGAAAGTTTCCCAACTGTTTCTACAATGAAGTCAAACAGTTCACTTATCATAATGCTATTATAGTACCCCCTTCTAAATGAAGATTAATAGTTACATGCTGCATTTGTTTCTAAATATAAAGATTTCAATTGAATAAGCTTACCGTGAATTATATCCTCAATGCAACCATTTTCCCCATCTCACAAAAGTATCCATCTTTATTGGCTTTTAGCTGTAATCCAGGGCAATGTCTCTCTTGCAGAGTTCGTGCATTTTTCACAAACATGTCAACATACACTCCTCGAGGAGGACATTGTTTACTTTGGATGCCTTATGAAGGATAAAACCATTCTTTGAGAACACTCATGAAAAACAAGAATGAGTGTGCTACTTATGAAATGTTTCGTTATACAGTATGTGGTCTCCATTATATAAATAATTCTTTCCCCCTCATATACTTCTCTGTGGGAATACTGAATAAATAATTAAAGGGGAAAAAAGAGTAGGAATAAATAAGTATAAACAACTTGAAAGATGATTCATAAGTTGAGTTATGTTAATTGTACTTCCTACTGAAACATCAAAGTACATTTGGTAACATGAAATATATGCACCTTTCCAAGATTTTTCATTTTGGCTCTCTTTAGGGTGCTGATAATTATACACAATAACTTCATGGAAAATATCCCCAAAAGCTTTGTTTAGTGTTTATTTTCACAGAGCAACACACCACTTATAATCTTTTTTTTTCCCCAGGGGTTAGTTCTTTGCTCTTTGTTATGGAAGTCTGGGGAGAGACACTGCTGAGTCAACAGTCAGAGTATGTAAGTGCTTATCACAGTCACATAACTTCTCTATTTGCTGCCTTTATGAAGTTTGTCAGCCACGAGAGAGAGAAAAAAACCCCAAACCACTAAAACCAGACAGGAATGGCAGAGCACTAATAAAGACGACTGCATTTACGCTACTTTCTTAGAGAATTATTACATTCCAAAGTCTTTTTTTAATTTGCAGTATTGTCTGGAGGCCCTAATCAGAGATTCAGCGGATAAGTAATGTGGCAGCTACAGTCATAAAAGAACAGGAGTAACAATTTCACATTTTAGGTCCATAAGTCCAAATTTCAGGTACTTGAAGTCTAGCTCAGATGTATTGCCCTGGCAGACCATGGTTGCCTGTATTTCTGCTGCTGGATGTTGGCAGAACTTCCCCAGACTTGCCAAGACAGAGGGGATAATGCACCCATAGGTACACCAGGAGTCATGGTATGGACTCTCTACCAGTTATATGTCCTGGTGGGCCTGCTCTAGAAGACAGTTCTTATCAAACAAGTGGAGCATTCCTATAAAATCTGGACTGACTAGAACAAGACTGAGAAAGCCACATCTTCCTCTACTCTCCTTTAAGAGCTGCAAAATACCCCTGCAGCTTCCTAAAATAGTGGGAAGATGCAAAAGGCAGGCAGGAAACTATTATGCATAAATCAGCCATTTTCTTATTGTCTTTATCTGAGGATAATTTGAATGACAAAAGCCTATGAAAAATCATCAACAGAATGGAATAACACACTTTCTTTTTTTGCACCTCTTCTCTGTGCTGCTTCCACCCTCATAGAATGAACTTGGTTTGCATTTGCTGGGTATGGCTGGGAAAGAATGGTTGAAATACTCTGAGGTTTTAACCACTGTTTTTGTTCTACCTGAAGACATCTCAAAAGAGAGAATTTCCAAGACAAGGAAGGGGGGAAATGGCAGTAAATACCCGCCTGAGCTACAGCACATCCATTAAGGTTCATCGTCTAACACTATGTGTTTCAGAGCAAGTTCTTGAATATATCTGCTGTGTGGCATGGAGTTCTCCAGAAACAGCTGTCGATGAATATTTAATGAGAGCAAAATAGTTTCAATGGGAGTACTTTAAAGACTGAGAAACTTGCTTGCTAAGCCAGAGTGAAATAATATACCAGGGAAGAGGGAAAGATTTCATATCAAAGTCATCACTCAGCCTGTGTTTTTCTCTAGAATATTAAGTCTCAAAAATTGCACAAAGCTGGCTCTTCAGGAAAATTTCTCTAACTTTTAGGAGTACTGCCTATTCTGAGATCTTGTTCATGCTTTCTGGCTTCCACCTAAATTTACAAATGACATTGCTGAGAAATGTATTATAAGCCATGATTTTTCTAAGAAAAACTCTTCGTTGGCTAAATTGTGAATTTCCTAGTTACTCAGAACTTCTGTTGGCAAGAGTATTTCTTTAAAGATGGAGGAATTTGTTTTAACAGAAAATGACCAAGCTAGTTATTTTCTCCGTGCATAACATAAGACTTGTATCATGAACACTGATTTTAGACACACTTACACACAACATTCTATTTTCTACTGGTTGAAAATTATGGGCTTCAAAATAACTGTGCATGCTGCACATAAATTTTAATTTTTACCATGCTTCAGGATATATTTGACTGTATTCCCCACTGATAATGTTTAAAAGGTGATTTGTTTATTAAATAGAAGCAGTCTGAATAAGGCAGTTTGAAATCAGGTCACAAATAACAGATTGTTTTGTTTAATCTTAATATACATTTTACTTGTTTGATCTTAACTTGTTTTATGCATCCTGTATCATCAGCAGGATACATGAGAGATGCCACGTACTATATATATTCAGACTGGCTGCTATGGAGGGATGACCAGCCCAGCTTTGGCATAAAACCTCTTTTAATATTTGCTGACTGCAGCACTGTAGCCACAAACCACTGGCAATGACAAGGAAATTAGGAGCTGGTTAGCAACATGAAATTGTTAAATCTTGCTATGGGACCTTGATAAATCCTTCTGTAGTTCAATTGAAACTTTTTTTCACCAAATTTGCTCCTTTTTCCCCAGATTTTCACCTAGTTATGGTTGATTTTGATTGCACTGCATTCTGTTATTAAAACAAGACATAATATAAAAACATTGTGATTTTTTTGGAACTATTTTCCTTACTTGAAACTACTTTCTTTACATAGTTGGCTTAGGTAAAATCCTTTTTTTCTAGGTGTGATTGTAGCTTCATGGTGATTCCTGCGCCTGCCATGAGAGGTCTCTTTGTGTGTGACAAACCTGAAGACTAAGCCAAACATCCTCATTTTTACCGAATGCTCTTTCAGGCTCATGTTCATGTTCCAGTGCCAGTGAAACTTCAGACATACTTGAGAATAAATCTGTTTGCAGACTGCAACAGTGATCAGAATCTGATCCATAGTTTCAGAGTAGAGAGAGATCTGAACGCAGAAAATAAGGATGATATTCCAGTGCTGAACTTTAGATATACTCCAATTGCCTCTCCAGTTTCTCCTTTTCCTTTTTGTGCGTCACATCAATTTCCTTGTTTCTTCATAAAATGACGAGTGTGACGAGCAAGTGTTCTGCTCTCAAGCCCAGTGCTCCCAATGTAGGATTTCATACTTTTGGTGGAAAATGAGGATGAAGAGCTAATAATTTGATTTACTGCATTTTGAGACACCACAAATAAACTTCATGCCCCCTTTGAGAAACTTTTCATTTGCTCTTTCCTTTAATCTAAAATTTTCAGTGTTTGTTTTTGGTATACGAAAAATGTAAGACTTGTGAATAATGTAGTCTTCTGGGATGCTCTACAACAATGGCCAAGTTTTTAATGAGTAAGATGCATCTGTTTCTCTCTGTAGTCTTCAGACTTAATGTCATGGTTTTATTCACCAACTGCAAGGACAAAAGGGAAGAAATAGATGAGAGAAGAAGAAATGGAAATGTGTGGAAAAGCAGCTAAAAACTGATAGGACCTAAGCAGAAGATTCTATCACAACTCCACATTTTTTATGTTGAGTGATAAATGAGCTATTCAGTTGTTAGTATGGACCATGAACTTGCCAGATAGATAATGACATCACTTAGGCCTTAGGAAAGTTTTGCTGCATCCATATTGGTAAAAGACATTTTTATAAAGTTTGAGTAAACTACTAGTAGTGTGAGTACTATAGCTTTGAAAAGCAGCTCTTACTTAGCATCCAGTAACATGTAGATGGTCAGATTTTATTAAAAAAATCATAATATCTTTTCTATTAATTTTTCTTACACTTTATTGATGATAAATGAAGTGGTACTTGCTATCAGTAATGCAAGAGAAAGGAAAAATTACCCTATGTCAAGCATATCCATGTTTCCCTTCTTTCTTTTTTTTTTTGTTCCCCCCATGCTAGGCATAGGCAATGTCTAATGGCTGCCAAAATCATCACAGAAAATTGTGCCAAGTACAGTGGATCAGCAAAATTTTAGATGGAGAGGAGCCAAAATATGTTTTTAAGCAAAATAGTGGGGCTGCAGGTTTGGGGTGAAATCATAAAGAACCATCCTCTGGCAGGCTAGGATTCAATCTTATTTAAATTCTTCCTGCTTTTAATGCCGATACTTGCAAAATTCCCCATGTCAGGTAAAGGCACCATGATTTCTAAATACTGTAAACTATTTATGTTACCTGATAACATACCTCATTTGACTCCCCTTTCCACACCCACTCCAGAGGGATTTGCACATAACTTTATGGAGAGAGAAGCTGGACTATTTTGGCAGTCCTTCAAAATGGAAATAAGTTTGAACAAAAAATATATGTAAGGAAACGATTTGGTTATGCCCTCTGATTCCAGAATTACTATATTTTATTTAATTTAGTTTCTATTGCCTCAGGGAAAGTATTTTCCATCCATGAAAAACTAATCGCTGGTGGTGTTCATGCACATAATCCTGGTGTTTTCCCACAGCACTTAAAGGATGCTGGTCCCTTTACAGCTTACTGTACATTTTACCTTGGGGACTTCTGTAGCCAGCTGCATCCCTGAGAGTAAGTGCATCCTGCACAAAGGGCAGGCAGTGCGCATCCTAAATAAGGAATGTAAGTGACTTGGAACAGAAAAGATCAGGCCCAGAGTTAGATAATGCACTTTTTTCTGAATTGTGACCAAGACAGTTTCATCAGTGCTTTCCACACAACAGCATACCTGAGCGTTTCTTTACTAATTTTGAAACAAGTGATATTATTCACCAAGTTAAAAACATTACTTGGCTGTGTGTTTACAACAACTTTGCAAAAGCTTTTCATTGCCATCATGCAATTGTTAAATTATACAAAATTTTGGAAGGCTGCTTACAGATTTGCCCTAAAATTGCCTAAAATACAGTCTCTAGATTTACAAATAGGAGAATGAAAACAAAAGTACATTCATGCAACAGTGTAATATACTGATGAATAGTATATACCTGGGACCCTGCCAGACTGTTCCTAAAGAAGTATGTACCACATATGTGGTCAAGAAATAAACTATATTTATCATCCACCTTTGCTTGCCTTATTCATCCATCTCTGCCTGGACTACCTTAAGCATTCCAAGCACTGAGCTGCATCAAAGTCTCTGTCCAAAGCAAAAAGAAGAGAAGGAATAGTGAGAAAACAATTAATTTTCCCTTGCCCCTCAGCTGGTACAACATTCATCTTTCTCTACAAAATACTGGCACTTGTTGCTGGCAGCAGCAAAGCATTATCTAACTGTCTGGATAGACAACTCATAGAGCACTTGACCTACCTAAAAAGAGATGGGCCAGTTTACTGAATATTTTAGGGGATTTTTTTGTAACCTCATTTGTCTGTATTCCAGGTGAAGAAATTAGAATAAACTAGATCTGCAAGGGGTTTGGTAGGTCGTCTAATTAATCACCTTTTGCAATATTCCTTATATTGTTTTCTAGCTTTTTTTTAAAAAAAAATCTAGTATTGTCAATTTTCATGGATTAAAGATTTCTAAAAATGTTACATGAACCAAGATAAGAAGCTACAGACCAACAACAGTCCTGGAAAACTGCAGACCATTGATTCTTATCTTTCTATCCTTGTTCTTTAACAGCAAGTTCTGTTTGATGTCAGATACTTTTTTATGTTGGAAAAGATCTCCCCTCCCTTGCCTTGCTTTCCCTTGCATTTCCTCATTCCCTTCCTTCCTATCTGAATAATGATGTAAAAGGGGTACAGAATTCATAAATACCTCCCAATTTCTATTGTCAGACTAAAGTTCCAGTGGTCCAGAACTTCTGGAGAGTAAGAAAACCTTCAGCTGAGGTCCTACATGAAAGGCAAAAGATTTTGATCATTATGTGGGTGATTGGCTTAGGCTGAAAGAGGTATTGCATTAATGGAGTCATGCCGTCCGCATTTTGAATAAAACCAAAACAAAGAACTACAATGGGAGGGATGTAAAAATCCAACAGTTCCTTTCTCCATTACATCCTTTCATGTATGTGAAACTGGGAGGAATATAAAAGACAGCAGTTTATGGTGGAAACTGAGGAACAGGAGGAGTTTAGGAAGATTGCTAAGAGTAGCTGAACATTTCAGTTCTTGCTAAACTTGCAATGACTGGTATTTTAGAAGAGTGCAGACTTTGTGTAAAAATTTCTTTTGCGGATGATAAATATTGAATGATCACAGGCCAAAGAGTAATCTCTACAGAAGACATATTCCTCTGCCTGTCCCACCTTTTCCTTCACTCTTTATTTTGCTTCCAGTGTCCTGCTGACATGGTGATCTCTTTGACATGCTTTCTGCTTGTCCTTCCAGTGCAGGAGTGACCAGGGATGGTGCAAGTACTTTGTGTCATTTTTGTGCTCCCAAGCGGGTGGATACATACATAGAGTCCACTATGGGTCCACCAGCACTGAGGTTAATGCTCTGATAATTCAAGATAAAAAGTTAAAGAGTTCTGGATCTTGCTGAAGAAAGAGAAACTGTTCAATTCAAAAACTAAGATTAAATACCACACTGGCTGAATAATTAAATTTGAAGAACCATTAAATCACTAATCACTACAGCTCAAACTAGGCAATGGCAGACCCCAGCATTTTTTGATAAAGGTAAACTGAGACTTAAACTCCAAACTAGGGCTCGAAAAAGACTTCACGGAATCTTTGTGCTCATAAAATTAATATATGCAAATCCCTTTGGAAACTGAGAGCAATTCAAATTTCTAGAAAGTTGAATTGTTACAGTTTGTGTGTTAAAGGACTGTGAGGAACAGAGACTGTTTTGATAATCTGAGTGGTATGCCATTCCCTGAGTGTTAGGTGCAGAATTGTTTATAAGCCATTTTGCACAGGAAAGCTGGGTAGGACTCACTCAACAAGCAACAGAGATACTCTTAGCATTGGGAATCCAATCACATAAATTTGAATAGTGCTTTTGTTCAATTCAAACCAAGAAATAAAGTGTGGTTAGCTTAAAAAAGCATCAGTAGTTCATAACCACCCCTTAAAAGAGTTTAGAATAATGCAGTGAGAATGCTTTTATGGATACTTTGAAAATTTAAATTAGTTATTTAAGCAATTACTTCACCTAGTTTTCAAAGGCAAATCACCTATTCAAGTCTATGGCAATTTTGCCTGTGAAGTCCCCAGTAAAGCTTGAGAAGACAGAGCCCATGATGTTGCTATTAACATAAAATATCCTTTGGATTTTTTACAAGCTGAAACCAGGATTTATAAAAAACGGACTCCATGTGCTGTTATTTGTGGTACTGAAGGCACAGCAGTGGGGAAAAGGAGATGTTTCTAATAAAGTTCCGTCTCCAGCCTGCTACGAGGCTGGAGGATGTTCAGGCTGTATCCCACTGGGAGCTTCCTTGTGGACCTAGAACCCCTCTGGGGAGACTCCTACTTTTGCCTGAAGCTAATTAGAATTCGTGTTTTCTTAGCGAATTAAGGGCAGTGATAGCCACTCACCCTCTAATTGCAGTTAAGCCTAATGGGCAGCCCAGGATGGATAGTTACCCAAAGTATCTACCCAGCAAATATTTAGACGTTTTCCTCCATTTCACATTTACCACTGAGCACTCAGCAGGTGCTCCCATTTTAGAAAGGAAGTGCTAATGCCTCCAGTCCCTCTCTTATTCTGGTTAGTATGCATCTAATTGATGGCTCACCTCTGGGAAAACAAAGACAGCAAATTCAGGTTAATGGTCCTGAAGGCTGGGAAGCATGGCTAAGTGTATTAACCCAGCCAAGTCCAAACCACTGACACCTACAATAATATGAGAAGAAATTACAAGATTCCTTAGGAATACCGTTGTACATCAAAAGTAGTCTCCAAATGGTATCAGAAGAAAACAAGAATAAAGTTTAGACTGACTTTTCTCATGTTCAAAGGGCATTTACTTATAAAATAAAAATAAACATGTTTTGTGGGAGAAGTCTGAATAAAGAACCAAACGTTAAGGCCAGAGGATTGAGGCAAAGATAGTCATTCTTGTTACTCTAGCTGCCGCCACTGAAGAGTAACACTTCTCCTTCAACACTGAGTTGAGGGTGGTGCATTCTCAACAGAGGCTGAGAAATTCACCTTACCTAACTGTAGGTGCCCACGTTTCAGGGCCTGGCATAAATCTGGACTGGTCATCCTTGTCTCATACCATCTGAAGAATGAAAAGGATTTCACAGCACAATTTATCAGATTGTTTCAAGTGTCTTCCATAGGATGAGATTTCAGTTGTGGTCTATCACTTGCTATTTACTTCTCCTCTATTATCAGGTTTCTTTATGAAATCTGGTACATAAATAATGGTATGAGACTATAGAAAGAACTGGTATTCAAAACACAGCTGTAAAGCTAAATATTCAGCTATGGAAACATGCTTCACTGTAGCTACTGAGACCATTTATATTTACACCAGCTAAGAAAGTGTCAGAATGATATACAGCACAACTCTGAGCCTCAAAGATTTGTGGTCCCCATGAGAAATGTACACCTTAATACTTCCGTAAAGTACAAGGTTATTATTCAGAAATCTTCTCTTTTTCATTTAGTAGCTTATTCCCTTACAATGGATTTCAGAAGTTACTAATTCATTACACTACAGAACCTAGAACCAGCTGGGAAGTAAAAAGCATGAAATCATATTTATTAGTTATGCTGAATTGCCTCTTTATAAAATAAATTTACAGTTTTTCTAAAGACAGATGTTCAACATTGTATTACTAAATGGCTCAGCTCCCAGAAAGGATTTACTGATTTATATGGTTCAAGGTTAAAGAAATCAGCAAGTAGTAATCAAGCATCTATAGAAAAAAGGTAATGGACTAAGGCTGACCCTTGTGCCATGTGGTAAAAAACAGCTCTGCCACATTTATATTCGGAAAACCTGCACACAAGTTGTTTAGAATCATGTGAATTTTTTTGTATGTGACAAAGGAAAGCGCAAGTAAACTCAAAAGAAGATAAACTCTGAAACTTCAGGAATAATCACTCTTGGTTTTTTCTCTCTCTTAGTAAAGTCAGGTATTATCTGTAACAAACACTGTTGGCTTTTTATGTTAATTCTAGGCAATATTATGACATACTGAAATACACTGGTAATAAACCGAATCTCAGCTACTTTCAGTGTTTGGGAAGTGGACAATGCAAAAATGAAAAAATTCAGCTTGGGGTAGTAATGAGATTCTGAGATCTGTTTCCTCTGTCCCTTCCACAATCCCTCATCAAAAAAGATAATGATATTGTGAATGGTACCCACACTGACAAAGTCATCTATATATTTTCAGTGCTTTGGCTAGAGAGACATTACATCCTCCTAGGTGAGGTGTGGGTTTTTTTGTTGTTGGCTTTTTTGTTTGTTTTTCATTGTACAGATGCTGTTGTTCAAACTCATTTGGATGAAAAAGAGCTCACACATATAACAATATCCTTTTTATTTGGACTTACTGCAGTGTAACATTATGAAGTTTTTCACTAGTAAGAATTACGCTATCTCTGTGTAAATTTCCCCCCAATATTTACCAGTAGCATTTGACAATAAAGCAAAGCAGAAGAGGTGGCAGCAGATCTCTTATCTTCACCCTCATAGGCTTGATTTTGACATTCCTTAGCCTTGATTGAAAGAGTCGTTCAGTGTACATTTTAAACTGGCATAAAGTTACTGCTAGTGAAAGAAGCATTCCTATCTTTTATCCACATCCTTGTTTCCTGCCCTTACTGCCTCAGTTTTGCAGTGTCACAAGCACTTGTGTAGCTGAGCAATAAATCAGACTGGAGAATGTATCTAGTCCATAAGAAAAAGAAAGGCAGTGTCAGCACAGACCAGTTTCCCAGTTCAGCTGACCACAAATGAATGCTTTTGTTATTCTGTGGGGCAGGGAACAGGAGGAGGGGGGCAGTTTGTGTGGACCACTTATTTTAGTGCCAAGGACTGTTTAAAAAGAGAACTAAAGAGAGCTACAGTCAGAGGTACCCCATAGTTGTATTAATATTGATTAAGTGCAAAAGATGATTTTATAATTTAAATTTTTAATCTTAATGGGAACAGGAGTATATATATCTCAGTGATCCCCAGTAAAGAAAGACAGTACTATTTCCTAGTCCTGTGAAATAAATAAGTAAAGTTTTTGAAGCTTATATTTTTGTGGCTCTGATCTCTACTGCAACTAGTTTATTTCATCCCACCATCTTTCACTATTTTAACTCTTTCACTTTTGAATTATTCTTTTGGAGTCTTTTTTTTAAATTGAATATGTTTTATTTGTGTCATCATTATTATGAAGTGATTAGAAAATAGCTTTGTTTTTATTAAACACAAATTACTTATCACTAGACTGCATCTTGCATTCATTACATTCAGCATATGATTTTTAGATTTTGTTCTGTGAGAAACAATACTTGAGCCCAAAACAAATGAAAAGTTAATGTATGGTGAAATGAAGAAAACCTGCATTTTAAAGACAACAACAACAACAACAACAAAAATCCTCTCATGCCTACTTCTTAATTTATATTTTTGATTATATTGAATAAATATTCATAGGTTGGATTGAATTCTGGAAAAATATCCAATGAAGGGACCCAGGAAACTTTTTTTTTAATCTGTGTCAAGTCTAAAACACTCAAGGACACCCCAACAGAATTCAGAAAGAGTAAAACACTGATTAAGGACATTCCATGAATAATCAAAGTTGCATCTTGCAGTGCAGTTAGATAGCAATATAGGAAGCTGGGTTATATTAATTTTTCCAATGAGAATGTACCTCAGTCTTTAGTCTTGTTTATGCAAGACCTCACATGCAAGTGTACACACAAATGCAAAACACCACCATGTTTACATACACCCTGTGGTGTGTTACTCAGTCCACAGGGATGCGATTGTGATGACAACTAAACAGTGATGAATGATTCTCAGTCTTGATATGGCAGCTCATATTATTTAATATGTACTGATATTTGGCCTTAAAATGGTGTCAAGCACTTGATACCAAGGTAAAAAAATCACAAAAACCCCTCAAGTGTATGAGTAAGAATATGAGATGCAAAGAAATTGCATCCTCTGCACTAAACTAGCCACAAAATATAGTAGGAGGAAAACGTTACTTTTGCTAAAATGGAAAGAAAGATTTTCCAGGGTTTTTTTTTTGACAAAATTAACAAAGAACTAAACAAAACTACCCCAAAAATTGAAACCCCTGTCTGCCCCCCAAACTTCCCAGTTAATTTTCAAATGAAAAATGGTATTTTGAACTAGAAACAATTTACAGTATACCCTAAAAGCATTGTGGAATTCCAGAAAGAAACATTTTGAAAAAAGTGAAATTTCACCACTTTCAATCATTTCCCATCCTTGTTTTAGCCACCCCAGTTAGCTAGTTCCTCAATACATCCACGAACATTCTGAGCTCCCTGGAAACCCAGCTTTCAGAGACAGATTTATTCTTCACTGAAAAACCAAAGTCGGCTGTTGAATCTGGATCACATCTAAAGATCTCATCATTGTGAATTTTATGTTGTAACACTGCAATATGATTTTTATCTTCATTCATTCAGTAGGAAGGGAGAGCTTGGGCCACAAATTTTATATATTTTAGTTAAAAATAAACTGTTGCATAGATAACATAGAGCAATGATCTGGTTTTATTTTACATTTCATCCCGCTTGTTGTTAGGAATGATTTAACTAGATTATTGATAGCAGCTTATTAACTGTTTCTTCTGAATATAGCTTTGTACATCTTACAAACTTGGCAACACATCTGTTACACGATTTACAGTACCTTGAGATGATAGCATCATACAAATTGACTTAATAATAGATCATACAATGCATTGACTACTTTAATGCATAAAGACAATGCCCAGAACTGGATTTTCAGTGAGAAAAGGCACAATCACAATTTTGAAATTTTTCTTGCCATTACCATTCCTTAATAGTGACTGAATGCTATAGATGCAAAAAAGTAATTTCTTAGAATAAACACAATATATATATAAAACTACTGTCTAGATGTTTACAAATTCTGAAGACAGCTGCAGAAGGTGTTTGCAATGTTTACAAAAGTTGCTGTAAATATGGAGAAGCACGTGCAGCCAAACAATAATCCATAACTATACACACCCAGACCAAAATATATGAAACCTTTTTTCCATTAAGTCTTTGGAGTAAGTAGAACCTTCTCACTTAACCTCTGTACTTCTGGCCTCTAAGTTTTATTTCAATGAATAAATGCTTCCCTTCAGATTTAAGGGAATAGGAGTTTTCCCATTCCCTACTAATTTTTTACGACCTTACTAAATATCAACAGAGAAGTCATTTAGCAGGAAGGGCCATTTAACACTAAAAATAAATAATATAATAATGAAAACGGTTACTGTAAATAAAAAAATAGCATAAAATTGTAGATGATAGGTACTTTCCTGCTATCAAGAATGAAGAAAAAAATATTTCTTCTTTTTCTCACAGATCTGAGCATGTGCACTATACAGAAGTCACACAAATACATATTTATCAATAATTATATCCATAACATTAATTCATTGATACATTTAAGCCAAGTCATTAATTTAGAGTCACAGTCTTTTGTAATACACTTCTGTACAAAAGCTGTTTATGTGGAAATCATTCCAACCCATAAATAATGACTGAGGTATTTTTGTCATGAAAATGGAAAAAAGTATTCTTGAGCTGACTCAAGACAGTACTGTAGGTGGTCAGCAGATAGCTTTGCAGGCTGGAGTGGGTTGTCTGAAGAGATGTGGGTAGGATGCTGTAACCTAAATGATCTGTCTGTGCTACATGCTTCCTTGCTGTAAAGGTGTGGAAGATGAATCAGTTGGTCTGTGAAGGCCACTGGAGGACAGACAGAAAACAGTGAGTGGGTGTGTGGAGTGCTGGTGTGTGTGTGAATGCAAGGTGCTGGGAGGAGCGTGTTGAGGTCTCAGCTTCTGAATGATGGGATGTGAAAATTAAATTTGTGGAAATCCCTCTGAGGCTTTTCCCTACATCTTTCTCAAATTGATACTGATTATTTCACCCCTTTGTTGATGACTCCTGATGCCCCCCTCTCCTATCAACCAACTACACTGCAAAAAAATTACACTGCAGTTCTCTAGACTTCAGTGTTCGGGAAACCTTTTACTGATGTATCTATCCTAGTGCAAAGCGGTATCACTCTGAAAGTGAAACCTTGGTTGTTCTGAAATCAGTCTCACATGAGCTTCAGAGAAGACTTCACCCTGCAGACTACACTGAACCCAGCTAGTCCTTTAGTCTGGGCCACATGAGCTGTAACTGTAGGAGAGTTAGAGAGTCTTTCTTGCTTATCAGACAAAGGCAGCATATGTTATAGGTGCATTATACATTTCCCTTTTTACTACCTGTTTACATGCATATTGAGAACATTGTCCTAAGTCATCTTAGTATTTTATGCACATGTTTAAACTTAAGCCAGAGTAAAGCCAATTGTCAAACACTTTGCTGAACTGAGACCAACATCTTTAAACACAGTATTGGGGTTATTTCTTCTTTTGGATCCAACTTGGCATGCACTGGGTTGAAGAGGGCCAAATTTCAACTGTACTATTACAATTCCCTCCTTTTAGAGCAAAATTATTTTCCTGAGGTCTTAATGCACAAATGAACTAAGACTGTATTTCCAGACAAAATTAATTCAAAATTGAAGGTAATCAGATTTGGCACAAGTTGGCTTGGTGTGAAAATCTGGACAGTTGGCTAGGAGAATGATATTTAGAGGAATTTGTAATCCAGTTTTGCTCCTGCCATTCATCTAAAACCAATAAAACACAGGGCTTGTCTGCAAGTGGAAGTATTTGGGAAAGAAGTAAGAATGTGAATATCACAACAGTGTGATTGTTATGTTTTATTTCTTGCATGGACACCCTTATTTATGTTCGTAGGTGTAGTTTAACTGAATCCATACCCAAAGGAAGAATAAGACAATCTATTTACAGACATCATCTGGTGTTGAACTGCTATTACAGAATCATTCTAGTCTATTTTGCTTTGCATAAAACAGTCTCAGTTTTTAGACATCGGAATAAAAATGGTTTTATTTCACATTTCTTTTGCTGATTGAGTTTCTGTGTGGCGTTGTGGGATGTTATCTATGCAAATCTACAACACTGAAATGTTCAAGACTTCAGAAAAGTTTGAGAATAGGAAATCTGTGTGTCTTTTATCCTCTGAATATGATTAATGATGCTTTGTGTTTTGCAAGACATTATTAAAAACAGAAGCCTATGACTTCATTGTCTTTGACAATGACTTTGAACATGGGGTCAGTTATTCCACTTTTACATTTCTTTGCAAGATTAAAAGAAAGTAAAAACAATTGCATTGGGAGGGGGGAAACTTTACACAGATGTAGCAAAGCAGGATACACACACGTTTTCAATATGCTTCTTCCAATGAAACTTCACCTCATTCATATGATACTGCTGGTAAGCAAACACTAGTGACAGGCAAATCTAGCCATCAGGAAAACATACCGGGTTCAGGATTATCTCAAGTACCACATGCTAGAATTGTTGAAAATGTTAAGGAAAGAGTTCAGAGTTTGATTGGGGAAATTACAAGTAACAGATGCAATTTCTTATTTGCATTCCTGGACATTCAGTGATTGACAAGAAAGTTATCATTATGCAGAACTGAAACAAAATGCATAACAGCGAGCAATGGTATGGATATATTAGCCAGCTATTAAATATCAGTACTTTTAAATTTTCACTTAAAATGCACTACTTTTGCAAGTTGAATGTGCTACATATTTATACAGCTTATATACAGTATTGTTTAAAGTGCTGGAAATGCTAGATCTTCCTTTAATATCTAAACAGGAAATTATTTGCTCTTTTTGAGCTATTCTGTTCATCTGTGATGCATTATATTATTGAATTTCTACAGTGTAAGGGTTATTCTTTTTTGACCGATATCTTCACCTTTTGTGAATGTCAACAACATTTCCATTGTACTAAAAGCCCAAAGGGGGAGCTTAAAGCCTCACAGAAATTAATGGGAAAAATCAAAATTATTTCAGCAACGTTGAGGTTTTGTAAGTGAGGCTGGGAACATGTTTGCAATAAAATCACCATCACTTTGCCCATTGACAGAGGAATGAGTATTATCTTAACGCGGGCAGTTTTCTGCCTTCAGAACCCTCATTCAGAGAAGATGCTAGAAAATCATGGTATTTTGTTAGCCAGTTCTGTTTTTCACTGTCTTTAACTAACTCAGTTGTAAAAAATTGGTCTGTCTGATGAACCTTGTCTGTAACTGGCTAGAATAAATATGAGACTCTCTCACACAGTAACAGATTCATCTTATGCATTATCAAGGTCCCTTTTCCTAAGTTCTTCTCTGACCTTTTAGTGTATGATACTGTAAACAAGCAACACTGTAAAATAAACTTTATTCAGTACACAGTCAATGAAGGGGTGGAAGAGTCAATATTGCATTTGAAGCTCTTCTATTTGGATGTTCTCTGCCTTAACCAGAATATTTTCCTGAACTGTCTGATTTGACATAAATCTAAAATGTCTGCTGTAATCTGATCTACTTTTTCATTTTAGACCCATCTAATGATTGTAAAAAGGGATTAGTATTTCCCTCCACTGATGCTCAAGAATCAGATAGGAATTATTATTAAACAGCTCATATTAACACTGAAACTGTTCGTACTAACACTGAAGTTTAAATGAGATGATCTTCACACTTAGGTCTTAAAAATCAATCAAAGCAATGCAGAGGAACAGGACCTTTTTTGTTTCTCTGCAGTCAAATAAAGAAATGACTACTATTTGCAAGGGTGGATTTGCCAGCCGTACTTTTGGAAAAGGCATTATGGTTCAGTGAAGATGCTCACATTTGCAGAATTTTTGGCCTGTGTGATACAAGGATAAAATCAAAACATTAAAAAAAAAAAAAAGAGAGAAAGTAATTTTCACTGTTTCACTTCACACTGTAATGTGTTATTTTCACTGTGAGCCTTTATGTGACATTCTGCCTGTATGTCCTTTGCATCCTCTGCTGGCACCTGGTGGCCTGTCGGTTCTTGTTAGAATGGCACTGGCTCCCTGGCGCTGGCAGAATACCTCAGGCTCCCAGTTACTCACCACTAGCTAACAGCCAGATATTTTTGTCAGGCTTTTGTTGTTAATAGTATGCTTAGGCTTAGTATGAGTTTTCATACATGGCAATATCTGACAAGAATTACATAAATGTGTTTGCAAGTTCTTTGTTGCAGCCTTCAGTTGCAGGATTCCAGAGTCAGGGTACATGGAGATAGCTCAGGCCAGAGACTAGAGGGTAGCTGGGGTCCCTGTTTTTCCTGGATTCCCAAGTTAGCTATATTTTCAGGCCTTGAGAGTTAGGGAGTCTAAGAAGCTACTATATATAGCTGTACATACAGTTACTATATAAATCTCTGAGGAAGCCTGCACAGCTGGAAGCTCAGGAGATAAGCTTCAGAGAAGGCAAGTAAGAAAACAGAGAATCAGGACAGTTTTGAGGTTTCCTTGGGTTCCCTCATGAATTTATCAAAGAAGAAATATTTTACATTCCATCATAGATAGCCTTTGTAATTTTTTTCACAGACTTCAAAAGAAAATTCAGTGCATTGAAAATTTAGGATTAGTTTCTGCAACATGAACCTTTATAGTTCTGCTGAGGGGTCCCCAACAGCCTCTGCACATCCCCACAACTTAGGCTCAGCATTGCTTTATTGCACTGTTGCAATAAAGCTAGACAGAAAGTACATTTCGATAGATCCTGTCACATTTTCAAATAACCTTTCTGTCAATACAGAAATGTCTGAAAAAAACCACAAGAATATTTATCCCTGACATATATGTATTTTCTTAAATAAGAGAATGTGTTTGCATAAAGCACAAGCACGGGGAGATCTTTTATTTAACAAATAAATGTAAAAAACAATGGAAGCTCTTTAAGTGTTGCTGTACTGATAGTTGTCCTTTTGCTTGTGTAAATAATGAGTTTTCTATTATAAACAATGATTTTACTATCTAGTCAGAAATATGTGGCAGCATATAGCATATTGGCATGCTTTGATACATGTATATATGTCTTTTATACACCCAAACATATATATATAAGTATGCAAAGTATATAAAATGCATGTACATGCACATAAAAGATAATTTTCTTGAAAGTCTAAGAGAATTGTGTCATTGTTATCCACTGACAGATTCTGCGCTTACTTAACAGCAGCATAAATCTGAAGAAGTCCATTACTCCATACAGTAATGGAGCTGATCTAGTTTTAGTTTAACCAAGAGCAGGCTCCTGTCCATTCTCCCTGGTTTCTCCTCATAATCAGTTTCAGAGAATTACTGTTCTAATGTTACATACACCTCACTGGTTACCAGGCCATAACCTGACCTTAAATTTGTATGAAAAATTAAGTGGAAGGCAGACGATTGAGCTGTGGTTTCTTTCAGTTTCATATCATTGCCCTTGCATCTGGCTGGGGGGAAAAAAAAGCAAAAAAAAAAGCAGCTGCCTGATACCATAATGTCACTTTTAAGTTTTACACTGAAAAAGCACTAAGCAGGGCTTACTCAGAGTCATTTTTCAGCCAATTCTTCTTCCTGGAAATGTGATGATGTGAAGACAGACAGAACTGAGGGAAGAAACAGTCCAAAAACCATCTCCCTCACTCTATTATTACGAATCACCCCTGTTATAGAAAGAAAACTACACATACCCAGCATGCTTCAAAGAAGGAAAATGATGTGACAAAGCCATGAAGTTAAATTAAACAGATCTGATCTACACAACCAATTTTATGTCTGCATATTTTTTCTTTTAATTAAAAATTAGCTTGAGACTGCTCTTGCAGTAAGTGATATCAAGTTAATATAGTAAATCAGAATGTAGTTAAGTAGAACATCTGTCCAAAAGAACTTCATGGCTTGAGTTTGGTTGATCAAGTTAATTGAATTAGGGATTTTATTTTGTAGGGCTAATGTAAAGCTAGCTTATAACTAACATGCACTTTGAATTAGTTTCTACAGTGTTTCAAATATGTGTCTTAACAACCATTACTTTAGGATTTTAAAACATTTACATTTCAGCAAGTACATTTTAAGGTAGCTAGTTACTCATACTAGCATGTGTAGGTTCCAGAATTAGACAACATGTGACTCTTAGAACGAGACTTCTTGATTCTTAGTTCACATTTTTCTTTATTTTGTAACAAACTTTACACATCACAAATAAGTACAGCAAAGTTATTAAGTAACACATTTAATCTATGCCCTCAGTGAGGAAGGTGATCTGTCAAATAAGTCATGTGGTAGTTATAAAAATGTGGGCAATTAACAGGGGACAAAATATTCACCGCTGCATTACTGATGAATTAAAAATCTTCTGCTATTCATGGAAGAGCCCAAAGTCAGCTTTCAAGAATGATGGAAATGTTCTGCTGTGAGCATTTCAACAGAATTGCCAGTAGAGCAAAACTGCAGAGAAGTGATAGGGATTTTAGGATGTCAAATGATTTGCCAACATGTTTTACTCAGAAACTGTGTTCAGAAAAAAAGAATAGCTTTTCCATTCCATTATCAGCCTTGAAGAAAGGTGTTATCCTTGGTGTCTCTGTTACTCCTTCCTTGGGCACAGGCTGCAGACTAAAGAGGAAAAGGAAGGCAGGATTATTTCCTTCATATACACAAAAATTGCCAAAAAGTATTGTAGCCTCCTAAAAAAGGGTATTGTAGGTGGCTGTGGACACTTAGTTGATAGTGAAGGTAAGTTTTGCCAACCTTTAGGCATCTCTATACCTGAGTTAGTAATACTAAACTCCCCACTAATTAACAGATTCAAGCCAGAACTTCTAAGACAGGGTTTGCCTGACCTATTTTAGCCTTTGTCCCTACTTTATGATGGAATGAATCTGGCCTAGGTGTTCCTGTCTGTCTCCAGTGATTCGTATGATTAAAATATATATAGATGAGATGACTCAAGCTCCTAGACATATGGCTTAACATAGGCTTTGAGGAGACAGCAGATAATATGTCAGCAGTTCTTTTCATGTTGTAATTGACATCTCCATCCAAATTGTAGTGCAACACTGGAAAATTTGAAGAAAAATGCTTTTGCAAGCCTTATAAACATCGTTTTCTACCACCCAAATGAATTAACTTCTGTAGGGTCATCTTGATCTTCAGTGGGTGAAAAAGCAATTAGGTCTATTGTTTCTGCTGACTGCTATCCAACATCTAATGACTCTCCGGACAAAAGATATCTTTGTTAAAATGTCAACACTCTTTCCCTTCAACCATGATGCAAGAGTTCACAATAGACCTTTCTGATCTTTCCTTCCTCATCCCCTCAAGCAAAATTAACATACATGTACTCAACAGGTGACAAGTTAGCTTTAAAAGAACTGGGTTAATATAAGTGGTGGTGTAACAGACCTGTAAAGACACAGAACTGTGTGTATGTCTTTAATACATTATATAGAACAGGGAAATGTTATATTCCAACTCTTTTAAATTACTAAGGACAAGCCAACATTAATATGCCACAGTCAAACTCAGATCGCTGGCTAGGTCAAGTGTAGTTATTACTGTAGCTACAACTTGACCCAAATCAATTGAAGGATTTACTATCTCTGGTTGTGCTATAGCTCTCCAGGCCTTTCCTAGTAAAATTTTAACTTCTTTTTTTTTCATAGCTCTTATCTAGTTCGTTGACTTCCAAAATACTGCTGACCTTCAGTCTTTCTCACATACCAGCTTGTATAACATTTAACTGATCTGATTGAAAACAATGTAAATGCTCTACGGATTCATGGGCTCGCACCAGGCCACTGACAGTGACCTCAGAGATTACCCACAGTCCATGGATCTCGGTGCTGAACAAGTGGTTTATGTCTTTTTGTTCCCTTGTTCACTCAGGGTAACCAAACATTGTCATATGACCTACTGCAACTGGTAATACACAAATAATTAAGATGACTCAAAGTGAAAACACTAAAGCAACAAAACTTCTTGTTTCAATAAACTTCCACATTCCTTTTCAATGTATGTGTTACTAAAATTTGAAGAATAGAGAAGTAGATAAAATGTGGCTTTGATTAAAAACAGTATTTGTTGTTTTTTATAGCTTGGGTGTGAAAAGGCCTACATAATCAATAAGTTCCAGAGCAGTGGTAAGTTATTGAAGTCATTCAGATGCAGAAAAAAAACCTGGGAACACTAATCACCACTGGGCAAGAGATCCTATTTATTTGCTGGAAAACCAATTTTTAACATTATGTTTTTGGTTTATGTTAGTGTGCTTGTTAATGAGAGATTCAAATTAATTTCAGCTGATGCCAGGAAAAGAAAATGATCAACATTATTGGGTAGTACATATGTGTGGAATACCATTGCTGTTTTATTAGACTGTGAAATTACTAGTCAATCTTATGGAATAATAAAAAATGTATTTTGGAAAGTGTCTTTATGCAATTTCTAGCTATAAATGATAGATATGTTTTATACTATAGGCAATAATATTCTTTCTAAATGTATACCATACAGCACTTTAGTTTGAAATGAGGGAATAGTCTACCCAGACTCAAAACCATATGCTATGGCTAATGCCCTATGGAATTTGCAAGCAAACTTTTAGTATAATTATTCCTACTTAACAGCATTATGGAAGAGAATGCAGCAGTGGTTGACAGGACTTACAGTATTATAATCTAATTAAATCCCTCTGGAAGTTTTCTCAAGCTTTATTTTAGATATTAAATTCTAATTTTTTATTATTGTTTGGTCTAAAGAGAAAATAAAAACCATTCAGAGGAGAGATAGAGAGTTTAATTACTTCGTTATCTATTTCTCCAGAAAGAGTCACAGTATTGGTTCATTTAAAAAGAAAAGAAAAATAATTTAGCTTTACCTGGGGAAAGAAAACTGTGGAAACACAATTGAAGGAAGGTTTCATTATGCTTAGTGAAGTCAATATATTATAAAGAAATCTGAGAAAGGTTTTGGTAGTTACAGAGTGGCAAAATTTCTATTTCCCTTAGTGTAAAGGAATAAATTAAATATTGCATAAATTTATTTTAACATTCAGAACATTGAAGTCACTAAAATTACAATATTATTTGTTCAGTTTTACTGAAAAGATATGGAAAACCAAAACAAATTCTTTATCATTTTTTGTGTTTCAATGAAAATAAAATTTAAACAAATACACATACTTCAGGAATTATCATTTATTTATGTTCCAACTCCACTCATATAAATTTATTTAATGAATTGCATTAGCATTTTATTATTTTAGATTATTTTGTATTTTTTCCTGTCTAGTAAAATTAACAAATAATGTCACTTTTTGAAACACAGTAATCTTTTCATTACTTAGTGAATCCTGAAGCCCAAAAGGGAGCAGTCACTCAGCTTCAAATACAGCCTAACAGCTCTGAATAAGTGGAAGCTGCTCTTGATAGACATAATTTTCTCTATACTGTGGTAAAAAACCCCACCAGATCTTTCTATGGAATTAAAAATTTTATCCAATGGGCCTTTTCCAGAAGCCAGAAGAATGTGGTCTATAGAACATACTTATCAGTTGTGGAAGTATTTTAAAACTCTCCTTTCTTAAAGGTTTGCAGTTGGTTGGTTGGGGTCTTTTTTTTTTTGTTTTTCTTCTTTTTTTAAATCCTGTATCTATTTATAAATTATATACTTTTTTATATAAGGAGTGTAATTTATTGGTACTTAAAAGATAGAACAAAATTCACAGAAATGTTCATCTCTTTCTGCTGTATTTCATAAGATTTTTACACCAGATTGTTACTTTATTTTGCTAGTCATAGAATCCCCCCACTGTAGAAGTACAAAGGCACAGACACTAGAAGCGGTAAATGTGATAACGTCAAGCCTCTACTGGTGCTTTGCATCATGTAGACCTGCTCTGTGAAAGGTTAGATGACAACATATATATATATATATCTGTCTTAAAAAATCCATCATAAGCCAGTCTGTGTTTGTTTTTCTACGAATTGAATTATATCACTAACCACTCCTCAATGGAAAATTTTAGTGAACAGAAGGTTGTGTCAAGATATGTTAATAATAATAATAATCATAATAATAATAAAAACAATGCATGTTAATCTCAATTGAAAATGTCTTATTTTTAATTTGGTGGCTAAATATGACAAATCAAGTATGCAGTTTTCAAGTTAGTCTAGACATCTTCTTTAGCAATAGTGTCTTAAAGATTTTGATTTCTGAATACCATTCAGTTAGTATTAGGTTTTATTTTGGTTTTGAATTTAAAGTATGCAATAATCCTTATTAATACTTCCAAGCTTTCCTTGAAAAAATACAGTCCCCATCTAGCAACCCCTTTAAAAGGTCTTTGTTAATATCCAGAAGCATTGAGGGGTAGGACCCCAAATAATTCATAAAATTCTTAGGATTAATCAGCAAAAAAACTGTTTTAGGGCATGAAGGAAAATAGATGTAAGATGCCCAATAAACCAAGGCAGCTTACAACACAGAGCAAAAGGGGAACCATGAAGGTTCAGAGTTCATTTTGAAAAGCATTTTACAATCTGAATTTTTTTCCTGACCCTATGGACATGTTGTCATCTTACATGTAGCAACTTTTCCTTATACATCCATTCAGTAACAGGATTTGAAATCCACTCAGGTCACTAAGTAGTACACTTTTTTTTGTGTGTTACTTTTTTCTCCCTTCCACCCCAGGAAGCATAGGTAAAAGGGTTTCTCTCTCCAGGATTTTTTCTGCAGATGTCTTTTTCCTGGAAACCCGCTTATATAAGTTAAACCAAACCAAAAGTTGTGTGCATGTCTGTGTATTATTAACATTTGGTTAGATAAAAATTCAGTGATCTATTCAGATTTAAATTTGAGGCCCAGCTTAATGGGCTAAAATGTTTCTTTAAAGACACTTACTTAAAAGATTAATTAAAAAAATGTTTCTTGCCCACAATAGAGATTAAACTATATATCTGAATAGTCTGGGTGTCCTGTGGAGCCATTTGTGTACTAGTTAGGGTGACTGACAGGACTACCCAGTGTGCCAATGTGTCTCTTGTTTTGGTTTATCAGATAGCTGGTGAAATGTAACACTGGGGGTGTCAGCTTGCTATTTACAGTATTGTTGGATAAACAAAAACTGCATAAGATTGTTTGGGATTTTTCACTCATTTGAATTCTTACTTTGTCCTTTCTTGTAATGTCCCTGTTTCTAATTAACAGCATTTAAGAGGGTATTAACTCTCTTTGTTTTTTACCAAATAGACCATGGCCAGTTCTACATGCAGAGAGGAGCTTCCTACTGTACTGTCACAGAAACATAAAAATAAAAACATAAAATGATATCTTTACCTTTTATTCAAGCTTATGTTGGCCACCTCAATTGATACATGTATCTGTATCTGTATCTGTGTATGAAATTGTATATGTATATATGTATATGAAAATGATTTTTTACTGTGTGGAATGAAGTTTATACTATGTGGAATGAAGTTCTTGCTGGCATAGAAAAATTCAAAAGCCTCATCTCAATAACTCAAATAGCTATACTGACAGAAAATCTCAGCATGCATCAAGAATTCTCAATTTTTACTCTCCAAAATTAGGAGGTTTTCTAAATTAGTTCATTTGACTAATGAAATTAGCTCACCCTACTTTAGATGAAAGCAAGGCAAGTAACACAATGTAACCCAAACTTAATTACCCTGTATTTCCAACCTTAGCAGATAGTAAGAAATTTGGACCCTCAGTGAACTTCCATCTCATCCTTAAACTGTCTGTCAACATAGATAAGATGAATGAAATGTCACAGCTTGTGACATTTCCTTCATTATTTCCCATTTATCATGTCATTATTACAATATATTTGGTATTGTGTAGGTACAAGATACAACTAAACTTTTACTTCTGTCAGAAAAAGCTCTTATCCTCCAAATTGCTCATGCATGGAATTCTTATCCAACAAAATCTTTATATGACTAAAGTTTACAAAGGGATGAGGTTCAAGACTACCAAAATTTACTGATATTTATCATCAGGCTTCTTTGTTGTTTTGTCAGTTTTTAAATTTCTATCAGTTACTCTGCAATAAAAATACTAAGAAAAGCCTTAATTGTTACAGCAATGGAATCTGACAAATGTCATCTACTATGAATTATTGAAAATTTCCTTTCATGCATTCTAAGTAGGATCAATAAATTATAAACAATCTGATATTTCAAATTGTATTTACCCAGTAATTATGAAATATCTAGAAGTTATAAAAAAGTTAAGTCCATCCTTCTCAAATCAACAACCTGATGAGTTTAAAACAAAATTCCACAATTTCCCTGAAATCGCATGAATATGAATATAATTAAAGTATGAATCTAGCATGTAACGCAGAGTGACAGGATTTGAAAAGCAATCCCCTTGTATTGTAAATACTGCAGTGGGTAACATGGTGATGGAACAAAATAGAGTACTACTGCAAGCCTATTGCAGGCAGACAGGGTGGGGCTGGGGTTAGTTTTCCAACAAATTTTTCTGTATTTACAGTTAGATTTTTCTTATAAGTTAGACCATCGACTGATGTTTATCTGGAGCTTCATGTGTCCCAAAGCTGTGGTTGAGATGTTCCCTCTCTTTTTGTAGTATAGGATCAACAGCAATAGGATGACTTTATTACAGCATGTAGAAGCCTCACAATGAACATCTTAGAGGACTCAGTTCAAAGTACTTGAATAATAGCTGGTACGTGAACTACTTGAGCCTTTCCTTTACCCACAGACTGAGCCCTCACAAACTGATTGCGTCTCTTTACCTCACAAGTTTACTAATTTTTGAAAAATGGTATTAACAATAAAGCAATAAATGATAAGACAATCTTGTAATATCCTCAGGAGAAGTTTCAGCTTAAGTTAGATTCATTTATGCAATACATAATCTATTTTATTTTTATCTAATTTGCTTGACCATCTAATGTGATTAACTGTTGTGGGTTAGCACTGGTAGACAGCCAAGCCTCATACAGCCAATTGCTCACTCACCCTGCAAAGGAATGGAGGAGAGAATTGGAATGGCAGAAGGAAGAAAAGCCGTGGGTTGAGGTAAAGACAGTTCAGTAGGTAAAGAAAAACTATGTGCACAAGCAAAGCAAAAAGAAGGAATTTTTCACTGCTTCCCATCATCAAGCAGGTGTGCAGCCATCTCCAGGAAACCAGGTCTCCATCATGCGTGATGGTAACTTGGGAAAACAAATACCACAACACTTCCACTCCCTTCATCTTCCCCCAGTTTTTTGCTGAGCACAACATCACATGATGTGGCATAGCCCTTTGGACAGCTGGGATCAGCTGTCCCAGCTGTGTCCCCTTCCAACTTCTTGCCCATCCCCAGCCTACTCACCGAAGGGGTGGTATGAGAAACAGAAAAGGCCTTAACTCTGTGTGAGCACTGCTCAGTAATAGCTAAAACAGTGGTGTGTTATCAGTGGTGTTGGTCACAAATCCAAAACATAGCACTATACAAGCTGGTGTGAGGAAAGCTAAACCTACTTCAGGGGAAATCAGTACAGTAACAAAATAGCATCTCGGGAGATACTCCTCTGGGCAAGAAAACTTAGAACTCTTACAAAGTTAGGAAAAAAAACCAGAAAAACATCCAAAGATCCGTAAACAGTTCTCCAAAATAGTTTAAATTAAACTTTATCCGCACCAGGCAGAACCAGACACAGGGTAACAAATAGTGGTGACAACATAAATTAATATGCTCCTCATGAACACAAAATAAGGAGCATAATCTAAAGATTAAAGTATTCTCTGCTGTCCTCTATTAAATTATAGGAGCTTGGAAAAAAAAAGCTAATAAAGCATGACTTCAAAAGAGAAGTTGATATACAAAAAGAGGAAGAAGCAACTTTCTAAGTATGTAGGAAGGAAATTTTGGGCACATTAAGTCAGTCACACCATTTACTGACCTGCCAACCTACCCCTTCACATAGTGGCGCTTTAATCTATTTTAATTTTTCTTTCTTTATATGAGTTATCCAAATAAAATTCAAACTGATTAGCTGAGGGATAAGAGGTACTAAAAAGTTTTGATACCTTTCTGAACTGCTTGACTATGGGAGAGTGGAACAGTTTTTCAAAAATGAGAATTATGGCCACACTGTTAATATTGTCAGTGTTTATGTAGATTAATTAAACAGGAAGAAAGAAGAAGCATAAAATATTCCCTTACAAATCAGAAAACACTGTAAAACTTCCATGACAGAATATGAGTTGAGTGACTTTTCTTCTGGAAATGCTGGAATGAGCAATGGTGGTGACATAAGAACGTGGCGAATGATTTGTTATTTTTTTTTTCTGAAAACTCAAAACACTTTTCCCTGATTTGGGGATTTAGTTTCAAAATTTAGTTTTACTTTTCTAAGCTCTAACTCCTGGAGATTCTCTGTAATCACTAAATTAATATTATAAAAAGAACAGCATAGAAGTCTGTAAGAACTGTACTAAATAGAAGTATTTCTATGTAAAGGTTGAAATCACATCTGCAGTATTGTTGTTTTCCATGTGATCCTTTTGGTGACACAAGTATTACACAAGTCTAGGAATCTGAACAATTATAAAGGCTGAAAACAGGACCAGTTACTGTTGAGAGACTCTCCATTGTACATATGTGTACAACTAAACTGGTTTGCAGTGAAAGTCATTACTTCATGCTTTGTATAAAACAAAAGGTTATAACAAAATTATTCTGTTTTTATATTCGAGGAAGGTTATACATACAATGGGAAACTGTGCTCAGGGGAAAAATACTGTACCCTGTGAAAGCAGCAGTTAGTAGTAACACTTTTCAGCCCATTCTTCTCAAGCTGCCAATCATCTTCAGTGTATGTCTTGCCATGCTGCAGGAGCCGTCTTAAATCCTGTCTGTGTACCAAATAACAATAGTTTAACTGACAGAAAGCAAGGCAAATTTTACGATACTTTAAAAAATATGTTTAATCCTCTTGATTTTATTTAACTTCTGACAAGCAACCACTTTTCATACTACATAGCAAGCTTAGAAAACACAGGTTAGGAGTACCTTAGACATTTAGGAATCAGAATATGCTTAATATTGCATCATTTTGCTTTGCACACACCGATGGAACAAAATCTAATTTAAGGACCAGATGGTCCTTAATGCAAATGTAAATTTTAATTAACCTGAGGATCTGGGCCTTCTCACTTTGGAATTAGATACTGTCTATAGTGGGTTCATATCCTATTGACTCCAGGAGTTCAAGACCTGAAGCAGCAACAGTTCCTTCAGGTTTACAGAGCTGTTGGATTTAAGACTAATGAGATCCCATTCTTCAGGTGAACTTGCACAGGTTTGCCCATTGACTTCAGTGAGAATAAGAGCAAGATCAGCCTCCAGATTTCCTTCCACTTTTAACTTTTAATTTGCCGTATTGAACAAACAGATTGTATATATGGACATGAGGCTTAATAGCACTGAACCCTTTGAAGCACACAAGATGATTGTTAATGGGTTAAAGGCTCCCCACTTCTGTCATCTAGCTACTAAAATCTGCAATTACAAAAAAGGTCTTGATCTCTGAAACCATACCTTGTTAAATTTCCTTAGAAGACAAGATGGTACTACATAGCATTACATGTGGTTATTGTTAGTCACATCCTTGCTGTAAGTTACCATAGTGTAGCCAAGGTAATACGATGTGACAAATGGCAACATGGCAAGTCATTCTGGGTAGCTTCTTCTGGAATATAAAAAATGTATAAGAAGAGGCTTATGCTGCTTTTCACGCATTATGTTAGCTTTGAGCCACACTTACCTACAAAGAGAAAAGGGAACTGCAAGAAATCTGCGAGAGAAATGGTGAATCAAGACAGAGTGAGACACTACAGAATGGATATACATCTTGGGTCATTTATTTTTCCCCAATTACTTCACAAATACGTTCAAAACAGTATATTTAAAAACAAAATTCAAACCCCGATTTTGCCATTTAGGCCCATGAAACTCTAAGATTCTGTGACAATTGCCCCTGAGGTGAGGTTTTGCTGTGCAAAGCCAAGAGCAATGAAATGATTCTATTGCTCTGCAGTCTTGATCTCCAAAAGTAAGATTGTCAAAGTAGGAAATGACCTCCTCCATTTTTTCCAGCACAGACACAGCTTCTTCATTTTGATTTACTGATGCTGGTACATTTTATTAATTGCCTTATAAATTACTCTTTACTCCTAAGGGCTTTTGATTAAAAGGAGGAGGCTAGAGGGAATAATAATTTCCTTCATAAGAAAGAGGTAAATGCACAGCATTTCTTAATGATAGAAAATTAAAAACTTTTTAAAGGGGTTTTCACAGCTTTTGGCTTCCCATAGATGATAGAACTACCAGAAATAACTGCAGGCAACAAATTATTTCAGTGTTTATTGGGAGTGTGGACAAAATGTTAAGAAACCCCCACAATTCATTTATATTCTGGTGTTTACATACAGCACAACAGTAACCACGTAAAAGACGCTACAGGGAAAAATCAATTATTTTGGGAAAGTTTTTTTTTAACCTTGTTTTTAAAATAAAAATTGAAAACATTTTGTTAAATTTATTTTCTGACTTTTGTTATAAGACAAAGTAGGCTTGAGTTTTACAAAACCATATGATGGCAGAGATAAAGTTTCATAGAAAGACATGAATTTTCATTGGTGGCCATACTAATGAAACAGAAATTTTTAACAAAAAAAAAATTCCATTCCAATGTAATAAATACTTTAGTAGACATATATAGATATGCAAGATAACAAGAGGGCAACACAGATCTCCTATATGCTTCAGTTTATTTTTTGGGAAGACAAATGGTGACAATTCAAATTTAAGTAGTACAGAATGGTTCCTGTCACTGCTGTTGAAACCACAAAGAATTAAAAATTTGTTACTGGAAACTTTATTTTGTGATTTTGAAAAAACAACAACAACTTTGAAAAATGAAACAGAAGGTTACAAATGGACCTTGAAGAGGCACAATATATTGTAGAACTGTGCTTTAAGTGCTTTCTCAAACATTCTCTTCATTAATTTTGAATTTGTTCTCTGTTAAAGTTATTGCTCTGTAACACCATTTGTTTAATGTTTGCCTATGTAAAACACAAAACACCCTTATGAAGGGATGATATTTTGGCTCTTTTCTCCACAGAATTCAATTACAATGCTCCTTTTATTTTGGATATGAGGTTTCACTGTAGATGTATTATGAAAAACAGGCATCATCATCACTATTAAGATACATAACAAGACCACTGTAGTCATGTAACATGTATAGAACATGGATAACACTATTTTGAAAACATGAGTTGCTTTTAAATGGTTGTATTATTGTGAAATTCAAATATGTTAAAAATATTTAAGGAACGTGAATTTTGCAATTCTGTTTCCTTTTCCCATTTTTAACTAAAGGTAAAATCAGTTCCAGTCTCTACATGCCATTTTTCTTCTGTTTGTTTTTTACCCTCATCTAGCCATTTTTGAAAAGAAAAAAAGTTCCTCGTAACTTCTACTGAAAGAAGTTGGAAAAGTTTTAGTGACAAATTTACACTTTCCATTTGGCACTCTGAGTACTCCTCAAAGCTGGAAAAGACTTTAAAAGTTAGCAGCTAGGGAAAACAAAATAGAAAACCCAAACTGAGGCATTTCAAACAAATCTAAAATATGGTATTTTAGTGATGAACCAGTTATAAGATATCCCTCTGACCATAAATTAACTCAGATGGTGGGTCTTTGTTATTCAATTTTTCACAAATTTTGCTGTATTCAGGAATGACTTGTCCTTTCCAGGACAAGTATCTGTACTTCCAATGATGTATGCCCCACGGTGTAATCTAGACCATGCACTGAGTCTGAGGTCAGAGCAACAGCTCCAGCCAGGGGATGCGACTGTCCCACCTTGCCTGACCATCTGCATTAAGAGGTTACTGTCCCTGGCCGTTTACTCCTTGTCCTTTCCCTCCTCTCACTTCCTACCAAGGTCGTCCCATCCTATCCAGTTCTGTTAGGTCCTGGGCAGAAGAATGCAGCCGCTAAAAATATTAACCATGTTGACTACGGAATTGGGACCAGACTAGGGATACAAACCATTTTACATGGATCAGTGAGAACCAGAACAGCATGTCTGACTCTCTATCCTTATTGCACAGAATTGGCGCATTATGTTCCCCTTCACAAGCCTCAGACATTTGCCTTCTGAATACTCAAATATTATATTAATTCTCCTATGGAGTTAGAAAGATTTCCAGCCTATGGCTACACTTACATCTCTTTCCTATGGATATTTTGGCCTTTTCAGATATCTAAAAGCTATTGATTTTCTCAGTTGCTAACATAGTTCTGAACAGCAACAGCATCATGGATTGTTTTATTTCTTGCTCTGTTCAAGACTTGCTCTGTGATTATGAGCAAGTTCCATTGTCTGGAGCATGTGTGAGTCTTGAAACTGGGAACAAAATGTTACTGCAATGAGATGATAGAAAGGTTGAGATGTGCATCCTCTGCACTCTTGGATTCCATTTGCTATAGTTAGTGCATGATGCACATGAAAGGGGTTTGGAACTGCATTACTGGGGACAACAGAAATATTAAGCCATTCAGAGCTGCAGGAGGATCTAGGTGGAGGAACATGCTCCTGTGCAGGCCTTTTGCAAGGCAACAGATGGGAATTCAACCAATCTATTTTTCTCTTTCCTGATCTAAGAAGGAAGAATAGCATTCCTGTGGTGATGCTGAATTCATTAAATATTCTACAGTCATCCTGAATATCTGAGTATAATTTGTGAAGAAAGTATTTCTTCTGTGTTGAATTAAGTTAATTTTAAGGAATAGATAGTTAATTTGGAATAGTGCATGAAGACTCTCAGGTATCCTGGTTCTCCCTTACTCTCCACTGATTTGATTCTGATATTCTGAATATTCTTTTCTAATAATAATTTAATAAATATTTTATTACAGAGCCAGTTGCTAATAATCAAAAATTTACTGTCAAACATTTCACCCAGAAGTTCATCACAGCTAGTGCCAGATGGTATTTTGTTTTATATTTCTAAATTTTGGATTAAAATCACAGCTAATTTCATCCTATGTTTAATTTAGTTTCATGAGAAATAGTTTAAAATATCTCACCTAATGCTGTTTACCAATCTGCATTTGCACCTGATCAATCTCTGTAAGGTATGCATATATTAAAAGTCACTATGTGCTAGAAGTCACACAACTGTAGGGGAAAAAAATCTGTATTTTAGTCAATAGCTATAGTTGCTGTCATTTCGTAAAACATGTATATAAATCATTTTAGTTATTACATTGAAATGTGTTTTCTAGAGAATTATTTCCAGTCTGAGTAACCATATGGAAGCAGAAAAACATTAAAAAAATGAAAATAAGATGGTTTATATCACCTGCATAACTTGTTTTGTTCTCTGCCTTCGGGCTTCAAAACCCGCTTCCCATATTTTTTCCTTTCTTTAAAAATAATCTACATCAGCTTAATTTATCCCAGGTCGCAACAGAAGGATCCGATTTTAAGCATTTAATGCTGTGGTTTCAAATCCAATTTTACAGTGTTCATTGTTTCAGAAGTGGCAGAATCCAAAGTGAGCTTTAAAAAAAGAAAGAAGGAAAAGAAACAAAAACCTCAAGCTGCTCATTGTGCAAACTCATTTTTTTTTAAGGTACAGTTTTAGTATGAAGCTGTAACCTGGAGAATGTTTCTGAAGATGTTAGGAATAATCCTCATTTTAAGAATTGCTTCTCATTCAGAAGAAGCAAAATTTTGAAGGATGGCATTGTGCGTCTGTGGAAATTTTGGTGTACTTCCTCTGATGAGCCCTACTGAAATAGTGCATGGGAAGACAGTACTTCCGATTACCAGGAAAAGAAAAATCCACTTGAATGCAGAGTGTAGAATAATACCAGCAGAAGCTGGTATAATATTACCTGTTTTTTCCCCTCATGGGGTTGCTTGAGCAGTTTTGGCTGTCTTTCAGACTTGAAAACCATTTACATAATACAGTAGCATCTCTTTTGTTTTGAAAGTACCATTAGTAGCACAAAACCCTTAGCTTGTTTCAGATAATCTCTACTGCCTTTATGACACGTGCCAGGAGAACCTCCACCATCTGGGACAATCTGAACATGAGTTTACTTTCCTCCTGGTCAATTCTACCGTCATTAGGGGATCGCTATCTGCATTTCCACTGTCTGTAGAGTGCAAACCATATAGCAAAGATCCTATGCAGAGGAGAAAATATTATCAAGTGCTCATTAGATAAGAATTTGCAACGCTTCTTTCAGCAGGTAAAATTTGCTTTGCAAGTCTCTATGCTTCTCAGTGAACAGCAAGTGCTATTTTCAGGTTCACTTTTATTAACTTCAAAAGTGGGTCTGTTACTGAAAATCAGTGTTGGGTCTACAGGACAAACAGAACTGGAGTAAGGATTGAGTTTTGGGTCCACACAGAGGTTAAAATTGATGGAGACCAGAAGGGAACTTGCTGAGAAAAACAAGTCCTGGCAGAGGGTGTTCACAAGTGTAGTAAATGACTCCCAAATACAAGATTGTGATTGTCACATATCTGCTTGACAGTAACAGAAAATATACATGTTAGTGTTGGATAACTTTCTGCCCTTCCGAGAAAATCCTTCTCCCCTTGGAATATTTTACCTCAAGGAAATTTGTAGCTGATTGTAGCCCAAATGTAAATTTAACAAATGAAATGGGAATTGTGGACTGAAAATTGGCCACATGGATTTTCTTACTGCACAAAGTTGTCTGTTGGAGGACACTTAGGTACAGTATCTTAGCTGAATGGAAGTTAGCAGTGGTGGTACCACTGAGGTTGCAGACATAACAATGAAAGAGCACCTTCTTTTTAGTCACTGTAAAATTACTTGAATTGACAGCTTCTCACAGGTTGCGACAGAAGACTGCATGGGTAACCTGGTTTTGATGTTGGAAAGAAGCCAAAGGTTTAACGGATACAGAAGGTGAATTACCTTCTTCACCATGAATGAGCTCCCACAGGTCAGGGTTCAGACACATTAGTGAGGTAATGTGACAAATCTTGCGCTGGTACTACTTCTACGGCTGCTTGGAGGGTGTGTGTCAGCTGGGTGTCACAGACAGTCCTAGACAGACTTTATTTCAAAGTGGGTGGAGAAACATTACATCACCCATTTTGACATAACAATCCCTTCTAAAACATTATAAAATGAGAGAAAAAAATGTAGTTTTATTTTTTTTAAAGTGAGTTGTAGTTTAATTGTTTGTATGTAGCCTCCCTGTATTACTTTTTCTTTGCAAGGTATGTGAAATGCTAAAATTCACTCCCTTTTTAACAAAGCATAGCCAAAAATAGCTGGGACACATGATACTGAAGCTGCTCTTGTGCTACCCATTTAAGTTATGTATCACGTCCAAATTTAATCAAGGCCACATTTTATTTATACATTTCATGAATTAAACTCATTTAAACTTTTAGTCAGATTTCATTAGGTGAAATACTACCGTGCACATCATGCAGTAGTAAAGCTAATGTGCTTCAGGAATTTGAAAGGATTTAGAGATCAGAGGGTCTGATTTCAAAATTTCTTTTTCTTTTTCTGCTTAGTGCTTAGAGCAGGTCTGTATGCTGCACAGTTTGTTTCCTAGGACACTAATACAGTCAGCATGGTCTGTACAAATGTGTAAACAGAGACCTTCTCTGTAATCAGTGCGTTTGGTATCTTAAGGCAAGATTATGTTTTTTTAGGAAATGCAATTTATGTTCAAGATTAAATTTCTCCTCCAGACTGATAACGTCTTGAGGTTGAATGAGATCATAAATATTGTGTCCTGACTTCTTGTTCTCCATCTTAGATCTTCATTCCCTTTTTCAGTGTTTTAGGAAAGGGGGGGCTGAAAGAAATGTATCTATAATGATTTAACTACACAAAAATATAGTCTGCAAGGCTTGATAAAGTGCAAATAAAAAAAAATCTAAAATTATTGATAACTATAATAATAATCCTAATCAACAATACTTTTATTCTGATTTCTTCCAAGATTAAAAAAACCCAAACAAACAAACAAAAAAACCCCACACATAAGAGAACAGTAACATAGCCCTAAATTAATTTTAACCATTCATGTTTATCAGGTCCCTTTTGGTCAGATTCTCCCTGATGCTTAGTCACCCCACTGTCTGTGAAGCTGAGGAAAATTCTTGTGTCATTTCTTTTAAATTAAATAGGTATATCTATCTATCTATCTATCTGTATTTTCCCAAGTCACAAGGCAGATTCATTTATTTTTGCTACCAACTCCACCCCCCCACTCAAAAAAAAAAAAAAAAAAAAAGGCATTAAAAATACCGCCCCACCCTCTGCTTTTTCAGGCAAAGCAAATGGACCTTGTTGTAGCATGGGCCTTTTTCCCTCTTTGTGCAATTTCTCCATAGTCCTGAAGAATGGAATTTTGCCATTCTCATATACATTGTAACTTACAGTGCTGAAAAGCCAGTACAAGGCAAAGCCTTGGTGACCCAGGGCATATTTAAACTTGTGATCTAGAGATGAAAGGCTTCATATTCAATTCCCAGTCCCATGACTCATCCAGTTCCCCAGCATAATTTTGGTTTGGGAAAGAAGGTTTTGAATTATGAGTGTGTAAAAAGCTTTCTGACAGAATTGCAATTTAAAAACAGAATAGCCTGATTTACAGACATGTTGAACCCTCAGGGTCCCACTGAATTAGGAGTATACAACAGTCAGAAAAGCAAAACTTACTTAGCACCTGTCTTCAAAACATGGCACAAAAGGTAAACATATTGCTGTAGAATCTAGGGATCGTAATCCTAGATGCAGGCACGAGGCCAGGCTTGGAAAGGAATGGCTTCTATAGCATTGTTCCTTCTCTCCTCAGCCTGCAAGGAAACCACTACAAAACAGCTTTTGAAAGCTCTGGACATGTGTGTCCTGAAGGGCTAATGAGACTGGGAGCTCTGCCTTCTGGCAGTGGAGAGAATGATTACACCCCTGATCTCTGATTGTACCCCTTTTTGCCTCCATGTCTTATTAGGCAAAAATATTTCTCTCCCTCTTAACAGCAGCTGTTATGGTGGAAATCAATTTTCCCCCAAGCTCAAGTACTTTGTTTCTCTGACAGAAATTTTCTTCACAACACGGAGTCAGGCAATCAGAGGGTGCATGAGGAAACCTCAAGATGCACAAAAAGAATGAAGTCTTCCCTGCTCTGAATGTTGTATTACTTCAGGTCCCAAGACGAGCACCTCAGTTCTACCCATGTCACACAATTCAGCTGACCCCTCGAGCAAGCAGCCTCTCCAAGTGGATAATTTCAGCATTCATATTCATGCTCAAATCTGCCTTCCTATTTAATGTACTCAAATCCTGCCTACCTTAGCAGTATGAACCCAGCTTGTGAGAGCCATGTGCTGTGGTTAACTGAAAGCCCAGGCTCATGCATAGCCAACAAAAGCAATGTAATTGTTCTTGTAGGTCTTAGATAACCTCTTAGCAGTTGAACTCCCTTGTGACTACATAGTCATACCATTATTCTTGGTGTTTGGAATGTGGTAGCTAAGTTAAAAATACTTTTAACAGTATTCAGGAGAGATGTTGCCAAGACAAAGAAATCGGGAGATCAGAGAAGTGGCAAAATAACTTGTCTGAGGGATCTCTGTTAACCAGAATCCTTATAAGCTCCTCTGCTTTTTGCATTTTAAATATCTTAAGCACAGATTATAATGCTTTTGTGTACCAAAAAAGGCTTTCCTGCTAAAATGAAAAATAAATACTCCGGGCTTGAGCTAGGTAAACTATGACTTATCATAACATAGATTAATGTCTCTACCCATACACCAGGAAGCTGCAGTGGAAACTGTGCTGGTGTTACCGGGCCTGTTTGGCAGAAAGAGATGTGTAATCAAACTTTCATGTAGCTTATGAAAGAGGTAAAAAGCAATCAATACAAACAGAAATAGCTAGAGTAGTTACTCACACTTCAGGCAGTTGTGCCTCTCCCTTCATTGCCTTTGAGTAGCACAAGATGATCACACTGATTTCACATATATCATCTGTCTTCTTGTTAAACAAAAGACAGGATAGTATCCTGTAAGAAACTGGAAAATTCTCATCATACAAATATGAATTTTTCAATAGAAGACTTACTAGAGCAGCTTGAAAATAGACTTTGGAAACAGAAAGAAGGATTTGACGAATTTGGTGGCTAGCCTCAGCTGCAAGGGGGATTACACCTTTGGGCCAAATTACTAGTGAAGGTAGAAAGCATTACTTTTTGACCTGGTTTGGGTGCAGATTTAGATTTCTGCAGAGGTTTTGGTCAGCCAGATTTTGTGAATGCTTCTTTTCAGGTAAAAACCCAATATAATTGCTAGGGTTACCACAGTTTTAGGCAAAACCATTATTCCTTCCTATGGTCCTTTGAGAAGGAAGCAGGTAATTCTCAGTTTGATGTGTGTTCAGACACTACTACTAATAGAAGTGTGAACCATAAAATACCCTGGGATGAAATCAGACTATGCTTTTTCTTTCAACTGAAATCACAACTGACATGAGTTTCTTGCCGATCTGTATTTTATATCAAGCAGTTTACATAACTTCAGTGCACTTTGCATTTCAAAAAAACAAGATACAGGCATAACACATTTTTAAAGCCGGAGTGTTTCTTTCCTCCACGAGGTGTCACTGTAAGGCAGCGACACTGCGTTTGGAAATCTCAAGTAAAAAGTTAGATTGGAGGTTTTGTATTTACTCCAGAAGGCTGCAGTGGGATGAGGGTACTTGCTAACCACTGGAGAGAGACTCGTCTGGCTCTGAGGTCAACAGAAAGATGCCTACACCCCAGTGAATGTCAGAGCAAGCATGAAGGTGCTCACCAAAAAAACCCACACAAACCAAGCTAAAAGCCCAAGAGACTGTTTCTATGAAAGACTTTAAGTGGATTTTAAGATTCCTTTCTGGTGTTCATGAAAGAATTAAATGAAAGAACCTTCATGAAATACTGATGGTTTCATTGAAATGTTTCATTTGGGAGCAGAGGGTGCGTCATTGCTAGAACAGCTGCTGTAGGGAAGAGCATTTTATCTGACTTCAGAGAAAATTTATCGTAGTTTCACCTATCTATATCATTTCCACCTTCCATTGAAACAATTACCTCTAAGCTGTCAGTCATCTGTCATGGAGCAACAACTTACAGGAGTCCCAGATGACTCATAGAAAGAAATCACAGCATTACTCCCTTCACCTGCAACAGTTACAGCTGGATCTGATTGCCACCTAAATGGCCTGTGGCTACATCGCAGAGGAAAAAAAAATATATTTGAAAGGCAGGCAGCCAACAACCCTGTATCTTATGTTTTAAAAAATGTTTTCCCATAAGCTCTATTCTTTAAGGTATCATTCCAAAAAACTTTTCTCCCCACCGCTTCTTTTTTTTTCCACACAATAATTCTTAATGCCATAATCAATAATCTACACTAACTGGATCAATTGGTTAATTTTTTGTTATTTTGGATGCCTACCAACAATTCTTCCTGCTTATGTTATGAAAAGAATACTGAGATTTTTTTGTAAAACTGTCTACATTTGAATTCTGGCCAGACTGCAAATACAAAAAGCAGCTTCTGTGGTTTGATTCTTTGCTGCACAATTTTAGTCAAATTAGGAAATTCATAAACAGGACAAAATAACGAAGACATAAATTTGAAGGCTGGTCCATCCATCCCACATTATCATAACACTTGCCTTTTTTCGCTGTTCATGTTGAAGGTGAATAAACTGTAAGAGATTAATACTGCAAAACTGAAATGGATTTGAACACTCCAGATGTGTTCACATGAACTGACAGTAAAGTAGACAATATTTCTTTGCAGTTATCAACCTTTGAATGGAAATATAAAACTATCTGTGTAACCTCATATTTTCTTCAATCTATGGGGACCAAGTAGTGGGTTTTATTTCTGGGAACAGGAGAAGATATTTTGTGAAAACTGTTGAATTCTCATCCCAATACGACCAAACCAGACTTGAAAAAAGGAAGAAAAAAAAAAAAAAAGAAAGAAAGGAAAAAAAATATGTTATACTTGAAATGTCAGTAATACCCAGTAGATCAGGACTCCTACCTGAAATGTCTGAGTCTGAATATCTATTCTGAAATTGGTCCCCTTCCCCTCCAACAACTCAAACGAAGCCCACTGCCTGCTCTGTTGGGGTTTAATACGTGCTCTGGGCCTACTGTCTGCAGGTTTCTGAAGCTGTCGAGTGTATATGTCTTAGGGGATGGCCAAGAAGGACTGCTGGTCTTGAGCATCAGTGATGTGGTACAGAGACAATGCCACCTTCCCAGTGAACTCTTTAGCTTTGGGCTAAGACTATGTTCATCAGTCATTTGCAGGAATAAATGTAATTTGTGTTAGTCTAATTAAAATTATGAATTAGCTCTTTTTTCCCCTCTACTGATGAACAAGTTTGGCCAGCTTAAGAGATGAGATGATGACCTTACAACTTCTTTGAAAGGATCCTAACCCTCTTCTCAAACTAAAGTAGTAGAAGGGTATCAGATTATTCTGCTAACAGACTTTTTATAGGCAAGGTTGAGTAAGATAAGGGAACCTTACAGTTAGCACAAACCTTACTTGAATGATTCCTCTGGAAACATCAACCCAACTTCATTTTGATTGGATTTAAGATTCAAATACTTTAGAATAAATGCATTGTCTGGAGTATCATCAACAAGACTTCCAGCTTAGAAGACAGATCATTGCTAGAAATTTATAAACATTAGGACTTGTATAGCTACAGGTACGGTGTTTCAGTTATTTAAAAATCCAATGAACTCAAAAATACCATGCAATCCTTTCTAATGACAAGGAAATGGGAGCACAAAGCTCCAATAACCGTGGAGTAGAAAGGGGTTATAGGAATTTTATTTAGTTTAACATGAAGTTTGAGCATAAGTTTTATGTAAATTATGCTTAAAGTTGGAAAAAGTAGAGAGCATTTAGGCTGCAACAAAGGAATATATTGCTGGTACCAGGCTACTCATTCAGAGAATAAAATAACCATTTTATTTTTAAGATCTTCTGGTGTTTTTCCCTTCTATGAAAATATTAGGAGTACTGTCACCTGAAAAGAAAGAGAAGTACAGGGTGCAAGTTAGGTCTGAGTTTTTGTTAGACTTCAGTGAAAACTCGCTTTCCAGGTTAAGGTGATAGAAGTCTATTTTAGCCCTCGGCTTTAGATAGGCATCAATGCTGCCGTGTGCTCTGTGCCACCTGCTTAACATCAATCCAGAGAACACTCATTTTTATTTGATCTCTGTGCAGGTCTATGGCCTGTGCCTCAAAGCCACTTTCTGAACATGCTATCTGAGATGAATATGCATATTAAAGTTCTTGCAATTTTTTACAGTGTCAGACAATGAGTTTTGCTTTCAAAACACAAAATCATAAGGCTTCTTTATTCTCTTAGTTTTAACATCTCTGAGCAGAAGCTTAAAACCGATTTTTGTAGGACTGTTCAGTGCTCTGCCTTAAAAGCTTCTGCCAGTTTGTAAGAAGGACAAACGAGACTACTAAACATAAACTACTAAACTGAAGCGTAGCTTCAGTAGTCAGTTGTTGTTCACTGACTTAGTATAACAGATATATAAACATGCATTTGAAAACAAAGATAGAAAGCTTTGGTACTAAGAACCTGAGACCTCTCAACTTTCATAGTAGACAGTAAAGCTTGAAGCATATTATTTCCTGCAGTTTCCATGATGCCACCACCAGAAAGCAGCATCGCACATTGGGGTAATGTATTCTTTTTGGTAGAAACCAGGGGCATGTATCAGTAATTTTTGTCTGATGCTAGGAGCTAGACAGAATTTTCATTATGATCAAACATTTTATACTAGCAAGGTCAATGGGAAGGTTTAATGGGATTTCTGTGATGCCATTTTATGTGTAGCATCTGGACTTTTTCCTAGTGCAGAACTGTTCCACAAGGTTCTTGCCTTTGTTCTTCAAAGCACCAAATGCAGCAATCTTCACCTGAAAGATGATTACACAACACCCCCCCCAGATTAAGTTAAGTTGATTGATTATTCTTGAATACTCGCATGCTTTTCAGAGAATGACAGCAGACCTGATAACGTGATTAGAACAAATAGAAAACAATACAGCAAAGTACAGTGTAGGAGGCCCCACATAGTCTGATTTTTCCAATTAACATGATATTTACTAAATAAATTCTTTAAGGCTGAGTTAGTAAAACTGCAAACATTATGCTTGAAGCACACATTATTTGAAGATGCAATACTGAGCACAGAAATTCTTTCTTTGAAGGAAGAAGTGTTCATCTTGCTAACACACCATAATAGTCTATGGATGTACTTTTGCTATTGCATCTAGGGAAAAAAATAAATTAAAAAAGAGACTAACTTTGCAATTTATATATGTTTCTCATCAGATCTGGACCCTACTGGAAATTGATTCTTCTGACAGAGATCAGCATCTGAAAATTGGCTTGGGAGTCAATGTAATCTGGTGTACTGTTCTGGACTGTTCTCTCCGCACAGTCCAAAAAAAGTGTGGCTACAAAGGCAATGGTTACTTTATACATTGTGTTACAATTCTAAATGTCTGGATGGCATTAACTTCCAGCTTGACTTTGAGATGGCAATCACGTAAAGAATGTTTTTGAAATAAAAAATTATATGCCTTTCAAAAGGTCCAGATAAACTACTGAAAATTTATACAAAGTGGGTATTCATCAATAACAAAATCTGGATCAACAGATGTCCTAAAAAATAACAATGGGATGAATATAAGACTTTACTGGATTGCTTTCTAGGATTCTTCAGGGTAGTGTGCCTCACCTGACACATTCTTGTTCCTGAAAAATACCCAATCTATGATGTTTGGAACTATTCTTGATTTTCCTGAGATATTTCCACATCTAGGCTACAGATGTTCTACTCAGAATATCTGGCATCATTCATCTGCTTCCTTCATATTTCTATTCATGAGACAGTAGATATAATGGTTGTGATGATATCACTACTTTCATGCATCCACATTGGTGTCACCACAGCAACACATTGTAAGAAGTGTTCATTGTAAGAGTATATCATTGCGAGAGTAAACAACGGGTCTTGTTAGGCAAAAGGGGGTATGATTGGGATTACACTGCCCTGGGAAGCAGCAACATAAGGATTTTGGTTGAACTGGTTGCTATTTTACAATAGGACTGAGCCAACAATCCTTTTAGGAATGATCAAGAAAGGCAACATTCTTTGTGTAAGTCCCACTGTCCCTGTTACAGCAGTCTGTCTAGTAATTATCTCTCCTTGGGACATTCTCTAGGGATAGGCTGAATTAATTCCAGGCCCATTTACAGCACTGGGAGGTTCATATCAAGTTCTTTTGGCTCTCTACTTTCATTCTGAAGAGGTTCTATGGAAAAAACACAGGACCATAAGTAAGCTGGGTGGTGTGTTCTGCTTGGAACAAAGGAAACAGCTATGCTCCTTCTCTCAAGGATGCACTTCTGAACAGGAGGGAGGTGCAGTTCCTTCTTCCTCATCTAGTTCATAGGAAATTATAATCTTCAGGTTAGGATACACTGCTCTAGGCAAGAGAAATCTGGCTACAGCTGACTTTAGGTTTCTCATCTGATGCTAAGATCTCTGGCAGCCAAATAAGCAATGAAAGGGGCCAAGGGAGTCCCCTCTGAAGATGGAAGTTCAGCCTTGCTAAACTGTTGTAACTCTAGCTTTCTGACTTCTGGTAGTGATCTTTGCTCAACCATAGCTGGGTGGTACCACCCAGTCACAGGAAGTTTGCTGCTTACTGGTCATGTAACAGTGAAAAGAGGGTGACCAGCCACAGGTCAGCTGGTTTCACTGCTGCCTTCATTTCTCCTTCTCTTCCTTGTAAGCGATGGCTCCGTGTAGTCACCCACAGCCATATGTTCTACAGTAACTTCTTTGCTGAGGACCACTTGCAGCATTTTTGATTTTACCCTTAACAGTTTCTTCCTCTGTCTCATGAAAGCAATTGTTTCCACCTTGTCCTAAGCATATATATCCTTTATCTTTTTCACCATAATCTTTCACTGGTCTTCAAGGCTAACCATATGGCACAGATAGTGAATATTCTGATCAATAGTCTCTGAAAAAAGATGGTTGTAATGCTTTGGAGCCAAGCAATCCCAAGGTTTTGTCTTCAGTGTAACAGCTGCCAAAATTTAGATGGTGTGGATAGCTAGGGAAATTAGTATCAGGTGTTTGGGGCCTTTTAACAGAATAGTGTAGATGTGGCCTTCACAGCCCTGCCAAGCTATGTATCTTGCCAGCAAGTTTGCTTGATATGAGCTATGTCAAGAATACTTTCAGATAAAACGTAATGAAAACAGTTGACCATGATATAAAAGGCTCTAAGAGAGGTCATATCCCAAATATTTGTACCACGCTGTTAGGCTGAAAGCAGACTCGTCAAAGAGTTTTCAAGTCAGAAAATGAAAACTTTGTTTAGCTATAAATTTCTTAGTAGCTGTTTGCCACATGACTGGCAAGAGATAAAAGCACACTCAATGAGGGGTAACAGAACACCTTGTTCTGATGTTCAGGCACTCCTCTTTCTCTCTAATGTTTTTGATTTAGCAAGACATTTAGGGCCATAGGTCAGTGTTTTGCTGAGCTGAAGCCTATATTTCTGATAATGACAACACACTTCACGAATAAATTCCCTGCAAAACAAAGCAACTGCATGTACTACCTGGATTGTGGTGCGGAGGGTAGCTCCAAAGTTTCTCAGCAAGCTTATTACTTAGAAATATATTCAGAATCACTGTCATCATGGGACCAAGAGGAAAATAATAACTTTGTATGCACATCGCATACAGTAATCTCAAAGAGCTAAAACTTCAGACAGCTTCTACAGTTAAGTGAAAACTCAGAGCTGCACTGACAAAACAGAAGGGCTCCTCATGCTTGAAAAAATACTGGCCTGATTTTTTAACCCTGAATTACTGTTTGTAAAATGCAAACTCCAAATCCAGGCCACTGTTTTTAAACTAGGCACCTAAATTCAGACTCCTGGATAATTTGATTACCTCATAAGAGTGGAGCATGCTGACCACCTCCAGCTAGCGGCCCACGTCTGCATGGGTGACAGTGGTTTTGTCACATCGATGCTGAGCTGTGCTCTTGCACGTTGGAACACAGCACCATCTAGTGAGCCACAAAAAACAGATTCACAGTCTAAAAAACCAATGTAAATTATAAAAATTTTAAACAAATCCAGGTAAAGCCCCCCTTTTTGCAGAAGAGGAAAGCTTGCTTATAGAAGATTAGCCTTTATTGTTTCTCCCAGTACAAAGCTCCCAATATCTTAAAGTCATTAAATGTAATGACCAACCAGCAATTACTCAGTTAAATTGCATAAAGACTTGGCAGACTGTTATTCATTTAGTCATGCACTACCAAAATCAAAAGTACTTTTCCAAAGAGTGATAATATCCTCCTGAAAAGTTTAACATACTTTTATCTTCTGAGGAGAACAAGAGTGGAGTTGGCTGTCAGAAAAGCCACCACTGCTGTCTGTACCCAGCCTGATCCAGTGATTTATTTACATGAATGTAACAAGACAGATTAAAATAATGTCCTGTATGTTTAATACTCTATATCACTGTGCTCCCTCACTATGGCAACATAAGCTCAAATTTTCCTGTGCAATGTGCTATGCTGTACTGGAAGCTATCTGTAAAATGGCATATAATTTGATCTCTGTACTTTTCCTCTCCTGTTATCTCGGTTGCTCTTATGACATTTCCCTTAGTAATTCCTTTGTATCTTTTTCTTACTCTTGTATATATGCCTGCTTCCACGTCACCTTTGCCACTCTTTGAAAATCTATCCAGACTAAGCACTTTCTCTTGGCTTCAATAGCTTCTTTAAACAATATCCACTTGGGTACTTTCTCAGCAATGAATCCATTATTTGAAGCAAAACAATGACAACCAGTTTTGAGACTGCCCAGTTGTAATTAGTGGTATACTCAGTATCGTCTCTTGAAAAGCATGTAATACTTTCAAAAGCAGACAATCTGGTAAACAACAACAACAAAAAAACCCCCAACAAAACCAGTGAAAAATGTAGTCTCCAGTTCAGACGCTCTAGGGATTCTTTTTTGTTTGGTTTTTTTTTCATTGTTTGCATGAGAAATTGTTTGGGACAATCCAAAATCTTTTTAAAACACACATCTGTGATGGGCTTTCCTGTTGGCAGTACTGCATTTGAAGTATTACAAATAAAAAGGGTTTAGAGACATTTCATTATATGGATCTAGGAGTATCTGACAAACAAACTTATAGCTAGATTGTCATAGATATAGTATGCACAGTTCTCTAATATACATACAGGATGCAGATAAAAACTTCCAGATAATTTTCAAGTTCCTCTATCAGTGCAAAAGTTAAAATACAGTAGATCTACTTAGAGGAGGTTTTGATTTAAAACAAATAAACTTAACGAATTATCACTTCTGTACTGAAACGTTGGTTGCAGAATTAACTGGTTAGTGGAGGTACTTTTTCTACCAAATATGTACTTTGCCCCTCTCAAGGGTCTTAACTGTACCTTGACAGACTCTCAGTTGATCTGGCTGTGCAGCCACAGGAGGGAATGCAGGATTCTAACAGCAGCCCAGTATTGACATTCACATTCTTCTTATCAGCAAACTCCAGAACACTTCTATAACTTTAAAGAAAGGAAATGATCCTGATGCAGGCAAGATGCAAAAAACAATACGGCCTTTTGCTAGGAATGGACATTATAGCTTTTTTTTTCAAAGCCTATCAAGTTGATACAGACTTTTCTAGCTTCTATTTAGGCATATCTACCTCCAAAAAAAAGACTCATGTATGTTCTTCATTACAGAACATAATCTGTATTTGGGTTATAAAAATTTATTATATATCTGAATTTTCTGTAAATGCATTCTTTTTCACCTGTAACAAAGTTAGCTATTTTTCTGTTATTTCTGAACATCTGGAGACATTGTTAGACTCCTGGATGTATCAGGTTTGCACCAGCTGTGCAGTTTGATGGATGGATTGGTATTTTGTTCAGGCATGTTTTAGTCACAAAAACAGAAGTCCAAATCCCAAAATCTTTTGTAAAACAGAAAAATTAGCAATCTTACAAGTGACTAACCAAATAAACAAAAAAGTAAAAATAATGTTTATACATAATTTGGAGCAACTTATTTTTGTTAGCGTTTCTTTGTGATCCTGAAAGGGGGACAGTAAATATAATGTTATCAAAGTTCTGTAGCAGTAATGGCTTCATAATACCAGGCCATATAGCTATAAGTAAAGGGAGTCAGAGAACTGCTATGTGAGACCAAGCAAACTTCTGGGCAAACAAAGCATGGTTTGGCTGTACTTTGATCCAATTTAGCAGCTCTGATTCTCAAAGAATCATACAGAGTGAGCTAAGAAAAAGTGTTGATGCACTTCTAATGTATTTTTCCAAGATCTAAACTCATTTCCTAACACATTCTTTTAAAATGGCTAGGCACTGGTTCACTGATTCATTGATACCTGTTATTGTCTTCTACAATGCTTGCTTACAACAGTCTTTTTTTTTTTTTTTTTTTTTTACCTCTTCTGGTCATATTTTACACCTGCTTGGTAGGTCTCATCCCTGTTGAAACTTTCAGGGCATCTAAGTGTTAGTATAACAATGTAATGATGGCATAATGTCCTCCTACTAAATCCATATATAAATGATAATGAACATATTTAAGACTTTTCCTAGGTTTTAGAGTGTGAGATCAGACTCTCAATACTGATAACTGAAACCAGTTTACATACAAAAATAAAGAATGCAGTGAGCAGTCATTACAGTGTCTTGGACAGTTTTTGTGTGGCTTGATTCACTTTTCTCTCAGTATCTCCTGTACAGTCTAATGGTGTCAATAAAATGAGGTGATACACTTTGCACCTTGATGAATGTATGGATTTTACTATTTCAAAGTCAACATTTACCCTCTCATATGACGTTATACTGAAGTTGTGCATACATTAGCAATCAATGCAGCACAGTATGGGTGTATGCTGTCATAGTTTAACCCCAGCTGGGAACCAAGCCCCACGCAGCTGCTCACTCCCACCACAGTGGGATGGGGAGAGGATCAGAAGAGTAAAAGTGAGAAAACTCGTGGGCTGAGATAAAGATAGTTTAACAGGTAAAGCAAAACCAATGCACACAAGCAAAGCAAAACAAGGAATTCATTCACTACTTCCCATCAGCAGGCAGGTGTTCAGCCATCCCAAGGAAAGTAGGGCTCCAGCATGCGTAATGGTTACTCAGGAAAACAAATGCCATATTGCTGAATGTCTTCCCCTTCCTTCTTCTGCCCCCAGCTTATATATATTCAGCATGACATCATATGGTATGAAATATCCCTTTGACTACTTCAGGTCAGCTGTCCTGCCTGTGTCCCCTCTCAATTTCTCATACCCTTCTAACCTTCTCACTAGCAAGATCTGAAAAACTAAAAAGTCCTTGACTCAGTGTAAACATCACCCAGCAACAATCAAACCCATCAGCGTGCCATCAGCATTGTTACATCAAATCCAAAATGCAGCACAGCACCAGCTACTAAGAAGACTAACTCTACTCCAGCTGCAGCCAGTACATATAAGTAGTGTGTTTTTGGGCTATTTATTTCAGAGTAGACTATAAACTTATTAATAATTAGAGTACATTAGATGTGGTGCTGAAGGGTATCTAATTTAATAAGGAAGAAATCCACTGATCATATTGAGAATCCTTCAGGATGTAAGCCCAAGGCACATCAGGCAGCAACACCCAGGAGATTCACTTTAGAAACACAATGATCTGAACTAGAATGATAATACCTTTGGAAATATACTGAGACATTTCTGTTAATTCTTATTCAAAGTGTGTGAGGAAGTTGCATTGATTTCATAACTACTTGCAGTGGCAAATACTGATAAACATTCTCTTACACAGTTCACCTAACTTCTTTGTGTAAGATTCTTGATTTCCATAGTAGATTATGCAGAGGATGAAAAAAACCCATTCCAAAACAGATTTTGTTGAGTAGGACCTGAGCAGCAGACTTGTAATGCAAATTATGAAATAAATAAAATTCTGTAGCAAAGAGGAAATTCTGCAAGCACTACTGAAATGGCAATTTTTCCTTAAGGTATATTGTCATTGTTTACTGTCCAGAAATACAGGACTTCGTTTATAACTAAAATACGTCCATTGCAACTCTTAACAAAATCTTGTGTATCAACCAGGTGCAGTAAACAGGACCTAAGGATCACACTTCCAAGAATACATTTTGATTCTACTCCATTTTCAACTCAATAATGTCACAATTGTTAAATTTATTTAAATTTGTGAAGAATTTTAAGTAAGCAGGAAAATCAGATCTCAATAAGATTTACACCTGCATCTTTCAAGTGTTCAGTTCCCAGATTCTTTTTTCAAGGGGTGTGAATACCAATAGATTTGAATAGTACTTTTCTTTTTCCCTTTTCAAAGGTATTTTGGTAACTTTTCCTTCAAATCCACACATGTTGGCTTTACATTACACATCATGGCACTTTACAGCATCCATATCAGAACAGGCTTTTTATCACAGGATTAAATTCTTTATAGGACATGCAGAAATGATCTTTGCGTTTCATGTCTTCTATGCAATTAGGAAAATTTATGAGAAAGTAAGTTCCACCTGCTGCCTTGAAAACAGGCTGCTTTCCCTGTGATACACCCCAGCAATGAGTTGAGGAAATATTATGTTGAGAGAGCTGGAGGGAAGAAGAAAATGAGCACTGTTTTTCAACAGCTCCCAAATTCAGCTTTGGCAGCAGAGTAAGCAGCTACAATCTAATGGCATCTCGTCTAAGTGAATTTAAAAGCTGTCATTTTTAGGGATCATTTTCCTGTGATAGAGCACATGTGGTAAGTAAGAACTTTAGGAAGAAAAATTATGATTAGTTTTATGCATAGCTCTTAGAGTTTCTTTGACAAAATAGTTTTCATTAGCTTTAACTTTTTTCCTTTTGGAAACATATTTAAAGTTCATTACTTTCATAAGTGCTCTTTGTGAAAGGAATGGGATGAGAATACCTCCCTGACAAGTTCTAAGAAAATAGCCACTTCCAAAGCCTGTCAAATGGAAAAATAACTTTTTTTTTTTCCCCTTAAACAAACAATATTCATCATTGTATAATATTAATTGTAATTAGTGCTGAAACTCATAAAGTAGTTTGGTGCTAGAAAATACATTAGTTCTTAGTCATAGAGCACAAAATACTCCTTGTTCATGGGCCTTTTCTTTCTCATGGCAACTTGGACACAATATGAATGCTGAGTGTATGTACTTATTGTGAGTTATTGCTTTTTTAGATTTTCATTAGCAAAATGGTGAAAATTAACTTAAAAGTTTTTTTTTAGTCAGGAGAATTCTTATTTAAAATACTTCCAAAACATCGAAATTTGTACTAGTAACATTGAAATATAGCTTTTTGGGATACGTAGGAGGATGTAGTAACAGAGTAGTTCATGGATCCATTTCTTTACCTTTTCATTGTCTATAGCTGGGAATAGAAGTTACATTGATTACCAAAAAAATTCTGGGAGCTTTTGCCTTGTTTTTGTTGCTAAGGAAACCATTTCCTTGACATCAATGCATCCAGCAGGTCTGTCTTACTTTCCTGTGAGCTCTAACGGAGGCAGCATTATGGAATGCCATTGGGGGGCAAAAAAACCACAGAGATAAACAAGGAGGAAAAGATCAACAAAAGTAGCTGAAAGTTAATACAGGTATATCACCTAGTTGAATTGAATTAAGTTTTGTTTCTGTGTGGGTCAGCTAGGGAGCTCTGTGTATACTTAAGGATTTAAGGCTCCAACAAGACTACAGCTAAAAGCCAAAGAGGAACAGAAGTCTCCACATCAGAAAGCTGCAGTGACAACCCCATACCACCCTCAAAAAACCCCCAAAACACCCCAAACTGAAGCGGGAAAGATGGAACCATGTGGTCTGGATACAAAACCTGAAGGCAGAGATGTTTGGTTTCCGCTCTTCTACCAGCCTTAAAATGGTAATATTGTTTTAAATGAAGTCCTTTCTGCTACTTCTCCCATCACATAATTTACCTGATGTTATGTCAGATGAAGTATTCCATGGAGAATGTAGTAATTATGTGTATTCAATATCATAAATGAATTTTTTGTTGGTGTTTCTGCAGATGTAATTTAATTCTTCACTTCTGCACTGTGTATCAGAAAACCAGGTATGGAGAATGAGGAGACAGATAAGTGACTCCACTATCCGTTCTTCCTGGCTGACTGTACAATGCCTCAGCTGTTTCCTTTTCCAGCACTGTTCCTTGCAAATAACTTAAACTCTGCTAAAAATGAAGTGAGTGACAAACAGGATACACCAAACACCACATTTGGCAGAAAGCTAGGTGATAGGTGATATGTGAAATTCTGTCAAATAAATAAGTTATATTAGTAAGACTGAAGGAAACCCCAAGTGGCAAAATGGTTGGCTCTGGGACACAGTAGTGATATACAGTCTCTTTAAAAAAAAAAAAAAAAAGGAAAAGGAAAAAAAGGAAAAATTTCTAAGGCAGTGGTATGAATCCAGGCAAGAGCAATAGTAAAAACAGCATTGTCACCTTACAAATTTACTATAGCCTATCACTTCTAAAGGCTGTTAATAGTATCTATACCATCTCTTGTTCAAAAGTCAGGCACAAAACACTGCCAACATAGCTCAGACTATTTGCATTCTTAAACTGAAAGTTTCAAATGTCTTGTTGGTATGGAAGTGTGAAGACACTGAAGCTGTTGCCTTCAGTAAGTGAAGCAAGGAGAGACATTCCCAGTTCACTTACCTGGTCCTTTCCCTATTTCTGCACATAAAATAGGTATATTTTTCTGTATATTTCAAGGTTATTATTGTGATTATGAACATGTACTGGTAGATATCATCAAGACACGGGCACATTTACTTGGGCACTGTCAGGAGCTGCAAGAGTGAGGCTACTCCACAGGGAAGCTGGGCTGGGAGCCAAAGGTGCCCCCAGCACAGCTGGGCAGTAATTCCCCTGATCAGGGTGCAGGGGAGCAGAGCATGGCAGCTCAGGCTACAGGTCCCACTGACAGGCCAGGGTCCTCAAAGACAAGGTAACCTCAGAGAAAGGTCCAAGGTCAGTTCAGGAAAGCCAAATGGAAATTTGAGATAAGCAGATGACAGGACTGGAACCATATGCACCTGTGATGCAGCTCAGGCAAGCCCAGGCCTGAGCATTGATAGACCTCCTGGACCAAAGAGTATGTGGGGTGCTGAGGCCAGTCCAGGGAGCTGAGCCTATGGGTGCTCTCAGGTTTCAACAGGGACTCACTGTAGAACGATTTGGAAAGTTTCTATTTGTTCTGTTAGCATGGGTGCGTAACAAAACAGTGTCTCAGATATTGAAAAATACACCAGAGCTAAACATGATATATGACTTCATTACATACACATTTATCCTAGTGCAGGCTCACAAAAAACTTTGTGGTTTGTCCTCACTGATGGAGGATACAAAGGGACTCTGGAGATTTCTGTTCTGTATGTGAACCTAAGAACAACAGTGAAGGCATCACTGTGACTTGAGGAGAGCAGAAGCCACAGTGACATTAAACATCTTCCAAACGTGCGTGATCAGGAGAGCAACACCATACAGGAATGGGGTCCATCCCACTACAAAGCATGGATGGGTCAGTAAGGCTGGGGAGAAACGATAACAGTCCTTCAAAAGTCATACTAGTTTTTGACCTAACTCTGTACTTTCTCTTCCATAACTGGAAATGTAAATATGGGCAAATTCACCTTACAGCAATTCCTGCCATACAATAAATTGAAAGAACTTGAAACTGTCAGAAAACAAAATACTTTATTGTTATGATGTTCTGATAAAACAGAGGACAGCTGACCTTTCAGAAGTAGCTTCTGGTTACTTCAAGATCAGTTACCTTTCTTTAGGGAATGCATACTATAGATGGAAAATTTTGAAAAGTGTGATGAGTTTAAATAAGCAGTTAATATCTAAACAGATCACACCACCAACAAGCACTGAAACATGTCCACTGCAAGTTTGCGGTCCCTGCAGAAGATAATTAATCCTAATGTCCTAGACTTAGAACATCTCTGAATTCAATACGATACATCTGTACAAATACTTGTATTTTTATAATTTTTGATGCCTTTCTTTTCCACCTGTGGTAGCAAGTAGAAGCTTTGTTCTGTATGCTGATGGTATAGAATACCAGTTGGGTTTATATGCACAAAATACAGGATTTCCATGTGAAACACTGAGAATAGAGATTAAATTAATCTAACTGAGCACTTTCACTTTTAAAGAAAGAGTAAATTGAGAGAAATAGCCTCCAAGTTTACATGAAATGGGCTTCATGATTTCAAAGCCCTAATTATGTCCAGATAGTAAGTCTACAAAGCACATACAGTACAGAAAAAAACCTCCCAGCTTTCTGATGGAGTTAATATCCTGTGCGTGACTGAAGTGTGTTGTATAACTAGGGTACATGAAACCCTTACTGGCCAGCAGAGAAATGATCACTTTTACCCTTTTTCCTTTTTTTTTGAGAAAAATTTTTGCTTATACAAAATACCACCTGCATTAATGTATACAAGTGATTTGCCCTTGTTTGCTTGTAACCTGAACACAGGTTTGTGTTTTATTCTTTAATGTTAATCCTTGGACTCAGTTCTACAGGAAAAATAATCTCAGTTTTTCTTTAAAGTCTGATATTAGTTTTCTAGAAACAAAATTATATATCTTGAAATTTTATTAAATGTTTTAACTAGAGCTTGGAGCACACAGTAATTCATCTGAATAGATCTATGAGATGATTCTAAAATAAATAAACGTTGTTCCCACATAATACAGTTCCATGAAATACTATGAAAAGTTGATAAAATGAGAATTTTCTCAATCACAAATTTCAAGGTTAAATTTGCCTGCATATATAGTTTAGTTCCCATTGAGAAATGAGCTTTGGATATGTAAGTGAGGGGAGTTCCTTTTTGCATTTCATATAAACAATACTTTATTTCTCTGTAACGTTTTTTGTAAAAAAGCTATGAAGTTGACCAAAATCAGGCACCTATTTAAATTGGCACCAGCCTTGGCACTACTGACAGAATTGAGTAGGTCTCAGTTGATGATAATGAGGTCTTAAAGACTGGTTCATCTTAAATATCTAGATATCTACACTGGAATGCCTAAACTAAAATTCCCAGTTCTTGAGTAAAGTTAAAAGTGACTGGTTTATTTCACATTGGGATTTATTTCTCCATATCTTTTGGCCCTTGTTTGGATAATTTATTTTTTTTAGCAACAGAACACAAAATAGACACAAAACATAGTTTTAAAATTGCACCTTTGGCCAGATTTGTACTGAGATTAAGTTTTGGCTTTTTACCTACAGCAATTGTCCATCTACAGCAAGTACCTGAGGAATATGCATTTGAGACATCAGGACCTATTTCTGTTCTCTTTTACCTATGGGCTTTATCCAAAGCAAACTTCCATCATCTCTTTTTATTTCATATTTGTGTGAAAAGATAGTAAGAATTTTCTCACACCTTGCATAAATTCACATGCAGAGCAATTTGCTGGAGCTGTAAAGTTGCAGTAGAATTGCTGCAATTCTAGAGAAGTGAGCTTTTCTAAGTAAACAAAAGATCTTAACCTGAGAAAAATTATCCATATGAAAAAATTAAATTCCCTAGTCACAGAGATCTCTAATGCTCATTTGTTAGGGATTATGAAAAACTCAGAAAGTGTACCTAATAATAAGAGGCACTGTTCAGAAAGACAATCCACTTTATTTCACATTTCTGCAATGCTGTAACAATTCAGGTAAGTGTGTTTCATTAGGTCTTCTGTTTATCAGCAATCAGATTACATTTCTGGTGTCTGGTGCAGTTATTAGTACCAGTGTGTTGTGCATTTTTTATGTCGTAGGAAGACAATGTAGCACTTATCTTCAGAACAGAAGTTTTTATATGAAAATTAAATATGTGTAAGACAGTAATTTCTGTATCTGTCACATAGGAACAGGAATAGGCTTAGTGAGAAACAAAAGGCTTGGTGTTGAAGACACTATGTGCTGTTGCTTCCAACAAAAAAAGTCCTGGCATCTCTCATGCCACCAACTTTCAGTCATCAAAGAATGTTTGAAGAGGCACAGAACAGAGATCTTCTTTCATACGGTTGGATTTACTTAGACTATTTCTGCTCTATATTCCAAAGCACTCCAATAATTTTGGAAAGTCTGCCAGGTTTAGCTGAAGGATTCATAGAGAATGGACTTTAAATTAAAGAAATGAAGAAAAAAAAATCAAATAACTAAGCATTTGGTATCTAATATCATCGTTCTGTTCAGCTTCTTAAAGTTTCACTGGAGTCCTCATGAACAGAACTGTGAAATTCTGGAGTGAAAATGTGAAAATGTCATCACTGACATGTCCATTCCTACACAGTTTTCAGTTCAAGATGATTTATCTTGACAAGTATATATTACCTACAAAAAATAAAGGACTTTCTGTTGCATTGCTTCCATGCATATATTCAACACGGTAATCTGCCTAGGTTAGAGTAGTTAGGAACATTTTGAATTTTACAGAAAAAAATCACAGAGAGATTGAACTAAACAACAGGAAAAGGTTTTATGACCCCTGAAGCATTTTCCAGTATTTGAGTACTCTTGTTTCTTCCTTTCCCTCATTCCTTTTCTAAAGTAGATGAATAGGGAAGATAGACAAAGAAAATACAAATAACCCCAACTAATGTTCATAATAAGTTTACAAAATTGTAAATAATAATTTAATTAGTAAAATTCAGAGACTATTGCAGATAATTTGTGTATAGGAGAAAGAATAAAAAAAGTCCTCTCATGAAAAGTCCAGATTCTTTGAAAAAAAATGGAATACTTTTGCAATTGGCAGCAGGAAATCTGAGAACTCATTTTTTGCTAGCTGAAATATGGGAAGGATTAATCTTTTTGAGGTTGATGTATTTCTGGAAAGGTCTAAACCAGCCTTCAGTATACCTGCAAGGGAGCTTCAGGTCATGACATATTCTAAAATAAATGTTATAAAACCCAAAATGCATACAATGTCTTGATAAGCATCTTCTCATTCCTTCCTACTATTCCTGCTGCCCTGAAGTGAGCCAGAGTGGTGAACTAGTTGTGATGTCCATTAACTGAAGGAAAAGAAATCTATTTTCTGTCTAAGTCTTTCCATTTGAGCATCCTTCCTGATTCTGTTAACTCATGGAAAAGAAAACTATTTCTTTCCATTGGAGGTATCTCCCGGATTCTGCTTGATGACAAGCAGAGACATCAGTCTCAGAGCAGCGAAGAGATGCAGCTGTAATGCCTAAGATTACCCAGAGTATTTCCTAAAGCTTCTCTTCCTAAAGCAGGACATTAGATTGGAGAACTTCACTAGTAGTTACAAAATGGCAGTTTGAGTCTTGTACTCTTCTTGGAGTGTCATTGCTGCAGATGAAGCTGAACTATATGGGTCTTAGGCTTGAAATAGCCTTGATCTGTACCCCTTTTCTAGAAACTCTTTGCTGGCTCATCAGAAGATGCAGAGTGAAACCTGTTTCACAAATATTTAAAAATAAATATGTTTCATATGGAGTAAAAAAACCTTCTAAAAGCTTGCTTTGTTCATATAAGCCTCACTTTGGTACTTCTTTTACTGATGTAAAGGGAAAAACAGCAAGCAACCATACCATGACTGCCTGAAGAAGAATAACGTGTCTTGAATTGGCTGCTTGTGAAGTTATTTTTTTATGTTTCTGTACATTGTATTGAAGCTGCACTTTTCAAAGAGTAATTACAGGGGAAGGAAGTTATTGTTTTCTTCTGACACCAATATATATTGGGAAATCTTGCTTCAAGGAGTGTTCAGTGGTGAAAGTTTTATCACAGGTACAGGGAGATCAAAATTTAAGAAGGAGAGTGGGAAAAAAGGAGGAGAAACCAGCTATTTTGAAAAATGTGGAGTAGCCACATGGCTGAGTTATAAAACAGGCGGTATGATGGGAGAGCAGGTTTGAACATAAAGAAGTCTTACAGTGAATTGCCCTTTCATAACAGGGTGGTCCCAGTGGGATGAAAAGTTAGTAATCTAACCTATATCTTACTATGAAAATGGCTCAAGTTTTAAATAAACTGTTGTCATAGTCATCAATTAAATCATAAAACGACTAAGTAAACTAATTGACGTCTTTGTCAAATAAGAATTTAATTATAAAGCTTTAATCTTGGCAATGCCACTTGAAAAGAAACTTTAAACTGTGACCAGAAGTGTCTATGTTCTTATGCCTTCCACTTGCTAATAACACTTCCCTTACTTAAGGAGTTTCCTTTTCTTAAGTAATTTGCACATTTGACCTTTTATCCGTTTCTGTATGCACTTGAGAGAAATATGCACTTATTTGAGGTGGTTCCAAAACTTGTGGAATTCAAAAGCAGTTTTTTCCATTTGTATATTACCAGCTTAGTATGAAGCCACATAAAATTCTAGAGATTACTGGATTTCTAATAGGAAAGAAAATAAAGAAAAATAATAAATATTCTTTGTGGCCCATGTAGGTATAGAAATATTTTTTATCATATCTGTCTCAACCTTAAAAAGTCTTCATAAAAAGATTATCCTTTTTTGGAATGTATGGGGCAATAAAAATATCGTAGCCTTGACAGTATCCATTGTCTTTCTTCTCTACCTCATTTTTCTATAATTTTCTCTGTCTTTAAAATTTTTGTAAAACATATTTGACTATATTATATATTTATCCAATAAAATAACGGGCATCATATTGCTATACATTGCAATATATTAAAAATATATCGAGTGATAATTATTAACAATATAATGTATACTTCACATATTAATATTGTATTATGTAATGCCAATATTTTTAATGTTACTTGCATTTTTAATTGTTTTTAGTTCTGAATAAACTAATAAAGTTATTAGAAAGGCAAAATCCAAACTGATGGTGCTTTTTCTTGAAAGATATTCTCCTATGTATAGTAAAGTTTGGCTGTGTAAAAAATTCCAGTGTTTCTATGGAAATACAGTTCTGAGTAGAGCTGTGTAAGTCATTCGTGTTTGTAGGTCTGTATCCAAATCGAAGAAAACATTTGTATGAGGGAAAGACACTGAGGCAAGACCCCACTCCCAATCAAGTGCAGACTGTGTCCATAACAGAGATTGTCCCTTTTTTATCTTTCAAGCTTCTTACAAAGAAGTAACATTTCTACAGTCTAAAACAGAAGCAATCTTTTCACTTTTAGCTAAAGGTGGTGTAGGGACGTGTAATTGCCAGCACTGCACAGGAGCTGCCGTCAGTCTCCCCTGTTAGAAGGAGCTGGCTGAGTTTAACCTGGCTCCAAGCGACCTGTGCAGCAGAACACACCCCTGCAGACCATGCTGCAGGTGCAGCATGGCACGCGCAGCCCGAGCCGGCCCAGGTTAGCTGTGCTGCGGGTCGCTCGCTCCTCTGTGCTCAGGAATGGTGCAGCAGCTCCCATGGCATGCGGCAGTGGGGTTCCTACTGGCTCAGATCAGGCCCAGAAATCCTGTAGGTCACTCAGCTCTGCAGATCTTCAAAGCATGTGGGCATATGCCATTATCAAATACAATTCAAAATTTCCACCAGTTGTCATAGCCAGAAATCAATTTATCTAATTCGTCTGAAGCTTTTTAATACCTTCTAGACTTTCCTGATTTAGGAGTTTGTGACGAAGTTAGGAAAAATGTTCTCTTTGTTTACTGTAGAAACTTGAAGTCACAGACCACAAAACTGAGCAAAGAAGAGATAAGAAACAGCTTGAGGTAAAAATTTTACAGGGATATTGACTTTATTAAAGATATTATACCTGTCATTCAAAACCCCTTCTCTTAAAAAATCCTTCCATTTGACTAAACTTCACTGGATAGTTTTGGCTGAAAAAATAGTACAAGAACACAGCAGTTTCCCCTTTTTCTGAAAATGTTAATAGTTAAAATATTGACACAGTGTCCTAGAAACAAGATTCAGTTCAGCATTCAGCTTATGGAATTAATCTGCATCTTTCTTTCCTCCCTAGCCACCACAGTAAAAAGATTTCTGACTTCTACTGTAAACTATGTCCCATTTAGTTTAAATACAGAATAAGAACTGGAATCCTTATTATTCATTAAACCTGGTAAATGACAGTTTACTTTAAAGCCACCAAACTTCACTATCCCTTCCATTTTTGTCCACAATTATTTATTTTGAGTAAAGTGCAACCTCTTTTGGGACAAGTCAAGATTGTTCTGTTTCTATGATCTGTATCTAGGAAAAAGGCGAATGTCATTATATGGTAATACTCAAAATTTCATCAAGCAGCTGAAGCAATGTGTCTTCAACAGTTTTGTCTTCTTTCTTTCCTCCTTTTTCTTCCTCACTTCCATCTTCCCCTTTTATATCCCATTGCAGATTAAAGTAAATTTTTACGTTAAGCAGAAAAATTGGGATTAACTGCTGAAAAGAAAAGATCAGTTAACTGAAAAATCAGTCTACACATCTCTAGACCTGTTTTTCAAATGATGAAATCAAGATCTAAAATCCCTATTAGTGAACATTACACAAACACAGAAATAGATAGTAATACCTCTTCCAAATGATGTCTGAGTGTTCACCTGTGAATGAAAGAATGTGTAAGCAAGAGGAGATTTTCCCTACACATCGCTTGCATAAAAAGGGAAATTAAAATATCGTTGTGGTTACTGTATGCATAATATATACTGTACACCAGCACCTTTTCCCCAGACTGACTGGCTTCATGAAAATCAGAGGGGAAAAAGTAAGACTAGCATAGCTTCCCCAAGATCCCCATCCTCAAAGCACAGGCTCTCCGATACTCAAAAGAATGGAGATCTCAAAACATCTTTGATATTCCTGTGCCTTTGAAGTTTTGTGCAATGACTAGGTGGCCATTCTGTATCAATGAATAATGGCCTTGACCTGACTTGGATTTCAGATAGGCATCTTTCTTCTTTGTCATAGTTTTCTGAAAACTTACACTTTTCAATGTTTAATGTATCATCTACAGTTGGAGATGTTGGAAGTCTGTCACAGAACATACTTATTTCAGATCTGAATACTTCCTCTACCATAAATCACTTAGTCAATAAGACTTGTAATCCAAATTTCATGTTTCCTCTTTCAGTTGTGTACCATATGTATTTATCACCTCTCCATCATATATCTATTTGTGCTTCACACTGGCAGCCTTATTTTGCATCCTCATTTACTTAGGATGCACTAATATTAATATGTCTGAAGTTATGCCCTCGGTTAAGTGTTTTTTAAAGTTGTCGCTTTAACTGATAAATTCTGAGGACAAATCTTATCTTCTACTTTGATTCCTAATATAACACAACTGAATCTGTCAAGTCTGAAATCACTTTTTTAGGGTTTTGTTTTGTTGTTTTTTTTTTTTTTTTTGCTATTGCTGTCTTCTCTTCCTAGCATTTAGTCATATAAAGAGACTTTGCCAGTATATGTAGGAAATTCTTTTTCATACAGTATAATAATTTTGACATATTTTTCCTTAATATTATTATAAATAAAGTATTGTTCAGGCATCTAACTGGAAGAAGAAAAAAAAAGATAGGAAATATCTTTTGGAATTTTGTAAAAAAACACTAGCACTTTAATTAGGTATTTTTGAATATCCTATCCAGTTTTCAAGATATAGTTCTAGGCTTATTTTTAGAAAAAATAGTTTTTCAAACATTTATCTTAGTGTACTTCAGAATTAGCTAATTTTGTCCATACAGAATTTCTATATAGAAATTTTGCATATTTGAATTGATTTTTGAAGTGAAAATATTTTGTATATGTAAAACATTTCATAATTCTGTGACATTATTTAGTTACACTTCTTATTATTACATCAAAGTAATTTTAAAAATATAAAACTAGTTCCGTCACACTTTTATAAGGAACAGAGCTGTTTACAAAATCCTTTTATAGTCCATTAAAATTCATTTTCTTGTGGCAATGACATCCACATGTAGTTTTCAGGTAGACAGGCTGTTGTTCTTAACATTCTAGAAAACCCTTTTTGACCAACTCATGACTGAAACAAAAAGACCTAAATTTTTGTTTAGACTACACGACCATATTACAAGTTACGGTAACTTTTCCCAGAGGAGAGAGAAACAACCGATGTTTTCAGAGCCATCCCTATGGACTCTAATGCAAAAGAGAGATTCTTTTCCCAAATACATTAGCACTCAGCTGCATTCACACAACACACATTGACTTCCCTGCTATTTTAATAATTTTATTTTCAATTGATTTTTGCCACCAAAACTATGGTTCTTACATTTTTAACATTGCATTTAAAAATGAGAAAGGAGCACTAAGATCCATTAAAGTAATTCAATGGTAAAGTAAAATAAAAAAAATGGATGAACAACAAAACAAACCCCCAAACCTTAGAGAGATAAGGGACTGATTAGATCAGTCAATATATTTTTATATATATGTATATTTTACCAAAGAGAAAGTAGAGAGGTGACCTGATAGCATCGGATAATGGTCATCAGAAGAAAATATGAAAAGTATATTAATCTAGATGAGAAAAACAACACAGTATCATTGTCTGGGACCTAAGAGCAGAGAAATTATATTCAGAAATGTATATACATATGTATGGAATTGTATCATGAATATTTTAACTATGGAATATGCTAGGAAAGGAGGAGGTGGATTCTATATTTCTTGGCATCTTCAACTTAAAATCATGTGATTCTCTGGAAGAAAGCTAAACACCACACAGACTTTGACTTGCTGAAATTCTACTGTTACAAAGATGCCAATCAACACATATCAACAAGTTCTTGACTGGCTGCTGTATGTTTTCTGTACACTTTCCCAACTTTCAATCTGTTTTTTCCTTCAGACCTCTTCAGTTGCAGGTTTTGAAATAATAATCCTCTTCTTCCTTTAAGTGAATATAATCTCATCACAATTTTTGTTCATGTAACCTTGTCTATATATCAGTAAACTAAACGAGTACATAAATATAGTTGTCTTCCTAATTAAGACCTAAGATATAGAATCATAGAATCATGTAGACTGGAAAAGACCTTTAAGATCATTGAGTCCCACCATAAACCTAATGCTGCCGAGTCCACCACTAAGCCCTGTCACTAAGCTCCACACTGTCTTTTTACATGTCTTTTAAATCCCTCCAGGGGTGGTGACTCAATCACTTCCCTGGGCAGCCTGTTCCAGTGCATGACAACCCTTTTGGTGAAACTTTTATTCTAATACCCAGTCTAAAGCTCCTCTGGTGCAACATGAGGCCATTTCATCTTGTCCTATTGCTTGTTACTGGGGAAAAGAGACCAACACACACCTCGCTGCAACCTCCTTTTGTGTAGTTGCAGAGAGCGATAAGGCGATGTGTATATGTAAATTTATACATATATATTTATAAAATATGTACATATGAGGTACTCATATATATGATGAATACTTCTCTTTTTTAATCAATAGTCTTTCTACAAAAATCAGTTTCAGGTTGCTCTTACTCTTTATTATTTTTTTCAACTCTACTGTGTGAAAGTCTTTAAAAACAAGAAAAATATCTGCCATGTTATTTGACAAGGATGTAATTTTATCATTTATACATTAAAAAGAGAATGGTAAATCTGGGAACAAATGTAATATAATGAAGATGCGGTTGGGATATGGGAGTACACATTTAGTATTTCAATACACAAACCTGTAGGTTGATGTAAAAATTTTGAAAATAACCTAGATTCTGGTTTTTGTTGATTCCAATGGACAGATATGCCCAGGTATTTGTGAAAATCCACCAGGATTGTATACTCTATTCAGTTACCAACAGTTTTATCGAATCAAGAAACAAATATTGACAATGATAAGTTCTATAGTGTTTTTCTATTTTTGAAAGATTTTCTGGATATTTCTCCCTTCTAGCATAAAAAAGCACTGGTAAAATTTACATGACAATTTTTAGGCAAAGTTTCATGAGAGCTTGTAATTTGGGCTGTATAATGCCTTACCTACAAACATTTTTACAAACATAACATAAAACATTACTGGAACAAACGATTTAGAAATATAGTCTTAATTCAAAGAAAATAAAAAAATTTCTGGTCTATGGCACTCTTCCAAAGGTGCGGAAAGAAGTTTCAATCTTACTGATGGAAATCTAAGAAATCAGTTGGAGACAACTATGTTAGTTTTCAAGATGCTGTTCATCTGTTTCATTCAATGACCTTTGGAGATCACAGAAAATCTGATGTTGCCCTTACTGGGGAGGGTCAAAGCTTAATTACTCTAAACTGTGTGACATCCAAGCTCATCAAGATTTGTGGAAGGAAATAAGTCCATTTCTCATACATGACTTGGTACTTTGTGTATGGCTGAGACCTAACACAAGATTTCTCTGTTCTCATTTGCGAACTTGTCTGTAACTAATCTGCTGTTAGTGCCATCACTAAGTAATTTTGTTCGCTAGTTACGTTAGGATTATGCTCCCACATTTAAATTATTTTGACATTTTCAATCTCATTGGTTACCCTTAGTCCCATTTTTGATGCTTTCATATTGGTTTTTTTTCTTGTTCCCCTCACGATTTTTTCCTGTTCCCAGTTCTGCTCCACATTCTCTTTAGTTTAACATTGTTTGCAAACCTAATTGAAGTGGTGTTTTTCTCTTCCCCAAGAAAATTGAGTATGTTAAATAAGATGGGGTTTATTGCAGCTTCTATGCATACTTCATTGCAGATCTCATTCTAATAGTTCAGAATGTATATATATTGCAGCTTTTCTGTTTGTTCTTCTTCAGGTGGTTTGTTTTTCATATAACTGCTTTTATATCCAGGCAAACATGATTTATTGTACCAGTAAAAGTTTTTGACAGACTTTCAAATGACCTAGCAAAATCTAAGGTGAGGTGAACAAATTGTTCTACTATTAGTTAATTTGCAAGTAGGTGAGGGAAGCAAATTATTCTACCATTAGTTAATTTAAAAGTAAGCACATCAAAATCAATGACTGACTGAAATCAATAATCTTTGGATTGCCACCACTTAATTATATTAAAATTCCACCACCCAGGTTTCCTAAGTATGTTTTCTATTGCAGACTGTTACTACTAAGCAGAGTCCTTCTTGGACACATTAGAGCAATTTCTCTGCACATACATATTCAGAGTCCTGAAGCATTCCTAAACTAAATACGTTATGATGATTTAGAGAATTGATGATGAATGTTTTTCTCCAGCAAATTATTCCATGCAATAGTAAGAGCATCTGGAGTCAGCAAATCCTATAATTAATTGCAGACAAAGTATAGTATGGTGCAAATTCAGCCCCTTCAAGAAGAATGTATATGCAGAAATATGTTTTATACAATTGGTTTTGTATAATATTTCAGTTACCATATTCACCTCTTTCTTCACATTTTGTTCTTCTAACAGGAGACAATACTTGAAGTCTTAATTATTTTAGCTGTGATAATTGCTTAGTTCTACTTTGTGGAGGAAAGATAAAGATTTAAAATGGTGTCTTACTGTGACACTAGATGGAGCTATCTCTTTGAAATTAATCAACTATTGGAAATTCAACTTTTGTTCCACGTGTATCTTACTGCAAATTATCATATAAGAAAAAAAAAAAAAGAAAAAGGGGAAAAGAATAAGGAGAAAAAAAATCAAGAAAATAAAACAAACAAGTAATATAGTTATTTAAATTACTATGAAAAGGAGTCAAGAATAATTTCAAATGAATATATATAGTATGACTTTTTAAATACACTAAGAACTTTCTCCACAGTGGTAATTTTTATTGAAGCACTATTGAGAACTTAAGGTCTGAAGAAGCTTTGGTAACCTTTAAGTAAAATGAAATTAGTTAACATCTTGTTGCTTTGTTACAAACAGTGCAGTAGGACTACACAGTGCTACTTTTCTATCATTTTCTGCTCATCACAGATATTTCAGCAAGGATTTTGAACAAGAGTAAACAGCTAGATTTTTTGTTGTAGTTCACGTTTTGATCCCATCAGCAATGTACTTCTATCCCGTAGCTACCCCTCCTTTGAAGATAAATCACTAACTTCTCCACGCACACAAATGGAGGCATTGCGTTTTCAAAAGATAAGATGATGTAGAAACATCATCTAAAGCTAGTTCCAATTAGAACCAAAAACTGTATTTGTGGATGGAACTTTTCTTGCAAGTCGTTACTAAAGTTTGTTTATTAAAAATAATTGAGGAGGTTTCTTTGCATTAAGGTTCAAAGCAAGTTCTGTGGAAGGAATGACTTCTAGTGAGACTCAAGTAAAATTTTCCGTAGGATGCCTGAGTTTTACAAGAACTTGTCAGAAGCATAAGAACAGGAATAGAAAAGCTGGCTAAGAAACAGAAAGTAAGTATGCACAGTTAGATTAACTTTCCCATGGATTACACAAACATTTTTTTTTCTTTGAGTTTCCAAAAAAAGCCTTTCCACAAGCTGTGCCAGATGTCTTTGTCCAGTGCCACATCACCACTCATTGAATCCACTGAACAGCAAGACCACTCTTGGCGAGCACTAAGTGCTACAGTCTTTCAAAACAAACAGAAAAGATAAGGAAATCTGTAGCTCATTTCTTCACATTCTAGTCAAAAACTGATTTCCAAAGCTACCAGTGTGTGGCTAGATTGTCAAATCCTAAGGTGTACCATGTAGTGAAATACTCTGCTTTTCATGAAGAATGTTTTTTCCTTTCTAAAACGTCTAAATATATCTCCATTGCATCTTCCCTACACTTTGTTGTTTTCAAATAGTCCCAAATTCTGCATCTCATTAATCCATTTTGCATTGTAAAACCTCTTATTAATTGACTCTGTATTTTATTGGCCATTTTTGTGGTTATTGCAGGTAGGTAAAATGAAGAGCTTGAAAAGGACTTGGGGTTACTGGTGGATGAAAAATATACTCTTGCAGCTCAGAAAAGCATTCATACCCTGGGCATCATAGGAAGCAGCATGGCCCCACAGGCTGAGGGAGGAGATTCTTCTCTTCTCTGCCGTTGTGAGACTTTACCTGGAGTACTGCATCCAGATCTGGGGGTACTCAGTATAAGAAAGACATGGAGCTCTTGGAGTCGGTCCAGAGGAGGGCCACAAAAATGGTCAGAGGGCTGGAACATCTCTCCTATGAAGAAAGACTGAGAGAGCTGGCATTGTTTAGTCTGGAGAAGAGAAAGCTCTGGGGACACCTTATGATGACCTTCCAATATATAAAAAGGGCTTATAAGAAAGATGAAGAGAGACTTTTTACCAAGGACTGCAGTGACAGGGCAAAAGGGCAATGGTTTTAAACTGAAAGAGGGTAGTTTTTTATTAGACATAAAAAAGAAATTCTTTACTGTGAGAGTGGTGAGGCACTGGAGTAGGTTGCCCAGATAAGTTGTGGATTCCCTATCCCTGGAAGTGTTCGAGGCCAGGTTGGATGTGGCTTTGAGCCACCTGGTCTAGTGAAAGATGTCCCTGCTGATGGCAGGGATGAAAGGGATGAACTAGATGATCTTTAAAGGTCCCTTCCAACCTAAACCATTCTGTGATTCTAAGTACATAAGTTTTTAACTTAGTTATGATGGCAGTCCATGATGGGCACATGGTAGCTCTTGGTCCATGCAAGAGGAATATTAGATGACTAAACCAGTGCCTTGAAGAGACTTCTGCTGTGGGAAAAATGAGAGGTGAAGCTCAACTGGTGGGCTTAGTGAACACACCTCAACAGTCCATCTAATCCATCTAAGTATATTTACACAGTATGTAATCTTCTGAAAACAGAACAAAACAAAACAAAATACTTTATCTGAAAAGCATAATTTCATCTGGAAATTGTTGCCAAATAATAGACTAACAATAGATTTAACTTTCTTCCATTTGCTATACTAAGAAAATACATAATTTGTCTTTAATATCACATCACTTTTATGCCATACTGACTTATATAGACAGAAGAAAGGGAACAATAGTAGTAATAACAATAATAACAACAACAGCAGACATTAGGACCCTGCCTAATTGGTATATAACAACTACTTATATGCTCTAAGTTTTTGACAAACCTCCGAGGCAGTGGGCTGTAAAATTTACAGTGATGCCATTCATAATGCAATGTTCTAACAGATGATTAAGGATTTTAATTTCCTATGTTTCAGAGTAAAACAAAATATGCTAAAATATTTATGAAAGAAAAAACTCCACAGAGTTTGATGGAGTCTGTTCTGAATACACCAAGACTTCATTGCTATGGAAATCATGAAGTTATTTCTAGAATACACTATTGCCTTCTCTGGAATATGCTAGTATAAGACACAGTTAAAGAGTCTCCATCTTGCTTCAAAATGAATTATGGCTAGCCGAGTTATTTGGAAAAACAAGAACAAATTCTAAGTAAATGCTGAAGTTCATGAATAACATGCAGGGAGAGGGAATCTTAAAAACCTGAAGAACAAATTTAAATTTCACAAAAAACTGACACTGAAGTTCTGTGTCTCCTATGGCCCATCCTATTTGAATACTTATGAATAGAAATTATTAAACAACTTTGTAAACTTAAAACATTAAAAACTGTTCATATCCCTGACAGTTATGCTGAAAGCATAATGCATGCTATGACACAGTTCTGCATATATAAACTGATTACATTTATTTGCATTAGTTTGGTTGTTAAAGATGAGTTGAAGTTACAGTACAAATTGATTTTAAGGACTGTTCTTTGTGCTTCAGTTTCAGGAGTGATCTTGATTTTGGTTAATACTTGTTAGCAGATTCTTGGAAGGTAGCCTATTGAAAGTTGAAAGGAAAAAAAAGAAAGAAAGAAAGGGGGTAGGGAAACCTTAGCTATACTGGAAACACACAAATGAAAGCAGTCTTCTGTTTTGCAAATACACTGTACTTTCTGAGAGCAATGAATAGCTCTCTGAGGAATAAAACATTTGAGAGAGTGCAAAAAGGTTTCTGGTTTTTTTTTATTATTATTGCTATGACATTAACATAACAAGCTTCAAACACTGGAAGTAGGTTAACAGGATTAATGTTTAGTTTTAGGTGATTAACAGACTACTTGCAGAGCAGTCTTCTGGTATGTGAGAAAAAATGAAAGTATAATGAAGTCGTGCATGAACCTGAGTTTCTCCTTGAGGAATTGACTTTTCATTAACCATTTAAATAGTAAGTGATGATTAAAATACAGAGCAATTCACTCAAAATTCCCATTTATTTAGTTCCATTAGATTTATACTCAGAGATTAAATTGGTTGCAGAGATCAGCATAGTTATCCTAGTGACTGGCACCAGATAAAAATCTAGGAGTACTGGTGAGATTTTTTTGGTTCATATTCAAAAATTACAGGAGTGGGTGTTTCTTGCCAAAATTTCTGTTACAAACACCATAAATCAGTCTTGGAGCTAAAGTCTGTTCTGAGTATTTGCTGAGTTTTTTGTGTAATCAATACAGATTTACACATGTGTAATGTAAAGTCTAATGTGTAAAGCAGGATACAAAACACGAACACTAGATGAAGTAATGTAACTGGCATTAATTTTAATTGGGATAGAGAGGTACAAAATATGTTGAAGGCAGCAAAGGAGAAAACAGCATGAAAATAATTAGCACTATTTTAAAATAGGTGATTTTTTTCCCCTTTGCATGTTTCTGTGAATTTCCCTTCCTGCAGTGGTTAGACCACTGATTTCCTTATAGATCTCGTGCAATGCATGCTGTAGCTGTATGAAAGAATTCCCAGTGATGCACTGAAACTTTTAGTTTTGTACTTTCCTTACCAATTTAAATGAAACAGGATTTTCATTTTTCTTTCCTCATCCAGTTCCTAAAATGCAGTTTTTTGAAATGTCACTATAATTGTATCTGGATTATCCACAACTCTTTGTTCTTTTCTTTTAATCTTTTCTCTAGTGTATTTTACATTTTTGTGTGAGATATCATCCACTTTATAAAAAAGAATTAATCTGCTAAGTAGGTCCCAAATAATTATGTCCCATTTTCCCCCAAGAACTGCATTATAATTATCTTTCTGAATATCTGCCTTTTTCTAGATCTATAAATGAACTAAAGCCAGACAGAAATTTCAGGTATCCACTGTTCCAGCACTATGAAAATTTAGGTTAAAGAAATCTTTTTTTTGTTTTGTTTCCCAGATTTTTATATATAATTTTAGAGCTATGCCAGTACAAAGTGAGCAGCAACGTGTGGTCTTTTGGTCCCAGATTTGATTATATTGCTTAGTTTTCACTGACAAATCTAGCTTTAGAAATAGGAAGATAGATGATAGAAACTGATTGAAATGATTGAAATAAATTATTTCTGATTGAAGCTGTCCAATCTTTTATTACATCCTTAAATGTATATAAATCCATGGTAGAGCAAGAAAAGATCAGGTTAGGGACCTCGATAACTGGTGTGCTTTCAAATACTGATCCAGATGAGTTCATTTTAGGCTAGTTAGGGGAGTGGCTGAAGCAAGTCTCAGAGCTGTCAGTGGTTATTTCTAAGAACTTGCAGAAAATGTGTGCAAGTCCAGAAGACTGGAAAAAGGAAAGAAGAGATGGGATAACTGCACCAAATTTTGGCATCTCTCCTAGGTAGGTGGATATGAAAACAGGTCCTTCCTTTTTGCAGTACCACACCTATGTATAAACATGGCATGTAGTGTAGCTATCCTTCCTACCCCTTCACATGTGTAAAGAAAGACATATCCCCTCAGCTGCCTACCAAGTAACTACAAGAATACAGCTCTTTCAGTTTTCCTCATCATGTGTTCTTGACTTTAAATCATTCTCTGATCACTTTGTTATTCCCTGGCCTCTTGCATGAACACAGCCTTGTTTATTGAGCCATAATTTTACTCAAATCTTGTGTCCAAAACTTTCTGTACTGCTCCAGATGAGGGTTTTCCACTGCTAACTAGACAAAAAGGATTATGCTATGTGTCATACTCATACCAATCCAGTTTAAGCAACCCACTGTAACGTTTGCCTTTTCCACCACAGTAGGATATATGCAAGTTCAGAACAGTTCTTGTGTAACCCGCTCTACCAGGGACACAGCCCTTAACAAGAGAACTTGGTAACTATGTTTTGAACACTATGTTTTGAACACTGTGTTTCCAGTGAATCCCCTTTTTTTGCAGACTTCTTATAGTTCATTTTTTTGTGATAGCTTCTCAATATGTCACATAAGGCAGAGTCTAAATCTTATAGGAGTCTGGGCATTTACAGCAATCCTAAGGCCTGTTACCTCATCAAAGATGGAAATCAGATTGGTTTGATAAGATTTGCTCTTTAAAACCCATTTTGACCATTCCTTATCACATCATTACACTCTAGATATTTGCCTATAACATTTGTTCTTGTATTGTTATAGAAAATGAATTTAGATTTGTATTTCTATAACTATTCACTCTCTACCTTTCAAAGGTAGACATAATAGGATAGGTTGCAGTCTAAGTTGTACCTAAATTAAGCACTGAAGTTTATTGCCTGCCTAGAGAGGTATCCAGCTCTTTATTATTATTTGGCCTGAAATTTTTCTGTGTCTAAATTTGAGCACCTTTACATGCTCATAAATGCCTTCCTTGAGTCACAACCTGAATTTCAGGTCAAAAACCATCTAAATGTTTTTGGGAATATCTGTAATATTTGCTTCTAGAAAACATTTCACTTTTTGGACATCCACTACCGTGACTGAATATGTCTTAAGGCCTTCACTTAGATCCTATGAGATGATGGCATGCCTTTCTATGGATAGCTGTCTTCCCTTTCCTGGCCTTTTCTTTCTTAGTTCTTCATTTAACAGAGTTGCTCAGGCAAATCCTCTCCATTGCATATGCACATTTCATCCTATTTGGCAGATATCTAAAACCGGTCAGCTGAAGAGTCCCTGAAAATATCTTTTTTATGGTCTCTTAAGAGTCTCCTACAATGACTGGAACATATGTAAACGTCCACAGTGCAGATGCCTTAAGTCAGATGTGATCAATATCTGTCTTACTTGCTGGAAATAAATGCAGTGATGGCTGAGAACAAGGAGATCACTAAATCCAAACAGTGCAACTCCCCGGTTTTGGAATAGCATTCGGTTTATCTCCACAATCAGACTTCTAAGTTCTTTGATAAATAGAGAACACTAAGTCACTTTTTTTTTTTTCCCCAAAGGATCTTTTCTGGTGGGTTTTTTTTTTTTTACAATTTTATTACTGAAAATATGTATGACAATGCCAACAGGAAAAGATAAACAAAAAAGAGCAAAGCAATTTTTGTGCTCTAGAATGTAATTTCTTTTCTGGAACTGAACTCTTCCTTACACCCTTTACATAGATTAACAACAGGCCAGTTCTGATTAAAGTAGATGAAATAAAAAAAAAAATAATCAGACATTTGCTAAAAGCTTCTGAGATATGTAATAAAGTAAAGCAGAACAGTAGATTAAAGTTGGCATGGAAGCTCATTTGATGACTCCTTGCAGTGCAGCTCATTAGTTATGAAAACTACCATCCAAAGATGGAAAATAATGACATTATACTGCTACTCAATCATATATATTATTTGCATAATTGTTTTCTCAAAGAAACTATATTGTCATTTTTGTTTCTGAGTTAAGTTGCAAATTCCAGTAGGAACTTTTTATGAAATATTCTTGCCCATGTGTCTGCTTCTTCTATTTATCATGATCACGTAACATATAAACCTGCACTAGTTCAATAGGCTTGTAGAAACACTAGGTTTTCTGTAAACCTTTTTGTTTGACGTATGTTCTACAATGGGAGGTAGTTGTTTAAAATTGTAACTTCACCTGAGTTACCAAATTACTAGTTGAGGAGTTGAGGAATCAACTAGCAAAAGGGGAAGCAATTACCCTCCTTTCTGGTTAATTATCTGAGCATTTAAAACATTTGGAGGACAAGACAACAATACATTTAAAACATCATATGCATTAGAAGCTGCAGAGTAGGAATTCTTGTGCCTCCCAAGGTTACTCAGACTGGCAATGAATTACACTGACCAACAGAAAAAGATTGGGGAAGTAGGTAATCTTATTCTAAATGTTAGTCTTTTCTTTAAGAATCTTGATACTGGGAAGTACCTGTTTCAGGAAAGCATATTGTCTATTTTAATATGAATAAGTTGTAAAATTCAAACAAATTGTTAAGTGGCCTGTAACCTACATAGAACTTGCAAGAGTTTTATAAAATCCTAAGCCACAGGCAGCAGACATATATTTATCTCTGTTTCAGTGGGTTTGTATGAGAGTCCACGGGTGGATTTATTGGGGTATTTACTTATGTGATATCTGGTTTCTAGAAGACAGTGTGTACTACGGCTTTAAAAAAAGCCCATTCCAGTTCTCAGAAACAGTAACAACTGTGTCATATCTCTAGCTTTCCTTGACCATATTGGTGATTTAAAAAATGTTATACTTTCTCTTTTATATGTTTTAATGAATGAAATAAGTTAATAGTGATGAGATATGTAAAGTACTTTGAGGAAGCAAGTATTTAACCCCACAGAATTCTATGTTTGCTCTTGGCTTTGTGAAAAATCTGACATTTGTTTTGGTTACCCTTGTGTTATATGTTGAAGACTCTCCATTTATAATAGCTAGAGTCCCTTTTTCATCTTTTTCAAGTACAATCAGGAGATGTACCTTTAATTCTTTCTTAGTTCAAAACTGCCATTGAATTTGCTATGAATTTCATAGTTTCTGTCCTCTTTTATATAGATACAATAGTTTTTAAACATACCAGAACAGATACAATTTGTAAAAAATAACATACTAAACTGTTATTTGAAAAAATCAGACCAGATACATGGAATTTGGGGTTTTCCATGTCCTTACTTTAGTGTAGAAAGCCTAGAAGTCTTGGGGGAGCAGGGATTGCCTTTCTCATGAATTGTAGTCTCTGTAAGCCCATACACGCAGCTCACAGGAAAATACACAGCTGTTAATGGAAACAGAGGACATATGTTGAAACCAGTCCACTTCCATGAAAATTTTGACACTTTGATTTCTGCATTTTCCAAAATACTCTCTTAAGCTCCTTTCAGAGCTGGCTGACAGCATGCATGTATTACGTGTAAGGAGTAAGTTAGAAAGATACTTTGTGGAGGTGCTTCAAAGAATTTATAAAGGAAGGATACGCAAGTGCACATGTTATTAATTTCCTGTCCCTTGTACGTATGCCAAATGGGCTTGCACAGAAATTAAATTATCTTCTATAATTACAGCAATTTAATTGAATTTGTACATACATGTAAAATTGTTCTGCCCTATCTGTTACAATTTGAACTATTTTATAAAGACAGAAATTTCTCAAAAGCTATTAAGTCTACATACAATATTTTGTAATAAAAGTAAAAAATGCTCCTTTGTCTATTTTTTTTAGTCAGGCTACAGCTTAAATTGTCTATGGGAAATAATAATAAAAAAACAAACCCCAAAAGCTCTCTTTCTGCAAAGCACTGGTTGATGAATAGTTCAAATTTCTACAACACAAACGCTTGTTGAAGTAAATTACTTTTCCTCACATCAGTGGGAAACGGTAAGAAGCACAAAGCTATGGGATAAAGAAAAACAGCATTTATCTGCTGATTCATAAAAAATGAAGATGCTAATACATAGAACTTGTGTCCTGGTAGGTGAGAGCAATTACCACTATTTGGAATCTAAACAAGGTAGGACTATTTCAGGGAGCCTGAGGGAGTGGAAGGAAGAAGTAGTGGTAAGAGTATCTATGTGTTTGCTGGGGTGAGACTGATGTTTTATTCTTTGAATTTTGTTGTGAGTGTTGAAGTTCAGATAGGAGTCTGTTGATGAAGACAGTCTTGTTGCTGCAAGTACTCATTTCTATATCACAGCTCTAAATAGAGGATGTTAATTTTGCTGTTCTAGGCAATAATTCACTGAAGCCATAAAGTCAGTATTACTACTACTACTATTATTATTATTATCATCATCATTATATTATAGTATTAATATTATAACAATAATAATAAATAATAATAATAAATAATAATAATAATAAATACATACTTGGGAAGAATTTGCTGTCCTCTAAAACTTAGACTGGATCTTATCCATCCAGAAGAATACAGTTTTTGGACATCCTTTTGCTCTTTACTGAAGAGAAAGCTTTCAGATTTAAATGGGAGTTAATTCTTGAAGGATTCTAAAAGACATGTCAATTTCTTCTTTTATTAGATCTAAGGAAGAAATACCCATCTTGCTATGAAGTTGTCTTGATACTGCTATTCTGACAGGCAGTTGAGTATCAAGTGTACCCTGTGTGTTAAGCTGATACTGAAGTTCTGGTTAAAAGTGCATGTGTGGCTTTTAGCAATCTCCCTGATTTTATGCCAATATGTGATTGGAAGTTGTAGGTTCTCCTGCAGCCTGTGATCCCATGCACTTATCCTGGAAAAAACTGTTTGCAACTTTAAACTGGAGACTTGTGTTTTCTTTCCAATTTTATACTGAATGCACAAATGAACAGTGTGAGAAATTGGATCAGGATTTCTGTTGTTCTATTTCTATTTCATGATTGTCTCTACACTGTTAAATTCTGGGAGGACGAGCTAAACACATTTTCCTAAAATTTTCTGGGTTATAGGAAGCATGTGGATCATTCAACTCATCTAAATACTGGGCACCACTGATGTTTCTAGTAACAAATGGGAAGCCTAATAGAATGGAAGGAAGACTAGCCAGCTGGAAGAATGCTGATGGTGACATGGGTGTTCCCAGCTCTAGGAATCTCTTTGAATATCATGAGGTTAATGATGTCCATTTCCTGTCTTAGATTTTCCATCTGGAAAGTCACTGGTGTAGTCATTTTGTGGTCTATACTGACATGTTGGTAGCATAATCCTACATGTATTTAGGTGGACAGAAATTCAGCAGGAAGCTCTAATCTTCCCTAAATATATCTAATGAGTAATAATTATTAAGCTTTAGGTTAAAAAAAAAAAAAAAGAAAAAGAAACAAACCAACAAACCCAAACACTGCCCTGACCCCCCAAAAAAATCACCCAAACCCAAAGCTTCATCACAAAACAACAAAAGCTGACAAAACTTCTGAAAGATCCAGATTCAGTGATGCTTAAATATATGTACAGTTAAAGAGTGGCGGTCTGGTCAAGCATTCATCAAAAGTTGCACTTTTCTTTCTTTTCAAGAGGAGGCTCAGGACCATTTGAGAAGACAAGCATCCCAGTTAGTAAAAATGTAACTTAATTTTTTTCTAAATAAGGAAAATTATAGAACTTGAATCTTACAGTGTGAATGACATCTAGACAAAAATGGTGTCAGTCATTTCATAAAATATAGTAGCAGAAAACTTTGTACTTAGGTCTAAACCTATTTCCAACTGCTTACCAGCCTGCTTGAGGGACCATGAAATAAGTTAGTAAACAATTACCATTGCTTTAAAAAACTACCATGAACAAAACCCCCTTATCATTGCCAGAATACCTTCTTAGACAAATTTAGATAATGTGTATGAAACATTACTTAATCTTTGAAAGTATTATTTTTTATATTTATTACATTTATTTTTGAAGGGGAAGTGGAGAAAATATTGTATTATCTAGATGTATAAACCAAAATTATTATTAGTTAGGTGCCATTCATGTATTCTTTTCCTTGGAAGTTTCACATTTCTGCATAGGAGTTATATGTATAAACAATCATACTAAAAAAGTCTGTCATTTTTTGTCATTAGCCTATTAGAAAAGATACTGCAGCACAGCTAGTGAACAGAAGTATTGTAATGTAATGCACTTAATTGTTCATTATTGGGGTGGGGGACAAGAGCATAACAGTCCAATTAAATGATGTGAGAATAACTTACTGTTTGAGAGTTGTTTATTCAGACTTCTGCATCAGTAATATCTTCCCAGAGACTGAAATCAGTTTGTGAACAGAAGAGATGACAACTGGACAATAAATATCAAGTATATTTTAAAATAAAAATTAATTAAATATATTCTAAAATTGCAAATACAATACAGCATACAAAATAGGACAAAGAAAAATGCTTTATGCAAATGTATAGTACAGAAAATTGTCAAATAGCTAACATATTTAATTTATTTCTCTGTTTTTTCCTCCCTAAAGTATTACACTGATGTTGACTTGTCTATAGAAGATGCAAAATGAGTTGCATGACTATCTCATTCATTGTTTATTTCTAAAAATGTGGTGTAAGAGAAGGACAAAATAAAAATTGATTTCTCTCCCTTGTGGAAGAAAGTAAGGCAGTGAATTATCAAAGATGACCAACATTACCTCTGGTCAGGGTTTTTAGCAGGTGTGATTCTAGACATTGTTTTTGTCACTCTCATTGCTGTTTGTCTAAGGTAGCTTCTGAGCACATGTGCTTTAAGACACCTTTTCCATGGGGCTGAGATATCTGGCTTGTGATAGAACTTGAGCTTTCACTTGAAGAATTCAGAATACATTTTCTTAACATTTATTAAATCTTAAATTTAGGTGGAAAGGCAGTTCTCAGAACTGTTTGTAGGGAAAGGATGAAATGTCTTTATAGGGTGCTTTAGTGTATGCGTCTACTCTATGTAGTTTTCTGCATCACTTTTCCCCTTAATTTCCTATATATCCTAACATTTCAATTTTGGTGTCTATCAGCTTTCTAGATCTTTCAGTAGGTATGATATGTATTCTTTTTTCTCACCATGTTTTTCAAATAACTTCATAAAGAAATTAAACAGATGAAGCATAGATTAGAATAGTCCAACTAGAGGTCAGATCTGATCAACAGAAAGCCTTTGTACAGCTAAATCTGTTCCAGGTCAGGACTCTAGACAATGTGGTTAGTGGCCAGTAGCAACTTCAAAGCCTAAGAGCAGAATCCTTTCTGTGTCATGTTTTCTTTCTCACACAGAGTGCCCTACTCTGGAAATGAATGAAAACTAGGTAAACAGAATGGAGGTAAGGTGGAATTAAAAAGACCTCTCTGTAGCTGTATTATCCTTCTGTGGAGCATCCCATCCTGGAGCCTCAGGGCATCTGGGGCTAAAGAACTTCTTTGTCAGCTGAATCCTCTGCTGATACAGCTTGGTCAAATCTTGCTGGTGAAAAAGAAATGAACAGATACGGTAGGCAGAGTTAAAAAAAATTCTTAGTATCACAGAGGATCAACGAAGTTAATATAGCTTGTCTCCTGGGTCCAGATACCTAATCTTCTGTATAAATGTTCTGATGAACTCTCCAAAATCACAATTCACAATTTTATTCTTTTAAAGATCCATCCTTGAGATGTGAGATAATGTGGAAAACAAGTTACAAAATAGCAATATTAAAAGTGAATCAGTTTCACTCTCTATTCTGCCTTTTTCTGTGCTGTCTGAAGTTTACTTACCTGCAACATCCATTGATAGGGCATATAGGTTCCGACAAGGGCAAGGATCCTTCTGAGACTTGCACTCAGTTATCAAATGCTCCATTGTTCCTGAAGACCTAAGAAATCTGCAATGTTTCTAGATTAGGACACTTAAATCCAAGAAGTTTCAAAGTAACCCTAGGAATCAGTTTCTGTTTCCCAGTGTTATCAAGTGAGGCACCATGATAAACTCTGTTCTCATATATATTCAACATTTTATAGATATGAATAAATTATAGCCAAGGAAGGCTAATCTATGCCTTTTTTTCTTACATGTAAACATTTACTCCTGACTATGAATTGAAGGAAAAGAGAGAAAGGGTGGACAATAAAAAAAAATAAATAAATTGTTTCATTTGAGTGTTTACTTTTCCTGTAGAGGAGTTGTAAAAACTTACATGAATTCAGACATCAACTGTGTAGATACTTTGTTAAATTACTCAGTTAAACCCACCACTTGCTGGCTGATTCAATTACATGGAGTGACTGTGCTCCTCTTGGAAAGACCTTCTGTGTTTAGGTCAGCTTTCAAGGAAGCTGAATGCAGTATCCACTTTCTGTGATTAACAACCACAAGCCTTTACATAAAAAGGGAGACACAGGTAGCTCTAATCAAGGAACATTTACAGGAAAAAGTAAATCATGCTTAATATTTTAAAGAAAAAAAAGGAATTTACTTCCAGAACATGGTCTTCCAGGAGACTGCAGCTTTCAAAATATTAGAGATATCTAAAAGCCCTGATAGGTTCAATGGGAGGCAGGATAAATTCATGAAAGGAAAATTAACTGAGGACTACTGAATTTATAGAAAGCTGCAGATAACCAGGAGCTCTGAATTCATAGCGAGGACAGATCAGCAACAGAAGTATCACTTACCTGTGCTCTGTGCCAGTATTTTTCTTAGACATCTCCTTTGTTTGCAGTTAAAAACAAAACACTTTGGCTAGCAGGATGGCTGTTTATCTCAGTGTGGCTTTCCTATTAGTTACGGCCTTAATACTCCTTTGTGTTCAGCACTGCACTTATCTATAGGTAGCTCTAGAAACTGTTAGACACTTCAGATCTCATTCTACAGGAGATCTGAGCCCAGGGACTAAAACTAGATTTTCAGTTTGGGGGCCAGGGAACATTTTTTTTTCTACATGGTATTTAAACTATATCTGAATGTACCTGATGTATAACTGAATTTTCATTTCTATAAAGATATGAAACCAGAACTGGAGTAATAAGGTCATCATTAATTAAATAACATCATTTAAAAAGTGTTTCATTAATTTTCCAATTAGCCTTTCAAACATGTGCTGTTCCAAATCCAAAGGAAGTAAGAACAATTTTGTTTCTTTTAGTTAAAATCCAAACTCACATTTGGACAAAAACTTTTAGGGGGGTATATTTTCTCCATTAACTCCTTTCTTCTTAAAAGTGAAGAGGTAGGTATTCAGTCTTCTGTTCAACTTCCTACTCTTTCCAGTTTAACTGACTTTATCTGATATGTTAGCCAAGGCATAGCAGGAAAAAATGTGAGTTGTAATTAGGAGTATTCTTAAAGCTGATATTTACCATTATCTATAATTTAGAGGTATTATCAGTTGATAGTTCAAAAATGAGGACTTTGTTGCTATGTCATGTGTCACTGTTTATAGCCTGAATTTACAGCTGTGACTAGCATGCAATAGAAATCGGAACAAAATATAGTCATTGATTCCCCAGAGGTCACAGAATGTGTTCACTAATGAGCATTTTCAAGATGTAACCTAAAGTGTTGCAAAGAAGAAAGTAAAGTATATCCTTGCCTAAAGCTTAAACTTCACTCCTATAGTGAGCTCTGGGTACAGCCCAAACACTGTAAGTTAGTACATATATCTCTTTGGAAACATAGGTCTTTGGGCAGACTACATTTGTGCCTACTCCTGTGCTTGTGCTGAACTCTGCTCACATCCATGTGGCTCTGTATTTGTGTACAAATGTGCCTTTTCTGGAATTCTGCTCTTACCTGTTTCCTGCTCATAACAGACCAAATCCAGATTTCTATTCCTTACACTGGATGTGAAAACCTCCTTATTTTAATATTTAGCAGGTTTTTTTAAAGCTCAACAATAAAATAATGTTAAATATGCTCCAATTCAAACCACATGGCAAATAGGTTAACTCTTAATGCTGAAATGGTAATTGAGAGCCCTGGCTTTAAAGAGATATTTCTTCTCAGCAATGTCCTGAGCCATTGGTAGCTATTGCAACAACAGGCCTCCTCCTTTTCTACTAAATTGAAGATTCACTACAACTAACATTACAACACTTTTCAGAAAAGTCTCTCAGACCTGTACTGCAGTTTAGCATGAGAAATAAGCATGGCATAATTTAAGCCAAAGTTTTTCAGTCACTCACATTCAGTAATTTTGAAGCCTTTTTTATAGTGTAAAGGGAGTCATGCATAAGTGAAGTCCACAGGTTAAAAATTCATGTTAAAAAGCAAATATCATTAATTAGGTAAATAAGATCAGATTTGATATATTTGTATAACTTGATTTATCAGCTTAACTAATGACACTAATTTGTGCAATATTCTCCTACTTCAGTTACACAGATGTGGAAAATCAATTCAGAAAGCAAATTCTTTGATGTTTTCCTGGTCAGCATTGGCTAGTCTACCCAAGCATCTGCTCTTTCATTCAGCTAGTGAGTTATCCTCAGTGTTAGATCTATTATCGTACAATAACGAGGTATCATTTGACACAAGCCATAAGTTAAGAGTCTGCAGACAATTAATAAAATTATATTTGTTTCCTGTGATTCCATCATGACACTATCATAGGCATTCTTGACCTTCACCAGGCACTCCTTTCCAATCAAAGTGATCAGTGTATCCTTTATTCTGGCTGATGAGTCAGATCCCACCTTTAAAATCTAGTATTAACTTCATATGCAAACCATACACCCCCAGATTGTCTGGCAAGCTCATACTTCTCACTTTGAATGCATTTATTTTTTGTAGAATCATAGAATAGCTTGGGTTGGAAGGGACCTTTAATGGTCATCTAGTCCAACTTCCCTGCAATGAGCAGAGGCATCTTCCACTAGGTCAGGTTACTCAAGTCCCATCCAATCAGACTTTTAACAAGGTTTCCAGGGATGGAGCATCTACCACCACTCCAGGCCACCTGTTCTAGTGTTTCATGTTGTAAAACATTTCTTTGTTGTATCTAGTCAAAATCTACCCTCCTTTAGTTTAAAACCAATACCCCTTGTCATATTGCAACATACCCTGCAAAAATGTTTGTCCCTGTCTTTTTTATAAGTCCCCTTTAAGCCCTGAAAGGCCACAATAATGTCTGCTGGGAGGCTTCTCCAGACTGAACAACCCCAACTCTCTGTCTTTCATCATAGGAGACATGTTCCATCCTTCTAACCACTTTTGTGGCCCTCCTCTGGACCAGGTCTAACAGGCCCATGTCTTTACATTCCTGAGGGCTCCAGAACTGGATACAGTCCTCCAGGTAGGGTATTGCCAGAGCAGAATAGAGGGAAATAATCACCTCCCTTGACCTGCTGGCCACGCTGCTTTTGATGCAGCCCAGGATATGGTTGGCTTTCTGGGCTGCAAGCACACATTGCTGGCTCATACCCAGCTTTTCATCCAACAGTCCGCTGAGTCCTTCTCCACAGGCTGCTTTCAATCCCCCCATCCCCCAGCCTGTATTGACACTAGGAGTTGCCCCGACCCAGGTGAAGGACCTTGCACTTGGCCTTCTTAAAGCTCATGAGGTCCACATAGGCCCACTTCTCGAGCTTGTCTAGGTCCCTCTGGATGGCATCCTATCCCTCAGGCATGTCAACTGCACCACTCAGCTTCGTGTTGTCTGCAAATTTGCTGAGAGTGCACTCAATCTCACTGTCTATGTCACTGATGAAAATATTGAACAGTACTGGTTCCGATACAGACATCTGAGGGACAGCACTTGTCATCAGTCTCCATCTGGACATTGAGTTGTTCACTGTACTTTTTGGATATGACCATCCAATCAATGTGTTTTGAAGATATTGTTCCTCTGTTTTCATCCTCACAGCACCTGGGAGTTCTTGCTCAGAAATAAATGAGTGACCACAGATGTTGTCTCTTTCTATTTTATGTAATGGCTTGTAGTGAGAAAAAAAATATCTCTTTCTACCTGAAACCAATGGAGTTAAGTCCATGTTGAGAAGATGGAGGGAACAGGCTGTGTGTGTTACAAAATCCCATAGACCCATCTCCTTGCCTATTGTTTCAAAAGTCATTCCAAGTTCACTTTGGAGATTCATGAAAGGAAATGAATGAGATGGAAACCATGATGTCCCACTGCTCAGACACAAGCTGATTTCTAAGCCCAGTTTCCACTGACTTCTGCTCTGTACAGTTTATATCCATGAAGAATTATGTGAATGCCCTGAGTAGGTGGCATTTTTCTCCTGTTGACTAAACAAGGCAGAGGAGATTGGGTTTTTTGACTCTTTTTGAAGATAGTCATCATTTCAGTCTAATATAGCATGTGAATTCTAGAATGATCACACTGCCTGAGGTGTTTGTAGGTCTTGACCCTGATATGCAAAACAATTTCTGATGGTCATGCTGGCACCAACGATAAGCTTGTGAAAGAGGCCTAGGGGAATTCGGTAACCAGTTCCCTGAGTGAAGAGGAGAAATAAATGAAGTGTTTTCTGCTTCTTAAAGTAGCAATAAACTTGTAGAAGACAGAATGATGTAGGGGGATGTAACATTAATAAGTCTCTATTTTCTTACAGTCAGAATTAAAGTTTTATTTGAAAAGACTTGCCTTCTTCTGCAACAAAGTTGTTACGATTCTTGAATACTTGAAAGCAACACAATTAGAACCGCAAATCTGACATTTCATTCTTTGACTATTATCAGGAAAGTAATCATGCTCTCCTTAAATAAGCCTGAGCTCCTGCAAGACAAGTAATCATTTACACACTTATTAATTCTGTCATTTTTATAAGTTTTTTTCTCTTCTTTTTCTTTGGTTAGCTCCAATAGTGTTATTGAACTATTTAACTACTATTCAGAAATCTGAAACAACAATCACTTTTGAAAAGGAAAAAATATTAATATTTTTATATCATACTTCATAAATCCTACTTCACTTCTATCTTCTCCAGCAATTGAATGGGAAGTTTTGAAAAGGAAATAAGTGGATCTCATTCAATATGATAAAGATAGTTTCACTGAAGTAAACTGGAGTATGGGTACGCTTATAGGGCTTAAAATATATTTTCCAGATGCACCTCAGACTTATAACGTTTTATTGAAATAATAAAATAATCACTACAGTTTAGTAGATATGATTCCCTCCTTGAGAACTGCCTCTTATTATTTCTGTTACCTTTCTCACAGTTCAGATTTTTGATGCAACCGAAATATAAAGAGGAATCAGCATAAACGTGTTTGTCAATTATTGGATCTTGAACACTAAGGAATACTTGAATCATGTAGGATGTTAGCTGTAGCTATACAGCAATCTAAACTGATTTTCTAACTAGTAGCCTAGCTTAATTTTACTGCTTATTGGAGATGATAGACAAATATCAAGGCTGTCATTCTCCGTAAGAATTCTTAAAACACAACAAAAGCAGAAGTGGTTTACGTATACCTTGACTGACACCCCCACTCCTAAATGTAATATTTAAGAGACATTCTGTGGTTGTTAAGTCCAATATATGGAATTATTTTTGACATTGATGGTTTTATTGTAATATTATAATTTTGCCCTGTATTTTATTTCTCAGAAGTATGCTTCAGACAAGTATTATTTTTTTTTAATTTGAGGCCAGTCATGATCATATCTTCTATTTATTCTTATTCTCTCTGTGCTAACAATAGGAGAGAAAAACTGCATACACTAAAGAAAGCAAGTACAGTAATTTGAAAGAAGGGACTGGGATGGAGTGAGATGGTCCAAGAAGCTCACTTAATAATTTCCTGCTGATCAAGGAAATAATAGGCACATAGTATGACAGGACCCCAATTTGATCTGTGTTTAACTGTAATGCAGGCAGCAGTAACAGCAATAATGTAATAATCATACTGGCAATACTTACTTGGTATGGCATTTTATTTGCTAGTGAACATGATTTAAGAATCGCATCAGAAGAAAGAGATCTCAACTAACGTTATTCCCTTAACATTAGCTAATAGCATACTGGTGTTGGTCCCAATGTAAATTCAGGTATGATTAGATTTTGTGTTGGAGATAAATAAAGTACACAGACTGTAAGTACAGATAGGAGCATTGTGACAATCCAGTCTGATCTCCTACATAACAGAGGCTATAGAGTTTTTTCCTTAGTTCTTGTTTTGAATTGGAGTACATCTTCTGAAGAACACAATTTCAAATAAAATATTTATAACATTGGAGGACCTATCATAGATCATAATAAATTGTTATAAAGCTAAATTATTCTCAGTGTTAAAAATTCATTCCTTAATTAATGTTTGAATTTGTATGGCTTCTGTTTTCTGTCATTAGATGTTATATTATTGTTTGCTATGAAGAAAGCACAATTTTTAAAAGAGTCTAAGTGAATAGTCGGGAAAAATATAGTTTTATGAGTTCACTTGCAGGCCTATCTGTATGACATCATGATACCATAATTTTTTTCAGCATTTGTTTTGCTTGATAAAACATGAGCTACATATACAAAGAGACACAACAGTTATTTCAGATAACATACAGACTTCAAAACCAAAAATTGTTTTGTAAAGTTTATTTTATCTCAAAGTAAAAAAAAATGCAGCTAGTCCTTAGATAAGATATAATAAAATAATAAAGCTTTCAAAAATTGACTAGAGCAGATTTTTGTAAGATCTTAACATGAGGTTTTATATCAAGAGCGGAACCTATTACATCAAAAATATTTCAAAAACCCTTTTGCGAAGCTTCCATATGCTGCGTTTTCCTAAAGTACTCCCAAGTGAAATTCTGATTTCTGACAATACTGGGGTAGGAAAGTTTGAATCAGAGCATGATGTGGCTTTGAGAATAGCTTTTGCCTATTTTGTAACTAGTTTAGTTTTTACTGAATGTTCCAAGAGATGCAATGTCTCTCAGGAGTACTTCACTTTTAATTTGTCTTGCTGAACAGATCTAGTTGCACTAATGCAGTTATATTTAGGCACAGATAATTTGATTTAATGTTAATACTGCTTACTAGATCAAATTAATCACTGTTTTATTTACTTAAAACCATTCAGTCTATACTAGGGTTTTATTTGAAGTATTAAGTGTTTTATGATGGTTCTTTAAAAAAACACACAAAACCAGCAGGACAAAACCACCAAAAAAGAAAAAAAACAACACAACAAAACACAGAAAGAAAAATTAAAAATCAGATAAGAAAAGATTGAGGTTTGAGGCTAGAATTCACATGATTTTAATAGTAAGTATCATTAATGAATCACTGCTTCCATTAGCAGTAAGAACTCTAAAATTTCAGAAAAACTGTGTAACGTTTAAAAAAGGTAGTTCTGACTATTAAGATCTCAGAAATTCAAGTATTAACTCCAATTCTTCACAGACATCCTGAATGTTTGTTCAGATCCCAGAACACTGACATTAGAGTTTTGACAGCAATTTTAATGGAGAGAAGTCTTTTTATCTATTACTTCATGACTCACCTCAAAAGATATCAACACTGTATTATAAATGTAAAACTATTACTGTTGAACAAGAGAAACCACAAAGCTATTGAAAGAGACGAGGAAAGATCAAAGTCATTGTACTGACAATACACATGATCTCACACTACCCAAGAAGCAGACACTGCTACGTACCACCAAAGACAGTAAAAGCAACAACCATCTCTAAATTGGATGAACAAAGAAAGTCACTGCTAATCTGACATGGAGGAAATACTATGTTGTAACTCAAAATGTAGTGAATGAAGTGTATGAACAAGACACACTAGCCAGGCAGTTGAGAGGTTTCTCAATGCCACCAAAAGTACCAGCTCACCTAATCCAGTATCTCTTCTCTAGCAGGTCAGTCTCCAATGGTTCAGAGTGTGAAAGACAGTGGTTCAGACGGTGTGAAAGGAAGAAACCAGTAGGCCTTGATGCATGGGATTAATTAGCAACAGAATAAGCAAATCAAATTAAACAGTGAATAAATTTCCTTCTCAGCCATCTGCTGCTCTCATTCTTAAACATCAAATGAATTCAAGAGTTAAATACTTAGAAAAAACTCCAGCCTGTAGATGCAACTGTGAATGTTGCTGGTACACCCATGTAATTACTGCAGGACAGGATGTGTCACATACTGTTTTATATATTGTTTTATTTATGGCTTTTCCTTTTACTTAAAAAACAGTAAAGAAGAAAAATATTCAACCGTAATTTTACAGACATCAGGTATACAACTTCTTAAAAATATATAGCAACAAAATATTCCAGCTGCTCCACACTTTGTGACATTAGCAACACACATGCTCAGGGCTGATGTTTAAAGATGAAGGCCTCCAAATATTAGTATAATGAAAATCTGTATGCCAAACACTGTATCCCGTTTCACAGGCAATATTTTGTTTCAGTGATTTTTTCCCCCATCATTTTTGCAGCATTGCAAATGTTATGGAAACTTGAAGGCAGTGAATTTAAAATTAATATTGATTCAAAAGATGTAAGCCAACCAGTACCCAACAGAAATTTACTGTTAAATATAGGTCCTTCTTATTGTTTGGTACCTAAAGAAATTTTTGGCTAGCACAGGATTTGTCTTGTTTTGGTTTTGGACCATCTTCCAGTACTCATGGTGAAGGTTCTATTCAGCTTCTGTCCTATTCCGAAACTTCTGAAGATTCATAAGTCTACTTTCTTGGTTTCTATGGAAGCTCTGAGAAATTACACAAAATTGCTGCAACAGTCATTCTTCAAAGCACAATGAGAAACAAAGTAAAAAAGCCTCAAATCTGATTATTCTTGGCAAGAAAAAAAAATGGAGTGGAAGGTGAATATGATTCAAGAATCCCCAGTAAATATTATAAACCATTCTTTCAGATCACTGGTTTTACAAATAACGTTTCCTACCCACCAATCACTCCTCCTCTTATATCTGAAATTTGAAAATGAAAAGCTCTAATTCATCAATATGATATCAGATTTGTCGTCAAGTTTTCTTTAAAATAGTCACTCAAAATTTACTTTCTCTGTTTGCTGTATTTCATGGGTAATGATACAGTTACTAGTATATCAGCAACACCTAAATATGGAGTAAAACTCTTGACAATAACATAGCTCTACATCCATAACATCGTGGCAAAGTTTTCTCACTTCTAAGAAACATCTAAGAAAACAATCACAGAATTCTTTAAGTGGACCCTGAATGCCCCATCATAAGCATGGGAATATATTTTGGCTAAAATAGAAAGAAGCTTCTTATCTTCCAGTGTCATCTTCAACAAAAGTATTACATTTTCAGATCCTGTTGCTTCTCACACTGGCACACATCTTCATGCCAAGACTGTGCTTTATCACATTTTCATAACACTTTTTTTTCTTGTTACTTAAATCAAATAAAAAATTACACCAATTATCTTGGTGTGATGATCATTCTACTGTGGAGAGATATTAGCACCATTTAGTTCCCTGCCAAACATTAAAATTCATTTTTTAGGTAAGAACAATAACAAGAAAATTTGCATTTCTAGCTTCATTGCCCAAATTTTAGTTTTGATACAATGGAGAACTGGATTCAATGGAGTAAGGAAAACAAGAGGACATCAAAAGGCTTGATATCAAAATAATGAATCCTAACAGCTGTAGCAAGTTACAGAATAGGTATTGAACAATGAAGAATTCAATACTGAGATTCTTTTGAATTCTACAACAGTGAAGTAGTCACCTCTTGACTAATTTCTGTCATTGTAATGAGTTATCTCACCATTACTTCTTACTTTCAGAATGGCTTTTGCAAATATCTGAGGCATTATGAAAATATGTAACATAAAATAAAACCTTGATGAAAGGAAAACAAAAGTAAACTTTTTTTTCCTGTTTTAGAAGTATGCATAAATAATGTGCACAGTTTTCATGTAGGCCATACTAATAGATACAGGAGCATATATTTTCTCTGTTGCTTGGAAATGTTTGCTATAATATGCAGGATAGTTTTCAGCCACTCTCCTAGTTAGATTTTTATCCGTATGTTTCAGTACTATGGTTTCTCCACTGAGACTGATGATTTTAGGAAATTTGGGAAAAGCATAAAAGTTAGACTTTTTATGGGGACAATAAAATTAACATTGAAGAGGGTGAGTTTGGGACACCAGTGCCCCTTCTCACCTTTTTCTTATTGGGACATATAAACATTGTGACATTTAACATAGTGTTTGACTTAGAGCAATTCAAATTTAGCAGCATTGCAGAAGAATACCAGTGTGAGCTTGAAATTTATCTACCATGAATAAATAACCAGATACTTGGAATCAGTAACAAGCTCACATTGGCTCGTTTAGAATTATAATTGCCAATCATTCCATTGATGCTACTGTTATTTTCATTCCCACAAGCTTTCACTGAAAATATGAAAATGCATTGAAAATATGAAAATAGCTTTCAAGTTATTTTCATTCCCATTGTTGACCAAATGGGTGAGCTGGCGTCATCTGTTGGCTTGCTTTGCTTTATTAACAGTTACATTTCTTTTACAAATATTAATCAAATGTGTGTGTGTTAACATCAGTATGAATCAGCTTCAGTGGGAGTAAGAATAGGCCCTACCAGACAAACAAGATTTTGACTTTTAAGAACCAAATACATACTCTGCTTTTCAAGTAGCAGCTGGTTTTTTCCCAGTATGTCAGACAGTGAATAGTCTCTTGATGTAAATTTGCAGTCAGAGCCAAGAATTTTGAGTGGCGAGAGTTTTATTACAAAGGTAGCTCCTGAAGTGAGATTCCACTTGACCAAGTCTTAGTCATTCTGGGCAAGCTTTTGAAATTTAGGTGGGCATTTGATGACTTAGAGTAAATCAAGCTCTATAAGAAACAATGAGATGTTTGAGGTACTTTGAGAAAAACAATGTTGGGATAAGACAGTAGAGGTCACGTTATGTTAGTTAATGTTTTATGCATTAGCTTTAAAGAGTGTTTTAGCCTGTTAGTAGCATGTGTTTCATGGTAAATATCCCAGATTTTCCACATCCAATGCTTCTCCACAGCACCTTGTCCAATGAAGTACAAGGAATTCCTGATGAGAAAGAAACTAATCCATAATCTATTTCCTTTATAAGTGCCAAAATATTGAATTTATTAGAGTTGAATTTTTCAAAAAAAGAATTCTGTGCCTTCGCACCAGCTTCACTAGCTCTCCAAAATCCTGAACCTGACCTCACCTCCTAATCTTCAGGCTGTGTGAATTTTTTCTGTTTTGCTGGAGGAAAGAGAGAAGCAGGTAAGGTTCCAGATTGTATGGAGTTTGCAAGGCACGGTTTTGGCAACAGGGGGACTACAGAGCTGGCCTCTGTGAGAAGCTGCCAGAAACTTCCCTCATGTCCAATGGAGCCAATGCCAGCCAGCTCCAGGACAGACCTGCCACTGGCCAAGGCCAAGTCCATCAGCAACGCTGGTAGCACCTCTGGGATAACATATTTAAGAAGGGGAAAAAACTGCTGTGCAACTGTAACTGGAGGAGAGGAGTGAGAAAATGTGAGAACAGCAGCTCTGCAGACACCCAGGTCAGTGCAGGAGGAGGAGGAGGTGCTCCAGGCACTGGAGCAGAGATTCCCCTGCAGCCCGTGGTAAAGACTGTGGTGAGGCAGGCTGTCCCCCTGCAGTCTGTGGAGGTTCACAGTGGAGCAGATACCCACCTACAGCCCATGGAGGACACCACAGGAGCAGGTGGATACACCCCAAGGAGGCTGTGACCATGAGGAGAGTCCACACTGGAGCCAGTTCCCGGCAGGACCTGTGGACCCTGTGGAGAGAAAAGCCCACGCTGGACCAGGTTTGCTGCCAGGACCTGTGGCCCTCCACACTGGAGCAGTTCATGGAGGACTGTCTCCTGTGGGAGGGACCCTCGCTGGAACAGGGGAAGAGTGTGAGGAGGAAGGAGTGGCAGAGACATGTGATGAACTGACCGCAGCCCCCATTGCCTGTCCCCCTGTTCCATTGAGGGGGAGGAGGGAGAGGATAATCAGGAGTGAAGTTGAGCCAGGCAAGAAGGGAGGGGTGAGGATAAGGTGTTTTAAGATTTGGTTTTATTTTTCATTACCCTACTCTGATTTGCAATAAATTAAATTAATTTCCCCAAGGCAAGTCTGTTTTGCCCATGACAGTAATTGTGGAGTAATCTCCTTGTACTTATCTCGCCCCACAAGCTTTTAGTCGTATTTTTCTCCCCCTGTCCAGCTGAGTAGGGGGAGTGATAAAGTGGCTTAGTGGGCACCTGATGCCCAAGCAGGGTCAAGCTACCCACATGGATTGAGTGCAGAAGTGGCTGGAAGAAAACATACGAACCTAAGAGAAGCTGAATGTTACTTCTTCCTACTGAGTCAATGAATAAGCCGAAAAATGTGTAGTTCCATTATGCTACTGATGTCTGAGGAGACATTTTACAGCCATTCCTTTAGAACATTTGCTTCTGAGAAACATATAAATTCCATTTTAATTATTACCCTAAATGTATCTTCAGGCATTTGTAAATAATTGTTATAATTCTGTATTAAGATATATGCAATGAGAACTAAACCATTATAAAATCTAGATCTTCCTGTTCCTTCTTAGTTATAGTATGACCACTTATATAACATACATCTGTAGTGAATATATTTTCAAAGACCATGCTTCCAGTTTTCTTTACTGATGATTATTTAAGGATTAGTTATGAGCAAAATATTTGTAACACCTGATTTGCTTTCAGGTATTTCAAGAGACACAAGCTTTTTTATTTCAGCTGAATTTGTACAGTTATTAAAGAGAAAAACATCAATGGCAAAATATATTGCATGCAAGTGGTGGATGGTGTTGTGTTACTTTAGAAAGAAGTGATGTTTTCTGTTAAGAAAGCATGGTATTTGAATTTGTTAATTCCCCCAGATGAAGCTGTTCAGAGAAACAATATGACTGAGAAGCATTCTGTTGTTCAATAAACCTATAAAAATACCTGCTTGTCAAGTGGCCCTTGTTTCAAATGTCAGCGTACTGGTCCCAGTGTACTGTTATACCACTTAGCAATTGTTATTTCACTCACATCTCCAAAGAACTAGAAATAGCTATACTTGTTTACCCTGTAATTACCTACTCATTACATGAACAACTTTACCTCATTATGTGAGCATTACATAAGCATAACCTCTATACTCACAATATACAAAGAATTTTTAGATAAAAGAGGACAATTTAACACCAATTAAAGAAAATTTGCAGACATGGTAGTGTTTCTTTCCATGCACCTTTACGCTCTCTGATGATCTATGGCATATGGATTTACTCCAGGAGTCTAGCCTTTTAGATCTTATGGCTTGTATTTTATCTTAAACTATTGTGTTTGTTCTTTTTTAAAAATTTCTTTTTCAAAGATAATTTTATACATATATATATAATTTCACATGTAGATATAATATATGTGTTTTATTTTTCAAAGATAATTTTATATACATGTTTTCTAATCAAGGTAATTAAATATATTATAACATAAAAATCCAGAAAAGTGAAAATATGAGCTAACTCACAAATTGCATAGAAGACCTGGGGAAGAAGTAAGATTCAAATAGAGAAGTGGTAAATTTACTATATAGGCAAAGAACAAGGGATACAATCAGAAAGAAGAAACCTACATTAGGGTGCTAACTTTGTAGATCACAAATCTATTTCACATTTCTTTCTGCGTAACTTGGGGCTAAAAGAGAGAAAAATGTGCATAGCTCTCAGTGAAGTGAGCTCACAGTACAGGTTATAAGCAAAACAAGCTTCAGTCCACTTACAAGACCAATATGATATATGTTTTCCATGAGTTCTTTTCACTTTACTGAACTATAACTGTGAAAAATCCATGGAAAATTGCACTTCTAGTAACTAAATATTAACTCAGGAGCTATGTATTAACAGACTCTACAGAAGATCCCAAATACAAATAAGTAGGAGAAAAACTAGGCACAGCTAGATACTTATTCATAATCTTAAATCAACTGCCAACAAATGTATTTCAGCATTATCACTGGAAAATTATCCTCATTGTGAAAACTCCTCAGAGTTCAGTTAAGCACTATTTTTAGCAGCCGGTTCATATTTTTACAAGGGCTTATCAAGTACTCACTTGCTATTAAGCTGTGTAACACTTCAGGACTGAATCAACAGCGGTGTTGCAACACAGAAGCGGACATTAATTTTCATATTCCTATTTTAATACCTCTCTGGGATCATATTATTTGCCTCGTTTGTGATCCTCAGAGTACAGGCTGTAGTGATCCTGACGAGCAGAGCCCTGTGCCTGTGGGGGGAGAGATCCACAGCAGAGCTGGCTGACCTGAGCAGGTGCAGGCTGTGCAGGCTGTGCTGTGATGTGCTGCACGTACAGTGGGCTGCCTTGTGCTGCAGGAGGAGCTCAACCAGCTCATGGAAACAGGGGAGCCTGCGGCCAGCTCCTGCTGCACACCAACGACTATACCTCCTGCATGGCCCTGCCTTCATCTAACAGTGCAGCGAGAAGTTTTCATGGGAACATCTTTGATATTTGACTGTAGAAATAGTGAAAAGAGTTGCTTCCTCATAAGAAAGTCCTGTAAGAAAGACCCAAAGGGGACAATCTCTGCTCTGGACAGGGTCTGGATGGTTTACTGCACACGGGTCAGGGTTCTGTTTGATGCTATACATCTCAGGGCTCCCAGTCTCTAAGGGGACATAAGATTATCCATACTATTATCTTCTTGTGTTAGCTCTAATGAATAGCCCTTGAAATTACACCTTAAAAAGTGCCTTTCCTATCTGGATCATAATGGACCGGCACTTTCTGCAGCAAAACAGGCCTACCTAGATGTTCTTTTTCTTACAGTGTTTCAAAATGTGATAGCCTGTAGTCTGTCCTTTGTCTTTTCCTACAGACGTTTTGAAAACCCACTGTCAACAGGAGTTGTTCTGATTCAGAGCCCAGGTGAGCAAGCCAGGGTTTGTTGGGATTGTGACGATGCCCTGGCATACTATTCTGCCAGCTATAAAGATGATCTGTTTCCACTGACGTTTCCAACTAACTGTTCTTCCTCTTTACAAAACCTTATCAAAGCCAAAGCTGATTCTGTGCTTGATTTAAAGTATAAATTAAATCTCTTATTGGCATGGATTACATTCACTTCACAAAGCACGTAACAGGATAGGTTGTTTATCTCACACGTTTACATCAACCCTGTTCCAGGCCTACTTAAACCCTCTTAGCCACCCTCTATAAAGTGCTGTGGCATCCCCCTTGTACAAATTAAGAAACAAACCACAGTGGCCAGGTTTCATCCCGCCAAACTTCTGGTATCCAACTGACAGCTCATTTAAGTTTTGCCACTTTTGCCTCCCTCTGTACTCAGTGGAGAAAAAGAACTGAGAGAAAAGGCATCTCTTCAGAGGAAAAGACACAGCTTAGACAGAAAAAGACTAAGCTAGCAAAACTAGGGAGTTACATCCACAAGGATGCAGGTACTGCAGGGCTACCCATCATAGTATACAGATGGCATCACTGCATTGAGCAGTGCACAGAACTCTGCATGAAGACACAGGATCTTCATACCATGATTAATAGTTTGAGGTCCAAGAGTGGATTCCACACCAACTTCCTTATTGAACAGGGAGCTTCCTCCCCTAGCAAATAACGAATGCCTACAGAACAGGGTACCTCACTCCTCCTTATGGATTCATAACCATAATCAGCTGAAAAGTTTTTGAGTCAGTTGCCTAAATTTGCTGTTGTAAGCAACGCTGTCTCCTCTAAGTGAGGAAAGCACTAAAGAGCTCTGAGGAAGTGAGGAGGCCATGGATTCATATCCCTTGTCTTGTTTAAAGAACCCAGTCCCACATTGCCACCCTTCTGGATAGTGCCTCAACTATCAACTATCAATCATTATTTGTAAAGTCATTCCATTAAATATTATTTCCTTGTTTCATGTAACAAGGTGGAAGGGAAAGGAAGGAGAGAAGCATGGCAATGGGTGGGTGGGTAGGACATTCTGAAAGGGGAAAGAACTGCATTTCAGAACTTGTTCTAAAAAATAGCATATACAGAATGGATAAGTTGGAGAGTCTGAAATCCACTTTGTCTTTACCAATATTCTCCTGACAAATGAAGGTTCAGGTGGTTTTAGGCAGCACCAAGAATTGTTTCCAGCAGCTTTGGTGATTATAATTTAAATACCAGCTTGTCTGTCTGAAGAGAAACTACTCTATGTGGATCAAAGTTGCTACTTAAAGATTTCTGAGAAGTTGAGTCACATAGGTTTACTCAATACAGGTTTTGGAAATTATGGAATTTTTGGATGCCTAAGAGATGCTAGGTAAAGTGTTTGAAGTCAAATAAGGAATCCAAGCAAAACATTAAATGGGTCCCATTTAATCTTAATGATATTAATCTACATACATTACCTTAGGGTCTCTAGAATAGTTAACATTGAGTAGCAAGGGATAAAAGCACTGTTACTATTTGGTGGAATCATCCTAAAGTTTTTAGGTTACATAGGTTTCATTGTTTTACACAGAACAGACTCTCTTTGGACAGTTTCTTATTCCCAGACGGATTTGAAAACTATTCTTTTCCCAGCTGAGTGAAAACAGTGCCTCAGCTGCTATATCTGCTGGGAACAACAGATGAATAACCATGTATCCTGTACATGTGGCATTGCACACCAATAATTTCAGTCATGTCTTTGCATTTAATATTCTCTTTCCATACACATAAGCAATATTTAGACTTTTCAGACTGAATATGTTTCAGATAGTGACTTTTATTTCTTTATTTATCTGTGAAAATTTCAGTAAATGCAAAGTCATATTATTTTTGCTACAAAAGATTACCCAGTGAATTCTTACCAGAGAGATACTTAAGCTGTTTTTGTTTCCACCCACCCATCCCCTTCCCCAGATCATAATTATTAGGAAGCTAGCACAACATACATGACAGCTGTGACTAATTCTTCCATCCCTAAGATGGAATTTATTGGCATAACAGTGTGGCAAGTGTTCCTGAATTAGACACACATTCAGAATTCATGGTGTTTAAACCATTCATGGACAGGAAAAGGCTAATCATTTTAATGGAAATATTCCTCCAGCTGCAGATTTAATTTAATTTTCAGGTTACTATTTAATTACTGTTACAAGCAATTAAAGAAATTTGTCTGAAGGATACCATATGGAGGTCTACTATAGTTCGTGATAAGTATTGCATAAATAGGTGACTTTTCAAAGGTGTTTGGAACCTGAAATTTTACTAGAGTGAGTGGAAGACACTGAGTTTAGTTCAATTCTAGTCTGTGTGAAGAGTTTGCAACTGCTAGATGGATCTACATTGACATTACAATCCTTTTGCTTCTACCTAAATTATCTATTTTAGTGTTTTTCAGGGTCCTGCCATGTTTGACTGCAAATATTCAGAAATTTCCAGGGGAAAAACAGCAGTGGATTCCTTGGTTAATAAAGCACCTTAATTTCCTTGGAGGTGGGAAGAAGTGTATGGAAGATTATTCTGTGAAGATTAAGCAAAAACATTAATTGCATCAATTGCACCCTTCCTCCTGGATATGTTGCTACTAATATGTTTATCTAACAGATAATAGAATAAGAATTTTTAATACTCAGTGATGCCTACAGATGATCCCTGCTCCATAAAATGTCCACTATTTTGCTGGACTTTCATACAGTTGCTTGGACAATAGGACAGAATTTTTCAGACAATAGCACAATATACTTAATCCATCAGTTTAGGTTGTCCTGTCACTTCAGACTTATATTTTGGAAAGCACACTTGGATATCAATGTAAGCAACTTTTCAGAGCATTCTGAGATTGTATAAAGCAAAAATTCTGAGGTACACAGAAAGGGAGGAAAATACTTGCCTTGAGACACTACTTCTAGCAAGGAAGTCATAGCAGGAAGATTTGTCTTCTGTCACAGGCTTTGTCAGATCTATCTTTTAAGGGAGTATTTAGATATTCCTGATGCCACTAAAAACCAGTAGTGTTTTATATGAACCTCAAAGGATAAGAAGGACACATGCCAGCAGAAAAGCAGAATTACAGCTGAGGCTATTGACACTTTGACATACAGTGCCAGTGAGGGACTCACTGCAGCTGCTGAAATATCTGCTGTCATGAACCCAGATCTGAGTGCTGCAGTGCATTCTTGCTTATTTTGTATAACACTGTGTATACATGCAACAAATTATTCATACAAATAAGGCACTCTGTGTCTTGGTTTTTTTTTTTCAACCTGTTTTGTCTTATTAACGTTTTCCTTTCTTGCTGTGCATCATGGGTGATGTAGGCTTATATGTTTGACCACCGTAGCATTTCTGTCAGTAGCCAAAGACGGTTACATTCAAGAGTCTTTCTGGACTTTGGTCTTTACAAGCTCTTTTTTAATCTCTGTCTGCTAGAAATTGTTTTTAACTGTTCCACTGAGCCATTCTTCCTATCAAGTAAACATCTGAAAGAGAATACTTAAAATAGTCAATAAAAGCAATTGACCTTTTTGCCTCTCTTTAAACATAACACTTACCTCTCTTTTTGAAAGGGCATACCTTTGACCACTTAACTTTTTGAATTATATTTGATATCAAGGGAGACTTAGAGTTGTTTTATTTTCTGTTACAGTCAGTTATTTATCATGTGAAAAAAGGAAAATTAATTTCTGGATTTTATATAAAAGTAATTGATCTCAGAGTAAAGGTTGTCTGTCCAATTGTAGCTATCCAGTTCTAAAAATCTACAGGTGAATAAATAAATAATTATACTGAGTGGACATTGACAGACATGCCAAAGGTCTGTATGTCATGTCAAATCTTGAAGTGCTTAACTCACAACTTTTTGTTGATGTTCACAAGAGTTTGGATTAGGAGCTGAAAATCAGACAACTTGGAATTTGAATACCTTAATCAGTGACTGTTGCTTAACCTTAATCAGAAAGTTGCTGCCCTATCATTTAAAAAGGAGACATCTTTAAAGTGGAGAGAGACAATGCACATCTTTGAGCAATAGCTATGAAAAACTACATATTAAATAGTACAGATCAGATTCTGACCAAATCCAACTCCCTGTGAAGATAAGATTCCTTCAGACTATGGAAAAGCGAAATTTAAAAAGAAAAATCATGTCACAAGAAAAGGTGTGGATGAAAAGTAGATTCACTTAGAATACTCATTTAAGGAGAATGAAGAGAAGGAAAAATAAAATAAAAAGAGAAATATTACTTTCCCATTCTCCAATCAAAATATAGTTGAATTCCTCACTGAGAAACCCTTCAGATAAATTGTTCCTATTCATACCCACTTTTAGAAGGGAAATGAATTTAAATATTAAATATTATATTTAATCTTTCTGGGGAAAAAAATCAAGAAACCAAAAAACCCCTCTAAAACATCGAGAAGCCCTTGTGGCACCCTAGGCACTGGTAGGCGACTTCTGCATGCTTTTTAATATTTTACTATGTGGTTAGTCAATCATCCAGCAGCTTGATATGGATCCCTGGAAACATTCAGATGTCTTTATGTTAAAGAAACCCAGAAATCAAAATAAGTGGAACCTTAGTTAATGTCCTTCAATAGCTTGAACAGATCAGAGAATAAAGCAAATAAGATAGCTTAAGGCAGCTTAATTCCAGTTACCTGATGTCAAACACCTAAGTCTAAACACTTATCAGCTTCAAACCCAGTTTAAATACTTCAGCTCTAACCACAGAATGAGGGGGGAAGTCATCTTACTGAAAAGAAGAAACTGGAACGCTTTTGCTCTGTGTATTCTCAGTGGTTCTACTGACCCACCAGGGGAACAGGAGGATTAACTGTACGGGAGTTATTTGACCATGAATCGGCTTCTTTCTGAAATTAACTTCCTAAAGAAAGCTTTAACAGTCCTTAAGCTGAGATGACAGGAAAGGAAGGTTAGGCACCTGTCTCCTGCTGAGTGCCTTCTCCCTGGGTCCTTTCCTTAGGCACAGCACTAAGCACCTGCTCACAGCTTGCCTGTGAGAGAGAGTGTCCTGTTCCATTAAGAGCATTTTTGCAAAGCAGAGTCTGAAGGAAGAACACTTGAGCTGCAACATAAAAGCTACAAATGGCTGTTTCAGAAGTTTCTAAATAGCTCTTAGTCTTACTTAGTCTTACCAGTAGATAGGACAGCATTTATGTTTACAAGGTGGCTTTGTCATCATGGAAGACCATTAAGAGCTGCTTTTTCTTCAGATTTGGGAATGGTGTATCAACATAGCATTTTCCTTTCTGACTTGGCTCTTTAAAACTTTATTTAGAGGCATAATTAAAGCAGAAGATGGTTCTATTTTCCTTACAAATAAATGTGTCACAAAAGATGTTAAAAAATAATTGCTAGTAAACAAGTCATAGTCTGCAGATTTCTATGTGAACTGCTTTAAAGCTTTCAAGTCTGGTATACATTGACACACAGATTGGAAACTACAGAATTAAAAAGGGTTTATAAGATATCATTATTGGATTCCTTATCTCTGTAAGTACAAAATAAGCCTCAAATTAACGATGTAATTTGTTCTCCAATCCATGTGTAGGAAATATTTGGTAGAAATAATGATGTAGGAAATTGTTCTGATAATTCTGAAATAATGATAAATGCAAATTACTAGTAATAAATAATCAGAACAGAGAATAAGTGAAGGTTTCTTTCAGGCAAGAGAAATCACTGCAGCTGAAGTCACTGCAGTTGAGAAACAACATAAAGCAAAGATCTAAGTGTTATTCAGTCTTCTTTAGTGCCTTAATCAAAAGTTTTACATTAAGATTTACATCTTATATAACCTGAATTTATACCCAAAATTTAAGCATCCTGAAGTTATTCATGCTACCTCACAAAGCGAAATAATTTACCTCAGATTAAACCAATACTTTTAAGATGTATTTGCTATTCTGTCTCATTTAAATGACCTCATTTATAGTATTATTACCCCATAGAACAGTTGCATAGATGCATGCTGCATTGCAGTTCACAATGACTAGTCAGAAGCAGGCATATAAACCAGCTTTGTCAGTGGACAAAATGTTTATAGAATAACATCCTTGGGTTCTGAAATTTATGAGGCACCTGTTGCCTGTGTACCCATTAATCCCCATACAGTTTACACATTTCAGTTCTTCAGCACTGTACAGATATGAGCCTTGTTATTTCAGAACAGCATGTTTTATAAAGCAATTTCAACTGGGACACTTCTGCAATTTTGTATACACCTACAATTTACAGTTTTTTGATTTTGTGGTCTTGTTGGTTATGGTAAGATTCTCCAAGCAAATGCAGTGAGGTAGCTATTGAAATGCTACATTTTTGAACAAATTATCTCCTAAAGAAAGCACCATTATTAATATTTTCTTATGAACAAAAGATAACTTCACGGTATCTTAACTTTGAATCTTAAGTGATACCATTACATGAAAGCTACAGGGAAAGAAACCTAAAAACTTTGAAATTACATATCAAAATAGAAAATGTTAATGGTTTAAGATCAAATTCTCAGTGTCTAAGAAAAGATGATATTAAAGTCACTTGTGTGGTTTACTCATATTATGGTTCTCACTGATGTTACAGCAAAGACTGTAATGATAAAGGTCCAATGCTGTTTTTCCAAATAACAGACTCTTGGTTATTAAACTAAAATATGCCTGCTGAACATGTATCAGTGATTTTTCAGAAGACCTTCATATTCATGTGAAGGTTTGGCCACATCTCATTCATAGCACAGGTCAATCAGCTTCCGGGATGACCACAAAAATACAGAATCATAAACTGTGAAATACTTCTCAAGTACATAAGTATTTTTTTTTACATCATCATAACATTCTCTTTTTTCCTCAGTGTTTTTTGAGAAGCAGCTAGCTGCTGCTGCTGAAAACTCTTGTAAAAATATGAGGCCAAATAACTGAAATTTAGCAAATATTTTGAAAATTAAAAATAGAGCCTTATAATGTAAAATATTTGGTAACGTTCTTTTAGTGTCCTTCCCAGTATCATCTACAGTAACTTAAAGGCAAAGTATGGGCAGGTTAGCAAACTTTTCCTTACCCTTATTTTCTTTTTTCATTGTTTTATAAACTCTCTTACCATCAAGAAGACAAACACTACAACTTCTTAGGCTCCTAATCACTTTTAAATCTGGAAAGAGGGACATGTATGTTACTTAAATAATTATGCAGTTTTGACAAGGAGTTTAAAATGCATGTCAATCAGACAAGAGGAGGGTATTTTTCTCAGTTACTTCCACTGTTAGCATATGGCATTGGAAAAACAAATGGGGTACTTGTCATAAGGCTGCACTTACTGGTGTTATTTGCTAAGTAACAGAGCCACAGAACATAACTTTCAAAATATTGTGAATTTCTTTGTTTCCCTTTTTGGACTCTATGATCAGACAGCTGTCATGCTGTATATTTTACACAGAATAATTTATACCTAAAATTTGGGTAATGATGTACGAGAGAAAGCCCTGACTTCATTAAAAAGAAAGACACTTTCCTGTAACTTCATTAGGATCAGTAATGTATCTAAAAATTTTATATTAACTTTTTGTCTATCTAAAAATTTTATGATTAACTTTTTGTGTGTATCAGTTGTGCCTGGGAACACAATCATTCACTGTACCTCTGCTGAGAGCACAACAATAAAAGACTCTTCTAAAAAGCTTATTATCTAAAGCTGTTCATTATGGAAGTGACCTTCCAAAATAAAGCTACTTTTAACCAAGAACAAATTTTCACCACAGAGAAGCTATACTGCCAGAACTGCCAAACGATTCAGTTTGTCTCGGCCATTCTTTTGTCCTGAACAGCGACCAGTGGTGAACCCTCAGGGAAAATTCAGAAAAAATAAGCATGTATAAGTGATTCTTTCTACTCTCTGTAACTAGAATTTCAGGTACTTTCAAAGTCAGAAGTTAAATCCATCTATGCTCCACTGACTTCTCCAGATCTATTTTGAATCCATATGTTTTTGTGTGTGTCTATTATAACCTGTGGCAATACCCCATAAGTATATTCATTTTATAAATAACATTTTTCAGATTGGTACTCCTTGTAATAAAGCTGTAGTGCTGTTTTGAAACACATCCTTTTCAAGCCATTGTCTCCATAGAATTAATGATTTAATAGACTTCTGCCATAAACTTCTCCATTCATTACATACTTTGGGAGTCCTAACCTATTTAATCTCTACTTAGATGGAAGTCATTCCTTACCTGTGAATTACCCTTGCCTGTTCTTTCCTATTGAAATGGAGTGGAAAAAAGTATTCCAGATGCTTTCTATTGGGCAAATCCAGATGCCTTCTATTAAGCAAATTGAAAGATAAGGTAAAACGGTGGATACAAATGATAGAGGTAAAGGAAATAATCACAGCGATAGTGGTCACCATCTTGCTGTGACTTCCCCCGTCTTTTCGTGATTTCCTTTCCTCTATAAACCTACTACCATTTATAGGTGTTAGAAATGTTCTTGGAGTTAGAAGCTGATTGCATGTGCTTCTGATAACTTGAAACCAAATGTTTCAAAGTGTCAAATGAATTGAGAAAATAAGGAAGGAAAAAAACTCACTGTGAAGAGCTGGGTGGAAAATCCAAGGACATAGAAAGGAAATTCAAGCTGAGCCATTCACAGCTTGGTTGCTTGTGGTTATTAATGTCGCTGCGTTACCTAAAGAAGTAGTTTCCCCTGATGTAGTAGAAGAATGAGTGGGGCTCGTCTGGGTATTAAAGATGAACAAGGATGTTAAAATAAATCCAGAAGGGCCAGCATGTAAATCACCTTATGAAAGTGATAGTTCTTATTCTGAGCTACTTACAGGTGAAAACATGAATTCTCTAATACATATATAGCTGAGTTTGCAATAGCATGTACAGGTCTTCTTTTTTAAAAAAAGATCTGAAAGACACAATGCAGCACTAGTATGCAGTGAGGATTCAATCCTTTTTGTGAAGGAATATGTTTGAATTGATTTAATAAGTCAATTCCATTTCTAGAACACCTCGGACTACTCCCTATGATTGTCTGAAAACAACAGAGCTTTTCCAGAAGGGCAGATGATTGTACTTACTCTCTGGAAGGTGTGTAAATACCCCTTTTTCCCTTGGGAAAAAAAAAAAAAAAAAAAAAAAAGAAAGATATAGCAGTCCTAAGAAAATTATTTCTGTAGCTTCAGAACAGTTGTCAGGAGTGGAGATACCAATGTGTTGTCAAAGCTTTCTGACTGTTGTCAGATATATTAATATTTACATGCATATAGGTTTCCAAGACCCTTACCTTGTGAGTGCAACTTGATCTAGTTATAATACTGATTTATTTGTATTGGAAACTCAAGAGGACAATGGGCTACCTAGTTCAGGGCTACATGAAGAGAGCACTATTTTTCTCTGTATTTTTCATTTTGGTGCCAAATGCGGCTAAACCAGAACAGATACTTTACCTAATTAGATATATTTAAAGAAATGCTTTTCTTTATTAAAGGCTTTAGAGCTAAGCACATAATTAGTGTATGCTGTAATTAAGCTGCAGTGAATTATAGATCAGTTGGCCTATAGCTGTGTGCTGAGAGTATTAAATTACATTTTTTTACCTGCTTATTTATATGTTTTGTCTGCAGTTGAACCCATAGTTTCATGTGTAGATATTTATGTAGAGAGGCTAAGAAACTGAAGAACTTCTTTCTGGACTATAATTTAATTGGATTTTAATCAAAATAGAGTTCTATTAATATAATCAACAATCAATTCAATTAATAGAATCAACAGAATCAAAGTGAACCTGTAATAAATGGACATCATTTCACACCAGATAACATGCTGGGTCAGATGCCTAGGGCATTTATAATATTAGCTAAGTTCTGGTTTATATTTCATGGGTTATGAGCAACTGCAAAATTATTTCCTGGTATAACACTACTGACTGCAGTAGAGGCACAAAAGGAAGGATTCTACCATGTGATCTCTAAGTATTGGAAGACCTAGGTAACATCATAAAAATAACATAATATTTAATGTAAAGTTCTTATTTATGAATTATTATTTAATGAAAATATTTAATTAAAAAATTCATATTAAAAGCAAAACCAGTCCTGGAAGCATGAAGAATATTCAAGGTCTTCCAAAATCTACCCACCAGACCACAAAGTCAAATTCACCCTGTGTTTCCTCTCTGGTCCAGTATGTCCTGCATTCTTATCTACCTGGGGACATTTTCAAAAGAGGCACGCAGATTGTCTTCCCATGCTTCACAAGACGATTTTCTGGTAACTAGGACATGAGCTTTGAAGATGGAAGATGCAGATGAGGGTTTTCAGGGAAAGGATGGGACTGAATCTGGGAGTCCAACCTGCTCAGTGAGTGCACTAAATGGTATGCCAGTAAGCAAAGTTGCCTGGGAAACAAAGAAAAGGCTTCTAATTTCTCCTCTGTCTGTGGTCTAAACCAGACCTACTTTAGATCTGTAGTGTGTGAGGAGAGTGGTCCTGCTGTGTTCTATGGCCTCTGGGAGTGTTTACTGGATGGAACTTTTGGGGTGATTCAGACTTCACTCCGCCTAGTTTCTCAATCTAAACTGAGCTCAGACATGATCTAAGTACTGAGCTGCTTAAGCCTGCCAAGCATAGGACAGTTCTGGGCACGTGCAGTGACTTAATAGGTACCTGAAGAGATTTAACATCAAATGTTCAAGAGTTTATAGAGATTAGGTGTCTCCAGCTCAGAAGGTGAGTCAGGATTTTGCAATTACAATTTCCCCTCAGCAACCCAAACTTATTTTATTTTAGTACCTAAATCTTGCACTGGAACTTGCCTTGAATGCCTTCTATCTCTAAAGTAAAACAAAATCTGTCACTACACGGTAGCAGGGTTCCTTGTTTCCAGTAGTTAACTGTGAAAACATATTTCTTTAGAGAACAAACCTTAGAAGCACATGAAATGCTCACCGGTAGATTAAAACCTCAGAAACCATGTATCTTCACTTATGACCCTTCTGATCGAGGTAACAGCAATACTTATCCATTGCATTTCAGTAGAGAAAATGTGTACATAAACAAGAAAAATGCACCAGGCACATGACATTGAGAATAAATTTGCCTGGTAGTGTGAAGAGCATTACTAAGACTTAATTCCAAGTTCACTCACCACAATGCCATTATTTTCTACAATAATTATGACATGCAATAATGTAGAAATATTTCAGGAGATGTGGTCTGAAATTAGGTGAAATGAGAGCTGATTATCACCACTGAATATGTAAAAGATTTAGCTGAAGATGTTTGAATTTTTAGGATGCCAAGAAGTAGCCAGAGACAAGTTTCATAGCAGGTTAAGCCACTCAATCCTTAAAAACTACTTGTGAAAATTAACTTTATAAATCGACTCCAAGTTATCTGGAACACCTTTGAGTGTTAGTTCATATGATTCAGGAGACATAGACATGATCACCTTTATTATTACCTCTGGTTAGGCACCAGAGAAGAAACAAACAATCAAAAAATCAAAATGTGTGTTCCTAAACTCCTGTTTTTGAATGTCTCTTCCTTCTGCAAAATAATATGGTGCAGTACTCAGTTGTGCAGAATTTTTGCCAGTATCACTAGCTTCACTTCTATCCTGAAACCTATGCATCTAATTAGTGCTTTATTTTGAGGTCATTCCTGTTTGGAAAGGGCAGGCTTTGTGGCAAATATACAAGTGAGGCATCAAAATGAAACCATTTGAATGAGTCATAAAACTTTCATTAATCTATTTTTAGGAATCAATTTATTAAAATTTTGAAGATATTGTTGTACAAGCCTAGGAGGTTCCTCAGACACTGAAGTTACTAGAAAAAGCACAGTCTCAGATGAAAACAATGTTTAGGTACCTTAGAGTATCTGGGTTCCTATCCCTAGAACAATGCTAAAATAGATGGCATATTGTTCCCAGCACACAGGTTCCTAAACTGTCCTGGATCAACAACATGTTGATTAAATTAATTGCATCATATAGGCAGTGCACTTGGATAACATTCTTTCTTTAAGCTACCCTCATCTGAGTCAAATAATACTTGGAATTCTTCCAACTGATGGTATAATATTTTAGAACTTACTAACTTTTCTTTGACTCTTTTGTCACATTGTTAGTTACCTTGGGATCATTCAGATATACTGTTTTTCCATCCTTAGTCAAGCTGAAGTCCACTGGGAAGGGAAAAAGAGTTGAGAAATCAAAAGGATATGAATGTAGATAAAAGAGCATTTTCTTTTTATGGTGCATTTCTTTTTGTCTTTTTTTGTTTTAAGATCTTTACCACAGACAGATACTCTCAAGCCACAGGCTATTTGACTTTCTAGTACAAAGATCCACCTGGTGCTGAATAATCACATACAACATTTGTTTGATCTCTTCAACATGAAGCTTTTAAGTCAGGCTGCTGAGACCATTGCCTATCATGCTGACCAATACTGAGTCACTTCTTCCTTGTACTTCCCTGCCAGTCTGCATTCATCTGGTGCCTTTTGCCTTGCTTTTCATTCAGTTATAAACTTTTCTGAGGCAGTAACTGTGTTTTGTATTTGTACAATAGATACAGATGTCTGAAGTGATCTCATAAGTATTACCACAGTGCAAATATTAATCAATACTTCTGTAAAATAATTTATAATAATTTAATTTACTGCATCCTTTTTTGCAAGAATAAAAATGTCTATCACGCTTCTAGCATGGAACTTCAAGATGATAGCTCTGCATTTGAAGGTATTTCCAATATCTTAAATATGAGAAGTTCTTTAAATATTCAGCTCTGTGAGAGTTGGAATCAAAACTACAAAACTCGTTTATTTTGTATGAGAAACTCTCAAAGATCAGTGAGTTGAAAATTCAGACGCAGAAATTAATTCGTTACTATGTGATTCTGAATTTTTTTTCAGAATATTGCTAAATATTACCCAATATTTAGTAATCTCTCTTCTTGTCTAGTAAGGTTCCCTAGGACTATCTTTCCTCAATGTATGTCTCACGCCCTTCATTCTGACTCAGAACGAAGTCCAATAATCATGTAGTCACTTATCCAAGTAAAATCCATATAGTAGAGAAATGCCTTTCCTTGTTTCTGGAAAACGCAAATATATGGTTAGATTCTAGAAACACTGCAAATGTATAAAATTGCTAATTTTGACAGATCAGATTAGAACACATTGAGAGTTACTGTCCTTGTAAAATGAGCTTAATCTGTTAGATAAAGAAAAATAATGTGCTACAAAAGGCTGAGAAGAATCCCTTCTCTTCAAATTATCTGCCACTCAGGGATTTCTCATCTGCCATATTATAAACAATCCACCAAATATTCCAAATGTTAATTATACCTGAAAAAAACCACCAACTATTTGAATACTGTCTGCAGAAATTCTAATTTAGTTCTTCTGTGGACATGACTATACAGCTGCATTAAATGGAATTACAGCCAGATGAATCTCTCTTAAGCTGCTTATTTTCAGTTAGAATAATTAGCAATATAAATATTCCAGCATTATCTTTATTAATACACAACTAAAGGTTCTACTGGGGTATAAAAAAAGACTGAAGGTAAAGTGGATAAGTCAATTTACTGTAATTTTCTCTTTCACTTATTGCATATTCAGTCTTGAAAAGGCTGTCAGTTTACAATCTGTGTGGAGGCTCAAACCTGCAATCTGAATATGAGATGCAGACTTGAGGATAAGAGGAAGTTGTCTTGTCTTGATGGAAAATATTAAAATATTAAAGAGAAGTTTGTTGCATAAGTTTTCACATCATCTACCTGTCTCTTATGCTTTCTCTCATAACCTTGTAATTTTCTTTAAAATAATAGCACTCAAGCATCAGAATGTGAGTGGCCTATCTATGTTCACAGATGTTCATATACCTATACATTTCCTATTTATTATGCCTGAAAACTAGCATTACCAATCAGGAAGTAACATTTATCTGTGTGCAGGCATGGCTCCAGAGGATCGTAATCGACACCACATATTATTAATGTATGGTTGTTATTCAAATGTAAAATAACAGAAATTTAAATGAAATAGCATGACATTTCATCATATAATTGTGCTAAGGAAATAACTGCACATGTTATCTCTTCCACCAAGTATCCCCTGCACTATAAGAATAGTTAATCAGTTTTAGAAGAACATTAAGTAGAGTCATTAGGTATACTATTCCTTTTCTTTGCATCTGTATGGTCTGTTGAAAAGGAAGGAGGATTAGCTGGGATTTCTATATCCTGACAGTTATAACAGCTGAAGGCTTTTATTGGCAGTCAGAAAAACTGACCTAAACTGTACATTGAGTGGGAAAAGAGTAAGATAAAAAAACCAAACCCAAACCCAAACCCAAAAAACTTATGTAAAAAAGTACTAAAAGTTTTATTTGGCCTTTTTTCTACTCACAGCTTCATTCACTCATTCAATTGTCTATTTTCTCTTACTTTTTTTTTTTTTTTTTTTTAAATACCATGTGATTACACAGTGTTTTAGCCACAGGCTTTCATTTCTGTCCTATAGTTCTTAAGCTATAACATTAATTATTTATTTGTAATTATAAGTCAAAGGTATTTTGAGTTAGATGCTTTGTAACTCCACAAGGTAAGAAGGAGGCTGTTGATTTTTGTACATATATCAATGATTGTGGTAAAGTGGATGCTGCTTATACTAAGTCAGAAGCAAAGTGAGCCTAATTTAAACACGGCATTCACATCCTGTAGCTTCAGACATTCAAAAGGCAGACATTCTCTTATCTTCTAGGCTCTCTGTACAGTCAGTGATATCTGTAATCACTCTGTAAGGTGATTCACTCCTCTGTAAGGTTCACATCTAAAATCATTGCACATCATGAATCATGCTTTTTCCTCTCCATTGAGAAAACCTGGCTGACTGGGTAGGTTGGTGCTTATGTTTTAGCTGGCTAAAATAAGGAGTAATGAATTTCACCTTCTTGATGTGAACCCAGCAATGATATAAAAACAATCCTCTGTATTACTATCTATCATTTTAAAACAGGTACATAAATGTAATGACATTATTGCTTTCTTCAGATTGGCTTAGAATACCAGATTTGTTTTCCCTTTTGTTCTACCATCAGTCCAAATTTGTGTCAAATGACAACATATGTGAAACATGGCTTGCCTTTATTTTTTCATCCCTGTGACCTCATCTATGTCAGAAAAGTAGTTTGAAAATATTGGTTTTCTATTAATTTTTTTTGAAACAGTGAAGTCTGGAATATAAAACTCTTGCAAGGATGTTTTACTCACATGCAATGAGTGAGAACATTTAGCTCTCTCACTGCTATTCTGATACTCTCCCTATTCTCACCAGTCATTTGAGTTGATTAAATAGTTCAGTTCCTTACCTTTTAAGAGTTTTCGGTTTGGGGAAAATGATGATAAAGTTGCTGAATTAATGGCATGAAATTTTAAACTAACCTGTGTGATTAAACTGTATGTTTTGACTCAATATAAGTTAAGGGAGACAAAGAACAAAGGGCTTTGAAAAGTTTGGTTTGGTCTTTAGCAATTTAGCTAGGGAAGAAGAACTTGCATTGCATATTGCTGCTTGGAAATGGCACTTCTTGGCTGGCAGTAGCAGGCAGAATTCTTTTGCATTACCTCCAGCCAGTGAATAAGGAGCTCTTCAAACCAACTAAGGTGGTGGTGGTTTTTTTTTTCTTGTTTATGGTTCACTCATTACTTTATACAGCACTGGTGTGCATACATGGTCATCAGTTAATATGTTTGATGACTAAATAGTACATTGGAAGCCTTACAATTCATATAATTGTAAACCCATCACTTTAGTAATATGAACATAGCAAAATGGCATTTTAAAAGTAGGATGAGATAATAAACACCACCCACCCTACTTGTTTATATTGCAGCAGTCAGCACTTATTATTATTGTTCTGTGTAAAATGCCAAAAAAACAATAATTTCCAGGCTGGATAAAAGCAATGTAAATATCAGCAGGTGTACTAGTGCTATTAACCTGGCTGTAAAGAGCTTATTTGCACAAAATGTTCAGGAAGAAGCTCCCATTACTTGGCAATGTTACTGGACCATAATCTTTAAATAAACCCTGAGATCACTAGCTAAAACCATTACAGTGTTGAAGTGGAAGCAAGTATGTATACACAAGAGTGCTTAAAAGCCTGGTAAAACAGCCTAAACCGTAGCAGGTATCTTTCTGCTGGTCAGTTATAACAAAAGTAACACATGTATGCTGTGCAAAGTGGATTTCTCCTGATGAAACCTACGCTATCGAGTTTCTTGGAGACTCAAAGGTACAGGTGCCTCTGGATACAAATCCATTTCACAGCAAGGCCCTTCATAACCTGAAACCTAGCTGGAAAGTGAAGGAGTGAAGTCAGATTCATCAGACAGCTATTGCTACCACTCTGCATTATTTATTGTCATGCTTATCTATTGTAATCAATAACAACTGGCTTGCAGATAAAATTTTTCACTGTCTGTATTTATACAGCTGGGACTGGTATAATTGGGTAATGCAGTCTTGTGTAATTCCACTGTTGCTGCATAAGAAGTTCAGAGAGAACCAAAAGAGAATACAGATAGAGAACAACTGAGGTTTTTCAAAGAACATTGAACTGTGAGGTAATTTTTTTTCTTGTTTCTTTCTTTGTTTATTTGTTTCCCTTGGGAACAATCAGTTGCTATTAGTGGGCTAAGGTAAAAGAAAGAAACAAGAAAGAAAAAGAAGTGATGAAATCAGTATTGGACTGAGTAGGTACAAATTCCAGAACTTCTGGAAAAAAAGGTGAAGGTACCACTGTGCTGAATAATGGAGAAATATATGTAACACTAATTATGCCAACATGCATATTGGCCATAACCAATAGGCAAATGAGCCAGCAACAGGGGGACTACACAAGACACTGAACACAAATCTTTCGTCCGAGATAGCAGAAATAAATGTTTACTTGGACCCATAACTTTCCAGGTGAAATATTTTTATGCCAAATTTTTTGGAAATTAAAGAAGTTAAGAAAAGCTGATATTCAACACAAATTATTCCATTTTTAACTTGTTCATTTACACTTGAATAAGATACTTGAATAAGTTATTCCTAACTCGGTTCTAACTCAAATATAAAAAATGGTTGAAGTAGTAATTGTGACTGTGTGATGAACTACCTTTTATCTTCTATTTCAATAAATTAGAGTAGCATAAAGAATTAAAAAGTCCTAATAGTGTGCAATTAACCTTTAGGGAGACAGTGGGAACTGTAAAATAGAAAAAAACAGGTTAAAAAAAAAGATATCTAAAGTAAATTTATAATCAAACTATAATTCATTTATTTTGAATTTTGAGACTAAATCTTGAGTCCAAACTTCAGTGTTACTAAGCACAAGAAAAAAGAAACCAGAAGCCAAGAAAAAAGTAAAATGAATGAATGATGGTGAGAAACCTGATGTTTATAACTTGCTTCTGGAAAATAAAAAGGCAGCCAAAGGGAATACAGAGTACTTCAAACTAAAATCTGGCACACCACACCCGCTCCTAAAAAAACCTCTCAAAAAACCAGCCACAAAAAATCCTGAACTTGCAAACTGGAAACAATCTGTGAACATTAAATTTTATTCACTGTGTTTAGTATTTTCCTAATAAATAGCAGAATAATTCATTTTGTACATCTGTTTTGTTCACAGAGAAGCATAGTTCAAGCAAGTCAATTCCCACTTCCAGCCACAGATTTCTCCACTAATGCGTTTTTGTTTGAATCTGTGTTGTCAGCTATAATTAAATTGGTTATCAGACAGCTTCAAATAATGATGGAAAATTTGAAAAACTTCATAAGCGGACCCTTATAAGCAGTGCAAAGTTGTTAGTTACCTGATAGCTTCCAGCATATTAATCCACAAGGTTTTACCATGAATTTTACAGGAGCAGATACTTTTGCAGTAGTTGAAGCAATGGTGTATTTAACAGGAATCATATTCAAGATCTTCAGTTTCTCTGAGTAATGGACTTTAAATTCCAACTTGAGATGCTGAAAATGGATTTTTCTTCCCCCACATCTCCCCAGCTAACAAACAAACAAGAAGATATCTTGGGTTAAGACCTGAAAACTAATGCATCTAAATTATTTGAACCAGTAGAAAACCCTTTTACCTAATGAGAGGTAACATTTACTTCAACAACAGGTAAATGCAAAGGACACAGAACATACAAGTATTGTCGTCATCGGCAAACATAAGAGGAACCTGCAAAAAGGCAGATCCTTGTCCTTCCTTAGGAGTCAAGTAGAACATCTTAAGGTCAAAATTGCTAAAAAAGAAATGGTTCAGATGTTATTACGTCTTGACCCTCAGTACACTCAGTTCTTCCAAATACCAGGAGATAATTTTGACAATTACGTACAAGAGTTTGTTCAAGCAGTTAAATGTGATTAGAAGCCATTTTCTATCATTAAAGCATCCACACTTCTGTTTTCAGGATTAACTTGGAAAATAAAACCTCTGTGAAATGATAGAAGCTAAAAAGATATTTTGGAATCTCAGCCAAACTTTTTCTCAAATTTAATTTTATGAGGAGCTGACACTTACCTGACCTAGTTTTATCTGTCTTTAAGCTGAAAGGATATTTTTGTGTAGTCTAATGTGCTTCCTTCAATGCTGTTCCGTCCCGTCCCTTCACTGACAAACCAACCATTCATTTTTAATGCCTTATGCAGAGCTATTGCATCAGAAAAGGGAAAAAAAAAGGCACATAGTAGGACATTTCTGTTAAAAGTGTGCTCATTGAAGGATTGAACCTGATCTGAAAGATAGAAAGTTAAGGATTTTGGTATGTTTTTGCCAGATTAAGGCTTTTATATGAGAACCTTTTGGCTGAGCTTAGCTTATATCTACATCCCCTCAGAATTCAGAAAAGAGAAGCTAAAAAAGACAGATTGCAGGTGGGAAAGATAGGTATAGAGGGATATTAGAGAAATAATCAATTTATTTCCTCTCTAGTCAGTAAAATCTTCTGACTTTTGCTGTTTAAATTTTCTGTCATATTCCCATTTGCATGCAGAAATCTGCTTCCAGTCAATCAGAGGTAGGAGACCTCTGTCCTGGTAACATTTGCTGATATTCTAAGAAAGAACTGTGAAAGGATTGATTTATACTTAAGTATTTGTTCTAATCCATTACACTTTGACATGTTTGAAATTATTATAAATGTTTTTACTAGATCAAGTCCATTATTGAGCTAGGAAGAAATCAGGTACAATATTTTGGCTTTTTTGCATAAAAGCACCATGATATTTTTGAATGCTAACATACAAGAATACGTTTTCCAAAGGTCATATCTTTGCGGTACCAAAGCAATTCATTTTACCTCTTAACATAGCTAAGCACATGACTACACAATGAAGCTAGAGAATTTTTCAGCTGCTTTACTGTAAAAACAACCCCATTCAGTAAAGATGATACAGCCTTTGGGTACAATGTTGGCATATGAAATTTGTTGTCTAAAATGTGAATTTCTTGTTTTGTAGAATAGAAAGAATAAACAATCTGCGTGTCTAAATTTGGTCCATTCTTGTGATGGACATGAAATTTGCAGTGTACCTATTCAAAATGAGATCTTTCTTATCTTACACAATGATATTAAACCAATGCACAAAGGCATGATCATAAATAAAAGGTTTTATCTGTTAGTTTCTTCAGGTCAACTGGAATCTTTATGTTAAATAAACCTGTTATACACATGAAATGGGACTCAGAGGGGACCAGTAGGTTACCAAGGTCTCACAATAAGGCAGCAAGAGCAACATGAGTAGTATCTGAAAAGCAACTACTGCTCTAACTGTTAAATTCAAATTTAAAAAAAAAATAATGAAAATTAGTTTGGAATAATTACTGAAACTTTGTAGAGATCTGAACAAAATCTTCTCAGATAGGTATGGAATCTAATTGCTAGTGGCCAGGGGCAATGAAATAACTGATATAATTTTGGCTTATGATAAGAACAGATCCAGTCAAAACTATTTCATTTCCTCTGTGGCAGAAAAACAAACTTTGATGGAAAGTGGAAGAAGTATATGTAATATACACATTTATAACATTTTGGTTTTCTCTTGTACGATAATTTCATAAACAAGGTAGAGAGACATACTATAGATAAGAAAACATTAAGCTGGATGGTTTGAAAAAAGAGTATTTTGACACATAGTAAAATAATAGTTATTTACAGCTCATTATGAAATTGGAGTTGGTTATCTGATGATGACCACAGAGATTTGTCTTGGACCAATACCATTACTGTTATTAACAAATTTTGACAAAAAGATTTTCAACATCAGTACAAAGGTGTTGCAAGCAGATAAAAGAACAAACCTTGAACAATTCAGAAACACTGTCCAACCTCTACAATATTAAATAAAATGAAGAATGAGGATGATGAGGTGTTAAGAAAAAATTAACTGACCGCAGGAAATTTGAAAACTGTCTCACCTAGGGAAAGGACAAGGAAAAGTATAGAGAGGACCGAAAGGGATAATGCTAAAATGATTTGTGCTGTGTTCAAAGGTCCACCTAACTTGCTATTCTGTATATAACACTAGACAAATAAGAACTGCTTAGGAAAGGCTATATGAAGTAGAATAAGATGGACTGACCCTTGCCTAGTATATTCTCTGACATTTTTATATTAAGAGTCCTACAGTGTGTAAAAGACAGCTTCACAAAATGTAACGTTTTCAGCATCAGCTATGGATTTAACTTTAAAAGATCTGGAAGAAGACTCAAGTTAGAGACTTGGGGTAAATGCCAAAAAGAAACTTCTAATAGAGTTCAGGGAAGTTTCAAATCACTATCAGGAGAGATTTCTGTAACATCAGGTTAGGCAAGTGTTTATGAGAGATGATAGCTGATCCTTGAATGAGTCAGGGAATGAATCAAATAAGCTCTTGAGATCTCTTTCAGACATATTTTCTCTGATTCCATATCTTCTCAGTCATCTTCCAACCATTTTCCAGATGTTTTTTGTTTCTTCGGCAGAAAATGTATAATGTGTTTTATGAATAAACCATGTGCAATGTTTGGCTGAGGAAGATGAAATGAAGAGGTCACAGCTCTTCTCAGGTGGAATATGATTCAGCAGTGCAAAACCAGATATAGACTGAAAATAAAAAGGTCTTTTCAGAAGACTAGATGCACTTTAATATCTGTCCTGGAGATGCCACTTGAATTTGAAACAAATGAATGAAGTGCTAAGGGGAATTAAATAAGAATTCAGACTTCACATGGGAATACATCACAGTAGCACCCCAGTACAAGTTTTGAAGAAAAATATTGTTTTCATACAATAAATGAGAATTTTCTTCTCTCCATTATTCAGCATAGCTCCATGTATTTTGTTATCTTCTTTCACTTACTGTGTTAGTAAAATCTCCTTTTTTTTTCACTATGCTGGCTTTCCATGGTCTCAGAATGTAGGACCAGACATTGCACATTGCTCCTGCATTATACGCCTTCTTGCTAATAACTGATTCTTTAGCAATTAAATTAGAAATCATTTGTGTACTGAAAGGCAGCTAAACACAATGGTATTCATCAGATTACAATTGTATCATAGGTATCACCTAAGGCATCACTAAAAATATGCAATAATACATAAGCTGAAACTACTAATACTTTATACAGGATTTTTCTTGAGCAATTGGCACCCAGCCAGACTGCCCATTTACAGACTTCTTGATCTTCTTGTACTGAATAAAATTAGGGGGGGGGGGGGGGGGGGGAAGAACATTTTATTTAGAGATAATAAGTTCTCCTTACAATACCACTTAAAAAAACGTGGAATAGTAGCTTTCTTTGTCTCTCATTACTTCTGTAAAAGCTTTTTCTCACTCCTATAATTATGGAAAATCTTATGCCAGAAACAGAGAGCTAAACCCCACCTTGACATTTGTACATTGATGCTAATCAAGGCTAATCAGGGTTGTCCCTGTAGCACATAGCAACATAATAGTTTTTCTAAACACAAGTACACCCTACAGGTCTTAATTCATTTTTTTAGAGGAACTGACATGTTGAGGTTCCAGATATGCCTTTCTGAGTTTGATTTCTAAAGATTGACATTTTATAACTAACTGAGTAATCCCCATGTTTACCTTAATTGATCTTGTCCATTTTTGCTTTGCTTTCCCCATGAGGGTAGTTTGTGTGATCTCATCATTCATGGGGAACAGTCACTAGAGTAAACAGCTTCTTAACAAATTTTTTCTCCTCCATGTCTATGATCTATTTTGTGTGTTCACCAGTCCCTAGCCAGCAGACAAGTAATACAGGATTAGCCCTCTCTCAGATGTGTTATGGAAACAACATGTTGCATATGATGAATGTTTCTCCAAACAAACAATGTCTGTTTCAAGTCTCATTGATCTTATAGTAACACGTATTAGTGCAGGATTATACTTGCTTTTCTGAAGCATAGCTTCAAACTTATTCATGATATTATTCTTTCTGTGGAGCCAGTTTATATTGCAAAGTATGAGAAAATTCATGGTGAATAGCGCTACAGGTCTTCCATGTCTATTATAAGCATTACCTACGCAAATTTACTATCATATATCATTATCCTGTGTGTTAGGTACTGATGCTGAGCAATAGAAAGATCTGAGTGTTGTTGAAAATGCATCTATTCAGTTGTAAAGAGCGGTTTCACTTCACAAGGTGCTTTGGAGAAGTTAGAATTATTTTTATTTTTTTTTAGTAGTTCATACATTTAACTTGATTACCTCCAATGTTTTGAACATCATTTAACTTTATTCTATAAATACTGTTTCACTGAGATAACTGCCATACAAGTGCAAGCGAAACACCTTCTGTTAGTTTCAGAACAATCTGGAGAGGCTCACACTATGCTCTGTACCTAGAGTTCAGACGTCACTTTCCATGGAACCTATGACAAGGTGGTGGAAAATTTTAGCCATATTTTGGCTGTTAAATCAAGGGAAAAGATTATCATTGCCAAAAACAATTCCATCTGCAATTCTTTACCTCAGTTATCTGCAGCATTCTGCCTGTTATCTGTTTTCTCTCCTCATTGTTCTGATTGGCAAGGGAAGTACAGGTCACTCTGCAGTGGCACCTGAACACAGCTGCACAGGCTGCTCCTTGTAACGACAAGCTTATTACACAATAGCGAGAAATTAAAATGCACATTTCCTGGCAAGCTGAAAGGTATCACTTTCACCAGAAGGGTAACTAATGCAAAGGGAAAAAGAATCCTTCACACTCAAATTTCTTTGTAAAAGTAACTATTGCATAAGTTGTGTCTGTGGCAAAAATATGTTGAGGTCTGATTATTAAGGAAGCTGACACAATGAGAGGAAAAATGTTTTAATGGGTACAAAAAATGTTCTGATCAAACGAAATACAAGCCCCATCAATAATGGTTTGAAAGAGACTATCTTACTGCCTGCACAAAATCTGTCTGTGTTTTGAACACTGCTTAGGTAAACGTGAATTACAATGCTCATGCATTTAATGCTACATTTTTCTATGCACCACTTGGTATAGATTACAACAGTGGACTGGAAACACAGTCATAGTAAACTGAGGGATATTTGTTATAAATTTTTGACTCCATAAGGTGAATTTTTTTCCCAAATACTTTGCTTCTGTGGATAAGAGAAGCCGAAAATTATTTCTGCAAACTGGAATTGATGAAATGTCTTTTTCTAAGCCACACATGCAAGTAATTACTGATCAAATTATGTGATCTAAAATGAATTATTTGCTCACTGTTTTTGTATTTTTTGCAGGTTCACTTATACTTTATAGACAGATTGAGTGACATGCTTCACTCCTGAGTATTTATAATCATTCTGCTTAAATGAGCTGTCAATTGCTTGAAGAAATACACTACAGAAATCTTAAAAACATCCAAAGATGGGGATTTAAATGAAAGATCCTACTTCAGAAACAAATTGAGAATTATATTAAGAGTTCTGTGAGGCAATTTTTCCAATTTAGCAAAATCAGGTTGAAATAGAAGTAGGTTCTTGTGCAGTTATAGTGGTTTTATTTGACATTCTCCAAATCAAATCTGACTTCATTTTGAGTTTCCCATGAGGTAAAAACCAGAGCTGTCTGAGGCTCATTATGTTTTCTCAAAACTGTCATTTTTAAATATATGTGAACTACAGCTGTAAAACTATTTGTTGATCTTTCTCAAGCCTTCATTCATACTTAGAGCTAGTCTCCCCAGGAAACTTCCCTGTTATTTTGACTTGTCCAGACATTTCTTGCTGTAAATTTTTCAGCCTTTCTTGTCAGCTCAGTTTTGCAATGTAAGCAGGACTGAGAAGCTAAAGGTGCTAAGAGAAAGCTTATTTCCTTCTAAGTCCAGCATCGATCATTATAGAAAACTCTTGAGATTTTCCAGGTATACAGGTTTCAGAGGTAATATAAAGAAAATAGTATCAAGAAAATCTCTTCTGTGCTTAACTACTCCAAAACCACAAGTGAGTGATTGGCTTGAAGATCCAGGTCCATCATGAAATGAATGGTTTCCTATTTATATCAGAATCAAAACTGATGTGCTTATCTTGGTCATTACATCTGCTTACAAATACCGGAGAGAGGGTAGACAGGCAAGTGAAAGAAGCATATTTTAAGCCTCAGAGTAAGAAATGATATTGCAATATGATTTCAGAGATTATATAAAAATCATTTAATCATTTAATCTGACATTCCTTTTTCTTTTTTACATTATCTTCCCAGAAAAAAATTATGGGGTAAAAATATCAAACCCCTTCAGTGTTATTTTTCACATGACTCTTGTCTTTTCCCTTCTGTCTTGAGGCTTGAAAAAAGTAAAACTAAGCTTAAAGATGATATATTTGTAGATTATGAGCAATACATTTTCTTTCATTTTTTTACAGTTACTTTCTGCTTCTCACACACCCCCTTGCCTCACACTGTTTTATGTTCGGGAGGAAATAACATACTGCCCTAGAAAGTTCCTGGTTAGTGTGAACATTTCAGCTTTTGAAGTATTGCTTTGCACATTTCTCCATAGATTGTTAATAGTTTTTCAGTTGCATTAGACCAGAGTCTATCAGTCAAATGCTTCATGTGAAAGACATGGCTGGGAATTCTGTTCCATCTTAATTCTCCTAAAATAAGGTGTCTACAGTGTGATCTGGTGCCTAATTTCCCTTAAAGCTAATAAAGCTCTAGGGCTTGGTGCAGTTGCCTACGCATAGGCATTTGATACCATCTGAGGTGCACTAGAGTTTGTAGTTCCAACTGCCACTTGAAGGACATCCCACTTTAGGTCCTGTGCCTTGCTGATGCTGGTCTCATCAAGGGAACTCGCATCCCAGGGGATCTGAGATGGCCCTATAGCCAGAAACCTCTGCTCAGGCTACACAATCAACATGCTAAACAATACAGCATATTCACCTGAAGGTGGATTAAATTTTTCTGTAAGTTTTGTTTAGTTTAGCTCCTTTAATAGAAGCTTAGGCATATCAATATATGTCTACATCTTCACTGTAAACTAATTCCCATCCAAGTTACTTGCCAAATGTCAAATTTGATAGACCTTACTGTGCCTCTTGTTTTCCTTAAAAAAGCTGAAACTAAATCCTTCAGACATCATTACATGGTTTCTATATGGGGTAGAAATACAAAACCCATCTGCACCTCAGGAGGCAGTTTGCGTAACTGTAACATATCACCGCAGAAAGGTACATCTCACATATCTTCAGTTTAACTTGCTCTTCTTAGGAGTTGAGGTACACTGAGAAAATGTGTCTTTCTACAAGTAGCTAAAGAGCCTTCTTTTGCCCACAAAGATTTTATCTTGCAGTTCCTCAACTGTTTTACCTTGTAATGGGAGGAAAAGAATCCAGTCATTCCATGGGACTTAAAGAAATTAGGAAAAGAGAGTTGGAGGGATCTATTCCTGAAAATTTTCCAATCTGATTAAACAGCTAAAGATACTAAGCAGGAATGGTTTAACAAGCCTTCTAAAGTAGTATACAATTGCAACAGGATTTTTTCCAATAAATGTATTGAAATTAAACCTTCTATTGCTGAATAAAAACATTTAAAAATTTAGATTTAACGTTTCCCCCATTTAAACTATGAATTTTTCAGTCTCCAAATTCTTACCAGCTGTGGCTAGCTAAAGTAAAATAATGAACAAAATGAACAGAAATTAATATTAACCTTCTTTTAATCATAAGACAAAATGATCGGCTTAATCCTTAAATTTGCAGAGTACTTAAAAGTGTACAAAGGCTCATTGATCAGCACTGAAGCTTGATTAGGTGATCATTTAAATCAGCAAAGCATCCAGGCAGACTGTCTAAAAGACATGCAGAGTACATGTAACTATTTCAAGTCGTGCCTCAGACTCTTACAGTAATGTCCAATAGACTGAGAGGAAAATTTAACTTCACCATCTTGCAGAGATGATTTCCACAAGGTTCAAATTTGATATTAAATAGATTTAAGAGACATCCTGAACAGACATTAGTTGATCACTGAGTTAATTGGAAGTGATTGAGCTATTTTATGTGGCAGAAAAACTAAACAAGATTTATTAACATCAAGTAACAAACCTATTTGAGAGGGCTCTGGAGAAGTAGGATAATCTGAGTTAATAATTTCTTGGATAGGAATACTATCGCTCACAACAAATGTCCTACTTACAGTTCTCATTTGTGTTCCACATTACATTTGTTGCAGGTTTGTAGAAGCTCTGTGATGTGTCAATCTCCGCACCTTCATCTGGACAAATGTGATTCTCAGGTAAAAAAACTTAGAATCCACAATTTTAATCTAACTCTGTCATTAGAGATCAAGCATACTAGATTATTCATATTTATCAAAAGTATCATATCCTCTCATTATTGTTAATGATATGTAACATTATAAGTGCTCACATACACAGGATTAGTGAAAAACCAATTACTGTTCCAAAGAGACTCTCAAAAGACTGCCACTCTCCAGGTCTCTTTCCAAAGGTGTCTCTGACATAAGTGACTAACCCATGAGGCCCTGTTCCTTCCATCTGAAGAGAAGTGGCTATTTCTTTATCATAGCACACTCTGTTGCCTTTCATCTTTAAATATTACAAGGAGGAGGGAAAAAAAAAAAGCCACTCAAGTCTTTGCTATTGTCCAGCTCTCATATTACTGTTTTTTTTAATGTAGTGTATCTGTTTGGTTGCATTAGATTACTTACTTCTAGAAGTCCTTTAGACCTCAAGTAGCTCTTTGCTGCTACTTTTGCAATAAGGTAAAACTTCCTTTTAGCTTTCAGGGCTCCCTCTAAAACCACAGATATTTTAATAATCCTATAGCCACTACATCAGAAGACAGACAGACATCAACAAATGGATTGAAAGATCAATAAGGTCATTCTGCTTAAGTCAGTGAAAAGTTCCTCAGTGGCACCATAATACAGGTCTAAAAAATAGTAATTTATATCTTCAAAATTTCGATATCTAAAATAAGTATTTCAAATTAGGTTCAAGGACAAGTATGAGACAAATTTCAGGAAAGCAGAAAATTATGATTTATCCTGGTTATCATGATATTCCACATTAATTTAGTGCTTTCCATAGTATTAAATCTATCTTGAATGTATGATTGCTTGAACCAGTGGTTATCAACAGTACTAAGAAATTAACCTTGTTATTTCCACAGTGCACTGACTGATTTTCAGACAGAGAAGGCAATCTTTTCAGTGAGATTTTTAGGGTCTATAGACAGACAATCTGCACATATTTTACACTGCCACATGCAGACTCAATTAGTTCTGCAGAGTTTTATGGTGATATGGGTACACTTTCTAAATTTAGTTTAAATTGAAGTGTCATTATTACTATTACTATGATTTCAGTCATCCATACAATGACATACTACACTACTGAGCCTGGAGTGTGTTCATACAGGGTGAGATTGGTCTCAATATATACACTGAGTATCCCTAACTTTATTCACTTTTCCATGAATTGTTTGCTAATGCTTTAAAATTTTAAATTATTTTCTGCCTTATCAGATTGACTTGCAAACTGTGAAAATGACTGCTAAGCTCTTACATAAATGTTCTTGGCAGTTCTTAACAAAATCACTTTGTGTGAATGTTTATCTTCTTGGAGATGGTATGCACAAGTCGTAAATTACAGGATTATTTTTATTTTTTGCATAGCCCCCCGTGTTTGTTTTTTAAAAAATCTTTTCTGCTGTTGTTTATAGTCTCCTTATAGAACTGCAAAACTTCTTTATGGAGTGAAATTATATTATGAAAAAATAGAGAGCTATAGCCAAAAGGCTGGACTTAGGAAGTAGAAAGAGGAGACAGAGTCTAATTTATCTCACACTGAAGCTAGTGAACCTTTGCATAGTATCACAGATGCCATGGACTGAACTTTTACATTGGGAAGCTAAAGGAATGCTTTTCCAAGCAACAGATGCTGCAGCACACATGCACACACACATGCACATGCACACAGAGGGTTTTTCTGGCAATTATTGAATTAAAAAGATGTTTAGTAGCTAGAAGCTTTGAAAGCAAGACTTGGGAAGTGACAAGTTTGGGAGAAAGCACCAAAAACCACATGCAATGGGATACGTGGAGGGCAAAGTAAAACTAGTAGATTGGTTTATCAAGAAAGACACAGGAAAAGCTGCCAAAACACAAGTGAAAACAAGACTTGAGGAATCAGTCAAGGATGAAAGATACGTGAAGGGTCATAAGTCTTTGATTAGCATTTTTAATACTGGATTTCTTCTGTGTTGTGAAATATATTGTAATTTGTCTAAATTAAAATTAATCTGATATTTTTCTCTCAAGCAGAATTGTTGAAAAACACAGTCGTAAAAAGCAGGATTGATAAATTTGAAGAGTGGCTTTGTAACAAGGCTATATATCTCATACTTGGGGCTTATATTCAATTTACACTTACAGAAATTAGAAAGTATTCTTTCAAGTTCTGAGAAGGTATAGGCTGACCCCTATTATTCTGAAGCTTTATTAATAAACTTCTGGGTCTCATCTGGATTTTAAGATCATTCTAATACACCATGCACATTTTGTTCAGTATTAAAACCTGTAATTTAATATCAACTTAGAGACAGACACATAAATAAAATATTAAAGAGATGAAAGCCTAATTAATACCGTCTCTTGCTCATAAAATCTCTTATTGTAAGTGAAGTTATGAGCAATTGTTTAGACAATTAAATTCCTGTGCATTTTAATAAGATGAATTTACTGCTTCAAAATTATAGCTTCTCTTTCCAATATTTAATTTGTGGAAATCTCTTTCATCATTATATAAGCACACACATTTATATGGATCTTTTGAATAGCAGCATTTGGATCTTGGAGAATAAATGTTTAATAATCTTGTTTAAAAGTGAGTTGCAGAAGCTAATAAAAAAGAAATGTGGAAATAAACCAATTGATTATCATAACAGCTAGATGGCCTGCTGGTATCTGATTACGAGCCTACATAACTGTGTCAGTTGCCTTGGTATTAAATACAAATGAGATTCTACATTATAAAACTGGTATTTTCATTTGCTGAGATTTGTGATTATACCCATAATAACTACTACAGTAATTCTTCTATACAATCTAATTCTAGCCATGGCTAAGCCAATTACTTGATATTTTAGACATACCAAAAATGTTTGGGTTAACATTGAGGTTTTAGTAAGAAATTTTAAAAAAAATTGACAAATAGAATTTCTGAAAGACTAATTTTGAAGTCAGAACTTCCTTAAACATATTTTTTTAAAAAGATGTCAGTACAGAAAGATAGTGTTATATTATAAGTCAAGGTTAGTCAAGTTAAGCATGTACTTAAATTTTAAGCATGTGAGTAGTTCTAACAAGTAATTATTAATTGTCTAATAAACTAGCTTTGATGCACCACAATTTCTACTATCTGTCGTGAATTATAAGTACTTTACATTGGAAAAGAAAAAAGGGAGAAACACTGCTGGACACAGCCATAGATTTGAGATGATCATCTTACCAGCTTGTACACTTCAGAGAGGAGCACTAGAGTTGCAACAAAGATGATAATCACAAGGTGACTGCTTGAAAAATTGTTCCAAGTGGCTGGAGAACACAACAGTGAGACAATAAGCTGAATAAGAACAATAGCTCATTGATATTACAAGTTCAAGTGTTATATTGTTCTGTTTCTCAGCTGGTATAAATATTTAAGACATAAAAATGAGAAAGTTAAAATAGCGTGAGACAAGCCATAAGTAAATTTTTGTTCAATATAATTTCAAGATTAAAAGACAAAACATGTCCTTAATTCCCAAATTAAACTTTTATTTTTCACATCTTTCCATTGTAATATGTTGATGAATAACTTCAGTTCACTTGAACCAATATTTTGTAGTGAGTCTGAAGCACTACCAAATGTTTTCAGCCAGCCTTAGTTTGAAAATGTCAGATAAAATGACTGATGAGTATCAAAAAATACCTCTTCAAACATCATCACTTTATTGCTTGGTTTCCACTCACTGTATTGTACCATATAGCCAGTGATAATTGTTAGTTATCTCATGGCTGCATGCGCCTGAGCCTTGGAGTTATGTGCTATCTCTGCTACACTGTGAAAACAGCAGGATGGCAGCAGGTTCCCTGAAGAAGTGCACTTCAAGGGAGAATATGATGTGAAAGAGTAGCTTCAGAGCTACTGACCAACACAGCACTGACTGGTCATGGTTACCTTTTCCCTTTTTACACCTGTCTTAGGTGTCAGCATTAGCTATTTTTTAGTAAGGTGGTGGGGTTTTTTTTAAAGACATTATTTCCTTGACAGTATATGCAGGTGCATCTTTCTATGCATCTGCAGTGGACAGAAACAATTTTCATCAGAATTTTCCTCAATTTTTGAGGGAAAGTCAAAATGGCAAAAGCTTACTTTTTCAGATTTACGAAACAGTGCAAGTCTGGACTATAGGACATTTTCCTATTTCCTCACAGGCATAAAACTCCAAATACATTGACGGCAATGTGCACTACATGCCTAGCGCTTCATCAGCTCATGCAGTCATCCTTTGTGGGGTCAACTGCTCATGTCTCCAGCGTCCTGTGCTCACTGTAGGAAGTAGGTGAACTTCCTTTTACTGGTGTTTCCCTGTAAAACTACAGCACCAGAGTAGGCCAGTCAGGCTGGCTTTCAGAAATTGCAGGCATGAAACTCTGCTATTGTCTGGCCTGTGCAGACTACAAACTGTCCTCACAACCTGTGTCCATGAACTTCATACAGTTTCCAGTTAGCCATTTGATCTCACTAAACCTGTGAAATGACAGAAAGGTGTATTTTGCAGCTCAAACCTATCCATACACATACTCTTCCTAGGCCTGGCATAGTTTGGCAAGACCATATATTTAAATCCTGCTACTTTCTTATTCTGTCTTTCATTAGGACAATAAATACTGTCTTCAAAAATTCTATTACCATAAGATCTCTGGTTGACTTGAAAGCATTACCCAGTAGTGTGTACTAACCTGACTCCATGATACTATGGACACATGAACAATCTAATATCATCCCAGTACTGAAGCAAGCTCATCTTACTGTTTGCAGGATTATGTAGGAATTTTATGAACTTTCTGGTGATCATTTCAAGGGGGCTTAAATAAGGACCAATTATCTGCACCAAGCAATTACAGTGCTCTGGAACTAAGCATCCTCAATATTCACTTCTTCAAGTGTATTGCAACATATCTGTAGTCTCCATGATTTCTCTAGGAAAAGATGACACTTCTCAGAATGGCAAGCATCCTTTTACCTACATATATTATCTTAATTCACTCTTTCCGGTGTTTCAAATCAGTTCTGTTAATATTATAATTTCAAGCAATCCACAATGGAGGCTCCTAATTTCTCACACCAGGATGAATACAAATAGTCTGCAGCATCACTATTTAGTACGTCACTATTCACATTTGAAAGAACATGTCAGTGAAATTGCCATCCATGTCCACTGCAAGTTCAAGTGGTCAAATCCCATCTTTCTGCCTCCACTAAAGGTTACTGCATGTTCTCAGAAAGGAAGCACCTGTTAGGAAACGCCTCTTCCTTTTTCAGTCCTTTGAGATCTGTAGTAACAGACCTTTGGGAAAGGTCATATGTCTCATTAGGTTTATCAAATCTAGCCAGGAATGACTTTTAAATAGGTGATAGATGCTGTCAGTTGTTTAAAAATAGAAGGAAAAAAATTTGGAGGAATGCTATGCATACGATAACCTCCTTAAATTTAAAGCTTTGGAAATCATCATGTCTATCATATTTAAAACTCAGTAAGCATACACAATGTATAGTTTCCAGTTTACAGTCTTTTCTTAAACTGTTAGATTTCCCATCTTTTTCTTATTCCAGAAAATGCTGGAGCTGTGCAGGCACAGCAAATACCTATTTCACACCCTTACTATAGAAATTAAACTTCACAGAAACATTAGTCAAAAGGAAATAATGATTTCATCTGTTAATTGAATTCATATACAAAAGCCAATAAATGCCTTTATTAAACAGATTGAATCACTTTAATGCCCCAAAACACTCACAACTATGTTTTTTCTATCATCTCCTGCACTATAACACATCCTCCCCTATATGAGATATTTCTTTTGGAGTGACAAAAGCTTTTTGAGTAGAGCAGTAAATTTTTTATAAGTTCAACTTTTGGACAATCTTAAGAAAAGCTTCTGTGAACTCCAATTATACTGGTATCATCATTGATTTTCTCATCTTATTCCCTAAAACTCAGGGAAGTACTCAAATGTAATAAAGTGCAAGTAGCTTGGTGACAGATTTTTGGGCACCAGCTCCTCACTGTCATTAGCTGAAAATGTAATGCCCTTAGTTAAACAGGTAGCACCGCAGGGTCAGTACAGGGCTGTGCATAAGCTTGTAACATCACCACCTCCCCCACCCCACTCCCTGCAGATGTTCAGTAGAACATCTGAGCTTAACTGATTTGAGAGCCAAGTAGTGTGAGTGCTGAATTTTACTGTCACAGACATGTTGGTACTGAGGTGGCTACACATTTGGGTAGAAACACATCCAAAGACTGGTGACTGGTAATCAATAAATACCTCAGAAAAAGGAAGAATTAAATATGTAATGAGGAGCAATTATTATGCACTTCTGAAAGAATATAACTAGTTTATTGTAAAAATGTAAATAATTGGCATCATTCAAAAGGATAAAGATAGACTTTAATCAAATTATCTCTTCTAACTAGCAAGCTGCTGAAAAATACGTATGGTACCTAAAAAGATGTGCAAAGCTGCAAGTAATTCACACAGTGGTTTCTTATAAGGCAAACTTCTGAGAAAGATGCTGTGCTGGGACTGGCACTAACTGGCACTATGTTCATAGTTACAAGAGAACAGTATATAGAATAAACATCTAAACTAGATGGTCATTAGGTTAAGACTGAGAATGGAAGCACACAGCTGTGATCCAAAATCATGTCATTAAAGTACGTTAGAATTACATTTTCTGTCCTTTGGTGATATCAGAAAATTAGAAAATGAATCAATTGTCAAAGCATCAAAGTATCAACTTTGATATGAAAAACCACCTATTTCCCTTCCGTCACACACAGATTATGGAACACACGTATCAGTTACATAGTTAAAAAAAAAAAAAAAGTAAAACCCCAAAGTGTTTATTTTAAACTTTGATATATTTTGACTTTGATATATTGTCATTTCTCTTTAGCTGCTATGATTTTTCCATACCAGTGGGATATACCACAACTCTGGAAATAACACTAGAAGAATTAGTTGCTCTAAGAAATCAAATGATCTCATCTGAGACAAACCAAGAATGACCCGCATGTAACTGAGGCCCCTTTAAAACTGAAGAGGGATAGGAAATGGTTGCATCGACATAATTTTTTTTTAAATTTTATTTAAATCTGATGTTTCTAAAATTATATAAAATCTACTTTAGATGACAGAAGAAGCTGGAAGCACCAGAAGCACAGCAAGTATTGAGGTGTGTCAGGGCTGCAAGTGCTAAAGATATGAATCTTTTCATTATAGGCAACTGTTTTGTCAGATTATAGACAAAGTTCATGAGCTTTGTTTGAGAAACGCAACCTGAAGTTCATGACTTTTTATTTCCTAACACTTGAGTCCTGGGGTTTTCTAAGGCGTGAAGTAACTGCACAAGGTTTACAGGCCTGTGCACGTTGGTCTCCCTCTTTGGCTACATTCCATTTCATGAAGTATGTAGGCACACAAATACCTCCATTAGAGGAAAACACAAGGAAAGATAAAGAGTAACTTCTCTGCAGAAAAGAAAGAAACAGGAAAATTGCACCTGGAAGAAAAGAGCCACCCACTAGGCTGTACCAGGGTTACTGAGCTTTAAGAATGAGACTACTGACTATATTTTATTTACTGGTTGTTAAATAGAGTTAGGAAATGTTTTTCCCCCTTAATTGTAACTGTCAAGGCACTTGTACCAACAGATAACCAGTATGTTATTATTCTTACCTTTCTGATGTCACCTTTCTGTTACTTAATGCTGCCTTTCTGATCAGCTTCTTAGATTTCATAAACTGGTAAAGAACAGAAACCTAATTTGAAAAGACAAAGCAAAAACACCTGCTGAAAATTGCTTTTTCATTCCGTAGTATATTTTGGACAAACATGTCATAAATTTCAGGCACCTTGCATGGGTTTTTCTTTCTGGGTACTCAAAAAGTCTGCTTCTGTTTATACTTACAGTGACTGTTCATTTTTTCTGCCTTCCATGAAGAAGCCTTTCATGAGCAAAAACACAAATCAAGGAACTTTAAATGCACAAAATATCCTTTAGGTAATGGAGTGATTTATAGCCTTCTATTATTATCACCCACTCCCCCCCCCCCAACCCCCCCTCCACGACCTATTCTCAGACTTTCTATACTTCTGGGTTTAAATCAAAATTCAGCTAAAATGTATCTGTGCAATATGTTAACAACCCATCAAGAAACCTATATTTAATCAAATAAAATCTTTCCACAGCAAATCCAGTCATATAACTCCAACTGTCCTTACTTCCCATTTCTTCTTCAACTGAAATGTCCTGAAGACAGAAAGCAAATTTGAAGTATGTTTTAAAGGAACATAATATACTTGTTCACTAAAAAATACAAAATACATTGGTTTTAATATTAAAAATGGCAAAGTAATTTTTGACCATCATTCCTCCTGCTCTCGTAAGATGCTCGAGTCTTCAATCCTGTCTTGGTGGGTTGTTGTCAAGAGGAACAACCATGATGTTGATCTTTCAGTAGATGGCAGTCTTATTTATTACAAACTCCAGCAGTGTATATGGCACGGCAGAAGACAAGTATATGAAGATGATTTTTATGCTTAAATCAAAGCCAGTAACAACCCAAGAAGAGCATAAGCATGTGCTATGAGTGGCACAGTGCTGAACTGGCAGTTGCAAGACCTGCATCCTAGCTTCAGCTCTGCCAGTTTCCCTGGCATGTGGCAGCTAATTTAATCTTCTTGAATGGGATTTAATCAAATAACCAAACTGAAACACAGTCTAAGTACCAGGAACAGTCAGAGACCTATAAGTAAACTCATAATCCTAGTCTCCCTTGTCAAGTAATGAAAACAAGCACTTCTAGAGTGTCTCTGAATCAGATTGCAGCCTCTAGAAGTGACTAATTCTTCCCATTGACTAGAAGGTAGACTACACAGAGACCTTTAGCTTTTAAATAGGTGGAATCAAAAATTCTACCTTTTATTTCTCAGTGCCCATATTACTTCTCCTATCTCTAGACTTTAGAGTAAATATTGTTTGCTTGCTATGTATACAATGCCTGGTTTAACTGGTTTTTGACTGTACATATAGCTTTGAAGACTGCTCTCTAGGGCATTTGTTTTAGTCTGGAATGATGCATCATTCACCTTGGAGTAGTTTGGAACCAGCATCCTACTATGGAGCTAGACAATGGTAACAATGGAGCCATTTTAGAAAAAAAAAGTTTGTGGTCACTAAAATAACCAGAAACAGCACTATCTCAAAAGAAATGTTTATCCCAACATATCAGATGTAAGTTATATCACTCTTTTTTTTTTTTCTGAACATAAATTTAGTTCAATGACAACAATAAAAACTGGGGGTTGATTCACAGTATTCCTAAAGCATTTACATTTCAGAAGCAGGCTAGCAATTTTTTATCCACACAGGAGATGCTTTCAAGAAACAAATCCATCCGTAGGGACACAATGGGCAGGGAGAAGCTTTGTTTTCTAGTAGTAACTTGGATTTCTTTATTTTCAAGGACTTCAGTAATCTAGTTTCTGTGTCAATAAAAATCTAGCTTTCTTGATTTTAGAAGATCCTAGATGTAGTTTGAAGTGTAAACTATGTGGGAAAGGTTTTGGTAGATAGATCTTAAAGCTCTGGCTAACCCTTTCATGACCAATCACATCACAATAAAGTTATTAGCATACATTCTACAGTAGATGCTAAAAATCAACAAATAAAACAGACTGCAAGATTTGAGAATGAAGCTTCTAAATTACCTATTCCTTTAGTTTCCTGAAATTACTTTTGGGTGCGTCCATGCAGTGATAGTTTTGCAACTTTCAGATGACCACAGTCTTAATGAAAATGTAGTCTGCTACAGTATGAGATATACAAAGAAACTGACTGTATGAGGAACTCATAGTGGCTCATGAGAACAATTTTTTATTAACAGAATTTAAAATTGGTAAGTGGTTATCAACAGAACATTGAGTGGTGTATAAATATAGTGAACTTATTTCTATTATTAGCTAATTGTCAGACTTAAGTGAATATGGATTTACCAGTCAGTGACCACACAGAATGGTCCATTAGGTTCAATTTCACTGTTCCTCATTGGAAATGCCTATTAAGCAGTCATTGATATAAACTAACAATCAAACTAGTAAACACCCCCCCCCCCCTTCTATCATGAACATAACACTAATTTAATATGAATTTAAGAAATTAGATGTTATTTTACTTGGCTTATTTTAGCTACTCTGTCACTCCAAATTGCAATGGGTCAGAACAAATTATGTGGCAAACACTTGAAAGGTTTCACTTTTCCAAAAACAGAGTAGTTTTTGTTTTACAGTTATGTTTTTCAAAGGTATAAAATTCTGAAGCAAAATAAAAAGAAAAGCAGGACATTATTTTTGAAATAGTATTTGTTTCTTAGGAAAATGCAATGCCAAAACTGTCTTCTCTGTCTTTCTTTTTATGAAAAACACAATTTAAAATAGAAACACCTTGAGGATATAAAGCAAACAACAAGGATTAAAACCTTAATCTGTTGCCTTTCTGAAATGAAGCAGATGGACAAGATCAACAGTGGAAGAGAATACTGAAATAACCTTTTATTTATCATACCCAGATAATGTTGTTCCTTAATCCTTTTAGACATTTATCCCTAAATTAAGTTTGCATCTTATAATTGTACATAATTTGCCATACAGAACTTTCCTGGGTACAAATCTTTGCAGGCAGTATATGTGCAAAAATGAAATAAATGTCTGAAGCTGAATTAGAGCAAGTGAATCAGAACACTTGAGAAGGGAAAACTGCATTTTTCTGACAGGACTTTAGAGCTGCTACAGTGGTTCAAAAATATATTAAATTACCCATAAGAAAATACAATTTAAGTCAAAAGCATTGTCAGTGAAATAAAATTTTTCTAATTTGATTGTCTCAGTAAGAATGAAAAGATAGAAAGAAGCTATCATCTCATTTCCAAAAACCAGCTACTGGCTCTACTTTTGTCACTTTTGACCCCTTTAATGTCTTTTTGGTTTTCTAAATGTGCTTTTGGCTCAAATCTTCATCTCCAAATAAAAAAAAGTTTAATTCCTACATACTTGGACTTTTTCAACTTTCACTGACAGTATTCACTTCTTATAACACTAATAATTCTCAAGTAAGATGAAATATGACTTAAAAATAGCCCTAGAAATGATGTGATTTTAGTTGTCTTTTATAAATGATATAGCTTGCCTTAGGTCAAGTAGCAACTTGCTTAATCCCCAATCCAATACCCGTTTCAGCAGAGAGTTTTTTGACAGAACAATTTATTAACTTAAGGGAACCTCATATCTAATACAACCTTTTGTTGAACCTCTAAGAGCATTGCAGATGTGTCTCTAGTACATCATGCAAACATCTTACTTACTTTGCTCTCCCTTTAACACTACTTCAAATCAGATGACCTTTCTTTTTCTCTTAAATCTCACATCGAGTTTATTTTCCTAATACTGTTTTTACAAGTCAATTTATTATCACAACTTGCTTGCCTTTGGTTCTGCCCAAGACAGTCACTGAGAATCATAGAACCACAGAACCATTTAGGTTGGAAAAGATCTTTGAGATCATCAAGTCCAACCATTAACCTAAGATTGCCATGCCCATCCCCAAACCATGTTGCTAAGCACTGCATCTATGCATTTTTCAAGTACCTCCATGGATGGTGATTTCACAACCTCCCTGGGCAGCTTATTCCAGTGCTTGACCACCCTTTCAGTGAAGAAATTTTTCCTAAAAAAAATTTCAGCCTAAACCTCTTCTGGTGTAACTTGAGGCTGTTTCCTTTTGTCTTGCTGTTAATTATCTGGGAGGAGACCTACACCATCCTGCCTGCAACCTCCTTTTCATTAGTTGTACAGAGCAGTAAGATCCTCCTGAATCTCCTTCAGACTAAACAACCTCGGTTCCCTCAGCCACTCCTCATAACAGTTGTGCTCCAGACCCTTCACCAGCCTCAGTGCCCTTCTCTGGACATGCTCCAGCACCTCTACTTCCCTCTCAAAATGAGTAGCCCAAAACCAAACACAATGTTCAGGGTGCAGCCTCACCATTGCTGAGTACAGGGGAAAACCACTTCCCTTGTCCTGCTGGCCACACTGCTTTGAATGCAAGCTGGGATGCTGTTGGACCTGCCTTTCATAAACCCAGGCTGGCTGGGCCTGATCCCCTGGTTGTCCTGCATGTGCTGCATGATGGTGCTCAGGATGATCTGCTCCATAATCTTCCTTGACACCAAAGACAGGCTATCAGGTCTCTTCTTGTATATGGGTGTCACATTGGCTAGCTTCCAGTCTTCTGGGACCTCTCCAGTTCGTCAGGACTGTTGATAAATGATGGAGAGTGGCCTGGCAAGCTCCTCCACCAGCTCGCTCAGTACCTTCAGGTGGAGAAGTGACTACCGCTGATTTTTTCTGTTGTAGGTACACTTTATAACAAAATGAATATAGATATAGTCTTAAGGTTTTAGTTTTGTAAGTACCATAACTGAAAGTAAACTGCACAAACTGTTCCCATCTGCAGTTCAGAAAAGAGTGAAAGCAATGAAATGAAATACTTTAAAAAAGCTATAACAACTCACAGCCTTGTAACTAAATAAAATGGTTTGGCACAAGAACATTAGTTCAGACTGATATTGACTTTTAGTTTAATAAAAGACAGTCTAATAATACTCAATGTTATTTATAAGTATTATAAAAAGAAAGATGATTATATGGTTCATTGAGATATAACATTGAGTGATTTCAATAAGATTTTAAAGCTAGTTAACAAGTGTCACTTTATAAAATGATTGTTTGCAGGGACAAAAATATACATTAATATCCAAAGTGCCTAAAGCCAAACTCAAAATAATATCTAGGTTGCACAGACTATGTGATCAGTACAAATCTTTCGAAGGAAAAGCCTAGCACAAACCAGCAAATCAAATCATATCCTCCCTTGTTTTTGTCACTTGCTCCATGATGTGGATTTGTATGTAATAAGAAATTGTGATATTTTCATTACCAGTTCCCTGTCCCAGAGGTATTTTCTTACTTGAGCAGTTTTATATTTGTTTAAGGAACCTTACCACCAATGACTGCAACTTAGGACAAAAAGAGTCAATCGCCTCTGAAATGTGCACGTTGTTGTCAAATTTGTCATGAGATCTGGCAATAAAATGTCTAGAATACTTAGACAATGCCCCTTTCCTGGTTTCCTCTGTGCCTACAGAGGTAAATAAGGGATAGACACATAGTCTCTGAAATGATTTGGAGTTCAGAGCAAGATACAATTACCTTTATGGCCTGAATTGTAGATAAGCCTGATAGCAAGCTAAGTGTAGGAAAAGTTTCCCATCTAATCTAATGGCTTTGGTGTCAAGCACTGATACGAAATGGTTACTGTATATCTGATGAGAGTCATGCCTTCTGTAATTGACAAAGGGTTGGGGTTTTTTTGAACATGTTGCTTAAATTTGTCCCCTGAATTTTTCATCAAGCGTTATCTGTGTCAGCTGGAGAAACAACATCCATGGTTAGTAAAGTGTGTGTGCATCTGTAATTGCAAGCCCATGACATAGAGCTTTTAAAATATGAGAATAAAGGAATAAATAGAAGTTAACATATTCTTCTCAGACTTAAATAGAACACTGAGCTTTTAATTAATTTAATTAATTCTTTATAATTAGAATTTGTTGAGCCAACAACACAAGGTGTAGTTATTTTGCATTCCTCCACTCTGTCCACTCTGAACTGTCATTGACTAAATTTGCATTAGCATGTGGTGTTATGATAGAAGTGGTTTGTGAAGCATAACATTTGTTGCTGAGGACTTGATGCCATACTGTTATTGGAAGTTATACTGGAAGTTTTATCTCATTACAGGTACTGAATGTCCATGAGGGGTTGGAGTGCATTTTTCTGTTAAGTTTCATCCACAAACAATCAAGTTAGTGCAGTCCAGGAATGTTCCATGATGCAAATCACATCAATGAGTGGGGACAAAAGGGAGATTCCCTTCAAAACTCTTGCTCCTTTCCAAATGAACATGCTTATGCAGAGAAGCACATTGTCTGTCTAGTGCTCATGGTAAGTGGGTGACCATGGAACATTCCACTAGCGTGAATTCAACATTCCTCATTTAAAATTTACCAAAGATAGTTCAGAAGACCTGAATCTACAGGAAAAAGTAAGGAGAGGAGTAACATGGTGTGGGCATCATCCTGTCCACTGGAGATTGTGGAAACAGCCAGCTCCTTCTGCTTTTTTTCCCCACACGATGATAACATTGATATATTGTAGATGTTCAGGGCCACCACCCTTTTCCAGAGCAGTTTAGATTAGTCCATGACAAATGGTAGGGCATGCTTCCACCCCTGGGGCAGTTGATTTCAGGTGTACCCGTCAATGCGAAAGCCAACTGTGGCCTGCATTCTGCTGCCAAAGGATTAGAAAAAAATGTATTGGTGATGTCAACTGTACAACATAGCATGTAACAAAAGATTTTTTCTCTAATTGCAATCAGCTGGCAATGTCCAGCCAGTTCCCAGCACGCAGGGCTTCCGTACTCACAGCAGTTGCTCTGGAAGATGAATGTCATAATCATGAACCCCCCCCACACACACACCCCCACACCCCACACGCTCACCTCTTTCTCTTAGGTTTTATGGCTGAGCAGATGTAATATGGCATGGAATATCCCTTTGATCAGTTTGGGTCAGCTGTCTTGGCCATTTCCCCTCCCAAGATCTTGCCCACCCCAGCTTATTGGTAAAGGGGGAATGTTGGAGAGGCAGCCTTGATACTGTGCCAGTGCAGCTCAGCAGTAGCCAAAACATCAGTGTGTTATCAACACCTTTGTAGCTAGCAATACAAAGCACAGAACTACGAGGGCTGCTACAGGTAATATTAACTCCATCTCAGCCAGACCCAATGCATCCACAGACAGGCTCATAAAAGCTCTGATGACAAACAGGATCTCATCATCGTTCATCACATTTAGATGTTGACCAAGGACACCTGCAGTTTCATGCCTACAAAATATCGCTAAAGCACTTGCTGGAATCAAAATTACAGAATCATTTATGTTGGAAAAGACCTTTGAGATTGCCAAGTCCAACCATTTATCCAGGACTGAGTTATGTCAGAGGAGGTTTAGACTGGATATTATGAAAAATTTCTTCACTGAAAGGGTGGTCAAGCATTGGAACAGGCTGCCCAGGGATGTGGTGGAATCACTGTCCCTGGAGGTGCTTAAAAAAAGTATAGATGCAGTAGACTCAAACCATGTTCCCCAAAATATATGTATCACCAATGTCCTCAAAGAATGAAACATGAGGAAAGATCTAAGACATATTAAAAAATATAAAAGTGAAAGGATGCAGTTAAGTACCCATCTTCAGAAAATTCTCATAGCCACTTGTCTGAAGCAGTCCAGAAAAGCTGACAGTATGTAATAAATTTGGAGATCTTTATCCTGCTTCTCAGAAGAGAAGCTTTTGGTTGACTGAGGCTTGCTAGAAGCCTTTGTAGATGAGCTAAAGATACAAGTGCTCCCGACATTAAAGTCACCTGCCACATAGATCAGCTTTACGTTCAGTGTAATATAAAATGCTCCTGATGAATGAAACAGCTTTAATTGCACTACAAATATTTCATTAATAAAACTTCACAATATTTTAATTTCTATGTAACTTGCTGCAAAACAAACAAAAAAATTTGCAATGTGTATTTTTTCAGTGGTTTTTTTTCCACTTTATGGCAAAGCAGTCATCTTAAAAAGGAACAAGATCTGAAACAGGTTCTATAGGTGCTTTAAGTTTCTTCTAGATCACATGTGAAGAGAACACACACTCACACATGAGACATACTGTTTTGAATTATTTGGGAAAAAAATAATCATCATTGACCTCATGATTTAAGTTCTTTATCTTGCTTTTACTAAAGAAAACTAGAGCTTACTATTAATTTAAATAAAATAGTTAGAGCCTAGTTGAACAGTAATGTGTTAATAAGATATTTCTATTATTTCAATAGTCTAAGAATTTTAACATTAAAATGTGTTACAAAACTTGCTTCTAAGTCAAAACTATCTTCTGTATTAACAAAAATGTCAAGTGATTGTGCTTTCTTTCATTTGAAACAAGGTCTTTGTTTTGGAATTACTGACTCGAGTGCTTGGTGTCTCATGAGGTAAAAGAGTTACAAGATATTGTATATAATACCTTCTATACAATAATAATCCACTTTAGACTGACACATCTTAATTCACTGAAGTGCTATAAGAGCAGCCTCAAGAATCTTGAATTATTTCAATCTTCATTAGGTGGCAAGGTTGTAACCACAGAAACAAAGCCAATCTTTTAAAAAGTATGTTGTAAAAAGTAAGTTACATGTAAAATGTTTGATTTATATATATGTGTATATATGTTCAGTACAATGTGTTAGTATTTCCTGGATATTAGTTGTCTATGAAGGAATATTTTTAAGGAAAATGGCTGGATGTTATATGATAGAGTATATCTTACAATCACACAATATTATATTGTATATTTCAATAATTATTTTGGATAAGTTTTGCTGTGTATTTTTTTATTCAATAATGTAATATATTTCTTGTCTAAAGAAACCATTGTAATTTTGGTTGGGAAATAATTTTTTTTTTTGATGGAACTTATTTTCTCAATGTGAGATTAACCTAGCCCGAGTCTATAATAACCATATACTGCTCAAGTAAAAGTAAATTCTGGAAATTTTTCTACAGTAAATCTCTTTAAAAAGAAAAAGTCCATATCTCATCATTTAACTGTGTTGATGGTCTCTGACTTAAATCAACGCTTTTTCTTATCAAATATTTGAACATTGCAGGTGGTGAAACTTTAAATAGACAAAGCAGAATATATGGCTTCTTGACCACAGGGGCAGAAAAAACAAAGAAACCAAAGATTCAAATGGACGAATAGTAGCTATTACCTTTAAGTTGTTTTCAAAATTTGAATAAAACAAAATATTCACAGATGAAAGCTCTCTTACTGACAGAACCCTGCAGTATTAGATGAACTGAAATGCACTTACTCAAGGTAAAACTTCTGGCAGACTAACAGTGGTGATATTTCCATTCAGATATGATGGTTTTGAATAATACATTTAAAACACTAACAGGCTTTTTTCTTCTCACTATTTCTGAAGCTTCATCTTCTCTTTAAACTTATTTTTCCCAGCTAAATATATGCTGACTTGTCCCTTGTAACTGATAATATTTATCTTTCTTACGTTTCTTAGCATGATGACATCCTAGGAAAAAAAGTAGCATAATATTCAGTTGACTTCAAAATATGCTGAAAGGACTTTTCAGATGGGAAGGGAAGAGGAGGCATCAGTACTAATAATCAAAATTGGGCCATTAGAATCTAATTACAGTAAGTACCCTTACTGTTATGATGGTAACAAAACCCTGAAATTAATGTTAGCTGGAAAAGCAGCCACTAATAAATGGCTTAGGTGATCAGATGTAAGTTAACCTCAAATAGATTAAAGACCAGACACATTATCAAATTAATGCTGAATAGCTAAATAACCCCATGTTGGAGCTAATGAAGGAATCATGCATGCTTCACCAAGACCACATTGGTCTGCCAAAGTTGGTAAGGTGAAACTAGCCTGAAATGCCCAGTTGCCAGATATAATCAGACCTAGTGGCTATTGTAGAAGAAAATCATCATGGTCTCCCATCTTTCATGTCTTGCTGGGGTGGTGGGAGGTGAGGGACAGGGGGTGTATTAGAATAGTTCTTTCAAATTATGGGTGTGAGTTGAATGTTTAATAAATATATACATTTATACAATTGTTTCCCACATAAAGTAATTACTAGAGTCAGCTCTGTAGAGCCTGTAGAAAATATGAAGAAAAGACTTAGGTAGCAGTGTGTCACCATTTGACAAAAATTAAGAATGACTTTGTTACCACCAAAATTTTTTGATATGGGGATAAAACATTGCATTTGTTGCATCTAAGGCCATGCCTTTTAAATAGCAAAGTATACACCGTAGTATAGATTGCAGAATCTGAGCTCAAAATGCAATAATGTTGGAAACATTAAAGCTGGGATTAGACATGAACAATATTTTTATATTTCATAAAGTCATTAAAGTAAGAATGATTCCCCGTACAGGCTACATCTGTTTCAGTACAATTAACAATTAACAAGCTTTGGATATAGCTTGACCTCAGCAAGGTTTTGACACTTTCTCCCATAATATCCTCATAGGTAAGCTCAGGCAGTGTGGATTAGATGAGCAGTGAGGTGGCCTGAGAACTGGCTGAATGGCAGAGCTCAGAGGGCTGTGATCAGTGGTGCAGAGTCTAGTTGGAGGCCTGTACCTAGTGGTGTTACCCACGGATCAGCATTGGGCCCAGTCCTGTTCAGCTTACTCATCAGTGACCTTGATGAGGGGGTGGAGTGTATCCTCAGCAAGTTTGCTGATGGTAAATAACTGGGAGGAGTGGTTCATATGCCTGAAGGCTGCGCTGCCATTCAGCAAGACCTGGACAGGCCAGAGAACTGGGTGGAGAGAAACCTAATGATGTTCCACAAAGGCAAGTGTAGGGTCCTGCACCAGGGGAGGAACAGCCCCATGTACCAGTACAGGCTGGGGGTTGACCTGCTGGAAGGCAGCGCTGCGGAGAAGAACCTGGGTGTTCTGGTGGACACCACACTGACCATGAGCCAGCAGTGTGCCCTGGTGGCCAAGGAGGCCAGTGGGATCCTGGGGTGCATTAGGGGGGCGTGGCCAGCAGGTCGAGGGAGGCTATCCTACCCCTCTGCTCTGCCTTGCTGAGGCCTCACTTGGAGTCTTGTGTCCAGTGCTGGGCTCCCCAGTTCAAGAGAGACAGGGAACTACTGGAGAGGGGCCAGCAGAGGCTGCAAAGATGATGAGGGGATGGAGCATCTTCCTTATGAGGAAAGGATGAAAGACCTGGGCCTGTTTAGCCGGGAGAAGAGAAGACTGAGAGGGGATCTTATCAATGCCTACAAATATCATAAGGGTGAGTGTCAAGAGGATGGGGTCAGGCTCTTTTCAGTGGTAGCCAGTGACAAGACAAGGGGCAATGGGCACAAACTGCAGCGCAGGCAGTTCCATCTGAATGATGCCTCTGTGCAACCTGCTGTAGGTGAATGTGCTTTAGCAGGGGGTTTGACTAGATGATCTCCAGATATCACTTCCAAGCCTGACCATTCTGTGAATTTGTGATTCTGTGATTGTTCTCTGACACTGAGGTCACCTTGAATACTTTGACCCACACTCATAATTTTCAATTCACTTACCCTGCAAAACATGACTGACTTGTCCAGCTCACAGTTCGTTCAACTATGAAAACATTAACTGATCAGGGCCAAAAGAAAGCAGAGGACAGCTGAACAATTTTATGTGATAGAAAAAAATGCAACAATTTTCAGTTGAAAACGTCACGCCCATTACAGAAAAGATTATATGTTTCAAACCATAAACATTAGGGAGGTACACACTGAAGTAAGCTTGTATCCATACATTATGTGGTTACATCTATCTAAAGATTACAAGAGTACATAATTTCCTGCTGTATTTTTTTTCATGTTATTAAGACAGAACTATAAGATCATTATATTTCTGAACAACTATCCACATAGTTGAAGTACTTAAGTTGAGCTTTTACAGCCAGATAAGGCTCCCTTCTCGTTTTGCAGTATACCTGCTTCTGCCCAGGGTCTAAACTGATGGGTTTGGCCCAAATCCTATCTTGGTGATGCAGTCTTACGTGCAGAATTTCCATACTTCTACAAATGTTACATAGCCTCAATGAAACAAGGACAACCTAAACCAATAGACTAGCTTAGCTACAGAAAAAAATGAGAGAAAAACACTACTCTGGACTCAGGAAGAACATGTCCATATTTACTTGTACTTTTTCTCATTATCCCCATCATCAGTGGTACTTGAAGTCAACAAAATGGTTGGGCATTTTATGGCTGGGCAATTGTCCCACTATATTTGCTAGGGCGGAAGAAAAAATTCAAAATCAAGCTAAAATGTGTCTAGTAGTTAATTAACATTTGTCTACTTCAGCATATAGCCTGATGTTTATCTATTTAGAATGATCTCCCAGTCAAAATAGTGTTTTCAATTATAAGCAATGTAATTGCATTATAATGTTTATTTATTTATTTTTATTAATAAAAATCTATCAGGAGCTCTAAGTATTTTTGTGGATGTTTATTTCCAGGTCTCCTAATACTAGATCAGACCTGTGGAATTGCAAAAGTAAATGAATGAGTTCCCTTCTTGTAACTAAAGCAAATTTACAGCTATAAAAATGGCTACTCAGTTGAAAATCAATTTACTTCCTTTAAGCACAATTCACAGAACTAGTGTTTTTTAAAAGTGCAAACAGATTTAAGGCTTTTCAGATCCAAGACAATGTTTCTTTTTTCATGTTCTTATAATGTCAGAGAACACACTTGAGTCCTCATTTCTACACAGTAGCGCTGCTACCTATCTAGACTGAAAAGCCAACCATTAGTTATTCTAGAGTATATTTACTAAAAGATTTAAAAGATAGTCTTTCTTTTATGTGAAACACAAAGAAAAAAACAGAAATATAATATTTGAGAAATACAATCTGAAAATAGCAATCAGAAAATTATTAATCTCAAAAAGATTTCCTCTTAAGATGTACTCCTATCTTAGATATCTTTGAAATTTGTTGAGTAAGCTCAGAGGAATATTCTTTAAAACTGACCTTATCAAGATTGAATTTTTTAGTTAATACCAGTTCTCCTCTGCTTATGAATACATTGAGCATTTTGCCTCATACACAGGTAATTAAGGTAATTAGTGTGATGTTTATGATCTAATAGATCAGAGGTAATGCAAGAAGCTGGTATGAATAATGAAAGGGCAAATAGTAATAATCTAATGATGACATTCATTATCTATATCAGCATCCCACAGACTGAAAATTTCAAAAGCCAACTTGCTGACAGATTTGCCATGACCCATCTTCCTTCTTTTTGCCACCCTGCTGGAAGCTGCATCTTAGTGGAAGTGAGTAGCTATGGAGTTTGGTTAATCCAGAGAGAACAATGAAGCAGATTAACAAAAAGATTTCAGCTCTGAGACAGATAATGTCAGAACACCTCATTTTTAATAGTAAGTATTTCACCAGTGGAAAGTTTATAGCCCTGAGTTAGCACAGTGCTGTTGAAAGCACAAAGATCCTTATATTATCACTAACTGTTTCTTTGGAAATGGATTCACTACTTCCAAAGACATATATCAGTCCACCTCTACTCCTATTTCATACAAAAGAAAACAATTCATTCAGACAAAGTCTGAAGTGGAGGACCCGTCATGGCATATCTCAGTAGACAAGTGATTTTTTTTTTTTAACAAATACTTTAGATACTAAGACACAAATGGACAACATACCTATTGTAGAAAACACATCAGATTTGCTAAGCAAACACTTGAGGTAACAATTCTGTCTCTGTGTAGGACTATTGAGGTGGACAATATTTTTAATAGTACTTTATATTATTGTTCCCAGCTGTAAAGCACAGGGTCTTTTAGAGAGGATCATCACCTCTGTTCTACTTGTTAAACTACTCAAGCATAAGGAAGTAGAAGAGGTGAAAGAGTGTCACTGATTAAATGAGTCTTCTCTGACAGGATATCTTCTATGATAAATTCATGAGTATGCTCACTGTACAGACCTGCTTATGGAATCAAGACAAAAAAGAAAAAATGATATAATGAATTAAAGACGACAAAATTCAAAAGTCTAAGTACAGAATCTGCAGATCATTTTGGTGTGAGAAAGAAAATAACAGATACTGAACTTTTCCAGAAGATATTTTTAACTTCAGGGTTTTTTCTATGAAATTTTAATTTTGGAGAAAACAAAATGGAAAATGTATATGTAGTTCTACAGGGCTGCAGTTTTGGCAATTATGATTAACAAAATCCCCATACTGTTATAAGCATAATTACAAAAAGGGAGCCATAAGTGGGAAAGTCAAAACTCAGAATTGGAAGCCAAAATATGCAACTTTCATTAAGAGTTTCAATTATAAAAGCAGACCTATTAAAATAATTCCAGTTCCTATGAAGTTTCTCCGGTTTTCAGCAACAAAAGTAATTTAATCAATCCTACTGAGAAAAATAAGTGGAGTATATTCAGTAGGTGCTGTCCATGTAATTAGAAAAGGTTAATCAATTTTACTACATAGTAAGACATATGAAAAAAAGATATTTGCAGGAAAGCAGGTTTTCACAATTTCAAAAAGACCTTTAGGTGCCAGAAAGGACTGTTATCATTTAACTCCAGCTGGCAACTAAGTACCATGCAGCCTGTCACTCACTCCCCCTTGTTTATACACTGAGCATGATGTTCTATGGTACGGAATACCCCTTTGGCTAGTTCAGGCCAGCTGTCCTGGCTGTGTCCTCTCACCGGTTCTTGTGCACCTCCTCACTGGCAGAGCATGAGAAACTGAAAAGTCCTTAGGGTAAGCACTACTTAACAAGTAAAACATCAGTGTGTTATCAACATTATTCCCATACTAAATCCAAAACACAGCACTATTTAGCTACTGGGAAGAAAAATAGCTCTATCCCAGCTGAAACCAGGACAGTCATTAAGCTTGATTTAGAAATCCTGGATTCAGTGTTTTACTCCAAAAGTTTTTTCCCCCTTGGATTTAAGTCCAATTAGCACTGAGTTACCTATTCTAGATCTCATTTGAGTGGCCTCCTTTAACGGTTTCCTTTGTGCAGAAAGGAAGACAACACTTAAACTTTCTATCCTGCTATTTAGGGTATTCTCCTACCAGTTAGACTAAGGATTCCTATTTATTCAGACTCAGGTTGTGAAACATTCTATCAAGAATACTGAATAAAATAGCAGACGGTGGTACCTTATCCTCCAGGATCCAATGTATAAAAAAACCCCAAATCTTCTTAGTCCCTGGTTAGGTTTGTTTTTGTTTTGGGTTTGGTTTTTTTGTGTGTGTGTTGTTTTGTTGGTTTTTTTTTTTTTTGGTTTGGTTTTAAATAATAATTTACAAACACACTTCCAGGAGGGTATTTTGTACTGGTTCACACAGAACTCAACAGCATGGAGTGGAGTTAAGCTCCTAAACTCCAGGCAGGGAATTAATTAATCTACGTATGGAATTTTCTGTGACAGGCTCTGTGCTACTCCCTAAGAGCTGTAGGGGTTTTTGGATCCCCCCCTCACTCCCTTTTCTCCTTCAAGATTCTATTTCTCCTTCTGTACTCTGTCAGGGTTTAATACTTAACTCTGATTTCTGCTGTGAAGGTCAACCGAATACAGGCCTGGAAGTAGCTCAGTTTGTAGTTTCCAAGTCCTTTACTGGCTCTAGCTCCTTGTTGGTATGTGCATCAGTGTAATTACATGTTTTTTCATAACCTGAAATCAGGTTCCTACTGTAGAATAATTGATTGTGCCTTAAGGAAAGTGAGATTCAATGAAAATTCCCTAACATTGGTAGTCTCATGCATGTCTTTCTATAAAGACCCTTTCCATATGAATTTTGTTTCAGTCTTCTGGTTTGAGGATTCATAATGGTTTAGATCACCAGTGGATTGGTGTTGGAGACAACTAGGTTTATGAAAGGAAACATTTCTTTCAAGAAGTAATGTTAACTAAAAAACAATTACCAAATAAAGTGGTCACTAAATAAAAAATAATATTGTTTGATCCATAGAATATGGTTGCAGAACTATTATAATCTCATTAAAAAGGAAAACGTATTATTTTGTATATGATATTTGCTATGCAGTTGTTCTGTAATTTTTTTTTTTATAGTTGGTCTGTAAAAAGAACTGTAGAGGAATGAAGCTAAGTTAATTAACATACAGCTGTGGGCTGGATTCAGGGGCAGCAGGTTGGCTGATGTAGACAAGGTGCAGCTGTAGCTGGTTCTGTTAAGTGGTTGAGCAGCCAATGAAGAGGGAGCAGCCAAGGAAAAAAGAGGAGGAAGAAGCAGCAGAGAGAAGAGAGAGTGTGTCCTGGATGAGGAGAGACAAGGAGAAGGCAGTAGAGGGACTACTGTGAAAAGTATGTTGGTATGTGATGGTAAAAGACCTTGTTGCAGCTGGCTAGTTTTGAGAGTGCTGCAACAAAGAGCCTTTCAGAAATTGTGCCATTTAGCTTCCTTATCAAAGAATATTATTTCCAGGAACCACCAGTCATAGGAGGTATTTTCTGTGGTTTGGCTGAGGAAAGCTAGGAACAGCTCTCAGTGAGAAAGAATCTTAAATCTAATCTCTGTAGACCTCACGATAATGCTTACAGTGTATTTCACCTGATTATTAGTATCCTGATCAATTAATCTTTATTTATCAAACTAATGTTCAGTGCAGAATTGGCCTAAGTTGTGTATAATATGTATTTCATGCTAGAATTAATTTCAGTATGAGTTCCTTAACAGGATTGTGTCACTGTAGTGATACCTCTGCACTAAGAAAATAAAGCGTGAATGAGGAATATTTAATTAAAAGTAACAGCCTTGTTCTTTTTTTCTTTGTTTAAAAGTACAAAGTAACAGCTGGCCACAACAGCTGCCACTGCTCTAATTTTTGGACAGATGTATTTTCCTGGTAATTTTAAGTTCACAAACCCCAGATGCTTCTCATAGTTGCTCTAACCAGTTTCTCCATGTTCAGTATTCTGTGATTTGCTTTGAACTAAGGTTTTTACTCTTCTCCTGAATCTTATTTGTATTTACAAAGTTGTCAGGAAAGGCAAGAGATAATAGGGTCAAAATTGGATTACTTTTAAGAACACATTTTTTCTGTTAAAGCATTTGCCTTTTAGACACCAAGATAAAATTCTTATACATGGCACTGTCTTCACATCTGTGTAACATGTGTGCATACCTTTCCAGAGAGGAATTAAAGCTAAAAGACCGGTTTCCTGTAAACTCTTGTTAAATTTTTGAAATGAATTTACTTTAGAAAGGTCTATGATTTCAGTTACATTTTTATTGAGGAAAATTTGAGTATATCTATCTGCTCACATGAAGGTTGGACTACTTCCTAGAATTGTACTGGAAAATAAAACAAACTACAGGATTGAGTTCTAAAGTTTTCTGGACCAAATCTTGTTCTTACAAAATGTTGAGCGTGCTGTCACTGATCCAACAAAATAATTAGGCCCAACAATTACAACAACTGTTTAGCCTCAAGGAGGAGAGGGATGTCTCATTGGATTCAGCTGGACAGTTCCAATGTTTAGCTCGGAGTCCAAAAGTAGTTGCTCTGCTGGAATGAGTCCAGAGCACTTAGCGTATTGTTAGACAGACACTTAAATGAGCCACAGATTGATCTTGTCCTTACATTTAGGGCTGTGCAACTCATAATTTTTCAGCATAGGCTGAAGTGATGACAGACAATTAAAGAGAGGTAATTGCAGTGAACTCTCCATATTTCATATATGATGGGACATAAGGAGGAGCTGGGTTCCCAAAGTTTGTTGCCAGAGCTCTGGCACAGAGGTAGTTAAGCCAGAAAATGTCAGACCACACCCTTCTCAGTGAGAACAGCACATCCATACAAAATTATTTTGGCTGTGCTGAAAGAAGAATTAAGCACAGTCTTTTGCCTGCATAGCAAAGGAAGTAAAAATAAAACAATTTATTCTTTATGATTTTATGTGTATGTTTTATCCATTTACTCATTCTGTCCAAGAAACGTACATCATGTACATCCTCAGCTGTTAATAATGCTTTATCTATCTGGTCAGGGAATATAATAAGACAGGGAATAATTAAAATACCTCAGATTTTAAATGTTTAATGGTCATACCTGATGAAGTATACCTGATTCATACTGTTTGCAAAGAAATATATTTGCTCTGCTAAAACAATGGAGGCATTTGACTACTTAAACCTTGCATGGAAAATATATATATAACCCCCCCAATTTTTCCTCAGGCTATTTTTGTTGCTACTGCCTTTATGTGTATCCTCAATTATCAAAAGGATTGTAGTATATACAGCTAACTTGTATCCCTGTGACCTGTGTATTGTATCTTGATAATTGTAATTTCCTATTATCTCCTAGAGGTGACTGTGCATGTGTTTTATACCTTGTACTGTCTTCCTAGCTTGGAGGAATGAGGAGTCTTACAGTTTCAGTCAATTATCTCTGTGTTTCTTGGGACCCAAGGAACTATGTTTTAAAAGTATATCCAGTGTCCATCTAGTCAAATCTCTGTTGCTGACTGTGGACAGCACCAGACAGGATACAGAAAGCAAATTCCTAGCAGTAGACATGACTTTGGTATTCTGGCTTCCCCTGTGACAACTTTATGCTGGCCTTTAAAAATTAGAAATTAATTAAAATTCTGAAACCCTGTGATTTACAATTTACAATTAAAAATTTATACAAAGATACACTTTCTGTTTTCAGTTCTCTTACTACTTTGCATTGCTCTAACTCACACTTACAGTTCTTGGTACATATCAAAATACTCCTGCATATCTCTGTGTTAAGTATGTGCTGAGTAACAAAGGATTTATGATCTTTGACGTTCTGTCAGTGATCTTTGTCAAGCGCATTGTCATGCACAGTAGTCTCCCAATCAACTGTTTCACTATATCCTGTAGTTCTTGAGACACCTCTTCGGGTGTTTCCTAGGAATTGTATTTTTTCATGTCTCACTTCATTGATAATTTTTCTTCTTTCATAATTACTCTCATGATAATTTCTTGACCTTCCTAAAGTATTCCAAAATAACCTTGTCTTGAGATGGATTGAGCACTTCTTCACATAGTCCTGCAGATAATGTCATATTGTAGATAATCCCTCACATTTTGTAAGAACTGGCTAGAAAGTATTTTAGTTTCCTTTGTAGAAAGTGCCACCTTTTTAATAAAAATGCATAAGGTCAAATAAAAATAAAATATGGAAACACTCCTGCTTAAATCATTAATACAAAAGCAATATTTTTAAAACAACCTAGTGTCAGGGACTCTGTATTTTTATGTGTTTCAACAACACTACACCTCTTTCCCCCCCAGTTCCTTTCCTGGTTAGACTAAACCAAACATTGTGACAAATTTAATGTCTGGAGAGACTGTTTCATAGAAAAGAATGGAATGATAAAGAGATCCATGTTATGTGAAGCAACATAGCAATACCAAGTTGAAATGCATTTGTGTTTTTTTTTAAAGATGTCCTTTTTATTCGTTTGCATTTATGGCATTTTTATATTAGATATATTTATTATGGTTTTATATATCTAAGAGTAGAAGTATAGAGGAAACATTATTGAAACAAAGTGGTACTTTGATGGAAACACAGAACTAGAACAGTTTTCTGGAATCCATCATCCAATTTTAAGAAATAGGATTTTAATTCCAGAATAACTAGCTAAGGCAAGCTAACTATGTTTTCTTATCTGGCTAAAACCAGTGTTTAACACTGGAAAACTGGGAATTCTAGGAACTGTGAACATGGCCAGATACAGCCATCCAAATGAAGTAAATCCACAAATGTTCATTAGAACTTACTACAGTTTTAACATGATTTTCTGAAAATAAAAAGGGACTTTTATGATATAAATTGACTGTGCTTTTATGCTTTAATCTTTTGTAAACAGAACCGGCACCAGAAAATGGAGCAATTTTGTGCTTTTAGAGAAACAAAGGAGATATAAATCATTATATCACTAATACTTTCAGATGTAAGTAGCGGCAGTGGTAAAAAGGAAATGGGAAGGATTTAAGAAATGCTAAGGGGGTCATAGACATTTGATTAACTTCACTCAGCATTATTTCCATGGTACTAATCAGGTGATACTACTATGAATATCTAACTCCTTCCACCATTCCAGTTTTTCTTTTTACTTTGCATAGAATAACTGAAGAATGTCCTTCCTTGCTTGATTTTTCTTATTCCTTTCTTAGTATATTAACTGAGAATAGGTCATTAGACAAGAATAACTAACTACGTTTTGACTTAAGATATCTGACTGTTCTATGTATTTGACTTGTAATATGTAACTGTATGTCCTTACAGCACACATTGCAGAATTTTACAAGCACTAAAGACTATTGAACCACTAGTTCAGTGTTCCCACAGAAATAGAACATTAGGTTACTATTTCAAAAATCATTACCTACCATTTTGTATGCTCATACAGCTGTGTGTACATATATTGGTAATTAGTGTTTGACTCAGTTTACAAAAATAATCAAAATTTGCTCATTCAATCCATTGCCTGGCAACTACAGTGATTCATTAGTAAATTGCCTATCAGCAATCATTAAGCATGACTTCTTCCCAAAAGTGTTTGCATTATCTGGATTACCTTCAAACTTTACTAAGCACTTTGTGAGATACCAAGAAACGGACTCAGATTTATTAGGTTCGTCATACGATAGCATTCTTTTATGGCTGCATATTCCAGGCCAGGGGATCAAATGAATGACTCAGTTTATGCAATTCTAGAGAAAGAGGGTTTGTACAGTGTTCTTCCTTGAATCTAGGGTGTTTTTTCTCTGTGTAGAAGATACAGCTAATAAAATGTTCCCTAGTGACACTTCCAGCTGAAGAGCACAGACTAGTGAACAAATAGACGTTCAATAGGACACTGGTCTCCAACAGGCTAGAAAGTCTAAAGTCTTCATGGCCTTAGGAAACATTGTCCCTAACTACTGTACTAATAAATGTTTTTCAGACTGCTTTTTGTTCAACATCACTTCTGATGGGTCCTCATGGATAATAAATTTTTGATAGATCACAAATAGGAGTGCTTATGAATTATTCTTTTGAAATCTACTTTCCTTTCAAACATGACCTTGATACAATGAAAACATTTTCATGAATATGTGTATAATACAAGTCTGAGCATAACAATAGTTAGACCAGTACACCCCAAGTGTTGCCAGCTTACACAAGAAAATGACCAGAATAATGAGGTGGTTCTTTCTAGTACTGTGCTCCAACTTAAGTAGGTAAGTTTACTGATAGTACTAAACCTGAAAAAAAAAACCAAAACAAACACACAAAACCAAACAAAACTTCCTGTTTGTAATTTATTGATTTCAAGAGCACAGTTTCAAGGTGATGCGTATAAGGCCCCATAAGACTTGTACACTCATTGTCTGCCTCTTCATCCTTTGCCAAAACAGGCTCATAAACTGCAAGCAGAACTTACTTGCTTAATATGCTGTAAATTAAAACAGTTCTCAAAATATACTTCTGTGGTATGCAGTTAGCGTGGAAAATTGTTGGATTTAAAAGAATTTAAAGGAAGAGGGAACCATAAAATATATAAAGTCTATGTGTAAGACAGTCTACCCAAACACCCTGAAATTTCCCCCTGAACAGAGTTTTCCCACATTTTTATCACAATAACATATAAAATATGGATCTTCTTATCTACTTGCCCATTTAATCAGGCTTAAGCAGCACATAAAATCTACTGTGTTATCCAGAGCTTCTCACTTTGCTCTTTTCCTGTTTTTTTTTCTCCATAGTAAGTCCAAATTCCCATAAATGGTCCAGCATCCATTCTAGTTTTACATTGATTTTACTAGGCTCAGTTGTTCATTTTGAATAGAGATGAGATGATTTTGATGAGGCTTATCTTTAGAAAACCATGGAAGTTAAATTAAAAACCTAAATCAGTGCCTTTTCTCCATTCCTTTACCTATTATCCCCAAATGGCCCCTTATTCTGCAAAAAAAGTAAGGCTTAAAATATAACTGTATCTTGAACTCTTCAACCAGATGATCGGGGTAAGAGAGAGAATGATATTTTGGTTAGAAATTCTTCATTGAGAAACATATATCCCATGTTCAGAAGAAGATGAAAAATTTTCTAAGAATCTCAGGAAAGGGAATTGTAAGACCTGTTTTGATATAGTTTTGAAATTATCAGGATTGTTCTGTATTCTGGTTTTTTATGATCTAGTTTTAGCCACGATAACTGAACAGTAATGGCATATAGTCAGACTGTTCTACATTTTAATTAATATCTTTGTCAGGAAGTCATCTTTTAAATATATCCAGATCTCTTTTATCTTTCACCAATTATAGCTCAATTTGACACAATCCTTGTGTCTATAACATACCCCAAATCTTGAAATGTTCAGGGATTCTTTGTATATATTGTGTCATTACTACGTTAATGAGTTTGAGTGGGTATGGGCACCTTGGGCTTGGGGGGGAAGTTCACATAATTAAATTCTATATTTATTTTATATATTTATTCTAAATTATATTATAAATTTATCTATTTTATATTATTATTCACATAATTAAATTCTATATTTATGAAGTTCATAGTGTCAATATATATTTATGCACCTCGACAAACAGGCCAAACATGCTCATTGGACTTTATTTAAGGTATTTTCTCCTTTCAGTGTGGTTCAGTTTGCAAATATATTCTCTAAACCTGTCTCTGGACACAGTTAGCTTTTGTACACAAAGATAAACAGGCATAAGAAAAAAAAAAGAAAAAAGAAACATGAACTAAGTTGATGAAAGCCGATTTTCCGTGCACACTGCTTTACATTGCAGTCAAAATCTCTTAGGCTTTGCATGTCCAAATTTAGTGGCATGTTAAAAGGATCTGATTTTCAATAGGTCTTTGCTGAACATCATGTAAATAGAAGGTTTCTTTAAATGTCTTTTCCTTAGTACCCCTGAACCAATGGCACCAAACATGACTTGGGCTGCAGTGGGTGACCTGACTGGGAGGGGGACAGGTCTTCCTTGCAACATACTCCCTGTTTCTTTTCCCAACAACAACCTTCTCGGCAACAGGGGTTTTTTCAGTTACATCACAGCCTTCTCAGAACTTCCTTAGTTTCCCTACACTGGTGATATGTGCATCTGTATATAGATGAGGCACAAACTTTTCATGTTTGAGTGTTGGAAGTTAAGCTTCTGAAAATGTGCTTCAGTTCCTGAATAGAAATGTCTTTTGAAATTCAGAGTTCCTTATCCAAATGTCTATGTTTACTTTAATGAATAAAACAGTTCAGGATCTTTCCTGATGCCAAATGCAATGGCTAACCTTGTATTCAAATGGAAAATCCCTCCAAAACCAGGTGGACTCTTGTGCTGCCTTCTGGGAAGGACTGTCCTCGCTGCTCCTTGAAGGGCTCAATACCATGCTCAGGTATTGCCTGGGAGAGCATTTGTGGCACTGGGCCAAACAGTCCCAGGAGCTTGTGCAGTCAAACAGTAGGCTGGTTGCACTATGTTAACAGTTTATTGTAAATCAGTGTTGCTAACACAAATATAGCTACTCGTGTGCACGTGTTCAAGCCTGTTTCCTGACCCTGATTAGTTTACCAGGGCACCTACAAACAACGCAGTGTGGGTTTGGGGTTTCTTTGCTTGCTTGTTATTTTGTATGTTTTGCTTTTAGACACCTGCAGAGCAACAAATTCCAGAACATTTCAACCTGCCTTTAAACTGAAGACAGTGGATTTACACACACAAAGTTTAAATGAGAAGAAGGATAATGCAGTGTGTTGTGTGCTTATGTTTGGGCTTAGAAGGCTTGTTTTCCAATTCTCCAGTCTACCAGATTTTCTGTGAGACCAAACCACTTGGCCTCTTTGTGTTTCAGTCCCACACCTGCAAAGTTGTCCTTTCCATTCTTCCTAGCACTCCTGTTAAAAATTATAAGGCTAGCTGACTTTCTGGCAATTGCAACTTTGTCACAGTGCACAAAAAAATAGGGAATGATTTTTCCTAGCTCTGATTGTTAGAACAAATCTAGTCTATAACTGTCTTGATTATTATGGAGTTCAACAGCTATTACCATAGCAACCTGCTTTAATAACTTCGAAAGTGCACAAAATACACTAGAATTAGGTTAATTCTGTGATTAGGCACCGCACATAATATGCAACTATCTGGATCCCCATGGAGACTACAAGGAATGCTCATTCCAAACAGGACCTTAATCAACAGATCAAAGCACCATACCTGTCAATGAAAGAATTTTTCTCCCCATTTTTACAAAATGCCTTTATTATCTGCAACATTTGTTTAAAAGGAGGTTATTAATTTTAAACTACATGATCTTAGTGAAAACAATACTGTGTACAGAAACTCTTGGTGTTAACTACCCTCTCTGGAAAATATTATGCTTCAGGATTACAGCAGTTATCCTTTTTCTATACCTTTATGATGCACCAAATACCAAATCACTGTAAGAATATGCTCTTTCTGATAACACTTTAAAAAGTTTGCTCACGTACAGAAGGATAAATTCTTCAATTTCAGTTCAGCTTCCATTTAACTTCAATAAACTTTCTAGATAATTGGTTTTTTTAAACCCATTATCTTTTCATTTAGATCACTGATATTTAAGATGAAGAGTGATTAGTACAGATAAGTAATATATTGGGAAGAATTACTTTAATGGTTACATACCACGAGAAAAAGCCAAGAAAAATCCTATTTTCTTTCACCTTTTAAAAATAAGACAATAAGACATTTGTGAATAGCATTCTTGTTGCATTTTCAGCCTTCTGTGTGCAAGTGTCTTCACAGCCTTTGGATTCTAGACAGAGAAAACACACTCAAAAGGCTGAGGATAGGTGAAATAAAATTTAATAGAAGCATATTTAAAGGCTCCCTTCCCGTTTAGTTACACAAATGCATATAAAACACAACATATTTCTACACTTCCCCCCACGTGTGATTTTGTAGAATCTAGTTTCCTATCCTCTTTCTAGCCATTTAGATATTTTTTTCTCAGTAATATTTCTCTCTTACAGAATCAATTTACAGAGGAACAAGAAATTTAATCTTAGTAATTCATGTAATTTTGCCAATCCATATGAATAATCCCATATTCAGCTACAGGTTAAAAAACAGATGAATGAATTTCCAAACAAAATGATGGAAGTATAACCAATGGATTGAATCAATGCAGAATGTGTGCAGACATTCTTTTGTTAAACACTGTTAGCTTGTAATTGTTTTAATTGTATTACTAAATATAGTACTGATATTTTCCTAATGACTTCATCTGGTATATTCTCTTTCCTTAAAAAAGATCAAAAAATTGTCTTGGTAAACCTTAATTTTAATTCTGTTTCAACTACCTCATGCCATCTAAACTCTGTATGGAGAGGCTTAAGGACATACCTCATCAGTCCCTCTGTTACGCCAAAGAGCTGTCATATGGATTTTTGGGCCAGTCCTATCAAAGCAGTCTGCAAGGCGATATTACAGGGAAGAAAATACTGCCACACACACCTTTTAAGAGTTGTAGCTTTCAATTGAAATGCTGGTGAACTATTCTGATTTTGAACTTTGATGTTTGAACATAAATGGGGGAGGCAATCAGGAGGATGGGGGGGAAACCCAGATCTCAGAATATGAAGTATTGGGCTGGATGAGGTATAAATGTTGAATTATTTTTCAGTAATAACAATGATATGTTTAAATGTGAACACTGACACGTCAGAAATATATATATGTATTGAGTACAAATGTGTACTGTAGTCACTGGTGTTATGTGAATTCAGCTGTGCATCTGGCCAGTGTTCTGCCACATCACAGTGTCTAAATGACATCAGTTACTGAAAGGGTATACTTTGATTTTTGAACCCATGATTATAAAGACTGGCAGCAGGGGTCTAGTTATGCTGGAGAAAGCTAAGTCATAACTGGGGTCACTTTTACATTGGCTACTTCCTATAAATGAATGTATCTTCTGTTTTCTTACATTTGTGCTGAGATTGCTATTTCAAGCTATAATTATGAAACCATACTTTTTCTGTTAATGAACTTGATCAAGATTTTCATGAAAATACAAGCTTGACAAGCCATAACAATGCACAAATTTCCTAAGCTAGTGCACCACCCACTGAGAATATTGCTCTATATCTGAATCAGACATGAGTCAACTTCTAACAATTATTTACAAGGGGATAAGGTGGTATAATGCAAAACAAAGGTCTTTCAGTAACTACAGAATTAAAAGCAACACTTTAGATCATTGCTGTTTCCTTTTCACTTTGTGTGATCTCAAGCACTAGAGGATATGGTGCAGAAAGTATTATTTTTGTTTATTTATAATTCTTATCATCAAGCTTTGATTAGCCAACACAGTTCTCATCATCAGTCATCAATGACCTTGAAGTTTTGTTGCCTCACCCATAGACCCAGGCAGGTGTGGACTAGAACATTTGTTCTTGCCTTCAAAAACACTTCAGAAGATGATATTGAGCAATTACTGCAACCCTGGCCTGTAGAAGTCCACTGAACTCCTAATTTGCCACCCATCATGCCGTGGCTTCTAGGTGGCTGAAATCTGGCTGTAAAAAAAGATATATTGGCATTTCTTCCTTTATTCAACTCTAACAGTGCAGGTTTTGTGCTTTCATAAATGTTTTTTTTTAAATGCAGTTTGGACTAAGGTTTGATCCAGAACAACTCCTGATAGAAACAGGAACAGAAAATGAAAGAGTGGATGTGTATTTACAGTACTGAAAGGCATTTAAAACCTCTTCTACCTTTTCTTCCTTTCTTCCTAGCGGTAGTGGGAAGGTGAGTGCTTCAAACAACCTCTCCTCTCCTCTCAAGGTGATAAAAAGCTTTTATTCATGCGAGTCATACCAGGAGCTATTGCAGTATGAACTGAGTATTATCTTATTGTTCCACACAGATTGGGGAACAGCCCAGTATCTCTCCAATATTAATAAACTTCTATTGTCATGACATTGCTACTATGTTCAAAATAAAACTAAAAATTTAAGATGTGTTACATGTATATATATAATTTAAACATACATACACTCAAAAAGCATTTTGATACTGGTTTCTTGATGCAGCTCTTTACTTATTTTCTCTGATCCACCTGTGCTCAGTCTATGCAAAAGAGCTGTTGAATGGCAGAGTGTTTATATTAAAATATGTTCTATCCTTCTTCTTTTTTGAAATCAGTTTTCTCTCATATTAGCGATATGCAGCAGTATCGCTTTGCAGAGAAATTAGGAGGGATGAGCACAGGACAGGAGGACAGGAGATTAATTTATGTGTAATTAATAGTCCTGAAACCTAAGAAAAATAGGATGAATGACATCAGTGTACATCAAGTCATTTAAGGACAGACTAATAAGACTTCCTTTAAAACTGGGCTGACCTTGAGTTAAAAGAGGCAAAGGAAAGGAGAGGTGAAAATTCTCCATTAGTTAGATAGAGGGTAAAAACAGAAGTGTACATTGTGAAAGTCACAGATAAGAGTTGATCTGGCATACTATACACACTTCAGGAAATATGAATGTGAAATGGAACCAAAACAGGAAAAAGCCACTTTTGCTCAGAGCAAAGGCAGCTATATTTATAGGAAGCAACTAAGTTAACTTGTTTTACTGAGTTTATCAACACTGAAAGGACTAGAATGTATAATCTATATGTATAATCTGTATATAAATATACAATTTATATGCAATATAAATATACAAATATGTATGTTCTATAAATAAATACGCAAGACATGCTTAAAATCTGTAAAAAGTAGGGTCACACTAAAGTAACATCTATGAGAAAAAAAAAGTAACATTAATATGTTTAATCTCAAAAGGATTAAAAGAGAAATGAGATTTTGGAACAGCTTTCGCAGAACATTCTTTAGCAGAATGAGATGGAGGGAGGAAACAACAGGTTTTTAGAATGAAGGTTGGTGTGTTTGTGATGTGATCATGTGACATGGTTCCCTGACATAAGAGAGTGCTAGGCATAATAACCTCCACAGTATTTGTAGCTGTCTGAGATGCTGATCTCCTAATGCTGCTAAGCAACATCTTCTTGCACAATTATGGTTTGTGACCACTTTGAATTTGAATGGCCCATCGCCACACAAAGCCTCAAGATTCAGTAAGCATATTTCATATGGATGTCACCCATTTCAACATACATAACTTACCAAAACTGTCAGAAAGAAGTGATAATGAAAATCCATATTTTCTTTCAGTCAACAAATCCATCATGCTCCAGAAGATAAAATTTCAATATCTTTATGCGGTTATTTCTCTTCCATCTCAGCTGAGGCACAACAGCTAACCATATATAAGATCTTAGTTACAATGAGGGGTAAAACAGGGCTAACTTTACTGTCTACAAAGAAAACATCTTTTAATGGAGTATACTAGGTAACATTATTAAAAATTTACTTCTTTGCTAAATTACTTTGCTAATTTAGCAAAGAAGTAAGATTTTAAATAACAGTGAAAAAATATTTTTTTATTTCCATGAGACACTGACTTGCATCAGCTTTACTTTACTATGAAATCCAAGAGGGTAAAAGGCAAAGTAGTTTTATTGTGGGGTGCATTAGACCTATATATATAAAGTAGAATAAAAAGGTCTTAATATATAGTAAAAGCCTCTGTATATGTTAATTATATAGCATGATACTAATATAATATTAATATGCAAAATAGAATTTTTAAAATCCTAGGTACTTGTCATAAACTTCCATTACAGAGAAAACATAGCAAAGGACCATGGTAATCCCATACAGTAAGATTTTATTAATAGTTCTGGACATCTCAAAGATAATTTGGCTCAAACGAGGTCATGTCTTCAGCTGAAATTAACATTATTGTCTGGCACTAGAGAGAACTGACACACACCCTCACACACCCCCATACACCCCGCAGTCTGCGAAGTTCCTTCCCAAGAGTGAAGGTTAATTTTAATCGGTGAAAAATAGAGCATGCTAATTCTATCAAATCCGTGAATGAATTACATATGTGACTATATTCACTTGATTAGGGTAATGCTTATGAAGACAATTTTGGGAAGGGAAATGTATAAATAAACATCTAAGGCAATTTTGTCAGCAGAACACTGTTCAGAGAGAGGTCTGTAAGACCTATACTCTCCTACCATTGGAAAGTTTCTTATGTTAGTTTTTTAAAATTCATAAACAGCTGAAGGGCTCCCAAAAATATACCTTTTCCTAATAAAAAATTATTAGTAACTATTTTTTTTTTTTTTAATGTGAAAATGCTAAGGATTAAGAAATGGTCCATGCCCCTATTTGCAATTAAGCTAAATTCTGTAGAACCTGTTTCAGGGCTCTTCAGTAGAGAAAGATAAGGTTCCTTTCATTTCAATAGGAAGGAAGAAATGGGTGCAAGTTAAAAAAAACCAGCCAAACATATATGAAATTCTGCCTGAACACAATAAAACGTGTTTTTTCCTGTGAGGCTGATCAACAGGTTGCCCAGAGAGGTTGTAGAATCTCTCTCCTTGGGGATATTCAAAAGCCATTTGGACATGGTCTTGGGCAGCCTGCTCTATGTGGCTCTTCTGGAGCAGGAAGTTTGAACAAGACAATCTCAAGAGGTCCTTGCCAGCCTCAACCATTCTGTGACTTTTGTGATTCTGTGATATTCCTGGTGGTTTGGGGTTTTTTTCCCAGATATCCACACTGCCATTTGCTTGTCTAAATCTGTTGTTTAAAAAGCCACACGATGACAAAGTCTTAACCTTTCAGAATAATATTTTCACTGGCATTCAGAATTGGTCTTATTCCTTACTTACTAATACATGCAAAAGATCTAATGTGAGTAAAAGGTGTATCCTACGTCTCAGTGCTGTTAAAAGAAAGAAAAGAAGAAAAAAAAAGAGGAAAGATTAACATAATCAATTAAAAATACCTCTAGAAGTATAATACAGAAGTATACAACAAACCATAATGTCAGCTTGATTCTTCTTTGAACTAATTCTAGGTCCTACTATCTAGGGTTTCTGAGCAACTCATCCTCTAAACTGCCTGTTTAAGTTAATGTACAAATGGCTATTCATGCTTCAGTGCTTCTGTATCAGTTTTACTGAAGCTTGTTTTCAGAACTATTTTTATTATGTTTGCTGATTGATTAATATTTCACTTCTTAGCAGCAACTGAAAGAAAACTTGGGTTGATAAAACAAATTAAACAGTAAGCCTTCACCACAGTTTGATTGCTGCCCAAGACTTACATAAGCTAAACCAATGATCAACACGTGATATGGACTTTAGCAGCACAGATTTTAAGTGAATGTATTACGGAAATAACTATTTTAAATTAATGCTAAGATTTTTATTTATCAGCAGAAACCCCTACCCAACAGTAATTTAATAATCTATTCAAAAAGTAACTTGTATAACATCATGCATAAGATCAGAAGAAATCCTGTGTTTATGACAGTGCAGAGGCTTGCTCCCTTTAAAAAAGCAAGAAATTTTTAAGAACATCCCTGAGAATTACTACACGCAGCACTGATCTTCACAACAGTGGACCCCTGAATTACCTGGTGTTGGGCATCTGGTTCCAAATTTAAAGGTAATGCTTAATTTGGTGGACAATAGGTAGACCATATCAAACACCAACAGGCAACTCTGCTTCCATTCACAAGGTGTTGGGTGGCTCACTTCATTATAATACGCCATTATAATACACCTTTTAATGTGCAGAACAGGATACAGCTCTAATTTGAATAGTTAAGGAGAGAAGGGTGTGTGGGTATGGTGCACTGTGTGATTAGCAGCGCTCAGCCACGCTGGGCAGTTGTCCTGAAGGAAAAAAAGGAAATCTGTCTGCTTAAACATTTTGTCCCCAGTAAATCACACCATACAGATCAATTTTAACAAAAAAGCTCAACTGAAAAAATGAGTAGCTACACATAAAAACTACAGATGGTCTCTCAAAGCATCACACACACATATATACATGGATAAGATCACTTCAGCTATATTGATATATATTATGTCCATACATAGTATATATAGATGCATAAAATTAGAAGCACATATAGAAGACCACAGATGAAGACAGATGTCTGATTTTGAATTACTATTTCCCTCATACGTGCATTAACAAAAGACTCTTTAGTGGAAGAAAACATATCTTTTACTTAGATGTTCCTGCAGTGAAAATGGTGAAATGTCCATAGAACCGACTCAAATTTTTCATCAGACTACTGGCAATGATGCATCAGCTTATTTAGCACACTGATATTCATACTGACTGTATTACTGATATTCTGGACCTTATTGGTGTTTGAGATGGTGCACTATAATGTTCTATATGTGGATAGGTATATCAAAGCAATAATTATTATGCAAATCATTCTCAAATTATCATTTGGCTAAGACAGACGTTAATATAATAAAATGTTTTATAGAGGTGTTTTATTTTTCTGTCTCAGAGGAAGAAGAGAAGATTAATCCCAAAACAATCTCTGTGGAATGGGTCTTCTGCTCTGTGGAGGATGTGATTCAACCTTTTTTTAATAAGTCAAATTAAAGTGTAAGGTTTGGACAGTTTAAATACTCATAATTGAAACTGCCATCCTGAAAATCCCTCTTCTGGCACTGAGCCCTGGAGGAACTCACACACTGTGGAAGGTGCAGATTTCTATCTGAAACTTCCTCAGGCTTCTGATGTTCTGCTTCTGTACATGCCCAGAAATGCCTTGGTTTTGTAGAGTTCAACAGACACTGCAAATCTCACATCAAAGCCTGACTGGTATCCCAATATGAACTGCTACTTACCTTCTGAGTTCTGCTCTTGCTGAAATGATTCCACTGTAAGGAAACATGGAAGAAGCATTAAACCAGGAACAAAGGCAGGGGGGCGGGGGGGGGGGGGGGGGGGGGGGGGGGCGTGCGGAGGCGGGAAAGGCAGACGGGGGGATAATTTCACCTTGTATTAGATAAGAAACCAAAAACTTGCAATTCTTGTAGAAATATCAGAGGCATTTCAGTGTAAGGGAAGTCAAAGCAAAGGAACCAGAAACTGATTGTTTCAAGTGCTGGAATCACTGTGCTCGAGAACCCCACCTTTTGACTGAATGGTTTCCAGGACAAGGCTGAAGGCACATTTTTACCCCTGGTATTTCATACTAGCTAGCTTGGCTGAAGACATTGGACACCATTTCTAGATGCTTAACTTTCCCTGAGCACAGTATAAAGCCTTTCTGTAAGGCTCCAGGCTCATCTTTAGGGACAGGCATCAGGAACTGGGCAATTTGTTACTCCATGGATAGATTGTTACAGGGAGTGAGACCTTTTGGATGCAGCTGAAAAGAAAAAGCACCCTTTATATATTCAGTGTGCTTAATTTAATATGCAGAATATGAGGCATAAATCAAATGCCTAAATTTATGTAAGTGATTTATGTCACATCTTGATCTGTTATCCAAACTGTCCTGACTGCTTTTATTGTCATGTTAGGAATCTCAAAATAAAAGAATTAGACAGAATAAACAATCTATGTCCATTCCTCTGATGATTTACTATCATTAAATTACTGGAGTATATTTAAAACATGTTGCTATATGTTTAGCTTATGACAGAGACTAACTTCATAAAATCTTAATAATGGCATATAACTTGTTAATTTTTGTTGTTGTTTCCTCCCCTCCCCTTGAAAATAGGTAAGATATCATGTTAAGACACCGTATTTATAATGTTTTGAACAAGGCAAGGCATTAAAAATTAAATACCAATTAAAGGAACAATGTTAGAGTCCTTTAGATATACAATTAGCCACAGCAAAATTAATCACACAACTCTACATATGTGATATATGATATATATGATATATATGGTACATATATGATATGACAAATTAAATTAGTGTTGCTTACATGCTTTCCAGACGTATACTAGATGAGCTGTAACTCTTTAGGGTCACTTTCCTGTCATCTTTTTTCATTTTCTTACGTAAAGTTTGGATGTGTAGGCCTCTCCTGCATATATTATTCAAAGAGCGGGAAGTATGGATTTATAAAATACTGTAAAAATTAATGTCATTTGATCTCCATTTCTTCCTTAATAATTCCTAACTTCCTATTTTCCATTAGATTTGCCACTGAACATCAAGTATTTCAGACAGCTATCTGCAATAGGCTGTTTCCAATATCATCCTGATAAAGGCAAATCAAATCCTAGTATATCCAAGTGCTTCTATTACTTTCACTGAAAGATTCTAATCTAATATCTGAAACACAAGCAGAGATATTTTTTGCTTTTCAGAACTATTTTTCCCCTAAAATGAAGTTGATTCCAGAATTTTCTGACTCAAAAAACTGTACTACACAATTATATATATGGTTAAAAGTTGTTAATGTATTTTAACAGTAGAAAAAACGTAAATGGTTTAACTCATTACGGACTTAGTTGATTTTGACTAATCCATTTTTTTCAATAGCTATTGGAATATTCTAGGCACAGCTTGGACAGCACTGTTCCAGACACCTTGAAACTGAATCTTTGCAAAAATAATGCTGCTGCTGAAATGCTAAGGGTTGAGTGTTGTTACAGCTTACATCTCTGGTATCTACCCCAGAGAAAGTGTTCAGCATAACTGAATGAAAATATGTTGAGTTTGGAGAAAAAAAATTCATTAAAAATATCTATTTAATAAAGGCAGAATATAAAATCAACAGTGTTAAAGAGAATGATGAATTTCGCTAATCACAATTACTTGGAACCTCGTAGCACCCCTTGCTGGAAGGATATTTTTCATACCTATTAAATAAACGAAGTCAGAAAAAATAAATAAGCCTTTTAAATGGGAACTCTGCCTGAGGGAAGGCTACATAAACAGATTCTAAATAAGCATGGAAAAGGATCTCAGCTGATATAAAACAGCATGGTTTTACTGATTCAGCAGAGCTACACCAATTAACTGCTGCTGAAGTTTGGCACAGGGAGTTTATTTTACAGAATATAGACCCAGACTTGCATTTTAGAAGTCAAACATGCTCTTTTGCTAGATATCTTTCAAGAAAGACTTGAATAAGTATCCTTCTAGGGTGGTTTATCCTGGTAGTACTAAGAATGCTGAATGACCCTGGTTCTAGGGTAAGTAATAACCTGTGATTTCATAAGCTCATAGATTAAGAGGAATATAAAGGACCGTTACGAATCCTGATGCTTTACTTTTTGTTTAGCAAATGCCAATTATGTCAATTGAAATACAGCAATGAACAACCTCCATTACTCTCTATTTAAATGCCTGTGATGCTTGTGTTGTTGAAGACTGCAAATGCCAAGCTGTAAGAGCATATAGACCGAGGCCGCAAAACACATTCACTCAGAATCTTCTCCCTTTCTTACTGTAGTGCAACAGAATTGCAAATGTTCTGCCATGAGCCCTCTTCTCTTGGGCAAAAGAAAAGGCATAATTTCATTTGTTTACCTCCCCAGGGTCTTTATTAACACACGTACTTGGAAGACATTATGTTATTAGCTGATTAGTAATGCGGAAATAAGTTTCCAACGTTAACTTGAATTTCACATATGCCAATGATGAGCTTTCATTATTCACTCCTTATGGTCTTGTTTTGTCTTTTTAGACAGTTACTTGACAACAGTAATCCTTTCCTTTAGAGAAATTCTGACAATTTATTTTGAAGAACTTTCCCACAAGATACCATGCAGGGAATCAGCACAACAGTGCATTACAGAAATAGAAACCGTCCCCCTGACTCTGAAAGCTGCGCCTGGCTTGTGCATATTTTGTTGCCTTCCTGCCAACAACCTGACCGGGCAGCCAGCATAACTAAATTCTCTAATGATTGAGCTGGTCTTCATATTACACTTATTGCTGCCAAAGTAAAAGGGGTGACCAATACAAAGGGAATACAGACAACATTGCCCAACACAGAGCTGGTTGCAGCCTTGGAGGACATATGTAGCTTGAGTAATTTAGAATATTTTTTTTTTTAAACAGGCCTGAACAACTCAGACACAGTTTTGAGAGCAGAACACTTGCAAAGGTGAGCTTTCCTCATTCTCTGTACCTGTGACTGCATCTAAATATTCCTTAAGCATAACCAGGGACTCAGCTGTTAATTTACAAATATTTTCTGCCTGACAGAGCAAATGGACATGGAGTCAAGCCATACAAGAAACCGTCTCCTGCTTCTGAAGCATTTACTTTCAGAAGCAGGGGAAAAAAGAATATGTTGAAAAATATATGTTCAGACAAAAAAATATCACGTCATTAAATCGCAGACTGAGGACCCCCCAGTGTTCTTGCTTAACAAATCACTTATTCTATAGTGTGTTAATTTGTATCAGGCTGTTTTTTCTTCTCTTGATTTAATGAAATAGTTCCTAATTGGTGCCTATAGAGAAAGTCCTGCCTCTACGGTACAGCTTTTCTCTAGAGGTTCTTTATACAACACACTCATTCCTAGAGCAGTGTTCAATTTTCCTGAGTAATTTTGTGTTATTCTATTTATTCTGTCTATTCTGGGTTATTCTATACTCTATCATCATTCTATGAATTATTAATGCTGAATCTTCCAATTATTTGCAAAGATTTCTTTCAGTACATTCATCCAGTTTCAGTCTATTAATGCTTTGGAAAATAATGAGGTATTTATCTGCCCTTAAAATATATAGTAGTATATAAAAAAGCCTTTTGAGACAAGTGCAATCGTATACTATGTAAATTAACTTTCCTTTTAAATGATGGGCAGCTCTACTGAAATGACCATGGCAGTTTTTCATTCCTCTGTTGCAGTCCAATAGCCTTCAGTTTAGTGTGGATCCAACTGGAGGTGAGACCAGTGATAAATGTAGGGCTATCCATGCTGAGGAGCCAAAGGATATTTAACCTGTATTTCTTTTTCAAGCTTGTGGGTATATATACACATAGAAGCATACATACCTGATCCTAAAACATACATAGTCATCTGCATTAATTGCAAATGAGGTCTAGAATGTCTCAGATATTTTTCTTGACTAAAAAAAGAAGGGAATTTATTTTGTTATTATTTTTTAGATTTTATATTGCAAGCAAAATACAGCAACAACAACAAAACCTCAAAGTCTGAGCATAAAAAATTGTTTAAATAGAACCACTCCTGAAAAGATATTCATAAAAATAAAATAAAATAAATACAAAAACCTGAGGATAGTTATTGCAGTAACTAATGTCAACTGAAGTCATACCAGGTTTCATATAACAGATTTGATCTCCATCAGCATGGATAGCTCCATTATTATTAAAAGATTAATCTGACATAAAAGTAACTGTGAAACCTATAATGTCTGTCCCAATTAAAAAAATAATAATTTTTTTCATGCTTTAGGTTTACTTTTTGCAATACCTTAATTTTTGTGGGAAAATATAACTTGATAAGGATTGTTCTAAAAATGCTTTAAGATCTGTGGTTTTAGAAATCAGATTTCCTTCTTCTTCAACAGACTTTTACAAGTACATAATTTATATAGACTCAGTATTTTGCAATTTTATGTGTGGTACACAAAACTGTATTTATGATGCACTTATGGTCACTTCAGTGACCTGTGTGAGCAGAGATATGATAGGATATGTTTCTTAGACTTAATAGTTTAAATGCATAAACTGTTCCTCCCATCTGTCTCTTACCATTTAAAATTTGCCTTTCTATGCTCTGTTCATCACTTAGCATATGATCATTTGATCACAGATTAGTGAGGTGTCTAGAAAACAGCTCATTAATTCACAATTTTGAAAAGTAAATTGTGAGTTTGGATTTCTTAATTTGAAGGTGTTCCAAGTCCAGCAAGAGGTCCAGATTTTCAGAACACATCTTCCAAGAAATGAACCGTCTTAAGAGTCCCTAAACCCCTGAAACTCTCAAGAAGACCACTACTGTCCAGAAATATTGGTAAGTTGCATCTCTTCACCACCTGTGAAACAGAAACTTTGAAGACAGAGAAGCAACTAGTAATTAATTAAAAGCATAGCCAAGAGCCATATAAACTCATTATGAAATATGTTAGCATCAAAAACAATTTATCAAGATATTCTAATGGTTCTGCCTACTACACTCTTTTTCTTTTTTAGCCTTTGTTTTTGCAGTTTCATGTACCTGAATCATTTAACACAAAACATGTCTTTCTTCTTTAATGGGTCTATACAAATTCATAAATCTGCATCTGCATTTGTAGGTACTAGTAAGCCAGATGTCAGTACTTCCTTCATCAAAATTGTACTATATACATTGTGGGCACAAACAAAAAGGTACTTTATGCCTGTTCTCATTGCTTTCATGTTTATGGTTTTTGCACATAATAAGGCTATCTGCTTTATAGCCATCCATATATGGTCCTTGGAGATACCTGCTAAAGCTAATAAATACTATCAAATTCCAGATGGAGATGGTAATAATTTGCTTTCTACAGAATTTATTCTTAAGTTTGTCAATACCCAGGCTGTTTTCCTTATTACTAGCTGTTGTTCATTCGCTCACATTCTTACCAAAGCTGTAACTTGTAGAATTATGTTTCATGAGAAAGGTAATAAAAAAAACACAGGCAAAAATTACCAGTTTTAAAATTTACTTTTCTGTATTTCCTTTATTTTACGAATCAAACTTTCCATAAAAGTATTGGCTCCTTGAATATTTATGTGGAATGTAACTTGCAGTATAGCATTGCTCTAAGTGAGTACCACGCTACTTCATCACAGCCCCATTTTGTGTGTAAAACCTACGGACAGCATGCAACATTCTGACTCAGAAATGTTTTTTTGAGCCCCAGAGCTTCTGTTCCTCAGAAGAAGAGGATAAAACCAAGGAAAGAATGTTGGAAGGGACTTCAAGATCACTTAGTCATTCTTCTTTTCCTCTCTCAACCAATTATGTCTAGGGCTAGCCTGAAAGATGTTTGTCTAAGATTAACATTTCCAATGTGTAATGTAAATCTCTCCTGCTGCAATTTAAGCTCTTTATTGTTTTTCTATTGACCATGAACATGAGAAAGGGATTATTCACTTCCTCTTTAAAGCAGTTTTTACATATTTGAATTCCATTAGCTTGTTTCTCTTCTGTCTGTGTTTGTAGATGCTAAACAACCTAATAATTAATCAATGATTAACTAATAATTAATGGCTTTAAAACCTTCAGTCATTCTTGTAGATCTTTTTTTTCCCCACTTTTTCCAGTCTGTTCACATGATGTTTGAAGAGCAAAGATTGCAGCTCAGAGATTGCAAATTGCATACTATATATGACCAAGCAAGTATATTATTTGGATGCCTTGAGTATTTACAACAACATGAAATTGGTCATTCACAAGTAACATGTAAATTTAAACTACAAACCTGTTTTAATTGGCTAATAGCATCCTCAGACTGTATTTGTGCTCTGAATTACCACCTAAATGTAGATCCTTGCACTTGTCTTTAGTAAGTGTAGCTTGGCCTCCATGTATTTATATGTAAATCTATTCCCAATTCTATATAGAGATACATAAAAAATAAATGTAGTTCTCATTAATTAAAATATTAGCCAGTATATCTCCAGGAGTGACGTCTATTGAAAGTTGATTCAATTCAGGAATTATTCTATCCTGAACCACTGATAATACTTCTGGTTGTGATCGTCCAGCTAATTATGAACCCACTTCTAAACAGTTTCATTTAGACTATTCTTATCATTACAAGTCATGCCAGGTGTAAATTTTTTTTTTAAACAATTTCAATAAATGGATAAGAATTTAGTTATATTTCTGCTACTGTTTGTCCACTACTGCTGAAGATGTCGTGCAACAGTTGCTCAGCAATAAGTTGGGCCAAACCAGTGGTGGCTCTTAGTTAGCATGTATTTGTCTAGGAGCTTAGAAACAGTTTTATTATTTTCCAGAATTTTTCCATTCCCAGTTTAGAGTTTTCTGCTCCTCCTTTTTCTCACTTTCTAAAGAATGAGAATGTATACCATTTTTCCAGCTTCCAAAAAATGTTGCTCATTACTTTATTCCTCAAAACTAATCACTGTTATCTCTGAGATTGTTTCAGAAAGATTTCTGTGACCTTGAGATAAATTTTGTCTAGGTTCCGGTCTGTAAAGCATTCTCGAGCCCTTTCTTTACCTGTTCTGTGTGGAAATTCTATCCTTTTAAACTCTATCCTTTTGATTCGTCCTTAATTTCATTAGTCACTTCTCTTTAATCAAATTAGTTTTAGTGAAGACTGATTCAAAAGGGGCATAAAGCTCTTTGACCTCCTCAGCATTATCTACTCCATCACATCCTTCCTGATTTTTCCTTGTCTGTATTATTCTTTTATGTTTGTCCTCATTGTTCACGACTGCAGTCAATGAAAAGCTTATGGCTCAGCTTTTCAGTAGTAAATTGCTCTCCTATTAAACTCCTATATTTTCCTTGTATTTAAATATAGGTTGCCAAGCAAAAAATTTAAAAAAGATTTTAAGAAGCCTAATTGGATTTAATTCAGTTCTGGTTTGAAAATCAAGTATTCGAAGTTGGACACAAAAAAATCTTAAGAAATTTTGTGTTCTTAGCTGAAAATCAGAGATAGCAAACAGATTTCTGATTGAAACCTGAATGCAGATTAATTCCAAGTAACAAATCTCTTTTGATGAGTTGTCTTGCATTTTACCTTTTTTTAAAAAAAAGAAAAAGTGCTTAGCATATTGAGATAATGCAAATCAAAATTCACGACCTATCAATTTTGATATAGTTAATTGCTATTTATTTTATCATTTATGTGATATGTTCTATTAATTTCACAGAGCAAAGAAAAGAAAAACCTGTATGTTTAATATATTGTCTGAAGCTCAAGAATGCCTTGAAAATCCTCTAGAAGTAGGCATTACAATTTAAGTGGGTAATATGGAGGGCACTTTATTATTGGAAAATTCAGAGAAACACACATTCTTGTATTCAGCCTGCTGTGTACATCCACTTTTCTTCCATTTCAGCTTATGATTTTTCATATTTCATTTTCTCTTCTCGTGTATCAGTCATTTTAAGTATTGCAGTCAATTACTTGTATGATAAAGCTGATATTCCCTTTTAGTTTCTAATCTTAATAGCAAAGAAGTAATCGAGAAAGGTCAATAATGAAGACTGCATTAACAGATGAATAGCTCTATAAACCAAACAACAGTACTATCACAGTTCTAAAATGCTGATAATGTCCCATCAGGAACAGCTTGCACAGTGCTGATAACTATCCCACAGGAAGGAAGTTACCTCAGAGAAGGTGAGGCATGAGGAAACACAGTACTATATCCCAGAAGCTTCATTTAACTTTCCTAGAGTTGGAGCTGAGTTTTCAGCAGAATTATTCTTCGGAGTGATATAAACATAAAGAAATATGTGAATGGCTTGTACATTTTTGCTTATTCATTCATTCATTCTAGTAACAACAAAATTACATGCTGTATTAGTAAAGTGCAAGATGGGAGTGAGGTCCCTGATGATCCTATTAGCAACATTCAGAATTTGCCATATAAGCCAGGAAGAAAAATAGAAGCTAGAGAACTGTCTGAAAAGATGACTAACAAACCTAAAGAACATGCTGCAGCTTAGTAGGGGAAATTACCCTGAAGTATATATGCTAATTTAAAATATCTTTTGTTCACAAATAAGGTTGCATTATGCAGGTAAACTCTTGTGAGTTTTCAATTCAGTCTTGCCAGCCACAGGCACTTAAAAGTGATTTTAGTACCACACCTTGTGCCCACCCCACTCAAATGAGATTTGGAAGAGAGTACACGTAGGGGTTAGTGTGAAGTGGTTTGGTTTTGTACCTCACTGGGAATTTTTATCCTCCAGCTAATATGCAGTCTGGAAGGTTAGAAACTTTTTCGGTTTTAAATGAAGGTTGAGATTTCTTAGGTAATAATCTGGTTTCAGCAGCTCAAGTTTCAAGCAACAAAACAAATAAAGAAGACAAACCCTACAAAGAAAACCCACCTATCATATGACTGATAAAAAAACCCCACAACCCTTGTATCACAAAATTTGCCAATGATAATAATGCTTTCCAGGTAGGCAACAAATACTGAAAATATATGGATCTTGCAGACTCCATTAAATCCAAGTAGCTAAGATTGTGCTTGCCCTTTTCCCTAAAAACGAAGAATGGCACAATAAACAAGCCACACAGGTTTTTGAAAATCCAGACAGAAAATGGGTATCTGTATAAGGATGTTTACTCCAGTTTCGCCTTCTTGAAAAGGACACTGTGTTTTGTATGTACTTCTGACAATCCAAGAGCACTCCACTACATACTGAATGACAAAGAAAGAGGGATGAACAGTATTTAAGACAATCCTGTTCTGCCTGTTGACTTTTGAGAATCCTGTTCTGAAGCTCTTAACTCTAGTGCAAATTACGTAGAAGCTGGCTACCCATCTACAAGTTATAACTTTTAAGTGTACTGGTGTTGGGCTAGGATAAATTTTTTTCATAGTAGCTTGCATGGTGCATGTTTTTGATTTGTGAAGAAAACCGTGTTGAGAACGGGCCAATGTTTTTATTATTGCTGAGCAGTGCTCACACAGCCTCAAGGCCTTTTCTGCTTCCCACACCATCCTGACAGCGAGTAGGTTGGGGGTGGCCAAGAAGCTGGGAGGGGACACAGCTGGGACAGCTGACTGCAGCTAACCAAAGGGATATTCCATACCATGTGATCCAAATGATGCTGTGAGCTGGAGGAAATATGGAGGGGATGGAGGAGTTAGGGTGTGTCTTCTCAAGTAATCATTGTGTGTGATGGAGTAATGCTTTCCTGGAAATGGCTGAACACCTTCCTGTTGATGGGAAGTGCTGCATCAATTCCTTTGTTTTGCTTCCGCACACAGCTTTTTCTTTCCCTTCTAAATGGTCTTGATGTCAATCCAGAAGTTTTCACACTTTTATCCTTCCAGTTCTCTCCTCCATCCCACTCAGGGAAAGTAAGTGAGTGGCTGTGTGGTGCTTGACTGTCTGATGGGGGTTAATCCTTAACCAGCATGGAGGATCCAACTTCCTATGCACAAGTACTTGGTGCCATCTTATAGGAGTAGGATACCTGAGAAGTCCAGAGCGGGACTGACATATATGACATGACCTGTGGCACATCATACGTGACCTGACAGCTGGAGGCAGGGACAACAGCCAGGCCTAGGGTATCTAAAATGTCACTAGATGTCTATATTTAAGCAGCTGAATCACTTCCTATGAATTTTGAATCTTGTATGTTTTAAGTAAACAAATATTTTACTAGGATAAAAGACTAAGAATGTAATGTGATGGTAGCTGGAAAAACAATCCCATTACCTACACCATCTGCATTGCACGTACATAAATACCAACTTTAGTTGTTACTAACAAACTGGTAACATTCATTTTGTACATTTTAGTGTATTTCAGTACACCCGATTGCTATGAGCAGACTCTGCCTCGAAGGCAAGGGTAATTCATAAGGAGAAAAATCCTTTAAACAGAAGATTATATAAAGTTTATTTGTTTTTTTTTTTTCTCTGTGTAATAACACTGAGATGGTAGTGCTAGTAGGGTTAAGGTAGACAATGCATGGAGCAACCTAGTATGATTGTGGTTGGACTATATGACATCCAGAGAACCCTTCCAAACTGAACAGTTCTGTGATTCTAGTATTACAGACTAATTCAGCATAACACTAAATTCTGTTGTTCTACTGCTTATTAAGCTCATGTTCAACACAAAAGCAAAATAAGAATGAAGTCAACTATTCTGGCCACTAAAACATAAGTATATGCTCATGTACAGGTACATCCAGGTCCATATGTTGTCCTTTTTTATTAATCTTTTAAAAAGTTTTTTCTCCCTTGCTAATGTAATTTGACATACTGATTTGATTCAGGGCACTGTTTTAACCTGCTGTCCTGATCTTTGGCTACACGAGTAATTTCTAGGGCTCTGAGCTTTTGACACCACTGCAGCAGAAACGATGTAAAATAGAAACCCTTGCCTTGGCAGAAGAAGGGGCAGAAGGAGAAAAGGTCACAGTGCCCACCCCTTGCATTATAAGAGCCACCAGAAGCCTCTGGGTTGAAGTGTACTCTAGCTCCAGAGGAGGCATAGGTGTCCTTTCCCTCTTGGCCTGCACAGCCCCACGCTTCCCTAAACATGGAGTAAACAATAGTTGCTGAGGTGGAATTAGGTCAACCAGCTTTTTCTTCAGCCCTCACCTCTTTCTTAGTGCAAAGTTATAAATTAAAAGAGCCTTTTGAGTGAGTCGTGGCATGCATTAGTTTTAATTTACTTTACCTGTAGGGGCATATATGTTAACATCTAATAGATAGCTTGATGATTCACCTTTGCTGCTGAGGCCAAAAGATCTTTCACTCAGCTGAAGTGCAAACAGTTTGTTCTATAAATCTTTTTCTGCCCTAAAAGAGCTGTGTTCTTACAGAAATTCTGACACTGTAAGAAATGCTCATGCCTGAGTTCAAAGCAATCCTCAGAAATGTAGAATCATCTACCACAGCTGATGCATTAAAGATGAGTGAAGGCAAAAAAATAACCGTGTTGTTATGTCATGCAATTCACATACTTCAGAAGTATTCTGCAAGAACTATCAGCAGAAGCAGTTAACAGAATTTGCAAGTGTCTCTTCTGGTGAAAGGTCAGGCTGTCCCATTCTTGAGCCCAGACCTTTCATGGTTAGTTTAGAAGAAAGATGTATCAAGATAGAAGCAGCCTGATCAACTGAATGCTTCAGAAATGATAGCTGATCTGAACTACTTTTCCAGTAAAACATTTCTTTAACTTCAATCTGTATTGATTCTGACACTGAAGATTACACAAGATGAGCAGTCAACATTGTCTGTCCCTAAATTACAAGTGCATGAGGAGGAAACTGGAGAGGGCTGTTTCTCCATTTTGGGGGGGGTGGGGTGGGGGGTGGGGGGGGTGGGCGTGGGGGGAAGTTGTGTGTGGTCTTTTGTTTGTTTGGGGTTTTTTGCTGTTGCTGTTCTTCAACACTCGCCGCTCTTCTGTTTTTTCGTCAGCATTATTCAAGGAGTGAAGGTTTGAATGTTCAGACATTAGCATATTTATAACCCTATTCTAATCCAGTTTTTTCTTAGCTTTTCAATATTGTCCAAGATGATGCACACTTGTGCATGAGCCTGAAATACTTTGGAAGGTATTGCACTAAATCAAGACAAAGAAGCTAGTGGGGAGTAATACCACCTTTGTGTCCCTCATGGTGGCTATTTAAAAGGAATCTAAATACAGTGAAGACTGAGAGAAGTTAAGCATCTGCAAAATTACAGCTGTATGCTGAAAGTGATAGCTGAGCATAACAACATGTATTATGTTTATGCATTCTCTTAAGTAATTCATTATTGTTGTGATTGATTCCAGTTGCAAAGTTCAGGTTTTGTTTCATTCTAAAAAAGTGTCTTTTATTATTTATTGTTTATTAATTTCAATATAACATTGAAAAGGTAGAACTGTCTTGGTCTTTCAAGATTGCCACAAAACTAAATGACAATTTTGCACAATATTTCAGTCTACCCTATCTCTTTCCAAACAAACCCTGTGTATTGCACTTACATTTAGCTTTCTTGGATTCAAACAATATTCTTCCAACTCCAACTTGAACAGTAAATTTCTTTCTTCAAATGTGTAATACTCTTGTTGTCCAAAACCTATTTTAGTTACATCAGGATAATGCTATTATATTAACATGAAACTGTAATCGTTTAAATGTGTTTTCATGCAACAAAGTTTGTCTTTTTGTAAATTAATACAAAGTTTGGCTTAGAGAATATAAAATTTGGGATTCCACCAAAGAATTCCACCCAAACTCAAATCATATGTACAATAGCAAAAAATGCAAGAGAAATAAACCACTCTGCATAATGTAAATATCAGGGCTTCTTGTGGTAAGCAGACATTTAAAAGAGAAAATAAAGCACATGAGGCCCAATAAACTGAAAATCACATTCCATGTTTTCTGAAGACCAGGCAGCAAATGATAGTGGTAAACTGGTTTTGTTTTTATTGCTAGCCTCAACATAACAAATCAGTAGACAGAGCATATCACACACATTAAATCCACAACAGCTAAAATAACACTTCACTCTCTTGGGTCAGAGATCCTAAGAGTCCACTTTTATTCTCTCTGACTTCTCTATACTGCTTAAGCATCACAAAGTAATCACCATTCACATCCATTTTCACCGAATGTGCTTACCTCAATAAGAACAAGGGATGACTAGGATTTCTTATTCCTTGTTCCATTATGAAGAATAATATAGCTATTTTGATTCATTTTATTCTTACTAACAGTTTATACTTTTTTATATACCTTTTGTTTATACTTTATTACTGGCAAAATTCTAAGAGTAAAAGTACGCATTTTCATAAGTTCTTTGAAGAAAGTTACATTTACCTTAAAATTATCAGGTAGTAAGGATACTTGGGTTTCTGAAAATATACAGAGGTGTTTATGCATGTGTATATATGTGTGTGAATCTGGACGCAGGTATCTCACTATCACATGATTTAATATATTTAAGAAGAAAATTTCAGGGCTCTTCTCTAGGCCAATACTGTGAAGTTCTGAAGATTGGCATTTTTAGCACAAACATACAAAAAAGTTTATTCTTCCACTCTTCCTTTTAAACAAATCTTGGAAGCGTTTCATAAAGTTCTTGTTTATAAGCACTGTCAAAGTAACTAAGAATAATGGTATGAAAGTAAGAAAAAGTGAATTTATTGTGAGCATCAGAACAAATGAATGGTGAGGAAATAACCAGAACTCACAGTCAGAGAGGATAAAGCACTTTCATTTGAGTGATTTAGAACCTGGAAATTCACTTCAAAGAAAAATCCAGCACTTGGCAAAGAATAACCTAGATGAGTATCGGTTGCTTAAAGTCCTTTCTAAGCTGATTGTGTGTTCCGTATGATAGACTATCAATCTATCTATTTATTTCTTATTGCTCCTTTATGATAATTTAGTTGGTATCATATAACATTATGGATTCATCTCTGAAGCATTTTTACAGAGCTGCTCAGAGTTTTTAATAGGGCCATAATACCAGCTGAAAAGAAACCTCATGTGAGCCCAAAGGGTAAAAGGAAGCTGTGAATTATTTCTACAGGTTGTGATAATCTCTTGGTATTTGTTGGGGTCATGTAACTGAGAATAGTTATACTAAACTATATCACTCTAATAATTAAGAATATGGTTAAAATTAAAGTTGAATTATGCATTTATTTATGTTTCATTTTAATACAGTGGTAATGCATATGGTTGGTTTTTATCAAAATAGTCTGCAATGAAAATTTGCATCCCACATATCTATATGCATATCAAGCAACCATTTAGAATTTTTTTATTATTATTCGGACATTCTCAATTCACACTGAGGATCAAATACTTTCAAATTGTTTAGAGATTCTAAGATTCTGCTTTGGCTATATATTTTTGGGACTAACAGACACACACATGCACACTTTGAGGTTTTTGTAGTTTTTTATATGTCAAAAGATGGTGCACAGATCAAAAGATGAACCGAAAATTCATAGTGAGCTAAATTATTTTCCTGAATATTTGGGATGTAGCTACAAAAAGCTGGTTCCAGCAGACAAGGCTCTGACAGAATTTTCTGCATTGCAGGTTCATTTTTTATCTCAGGAATTCCACTTCCACCAGTAGGGTCTTGACACTCACCACAACCATTTCAAATTCCTAAATAAGAGCTCTGTCTTGCCCTTGCTCCTTGCACACCAGTAGCCGACTCTGTAGCCAACTGAAACTGCCAGGTAAATCCATGCAATTGAGAAATGAGCCAAGATATAATACAAGTGCCTTTCCAAATTAAAGCCAAACCAACCAACCAAATAAAAAATGAAGACTTTCAAACAGAAGATGGAAAGCATGTGAGCTGACTTGGAGATTTGTTGGAATATTAAAGTATTATTTCCTTCTTCCAAGAAGCTACGTCAGGTTGATAACCATAGCCATAAAGTCTGATGGTAGTTTTTCTCTATGTTTTCAGCAATTTGCCCTTGAAGAAGTTAACCCATATTCCACAGCTTTCAAAAAAAATATGCGACAGCAAAGAAGCAGAATATCTTCAGAAGCTGAACAATCAAAGTTTAGGCATCTGACGATCTTTCCAAATATATAGATTTGGCTTGTTGTATCTAGAACTTTGAGAGGAAAAAAATATAACAGAAACAAAATTTTCAAAATTTTCAAAAGTCATTCTCTTCACAGGACAAGAACAGGATGAAAGAAACATGATTGTGACTTTGAAAGCTTTTGAACCCACTGAAAATCAGGAATACCAAATGTTATTTCAGTTAAAATAGATTTGATAAGTCATTTCTTCAAGCACCAGTAACAGATGCTTAAGTGTATGTTGGGAGTGAAAGAAATTACATTCTTATTTACATACTTCTGTGGAATTTAAAATATGGAATCAATAGATTTTTTTCATGATTTCTGGACGCTCTCTGATATGTTTTTCTACAGCCTTTCATGCTGTGGCTTGATAACAGTATTTAACACTGGTGAAGAAATAGTTGCTTTAAAGGCTATGTCTTGTTCACCGTAATTTTAAAGCCCTTGACTCACATTTCTCAGAATATCTCCTGAATTAGATTATTACTAATGCAAAGCCACAGTTTAGCCACAGTTTTTAATCTCTCGCCCATCTCTTTCATAGTACTTTAATTTCACAGGTACTGTTCTCCAATTATTTTAGCTTTACTGATTAATCTTTATGATATGAATACTGATACATGTACACCAATTTTCCAGGATCACATTACAGGTGGATTTAGAAAAGTATAACAGTGGCAAAAAAATACCTGAAATATACATAGCAATATTCACTTCTACTTTAAAATCAGCTGAATAAAAGCAATGATAAATGCTATTTGGACTGACAGAGTATTAGTTTTTTTCACTAAACTGCTCCTTAACACACTGCTTTCATAAGATATTAATAGAAGTGTGTACAAATGAAAATGGGTTAGTAATGAAAAGTGATAGAACTCAAACTATATTTTAATTAATTTTATTTCAACAATATTTAAGTAAACAATGTTAAAAAGTTAACAGTCTTTCTAATCTCATTTATCTTTTGACTATTTGGAAATTAAAAGGAGTTGTTTGTTCCTTTGAACTATTCATCAGATAAATAATGTAATACTGAACAGGAAGCAAAGAATTAGAATCAGTGGGTGTAACCATATCTTTATCCATTCAGTAATGCAGTTCTTGGGTATTGCTATTTACAAGAAAGTGTGTATTAGCTACATTTCCAATGCTTTAGAGCACCAGCTAGCTTCCTATACCCCGAAGAAATATATTTTGCATGGTGGCAACTATTTCCTTGTGGAGTCTTTTGCATTGAAGGGTGAGAACATCAAGACAAGAATAGATGACATATTTCAGATTTACCACAATCTCTCAGCTTTTTTATAGGCTTGTTCCAGGAGAAAATGTCTGCCTGCCATGTGGATGCTTTCACAGTGAAATTCTCTAAAAAGCCCTCAAACTGATCAGGCAAAGAATAATGACATTTCTCTCAGAATGCTTATGCCTCATTCCAAGGTGGATAACGTTCATGGAGCCAGCAAGACCAGCAAGAAACAAAGGAAAACCCAGCAGGGATCACTTCAGGTAGCTTTGCATAAGTTTTCATATTTGTTCCTCAGACTGCATGGGTGGTTCTGTACTTTCCAGAACTTTATTACTGCTTTCTGAAAGCTGCAAATTATGAGAAGGTCAGATGTCCTTCTTAGGGAATGAACTTAGATTCTGGGGCTTGTTTGACCTGTTGCTGTTGAGTTTTGGAGAAAAGCACCATACAAGAGTCTGATTATACAGCATGCTGCCTACCAACAGTCAGAATGTGTCCGCTCCAGAGCCAGACACTGCTTTGAGATGAAGTTCTCCTGTCACTTCTGTTTCTTTGAAGTGACCAGCCAAACAATGTCAAAAGATTTCCAACCTGTATGACTATTTTTCTGTAGGCAATACACACATAAATTTAGATATGTCATATAAATAGGAAAACCACCAGATTAGCTGAGTGGGACAAGACTGAAGACGATTCACCCCCTTGCTTCCTTCCCTCTCTCTGTCCCTCCCTCTGCAGCTACTGTGTCTTTGTCCTTTTTGCAGTTAATCTTCTTTTAAATACTTCTAACTTTTTTGGTAGCTTCTTTTTTAAGACTCTTATGTTGGAGGAGCCTTCCTTGGTATGTCTCTTAGGTTTTGTCTGCACTGCAGAGATTTTTCCCAGCTAAGCATTCTCACTTGTTCCCGGAGTAATTTTTCCCTGTCTCCGTGAGCCCCTGCTTTGCCCACCCACATCCAGAACACATAAGCTGGCAGCCCTCCTTTCTGATGCCCAGCTGCACCTTCTTAAACAAAGCTTCTTAAACAAAGCATACAGGAAACGACACATACACACTGGACCAAGAACAAACAGATTGAAAATTTCTACTGTCTTTCACTTAGTTCACACCCTCCTTTTACCTTAATTGCTAGATCTGGGGTTGTGCCAATGGCTAACTGCTGAACAGTCTCCTACTGTTCTGGGGTGGATTTTAAACAACATGAAATAAATAACATGAAGATTTCTCGTTTACTTGTTTCCTATCCACTCTGGGGATTTAAGCAACAGATCTTAAAAATTTGTCAGTATATAGTTTGACTGGTTGGATTAGTAGAGTAAAATGAATAATTTAAAAGTTACACCACATTCTGAGTCTCATTGTTTCCAAGTCTACACCAATGAAAACAGATCAACGTTTCGTCCTTTAAAAAAAGTTTAAATGATTTTTTCCCCTGTTGAATCTTATCACTTCATTCCAACTGAAATATAAATAAAAATATGCTCAGGAATACTTGATTGCTCTCCAGAATTTTTGAAGATAGTCTGTGAGGCTGGTTGTTTTGCTTCAGACTTTGGAAGCTCTCAAGATCACATTTCAGAAGTTCTGAATATTTAAATAAAAAATGGGCACTTTCCCAAATATGAGCTTGCTTGTGATTAGGATAGTTTTTTGGCAACTGGTAACATCTGTTACACTTGTTACCTACAGGTGATATCATATCTTGTATTGTCAAGCCGACATTTTCAGGTCAATTAATATTACCCCACAGAAAAAAATGTGATTGCCTACAGGAAGCCAAATGTAATACCTGATTAAAACCATTTGGAACATTTTGTGGAAGAAAACTGGTGAAATACAGGATTTATCAAAGCAGAAGAAAATATACAGGCATACATCTGTTCCAACCAAGTTCTTAATGAGAAAAGTCTACGTTTGAAACACATCCAGAAAGTGAAGAAGTGTTGCTTGCTTTCTCAGTATCTCTGCATATAAGCCAAATTCCCACCCACCAACATATAGAATGTGACTGATACATGTATTTTCTGACTGCTTTCCAGTTTTACATAGACAAGAAAAACAAACAAGCAAACAAATTTTTTTTATCATTATAGTGTGATACTGAAAAAGAGAAGTAAACTTTGAAAGCTGTTAAAAACCTAAATCATTAGTTATTGCATAACATTTTTGTATGGATGGGCTAATCTTCCTATGCTGCACATCAGTAACTGAAATTACACAGAGGAAAAAAATTACAGTTTTATCAATATTTTTATTACATCGATATTTAGATTACAACTATATCTAAGTATGTTCTCATGCTTCCATCAGAAAAAACATTTTGCCCACTTTAGTTTCAATTTTTGTTCCCAGGTAGGCTGAGACCTTCCATAAATATATAAATATAACTGAAATTAAACTGATAAATTTTCATGATCTAAAGTCAAAAGTCAAAATGCAATTCTCATTTTCAGTTTAAAGTCACATTAGCCGGTATTTTTTAATTATGCTGGAAAAAGGAGCTTATTACAAAACTAGTGCCCTCACGGAAAGCTATATTCCTATAGCTGGAGCAGCTGAACAGTGTAGAGTAATTTTACTACTTTAGCTTTCTTGGAAACACTGGTGACTCTAGAGATTAAATACGGTTTCTGTTACATTCCATTCCCTTCACTGTGGACAAGCAATTCAATTTCTCTTTACAGTTTGCCCCATCTAAAGCATCTAAAAAGGTATTAGACTTTCCCATCTTGACTAGTTGTCTTGGAAACTGTCACAGGAGGGAACTGGCTCTTGATTTTCTACATCTATTCTGCTTTTCAGACTTCTCTAGTTTAGATACCAAGTGAATTACTGAACATTACTACAATATTAAAATACAGTGCTTACTGGCAGGCAAAAACTGAGGGTCTTTTGTAAGTTGGTTGTTCATGAAAAGAACCTTCAGTCCAAAGGAAGAAATAAAAAAATAAAAAGAAATCTTGGATGCATTTAGGTAAAAAGTGAGTACGCTATTTTTCCAATGGTATGAATTTGAATGTCTGATCTTGATATTTTTAGGACAGATTTAATTAGTAATGCTAATTAGTTAATTGAGAGTCTCCTAGATCAAAGTAGGGAAGCTTCACAATCAAATTTTCATTAAAGTGTAAGCTTCTGAAAAGTTTGGTCATAGTCTGGTATTTTTGTTTAGCATATGTGGTTTGTAATTTTAAAAGCACAAATCCTCACTTTCTTAAAGTCCAAAATATGGTCAAAATATAGATCAGCTATTATTAAGTGATTTATTTCCATGTTCTATGTTTATGATTGCCAAGCAGGGTAGCACAAATTGTAAAATGATGCACAATTTGGCACTTTCTGTTCTCCCTTTCTCCACTGTCACCATCAAGTTTGGCAAGTTTACTACTACAGAAGAATAATTACCTACAATAGGTGTCTTTCATATAATTATGCTAGATGCTACAGTTAAAAGTAACTTGTGACTAACACCACCAAAATAAATTTTCTCCAGGAAATACTGCAACAACAAAAAAATCATTGTTTATCCCTTTGAAGTGTCAGGCTAGTGAGGACAAAAAAGAAAACAAGGACTGGCAATGGAGCTGAATGACATCAGTAAACGTGTTTGCAGTCTCTGCCCAGGCTGGACATTTTGGGAAAAGCGGCAGATGTGTATTTTGGCTGCTCTATGAATAGACATGGGTATGAATAGGTCTTGAATACTGTCATTGTTCCTGTCAGCAGAGGATTTCGAACTCTTGTCACAGTGACACGGCACTAGTTTTAAGTGGTCCAGAATTAAACTGGTTTTAGACCTGTTAAATTCCAGTGTGAATTTGGAACCTGTTGTTCTCATGGGTCACCCACCTCTCCAGCTTTTCATTCTGTAATGAACTCTGACAGGTAACAAACTGGTAGAGATACCAATACATATACATATCTGGAGTCTGAAAGATGACTGCAGTTTTAAATTTATGAATCACAGAGCTCAACATGTTTTTATTAATGTGATCATATTTCACACACATACATTCATGAAAATGAATCCAATTACTAGCACATGAACATATTCCATGACTGGCTGACTCTTCCTTTATATCAAAGATAGTACTACCAGTTCCAGTATTGCCATATTCATGGGGAATATTTAAGCAAAGATGATTTAAGCACTTCTAGACATGCACATTTATATTTCACCTTTTCTCCTGGAACGCACAGATATTCTTTTGGAAAAGGCACATGATCAAACCTTTGTAGAATCCCCTTCCTGATGACTGGGGTATGGGTGACCCAGTCCATGACACAGAAGAGCAGAGCATGGAGGTAAAAGCTATGAGAGCATATCCTTCAGAGGACTGCAGATGGAACAAACAATGAATGAGAGATCAAAAGCAGCACTCTCATGTTCCAAGAGAAAACATCTAGATACACAGAAATACATGTGTTAGTATCAAACTAATTCAGTAGAATGTAACATTTGAAGTCTGTTACCTAAAATTCATTAGACATTCAGGATGAAAGGCTTAGTTTTAATTTATGCTCAATGCTTGAATTTTCTTATAACGGTAATAAACACAAAAATCAGCAACCATTTTCCTTTGTACATTTTAATCAAGACAATATAATGTCATATTTGTATATGTATTGTCATATATATTTACATTGTGCTAACATGAGCAGGCACATACTAGTTGTTGAAAGAGAGCTGAATTCAACCACACTCTTAAGTATGGAGCATAAGTGAGATGTGACCTGATAGTATGAGTAAATGGCTTTGAGAGAATTGGGAGGTTTTTGTTCACATAAGTGCAGAAAATAAGAAAAGGGGAAAGCTGTGCACTTCTGTTGAAAAATAAGGATTTTAAGAGTCATATCTATTTTTCTGTAGTATATTTACAAATTAACTGTACACAGAAGGAAGACACTTAGTAGCCCTACTCAGTGCCAAGCGTTACATGAACAGGCAGTTAGCAGTTTTTCCATCTCACAGTTTTATTACACTTTGATTGTTACAGTCATTTATTATTTCCATTTCTGTCACTTTTCTTTGTAAGGAAAGTAAGTCACAGGGTGACCAGTTCTGGGGCACAAAGGACTGTGCGATAGAACAGGCAATCGTTCCGCCTACTCAAATTTCCACACTGGCTTTTATTCGCTAGATTTTTGTAACCATGTTATTTGCAATAACTAGTAAAAACATTGATTAGGCATTAGCTTGGGCAGTCTACAAACAGACATTCTTGGATTGAAAACCTAATATAGAAAAGAAGTGGGAAAAGAAACATATATATTCTAGTTGCTTTCTTGAGAGTGGTATAATAAGCTAGCTGAAGATCTAGCAGTAAAAGTTGGTACTTTTGAACCTCAGTTCATAATCTGGCATCTATCAGACCAGTATCCCACAGTCAGCAGAATGGTTGAAGTTGGAAGAAACCTCTGGAGGTCACCTGGTCTAAGCTCCCTACTCAAGCAGGGCCACTTAGAGCCAGCTGCTGCCCAGGCACTTGAGTATCTCCAAGGAGGGACATTCCACAGACTCCCTGGGCAGCCTGTGCTGGTAATCCATCACCCTCACAAGTAAAAAAAAAAAAAAAAAAAAAAAAAAGTGTTTCCTGATGTTCAGATGGAATTTTCTGTGTTTCAGTTTGTACCCAGTGCCTGTTGTCCTGTTGCAGGGCACCACTGAAAAGAGCTTGGCTCTGTCCCTACATCTTCCCCTCAGATATTTGTACACATTGATGAGATCCCCCTGAGCCCTCTCTTCTCCAGGCTGGACAGTCCCAGCTCTTAAGTTTTCTTTGTAAGACAGATGCTCCACTCCCTTAATTGTCTTTGTCACTCTTCACAGTACTCTTCCTAGCATGTCCATGTCTCTCTTGTACTGAGAAGCCCAGAACTGGACACAGTACTCCAGGTGTGGCCTCACTAGTACAGAATAAAGGAGAAGGATCACCTCCTTGGACCTGCTGACACTTGGATCTGCTGACAATACTTTGCCTAATGCAATCTAGAATAACACTAGATTTTTTTGTTGCAAGGGTACATTCCTGGATAATTTTCAACTTGGTGTCCACCATGACCCCTAGGTTCTTTTCAACAAAGCTGCTTTCTGGCTGGTTGGCCCCCAGCATCTGCTAGTGTATGGCATTGTTCATCCCCAGGTGCAGGACTTTGCACTTCTCATTGGTGAACTTCATGAGGTTCCTGTCGGCCCATTTCTCCAGCCCATCAACGTCCCACTGAATGGCAGCACAGCCTTCTGATGTATCAGCCATTCTGCCCAGTTTTGTGTCATTTGTGGACTTGCTGACAGTACACTCTGCCCCATCATCCAAATCATTCAAGAACAGATCAGGACTCAACCCAGTATTGTCCCCTGGGGTATATTGCTAGCTACTGGCCTCCAGCTAGATTTTGTAGCACTGATCACCACCCTCTGGACCTGATCATTCTGCCAGTTTTCAGTCCACTTTCCCGTTTGCTCATCCACCCCATACTTCATCAGCTCTTCTGAGAATCTTACAAAAGACAATGTTAAAATCCTTACTGAAGCCATAGTAGACAATGTCAATTGCTCTCCCCTCATCTATCAAGCCAGTCATTTCACTGTAGGAGGTCATCATGTTGGTCAAACATGATATAAGATTATTTGTTAATAAGTCCATCACAAATCTCTTTTAATTTATAGTGATTAGTTCAAGTTTCAGAAGCTAAAACAGGTAAAATAAGAATCAAAGAGAATATACCACATAAGTTTTAAAGATAACAATTAAACACCAATGCAATACAAAAACAAGAAAAAATGATCCTTTTTTCTCATTAATTACTGAAAATGAGAAAAAAAGGCTTTATTAAGAAAACATCATGACTGGAAACTGATTCTGATATATATAAAACAGAGTTCTCAGAATTGTAAGTTCCACCAGTACACCAGTAATCTCAAGCCGTAAGATCTCAGGATTCCAAGCATGAGTTTTCTTTTATTGTTTTCTTAATTCCCTCCGAATGATTCACCAATTGGTCCCCAGTGTTCAACAACAAACATATTCTTAAGCTTGGATGATGATGCTTGATATGAATGTGCATTGTTCTCTGTGCTTTCATGTCTACACTTAAAGCAAACTTTTTTTTCTAGATACCATTTCAGGCTTGAACAATCCTTTGATCAATGGTACTGACATCTGCAGCACTATAAGTTCAAAGTATAAATCCAGTAATGGAGAAATGAAATACAGTTGTCCTGGTAAGATTATAGACAAGAGATAGAAATGGAGATGGAGAAAAGGAGATGGATGCAAAACAAAACAAAAAACTCCCAGCTGTACTTAATGTTTGTGTGCTGCACTGTGATTTTCATTTAGTTAAAGTATGGCAGGGCATTGGTCTAGTAATTAATTGTTGGATTTAACTTGTGATGGAACAATATTCATTAATATCTGATTTCTGTTATCTGAAAAGTTTTACAGTGAAAGATAGCAGGATTTTGTTTACAGTCATTCTACTTGGTGATTTATCTATTGTGTTTTATCACATATCGTGCACATATTTCTGGAAAATGAGTCAGCCCTTGCAATTGCCCAAAATTCACTCTTTTGTTCATTCAGTTCCTTCTTGTGTACTCCATGTTATCATAACCATTGCTTTTTCAGTGTACTCTATGTTCCCTTCATCATAATCAAATCAGGAAAGCAATGATCAAGATGACTCCTGCTTGGTAGAGTTGCTTTCATTTCTCAAAAACTTGTAAAAGTAATAGCTGTAGATGTCAGCATATATTTTAAATTTTTTATATTTTAGGCAGTTTTAAATTTTTTTCCCATAATTTCTAGATGTGTATTCTGCCTGTCTTCATTTTTGTACTTGACTTGGCAACTGTTTTATACACAGGAAAGAAGCATGGGAAAAACAGCTTTACTGACAGCTTTCATTGAAGCAGGAAATCAAGCCTGTGTGTCCCAGGTCTTAAGTGAAGGTCCTAGAAACCTGAGGCACTTTCTGTCCATAGTTGTCACTCCCATTTATTTTAAAAAGATACATTTCTCAAGATTTTGTCTTTGTGCTTGTTTTTTTATCTTTTCCCAAACAGTGTTCTAAAGAACACATAGTTCTCATTACTGTGTATCAGTGTTCATGTTAGATCATCAAAACAATACTACTCAAGTAACTTTAAAAACAGTGAAGTACACGTTACAGCCCTCCCCACATTGAGATACTGTATCAGCCATTGTTCCCAGTAAAAACTAAGCATTTTTAGCTTGAGACCTCTTTCTATATGCATAGTAAAACTTTCCAGAGTGGAACACCTTGCATTCCCTGAGACAGTGAAGCAATGCTAGTCTTTTCAAACATATTTCAGCTCACCTTGTAATTTAGAGGGTTCGTCTCCTCTAGCTACCATTTAAACCTTTCATTACATATCTGAGGTTTTGAGATCAACAGTACACCTTTAATTTGCACAGCAGAATTGCTAGTAATGGTGATCAATAAAGTCAACAGAAGTAAAAATATTTTGCACTATTTTTTCAACTCATAATCTGATTTTTTTTTCTTATTCCATTTGAGATTTTTTTTTTAAACAGCCACTGCTTATAGCAGACATCTGTTTTCTGTTTATCTGCAAATAATGAAAACTTCCTCCAGCCACATCCAGCAAGGAACTTTATGGTGTACTAGGGATTTTGTATTTTGACCAATTAAGTCACCTCAAATTGATCTATTTAACTTGAATCAAGTCCTTCAGGTATTCCCAACAGGTATTTTTAGCAATACTTCCCTTTAAATAAAGTCTGAAAGAAAAAATCAAAACTAGATTGGTAGCAGCTGCACAGGAGGATAAAATCATCTCCAAATGCCATTGAAAAGTTAAGGAGTTATAAGGGCTGGAGGCAAAAAATAGGAAATTCTCTACTAACAAGCTAAGTCCTTGTTAGTAGAGGAGGGGTTAATAAAAAAAACACAACAACAAACCTAAGGCATAAACAAACAGCTGCAGCTGTTAGGTCATAAATTAAGGTGGGGTTTTCAATTGTTTTTCTTTTTTAATCATTTCATCTCTTTTGCACTGAACTCAACATTATGATTTTTTTTCCTGAAAATAAGAGTTCACTCCTCTTATCTGTTAGAACTACCATGGCATCCTTTCTCTTGAGTTTAAATTGGTCAGAGCTCCAGTTCACCAACTTCCATGGACTCAGATTTGCAATCAAGTTATGACTGACTTGATCTATCTGTCTGCATAGATGTTCTTAAGACATCTTAGACATTATGTTCTCAAGACATAAGAGAAAGTTCAATCAAATTGTATTATCTTGTGTTTGCCACAGGCAAAAATGATACCCACAATCAGATACTGTGACTTAGCTGACATGTGATAACTTGTGCCTTAATCCCACTGAGTTAATAAAAAATAAAGCTTCACTTGATGGGTCTGCAAGCTCCTTTAGGTCATTTTAGGTACCTAGACTCCATTTAAACAATTTGTTTACAATACCAGCTGAACGCTCTGTTTCTGACATGCTTAACATTCAAAAGCTGAAGGAAAAGTGTGGATTTTCAACTTTTCATACAGTAAGTGGAAAATCATGTGTTTTAAAAGAAATACGAAATACTCAGAACACAAAGCATGAGAATACAAATTAGTACCTTTCAACTGGGATCACTAAAACCCCTTGTGTGCTTTAAATCTAGAACTGTGTACAAGACTGGTGGAGGTGTTTGAGATGTGTCTTTGTTCTCAGGAACCTCAGGCTGAAAGATTTTCTTTCAGAACATAGTCCTTTATTAGTCTTTTTCAAAAATGACACTGGTCATTCCTGTTTTTTATAAGGCACCTCAGCACAGAGTTTCAAGGCATGTTGTGCTGAGACAGTGGGAGATTTAGGTTCAGCAGGTATTTTTCTTATGCATGTTTCTGGCAGAAAGAAAATAATGTTATACAGAATAGTCATAGTCTTCCCAGGTGAATGTCCCCAGCAGAAAAACATACAGCCTCGTGGTTAAATTATTCTTGAAAAAGGGAGAGGTGTAGATTTAAAATACTCCAGGCCAAGGAAGACTTTGAATTTAGCTGGTGGATACCTTCAGCACCAGTCCTTATCCTCCAGTCCTCTATAGATACTATGTTACCACATGTAACAATATCCTCTGGCTAATATGGATAATCTAACTAGGCCAGATTTTCCCTTGTGCGGTCTAAAACCATACTGAACAAGGCACAATAGAACCTGTAGGTAGGTAAGATACAGGCACCCTGAGGCCAGTAATTGGACACTCAGATGATGGAGCACAAAGCTCCTTGTGCTTTGCAGAGTTCTCTTTTCTGGTTTCCACCAAACAGTGACCTATTTAAATAAGGAGAAGAGAACATTAGTGTGATACAGTATTTGTTAATCATAAAAGATATTACAAAGGCCTTTCATTAATTTATAACAGTCAAAACCCAGCACTACCCACCTCATGGCTAGTTTACAAGCATATTGTTCCAGAACCACAAGCAACTCTTCCAGTTTGAATGTCAATCAAACAACATTAACCTACAGTCTTCTGCCAATTATTGTGGACATTAGAAACCATTATTTTGGAGAAAAATTCCCCTTTGGTTCTCTTACTCAATTAAGTATCTTCCATAGCATATTCATCTATCCCATTTTCTGGCATTAGTTTTATTGCAGGCATAGCAATCATACAGAACTGTACCAGTTTTTCAGCATGACTAATTATCTCAAGCAGGCAGAGAGAGACAGCCACACCAACAACACACCCACAATCTTTTTGCATAATATGTACTTTACACTCACCAATCTGTTCACATATAGAGACTTTTTTTCAGCCATTGTAACCAAGAATTTTAAAGAGATACCATGCAGAGAAAAAGACTGGCAGTAAAAATAAACAAGCTGGGCAAAACTTCCTTCAGCAATTATGGTGAGTCCAAATCACCTCTGTTCAGAACTATTGAAACGTTAATCCAGAAAGGGTGTAGACAATATTCATGCTCACACAGTTGTGTATTTCCTGACTGCATCCATTTTAAGAGACATCAACCCATGTATCACAAAACAATATATCCCACACCATCTAGTTTAAGATAAACAGAAATTTTCACAAGTAATTTTTGTAATATATGATATATAATATGTAATATATACTATATACTAGATATAGAGATATATAGATCATATATACATACACAAAAGATAGGTTTTTGACAGGCTGAATAAAAACTTGGACTTCATGGAGCTTATCAAAACACATTCCCTACCCTGTTCCTGTAATTTAGCACCAAGCTATAGAAATTGCATTCACCAGTTATACACAACCTTCTCTGGAGTAGGAGCTGTGCTAAGACCCAGGGGAGTCCATATCACCAAGGAGTTGCTCTGTACAACATGCCAATGGCAGGCCAGCATGCCCTGATTCCAGCTACTCGTGACCCCTAAAGGACAATGCTTCTGTGCTGAATTACAGCATATAGCTCTGCAGAGAGAAGTCAGAGTCACAAATAGTTTCTGAGAATCTCAGAACTTCTTTGAACTTTCCTTTTTACCTCCAGCCTCCTCACTAAAGGAAAGGAACAGAGACAGCCTGTTCAGTGGTATAATTAAATGTATATGGAGTTAATATGTGTTTAATCTGGGCAGCATTTACTTTTCTTGTCATTGTTTTTCCTGGAATAGCAGGAAGATAACTTTATACACTTGCCTTATTGACCACACTGCCATTTTGCCCTTTGCTTCATGTTCAGCAAATTCAATCACAGAATGAAAAAATATTTTTTATCTCAAGCTGAGGAATTTGAAATTTCATGTGAAGCATTTCCTTACCTCAGCCAGCCAGCACTGCAATATGTACATAAGAAATCTGTGATGAAAGTGTAATAAAATAAAATAATATACTGCATTCATCAAATATCAACTGTAGTTGTCTGTCTGTGGTTTGATTCTTGAAGAGGAGGGAGCAAGATGTGCCCAGGGTGCTAGTGGAGCCATTATAACTCAAGCCCAAGGCAGACCCACTCGTGGGACTACAGAAATCTGTGCTTCAGGCAGGTTAGGTGAGCTTTTATTTACTGTCTGGTCTGTGCTGATGGCAACTGAGGTTACCTTTCTGGATGTGCATATTGCATGTGACTGGAAAACTGTAAGAAACATACTGTTTGAAAGTCAGAACAGGAAACTTACCAAGAGGGGCGACTGAGGTCTCTCTGTTTAAGTGCCTATTCCCTTCTGAGCCTTTGTGCTGAACAGATAACCATCTGTGCTCAATTGCTAGTTATGGTTTTGTAACATCAGCATCTGCTGATAAAGAAAATAAGGGAAACTGTGCCCACAATAGCTGAAGCCTCATTTACCACAGCAGAATTCACTTTCTAATTGTTCAGTTTTATTTTAGTCAGAGTACAGATGTTGTCACCCCTTCTGTCACTGGAAATTATTTAGAGTAAGATTCATCCTTAGAATGCTGTAGTTGTTAAGTTTTTGTGCTTGGTTTGCTTTTTTAAAAAAAAATACTTTAGATTTTTATACACAAATACAAATGTAAATTTTGTCCTGCATGTCTCAAGTAAATTGAAAGAAAAGAAATGCTTTCTAAATGTTGTTTTTCTGTGTAACCACATGCTCTCAATCTAAAATTATAGTTTTTAGGCAAGGGGGAGTTGAAAGTGAAATCCTGTGGAAGATCACAGAATGCATGTCTCCTTTGTGCCAGCTGTAAAATATTAGCCCAGAATGTCTGCCTGTCTGCTACTGAGAATCCTTGACAAATTTTAATGTTGGAGCACATGATATATTAAGTCGTAAAAAAATCAGTCTCACTCAAGATTGGCACATAGCCACACACCTGCACTAAACACAGCGTGCATACATACCATTTTGACATGACATATCAATTTGATATGAAGTGGTGTATTTCAGACTGTCAAAATCTCTGTTAGGTTTGCAGACAGCAGTGTGAACACAGTGGATGATTTAACGGAGGATGGTGGAATATATTCTCAGTGCCTGAAGTACTGGGAGCTTCTGTACCTTCTACCATGGGAACTTCTGTGGACTGGAACTGCAATCAGAGCACCTGCATGGCTGTGGAGAGTCAGCCTGGGTCTTGCGGACTTGCTAGCTGAGGCTCCTATCCAGCCATGCCAGATCAGAGATGGTGACATGAAGAGTGATTCAGTAGTGTTCAAGGGGTCAGTAAGTGAAACACTTTATGAAAAGATCTAAACTGCTTCCATCAGAGTTGTTAGCTAGAGCTCCATGTGGTAGGAGAGCATCTGCATTTCTTAAGTGACCGAGCAGTCATCAAAATGTTGTACCCACACTTGTGCAATGGTGTGTATAAGCACCTATACCCCAGTGGGCAGTGTACACAGGACAGCAAATCTGAAACTGAATAAACCATCAATGGGTAATTGAGTTTGTTTAATGAACACTCTAAAAGGAAACAGGTAAATTTTAAATCAACAAGAAGCTTAAATTCAAGAAGGAGCTGGAATCATAATCTGACTGTCTCTACAGGAAAGTCACCTCCCATCATTTGTGTTTGACAAAACAAATATAAACTAAAGAAAAAACATTAATAACTTTGTTCATGGAGACATAGCTTCAGTAAAAAGACTAGAAATTAGCCGCGGCTCCAGAAAGCTAACTTCCTTCCAAACCTGTGTATTTGGTTGGAATAATATCCAGAAAAATGGGATTTGTTAGTTCGGACTTAAACAGAGGACAGAACTGAAGTCTAGTTCCTTACAGCATAGAGCTCGATGTTCTGTTTACAGGACTATTAAATTAAAGAGTTAATATGAACGCCATATGACTGGACACTAAAGGATGGTGTTTTCAGTGTCTAGCTTGCAGGCAGTGTTCTGGTTTGTCTGAGTTTTATAGGTCAGTTCCTGCAGTCACAACATAGAGACATGGCCTCCCCTCCCAAGCACTGCAGAGGAGTACCAGACTACTGTCTCAGCCAGCAAGCCCTTGTGAAGGTGTTGATTCACTTTGGTCATGATCTTTTCCTCAGAAAATGGGAGTCTGAGCTGACAGGTGTTGATACATTCAGCATCCTGGAGAGTCTGAATCCTGCCTTTCTTCAAGACATACTGGGTTTGGGCCATGTGCAAAAACTTTTCCTTGCAAGTTGATAGGGGGTCATGGAACCATAAAGTAAATGGTGTTTTTACTGTTGCTGGAAGCAAGGAGGGTTTTCTCTTTACCTTAAGCAAAACACTGTTTATGTTTTGCATCCTTTGGCTAGTATATATTTCCTTGTTATACCTCCTTGACTTACAAAATTTACAACACTTATATGCTTTTCTTTAACCAAAACACCAAAATTTTGTATGCCATTAAAGTGGTTAATTTGTATTGCAAGCATTATGCAAATTTGTTCAAGACAAAATTATCACTGATACATTTATTGTTAAAGTATGAAAATATGACAAGTGTGAAAATAAGCCTTGAATATGACCTCTAATGAAATTTAATTTTTTACAGATTAATGTCCAAATAAATTGTTTAGCTTCAAACCTCCATTTGACTACAAACATCCATTTGACTGGCAAAGCTCAAGGGTGACACCAGGTAGTGACACCTGCCAATACATTCACTGACTTACACACAGACACAGACCCAATTCTAACTGTCTAGAAAATTTACATTATAATTTTACATGTCTTATTACTCTATATCTGCCTAAAAAAAAATTTTAAAAAAATCACAGTATTTTGGTATAAACCAGCAATTTCCACTATATGAAAGAATAGAGAAATACCAGTCAACTCACCTGGAAAAAAAGGAAGAAACCTCATTAATTATATATAACAGTCACTAAGATACAGGTCAGGTCAAATTCTAAGCTCAATGTAATTTTCTTTTAGATATATATATATACATAAAAATAACTGTACAAGGAATGAAATACTTAAGTCTTTTGTGGGGGTTAATTTTCCAAATATTTGAAGATGGGATGAAATAGACATGGTAACAATGACAAAAAAGACAGGTGAAAATCTTTGTTAAGGTATCAACAAAGGAAGCAACTGGTCTCTAGGAACTCCAAGTAGTAACCTAAAATAGGATTTCATGAGAAGGAAGATTAATATAAATATGAAACAGGCGGGATAATTTAAAACATAACAAGACAATTCATTTTTTACATGATGGCATGAATAGAGCCATGTCACACTCACTGATGAAATCGAATATTTAGACAAATAATTTGGTCAGTGTTAGAAATGCAAATCTACGGGCACTTTGAGATTTCTGTCCCAAAATAAGAGTTCAAAGAGAAGATCTGAAGTGAAAGAGCTGAATAGATTAGGTAATTGTAGCAGATTTTTCACCTTCCAACCTCTGTTTCAAATTACAACCAAAAAGTCATTACAATCTGAAGGCTAAGATAAATTTGCTTTTCTTAGTCTACTTCTTCCAAATGAACATTTGTCCACATCACCCTTACTATTCTGGACAGAGGATCAAACTGTCTTTGTTCCTGGATTATTTTTTAACTGCGAGAAAATGTTTCCTCCAGGACAGAGTGTTCTTTACCTCTATGAATGGAAGTCTTCACTTGAGAGTTATCATTAAACAGAGTCTTACAAAAAATTTAAAAAAAGGAAAAGACTGGAGGGTTGCAATGAAAGTTCAGAAATAATAGGACTCAATGCAGTTCAATTTAACACAAGATAAAGGTAACACTTATAGACAGGAATAAAATTAGTTTCAGGAGCTTCTATACAAACAGTAGAATTTGGATAGCTGAAAATATGGACAGAGAAGATCATAGACACCTTGAGGAAATTTTGTGCTTTCCAAAATGCCATAGCAAAAAGAATTGCCTATGCAATGACATACAGAATTGCAGTAGTTTGGAACATTAACGTTTCCATCTCTTCTATATCCTCAATTTGGTTTTATCTGGAGGTCAGCAACATTTTAACTTGACACAACTCTTTGCTGTTCCCCAGTTTAAGGTCCAAAAATAAGTCTACCAAAAGTGTACCAAAACAAAACTAAAACAAAATAAAGTGTGGCATTGCTACTTGCATATGCACAGCCAATAAATAAATAAAAAGTGTTAAGCTGAAATGTTTCACTCTAAAGCAACAGGTAAAAACTATGTGCAACCTTTAACTTCTTTTTACCAGTATTCTCATTTTAGCTCCACACATTCCTGGAAAGGTTTCGTGTTGTAACTCCATATTTCATCTTAATTATCAGAAAGGTTTAGTATTCTGAAAAAATGGCTGTACTCAGATGCAGAAGTTATGTATCTAGCTTTAGGGTAAAGTAAAAGTGTTAAAGAAACACATTTAATTTTAACTACAGGGTTAAGCTATGAAATCCAGAAAAACTGAAATGAATGTGGGAAGGTAGTCCTGACAAACAAATAGGAATTTTAATAGAAGTTAATCAAACAAAATGATAAGAGCATCAGAGACTTCCCAATGACACCGGACAGCTGTTGAAGAAAACTGGAAAATCTGACGGCCATATGCAGGCCCAAAATACATAGAATTCTCAAAATATATTACAAAAGTCTTTATATATGGTTATTTACAAGATCACCACACTAAGTCTTTCCCACACATACACTGTGTTTCATGGGTAAATTGCCCCTGGCTTGTATATCTTTGACAAATATTTTTACAGTACATATGTTTTCTGGCTTAGATCAAATGATATGCTTATCACCTGTGATAAACAAATGCTTTCAAGTCCCTTAAACTGTTGTCTGGTGAAAGTATGCTACTCTTTACATTTCAGGATATACATATTCTTATACCAGCACTGGAGTGTCTTTCCCTGTCAGACCTAAACCTCTATGCAACTGGCAACTGCAGTGCTTTATTCTGAGACTGTGACCTTACACACGTCTCCCCACTATGCCTCCTCTCTGAAGTGCAAATGCAATCGTTGCTCCACTGAGGAGTGGTTGAGACTGTGATGAACACAGATGAAAATAATCATAAACAGAACATAAAAAGGTAAGGTCAAACACTTTGCTTTCATTTGTGAGGCAGAGACAACGGAATAGTTTTGATTGATTTACTGTACAGAAGAATCCATGCCAAGAACTGAATATCAAAGTTCTGTCTCACAAGATCTTCAGCTACTACCTAAGAATAAGTAATGTATATCCTGTACATCTGCAGGAATTCATGCTACCTATAAGAATATACTATCTTACTTAAAGCAGGGAACAGCAAGAATTAGAAACACGTACCCAACTGCAGGAACATTACAAGCTCAGTCTTTTATCCAAGGGATCCCACTGCTGTAGCTGCTCAACTCGGCCACATTTAAAGGATGTGCAACACAATCCACAAACACATATAATCCTACAGAGGCATGCTGAGGAAATGGAGAAAAGATTATTAGTATGGAAAAAGATTCCAACGTATCCTGAGAATGTTTCAAAATCACAGAAACAAACTTCATAAGAAGTGTGGCTTAGATCCATCCTGAAATTAAGATCTCTTGTTTCAGATAGTGGAAAGGCAGAAAAATTAAGGCCCAATACAGGAAAAAGGAAAAAAAAAAAAAAAAAAAAAAAAAAAGGTCTGGCTATGTGGTCAGTTTGAAAATGAGGAACCTGGCAAGAATAGAGAAATGTTAATACTCACCCCTGCTCCTCAGTTTGATAGATACACCCATCTGTTATGATCAGCTCCATAAAACAGTCTGTAAATAAGAGGTTCTGAGACATAAGGGGCCAGTGGTGTGGTGAAATTTGTGCACAGGCTGTTGAATTTGTGCCATCATATGGACATGTACACTTGGCTGAAAATATGTACTATCACAAAATAAGATTTCTGAGGATATTTTAGATATCTGAAAACTGCAGTGCCCCTCCATATCATTTATCATAATCTACAGTCTATATCCCACTTCAGTTTGGGCTATGTAATATTTTAAATTGTCCAGCAGTCCTTGGAAAGTTTGAGGCTATTACTCTACTCATTCCTTACCATGAAGGTCATTGATAGTTTAGATTGCTCCAGCAAAACACGCTGGCTTCAAGAATGTCTTTCACATATTGCACATTCCTTTAGGTGTGCATGTGAGTTTTACTGGTAAGTCTCCCAGTAAGTTACATGACTTACAGCTGTTCATGGGTAGGCATCACAAATTAAAGCAAGAAACAAGTATTACCTAAAGATTGTCTGGATGTCTGATTGGAATATATGTCCCCATAGGGAAAAAAAAAAAAAAGAAAAAAGTGGAATAACACAATTAGTTCTAACCTTTACCAGAACAGCTTCTGGAAGCTTATTTATGGATTAATGGGCTCATTAGAACTACCTTCATGCATCAGAAATTACAAAAAGCCATGTTAAGAATTGGCAAATATCTTTACCCACCAAAAAAAGAATCTCAAAAAACAATTCACAACTGCCCTCAGAATACTATTTATTTATTTATTTATCTATCTATCTATTTATTTATTTATTTATTGTCTCTCAGCAAAGTGAAGAAATTAAATTTGCTGAATAGATGCTGAGGATTATTATGTATTTAAATTTTGAATCGCATTTTCTAAGGATATGAACTATAATACTTACTTCAGCCCAGTAGAAATATCATTTTGTTTACAACTTCTTATATTTTATGTGACGTTTCTGAAAACAGACCCTGTTAGGAACCGTTAGCATTTAGACCAGTTAGTAACATACCATGTATTTTTGTCATGTAAATTTTTCCCAGTAAAATTACCATACTTTCCTTGACAGCAATCCTAAAAACGCCTGCTTACTCTGTTGCCTTTTTTTCCCACTTTTTAAATACATTTGTAGAAGGATTTGGTTTTGTTCCTAGAAATAGGAATCTGAGTCCTGACTTAAAAAAATACAAATAAGTCATTATGAAACATAGTTATTATGACTGTCTTTGTCCATATAGTCATTTGGTATTTCATTTTAATTCCGTTTATTCACTAAATTGTAAGAAAATATTTCTCAAATAGTTTTTGTAATCCTTTGCTGTTCAAAAATTGATCAAGTCAAATATTTGGCACATGATTTTGCATAATAGCTCATTTATATCATTAATTATTTTTCTTATTCCTAAATTTGTGTTTGTAATGTTTTGAACAGAAACCCGCTTAATAAAAAAATTAGCATAATCATTTCTATTTTAATTAATTAACTTTTAGACTTAACTAAAATTTGCACGTCATGTGTGACAAGACTAAAATTTACAGGCAGAAAAGGATTCTGTACAATTCCTTATGAATAAAGCTGCATGGTTTTGCCAAAAGTAACCAGTCTGTTTTGGGGGGAACTCTGAAGTAAGCTTGTCTTTTAACTTGTTACTGCAGCTAGGGCAGGGAAGGCAATTTTGGGATTGGGACTGGGGAATTTTCTGTAAGAATTTACAAGGTTTAAATAGATGATAGGACTGGGAAAATTATATTATATTAATTATATCACATATTCTATTCTATTCTATTCTATCCTATCCTATCCTATTATATTATATTATATCATATTATATAATATAATATTCTATTCTATCCTATTATATTATATTATATTATATTATATTATATTATATTATTATATTATATTATATTATATTATATTATATTATATTATATTATATTATATTATATTATATTATATTATATTATATTATATTATATTATATTATATCATATTATATCATATTATATTATATTATATTATACTATATTATACTATATTATACTATATTATACTATATTATGCTATATTATGCTATATTATATTATATTGTACTATATTGTACTATATTGTACTATATTGCATTACATAATATTATATTATTTTTATATAGGACTGGGAAAAAACCCCTAATAATTCCTGTTTCATTGTCATTTTCTTTGTGAATGTTTAACTTTCATTTGATGGAAAGGCTAAAACATTATAAACCAGGTTTTCCTAAAGTGCTACATTTTGTTCAAATAGTTTGGTTAAAATTATTTTAGCCAGCAGTAGTAGCACAAATATGTCTAAGGTGAAGGAATGTGTGTAAGTTTCTATATAAGTACATTACTATAGTACTATCTTATTACTATACCTAGTAAAAGACACATATTTTAGACATTTGATCAGAAAGGTTTAGGCTGGGGTAATGACATAGTTTAACTCACAAAAAAACAGCTTCACGTACATTTCAGCATAGGTAGATCTGAGAATTAAGTATGTGCTTACAAGGTGTATTAAGTGGGTCCTGAGCTTTTTTCATGGTGCCTGCTCTAGTTTTCTCCATCTTTTGAATTTCCTCAGAAGTACAGCATGCCCACAAAATGTTCTTGTAGAACACTGATGCACATCATGAGCAACCACAATATAAAATATACTTGCAAATTAAAATTATGAAAGCAGAATTGTACTTCTCTATATAATTTGCCTTGGGACATGTTTACAGGATTCTGGAGTTCAGACCTCATCACAAAACTTTTCAGTGAGGCTGAGGAACAAGCATTAATATCAAGGGTAGTATTTTCAAGTAGTGCTAATTTATCTCTACTGTTTTCAGTAATACATAGGCCCTGATAAAGAACTGTGTTTATGCCCTGAGAACATAGATGTGTCGACATTGTGATACTGGATGCCACAGTATCTAATAGTTTGACATATAAAGGAATGAAATCATAAATATCTAGATCCTGATGTAAGCTATATGCAGGGAACTGTGCATATAACTCTTATATAACTGTGCATGACATGTGAGGGTTAAATGAAAATTTTGGGCTTTAACGCTGTTGCAGTGCCAAAAGGATGATACAGGGACTTTGTGCACCAAAAAACCCTCAGGTCCCCCTGTGGAGCTTGGCACTCCCAACTACCATGGCTCTGCAATCAGCTGGAGTTAAGTGTATGTAAAGAAATATGAACATGAAAGCCTTTGGATACCGGCACCTTAGAAAATGCTGAAATATTAAACTATAACTGTTAGTGTTTTCATCTCATTTTATCTGTAACACATTTCCTAGTCATTAGTAATGTTTTGTAGAAAAGGAAAAAAAAAAACCCACCACCAAAACCCAACAAGATACATCTATTCCAATATTATGTTTTGATAGGAAGATTGCATATAAAGCAGATTGGTGTTAAACCTCTTAATGTGGATATTCACCATAATTCAGTAAGGTAATCTGGTATCTAATTATTGAATCTTGCCTTTTGTTTGGGCTAAACTCCATATTTGAAATCATCAGAAAGAAAGCACAATTGATAGCTAACAAGTGTACTACTGCAGTGTAGGGTGCAAATGAATCCCAAACTCATTCGGCCTGCAGGCATCTCTTGAGCTAACACATTAGATGTCAACTCCAACTTCAAAGTGAAGCATGATTCTGATACTAAGCAGTATGCTCCACTTTATTCTTCTCAAGACGCTGATTTTACATCAATTTTGCTTGTCCAGATAATTGGCCAGCACATTGAACACCTTCTTGGCTCCTGTCTAGCAAATAGATGTAAAGAGAAAACAGAAAAAATCAGTCTCAGTGATTTCTCTGGTGTTAAAGGGAAGACATGGATAACAGAGCTGGATAGAATTGCAACTTATTCCTCAAAATCCCACAGCAGTCATATTTATTACCCTAAAATGATGAAAAATCTCTGTGAAGACTGAAAATACCTTTGTATCTGCCAGTGATCTTTGTTAAATAATTTTCTCATTTTGCTTTCCACAATCAAAGAGCAAACTATGATCATTGTGCAATATTTTTTTATTATTTTTTTTTTTTTACAGTCTGGAACAGTGAATAATTAAGTATTTATATCAGAGTTATAATCAAAGGTGAGAGGTGGAGCTATGCCTACCACAGAATGCTGAAGAGGTTGTATGAATTAAGCAATGTGGACTTCTGAACAGGGCTTCACTTCTAGACCGGGTGTTTTAAGTATTTGGAAATGTACCAGCAGGGATGCGTAGTTTGTGTCTGCTTTGGATGCAAGGCTTAGTCCAACAGGAATGATTTGAAACAGCTCTGTGATTGGATGAGATGGAAAAAACACGTAATTAGTGGAACAAACATATAATTTATGGAAGAGAGAGAATGTATTAGGAATCAGAATGCACAAATGATATATCCAACAGCAAAAGGGATCAGAGAGTGACAAAGTTTCCAAAGTTTTGCCAGATATTATTTTTAAATAGTCATCATATCTGTATGCTGAAAAAATGAGTAACCTACACACCTGACGTCTTAAGTTAGTAGTTCTTAATAACAGACTCAACCTATCTTAATATAATTTTTTTTAGTTAAGGGCCTCAGGCTTTCACTTAGTCAAAAATTTCAATTAATCTAAACCACCACAAGATAGCATCAGGGAGGGAAAAGCTTGGCAGTGATCTAGTTTAACGTGATATGAAGTACACACATTCATGAGTCAGTGACAAACTTACCAGCTAGATAAAATATGTAATACTGACAGGCAGACAAATGGAAAATGAGTTGTGGAACTCCTCCTTAGTACATTATTAAAAATTACTGGTTTAGTTCAGAAAGTGGCCAAAACACTTTGCAAAGCAGATGACAGTAGCTTTCTTGAAAATCTTCTAGACAAAGAGAGATGATAGGGAACGGGAAAAAAAATAATTTAGCAGTTGTTTATGCAGATATGGGGTACAGTGCAATTAATGGAAGGAAAGTAAAGATAGGAAAGGATTCAGAACAGTTGTCTAGAGACATCTAAAGGCTGAAGAAAGACGTAGGTGGAAGTAAACTGTGCTATGCATAGGGTCCATGGTGAAACAATATGTGAAAATGAGTGTGAGAGAAGAGGGATAGAGAGCAATAAATTTTGCAGAACAACCTCGACAGTAAAAAGAATACATCACATATTATTGCAACAGACATATAAAGCCTACACAACAAGAACATACTAAAGTCAAAACTTCCATCACCTTTTTTCTCATAACTCACCCCTTGAAACTATTCTACTTTGTTTCAACTGGTAGTTTTGGACCACAGAAACATCTGTGTATTCACAGATTTTTAACGTTGTATATGGAGCAAAACCTGTGAGTGCCTTTATTTTTTTTAATTATTTTCAACCCAAATCATTCTGTGATTCTATGATTTTTTCATCCTTTCTTCTCTACCCCTATTCCCTGCAATTCCTAGCTGATGTGGAGGTTGGAGGCCATAGTGGGACTACTGGAATTTTTCAGAGAGAAGGCTAACATATACTCAGAGAGTCATAGAGTCATAGAATCATAGAATGGTTTGGGTTGGAAAGGACCTTAAAGATCATCTAGTTCCAACCCCCTGCCATGGGCAGGGACACCTTCCACTAGACTAGGCTGCTCAAAACCACATCCAGTCTGGCCTTGAACATTTCCAGGGATGGGGCATCCACAGCTTCTCTGGACAACCTGTGCCAGTGCCTCACCACTGTCACAGTGAAGAATTTCTTCCTAATAGCTGAGCTAAATCTACCCTCTTTCAGTTTAAAGCTATGACCCCTTGTCCTGACATCCCAGCTTTCTGGTACAAAGCCTGTCCCCATCTTTCTTATAAGCCCCCTTTCTGAAAGGCTGCTATAAGGGCTTCCTGGAGCCTTCTCTTCTCCAGGCTGAACAATCCCAACTCTCAGCCTGTCTTTACAAGAGGGGTACTCCAAACTTCTGATCATTTTCATGGCTCTTCTGTGGACTTGCTCCAACAGGTCCGTGTCCTTCTTATGTTGGGGGCCCCAGAGCTGAACAGAGTACTCCAGGTGGGGTCTCACCAGAGCAGAGTAAAGGGGCAGAACTGCCTCTGTCGACCTGCTGGCCATACTTCTTTTGATGCAGCCCAGGACATGGTTGGCTTTCTGGACTGTAAAACCATAGGTGTTGTCAAGGTAGGACTTCTAGTAAAATAGCTTTGGAGAAATTATCCCATTTGTAAACTTTCAAAGAAAGATGGGATCTTGAGGTTAGCTCCAGTGATGTGTAACTTTACCAACGATGTGCACTTGAGATTTCAGTAAATGCTGTTTGGCAAGTACAGATAAGCAGGCAAAGGACAGAGAGAGAGTGATTCTGAGTCTTTGTAACCACCTCTGAGTGGTGATTAAGAATGTTACAGTGCTTAAAGTGCCTTTCTTACAAAGATGAGACTTGTGAGAACTGCTACACAGTATTCTACTGCCCACCCTAACTGAGAAGTGACTTGGCCTAGCATGCAACTAGAAATGCTTTGACATGTGAGAAACATGCAAGAGGAGTTTGGGGTTTTTCTCTTTATCGATGTAACACCAGATAAATAGCATTCCTTCTCATTTTAGCTGTTCTGAACAATAGGAAAGAGTTTTGGTACCAGCCTTTACAGCACTGCTTTTAAAGCCTTATCATGTAATCTGTTTCCTGCAGGAATAATGGCAGGGGGTTGCTAGGCCCAGGTTTCCTTGGCAGCCATGGCTGCAGCAAAAGTGCACCACAACTATGTCTGTTGGTCTTGGTTGGAGGGAAGTCAAGCTGTGACATAGTTGTTGCTGTGTGGGAGCGTTGCCTAGCTGGAGCTGAGCTATCAGGGAATAAAGCTTGGAGGGCTGCCAGTTAAAGAGCCTTTTCCTCCTGCTGACCGCCGATAGCCCTGGCAGAGAGAAACAAAGCAGGACAAGTGTGAGAGTAGGGTGCTGGCAAAGGGTACTGACTCACACAGACTTATTCTTAAAACATAGCCCTCACCCTTTCCTGAAAATCCATCCTCTGGTGGTGAAGCAGGAATCACCACTGCAAAGCACTCACCAGACCTCCCATTGGGTCACAGAGCCTAGGATTTAGTGGAAGCAGTGGCCAAGGAAAAGCACTGGAGGGTGGCCTGCCAAGTATTTTATCAATCTCAACCTCAGAAAACTATATTGAAACAAGAGTCCTAATTTTCATCTTTTCCTGCCAGGATTCACATGTTATAACAGAATCTGAGCAAGTATTTACATGATAATAGCAGGTATTTACTTGATATTAACAGAATATCCAGGTCATGGTATTCTCCTGGCAAAATCACTGATTCAGCTAGACATTGTGTTAACGCACTGGTTGGGTTGGCTGGTTTGTAGCTTTCATACAGGTAGCCTTCATTACAAACTCAGTTTTCCTCAGGTCCTGTTTTATCCGGCAGTGGCATACTACTTAGCAACCTTCTCACTCTGTTGGTGGGAAATTCTTCAAGCAGCAAAATACTATTTTCCTTGCATAGCCGGTTCAGAACTATGGAGTCCTCTGCTCCCTAGGTCATCAACCTTCTCTGCAATTTTCCTTTTCTTCACGTTAGGAAGAAATGGTAAACCACACAAAAATAAGGTCTAAAATTCAGAAAGGGCTACCTCAGAAAATATGAAATTGAGGACTTTGTAATAGTTCTTGTGAAACATGAGATTATTCTGGGACTTGCTTGTATGGGACAGGCTAGGATAACTTGCTTGAGCAAGGGTGGAGGAGAAACAGAATTCATCCACATCATCTTGAGGACCACTGCACAGAATAAAATTTTTAAGTTGTTGCTATATATGGAATAAAGCTCATTTTCCCACTTCAGGTTGTTGAATAGTGCTCGGCACAAGGTTCCAGACACTGGTCAGTGCCACAGCTTTGTGGACATAGCTCATGTTCCTTTATGGTTTTGGCTGTCTCAGCTGACTATTTAAGTAATTAATTTTGATAAACGTGTTTCATACGGTATGTTTCACTTCACCACAATCTAATCATCCATTATTTTTTCTCATGTGTACAATGCCACAGGAATGCTCTCCTGCCTTGCTAAATGGTTGCATTTGCATAACGGCAGTTAGTAAATGGAGCCTCTTAAGATTTTAATAACAAGAATATGACCTAAAAGTAGATATCATCACATTTTTTTCAGTAAAACTGTGTTTTGGGTGATAATTTCAGATAAATTTCTTTAAATAATTGGTACTTAGGTTTAAGTCCTTTTTTATATTTCCTTTTTCTTTCTTACAGCTCCACATGCTTATAAACACTACACAGCTCTATCACACTTACGGAAAGCATACCATCTGAAATGCTTTATTGATCTAGGATGATCTTCTACTCTTTCTAAATTAAATACAAATTTGAAATTTTGTCACATACTAGAGAGGAGATATATATATATGTATATATATATATATATATATATTTATTGGCCTGCTATTAAACTAATTGAATAAGCTTGAAAATCAGGCTTTTTGACAAAAGTCTTCTTTATTTTCACTTAAACTAGAAAAATATATATATTTAAGAATTTGAGAATTATTTAAGACTTTTATGTGATATTTGCTTTAGGAATAATGTACTGATAATGAAAACGATGTTCTATTATAAAATATAATGGAAATCTATGACTCAAGAAACATAAAGTAATCAGTACAATCTTTCAAAAGTTTGTGAAGAAGTACTGCTTTCTTCTGCATTTTCTTTGCTAAAACTTGGTTACTTCCACAAGCTTTATTTTAACTGTAAGAGTAAAATGAAACATTTTTCAGGGGAAAATCTATCCTTATCTAGGAAATAGTCAGAGGACTGACTTTTTAGAAATAATTATTATTAATACATCCATAGAAGCATAAAGCTGCAGGATCAGGTTGCTTTTACGTTTACCCTGACTATTTCAGTCACTCAGAAGGCAAAAGGCTCAGCAAGAGAGCACAAGCTCAGCAAGTGGAACTTCCACTACTTTGCCCACAGCTGGTAGCATTTTTTCTAGTTAGAATTTTTGACAAACAGTAAAATTCTGTATCTGCTCTATGCCCATGTGCTAGGCCTAGACACAGTAAAAATTTCTGGCAAAAACTGTGAACACAAATGCCATTAATGATGCCACCATTACTTTCTAGGTAACACACATGAGTTAACATCCCTTTTGTCAAGATACTCTTCATTTATGAAAACATTTTTAGGAACACATCTATTTTAATTTGTACAGCAGCTTACTCATGCCTTATGATGTGGAAGGAAAAGGATTCATAAGGAGAGCTAGTGGATGAGGGATAGTTACTTAGAAACACCACCAACCTTTTTCAGACGAGGCTATGCAATTTTTTCTGTGTGATTGTAGAAAACTATTTCTGTCAGCTGAAAGTTTCCCTTCTCATTTCTGAAGAAACCAGAGCAGTTTTCAGGGTGCACATTTACTACTGCATTTATCTGTGCAGGAGATAGGATTCTTATGTTAGCTAGTCAGTTCCACTAGCAATATTACAGAGTTGTATTTATGCCTTAGCACAGACATACAAGTCCACTGTGGCATGGATTTGACAGTCTTCTTGGAGAATATCTCAAAATTTTTAATGCCTCACTAAGCAAAGTGTTCTGTGAGCTGGTGCACAGAGACACTGAGAGGTAGCAGTCTTTGCAGACTCATAAATGGTTTTGGAGCATTGCTGCTTGTATCTCAAGCACTCCCAGCTCTGCATACATAGAGAAAAATGTTGGGTTCTCTGGAGAATTGGTCTTTGAGTCTGATGTGTACATGGAATCGGTGTGTTAATTGATTAAAGGCTAATCTCCATGCAAACCAAAAGCTGGTGGAGCACAGATAACAGAAGGACCACAGAAATGTCACCCTGAACTGGAGATATGTTCAGTGATGCCAAATGGGGCTTGCCAACAGCAGATAGGAGTAACTATATCTGAAACAGAAGTCAGCTCATGAAGCTTTCCAGCCTGAAGGAGGGTCACTGGCAGCACAACAGCTGCCAGTGACTGCCTGTTTGCCCACCAAAACTAGCAAGTGAATGTTAATTTCAAAATTTCAAATTTCAATCACATTGCATAAAAGACCAGTTTTGCAAATTTGCAAAATTTACAGCAGAGGGTTGCATAAAAACAGTCTGACAAGAAGAATCTTTTTATAACTGTTCAGCAAGAGAATACTTTAACACAATTATCAGTGCAGTTTTTGAGACACAACCAATCTCCCTGATGCATCAGCAGATGAAACTAAACCATGATCTTTAAGCATCTGGCAGGCTCAAACTGCTTTAACAATTATAAGAAAGTGCTGATGTGGTTTTTACATGTGAAAGAAAACTATGTAGATGTTTTGAACCAAAGCAAGCTATATAAACCTGACTTACCATGCCTTACCCAGCTAAACACAGTCATTTTGCACAGGCCAGTGTCAAGAAACTGTTGACTGCAAGCCTATTCCATATGATCAGAAAATGCTGGAATAAAAGCAGACATATCACAGAGAAGAGTTATTTTCTGGGTCTGTAATTACCATGTAAGGTGAATTAATTTTACAAATTTGAAGATTTTTTTTAAAAAAATAATAAAAACAAAACTATGAGAAGCAGAAAACATTAGCTAAATCACTGAAGGTTGATCATTACTCAATGCTTAGAAGCAATATGAGTATGTGAAAGACTTCTTTCATTATGGTTCATTCCTTTGAAAGACAGATGATGCAACTACAGCATATGCTTTATATATTATTAAAGAAAAAAAGACCATAATTCATCTCATGTTCTGCTACATGATTAAGGCCACAGTTTAATACACTGATTAATCTTGTACAGTACTGTTCTGTGTACTATTTTGCAATCAAATTTGCTAGTATAGCATATCCAGATCAAAGAGAAGGCTGTTTCACAGAATACTGTTTTTTTAATAAAAACCTGTGCTTAAAAATGCCTAAAAATTATTGTTAGACATTCTTTCAACATTATTTTAGTCAAGGCAAGTCCTGAAGTACTAATCTACTTGGAGCGTAAGAAAAGGAAATTTTTCATTTTACAAGGCATGAAAGAAGATGCATCAGGTAGTGTGAAAAGCTGGTTAGATTGGGACTGAAGGAAGATGAGTCATGTTGAGAGAGGATGTCTTCTGTGTACATTTCTGCCTCACAGTGACTTTGCTGAGGAACAAGGGCACATCAGTCTGGGAAAGGGAAATCTAACATGTTAAGTTGTGGCATACATGTCTTTCAGTGGTAGCAACCACTGGGAGCTTTCTTTGCTGAGGAATGTCCTGAGCAGTCACATTGCCCCATCCTAGGAATGGCCCCTGCTGCCAGGAGTGACCGGTGGCTAGTGGAAAGCACACTGAAGATCCTTCTGGAAAGAAGCATAGGTAGCCACACTTTTGTTGCCTTTACCGGCTTCATGGATGATTAGGGATTGAGCTCACAGTTCAGGACTGTTCTTTATGCCTTGAAATCCCAAAGTAAGAATGTTGTGTTAGGTACAACGTATGCCTACACATGCCTAGCTGTCCTTTTGCATCTGGTGTACAGATAGGGATGGGGTACAGCCAACACACAGTAAATTTGTAAGAACAAGATCTAGCAATGTTCATTCTGTTACTCTTTTTTTTTTTTTTTAGACTCAGGGCTGTCTTAGTAGCCCCTGTGACCTTACAGCTAGGGCCCTAGATGCCAAAGAAATTGACTGGAGTTGAAAAAAATACATTTATGAAAAAAAATTTTAAAAAAATGTATTTGAGAGTTCTGTTTAAAATCTCAGCTCCCCAGCAGTTCCCAAGTCATACTCTCTAAAGTCAAGGCCAGCTCATAGTCTTTTGTTTCAATATCACATTGAGAAATGTACTTGTTTTTACTGTGTTCTGCAGGGCACTAATGGCCTTTCTAAGCTTTCACTGGAGGTAGGAATTGCAGACAAAGCTAGATCTCCTTCCACAAGTATTAAAAGTAAAGTTTTTTACCTAAAATCAGTGATGCAATGTTGAAAGTCTAGTATGGCTTGCAAACAAATGGCAAGTCCTGGGGGTTTCAAAATGTATTTTTAGAAGAAACAGATGCTAATCAAGATATGCCCCACATAGCTGAAACAGCATGATTCACAAGGGAATTTCATTAGCCCCAAAGCTGAGCAGTGTTACAACTCCTGGGAGATCCAATAAAATAAGTGATGTTCATTTTTACAAAAATTACATTCTCCTAGTTAATCCCCATGGGCTTCCAAGCATTTTTTTGGTTCTGTTCTTTCCCATTGCTGCTTTGCTGTCACACAGAAGATAGATTGCTATGTAGGACAAGAGTGGCAGTACTCTCCACTCGCCTAGAATGGACAGGCAGATCATCAATGCTATACAACAGCTGACTGAATAAGCCCTGTCTTCAGCAAAACAGACAGGCAAGCAAGTCTTTATCCAAAGGGGAATAGACAGGTAGGGTCATAAAATGCATCTAAGCCATAAACCCAACAGATTTAATGGGAAAAAAAATTGCTGTTGTTTTCTAGTTAATTTGGAATATCATGCCTTTATAAAATAATCCCTGCCATCTCTGAACAATGATAACAGGAAAAAAAGTGAATATGTAGACTATTGAAATTTATTTTGCTCAGACTCTATTTTTAAAAGAGCAATGCCTGATAATTTATGTAATGTAACAGCTATTGTATTCCTGTTGACACATGATAATAGTTATGACTGACATTTTTAAACAGAATTTCTGCCTTTTTTTCCATATAAGAAAGTATTTTTAGAAAAGGGAAACACAATAGAAAGGAACAACAGTCTGAAAAAATTTAGCATTGTGCCAGAATTTGTACAGCCTGTGAGTTTGGTCTTGAACAAAGAAGCCAAAGGGCTAAGGGGCTGCTGTCAACTTGTAGGTTTCATTTAAATCTGAAATCAGCCTCTGTGACAGGAACAAATTCCAAGATACTGGAGCAAATTCACTCCTGGAAAAGTTTCAGATAACAGCTTCAGGATGCCAGTGATGATTCATTCCTGCACCTGAACTGTGAGTGAGGGCACAGAAAAGCTGTTCAGGAATGGCCAGGAGCAGGACAACGTCAGTGTCTTCACTGTCAGGTCTAAAGTCTGACTGACTGACCGTAATCCATTTACCTTCCAGAGCTCACCAGGGCCAAGCTGCAGAATATTTACAACGCCTCACTTTCCCAAGCATGCCCCTGTGCCATAGCAGAGAGGATTTGATCTGAAGGCTCTTGTTGGGGTGAGACGCCAGTGGAGCTGGTCCCCAGCTGCTTGCTGGGCTTTGGGCCAGAATCACCCAGTGCAGGAATGCTACAGCTGAAACCAGTCTGGCTTCTGGCAGCAAAGAATTACCATGTGTCCATGGACCATTAGTTTCGTTAATCCAATTCTCCTTTGCACTAACTGAAGAATTCCTCTATTCTTAGACAGTAAGGTAGCTTTTCTGTATGTCTACTAGGGAATTAGCAAAGCCTTTCCCTTTAAAATAATTGGTAAAACTGACCCAAAGTATTTTAAGTTTCCACATGGCTGTTTCTTCAAATGTGTGTGGGCATTTTTCCATGAGAACAGTTTGCAACTGGAAGCCAAACTAAAACCTATTTGTTATTGGTAGGCACCTTTTTCTGTGGTTGTTCTCTAGAAGCCCTGTGATTTGTACCTTTCAATCTAAATCCATTTTACATTGTTGCTTCAATTTAGAGGTCGACAGCCAAGCTACTTCCTTTTTTTCTTTTTTTTTTTCTTTTTTTTTTTTTTTAAATCAAAAGATTGCAGAATAAAACTTCTCTTGTTCATATTGCTTTGTGGGTGTAGAAAATGATAGTTCATGCTTTCCATTGTTGTTCACCAGAGATGCTGCAGTATTAAACATGTTTTCTTGTTCAGTGACTCCAAACAGTTTCTCACTAACATCTATATTAACTAGTATTCCATTTCATCAAGCTTTGACACATCTAGTTCCTACTAGGTTTCATTTTTGACAGTGTTGTCAGCTCCTCTGTGCCATTTCTTAGTGGGGTGGACTTCAGGAGTTTTCAATAGTAACTATTGAAATTAAATATTATGTGTTAGACCCAAAACTAAATGGACTTTGCAACAGTAAAATCTTATGAATACACAAAATGTTCTCTACCCTTTAACCTGGTTATTTCACTTGGAGATATTTTCGATATAGCATATTACTAATAAAATACCTTTTGAAAGTATTTTTCAATACATTTTCCCATTCAAAAATAATTTTAAATTACACTGATAACAAAGGCAAATGAAAAAATCATTCTACTTGCACACTTACTAAAAATGTAGGGCCAAGGAAGGATGTTTTCTATTTCATATAGCATTAAAAATTTGTTGGCAAAATGCAACCCCATTGCAATGTGTTAGAGCTCTGTGGTTTGGAGAACCTTACCCAAGCATTTGGCTGTATGGTAGAGTTAGAGTTTGTAACATGAAAACATTTTAAAATCCAAATACTTCTCAAAATGGAATTAATAAACACAAGCTAGTCTGGAGTATGACTCCTAACCATTCATGTTAGCAGAGGCTGAAATAATTATAAAACAAGGCAGAAATCACCAACTTTGTTGATTTCTTTTTGTTAAACAATTTTTTTCCAACAGTACTATTTTCCTTATCATTGCTGTGTGACTGAAGACTTGTTTGGAAGATCTTGGATTATGATACTGTTGAAAAGTTCACCCCATGAGCTGCAAATAACAGCAGCTGCTGCTCTGTTTACATGTACATTGAAATAAAGGACGGAGTTTCCTGTTGTAGATTATATAAAATCCAGCCACTGCTAATCAAAGGAAGTTTCTTTCCCTGGTATCTCAGTTGAGATCTGATCAAAATATTTCAGATTCACTAAGGTCGGAAACAGCATTACTGACTGGCATTTTCAGCAGATTTCCTCAGGGTCTCCTGGGAAGCCTATTAGCCTTCAAGGAATAGTGTCTGCAAAGGCTGCAGAGCTCACAGCTCACCTGGAACCTTGCAACTCCCCACCTGTGGGCAGCTTCTCCGAGCACCATATGCTTACAACTCACATGGATGGAAAGCCAGAGAGCACCAAGATGCCTACATCTGGGCCACTTTGTCCTGTGAAAATGGCCACGTATACCAGCTCCTCATATCCCTCCCCCCTTCTCTCCCTCCCCTCCATTATATGCTATATTTATAGGACATTTTCTGGAAGAAGAAGTATTAACTGTTTTTCTCGATATTTGTACAGACAATTAGCATCTTGCAACACAGCATTAGGAAACTGCATGTGCTGCTTCTCACTTTTTTTGTACAAGAATGTCACAGGAAGGGCGAGACACTGCCAGAGTGGTCTGGATATAATTACTGACTTTCCAGAAATTCTTCCATTTAACACAGCTGAAAACACAATTCTAAAAAAAGGATTATTTTTTTCTGTTTTAGTTTCTGAATCAGAACTTAAATTTGCAATAGTAGTAAGTTAATAAAAAAAAATAATCACATGACACTGATTTTAGGTTGACACTGCATTCTTTAGGGTACCACAAAACTTCTACCACTCTTAATTAAGAAATACTGTATATAAACAGTACAATTATTCATATCAAACCCTACTGTTAAATAGTGATGTTTAACATCACTTTAACCCTACTGTTGAATAATGAACGGTAAGGGGAATTTTAAGATATATTTCAATAAAAATAACTGCTAGACTGTGGATTCATTTGGCCAATGGCTGAAACAGATATTGAACCATTTAAATGCATACTGCCATTTTCAGTTTTATTTTAAATTACTTAGCTAAAACTTATTTCATCTGGAAGTCCATCTTCATCTTGCTATAGATTTCTTTCTACTTCACCTTTTTCCTCCTTTTTGCAGTTCTCTCTTTTCTGTTAGTCAATTTACATTCATGACATTTTAATATATTCATCTCCTTTTCAACTCTTTCAACTTCAGACATTGCACCGTAACAGTAGAATATAACACCCAGGATGGTGAAATGCTAATAATTGATATGCAATAAATAACTTGATTCAAACTAGCAGAGCTTTATTGCCAACATTTTTTTTAATTAAACAAGAGGTTCAGAAGTTGTTTTGATTTTTTATCTGACTCCCCAATGACTGGCTTATAGAACATTTTAAGAAACCATGCCTACCAGGTAAATGAGCTGAATAAAAGCTACAATAGCAGAAGTACAAGGGCTCCACAGATAGAAAAAACTCAGTCTCTAAGTATAGAATACATCTGTAAACTCTTCATCTTTTCTTACTGAAGAATTTAAAATTTATTTCTTTTTTCCTTGCCTTGGTTTTCTGCCCATGGTACTTTTTCAACTCTTACAATGTTTCTGGTTTTGCTATATACTTATTTTTTAATTTCTTTTCCTTTTTATTCCTGAGAGATAACCAAGATCGAACAAGGTCCAAAACCAATTTTGTGTCCCTCTCTATATGGTATGTTTTCAAACTTACACCATTAAAGTTGCTTCCCAATTCAGACATTTAAAGTTGGAAATTATTTGTAAAGCTCAGATAACTGATAGAAACATTTTGGGGTTTGGTTTTTTTTGTTCTTTTCCTGTGGTGTTTTTCTTCTCCCACCAGAAAGCATCTCCAATAAGGAAAATTCTCAAACACATATTAAAATCTAAATCTGTATCAACTTCCCATAGAGAAAAAAAAACCCACAAAATTATGCACATATTTCTGGTTTTACTAGAATGACAATCACTTTAATGTTTTCAGCACTCATCTTTGCATACACCAGTGCTATTCTACTAAAACTAAGAGCTTCCACAGGATGTGATTTCTCTCAGCCTGCCTTTCATAGATCTGCCTGACAAGTCTGCATGTGCCTTATATATAGATAGCTATCAATTAGAAAACTGCTTGGAAATGTAGAAGATCCATCTTACAGTCCTGTAGGCCTCACCTCTTAGAAGTACCTGCACATGTATTGAAACTGAAGGCAGTTGGGTATGTAAACACCTAGTACTTAGCTTGAACAATATTTCAGAATCTAACTTCTTTCAGTTTAAGCCCCTAATATCTTTCAGGATCTGGCTATAAACACATGAAATTTTTTTGTTTCACTACTACCTTAAAAGTCTCAGTTGCATGACTTCACTGTGTCATCAAGTTTCCTGTCCTTGCAAGCCATAACTGCTCTGTATTTTTAATAGGCTTTACTATGCGTAGTAATTTGCTCCAGGTTTTATATTACTTTCTATCTTTTAAAAATTCTAATATTAAATGTGCATATTGATCTATCTATATGTGCCACGATGGGCCTGCTTTTGCTTCTGGAGAATGCTGGTCGGCTTCATTAGATGCTAGAGCAGTCCTGTAGTAATGCTTATGTACAGCAGGCCAGAGGGAAGATGCCTCTACAGTATCTATGACAGATCACGTATTCTCTGCCTAATATTCTGTAGCACTGTAACAAATATCCAGTAAATTAACAGGACGCTAGCATGTGAGTTACATTCCCATGTTTGCATGCATTTATGTTACTGTGTTTGGATATTAGTGATGTTTCCTCATTGCTTTGTTGTATAATTGTATAATATTGTATAATATGATGTACTTCAGGATGTCCCATTTACAATTGCCATGAGAATTAATTGTTCAGCTCTACCTGTTACTTGCACAGACTTTCTATTACAGGTGTAAGCATTTATGTTTCTCCTATGTGCTATACTGCAGTAACTGTTTTCATCATGAACCACTTAAGCAAAAGGCAACGTTAGCCCTGCAACATAAAAGCATAAGAAAGACAGTCCTTGTCCTATGCAGGAAAAGATACATGCAGAATATTGGCAATACGAGAAGATTATTAAGGCTGGGAAAAAGCTTCAAGGCAAAAGAAACAAGTGGAGAGAGAAGGGAGTATCAGCTTATAGAAATGAACTGGCGTGGCTCTAGGGGTTTTTTGAGCCATTCCATTTAGTTCTATCACAGAAGCAAATGATGACTGAAAAATCTTCCCCAAAAAACTGCTGCTGCCTGAACAGTGGTAGCACTGTTGGGAACAATCTTGAAAGTGAGCACTTTTGAATTTCAATAGGGACTTTCCAAAGAGAGGAATAACAACCCTGTACATTGTGTAAATCTGGACCAGACACCTTATGAGGGGAGTGCTACACAGCTAGGAAAATAATCTGAAACCTGTTACAGAACAAGAGAGCAACTGTTTGTGGGAATACGAAAGTACTGTCAGTGAAAAACAGAACAGAGAAAACAATCCTTTAAAAAACAAGAAGCAACAAGGAAATTTACATATATTTAAAAAGTATGTGCAAATGTCACAAATCAGCTGGTCAGTTTACAGAAGGTAGGTAATAATTCAGTTTGTACCGTGATACCTGAGAAACTGGAACAAGAAAATTAATTAACAATTTGTCTAATATAATTAGGTCAACTTAACCTGGAAACAATTTCATTTGACAAAAAGAAATCAATCAATATTGTACTGAGGAGAGCTCTGGAGAGGATTGTGTTTTGATTAATGGGAAACTGAGACACTACAAGCAGCAAAGGCTTTGGACCCAGTTCTGATTTTAATTACACCAATATGAGTAAGATTAACCTTGCAAGTGAGTTTCCCAGTGAAAAAGTCAGATCGCAAACAAGTCATTCAAACTTTAAGACCTACCTGGAACTGGTCAGGAGTGGGTAATAAAGAAAATTACTTATTCTTATAAATTATGATACTCAGAAGAGTCCACTATGGAAAGGGTATCAGAGAAACTGAATTTCCTATCAGGGGTGGGGGGGTGGGGGTGGGTGTGTGTGTGTGTGTGTGTCTGTGTCTGTGTCTGTGTCTGTGTCTGTGTCTGTGTCTGTGTGTCTGTGTGTCTGTGTGTCTGTGTGTGTGTCACTGAGTGACTGAGTGACTGAGTGACTGAGTGACTGAGTGACCGAGTGACTGAGAGAGAGAGGTGTGGGGAAAAAAAAAGTTTTTAGGTACTGTTTATACTGTTTGTATACCCAGAGAATTTATTTCTCATTATGACCTTGATTATGACATGTTAACTTACATACATCAAAAAATTATATCTGAGGTAAACATGATAGAAGCAAAAAGAAGAGTTGGGGTATTGTTGTTTTGGTTTTTTTAATAAGAAAGTTCAAAACCAGCCTAAAGCAATGTGGCTCACAGGGTGATTTTCTAGGTAATACAGCACAAAATCCACAGAAAGCACTGCTGGAGATTTCATCCTGTTTTGAAAAGGGGGAAGATTTGACTGTTATTGTCTGTGGCCTCTGAGGTACAGTTTGGGAAACAGGATGTGTACAGGGGGTTGCAGGGTTTGAGGCGTTTCTCCTCAAAAGGAAACTCTTCATCTGCATAATTCATGACACTCATAGCACTCCACCTTCATTTTTTTGAACTCTATAAACAGCCTGTATGTCACGACCTTAAAACATGTTGCCACTGCCTTTTTTTTTTTTTTTTCCTGCCAGCCTTATCAATTATTTTCTACACATTTGTTTTTTCTCTGAGGTCTTTTATTCTGGCTATATTGCCAAAGGCTACTAGACTGTAACCTGCCCTATATGAGAATTTCAAAAACATTGCACTCCATAGGAAAATCATGAAAGACTCCTTCATGTTCTTTGGAATAACAAATGAAAACAAAGGCAAAGATCATGTTCTTCTCTCCCGTGCTACTTTGAACACATGCTCAAGATGCTTACAAACTGAAATGCTGCTACCCAATACAGCCACAACAAAGAACAGTACCATTTAAAGTGTAGTGGGAAACCATTTAGAGTGTTATATGCAGAAATATCAGTTTAACAATTTTCTTAATTTTTGATAGATTTGGAAGACCAGCACATCTGACCACATTATTCAATGAGAAATTTCAAAGAGAAATTTCACGTATTTCGTTAGATTCGTAAAACGGAAGTGAAAGTAGTAAATGCAAATAATATATTCACGTTCATAGTAACTAGAGGTACATTCTCATTTTTAATTGCTGTCCAATACACAAAAGCACTTTAAGCATGTACTTACTTGCTTAGTGTATTATGAAATTTTAACATTAATGGTCCCATTGGGGCTTTTACCATTGACTTCAAAGGGAACCAGATTAGGATTTATACAGATTTGGCTAGTAGTGCTGCTTATTATTAAAAACCTTCTTTTATGTTGCATAAAACTTTTCCAGACTTTAAACATTTAGGCTGAAATTCCATATGATTCATAGCTGACTCAGGGTGAATTCTTCTGGAAAACTCCAGACAAAAGAATTCAACACTTTTCAATAGCTAGGACTGACTAGGCAAAGAAGACTGGGATAGGATAACCAGGGAATATGAGCGGCACTGGGAACAGTTGGAACAGGAAACTTGAACTGGCAGTGGCTGAAGTAATCTAGGACTACAAGGAAAAGCTAAGTGAGAGAATTAAAAAATATATGTTATAAAAAGGACAAGTCCAAGGAACTGTAAATAAAATATTATGGATAGGACAATAGGACTGGTACAAGAAAACATGAGTGGGAAAGATGCAGAACTGGGAAACAGGCATTAGGTTAGAGAAGCTGGAACGTGAGGATGAGCTATAATGCTGGAACAGCCTGTGCTGTTGCAGCATCACCTTCTCTGGCATTTGGAGCCGAGCCCTGAGCTCCATAATCTCATTGTTCATCCCTTCTGTGGGCGAATAGCCATAAAAGCCACTAGCAAAATTGCTCATTCTCCTCTATGGCTTGCCCATGCAGAGGATAAAAATTTGTTAATTATTCCTTTGTGTTCATTAGCTTTGATAAGCTTAAATCCTTTTATTCCATTGGTTTAAATGAGGGATATAAATATTCCAATTTCACTGACCCATGCATGTGTCAATATGAAACCACATCACAGAACCTCCTTTTTCCCCATTTTGTCTTCAAAAAAATTTCATCTGCCTCCTGACTTCCCTGATAAAAAAGCATCATTTCACCTAAAACATCAGATTTAGGGTCAGATCTGGAAATTTTCCCCTTGTGACCATGAGATTCCTGATGCTAACTAATTTTTTTCTGCTGAGGAATAGGAATTTTATTAAAGAGAGACCAGCAGTAAAGCAAATAAGACTGCAAACTAAACAGGAAATCTCAGGAAAAGAATAGAGAACTGAAATTTCAGATTGTAACCCAGATTATTCCTTGAAAGTTCCTAAATGGCTGTGAAGAAAAGTGTGTGCCTGATTTATTTGTTTCCAACTGGTGTGTTATCTTCCCCATCATAGAGTGGGAGGGTCAGGACAACTCCTCAGGAAGATATGAGGTTGCTACTTAGATCATGGGCAAGAAGAAAAGTTTCTCAGACTTCAGAGAAAAGCAGAACAAGAAAGAAGGGAAACAACAGCAAGAAACTGGGAGCATGAACCACTGTGAAGATCAGGGAATGGACAGACATGCCTCTATGACAATGGAGTAAGAAAATACCTAGGGACCAACAGGGACTTAGTCATTTGTTGCATGATTGACTGACAGCAAGCCAGGACCTCTCTTCAGGGACACAGTGGGCAAAGCAAGTGTGGTTTTTTTATTTCTATTCTGTTTTTGTATTTTTTTGTTTTTGTTGGGTTTTTGGTTTTTGTTTTTAATATGCATTGTAATATCTAATTTTAAAATAACTAAAGATTTGATGGATTTGCTTTGAGGTTTTGGTTTGGTTAGATTTTTATTTGATCTTATTTTATTTTATTCTGATTTTTTACTTCAAAAGCTTTGGGGAGCTCACCAGAAGTAAAAGGTTTAAGCAGTTGGTTGAAATATCAGCAAATCTTAGGTTTTGACATGATGATGAAACAGATATTTCAGGGACAACTACTGATTTTACATTTCTTGACTCCTAAACAGAGATTCTATAGGAAGAAGATTGGTAGGTCTACTTTCTCTTACAAACAGTACCATCTCACATAGTCCCTAATACCTGTCCTATGCATTACATATAGTTGCAGTGCCATAGCTGCATTAGTCTTCTCCCCTTCCAGCTGGACCACCTTTTTTACTGAGAACCCAGTGTCTAATGAAAGGGCATCCTGAAGATTCAATGAAATGTAAATTGAATCAGTGGAAACCAGGACTTTGAACTCATGCCTGTCATTGAGGGCTGTACATTAATTCTGTGAGTGATGTGGTAAAGTACTCTTGCTAAACATGCAACACTACTGGAGATGTTTGAGTTTAAGTTCCTTCTCCTTCAGCTTCCCCTCTTCCAAGAGTGGCTTATAACATGGAATTTGTAAGTCTTTGTGAATCTTTTATGTCTTTGACTCTATGGATGCTTCCCACAATGAAATCCAGAAGGGAATTAATTAGTCTTCTTGATGTTTAAATACTGTGCAATGCGTAGAGTAGAAGGCCACACAGGCAACAGGAGAGCATAATACCTGAAACAGTGATCCATTATGTGATAAGAGCTTTTCCTGCACTGGGTAAACGAGGGTTCTGCTGAAAAATAGCATATTTTAATGTGATTGGTGCCTGCATATTGTAATTCATGAAGCTGAAGGAAGTGGATTCGTTTTGTGAAAGAAAACTAACCCTGATATTTGAATGCTTAATATCATGGTTAAATTAAATGTTTTTAAAATAGCTTTCTTAGCTGGTACATTTTAAAATAAAAGCTATGCCTCTGTAATCTCCATGCAGAAACAACACAAAAATGAAAAAAAAAAAAAAATAATAGGAAACTATTTAAACGTTATTGATTGAAGAACTATTTCCATTACACAAAGGGAAATGTTACTTTAAAAGTTACAAATCTTTTTCCATATACAGTACCTGCACATCGACAGAGGGGAAAAACAACATGGTAGCTATTTTGTTTTTCATATAAATTCTATAAATTATCATTTAACATAAGTTTGTTGCTAAGAAACTTTTGTGTTTGAAATCCTGGGTTTCTTTACAGACAAATATTTATTATTTTACATAATCCCAGAAATCCCCCTCAAAACTATCTTTGTTCTATTTGCCCTTAACTATGTCTCTGGATTAGAAGGAAAAAACCTTCCAGAAAGAAGACAGTTAAAAACTGCTGGCCCCAGCAATAACTGTTACTGTGGATCTTTTCATTCCCCTAAATGGGAATGGGTAGAAAATAATGGATGGAGGACTATTCTAGGACTCAGTGATCTCATTAAAAATCCTAAATCTACCACTGACTGACTGGTAAGTGATCTTGGTTAACTCCATTTTCTTCTTCTGCCTTGGTTTACCTTGGAAATTGTAATATTAACATATTTTATAAGGTGTTGTAAGATCTCAAGATGCAAAGCATTAGAAGAGCTATCCTTTCCTGAAAGCTGTCACTGAAATGGTCAGATGTAATTAAATTGCTGCTGCATGTTAAATTAAAATTCATGCATTCTAATTTTTACCTTTTTTCCTCATTCCTCCTCCCCAGTTTACACCTATACATAATTTTTGCATGTCTAAAAACTTGCTTATGAATCCATCCCCACACTCCTGTGGGTCAATTGGCCTCCTCATTACATATCTACAAAAGAACTCGGATCTCTTAGCAGTTTCTGTCCAGCTAGTATATGAGAGCACATCCCCTAGAGTCACTGCTTAATCAACCCAAGTCACAGTCACAAGTGGCAATGACTAACGCTAGTAGCTTTGTCTCTTGCTTTTCCTTTGAAAATGTTTCGAGACTTGATCCTGTGGTGGTAAAAAAAGCCATGATATCCTATTAAATTTGGTAGCAATGGCAGAGCCTATATCATTTTTTGCCACAGCAGGAAACTCTTAACCATGCCTCAGACAACGTATTGTAAGGCAGAAAATTTGAAGTGAATCCTACATGCTATTCCTAACTCATACACACAGCATGTTCTTTGCAGTACAAAACTAAGCAGTTCTATAAATATAATACACTGTTGCGTAATTTCTGCACACTTGGCAAAATCCCTCCTATTGTTTTTGGAAAATGGCTGTTGGTAAACACTGAAAAATGTGCAATAACGCCTTTGGCATGAGGAAGCAATGATCTGCTCTAAAGCTGAGGCTTGGTTTTTTTCCATACCTAATTGATAATCAATACAGAGTTTTCCTGGGGCCCATGACCAGCTGTAGTGCAGGCACTAGGCTCCACAGATGGAGAAATGCCAGCTTTAGCTCTAGAAGAAAATGACAAGAGAGTGATTTTTCTTCCTCTGAACCAGGGGCACTGCCGGCCACATTACGCATAAGTCTTAATCGCAGTTTCCCTGCCTGTGCGAGCTGAGGGACCCCATTTTTAAAGAAATAAATCCACGTGAAAAGTATTATTCTGCCTTCCTCTCCCACATCCTAGTGCTAGCAGAAGAGTATGGAGGGAAGTTCACTACTGGTACACCTTCCCTCATCTCTCCTTCTCATTTCTTCTTTGCAGTCCAAAATCCACTCTCAACCAAAGAGTCCAACAGAGGCCTGTGCTCTGCTGGATGTCTGGATTATAACTGATCCAGATTTTGTAACATAGACCTTTGCATAGTACCTTGTTATTAAACAATATCCTTCTACAAGATTAGATGATATGTCTAAAGCAAATAGCAACGGAAGAGGTTAGGCAGACTTTGAACTAAGAGTGAGTATTCTTCAGTATTTTACCATTGTTACTTCTCTCCCTTGTGAAATGCTTTTCCTTTTAAATCTGCATTGCCCTAACTAGATTTGAATAGTTGTTCTGGGACCAGTTTTCTCTCTTGCACTTCCTCTCTTTGATTTATTTATATAATACCTTCTGCTCCTTAATTCTTTCGCCTGGCAGCAATAGTTTGCTATGAACGACTTCACTGTCAATATTCTTGAGAAATTTTACACTTCTAAGTCACATGCAAATTTCCTGACATTTATTAAAAAAACCCAACAGTCTATGCAAATACAAGGAACTCATTATTTAAAAAGAAAGAAAGAAAGAAAAGCTACCAGAGTTTTCCATTTGTAGCAAAAAATCCACAGTATAGGCCTACAAATGACACAATTTCATAAATTACTTGTTCTGGATTATTCGCATCCTAAACTGGGAGAGTATTGTGTTGCATCCTGCACAAACACATGATGCTTTCACACAGAATAACAGAGAAATTACTTCTTGATGCTTGTAGCATCATATAGCATTCATCATGACTGTATTTGCTATATCAACCTTGAAATTGCTTTAAGATGCAGCATGATCTTTGCTGAAGATTCAGTCCTGCCTATTTGAGAACTAAGTGTACCAAGTTCCTTGCCAGTTACGTGAAGTCAGATCACTATTTCCACCTTGACAACACTCGAGCAATTCTTTCTTTTTTCCAAACCTCATGGCTTTTGCAGGCCTCATGATACAGTTACCAAGTACATCTAGGCTTTGAAAGGCTATCAAAGCAGCAATTCCTGTTCCTCTTTTGGTCTCTACTTGTCTGTTCTCAAGAATATTGTATCATTTGCCAAGTTAGGTGAGGAAAGGTGTATTTAACTTACTAGCAAGGAAAGTCATGCAACTCCATATGAAATAGCTATTCCTTTAAGGAATAAATTGAGCTTAAATTGCAGATGTTCTTATGCTTTCACATGTAATTTGCTGCTCAGTATGGGTGTGTATATTTAAAGATCCACACAGTTCTGCAGGGAAGCAGGCTGTTTTCAAATAACTTTATTTAATAAAAGACTATTTGAAAAATTACTTTCCAGAGGCTGCTATCAAAAAAGCACATTTGCACCAATAGTCTATCAACTTTGTTATATTGTAAATTATCCAATTCCCATTACAACAGATGGAGTGCAGCAATTAGATGATGTCTCATGCAGGACCATATGAATTTTATTAGCTGCTGCCTTTGCTAAAACTAAAGCTGAAGAATGCACAGCAGCATTTCTACTTGGTGTATTCTCATACTTTAAATGAGATCTTTCATCCTACTTTTGTCATTCAAGATAGATGCAATTATACTGAAAATTTCTTATAATGAACTTCTGTTGTATCGAATCCTTCATGTGTTAGAACCTGAACATCACATGATGGATTGTGGTTAAGTGCACAGGCATAATCACAAGATGTACCTCAGCAAGTGTTTACGAAAACCTGCTGTCCCAAGGAAATTCTGCTGATCATGTAAAGATGGGTAGACTCTGCTAACACCTATTTTTGGAACTCCAGGAAGTTATACTTTGATGGAAAAGATTTTACTTTGGTTTGCTTCACTTTGTCCCTTTTAACTAAAGGCTTTTTGCTTCCAATACAGCTATTAGACACATCAGTAGAGATGAAGGAAGTGAGATCAGGTATTGATACTAAATGAGTTTCAGTTAAATCACTGCTGGTGCAATAAAATTCTTTGCTGGCCGTGAGTGAGAAATACCACAGGATGTTTTTGTTAAAATATAGAATGATAGATTGATACTTCTCAATCTGTTCTTTTATTGATTAAGTTCCTTTGCCCATAGTCCTATCAGGTACCTTAAAGCATGATTTTGAGGGTGGTCAAATTTCATGCTTTTGTAAATGGAGGTTTTCAAACACTCCAAGTTTCTCACCTTTTATTACTTTTTCTAGTTTTCGACCATACGCACACATTTGGTCAGTGTTCTGATCTGTCACTTTTCTTAACAGGGATCAGCTTTCAGATGCTGTTCCTCTGAAATACACCTTAGATGCCTTTTCAGCCATGACTAGCTTGTGATGTAGGGGTATCTGGAAGGAAAGGGACAAGGGATGGAAGAATGTTTTTCCTACAGTTTTCTAGGGTGGGGTCACCTGAAGAGTCCATTGTGCATAAACTGCTGGAAGCATCCTGAAAAAGATGAAAAACCTTTTCCCTTTTCTGGCACAAGATTTCTATTTTCCATGTGACCTCCAGAGAACAGGTCAATAGTTTGTAATTTAGAAGGATATATGTTAATACCAAGCCCTATGATACTGTGTTCTTATGAATTTGACATATGTTCAAAGTACATGTAATGTACTTCTTATTCCTTAACCTTACAAAAAACTGAGAATTTACTAAGCTATGTAACTGGCAGTGCAAGCCTAACATAATTACAGCACTTCTGTTTGTGTGCTTCATGATTTATGGTGAATGCAAAAAAGAAAAAAAAAGCAGAAGTAATCTTTGTAGCTATAGCTTTATAGGAATATGTTAAAGAGACTTGACTGTGATTACTTGACAGAAAGTTCAAACAGCCTAATCCAGCTCAGTTTTTAACCCTAATAAGACCAAAATTATTTTTTAGAATTTTATTTCATGTACTCACATGTATCAGAATTGTCCGAAGCCTAAACTGAAATAGTAAATGGAAAATTAAAAATTAAAGTTGAATTAGTTTGTAAATTTACAATTCATCCTAAAAAGGGTGTGGCATACAGCTAAAAGCTAAAGTAGAAGGTAGAATTAGTACCTTTGGGCTATGGTTTTTCCCTTCTCTGTCTTTTGCACCATTGAAGAAAAAGTCAGAAATTTCTTCCCCTCTTTTATTTTATGTGGCGAATGATTTTCCTTTTGCATTAATCTATTCTCCCCATCTTCTTTTCACCTGTTTTCAGGTGTTGCACACACAGTGCTCTTTCAGCCCTGTCTCATATCACAGTTTTAGCAGGAGGAAGTAGGGAAGATGTACCAAGTGCTAGGGCTTTGTCAGTCTAATTCCTTATGACCTTTCTGCTTCTCTTCCTCAGGTAAAGTGCTCCATGATGTGAGGCAGGATGGCAGAAACTAACTAGGAGGGAAAGTCTTAGCATTAGTAGCATGATAGATCCATGCCTAATTCTATTTATTCCCTGGCTCTGACAGAAACTTCACAAATTTGAGTGACCCCATCATTCCTAGCATAATTTCTCACATGTAAGAAGATGCTATTTCTTGGCTTAGATAGTCATTGCACGGGCAGGTAAATCTCTACATGGCTTGACATGAGACATATACATTGTGGAATTGTAGAGAATACTTCTTTCAACTTCCAGAAGAGAAAATAGAGAACTCACCATTTGTGGGTTTTTTTTTTTTGTGTATGAACTTTTCGGTTAGGCTACAGCTACAAACAAGTCTGAGGACATAATAATTCCAGAACAAGTAAATTTGCCCATTCTGGAAACATTTTTTTTTATTTATTTTTATTATAAGGATTTTTCTATTTATTATTATTTTAAGGAAATATTATCTTATTATATAGAAATTTTTATCATAAGGAAAAAATTTAGATCAGTGTTTCAGCCCTCCTCTTTCCCTTCATCATTTTCTGACAAGGTTTTGCTTCTGAGCAGCTGTAAATTTTAAAGGCAGATTTTAAGACATAAGGAATCATCTGGTTTTATCTTTGCCTAACACAGGCTATAAAATTCCACCAATAATTCTTGTAGTGGAACATATCATCTTCCCCTAAAATGTAAGTGAATACTGTCAAGCCCAATAACTTGCAATTTACTAAAGCATAAAAACATTCTGTCTCAATTTAAGGAATACTGGATATGATGAATTTCCTTCTTCCTTGGCAATGAATGATTACTATCAATGCAGAACAGTTGTTTCTAATTTTCATTTTGAACCAGAAACAAATACAGGGCTGACATATAATACGGGTGGGTATGGCCTGAGGGTTTGTCACACCCACAACAAGGAACAAAATATTCTACTTTATATCTGCATATGCCCTTTATCTGCTGGCCTTTTATAACTATATTTTAAGGGTTTTACATTATGGTTGGCTCCAGTTCAACCCTTACATTATTTTTATCCTATTTCATGCTAAACCGCATTTAAATTAATTTCTCTCACAGGCCTCACAAAAGCTGTGCTAGGCCACAGAAAAGAGAAGGCAGGAATTATCTGGTATGTCATGGGATGTAACAGACAGTGGTGTGATGATACTGCTTTTAACTCATATTATGTGTTAGGAGAAAAACTATGGTAGCACAATTCAGTCATGAGACTCAGAATTATCTGCTTTGTGAGCCAAGCATCTGCCAAGCATAAACTTACTGATTTCTGCATAAATCAGGCTAGGACCTCAACTACCAGATGCAACTGGTCATATCTAAGCCTGCTTGACTGCATCAGACATATGGAATCATGCAGTAGGAGACTGTCAACATGGTGAATGCCAGAAATACTAGTGCTGTAACAGGGAAACATAAAATTGGAGAAAGATACATACAAAAGCCTAAGTCATAACAAGTCCATTCCCAGCATACTTCCATACTTAAAAAAAAAAAAAAGAACAAAACCCTCAATCTCTCTCACAATTAACTCCTACGGGAAGTTATGTTCTTTATGTGTCAGTGATTTTCCATTCCCAGTTCAATCTATACTGTTATAGGAGAAATCATAGATTTGCCTCATAAGAAGATTTTTAAAAGTATTGATAAAAAGTCTATCTCAATCGTGTAGTAGCTGCACTAACAAACAGAAGCATCTAAAGCTGTGTTCAGTGATTATGGGTAAAATTGCCATTTAGGAAGAGTTATAATCTAAAAAGAAGGAAAAGCAAATGTTAATTAACAAAGTATAGATATAAACAAACTGTAAGATTGTTACTTAGCAACAAAAAAGATTAGTTAATCCAGTAGCATATAAAAAAACCACAATATGTTTAAAAAAGAAAAAGGAAGTAAAGTACTGTAAAACTTGGAAAATTAACTGAGAATCACAACAAATTGTTGTGCTTTTATGCAGAAGTATAAGGATATTAATCTACTTTTAGAAAACAGATGAGAGTATTCTTTCCTTGTTCTATTCCACTGAATTTACTTACAGCATAAATTTGAACTACTGTATCAGTCCTTCAATATAAGGAGTGTAATGTATTTCTGAGGAAAATCCTATGGGTTTTGTGTACAATTTAGGGGAGAGTCCAATGATGGAATCAAAGCAATTTCTCAGGTTCCAGATGTCAGGATGCTATTTTGATGGATGCTTTTCTTATATACTTCTCCAAGGTTCTGTTGTGGTTCAGTAAATTCAGGGGTGGACAATTTTTTTGAGGCAAATCTGTGATTTAAAACTACAGTTTTACCAACCCAAGAATTAGAAGATATTATCAAGACCTCCTGACCATGGATTTAGCTTAAAGATAATGAAAAATTTGCTGGTTTTGAACTAGCTTCTTGTGTTTGAGCAAAAATGACACATTGATCATTTTTCAGGCTGTCTTCTACAAAGCTAGAACAAGAAGTTTATTCCCCTTCACTTTCCTAGTGAAAGCAGAGTCCCACGTAACCACAGAATTCAAGAAATTCTCTTATCAGGAAATTACTGTTCATAAAGCATTCTCTTGCTATCTTCAACAAGATGCAGTTATAGAACACTCATGTTACAGAAAATGCTGTAAGATGGCTCTCTTCCACTCCACAGCCATATATAAACAATTCCTCATTCCTGAATCTCATGGAATTTTACAGCGATGAAATGGTTACACAAGCACAGGACTTGGCCCTTCTCTAAATGCCTATGTTGCATAGCTCAAATATTGACTTAACTACAAACACTCTCAACCTGTAATTTTAGATATCAAAACTAAATATATGAAATATGTCTTAGAAAAGAACACTGAAAGCAGCAAAAATATGCAAGTGACTAATCTGTACAAAAGGAATAGTACATTTTTTTTATTTCAATACACTTGAGCTCAAATTTGTTTATAACATTCTGTTTTTGCAAAAAAAAGACATGAAAAACAACTAAAGATCTGCTTGTTAATACAAAGTCCTCCTGAAAGAAAAGAAGGTTCAAATCTACAGAACAAAATGGTTAGCATAGTAAAATAATCATCCAGATGGCAAAAATAAGCAACCTTGAAAATGGTAAATGTTAAGAGGAAGACTATGCCTCTTGGGGTCATCATCAGTAACAGTTTCATAACAACTATTTCCAGCTCTCAGTTTTAAGTGTACAAGAACATTTTTGTGAACATTAGCTAATTCATGTATTGCTAATCTATTATTCTAGAAATGTGTGACAGTGCAATACAGGGCTGGGTTTATGATTGACCGGGCCCCGCTGACATAAAATACCAGAAAAGAAATAACAGTTCAGATTTTTTTTCATGTAACACCTCTGCTGTCAGAATTCAGTGCAACTATAAATAATGCAGGGAATATTTTAATCAAGATATTCCTGTTACATAAAAGCATCTTCTGATCCACTTAAACTTTTTCATACATAAAGAAGAGCAAAAGTAAGGGCAATTTGCTCTGTGCAAACTATTAAGAGGCTAATCAACTTGGTGAACTGAGATTTCAGCAATAACTTCCTTCCACAAGAAAGTATGTATACCTATTTCATGAATATTTAAGAAAAATAAAATATGAAGCAGTAGCTACATAATCTGCAGTTAAAAACAGATACATGCACTCAGATATAAGAACTGAAATACAGCTGATCTGAAGCAAAATAGCAAGGAACATATAATAAAAGAGCATGATATTTGGTGTTGGAAGAAATTCTAAATAAAATCTGATCTAACCACTGAATAACTCAAAAAAGTGCAGATATGAACATAATGGAAGTTGCATGGAGCTGCAAATATGTAAGGCTGGTAATTATTTAGGTAAAGTATGGAGATGAGTGAAATCAGAATCAGGGAAAATGGTCAAATAAGTTTTATATTCACACAGTCTATGGCAACTTGCAAAAGAATTAAAATTACCATGAACACTGTATATTTTTCTGTCACTATAGTCTAATACAAAAGGAGTTCACACTACTTCTAGGTTATGAATGACAAAAGCTCTCTAAATCAAAAGGTCCCTCTCTGTGCCTAGCAAAAACTCTGAATACAGATGGAAAGGAATTAACAGTTACTTTCTCATGCAAATAGCTCTGTCTTTCCTCCTGTAATCTGTAACAGAGTTGCTGGCCTGTAGTATTCTCAGGAATGCACTGGTAAAGTGCTCAGATGCTTATGTATCTTGCATACTCCTGTAACGCTTTGAGCTGCGGAACAACAGAATTTTTTTATCAACGCAAGTAATGGCATGACTTTCTCACAGTTAATATTATATAATCTCTCCAACCTCGATACTTCATAGGATTGAATTGAACTTCTGGTTGACAATGAACTTTTTGTACCAGCTGGGCTTTTTACTTTATCTTAACTGGATCCTAGCGAGATAATCCCTGTATTGGTTTTAACAAAATAATTCCTCTCTCCCCAGCAAGAATTATTACTTCCTGAAAAATAGATGTCAGTGAATGGATTGAACATTAAAGTTAAGTTTTCAAATATTTGGGTGAATTAAAATCTCAACCAACAGGCTAATAAAGCAAAATATGCATATAGTAACTTCATAAGTAAAAACCTGCATTTACATGCACAAAGACTATATTTTCCCATTCTTATGTGGGATTCAGTTGACAAAGCTAGTGCAGTTAACACTTCTTACTGTAAATATTTTTGAAAATATAATGATCAATTGGTTTTTGAATGATAAATCATATGTTTTTTTAAATGCAAACCCCCTCAAATTCCAGATGAATAAGATAGATAGAAAACTGTCATGAATTCTAGTCAGTTATGAAGTTTTGGATATTATCTTTTTAACATCTGAAAAATTAATGTAGCACAAAATGTAAGCACTTAATTCATAATTCAGGAAAAGTGAAATAATGCCCAATCATAACTATAGGTTCTTATCTGGGGATATTTCCTGAAGTAAACCTGAATGTTTGTAAAAATTATGAACAGCTCCCATTGCAATTAGTGACTGGATTCCAGTTGGACCAGATCTGTTGGAGATACAAGGCAGCCACAAACCTGGTTCCAGAAGTCTGCAATCACTTGTCTGAAAAGCTATGCTTGACGTAAGACATACTAACTATATATTGCAATATGTTAAGCATGAGAAAGAAAATCTTGATTTATCTGTTTTATAAACCAACAGTCCTCTCTTTGGAAGATAATCATTTCAGTCATGGACTGTTTTCTCAAACAGTTTTGTTTGAGAAAGGACTATGTGATTTTCACATAGTATATATTCCGAGTTGCTTGTTATATTAAAAAAACCAGCAAAAAACTTTGGAATGTGGCTACTACATTTCACAAAACACTATCACGAACACAATATTAAAAATATATATACTCATTTAAACACATTTCAGGGAAAAAGTTTCAATGTACGGAAAAATTATTATATTATGGACAATGAAAATGTAGTCATATTTGTTTTGGAGTATGTTTATGTTGCCAGATGGACCTCTGAGAAAGATAGCAAGCAGCAATTTATTTTCAGAAGTTATAAAATGCCAAATAACCTATTGTCTTTTAAATATTGTAGTAAAATACCTAGAAGGATAAACACCACAGCTCTAGGAGAATTATGCATGTAACCATTATGAGCATGTTACTGTTGGAAGAAAACTGCCATTTATGTTCAGGGTAACTAAACTGGCGAGACAAGAAAAGAGGGTCTAAAGCAGGTTTAGAAAAAAGCCCTTTGGATTACAGATGTCTGTTCTTAAGTGCATGTTCCACTTGCACTGTTAATGAAAATGTTTATCATTATCAAAGATATTTTGTTACAAAACCAGTGTTTCATGAGATGAATATAAAAAATAGTAAGTGTTGGGGTTTTTTTAACAGAATGAAGAGTCACAAGAATACTAAAAATTTAGCAAGGAACGTTCATGTATTATTAAAGAAAATATAATATGCATCACTGTGGTAAATTGCCCCTGGCTGGATGCCAGGTGCCCACCGAAACCATTCACCTCAGCTGGACAGAACAGAGAAAACATAATGGAAAGCATGAGGGTCGAGATAAGGGCAGGGAGAGATCAGTCAACCATTACCGTCACACACAAACAGACTCAACTTGTGGAAATTAGCTTAATTTATTACCAATGAAATCAGAGTAGAGTAATAAGAAATAAAACTAAATCTTAAAACACCTTCCCTCCTGCCCCTCCTTTCTTCCTGCACTCAACTTCACTCCTGACTATCCCCTACATCTTCCTGCTCAGTGGTACAGGGGGATGGGGAATGGGTGCTGCACTCAGTTCATCACACGTTGTCTCTGCTACTCCTTCATCCTTACAAGGAGAATTCCTCACAGTCTTCCCCTGCTCCAGCGTGGATACCCTCCTATGGGAGACAGTCCTCCGCAAACTTCTGCAGTGTGAGTCCTTCCCACAGACTACAATTCTTCACAAACTGCTCCAGTGTGGGCCCCTTCCATGGGGTGCAGTCCTTCAGGAACAGACTGCTCCAGCGTGGATTCCCCACAAGTTCTGGCAGCAAACCTGCTCCAGCATAGGTTCCTGTCTCCACAGGATCACAGGTCCTGCTGGGAGCTGGCTCCAGTGTGGGCTTTCTACAGGGTCACAGCCTCTTTCAGGTGCAACCACCTGCTCCAGCATGGGGTCCTCCATGGGCTGCAGATGGAAATCTGCTCCACTGTGGACCTCCATGGTCTGCAGAGGAACAGCCTGCCTCACCATAGTCTTCATCATGAACTGCAGGGCAACATCTGCTCCAGTGCCTGCAGTACCTCCTTCCCCTCCTTCTTCACTGACCTGGTTGTCTGCAGAGTTTTTTCTCTCACATATTATCACTCCTGTCTCCTGCTGCAGTTGCACAGCTTTCCCCCCCCCCCCCCCCCCTTCTTAAATATGTCATCACAGAGGCACTACCACTGTCACTGAATGACTTGGCTTTGGTCAGTTGTGGATCCGTCTTAGAGCTGGCTGGCATTGGCACTGTCAGACAAGAGGGAAGCTTCCGGCAGCTTCTCACAGAAGCCACCTGTTCTTCTGATTGACTGGATACCAAGCAAAAATTAATTCCAAATCAAATACAAGAATAAATGCAATTTATTATATTACAATACAATAATGGAAAATAGCATGCAATATGATAAAAGGAAACAGTACTAGTTATTATGCAAAATATGATAAAAAAGCAGCAAGAGTGAAGCATCAAATCATTACTGCAAAGTGTTATACACCACCAATTACCACCTTAACATCATCCAGGCCCACACTTTAGCTGGGAAGCCCCGTTGCAGCTGGTGCCAGTAACTGGGAAAATTCCTACACGGTGCATCCCATTCCCAGAGCTTACCCACCTTTATACTCAGTGAATAACAAAACCAGTTTACATATCTAGTGTAAGCAAACTTTTAAGTTTATGCTAAGTGCAGTCGTGCACTATCTCATGGTTTGTAAGGTTCACACACGCCAGGGACGTTGGCCAGATGCCCGAGCATGGTAGAGTTACCATCATGACACAGCTGCACACAGTATTTATTGTCTGGATGGTCCTGCCCACATCTGGCTTGTTCTGGGGGCTCAGGACAAACACCACCTGCTCATTAAAGTTGCCCTTGAGCTCCCTGAGCTCACTGTCCAAGTTACACAATTCCTAATTAAAGACAGAAACTTTTTCATAAGCAGTAATCAATTTTAAAAGTTTTCACCACCCCACCCCTGTAGGTCCCCCAGAAAACCTTGCCATGCAAACCCAATTCAATCACACACAAAATCATTCAAATTACTATTTGCTTAAAGTTAGATATATCAATACTTTGCTGAATTAGGTGCATTGCTCTAAATTTTCATCCAAAATGATGAACACAATTAAGCAATCAGAAATAGAAACAATATAATTTTGTAATAATGATTTGTTACATTGCATCCATTTGTGTCTCTACACAGCTGGAAATATGCAGAAACTCACAAGTGATGATTCTGGGCATGTAGAGAAATGTAAAGGCTATTAATCTTAGCAGCCTAAAGCTGCAAGTTGAAGCTTTCATGTCTGTGAATTTCAGTCTGTCAGTATCATACAATCCAATACCTTGTGTTAGCAACATGTATGTATGTATGTACATATGGAGCACAAGACAACCAGCAGAACAATCCCTGACTATGCAATCTGAAGACAAATATATAATCTATAAGTCTGATGCGATAAAGTTCTTGGGGACTGCTCAGGTTTTTTTGGGGAGAGCAATAATTCTGTAATTACACGGTAATTTTTGGGAACATAAATGGATGGTAAATACTGTAAATTTATATATAACCAAATGATAATTATGTTTTATATTTGAAAGAGTCATCAAGGAACTGAAGCAGGTAATTAAATTGACTCATCTGCTTTCATCAAATTTGTAAAAGTATGTAATAAAGTCAGGCAGAAACATGAGATTTCTGGGTATACACTGTGTTCCTTGGAAACTGTTGGAGTTATATTGGTTATAAATACATATGTGAAACTGTTTAAGTATGTAGGATCCAAAGAACTTTGTATTAGGCAAGTCCACTCATTTCAGTACTGTTCGCTCCAATGACAGTCACTGAAGATCTCTGCCTAGATTCTCATCAGGGACTAACCTATCCCAACCCAAAACATTCATGATACAGGCTAAGCCTGGCACCTAGTCACCACGATATTCCTCTTACGCTGAAGAAAAGCAGGAGCACTGTGAACAGAGTAGGCAAACAGAGAGGGCACTGTTCTGTGACCACCTGCACAGGTCAAGGGCACTACTATCTCAAGGCGGAATGATGGGCACTTGTCTGAGAACAAAGACTGCAGCTCCAGCGGGAGGATCTGCACCATCTACCCCTGCAGTGGCTGATGCCTCCACCCAAAGCTGCTGAAGGAAGAGGCTGCAGTGCAGACCTCAGACTGCAGGACGTGCCTGGACCTTTCTTCTGGGGCAGGGACAGGCAGCAGACCTGCCTGCAAAAGTTGTGCCCTGGTGGAGGTTGTCCTGCAGCAGGTGGCTGAGCTGCAAGAGATGGTGAGAAGGCTTCTGTAACATCAGGGGCACCAAGGAGACAGCTGGTTCCAAGCACAGTCTGTAGCGGACACACAGCCAACCAACCAAAACCTCTCCCACTGGCACATACAGAAGGGGGTGTGGGGTGGGTGGGCAATAATTCAGAATGGAAGTTTGCAATGGCAAGGACCTGTAGGAGGATGAGACTTCCCCCAAAGCCTGAGGTGCCCTTGCAGAAGCTCTTCACAGCTCTGCAGACTGAAGAGGAAAGACTCACCACATCAGGAGAGGTGCTGGAGCTCAGTAGGGCAGCACAATGTGCTACATATAGAACAACCAGCACTACTAGGCAAAGGTGAAATGATAGTGGTAGGCAACTGTCTTCTCAGAGGTGTGGAGGCACCCTTTTGCCAACCTGATGTGTTCTCTAGAGAGGTGTGCTGCTTACCAGGGCCTCATATCAGGGTTGTAACTGAGAGACTACTAAGCCTCATACAGTCCACTATTAGCCACTGCTGTTTTTTCAGATGCACATCAGTGATGCAACCAGGAACAGTTTGAGGAATATCAAGAAGGTTTACAGAGCCCTGGGAGCAGTGGTAATGGACTCTGGAGTGCAGGTAGTTTTTTCACCAGTCCTCCCAGATGAAGGGAGGGTTTGAAAGGGCCAGTTGAATCTAGCAAATCAACGAGTGGTTACAGGACTGGTGCCACAGTCAGGGGTTCAGCTACTTAGACCGTGGGACTTGCTTTGAGAAGCCTGGTCTGCTGGGGGCTGATGGAATCAATCTGTCAGAGAAGAGGAAGAGCATCTTTGGTCATAGGCTTGCCACACTGGTGAAGAGGGCTTTACATAAAAGTTGCCGGGGAGTGGGGAACCTCAGTCCATCCCACTCCTACCAGTTTGATGCCAGTGCCAGCAATACATGCCAAGAGCCTGGAGAGGGATCACAGGTTAGCTGCAGAGAACCTAAAGAGCAGCACAGAGGAATTCCAGCCACTCCAACCAGTAAGTTAGCTTCATCGGGGGCCCAACTTAAATGCCTCTATGCAAAAGCAGGTGGTATGGTGGAATGAACAAGAAGAGCTAGAGATGTGCACATGCCTGCAGGGCTATGATCTGATTGGCATTGTGAAGACATGGTGGGATCGCTCCTAGACTGGAGTGTTGTAATGGAAGGATACAGGCTCTTTGGGAAGGGCAGGCAGGGGAGACAAGGGAGGGGTGTCACCCTCTATGTCAACAACCAGCTGGAGAGCATGGAGCTCTGTCTGGGGATGAATGAGACACTGGCTGAGAGCTTATGGGTCAAGATTAAAGGGAGGGCAGGGGCAGGTGACATTATAGTGGGAGTCTGCTACAGTCTGCCTGACCAGAAAGACTGAGTGGATGAGGCCCTCTTGGACAGATAGGAACAGCCACATGTTCACAAGCCCTATTTCTCATGGAGGACTTCAAACACCTGGATAGTTGGACAGACAACACAGCAGGGATTAAACAATCCATAAGTTTCCTGGAATGTGTTGATGATAACTTCCTTCTCCAAGTGATGGAAGAGCCAATGAGGAGAGGTGCTGTGCTGGACCTTGTTCTCACCAGCAAGGAGGGACTGGTGGGGAATATGAAGCTCAAGGGCAGCCTTGGCTGCAGTGACCATGAAATGGTAGAGTTCAAGATCCTTGGGGCAGCAAGGGGAGTGCACAGCAAGCTCACTACCCTGGACTTCAGGAGAGCAAAGTCTAGCTTCTTCAGGGATCTGCTTGGCAGAGAGCCATGGGATAAAGCCCTGGAGGGAAGAGGGGCCCAGGGAAGCTATTTAATATTCAAGGATCACCTCCTCCAACCTCAGGAGCAATGTGTCCCAACAAAAAGGAAGTCAGGCAAAAATGCCAGGAGGCACGCATGGATGAACAAGTTGCTCCTGGACAAACTCAAATGAAAAAGGGAGCCTACAGAGGGTGGAAGCAAGGAAAGGTAGCCTGGGAGGAATACAGAGAAATTGTCTGAGCAGCCAGGGATCAGGTTAGGAAAGCTAAAGCCCTGATAGAATTAAATCTGGCCAGCGACATCAAGGGCAACAAAAAGCTTCTATAGGTACATTGGTGATAAAAGAAGACTGGGAAAATGTGGGCTCTTTCTGGAAGGAAATGGGAGACCTGGTTACCTGGGATATGAAGAAGGCTGAGGTACTCAGCAGGTTTTTTTGTCTCAGTCTCCACCAGCAAGTGCTTCGCTCCAGCAACACTGCCCAAGCCACAGAAGGCAAAGGCAGTGGCTGGGAGAATGAAGAACTGCCCACAATAGGAGAAGATCAAGTTTGATATCATCTAAGGAATCAGGGGGCATACAACTTCATGGGACCTGATGAGATACATCTGCAGTTCCTGAGGGCACTTGTGGATTAAGTGGCTAAGCTGCTATCCATCATATTTGAGAAGTCCTGGCAGTCCAGTGATGTTCCCACTGACTGGAAAAAGGGAAACATAAACCTCATTTTTAAAAAGGGAATAAAGACCAAGACCCAGGCAACTTAGGCTAGTCTTACCTCTGTGCCCAGCAAGATCATGGAGCAGATCCTCATGGAAACTATGCTAAGGCACAGGCAAAATAAGGAGGTGACTGGTGACAGCCAACATGGCTTCACTAAGGCCAAATCATGCCTGACAGATTTAGTGGCCTTCTGCAATGGGGTTATGACACTGGTGGATAAGGAAAGAGCAACTGATGTCATCTACCTAGAACTGCACAATGCATTTGACACTGTCCTGCACAATATCCTTGTCTCTAAATTGTACAGGCACATTTGCCCAGTGGATGAGGAATTGGCTGGATGGTTGCGCTTATGGAGTTGCGGTCTACTCCTCGATGTCATTAGATACCAGTGATGAGTGGCATTCTTCAGGGGTCATCAGTATTGGGACTGGTGCTGTTTAACATCTTTGTCAGCAACATAGATGGTGGGATTAAGTGCACCCTCAACTAGTTTGCCAGTGACACCAAACTGTGCAGTGCGATTGAAACACTGGAAGGAGGTGATGCTGTCCAGAGACCTTGACAGGCTTGAGAGATGGGCCCGTGTGAACTTCATGAGGTTAAACAAGGGGAAGCACAAAGTCCTGTATGTGGGCCAGAGCAACCCCAAGCACAAGTACAGGCTGGGCAGAGAATGGATTAAGAGCAGCCCAAGGAGAAAGACTTGAGGGTGTTGGCAGATGAGAAGCTTAGCATGACCTGGCAATGTGCACTTGCAGTCCAGAGAGCCAACCATGTCTTGGGCTGCATCAAAAGAAGTATGGCCAGCAGGTCGACAGAGGCAGTTCTGCCCCTTTACTCTGCTCTGGTGAGACCCCACCTGGAGTACTCTGTTCAGCTCTGGGGCCCCCAACATAAGAAGTACACGGACCTGTTGGAGTGAGTCCAGAGAAGGGCCACAAAAATGATCAGACGGTGGAGCACCTCTCCTGTGAAGACAGGCTGAGAGAGTTGGGGTAGTTCAGCCTGGAGAAGAGAAGGCTCTGGGGACACCTCATAGCAGTTTTCCAGTACCTAAATGGGGCCTACAAGAAAGCGGGAGAGGGACTTTTTACATGGCATGTAGTGATAGGACAAGGGGGGAATAGCTTTAAACTGAAAGAGGGTAGATTTTGATTGGATGTTGGGACGAAATTCTTCACTATGGCAGTGGTGAGGCACTGGAACAGGTTGCCCAGAGAAGCTGTGGATGCCCCATCCCTGGAAGTGTTCAAGGCCAGGCTGGATGGGGCTCTGAGCAACCTGGTCTAGTGGAAGGTGTCCCTGCCCATGGCAGGGGTGTTGGAACTAGATGATCTTTAAGATCTCTTCCAACCCAAACCACTCCATGACTCTGTGCAAAAAGTGTCTTTCTATAAAAACCCCTTTGTAACCGACAAGTGTAATGGATTGACTTTCCTTTCATTTCACTTTAATATTTCACATTTCCACTCCCTGGGTAGAATTTTTGTCTCCTGTTATGCAGGACTTTTTTGATCTTCCTCTTTGTCAGTAAGTATAACATAGTCCATGGAAAATTTTGTAAGATAAAACAAAAATGTGAAGATGGAAAGGAAACTGCCTTCAAAGAATGGCAGGAAATTAGCCCAAGTGTTTGATTGCGCATTTCCTCATGGGAATTAAAAAAAAAAAAAAAAGATAGATAGTTGAGACAAAGGAAGAATCATTAAGTAAGGAGCATAAAGGTTCATAAAGTATAGTTTTAGCATCCTAAACCCAGGTCTAACAAGTATATAGAAAGTGCAGAGTCAGATAAACAGCAAAGAGTGCACACAGTCTTTAGTCATCTGGCACATTCATCTAAATTCTGGAAGAAACAAGTTTGAGATATCAAGGTATAAGCTTCAAATACAAGCTTTGAAACACTGGTTTTTTTAATATTATTTTATTTTTGAAGAAATACTCGCTCCCAACCTATTTTTCTTATTATTTTCTTAAAACATAGCAATACTCTAAGGATCTACATGTTGCAGGGGATGTACAATCAACCACATAGTGTGGTTAAAGATCAGTTCTGAGAACCAGTAACAAGTTCCTATGAGGGAAAGAAATCTGATAGAGTATGAGTAGAAATTAATTCCCCCATGTGTCTTGTACTAGCCTGCACAGCTTATTCTGTTTGAATACTTTATCCCCTAAGTATTTATTAAAAAAAAAAACTCATTAGACATAACTGTTAGCTAAATTCACAAGAACTCATAGAATACATTAGCCTACTCCCAACGTTCGAAGCTCTTAGCTTACTACTTGTCAGTGATACCACAGAGTTCAAAAGATGCCGAGTTGCGTTAATAAATTATTACGATGATAAGATAATATATTTGATACATATTTATGTTTCCATCGGAGCTGATGAGTCTAAATATGACATATTGTTATTGAAGTATTAAAATAACATTGTATGACAAAAACACAACACAAAATATATTAAGGCAGCTAGCACACTTTCCTGGAAAATAAACTATTTATAATATCCAAGGTTAAAAAAAAAAAACTTTAAAAAAACCACAAAAATTACTCTTTTAGAAAAGGCCTTTTTTTCTTTTTTTTTTCTTTTTTTCCTTCTTTTTCCTTCTTTTTTTTAACTTTTTTTTTTTTTTTTTCCTGCATCAAATATGTGCTAATCAGTAGTTCTAGCACTTTGGTCATTTTAGAAAACAGACGGATGACAGACATTTAAGAAAAACACAGAAAGGGAAAGCAGTGTATCTGAAAGTATTTTACATTTATACCTTTTAGGTACTGTCTGTTCATTTACTTTGTAGGCTTTTAAATCCAGGATCTGTTTGAATTTTGCTAGAGCTCACTTTTGTTTAGAAACACTGTAACTATTTCTCCGTTCAATTCATTTACTCAAAAGCATGAAACAGATTGATCTGCAAAATATAATCATGGCAACCCAGAAATTACTTATGTACTCTCTGTTAGCACAGTTTCTAGCTCAGTTAGAAATCCTTTTCGATAACTGAGTATACACCTTCACTTTGGATTCACAGCAATGTGCTGGAGAAGGATCTGAGACCAGCTATACATCCTAAGTGAAATTATTTGACTTAACCATATAGTTGTAAAATTCTCATGTTTTGCATTCCATCTTTTTTTTTCCTGGGGCCCAATATTTAATTAGCTATATAAAGTGGATCAGCTTTAGCTGTACCCCAAAGTCCTCACTGAGGAAGTAGGATTTACAGGTCCATAACCCTGCTCCAAAACAGCATGAGGCAGGATTTGACAACCTACCTGCTGTGTTAAAATGGTAACTACCTGGCTATTGGGAAACAGTATCTAGCCAGAGCCAAAAATGTCTGGTTCCTGCCCGTCCCTTCTGTTATGCTTTATTTGGTAGTCATGATCTGAGGAGGCCTGACACTGGATCTGACTGGTGAGATAGGCAGGAGAAAGCCTTGCTGAAAATGCCCCTGGGGTTAGGTGTGAGCTTGGGATTTAAGCGTCTAGCACAAGCAGGATGTAGGCAGTTCTGACATGCCCACTGGCAGGAACTATGTGGACTTAAGCATCACTGGGGCAACTACAGAGTAACAACAGATAAGTAGGGGTTTCAAGGATCTTAGAAGCAGTTAAACGCTGCTGAAAGAGACTGGAAATTAAAAACCTATGTGTGTAAGATAATTTTTAAAATGGGGCTTGGGTATTTCTGAAAATATCATCCTGATAACTCAAAACTAAATTTAAATACACAGTTTAAATGCAATTGCATTTCTTTTGTCCTACAATATCATAAAAACTATTTTTAACAGATTATATGCTCGATTATATATTCTTTTACAGCAGCTTCATGGCAGGGAAACTCCAGCTGAATAAAGCTAATGTAACAGAGCAGAAAATCAAGCACTCTGTCTAGTTTCATCTAATCTCTAATTCACATTCCTAAAAAGTTAAAGAGACGCAGAAGTGGACCCAAAGATTAGGGGATATCAAATCTCCAGACTTTTGGTCCAAGTCAGTCAGAATGCTCCTGTTTCACTGAGTATCAACATTACAAGGTCTAAACAGTCTGTCCTGGTTTATCTAAGTCAACAACCTTGCGCCTATTAGCAGTTAACCCATGAGACTGCCCATGCATTTTAGCACAAGTATACTTTGAAGTACATAAATAGACACTGTTTACTTTGCTAAAGCGGTGCCACAGTTTTAACATCTTGAAGGGCTGAACTTCAAAGACAACAAGGTTTACTAATTCTTATAAATATCCTCCAAAATATAACTTTTCATAAATGCATGACTGTTTTCAACTATGTTGACAACAGTACCATGTCCCCTGAAGTTATTTCAGAGTCCTGACTGTGTGTAGAGCTGATTCCAGTGTCAGAGTCTGTATCATTTATGTCCAGATTAGTCACTCTATGAACAAAGTCAGGAACAGCAATGCTGTTACTGGACATGCCACTGCCCTTGGATGGTTCTTCATTTGATGGAAGCCTAGTTTCGATGTTGTCTTTAACATGTAGTAAATTAAATTCTTCTGTAAGAAGTTCATATTCTTTTTCCTTCTTTTGAAGCAGTGAGTCCCTGTATGTAAGTTCTTTCTGAATGCAGCTCAGGTATGAGTTGATTCTCAGACCGTCTTTCATACTTTTTTCCAGCTCATATTTTACACTTTCCAAATCTGAGTTTTCCAGTTCAGCATTAGCAGCTCCTTCTGTGTGAATATCGTCTCCACTTTTTTCTGTGCATATACCGTGTACCTCTCTTTCAATTTCAGCACATAGCTTCTCTATTAATTGTTTGTGATGTTTCAGTCTCTCTTCAACCTGTAAAATTCCATCACTTTTGCTCAAATAGTCATGCATGTTTTTCTGATCATCTGGCCTACTCCCTTGCTGCTCAGCCTCACTTGGATTGATCATTAAATAGGAGTCCTGTACATAATTTTCTCCATCATTGGCCACACGATCTAGATGGAATTTTGCTTCACATTTTTCAATTTCCATATCTAGCTCCTTCATTCTAAGGACTTGTTGATGAATGGTATGATCTTGAGAAATGATCAGATGAATCAGTGTCTCCATGTTATCTCTCTCTTGCTGAACACTGTCCTGTTTAAGCTTGGCCAGTTTCCGGAAAGTCTTCCTCACAATTTTCTTTTGCTTATCTATTGGCAACATCTTCATGTAATTTGCTGGACTGAGATCCCACTGTTTTTCTACATTTTGTACTACCTTAGCTTCAGCTGTCTTCCACAATGGAAATGAGAGGAAAGCATCTGACTTTACCAACACAAAATGCAAATTAGACTGCTCTTCCCCCCAGGCTTTCCAAAGTCTCAGAATCTTTGTCAAGGGAGGAAGTACTCGCTCTGAGCCTCTCCATTTTTCTACAATGCAGTAATCACTAGGTTTTCCAAAAAGGACCTTTTTGTCTCCAAAAGTTGCTTGATGTTCCTCAAGCAATGCTTGAATGACTTCTGCACAAGTGGTGCGCTTTGTCAGGCCACATACAATCTTCTCTTCCTGACAAACCCAAACCACAATCTCTCTTTCATTTGAAGCCATGTCCTTGTTGGGAGACCTGGAAAACAAGAAGAGACCAAATATAAATTACATATCAATGTCACAAACTGTATGAATAATAACAATAATTCCGACATGACTACCACGTTGAAAAATTCCCATATTATTTTACAAGACAATATACTTATTTAAATTACATGAAGAAATATCATTGGATTAAGAAACAGAAAACCACACCTATTTCAGCTACTGCTTTAAGATTATTACTAGTCCAGCTGGATGAGAATCTCACACAAAATGTCATTTATCAAATTTAGGTTTTGTACACTTAAGTGTTTATTAACAATCAGTGATAGATTTTGGTAATCTGCATTACATTTCCAGACTGTTTTAGGATAACATAGCTTTTAGATCTGCATTTCTGTTCTCATCACACTGACACTGCACAAACTTTTGTAAGCTCTTAATATCACCGAGGCTTCTGAAGGAAAGAACGATGCCTCCAAATATGTACTGCACATAGATGGGCTGAGAAAAGACAACTGAACATCTAAGTTAAAAGAACTTGATGACAGGATAACTCTATAGCTCTTTTGCCACACCTGTACCCATACAAGCATAAACACCATTGTTTTCTACTGTGATGTTTCACTGACAAGTCTCAAGAAATGTGTTGCTTTTCCTGAAGTACCAAACAGCCTTAGTTTCAGTGAGTTGTGAGAGAATACCAACTGCAAGAGAATACCTATATAGGTCCCCATTTTATAACCTTTGTAATTATACAGAAATGCCCGAAAATGTATAAAGGTTTTTTTTAATTATTATTTATTTATGAATTCCAATGAATGTGTAACTTGACATTAGCAGATAGTGCCTTCTTATACACTGATATACCTAACTTCAGGTGTCTAAGAACCCATTGCGGCTACTGCAGCTGTCTAATCAATACAATCAATGGAGCCTAGAAAGCCATACATCTGACCAAATGTAGAAGTTCACAGTTAACTCATCAGTTTCTCCCCCTCTGAGTAGCCCTGGACCGCCATATGCCTACATTGGCAGAGTGGCCTTGCGAAACCCAGGATATTCCCACCCTCTAGCCTCCACATGCATAATTTGTCGCTTGCCCAAACCTGGGGATTTGGCCTCTTGTCTAAAATGATAAAACAATAAAATCCCTGAGGAAAAAGGTGTTTCTTTGGATTTTCCGATATCACTTCCATTTCACTGAATGAATGAGATTTAACCCAGTTTGACAGAGAAAGCTTGAAAATGAAAATGACAATTTTCACGAAATTTGGACAATATTCAAAGGGCGCAAAACGACATTTGGTTCTATCTGGGACTGCTTATTTGCAGCACTTTTCTAGTCTTTTGAGATGTAGTAGGAATGGAGTTTTACCTGGCTTAATTAGGGTTATACCCTATGATTATTAAAGCAATCCAACTTGTTTCTTTTTCTGAATTATTACACAACACTACAGACACACTGCAATCTAATAAATTGAACTATGATTGACTCAGCTCTAGGTGCCACTCTGACCAGAAGGCAATGATCCTCAGAAGACAGGAGTCTGCAAATGAATACCAATAAAACCTACAAGAGTGAGTTTATTAGTATCATCGCACAGGAGATCTCTGTCCGACTGCGTTGCTCCAGGTCTTGGAACATTCCTCTGTAAAATCTGTGTTTTGGTAGATTACTCTGAGTAATGACATCATTGTCCCACTTCAATAGCTCCCTCTTACAGACCATCATTTTTACAGTAATTATTTTTTAAAACTGGTGTTCAGAAGATTAACAATGTTTTCACAGACTACTTCTCAAAATAGGAAAGCATATGTCACAGACATAGAAAATGGCAAAATGGCACAAAGAAACAGAAATATTCAAGTTTAAATGAGCAGAGAGGGAGTGAAAGATGATATGAGATTAAACAGCATTACTGTTAAGTATGTCACATGCTAAAAGTCACTATCTGTAAGTGGTTTTAGGTTTACAGAACACATGATGCTATCGAAATATTTTTATCTGTTGACGGATTGATAGTTAAATAAAACTTACATAAATAGACAATTGCAACATAAGTTAGCTGTGGCTGTAAAATAACTTTTTTTACACTACAGATATAAAAGGAATAAAAAAATAAAATACAGAGTTACATTATAACTTAAGCATAAATTTATGTAAAATTAATTATCAAAAATGCAGTGTCTCAAACCATATTCACTACTGATACATAAATAATTGACCTAGAAATAAAAGTGTATTACCAGTCACTGAATTTCAATTTATAAATGTACTGACATGAAAAAAGAAAAAAAAGACATAAAAGTATAAGAAATATCAAATTGGGACTTTAAGGCGGTATATTCTGTATGTCTTTCCTGGTTAGTTTTTGGGTTTGGTGGGTTTTTTTTAATCAATAAATACATTTTAGAGAGTGTTATCTCAGTCTTTTACCATACTTTTGGGAGCCCTACACAATTTGTTTGCACATTGAAACTCTTCCTACTTTGTTTTCTTTCTTGTTTTTTGTCAATTGCCATATTTTCTCCTAGTCAATATTTTCAGTGTGAACAGATTATATGAGTTAAGCAGAAGTTTGTTGTCTCTTTTCCTGCTGGCTCCTTTAAAGCTTTCTTATGAAGACAGTTTCTCTTTGTGATATTAGTAAATCTTCACATAAATTTGAAAAACTCTAAATATCCCATAGTATTAGTGTACTGATAAATACTTTTATTATACCCATTTTTTAAATGGAATTCCCACGGACTTCAGCAGGAGTTAAGAATCTTCTGGTGGAAATACATTGTTTATTGTAAAGCAATCTCTACAGGATCTGTGCAAACAATGTGGATATAAGCCAACGTTCTTAAATTACTGTTACCAATAATTTTTTAGCAGTTTATCTCCCAGTGTTTTGGGGTGTGTTTTTTGGGGAAGGATTCTTCTTTACTTCATCTATAACATATTTAACATACTGAAGTCCACAACTAATAGTGGGGCTGCATGAATGGATAATGTATTCATGTGCAGATACACAAAGAACTCAAGTAGCTTATACATGTATGTACATATAGCATATGTAACATACACCTTATAATTATATTGTCACATTTACAGAAAAGGTGAGAAGAAAAAAAAATTCTGAACATCACTAATTCTTGGATTAAAACAGAACTGTAAAGTGCAAATTCTTTCATTATTTTTTCCATGTGTTTGTCAAAACTTATACTGTGTTCATTTTTATTCAGTAGCCTCACTAAATTTTTGATCTTTCTTTTTAACCAAAAAGAATTAGCAAGTCATTTATAATCCTACAGTGCCATGGAATTCTAATACCTTCCAAAAAATCAAAAGTGTTCTTTATTATGTTCCACTAAAGAAATGGTAAACTGATGTGGCCTACCATGAACCTTTTAAGTAAAATTTATTGTATAATTCTTTAATCATAGTTAATTCAGGTAGTGCCAAACATAAATGAAACTTCAGTGTGTCCGTCACAGCATAATAATTATTAAAGACTTGCTTTCAGGATGCAAGAAGATGCTAATACTAGGAAACATCTTTCATTAACCTGTGCTTTCCTCATAGAAAGTGGAGAGCAGATTCTGCATATATGAAGTGGAATTCATCTCACTCAGGGATCTGAAAGTTAGGATTTCTTTATAAATTCACCATTAAAGTTCCTCTTTGTCATGAGAGAGTAGACCTCCAAGGAGAATACCACCACAGCCAAAACCATTTATGATCATTGGGATAATCCTCAAATTAAGCTATTTCTCTCCTTCATTAACTACAGGAGACCTATGTGGCTCCCTTAAACTAAACTCCTCATTTTCAGGTAGCTACATACAGGCGAGAGGAAGCCAGTCAGATTCTCATTTATTATCTGAGAGAAATTTAGCAAGAATGGCTCAGACAACAGTAGATTTAATAAACATAACTGTGGGACCTACACATTACAACTTCACAGCTTAGTTTAGACGCTGACTATTCCATTTGATGTTCGATTTATTACTACTATTTCTATGGAAATCCATTAAGTCTTTTCAGTACTAAGCAAAATGTAATGCAGTTTGTAACTCCTTGTCTTGAATAAATGTTGGTCATTGGCAGCAACTTTTTTTCCCCTGAGATGTAATAGTAAAATAGTCAATATTCAGCAACAAGAGCTGCTTTTAGACAGTCATTTTAATGAAGAGGCAAGCTTCTCATATTTACTGGTTCCTTGCCTTTCACATCCTGGAGTTTTCTAAAGGAACCAAAACACCTATAATTTTTCAATAACTTATAAAGTTTGTAATAAGAATTTGTAATAGCTAAAGTGTTTTTCCACTTTAAATGTTTGGCTTCCTTGAAAAACATTTCCAGTAGCAACTTCTTCAAAACTAGCTAGGCAACTTATTTTTTTTCAAAAGTTTACTGCTGTTGCTGTAAACAGGCTTTAAAGCTTTCAGTTCTGGCTTGAATTCTGTTTCCTTGAACTGATCACTGAAATGTTCCATTTATCCATCTATGATTTTAAAGCCTCGATGTTAACAACATGCACGTCTATCTTTTTTTGCAAAGTCACTTGTTGCTCAGGAACAGATGTAAATTTAAACTTCAGAATGGTCAAAAGTACATTTCCAATCTTTTTTGTTTGTTTGTTTTTATTGTTAGTTTAATGCCTTCTACTCTTTGCTTCTCTTCATGATGACCCCAAAATATATTCTAATCATGTTATAGACCTCACACAAAGTCTTGATTGCCTCAGCACAAGCTGATTGTTGCACATCAGATATATACTTCATTAATTTACCATTCAGGCCTAAGGGAAGAAAGGTAATACATTCCAGCAATGTACAGACAAAATAAAAACATGTACTTATGTTGCACATAGTCAAAATATGAGATAGCTTAAATGCTGGAAGGCACTTTTGATATTCATTAAATTTAAGGGATGTCCAGCACAAAAACATACATATCAAACGCATAAATTTTTTGCTTTCCTAAAAATTTTAACATTGTTCCTAAATATTCGATATATAGTTTTACAAACAATCATGCCAATCAGATAAGGGGATGCACCTACTTTTTTAGAATTTCACCTTCATGTCTATAAGATGTTCATTTTTCCTTACTAATTCCAGTAAATATTCTGTTGGGACTAGATCACTCACATATAACATTTTTAGCAGCTTAACACAGTGTTTCTGAAATGCTGTTGACACTAAAAGAATATTTGGTTTTTGCTGAGAAAAAAACATAGATAAAATTCTTCTCCCCCTTCACTGTAATAAATTCTTTGTAGATATCCACAGGAAAATAAAATTTTCTCAACATTACCGTACTTCTGGATGTACCACACCACACACACACCCCCCAAGGAAAAATGAAACTGAGTAACTCAAAAATACCTAGGTAATTGCTAGAAATTTCACAGTAGGACATGCCTTTACTAATTTTAAATCAACATGAACAACAGATCCAATTTTAAGTCAACATGAGCAACCAACTCAAAGTTTTTGTGTGAGGAAAGTTATTTAAAACTTGAGATTATGTTTATGAACAAACATTTTATTAGTTGTCTCCTCCCAGTCACTGAAATAATTTATACAGATAAATAAATCTATATGGAAAAAATAAATTATAGGGAATAAAAAATCTGCTGGTGAAAATAAAAGCACACATAGCGATACATTAATCTTTTTCTTGAAAATATGTACAACTGTTGATAATGTATACATTTGCCATCAAAAAGATCATTCTGGAAAGCCATTGGTGTGAAATATCTTTGTCATTTTTTTCACCAATTCTTGTGAGAAATTACATTTTATAGTCTTAATTTTCAGAGATGGAAGAGCTTTTACATATTATATATGAATTAAATTACTGTTGACGGCATAAAGTTATATCTGTTAGTAAAAACGTTTGTGGGTTGGAATATTCCTGTATTACTTAGTGTAATAATGTCACCATTTTTTCTTTCACTATTGCATCTGCAAGTGGCACATAATCTGTAATTAGTAATTCTTTATGTCCAAAGGGTTGTTTCTAGTGTTATGCTAGCAGATGATGTAACTAATTTAGACCATTTTGGTGTAGCAAATTAATCAGATTTTGTACTTGTGAGGAGATCTTTTCTTCTCTTAATCTATTTTTTTCTTTTTGATGCTGTACTTTCAACGTACAGAAGACACAGAAAGCCATATGACATGATAGTCATTTGCAATGCAAGAAGAGCTACAGAACAATAATCTATAAACAGCCTCCTATTGACAGTATAAACCCTCTCAATAGTGCATTTGAACACACAGTTTAATCTACAGCAAATCAGATAATTATGGTTTACGATTGATGGGCTGCCATGATGGGATCCTCAGCTGACCACAGCTCTCAGGTAGGTATGCTGTTGTCATGACCTCCCCAGAGCAAGATCAAAGTGCTTCTAAACTTCTAAGACGCAAACTGCTACCACGATACCACCCAGAACAATTCACTTCTTCAATGGAGAAACTGAAAGTGGCTAAGTGACAGAGCCAGGGGGGAAAAAAAGGCTTTAAGAGACAACCCTCCTGCTGCCTACTTCTTTCTTGCAGTGGAGTCCTTGCCTAGCTCTTTGGTATCTGGGATCTCAGTGCTTTCCTGAGTCCACTTTCAGAGTCCACTGAGAAACATAACACTTTCAGGCAGACCCAGGCAGGGCTGCACTCCCTGCGTCTCTCAACAGGCTCCCCCTTCTTTCTCAAGCTGTACACTCCCAGCCCATCACCAAGACTTCTGTGCCTCATCTCCTGCCTACCATGCTGCACAGCAGGAACCTATCTTCCAGCCAAGAATGCCGAGCTGCTGAGCCACTTGCTCTTTTGAAAAAGGTGTGACACAATGGCATAAAACATCTGAGGAAAATAAGACTTCTGCCACAAAAACATTGAATAATCCAGTGTTTTCAAGGGGGTGGGTGGTGTCTGAGCATGCTGCTGGGGAATGTAAATCTGCCCACTTGGATCCTGGCAAGTCTGTATTTGTGCTATGGTCTTCTCTTTGCTCTGCACCCATAGATGTTTCTTCCATGTGCAAGAGCCCAGAGAACACATGCCTTGTTAAGCACTCGCTAATAACATTGTTATCTCTATGTGTCAGATCTGGGCTATAACTACCTAATCAAAGAAATCTGATGGCTTGTAATTCTATTTACTTGCTGGAAATAAGGAGAGGTCAATATTACAGGGATATCTACTTCATACAGACAACCTGCATTTGTAGTGCAGGACACACACTACATGTCATTTGAGAGCTCTGGATACCAATGACTTTTACATGTCAAGGTGTAAAAAGGCTAATTAGTTTATTAGTCATCACATTCCATACATAAATGATAATATTATATTGCTTTCATTATTTATTTTTCAAAACCTCAGCATGTTACTATATATATATCTATAAAAATAAAAGCATATATGAGACAGTGGATGATAATTTTGAAATAAAATATCAAAAGATACTTTGGCTTTGTGGGGTTTTTATCTGTGAAATTTGCAAAAAAGTAAAATTATTGGCGCCATGTGTTGCAGCCCTTGCTTGGAAGAGACTAACTTAATTTGATCCAAACAGATTTTGTACAGCAAGTTTAAGCATTAAAGCTATAAAAAATTACACAGCCCATATGAAAGGTAAGGTCAGAAGTATTTCAACCTTTCAGAAAAAAATGGATCATATTAAAAGTTCATACTAAGTTTATTCAGATTATCCACATTTAATACACCTTTTTTCTCAACTTTCTGTCACCTTCTGTAAAGTCATTCAAAAAGCAATAAAGGCCAAATCTTATACTCAGTATGCCTCCTGCCTAAGTAGATTACATGCTTCTGAGTTTCCTAAGGGCAGCAATGAGGAAGTATCTACTCTATCAAGCACCCTATGAAGCTGGAATTACTCCAAAGCCTTAGGGATTCAAGACAGCCTATTAACTAACTGCATTCCTATTCCCCTTCACCTGTCCCAAAAACAGTATTAATGGAGGCACAGTTAATGTCCATTATGTAGGAGATAGAAATGTCCATACATGACATGTCAGAAACTTGGTCCTTCTTCCCTTCTGCATCACACAAAAGTCAGGGTAATGTCTAGTTGAAAAGCATCATGGCAAGGCAGGATTAGTACTTTGACTACAATAACAATAAAACGCCTTGGTATAGATAATCAGAGTAGTCCCAATGCAGCAGGAGGACTTGGAAAGAACACCACAGAACTTGCAAAAACAAAATAATTATTCCAAAAGAAATTAATTTCTCTCTGCCATCTGTTTTTGTATCCATTTAATGTTGCTCTATAAGTCTTCCTCCTTTACAAAAATGTACATAAGCATTTATTAAAAGTAAAAAAAAATTAGGCATCTAGATACTCCTAGTTTTCAAACATATACACAGTAGTTTGGATGTTCTAATTGAAATATTTCAGATATTTGAAACAAGAAAACAATTTAAACAAAGTTTATTTTAACTACCTACATACAACACATTTCTCCTTGTATAAGTTTATGTTCATTTTGTAATTATTTTTTAAAGGCATAAATTTTTAACTCAGACTCCCATACTGTCAGGAAGCCTTTATGAAACATTTTAATTAGCAACAGCTGTTGAAAGTTATGTCCTATATCAATTATTTTGCGCACTGAAAACTATAACTAGTTCCTTAATCCCTTCTGCAAAAGAATGCCATCACCTCAGCTAGATATCATACAAAATTGCATACATTATAATTCAGCAATGACCTATGGTTGAGATTTCTGTTCAATCAATCATTTTATACTATATTAGAATCGGAACGGGATAGTACTGTTCTGTCATAAAATAAATAAAATGAAAGTTATGACAGTTTTTGAAAAATAATTCTCTAAGATAATTATTTTATTACAAATAAGTCATTCACAGCAGAGCTCTTACTGACTTGAAATGTCAGACCAGTAAAAATCCCATGGGAAATCATGCACTTCATTCTCATAACTGCACTGCTTGGACACAGGTGCCTGTTCAGGCACCGATATTTAAGAAAAATAAAAAAAGGAAAAAACTCTGACAGTATTTCAAACAGATAGAAATAAAAGAAGCCAACAGGAAGAAGCAACAAGGACTGAGTAATAACTCTATCATCTGGTAAGTAGATGGATAGCAGAGCTTGTACGATGTAGAAAATAAGCCAAGACATTCCACTAAGTCAGAACATTGCACTAACAGAAAGAAGTAAAAGACATTGTAAGAAGAGTTATACATCATGCTCACTAGATAAGAGTGGTAGTTATGACGGATTTTCCTGAACACCGCCCTGCACTCTCACTGCACCCCCCATTTAATAATGACATGACTGTGTCATTGCTCCCATGGCTGATACTGTTTTGCAAGATCTCATTTGTAAAGCCCAAGTGCAGATTTTCAGCAAAGGTGACCAAAAGGCTACAAAGTCCTCCACTTATTAGCTCTACCCTATACCATGATTATGCTCCCAATCACTTAATCTACCCGCAAAAGCAAAGGCTGCAGTCTCCATTCAGATGAAGACTGCATCTTCCCCTGCCCTTTTCTTCCTGTCTTACATCTGAAATTATTCCTCTCTCCCTAAGGGTACACATTCTCTATAAATTACATCTACACTTTAAATCTGCCTTCCTGTTAGACAAATCATCGTTCCTCCATTGTATATTCAAAGTCATAAGGTTGGTAAGTGGATATTAGTCAAAAAAATATTTGGAATTGCAGTAACATCAGCAAGCGTGCTGTGTACACAAAATGCCATGGAAGGTAACAGCTTCATCGTATCAGGTCTGTATTTGTGGTGGCTGGCCTGACACAGCAAAGGTTTGAGAACAGAGGAAAGCTGTCCACTAAAATATTTTCCAAGATGAGCAACAATAACATTAACAATTTGCTTTACTGGGAAAACATGTTTTGATGTGTATATTGCAACCGCTGCTGAGGAAGCAGCTGTGCTACTGGAATGGAAAATCCAGGGAAAACTCCAGAACCAAGAGTCACTGACATACTCAGTGGCAGTAATTCTCTAGACCATAATGGGGGGAACTGGAAGATGGGCAATTTCAAATAGCTTAGTGTTAGAAAGCAACATTCAAAGTTTAGGAATATCAATACATCGAGTGTTACACCTTGATTTTGGGCACTGAGTAGTTCTTGCTAGCTGACAGAGAGAAGATGCTGCTTTTTATCTACCACAAGAATTTTGCTACACTGCAAAAATACAATTCTCTGTATTGTTCCTGTGTCTATTTAAGTGCCTATGCAAATGTAAGCACTGGTTACACTGTACAAGCTTTATGGGGCTCCTATTAATAATGTACAGAATGCATCTAAAATTTCAACACTTGCAATAATACAGAGGAAGCAGAACACTTTATGTCACATTCAGAATACAGGCTTCCAAATGATAAAGCTAGAGCTGCTATTACAGTTAATAGAAATTTGGTTTATCTAACTTCTCCCATTAGAATTTTTATAATTGCCTTTTAGAAGCACCCTGGCTGTTTATGAGCTTCTGAGATCAAAGAGAGGAGGGGAATTCCAAGGGCTGAAAGCATGATTGTTTTTGTTGTCCCATGAAATTGAGTTCAGCTTTTGTTGAAAGGCAAATGTATACTATTTCCCTCCCCTGGGTTTGTTGATATTTTGCTCAGTGAAGAAATAAACACACAAAGCATTCTGAGGTTGGGCCTGAACTGCCAAAACGTGAATAAAGCACACTACCTGTAGACCAGTGATGATTAGGTAAGTTGAAGAAAAGAACAAGATACAGACAAGGAAATAAGATTTCATTCCACCTTTCCAATACTCCCTGAGCTAAAGGAGGCTGGGATGGTTACCTCCTTATTAACCCTTATACAACGTGCATGGCTCAAACAGTTCAGTGCACCTCTACTCCTGGTGGCACTGTGTGAGGCAGATGCTAACCTCATGTACAACGAAACGAACGAAAGTCCAGATGGACTTAGTTTTTCACCAATCTTCAAGCTGAGCTCAGGCTCAGCAAAGCATCTCTTCTTTCCTTACAGTCTTTTCCTGATGGCTACCTGTTGGAACTACTTTTGTAGCTGTGTTAGCTGAAGTCTGTGGTGAATTTCAGAGTTTGGGCACTGTACTTCATGATTCTGAAAAGGAACATTGTAGGAATCAGTATTTTTATCTTCTGTTTTTTAAACACCCTAACATCCCCAGAGCCATCCCCAAAACACACAAAATTATTTACAAGGCTACTACTTTAGAAAAGTGATCATCCCAAATACTATTTTTACTGCTAAATCTAGTCTTATAGCTTAGTGATTTTATGACTTAAAATATCATTAAGTAATTTAGGCAATCTGATGTCTACCTGGCATGCCCATCTCCTTGCTTGTGCCAGCTCTGCTACTTTAACCAAAGGGTTTCCAGCTCTATAAATTGGTAGCAAGCTAATTCAGAAAACAAAGACAAGAAAAAACAAAACAAACAAACAAACAACAACAACAAAACCAAAAAAAAAGTGAGGGGAAAAAAAAAAAAAAAAGAGGAAACCCAGTTTTTGTTCTTTGACCAGTGCTCCCTGAGTTGGGTTCCATGTATCAGGTAAGAGTAGTACCAGCGCAGAGGAAATGGCAGAGAGTGGTCAGGAGCCTGGAAAGGGGGCTGAGGACTGCCCTTTGTGCAACAGCAAGGCTTTAGATCTGTTCTGCCAACTCATCAAACGTTACCCTTTCTTAACTTTTTGACATCTAATGATTTTCAAAATAGCTTTTTTTGTATATCATAAAACCTAGTTTGAGTATCTCTTTAGTTTGCCAGGAGTGAGAAAGGAAGGACAGGCTTTAATTTTCTTCTGTATTTATTGCAACACATTTTGCAGACAGTGAACCACCCCACTTTGAAATTGTACTGTATGATCTTCCCCATTTCATTTGCTTTCATTAAATTATATTGAAGATGTCACCTAAAGGGGGTTCTATCAAGACCTCATTTACAATCAGTTATTTTTCTCTTCCCACCCACCCCCTCCAAATTTCCCTCTTGAACTTTCTGGAAGATAATTCAGTGACAAATGTGTTCCATTACTTACAGCATCTGAAGACATGAAAGGAAAAAAAGATGAGATGATTAAGTGGACTTTGCATAAATCTTCACCCTAAAGAGCTAAACTGAATACTAGATACATAATTATGCTAACAAGAAGAGCTGACATAATTTTTTTAAAAGAAACCTGAAGTGTTTTAGTGTCCATTCACAATCCAAGAGATTTGTGCAGTTTATGCTTTCAAGTAATTTTCTAAAATTGCTTATCAGTTAATGCTTCAATATGTAGTTAGTCATACATAGGCTGATAGGGTTGCTGAAATATCACCACATCCTCTCTAAAGAAGCTACTGAACAAATTAAATAAATTGTTAACCTTACTGACTGTGCTCTGCCCTAGCAAGGAATATGCTAAAGGTGGCACAGGAGCTTGCGAAACTCATTCTAGCCAGCTCAGCAATAGAGACAGTGAAGACAAGAAGAGAGGAATTGCTGTCTGGAAGCAAGGTTAATGCTGGATCATAAAGATCGAGAGTAATGGAAAATTCACTGGATTAATGTAAAGAAGAAAGTGTAGGCAAGAGAGATATGCAGAGAATAGCATCCAGCAGCACACGCAAATGATTTTTAGCTGTGAGAAGATGAAGGAAGCTGACTGCAGAGGGAAGACATTCCATGATTCAGATAAAAAGCCATGTGAATCCTAAAATATTTGAATGATCATGACTTAAGCTCAAAAACTGATCTACAACAGAGATAATGAGTTTCTAGCTGGGGCCACCTGAAGAGGCTTGTAGCCATGTCAGTTGTCCACCACAGTCCTCCTACTGGAACAGAGCTGCTTGACTGGCCTCCAGATTACATAGGTCATGATGAATTAGGCCATAAAGATAAAGGCCTTGTTAAACCATCTAAGATAACCCACCTGAATGTGATTAAACAGTTTAGGAAGAAATAATTCAAAAATTTGATGCAGCTGAAAAGATGGTAACCCCTGGCAAAAGATTTGTGACGGACTGTGAGACCAAGTGTGGGCCAAAAACCTGCAGTAGGCACAGCTGAAGCCAGACAAGGCCAGGTGTCTGTGGCTAAAGACCAAGGCAGGCCCAAGAAATAATGGGGCTGGTTTTGCAAGACACATCCATGGAAGGATAGTGATTATCCGAAGAGGGCCATGACACCACAAGGACAGTGCAAACTGCTGGTTGTCTTTGCTGCGCAGAAAGTCAGACTGAGTCAACATTCAAATTAATCCAGTGTTTATTTCACATATCCAAATGTCTTTGCAGGTGAGGATCTTTTCAACATCTGAGCAATGCAGATGACTTCATAGCTCAGGGAGGATAAAAAGGCAGTTTACTTCTAATAAGGCACTTTATAAGCTGAACGAATACCACAGCAACAGCTGAATGAAGGCATTCTTCCTTCTGCCATGAGAACAATTCTGTGATGTTTGGAGAAATATACATATTTAGTATTCTTCTGTGACATGTTCACATTCTGTTTGTTGCTTCTGACTTTTAAAGAACTCTTTTATGTATGCAGTTTTGTAATATGTAGATGCATATGTATGCAATCTACAGAAATGGCTATTTCTGCACATATTGTTTATATATATGATGATTTGGGGTTGTAATATGTTTTATTGTACGTTAGATGTAGATGATACAGGTTAGGTCTATAAGATATGTGACACTATCTTATGTGCTATACATATGCATTATATGATCACATACAACACAAACTGTCATATATGCATTTATGTACTGAATATATGGCTACCATGCACAAATACTTCAGCTGAAAGAAATATGCTTAATTTTAAGCACTGGTATTAAAGTTTACCATGCTACTTAGTTCAGTGAAAATGGATTTGATTCCAGCTTATCCACAGCAAGGTGAGTTCCTTCCATTACATCGGACCCCTGCCTCAGTTGAATGTATACAGAAGACCATACTCAGTTTTGCCAGATCCACAGAAGGTACTGAGGCATTGCAGACACCAAGTGTTACAATTTCCAGGTGTCTTCCCCACTGCAGAAATTCATAATTCCCTCTTGGGACACCTAAACTTCTACAAAAAGTGCTACAGAAAAGTTCAGTTCCTAACGGGATTTGCTGACACCAGCAAGTTCAGCAGGAGCTGACCTAAATTAGTCAGAAACACAAACAGAAGTGTGGGACTTGGGTACTGTTAGACTGCATTGAGATGTTCACTGCATTAAAAGAATACAATATTAATTAGAACAATGACCAAAAGCCTGACACCTTCAACATGAATCCGCGTCTTTCTCTGGGTTACTGTGACACATACAAGCCAGCACAAAATGGGACAGCTTCAACAGGAAACACTGAAAGCATTTCAGTTTAGAATAACTTGACTGGACTTTCTGGACAAACATATGTTGAAGACGCTAGTGTGGGCATCCTACAGGGTGTTTGGCCACCAGGATGCCTTTGTGTGTTGTTGCACACATTCTGAGCAGGGCTATGAGATGGGACCTCATGTCACCTTCTTGATTTTGGTAATGTGTAAGGGAGGCACATAACTGCAGCGTATTCACGACCAGTGGAAGACATGATGGGAGTATAGGTGACTGAGGAGTGCTGCCCATTAAAATGTTACTACCTAAAGGTTTAATCGTATTTTTGTGAACATCAGAATTCATAAAGCTTGTATTAGGTGCCTACAATGGCATTTAGTACCAAAATCTCCTTCATAAATCTAGCTAGCTCTTATTACTTACATTTGCTCAGTACGTGCCCATTTTATATCTTCTCTCCTATGTATGGTACTACCTTTTACAGAAAACACATTTTTTAATTTAATCTTTTGTTATATGTCTTTTGTCACCAGATATTAATTGCATCACAAGCTGACGCACTGTTGAATTTATCTCCGCATATTCTTGTAGGGAGAGAACTCCCTTTTACAAATCAAATGTCAAAAAGATTTAGGCCAAAGCTATCCACTCAAAGTTCTCACTCTGGCTAACTGAATTGGTATCTAGAGAGATGTCCAAAGCAGGACATCCATAAACTTCCTTTGTTTAGCTCTTGTGCAAAACAGATTGCAGGACACTGAATTAGCAAATGGGGAACATGCAGTGAGTAAACACTTTTGTAAACTGTGGTTTATGTGAGTTGCCCAACATCAGGTAGGAATTTTGTGGCAGGGGCAGGGAAGACACCCATGCTATTAGGATGCTTCTCCCTTAATCATACATTGTCCACCTGTAATTCACCTCTCCATTCACTATTCCCTTTTTAATTTCCAAAATGAACGGCACAAGATGGTTAATTAGGTGCTCCACAAAGTCTGAGCATGCTCCATGAAGACCTTCCCTTTGAAAGGGAGTGGGGTGGAGCTCATGTCATCCACTTTAAGCTATTTAAGATGTAGATATGCAGTCAAAGATAATTTTCTGACCTTCCTCTGTAATCAGTGGCATAAGATAGGCAACTCCAAAAGGGTGACTAGTCTCATACTGAAAGCTTGTCTAAGGCTGAATGAATTGCCCTCTGGAAGTGTTTAGATGTATCCATTAACTACAAAGAGTACCTAGATGACTAGATACATATATACTCAATGGCTCAAGTTGAGTAAGACGAGGCCTGACTTTTGTGTTTTACCATGTACCTGAATCTTATGAACAGTATGAGTTTCAGTAAAAATAAGTTCTGCAGTTCCAAAAATAACTCAGATCTTTGACACCTGTAGTGACCTTCATGAGTAAAAAAATGTGATTAGTTCTCTACCTAGACCTTAAAGTACCAGAAGTCTGAGAAAGTGCAGTAAAGTCAATACCAATCCTAATTTTTTTTGTTAGAAAACTGTATTTGTACAGAGCTTTTCAGTAAAACAGGATAGTGACAACAAGGTGGCCCCGAGAGATACAGGCAATAATCAAGTTAAATAAGTAGGAATCAGAACCTGTCAACAGGCAATGCCCAAGTGAAACAACAGTTCAGAACACCAATTTACAAATTATGAAACCAACAGAAAAAAAAGCAGCTGAAAATCAGCATATGATCCTGCATTTATAAATATCGCTAAACCACTCTTTGATAAGTGAACAGAATCTGGTAACTTCCTGTGACAAATGAGGCATCCTTTATGTCATCAAAACCGTGCCCCAACTGTTGCTCTGAAAAACTTTGTAGTTTAAATGTGCTTCCACAAGTAGAAATGACTCTCTGTAAAAATAATGCTTTTGAATTTGGAGGAGGTTGGGGAAAGCAAAGTCAGGTGTTCCACATGGATGAAGGAATCTATTAACACATAGCAAATTGCAGGTTCAAGACCCAAGGGCGGACTCTCTTAAAAATTAGTAGTCTTCACTCAACTACATCATTCCACTAAGGTCATGCATCCTTACAAGTTAAAGTGAGGTAAATATATTTATACCTGATCAAAACACAACTTGGTCTAATAGATTATTACATTTTTCTAAGCCTGTTTTTGTCCCTGAACACAGGAATGTTATGCTTTTGCATATTTATTTTAAGCTTTGTTAGTTTTGTATTATTAAAAGGAGGACAAAATAAATATATTATTTTTCAAGAGAGCTGATTATATCTTCCATTATGGTGAGAAATTCATAATTTGGAATTCTTTACATTAATGAATGAGAACAGCTAGGGTTGGAAAATAAAGATAATTAATCAGACTGGCAGTTTTGACAGTCAAAATAGACATATTATGGTTAGGTATTTCGTTTATAACAAATACCTACCCTCTGTATAAATATGTTTTCCTTCTAGCATTACTATGCAGCTGACTGATGAATGTGAAAAAAAACCCAAACCAACCCAAATAAAAAAAACCCAAAAACAACCAAACACCCAAAAAACAACCCCAACCCAGGAAAACAGAGGTTTACATCACCTTCAAAATTACAACATAAGAAATAATTTGGTAGCCTGGTTTCCTCTAATGCTAATGCTCAAAAAATGTATGTCTAGCAATCATCTAAACTACAAATTAAATTATTCCAATTGACAGAGGCAAACACATACTCAGGCAGACAGGAGTGAAATAGGGAAAAGTTGGGTGAGCAAAACACATCTTTAAATAAAGTGCATTTGATAGGTGTGCTAAACTTACACTAGAAATTTTCTTCCAAGTTTAGTGTCTTTCATTCCTCCTACATTATATCAGGACTTAGGTTTCATAGAATTAAAAATATAATTACATGACAATTTTATTATCATTACCAGTGAAAATCTTCCTTTCTGATTTTTAGCTTTAAAAATTAACTTTCTTTCCTTATGTTGACCTCACAAAACCACTTCAAAATCTGTTAAGATACACATGGCATTTTTTAATATATTTCCCTCTCTGTGACATTGCAAGCCTCCTCACAAGCCATTTTTAACATTATGAAAAATTTTAGACCATTTAAAATTCCACAGCGAATCATGTGAAATCAAACCTAAACAATCCAGTGTATTCTCATTTGTCTGCACAGCAGCCAGCTCTAGTGGACTGTACAAAGATTAGAAACAAGGAACTCCCAGATTTTATTCATACCTTTCCCACTAACTGGCTTTCACACTCTGCAGTTCTACAGATTTTACACTGTCTAGTCATGCCCTACTTATTTTCCTGAGGCGTGTAAATATTATCACCCAAATTACAGCTAAGGAAAACTAACTATGCTTATCAGTTGTCTGAGGTCACAAACGAGTTGGTATCATTACCACTATTAAAACACGTGCACCTTAAGTGCGTTTCTAGATAGGTTGAGACAGGAAAAGGCGACTAGTGGGTCTACCTGGTGCCTACTTGAGGCAAGTTCCTGAAAGGTGCTCAAAAAAGTTTTTTTCTGGATAAGGTTCCAAAAAAAATGCAACTTCCAAAATCACTAATCATCTCCTGACTTTTATATTTATCTGTAACACATAAGCATGATAAATGATTTATGAAAATTTCTGATTTTTATTGCAAGAGTTTTGCAGGTCCATGGAAAATTTACAACCCTGGAAGATAAAATGCCATCACCAGAATTTTCATAAAACCTGTACTGCACTCAGTTCTAAGTAATTTTTTTTTCTAATGAGGACACAGGTATTTAATACTTGATTTTTAAAAAGACCAGATGCAAACTGATCTGATGGAAATTTTCAGACAACTCTGCATGACATTCATCTGTAATACAATAACTTACCTACCTGAAATTACACTGAACTGTATTTGTTTAGTACCTGTGTTCTGTAGAGGATGGTTCTGGCCTTTGTTACACAAATGAATTTAGTCATCTATTTTCCCCTCTAATTCCATTTGGTTGGTCACTCTTCATCCTGAAACCATCTGACTCTTATCTGTTGTGTCCTGTGTGATACTTGGTGAATTGCTAGCATGGTAACACTGCAGAAGACAGAAAGTCACCATCTTAGGAGTATCGTCACACATAAGAGAAACAATAGAAGCGACTATAATAGCTGTTACCTATGCACACAACTGGGTTCCAACATGTCCAACATTCCATTCTAAGCTTCACTTTGCGTGTGGTCTTAAAGAAAAACTTTATCTTGCATCATCCTCTCAGTGGCCATTAATAAGGATTTATCTACATACTAAATATAGCAGTTGGATGAACTAATTAAGGCTTGTACAGCATGTGTGATTTAATGCTTGCAAATAATAATGTTTAAGACCATACTTTTAAATTGTCATTATTCGTCATATAAAACAAACAAAACAAAAAAATTAAGATTGTCTGAGTGTAGGTCAATCAAGAGGTACTACTCTGTGATTGTCACCAACTTTAATAGAAGTTATTAGAATTTTAAAAATCCCTATCTCCAAAAACTTACATCTCTCTGCTGAAATCAATACACATTCAGCAACACATCTGAGCCTTTTGCCTGCAGGTAAAATACTAATTTTTCATCAGTAAAATAGAAAATCCTCACTGACCAGCAAGAATTTTCCTCTGTAACACCACTGTTTCTTTGAAATGCATCTTCTCAGCCTGGTTCTACATCATATTAGTGTTTCAGATTAGCTTCAGCTTAACCTAAGTAATACTCTTTCCTTAGATGGTGTAGTATTACATGTATCTATTACTCGTTTTATTTACTCCTTTGGAATGAAATTGCTGTCCACCCTCCTGGAATAGTAGATAATTAACTCCTTAGAAATAAGGTTTGTGTTTTGGTAGATGACAAGCTCTTCCTGAAAGTGAACAAATATGTACAAAGATTATTATAAAAGGTATGCAACCATTTTGACCCCTGAGACAAAGCTGAGAAGCAAGACCAGAAAATAAATTGTAATGCATGAAATCTGGCTCAAAAAGTAAAAACTCCTTTGATAGTTCATAAATACATCTCCCACTCAAGGAAAAGTAAAAATATAAAGAAGAATGGGTTCCACCATTACCAAACAAGCACCATCTTTTCAACCTAAAAATTTAACACAGATAGCACCACTGATTCTAAACAAGGTTTTATCTACCCCCTCCAACATACATACCAAATGCCTGGTAGTCCTGAATCAAAAAGCACCTTTATAGCTTCAAATAGACTTTTCTCCGAGTATGCTCATCCAAGATGACAAGTATTAGACATCTCACATGATCCCATGAAACTTACAGTGCAGGTCATACACAGTTCATTCAGATAAGCAGCTGATCTCCAAGAGCTTTTCCAGTCCAAACCTAAATGCTGAGCATTTTCAGTTTTGCCTCACCAAGGCTTAAAATGTACAGCAGCGTACTCAACTGTACAGCAGCAGAGATGTTCAAGCTAATACTCGAATCACTGCGCTAACCAGGTGTGATGAGAAACTACTGAAGGAGGGGAGGAAGGGAGGGAACATGGTAATGCAAGGTCAGTATCAGATAGATGAAGTCTCTAATCTAATTCATTACTCTCTACTGTAATATAAAACCTGAGAGAATAATTGAATGTTTCTTTCACTGGGGAGGGGCCTCTGACTGTCAGGATGGGAAGAACTCCCTCTATATCCGTACGCATGAATGGATATATATGGTCTGTCTTTCTACCTCTGAACCAGAGATGAGCCGATTAAAGAGAGGCGGACATAAAGAGTAGGCAAAGAAAACCTTTGCCTCCCATATAGAAACATTATGCTAACTGCTATGGCACTAAAACATTGACAGTAAAAGTTGTCAAAAACTGGAAAGGAAAAGCAAAAACAATAAATACATTTAAATAACAACAGATTTGTAACACAACTGTTTCATCATCAAACAGTACTCCAGGTTCAGATGTATTGTATGTCAACAGAGAATACTAATGGTTGTGGTAAACGTAGGGCCAGCATGAATTACACCGGCAAAAAATATTTCTCAAGCTATTTGTGCCTAAACAGGACAGCCCTACAGCATCAAGAGCAACTGTGTGAAGAAGGCAGATTATCTATACCCTCTTTCTTTCAGTTTGCTACTTCCCCAGCTACAACTTGCATGAAACAATAGAGCTTCGACAAGTTTGGGTAAGGTTTATGTGAAAAACCCAAGGAAGTGGCCTCAGTGGAAGAAATAGCAGTGGAGTTAGCTTTCTTCGCGTGACATCACTGGGCAGATAAGACAATGATAGATCCAGATATCCTTGTGATGATGGGTAACGTTTGAAGTGTTTAAGTGAACCAAGACCCATTCTCAGAAGTGACCAAATCTAGCACCCAAGAGCAGAGAAGTCCTGATCTTACAGAAAATCAATGGGGCATAAATTTCTGTTCTACTTAGCAACCAGGAAATCACATACAAAGTGAAACCCTGGTGTGTAAACACTACAAGTATATATGCTTTGTATTTATTTTCGTATTTGGATGAGGAGCTCTTCTGCCCCTGTGCAGCACAATGTGCTAGATCAGTACTACACCTTAACTGCAGAGCAGTCTGTGCCCTTCCCCTTACTCCATCTTTGGCTGAGCATTTCCTCACATCACTGCACTTCCAAAGTGTGATGCAAGCTGAGCTTTCCTCACACTTCCAAATAGCACCTTTAAGAGATGTGTATAAAAAGAAATCCCTTTCAGTTTATCCATGTTATGGAGGCTTAGTCCTGCAGGAAACCGTCCTTTTTCCTTCACTGCCTCAGAGGTACAGCCCGTCCCTGCTGACCACACTGGGATTTGCAGGCGGGTGCGGCATGGCCTCGCTACCTCTTGCATGTATTGCTCTCCAGGGGACACACTGACAAGCACATACACGTTCTGGGGACTATGATTATTTCTGGTTGTCACAGGAGGTCAAAGAACAGTACAAAACCTCCTCATAACTCTTGAAAAAGATAACAAGATCTCACTCTTCTCTTTCTGGCCAAGAAAAATATGTTGGGGCCACATTCCTAGTAGCTGCTCTTCTGCAACCAAACCAGGCGTTATGGTGATCTAATGGTTACCTAGGCCTTGTGCTGTCCCTCTGCATGAGCAAGATTTCAGCAGCCCAGGAGAGTAATACTAGCTGAAGATCTCTCAAATACTAGAAGCAGTTCAGCACAGGTTTTGTCTGCCTGACATTTAATCTCAGTTTTTCTAAAGGCTTGGGGCATCAGAGCAAGTACCCCCGCCTCCTGCTCAAATGCCTCACACACACAGACACAGTTAGACCAACCTCTTTGTTTAAACTCTGAGGTCTCAGGGGTAGAGACTGACATTTTATGATCTGGATGTGAAGAGTCTACTGTGAAACAGGGCCCTGATCTGGGACCTCTGAGCAATGCTGCAAGACAAGCACTAATTACAGAGGTGTCATCTTGTTACCTGAGCAAGTGACTGTAAAGTCTTCATTCTGCTTCTGGCTCTTCTTCCAACTACCTTTGCTGCCTTGACTTAGCTTTAAACCCTCCTCCTGTAAGCACAGATTTTATTCCTCATTTGCTTATCTGATAACTCCCAAGAATTATATATGCATGTAGCAAATGGTCATTAATATCTTTCTTCAAAAAAGCAAAAACCTCGAGTTTCTCAAAAAGATGTACAAGCACTAGATCTAATAAACAAAGCAGCAGATTAAAGATATACATATATGTATGTCCCTTTTTGGTCCCTCTTTACAGGTAGGCAGACCAAGACAAAGTAATGAGCCACAAATTCCAACTCCCCAACTTCTGCTTTAAACAGTGTCAAGGATTTTAAGCTAACTTCCTTTTCAAAGTTTCAAACAAGTTCACAAAGATACAATTATAAAGAAAAAAAAGTTATTCCATAGCTCTTCAATCATACAAGACCCTTTTTACTAACTGCATAAGCAAAGTTTCATTCTCAAAATTCAGAATCAAAAGCTGATGTTAAATACACAGAAATTTAAATACTTGAGATAATGACACATCTTAGAATTTGGTAGTTTGCTTTGTTCTTGACACTGCCACCACCCCCACCACCCCTTTTTCTGTAGTCACAAGACTTTCAGCCCCTTCTTATTACCACAACACCTCTCTGCCATTAAAGGCATTAATTTATTTTTTTCAGGGGGGAGGGGGGAGGAGGGTGAACCGAGAAGAAAGTGCTAGATGTTCACAGTAATGGTTCCTTTGGTATGTTAATTTGTATTACCTATTTAAAGCTTTAGATTATGACTTTCTTTTCCTGAGGAATATAATGTCACATCAGCAAACAAGTGAGATTCATGCAATTAGTATGAAGATATTTTCAAAGTCCTAAAAGAGAAACAGTTTCACTGCTGAACAGGGTGGAACTGTGCTTTATGATTTAACACCGTTCAGGTAATTGATGGCAGTAACAAAATTTCTGGTTTAATACTAATAAATTTACAGCTTTGGTAAAAGCAGGTCCATGTAAAAGTTCATGTCCACCTTTCCAGATCTTCTAAACATAAAATAGCCACATGGGAAATACATAAAAGTTTTCCTATTTCCAGACACATTAGCAAAATACACTGTTTAATCAGTAACCTACAATATTAATAATTCTAAAATAGTATTCTATTTTTAAACTGTGACTGTCGCAGTCTTTTTGATTTCTATTCCACGTAACAAGCTAAGTTAGTATTTTCACACAATCCCAACAAATACAGCTGCCCCAGAATAACTTTCACTATATTGAATATGAAAAACAAAAGCCAAACATGGAAAAAAATCAGGACATTTTTACAAGACTTTTTTAGGATCCAGTTATATTCCCTCTGGAAAAGGTTTTCCCTTGCATACCCTTAAATACAAACTAAATTTCAGTGGAGAGCACCTGTCAAAGTGGGGAAGAAATTACAAGTGATTTTTCAGTTCCCACTGAGCTAAAACTTCAGTGACCAGTTTCTGTTCAGTCTTAGCTAGACACGTTCAGCCACTGTAAATTCCATAGGGGCCAAGCAAACCTACTCCACTCCAAGCACATACAGTCTTTATAAATCGAGTGCCATCCTAGCACTTAAATTGATTACATAACTCTTTTTCTTCATTTCACAGCTGGTGTGCACAACATGTGGAAGCACGCACAACACGAGGGGCAAAGTCCCCATGAAGGAACTTCGCCGGAGCCAGCCCAGGGACCACAGCTGTCTCACCCTGAATAGTTTTCTAGGCAAAAAAACCCCAAACCAACAAGAGAAAAACCCCACCAACCCCCCCAATAAACAATACACCAAAGCCATAGGCAGTCAAGTCCAGCTCAGACTAAAGGCTAACCAAAGCAGGCATGCCCCCTGCCCACGCTGGAAGACCCGTGCTCTCCTGCCTCCCAGGCTCATAGACAGCGGACGAATTCAGGGACAGGTCGATCCTAAGCGATTGCAGGCTGCGGCTCGCTCTCCCAGGGAAACGGGGGGAAAGCGGACGGCGAAGGGCCCGGAGCCCGGCCCGGCCGTGAGAGACTCGGGGAGCTTCTTCCCAGCACGGGTGAGGGGCTCCAGGCTGCCCCGGCCGCCAGCCCCTGCGGCCGCAGGCAGGACCCCCCCGCCAGGGCCGCCAGCCCTCCCTCCCAGCCCCGGCCGAGCCTCACCTTGTTAACACGGGGGGCTTCCAGCGTCCGCCTTGGTTTAGACGGGGCAGGTTTGAAGTCGGGAAGAGCTACCTTTCTCCTCACTGAAAATACTGCCCGAGAGTCAAAGGAGACAGAGCGAAGAGGGGCGAGACAAGCCCGGGGCAGGGGGGGAGCGCCCCTTCCTCCGCACACGCCGCCCGCTGCCCCCGGCCCGGCGCCCGCCCGCAGGTGAGCGCCGCGGTGCAGCTGCAGGGAGCGGCAAGGACCGGGGCAACGCATCCTCCCCCCAGAACAACAATCAAAGTATAAAAGCAATCCATCCCATACCGCCCTCCCTTTTCCTCCGCGTACCCACGCACTTTACCTGTTTTTATGCCGGGTTTTTAATAAATTCCTTCCAAAGGGAGCCATGATCCCAGCGGCAGAAGCATAACATCAGCGATCCCCAAACAATTCGAGGGTGTTCCCTTCTCCCCTATTTTTTTCCCTGAGCGCCTTCCAGCTTGTTAATAGTCACTGAGCGTAGCGATGAGCTGGAAGTTGTGCAATTTACTGCTAACTTTGAACTCCGGGTTGTTGCTGCTGCTGCACCTTTGGAGTCCTGCCCAGCTGCAAACTTGAAGGAGGCGTTTAGGAGCAGGAAAAAGAAGGGGGGGGGGGGGGGGGGGGGGCGGAATACGCACTTGCTCCTGTGATGTGAAGTTATGCACAGAACTTGCTAAACTTTCAGGCTTGTCACCCTCAGGGCACCAGCCATCGAATAGGCAAGAAAGGGGTTTTCTCCAGTGGGGAACTCTGTAAAAAACACAAAACAGAAGGACTGGAAACTTTCCCCGGGAGTCTCCAGCCACCTCAGGTCAAGCCGTTCAGCTGAACACTGGCGGTAATGAAGGGCAAGCAACAGTTGCCACACCAGTTCTCAGTACATAATAACCTGCCTTTTCAGTACCTTTTTACAAGGTGTTGGACGAGTAATGGGAAGATGAAGGGAAAAAAGTCAGACCGCTGTGGCCCCTTTGCCCTCCCTGGATTTTTAAGTAAATAACCTATTTGCATGAAAGCCTTCGCAGACTAAAAGCACCTCTGAAAACCTCTTAAGCGTGGCCTAGCAGAGCACAACTGAGGCAGCAACACGAAAGTTCCTAATGCTACGTCGCAGGACCTTTTTGTTATTATTTTAAGCTGGCTGCAACAGAAGGGAAATGAACTCACACTACAGTTCCTGTTCGCTGGAACCCCCTGAGAACGAGACATTTGGAGTAAAGTTTCAGAAGGGAAAACTCCCGCCCCCTCCTGCCCCCCCCCCCCCCCTTCCTCCAATCAGGAGTAGGGTGAAAATGCACCCATTGTACCCCAAGGCTGATGCTGGTGGGTGAAGGTCCCTGGGCCAGCAGGCAGGTGAGAAGTCTCCAGCACAGCCCTAGCCCATCCTAGCTCTCTACTTTCTGCAGTTAATTTAACAGGTACATATTAGATGTAAATCACTCCTTTTTTTTTTTCTTGGTTCTCACATATTACAGGGCAAATTCTTTATGTGGCTGCCCAAAGGTGCAGCACAATAGGGAATTGTTCTATTAACCAGGGGGTGGGGGTGGGGGGGAATGTGATTAAATAGGAGCCTACCAGAATAAGGGCTTATCTGAAAAAAGACTTTTTCTTTTTCTACAATTCCCCTTTCCTCCCTTAGTCAAGGTAGTCACAGAAGCCTGAAGAAAACAAAGCAAAGGCCCATTCCATGGGTTACCTATTACTGGCAACTCTGGGAATACCCCACATATTTTCAGTTCAGTCCCACGCCTCTAAATTCTCTGAGCTGTAACTACAAAGCGAGGGACCAGAGCCTCTTAAAAGCCTTGTTTGGGTAATCATCCAAATAACAAAAAAATAGGGAAGCTGAAACAAAAGTACTTTCAGATTTCTTATCCTGCTGCCAGGGTAGGTTTTAAGTAACCTGATTTTGGCATTATGAACATAAGCCCAAAGACATAAGTCCATAAAAGTATTTCCTTTTGCTTTGTATCAGGTTATATATGCCATGAAGAGGGGATTTTCTTATATCCAAAGGACCAGGAAAATTTTTCAGTCCCTAACAGATGTTCAAGATGTATTTGGCATAAAAATCAAATCAGTGAAGAGTTTGCTAGAGAATAATTAATATTCAAATAACTTTTTATTGGCATAGGTAAAATGAAATAGTTTTATCTACAGAGTAATATTCACTTTTCTCTTCATTATGAAAATAAATGGGAACTCGACAATATTTGTAGCTGTTTTATGACTTCTGAATAGTCATCTCAGTTTAAATTTATTCAAATATTAAAATACCATGTAAATTGCTCCTCTTCTACTAGCAAATGCAAAGTAGTTTTCAACCAAATATATGTAATGTGGGAACTCTGTCCCTCAATGCAAGTAAACCAAAATGTTTGTTACATTCATGTAGCTATGCAAAGAATTGCAGGATAGACTCCAGCATAATAAGAAGACATTTTCCCCACAGCTGAGGGGGAAAAGAAGGCTTTCAGTCTATGCACTTTTACAATTGGGCTAACCAAAACCAGGAAGAAAGTAAGTGAAGTGGGTGTATGATGAAGTCTTACAAAGTAATAAAGGGGAGAATCTTAAGAATGAGGAACATTGCTCTTTACTAAAAACACCATAAAGAACTGAATACATGCTGTTTCACTTGGTATTCAATTAATCTGTAGAACCCAAACCAAAGTATCATAGGGGGTAAAAAGACTTAGTGAGTTTATACAAATACATACACAAAACCATAAAAATACATGGATATTTCTCTCAGTAAGAGAAGGGGCATGGTTTTCCATTCCTTGGCACATAAATAGTCTCTGAATAGAGTACAAATAGTAGCAAAACATTTCAGAAGGACAGGTTAATTTTGTAGGCAGTGTTGACACAACAATTCTGTTAGCTTGCCCTTAAACTTCCAAAGTGCCTCAAACTATCTGTATCTGTATGTACACGTCTTTAGTTTTCTTTAAACTCCAGCTCTGATCTTCCAGGAATATCGGGCCAACATTCCAGACGAGGGCCCTGGCACTTCCCAGCATGCCATGTAGACATAAAAAGCAACCACTACTCAAGTCTTGAGTATGATCACCTTCTAATCATGCTTTCTTCATGCAAAAATCTAAAAGGTGAATAGCTGGTAACATTGCATTTTTTCACTGTGAGCTGTTAAGCTCAGCCAAATAGTTTTCCAACAGTATCTTACCCCTAGGAGAATTAATTAATGAATGACAGATAGTTCAGTTTGCAGGACTCATTTTCTGAAAAGACATCCATAAAATACATCCTTAGAATACATATGTACTGAACTTGCAATCATCAGAAAGACATGTCAGCAATTCACTCTGGTATTTAAGGAAAGAAAGGGAATTATAAATACTAGAGTATCACCTGCCACCTGGGTAAACTTACTAAACAATAAATCTGGATGCAGTTCTTGGGTGCTTGATCAGAAAGCAGCTCAAGGTTAATAAATGGAAATGTTTCATCTGCCATCTTCCAAAGCAGCTCACACTGAACGTTGTATATATCTCTTTGGCAGAAATACTGCAGCACAGCAGTGCTTTAAACCCAGCTTTAACCCATCTTTCAAACCCAGCTTTAACCATATGAATCCATGGGTACAGTTTCAAATTAATTTCTTACATGCAAGAAGGAGCAGGTGCGCTACCGCTCTGTCCTTTCTTTGCTTATCTGTCTTACCCAACACTTGGTTCCAGTGCCTATCTTACACAGTCTCTGGGATCTCATCTGATCTCCTGGTAAGCTGACATAACTCGTTCAAGTTCCAAGCCAGCAACAAAAGTTTGTTCCTTCTGTTTTGGGCTCACTGGTGAGGTAAGTTGGCTTACCTCTGGATCAGACAAGATCAGTCAGACAGTGTGACTTCCAGAGCTGATGCAAGGGAGGAGCTGAACTATAAGGAGGACTAAGAGAACAAAAGAGAGGAAGCAAAGTGAAAGGAGGACTTGGAAATAGAAGGAGGGAGCAAGACCTCCTCCTTTCGCTGTGTGGTAGTGTGGCTCAGCAGCTCGGTGAAACCTGTTCTAAGAGTGGGCTTTTATGAAATGACTTCATCTAATCTAATGGCATGCTGTCCTTAAAAGTGGGGAGGTCTTATTCCTCTCCCACCAGCCACAGACCCCTGACCCTTTCCTTGTGTCAGGTCTGGCTGTCAACAGACTTAGTGCTCACACCATTCAACTTTTTAAATGGATGGAAAATGGACTTGACACAGGAAAGTGAATAAAGAGAGTTTAGTTGGGCTAACTAGATAAATTGGCTTATTGAGGTGTCAGACAATTGACAGGACTGGCATGTGAGGAGAGAAACAGGACCACTGTGGCCAAGAATGTGGGCAGAGAGATGCGGCCAAGAGTGTGGGCAGAGAGATGTGGGAGGAAGATGTCTTGTCTGAGCAGCCCTGAGCAGCTGGATTGGCTCAGCCATGTTGTGTAACTTCATTCTGGCTGCAGCAGTGAGCAGCTCAATGGAGGCGGCAAAAGCTGCCTTAGGAACAGAATAAATTGCCCGTTCCTTGCTCTAGATTACTGTGCATAGGCTGCCTCTGGTACCTTGGCTGCCTCATTTTAAACCATCATAAATATTTGTGTCTACTTTAAGTACATCTGAGTATATGAATACAAGACACTAACTACATGGTCCAATAGAGTAAGAGGGAAAGGTCAGTGCTGGGATTATAACTGGTTAAAAGGTGGGAAACTGGGTGATCCATCTTCAGAGAAGCTATGGTTTTGTGCTACTCAATTTACTCACTAGACAAGATTTGCAGAAGGGAGTCAGAAGACTGGTGGCTGATGATAAACTGGCAGGTGAAGGTCATGTTCATGCGTGCAGAGTAATACACTAAGAAGAAAATCTAAACAAACCTTTAAATTTACTGTCACATCTCAGAAATGTAATTTACTTGGGGCAGTTCACACAAAACCTTAGGTCAATGTTCTGTACTGGTAAAACCAAACCCCAAACCAAACAAACAAAAAAAGAGAGTTAACAATTAATAAGGAAGGAATACAGAATGAAGTGGAAAAACTCATTATGACACTGTAAACTTTCATTCTGAAACTACATTTTGAATACCCCAGGTACCCCATCTGAAAAGGGGGGGTGGGGCGTGGGGGGAGCAAATGGCAGCAAAAGAGTTTTAATATACAGAATAGCTTAATATGTGAGGAGAAATCAAGTAGAGAGATAAGACTTGAATCTGAAAAAAGGTGAATATCTCATTATTATTGAAGTCTATAATAATCTGTATCATAGACAAAATAAATAGGGAGCAGTTGTTTTTCACTGTATAAGTACAAGGGCCTGATGAAAGAGATAGCCAGACAGCAAAGTTAAAATAAACACACACAAAAAGATTTTAATTGTAAGTAAATGACAGAATTGCCCTCTGACTGCAAGAGTCAGGGAGTACAAAAGCACAAAAGAATTAAAAAAAAGAGATTAGGCAAAAACATGTGGCCAATATAGGTCACAGAAAAATCACTGGATTTCTTGGGTATTTATCACCTCAGTCCAGCTGTTTCTCAAACCTTTCCTCCTTTTCCTTTCCTTCCCCTACAGCCCACTGACTACTGGCGTAGCCTTAAGTACAGTAAACCTCACAGGTTACTTTTGACTTATAGATTGGGTCCAGATGTACCACCAGCTCAGCTGCTGTGACCTCTGTAGAGGGCTTCCATGTATGGAGTTTCCAGTGCTTTAATGTAGCAGCAGACAAAACAGGCAGCTTGTCCATCTGAAAGCAGGTTTTATTTTTTATTTTCTACAGATCCCAAGTACTCCTAAGTGTTGCTAAGGCAAGGAGCAACTCCCCAGATACAGAGTCAAGTTGTTTGCCTGCACATGACTGTCCCAGTGAGCACATTCTTCATCCAGCCCCAAATCTCTTTCTCTCCGTGCTTTCATTAGGTACTGAGAAAATGCCCTGTGACTGAATTTACCATTTTCTCCATTTCCAACACTCTCCTCTTTTGTGTGCACCCACTCTTTCTGTAAGGGTGTAAAGGTTTGTCAGCTAGGTACTTAACAATCTGCAATAAAGAGGCTGAAGAAAATTAAGTGAGCATTGAGTTTTATGAAAGCATATCCTTCTGTTGCAGGGTCTATTAAATATAATGGTCCAAATAAGCTTTCAGCTCTGAAAATCCTTGAACTGCTGATTAGCTGATGCTGTGAGTAAAAAGACTACGTCATACTTGTCTTGCTTTTACACTCTTCCCTAAACATTCCCTAGTGCCCACTGTCAGGGACAGGATATGATGCCAGCAAGGCATTTGGTGTGATCTAGCAGAGCAGCTATTCTGTTAATGATTGGATGTAACATGACAATGACTCCTCTCCTTCTTACCTTTCTCCAGCTGTCTAGGAGATCATTTTTCTTCACTCTGCAATTTTGATTAAAATGTGTTAAGAGACGTGAACTAAATTCTCAGCTCCTACAGATTTGCACAGTAATCATGGAAACAGCAGACAGGGTTAAATAAATCTAATACCCTTTACTTGTTTTTTTTTTTAATTCTCTTATGAAACGTATATTATTAGTTTTCACAACAGTTTTTGCAGCATGCTATTGTGGCATCTAAATCAGTCAAAGAGAATAGTTAAGGTGAACTGCTGTGTACCAAGCAGCCATACCTGGATCAACGATACTTGGTGTAGGGGATTTATCGCAAAACCTAAACCTGATCTGAGCACAGCTCCAGGAACCCTAGCTCAAACTGCATCTGTTGTGAAAGGCACCTTGGAAACACACCAGGTACACCACAGAGATTTACTATTACTGGAAGGATTTAGAAATTGAGGAGACACAAAGAAAATAATTTTCCTTATTTGAAAATACGACAAAAATACTTTTCTGACACAAATACAGGGTTCTAAATATCTTTAATAAAACTTTTTCTAGATAGCATTTTTTTCTTTCAAAAGATATCTGCTAAATCTGCGTAATGTACTATAACCTACTTCCATGTTCTGAGAAAAGTTGCTTATTCTTATGCTGCCTACATACAAGGGTAAGCAATGACAGTCCTTGAAGCGCTAAATGAGAAAAAATGAGCACAGGATTTGTAGAAAAGCAATTGATGGTATTATTTTCAATGTTTGGAAGACTTTTAAACACACAGAAAGCAAAGGAATACAGGAAGAATCTATGGAAATATTCTCAGAACAGTCCTCAACTTTAAACCTCCATTAATCATGATATGCTTCACACTCCAATATGTGATTAATAAAAGGAATATTAATTGTATGCCTTTTGGTCTGCAATGCTAATTTCTGTCCCATTCATTTCATATTTCATGGTTTTCTGAGTTTTATATTTAGTTAGGACTCTCACAAGATCTTGGTTCACACAGTAGGAGAATAAATGGTTTCAAACCACGAACTGGAGAATAACATTATTGTTCCTTCTATTCCTACTTAAATTTTGATCACATAAGCTTTAAGAAGGACAAGGACCATGCTTCCACCAGACAGCCTCAGAGGTAAGGAGTGTTCATGGCCTAGGCATAGATCTTACCTCTTTTTTTGAATCTTGTATTGAAAATTGCTTCCTAACAGGGCGATACATTCTCACTGGAATTAAAGATCACCATTGACATGCTCATGGCCAGGTTTGATTCCTCAAATACACATATATACAGAGGTAATATTTTATTTTTCTTGTGGCTGTATTTTAGAAGCCTCTTGCTCAACTGAGTTGGATCAATTGTTTCATTATTTAATTTTGGGTCATTGTTTAATATTTCAAAAGAGGAACTCGTTTTTAGGTAATTTAAGTAGATTTTACAGTATTTAGAAGAACTGACTTTTGCCACTGAAAATAATTTTCAGAAAGAAACAAGCCTCCCAGTGTGCTCTTATCTGCTGAATGAGAACATCTTTTAGAGACAAACATCTGAGACAAATGCCCCCTGGAGGTGTGCACTACTCCAGTCATTACGGAGGCAGTTTGCAAGTGCTTTAATGCCAGTCCCTGAGATCCTGTCAGTACCTGCATCCATTAAGCCTATCACTTTTCAACTTTACACTAAAAGCCTTGATATTGTTTTCCTGATGTACACTTCCAGCGTGCCTGTTCTCGTCTTCCTGCACAGAGAGAGGTATCTTCTCCAGATGTTGGCTCACATGTGGGCCAGACATACATTAAGATGCAAGCCCTCTTCCCTTGCTAGATTTCAGCCATGCATGGAAAATATTCAAACCCTACCTAAATGGCAGAATAACTCCATCCCTGCAGTCTGTTTTAACGAAGGACAGAAACAAATGTTTACACCCCGCTACCTCCATCTCATCTCATCTAGGGGAACATGGAAAGTATCACAGATAATTTCACAGTGGCAGAAAGCTGCTGTTTCATAGTATTACACTGGCACACTGCCAGTTCATGAATTACTTTTAAAGGAAATTAGGGCATCGTGAAGAATAACAAATCTTCTAATATACAACATATGAAAATTCTGGGCTGAAGCAGCTTCTAAATCTTTCTCTCACTCCATTTCTTATTTAAAAAAAAGAAGAAAAATCAGCAAGGTAGGAATCTGCATATGATGTAATACCTGGAGACAATTAAATTCACATTTCTGTGTGGTTTTGAAGCTTTTTCATAGAAGCCAGTGGGAGTTTTGCCTGATCAAGGCCTTCTTACACAAACGAACAACTGCAAATGTGTTAGGAAAGACTGATCTCTGGGTCAGCGAATCACAAGTGGTTTGTCTCCTTTAAACCTCTTGGGACTGTTCGGTAATTCATAACCAAAAGAATTTCTTACTTTCATCCTAGCTGGAAAGCAGATTTATTGCACAGAACATTAACTTAAGAATAAACCTGGTGTTAACTTCAGAATCAAGCAATTCAAATAGGACCAATTTAAGACAGAAATGAAAAAAACCAACAACAAACCAAAAACCATAAAAAAAACCCCTGTATTGAGCTTACTCTCCAGATGGGGCAGAATATTTATGTTGTATTGTCTAGTGTCTTTGTCTATTTAAAAAATAATAATACAATCAAAACTCTCTTAAGTCCTTCAGAAATCTAAGACACATTTGCTCTCTCACAGATTTAGCTTAGTTCCAATAAGGAACATAGGTTTCTAATGAAAGTTTTAGGAGCATTTTACATGCTTGAATGTTTCTGTCAGAGATGCCAGAGATGGCATTCCATACCAGTTAACATCAGGAAGATTTTCAAAGGGCTAAAAGCCATGTGGGGTATATGCGTGCACCTGACAGACCCAAAAGAAGCAGCAGGATGAGACAGTTTACATAGCAGAGATACATATGTCAAGATGCACATCTTGTCCTGAAGATGTTAACTGGTGTATAATTCCTCACAACGGAGGCTTACTTCTTTGTAAATGATTGCTCTTCTGAAACTCTTTTGTGCCTCTTGGTCAAGTATATATTTTTCCCCACCTAACTTATTTCAGCATAAAAATTGCACAAGGCCCAGGAAGCTAAACGCTACAGGATAAAAGGAATGCATTCCACTGGTTTCTTCCCTACCCCGCTGGCTGCTAGTATCCTCATTCCTGAAGCAGTATGAAGGAAATACAGTTACCTAATAAAAAGGTATAGAGGCTTGTGACTTTGCATTACCTCAGTCCAAATCCAAAAAGTTGTTTAGACAACTAACTCCCACTGCTTTTAATATGTATGGATACTTTTGCTATTCAAGCCTAGCTCCCTTGTGCTAGAAGTTGTAGCATTATGGGGGAGGTGGTCAGTCCCTGACTGTGACTATGACTGTGCAGGCCTGTGTAACGATTTGAAGGCCTTACTCAAATAAATTCTAGTTGGTTGGGCACCTAAATATATGACTGGGACACGTACACTATCAGCTACATAACCACAAAGGATATGATCTGGCAGGAAAGTGCTGCCATTGAATTATATATGCAAAAGTGCAGGTTCAGCACTGCAAATATGAATGACATCTAGCAGCAGTGTGTGGTGGCAGCGGGGAGCTGCAATGGTTGTCACGCCTGGCGGAGAAGTGTCCTATTCTCTTACCTCCTCTGTAGTGACAAATGTACAGGATCACCCAGCACAGGCTATCTGAAGTCAGCATTACATCTGAACTACCTTTTAGAAACAAATGTGAAATAATAGCCAACTCCTTATCTCTGTTTCTGAGAAACTTTGGAGAGTAGTGAAGTGGTCAATGTTGTCCTGTGTTCTCTAGCTGAGTATCTGAAAACCCATAAAGAGGATTAATCAAATGCATCTGCCACTTTAACTGAGGCAGTGGTCCCTGAGGCACATCCTTTTTCTCTGAGGCAGTGGTCCCTGAGGCACATTCTTTTTCTCGGTGGCTTTAGACCAGGGGTCCTCAAACTACGGCCCGCGGGCCAGATACAGACCCCCAGGGTCCTCGATCTGGCCCCTGGTATTTACAGACACACACACACACCCCCACCGGGGGTTGGGGGGGAAACCAAGCAGCCGCAGATAACTGCCTGCCACTGCATCCGCGCGCTGGCCCCCTGGTTAAAAAGTTTGAGGACCCCTGCTTTAGACTATAGGGAGTAGGAGCTACCTATACTTGCTGTACTTGTGTAAGCCTGCCACAGGTAACGTGCCACACCTGCTAGATTTTCAAACTTCTTCACACCTTTTAACACCCCTTAGCTCCATAGGGATGCTATAACGTTATTCTTCTGCATTAAGACTTCAGGTGGCTGTTTGCACAACAGCCTGTGTAAAAAACCCTTTTCCCTTTAGTGATATTCATTGAAACAGGGGCAGAGAGATTCACTTTCAATGCTTTACCTTGCTTATAAAGATATGGCCCTATGGAGTGAGGCTATTGCAGCTACATCTATGCAAAGCTATCCTTTACTTGCTAGCCCTAACAATGAGTATCAAGCTGTCTCACTAGTTACCAAGCTGGAGCACTTGTTTATCCAGGAGAGACTGGGGACAACAAGGAGCAAAGGAGGAAGAAACTGAAGTTTGTCTCTTTGCTCTAAATATTTATTCCTGATTTTAAAAGGCTTCAGTTTTACTTAAATCAGTAATGTAAAATGTTACAGAGCACCACCAGGTAAATGTAATGCTCTTCAAACCTACTTGTAACCTTCAACTGCTAACATGTTTTCAGTCGCTGCCCGAAGTATTCCATAGGTATCTCACCAAAATCAAGAGTTGCAATCCAGGCCTCACTGTTTAAATCAACAGTTCATGTTCCTCAGTGTGGGTACATGAAATTTACAGATACAGACAAGCTTAAGTTTTAGCATTTGAGTCATGCTAGTCATGTTCTTAAAATTAGGCATGTATGGAAGTGTTTGCAGGATTGGGGCTACATCATCAAGTGATTAGAAAACAGTCCCCTCTGGGTCTCAATTAAACATGGCTCCAGTAGCACAAATCAATGCACCAGGGGGGTGGTTTGAAGCTGAGATCATGTCTACAGCACAAGGCATGGCTGACATCAGCATGTTAATCTGGGGTGTGAGCATGCTGTGCTTACTGGATCCCCTAGTTTACCTGCAGTTACGACAGCACAACTGTTTTCTTGCCAGTCTAGCATATTTCTGTCAGGAGGAAGAGGGGGGAGAGAGGGAGAGGAGTGACTAAACCAAAATTTGATGCCATTATGATATCGGTGGCAATCACAGATGTGGAACTACTGTCATGAGACCTGTCCAGGAGGATGCACTGCTCTGGATGGTTTTGATAAGGGATAAAAGTAAAGATCACAGCTCTTCAGCATTCCCTGTGATAAGCCTTACCAGTAAAAACAAGGCTGATACAGGCTGCCACAGATGACAAACACTTTTTTTCGCCCCTGAGCAGTGTGTATTTATGAGCTGTATTCTAGTTTAGACATAGCTATAGTTAATCAATGTTTGTAAAGTGCTGAAATTGAAAGGTGTTATGCAAATGCAAAATATTCTTCAGATGCAAAGCCTCATTTTATTTTTCAGAAAGGTTGCTTGCTTTTTTGTCAGTTATGTTTTTGCTTATGTTGTAAATGATTGGTTGCCTCTGTTTGCTGTTGTAACATGTATTCTTATTACTACTTTGTTTGTCTTTATTGGGATGTCTGCTTTTCAATCTCCAAGGAATTTCTTAATGCTATGCATGCAAATTTCAGTTCACAGATGTGCAAATTACATAGATGATTTCCATCCCTCATAGGTAAAAAGGGTGGAAGTTACAGAAGGGGTGTATACTTGGAATATGCATGCTGGCACAGCACTGAAACCACAGCTCTTTGAATTCATATTTGGCTTCTGAGGATTACTCCTAAATCAAAAACAATCAGATTTAAAAATGTTCTTTTAAATGGTCTACTCATAAATGGTCAAACCAAGTACCTTGTATATGAAGAATAAATTTAAAAGTAGTGCTTCTGCCCTGCTTGATAAAATTTTCTAAAGAAGGAAAAATAACTAACAAATTGAGTAAGGGAAACACTTCTATAAAATAAGGAAGTGATTCTTAGGCTTTTCTTATGTTGCAGTAGAAGAACTGTGGAAGACTGTTCATGATTCTAGAGGCTCACTTTTACTAAAAAAAAAAAAAAGAAAAAAAAAAGAAAAAGAAGAGGTTGCAGCTTTTTAGGAAACCTCTTAAGGACTCCTGGAAAAAAGCCCATATCTGACCAAGATAAAGAACTCAGCATAATCTCACTGATTTACAGTAATAATAACATGTTGCCTCTCTACTGTGCACAGAAGAAATACTCCTCAGCATTTTTAACTAAAAATCTCTTCATGCCTGTGTGATTATAAATAACTACTTAAACTGAAATTGTCTCTTGGGTATAAGGAAACAGCAAAATTATTTAAGAAACTTGTGAAGGTGGCAGGAAAGACAAAATAGAATGATTTAAAGAGTTTCAAAGTGCAGAGTCCAATTCCTACGTACGTGACATGATTAAACCAGTGCAATACAACAGTGCACACTGCATGCCTTCAGTTACCATGTTCCAGGGAAAACTGAAGAATTGCAGACAAAACATGAATATCATGGGGAAAAGAGAGTCACCCTCTGAATTCAGATCAATTTAATTTTGCTCTTTCAGAAATTGTGGATAATCATTGGTATCTGATCAGTCCAACAGTAACACTATTAAAACAGTAATTTTGCATCTTGTAACTATTTCATCTGTTTAACACAGAATTTCAAAGTGTGATCATTCTGATGAACAGTGGATTACATGAATATGCAATCTTCCACAAAGTTATATCAGGCTTTTCACCCATGTCCATTGTATTTATTATATCCTGACTCTTAAATTAATATATTCATAGCCCACTGGAGAGAAATGTAAAATTGATTAACTTAAGTATTTGGGGAAAATATGTAATCAGAACGATGCAGTCTGGCCTGGGAATGCATTGCTGAGAGGTGAAAGTAAGGAGGAGGTGCCCAAAGCATAACTCCCATGACACACTGTGGTGGCACTTCTAACTGCACTGTTTGCTTTCTCACATAGGTGGATTCCAGTAAAAGAAAAAAAAGAAAAAGAAAAAAAAAAGACATAGAAATTAGGAGTAGGAGGGAAGATTATCTTCTTATGGTCTTTTTTATTGAAAATTACTTTTCCTAAACAATTTCAAAACAGTAACATATACATAGAACCAAAAGGCTCACATATTTGGTGGTTTTAGCTGTAGGTGTATAGACGCATACATGTTGTATTTGCTTTGTAGCACTGGAAACACAGAGTCTGTTTTTTCATGAGAAGGGTTAGAGAATGTCAGAGTCCTGAAAATGTAATGGCTGTGCTTTAATGGGGAAAAAAATGAAGTCAAGAGAAGAGTTGATACTTCATTCTTCTAAGATGATACTTTAAAATTTTCTGTGATTTGAGAATCATGATCTACTGGGGTACTGAGATGTTGCTGTTTGAAATGTCAAAGCATCCAGAAGAAAAGCTCTGCCTGCAGGTAGACCTCGTGTAGAGGTTACACTGAATGCCACTTTCAGTTTCAGACTCTGGAACTTTAAAAGATAAAGAAATAGCTCATTAGATGTCCAAGAAATTTCTGCTGATTTGCAGCTCCTTATAAAATGTGGCATAGATTTGCTGCATATTAAGATAAGCAACAATACGGTTGCTTATATGTTTGGGATTTTTCTACAGCAATATTGAATATTTTTCAGCTGACTCCTCAAGTGTTCCTTAAAATGCACAATCTCACAAGTCTAAAAATTCAAGTCACAGAATGGCTAAAGGAGACTGGGTTTAAAGTAGAGAGGTTGCTTAATGTCTTACTTAGGAATAATCCAGTGTGTTAAGCACCATCTCCTTTTTACTTTTGAATTTTTTTCTGATATCATCTGCAGCAAGGTGATCTCTGGGATTTTCAGCAGTCGAATACGCCATCATTTTTTGAGCATCACTGTCCTGACTAAACAGAATAAAAGCCCTAGACCTATTTTAAGCTCAGAGAAAGAGAAGCTGAGAACTCACAATGTCTGAGAAATTCAGCTGCAGTGTCTGACTATGCTTTATGCTTTACATGTGCTTTGAGTACCCTTCCCTGTCTGTCCTGCTGCTATGTTTGACTTATTGCCCCTTGACGTAACATGGAATTAATTGGAGTCACCAGTTTTCTGCCCAGCATATTAACCTAAACTACTGATAACCTGACTGTTGTAGGGGCAAAGCAGCTTAACTACCACAACTAAATTCAAATTTGAGATCGTGAGTGAGCATCTGGAGCCAGTTTGCTATATGAAATTTGATCTTGCTGACCACCTCCAGAATCATTCCTCTTCTAGTTTCCATACTTCTGTAACTACCACAAGGTTTGGCTAAAAAACATAAAAAAATCTAAAAATCCACGAAAAATTCTCAGACAGTAATACATTTAATGACACAATTGAACAGCTTGAATTGCCTTCATTCTCACTGTGTTTATTTCTGTTCCCTAGGCAGAAGACTGCTAGCTGGAACCTCCAGGGTTCCTTATTATAGTCTCCAGTACCTTCTACTGCAGGATCATTAGCAGAATGGCTTCTCCTTCTGTTTGGTGATTACAGCTTTTGTGTTTGGTGCCATCCATATGTTATGATGGTAGTTTTATGTTCCACTGACAAAGTAAATAGAGGCTCCCGTATATGTTCTTTCATGAATCTGACATTTGCTTGTTGTTTCATGATCTACAGATGCCTCACACTTGCAAATGGAGATGATTTATTGGCCTGGACAGGCTGTTTAAATCGTATGTTGAGGGAAAGTAAAGATAAACTGAGTTTCTGAAGCTGAGTGGCACTGATGAATAGTTCTAAATGTTTTCTTTGGCTGAAGAATATTTAAAAAGAAAGCAGAAGAGAAAAAGAGGGACAGATCTGTGAATAGAGGGGTTTTCTTGTAGAAGGTTCTCTAGAGCACATTTCTCACTAGGAGAAATGTGGTATGAAGATGACTTGAGGAAGTCAAGGTGATTTAGGGAATTAATAGTTGAAAGGGTTAAAATTCTAGTATGCAATTCTTAATGGAGCAATAGAACCTACAGATGTAGGAAAGAGGTAGAAAGTGTAAGTAAAGGAGCATCTGAGAAACAGAACACAGTTCAGTTCTGCTGAGAAAAAAACATTAATTCTCCAAAATCAGTTGTGCCTGATCCAGGGGACTTGAAGATAATATGTCAAGAACATTCAACGTGATAAGAAAGCAAAGAAGATTTTTAACACTGAAGTTTCTGCCTTGCCATTTTTGGGGGTGGGGGTGGGGGAGGGTGGGGCGGGGGCGAGGGGGGTAGAAAAGAAAAAGAACAGGTGAAAATGGAGCAATGACAAAAAGGATTATGGCCATACATACCATACATTAATCCTCTTGAAATCACTACTAATTAGTATTTCAGCATTAAAAAAAAAAGGGGGGGGGGGGCAACAATTAGGTGATCACAGATTTTAATGGCAGGAAAAATGTCGATTACTCTCTTCCCAAGAAAAAAACAAACTTCATTCCTATAAATTCCAGTTACGTAAGAATATGGGCAATTACACTATTGAAGAAACCTGTGACGGAGAGCAGGCACTAGAAAATATCTATGAAATACGATTCTCATCCATAGAGCTTTCTGAACTGCAGAACACCCACAGAGCAAAATCAGCTGCAGATTGGTCTTGCTACATCATGGAAATAATAGAAAATAGGACTAGAGGGGAGTGTGAGTGGCCTTCTAATCTAACCTCCGTGCTAAGGCAGATAGATGAGCAATAGCTGAAAATTTCTGGCAGACCAGCAACAGCCCATACAGTGTGATGAATGAACATGTTTGGGGGGTTTTATTTGCTTGCTTGCTTGTTTGTTTTAAAATTCTCTCAGTAGGACAGAAAGATGTATTTCCAACTGTATGCAAAAATCCGTGATCTTAAAATAGCTAATACCAGCAGAATCACACAACTTTATTTCTGCATGTATTAATAAACCAAAACAACATTCAAACCCAGATTTTGTTGTGCTGCTAAAGTTGATTCAGGGAAGAAGGCATTCAGTTCACTAAAGTTTTCTCACCAGGTGTTCCTTGTGGTAGGATTTTGAAAATTCTGCGTGTTTTTTGTGTCTGCGGCACCTATTCAGTCGCACAGCTAGGCACAGAGGGTACGGGAGGAAAGCAGCACCCTTCACTGCTCTTTGCATTTTAAAGGAAACTTTCTGCAGCGAAGAGAACATCTCCGCCAGCAGCACCCACCATTCACGGAGTGTGTTCCTGCTCTCTGTGGCATGTGTATCTGTCCTTAAATGTATTCACAGAGATCGAAATGTTCCGCAGTGTAGTATCTGCATTCAACAGATGGAGCATTTGCCTGTATCTGAGAAAAAAATCACAGTAAAAGCAGTAGCGCGGTGGAGGCTGACATTTATATACTCATACGTTAAAGATTACCCTGCTCTACCCTCCATTTGGGATAATTTCCGCGGTTTTTACAGCTCAGGAGCTGAGATCTAGAAGGCAGGAGAGCCCGGCACGGACACCGGTCCCCGTGCACGCAGGGAGGGCAGGGGGTGCGATGAAGAGACGCCCCCCCCCCTCCGCCCCGGCCAGTGCGCGCTGCTCCGCGCCCGCGCCGCGCCGCCTCCCGCTTCGGGTGCCCTGCGTGCTTTACTGGGTCTGGAGCTCTGGATGCTGCTCAGGGAGCCTGTCCTTTGCTGGTCGTGGAGGAAAGATGTCTATTGTGAAAAGCAACCGGGAAAAGTACATGTTAGGAGCAGCGCCCCTTAAAAGCGTGCACTCTCTCGCACCCGTAGCTGATGCCTCACGGCAAGCGCTCCGCAGAAGTAACAGCGAGTCTCGCCGAGTCGGGTATCACAATCTTTTGCGCATCTATTAAAAATCCCTCACAACTGACTTCTTTCCCGTTATCTTTCTCCATATCTCTCACAGCCTTTCCCCTCCCCTCGCCCCGCTACCCGTGCCCGATGTAACCACCCCTGCCCATGCACGATGCCAGACCCCCCTGCCCAGCCCCGGTTTGACACCCCTGTCCCTGCGCGGTGTCACACCCCTGCCCGTGACCGGTGTGCGGGTCTCTCCCCGTTTTTCCCCTCGCTGTAGGGACAGGTAGAACAGATGACACACTAAGCGCATCGGACGGCGGCCGCACCAGGACCGCAGCGCTGCGCGCGGCCGTGGGCGCGGCCCTTTCCCGCCCCTGATGCAGCTCAGAGCGCGCGGCAGCGGTCCGAGCAACTGCAGTAACTTTTTTTTTCTTTAATAATAATAATAAAAAAAATATATGTCGGGGCTTTTCCAGCTCAGAGGATAGTTCCCATTCGGGAGAAGCCCGTTCCGCCCGCGCCCCGCGGCGGTGGGTGCGGGGGTTCGCTGCGCGCCCCGCGGGGCTCCGCATGCGTCAGGCAGTGAGTGGCGTCAGCGCTGGCGGGCGCGGAGCGGTGGGGAGGGGGCAGCCGGAGCCTGGGGGGGGGGGGGGGGGGGGGGGGGGAGGAGGGACGGAGCTTCATCAGGAGGCGATGGCGGCACCGCCGTGACATCACCCCGTGGCTTATATAGTTGAGGAAGGGTCCGGGTCCCCCGCCTGGTGCAGCCGCCCGCCAGCGCGCGTGCTGAGGGCGCGGAGCGGCGGGGTCTCTCTCTGTCTCTCTCTCTCTCTCTCTCTCCGTCTCTCCCCAGGATTTATGGACTTTACTTTCTAGAGGGCGGCGCGGCAAGGATGAGAGCCCAGCTGGTGTGCGTGGTGCTGCTGGCCTTGGCCTCCTGCAGCCTCTGCTCAGGTAAGCTCCCGCCGGCGCCCCGCAGCGCCGGGCTCCGCACCGCCCGCCGCCGCCGCTCCCCGAGGTGCCTGTGGCCGGCAGGCGCCGAGCCGCGCCCGGACCCTTGAGGCGGGCTGGAAGGAAGGAGGCGAGGTCGCCTCGGGCTGCCGCGGCTCTGCTGTAGCCGGTAGGCGCCACGGAGCTGGCCCGCCAACGGGCTCTGGCCAGCACCGTGTCCTGTCCCGCTCCCGTAACTTCCTCCGTCTGTGCACACCGTGCCTGCCTCAGCGCCCGCACCGCGGCCGTGCGTGCAGAATAGTTACTGGCAACGTACATCGGTGTAGACCATGCTTGATTATGCTGCCTCCTGTGTGATCTGTTGAATACCGTGCATTTCCAAACTGTGATAGAAATTGTCATTTCTGGAACTCATGTGAATAGCTGCCATAATCCAAATCCGCATGAATTGATGTGCAGTTCAGCCACTTTTTGTGGCCACTTTTTTTAGCCACTTTCAGTAACAGAAATAAAATTTTAGTATTCTGGGGAAAAAATGCTAGCAACCGATCTGAAATTGTGGCAAAAAAATGCTGAATCAGGTGCAGATCACACGATACGATGGTTAATGTAAATGCATTTCTACTCCAAGAGCAGTTGCTTTAGAAACCTAAAACCCCAAGAACCATATATTAAAGTACAATGCCTGATCCTTTGGAAAGCGACACAGCTAAGTGTGTGCCATTTATGCCCTATGTTTATGACCAAAGATAGGTATGATGGTGATTAATCCAGTGTACACACAGAAACATGAGGCAGAATAGGCTTCAAAATGCAATCTTAATTAACTTGCAAATTGCTTTAATTTTTAACTTCATAAAAGGAGTAAATTTTCGAGTAGCTTCATTTTTCAACTTAAGTATTCAGGAGGACTCAGAATTCCTAATTCTCACTTTAGATGAAAGTTTCCTACTTGTGTTTCACTGCAGAAGAGAAATGTAACACACATAATACCTGCATTTTATCACCATTTGAATATAATCGTTCTATATATTATTATAAAGAAGTGGTGATCTTAGTGACAAGGCTGAACATCTGTTACTGTCTCCCCATATATTTGAAGCTTTTTAAGCAAATACATGACTAGTATTTTTGGTGAGGCAGTTTCAAATTCAGCTGTTCGCAGAGTCTGAATGACAGCTCACTAAAGTAAAAAAACCTCAGTGGAAATTAGAATAGGCTCATAAAAAAACCACAAACAAAATTGTATGTGCAACTGACATGATGGTTTATTTGTTTGAAAATCTGAAGTTATATTTAAGTGAGAAATGACATGGAGAAGCCTGTGTGGAAGGGCCAAATCAGTTTTAACTTACATGAACAGTTAGGTCATGAGGAAGGTGATCATTCATTTTAATTTTCTTCTGAAAATGTTTGCCCTCAGGGGAAAGCGTGTACCTGTAGAATGTAACTGTTCTTGTAGAATGTGCATATATGAATAGAAGCTATATTTCTTGTCAATAAGAAGTGAATCAAGAGGACATCAAACTGTGTGAATTTCCCTCTCATTTGAACAATAATGTATAACCAGACTTTTTATACATTGCTTTCTGAGCATCTGCTCTTTTTATGCTTTTATTCTTCATCTGTCTCTTTCACTTCTGAATTACCTGGATGTGCTCCCTTCTCCTCCTCCTCACCCTGCTTTATTCCTCGCTCAAGGAATCTTGATGAACCTCCTAAATAATGTTCTCCAGACTTCTCAATCAAAAGTTCCTTAATACCTACCGATCTTCACAGGTGCAGCTGTCTTCCAACCTCCGTGGTGTGGAGGCTATCTTCCATTCTTTATAGAATATAAAAACCAGGTGCTAACCAGACACAAGTCCTTTCATTGTCCTCAGCTGGATTGACCCAGGACACCAGAAATCATGATGCTGTCATAGAATCTTAGAATCATAAAATCATTTAGGTTGGAAAATACCTTTGAGATCATAAAGTCCAAGCATTAAGCCAGGACTGACAAGTCCATCACTAAACCATGTCCCTAAGCATCGCATCTACATGGTTTTTAAATACTTCCAAGGATGGTGATTCCACCACCTCCCTGGACAGCCTGTTCCTATGCTTGACCACCCTTTCAGTGATGATTTTTTTCCTAATATTGAATGTAGACCTCCCCTGGCATAGCTTGAGGCCATTTCCTTTTGTTCTGTCACTAGTTATCTGGGAGAAGAGACCTACCCCCACCTCACTACAACCAACTTTCAGGTAGTTGTAGAGAGCAATAAGCACACCCCACACCCCGCCTGAGCCTTCTCCTCTCCAGGCTAAACAATCCCAGTTCCCTCAGCCACTCCTCATAAGACTTGTGCTCCAGACCCTTCACCAGCTTCACTGCCATTCCCTGGACATGCTCCAGCACCTCCATGTCTGCCTTCTAAGTGAGGGGCCCAAAACTGAACGCAGTATTCAAGGTGTGGCCTCACCAATGCTGAGTACAGGGGGACAGTTTCTCCCCTGGTCCTGCTGGCCACACTGTCTTGGATACAAGCCGGGATGCTGTTGGCCTTCTTGGCCACCTGGGCACACTGCTGGCTCATGTTCAGCCGGCTGTCAGCCAGCACCCCCAGGCCCTTTTCCACCAGGCAGCTTCCCCAAGCCTGTAGCATTGTGTGGGGTCATTGTGACCCAAGTGCAGGACCTGGCATTCTCCTTGATCCTCATACAATTGGCCTCTGCCTGTCAGTCCCTGTGTCACGTGTGCTGCTCACCCATTCACAGCAGCTGCTGCTATCACTTGTAGAAATTCAGCTGAGGTGATGTTTTGCTGCCAGCAGAACTTTGGCTAACAGTAAAATGGTTAAGAGATTAGGTAACACTGACAGCCAGTAGTGCTGAAAGGGCTGGAAGTCATTAGGTTGGAGATTGGTTGCTAGTGACTTGCTGTAATACTGATCTACAAACCAGTCTTAATATTTTCAGTAACAACATCAGTGCAAAAAGTAAGAATGAATGAATGAATGTAGTGTGCTGGTAATGCAGAGGTGAACAGGAACATCAATACAGAGGAAGATCAGCATAACAGAGAAGGTTTTGCTGAGTTGCGTAATAGAAACGAGAAGCAGTGCAACAGTACAAGATGTGATAGCTTAGGAAATAGAATTTCCTATTAAAAGCTCCTTTTAACAGAAGCACAGCTGTTGGAAATGTCTGAGGAGATAAAAGACTTGGTCAGAATATCTGACCTCATTTTTTTATGAGATACTAAAGTTTTTCAGCCATGAAAGACAAAGAAAATAAAAAAAGTGTAGGACAGCTACTTCCTGTAGCTAATGGTAAGCATTAAGGTAGTTAAGTATAGAGGCTTCTGATCCGAACTGTACTGTGCTGTGCTGTCTTGAGATCACATCAGGCACAGAGGACGGCCACTCTGATAACTTGGGGAATACAAGGCTATTACAAGAGAGGAGAATAGATGAGAGTCTAATAGCTCTGGGCATAGCCTTTCAGTGAAGTATTTATGGGATTTCCAGGGGACTGGTTTATGTCCAAAAGACACAGTGATCCTGCATTGTTTGCTAATCACCATGTAATCACACCCTAAAAATCTAAGGTGGGAAGGGCTGTGGTTGCTCTCAAAAATACATGAGTTGGGTAAATATTACAAAAAGAAAGGTATAATTTATAGTGAAGGATACAAACCATTAATAAATCTGTAATTGGAAATAAATTAAGCCTGAAATCAGATGAAGGTGAATAACCATTGATAGTTTGGAAGAATTCCCCAAGAAGAAACACAGTGGTGGTGGTGGTGAGATCTTGTTATTAAGATTGAACATGATTGATTTTTAAGAGCATTATAATGGTTGGCTTCCTGTGCTAGCAGAAATCTATGACAGATTAGCACATATTTTTATAAATGATCCCTGACAGTCTCATGTTCTGTGAAAAGCAGTGATACATGGTGATGATCCCTGAAATGAAGGCATAGGCGGAATCTATCCACAGATTCTGTGGCAGGGTGTTACATGCCAACAGCATTGATTATTTTAATGGAAGTGAGATGTGAGAGATGACTTATATGAATGTGGAATAAATTCTGGGTTAAGCGTATTGTTTGGCTTCAGACTGGTGGTATTCCAGAAAAGCTAAAAGCCATGTAGAACTCTGTTTTGCCTGAAGACCTAACCGACTTCTGTATGTATGTTACCCTTGAGCTGTGATTGCTGCTACTTTTTCAATACACCAGATCTTCCTTGCGATTCTGTTCAGCACAAAGCAGAAACATTTGTGGCTGTTTCCTCTTTCTACAGGTATTTTTACCCCATGCACCAAATCACAGGCTTTGCAAGTCTGCTGAGCTATCAAAGGTCAATTAAATTAGTAAGGAAAATCCTAAGAACTTTCAGTCAGAATGCTTCCTTTTCGTGTATGCATTGTTAAGAGCTTGTATCACAAACAGTTCAAGCTCGGTTCCCTCATATCAGTAAAAATATTTTTAATTTAGCCAAAAATAATTAAGACTAAATCTTGTAAAGTAATCATAACTGGCATGCACCTAAATACTTGGCTGCTGCTTAAATAAATATTCCTTGAAAATAAATATCCAAAACCTTTTTCCAAAGTAATCAGAGGTGACAAATAGAGATTATGAAAATCATACTGATTTTGAATGAAGAACATTGCAGCAGGTTTGTTTACTGGGAGGGCTGTAGATTAGTGGGCCTGTCTACCAGAGAATGGAGATCAATGAATCATTTCATTCACTTTGGTAAACTTGATCATGCTTTAAAAATGTGGTGTGTTTCTATTTTATCATAATGTTGCAGTTACCTGAAGACTCTTCACAGTCCTAGATTATTTTGCTGTGTTTTTGTCTAAGTAGTTTGGGTTTTGTTTATTTTTCAAAATTAGTTCACATTTCGAAATTCTTTATGCTGAATTGAAATGTCCATGATTTCTGATGAAATAAAAAACAGATGTTTCTGGTTTGTTCACAGATTCAGAAGAGGAAATGAAAGCATTAGAAGCAGATTTATTGACCAATATGTACACATCAAAGGTAATTATTTTTCCTCTTTTAGCTGACAGGTAGGGAGCAAATGAATTCTCATTAGAAACTCAGAAGTCTTTGCACAAAGTAATAACCTATGGTCTAGACCAAAAAGTTCAGTGCTAGACATTACTTTGGTGCGAGATTTTTTTCAGTTCAAAGGAAATTTTAAGGTGTTGATGTGGCACACTGAAAGTGCTCCTCACTCGTAACACTGGTACTTCCATTAAACTGTCAAAACTGTGTTATGTGCAGAGATGTAAAATTTATATAAGGAAATGTGTTTCCAATAGGATTATGCCTGATGAAAGCTAAATTAACCTTTTGAGTCAAACCTGTAAGTGTTATTTTTATGCAGAACTTTTTCTATGTGCTTATGAACTTAAAGTCATAAAGCAAAACCTGAAAATACATATGCTGATTTTGGTTTAGGAATTTAATCGTAGTGTCAGTACAGGAACATGGGGACATGACCATGAAAATATTAATCTGATAAATGACACTTCCTTGACAAGTTGCCAGACTGTGAGCAATGTACATGTTATGTAATACAAATAGACAAAAATTCAGTTCCAATCTCATATTGACAAGGTGAAGCAGAAGTGTTGCACATATGTGTTGAATAAGTTGATAAGCAAACGCTTTCTCAACACGCTTATTTTCCATGAACGATCCAAGAAATATATATGTCTAATATTTCTTCACCAACATATTAAAGAACAAACCCTGAAACAAGTGTCATGGGCTTAAAGTTGAATGTTTTAATTCTTTGCTGTAATGAAGTTCAAATGGTGCTGAAATTCAATGGAAAATAAAACGAGAAATGAAAAATTTCCCCCCAAAAAGAATTTAATAAGCCAATGACTAGTTGAAGCTTAAGGACAAAATCTGTCTGGAACACTTCTGTATTTACTGTATTTACTTACATGTGAGCTTTTTCACAGGATCCTTTTAATAGAATAAGAATAAGAAATGAGGCCAGAAAATACATTGTTTTGATCTGGTCTGGCAGTTCTTTGGTTCCCATGTTCTTTACTGGCACGGTAATTACCTTAGATGCCAAATAAACCTGTTTGCTACTTGCTTCTCTAAGGTACAGAAAGATTTAACAGATATTATTTTCCTGAGACAAATTTAAATGTAAGAGGCTGACAAAAATAGTTCTTTCTCTGTGTGGTAAAGCACCGTATGCCCTGGGAGGAAGCCCTGCAGCTATTGGTATTTCTGCTACTGACTTTAGTGGAACTGTCAACCTAATTTCCTTCTTTTCCTCCCTCGGCACAGAGCACAATCTCAGGTAACTAAAAATGCACAAATACAGTGCACCAGTTGATAATGTAATGATGCTGGCCGTAATACCCTTATTTGTTCTTTTAGATCATGTAGCTTGCTATTCAGTTTCCTTATGGCATGTAACATTATACTGCCTTAAATCACCATCTAAAATTCATTAGTTCAATATATATTGTCTCTTGACATCAAAGTAAGGCATGGTGGAACCACTAAAAAGTGTTCATAAATGCTTCTACAAGAGGCACACCATTATTCCATTCATTACTGAAATGACTTTTTTTTTCTGTTGTCCTTTGCTAGCTTTTAACACTCATTAAAACAGAAGTATGGTTCTGGTGTGAGAGACAAATTTGAGGATGATATGTGTAATAACTGTCCTCTGTTGTGCCTGAGATCTGCTTCCAGTTAAGGGCAATTACTGTTAAATTGCATTAACCCTCTTTGACACTGACCTGGTAATAAGAAGCACGAGAAATCCAGACAATTTAAATAGCATTAAGATGGGGGAAAAAAAGAAAAAGAAATACGCAAAAAATTATTTATGAAAGCTCAGATCTAAAAATGCAGCAAAGTGGATTATCACTTGTGGTTCTAGTATTTGACAGAAAAAAATCTTCCTAAGTAGGCACTTGCAAGAATTGTATCAAAACTACAACTAGGGTTTAAGCACATACCTTTTACAACATTCAGTAGTCTATTCAATATTATGGAAAGGGTGACCATATGCTATTGACTTCACAGACTACTGTCTGGTGCCTACTGGCCCTTTTCAAACTGCTCTTTAAAGTCACCTATATGCTGAATCACTCTCCATCTTTAAAGTATGTCTGCCCTTATTAAAACCTCTCTCCAACATTTAATACAGTTTATGACCCTTCCCTGCTGTTACATCTCAAAGAAGATACAGGCATCAAACAAGTCCCTAAAATGCTTTATTTGTCTTTTCTCTAAGATGAAATCCAAAGAGCCATTTGGAAGATCTGGTAAGACAACACAACCTTCAATGTCACCAAATGCCATCAGTTATCTGCTGTCTTTCTTTTGTATCAACTAGATAGCTCTGTTCCCAGCTTCCCACATGCTTGCCTGAAACCCACTTGCATGAAGACTATGAACGCAAACAAGTTTAATACATGTTAGTTAAAGAAAAAAAAAAAGTGTTAAAAAAAGTCTTTCCTTGAAGAATATATTACCACTGGAATGTACTCCACCTTTGGGGATCCTCACTCACATCAGTTTTCTGAAGTCTTGTACCTTCCAGCTTTTTATTGTTCTAGGATGCCAATTGCTGACACTATGTGCCCAGACAATTTAGCCTCCTTGTCAGAAGCAGACAAGGTTACAGCTGCCTAGGAATTACTGACTTCCTGACTCAGTAATGACATAAAAATTCATTACATTTACATTACATTAGTATACACCATGGAAGAACTTCCACTGCAACAGAATTCAATGCCATATCTGCTTAAAGACAGAGAGTATTTTTATTATCTCTGTAGTTACATTCTGAGCAAAATTCAACTACCGTTTTGAAAGTGAACCATAGAGATCCTGCATTACCTTAGGTTTTACTTGGCTATACATTTGTTTTCCATCTACTTTCACTGGAGAAAGACAAGAATATAAAAAGCAGAGAACTGAACTTTTTCTAAAAAAATAATAGCATTTGTGAGGTATGCATTATAACATAAGAATTATCTTAAACAGATTATCAGGGGTATCATACATTCAACCAAAAATGGAAAGAAGATAGCATATGCAATATAAACTGGGATTCTCTTTAATCTTTCACAGGACAAGCCTGTTGTCAAAGAAGGAAATATTCTCAACCTCATTTCAGTTTCTTAGATGATTTAAAATTCTCTTTCAAGATATATGAGGTGTGGGGAACCATATATCTAAGTCTTATTTCAGAAGCATGTTCAACAATGGAAATGCATACATCATAGTCACTTCAGCACTTATAACTTCTGAATTCTGATTCAGACTGCAGTCTCTTTTGTTTCTTCAGATAATTTCCAGATATTTTTCAAGTTGATTTAAAAAAAAAAAAAATATTTCCGTCTTGGCAGTCCTTGATCTCTTGTGTAGGTGTTTTCCAAAACATGTCTTGAGCAACCGTAGCTGATAATTGCTTAGACCTGTGTGGAAAACATATCACACATTAGAAATGCACCTGAACATTTGGGTTAAGGTCATCTTAAACTCTTTTTTTCATGTGTTTGTTTAGGATAACTACTTCAGAGATTTCCCATAACGCATAAGCCAAAGCTGTTTGATTATAATGCTTGCTGTAATAGTGAAGTAGAGCAGAAAAGTAACAGGACTGCTCTATTTAGTGACTGGACATGACCTGGAGAGCTGCATGTTCAGTTAAAAAAATTATTTCACTTTTGACTGAAGTTCTTGATGCTTTATAGTCTCATTCTGTGAGCTGGCAGCAGTGTAATTCCGAAGCAGGTGTACCCAAGTAAAAATACTTTCTGGTGATATATGTGTGACATTAATGGAATTAGACTCCCTTAACAAACTAATCATGCTTGCAGAAAGCATGGCAAAATTTCCGCCCCCCCCCCCCCCCCCCCCCCCCCCTCTTTAAGTAGCAGATAAACCCAATTTCACCTACTGAAGTCTGCTATTGAAGTATTTTACTAATATACAGAGGAAAGTTCCTTTAAATATAGACATGGATTGGGCTAGCATAAAGGAGTAACTTTAGATCAAAAAGATTCTATAAATTATGCAGGAAGACATAACAAATTTCCCTGTCCTTTCCTTTTCTATTCTGTTCCCATCCACTGGAATATTTTTGGGTTTTTTTAACATAGAACTCTCACTTGCTCATGTAGCACTTCCCCTAGATTTTATACTTAATTGCAATTTAGCTATTGTAGTGTTAGCTCGCATTTCTTTTGTATGCCCAGGAGAGAGAAGTGCGCTGGAAAAGCCTCCTCGTTTGTCATGGAAAGCTCCATATTTTTGTATTTCACTAATACTTTAAAACAGACCAAAGACAATTTTGAAATCGCAGTGGACACTTGCTCTTTTTGCTAGTTTAACTTCTGTTAATTAAATTAGATGTTCTGCAAAGAGGTTGATTTTTGTTTTGAATCTTTCACATCTTTTCAAATAATTCGAGAGACTAATTAGGGCACCTAGATGGGACAACAGATGAGCTCCAAGTAAACAATGCAGAACCAATTTCAAGCTTCTGAATAAAACGGAGATTTGTATTCTTGGCCTCAAAACCAAATACTATTTTTTTTCCCCTCCCTGAGCCCTGTGGGGAATCTGAGAACACATGGTGGTTTTATTAAAGGGCTAAATTATTCTAATTTTGAAAGGTATGCATATATCAGATGTATATTGGAGTAATGATTAGGGCCAAAAGGGAGTATTTTCTAATGCTAATAGTGATGCTGGCTTTTCTTGTTTTCCTCACTGCTCTCCATTTTCTTTATTTTTCCTCAAAAAATAGTAAAGTGTTGTGATTATGCATAAATCTTGCACACAATGCCCCTTTGTTAGGAAGGTGCTTTAAAGAAACAACAGTATGTGACTACCTAATGTTCAGCTAAGCAAGCACTGCATCCACACTCTTAAATAATGCTGTCACTATGTAAAAGGCAATGTCTGTGTTAATGTATTACCTATATTTAACTTCATACATCCAGAAAAAGAAGCAACTACATTTCAGTTCACAGGTGAAGTGTAATCCTAATGTGCATAGCAAGGAAGCCCTTGCCAGTAATAAACAGGAATTTGCTGTTTGGCTTTTGATTGGAGATTGTTGTGTCACCAGTTCTGGTTTAAGGAAACTGATTTCTATACTCACTACTAAAAGGAACACAATTTGAAAGAAATCATTAATGGTGGGAGAACCAAGAAAGCAGCAAAGACGTGAAAAGCACTGAATGAAGTAGGAATTAGGTTTTTCACTTACTTTTTTCTATCAATAATCAAAACTAAAGAAGACTACTACCACAACTGCTTGGAAAAAACAGTACCAGTAGAAAAGTAAAAACTATATTTCTCAACATTCTTGAAAAGGGTTTAAAAGTCAAATAGCTCCTAAATAATGCAAGATACTGAAGGAAGCAAAATTCGAGACAAACCATGGTGAAATTTCTCTATTTCTGTAACATCTCTGAACAAGTCCATTGTAAGCCACTGAAATACAGTTGGTCTGAGTTTTTCAGTCCAGTTACCAAACCAGGAATATGTTTTTTACACAGCTTCGTTTTATCTTTGCTCCATCTTCATCTAAGCCCTTAGACTTCTGATTCATATCTCCTAGGCTCATGACTCTCCAGCATCCAGAAGTCCTGGGGTTTACAGATTCCATAACTTCAGACCCAGCCTCATCAGACAGCTTGCCCTGAAGCAGGAACTCTGTTCCTTTTCTCAGGGAATTTTGAAATGACTGGTATTTGTTCTGAACTAGGGAGGAGCATCTAGTTAACCACAGGCATCCACCTTGGATTCCAGTACTGTGAATTTATCTAGTGGGTTTGACTCATTGTCCTGATTTACACCTGTGAACTTATATTATATTAATTTCCTTCTGTGTTTTTGTTTGCACCTGTGCAGAATGACTATGAAATGCTACCATTCTGGTTTGGTAGCAGTTTAGTTTTTCATTGTGTATATCTACCGGGGGGGTAAGGCTGTGGGGAAGCATACTCGGTGTGTTTAATGAATGAGTTGTCCTAATTGTAGCACTCTCTAATTATTGTCTAAAAGTTGAGCAGATGAAAAGTACTTCAAACACACAAACTTGTTCCTACCAAAATGTTTGAATGTCATACATTATTACTAAAAAACCCCAAAAGTTGCAACATATTAAATAGTGGGTATTTGTATTTTTAGATTAACAGAGCAAAACTTCCGTACTGGAAAACGACCCTGCTAAATGTCTGCAATCTTGTCAACAACATAAACAACCAAGTGGGGGAAACAGTAGAGGTAGATGAAGATGATCTTGTTTCAGGAAGACAGTTTCCTGCTGCTCTGGATGGCTTCAACTTGGAAGCAATGCTGACAGTGTATCAACTCCAAAAAGTTTGCCACAGCAGAGCCTTTCAGCATTGGGAGGTAAACCAGTCACAAATACATATTTCAACTGCTAGTAAACTCTCAGACTGTAGTGGTGTTTTAAAATCCATATGCATTTGACCCCCTTCACATTGTCTGGGCTTTCCTTCCCTTTTTTATATTCTCTAACACCTCTAATATGTCTCTTATTGAGAGAGTTGTGAATTAATGTACCTTCTGATGGGCTGAGTGGTTTTTGTAACGACTCATGGATAAATGAGAACTATTCTTAACTACATACTTTCTTCACTTTTTGTAGACATTCCAAGGAACCAAACACATGAACGTAAGCTCTATGCCAGAACACAAAATTAATATCTGCTTAACAGATGTGAAGTTACTGCAGATTTATTAAGGCATAACTAAATGTAGACAGTTTCTGAAAACCCTTATAAGGCCATAAGGCAAACTAGGTTCAAAATGCATGGACACATGCCCACGTGTACATGTAATTTTGCCAGGTACTGTGGGCTTCTTGCCATTTCTAGGAAACCGGTAGCAAGGGTTTTCACTTGCTTTTCACTTCCCCACACCTAAAGAGGGCCCTGGAAGTTGACATTGTAATTGTATGAGGATTGCTGTTCTTAAATAACGATTGTTTATAGTCCATTTGTGATATTTGTCTCAGTGCAGGGATCACCCAGAGGCACACTGGGCACGATCCACTTGTGTTATATATTACAATAAAAGCTGTTTTGTGTAGTGAAAAAAGATCTTGGTGTCACTACCCACTTTCCAACAAACAACAGCTGCTATCGCAGGTTCATGGACAGTCTGGCTGAATCTTGATCCTCTTTTGTTTGCTGAATCACAGCTCTGAACTTGCAGGCTTATTCTCAGTCCTTCATATTAGCTGGGATAGTCCTTACAAAAGGTTGCAACATCTTTGAGAACCGGAGTTTTCTGAGAACTCTCTCCATCAGTACATTTATTGCTGAAAAGGAGCTACCATAGAACTGACTATATGCAATAGCCCATATAACTTAATCACAGTTCTTTGCTTTGCAATTGCGTCACCTCTTGTGGTGATTTGGACTCTTCACTCCTAACAGTACTTCATGTGAAATTAAAAAAAAAAAAAAAAATCCCTCTCTTAGCTTAGGAATACGCTTATGCAGTGCAGAGGTTTATAAGATGCAGTAAAAGAATAAAGAATAAAGCCAGAGGGAGAAGGATTGAAGAAGGTCTGAAATAATTTATGTAATGAAAGAAGTTCTTGTGATCTTATTCATCCAGGATTGACTCCAAAGTCTGTTGAAACCATGAGAGTCTTTCCATTCATTTCAATAGAATTTAGATGAGCACTCATTTATTATAAGTAATTAACTGAGTAACAGATTTTGATTACTTAGGAAAATACTGAGGTGAGTATAAAAACATTTTCAGTTTAATGCCTTTCATCCAGACATTAAGACTGTACTTGACCATGGAAGGACATTGTGAGAGACTGGATGAAATCTTAACATATAAACCAAGGAGAAATCTGAACAAAACACTTCAAAAACTTCAAGGAAAACTCAAAACACAGTTATATAAGAAATTTTGATTGACAAAATTTTGGCTTTCTTCTGCTCTATTTAATTTTTTATTTATTTGTTACACATTTAAATTTTTTAGCTGTAGGAAGTTGCAGATAAAAATACTGCTTAAAAGCTGAAACCAGCAAGCAGTGGGTGTTTTAGGAGGTGTTTAGTCTAAATGAGTGATTACAGAGTGTCAATCATTAGGAAGTTTTCAGTCAATTTGAGCTTTACTTCCAGGAGAACATACCAGCCTTTCTCTCTAGTCAAAACCAATGTTCTCATTTGTTTCAGTGGAATTTAAACAACACTTCCATAGGATTCATCTCATCTTTAGCCTGATCTTAGTTTTGTGTCTTGAGTTTCAGGCTTCTTTTTTTTTTAACCTTCCTTTTTTGTGTTTTTTTAACCCTGCAACTATTATGGTAAAGGTTCTTCTTGGTGGCAGACGTTAAAGTTTTATAAAACTTTCTAGGAATTTATAATCTTCATTACCAAAAAAAGCTGATAATATTGTGTCTCTTCTTGCATCCTACAGTTACTTCTGCAAGATGCTTTTGATCTAGAGAACTCAAGCCAAGACAAGGAAATAATAAAAAGAAAAAATCCCTATATTCTGAAACGACAGCTACATGTGAACAAAGCTAGAAGACCATACATACTCAAGAGAAGTTCATATTACTGATGAAGCAGAAGAAAACAATGTGTATTTAGTTTATAGGTAACTGTGCATTATGGTTATCTTATTTAAATCTAAAATCATACTTGTGTGAAAATATACTATGGAAAATCATCAAGATGATAACATAACTGTGTCTTTTTTCAATTGCTGTTTCTTGATTGTGATTTTTTCCTACTTGAGATTAATTGGACCAATACATTTGCAAATAAATCTAGTTTTTAAGCATGATGTATTGTACCAAACTGAGATTTCAACATATTTCCAACAATATTGTAGTCTTTTCCTATTTTATAAAGCACACCAACATACACCAAGTAAATTGATATTGTCTATAAACCCTATTGAGAATCTTACAATTTCTTAATGCAACACTTCAAACATGTATATGGTTGCAAATTTTTGTATAATACACTAGTCAGGACTGCCACAGTATTTTATGTATTGGCCAGTTTAATTTATTAGGGATTTGATCTAAGGAAGGAAGGAGGGGAATACTACCAGCTAACTATTAAATGGCAGTTTCAAAATTCATATTTTAAATAGCCTGCTTGTAAATGAATGTTAAGTTCTTGACACCCTACTTTGCCATCGAAGAGTCATAATTTAATAAAACAATGCATAAATGAGACTTAACAAGATATGCTAGTGAGAGCAATCTCAGATGTGCTTCAGAGTCTTGTGTATCACCGACTAAATAAGGAAAACAGTTTATTAAATCAGTAAAAGAATTTACAGTGTTTACCTAATCTATGAATGCTCAGGAAAAAAAAAATAAAGACAAAAAATAAAAGCTGATTCAGGCTCTTGTGCTGTCATTCTTGAAGTGAAAATACTAACCCAGTTTACGAGAAACTTGGCAGAAATATTTGAAAGAGGAATTAGAACATCTTCAACTTAAAAATTAAAAGGCATTTCCTTTCCCTCCTTCTACAAATTCTTAATTACAACAGGCAGTTTTCAGGGGTAAAGACAGACTTGGAAGCTGATGCAAAGGGAAGCTCCCAACATGGAAAAAATTGTTTTCAAGCAATGAAGAGTCAGATGCCACCTGAAACTTAGACATTTTCTAGCTCTGTCTGTGATGTGTCCATGAGACTTGGGATCTCAAAGATCCTGGGTTCCAATCTAGAGGAAGACAGTCTGAAAGAGCTGAGGGTCACAACAACAGTCAGAGGGGTAGTCCAAGACCCATGAAGCCTGGATGTTAGACCAGGAGGCAAAAAAATGGGACAGACACTGCTTTTGAAAACCTACTTGTTTTCTGTTTGAGGTATTTACTCAAAGCAATGCTGTTCCAACCAATTGCAAGTCAAAAAGAACCCAAACCCACTCAGAGAATTCCCAAATGCACTCACATGTCAGATTTTCTGTCAATTATTATTAAAAATATACAGGGTTATGCACAGAAAAAAAAAACAAACCAACTATACCAACGGTTATACCAGATTTGTTACATGGGGAGGGACAGGGTTTTTTTTACAGTAAAATGTATTTTCATTATATTAAAGCTAATTATATTTCCTTTTCTCACTGCAAATGGTATTAAACAGTTTATTTACTCAAAAGCCACTAAATGCATGCACTTGCAAGATATAACTGAGCATACACTAATTACTGTAATAATCATTATGACTTGAATACAGAAAAGCACTTAAGCATATTTGGTCTCAGTGTTTTAAACACTTAATGCGCTTAAGGGCTTTGCTTAAATAAGGTTCTAGTAGACTCATAGCCTTTATTTTTTTATGAAACTGTCATAGAATTAGACTAGAGACATAGTATGCTCTCAAGTGGCTAAGAAACACTCCTCTTTCCAACAAACCTACAAACTCCCTGGTCCTATTATGGACTCTTCAAATTCTAAATTACATGTTGGTCTGAAATAACAGAGCAGAACAGAGTTTGTTCCAAAATTCACTGCTGGTGATATATGAGGAAAAAAGAAAAGAAACTTCAGATCACTATTTCATGGGGAACACAGAAGATTTAAGATAAAAAGAAACAAGTTGTCATGATATTTTTCTCTTGTGTTAAGTTTAAGAGTATAAAGAGTTTAAAAACATGTAGGGTAAGGAAATGTGGCTGTTATCTGATAGAGGATATTAAAATCTTCAAAACAGAAACACCCATCCATGTTTCATTTTGGATGTGATTGAGATATTCAGGATGATGTCAGAGGACCTCAAATGATGATGATGAACTGTTCCACCCTCATCTAGTGCTCCATACTCAAGTGAGACTTACCCTATGACTGTGTACTTGTTCCTTGCAGTGCAGAGTTAACAGGTTAGCCAGACTGACTGGCTGAAAACAGCTTAAAATAGCCCATTTCCTTTCAGTGCGATGTGAATCCACACATGATCAGCTACTGTGTGTCACTGGAGGAGACAGAGGTTAAAGTATAGCAGGAGGTAACTTACTCAGTTGTTCCCTCACCTCTGATGGAGGCGTTCAGGGAGCTGCCAGAGGACTGTCATCCAGAGTGAGAGACAATCCTACCTAGATGAGGAAACAACATCCATAATTGTAATGTGGTCAGTAAAGATGCAAAAGCCAATGCTGGCACTTCAGCTTATTGGTCATTGGTGAAAGCAAACGTAGCAGCATTAAAGTGATAGAAAACACACTTAAACCATGCCATAAAGCCAGATATAGTGAAGTGTTAAGGGATATTTTGATGTCTGGGGGACCCTTATTTTCTTGAAATCTCTCATTTCTAGCTGTTGCTACCTCTTGATGACCTCACTGCTGTGGAACTGCAGCCTTTCTTTAGCCCTCCTTTTTGGATGATGGCAGAAAAAAGAAAAAAAGAAAAAAAAAAAAGCAGGCTTATGTATACTTGTCTCTGTTTTGCACATTCTTCCAGTGGGATCCTCAGGCTACCTGCCTTGGTCCTAGCTGTGCATTGCCTGCAAAATCAAATCTGTATTTGCAGCAGCAATGGGTGCTGAACGAAGTTTAAACCCTCACAATATGTAAAGATTTGTGAATTCAGACAGCTTTTTGTTTTGTTCTTTTTTTCTGCAAGTCATAATTGCCTTATGTTTAAAAATGTCGTTTTGAAGACCATTACTCAGATTGCTACCTTGGCTTAAAGAGCTGCCTCTTGATACTGATAATTTTGTTTTATAAAGGCAATTACTAAGAGATTTGCTGCCTCTCTCTGCAGAGCAGCACATTTTTCCTACATATTCCATTGCTGATGTTTTTACAGAGTTCATAGATGAATAATTATTTAGAAACCTTAAAATTAATTACTTCTCATACTCCTAAACTATTGGATATTGTCATACAGAGCAGTTGCAGAAACCTCTCAGTTATTTCTAATGTAGAATTAAATGTAACTGAAATTTAGTTTGTTCTTAAATATTTTTAATTGTTTTCGTGCATAGACTTAAAAATAGCCTATACAAGAAAAGTAAAATATTGAGAAATGAATAATTTTATCATTTCTGAAGCATATATTTGTTACTTTCTTTGAAAGAAACATTATAAAATAATAGTTTCTGTTCCCAAGGTTAAATGTGGTCACAAAATAAGTCTTCAGCTTTATTGAGTCTTGCTTGTGGTACATTATATGATCTGATGTTTTCTGTCTTTTCTATTGTAAATCTAAACTTTGTCCTATGTTTTAGGTAAGAGTTTAATGGCTGTGGTTTGAACAGAGTGGATGAAATGTGGAGTTTGCTGTTAAAAAGAAGTTTAATTTTGTGATGTATGATTGTGGCTATGCCTCATATCCTCCACTTAACTAACACACAATGGAGACATGATCATTTGATCTTGATATTTATTCGTTTGCCTGAAGATCAGTTATTAGTTTGCACTATGCAGTATCAAATTGAAGAAGCAAGTCACCACTATAATACTTGAGTGTAGGTGGGTAGAAAGAAGAGCAGGTTCTTCTGAAATTCCCCGTTTCCAGACTGATCATTGATGTTCTCCACATCCACAATATTGGATTGATGGAAGCGAGTCATAAAAGAAGAGTTACAGAGAACCTGCAAAATAAGTATACTGACTTATGTGACAAAACGATAGTCAGAACTTATATCTTGCTGTCCAGGAAGCAAAGTAAGTGGAGGGAGGGGCTGATCTTCACAAGGAACCTGAGGAACAAGGTTTTCATTGCTACCAAATTCAAGCATTCAGAAGTAATGAATGAGGCTGCAAAACCCTGCGATAAATAAATAAATAGATTGATAACTAACTAACTAACTAACTGGCCCCAAGTTCTAAATAATGCAATAAATAGACATCAAATGATTTTTATTTCCCTCCATTTACTGGACTGCCAGGGAGCTTCTGAATCATATGTTTAAGCTTTGTCAACAAGAAGAGCGAAAACATACTTGTTTTTATTCATTGCTACTGAAAATTGGCATTCTCTTCTAATCTCTTGAATCCAGCAGGTCTCACACTAAGACACACACAAAAGCACAACGCTGATGATCAGCTTTCAAAACCTCTCAGATCCAGGATACTTGGATGGCTCTGAGAGACCCAACAATCAGACAGTGGACTAGAAAGGTCTTTGTGGTACCTCATTAGCAGGCAAGCTTTGGCTGGCCAGATGAGTCCTCTGAGGTGGCAATACAGGGAAATGGCATGGGAGACACCCAGAACTTTTGGAGAGGTGTCAGTAATTAAGAAACATAAAGCCTTCAGGAGCTGTTAGTTGCCCAGCTAAGGCTTGCTTATTCCACATAGATGAGAGCGTACAGCTGTTCTCTCAGGAGACTCCTCACATACCCTCAAACAGAAGGAAAAGATGGGACTATACATAACTGGATGTGAATTACCAAAGAAAAGCATTTGTCTGTTTGAGCTCCCAGTGGGACTCAAAACTCAAAAGTTTAAGTACAGTATTAGTCTGGAATAATTTTCTATTTTAGTCTTGAAGTTCAGTTGTAGGAACCTTGCAGGTTGTGTTTCTTCTACGTGTACATAAGGGGTTTCTCAGATAGGTGATACATTGCTTTCACAAATGACTACCAGCAGCCTGAGGACCTCTCTCCAGTTGTAGTGTCAAAGATGCTCAGCGAAATGTTAACAGTATGTGAATGAAAAGCTGCTGGGTTTGTACATTAGTGAATCTAATCTTGAGGATAAACTGGAAACATCCTAAAAGACAATCCTGATATCATTATTGCAGCTTTTTCTGATTCATTATTTAAAAATCCAAGAGATATATAAAAGGTTTTTGTAATCCAATATTTTAGAATTAAAGATCCCCCCCATATTTAACTCAAGGTCTAAAATAAATGTGTACACAAAAAAATCAATAAAATAATAATAAAAATAATTATTATGTGTTATATTGTGCATTATTATATTAAAGAAAGTTGTCACAGAGAAATATGACTTAGGAATCATTTTGTCTGGAATAAATGGTGTCGTTCATCCAAAATTTTTTTCAAAACCATATTGTTTGTACATATTTGAAGACAACTATTCCTGGAACCTAATATTGTAAAGCCTTTTATTCAGATGCAAAACCAATTTAGCTGATTCAATGAATAATCCCTATGCTTAAACAATCCTCTTCCTCCTCAAAGAATTTCCACACACACACACACACACTCCCCGCCCCCAGGATTTCATATTTTATAGCAGGTATATAGAAGGTCTTAGAAATACTTTACTGAATAATTCTTGCATGAATGCAATATCTTTGTTATATTTGTGTACTACAAAATCCTTAGAGTACTTGTATAATCCATATACTGCAGTTGTTGTGTTTTGGTATATTATTTAATGATCTTTTAAATAAAGAGCTGTTTGGAAAAGACAACATGCCTTTTGTTCTGTTAAAAAAGGAGTTGAGATAATGCTACATAGAGCAAAGGTATATGTGTATGTACCCACGAATTAAGAGTTTATTCAAATTGTTCTGAATTTTACAGCAAATAAAGTCTAACTTACCAGGATATGTAACTGCAGAATACTATGGTACCATGGTACTTTTGCTGTTTGCTGCAGAAATAGACAATAATAACACAAATTTCTAAATGATTGTCTTTAGTATGCAGAAGGCACTGAAGTACTAAGATTGCAGCTGCTTTTGAAGCCGAAATCCTTGGTGAATATTTCCATTCTCCTCAAAAGTTTCAATTTACTGAAGGCAGTTTTTTCATTACAGTGGAGTTAAGAGTTACTATTCAAGACGTTGTCTGTGGAGAATGAGGGAGTTATGAATGCTATAATTTATTCCTTTTTTTTTTTTAATAAAAATCACGCACCTCGTCTTTACCTTTGTGGTTTTAAAGATTTCTGTGTTAGAGAGTTGAAATGAAAGGGGCTGTAAGGGAATAAGAAAATGGGAAACCAAATACAGACATATAAGGAACTTCATGAGATGTTAACTGGGTATTCCTTCTGTCTGGATCCAGCCAACGAACATGAGAGCTGGCTGAGGCACAGGTCGTAGGTGTTTGGAGGAAGGGAGAGAGAAAGGGAGGCAAAAGTCAGGGAGAAAGAAGCAAAAGGAATCTAGTACTGAGTTGAGTCTTGCTAGGTTAGTGTTACTTGAGGACTAAAGAGTACATAGGCTGTATGAACTAGAAGATACAGGATATTCTGAAACCAAGAGGCGTTCCTAGCAGAGGATAGTAAGGGCAACCATCTGGCCTCCCTTCCCGACACTTCCCTTGAATCAAGAAAAACAGCTTGACACTGAGAGGTTTCAAACAGAGTTTTTAAGCTGAAACAGGAACAACAAAAGCAAGCTGATCAGAAAAAGGAGAGGGTGGGTGACAAGGGTCAGAAATGACACAAATCAGTCAGTTCAACTGTTCAGTAAACTGTGTAGAGGCAGGAATACCAGTGCTAAGCAGGGCAGAAACACAGATTGCTGTTAATAGTTTGGGGTTATCAATACCAATCTGCCCAGGTTTGAGAAGGCTTGTGGTTTGAATCTCTGTCTCAAGAAAATTAGCACCATTTTCTCACACTGGTCTTGGAATTAGGAGACATTGTAGAATCCATGCAGGAGGCAAGAAAGACATTTTAAGGCTATGAAAAAGGACAGAAGACTTAGCTCCAAGGAGAAGGCCTTATGATAAAGCAGAAGCTACTTTCGTTCTTGAAAGTTTATGAGAAACTTGCATTTGTAGGTGTGTATACATTGATAAACCATACACTGCTTATCTTCTCTATATTCTTTTCCCTGTTTGGTTTTGTTGGGTTTGGGTTTTTTTTTTCATTCTGCTGAAACCATTTATACAATTTAGGAAAGTATTAAAAAAACCAGTGAATCTTTAGGAATTTAATTATTACTGTCCCTTGATATTTTTCATCTCTGATCTGCTCATTGTTATCCACCATAGCACTAGTTCCTTGTCTTAATTCAAATTCTTGTGCCTTTGTTTACTTTGGTCAACTTAGCAAGTTCCCTAATATGGCTGAATCACATATTAGTGAACTAAAAATAGATTAGATACAGTACATTTACCATGTGTTAAAAAAAGTTACTGGAGAAAAATAGTCACATATGAACTGAATTTTATCCCATTTTACATGAATCCAATTAAATTTTACATTGAAAACCTGAAATTCTACTAAAATTGTATTAGTCTGTAATTATACATGCTAGTTTTCTTTCCACTAGCTCTTAAATATAGATCTGTTATTTTTCCTTTGTATCATAGTAGTATAAGAAGTATATATTGTTTAGGCCAGTATCTACAGCTTCAGAATTCACATCTATTGCTTTGGATGTTGGCGTGGAGCTTACCCAGAAGCCTGACTCAATCCTCTGTATCATTCAAGCTCTAATAATCTTTAGGAAGTGTAACAAAAAAGCATTCCTTTTCAGAAAAACACTCAGCTAGTCATCTCTTTACATCCTTTACACCCCAAAAAGGAGCAAGACAGACAGAAAGACTTGAAAGTAATTCCCTATTCCACAAAAGCACTTTGAACTAAGAAAATAGAAAGTAATTTTCTATAGGCTTCATTATTGCTTATGACTGCATGTGGCAACACCTCGGGTTTTATGTTTTTTCCATGGTAATAAGATTGAATGCTAGAAATATGTAAACCTAGCATCTTAACATGAACGTCTGACACGAACATCTGACACTAATACTAGCATAGAGAAGATTATGCTTCAGGGAAAATTCACCTTTCTTTAGAGGGTTTAAATGTGATCTGTTTCCCACTTTCTTCTTTCTATTTAAGTACTTATTACTAAAGTAAAGTAAGGAAATTACTCTTTGAACAGTCTAAGGAATATCTTTTTTAAATACTTTTCTGTTTTTTAGGACAGTGAAGAGATCCATGCACTGTTCTAATACAAACTATGCCCAGGTAATAAAAGCTTGACTGAAGTGTTGCTGCCCATAGACTAAGTTAACTTGAAATTAATAAATTTAATTTTTCATAATGCTTTTTTCTCTGGTTGTTTTGTTCTTTTTTTTTTCTCTGTATTTCCATTCTTAGTCCATTCTATTTTGCTTACAGGGCTTTGGTTTGTTGCTCTGGTTCAGATAGAATGCTCTTATAATTGGAAGGATCAAGTAAGATCACATAAGGGTAGGTGGCTGCAGAAAATCCCATTTCCTTCACTTGAACAAATGTGCAAGTCTTCAGGGTTCAGACTTGGATGATTTATGCATGGCCAGCACTCTAAACCAGGTTTCCATTGAATGTTAATGACACAGAAAAAGATCAGTAAAATATCTCTGAGAACCCACTCACTGTATCCAGCCAGCAACTGAAATGATCCAGGACTGTTAATATTAGACTTCATACAAAAAACATCTGTAAGCCTACATTTGTGAACCCTGTGTTCTCATGTCCCTTGGGAGATAAAAAACCTATGAGAAACATCTGAATGTCTGTGAATCTTCTTCAGTGTAAGATCAAGGAATAGCATTGGGAACTGTAGCTTTTTTCAGATAAGCTTCACAGATAAAAGTTTAGAGAGAAACTCCAGAGATTTATATTCTCTTAAAGAAAGTAATCTGGAACCGGTCTTTGAAAAAATTAGATTTTCTTCATGTATCTAGTGTAATTGTGGCAAATCAGACAGCCTGCTTCGACGTGTGGTTCTCTGACCTGGTCCGGAAATCCATGTTTCTGTGACCTGGATGGATATAGATTATAAATAAGATCTTTTCTGAGCATTCAACAAGGCAGAAGGAAAAGAAGATATGCTGTGCTAAAACATTTTTGATACTTTATTAACAGCTTTCAGTAGTGTGTGAAGAAACATGATGTACTATTTGCACCACTTTCCAAGGAATGTCTTAATGTGAAAGAAGGAGCTGACATTTACTGTGAAAAGTCAAGTCTTTATTTAGATAGAGTGAGTGTTAAAATATCTGAAGCATGGTGCTTGTAAACCTGATTTCTTGTTCACTTAAGCATTTCAGTGCTTTTCTGCTAGAAGTGCATCTGTCCCTTGGAGTATACTGAAAGTCTCCCTGACTCATCTTCCTTAGCTAAACTTTTACCAAGAAAATGTGGTTGGCAACAGGTGTGAATGAGAAAGGATTGCTCAGAGTCACTGTTATAGATATTCATTGAGGCTGATAATACAGAAAGCTAAAGCTTACTAAACCCATACAGTTTTGTATGACCAGTTGAAAGGGTTTGGGGAAACAGGGGAAAGGTCAAATAAATGGACAATATTTCTTTTGCTAATATATAGGTACATAAGCACACAGTTGTATATGAAGACACTGCATAATGTCTTCTGCCATATCTGTCAAGATGTATCTCATCACAAGAAGATCTTCACGGGGATGTTGATTTTTCTCACCAAAAAATGAATGTCTGTGCTTGTTTTGTGTATAAAAAAGTACCAATAGTTTCATAATTTTTGCTGTGCGTTAGCAGAGCTTGCCAAAATGATGACCCACAGCTGGTCTCATCTAGTGTAGGTGTGAGCTGCACAGCTGGGTAGTGTGGATGACCAGATATCCTGATGGTCACCTTCCAACATTCACAAAATCAATTCTGTGTCCTGTATGGTCACACCAGACTTGAACTGAACACATGATTCGGAGTGGGAGAAGAGCAAAAGATGTGGTTGACAGAGAAGCCTCAGTCTTCTAAGACGGGAGTAGACATACGAAAAAACCTCAGGTATTACAAAGGTGATAGGAGGGCAGCCTGATGGAAGCTGGAAATGATGATTGGATAAAATAGCATAAGTGACAAACTAAAAATGGAACAAATACTTGCTATCAAAGGTAAATGAAGAAAAGGGGCAGAGATAGATATCGTGTTGCTCCCCACTTACCATACCATACCATACCATACCATACCATACCATACCATACCATACCATACCATACCATACCATACCATACCATACCATACCATACCATACCATACCATACCAATACCGTACCGTACCATACCGTACCGTACCATACCGTACCGTACCGTACCATACCATACCATACCATACCATACCATACCATACCATACCATACCATACCACACCATACCATACCATAATGTAAACTTCTCCAAAAAGGTGTTGCCATCCTTTAAAATTGCTTCCTTTCTGACACTGAGTACAACAAGCTTATGTCTGTCCTCTTCCAAGAATAAGAAACGGCAGGCTTTTACTTGTCCTCCTGGGACTGCAGAAATCAAACATGTGAGAACGAGTATTTCAGTTGGCCCATTCATGTAGCACCCAGTCAGCAGCAGAAGGTGGAACTACACAAGCCAGAGTCTAATCTTGTTTTCTGAGAACGGTAACTGATGCACGGGTATCCTACTGCACTTACTTTTTTTTTTTTTTTTAACTGGTCTCTAGAAACTTGGCCCATTCTAAATTACAGGAGATCAGTACTACAGAGTTTCCTATGTAATCCCTTCAAAGCATCCTGAATGTTGAATGGATTGTAAAAGTAGAGTTACTACAGAGTTGAAAGTGCATGACATTTGATGTGAAGTAACACAGGAGGCAGTAAGAGTAGAAGACACCACCCAGGTCACAGAGTTCAATCCTTCACAATTTTAGGCTGGCGAGTAGAGACTTTTCATGTGGAATTTATCTCGTGTAGCTGTAACCATCTGAAAGTCAGATATCGAGGTCTAAGCTAGTTATGCAGAATTCCTTCATGCCTCATGAAGACAGAGGTGCTTTAGGGGAGAAATCCTGCATCAGTAGTCATCTATCTGTAAACAATCTACCTCGGACTAGACACGCCATCTTCCATCTTCCAGTGTTACAAAGATGTGAGGTGAATCTTGGTTTGAGCCTATACAGGGTCATGGAAGTTCCCTCTACACAATGATCATCATTGGATGAAAAATATGAGCCGGCAAAAGAACTAGTTCCCTGAAACAAAGGTGAGAAAGGGTAAAGCAAGGTTTGAAGTAGTCATCATCTTACTGGTCCTGGTGTTTGGTCTCACACTAAGTATTTTTCCAGTGTCATGTGAGATATGAATAAAGTGAATGTTTGAGAGAACTATCAAAGGTTTATGAAATATTTGGTAATTTCAATTTCCAAATTAGTAAGAGAAATAACTTTTCAGATAAAATGGACATAAGATAGAATTTTAGCAGTAAGTTTATATTTATTGAATTAAAGATTAGATTCTTAGAGCTGAAAGAAAATGTTAGCATGTGGCTATGAGTGTGTTATGTATCTGCAGCTAAAGAAAGCCTCAAAGACAACTTACATAAGGAAGTGTTGGAAAAAAGTTGCAGTGTGGGAAAAACACTTAAAGTTTTGTCTCAAAGGATATGTTCTGTGAAACTGCTATGGCCCCAGAGAGATTAAGAACAACTTATTTGTATATGTCAGTTTGGAAATTTTTGTCATTGAAGAAAATGACAGAAAAGCTTGAAAACTTTCTCTGAAAGGGAAGCTGACACAGTATGTGACAGAATAGTGCATATATTGCAATATTTGCAATATATTCGATTCAATAAGTATTTGTGAATGTGCTGGTTTGTGTACTTTGAGTGATCTATCTGTACAAACTGCTTGCCCTTCTTTAACTTTGCTATCAGTGGCATGAATATTGCTTTCCTTTTCCTTTTACAGATTATCCATTGTTCCTAAATGAATCATGAGTCTAAGAGAAATCAATTTTAGATTTCTAATTCTCTTACTTGCAAAAAATGTGTTATTGAAATTTGGGGTTGCCAATCATAATTTTCCTTTCAAATGTGTTTGTGATTACTGTCGATTTTAAAATCAGATTTTATACATTATCAATAAAAAGTTCAGGATTTGATTTAATTTTGGAACTGGAGACTGAAGCTACAAAATTTGCATCTGTATGCCAGTATTTTCGAATATGTTGTTATCAGCTGTGTACTCTCTCTTAATTCTTCAACAAAAAGGGAGACAGTAATGAGTTGGTGAATATTCTGGGCAGAAAGAGAAGGCAAGAAGGAAAGAAGAGAGAGACTGTAAGGATAATGTTCTATTCCTTTTTTTACAGCAACTGAGTAAGCAACACAGTTTCTCAGACCTTATAATTGCACCCATACGCTATTTGACCTGTTGTAAAGAAAGGAATCAATTTTTCTAAAGTTGCTAATAGCTCTGCATGACTGATTTGTACCATGTTAATCAAGATTGCTCTTTAGAAAATGGTACTTTCTGCATGCTGCCTTTTTTCTTTTTAAAGACTATTTCAAGCTGAGCACCTATAAACTGAGGCAGTGTGTAGACCATAAACTGCCACTTGAAAGTTATTGATAGGCTTTTGATCAAATTCCCTGCACTAACAATGTTTCAGACCCATTTTCAGGTATAAATATAGCTATGAGTAAATTACAAAAGTTACCATGACTCTTGTGCTCCATCAATTTCCCAGCCCATGGAGAACACTTCTAACAGACAAAACCATGCATTTTCCCTTCATCTTCTTTTTTTTGGGTGAGGTAGATCCGTTCCTACTGTGGACCTGAGGAGATTACTGGCAATACAAGAAGCTTTTGTAGGTGGTGCTGCCTGTTCAGCTCGTACCCATGTCATGCTAGTCAATTTGTAACCCAGAGTAAGAGGTCAGATGATGAGCTGCTGCTGTTCATGATCAGGGGTCTGGCGATGGTCCGCGTTACCCATGAGCAGGTAGATGAGGAGGTGGCAGTCAACATAGCAAAGATTAATTCAGAGGAGTACAAATGACAGAGGTAGGAGTTTGGGCTGCTTCATGTTTGGAACCAAAGGGTAGAATGTGTGTTTTAATTGCATTTAGCTTTTGAGACTTTAACTTGCACATGAACAGAGGATAATTAGAAAACAGTGCTGTTTCAGGCTTGAAGACTACTTTTCACATCCATATAGCTTAGGGTGGAGTGTCAGGACTTGTGTTAAGCATTGTATTCCCAGGGGCCCCAAGCTCAGCCTTTGGAACTAAGGATTAGCAAGTTGGACCCTTTTACTTGTGAATGCATAACAAGACGGTGCCTGGAGAGACACAGTGAATAAAGCATAGACAACAGCATTAAATTTTGCCTTTTAAGTTTTGTTTTGTTAAACCCAGCAACATACAGCTTCTATTCAGTTCAGATGATGAAATAACAGTTTCCCAATAGAAGAAAAATCACTGTGTTCTCAGATGAGAATACAAAGGTTTGAAATAGGAACACTTAATATAATTTTTTACTTGTAAGCACTTAAATGTCAACGTACACAGATTCTAATTCAAAACAACAATACTTGGAGATGAAGCATAAGAGTATTAATTACCAAGAATAAATCCTGAAATATCATGAATCACACCACCCCCTGCCACCAATATCCATGGCTCTTGCAAGAAAAGCCCATATCCTGTAAGAGCTTCAAAATTCACTGTTTCTACTGAGTTACTGAAGTTCTAGAAGGTGCTGGGGATGCTGATGTGGCTTTATGCACACGTTCACCTGTTGGCTGGGGTATTTTTTTCAGAATCAGTGGGATTTTTCCTGTGTTGAATCCAAGACCCATCTTTAAGCCAAGGTAAATCTTAGGCTGATGTCAAAGCATTCAGAATATTCAGGAGTTATATCATGATATCTAAATACTTTTTAAGTACTTTGGAGTGCCCTGGACCTTACGCATAAGCCACCAGAAAGGTACACCAGTATTACAGGTGAGACAGAGAGCAAAATACAACTAGTAAACTCAGCTAAGAAGAAAGAGACAAAACCAATGTAGTCAGGAATCACTGCTAAAAATGCATTAAAATATTTTATTTAAAAAATAACTGAATATCTCTCATTTTCAGTCTGTTGAAGAGAAAGCTGACATCTGAAAAGGTGATGAACAGACCAGAAGGAAAGTTACTTTAGTAATGAAGAATTTCTCTTGCTTTTTAGGTAGAGTGGAAAAAGTCTTCACGAGTGTTTTTTTGTAGTATGCCACCATCTGGTGGAAGTACAGAGAAAGACAAAGCTTTTGAGCAGTTAGCCTGTCTTGCTAATTGGGAAGCTTTGGTTTCCTAGTACTGATTGATTTCAATGGGCCCCTGAGGCTTCAGTGTACCAAATGACTTTAAAACATGTAGTTTCTGCACTGCTTTATTAATCTTATTTCCTTCAGTTATTTAATTTTAAAGGATTTACTTTTAAGGGGCTTAAGGATGTTCCTAAAGCTAAATGCACACCAGAATTGTTTAATATATCTGCTCTGCAAGACAAAACAGAATATTGCACATGCTGATACAAGATACTGCAAAATATTTTGATTCTACTATATAAAGTAGGTATCATTTTCATAGTGCACCTAGGCATGTGGGACAGAGGAACCAATTCCACTGGGAATAGAGGATCTATATTGCTGAAGAGAAAATGGGAAACCTACATCCAGTGGAATGTGCAGCTAAAATGACTCAGAAATTTGTACCATTTTAATGCCACACATATTTATGAAAGCAAGGAATATGTCTGTCATACTTGTAATAATATTGAATGGCTTTGTTATACCTAATATTGCCCATTTTGTAAGCAACTGTTCATTCCTTTTCATCACATGGCAATGAGTTTCACAAGTTAATTGTCTTGTAACATGAATACTTCTTGGATATTTGTAAGCAGGGTGGCTTTAATTTTTTTTTGCAACCTATAATTATGTTAACCTTTCAAATAATGAAAACTGGCACCATTGTTATCTGCTTTTAAGGGCTTTTTTTTGGACAAATAGTCTGCTTTTTTAATGAGTCTTGTTTTCTTTTTAAAACTAATGTGACATGGTTATATTACATTGCTCCATTACCTAAATTTCTGTTACACTACTGGGCGGCTGATTGCTTCTTCAGAAAACTGCTTTCTTGCTAAATGAGATTCTTGTACAACCCACAATACTTTTCAAATTATTGTATGACTTTTTCAGTTCTTTGCATGAGTTGTGGTTTAATTCTGATAGGCAGCTAAGCACCACAGAGCTGTTCGCTCATTCCTCCCTGCACTGGCATGGGGGAAGAGGAAAGGACAAGTAAAAGCAATAAAACGTTAGGGTCAAAGTATTGATAAGAAAAAGTTCAATAAGTGAAGGATAAGTGGAAGAAGAGAAAACAAAATGAGTGATGCAAAGACAATCACTCGCCACCTTCCGTGGGTAGACCAATGCCCAACCAATTCCTGAGCACGAGAGGGTTAAAACCTCCCTTTTCCCTTTTAATTGCTGACTATGATGCTAAACGGCATGGATTGCTCTGGTTAAATAAACATTTATTTGATAAAAATTACAGAAACTTCCACTCTGTTCTTTGCCTGAAGGAAGTGCAGGATCAGTCTGCAGTCTCCTTTTTCACTGCCAAGAAGGTGATTTTATTTATCCTGGCTTTTGCCAAAGGTTTAGTTTTCCCCTGCTTAAGGTGACAAAATTAGTAAACACACCTAGCAAATCTACCAATTTTATTGAAAAAAACCCCTACAAACACCACCACTCCACCCCAAATTCTGGATTTTCTAGTTGGTTATATGACTTGAGTAAAGGTTACAAAAACTTATTTTACTAATTAATGTCACATCCTTTAACTACCTATTGCCTTGTCTGAATACCCAATCTTTCTGATTTTCTGAAGACAATACCATAGGTCCTTTGAGCTTTGTCCAATCTGTTTGCAAGTATGGTAGCCTGAACCGAACCTTGTGTTTAGAAAAAGAGGTTCTATATGATATATTTCAGTAGCAGTGTACAAAAGCTGTTTTTATTTTCCTGTCTGTGTTAAACTTCTCAATATATTATTTGCTTTTTAGACTTGTAGTAGGAAAGGTCTGAGGTTTGCAGTCCAGACCACTAAATTGGTGCTCAGACATTTTCTATCAGTCAATAAAGTTCAGAGAATTGTAAGAAATATGCAAAGAATGAAACACCAATTCTGCTTTCCTCTACAAGGGAGACAAGAATTTAATCAAAGGTAAAGCTAATTTTCCAGTTCCTATTTGAAGACTTCAGAAAGACAAATAGTCTCACTCCTATCTTTGATCATCTTTTCCAAAGACTAATTGTCCTAACTGATGAAAATTAGAAATCAACAGTGCCAGTTAGAATTTGTCAAGTGTTAATTTGTAACTCTTTGTTTATTATGATTTTCTCCACCAGATTAAATATCACCCATAGTATCCAGTAATTTTTCTCTGTAAAATACCTTAAAAATGCCATTTAAAATACCTCTTGATTTTTTTTCCATTTAATTAATTTCTCTCCATATTTACTGTATGAAATGTTTTAGGCTCAAAACAGAGCCGATTCCAGATTTTCTGCACAGGTAAATTCAATTCTGTGAGAAACGGAAGCAATCTGGGGGGCAATGGAGGACATGAGCTAGAAAGAATCAGCTGTAGCAGAGGGAGGTTGGTGTGAGTCCAGGAAAATGGCATCAGTAGGCTTGTGGCAAGGAAGGGAGGCTGGGCCTTTGGGCATGAAGATACATGTGGCATCTGTGAGGCTTGGTTTTACTGGATGAGTAGGAAAAAGGCATGTAAATGGGAAATTTCAGATATTTGGCCTTAGAAATGAGGCTGGAAAGGATCAGCAGTATTTCATGTAGATGTTTAAGGAGTGGGTGGTATGATTGTGCTGGGTGAGGAAAGAGAAGAGCGACTGCTGAGTTTCTCCTAACACAACCTGGATCACGCTCCTCCGGGCATTACTGGACTTCACAGTCCCTCTGTGGACCCTTGCTACTCCTACACGAAGTGGGAAATGAAGGCTGAAGAGTCTGGGCATGCCCTACTGCTGCTGCAGAGACAGAAAGTGTGAGGAAGGGGTCAGACATCTGAGCTGAAAATCACAAGTAGGAAGACTTTGTTGTTTCCTTTGTCCTTAAATCAGAGAGAGGTAAAAGCACTCTTTCACATTTCTGTTAGGAAAGATTACAATTCTGGACACCATTCCTGTCCAATAGTGGAGAACTCAAGCTGTTAATTATATATGAATGCATACTTGCATCAATAAAGCTATATGCTGAAGCAAGAACAGCTGGCCTCCTGCACAATATGTCTCAATTCTTTGGTCTTTACATATTATATATGTAAAGAAAAAATATCATTGTTCAAATCCACATGCCCACAATGGTATGAAATGACAGGAAAGGTACAAAATTAGGTTGTTTTAATCAATAGGAAAGGAGTAAGTACCACTGAGCAGAAGAGGCTATTTTTCAGAGAATTTTACAAAAAAACGTATGGCCAGTAGGTGGTATCCGTGTTCCAAATAACAAAGGGGGGGAAGGAACCAACAAAAATTCGAAAGCTGAACACTAGCCCAAAATGGTGAATATTTTCCCTCCCTGTGAGCCGCTGCAGACTCCAGCACATGCCCTGTGAGGAGCGCTGGGTGAGGCTCAGAGGGTTTGGGCAAGGCAGCGGTGTGTGAGCTGTGGGACGGCAACGCGTTGGGTGCTGTTATTGACAAGCTCCTGTTGTTGGGATTAGACACTCTAGTTTTCTGCGGTAGGAAGCTTTAACCATCTTGGAATCAAGCTTTTATGCATTCAGCAGCTTGATATTCACACTAAATACATACACCTCTGACTCACAGATTTTACTACTGGTGAATATGCTTAACTCAATGGAACTAAAAGATGTTTAAAAGCTTTATACTTAATTTGTGAGACCAGTACAACCATTTTTTCTTTTTTTTTCCCCCTTTTTTAACGCAGACAAGCTTCTTTAATATTTAGACAATTCTTAGAACATAGAAGTAAGTTATTAAGAAAAGTGAGTTTAATAACATAGAACATTAATTAGTCAACGTAGTGTTCCTTGCAGAAACACATGTTGAAATGATTAGGGCAAAATATTAGTGTCTGTAAAATAAATGCCAAGCATAAGATGTTACAGTAGAGTGGACAGTCTTTCACACCAATCCTCAAGTTTTTGTACAGTGATGAAATTAGTAAAACAGCAACTGGAAGTAAGTATTGCTCTTTTTGTTTTTCAGAAAAAGTATAGAGAAAAGCAGCTTCAGTTTGAAGCACCAGTTTGAGTACTCTTTTGGGTGGAGGTGTGTGTGTGAAATTGAACTAACAGACAAAATCATAGCATATGTGTCATTCAGTCAGTCCACTCAACACTCGAAGTCTTGGCTAAGCTAGTCATCCAAGTCTGATCACAGCCTCTTGTGAGAGAAGTACCCTGAGAGGCTGCCAACTCTCCTTGCCACTTAACCTAGGATGCAATGAACAGCTTTCTGGAGACAGCAGCTCTCTGACGACTATAGAATCTGCTACACTGGCTATCTTAAACCAGATGCCTCAGCCTTAGGTTGCTTTAATGCTGAGTTTTATTGTGTTTTTTTATCGTGAAGGATAACAGTAATACTTGGCCACCAGTTGACGCTTCTGAAGGCTGTTTATTACCTAAGTTCCCATACCCTATTGATCAACCCTGGATTTCAGCTGTCTCTGATACCAAAGAAAGTCTAAAATGGCACTGAACATCAATATTTATGAGGATGAATTCTGTCCAAGAACAATTACAAACTTTTCCCATTTATTGACCAGAATCAAGGTTAAATTAATTTGAAGATTCTGAAAGGTTAGGCTATTTTTCTTTTCCTTTTCTTTGATTTTCTTAATTTTTAATTTAAAACAAGCAGAATTGCCAATGTGAGGTATTGTGAGTAACCCGGAACAGACATTAAAAAAATTTCTTAATTAAAAAAACCCGAGACTGTATAATCAAATAAATTGCATAAACTGATCACACCCATATAGACACGGTTCATTTGGAAGTATCTTCTGAGCCAAACTCAGCTTTAGATCTTTTAAGATGCACATAACTCAGAACACAGTCTTTACACTGAAAAGCTGCATGTAATACTATGAGACATTTGGTGTATCCAAACTTAATTTCATAGGTCCCATTAGAATTCACTATTTTCTATTCTAGCACTATAAAAAGAAATCTAAAAAAATTAAACTGAAAAAAAAAAGGAAATATCATTTTGCCTGAATAATTAGCTTCTTTCTATGACAGCTCAGAGAAAATTATTCATGGGAGTGTAAATTTTATCAGCTCATACTCTTAATCTCTATTTTCTCTGTTCTCTCCTGCCTTCCTGAATCCATCTGATACTGATCTATGCTACGGCTTTCTGAGATCTCTCAGTCTCTACTTGCCTCCCAATGGGCCTGGCTGCACTAGAAGCTTTTTTCCCACCCTTGTCATTTTTTTTAAATTGCTTTGCTAAAGGTCATAACTTTTGTGTCCAGCCCTCTATGAAATGGAAAGGATTGATGTAGTTTTATCCATTCCAGCCTTACAATCCCTCTGCATCCCGTAAATTTTTCTGATACTATTATTTTTAAAGGCAAACACTCCTGTTAATCTTGCAGACAGAAAATTGGAGTTATTTTACAGAACTATGCAATTCCAAATGTCCTTTTCAATCTTAAAAAAATAAAATTATTGTGGAAATTACATTAGAAAATTGTACAAGACTTAATTTAATTAGTCCTCTGTTTTCTACCCTTAGGTTTACAACTATGCCAAAAAACCCCAATCATCTCTGTGTTTTCCCACAACATTCCTTCCACACTGCCATGACTTCGCATTCTCTCACTACGAAGCTTGTTTACTGGCAACAAAGTTTGCCTCCACAATCGTCTTCTGCTCACACTCTTGAGTGTCTTGGGTGGAGCAGGAAACTTCACACAGTGGTGGGAAGTGTGGGATACATGAAAGTAGACATTTAAACAGAAACTAGGACAACTCCAAGGTCCTACAGTGCTATACCTATTCTCTGCAGCCTCAAACACTGTATTGACAATTATCAATAACATGCCATGCATGTTTTTTATGTTTATGCCTTTAATATGTATTTAAATACGAATCTACTTATGAATTTTGGAAATAATCGATAGACTTATAAAGTCTAATTGGGAGATTTTTTTAAAATACAACCAGAAGATGATTTTTAGGTTTTCTGATTTTAATTTTTTTAACCCATTCATAAAGCTCCTGGTTTATACTCAGCTGTCTTTACTAGTCTGCTAGCAACAGCATTCCCCTCTTTGGCTACGGAGACTTAAAATCCATACCAGGTATTCAAACAAGTCCTAATTTATGCATGTCAAGCTGAAGTTCTTAAATCAGTATGATTTTACAGTGTGGATGATGCTTGTCTACAGCAGTAGTTAGCAAAAATGTAGCAGGAGATGTGAAGGGATTTGAAGAGAATTTATTTACAGGAATTGCTTTATAAAATACATAATCTAATAGGTGATGAGTATTTTGGGGGAGATTTTCTTATGGTCACAAGATTACATTTTATGTAAAATCATAAAAGTTCAAAGAAGATGAAAAATCTAAACAAAATACTTGCAGCTGAAAAATGAGAAGACATGGAGACCTGGGCCCAGCTCATGGCTGTAATATAGTTTTACTGTATGCTCTTGGTAACTCATAGTATTTATCTGCTTTATTTCATGTACTTGGATTAAAACATTTTTCTTTTTCTCTCTTGATTTATCATTTTTATGTCTTTAGATATGAAACAATAAGGACATTATTATATGTGTAACACAAACACTAAAGGAAAGGGATTATAAATATCTCAGGGGCTAGAGACAACTGCTTAGTCAGTAACTACACACTATCTTATTTCATATTAGCTCTAATCCCTCAGCTATGCCAGCACAAATGCAGATATAGCCAAATGGTAACTGAATGGTAACTGAACTGGCAATACATTTTTTATCTCTTGCTTGGTTATAATCCATATTTGATTGCTTTCTTTGATTCACTATCATCTGACTCACTGGGTACTTGTACGAGGACAGTGCAGGGAGGTGGTGGAAAGACAGGAACAGAAGTGGGGCAGGACCACAAAACCATATTTTCAGCTTAGGGGAAATGGTGGTAACTGATTTTAGTTAAAATTTACATAACTCTGAATAGAATTTCTTAAAAAAACATCAATAACAACAGTGCTTTGTTTTCATGGCTGTTGTCTCAAAATGCCAGCACTAAGACCAGTTTAATTATTAGAGATAATTCCCAAATTAGGGTGTGATCAAAGACCTGTTGAAATGAAAGCATACACTCCTTTTAATTTCAGTGGGTTTTGGATTAAGTTTGAAATATTTTAAAGTACAGAATATTTTTGGAGCACTAGAAACATCTGAGTTATCCTTTTCTCTGTTAGTGACTGTCCCCCTCTTACATTTGATTCCTCTTAGCAGCTGTGGAACTGTTAACCTTCAGGCTCAAGGACTAGTTTAAGTTAAAAGTAATTTCTCTGCTTTGCCTGTTCAGACATAATCCGGTGTGCCACCCTACATGCTCACTAACAAAGCATGGCAGGACATTCCAAAGGAAAAATGTCCTTCAGTTTTTGCTCTGGTAGTTTAGCCTCACTTCTTTCTGCATCCTTTCTTTTGTAGTAGGAAAAAAGAAAACTCAATGTCAATTTACCAGATTAATTGTTCCTTGCAAATAATTCCCATTCTGACAAAAAACCACCCCAACAACAAAAAAACAACCACCTCCAAAGAGGAGCTGTTAGCATGTCCTCATCTGGATTCCAGTACAGCCAAAAAAGGGGGGGGGAAACCCTGAAAAAAAACCACCTCAGGTTCATAACAGACAGTGATTGCTTAGACATAACAGAAAACTAAAAGAAGCAGCTGAGGGGAGAAAAAAAGGTGCATTAGCACTTAGGAATATGTTGCAAATAGCAGTCTGAGTGCCAAAAACTGTTCTGAGGGGCCATATGGGAGAAAAGATCTGTTTTCCAACAAAAGGGATAAAAACCGAACAATTCTGCTGAAGGCTATAAACATTTTTCCTAATTGTTTCTTTGTGTCTCACATTTTTGTCTGAAAACTTTAGTGAAGTGAAGCAAACAGGGAGAACAGAAATAATTCCTGATTGTGAAATTTTATGTCATTAAAGACCACAACCTGAAAACTGGGTCTATGAACACAAGTGCAATGAAAGTAGTTAAGCTACTGAACGCAGCATTTTAGACGTGTGAGACAAGCAGGAAAAGCTCTCACGAGAGTCCTAGTAGATGCACATCCCATTTATGAAAATATGATTTTTATTCTTTGGAGTAAAGATTGTTTGAAGAAAGGTGCTTTTCCATAGTGCATACCAAGATGAGGAAGGAGGAAGGAGGTTCTATTCCAGGTTCCTGAGATGCAAAGATTCAAATTCTTGGGAAATCTCTTTTAGCACTTGCTTTTCTGAGAAGGAAGGGAATTTAAGTCTCTGATTTCTTACTCTGATTTAAAGTAAAGATCCTGTTCCCCTTAAAAGGATTCTGAGGCTATTTTAGTCATCTTGGTCTATTTAACTACAGCATTAAACTGAAGAAAATAAAATAAAGAGGGGGAAAAAATAGGTTTAGCTTTTGTTTTTCAACTAGTAGTGGAAGTAGTTATTTGCACCAAAGTAATTCAGATAAGCATCTGGTCCACAAACTATCCTGGCACAGACAAAGATCTGTTTTCTTTTTTAAGAACTAGGATTTTTTCCAAGATGTCCTGACTACTGGGAGCAGAGCATCTGACCAAAGTATGCTCACCAGATGGTAGATGTTTCCATGTGGGTAAATATTAAAAAATTCTAAATATATGCAAACTGGGAAGTAAGGATGGGAAAGGTTTGCTGTTGTTTTTCAGTTTTAGTTGCCACTACAACTAACAAATGTGAAATAAAAAGCAAAAAAGAAAGTTAATTCTAATGGAAAAAAAAAGAGACACGTCTCCTAATTTGTTACTGGATCTGACCTATTGTTAGTAACTAATTTGGGAAAGGTTAGAACTAAAAGATTTTTTTCTGTTTTTTTTTCCTTTTGTTAATATTTTTATTACTTTGCTATTTGAAAACTTGCTGCACTAAAACGTGATAGCTCTACAAATAATGGCTAGAAGGATTGTTTTCTGTTGGGAAGGAAATGTGGGAAAAAAAAGAAAAAAAGTCTGATTTAAGGGCCAGCTGAAGGCTCTGTGTAACCACCTCCCACCAGCCACTAATACCTGGTGGGGCAGAAGCAGAAGGCAGTGTGGAGCAAAGCCGCTGGTGCACCAGGTCCCCACTCTGTCAGAATATTTTAAATACTGATGAAAGTAGGTTTGCACAAAGATGCTGCAAAGTCTTTGAGGGACTTTCAGTAGCAGTAAATGTTGGTGTAAGGGTTTAATTTATGCATTAAGATTGCTGCCCTTAGTGGTGCAAGGTATACTAAGGAAAAAAAATGCCAGAACATTTTCAATTGCAGCTCTAGACTTCAGTTTGAGCAGGAACTCTAAATCCAGCTTATGAGAACCAGCTGAACACACATTTGGGAAAGCAAAGTATACAATAATTCATTGTCAAATTTCCTTTAAAGTATGCTTTTCCTCTAGGGTTACATGCACTTTTGGCCCAAGTTAAGTAAATGAAAATGTGGTATCTACAGTTAAAAGAAAACTGAATAGTACTGTGGTTAAAGAGAAGGGCATTAAGCCAAAGGGTTTTTTCATATCTTACATTTATTTTGAAAAATATTACAGGTACTGTAGCAAGGATAGTAACTGCTCCTTGTTGCATTTCCACCCCCGCTCTTGTAGACATAAGCATTCCAGTGCTGCAGTACAGCAGGCTGGACAGACAGCCAATATTGTTCTTTGTGTGCCTCATCAGTGTGCATGCCCTAGGCAATGCTCCTGAATGCTGAATGTATTATTTTTATTGAAACAGCAAAAAAAGGAGCCATTTTAGGGGCCATCATGGGCTCTCTTTTGCTGTAAAGTGTTAATACAATGATGTTACTCTGACAAACAGCCACCCTTAAATGATGTTATTTTAAGTGCAATCATACTGCAGAAACATATGCACATAACATTTATTTAACCTGTTCTTTTGATCATGGTATTTTCATCTTTTCTATTTAAATTGTGCAGGCTAGATGAAGCCTGCTCACAAAGAAACCTTTGAACCTGGTTTTAAAAATTAAAATTAGGTCTTTTGCATAGCAGGTTTTTTTACCTGGCAATGTCTGTTTTAATGCCTTTGCTTGATGCAGTTATCTAGGATGAAAATCCACTCTAGTAACACCAAGGGAGAGCCCAAGAAACTGAACACCGCTTGTACTGGTTTTCAGAACAGTGGTATGTGTATGTTAAGAAATGGGAACATTTCATGAAGTTACAATCACAGCACCTCTGAGAATTCACAGCCTCAGATTTCCATGGCTGCCAGGCAGGTTTTCCTGAACTGGCAAAAGCAAAACTGATGTTAATGAATAAACAGCAAGAAAAAGGGAAGACAGCTATTTAACCAGCTGGATGGAGGAAATGAACATCAGCTTTTGATGTTCAGCTTTTCTTATTAGATGTGAAACTCTTGCATAAGTTCCGCAAATGTCTGGCAAAAGGTTTAATTAGCAATATAACTCTACTTAAAGTACTTTCAAGTTCTACGTGGAGTTTTAAGAGCCTTTTTAGACCTGTCAGGACAATGTGGAATTTTATTTGAGAATACCTGGTAAGTAGTATGACCTTTGAAAAACATCTAGGAATGTGGTTGAAAAATAGCATAGTATCTGTCCAGATGCCAATTCAATTGTATGCCATTTAAACAACAAACTACTATTATGGAAATGTTATTGAAATTAATCTTTCTTTATTCTTATTGAACTAAGATAGAATAAATAATGCTTTAGAGTCAAGGTGAATATTCCATTCCTTATTTTAAAGGTGACCAAATTATTTTCATTGCAGTTGCAGGACAGTATGTATGAAGAAGATACTGAACATCCCTGCTGTAAAGAGTGGTGCTGCTGCTAGGAAATTATCTGTAAAAGTTCATGTGTATCATATGCTTTTATATAGATTTAAATTTATTATATGTAATCATGCAAAAGAAACAGATCTCCTGTATCTCTTATTATCTAGGAAATGAATGTTCAGGCCAAACCACTTGCATAGCCTACCACCATAGTGGAGATGCTGAGGTGACTCATAGCTGTGAAGGTGCTCCTCTTTCTCTCCATTCGCAACAGAAGCAGCAATCTAGCCGTAGTCAACATGCCCGACTGTGCTACTAAAGGGCATGAATGCCTAGGTGACACAGAATGTATTTGCTGTGACAAAACTAGAAAAAGAGGCAAGTACTTGGAAAAAGCCATCCAGAGATACCAAAACACATCTGCTTGGAGACTATTTAAATTCCAGCCTTCCAGGATGGCTAAAACTAAGATGGAAAGGATAAGACAAATATTTGTTTATATAAAAAAATAATTATTTTACAAAATCAACACTTTCAGGTTTTTATGATATATAGCTCAATCCTGCTTCCACTGAAGGGAGTAGAAATTTTGTAGTTTTCTTCTCTAAGAACCAAGGAGAGAAGAGCAAGGATTAAGCCCCTATTTCTACTTTATCTGAAAAGCTGATGGAGTGATGGAGACATTTCAATTCATTTGTCTTTGTATATAGAACATGACATCAAAATCACTTACTTTGTTTTCATTCTAATACATCTGTATTTTCTGCTTGTGTTTTGCAAAAGATTATACTGTACCATTTGAGGATACGACACTGCTTGAGCTCATGATACATGATCTGCATTACTAGTCATAATTTAATACTTACTGAACTAACAGTTCAGTACTGAACTAACAGAACTGCAAATGTAACATGAGAGTAGTAAGATCTATTATTTCCATCAGAATCTCTGAAATGCCTCACAATGAAAGCTGACTGCATCTGCAGTTTTTACGATGGTTAACCATGTTTGGTTTTTTCCCCCTTCGTTTTCCAGGATGAAATATTTTCTAAGGTGTCATAGTTTGCAGTTTTATTTGACTTTTAATAATTCAGTAATGAACAAGTTCCCAGATTCCTTTTATAAAAGCAAAAACATTGGTGTCTAACACAAGAGAATACTGAGCAGAGAGTAAACAGAGCATCATGTTAGAACATTGATCTAAAAATAACACATTTATATAGCACCTTAGTGAATCACCTTTACCATAGTACATACAGTAAATATTCTAAAACTCTTTTGCCTGAAAATTACTGTCTTCTGGGTGCGTGTATTCTGCACTAAACTAAGGACTCAGTTATTTTAATTCACAGTGAGTAGTATTTTGCTTTGTAAGAATTCCCTGTGTCAGAGGGATTGCACTGTGTGAAGAAAGATAGAAGACAAACTGGCTTTTAGTTAAGAAAAGAAAAAACACCCACGGACATTATACAATGAGGATTCCCAGACAGTGCCAATAGGAACAATACATGTATGTTAGTGAAGAATAGATCCATCAGTGTGCAGACCACAGTGTAATATTTTCAATATTAGTACTTCAGTATGAAAACATTGATGTTCAATTCACAAATGAACCCAAGAAATACACACCAACAGAACCAACTGTATACACCCATGAACAGTGTTTTGTGACTCTGCTAATCTTTTGCTTCATCAGTGAAAAACAGAAAATTCAGCCTTTGAGAAGTATTACTAAACATATACGTCTGATTAAATATTTCCCTTTCAGAAGGCAATCGCTTTTCTTAGCACATATGTCTGAAAACCAGTTATCATTGATTTTCTGTTTTGGTTTTTTTTCCCCACCAAATTTGGCAACTTTTTCATGTGAATTAGTTGGATAAAACATGCATTCTGTGAAGGAGGAGCTGGGACATATGCACTGAGTGTTCAAAACACTTACTCAAAACACATTGTTCTTGCCTCTACTGGAATAAATGCATTGTTGTTTATTTTTGCCAAACCAACACAAATTCAACAGCAAGAGTGGTGCATGCCTCTCATTCCCAGCACATACCACTACCCACACCCAAGCAAAGTTTCCACTGAGGTCATTGACTTGGCATTTGTGGGTTTGACCCTGTCAGACTGGTAACAGCCAGATGACAGTTCTCACTGCTAAGCCATGGTATCAAAGATGAGACGCATTACTACTGTTGTTTTAAAAAGGAAAGCATTTTTGATCAGCTCCTAATTAAAAAATGCCATTTGAATTGCTTCAGGCTTATGTTAAGAGCATTTAATTTGTAGTAGCCATTCACATTGTGTATGGTTTTGATTACAAGAACAGTTTAAACCTTGGGATTGACTATATTTTCCACTCTAATTTAGAGGATTGGTTTGGACATACCACATTTCTGAATAAAAGTAAAGGTAATGTTCTTGGTTAACCTAGTTATGTTTGCTTTGGTGGTAGCAGTTAATGATCAAGGAAAGGAAAAATACTAGATTGACAGTTCATTAAAAAAATCGAAAAAAATGATGTTGTCTATTGACTAATTATCAGCTAATTATTTGATAATCATGGAAGATCACTGTTAAAAAGCAAGCCCTTCATAAATATTTATAAACATTTGAGATTAGCACATATTTTTCATTTTTTAAAATGGTATTATTTTCCTTTTCAGACTGAACATATATGCCGCTTTTAATCTATTTTACTGAAGATATGTATATGAAGAACAGAGATTTAGGTATTTATTAAGGAACAAGGAAACAAATACTTCCTTTGAGAAGAGGATGATTTTCTGAATTGTGTAGAAGCATGTATCAGAAGATTTGTTTTAAAATGTAGTTTGCCTCTGTACTGGGGGATTTGCCAAATCTGGACCTGAATTTATCAGGATTTATGAACCAGGAAAAGCAATTGCATTGCTGTTTTGTGTAGAGTTTTAAACAATTTACACTTCTGAAATAGCCATGTTAAGTTTTGATGTGCTGAGTACAGTAGTTATTTCACTCTTGGTCAGTTCAGGCATTCCTTAAATTTAATCCTTGCCTTCCAGGTTTAACTAAAACCCTTACAAGCAATTAGGTGGTAATCACAGTATTCATGAGATTGACAATACAGTGTTCATCTGTGTCACACTTGATACTCATGGATTTCTTTGTGTGTCTGCTGAGAGAGTCTGGACAATTACTTAGAGGAAAACCCCTCAGATTCTGCTGATTCAAATGTCTGGACAAGGGAAGTGGTTGTCCCCTTCTGCTGGGCACTGGTGAAGCTGCACCTCGAATACTTTGTTCAGTTTTGGGCCCCTCACTTCAATAGGGATGAAGAGGTGCTGGAGCGTGTCCAGACAAGGGCAATGACGCTGGTGAAGGGTCTGGAGCACTGGAGCACAACTGTTATGAGGAGCAGCAAGAACTGGGGTTGTTTATTCTGGACTGGAGGAGGCGGGGGGGGGTGGGGGGTGGGGGCGGGACACGGACGACGACACACCTTATTGCTCTCTACAGCTGCCTGAAAGGAGGTTGTAGCCAGGTGGGGGCAGGTTTCTTCTCCCAGACCACTAGCGATAGGGCAAGAGGAAGTGGCCTCAAATTGCACCAAAGGAGGTTTAGATTGGATATTGGGAAAACCTTCTTCACTGAAAGGGTGGCCAAGCATAGGAACAAGCTGCCCAGGGAGGTGGTACAATCTCCATCCACAGAGGTGTTTAAAGAACTCATGAATGCAGTGTTTAGGGACATGGTTTAGTGGTGGTCTTGGCAGTCCTGGGTCAACGATTGGACTTGAGATCTCAAAGGTCTTTTCCAACCTAAATGATTCTATGATATAGCCATACAGCCTCCCAGTGTGATACACTAAAAGCCCAGGAGCTGACACCAAAGTCATGAGGACTGAGGGAACTTTTCTGCTGGCTACACCCAGGCAAAATAAGCTCACAGGGAATAACCAGAGGCAGTGGGAAAGTGTCTACAAAACTGACATGATTAGAAAACTGAAGAAAAAATAAAAACTAATTTAGAAACATTATTTTAGAAACATTTTTTTTTTTTTTTCATTGAATCAGGATTCTTAATTATGCCTGTGCTCTATTGGCTAGAGATCATCCGGAAAAGACTTATGGTTGCATTCACCTCCAATTGATCAGCTTAGTACACTTTACATTTGTATCATACATGAACTGGACAGGTAAATATGGAAGGTACAACAGTCCTTAGAAAGCATGGTATAGTGTAGAGGAATGAAGGCAGTGGTTTGATTGGCATTGATAACATGCAGCTGTGGTCTTGCCTCAGCGGCAGTGGGTTGATTGATATGGACGATGTGCAGCTGTAGCTGTTCCTGTTAAGTGGTTAAATAGCCCTGAGGATTGCAGGAGAAGGGGTTAGATAGGGGAGGAGCAGTGTGGTGTGACCTCTGGAGGAAGGTGATACTGCACAGACAGTAGAATATGACCACCGGTAAAGCCTTGTTGCAGCCTACTAGTTTGTGCTGCAACAGTATAGTATTCAGCTATGTACAAATTTCTCACAGGGAGTTCTGTATATTGTGAAGGAACAGAAAATGTTGAAGCTGCAATCTGTTAAGATGCCTAAGAGAACAGTGCTGCTTTTGAGGTGCTTGGGTTTGATAGCGACATCTGTACTCAAGCAGAATGCTTGCTTACTGTGAGGCATTTTGTTCAAATAAGGAGTGTAAATTAGTCCCCTAAGTAATACAGAATTCAAGTAGTGCTTGTTTTGGTGAAAAGACCCAGGAAAAAGAACAAAGGATATTTGTTGAGACAGAGTAAGTGATGCAATTATCTATTTTTTACATAGTTGTCATGTCAGATTTATAATTTTTACATACATTCCTTTTTTGAACAGAAGCTGCAATGATTAGCCACACTATTTTCTTACAGTGCTCAGAATGAAACTGCCAGTTTCAGAACAGATTTCCTTGTCACAACTGCCTTTAAAAGAAACACATCATCAACTATTGTACAAATGCATACTAACACAGCATTTTAAATTTGTATGTGCGTAAGGTACAATCCAATTTCTTTTCACAAAATATTGGTCATAGCTTTATATCTTTTGGTAATTACAGGATGTTTTGTCTGTTTAGTTAAGAAGATCTTTCTTACAGAGAAATGATAAAAAAGGGGTTCAAGATCTGTAGAGTGGTTTGAGAACTTTTCATTTCTTAGAAAATTCAAAATTTTCAACAAATAAGTGTTTGTATATTGCCTGGCCAAACTAGTAAAAAATAAATTGCTTTGATTGTTTTGTGATTTCCCCAGTTTTCCTGTGTCTCTAGTGAAGAGTTGGAAATGTCTTTTTTTTTTTTTTCTTTTTTTTTTTTTTTCCTGGGGAATGGCACCAGATGGGACCCAGCGGATTGTATGTACTCTGTACATTCTTACGTGGCTTTGCTTTATTGATTTGGTGTTTGAGAAGTCCAGACACTAATGCTCCTAATGATCAGCCATTCTTTTTGACTTTTGGTAACAAGTATTCTCATGCAGTTAATATCAAACAGAACTTTGTGCTCTACATCAGTTATTTCAAAATTCCCATTTTTGAATTCCCCTAGTCTCAAGTAGGTAGTACATTGTCTCCCTTTTTTACTCCCTGCAATCTTTTCTCCTACTTCCAGGGCACCATGATGCAAAATGTCATTTTGCCGGTCTTCAGTTCCAGTGACAACTTTAATTTTACTGATTTTAATGGGTTTTTCAAATACAATTCCATAGAAGTCTCCAGTAGAAGGAGCTTTGCCCCAGAAGTACTCGTCAATGCTGCTGTAAGCCTTGCTTGCCTCATAGTTTTCAAATACATTCATGTTGGTGTGCAAGTTTGCAGGTGGGTTGTCAGGAATATCAAATGATTCCTCTTCAAAATCGTCATCCTTTAGCTTGTTTTCAGCTCCTTTGTAAGATGAGTAGTATCCCATGTGCTGGAACAGAGACGGCTTAAAACGTATCACCTCCTTTTGAGCTAACAGCCCACGAAAGTGGATGAGCAGCCAGTCACAAGGCATTTCCTGGTAGAACATCAACAAAAAATGGGCCAGACGTGGGAGGTCATGGGAATGGTAAAGCTTTCCAATATATCCCAGTTTGGAGAACTCCAAAGTCACCCAGTAGGATCCTTCTCGTGAGGTAATTACTTTCTTAACAGCAGTCAAAAAATTCTTTGAGCAACGAACATCATCTTCCAGCATCACATAATAGTCAGAAAGATTGGCACAAAAGTTAAGAAGGAAAGCATAATCTACATTTTGCTTGGATCGAAACTTCACACGGTCCTCTGGGTCATTGTAATTCCTCTTGAGGCCATCCAGTACAGGATAATACTCCTCAGGGACGTGAATAACCATTAATCTGCCCGCAATTATGTGATGTGCAAATTTCTGTGAAATATCCTGGACCATCCCTTCACACCAGGCTGAGTCAAAATCTGCCAGCTGCACTACCACTGCAATTTCTTTGAGTTCCTCATAACTTGACTGCTCAAATATGGACTTGATGGTCTCAAGCAAGTAGTTTCCCTTTTTCCGTTTCACAGAGGATAGCCCAATTGTAAGATACCCTGTACAAAAGACAATTCAAACAAAACCTGAGTATCTGATTTTGGAAACCATTTTGCCACCAAGCTGTCCTCCAGAGCTGTGATTGTATTACATAAACCTTTTGAATGGTGAAGATGCAAAATTTGGTATGTGCATTTAAGCTACATGCATCAAAGGGCATTTATTGCCTTTTCATGAAAGAATCATATGGTGAGCAAATACACATATAGACACTGTTGCATTAAACATTCACTTGTTAACTGCAAGGAATGGCATGTAGTAGACAAAAGCCAAATCAATATACACGTATATGCCTGGCAGCGGAAACCACATAGACAATGACAAGGCTGTAAAATCTGCTGAAAGAAAGGGGATTATGAGATATGATTCACACAATATTTTTAAAGCAAGGAACTATGAAATGCAGCACAAAAATGTGAGCTATAGATTAATTGCCAAACTTTCATCATTTTAAGCACTCTGCACTAGTTACACTTACAATTAACTTTATAGTTTTATGAATGTGTGGCTAATTTTTTCTGCATGTTCATTTTTAACTGAATTTGTCCAATTTTTCCATGCTGATAGTTCTTCTAACCCTTTTTCAGGACTCACTGAGCATTTTACAGGGAATTCCCTCTTGCAAGATGTAATTTAGATATTCTTTCAAAGTAGAAAAGAACTTACTACTGCATACCTGTGCTTGTATAAATAATTTTTATGGCTGTTACATCTTTCTAGAGAGATATGCGTATGAATTATAAGGGAAGAATTTTCATCTCTGCTGTTTTGGAGTCACTGCCATTGCGTTTTTACCAGCAGTCCAAATCATTTTTTTCAGATATTTGCTAATTTATTTCCATTTTTCTAACTCCATTTCTAAAAAAATTAAGACTATAGTTGGCAGTGCCTACTTTAGTTGAACCTACCCCAACTTTCTTGAAATATTGTAGTTTGTAAAAGGCTGCTCTGATAAAGTGGTTCAGAGTTTCCCTCAAGGCTTAAGTCTGCTGAAAATGCAGTTGTACAGTGAAGTACAACCCCCAGAAGCCATTTATGCTGCCTACAGAGCCCCAAATTTCTCATCTCTAATTTGAAAAAACTTTATAGCTTTCTATAAAGATCAACAACTCACAGACGATTTTATTTAACTTCTGTGCTTAGACTTCTGAGCCTTGTTTATGTTTGTGAAATGATTGATTTGGAACCCAAAGGACACCTGTCTAAAAGTTAGGTATGGCCATATTTCACTTCAAGATGAAAGTCTTGAACCCTGCCTGAAGTCAGAATAACTAGATAGTCCATTTACAGATGGCTGCAAGAAGAATCCTCCTTTACTATCCCAATAACAGCACAATTCACCTCCCTCAATATTACAGTAAGGGAACAAGGACATCCATCCACAGCTGCTGGACTGGCAGAACATGGGACCTGCAGGGTGTTATCTACATGATCCCAAGCATACCTTAGATTGGATTTACTGGTTATGCAGACAGAGGCTGCCAGTATGATCTCGGAGGGTGCTTACAGAGTACCACCAGCATGTACCTTGTTCCTGCTTTCTAAATCATCTCCCTGTGGCCTGGAGGGAGATCCACAAAAATATGTTCTCACAACACAGACCATCCAGGAGCTGCCTGCAGGATGGCTACAAGTCAGGCATTTGGTCAGAAGATTGCCAGGCTGTGGGGCAGTCACTTCTAGGGCTGAACTAGCAGCTGCCTGGGAACTACCTGTGGAGAGAGAGAGAACTGTCCCACTAAGTCTCTGAGATTGTCACTGCTTAACTCAGCCCCTCTTGCCTAGAAACACTACAGGGACTATATGGATTCCACCAATTTTTAAATTACCTCATTTCATAACATTCAGATTGCAGTTACTTACTTTTCCTTGGCAAAGGCGTGCCAGCTAGGTAGCGATAGGAAATGTTTATAGATCCTGAGAAATTAGACAAATCTTTAAAATTGTGAACATAGCGCTCTGGGTTGAGCTGGTGCGTGGCTGTTTCTCTGATTAATTGCTTGTCCCCTTCCTATTAGTGAGAAGAAAAGAAGAATAGGAGAGGGAGAGAGACAAAGAGAAACACATTTATGAATGCCAACTAGAGAGGAAACATGGACAGGCAGGTTTCCAAGAATAACAGTTCTCAGTGTCAGCTTTCATGAAAGCATGTAGATGTCAACCCGCTTTTTTAAAAAACACATTATTGAGTATCATACATTTTTGGTTACAGAAAATCTACCATAACCCTTCAGATTACGGTAATAGGAAAAAGAAAAAAAAATTTGGACAAAAAATCTGAAAAGGTTGCAAAAACTAAATGATTCCAAAAATGCTGTGGTATTCAAAATAGGGATAAGAAAGCATCAGTCAGCAACAGATGAGATAATTTTCATAGATGAAGAAGTGGGGGAGATTTTTGGAAAATGTTTTCAGTGATTGAAAAAAACACCAAAACTTTTGCAAAAGACGGACAAAACTAGACCCTGGCATCTGGTTCATTTTGCCATTTTTCTGAGTAGCTCCGACTCAGGTTTGTGATAAGAAGAAATGCATGTGAACATCCAGACAGGCAAAGCTTTCTCTGGATTTGGTGAACACTGTCTGATGGTATAGAAAAAAGAGGAAATTTATCACCATGCCTCCTCTTCCTGCCTCCTTCTCCTGTCTTTTTCTTACAAGAAGCTTCCCTAGCTGTAGTAAAATCACAGAAGGGAAGGAGCAGCTTCATCTGCAGTTCCCTATCTATAAGCTCAGTTTGGTCTCAGGGAAAATCTATTCCTTAGCCCTTCAGAAAAGGGGAAATATCTTACAGATTGTAGTGTCGTGAGACTGAATTTAAAGGTAGGAATGCTTATTTAATTTACATGGCTTGATTCTAGTCTGATGACAGACCAGTGTATGAATGAGTTCATTTCTTCTGCTATATACAGTATGCTAATGCACTAAAAACTTCCTCATCTGTCATTAAATGGGAACATTGTGCAGTGATAGCATTGCGGCTAACAAGAGCAACCACAGAAACAGCACTTATTTAATGTATAAATATTCAAAAATGTGTCAAAGATATATTTTACAGCACAACGAAATATTTCTGTAAACCGATGCTAGGCTCATTTTAAGGTTGTTATTTTTCTTTCATAGAAGTAGTAGATGATCCACTTCTGAGCTTAGTAAAGTTCTTTGGTGGACATCCATGGGCATCTACGTGCACTGTTACGCTCTCTTGATTTACGCTTTCTTGATTGGCAGCGTCTCTCCAGTAATTTCTTTCTAGTGCTGCCATGCTACTTTGCATTTGCTAGTAAGTTACAAGAGCAAGGGTTATGTTGATCAGATTCCAGATTAAAATGTAACTCAGTGGGCTAGGAATAGAATGCATTCCATAAAAACTGTCAAATGAAAAAAAAAAAAAAAAAAAAAAAAAAAAAAAGCTGGTCCAAAACCTTTCTTTTTTTAAAACCAGCCTTTCTTTAATGTCAAAACATCATGTGTCATTGGTTCCAGAATGGAGTACCAAAATTCTTTATTTCATAAGAAGGTTTTGGAATGGAAACCCATTCTTCTGAGGTTCTTCTACATAAAAAATTTTGAAATGTTTAGAGAATATCAGGACAAAATGTTTTGATTTTAGCAAGCCAAATATTTAAACGGGCCACAAAAATTTTCCTTTTCTATTTTCCCCCCTTTAAGAAATCCCTTTTGAAATCCCTTTTGTGGCTAACAATCCTTTTATTTTTTTTTAATTAATATTGTTGGTTTCATTCCTTTGTTGAATGAAAAGCAAAACTGAAATATGGATTTTTTTAAAAAAATTACATCTGGTTCTTCTATACCTGACTACTATGTAAAGTCCAGTGAAGCTGAAGATCCTGATTAGCTCTCTTTAGTCATCTTATTTAATTTTTTAATGACAGTTCTGACTTTCTTCTGTCAGCTAACCTCTAACTTACATTCCAGTGTTTGCTGGAGCTTGGGAGGTTCTTGTGAGTGCCATGGGATGAGGTGCCAGAAGTTCTCCATTCTTTCTAGAGACACTCTGCTCTGCTAAGGATGCTGTGTCATCTACACTAGTACTATCATTTTCTCAGTGCCCGTTATAGTGATCAGTGTTCACAGAATAGTGCAGAAGGCATGCTTCACTTACAGTTCACTTGCAACTCAGAATATGTATAAAAAAGTCACTGTCTATATTGCAATATCCGGTTACATTAATTCAGTATGTCTTCAAAATATTTGATCCAACATTGTTCACATGCTGCATCCAAAACACCTTAAACTGCTCAGCTGACACACATGCATCAGCACTGTATAGCCCCTATCAAACATACTTAAGCAATTTTCCCAGGTAGGTCCTTACTTTCCATTTCCACAGCAAATGCTCTACAGAAAACAGTGAAGGGATTGTCTAGATATGTGAGAGTCTCTGAGTGACAAGGAAAAGTTCTTGTTTCTCTTCAGATTTGCCACCATGAATTTCAGTTTGATATTCTGGCATCCTGAAAAAGGCCACTTATTTCATCTTGCATTTGGTGAAAGTGATAACAGCCCTGCATCCATCCCCTTGCACAGCCTGCTGCCCGAAACTGGGAAGAGAAATTCAGGGTCAGTTGCCTGCAGGAGACTTGTTACAAATAGAAAGTCAAGAGGGCCTTTGGGGCTCTGAGGACTTTCAGGTTCCCATTCCCTGAGGGGAACTGGTTAGCCTGCTGTCCTTGAAAGCTATTCACAAGTGTATCTCTCCTCACCACCATTGAAACTGCTCATCTTTTACCTCAGCAGAAAAAACACACCAGACTAGTTAACAGAGCAGTCAGACATGGTCAGGAAAGTTGAAAATAAAAATAAGTAAGTAAATAAAATGTCAACAGCCTAACACATTTGAAAAACACCCAATGGACCATAAAGGTAGCAAGGGATCTGGGAGAACTGTCAGGAAACTTGGCTGGGAGCTACATGAATGCAAATATGCCAGAACTGTGATGAAGAGAAGCAATGAAAGAGTGAATGTCTAAAAAAAAGGGGGGAAAAGAGCAAATTAAGAATAAGATATGGTGCTGGGGAGCTGGGAAATAGGACAGGAAAAGATTTCAAAAACAAACCAAGAGGAACACTATTAGTGGTGACAATAAAAGCACTTTCAGAAACATTTGGGGGACTTTGAAGCCATTAGTGAGTGGAGAAGCATCATCTGGGAAAATACCACTGGAAAAAAAGCCCACAATAAGGCAGGTAAAATCTGATCGCAACCAAGAAATGATGAATAAATAAAACATAGTGAAAAACCTTAGTGCAAGTACTGTTAGAGTAATCAATATATCTGTAATGGAGTAACATGCTAGAAACGTGGGTTATCTTTTCCACAGTTTAAAAAGTACTAGCATAGTCTTAATAATATTGTAAATATTTACTATATTGTTACAAGTAATAAGTAAACTATTTTAAATTACAATCACTAGCAAGTTATCTATGGTTCTCATAAATTAATGTAAGGATTTTACTGTTTGTGTATTGCACTTTTTTTCATACTATGATGTTTCTTTTCAGATCTGAGACCAGACTTCACCTTTCAGAGTATTGGAAAGCCCATACTGTCACTGTCCACATTCGATGGATCAGACAAAGGGTGGCACAGAGAATCAGATAGCCACTCAGTAGTTCAAGATCAAGAAAGAGGACAGTGTAATCATATCACAATGTTATTATAAATTCATTTTAATCATTTTACTATTTGCAAGCTCCAGTTATTAAGCTACCATGTTCTTTTCCTGGGCCCAGTCCAACTTCTGATTAATGTCTTCAGGGCTTACTTGACATTCAGCATTGGGACACCCACAGCTCACATATAAACTGTAGAGTTATGTTACCTTGTCGGTAGCTCACTTGTTGAAATTCCTAACACAAACCTCTCCATAAATCTTTTTCACAATCATAAACTTACGCTAGATATCATTTATGCCTAATTGTTAACGCTGTAGCAATGAACCCACCACTCAAATCTGAGGTACAGAAAGTGAGAAAACCACAAAATTAAAGCACTGAAAAGAAATTGTTTGTGCAAGGAGCTTAAAATGTGTGAAATTAGTGTACATTCTCTTCTGTAATTGTATTTCTATAATACTGCTTAGTATGGTATGCACAGGTGAGATTTGCAGTGTGAACTGAAAAAGGAGCTCCTAGCTCATGTGAGTATTCAGATGTAGGCAATTTTCAACATTAAAATTGAGGGAAATCCAGAAGTATGGAAAATACAGGGGGTGTTTTGACTCAAACAAATACACCTGATGAAGACATCTCCAATGTTTTGCTACATTCGTTATCTCCCATACTTCAAACGAACAGTGACATATTTACTTCTGTGACAAGGACTGTTAGGGTCCTTTTATTCCTGTGTGCAGTATGTATTAATAAGATGGTTTCATCATTAAGGACACGTTTTGAGGATACTGTTAATGGTACACTCAGGGAAAATTGCAGGAATTATGAACTTTACTGCTGAACTAGGGGGGTGTCCTGTTCTGTTGTTCCAGGATCATGTCTTCCGTCTAAGACACTTACCAAAACATAACCATCTTCAATGTACAAGTTCATGAACAGCAAGCAAATGACAAGGACTCCTAAGAATGACACTGCTGATCGTTTCCGCAAGCATCTCATTTTATCAAAATATTTCAAGCTGTGTCTCATATGAAGAAAGGCATACAGTAGTGTCACCTATGAAAGAAAACCACAGCATTACAAGAACTGCCCATCTGATAAACATAATAGTATACCATCTTACCTTCAGATGTATCAAATCCCTTCAAACACGCATAGACTATAACATTTAAGGTGGAATTAATTCCAGTTAATCATTTTCATCTTCAAGTTTAATAACAATTTTCACAATAATTTAAGCTGCTTTTTTGTTGTTGGGGGTTTTGTTTGTTTGTTTGTTTGTTTTTGTCAGTACAGAAAAAAAGTACACTTTGTCCTACCCATTTTAGGCTGGAATTATGATGTCACTGTGGCAGGAGTGCATCAGCAGTTCAGTTTCCCATGTATAATTGTCAGATCCCAACAATGGCAAGAGATGAGTTGTGTGTTGTTTCTCTGTTTACCTGTGTTTCCTTCCAAAGACAGCTCAGGCCAACAGGCAAGGAAGATGCTATTGCATGACTCAGTATTGTTGCCAGTAGGAGAGCTCTGGATTACCAGAACTGCAATGCACAAATGAGGTACCTTCCCTGCAGTGAGAAGGCAGTAGCAAGACTGTGCTACATCCCTTAGCCTTAGATCTCTGTGTGTGCTAGGATAGGAAATCTCTCACTGGATGTGTCATTTTCTCCAGAAGAAGAAAGGTGGAGATCTACCTTAGACCAGACATGTCTAAGCAGTGTATTGGGAAGCCCCTACTGCCCCAGTTAGATGAATCAGATGAAGAAGGGTAGCATAGAAGATCAGAGAGCCACTCAGTAGTTCAATTCAGGATCAAGAAAGGGGACTGTCTAGTCACATCAGAATGTTACATACCCAGTTTAGTCATCTTGCTGTTTAAAACAAGATGAATGTTGTTCTTGGCTACCAAATCATAAGCATTGACCTGTGCAGGACTACAAGTGTTTCAATAAGATCTGACCACAAACTACAGAAACAGAGTCCAGATAAGATGCCCATGCTATGAGGTATTCTTAACTAAAAAGTAGATTATAAGCTTGTTATTTATGTTCTCACTTGTTAAAGTATAAATGTATTTTGGCTATTGTCTATAACAATGTCTGATTTTTCTTTCAAATTTAATATATAGAAGTCATGTACAAATGGAGAGTTTAAAGCTAGCCTATATGAAGTAATAAAGAGCACTGCATGTGCAGGGGTTAAACCGTGCATTTAAATACCTTCAGTTTTGAAAGTTATGAACATCTAAACTGATACAAAATAGGCCAGATTAGGATTTCTGTATAAAATTCGTCATGCCATATAGAATTTTTTCTGGCCTAATAACAAAAATCCTTCCAAGTCCAAAATTCAATCTATATTTGCTTTACCAAACTGATTAAATATATCTAACAGTACAAAATATGAGCCCATTAGTCTCTAGAGAACAGGGAGGTAAATACATCAGGTATTAGGAACACAAAAGGTTTTTTTTTATTTGTGTTAAAAACTGCAAGGTTTTGTCTGTATAGATTCAAGATGAACTGCAGTAAATGGACACCAGTTGCGTACAGAATGATTTTAAAACCACTGTGTTGAGAATAAGAAAAAACTCATGCCATACAAAGAAAAGAAAAAGAATTAATAATAATAATAATAAAATATAATGATAATAATAATAATAATAATAATGATAATAATAATAATATATTTCTGTCCCTATTTATTTGAGGGTGGGCAGAAGTGCAGTGGGCTGATTATGCTTAAGCTGAAAAAGCCCAGTGTAGCTATTTTTTAAGTTACAGCATAATTTCCTTTTTCTTAATATCTGATGAAAACAAACATCAGGAAAGAGTTGTCAGGGCCATGAATTTCCAAACTCTTGTCCCCCAGCCTGGGACAGCACAGTGGTTGCTGTGTGTCCATGAATTCCAGCAGGCTGTTGTGGAAATGAAGGATTGCCCCTGTTTTAGCAAAGAGTATGTTACACACAGAGTTTGGGTTTCGTTTTATCTGGGTGGTTTTTTGCTTCCCTACCCCCAACCCCACCCCACCCCTTTATTTTCCCCTGTTTTTCTCCCAGTATCTACTGATTTTCAAAGCAATACACTCTTTTAAAAAACTTATCAGAGGATTACTGGCTGGATTAAATACTGACACTTCTCAGATAACAGCACGAACTAGCCTGACTGTTGCAAATCCAAGCAGTCTGGGTCACAGTGCTTGCAGCCACTGGCAGCTTCAGCTGTAGGGGTGCACGACAGTTGCGCATATTGAATTTTTTCTTTGGAAAACTTGTGAATAAATAAATGTTTTTTCAGTCACAGGATGACTGTATGTGCCATATTTGCTGATGGGACCGTGGTATTACACCGTTCCCTTGTCTTTGCTCTGAGCAGCCTGACTGAAGTCCTTAAGGGTGAGGAAGAGGATTTACAGCTATATTTGCTGGTCTTATGATATTAGTTTTTCCCCATTGCAGCTTCCATTAGATCGTTACTATGTGGGGTTAGGAATAACAGTTGAGGGAATTAGGCAGGTGACACTGGAGGCACGTAGGACTGTCACTGCTGAAGCTGATGTACAGAAAGAGAAGAGCCCGGTACGGCCACCGCGCGGAGGAAGGCGCGGTTCTTGCGTTGGTTTCACACGGAGTTACTGACAACATTCCTGTTTTACAAATAGCGTCCGTGACACAGTTTAAAGCAAAACACCATTCCAGTGGGGTTTCTTTGTTCATAAGACCTGTTGGTAGGTTCGTATCAAGTGAGGGCATGGACAGGCAGGACTGCCCAGCCCGGGTGCCCCCGTCACGGACCCCGCGCCGCGGAGGCGGCACTGGCGCACGGCGAGCACCAGGTGGCGCTGCGGACGCGCACTTGCCACCGCCAACCTGCTCCCAAACCTATTCCCTCCAACCAGCTTGTCTGAAGGTGGTATTTAACGTAATTATACTGTAAGCCTTTAGCTAAAACCGAGCACAGGCCGATACATATATGCATACAGAGTTCCCTACATCTTCCTAGAACTGCTGCTTCCTGCGGCTCCGTTTCCAAACTGTAACATTGCATTGCAGAACACCATGCAAGTGAATTTTGGAAGGAAAAGAAGGTAAATTTTACCTTTCTTGCAGATGATGTTGGTCACCTTTTGAAAAATAGGCTCAGAACTTCCCACAGTGAGACCCCTGATATTCTTTAAGATCATTTGAGCAAAATATTTCCCATTACTCAAAACTAAGACTTCGCTATTGAAAGAAAGCCTGCCACTCATAGTTCAATTCTGAAGTCACAGCTTAGCTTCAAGATTTTATGCCTTCCTTATTCATGGGCAATTAAGTAGCTATCAGGATGGTATAAATGCAATTTGTTTCATAAAGCTGGAAATAAGCAGTTAAATGTAAGAATTAATAAACACGCATGAATTATGGATCTTCCTTTATAAATGAGATGTATTTTTTTCCTCAGTCTCTTCAGAGAGAACTCTTGAGACCCCAGATCCCTATGCACATGTGTGTTCCTATTACATACACATGTGCAGTTTTACATAGTAATATGAAACTATAATTCTTTTGACTTTCTAAAATGTTACAGCAATGAAAAGACAGTGAGCTAAAAAAATATGCAATGACATACCTTTACAGAGTGAAGAAGCTGTTCTTTATAGGATCTGCAAAGGTGTGAAAGCTGTGTAAAGGCCAAGACTGATTTTCACATGATACTGTGATGTTTTCTCTTGCAGAATTTTCAACACAGAAGAATTTTACAAATTGTTTTAAAAAACAAATCCCAAGTGTCTTTCCTGTAAGAATCTGTTCTCAATAAGCCAAGTCATTAAAACCAAAAAATGAAGTTAAAATATTTAAATCTAAAGCTGTTAAATTTTTTAAACATATTTCAACTTTGATGTCAATATAGCTGTTCCCAAAAGGAAAAAAAATGAGACAAAGCAAGTTTATTTTCTTGTTTTCCTCTTGTCAGAAGAAAAGATTTTTTTTTGCCAGCCCTGCAATAATCTCTCCAGACCACATATGTGCACACTTACTGTGGTAAACCATTTCATATTCAATCCACTCTAATTCTTCATCACTTTCTGACAATACTAGGGATTTGTGCTTTGTCCTGCTTTCAGAGATTGTTGTTTACTTTCCTGATCTCTTTCCTCCTCAAACAGACACACGAAAAGGCTCTGTTGTGTTCCTTCACCCTTAAGTATGCCAACTTAAGTTAATGACTTAGCCTTATCTAACCAATACAGTGAGTCTGCTTGTATATACAGATGCACAGAGATGGAGCAACAAGGTCATCTTTGTATTATATTTTAGTCTGCTTGAGTGCTGTGCCTCAGCAGCTCAAGAAAAGTTGCTTATTTGCAGAGGAACTGATGGCTGTCAGAAGTGGCAACTGCATTACTTTTATACTATAATATTTCCAAATCAGGCACGTAGCTTTACCTGTTACTGCAGAGTGTGTATTCCAGGAGGTACAGTAGAGCAGATCCATTACCACATTTATTATATGAACAAAATCCATAGATAACACACGAAAACCCATGACTGGATTATTAAGCCCCTTGTGAACTTTATTGCAGTCCCTGATTTCACTAAGACACTTAGAAGCAAGTACTTAATTCCTCAGCCTTGTGACATACCATTCCACCATTGTGTAAATGAATTGCTTTACTTGCAGTTCTTAATGCTTGTCCAGTTTGTTTTTCAGGTTTTCTTTTTGGAAGGCTGCACATGATGCCTCAAGGATTGTGGTCAGCCCTCTTTACAAAGTGGCAAAGGAAACACTTTCAAGAAAAAAAAAAAGGAGAAAAAAAAGAAAAAAGAAAAGGAAATGTTTTACATGGTTATTACTAGATTTTGTAGGTACCATGTTCTTCTCATACAAGATGAAAAAAACAAACCCTAGGTTGTGATATACGTTTGAGCTTTGGTTGGTAATGAACTGGAGAATTATAACGGATAGGCTATTCCATGGGGTTCAGATAGACTCCCAGCAAGATTCACTGTCTGTCTTACTGAAAGCCTGAAAGAACATATAAAATGTTTAAGGCTGACAGGCAGGATGTTTGCTGTCACTGGCAGCAGAGAAGTGAAAACTGGTCTGAGGGAAAGGAAGGTTTGACTCAGAATGAGGCTAACAAATCCAGAGGGTAGAGCTCAGGTTTTAAACTGGCCATAAGTACATTTTTTGGACAGCTTACCATTGTGTAGCTCCACATGCTCAAAACAAATGGTTTAAAGATTATCATGTCTTCTGGAATTTATATTCTAGGTACAGGAGATTAAAAAAGAGGGATATAAGTAGGCAGATTACTCAAAATTAACATTGAGAAAAGGATGAGCAAAATTAGTGGATTTTAAAACAGGATTTGAAAGGCATATTGGTCCTTGATCCACAGGAAGTGAGAGATTGTTTCAAACATTGACGTAGCATACAGATATATGCAGACCCCAACAGTTTGGGAACAGGCATGAGAATGCTTTAGCTGAGGCAAGTTACCAAACAATACAGAAAAGTAAAGAGCTTAAATCTGATGGGGGTATTGGAGGATGAAGTGTCTTTCCTGTCTGACAGCTTCAGAGTGACATAAAAATGGAGCCACAAAACTTACTTTGGCCATAGTGCTCTGAGCAAAATGTAATGGCTTTCTTCTGGCATGGAGGAGTCAAGTCTAATCAAGGGGAAGAGATGACTAAGAAGTGTGAAGATGTATTGACTTAGACAGTGAAGCACTATCTAATCCATCACTGGATGGATGGCTGTGTATACCACTGGATATATTTTATCAAGTAAGTTGTAGTGTAAAAGATGGGGTTTAGAAAAATGATATAGACAATGAGTTAATGGCATGTGGAAAAAGCCTGGAAGGCAAGAAAAAAATGACAAAGAAATTTGAAATAGTCCTGAAGTTCTGCTCCACAGATAGAAAGAAGAGGGGAAAATAAAACAGCATGGATGCAAAGAGGGAAAAGACAGCTCACTGTAACATTCAGAGAATGTGAGATTAGAAGCTTTTAGAGATACAGGAGTGGGGGGTTTAGGCTGCATCAGAACTACAGGCAGAAATCTTTGAGCATTGAAAATAGCACTGGGCACTGTTCAGAGGAAAGAATTTCTAGGAAAATGAGGATAAAGACTGAGTTAAATAGATATTTAGTAGATTTTATCCATTGACTCATCAATAAATGAAAGGAAGACATGGATACAAGCACTGATAGATTTAACAGGAAGCTAAAACTTTTATGGTCAATTATCATACAGTACATGTCTATAGGATGTGAGTACAGGGACTACCACATACTACATGCTGTCAGGCAAACCAAATTCCTTGAGTCTATTAGGCACCAAACTGAATAAAATAGAGGGACATTCTGATCTGAAGACACCCCTACAGATCTCAGTCCCTTCAGACAAAGCACAAACTATATGAGCTAAACTTTCAGCAAAACTTATTCAGTGAGCTAACTTTTGCCTCAAGGTCCCACAGTCTCTTACCAGAAGTTTATAGCTAAGAGCTTGTCCTTTGCCATCATCAAGTACCCTGGACATCATTGTTGTAATGGAATTGCACAGAGATGTAGACAAACTTATTTTTGTGGTGAAAAAACAAACTGTTGTAAATGTTTGACTGCAGCCAATTAGGCTTAATGGACAAAGTTCATCTGACACTGGCTAAATTTGGTCATGGTTTTCTCTACAGCATGTCCTGTAGCCTCATCTAACAGAAAGGTGAGTAATCTTTTCACAGAACTGCAGAATCACAGAATGGTTGAGGTTGAAAAGGACCTCTGGAAGTCATCGGGTCCAACCCTGCTGTTCAAGCAGAGTCAACTGGACCCAGCTGCCCAGGACTGTGTCCCGATGGCTTTTGAGTATATCCAAGGAAGGAGATCCACAACAGCTCTGGGCAGCCTGTGCCAGTGCTCTGTCACCCTCACAGAAAAAAAGTGTTGCCTGATGTTCAGATGGAACCTCCCGTGTTTCAGTTTGTGCCCATTGCCTCTGTCTGCTCCTGTCACTGAGCACCGCTGAAAAGAGCTTGGCTCTGTCTTCTTTGCACCCTCCCTTCAGGTATAATCTTATGTATACTGATAAGATTCCCCTTGAGCCTTCTCTTCTCCAAGCTGAACAGCCGCATCTCTCTCAGCCTTTCCTCATATGAGAGATGCTTCAGGCCCTTCATGATCCTTGTGGCCTTCACTGGACTCTCTCCAATATGTCCACGTCTCTTGTACCGGGGAGGACAGAACCGAATACAGCACTCTATGTGTGGCCTCACCCATGCTGAGTAGGGAAGGATCACCACCCTTGACCTGGGCTTTGTCTAATGGAGCCCAGCATCCCATTTGCATTTGTGTGACCTGGCATAGGCATGATGCAAGAACAACCACAAAGCCATGGATGAAATGCAAAGAGTAGATTTATCTTGGTTACCTTGCCAACTGGAGGATCCTGAAGTACCACCTGGGCAGAGGCACACAAGAAGGGACACAGGCACCATGGAGCTCAGTCTGTGTTAGAGGATCACCAAACCTGCTCTTTTCACCTGTATATCAGGGATTTACACAGCTGTAGTTTACCATTGTGCTTTGATCTTTCCCACATCAGGGCATGAATCTCAAGCACATCTGATAAGATGTCTCTATCACAGGCCTATGTTATCTAAACACAGATGTTCTGCTTGTCAAATACACAAGGCTAAACAACAGTTAGTATGATGTATGTGTTTTTCAACACCCTAGCTGCAAGTCACTTGGGCGTGTTTACAATCTTCCTTGCCAAACTTCTCCCGTTTTCACACAGCCTTCTTTGTTGCAAGGGCACATTGCTGGCTTTTCTTCAACTTCATGTCCACCATGATCACAAGGTCCTTTTCTGCTAAACTGCTTTCAGGTTGGGTGGCCCCCAGTAAATATTGTTGCATGGGGTTGTTATTGGTGCAGGACTTTGACTTCCCCTTGTTGACATTCATGAGGTTTCTGTCAGATGTTTTCTCCAGCCTGTTGAAGTCCCTTTGGATTACAGCACAACGCTGTGGCATATCAGCCACTCCTTCCAGTTTTGTGTCATCTGCAATCATTCAGTCATTTGTAAAGCTGATGTGGAGGGGAAAAAAAAAAAAAAAAAGAAAAAAAAGAGAGAGCCTCCCTGCAGTTGCATATGTGTGTGACCAATGTAGGCCGGTTGTTTGATGTAATCTTAACCCAAAAGGTGATGGTGGTCACTGAACTGTGATAATCCTTCTCCATCCTCTTCTCACTTCACAGTGTTCGTGGCTTGTCAGGTGGCATTACCAGAGGTCCACAACCCTGAGAGGTTTTATATCATGAGGAATGAGTAACATTTTTTGTGATAAATATGCACTTCTGGAGGGATACTCTGTGTAGTATGTAATGGACCTATGTCAGGTATTGAAAGGTGTTATAACATGGCATCCTTACATATGGTTTCACAAAGTTTACATAATAATGTGCATTTGGAGTATCTGCCAAGATCAAAAAGCAGTGGATTTCTATTGGATTACTTCCAAATAACTTTTTTCTGGTTTTCGGTTGGGGGTTTTTTTGTTTGTTTGTTTGTTTTTTTACAAAAGGCATTGCTGGGTCCTTTACCTTCTAGTTAGACTAGGTTTAACTATCTCAGAAAAGGAAAAAGTCCATATAGAAAGGTGGCTAACTGTTATAGAGCAACTCAAACTCATGAGATTCTGTCATATGATTGATTATTTGCACAAAGCCATGTACATCTGTGAAGTTCATGGTACCCCTGGGAAATAATGTAAAATAGATTAGGAGATTAAATGTGAGAAAATTGGTTTTCACTGGCCAAATTACTAATCTTTTTCTAAGATAAGTGTTTCATTAAGACTTGCCACTGAGCACTCAGCAGTTCAGCAGTTTCCTGATCAATAAAATAACTCATTCTATAGGCTTAGAAAACTATGTATGGGGGTGTGGGACCAACAATTGGCTTATTCTCAAAAAAACCAAACCCAAACCACAACAAACTTTAGTAAGTTTTGATGAATAAGCATCTATTAAAAAAAACAAACCCAATTCTTTATAAGATGCTACATTTGATGCTGGTTGGGGGTTTTTTTTGTTTGTTTTTTTTTGTGGTGAACTTTATATATTGTCACACACAAAACACAGTGCTATGATAATTTCTTTTCAGTAGAAGCAATACAGTGTGGACAAGATACATCCAAAATTTGTTATATTCAGCTCTGATTCTGAAGCCAGATTTCCTGGCAGAAACTCAACTAATATTTCTGAATCTCATATTAATGGATTCACATACTGGTAGCCTTGATTGCATTTATTTGTTTTTTGACAAGAAAGAATCACAGAATCACAGAACACTCAGGGTTGGAAGGGACCTCTGGAGATCATCTAGTCCAGCCCCTGCTAGAGCAGGTTCACCTGCAGCACGTTGCACAGGATTGCATCCAGGTGTGTGTGGAACGTCTCCAGAGAAGGAAACTCCACAACCTCTCTGGGCAGCCTGTCCCAGTGCTCTGTCACCCTCCAAGTAAAGGAGTTCTTCCTCATATTCAGAAGGAGCTTCTTGTGGTGCAGTTTGTGCCCATTGCCCTTTGTCCTGTTGCTGGGCACCACTGAAAAGAGCCTGGCCCCATCTCCTTGACACTCGCCCTTAAGATATTTGTAGTCATTGATAAGATCCCCTCTCAGTCTTCTCCAGGCTAAACAGGCCCAGGTCTCTCAGCCTTTCCTCATAAGGGAGATCCTCCAGTCCCTTCATCATCATTGTAGCCCTCTGCTGGACCCTCTGCATTAGTTCCCCATCACCCTTGAACTGGGGAACCCAGCACTGGACACAAGACTCCAGATGAGGCCTCACAAGGGCAGAGCAGAGGGGGAGCACAAACTCCCTCGACCTGCTGGCCACACTTCTCCTAATGCACCTCAGGACCCCATTGGCCTCCTTGGCCACCAGGGCACACTGCTGGCTCATGGTCAGCTTGGTGTCCACCAGAACACACAGGTCCTTCTCCCCAGAGTTGCCTTCCAGCTGGTCAACCCCTAGCCATTCACGGTACAGGTTCACAGGATTATTCTTCCCTAGATGCAGGACCTTACATTTGCTTTTGTTAATCTTCAGGCTTCACATCCCCAACTAGTCCTTTGTGAGCACAAGGTCCAGCAGCACACCTTGCCTCATTTGTTTCTCCACCACCTGTGTCAAAAAGTTATCATCAATGCTCTGCAGGAACCTCCTGGACTGTGTGTGTCTAGCTGTGTCATCTTTCCAGCAGGTATCAGGGTGGTTGAAGTCCCCCTGTGAGAATCAGGGCCTGTGATCATAAGGCTACCTCCAACTGTCTGTAGGAGGCCTTGTTGTCTTCCTCTTTCTGATCAGGCCTGTAATAAACACCCACAACAGTGTCAGCCATGTTGGCCTACCCCTTGATCTTTACCCATAAGCTCTCATCTTGTTCTGCATCCACCCCTAGAGAGAATGAAAATTCTTTTTGCAGTTCAGTGGATTTTACTATTTATGGGCTAGTCTAGCCTTGATCTATGACATTAATTGATGTCGATTATATAACTAATGGAGGTAGCTTTAGAGTTACCATAAAATCTGCTACACGTTATCTTGCACTATAATGCAGTTAGGTCATGCAACCCAAGCAGGATCTGTAGTGGGAGGCTTTAATACCTGCTGTCGCAAGTATCATTACTGCTTCTGCGTTCTAAGTTAATGCTAGACTGGAGATCTTTAAATAAATGCTTCACAGAAAGGAAGCAGCCCAGGTACACCAGCAGCTTTCAATTGCCATGATGATGATTTCAACCTTAATCATCAGATTTCCTTTAGACTTCATAAAAGTGGCTCTAGGCAGAGTGGAAAGAGACCTCGGGTGAATAGCTGCATGTTGAGTTAAAGGCATTTCAGATCTGTGAAGGTGAGTAGCATGGGATCTCTGTGAGCACCCGGACTTATCTAAAGCTGCTTTCAGTGAGCAGGGCTATGCTACCCTATATATCTCTGTGACCTGTCAAGTAAAACTAGTTCAATTTGGATAGGGAACACCTCTCCAAAGCCTGCATACTTCTGCATGCATCTACCTGTGGAAATTGCTGCTACCCAGTGAGCAGCTGGAGCGTCATTTCATTAAACTGATGCACCATTATTCAAAGGAATAGTAGGAAAGGAGTAGGGATTGCTACCTCTGTCTTGTAGCAGATTAGTTTCCAATTTTTTTTAGGAGATGCCTGTCTAATTCTTCTTAAAGCTTCAGTTTATCTGTTTACTACCATTATGTTTGATGGCATCACTCAGGTTTTGCCAGAGACAGTTTTGTAACCTAAGCAAAACACTCCCCCCCACCACCTTCCCCGCCGCCCCCCCCCCCCCCCCCCCAAGAAATCCTAAAGAAAAAACATCAACAAAATGTCTGGATGATATGGCCATCCTGTCAGGTGTGGTAAATAGACCTTCTTATCCTTAGCATATGACAAACATGATAATCGATAAAGGCTTAAATGACCTTTTCCATTATTCTGTATGTCAGTTATTATAAATAAACTTAAGCCATGGCAATAAAATACCATTAGATATCAAAGTTTCTAATGGCAAAAAAAATCTTTTTGAATTTTCTGTTTTTTTCCAAAGAAATAGTTAAATAAACAAAGCTTGGTATCAGGGAATGAATTAAAAAATATCTTTGATGATTTACTTTGAGTGTTTTAAGGTAAACTTCCAACCCACTTTTCCTCTGAAGAAACTGTAAAATATTGCTTCAGATTAATGACAGACGACTTTCATTTTTTTGTGTCTTAAATCACATCAATGTCATAAAGATATGGTTAATAAGTAAAACTTATTTCAGTTGAATACAATACACGGGCAGGAAGGAAATTTCCTCAATATGGTAAAGAATAAGTTTGATAAATCTGAATGTAGACTTTCATCATCTGTTTTTCTCAGTTTTACAGTGCTATTAACTATAGTACAGTTTGGGGAGGAAAGAGAATTTAAGAGTTTTGGGAAAAAGAAGTACAGTAAAAGAGCTCCTCACTAAAATTTTACATTTCTTTGCAAGTAAAGTTCAAACGAGACCGATTGCTAGTTTACACTTTTAGTTGGTCCTGTATACTAGAAATAAAGTGAACAATTTTTACTGAGAAAAGAATCAACCAAAATATCCACAATATCTTAAATAAAGTAAAAATGCAAGTAATAGATATACAATCTCTATGGCAGGTTAGAAAATAATTTGATTTTGTTTTCCATTTTATATCCATTCTTAGCTTTGCCCCTTTGTAGGTACACTAACTCTCCTATTTTCGAATAGTTCCTGAAATCCAGAAATGAGCTCTATGGTGAGTTGTATGTGATGCCATGCATAGCACTTTGCTCAGACTGATCCCTTTAGAGCACCTACCTTGCAATGTTATTCTGAATCACCTTTTGTAGAGGATTCTTGCCACCAGTTACATTATAGACCACTCCGGAAAACTAGAAGTCTAAGTTGGCAATGATACGAAACACTACTATAATTGCTCCTAAAATCTCCAGTATCCTACGACTTTCTGAAAAATTGTAATGTAAATAGATTTAGTGACCCTTACTGACAAGAGAGGTGGAAACTTTTCATACAGGGCTCCCAGGAATGACAACAACAGGAGCACACAACAACTTCATTGACTGATACATGAAGTCCTAGTTCCTGAGGTGTCACTTTCAGTCCACTCCTCCGATACTGAGTTTTGGGACATATGTTTATTGGATGTATGCCCCATTGTTTGAGAGCTCATTGGAGTTATTTTTCATTGTCTTCTTAGAATGACATTCACTTGACCAAACAGAGAGACCTACGATGTGAATGTCTGAGCTAGTTACGCTTAAGCTCCACTTAAAGCCAATGCAGAAAAGTAAGTATTTGTACACCGTGATTCATCTCACTAAAAAGTCAGTGTCTAAAATATATCAGATGAATCATGCCCTAAAAATGCCCATTTCTCTTCATTGGCTACAAAACCAGCCTGAGATGGCTGCCTCAGATACATCTACCAAAAGGGAAGAATTCCATTCACATTTTCTCTTAGTAATTCCTTTGTCTCTTTTCCTGCCTTTTTAGGGACACTACATAAACTATAATCCACTATCTCTAGCTCCAAAATGTGGACCTACAGCATGGACCTACACCTTTCCTGGGCACAAAAATGTCCTAATTCTGACAGTAACACAAAGTCAGATCCTAGATCATCCCCACCCAGGACGCTATGGCTGGCAGATCTTGCCTGCAGTAGGCTGCGGCAAGCTATCCTCCATGAAAAAAACTTCAGTTTGATAGTCTGTACCAAGAAGTTCCCTTTATGCATCTCACAAGCCAGTTCTCTGACTCCAGGTATTGGCCTCCACTGCTTCGCCCTGGTTCTATTCAGAACACTGTTTTGCTGCTGCTAGAGTTTCCGCTCAATAGATTCATCACAGTACAACACACAGAGGACAGACTATCACCTGCATGCCCCCGCAGTAGGATTCTAATAGCTTTACTGCAGGATATTTGAAACTTCAAAGAGATGCCCATTAAAGGGCTTAACAGCCACAGTGGACTCATGCCCTCAAGTTGTTTTAATGGGGGAAGTAATCTATGGTCTCTCTGTATCTTTGACTCACCCACAGTACCTGGCAAGATCAGAAATTCAGTTCATTCAATGCATTCAAAAGAAGCATCTGATTTTAGGCGGAATAAATTTTCTGTATGGCAGGACAGGAAGGCAGAGAGCTGTTTCATAGCAATACAGCAACTGAACTAAGATTCTGATCTTGCCAGGTACTGTGGGTGAGTCAAAGATATAGAGAGACGCTTCAGCCTAAAGGTAAAACAGCTATTGTATACATCATTCACCCTAATTCTTTTAACTCCTCAAAGTAATATGGTACCTTTTGTGTAGCCCTTGGTATTCACCATCTTGGAAAGTTGACATTTTTTACCACAATCTTGAATCTCATCTTATTTTTCCAGAAGAAGCTTCAAGGTGTTACACTGGGGTAAGTCATTGGGTACTCCAGCCCTATGTGTGCCTGTATTTTCCACCGTATGGTGATGTTTGACTTAAAGTTTTGTGGTTTTTTTTGTAGTGGAGGTGGTTCATTCCCACGGAGGTTGAAATGCCAGTTTACATGTCTTTACTTGGAGTTAAGGAATCTTTGGGTTCATTCTTGCTACCTTCTAGAATAAACTTTGGATAGTTCATACTATTGTTAATGCTGGATGCCGGCTAACTCAAAAGAAAAAATGCTTAAACAGTGGATTAGTGTGATCACTGATTTTCTTAGATACCATCAAAGGTACATGGCATTTTAAGGACTGGTTTTATTTTTATTAGAGGTACAGATATAGATATCTGGTGTCGTCTTCCTGACCTAAATCTAAATAATTAAACTCTGTTGCAAACACGGTACAAACACTCAAGGTGTATGTGTATGTTAGCTGGTCAAAATAGTTTTATAAAGTTTGTTAAGATCTTACTGGCCTTCAAAAGTGAGAACTGTATGACTTCATTCCACCCTTCTCTGTGTCAGATTCCTATTTAGACTAGATTCTAATAATTTTCTGAGGTCAACAGGTAGGTATAAAAACTTCCAAAGGGCAACATACCTAAGCATTTAAAACCAGAAAGATGAATTCAGCTATTCCCACTAATGGGAGCGTGCAAGAGCAAGAATTTCAGCTTTTACATAGCTAAACTGAGGTGACATGAAAATTATCTACTTCAATACTTGGCAACCACATCTACAGGACCTATAATGACTCCACCAGACAGATGAAAAAAGAATGTGCCATAGACTTCCAGTTTCTGGAGAATTCAAAACTTAACAACCAGTATGGTAAATACATGCAAAAAAACATGTAGAAAAAGGAGGAATTAACATTATTTCTTGGATTTCTGGAGCTACAAAATTCTAAGCTAAACTAAAGAAAAATTGCTACTGAATAGAAATAAAATTAATTCAGAAATGCTTATTTTCTTTACTTGCACACTTGCTTAGCAATTTGGATCTAAGCAAATGCACCTCCTTTGTTAGTACTGCTGCATCTTTGCAAAGTTGCATTTACATCAAAGGAGTAAATCTGCAAAAAGCAAACCCAAAATGTAGAATATAACTGCAGGAAAATTGTTTTATTTATTGATTTCTTGAGTGAATCTCTATGACAGCAAGGAGATGAAGTGAAGCATTATCTTACAGAAGCACCAGTTAAGGCCACTGGTAAGTTTGAGCCTTTGCAGAAAAAAAGACTTTTTTATTTATTTATTTATTTAATGGGTTGGAGTCTACCCAATAAAGGAAAAAAAAAAACCAAACAAAACCATAACAAACTGCAAAGAAAATTGAGGCCCTTGTGAACTCATTTTCAGTAGATCTGAGTTCCTTGTACAACAAAGGAGGAACTTGGCATCCGTAGTACTCCCGAGATGCATGAAATCCCAGGAAAGAACAAATGAATTGTGCTATCCACCATGTCCAAAAATTATGGGGTAGCTTTATGGTTTTCCTGGACTTTTGAGGTTCAGATGAGTATTTACCTTCATGGAATATCATTGAAGGTATTTAATCAGCCTATTTATTTTTTTTCTGGACAGTATACACAGTAGTGAGTGAAAATATGACCAAATATTCTTTGGATTTGAACATGTTATATGCAATCCATGAAATTCTAAAGAGGTCAAACGAATCTTTATTTACACCAAAAAATTCCAATCCAAAATAATAAAAAGAAAACCCCTATCAATCTTATTAAATAAAATATTATAATAACAAGGAGTAAGGTGAAATGCTTATTTTTCCTGTCAGACAACCTGCTCCAGCATGGGCTTTTCTTCACAGGTCACCCAGTTCCTGCCAGGAATGTACTCCAGCATGAGCTGTCCATGAGGTCACAGCCTCCTTCAAGGCACATCCACCTGCTCCAGCATGCGGTCCTTCATGGGCTGTAGGGTGGATATCTGCTTCAACGTGGGCCTCCATGAGCTGCAGAGGGACAGCCAGTGTCACCATGGTCTTCACTATGGGCTGCAGGAGAATCTCCAAGAGGTGCCTGGACCACCTCCTCCCCCTCCTTCTCCACTAACATTGGTGTCTGCAGAGTTGTTTCTCTCACATATTCTCACCCCTTTCAGCTGCTGTTGCAGGGCATTTTTTACCCGTTCTTAAATATGTTATCACAGAGGCACTACCAACATTGCTGACTGGTTTAGCTTGGCCTGTGGTGGGTCTGTCTTGGAGCTGGCTGGAACTGCCTCCGTCTGACACTGGGGCAGCTCCTGGTGTCTTCTTACAGAAGCTGCCCCTGCAGCACAGCCCCCTCGCCCCCTGCCATGTAAACCTAACAGTTTGTTCCAAATGGCTTTTGAGTATATCCAAGGAAGGAGATCCACAACAGCTCTGGGCAGCCTGTGCCAGTGCTCTGTCACCCTCACAGAAAAAAAGTGTTGCCTGATGTTCAGATGGAACCTCCCGTGTTTCAGTTTGTGCCCATTGCCTCTGTCTGCTCCTGTCACTGAGCACCGCTGAAAAGAGCTTGGCTCTGTCTTCTTTGCACCCTCCCTTCAGGTATAATCTTATGTATACTGATAAGATTCCCCTTGAGCCTTCTCTTCTCCAAGCTGAACAGCCGCATCTCTCTCAGCCTTTCCTCATATGAGAGATGCTTCAGGCCCTTCATGATCCTTGTGGCCTTCACTGGACTCTCTCCAATATGTCCACGTCTCTTGTACCAGGGAGGACAGAACCGAATACAGCACTCTATGTGTGGCCTCACCCATGCTGAGTAGGGAAGGATCACCACCCTTGACCTGCTGGCAATGCTTTGTCTAATGCAGCCAGAGTGGGGAGAGAGCTGAACAATGCTTTTATGGTAATCTTTTTCAAATGAAAGGTTATGATGTCAGTGAATAGAGCATTTGCAAAAAAATAATATTATTACACTAAGAAACTGATAAATTTTAGGTACTGTACTAGTTACCTTGCTGTGGATATATGTCAGAGTAGACAGATGTCATTTTCAGACCTCCAGATTGTCAAAAAAAGTGGCACAGAACATTACGACTATTTTTTGAAGTGTGATATAATGAAAACACCCCACACCTGTGCAGTAGGTTTCAGTTTTTGATTTAAATTTTAATCATACATCTTAAGTATCATACAAAATCTGGTAGTCAGCAATAAGAAAACTGTTGAGGATGTGAACCAAAAGGTTTCCAGCAGCAATGACAAGTTGTCATTTTACTTGAAATATATTTTCCAGGAAGGGAATTTTTCCATGGTTTGTATTCTATTATTTTTCCAGCTGTGGGTTCTGGGATTTACTTGACAGCCACTGAGACTTCAGTTGACTTCCATATATCTCATTTAGGATCACAGTTTCATAACAGTTAACATCCATTTCATGTGTAGAATGTAAACCAAATTTTTTTGCTACATCAGTAAGGCATTTTATGGAAACTACTGTATATTAATTGCAAGCGGCAGAGAATAATAATATTAAGGTCATAAAGTATTTCAGAAAGAATTATGGGGGGTTTTTTTGTTTGTTTGGGTTTTTAAAAAAATAATTTAGGTATTAAGCTAAAAACCTATAAGCTATGTCTACATTACAGTTACCAATCCACCAACAATTCCTTATGGTGCTAAGAGTAACAGCCTAGAAAAATATGGGAAATCTGTGCTCTTTTTCTTATGTTATTCTGGGAGAAAAGATACATACAAAAATTAGTACAATTTTAGAAGGGTTTTTCCAAAGGTTCTTCTAATGTAATTCTGGATGCTGAACTTACCATTCTCATCACTAAAACACAAGAGTTTGAATTGTTTGCTGCTAGGATTTCAAATTGCTGACAAATTCTCCTGATAAGTGTCTTTAGCTCCTAAATCAGGAAAGATTCAGTGAATGTGCCAGGGACATCAGCACTCTTTCTGCAATAGAAACATGAGCCATGTTCTGATGAACTCTAATTCTTTTGAAAACTGCAAAATGATTCTGTGACAGTAATTCTGTATCATCCTCTGTGTATTTGTCACTCGGAAAAGGAATAATTAAACCAATGCAGCTGTTTAATTTCTTTTCCTTGTAGAGGTGTAGTGGTGTTCAGGCAGGTAAAAATGTGGTATTAAGAGGGTTTTAAACCTTCCATTACTACTGGCCAACATAACTTGCTTCTTTATCAGAAAGCACAGTTCAGAGCACACCCTGCATTTAGAATGAGATGAATCCTCGTCCTTTGACGTGTTATGTTAGTTTAAACTTGTCACTTTCTCTTCCAGGACATATTATCTTCTCTCTGTATAGAATAATGAATTTTTAGGTTTATGTCACTTTACTTTAGTTGTTTTAGCTAAACTAGCTGATTTAGGCTCTCTATGCATACTGACTAACAGTTCCCAAAGGTGACTCATTTAAATCACCTTGATAACAGTTGTAAAAGGGAAATGAATGCTCCTTTGAAGCATCTTCCCCTTTATTTACTGAATATAGAAATAACCTATGTAACTAGTTAAGCCTTGTCCCTAACTTTTAGTTAGTTAAAGGCAGCTGGAATAAACACCAGTCTGCTGCTGCTACTATCACCCAAAATTCTATTAGAAGACAGTATAGTCGATTGTATTCCCTAAAATGTTCTCAAAACTTTTCTAGTATCAAAAACCTACCTGAAAATCTAACTGTGGCAAAAAGCAGTGTGGGAAAAAACCCCAAACCACAAAAAACCCTCAAAACCAACAACCACAAAAAAGCTACAAACAACAACAAATAAAAGTTAAAATCCATACGTGAGCAAAACCCAGCTAAGCAGAAATGTGTCAGTATTCCAGTGCACAAACTAGTCACTCAATAATTGCAGGAGGTAATGCACATGTTGGCACACAATAGGATCAGGCTTCCAAAAGCTGTGCTTGGGTTGGTCGCGACTCAGCGTGGTAAGAGGTGGTGGTCTAAGCCATGATGTCTGTAGAATTTCAGAGGAAGCACTACTAATGCATGGCTGAAAGCTTACTTAGAAGCAAGCTGTGTGAGAATACACTTTTTAATTGGATCTCTAGAGGCCATGGACACACCATCAAACACAGACACAATCTCCTTGGGAAAGAAAATACTCACAGCATTGTTGATGGTTGGTATTTTTGAACCGTAAACAATTAACAATCAAATTTTATGTGTAGCTCTTGTGTGTGTGGATGAGGGAAGTGGGACTAACCATATCTGCAAATGCAGCCAAGCAAGCACGCTGTGACTCACAGATCTGTGTATTAGAAATATGTGATTCACACGTATAACTGCAGTAAATTAGAGGGAAATGGCTGAATTGCCTGCAACTGGAAAATCCGGCAGATAATTGGGCTTCTTCCATTCAATGTTTACAGTTGTTAATTTTATATTAATCTTTAATGTAGAGAATAAGCAAGTGGGGAAAAGCCACAAAATTCTGGCTTTGTTAGTTGTCACTATTTGATTAAAGTAGATATGATAGTGAGAGGGGCTTGTGTTATGTACTAGAACTTTCTTAGAAATCTTCACTGACAAAATTTCTGTATGTTTGTGGTTGGTTTTTTTTTAAAATTTTTTTACCATGAAATTTCGTAGAGAGACATTTCAAGAAGAGCTATGAGATGACAAGGAAAATGCTGCAATTGCTTCCTGCTCTTCCTGGTGACTTCTAGAGCATGAAAACAAAAGCCAGAACACAGCTATAGTTTTATGTACCATCAGCTCTCAGTATGACATAGTACCTAATTGTTGCTCAGCATTTGTGTAGCTTTTTTTAAATTTGGGTTTAGGTTACTTTAGATTTTTCCACTATTTTTACACTGTTGAATGTTTGAACTCCAAAGACCATTGAGATTCCCACACTGTTTCCTGTGTCACTTTCTAGACTGCAGTTAGATATCAGCCTAGGCTTTCAATGTCCTTTTGACCTCTGATTGTGCAAACCCTGTAACACCAATATGATATAACCTTGTAACATCAATAGGTGAAATAACATCTTCCTGGGATTCCTTTTGACTATGTTAATACATTATTCCAAAGTGCTACTTGAATAGTCAGTTTGTTATCTAAAGGCAGTACAATCTAGCAAGTTTGTGTGCAGTAAACAGCCTAGTTACTTTTCATTAGCATATCTACAGAAACAAAGCTGATTAGAAATAAACCGAAGGCTATACATTATCTGCATTTTAGTATTTGTGGTTTGGTTTTTTTTTTCCCCATGAATATTTCAGGTTCTGTAGCTCAGTAGTACATAGTGCTTTTTTATTGCTTCTTGTTTCTGTTAAACTGCATGAAAATGTAGTTTGTGTTTCTATATTGGGTTACAGTGTGCAATGACTTATAAAGAAGTACAAATATGTAAATTTTTAAACAGTTAGATCCTTCCATTTTGTTTTGATCCAACGCCTGTTTCCACACTCTCAATTTTTGTTTCCTAGTGGGAGAGAGTCCAAGTACAGAACATGTATCAACAAGCACAATAGCAAGACTCCTTGCTAATATATGATTGAATTCAGCATGATAAGTTATTCTTTAAATGCTGTTGTGCATTTCTATTGCCTAGTTAAGCAGTAGAATGAATGTGTAATTGGTTATGGATATAAATATATCTCAGCATGTTTTAGCTAGTATGTCAGGAAGGAAAATATTGCTTCTTAGAATCTGTGATTTTCAAACAGACCGCCCCCCCCCCCCCCCATAAACCCAGATTGTCTAGCTGTGACTGTTTAAAGGAACTTTCAGCAAAGGAGCTATGCAAACCAAAGGAAAAATGATTCAAAGACAATGCTCATAGGATAAACGTAATGCATACTTGTATACACATACAATTATGTCTAATAAATTTTACATATTCTACTCAGGATGATCATATCTAAAACTATAGAGTTGTATATAACTGTGGAGGTATCATGGACCATTGTCGTGGTTTAATCCCAGACAGCAACTAAGTACCACAGAGCTGTTCGCTCCCTTCCCCTCCCTGGCCCTGCCCCAGTGGGATGGGGAGAACTGTAAAACATGTGGGTTAAGAACAGTTTAATAATAGAAATGAAATCATAGTAATATAACAACAACATTAATAATTGTAATGAAGAGGAGGCAGAGAGAGACAAATAAAACCCAAGGAAAAAAACAAATGATGGACAATACAATTGCTCATCACCCACTGACTAATGCTCAGCCAGTCCCCAGGCAGCGATTGGCCCTTCCTGGCCAACTCCCCCCAGTTTATATATTGAGCATGATATTCTATGGTATGGAATATCCCTTGGATTAGTTTGGGTCAGCTGTTCTGGGTCTGCTCCCAGCTGGCTTCCTGTGCACCTGCTCACTGGCAGAGCATGGGAAACTTGGAAATGCCCTGATTTAGAGTAAGCGCTACTTAGCAACAACTACATCAGTGTGTTATCAACATTTTTCTCATACTATATCAAAACCACAGCACTGTACTAGCTACTAGGAAGAAAATTAAGTCTATTCCAGCTGAAACTAGGACAAACATATAGAGCTGTATAAGATATTAGAGGGATCATATAGTACTTAAAAGGACTAGATATGAGAAATGTATTTCATTTTTTTCTATCCACAAAATCTATATGGAAGAATATCTTCCATATTCATTAAATATAACACATATTCAACATTTCTTAGAAAAATTACTTTCCATCTAATAGCACCTTTCCTGGATACTAATGGTTGACTAACATAAACTTTAACCTGCAAAATGAGGTTTTAAGAACTGGAGTACAATGAAGGAGAAGGAGGTACTCTAAATGTTGTTGCAAATATGAAGGTCTAAGCAAAAGTAAGGAAACCATAAAAATGTCTTTTGCTGAATCTGCTCACAATCAAAAAGCCATGCTACTGAACATGAAAGTGAGTCTAAGCGACTGAAACAAATAGTAAACTTTAACTATATATGGTTTGTAATCTGTATTTAACTCATGCTAATCAACTAGTTTGAGAGCCAGTAACTGTAGTAAGACTAATGTTTTACTTATGTTCTCTAGGGTTAGTAGATAAGTAATTACCACATGTAGAGTACATTAATTAGCAAAAGGTAGGTAATGTATCATAATTTCACTATCACCATTATGACCATGACTTTTGGTGACTAATAAAATGACAAATTTAAGTTTCCAAGCTCATGTTTGAAGGTGTTTTGAAAGAATTAGTGTAGTGATATTCCTTATGCTAAATTAAAAAAGCACCCCTCACTGCTATCTTCAGCAAGTGTTTACAATGAGAGTAGTACAGCTATCTAGGATAGCACCCACCTTCTTCATAACCTGCTTGGATGAAACTGCAAGACCTGCTCATACCAGAGCATCCAAGGTGTTTCTGAACACCTACAGCTAGATTTATCAGAACAGAAATTGAAACCAGTTACATTTTTAGACAAGAAGCAGGTCAAAACAAGACAGAATAGAAATAAAAGACTCAGATAACAAACTCCCAGACCTTCTGTGTCTGTGAAATTTCTTAGCAACATTTAGTAGTTTCCTGCTTGCAACAGACTATACAATCACTTTGGTTTGCCAGGAAAAAAATCTCCCTAATCACCTCCAAGACCAGTGAACACATTTGCTCTTCATTAGTGCTGTGGGGTCCCTGCTATCTGTGTCTGCCTCTCCCTCCACCACCTCAACTTTCATGTAGGCCCTTCTTACACATAAGATATGCTCAACTGCTCGCAGAAAAAGATCAAAGTTACTTTCCTTCCAAAACAATGTCTGCTGTATGTGGGCAGCTAGGAAGGATAACCAGAAAACCTCTCTCAAACTTGTTCAGACACGGCATTTGAAAAGTCTTCATTAACATGCAAACTATGAAGAAACTTTCTGCATTAATGCAAACCTACCACTAATTTCAATTAGGGAGTTATGAAACAGGATGTATCAACTATTAGAAACAGAATAGAATAAAATAAAAAGTTGAGTAGTAGCTTAGTAATGAATGACAGTTAGAGGCAACCTGTGTCAACTTAACATTAGTTAAGCTAAGAAGGGAGATTATCAGGTCATACCAAAGGTGCAATATAGAGAGGACTATAGTTTTCCACAAGCGAATCTTATAAAGAAACAACTTGATTGCCAAGTCACCTGTAAATGTATTTTTTAGGCTTTGTGAATTAAGATCAAACCATACAATATTGTCTTATTAAATTGTGTAGAGTAATATATTTTGTATTATTAGGATAATAGATTTTATCACAGTGATTACATTCCTCTGGCCCTGTATGTCTGCTCAGGCAGATGTTCCCTTCTGCAGATGTTAAAGATCTGTTTAAAGCTTTAGTAGTTCACTTAAGTAAGTTTCTTTATGATACTAATTCCTCTTTAGTGGTTTTAAAATATTCTTTACTTTCAAATTTTTCTGTTCTTTCTTTTTTTTTAATATTTATTCTGTATCAGCAAAATCATACTTGATTGCATTATATATCATTGTTGCACATAAATTTTCCATCATCTTTATTGCATTATTCTTTACTTGTTTATTGTGTGGCATAATGAAATTAATAGATGAAATCATTGCCTCTGTTGACATAAAAAAATAATCTCTTTGCATCTGTTCCTTTGATTCTCATGATTTCATAGCTATTGTTTGGAGATCAGTGCATTACTGATGTAAATACATTTTCAGGGATGTTATTACAAGCTTTTTTTAAACAGGCAGCACTACAGCCCTTTTGCTGTCTGTTAGCAGTGATATTCTCATTAATTTGAATACAATCATAATGTTGATTTGTGAAAGATCTTTTCCTAATCCAGAAAAGCAGTCAGAAAATAGCTATATGCTATATGGCAGGGGGGTGGAACTAGATGATCTTTAAGGTCCTTTCCAACCCAAACCATTCTATGATTCTGTAAGTCTATGATAATACTTTTCCAGATAGCCTACTATACTAAAACTATGTTAGCTACTGTTGCTATTTTTTTCAAAAAATTATGAAAAAAAGCCATTTATCCTGCAATATTCCACCAAAACCAGTATGGTTAAAATTCACATTCATGAAGTATTTGCTGACGTGTTTTAATTGGGGCAGCAACAAGCTATTCAGCTGTACTTGGATATAACACCAGTTGAATTCACAATTCTCTGCTAAGTAAACACACAACAGCAGTCTGTGAAATTAAAATATGGGACACCTATGGTTTTGCTTATTATCAGCTTATATTTTAACATTTTATACTGCTGAATATAAATATCCAAAGGAAAGGTGTAAACTAATTGGAAGAAAGAGGTTGATTCATGTCAGAACAGTTCAAATTTTAAGCAGGTGTAGAACCAAAAAATTAATTCCTTCCTAACTATTGCTGTGAAAATAGTTTGCAATGAATACCTTATCTAATACATTTAACCTGGTTTTAGATATTATTTTTTTTTTTGTAGAAGAGACAAAATACATTATGAATCCAGGTATTCTAAAATATTTGTAAAGATTTTTATTTCCAGCCTTTGACTCAATTAAAATTGTTCCCTGGGAATACTTACCATTTTTATTATGTTTGTTATAAATTCTCAGATGTCATAAAATGTTTCTTTGTTTAGTTGATAGGTACCTAAACATTTCTTGCTGAACTTTGAATTCTAAAATTCATATTTTGCATACTGCTGGTTCTGTTAAATTTAGTCAAAAGAATATTCATATGAAACAATGTGGGAAAGTGTAAGTCTAACTGAAGTAAATATATATAAAAAGTGGATTTGTATGAACACTTACAGTAATCTTCATATAATTCCTATCAGTCCTGAAGACAATGTTAAAGTTAGAAAATAGAATTTGGAAATAGGATTGGAAAAAATAGGTTTGAGAAATTTTTTTGTAAATATTGCAAGATGAGGCTTTTTTTCTTGTTAGAATCTTCCTGTTCTGTGCTTTTTCAGCATTACATTTTCAACCTATCATTGCTGCAAGTAAATTCATTATTTCTTTTGTAATTCTAAAAGTGTAACCAAACGGGTAACTTTGTTCCCAAAATACTGTGACCCTCAGAAGTAGGTCAATGTTGTTTCCCAATGGGATGCTCTCTTTAGAAGCTCATTTGTAGGCTTTTCTAAGTGTATGTATGAGTGTAAGAAAAAATATGCAAAGATATATACACAAGGTAGCGATTAATTAATTCAGCAGAAATATTAATAAAACATCAGGTCAACTAGCAGACCATTTAGGCTGACTGTTTAACATTTAGTCTCTGCCATGTAGTCGAGTTGAAATACATTATCATGTCTGCTTAAGTGGATGCAAGACAAAAAAAAAATCTAGACTGTTTTTTGCTCCAGAAAACTACATCTATTGAACAGTTTCCACTTTTTTATTACATTATGAAATAGGCAATTATTTCTGAGGTTTTTCACCTGACCTATCTATTCGGCATGCTTAGAAAACTTAATAAAGTCATCAATACTTTCATATTTGCACATATTGGCTTGTAAGCCTCCTACTTGTACTGTACTTTGTTTATAAATAGCTCCGTATTTTGATAGAATACAATGACAAAACCCCACTATCTACAAAATGCAGATCAAGAAGTGGGAACACTGTGGCAAATGAAGAGAAAATCTGCAGGTGATAGGTGGGCTCAGTTTTCAGTTTGATGAAGTTCTATTGTATATATAAGGAATAATTATGTCCCTCTTTACAAAAAGATTTCTACATTTCTAAAATGAATAGCCTTTGAGATTGAATGAAAAGTAGATCATCTTTATGATTTTAGCCAAGAAAAATGGGTCATGAGAGTTATTCTTCTATTATACTAAAAGTGATATTTTAATTCAGAATTATTAGAATTAAAATAAGATTTACCCTGCTCTGTATGTCATCTTACAGTGTAGCTCAAAATTTTGATAGCTGTGAATCAAGGACTTGGTCTTATTATTTCAAAGGCAAGATCTAGAGCACAAAGCAGAAGATAAAAAATGAAGGAAAAGTGTAAAATAGGTTGAAGATGGAGACAAACAGAAAATATACTTTGATTAATTGAAAGGTTAATTACTGAAAGACTTCCTCCACGCAGCATATGGTAATTAGGAAGTCTGAGCAATGTGTGATTTCATTTAATACTATGCAAAAAGCCAACATGGCATAGTAAACTGCTTGATTTTTCTTACGTTTGTGAAACATATAACTTGGTATTTCATTTTACTCTGGAGTAAAAAAAAGCTCCTAATTTTTAATAGATTAAAAATGAGGTAAAAAAAAGAGAGATTGGTAGGGATGAGACCAATTAGACACCATGGGCTAGTGTTCTCATCCGCCACTGCCACCTTAGTTCTGATCTGTGAAGCACGCTGGGCACAGGACAGAACTGTGCTGTGCAATAGGATTTTTGGTCACCTCAAGAGGAATCTTATGGTGTCTTTTACAAAGTATCAAACCTCCTTGAAACTTAGGTTTCTTTTCCAACATTTTGAGAAAAGTGTTCTCATCAGAATGGGAAGTAAAATGTTAAAAATGTTCCACAAGAATAGGATTTTCAGTAAAGCACTGGACTGTCCTGCTTATGTCCCACCAGAAACTCCTCGTGCCCTCTGACTCAGAAATGCTCCCAGTGAACCAGCATCAGCACATGTGGGAAGCTGCTGACAGAAAGAAAAATGTGTGCAGAGCCCAGAAACTGCATCAACTGTGAAACTTCCTGGGCATCCCTCAGGGACTGAAGGATTGTCAAATTGCTCATTTCCAAGGAGCTATAGAAATGGACAGAAGTGAGACAATATTGGATAATTAATTTGAGGGAGCCTGGGACTGGAATATCATGAGATTCAAGTCTCCATTGCTGGTGGAAGTATAAACTTAACATGGAGTTTTGACAGGAAATATTTTTTATAGGATAATTAGGAAGATGGACTGGAGTTAATATCAATGTAGTATCAGGTCTGGACAAGGTATGAAAACAAGAATTAACTCTTGCGTCACTACCTCCCACGCTTTGAGCCATGAAGGCAGTATCCTGAAGCTGGCTGACAGTAATGCTAACAGAAACAGCAATGGTTTCAACTGTTAGGAAAGAGTTCATCCTATGGTTTAGTTACCTAAGCATTAGTCATGTAATCTAAGCTACTTACATAGGTACTCATAAAATAATTAAATCCATGCTAAGATAACTGTTTAAGAAAGGTACTCTGAATAGGCAAACTGTGTACACTTATCCATTTTTGCAAGATTAAAGTTAAGTGAGATGACTCCTGTCTTTAGAGACTTAGTGTAATTTTTAAGGGGTCTGGACAAGCAAAGCCATTTTCTCTGAATTTTATTTTAAGCAGGTTGAAAATCCCATCACAGTATAAACAAATATCATGGAAATAACAAATGTGTGGCAAGCAGCATGATTCAAATAGCAGGGAAAAATGCACAATATTCCTAGGGCTATACAATTAATTTATCAAGGATGCAAAAATCCACATTGTCACAGACTACTAATAGAGACAGCTTATTGTCCTTCATGGACTTTTAGCATCACCTGTTCTTACGCAATTCCTTTTATTCTTAATTGCAGAGTCATGATACCCATTCTCATGCATGTTGCTAGCTGGATAATTCATTAAAATTTACCCTGCAGAGGTTAACATTAATTTGAAAACAAAGTCTGCCTCTTTAGCCTAAGAGTTGCTTCTATTTAACTAACCCACGTTAACAGCAGCTAAATAATGAAGACATAAATCAAGAAGTATGAGGTAGTGCAACAAGGAAGTTAAAAGAAATATCACTCAACCGAAGAAAAGGTTCACTCAGTTCTCCAGCCTTTGGGACAGAAGTTTTGATACAATTTAGTTTAATATAAGGAGTGCCAAACCCATGGGATTAAAAAAACCTACAAATTTGGAAAGGAAGAGGGCATGATCACTTCCCATTCCCCCTCAATCCCCAAATAACAGGGACTAGTCAACAACTAGAAGTCTTTTAACATTTTCTCCTGTCGCACACATTGTAACCACCATGGCAACTAGCTGGTTAAGTCTCTTTTCCCTGTTGTGGCACAAGATTACAAATGAAACTATGGTTTTGTTTCTCCATTCTTCTAGCTCCATGTAAGGAACAGCATTCTGCAGAGTAGTGTGATAGCAGGAGGAAGAAAAGGCAATATTGGCAAACCGCTCTGCTTTTGAAAAACAAAACTGTGCTGCAAAAATTATAAAGGTATTAATAAACTTGGATCATTAAGTAAAAAATTCTGGCCCTTTATCTGGTCTGAAAAAACACATGTATTTCAATCTGAACAGACCTAATTATTTTACAGTATATAATTTGTGATGGAAATCACACAAAAGAAATGGGTTAGACTGAGAAAGCTCTGCAATGAGATATACCTATAGTCACAGACACATGTATTTTCCCAGGCTTTCATTTTTAATATTTTATGGCCCTCACTGATCTTCCCAAACTTGAAGAAAAATGTATCTTTCATTTAAGCAGGTAGGGCACGTAATAGAATTTATCTGTATCAAAAAGGAGGTAAAATGCAAACTACAATAGAGATGTCACAGCAAAGTATTGAGTTTGCTCACTGTTACCTAAACCTCTGATCCCTGCACACAGTGTTTTATCTAAACAGCAGAAATAGCATTAGCATACAGGTATGACAGCATTCCCATTAAGAGAAAAATCTGATGAATGCTATTTGTAGGAGTTTTTTTAATCTCTACCTAAGGACTTCATTTTATACAGTAATTCCATAATGTAACATACATTTCCTTTCCTGCAGTTTCCTGTAGGATGTGACTATTATTTCAGGTTTAACCTATCACCATTTTTGATTTATCAGCATTAGAAAGAATATAAAAAGGAAATTATTCTTTTCCTATGTTCACTGATGAATCTCAATAATGCATCAAGGAGCATTTACTAGGGTAAATACACTTGAGGAGACCATACATTTTGAATAGTTTTGTTGGTAAGTCTGCTTGCATTAGCAATATGTGAAAATATAAGAACAGAAGTATTGTGCTGTGCTCTGTAGTTACTCTGTCAGTAATGCTGAGGTATAGCAGGAATAACACATTTGCCCATGGCAAAGAGGAAACAATGAATTTACATAGAAAAAAATACAGGTATATTCATAATAAGTCCATTAGCACATGCCAGTTATAGAAGGCTGACCATGAATCACACTTTGATGGCAATATAGTGATATATGAGATTCAGAGGCTGCGTGGACAATCCTTAGACTAAGTTCCTCATTTGTCCTGCCTAAGCTGTGTGTTTGACTCAGGTCACAGGGACTCAGCTATGTGATTTGTAGACAGCCCAGAGCAAGCAATGGTGCAACTCCGTATCAGACCAAACTAACACATGAAAATAGAGACTGAGGTTTGTGTTATACCTCTCTCTATCACCTATGTATAAGGACTGATCAGCTTTCTCATCATCTATTTTTAGCACAGTATGTTAGCATGATATGGAGCAGTTCCTGGAAATCAAGAAGTCTAAAGGTTGTAATTGTCCAGGATGCTTATCCTGATAAGCAGCCCTTGTGAAGGCAGTGACTGTTTTCACCTGTTCTGTTTCACTGAGCCACAGCATTATCATGGTGTGATAGAAGCGCTGGTTAGGAGGGATGTCTGTGGTGTTCATGTAGGTCCATGCTATGCCCAGCTGTGGCTTTGTTTAGCCAAGGTTTGAAAATCACCCAGGGCATTCCACAACCTTTCTGGGTAGCCTGTTCCAGTGCTGCACTGCCCTTCTAGTGGATTTTTCTTTCCCAAGTGTTTAATCTGAAAGTCTCAGGCTGTAGTCTCTGACATTAGCAGAGAGCTAAAACTATGATTATGTTACCTAACATTAAATATAAAAATTAAATATGAAAATTAAGAAAATCAATAAAAGCACTTACAACATTTCATTTGTGCCACCAGATGCAGGAACTGAAAGCTTCATTGCAAAGTCATCTCACAACAGTTCATAAGACACATGAAAACTCTCCTAGCCAAATGCCTTACCATTCGCAGGTCCAAGACAGAAACTGAAAGACAAGAAATAAAAATATGCTTTTCAAATCTCATCAACTTTATTAGGAGTGATTGGGGTAATTACTAACAGTTTAGCCCAGTGAGAAAGTTACATTATTATCTATAATACAATTGAAACACAAATAACATGGTCATCTATATTTTACAATCTAATAATACTCAGTATTACCAATGTTCAAGTAAAACTACATCCTCATATCACATCCTCAAAAGTAGTTCAAAAGTCACATCAGGAAGAAACAAGCAGTAGGAAGGAGAAGGCAGAAGGAAGGTAAATCACAGTCTGACATGTGCTATCTCTTTCCAATGACTACAGTAAAATCTTAGGAAAAATAGTCTTTTAAATTAGATGCCTTATTTAAATGAATAAGGCCAGCTGAAAATCTGACTGTGAACCTCCAACAAATCAGCAATGTTTTCATCAAAAGTAAGTCAGATGACCCTAAATCTCAAAGCATTATTTAACAGCTATAGAAAGAGGAGAGTGCTACAATAAGTGGCACATTATGAATATGAGAGCATATTTCTTTGTGTTCTAGAAGCTGTTCTACCAACTTTAGAGATAAATGCTGTAATAACTGCAAAGTGGAAAATAACACAGGGGAGGGGAAGGAAGGGCAGGGCAGGGCAGAGCAGGGCAGGGCGGGGCGGGGCGGGGCGGGGCGGGGCGGGGAAGGGAAGGGAAGGGAAGGGAAGGGAAGGACATTAGGATTTGGTTCAGGAGCCAAGGGGTCTCTCTATAGCTGTGGAAAGGGCCCAGAATCTTTGACAAACTGTTAACCTCTTAATCTGGGAAAATTGTACCTGTTATTGTTTCCTACTCATTAATACCACTATAATTATGCTGGTAAAATGAAATAACATTTTTTTTTTCCTATGCTGAAATGGGAAATGATAGTATCACCAAAAATTACAGCTTTATAACTTTCCTGTGTTGGCATGAACTCAGCATAGGGATGCAGTACTCACAGAAATGATTCAGCCTGTCCTTTGCCATAAAATCCTTAATGATATTACCTGCTAAATACAAAATTTGAGTAGACAGATAGATTGCTTCTGTGATTCATTCGCATACTGAAGGTACCCTTTGGTCTTCAGAACAAAATGAATAATGAGTAGACAGGATAGGAAACCTTACAAATATCAAAGAAAACTGCTGAAATGATAAATTATTTTACTATTGTAGACATAAACTATGGTCAATAGCATATTTGTTTAGACCATGGGAACTTTAACATGATTATAAAAAGAGAGCTTTTAAGATATATATGATGATGATAATGATAATAATATTGATAATGATGATAATAATTATCATCATAATAATAATGATAATAATACAAAAGAGAACATGTCAAACTGCCAGCAGGAGAGAAAAAATCAGCATAATTTGGAAATGCAGAACTCTTGCCTAAATTAGATGCATCATCAGGCTTTTGGCAATCAAAGCTATGAGAATCATCCTAGAGCTAAGAATTTGAGAGAGGAACAGATTCTTACAGTGTCAACTAGTAATAGCCTCATCCCCAGCAGTTTATCATAAGACTATGCATGTGCATATGAGAAAAAAAAAAAAAAGAAGAAAAAGAAGCTAGGGGAAAAAAATAAAGGTGCAGCAGCCTAAATCCAGTCACAGAAAAATAATTAAAATAACTTAGGACTGATGTCTAACACTTACATATTACATGGCTTCCAAAATATGAGAATAATACCCACCCAGGATAACAATTATAGCTCCTGGGACATGTCTAAGAAGTAAGTGACTTCTTACTGATTAATTTCTTCTTGTGATAAAAGAAGAAGAACACAACTCAAGCTGACCAAAGAGTGAATTCCCCACAATTATACTGTCTCACTTTATTTTTGAGAAGGCTGAGAGAAAGATCTTTCATTTGTGTAAACTGCCACAGGTCCACTGAAATCACCTTTTTCTGTCATCTCAGGAATTGTTCTTCAGTTTAAGTCTGCTTTTTTTTTTTTTTCCTATTTTTCCCAGTTTCCTTTTCCATATTAATAAACAAAGCAAAAGAAGATAATGAATGCAGTTTCTTAATTTCTCACTAGCTACAGATCAAAGTAATTGCTGATTGCTTCTTTGATGTGTATAAACTACTGAAAAAAGTGACTCAGAATTGTACCTGGAAATCATTCTTAAATTATTTTTTCAAATGGCTTACATTTTCATATGCTGCCTATCCATAAAATAGTCTCAAGATTTCTTTGTACTAAGGGCAGTGTTTTATGATGGACAGATTCTGATGTTATTCTAGAACTGTACTGGAAGGGAGTTCACATCAATGTTCTTTATAATCCTTATAACAATAATCGAGGAGATTTTTCTTTTTCTAGTAGTCATCATGGATGACAGGCAAGCCTGTTCCTGTGCCACATTCTTCCAGTGCTTATCCTTTAATACCTTGAAACCTAGCAAAAGCCTTTCACGTGGCACACATCTCCTTTAGTCGTCTGCTAGAAATAAATGCTGGCAGCTGCTCTGAAGCCCATTCGTTAACCTATACCATCTCTAGAGCAAAGCTCTGCTAGATGTGAGGGACACTGTGCCAAGCAGCCCATCTTTGTACTATGCAGTCACTGTTCTTGTTGCCCGGTGTGAACCTCCAGGGTTTCCTACGGATTTAAGGAGGGCCTGCAGAGATGGAAGGGGCTATTTGTACATATACTAATCTCTTTTAGCAAAGGCAGTTTCTAGCCAAAAACAGGGGGAAATTTTCCAGAGAGAACAAGGATAATTGTTATAGAAATTTATTAGCCTGCAGGTTATAGACATTTATAATCCCTACAGGTGTTAAATTTAATTTGCCTACTGAAATATATGAATCTAAGTCCAGGAAAATAAAGAAATAAAAAATTAAAAAATATGCATTATATAATACATATATTAGAAAGATACATTTCTTTAAATTTGGCAGCTGTTTTAAGCTTTGATTATTTTTCACAGCAATAGAGGTGTTTTCATGTCTGCGATATGGGCTGTAGCATTTAAAGCCTTACCTGAATGCTTTAAAGAACTAATTTAACATAAACTCTAATTTTTCTGTACTTCAAAAATGTCCCATAACATAATTTTAAGTAATATTCTTTTCTTGTCTGTGAATCAATACATGCGTGCTAATGCAAACATGTGAAAGACTTACCACTAGAATTTAGTAAGACATTATAAGCTAAACTTGGAGTTTTTAATAACCTTAGCTGTATCTTTCATTTTTACCCAAAGACCATTTTTAATACCTGTCTGCATTGCCTCTTTTTTTTTCCTGTTGTATGTTACTCTTTGGTACTCTAAAGTTTTACAGAGCCTTTGTCTGTTTTTATATTACAGAAAGGCAACTTTCTTCCTAAATGGTCAGTGTCTGTCAAATGCTATTTGGTCTTTTCAGTCACCTGTAGTACTCATTTGGAAAGATGAATTTCTAATTATTGTTACTGCATACTGTGTTCAAATAGTAAAGAAGGTTTTCATGTATGTGTCCAAATCAAGCCACTTTTTTTCTTAGCTTCAGCAGAAATATAAACAGGCTGGTATATCTATCATTCAGAAGAATGCAGCTAGGTTTCTGGAATAAAGTGTACTTTCTCAGTTATTGGTGTAGGAGAAGTGATTGCTTCCTGCAGACTGACAAAGTTATTCCAGTGCTAATTTGGGTAAATGTCAGAAGTGGCAATAAGGTTATCTCCTGGGAAGCAGGATGTGAGTGTTGGGGGTGTTGGAAAGCATAAAACCCTGCAAACCCAAATCCACAATCTGAACCCCTAAACACTTCCAAAGGACAACCTTTTCATAAGCTTAATACAAATTTCAAATATTTTTTGGCTCAAATTCAGTTATTAGAGCTAGGTGAACAGCTATTCAAATAATTGACTCACACCATGAGAAGCTGTGCTGGGAAAAGGTCTACATGGCCAATGAAGCCATGTAGAAACAAGTTGGTACAGTAGAGTTTTTTCTTCTCACTCCCTTCATGTATGTAATGCTTTCCCCAAATTTGAAACTGTTTCAAAATAGAACTGTGTCAAATAGAAATCTACAACTACTATACAGTTGCAATTATCATTTATTAAATAGCAAATGAGATGTATTATAAGACCATATTCATACATACTGTAAAAAGGGCTAAAGAACAGACTGAGTAACAGTAATGAAAGGCTACATGTATCCAATGAATTAATATGGCATCTAACAAATTTTGACTCTCCCAAACATCTTTACATACAGAAAAGAACGGCAGAGTGAAGGAAGAGTGAAAGGAGAAAAAGGAGGAGATTTAAAGTTAATAATAGTGAATGACAGGAACTTTTATGTTTTTTTCAGTTCCACTAACACTATGATCACTATGATCACTGGCAATGCTTCACAATGGCTGGGAGTAGAAAAAAAAAAAGAGTCGACAAATACTGATCCATTATTAAATAAAAGCATCATTAAAAGTACCAGTCTTTGTTACCTTAATTGAACAAACACTATATAGTTATCAAAGTTCTCTTCTGTTGTACAGAGAATGGAAAAGCAGTATTAATTTCAGTCAGAAACCAATGTCACTGCCAGGTAAAAACAAATAATCAAAAAAAGAGTAGTGTTTAAAATCATCGTGCTTTTGTTATTTTCTTTAACTCCTATATATTTACTAGTTACAGTCTTCCTAACTGTGTGCTGTCCATGATGATCACTTTGTAGTAAAACACTAAAATGAAGTAAAGATGCATTAAACAGAGCAACATCTTTAGCCAGCCAAGACAATTTAGAATTGCATGAGAGCTTCTGACCAGATCTTTCAGAGAACTAAAAATTATCTGTCAACTTATGGTTAAGCAAAGTATAAGAAAAATTGCCTTTGACTGCTAGCTTACCACTAATGGAAATAAAGGCAAATTTGTATCAAGCATGGAAGAAATATATACTATGCATATTATGATGGTTACTTTAAATATTTAATGGCAGAGTAAACTAGTTGTATATTTTATCCTTACATAGTTGTACACTTCCCTATTCAATAATATTACAAATATCTATTCATATATTAAATAATTAAAATAATTCTTGATGAAAGAAAGAAGTACAGAATAGTTCAGAAACATCTCAGTACTCACGATATTTAGGTATCTGAAGACAGATTAATTTAATGTTAATGAACAGCTGGATTTTTCACTAAACTGTGGCTGTAAAGGTATTATAATATTTTCAGTTTGGTTCTAAAAAGCTCCCAGGCAGATCAATGGAAGCAATAATATCTAACACATTTACATTGACAAAATGTCACTGAAAAGCCCTTTACTGAATAATAGCACTTAAAGTTCAGCTTCCTTAATTTATATATTATTTTTAGGTTTTATTTATTTATAGTGCTTATATAAACTTTTGTCAGAAAAAAGACAAACAAAAATTAGAAGTATCATTGATAAAGTAGGAGCAGTTCCATGTATGCTAGAATTTTAAACATACTGATATACTTAAATGGTGACATTATATAAATGATTTAATTTTATGCTTTACGTAGTGGTATATTTATGACATAATTATGATATACAGCTGAAATAGACCAAAATCTTTTCAGTAATAGTGCTTAAAGACTTATGAACTGAGGTTCTAGAAACTGCAAGTGCTCTTCCAATTTGTTGACTTTAGTAGATTATTAGAAATCTTTAACCACATGAGGACACACTAAGAATAAATTGCAACTCATATAAAATACTAATTATTTCCTTTTTAATATTTCATCAGTGTCTAGAAGATGTGTTGAAAGCTTACAGGTTGTAATTTTGGTTGAAAGAGGGCCAAAGATCCCCAACTTATAAAAGAGTTTTAAAGCAATCTTGGTTTTCAGAGACTTATAAGAGTTTCTTATAATCTTTAGCCCTACTTGACTAAAATTCCTTCACTTACAAACATTAGGTCCCTTGACAACTGATTTTTATAAGAAAATGACCAATGTGTCATTGTTACGTGATCACTCCAGAAGGAAAGTAAAGCAGCTTAGTAAGAAATATATTCTTTCTGTTCTCTTACACTACTTTTGGTTAAATTCTTGAACTATAAATGCATTGAAACTGAAGTTATTTTCTGTTGCCTGAACCAGCTGGTCATTGAATGAATCACTTGACATAAGAATGTATTCTGCAAAATGTAAATAACTTACTGGCTACTGATAAGCCACCTTTTAATGCTTGATTAGGTTTCAAATAAAAGTCCTTAGCATTTTTCTGACTGTCTGTATTTATAGGCAGTTCACCTTTAAAGACATCTATTCTCCCCACTTCACAGTCACCAAATAAATGCCCAACAATTTAGCTTAAAGGCATCTGCCATAGGATCTCTTATATAGGACACATTCTTGCACCAAAACCTTTGGCACCATATCCTGACATGCATCCTTGCAGCATGCTCCCTTCCTCACAACTGAAACTATGCCCTTCTCCAAAAAGACTTTGGAAAACTGATCTGTGCTCATTAGTTCCCATGGAAGTACTGCCACTGTCTCAGTGAGTTTGCCTTCTCAAACACTTTCTATAAGACAGAAGATGGAGAAGTATCTCTGTCCCCAGCAAGGAATTTGCTGCAGCACACTGTGCTCTGCAGCACACCACTTCACCGAGAGGACTGGCTCAGTGGAAGGCTTTGCATCAGGCACATCACACACCACCAGCTCTGTGGGACTGCACTTTTAGCACAGCAAAGGTGGAAGAGCTGTGCAGACAAAGCACAGTGTATACAGTGCAACGCAGAAAGAGAAAAGCCGGGGAGATGAGGAGCTGGCAAACAGCACAGACACTGAACTGCCTGATGGAAGTTGCACAACATGTGTCCACGCGGGGCAGTCACCTTTCCTTAGATTTGTAGCATTTACAGGCACAGGTCAGGGCTGGACTTTCACCTCCAGTTTGGGTTCCTCACTACAAGAAAGGCATCAAGGTGCTGGAGTGCATCAAAGAAGGACAATGAAGATGATGAAGGTCTGAGTCTTATCAGCAGTGGCTGAGGGAACTGGGGTTGTTTAATCTAAAGGAGATGAAGCTCAGAGGAGACCTTATTGCTCTCTACAGCTACCTGAAAGAATGTTGTAGTGAGGTGGATGTCGGTCTCTTTTTCCAAGTAACAAGCGATAGAACAAAATAAAATGCCCTCAAGTTGCACCAGAGGAGGTTTACATTGGATATTAGGAAACATTCTTCACTGAAAGGGTTGTCTCTTTCCCTGGGACAGACACCAGGCAGCCCTGTCTCTCCTGCCTTTCTCCTTTTTAAAAGATACGTTAATGAAAAAATATACCTACAGCCAAGACTTGTCCTGGTAGCTCTGCATTAACATGCACACATACACACACACAAACACAGACTGTCAAGGCATGCAGCACAAATTCCTCATTTCCTTGATGGGAAGCTCAGCAGCCCTCTTTGCTCTTTTCTTGCCTGCACACCTCACACCTCACACTACCCTACATGAGCACACAGCATGGGGAAAGCACACTGGGGAGTCTACCTTCAAGCATGCTAGCAAAATTAAAACTCACCTTCTTTCTCTTTCTTGGCCCAAGAAAGCAGGTTTATATGTTTCTGTCCAGTCTAAACCTCTGAAAGTGGAGAACCCTGGCACTCCAGGCACCATCCTGAGTCATCTCTACTCCTTTGTGCACCTAGTTGTTCCCAGAGGAAAGAGTTCTCTCAGCAGCATGACAACTGATGTATAGCCCTCTGGTGGGCCTGGTACTTGAACCAGGAAAACACAGTACAGTTGTTTGTATCTCTCTCATGTCTAGAAGGATGCAAACAACAACTAGATGTCAGGTATCTTTAGACGCTACAGATGCTAAATCTCCAGATGTTAGGCAGTATGGTTCTTCCTTCCCCCTGGAGAGTGTCCTCTCTGGAGATCAGTTGATGGATGGTAGGACCTGGAGTTATGGCAGCTGGGACCCCAGAGTGGAAGCTAAACCTTACAGCTGTTTGATGGACATACTTTCTAAAGCACTCTCTCTGCTAGGCAGTGCCACTGCCAAAGCTCTCTGCATCCTGGCTCATGAGGGCATCACACCCCCTAGCTCAATGCTGGAACCCAGGGAGCCAAAGACTCCTCTGAAGCATAGGACAGGCTATTACCTCTATCCTCATGCTCTTAGGCACATCATGCACTGCAATAAACAGAACAAATCTGTACTTAATATGCTCCAAAACACATAACTGGAACTGCTGGGGCACCATTTGGGATTGGCAGGGTACCTCTGCCTTTCTGGAACAATGCCTAAACACCAGGCAGGATAAGAGCTGCTGGGATTTGAAGGAACAGGTAACCATCAGACAGCTCCTGCTGTGCACAGCCATGGACTTGCAGTTTAAGCATGGGGCAGGTAGATCCCCTGCCCAGGAGCAGATTCAGCCTCTGAACTCCTTCAGCCTCTAGGTAACTGGCCTCCAATCCTCATGACAAGCAACGTAAGGAAGCTTCTGTTGTCCCAGGTGTGAAATTGGTAGGGAAGTCATCACCTCTGAGGCTCCTGCCACCACCACAGATACCAGTACTGAGATCACTGCTGTAGAGGTCAACACACAGGGACTCTCACCTCACTGTCACTGCTATCTCAACATCAAGAAAGACCACAAGAGCACAACTAGAGTTGAAAAGGAGTTAGAAAAGCTGTCACTAGGACAAACAAAAGCGCCAGCTGCTGCCTCAGAAATGTCTTCAGATCAGTCCTTCTGACATCGCTAATGCTGAAGTGTATCATGAATCACATTGTCGTCAGCAAGACTCCTGTATAAGGGTATCAACATGAGCAAGAGTTGGCAGGAGTTGCTCCATGTTTCATATCCTGAATCATTCTGCAGTTCACAGGCTACCTGTGCAACACTGTCATTTGAAGGTAAATGTGTGCTTCATGCTGGAGTAAGAAAAAATAATTATTGTGGTACCCAGGGAGAAGTATATCAATACAAAACTTTTATGAAACATTTCAATTTATGAATACATATTTAACAAAGGAATCAACAGTTCAGTTAAGCTAAAACTGCCTTTAGTGACCTAGCATTTTTTAACTTAGAATAATCATAACAACTATTTTTATAAGATCAGTAAAAGGGACTGTCAAATATTCCAAAAAGGTAAGCATGGGATCTATACTAATAAACAAAGATTTTCTGTTTATTTCTTTCAGTCTTAAGCCATTCCTTCTGGTTTTGATGGTGCTTGTCTTAGGTAAACTATTGGATTAGTGGAAGAAAGATGAGAAAATGGAAATAAATTTTATCTCATGTGTTTAAATAGTAAACATTTGTATCTTGTAAGACTGGTGAATGTAGGCTGTATATTTTGCGATAAAGTGTGTAGATCACATTTACAAGAACGAATATGAGGGCTTGAGTGAAGGAAAACTGGGAAGCTAAAGGGAGACTGAGAGATAGCCAAATAAACATGAATTCTTATAGGCATGTTACAGAATCACACCTGGCTATGTTATGTGAGAATAAAAACACTGGATAATAAGTGTGTTGAAGGAGTTACCCAGTGAAAAGTGAGGTAGAATTACATACAACGTAGTATCATTGGAAAGACTAATGTCTTTCAGGTAGACATAACTTGAGAAGACTATTACAAAATGAAAGTGTTTCAAAAGGCAGTACAAGAGCAATTTATAGCATACAAAATATAGCTTATATTAAAACTCTTAGTTTGCTTTGGTTACACAGCTATATGTATGATTATAGCTATCAAGCTTCTGAATGAGGAAGGAGTTTTGAAGGAAAGACAGCTAATATGGTTCATAAATGTTTGATTAATTAGAATAGAAATCTATTAAAACCACCCCCATCCCTCATTTTTTAAGAGCATGAAATTAACCACTTATAGGGCTATAACATTTAAACCATCATTGTTAGTCTTTAAAATAAGTGGCTTGCTTTATAAAGTTCTTGTGGCATATTTGTTTATTTAGGAAATCATACTAAGTGGTTAAGTGGTTAGCACAGAAATTTCTAAGTATGGAATCTGGTGATATGCCAGATACAGTTATTTTTCCTACTTTAATTACCTTTATTTACTTTCTCACTTTGAGATGCAAATAGGGCTTAAGTAGTTTATCACTGTTTGGGAACATCTCTGGTCCTAATGGTTGGCAATTTGCCCAAATTATGCAGAGAACAGGCAAGTGAGCCACAGTGCAACCCACTGCTGTATTGGCAATGTGGAGAGCTGTTGGAGTGTGGCATGCATGTATTTCTGGCCTACAAATATATCTCTCCTGTCCTTGAAAAGTAGGTCTCAGAGGGACAGAGAGATATCCCTCCATGTCAACATCCAGCTAGATCCTATGGCTTGAATTGGATTCCACAGTGCTGACCAAAGCTATGATGATTTTCACTAAAATATTTATTCAGAGTACTTTCAAATTTAATTTCAGACAAGCTTGGAAAATCCATTAATTGTGATCTACACTGTTTGCACATAGTTTATATTGTAGCAATTTATATTAGGTCAAACATTAAAGTGCAAATTTATAACAATTTCTTAAGCAGCCTACACAATAATGTATTATCTTTGCAGATATTTCACTTAATAAGAACCATGTAAAGTCTTACAGTTCCCAAATGACTCTCAGTGAACAGCATAATGACATAACAGCTTTTCACTAATTCCTCAGGAAAGTATGTATGTTTATATATTTAAAAAGTCAAAATGCTAAATGCTTACTGATTATAGATGGAACTCACTAGCATTGTGGGATAATTTTACAAACGCATTATTAAATTCAGAAATCTGATGAAAGTAATGCTATGTTTGATGGAAATTAAGTCAAACGCTGTCTCATTGTTAGTGAAATATCACTGTAATACATTTCTTTTGTATGAGTACTTTTACACGCACCACAAAGCTTCATTTTAGGACTATACAGTGGACTGTCATCCATTTCAGTTGAATATTTAAAGCCAAGAGCTAAATAATTGATGGAAAATAAGTTAAGATAATCTAAAATTTTGTAGTCTTAAATGGTGAATATTGAAGGGTTATTGATCAGTTTCCCTAATGGAAAGGAGGACATGCGATTTTTATATATCCTTTGAAAAACTTTCATGTGTTTGTATTAAGAAAAATATATTTGACTCTTAAATACTGAATGTTTTTGTTACCTTGGTAATCTTTTAATAGCAAAGCAGCAAAATATCAGAACTGATACCTGACTCAGGAAAACTGAATTCAACATTATTGCCTACAGACTAGCTGTGTCAGCCTGGTCAAGACATTTGACTCTGCTTCCCAATTTCACAGTACCAAGGTTTTAAAGGAATCATCTGAGTTGTTGACCTAATGCTTTACAACTGTATAGCAGGAATTATATCCACAAGAGTCCACAAACTACTTCACATTCCTCCATTTGCTGTAGGTCAGAAAATACTCCTCATACCTTATAGAAAAATTAGACCTACAAAGCAGAAGTTCACAGAATGGGAATATAAACTTCCTTGAAAGGAAGTAGGGGAGATCAAAGGCACTGGTCAGCATACTACATCTCTGGATGGATTAATTAGAGAAAACTCTCAGATGTTACAAGGAAGTCAGCTTCACCTTAAATTACAGAAGAAAGTAACACAAACAAATGAAGCTGCCAACAACTCCTACAGAGTAAATTTAGGAAAAATCCCTTCATGTACCACCACCTTCAAAACTTCAGCTTTTTGTCTTTGTTAAATCTGTTTGTTGGATAGTTACTGTTACCAGTTGTAAACTGGGTACAAGAGCTCTGCAAGCAAGCAGAAGCCCTAAGATCCTCAAGGGAATTACTTGTGGAACCTCTGAAAGGTCAAGCAGTTAGAGGGGAGGCAGACTCTGTAACCCTCAGGCCTTCAACACTATTTCTGACCATAACACAGACTCTCAGAAATAATTTGGTGACATTTTGTGCAAGGACCCTTAAGAAAGCCTTAAGAGCCCTTTCAGGCACATGGAACAGCATGAAGTATTGCATTTTCTATAGAAACTTGTGTCTATAAAAACAGAAAGGGTCACTATCCTTTGGAGTTACAGGGGGAATTAATAGGCCATAATCAAAGTGACATATACTGGATAAACCAGGTTGTTGCTTTTTTTTAAAAAAAAGGAAACCCCATCAATTTTACTTTTTAACCTTTAATCTATTTAAAGAATTTTTTTTATTATTTATTTTGCAATTTAGTTCTGGTGCAGTTAAATATGTACATATGCACTGTATTATGCACACACATATGCATCATGTATGCATATGCATTATATGTATGCACATGCACTTGGAAAAATAGAGGACTGAACACAAGTTACAAACCCCTCAGTTTTCAGTGCTTTTAAAGTTAATGTTTTATGAGAAATATCCTGTTCTGGATGCTTTTCAAATACATTTTTACTGAAAGGATACAAGAATGCAGTCTATCACAACTACATTCAGAAGAATTGAGTAAATGATTCATAACACAAAGCCTCAATATATAATTGTCCAAACATCTTGCCAAGAACTTAGAAATGGACTGTGGTCTTTTTTAGTAGTTTTAGAGACTAACATTACTATCAGACTCCTCTGTACATTTTGTCTTTCTTATGAAATAGTAATGTATTCCAAGAAAAAGCACCCAAATAAAAAGTTCTAAAAAAATCTTTAAAAGTTTAAAAAACCACCAATAAGGCAGAAAATCCTTACATAATTCAACTGCCACCATCTATAGTTAAGATATTGGAACGTCATCCTTAATCTAGTTTGTAAAAACAATCAGTATCGTTCAAAGAAACACCTACTCTATGCTGTCTCAGGAAAACACAAAACAAAATTCTTCTAAGGTACATACAGGGACTGTTATAATCCATTTGTTTGTACTGATATTGTTTCCTTGGGCTATTCTAGCCAGCATACTGAATCAAAGCATAGAATTACAAACAAAATCTTCTTATTGGGAAAGATTTTTGTTTTTCCCTCTAGGTACTGCTTTTGTTGGAACTTTGCCCTATACACAGACTGCACTGCCTAGCTCATTTCTACATGACAGAGGCAGTTTTGAACTCGTGTATTGATCCCGGCTTTACTGATGAAGCTGTCCTTATTCCCTTCATCTCCATCACTAAAGTCTGGTAACCTCTCACCTGCATGACGTCTGAAAGTTGTTTTGAAAGAAAGAAATCTAAAACGCTTGTCTATGTGCCAGCATGCTATAGGCTGGGAGGAATTCAGCTCCATGGGGCTCTGTTAGGGGAGAAAGGTTTGTTTCTACCTCTTCACACAGAGGCCTTGTGGCAACAAACAGTTCTTCTCAGTGGACCCACATTATGTCCCCATGGTCTGGCAAGACTTTAGCTTCACATAGGAACATTCAGTGATTCTGGCAGGGAGTCTTGAAGGAATATGGGTGAGAAAAGGAAAGAAAAGTTACTTTTAATGTTATAGAAACTCCACTAAATCTGAACAGAATATCACAAGAGGCAAAGTACTGCACCCAGAAGGTATGTCACTTGTCAAATCATAATATTTTGTCAACTGCACAAAGAAAAGTTTGTGAGAATCTGTAACAGGAAACACTAGGCATACTAAATATCAATGTGTTTTTTTTTAAAAAATGTGATAAAATACAGTCATGAAAACAAGCTTAAGGTAGCATTGAATCAGAAGGTGAATATATTCAATTTAGCAGTGGGCCATAAATGTATGTATATGTATATATATATATGCATATATGTACATATGTATATATAGCTATATCACTTTTTGAAATACATGATGCCTTCTACCACATAGACCTATATTAAAATATATGCCATAGTATTTACTTTCTTTTTCAAGTTACTGTGGCTCCATTATTAATTTTATATAGCAGTAGCTATAAAAGAAGTAGGGAGATTTAATCGAAGAAAACTGTGATAGTGCCATAAACAGATTTCACTAAAACACTCAGTGAAAATTGAAAAATACTTGAAATAAGAATTGAAATGTTACCTTTAAATGTGCAATAATTATGGTATGATCAATAACCTCAATTCAACACTCAGTACGCAGGGAAAGAAATTAAAGATAAGACACCACATAATAATGGCCTATACTTGGAACTAAAAAGAAGTACTGGACAAGTGATGATAAAAAACCCCCAAGATTTTAAATTTTGAACAAACAGAATTCAAATGCCACAAGCAAGGTAAGGAACACTGAAAAGAATGATTGACAAACCTATAAAAGAAACAAGAATGCTACAGCACTCGAGAGAGAAAACCAAGAGGAAAACAAATAAAAGGAGTTCTCCTGTTTTGATTAGATTATCTGCTTGTAAAAGACAGCTAATAGACACACAGGCAAGTAAAGTAATCCAATTTCTTACTGTTACAAACAAAATTACATTAAAAGATCAGTACCAGTGCTGAAAGTCAAGCAGTCAAAAATTAGGAAATACCTCAACTGTCTCTGCCTGTTCACTCTCAGCTTGGCCCCTGGGACATAACTAGTATGATAGCAGTATAGTCACAAGCTATTTTGTTTCCAATAATCCTGAGGGAACACTGAGCTGCTTTTTAATTCCATAATTGGTGAACAAGAAGCTGACATGTTCTGCTGCATATAGGAAGGCTAAGCGATTCCCATGAGGAAAAATGAGCATGTTTTTCTAAAGTGTAATGCACATTTGTTACAGTCATGAAACAGGAGCAAACTATAGGGTTAGTGAAGTAGTGTGCTTGCTCCATCTGTTCAATTCTTGTTTCTGTTTTGATAGTGCACCATTTGAGTATGTCTTAACAAAAGTTAGGGTAGGACCATCATTTTATTTAATTTTGTAAAGGAAATTTATTGGTTAGCAATGTTGTTTAGCCTTCTAGCTTGAATTAGAGCTAGCAGCAAAAAAATAAAAGGCTCTGCAGAACGTTAGCACAGACCACACAGTTCCTGAATCATTAAACAGAATATGGTTTAGTTTTAACTCGGTACACTCATTCAAAATTAAATGTATGACAATCAACAGCCTTCATTTAAATTCTTGATACTGAGCACATACAATTGCTTGCAAAATCAACAGTCAATGCAAATGATAGGGATCTTTTAATATTTTTCTTAATTTTCATACATCTTAACATTAAATGAACACTGAATTAAAACCAATATTAGACAGTTTTTCAAGTGCTGTAGTAAGGGGTTTAGAAATACCTCAGACTTGAATATTACATTAAACTTATTTTTATCATCCCAAAGATACTTGGAACACGCTATAAATTCAACTGAAATAATAACCACATTTTTCATCTCTATAGGCCAATGTAATGGACCGCTAAAATCCAATCACATCTGAAGAGACATGGAGATGTGTGTTTTAATATTACTTCAAGCAATGCTGAGTTATCGGGAGTGCAGAAAGAAAAATATTTGTTTTTACATCTATTGCAACATAAAAAAAGGCAATGACAACCTAGTAAAGATAAGATTTTGTATGAGGGCACAATAATAGGAAGATAGGGGTTTGGACCCAGATTCTACAGATTTATTTATATCACTGTAATAGAACCAAGTATAAAAAGAGTTCAGAGCAGGTGCTTCTTTGTATTTGACAGTTTATAAATTCAGGATCACCGATACTATAGGAAAAGAAAGCCAGTTAATGAACATAGGTAGAGTATTTAAAATATTCTTCCTGAAGAGCTGAAGCTTCATTTACCAATCCAGTATCATTAGATGCTGATATGATCACATCCCAGCATCTAGGAACCCACCAAAGCTAGTGTTACTGTTGTTATCTGGTATTAGTGTCATATAAGAGCTAATGAACAGCACCATAGCAGGACAGAAAAAGCATTCATTAGCACTGTGTGGCTTAGTATTAAACTTCATGCTGTGCTTTCCTCAAATGTTAGTGAAAACTGCAATTGTTCTAAAAGTTGTATTATAATTTTCTCTTTGATAACCACTACTCAAGAAAATAAGCACCACTGAGTATTTGCATGACTAATTGTGGTTGCTTATGTGGCACGGCTATGGAGTTCGAGAGCCCTAACTACACTGCTAGAGGACAATATGTCTCAAGCATGACAGGTCTCATGACCTTGATTTTTCCATTAATCTTTTTGATTTGGCCTAGATATAGTATGAGCTTACAGATTTGTTGCTGGCAAAACAAGTCTTGATTTGGAAAGAAGGCATAAACTGTCTCAACTCCCCTTCTTCTTGCCACACATTGTGCTCAGTCCCTCCCGTCCCCACTGCCCAAACTCTGCCATTTATGCCCAGTACAAGACTCCACACTGTTCTCTGGAAGTCCTAAACTGAAAATATCTGTTGATGTACTGGGCTGTAGCACAGCTGGCTGCACTCGGGCCTGATCCAGGCAGTGCACCTGAAAGAAGACTGGAGCTGGCATTAAGGCCCTGACAAGCTCCCCTCACTCTGAACTGGTCAGGAGTTCAGAATACAAGGCAATGTGGACTCATACTTGGCTGATAAAAAGAATGTGTTCTTGTGTAGTCATTCTGTCTGAACAAGGAAAGTCTAACTTCTGTAGGCTGAAAAAACAGCCTAAATTTTCTTCACTCATTTCTTTCCCTGGATTTTTTAGAAATACTAGCTGTGAGCAAATCATAAACATTTAAAAAACCCACAATTTCCTACAAATAATTCAGGAAAAGATAATTATTTTAATAACATACTATTCAGAGGTGCAAGTATTGTCTGGAAAACCTCTTATGCCTGATTCTGACTACTTCACTGAAGGCTATTTTCCAAACAGCAGAATGGTAAATGACATTTAGAAATTCAAAGCTGAGTATGCATATTAAGTGCTTATGCTTGAGCAATTTTCAGATTCTAGAAGATAAAATAATGGCACATAGTCCAGTATTTATTTAGTTGTTTGTTTGCTTTGTGCTGGGCTGCTTTATAGACAAATTACTTGGTTGGTGTTTTTCAGCTGGTGTGAAAGAAATGCTAAAGAAATCTTCCCACAGTACAACTTTAATGCTAACTAAGACAGTTGAATTAAAATGTAATTAACTACACTCCTATTTGTCTTTTTTTTTTTTTAATTTAATGCTAAGTACTTCTTTCCTCTGCTTCATTTAGTGCTTAATGTTATGCAGGGATTTTTTATCCCTGTAGTGACTGCAGTTATGCAAACTAATGAGTTAAATTTTATCCTATATTCATCCCAGTCATATAGATTAAATGCAAGAAATGAATGCTGTAGAAGCATTTTCCATCATGATTATCAGAGAATTGGAAAATATTTATCTGAAATAATCCTAAAAGACTTTCCAGTTTTTAGCAGCTAAACTCTGAGACATCATTTGATTGCACCAACACTGATGCAAATCTGGAACAAACGCAAATGGAGTTACCCTGGCTTTAATGACCAGAAGCTGACCCTGACTTTAGCAAAAGATTCAAGTGCTGCCAAAATTCAGATCTCAAACTTCCTTATGAATGGGAACTTAGCTTTAAAGAAATTCAAACAAATCCAATCTTCTTGTTGATTCAGTTTTCACTACCAGAGATACAATATGTCACAAAGGAACGATACAAACCTTGGAAGTCTAACTGGAACCAAGATCCCAGAAACCACAAAAATATTACTGAGATTTATGCAGCACTTAACCACGAAAAAAGTTGAAAACAGAATACTACATACCAAGCATGTGAACAGTTATACTGAGTTCAGATGGGTTCAGATGACCTGTAGAATGCTTGTGGAGAAGGTGGGGGAAAAACCCCACAAACCAAATGAGAAAAAGAAAGCAAGGATATGGGGAAACAATTAACAGTGGAAAGAAAAGATACAACAGAATTTTAAATATTTAAATCTTCTTTTTCAAAAATCCAATACACAACTTATAAAGCTCAGCACACTCTTAAAATCTTTTGGTAAGTTTTCAAGGGAAGAGAGGCAACATGAAGGACAAGAATAAAGCTGGCACAAGAATTATGTGTATATACTAAGCACAGCTTGGCTGTGAATTAAAAGGTAAGGTTCTAGAACAACCTTCTAATATCAGTTACAGAATTAAAACTCAAGCTATTTAAGACAGAGATGGATCCATTTAGAAAAGCAGTTGTAAGGCTTGGCAACTCTAATAGACTGGATTCAGTGACATGGGAAATTCCCCTTTAACATCTCAGTTCAGTAAGTGGAACAAATTATAGATATAATATTCAACTAAATTGATTTTTTTTGTGACTTAAAAATGGAAGAACCTAAGAACCTGAATACTGAAAGTAATTTTTGTGAAAATAGTAAAAAATAGGGCTGGAAAGGAAAATAATATACTTTAAAAAATGACCTCAATAAATCAAATATTTAATTTCTACTAGGAAAAAAAATAGATGTAGCAAAAGGGAATACAGTAAGCTGACACTCACTAAAAAGTCCTATATACACAAATGCTAACGAATTCAGCCCACAGGCAAGAGTAAACCATAAGAAGAGGTGTATTTGACTGCTTCAACAGCAATTCCATGACACTAAAATCAAAAAAGTCATTCACAATGTAGAAGCAATGATATGTTACTAAAGATGAGTATAAAGAAATAGGGTAAGAATGTTAGGATAAAGCCAGAAAGGTTAAGGAGAGAAAAGTGTTACAGTTCTCTGAGAACACAGAGGTAAGAGATGACAATACGGTAGATACTATGAAAAGGAAAAAAAAAAGGTCTAGTTCCATTAGTTACCACAGAGGGAGAGCATTCAAGTAGACTACTTTGAAGAGCTAAAAAATCAAAAGAATATTTTCCCCCTTTTTTTTACAGAAAATGTTATGACCAGATGCTCAACACACAGAAAATTAAAAAAATAATAATAAAAAAAAAATTGAAAGGATAAAAATAAATGTCAGAAGAGGGAACCGATTCTAACAAATTAAATTATTCAAAAAGGAAGACCAGATAAAATTTTACCCATAATCTTGAAAAATAAAAGGCCCAAAATATCTATGGATTTTGGTCTTATCCTGAGGTCTTATGGAGATTGGAAAGTTCCTTGCAAGAAATAGAACACTGAGATAAGGTGAAGGAAAGACATAGCATCTCTCTTTATTAAAGGGAGGAAAAGCAAGGTCTGAGGAATCATAGATCAGTCGGTCTAGTCAGTTGAGTTCTGATGTATGAGATTATACCAGGAAAAAATATTAAGACATTATTTATATATTTACTTACAGGATAATAAAACACTAAGTATCCCAACATGTATTTCTCTATAAATGAAGGTTTCAGGACAATCTAATTTCCAACTTTGTAAGAATAGTTAGCTTCAAGACTTTACTGATGATCTGGATGAATGCATCCTCAGTAAGTTTGCAGATGCAGCAAGTTAAGTGGGAGTGTTGATCTGCCTGAGGGTAGGAAGGGTCTCATCTGGACAGGCTGGACTGATGGGCCGAGGTCAATTGTATGAGGTTCAACAAGGAGAAGTGCTGGGTCCTGCACTTGGGTCACAATGACCCCACACAATGCTACAGGCTTGATGAAGACTGTCTGGAAAGCTGCCTAGTGTTGGCTGACAGCTGGCTGAACATGAGCAGTGTGCCCAGATGGCCAAGAAGGCCAACAGCATCCTGGCTTGTATCAGAAATAGTGTGGCCAGCAGGACAAGGGAAGTGATCGCCCCCCTGTACTGGGCACTGGTGAAGCTGCACCTTGAATACTGTGTTCTGGTTTAGGTCCCTCACTTCAAGAAAGTCATTGATGTATTGAAGCATGTCCAAGGAATGGCAAGGAAGCTAGTGAAGGGTGTGAGAATAAGTTTTATGAGAAGAGGCTGAGGGAACTGGGTTATTTAGTCTGGAGATGAAGCAGCTCAGGGGGGACCTTATTGCTCTCTAGAGCTGCCTGAAAGGAGGTTGTAGCCAGGTGAGGGGTTGGTCTCTTCTTCCAGATAACAAGTGACAGGACAAGAGGAAACGGCCTCAAGTTGTGCCAGGGGAGGTTTAAATTCATTATTAGGATTTTTTTTTTTTCACTGAAAGGGTGGTCAAGCATTGGAACAGGCTGCCCAGGGAGGTGGTGGAATCACCAACCCTGAAAGTATTTTAAAAATGCATAGATGTAAGGCTTAGGGATGTGGTTTAGTGGTGGGCTTGGCAGGCCTGGGTTAATGGTTGGACTTGATGATCTCAAAGGTCTTTTTCAGTCTAAATGATTCTATGGTTCTTTGATTCTATGATTCATAGGTAGAAAATAAATAGCAGGTGTGACAATTCATTGATCTTAAATAAACTTGTAATATTGTCTTTATAACATTTTCACAAGCAAACTGGGGAGAAATAATGATTTTAAAGTAATCCCTTGACAATAGATGCCTTCTTTAAAAATATTTTCTTGAAGAATATCTGTTAGTGTTTCTAGGTAAATTACAAATATGGCATCATTGGGGTCTTGTCTGGCTCCATGAATTCCCTGAAAGTTTCTTGTGTGCTTTGTTTTCTGATAATCAAGGAAAGTTACATTTAATAGACCATTTCTGGCAGCAAACTAAAGCACATATTCTACTTGCATTTTTTTCTCTAGTAAGCTGCCCATCTGAAAACTTTAAAGCCTCTGACTTCTTATAATTTGTAGAGAAAAAAAAGAAGAATATTTTTGTTGCATGAAATAAATTGATTTTCTTAACATTCCTAATCCTAAATTATGTAGGGCTCAACATCCACTTGGTTTGAAGGCCAAATAGCCATTTGGTTTTAGTTAGTTCTTGATACTAACATCCTGAAAGATTTCTATTCTTATTCATATAATTTCTAATTTCTCTAGAATGGGAATTTCTTTAGAACTTCTGTGGGAATGAAGTAGATAAATAAACATTCCAAAAGAAAATTCTTGTCTTCTCAAGGTTTAGTCCACATGGAATCCAACCACAAGTTAGAAATTATGCATGTGAAGAGATCAGAGTTTATCTTCCTTTATTACTTCAGTCTTCAGCCTCTTCCAATTTGCCGGTAGAACTGTCAGAGTTTAGCCATATTAAATCCCTTTTTCTTGAGATTCAGTTGTTGAAGTCTTCTGAGAAGAGCTGCCTAGAGTAGAACAACTCAATCAAATCTACATGTATCCAAAGGATGAAGAATGTATGTCACTAGTCCTGTTTTGTATGACAGCTTAGCAGTTGAAGTACTTGCCCACTAAGGGTGAGGCCTGGTTGTAATTTTATCTTCAGTGAGAGGCAATTCTGACCCCTGCAGTGTTTGAGGGAGTGCTCCACCAGCCAAGTACAATGACTGTTTTGAATGTCACAGTAACAGAAATGGGGCAATAAAATCACTCTGAAATTAATCCACATCCAAACACTAGACTAATTTCTCACTGTTCATGGTTGTGGCTGTCTGGCCAGAGTTCAAGCTCCTTGTTATTTGCTGGTGGTTTTGGTTTTCAGTGCTCTTTTTTCTAGCCTATATAAGTTGCATTACTTGCTTACTACACAGCTTCCCAGATTCAGCAGGAAAGGTGGAAAATCATCCTATACAGCTTAAACTATAATCTGTCAAAATAATGTTCCACAAAGCTTTGGGGGAAGAAAAAAATGTACTTGCTATAGCTCTGTTACAGTTCTTTTCTGCCAATATGTCCTAAGAACCTGTAATCCCCCAGAATAAATAGTTCTATTCTGCCAAATTTTTGGATCTCACATACTGTAGACTAGTTTAGTTTCCAGCATGCTTGGGTTTGGTCTGACCTAGACCTACACACAGTATGCAATTACACTTCTGTGAAGCTTTCAGCTCAGATCAGGCATGCCTACTGAGTTTAGACACTTACGTGATGAGGTAGCAAACAAACTAAAAGGAATCAGTGTTTTGTGTTTTGGCAACTGTTATCTATCTGCCTTCTGGTTTAGTTGCTTGAATCCTTTCCTTGACTTTGAATATTAATGCTGTGCAATCCTTAACTGTCTAACTTTAAAATTTTACTGTGAATTCATGTAAGAGCTAAATCTTTGTGCTGCAAATGTACCCTGTTCTATATTGTGAGACCGCTGAGATTTTTTAAAATCTTTTGCTATAGAAGAATCATCAGAGGAAATTCTGTATTATTCCATGCATGGGAAAAATATGTCTTGTCAATTCACCTAATTAATTGTAACATGGTAAAGGAGATGAGAATGTATTACAGAAAACTTAAATGCTTTCAACCTCTCTTTTGAAAGATTAACAGCGGCATCTCAGTGTGAGAAAAACAATCCAGGGGGAAACAAGCCTTAAAGAGCTCTTGAATACCTAAAAAGACAGAAAATCAATAAGGCCCATAATTATTGGCACAGAGATTTAATGAAGTGTAAAACTTTGGTGTAACAACAAATTAAAACTCCATTAATGTCCATGGATAATGAAGAACAAAAAATGATTAAGATAAAAATACAGTGTTTTAATTTTTTTTCTTTTCCTATACTGTTCATTCAGTTTTGGTTCGTTTGTTGGATTTTTTGTTTGTTTGTTTTATTTTTTATGTAAGAAATAGTTGAAGAAGACTTTAAATGGTCATTTTAATGGGAATTTAAGACTTATGACTCAAATCTAAGCACTTTTTAATACTTTGCAGATGGATATAGAATTTTAAACTAGTAACAGGTTTCATTGAAAGGACTTGGAAATTAATATGAAACATACTACAAGCAGGTTAATTGGGTTCATTTCATGAAAGTATATTCTAAATTAGCTAACCTTAGTCCTTTTTTCTTAACAGAATAAAAGGTCTCTGAAGCTACGGCCATTAAGCTTGGTGCTGAGATGTAGAAGAATCAGACTGACAGCCTTGGGAACTGGGAGGCTGGTAGTTTACATGTGGATCACAGGGGATTCTCAAAAGCATTTGTTGTCTATGCAGGATGAATCAGACAGCTTTGACAAATATTTGCAGTTAAATGAATGTTCTTCCTGTCTTATTCTACAATTACTGCTGGGTAAGTCTTCCACTTATTATAGGCCTTTCCTGTTTTCATATAAACCAAGCTTCTGACAGAGAAAATATTATTTCCTGTGGCACTGTTACACACATATTTCCCTTGTATTCCACTAACATGTTGCTAATTAATTTAGTTTGATGCATATTAACACACTGTACAACAAAAGCTAATGACCCCAGAGTAGAATATTAGTTACAAACTGTTCTATCCATGAATCTTCTCTATACATGTAATCTATCTACATGCATAATGATACCTGAATATGGTAGAATTTTTTTAGATAAAGCACACCAGGTACAGCACAGAAGAAGTTACAAACTTAGGTTATCTAAATACTATCTAAGAAAACAGAATGACACCAACAACAGAGATAAACATTTAGCTTTTAATATAAGTGAATTGTAATACTAGGGAAGCATAGACCACCTTGTTTTTAGAATTCGAGCATGTCTGTGTAGAAATTATATCCTCTTAGAACAGAGTATGAAAAAAACTCCCTTGAGAACAAGATTGCAGTATTTAAATAATAGTCTATAGAGGGCACATATAGTCTTCACATAGTAATCTCACCTCTAAATAACTAGCCCATGTCCTCAATTCAATTTTAGGATACTTTTCTTCATTGTCATTCCCTCATGTGCTGAGAACTGCCTTCCTGGTGATGGCTGATGTCCATCTCTTTCTCAGTAGCTGCTTGTTAACCCCTTGCCAGAAGAACCAGCAGCCTGATTTTCTGTCAGGCTTTGAAAAAATACAGAAAAAAGCTTGGGCAGCTATTTCCCCTTCCTTGTGGGGAAAAAGCAGAGAGAGATAAAAATGATGCATGAGCTGAATCTGACCTCAGGCTAGGCTGTACCATGTGTTAGATAGTCTTCCAAGCACATTGAGAAGACAGCTAAGCACTGTAAATATAAAGATCAAGATTCTAAGCATTTCTTGTTAGTAATATACCATATTTTTTAGACATTTTGAATACCTAAAATAAGTTAATGCAAAACCAGAAATCATTGTCACCAACCATCAAATATTTGAGGATAAGCTGAGCAAAAACATTCTGCTTGCACCATCTCTTAATCAATTTCTGCTGTGGGGTTTGAAACTACTTGATTCTGACAGAAACCTGAGGGACAATAGAGATAGGAGGGAAGTCATGCCTCAGGAATGAATCACTGCTGATCACAACAAAAATCTATTCCTTTTTCTTCCAAAGCATAGGTTTGTAGATGGAAATTGCCTAACCAACTGGCATGTAAAACCCAAAGTTACACTGTGTGATTCCTATCAAGTCAGATTTACAATAAGAATGGAGTCTTTTTCTGAGCTTATTTAGGTGGAAAATTCACATTAGATGTAAGGCTACTACTTTCCTTAAGCCTTTTCCTCCAGAGCTAACAGTGGATGTCTCTGTATACCCTGTCCTATGGTAGACCTTGCAATATAACTTAATCTAAATTGATTTCATAGTGCAGAAATAGCAAAAGAAAATTTTCTTTGGTTTTTTTTTTTTTTTTTCTCTGTATTTTATCATTCCTAACATAAAGTCTGTGGCAAGCCATAGGTCAAGGAAAATGTTAAGTATTAAATGGCTGGCGTAATCTATGCAGACTTGAACAATTACCTATTATCTAGAAACAACAGACTAAGACAGGCTTTAACCTTAGCTATTTGGAAAACTGTTCCCCCAAAGCCGATGCATGACAGTAATTAGGAAAGCAAGCATAAAGATTTCATTTTGTGTTAAATGAAGCAATTTATTTAAAAAAAAATGTTGCTGGGGGTGGGGGGGCGGGGGGCACTTGGCATAGTAGAAGACAGAGTTACATAAACTGGCTTTGCCTACTGAATGCAAAAACTGCAGATAATTTAATGGAATGCTATTTGATTACAAAACTCAGGATTCAGAACAATCAACCATACTGATATTTAGATAGAAGTATAAAATTAGATTAGAACTGCGTCTGATCAATAAGAAAGTGATTGGATGGGTCCACTGAACTATCTCACCTAAAAACTACGAAGAAGGGGTGTGGCTGCAAGCACAGCCTGGTCAGCCAGAGACAGTTCTGAGAACTCCGTACTGGGTTACTTTCTGCAGAAAATATAAAAACACTTAATACGCCAGCTTAATTTTTCAAAAATCAGGAGTAGTGTAAGTCCCAAATCAAAATAATTTGGTCTAATATTCCTAATTATTTTTTTCTCCATAAGCATGGAAACTAAATATTCCTATTACTTTCACAATGAAGGGGCACTTTCTATTTCTCTCATCCTCACAAGTATTATAATTGCAAAATATACCAGGAAATATGTCCTAGTTATTTAGGTGTTGTTGTTAATAAAATATAATTGTTCTCAAGATTAAGGAAAACAAACGTATGGAGCAAGTCAGTGTGAAAACTGCGAGGGCTTTGCAGAACTGAGAGCAGCTGTATTGATTTGCTCGGTCAAAAGTTCTGTATATTTTTATTCTTTCATTTTGTCTTCATTGTGTTTGTGCCATTTTTTTCTATCTTGGCTCATGAAAAAAGCATTAATTTCATAGCACCTAAAGATGTATGTCTAACTGATTCAAAACCAACCATAAGCACCTATTAACCTTCAATTACCTTGTTTCCCTTCTATGTAAAACATTTACTGCTGTTCCTTGTGAGTACACTAATCATAAAAATTCCCTTAAGAGGACTTGTTATTTTTTGTTCCAGATATGCTCGTAAGCATCATCTTATTCTCAGTCCCCTTATGTTAGTGCTTGTTCAGCTTTTCCTACGGGCGCAGGCGCCGGGCGGTGGCAGGGGGCTGCGGGGACCCGCAGGGCCCCCTGAGGCGCGGCCGGTTCCCGCCGGCTCCAGCCCACCCCCGCAGGGTAGTGCTGGGCCCCAGCCGCCTGGGCGGCGGCTCTGGGGAAAGGTGGTGAAGGTGAGGTGAAAACAGTGGAGGGCAGAGAAGACTGTGGAAAAAAGAAGTGGGAAACAGCAGAGAGAACATGAAGGTCAGAGGAGAAGGAGATGGCTGGATGCCGGAGCAGAGGAGGGGGCTGTTAGGGACTGACCCCGCCCCCTGACCCCTTCCCCTTGCACCGCTCCGGGCAGCAGATAGAGGAGCTGGAAATGGAGGAATGATGTTGGGCGCTGAGCCTCTGAAAGGGGGGAGGAAAGTGACGTTTTCGTTTTTTTGGTCATGTTTCTCATTACCCAAATCTGTTCTAATTGGCAATAAATTAAATTGATTTTCCCCCCAAGATGAGTCTGTTTTGCTTGTGATAGTACTTGATAAGCAATCTCCCTGTCTCCATCAGCTTTCTCATTGGATTTTCTCCCTCTGTCCCACTGAAGAGGAGTGGGTGACTGGCTGGACGCTTATTTGGCTGTTAGCCAGGGTTAATCTGCCACACATTTACCTCTCTTTCTTAAAATTCTCCTTATGCTATATCTTGCCTACCCTTCTCAGTCTGTCTGCCAGGTTTATTCTCCTTTGGATCTTGTATTCTCTTTATTCATACAGGCAATGTCTCTCTCTGTGATTTGCGTTCAGCTCTACATGGTTCTGATGCTGCACGTTTTGCTTGAAGAAAATGATTGTTTCCTGTTCTTTCCTTATGAGTGCCAGTCACCTCTCGATTGCTGTGACACAAAGCTAACTGGGAATAGTACAAAAAGAGGTGCATATGGAAAAGACTGCAGCAGAAAAATATCTGTATAGTAATCATGGCCAGAAATAGTCTGCCTGAAATACATGGGATTACTAAGGAAATTACTCGGTTAGACGGGAATGAACTATCAAATGTAAACCCTGATTAAATAAAGATTTTAATTACATTACATTCCTGTAGACAGAAGTTGTTACAGCCCCTGGACCTAGTGTGTGACCTACAGTAAGACTGTTTCAGTCCCAGATCTTGGATTGTCTGATCTGGTTTATTCAGAGTACCCTGACTGGGAAACATCTTGTAGACTCTGATTTATTCTGAGCAAAAAGCAAGCTACGTTACACCTACTTGGATAACAAAACATGAAGCTACTCTACATTAAACAATTTTTTTTAATGTAGACCTGATTCTGACATAGGCAATTGGATTAAAAGTCTCCATCAAGATTAGAGAGCATGTTTAACAACTGTGACAACTATTTTATGTAAGAATGACAATGAACCATTGTCGGGTCTGTTTGGAGCCGGCCTCTATATGCAATTGTTTTCACACTGATGTTCACGTGCCCATAGCTATAAGTAGTAAATTTCTATTGTTTGTTTTGCAACAACTATTTGCTCATGTAGCAAATTGTTCTGTGATCCTGACCAGGAGACAGATGTGAAGTCCGGCTCAATTGTATGTTTTGATAGCGTATAGCAACATAGAGATCAGACAGTGGGGTTTTGTATTGATTGTATTCCCAGACATGGAGGTCAAGGGAAGTGTTATCTGAATAAGGCAAATAGGATTAGGTTCCTAAAAGACTTTGTTTGTTTTATACAGTTTGTCAAATGAAGAAGCTTAATAGGTGATCCATAATAAATTTGCATTTTAAAGCATACAATTCTAGATGGGATTTTCTTTCCTTCCTGAGTTTAGTCTATGGTTTACTATCTGTCAAGTTGTTACTTGTTCTAAAATGCCATGCATGTTAACTTGCCTTTCCCCAGATTCAAAATATGCTAATTTTGACCTATTGTTAGGTAGTTTTAATAGTTTCACCAATTAAAATTTCCTCAGTTTTAACTTTTCTCCATAATTAAATCAAGTAAAATTTCTCATAGTTCCTTTTTCTTGATGGCAGGATGTCCTTCTCTTTCTTTATCTTTCTTCATATAAAAATGAAATCAGAAGAAAAAAGAGGCTTCTTCCTCTGTCATATTATGACTGCCATCAATGACATATGGAAGTTCATTATGCAGTCAGTGGCAAGGTGTCATGACATTCCTGCAAGTGGGATCCAACTACGTCTCCAGAGCCTTTTGGATACAATTCATGATCAGCCAGGCTTGCCATATTTCTTATTAGGAAAACCTCAGGGCACAAATAAAAACATCAAAAAAAGTAACCTGAATCCTTTCAGAGATCAAGGAAAGAAATAAACTAAGCAAGTCAATTTGCTGATTTCAGACACGTTTTTATTACTATTATTATCCTAAGGATATTCAAGTGAATTTGTAACAGGGTTCATTTTTCGATTGTAAATGTTATAGTTCAGTAAAGCTTACCTTTATTTTCACACAGAGTCTTAGAACAATTAAATGGAAAATTGCAACACTCATGGAAGAGTCTGACTAATACTTACTTTGAAGCACACCTGTAAGGCACATTCTTTTATTTCTAACATTTCCCAGATTGTTAATGCTGTACTGCCTCAGAAAAAAAAATAATTTGTCCACTGAGACAAACAGGCAGAGTTGTAGGAGGTTTTGACTATTCATGGTTTTCTATCATTTTATTGTATAGCAGACCCAGGGTGACTTTAGAAATAAATAAGCCAATTTACTCCTGCACATATAGACTTAGTATCAAGAAAGCCCAGATGGGACTAAAAACCAAATCAAGTATATAAATTCAAGTCAGAGATCTGTGTCATGACAATTGAACAGAAAATGATAGGAAAGTTAGTAAAGGTAATGGTTTTCATGTAATGTGAATAAATTTCATGTAAAAGCGTCTGATATTCCTTGTATTCTAACTGTTCAATAACATTGACAGATTTTAGCTTCAAATAGAAAAAAAAAGCTAGGATATAGGTATTATTTCCAAATTTATTATTCAAATGGTAAATTTCATGAAAGCAAAAATTAAAATATGATGTTCTTTGCACTGATTCAAAGTAATATTTTACCAAAGATTGCCAAGTTATCTTTCAGGCAATGGACAAACTTGGGTGTGGGAGTAGAAAAAAGGCCATACCTTTGAGTATCTTTGAATCGTAATCCTCTCCTCTCGATTTTAATATTCTTTGACATAATTTGAAAAGTTTTTCATTCAATTTTATTTGTAATACATGCTTATAAACATTCAGTTAGAAAATGATTTCTTGATAAGTTATTTTAGCTCATCAGAGTAGTATACAGTTGTATAATTATTTTATAGAACTCAAAGTACAATGAGCTTATTAAAGCTTGTATAAAAATCATTCAGAACACTTCCTGGTTTTAATCTATTTAGCGATGTTTCTGTAATGATCTATCTCAGAGTTGTTCCAGGCTAAAGTAGTAACTGTTCCAAGGAGTAGACAAACAATCACCTGCTTGATTATTGTTTTTGGGAAAAGTTGTGAGAAGAGGTCCAATTCCCCCTTCTGTGCACCTACTGTTCTGCCAGAACAGCTAATAGGAATTATTCATGTTTATACCAAGGAGAAGAATATTCCCTAAAGCATTTTAACCTTCCTTTATGGAAGTACATAAAAAAGATTTTACTTACAGCTTTTTTTTAAAGATTACTCTGTTTGAACCTTCCCAGAGCTACCATATTCACCCTAATAACCTGCTATCATACAAAAAAAAAAAAAATCAATAAAAAGCGCAGACAAAGGGAAAACAAAATATCTATTGAATACTTACATAATTATCACTGGATGGCAATGCTAGATACCTAGGGCTAACTTAACTGCATATTGCCATTCATTTTTTGTGCTGTTATTCATTTTTTAAAATGTGAATTCTCCACAAATAGTCGTTAGTATAAAAATTTCAGACACAACAAAGATGTAACTTCTGTTGAGATTTTTAGTGATGAATAAGAGTACACATTACTCCATGAATAGAAGACCATTTATTATAGACAAGAATTAATTTTACAGGCATTGTAATTTTTTTTTTTAAACTTCCACTGGGAGTTGCATTTACTTTCACTTTATCGCATATGGCTTCAGCTGCAGTGAAGAAAAAAGGATTTTCTGGAAAGACATTTCGATCATGAAAAATATCTTACTTAAAACTAGTTAGTTATTAAATAGTAACCAGCTCCAATTACAGATATTTGAGGCTTCTTTTTTTTTTTAAATTATTCTTGTATCACTGCTTGCCTTCATGCAATTTATTACAAAATTAGTATAAATTGACACCAAATTTCAGTCCTGTTTAAGTCTAATACATTGTTTAGCACTAAGTCTTGTTCTTTTTATTCAAACTCTGGCTACTTAAATCATTCCTAAAAAACCCTCAGCCTGATGAAGTTAGTAGTATTGATCAGTAGTTAATAGATTTAATCAAGGAAGGAGTAAAATTTATTCAAATGGTGATGTTATGTGCTTTCATGACCATTTTATAATCCCATCCTATGTGTTTCTCTTTGCCAGCAGCTTTCAGGTTACCATTCTCTTTTCTTTTACTAACAATGCAATTCCAGTATAGGAAAAACAAGGTACTTTTAGATGTTAACTGACCATGTAAAGGAAAGTGAATTTTTACTCCACTTAGAAAATAAAATTAACTATCTCATCACACATTCTATGGCAGCTAGGTGTCCAATTGCAAATACAGATAGGTGTCGTAATCTATATTTCATCCAACAGAAAAAGATGGCCCATCATAGCCAAAAATTATATTTGAAGAGCTGAAATATTTATTGAGCTATTGATCAAAATTTGTTGTTGTGAAGTTATTCTCACATAAAAAAGGTACTGAGTTTAGCTTCTAGTCCACTTGCTTAAATTAAGTAAGAAACCATCAGGAAAACTCCCTGAGGGAGCGCTAGGACTTCCTAGAATGCAGAGGGTTCTCTCTGAGGATGTAAAGATAATATTGAACATTTTTCATGACAAGCTGCTTCTTCTGGAACAAATGCCAGAGGTGAAGAAAGGCAAGGTCTAAGTAGCCCTTCAGCCTGCAAGGTCTAAGTAGCCCTTCAGTTTGTATAAATTAGCTAGTAACCATCTCAGCACTGGATCAAGCTAAAGAGCTGGAAAGGTTGAAAGTGTTGGGTGATGCCTTTACTGCTATCTCTGACTTTGCATATGGGTGGCACCAAGTATGTCTTTGGCACTGAGCAAAAACTATCTTTTTTGAAGTTGGCATGTCTTCAGAATGTAATTTTTATTAATTATAGGTAAAAAGTATTCCTGTCCTGGGCATAGTACTTTGGGGTTAGAAATCTTTAATGACATGAATTACTGAGCTTTACTGTGAGGGTTAAACTATAGCCTAATTCTTTGGTGTTCTCTGATCCCCCAAATTGCAAGATTTTGTTATATGATTCCATCCAGCTTATACATGAAACAATTTTAATGCACAATGCTTTTTTATATATATATATATATAATAAAAATACAAATAAAAGTATTATATTATTAAAATAAGATTTGTGTTGTTGGTGTACCATGTAATCCCTTTGCCCACTCAGAAATTCTGCTCAGTATTTCACGTACAAAAATAAAGCATCCCATAGCTCTCTGCTATAGTTTTCAGTGTCCTTTAGGAATAATGTCAAAGGGCATTACCATTTGATTGATGTCACTAGAACAATATTGCTCCTTTTTGACAGCGTTTAATGATTCAGGTCACTAGTCTGAACCATACTCTGTGGCTTTGTCAAGTGTACAAAACCTTTCTTCAAACAGAGTATAGAAATGTGAGCTTTTTGTTTTGAAGGAAAATGTGAATCCGTCTCAGACACTTATTTTTCATACCTGCACAAGTGTATATGAAAACAAAGTAAACCTACAATAATAAATTCAAAACAGCTTGCTTTATATGTACTCATAAATGTTCTATAAAGGAAACAAGGAAATAATGCATTCGGGGTATATAAAGAAGCCATCACAAAAAAAAGGAAATGGATTCACTTCAGATCTTTTATAAATTAATTTTTACTGAGATTGCTTTTTAAGTAATTGAAAACTGAACAAAAAGAGCTATATTAACAGTAAATGCTATTATAATTATAGGCAAAGAGTTATCCACATTCTGCTTATAACTATTAGAAAGTCAACAATGCCTAATTACAAAATTAGCTATTGTTTTCTCTTAAATAGTAAAACAAACATGTTGCTTTCTAAAAAACAGTATTTTGATGATTGAAATCACTGCCTTTGATTTTTTATATTTTGAAGACTTAGCTAGTTTCAAATCATTTTGAGGCCGGTCTTTTCAAAAAATACATTATTTTACAGTCATGAATGATTGAAGAAATATGTCTTTGTATGCAAATATTGTTAAAATAGTTTGGTGAAAGATGATTTATTTTTTTTTTTCTCTCTTGAGTTTTAAGGGTAAAAATGGTTTTGCCATATGACAGGCTGCCATGCTAGCATCACAGAACACAGACCTCAGACAACACTGAATGCTTGTGTTATAGCTCAGTTAGCTCCTTGAACGATATAAATCAATGTACCTCTATTAAAGGCACCAAAGCTACAAGTATCTACATCAGCTAAAGATCCAGACCTTTATATTCACCAGGCAGTTCTTTTCCTTTTCAGGTGTCTCCACAAGCACTGTTGATTTCACCTCAGTTACAGGAATTCCATACAAATTCACATATAAAAAAATAAAAAGTGTATTCCAAAAAGCCCATGAAACTGAGTGAGATTCCATTGGCAGATGAACGTGTCTGCATGCAGATACGCACATGTTGACTAGAGATCAGCTCATCTGCACATTAGGTGTCCACTATCAATTGAAATTCCCTCAAGTATCTTTCTATCCAACATGCCACTAGGATTCTGCTCTCCTGTGTGTTCTGTGCTGTTTTTGCATCAATGATGATACTTCAGATAACTTAGAACATCTAAAATTGACACAAGGTTCCTTCATGCAGACAGCTGACCCACATGCTTATTCAGCATAGTCAGTGGAGGTTAAAGAGCAGTTCAGTCCTCTGTAACATTGAAATTTACAGTGGGATTCCAGAGAACAATTATTTAGTGCCATTTTTGGCACTTGGGACATCTGAGGCATGCTTATGTGGCTAAAAAGATACAAGCTAAAACCTGCAGAAACACTTATCCTTCTGAAACAAAGAGGTAAGTGAAGCCAAAAAGCATATCTCACAGTATTTACAATGACAACAGGTGCCTTTGGGAAACTCAGCCCAGTGTTTGGGTGACTGATCACCTAAAATGTTTTTGAGAAAATTTGCAACGTTGACAATGTTGACTAGATAACCAGATATCCATTGGTCTCCTGATCTGTGAGCTAAATACTATCCTAAGTGAAGATAGTAATTTAGCCCTTGTTTCTTCCTAACCCCTTTCGTGTGCTGTAAATTCTTTTTATAGTGGACAATAGGCAAACTCCATAGCCATGCAGTTCTCTTATTATTGCACCATGTTTATGATGTACATGATCTCTAAACACATATGGGACCTCAGTTAAGCTGTGATGGTAGTACTTTGCTAATTCTCACCCCCAGGCTTGAACTCTAGTCTGAGGGCAAGAATGAGTGAGTAGGCAGTTTATGTGGGTATTTTTTCATTTGAAATGAACAAAACATTTTGAATACCCCCAAAATCAGCTACTTCCCTGGCTCAAACTAGAACACAGTAAAATACATTAATAAGGGATTTAAGGCATAAATATGTCACAGGCCTGTTTTAGAAGGTGTACCATCGAGGTGTGGCAAGCTACCATTTGTCTGTGTACTGCAGATTCAGGATTTGGTGTTTCTCCTAAAGGGTTAATGTTCATGTTCCTATAGCTGAGCTATGGCTTGGTAGCTACTAATAACTAGCAAATACAAAGTCAAATATTCTTGTTAAAGGTAATGTGTTTCATTCAAATAAGTAGTCTGTGGTTTGGTCTTGTGAAAGACCAAACAAAACTGCATTCAAATTAGCCCATTTGCTTCCAAATGCAGTTAATCCATCCATTGATGGCTAAAAACCATGAGTATGATGGACTCACTTGGGTATTCTTTCATCTTCACGGAGGTGAACTTTACAAGTATGTAAGAAATATTTCTGAGGCAAGTCAAGGGTCAGGTAACATGAGTATGAAAAGTTTTGGCTGGAATTTTTCTGACAGATCTAAGTTTAACTGAAAAAAATAGAATTTCATTAAGCTCCAGAACATTTTGTCTAAACCTCCCACTGAATTTAAAGTAGTATTTCGAGAGTTAGTGTAGGTTCCTGACAAAACTCTTAAGAGTAAGGGATACCAGAGGATACTTGTCAATGACAAAGAGATTTTTTTGAGTCCAGCACAGAAATGACCACCTTCAACACACCGCAGCTGGTCAGTGGGAACTACGTTTTCACAGTCAAATGGCTAATAGCAGCAAGCCAGCTTCAGAGGTCCAAGAAAATTAGCCAGCAGGGTCTAAGAAAATTCTAACATGCTGGAAATTTGGAAGAAAAAACCCTGTAAGTAGCTTTAACGAACTCTGGATCCCCCCAGTCCTCAAACATTTCTTGTATATAAAAACCCATGTTTTTCAGCTTGTCTAGATGCAGTGCAGATAACATTAATTGGAAATTTCACCAGAAATGTATATTTGGTTTAAAAAAAATAAATCTCTGTTTCATATTACTACAAATACCTTCCTTTCCTTCAACCAATAATGTACCTGAAGACAATAAAGTGCATGAATATGAATATTAAGGCCCAATTTGTAAAAGCAAAATAACCTTTGTAATGGAACTCTTATAGGCATTAATAACTGTTGACACAAACTACAGCATTTAAATACGTAACCTGATGACTGAACCTGAAAATTAACTATGTAGACAGTTGCAACAAATGCAATCATTTGGTTTGCAATTATGTGTCCACACTGTTGATTCTGGAAATGCCTGCAGGTGCAAAACTGAAGCCTGAGTTATGTCTCCTTTTAAAGCATGGTCCTCAATGTAATTTGCGTTTTAATATGCATTTGCAGCATATATTGTAATTGTTTCTCTATAGCTCATATCTATGATGTGAATACATAATATCAGTAGCACAGATTGCATATTATAGCTCGAGAATACCAATTGTATTTTAAAATGCCAATTGATTGGAAAGCAGTAATTCATGTACGACTTGCAGAAGTACTGAAGTGTTTCAACATTTTTTTACACTATAAAGTTTAGTAGTTCATATCATGTGTTATGCCTACTAAAGTTACCTTTAAGGAATATTGCAGAAAACCAGAAAAATGCATCCTAAAATACAAAGTTCCTCATTTGCTTTAAAACCTTTCTTCACCGACAATTTACATTTAAAGTGCAGCTTTTCATAAACTTTTAATCTTGTATTTTATCTCTTTGTTATTTTGTAATCCAATGATAAAACCCTTGATGATAAAAGAGCATTTTGTGAGGCTTAGAAAGTATCAAAAATGTTCCAACTCTCTTTTTCTCACCTCTCTGCAAATGTATCCATCACTACTTCTGTTTACTGCTGCTTTCACTGAATACCTGAGGGAAAGCTTCAGAAGCTCCGTTTATATTACGCGGTGGTATGGCAATCAGAAACTGAAGAGAAAAACCATTAAAATATTTTTCAATTAGTTTTCCATATCCTGGATGTGTACATCTGCAAGTGGATTTGGGCAAATGACACATTTTCTGTTTATCCTTCCCCTTCTCCACCCACCTTTTTTTTTTTTTTTTTTTTTTTAATTTGGAATGAGAAACAAAGCAAAGTTATTCTCTGTGTTTTTATTTTTTTTCTTCCTTTTTTTTTTCCATCAGGCAAGTTGTAGTTTCTAGAAACATACTGAACAGTGCACTCAGACCCACATCAGCTTTTGGATATTTACAAACTGTTCTCTTTTTTAGGAGCATGAGTCTATTATATCAACTGTGTGTCTAGTGTATGATATTGCTATTATTTCTAAATAGGGCATATTATTTTAAAAGTAAGAGAGAGATAATAAATGCTGAATTTTAGATAAGAAAAGGAAGGTATTCTTTACTGCTCCTTGCAATATGAGCATTCCTATGATGAATACCCAATTGACAAATAAATATGGAAGGAAAATATACTAGTGGAGACATAATAACTAATTATGAAAGTTTGATTTTATGTAATGAAATCTTTGTCCTTTTCAAATTGGTATAAAAAAAAATGAGGGCTTAGAAATTATAAAATCCCTCACATTTACAAAATTTCCAAAATGGCTAGATGCATTGAATTGGCTTACCATGTTGTCCTTTAAATAACCATCATACCCCAACCCCTACCCCTCCCCACACCCCCCACACCCCCAACCCTCCACCCCCCATAGTAATGTATTCTTTTTTCTTTGGAACATTGACATGATTTGTAGGACTAATTTTCTGAGCCAATTGATTATACTGAACAACAGAAAGATGAGTATCTTCACTGCCAAAGAAACGAGCCCCACAAAAGAGAACAGGTTCTCAGAATACAATTCCCAAATAGTATTTTAGTGAAAACAAGAAGCAGTTCAGTGTTTTGCTCAAATGATTCCATAGAAACTCTTTCTCAGTTGAAATTGGTTTTGGTCAGTTCAAATTTTTTAAAAAAAAAAACAACAAAGTGAAAAACATATAAAAGATATTTTCAAAAAACATACATCTATATGTGTATATATATATATACACATCATTTATCATGAAAAAATAAGTATTGCAGAAACTCCAGTTTCCACTTGTGAATAATTTTCATAAAACATTTTTACATAGCTTTTTTCCAAGAGTGATACATGAATAGTAAGACCTGATGATCCTAGATGTTGATGGAAATTACTCTTTTGTGGTATTTGGCCAGCTCTGTAATACAACTTGCAGTATGAAGTGCCATGGTCTGCAACAAATCCCAAGTTTATAAGAGGAAGAAATGGTACCACAGCTTGTTTCATATTCCCAGACTTATTCTGCTTTGATACTCAGAAAATCACTGCTGCTTTTGGTGACAGACTGTTTCAAAATTAAGCTTCTTTCTTCCTTAGTGTTTTCATTGTTTTCATGTAATCCATGGTTTAAAACTGCATCTTTACCATGCAGTATTTAATTCATGTGACATTACACTACCGCCAATTTCTTACCAGATTCCTGATTACCAAAGCCTAAATTCCCTCAAAGTATTTGTTAATAAACAGGGAGAATACCTAACAGTGCAGTTGCTAACAAGACAGATAAAAATGAGCCAATTCCAGTGTACAGAGTAGGTTTCCATTTGGGGAAAGTGTGCTCCAAGTCTAATGACTGAGTTTTGGATGCAGATTTCCAAAGGGAACAGAATATTTCTTCTTAGGTTTGCAGTGGAGATTAGCTTTTTATTTGTAAGGAACAGTTGCTTTTGGAGTCTGTAATACGCCTTCTTCAAGAGCTATCATGGCACTACCAAGTTTACTTACAACAGAACTATCAGGGGATTAATTTTCTTGACATAAAGTTTGGTTCTAGTGGGTAAATATTAGACTCTTAATCTACTTGAAAAACCAGACAAACTGCAGTTGTAGTGAAAAAAAAAATCAATGAAGAACATTTCGAAAAAAGCACTATAATGAACTAAATGGATACACAGTTCTTTAATGAAAGGCAAACTAAACTTTTCATTTCAATTTGACAGCTATATTGATGGAAAAATCTTTAATCTAATATAAGACTGTGTGGAGAAGGGATCCAAATGTGTATTTCTGTTACACTTACGGCCATGTCTGCTACACACTTGCAGGATGAAAATAACTTTATAATCTACTAGTAGACTTATAAGAATTCTCAAAAACACTGTAACTGGATGTCTCTTGGATACAAAGTGCCTTAAGGTTAGTTTATCGAAGACACTTAAAGGTGTAGACAGACGTCCATTACAATTTCAAAATTACCTCCTTGGATGTTTCTGGAGTCTTCATTTGTGCCATTACTGTCTAAATAATTTGAAAATCTGTATGATTCTTCCCCAATCTAAATGGCACAGAAGCTAAAGTCCTATTTGGAAAATGCAACCAAAATTTAACCAAAACCTCTCTAATTGCTCATTTGGATAAATATCAGCAAAGAGTACAGTATATAAACTAAGTATATAAACTGTCATTTAACAGTAGAAAAGTAGGAAAAATACTGAGGGAGGCAAGTATTTTAAAAATAAAATAGAAAAGTGGGATATCTGAAATACTGTTACTAACTACCAACATATGCAGACTGTAAGCAGACTTACCATTGAAAATAGGGTTGCACTCAGACTTCACACCGTGAATTCTGGGTGCTTGGCCACTGACTTCTGTTATTATTTTTATTCAGGTATCTCTAAAGGCTGATATTACTTCTATCTGTTAACATAACATGCTGCTATAACTCTAGTCAAGCTAAATGAACATTTCTGAGATACACCAAGCACCTTGCAGAAATTTAGCCAACTTAACTAAACTTTTAGAGCTGAGTTTTATAAAAGCTCAGTTTGCTTTTTATCACTATAGTTGTTGTCTGGGATCATCGAGATCACAAATAGCAGACAATCCAAGAAAACTATTTCTTGCACTGCTTCCAGCACGATTTAAGGATGAAAGAATTTCAGAAAAGTTTCTTAAACTTATAATAGGAGCAGAATAAATCTTACAAGCTCTGTAGGATTATCTGGTCATTAAGTTCTGTGGAACAGAAGAAAATATGGCCACACAAAATGTACCAGTAAAGAATTTTTGATATATCCAAGGGACAATTTGCAGCTGGAAGGTAACCTGTCTTCCTATGGAACTGATTTTGTCTTCTCTTCTTCTCATATCCAAAATGCCTGTCTCCTCCTAAAATCCTTCATGTTGCAGGCATTTCATAAAAGTCTTCCTCATACGAAGATACAGTGAAACACATATTTAAAAAAATGTACTTCTCTATCTGATTTCATTATTTTCTATTCTATTCTGAATCTGAAGCTTTATTTAATAGATATACAGAAATTTAGAATGATATCAGAAAGCATTATAATCTCAACAAAAAAAGAGCAAAATTAAATGACGACCAAAAACAAATCTCTCAAAAAAACCCAGCATGTAAACCCACAAGTCCAATAATCTTTTAGGTAGCCTGATATCAGAGAAGGATCCTTAAAGGTACACTACTGACATGAAAAAAGACAAGTGTTACTATTATCTGACCATGCATACTGGCAAGTGTGTGGAAAGGCAATTGGAGCAGCTTACGAATGACCTGCCTTTGCATCAGTAGGGAGACAAATGTATTCCTTAATTGCATTTTCTCATTTCTACCAGTTAAGTTTCTAAAACTGAAAAAAGATTTTTGAAAAGCTATCTTTCAATCTCTAAATTACTTAGTAAAGGAAATAAAGAAAACTGTGATGAGGAAAGTGGTTGGAGAATATTATTCAAGGTTCCTGGAAGATCACCTGTATCAATAACTTTATACAACTAAAACTGGAAAATTCTTCCTCTCATGTCTTCATTGTGCATGGTTTTTGTTATTTGTTCTTTCCTTTTTTTTTTTTAATGCATGTAATTAATTTGTACGTTTCTTTTTACATGATCGTAGATATAACTTGATTTTGGTACTCATTGGGTATGTTGACAATTTTGAGAGGCACCAAATTCCTGAGATTAATGAATCATAAATGTTTCTTTGTCCAGTAGAGAGGAAGAGATAGTCATATGCACATGCAAATAAATGGCATGGTCTTTTTTGCAGAAAAAGTGTCTGCTTAATATGTTACTAAACTGTAAGGGAGTTTAACTTGTGAATAAATATGTAAACATACATACAGCCACTGAGGACAATACTCATGCAGCTCAAGTATAGGAATAGGATTGCTTCTACTACAGGTGGTTAAGTTCCTCTACTGAAGAGTAAGGCCTAATATCTGGGACATTGTCCAGGACGTGGCTGAAGGACAGGATAGCACTGCCCATCAAGCTCCAACCCATGCCTAGGCAGAAATGTGCATCAGGTGCCCTGAATTCTGCAGACAAGAGTAAGAACTGTCTAGATTCAGAGCTCAGCCCTGTGTTGCAATTTTCTTTAAAGATATGCGTATAAGGAAGGTGAGAAAGTGACAAAACTGTTACAAAAAATCTCGTATGGTGTTTTGAAATTTTTTCATTTTTCAGTTCCATTAGAGTTGAAAATTTCTCCCAGATCCCAGAAATATATTTTCAACTGATGTGTTAGACCCCAGTTCATTTAATTGGAGGAAAATCTGAACAATTTTATATTGACTCAATTGTCTGTTGCAATGAAAATAGTCTAGGAGTTCAAATCAACTTTTTTCATGGTTGTACATTTTAATGTACTAACATAGTTACAGCATATTTGTAGCTGTCAATTTAATCTTAATTTTTTGTTTTTAAAAGTATTGGTGAAGCTACATATGATTATATAACGAATGCATAACAATTAAACAACAGAAGCCAGTATAATTTTTTATGACATTGATATGGTCATTACATTTTTATACATACACACACACAACTTGCTGCTAAAAAATATGAAGATAAAATAGGGTTTATAAAAAAAAATATCTGTGCATTTTTGTTTTCAGTCAATCCTTTTTGGAATCAAGTTTCAGATATGTCGCAGTAATGACTATTTTCTTTTATTGCTTAGTTTTGGAAATCTAAAATCAGGTACAAATGGACAAAATTTTCTTAAAGTGGGTCAACAAGTGGGTTGCTATGGGAAACTGAGATATTGAAAAATCTCTGTACTTTTACTGCTTGAGGAAAATACTAGTTGCTTTTGTGTTCCTCCCATGTGGCCTCTCCTGCAGTGACATACTTTAAATTACATTATATTTTTCAAGGCAAGATGCCTGACAGGGAATATAAATATATATCATTTATTTCTATAGAAAAAACGATATACAAAATGAAGGATTGCTGTTTGGAAAATAATGATTTTTAAAACCAGTTCAGTTACTACTAGCTATAAATTAAAAGTATATTGGAAATATATTTGGATATCTATCTTATCTATTTAAAATATTTATCTTTCTTCTACATAATGGCTTGTAGCAATGCAGGGTTACAAGGTCCATTACCTTATATGACAACAACAATCTTTATAGGCAGTGCAAGTGGAATACAACAGGCGTTAGAAAGCACACCTTTCTCTTGCCACCCACCCTGCACAGAGACTGGTGGAGAAAAGGGGGAAGGATAATTGCAAGGATAACGGTATCAGTTAACTTCATAGATTCTTGCGTTACTTTTAAAGTTTTGTTTTGTAGAGCTTATACCATATATTCCAATGCTTCAAAAAATGAAGGTGTCAGTCTTTTCTAATAATATTTTGGGTTTTTTTCTAATATTTTGAGGCTTGCAAATGAATTTAAATTCTGTTTTAAATTACTGACAATGTTATGGATGTACACTGATGTCCTTATATACATTATAAATGACATGAGACACCAGTCTATTGATCTAAACTGCAGAGAAGGTATCTGCTAACAGATTTGCTTCAGATATATTCTCTCTCAGTGCATTCTGAAATAGATTCTTGCTAGAACACGAATGCTTTGAATTCAGGCTTTTATAGACATTTGTCTCTATACATTGACCTGCCTCCAGGCATGTTAGTACAATTTCTTGCCCAGAAGGCAGTTGTATTGACTACTACTGCTGAGAAGGGCAAAGTAGGAACTTTTATATCATTTCTGGACAAGCTTTTCTGGTCATCTGCCTGCAGACAGGCTCTCTGGAAAGCACCTACATATTGACTCTCCTGGGAAGTTATTTTACAAATCAAATGGCATTTTCTTATATGTAGCTTCAGAGTTCTCCTCAAGAAGTCTGAGCTGATTCTGTACAGTAGAAACTTTGACTTTCTGCCTTCCAAGAACAGTACAACTTTAAGATTCCCTCAACACTTAATAAGAAAACCACCCCAGATACAGTACAGAGGATTACAGAAAATTAATCAGAGTGCAGTCAATGCTGTATGCACTCACTGTATGCATAGTACATAAAGTATATGAAGGTTGGATTATGCATTTGGATCACTGACTTTCTTCCTACTGGTTCTACCTATCCTAAGAGCAAAAGTCAGCATGTCACTTTGGGAATATATGTCTGTATTTTGAATCATTCATTAGACTGCCATTAAACACTAGCCTTGCCTTCTGCTACCGTGGCCTTGCTCTACAGGCATTTCAGCATGAATGGACTATAACTTTTAGGCCTTCTGTAACTCAGGGGTTTATAGCCCTGTGAAGAAAAACTAGGGTCATGATAATTAGTAACTGTTTCTTTTTTATTATGGGAAGAATAATTTTAATGATATTTTACATGAAAGAAATTATTTAATATATAAGCAGCCTTGCTTTCAGACATATGGGTCAGGAAAAACGATGTGACCATGACACTAGATTTTTGCTCTAATTAATGATTGTGAATTCAGTGAAAGCAGATAAGAGATGTTTGAAAACCTAGAGATTTCCCCTATCAGGCACAGATGAAGGCTATTGTTCTGTTTCCTTGCATTTCAGCTGCATTAATGAAAGTAGTAATGGCTGCAGACCCCATGCCATTTTGCCACATAGTCATGATTTGTCCTTTCACAAAAGAAAATAAGAAAACTGCTGAGTATTATAGATATTAATGGTTGTTAGAAAAGTGTAATAAAGGGCTCCTCTTCTATAGCACTGACAGGCTTTTATGTCATTATTCATGAATGGCTAACACATTCGGAGGAGAGTAGCTCTGATATCCGAGGAAGCAATGATGAGCAGCAGGGAAGAGGGGTGCAAGGAAAGCAGTTTTTCACAGGACCCAAATACCAGGGCTTTGTGTAATATGTGATTTAAGAAGAAGTGAAAATGAATTATTTTTCATAAATGTTAAGAGTAACATGTCATCTGGAAAGAGAGGTAGGTCAAACCTGTACAGTGGTTTAAATACCTGAGGGTGAGAGTGGGGTGGGGGTGGGAACAGGAAGGAAAAGTAAAAACAGACCAGGCAAGAGCAGACCAAACTGGAATTTGGTTACTAGCAAAATAACATTCTTACACTTTGAGCTATTTTGATGGCACTTACTATTTAAGCCAGGGGTCCTCAAACTTTTTAAACAGGGGACCGGTGTGGATTAAGTGTCAGGAAGTCATCTGCGGCTGCTTGGTTTCCCCCCCCAACCCCCAGGGTGGGGTGGGGGGGCGGGGGGGTCAGGGGGGGTTCTGTAAATACCAGGGACCGGATTGAGGACCCTGGGGGGCTGTATCCAGCCCGTGGGCCGTAGTTTGAGGACCCCTGATTTAAGCTCTCAACAAAATTACATTACTTTTCCACAGTAATTAACAATGTTTCAGCAATATATTACAAGAGAAGACATAAGCATCAATAATTAAAAGATAAACTGTTAAATCAAGTATACTTGATGATTTATTAGCTAGCCAGTTGTCTAACTGTATTTGTTTAATTACTCCGTAAATCACCAAATATATTTCAACAAATATAGCCCCTATTCCTTACTATGAAATAGCTGGGAAATGGTGATGAAATAATCAGCTAATTGTGTATCACTGATGGCTGTATTCCATTAAGCAAGATATTTTTTCTTTTCTTCTGTTTCTTCACATATTATACTATGTTCTTGGTGTCTTAGAAACAGGTTTTGAGCAAATGCTGAATGAAGCCACTGGGAATATTTGCAGTGAATGTGAAGGGGTTTGAAGTGGTGTATTCTTTATATGAGAAGAGTGCTCCAGAACCAGGAAGCATTCAGTTCTCTCTGAAGTCTATCACAGCATTTTTATAGTGTTTATAGCTTTCAGTACAGAAATCCCACTTGTGCTAACTTTTCAGGATTTAAGTGAAATTTAAATAGAGCAGACATCTTAGTGCCAGCTGTGGGACAGAATATATTTCACGCTTAAAATACAATCAGAAAATATTTTTTATAGCTATTAGGGAAGCTCAACAAAGTTAAATGAAAGAAATAAATGAGTGTATTTTATAACAAAGGAATGGGATGTAAACCACATTTTTTTATTATATCAACCATTTCTGGTTTTGCGCAATGAGCCAAATACTACAGAAATTTTTATAGTATATAGTTATCTGCTACATTTTATTAGGCTCCTCAAAATACTCAGGATTCTACCCAAATTTGAGATGCTTAGATTCAGGTATCTATATGGAGGAGGTTACATGTAAGCTACATTCCCATCTGTGGAGAAACTGGGCATGGTTCACCTCTTTAAAAATCGGTGTCTCTTGCTTTTTAAGACTTGGTGAAGTATTTTAGACATCCTCATAGTGCTAGCAGATTGAGATCTATGCTTTTCTGAAACAGCAACTGGATGCTAAGCTGAATACTCCAGAGCAAACTCTGAGTTTGGGAAACTCAGTAGAACTCTCCATTTCAAAGAGCTAAATCTCTACTGGCTTCATTTAATCTTGTCTTCTCATGTGATCAGATGGGAGAAGATTTTTATTTTAAATAATTGTAGGTTAAAAACTAATAGTAATTTTCAAATTCTTTGAAATTAAATAATTTTTTCTGCTTTTTGCTGATACATGAAACAGTATGTAAAAGTCAAGATTTCAGAAAGATCTGCCTTCCCATTACGACTTTATTTTTACTCACAAACTTCTTTGCACATTTATAATTCTGCTTGTTAAAGTAATAAACATAAAAAAGACAAGTGCCTTAGACAAAGGATGTCTATTAAGGTAGCCCAAAGGAGAGATTTTCAAAATTAGGTGTTATCATCACAAACTTTAAGATGCACCAATTAAGATCAAAGCAAGACTTCATGTATTTGTGTATGTAAGTGTCTTTGAGACAAATTTAAGTCAAAATTATGTATCTCTATTTTAATGTATGTTTGTTAATTAAACTTTTTTAGGTACAACCTACAGCATATTAGGATTCTTTTCTAGGAAAAAAAAAAAAAGCAAAACCAATCAAATGCAACGAAAAAAGCCCTTAAAATGAAATAGAAATAAAATAACACACAGGTTATTAACCTTCATTTCTTAAAAATACCTAGGATTAAAAGTCATACTTAGTTATATGAAAGCACCACTCTTAGATTTTTTTTGTTTCGTTCTTAACCTAAAAGTACTTAAAGTGTTCTGTGTATCTAGGTATCTGGAATCTATTTATTTGTATCATTATGCAACGTTGCTATCAGGTCAAACAATATGAAGAATACTTTAAAAACACCATTTATAATGAACTTCTTTTGTGATTAATTAGAAGAATCGCGCATATTCTTAAAAATAATAAAATATGTGTTTTCATTCCATGTATTGATAAAGGACAAGGAAGGCTAGCACAAATATACATAATGCTTAAGTCTGCACATTTTGTCAGATTCATATTCATACATGGAAAGAATGTTCGTACATGTCTTTCAAAAGTGACAGTTTCTAACTAGATTTTACTGAAGGTTAAAAATTGTATGAAAGCCATGAAAGCATTTCCATAAACATTATGCAAAATCATCTAATATTATTCATGTGAGCTTTTAAATGCATTTTCTTCAGTCATCTTTCATTCTTTTTAAAGCATGTTTTCCCCAGCACATTGCCCTGATAGTTTATCAGAAAGCAAAGTTTAAAGTTGAAGGTACAAATCTGTGGATGATCAATGTGCAGACAGACACTATGGGTGAAATCAGAGATGGAAAATTGTTTACCATCAGGAAATGGTATTGGCAGTCCAGGGTGCAATGTAAGCATTGTTCTATGTGTTGCTTAATAAAATCAGCAGTTTACTGAGCATATTACTCATATTATTCATATTACACATAACATTCAGTACTGGGTTCATACATACAACAAAATGGCTTCCTTTCATCTCTAGTCCAAGAACACACAAATAAAAGGAACAAATGTTGAAGCCATGTTCAGCAGGAAACCTTACTAGGAAGAAGGAAATTTACATTCAGTGCTGAACAGTTTCTTTGGTTTTAAAATTTTAAGTTCCAACTATAGGTCTTTAGAGTATGACACAAATTATTATTTTTTTTTGCGTGTGTGTGTGCATGTGTGTGTACAGCTGATGGAGGTAGAAGCAGCATTAAGCTGGAAAAGTGTTTGAGGCAGAGGACTACCAGGAAGGTCTACTGACCAGAGGCTTTGGAGATGGGCTGAACTAGTGCAAGCTTGTTGTGCATTGTCTTAGCTTGGTATTGGATTCCATCCCAGCTGCTGCTCTTGTAAATGTTGCCTGGCTTTTGTTTCTATAATCTGCTAATTGCTACAGTTGCATCTATAATTTATGTTTTAAATCAACAGTGGAAAAAAAGAATGTAGACAGTAAGACAGGAAAAATTTATAATGGATTAAGGAGGGAAATAATACTGACATAGGAAGTATTTTGGAATATATCTGTGGTTAAATAATCAAAGACTATTTTCATTTGGGGATCTAGAAGGCTTTACATTTTCTTTGGTCTAGTTAGGCTTTGATATTAGCTATTTCCTTAGTCTTTCTGGAAGATTGAGTTTTAGAAAGTCCTGTGAGGAGCAGGGACTTGGACTTGATGATCTTTATGGGTCCCTTCCAACTTGAGATATTCTATGAGTCTGTGATTTTCTAAGCCTGATGGTTTTTTTCAAAGGTAAAACTGAGTAGCACAGATTCTCAGATGCAGTGCTGATTTGACACTAGTTGTAATATTGGACTGCAGAATAGTCAGACAAAGTTTAAATTTCAGTGGTAATTGAGGCAAGGAAACATAAGTTGTTATGGTTAAAGAAAAAAGGTCAGTTTCAATTTAGATATCACAAAATACATGTAGTTTTAAGGGAAAAAAATGGCATCCTTTTCCTTAACCTAGCGTCTTCAACACTCCTTTGACTATATATTGGAGTCTTTTTATTTCTATGACTTTATGTTTAAATAATGAAGATCTAGCATCTATGTTGTATGTTGATTTCGACAACTATCAAATGTTTTTTTGTTTTTCAGAGCTGTCCATTTTGCACTCACTGATTATTTTTCTCACAGAATAATTCACAGTGTGTTACCATGCTGTTCTGCTGATGGAATGACTAACCAGTTTCTGTTAAGGTTTTATTTGGTTACATTTTATAAGGGTTTTTTTGGTGTTGGTTGTTATTTTACTCTTGCAGTAAAGTGGTGGTAATCAGTATACATAGACTCTAGCCTGAGAGCCAATTCTTATCACAGAAGTCACTGCATGGTAGAAGCTGCTGTGACACTATTTACAGGAGTTTCACTGCTGTTTAGAATCAAAATTATGTCTATTTGCTGCATGAAATGAAACCCACTACATTATTAAAACCAGTAAATACCACATATTGATGTCCAAATGGGACTATTCTGGTTATGTATTACACATCCTCTCAAAGTTGTCACATCGATGATGTACTATATAACACTAATAGCTGCTACTCCAATGATGAATACCAAGTGCCATCACTCTGGCTAAATATTTCATCATGGCAACAGAATTTGTACAAAAATACTTCAACAGTATGGTTGTAAATATAATATACATGCACAGACCAATCATTCTGTAATGTGCTACAGAATTATCTACCCTGTACGTGCTTGTGTATGTGTGCATGAGCATGCATACCTGTAATCTGTTACTTTGCTGTTTTCAGGATATGCATATTGTTCTTGATTATTAATAGCCTGACGCCAAGTTCTCCTGCGGTTAATACCTTTAACATAACCAAAATCTCTTAGCACGCCCTTGCCCTGAATTTTCTTGATCATATGTCTCTATGACTTTGGAAAACTAGTTTTCTGTAACTGGGGTCTCACTCCATGGGCTATCCACTATCAGTGTTCCTCTTCAATTGTCCTTTATTCATTATTTCCCTATCTTCTCTCCTGTATCTCCAATTGCTCTTTCTCTTTAGCTCTTTTCAACCCCACCAATTATCAAGCTGAGTTTCACTATTCAGACCTGGTATTTAACAATATTCAATGACCTGTTAAATAACTTGTGGTTTCAACCCAAATAAAAAATTTGAGCCAAAAATCACAAAAAACCCCAAGCCAAAACAATATAAAACCCCCTACAACCAACCAATCAGTCAACCAACAAAAAACAGAAGAAAAGAGCTGATGTACTCTCACATTCCACACTTGTGCTTCCCTTGGTCAAGAGACCAAGATAGAAAGAAGTGCTTGATAGAAAGATAGAAAGATAGAAAGAAGTGCCCCAATTAAACCGAATTTGCTCCTCCCTCCCAGTTACACTAAGTGATTATCTGGAAATGTTACTTTCTCCCTAGGATTCTTCCTCAAAAATATGGGAACAAACATGGAAGCAGAGTATGTTTACATGTAGAGACCATTCATAACATAATTCAGGCAGCAGCGGACTTCAAGAGGACTCTGGTCCACACTGTTGCTGAAAGAAGGGTCAGCTCCAGGGTCAGAGCAGGCTGATCAGAGCCCTACGGCTGCACCCAGTTGGATGTTGACTGCTCACCCCTCTGCTCAACCTGTTCCATTGCTTTCCAGGAAAAATGTTTCTCCTCACATTCAGTCAGAGCCTTCCTTGTTCCATTTATACCCATTGTCTCTTGTTCTCCCACCATGCACCACTATGAAAGGCTTTGTTTTGTCAAACACCTCCAGGGAGAGCCACTGTTACGTCCCCTCAAAGCCACTTCTTCTCCAGGCTGAAGCAGCCTCAGTTCCTCAGCTTCTCCTCCCAGGTCAGGTGCTCCAACAGCATTACTGTCTTGGTGGCTTCACTGAACTCGCTCCAGTCTGTCAGTATCTTTATTGTATTGAGGGGGCCCAAAACCTGGACAGTTTTATATATTAAATGTAATAAATCCTCATTAAAAAAGGATAATCATGCCAGTCCATTGGCCTTCTTTGCTATCAGGACACACTGATGGATTATCTTAAGTTTGCTGTCTGCCACAACCCCCAGGGCCTTTTCCACAGAGCAGCTTCCTAGCCAGTCCATCCTGGTCAGTCCTGTTCTCTGTCACTGGAATGTATTATTCCTTCCCAACCAGAGAACTTGCCATTTTTCTCTCCTTTGATCCTGACATACAAGCTCTCAAGCAGTCTGTTATCTGTCCTACAGAGGAACTCCATGCATCCAACCTGCTCCTTGGTTCTCAAAGTATCTCTGTGGTAGATGACATGAAGCTCTGGATGATCTCAGCTTCTGCCACAATTGTGCCCTCCCTTCTGCTAATTCACATCTAAAGCTTTCTAGTCTTATTCAATGTTCTTACCTCCTTTCCCCTGAGGGAGAACACTGGAGGAATGTTCTTAAATTAAAAGATTAACTAGTCTAGCTTTTGTCACTCTAACTGCATGCCCTGCTGAATCATGTTGTTGGCGTGTCATTACTTTGCTATACTTAGTTTTTCATAGAGGTACTGCAGTCTTTCTTAGATCTTTTTCATGTATCAATTTTTCTCTTCTGTTCCAAAAAAATTGCCTCAGCATTCTTAAATTTGTTTGATATTTTATTTGTTTTGCTTTGTGTTTAGTAAGTGATGAGATCTCACTTCTTACGGATAATGACAGTGTACCATCTAAATGTCCATAGCATTATAGTAGTCTTTTTTAATTAAAAATTATCTGCAGGCTTATACAAGTAAATTTCCCCTATAATCATGCTTTCTCATTAAATTATTAGTAATAAGTAGTACTCAATGACATTTAAAATCTCCAAATTGTTGACATTTACAGTACTCAGTTGCTGTAGGCAGTATAGAACAGATTACTGGGTATTACAAATCATACTCATTCTATCCTGTTATCCCTTTTTATATGATAGGTGTATATAAAATATTATTATATTGATTGCACTGAGGCAAGATACCTTGCAGTAGTTTTTATGTGAGATTTTTTTAAACTTTAAGTTCTTTATGTTATATTTCAGGATTTCAAAAGACAAAATTAATGTGCAAAGCATTCAGTTTGGTTTATCCTTTCTCACCTTAAATAATTTATCAAGAATGCTGTAAAATATTAAGTTTTTTCATTCTCATTAACTTTTAATATTCTTCAATTTTTTTCTTCCTGCTCACAAATCAGATCAGCCTCTGAAAATGTTAGCTCAAAGCTTATATTTGTATCCGTCATATGTTTCTGTAATTGCAATATTTGTGACTTAAAGATTTGTATTTTTTTGCCTTTAGTGAATTCACTCATATTTTATAGTCTGTGTTCTTTATACTGAGACTCCTACAAACAACTCCCAAATCATTAGTATGTCTTTCTGTCTTTTTTTTCTTCACCAAATCATAAAATATTGCCTTTTGAGGTATCTTGCCATTCTCTTCCTTTGGTCTCTTTTTTATTCTCACATTCCTCAAGACATGACTGATTCTGAAAACATGCAGTTTGCAATTCATTTTACAGAGAGGAAGCTGTAGAATTGTATCCTCAGATCATCCTGTTCTTCATTTTCATGGTCTCTACTGTCTCTTTTCAGTGTATGCCTGAACATGTCACAGAAGGTATCAACAATGTCTGACATCTACATAGCAGTCTTCTAAAACCTTACTTTCAGCTTGATATTCCTTTCTATATTTTAGCTTTCAGAAAGGTTCTGAATTGTACATGCAGCTCATCTGTTTCTCCTCCCTCTCTGTCACAGCAGGGATTTTTTTTAACAGTTGTCTTCTAAGTCAGTGGTCTGAGTGTAAACATCCCCTGAGGTTCCTCTTTTCTTGGTATTACTCTAGTGTCAGGAATGTGTAAATGCATGATTAAGCTGATTGATGGCAACTAATATCCTACTTCATTTAGGATTGCTGATAAGCACCAAGTTTATGAAACACATTTCTCTTTACAGCCATAACTTTGTACATGAGTAATTAATTATCCTCCTTATTCTTCCTTTCCTTATATCATAGACTCTCATTAATTACAATTGCTTTCTGTGCAAGTGCCTTTAATACTTCCACATTGCAGTCACCTGCAGTTATTTAGATGTTTCAGTCCGGGATAGTACTGACTAACTATTTGTTAATGCTCTTCATAAAACACTTTGTATTTCAACTTCTCTTCATAAAATACCTTCTATTTTATTTTCTGTTCTTCCAGAAGGAGCATTTAAGGTCAATATTTTACCATTTTGCTGTTATCCTTAGATAGAGGATTTCTTCACTGGTAGTGTCAAAACCAATAAGTACTGATAATAGAGTATCATTCATCATGAAACTTAGACCTATTTCATGCTTCACAGCCTTTTCTCTCCTATAAAAAAGAGTGTGAATTCACTGACTTAAGAGATCCATGTACAAGGTATCCTGTGAGGCTGTGATGTGTACGCAACACTTCAAAAGCACATGGCTGGCTCCCAGTTCTACTTATGCTCTAAATATTGCTTGTTTCAACTCCTTGTCCTTTTTCTATGTCTTCTAGTCCCACCCACCAGTTTACTCTTGAGTTCAAAGATGAACTTTTTAGAGGGTTTGCAGGGCTTGAGATATTGAGATAAAAGGCATAAACATTTTTCTCTGAAGTGGTTGTGACTCACACCAGAACAGACCTTTAATTTATGACCATTGTGCTGCCAGAGAGGCTTAGTTTTCCACATGGGAATGATTGTTGCTGGATCTAAGGACTTTGTATTGTAAGCATACACCCCTAGCATACAGAGCTTATTCATAGTCACAGGCAACAAGGTGGGCTATTCATGTCAGTCAGCAAACACTAAGACATCCTGTTGATAGTAAATGCATCTCGAGCCACCCAACCACTCCAGAACCACAGCCGCTTTAGGCTGATTGTGCAGGTTTGCCTGGAGTATTTCTTGAAGCCTCTGAACTATAAGATAGATTGAAATGTCAGGAAAAGATATGTTTGGATAAAAGCACTGAAATACCTGAAAATTATAAAGGAGGCAATCTTCCGTGATATTTGCCGATTCTGAGGACAAAATGTCTGTTTAAACTGGTTATATGTTTGCTACAGAAAGTGAGAACATTATTTTCAAATGATAGGTAAAAATATTTCTGATAATATGGAAGTCATAAACTGTAAAATATGCATAATTTAGTTTAACAGTGAGTAAATGACTGAATGCATAACCAGAGTAATAGGATAAAAATAAGAAAATTGAGTATATTAAAAATCTCACACCAAATAAAAAAAACGAACACAGCTTTTATTAGGCTGTGAAACAGTATTTCACTAAAAGAAATAAAAGCCTTATCTCTTGCATCTTACAAACTCACATTTTGAATTAGTTAATTATAAAACCTGTTTTTACACAGAAGTTTTAAAAACTGTCCAGGGACACTTAATAGATATTGGGAGAGGGGGCATATGAAAAAAAAACACACTCTCACTCATATGGCAGGGAAAAAATGTGAAAATATACTTCTGTACACAATTTAGAGAACAGATACCAGCATTACTGCATGGGAGGGTTTTGATATAAACAGGGTTTGCAAAATAAATGCAGCCAATTCCGTAAGACACAGAACAAACTGTGGATCACTGTAGAAAACAGGTGATTTCAAGTTAATGGATTTATTTTTTATTCAATAAACCTAAGGGAACCATTCTCTATAGACTTATGTATATTAATAAATGTGAAAAAGCTGTATTTCACTACATGTAGAATAAGTTTAAGGAAGTCTTTGAATATGGTATCCAAGGGGAATTTAAAAGAGATATCTCACAGAACAAAGGAGAAACCAGCTAAGGAAATCATTACATTTTTAGTAAAAATATTCATTAAAAGCTGATATCGAGTGCCATTTGATCATATAACCACAGCTAATTATAAGCTTGAGGGGAAGATCTTAAAACTGTTACATTAGACTATTGCATTTTAGGTCATTAGTGATTTTTAGCATTTCAGGTATTCATTACATTGAAATCCATCATAATGTGTCCAGTCGGAAATTATTCACATTAATATAATAATTTTCACTTATATTTTTATTGTCTGAATTAACATGAATTTAACTCATTATGATGAAGAATTAGCATTACATTTTACTTTCTAGAAATGTACTCTCTTTTGTTATTAACAAGTATGTTAGAGCAGTGTATAATGAATAAAAATCTACAAGAAGAATATATTTCCATCAGTTCATAATAACATCATTTCACACAGTATCTTATTAAAATGTGAGTTTATTAGCAAAACTGACAATGTATTTGAAACCATTCCTGTTACATCCTGCAAGGCAGAGAAGAATCATTATAAAAAAACAGTAAAGAATACTGTTTTCCTTTTAAATTGTATTGTATATCTCCATGGGTGAATAATTACTTATGGACAATCAGATGAGGAACACCTGTCATTTAGTATATGTTATACAGGTAGTAGATTTGGTTTTGATTTTTTTTTTTTATGGTAACAAGAAAACATTACACATTACTATGCTTGTTTATTCTTTCATATAATCATATTAGCCTCATAGTACTCTTTCAAGTGTATCTATTCTCTCTTATAAATGGGACTTGATGCACAGGGAAGCTATACAAATTCACATAAAAGAACTGTAGGAAAATGGACAGTTAAAGGCATATAGGCCAAGTCCCAGAAAATCACTCAAATCATGGAACCATCCTTCTTTTCTCATTAACTCAGAACATGCAGGGCACATTTTCCTAGGGAAAATGTTAGCAGAAAATATTTCAATGATAATAAAAAAAATGACCAGATAATCCTCTTGAGATAAATAGCTATCTCTTGTTCTAGCTATAATCTGTGTGAATCTGAAATTCTGTCCGCAGGTCTGCTACTCTGACTCCAATAAATCTGCTTCCTTAGATAACGATGACTGATGACTGCGACCTCTGTTATTGTTTTGCTTCCCTTACTATCATTTGTATCTTGATTTCTTCTGTAGAAATAAGTCTAAAAAATCAGCTTGATTTACTTTTAAGATGTAGTTAATGGCAGCATCTAAGGCAGTAATAGACATGACCTAACAGTTAAGTGTATCTCATGTTTGATAAACTCTCAAGCATCTGCTAGTATTGTCAGAAAAATTTACCACTTTTCTTGGATATTCCTAGCAGGCAGTACTTACATGATATGTAAATTAAGACAAACATATTAGCACAAAAAAAAGGAACATAACGTTAAACATCTCTACCACAGTGGCCAGTGACTCCAGACCGAGTTCTAAACCATAGATATCCAACAGTCAGGTACTTGCAAATTGCAGTAGAACAAACCTCTCCCTTCCTTGGAAGGTGTTGCCTTACTCTATCTGAAAGATTAAATGCCTCTAGCTATTTAAACACTGTTGCTGTCATCATGGAGGGCTCAGTCTGACTGCAGAGATTCAATGAACAGCTACCTCTGCACCTTATCAGGCCTGATGAAGAGCCCTACCAGTCATCTGCAAACGAAAGCCAGCACAAAGAGTTACCTGCCACTAATTACTGAGACAGAGGGAAAGACACCTCCTTTTCCCCTCCTGATTCATCCAGAGCTCTGAGTAAATAATTTTCACAAATGAAATTATTTGTACCCATTTCTAGCCCTTTTACTCCCCATCCACTGTGAACCATCAACAAAGCTCAGCCCTGCCTAGGACCTGAGGACACGTGCCTTCAGCATGTGGGCACACTCTTCCCACTCTGTCTTCACTGACACACACACTGCCTTAACAGTTCTGTACCATTCCACAGGGAAATTCCTGTGCCACCAACAGCCTGAGGAAATCATGGCTTCATGGACTTTCAAGATATCTTTTATTTCTTTTTACTTTTCATTGATGTGATGTCTTGCTACCTTCCCTGTCTCCCTTCTGTTCTTTGGCAGACTGGACAGGGCTTGAGAGGGTTCTGAGAGATTGAAGACCTTGTATATCAGGACTGTTTGTCTCCCCTATTACTGGATTCTATTTTCTTTCACTATTCATGACATGACTGCGTGGGAAGGCTCTTGGATTTCCTCTGTGGGTCCAGTTTTTCCTTCATCTCACAGCCACTAGAAAGCTTTAAGTCTCTGCTACTGTGCAGTTTGGCTTCTGAGTGATTCCAAAGTCCAAAGCTTAAGGGTCACCTACAAGGCATCTGCATCTGGTAATCAGACTAGAAATTTGTGCAAGACTTGATGGCTTTGATATGGGGAAATGTAAAAAATATCTGCATCTCTGTAAAAACTGCAAATAATCTCTTTGTATGAAAGATTATTTTTTTTAAAATACTTAAGTCAAATATTACTGAAAAAAAGGACTAAAGCTAATGGTTAATTAAGTGTCCAATTTGAAAAAAAAAAAATAGTGACAAGGAAAGGGAGGAAAAGATTCAGAAGAAATTGAAAAAAATCCCAGACTGACTTGTCACATATCCTATTTCAAGCAGAGCAAATTAAGAAGACTGTGTTAGAATGTAACAAGATAAATAGTTACTAACAATTCACCATCATGCAGAAATCATGTAGTGGTCACACATGTTTAGTATACAATGAAGGCAGTTATCTTATTAAACTTAATGGCATCTGTAAAGGGGAGACAAGTCACAGGCTTGAGACAGTAATGAGATAAGCTTGCAGTCCTAACAGTTTGCATGCAAATGACCTCATCTGAATTAAATTAATGTCTGCTTTTTTGTACTATTCTGAAAGCACCGCCATTCCCATTGTTCTGTCCTCGCTATCTTGAATTTTCTTAGAAACACACACAAAAATATGCTAATCAAGACTCTAAAGATCAGCTTGTACTCTGCCATTATGTGTTTTCAAATGTTTGTTTCTGAGTGCAAGCTTCTATTAAAGTCCATCAAAGACATGTATGGACTGATTTATGTCTTGTTAGCAATTCTAATAAAGTTTAAAAACTTGAAATTTATATTTGATTTGAAATGTATTCATGTGTTTGGAAAAGATAATGAGATGATAAGGCCTCACATTCAGATGAACAATAAATCAATGCATTTAATTATTTTTTCGATATATAGAAAACTTCCTTACATTTTATTTAGTTTTATGCATTCTATAATTAAAGAAATAGAGAAGCTGGAGTCATATTTATCTTCACCTACTTCAGTTTATTTTTGCTGCAAATGGTATTTCAGAGGAGGTAAGCACTATTTCATATATTTGCTTTCTGTGCAGTTGATTTTTAGATCTATACCATCACATGTCAGTTTGAGAGTGAAAAAATTTCTATGTTCAGTAATGCAACATGCTCAGTAATTTGACCACAGCCTAGGAAAACATTTATGAGCATGTTTAATTTTATACAGAAGAACAGATTGTACTTTAAATTATGAATACAAAGAAAAAAGGTATTTTGACAGGTGAGGGTAAATAGTTATAGAATTGCGCAAATCTGAGTCCAACACAAGCTGCAAATAAATACAATTTAAACAGTAAGTGCCTTAAATTTGCATTTTAATGAAAGTCACACTAATTCTTTGAATAACTTCTGCTGTTATTGTGGACTCAGTAATAAGTTGCACTTCTCCCCTTTTCCATTCTTAGTGTTCCCGACATTTCATCTGGGACAGAGTTAATTTTCTTGTTAGTAGCTGGTGCAGTGCTCTGTTTGGGATTTGGTGTGAGAACAATGTCGATAACACACTGATGGTTTTGGTTGCTGCTGGGTGATGTTTATACTAAGTCAAGGACTTCTAGTTTCTCAGGCCTTGAGTGAGAGGGCTGGAGGGGCACAAGAAATTGGGATGTGATACGCCCAGGACAGCTGACCTGTACTACCCAAAGAGGTATTCCATACCATGGGATGTCATGCTTGGTATATAAACTGGGGGTGGGGGGTGGGGTGGGGGGGTGGTAGTTGGCTGGGGTGGAACAATCATTGCTTGGGGACTGGCAGGGCATTAGTCACTGCATGGTGAGCAGCTGTAGTTTGCATCACTTTGTTCTCTTTCCTCCCTTTCCTTTGGATTTCATTCGTCTCCTCCCTCCTTTCATTATAACTGTTATTGTTATTATTATTACTCTCTCATTTTTATTTCATTTCAGTTATTAAATTGTTCTTATTTCAACCCTTGAGTTTTACATTCCTTTCTGATTGTCCTCCCCATCCCTCTGGGTGAGGAGGGAGGAGTCGAGTGGCTGCATGGTACTTGGTTACTGGCTGAGATTAAACCACGACAATTGCACTTCCTTCTTTTTCCATTGTTAGTGTTCTAGTAAAAATGCAATTTTATTGTGACATAAAATATGCAATATCATGCAATTCAATTATTTGATTACTTCCCCCTCTCTTAAATATCAGAAAATAGAAAAAAAAAACACCACACAAAACAACTGTTATTCACTCTCTTTTTTTTGGTCGTTATTCAGACAAGTGATTGACAGAATAAACTTACATTATCTTAAAGAACTATCCCTGTGATTGGATTCCTCCGAAGAAGACTAGGACTGCTGGTGAACAGTCACAGAGAGAATTTCTCACATACTTAAAGGATTAAGCACCAAGTGTTGTACAGCCTCTAAATACCAAGAAAGAAGGATGGCTATCCCTTAAAGACTCCTGTTCATGTGGTACTCTAGCAGCAGGCTCTAGTAAGGTGTTCTTTTTGAAATAGCTAACAGCTGTGAAATGCAGGTAGCAAGGCTGGGAAGATTCAACTGACATCCTAGTACCTCCAGATTTCCTCCTCAAGCATAGAATGGAAACCTTTTGGAAGTTATTTTAGAAAAAGTTGGAAAAAAGGAAATTGCCTTGCTGGAAGTAACCATAAATTATTAAGGGAGATTAAACACATTTTCAGAGACCAAGAAGAGAAGTAATCAGGAGGAAAGGAAATTATTAAGTCAGTAATTTAGAAGTTGTGAGATAGCTTTCATTTAACCTTTCAGCTTATGAAAAAAAACCAACATAAAACTCTATGTACGAACTACAGTTTTTAAAAGACCATGTCCAATGAAAGCATGTGGAGGTGAAGATGCTATTGATTTGACTGTTCTAACTATGCTGAAAAGTTCTGTTCCCTATTCTCTGATCAACAGAAGAAAATAGCCATGAGAACAAAATTAATATACACAGGATAGAGACCGGACTTAAGATGATATTTAAGATAGAAAGAGGAATTAAATATTTTAATTAAGAAATGCTAGAAAATGGGAAATGGTAAAATAAACCACCAACTTCACTTGTGGCTAACCAACTATAAGTAGGAGTTCCATTATTCAAGACAACTTAATAGTGTAAAGCAGAATCATCTCAACCTTTAAAATCCAAAGTGTCAAAACAGAAATCTAAACTCTGTTCTAACAATGGTTCAATATATAAATTCATCATCTCATCCTGGAAACTGAAAAAGATGTATAAGACTATTTCCTTGCCTTCCTACCTGCAGTGGTGTTATGAAGAATATCTGATGCTTCCTATATAGAAAGATATGTTTAGCATTTTCTGACATGTGTCAATGAATTGTGCTTTTCCCATCATTACATCTGCTTCCAAGGCTAACTGCCACTGGCTCATACAAAACACCAACAAAATAAAGGTGTTTGAATTCTTTCATGATCCACTTAAAAATATGTAATCAGAAAGGAAATATTCAAATTAATTCTATTAAGTTGATTATAAGATTAAGGCCAAACGCCTGGTGTGGTAGCATATAGGTAGAAGAAAACATAATTTGTAAATCTTTATATTTTTTACCTGTTGAAGTGGTATGTAGATAAAATATGTAGGAAACATCTGGTAGAAAAAAAAATTATGATTGACCTGTAGAACCATGAAAGGAAGTTGCCTATTATGTTTTTTATATTATGCACAATTATTTGTGTCTTTTCATTTCAGGTTTTATTTTTCATTTTTTGCTTTTGTTCAGCTGATCATTCTATTGGTAGATACAGAGAAAGAAAGATGTGGGGGCTCGTGAGGACAGATGGAGTGGGGCATAAGCAAAAATCATCTCTCAGGAAGGTGGTAGAAATGTATTTTGAGTTTCTTCAGGTTGTACAGTGTTGAAAGACATCAATTCAGTCAACTGGAGCAAACCGGTCTTGGTGAAACAACATAACGCAAAATGCTGATGTAGAAAAAAGTACCTGCAAAAATAATGAATGTCATGTTGGCTCTACTGAGGAAGTTTAAAGCAAAGTTCTGAGTTACTCAGTTTTGCAGAAGTTAAACTGAAGCTCCTGCATCTTGATTATGATTTGGAAACGTGGTGCAGGTAATCCATTAAGACCTAAGAGGCGATTTGTATTCTCAGCACCTTGGAAAATACAGACTCATGTTAGGTCTACTGATTACTGATACAGCAAAGAAGACTGAAAAAATTAAGACACAAGAAGTATGAAAGGTTACTCTACAAGACTTTTTTTAGAACTTGTGGTTTCACTAGGCAAGTGTTTACAAGTACTTTATCCTGAACTCCCACTAAAAAAACAAACAAACAAACAATAAAACCAAACCAGCATGAGTTATGAGGATCAAATCACCTCATTTCTGTCATAAGGTTCTGTGAGAAGAAAAATTTGCAATAAACTGGCATGTTCCTAATATCTTTTTTATCTCAAAATATCCTTCTGTAACTGTTTTGGTCTTAGTAACTTAATTTAAAAGATAAGAAAGAAAAAGAAAAGTGATAAAGTTCACTAGATTTTAATCCTGGTCTACCTGTGTTAGAAGAAAAAAGCTAGTTCAAGATTTATTTCAGAAACTGAAAATGAAAAACATACATGAATAATCCATGCTGTTCACAGAAAGTTATTGCAGTGCAAAAAATTACATTTATTCCATGGATCAACCTTGCTACTAGGCGTTTTGATGAAGTAAGTGTTAATCATTGAGAGTGTGTCTAACAGTGTGTGGCGAAGAAATACTGTTATATTAGGCTCATTACTCTCAATGTTGCTAAACAGACAAGTTGAATCAGTGCCTTTTTTCTTCATGTAATCTTAATCCCTCAATGTATAAAACTCTTCCTTGATCAATTCCAGATCCACCTGTCTTCTCAGCATAGATTTCCCCTGAAGTCTCTTCTCTGGTGAAATCCTTCACTGTGAGTTAGCTTAAGGGAACTTAAACCAGCTGAGCTGAATAACTTCACATTTAGCAACAAAAGGACATAAATAAAGGAACAATTTGACAATTTTTGTGATACTGTATTTTTTCTCTGCATGCTACATTTTGGACTGAAAAGGTGGATATTCCAAGGAAATGATTTGTGACAGAATCACTAACATAAAAGCACTTAGACACTATCTAAGATCCAACATGTAGAGTAAATCTAGGACCATTCATGCTGGCGTTATGCTGTAACACTTGGTCCCAAAATATTTAATAACATGGAACTAAATGCCCTACCAGTTAAGAAACTGCATTTTTCTAAACAATAAGATGCTCCAACACCATCTTACCTCCTCCACAATGGCCTGAAGTGAACCATGTCTTCTGGAGATAGAAAAAAGCTCACAAAACTTTGTCTCTTCCATAAATAATAAAATTCTATTTCCCTTTATTGAAATGAATATACTTTAAACAATTGTATATATTGTTTACAAATTTATTAGTATGATAACATATAGATGTTAACACTTAAAGTTATTTAACACTACAAAACATTTTCTATATTACTATAAGGATATGATGAAATTAAATTATAAAATGGTTGCATTCAAAACTATGTCACTAATATAAATACAAGACTTTGCTTACAGAAGCAATGATATTCCTTCATCTTTAGAGATAAAAGATGCAATATGTTAAGAAAGAATATTGTTGTATTCTGCAAATATGTAAACATTGTAAGATATACATAAATCAAGGTAATAAAGGACATTCTTCAACCATACATTGAAGCTGGGGAGAACAGATGCTGGTTACTCCCAGAGGTATGCAGAAAAGGGGGGAAGAATACATTATATAGTCAAATATGATCTTATTCATACACTTTATTATGTCAATCTGCAAGTGCTCCTTTTAATTTTCACAGGACTAAAAAACTCTCAGGCAGAACAAAAATTATAAAAAATTAGCATTTAATTCTGATTTCAATATTTTCAAATTTGTTTTCAGCCGCAATAGGAACTCAAATACTAAGCTTTAATTTTTCTTTAAAGAAAAACAAATATTTATAAATGTCAAAAATTATTCCAGTATTTTAGGCTAAAATTAATCCTTTTTATATCATTGATTCAAAATGTTCCAATTCAGTTTGTTGAAGTGATCTTATGCATAGCTATTTGATATGACACAAATCAATTCAACATTTATATACCTTTCCTTCCTATGAAAAAAGTTTCACAGGAGTTCTCATCTACCCGAAGCCCTCATTTATATACACCCACCCCTCCCAGCACCTGCCCCCACCCCCAGCACCTCCCCCTATAATTTATAACACACAATTTAATTGTGGAAGATTTATTGAAATATTTTGAGCACAAAGAAACTTAAACTGAGGATTGCAGCAGTCTTATGAACTTTATATTTAATGCATATCTATTTACATTTAGGATATTTTCTTGTATCTATGGAATCTAATCGTAGTTTCTCTGACTTTTTATATGTTTAATTCCTACTACTACAGCTTGTAGAGAAAAAAAATGAAAGTTGGAATCCTAGAGATTTCTATTTTACATTTAATGTTGGAAATGCTGTCAAGTTTCTTGTGAAGATGCTATGAAATACTTTAGCTAGGTTTTGTGGACTAAGAATCTGTTACTCCCCAAATGCAAAGTAATCTTATTCCTATAAAAAGTCTTATTCCTTATTAATTTTCATAATTTTTTTTTTGTGCACCCTATGTTACATAGTGTCAAGATCTTTACAATTGCTTTTTTAGACTATGAATATAGTGTTCAGTAATGCTGCTTTGTTATTTGTATATCTGTATGTTGTACTCAGTTTTGGAAACTTATTTTCAGCAATGATGGGAATATGGATAAACACAAACTAGGATGGATAGGCTGTTGAAACCACTGTTAATGTCATCATCATAACTGAAAACTTTAACAATTGTGTCATTTAGAGTATGGTAATAAAGTAGCAATATTATTCCATGAATGCCTTTGCCTTTATAAAGGCAATGCTAAAGACAGTTTTACAGAGAAACAGTAACCTATCCGACAATGCCAGGATAAAAGTCAATGATAATATCAAGTAAATTAGAACATAAAAGTGGATGACCAGGAAAGCTAATGCCTTTCACTAAGCATGAAAAACCATTTATGAAAATGATAGTGATAGGAAGATCATTCACTTTATTTCATGAGTACAAAACAGTGTACATAAATTAGAATCTGAAACAGATATGTCTGATTTTTATAATTGCTAAGGAGTCTACTGCTGCTACTTTAGAAAAATACATCTTTTTCTAAGCCTCAGCTTAGCTTCCATGACTCCTATTACATCATATTCTGCTTTTATCAAATATTCTGATGCACATTTAAAAATATCAATATTCTCTGACAAGTACAATATGAGCAACTGTAAGATTAAGAATAGAGAAGAGCTGTCATGACTTTCGATGTGGCTTTTGTGGGGGTTGTTTGGTTTTTTTTTCAGGTCTTCAGACTATTTCTTATGCCAATAAAAGTACATACAATAAACCACCTTTCCCAATAATTGGCTAGGAGGGTTCCATGTGAATTTGAGTCCTGCAGGTAAGTGGATGAACTAGTATTAACAGTGATTTGTTTTACTTGCTCATCTACTGATCCATTTTCAAATGTATTTTTTTTCCCCCAGGCTCTCATATGTATGTAACAATTTTTTAGGGCTATCTTCAGAACGTGTGTTTCTTATTCCAGGCATGTATGGTACTTGATCAACCGCTCACTATCAAAAAAAAAAATCAAAACTGCAGCAGAGGTTTCAGTCTTGCCTTGTCTCAGGAAAAGGAGGTAATAGAGCACAGTGTTGTCATTCTGATAAAATTTTATCATAAGTAAATGTCCACAGTACATACATCCTCTGAATATGAAAAATCAGAGATCAGTTGAACTGTTAATTCATGGAGACATTAAATACTTTGTATGCACAGTTTCTGTAATTTTTATTAACACAGAACATGACCAAATCCTGAGTCTCAGTACTGCAGGAATAGATTGCTTGGGTATAAATTAGCAACAGTTGCATGACAGTCTTCCAGCATTATGTAAAATGAATTTGATTATCCAAACAGTAATGCAAGTAGATACTAACAAGCACAGCAAAAAAGAAGTAGCGTGAAATCAGTGATCCAGGTAATGGGTATGTTTTTTACAGGTGCCCAATGTTTTATGGCTCATGGTTTAGCAAGTTCTTTCGCATCGTCCTGGCATCTAGTTATTTAATTTCTTAACTTTCCTTAATGCCATTACCCACTTTCAGAAATGCATTCCCCGAAAATTCTTAGTGAACTGCTCAAAACATCATGGGTAGTTCTCAAAGGACTGCTTAAAACAAGGTAATAATGTTACCTATGGTTTGAAATCACAAGGTCAGAAATTGGACCACTACAAAGTAATGTACTATAATGAAACATCTCTCCCTTGGGAAAGTGTAACATATTCTTGTTTTCAGTATTCTAGTCATGATTCAAAAGCTTGGATTTTGAAGACACAAGATATCATTGTCATCTTCTTACTCCAGAAAAGGAAATTAGCCGCAATTTAAGCTTATAATGTTCAGCCTTGATTCCATTAACACATCTTAGGAATTCTTCTGCCTAGTCAAAACCTATAATGATTGAACTTTATATTCCAATGCAAGTCTGGAATTCTCAATGCTAATAATAATACAAATAGCCCTAGTAGAACAGCTCTACTTCTTTCTAAACTCAACTGCAGTTAGAAATTAGCAGAAACCATTTAAAAATTGGGAAAAAAACCCTCTAAAAATGTTTTTATCAGTCTATCAATCCACAGCCTTGGCAAGTCTGAAGTTATTCAGCAAATGGATCACTATGTCTCTCTTCCAGTTTGTTTCTAATTGCAATGTCTTTAGGCAGTTGATTGCAAGGATTTACATTATAACAACATTAAAAATATATCAGTGGTACTACTTCTGTCTTAAAGTAGGGAAATGTATGACACTGTGAAGCTACAACTTTAGTACTGAAGTTACTGAAGCTTTCCATACAGTTCCAACCATGAAGTATCTTTAAACTTCTTTTCAAAATAAACTAGCAAAATAATAAATGAAAAACCAATCTTGATTTTTCTGATATATAAGGTCATCAAAATTACTTTCTCTATTGTACCCTTCCATAATATAACTGACAACCTTGAAGGGAGGAATAAACTCTGAAATTAGGAAAGGTGAGTCTCTAGGGCCTAGCAGCCTGTTTCAGAAGAGTAGAGTTAAACCAAAACCAAATACATTTAATTGCAGAAGGAAGGAAAGGTGGAGAGAAGCACAATGCTAAAAGTTTACGTGGGGATTATCACACATATTCTGAGTTATTTCTCTGTATAAACAAGATTTATGTCATTAAATTCTCTGTATGAAAGCACATATGTTAGTCCCCATGGACTACCAAACTCCAGATTAAATTTTCATGAAAGATAGGGAGTTTTAAAATTAATAGTTCTACTGTTTACAACAGAAATGAGACAGAAATTACAGTGATGCATGCAGCCAAATGAGATATTGGTTACATACATTTCTCCACAGGATCTAACTTATATGTTTCCCCTACAACTTTCCTTGAAACCTTACTCTATAAATGGAGTCCTGCAGTGCCATGGTATTTCTACATGGCAAATCCAGACCATTGATACGATATATTTAAAGGCAAGAAAATAATTGATGTTGCAATTGAGAGACTAAAGAAGAGGAAAACACATTTGAATTTCCTAACCATCTCATTTGAGCCAAAACTGGAATTTTAGTCTGATACAGAGCAAAAGATAGATCAGTGCTACAGTTGAAATATTTAATATTAAGCTGATGACCAGGTATTAGTCCCATTAATGGTTCTAGCTATCAGAGTCTTTGAAGTTTCAGTAGCTGATCAGTAAAATTATTATTTATGATTCTTGGGATTCCTACAACTATACCAACATAAATGACCCTGACTCAAAATCTACTGAACTTTATGAACTTTGGATTGTAACCTGAAACAGCAAAGAAAGCAATATGAACCGCCACAAATACAGACATGCTATAGAACAAATAGTATGCAGCATTCAACGTAACTTTCAAAAAGAGCGTGTTTTCTGGACAGTTGTTCCTTTTGTTTATTTTGACCTCTCGCAATTACTGTTAATTCAAAATTGAAACAATTTGCAAGTGCATTGGACTGCTTAAGTTTTGCATTCTGAGGAAACTATTAACATGTACTACCAGATACATGAAGGATGGCATTCAGAGAATTTCTAGTTTGCTTTTGAGTCTGAGTTACTGCTTTTCCAGTTGTGTCTTAGCATCAAATGTTATTGGAAATTGCAATCTTCATGAAAGTTACACTACTTTGTTCTCAGGGGTCATATTTATTTACATGTAGACAAATTTTGATGGGGGAAGTCTTAGTGAGAACTATACTATCAGCTCTTCTAACAGCTTAGAGAGGAAAATGATTCCTACTTGCAGAAAGAGCCCTAAACATCCATTCCACGAGCTGCTGAGGGGTTGGATACATCAACGCAGGTGCTGCTGGGCCAGTCCTCCCCTGCTTTCTAAAACTGTTATATGAAAGAAGTTCCTTCCATCTCTGAGTCACAAATATTTCTTGCTATAATTTGTATCAGTGTAATTTGTATTAATAGTGAAATAACTGAACGGTGCTTTCAATGATTAAGTGGTAAGCTGCACTGAATTAATTGGGAAAGAATTCAAACAGTGCAAACACAAAGTACACTGCTTCTTTAAAAAGAATGAGACTGAATAAAATCTTCCAGCTATGTGAACAAACTTTCAGGGAATCAAGCTCTATGGCAAATTTAATAGCTACAATCAATAACAATTTTGCAAAATATTTTTATTTATTAAGATTTCACCCCAAAACTATGGTTTATAAACTGTTTATATCTGTAAGTATCATAAAATATACCATCTCTTTTTTGATAGCTTCCACACCCTGTTATTTGTGATAATAACAGACCACACATGTAACAAACAGAATTATGTTGATGATCAGGAAAGTGTACTTTACAGTACAATTAATCCTCTGTAAAAAGGATTTCTTTTAAAACCCTGTGATTAGAGCCTCTTTAGAAATACTTACACACACACACACACACACACACAGTTTTCCACATTCCGTTAATCGTATCTATCTGAATCTCACTCTGCAATTTTCTTGCTTATCAGAAAAGATGCTTAATGCATTGTGATTAGTCCATGGGATGGAGATTTGCAATTTACATTTTATGAAAGAGATTCATGCTGTTCTAAACAGTTACCTCCTTTATTGTATTTTGAGAATGTGCTAATAACATGAGAGACAGTGTATTTATGCTTATCACTGAAAAAAAGCCATCACATTGGTTCATGAAATGTGATAGAGTAGCCTTAAGCAGAGGTACATAAACCAGTCATAACTGGATCAAAACTAGACAAGCAAAAGCCTGACAAAAAGTCCACATGATGGATAGGTTGTATAGATTGCTGAAGCACACTAGGAGTACTGCTTTAATTGAAATCACACTTTCTTTTCAGCCCTGTGTGTAGAACTTGCCGTTAAATGACTGCAAGGGCCTTTTTTTCTCTTTCTGAAATAATAATGTTTCCCTTGTTTCTTCCACTCAACAAAGCTAAGCAATATGGTTCTTCCCCTATATGACTTATTTATTTTTAAACTTCACAGGTATTAGATGTGTTCATTTTATTTTCTCTTCCCCTGCTCCTCCCCAAAGTTCTGAAAATTTTTTTCTTCCTATACAGATTTCTCTTCAGGCTTCACATAAGGAATGGCACAGCATAAAAGATTCAGGGAAACTCATCTGGAAAACTTTTACTGCTATAATTGCCTTGGGCAAAAATAACATGTACTACTGGGCTATTTTCTGGAAATGGTTTAATTATTATTTCATAAAATAAATACAAATCTCACTAGATTCCTCTAGCCTAGTACCCTGCCTCTATGAGTGCCCAGGGAAAACGCAGTGTGAGATGGTTCTTTGGTCTGGGTGCCTCACAGCTTCCAGCAATTCACTCTTTGTCTCATATTCTCTCTCTTATTGTGCAAATCTTTGAAATCTGTGTGAAAATTTTGGAAGGAAAGAAATATATTTCCTAATGGCACACATACACACAAAACCAACATACATAGCCAGTCTGTATCTTACATACACAGACACGTATACTCAAGTAATGGCAAATATTGACTCTAGAGTATGAGTAACTATTCTGGTACCATTTACTAGCAAAACGTGCACAATTTTCAGCCAAGTGACAAGGTTTAGCTCTATATTTACTGATGTAAAAGTTTATTTATTTTTATATTGACTGTATTACAATGTATATGATACTAACTTTTTACAGCAGGACAGGTAGCTACTTGTGAAATGCACAAATTTCCCCTCTTCCCCTTGAGATATTTAATTTTTCCTGTAAGTTTACAAATCTTGTTTTGCATAGAAATCTTGATTATTGGGGGTGGGGGAGGGGGGTAAGGGGGCGGTAGGAGAATTACATAGTATATACTCAGGAAGTGAGATATATTTACTTTCACTGTCACCTTGTGCAAATCACAGTAGACCAGAGTACAATAAGCATGACACACATGAAGATATTTTATACTAGATAATCTGAAGATTGTCCGATAAAAACAGATAAATTGGAAAATACTGCTGAATTAGTAAGTATTGAACACCGCAATTTACTAACCAAGGCTAAGAATAGATGGGGCAAGCAATCTGGAGGTTGGATGAGATGCTACCTTCTGAATCAGCTGCAGGAGAGCTGTTAGAAACAGTAAGGTAATTTCTTTTCAGAGGGTCCTAATAGACAAAAATACAGTGTTTATACCAGCCGTCTGAAGTTCACCTTGTTTGGAACAAGTTAAAGCTTCTGCTTGGGATGAGTATTCACATTTATTTTGTATAGGATATACTTACTGGGAAAAGAAGGGAGTTTATACATGCTTGCATCTTCCTTCAGTAAAAAACTGGGATTGATTAGAGAGTGCCCCAGTCCCAGGCACTTGGAAAAGCTCGTGAGTTCTCTAATTCAAACCATATACTGGCCTTTGGAATCACTCCAGTAAAAGTAGTCGTTCCTGTTTCTGCTTTGAATTGATGTGAAAATTTGAGCAAAACTATAACCTTGAAAGATAAGACCAACTGGAAAATGACTGGAAGCAAAAAGAAAATGAGCAAGATCCTTGAAAAAATATTCCTGGCCTTTTGTTATATAAAAGTGTAAGCAGGCACAAAGGTTTCTTATTGGCATATTTCAGTTTATCATCTGAGCACTGGTTTAATTTTCAGCAATTCTGACTGGTTCTAATATGTATGTGTCTAGTCTCTATTCCATTTTTTTTCTCAGTTGATTATATTTTGATACACCTCTGCAACAGTGCAAAAATAAAATGCAAATGGCCTTTGAAACTCATAGTGTGAATTAAGTATCAGAATTAGATAAGCACTAGTAATCCTTGGTGGTCAGGACTGAGATGTTTAGTTTTGGTTGGGGGTTTTGTTTTGGTTGTTTTTAAAGTGGAATACAAGGGGGGCTATTATTATTGTAATTATTCAAAGTAAATTGAATGTCCTCCTGGAGGTATATTTTGAAAACTCTTAAGAAACTGAGTTTTCATACAGACTCAGGAATATGGGGTTATCAAGAAGAATTTAGATGTTAGGCATCTGTTTCTCTGCTGTGGCAGTCATGATTTTTATTTGCAGTTTCCTTATGTTTTGTTTCTTAAAATAAAAAATGGAAACAATGACAGGACTTTAACAGAGTAAGGTCCATATTCTGTGCTTTTCTCTCTTGTTTTTCTATCCTTTTTTATTTTTAAAAAAAGTATTATGATCAGTCTAACATTCACATTCCCAAAGCCCATTTTCCTTATCAACATGAAAATTATCTTCCCGAAAGGAATCAAAGGGAAAAAAATGCCATTGTAAAGTATTCCATTTCCAAGTTGAGACAAGTATAATGCCAGCAGCTAAGAAGCAGATGCAATTTTTCTGCAGACAATGAATTTGTTTTCCAATTTATTTCTCAAAGATTACCTCCATAGATTCTCACCTAAATTTCCTCATTCCTCACTAGCTGGGGAATAAATTTAATGGTAGGAAATATGTTTCACTAATGTTAATCCCAGTAGATACATACATTGTGATGTTCCTTTTCAATAACATTGTCAGGGAAAGAAATAAACGTGCCTGGAATGCTCCATGACAAACTAAGTGTCCTTTTATAACAATTCAGGAATTAAAGCTACAGAATTATTACAGGGTGATACTTACAGCTTTTGGTCCCTAAAATTCACTTACAGAAGAGTACTGTGTGACATGGAGTATGTGTGACCTCTGTCTTGACGTGTTGACTACTGAAATAAAGATGAACAGTTTGATTTTTTCCCCACTAAAAAAATATTGGGAATAAGGAATAGCACCTTTCATCTGTACTCATTGTGCCTCCTGATATCCACTTCCCAAAATTATTTGGGATCCTATTAGCAGCCATGTTGCTCAAGGTACTTAAAATATTTGTGTAACCACAAAACCTTGGAATAAAGCTGTCTCCTTGTTTTTAAATATGAATGCAGACAAAAGCAATGTTCAGTTATGTCCATTTAAGTAAATTTAAAGGCAGAAAATATCACTGAGTTTCAGAAAAACAGTACCGAGAGTGGAAGACTGTGGAATAATCTCGCTACAGAAGCCGTATCACTTTGGAGTATTGGGAGTAAATTTTGCTTAATATACTATACAGAGTAAATCTGACTGGTAGAAATTTGATCAAAAGTGAGGCTCTGTGATTCAGAAATAATTTCCTGGCACACTGTCATAACAGAGACAGAGGCATCTGTCACACCCGACTACACATTTCTTTACTTTTATGATCTGAAGCATCTCTATATGCACACACTTTTAAAGCGTTTATAGATTTCCTAGCACACCAGATACATGGTTTCAGTTTTCTGTTGCATGAAAAGATGAAGTAGGAGAACTTCCCAAAGAGAAACACACATAATCCAGACTAAATCCATTTAGTAAAATGATGATGTGAAATGATTGGTGAATATGCTATTCATTCAAGCATAGCAGTAAGTCTCTGGAGGGAGAAAAACAGGAGTGAAAATTGGATACATTGTAATGCCATGAGGGCAAAATGCAAAAGAAGTTGTATACCACAGATTTTTAAAACATCTAGGGATGGCTAACATTACCTGCCTTTGCAGAGAAAGGCAACACACGGGAAATCCTTGCTACATAAGTAATTTGGAAACTACTCTAGTGACTCTAGGGGATAGATGACAGGAGCCCTGGAGAGAGGGACTTCGGGGTGCCAGTGGATGAAAAGTTCAACATGGCCAACCGTATCCAGGGCTGCATCAAAAGAAGTATGGCCCGCAGGTCAAAGGAGGTGATTCTCCCCCTCTACTTCACTCTCATGAGACCCCACCTCGAGTACTGTGTTCAGCTCTGGGGTGCCCAACATAAGGACATGGACCTGTTGGAGCAAGTCCAGAGGAGGGCCAAGAAGATGATTAGAGGGCTGGAGCACCTCTCCTATGAAGACAGGATGAGAGAGTTGGGGTTGTTCAGCCTGAAGAAGAGAAGGCTATAGAGAAACTTTATAGAGGCCTTCCAGTACCTAAAGGGGGCTTATAAGAAAGAGGGGGACAGGCTTTTACCAAGGGCCTGTATTGATAGGACAAGAGGACAAGTGGTAATGGTTTTAAATTGAAAGAACATAGATTTAGATTAGCTATTAGGAAGAAATTCATTACTGTGAGGGTGGCAAGGCACTGGAACAGGTTGCCCAGAGAAGCTGTGGATGCCCCATCCCTGGCAGTGTTCAAGACCAGGCTGGAAGGGGCTAGGAGCAACCTGGTCTAGTGGAAGATGTCCCTGCCCACGGCAGTGGGGTTGGAACTAGGTGATCTTTGAAGGTCCCTTCCAACCCAAACCATTCCATGACTGTATGATTCTATCACCTTTCAAAAGGTGAGTTTATTCACAAATACATAAAAAAGGATCATCATCTTAATGAAAGTAAGCTATCTGAAATATGTTTTAGTTGTATTTGTGGATTTACACACAAAAACGACTATACACAATAAGCATTCTATGTCTAGTTCTGTTGTAGATCAATTATTTTTTACCATGTAAGAAAGTCTACAGCATGATGCCAACTTACTGCCACATTTTAGGAATAAATATTTATTTTGAGAGTCATGGAAAGAGGAAAAGAAGAGAGGGGAATAGAAGGGGCAGGGGAAGGGGTGGGTGTGGGAATTGGAAGGGAAGGGAAAAGATTTTGTTCTTTTATTGAACCATCACAAATTCTTCCAGAAAAAAAAAAAACTGACAGAGTGAGTACCATTTTCAAGGAACTAACTTCATTTCAGAAACTGAGAAACAGAGCTACATAACAGAATAATGACAAATTTCCAGTGGCTACCCACTTGGAAAATAAGTGACAGAATAAGAAAAGCAAAATAGCATATGTGGAAGGACATTTCATGATAAAAGAACATTCAAAGAAAGCAAGGAAGAATTAAAAAGATAAACTAAAAAAGAAGCACTGAGATAAAGAAAAAAACCCACAATTCAATGTTCTCTTTTTAGACTTCCCTCAGTTGAGTTACTACCATATTTTAGATAATATAAGTTACCATTTTCAGATCTATCTAAAAGCTACATGACGTTGTAAACAAAAAGGTTACAGACTGCTATTATAAAGGAAAATGCATTATTACATAAATTCTTTTGGGTGGACTAGAACACTTGACTTACTTAAACCACAGAACATTTATAAATTAAGAGATTATCTTCCTCCATAGGAAGTATTTATAAGGACTTTCTTGAAACATGTGAAAACAAACAAACAGTGTAAGGAATCAAATAATCAGAAAATTGAGGTGACATAGTCCCTCTGAAGTGAATGCAGTTAAAATAATGGCTGAAGATCTGTTCTTGAATGCCAAAAAAATGTAGCAATACAGGCAGAGTTGTCCATTACTCTCTTCTACTGATTCCATCATGATCATTCAGTTAGTGAGCCAAGAATAACCTTTGTCAATTAACGGAATGGGGGGGACACCCCTTCCTGAAATTAGCTAGTAGTTATCTTCTGTTCTGAAGTATGAGATTTGATTATAGTTCTTTTAGGTTATTGTAACAATTAGTCAAATCTTTGATCCCCTATATGAACCCAAATTCAGAGACAGAAACATGAAAAAGAAAAATCGAGCATTAGCAAGATATTAAAATATTTTAATATCCAGACAGAATTTTACAGGGCAAATAATCCAGGCACACAGACCCATGGCTGGTGTTTCCTCTCGTAAGAAAGGAGTACTCTCTACAGTAGAGCAGAAAGATCAGATTAGCACTACAGACACTGTAACAGATGAGTATTGATCCTCAGCTGACATTTCATTCCCTTTCACACGCAAAAATAAGCCTCAAATATTTTATATATAAAAGCCTGAAGTAACAGCTATATAGGTTGGGTTCATTTTTGCATAGCTACATTTCTAAGGGTGAACTAGGAGCAGATTCAAGCACTCTTGGTCATTGGGTACAGCTCAAGCAGCGGTTTAGAGAATTGTAAATGCAGCTGCTTATTTAGATTTGATTGAGAGGAAACAGGATGGAGAGGGTTTGTTCTTAATAGCATCTCAGTTAAACTCATGGGGTGCTTGATTCTGTCAGTTTAAATGTTTTGTCTCTGCTCAGCAAAGAAATATGTGCCAAGAGGATGGTAAACATTACAGTTAATTTACTGCCTGAAACAACAGCAGTTTTAATTGATTGACAAATGAACAGAAGCAAAGTATATGAAAAGTAAATGAAAACACTGCAAGAGTGGACAGCTTTGTAATTGGAAATTGTAGAGGTCAGTAAACATGCCTTATTGCTATCTGTTTGAATGGAATCATTACCTTGCAGAAATCTTTATTTGGAGCCTGAATATGAGCAACATTGTCTCTTGTGAAATAAGGGTTGTTTTTTATTAACACTTTGAGCATGAATGGACACAGAAAATGTGGAGTTGTGCTGCTTCTGTAAAAAGTGACAAGAAAACTATGCATCATTACTAATGTGCTCTTTTGACCCCGTCTGAGATTATGCAATACACTACATTTCTGGGGAACATTGTTAATCTGGGCAACAAGAAACAAAAAATACTAAACGATTTTGGATATCAGGATTCAGACTAATATTAATTTCATTGAAAAGTGGTTTTTTTTAACAAATGAAATAAGCATTTATGATATAAAAAATTAAAAAATAAATGACTTGCCTAAATTCAAAATTTAAACATAAACCAGAATTTAAATATGTCTTTCACTGCTTCTGATATTATTAAAATACTGCTTTAAATATCCCAGACACCACTGTTTAGAACATTATTGCCCCAAAGCTGACATCAATAAATGAAATTATTTCCATTTGAAATGTATAAAGTTCTTCAATCTCGCTCTAAAATGGAAATATCATTCTCCAGTATATTTTCCTTTAAATATATATACTTATGTATTTAAGAATACATAAACTCTTCAATAGTTTGAAAAAAACCCTGTTTCCTTTGGGGGTTAGTCTTCAGCTAAAGACATCCCTTTTCTCAGTATTTTAACTGGTATTTTTCCCGATATCTATAACCTAAGAGCTTGCATCCATATAGGTATTCTTTACGCTTGCATACTTTCCAAGACAGAAATATCTCTATCCTTTTGCCCTGAACAACATATTTTTGAAATTATTAATATATGATGAAGTAGTTCCAATTTAACACAGTTCTTTATTCATCAGAAAACTCATTCAATGAAGCTTCTTCCAACTGATTGCAATTTTATTCTTTCATTCTGACTAGGTCATCTGATATGAAAGTAAAATCACCACATCACATTTCATTGGCTTGAAAGATGATTCAATATGCAATTGGAAGTGCTGACTAGTCTCATCAGTACAGGTTGGGAAACTGGTAGAGAAAACCCCTATTTGCATCAAAGGTGAGTATAAAAAGTTTAAAAAAGAAATCTTCTCAGTCAAAATATGGTGTTCTGTCACTTTTTCTTTTGCAACTTTAAGAAGCTAAACTTTCACAACAGGAAGTTGCTATGAATTACCTTTAGCTTGCCTCTTGAGGGATAATTATTTCATATCACTTGGGTGCCAAAGACAGGAGGTTTCAAATCAGTTCTGAAATTGGCTGATCCTCCTAATGAACAACATTTGCAGAGTTCATTACTGTGTTACTCATTTCTTCTAGATCACAGTGAAGGTTTAAAAGAACAGTCCTACAAGTAATATGGTTTTGTACTATTTGAAATGCTTTCTGTCATTTTAATACATTGCAATGTTGTTCCCTTTCTGTGCTGTCCTACAGCCTGTTTTGACTCCACTGGAGTGGAACTGGGCATTGTGAAAGTTTCCCACAAAGAGGATAGAGAATCATTTTACCAAACGTCTCATTGCAGCTATTTATGTTGGACCTAGTCCAGATTTGCTTTAGTGTTATTGGAGAAGATGACACATTCAGACTATTTCAAATATCTACACAAGAATCTGATAAATCACTCTCGAGCAGTGCCTGTTTCTCTCATTTAGCTATAAAGAGAATTCAGATGTTTGATATGCTGGCCTTCACACAGATGGGGACAGATGACCAATGCTATAGAGGTACTCTGAAGTATCCTACCTCATCCCCTCCAGAAGACCACAGGTTCAACATCCAACCTGTCAAGCCTGTTTGAGACAGCCTAGGGCATCTCATGCTTTTGTGCTGTCCTGGTTAGGCAAAGGACTTGTGATCCAACTAACTAGGTCAAAGGTAGATGTCTAGGTACCTGGGGTGGGATGCGGTTCAAGATTAATATCTTTCCATGTAGATTTATTGTGTATATGTGAGCTCTTTGGTAGGCACCCCTTATGCTCAGAGGTGACCTATGACTTGCTATACCTCCTAACCAGAGGCAGCTAGTGCCTTCTGAATTATCCTAAGGTATTTCAGAGGTCTGCAAAGGGCTGGCAGATAGGATAAATGACTCTTGTGTGTTCCTCTGGACTGGCAAGTAAAGGCCAGCTGGCCAGAGACAGTCCAGGACATCTCAGGGATCCTCAGACAGCCAACTGACTTGTACAGTTACTTAGTAAAAGCAATGTATCCTTGCAGAGAATCTGCTCAAACTGAGGTAGATAGCTGATGTCTCTTCAGCTGAATAATTTCCTAAGCTTAATTGAATAAAGGCTCATTAATTTGTCTAAACATAGCTATATACTGACATTTGAGGTGCCCTAGTATTCCTTGTCCAAGGGTACCCAGAGTACACCTGTCCACTATAGCCCTCCAATAAACCTCAAAATGAAGATTTTCCTTTTTGTTAAATATTCATTTTTTTTTCTGAACTGTGAAGGTAAAAATCATTGTAAAATTCCTTTAACAGTTCTTTGCCATTAATTTAATCTACTTTATTTATTACTTTTTCTCTAATACTTTTACCATTGCACATTCGTAAGAAACGTTTAGATTTATTTATAAGGTATACTCATTTTTTTCCTGTAAACCAACTGACTGCATATTCTTGTTAATAGCCTGCTTTTCAATTGCTGTTATATTCCCTTTCCTCTTTCCTCTTTCCTTCAGTCTCTCAGCAGCCCTTTTTGATGTCACACTTTGCCAACATTCTTCCCTACTGTGAAATATTACAGAACTAGGACTGCTTTAATGAGCTGCCTACTATATTAAATAGTTGTAACTGTTTAATACCTCACTATACTGGAGAGACATTACTCAGATTTAAGTATGTGAAAGTATAACATTGACCTCAAATAGCTATTTCTATTTTTATTTCTTAACTTCAAGTTTTAAAGCTTTTTGGTTTATTTTCAGCTGAGTCCTGTTTCAGCCAATCTAACAGACTCCTTACAAAATGAGTTTACTTTTGACTCCCTCCTTTTACACTTAATTAACATGATTAAATATTTATACAGTTATCAAAGCCTACGTCCCTATCAAGATTGAGTTCCTATTGTGTTAACTGCTAGGTACAGTACAAACATGTAAGTCCATCATATTAATTGCTTATGAAAAATGTTGTTAGTTGTCTGTAAAGAATTACTTGCTATATGAAATACTCTTCCATTTTCTGAATAGAAAATAACCTCGCTTGATATAAATGGTTTTAATTTAAAGGAAAAATGATACAGATTTTCACACTTAAGGATTAGGATGGCTGTCTCATTATGGCAGCAGTCATATATTACCTAAAGTATAATTATGAATATTATTATGATGATGTTGAATCAACACGACCATCAGTATTTAACACCGCAAGGTATGCAAAATGAGAACTACAAATAGCTTTATAACCAATAGCCATTCATATGCATTGTTAGTGGCAAAACAGACCATAAAGCAGAAGTTTGCATACACAGGAAGAAAGAGTGAATGTGTTTCCAGAGGAGCTCATACATTATATATCTTACATAATATATCTCAAAAGCAAAACAGCAAAAAATAAGTTATCTAAGGACATACACAAGAGAAAATTCTAACCCTTATTCATATTGCACAACATATACAGTGCTCATTTTATTTCTCAGTAAGTTACTGAGAGAGAAAGCAAAATTAGTAAGTTCATAGTGGGGACTGGTAGAGCAGAATAACAGTCTAATCACGTCAATTCTACCAAATTAACAGAAACAGTAGTAATCCTGATGTAATCTGACGTAATCCAAATTTGAGATTGCACAGTTTTTCTTTAGAATTCCAAGAAAGAGGGAAAGACAGAATCTGTGTTACTAGTAATTACAAATCCTGTAATATTTCAGAAAACAAAAATGTAGTTTTGTTCAGACAATTTAAATCTCAGTTTAGATGAGGCACCAAAAGTTTACAGTTACTCTGACCATCTCCTTCTAAGAAGCATACTCATAAAATTACTTCATGCCACAAGTTTTGGTCACAAATCTCCTCAGATGCCTATACTTAGAATTGCCTCAGATTAAGGAACCTATTATGATTTGTAGATGTGTTCTTAAATTCTGTTTATGCAGCTAGATGCACTCAATCCATAAAATATACTCCCATCTTAAAACAAGCCTAAAGCACAAATATCTGAGACAGAACAGGCTCAGGAACTGTAATGGAATATGTATAAGGGTTAAACATGACTAACGAATGGAGCCTGAGCACAGTTAACGGATTGGGCTTCTATAAGGATTAGGTGAGTGTGATCAAGTTCATGTATCTGCTCCTTTAAGGCAGATTTAGTGTAATCAGACAATATCAAGGTTAAAGCAGAAGTTACAGGCATTTTCACTGAAAACCTCCAAATGGATGAAAAAGGTACTTCCCTTTACCTAATAACTCATTTATTAGAGTGCCTCTAAAAAGTAAAAGGCTTTAGAGTCAAGTGATGAGGATCTACAAAAGGAAAAGCCTCTGGTCAAGGATACCTGATCCTTAACATGGAAAAGGAACATGAGGAAGATGTGATTGCCCAGCTGAGTGATGCCAATGTCACCTCTGAAAAAGTAGGCAGCAGCAACAGGCAACAGGGTTTGCCTGGTCCTTCCTTCAGCATCTAATTTTTTGGGGAAAAAATAAATTTCTTATTTCCAAATGGATTTAGTACCCTTAAAAGCTCCCCAGTTCCAAAACTCAGCTAAAAATGTATATATTCCAGAAGAATGATCTGCATTAGTCACATAATAGAGTAGCACTAGCCATTTTTAACCCATAAAAGAACACAGAAAACTCCAGAACCACCCAAAAGCTTTAAATCCAGTAGAAGCAAAAATAATTTTTTTTGAAACAGAGGTTTCTAAATGCGTTCCAAATGTTTGAGAATTTCAATACACGTTGAAGTGATCAATACACAGTATAGCACCATGTGAGTATGTTAATCTAAACAAAAGCTACATTTTTCTAGAAAACTTGTTCACCTGAATTGTTGACAACATGTCTTTGAGGATGAGGTAAAATGCCTTTTTAGAGATGATGTTATTTGATCTTCTACTCCAGTTGATTGTATCTGATCTTAGTTTCATCAGGTACTGTATAGAAGTCCATTTTTTGCAGAGGTGTTTAGCTTTTGTTCCTAGCAAACTATGTCCTATGCCATTGATTTTTTTCTATAATTAAAATACTATTTCTCGATGGACAAGTGTTTCAACACTTTTTCCTTATCAGTTAGGGAATCTTTGGGCTGCCTCTGACTCCACTCAACTATTGTATTAGTTCACCTCATACAACAGTAGCCATGTGATACTGTGAACATTTAAACATACCCCTAAAAAACTGTCTCAAAGTGTCTACTATTGGCCAAGCAACCCAATTACAGAGTGAAAAAGAATTAAGTACAAATTACGTTCAACTACAATTATAAACCTGAAGAAAGATTTATTGTCAATCTCTGGAGATTTTTGAAATGACATCTATTTCCTGCCTCTTAAAAATATTTCAAAGAAAATAAATATGTACCTAGTTTTTCTTTGGAGTTTTGTAGAACTATTTGTCATTACGACCACATGATTGCTGTGAAAATACAATCAAAATCCCATAGAAGGTGAAACTTTTTATTTAATTGAAATCATAAGGACTTAAATAATTGCTTTGAATAACTCATTCACTGCTGCCATTTTTTACTCAGAAAGTAATCTCTAAATATATTCTATGTGTTCATGAATAATGAATTCATTCCTATCTGTAAAGGTCTCTTCTTGCAGCCACATTTCTATCCTGAAAATCCAAAGTTTCTCTAATATTTACCTTCATTAAGCCTTCCCAGGAACCACATGAGTGAAGATTTGCAGAATCTAATCTGCACATGCACTCTTAACGTGTCAGCTTCCCTCCTTTTCCTTAGCTTTCTGCAATGTTTTACAACCCATTCTCTCCTTGTCCTCTTGATGATCAAACTTTCCTGTTCAGGTAAAGGGTTTCATTACTTGTCAGTTCTTCTCCCAAACACCGTATGAGGAGTTTTACATTACATTTAGCCCTGACCTGAAGAGCTTCCCACGGTTCATCCCCACTTTTGAGAATTTTCCGGTTGCATCCCAAATGAGAAAAAGGTGAGCTTTATACTCAGTCTGCTTCTCCTTTGAAGAGAAAATCAAGGAGACAGCTCAGCAGCAGAACAAGGCAGAGGAGCAGTGTCTGAAAGCCACAGTGACCACAAATGGAATCTAAATAGCTAACTACAGAAAGTTTGTCACCATGTCATGAATGCAAAGACAGTAACTGCATAATGATATTTAAGTTCATGCTCACTAACCACAATGAATGCAAAGACAGTAACTGCATAATGATATTTAAGTTCATGCTCACTAACCACAATGCTGAACTCAGTCTGCTGTAGGTAATAAGGGTGAACGCACAAACCTTCCTACAGCTTTTTCTCAGAACAAGCTTCAGCATAGTATGTTTTCACTGTAGGAATCAAAGATTAATGATAATTAAATATCATATCACAGTTAGGGTATCTGACTTTTCACTGTGACTTTTCAGTGAGAGGATATTTATGGTTACAGCTAAGTATTAAAAACATTGTATGAATTGTGTGATCTTGGCATGGTTCATCTTTTATGGTAACACCATTGTTCATATTTAATTATTTTTGTATTAATTCTCTTTAATACAGGCATTTAGCTCCTAATTAAAATCATGCTGCTTTAATGTAAAGGTAGTTTAAACATTAGTTATGTTTTTAAAGGAGGAGGAGGAACTCAACACAATATTCGCTTCCTAAAATGTTCTAAAGAAGGGTAATGAAAACAATTGAACTTTATGATTTAAAGTCATAAGCCTTTTAAGTCATTGTCCTATTAATATTTATGAGATGCATTAAAAATTTGGGGGTGGGTTTGCATAAAAATACAGATGAAAATGCACCTGACCTATCTGTGTGTCTGATATTGTGTCAATATGAGAACTGATTCACCCAAACATGAATCCAGTTATGTAAATACTGCAGAAGTTTATAAAGCTGAAACGAATAAAACTTTCAGGTTTGGTTCTTTTCCAGATGCATATATAAGTGACATTTGAAACCCAGCATATATAAACTGGTACTTTCAGCTCACCACACATATTTAATCCAGGATGAAATTAGGTAAGCTACTTAACATTCCTATTCCTCTTTCTTCTTCTGCAGAATCTCTCAATCACATATAAAAAAGAGGTAAGAACGCAGAAGGACTCTATTAGGTCAAATGATTTATAGCGGTATTTAGGAAGGAATAACTAGCAGTGTTGCGCATTATGGGTACTGTGATACTCTCCTAACAAATTTTGAAATATAAAAGTGTCCTCATTTCTGTGTCTTTATTTTAACACAAAATCCAAGCTGAAGAGGAAGAATCAGAATGATTTGAAATGTGGGATGACTTTTGAAGTAATAAGAGAACTAACTACTTTAAACCCTAATATGCTAAGTTCAGAGGTAGTGTCCAATAACAACTGTATTGAAATCACGGGGAGTTTTGCCTTCACGGAGGCAAGATTTTTCTCTTGGTCTGTGAAAATTAGGCCCCTTTCCACTCACAATGTCTTACTCTCCTCACACCTATTTTGAGACATTTTTCAGAATGTGAAGCACTACCTTAACACAATTTAACAAAAAGAGATGAAAGAAGGTGAAAAGTAATTTAAAGAGGAATAGTTACTGAGACCTATGTCCTTTAAAAAAAGGTAAGCAAATGAAAGCAAAGTTACATAAAAGACATGGGTGAACAGTACAGGCAATTGAATGGTATTAAACAGCACAGAGAAAAAAAAAACCACAAAGTGACCTCAGGGTATGTATTATCTTACAACAGCTACCACACTTTTTGGACTAATTTAGATTACCTTCTGAAGTAACTATCAGTGATAGACTGAGATTAGATAAACTGTCTCTATTACAAAAATTTCCCCAAACTAGGATAGTAATTATGTCAACAATATCCTCAAATGAAAAAGAGCAGAGGAAAAAAAAAAAGATACAAAACAACAGGACTTAAAGGGAAGGACATGTTTTACGAAGCTTTTTTGTATGTGAATATAGTATAAGCAGTGTGTAACCAGTAGTAAAACAACGGCACACAGTATCTTGGCATCAGTCCCAAATGAGTAATATTTAGCATTCATATAAAGGTCAAAGTTTTCAAAGTGCTGTATCCACATTAACTAATTTATCTTTACTGCACCTCAGTTCGGTAAGTAAATAACTACTTTATCTGTTGGAAAGTAATGGGAGAGCCAGAGCTATTAAGACTTCCAAGCTGTGATACATTTATAAATAGTATGTATCCCCAATGTAGTGACAAGGTTAAATAAACCTATGTTCCCTTAGCTATTCTGAGATCTGGATGAAATTAAACACCTCATTCAAGATGGTAAGTAAATAGAATTACTTTTGAAATTGTCTGCATTTAATGAATTCCCTGTTTAAGTAAGGTAAAACAAAACACATTTAATGATTACAATTCAATTATCAAGTGAACAGTTTAAAAAGAAGGTTACTTTGGGGAGAAAAAAGCATTGTTAGTTACCAAATACTGCTTTGTGAATATTTCTTAATGGCCTGATTATTTTATTTTGAAGTATTCAACATACAAAACAAATAAAATGAACAATACGTGACTGGTAGAATATTCAGAAGGGCTTAAAGGAATAAGAGCCAAAACTCCTTTGACTGTCAATGTTGCACAGATTCTAAAGTGCCTAAGTCAAAAGATAAATCCTGCATCCTCAGATATTAGGAAGAACTTTGTTCAGTTAATATTGTAAAAGCTTGTCACTTCGAAAAGGAAGAGTTCCCCATTCAGCCTCTTTTCTGCAAAAACATACATCTTTGACAAAACAGGGAAAGACTTTAATTTCTGAATGAGTTCAAAGTGACTGTTTATAGATAGTGATGTCTATCAGGATGGTGTGCCATCTGTTTTCTCTTTCAATTGCTAGGCCACCAGATTACTAGCTGTTTGTACTAGATAGGAAGATAAATTTGCAGCTGGAGGACATTTTTGTAATTTGCTTGAGATTTTCTGGTAGACTTGCCCTTCTGGTATCTAGCATTGCTGATCTAAAGTGACAGATCAGTCAGGTCACAGAAGCGCACAGCCACACTGCGGTGGCTTGCAGCAAGCCAGGGCCATGCACTGCCTTTGTGTAACCTCCCTGCTCCTTCTCTCACCAAGGTGGGAATGCCAGCTGGAGTCTGTACGAGGGTCAGCAGTTCTTGCCTTTTGGGTAGACATTGTCTACCTGGATTTCTCCAAGGGGTTCAACAGAGATCCCACAGCCTCCTCCTAGAGAAACTGATAAGCTGCAATCTAGAATAAAGTGGTCTATGTGCTTGGCGGGGAACCGGCTGACAGGCTGCATCCAGAGGGTGGTGGTAAATAGCTCTTTTTCAAACTGTCAGCCTGTCACAAGTGGGGTCCCCCAGAGACTGAAACTGGGCCCAACGGTGTTTAATATCTTCATAAGTGATCTTGACACTGGGATCAAGTGTACCCTGACAAAGTTTGCCAGACACCAAATGGGGTGGGGAAACATGCAGAGTCACCTTGCAGGAAGATCTGGATAGGGTGCAAGAGTGGTCTAACAAAAAACTCACAAAGTTCAACAAAGACAAATCTAAGGTCTTGCACCTGGGAAAAGATAATCCAAGAGTGTGACACAGGTGGGGATCTACACGGCTGGGGAGCAGCTGTGTAGAAAGAGACCTGGGAGTGCTGGTGGACAAGCTCAATATGAGTGAGTAGTGTGCTGCTGTGGCAAAGCAAGTCAACAGGATGCCAGGTTGCATCCACAAGGGCATCACCAGCAGAGATAAAGAAGTCATTACCCCACTCTATTCAGCACTTGTCAGACGAGACCTAGAATCCTGTGCTCAGTTTTGGTCCCCACTATACAAAAAAGATGTGGACAAGCTGGAGGGTGTCCAGGGAAGGGCCACAAAGATGATCAGAAGACTGGGAAGCCTGCCATATGAGGAAAGGCTGAGGGAAGTGGGTTTGTTGAGCCTTGAGAAAAGAAGGTTTAGGGGAGACCTTATCACCATATTGCAGTTTTTAAAGGGAGACTACAAAAAAAGATGGAAACTCCCTTGTTACAAGGAGTCGCATGGAAAAGATGAGGGGTAATGGGTATAAGTTACTCCGGGGGTGATTCCGACACAGGGAAGTGGTGGTTCCCCAATATTGTACACTTTTCAGATTCAGCTGGACAAGGTGCTGGGGCATCTTGTCTAGACCATGCTGTTACCACGGGAAGTTAGACCAGATGACCCCGAGGTCCCTTCCAACCTGGTATTCTATGATTCCATTATTCTGTGAACAGTTACTGCAGACAATCTCATTGGAGAGGTTCAGACTGGCATGTGAATGCATGATACTTACATGCCTGCTTTCCTGTCAAATCAAAACATATAAGAAATGACATGGTAAATGGAAGTGGCTGGTGTTATTAAAATATGTGTAAGATTGTATGGATTAAATTTTACTTTATTCTCTGAACTACAAATAAAAAGTAATCTCAGAATCTAAATAATTTCCTCAAATATTTTAAAGTGCTTTCTGGGATGGGTTATATATTAATTATGCATTTCAGTTTAATTCATTTTCAATATTGGCACATGGTCCAGTGCAGACTGCTCCCAGCTTTCCTTACACTGTTATTCTACTCTGGCTGTTGTTGTAGCTGATTTTTAAATTCTGTGCACATTAATATTTTGGGTTTATATTACAGACGGTTTAAGATTCACTGCAACAAATCGGCGTCTTTTAATTCTTAATGTGATTTTCAATTTGCAGACACTCTCTCTGGAATTAGAAGAGGAGACAGAGCAAATCATATCGGTCAAAAAGGTCAAGTTTCTCCATCCAAAGTAGAAAATAAAGAATGAGGAGCACTCTACATACAACAAATACAGGCATAAAAATATTTTAAAATAAAATTTAAGCTTTACAAATACCAAAAGAAATTGCCAAGGTTAAATAAACTGTATCTTCATTTCCTACATATTTAAACTGCTACCTCCTCTGTCTGTATTTTGCTGGCCATCAAATAGTAGTGCTGAATGTCCACCACTGATTTGATTCGACTAACTCCAGTTCTAAGAAAGTACCATGATAATACCTAAAGTGAAAATACCTTTCCACTGTGTCGTGTTTACTAGTCTTACTTCTGTTTCTCAGAAAATGACACTACATCTCATTGTTCAAATTAATTAGGTGAATCAGAACCAGCAAAACTTCTTGTCCACTGGCTATACAAACAAGCCGCAGAGATAAAAATCAATACAAAAAATGTATTGATTGATTTATATGTAGCTTTCAGTTCTAAACCCTTCAAGTCTTTCAACTTAAAGGACACTTCTGACAGCACTTTAATACCTTATCAGCCCATACTCAGATCAGAATTTGAAGCATATAGAAATCTGTGATATTCACAAAAGTGTCTACAAATTACATTTTTGCTAACAGCCATCTCCGCCTCCAGACAGACAAAGGTTTATACTTTTGTAAATATGGCTCACGCTTACTTAGCAATGGAATAAAGATATTCAAAAATTTTGTGCTGAAGCCTTTACTGTTCTAATGCACTGCTGAAACTTACTTTCCTAAAAAAATTCAACTGCAGATTTTATCAGACACAGCTGAATAACAAGCCCCAATTTTTCCATGTTTAGATTGCTATGATGAAAAGAACTGAGATTTCACTCATGAGACTTCACTGAAAGACCTATATAATGGATTATGATTTCTTTTTAAGACACATAATTTTTTCTGCACAACAATTATCTTCATTCATGTCTGCTTACAGGATCAGATTAGACAGGCCTCAGTATTTATACATTTATACAGTACTAAGGGAATTCATTCTTGTTAGGATCAGCAAAGTCAAACTAGACAAACAGATGCTGTGGACCAAGCTCCCAAGGAACCGTTCCCAGCCAGCATGAGAATGCTATCAGCAATTATCAAAGACATTGTCAAGAAAATGTGAACTGTAGCTTCTTACGTCTGGAGTGATCATGAGATGTATTTGGATATGTGGGAGAAGTAAATGACTATGTACTTATTTTAATCATGGATTAGTACATTTTAAAATTAGATAATACATAGAAAAACAACGACATGGGGGTATAAACATCTCTGACTGTGACCTTCCTGCTTTTTTAGCAATGGAATGCTAATATGCATCATTCAAAATCATATACTTTGGGGAATTTTTCAAAGGTTTCCAGTTCAGATGTACTTCAGAAAAATCATATATTCCAATATTGATTGAATATACAATTTAATAGGAAACGTATCAAAACTAATTGCTTTCCTATGATGTAAGACTTGATGGGACCTTTTGGTTCATCTAACCCAGTTCCACGCTATCCAAGAAAACTGTAACGTGCAACTGCTGTTAAAAAATTTTCAAACTTTGTTTTGAAAATTGGTTTGTTCAGCTTTTTGCCCAGACTAATATTGAGAAGCTGTTCCTGAATTTATTTTCCTTGATACTTAAGAATACACACATTTCTTACAACTGTCCATAGAAATCCTTGGCCTGTTTGGTTTATTCACTTTTGTGCCAATTTGCCCTTTACTTCACTCCAGGAATTGATAGCTAACATCTTTAAAGAAGAGGACTATATAGCCTCTTATTCTTTACTTTTGGGGAATATAAAGTGTTGTTTTGTAGGCACACAAATGGTTAGGATTTATGTTTGCAGAACTATGCAGTAGAGGAAAATGGAGAAGGGCAGATCCCTCTAGTGCAGGCTGAATATACACCTCAGTTATTCTGCCGTCTTGGCTTGCAAAATACCTTTGCTGGGGCTTGAGCTTATGCACGTACATGGTGTCATTGCTATGCACCACCCTGCTACTGCATGTATCAGTTTTGTTCAAGCAGCATTGTTAACCAACAATGTGGAAGATCAGCTCTATCGCACAGGAGCCCAAAGCAAAACTTCCAGTGAGCAACTAAAAAGCAGAAACACAAATATACAGAGACAGTGCCAAACTTCTTCCTGTTTCTTTGCCTGGACATCTTAGGCACACTATAAATGCAGCAAATCTCCTCCTTATGATTACTTTCTCAAGATCTCTAAAAATCGTGTGGGTGAAACAGGCTCACCAGCCTTTAATTTTGTTTTCATTCTGGTTTTACTCGAAGATTTCCATTTAGAAGCAAAACACAAACAAATACTAATAAAAAAGAAAGTATTAATAATTAAATTTTCTTTACATTAAAAAAATAAATTGTTTGTTGGGACACAGGGTTAAAGCTGGCTCTTGTCCCAAAGTCATATTGGCTTTGTATACCAGTCTGGCCTTCTAAGAGGGGAGAATAGTTTTATGTAAATTTATTAAAAATTAAACAAGATGAAAAAGCTTTTTTTTGTTTTCATGAACTCATATGGGAAATATGGAAAAAATACTTTCATTGGCTCAACCAGAATGTGTTGGACCACACAGAAAACTGTTAATTTTTGAAAGATTCAGAGGACTCAAAATTCTTCCAACAGCTCATGCATCATAAAACATAAAACCATTAAAAAAAAAATCATATGTTCTTTGAATGATGGGATCACAACAGCACCACTGTAGACCACTCCATCATGTACACCATGATTCTCTCAATTCTTCCCAGAAGGACCAAAAAATGTTCATTTTAACAACACAAAAGCCAGAACTGTTGTTGAAATATTTTTGAAATTATACACATGCACAAAGGTAGATCACTTTGTCTTTCATGTTTTTACGTACACTAACAAAAGTCAAGATTTACTACTTTTCACTCAGATTATAGCAATAAATTTTTCATAAAGAAAACACAACTGAATTCTGTGATATGTAGGTATCATAAAGGCAAACAATTGCCCTCTCCTTTGTCATTTTTCAAGTAAAATCCAGAAACAGGCATCACAAGCTTGTCAGCAGCTTGGTATAGTAACCTTTTGAGAGCATGGTAGAAAAAGGTTCTAGTCATGTTTCCAATAACTGCATTTTACAAAGTTTTCATGAAAATATTCTGACAGATCATTATTTCTTTCTTCTGTTCATGACATCGATAAAGTAAAATAGTTATTTCTTCTTAAGATTGTATTGATTTCTTCCTAGTTGAATGGGACATGGCTGAGTAATTTATTTCTATCAGTTGAAATATTGCATATTTTTATAATAAAAAGTATTACTTAAAGTATGACCTATCAAACCAAAATATTCCAGTAGACAACATATTTTGAGTATATTATATTGAATTATGTTTTTTGGTTTATATTCTGAACAGGAAAAACATCATTCATTTCACTCTTATCAAGACGAACTTAAATTCTAATATTTCTTAAGGGTTGCATTATAAGATAAGATTTCTACCATTTGACATTATTTAGGTTCAGAAGTTAATCTGAATTCCAGAATTTCCCAGAGGTTATCCCACTAAACAGAGGTATGTGTTAAAGAAAAATTATAGGAAGCACCACTGGGTAGAATATGTTTATCTTAATTGGGAGAGCAGGTCTCCATTTTGGAAATGGCAGGTCAGAAAGATAAAATCAATCCCATTTAAAGTGACAGATATATCTAGATGTCTTAGAATGCTCTTGAAAGCAGAACTTAAAATCTTTAAAGCAAAATCAATAAATCCCTGATGGTGTCAGGGAAATGTGTCTTATTAAAATAATCTTACTTTCTTGATCAGCTTAAAATCTTTAAAGCAAAATCAATAAATTCCTGATGGTGTCAGGGAAATGTGTCTTATTAAAATAATCTTACTTTCTTGATCAAAAATATGTAGGTTTTTTTCACTCATAATAGAAGCGCTAACCATAAATCACTACGCCATTTTATCCATCCCTCTTTGACACCTTACATCCTTAGAACCTTCTCTAACAGAAGCTTGGACCAAACAGGCACACTCTGAGCAGCTGTGAGAGACACAGTGAAAAGGAATATGGTAATCGCTCTTGCTACATTTTTATTTAAAAAATCACTGAAAATTAGACCTGTATCAGATGAGTGCCTCCACAGCTCCTCTACTTCGATATTTTTACTGTAATTTATGTATGAAATGGGGAGAAGTTATTAGGCTATGGAAGGTATTATTTCTTCTCTTGGATGTTTTTGTACAGTGAACACAGTCATAGCGGTTAAAAGACACAAGCACCTCTACTACACTGGACACCTCTGAAGAAACAAAAGCATAATAATGTAACTTAAAGTTTTCAGTGCTTCAGATAGTTTTATTAATTAGGTCTAATATATTAGGTATCTGGGTTACTTGTAAAGCAGATCTTTCCCCCAGAAGCATTTTAATTTATTCTCTTTGTGAATAATTTGTTCAGGAACCAAGGAGGAATTATGCTCCTGACATAATGGATTAATAAGACAATTTTCAATCAACAAGGCAAACTGCATACAAAGGTTAGTAACCAAGGATGAAACAAATTAAAAGAAACACATAACCTATTTCTCTAGATTTCTAATGTACTTAGAAAAGTGCATAAAATTTCACTGACTCCCTGTGATTAACTAGTGTTTTCTTAAACACCCCAAGAAATTTTCTATTGAACAAAAATAAACTTTTCGTGTAGAATATATACATATATATACATTTATTGAATATCTGCATATTTATTGAAATATAAGGATTGCTATATGGGTAACTGATTCTTGCTTTTGTATGAGTGCTTGATGGTACGTTTGTACACATGCATGCACTAAAGGAAGAATTTGTGGAGAAAAAAATGTTCATTTCATTTTTCACAAACATCCAGGAGCTGAAAACTGTTCCAGATTAATGCATGTATGTTCAGTCCAGAAATTTTGTAAGATTAGTCCCTTTTATGTGTGTCTTTTACATAAGTTTCTTGATTCACCTAGAGAAGAAACTGAAAAAAAAAAAAAAAACCAACCCAACAAAAATACCACCTTGCTAATTAAAAAAGGGCATGCTTGGAAAAGACAGAAACATAAAGCAGCTGAATCTTAAGTTAGAAAAAATTAATCACATATACAGTTAAGGTTCAAGTTGTTAAGTTCATTTGGAATCTGTGAAACTTCTTCTTGGAGAACAGCAGATCCAGATTTCATGAAACAGTTTCCCAGAAAGGGAGAATGTTTTCACTTTACCCCTCTGTAAATATGCACACAAACCCATACATACATGCTTATACACATGCAATTATCTGTCCATCTACCTATCCAGAAAGCTTCCAGATAGCAGCTTTGCAGAAAAAGATGTGCTGGGCAGAAAGCGGAGGGGGAGCCACTAAGGAGCCTGGCTCTTGAGAAGGTGGCTGCCTACAACCTGGGCTGTTTTGGCAAACACCCTGCCAGCAGTTCCAGGGAGGTGAACATTCGCTTCTCTTCAGCACTTGTTGAGGCCTCATCTGTAGACTGTGTCCAGTTTTGGGGTCCCCAGTACCAGACCAGTGTGAGTCCAGCAGAAGGTCACCGAGACAGTGAAGGAGCTGATGCACCTGGTGTGCAAGGTTGAAAGCTGCATCTGCTCAGCCTAAAGAAGGGAAGTCTCAGGGGAGGCTGTATTTCTACCTGATCAGATGACAAAGCCAGGCATTTCTGAGAAGGACACAATAGAAACACAAGCTGGAAGACTGGGAATGCCAACTAGATGCAAGGAAAAAGAGTATCATGAGGGTGATCACACACTGGGAGAGGTTGCCTGGAAAGGTTGTGGAGCCGCCTTCTTTGCAGATGTTCAAAACTCAGGTGGTAGCAGTTGTGAGCAATTTTCTGTAGTTGATCATTCCTTTCAGCAAGCAATATGGATTAGTCTTTGATTCAACTAAACTTCCCTTTTTAATAAGGAAACTTCTATGACTGAATTTTCTCTTATTTTGTTCATTAGAAAGTGTACATGGCCACGAAAATTTCCTGTGATCTTATTAAACCAAAGCAGTTCTCAGGTACAATAGAAACATTTTCATTTAAAAAAAAAAAAAAAAAAGGTGAAAAAAATTGAAAATTAGTTTTCCATCCATATTCAATAAAATAATACAATATATTTGTATGGTCTTTTTCTATTTTTCTATTGAGTAAACAGACTATATTTTAGAAATATTTTTTCAATGTTTAATGCACAGTTAGAATCTAACCTAATTTTATGTGCATATAGATACATTTATAGTTATCTATATATTTCATATATATAGGTATATATCTGTATGCATCTAAAGGAACCAGTGCTTTATGGATAATAGCAGCAAGAGATAATTTTGACAGTATTACAAGATAACATTGCCAGTGTTGGCAAGATTTGCTCTAGCCAGAGAAAAGATGGTGTGCACCATATATCTAAATAAAGTTATCTTTATTTTTAATGGGTAGAAAGCACTCCAGGGTTTTTAGGGGTGATACTGTAAATTCTTTTATATGAAAATGAAACTATTGGTAGGAAAATGTGTAACAACATTTAGATGAGAGTCATTAAACAAGGTCAGATATTTTAGCACTCAGGGGCCTATTCAGTTTTAAAAGGACCGTTTTCTTACAGGAGTGAAGGAGGGAACTCCTTGTTTCTTAATTTGACAGGCAGACAACAATGCTGGTAACAGTTCCTGGTTCCTGTAAGTTAACCAGAACCTCAGGAAAGAGCTGCTGCAGAATTGTGAAGATGATTTTCTTGACCCAGGAAACCTTTTCTCATGTGTGGCATGGAAAAGGGTTAGAAAAAACACAACAACAACAACAACAACAAAACCAACATAAATGCTATAGCTTTTGATAAGAGATTGTTTTGAGGGAGGTTTACGAGTAGCATCCTGCTCACACACAAAACAAATGAGTGATGGGAGGAACTGAAAATTAGATTTTCATTGCAGCATGGAAGGAGTTTACCTGGTTTATCTCTGTGGAAAGAAAAGCCTGTTAAAATGAAATTGTTGGAGTTAGTTTGGTATGTTCTCTGCAGCTTTAAATATTTCTGATGTTTTGCTTTTTCATGTGCTAGAGTAGAGGATGAACAGTCATGGAATAATGAGAGTACTGACAGATCTCTTTTTTCAATTCTCTTCTAAATGAGCTAGTGACAAAAAAAAAATCAGTGGTTTATTCTGAGATTGGAGAGGAAGATTAATTTCTAATTAGTACTGAAAAATGTCTGCTAGTTTCCAGTTCCCATGAGGTTTTGCAATACAGTGATAGTTAATTGTCATTAATTCTAATAGAATGTTTCATCCCTAACTTACCAGCATATTGTAATAATCGGAAATAATTAAAATTACTTTAAAATTAAAACTTTTATAAATATGTAGAAACCTGTTAATCGATTCATAATGAAATAAATGAGGACAGAGAGTCTCTTTTTGTTCTGTATAATAGAGAATGAAGCTCATTTGGAGTCTATCACTGGACTCCTGGGCACTATCACAACACAAGAAATAAATTATAACAGCAGAACAATGCAAATTCTACAGCTACAAGTCTGTGCTGTAATTTTTAATGATGTCTGTCAGCCTGCTGCACTGCTCGTAACAAATATTCACATACAGTCTTATGCACATGTACTCATCCTGTTTACAATGTTTCTTTCCCTCCTGAGATTTTAAAAAAATCGTTGCCAGTCTGCTGCAATCTCATTCCATTCTCTGAAGTTCAGAAAATCAGTTTAAAGCCATTTGCTATAGATCAATGATTCAAGCACATTGTGTATTTGGGAAAGGGAGGGTTAGCCTTGTTTGCTGGACCAGCTTGCATATTTCAGTAACTTGCAACAGGTTTCTCAGTCATTAGTCTGAATGAGCGAGGTTTTCTGGTAATAATAAAATAGCAACATGGTCCGCTAGTCAGGACAGCAGTCACACTGAAGTGGAGCTCTGCTGTCTTAATATTACAAAAATGCAAAATGGCAATAATACTTCTTCACTCCACAGTCTCTGTAGGACTCCGGTAAGAACTCAGAGGTCACAGATAACCAAAGTCACAAAAGACAATGAAATTCTGATGAAGACAAGGACTAAAAGGGCAGGGTTCTACTTGTTTGCAAAGAATCAGCGCTCCCTCCAATGTCTCTGGCTGATCCATCTAGAATAAAGAGAAAGTCCTACTGCATCACCTCCACGTTAACTGCACAAGGCTTTCTCCAGAACTCATGTACCACTGAGCACTGTGGTAGCATCTACATTGCTGTGTTCCCTTCACACAAGCTCTAGCAGCAAGCCAGGTAAGTTCAAAAGAAATAATCTCTCTGATGTCTAATCATTTTGGAAGTAGTCATTTAAAACCTGGTTTATTAAAGTTTTTCCTCCAAGGTGATGACCCAAATCTTTTATTTCATCTGGCTTTTTTGGTTGTTTTTTTTTTCTTTTGTTTTTTGTAAAGAGAAAAAAAAACCCACTTCATAAACCTTTCCTAACAAGTATTAGGTAAAAGTAAATCTTAAATTCACAAATCCTACACAAATGAAGTCAAAGTTTGAAAATCTGGGCTTGGTGTATCCTGCAGAGAATTGCCAACATTCTGGACATTCAGGAGAACCAAATAACCAAAAGTAATTTAGCTAGAATTTCAGAGACGACTTTCACTCCAACTTCCCACTGTCGTGATATTAATTTGTATGTAATATTGCCAAAGAGTAACACCGATATTTACTACATAGAACGTTATTTTTATACCTTTCAGAACACTATTCAGACATTTATTTAGTCCTTGAATCATTCACATAAAACAAGAATATTATCTCCAGTTTATACAGAAAGAAACTCAGTCCTGGGTAGGAGACACACACAGTTCACTCAACTACCACATAATATAATTATTTGACTAATTAAGACTAGAGTAGAAACCAGCTCTCCTAAGGCGATTGCTAATGGAAGTAGATATTGGGATCCATGAAAGACATAGTTGCTTTAATTAAAAAAAACCCAGTACATTCCTATACTATTTTATTGCAAAAGGTGGTTTTGTAAACATGACACTCTGAAAAGCAGTTTCCAAAATTCACAAGTCAAATACCTGTGCCATTTTTAAGTTTCCAAAGACAGAATGAAGATTCCTACTTCCTTCCTCACTTCTACCAAAGTCTTTAGTAATGCAGCTTCTACAAGGATAATGAGGCTGTAGAATCTGAGATCTCTTCTGATCCATTCAATCATTCTTTTTGGTTATGTGGGAAGATTTATAAACACATCAGCATAATTTTTTAAGGCAAAAGCCAATTATATTCTGATCCAAGCTGGCACTTCTTTCATAGAGCTGCAACAGTATCAGCTGTGGCTTTTAATGTAACCGGTCACTCACACATTCATACCTTGAATGACTTTCTGAAACAAAATAAAACTTTTGAATACGCATTTTTGATTTAATGAATTCATTATATGCATTACTTTTTAACTATTAAGGATACTTTTTAATTTTATATAGTTCTTTACAGTATTAATTACTGTATTATTTCTATTCTCCAGCTATATATTTATGTCTTAACAGAAAAGGATGATGTTACAGAAGTCATTATCATCTGAAACGTCAGTTCTACCGAGGACCAAGCGTCCACAACAGAAATTAATTCTTTGCTGTTTGTCAGATATTGGATGAATATGTCATGTTTCCGAAACAGCCCGTGTCTATTGTTGTTACCTAGCAACAGAACAACAGATTTATCTTAAGATTAGTTGCATTGTTGAGTGAGGCAGAAAAAAAAAGATTCTTCTATGTTTACGTGTAGATGGTGAAAGAGCATACAGCCTCATTTAGCATTTCCAAGGCATTCTTTTTTCTCTTATATTGTAGCTGACAGTAAGAATGTATGGAAAACAAAACAGGTACCGAAGTGATGCACACTCAGCAAAGGGGAAAAAAGATCATAAAGGATTCCTACACTCAAACTCAATTCTGTATTAAAGAACTTCATAGCTAAAATCAAACTGAACAGCCCAACTCCTCTAATTTAGATTCAGTCAGCAGAAATATGTTAGTTAATGAGGTACTAGCTATAAGCTATATAGATAATCATATCTATATTTCTTGTTCAAAGAAAACCTCTGATATACCTGAAATTAATTTTCTTGCAAAATTACACTCTAAATTAAAAGTTCCTTAAAAGAAAGTCCTTACTGTCCACATAATCTAATATTTGTGCTAGAATATCCTCCACCCCATAAGTATTTAATTTATTATTAATCTCAACAATGTTTGCAGCACTCAGAAGTATAACAAAAATGCACTAGTTACAATTTCAGTAAGAAAGTAGACTATACTACTAAATGGAAACTGTATTGATGCAAGAATTTCAACTTGCAGTCAACATCCTGTATAACACGATTTATTTCACTGCATTTAATCTATGAAAAAGGTCAGAGAAAGATGTTCTTGAAATTCTCTGGTATACACAAAAAGTGCCTTCTCAGAAAAAAAAAATACTGTGCTGCTGTTTATTTCTAATGGAAGTGGAATGTGGCTTCAACTGTTGAATTGTCTGTTTTATTTCCATCTTGTGCTGATCAGCAGATGAAATTTTCTTATTCAAATAAAGAGAGTTTATAGTGTCTGTTATATTTCTACATTGATTGAATACATATTCTATCTTCATTTGGCTGACATAATGAATTTAATATTTAGGAGTCAGAAAAGAAGAACTCAGTTTTGTATTATGTTTAAAAATGAAAGTGTATTCCATTTCTTTGTTTGCAAATATTTTATTCATAACGCAATTCCTAAATCTTTGAAAGAAAAAAGTTTACAGTTCATATTCATTGGGACACTCAGTCAAATTATGCTCTTGCTCACAAAATTTTCAGCTTCATTAACTTTAAGAGTCACTCTGGAGTGCAGGAAATCAGATTTCCTTTCACTATTTACAATGGGATACAAATGTCTTATAGTTCATTCCAATTGGGAAATGTGGTACCAACGAATTTTGAGAGGTTTGAGGTTTCCTGAAACAGGTTTTTTAATCCCTAGTGAATTAGAGATGAGTTTAAAATTTTATTATCAAATCAGGGCAGCTGTATACTACTAGCCATGACACAGAGGTTAAGGTTTAAGAAAGCAAAAATGTCTATCTTATCTGGTCAATGAAAAAACTTCTTTAGTTATGGAATGGCTGTGTTTAAAATAACAACCATGCTTGATTTCATCACTATCCTAAGATAGTAACAGCATTATCACGTTAATACAATATAAGATTTTGTTACTATCCTGTGAAATTCACAGTGATGACCAGCTTGGTTTTGAGTATCTGCAAAGATGGAGAGTCTACAGCCTTTTGGGGCAACCTCTTCCAGCATGTGGTCACCCTCATGATACTTTTTTCTTTTCCCTTGCATCTAGTTGGTGTTCCCTATCTCCCAGCTTGTGCCCATTGCTGCCTATCACCTCTCCATTATAAACCTCTGGAAAATGTATGACTCTGTCATGTAGAATACTGGGTAGCAGTATGTCCTCCCTGAGACTTCCTTTCTTTAGGTTGACCAGAGTCAGCTCTCAGCCTTGTATGCCTGGTGCTCCAGCCCACGTCATCATCTCTGTGATCTTCTGCTCGACTTGCTCTGGTCTGGTACTGGCAAGCCCAAACCTGGACACAGTCCTCCAAATGAAATGTCACAAGTGCCAAAGAGAAGGAAAGGCTCACCTCCCCGGACCTGCTGGTGGGGTGCTTGCCACAACAGCCCAGGTTGCAGGCAGCCACCTTCTTTGCTGCTGGGTGTCCTAGTTGCTTACCTTCCACCTCTTGCCCACCATGACTTTTTCTGTAAAACTGCTTGCTTCTAAGTCAGGGTCCAGCCTGCCCTGTTTAATCAGACTACTTTATCTGCAGAAGGTATATTTGCTTTTATTGAACTTTAAGTGTTTCCTGTCATCCTTTTTGTACAGCCTGTTGAGGTTCTTCTGAAATAGCAGGTTATCCACCACTCTGTCATTTGGCACCATTCATGAATTTGTTGAGAGTGCAATTAATCTCATCATTTAGGTTATTCATAAAAACAGTATTGGGCCCACCACCCACTCGTGAGTGAAGGTAAATCATAAAAGTAATGGTGGAGACACAGCATCCCCCCCTACCTAAGTATTCTTTTGTCACATCCACAGCTGATACAACTAAGCTTATCCTAAACTCTTGTGCAATATACTAATTTAAATACCAATATCTACCATATGCTTCATCTGTACACATATTCTACAGTAACCTTTTAATTTTTCAGTTTGTGGTAACATTCTCAGTCAGTAAAATTATCTTGGTTAAAATGGGTAAAATATTTTGAACTGCTGTTCTAGACTTCAAACTTTGTAACCATTACATGGAAAAGAGGCATTCCCTCTTTCATGACTTTTTAATAATTACTGGACTAAAACTTCAGTATATGCTGAAACATATGGTACATGGCTAAAAGGCAACAGAGTATTTCTATGGGCTCAAAACCATACTATACAAATGTTCTGCCTTGAGCAGCAGCAACATTAACCTGCCTTTTTCTTTAGAAGATAAGTAACCCTGTCCTCAGCTGAACATGCACATTGTGTATTCGAGCAGCAAGATGTCGTACCACACGCTGAGAGGTAAATTCACTGCTTTGGTCAGGATCTTGGGTTTGCTGCTGGGGATCTGGCTTCGTGCACTGATGTTATGGTGCTGCTGCATCTCCACTGTCTGCCATTCCTCAGCAGCTTTTTAATCTACTAAGAAGATGAAATTATTAACCAAGAATTAATTCTTAATTTCATCATTCCTCCTTTTGTAAGTATGATGCTCATCACCTGGCCTTGTACCTACTGAAAACCTGTAAAGCACCTCTCAGTTGTTCAGCTGCCTGAGATCTAAGTATTAGTTTAGTGCACTGTAGTTGAACTACCATAGTTTAGTTTTATAGAGAAAAAAATTGCTAAATTGAGAGAGAACACGTGGAACAGCAGCAGCCTCGCTTCTCTCAGGCTGCTGGATCTGGCGTAATATATTTTCTCCTAACAAACTCAAGAGTTCAGTCCTTCTCTGAAGAGTTTCCCTTTCATATTACAGTGCATTACATAATGTTGCACCCCACAACCTGCTCATAAATGAAAGACCCACTCATTAACAAAAAAGTAAATAAATCTCTTGAGTCTGTCAATCTGTTTACTGCACCCATCTCTTTCCTTTTTGCATACTTAGATTCTATCTTATTGGCAAGGATATAATTACCTGGACAGAGATCAATAATTATATCTCCTGGCAGTATACTGGCATGCATAGAAAAAAACATGTAAGACTAGAATCTGTTTAGAAGGAGATTCCTTGTTTTCCCAGTACCTTTAAGCAGATTACACATAAAAAGCACCATGAGAAGCTTTTAATTGACATAATTCTATGTCTTCATGCACTTATGGGAAAGAAGGTATGTAATTTGAAAATAAGAAAATTAATCTCAGAAAAGAAATTAGTGTCAGATCTACAAAACAATAAAATCTGACTGAAAGTATATATAAATTAAGTGGCACTTGTTTCAACAGGATCACATCCTTTTTTTGGAATCTGTCAATGAAGCAGAGCTTCACTCAGAATGACTGAAAGTCACTGACTCAGGTTTTGTTAACTTTTGTCTTTGTAGACCAGACATTTCCCTGAAATTATGTAGGTTTTTTGTCCTCTTCTTGTCTTTGAGCAATATACACATGTATGTAATATTTAATTCTATTTCTTTTCAAATAACAATAGTATTAAAGAGAATAAGAAGCTCAACATTATTTACCGTGTTTTGTATGTTCTTTAAATGCAGTAAATTCCATTTGTAAGAGCATTCTCATGGATCACACAAGCACGTTTTTTTAGAACAAGTATGAATTTCACATGCAACACCTCCACATAAACTTCACAGCAATGATTTATTTTCTTGAAACTTTCAGGAATTGATTAAAAGATTAAGCTGTACCTCAAACTCTCATTTGGAAATGAACAAGGTGCAATTCTGAGCATATTAAAGGCAAAACTGTCATTCTATTTTTAAGCTACACAAAATGCAGTTAATCAAGGTTATCGATATATAACACCTCAACAATTACAAACTACAAGAGAAAACCCCCTCAAACCAGCAGATGTTTACAAAACTAATAAAATTAACAGAAAGAACTTTGCCACCAAATCAGACAATCGAGAATACAAGGAAAGGTTATACAAAGGTCTGAAGAACACGTGATCTTGGAGATACTACTCTGTTATCTACTGCTTCTTACTTGGAACATTTGCTACACGAGGTTGCAGACACAAGCTAATTCTGCTTGCAGCATTGCAAGAGAGTAGGATGTGGACCAGCTGCACCCAAAAGCCAAATGGCCACGTTGGGATGGTTATGTCTTGACTTTTATAACTGCCTTATGGCAGAAATTATTACCCAGTGTGGAGAAAGCCACATGGCTTTTGCATACCTTGTAGCATAGTACTGTATAGACATACCTGATTTCTCTTAGCCTGTGAAGACCATAATGCATCTGAGGTAGCAAAATAAAATAAAAAACGATCAGATGGAGCAGACCTCGTTGAAAAATTTCCATCCAAATATTAAAACCTCAGCCCTAGCAGTTTGAAACATAGGACCAGGATCCACAGGTGAGTCTGTGCTAGATTACATTTTTTTTTTTTGATGGAACATAGAAGAAATATTAGAAACTCACCCTGAATGCTCTAGATTGTAACAGTATGAGTGCAGACTATATTTATTTAGTACACTGATAAACTGTGCTAGCACATGAGATAAAAAAAGTGTCTGTAACTGTAGGTCAAATGAGGTCCTCAGTGGGAATTCTACACGGATAAAACAAAAATCAACAAATGACACCCAATGCACACTGGCAGCTAGGTTTATAATGACTTCTGGTTTATCTGTGTGTGTGAATATGTCTGATTTAAAAAAATACACAAATAAACAAAACTTTAGTATCTCATATACCCCTTTCTGGCATCTGTGAGCTACCTGTGGTCCACATGCTGCAAGCTGGGAAACACTGGAATAACTTAGAGACATAATTACCAGACAGGAGAGAAGGAATAGGGACAAATGTAACAGAGCAGGAGATGAAGGGGTAAAGGGTAAAATTAGGAGGAAATGAGGAAAGAGCAGTATTAAAACATTGGTCAAGAAATGCAAGTGAAAAGAAATGAGCTTAGACTAATCACTGATTTGTGGAAACCTGTCAGCACAGGGGGAAAGCCCTATTCTCACTACAAAGGTTAGCAGGAAAAAGTTGTTCTCTGCACAGAACTGATGAAAAAAAATTTCTATGGATGTGTATCTGTTATTTCTTAAGTCATCTCCACATGAAGTGGACACTTGTGGCATCATTGCCAGCCATGAGACAGATTGAAGCTTTAGGCACAACACGTCACCAGCCAGTCTGCCTGTGCTAACTGGGCAGCTGGCTTCTGCCAGACAATGTACAATGATGGAGGTTTTCCTGCCTTTCCTTCAGTCTCTGCCTTCTGGAATTAGTTTTCACAAAACCTGAAGTGTTCTCATCTAAAGTTTAGCTTTCTCTATTAAACTATGTAAAAAAAAAATTAAAAAAAATCAAGTGTTAGGAGCTGGGGAAGGGAGTAAGCAATTGTCATAAAAAGCAGCCAAGTAATAAATTACTCTCTGGAAAACAGAGGTGCCCTTTGAGGGGGGAAATTAACTACAAATAGCTTATTTGGGGTGACTTAGATATCAATTAAATGTTTTTCACTGTCCATGATTGAATACTGACTCTTGAAATGTAAGATGGTGTAAAGACTGAAGTGTAAAGTATGTAGAGATGACTAAGGAAAATGAGATTCATGAATGAATAACTGATTAGTTTCAGAAAGGAGTATGTAAGTCTGTGCTTCTGGGCATGTTAAAATGAATTTACCTACATTTCTGCTTTACACAGTTGGAAATCCACATTAGCACAAAATTTGGCATTATATAGGTTGTATTTTTATATGAGCAAATTATTTTTGTAACTCTGAAGCTATATTGCAAAGGTACTTGTGATGAAATTGGAAGTCAATCACAAGATTTCATCTAGTATCTCATAAACCCCATCTAACCTTGCTGCTGCAAAAGTAGACAGTGCAGTGCCACAAAAATATGTATCCATGTTTCTAAAGTTGGTCCTTACTGCACCACTGAAAAGCTGTCACCTGTGTGAACTGGGAAGTGACATCAACGAATCTCTTCCAAGGCTGCCTGATTTACCTCACTAATCTTTACCAAATCAAATCAGAATGAAAAAAATAAGCAACAATAACAGCATCACCCTTATTTTTCTTTCAGCAAGTTCTTTCAAACAGGTTCTACCAGGGGAGTTTATCAAGGTCACATATTCATAATATCTCTGTATTATAAAACATACAATATTGTATTCACTGTTACAATATCTCATTACTGTTTAAATTGAGTTGCAGTTTATATAGTTTATTTTGTATATTTACCAGTCATTGTCCTTTTCTTTTTTATTGTTTCCTGTATCTTATTGCACTACTGCCATTATAGAGAGGTGAGGTTTTAGAAAATGTGAAGAAAATGAAAAAAGGGTAGGTGAAACATAAGTTCAAGAAGTACTGGTGCGAGCGATTTGCAGTCAGTCATTGTGCAAGACAAAGGTTTGGCTTACATGGTGCTACTCTGAGCACAAGTACTGAATGAAAGAGATGTCTGCCAACTTTCTTGGCTCTGATTACTGATCACAAGAAGAATATTCAATTATGTATCAGCAAATTAAAATTTTATTGACTAAATTAGTCAGTATAAGTAATAAGCAGCGTGTCCAGGCTGCATAAGGATGCATTTCCTGGTGAAATCTATACAGAGGGAAACCTGTACCATGAATGGAAGCAGTTGGTGTGTAGGTCATGTCCTTGATCTAAATGATCAGGGAAAGAGGATCCCCTCTCACCTGTTGCCACCGATCCATCTAGCCGTTCTTATTAGATCCAAATCTTGAAGTCCACAAAATCAACGGGTTTTGTAAAGCTGCAGGAGGCATACCACAGAGCTCAAAGCTGGTTACCTTTGAGCCACTGCCCAGAAATTCTATCAGTTTTAAACATTCATAGTACCATAGAAGCATGTAGGTTGGAAAAGACATTTAAGATCATCAAGTCCAACCGTGAACCCAGGACTGCCAAGCCCACCACTAAACCATGTCCCTAAGGACCACATCTACACATTTTATGAACACATGATCACTTTCAGGGACAGTGATTCTACCATGCACCTGGGCAGTCTGTTCCAATGCTTGACCACCCTTTCAGTGAAGAAATTTTTCCTAATACCAAATCTAAACTTCCCCTGGCACAACTTGAGACCGTTTCCTCCTGTCCTACCACTTGTTACCTGGGAGAAGAAACCTACCTCCATCTTGCTACTGCTCCCTTTCAAGTAGTTGCAGAGAGTGTGAACATTCCCCCTGAGCCTCCTCATCTCCAGAGTAAATAACCCAGTTTCCTCAGCCACTCCTCATCAGACTTGTGCTCTAGACCCTTCACCAGCTTTGCTGCCCGTCTTTGGACATGCTTCAGCACCTTACTGACTTTCTTGGAGTGAGGGGCTCAAACTGAACACAATATTCGAGGTGCGGTCTCACCAGTGCCCAGTAAGGAGGACAATCACTTCCCTTGTCCTGCTGGCTGCAGTATTTCTGATACAAGCCGGGATGCTGTTGACCTTCTTGGCCACCTGGGCACACTGCTGGCTCACATTCAGCCAGCTGTTAGCCAGCACCCCCAGGTCCTTTTACTCCAGCCAGTCTTTCCCAAGCCTGTGTTAGGTGGGGTTGTTGTGAGCCAAGTGCAGGACCCAGCACTTCTTGTTGAACCTCACAAAATTGGCCTTGGCCCATCAGTCCAGCCTGTCCAGATCCCTCTGCAGAGCCTTCCTGCCCTCAATCAGATCAACGCTCCTGCCCAACTTGGTGTCATCTGCAAACTTACTGAGGGTGCACTCAATCCCCTCATCAATTGTCAATAAAGATATTAAACAGGACTGGATCCAATACTGAATACTGGGGAACATGTTCTTCAGTCTCAGGAATTTTTATTATTTTTCTACTGTATTTGGCCAAAGCCAGAAGCAACAGCAGTTCTGAATGGTCCTCAAAAGATTAAGGATGACAGAATCACATGGCAGTTGAGGCTGAAAGGGAACCCCAGAGATCCAACCACCCTGCTCAAGCAGGGCCGCTGGAAGGTGGTTGCCTAGGACCATGTCCATATGACTTTTGATTATCTCCAAGGAGGGAGATCCACAACCGCTCTAGGCAGTCTGTGCCAGTGCTTTTTCACCCTCAAAGTAAAAAAGTGTTTTCTGATGTTCAGATGGAACCTCCCGTATTTTAGTTTGTGCCCATTGCCTCTGTTCCTGTCACAGAAAGAAGAGCCTGGCTCTGTCTTCTTTGGACCTTCCGTTCAGGTACTTATATACAGTGATGAGATCCCTCCCGAGCCATCTCTTCTCCAAGCTGAAAAGTCCCAGCTCTCTCAGCCTTTCCTCATAGGAGAGATGCTCCAGTCCCTCAATCATTCTTGTGGCCTTTCGTTGAACTCTCTCCAGTATGTTCATGCCTCTCTTGTGCTGAGGACCCCAGAATTGGACACAAGACTCCAGGTGTGGCTTCACTGGTGCTGAAGATCTCCTAGCAGTCCTTTCTGCTATGCTAGTATTTTAGGTAAATGTTGCAATCATAATTTTGTAATCAATTTTTATCTTGCAGAAATATTTGCAATGTTTTGTTAATACTATGGAATGAGTGCAAAAGCTATTGGTTTTTTTTAAATTTGCATGTGTGTTTGTGATGGCTCATTAAAATATGTTATTTAAAAAATATTAATTTCCGAGTATATCTCCTTTATCCCATGGGCTTTCATTGACAGAAGTAGAGACACTCAATAGAATTACAGAATCATAGAGTGGTTTGGCCTGAAAGGGACCTTCAAAGATCAGGTAGTCCAAATCCACTGCCACGGGCAGAGACATCTTTCAATAGATCAGGTTGAGCAAGCTCTATCCAGCCTGGCCTTGAACACTTCCAGGGATATAGGGTATCCATAGCTTCTCTAGACCACCTCTTTCAGTGTCTCACAACCCCTAATGTAAACAATTTCTTCCTCATGTACAATCTAAATCTATTCTCTTTCACTTTAAAAATGTTACTCCATCTTCTGTCACTACAGGCCATGGTAGAAAAGTCTCTCTCCATTTCTCATAAGCCTCCTTTATATACTGAAAGGGTGCAATAAGGTCTCCTTTAAGACTTTTCTCCTCCAGGCTAAACGACCCTGACTCTTTCAGCCTATCTTCTAGGCTGTTCCATCCCTCTGATCATTTTTGTGGCCCTCTTCTAGACCCACTGCAACAGATCCATGTCCTTCCTGTGCCGAGGGCTCCACAGCTGGATGACCCCAGGTGGGGTCTCACCAGAGTGGAGTAGAGCAGCAGAATCGCCTCCCTCGACCTGCTGGCCATGCTTCTTTTTATGCAACCCAGGATACAATTGGCTTTCTGCGCTGGAAATAGGCTTTAAGTCAATATAAAACCTGTGCAGAAAATCAATGAGGCATTAAAAAAGTTAATTTGAGCTCTATAATTCTCAAGATTCTGAGATTCTAAACTGGCAAAAATTGGCCACAAGAATGCAGGGCCACAGATACTCTGGAAATGTGTGCACTGACATTGGCCAGAGCAGCATGAGTCAGAGAGAAAATGTGGTTTCACACTGCAGATGCAGGATATTACCTTTCATAGCCTATAACCTTAAAAAAGGTGAAGCTGGGGGAAGAAAAATGAAAGCTGGTTGTTGGGTTTTTCTCCTCATACACCAGGCACCAATTTGTTTGTACCCAAAAACCTCACTACAGAGAAATATGACCACTTTAGAAAGCTTTCCCATTAGTGTATCCTCAGTCAATTTCTCTTTCAGTAGAGATAAATATCTTTTAGGGCATCTTTGCATCTAGCTAGGACTTATAGGCTTTTCATGGACAATAGTCGCTTAAGGAAACGTATGAGAACTAATGGTCTTTTCTGTGTGCCAAAGGCTTGTCCTGTCCCAGTCTGCAGATGACTAGTGTAATCACAAATCTTTACCAAGAGAAAGACACGACACCAAATATCTTCAAACTGTCTTCATTTACTTTGTCCTTCATAGAATAACTTTATTCGCTGATTTTAAGATCTAAGGAGAAGTAAAGTAGACATACTGGTAAGGAAGACAGAATGGTGTAGGACAACTTGATACCAAAAATACTATTAAAAACGTCTTCTTGTGATTTAAGCAAAGTGGAATCAAAACACTGAAAGAATGAGGATTAATATGTTCTCTGAGTAGTATTTCTCATAGTGTATAAGGTCAAGATCAGACTGCTTATTATAGTCAGTAAGTTTAAGTATTAGAACACAGACAATACAGGTGATCAGTGGGCAATGATGATTACCTATGTTAGATGCCCCACCTGTATCAGTTAAGTGTCTTTGAGTGATTGCCAAGGAAGTTTATATGCTGAGCACAGACCCACATCAGCTTGACTACAAACTGTATCGTGTCTACCTGAGAAGCAGATGTAGTCTTTGCTTTGTATCACTGTCCTAGTTCCCAGTCATCCAGATCAGAATAGCTATTGGAGTGCACAGTGGCACCTGGTCTTTCTTTCAGAGGGGAATGAGGCAGAGGTCTGAGGTTCTCATCCCAAAGTGAAAAGAAAACATGGCCATGATGCACTCACAAAAAACCTAGGTTTCAACTCCCTCAGGCTGAGGACTGCCTAGAACTCAAATATTTAACGTATGATTTAATTTCAAGATTCCTGTCATCTTGTTTAGTACAGGAATGGAGCTGCTTAAAAGCTTTTACTTCAAATGCGATATGGGTTCCTGGAACATACTATAGAGCACACTATGTGTGACAAAAAAAAAAAAAGAAGAAGAAAAAAAAAAGAAAAAGAAAGAAAAAGGATCAATCCTTTCTTGGAAATGGAATGCTTAACAAAAAGCCACATTAAAAGTAAGCTTGCTAATGCAACCAAATAACTGAAAATGAATAAGGCTATACTGAAAAAAGTGTGGTTCTAGTGCAAATGCACAGATTTTTAGTCTCTGAATGCATCTGGAGGCATGGAGCAGGTGGGACCTAGTCAATTATCTCCTAGTGGCTGTATGATTAAGTATGGTTATTCATATCAATGATAGTGTAATTGTCTGTCACATTCTTCTGTTGTTCTTGAATTTCTGAAGCTCTCAGCAAAGTCAGTCTAACCATTTATTTTAGCGTAGCTCTTGCGAAGCTCAGAGCACCTAGTGCAGTGCCAGTGTGAAACACTGGAAGACCCAGGAGGGAATTTACTGCAAGTGTGCAAGAACTGATACCTCCTCTCTCTGTCACAGGAAGAAAGTTAACAAGCCCACCAAGGATTTGGGACTGCTTATTCTCTCGTCTACTTCTAATTTAAAAGCAACCTAAAGGTCTCTGTCAGATACTGGGAAGAAAGAATCACCCAACTGGGAATAACACATTTACCTTTTAGAAATTTTTGGTTAAACTAAACAAAGAAATTGATCTTTTCAGAGAACTGTTCTGGAAAGATTTCAATGACTTACTGTTACTTCTGAGAACCCATAGAAAAGGATTTCATGGAGCGGATACTTCAGTGTCTTTCTAAATCATATGCATGCAAGCTAAATTAGCAGACAGGAAAAAATCAACTGTAAAATTTTGTACAATTTTCTAGAGCTATAATTGCACATGAAATGCTTAGCGTTTTTCTGGACATATTTCACAGACTGTGTCCTCATAACAGAGTGTCCATGAAATGTATCACCTCTGAGGTTCATTCTATACTGCTGTTCTAAAACCTCCAAATTTCCAGCTGTTTCCCAGCACCCCCATGGAAGAGGATAGATCCATTCTCCAGTGATATCCTCAGCTGATTTAAGTTTGAATTCAGAGCTCTAGCGATACAGTATCCATACATTTAAACACAGCCCCACTGTTTTCTTGAGAAAATAGGCTTACTCTTCATCTCCACATGATAACTTTTGAATGTAGTAACAGACACCGAAGTTAGACATCTTGGGGACAATTCTCTAGTGCCAATTAGAGCAGTACAGAGTAACCCATCTCTTACTCCCTGTGCTCTGTGTTGGAAGGAGAGGCAGCAAGAAAACACAGCTCTTCTGGTATGCCAGGGATGGTATTTTATTCTAACTAGTTGGCACAAGCCAGTACTTGTTAGTCCTGCAGGGAGAAGAATGGCTTAATTTTATAAGCATATGGAGAGATAACAAGAAATCTTAATATAAATCACTTATAAAGTTAATTAATTAAGGGACATAAACCCATAGGAAATCAAGGACTGTTTCCAGGGATCATTAATATACTTAGCTGTTGCTGTTGGTTTTTTCCTCCCCATGGTTCCTTGAGAATTGTAAGACAAAATAATGAAGCAAGAAGCTGTAATTCCTACTGTTCTTCACAGATTGGTTACAGCAGCAATCACGAGGACAGTGGCTTCAAATAGGCTTCTTGATAATTCTGGGGATATTGGGCATGGTAAGATTCAGGTAATCTTTCAGAGAGGAAGAAAAATCAGGGAATCTTCTATGTATTCTGATATTATTAACTTCAGAAGAATTCTTCCCAAATGTTGCTTTTTCAAATACATAAACTTTTTTAGGTTTAAAATTTAAAATAAATGAGATACTACACATTTTAGGAACTGGGTTTGGAAGCAAAATGACGACTCCGAAGTAAACCTTCTCAGAAGTGAGGCAGTGTTTCTAAAATATTTTGATAAATTGCATTTTGATAATATAGTAGCACATGGTAGCTTGAATTTCATTGTTTAAAACCCATGTACTGCTGTTTCCTCTTTAGTTCAACTTTACTTTCTTGAGATGTGACAGCCTCCTTTTCTTTTGCCATTTGACTGCAATTGACTTTCTAGAAATCATATCAAAATAATTTGCCCCCTTTTCTCAGAAAAAATAGTGGCTAAAAAAATCCACAGACATTAAAAAAAATAAAATCTATTAAAATCTTTCAGCAGTGAAAGTCATGACCTCTTCACTGTTATTTCTCTTTGCTGTTATTTTTCTGTACAGTTACTGGTATGTAGGATCCAGATGTCTGTTCTGCCTTTACAACTGAAAACAAGGGTAACTGAGAGAATGACTTCAACACACCCCTTGTCAGTGCTACAGACCATTAGCAATACTATAAATAGCATGATCAAATCCCAAATTGCAGATTCAGTCATAAAAGTGTCTACATTTCATGCTGATTCAGAGGGGCAGCAGCATTAACTGCAATCATCAAGGAATGTGACATCTCCACAGTATTTTCTACAGCTCACTGGTCTGGTGACAGGGAAATTTTAAAAAATTAATGGGGACCATGAGATGTGGATAAGTACAGCTTGGCAACTATGAAAGCTGTACTTCCCATTTGCGAGTGAGAATGTAATATTATTCTATGATATATTGTAATAGATTATTTAGATTATGTTTCATTCAGGAAGTACTAAGTCATCTTACTCTGAAAATTTGACCACAATATTTTATTTAATTGGTAAATTTATAAGCCAGGGAATAGGGGGGAAGAAGTATTTTCACATTGTTTTCAAATTTTTTTCTGTTCAAAGTACACTTCCACCTTCTGTTTATCAATTATAATCATTCACTTCTCAATTAGGTAACACTCTAAGAAAGTCAAGATCCTAAAATTCCAAGTTTATGAAGAGACTGATTCTGATAGCTAATAGGCAAAATGTCAATATGCTCTATCCAGTAATTTCCAGCTTCATGGCTGGATTTGTAAGGAATAGCACAATTTTTCTTGATACATTCTTAAGTATCTTATTTGTCTGTATTTTTAAACTGCAACAAACTATTTCAACCAAAATGAAGGATTTACTGGATTGAATTCTCTGGGCTGTCTTAGGAATTGAGGCAGAGTAAACTATCATAATATTTAGAAGATTGCCTAAAACCTCTGGCATAGAGCATGATCCAACAGGAGGGAGTGACAACTGGAAAGACAGGTTGACTGCCCGATATCCCTGCTTAAAACATCTGGTTTACCATTACGGACACTGACCATTTGTCCTGAAATTAAAGATACTAGACACATAATGCTGTTGTCAACAATGATACTAGACAAGTGACATTTCTTTGTCCATGCTCAATACTTTGAATGTCTGAGGAGACCCTAATATTAGTACAGAGACTTTAACATTGGCAGGACAAACAATGTGTGTGCTATCTCTGCCTTCTAGGGAGAAAAAAGCCAACCAAATTTAGCAAAGCTGTAATAGTTTGAAAATATGCAGCATATATGAGCCGTAACTAGAGTCTCTGATGATTCTGGGAGCAGGTAAACATGGCCAGGAATTAAAACTCTTTGTAAGAAGAGTTTTATGCATGGGAAACAATGCTTGAATGAATGTAAAAGACAAAGCATGCTTCCTCCTATTGCCAGCTACGGATCTATGTTTCCTGAACCTTTACATTTCCCGACTGCCAGCAAATACCTGTGGAACCTCACAGTTTTGAGCCAAGTGCTCTGGCCAACACACCTGCCACTGCAGAGGTGAAGTCCAGAGTCCTTCCACAGCAGCAGAAATAATTATTTGCATGCAGCAAATAATGGGTATAAATAATACATAAACAAACAATTATGTCACTGGTGGGATTCACTGCTACTCAGAAATCTTAGATCTTAATATTTAAAAAGTCTGGAAGTTTGAGACATAATTGAATGTATTCAGGTGGGTTGCCTATAAAGAGCGAATTTGATCCCTCCAGAGATTGATTCGTCTCATCTCGTGGAAATAATTATTTTAAGGATGAGTTGAATCCTTTTTTGGAGATGCCTCTCTCTCTTCACAGATTATAGGAGGAACCTTCCTGACTGAAAGTACCTAAAACTAATATCACCCCCACTAAACCACATAGGATTGACTCTACGCGCTCACAGTGTCACGCTCCTATGTGGAAATACACAGTTATGGAAACAAAAAGCACCATGCTCTGTGTAGGCAAAAGAGCTAAACTGAGGTTGCAAAACTACCTTCCAGTGGACTTCATTTAAGATTGAAAACAAAACGAAACAGAAAACAAGTCAGTGTCTGTACTGTGTGACAGATGTGTAATCTGCCTTATTTGTCCTTTAATCATCCAGACAGGAGCTCTACTGGAGGACATCCAAGGTGTGCCCTCTATGTCTGAACATCTGGATTTCTTTCCAACAGAAAACAATGACTTGGAGGGACAGATGCAGATCCACATCTCTCACATTAGAAATCCTCTGTAATCTGTGTTCTCTTTGACTTTACAACCAGAGAAATGGAAAAGAAAGAAAGAAAAAAAATCTCATCATAACTGTATAGGTGAAAAGGATTTTTTTTTATTTTTTTTTATTTTTTTTAGCTTGGGTAATAGAATATAAGGAAAGAAACAATGAGAACAGAATAGACTCTCAAGTCTCCTATTCTGGCACCCTTACACGTGAACAGCCTCAGTGATGGACAAGGAGGGTAGTTGCAACACAAGGTTTTATGGCTGTTTTTATTATTCGGAAGTTCCTAGAGGAGCCTCCTTGTAATCTATCCTAGCTAAACCAAAAATCTGACCCTTTGACCAAAGCCTGCAATATGAAAGAACTCTGTCTCCTGTACTTACTGTAAACTGGTTACAGAAAAAAAAAAAACAACAAAGTGCTATTATAATTCTATTTTAATTTGTATTTTCTAAGGATAATTTTCCTTTGCTAGTAATAGAGGAAGAAGAATTACTTTTAGTTCACGTTTTTACTACTGGTGATATAGATACTTTTTTCAGCAATCGATGTTACTACCATATTTCTGCTAAGCTGACACCTTTATTTTCTTTAAGAAATATTAAATGCATTGGATTTTTATTAAAAAAAAATCCTTTTGTCACTCCACTCAAAATTATCTGACAAGAGAAGTGAGTACCTTGTGTAGGAGGAATGACTCAAATCTTCATTGTAAGAGTTGTTACCTGATGTTATTGTGAAAATGTATGAGTTGACTCATTCATAGAAAATCAGACAAACAAAATAACCTGTTCTTACAATCAAGCAACCTAATGCTAATTCTTTAATATAGTGGACCACTGATGGAATATGGACTTCACAGAGTATGCTCTGCGGACATAATCTATCATTCAGGCGCAGGACAAGGAGGAGTCTTTCCCAGACCAAAGGTCAATCTGCCACACAGGTCCTTTGCTAGCATTATCATAGGTTTCTTTATTATTTTAAAGAAAAAGCAAAGATTGTAAGGCTATTTTTATCCCAAAAATATGGTTTTCTTCATTTTTTTAAACTAAACTTAGTTTCTGATTGAAAGTAAGCAAAACAGCCACCCATATTTTTCCCATAAAATGATCTTCCAGAAATTACTTGTCTTCCTTTCGAAAGATTAAAATAAACTAGAAAGTCTCATTTTCCATAAGAAGTTGATTGTTATCTGTTTAGATTATCATACCATTAAGTTTCCTTGGCTTGCCTAGTTCTGTGATTACTATCTAATAAAGCAGTGTATATTGGTACTTAAGAAGACTCATATATTAAAAACAGCCTTTGAATGCTTTGGATCAGAACATTGTGAGTGTGCAGCAAATCAGCATCAAATCTGCCTTATTTCCATCATCCTGTATTTCAGCAAAAGTAACAGATATTTTGTTCCTATGTGAATTTTGGCTAAACTGAGTAAGAACAGAAATATTGCGAGATCTGACATGAAACCTAGTAACGAAACATTGATAAATGACACGGACCTATGCAACGTGCAGATATGTAAAACTGAGGGAGAGAGAGGTTCAAGTACTTTTACTTTTTAATAAAAAAAAAATATCTAAAGGCATAGCTGCAAGGCTGGCATAAGATGAATTATTGTTAAGTTTGATAATGATCTAAGCAAGAAGGGTAAAGCAGTAAAATGTCAAATACCCCTCTCCCTTATAGGCCATGGTCATCTCACCTTTGAACTGGACTATCTGCCTTTTGCTAGTGAAAAGGCAAACAACCGTAATGAAGGTTTTACCTTAACAAAAATACATTGTTCTAACCCCATTCATATTATGGATATGGCATTTAATAGAAACTTGGGATTGTTTGGACACATTAATATCCAGAGCTGAATCAATAATGGTGAATCCCAGGTGCTGCAAAGGCAGGACTGGACTAGTAAAGACTAGTAAAAAGTACAAAAGTGTAACACAGCTGAGAAACCCTACTGTCTTAAATGGTGTTTGAGCTGAAAATAACTGTTATTCCTCTGATAGTGATTAGAGCAGACCTAGTCATAGGTGGATTGAATGACAATATATCTCAATTTTACAAGCATTTGTAATATTCTAATAGTCACTGCATATGTCATTATTTAAAACTGCATTGTGTAATCGTGGATTACCAAAATAAATGCAGAGTTCTTAAATGGCCTAAGTATTTAGTGAATTCTAATCACTATAAAATAAATGTCATCAAGCTGTTAAATTAACTGAAGCCTGCTATTTATTATTTCCTATTAGGTACAATACTTGACTAGTTAAACTGGTTATTGGATTCTTCATACTGTAGCCTCTGAACCCCTTCAGTCAATTAAATCCTTTATTGCATCTGATTTGTCAATGTCAGTGACACTTCTAATCTCTTAAATCCACACCGGCTCCAAAGCTTTACATGTACTTACTCTGTTGCAAAATTTGGAAGTTACACAGACAAAACCCATCCCCTCTCCCTCCGTGCAAACCACGAAGCTGCTAACAACGTAAAAGATGCAAACACATCTGCATACACTCATATAGCTACAGAATGAGACATTTTTTTAAGATGAGCTTCAGAATGTAAAAGGGAAAAACATGCAAACACAATCAAAAAAAAAACATGCTGGGTGTTTTTCTACCATTACGTTGAACACTTTTAATCTCTGGCTCAGTTTCATACCACTTTAAATTGCAGAAATTAGCAGAACAAAGTGACTATAACTAATTCCAGAACTGGAAACTTGAACACCTTGATATTAATCATCACAGGTTTTGATTTATATCTGCAAAAATATTCCACAACATTTTCTAAAGTTGGTACAACATTAAATTCCCTCTTCTTAAAATCTCCTCATTTCTTTGTTCATCAACAAAAGCTAGATTTCAAGATGTCACATACAGGTGTTAAACGAAAAGAAGGAAAACCACAGGTATTAAATTACTATTCTGTGCAATGGTCTTGCCAACCTAGTAACTCGGTAGCTCACCTGACGAGCAGCATAAACACGCAGGCTATTTATTTCCATATTGTAAAGTGGAGTTTGCCAGACACAGACTTGTTTTCCCTTTAAAACATTCCCTTTCTAAAGGATGCCCTTTTGTGCCAGTGAAAGCCACTCTTCAGCTGTTACAGCCTCATTAGCTTCCGAGCTGCGACAGCAATCCCCTCACAGGTTAGGCGCATCACCTTTATTCGGGAAGAGAAGGCAAACCAGAGCAGACGCTTACCAGACACAGGGAAAACAATCGCTCCAGCTCGATCCAGCAGCGCTGTGTGCAAGCAGGCGGCGTGAGCGATCCCTGGGCCTCACACAAAAGCGGGATAATTGGCTCTCCAGGAAGAGCCGTAAACATCCATCACGGCGGCGCGGGCCGGCGGCTGGCGCTGCCCCGGCCGGGCGCTGCTCCCGGGCGGGATGATGTCAGGCACCGCGGCGGGGCGGGCGCTCGCTGGCTTCCCTCACCTGGAGCCGTGCCTTAACCCTAAACTGCCAGACACCGAGCGAAAGCTTCCTCTCTCATCATTAGATGCGCACTTGGCGTCTTCCCCCCCCTCCCCCCCCGCCTTTCTGTTCCCCCCCCCCCCCCCTTTTTTCCCCCTTTCTGTTTTTTCCCTTTTCTCCCCCCTTCTTTTATATTTTTAATTTTTTCCTCTTTTTTTTTTACCTTTTTTAATTTTTTCTCTGTTTTCTTCTTTCTTTCTTTCTTTTTTTTTTTTTTAATTTTTTATTTTCTTGGTAAAAATAAGACCTGCATTGGGGGCCAAAAGTGGCAGGTGCTTGTTGCTTAGCCATTGAAAGTAGCAATTAAAATAATTCTAAACACTAATTTCCCTGAATTACTAAACAAGACCCTCAGGTGAATGCATTTTCATGATCTGTTTACTAAATGGCAGTAATTATCAAAATATTGTACAGAAGAGGTATTAAAGGAAAGGTTAATGCATGCAGCACCTGAAGACTCACTTTTTAAATGATTTTGCATTACCTCCTCTTAGGGTGTGAGATTAATAAAGGTGCACACTGGAATGAAAGGTGTAAATTCAAGAACATTGCACTGCAAGAATGTCAGGTTGATTATTGTGTCTTTTTGAGTGTTTAAAACTAACAGCAAAAGTAAAGAGATGCGCAAATGTACATGCACACTTGTTCTTTGAATGCTAAGTAGCAGCCCAGACATTCTGTAGTAAATGAGGCATGAAACACACTGCCAAATGTGCGATGTCCTAAATATAGTGGCACTAAGTATTTTGCTATATTACAGGCAATATCATAAATCACTTGAACTTTTAAATGAGCCCAAATCAGTGCTTAAAGAATTGCTTTTTCCATAAATTAATATTTTGATATCTCACCTTTAAGTGACAAATAATTCTATTGCTCTATGGAAAAATACTAAAGATCTTATCTTTTGTCCTACATCAACTTCTTTTTTTTCATCTATGGAAACTTCTTTTCTTTCAATGGATAGGAACCTGATTCACTAGTAAATTATATAACACACTAGTTTATTTATGGCCTGCTATTGCTCATGGGGGAAAAAATATCTTATTTTTAAAAATTGTCTTACCAGTTTGTTCTCTGGGGAAAAAAAGCAGAACCAAAGAACCAACCACACCAATCCAAACAGGAAAACCAAAATATAATCAAACACAGATTAGCTTAATATATAAGACATGAAACATAAGATTCCTAGAATAACCTTGATGAGCAGCTCTGCTATTTTCTTGTGTTTTTTTTCATGAAGTTATACAGACTCGGGAGATTAAGTTCTGAGGACTTAATAAACAGCAGTTCCATGTGGTGATCTGGAGGTTAACTATGAGTCAAAACTTATTTTAAGCCAAAATGAAAGCCTGTATTCATTTATTTTTGTTGAGAAAACATGGGAGTTCAGATGGAAATAGATATAAAAAAAGATTCATTGCCATGCAAAGTGACAAAACTGAATTACAGATCAAAAAAGATAAATCTGGACAATGGGAATGCCATCTTTGCTTTTGTATGAGTAATGATAAAGGTAAGACATAGTAATTGCTGAGAAGATGTGAGTCATGAATAAAAGAATTATTGATGAGATAAAATATGTTTAGGTATATCATATGCACAAATTATATTCTGAATATTAGAACTATAAACAGTCTAAGCCAAACAGACACATCGTTGACAAAATTTGATTACATAGGTTGATTTGGTCTGAAAAATACCCTGATTTTCTGTATCTAGTTACTCTTACTATGATTAATTAAAGTTATGTACATTTTTTATTCTTACATAGACTACACTTTATTCCTTAACAGAGCATATCACTCACAGATGACCTGTTAGTCTGACAGTAGAGTGCCATTTACAAAGTCTTCAGTGTTCATAAAGTATGTTACCTACAGAGATAATACAGAGCTTATGCTTTATGAACTAAGCAGGAACTTATATTAGTAGAAAACTTACTTAGAATGGGTTGTACAAATGCCAGTCTGGAATTCTAGTGGAGAATACTTCTTAGTAAGTGGCCTGCAAATTTTGATGCTTTCTTTACAAAAAAACCCTTTTTTTCTGCAGTAAGATATGATGAAGTAATGTTTTGAAATTGCATGACTTATGAATATTAGTGATAAATTATCAATTTGTACATGCTCCTTGTTTCAGAAACAGAAATTATCTAGCCCCAGTGTTTTTAAAAACATGGGTGACTTTGGAGATTCAGGCTGAGCAAAGGCAGCAGCTGTAGGTAACAGAGCAGCTCCATGATCCTAACCAGTCACACAGCATTTTTCACACTTCCACATGCCGTCACACATAGGTTATAACCAGTCTGAAGTTAGTATTTTTGATATTACAAATAGAAAAAAAAAATTACAGGATTTAAATGATAACTTTTACATGTGCAGTAGTAGCAAGCCAATTCAACAAAAAAAAGTCATAAAGCCATTTTTTTGAATGAAAAAATCATTTAAATAAAATAAACATGTAGGTTACAAGAGCTCAAAGAAGGGTGTGGAGGACTGTGTGTGAAATCCATGAGCACACAATTCATATATTCCTATCATTGTGCCATGAGCTCTTTATCTGAAGAGACTGGCTTGTTAACTCTTGTGGCTGCACAGGCAATGGGGGTACTGTTGCTGGTGATGTTTTTTGGCATCATAGTTTCAAATATAAATCACATGGAAAAAGAAAGAAGAATGAATGATTTTAAAACAAAAGAATGAAAGAGAAGTGGCCAATGGTTTTCAGTAACTGTGTCATTTCTTTCTATAACATAATTAATACATGAGTAATGCTGAAGAATCTAAAAATATTGGATATTTTAGTTCTCAAGCAAAGCAAAACTCAAGTTTATTAGTATATATTTCCCATGAGTTGAAATCATTACTGCATTTAATTGCTTGACAATTATTTCTGTCACATCAACTTAATAGTTAAACCAATTATTTATATTACCAAACAGCTCTGCACCAGACACTAACTGAAAAACACAAGCAATTTCTCCAGTGTTGCTTAACCTATACGTTATTAATACTGGAAGGACTAGGTCTAAAGATTTGGGGGGAAATTAGAACTCAGTCAGGTGATAAGAGGTTTTAGAGATTGAATGTGCAAGCTTAAAATTACAGCTCTCATAATCCTGTATATGAGCTGAATGCCAAGTCAGGTAGAGCTGGCAGCTATTATAAACTTTTTTTTTTTTTTCTTCTGCATTCTGGCAACATAAGCCACCTGCTCTTAGGATTTTTTTTATCCACAAGATGGCAGCTCTGTTTGCATGGTCGCTATATTGCAGTTTGAACCTGAAAATCATTAACATGGTCATTTTTTTTCATTCTATAGCAGATATGCTTTCCTACCTCATGAAGAATTTTAAAAAAACAGAACCAAACAAACCCAATATTTAAGCATTAATTAATCACAATGTTGAGGTAAATTTTGCCAATTTTTTGCTGAAGTGTTGGCAGATCATAACAATAATTTTTAACTGCTAAACACTTTATTTTTAGAGTTTTGAAAGAAATCTCCATTCAGATCCATATGCTTCCCATGCTTCAATTTCTAGGCCAACAAACCCTGCATAGCCTTTAATAGATTCAGTTTAAAGAGCACAAAAAGTTCTGCTGATAGTAAAGGAAATGCTAAAATGCCTAAAGGTAAACGCAGGTTAACAGGTTTCCTCTATAGATAATGACATATTTTATTTTGTTTAACACCTAAACTCATGAAGAATGCTCATTTATGTTATTAAAATCTATCAGATAAGTTTATTTCTGAGGTACAAAATGCACATACAATGACTCACTGTGCTTTGCAAAATCAATAAAATACAAAGAAACATATGTAACAGGCTAGCTCCTCAAGGGGATCATTCACAGCTGAAATGATTAGCAAGAGTCTTAATTCCAGGTTTGGGCCAAATATATAAAACATGTGAAAGCATTTTCTTTGTCAATGAAAACCAGTAAAATAAAATGAAGCTTTAATAAAACAATGCATAATTTTACATGGAAAGATTTTTCCCTTGGGATACCCATTTCAAAGGAAATTATTTGGCCAAGGGTAACTGTGTGCAGTCTTTGGTGTAATTTCTGGAGTGGAATCTTTGATACCTCAAAGAGGGGTAAGGAACTCCTACCTAAAATTTACCACTGACCAAGACCCTTCGCAGGTATCATTATAAATCAGTGGATGGGAGCTTGTAGAGTGTAGTAAATGAAAAACAGATTGATGGGACCTAACTTTTCATGAAAAAGAGATAAACTATTTCTTAAGTAGTGTGGGGCAGGAGTGCGTATGTGGATGGTTATCATGGATCAGCTAGTGGGCAGTAACTTGTCATGGCTTAGGGGCACGTACCTGCTCCTACAGCATTTTACATAATGAAGAGCACGGTTCTGGGATGCAAAATTCCGGAGGACAAGTGCACAGTTAGTAATCTAGGTAACATCAGCATTGACTAAGTTGAGATGTGCAGCAGAAGAGGAGATAAAAAAGGATCTAAAGAAAAAAGGTGATAAGATAGAGGATAAAGGTAATTTGACGTAGTTTAGATTTCTGTGAAGACAGGGCAAGCTGCCCAATGCATTACATGAGCCTGAACTCAGCCAGTTATCTCAGAGCAGATGATTCACTACAAATTACAATCCCACGGTGACTTGTTCATATAGCTGCACTGTAACAGCGCAGTACTGGTCATGTCAGAAAAGTGTCATAACAGAAGTGCTGGTCTTTCATCAGAGAATGTCAAAATACATTAATGTCATAAAGTTATGTTTCCATTCCACAAACAGCTGTGAAAATTGTATCAGGAGAAAAGGGTTTCAAGTTTGCTCTGCATGTATGTGTGTGCGGGGTTCTATGCCAGTGTTTCCTACCAGTGGCTAAGTTGACCATTGCATTCTGGTCTGTCACGTAAGTGTCTATTTTGATACATTTTGTTAAAAACCAGGCAGTTTTATATAAATTAGAATGCTGGGCTGAGGATTTTCAACATTCTCAACAAAAAATACATGCAAATATTAACTTTTTGCAACACTGGAGATAAGAATTTTCAGAAACAATTTAGATTTAAGATAAACTTTTCAAACAAGTCTACATACTTTAGGAAGCTAAATCACTTTAAAAGTTAAAATGCGATTCTGTAAGAACAAACAAAAGTCTTATAATCACTTCACACACAGGACTCAGAACATATCATAAATTAAAAAATAAGAACTTCACAGCTTTTTTTTTTCTAATTGCTATTTTGATAACACTGGCCCTGTGTGTAAGCTTTAGACCAACCAAAAAGATCAAACACACTGCTGTATTATATAGTTTCCCAAAGTAAGGATAACAGGGGTAAAGGAATGAGTAGGCTACGTGAAAATAGGTTTTTGAATACTAAATGTTAATTTCAACATCTTGACCTGTAAGAGAGTTGACCATACTGAAGCAGCATTTTCAGACACTACCACAGTGTAGGGAGCTCCATTAACATTCAAACCTGTAGGCAAAGAGCAATTTTTGTAGGTCCAGGTTTGAAATACTGGTCTTTGAGAACGCCTCTCATGATCACTACAACATATGATACAAGCATCCTTCTCTTTAACTCAAGTTTCCCTTCATTGGGTGTGCCAGATGCAAATTTACAGGGGATGCTAAATGTATCAGATATCAGTGCCAACATGTGAAGGACATACATCGAATGATAAATGTATCACATGGCATATTAGTCGCCGCACAGCTGTACATTCCTCATTCACAGGGATTAAACTTGTTCCTGAATGTCATCCTAAGAAGATGATATTTTAGCAGTTCAGTTGAAAGTTCATCAAAGAGGAAATTATTCAGAAAAAAATATATCAGTGTTTGATGTTTTATCAGGATACTTTGAGCCAGTATAAAATGAAGAGCTTGTTTCTACAGCTAGCATGACAATGTACAAAACCATATCACACTAAAAAGGCAGAGGTCACTGACTGAGGTACAGCTTTGTGATGACTGACCAAACAACTTTTCGGATGTGTTAAATGTTAAGCTAAATTTGAATTGACAAATAGCTACATTTATGTTATTTATACACAAAAATGTTGCTTCCAAAAATATGTATAGCAATATTTAATACAGCCATTGCATTATTAAAAAGATACACACTGGAACTATAGAAAAAAAAAAACCAAACAAGATCCTAGGCAAGGTAGTCATCTTCAGTGTTTATTGAAAGCTCAGGGAGTAATAAAAACAAGACAAAGACCTTGAGAAGGAAAATCTATTTAGTGACTTAGTCTTGAAGACACTATCTTCGTTCTGACATTGTTTTGAGAACCAGAAGTGGAAAGGACAGCTTGCTGTCAGAGGTCTCTGCTAGTAGCTGGACAGACGGATTTTAAAATGGCAATTAAATCTGTTTTATTTATATTAATATACAAAGTTATTTTGGTGTATGATATATGGTATGCAATAAAATATAAAATTCCTTTAGGCATATATAAATGCCCACTTTCCAAAGGTAGTAGGTAAAATAACAAAAAATATTAATACCTGTATTCAATACTATTCAATAAAATTAATTCCAGAGGACATTAGTAGTGATAGGAGATGGAGTAATAATTTTAAATTAAAAGCTGGTAGATTTAGATTAGCTATGAGGAAGAGGTTCATTACTATGAGGGTGGTGAGACACTGGAACAGGTTGCCCAGAGAAGTTGTGGACACCCAATCATTGGGAGTGCTCAAAGTGAGGTTGGATGGGGCTTTGATCAATCTGATCTATTGAAGGACATCTCTGCCCACATCAGGGGGGTTTACTAGATGGTCTTTGAAGGTCCCTTCCAACCTAAACCATTCTATGACTCTACAACAAAATGCTCTGCCAGTAAAGATAAAGTTTTGGATGTTTTAACAATGAGATACAATTTGTTTATACTCTTAAAGGGTTAACTTCTTTAGAACTTATATTCAGTAAAGCACATACACAGTTTCACATAGATTGGAAACCATATACAAGATACAACGCTAACCATTACTTTATTAAGCACAGTCTATTAAAATGATAACATCTTAAGTTTTAGAACGGTTGCAGTAATTAAAGCTGTTTGAACCATTCTGCACAAGATAAAGAGTCAGATGAATTTTAGGGGAATTTTCAATTAGCCTATTAGATTAAATCTGTCTTGGTTTAAATCTGTCTGGATGATTTAAAATGGTAATGCTTTGTTATATATGGGATTCAGTTTTATATTGACACACACAAATTCAAGTGTCTACATGTGAGCTAGGTATCTTATCTGTATAATCAAAGCAGAGCTAATCAATGCAATCACTGGAGCCTAGAAATAAGTTCAGCTCACTTTAAACTAGCTATCTATGGAGAGATATAGTTGTCTAAATACAGTTGTTGTTTAACATTTTCTGAGATGGCCAAGGGTATCTGAAACATCAACAAGTCAATGTAGCTGGTCTCCTTTCTGAGAAGTGACATGTGGGCTCAGGAGTTCCAGGAGACCTGCACCCTCCTTGTTCAACGTCTGCAAGGCAGGCAGGTTACTTAAAGCATTACAAATAGCAGAACACTTCTATGTTCAAACAATTGAATAATTCCTTTAATGATTCTTCAGACCAGTGGGAAAACTTCAGTTGATTAAATATAGGCACCTATGTTTGATGCTTGCTATTTGAGATCCATCTGACTCAGACCCAGAGGGCAGAGGTCTCCACTGATCTTATGACTTAGCTACCATCCCAGTGCAGAGGTCTCCAGTACCTTAGGCCATCATCTCAAGTGGCACTGGATATTTTGGCAGTTGATTTGAATCCTGTTTACTGAGGTGAAATAGCACCTTTTCAGTGTTACCCAGGATTACTTGTTTCTTAGTTGTTACTTTCTAAAATAACCACTTACCTCCTCACACTGTGAGCAGAAATCTTGTTCCCTCCAGAATATACACCTCAATATATATTTTGTATTTATGTTCCATTCCAAACACAGAATGAAACAGTGTAATCATGTGATGAGCCTCGACTAAGTAAGATTTAACCTTATTTCTAGGGAGCCCAGATTTTGTCCAATGTTCTAAAAATAAGGAACTTGAACATGAGCCATACTCCAACATCTATATTACACTGTTGGAAAAATAGTCCCGGGAAACCAGCTCTTAACAAACAATGGGGCAGTGAACTATAGTTCCTATAAGGACTTGCACTAGCAAAGTACAGCTTCAGCATTGTTTTTTAAATTTATTGAAAATGTAGTATTATTTGTCAACTCAACAGAATGAATAATTTCATTTGGCAGACTGGCAAAGGGAATGAATGAGGTGAACATCAGCACACTTTTTTATACTGTCTGAACCTGTTACTTTATTTTCTATTATCCTATATGCCACCTAACTAAAAAGCAATAATAATAAAAAAAATCCTTTGTTAAGAATCTTTTAGTTCTTTTCACTTTTGACACATAACTTGAAAACTAAACTGTGAACTAAAATAATCCCAGTCATTGTAATTCTGGAGAGTGTGAGCATAAATTGCCTATCTTAGACTTGTATATGAAGCACAGGAAAACAGTAATCAATAAAAACTTTTATAGTCTCAATATTGCCTAAAACATACCAAGGGAGGTATAGAATAGAGCTATTTTCATCAGCAGATTTGTGAGAGTACGTGTGCTTTCTGAGCTGGAACTTCTCCATAATGTGTTTACTTTTCAACTGCAAGGCTGAGATTGTGATGTATCTGTATTTCATCTTTGCAAAACAAATATTAATATATATATTTTATTTGCTGAAGCAGACATTGGGACATATAGAACAGAGTGTTTGTTGATTCATTCTGCTTAAAATTGAGGTTCAATATCCTCAGAAGAAAAAGTTGTGAGAAATACCAACATGACAACGTAGGAGTTGCATCCTGTTAGACCTTTGCTGTGGGTTTTTCTCTCATATTCCTTATATCTGAAAGCCACATCAAGAAGTTGTTTTTGTACAGTAGTACCTATTAGCACAATATTTCATTCAAGTTGTAAGTCTGTAACACTTTCTTTGGTTCTATGAAATTATACAATCTGCTATTTTAATACTATTTCTATTGGGATCCTCTTGCTTGTAATTAGTTTTATGAAATAGCTTTTATTTGTTTGTTTAAAGCATATCTTCTTAGACACAAGAAATTTTATATAGTCCCATACATACTGCTGGGTCAGTGAATGTTCTGCTCTGCAGGGAAATGGCCTCTCACCTTTGTTAGTTATGCCATGGCGGCACACACTTTGCTCCTATTTAAGCAACACCATTGAGGAGATGCTTGAAATAATCTGGGCACAGGCCGCAGTATTGTCATTGACTCTGCTGACTTCATATGGAGATGCTCTGCCACTCCATATTTACTAGGTTTTACCCCCTATACTGCTAAAATAGAATGTAAACTCATATTTTCCTTCGTACCTTTCTTTAATCCAAATACATTCCTAAATGGATTCTAAAGTATACCTTATGATATAACCTTACCTTGGCTTTGGTAATTAGTCACTTTTTTTATTTTCTGCCTTACTGCAGTTACAAATTAAAAAAATATAATCTATTCTAAGTTTTCTTATTAAAACTAATGACCCATATATTCCATTTCTTCTGCTTTGGATGAAATTAATAAAGTTTGAATCATATTTTATCTTTTCTTTTCTGAAATTAATAACCTGTATGACCTTTGTTATCTTTCTTGGACTTAAAAAGTAATATTCATGTCTATTTTTGCTTTCTGTATCCTGAATTGCTGAATCCAGCTTTGTCTCCATTGGTAAAATTGTTTCCTTAAATCAGTTTATATTATTTTTTATTTAAATGAGAGAATTCTTTATTGACATTTCCTTGCCATCATTCCTTGATTTCAGTGAAGGTCTAAACCAGTAACCTGCTAAGAAACATATTGCTTTAAACAATTAAATTTCTATCTAATGTGTTAGTATGTAGTTTCTTCCACCTCAGTGTCCCCTTCCATTCCCATATGTCTTTGCAATTTTTAATCGTTTTATATTTTCTTTTTATTTTTGTAATTTTTTCCTGTGTTGTCTCAGGAAGATGCACCCTGAGCCTTTAGCTACACAGCTTTCCTCACCCACTCTCTCTATGCACAATCAAATTTGCAGTGTGGCTCTAATTCATCCCTGTGGCAAAAGGTAAGAACAAAGTCTGTGAAGCACCTAAGTCCAAGGGAAGCCTTTAAACAGACTTTATATTATCACTGTGCATACAAATGGGTTTTGTCATTGTAGAATTTCCCAGTTTATTTGTGTGCAACTGCTAGATATGTACAATCCAGAAGAAGCCCCCTGGAAAAAAAAAACCAAAACTAAACCAAAACCAACACCAAAACATAAAACAACTATAACTGTCTGACTTTTATGACATTCCAAAGTTGATATAAATGACCAGTTTGCAATTAAAAAAGAATAATCTTCTAATACTTGCTAGTATCCTTATGGACAAGACTGATGTGGTTTTTTTCCTTTTTGTGTTTTGATTTGGCATAGAATTGTTAATACAAACTAAATCTGGCACTTGAAATAAAATAGCTTTTGTGGACACACTGAAAACTACATGTAAGTTCTAAGTCTCTGTTCTGCGAGCTGATGGAAATATGTATTTACTTCATATTTCAGCCTCCGAGATGCCATTTGGGAGCCTCAGTCAACCTCTAGCCCCAAGGTCTCTTTGCCAATCATTTTGTCAGTTGCCATGTGATCCCTGCTTGTAAGATATCCTCCTGAAATTGGTAGAAAACATTATAGCTGTCATGACAGAAATCTAAACTCTGACTAAGATTTACATTTTTGAAATCACATTTTTTCATAAAGGCACTTTTAGACTATATTACCTAGATGGTTCCTGACTAGAAAAGAATAGAAAATTCTACATGATAAATGGGTATTGTGAAAAAAAAAAAAAATGTTAGAAAGAAGCCCTACCAAGTGAAGGCCTTGTCCTAAATCTATTGAACTAGCGGAAAAATTCCTTGTGATTTTATTGAGCTTTGTCTCACAGTGATAAGGAACACATAATCAATAACTGTCAGTAAATATCTTTTAAGTTACATGAGGCTGGATCTCCAGCACATTTAAACTGGTGCAGCTCTGTTTATTTAAATTCAGTTGTGTCTTTGTAACTTAAATGAGACTGTGTCAAATTTCAGTTTCAAGCTTTCACTGCTTACCAAAACATCTCTTATGAGTGAAATATCCCTGTAAGTGAATATGAGTTCATTTAGGAGAAATGTAAAAGATGGGTAAAACATTTCTAAATGTTTGATCATTAAAAATATTTTAATGAAAATATCCTATTCATTAATTGAAGTTATTTAGAAAGTAATCAGGGAGGAATAATAACTACTTTTAATTACAACACTTATCTAGTCTAAATAATTTAGCTACAGATCATTTTGCCTGCAATGTGTTACAATGGGTCATTGATGCTGCCTGTGATCCCTTATTCTCTCAAGCAGCTCTTTCAAACCCCTCACCTTCATTCACTTTATGTATTATTCAACATCTTGAAGCATTAGAGACATTCATAACGTGGTAATGATTATGCTTCAAAAACTTTAAAACAAAGGATCCCCATGTGATATTTTCTTCATTTCTGTTGTGAAACATTTTTTTGAACTTGCAACTGACCATGGTTCATGTTCAAAGAAATGTTCATCAAGGTTATACGTGTTTGAGGATGGTATTCTCTGAGCATACTGACTCCCCATGACAAATAGTTTTTTTCAACTGCCTTCAAGGACCCCACTCCCAGATACCCAGGAAAACAGCAAGACGCTATGATAGTCAGGACTGAACAGTGCTCATACCAATACGGGGAACGTGTTCCAGTTCTGAGCATCCCTTAAAATGAAAAATATCTTCCTTGTGGTCCCCTACTGGTTAAGCAGAATGACTGTTTACTCAGAGATGACTGCACATGAGGAGACATCACTTAGATAGGGTCTGTTAGTAAAGAGATGAAAATGCTGTCATATTTTGATAAATAATTAGAAACATTTAAGGGTGGGTTGTTTGGTGGGTTGTTGTTTTGTTGTGTTTTTTTTTAATTCCTTGAGACAAATTTTGGCTTCTTCTCACTCAGAATGAAAACAATTTACATGAATGAAAACAGAAATCCGAACATTAATTTCCTTCAAAAATTCTCTTAGAATATATATGCTATTTTCCCACAAATGTAATTTCATACAGTGTCTTTCAGATAGACAGCACTGAGGGACACTGCTGAGAAGAAACATATTAATTTTCCATTGTAAATCTTGATTTTAGATCTAGCTAGAGTATATTTCTCTTAGTTATGTCAAGTCCTCCTTGACTTGTTAGCTTTTATGTAGCTGCAGGGAAGGCAAATGTTGAAAATTCATAGTGGACTTTTTTAAAACACAAGCAAAATGCAAGAAAATACATTTTTTTTATTAAAAAGAGTTCATTTCTACCTACCCTGGTAAAACAAACAAACAAACAAGCAAAGAAAAAACAAACAACAAACAAACAAAAACCAAAACCCTCCCCCTCTCCTTCAGTGCTTTTTGTTCTCAGAAGGAAAAGAGCAAAATAAGTCCTAGAGATGTGATTGTAAGAGACAATCTAGAAATAATTAATAATAAGGTCTGTAGAAACTGTCATATGTACATATGATGCCTTAAATTAATCGAGGTTTACATTGCCTACATTGTTTTCCACAAGGAGTGCTGTTCCATTCTATTTGACCTTAATTAGTATAATTGATAGTAGTTTTAGAGCTGCACAACATTTTAATCATGTAGTTACAGCTTTCATGACAGAAGAAAAATGAAATAGCAGCTGGGAGTTATCTATTAATAGTATGGGAACAGAAAGGTAAAAAGAAAGACTTTTCTAGGACTTCAGGGCTTTTATGGCATTAGTAATGAATGACTAATGTATTCTAAGAGGAGCACGCTGATCTCCAAGGATGTAATGAAGGGCAGCAGGAGGTAGGATCAATGTAAGTTAGAAATTTGATATCATTAGGAAATCATATGGCTGCTAGAGTATATGGATGGGCCAGAAAAAAAGTCAGAGCTTGAGAATATAAAGCATGCGTATGCATGCATGTATGAATGGGATCACCCGGATATGTGTTAAGAGTTCAGACTCTGAAATACAGATTACTGACATAAAGTTTCCTGGAAAAGCATGCAGTGCTGCTGCACGTCATGAGGTTAGAGTGAGAATGGCAGAACAATCAAAATTTATTTGGAGATATGATTATTTGGAATGGATTTGAAAAACTACAATGTACAAGGGTACAATGAAAAAAAGAGAGTAAACAAGAGAGATTCCAAGCTGCTTGCAAAACACCCTAAAGGAGTAATTTGTTCGTTAGCTTCAGTTGGAACTTCTTTTCTTGAAGGTTGCTCCTATCATTGTTAACGACACTCAGAGTTTCTGAGGTTGGGAGGCTTTATAAGAAAAGAAAGCTTGTTCTACTGTCTCTTTCTCACACATCTAGTTAGAAAAAACTCCAAAACAACACAAAATGATAAAACCCTCTACCAGTGGCACTTACTGCATATCATACTGGGAGAAAGAAGCATGTAAAGCTAACTGCCAATTCTGTTTAAATTTGTATTCCACTAATTTTCTCTGTGGCACTACAGTTTGGTACATTACTTTTGTAAAAAGTACAGTGTAAGATGAATTAATTGATTAATACTGATTAGATTTTATATCTAACAATCATTTTTTTCTTCATTAAAATAAAAATGAAAACATGAACACAGAGTTCAATTAACTTTAAAAATATGGCAGAGGACAGCATAACTGGAAGTGAAAGAATCTGGGGATATATATTTTTTAATATCTGGGGATATTAAAAAAAAAGTTTTTAACTGCATGTACCCAGAGAGCATGACCAGCTTGGTCACAATAATAAATAACATAGCATAGCTCTTACAACTTAAACATTACTGTACCTATTTTGAAGATCATGCCGAAAAAGCTTAATTGAGGTACTGACTGTGTGTTATTCACAGTGCTAAAATATTTTGCAGTTCAAGTCTTTATGGATTTTACATATCAACAGTGTTGGGAATATTCAACTGTCATTACAGGCTGGGAACAATCAGATATTAAGAAAGAAAAATATTTCTAAAGACTTGGAAAACAAATTCTCATGCAGATTTTTTTCATCTTTGCAGAGTGATTGTTGGCCTTTTTCATTATTTTCTTTTTTACTTGTGCTTCTGCTCTCCTGTCTTCTTGCGCAAAGAAATGAACATTAACATTGGGGGTTCTGAGACTTTTGCTGCCCAGGCAAAGTGAAAAAAGTTCACCCTGCAATTGTTTATACAAAGAATAGTCACTACACTTGCTGCTGTGCCAGTTAACAGGATATCATGGCTACATAGATAAAGCCAGTTCTACTCTTAAGTCAGTCAATGAAGAAAGGATATACTTATTGCTTCTCTTTTTTTTTTCACCCGTGCTCTATAGAAAAAATTTTAACAATACATTGGGGCTAATACATTAGGGTCAATAAAAATCAAGAAAACAGCAAAGTTACGGTTACAAACAGAATTCTACATCTAGATGTGAGAAAATGTACACGATTACAATTCTTTCATAACTATATAGAACTGGTAAAATACCAGATGACTTTTCTAAATACATATATTTGGTGTCTTGCACCACTTTAATCCTAAATATACAAACTTTATTTTCATTCTATATCTGCCTCTGTACTGACTTAACTCAGAGTTCCTTAGAAGTAGCTACACATTTCAGAAAGTTAAGTCTTTTTCACTTCCAATGAAAGGGCAATGGGCAACAAAAACCCAGGGTACAGATATTGAAATAATTTTTAATTTTGAACTTTGATGAAGCATAGCATCCTGATTTCATTATGATTTTCCTTTCTCAATTATATAAATCCTGAAAAATAATTAGTATTTTTGATCCCTTCTCCTTTGACTTATAGAGCACTAACTCAGTTCAAGCACAAGTAAAATCTTCAGAGATTTACATGAAACCAATTGTCTAAGTTTCTTGTTGATACTAAACTCAACTTATTAATCAGTCAAAAGCATAGCTTTCACTCTGCAAACAGTTATGCAGAACCTTTTGTTTTGTAATTTGTTCAAAGCCTGGTTTTGGTCTACAAGATTTAATACTTTATCCTCAGCTAGGAAGAAACAAAGTACTCCTTTATGGGGAAATTGTGAAAAAGACAGTAGCATCCTCAATTAAAAAACAAAAACAAAAACCAAAAGAACAAAAAAAAGAACCCCCCAAACCCCAAATATTTTCATATATATGCATCTATACTTAAACCTAATCATATGTAAATGTTTATACATCCACAATTTAATGAGAAAGCTTTTAAACAAAGACAATAACAAATAAATGGGATTTGTTGTATAAACATGACTTCTAAAGAATCGTCTCAGATCCATCAAGTTGAATAGACAGATTTCAGTACAATACCTAGTTTTATCAGCAGACCCAAAAGATTTGTATTAATTTTATACGTTGTTTGGAATTTCTCATGTTTTAAAAATTGCTATTTTTATTCCTCTGTTCAGATTTTTTTTAATTTTACACTTTTCAATAACAATATACCTTACATGGTAGTGTAGCTTTCTTTGGAGGAAAGAATGTTTTTTTGCAGAATGAGACCAATATGATAATGCATCTGACTTTATATACTATTTCAAACATAAACATCAAATTCCTGTTCCATTTTCATTTATTGATTTTACTAGTGAATCACTACTATTGCCTAATTTCAGTTCCCACACTATCATTACAGGTACATATTTCTCCAAAGTTACCTGCAGTCTGGCCTTAAGAGCCAAACAGTCATTCATGTTGTGCCATGTTGCCTTTTCCAGCTGCTGTTGGAAAGGGATTCTTAAGATGATAAATTTTATGAAATGTGGTACAGCCAAGTAACTAAAGCAGGGAAGGACCTAAAATACATAACACTTTGTTGCAATATGTCAACTCAGGCCAACATCTTTTAGTAAAAAGCAAAAATTGTTGTAGCTAGAGATGGAGAACTATATCTAGAAATTTATACTGAAGTAGAGCTGAAGTTCTGAATTACAGCAGAGTGAAAATATCAGGAGGAAAATTCTGTTAAGAAAATTCAAATGTTACTTTTTCAGCAATGCTGTTAAACAAATAGAATAATTATTTGCAGTATTTCTTGATGAAAAGATTTAAAATGCCTCTTTTTCAAAGAAAATGTTTTATAACAACAGTGAAACAGTATTTTTTCAAATTTTAAAAACCTATCAATATCAATTAAAACATGTACCGTATCTGTTTTCATCTTAGATGCTGCTGTCTTTGAACTTCTCATAGCGTAATCATTTACAAAAATGTGACCTAGAATAGACACTGCAGCACAGGTCTTTGTATTGGGACTCTTCAATAAGAGTCCCAATTCTATTGATGCATCTATTTTTAAGTGCATTCTTAGACTAAATTTTGGGGGAAAAATCATGCTTGAAAGTACTGAAATTTCAAGTTACTTTGATAAATATAAATATAACGTATATAGCCAAAAGCTGCTCTTAAGTAAGTGATTGAGAAATCAGGGAATTAATGTTTTCTTGGTAAAATGTATATACCATCAAATAAAACTCCAGTTAAACAATAATTTTGATAGTTGTTAATTGTTATACTACTGTTATCATAAATTGGTATATAGTATTTTCAAAGACTAAATCTTCCCAAATTCTGACATAAAAATGATTCCTGTTTATTCAACGCTAAATGTCAGAATAAATCTTGTTATTTAAGTGATTACATTTACAAATATTGAGGCAAGCATATCCTCATGGAACACCAATAGGAGGTGCTCTCGTATTATTAATGTCATTGCAAGTCAAGACCATACTGTAATCAGTTCAATGTAAAAGTTGACTGTGATTGAATAAAATAACTTCTTTATTTTTCTATTATATTTTGTTTCTCTCAAAAGAATTAAATATTTATTTTATAATCCACATACATTCAAGAAAAGAAATACCAGCCACTGTTGGGATTTATTTACTGTGAATTTTTACACAGTCCTTGACCCATGGGGCTTTTAGAACAAAATTATGTTCTTTTTGTGTACATGAGGGGTGCATATAAAGTTGGAAATGAATTAAGGAGGATAAAAATAATCTTTTCTTATACAATCCATATTTAGTAGAGGGTCAATGGCACTCATGCAGCAGTTTCCAGAAGACATCTGCCTGGAAGATGTCATGAAAGTTTGAAATCCTGATACATGTAGTCCTTTTTACCTGCCATCAACAGTGACCAGAAGCTAATCAGTGCTCCCTGACCATGGCACAGCAATTTTTTTTCACTGGAACATTGTATGGGGTGTAAAAAAGAATCTTAATCCCTTGATCACAGAAGACTATTGTGCTTCATGGCTCTGTGCTATTAGGCACTAAATGTGAACTACAGGCTATATAACAGGCAGTAATGTTGCACAATTATTTTCCAATTGTTTATTCTATATACTCTCAAATATTTTATTTTACCACCACCAAACAATGTTGTGACTGAGCTCATCCAAGCATCAGAGCATCTTTATAAACAGTAAGCAAAACTATGACTCATCTCTATGACTAACATTTTTGTCAAGGCTATCTAAACTTTTCACATGATAGTGGATATCAATGTTGAAAAGAATAGGGGAAGGAATTCACCCATGTGGACTTTCATTGGAAAGCAGATCAAAGTAAAAGTGTAATTTCAATTTCAGTGTCAGTTGACAGTCATCAGATTTTAGACACATAAATAGATACTCTTTTGCACTCTTTTGAACCTGGAGAAATACTCTGGGGGAATCACAGAATCATAAAATCATAAAATGGCTTGTGTTGGAAGGGATCTTTAAAAGTCATCTAGTGCAATCCCTCAGCATGGGCAGAGACATCTTGCATTAGACAGGTTGTTCAAAGTCCCATCTAACCTGACTTTGAAACCTTCCACCCTCAATGCAACAAATTTTTTTCCATATATACAGTCTAAATCTACTCTTTTTCAGTTTAAAACCCTTGCCCTGTCAGTACAGACTCTGGTATAAAGTGTCTCTCCATCTTTTCTGTAAGCCCCCTTAAAGTATTGAAAGGCCGCAATACATCTTCCTGAAGCATTTTCTTCTCCAGGCTAAACGACCCCAGCTCTCTCAGTATTTCTTCATAGGAGAGGTATTCCTGCCCTCTGATAATTTTTGTAGCCCTCCTCTGGACCTGCTTTAACAAGTCCATCTCTTTCTTGTGCTGGGCACCCCAAAGATGGATGCAGTATGTCAGGTGGGGTCTCACAAGAGCAGAGAAGAGGGGCAAGATTACTTCCTTTGACCTGCCAGCCATGCTTCTTTTTATGCAGCTCAGGGTATGATTGACTTTCTGGGCTATAATCCACACATTGCTGGCTCATATCCAATCTTTCTTCTTCCATTATCCCCAAGACCTTCTTAGCAAGGCTGCTGTCAATCAGTTAACTCTCCAGCTTGCATTGAAATTGGGCATGGCCCCAATCCAGGTGCAGGAACTTGCACTTGGCCTCCTTGAACTTCATGAGGTTCAAATGGGCCCACTGCTCAAGCCTGTCAAGGTCCCTCTGGATGACATCTACATCAGCTGTATCACTCAGCTTGGTGTCACCTGCAAGCTTGCTGAGGGTGCACTCAATCCCATTACCTATGTCATTGATGAAGATATTAAACTGTATTGATCCCAGTATGGACCCTTCAGGGATGGCACTTCTGCTGATTTCCACTTGGTCATTGAGCCATTGACTGTAACTCTCTGGACATGGCCATCCAGCCAATTCCTTGTCCATCTAACAGTTATCTATCAAACCAATATCTCTCCAATTTAGAGGCAGGAATGTTGCTGGGGGGAGGGATACAAAGGCCTTACAGAAGTCCAGGTAGGTGACAGGTAGGAACTAGTGAGTCTGAAACATTAGGATCATATACATTTTGCTATCTAAGCACCTGCTTCTCTTTAAGGAATTCCAGACAGCTAGGTCAGATGCAGACATCCACAATCATGTGAGCTGAATCTCACCAGGGATATATTTCCACAAGGAGGATTCAGAGCATATTACTTACTGCTATTTCTGACATGATTTGCAGCAGCTGTTCATTATGAGGAATATCAGAAGCTAGAGAGAGAGATTAACTGTCTGTTCTTTCACTATCCATAGGCAAAGCCCAGCAGTCATCTCTCCACAGTACAAAAGCTCCTTACTGTTACTGCTTACTATTTGTTTGAACTTAAATGTAACAGACTGAAAAGTTTAACTCAATTGGATTAACTTTTTGTTGGGCTTTGATTAAATTCTGCCAAGCTTGTTCAACTGTACGAAATTTGTCTCTTTGCAGGATTTGGTCAGACTTGAAATATAGCATGAATTTCCTTATGGATAGTTATGCTGTTACATTCTTGACTGCTTCAGGTACTGAATTGTGACTTGAACTGTGCAACAAAATCTTACATAGCACACATAGGTTTGTAAAGTCATCTGCAAACCTCACAAATGACTCTACTTCTGCATTCTGGTCAAGGATGGCACTACCTTATAGGGACTTACAAAAAAGATGGTAACAGGCTATTTGATATTTTACCCTGGAATACCCATGAACCACTTTAGATACACAAATCTTGGACTTAAGTTACTTGAGGGTTTCCAGAACGTCTTGATGATTGAATGCACTGATGTTTAGGAATACAGGTTGATTTTTGGTTTGTGAGTATAAAATGGGATCATTCATGCTTCAGGCTTCATATATGAGATCTTTAATCATAATAGCAGTGTTGCTCTTACAGCATCTCATGCTTCATTCAGTTGTGTGATGTAGGTATCTGGGACTGACCACCTTAAACAGCAACATGAACAGGATTTTAAATTGTCATTGAGAAATGTTAAGAAATATATTTGAGGAATTTGATATGTTTTTTCCCTTTGGATGACTATAGCAATCCCACAAGATATTTCCTTTGAAAGGTCACATGAAGTAGGTGTTTGAACAGCATGTTGAGTTGCAGTTGCTGGAAATATATGTCAACCTTTCCTGAGTGCAATAGCAGGATAAAGTATCTCAAATATATCATAATGCATTTTCAACCCAGCTTCTTAAGCAGTAATTACACCACAAGATTAAGGGGAACAAGAAACAGAGTATGCAAATAAACTGTTTCTAAGATAAACATTTAATAAGACTTGTCTTTTATTAAAAAAAAAAAAAGAAAATCAAAGCTAAAAGGTGCCCTTTGAGATAGATCAAAATCAAACTTTTCAATTTTCAAGCTTGAATTTCAATTTACTGAATAAACTTCCTGTGTTTGGACATCTTTTCTTTCTGGCCTGACTCCATCTCCAGCAATTGTCAAATGATTTGTAAGAGCTTCTCATATTTGCACAGCACCCAACACAAAAATGGCATTTTTTCCTATCCTGCATATAAAATATTACTAACCTTATCTTATACTTCACTTTATTATTGATGATAAAGAATTGGCAACTGCTTCACACTAAGAATCTAAAAATAAAGATCATATTTTTCCAAAGGAAAACCAAATTTATTATATTAAAATAATGCGGGAAACAGAAATTTTCTGAGTTGGTAGGTAATATTTTATGAAATAAGTTATGCCACCTGTTAACCAGAAATTAAGAATTTATGGTGCATGGTGAAATATGAAACTATTGCCTTCAAACAATAGCAAACAATAAAAAAACAATTGTCTGGTACAAAAAATATTAGCCTTATAACTAACACATTTTCTCAGAATCAGCAATTTCTGTCCACTCAATGGTTCAACATGTTTAAAAGTCCTTTCATTGCTGCTACATATCTTCTTTTAACTCAACAATCTGGAGGAGCTATAATCACTGCTGTTGAAAATCTCTTCACCTTGCTTGTTATAGAAAGATTCCACATTTAGAATTCAACATGTTAGGAGACAGAGGTATCAAAATAGACCAAAGCGTGTATTTTTGTATAATATTATACATAATTTCTCCCTACATATTTATGTCTATAGCTTTATTACCTCTTCTTCCATGAATACATAGCTTTCTTAATAGGCTCTTCTAAGTGAAACCACACAAACACGTTTTTGTGAGTCTAAATATAACATATTTCTAAATTTATTTCATTCATTACACTGTTGACATCTGCAGTTCACCTCAAGGACTGAGTGAAAGATGGTTTTTTTGGTACACACCATACTGGATAAGTTTAATTATTTCGTGATGTTCCATGTCTTTTACTTATCTATTTTTAATTATTTCTGAACAGCCAGTTGTCAGGTACTGGTGTAAAGATTTGATTAGTTTAAAATTCTCCAGGTAACATTTATAGCTAAAATGCATAGTAAACTTCATAATTAAGTGAGGACAAGAGGCAATGAGCACAAACTGAAACACAGGAGGTTTCATTTGAGCATCAGATGGAATCTGATGGAAAAGGGAAACACACTTTTACTGTGAGAGTGACTGAGCACTGGCACAGGCTGCCTGGAGTGACTGTGGAGTCCCTCTTGGAGATACTCAAAAGCCATCTGGACATGGTCCTGGGCAAATAGCTCTATGTGGTCCTGCTTGAGCAGTGGTGTTGGATCAGAAGACCTCTATAGGTCCCTTCTGACCTCAACCATTCTGTATGATTCTGTAAAATCAATACAAAGTTAAAATTTCTGCTTTCCAGACGTCTGAGACATTGGGCTGCTTAGAAAAAGAGACTGGATCTTTTTGTTGTTGGCTCAGCCACTTCATAATTAAGCTTTATAGACTCTTGGGTATATACCATCTGGAGTGGTGACTTTCTTTTTTTGAAGTTGTTGGTTTACTCCAAAAATGCTTTTTCTGACAAGACAGTCTCTGAGGATTCCTCATGTTAATTATTAAATAACCCAGTCCCAAACTGCTGTATTTTTACTGATGGTGGTAAGAAATGATCCACTTCTCAGTACTGTCTGCACCTTGTCTGCTTCTAACACTTTGGTATAGCAGACCAGTCTTCCCCTTCATATGTTTTTTTTGTAAAACATTAAGATTCGGTTTTGGCATTTCTGATTTCCTCTGATTTTAATAATTTATCAGAAAACATTTATCTCTTTCTCTAAGCATGTTTGTGGAGGAAATGTGATAGGGCAAGGCAAAGGAGCTAGGGAATCCATCTCATGACGACGACATGGTATGTGCACATACTTTGGAAACAGCATTTTTCCTGGTTATAAAAGAGTATGGTGACCTCTCATGGCTTTCTGTAATATATGGCTATCTTTACTGTTAGCTGGACAATGAATTTTCCTCATGGGATAGGAATAATTGTATGTATTAAGGAATTCATGAAACATCTTCATACTTATTGCATCTGATATAAATCTAGCTCTTTATTGGGAAAACCTTAAATCCTTAGGATTTCTGTATTTTGTGTTTGTGCAAAGAATAGTTTATATTTTAAAGGGATATTAGGCATGGTGTTTTTTGAAATAGCTTTGTTTTGAAGTGCTTCATAGACAAGAGCATCAGACAAGGTACCTCCCTGATTTCAGAGCCTTTCCATAGCTCATGTTAAAAGCTGTTCTGGGTAGCAGTACATTGTATAGTAAGTATCAAAATTGGAGCTCTTTGAAAGATGAGAAGTGCTTTTGCCTTCCTTTCTATAAGCCTAGCCCAGCTGGGGGTTTTACAAGGTGGTGTGTTTTGTTTTTGTGGGCTTTTTTTGTCTTCTTTTATTTCCTTTTTGGTTTCCTCTCTTTCTTCTATCCACTTTTAGGTTCTCTCAGGGAATGGAGTCTGCTCAATCCAGATTATCAGAGCTTGAACAAAATTGCCACATAGATCTTCTAAAGCACTCTTTTGCTTCTTTTCACATCACCATGATGACAGCTAGTCTTCACTCTGAGGAACCTACATATTCTTCATGCTCTAGATATCCCTGTCTAAATATGTTAGGAATAGATGGATGCTTTTCCCTAACTTTGATTCAATTTGAACCCACTTGGTCCTCCCTCATGGAATTGAAAAGCTGGCGTCATTTGTCAGATCCTCATGCTTTCTTTCGACCAGTTTTTAGTAGAAAGTAAATTAAGTCAGAGTGCACCAACAGTATGGGTTAACAACTGCACCATAAGATTTGTTGTCTAAATGTTGATAGAAACGGAAACTACATTAGGACAAAAAAAGTAATTTTTTTTTTCAATTAACCAAAGCAAATTATTTGTGTATTTTATTTTCTTTAGAGGGTACTCCCCAAATATAGTAATTAATTATTTTTAAATTCAAGTTAGATAATTTGAGGAAGCACAACTGATTTCTTGATTGTATGTCTTCTAGATTAATTTGAGGTTCTAACAAGATTTATTTTGTTCACCACTCATGTCCTCTATTCACAGTATGGGAAGTTTATTACAATGTTGTCAGTGTTGGGAAGAAAAACAATAATAAAGAGGAGAGGGAGAAACAAACAACCCAGAACTACTTACGGTAGGATAACATAGATTTAGTTTCTCATCCCTTTCCTTCCACAGGCAAAAGTTCAAAACATAAAATGATATTGTGACCATCTTCTCACATACTTAACTTGTTTATTCAGCAGTCTCCTTTCTCTAACATTGCTCAGAAGTTTGGCCATCTATGGGACAACTATGTTACCACTTTTGTATAAGAAATGTCACCTGCTGCCTGGCCTATTCACTAGTGCCTGTTTGAAGCAGCAGCAGCTATTTCTCCTCACAATGGATGCAACATCTCTCTTTTCCAAAGTTTTTCAGATATAAAGCATCAAAAGTTAGTGGAGATTGCTGGAAACTTGGAAGAGTTTCACATGATCTGCTAAATCTCTATGAAATATGAAAATGTTCAACACATCAGAATTTTAAAACTGATGGGTGAATATCTATAAATACTATATTAAACACAAAAAGATATGTTAATTCTATTTTAAGTATGCACAGTTAAAATCAATAAAGTCAGCCAAATTCAAAAGATAAGAGTTCCACACTTCAACAGCAACTCCTGAAAATAGAAAACAGAATAAAAAAGTAAAACATGCAGGATGGCGTTTCTGAGAGACAAAATATGGAACACATGGGACAATAAGCTAAAGAAATCAAATAAAAATAAGTAGCAACAGAACAATTCCTTTAAAGAAACAATAGAATAAAATTGTAAAAATGGACTGAACAGTTGAAATTAAATACATAAATTAATTAATTAACATTACCAACAAATCATGTTAGTAATTTCTGCTTATTCATTCTCTAACAATGTGAATATGTGACCACACAAACATCATTCTTATGAACACTTCCAAAATATTTTACTCAAAAGAATATCTTCAGGATATAAAGGTAGTTAGTTATTCAAACAGCTGAAATCTTTAGTTTTCGGTGTTACCATAAACTTTAAAAAATGCACCAATCTCAAATCTTAACCATTCTTATTTGTATTTTACTCTTTATAACAAAATTCATACAATTTAAATGCTCATATAACTGTGCTTATATATCAGTGTTTAGTATTGTGACACTGTGACTTAGAAGCTTTTATAATACAGAACATATGCCTGATTTTTCTCCAGTAGGCAGTAGAAATGCAATAAATTCTGTGGTGCACCAATTTTTTTAGGTTTTGATGTTATGTTCAAATTAAATTTAGTATGTTCAGATTAAGTAATTAATCCTTACACTTGACTACTAGTTATTTTTTTATGAAGTCAGGCCATTTTGGTGGTAAAGGTTCGAAAGATGCTCTGTGTTAAAGAGGCAACATTAATGGGACTATAATGCAAACACAAATGAAGCAACACTGAACAAATACAATAAAGAATTGTGTACCCCACAGTTTTTTGTAGTGTCATAGATGCCATAAATAGATTCTCAATCTATATGTAAATTACATTATTTCATACTATGAAACAACAATAAACAACTGTTGGAGTGCTTTCTTTTAAAGAGCTTTTAGGTGCCTGTAAAAGAAATGGCTTTTGTACATGGTCTGTGAACCACAAAATAGAACTTTTTCATTCTGGTTAGTTTAGCCTAAACTTTCTCATGGTATTAATACTAAGGGATAACTATAGATCTGAGGCACTCTGAATCTTCCTAATGAACCCATACTTGCCATTCTAGTGCAGGATTCATGGATCTGAAATTTCTGCTGCATGCCTGAAAATCTACCTTTAGAAACACAGGAACTCTTGCAGCATCAGTGGCACCACTACTGTATTTCACTGATATTTCAGAAACTTTTCATGGTGAGGAACAGACTTTTACACCTGTAGAAACACATTATAAGGTATAAATTATAATCAGTCCTTGCTACTGTGGAGAGAACTTTCCTCACTACTGCATACATTTCCTCCAGCATGCTTTTAAAGCCAGTGGCATCAGCATTGGTAAGTCACTGTAATGACCCGGTCAAGCTCTTTGACTTTCCTCACATATAAAGACAGTTAGCACTTGCTTTCTCAGTGACTATCACCACCTAGCCTCCTGTCCTGAAGGTGCTACAAGGAAGGAAAGGCATTAACTGTTCATCAGTTCTCCTGTGGTTTTCCAGTGCATAGCTGGATCATCTAATCACTTAGACCTGCTGAAAAATAAAGACTGCATTACGTTAGTCGCATTACAAATTTCACCTTTTGGTTCTTTGTTTCTCAGCACATAAAATAAATTTAGTCAGTTACAACTAGGCAGATGTAGTCTAGTCCTCACCTGAGTGGTGATTTCAGGTAGACTTGACTTCAACCCTTGATAGACATTTCTGTTACTTACACACAAATCTGATGTACTGAGCAGCAGCTTCTGAAAAATGAGTATTCCTGCTACAGAAGCTTCTGTGGGGATGCAGAAACTCTAGGGGTCACATCTAAGAAAATGGTGATTTGATCTTCCAAGTGTTTTGACAATACACCCACACTGGCCATCCTGTCAGTTTCAGGCTGGAGGTTCAGGGTAACAATTTTAGAGAACAAAATTCTTATATATTAGTTGCATTCAGTCATTCACCATGAAATGTTAACAGAAATGAACTATTTTAGAACTGTAAATCAAATAGATATGAGAGGGCTACAGGAGGATTCCAACAGCAATAGTTACAGTAGTAGTTTTGCAAATTTCCAGAGGTGAATAGGGTTGCATGTTTTAAGCAGTTGTTTGAACTTAATCCATGGACAGGCAATCTACTTGCAGTCCAGAGGAACATCTATTATTAAGTACTGGGGAAAAAACCAAGAAACAAACAAAAACGCTAAACAGACCCACAAAAAACAACAAGAGCAGTAAGTCAAGGGTTTTTACCTTTGAGATTATGAATTTAAGAATTGATAATATCCCAAATTCTCATGAATCTAAAGGAGGACTGTAAAAAAGGATTTTTAAAAATCCAGCCTTTATAATCTGGTACAACTTCAATATAAATCTTAATTTGAAATGTGATTTTCTGTTTGTATGTATACATTTGTAAGAATGAACCTGAGGCAACAGGCATAACTGTATGAAAGACAATGTGCCAGCTATTTCTACTCATCTCTTTCTTGGTAGGTCTTGTCAGTAAGAACCTATATATGTACCATTAACTTATTGTTGGCACATAGTTTGTCTGCACAAAGGCAATCTGAAGATGACCTGTTTTACTTTTGCAATACCATCAGCATGCCACACTTCAAGAAACTCTTGTATAGCTATCTATTTTAGTTTGTAATATTTCAAGACAGGAACAGACAGAAATGACAAAGATTAAAATTAGAACTGCTTATTTAACTTTACATGTAAATGTATAAATAAGATTTGGATTTAAACACTGTGAAGTTTTCCATATGTAGACTAACGCCTCAGTACTTCATGTTAACTTCTGACAGAGAAAGTAATTAAGACAGCATTATGCACCTATACAGAGCACCACTAGCCTTGGATGACACCTGTGGCCAAGCAAAGAAATGAAACTGATAGAAAAGTCTGCCAACACTAGCCTAGCTTACTGAAAGAAACACATCTGAACACAAATAGAAAACAGAAATTGAGCAGTGGTGAAAAATAAGAAACCTTTACAATAAATATTTTCAAGTAAATGGTGCATTTTTGAAGCCATATATTTCCATTCCACAGTTCACATAATTTTTTTCTCCAATCCATCTGTAGGTTGTCTTAGTAGTATATTTTATGCTACTCTTTCTTCCTCCAAACACAAAGCTATGTAGAATGTAAAGTACATAGAATATTAAGAATATAAAGCTTTCAAGCTTTCAGCTTCCTTTATGAATTACAAAGGTGGAGAAACATAGATGAAGTTTGATTTCTATAGAGTTGAGACAAATATTTTCTTTTTTGAATAAACACTATCCCCTTTTGGAGTAGGATATAGAAGATTTAGATATTATGTTAGTTATTCATTATGGATTACAGAAATTAAAGCAATCTTTCTGGTATCCATGTTCAATTACTAATGACATGACCTCATATAAAATGTGACACGCAATGATTTAAAGTGGCTTTTAGTGTAAAATGAAATCATCTTACATGTCTTGAAAGCATCTTTTCCACACGTGTTTTAAATAGAAAACTTTTAGAAACAGCTACACATGCATAGTGGTATACCAGCAGAAGAGCAGGGCAGCACTGAAGATACAAAATGTTGCTATAATTACACCACCAGTAGCACGATATATGTGGTGTGTCCATCAAACTTTGAGTTTATGTGTCAAAAGTAATTGGAGAGCTGCATTATGTTCATAAGACATCAAATCTAACAGCAGTCTTGGAGTAGTCACTGGTTATTTTTATAGTAATTTTTACAAAGTTCAAATAACTAAAAGGTTTCAAAAAGACCAGCTGAAACCCCTTTATCTTTTTGTATCACATCTTACTCTAAAAATATTGCCAGCTACACTGTTACATTGTCATGACAACTATTGTCAGTCACTGCAAAGACAAAGTAGCCGAGCAGCCTGTGAAGATATTCCATATAAGGGGACCAGCAAAGTTAGCGACACACTTATATTGACTTTTAAATGTCTTTTCACTCTATTGCCCTTTCTCTTCAGAGCATATTCCTTAGTTAATACAAAATGTCATCATTGACTTGTATTAAAGTTTTCCACTAAGCCACACTTTTTCTATAAAGGATATGAGAAAAAACAGTAACTGAATCTTACGCTTGAATGACATCATTAAGTATTATTTAAAAAAATTATGAAAAACTAATGGTAGAGATTGTAGACACATTCCACATGGAATTTGCTTTCATTATATGCAAATAGTAGTAAAAAAATGAAATGGTCAAACAGCGTGAAAGGTAAGCTTTCAATTGTTTTTCAAGGCAAGAAATGTTCATGTAATATCAATAACTGCCTTCCACAGGCAACTTTGTTTACAAAAATTACTGGGGAAAAAAATAATCAAAACAGATGAGAGAAGTCTAGCACTCTAAGAACTCCATCAAGGAAAGAGATATTAAATAGAAGAATGATTCATATTATTAATTACTTTGTAATTTCATTAAGTGATTCATAGTATGATATGAACTTGATAAATTCCTTGGAGCAAAAATTATGACTTTGTTCAGTTTCAGGAAGTGAATGGTTTTGCTAAAGGAACTATTAAAAAGATGCACTTCCAATTTCTGCACAATTTCCAAGGCTAAGCTCCTCAGCACATAATTTTAATTGTTTTTATTTAGTTCCTTTTCTTCTTATACCTGATTTAATTAACTTAGAGATTCAGATTTATTCCTTCATTTGAAAGGAATTTCATCTACTTTTTATAGTAACAGGAGACCATTGTCTCCTGCTCTTTACAATAACTTGAACTTTTTCATCCTGAGGTCAAACACAGCAGAATTCCCTGAGTTAGTAACTACTTGCTTAGTAAAACAGGAGGAAAGTATTAAGGATGAATAGCAGTAGCAGGTGAAACTGTGGCTGGAGTTATACTAGAGTAGTGAAGAAGTGAGGCCAAGACAATATGAAAGAAAACCCAGAAGTGATAGTACAAGATGAAAAAAATGGATTGTGGGCTACATACTTGGAATAGACAGTGAAATGTATTGAAACCTGACACAAATTTCAGACTTCTAATTTGAACATATTCTCCTCCTCACTGCACTTAAGCTTTCACTGCTGCAAAATAAATATTTTCCAGTTTGAGGGGGTGGGGGGGTGGGGTTGGGTGGTGGGTGGGCAGGAACATCAAGACATTATCAGATGACCTAATTTCCCAGTTTTAAATTTCTGAGTAAAACTGAATTTTATATTCATCAACTGACATAATCTTTATTAAGTCACGCTGAAAGCCTCAAGAGGAAAAATATCTGCTAACCTGTATGTAAGACAGGAGAAATATTTGCTGCAAGTGAATATATCTATCATGACTTTTTAAGTTACTATGAAATTTTTAAGAAGGAAAAAAAAAAAATCTTTCCAGTAGGGAAAAACATTTTTTTTTCTCTGTCCTAGTACATGGAATTCTTTATAATATATTGAAATCAAGAATTTGAGATTTTGTATTTAAAGTATAACAGTGGTTTCCAAATAGTGAATATTAAACTTTGAAGTGATTTCCAGGTACAAATAAATAAGGATAAAAAGAAGTTCCTAAAAGAAAAAAAAAAATCACAGACTATTTAATTTTAAATCACAAAACCTCAGCATGCAATCCTATAACATTCTGTCAAAGATATTACGTGAATCCAACCATGACTTTCTAATAACAACTTTTAAATTCAGTGGCTCCATGAAAGTAATCTACATTAAATTACACAATTTTGTGTTAAAGCCAGCTTTGAGATGGGTTTCTTAAGTGATGTGAATTACAAAAAGAAAAAAGAAAAAAGAGAGAAAAGAAATGGAATTATATTTCAGATTAAAACTGATTCAAGAACCACAGATAGTAAAGATAAAGATAAGTGTATTAAGATAAGTACACATATTACAGACAATATACCATTCTTTAATGCTTTGATTTGGTGAAGATCACTGAGAGTTACTTCATTTTAACCTCCAAACACCTTGAGATATTAAAATTGCATAGTAGATCAAACAACTGTTATGAAAAATATATAAAAACAGCATTGGAAAGGGGTTCCCATTGTCAGTACCTAATGAGGCACATGGGTAAGTTCCTCTGTTATTTATAATGCTGTTGGAGCTGCCTGTGGATATCTTGTCCTTTAGGAAAAATGCATGCGACTTTATAATACAGTTGTTGCTACACACACACACAAAAAAAATCTTAGAGGTGATTTGTCATTGGTTAAATGAGAGACATCTCATAAAAATAGGAACACCTATGTATATTTCCCTATTTTTCCATTTGGAAAGGATTACATTTAGTCATGTTTTGTTGGAATTTTCTGTTCTGTGAAACTATTTATGGAATTAGTAAGTAAAACCAAAGATATGTATGTCATATAATATAGAGACGTGTTCATATTCACAAATATATTTCCATTTTATTCTTCCATTTATTCCATTTCATAGTTCCATTATATTTCCATGTCTTTTATAAATAGCTGATTTCCATTGTTGGCTGCTGCTATTCCTAGCAGGAAAAATCAAAACATTCTGTGCTTATACTACCACCCATTATTCACACTATGTATGCAATCAAATAATTAGCTGCAAATTGAGTGATTTACATAAACTACAGTACCAGTTCAATAAAAGATGTCATGTGTAGAAGAGAGCAGCTTTAGTGTATGACTCACAAATTTATCACTGAATCCTTGTTTCTGCATTTTTTCAGCTTTTTTCTTTACTGGCTCATTTACAATGCTGAAGGTGTTGAGATTTACTTTTGTACAGTAAGGTGAGTGTTTCTTTTAGTTTCATCAGCTTCTTTGCTAAAAATAAAAAGACAAATTGCCTCTTCATGTCTTTCTCACTACTATCCTTGCAGAAATAAATGTGGGGGTTTTTTTGGTGGGTTTTAGTGTTTGTTGTTTTTTTTTTTTCTGGTTTTGTTTGTTTGTTTTATGGCAAGAAAACTTGGAGCTTTACTGTCGAGAGATGATTTAATGATATGAAGAGTTTTGTGGTAATACCAGCTTAAAGTATTCCATTCCTTTCCTGCAATGGTGACAGGAGGTGGAGTTATTAGTTTTAAAACTTGAATCAGTTTGCTGTTCCCACTCACCAAGTAACTCCACCAGCAGCTGTTGCCAACAAAATGTAGCAGGTTACAGAGGCAGGAAGGACAAACAGTAGTGGCAAGGAATGGAAAGAAAGGTGGGAATATTTTAAAAGAGGATTACTGGATGTTTTGGATCAAGCAATTACAGCACAGCACATATTTGATAAAGTAATGAGCATTACAAGAAATATTGGGAGGTCAAGACAGGGGAAAAAAAAAACCAAGAAGGTTTTCCATGAATACTTTGGCATAAATGTAGAGAATCTGGAAATGCCTGACTTAACCTGTCTTTTCTGTGTAGTGATGAAACTAGATAAAGGCCTACAGTCTTCCATTGGAGTTGATGGTTTGTAAAACTGTCGCTGTCGACACTTGGTTGACAGCACTGGGGAAATGACCACTCAGCATAAGAATGCAGATTGAATTGCTTTGACTATGGGTGTCTTGGGAGTTTGCTAAATATTTTACCTAGGAACCAACTTTGGTCACTTCTTAAAATAACTAGAAAAAACTGCCCTGTGATACCGATCATATTCTAGACATCTTTCAGACTACTCCTCTCAATCCCATATAAAACAAAGGAATGGTAGCTGAACTGACAGCTGTACTAACTCTTGCTGAAAGTATTCTTACATTACCTTGAGTTGTGCTTAGTTAATTGTTAAAAAGATAAAAGTTGATTCTAGAATTAGTTGAATTAATGTGCAGAAAATAATTAAGAAATAACAAATTTCATATCTACTTTTAATTTTAGCAGGAATGATTTTTGGCACACAGATTGGTTCTTTGAAATTTAAAACAAGTTAAACCAAATTGGAACAACTCCTATTATTCCCTGAAATAGAAATCTTTTATATTTGCATTATCCTTACTTCTCAGCCTGAAACTTTGCCATTAATGTTCTTCATCTCTATGATGTTCAAAATTCACTGTCAAAATATTTTTTGTAATCATTGCCTGTAGAAAATATCCACCCTGTAGGGCTGTGACTTTTAATATGGGACTAAGTAAAATAATGATCTAACAAGGACTGGACCTCCCACTCTCCAGAGTGGTTCCAAGCCTGAACAGTTGCAGCAAGGAAAGGAGGCCCCATCATGTAAGGCACTGGAGAAAAAAAGGGCAGTGGTGTAATGAAGAAAGTTCTGGAGCTGGGTTTTAATAGGTAGTTAAATAATTGAACCGGCTGCTCATCAAATCAGACTGAACATCTGCCAACAGGTTTGCACTTTTGATGGCTGGACAATTAGGACCTGAGGTTTTTTTTGTTTTCTTTTTTAACTTCAAAGGAGGCAAGGGAACAGCATCACTTCTAAATCTTGGTAACTGCAAAGAACTATCCTGTGAAGTTGAAGCTGAAAATACCCTTAAAAATATCCTTTTTGGATAGAGGGTCAGAGCAAAATATCTAAAATATCTAAAAGACTAAAATGGGAAATGAATTCTGCTACTTCATGTCCAAACACTTAATTTGACTTTGCTTATTTTAAAATAGAAATATGTGACTTGCTTTTATATGCTTTCAGCTGAAACATACACAAATAAAACTAAGCCAAAGGGGAAAATATGAACTGTGTTCAGGTAAATCTTCAGTTCTGTGGTGATGGTGTATTCCTCTGATGCAAAATCTGTTCACTGCTTCACCCTTTATACATATACACTCATCTAGCTAAATGTATTTGCTATGTAAAATTAAAAATATTATGAAAAAATGAAGATAGGAAGACCTATTTGAATAACACTAACTGTAGATTTTAAAAATTCCTTTTTGCATAGTATTTATGCTGTGCAATAGTAGTTTAAAATACATAAAATTTAATGGCACCATATTAATCACACTGTGTAACCTAAATGTAATAGGCACTCTTATAATTAGTGTTCCTAATGTATACATATGTATACCTTAGTATGCCTAAAGTATAAATCATATTAAAAATATATTACCTGCATATATATAACTATATATATATGCACACATTACCTGTATATATAACACAATATAATATATATAGGTCCAGATAGAAAAACTATATTTAATTTATTTACATTTATAGCTACATATATACTTATCTATACCTATCTGTCTAGATCATACGCCAAGCAAAATGCCCTGAAATAATGTCAATGTCAATAAAGTAATTGTACAGCACACTGAGAAGACACTGACACATAGGTATCACCAGTGCTTTCTAAGGGTGAGAACATGCAACGGTGACTGGCAAAGCATCATCATAAAACTTGTACAGCCCTGCCAAATTGTAAGAGTTGGTCTAAAGAGAACAATATTGTCTCAACATAAAGAATGGTTGCATGTAAAACGCAAACACACAGGAGCTAAAGATCTGTACTGTGAAGCCCTTGCCCGAGGCTGGCCCGTCACCAGAGAAATGTGTAAAACCTGTATATCAGCCTGCGGACAATATCGAAGATGACTTGAAAGGCACCCTTTAGAGGATGACCCTCTGCATTTGAGGGAGGGTAAAGGCTTGTGGGATGCCTGGCAGGTAGATTATATTGGCCCCTTTAAGAGATCAGGTGGAAAACATTTTGTGTTGGTGGGAGTGGAAATAACATCAGGACTAGTCCAAGTAGAAGCCTTTAACAGGGCTATGGGGGAGAACATTGTGAAAGCGCTGCATGAATGGTTTGGAACTTTTCCAAAGCCACAAGAAATGCAATCTGATAACAGTTCTCACTTTACTGCCAGAATTGTATAGGACTGGGCAGAAAGCGAAGGGATTAAATGGGTGTTTCATACCCCGTATTATCCGCAAGCTAATGGAATTGTAGAAAGGACCAATGGTCTCTTAAAACAACTTTTGAAACCTCATGAGGGAAATTGGGACGTCCGCTTGTGGGAAGCTGTTAAAGGTGTAAATGATAGAAGGGGGGTAAACGGATGCCCCAAAATAACCACTTTTTGCCCAACAGCTCCTTCCTTGATTCCCTCATTAAAGGGACCAAATGATTTAAAGTACCCAGCTCACTTCTCAGGACAACCCATTCTGGCGGCACTTCCTGCTGTGGGAAACATACCACTGGTACTGAAAACCACACTGAATGCATGTGCTTGGGAAGCCTCTGATGCCCTGGGAAAGGAACATAAGATAAATACCCCTGGATAATCCCATCATTTTAACTCTTTTTTGCCTCAGGGAGGCAAGCTCTGTTGTTTTATTTTTACAGGAGAACTCTGAGGGACACTGAGAACATGAACTATAAATAGATGAAAATTCATAGCCCTAAATTTTAAAATGCCTAATAGTAAAATTGGACTGGTACTACTTTTCTGTATTTTCCCACTTACGCATAACCAAAAGGGTGCTGAATGGCCTTGGTCTAAAGCTATTGTCGGGTATACTGGTTTTACCGGGCAGTATCCCAAGAATCACTTTCCAAATTTGGCCACTGTAGTACTGCATGATGATAAGGCCTATTCCCCACTTGAATGGGAGTGGGATAGGAAAGACTGGATCAGAACTTTAACTGGAATAATTGGAGAAAAGATTATGGTAGGATGTAGAAAAGTGGGAAGACTTCTCTATGAAAAGGCCTCTTTAATTACTGTCTCTGGGAATCTTTTGGATCCAAATTTAACAACCAGAATTCACCCCGGTATTTCAGCAAAACTTTGTCATACTGCTGAGTGGGAATGTGATAAGCAAGAATCCCTTATTATGTGCTTTCGCCAAAAGCACGTCGGCAATTATACCACCCCGGATCCAAGTACCAACAACGTTAAGATCTCTAAATCTTGTAAAAATGACAAGACTGACTGTTGGTATAACTTCACCTTGAGGAGACCTGTCTATGTGGTGTGTAATTGTTGAAGAAATCCAGCAAACCGATCAGATCTATTGAGTCTGACCTTCAAATTCAAAATAAATGCTGTAACTAAAATACCAGTGATGCTTGTTGCAATAGTCACACACCATGGCATGGACACAACCCTCACGCTGAATGACAAAAATAAAGTTTTACCCCCTTTTATGGTGGCTCAGGGTGACAACATCTCCATACGATGCAGATTAATTACTGAATCCCTTACTGTGCCAACAAACAGCTATGGAATTGAACCCCCTGGCTCTATTTTGTCATGTAAAAACCAAAGCCAAGATTGTTGGCTGCATTTGAATGCAGTGCAGTACCCCTATAAGATTATGTGTGGCATAAACAAATGTAGTCTACCCCATTATTGCCTTAGGATTTAACCACAATGGAACCATACTCTATCCTTTCAAGCATAGAGTATGGGCCCAAAAGGTGGATGAGAAATGGCAAACTGTAGATTTGGAATCTTGTATCATGTAGGAACAGCAAGGATTTGTCTGTGAAGGCAACACAATCATTGCTCAGGACATTTGTTTAGACACTACACAGAATATCTGTCATTTTGAGATTCGTCCTGACGATAAGCCTGAAATAGTGCTTGTATATATTGGCAAAGGTTGTGCATGTTTGAGAACTGCTTGTAATTCTGTATCTGTAGATACAGTGATTGTAGATACTAAGAATCATTCAAATTTTTGCGTTTGCAATTTTATTAACATCACTGGATGTAACTTCTCCTATTTAGCCCCAGTCACATCTCACCAGCTCTTGAAATCTAATTATACACTGATTCACGAATTGCAGCCTGTACCTATTGGAATGAATCTCACCTTGGTAAAACAACTGTTACAGCATCAAGACTTGATCAAGATTCTGGAAAAGGTTAGAGAAAACGGACAGAAAACCTTGATAACTGTCCATTACAATGTGGAAGAAATACACTGTGTCTTGAGAAGAGTGAGAAAAGATGCAGAACATGGATGGTGGGACACACTTTTCGGATGGTCACTGACTGCTACTGGCATCTTAAACAAGTTGTATCACCCTATTGTTGTCCTTTTGATATTGGTCTTGATTGGTCTTGTTTTGTCAATGATATTGTATGTCTTAAATTGGAGAATGGTAAAGAATTGACGTATGTAATCAATGCACATAATTTGTTGAATATCCCCTCCAATGTGGACATCCCTAAATCTACTGACACAAGGAAAATTGTATAAGACCCAAACAGATTTATGTTTAGTCATTTTGATGAATACCATTTGATTTTTGTAAATTGTTTGAGATAAAGATGATTATTTTCCCCTTCTTTTCCTGTCTGTCATTTTCTTTTCCTTTTTTCTTTCCCTGTCCTTTTACCCCTCTTAGAGGATCATATCACTGCCACATGATCCTGATAACAATGTTGAGCCATGGGGTGGTGTAAGAGTCAGTCTAAAGAGAACAGTATTGTCTCAACATTGACAACTGAGACCTGGAGATGGAATGTGGTCCTCATGGACACCAAGACACCAAGACCCTGGGAAAGAGAACTGCATGGTACGAGGAGTACTATGCCGTTCCCTGCCACCTGGGATTGAATAAGGCCACATAACAGCTGTCCAGAAGATGGATCACAACCGTGGTCATAACAATGAACCAGAAAACAGTACAAGAACACGCCTCCTGGTCTGAAGGTACCCACCTCTGGGGCAAGATAACCTGGCTCGAGAGGGCGGAGACTGGTGGCAGTCCATGGACCAGAGGAGGAGCGAGGTGTGTTGCTTGGCATAAAAAGATGCCTTCTTAGCAATGGAACTTTAGAGATCTTCCCCACCAAGGATCATGACAATCGGAAGGACTGGCGGGACACTGCCTGGACCTGGGACCATAGGGACGCCTTGGACCCATGGTGGTAGCTATAATCCTCTTTCCTTTTCTTTTTACTTTACCTTTTATTCACTTTCTGTCTTTCTACCTATTGCATGCCGCTTTACGGGCAAATAATAAAATTGTGCTGTTTGATTGAAGCATAACCCCTTGGCGTGGTCACCTTGATTTTTCCGCTTCAAGATCATAGTTAACAAACTACCACCAGTCCACTGGGTGGACCGTGACACAAATTAGGTTCACAAAATTATTTAGAACTGAATACTACACCTACGGTATACACATATAACTGATCTCAGAAGTTTCCCAGAAAATCAGTCTAACCTATCCAGCGTTTATAGATCTAATTTAGTTGGGAAGGGTACAGAGGGGTTTTTCAAGACTATTATATTCTAATCAAGAGGGAAAGTGATGGTGGCAGTCATCCTACCATTATAAAATAAAGAAAAAAATTATAAAGGAAGTCAAAGAGAGAGTACTAAAAAAAAAAGTGTTAACAGGGATGAATGTTCACATTTCCTTATCAAACACTCTGTCCCTCTGGTATAGAGTTCATTGTACTTTACAGGGGGATGCAGCAAAGTCAGGAAACAGCTATGAAAATGATTTGCTCAGTCAAGGGAATCAGGGTAGTTTGTGTTCTAGGGTCTGCAGATTTTTCTCATTTCTTCCTGCAAATGGTATGCAACATTCTGTGTAGCTTATACAGAAATTAATGTATTTGGCAAGTTGATAGCATAGGAAAAAACCTTTGATATTTATCTAAATTAGAAATCTGAGAATCACTGACATAATGAGAAAAAAGTATGATGGAGAAGACTGGGGGAAGGAAGGGGAGGTAAAGAGAAAAGATAGAAAACCCTCCTATTCACTTTTAACATTTAAGGTTATATTTATGTTTACATTTTCATTTTTTTTATTCATAAATTTGAAATCAAAATAGAACATTTTTTTCTTGAAAACAGGAACTCTATCAAACATTCATATAATAGGATGCTTTGTCTAAAACCACAAAATCTAGTGTGTTCTTAAGACTCATTTATCCTCTTGAAGAGGAAGGTGTCTATCAAAATCACGCTATTATGAAATTAAATTAAAAATATTAAAAGTAAGTAGAACCAAAACAAACAAAAAGCAGTGTACCTTCCTGCTGTGGTTCTGTCATTCTGAAGTCCCAGTTTATTGAGAGCTGCTAGTCTGCAATACTACTTTATCTTTTTTCATTAGGAGTGAAAACTGCTAATTCCCTAATTACCTAAACACAGCTCACAGTTGCTGTTGATCACAGCAGCTGATGAACTTTTCACAAACTCTTTACAAGTAGTGGAAGATTTAATTTTTTAATTACATTTCTTTCACGTGCATTCAGGTTTTATGTCAGAAAGCCCTAGTATACTGATTTTATAATAGATGAGGTTAATATGCTACTCTGCCCAACAATTTACAAAGAATCACTGGTCAGTAGCACAAAGAACTCTTTCCAAAGATCCCATGTTCAATAGTCTTGTTAGGCTACTTACAGTGAGTGCTCTTTCCTGTATATTGATGCCCATGCAAGTTTAAAAGACTAATTAGACATCTGAGCAATGCCTTAGCTCACAGCAGTTCTGATTCAGCCACTTCACTAGTATTAGAAATGTTGAGATTTTATTTCGTAAAGATTGAGGGTGGAATGCTTTTTTCCATCAGTTCACATAATAGTCCAAGACCAACAATAAATTGTTTTTAAATTTTCTTTTTTTTTAGTGCTTTACAGAATATTCTTCCAATTTTACCAGCATGGTCAGTGTTTTTATACTTCTGAGTAACAAACAAAATAAAAAAAACAAGGTAGTATGAGAATGTCTTGTAAATTTATTCCTAAACTAATTCAACAAGTAAGTTTTCACAGAAAATATTTCACTATAACAATAAATAGAAACAGAGATCTTCTGAAATTTGCTTCTGTGTTACAGCAAAAATATATGGCTGACAGTGTAGGAGAAATGTGTCAGGACTGGAACAGCAGGTATATTTAACAAGCTATTCACTTACGGAATGTGTGACAAAAATGTGCACAGATAAAAATCAGTATTTATGGGCAGCTCTTCTTGCTATACTGCTAAAGTTCAGGAATTTTTTACTAAAATTTGCAGCAGGGGAGGAGGCCTAGAATGACTTCTTTTTTCTCAAAAGGTGCTTTCCACCTACAATTCCTATATACTTTGATCAGAGAGATGAGTATTTTGTCAATCTAAATTCAGCTATGAAAATTAACCCTCAATAACTACAATTAAATATTTTCACCCTTATTTCCAACTTTTCGTCCATGTTTTTGAAGAGTTTCAAGGCATAAAATGTATGTTTACCCTCCATTCTTCATTTATGATCCTAAATACGCTCAGCTATTCAAATTGCTAAGAAATACTTTCCCACTAGCTATTTGCCTGCACTTTTAGATGATCAACTTTTCCATTCCCTAGATGAAAAGAATCCAGAAGATAGGTTCGTTAATCGTGGATCACAATTTAATATCAGAATTACATATTAAATCAGGTAGCTATTCTAACATTAAACAGATAAAGCTAAGTAGCCAAGGTCAAATTTCTGATTTTCTATTGGATGATACTGAAAATTTACACTGCAACAACTTACAGACAGGAAGAGTTCATTAGACTTAAGACACCGAAAAAAGTCATAGAAAAGTGACTCAATTAATCTTTTTTTTCTAGACTTGAAAAGTCTTTGAATATGACATCATGCAATTAATTATTTTCTCTAAGAATCAAGGATTTCTCCATGTTAGATTTCACTACATTTCTGTCGAGTTTAATTTTAAATGTCCTGATTCATTTGACTTTTACCATGTTCTTACTAAACTGCAGAATGAAAATGCACATTTTGGAAGGAATATTTTCATCAAGAACTATCATAAGAAACACAGCAGTAGCAGCCATCTACGAAAATGAATGAATGAATGAATGAATGAATGAATGAATGAATGAATGAATGGATGAATGAAAGAATGAATGCTTTATCTGCCCCTGATTTCCTAAGAAACTTTTTAAGTTAGTAATAGATATGTAAGCTAGCTCAGTATATAATACGTTTATGGCAAGAAAAGATATTTAACAGATTTATTTATAAATTAATCTCTAAAATTCTTAGGGGAATAGAAGTATGTGATCTAGACAAAACTTTTCCTCATCTTTTCACCTATAAAATGGCATAAGATTTCCCTAGATTACTCAATTTTGAAGAAAAAAACCAAACAAAACAGCTTGGAAAAAAAGGTTGACTTCTGATGCTCAAGAGTGTACATCTTATAAATAACACAGAAAATTGATTATACAACTTAGAAAATTTTTGCAGTGTTTTTAAAACTTTAAGATAGACCACAAAATGTGCAAAAAAGTATCCTAGATATAACTTGCTAATTCTTATTTTTATTTAAAATTCATTCAGAATTTCTCTGCTTTCACTAGAGCTAATAGTGATTACATGCAAAATACAGCTTTTGTGCCAGCTATAAGCCATCTTTACAAAGATACATACTACAGAGGAGACCAAAAGGATAAGTTTTAAACTATATCTTGGACTAGAATGTAAGTGGTTGCATTTTACGACTGCTTTTGAAGTTTCCATCATATGAAAATCTTACTATGGCAAAATTCTCCCCATGCAATTAAACAAACAGCAGTTAAACCTTTATGGAAAAATTCTGATTTTAAATATGTAAAAGCCTGCACAATATCTATTGTATTCTGAAAACTGTATTAGGTGTAATAGACAAAGTTTTCGCTCTTTTTTTTTTTTCACAGTACTTGCTGACCAATTACTGCACAACTGAAATTAAAATGGGGTCCAATCTATTATGCCTAATTATTTTCAAATGCTAGTGATATTAAGACTTGATTAATCCATACAGGGAAAACAGTTCCATTAGTTCACACATCAGTGGGATAGCATTTTCTGTAACAGACCATCAAGTGCCAGCCATGAAGTAAATTAATATGCTACCCTAGGAAAAAGTCATTTTAACAGAATTTTAACTACTTGTCAAAATTCTACTTAAAGCTTGTTATATTGTTTCTGTGTGTTTATTGCATTTAATAGATAATATTAAGTGTTCTTGAAACAGCTATTGCCAATGAGTCAAAAAGAAATAAAACATTTGGATTGGATCTGTGCATGAAATTTCCTCCTTTTCCTATTTAAGATATTTATAAATATACAGAAAACAAATAGAAGAAGGCTTTTTATTTTTTTTTCTTTCACATTAAGTTGCCAACTAAAATTTTCAGGATGCATAAGTGAAAGTTCTCTTGGAGGATGTTATTACAATTCCTTATTTTTTTTAATGCATAAAAGATAGTGTCAGGAGAGTTTAGAGAAAACATTTTTATTCATTGTTCTCCATGACAAAATTACATTTCCAGATTAGCCTGAGAAATAAGCAAACAAACAAACAAACTTTGGTATGTTCAAGAGCTTTTTAAAAAAGGAGTAATTCACCTTAAGTTCCTGGATAACACAATTTTATAAAGTTAAACACAGTCTGCTGTTGGAGTCATAGATTTCAAAGAACTTCTAGTTTTCTCATTGAGCTCAGTTGTAGATTCCTTTCTAATTCAATGGGAATATATACAAAGAAATTTTTATATTACATACATCCCAGAAAATTCAAGTAATAGAAAAAAGTGAATCATAAACCTACAGATTCATTTAATAGTCATGACATTACATAATGAAAGAGAATATGGTCCTTATAGTGTGCAAAAAGATTTGGCCATGTCAACATATAACTCTACCAGAACCTGCTTATAGTTTGAATTTAATCCTTTCCTGATTTGTATTCATGCTTTTGAAAGAAAAATGTCTTCAGAGACCTCTTGTCCGTGTATTCTTTAATAGTTAATTTAGGTTTTGTTATATCTGAGTTCATATCTTGTGTTGGTGTGAGCTTTCCCTCCAGATGTATTACCTAGGAAAAGAGGAGAGAAAAAAATACTTTGCAAATATGTATTATATTGTATTGCACTGTATTCTATGATATGATATATTTACTCTTTATTAATTGCTTTCAAATGCAATGGAAACTTAGAAGAAAAATTACTATTTCAAGGATAAATGTGTAAACCTGCATCATGGTGTGTTTAAATACTATGTGACCTTTGCTGTCATTACTTTAGTGCCATGAATGTTAGTCTTTATGTCTTTTCAGGTAATTTTTTTTTTTTTCCAGTTGGAGGGTACATACAGGTGTATGTAATAAAGGAAGTCTCTCTGTGGCAGAGACTGAATGTTTCATAATGGCAGTAAAAAGGGACCATGTGTATTACTGAGTAGCTTGGCAACTGTATCTTACTTCTCTTTTGAGGTCTACAGTACCGGACTTTTCTATATGGACAGTTTTTCAATGAAAAGTAAATATTAAGAGAATGATTGATTATCTAAATCCTCTATATCTTCCTGAATATGGATTCCTTAAGGCTTACATTTCTTTTAATTTACTTTTTCTGGGATTATAGAGCCACAATCTTGTTCCACCCTCAAAACTTGGAACTAGTTTTCTTAATCTTGCAGAGGAATTTGGATTTCTACCCAAATGGTTTGCTTAGCTCTTCCAAAAATCTCAAAATAGAAAATTCAATTTGTTTACTTATCAATACATACCTTCAAACAAGGAAAAAGAAAAGAAAATAGATTCTTATGAAAAATCAAAAGACAGTTTTCTATTGGAAAAGTTACAATGATTTATTGATAACACTTGATGCATATCTCAAATAAATGTTTTAGCATTTACTTGCTGAATAGCACATTTAAGAGTCATAAAAGTTAATATCACTCCAATGAAGTGCTTAGAAAAGCAATACCTACAGCATTTCTCTAAAGATCCACTACTCAAATATAGCAATGTGCACAATGATATAATACACAAAACTAATATCAGATTGTCCATATATTTTCATATTCCAACTGAGTTCTGACTAAATAATATAACTCCTTTAAAGCAGAACTTTACATTTTTAATATGTTCAATAACTTCATGCAGAAATATGAAAATATTAGGCTTTATTGCTTGCTAATTATAGCCACAAAACATTATTTATACTGTAATATTTTTTTTCTGATGTAAATAATAAAATAATGTTAACTACAATGATTTTAATATCTTGCTTATTTGGGGAGTCTCAGAAGAAATCCATCTGAAAACTAACAGTGCAAACTAAAGGAAGGGAGAATAACAGTGAGTGAGACTGAAAAACACTGCTTTCCTAGTTTTGTCATATGTGATATCATGTTTGGTTTTTATATGGTGCTCACAAGAGGAAGTTATTGTTAATCTAATAAGACCGTGCATTTAATACTGCACATAATATAATGTGTAAAATGTCACCAGTGTATCTGAGATGGAGGAAAGGAGTCTGAAGGCAGGAATGTGCAAAATCAGGTCTATAGCAGAAAGACTTTTCAGCATCTCTAGTATAAAATGCAGTAGAAGAGAAGGAAAGAAATGGAGCGTTTGTGGTATTCCAGCACCCAGTAACAACAAACAAAGAGCTAACTTCTTGTAAGAGGCAAATACTGAAGACTAATGTTCTGTATCCCAGAATGATGGAATTTTTGCTGGATACTTTTCTATGATTTTTTGTTCGTTTGTTTTTTCCCCTATATGGTGAAGGCAGCAAAATCTTTTGGGGTAAGTCATTTTGGAAGAATAAAGACTTGATGTTGACCCAAAATTCCAGTCAGAAGCAGTGAATTTGGAGCTATTTCCCAAAGCATGCAAGTTGGTAGCTCCGTCATGAACTGTAAAAGGACCATCATCCACATTCTTCCCTATTTATTAGTTGCAATACACTGGCTAGAGGAGTTTGCAAATAAAATATGTGATTTTAGAGTCAGAAATTGCCACAGGTGCAGTTTATTAACAGCTGATCCTCCTTATCTCTTAAGAGTGAGAACATTTATGCTATGTATACATCAATAAACAGATGTTATAAATTGAAAGTGGTTGGGATTGATATTGACATAACCAGAATTTGATCTTGATTACAGGTAGCTAGATTTGACTATGAGAACCTGAACTGGTATTATGGTCCCTTTGAAACCTACTTGATTTTGGGTTAAGGTGAGGTTAGTAGTGCCATGATATGTTATTTAATAAGGGGGTAGTTAATCTGAAGACTAGGAGTTATAAAGTGTTTTCATATAATTCTGAAAATCAGGAAAGTTTGCTTCAGGGTTGGATCTATTACTGAAAATAAGATACTTTTAGTACCTGCAGTTATTGACAGAGTAAGGATTGTCATATCTGCCATACTCAGTCATTTATCAAACACTACATCACAGAGGAGAACAGCTGATTGTTTCAAGGTTCCAAAGAACGTGTGGAAGCATGGAAAAAATCCATGGAGAAACCTTTGAACAATCATCTAATGAAATATTTTACTATGATTAAGATCAAGTGAGTTAAAAATGCCAACACCGTTAAAGCATATAATTATTCATGTTTTTAGGTATTCAGTGGAAGTTCTGCATAATTTTAATTCAGAATTATACAAAACTGTATATTTATAACATATAACATATAAAAGAGCTTGGAGAACAGGAATTGGTACCTTAAATATGGAGAGGTTATTCTGAGTAGAGTTTCAGAGTTTGGGGACATAAAGGAAGATTAAACTATTGATCATTTTGACCCTGTGTAAGCAAAAAAGCAAGGCTAGGCAAGGTCATGGCAAGATAAAGCCATAATGAGACAGACAGCAGACACACACACACACAAACCCCCCCAGTTTTCCCTTACAGGTGGTGAGTTATATAACTTGAAATATGTGAAGTAGGAGATTCTTATAGAATAAGAATCATCGTGGGTGTGGAAAAATAATTTTAAAAGTTAGGGGTTTATTATAAAGAATTTAAATTTATTTTTCCAAAATTGGAGCAATAACATCAGCAGATCTGGTAATAAGAATTTAAGGGACATAGACATTTGGCTTTTCAGTCAAATATGTAAAGAATTTGTGAATGTCTTTTGGCAACACAGTATACTTAATGGGTTGAAAAGGAAAGAGTCATCTAAATAAACATATGGATTTACTGGCACAGTATAACGTACTCAGGTGGCTATGACATGAAGGTTCAGAACAGGCACTAATAATGTGACAATTTTTAAAGCACATGAAAAGAGAAGCAAAATTTAAGGTTAACTGTTAACCTCCTTGAATTATTTGCTAGTATATTGTGAAATACTAATTTCCTATTTGAAAATACATCAACTACCATGCGGCCATGCAATTTGAGAATACTATTTTTGTATATTTACAATAAAGACTATTCTATTCTGATAAGTCATGTTGGTAAGTAGTGTTCCTTTCTATATGGTATCTGTAGATTATATCTAACAACTCACTTAAAAGGTTGAGTTGCCAAAAAGAAAAGTGATTTATCTCTTGTGAGGTACATCCAAAGAACATTAATCCTACCTGGAAGTTATCACCAGAGAAAAGTTAAGAGATTTATGTTCAGGTCATGATCGATATCCCTAATTTAACTAATGGAGACAAACTCTGGCTCATTGGTGTCTTCTTGTCTGCCAAGGAACTTAACCTGAGAGAAAAAGATAAACCTTACTCTCTCAGATTTTTACAATTATAACATAGTTAAAAAAATGCTTTAAGTGGGAGGTATAGGCTGAGGGGAACAAGGTGGTTTACATAAAGCATTTCCAAGGTAAGCATAGTTACAGCTCTCAATCATGAACTGATCTTGTACTTGCTTACGTGTGTACAGCGAGTATTTAAGACAGCTGAGAAGGAACTGAGAAATTATAATAAAAGATATATTTAGTAGTTCTTCCACTCTGAGGAGCTGCTTATTGCGACTGAGTTTTCTATAATTAAATTAGAGTTGATATGCCCTGAGTTTTTGTTAAAGTTATATGTAATCATCAGTTGAGTATGAAGTTTTAATGCTTAGCACTCTGTTTTCATTTGTACTACCAGACTAAAATACTGTAGACTTAAATAAAGTTAGATTTATCACTGAAAGAAATTATGTGTAATTAATCAGAAAATAAATACCTAGAGGAATGACACAAAGAACATTGCTAAGTGTAACTTCAGATGTGAACACCTTCTCAACAATGAATAGTAGCTGCACATAGAATTCCATTTCTTTCTACTATGAAACAACCGTGTGATAATACCAATTCATGAAAAAGAAGCTGAAACAAAATATGTGCACACCTTCTTTAATTCATGTTCCTTCCAACAATGACACCTTTGCTACAAATTCTGTAACCATAACACACAGATGATTTTTCTTTGCTCCTTTGGACAACACACGTAAAAGAACCTTGCCTCACTGTCAGGGGATGTAAGAATAAAATTTCTTATTGAACTGGGCAGAGCTATAAAAGTAAAAAAAAATAAAGTACAAATATCATGGTGAATCAAAATTAATGTCAAATTTAATAGCATTGATGATTGGGTCAGATTCACTATGCAGTACTGTCAGCTCTAAGTTACACACACACTGCAAGAACAAGATTTCACAGCAAACAATGGGAAAAATTTACTTTCTCATCGATAAATTAGACCCTGGCTCTTGCAGAGGTTATGATGATCTTGCAGATCACCGTACTTCAAGAGCATAGCATTTTGCAGAACTGGATAGCATTTATTCAAAATATTTGTGATAATATTACTGTATGTCTTTCTGTTTCTTACCTTTTTTCCTGAACAGGTATCCAAAACCATAGTGAATAATTCTTTTAGATATGCTAAATGTAGCATCAAGTGGTTTAAGTGGATACTTTTAAAGAACTACCAATACTAGCAGTATCATCTTGTCTTCCACCCACTGAAATTCATCTGTGCTGTTTGAGTTGTACCAAAATCCATCAAGGGTCGTTAAAATATAGTATGTGCAGCTCAACACTGAAAAGGACCACTCTGTAGTAAAGCACTGTTCCTCTCAAGCAGATAGCAATTAGGACTTTCCTCAAGAAACTGTCATTGCTTGTCTCACCAGCCTTCTTCACTGTCTAAAGACAAAGGCTTAGGAAGTGGCTGGTGAGAATATTAAAGACCCAAGATTTTTGTTTTCATCCTTTTCATCTGATGGCCAGTCTAAATATGGAATTTACTGTAATAGCCCTGATTGTAGGGTTGTATAGACAGACATCCATACTTCTTTGGGTCTCTTTCTCACTAGATGAACTGCCTATGAGTTGGGCGGAAAAGCATAGCTTAAATTGTTCCATTTTCCCCTCTTCAATAGATTACACAGTACAGATTTAGGCAATTGATCATCTGCACCTAGAGACCTATGCTCTGTGATTCTCCTTTGAATTGCTCTTCAATATGTATGTGGTGCTGCAAGGAAGAAGAGAGAAAGATTAAGTGGATGGTAGTGTCAGCAAAGATGTGAATGAGGCAGAGCTTTGGCACTTTTTTAGACTAAGATGTCTTTGCTTTATGGGTGCATTGCCAAAAGTGAGGGTTTGATTGAGGGGGATGGGTTCTAGAGCTATAAGTAGAACAGAGAATCATAATATAGGTGCACTGAGAGAAACCTTTAGAAAGGTAAATAGGGATTGAGAGAGTGAGGTTATTTCTTCAATACTTGTAGTAACCACTTTTCACACAGATTTTAGTATGATGCTGAATACTCACTGAATATGAACTTATATAGCCATTATTTTTAATAACATTAGCACTAAATGGCCCTTTTCATTTCTAGATCATTTTAGCTTTATAAAGTTTCTACAAGTCTCATGCTAAGCAAAAGACTCATAAAATACATTATTGGAAATGGCACCAATCACCTACAATGTTTGTTTTCTAAAATCTTTAGCAACTTGCCATGTAGCTTAGATTGATGAGGGCAGGCAAAACAAAATTTTTTAGTATTTCTATTCTTTTTTTTTTAATTAATAAACTCTGAATATGAGTTTGATGCTTAGTGAGTACTCTGAACTGTTATAGGCAGAAAAATCAGAAATTTTAATTACAATCTACAATTCTTCAAGTCATGCCAGAGTTATTGTAATTTATTTTACAGTCAAAAGCTAACTTCTTGCAGCAAACTTCCAGGAAAGCATTTATTTAAAGAAATAGTTTAAAAGAAAACATCAAACAAATATTTTTATTTATATTATTAATAATGGTTTAATTGTCATGTAATGAAACGTATCTAGTATCAGTAATGTGATAATGTGAATAAAAGTGGTGTTTTAGAGAATGAGATATTGGTGGTGTTGAAATCAAATTCATTGTTCACCAGTCAATAATAAAATGGGGTTTTGAATGAGGGCTTGAATTAATGAAATATCAAAACCAAACTTTTAAGTATGATTGCAGCCTAAGCGATCAGAAAATCAGTCATTCTACCTATAGCTTGTTAAAACATGTAATCCACACCTATTGATTAAAAAAAAACCCCAAAACACTCAAACATTTTTTCATTTAATCAGATTTATATTTTTTTCTAAAATGTTCTCATCTAGCAAATGCTGGCAAGAAGAGGGCCACCTTGCCTAGTGAAGCTATCTTCAGGATATTTTTCAAGCCATACAACAGTCTCCAGCTCTTATAAGAGTCTCCAGAGCCTTTCCTCAGTGACTGCATGAATATGAGAAGGGAAGCCCCAAGCCAACTACTGATACATCCTGTATCCATAGTGTTGTGTGTTGGAGGCATATCAATATTACAATAATTCAGAGGTGGGTGGGAAATGCGATTGGCATCAGTAGTGAGAATTAAGAAACAGGAAAGGATACAAGACATGGTAAGTAAGGAGGAGCAACTACCCAGGGAAGGTGCTTATTATTAATTAAGAAGGGCTCTGATACTAAACTATAATCATCACAGCAGACTTGCATGTTCCCAGTTCCACTGTTCATTTAATTAATCACTCAGTCCACAGTCAGTAAGACTTCAGGCATATTGGGCTCAAAGCTGAGGTATAATTGCTTTAAGCACACGTAGTAGCCAAGCACAGTCACGTTTAGAAGACCAGACTTGCAGCAGCCTGGAAAGAAGATGCACAGAAACGCATGTATCCATAATCACAGCAGCAGGACAATGGATTACTGATTTTACTGACCAGATACATAGTCAGTATGAGTTATTCTATGTACTAGAATAACACAGAATACTGACAAGTGTCATCCAACTAGAAGTGTGGTTCCTCTCTTCAGTATATTTGCTTATTTCCCTATATCAACAGGAAATTGTACATACTGGATGGAGTGGCAAAAGAATGCATTTGTCCTTATTTTTATATTGAAACAGAATGTTTCTTTAGCATGTTGTAAAAAAAAAAGAATCACAAAAGTAATTAATACACACATTAAAATATATTAGAATTTCACATCACCCACACATTAATGTAATGTTTCCTCCCTATATTGTTTGAATTATTCCTTCTGGCATTTTGCATTATCAAGCAGGATGTTCCATGTCAGAAACATTGTTGCTGATTTTAGTAATATACATAAATATCTGCAATGTCTGTACTACAAATGACTCCCTGGCGAAGACAGTGTTATCAGTGATGATGATAGATGGGAAAAAATGATATATTTCACCAGTTTGGCAATAGGCATAGTATAGAATTTGTATATCAATGATTTTCAATATTTGTTTAGCTTTCACGTGGAGCTTGTGCTGTCAAATGAATATGTTAAATTGTTTTTTTTTCTAAGTTTTCTTTCAGGGTTTCTACAGTATTATATGAGCTTTTTCATATATCACCTTTATCATCACCTCTATGAACTGTACACACATATATGCAATTTATACTCATGACCAATAAGTATGATTCACTAAGTCAATGCATAAATGTGATACAGTTTACCTCCAAGTACAAAACTGATATGTAGCTTTAGTTTATTTTAATAAATTAGGAAAAAATATTCACAATTCACAAAAAATTATAGAATTACAACTTAACTAAAAAACCTGCTAGGTTGAATCTATAATCATTGGTTGTATGTGAGAATGTGTTTACTGACTGTAAACTTATATCAGGTAGGTGGAAAGTAAAATCCTTCATTTTGGTAATTTAAAAAGTAGAAGAAATTAAATTAATTTCCAGTCACAAACTTCAGCTCTGAAAAGGTATTTTGGGATTACAGTACTTTAAAACTCAATACATTTCAGGACATACTCATCTTTACAAGAAGCTCAATTTGAATGAAATTTGAAGTCAACAGCATATTAATTAGCTCACTGTTTTGCCACCTAATACAACTAAAATTTATCTCAGAATAACTTTAAAAAAATACTTAAAAAGATAAATAGAGGTGTATTTATGTATTTTGATAAGCAAAGATGGTAAATATGTCTAAAACTTACTAATACAGATGAATAAATATGTAAGTTAAAGGTGTCAATAAACATATTTTTGGAAGTACATTCTGGCCCAATTTATGTAGGTGCTATTCTAATAAATTGTATCGTTGCTTAATTGAAATTGAGCAAAAGCTATCAGACACTAAGCATGTGCTATCACCTAACATAGCGTCTGGCTAAAGAATAGCAAACAAAGAACAGGAATAAATGGTTGATTTGACAATAGAAGATTATCTGAGAAATCCCTTGGTGACCTGTGGAGGAAACTATTTTTAAGTATATTCATAGATGGATGATCTGGAAAAAGTATTGAACAATGAAGGAATTATATGATGATATCAAAATTATTCAAAATAGTCAAATAGTTGATAGCAAAGTGTTGCAGAAGTGTTTTATGATACTAACTGTACCATATAATGACAGGAGAAATTAAGTATAATCAGTGTAAAGCAAAAATTGTGGAGAAAAGTCAGACAAGTATATACATGTATCTATAGGGTTCTAAACTAACATGTAAGAAAAAGCATTAGAATAATTGTGGCTAACTTTATGAAAACTGCAGTTCTTAGCTGCGGTCAAAATTGTGCAGTTTTAGAAAAGACGAAAAAACTGTAAAACAAAATTATAAAACATTACTGTGGCACTGCATAATTGTGTAATTTACATGTGTCTTGAATGTTGAACATCCTTCAGGTCTCCCCAACTCAAAGGAAGAAGAACAAGTGAAAATGAAGTATGAAAAGAATTCTGTTTGAGAAGAGTTCAAATCAACTGGGATTCTTCACCTGGAAAAAGAAATGATTGGAAGAGAATATATGATTACAATATGGAGAGATATGAATAATGCAGAGAAGATGAAAAAGGGAAGTGTTATTCACCATTTCATGCAATACAAAACCCAAGAAAAATCAAAATAAATATTCAAGCAGATTTCTTGAATTTAATTTAAAGCAGGTTTTTTTTCCACAAAATGTGCAAATGAATTGTGAAACTTATCGGCAACATGCTGTGCCAACATAACTGCTGTTGCAGTTATTAAGTGATATCAAACACAAGCATGTAGAGACAAACTCCAGTTCAGAAGGTCCTAAGCTACAGGATGTCAGAAGCTGTGAGGTTAAACTGAGTGAAGTATTAATTTATTCTTGCAGCCGCAATTGGCCACTATCTAACACAAGATGTTGGAATAGACGAGTCTTTTATCTTGCCCATTATCATTGCTTTTATGAGTATTTCACAGTTTGATCCTTTCTTGAAGTAAAGAGACCATTTGACTGCTGCATTTTTTATACAGGCCTGTGTATGAGTAAAATTAATCAACTGAAACCCATTAAATTTGGATTGCTTTATCTGCAGACATGTGCAAAGGACTTTTATCTTGTTATATCTACTGTTAATTGGCTGACAATCCTAAATAGTCACTGTGTTGCAGTCTGTTGTAAAGAGTGATGAGAGTGAAAGACAAAGCACATATAAATGATAGGAAAAAAACCTTCCTTTTGACCTGAAGTTGTAATCTGAGTACAGAAAACTGGTTTTCTGTTTATTTGCAATTTAAATAGATGTGTACATTGCCATGATAAATACTGTATTCTGGTGTACATTTTAAGATCATCACTGAAACTCAGACACCACAAAACTGAACACAGATTAGTTCGGAGAAATTTAAGCTTGTAGAAGTGGCAGATTTTTTTTTTTTTTTTTTTTCTCCATGACATTTGCAGAAAAGTGACAAACTACAGCTTCACAGTTTCCTGTGATTCCATTCAAAGTATTCCTACATGCCTGAAATGTCTTTGCTTCTGTAATTGAGAAAGATAAACTAGTATTGACTTGTGTTCTGTAAGAAGAGAGAGAAGGAAAGGACCTAAAGAATTGCTATGGCATTTGTTCCATCAATGCAGAATTGTTCCCTGATGAGTATTTCAAGAATTGGACTAGTCTACCTTAAAAGACTAAGCAATAAGTTTATGAACTAATTATTATAGGGAACTCTATTTCATTCTTAAAATGAATATATTTTAGAAACATTACCCTAATGTACAATATTATTTTCTAGACTGAAATATTTCTCTTGGAGATCCCTCCTTGCATGTTCATCAGGAACATGCAAATTACTATTATAGAGGGAAACAACAGCAATGCCTTAAATTAAAATGCCATTTTTACTACATTTTAAACCACAAAACTTTCCAGTACACTTGATACTATGGCTTCACCAGTGCTGAATAGATGGGAAGGGCCCCCTCTCTCAGCTTGCTGGCAATGCTTTGCCTAATGCAGCCAATGATATCATTCACCTTCTTTGCAGCGAGGGCATATTGCTGGCTCGTGTTCAACCTGGTGTCCACTAGTACCCCTAGGTCCTTTTCTGCCAAGCTGCTTTCCAGCTGGGTGGTCGCCAGCATATATTGGTGCATGTGTTGTTCCTCCTGTGGTGCAGGACATTGACCTTCCCCTAGCTGGACTTCATGAGCTTAAAATTTAAACATCCTTTCTCTGCATGTGAATATGTAGATTTAAATAGCAGAAAACCCAAACACTTTCAAACGCTGCCTAAAGAATGATGTCAAGAGGTGAAATATTAAGTCAGAAGGATTTATCGCTGTGTTTCAAGTGGTAAGAAGGACTGGTAGCATGAGTACTCAATGTTAATAAAATGAATAGTAGACCAGATTATCAATCCTTGTGGAGAAGCACAGTTCTGTGCTTAGAGAACACTATAACTGAAAGACAGTTACAGAAGCCAAAGAGACATGTAGAAGATTACAACTAGAAATTAGTTTAGATCTCTTTGATTGTCATTACTAGTAAAAATTACACTAATAGACAGATGTGTGGTTAAACAGCAGGGCGATATTTAGTTTAATAGGCCTAAATAAAAACCATAACCATGAATAAAATGAGGACCAGAGAGTATGTATAGTGTCTTGGCAAAATTCTGATGACTTGAGGGCAGCAAAACTTATGATGATATTAATCAAACTGACCCGCTGAAAACATTTTTGACCTTACACTTACAAATTAGCCAATTACTCTGTCATTTTGTTGGGTTTATGTGATAAGATTTTGGTAGTAGGTGGGGTGCAGGGGTGGCTTCTGTGAGAAAAGACCAGGGGCTGCCCCCATATCAGACAGAACCTGTTCCAGCTGACTTGAAAAAGTATTCACCACTGGCCAAAGCTGATCCAATCAGTGATGCTGGTGGTGCCTCTGAGATATTACATTTAAAAAAGGGTGAAAACACTGCAGAAACTGTGAGAGAGAGGAGTGAGAAAAACATGAGAAACAACCCTGCAGACACAAGGTCAGGGAAGCAGCAGAGTGGGAAAGTGTTGAGGTGCCAGAACAGGGAGTCCCTTGCAACCTGTGGAGAAGACCATGGTGAAGCAGGTTGCCTCCCTGCAGCCTGCGGAGGACCATGGTGGAGCAGATATATACACTGTATGTAGCCTGTGGACAACCCCATGCCATAACAGGTGGATATGGCCTGAAGGAAGCTGCAGCTTGTGGAAAGCCCAGGCAGCAGCAGGCCCCTGGCAGGGGCTGCAGCTCATGGGGTACCCACACTGGAGAAGTCTGGTCCTGAAGGACTATATACTGTGGAAACGACCGATGCTGGAGCAGTTCATAAAGAACTGCACCCAATGGGAAGGACTCAGAGAAGGCGATGTCGAATCTAAACATATATGCAGTTTCTAAAGCAAAAAAAATCTTATATTCTGGACCAAGTTCAAAGTAAAAACACAAACATATTTTTTGGATGTATCTACAGCTATTCAATTCAATTGAAGAAAGAGATCTCAGCTCATATTCCACCAGCACTGCCAGTTACTAAGTATGTCCAAAGGATGATTATGTGGAGACAGAAGGAAAAGGAACTTCAACTAACTTCCATTTCTCCTTTCTTTTTTTTTTTTTTTTTAAGTTGTAGTATGAATGTAATATTTATGGTTAAATCCAGACACCATGGGATTAAAAGCAAATTTCCCACAGACTTCCACAGAACTTAATCATTCCACTTACTTTATATTATGACTAGCAAATCTACTTCAAGAATCACTGAAAAAGAATAAACAATGCTGCTTCTCCTGTGAAATACTAAAAGATCTTTTTCAAAATGTTCAGTGATTTATGAGGGAATTGATGATATCTGGCTTCTTCCAGAGAGCAATTCATTGGAAAAAAAAACCCCACAAAACTAACCCCAAATTCCACCATTATTGCTTATGTCGAGGCTACTCAAAATATCATCCTTAGAAAGAAACCAGTAAGACTATGTATCTTGCTTATGAACCTGCATTCTATAATACGACTTCAGGCAGGAAAATGTTGTAGCTGTGTTGTCAAGAAATACAAATGAATTTTCATTTAGAAATGGCATTACTGCAGACAGCCTCACAAAGTCATATTTACATCCAGAAAGCAGGACTGATGTCTTGAAAATGAGTGCCCAATAGGAGTTGCACACTACCTAAGTGTAACAACACTTATTCATATGTCATGTGAGTGACGTTGCCCCAAAAAATTTGGTCTCCTGTTTTTCTTATTCAGTCATAATGATTTCATTCAAACTGTTCAAACACTTGAGAAGGAGTTTAAGCCATCTAAACCAGAAGATGTTATTTAACATACAGTTTTTCACACCCGGCTGATTCGTGTTTCCTGTTTATTAAAAAAAATAAGAATTTATAAAGAGATAAGACTTTCCAGTGTCTGTAAGCTAACTTAAAAATATCACCATCTCTTAAAATATTTGATATACCAATGAAGTAAGCTCAAAGATAGCATATTATAACCAGACTTTTCAAAGATTTATTACTTTGTCTTTTTTCCACTCCTCAGACATGGACAGTGGAGTGTAACGGGGGGATTAAAACAGAAAGTCAATAGAACCACAGTTATTTGCTCCAAACATCACAACCATGGAAGCTCATTGATGAGAAATTAATTTGCATGTAGACACGCTTTTCAAGTGCTTCTGGCACTGAAAAGCCACTCGCGCTGTTCTGATTCCAGACTACTTTCATATGATTTCTGCAGCTGGCATCACATCTGTAAAGTTTAGTTTTATCAAAGGATGTGGTTTAACAAATCTTGTTCATGTTCAGAAATATCTCATTTTCTATCTTCCCTTCTAATAAGAATATGAAAATGCCCTCCAGTATAGATATATGACAGTAGTGGATCCCTGCTCTTATTTAACACTGCACTCCTTGGGAAAGTTAAATTTCAGTTTGGTTTAATACACTTTTACTGCAGTTTTAATTCTGTTCATCTGGACTCAGATATAACCAGTGTCTCCGACAAGAGATGGATTTTTTTAAAAAAACTTAGGAGCTTTCTAAAAGATTTGTGGGGTTCAGTTTGCACAGAGCAGCAACAAAATGAAGTTCTTTTTACAGTGGCTCATAGTTAAATATCAGTTAAATGACTCAGTAATTTACAAATATGTTACACAATAATTACACATACAACAATTCAGCATATTTTTACAATTTCAACTTCAAACTAATAGAAAGAAATGTTAATTCAATGCAATAGAAAATAAATGTTAGCTTAGAGACATTCACAGACTAAGTAGTCACTAAATGATGTATTTTGGAAACAACTGCATGGCTGTAAGTCATGCAAAAGGTAGTACTGAAATGAGATTTATGCACATTATTAAACATAATTCTGGCATTCACAGTAGCCTGTTAAGACTTAGATACTTTTTTTCTAGATCTAAATTCTGTGCTAAGAATCAGGAAGTGTAACTTTGGTCCTTTATTTTTGTTACCTGTCTTCAACACATCTGTAGCCTGTCAGCTAGTGATGTGCGTTGCCCTGTGCTATTAGCATTACTAATATCTATAGTAGTTAATAATTAATGATTTCAGGCACATGCATTTTCTGAAGTTTTCACCTTTAAGCCCAGACTCTCCAATGTTCTGCCAAGTTTCAGGAAGTTCACCAAAAAAAATGGCCTATGAAATCCAGCTTTTACCTATTGGAGTCATGATTTATACACACCTGACAATGCGATATACTAACAGTGGTGTCCTGGTTTCGACTGGGAAAGAGTTAATTTTCTTATTAATAGCTAGTGCAGTGTTGTGGTTTGGCTTTGGTGTGAGAACAATGGTGATAGCACACTGATGGTTTTGGTTGTTGCTAGGTAATTTTTATACCAAGTCAAGGACTTTTCAGTTTCTCAGATCTTGACAGGAGAGGGCTGGAGGGGCACAAGAAATTGGGAGGGGACACAACCAGGACAGCTGACCTGAACTAGCCAAATAGGTATTTGATACCATGGGATGTCATGCTCTGTATATAAAATTGGGGTGGGGTGGGGTGGGGTGGGGTGGGGTGGGGGGTTGGCTGGGGCAGGAAGATCTTTATCTGGGCGTTGGTCAGTGGGTGGTGAGCAGCTGTATTGTGCATCACTTGTTTTCTTTCCTCCCTTCCCTTTGGACTTAATTCCTCTCCCCTTCTCTCTCCTTTTCATTGTAACTATCATTATTATTATGATTATTACTCTTTCATTTTAGTTTTATTTCAACTATTAAATTCTTATTTATGTTCTTATCTCAGCCCTCAAGTTTTACATTCCTTTCTGATTGTCCTCCTGATCCCTCTGGGTGAGGGGGGAGTGAGCAAGTGGCTGCGTGTCACTTAATTACAAGCCAGGGTTAAATCACAACTGGGTACATGCAGAATCCTTCAGAGAATTCTTAAATTGACATATAGTTTGCACAACATATTTTTGTCTATACAAATCCTGATTTTCAGATCAAAGGGAAAGGAAATTATTTTTTTTTTAAACTGCCTTTATTTTCATGCCAAAACCCTGGTCTCCAAGGCCTTGTATTAAGCTGAACTAGTCAATTTGTAATTAAATCTTATAGGATACAGCAGTGATACTCGTTACAGAAAAGACATTTTATGGTCAGCAATCTTATTTGCAACTAACAGGATGATACAAAAGCTACAGTTCACGGAAACTTTCTCTCTGTTATTTTATGCTGGAATAATGCCGCACAAACCAATTAGCCAGTACAATAGAGTCACTGTCTATTTAAAGAAAAAACAGATCTGACAAAATGTCTGCCTTCCTCATATTTATTATGTCCTGTATTACTGGAACAGCAGTTTCACATTTGAAGAGTTGGTCTTGTAGGGCACTAAGCAATAAATCTCATCAAGCACTTAGCCTATATGTAATTAATATAGGATGTTATAACTTCTATTCCACAAATAAGATTTTTCTTACAGTTGCAAATATTGGCTACAGTTCCAGAAAAGCCAGAACTGAATAAAAACTATTAAAATTAAGGAAAAAACCTAATAACCAGTGCTGCATAGCAGCTTCAGTTAATGCATCCATTAAGGTGAACAGGATGAGAGACTGCAATGTTTCTGATAGACTCCTGAATTAAGTCAGCAATGCACTGACCATAACATGAAGGTTTTTCACATCCATGAGTGCTGGCAAGCATGGGCTTTTTTTGTGTCTTTTTGTTTGACATAAAATTGATTCAGGAATATCACAGAAAAAGGAGAGGAAATGGAGAAGAATAAGGTTGAAGGGCTATTGAAAGATTTGAAGGGGGATAAATTTACTAGCTTAGATTAAGCACAAAGTTCTGATTTCCAGAAAACGTCTTTCATCAGATACTTGTGGATTTCCAGGTAACTAAGACCTATATAAAGTCTTACAGAGGAGTGATGAATGTTTGTAAAACAGACCTAATATTTAAGCCGGTGAGTAAGGATTCTCTGAAAGCCACAGATTCTGGCAAGTTCTACTAAAAGTTCTACTAAAATAAAATTATAATATTCAATCGCAAGTGAATTTCACAAGATTATGAATTTGAAAGACCAAATATAAATATTGCAGGAAATATTTATATGGCAAATCTTTGTCCTGTGACTACATGACTGTTCTAGGAAGATGCAAAGATCTTCATATTGTTGCATCACGGTAAGTAACCTCAATATGTGGAAATATGAATGGAAAAAAATGTTTCATCACAGATCCTGACTACTAGTTCCTCTCTTTCTAGTCAGTATAGAGGACAGAATCAGTCTAAATCTGTAAATAAACCTTTTTTACATATTCAGATTACTTCTCATTTCTCTTTTCATGACAAGAGATTTACTTTATACTTCTACCAAAGTATCAACATATTTACATGACAGCTTCTAATTGGATACTACTATGATAGAGCACTGATACTTTTTTCCCTTTTCATATATTCAATACCATTTTAATGGTCAACCATTTCAGTTTCACATTTAAGCAAAACAGTACTTTATATATATTGAGAAAAGGTGGCCAGATATATTAAAGAAGTTTTGCAGCAGGATACATATGGGCTTGTTACCAGAGGCCAACAAGACAAGAGGGCTTCAGAAATGAAAAACTTAAAGCTTGTTTTTAAACATGGAATTATGGAGGAACAATTCTACTTCATTCAGCAGGAGGAGGTTTCTACCTTGACCTCTTTCACTCCTTTAAAGAAAAAGGAAAATATCAGTCCTGAAGAAATAATAAAAAATTGGAAATATTGCTGTGGAATTACCAGACAGCCCATCTTCTTTCTGATAGCTTATGGACCACAAGAAGAAAATAGAAATCAATCAGGGAAGTGTGAATTTCTATAACTAGGACTCAAGACTCTAATATCCTAGACTGATGTTCTAAGAGCCAAGAAAATCATGAGCATTTTTGTTCCTTAAGTAATAATACAGTTAAAGGTAAACCTTCTTTGTCCTGTGCCTAGTTTTCTTTTTCTTTCCATGCATTACCTAGAAATGAACACAGCTGGGATAACTAACAATATTAAAAAAATTATTGAATTAATACAGAAACATTGAAAGAACATCTATGGTGCTCAGGTGACACTTCCCAGGTTAGAAATGCACATAAATATGTTAGCTAAAAATATTTTTATTTAAAGAGGAACAATATTGTATGAATTACTGGGTACAGATTTTTCAGTATTCAGTAAGCTTAACATCTTTAGCATACATCTTCAAAAATCAACTCAAGCAGAATATTTTATATTTCTAAAGGAGGAAAAATGCTGGGTTTTCACGCGATGCCATTTTCCTGTTCAGTATTTGAAACTCATGGTTCCCTTGCCATGGTGTTTAACTAGACATGTTTAGTTATGTGTTCTTGAAAAAGAAGAATAATTAATTTTAAGAATTTAAGAACTATTATGTCTCTTGTAAGTGCTTTTAAATGTATGTACTGTATTTGTCACCAAAGCTTGTTATATATACACACAAGATTGAAGTTCATTGTTTAATTTACAGATCAGAAGGTGTGGAGGATTTTTCATTGAAATACTGTGAATTCTACATATTTGATCTAATCAGCTGTTTTTCATAAAGCCTTAGTAAGTAAGATATCATAAAAATATCATTTAGCAGTGAAACTGGTGAGAAAGGAGAGACGAATAATTCTTAATCCATGCAGTATAAAGTTTTCCATTTGGTCTACAATAAACTGTTCTTGTAAAAAGGAAAGAAACTAATTACATTTGGTTTATGCTTCATCCAAAGTTTAGAACACTTACTGCTCAACTGAAAATAATGAATTGATTTCTGGACATATTTTACAGCCATAAAGATTGTAAATAAAAGATTTTAATATACCATAAATGTTGCTTTTATGTTATAGTTTACATGTCCTTTATTACATTAATTTAATATCACAGGTTGGGAAATGGCAACAAAATGTACCAAAATATCTTTCTAACACCCACATTAGGAGAAAGAAATTAGGTTACAACAAAAATATATTTTGAATTAATGTGCCCCTTATTTATTGTAAACATGCTGATAGACTTCTAGAGAAAAATGCATTATTTTAAAATTGCAAGATGATTTACTTTCAGGATCAGGAATTCAGGAAGATTTCAGACCAGTCTTAGACTTTAAGAAACCTCTAAAAAAATAAGCCTGAAATTTATCTCTCTTGTACAACAGCACTCTTCCCTGAACCCCAAAAAAGGATGTAGTGACAAAACAAAAAAAAAATAATCTACCATTAATATATAGTTATTACAACAAAAAGCTTTAATAACAGAAATTGAAACACTCATTATGAATTTGACACAACAATCAGTGGCCATTCATTTGGTCTTACAGAAGCTACTCATACACTCTTCACAGAATGATAATTATCTACATTACACTAAATAACAATCAGCTTTTCCAGAAAAAGAAAAAAAAAATATTCTCTAATTAGCTGGAGATTTCAGCTGCAAAGATCTTGATAAAAACAGCCTGTATGAATCAAGCATGTTCCATCCAGTAGCATGGTTCTGATGACCCCTGAATGTGACCTGCTCCCAGTGGAAAGCAATTAAATGCTCTACTGCACATAGAACAGTATATATGAATACAGAAACTCCAGATAAATTACTGACAGGTACATCTGAATAGGACTGCTTCTTAGCCACTTATCTGTAGCCAGGCAATCTTGTTTCGCCTCAGTTTAAAAGATAAAGACACATAGCAGGCTGCCTCTGCAAGTTCTCATTAGGCAAACAGCCTCGATTGTCCATTAGTGGAAAAGTCTCCCTATTATTTAAGGAAATGTGACAGCAATGGAGATGAAGTGAAAACTATCTGATGACACGAAATTCATCAGCGTATTACAAAGCTTTTTACCTTCTGCAACTTTCACCAGACTCTTTCTCTTTCCACTTTTTTATCTGACAGTTCAAATGCCCCAGGGTCGTAGCCATGACAAAGGTCAAGAATATAACAGCAGGGCTATAAAATGAGGCTGTTTCAGGGGGAGAAGCTGCCAAACACAGAGTTTACTGAGCACTAGACAATGAGATGAGAGCCCACACCTCAGCAAATTTATCTTAGTAGCTGCCACTGCTTTTGGAAAAACATTAAGAATCTTGAGAAAGATTTAGAAATTTTACATACTCTCTGAAACCTAATAAAACTAAGAGGTATTAAAATATCTGTTATAATATAAATATTAGAAACTTCTATTTATGTTGGGAACCTTTGTAAATATGAATAATTAATAAGCAGTCTGCTTTTAAAAATCAACCATGTCAACCACAAACTATTAATTACAAATATTCATAAAATAATATATCGCTTATATCAAGCTCAGTGCATATAAAAATGTATGCTTTACTAAACACTAAATCATCTCAGTACGATGCTCAACTAAAAATAAACAGAAAATGCACTGTCTTCCTGCTTCCATTAATAAAGACAGAGTTTGCAATGCTACAAGTATCAAGATGAAAGCCATGAGTTTTACTTATATTAATTTAATAATGTAAATTTTATGGCTTTAATTTTTCACAATCAGTGGTAGCAATAAGGTGAAGTTGAATTACCTTTCACAGTGTCTAGTATTACTCTTATCAGATCAAAGAACAGGTTGGGTGTCTGATTAGAAAATCCACCATGCAAATTCCTGCTAAAACAAAGAAGACAAAGACGAGATCTTAACTTCCTATTCTGTGAAAATGTTAATCTTTAAGCATAGACATATTTGTTATATGCAAGGAATAAAATAATTTAAAAAATGTGAGGTAGCTTCTACATATGTATCCATTCAGATATGACTTGGCTACTGTTATGATGCAAACTGTATAAAAATGTATTTTAAAGCAAGTCACCCATTAAACATTGTTAGGCTCAAACACCAATGGTTTTACACAGAAATATAGTTGTATCAGCATTTTGCATTCTCCAAATTATATATTAAAATATATGATTCAAATGATGACAGTTGGGGTGGATTCACCTTGGAAGGATAAACAGCTTTTATTTTTAAACTATTTGTATATTACTAATTTTTCTATCTAGTCCTTACATATAGAGATACCAACACAATATGTTGCTGGCTAAGATAGATAACTTCACACTTAGAGACCTGGGATTTTTTTTTTCTGGTTTTCATTTTTAGGTTTCATACATGTATTTAACACTGAGTTTGATGTTTACAGTGGGAAGCTTGGATGAAAAATGATGTATGTTCTGTTTTGCACATATATATGTGTTTTTCTGTATTGTTATGACTGGTATTTAAGGACAGCATCTAAGGAAGTATAGGCCATCATTCTACCTTTATTTATTCCACATTAAGAACATAATAATAATAGCAAATGCATAATTATTTCTTTTTAAATTTTAAATATTGTCTTAGCTCTTTCAGGCAAAATAGCTATTTTTGCAGAGAGAAACTGGATTAATTTATCTCAAAATCAATTAGCATACATTAATTTGTACTGTATTATCTGCCACACTGTTTATAATTTGTTACCTTAATTTTATATGTATATACTTCAACTTCTAGAAAATCTAAATGGAAATTTTAGAAAAGTTAAAAAGGAAAAGAGATAATTTAACCAGGGCAACCATTACTGTTAAGGACTGCTGAAATAATGCTTATCAACAAATTACGTGCGTTAGACTCCACAATCACTGATAGCACTATGCAGATTGATTAGGCCTATCTAGCTGTAAAACTCTTTTTGCAAATGCACGTTCCTTTCAGTGCCTTTATCTCATTGCAATATATTAAGGGAACTTTTTTTCTTCTTTTGTTTTTATGTGGAACTGATCCTTCTCTTTTTCCTGTCATCATTAACATCGCTCTGTATGGTATACTGCTTCCTCATCTGTAGCATATGCACACGCAGCCTTTGCAAGTACTATTACATGCTTTGGAGATGTCTGATGCTAATGTCTTTGGACCTCACTATGTGCTAATATAGATTAAGCTAATATGCCCTACTTGCTCTTAAATACAACCAGTAGAGAATAAATAGCATGCAATATCACTGCCAGAGAACTTTACTTACAAAGATTTGAACATTTCCGCTTAAATCTTGGGTTACCAGAAGATAAAACAGTGGATGAGACACCTTTTTGAGTAAAGTGTCAGTAAAATGGGAACAAACCCAGTGAAGAACTGAGAAGCCATCAAGGTTTGTACTTGGAAAAATAATGTGGTGGAAAGGAACAAGCAGCAGCAAGGAAAGCTGCCATGGGATCTGGTCCCATCATCATGCTCAATGGAGTTGAGAAGGAAAAAGAAGCAAACGATCTATACAAAGAAAACAGTGAGACTGACATACTGAAAAATCTTCAGAAGAAAAAGGAAATACAGTAAAGAGCACTAGAAGATTAAGTAAAGATATTTAGAGAAACCAAAATGGTTTTAAAGTCAGTCTTGGTAAGTGTTATCTAAAGTGGTACAGGGTGAAAAAAGAGTGTTGTATAATCATCTAAGATTGCTCTAAAAACTATGTGTAGAATATCCAGATCTAACCAGATATAAATATAAAAGACAGAACATATTAAATAGAAAGGATTAATATCTCTAGAATAATTATAAACATTTGTATTAATAAAAACCAAGGAAGAAGTTCCATTTTGTGTCAAAGAAGATTTCACACACAGAATTTCTTAAAACATTTGACAGCAAGTTGAGAAATTGTAAAAATACAAAAAAATCCCACAACCCAGAAAAAAATAAAACAAAATCATACAAAATATAAACTACTCATATTGACCATATGAACCCCAATATAAAATTAGTTAAAACATTTTAAGTGTGCTTATAAATATTTTAATCTTAACTATTTCTTTTAATTTGCAGACAACTTGACTCTTTTCAAGTTTAGTACTATTATTTAGGTTATTTGTGGCTCAACATAGATCAATTAATGTCTTTGAATAAGTGATGCACAGCTTTACCTAATACTTCATGACAAACATTTTCCTACGCTGCAGCACACAGAATAGAGATATGCAACAGTGTCTATTGGCTGAAAAATCAACTTTTCAGTTAACTGCGTCAAGAATGCGCAATTGATTTATACCAAAACTCTCCATTTCACTATAGACCTTGATAGAGAAAGATGAAATGAATGCTTAGAAACATGAACTAGAACTTTCTAATTAAATTCAGTGTGCTTATGACATATACAGTTCAGAGTGAAGAAAACCCTTATTAGAAGGAATTCTTAGCAGCAGTGTTATTGCTGCATGGTTGTTGCAGCAAACTACGTTCTCTCCATTCCAGTGTCTATGAAAGGAGGGTCCTCAGCTCCTCTCACTCTCAAGGTTATCCCCAAATAGCAGTAAAAAAATAGTTATTGCTAAAGGCCATAACAAAAACATAACACACTCAACTAGCCTTTAAAAAATAATTACATGTTGATAATAGCAATGTAAGTCACTCTTACCCATTATCACTGCCTCCTGTGAGACAGTTTTTCTTGTGACCAGAAGCCACATCTATACCTGGCCCATACAGCTCCAGCTACTTGGCACAGCAGAAGTACTCAGCTGTTTCAGTGCATACCATAGCCTAACATTGAACAATTAGGCATAGTGCTTTAAGAAAGACGTCTTTAGAAGAATGGAGGTGCCAAGCCGAAGCACATTTTAGCATTTGTATGTATATCACCAGCTCAGCAAAAATACTCAGATTGTGTATTGTAGGCACTACTCAGAGAACCATGTTACAGTTACCTAAATTATATCCAATATAGTCTTGTGGTCCAATACTTACCTTATGGGTTGACCCTGGATGGCTGCCAGATGACCCACCTAGGTGCTTTCTCACTCTCCTTCCTCAGCAGGACAGGGGGAGAAAGTAGGATGGAAAAGCTCATGGGACAAAGTAAATATAGGGAGCTCATTCATCCATTACCATCACAGGCAAAACAGACTCACCTTGGGGAAAATTAATTTGATACATTGCCTATTAAAATAGAGTATCGTGGTGAGAAAGAAAGGCAAAACCTAAAATACCTTGTCCCTGCATTCCCCTTTTTCCCAGGCTCAATGTCACTCCATCATTCCCAACTGCTCTACTCACCCCATACCCCCAAGCAGTGCAGAGGGAAGGGGAATGCGGGATCAGTCCACAACAGATCCTCTCTGCCGCTCCTTGCACTTCTTCTGTGCTCTGGCATGGGGTCCACAACAGCTCCTCTCTGCTGCTCCTTGCACTTTTTCTGTGCTCTGGCATGGGGTCCTCCATGGAATGCTGCATGGATATCTGCTCCACCATGGCTCTCCCCCACAGGCTATACTGGGGAATCTCAACTCCAGTGCCTGGGCCATCTTCTCCCACTCCTTCTCTCACCTTGATATTCACAGGGCTGTTTCTCACGCCTTTTTTCATAACCCCACTCTGTGTGACACTTTGCCCTTCCTTAAGTGTGTTTCCCCAGAGCTTCCAGCCCCACAGCTGGAGCCAGCGGGAACCAGGGGCAGCCCCAGCCACACCTCAGGGTGGCCCTGCGGGTCCCTGCAGCCCCCTGACACTGCCAGGCACCTGCGCCCAGTGCAACTTACAACAAGGCCTGTCCAGTCATGTAAACCTGCCCTTAAAATATTGTCTTTTTTTGTTCAATTCATATCACCAAATACAGATCGAACACAGAAGAAAACTATTAATTGAATTGGAAATTAAGATCAGATTTAAGAAATTTGCATTGTTGTGCTGCATAAGGTAAGTGGTTTTCCATCTCTGTCTAAATAACTTTAATCTCTCAAAAAATTTGGACCCTTTGCTTGTCCCCTTGCTGCATAAATAACTTTTGTCTACTTTTATAATTTCTCTCCCACTTTATACACCAAACTTCCTGCTGTTCCTTGACATGTTTTCTGATTTCATATATTTGAGGAAATTAAATAGCAGTATGCAGGATATAAGTGGGTAATAATAAACACTAAATGACTTCAGACATCAGTAACAGGTAGCACGCCTCTGATGTGAGGCTGCCAGGAGTATCTTGTTTTCAATTAATTCCGAAGTAGGGAAACATTTTCAAACAAAAATGCTGAAGTCACTGTAAAGATAATTCTTGTTTCAGAAGCAGCTCTTCCACATTAAAGTCAAAATTTCACTGAATTTGCATGGAATTATCCCTCTGTATCATCCACAACTCCACATGCAACCCACTTTTCATACTGACAACCTGGCTTCTACCAGCTTCAGTTCATTGTTCATGGTTACCTCCAGCATAAATGGAGAACTGGATTCTTCACACCTTGAAGACAAGCTTTTTGTGGTATCTTACATTAGCGCTACAGTTAATTATCCTTTTCAATATATTCACTCAAATAAAAAGCATAACAAACAAAATGCCTGAAAACTTCATCATCAGTCCCAGTGAAGGGGAAACACACAAAAATCTGTAAAACTCTAAAGCTGAAATGTACTTCTTAATTTCCTACTTGAGCACTACACCATAGAGAAGCAATTCCAATTTGTACAGCAGTCTCATTGTAAGGAAAGAAAGTGTTTCTTTTATTAAAAAAAAAGTATAGTCAGTAGTATTTACAATATTATGCTTTTGTGATTAATACTGAGAGCATGACTAATGGTAATACGTACAAGAGAAAATGATTAATTCAAATTTAAAGTTCAGTTGGAGAACATTATTTAGATCAAAGTTAAGACCTAATGAATAAATCATTAAAGTGCCAGAAAATAAGATATAGTGAGATAATTCTTCAGGTTATAAAAAGTGATTTAAGCATGTCTAATGATAAGATAGGTCTGAGTCTTATGGACAAACATACTGGAAGCCTATGACAACAAACTAAACTTAAGCTTTATGATGATTTTTTTCAGCATCTCAGGGACAAAATACAACCACAAAAATTTGTGCATATGTCTATGTTAAGAAACTTTACTGTGTCCTCCATCTTTAATACAAGATACCCTTATGAGTATCTTGTAAAATCTTGAAAGATCTAAAAGAGATGAGAAGAAGATGTGGCAGGTGTGAAGCAGCATAACTAGATTCCTCATTCACATGAAGTAAATTCTTTTCATATAAGTCTAAAACATCTCAATTTCAAGATTAAAAAAATAGATGAGACAATTCCAAGAAATCAGACCAAGAAGCAAAAAATTAGTTAACTACATAATCTTTACTGTCTCAGGCAATTTATACTGTTGTTAATGAGAAAGATACATTCAGATAAAGCTGTACGGTCAGCCATCGTCACATCACTTTTTTTAGTCTTCCACGTGTGAATATAAGATTGGAAGGAATGACTGAAGAATAGCATTTCTCACACAAAAAAGCAGATGAAATATAAGCCTTCCTTTCCTGATTTCATTGTTCAGATTCGAAAGACACAGAACAGAACAATGGGGCTGTTCATTTTTGCTAAAATCACGGTTCAAAGATAGATCAGCCTAATCAGTTTAAGCCTATGACAAGAAACCTGATAGTCTTAAAAAGATGAGAGAAATTACTTCTGGCTGGAAATACCAAAGTGGGCAATTAGCCTAACAATATTTAGCACAGTTCTTTCCTTAGGCTTATCTGTAAAATAAAATATCAGATTCTTTGATGTAATGCTGTAATAACTGAATAACTTTTTTAAAATTTTTTTTTTTAAATTGTCTTGCCTGTTTTTAAATAATAGACATTTATTAAAAATACCAGTCTATAGCAATTCCCAGTCTCTATTGGTGAGAGTTCCCCAAAGTTCTGTTCATTTTGGTGCCCTCACACCATATGTGTGTGCCTTATGGTGCTATAGTTAGTCTGACCATCTGGACTAAATGCAGTCAGTGCCAGAATGCCACAAGGGCTAGCAGCATCCCCCAGGCTGGGAGCTAGGAGCAGTGGAGGGACTCCATGGGGGCATCAGGGCAGGTTCTGGAAGAACAGAGGCAAACTTATTTGCCTGGTCAGGAACTTGGCAGTTGCGAGGCACTGGGGCAGCCACATCCCCAGGCACTGAGTAGGTCCATAGGAAGTGTTGGGATCTGGCCTGGTGAGGGAAACCAGTGTCTGATACAGCCCTGACATGGCTGGGCAGGGCTGTGGGGATGAAGCCAGGCTGAAGCTGGTCCATGTCATCAGCCCACAGATGGACTGATGTGAAACATTTTTTTTTTCTCATGACCACAAACAAAACCACAATGAACCTTTGACTCACAATGGACTCTGTGAGTCTACCAAAGAGAAGTTGGCAAAGAAAGAAGCAACAAGGACAAATGCAAAAAAAAAAAAAAAAAAAAAAATAGGGTTCAGTAAAAAAGATAAAACAGCCAAGGAAAAGGCAAGAAGGACAGGAAATTATGTAAGACAAGAAAAAAATCTCTGTGGAAGACAAAAGAGAAAAGAATCATCTGTAAAACCTGAGGGCTGGTGTTTGACAGCAAATGTTAAAGACAAATTAGTTTTCTCTTCTGACATAGCATTTCAAACACAACCAAAGTTCTAAGTGGTTTGAGAACCTCCTTTTAGTATGAGTGCTTGGTAGGCACAACCCCAGTTACTACTTCGGGTTCTTGTATCTACACTATAAGAAAGCATGCGGTGCTCTGCTGGAGTGGATTTTCCAGTTTACTTTCATCTGAAAGTAATCTTGTTTATATGCACTTTGCAGTCAAAAATAATCATAATGAATGAGTAGAATCAGGATTTTTTTTTCAGAAGTGCATTACCACTCCAAACAAAAATGCTAATGAAGAATCATCTTCTGTCAAATATAAATGTGGGGAAAACTACTAGAAACATGCTTTCATCAAGATGACTTTTCTCTGCTTTTCTCGTGCAGGTCAGTCCCTAGATAAGCTATCAACTCTGTCCATCTTTTAAATTCCAAACTATGTTCAAATATTGGCAACACATAGTGGCTCAAAGTCATGCAATTTGGAAAACATAGGCAAAGTATATTCAAAAACATCAGACCTTAGAGCGATGTACTAGTTACTGTCTTATCAGATAATATAAAGCAAGATTCAGAATGAGATGAATACAAAGTGACATAAATTAACTCAGGTACATTAAAGAGGAAATAACTGATCAACCAGATAGCAAACCAGCAAAATCCACAAGCTAAATACAGTAACTTTAAAATATACTCTTAACCATATCGTAAGATATATCTCCTACTCTCTACCTTTGCTATTACTCAGTTTAATGTCAGCAGTATATTATTTATGAAGAAATAATGGCATGATAAGCAATGTACATAGTTTTATTGCAAGATACTAAAGTAATTAAGAAGTACTGCTATTTCCCTGGGGGTTTTTTTTGTTTCAAATCCCTGTTGTCCCTCCCAAAAACTTCTATAAGGATAGTAATTTAAAAAAAAATATCAGTTGGTAAAACCAAACCCGCAAACTTCTAAACCTAGTGACGATTGAACTCCAGCCATTTTTTTTTGTAGTGATTCAGTAAGGAAAAAAACCTTCTGTGTGTTTTATATCTATTCAGAAATATGTGAAGTGAGCTGAATGTAATACAGCACTCTCTTCCTGAAAAAAATTAGGCAGTTATCTAAGAAAGTGGAGATACGTTACTCCCTCCCAGTAAATTAAAGTTTCTGACCTCAGCAAAACAAGACCACACACAGTATCTACATACTTATAAAAAATTAGAGGCAATCTCATAAATAACAATGACAGTGTGGGCTTTTTGAATGTCATTCCCATAGTTCTTTCAGAGAAATTACAGCTTGAAAAATCATACAGTGCCTATTTAAATTCTTGAGGTTACTTTACTTCAGCTCCTGTCAGCAAACCTTCTGTTATGTACCTCTGCACAACAGTTAAGCATGTTTTGCATTTTATTCCAAAGGTAGCTACATTTTAGAAGTGGATTAAACAATAATCAACATTCCACTTTATTTACAGTTGAAAAGTATTTTGCAATGACAGGTCCTTTGAAAATGTGAAATAATATACAAGCGATTGTCTAAAATGAGTTTTGGAAGATAAAAGAAATTAAAAGAATCACTAAGGTTGTTATGTATTTCCTAATCAGAAGCAGAAACCAGAACACATTTTTATCAGTCTCCATTACCCTTATTATTTCTAATGACCATCTCCTATATTAGTTGTGAAATTTAACAAAAACTTAGCCTAATTAAAAATTGTAATGTGGAGTGAAGACTGATCCAAAAGTGCTTTTTATTAGATCACTACCAATACAATAAAAAATCTATTTTTCCATGGAACACAATCTTTACAATAAGGATAAGGCTTGGTATCCTGAAGGAAACAATAGTGGTGCTTTGTGCTTTCTGCTGCATCTGTGAGTATCTTTAAAAAGCCTTATCATTGTAACAAACAAATGCTCCACAAACTTCAGTTAATTACTTCTCGCTGAACTCTGTCAAATTAAGTAATAGTAATATTCCTAGTTTATATATTAGGAAAATAATTGTCCAGATCATGATAAAAAAATTATTTTAAACAAAATTTTATTTTCCAATTTTCAAAATTTTTTCTTTATTGTTTACCTGTAAAATGCAAGGAATTTTTATAATACAGATCTATATGTAGCTATATGTATTATCTATCCATGTACAGTACTACATTTTCTGTTCAGACTTCCAATGAACAAAGTAGGATGTAGTTTCATAAATACTACTGAGGAAATTTTTTTAGCTATTTGTATGAAGAATGGTGGAGTAAAACATATCAATAATTACACTTTTGTAGATAACAAGAAAGCTTGCAGATTTTGTTCAAAAGTTCAGCTTCATATATATATATATATTTAGAGACACTACAAGAATTCTGATGTTATTTTACTTTGTCTATTCATAAACTAAACTTCCATCCTTTTCTTAAATTTGGAATTGCTACTTATTTTTAATTTATTTTTCATATTTAAAATGTGTCAGATTACATTTAGGTCACAGATAAATAAACCAAAATAGACATGTACAATTTTTCTGTTCTTCCCCAGAACTGTCAGCAAGCTGATATATCTGAGATATCAGCAGAACTAGTCAAAAATTCAAGAAAAACCCCTACAGAGTAGGTGCTCTGAAGTGATTTAAAAAAAGGTGTTCACTTCTTTGAGAATGACCTCTGCTTTCCAAGTAAGGAAATACCTACTTTGCAGCCTGGGGTTAACCACTTCTTTAGACAAACTCTTGTGCTTAATGTTTCTCATTAATTAACTCCAGGCAGATCCTAATGAGAACATCAGATACCTAGACTCTCCTTAATCAACAAAGAGAGATAACAGTATTTGGTCTTCAAACTGTTTCACAAAGGAGGATACTTCTCTTCACAGAAAGAGGTTATTGCCTGCCTACAATGAATGCCTGCTTGCTAACAGAGTATATAGTTCCCTGATGTCGAAATTTTGGAGCCTATAATAGAATATAGCTCCTGTTATAATCTTCACAATTGATAAAATTTTACTTTTTCATACTGAATGGGCTGTGTTTCTCCAAAACATCAAAAATCTTCACACACAAATCAGATTCATTCTGCAGAAGTAGTAGATACAGGAAAAGATTTCTGGACATCCAATCCAGTCAAATTTACTTGTAGGATTTCACAAGCTGATGAAATATACAGATTTATCTATATTATAAGCAATTGTTCAAAAATTGTCTAAACAAGATTTACAGATGCTAGGAGAGAATATGTGCAGGCAATTCAGAGATGATGACTGTATTTCTGTACATCACTGGTACATTATGAGAAACACAACTCTCTTCCTGAAAAATGTGAATGTCCTAAATTACTTAAAGACAAAATTTGTTAGCTGTAATTCTGTATAATAAACTTTTAAAATTTTGTAATTTTATTCAAGGTGGAAGAGAAGGAATTCTTAAGTCTCAAAGTACAGGACATGCAGAGAAAACAACGCATCTCACACAACCAACTATAATGGTATGTACTTATTTATGCATATACATACAGATTATTAAAGATAATTATTTACTTTGCCACTGGCTTCATCTCACATAGTTCCAACATTTTAATTGGAATTAAAACAGGTGAGAGCGTTCCTTATTGATTCATTAACAACTGCATCATGTACTGTCAAGTATAAGGTGAAAGTCTGCATATTTCCAACCTCCTGAAAGATTTATTAATAGATCACTTCTAATTAACTTATTGTAGATCATTATTAAAATATGGCATTGAATTATTGCATATAAACTATAAAAGTAATACATAACAACAACGTTGGAAAATGAAAACAGTTCTTAAGGAAGGAAGAAGCCAAATGATAGAAGAAGCTGCAGTTTAAAAAAAAAAAAAAGACCTGACAAATGCTTCAGAACAGTGATCCTATTGTAAAACATGCATTAAATATAATGAGATATTGAGATACAGCAAGTAAAAATATAGGTGTTTTGCAAATATGGTATTTTTTCTATAAATTAAAAAAAAACCACAACCCTTTAATTGTTCCTTCAGTACAATTTAGAGAAAAAAGCAACAAGCCTTATGGTCATATGCCATAGGGCAGATTGTCAATCCAAACATAAATAAAATTTTGCAAATATAAACTTTGGATATTAAGATGAAAGAGCACATAGTAATGAGACAAAATGCCTTGAATAAGTTAACAGAGAGAGAGTGCTGCGGCCAGATTGAAAGAAAAGTTTTCCATTTATCTGCAGTTCAGCTTTCTATCATTCCTTTGGATGTGACATTTTAACAGACAAAGACCTTTCTTAAGAGATGTTATAAGAGGCCAGTGTATTCCCTCTGCACTTGGGCCACCATCTCCTGTGCACTTGGGGCTGGGGGCTCCTCATGCCTGCCTGCTGCAGCCCAGTGTGGTGCACCCTGAGGCCTGGTGGTCTCCGTCTCACATCTACAGATACAGCCATACATACACCGCCCACACCCCCACATACCCACACCCCCCCAAATGCATCCCCCACACATAAATCACACACAGACACACACACACACAAAGGCACAGACAAGACACGGCCTTCAAACAGCAGCAATGTATAACAGTACCAGGACTCACCTTAAACATAAGTGTATGCAACCAGGTCCCCTTCTACTCTTCAGCTGGCAGAGGCCGAAGCTCACTAGTGAAAACATGCATGTACATACTGCTCCTTGGGTTCACAAGCACACACAAATCTGTGGATCCCCCAAGTACCAGCATGGCCATCCTGACTGTCCAACACTCCTACCTAGATCCTGAGTCATCTTATCCAGTTCGTGGTCATGAATCTTCCATTCATCGGGTAGCTCACCTTGGTTTTCACTTAGCAAGAAGATACATGCATGCACAGACTCATCTCACTGGCACCTCTCATTTGTGGGTCCCATCAAATACTAGCATGGACCTTCCAACTATCTGATACCCCTGCCTGGACCTTGGGACTATTATTCACCAGCTAGTCCTGCTTGAAGTTTGCTAGCAAATTGCACAAACATCCCATGCACATGCACAGTTTTAGAGAAAGCAAGATACTTTCCCCCACCAGCAGCCAGCACCAGGCACATGGGCTGTGATCAATAGTCCCACTCCTGCTGTCAGTGCTAAGCACCTCACTTACCCCAGTCACACCAGTCCCTTGCAGTAGCTGTTTTTTAGGGGACATATTGTTGTGCCACTGCTGTAGCTGGTGGTCAAGACCCTCACCCACTCTGGCTCCTGGCACTGAGACCCCTACTAGATCCAGTAGTTGACACCACTGGGGCGTCTACACCCTGGTCAGACTCTGGTTGCTGACACCAAATCCACTCATGCTCACCTTACCAGTAGCTGGCACCTGTTGGGGTCTGCAGCGGGTCTGCAGACAAGTTAGTTGACTTCAAAGACTTAGCCGTGTACCTTTAAGACAGCCACAAATTGTCAGGTATGTAAACAGGATGTGAAGAATCAGAACTTAGAACCGCAGTGTACGGGCACCTACAGCAACAGCAAATAGCAAGCAAGAATAAGGACACAAAAACCTATCAGGGTCTAACACCTGCACTGTCTAAGCCATATAAATAGTTCGTATAAACAATAAAGGCCATTTTGTCCGAACCCAGCCACGCAGACATAGTGCTTCTTTTAAGTCCGCCTCGACTTGCGTCACCACAGGCACCTGGTGTTTGCAGCACTCACATGCACAGGACATAGGATGAAATTACATGGAAAGAGAGTTAAGAAAGGATTTAACAGAAAGATAGGACAGATGATCAGATGCAGGGCTTGGTAAGACAACTATACTGAGTCGCAGTGTTTCACAGGCAATTGGCATTTTTTGTATCCCTGTTACCCTCTTTGTTCCTCCCTGATCCCTTTCCCCTAAATATTCCTTAAAAAACTTTGCAGAGTCTCACAGAACCCCTCAAAAATCCCAAATCCTCATGTTTGTCTTGTTTTCCCTTTCTAATAAATTGGAAAGTCCAAATGGCCTTCTCTAAAGCTGTGCCTGTGCTTGACAGATGCTGTCACCTTTAGCATAACTTTACAGCCTTATTTACTGAATTTCAGATTACCCATCTGTCATTTTGACTTCCACCTCTGACAATGATGCTCAACAAAGAGCTACCAAAGGATTATTTTTTTTTTTTTCAGCTGAGGATACAATTGCACCTGTGTCTTTTTGAACAGTTAGGTAGCTTCCTCTCCTATCACATTATTGTTCCTGTTTTATAGCCTCTCCACATTTTATTATTGCTTTCTCTGTTCTCATAACATACAGTCGTACAGTCTGTTCAATCTGTAACACAAACACTGGGATTCACCATTGGCTAATGTCTTTGAAAAAACAAAAGTAGCACCGTTTTTCTCTCTTTCTACAGGAAGTTTCTTATATCCCATTAACTAGATAACACCTACTGCGTGCCAAAGGGTCAGACTTAACAATTTCATATTGAAGACCTTTGTTCTCACTAGAAAGATTTTAAACAAGCCAGTTTCTGCCTACAGTTCCTTTGTGTTTTTTCCCTTTACGCATGCCAACAACATGCTCACTTAACAAACCCTTGCTTTACATTATCTCACCTGGACTTTATACACCCTTTCTGCATCCAACACTTCTTGAAATTTTCTTAATTGCTTGTTGGCACTATTTTTTACCCAATGCTTTTTTCAAATTATCTTAGCCTTCTGGGTTTTTTCTTTTTTTTTTTTTTTTTTCTTCTTTCCAATAGAAAAGAACTTTAGAGAATACCATATTTAGCCCATGAGCTAATGCAAAAACCACACTTAGCAGAAGAGATTTTTTGATTTGGTTGACTTCTAGTAGAATCTATTAGTTCCTCATTTAATGCTGCCTTTTAAAGTGTACCCCAACCACATTTTACAGGAAAGACATTTCCCTCATTGATTTGACAAATCAGTCTTGAAACAATGCTTTTAATTACTTTGTTTGAAAGAACAACAACCAAAAAATTCTGTATCTTATAACACTGTAGAATTAACACAACGAACAGTAGCAAAAGGAAAGCAAAATCATGGAGAAATTGTTTATATAATGAGGTAACTACAGCTAGCTAGTATGACACTTCCTGTTAATAATTGTAAAAATATCCCTGAGTAAGATATTTTGAAATTAATATCTTAAGTTACTATACAATGATTTCTTTTGTTGACATGCCCCAATTTCTTACGTTTGCTTAGGAATAGAACTAGGGCTTTCTTTGCTTGATTTTGTTTTAACATCACTACAGCTGCAACAAGAATGATTGCTCGATGGAACAGCCATATTAACTCGTTACAAGGTCTGGGAGAAGGAAAAGAAATTATGCACCCTGATCCTTTTTGTTCTTTCCTAGAAGCTTGGTCCTATCCATCCCACTGGACTTTTGTTAATAGGGCACAACACCCATGTGGGGCATATATCCAAGTTGTCTCCCTGTGACATCCCACGTGTAAAAAGTAGGATACTGTGGGTACACCTTACTTACTGCAGTGAGAATGGCAGTCAGCATATGTTCATTCAGCTCATGTGAACTGAAAGTTAGAAATAATCATAAATCCTGCAGCTGAATGTAGTTTTAGATTTTTTGTTCTTAATAACTTAGATGGAAAATGGCATGATTGGTATTTTCCTCCTTAACATTATTTTTTATGACTACATAAAGCCTATAAGTCATTTATTTAGGAAGAGATTGAGGGAGTTGAACATGTATTATTTCAGATACTGTTTTAAGGACCTTTAATTATCAAAGGCATTCTTGTTAGGCTGGACATATGACATGCACAGAAGATTTTTGTTCTTCTGTAATGACTGGTGGAGATCAGACAAGACAAGGCATTTAATACGCTGTTAGATATCTACATTCAGTCATGGAAACTGCACTCAGTGTCTCATGGATTAGAGGTCATATTCACAGCAGGAAGTGTAATTATAAGTGTTTCTGTAGAACTGGATTTAAAAAAAATAAAATATCTTCATTTATTATTTTTTCAGGTGGAGGAATAAACCAAATAACTTTAATAGGGGAATATTCTGGTAATGTATATTATTTTATTCCATATTCTAATTATAATTGTAATGTGCACAAGTATTATTTAGTACACACAATTTAATATTCTTACAACTGAAACATTTTACTCAAGTCAATAAATATAGTATAATCAGCAGTCTTACAGTCAATAATCATATAAACTCTGATTCAAAAATAATGTGTAAGATTTTGTCAAAATTATGAACTGAAGAGACAAAAAGAAAAAATAAATATATGTGCAATATTGTTAATATGACTTTACTTTTAAAATTATGCCAGCTATTTCAAGGATATAAACTACTGTATTTTTCTTGTTTAAAGTATGTTGTTTTAAATGTTGCATGCTGCTTGATATAAATAGTATAGATTGTTTATATAACCCTCTAACTTTCTATAATCCCATTTCCAAATGAAAACTGTAAATATCTTTCTTTATTGATCCCTTTGTAACTTGAATGTGTTTTTAAATCAATCAGAAGCCTTAGCAATGAAAAACTCAGATTCAGGCTAGTGATCATACTACAAAAACTGTGTGCCTGTTCTTGACCTTTTCACAGATAAAGTGTGTCAGTATCAAGGAGCTTGTAAAGCCTATAAATTTTCATGTCAAGCAACAGTCTACTATTATTTATGACAATACTAAGTTGCAAGAACCAAAATTCCATCTTCCTTTCACATATTTAATCAGGAATTTGAATCATAATCTTCCTAGGAAAAATACTGTTATATCTGATGAACTGCTGTTATTGGGTTTTTTTAAGTCTTCAATTTAAGAATTTGGAAGAATAGTCCAATCTTTATTTACAAATAATTCATGAACAAAAGACCACAGTAATGCCAGATGCATTAAAAATCCATTAGCTAATCCTTTCACAATTCTGTCATTAATAAAAGTCATCAGCTGCATATCTAAGATAGCAACTGAGTAACAATAATAAAAAAAGTTCAGCATTTGGTAACAGTGCTTTAATATCAGACCAGCATAGTGATTCTCTCTAACCATGAAAAAAAAAGGTCAGTCACCAGAATAAAGGAAATCCATCCATTACATAGAGATGAATAGAGTTACTCTTACCATACGAGTTCATAAAATGTTACAAATACTCATCCCAAATCTGGATTGACTGTACATGGACTGACTACTGACTGGAAAACCACTGAGATCACAACACTAAGTATGTAGAAACCCACCTACTTTAAATACATTAGAAAATCAACACCAGTTTTCAAGCTGCTGAACTGTTTTTAAACAAATATATTTCTAGTACTTACAACTTGAACTACAGTTTCATATTTTCTTATTTGTATATCCCCTTTTAATGAAATACACATATATTCTCTAGGTGATATTGGTCACAGGAAAACTAACATCCTTCTTCTGTTTATTCAGTGTAACATTAAAAGCTGAGAAGAAAAGATCACTTAAATTAAAGTCTGTATACTTTAATGTAAGAGAAATTTGGCTCAGAAATGTTTGCTTCTGAAATAATATGATTAAAAATATCTATAAACCATAAATAATTTAGCATTGCTATTGTAAGTGAAGTTGTATGGGAAAAAAAAACAAGATTAAAAAGAGATAAAAATTGGGAACCCTCAAAATATTTCTTGATGTAATATTAAAATAAAATAACAAAAAGTTAGAATCAAAAACTTTTGTCCTGAAATGTACTGTTTCCAAATCTTACTGGTATTTGAGTAACTTAATTATTTAAGTTATTTGAAATTTTAAAACAAAAATAAATGTTAGAAAAAATATCCTTCTTCATATAAAATGAGGCATTTGGACAATGTATGCTAATATATAAAGGAGGTGTTCTACAGTTTTGTGGAGTTAAAGAGAAAATTTATTTATAAAGCTTGACTGAATTCTTCAATAGCGGAGAATATTTAAATGCATAAATCATGCTACCTTTAAAGAACAGTTAAGATTTCATCCTTCTAAATGCTTCTTCTAAAGTACTGTCTTCTAAAGTACTTAACGAACAAAGCAAATATTAGTATAGAAGTTCGCTAAGAAAAAAAAATATTTTATGTTCCTGTTTGTTCATTGATCAAAATAGCAACAGAGGCAGGGTGAGGAAACTGGAAAACCTTGTGTGTGAGGTGAGAAGGAACTTTTGATTATTGGAATTCTGTAATCTCTTGCAAAGATGGCTCACGGAGGAGATAAATGCTTACAGCAATGATTTTAAGCATAAGAAGTAGTCAGCGGGGGCTTTTGCTGTCCTCTTTCTAAGACTGTAGCTGAAGAAAATGCACAGCAGTGCCAAACCTGGTAAGACCTCACTTTGGACTGAGTTATTCTTGATCATGTAAGGAGGCTACTTAACAAAGACATTTTTTTTTTTCCCTGCTCTGTATTTAGGGACCTGGAACAAACTCCTATATTCCTTTCTTCCAAGTGGCCAATATGTAACAGGTCTGATAGCAAGGGAAACCTTTGTATCTGCTGCAAAACGTTAAAAATTTATGCCATGGCACAAACGTTGAAGCAGAATTTAGGTGCATAACTTTGAACTTTTAGCATTTGAAATGTATGCTGAGCTTTGCTTTATTCAGAGCATGGCAACTATAAAACCTCTATAAAGGAAGTAATTGGAATTGTTTTTCCTCCTTGAAAGATATCATAATTGTAAATAGGGTTCCTCCACACCAAAGACAAGTGAAGTCAGACACGCTAGGATTCTGTATTTATGTTTTTGCACTAGGCTATAATTACTCTGGTTATTTGCAAACATTTACAATATTTCAAGGTCTACAATGGAGTCAATACTTGAGGTACTTAGAAATTGTGATGGAAATAGTTACTTCTAGTTAACACATGCATGAGCAAGATTATGTGCAATCACATCTATATATTGCCCCATACATAGATTTTTATGCATTTTTTACTAAAATAAAAATAAAATGTAATACAGTTTCTCTATATTATAAAAGGAAGTGTGCCAGTTTTGATGAAACATATTATCTGAGAAAAATTCTGGAGAAGAAAAATTATTGAACAGAATGTGAATTTTAAATTAAGATGTTTTAATTCTGAAAATAATTTATAGCTGCTTTAAATCAACAGTGCTATAAAACCCTGGACTAGATAAAACTGTGAAGGCAAAGCTATATAGGGCATTTTAATCTATTTTCTGTGAATATTTGACAGAAAAAGTGAGTCAACCACTACAAATATTGCTTCCTGCTTCTCTCTAACTCTCAATTTTTCTGCCCCAGACTCTTACTGAGCTGGGGCAGAAAACAGCAGTTACACTAATAGCAGCTGCAAGACTGACACACGCAACAAGGTGGAGATATTTTACCTCCTGCAGTACTGTGGAAACAGGTATATACTTCTGTGTTTTATTCATGGGCTTCTAAAAGAAATGAAGGCATTATTGCCTTCTATTTCACTCATGGAAAGCTGAGTTAATCTGACTTTCTGAAGACTTACTGCTTTTAAAGATTCAATAAGCAAAAGTTAGCATAAGATGTATTCTTTCCACATTTTTCACATGCTCAGAATTTTTGCAAGTATTATTACAGCTTGTGTTGAATCACTTACATTGAGCCTGAAAGGACTGAATCCTATGGCTTTCCTTTGTCCGTGTCACAAACTACTCTCCATATCCAGACCTACAGCTCTATTTGTTCTGCTTCATGGGTGCAAAAATTTCCTATCTAGCCAGTCTATACTACTCCCTTTTGTAATATAAGACAAAACGGAGAGGTTATATATGCCTGTATATGCTAAGTAGTAAAAAAAATTAATCTTCTACTGTTAGGACCCATAAGACTGAAGAAGACCAAAAAGATTTGATCACTTACAATCAAGACTTTTATCTCAGCATATAACTGGCAGAATAAATGTGTAAATGATAACAGTGAGAGCAACATTACCTTGTCTCAGGAGAAATGAGTCAGGTAAATCTGTGTGGTACTCTAGCACTGTAAGATGAAGCTGTTGTTATTATTACTATTGAATAAAAAGGACTTCAAATGGGAAATATTAAAGTTTATTTGGAGAGGTACAGGTACGCATTTTTTAATTTAGGAAATCAAGGTCATATCAATAGTTCATTTTTTGCCAAACTATTTTTAGACAACTGATATAATATGGTAAGAAACGCACAAAGCCAGAACTTTAATGCATAACAAAAATATCTAAAATATGAGAAAAAGCTGATAGTATTAATTTAAGATGCCAAACCTTCAATAAACATGATATAATGGGATTTTAATGAAGGATTATGACTTACCAAAATATATGATGCAATGCATCTAGACATTATGTCATAGCTTTTTACTATTGTTTAAAATATCTTCTCAGAAGGCAGGCTATAATAAGGGGCTATGTCAAAGCAGCAGAGGTTAAACTGAAATACCAAAATTCCATATCTTACAAACTTATGTAACAATGCTGCTTACATAGCCCCACATCATGAGTCCTGGTTGTGTATTTGTTGACTTGCAGGAAGAACAGTGACAATAATATTAAACATATGTTCAGGGAGACAAAGTGTAACAGGATGGATGACACTAAGGTTGGGGAGCTGACATAAAGTATGCATACATTTTATACATACTGTATAAAATCCTTTATGCGAGGATGGGAAAAGTTCAAGATACATGAACAGAAGTCATGGGACTTTTACCTGTAAGAACAGATTTAGTCTGATATAAGGAATATCTGCATAATATTTACCAGATCACAGGAAAAGTCATAGAAAAGAATAAAAATCTATGATTATATCAAAGAAGGGGAAGATGTCATGTAAATGCCTAATCCAGGAATAATGTATTTGTGAATTCTGCCCAATCCAGGAATACTGAATGTGTAAATCCTGCCCTGGAGAACTGAAAACCTAGTAGTCACCTGGCAGCTGCCATAGTGGAAGTATCCATCTTTATGTCTATCTAATTATCTATCAATCTATCTCAAGTGCTAAAATGGAATATCTTAGTAGATAGCAATACAAAAAGAAAAGTTCATATGTTCTTATGTATGACTCCGTTAAAAAACCAGACAAAGCAGCTTCATGATGTTATGTAAAGTAGTCGGTAGCATTACAAGAGGGGAAAAAAAAGAAGTCCTTATTGATTCTGAAAACTTTGCATAAGTACAAGAGTATTGGCTTTTTACAAATAAACCTCGAGTACTAGAATGAGCTGGATGATGTGAATCACACTTGTAGAAAACAGAACATCCCTGTCCAATGAATTCAGCATCTTGGGCCACTCATAGTGACCTGACAACGCTATGCATATTGCAAACTTCCGGATTCTTCTTGTAAGAAAAAGGGCCAGACCATGCCTTTGGAATGTTTTCTAGAAAGAATTGGGTAACAGTTTAAAGGGAATGTTTTAAGCAAATAAAGCTGAGAGAATTAAGGAAGCAGTTGGAAAAAAGTAACAGAGGCATGTAATTTTTCTTGTTTTCAGGAAAAAAAATATCTTACGGACTTGTTTTCTAATTTATAGCCGGTTTCCAAAAAGTAGAAGTTTATTGATATACGAATTTTAAATACAGAAGGAATAAGTTAAGAACATCCTTACGTATCTAAATCCCAGTCCAATGGACTTCTTGTAATTAATTTTAATCTGAATGAGAGCACAGGTCTGTGGAGAAGTATGGATGTTTTAAAATTTACGAATGTTTAAGAACTCTCCAAAGACTTGGTTAGCTGATGCACCAGTTATTTATACTTTTAAAAAAATCTTATGTCTTTAAATTGTATCTAGTTTCACTCTCAAAGTATTTGATCATATTGTAACCTGGTGTTTAAATTACCTTCTTATCAGCTTCCTGCACTCAAGTATGTTTCCACGCTACAGTCTAGTTACTGCCTATTCTTTTTGCTACATCAACCAGAATTACCTTCTTGATATTTACCATGAAATTCCAAGTAATTTTATAATTTACTGTTACAGTAAATTTACATCACCAATAATGTTTAATATTATTAATTAGATGCCAAGTGTCTTTTCCTGATTTATCATGAAATTACCTTTTAATTTTGTAATATGAATACATCACCATCAACCTTTTATATAAAGTCTTTAGCTTTTACACATAAATTTAACATTTCCATTGATGCATTATTGCAGACAACTCTATTTTGCCACCCTAATTATAAGCATAGTGTTTCATTTCCAGAATTATCTGAATTATCTTTGTTATTAAAATATATATGCATCCTTGGATTGGATTCAGTGTTTCAGTTCAAAACTGAGACAATTACATGCAAAAATCCGTATACAAGAAGTTTCTAAGTTCTTGTTGTTAACACATCTATTCAGTAGAACTGGTGCAACGATTCCCCTGACAAGCTGCAAGTCAATTGACTAAACATAGGCATCTAGTGATGTTTCAAAATAACAGTATTTGACACATCTGACAAAGGGACAGTAAGAGACCTGCACCCTTCAGGATTAGCTGCTGGAGACCAAGTGTAATATTAGGACATTTCAAAGAACCTTAAACATCCATACTTGGACATGAAATTTCACCCTTAGCATGTGCTACAAGATAAACTGAGCTATATTTCAGTCTGTTTACTGTATTGAACAAGTATTTAATGTCCTTTCCCAGAAACTGTAGCATTCAAAATGTCTTGTGGTGTCCTGCCTGCCTGGCCAGCAGCTGCCACTCCAGAAAGACATAGGTCTCCTATATTTCTGCTAGTCCTGTATAGATAGACTGAATAAATTAGGGCAATTAAAATGGCCCTAACATCTAGTTTTAAATAAATGAATTGAGCTATGGATTTCCACTGATTTTCATGGGGGTTTAGACATCTATCTCACATAGGATAACAGCATCAGGATCCAGGTCACGCTCTGATATGAACTCCATGCTTAGCCAAGTCAGTCTCTGACCTATCTACTTTTTTTCCTAGGTGTTAAGATGGACTTTTCTTGCACCTGAAGGAAGCTGTCCTTAAAGTCCTTAGAGCTTTCCTGCTCTCCTTTGCCATTCAGACCTGCCTCCCATGAGATCCTACCTACCAGTTCTCTGAATAAACCAAAATCTGATGAACTTTAGGGTGCTAAACCTTGCTATTTGCTTTTATTACTTCCTTGAGGATGTTGAACACCATTATTTCACATCATATGTAGACGCCTACATTAATACGTCTTAATACTGAATGGATGTGCACACACAGAATCCTAAACTATCTCTGAGTCTTTTTCTTTCTTTTCTCCTTCTTTCTAAGGTCCTAGTCTTAGTTTATTGTAATTGCTGTCCCCTTTCCAAACCAATAATTTTTTATATATTAAATTTCCATCTGCTTAAACAATTGTTAAATGTAGGATAATTTTACCATTTAGAACTACTGTTGAAGATAAGCTACTGTATGTGACCTCAGATATTCCCATTAAACACATAAGAATAGGAGACTGAGTTTAAAACATTATAATAAATATAGTTAATCTGAATATTCAATGCAAGAATCCTCTTTTATTTGGTTTCCAATAGTCCCCAGCCATGCTTTCAGTTCTAAAAGTATAGTATATATAAGTAAGATGAAGTTATTTAAAAGGACAGAACTTCCAATTTCTTTCCATCTCATCTGATGTGATACTTCACATTACACATTATAAAAGATAAAGAAAAAAACTAATTTCAGTGCATACGTTGGCAGCATTTATATGACTAGCATTGATATTTTTATACAAAGTCTCTCTTGTCAGAAGCATAGTCAACAAGGGTGAGGTTAAATAAGAATAAACCATTTTTTCCCTTCCCATTCAAGTGGCTCTAAGCCTCTTTATGTTCTTCTACATCCTTTAGTGTATGTTGTAGTTAGGAACACTGTCTCTTATGATTGTGTAGTGTGAAGCTTTTGCAAGCTAGGTATAATTACTGGCACCATAGAAAACACATTCAAATGTAGACTTTATGCAAAGATTTTTAGAAAATTATGAATATGAGAGGTGCCATTCTCTGTATCACCAGAGAAACCTTATGATCAACAGCATATCTTTTTTATTCTGAAGAGGAATAAATCATTACAATATGACTGTGACATAGTTGGCAATTTCTGTGTTGCAGCTGCAGCACAGCTTTGGGACAGAAATGTAAGGGGGGTTTACACACATACGCAGATACATACGTGCATACGTATATATTTATAGATATATGTGCATATATATACACACCTGTCTATATATAGACATGTACAGACATGTAGAGAAGTATAGGGGTTTTTTTTATGTTGTTGTTTTGGTATGGGGGTTTATTTTGTTGTTGGATTGGTTGGGGTTTTTTTTTTCAAATAGAATGAAATTGTGTACATAGTGATGCATAGCTACCTTGAGTGACTTTAATCAGTTTGTCAGTTTTATTGGGTGATATACTGCAAAAAACTGTCTTCAAATTTTTAACTGAAATGCAAGAGGCATGGGTTTGCGAAGACAGCCATAGTTAGAACAATTCCACTGTTAAAAGGAAGGTTGATAATTAAGGCTTGGTCTTCACTTTGCTTTGGCAGTTTACTTCATGGATACCAATCAGAATAGGGAACAAAGAAAAGGGAGGCAACACTCCACTGTTAATGATGCCATAGTGTGAAAATATGGGACAGAGACTATGCAATTTTTATTTTGCTTGTAAGTGCATCTGGTTGAGCATGAAATATATGATTATCAGATATCTAATGTCACCAGAGACTTGACAGCCTAAATTATTTAGGTCTAATGAAGATAAATAGCATTCTAGATGTGGACACATACTACATACTGAAGAGGAATTGACACTGTTATTGTTGCCAGGCAACACATCTCCCCATGTAAAACATGCATTTCCTAATATTTTACTGCATATATATCCAAAAAAGATGGGGCCAGGGTGGGGCAGCATGTGGAGTTTGCAGACACTAATATTCTCTTTCAGTGAATTACTACTACATAATAATGTATCAGAAAAAAATCTGTATTCACCGATATAAATGTATTATGTTCTTAAATACAAGACCCTGATTCTTTTTTTAAGGATCTTACATATAAAACGAAGTATGAAAGCAGTCACTTTTTTCTGGTGGGTTTAAAAAAGTTAAGTTATACATTTTCATTAAATAATGGTGCTTCCTTTAGGGATTTATATTGGTAGTTGGACAATTTTCTTGATACAGTGCTAATCATTATCTGTAAGTCGATGAAATCACATTTTATCTTTATCAGTTCAAACAGTAAGAATGAAGGATTCAGCTCCATCACCATTTATTCTGTATGCAGCAAATTATGACAGATTTTTGTTTTCTGTTTTCATTCTTTTTGTTTTACTATGGAACGTCTGTGGTTTTTCTTTTTACATAGGGTTTTCTTTAGTACTATACAAGTACCACATAAGTGTCATAATTAAGATTTATTTCTAACAAAGCAAAATTGAATTACCTTTAAGAGAAGTGTACAGAGCTTAATGATATTCTAGTAAAGCTCAGAAACCCATCTTGTAACAATCATTTCTCTAAGAACCTGCTCTCTTACGTTTTCTTGGTTGTGCTACAACATCCCTGATTAATACACACTCCAAGAAGCATGAAGAGTTTTTACCATAAAAGCAGATGTCTTTTTGTATTTCATTCCACAGTTTGAGTCTTTGTTTTATAAACTAATGTACCCTGTTCCTGCATTCTCACATAGCTATTTGGTGGGAAGACTAAAGCTATAGAAAGGCATCAGCACACATACAATAGTGTAATAAATACAGTGAATTTAAACTTAGTTCAGCAGTGTACTTGATACAGAAATGCAAAATTTTTTTATACTGGTCCTGTCTGTCTTCTAGATGAAAATCATAATAAATATTCACCATGCTTAAGATGCCAGGGGCTTGTTTCTCAGTTTTACACAACCCAGAGGCAGTCTTTCAGTTTTCCTCACAGCTAATGCTGAGATAGATAATTGGGAAAATTCTAATACAGTAGCCTCTAGATCAAGCAATTATATCATTTGCAGCTATATTTTCAAGAATCTTAAAATGAAAATTAAGGTAAAATATTTAAAGAATTATTATTTTTTTATTAATTGTTGCATTCATTGCTTGGCATCATTTGGACTATTAAAGAAGTAATAAAATTACCATCACTTCAAAAAAAACCGAAACAAACCACTAGACAAAGGTTTATTCAGTGCTGCATCCAATATTGGATATAAGAATATGTAGAAATTCTTGTAACTGAAGTCCCAGGGTCATACATTGTGATACAGTGCTCTAAACAAACTGAGGGTAAACTTTTTCCACTTCTAAGAGAGGTGGAGGGTTCACTAAGTTTTTCTATGATTTTTTCCTTTTTTTTTTTCCTTTTACATCTGGTTTGGAACTGTGAAACCGTAACTTCCTTTGCTACATTTTACTCTAATATGATACTGGACAATGTCCTTAATAACATGCTTTAACTTTTGGTCAGCCCTGTAGCAGTCAGGCAATTGAACTAGATGATCATTTTAAGTCCCCTCCAACTGGAACTATTCTGGTCTTCCTATTCTATTCTATCTTGCATTGCACTGTTCTATAATGCATTGAAATTCCATGGAAAGTTGTTTATCCACCAAACCCTTAGAATCGGAGTCATAACTAAAGGAGAAAATTGGGGAAATTGTCTCATTTTACCACATATTTAAACAATGCCATACTATAAACACATCTATAAAGTGTTTTTAAGCTACTTGAACATAGGTCATCAGTGTGAAAGAAGATTCACAGAATGAAACTGGGTTAGAACAAAATAATCCTTGGTAATTCTGTCATTTGTTTACAAGCTTCCATAAGCCCAACAATTCTTTTAGAGAGACTGGAGGAGACAAAACCTAGAGCAGGGGTCCTCAAACTACGGCCCGCAGGCTGGATACGGCCCCCCAGGGTCCTCGATCCGGCCCCCGGTGTTTACAGACACACACACACACCCCTGCCGGAGGCTGGGGGGGAAACCAAGCAGCCGCAGATGACTGCCTGCCACTGCATCTGTGCGCCGGCCCCCTGGTTAAAAAGTTGAGGACTCCTGGCCTAGAGGGACACTTGAGTAGCTAAAATGAGAAACTAAGCTCATGTTCAAAACAAAAATAATGGTGAAGAGTCCTGGAGATGAGAAGGAAAGAAGCTGTCTTGACTAACAGAAGTCCTTCATAGGATCTGCATTTATAAATTCTGTTCTTAGATCCACAAACACAGCATTCACTGAATTCAAGGATCTGAGGAATTACTCAAACTTAATAAAATTCTAGTATGTGGAATAGTTACATTAATACTGGAGTTATCTTGAGGGATGAACTTTTTATTGATACTCATATTTGAACTAAAAGCAGATGAAATAAAAGAGAAGTAAATGACTGACTTATTGGGGTTGCAACTGAAAATGGTGTGTATTTTATGAAAGTTCAAGTATCCAATTTAAAATTGTTTTACTTCAGAACCTTTCTTTCACGAGCTAATTTACCGGTAAAACAGGAATTAGGAAGAGATACTTAGAAGTTAAGTGATTAGAGAGTCATTTAAATAAAGTTTTCATGCCTATTTAAATATTTCAGTGCAGTTTTGATATTAGAGACAAGATTTAGCATATGGTAAAGAGTAATATTCATGTATACTTATGCTTTGAACTAAGGAGCATCACATCACTGGTATTTAAGCACTGAACAGTGGTATGGAACAAAGACTGCAGAAAACCTGACACATGTATTTTTAAATTTAGAATTAGATTTTGTGGTTTTATACTAATTTCAGTTTTAACTTCAGATGAAAAGATTATTCTTGCTGTAATAAGAAACAGAATCAGGAATTGTACAAAAGTAAGGTATTTTTAACATTTATATTGCTGAGTCAAGTACGTGACACAGGTATGTTCAGCAATACAACAGTACTGTGGAGGAAAGATTTTGTAAAAGAACTCTTTCATTTCAGTTATTAGGTACAGTAATAACCCTCTGGAGGCTACAACCACAAGGGCAACAAGAGAGATGATACATATAAATTCATAATAAAACAGATAGGTAGACAGAAATGTAACTTTAAGAAAATATTGTCCATATAAAATATTTTCTCAAAACCTGTGTTTATTTTATATGTACAGGTAGTGGAACAATGTAATTCACATTTGTATATATCTTTTTCTTGTGTTTTGTTTTTTTTCTTCTCTACCTAACATATAATCCACTAGAAGTCATATTATTCTATTATTATGTATGTGTGAACTTGGTGTCTAATCTTCTATTATAGTCAATGAAGAGCCAGAATATGTGGATGGCAAAAGCAGGGCAATGATTTGCCTGTGTAGATATTATACATGGAATGTTGTTTCCTAAACAGAAATGTCAAGTACCACTCGCAGCACTGCGTAGTTTCTTGCTCACACAAAGCTGGCAGATACAACATGGAGTCTATAGAATAACCCATGACTTCTGGGATGGCAGCTGGAGACTGCATGACACATTTTAGATTGACTATGTTTAGATAGCTGAACTGTGCCTAGGCATCAGAGCTCCTTGGGTTCCACTGGTAATGTTAGTTATCAGGGAAGCTTACACGTTGATATGTGGTTGTACATACCTAAATTTAAGTGTCAGTCTTAAATGTGACATTACAGTCACATTTCACACATAAATTCAAAATTATTCTCTTAATGTAAATGTGAAATGTCATCCAGTTTAAACTAATAAAAATGGTGTATCTCTATAATACCTGATGGTATAAATATAACAATTTGCTTTGCACAAGAGGTTTGGCTTCATAAACATGACAAACAAGCTCTCAATAATAACAGCCTATGAATAATCAACAAGAAAAGAAATCAAACAGTCTAGCTGATTGCCACACTGTTCTATACAAATGAAATAAATATATGGTTAGAATAGTGTATAACAATTACAATGATTAATTCATTTGTTTCAAAATCCTATGGATAAACAGAATCAGTACCCTCCTAGAAGGCAAATGAATTCTGTCCAGTTCTGCACAGAAAATAATCCAGGAACAATACATTATTTAGAATAAAGGTATACAAACTCATTCTTTATTCATATCTTTATCCCAACTGTACGTTCTTTCAAATGATAAGCATGAGAGAGCATCTTTCTTTTACTGTTAGAAAGGGAAAAAATAATTAATATGAAAATATTTCCTGTATTTGTTTTTCTTTTTACATGAGTTTTTTATTCTCTAAGATCTCCCTTCCTTAAGAAACCAAATTCAACATTCACTTCTCCTTACCAAAGTAAAATTCATGGCATGAAAAAAAAAAAAAAAAGCAACAAAGAAACATTCACATTTTTATATTGATGAAAATCGATAGATCATACACTAAACAGACTAATTAGAATCCTGTATATATGTGCGTAAGTATACATATATGTGTATACACATACATTTGGGGTTTTTTTGTTGATCCTGATTAACTACAAGGATGTGGTTTAATTTTTATATTGGGAATTTTTAGATAAAAAGAAAGACATTGTGCATCAAACTGTAGTCATATTTTCTTCAAGACTTTTCAGATATTTACTAAGAAACCACTGTATTAGGTATAAATACAAAACTCAGTCTCATTTGTAGTGCAAACCGTATCTAAAGCATTAGAAATTATGACAATTTTAGCTCTAGATTTCTTCCATAAGATAGTTGGGAAAAAAAAAATCCAAAACAAACAAACAAGTCCATACCTGTGGAATGCACTTAAAACAAGAACAGAGGTAAAGAAATTAAAAGCAAACATTTAAACTGTGAATTAGTGTCTTTGCTGTTGTTATTGTCAGTGCAGAGAAAATGCATGTTTCAAGAAAATGTTCAATCAACAGTTACCACAATGGACAAGACCAAAGAAATTTAGTTGCTAACAGAAGCAACTTCCTTGAAAAACTTCTAGAAGTCCAATTCAATTACCATTAGAATTACAGTAGTGTCAGTAATCATAGATTCAAAGTTACTTCCCAGGGAACCGGTAGTGTGGTAGTGTTAAAAAAAACCCACCCCAATATTAACAGTGCTCTCTTGTTATTGCCAAATTAGTGCTCCTTTTGCCAGTCTAATCTTTTTCCATATAATGGGTAATTTAGCTAGTAACGCACTCCTAACACAATTCTTTGTCTTTATCAGAAAGTGCTAACTTTTAGTTACATTAATTCATCTTGTACATTGACACATATTTCTATGTATGGCTTTCAGGTACATTAACAAGTAAATCACATGTGGCCATAAAATTCCTGAGGATTCAAAGATACGGTGTTAGCTGTTAATGGAAGTTTATCTCACTATTATTCAGACTTCTGAATTTAATTCTCTTAAAGGCGTTTTAACTTGAATGGTAAGACATGTGGTATTTAAAATCCAAATATTTCATATGAATATTCATAGTCCATATAAAGTACTTTGTACTTCAAAACTTTACACTACATCTATTTCAATATATGTTATATTAAATTGAAACAATATTCAAATGTAGTGACTTGTGCAGATTAATTTAAAAATAATTTTTAAAAGCCTTGGGAGAAAAATAAATCCTGTGTCTTCCTCTTCCTTATTTTGAAGATGTGCCCTGAAAAACAATAATAATCTACTTGCAGATTACTTTTCTTATACTATGCATCTTTTTCCCTTTACTCCACTGAGTAAGAAAGGTATGCATTCTGGGTTTTGACACTGTATAGAAAGATTAGTGGAGGTGTTTGCTTTCACAAATTGTATATATTAAGCTTTTGCTAAAAGGATCCACTATAAATTGTCTACTGCAACATCTCCATCCAGAACTTTGTTAGATTTTTTTGGAAAGGGAAAGTACTCTATACACTAAATTCAAGAAAAGCTTAATCACCTATCACATAATCACTAGGTACATTTCTAATTGTTTGCCAGACTGTTCTTTTCAATTCTGTAGCAATATCCAAAAAAATTATTTCTGTGAACAACTCATACTGTAAAAGACAGAGAATATGTAGAGATTTCACACTTCATTTGGAAATTGATGGACCTGTGGCATAAAAAGATGATTTAAAATACCAGAGATTGCCAAGAAAGTTTTAGTGTCTTCCTGGTATCATAAAGAGGCTTAGACTACAATGCGTATAAATAGTTTTATCATAGTTTTTATTAAAATATTTTTTGGTACAGCTGTAAAGTCTTAACAGATGTTTAGCCACTGAAACATGTAACAGTACTTGAAGTTCCTGTGGGAAATTATATTCTCTATATGGAATATAAGTATTTTTTCTTATTGAAAACTGAAATGAAAAGTTTATTTTTGATTTTTTCTCTTTCCCTTTTGTACCCTCCCCTCCTGCCCCATGCAATTAAACCACACTCTGTTTCTTCATGTCTTCCAAGAAATATCTCTGCTAGGAAAAATCAAACTGAAAAATCTCTTGGGCTGTACTCTAAAAAGGTTCAATATTTCTGTCACAGTAAGAGATGCCTCCTGATAATGCCTCTATAGTCCTCTGAAAGAGGCCAAGTAGAGCAAAAATTAAAAAGCTTTGGAACACAGTTCCACAATTGCAATTGCAATTCTCTAATTATTCTCAAAAATGAAATTTTATAGACAGACACATGAACCAATTAGGGCATAAAAGCGAATAAACTATTCCATGAATTTTACCAAAAAGGGAATTGAGATCAACGAGTAAGAACATGCTTGCTATTCAATTGCAACCAAGTATATTTAGATGCTAATGGCAGTATCAACACTGCACCATAAAATGTCTCCTAAATCGTCCAACTAGACTTGAAGGAAATTATTCTTACATCTGATGGTTTTGAGGCTGGAGAGAAAGCACTGGCTGACTCTCATATCCTTGGTTCAGTTATTGGAGATTACCTTATTTTTATTAGGATTTGTTTGCTTGCTCGTTTGTTATAATTCGAAGAGAAGGCTTAATCCTAGACTACTTACAAAACTTGAAAAAAAAACCCCAGTCTTCCTTCTCTACAGGATATGAGAAGATTATTGGTTTACCGTTTCCTAATAGGGGATATCCTTGATACTATATGAACTGCACAGTGGAAAGATTCAAAGATGTCACTCAGAGCACAAGACCCAGTCTTCAGCAATCACTAGAGAATAAAATAACTGGAGAACCATCAGCTGGATTCTTTGTGGGAAAATCTACATTACCAAGGAAGGTGCTGGAACTTGATGACCGTAGACAAAGATCTGCAGTAAGCTATAATGTCCTTTTAATTTATTCAATGTTTCCCCTTCCTTTATTAATATTATTTGTTTTCCCCTCATCGAGGGTTATACAGCAGAGATCCTTCACTGATGCATGCTGTACAGTTATACTCTAAATGTTATATCTAGATACTTTAAAATAATGTATTTGTAATCTGCTGTTGAATCCCATCATGTCATTGCCCATATTTTCCTTTGAACTGCTGCTGGGATTAAGATTTCCTGCTCTGATGAGGGTGTGGAAATCTGTGTGTCAGACAGATTGCCAGTGAGCAGGCTCAGACACATTGGGACATTTCCACCTGCCCAGTAATCACAGATACTTGAGCACAGAATAAACCAGCAATTTTCTTTGCCTCAATTGTGGCCACTGAACATATGATGTCTTCCTGATGCAATTGGCTGGATTTGGAATGCTTTCTGCTGATGATACTCTAACTTTTTTCACTGCACTCTCATTTGTAACCATCCTAATTAAAGAATAATGAGAATTAATTCTGCTTGTCACTGAGAAATCCTAGATATACAATTAATAAACTGGCTGGTAATTAATACTGGAACTTGTCAGCCACAGAAGATATTGCAGAGTAAAGAGCAATCTGAAACATATAGTTTCACAATTAGATACAGTAATTACAATATTTCAGATGCTCACACAGAATATATTCCACCTTTATTAAACATTAAACTTTTCATGCTCTATTTTTTTAATGCTTGAATTTAAAGCACTGTTTGATAGCAGAACATTATGCAAATACTGTTGTGCAATACAGATTACAACCTTGTGTCTGTCTAAAGATGACATTGCCACATCTTTCAAAAGACATTTCATCATACTGACACTTAATAAGACATTAACAATTCAAAAACTACTCTATGGCTTACCAGCATAATGCATGCTCAACTGATGGTTTTGCAAGAGCTGCAAAGGCCTATTTTTTTGTTGTGATATTAATATGAAATAGAAAAAAAGTTGTGCCGTCAGTAACTAATTGAAACCATCTCAAAAAAAGGTCTTACATATATTGTTAAAAATGTCACCTAAGGAATGTTGTAAAATTCAGCTTGTTTTATAAGTCATGATTTTTCTATTATATTCTATGTCTGTTTATGTATAGCATTCCGAATTTCATTTCTTGGCACTACTTCTTTCTGAATTTGATTTATGAATTTTTGACTTGTATATATTAAATTGTGTTGTATTTTATAAATATAGTATAACAAAAAACCGTGTTTTTTTAAAAAAAAGATACTCTGATAATTGCACTAGAAGAAGCAAAATATTTAGGTGTCTTTAAATTTAAATTTTATGTATTTGCCTAGTACGATACCAGTTTTAGTTACATATAGATCTATTGAAAATTTTCAAATCACATGATAATGGCAATATAAAACTTTCTTGTCATTAAGTAAAATCCACCTTAAAAAAAAAAATTAGAAACAATAAAGAATTGAATAACTTCAGCCATATTTTATAACCTCTTGAATGAGAATAATGAAGAGTACAAGAAACTTCAGTGGATTAGCCTTTGCGAATCTAAGAGGACAGCTCTGAGTTTCTCTTCTTTCTCCTACAGAACTCCTGCTTTGTTTGCACAAAATATTGCTTAGTAATATTGCACTGTCATTGGTAAGATACAGTAAAGACAATACAATTCAATGTATGATTTAAGTACCTCCTCCATTTTTCATGATCTATCCTGTCCTTTTCAATTACTTCTACATAGGGTGATCAGTTCCTAGTTGTGTCTTAAGCTTCTGCAATTAACATTCCTCTGTGTGTACTAGGGATGATTCATTCCAAATGGCTATTACGTCTCAAACAGAAAGGAAAAGGAGCTAGTCTAAAGGGGGAAAATTTTCAGAGTGATAGATTGAAGAGTATCTATATAGTCAAAACATATGAAAACCTTTGTAAACTAAGGTTAGTGGGCTATATATATATGCAATAATTTTCACAAGTAGATAAACATTCTAAATATAAGTATCCATGGAATCAAACTATTTTTAGGAAAGAAAAAACATTCTAACAAGTGTTTGCATACAAAAAGTGGAAAATAGTATGAAAGCAAAAGGCAATTTTAAGAAAAAGTAAATGAAACTCTTAAAAATGTTATAGTAATGAAGACCCACCACCATAGCAATAGCAACAGCTGGTATATAAGGGAAAAAGACATTGCAGAGGTGTAGGACTGATAACCTAGAGCAGATGGATGCTAATAAAATTTGTTAGGCAACCTTCTTCTAAATTGCCACAGATGTTTCAAAAAATCACCATTTGTATTTCCATAGTTATTGTCTTCACAAAACAAGGTGGTAGTCACTACAAAATTTACAGGATGTGTGAAAGCAGAGTCAGTCACATACCTTATCTGTATTTCTTATTGTAATCTTAAGGGACTTAATAGCAGTAGAGGTGAAAAATTGTCATACAGTTACTGGGGAGAGGTGAAAAGGGTAAAAAAATTTAAGAGTGTGTCTCCTACGTATATCACACCAACATATCTAGGCCTCACTGCCACAGATGTGTTTTTTTCTTTTGAGAATTGAAGGGAGGAGCAGAAGAGCAAGAAATTATATGATGCCTGTATTTATCAAGATAGATAAATTGCCTTAACAAAACAAATCAAAACTGCATAGGGGGAGATGCTGTAGTTCTATAGCATAGCCTTCAGCGTGACAGGAGAAAACCGAAAATGAAACATTTACCACACTTGATACAAGAAATCTTGTCCCAGACCTCTTTGCACCACATTTATTATTAAGATCATTGTACAAGGCAATTTCCATCACCATGCTAGAGAAGAACCCTCTACAAGAATGGAAGGACAAGTTTCAGCACTGATGTAATATTTTGCACAGCTCTTCATGAAATAAGAAAGATCCAAGCATATTTTGCCGTGTTGCTTACCTGTCTGATCTCTGTGGCTGACACAATATTAATATAATGGACTTTCAAAACTTTCATGTAAATGTTCATTGTGGCAGCCTGTTTTAATGAAAACTAGATGTTATTAAGCCAGCTCTTTTTTTTGTTGTTGTTTTTTTTTCCAAATGTTTCAATGGCAGTTTCTCTCTGAGCTCCATCTAGTTGGTTTGCTATATAACCTCATATCTTTCATTGAAACCCTTGCTATTTACCCATCCTCAATGTCAAGGTGTTCTTTGCCTTGTAAATATCGAGCAACATATGTTGGAGGACCATGGTCAAGTTATGCATAAACAGCATTTCATATGGTTAATGTGTTCAAAAAATGTCCTTATTGACCTTTAGACCAAAAATACACTGTTTCTGGTATTTTCCTACCTGTTTTCTTCAAAGGAAAGTAAGTTATTGATAATGTGTGACTGTTAATTGTTCAAGGCAATACTGACATCTGGTAATAACCCAGGTACAGTGTCTCAGTATTTTAGGATTCCTGAACAATCTCTTATTTTAAAGCTTTTATTGCTTATGCTAACTAAAGCTCACCCTGTACTAAAGAAATTATTTGTGGACCTACCTGCTAATGAATTTAAGCAATTTCAGGATGTATATTTAAAATATTGATAATTGATAACAAGCCATTTATAAATTTGTAAAAAAAGCCTCTCCCACCAAAGTAGCAGCAGAGGTAGAAAACTCCACATGATTTGCACTTGTCTAGTGCACAAAATTAATAAAGTAACTGGACACTAAAAGCTGATTTTGTGTGTATGCCTTTCAAATGGTTTGTTTGGTGTAGATACTAAGAATTACCTTTCACAGAATCATAGAATCAGAGTTCAGCTGAATTTGAATTAAGCACTTTTTTATTTCATTATTTTGATATTTTATCACACTCAAATGTAGTATGAAATATTAGACTCAATCACAGCCATTTAAGTAGGAACTAATTACATTACTTAGAAACTTGTCCAGAAATGTTCCATTTACTTGGACAGCTGTAGCCCTACAAAGGATTCACAAAATACTTTTGGTAACTTGTTCTTGATAGCTATGAAATGTCATCCACACACCTGTGTTAGATAAAAAATCAGTTTCTTCCTTGATTAATTTAACAGAACTAACGGCTTCTTAAGTCTGATATTCTAGACCATATTAATCTCTTTTCTGCACTGTTAACACTTCTTTTCCAGATATATTTTAAACAAAGCTGAAAGTAAGCATACAGAAAAAGAAAATATGAAAAAAATATTGTACATGCCAACAATCAAAACTGGATATTTGATGTATTTTTTTTCCCTGTTACATCTATCAGTTACCAAGCCTGAAGGCAATGCATAGAGAAGATTCTGCATGAGAATATCATGGTGTCAGCAAAATCTGGAAACATCACTTCTAAGTTCCCTGGACTTTGCTGCATCTCTGGGATTTTTTTAACTTGACTGTCTCTCAAAGACTCCAAGATACCAGCTGCAAAATAAGTTTTGAAGAAAATTGAACTCTGTAACTTTGTAGCTTAGTTAACTTCAGAATTGCTAGCAACTTCAAATAATTTTCTTGAGATAGTTTTCTTAGAATCAGTTGAATTTGTTCCAAGGGGCTGCAAGAGCAACAGTTTTTGAACCAGAAGGTCAAGATCAAAATGGGAGACCAGAGAAGAGAATATATGTTTAAGATGTGAAAGACTCATATTTTCTATGGCAGAGAAGAAAACTGAAGCTAGGTTTTCTCCATGATAGATAACTAATATATAAGAAAGATGACAGAGGCACTATCAGCAGTGATTATAGCTCTAGCCATTCCTCTATTTTTCATTTCCTATGGTGTTTCATTTTGGGATTTCTACTGAACCTACAGGAAGACTGGGGAAATAGAAGAGAACAAGAAAGATTTGTGTTACTAATTTAACCTAAGTAAACTTTTCCCTTCTCTGTTTTAGGTAAACTCAGTCAGAAGACAAATGCAAAACCTCAAAAACTATAAAAGTTCAACTAAAATTAAATACTGAAACATATTTCCAATATTCTTTAAACGTTCTTACACATACTGAAAACGCAATCTTATCATCTGAGTGCATATAGATACTTTCACACTATCATGAATTCAGATTCTATAAAGAATCAAATATCTGGAGTACCATGCCTCTGTAAACTACATAGAACTGTTAACTTTGGTTTCTTGTCTTTGAAATGTCTTCACATCGGATAAGTTATTTACTAAGAACATGTGTTCTTGGGATAATAAAATCTATTGCTAGTGCACTTAAAAAACAGTATGTCCCATGTCCTATGTCTTTAATTATTAAAAAAAATCCATTATAAATTTCCTTTCCATTGTATATTATGTACTGTGACTGTGAAACATCTTTACCAGGGCTATCAACACAGGCAGATGTTTTTGTGTATATATGACAATGCAGAGTTCTACTTCAAGAAATAACTATGATTTCAAGTGAAAGTGGGTAAGAGTTACTGGTGTTTCCTGGGAACACAAAATGTATTGAGACATCAGTCAGTTTACTGTGACAAAGAAAACCCTCCATCACTCGATTTAGTATAATAACCACCATGATTTTGAAGATGCTTTCCCATATCATATTTTAGCCTCATCTTTTCAATTATAGTAGAAAAACTAGAAAATGGCACACCAAAAAACTTTGAAGAAAACTGTTTGTATATGATATATGTAGGACATAAATATGGATATCACCAGAAAACTGCCTGAAAGTGTTTGGAAAGAATTGAATCTATTGTTTAACAAGAACCACCAAAAAGTCCGTTTTTGGTTTGTTTTTTTTTAATCTTTAGTCAGTTAAATTATTTTCTATTTCCTGATTCGTAATATATTTTTCATTTTCAGAAGTTTTAAAGAATTTAGGATATAATGTATAAAAAAGATCAAATTAATATAAACTAGTACTTTTTCTGTGACAATCTTGCAGTTTTCAAACTGAAGACATGAGAATTTGATGAGGACTTCTTCATCATCAATCAAAATAAGGTGTTTCTAGGTTCTCACAACTAAAGCAATTCTGTTCTAAAATCTGTCATGCCTCTTAACCATGAAAACCCTCCATGAAAACATTCCAGTCCTCTAATACTCCAAAATGGAAAGCTAACATAAAATCTTTATTTATTTAGTATCATTGTTAATGGTTTTATAAGCCTTATGATGAAACTCCCTCTCTAGCCTTTGGAAGTTCTAATCATCAATTTGACCCTTCAAACACCAAAGATAAGACTTTCTCAATACTTTCTTCTAGATCATATTTGAATAGGATCGGAACACTTGGAGTCAAAAGAGAGAAAATAAATAATAAATGTAAAAGGATCCATATACAAACTACAAATTATGAAGTGTTACACATCATCCTAATATAGCATTGATGAACGAGATATAAAAGGCATAAAGATATAAAAAAGATATTATGGTAGAAATAACTGTAGATCTCTTCCTCATCCCAGTGAAGCATTAGTATTCAGCTTAATTTAAATCCCTGCTACTAGAAGAGTTATTTATCTTCAACTGCAGTCAGAGAAACAGGCATTTCATAGGTGATTCAACATATTGAGAAAGTGCTGGAGATGACTATCTGGAATCACTGAATGTGTAAATGTCTGTTTCTGTCTAATAACCAAAGGAAGTCAGAATGAGAAGACTAGAAAATCAGCTATTAGATGCCAGTTTTCTTTCTGAGCTGCACAGGAGAACTTGCCAGAAGAAGAATTATGATTAGATATAAAGAAAGACTTCACACTGTGAATTATTAAGTGTGGAACGGTTTGTCCAAGGATGCATTGGAATTGGATATTCAGAGCTCAGCCCAAAAAGGCGCAGGTTTTGAATTCAGCCCTACTTTGAACAGGAGGTGGCCTAGATGATCTGAATAAACAGCTATATGCATCTGCCAGCCATAGTCTTTTTATGGTTCTAGATGTAAATTCCCAAGACAAATCCTATCTCGGTAAGTTTTTTTCCAAATTTAAAATGAATGTCTGTTGCAGAAAACTTGATATTAATTAAATAACAGCTAACCTAAAAAAACCCCCACCCTTAACCTCATGTAGTTGTCAGACAGACTGGCAAGATTATTAACCTAACTGTTACAATGATTTAGGAATGGTGCTTAGGGGAATAGCAAAAACTGGAAGCACAAAGGTGGGATCAGAACAAACAAGCACAAAGAAAATACCACATTCTCCAAAAGGAAAAAAAATGCTTATTAAGATTTTATGAACTTCAAAAGAGATTTTATGAGGTTCAAAAACTTTAAACCCATGTGCACTTGACTTTGGTCATATACTAGATTCTGCCTAAATGTATTTACTTGTATCTACGTCAAATCATAGCAATGTGCTGGTGCACATTAAGCATACATTGACCTTTAGCTCACCTGCATTTGCTATGCACCGAAGTGCTTTGTAGTAGTTTACAGTTCTGGATTTTTTTTTCAAAGGTTCCAACACTGCTGCATGTACTGAAGAAAGACAGACAGACAGACATGTGGGTATAGGATGCAAAAGATATACTTTATTAAACATTTATTGTAGAGATTCTTCATTGTTCATTCATTTCTGTTCAGAACCAGACATGTTCTGAGAGATGCAAAGGGTGGTACAAAATTTAAAAAGGTCTTTCAAGTAGAAGATCTGTGTGTGTGTGAGTATTTATGGCAACTCTTAAAATTAAAAAAAAAACAAACTAGTGTGATGTAAGGTTTTAAATGCAGTGCTGAAATGGAGATGCTAATTTCAGCTAGTAAGTGACCTTTCACCAACATATAAAAAATTTTGATTATGCTCTTATGTCACAGTTTATTGTGCCTGAACACCTTATATAATCATAGTACTCTTGAATTTGTCAGCATTTACTCCTTACCAAAATCTAAGCAGCTCCTAAGAATCACATCTTTTTTTTTTCTTTTTTTTTTTTTTCTTTTACCCCAATATTTCCACAAAAGTATTTACAAGAGTGGAAAGTTAAAAAATAACTTCAGTTTCTCATATTACTTTAGTGAACAGTGAAACTAACTAAACTAGTGTGTCAGAGATTTGGACTGATCTCCTCCCATAGTTGCATCACCTTTGCCTATGACACCTCTACTTTGTGATACCTTCACTTTACCACTTTTCTCCTGAGGGAAAACCACCTTGAGAGGGGAAATTGGAGAAACTTGGGTCCTAACAGAAGCGTAGTATTTATTACAGAAATCTTTTTTAAGGTAAAATACAGCTATTGCCTTCAGGATGGTTGGCATGCACAAAATCTACATCACCACAGTTCCCTAAGCAGCATGTCCCACCAGCTCAGCACATGCTAATAGGAGTGACAGAATGTGGAGTGGAGTGGAAGCACAGCAGCCAGGCTCTGCTGTGCTCCCTGCAGGAATGGGAACTTGATGGCACCACACAGCTGATAAGCTGCATACTAGTTGCCACATGAAGGATCCATGAGATGTCCGTGCCTGAGCCAACCATTCTGGTGAAATTATTTTCCTCAGATGAAATAATCTCATTGTAATACTAACGCACACCTCCATCTCAAAGTTACTTGCTTCTAAGGTGCTACTACCCCTCACTGGGCACGCAATACCAATCAGTAACAACAATATGTATGACTAGACTCACTCAAGCTCCACCTAAATATGATGGAAATGGACTAGTCCTGGACACACCCCTGAAAGAGGGCAAAACCCTGCCTGGAGAGCATGTGTAGTTAGTAGAGAACTTCTGTAGTGCTATCTGAGGATGTGTACTAATTTGCATTAGAAGTGAGAAACTTGTAACCAGTCCCATGTATGAGGAGTGAATATGCAATGCACTATGAAGTATAAAAAGTGGACAGATGAGAGGAAAAGTTAGGGAAGACTCCATTGTAACTTCTGGGATCAGTTGATGGGCTGAACCTGTCTTCTCCCCCATAGGGATGCCTGTTGGGTAAGAACTTTGTTTTATGCATGCTAAATAACTAACTCATGCTAGCTGTTATTAGTGATTATATTTTAGTTATATGTAGCCATGATTTGTCATGATTTAGTGTTAGTCCTTCGTGGGTGCTAGCAGCTGCTGGCAGGGGGCAACACATTCAAACAAAGTGGGAAGACCCGCTGAAGGGTCCCCCTGATGCTCTTGGTGTGTTTCCCTGAACAAGGCAGTGGAATTGCCCTCTGGTCCAGTGGGACTGTTCAGTGAAGGGTCCCTGTAATGGGATGCTGACGGACTGGTTGGGTGCAACTTTCCTGGGGTGCTAATAGATGGATCGAACACTTGGGTTGAGAGGATTCCCTCCCTGCGTGCGCGCACGCACACACACACACACACACACACACACACACACACACAGACACACACACAGACAGACACACACACAGACACACAGACACACACAGACACAGACACACCCACCACCCCCCACCACCCCCACCCCACCCCCCCCACACACCCCACCACCTTTTTCACGTGACAGCTCCTCACCTACCTTATGAATACTTCTCGTTCCCTCTATGCCCTTTTCCCCACCTATCACCTGGGCAGGAGTGAACAGGAATCACTAAGGTCCCAGCCAACCCAAGTCATTCTACAGTGGGACAATTCAGAAAGAACAAATAACTCTTGAGCTCCTGATGTAGCTTTTTTTTCAATATAGTATATACTTTTATTTCTACTCACTGGTGAATTGTATAAAATCAGAACCTTTTTGAGATGTGTACTTCTGTGTCAAATTTGGCTTAAATTGCCAGCAGGTAAAGGGTTATTAGGGAAAAGTGAAGGACAGATGGAACAAGTGATTACATAAACCTTTTTTAATGAAACTGGGCTAAAAATGAGAAGATAAGATAAAAACCATAAATTTTGTGGATATTCAAAATAATATCTTTAGCATTCAAGCTTCTAGGTACTTTGTAAAATGTCTTTCTAAATCATCTTTGAATAAATAATACCACCCTTCAAACCACAAAAAGACAGTCCCAGGGGACTGAATTCAGCTTTATGAATTTGTGCTGTCTGAGAAAGTCAAGCATGGCTTGTCTGTAATTGCTTTGAGAATAGGGTCCTTTTAAATCAATCTTTCTAAAGTAAGAAAGGAGAAGAACAGGAAAAGGAATATTTGCTATAAAATATTTTTAATATACATGGAATTTGTTTTGAATTACAATGTGGTGTTTGGTGGTTAAAATCCAGTGCTTTTTGCTGCAAAGTTTTAACTTCTCAAATTGAATAAAACCCAAAATATGTAAAATTAGACAAGCTGAATTCAAACCTGATATTAAAGCTGAATTAGAGCTAGATAAAAGCTGAATTTGGATGCAAAGTAAGTAATTTTCTAATATAAAAAGTCTCAATAAAAGTTTCAAGTTGTCATAAATTTAAGTCATCGCTGGGACAGATCGTGTTCTTCTCTGGAATCAGGTAATTCTCACTTTCTATACACTCCAAGCATTGCCTTTTTCCACTGTTTGTAGAAGAAGCTAATATTTGAATTTAAATGCTTCTGTAAATTCACGAAGTTATATCAACTAACCAAGGATGGATTGTCCTAAGCTCTGAAGCTGAAGACAAAGAGAGGATCTTCAGGCAATAATTTTATGCAACAACTATTCCCATTCCAAAATGGGAATCTACTGACACTGAATTTTTGAACTGAGATATTTCTCTGACACAAGGATGTTCCACACATCTTCACCCAATACAAAGGAACTTCAGCGAATACAGATCTCCAGTTTGAGTCATAAATGTCACAGGTATACCTGGAAGCTTTTTAGCAGCTGTATAGGACTAACATGAAACTAAATGATGCCAGAGATAAAGCACAGTGTTGAATATATTAAATACCCTTCCATGAAGATAATTGCACTAATCAAAAAAAGTGCTGATCAAACAGCTTCAATAAAAAGAGATCATTGAATACCATAGTTACTTTTACTAAAATGCTGTTTAAGAAAAAGTTTTATGTTACTGTTTTAATAAATTGAGTGTGAAAATGACCTTGAAAGGAGAAAAATCTTCCTTGTTAATTGATGCACCTACATTTTTGGGTCATGCTCTAGAGAATATATACATCTTCTCATTTTGTAACACTTAAGTTCTTTTCAATCACATTTAGCTGAAATACTGCCATAACTTCAAAGAGAAAGAAAATCATATGTTAATTTATTCTATCACAGATGTACTGGACAGAGGTTTCAGACTCTAGAGGCTCTCACTTGTGATGAAGCTGTCAAAAAAATTGCTAGAGTTTCTCCACCCTTAAAGGAATGATCAAGTCTCTGATAAAATCAAAACATATTTGTACTGTATAAACTTTGCTAAGGAAGCAGAAAGCCTTGGTGTTTTTTCATTTCTACCTTGTCATTCTTTGTGAAGAGGTATGCAATTATTTATTTGAAGACTTATTAGGTCCCAAAATAATTGAAAGAAAGTACAAATTGGATCTTGAAAAAAAAATTATCCAGCTTTGAAAAGTTGGAAATAGCAAAGTAGGTCTGCCAATCACTGTCTCTAAGTTCTTTAAAAATACAGTATAAAAGCCAACAGCGGTTGCTTTTCATCTAGGATATGCTTTTCAAGCAGCTAACAGACTGAATGCCTAGCCAGAGAATTAACTCAATACCAAAAATCTTACTTAGGTTTTCTTTGATTCAGAAAGTCCAACAAGCAGCATAACTCTGAGATAACACTGGCGAAAGACAAAAAAATCCAAACAAATTCAAATCAAACCAAACTAAAAAACCCACAAACCAAACCAAAACCAAACCAAATCAACAGAAACAAAACCAGAGAAAACCAACAAATTCCAGCTTTTTGTAGGAGGAAGTCGGTGAGCTCAAGTTTCACCCAGGAACACATCTGATTCACTGGTCGTTCATTGACTGTATGTTACAAGTAGTTTACATCTTGCACAGCCAGCTACTGGTTTAGTATTTGCATTCATCAACAACTACTCTCACTCTCTATAGAAAACAGAATACATCCAATATTTAAGGTAAATATCATAGGTTTACTGTTACCTTTCTCAGGCTGTAAAATCTTGTCAGTATTAGTCATATTAGGATATATACACCTACAAGTGTAAGTATGGAACAATGCAAACAATCTGTTTCTGCTCTTTTCCCCCCCCTGCTGATTCCTATTTTCTTCCTTTCATATTTTGCTGTCCCTAAACCAGTTGTTAGCATTTCCTATAACTACAAATACTGTGTCCTTCATCTTTTCCAACACACCAGAGAAAACAAAACTGTATAATCAAACATAAATATATATAGATGTGAAATATATTAAGTAAGTTTGTAAACCTTAAATAGCCTTGTTAGATACTTCTCATAAAAATGTTAATTTAAAATGTTGAATTTAGGATTAAATGAAGTGGGCTAAAACATGAATTATGTAGATTTGTCAAAGTTACCAAAAATTAAAGAATTTAACAGGAATCACTTTGAATTAAAAATAGGATACACTTGACTTCAGCTGCTGTCCAGGGAAATAATGTTCTTGATCTGAATGCTTCTGACTGTAATTTATGGCTCTCAGAAGCAGGCTGTCTTCAGCGTACTCTGAACTGAAGTTACAGACTTATGTAATGCATGTGGAAGACTATTCAAAAACCTTAAAGCTAGTATAGATTTATATATTCAATTACTGCTGTTGATCTACTGGAAATAGCAAAGATATAAAAATATAATCTTCTGTGATAACATTCAAAGTTCATCTTGTGTTTTCACTAAAAATCCATACATGTAAATCAGAAGAGTTACAAAAGCTAATAAAGTAAAATGTCAGGGTTGCACATTCTGTCAGAGACACCGTCCTTGGGAAGGATGGAAATTTCAAAGACTTCATAAAATACAGGTATTGTAAACAGATAGAATACTTAACATGTTACAAATGTTGTTGTGTTCTGGGATGATAAGGGTGTATTTCTTGACAAAAATGAATTTCCTGGATAATAGTTACTGTAAATCAGTAGCATAAACTGTAAGTCTTTGGAAATATCACTCGAAGGTATGCATGGAAATAGGAGGTGTTTTTATGTACAGGGGTAGGAGTGGTAGGAAAGTGCATGCTATTTGGGTCATTCACAAGAGGTCTAATAAAGCAAAGACACAGTCTTAACTTCTAGAAAAGTATCCTCACAGTAGCAAATGAACAATTAAATGAAAGATTTAAGACTGGCCAAATTAGGGACTTGCATGTAAGACAGGTTACAGACAGACACTACTTTTTTCAGATTGATAACATTTATTGTTTTATCACCCACATGTCTCCAATTACCTGGTTTGTGGAAAATGAATGATTAGTTAATAACTTGAATTAACACCTCTCTACTCAGAAAAACAGCAAATTCTGCAATATTAACTTAATTTCAGATCTGATAAAGTCATCACAGTGAACTCTCAGGAGTCTACAGTCTTAAGTGCCGTCATCAGCCCCTGGGAAAATGGTTGACTAGAAGTCTAAGACTGAAGATGGGATACTAATGATTCAGATAGAAGTAAAAAATGCAGTTAAGAGGTAATCAGCCAACCAAATAAGCAAATAAAACATACATTGATGCAACAAAATATACCACAGTTATAGTTTCAAGCTAAACTTTCATGTACTTTCATGTTAAAATGAAAACTATTAGGATGGAGAGACACTTCTGTTTCTAATCAAAAGACCAGTGAAGTGAATAAAAGCCTTTTATGATCACATCAACTTATCTTTCAATCAGTACTTTCTTTGGGTGCAAACACATTTTCTGTGACTAACTCATGTAACACGAGAGTTTTAGTTGTATTCCAAGGTGGTCTAAAATACAGCTGTATTTAAGTAATTTAAACCTTACTCCTTAAGGCTATTGGATGATTGGAATTACCCTTCCATTCAGAGTAATTATTTAGAACAGATGGTGAAAAGCCTAGATTAATCTTATTTTGGCTTTAAAATAACCTGTATTACCTGTAATTTTCAGTATAACAGCAGTTTAGTTTACTAGAAAAGGAATTTAGGATGCATTGGAATTAATTCCTAGGTATACATAATTGAGTAATATATTTCTGTATCAGAAAATACACACTCTATAGATAAGTTCTTCAGTAGCTTTTTTTTTCCCTTAAGTGAAAACTATGAGAATTTTCATTATGCAAATTAACAAGAGTGATTCAGAAAAAGGTACTAATGTATTGTTGCCTGAGCCATGGCTCCACGTTATGAAGTACTTGGCCAAAGTCCCACCTTAATGAATTTTTGCTCCTCTCTCAGTCACTATTACTAGCCCCTGCACCCTCTCTGAGAAGCACTACCCTCACAGGTTTTCTCAGTCTGCTTTTTATGGAATCCAGTTGTGAACTTGCTTGAAAAAAGAAGAATCCTGACAGCTTACAGGTAATACTAGCATATTTCTCTAGGGAACAAAAAAAAAGACCCAGACCAAACAAACTAAAGCCCAAATACTCTTAATTAAGAGTCTACAATTTTTGTAACAGTATATAGTAATTTTCAGTTGACTTTCCACAAAAAGCTGCTTAGCATTCACATCTCAACAATGCTATGTAAGAAGGCTGAAAGGAATAAAAAAAGGACTTGACTATCCAAATTTATAGTATAATATGGAGAAGGGATCCAAGTAGGGGTGGAGGAGATGTAAGGTTTTGTCTCCCTTTCTAAGGGCAATCCCAAGAATATTTCTGCATTTTGTACTAGACAACCACTGGAATAAAAATAAGAACGCCCAAAAATGGTCTATGGATGAATGAATCTTGTATTACTAGTTTCAGAATGACTTACTTTAACAAAAAAATAGTTTCTGGGAGTGGTGGCTTATAATTTGTGAATAGCATGGTCCCTCCCCACTAGAACTTCAAACATAAATCTTATTTTGTATTACTACTAAGCTTAGATAAAACAGATGCTGGCACCAAGCTCTCCACCGCAACACTGAAACAAGAAGGTTTCACCAAAATAGAAAACCTGTCTGCTGGGATCTTCATAAGATAAGAGACATCAGTAGTTTCTGGGTTGCTTGTTGGGATGTTCACTTTGGAAATGCAAGATATGAATTTCAATCCCTTGGACTAAAGGACACCTATAGATTTTCAGCTCCTGGGCAATTTGTCTAACCACACAGTATTATAAAAAAGGATTGCAAACACAACATAGAGCTGTGCTTTCAAAGTTAAGAGTAATTCAGCTGTACCAACGCAAGTTGTATAGATACCTGAGCAGATGGAAATATTTTCAGTCTCTGAACATACACTAACAGTAGTCTTATGTCTGCATTGAGACACCCGAGTCCAAGAAAGGTAAAATTGTGAAATATACACTTCCTTTCAATTCAAAACTATTTCTAAAAAAAAAAATAAATAAAAAAATCAGGGGAGGTAAAATCACATTAAAACAAACAAACAAAAAAGTAAGCTTCTTATTTTGAATATGAAAAGAAGACAAAAGTTATGTGATGCATTTAGTTAGAGCAAACAGCTGTTTATAGGGAAACACTAAATCAATGTATATATTTTCAAAGGTAGGATAGAAATATAACTACATCACAAGTTCCTTAGAATGAAAGATGAGAAATCTTTTCTAAACTTCATCCTGATATATTCATCACTGATATAAACAACATTTCATCATCTAGATCAGGGTCCCACATAAAACATATTTCACTGGTACCTTCCTTGTACCCTACTGGTACTTCTCTTTCACTTGGTACTTCAAGTTGGAAGGCTGTTTTTTAATTCAAGGTGTGCTGTACTGAGAACTTTGTAAAAGTGTTCCTCTTTGGGCTTAAATGAAGATCTGAAAGAGTGGTCTGATTTCTAGAAAAAAACAAGTGTAATTGATGGTTGAAAATAAAATTTTAAAAAGCCTGTTTAATTTTTAGCAAAACGTTCTTCTCTCAATGGAAGAACTGAGACCACTGAGCAACTAATTTAAGATGTTTCCATTTTACTTTTAGAGTCAATACTGAATCTCTGCTTTTGTCAATCTGTAACTGATGTTCAGCAGCCTGCAATAAGAGAAAAGCACATTCTATTTAAAATAGAAAAAGAAATATATGTTTTTGAATTCTCATACCTCAGGCAGGTCAATTTTGTAAAATGACTAACATAATTCAACATATCTTATACACAGAAGATTGCACGACCCCTGTGAAAAGAACATTTTTATTTAGAGTTGGATTACATATAAATTTGAAATAGCACAATTATTTCAAAAAGTAATATTGCAAAACTGATCACAGCTGTTCTTTACCCAGATTTCCTGGGCTCTCTTTTCACCCTGGATTTACCTCCCTTATGATTCCAACAAAATTTGCTCTTTCCTGAAACCTCCCAAATATTCTATTCCTTCCTTACACTTCCTATTTAAAGTAATAATAACATCAGTGACATGTAATATCAAACAAGGATTGTAATTCTTGCCCATATTTGTAAAGTTTCTCAACAGAATCACATAGACCCCAAAAATAAGAAACATAAATTGATCTTGGGAGTTTGGGCAAGAACTGTTTCCTCGCATGGTTCCCTGTTTTCTCAAACTGTCTCACTAATTCGTTAATCAAAATACTGGGAGCAAAGAAATTTTTACTGCTTGTTGCTAGAATTATATTCAAACCCCCAGTTTATTGTCTGCAATCAGCTATCATAGATAATAAAAATAACATAACAGTACTGTATAATATCTATTGACTGCTGTCTCTAGGAGGTCATGAAAAAATAGGAGCAGATCAGCAAAAAATAGAACACAGCAAGAAAAAGCTAGAACTAACAAAAGTGTTAGGCAGTGGATACAAATATATTTTCACTTGAAAAGGGTATGATTTTAGCACCGAGATGATAATCAGAAATCACAACTTCAGAATTTTATGGTAGGTCAGTTGAAATGCAACAGGAAACTTTACAGAATAAAAGTACTAAATACATGCCTAGCAGCTGAGTAGCAAAAAACCAGTGAAAAGCTAAAATACCTGACCTCAGTGTGGCATAAAGATCAACATACTGGAACCAGTAAAAATACCTGAATCTATCTCTTAATATAACTATAAAATTTTGTCCTAAATGTGTAGCATCTTTTTAAAATGCTGTTCAACTTGATTTGAATTTAATATATGTTAATACCATGTGAAATTAATGAAGGTTACAGAATACTTCATTTTATCTTGCAGAAACTGCAGAACTAAATTCTCTCATCTTGCCAGTTTTTCAGAAAGACAGTGGGTGAACAAAAGTCATTTGAATGAAAGAGAGATCTGAAATACACAAAACAAAGTGCCAATTCAATTTGAATTGGTGGGTGCTTCTGAGATCGGAAACTACAAAAAACAAATATTAACTTGTGGGAAATTTACAGGATCACTGTGAGAAGGGGAACACATTTTTCTTTCTTAATGCTGTAAATAAGATCGATATTTCTTCCCTGTTTTCATTATGCTTTTGGCTGAAGAACTCATAAAGCCTCTGCCAGCCACTAACACGTACTAGTTAACTTTAGGGCAGATTGAAATAATTAGATATATTTCTTTGGTAAGCAGAACAGGGCAGAAAGATAAAGACATTTCCCCCTTGGTTAGAAGTAATTAAGTATCCAAGTTATAGATATGCATTTATCTGGAGAGATTTAAATTGATTTCCAAGTAACATGAAAGACAAAAGTTCTCCATCTTTATACAGCAGGTGAACACCACCGTTGCTCATAGTTGCTCATGTGTGAAGGCTAGCTGTTACATAGGCAAGGACTGCTAGGGAAAATGCAAATGCATAAATTGTATCATGACGGTAAAGGTACTTCAGAGGATCATGTTCCCATGTTAAAGGGAGTCTTCTGACTACCATGGAAAATCCTATTCTTCTTAATCCTTATTACAAAGGGTGTATTCCTCTCTCTGTAACATACAGGAATGTATACATGCACCATTTGAGAATTTATTTCATTCAGGGAGTAAGAACAAGAAACAAAATCATTCTGTATTGTAATGCCTCTTGGTGGTTTGTGTTAGGCAAATGCTGAGAGACAAACGGAATTTGATATTTATAAATAAGTCTTCAATACTAATTACTATTATGGTAGACTTTCTAAGACATTCCAGGCAGAATTGGAATACACGGTGCAAAGTATTAGATAGATTTATGACAAAGAACCTTCCCTGTTGAAATTTACAATCTAATTATAAGAGAAAATAAATGGGTACACTGTCCTGGAACAAGTAAATTATGGGTACACAGCTATGGATCTTGCTTTGTTCTGCCACGCGTCATAATAGGCTGTATATTTTTTCTAACTACATGTCTCAAAAGAAATAAAGTTGTAATTACCCTGGCATGAAAGCTACTATTTAAGAGAAAGGGCAGACTTTTAATATCCTGTTTCTTGTTTTGTTTTGTGCTGCTTTACCATCAAATTTATTAATAAAAAGTAAAGAACTGAGAAAGGCAAAGACAATATAGGGAAAGGAAAAGTAATTCCTCTGAATTCTTTGAATGAATATTTAAATGAGTCAGAATGAAAGAGAATGATAAGAAATACAAATGCTTCACTAACTTCTACTGGAAGACAAAAGGACACATAAAAGCATATTTTGGATCAGAACTAGATCTAATCTTTCTTTCCTTTATAGAATGATACAACTTCAACAATCTTCTTCATATGTCATTTCAGCATGGATTGTGCAACAGTCACTGTCTTAAAATGATGAACCTAAATCCAAAATAATCCCTTATTCTTAATAAAAGACCCAAAGGCTTTGTAAAAGATAATTATGGACTAGCCAAAATATTATCATCTCAGCTATTCTTGCTTACAAACTGCAGAATCAAGTGAATACATCAGATGAACTTAGGTAACATACAAATTTTGTGATGCAGGTTATCATTCATATTATACAGGGTAGAGAACTGTGAAACAAAAAGAGCAGCACCTAAATTCTTGTATCTCATTTTAAATGAATTGTTGCACAGCTTCACAAATTACTGACCTTGGGACTAAGAAGGGCAGTGAAAGTGTAACACCAGAAAAAAAAAGGAGTAGATTATTAGGAAGTGTGTATAAAACTTTTAAAACTATTATTATTGAAGAATTTATGTAATGACTTCTTTACTTTCTTTTTCTCGAAGAATTGATCTGGAATAATGATAATTCTTTGTTGTTTAGATTTCAGTTAGACTACTGCTATATTCTTTGCTTTGTGTATAAGTTATGTTTCACTGCTCCAGGTGTGCTGCATAAGTTGTAGCAAAAAAACCCCAAATCAACCTGATAGGAGAAGATGGGATACCTGGGCTGTAATTTAAATGAATAATAACATTAAAATAAAGAAGATAATTTAATAATTTCTTTGTAGTTGTACTACTATGAGAGAGTTAGTTTTCTAAAACAATGGCAGGAAAACCAGAGCTCACACTTGCTAACACTGTCACAAAATGTAAGGGACTATGACTTTCGGAAGATGAAGGCCACATTCCTGTTTACTGAAGGATGACTGGATTTATAATCGCAGTCCAAACATGTTTTGTAAAACAACATTTTCTGCTTCTGTATCCTTACTGAAAGAATATAGTCAGTATAAATATGGAAACACAAATAGAACATAACACACCAAACACCACTTCTGAACAACCTGTCCTTGGAGAAATGCAGAAAGGAAGAAAAGTACCGAATTAAAATGGAATCAGAGAACAATCAAGACATTATGCAATAATGTACATTGGTAAGTTGCAAAAAGATTCAACATATCCAAAATGGGAGTAGAAAAAAGAAAGAAATATTTTTGTTACAAAGGAAGAATAAAAGATTTTTGATAATTGACAAAAAACCTTTTTACATATTATTCACTAAAATGTATGTAAATTATATGGATAAAAGAATAAATAAGGCGGATTTGAGTATTATATGAAATTATCATAGTAAATTTTGGTCTTACATAACTTTCTCAATTCTCAGCTGATTCCATGAAAGTAAAGAATATCTCTATTACACTGTAAACTCACCAGCCCCTCTTTTGCCTTTTCTTTCAACCCAGCTGATACACATGATTTGTTCCTTCCATGATATTTTAGTTGTCCTGTAGAAGTTTTTATCTACATACTTGCTTTGCATTCAATTTCAACAGGTGTTGAAGAGTTATTGTAATTAAAGAGTACAAATGGTCTTCTTCCCTGTATTTGCAATATATTATTAGAGGGTTTTGCTGATAAAATAACAAGTACAGAACTGTTAGTTTAAATAAGATTTTTACTTTAGATTTCAGAATTTAATAGTGTTGATCCAGTCATGATTCCCTAATGAAAGACATTGAGAGTACTGATGTTGTCATTTTGTGAAGTAATACCTTTCTCTACAAAAAGTCTAATAGAAATTCATTACTTTTTCTATCAAAACAATGATTTTAACTAAGCGGATTACCCCTTGCAGACTGCTCTATACCAACATTATTTCTACATGATAAAGTTTTCAGAATCTTTCCAATTTATTTTTCATTTTAAAAAAATATTTTATAGTGACTTCTGATTAAAAGATATTCACAAAACTCTTCTTTGTGGCACATGTAGTTATTTTAAGATATACTAATTAGACACAGTTCAGCCTGCTTTGTATAGCATTATGGGTGACATTCAGATAATGTCAGCTGGGACAGGTAAGCTTGCATATAGAAAATGAAGATATATGGGAAGGAAAGGTATTAATGAATTTTAGCAGGAAGACAAATACACAACCAAAGTACAGGCTAGTTTCTATTAAAAAAAATATGAAGGGGGCGGGGGGGGTGGTTCAACAACAACAAAATCACAAATATTTGGTGTGCTAGATAAGTTACTGAATAACCATTTTATCACAGTTATTTAACCTGCACCAGGACTGGATCCTCACCAAATGGAAGTGTAAAATTACTTATCACATGCCTTGAACAACCCTGTGACATACATTTTTATAAATGAGACCATTAGAGGGAAAGTAGTCTAAGACATGTAGAGCAATTTTATATTACCAGTGCTCTTTAAATGTTTATAAAAGTACTTTAAATTTGAAAAGACTAGCAGCCCAATAAAATACAATTTAAAATTACTTATCTCTAGATTATTAGGAGTAAGACTATTTGCAGACAAGGTACTCTGAACGTCAAAGAAAAATTTATCAAGTGAAGATGTGAAATTTGCAGTCTTCACTGTTATCAAAATTTTAAAAACCACTCTATGACTGCTTAATAAAAAAATTCCTTGTTAATGTATATGTAACAATAATTCAGTCTTCTAATGCAGAGACAATGAAAACAGCAACAGAAATAAGGGTAATCCATCTTCCAAACCACATGATTACTGAGAATGTCAAGGCTTGAAATTTAGATTTGTTAGTGACAACACTTTGTCTCTCATTCATATCTAAAGAAATGCAAAGAACATGTAACTGGGAAAACTATTAAACTAGGTATGAAAAAATTGCTTGCAGCTAGTTTACAATAGAAAGCACATAGCAGTATAGTTTTTCTACACTTAAAATCACTCAGGTTGTGTTACTCAATCATTCTCTTCAATAAATGGAAAATGAGACATGCAACATCCTGTCTTACAAATTTCATTTTTTTTCATATATTAGGTAATCCCATGTTTTATAAACTCTGGAATTCACAATCTTAGCTTTTAGTATTCAGAATTATTCAGAGATCTAGATCTATGAATCAGACCATGTTGATCCATCATCACATGGCTCCTTCTAAATGTGCATTGCCTGTCTTGTTGGCAACACTACACCATTGCCTCTCTGGCATTCCATTGAGAGCTTTCATAAGCTGCAGGGAAAATTCTCTCCCTTAATCTAAAACTGATTACAAAATAAAGATGATATAAAACCAGCTTAATGATTTTTTACAAGAATCACAGCCAGAGATTAAAAGGTTTTTAGATCTACAGCAGAAGTGCTCCTTGCGTCACAGGGATTTCTGTGCCAGGTTTCTTTATCATATCATCCTTCATCTTCCCTTTCTGACTTCCTCTGCTTTTCACTAGGCTAATGAGGACTATGTGCATTTTTAAGGTAGGAAGTTTCTCTATGATGTGCATGTCATGTACTCATTAAGTGAGATTTTTCAAAATATTAAAACTTTTTGAAAAGCTTAGAATTTGAAATGTCAATACTCTGTCTCCCTTTCCAAGTAGTATGAAAGAAAGTTGGACAAGAGATGATCACAATCTCTTTCCCTGCCATGTGGAGTGAGTCTACATTAATGTGTCAGTTCAAACCAGGAGTGGGCTTTTGAAGTGGTCATGCCCATTTACTGCATTTTGGTTCAAATTCCAGACATGGACATAAAAACTGAATGTTGGGGTTTTCTTTTATGATGCTGAATCAGGTTATATGTTCTAAAAGCACAGATAGTGACCTCCAACCTCTTATTCAGCCATCGAGCAAATGAAATATAATATGAAGTGAAAACACCCAACATATTTGTAGTGATGACCTCATTACCAATATGTTAGGTGTTTTCACTTCATATTATGATATTTTACTTCATATTATGATGACCTCACCTCATTTTTCTTCTGAAAAGCCATTACTTTGGGCTGAAGTGGACCACCTTGCCGGTACTTTGAGGAAAATAGATCCTTTTAGACTGAATTGTCATCCAAAAACTCTCCCAGTTGAAAAGATGTTGCTGAATCATTTATAGTGGAATTAATATTTCCCTTCATTTAAAAGGGAACTTTTAAGTTATGTTTTATATGGTATATTGGAATATAAAGTAAGGTATTAATTTACACCTTAGTATTTTAAGAGCAGAGAAGAAAGTTCTCAGTTCATCTATTGGATAGTTTCAATATGTAGAATAAAGTATCAAATTATATCAAACAGTGTAGATATAAATTTTAATTTCACTTTCTCTAAAATCCAGAACACTTACTCAAAAACTTTAAAACAAAGACAGGCGCATGAGCAAGAAAACCAGTTAGGGCTCTGTTTCTGCAGTAGTCTATATTTTGCACTGGCAGATAGTTAGCAAAGGTAAAGGAAGTTAATTAACAGAAATTGTTCCCAGAGATTTTCTGATATAATTAATATAGGTATACACAGACACAAGTGATGAAGAGGAATACTGATTTGTCTTATAAAAAAAATGACGGTCGAACCCTTTAGTAACAGAAGTCTTGACAGACAGTACCCTACCCCAAGAAAGAACCTGTTAACATTTTTGCACCTATATAATTTTGCACTATATAATTCTGCATTATATAAACATATAATGCTATATATATATTTTAGAAAATTATTCTGACACAGTTCAAAAAATTACACTGATTCTGAGGTGATTGTTTAGAAAAGTAGGTCGCAACTCTTTGTATCAAGCAATCTATAGGATAATTGTTTATTCTTGGATAGTTATTGAACTATGTCTGTTGTTTTTCCACACACAGGATTCTACAGTCTCTCATCATTTAAGGATTATATTACGTAAAGGGGGATGAGACATTTCAGCTGTAATCCAGAGCTTTCTTTCTCGTTAAGTCACTTCTTATTCCCTGTAAGAAATCTGAAACACTGGGTCACTCAAGGTATTTCTTCTGAGGTACCTTTCGGTGTCCCTTGTGATATATCACTCTGTTTCCAAATGTTTAATTTCTGAAGGCTGGCATACAGCCATCAGCTGCACAGAGTCTTTCCACTGGATCACAAAGTTTTACCAGTTTAAAAAATAATCTCAAAAACCTATTTGCCACATTTGGTTTTTTCACTAGTGTAACAGCTACACCAGAAATATTCCTTCTTTACTTTGAATAGCACAAAGTGTTTTAAATGAACCGTCTTAGGTAAGTGGGTTTGCTAGTCCCCCATGAACTGAAGCATAAATAGCCCCGATTCCAGATCAACCTTTCAAACAGCAGTAGCAAAACATTAGCAGATGTGTGTATGTGAACACATTGCAGCCAAGACAGAGGAGCTCATATAATGCTAATACTCCTAAAAAGATAACAAACTGGAGTGATCCTACATTACAAAACTGACATACAGCCTCAATCATCTGAGAAGCTACTCAATCCAAAATACATGAGCCCTCTCTTGCAAAATGCAAGAAATGCTTGAAAATGCAGGGATTACATTGTTGTTGTTGCACATCATAATTGGCAGCATATTAAGCAAGTGTAATTTCAAATTCTTTTAAAATGGCAGGAACAGCAATCTAAAATACATGATACTTGCAGGCAGCTGCCCATGAAGGTTGAACTAGTGAATTTAAATAGAATGTGTCCCCAGAAAGGGACAAACTGTGATACATTTGGTAACATCATACAAAAGATCTATAGCTTGAAATATAGAGGTAAAAGAAAAGTGAGTTATATAGGAAATGAATATATAATAAATGACATGAGAACAATCTCTTCAGGAGAGGCAGGTCGTTAAGGTAACAAGAGTGACCTTGTGGAGTAACAGATGGATGAAAGACTATAGATATACATATTACAGAAGGAAGATGTGGAACTGCTGAGGCTGCAGCCTGCTCAGTTTTGGACACTATTTTTGTCCAGTTTTCCAGAGAAAACTGAAGTAAGGTATTAGGGAAGGAGGAATACAATAATTCCTTGTCAACAGGAAACCTCAACCAAATAAAATCAGAGACGGATATGAGGAAACTATATGTGAGTGATCTTGAAAAAAATGGTAAATTTTATCCTTTTTATCCAGCTTATATAGAAGCTGGATCCATTGATTTATTTCTAAAATTATTTCATGTAGCCTGCACAAATGAAGAACTGGCAGATAAAAATTAAAACCAAGTATTTTTAATGGAGATTGTGATATTTTTAATACTGAGGAGAAAGCAATTTTAAAAGTACAAGATAAAATCTAAATACTTAATGTTAAAGATATTTTAATTGATTCCTCAATATTACAGAAAGAAAACTGAATAATTTGTTAAGTAAAGGGAAAAAAATCTGTAGGAGCTATGTAATAGGAGCAATCTGTGAAGTAGAAAATAGAGTTTTACCTTCAGTCTGTGACAAGGAACTTCATACTAATGCACCAAATTGAAAAATTTATATGTTATTGAAGTAAAGTAGTACCCAAGCCACTGAACAGTTATTCAAGATATATTGGAAGATATCAGAGAGGAAGGATTAACTTTTTCTAGGAAACTAAGGATGATTGGATCAAATAAAGAACATCTAGGCAAACTATTTATGCAGGTATGTTTCCATCAGGAGCCAAGAAAGAAAATACCTTGACTACAAGTAATGATAGTAAAAAAACCCAAGCTGCGATAAAGAGAACATTGAAGGTATAAACTGTGTTACTACCATAGCTATTGAAAAGCAGGAATCACCTTGAGCTACGTTTGCCACATATGAAATTCACCTTGTGAGTTTCCAAGCACCTTGTAGCTCATCATTCCTTTTACATTACATGAGTACTGCCCTTTGGAATATTTATTTTCTTCTAAGCACAGTAGAAGCATCCTCATGACAGGTTTGAAACAACTCTCCAGTCTCTAATGATGCGGTAAGGACCACAATAAGGAAATAAGGCAGCTGGGGCTTGTAGAGGCTCAGTTTCAGTTCTAGAAGAACTATTGCATAGGAGAGCTAATGATCAAGTTTTCATGATGACAGATATGCCATGGTCTGAGAGAGTTCTTACTGAAAAGATTTAGAAGTAAGATATTGTAGGGAAAATATCAAATAAAACCCAACAGGATCAGGGAGAACCTATGCCTTAAATTAGGTGAGTCTAGATTAATTTGAGGCAAGGAAAATACTTCTGAGAAAACCAATTTCTCAAATGTTCTACAGGCAGAACAAGGTCCTAGCTTGAAAATATAGAAAGTGGTTAACTGTGCAAGCATTGCCTTTACGGTCATGTACAATACGCAAAACCTACATAGCTACAAAATGCTCCAAAGCCAAGGTAGTTACACCCAAAGAGGAAGAGGAATCAGACCTTTGTGATGTAAATACATGTACCAAAGAGAACCATGGTATATAAGGCCATATAAACATCATCTAATAAGGTTTGATATAAAAAAATACAGACATTATATAACAAGACTTACAAACATCCCAAAACATGTGCCTTGAAGTGACACTCTATCACAAAAACAGAATAAAACTCTAAAAACCAAAGGGGAATTCAAGAATAGGTGAATGTACTTTGAGTAAGGTTAAGAGTAATATCCATCACCAAGCTTCAGGAAAAATAGAGTGGCTGTTAAAAAAGCTAACTTGGTCAAGAATACATCCTCTCAGGATTAAAGTTTAACTCATACTGTTTATTTGAGATACTGTGGTGCTCATTTTCTGTAGAATTATAACTAGTAAAATACACAGTAACAATAGAAATACTAAAAGGTGTAATAGCTTAAGGGAAAAAAACCTCATTCATATGATGGACTGATGGGAATGACAGAAACACAAATGTGTCAAACAGTTCTTTATTGGAAGTAAAAACCTTCAAATGTTGTGGTAAGATACATAAAAAACACAGTACTAAGAAGTACAAGGGACTAACTGGCAAAAAATGGATAGAAGTGGATTGAAGCTTTGAAGGTTGAGAAGATGATGGCAATAATTACACAAAACTTTCACTAGGAAACAACTGAATTCTGCGTCACTCTTAACACTTTCTCCGATACACGAAGCAGTTTTACAGTAACTATGTCTGAGTTAAAGCTTTGTTATGCAAATCTCACAATAGAATCACTTTTTTTATTCACTCTACCCAAGATTGATTCTTGTTTTCTCCAGACATTGAGATATATTGAAGATTGTTGTGTGCAATTCAAAAACCTTCCTTTAAAATGTAGTCTAAATTTTAAACAAATTTAAAGTATTCTTACTGATTATATAAACACATGTTTTACAAGGTGTGAGCTACACATTTTGAAGGTCAGTCTAAACAGGAAAAAAAAAAAAAAGACTGTAAAAGTGGCTGAGCCATCTATTCTTTGAGGTTTTCTGGGTGAGTCTTTTGCCAGATCAGAGCACAGGAATAAGGATTTCTTGAAAGCTGCAAACATGTCTTCCTAAAGTTTATTAACTCTTCAGAGGCATCTATTGGTTTGTGTTAGATGTTGCTTTGGACTTCCACAGGAATAGTATTATAGGCTGCTGTGCTATCATGTTATTTTATTTTTAGAAACTCAATCCATCAGGAATCAAGGAAGCTTCACCAGGATAAGATTACAGTGAGATCTCAGATTTTTATCGGTCACAATAATTCCAAACATATGCTTTATTTTAGTACTAAGAAGTACAAGGATATTATAATACACTTTCTATAATGTTTTTGAATGAGATAATACAGGAGGTTTTTTTCAATGTGAATAGTCAGAAAAATTCTAATGGTAGGATACTAAAACACAGTTTTAGATAGGCTCTTTGAGGAGAGAGAGGGAAACAAAAAGAGATTAAGTGGGATCAGGAATCAGTGTGTCACTGGCAGAAAACCATTTATTTGTGTAACACAAATTCAGTGAAGAGAAAAAATTTGAAAAAACAGAGGAAGAAGCACAATTTTACTGATAGAAATTGTGAAGCACTGAAGGTATCAGTGAAGAAAAGGTCAGAATTAGAAAAAATGTCAGAAACTGTCTCAGAGAAGTGGATCTCCAGGAAAGGCAAGTGATCAACAATGTTAAAAGAGGCAGAAACAAAAAATAATAAGCATGAAATGAAGCTGACAGATAAAGTAGATATTTATTTTGCTTAGGGCACTTTACTTGGCCTAAAGACATTTAGCATTCTAATGTAATGTGGTGCATGACAGCAAAAATAAAATAAAATGTCATTGACCCATATCAGATGACATAATCCAGTACAGCTGTTCTGTAAGCAGTGTAACCACTATAACTCATACTACGTGAGTGTCAGGTGTATAAAATAAAAACAGGGAAGCTCAGACTACATATTACAATATTTAAAAAGTATGAATTTCCACTTTGCCTTCCTTAAGTACCCCCTCTCACAGAGAAATGACATTTCAAGATTTGATTAAAGTTGTTCGGTAACACATAAATCTCTTCAGGTCATCGCAAAGTAATGAAATAAACAGAAAAAAATGTACTAGAATATGTATGAACCATGTATAGATAGTAGATTTTTTTGTGCAGTATTTAGGAATGAACCTTTTCTGTGGATCCTTTTCAGAGGATAAAGCTAATTCAAATACGTTTATAGAAGGAGCATGTAGCTGTACTTCATTCAAAAGATGACCTCATCAAACAGTAATGTGCACTCTGCTGCCTACTGCAAGCCAGATGATGGAAAAGAACAAAAACTTCAATGGACTGTAAGAGGCTTTTGCAAAACACAGATGTGTTCTTAAGAACATGTTATGCTTATGTCTCCCCAGCAAGCTATGAAAAGATCAGATATATTTCTAAAATTTTGTAGACTATATGTTCAAAGACACTTGGTCACATATGCACCTATGTCAGTATTCTGCTCATGGATTTCTGTATTTTTTTAAGTTATATTCTATTTTTAATCCTATTTTATCATATTCTAGGGCTATTTTAGTGTGAATGTTTCTCAAAACAAAATATACTCACATTAGAAGAAACAAGATGGGAAGAAAAACCCAAAGAAATTATTTTGCCTTTTTTGAACCATGGCACAAGAAGAGTAGTAGGCAATCCTGTCATACACACCAAAGATAGTCAAAATTAAGACTGCAAATTAAACTCATGTTCTTGGCCACCCAGTGAAGGGCTTTGGTATCTCTTAAAGCTTAATGAAAATTTCTAAAATTTAAAGCTTTTCTTTCCTACTATACAAAAAGGAAATCAATACAGAATTCACAGTTACAGTGTCCTTCCTTCAAGATGATTTCTGTTCTTCAGACAAAACCAAAAACAACCCAGAAAAAAATTACCTCATTAATAAAACATATGCCTTTGCAATATCACTTTATTAGCCTTCCAGTAACAGTGCCACAAGCTGAAGTTACAGGGATTTTCTTACTTGCAAATTTTTCATATTTAATTACAAATTCAATCAGTAAAAAGAAGTCATAAGAACAGCAAATTCTTTCTTTTCAAATATCCTTTACTACAAGACATTAGTGTAACAGAGATTAATTTAGTGCATTTAAATTATTCACATTAGTTTCACTGAATAGACTGGATCCAATCTAAGACCAAAGAAAACTTTCAATAAGAGAGTGAAATAAAAGAAGTAGAATGTGTGTTGGAAGTACAGTGTTAAAATTGAAGATTGCTAATAGTTATACCTGGTAGGGGGTAGTCATGATGAATTTTCTGAGATACTGAACAACTTCCTTTTAGGTCAATCAAAGCAAGATACTGATGCTCAAAGCTTTGAAATATCATAGCTAAGACCCCAGGTGAAGCCCAAAAATTATGTTCCTTCTTGAAAAAAAAATGGTTAACTACAGCTGTGCATTGCTTTCTGTTCCATTTTCTATCTGTTAACAGTAAATCTTTCCTCATTTGTTTAAATGGCTGAAATAAAAATATAACTGTGTCAGTGGTGTACACCAAACATCTTTGGTGTTAAACTGAGAAGGACATCTAAATCTACATTTACATTTACACCTACATACAAATAGAATAGCCATCTACTTTATATTCTTTAGCTGAACCTTCCACAACAGCTTTCATATACCAGCACAGAGCAGGATTCCATCAAGGAAAGATACCTGCCTTGGGGTATATCTCAGTGCAAGTTTTGCTTTCTTGATGTTATTATAGAAACAGAATAAGATAACCGCAAGATTGCCAAGATCCTCATAATTTATACTTGGAAATGTCAGGTGAAGGGTAATTTGGTATTTCTTCAAGTCTTTCTTACCTGTTTCAAGAAAATACTTTGCCTTACTAGCTTCAGGTAGTCATTTAGCTAACACTAGCTCTAAATAATTGCATTTCAGATATTTTCAAGTAGCATAGATAGTGAAGTGATAAAAAGATTTTCACAGCTCCTTCAACTGATCTGTCATATCACTAGCTATTTATATTTTAAAAGTATATGCACTTTAATAAAAGAAAGTATATACACTTTAATGTTGTCTTCTGATCTCAAGAGTTACCATTAAAAATGTCTGAAATAGCAAGAAAAATTCACAAGACTAAATACTGGAAATTATGTCATTAACCACAACCATCCATTAAGACTAATCATAGTACTACTGTTTAGGGCTCTTCATGTGTATTTCCTTGTGAATGTTTTAAAATTGCTTAGTTTTGTAATAAATCCTTTATTTCATTAAGATAACAATGTTTCTACTAAAAATGTATTCTATTCTACGAAAAGCATATAATATGAAAAACTGTGTGGTAACTCCTTATGCACAAACTTACAAACAAGCATTTAAAATACAGTCTTATTTCAATACAACATTTTTCTTTAGAAGAACCAAATAAAAATATACCTTATTACACAATCATGATAATTTGCAGGAGAATTGGTAAAAAGAATGGAATATTTTTTGATCATTTCTACACTCATTAAGAGGCAACATGCACATATGGTCAAGCACATTTTGCAAAAAACAATCTTCTTTTGATGAGCTGCATTGCAGGAGAACAGAGGTTTTTGGCCTGTTCGCAGACATCCTACTTACGCGGGCAGATTGGCTGAATGTGAAGTGCTGTTGCATACACTGCGTAGAATTGCCCAGAAAAGAGCAAAAGTTAACCCCTTGCTTTACCTTCTAACAGACACTAAACAATCTCTCTAAATAACCTGTTCTGTAATACTCTTTATCAAGCATATGTTAACTGTAAAAATAAACCTATACTACCATATGAGAACAGTTATATCATGTTACATAGATATTTTAGCCCACCAATGTAGATGACTTTTAGTCATTTGTAGTGATCTAGCTATCACTGTAACCCCACTAATAATCATTTTATTGCCTTAAAGAGGAATGCTTAAACAACTTGATTCCAAATTTGCTTCTTTCTCTTACATAAAGACAAACCCAAACTTTGTAAACAGCTTATGAAAAAAAAAAATCCACAAATAAATAAGACATCCATAAGGAATATGACTTTTTAATTTAAACTGTTACTTAGGGGGAGAAATTTGCTTAAGTTTTGGGGAAATATTACTATGTTTATTTTGTTATTATTTTAAAATGTCTTTCATGCAAAGATTTTACTATATATATGCCAAATGCAGATTTTGGCAAGACTGGCAAATGTATTCATATGGCAAGTTATATCAACATTTTGTAAAACATCAATAGTACTTCAATAGCTTCAGATTTCTTGAGCTTGAAATTTCTGTTCTGTTTGGTTTTGTGAAGATTTTTTTCTCTCTTAAAGAATCACTTCAGGGTCAGAATTTGGAAACTAAATGCTGTAGGGCTTGAACTGTTCAAGAATGGTACCATAAAGTTCCATGATCATCTTCTTTTAATAATAATTGAGTTGAATAATTCAATTAAGAAATAAAAATATTCTGTTGCCCAGCTATCAGCGGGAAAAATAATCCTAATTGAGATTTAAACTAATTTATTTCTTTACCACCCTTCCACACTGTGGTAAAGACTCAGTTACAACAGTTTTCAAAATATACACTCTTTAATGCCAAAGGGAAGCTTAACCCCAAAGGAAAGCCATTCAGTGGGTTTCTACATCGTTTGGACATTTCTTAAGCCTCATTGTTGTATGAAGTGCAAGACTGCTGTCAGAAACACAGTAAATTACCCTATTTATGTCTCCACAGAGGCTATGAGTTTGTAGATGGTGTAAAGAGTATCAAAAAAATAACATAGTCATTGAAGAGAGAGGAAAGAATTCTGGTTAATACCAGGAACATTAAGTAGGAAGCACACGTTTCTAAAATGTATTTTTTTTTTTCATGGTCCAGCATCTTAATAACAGTTTTTTGAACTCCCCAGTCTTTTAATGCAATGGTATAAAAGAACCATTGAAAGATACAGAAGAAGCCAGATACATTTTCTGATTTCTGCAGTAGGTGTTATCGTCCCAGTAGAGGATGGCAAAAGTGTTTGTTCTAGTCACTTTCTTCTTTACAAAGCACTTCCAAGCATTAGTCTCAACACAAGTAGTTCTGGAGTCACTGGAGCTCAGACTGGTTTGTGTAGCAACTGCCATAAGTGTTTTTTAGAGATGATCAAACAATAATTTCTCTCAGAAGACAACAGACATGTCACCTCTCATAGAACCTTATTAGAATGGCCACAGTAAGGCTGAGGGGACTAAATTATAAGAGAGAAAAAAAATTTAAAAAGTATTTGCCATTGCCTTGCAAAATCTTTTTATTTTCTGAGGAAACCCTTGCAAAGCTTTTTCTTTGTCAGCTTGAACTGTGTTCATGCTGCTGTCCAGGTGTTGTTTCTGAAGAGAAAAACAGATGAGTTCACAGAACGCTGAGGGTGCACATGAGGAGTGGTGCTTGCTCAAGCCTGGCTGACCTCCACCCAGGAGCTTTACTGTTATGCAGCTACCTAAGAAAGAGGTTATTGCTGCATGTAGTAACATCTTCTGTATTTCAGGACAAATGAGAACAGCATATGAGAATAAATCAGAGAATTTTGGTATGTGAGTTTCTGAAAGAAGACTGAAAATTTAAACAGCTTTTGGAATTAAAGAACATGCAGAGATTTAAACAAAATGATGCCTTCAGTTCTCAGATTTGCCAAATTACCCTTCACTCTTTCACGAAGATATCTATAAGAAGAATGCTTGAAGATTTATCTTAAAAGCACAATGATATTTTATTTACATATTTATTAAATATGTAATTTCCAAAAGATATTTCTGTCTAAATTTCTGATGAAACAGTCAGCTTATCTTGTCATTTTTTCCCCAACACACAAAGATGACAAGGTTATTTATGTTTGCATGTAAAAAAATTTGGATGTAACATTCTGTGTGTAGTGTTGCCACTATTTGTAATGAATTATTTCAAATATTACCTACAAAATATCAGAGGCAGAAAAATGAAAGGTTACCCAAAGGTTAGAGGATACAGTATACAGTGCGGCTGGGTTGTCAGTGAGCTTAGTATACAGAAGGCATCTCACCTGCACTATGCTGTTTGGAATAAGATTATTCCTGCTAAGAATGCACTGCAATGTTATACAAAAGGAGTAGCAGCATTTTATCGATCTATATGACCTAATCATTTTTGGCTGTGATAATTCACTTAAAGCTGTGTTATATCCAGGCTAGTCTTTGGCATTCTAAGATCCTCAGTGATACAATACTGGTGTCAAACAGGTGTGATGCTCTCACAGAAATTCTAAATATGATATCCTCCACAGAAGTCTGAAAGACCTAGTTAAATAATATCTATTACATTTTGTCCAGTCACTCATGGTAGAACAATTTTACAATAACACCTGAACTCATTGTCATTACAGAAAATAGAAATTTCAAAATATAAAAATAGAAAGTCAGATGATTCTTTCATATTTGGGTGATTTAGGTTCATTATTAGGAAAAATTTCTTCACTGAAAGGGTGGTCAATCATTGCAACAGGCTGCCTCCAGAGGTGGTGGAGTCACCATCCCTGGAAGTGTTTAAAAAATGCATAGATGTGTGGCTTAGGGATGTAGTTTAGTGGTGAAATTGGCAGTCCTGGGTTAATGGTTGAACTTGATGATCTAAAGGTCTTTTCCAACCTAAATGATCCTATGATTCTGTATGTTTGAAGAGAAAGATCTTTACAGGAAATGTCACTGCTGACCTAAAAATAAAGAGAAGTTCCGTTTTTCAGCAGAAACTAATATGTGTACTAAGAAGTCTAGAGAAATGCATGTCTAAAGTCCATTTTTGATACTTACACCTTTAAAATCTAAAAGAGTAATGGATTTTTTATTTTGAAGTGGTGATTTTTAAAAGGTTTAATTCTGAATGTAAAAGTTTAGAAGAATCAGTTTTCTCACATTTTGGCTAGGTATGTATTTTGACATTCTAACACATCCAAAGTGTAAGGTTACTACATTTTTAGATTCTGTTTGTGTGTCTCTGATTTTGTAAAAGTCAGATATAAACAGACAACAGTCATACCATGAAAAGAATGCAAGGAAAAACTATTACCTTAGACTTTGACAATGACTAGATGTCTTTTCAAAGCACCTATTTAAAATTTTTTTCCAGGAACTTAGTGAGTTTTCTACTTCAGTGCTTCTTAAATACAGAGATACTATATATGGCTCAGGATAGCCAAATGCCCAAGTGTTGATTTTTATTATATTATATATACATAATATATATATTATGTATATAATATATATAATATACATATATTATGTAGTCTGCATAAATAGCCTACCTATATCAAAACCATTTAGAAGTTTGTTAAAAATGCACTTAATGTACATATACATATAAAATACAGTAATGTAGATACTTTACACTGACAGGTACAGCATGAGTTGTTTATAAAGAGCCCCCTGATTAGTGAAAAAAAAGTTAAACTCAAATCAAGACCAGAAGCTGAAATCTCTTCTGACAAATAAACATTTATATATATATATATATACCTAAAAGCATGAAACAAGACTTAATTGTGTCTTGACACAGTTTTTTCTCCCAAAAGATTTAGAAGCAAATGTGTTTGGGGGAGAAAATAAATACACTAGGATAGCTGTAAGGTGTAAAATTATATCTCCAACTTCCTTTTAGAGGACACTAAGAAGAAGGTAAGATGTGAATAATTACTTCCTCCTGTAGGAGAAAAGTGTATCTGGTATCATCTGAGACAGGGGATACATAGAAAGACTGGATCCCTGATAAGATGTGTGTCAGAAAAACATTTATCATAAATTAGTTGGCTTCAAGAGAGTAAGAGACCTTACAGATTTAAATCAAGTGTAAATAGATGGAGTGTTTTTCCTCCAACTTTTCATGTCTTTTATAAATATCTCACCTTATCACATATTTTGATGTCATAAGTACTCTTACATACCTGTTATCTTAATTTAGCTTGAGTTAAATGTGAATTACAGCCAATAAATAAGTTTCCCACTCTTGGAGATGTGCATATCTGTAACTCAGACACTTAAATGTTAACAGATTTCACAAAGATTTGTCAGTGCGGAGAAGGTGAAATACTCCATACCTATAGAAAATGCCTAAAGTGATTCAGAGGAAGAAAATTGTCTGCCAGGGACATGCTATAATCAGGAGATGGTCTACAGTGTACATCATTACAAAGGGAAAAGGGAGATTGGAAGATGTTATGTTTTAGATGCCTGTAAAGTAGCAAAATAAGGGATTACATTAATATCACTGAAACATGCTTTGAAGAAGAAGCTTAATCTTTCAGCGCACATTTTTCATGCCAAAACCTTCAAGCAACCATTTTGTAACAACAAAATACAGCCAAAATATAAGTGCATCCAGATTAAAGCATGTTTGAAACTGTTGTTTCATTCTAGACAAAAAATCTGAATCAGTTATGAAACAACTGAATTGAATCAGCTGTGAGACTAAACAAGAAAATTCTTTATCAAGTCAGAACCATGAAGATGGCATGCAATATTTACTGCTATTATTAATTTGGGTGTGAAGTACAAGTCAGAAGCCTAAAACAAAGTTATCAATATAAAAGCCCAGTGAGGTAGAAATGTTAACGTTTAAGGAGCTTTGTAAGTTTTAAAGTATTAATAGTTTTATTAAATGAAACAGTTAAAAAAATTACATTAGTAAACAAAAAATCTGAATAGAAGGAATGTAGTTAGTGCTTTCATGATCTCAGTCTTCTAGCTATCATAGAGATATCTTAGAAGAAACAAGAGAAATCCTGTGGACAAATTTATAAGAATTTAGGTGACAGTTTATAGAAAAGGTTATCTATAGTAGCATTATCAGAAATAATTGCAGGACATATGGGACATTAAAGGCAGACAGTGGGTCAGAGGATAGTTCAAATACTGTACGAATAAAGAATTTAGATGTGTTAGGAATATGAAACATGAATATGGGATAGATGGTCTCCATCTAAACAGAATGGAGCAGCAATAGAAATTGCTGGTTATAATAAAAACAAAACATATGCTCCCAAATTTCAGATAAAACCAATAAAAAGTAGTCTCCATAAAGTCCCATTTAAATGGGATGTATGACAATAAATATAAAAAAATGCTCAAACATATATTTATTTAAACACAATGGTGGAAGTTTGCTGGGGGGAAAACCAAAAAAAGTAAACCTGAAAATCTGGTTCTGAGACAATTGGCTAGTGAGTTTATAATGTTAGATTAGCTATGTCATTACAAGAACAATCCTGTGTATTAAGAAAAGATTATACCTAAATATTGACTGCTTCCCAGGTGATTTGGTCAGACAGTTGAAAAGGCAACACACAGCTCATGACTTAGGCCTGTCTTGTGTGCAGGACAGGATTCAGAATGTTACAGGATCTCAAGTCCAGCAGCTTCCAGCAACAGATAGATATATATATAAAAGTTACTGCAGTAGCTTTGTAATAGCGCTCTCTCTCCCTGCTACCTCCTGCAGTAGTGTTTAATCTCACAAATGAAACAATGTGAATAATTAGAAAGATAATTATTTTTAAGGTGTAAAATAATTTCAGTCTAGGCTTATATAAGGATATTAAGGTTATTAAATTGTTATTCTGGAGAAAACATATTCCATCTAGAAAAAAACATGAACAAACAACAGCAAAAAGGAGGTCTGGTCTGCTGAAATAACACACAAAATAAATCTCAACAACATAGCTGAAATCTAATCCAACTCTTGAAAACAAACAAAAGATACGACTACAAGTTTTAGGAGGTGTTCCCAGGATGATTAAGGAAACACTAGGGTAGAATTCTGCTATATACAGAAGACAAATACAAAAAACTGTAATGGGGAAAGGGGAGGGGGAGGGGGGTGGGAGAAAAACAAACCACAGATCAGAAAAAAATCTTAAAAAAGGAAGAAAAAAGAAAAGCTAATACAGCTTTGGCAGGCAAAAGTCATTCTCCACAAACCTAAAAAAGTTCTGTTTTGCAGACATTCAGCGTGGGTTATTTGCTCAAAATCTAGCTAGATTTCAACATGGCTTTGTACATGATTCTCAGGGTCTTAAAGAAATCAAGATACGATGAAATAGAGGGGAAGGTCCTTCCCTGGGCTAGTGAGGGGTTACTGCTTTGGAAACAAAAGCAAGGAATAAATGTTGAGGGTTCCTCACAGTGAGAGGTGAATGGTGACCTGTTCTGTGCCCTGAACTGGTGAACTGGAAAAGGAGGTGAATGAGCCAAACTTACTAGGGTGTGGTGACAAAAATGTGGTGGATGGCAACAGTAGCCACCCGTAAAGAGATGCAGAAGGACTCTGCAGCAGTGACTGGTCTGGGGAAAGAGCAGTGACTGTCAGCTCCAGTATAATAATATATACATGCCACCAGCCTCAGTTGTGAGGTGCCAGGCTTAGGAAAGTTTTTTTTTCCACTCCAAAATAGACATCTTGGAGTTACAGCTTCTTTTCCAACATAAACATGAGCAGCGCTCAACAGGTTGCAGCAACACGTGGAAGGTGATATGTATTGTATTTTCTGACCAGCCTCCACTCAAAAGCATAACACATGTCTGGAAACCGCAAAAAGGAGGACAATCAGGGTGATAAGGGAGGGAAAAGGACTCTGTAGGCACATCAGCTCAGCAACTGGAGCTTTTGGGTTGGAAAAGAGGAAAGTGTGGAGGGGTACAGATGTGCCGCTCTAGCCGGCTGGGAAAGAGGAGTGATGTTACGTGGCTGTTACACAATGTGGTGGCAGGCACTGAGGTGATGGGAGGGGGAACTTTATCACAGACCATATTAGTAAGCTGGAGAAGTTCCTGTGCTCTGAGTGTCCTAAATTCAGAGGGGCTGAGAAATCAAATAGACGAACAAATGGGAAAGAAATCTGTTACAGGCTGCTTAAAAGAGAGGGGCTGCTTGTGGCTCATGGTGTTTCTAAGCCACTAATTTCTGGGAGAGGACAGACTATGTCAGGGACTTACTCAGTAAATTTGTTGCATATTTTCATCTTATATCCTGTGTATTTTTTATTATATCTTTTTAAGTAGGCAATGCAACAAGAATGACAGAGTCATGAAACAGGTTCTCTGAAAACTGAGACTAGACAAGAGTAGGAAGTCCTGGAAAAACAATGACTTATAGGGAGAAACAGAACAAGGATATATAATAACGGTGAGACTCTCTCACTGACAAAGAGGACATGACACTGATCTACCAAGTGAGAAGTAGCCAAAAAGATCTACAAAAGTTTGGTGGTTTGGTTTGGTTTGGTTTTATTAATACGTTTCCTCTTTTTTATTATGTTGTGAACATCAAGATTTTACTGATTGATATAATTTACTATGCTTTATAACATTCAGACATGTGGAGCATATGGAAGATGGGCAGGTGATTAGAAACAGCCAATATGGTTTCACCAAGGGAAAATCATGCCTGACTTCTAATCTAGTGGCTTTCTACAATAGAGTGACTGCATCAGTGGACAAGGGAAAAGTAACTGACATCATCTACCTGGACTTCTTTCTGTAAGGCTTATGGTATGGTTTTTCCACAGCATTCTTGCCTCTAAATTGGAGAGATGCATTTAATGGATGGACTGTTAGATGGATAAGAAATTGACTGGATGGCAACATCCAAACAGTTATAGCCAATGGCTTAATGTCCAAATGGAAACCAGTAGTGAGTGTTGTCCCTCAAGGGTCTATACAAGGACCAATACTGTTTAATTAACTTCATTAATGACATAGATAGTGGGATTCAGTACACCCTCAGCAAGTTTGTGGATGACACCAAGCTGAGAAGTGCAGCTGATAGGCTTGAAGGAAGAGATGTCAGCCAGAGGAACCTTGACAGGTTTGAAAAATGGGCCTATTTGAACCTTATGAAGTTCTATAAGGCCACATACAAGGTGCTGCACCTGGGTCAGGGTAATCCCCAATATCAGTACTGACAAGGGGATGAATAGATTGAGAGCAGACCTGCAGAGAAGAACTTGTGGATACTGGTGGATGATGTCCAACCAAAATTGGACACGAGCCAGCAATGTGTGATTGCAGCCCAGAAAGCCAATCATATCCTGGGCTGTATAAAAAGCAGCACAGCTAGCAGGTCAAAGGAAGTGACTGTTCCACTTCTCTGTTCTCATGAGAGCCCATCTGGTGTACTGCATCCAGTTATGAGATCCCCAGTACAAGAAAGACATGGATCTATTAGAGAAGGTCAAAGGGAGGTCTACAAAAATGGTCAGGGGGCTGGAACACCTCTCCTATGGAGAAAGGCTGAGAGAGTTGGAGCTGTTCAGACTGGAGAAAAGAAGGCTTCATGGAGACCTTATTAAAGCCATTTGGTGTATAAAGGGGGCTTAAGAAAGGTAGATCTCACTTTCTACCAAGGCCTGTAGTGGTGGGATGTAGAGGAATGAAGGCAGCGGGTTGATTAGCATTGATGGGATGCAGCTGTGGCCTTGCCTCAGAGGCAGTGGGTTAATTGACATGGATGATGTGCATCTGTAGCTCATTCCTGCTAAGTAGTTACATAGCCCTGAGGATGGTGGGAGAGAGGGTTGGGTGGAGGAGGAGCAGTGTGGTCTGGTCTTTAGAGGAAGGAGACACAGCACAGACAGTAGAATCTGACCAATGGTAAAGCCTTGTTGCAGCCTACTAGTTTGTTTGTGCTGCAACAATTGGTGCCTTGTGTGGGGCTGACTGAGTTGGACTCTGACTACAACAGTGGGAAAAGGAGCAGTGGTTTTAAACTGAAAGAAGACAGGTCTACATTGGACATAAGGAAGGAAATATTTATGATGAGAGTGCTAGGACAGTGGAAGAGGTTTCCCAGAGAAATTGTGGATGCCTCATCCCTGGAGGTGTTCAAGGTCATGTTGGACAGGGCTTTGTGCAACCTGATCTAGTGGAAGATGTTCTTGCCAAGCAGGTGGGTTGGAGTATATGATCTTTGAAAGTCTTTTCCAACCCAAATCATCTGTGGTGCTCTATATGAAGTCTGCATAAGTATCATCACATAACTAGAATGTATTATAATTTTCTCAGAATACACATATTGTAGAGAGGAGAAAATGAGATTGTTTTGACTTACTATAGCCATCCTCTTGAAATTACCATACAGTTGCTGCCTTGCTAAGCTTAGTGAGTATGCTGCCTTTAGTCATGATTTTTGAAGGATTTTTGAGAATGCTGGTTCTCTGAGGAATTTGCCTGTTTCCTTCCAAATGTGTAGCTGGTTCTTTTTCCTATGATAGTATTGCCTTTTACTTTAAATAGTTCTTGTCTCTCCTCAGAGCTTGCTTTCAGACATAAAAAGTTCCCCCTTCTCCTTTTAGCAAGAGTAGCCGTGATTCAAGTGAAGAGAGGAATTTGAAAAATTCTGATCAACCCACTCTTGGGTAAATTGAATAGATTAATCAGAAACAGACTTTTGGAAACAGTTGTGCTACCATAAAGTGTGTAGACGTGATCGGAGTGAACAGAAGTACTTACAAGACTGACAACTTGAGCTACCATCACATCGTTTACCTTATGTACTAGTTTCTGAAGGCTAGAAATAAAACCATAATAAACCAATACAGAGGAAGCTTAGTCTTCTGCTCTTTGAAAAAAAAATAACTGGCTTAAATTTTTCACTAAATTCTATTTAAATTGTAACTTTTTGTGAAAATATCAAATCATATTTTTTTCCAATTTAAAAACCTGAAAAGACAATAGTGCAACTGATGTTTCAATTTACCTTTAATTATTTTTTACTGAATTTGTTGGTCTCCACACTAGAAAAACTCCTATTATGAATCTTTCATTGACATAATTAGTATCTACAAAAAACACATTAAACTAAAATTTAATCTTTTTGTTATGACATCCTCAAAAGCATTTAAATGTGGTAGCAATTTTAATAAATTACAAAATGAGAAGTTTATTAAAATGGTAGGCCGATTTAATAATTAAGTTAATATTTTCACCATACATAAAAGAAACTATTAGCGTTCATATCTTGTAAGAAAAAAAAAAGTGTACTGTGTTTTGCATACTGATTTCGGGCTCTATCTTAATGTATTGTTGCTACTACTTACACTGAAATCTTGTTATAAAAATTAGTGAAAAATATACTCTGTAGAATAATCTAAATATAATAATCTACTTTTGACCAGTACAATTGCCCTCAGTGGCAGTTAAGAGTAGATTAGAATTTATGACATTGTACTATTATTATTCAAAGCAAACATTCTGTGGAATTTTCATTTCTTTAATGATTTCCTCCTCACCCTGGGCAATCTAGAAAATCTCTCCAATGACTTAATTATTTTCAGCACAAGTTTTGTGCTAAATACATTCTCCCAACAGTTTTATTCTATCTTAGATATAGCTCTGGTGGGAAGAGTTGTAAGATTTGATCTACAGTATTCTACTCCTCTATCCTCCTGTGTCTTGAGACCAACAAATTGGAAATGATTGCTAAAATCAAGCCACGTAATTAGACAGCATAACATCTAATATACTACTTTTGTCAGCTTGCCAGAAAAAGAATTTCAGTAAATGAAACATTACACCAGGAAAAATATCTTTCAAACAAGACTGTTAATGATGATAAATAAAGAACCTGTGCAAAAGCAAGCAATTAATCCTTTGGAAGCTTTCCACTGAAGTTAGTATTAAGGCATCAAGAAATGCAAATACATACATAAACAAATCCTTTGTGAATATTCCACTTTAGGTTAGTGCATTTTCTTGCAAACCCATCTATCATTAACTTCTTTCATATAATTTCTTAGTTGCTAAAATAATGTCTTTATTTTAATAAAGGAATCATCAACAGTCATTCATAGTGGCAAGAATCAGTTAAAGAAAAAATAGATCCTATTAGGTGAGAATTCTAAATTTTCATAGATACTGCATTTTATTTTCAGAGAATAGATATTGATTTATTTACTTATGAAGCCACAGTATTTTTTTGTTTCTTCTACAGGGACAGAAAAGATTGCAATATTCTGGCATTAATAATGCATTGGAAATAAAGGGGAATGGTAAGCAAAAATTTATGCTGCAGCTTGTAAAAAACATGAAATGTCAAAAGGTTATGGAAAAACTCTCCCAGTAAACACTATTTCAAGTTACAGTCTTGTAAAGCAGTTTCTCAGTGTGCAGGCAACTAAGTAGTTCAATGTCTTAATACAAGAGAGGATGGTATGCATTGGTATTTTCAGCTACCTTTTTGTTTTCCATAGGTCCCCAAAATATTCCCTTCTGTATTATGAGCTATGGCCAGAAGCATAAAAAAAAAAGTAAAAAATTGTTTAGCATTTTTTTTAACCTGTAAACACAGCAGTTCAGATCCCACCTTATTATCAAACAGATGAAAAATCTTTTGGACATTTGGTTTTAGTATAAATCACAAAAAATAACAAAAGAGATAACCAAAGCATGCATCACATTAGATTATGGATGTCTTTTGCTCTGTGTAGCACAAAATAGATATGGACTTCAAATAGTTTGGAATCAGCTTTTGCTGAATCACCCCACACTCCTTTTGGTGGATCATTCATACTCCAAAATCTGCCATAGTATAAATTGATGTACATCACACATACCACATGAAGACCAAAATTTTTCCTTTTTTTTTTCTTTACATTGCTGAACTATAAGCATTAAAAATGTTATGAAAACTAAAGAGGTAATATGGGTAATGATGGATTGGTTTAAGTTAGATCAAATGTAAACCCTTCATCACGTGCAGATGGTATCACTAGCATATCATTGACTACTTGCAGTTTTGGGGTATCTTTTTGCCTTTTGCAAGACACCTTTTAAAGAAAGTGAAATGCCAGAGGTGGTGTATTTTCAAAGTGAATAAATGGGAAGTAAAGAACAGCAAAAAGACAATGGGCAAATTAATCAGTCCTGTTATATCACAGCAAGAGTTGTAACAAACACTACATGAAAGTATTGAGAAAAGAACATTGGTCATAAATATTATTTCCTTGTACTTGTAAAGACTGATAAAGGAGAATCTGAACATTAAGTCCTTTTTCTCTAAACCAAGTAATTCTGTAGCAGAATACTTAGTAAAAATTGCTGGAAACAGAATCACAAAATCACAGAATCACAGGCTGGTTGAGGTTGGAAGGGACTTCTGGGTGCACTGGCTCTAACACCCCTGCTCAAGCATGGCCATCTACAGCCAGTTGCCCAGGACTATGTCCTGACATTTTTTTTTGACAGGAAGGATGCTCCACAACTGCTAGTGCAACCTCTGTCAGTTGCCCTCACAGTAAAAAAGTGTTTCCTGATATGCAGGATGAACCTCAAGTGTTTGTTTGTGTCCTGTCCTGTCACTCTTGTCTTCTTTACACCCTTCTCTCAGATATTCAGACACTTAGCAAGATCTTTCTTGAGCCTTCTCAAGACTAAACCGTCTCACCTTTCTAGGTCTTTCTTCATAGGAGAGATGCTCCAGTCCCTTAATCATCTTAGTGCCCCTTTGTTGGACTCTCTCTAGTATCTACATATGTCTTTTGTACTGGGGAACTTAGAACTGGCCACAGTACTCCAGATGTGGCTTCACCAGTGCTGAATAGAGGGAAGGGAACCTCTCCCTTGACGTGCTGGCAACACTCTTCCTAACAGTATTCTGCAGTCCAAGCTACTGTTAGCTTTCTTTGTGGCAAGGACATATTACTGGCTCATGGTCAAGCTGGTGACCACTAGGACCCTCAGGTCCTCTTCTGCAAACCTTTTTTCCAGCTTATTGATTCCCAGAATAGACTGGTACATGGGGTTGCTTCTCCCCAGGTGCAGGACTTTCTACATCCCCTTGTTGAAATTGCCTTTCATGAGTTTTCTGTCAGCCCATTTCTCTAGCCTGTCAAGGTGTCTCTGGTTAGCAGCATGACCTTCTGGTGTATCAGTCACTGCTCCCAGTTTGGTGTTGTCTGCAACTGCTGAAAATACATTCTGCCCCATCATGCAGGTCATTAATGGAGACGTTGAACTGGATTGGACCCAGTACTGACCTGTGGGGGTCAGTTACTGGCCAGACAGGCTAGTTACTGGCTGCCAACTAGATGTTGTGTTACTGGTCACCACCCTCTGAGCACAGCCATTCAGCCAGTTTTCAATCCACCTTGCTATCTGTTCATCCTGCCCAAACTTCATCAGCTTCTCTGTTGCGATCTTATGGGAGACAGTGTCAAAAGTCATAGATGTATTGCAAAGGAGGATTTTATAGGTGAGGTTCCTCAGTGATTTCTCAGTTTGTCTACATGTCTGTAATTTAGTAATGGACAACTTCTTAATTTCTCTGTCCCTCTATAGTTTGTTAAACGGAGGCAATGGTACTTCTCTTTCTGCTGATGACATTTGTGGGGCCAAGTTCTTAGTTTTGAAGCTTCCATTAACAGTTGTGACGACTTATTATAGACTTGTATTGACATTAATAATATATATGTTTTATTTATCAAATTATTTTTTTATTGCTTTTTTATTGTTTTGGGGGTTTTTTTTTGCTTTGTTTTGTTTTTAGTACCTTGTGGTGACTCAGATACTGCTGTTGGGCTGTACAGTAAGATATTGGTCACCTAAGTGCGACTGCAAAAAACAAAACCTCTGTCTACCTAGATGGGAGGCTTATCTGGGAGCTATTATTTTCTGAAAATATTATTCATTTAGTGTAGCTAAACTAGGAGAGCTAGACTGAGAGAGGGAAAGAGAATAGCTGGAGAGTATTTATAATGTAGTCTCCCAATGAAATATCTGTTAATACACATTTAATTATCCAAATGATTAATAAAATCAATATGTATTCTCTTTGTGCTTATTAAGAGACAAATCTTCCTGACACATCTCTTACAGAGAGCGATACATGCAAAAATAAATTCTTAACATGCTAATCTTGTAAATAATATTAAAACATTTTTAACCAGGGAGTAGTACTGTTGTGGTTAAATCTCTCTTCATATATCATTGGTTAATTTGCATGTAAGAATAATGGGTTAAATAGAGCCAAAGCAAAACAAACACGTCATCAGGTTCCATACTACATAGCCAGAAGCACAAAATCTGGGTGTCTGCTGTGAAAGAAATATACCATGCTGTGTCAGTGGGAGGCTGAAAACCGCGGAAACAGAAGTTTAAATTTGAAAGTGAGAAATATTTTTTCTCTGACTCTAAATTAAGTAAATCGAGATTATTGATGTGAGGAGAGTGAGGAAGATTCATAATTTTAAAAGAAAGAAAGAAAGAAAAGAGAGAGGAGGGAAAAATAGAAATGATCAATGTCTTCCTTTCCTTCCTTCCCCTCTCCTGCCCCCCCCCCCCATTCCCCCCCCCCTTCCCCCCCCGGGGTAATAAGTAGTCTTTTCCATGCGTTTTTCACAAAAGAAATCCAGAAATGTGTGGATGCTTTGGGACAAGAAGACAGGATAAAATCATGTGTTAAAACAGTAAATGCAAAAAACTACTTAGTAGTCATCATGCTTATGTACAAGACTATTTTAATCATTATTTTTCTGTCAGGAGGTAATATTTTTCTTTGTAGTTTATACCAGAATTATTTGGAATATTTTCTTTCTCAGAACTCTCAGACTGTACTCTTTTCTCAGAACAGATGTCGATAGCACCCAGGTTAAATAAAAATATTCTTCCAAGACAGGTACCAGAGCTGAGAAAAGAGTACAGTCTGAAAAGTTTACCTTCAGTGGGAATTGATCTAGAAAGTCTATTTTTCAACTTTTTATTGTATCTGTGGGATAATTGGTCATCTTGAGCTGTTGTGATGAATTCTGTATTTGGGTCTCAAGAAAGAAACATGTAATCAATTGTTTTCATATATATCAGAAGTAACCTAGATGGGCTGATTAATTTTGGCAAGGATAATCTGCCGGGGATTGCAACAGAAATTCAATCTACTAGGGAGAAATAAGAGACGTGGTATACGTTCTGGGTCACAAGCCACAACATTTATCACTTTGAATAAAACAAAGGAAAAGTTTTAATGTGGGTGTTGCACATCCCCAGTCACTATTATAAACTCTGAAAGTGATCCTTTTCTTTTTCACTCTTAGTTTACCTGTAGACTATGACCACAGAACTATTTCCAAAATGTACCCAAAGATTTCACACTTAATTGTCCTTAGAAAAAAAGGAGATTGAAGATCATGACTTCAACTGATTGATTTTTACTTCATTTTTTTCAAATAAGCAGCACTACTTGTAACTTATTTTTCAGAGGCCTTGTGATTTTGAATCAACTTATGCACTGTTCTGCACATGCTCATTTTAAAGTTACACATATATACAAAAGACTACAGAATATATGTTATAATTTCATATGCAGTGGTCTGGATGGGAAAATAAATAATTAATGTAATAAGCATCTTCTTGAGATTATTAATGCCATTCAATTATTTAAAAAAAAAAAAAAAAACAAAAAACAAACAAAACTCTGAGTAACTGTTGAGACAGAATATACATTCATTTATTGTATTAATAATACTGTTACTTTGTGGCCAGGTAATGACCAGGAATGGGGAGACTTGGATAAGTGAAGTATTTTTCTACTAAACTAGTTTGAAAGGAAGAGTACATATTTCAGTATCAGTGGTATTCACAGATTGGTCTGTAGCTTTGTCAAGGACATTTTTGAGACCTATATTTGACAGTGAAACCAGAAAAGATTAATTCTTTTGTGTGTGCTTTGATGTTGTCCATAATTTATAATTCTTCCTTTTGCTTTACTGGTAGTAACTTTTAAAGTAGTACAGCTACATTGATAACACTAATTCCACAGCACAGCAACTGTACAAATTTGAATGGTGAAGAGCATGCAGAATATAAATGAAAAGGTATGAAACAGCTGACTGACTGCTAGAATGAGTGGAAGACAAAATGATGGATAGAAGCCGAGGACATGAGCAGCATTCAGCCATTCAGGAGTCGGGGAAACAGTGGATATGCTGGTACCATAAGATAAAATAAATTCCAATGGAAGTGAAATGTGTTTTCTTCCCCCAAAAGATGAAGAAAGGTATCATATCTGTTCCAAATAGATATGAAAATTTAAGTGATGTTTGGGAACATTTCAGTTTCCTCAGTTTTAATGAAATGCCTTGATGGAATTCACAGTTTTCCCTTGCTCCTATTTACTTCTATGCCAAAATAATAAAGGGGTAGTGAAATGAGAACATCTGCATTTCAAATGAAATCTCACTGAAACTTCCAGAGTTGTAGGTCATTCCAATATTTCAGGTTATGTGCATCTTAACTGAAAAAAATTATTTGAATGTTCATCTCAGTGACAGCAAACAGGTGAAATAGCTGAGCTTCACGGTAAGCTGCCAAGTAAACAAGGAAGAATATTTTAGGAAACAGTTTCTTTTTCCTTTCAGAAGTCCATTAGTTTTGTTACAGAACTCTGAAACTGTTTCATGTAGTCTAACATATGGGATATTTTCTTGCTCTTTTCTCTAGTTCTCTGACTTAGTACCTCTCATTTCTGCTACTTGAATTCCCACTGTTAGATGTAGTAAGGGTTTTGATATTTTTCAAAGTAGAAAATATTTTTAAGTTATTAGCCTGGGTTTTGTAATATGGATAATATTTTTAAATATAATCAGTCATTTATTCTTCATCACTGCCTTTTATTTAAATGTAAATGAAAAAAAATGTTTTCTAATTGATAACACTAGTGCATCTGCATGGTGTTTCTAAAAACAAGTCTGTTCTTCATTTTTAACATTGTCTCTGGATGGAGAAAAAGTACTGATCTTGTGATAAGGCCTTGGTTACTCAGCAGACTTATATTTTATGCTTATACACAGTAGTACAGTGATGAATTTTCCTCTAGATACAAGTCTACTACCCTTTTTTGCTTCCAGTTTGCTATGGTTTAAATTTGTTCTCATTTTCTGATGCATCAAAAAGAATCACATGAAAGGTGAACAGAAACTCCACACTGACATTTTCTACTTTCCACACAGAATTTAGGATTTAGTGCTTGCTTCTCTGGACCCTTGATGTAAGTTTTGCATAAGACATTCATAGGTATTAATTAATGCTTTTCATCTCTAAATTCATGTTTCCCCCAAGCAAACACTGTATATGAGTATAGATAACAGCCTACATACAATATGTATACATAAAAGTTTGGGTGAAAATGTGTATTTTACTTTAAAAGTTTTGATCACTTTTTATGTGAGAAAACTTGAGATGCTTCCAATCTCTCTGGACAAATTTTCGAAGGAGCTCTATAGTTCCTTTTCATTGTTGTTTTATTGAGCATTTCTCTGAATGCATGGCTATATTCATTCCATTTTTGCAAGCTTCAACTGGAAAAGGCATAATTTCCTTTTCATTGCAATATACAACCTTGAGAAAAATTTTACATTTTATTATACTACACTGTTCCAGAAAATCTGTCTGTCTGGTGCTGCATTATTTTTCATTTTTCTAGCTTAGTGAAGTCAATGATTACAATTTTAATGTTACTTATAAGCCAGTGAGGTGATGGCAGTGGTATCAGGAGACTTCCCTACTAATAAAATAATGAAAAACAAGGATTTTCAGAGAGAAAACTAGCAATAGACATATAATAAAATTTGTTCAGGAATTCACATAGTTCTGTAAAGATAATCTAACCTAACAGAAAGCAAAAGAATAAAAACATATGAAAAACTTACATTGAAAAGCTATAATAAGGAAGATCTTGGATATCCCTCAGTTCTTCACTTCAAGGCTTCTAAGATCATTGAAGTAGATAGACAAATATGAGACTGAAAGGATATTTGAGGGTGTATTTTAAAAGAATTTTCAGTTTCATCTGGATTCCCCTGAAACCCAGTCTCTGAAAGTAAATCATACTCATTTTTCTTTTCCTTCTCCTGTAGCTGATCTACATAAAAGGTTTATTTTCTTACTTTAAATATGATCCAGAGCTTGCAGATAGCAGTACAATTTGCACAGAAGACAATGCTTTTTTTATTGATATTTGGGCAGTTCTTCACACATAGATTATTCCATGGCTATCTGGAAAGTGATGATGTGACTTTTATACCAGAAACTTGTTTTCTTTCTTCTAGTAACTTGTCTCTGAAGCTGTAAATTTTGTGTTAGCTGAAATCCATACACAAGGCAATCTCTTGCATCTTTTTTTTTTTTTTGACATTTCACTGAACACTCTTGTTTAATGCTTGATAAGAAGTTAGACTTTTTTGATGAATTGATTTTAAATCTCTCAATGCATTGATGTAAGGATTTTCATTATTAGGATGCCTTCATTGATTGTCAGTCTGTGTATAATCAGATGCATCTTTTTTTTTCATCGTGTTTTTTTCTTTTATCTTCAGGTTATTAATTTCTCCTAGTTAACTGCTTATACATTATTTTTTCAAAGCATTTTATTCCACAGCCAGAAGCACTTTTATGAGGCTGCTTTTGTGTGGAAATGCCTTCCCTGTTACATGAAGTGGCAACAAAATACACACTAACGAGCATATTGGATTACTTAGGCATTCTCAGTCTTAATGGCATGTTAATAGAAAGAAGGAAAAGAAGAAAACAAAAATGTTACAGAAACTCCAGCTAAAGTTGTGAGATAGGTTTACTTTAAGGTATCTAAACTACAGGTTCTTCAAGGCATCTGCTTACTATGTGTTAACATTTACTCTGATTATATATGTGTATATTTTCACACTTATATTTCAAAGATATAAATACACCTAATATATATTTATGGTTTATATGTATGTATATGTTAAGGGGTTTTTAACGTGCCTTAAAGTTCATATTGGAAATAATTGTTTCACAGTGTGTATACATATATATGTGTAAACTATATATATGTATGTATTTGTATATGTATAGTTTCCATTTTGTGAAATGCTTTTCAGGGTCATTAGTGAACCAGGAACATACTGGCACATTGTAGTGATCCAGCTGGACTGTAAATGTCTTCATCTATATAGACAGCCTAATTTGCCATTGGTATATAAGGGGGATGGTTGCAGGTAAAAATTCCAGTTCATGAGAAATTGCATCATTCTCCTTGGACTGGGGACGTAGTTAAAGAGTTCCTGCCAAAAGCCTGAACACTATAACTCCTCAGTGCTTAGAGAAACTCATAGGCTTCTACCAGATTTCACTGAAAAAAATTCTTCACTGTCAAGAATATTTTTACTCATTAGCTCCACGAGAAAGTTTATCTGGAGCAAAATAAGCAGTAATACAACTAAAGTATGGGTCCTAAATTGTGCTGTGCTTAACCTTTTTTGACAGTCCCTCTACTGCATGCAGTCTATGATAACTCAAATTCTTGTCCAATGTTATTGCTTTTGGTCAATGAAAATTAATAAAATTAAAGCCCAGTATCTAGTATTATACTTGTACATTCTGACTATTGTCTGTAAGTGTTCATGGTTTACCCCCCTCAATTACTGTATACAGGATTAAGAATTTATGCATGTCTGTCAGCAAGTCCTACTAATTATGCATTGTAGTTGTGCCTCATCTTGCAAATAAGAACTCTAAAGCCTGTGATTTTAAAACCTCTTTATGTGAGGAAAGAAATAAATATCCATATACAGTTTCCAGGTTCCAGCTGGAATGCCCTGAAGACTTTTACTGTCCTTCAGCAGCCACTCCAGAAAGGGCAGGGATTCTTGGTCTTGAAGGATAGCTACCCTCCTCAACTCATAGTGTCACCATGACTGATTGTAGGATTTAAGCTGGAAAAGCAACTGGAAGGTAGACTACCTCAATTTTAAGAAATTACACCACCAGTTACATTTTCCCTTTCAAATGCTCGTGAAGCTGGAAAAGGAAGTCACAATGGTGTCCCTTTGTGGTTGGGTGGTGCTGTATCTACATCTATATGATGCCATTATTGCCATTTTTTAAAGGGCATAAGAAGAATATCAGTGCCTCTTGACAAATCCTGAAGTTATTTGAAATTCCTCATTAAACATTTAGTCTGTATACTCTGCTATCATCTTAGCCTTCCATTTATCTACAGTGAGGTTTCATGCACAGGGAAAAATATATCTTGAATCATATTTTTATTGCTTTCATTGTTTTATTTTTACAAGTGAGTTATCTAACTAGACTATCGAAATTTAAAAATACATATTGTCTTTGTAATACTTGAACAACAAAAAAGAAATTATTAACAAGGATTATCCTCTTATTATCACTGATCTTGGGAGGGGGAAAGAAAAGAACATGAGGTATCTTCTTGAACAAATTTTCATCTAAAATATCTAAATAAGTGTCCATCTCCATCTATATCTACATCGACACCTACATCTATCCATCTATCTATCTATATCTACATATATCTACCAGACTAAAAAGTTCTTATGGTACAATTGTGAAAATACAAATTTTTCTGTTCTTTAGCAGCATCCTTTAGTGTTCCACTTTATATTCCTCTAGTGTCACATGGAAAAAAGTTGGTATTTCCATGTTACTTTTTTTTTTTTAAGTAATTCTGAAAGCAAACATAATGCTACAGTTTCTTTTCTTTAAGCCAACGCAAACAGTTTTGGGTTTGTGTTTTGATCTAAATTTGCATTTATAATTCAAGATACTCTGAAATAAAGATACAATCTCAATGTATCAAGGAAAGATTTCACACTGTAGTATTAATTCCACAGCAAATCCTTGGTACATCTGGTAATTGCATAAACACAATGTGATACTATAATAACAGGTTCTTATATCTCAGTATGTTGTGAGTGTAGGCTGAATGGCTTTTGTCTGATCTGGCAATTATATGTGATGTTGACACTCAAGACTTTTACAATACTTTCCCTTTCTGGTGCGTATGAACTCTCACACAGACTATAAAGAAATATTTTGTATGAAATGATTACATTTTTAGCAATAGCTTTGTATTTTGTATGTTTGTGCTAAGCCTATTATAAAGTAGTCCTTAGCCCCAAGACCAGGTAGTTTAGACAGTAATAAATGTACTAAGTTGTGGCTAAAGTATGTGAGGAATTTTATCTGAGTTAATATGTTGTGCAATGTTTATGTGAAAACTACACATTCTGCCATGTACTATAACCCATGATGTTCATTATATAGTTAGGAATTAAATAATATAAAACAATAATTAATATATCTTGGTAAAACATCTCCTATTAAAAGCAAGCATTATCAGAATATGTAAATGATAGTGTTTTCTCTGCATATATAATTGTTATATAGTATATATTTATATATATATAATGTATATACATAAATGTAGAAATAATTATAAATGTAGAAAGCTATATACGTATATTGGAGAAGAAAGTGACATACAAGAAGGATTTATGAAATGAATGATGCTTTTATTGGGATTGTGTCAAGGAAAGAGAATCCTGGAAACATAATAAAACAGGTTTAAATCACACTGTGCCAATTTTTCATATTTCTTTTTGGTGATCAAATAGAATTTCAGGGAATTGTAGATTAAACCAAAGGCTAGAAGACAAAAAGAAATATTGATGAGTGCTTCTTTTATTTAAAATATCCAGCAACCAAAGGTAATTTATTACTTGGGAAGGGAAATTTTAATATGTATAGAAAAATATTGAAGTTGTCGTCTTTTCTTTTTTTTTTTTTTCTTCTTTCTCTCTTCTTCTGTCTTTTTCTTCTTTAAGGGAGAAATGAAGCTTCCAGAAAATGAGGGGGTGGGGGGTTTGGCCTAGAAGATTTAATAAAGTATTTTTACACAGCCTTATAAACAGTTGAACTGGCAAAGTTCAGTTAAATCATCTTGCCTTTTAGATAATTTGATTAAGGAGTTGAGATTTTGCAAACCTCTGATATTTCAGTAGGCTGGGGTGTTATGCTAAAGAACAAATATATTGATCTGTAAATTACCTTTATCATCAATTAGATGACTTTTCTCTTACTGTCTCAATTATTTGTGATCATTCTTCAAAGACTATCCAGTTTTAATGAGCACAAATAGAGCAATTTTTGCTTATTCTCTACTTTCAGTCTTGAAAAAATTATACTTAAGTGCTATAAAGAATATTTTAGATATTTTCAAGTATGATACAAATATCAGAAATCAGATCTTTAAGGAAAGAAAAGGTGGACAAAGAAGCTTCAAAGAAATATTTATATATATTTAAGAAACTTACATTCTACATGTAAGATTTTATAGATCCTGAATTTGTACATATGATACATCCTTTTTTTCTGATTGGTGGAGTTTAATTCTATATTCTTTTACATGAATGGACTGGAGCACCTCTGCTATGAGGAAAGGTTTAGAGAGCTAAGACTGTTCAGCCTGGACAAGGCAAGGCTAAGGAGAAATCTTACTGGTATATATGAATACCTAAAGAATATGGTGTGGAGAGGACAAAACCAGGCTCTTTTCAGTGGTGCCCAGTGACAGAATCAGAGGCACTTGGCACAAACTGGAACACAAGAGATTCCATCCAAACATCAGGAAACATTTAATGTGAGGGTGACTGAGCACTGTAACAGGCTGCCCAGGAATGTTGTGAAGTCTTCCTGCTTAGAGATATTAGAAAACACATCTGGACATGTTCCTGGGCACCCACCTCGAGGTGGCCCCACTTGAGCTGGGCGGTTGGACCAGATGACCTCCAGAGGTCCCTTCCAACCTCAAGCACTCTGTGATTCTGTGAATAGTATAACATAATGAGGTAATCTAAAGCAATATAAACTTTAATGCATTAAAAATAGTCAAAATTTTACTGGATAACATAACACCATTATCATGCAAAACTTCAGGGTTTTGCTTGATAAATTTCTTATTTTGTTTAATCAGTCATGTTTCAAGATTAAAATGCAGAGAACTCTGTGCTATTTGTAGTGAGTTACGCACACTTTTCTAATTTAAATGAAATAATGATCAATATAAAGAATTTTATCTATAGAAACCTTATTCTGTGATGTGTCAAAATTTTATTGCTAGGCTTCTGAATCCAGGATGTTTCACAAAACCTAAATTGAATTTAATTTAAATACACAACATAAAATAGGAAGAAAAGCTATTAAGGGTTTTCTTATATTATTTGACAGACTACTCATGTCATGAATCAGCACATGATATTAATTCATGTGGCAGAACAAATACATATTAAAGACCTAAAACTGTATAAAGCATTAAAGCTACCTTTCATTATATTTTTTTTAAAATGTTTCATGAAACCTTTTTTCCATCTAGTACAAAGTAATAACACTTTATTAAAAACTATATTATAGTCACTTAATTACTCAATTAGAAGCAGCTTTCCTTTCCTATTGAATGTTTTTATTCATAGATCTTATAAGAATGCACATTCACAGAGTTCAAGCTGACCTTCTATGTTAAGGTGTAAGAATATGAAATAAACTTTCCCTGCCCAGGTTCTACCTTTTCACTGTATAACCCTACCATTTTGCTTTTGCTGGATTCTAATTTGCAGCTTATACAAGTTGGAAGTTTTGGTGGTTTTTTTTTTTTAACAATTAGTTCATTTAGAACATGACATTTATTGTGTTAAAATATTAAATTGTGTTCTATATTAAAGGTGTCTACACTTGAAACCTTAGTAAATGGTCTTCTTTCATGTGGAGAAAAAGGAAGAAGGAAAGAGTGCTTTAAATTGTAAGCTAATGAAGCATAAATTTTTCATTATCTAAATCTGTTTGAGTGATAAAAGGATAAAAGCCTAATCATCACCAGAATTCCCTATTTTTGTATTATTCTACAACTTCAGATAGACAAACCATTTACAATGTATTGTAAAAGATGACTTAAGAATGAGATTTCATTTATGCAGGTCTCAAGTATATGATAGTGCCTTTTGAAAACAAGATTGCTTTAGCATACTTGATAGCAGTATTATTCTTTCTCTAAATACACAAAACTACTGGTAAGGAGAAACAAATACTGTTTCATTTTAAAACAATGGAATAAAAACATGTCCTTTGAAAGTCAGAATAAATTTTAGAGGTAGATGTATTGTAACTGAAATATGAGTAATTCTTTACCGCTCTTATTCAGTAGCTGAAAACATTATCCTTTCTCCCTTCATCCAGTATTTGCTTGCTTTTCTTCCTAAAATCTAACCAGTTACCAAGAAAAAACCATGAGGATTTTTTGTTAGCTTTATAACCAAGAACTCAGATAATTTCAGAAGAAGCAAAAACTAATGAGGTTTCATTAACAGGGTTAACCTACCAATTTCCATGGGATGAGATTGAATTAAGGGAAGGCAACAGAATATTTAAAAACAAACAAACAAACAAAAAACAACCCACAAAACAAAAAAACCAAAACAATAAAATAAAACAAAAAGCTGCAATTCTCCTTGGCAACACTTCTGCACCACACTGTTAGTTAGCAGTAGAGAACTAGTAAATGCCATGTTTATTTATAGTCTAAATTTTAAATTTACACCAGAACATAACCATTTCTTTTTAAGACTTTAGGACTTTAGGACATCAGGCAAGATCATCATGCTCAGTCCCCCAAACAGCCACATGAACAGTGTTGCACTGGAGATTCCAGGGCTCTAATTCTGCGAGACAAATCTCCCTTACAGAAAACTCTTACTGGTGAGAAGATGGTGGAAAAACATGAGAATTAGGTTAAACACAGTGATATTCCTGGTGCTTTTGTCAGGTAGATCTTGCTGGCATGACACACATTGATAAGAACCCTCTTGAAGTGGTTGCTGTGTCAAGCAGAACTCTACAAAGGTTTGTTGTGGATCTAGCTCTGTTCAATATTTTCATATATAATTGATAATGAAAATAAGAAATTTCCCTTTCCAGACAACTGAAAAAAATTACAAGATAATAAGCATGCTCTAGGACAAAATCAGAAATCACAATTACCTTGACAAATTGCAGAACTGTTCCAGAACAACAGAACGCTTTTTATTAGAGGTGTATGCATTTACACACAAATTATGTAAGAGTACCTCTACACCTAGTGCAGAAACAATCAAATGCATAAATAGAGGCTGGCAAATGACTTGTTTGTCTTCAGTGATTTCTGAAGGTGATCTAGAGGTGTATGAAGAGGGGGAAAAAAACCAGGAAAACATGTAAAGCCAATACCTGACTCTGGCCATGACTGAAAGAACCATCCTTAGGACATTAAGACTAGTTTTGGGAACTGCTGTCTAAAAAAGTGTGAACAAAATGGAAAGAGGTTAGAGAAAAGTAACTGGAATTAGTAAAGCTTTCACCTACATATTCTGTCATGAAAACCTCAAGTAGTTTACCCTCAGTGGAAAACTGAAAGGAAATAAAAAGGTTTTTGAACACATCATAGGCCAAGGAAAAAGGAAAATTAGCCTTCTCTATAACTGAGATTAATAGAACAAGAACTAATATGCTGGATTTAAAAAGTTCAGAAAATGAAAAAAAGTGCCAAGAGCAAGGATGTTGAAGCATTCTAACAGTCAGTTCCTAAGAACAGGTTAGGAAAAACTGGGATATTCCTGACATCTAATTAGTACAACTAATACTGGCCTTAGATGGGAAACTGTTATACCAGCTCCTAAAGCATCTTTGAGAGCTGTTCTCTTTTGGTGTGGAAATGTGAGCTGGTTCTTATTTCAGAGACATTCCAAATAGCTCATCACTTTAAAACTTTAAAGAGTGGCACAGAAGCTGTCCCAGACAAAATCTTCTTGTAATCTTAAAATGTTAGAGTGTTTGCAAAATATATGTGCTCCTTTACAGTTTGACAGTTACTAGATAGTTTGCTGTAAATACATTTGAATGAGGGCAGAAACAACTACAGTACAGTTACCATCAGAAAATGGCCACCGTTGTCTTTAAGACAACCTGTCAATCACCACTCATCAAGCTTAGCCAGTTGTTGGGCTTTGGTCAAAGTACAAGTTTTGTGGGTTCTGGAGCTCAAGTTCTTTTCACGCATTTTGTGCTGGGCCTTTTTGTCTTGTTTTAGGGTTTTTTTTGGTTGGTTGGTTGATTCATTGGAGAAGGGTGGTTTTTATTTATTTTTTTCTTCTAAATTTAGGAAGTTTTTTTCCATGCTTTGATCAAAATGAAATGTTCCAAGTTCAAATGTCAAGTCATTTGGAAGCCCCATTTCCATGTCACATTACTAAGCTTTACTGTTTTAAATATAAGGTGACATTTCTAAACTAAGAGGTTCAATTACTTCAGAAGAAAATTCTCCCATCAGGGAAAGTACACTGAAAATTTTACACATATTTCAATATAAACGTTCTTTAAAATCTAGTACTGTTTTTCTGCTATAGTTTTTCTACTGCTAAAATGCATTTCTAAAACATACTTTATTAATTAAAATTCATTAAGTAGGAATCAGTTTTATCAGCTATTGAAAATGTATGCAGATTTCAATAATCTACTTCTGCATAAAATCTTTTTGCCCTTTTCACAGCTAAGCATGAACAGATTTCAGAAACTGAAATTGCTTAGAAATTAGTAATACCTTACTAAGTAAGTGTTACTATTGAACAAGTAATTTCTGTTTAAATTAAAATAATAATGAGAAATCCCCTGCTGCCATGCCTTCAAGAACTTTGAAATCATTGTGGACAAATGATGATGATGGTGGTGCTGGTGGTGATCTTTGTTTTTAGTGAATTAGAGAAACATACAATTATAGACATCTAAACCTCTTGAATGTCTTATTTGCTCACACAGTATATTTCACAATTATCTCCTCCATAAATTCCACCAAGGTATCTTGATAAAATAGAAAGGAATACCATGAACCCACCTGAAGAACTATGAAGTAAAAAATGATTATATAATAACTAGTTAATATTTTTAGACTTTGCAATAAACATTCAAGTCAACAAAACAATGGTATAATTATTGTGCAAAACAGGAATTTCCAGTAATGTAGAGTCTTAGTGAATATATTATTTGCTATTCTAAACTAATAGCATATTCCCATAGCACCTGAAGAAATGTATTAATTACTAGAAAATAAGAAACAAAGTTAATTTAAAATTTATTCTTAAAAAAAAAAAAAAAAGAAATCCTGACTTGAGCAACAGTCACGGTATAGAACTGCAAAAATACAGGTATTCATAGAATTCTAGAATGGCTGAAGTTTCAGGAAAGCTAAAGGCCACTTAATTAAACCTTGAAGCAAACAATGTTTTGATGGTTGGCAAGAAGAAAACTTATTTACTGTGTGTTCCAGTGTAAAAATGTTTCTTACTAATAGTTGCAAAAAATCCTCACTTCTTTCCCATTCCATTTTCCTTCTCCCTCTCCCACTCTTGCCTTGTGGTTGCCTCCTCACTTCTGGCATTAGAACGAACCCTCTGAGATGTGAGTATGCAGGAATATTTTTTTCTTCTTTTTTTTTTTTTTTTTCTTTTGCCTATTGTAAGATCTAAGCTTACTAGGCTGAATTAATTAATTAAGGGGTCAGATGAGTACATTATGGTGCAATAGAGCTAGAAGTAATATACTGCTGAGAATACAAAAGGAATTAAGGAAAAAGGACTGGTATCTCCAGTGAGCTGTTAGATTTGCTCAGCTATATCACTGCTCTGCAATCAGGTATTTTTAATTTATATATATATACACATATACATATATGTGTGTATGTGTGTGTGTATAGGTTGTTTTTACACTTCATATTATGGAAATTTTATATTGAAATCAAGAAACAAAGAAGCATTTTAGAACACTTATTATATTGTTACTTTTAGAGGCATCTAATCTGCAACTGTTGTCAGCGATAAGGAGAAGAGAAAAAAACCAAGAAAAAATATAAAAATATTGTAGCCTTCTTATGGGGCATTTTCTTTGCTAAGAGATAATAAAACATTTTCTTATTGCATATTTTGAAACGTCTCTAATGCACTGCCAGGAAAGCTCCCATCTCCTCAGTAGGCAAGAAGCACCTTATGATTGCAAGTCACTTCTTTCCTAAGAGGAGCGATAACGTCTTCATTTCTTCCATCTTTGTGCAACTCCACACAATGAACCAGGAAACAGTTCCACAAAATTCTAGTCTGATTTACAGTACCTGAGAGTATACAACCAATAGTAACAGTCACAGAATATTAAAAATAAAAAATACATTAAAAGACAGAGCAAGGAAGCAAAATTTGAGACAGTTGTCAAGATGCAAACTGAAGAGACATTATTTCTTGTTCAGACTAGAAAGATGAACAGATTGCTATTAGCCAATTATGAGAGCAGTTATTTTATCATATTCAGAATTTGGTAAATTTAGCTTTATTTAGGCTATAGTCTTTCTAATATATCAGAAATTATTCAGTTACAATTTATCTATTATATTTCACTCTCTCTTTGTAATTTCTATCACATAGTGTCAGCCATTAACTTAATAGTACAACCACTGCCAATTTGCATTCACAGGTAATAGTTAAAGGATAGGAAGATCAGATTATTTCCTCATAGTCCCAGAAATTAACAGCCCTACCCTATTCCCTATCTTTTTTAAGTAGAAAAAAACTTAATCATAACATACTTTCAAGATCTTTGCTTTTTCTTCTACATCAATGTTTTCCCTTGGTGTATTCTCCTCTTGGAGTGGCATTAGTTTTTAGTTATTATCTGTAATAAAAGTACCTATCATAAGTACACTTACTCACTAGGCAATATGCTCTGAAAAATCAAGTTTATATGATCTTTAATTTCTTTCACTCTTAAGAATGTTTCTCTTACTGTCTGTATCTACTTTCAGTTCTTCCACATTATAGTTATCTCTTCAGTCCAGCAGCCTAAGATACAACACTCTAGTGTTCAAGGGTGTAGTGCTCTAGCATGTAGAGTTCTTGCTCAGGACATAAGCATGACCATGTAACTCCAGGGATCATAAGAAAAAAAAAAATCTTGCAGATTTGGATTTATACAGATGCTCTATGAAAAAGAACACTTTTGGGAAATCAGTTTACAATACAACAACATTCAAGCTATCAAAAAATCAACTAAAAAGAGAGTGAATGGAATAGTCAATGACTTTTTTCAATTACAAAAGTTGTTAAAGAAAGCTCCTGTTGACAGGCAACCATTTTACAGAGTAATACTCTTCTTTGCAAGGTGACTGTTAGATATATTTTTCCTTGCTCATTGAGTACAGTTTCCTGCCACTAAATAACTGAACTTAATTTCTCAATGTCAAACCACTGCTGCTCCCTGCATTCTATACCAGATTTCAAAGCAGACTATTTGTATTGCAGAAACTGTGTGCAGTATTTTACTAAAAGGGCAGTTTTCTTATTCATCCTACCAAATAATTAAAAAATATTTTTTTTAAAAAAGTAAATGTTGGTCTGTTTAGTCAACTTTTGTTAAATAGGAAATGATCTTTTTGATAACATCTCCCTTTCTCTCTCACACTTTTAGTAATAGAACTCTTCACATCCTAATCTTTTTTGGTTAGTGAACATTACTGCAAGAAATCTGTGTCCCTCTGCCAAATTATAAGTATAGGTATGCTAAAGTTCACATTTTTTTGATTGTTCTAATGAGATTAAGTCTCTACAAGCTACTTTTATATCCTTACAACAAAACAACAATGTTTAGAGAAAAAAACGTTTGGGATCCTTTCCCTTCTGTAAATAAGTCTTGCAATGCAATTTTATAGCACAAGATCCTAGCCAGCAATTGATAAAATCTAGAGAATATCTGCAAATCACAGAGAAATAAAAGACTCTAAGCCACTTAAAATGACTGCTGGATTATTATCTCTCTTCTTATGAATTAACTAAACCACCTAAGAACTAAAAATTACTGAATTAGCATTATCAGTATTTTAAGATTTGAAATATGAGATTAGAACCTAACCTCAGAATCATTTAGATTTTCCATTTGTTCTCATGCAGATTTTCACTAGCAATTCAATAATTTCTTATAACTAAAAATGGTTTTATTATGAAGTTGCAGGATTTTTTGAAATAGCAGAAATGTCAGAAGTACTAAAATGGTTTTCATTCACATAGGGACTTTCAGGCTGGGAGATTGCATCTTCACCCAAACTGCATTCAGTAATTGTAACAAATTCCCTCCAAGCTTTACACCTGAAGCAGATGGAAGAAGATTGCTTCAGGAGATCAGCCCTTTCAAATTATAATAGTTTATGATACTCATCTGCATTTTAATCAGATATAAAGGATTTATTCCTGAAAAACATCAAGAAACAATATTTTCACCTCCTGAAATGCATCAGAGTTTATAACAAATCAAATAAAATATGTTGCACATTTTCACTATGTATATCTTTCTCTCTGGTGTATGCAATATTACATAGATAAAGGTGTTGGTGATTTTATTAGCAACTACATATAAGCTTATGAAAATAGAAACCACAAAGTGATTTCATATGCCAAATCCACTTTGTTAAGAATTTAACTCCAAAAAAAAAGATGAATTTACGATTGCATCAGATAATGTTATTTTATTCAAAATTCAGTGAAATACAATACCAGCAGATAGATAAAGCAGATCATGTACAGTGAGAGACTAGGAAAACAGCATAATTTGAATGTACAGAGAATAAAGACTTGTCATGTTTCTTGGTGTCACTAGAGAGAGTGTCACCATTTTTGTCATGCACAAAGACTGAATAGAAACATTCACCACACTTTTCAGTATGTATTGTGTTTCTGACATATAAGTACAAGACTGATATTGCCAAAATATTCCTATATTAACAATTATTTCAGGAAAATTGTGTTTTCTGTTGAATAATAATAACACTTTTTTATTCATAAACTAATAGTAAGTGAAGTGTAAGTGAAACTAAATGGCCTAGAAAAAAACTGCATGTCAGAAAATTACTAACAAAAACTTACTTAATTCAACTATTGAAGAAAAATAATTTAAATAAAACTATTAAGAATCCATTTGAAAACCATTTTATTTGAAGAATAAGTTAGTACTAATGGGCAGCAAAGGTTTTGGAAAAGAAATACAGACCAGAAATGTGTCTCCATCACCTCGTAAAAAAATTACCTATATTGGTTGCCAGAAAAGTTGAATAAATTATGATAATACCTATTAATACTAAATGAATGCTTGGTTCCTAAGTAATCCTTACCTTTTCTTCATCCAATAAATTACTTTTAAAGTTTTCACTTGTTCTAAGTATCTGAAGCATAAATGGACATAATGATATAAGAGTCTTATCAGCTTCTAGGCTCAGTTTTGACAGGAGCTATGAACATGTGCTTCAAAAAGATATAAAAGTATAGTGCAATAATTAATTGACAGTAATCTGGATGAAAAAGCCATCATTGTCATAATACGAGGTCTATGGTAGGGATTTCCTAACAGCTTGGTTCAGTAAGGGTAATATTTTTTTTAGTCCAGAGACTTCTCCACTATCAATTTCTTGACACTAATATTAATGCACAATCACTACTTTTATTATTCTAGGTTGTAGTTTTGATTATGATAATTTTTACTCTGCTTATGAGATTCAGACAGAAGCATGTTCGGTCACATTCCCTAAACTTCCAAGATAAGTATGAACTCTGTTTCTGCAAAGTATATTACAGTTTGACAGAGAACTGTGTGTTAATTTTTAATACTGATACCTCTAATAGACTAAGTGAATATGGACCTTGTGTAACAATTCACTTTGTTCCACTGAAGTATCCAGTTCCTATTTTTCTTCAGATAGAATTACAAATGAAACCACCAGTAGAAAATGTTAAAATTCTTGTTAAGGTAACAGTTATTAGAAGATCCACTTAGCAACATTTTTCACACTGTGATTTCTCAGTATGGATGCATTGTATTTCTAGAGTTATTTGTTCTACAGATTTGCATGTTTCTGTAATATTGACAAGGTGTCTTATTTTAACACAATATGTAAGTATATTGGCAGGTCAGCTGAATGTCAGAAGAGGCAACACATGAATGACACAGTTTGAACTCATGACAAGACTGATACTACATTCCTGAGAAAACCAAAGTTTTCAATAATTGATTTTACTGGTGTTATGAATTGATATTGGTTTTCCATGTGAATACAGAAAACATCTATAGAAAAGATTTAAGCAGATCTGAAATTAGAATAATTCTAGAAGAAAAGTTAACAGGAAAGTAAAAAGATTAAAACAGATCTCTAGTATCACTGTGTGCTAGTGGGAAAAGACATTCAAGCCAGATTTCATTAATGGCATAGCAAAGTCAATCAGAAGAATAATAGCAGATCAACAGGTAAGTATAATGTTGATATAGCATTTCGGGAAAATACATTTGCTTCAAAACAAAGTGATAAAATATTTTGTAAACAGTAGCTTACATAGTTTAGAACAGTATTTTTAAAACTTTTTTGGTTTTATGAGTCATTGAACATTTTTTGCATAATCAAGGGAACAGTTTCTGTCAGGAGGATTTGGGAATTCTGTATAAAGATAAGGAATGTTTTTCAAGTGTTTTCAAACACACAGACACAGAACAGAATCATAGAATGAATGGTGTGGGTTGGAAGGGACCTTCAGATGTCATCTAGTCCAACCTACCTGCTATAGGCAGGGACATCTTTCACTAGATCAGGCTGCTCAAAGCCCCATCAAACCTGACCTTGAACACTTCCAGGGACAGGGCATCCACAGGTGCTCTGGAAAACCTGTTTCACTATCCCACCACACTCATCATAAAAAAAAACAAACACCAGAAACCACAACAATCTAAACCTACCCTCTCTCAATAAATCATTACCCCTTGTCTTATTACAGGCCTTGGTAAAAAGTCTTTCTCCACCTTTCTCACACTACAAGGCTGCAATAAGTTCCCTCTTAAAGCTTTTATTCTCCAGGCTGAACCACCCCAACTCTCTCAGCCTTTCTTCATAGGAGAGATGCTCCAGCCCTCTGATAATTTTCATGGTTCTCTTCTTGACAGTTTCTAATAAGCCCATGTCTTTCTTGTACTGGGGACCACAGTACAAGAGAAAAGTCTTATTTTAATAAACAATACTCCTTGGAATATGTTGTATATAACTAGCTCTAAAAGGTCTTTTTACGGCTCTCATCAGAAGCAAAAATGTTGATTTTTAAATTATTCATAAATTTTCTTTCTCCTTGAGGCAGTATCTGACCCACAAATATGTAAAGGATGAAAAATGGCTCTCTGAGAGATAAAAGAAATACTGATTTATATAACATTCATTTAATTCCCCTTGATTTATATTAATGTGTTAAGTAAGCCTTTTACGTATTATGTTTGTTCTAAAAGACTGATTATGTAGCTATTCTTTCTCCAATCTGCCTAGCAAAATCAGGATACTTGATGTCACTGGTTTTACTGAGCCTTATTTCACAAAGGATATTTAGCATCACGTAAATGACCAAGCCCTGAAATGACAGCTCTGTCAGCCTTGTGCTTATTTAACCTCTTCCATTTCACTTGATTACTTCAATTAAGGTTGGCCAGTCTCCCTTTTCTGCTTTAGAAAAAAACACCCCAAATAAAAAAAAAATCAAAGAATTACATTTGCCTTATTTGTAAATCCACATATGAAGCAGGTTCCTTAGCATTATACAGAGCACCCCGTATTTAATTTGTCCTCCTGTCACATCTAGTAGACTTGAAAACTTGAATTCTTGTTTTAATGATGACAAGTCATAGAGAGAAGAATCTGTTTGCAATTCCACTTCTCTATTTCCTTTCTATAGGTGTGTGTGTGGTTTTTTTCTTAACTTACAACTTAGAAACTACCAGAAACAAATTAAAGCAATACAGTTTGGAACAGATTACAAAAAGCCCCTCCCTTTGCAATGTCAGATGTTTTAATACATAATATTAATAACAACGCCTCCTAAATACAGAGGTTTCTAATGTCTTAAAGCTTTAATGTTTAAAATTTCACTTACCTTTTAACCTTGCCAAATCTAGCAGTTACCTGAAGGGCTTGACAGTAAGTGTCAAGGTCACACAATGAAATCCAAGCTACAGCTGCTTCACTAAGAGGAGACTGCAGAGAAAAAAGAAATCCATGTAAATCTTTCAGACTACCTTTTTTCACACTGTCTTTTTACCCAGCGGTTCACTTTACAAAATCATTTTAGTGTGCACAAAATAGCTAAACTTGGTTAGGTTAACATTCTGCTTCCTGGTGCTAACACAGGTTGAACCATGCACTGTGAACAACTAATGCATGAGGAGAAAAAAATTTCAGAAAGGAAATGGATATTCTGTGGGCAAAACCACAGAATTTGTATTCCTTACATGTGGTGACAGTTCTGGGAGAATTCATACACGTCTCCCTCATTGTTTCAGTAAAGCAGTGACATTTCCATATGCATGGAAAGATTAAAGCTGCAAAAGTGCAAGATAAAATTTGAATAACCCTTTCTTTCAAACTAGAATAGAGCAGAACCATGGCTGTGTATTATTTTTTGTTTCTTATTTATGTGATGAAGTGTTTTAGTGGTCTAGCTGACAAACACTTGCACACAGTCCATTTAGAATAACAAGGGAATGACAGAATTATCGTTCTGAATTATGAATGCTTTGGGTTGGAAGGGACCTTTAGAGATTATCTAGTTCTTTCTCACTAACTTGCTCTTTTTAGTTTGTTTCCAAAAGTAGAAATTAAATTTGGGGTGTTGTTTGGGGAGAGAAATACTTCTGCTTTATAGCAAAGAAATACTCAGATATTTAAGAATCTGGAAAATGAGGAACTAAGCTGTTCTTAATTGCATCTTATCTATTAGTAGTTGACTTTCCACTAAAACATGGTGCCTGAAGTTATATATGTCATGTGATCACACCATACAGTCATATAGAACCTATGAAACAGCACCGTCCTTCATTTACTAGAATTTTTCTGAAGTGCAGAGTTTGAAAAATATCTTGATTGAAAAATTAGGGCATAACTCATCACGATTCAACTTTCAATGAGATGACAGGCCATTCAGACAGAAATGTGTTTTCTATCAGCTCAAATCAAGCAAAAATGTTTAGCTGAAATATAACAGCTGAGACTGCTACACCCAGTGATAGGATACATCTGATTTTAATTTTCCTTTTGGGAACTCTTTATGCTGACAAACATAAATTCTTAATAGGTAGAAAAATATACTTCCAAATGTATATGGAAATTGTTTTAAAATAAAATTTTTAGAGGAAATGTCTCTTTACATTGGACTTAGAAATAATTTTTATGAGCCAAAAATTTACTAAACAATAAAACAAAATTCAATGAGTGGAATGATATAACAAAATTTACTAAATTTTCTCATACTACAGTCTATCTATCCTGTTCTTTGTGAAAGAGTGTTCTAGATTGCCATTTAAAGTCTAGATTAAGAGTTGTATTGTGAGTAACAGGAGACACCTTGAGAAAAAAATGGCTCAAAGCTTGTAAAAAGCAATTAAGAGAACATGCATAAACTGAAAGTGCTTCAGGTACTTTGAATTTGGATTTCTCACAGGTTCTCATAGGAGACAAGAGGGAGAATTTTGGAGGAGAACTTGAAATTGTCCAAGTTCTTATCCCCTGTTAGGGCTAATAATTTATACACTGCAAGCAACAGAGAGAAGTGTTCACAGAAATCACACCATACATTTAATAAAACCACCTAAACAGGTATATTACATTTCAGTAGTTCTGTCTCTTGCTCATTCTGCATATTTGATATTCTCTCTCATAGAAGAGATACAGCAAACTCTCCTGAAACACATTACTGCAACACAGTAACAAAATGTGTGTATAATTCAGCTGTTTCTTTTCTGTTTAAACATGCATAAAATCTGTAAAACACGGTCATAGAGCTTGCTAAACTTGGGTAGGTGCCTTTAAGAGACAAAGAACTTCAGACTTTTATTTCTTCTGTGAAAAGAATTACAAAAGATGTTACTCCTGATGTGTTTAGTTAATGTGTTAGTTTAGTGTCATCTTACTATTAACATCTCACAGAACAGGTCAGATTTGTCCAGCGGTCACTCATTCGTTTGGTGCTCAGCATCACTTTTCATGTAGAGAATAGTCTTGGAACTAATAGATGTAGGCTTATGCGACAGTATCAGACAATATAAGCCTCTAGATGTTTCTTGCCAAAGTAAATAGCACAAATGAAGATCGCAAAGTAGTATGATAAACATAATTTGTCTTAGCAATCCAGATGTAGGGTGGGGTTTTTTTGGTTAAAGTACAGGAAAAGTAAAACTTGTCAAAATGAAAACAAAGTCAAAAAAACCCCAGTATGGGAGTCTCTCTCAGAAGAGCTTATACATATAGCAGAACTAATTCAAGTTTATCCATAAAAGATTTTCCTCCTTAAACAATAGGCTTTATTTAAGTTCAAGTTTTATGACTGAAATAAAACCATGATTCTTCTCTGGATGAAGTTGCATTAAAATCAGAACTCTATATGTTCTTAAAAATATTTCTCTCTCTGTATGTATGTGTGTATAACAAATAATTAACAGACCAACAGAGATAAACTGTCTATGTGACACTTTAATTTCTCAAACTCTGAGGAAAATAAACAACTCCATATACTTTGGCTTAGAGTCAAAAAGAACTTAAACTTTTGTTTGAGACACTTAGGAAAAAATATGCATTAGAAATTTACATTACACACAATATTTATTATATATATTAAAAAAGGCACACGGTAATATCTGGAAGCAACTTAAAAATTATAACTAACAGAGAAACTAAAAAAACTCTGAAAAACTACCTTACCACAATTTTTGTGGTTGGATATTGTGGGAGAAAGAGTAGTGCATATAAAATCAGAGATTATGTTGAAGAAAAGTCTTTGAAATGCTTAGACCAACTCTATCTACTGGCTCTTATTTTTAGGGGTCTCAGTGAAGTCAATATAAGTTAGAATGAAGAAAGTCATGTGCATGAAGTACAGCCTCTGATCGACTGACATTATGATTTTTTTTCTACAAAAAGAATTGGTAAGATAAAGTAGACTGTCTAGAAATAGGTGTATTCTTATTATAGAGACACATGTAAATTTAGGGAAATAAAAGATACAGTACCTAGCAGTCTGTGTACTCTTGCAAGTGAGCTACAATACCAGCAACTTAACCAGCACCGCAGTAAGGATAATGCTAATATTTATGTTCTTTGTTTAGTAACATCTGTCTTTCAATCATATATTCAAAAAATCCTAGTTATCTAACACTGAATGATCATCTAAGAATAGGATATTTGATACTCAAATGGTATTTGGAACTGAACAAGAAAGTCAAAGAAGAAAACAGGAATTGTTTATAGTAATGAGTGCATTACAAGAGATTCTTTTTGTTGCTGTCACTGAACTGCTGCTCATCTGGAGACCACTATACATGATTGCCAGCCACCTGGTTCAGAAATATACAGGCATATGGCACAATTATTAATACTGACCCAACAATATTGCAGCAAACATATTCCAAGTTTGAAAAAACATTTGATAAATATTCATTTACAAATGTGAACAAATGTGTTTATTATAAATTTTATTCTATAAACACACACGCTGTTAGTGCCAAAGCAAAAGCTCCTGAATGCCAGGAGCTCACTATAGTTTTGGGAGTTAAGAATATTATATCTATGACTTTTGATGATACCAAATAAAATTAAATGGAAAGGAGAACAGTAAAATAAAAATACAACTATGTGCTGACCAGTACTGAAATACAAAATGTGGCTAAGCTCTGAATTAGCATAACCATTTTGCAAATACCTATGTAACTCTTAATGTGGTCATAAAAACCAAGCCAAAATTACTGAACATACTAGAAACAAAATGGTAGAGATCGTGACAACAGTGGTTAGAAAATAAAAAGCCCAGATCTAAATGACAGTTTAAAAAAAAGAAAGAAAAAAAAGGCATTACATATTTTTAAAGGAATTAACTGTAAAAGATTTGAATACAAAAATCCCAACATATCCTTACACCATCAAACTCTTCTTATTATGGCACGCTCCTACACTAACGTGTAGCACCCCTATTACATAAACTGGCTCTTGCAGCTGTGTATCAAATATATGAACACTCAGCTGTCTCTTCTTCCATCCACAAATCTTATTCCACATTTTTCATTCAATGCATGAGTCAGTCTTTTACAAACAAGAGTTCCCCCAAACAAACAATTTTATTGGAAATGTTTGTAACCTCTGAAAAATCATTCAAGACTGCACATGAACATTATGTGGTATCTCCAAGTAAGGGAATCAAAATCACCCAAGATGAGCTCTCACAGTAGTAGAGTGCCTGTAGCATCCACAGAAAGGACAATATTTGTATGTTTGTTTCTAGTACAACTAATTCTACTTTAAGTGAAATTTAAAGAATTAACTATAAAAATAAAAGCGACTTTCAAAATCAAAATGTTAAAAATATTCAGGTGTTGTTTTGTTGTGGAAAGCCTTATAATTAGTTTTTGAATCATTAATATCATATTGCAATCAAACCTATTTTCTGTCCAGAAAAATGTTATAATTAAAAATATTCATGGTGTCTCGATCTCAAAACTTTCTTATACCTTAGAATACAATTAGACACCTTAAAAAATTTAGCTTTAAGATGTTTTAAAGTGAGTGAATTATGCCTTAGTGGAGTATATATAATTATCCAGATACATAAGCCAAATACTTTACAGCATATCTAGTGTTCTGCTCTTAATACTTATATTATTCTTTTGGTTTTGATTTCTGTACTTGAAGTAAAAAAATGCTTTGATTCTTTTAGACCTATAGACAAGAAAACTATAAAAAAAAACAACTTCATTTTTTAACATATTTATTCATATCAGTTCTCAAAGCAAACTATACTGTTACTGACAGATTCCAATGTATATTGTTCTAAGGGTGAGGGAAAAAAAAACACTTCTGATGTGAAACACACCTGACAATAAATTTAGACAAGCAGTTCCCCTTCTTGACCTACTAAGAACCTCAGCTGCAAGGAGACATGGAACGTTGTAATGTGGAGGGTGGATGTTCTTTTGTTCTCTAATGAGTCACAGAAACTGAAAATCCTCTTGAAAAGGTTACTGTCAATGAACTCTTTAGGTAAACAAAGCTGAAGAAGAATGAACCAGGGACTAGGTGAAGAGCTGTCTCTAGGGGCCAAATAATGGAAAAGATATGTCTCTAGCCCTCCAGTAGTTAACCCTCATTTTGAACATTCTAAAGTGAAGATTTTAAGGTGAGAGCAATGGATAATCCAACAAACCTAGAAACTACTGAGATTGATTATTATATATGTAAATGCTATATGTATTTTTCCAAAGTCATTAGCTACAAGCAATTCCTGTTACTGGAAAGGACAAGTCAGATTTTACAGATATAACATTCAGCTGTGCTTTAATATTGTAGTCACACTATTCTAAGAAAAATATAGGCAAAACTATGCATCGAGGGGGAAAAAAATGTCTAAATGTGATTGGTCTAGCCAGTGCAGATAAAACACCAGTAAAAGTTATGATTTACCTGTATGTTTTAAGATATATCTTTTTAGTTGATTGGTTTTATTCCAAATTAAATGAAGCATTATTCTCCCCTCAAACCTCCCGTAATAAAAGTATCCTAGCATTTTCCAGTTGCTCCTTCTAGATTTTCCAAAAACAACAGGTCTTCCAGGTTTAAGTTATAGCTCTGCAGCAGGAAGCACTGGAAGGATTATCATTCTGCCTACTTGTCCTGGTTTCAGCTGGGATAGAGTTAATCTTCTGCTTAGTAGTTAGTGCAATGATGTGTTTGGGATTTAGTAGGAGAATAGTGCTGATAACAGAGTGATATTTTAGTTGTTCAAGGACTTTTCAAGTTTCGCATGCTCTGCAAGTAAGCGGGTGCACAAGAAGCTGAGAAGCAGCAGAGCCAGGGCAGCTGAGCCAAACTAGCCAAAGGGATATTCCATACCATAAAATTTCAGGTTTAGTATATAAATTGGGGGAGTTGACTGGGAGAAGCTGACTTGGAGGACTGCTTGGAGGAGCTGCTTGAGGACTGTCTAGGCATTGGCCAGTGGGGGTGAGCAGTTGTATCATGCATCACTTGTTGGGTTTTATTCCTCTCTCACTCTTCCCTTTTCATTGCAAACATCAGTAGTAGTAGATGGTTTTACTTTACTTGAATGGATTTTGCCTTTTTCCAATTCTCCTCCCCATCCCACTGGGCAGGTGGTGGGTGGGAAGTGAGTCACTGCATGGTACTTAGTTGCCAGCTGAGGTTAAACCACGACACAACTGTATAGATGCGCCAGCCCAAGTTGTGAAAGAAAGCATACCAAACAGTAAGGTATGAACATGTGATGCGAGAGTGTAAATAAGAGAGAGGCAGGCTCTCCTCAGTGGCACCCAGTGCCAGGACAAGAAGCATTAGGCACAAGTTGAAATGCAGGACATTCCATTTAAGTGTGAGAAGAGACTTTACTGTGATGGTTGTTAAGCACTGGATCAGGCTGCTGAGAGAGGTTGTGGTGTCTCCATCCTTGGAGATATTTGAAACCTGATATTTGAAGCCCTGAACAACCTGCTTTAGCGGACTCTGATATGAGTAGTGGGGTTGGCTAGATGATGCCCAGAGTTCCGTGCCAACCTCAGCCATTCTGTGATTCCATGAATCAGACATAGAAGCTCTATAACATGGCCAGGTCATTCAAATTGTGGACCTTGAATCACAGAGTCTTATGCTTCCAGGGGAGCAGTCATAGTATGCCAAGTTCAAGAATACCTTGCCTACAGCCAGGGTCCTGCTTTCTTCCAAGCCAGACCCAGACCTCAGAAGTGCTGGGACTTGCAACAAGGCATCAGGTGGTCCAGGAAGAGGCCTGTCAAAGTACTATCCTGATTTCAATTACTCCACAAAACATTTTCAGTGGAACCTTTCAAAGATGAAATCTAGCTAAATCAAACCTCATCCTAAACTGCTGCAGCTTAATTACCTTACTTTAATTTAAACTTCAGCTATCGAGGTTGATGTGCAGTTTAACAGATAGCAACAGCTGTAAAACTAATCAAATTGTCAAAATCTTCAAACAAACAAACTCTTTCCCCAATCCCCTGCACTACACAGTAAGGACTACTTTGGTGACATGTATCTTATGATATGTACCAGTGAAATAATGTATTTGGTTTATGCCGTCATGCTTGCTTTCAAAAACCAAAACAAATGTCCAATGTAAGAGTTTTTCAACCATACAAAAAGGCAAAAACTCTGTTAAAAAAAAGTGTCATAAACTTTCGTATTTACTACAAAAAAAAAAAGAAGAAATGTTTCACGTAAGTTTATATGAATGTTGTGCTTGTGCAAGAAATACATCATCTTAGTGGAGATAATTTACTTTTCAACTAGATAACTGAAAATATCAAGGTCCTGCAATCCTAAATTATACCTGTTTTGTGGTCCAACTGCTTGTAGTTGACTAGCAATGTAGAGTTCCATATTTTACTTTTGAATCTTCCCTTTTTAATCTTTTATATATTAATCTTTTAATTATTAGCATAACCACTTAACTTTACGTATTTCAGCAAAAAATAACTTAGTATAATCAGCCCATTACAGGCTCATTAATGTCAGGCCTCTAAGGAGAGATCTATATCAGTTGTCTTTCATCATTCCCCTTTCAGCAGTGTCTGTCTTTGACTCCTTGAAAACTCTTCTGGAAAGATGAGAGGCAGCATGAGCACTTTACTCATTTGCCATGTGTCCAGTGACCCCTGCCATCTTTCTTTATATACACTTGTCTTCCCAAGTCTGTTTTGGATCAGCTTTGTCTTTCATCCTTGACTTATCTTGTGTTTCATGAAAACGTAGACAAAATATTTAACTTTCTATTTCTAATTGACCCATAACTTCCCCTTTGTGAAAGCTATGTCAGTTTTGATGCTCCAATTTTGAGCAATATATTTTGAGCGTCAGTCTCCTAAATGCAGTTCTCTTCTTTGACCCTGAGAGGATACTGTCAGATTGCATACAAACAGAAAAAGTGGCAAAAATCCTTCTCTGATTTATTTATGAATTATTTACAGCTCTTCCTATCATATTGTAGCCCAACAAATCTGTGCATCAAAATGCCAATCTGTCTGGTTTTCATGTAGGTTATCTCAAGTGTATGAAAATGTTAATGTGGTTCACAAAAATAAGGAGGTTACTTCACAGTCTCTGAAATTCTCAAAAGAAAAATTTTGTAGTAATAATACATTTGCATGCCTAAACAACTTGTGCACCCAAAGAATAAGTGGACTTGCTCCCTTTTGTGTCTAAGATAAAAGGGTTTAGAGAAGCACAGTGATGCCTTATCTCACTCTATACTGAGCTTATTGTATGCAGAGACAACTGAGTATCTTTTCAGTTCAGTACATTTCATGGAGACTTAACCCATTCTGAGCACGATGTAGAGCTCTTATTTATTTGCTTGTGACCTCTTTATAGCATATTACCTTTATAAGCAAAAGAGTGGTCCTATAATTCAGCTTGGAGTTCAGTGTTATCTTTATTTCAATGTATTTCTACATCTTCAACTCCCTAAATGATACACAATGTAAAACCTTTCTTAATGGGTCCCAGAGAGCCAGGCTGATAAAAGGTATTCATTTATCAAAAGCTCTACTTCAGCCACCAGCATATTCATCAGAAATGACAATACTTTTTTAGTAGAGGCTCTCAGGAACCTAAGATGCTCATTAGAGATGCACTGCTGAATGACAACTGTATAAAGAAAGAAAAAGGTCACCTCATTTTTAATTGGTTGTCCATGTTGCATCAGCAATGCTAACATATCTTACACCAAACGCCAGGCAGTGACCAGGAAATATTTCTAAATTTGCACTCTTGATTAGCTATATTAGGTAAGTAAATTATGTTAAAATATCATTAAAAGAAAAGATGCAAATCAAACCAGGAAATAAAAATTATGCACATAAAAAATATGGTTTTTAGTTTGTACACATTAACTATTTTGAAAAATTTAAAATTAACCTTAAAAGAACATACAAGAATCTTTTACTGAAAACAGAGAATGATAATGATGTAATTTATTAAAGAAATAATGAAAGAGGGTTTAATATAAATAGGGGAAAAGTTTATGGTTACCTAAAGGAGTAAAAGACTGAAGATGATAATAAATAAGATTCCTACAATGCTTGATTTGTTTTGCAGCACATCCTCACCAGCATATTTTTGCGTTACGCTGAAAAAAACCCTATAATTTTGTACACAATTTTTATTTCTTCCTCAAATCTCCTTGTGGAAGTCTCAGTAAGCTTTCAGTGACAAACATAAATTTAATTTGAAATTATTTGGATGTTGAATGAGATTTAGCTAATTTAAGTATTTTCCAACTCTTCTCAGTGGTGTTCATTCACCAGTACTCTGAGTTACAGTAGCAAAAAGAATTGCAAAGGAAAATCTATTTAATGACTTAGACTCCAGAAATCCCAATAATCAATGTCTTTCAATCTATTGAAATTTACCTTAAACCAAAACCAGAAACTTCACATATGAAAATAAATAAATCATTAACTTTATAAATCTGTTTTAGGTGAGAGAAGAGATCAGTAACACACTTTTACAGTACTTTCTATTCCTGATTCATTGGGTTTGTTGACTGTGGTTAGTAGAAGTAGTTTAATCTGTGCAAGCTCTCAGGGAGTTAATTTCCACTATTGGATGATTTGTATTACTTAGGGAGGAATTGCACATAAGATTGGTCTAAGAAAACACAGAAAGTGCAGCATGAAAGGAACGAAAAAGAAACCACAGAAGTTAAGCAGTTTTAAAATAGAGAAACACTTTCAAGGAGTGAGCCCAGTTTTGCTGTAGGCAAAACTAGCGCAACTAAAAGAAGATAGTGAAGACATTTTAGATAATATATTCAGTGGAGGGCAAGATTAAGTAAGGGTGTTCTAGACCTTCAGGGTAAAAACTGAGATCTTATATCCTAAAACTGTTAACTCTAGAATTGGGGCATAACGTTCAAAAGAGTTCTAATATGATTCTTCATTGTAATACAAAAACAAAACCAGAAACAAAGCCCTTCCTCACCATGCACTTGCTAATGAAAGACATTTCTGCAGTCTGGTAATATAGTGTAAGTTTCCTGTCTTTCAATTATTTGCACTTGATACAGTGAACATTATTAAAATTTAACTGTTATACTTTATATGGATTAAGTACATAATACAGTTAAAAATAAGTTTAATTTTCACTTTGATTCCAGTATATGTGACACAAATAGATAAATATGCCCAGACAGAAAAACTCTGTGCAACAATTATCCTCAATGTGTATGAAAACACATTTTGTCTTTTAGTTGATATTAGGCTAGTTTAAAGGGGGTAGTTGTTTATGTTCTTGCCCTGTATTCACTTAATCCTCATTCATGAGAATTTTTCTTTAAAAGTGCAGTAATCTACATATTCTTATGAAAATCCATGACCCTAACATACTAATAGACTTTGTTAATATACTTGATTAAGATCTGCCCCAGGAATATGCTGATATAACAAGTCATCACTTTGAAGCATCTTTAGCAATATGGATGTAGAGTACTCTGGCACCAGGCCCTAGAATCTGGAGTCTAGAAGACTGGAAGGTACCACCAGGGGACTATAAACAATACATCTCACAAATAGAATTGGTTTAGTCAGCCAAACCATGCTTTCTTTGTGCTCTACAACTGCTGAGGAACGGAACTTAGTAGGCCTGTAGAAAGCAATGGTTAAGATTGCATATTCAAAGAGTCAGAGTATTTTTAATAAACATTAATGGTATTTTAGCCATTTCATGATGCTATACCTACTGCAGCACAGATTTAAGCAGGGAAAACAACAATCTCCCAATCAACTCTTTGAAACTTCAGAGAAATATCCGCAACAACCTGATGCAAGTTAGAATACCTTCAAGTCCTACACCAGTACAAGACATTTTAGACCAAATTAATTTGACTAATTACTAAGTCCTGGAAGACAACTTGAGCTCAGTATTTTAAGTATTTTCTCTCTGATTCATTATCACTCAAGGTCTCACTCCTTTTTTCCAGGAGTTAAATCTTGGTTTACTATTGCCATAACTATATGAGAAAGACTTAACAACTTAAACAGCAGAACACCAACCCCCCACCCCCCCCCCCCACACACACCCCCCACACCCCCCATGTTTTAAGTCCTTAGCTTCAGCTAGCTGTTGTTAAGTACTGATGGGGGGGGGGGGAGGGGGAGGGAAGGAAAGAAAAGGAAAACAAAGTTCTATAAAGTAATACCTAGGCCATCAAAACTATAAATATACAGTAAAGTGGTTTTTTCCCCTCATTGAGTTACTTGAGGAGATCTATTCATATAAGGAATTCTAAACATCCTTAGAAGAAGGTCAGTCATGCATACTTGACAAGCTGCTTGTCATCCAACAACCAGTAAACAGAATACTTTATACATTAACCGGTAATGAAAATAGATTCCTGAGATAGAAATTTTTCAGCATGCTATTATCCCAGAAATCTATACCATAGTATAATGAAGCAAATAAAAAAAAGTAAGCAGTTTTCTTTGTAAACATCAATTACAGATCAGAGCCTATTTAGCAAAACAATACCTAAAAAGGTGAGAGTAAAGAATCCATGCCTTTCAGTACATCACACAGGTTGTGAAATGTGAAATTAAAGAAAAAGGGACATAACCAAAACAATCATACCAGAGCAGAACTAGATTCAGTGACATTTCTGGGAACACTAAAAAGATAATCTTCAGCAAGCATATGAAGTTATTAAAAGACAAATGATTTGCATCTTAACCCTTAAATAAGTTGCACATATTAGTTCAATACTAATTAAATTTTCATCACAGGAAATATTTGTTTACTTATGTCTTCACATCCTAAATGATACGACAGGCAGAATTTTCTGTTTATTAAAATTCAGAACAAGTACTGAAAGTCTTTGGAAGAACTCTGAATTTCGTGCTCTGAACAAAATCACAAGTCCTCTTGTTTTTAGAGCAAGTGTATATACAAGATAAGGATAACTTCATCTGTCTGTCAAATCCTCATAGGTTATCCTAACTTTAGTAGGGTTTTATTCAAAATCAAGACCCACCCAGATTGCGTGGTTCAGATTTTCATATTGCTGGAAACATTTAACATTTTAAAACATTTAAACAGCTCGAAGTGTAAATGTGTGGGTGTGTGAGTGGGGGTGTGTAGAAAAAAAGATGTTTTTCAAAAAGTTCATGTTAATATGCATGGAGTTAAGTGAAAAAATAAAAATTTATTAAGGGTTTGACCTAAGTGCAATTATATAAAGTTTTCTTAAACATATACGTGTATAAGATTATACATATAAACAGAGAATTTCTAAATAGAGTTATGTTCAAAAAGATAGGGAAAACAAGCAAAAAAGTTTGAGTTTTCACTGAATTCTTGTTATCTATATGTGCCTTCTTCCAAACAAAAGTAGTATCAACGAAAAGTTCTTAACGTTTAGCATAATTTCAAAGCTGAAAAATTTCATAGAGCTAAACCCAAAGCTACTTCCAGGATACCTGTGGTTGATATGTCCTATGGATATTTCTCTTTTGTGTGTTGACTTTTTGGATGCTCCATGTCTCTGGTGTGTTAAATAAAGTCAGGCATGAATACACTGTATATAAAGTGAGTCAGATCTTACCTAAAGCTTAAATGAATTGACCCTGAAAGCTTGGTAAAACCCGCATCAGGTTTCAATAGTTCTCACGGGTTTTAAGTCCTGGATTTTCTGTCAAAAGTCTTAGAGCTCATACATCGAGGGGGTGCAGGTTAATCATAAAGCTACAGACAGAAACATAGACTCTGACCTAAAGTTTTGAAATTCCTTTATATCAGGGAGGAAGCTTCAGGGCCAGCAGTGAGCTGCTGGTTCAGCATCGTATATTCTTTCATCATCTTGTGGTGCAGCAGGATCAGGAGGTAAAAAATGTGCAGTGCACCCTGCAGTTTCGTAAAATGCATGCAACAACATGTATTCCAGGTTATTTTTTATTATTGCATCAAGCAAGAATTACTATTTTGGCTAGCCATACTCATAAACAGAATTAAAATAATATTTTAAAAGTCAATAATTTTTAAAATTAAAAAAGAATAAAGAATCAAAGACTCTGAACCTCCCCCAGGTATGAGTAACTATGTGTCCCCAGATGTGGAGATATTTAGTAGCAGACAGGACTGAACTACACAGATGCATCTGACAGACAGAGAGGGCATTCTGAAAGTGTTTCAAACCATGATGCAATATTGTCCATGTGAATTCTTTTTGCAATACATTAGAAATCCAAAACTACACTTTGTAGTAACAACAATAGGGTATGGATTCAGCTCACAGTTCTGCAGACCATTTCCCAGATGAACTGTTTGGATAGGAGGTTGGACAGGACAATTCACTGGGTACTGATGACCACGCTCAATACAAAGTATAGCAATGACCTACCTTCAGGAATCAAGTATGGTGAAGACCTAGTTTAGGTTGCTGCTGAGATTATAGAAAAAAAGGCAGACAGACATCAGTCTGTGAGTCCTGAGAAAGCCACTCTGAAGTGAGAATGGCTTGGGCAATCTGCGCCAGGAGGATCCAACAGTTCTCTCAAAGACTCAAACCAAACCTATGCATGTAGAAAATGAAGGACTACTCAAAAGACTGTGTTCAGGCAATTTTTTTCAGTTGCTTTTCACAGATCTGTAGCTCCTATTCCCTTAAAATAACAGTAAAAACCCAACCTTATTTCAAAAGTGTCTTAGACCTAGTCTTAAAACTCCTAACCTGTCTTCAGTCTCTTCTGTATTGCTCTCAATGTATGAAAACACTGAAACAGTACTCCACAGGTACAAGAATCATCTAGAAAACAAGCACAGCAGTCCTGAGAAGATGATTTTGTATGTTTGTTTTCTCATTCTGTTGTCTGTGATAAAAAAAAAAAAAATAGATTCAACATCCAAATTGTTTAAGTGTTTCTGAGTAATTTGGGAATAAAGCAGTGGTCAGTCACCACTCAGACTGACAGATTTTTGAGCTCTGCTACATGACTCCAGCCACAACAGTGAGTGTCACGGCACTCTCCAGACCAAGGGTCCTCAAACTTTTTTAAACAGGGGGCCAACACAGATGAAGTGACAAGCAGTCATCTGCAGCTGCTTGGTGTCCCCCCCCCCCAACCCCCGGCGGGGCAGGCAGTCTGTAAATACCAGGGGGGGGATTGAGGACCCTGGGAGGCTGTATCCAGCCTGTAGACTGCAGTTTGAGGACCCCTGCTCCAGACTATCAAGCTGCAGCAAAGTCTTTTTACCATCTCATACCAACACACTCTTCATACAGCCCCACCACTGCCTTTGCCTCATCCCATGCATGCATTCTCTCTGCTTCCTCTCTCTCACCTTGTTCCTCGGCCACTCTCTTTTCATTGGCTCTCAACCACTTAACAGAACCAGCCACAGCTGCACCTTATCTACATCAGCCAACCCGCTGCCCCTGAAGCCAACCCACAGTTGTATATTATCAATGCTAATTAACCCAGCTTCATTCCTCTACAACTGACATCCTTAAGTGAAACAAATTGGATTAATTCCTGAAAAGTAGGGGGAAAAAACAGCACCAAAACAAAACCCACTTCAAAGTGTCTTTATCATAGCTCCTAAAGCACTTTGTCATGTAGATAATATGGAACACCCATATCAAGGAAAGTTTAATGGAGAAGCTACAACAAATCCTTTGGTTTCCTTTCCTCTGTTAATTATGAAATCTGAAGGAAACAGAAATCACCTACCTTCAGATTGGCACTGTGTTACTCAGAATCACCACTGAAAAAATAATCAACAAAGAGCAGAAGTTTTTTTATTATTATTTGCTCGACCTCTCCTCCACATTATTCAAAAAGTTTGTGCAAGAAGCTGAATAATTCTTTTGGCTCTTACTGCTGGTAAAAGTACTCGGCAAACCCACAAAAAATCAAACCCTAGGCTCTTTCACAGAGTTATCAGGAGTTATACAGGAAGATCTCCAAGATATTAAAAGAAAACAAAACACAGAGCAGCTGAAATATATTAAAAAACCAAAATATTTTTAAGTCAGTTCCACAAAATTTGCCCATCTGCTCCTCAATCATCAGACTGGAAAATTGAAAAAGGCAAGTTATGATAAGAACTGTAGCTGAGGACATAATTTTAATTGAAATATGCTTTTGAGTTTCAAACTTTAAAATATGCTTCCAGTTTTCTGCATGTTAGTATTCTGTACACAAATGTGTGTTAAGACCAAAAATCAGGTTTTTAAGATACCTTCTCAACAATGACATAAGCAACAACATCCCAAGACCAAGCACTAACATTGTAGCAAATATCAAATAACCACACTTTCTGTTTAGAAAATAAAAGAGAGAGTGACTTTTTACTAATCCCAAGCAATATGCTTCTCTATAGCAAGAAGGATATATTGGAACTGAAAAAATAGTATATTTGTAGGACTTTCATGCATCTATTTTGGCTTTTCAAGTCATTTTTTAATTGTTAACATTCTTATTTTGTCAACTCTGGAAGAAAAAACTCTACAAGTACTACTAAGAGAATATTCAAAACTACTAGACAATGTGGAATCACCCACATACAAATTGATACTTCCATGGAATGATGGCCTTGCTTTTAGTCCTGACAACCTTGCAAAAGGATGAATTGCTAATACCAGACACTGCTCTAAGACTTGCCTTCTAGCTCAAATGAAATCCTTGCGAGACTTCTTTCCAAGCAAAGTTCAAATGCCAGCAAAACCTGCAGACTTCATTGACCGGGTAAAAAGACTGATTTAATACCACTATGGGCTTCTACTATGTACAATGGTACTCTCAAAATTATTTTATGTGGATTGCTAGTGTATCACTAAGGGGTATACAAGAAACACTGGCCATTTAGGGTATTTTAAGAAGGAAAAACTTTATACAATATAATTAACTGAATCAGCACTTGATGTTTTCCTAGAAGTAGGTTAGGCACATTTTCCAGCTAATCACTATTTCAGTTTAGTCTGCAATTTTATGATGACAGAAGACAAAACCCAGCATTAGAGGTCACAGTGAGTGAGAAGTAAAAAGAGTTACATTTTAAGCAAATAAATCTCTCTCATTACAATGAAATATTAAACTAACACACGAAATATATAAAGTCTAGAAAGTTAACCAGTACTAAACAATATATTACATTTCCTGAGCTGCTTGTATTTTACAAAACCTGGTCCCTTTCTAAAGGGAAATTTTACAGCATTAACTTGCCTTTGTAAGAATTTTTACATGTGTAATAAAAGTTACCACAACCCAAACCTCAAGTGATTTAAATCTACTGGAAATTTCTGAAGCTGAATTATATAAAGCCCTCTTTACTTTTGTCCTAAACAAGCTTGTTACATATTACATGGGAAAAAAAACCTGAGTAAAGGTATTGGGGTTTTAAATTTTGACTTCCACAGAAGTAGTAGTAATTACATTACTTTCCCCAAAGACATGCTTGCCTAAAGTTTATCTTCTAAATCTTTGTGTTTGGAATAAGCTATCATGATGTACAAAGCTTATATAATGTGTAAGGTGGGATGTGTTTCAGCATGTAGAGACAACCCTTCCTGTCTGCAAAGCAAATCTTTCATTTTCCTTAATCCTCTGCCTGTCAAACGAAATGTCTGATATATTTCCAAAAATCTTGACTGGAAGAAGGTGAACTTGCTGTTCTGTTTTTCATAGTCTTAATCCTGAGGTAAATTGATCTTCATTGAAACAGACACTTTTCCTTTCAGCTTACAGTGGATATTTTCCTCAATTAACAAGTATAGAGAGGTGCTGAGGTGGCTAAGATCCATTCAGACAAAGAATCAGCAGTTACAGAGCACTAGAGGAGTTGAAGAAGAAAGTGGTTTACAGGAAAAGAGTGACACCAGCTCATCTAGTTCTCCTGCACAGCCTATGCTATTCCTACTGGTGGTAAATGCTTCCTTTGGAGAGTCTAGCTGTCAGAGGTCTTCACCAGGCATAACCCATTCTTCCAGAAAAAAATTATCAATTTCCATGCACAACATGATTATGCAGAAGAAGAAGAAAGAACTAGCCTGCCTGGAACTGAGACACAGGAGTGTTACTGCTACTACTTCCTACATGTACTCATTTCGGGATTGGTTTCTGTGTCTACTTGTCCTGGTTTTGGCTGGGACAGAGTTATTTTTCCTCTTAGTAGCTGGAGCAGTGCTGTGGTTTGGATTTGGTGTGAGAAAGAACAGTGCTGACAGCACACTGATGTTTTAGGTAATGTTTACACTAAGTCAAGAACTTTTCAGTTTCTCAGGCCCTGCCAGCGAGAGGGCTGGAGGGGCACGGGGAACTGGGAGGGGGCACAGCCAGGGCAGCTGACTCGAACAAGCCAATAGCATGTTCTATACCACAGTACGTCATGCTCTGTATATAAACTGAGCAAGGGTGGGCTGGGGCCTGCTGATGACTGCTCAAAGACTGGCTGGGCATCACTTGCTTTCTTTCCTACCTTCCGTTTGGATTTCATTCCTCTCCCCTTGTCCCTCTGTTTCATTATAACTGTTACTGTTATTATCGTCATCATCATCATCATTACTATTATTATTATAATAATCAACATTGGGTTTTTTTATTATTTTATTTCAGTTATTAATTTTTTTCTTATCTCAACCTTTATATTTTACTTTCCTTCCCAGTTCTCCTCCCCATCCATCTGGGTGAGCGGGGAGTGTGCGAGCAGCTGTATGGTACTTAGTTACCAGCTGGGGTTAAACCACAACACTTGTTTGGGATGAATTTGTAAGAAGATGAGCAACTTGCTGTGTTATTTGGCATTTAATTTGCAGCATAACTTTTTGGATTACTATAGCTCCTGCTATCACTCTAAGCAGAAACATATTCAAATGTTTCAACTTTGTCCTTGGACTTTTACCACTCCCCACAAAAGATATGTGCTTGTGATACCACAGGAACATGAGAAGTCATTAATTATGACAATTCAAGGATCTTTTATATGCTTAAGCACTTTCTGGTGTATGGAACAAGTTACATTTCCAATAATATGGTTTACCTTCCTTAGAGAAAATGCCTTCTACATAAAATAACCTATTCACATTTCTTGTGAACTGTGGGCAGCACACCACCTAAGCACAGCAGAGAACAGGTGATTGCATACTCTAGGTTCTTCTGAATAGTAAGATAAGAAAAAATGTAAGATGGCATGTAGGACTTCAGGGTGAGTGACATATTTGAGGGCCAAGATGCCTCCAGTGCTAAAAAACCTCTGAAATTTAATCTGAAATAAATTCAAATATAAATCAGATATTTATAATTATTTGCTAGCCCGCAACATAATGATGTTTCTATTAAACTTCATTCTAGCAGAGAAACAGAAATTCAATTTAATTACAAAATTAAAATTAGTGATTTCTTAACTACAAGGAATCCTGTCCAGCTTCTATTAAGTTCATGAGATGTAATGAGTATTACTTTAAATGACTATTTTAATAGAGCTAATAAATCCATCAACTAACTTCTTAGAAACTATTAAAAAGCCAGATTGATTAAAACTTATATATGTACACACATATTTCAGTAAAAATCCCCAAATTTCTAAACCCAGAAGGAAATAATTCTAATAATTAGTAATTCAAATAAGGGAAAAGAATTGTGTCTGTTAATAAATGATGTATGTTTTACATATAGTAAGCACCTTAAATATATAAGGAGAGGTATTTTGAACTAATGAAGTGTATCAGATTTGTGTGGCAAGGTTTTGGTAGCAGGAGACTACAGGGGTGGCTTCTGTGAGAAGATGCTGGAAGCTTGTCAGATAAGCTATGCTAGAAACTATGTCAGACAGAACCAACGCCAGCTGGCTCCAAGTTAGACCTGCAACTGGCCAGGGCTGAGCCCATCAGTGACTGTGCTAGTTAGTGCTTCTGTGATAACCTATTTAAGAAGGGCGAAGAAAAACCTGTGCAGCTGCAGCCAGAGAGAGGAGTGAGAGTAGCAGCTCTGCAGATACCCAGATCAGTGAGGAAGGAGGGGGTGGGGGTGCTCCAGGTGCCAGAGCAGAGATGTCCCTGCAGCCTGTGGTGAAGACCATGGTGAGGCAGGCTATGCCCTGCAGCTCATAGAGGTCCACAGTGGAGCTGATACCCACCTACAGCCCATAGAGGACCCCACACTGGAGCAGGTGGATGCACCTGAAGGAGGCTGTGATCCTGTGGAGAGCCTGCGCTGGAGCTGGCTCCCGGCAGGACCTGTGACTCCTATGGAGAGAGAGGCCCCTGCTGGAGCAGGTTTGCTCCCCCATGGGGCACCCATGTTGGAACAGTCTGTTCCCAAAGGCCTGCACCCTGTGGGAGGGATCCACACTGGAGCAGGGAAGAGTGTGAGGAGGAAGGAGGGGCAGAGACAACCTCTAATGAACTGACTGCAGCCCCCATTGCCTGTCCCCCTGTGTTGCTGCAGGGGAGGAGGCAGAGGCCAATCAGGAGTGAAGGGAAGGAAGCCTGGGGAGAAGGGAGGGGTGGGGGGAAGTTGTTTTAATACTTAGGTTTTATTCCTCATTGTCCTGCTCTGATTTGTTTGGTAATATATTAATAATTTCCCCAAGTGGAGTCTGTTTTGCCTATGATGATCATGAGTGAGCAACGTCTCCCTGTCTTTCTCTTGCCTTTCATTGCCTCTTCCTTCCCCTGTCCAGCCAGCCAGGGTCAACCTACCACCTAAAGTCACCTTTTTTCTCCATTGGCACAGCTATTACTGTAGCAACAAGTCTGTCTGTCCAGCCTGCAAAAAACCTGCAAAATATTGAGGAGTATTTAAGCACACTAATAAGCATTTAAAGTAGAACATGTTTTTTGTTTCCTGCTCAATTTCTGTTTCAAGGAATTCAGTCAACTTAGTTTATCAAGGAGCTGTTTTATGCAAAGTCTTTAAACACCATTCTGGGAAACAGCAATTTCCCAATAGAGAGCTTCCCAATCTGGCATATAAAGTTATGATAAAGCATCAAGCTGCACTAAACTACATACACTGTAAATAAAACCAGATTTTTGAAAAAAATTTTAACAAAAGGCAATTATTCATTAGAACCATTACCTAAGGCTGAGCTAGATTTTCCATGATTGGAGTCTTTTTAAATCAAGATTTTGTTAGAAAGACTGTAGTTCAACAGTAGTATTAAACATGCAACAATAATTGGGACTTTGACTTATCTTAAAGGAAATTAGATTATATGATCAGCATGAACTTTTCTGACTCTATGAAGCCACCCAGGAAAAAAATAATAAATCCAAAAATAAAATACATTAATCCAGCATTGACAAATGCAGCCTCCATACTAATTCTGCATAATAGTCCATCTTTATCATAATCTTTACCCATTTTCTTGTTTTTGACATATATTTTTAAAGAAAATCAATTACAAAACATGTAGAGATATGTATGTTAGCATTAGCCATTGGAGAAGACAGCCAGCTTTATAATAAATTAAAACAACTATCTTCTGAGATGGATTACACTAAGTGCAACCAAAGCTATACACAAGTTACGTGTAGTATCATATACAGCATACTGGTAATCCATCAGGACTTAAATAATGTATGTATTGGTTTACCGCAAGAATAGTTGTAATGCCAGCCAATAATTAAAAACAAATAAATAAACAAACTGCAGCTATTTTTGGTGAAGATGAAAAGGAATTGAATATTACTGAATAGTTGACTTTCTATATAATTCAATTTTACATGTAGTAGGGACCATGTCACCAGAATTATAAGCCTACTGAAGAAACAGTTTGGTGTAGTTTTGAAAGATTCTCCTGCCTTTTCATTAAATGCTAGTTCCTTCTCTGTCAACACCTTTTCAGCTCAAATTAAGCCTATAGGAGAGAGCAGGGAAAAAAGAAAGGAAACAGTGTCTGCTATACCAATGGTTGGTTTTGTAACCTTAAGGTGAAAGTGGAAGAAAGGTTCCTTATTTCTCTAGAAAAACTGAATTGCTACAGCGACACTACGAATAAAAGTCTGTATTCTGTGAACACTTCTAATCACTTTACAGCCAGCTTACAGTCATGAATTTAATAGACTTTTTTTTTTTTAGCTGACCTGTTACACAGAGATACTAGCAAACAGCAACTGTCTACTCACTGAGGAGCTGCTATATAGTACTGAATTTATTAAAAATTTCTTTACAACTACAAAAATATTCTGCCAGGTCAGAATGCTTCACCGCTGATTATACTTAGATATAAACCCAACATTTAATAATAATTTAGGGGGATATTGGCCATTATTTAAAAAAAAAACAAAACAAAACAACAACCAAAACCATAAAATAGGCAACAGCAACATTTTACCCCTTTCCTTAAGCCCCACAGTAGACCTCCTCACTTTAGTTAAGGTTTTGAGACATCTATTTCCACATATCTATTTTTTTTCTGCCATTTATAGTGCTTTCCGTTGTATACAGACAGACACTCTGGGAATGTCTCCATTAGTCTGTATCTGGATTCTTAATTTCTGTCAGACTTATTGTTTTTATTTGTACTGTATGTTAGTACTTTCCTAAAGCACATTTCGTTTATCATATTCAGGTATTCCCTTAATAACATATTTTTTCTTTTAGATGACATTTTCTCTAAAAATTGGAATAACATCTTCCATAATTTTTCAATAAGAAAACCTCAAAACTCAATAGTTGAGTCCTCACAATAGATAGTCTGATCTATCCTTTCTTTTTCTTTTTTTTCAGATTAAAAGTAATATATGTGAACTGTATTCACATTCTCTGTGGGGTAAGAGTATGAAAACAGAAGCATAAGTTTCAGTTCTTTCCTGGCAAGATTCCTCTAATTTCTCATAATTTTCCTAAAAACAAAATAATAAAAAATTATCCTTTAAACATACTTAACAATATCATCCTATTGTTGGAAACTGACCATGAAAGAAGCTTCTAATGCAAGTCATAATAAATGCCAGCAACATCATACAAGCACAATATGTAACAATAGATTTATGTTCAGTTTACTGCTGTTTAAATATGAGCCAGATATAAAATAAGATGAGATGTTTCATCTCATTTGATGTTAGAAACATGTATTTTCACTTCGTGGAAATAAAGACTGTCTTCTCCCACTATATCTCAAAGGTAGACTTTAGCTAATAATTATTAGCCTTAATATAACTATATAGTTATACTGTCATTTTTATTAAGTGTAATTTTACCCACCAAGGAACCATTTAAAACATCAATTTCAAGTTTAGCTTTAAGACGCTCATCTAATTTAGTTTCAAGCATATGCTCATTACTAAAATGATCTGGAATGAAACCTTCATGCATTTCTAGTCATAAATGAATAATTAAGAGCAATGGTTAATTGCTATCTAGGATGTTTTGGAAAAAACACATTGCGCTTTTTTTTCTTTCCTTTTTTTTTCTTTTTTTTTTGAACACGCGCATTGCCTGCCAGATTGCAAATCCAACTTAAAGTTCTACAACAGTGTCTCTCTGCTACCCCTTTTTCTTGATGTTGAAGATATATATACAGAAAACAGCAAAAAACTTTTTTAAAGCAATCAGGGGACAAACAATGGCTGCGTATCTCATGCTGGCAGACCTTTGTTCAGATTAAATACTATTAATACAGTCAAATAGCTATGACTCCAGCCAAAAAGTTTAAGTCCTGAACTATAGAGAAAAGTGCGTATCATATCTCCTAGGAGTGGCCGCTTGAGAGTAAAACAGGAGAACAAAAAGCATCAACAACAAATCACACACCTGAAGGCTTGTTGAATCCTAAACTTCTATGAATCTACAATTGGACTTTTTAAGAAGTTTGGTCTTAATCAACTAATAAAGAGGATTTAGTGGTCACCCTCATTTCCAAATGGGTTTCCACATTTCCAGGAAAAGATGATGTCTGAAGGAGCTAGAAAACCTGCTGGGTAGCCATAGGAGTCACTGCTGTGATCTTTTCAAAACAAAAAAAGTCAATTACTGGATGGTTGTGCTTTGGTAACATTCAAATTCAGTACTTTGGAATGGCAATTAAAATAATTCTATAATTGCTTTTAATGACATTTTTAAACATCACTCAGATCATCTCTCATAACACTGTCCTTCCATGGACTCCAAAACTGAAATATTCTCCAGACTACATCTGTGTCTAGACTGTGTGAACACCAGCAGGTAAGAATTTTAGCAGAAATGTGGATTCCCCCCCATTTTTCAGAGATTCTAAATCAATGATTTTTTGAAAGCAGTTCTAATTACTGAATATTTTGTTCTACATTACAGATTTGCCTACACAATATTAAAAAGAAAAGACAGTCATTATTTGGTTAAGCAGCTGGAAAACTGCAAGCAATTCACATCAAGACTCAATTTGCATGAAATTTCAGGGTACTTTGGAATAGTAGCCTGACACAATCTGCTGCCAAAGCACATACTTCTGATTGCCTTTATTTTTCATTGAGAAGTGCTTGTCAGTATAAGGAAAACACAGAATGTTAGAAATCAGTTAACTGCACAAAGCAATGTTGTATCTGTCCAAGATCCCTATCAGGAAGGTCAGGTATGTTCTACCTCTTGCAAGAGTGACAGGAATAATGTATTGTTAATTGCTGTCTCCGTTTCTTTAGAATAGCTGACCACAGAACTAATATTTGCAATTTTGGAAAAGTGAGTTGTGTTAATAAGAGCAATGGATTAATAGTGATTTGCTATTGGATTTGATTAAGAAAGGCACATTTATTTTAAGCTCATAAATAAATATTTTGCTGGGGCAGAGATCTAATCTTGCCATTTTTTGCTACTTAAAGTGGATATCTATAACTAAAACCTAGAATGCTTATATTATTTAAAGAACAGTTGATTAATGTAAGGCATTTGTACTGATTAGATTAAGCCAAAATTTCTTTTGCTTTCTTCGGTTTTCACTTAGATTTTATTACAGAATATTAGGCAGGAACACAAATTATTGAAATTATTTCATCTCATAAGAAACCAGAAAGTAATGCACCCCTCTCTTTAAAAAGTTAGAGATGAAACTAATATTACTTAAAAGACTTCTATTGAATGTAGAAGAAATTATAATAAATCTCCACCTTGACCCCTTGAACATCAAGGATACATTCTCCTTTCTTAAGTAAAATAATCCAAACTATTCAAAAGACTTTAACAAGATAAAAATCAGACTTTTCCATTCTTTTTTTTTTTCCCAGGCATTACTATGGGTACCATTTGATTAAGTCAGCCTCCTGTTATTCTAAACAAACATGGCACAATATAATATAGTGATTTCTGGCAATAAAACCATTACTAGAATAGTACATAGCTTTTTACAAATTCAAAGAAAGAAAAAAAGAAGCTCATATGTAGCTGTTCTTCATCACATGTAAATGTTAGCAGATTGTATTAATAACTGGAATATTTGCCCATGCTCACTTTGTTGAGAGAAACTAAAGAACTGTATACTCTAGGAAATGACTACTTACTGTTTAAAATCTTAAGATTGCCCAACTCATAAAAGGGTAAAACTCACAATGACATCGCTATGCCTTCCACACTTGGTAAATGTATTACAGCTCAGGCCCACAGAACTGAAATGGCTCATGTGTCCATTGATCCAACACTCCCCATGGCACCCTGGGCACAGGAATGCTGTGAAGGAGAATATCCATCTCACTGACAATCTGGCTGCTCTGCGCATGGTGTCTTTCAATTTGCAAATTTACTCCATGTAACCAAAAGGACAGAAAATTTTCTTAGAACTTTAAGATCAGAAGAATACTATTCATGGGCTGCCCCGTCCTCCCCTCCCCCCCCCCCTTCCCCCCCCCCTTCCCGCCCCCCCCCCTCCCAGATATCATTGCATTGCTTGATTTTCCAATGCTCTCTGCAATTAGCAGTAAGCCACTGAGGTTCTGATAACCAGATATTAAGTCTGAATGATTTATACTTTTAAATTTAAATCCTATATTTGTTATTAATATGATATTAATCTTAATCTGATATTAATAAATTCCATCTTGCCACTTCTTTGGCTTGGCAGCCGAGCATTTCTATATGTATTTGTTGATTAAATAAATGCTTGACAGTAATTCTAAATGACACTGTTTACATTCTGCCTTTTCCCACTACAGAAAGAAAAGTTACAAACTTCAAATTAAAAATAAATTCATGGTAGACCAAAATGCTCCACTAAAGTTTTCCTATCTCCACCCACTTCTTTTCATTGTTTCTTAAGCAAAGATTAAGCCGGATAGTTGGTAAAGCAAAGTTGGTATTGAAAGCTCAATATTTTTTGATTAGAGGTATACAGAAAGAAGTTTCATTATTTCATCTGTAATTGAATTTAAGAAGTACAGAGTGGAATTGAGAAAAGCCAGTTCATTTAAGATGCCAATCAATAGATAAGCTTTTCCTTCACAGATAATGGTTAATTTCTTACATAAAAGACACTTCTGGAATAAATGCTCTGAGGAATCCAAAGATTTTTAAGAAAGGCTCTATAATCTGTTTAAATGTGTAACAATGGCATTTCACTTGTGTATTCACAAGGAAACCAGCATTGGTACACACAGTGATGGATGCCTGAGAAGTGAAAGATTAGAAGCAAGTGAGGAAAAAGACCACAAAACCAATAGAAAGTTTATAAAGCAAAAACTTTTGCAGAGTGAGAAAAGCTTCACTTTAAACAAATAAGCAAACAAACAAACAAACAAAAACTTGTGTAAACAGCCTAAAGTGTTATAGAATTACATTCACGGCATGTTTTTAAAATAATAACTTAAAAGTGAGAATGCAAATACAAGGCCAGACCACTGGAAAACATTGCTTAGTAGCCTGACATCTTGTTCCCCTCAAAAAGGGAGCCCAAAAGAACAGACCAACAATAAATGGAAGAGAATATACAAGACACCCATATAAATAGGAGTTGCTCAATTTCAGAAAAAAAAACCCCAACATTTACAGACAGTAAAGATCTTTTGATGATACTTGTGTATTTATAAGTATTTGTTAAGACCAGATGAGGTCTTGTTCACCAGTGATATATTCAGAATTCTATATTATTCAGAATAATATATACTCATTTATGTAGATTGCTCTTTTAAGCCAATCACATTTTAATATATTTTTATTTTGCCGCATCAAGGACAATTTCTCTTCAGTTTTAAGGAATGTCATAGCTTCTTTCTTATTCAATATCAAAGATATCAAGTGGCCCAGATTACCAACTTCTATCACCTTTGACGTATTCTATATAAGCATTGTATAGAAAGTGTATATTCTCTATTGTAAACTTTTCCCTGACATTTGTTTTGGATAAGCTTTCATTCAGCATCTGTAATATTAACACTTTTTCTTCATTTACACTTTATTATGCCATGATGCGTACAAAAAGTGTGAGGAGACTTTAGTCATCAGTGCTCTAAGATGACCACCTGCCACAACAGCTAGTGCTGCTCTTCTGATTCTTGTGCTACATCTCACTGTTTGGCAGTCCTTTCAATCAGTTTTTATTCCTCACTCCTGGGTTCACAGAGTGACAAACACAGCATTAAACGTTTCCATCAATAGTGTCCCTAGGATTCCTAAGAATTAAGTAATCTAAATAAATAACAAAAATAGAAATCCTGACACTGCAAGCCACTTGTTAGATTGGTTATTCAAAGTGAAATTTGGTTGGTTGGTTATTCAAAGAAAATCTCTTATAATGACTCAATATAAAAGTATATAATGAAAGTTTTCCTAATAAAATTTGATTATAGGGAAATGCTGACAGAAAAAAAAAAACCAAAAAAAAAAGTTCATATCTTTGAAATATGGAAGTTATAGATAAAACACAATTGCCACCTGAATATCTTTGTTTTATATTCACTTGATGATCTTTCTTTAAGGAGTAGAATTTTGGAACAAATTACAAAGCAAATATAAAAAACGCATCTCTGAAAGTAGGTCTGGTTGACAAACTAAACTGGCAGTCATTTAGAAAATTACTGTGCCTCCTCTGCATTTTAGGTATCTTATGCAGAACTGTCTCACATGTGGAAAACTTCAGGTGGATTAGTTATCAGAAAGGTGCTTTTGTGAATCTCAAAATAAATTCTTAATATCACTTCAAAAGTTTGTGACATCTCTTTGTTTTGATACAATGTTCAGATCTTTGTTTTCTAGCACTGTGAGTTTCTTTGAAAACAGATCTGTCTTTTGTATAAAAAAAAACCCAAACCCTATACCAGGGGTCCTCAAACTTTTTAACCAGGGGGCCCGGCATGTGGATGAAGTGGCAGGCAGTCATCTCCGGCTGCTTGGTTTTCCCCCACAACCTCTGGCGGGGGGGGGGGGGGGGGGGGGGGGCGTTCTGTAAATACCGGGGGCCAGATTAAGGACTCTGGGGGGCCATATCCAGCCTGTGGGCCGTAGTTTGAGGACCCCTGGTCTATACCATATGCAGATGTGATTATTTTCTCAGATGCTTTAATCATTTCTTAGAGAACCAGCTGAATCATCCAAGCAAAGTGTTATGGCCCACTTGAAAAATAATAAAATAAATATTGAAGCAGTGGGGTTCAAGAAAAACAGGTAGATCCTGTTCAGATTGAAAGATTCCAATGAATTTAAGAAACCAGGAAGAAAAAAAAAAAAAAGAAAAGAAGCAAACAGGCAAACATACAAAAAATCCACAGTGAAAACATACAGTTGGATTTCCCTAAAAGATAAATGTATGACTTCTGATTCTATCATATTAGGATAAAAGCCTGACTTTTTACACACTCAATCAACAAAAAGAACCATATCCTCACTCAACTGTGGATCTGACCTGAAGTCTTTAGGAAAATTACAAATGCTGCAAATGGTTCAGCCAAAGAAGGGACATGAGAATAATAACAAAAGCCCAATACTGCTCATTCACTATTCCTATATTAAGTTTAATTGGAATAAATCTCCTAATTGATTCCATGTAAATAGCTTATTTAATTTGAGAACTACAGACAAGGTGTTAGTAGCGAATTTTGCAAGAAATTAAGTCATTGTTATAGCCTTACTTTCTAATGGATTTCAAAGTACAAGGAAATTAAGGACAAAACCCTTTAGACATACACAGATTCAAAAATATTATACATTGAATATGTCTATTAATTACTGAACATTAACTATTAAAAAACAGTTATAATGTTTATGGCCACTGATTCTTTAAAATGCGTGCTATATTTTTTTAAAAATACCTGTAGTAGAGAAAAACCACGAAGCAAGTCTTCCATAATGATATAGTGGTAGTTGGATTTTTCTACTATCTGATACCCAATAATAAGAATCAGCAGCTAATATTAGTTTTATGTTGTGTGCAATACATAAGGATCAGCTCTTCTTTGAAAAGGTCATTTGCATGTAACAGATTTGGTCATTTTTTTTCTACCTTTTCTGCTCAATTCCTCTTTCCACTTTGTGCAACCACAACCATCAAACATACAAGTCTGGAAACAAAAAAAATCTTAAAACTCTGATACAGGATTGAGCAAATACATTTATACTAAATTAAATTTCAAACCAAAGATTACTCATCCCAATTAATTAAATATGTATGAGCTATAATTTTCTGCTTTTTTTTAAATTGAAGCTTTTCAATACTCAAAAGAAAGCATGCATAAGAAAAGCAGGTGAATCACTAGATAGCACTGATATGGTTATGAACCACCAATCAAATTATACAAAAACTTACAAAAGATTTGCACAATCTTTGTCTTGCTTGAGTAGTAGGAAGATGCACCTATTATTTCATCCCATATCTTCTGCTTATATCTAATTATTCCTCATTTATATTTGGCAATTGCAAACAAGGGAATAACTTTGCAAATTTCAGACACTAGAAAACAACATTTTGTTTGCAAAATCTTTTTGAACTCTCCCTATATACTTTTACATGGCCAAAAGTAAGCAAGTAATGAATTCAGTTCAGCGAATTTACTTCCTTCAGTTATGGGCTTCCTAAACAGCAGATTAATGTATTTCTGTGGAAACTGGATATTGTTCAGGCAGCTAAAACTACAGGAGATAATGCAGAATTTGGTCGTGGAAAGATTAATTAATTAATTTTATTTTAAAATATTATTTTTTTAGTCTAGACCAAATCCATCCACTGTAAATTACCTATCACTAGACTAACAACTTTGTCAGTCATTGTTCTATGACCAGAATCCTCTTTTTTATGTATTACTTCTAAAAGATAATAGTCCATACATAAGATTTGTTTTAAAGCTTGGCTATCATTTAATGCAGTACACTTTCTAAATCCTTATTTTTTCTGTGGCTCTTCTGAATGCTCTCTAATCTTTTAATCCTCTTTTGGAACTCTGGGTGTCAAAACTGGACAAGGGGATACAGCACAAGTTATACAAATACGAAGTGCAACATTTTTAGCCATTTTCTTCATTGGGAACCAAACGATATATAAGTAATGGGGTTCTTTTCTAGCTTATTGCTTGTCCTCCATGGTCTAAGTTTTTTTTTGCAGTCACTGCTTCCTAAAATGAAGGTGCCTGTGCTATGTGCATCCTTAGAATTCCTCATTTCCACACTAGTTCAGTTTACACTGGGCTGCAGTGACACACTTCCGGATGGTGTATTAATCCTGTATGCTAGGCAATTCATAACATGGCATGTTTAACTTCTTATCTTCTTTATGGACTACACCTGTCCCAATCTTCATCCCACACTCATTACTGCCACTTTACACCTGTCCCAATCTTCATCCCACACTCATTACTGCCACTTTTATGTTCCCTTTCAAGAAATAGATAAAAACTAGGTTAATGCCACAAAGCTATTAGTGATTCCTGTAGAACTAAGAAACATCCACCAGCTCCTGCACAGGAAACCATTTTAAGATGTATCACAGTCTCCAAATTATGGGTTTGATATGATTTTCTTCTTTAAATGCTTTGCAATGTCAATTCTAGTAGTTTATACCAGATTTTATAAATTTCTGTGATAAAAACTTTAACAAGTTTTTTTTATTAATAAAAAATTAAAGCTGATAAAACTATATTACTTAGATCTGTATTAATCAGGATGAAATATGTTCAACATCTGTTTATTGTGCACTCCTCTTTAATCTTGTCATTATGACTTGTTCAGATCAGGATATTGCTCAGCATAAGTGTCAGGCCTGTTATTTATCTCTTTCTTTTAAAAATTAATTTATTTTTGTTGTACTTCTGTTGTTTTTCCCTGCTATACTACAATTTACAGAAACTACAACAGGAAAACTTCAGAGTCTCAAATTCCTGGGTACTGTTTATCTGCATTCATAGACTTCTGAATGCCTAAATCCAGTGTCACTGTTAATACACAAGGGTTTTGCTGTATATAATGAAAACACACATAAAGTAGGAATATAGATGGAATTCTATCCAGTCATAGAAGTCACCTTGCCTTTTTTGCTCTATTAAAAATATTTAAAAATAAACCCCAATCCCCATCTTCTAATTTGCATACATCACCCTCTCTGTTCTTCCTTAATTAAATAAAATCCATTAATTTTAACTTTCCACCCATGCAAATTTTCCAGCAAGTTTTTGGAATACCAATTAATTTTAAATTTTATATTCACAAATGAGCAGCTTTAACTCTTATATTGTCCAAACAACCAGTATTTGTGCATATGCAAGTAAGAATTCATTCTCTTTGTATTTCTAGTTGTCTTAATTCATTGTTGTCATTTATAACCTGGCTTTGAGCTAACAGCTCAGAAACTTGACTTTCAGCTCAGTTTTATGTTAATTTCTTCCTTCTTTTTTTATCCTTGCATTTTGTGTCAATATCCATTAAATTGTTATAGCAGTCAGCATGTTAGGTCACTGTGAATAGTGGAGCAGATGGTCTATAAGAATCTACAAATTTAATACATATGTATCTATGATTCATTCATGCTTCTAGAAATTAGACATTTAGGGAGTAATACAAAGTTCCTTCAGAGATCTGTAGTTGATTCAAAACCTTTAAAATACTTGAGTTGTGTTATATCTTACTGGTTTCCTATGCAGAAACATAAAATATACATGTCAAGCAGCTAGTAGTAATTCTTCTAAATAAGCATAGTTTTATGAACTGCTCCACAATTCTATTGAAACACTGCATACCATATCAAACTAGGAAGTATCTTTATATCTACAGCAATAATTTCACTTTAAAAAAAAATATTACTTTGTAGTATAAAGTTCTCCATTTCATTACTAACCAGATAAGCCATGCAAACTTTTCAGGAATTGATTTCATAATTACAATGAATATGAAAATTACACTTTCTTACTCTGTGTGTGTTCTTCACAGATGTGAAGAAATCTACATTTTTAAAGTCTCTTCATGAAAACACAAGAACGTTCATTCTCCTTTCTGGGACCAGAACTGTAGCCAACTGTATACCAAAACAAGGAAAATCTCGAATAAAAATATTCAGTGAAGGAATATATAGTTGGGATACTCTGTTGACAGGACTAGATTACATCAACCAGGCTGTTTGGTAAGTCAGAGCTATCTTTCCCTCACAAAATTATATTTTCAAGGAAGTAAACACACAAGAATATTTCCTTTAAAAGATGCCTAATTAAAAAAGTAACAGACAGCTTTGATTAGACATTACCCTGCAACTGTGAAAAACAAAAAAGGCTGTTCCAAAACAAATATACAAACTGAAGTTTTAAGATAAGCTTTCTGGTTATCAGTATTATGTGATTGTGCCTAGGGAGGAGAAATTATAGAGGAGGTTATAAAGCAGTAATTGTGGATATGCAGAGTAGTCATACACTAACAACAAATTGAATTGAATCAAAACAGATTTTTAAGAAAACTTAATGTCATGTATAATGCTGTCAAAAGACAACAAAGTAAACTTCAAAATCAGTAAACATCAAACGTATTATTATAAGAACCACAATTGGCTCCCTTACTATGTATGCTTGATGACTGCTCTTTCACTACTACTTAAATGATTTATTTCTCTTTACCTCTGCCAGCATCACTTTACCAACTGAAGTACAGGACAGACAGTTTTAACAGAACATTGTTTTAGGCTTATGTTCATTCTTGAACTTACGATCGTAGTTGTTCCATATCATTAAAATGTCTCACAGAAGGTAATTAGCCTCATGAACATTTTTGTATTAACAACTGTGACAGAAACACTGCACATGTAATAAATGCATATCTAAGCAAAGGTTACAATATTTTATTATTTTTTTAACATTGCTGTACATATCTCAGATTCTCCACAAATGCATGTTTTCAATATATACATAGGGAGTGGTTTGCACTCTGCAATATTGTTCTCTTGCCTCTCTTTTTTGTTCCTCCACTCCCCAGCCATGTAATTGCTCCTTCTTACACTGGATATGGAATTTACCTGACTGCAATACAGTTCAGCTGCCTAAGCTGAACAAGAATATAAGGTGATAATTTTTTTTCCCCTGATTGGTTTTCTGTTGTGACTTGAATCCCACCCCCATTATGTGATCAGATGAGCATCAAAAGTATTTGATGGAAAATTCTTCATTGAATTCTGCATGTAACAATCACCTTTAACTTTCTGTATACATACATGCATACATGCATGCATATTAAGATTTTCCTGTTCTATCTATCTATCTATATGTTTATGAATGCATGTATTACATCTGGTACATGCAATCAGTGATTATAAAATCCTTAGAATGTCACAACAGCAAAATATATCTCAAGAAATTTTTGTCTGTGTTTATAAATCAGTTTCATAGTACTCTTAATAAAAAATATAAATAAATCTTCCAGTTGAAATGGAAAGAGGTAGCAGATATCCCACAGAATTTTCTGTGCAATAAAAACACTTAATTTAACCTGAGATCTATTTAACAGTTAAATGAAAGTCTATCACTGAAGTATTTGAACACTGTAGATAAGTAATGGTGAAGCAACATTATTTTGAAGATAAAGAGAATTATTTAGTTATGCAGATATTTAAAGGCTTTCAGGCAATCTCATTATTTTCATCCTGCCTCTGTAATCTTTCTCCATGATATCAAATCATCACTTTAAAGAATTACCAACTTTCATATTCCTTTTGCTTGTGACTCTCAATTTGCAGAGACATTTAATAAGTAAATGAGACCACTGTTTATAAGAAAATAATCAATTTTAAGTCACAATTAACAGAAGTGAGTTCAACCAGGTTGGATTATAGACCTCCAAAATCTCAAGAGAAGGTTGATAACATTACGAATGATTTTACCTTTCAAATATCCAACCAATATAAATCCTCAACATTCAGAAATGTTACATCCATTAAATTGTTTGGTTTTACCAATTAGGAAGCACTGGCTCCATGATTTTTTTAAATAAACTATTATAGCATTATACATTATTTTTTAGCTAGTTTTCTTGTAACTGCAAGTTTTAATGCCTAATACAGTGGGTTATCTGTTTCAAAAAAACGCTGAGATTTAGCAAAAGTGCAAGCATATGCACAAATGAGCAAGTAATAAGAAGGGAAGTTTATAGTCTTCATGTAACTCAACAGCCACCTGCTATGATGCCCTGTATCTTAACCTTTCCCCCTCTTTCTTCCTGTAGCTCTTCTGAATCTTGTTTTCCTTGCCTCAGTATGTGATTTACTGCAGGTTACAGACACGTTAAGGATGTGCAAGCACTGGAGGGGGAGAGGGGGGAGCAGAGGCGCTGTCCATGCTGTGTGTGGCCACATGGGAATCTTGAGGGAACCCCATGCTACACACCAGAAAAATCACACTTTGACTATTATTTAAAAGCAGCCCCAGCAGCCAAAATATCAGCACACAAAAACCAGCTCCATGAACACTCAAAGAAGTACCATAGCTGGTCAGCTGCCCTGATGGCAGATTAACATGTAGATGAGGACAGCAAATATTTTCACGTGTCTATTAACACTGGCACTGCTCTGATCTAAAGAGACAAAAGTAAAGCTAGTGACAGATTTTTTTTTCCTCCATTTAAATTCATGTTGTTTTTCTGCATTCCCAATGTATTTGACTGCTTTATGTTAAAGTGTTATATTTGCTGTGTAAATTTGGATTCAGTTTGGTTTTGTGTGAGAGCACGGTCCGTAAGCTGTTACAATAGCTGTAATGCACATTCTTATTTGTTTCCAACTTGTCAAACACAGAGATCTAGATCATTTTCAGATGAAAAATCTAGTACAAAGCATCGATTCTGAATGCAGCATATATTGTTGTATTGGGTCTGGCTGAGCCCCGTAGCAGCCCTCATAGCACTGTGTTTGTACTGGTGGCTACAAAGGTGTGGATAACACACCAGTGATTTGGCTACTGCTGAGCAGCACTCACACAGCATTAAGGCTGTCTCCAACATTCCCCACCACCATCAGTAGGCTGGGGGTGGGCAAGATCTTGGGAGAGGACATAGCCAGGACAGCTGACCCAAAGTGACCAATGGAATATTCCATACCACATGACATCTTCTCAGATATGAAAGCTAAGAGAACAGATGTGGAAGGGGAGGCATTCATTATTTATGACATTTATCTTCCCAAGTAGCTACTATGCGTGCTGAACCCCGGCTTCCCAGAAATTGGCCAAACATCACTTTCTGGTGGGAAGTAGAAAAAAACAACTGTTTTCCTTTGCTTCTGTGCATGCAACTTTTACTATTGCTTCATTAAACTGCCTATATCTTATCTTGACCCACAAACTGGGGTTTTTTTCCATCTTATTTTCTCCCCTGCATGTCCTGCTGAGGAGGGGAGTGATAGAGTGGCTTGGTGGGGACCTGGCATCCAGCCAAGGTCAATCCACTAAAATTGTTAAATGTAGTTTGTTGAAGAGCTATACATTTTCAGTAACGGTTACTCAAGTCATGTCTAAAGGTGCAGTTTTGACAAAATGTGAATAAAGAGAATCTGTTACTGAAATATAACCAGCACTAAAAGATGTAACCTAAGAAAAAAAAAAAGTAGGAGAAAAAAATTTGTTCATATGCAATTGGACCGATAAATCTAAACACATTCAGTTGATAAGCTTTGAAAAGCAAGGCATTAAGATAAGTCTAAACTTTCTAGAATGTTAGGACAGAAGAAGAGAAGTCTTTCATTTTCCTCAGCTGCACTCAAAAACCATGTTTTCTGTTGAGGACACTGCACATTATTACTAGCTTGCTATATTATTAACAAAATAATCTATGAAGATATTTAAAGCCAGAAAGTTCTGTCAGCATGGTACTTACACAGATCTTAATTGTTCCAAACAACATTGTAGGTCACAGGAAAAAATATGAATTTATTATTCTGAAGACATAAAAATCCCGGGTTTTTTTATGTAAAAAAGGGCATTGACCACACTCCGGAAGTTCACAAAGTGCGCTTCCCTTAAGCACCTGTGTAACAGAACAGGGGAATAATTTTAAGTGGCACAAATTCAAAGAATCAACCAAAAGAATACATTTGCTGTTCAGTGAAGGAAGTCTTCACGGATTTCTTGTGTACTTAGATTTCATTCATTTGGGATTATTAGTTATGTACTGTCATAAGGCAAGAGTGCTGAACAGAATTTATGAAGTATAAGTGCAGTTGGTTACTACAACCACTTTAAAAGTCAGCTTGTCTCTTTTTCACGCGTAACAGAATTATTAGTACTAGCATAACTAACATACATGTATTAAGGGATACTCTACTACTTGGCTGTGTTATAAAAGGCAGCCTCTGAACAGCAGCCCCTTTAAAAGTAATTCATATTTGATAAAGTTTGACACAAAAAGAAAAATAACTAATTTATTTTTTTAGGGGTTTTTTATTATATAAACCCCTATATTTTATGAGAATTTTCATGCAGACAATGAATTACATGTGTGTCACCTCAGGCCCTCTAGGTAGAAAAAGACCATGTAATTCATCATCTACAGCAAATGTTTTACAGTACTATAAAGAAGTTTAAAAATAAGGTGCTATTCAAACATTTGTTCATTGTTTAACAAGAAATATATGTTGGGGTTTTTTCCAGTGCATAGGACCCTCCTGTTATAGTGAGGTATTAGTGACTGTCATCTAGCCTTGGCAAAATCATCAGTACCAAGAAATGGGCAACACAGTTTATTTAAAGGCATCTTACAGTGACTAGTTATGGCTTAATGGTTCCAGTTGTATAAATTGATGTTTGAAAAGATGATTACTACATTCAGTATTTTGGGTATGAATTTACTTTCAAACTACAGCTTCCTGAATACTTGATTGGGAAGAAAGGAGCTATTCCTTTGGAATATTTTCATGCAAGCTAATTGTCATGGTTTAACCCTGGCTGGTAATTAAGTACCACACAGCCACTCTTTCACTCCCCCCTCACCCGGGGGGATGGGGAGAAGAGTTGGAAAGGAATGTAAAACTCAAGGGTTGAGATAAGAATATTTTAGTAATTGAAACAGAATAAAAATGAAAGAGAATAATAACAATGATCACAGTAACAGTTATAATGAAAAGGGGGAGGGAAAGAATAAAGTCCAGAGGGAGAGGAAGAAACGTGTGATGCACAATGCAGCTGCTCACCACCCACTGACCGATGCCCAGCCAGTCCCCCAAGCAACAGTCTGCCTGCCCTGGCCAACCCCCAGGTGTATATACCAACCATGGTGTCCCATGGTGTGGAATATCTCTGGCTAGTTTGGGTCAGCTGACCTGGCTGTGTCCCCTCCCAGTCCCTTGTGCCCCTCCAGCCTTTTTGTTAACAAGACCTAAGAAACTGAAAAGTCTCACATCAAAGCCAAACCCAGTGCTGTACTAGCTCATAAGGAAATAATTAACTCCATCCCAGCTGAAACCAAGACATTAATGTACACAGGCTATTCCAAAAACTAATGGAATAGAGATAATTTTCTGTGAAATACTGAACAGGCAATTTTTAAATTGCAAACGTTGTTGAGAAAAAAAAAGAAAAAAATGAAATCCAAAGATTTATGAATAGTGGAACTTAGAAGACTTAGCATACTTAGTATGAGTATTTGACTATTCTCTTCATACCATATATAACTCTTAGAATGGAAAAGAACCTGGCTACAGAAAAATCACAATAAGCTGAAACATTTGAACCAGTTCCAGTAAACTTAAGATTATTGTTTGTCCATTTGAGTTTTTGCTCTCTGCAAATAACTAGTGTATAAAATCCAGTAGTTCACAGGACTGAAGTCTCAAATACTACTGCAAAACAGCTAATAATTTCAGTTCTTTTTTCCAATTAATAATGCCATGTATTATATCTGCCAATGAGGAAGTCTCTGAAGGTTTAATTATCTAAATTACTCCCTGACTTGGGAGACAAACCAAGAGATGATTAAATATAAATCAATGAATTAATTACTCTAGCTTTTTCAAAGCAAAAAGGGAATCACCTACAGTCCCTTTTTGTTTGTTTACAAAGTTTTTACATCAGCCAGGGATGTGAATTAAAAGAAAATCTGAGACAAGAAAATTGTGACATTTGAGCAAAAAGGAGGAGTAAGAAGCAAGTAGTAAACAAAAGATGTACTTTGTTTTGTTTTTAAATCTTTATGAGTAGTTTTGTTACTTCATATCGTTCTGGAAATAATGGAAGGAAAGTAACATTATGTGCTATTGAAACGATGAATATCTCCTCTATTTCATATAATTTCCAAATGAAGTTTCTTAGACTTGTTAAATCAAATTTAAATGAAATCAAATTAAATAAAAAAATCTAAATATTAACCACAGCCTCTGTTTCCAAGCCCACTTGGATAGCTGGATGGATTTTCCTAAGATGGACAGATTCTTGTATGGTTTACAAATCTTCATGAAATAAAAAGAAGTTCTAGTTAAAGTGTTTTCAGAGTATGTTTAATTTAACGAATAAATGTAGAGATGCAATTCTAATGGTGGGGGGGAGACTGAGTCTTGTTGGTTGTTTTGCTATGGATCAATTTCTTTTTAAGTATTTTGATGTACTTCCTCACAAAATCATCCCAATCTTTGTCCATTCAAGTAAAGATTTTGTTTCTCTCACTCCTAACAGTGTTCTTAATGATCTTTGTAGGTAAAAGTTATGTATTTAAAAGCCATATCTGAAAGAAAAAGCAGCACAAGAAAAAAAGTCATTATTAGCAGCTATTTGAAACACCAACACTTCCATTTGTATGTGACAGTGTGTTTATGTGCAAAAGAAGTCCACTGGTTTAGGTATGAGTACTACATAAGTTCATTTCAATCACATTCAGTTTATTAATTCTGTTTTATTTTGAAGGAACAAATTCATTCTGATCATTTCATCTATGGCTGAGAAAATTGAACTCTAATAGATTGCAGTCCCAGAAGAAATTGCTTGGTGTTAGAGCTGCAAGTAATTGTTAAACTCCCACATGCCTCAGCAGAGCAAGCATGTCCTTGATTAGAAAAACAAGTGGGGGGAGGGAGGGGATGAGAGAAAACTATGCTTTTAGTTAATGGGTATTGTCGCATTGTGTATTAAATGCTCTGGACAAGTGAGTCATATTTTCTATTTTTAACTAGAATATTAATTCATATTTAAAATAAATATTAATATTTAGAGCTTATACTTTTTTTCCTACTGAAAGGTAGATACCCTTTAAATACAAAATGAACTGTTACTGAGCAGATAAACACAGAGTGCTAAGACACCTACTTCTATTCATTCTTACTCTCATGAAATTATATACTTCTGACAACTCAGCAGTGAAGACAAGTTTCGTTGTTCTCTCCTGAAGAAAACTATATTGCTGAAAATTCAACCCATGGTAACAAGAACATTTTGTTGGTCTAGAAGACTGCAAAAATGTCGATATGGAAACTTGTGTGAAGGACAATATTTTTTCATATTTCTGATTATATTCCAAGTGAGACTCATTTACACACTAACCAGCATGAATGACAGGAGAGTTGATAAGGCCTAAATTCTTTCAAGACTCAAGATTTCTATGGGATCTTTGTATGTCCTTTGTATGGGACACAAAACTGTAAATGATGTCTATATTGTGGCCATAATGATTTGTAATTAATTACTTAAAGGTATTTAGTGTTCATATCGGTAGATGGAAACAATGCAACTATACTAGATCCCTAGAAATCTTTGTTATTATTGAACAGAAGATATATAGCATAAATATTCTTAAACTTTCAGATTTTGAGAATGTAAGTGAAACTAAGCACATGAGCAGAAGAGGAAGTAAATTTAAGGGCTAGAGTTCCATCTAGCTTAGAAAGCTTCAAATAGTAACAGACGAAGCTCTTCTCAAAAATGAGGAAGACTTTTTTTTTAATTTTTTTTTCCCCTAGATCACTAAATCTTGGGAGCGTTGAGAAACTTCTGTCTGGTAGTCCTCAGAGAAACCTGAGGCTTAGGTTTAGAAAACCTAGAACATTGATTTCTAAGAATCTCTCTGTAGCAATTAAAACTTCTGACCCAGACAATTAACTATCACACTCATATAAGCAGCAGGAATATATAATGCAGATATTAACTTGCATATTTTTAGACAAGTGTTTCAGTAGGACTCACAGAATCACAGGATGGTCAGGGTTAGAAGGGACCTCTGGAGATCATCTAGTCCAGCCCCTGCTAAAGCAGGTTCACCTACAGCAGGTTGCACAGAATCATGTCCAGGCAGGTTTTGAATGTCTCCTGAGAAGGAGACCCCACAACCTCTCTGGGCAGCCTGTCCCAGTGTTCTGACACCCTCAAAGTAAAGAAGTTCTTCCTCATATTCAGAAGGAACTTCTTGTGGTGCAGTTTGTGCCCATTGTCCCTTGTCTTGTTCCTGTGCACCACTGAAAAGAGCCTGGCCCCATCCTCTTAAGACACTCGCCCTTAAGGTATTTGTAGGCATTGGTAAGATCCCCTCTCAGTCTTCTCCAGGCTGAACAGGCAGACCCAAATATTCAGTTAACTACAGTGACACTGAAGCATGTTCCACTCTGTAGCACTAAGGAATGTTGTACAATGTAGAATTGATGCATTTTAACAGGATGGACTGTAACTTTTTTTTTTTTTTTCTCCCCAGGAATATACAGTAGAGCTTTCATTTGAGAGACCCAGATGCAGATTCACATTAGCAAAAAGAAATTAAAAGGAAAACCTTCCACTTTTGAGAAGCATGTTGTTGTTGCTTAACTACTGGATATATGGGAAACAGCACATTTTTCGCTTCCATTTTTGTGAATCTTTGTTTCTTTTGCTACTTTTATCAGTCCAGGGAATTGAGGTAATCAAAACAAGAAGGCATAATATTTAATAACTTAGAGAAATTGTTTTTAACAATCTCTCTGCTAAATAATTTGTTAGCATGCCAAGCCACATTTTAAAAAGTTTTTGGTTTTGATATCCCAAAATATCTGACACTGTTTTCAGGAGAACTTTTATTAGCAAGTCAAGTGCAGCATTACTAGCCTGAAATATATCCTAAAAGTATAGAGTGGGACTGTATTGATCCATTTTAGTGTAACAAAAAGGAGCAAACTAAAAAATTCTAATTATAAGCATTGCAGTAATGAAATCAATAGCATCTTCATTTGCAAATAGCTGGAAGTACTAAAATATATCTAAGAATTCATATGGTTAAGCACTGTACGCCTGTTCCCAGAATTTTTTCTAATATTAGCTCTACTCAGAGTTAAGAGAACAGAGATGAGAAGTATAATTTTTTTACTGTACTTGTTTTCATTTCACCAAATCTATTGACCATGTAAGCTAAAAGGTATTAAATAAAGTAAATCTATGAATAAATGAGCAAAACCTTCCTGTCTTTAACCTTTATGCTATTAGGAAAATTATGAAAAATATGTTACTGTCAATAATAAAAAACTTGGGTTCATTAAGACAAAAAAAAAAAGGGAAGTCACATCATGAGAACATTGAAAAACAACCTCTTCTGTTATCATTGCAAACATATCTTAAAGAATTTATACTATCTCCCCTGCCATTTTGAAGGATTCATGATAATATGAAATGGCTTCAGACCTGCCACTCACTCTCCCAGGTATATGTCCAAGCTAACATCTGTAAATTTATGTTCTTGGAAATGGCTGTGGTTTGGGTTGTTATAAGTGTATTTTGTTGCCTATAGCCTTTGAAAACCCAGTTAAAATAGCTGTATAAGCATTGACAGATTATTTCTGCATATATTTATAACTAGATGACATATACCTAAGAAAATTACAATTTCTGAATAGAAAAGTTAACACACTTAACATTCAATTCTTTGTGTATTTAATAATAACACAAGTTAAAAAAACAACAGCTCTTTGAACTACTTTATTTCTACCACAAACTTCATTAACCAGCTTTTTTTTCAGAATTGTCTTACTCTATTTTCAGTACCTGATGCTGTACACTCATGTTTCTGAAATCTAAAACTGTTGTATGATCATAGTAAAGAGGTTGGGTTTTTTTTCTAATCCTGAGTTTTGTATCTGATGATATTATTTATATTTTTTTTCAAATACTGAAGACCTACACTGTTGCTCATGAGAAACAAATGTGTTGTTCACTTTAACAGTATTTAACACATGCCAAAAATACTACTATTTTCAATAGACATCTGTGTAGAACCAAAATTTAATACAATAATCCAGGTAACATTCATGGCAGCAACATTTTAAAAGCAATTTTCACTAAATGTATATAATTTGAAATGTATAAAATAAAAGCTTTTAATAAATATTTTTATAAGCAAACTATTCCTTTTTTTTTCCTTTTTTTTTTTTTTTTTGCTTAACTGCTATGATCCCTACTTTACCTCAGTATATACCAGACAGTGTCTTGGTTTCAGCTGTCATTGTAAGGTTAGAGCTTTACTGTTATTACAAATTCAGATTGATGTAATGCAGATAATAGTATCCCAATGAGACTTTTTCTTAAATAATGACTTCAGGGTCAGACCTTCTTTCAATATAATTTGATAATATATTATCAGGAAAACAGAAAGGGAAGACAGTTCCTACTTTTCTGAAAAAAACTACATCGTTATTCCCCATCAACAGCAATTGTATCCATTTCCAATGACTCCCCTCCTTCACAAATTACTCCTTCGGATTTTTAAGTTATCCATATTCAAAGAAGTTCCAAAACAGGATGCACTGCAGTGTAGAAATTAAATGACTTCACTGAAAAAGGGGACAGAACCAGATGCTGTTCAATTTGTCTTGAATACAGAAATCCTACAGGCACATTCTCAAAGGTTTTCCAGATTAATTTTAGGCAGCAAAAATTGGCTCAACTTCTATCCAAACAAGCAATGAAAGATTTTCTTAGACTTCTGTCCTACATATCAAGACCAAATGCCTTTTCTTAGTGATGCTCTGGATCACCTTTATATTATTCTGTAGAAAATAAAGGGTTTGATGTGGAAGACCACTTGGTTGGTATTTCATTTATTTGCTCTATAATGAACCATTGGACTTCTATATTATTTACAGCAGGCACATATAGTGCAGCAGCTTTTGTTAAATACTGTGGAAAACTCAGTTTTAGTTTGATTCCCTCTTAAACAAATGTCAGTAATAGAGGGCTAATTCTTCTTTCAGCAAAACTAGAAAGGCAAATTATTTATTCATAAGGTATCGCACAAAATTCATTAGCACAGCTGTTACTGCCTGCACAAAGAATTCCAAATGAACATGATGGGTTATAAATTTAAATTAAAATTGATTAGTAATGCAAATCGTAATCACTGCAGAAACAGGACTATGTAAGGTCATGACATTGTGTACAGTATTTCTCTCCAATGAGCAATTTTAAAAATATATTTATGGGTAGTGCCAAACTGTATCTGTGGAGGTATATCAGAAATGAGCCAAAACTCACACATATCATTAGTGGCCAAAGCAGCCACTTAGTGAACCAACCTGTTAGTGTATACTCTGTGCCAGGGGAAACAGCTTTGTTTAGCACCCTTTCCAGGGCACTTTCGGAATATGTAAATTCTGTTTCTCTGGCTTCATTTTAATTAGCAGTTCAGCTAATGTGTTTAATGCTGTTAATATGTCTACTTAAATGCTTAAGATCTAAAACTGTCCATTTCCAAAAGAGGTAAATATACTGTCAGATACAGGTAATGTATTATTCCACTAAAAAATGGTTTTGGTAAAATTGACATATATTTTTCAGTCTTTATTAGAAACATATGGTTGGTTAAGTTAGTTTTATAAAAGCATAATGAAAATTCATATATCCAGCTCAATCCCACTTGGAACAATAAATCTTGTCTCTAATTACAGCATCATTTGACACTTATTAATTGCATGTTACATTTAAAACATATTCAGAAATTACAGTGAGGAGAAAAAGTACAACACCGTACGAAAGAGACTGTAGTCTGAATCCATTATTTTCTTTCCTTTCTCTTGTTACTGAGGCTATTGTATTGGCAACCATGCAGATACTCAGTTATACTTGTTGCACAGCTCAGCTGTTGCAAAACTGGTACACTCCGTTGTGCTTTATTATCTGTAAGTCTACATTTAATTTTTATCATTGGAATCTATGCCATGATTTTGACCAACGTGCTAATATTCCAGTTCAAAGCTATGGATTCAATCCATCCCAGTTATAGCTTTAAGGTCTTGTTCATGCTCAGAAAAGACTTTATTCCAACTACAAGAATTCTTAACAGACATTTATATATGATCCAGAAAAAAATACATTAAATTTTTATTATTTTTTTGAAAATCAGATAACAGAGAGGAGTGTCTTGCTCGTTTAAATTTGTAGGTTCAGCAAATTCCTCTATTCCTCTAATTAGGTAAAATTCTATGTAAAAGCGAGACAAATAAGACATTAATGAAATTATCAAACTGTTATATCTCTAAAAAAATAAGCTACTCTTGCTGCTACCATCTATCTCAAAGGGGAAATCATCCAGCTTGTCTTTTCAAAACAAATTATTAATTGAACTTTTAAATTTTAACTGGGAGGACAGATTTACGTTTAATTTTGTGTTTACTTCATAGGAATAAGTCTCAAGGAAAACATACACTGTGGGTTCAAAGGAATGAGGTATGATCTTGACCTTGCTGCTTGGTGCAGCAGGATTATTTCTCTTTTGAATACATATCTATGATGACACAGCACTTCTTTGGATGGCAGACTGGCACTACTCAAATCAGGAAAAGTATTCAGGATATAAATCTGAAACAAAAATAGAAAAGGCAAGTTCTTTTTTTACAAGATAGACAGGAATTCTGAGAAACATGGGACAAGTGGTCAGGATATGTATAAAAAGTCAGATGTATAAGAAGAGTGGTGTATATGTTGAAAAATAGAGGGAGAAAATCATAAAGTTAAGAGTGTATTATTTAGATTGAATGGCAATAATAAAGTTGTGGAAAAAGATTAACATAATTTCTTATAAATAAGTAAAAGCTACATGACTCTGTAGGTATGTAAAATGCTTCTGTAGATCTAAAAAGGAAGGAAAGCATAAGCAATTTGCAGATTTTGTGGCTTGCAAATTACGAGTCACCCCAGAAAAGTATTAATGAGAACTCTATACTATACAGGGATGTAATTCTTTGTACATTAAGTTTTACTGAAAGAAAGGGTAAGATCAGATCTACTTTTAAACTAGGTTTAGACAGTTATATAAAAAATAAACCCTAGAACTGTATTTCTGGGACCTGAACGAAGGATCTAAAAAAGATAAAAAATAATTCTGAAATAAAAACACAGAAATATAAAAATTGAGCCAAGTTCAGTTATTTAAAACTCAGTTATTTAGAAAGAAAAAAAAAATGTTTACTGTTTGATATGCAACCATTGGGGGAGAAAGTTACTTAAATAAAAATGTAAATCCAAAGAGTTAGGAATCCAGTTGGTCACTGTTGAAAATCATCAGCTCAATCACTGTTCACTTCTCTATGAAATAGGTTTGTACATCATTGTTTTCTGTTCAGCTAATAATATGATGCCTATCTATGCACCATCTGTTAATCTTCTAGGGAACAACTTTGATATAACCAGTTCCATTGTGCAAGTGCTAAATAGGCTGAGCGTTGGTTCTTTCACAGTCCTTACACCTGGCATTTCAAACAGCGACTGAATAACAACAGTGAATTTCTTCCATTGGTTGAGGTTCTTTTGGTCAGCTGCCTTCTCACCTGGCAATGTGTAAAACCAGCTGCCTAGAATTTCTATGTAAAAGGTGTCTTTATTTTTATATCAGCATTTCCACACTGCTGAATAATAACAGAATTTCGAGGTCTTGCGATTCTACCACATGTGGAGAAAAAAATTCAGAAGTTGGGAAGTACAGTTAGCTACAAGTATAACATGCTACATACACATCAGATGACATACATAAAATAACAGGCAGGATTTTCATTTTTTTTCATGTATTTATTTTATTAATACCATTTGGATATTTGAGATTTGATTTCAAATGAATGCTGATACTAACCAAGAACTTAGATATGTCTTTTGTTTTTATTGCTTTTTCTCTCTCTTTTTTTTTTTTTTTAATGTCAAAAGATTGGAGAGAGCACTAGTTTTATCCAAAATTATTAATCAATTCCAAATAAATTATCTTGCAGCGCCTAATGCTTATGCTCATTGGAGTAGGATGTATTCCAAATATTCACCAATTCACCATATAAAGAACAAAAATTATGTTTAAGAACAGGATATCAACATTATAAAGAAAAATAAGACATGGTGAGGGAAAATAATGAAGTGCTTTACCATGTTAGATTATGTAGTAACTTAAAGAGTAGAACTTTGCTGACAAATGCAGACACTGTGCAGAACAAATGTTTTCTAACCAGGATCTTCAATGGAAAGAGATAAAATAGCCTGACTTAAAATAAAATTTCAAAGGAAAAATCAATTTTTCCCCATCTTTCAAGAAATACATTTTTGTTTCTCGCTTTGACTGTGAACTTCTTTGAACACTTCAGCCCTTTTCTACAATGAAAAGAAAGGTCAAAGGAATTTGAGGTAAAGCTTCATGCCTTAAATTACAAGTTTAAAGATTAGATGACCTTGAAGACATTTCAGCTCTTCAACTGAAATAAATAACATAGATACTGGACCTGAGGAAAGCTGAACAGTACACAGCAAAATGTCTGAATCTTAAAATATACCACTGCTTTTAAAACCCTGTGGTACAAACATATACCAATTTGGAGTCAGGAAAAAAAAAAAAAGAAATGAAAGAAAAAAATAAGAAAAAAACAAGAATTTTACTTGCTGGATAAAAGCCTCTTCTGCTTATAAAGCATGTGGAAAATTAAAAATGTGGTCATCTGTAAATCTTCAACTTTTTCTGGATGGAATTTCATAATGCCTCACTTCTAAAACACTTTCATAGTGCAAGATTTTGAGAAGTTACACTTCTTCTTCATAATAAATATTGTCAAATATACTACAGTTTGGCACCTTATGATCCCAGACCATTATGCACTTAATTATTTTTAGGATCTCTAACTGTATCTCTGAATCTGAAGGATGGTATCTTAAATTCTTAAGCATAATTTTTATGTTTTGAAGAAGGCATTAGATTAGACGTCCTAATATTCTTTGACAAAATAAACAAGAATTTGGATTAAGAATAAATTTACAAATCCACAACTTTTAAATTTGGACAACTTTCCCTGTCAGTAATAGCCCTGGGTGTATGTTTAAAATTATTCTGAAGCATTAGGCCTCACAAACCTAATGACTGAGGGAAAGCAGCATTAACAACATGGAAAAAATGATGGAATCAAGAAACACAGAGTAAATTATTAAAAAAAAAAAAAAGGAACAATATATATACATCAATTTAGCTCTGTTTCTATGAAGAGTTGTTAAAGTAACAGATTTATAATAAAATAGTATTGAAAATGAAAGTGGAAGGAAAGTGAGCAGGACATTTTGTGATTTAAGCCTTGAAGCAAAAGATAAGGAGCAGTGAAATAAAAGCCTGGCAAAATGTTAGAAAGAATCCTAACAAGGCAACAATAATGTTCAGATAAGGAAGTTCATTAATATATCCTTTATAGGTTATAAATAGTGAATTAATAGTGACAAGACTAGCAGGTAATTGATGAAAGATGAGGATTTAAAAATGAAGAAAAAAGAAACCTAAAGAAGCTTATTTCACATCAGATGGTCCACATCCTGTGCATCATTGGCTACTAAGGAAATAACTGAGTTTGTCTAGTAGCAATGTTTTAAAAACAAATAGACACATGATATTAAAAGAATATTGGAGTATTGGAAAACATACACTTTCCTTATATATCACAGAAACTGTTCTCTCCTGATAGAGAGTAAAGATAAAATAATCCCAAGGCACCGCGATATATATGGCAAACACCTAAAATAAAATCATCAAATCCAGCAATATTAACTCATTTAAAAAATCGTATTATATAAATACCTAAACCTTTAGCCTTAGCTATACCACTTTAAAGACAAAATATACTTCAACTGCAGTGACTGTATGGGAAAGCAAGGCAATATTTTTTTAATTTTATATAGTCAGGACACAAAAAAGGATTTTAGGTTGACTGATTAAATGTACCCCTTTTTTAAGGCCTTTTCTGGGGTATATTTTCCTGTATTAGATGTCTTCCTTTACTATTTTTTATCCCCTTTCCTTCAATCTTTTCAATTACATACAACTTTATGGTCTTTTATAGACCTACTCATAGACCTGGAACCACCTCCCAGAGAATGCTAATCGTTCCAGTTTGCTCCCAGCTCTGCTAGAAATTTATCTTTTCTCTGATGCATTCTACCCTTAAGATCTTGTTGCACTTGAGTGATAAATTTACATGTACAGTAAATCGATCTATACAGTTTCCAGCCTATGCCTTTAGACTGTTAATGGAAAGTCACAGTTTACCTCATATATTTTGTCATGTTCTCTTACAACATTTCAGTATCTCTATTTGTCTGGCTGATAAACAAAAATTTCCCAAAGTTTTGACATCAGTTTCTACCCACCATTAGATTGCAAATAAAGAAAGTTGACTTTTTTGTGGGAAAGGAAAAGAAAAATAACAATTCCTCTACTGATGTACTGAAGTGGCTGATTTCTCTGGTATGGATGGTAGTTCAAGACCTGTATCACCTTATTAAGATTAGAGACTTAATTAGTGCTCACCTACCTGGTGAGTTCAGGTTGTAAAGGTAGTTACTTCCTCTTGTTGATTGTATTTTCCATATGTTATCAAATAATCCAGAGGTGAGAAAAAAGCTGAAAAATCATGACTTTTTTTTTTTAACCTATTGTAGAGGAATATCATGCAGTATAAAAGAAACTGAAGTGAACTCATCTTACCAAGTGAGGGAGGTGGGGGTGGGGCAAAATAATTGTTCCTAAAACTCCTTCAGTCCAGAAACAGTCCCTTCTCATTGTTCTTTCTCAGAGTGTTTGTATACAGGTATGACAAGAAATTTAGTCTTGGACTCAGGAAAGCTGCCAAACAGCTCTATTTTCATGAAAGGATATCTTTTTAATAATTTGACATTTTCCAGTGTGTGTGTTTGTGGTTTTTTTTATAATTCTCATCCATGTGTCTTATATAAATCATACATAAAATAACATAAAGGCAGTGAGAATATCATCTAAATTTCTATCATCAAAATAACCTTGGTTGACTAAATTCTCATCTGAAAGTTGCAGACAGAGTATCACATGTAATACAGGAAATACAGAATAAGACTTTATTAATATTTGCTCACCATCAAAATATTCATTATTCCTCTTAAGGAAAGTGTGGAAATAAGCTATAATATCCCCCAAAGCAGCAGCCTTTCAGTTGTTATGAAGAATGAATCCTTTTTCACTTTCATAAATAGAAAGCAAACTGCTACTTATACATATATTTACACATACCAAAACCAAACCAAACAAATAAAGGAATTCTATGCAACTATTGAGCTAGGCTAATCTATAAAAAAATAAATAAGGAACCAGCAAAGTTAGTTAAATACTACTGATGCAGTAAACTGTACTTAGGATTTTTTTCATCTCTTTGAAAAGTTCTTTTTAAGATGTCATGGATTGATTTTTCTGTTCATATTTATTGATATTGTAAAAGAACATGAAATTATATAAATAACTGATTTAAAAAACATGTTCTTGTAACAACTACCAAACACAGCTGCTGTGGCAAAGCTATGCTTATCACAAAAGGCTAATGGAACAGACCAGCTAGTTAAGTAGAAGGAACTAAAACCTTTCAGCTAGTAAGTTACCTACCTCAAAGACTGAGTTGCTTCTATGACAATGTTAAAAATAAATCTTAAATAGTAAGAAATCATTAATAGCCTAGATACTTCCAAGAGTGATCCTTTCACAGAACATATAAAGGTCTCCTTTCTTTCTTTTACCCTGACTTTTAATCATTAAACCATCATTTTGTATAATACCATGACATGATTATTTTTTATAAGATCCTAGTTGTAACCATTCCCGCTAATATTCTACCTTGTATATTCCACACTTACTGTTACATCAAACCACAGAACTTTGTCTGCTCAGATGAGTAGTCCTCTGTAACTTCACAGTCACACTTATAAGCATATGCAATAAGTCTTTCTTCTGTACTGATGAAATTGTAATTGTAATAAAATTATCTTTGAGGCATATCTGCAGCTCTCTCAGTGAGAGGTGACCATGACTTGAAAATGGGGAATCCGCAGTGTCACTGACAATTGTAATCAGAAAATAAATGTTTTTTTCTTTTATTTTCTTTTTTTCCACTTGAAAGCATGTGTAATGAATACTTAGTCATGACTGACTCATGCTTTCTCTCTGGAAGCAAATTCATTGGTAAATGAAGTATAAGTAACAGAAACAGAAGCTACAGGACCTGCAGATAAAACCAGTATTTTATTTGGAGCACATCCTAACATGCCAAATGCCTTGACTAAAAATACTTCTTTCATGGCAAATAATCTACACTGGATAATATGTGCTTTCTCCTTGCAGTGTTTTCTCTTGGCCTGCTGGAGTTGTACAGACTGAAGGGGTTATCATTGTTCTGGTTATCAGTTTTCAACTCTTGTCCTATCTTTGCTGCATCTGATGGCTTCATCATTCTGCCAGGTGACACGTTGACTACCAGCTATCTTCAAATGATCTCATGAGACAATCTAAGTATTTATTCCTTCTGTTTTTTTGAGTATTCAGTTCTTGTTAAAACCCTGCTGAGTCCCAGTATTAATAAAGAAACCTCAATTTTAATTTTCGGGGTAAAAAAAAAAAATAAGAGACAGTGTTTGTAAGGTTGTCTAAACAATTTCAGATCCAGAAAAAAACATAAATTATTGTTAAAAAATACTTTTAACCATATGGATATTTCAGTGTTCAGTTATCTGAATTCACCATTTGTATTGTTTAATGAAATACACTGGTGGGATCACAACAAGGTCTAAGGTATATTTAAGTTGTACATGGAAAAGTACAACAATAACTAGACATATGTTGATCTAATTTAATTTTTGCCACGGTAAAAGTCATCTAATTTTGTTCATGATGATAATGCCCACTACATCTTTCAGGTGTCTTATAAGTGACTAAAAACATATCAGAAAATACATCCTAAAACCTGTGTCAAAAATTTGTAAAAATTTGAAAGAAGAAATTAAAGGTTAAAAATTATGGTTATTAATTTCTGAATGATGCATAAAATCTTTAGGTCACAAAAGGTTCTAACCATCAGATCTGGAGGAAGAGCTATGCTTCTCTTTGGACAAATGGACAGAGACTTCCCTCTGATTTTCAAGTACCCTTGTTTTTACAAGTTTGGGTTGGAAAGGACATTTAAAGGTCTTCTTGTCCAACTCCCTTGCACTGAGCAGGGACATATTCAAATAGATCAGGTTGCTCAGAGTCCCATCCAGCCTTGAATGTTACCAGGCACGGGGCATCTACCACCTCCCTGGGCAACATGTTCCGGTGTTTTACTATCTTCATTGTAAAAAATTTCTTCCTTATACCTAGTCTAAATCACCCTCTTTTAGTTTAAAACCATTACCCCTTGTTCTATCACAACAGGCCCTACTAAAAAGTCTGTCCCCATCTTATAAGCCCCCTTTAAATATTGAAAGGCTGCAATATGGTCTCCCCAGAGGCTTCTTTTCTCCAGGTTTAACAGTCCCAACTCTTTCAGCTTTTCCTTATAGGAGAGGTGTTCCATCCCTCTGATCACTTTTGTGGCCCTCGTTTGGATGAGCTGCAACACATCCATGCCTTTCCTGTGCTGAGGGCTCCAGAGATGGATGCAGTACTCCAGGTAGGGTCTCACCAGAGCAGAGGGGCAGAATCACCACCCTCCACATGCTATCCACACTTCTTTTGATGCA